>NC_072412.2:100318240-110318240 GCF_028858775.2 Pan troglodytes | reverse complement strand
ACAGAAGACACTTCATAGAAGAAGGGATGATATTCATAGCTTAGCCTTGAGGGATAGCTGTGCACAGGAAGGGACACCATTTCAAGCAGAGGGAACTGCTTCACTAAAACCCATACCCATGGATAGTCACCCATCCAAGCATGTTGATGGGAGGAATGGGGATGCATGTAATTCAGTATTATACAACCACAAGCTGGGATGAGAGAAGTAAGAAAATGGAGATGGAAAACTCTGCAGAAGCCACTTTACAAGTAGTTTTAATCTGTTTTAGGTGAGAATATTTTGTCTTTTAAAAAATTTTCAGTAGCTTTAGGGGTACCATGGTTTTGGTTACATGGATGAATTGTTAGTGGTGAAGCCTGAAATTTTACTGTGCCCCCATCACCCAAGTAGTGTATATTGTACCCAATGTGTAGTTTTTATCCCTCACCCTCCTCCCACCTGCCCCACATTTTAGTCTCTAGTGTTCACTGTTCACTATACCACTCTGTAATGCATTTGTGTACCCATAGCTTAGCTCCTACTTGTAAATCAGAACATACAGTCTTTGGTTTTCCATCCCTGAATTACTTCACTTAGAATAATGGCCTCTAGTTCCATCCACATTGCTGCAAAAGATGTTGTTTTGTTCTTTGTCACAGCTGAGTAGTATTCCATGTTGTGCATATACCACATTCCCTTTACCAACTCATCAGTTGATTGGCAGTTAGGTTGGTTCCATGGTTTTGCAATTGTAAACTGTGCTACAATAAACAGATGTGTTTAGGTGTCTTTTTGATATAATGACTTATTCTCCTTTGTTTAGATACCTAGTAGTGGGATTGCTAAATATTTTTCTAATGTTTAATGTTTTATTCTGGAAAACGAAATGCAACAATACGGAGGACAGTTAGGAAGAAGAAAAATTTGAATAGAATAGAATAGACTTATTGTGGTTTGAACAAGAAGCTCTAAAGGACTAAATTCTCGGGTAGCAGGAAGTGGAGAGGAGATATTGGGCATAATAAATGTGCAAGTCTAATGAAGAATACAATTATTAACTAAAACCAAACTATAAATTGAGAATTGTATGCATTCTATGACATAAATAACAACAACTAGGTGTACGTGCAACGTATAACAAATAATTTACTGTGTGTTTCTGATATTAACTTCTGATTTCTTCTCCTTAGGGGAAGTATATGTCAAAGATAATAATTGTTGTAGTCACATCTTGGTTTCCTTGTTTGTATTATTCAGGCCTGGTTCATCTCCTTCTGAATGGCTGGCTCAAGTCTATGATGGGAGGTGACACTATTGCATGTGTCAAAGAGTCTCAGTCTTTACTGAGCAGCTGATCAGTTCATTGTAAGTATGCTTATAAAAAGATCATCTTCCTCAGTTGTGTTTGGCAAAATATGTTCTGGAAATCACGTTTTAATGCAAGAACTCTAATTAAGAGGACATTGGATCAAACCTATATCTGGTGGAAAGAGAAGACTGATAAAGAAAACAATCAGAGTTCAGATAAAGCCACTTATACATCAAATTGGAGAATCTGGAACAAAGTTTTACAGCTTGGAGTTTGATGTGCTGTGAGCAATTATCTGATCCAAAATTCTCATTTTACAGAGAAGGAAACTAAATCCTTCTCTGGATTTAGTTCATTAAAGAGATTCATTTAGTTCATTAAAGAGATTTTAATGAACTTATGGACATTCAACTAATCACGAGTAGGTCTAGAAATAGAATTGAAGCTTTCTGACTGGAAGTGTGGTGCTATTACCTTTTATAGAACTAGCAACTTCAAGAATAGCTCAGGTAAAATTTTTGGAAAGTAATACTAAGAAAGGTTTGGATTAGAATCAGAAAGAACTCCCAAGGCTCATATTATGTACCAAAAAAATAAATATGGTTTATGTCCTACATTGAATGAAGTTGGACTCCTCATTTACAAACCTCTAATCCCCTACTGGTATATGGTTTTTATATGGCTTTTATTTGCCTGTGATAAAGTAGCTTTCATTTTGTTTTATGTAACTGACCTGATAGGAAGCTCATAGGTGTTACTATATAATTTCTTACAGCTGTGTCCATAGCCTTAATTAACAGAGGTTAGTATTTCACCATATTCATTAAAAAGTATTATTGAGCTGACCTATTACAGCATATAGAGCCTTGTAATAGAAGCATTTTTGGAGTGAGGAGAGAGTAACTTATATTAAAAACAAATATTCATTAAGTCCTTAAGCCAGTAACAAATTGTATTGGGAGTAAGATATGATTAAGTAATGGGACAAAAACATTGTTCTATTTTAATCTGAAATCATAAAAACCAAGGATTCACTTTTTGTATGTGTGCGTGTGTGCGTGTGTGTGTGTGTGTGTGTGTAGTGAAAGAAAAGTTGTATGTTGATTCTCTGTATTACAGCAATATTCTAAGTTTAAACAATATGCTATAGTTGAAAATATAAATATATGCTTTATTATTTATAGAGTTTTACACTTACAAATTCTAAAACATTTAAGTTGCTTGAAATGTGCGTCTTGCCTTCCCAGTGTCAATGACTTTATATTAAGAAGAGAGAAAAAAATTCAACTACAACACAAGACTCTGACTTCAAAAGGCCCTGGGCTGATTGTTGGGATTCAGGTATGTTTTCAGTTATGTTTACATACGCTGGCTTGCTTCCTGAGTCTCTGAATTCTTGCATTACTTTGCACAATTTGTATTCTTTAAAATTCAGTAAAAACTCTGTGAAAGCTTAGTTTATATATTTGTCCCCAAACTCATACTGCTACACATTTATGCTTTTCAAATGAGCAATTGCAATGTAAATGAATGTGGTCTTTTAAAGCATAACGCACAGATTGTAGCTTTCATCTGTGCTGAAGCAACTTTTAGCACTGCTTCCTTATGATGAGAATTATTTTTTTTGTTGTAACAAATGATACATTTGTTAAACGTATCATTCAGGTTAGGCTAGGTTTGGCTCTGTTTAACAATTCAATCAGTCAGGTGATGGTTCAGTCAAGAGAGTTGTTTAGGATGCTGAAAGAAACTACAAACTTTATCAGCTCCCTGTTTCTTGAGCAAATTGGCAGGAAGACCTATTCATTGTAGTCACTCAGGATACCAGGCAAGTTAAGAAGTTGCTTAGCAGACTGCAGAAAAAAATAAAAATGATATTTTATTGACAATTAAATGTTAAAGTTCAATGCCTTCCCAGCAGCTCATTGGTCAGAATTAATCATGCTTCCCTCCTGTCCCTGCAAAGCTGGTCAGAAAGTGGAATCCCAGAATGTACCTAAAAGGCTGAGAGTCACAGATGTGTGGCCAAAACACTGAAGAATACCTCAGGTAATTATTAAATTCATATTTTTATTGGACTTATTTCATCGAGTCATCACAAAAGAGAAGTATGAATGAATACGTAAGTAAAAGAATGCAAAAACAGCACTAAAAGTAATTAGTGATATATGTTGATTACATTATACACACTAGGCTGTTCTAAGTGGTTCTTGATACATATATTAACTCATCTTATTCCTGCAGCAGCTCTGTTAATTTGGTACCCGTTCTTATACTGCTTTGTAGATGAGGGATCTATGCCTGGAGACAGCGAGCAAGGTGCAGAGCTGGCACACCCACCTTTCTCTCTTTAGAGTCCTTTCTCAATGATTCATCTATACTGCCTCAAACCACAAACATTTTTTGAGCACTTATATGTTTTTATGTAATTAAGAGCACAAGCTCTGGAATCAAAGTGCAATGAATGAAATCTGAAGGTGTTTTATTTGTCTGTTTTCCTGAATGTCCTGTTCTCAAACCTCGGGCAAGTTATAAAGTTCTGTGATCTTCACTATCCTTGTTTGGTATATGTGGGTACCAAGGATAGCATCTATCACTGTGGGTTGTGGTGAAAGTTAAATACCGAAATATATGTAAAGTGCTGACCACCATGGCACCTAGCAAGTACTCCATAAGTGCTGTCAAGATTACTCAAGAAAATAAGAGCTCTTATAGTATCTCATTTAATGCTGACAAGGAAGCCCCTTTGAGAATAGTCTTACTAATTCAGGCTTAAGACTGCTAAAAGCCAAGGCTCTTACAGATGGTATAATTTGCCTGATATTTGGAGATTCCAAGTGGCATTGCCTAGGACCAATCCAGTTCCCTCCAGTTCCTAACACATTTTCCTATCTGTCTCTTAATATCTTAGAAAACAGCTAGCTACCATGGACTAAGGGTCAGAACTTTAAAGACAGCTTAAAATTTAGGAGCATGTAAATGATCCCATTTTCAGAGGTAAAGGTAATGTCTGCTCAGTTTCTCCACTATAAGTTTTTCTTTCTCTCTCTCTCTTTTTTTTTTTAAAGGTTAATACACATTTGGGGGACGATATTTTGGAAAAAAATGTGTGATTTGCGAGTGGAGGCCACTCCTTAAAGGTGGCTTACGTATGGTGACTTCCTTTTAACCAGTATAGTGTAAAGAAAGGAAAAAAGGAGTTATCTGAGAGTGGAGAAACCTGATCAAAACTATCTCAGAGAGATGATCAAGGTCAACATCAACAGTGATGACGTATTGATAGTGTGCACCCTTGATTTGATGGGAATCACACTTTACCTCTGTGGTCTTCCTCCCAAAAGCACATAAACTCAGTCTAATCATGAGAAAAAAAATTGACAAATCCCAACTGAAGGACATTCTACAAAACACCCAACCTGTACTCCTCGAAATTGTCAGGGTCACCAAAACAGAAGGAAAATCTGAGAAGCTCTTACATCTGAAGTATACCTAAAATGTGATGAATAAAAATAATCTGGTATACCTGGAACATAAAAAGTTATACCTTTTTGTGATAGACAGCAAGTAAGGAAGTCATGTAATATCCATAAAAATGAATGTTAGTCAATCAAAAAGTATCAATGTTGGTTTAATATTTATATCAAAGCAACAAAAATGTTATTAAGGGACCTGGACCAGGGAGTGTATAGCAACCCTCTGTACAAACTTTACACGTTTTCTATAAATTTAAAACTGTTCTAGAATAAAAAGTTTATTTTAAAAACAAAAAGTGAAATGAAACAAAAATTGGGCAGGACAGCTAGTAGTTCTTGATTAGATCTACAATGCAAGCTTCCAAGCCACACAGGCCAAGCCCCTCCTTGGTATAAACCAGAGACATAACCTAAGTGCTATAATACAGTGCCCTTTGAATTGATCTATCTACTTTGGCCTTTGGCCTCCTATTGTACACTGAAGCATCACAGACTAAATTGTTTCCAAAATATCAGCTTTCCCAGTGGCCAGATGAGGAGCTAATACTCTGCCTCAGTATCAGGACTCTGTTACCAAGAAAATCAGTGAATGGTGCAGTCTTGGCTCACTGCAACCTCCATCTCCCACGTTCAAGCGATTATCCTGCTTCAGCCTCCCAAGTAGCTGGGATTACAGGCACCCGCCACCACAGAAGGCTAATTTTTGTATTTTTAGTAGAGATAGGGTTTCACCATATTAGCCAGGCTGGTCTCGAACCCCTGACTGCAAAGTGCTGGGATTACAGGTGTGAGCCACTGTGCCTGGCCCCAGAGAGGCACTTTCTACTTGCACCCTGAATCTAGAACTTGCAAACCTATCTGTGGAAAGAGCAGAGTCAGCAGAAAAAAAAAAAAAACTTGAATTTTCTACACAAGGTCCTACCTCTAATCCCCATGGGCCAGGAGGAGGGCCTGCCTGGGAGGGTGCATGAGACTTGCAGAGTGGAAGAAGGGAGTGGAATCAGCTCAGGCATGGGGATCACCATCTCTGCCTGGACACAGGAAGAAGATGAAGTATGGACCTGGCGCTCCTATCAAGGTGCTGGCAAACGAGATATGCTGGATGCCAGGCTGTCTGTGGCTGGCTAAGCTGCTCCCCATCTTTTGAGGCACAGCCAGTACACAGGTGGTGAGCAGGACCCAGCATACCCTGACCTTCTCCTGTTAGGAGGTGATCAGCAGCCCTCCGTCCTCACTGTGCCACGTGGAAGCCTGGGGAAAGGAGACACATTTTGCCAACACATTTGATACATGCAGACACTGAGTCCT
The DNA here is from genome assembly GCF_028858775.2 of Pan troglodytes. Lineage (NCBI taxonomy): Eukaryota > Metazoa > Chordata > Mammalia > Primates > Hominidae > Pan > Pan troglodytes. The sequence goes on along the minus strand of NC_072412.2, from coordinate 110,312,168 downwards.
AGAGATATGAAGATATTTGCCCCGAATTACAAAACAAGCTAGAAAATAAGAATTGTTTGGTTACCTTTCATTTTCTGTGATGTACTATCCTCATAAAACAAAATTCATTTTATATTTACCATAATGCAAATGACCATAGTTGACTCAAATTTATAATTTTTATTTTAAAGGAAAATGTAAGTGTTTATGATACACCTTTTCTAAGAGTCATGGAAAAAGTCAAGGTAGAGGAAAGCATGAAAAAAAAAAAGTAAGATTATTCAGGCTACCTGGAATGAACTTGATTGAGATTTGACTGGATTTGTAATATAAGTAGTGCTATTTGAGACAATGAAGAAGGACAGGGTCTTGGGGAAAAATAGCCAAAGAAACCTAAATTACATATCTCCTTTTTAATATAGCAGCAGTAGCAATTTATTCCTCACTTGCGTACTTTCACTTGTTATTACCTGAATAAATAATTAAGAAACCAAGGGCAGGTCTTTTTGCAGAAAGCACAGCTTGTGCAGAGGGAAAAAAAGCATGTTGATCACAATGGAAATAAATATAATATATGGGGGAGAAAGAAGCTCAGAAAAAGCCAACACCAAAAGAAGACATTTTGGGGAGAGTCACATATCCCTTCAATAGAAACCAGAGAAAGTGAAATTGCAGGAAATAGAGAGGATATGAAGTGGAAATGTCTCCAAATAGAAAGAAAAATGAATGGAAAATAAAGTTCAGGTGAAGAGAATATCAGATTATAAGAACGGACCATCTGGACAAAAAGTTTCCTGGGAAAAGATAATAGAGAAGTACAAGCTGGGGGTGTCTAGGAAATCCTGTCACAGAGCCAAAAAAGTGAAGGAGGGAAAGGGTAGAGACCTCCATTTTCCCTAGGAGCTCCCAGCATGAGCTCATGCTCTCAAAGTCTTTAATACTTGCTATCTTGTCACAATTATCCAAGTCTTTGGCTTGCATTCCTCTATCCCTTCAATATTTTATTACCTGGGTCATTGTCTCATTCTTTTTTATTGTTCTTACTATAAATTTGGATGACGTTAAAATCCATGTAGACAATCTTTCCAATATTTGCTCCCATAGTTCTTTAATGGCTTCTCTGTTTCATTGGTGCTTCAACCTTGCTTTAGTCCAGAAAACCATCATTCCTGCCAGGTGTTATTGAAATAGCATCCTACTTCTTTTCCCTGATTTCCCCCTTAGTTCCCAATAGTCAATTCTCAACAATGCACCCAGAGTTATTATTTCAAAATACGAAGACTGTGTCACTCCTCGCTTATAACCTTCTAGTAGCTTCCCAGCTTATTCAGCATAAAAGTCATCACAATGACCTTTCATAGCTTTATGATTGCATCTCCTTCCACTCTTGAAATTGAGCACAATTTCCCACCCATTGTCTCTTTATACTGTTCTACAAACACACACCCTGCACTCAATCAAAGGTGGCTCCTTTCTCACCTCTTTGCATGAACAAAGGTTCACTGTCTTATCAACTCAATAACAGGTGTTATTGAAATAGCATATTTCTTCTTTTCTTTGACTTACACACACACACCAACTCTTAGAACCCACCCCCACTTCTTTATTTATTTTGTCCTAGCACTTATACAATCTAACGTATTATGTTTTTACTTACGTGTTTTATTTGTCTCCCACTAGGAAAATTTAAATTATATGAAGGTAGATATATGCTTATTTTCTAACTGTATATTACCTAAAATATGTCTGGCATATAGTCAGAACTTATTAAATGTATTTTTATGCCAGGCGCGGTGGCTCACACCTGTAATCCTAGTTCTTTGGGAAGCTGAGGCCAGCAGATCACGAGGTCAGGAGTTCGAGATCAGCCTGGTCAACATGGTGAAGCCCCATCTCTACTAAAAATACAAAAAATTAACTGGGCGTGGCGGCAGGTATCTGTAATCCTGGCTACTTGGGAGGCTGAGGCAGGAGAATTGCTTGAACCCAGGAGGCAGAGGTTGCAGTGAGCAGAGACTGCACCGCTACACTCCGGCCTGGGCAACAGAACAAGACTCCATCTCAAAAAAATAAAAAGTATCTTTTAGTCCATCATTATTACTTTTGAATTAACAATTTGTCAGTAAGTTATGATTAGCTTTTCTTTTTTAAAAAAACTATTATTAATTGTAAAAAGCAAAACGAGACAAAACAAAGACATATTTCTTTCTGCCAAACTAAATCTGTATATTAGCTCTAACACTTACAGATTTTGGAAGATTTCTTGTATTCTCTGATTGCTCATCTGGAAAATGGGTCTATGTATATCTTATACATTGGAGTATTATGTTTGAAATAATGTTTGAAAATTGTTTATCCAACCACAATCTATACCTAGTGATTTGGAAGCCTTTTATGATTTATCACCTAATAGATAGAGACTGCCCAGTAAAGAGGAATCACGTTTGATGTGCAAATATGTGAGTGGTGGCATTACATTACATTACATAAACACTTAAATTGATTCAATGCTCTTAGATAAAGAGAGCAGGCTACAATGGGAATAAGATGGAAGGCAAGTGAAAGAACAAGGGAGAAAGAAAGGAAAATAACAATTTAAACAGTCTGGCTAATATAATGAAACATTTCCCTTGATGCACAGATGTCCCCAGGTTACCCATCATGACAGCAGGCATGACTCTGTGAGTCCTCTGTCACACTCAGTTACTGCCTTACTCTCACAGGTGACTAGATAACAGGGCCAAATGGGATTCTACTTTTAAAGATGGATATTTCTTGGTAATGTGGGCCATAAATGCAAGCCACTATTAAATAAGGTGCTTATATACATAATACACAAAAAAAGATCTGCCCATTCCTGAAGAAAAAAAAAAAGTTAACAAAGCAAAACAACAACCACAAAAACACTGCTTTGAGAGGTTGCATGTAGAGTTCCAACATTGCTACTTCTGAGGAATTATGAAGTTTCATAATGAATATGTTTCTTGTATAAATCATGCATAACACATCAACAGTGTGTGTTTATGTGACTACTATAGGAAAAGTATCGCAATGGACCCCATATGAAAAGGGTCCTCAAGTGTTGAATCACATAGGAGAAATTAAAACATGATATTGATATTGATTCACCAAGAGCTTTCTATTTATTGTTTCCATGTTTTAGTATCTCTATGAGTTAAATTTATAGTTTGGGAGCCCATGCATGAAATCATGGGCAGTATGAAGCAATATGAACCTAATACCTAGGGAGCAGTTTTATCTTGCTCTTAGTGAAAATAAAAAAGGAGAACCACTTCTCTTTTGTGAATGTCCTGAGAGCTCTTTGAACACAGTAAATTATTTATACATGAAGTAGGGAAGCAGAGCTGCTTCCTCTTGCTTCATCAAACAGTGAGGTAAGGGGTCTGTCCAGGAAGAAGATGGGGATGCCTTGGGCTCCTCTGCCCACACAGTACCCTCTGTCCCATGCTCCAGGTGCTCCAGTGCTTCTGCAACAAGTGGAGCCAGCAGAGGCATAAGCAGAAAGATGCCTCACCTTTGCACAGTGTCTGAGCAGGATTGGTCATGGGCCAGGCCATTGTAATTTGAAGAAAGAGTGGGCACCTCAAGGGAAGATGTGGCAATGTAGACACCAATTCTAAGAAGGTGCCTTTCCTAATTTAAAACGGAGGGTTATAATAATGTTGTGAGGACTTCAATATATGTGATTTCTTGTGTCCACTTATCCCTTGATCTACAGCATTTATTTGAAATCAAATATAATCAATGCAAGACTGAAATGCCACAAAAAGGCCAAACTGCTAAGTGCTCTTAGATACTACAAAGAAATTGTTTAGAAAACCATGCAGTGACAAAGTATAGATGCAGTACACACACACACACACACACACACACACACACACACACGCAGGAGGTCAAAGGTAAAGAGGTGTGAGAAATCGGATACACTGACTTGCTTGCAAAGTTACAATCTTCTGTTTGAAGTAATGAAAAACACCCCATTTTAATAATTTTTTCCTGGATAATGTTCATTACTGTGTGATGTGACATAATATTTTTCTGGATTGGGATTAGCCATAGAATTCTGCAGCTCTCCTTTAGGGAACTGGGGATATGCTAAGATCATATCCAGACTAAAATACAGCGTTCCTCACAGAGAAGGTCCAACACAGCCTTATGATGATTACAGGAATAGCTTAATGACACGGTCATCACTCAGCCTCTCATAAAACTAATTAATCTTCCAGCAATGTTAGAATCAAAGAGAAATATTTTTAAATATTAAAACATATTTTATTAAACCATAGTCATATTATCTTTCATATTTGATATACAAAATAGATATGGACTTATAGTTTTCATTTATCCTTTGATTTAATAAAGTATTCATATTAGAAATCTTCATTGTAATAAGAAAGGTCACTTTTGCTAATTGGATTAAGTCAGTATAATAGCTGAAAAAAAAAAAACTTTTCTGTGCCAATAAGATTAATGAAATTGCCCTTGAAAAAGTGCATTTTACATCTGATTTCATATTTCAGTGAAGTCTCCCTCTGAAATTGGCTTCAGGGTCCAGACCACAGGACAATGCTATAATTATGCCTTTCTGGTGCTTTCAATAATACCACTTTTTGAGTTGACTTTGAGGTGAATCTCCTTTATACTAAATTCAGTCCCAGAAGAACTTTGTTCTATTGAAACTTGAACACACTTTTATTTCATCTGTGTTGGAAGTCTTCTTCCCTTTTTTTTTTCTTAAGTATAAGTGTTAAAGAATAAGAGACAATGAAGGGTGGAAATGATACGATTAAGAGCTTTGGGGAGAAACTCTAAAGTCATGACCATATTTTTCTGCTAATCAAAAGACTGCCCAGTATGGAGAATTCAAGTTTCATTACTGCTTAATATCTTCACAAATCCCAAATCAATATTACTTATGTTTTAGAAGATGCCATCACAATGAATTAAATTTGTTTCTTTATTATTTACTTCTAATACTTTCACAGAACATACTATTTATAAACCTAAGAAAGAGCAAGTTTAGAGACAGCTTGATTGCAAATTATTTCTCATTGGAGTGGGTAAATATGGTCTCAGCTGCTTGTCATCTATTTGTAATATGAACAAGAAGTATAAAACAGTTTTGATAAAAAATATCTATGGCATGAAATTTCTGCTGCTGAAAAGTCTTCAGTCATGCACAAATTCTAGACTATTTTCACACGGAAACCAGCAAAGCACACACAACGGAACAACTATAATGAGATGATCAGCAAACCAAATATTCCTTTTCCTTTTCTTTTATTACCTGTAAACTAAATATTGGATGTGTTTTAGAAGATTAAGATAAATTTACATCATGATGTGAATGTGCTTTATTACACAATGATGTATTTTCAAGTTAGAACTATTTTTTTTGTAACCAGAATCATTTATTCTAACACACTATCATGTCTTCAACTAATAACAGCTTCTTTAGGCTTTGGGAGTAGATGCACATAGCTATTGATAAGTTTCCTCTTGTTAACATAAAAGTTTCAGAGCTCTTTTAGTATTTATATGAAAACTCATTTATCTCAGCCCCAGCAGTAGCTTTCAAAATAAACTACTGCATTTTGCATCAGGGAAATTCCCAAAGATTATATAGGCCATGTGAGATAACAACTAGAAACAAACCAATGTGTTGCCTACATTTCCAAGACCTTTCACTAGTAGACTCAGCATGGATAAAGAACGTATTCTTCAGTTAACAGTACCAGATGATCTATTCTCACTATGCCATATTTGTATAGTGCTCATTTTGTCAATATAACATTTTCTTCAAGAAGGTTAATAATATTAGATACAAGCAATCATATGACACCATTGCCTTAATTTTTAAACCAATAAAATAAATTTAATTCATTAATGCTTATTAATTATGTAATTAAGTTTAGTAATGAATAAATAAATCACAAGATCTGGAGTTTAAAAGTAGTTATAATAGGCTGGGTGCAGTGGCTCATGCCTATAATCTCAGCACTTTGGGAGGCCAAGGTGTGTGGATCACCTGAGGTCAGGAGTTCAAGACCAGCCTGGCCAACATGGTGAAACCCCACCTCTATTAAAAATATATTTAAAAAAAAATTTGCAGAGTGAGGTGGTAGGTTCCTGTAATCCCAGTTACTTGGGAGGCTGAGGCAGCAGAATTGCTTGATTCCGGGAGGTGGAGGTTGCAGTGAGTCAAGATAGTGCCACTGGACTCCAGCCTGCATGACAGAGCAAGACTCAGTCTCAAAATAATAATAATAATAATAATAATGTAGTTACAATACAACACATTTATTTCTAAAAGTGTTAAATTGTACAATCCTCAATTCAGATTGCTTCCACCACCATGGACACCACTGTCTCGATTATCCAAATTCTCCTTGTTGTCATTGTCATCCTCATCATCAGTGATTAATCACAAACTGCATTCCGGTAAATCTAATCTGTTCATAATTTTAAATTTTAAGTTATTTTATTTTGCTTCCTTTTCTTGAAAAAAAATGAAGTGTTGTTGTTAGCATTTGGATATAATGATGCACCATTTTGTAAAACATTTCCCAGAAACACTTTCCTTAGTTAAAATCCAATCTGTCTATTAGTTCCCCACTCATTGGTCTTCTTCCTTTCTCTATTCAAAAGAAGCATTGAATTTAAAGTGGTGATTGTATTTTGGAACGGGTTTGACATGAAAATCTGTCAAAATACCATAGTGATGGTTCATATTATGTTGCCATTATAAATATCTATATTGTATTAGCGTGCTTTAATATCCTCATCACTTCACTCTTTAGCCGTCTTTATAATTCATAGTTTAAATGCTTAGCATTTCAAATTAAATTTTCTTTTCTGTTTTCACTATCTATTTTATGTGGAAAACAGTTATATTTTCATTACTTTTTAAAGTATATTCTAGCTTTAAACACGATGTCCATACTTCAAACCCAGCTTCTAAAATGTATACCTATTAGTTATTCAATCTGTTCGAATATAGCTAAATATAACACAGTTGTTTTTCACCCATAACACTCAGGAAGCTGGAAACTATGGGTGCCCAAATAGATCAATAGATTTCCAAGGCTTAGTTCATATGTGGTCTCTATTCCCAGAACTCTATGTTCTTAACCTGCAGTGAAAATGTGTTTGCTCTACCTTAATCTCCATTTCGCAACTCACACCATGTGGCAGCTTCTGATGATATTGGGATGGTAAAGTCCAAGGGGAATATCACATTCAGGCAGATCTCACCACTCACTTCCCTTTGTCATTTTAAAGTACGGTGTCAAACCCTTCCTGTTGTATAACACTCAAATTTGTGTCAGAAATAGTAAAAGTAAACCTTCCATTACACTAAAGTTCTTTTAGTTCTACGTGTCAGAAAGAGAATTTTAGGGAGAATGATTATCACCTTATTTCTACCACTGCATGCAAGGTGTGCACCTATGGCATTATGCTCTTAGCCATTAGCGGGTTCCAGTCGCTGAAATTCAGTTATAGTTCTGCACATTCACCTCATGGTGCTGTCTGCTAATCTGAAGATCCCCAGTGGGAAAACCAGTCTTGCTAAGAGATGTGGTTTATGAGAAATGAGGCCTAATGATCATCTACACACAAATTGATTTGAGGAATGGTTGCTTTTTCATTTCTTAGAAAAACGTTAACACCTCTGTTTTCATCACTGAGTGACTTAACTTTACATAGTTCAAGTTGCTTCTACCCAGAGTCTCCGCTAGACCCACTTGGCCACAGTTATTTTTGGCTTCGCCATACGCCCTCTGATCTGCAAGCCTTCCAAATCCTGTTGGAAGCCTTTGCCTCTCTCTTTTGTTTTTTAACAGTGTCTGCCAAACTTTATTCTTACTTCCAGATATCTCACACCTGGATGTCTGTAGAAACTTCCCATTAACTACATCTTCAAATACAATCAAATGTCTGGGAATTTCTTCAGAAAAATATGGGGGTGGGAGGTGGGTAGGGATTGGCCATGATTTGATAGTTATTGAAGTTGGCTGAACACTACATAGGTTTTTTCCGACTTTTGTCACTTCTTTTAAATATCTGCATTTTTAATTAAAAAGTTAAAAAGGGATTATCAGAGCTTAATATAACTTTTAGTTATAGCATACATATGCATATTCATAAAAAGTCAATGACTACTCTTGTCCATTTTATGGATTTTATTTTTTTATCATCAGCTAAAAATATTTAGAAGTGGGAAAATAAAGTAAAATAAGTAACTGTGTGGAACTAGGTTGGTATGTTTAAAAGCCCAGCTTAGTGACTTACTGGCTATTGGGTTATGTACAAGTTACTTTAGTTATTCTTGTCTCATTTTCTTCATATGAAAACTTGTGGAGAGTAACAGTATATATCTTAAAGAGGATTAGAAGGCTTAACACATATAACAAATGTAGTCATGTTCTGTTACACTGCAAACACTCATTGCAGGTTGATCACCACCATGGTTAATTCCTCTGCATAAATTTTGTGGCAACTGATAAATCACTCCCATTTAAAGTCAATGCCTGTAGACTTTTCCATGTGTTTTATTAATGGAGATACAAATAAGTCACAACAAATTCTAATGTATTAATGGGGTATTTTTAATTTTTCTTTATTCTGTGTTATTTAGAAATGGAATACTGATAATCTGTAGAAAAAGTAAATCTATGTGAATTACTTTAAAATCTGAATATCGTTTTACAGTATTTTTGTAGCATTCTCAGACTGAATTCTCTAAGGGCTAGTTTGGTTCAACTGGACTTTTTACTATAAAGCTGAGTTCTACCCTTCAGTTGTAACCAAGAAATTTCTTCTTTATGATCCCAAATGCCTGGCTCAGCCACAGCCACTCCTTCCACTCTTTGCTCTTCCTCTCATGTTCTGCTCCCCATTTCAGCCTTTTCAGGTTAAAGAGCAACTGCTGAGGCCCACGATGGTCGGGGCTCTTGGAGTCCTTTATGAGCTTGACAAGATCCTAACTGAGGGAGCTTTTTTTTTTTTTTTTTTTTTTTTTTTTTTGAGACGGAGTCTTGCTCTGTCACCCAGGCTGGAGTGCAGTGGCCCAATCTCGGCTCACTGCAACCTCTGCCTCCTGGGTTCACGCCATTCTCCTGCCTCAGCCTCCAGAGTAGCTGGGACTACAGGCGCCCGCCACCACGCCCGGCTAATTTTTTGTATTTTTAGTAGAGACGGGGTTTCACCATGTTAGCCAGGATGGTCTCCATCCCCTGACCTCGTGATCCCCCCGCCTCAGCCTCCCAAAGTGCTGGGATTACAGGCGTGAGCCACCGCGCCCGACCCAAAAACAATTTTTAACCTTGGAGGGTCCCAATGGTGCTGTGCTTTGCATGGAAATGAGAAGAATGATCTTCTCCAGAATTCTGTGAATCCCTGTGTTATCTATTCCTTTAAATAACACTGTTTGTCTCAGAGTTCCATAAATAATCTCAAGTAAACATTTTCATCAGACATTGAGGGTGATCATCTCTCCATCATGGCTCAATATCAATCTGAACTGGATTTGGTTGATAAACCAGACCACTCAGCTCCTATTTGCACAGTTTTATTTTCTCTCATCTTGAGAATTCATCACAAACATTATCTTCCAGGCAGTAGTCAAAATTTCAAATTCATATTACATCATGCACATGGCTGCCTTATGAAGCCATTGTCCATCAATTCTGATTTTATCTACCTGTCTATTCAGTGTGTAGGAAAATTTCCAGTAAACTCCTAAGGGTAACATACTGAAACTGGGATACAGAGAGCATATTCCTGGTGCAATTACATGTTTTAAGCTTCCATTTTTCCACTGTAGCATTTTTTAGCACTTTTAACTCAGTAATGATTATGGAATTTCCTCTCCACATGCCTCTCTCTCATTCTTGGAAATGAAAGGATTTCTCTAAGACTAGGTGTTCCCAAACACAAGAAAGTTCTAAAAGCTCTACTCACCCATTCCTTTTAATAATACTAATAATACCTATTATATCTCTTTAGTAGTTAGAACTAACACAAATGTTTCCAATTTAATAGTAGTGATTTATCAATGTTTGTGTTTCTAAAGAATAATCCACTGACTGACAGTATTGAGAAGGTTGAGTAGAAGAATGTTATTGGTAGAAAAACAGGGGTAGGAGAGAAAATTATCCCACCTTTGTGTCCTTTTTAAAATACAAATAATATTTTATTATTATAGTCGCCTGCCTCCTTTCAAAATGCAGGTGGAAGTGAGAATGGAAAAATAATTGCTAGAGAAAACAGACAAGACCTTCTGATGCATCTGTAATACATTATGCCCAAAGGAAGGACACACAATTGCATATTCCCCAAATATTTTAGCAGCTGCACTAAAATGTTTCACAGCTAGGAGAATAAACTTGGGCAACCATTAAATGAGTCTGCCTGCCTTTAAAATAATTCAAAGTCCAGGATTGCTTCATGATGGAGAAATGAGGAATTCATGCCAATGGTGTCTCTTTCAACCATTTTCCATCAAGATGATGTAAAACAGATCTGCACTCCCTGTTTCCCTATGTAGTTCTGCCAAAATGAGGCAGCTGTGCCATAGATATCAAGTCAGGTTTTCAGAGATTGGTCCTGCACACTGGCAATAGAGATGGTGGGAAAGCCACGGTGTTTGGATTCTGAGCAACCAGCTGTGTGATCTCAAGCAGGTCAGTAAACTTATCTCAGCCCCAGTCATTGTAATCAGTACATAAGAGAATGTAAATAAAAAACCTGGAATAACACAACAGGAAATCGCGTTATATTTGGCATCAGACCGACTTAGATTGGTACCCATTCTCCCCATCACTGGCTTTATCACCTAACTTTCTTAATGTTGACAAATGACCAAAGCTTTCTAAGCAATAATATTCTTATCTTTAAAGTGATAATAGTATCTACTTAGTTGGGTTGCAAAGATGAAATGAGGGACAAGTGAAAGCATCTAGAAAAGTAACAGGCATGTACTATCATTTCTGTATGCCTTTCTCACCTTAGAGGGACAGATGTTAATTTGACAGGGTAGTAGTCCCCTATTCTTTTTATAAGGAATTGCCACAAACTTAGTGTTTTAAAAAACACATACAAATTTATCTTACATTTCTGGAGGTCAGAAATGTGTATCACTGGGCTAAATCAAAACAAAACGAAAAGGTGTCAGCACCTTCTGGAGCCTTTGGGGGCTTGAATCAATTTCTGCCACTTCCAGCTTCAAAGGTTCCGTATGGTTCCCTTCATGGCCTCCTTGCTCCATCTTCAAAGCCAGCAACATCTGGCCAAGACTTATTCATGCTGTGCTCTCTTTGACTCCCCTTCTGCCTTCCTTTTCCACCTATAAGGGCACTTGTCATTAGGTTGGCTGCCCTGGGATAATCAGGGATAACCTTCTCATCTCAAGGTCAACTAATTAGCAACCTTAATTTTATCTGCAATCTTAATTCTCCTTTGTCATAACTTGGCATTTTTATGTGTTTAGGGGAAAGTATTGGACACTATGATGAGTCCATTATTCTGTGGACCACATACTAGAAAAAAAACATGAAAAGTTTAAATAGAAGATGACTTTTGAGTTTCCTTGTGTAGGATCATTTTACAAGGTCGAAGAGGAAGGAATGTGTAAGCCAACTACAAGAAAATGTGTGTTGAAGGCATGGTGACATGAGAAGCATCACAATATGCTCAGGGAGTGGCCGAGGTGTGATTTAATTAGACAGATTGCACAATCACTGCATCCACTGGAAAGGATGCTGTTGACAGATGGAGAATGGACCTTATAGGACAGTCTCAAAGTTTTCATGCAGGGAAACGAGATAATTAAATGTGAGTTAACGGAGAGAAAAGTGGATTCTTAGCAACAATGTCAGGAATGAAAGCAGCTGAAGCAGCTGGAGGTGATTGGAACAGGTTTACACATTTGGACTTGATTACAATAGACCAAGAAGAACAGAATGATAGTATAAGAATAGGAAATGCATATGGATTGAAGAGAGGGAATGGACAAGATATCTGAATTTTATTGGAAGCAAGACGTGGAGTAGAGGGAGAAACCTAGGACACAATTGATTTTTTTTTTAGTTACAACATCCCACAAAATGTATGAGATCAACAGGAATAGAGAAGGAGGAACACCTTCAGAAAGTAGGAATAAAGAAAGTTTTAAAACACAACATGTGGAACTTGAAAATGTCTGAATCCAGGGTGATATATTATTAATACTATAATATGTAGGTATAATTTTGGAACTTTATTCTTAATCATTTTATTCAGGGTATCCTGCCTCATTCCTTTACCCAAATTAAATCCATCCTTTATGATGCCACCAGAAGGATTTGACAGCCAAATCTGATCAGTGCTTCCTCCACTTAAATCATTTTAATGATTTTTCAGGATTCATATGATTAACTCCAAGCTTTTTAACCTGACATAAAAGCTACTTCTTGATTTTTTTTCAGCATCATACTGTACCCCAGCCCCCACCACAATAAACCAAAAAAAGTTGATTCCTGTCAATTAAGAAATGGATGCGTTTAGAAGCATGGATTTGTATACTTAAAATCCACATCTCTAGACTTATTCGTGATACTGGATTCTATTGATAAAATAAAAAATTTAAACTAAAAGATTGTACCATTGTGTTTCTTCAGCAAACACTTTGATGTGACTCTGATTTCAAGTCTTCTCACCCCTCTAAAGGATCCAGAATGAATGAGTTATTTAAAATAAATTGCCAGATGTACTTTCATAATGTGAAGGTGTGAGATGGGGGTACCACCTGATTCTGCTTAGTCCACAATGAGATGTAATATGCGTATGCTGAAAGCTGAGCTTTCAACTGGGTATCCTTGATATACAGCAACCTTGAAAAACCACAAAACTATCTTCTCAAAGTCTTTAAGCATGCATTATTCAGGCTACTTTGCTTTGGTTTTAAAGAAAAGATATGACGTTTGATGAAACTGAAAAAAAGAACCCCTAGAAACGATTTTTCTCCTTTTTTATATTTTAATTTTTTGATAAAACATTGCTTATGGCCTAAAGACCTTGTAATGCATTTCCCTCTTACAGTAAGAAGAGAGGAAAAGAGAGAGAGAAATTGAAGAAGTTCACCCTGATAAGATCTCACCACCAGGCAGGGCAGAAGTACAACAATATCTGATATGTAATCTTATCTTTCTTGACAGTTATATGCAGTTAAGAGTTGGCAGTACATAGAGATATTGAGCCAGTTTGATTAAATATTTTTAAAATATTAGAAAAAGGATATTTAAACCCTTTTCTTCTCTAATGTTACTTTAGTAATATACTTTAGTTTTAGACTTAGCAAATGTATTTGGAAGACTAAAATAGTACAGGCTAAAGGCACTGACACAAAGTGGTTTGTTAATCATCGAACTCATGTTAATGCAAGTGGTTAGGGAATAGCTAATTAGCTAATTTCTATGCATTTCAAAATGCATAGGTGCACTATTCATTGATAAATTAATTCTTCAGAATAGATTTCCTGGCTTATATCTTGATTTGTATTTAACATATTCTTTAATTGATCATTTAATATTTAATAACCATATACAGTAATGCAAAATTATAATAAAATTATAATTTGTGGTTATCAGGAGAATATGTTTGCATCTTGTGTTTGAATTGCTTTAAAATACTGTACCTATAATAAACTTGTAAAACATAATTATATAAAATATACTATATGAAATACACCTAAGGGCATATGGAAATAAAATATTTTCTTTATTATTCTACCAAAGCTTAAAACCTGGGCTACTAAAATAATACTAATTTTGAAACTCCAATATATAATAGATTTTAAAAGTATAAATAACATGCTTGTTATTTTCTTTTCATCACATTATCTTCAGCCTTCATCCACTTGAAAAGTGGTGAAATCTTTGAAAAGTAGGTGGTATATATGCACAATATTTATTAATTAAAGAGGATGCAGATATCTTGTACAGAAAACAACTATATTGTGAAGTGCCCACATTTGATCAAAGATTTAGTTACTAAGAGACAGCAGCAGATAGTGAAGGAACTTTCATAATTCAAATGTAGAGAACAAATATATTATTATTGTATTAGTTTATAGGGCTGCCATGACAGGGTGCAACAAATTGGTGGCTTAAACAACAGAAATTTATTGTCTCATAGTTCTGGAGACCAGAAGTTCAAGGTCCGGGCGTCTGCAGGGCTGATTCCTTCCTTGGTCCTGAAGGAAAATCTCTTCCATGTCTCTCTCCTGACTTCTGGGGGTCACTGGGCATCTTTGGTGTTCGTGGCTTGAAGACGCATCACTTAAATCTCTGCCTTGATCTCCTCATGGCATTCTTTCTGCGTGTCTAAATTTCTCCTTTTATAAGGACGTGGGTTCTATTGGATTAGGGCCACTCTAGTGACCTCACATTATCTGATTATGAGCAAAACACCTAGTTCCAAATAAGATCCCATCAGAGGTACTGGGGGTTACGATGCTAACATCTTTTGTGGAACCACAATTTAACCCATAATAATGATCTTAAATTTTTTAGATAATTACATGAAAACAAAGTCCATGCTTTGTGTGTGTGTGTGAAAATGTTGCTATTCCTGGGGCATAAAATAATGGCTTTATTATGCAGTTCTTGTTTTCTTTGGAAAACGTTATCCATTCCTTTGAGTAAAACTGAAGTTGTTCTTGTTTTATAAACTCCACCCTGACACTCCACATCAAGCTCCAGTTAGAGTTTGGATATTAAAGTAATTAACTTTACCTCTAGGACATCATAATTTCTTGAGGGATTTTTTTTAACTAAAGCTTAATAAATCTGTCATAAACAAAAGTAAAATATTACAGTGCTCAGAAAATAAATTGTCATCAAAATTACAATTTGCCAATTACATTAGAAAATATACATTACAAAACGTCAAAAATAAGAATGGGAAGTTGTCATAAGATGTTCTTATAAATAAATTGGAGGTGATATTATATGTTAGACAACAGCACCAGGAAAACTCAATAAGCTGCCTCAAAACAAATGTCTCTGCTTATTTAGAAATTCCTGGGGTAGGCCGGGTGCGGTGATGCATGGCTGTAATCCCAGTACTTTGGGAGGCCAACACAGGCGGATCATGAGGTCAAGAGATCAAGACCATCCTGACCAACATGATGAAACCCCATCTCTATCAAAAATATAAAAATGAGCTGCACGTGGTGGCATGCTCCTGTAGTCCCAGCTACTTGGGAGGCTGAGGCAGACAAATTGCTTGAACCCGGGAGGCGAAGGTTGCAGTGAGCTGAGGTTGCACCATTGCACTCCAGCCTGGTGACAGAGCAAGACTCCCATCTCAAAAAAAAAAAAAAAAAGAAAAAAAAAAGAAATTCCTGGGGAAAGTACAATTAGGTGGAAAAGGTGAATGGAGGCAAAGCAGCATCACTATCAGCTGGGATTCAACTCAAGATACCAATAATACTACAGAACACAAGAATAACATAAAATACTGTGAAAAATCATGGCAATAAGATCAAATGTGTGGGAAATTCCTGTTTCTTATAACAAAGATAAACAACACAATAAGCAAACACACAAATCAACAAACAAAATCTCTCCTTCATTCCTCCAGATATTTATTCAGGATAACAGTTTTCTGTAAAACTCTGAGTCTTTAAAAGGATTGGTATGTGCAAGTAAAATAAATATATATCTCATTATATATTTTAAAATATAATATCACTATGAAGTAGTTATTGTATCATATTATTTTATGCTTGTATTTTAAATATACAACATTAATATTTTATATTTACATTGTGCTTTCCCCGGCAATGTCTAAAGAAGCTGAGACATTTGTTTTGAGGCAGCTTATTGGGTTTTCCTGGTACCATTGTCTAATATATAATATTAGTTAATATATAATATTTTATACTTATATATAAAATATAAATAGAAAATAAATATGCTATTTTTATATTTATAGTTTATATTTATATTAGAATTAATACATTATGTTTATATTTATTAATAAAGATATTTAATTTATTTTACATTTATATTGATTTGTAGAGATTATTATCATTTATCTCTATAAATACCATATTTATTTTTATATATCCATACTATTGATTCTGTTTCCCTGGAAAACCCTGCCTAATACAACCACCATGGAAACTCTGAGAATAGCTCAATAACTCCTGCTCAACCACTCCACGCACATATTCGCGCACTTTGGAAGCACCTAATAAATTGCTCTTAGAAGGTAAGTCACTGCAGAATTTCTCCCTCAGAAATGTAGGCTCCACATAGCTTGTAAGAATATCCTCTCACAGGGTGGTGAGCAAGCTAGAGGGATTTTTAGAGGAAGAGGGTAATAAGCTCTTAGTGGTTTGAGGATTCAAAGGAGATGTTAACTTCTAGACGTCTGGTGTTGCTCAAAGAGGAGGGAAGAGGATTATGCTTCTAGGTCTGCAAGAAACAAATCTCTGGGACCAGCAATGACTCAGTCAACCTCAGTGGCTTGGTCCCCTGAAAGATCGAGGAGGGTCATTGAACCAGGGCAGTGAAGGACCAAGAGGTCTGATTTTCAAATCCGCTTCAGAAGAGGTTGTCCTAAAGGAGACTTCCCTGAGGAGTCAGGATTTTACTCATCCAGGAATCACAGCAAAAGTTGCAAAGCATTGAATCTATAAATTACCTTGGGCAGTATGGCCATTTTCACGATATTGATTCTTCCTACCCATGAGCATGGAATGTTCTTCCATTTGTTTGTGTCCTGTTTTATTTCCTTGAGCAGTGGTTTGTAGTTCTCCTTGAAGAGGTCCTTCACGTCCCTTGGAAGTTGGATTCCTAGGTATTTTATTCTCTTTGAAGCAATTGTGAATGGGAGTTCACTCATGATTTGGCTCTCTGTTTGTCTGTTATTGGTGTATAAGAATGCTTGTGATTTTTGCACATTGATTTTGTATCCTGAGACTTTGCTGAAGTCGCCTATCAGCTTAAGGAGATTTTGGGCTGAGACGATGGGGTTTTCTAGATATACAAACATGTCATCTGCAAACAGGGACAATTTGGCTTCCTCTTTTCCTAATTGAATACCCTTTATTTCCTTCTCCTGACTGATTGCCCTGGCCAGAACTTCCAACACTATGTTGAATAGGAGTGGTGAGAGAGGGCATCCGTGTCTTTAAAAAATAAATAAATAAATAAAAAAGTTGCAAGGCAAGAGCCATCAGAACCACAGGGGCCTGGTTCAACCCCAGCCACATGTGCACCTGGGTGGGGGAAACCCATAATCTACTTTACCATTCTCTTCTATTTGATGGCATGAGGACTCAGGGTTTTTAGAAAGTTAGGTGAAGGAGAGGGATCACTCAAGATCATTCTTATTTCTTTGCTAATAAGGCAGGCAGTGTCTCAGCCATCTCAGATAAATAGTAAATTCTTAGTCCTATATAAATTAATACTTTGTTGCATGAACTGAGAAGATGTGCATGCATAAAATAGAACCTCATGCTTAAGACTAGATTAAGAAATGTCAAAAAAGTGAATTCATATTAATAATATAAAACCAAATTTCCAAAGAAGAGAAAGGGAGAATAAAAGACTTAAAGCAGGACAGCACCTCCCCTCCCCGACTCCCACTTAAGAACACATCTGAAAGTGGGTACACCATTTTCATTTTCATGCCATTGGCCAGAACATTCTCAAGGCCTGTCCCCTTATAAAGGAGCCAAAAACCACAAATATAATTGCAAGTTTCCAAGTACACAGGTGGTATCTAGACCTATCACATGAAGAAGGAGAGGCCTGAAACTGGGAGGCAGATAGCAACCTGTCCCAAGCCCATAAACCAACATACGCGTGTGAATGCACCTCCCAAATAAAGCCTTAATATGACTTGCAAATGTTGGAACATCATTAAGAGTGATGGTTTCCAGGCATAACTGTACTTAATCAGGGGCTCTATCTTCAGATGCCGCCATTTGTGGCATTGTACTAGATACATCAATGTTAAACATAAACAGTATTCAATTTAACACAAAATGCAGTTCTAAAAAAATTGTTCTGTGAGGGGAATTGAGCATATTCTGAAAGGCAAAGGTTGAACATATTGCAAAGGAAAAGAATTCCCTTTAGCATAGGGTTTTGATAGTGGGAGCTTCACTTACACACCCTTAGGAGGACTGTAATGGACAGCTTTCCAAGTGAAATAGATACTGTTAAGAATGAGACTGCAATTGCAAAGCGTAAATTGCAAAGACAGAGGAGAGATAAGAGAAGCCTCTTTCATTTTTCATATTAAAGCATTAGAGACAAAGTTATCATTGGTAAATCTCTAAGGAGTAATTTGATCAATGCTCAGCTGTGACCTTTTCTATATGAAATAGATGGTATGTTTGCTTTATGATTTCTTATACTCTGTTAGTGATGAAGTCACATGCACACTATAGTCACAACATGATGAGACCTCTTTAAGGTTGTTTCCTCAGCATCAAATATAATGCATATTTCATTATTTATCCATTCTTATCCATTAAAATGCTATTTTAAACGATGTATCAGCAAATGTAATCAGAATGATTTTATTCTAGTAGAAGGTGATTTATTGCACTAAGTAGTATAGGCCTAAATAGCTAGCACGAAAAAAATGGGACTCACGGGAAATGCGTCAAAACTTCTCCACAGTATTATTACTCAAATAGGAAAATACATTATTCAATTAGTGGCTTTAACATAATTTCGGCAACATCAGTAAAATTTGCTTCTTAATAAGTCTAGGAATATGAAAACAGCATTTAATATAGATAAATCTATGAATAAAATACACTTTCTATTTATTTGGGGAATTTTGTTTTCCCAAATATTTAAATGTTTTTTTTTTGTATATTGTTATTAGAGCAACAAGAAAAAAGACAAATAACATTTTAGAACTTTACATCTTTTCCTTCATACCCTGACATTTCAGTCATATGATATGATTGGCAATGCTTGAAACCTCGTTATCAGTCAAACCAGTGAGAACTGGATAAGCCATTTGTTTTGTAGGCAAAACAGCAAACAGACCTTTTATTGCTTGATGTATAATTGTCTATATTAGATATATTGGAACATAATCAAAATCTATACTACAATATGACATATTGTACAAGTTTTTCTCCAAATAAATTTTCTTGAATATTGTTTCTGGCAAATCTAATTTCCTAAATCAGTGTATACCAAATTAAACTTAATTTACACCCAAATGTGTAGACTGATGTTTGTTGACATTACTCCACAAAAATGTGAGTTACACTGGAAATGAACATATAAAAGTTAAAAGCAATAAACAAATTAATTATAGAGACTGGTATCTATAGAGTATAAATTAATCCAAAGTGCAAGAAATTCCAAAAGGCAAAATGTGAAATAATGTAAATTTTGTCTACTGTTGGAATTATTAATAATCAGCAAAAAGAAGAGGGAATGCAACTAATGAAGTAGAAAAACTTCCAAGTCTTTGCTAGAAAAATAGAGTCAATTCTAGATGTTTGTCTATGTCAAATTAATTTCAGACAAGGCTCATATTTTGCTGAAAACTCACATATTGTGCGTAGTAAAAGTGCTGGATGATGTTTTTGTTTGTTTTGTTTTTCTTTTCCCATAAAAACTATCATTTCACTTTATGCAAGGGTCTTTCAGATCTTGAAAGGACAACGTGGATGATGACAGATCTACAAAGTTGTAATATCATTGGGGAAATAAACAGAGTTTGTGCCATCAAAAGATTTTCAATATAGAACAATCTGGTCAAAATTCTATATTGAATGAAGATGCTTAATGGAAGCAAAGAAAGAATAATCTTGGTTTATGTATTTTGAAGGATTGACTGGCATGCTTAAAGAAAAGCATATGTGACGATGTGCCTAAACTCCTCATGGTTATATGTGATTTAGCAACCAGTGAAATAGATGAACTGCCTTTGGGAACCCCATTTATTTCTAAATGGAAGAGGTGTCCTTGTATTCAACAGTTTTTTTATACATATTGTACAGATTCCAGATTTTATTGTGATCATCTTTGGAAAGTAATAAGTGTATTTCCTTCTGGGTAAATTGCATCACTACAATGAGAAGGCATTATTTTCTAGCTGCTTTTTCAAATATAGTCACTGACTCTGAACCCAAGTAGTGGGTCTTAAGGTCAATAATGACAAAGGAAAGTACATTATTGAATTAAAACCAGAGATTGCTAACAGTAAGACATCATGGCCTATATTAATTTGAGAAGCACATTACTTAATGGCTATTTAATAAGTATCTCCATATATATGCAGTTTTACTGACAAATAAACAATAATCTCTTCCCCTGCCCCAACCTGCTTTCAGTTGTCCTTTAATTAAACTGAGTGAGCATACATTAATTAACTAAAAGAAGTATTGTGCTGTCTGAAAAAATAATATGTAAAAATCATTTTATGAAAGCATATGTTACAGCAACCTAGTTACATTTGACATATTTCTGTATATTCAATATATCAGTATTTTGGCAAAATTACAAACACATGTACTTTTAAAAATGCATAAAGGAAAGCTCGCCTGTATCTCTTTCTGAAGCACAAAATTAGTTTAATTAATAATTTATGTAATAGTATTTGCTATTTAACAATATGAAAAATGTTAAGTTATCTAATATAGTATTGAAGAAGTAAAAGCTCCATAATGAAAAAAACTAAACACAAATTACTTTTTAGAAACCTCTCATCGATAGAGGTAGGACAGGTATATTTTAGTTTTGAATATCAATGCCAAGAAAGAAGCACATTTATGAGACAGCTGGCTAGTTCCATTTCTTCAACTTGTCATGTAATTAATTGGATGAGTTTATAAATGGAAATTGTAACAAGGCAACACCCATATCATACCAGATGGTACATACTTCCTTAGATCTGAGAATATCTGTATTTAATTTATTTTATTTAGTTTGATATATCTACTAAAAGTAGTGTGCAAAAATGGTTATGAACAGGAGCACTGGAGTGAAACTGACCTGGGTTTGAATATCCAGCTCTTCTAATTTGTTCATTCAATGAATGTTTACCCAATATACCTACTATGAGGTAGGTGCTCTCCAAGGTTCTGGAAAACCAGCCAAGATTAAATTGTTCTTTGTTCCTGGGTATTTACAATCTAGTGGGAGGAAGAAAGAACTAGCAATGACATACATTAGATTAGAATGCATTGTCAGATAGCAAAAAGCACTATTAAGGGGAAAAAGAAGAGTAAAATAATAAAAATATAGAAAGCAGAAGTGTATGCTTTGTCTTTAGTGGGATGCTCAGGTTTAATTAAAAGATTATTTTTAGACCAGTTTAGAATGCCATGTCCACAGTACAAGGAAACCAGTGAGGCTGAAGTGGTGGGAATCAGGGGCAGGGGCAAGAGAGTTAGTGAGGAGACTTGCTTTCAATCCTTTAGGACAAAATTAAGATCGACATTTTTTGCTCAGTGTAAGATGAAGTCATTGGAAATTTCAAGTAGGGTTGCAAGTTTTATTTTAAAAAATCCCTTTGGCTGCTGCAGGGAACAAGGCAATGATGGTTTGGGCATAAGGCAGATGGGGGTGATGCGAGGGAGTTAATGTGTGATATATTTTGACGATACAGCTTATAAGATTTGGATTAAATGTTGTTTATATATATAAAAAACTAAATATATTTATATATGTATATAAGAGTCAAGGTTGAGTCCATGTCTTTTGATTGGAGCAGCCAAATGAATGAAGGTGACTTTTACTGATATTTGCATGTTTTCTAATTAAATGCATAACCTTTAACCTCTCTAAAACCTGTTTTCCTCATTTGAACAAAACGGTAACAAAGATATCTACTCCACAGATATAACAATTTCCTCTCTCGAACTCCAGCTTCACTTTCTACTTACTGCTATCAATAATAACTAACTTTCATTTTGCATTTTGCGCTTTAAACTGCTTTCGAATATATTTCTCCCAGGATTGCTATGAGATGCATTTGATTATAATAACAATAAACTCACAAACAAAAGACAACAAAATCAAACTGAGGCTGAGAAAAGTACAGTGCCCACAGGCTTATAGTCTTTAGAGAGACTGAAGTGCAGTTAATTCCACAGCTCACAAGTGGAAATGCTGGCTTGAAATCTGTCTTCCATTTCAAGTCCTGTGCTCCCTCCACTATCTGCTTTCTTCTCCTGGAATGATATCACTGCTGTTTACCTGGGTGAATATAAAACAAAAATAGTCTAAAAAATTAGGAGCCTATTTGACCTTCCTAGATTTCTATTGATTGATTGATTAGGTTCAAAAACAGGGATGGGGTCTTGCTATGTTGCACAGGTCTTGAGCTCCTAGGCTTAAGTGATCCTCCTCCCTCAGCCTCCCAAAGTGCTGAGATTATAGGTGTGAGCCACTGTGCCAGGCCAGTTCCCTAGATTTGAAATTATTTTGGGGTACAATTAACTTGAGTTACATCAGTAACTTGAGTTACATCAACTGTAAAGAGTAACGTAGGCAGAATTTCCCTTCATTATTTTCATTATTTTTGTTTTAGCCTGGACGTTTTTCTTTCTGTCCGATGCAAACAATCTTTTTTTCTCAGGTACTCAGGTATCTCTTATTTGTTGCCTTTTTCTTGGGTAAACAAATAGATGGCTATGTGGGACTAGCCTTAGCAAGAAAACATACCTGAAATTATAAATAGTTGATTGGAATGAAATTATAGGATATTTTCTCTGTGCCAGGCAGTATGTTGCTCATTCTAAATAAGCTAAATATAATAGGATAAATTACCACAATACATTATTATATGTGTTGGCTCCAGAGCTAATGATAAATTATAAAATAAGATCCATTTCTGCCTTCAAAGAGCCCCTGGTTTGTAATAAACAATATTCTCCACATCAACAGGGGAGACCATCTTTGTTTAAATTCTAGCCAATGTTGGAGTTTAATATGGAAGTCTTGACTTGATCAGAAATCCTTAGTATTCAAGAATTTTACACCTTTCCCTTAATCTTGTCTGGATTCATACGGCAAGCCAGATGTCCTGGAAATGCCCAAAGGGCGGAGGCTGCCTTCCCACCATCTGGAGATGGTCCTTTGTAATATTGCAACAACACTATCTCCCCTTTCCCTATACCCATATCAAACACCACACTCAACAGCTGGATGTTCAATTATTCAGGCCTCATAAGTACTCTTTAATTACTACTCTACACTATCTTTTAAACTAATAAACACAGAACTAGGCTGTGCAGTTATAGTTACAACTGAACC
This sequence comes from Pan troglodytes, assembly GCF_028858775.2. Classification (NCBI taxonomy): domain Eukaryota; kingdom Metazoa; phylum Chordata; class Mammalia; order Primates; family Hominidae; genus Pan; species Pan troglodytes. The sequence goes on along the minus strand of NC_072412.2, from coordinate 110,288,880 downwards.
AAATATGGGAAATATTTGCATTAAATATTTATTATTGTCTTCAGGACTTTTCAATGTATATTTTAAAATAATTTAAAGACCGTTTTTTAAATATTTAACTTGAAATTTGTTCTTATTAATTTATAATTTGAATTTAAATGTGTAATTATCTTCATGGTTCAAATCAAATATCTTTCATTTTACTGTCTTTTGCACTAAGTTCATAGTATAATATAGACCGTAGGATGTAGAAAATAAATAAATTTATAATATGTAGAAAATAAAGGGAGTATAATGCTTGGAAAAATCTGTAAGAATCTGAACACTGACAATTTAAGACAAGTGCAACTTAAGTGCTAACAATTTATGTGAATTTTTGCACACTTTTCACTAAAAAAGTAACCCTGCCATCACAATCACGGTGATACCTAACATTATCTATGTGCAGATAAAAGGTACCTTCATAAAAAAACACATTGGCAAAATATATCATATGCAATTTAAGTATAACAGAGAAATAGGTATTTGAAAATAACATTCTTCTGATTACAAATAACTTTTTAAGCAGAAATTTTTATTTCCTTAAAAATGGTTTTCAAAGAAGAATAAGAACTATTAAATCACTATCAGTATTAGTTCATTTTGAATGTCTCTGTCATTAAATACTAGGAAACATTCCTTCATCATTTTTTTGAGTATAATTTTGCATTCAGGTTTATGCAATAGTTCTACTGTATGAATATGCGACTACTCATGGTGAACCATCTAATATAATTTTACCAAGTTAAAAAGTCTACCATAGGCTATAATCATAGAGTATTTTCTATTGTAGTTGGTTGAATTTTTTTTAGACCTATGTCTGTAAAATACAATACATATCTTATATTCTTAGCATTTCTTTATTCCCCTAATTGGCCATTTGTAATTGAATGGGGGAATGAAATTTCCGTCTCATGACAGTTTTATTCACCTAACATCATCTCATGCTAAGAACAATACTAACATCCTCTTAGTTGGTTTTATAAAGGGCAAGTATGAATTCTAGAAATATGAACATTTTGATATATTTCCTTTTAAAACCTTGTGAATAACAAATATTAAAATAAAATTAAATTTAATTTCTATAATGGAATGGGCATTTGGAGTAGAATGTTTTTCTACTCCAAATGTTTTATTCAAATCTCAAATTAGGCCTTGGCAATTGCTTCTGAATAGACAATGTAGTAGGCTACAGAAATGACTCTCAAAGATATCAGGTTCTAATCATTGGAAAAATTACTTTATGTGAGAAAAGTGTGATTGTAGTTATAATTAAGCTAATGATCTTGAAATGGGGAGATTTTCCTGAGTTCAACTGTATGTAATCACATGTACCCTTGGAAGAGGAAAGTGGAAGGACATAAGTTCTATCTCATGCGCGCGCACACACACACACACACACACACACAATATCAACGGGAAGGCAAAGCTCAGGCTTGAAGATGCTGGCCTTGAAGACTGGACTGATAAGGCCAGGAGCCCAGGAATACTGGCAGTAACCCCAGGAAGAAGGATGAAGGAACAGAATCTCCCTGGAGCTCCAGAGGGAGCTCAGGTCTCTCACCTTGATTTTGCCCCAGTGAGATTGATTGGCCTTCTGGATGAGAGAACAATTCCTGTTGATTTAAGCCACAGACTTCATGGTAATATGTTACAGCAGCCACAGGACTCCAGTACAGGTGAGAATATGAGACAGTATTGGTGTAGCACTGGGTTCATTTAAAGACAGCAGTATTCTGAAATATTTTGTCTGTTTTTGTGAGCCTAAAAATACTTTATCTCTTATCAGAGATTTTTCTCCTTCATCTACATTCTGTCTAGCTACCCCTGTTCCTGACATTGCTGAGGGCCCTGGGGTCACAAGCATAAGTCTATTCTGATGGAATCAGGTTCTGCTGCTGTAGCCTGGGAAGGCCCCTCCTCAACGACATCTGCTGTCTTCTGCAGCTCCTCCACCTGCAGGAGGGTCTCAGTTATTTTGACCCTTGTTCAAACCTAGAAGTTTTGTGGCCCCTGGCTGGGACACTCCATGACCAAGAACCAGTGTATAAATTCTCTGCTTTTCCACTTTTAGAGTGAAAAATTATGGGTATACATTGTTCCTTGGAGGATCCCTGTGGGTCTGAGATCTAGATGCCTAGAGCAGAATTCAGCTCAACCACAGTTCTTTTCTTTGGCTACTTCTCTTTCCTCATTTTACTTTTTCAGTCTACTCTCCTGTTCCTTGAGATTATTTTCTAAAATCTTCACATAATCCCAGCCTTAGCTCTGGACCTGAATGGAACCAAACATAAGACAGCTGGTACCTTCTAGAAGGTAGACTGGAAGATTTCTGGAAATAGATCACTCACTGATCTGACAGCATTTCAGAACCACTGCTGGTGGTAACAATAATGGGGGCATCTCCCAGAATGCAGTAACATCACAATTGCAAGATTCATGTCCATTATGACTTGAGATGAGCTAACGTGGTGGTTGACAGATAAAGTTACTGAGGGAGGCAATGGTAAGTGTAAAGACAGTAGAGTGAACTGGCTTTTTAAAATGGCTTTTGACACCTTGACAACAGAAAATGACATGCTCAATGTAGCTATCAATTCAAAGTACATCATAAAGGTCAGGAATCCTTTATGCAACAACCAAAGGAACCCTTATTGCCTCCTTATCTCCTACAGCTCCATGGCACATTGTGCTGAAAGTCAGGCCCAACATATAGCCCAATTAGTTAGCAGAGCTATAATTAGACTAAATGCAGCACTTGGTAAGTACCTTCACTAAATTCAGGGCTGTGATAAGGCAGACCCATGGCCATGAGACCTGCAATGGGGACACTACTTGGGTGGACAAGCTGAGAATCCTCAGCAATTGCTTCCAATTGTCACCTAGGGTACCTAGCTCCCACTCGCTTGGTAGAAAAGACCATTCTCACCTCTGATGGTGCCCATATAAAGACATTTTCTGAGACAGATTTCTCACAAGATGATGTTTGTTCTTCCCTTCGAAAGTCTGTTCTAATTTCCCTCATTAGCACTAGGCCAGGGGTTGGCAAACTTTCTGAAAACAGCAAAATCATAGGTATTTTAGGCTTTGTGGATCTGAATCAAGGGCATGATGTGGGCATTTATATAACTGTTGAACAGATCACCATTTAAAAATAATAAATCCATTTGTAGATTGAAGGCCACACAAAAACAGGCCAGAGGTGGAAATTTGACCTTGGGCCATAGCTTGATGACCACTGATCTCCACTTCTCAGTTATCCAACTTTAAATTTCATCAGACTCACTTAGAGGATTTGTTAGGATCATTTCTGTAGCCTAACTCCAGCGCTTCTGAATCACCAGATCTTGGGTGGGCTGATAATTTGCATTTCTATTGAGTTCCCAGGTGGTGCTGATACTGCTGAGTGGAAAAATCACACCTCCAGACTGAGAGTATTACATTTTAGCCTGTGCAAGGATATACAGTCTCAGTACTCAGAGGAAAAAGTGCAGTCAACTTCTGGCAAGAGCTGCTATGAACCAGCAAGACATAGAGGACGCAGTTAGGAGTCACCCTTCCAGGTGTTGAAGCGCAAAGGGCAGAACTTAAAGTTGGAAGGAGAATGTATTTGGGTGGAGACAGGTGTTGGAGACCAGGACACCTGGAGTAGCTCCTGATAAGAAGCTACTTTTTACTACTGCTTACATTTCTTTTCTTGAAGCTTGGACATGACTGCAACCTACAGAAAATGAGGTAGGGATGTTGGACACATCTTAGCACATTTAGCATGGCTCAGGAGGCACGGGAGGAGATACTAGTTTTGATATTTTATGTGAGACCAGAGAACCCATTGCTTGACTACATTCCCTGAAGGCCCAGCAGTCACTCACTTTACTGTGATAAGATAGAATACACTAGTGAGAAGGCCAGTCATATCATTGAACCCTGGCCAAAGTTCATTTACGGCAAGCCCATTGGGATAACAGACAATTCCTATTGTCATTTCTCTGACCCTGGAGTGTACAATTGTGACAGATACTCTTAGCAACTGACTGGGGAGGCTCACTTTAAAATCCAGTGTGTTCCTATTGGCTCCCTGACCTGTGGAGTAACTTAGTATGGAAGCAGGCCAAGTGCTAATCCCTGAAGCTGTCTGCCCCTAGTCAAGATCATAGAATCTACTGCATCTCAGGAAAAACTGCAGAGATGAGCACAACATCAAAGACTTAGAGTATAACAGGTGTGGTGGTTCCCATTGCAAAAGGTTCAACTAACCTGTTTTGTACCTGCAAAATCCAACTGTGTCATACGGGTGATAAAGGAGTGCAGTAACGCAAATTCCCCCCCACCCCAACCGGCCTATGCTGGCTGCGGTATTAGCACAAACCTTGACACTTGGTTAGTTCCTACGGAACTGGAAAAAGCATTGTTTTAATCCTCATTGTTAAGGAAAAATAATTTATTTCAGTCATGTCTTACACCTAAGCACAGTTTAAGTATTAGTAGTGTGAAATTTTTCCTATCTCACCATGAGACATACATAGCCATCCTCTGAGACGGGTTACACAGGTGAAACAGAATTCCTAGTGAAGTACTTGACATTGTAGAACACAGAAAAATAAATCTGGGGAAGAGGAATATATGGGGGGAGGGCAGATTTGATGAGATGGAGAACAGGGGAATTTCTATGTCAACATTTTTCTCACCTAGCAGAGCAAGCCTCCCTTGGGTAAAATTTTGCTAAGTACTCTTAGTAATACAAAAGAAAAATATAAGACAGAGTGCTTAACATCTACCTGGGAGACCTGATAAATATTCATAAAACCATGAGAGAACAACACATATCATTAACTCTCCTGATTGTGTGATGAAACTATTTAGTATCATGGGCCTCAGGAGAAGAGAGAAGTCTGGGTTGGAGTAATTGAAGAGAGTTTTATGGAGGAAATGGGATTTGAGAAAAGATGGATGAATAGTATTCCAAAAAGGAAAGTGACTAATACACTTCCAGTAAAGAGGACAATGCCAAATGTACAAGATGCAAGAAAAGATACTCTTAAGTTATAGGACAGGGAAAAAGCCAGTACAATTATTAAGAAAGCAGAGTGAAAAATGTTCATTGTCCTCAGATAGTGAAGAGGTTTTTGTTTTGTTTTGTTTGAGACGGAGTCTCTGTTGCCAGGCTGGAGCGCAGTGGCACGATCTTGGCTCACTGCAATCTCTGCCTCCCAGGTTCAAGCGATTCTCTTGCCTCAACTTCCTGAGTAGCTGGGATTACAGGCATGTGCCACCACACCTGGCTAATTTTTATATTTTTAGTACAGACAGGGTTTCACCATGTTGGTCAGGCTGGTCTGGAACTCCTGACCTCATGATCTGCCTGCCTTGGCCTCCCAATGAAGAGGTCTTTAAACCAGTCAGCTTCATTAAATTATGATATAATATCAAATTATGAGGGATCATAGACATTTAAGCAGAGGCATTGCATGGCATAAGAAATGCCTGACAGACCAATCAGGGAAAGGCCAGCAGAATGAGAACTACCGACTTTTTTCTTAATTGTTTGGCTGTTAGTCTATTGTCATCTGTAAAATTATTTCTCCTCTAGCTGTCCAATAAATCTTGCAAACCAATAAATCATCCTTCATAGCCATTTCTCACTTTGCACTTTCTTCTTTTGTCTCCTTCTGCAGTCTCATCTATATTTGGGGATTGACTTACCACATATTCATAGGTTTCAATTTTGTTGTTATTGTTGTTGTTGTTTTGGTCTCTAAGCCAGATCTGTCTTTTAAGATCCCAGAACCAAATATTTACCTTCTTCCTAAATACTTTTACTTGGAAGAGGCAAACTTAACAAGGCAACAGGAGTTGGGATGGCTATCGGTCTCATGTAACAGAAATTAACAAAGTGTATGTTAAACAAGTAATTTTTTTGCAGGCAATAATGAGCCCCAGGCTGATGTGTTCAGTGCTAAAGCAATTGTTCAATGCGCCAGTCTTTTCTTTTAGTCACACTGCATTGTCCTTAATGTGAGGCTTTCCCCCACCCCATGGTTATAAGAAGCTACCACTCTTTAAGGAATGTCTCTTCATTTCAAGCAAGAATAAGTGAAAAAGAAAAAGGCAAAAGGCATGTGCAAATAAAGGTCATTACTTATTTAGAATAATAGGTTTCCTAGAAGCCCAAGCCAGAAAGTTTCCATTTCAGTTTCCTTGTCTGGAAATGACCAAGTCACTCCTGGATGCAGAAGAATATGGAAAATCCAGTTCTTACCTATCTACAGTGCCACAACTTTACAAAAACAAAGTGTTATTCGTAAAACAAAGGACGTAAGATAACCAATCAAAAGTCTCTGCTGCAGCATCCAAAATTCAATTCATGATGGCCCACACCCAATTAGGTGGTCCTGCAGTGCTGCCTATATCAGTGAACAGTTCCATAGTTCTCTAGTGATTCAAGTCAGAGCAATAATATTCACCTTTGCTACACCTCCATACCCACTGTATATCCTTGCACAATTTTTCTCCCCCAACTTATCACTCAATTTCAAGGTAACATTTATCTCCGAAGCAATTATTGAAGCATCATTCAAACCACTGTCCCTGCATCTAAACTTGCCTTGAAGCTTCTTCCAGTCAATTTACCACTGTGCACTGAGTTATCTTCTTAAAAGGCAAATTGGAGAGGATCACCCAATAGTTCCTATTCAACAGCTTCCCATTGCCCTTACATAAAGGTCACACTCACACATAACCTACAACATCCTTTAAGTCTAAATGCTGACAAGTTGTATTTCACCGCCCCCCCCCCCCCACACACCCCTCCATATTCCAGGCACATGGGCCTTGCTTGTTTCTTGTTCTTTCCTGGTTCTCTCTTTTAGGATTTTAAACGTGTTTTTTTCTCTGTCAGGAACACCCTTGTTTCCCAAGTTCATTTAACTGTCTTCAGCCTATCTTCAAATTTTAACTCTACTGTTACTTCCTCAGAGATCTCCCTTGTCTTCCTGGCCAGGTGAACACTTCATGTTTATTTCTGTGATGACTGTGTTTGATCCCTGAAGCAGGCTCCATGTATTTTCCTCCTCATTTCTGTGCCACCTGTTCCAACAATGTGTTCAATTATCTGTATGTATAAAACAAATTGAAAAAAGGAGAGGAAAAGGAGGAACAATTCTCCACTCCATAACTCCACTCTTTAACTCTGTTTCCATTAGGTAGATAAGAAAATCACCAACATAAATTGGAGAAAAAGAGTATCCTAGGGAAATATTCAACTATGATAAATTCATAAGAAGAAAAATAAATCAGAAAGCCATAGGCTTGTTTTACTTAACAATATGAATGCAAGATCTTAAACACAATATTGGCACATAGAATAATTCCAGAATTCATTTAATAATGAAAGCTATTGGCCGGGCACAGTGGCTCATATGTGTAATCCCAGCACTTTGGGGGGCCGAGGTGGATCACTTGAAGTCTGGAGTTCGAGATCAGCCTGGCCAACATGGTGAAACCCTGTCTTTAATAAAAATACAAAAATTAGCCAGGCGTGGTGGTGGGTGCCTGTAATCCCAGCTACTCAGGAGGCTGAGGCAGGAGAATCACCTGAACCCGGGAGATGGAGGTTGCAATAAGCCAAGATCATGCCACAGCACCCCAGCCTGGGCAACAGAGAGAGACTCTGTCTCAAAAAGAAAAAGAAAAAAGAAAAAAAATCTATTACTAGGTGTTGCTTATTCTATATAATTAACACACAATTTGATAAAGGATAGCTATTAATATAAATTTTTTACATTAATAGGTTAAGGGAGAGTTAAGTAAATATGGTAATTTAGGAGATACTGAAGAGATAACTTCCATTTCTGAAGAACTACTTTTTTTGCTACAAGGAGATGATCATATTAAGGAAAACACCTCTATTGCAAACAGTCATTGACATTTAAATTAAAATGAATTTATTTTAAAGTATGAAGTCTACCACAGATCTGTGGTATGATCCAGAAGCTCCTATCAATTCTGCAACAAAAAACTATAACAAAAGAGTAAAATAAACTTTGATATTGAGCAGTTAAAAAATGTTATTTCCAGATAACATAATTGGCAAAAGGAAACAAAAAATGACCAAAAATAAATGAGGAGTTTTTACATCAATTAGAACAAAGTCATATGATAAATGTTATAAGACAAACACACTAAAATGTTAATCATGGTTATGTCCATATAGTTCCAATACTTGACAATTAAAATGTTTATTCTAATTTTGGAGTTTTCATATTCCTTTATAATCAGAAAAAATAGTTGCTATATACATTTGTAAAGGAATGAAGAATTGCATTTAGTTAGAGTTGTAGTGACTTGATATATAGAGTGCATATAGGTCTTTATTCTTGTCAAACTGTAAATCATTTTCTGGTTTTAAGATAGACACTAATGTAGATAAATTAACTTATGGACCACTTGGATGCCATTCAGTGCTCTGCTCTATTCCTGAAAGTGTAAGAAACTACAAGAAATGTGAACTAATACAAATGACAACTGTACATTTTTACTTTACTATTCAGTTTTTAAAGAAGTATATCAAAACACATAAGGTCAAAAGATTGGGGACCTTCCCATATTTTAACTTTGGACATAAATATTTTATTTTGCCATACTTATGTTCATCCAAATAACTCCAAGTCTCTTATTGTAGTTGTTTTCATAAATGCTGACATAGTATCATTTGTGAGAAATCTTGCTCTTTGGGAATAAATTTGATTTTAGAGATTAGACACATGTCATTCAAAGTTAAGTGTGGTGCTTACGTATCTGATGATTTGTACAGCAATGTTTTCGGTCAAATATCACGAGATACATAATATAAAGGCAGTAATTTTACTTGGGAGCTTGGAACTTAGTTACAATACCAGTGCCAACCATTGCAAATTTTAGAGAAACCTCTTAAGAATGTTTAACCTCTGTTTTATCACCTTAAACTAGTAATAGTATTTAATTCCCTTTTCTCACAGAGTTTGTGGTCAATCACTGTTATATCAAGTTAGCGTTCTTGTTTCTGTTGTAGATTCTATAATAGTAACTTGGGCAGTGGGGGCATTTTTGACATTCATAGTTTCTCATATGAATAAAGCAACATCATATGAAATACTTGTTTGCTAAAAACGTATAATGAAAGTATAAATATAAGGTTAATTTATAACCCTATATTTTCTAAAATTCAAATATTCAACTGTAATACTTCTAATATTAATGTGTGTTTAAGCAGAGAATATTCTTTCAGTTTTGATTTTATATGTGGTAGGACTCTGATTTTTCTCATTTAATACATTTTACATCTAAGTAGCTATGAGATATTGATAACCTACTTTCTATATTAGATATGAAATTTATAACTATTTTTTCTACCAAAAAATGTTTTTAAAATATATAGTTATGTATATAAAACAATCATCATTGGAAGGCAGTTGTCAGAAGTCTATAGGAATAATAATAAATAAGTATGGACTGCATTTTTTTCTGAATAAACTTTTACTTCTGTGGAGATAACTCTACAGAGAACATTAATTTCCTTCTTTTCGACTTTTGATCGTGATAGTTGTCAAATGTCATTTTCGTTTCCAGATCTGTCTCAATATAATTTATCCTTCAGTCTATATATAATGTTTACGCTGGTTCCCAGGAGATATGAAAAGTTCTGTTTGACATATCATTTTGTGGAAAATTGTGTCTTCATATTTTCACATATCATGTCTCTATATTTATTCTACATCTTACTTTACAAATCTTAGTATGCTGTGTACTATCAACAGCAGAATGCTAGAACTTATTGTTTTAGAAAGAAAATGAATATGTGTGTGTGTGTATGTATATCTGTGTATACATACACACAGATATATGTATACACATTCCTGCCAAAAAGAATCTGTTATTTGCTACCAATTCATATCAGGAAAGTTTAAAATATTTTGTCCTAATTTTTATTATTCTTATTTTACATTAAAAACAAAGCATGTATCTTGTAAAAAATGTAAAAATATCAGGGTCACCTAAAATTCACATGGACCAGTTCTCAACTTATGTCTCATAAAGTAATTTTCTAGAAGGTCTTAATTATTTCACATTTCATGCAAGGAATTTTAAGATTAATACTTGTAAACACCACTTACATGAGATACAATTCATTTTGTGGGAGAGCTGCTTTAAGTTGTCTGGAAGATTTCTTACGTGAGAGTTTGCTTTGTGTGTTCATTGGACACTCTTCCTCAGTCTCCCATGCTTTTTTTTTTTTTCCTTATTTGCTGAACTCCAAATATCTACGTGCCGCAGAGATTAACTCTGGCCTCCCTTTGCTCTTTATATATTCATTTGTTTGGTGAAATCATGCAATCACATAACTTTATTCTGAGCAGCCCCAAATTGATATAATTTATATGTCCAGCCTCCCTTCCACATGAGCAAAACCTGTTGCCTCCTTGACAACTCCACATGCGTGTCTAATAGAGATCTCAGATTTCATGTCTAAACTGAGCTCCTGATTTCCCTCTCTCTGCCTTCATGCGGGGACTGCAATCAAATCACAAGGACTGTATGTGATTGTGAATTAGAAAAATGGATTTCTTAGGATAGATACGGAACAAACTGCATACTGCATTACTGGATTTTTTTTTTTTTTTAAGGCATTCTGACAAACCCAATTACCTTCAGGATGTATGGTCTGGAGAGAAAGGATCTAGACTGTATTCCAAACATGCTGCTCTAGCTGGATACATGTTGTACAGAGCACAGTCTGCACGATGGGATGGAATATACCTCGCTTGCTGGCTCTGCAGATTCTTCTCTCTCTGAAAATGGGAATTCCAGTGTCCTTGCCGCTCAGGCAGGGTACTAAATGGTACTATTTCATTTAATACCAATCCTCCAGCCCTTGAGGACATTTTCTTGGCTCTGCCTCCAACAGATATTGGAAATCTGACCACTTCCCCCACACTTCCCGCTTACATCCGATCCCGGTCTCCTTCACTTCTTACCTTGATTATTACGGAGAAGCCTCTTGCTTCCCTGTTCCCACCTGAAAGTTATTTTCAACCTGGGAATGAAAGTTGATGTTTTAAAATGATACAACTCATTGCTCTGTTTAAAGGTGTCCGTGGCTTCTCCTCTTCCTCAGGGGACGTTCTTTCAATTGCCTGCAAGACCAAACGATCTTCCCAATTCCCATCCCTTTAACGGTCTCAAGGCATATTTTGTGCCTCTCTCCTTGTTCTCCTCGCTCCCACAATGAGGGCCTCATTGTCCCTCCCTGAACGTTTGGTGACAGGAAGTGTTCAGTGCCCCCGATATCCACATGGCTTGCTCATCAACTGTGTATGATTTTTGCTCAAATGTCTCCTATATGTAAAGTCTTCTACTGCCACCCTATTTAAATTTCAAATCTCCCTATACAAACCCTCAATGCCCCTTTCCTCCTTCATTTATCCTCATAGCCTTTATAACCATCTGACATCAGCAGTTTTAAAGCAGCACTTCCCATTCTTCTTGTCTCTAGTGTTTTCCTCTTTTAAAATTAGCACTCTACCAAATTGCCATACCGTTTGCTATTTTTTTAATATAAGAATTGATGTATCTTTTACCTTATTAAGTGGAAACACTCCTCAAAATTCTTAGTGTTTCTCTGTGTGTTTATATATACATTATTTCATTATAATTATTCTGTTCTCATTATTATTTTGGGTACTGTGGCAAAAAATTCTCATACAAGTAACTCTACATCCTTGTAGAAATGCAAATTTTTGAAAGTAGAAATACTAGGACACAGTCTATACACATTTTTAAAATAGCAAAAATTACTCATGGTTTTTCCAAGAACTACTACTATATCACTTTCCTTGCAGTTGCATATGAGAATGCCAGACTCTCTATATTCTCAACAATATTGGACAGGATAACTCCATAAATTTATGCCAGTCTGGATGAAAAATATGGTACGTTGTTTTAATATATTTTTTAGGTCTGTGCTGACTCTTAACCATTTTTGGGACTTCTTCCTGATTTGTGTCTATTTCTATATGGTTGTTTTCATTTTCTCAATAATTCATAGTTTTTCATATATTTTATGTAGACACTATTTGTTATTTGTGTCATAAGTTATTTCCCTGGACTGATACTACCGTTGAGCTAAGCATATGCTGTATTTTGCAACACAGTTGCTTTTAATTTTAAATAATTATTTGTGTTTCAAGCTCTTCATTAATGTCATGTTGGTTTTATTTTATGCTTACAAATTTTATCACATTTGGAAATAAAATCTCTGATAGGCAGACAGATTGATAGAATATTGATAGAATATATATATAGTTAAATTTCAGTTAAAATTACCATAGTGTAAAGTTAGTGAAGTTTTATCACTACCGTTTCCATAAGGATAGATAGTATTCTCAATGCTATTTACTAATTCACCAATCAGTTCCTTTGTGTTATGTGATATTACATTTATCATTTAATAAAATTCCATATTTACATTAATTTTATTTGGATCTTGTCTTTCTCTTATAATATGCTTCACCAATGATATATATATATATATATATATATATATATTAAATAACTATACTTTATACTACATTCCTATAAGAGCTAGGGCACTCCTCCTCTTCTTATTCTTGATCAAAATTCCTTTGCTTCCCTCTTCCTTCACTCTTTCACGTAGGCTTCCCAAATTCACGTGAGTCAGTAATCACTATCATTCTTTGTAGGAAGAGTGGTTTAGCTTCACTCATAATGAAATTTGTAGTAGAGCAAAGCACATTGAATTTACTGCCTTTTAAATGACTTCCAGCATTACTCCTTCTAAACAAAGTACTCATAAAATGTAGAATAATTGTTACTTAACTGTATTTGTGTTTCTTACTGTGTACAACAATGAACACTGCTTGAAAGAAAATCAGTTCCTTTCTTTATGAAAAACAACTATTAAATATAGAAGAGTTTTTAAGCTTCCCCACAGTAGAATTTCTGCTAATTCAGAAAAACAACAATTTATTGCCTCTTACTTTTACAGTTAAATCACAAGAGAAAAAAATGTGTGGAAAATCACTTCTACTCAACACACTTTTCTTTTCATTTTTCATTTATGTAGAGGAAAATTAATAAAACCAGAGCTATTAAATTGAAAGTTTTTCTGAGTCTCATTTCTCCTTTACATTGAGTTTACACAATGGTGACCATTTGCTCTTGATAACCTTTGTGGCCCTTGGCTTCACCATTTGGAGTATTTGCTTATACCTCCCTAATTGGCAGCCTGTCCTTGGACTTAAATTTTCACTATATCCTCCAAATGACAGCACTCCAAATGTTTTTTTTTTTTTTTTTTTTTTTTTTTTTTCTTGTCTACATCCTTCTATCTTTCTATCTTGGCATGGCTTCCACTTTTTGCTAGATGGTTCATATCCATACCATTCCTCCATTTCCAGTTCTCTTCTGTAGATTTACACTCAGGATGCCTCAAACCAATCTTATTGTAATTCCCCAATAACCAGCTTCTTCCTCCCAAAGATTTTCTGTTGATATTTTCATAGTCATCTTGGTCACTTCTAGTCAATATTTTTGGTTTCAGCTCCAATTTTCTCATCTTAACCATAAGCATACAACCAAACAACAACTGTAATTGAAGCTCCCTCCTAATGACTTTTCCATCTCTCCCTTAATTTCCATTGCAATTATCATCACCATCTACTGGGCCTTTATTACTTGGCCAGAACTTTTCAATAGTTTTATGCCACTCCTTCCTGATTCATAAATATGATCACCAAATTAACTTCCAAAAATTATCTCACCACTGCTTTTCTAAGAGAAAACAGTAGGCACTAAACAAATGTGTGTTGACAGGCTGGTTGAATTTTACTAACTCCTCATTATCAACAGCATACAGATAAAATGTTCCAAAATTTGGCAATTAAGATTTCTGTATCCCTGCAACTCTGTTCTTAGACATAGATAGGAGTTCTGCTTTTCTCATCACCCTGTGATAGTTGGATTCATAACTTATGTGTAGAAGGCTACTTCTGTTATTTTCATTGAAATGCTAAAATTTTTAAGTAGAAACACAAAATGTGCTCCATGAAAATTTCCCTTATTTTTCCAACTCTCCATGATTCATTTCTTGTTTTCAATGCCTGTGTTACATATTCCATTATCACTTATCTACTACTTTGTATTATGGTTATCTCTCTAAAGGTTATCTTTCCAATTAGATTATGAATTGTCTGAGTCATATCCTTATTTTTTGGTGTCTTTCAGCTTATTGCAAAATCACTTTTCATATTTTAGTGCAGCACGGTATAACAAAAAGAACATTGGAGGCTGAGTGCGGTGGCTCATGCCTGTAATCCCAGCAATTTGGGAGTTTGAGGCGGGCGGATCACAAGGTCAGGAGATCAAGACCATCCTGGCTAACATGGTGAAACCCTGTCTCTACTAAAAATACAAAAAAATAGCTGGATGTGGTGGCAGGCACCTGTAGTCCCAGCTACTCGGGAGGCTAAGGCAGGAGAACTGCTTGAATCTGGGAAGGAGAGGTTGCAGTGAGCCAAGATCGCACCACAGCACTCCAACCTGAGCGACAGAGTGAGACTCCATCTTCAAAAAAAAAAAAAAAAAAGGAATATTGGAGCATAAGGCTTGCATTGGATTCCTAGGTCTATAATAGATAGGAATAATATCTTTGGATCATTCTCACCATACAGCTTTCCAACCTCATCTGCCAACACTCCTACATCTACACACTCTTCATCTTAACTGTTGCTGTTTTGTTCACCTGGACTTGTCTGATATCCTGGGATACACTTGCTCATCTTTCTTCCTTGTGAAATTCTGCAAGATTCAGACTATAAAATATGTGACTTTCCATACTGATTTTCACCTGAAAGTTATTTCTATGTTGAATGGTCCATTCCACCAAGTAGTGGAAAGCATAATCTTACTGATTCAAATCAAATGTCATTAATTCCAGATTTTCTACATCAGTTCGTGTTTCCTATTTTTTTCTCCTTGTGGTTGCATCTAGATTTTAGGGCAAGCATGATGGTGAGGCACCTAGTCCAGTGGTGGTCATTTGGCCACATTACAGATACCAATTATTTGGTATGATTCTGTCACCAACATTGGTATCCATAGTGATGTCTGCATTTCTACCTGAACATGTGGTACGAACTGCGTTTAACATTGCAAACTTTTGTTCAGACCTCAACATCCTTTGGATTCATGAGTTTTTAGTGTCACACGTATGTGACTCTCAGTTATGCTTTCTATTTCTTTGGGCATGTTGGATTCTCTGTATTGCTAACTAAGTCTCTGTCTCCTCTTCCAGGAACCTCATGAATTCACCTGTAATATAATCTTCCATGCTTACATCTTCCCAGCATAGTAAAGAAAAGACTCCTAGTGCTGTTTTGTTTTATCCCAAGTTCTGTTTCCATATCAATACTGGGCCCCTTTCATAATAGTCCGGCTACCTCTCTTTGGCATTATCCTTATTATGCTGCTCTAGGGTATACCAAAAATGTCACCATTTGTTTTAATCCCCAAAACAGGTTTTTCCTACTTTGTTTTACATATAAAATTATGGTCACTTAATATCTCGCATCCTTTGCCAACCCTAACATGGAAGTCAGAGCAGCCTAAGTGGAAGCCTGAGAAAAAGGAGGAGGCTTGTAGCAGAATTCCGGTATACACGCACTAAAGTCATGTGTTAGCAATGACAGTTTTTGGATCCCTCATCTCTATTGTTCATCAGAGAACATCCCTAAAATGTTTTAAGTAAAATTTTTATTGAAGTATAACATAAATATAGTAAAGTTTACAAATCGCAAGTGTAAAAGTCAGTAACATTTCTCTTTACAATTATCACCTAAATCAATCAAGGAAAAGATGATTATCATTAGCCCCTGTCTTATGCTGTCCAAACCACACTCGGGATCCCCTAATAACCATTATATCAATTTCTAGCACTATGTTAGTTTTGCATGCATATATATATAACTTTTTTCACAGTATATATTCTTTTGGTTTCCCTCACTGAGATTCAGCCTCTGAGTTTCTTTTTCATACTTGTTCATTCATTCTAATTGCTACTGCTGTATGAGTATACCACAAAATTTATTTTTTGTTGATTTGGAAACATTGGGTACATTCTCAAATTTGAGCCATTATGACTGTTGATGCTGTAAATATTGTTAAATATTATCTATCTATGCACATAAATACACCCCGTTGCTGAGCATATAGCTATGAGAGAAATGCTAGATCAATGTATGTCTATGTTTTACTTGATATTGCGCCCCCATTTAACAAGGTAGTTGGGCTATTTTAATTTCTGTCTTGCTTAATTTCTTAGCTTCTTCACTAACAAAGCTTTAAAATGTGTTATGTACTTTAGGGGAGAAACTGCTGAATCTAGAGTTTACTTCCACATACCACCTTATTTACTAAGATATTAGCTTCTTAATTTCTGGCTGCCTTGATTTATCCGTACTGTAACTTTTGTCTCTCTTCCATTTCAAATTATTAAAGGTTATGCTTACTTCAAGAAATGTTTACATCAACCCTTTTCCTGAATTCTTAGGTTGCCATAACAAAAATGACAAGCAACCCTAGGAAAAAGCAGGTTGAAGAATGTTGGCCCACTTCTCTGAAAACCCCTTTAAGCTTTAAGATCTTGATGACTGCATTCCTGGTTGAATTAACAGTTTTTCAAAAAGTATTTACAAAATGTCACTTTCTCCAGTTTTCCTCAGCACCTCTTAATGTGAATATTGGTCTTCTGAGATCTATCTCTTTATCATATTTGGTAAAAATGTAGAAACATCTCCAATTGAGAGTCTTTGAGGGTAGATTGGTAATTATTTCTAAATTCTGCTCTTGGGAGAGATGATGTCCTTTCTACAACAGGAGGTACAACATTGTACCTGATATGAGTGAATTATAGAAGAGAATTCATGTACTGAAAAGCCCTTCTGATGAAGTTGTACATTGTGAGCCTCTGATCCCAGATGAGCTAAAATAATGAGTACTGATAATGTATTTGTCTCTATATTTATATATTCTATATTCAGATATATGTCCATATATTTGAATGAAGCACCATTGGCAAACTCTTTCCATTCTCTGTTCAATTGCAGATGGGTGAATTGCTTCCAGTTCCACGACTTACAATTCCCTTGGCTTTGGTATTAGAACTCAACATGTACCTTCTATAATACATTTACAAAAATTCTATCTTATCTCTCAATCTATTATATTTTTCAAGTGATTTTCAGTGTCAAGATATAGCCACAAGATTCAACTCAGTTTTTAAATAGTTATTGAATGCTGGAAAGATGGAAAGAGACTATTAAGCAAAATGAAAAGAATGTGAAGAAGGGTAAGATCTTAAGTATACATTTAATTTTACAAGTACAAACATGCTTTTGCTTGGAAAAAAGAAAGACCTTCTCTATTTACTGGGCACGTTATGTTAAACCTTTCTGTATTCATTCAACAAACATATAATATGTGGTTACTCCATGCTAGGCAGAAGTTTTACATAAATATCAAAAAATATTAAGCACATTTAATGACAGAGTTTGTTAAATCCATATTCTCTCTCTCTATACATTGAACCTATGATTTTTTTTATTGTTAAAAATATTTTGAAAAACACTATTGCTTTAAATTTTGTTGTGCCCAAAAGGAATATTAAAGACTTGGTACAGTTACAAAATAAGTAACACCCAGGGTGGGGTGGAGTAGAAATCAATGTCGTACTTCCAACCGAGTTTACCACTTGACTAGCAATTACCATAAGTGCTTCCCCACCACTGAGAGTGAGAAAGGAAGCTGGCGCTGCTGCCACTTCGTGTTGTATGTTGCTTTTTTATCCAATCTATTCCTGTAAATAACTTCTCAAAAACATTAAATACCCATTTCCAAAGCACTCCTTAAAGCAAAGTGCCCACTCGTCCTTCCTTCTCAGAACTTGGTATTTCAACTGCCAAAATTTCACAAAGGATGGAACAGCCCTGCTGAAAAAATGGAAAAAAATAAAACTAGCACCCAGAGTTATATTTGAGTACTATGTTTACTTTCTCTATTTGTATTGGCAATGTATTGTTTTAGTTAATTCGTGGACACTTGAGTAAGGAAAAAAAAAAACTGAGTTGGGAACAAAATGCTTTCGGCATAAGAAAATAAAAATATTGCTAGGGTGCAGTGGCTCATGCCTGTAATCCCAACACTTTGGGAGGCTGAGGTGGGCAGATCATCTGAGGTCAGGAATTTGAGACCAGCCTGGCCAACATGGTGAAATGCCATCTCTATTAAAAACACAAAATTAGCCAGGCGTGGTGGTGCACGTTGGTAATTCCAGCTACTAGGGAGGCTGAGGGAGGAGAATCACTTGAACCCAGGAGTGAGCTGAGATCTTGCCATTGCACTCCAGCCTGGGCAACAGTATAAGACTCTGTCTCAAAGAAAAAAAAAAAAAAAAGGAAAAAAACGAAAATAATAATATCCATCCTTTGTCACCTTTGTCACCATACTTTATCATATGTGTTGGATTCATAATATCGTAAGTGTATCATCACTAACACTTTTGCATGGCATCTTGGGAGAATGCATTTTATGTCAGGATTCATAATAATCAATTTTAAACAGATATAATTCCATTAAAACCATGAGCAAATAATCTATGTCTGGAAACCTACATGACTGGTCTAGTCCCAGTTCTGACACTAGCCATTCTGCCCCATGAACAGACCATATCGTAACTTCACAAAAATGACATGAGGAGTTAGAGTCCATGATTCACTCAAGTGCCTTTCCACTGTAGCATTGTAGCACCTGCTACCTGTCAGCTGAACATAGGCTTTCCGTAAGCACTCATAGCTGGTGCTTTGCAACAGAACTCTAGCTAGTGTGTTTTCCTTCAAATATTTTTATCATTCCTCAAACTCTTCCCCCATAGCCCTCCTGGGTCCCCTCTTACATAGAGCTGCCCAATTCACCACCAATCAATCATTTGCTTCTGTAACTCTTATCACTCAACACATCAAATACAAATTGATGATATGTTTTACTTTCTGTATCTAGAGTAATCTAGTAATCTCCAACTTTATCTTCCACTGGTCCACACAATGTAGCCTCCATCTTCCTGCTCTCTTTACTCTTTCCTCCCAACCTCACTGTTATCTTGCCCATCCATTTAACTTCTGCCTTTCTTCAAGATATATTTCCTCTCCCTCTCCTCTCCATTATTTTAAAAGTATCATCTTTTCAATGGTCACCAATAATTCTAGACCATGTTTTTGATTTTTCTTAGCTCCTTTTAAGGGATAATAAGATGTTTGTAATGTTTATGTCTTCCAAATGAATTGTAAATTCCTTGAAAACTGAGCCTGCTCCATGAATCATGTAGCAAGTGTATGGTAGGCCACATAAGAACTTCTGAATAGATGCTTCCTGAATTCCCTGTCACATATTCATGTAAAGAAGATATTATATTTAAGGACAGGAAAGTGCATGCTTTGTTCAAGAAACTTCAGTGATACCAAGGAAGTTATATGATCAAATTGAAATTGTCCTAAGGAGTCAAGAATCTGTTCATGAACTCTGCTGAACCAGCAAAGTAGAAAAAAGCTAAGGGAAAGTACAGGGGAATGTTTTGAAAGGATTTGTTTATTATGTGTTCAGAACTACTTAGGGTGGGTTTCAAGTTTTCACTGCAAGCCAAATAAGAGAGGCTTCAGTTGGATCATTTGTAAAGCTTAGAACCTGTCACCTATAGCTATTGGGGACAATGTAGCATGTTTTAGCAGTCAGTGTTCTTCTATAGGATTTACATTCATATAAGAATATATATATATATTTACATATATATACACACACATATATATGGAGAGAGATATGGAGATTTTTATATAAATATATATTTAGAGAGAGAGAGAGAGAGATGGAGATAATAGATGGTCACTGAAAGATCAGTAAGAAATTTGCTCACACAATTGTGGGTGTCAGGCATTTTGAAATTTATACAGAAATCTGGCAGACTGGAAACCCAGGAGGAGTTGCTGCAGTGCTGAGGGAGAGTATTTTCTTCTCCAACGCACCTCCGTTTTGCTCATAAAGCCTTCATCTGCCTGGATGAGGCCCACATTATTGAGGATAATCTTCTTCCCTTAAAGTCCACTGATTCTAGATGTTAATCACATTTACAAAACAACTAGATTCGTGTTTGATTAAGTAACAGGGTACATGTGCTAGAGACTAGGCAAGTTGACATATAAAGGTAACCATCACAGGGAAATCTGAACTTCTGCCTGCTAAATCTCAGAGCTGAGTGACACTGGCCGACACAACGGTAGGTGTGAATACAAGGTTGCTGCTCCGGGGGACTGGTTTATTCCAGCAGAGGTTGACAGGAGAAAGGATGCATGGTCCTCACCCAACTGAGGAATCCAGAATGAAGTCATCTTTAATCCTGTTGAAGAAGGCTGTCTAAAAGGGGTACCACCCTCAACCCAGAGTTGCCAAGGGCATCACAGAATCCCTAGAGACTGAGAATGGCATGGATGGTGAGGCAGAGAATAAAGCATTAACAATCAAGGGCTGCAGGTGCAATGGCCCTGGCAATAGAGGTGAGGTCTCCCCAGGACCCCCAAGTGCCCCACCTAAAAAAGAGGCAGCTATAAACATCAGGTGCTACTGGAAAACTAAAGACCAGCATTCCACAGCTCTATTGTGAAGTAAAACTTTATTCTTCTGAATGTATACCATTGTATAAAGTTAAAAATAGTGCTCAATTAATGAGGAAGGGAGAGGAGGCCAAGCCCAGCTCCTTCCCAGGCTACAGCCAATTATTGGGCCAGTAGAACAGCCTCAACTTAAAAAAGTGCTTCACTGCTTCATAAGAATAGGCAATCCAATAATCAACTTGAGTTTGGTGAATGCTTCATGAAGTAATCAAAGGTATTTTTTCTTTTGCCAAGCAATAGTATACAGAAAAGCCATGAGCTGTCAGAATTTTTATCCAGGGACTTAGGAAGAACTTTTTGCACTGTATACATTTTAAAAGTGCAATGAGAATAAAAAAATTAAACTCCTGTGTCTTAGCTTCTCATATTCAACCTCATTCAAAATGCTGATTTCGGTCCTTCAGGGAAGGGATGCCAGATCATGTGATTCCAGAAACATGTAACATAAAATAGCACAGCTGAGCATTCCTCAGAAGTCAGGGATTGTCCTTGAACAGGTAGATTTAGAGGGATAGGAAATGGGACACAATGAATTAGTGTGGATTGTCTGGGAGATGGAGGGAGGCTGGTCTAACTGGAGAGAGAGATTTGTTTTACAGGGTTCCAGCATATCAGTTCCTACCTGCTGGGATGAGAGCTTTAATTTCACAAGCAAACAAAATCTTCAGATGTTGAAAAGTAGATCATTGAGATTTAATCTGCATTGCATTTATAGATCTCGAGATTTTATATCTATGTATATAGATATATGTACATATTTGTGATATATATATATCTGTGTGTATGCATATATATATATATATATATATATATATGTAACCATACCATTATGTAATCTCTGGCGCTATCTTAGTATTTAATGTAAATCAGTCATCTTTCATATTTTAAGCGTTTCTTTTTCTTTTCTTAAAGGAGAAGAATTCTAAAAAGAATCAAATCCTTGAAAATTAGAATCAATTTTACCAGATGACTTCCATCTGATGATACATATATCAAGTTCTCAAAATAAGAATGGCATTAGAAGAAGGTAGACATAGTTAAATAATAAGAAATCTTGAAAGAAATATGTAAGACAAGGGTGGGGGCATGTGACAAACAACTTGTGAGTAGATTGCTTTCTCTCTCAGATTTCATTCTGGGACTAGAATGTATTGTATATGGAGGCACTCAAGATACATTCCTCTAGAATTGTGTACTTCATCACAGCTCCTCCCTTTGTGAACAGGTTTTAGTTTATTCTTGCACTGCTATAAAGAAACAACTGAGACTGGGTAATTTATAAAGAAAAGAGGTTTTAATCGGCTTATGGTTCTGCAGGATGGCTTCTGTTTGGCTTCTGGGGAGGCCTCAGAAAACTTACAATCATAGTGGAAGGCTAAGGGGAAGCAGCCATGTCTTTCATGGCCAGAGCAGGAGGAAGAGGGAGGAGGGAGGTGCTATGCACTTTTAAACAGCTAGATCTCATAACTCACTATTACAAGAACAGCATCAAAGGAGACATCTGTCCCTATGATCCTATCACCTCCTACCCAGTCCCACCTCCAACACTGGGGATTTTGACATAACATTTGGGCAGGGCCACAGATGCAAAAAATATCAGGGCACTCCATGTTTCTCACTATAACAACAGAAGTTCTCATGAAATGTGAGCATCTCCTCTTTCTCATCTCCCACTTAGTATGAGTCACCAATTTCTCTCCATTTGTCCATGATAAAGACCAACTATTTTGAAATAGCACTCAAGGATCTTTATGAATGAGCCTTTAATTTTCTTTCTAACCTAATCTCTGACCACTTTTTTCCATGTACCATAGATTGCAGTCAAGTAGAACTATAGTAAAATCACAACAATCTAGGGTAAAGCTAACTTTGAGAACACCAACTCATGGTTTAAAGGAACCTCGGATATTAATATCTGGTAGTAATCCACTGTGGCTATGCAAATATGAAATCTTATTTTCTTATCAATACTTGATTGGCAAGCAGTTAATGGATAAACAGCTCATTGCCTGTTCTGGAGGGTACAGATTTTTCAGCTCTTGGTGCCAAATCATGGTGAGGTTTTTTCTAAGCTCCATGTTAGTGGAAGCAGCCTTTCCCACGAATCTCTGGGCCATCCCAGAGAAGTGTGGTAACGCTTCCCTACACATGCCACACCTGAGCCAATCTTTCTTTCCATTGCTTGTGAATTCTGAGTAAGACCAATATCCTTAAGAGTAAGAACAATGGAGCATAGTAATCAAAAGCCAGTACTTCGAATTAATTAACAAACAACTAGAATTAACTTTTAGCTTTACACATACTGTGTTTCCTTTGAAAACACTGAGAACTTCATCTGTTAAGGCCTCTAAGTTTTCAGGTGGAAAACTGAATTTCTATTTGTGATTTAGAAGAAAAAAAATTTAGAAATTAAACATTTATGAGAATGCTGCTGTAAATTTTGAGAATCTTAGTTTTATAGCATGACTTTCCTTTCACTTACTCAGTTATGCCAAACAGGTTGTATGTTAATGAATGTGGTGATTGTAACTTTACCTTCCTTCAATACATAGAGAATGCAACTTCCTCTTGGGTTTAGGCTTTTCTTTTATAAAAGCCAGTTAACATTTCTTTCTCTGTTCATCTACAGCTAGCTATTCTATTCCAATAATTGTTCAAATATATTTGTTCTCTTCATTTCAGACTTGAAAAACTTTATAAACATACAAGTATAAACTATAAAAACATATAAAATTCCATACTCTCTTAAAAACAACACAAAAAACTTATCTACATTTTGCTTAATGTTACTAACTTTTGTCTGCATATAAATTTTAGGGCATAGTTGTAATCATTCAGTAAATAAAATTCTGTTTTGTTTTATTCACATAAAAGGAAAGCAAGACCCCTCTACGCTATTTGACTGCTTTTTAAATGTATTATCAATGGCTGCAAAAGTACTTGCTTTAATGTTGATCTCTTCATGTACTTAATAATTTCTATTTCATATTCATAGATTGTTTCTAAAAATGTTAACACTATAATATTTGGAAAATTTCATTTCTTTAGGCTTATAAATTTTTATGATATCGTACACTTATTTTTTGAATTGTTTACTCAAAATAGAGTTACCTGGTAAAATGATGTAAGAATTTTGTGATTTTTATATGTATTAACATATCTAGCATTAATCTTTATGACTTAATTTTAGTCATGTCATTAGACCTAGGAAGATTATAAGCTTTTCCTCAATTATTTATTAAAATAACATTTAAACATTATTATTCTATACTAGGTGCTGTTACATGTGCTGAAGATATACTTGTGAAATAGTGAAAAAATATTTCCTTTTCTAGGATTTTAAATTTTAGTGTCATGAGACAGGAAGTAAATTATCAGGAAAGTAGAAAGAATAAAAAAGACTGACAGGAAGGAGGGAGGAAGAAAAGGAAGGGAGAGACAGAGGGAGAAAGGGAAACAGGGAGGGAGAGAAGGAGGGAAAGGGAGTAGAGAGGAAGCGAGGAAGAAGGGAAGGAAGGAAGGAGGGAAGGAAGGAAAGAAGAAAGGGAAAGAGGGAAGGAAAGAAGAAAGGAAGGAAGGAGGGAGGAAGGAGAGCATGAGGGAGAGAAGAAGGGAAGAGGGTGAGGGAGGGAGGAGAGAGGGAGGGAGAGTCAGAGGAATAATGAAATAAAACAAATTGAGTAAATGAACAAGGAAGACCTAAAGTCAAAGTCTCTGCAGACAATTATAATGGATAATGCATTCAGTCTGCCTAATTAGCGGCCAGTGAACAAAACATTGTTAAGGCATGTAATGTAAGTAATGAATTCAACACCAAGTTTAAGCATAAGGGCAGGGATTTATGCTTGTCCATAGGATTAGTAAATAATGGTTTAAAACCCTGAATTTGTATATGAAATAAGGCAGTAAAATATTAATTAAATGATAGGAAATTCAAGACTCATACTTGACTAAAATTTGGTTTCTAAAATGAAAGCAGTGGATCCTCATGCACTGGACCCGAAGCTGCCCCGGTGGCACACTCTCTATAAAATCAGGATCTGTTCACACATTGGGGATGATCTGAATAAAGTCATAAGCCAAGGATGGGGCACCGCTGTGAAACCCATCTCACCTTACAGCATCTTTAGGAAGATGGGGCACAGAAATCTTTCATCGCGCCGGTGCATATGGGAAGGGTAGCATGGATATTAACTTTGAGAGCATTACTCAGGAAAAAAAATTAATTATTTTGACTTTGTATTGATATTTGAAAGGAAAAAGTCTGATTAGATCATCAAATTTATTTCCCACGGGCCAGAGCAAGAAAAGCAGTTAGAGAACAACACCTGGGCCTCATAATTTTTCTGAGAGAGGGTCTTGGCTTCTCCTAATTAGGATGACTGAATACATTCCAAATAGCTTTATTATCTTCTTCGCAAATGATCACTGAACATAAGATGATTCAAAGGGACTTCCAAATGCAAATATCTCAATTAAGAACGACAGGATTCCAAGAAACATAATAAGCCTGCAACTGGTAAGTTGGTTACTAAAAATATTCGTTTTTCAGTACCAGTGTTTTGAAAGTGCTAAAGAGTAATATCATTTCTTTCATTTATATGGCAACTGATCCAGATTGTGTTCAAGATATTCCTCCTTAAGCTGAACATTTTACCTTTGATTTTTTTTCACTTTATTGCAATTGCTAATTTTTCAATTGCCATGAACTTTGCCAATTTGAGGATGAGCATAGCATTACATTTGAACAGTTGTCTGCATAACAATATTTTTGAAAATTAATTAGGCATCAAGATAATGATCCTTTTTTCTCCTTGGAATTCTCACTTGCTTAGAAATAGTGTGAACAATTTTTTTTTTTTTCAAATTGAGCGATGGCTTTTACGGAACAATGAAAGAGCTGATTCAGTGTGGGTGTCTTTTGTTTTTAAAGTACAGACTTCTATTGTGAAATTAAATTAAGAAAGCTGTGTTCAATATTGATGCTATTTTCCATTTTTTAATACATTCATATTTACAGCAGGGGAAGAAGTATTTACTTTAGATTGGTCAGTGAGTTGTTCTTAAAGAAATGTATATTTATAAATCTGTTATCTGGGCTGGAATATAAAGGGACTAAATTGGATATGTTTTATGATATTTTTCCCCTCATCAGTGAGTGGGTGGTTGCAAGGAGTGGCTTTGGCATCATTATAAACAAGTCTTTCTTTAACCAGCCTGCCTAGTAATATCACTCCAACCCCCAAAAGATTAGTGACTGCCTAAGCCAAGTGATGCTTGGCCTTGTGCTTTATGAAGTCCCCTAGATCAAATCTACCACTGACATTTGACAGCTAGGGCAGAAGAACCAATGAAAGCCCCACAGGCACTAATGAAACATTTGAAAGTTCTCTATTATGTTTTCAACTCTCAAGGAGAGATGTTCTACCATCCTATCTTGGCAAATTAAATTATCATTAACACTGAAAGGCCAGGTTCAAATTTTGAATCTGAGAATTCCTGGGAGTTTATCCTAGGAACATGGCATTATCAAGTGAGTCAGACTCCGCCTCCCCATCCAGAGATCTGCCCCCTGTTTTCTCACCTCACTGTCAGCTCTATCCTGCCCTGTGACACAGCTTTGTAGACTCTGCAGCCCACCAGTGTGCATGCACACCTCCCACCCCACCACCTGCTCTCTGAGCAGCCCTTGGCACCTGGGGCGTGCAGCACACCGGAGAGAACGTGGTCTGTGCCCTGGCGAGGATGGACGTAGCACAGGGCTGTGTAGGTGCTGGATGTGGGCTTGTGCTTTTTTTATCAGGGAATTCTGGAGTCCTCAGTAGTGCAGTCTAGTGTAGAAAGGGAGGTTTGCATGCCTTTTATGGGTGTAACTCTCAAGAGAATAAGCACAGACCAGATCTCCAGTTAGAATCTTGATGATTCCAGTGAGTAGCCAGGCTACTCGCTTGGCTCCAAACTTCTATGATGAGATCATATAGTGCTTTAGTTCTTCATAAACTCATCCATTTTATGGAACTCATTCATTTCATGGAACATCCCTTGGCTTAATGAATGATCATTTCTACCTATTTCATGACATATTTTATTACAGTGTTATGAAATCATACTTTGGGCATATCATTATATATGTATAATTTTAACCTAAAACTTAATCCTCATCTGTGCGTGTGTGAGCAGGCACAAACACGTTTCTGTCTGCCCCTCTTTGTCTGTTTCTCTCTCTGTCAATTTGTGCCCATGTCTGCTGCCTCACATTATCTCCCTCTTCCCTTTCTGTTTTTTGTTCTTTCTCTGATGAGTGCCATGTTCCTGCCTTACCCTGTTGTTGTTGCATTTTGTCTCTGTCATGCCCGTGAACACACACACACACACTCAAATGCACACACCTAAGCATCAAGTAGAGCGATATAGGTCAATGGAAGCAACGACTTGATCAAGGATATTCAGAGATTGACAAGTCAGGACACTCCTCCTATCGAAACACAATTCTTTCTTACAAGGAATTTTTTCTTTCACGTTCTGCATATTTCTCAGGACCAAAAAAAAATAAGTCTACCTGAAATGCCATCATTTTAGCCACAAAACATGCTACATCCAATTAAATAAACATACAGCTCTTATTCCTTTAGGTAAACAGATGGCACATGTCATTTACTTAACTTACTAAAGAAGAGGAGGGGACATTATTGAGTGCAGTTTAGGGGCAATTACTTGACACAATGATGCCAACGGCCAATTTGAAAGGACAAAAGACTATGGCATTTCATTAAAGAACTGAATAATTATTGTACCCCCTTTCTTAAATAGATTAAATTATTTCATTCAGAAAACCTCCCTTTAATTTCCATAGAGATTACTGCAGGGAGAGTCAGCATTAAACCAAATACTATAGGCCTTGGATTTGATCAAGCAAGTACTTCCTACTTTAATCTAGAAGTCAGTCTCTAGGTATTTAAAATATTATTTCCTTCTTCTTAGATATTTTTAAATTTTATCTTATAATTTCATAACTACATTTTAATTTCTATCCAGGCACATATCAATGGTTATTTATACTTAACTAATTTGTCAAATAATTATCTGTAGCATTTACTGTCACTGTAAAGTAACTTAAATTTGAGGTTTTTTTTCTAAATTATCACAGTATGTTAATATATTATCTATATTTATATAAATATATATGCATAGATATGTACAATTTAGAAGAACACTTATTGTTGTATTTATTACCTGACAGCTTTAAGAGTTGAAAGCTATCATCTTTCATTTTTGCACCGTCAAACCATTAATATTATGAAATAATTTGTAAATGCTAACTGGTAAATTTTAACATCACTTAACAGAGAACTAAACAGCTCACTTCTGTAATATTGTAACTTCATTTTGTTTTGATCAGCAAGCTTCTGAAAAAAAATGGAAGAATATGGATCTTTAGGATGTATATGTGACTAAAATTGCAAAGTTTCCACATCTTAGAACCCCAAATACTTTACACAAACAGAATTAGAATTTTGTGGATGCATGGAAATATATAATTTTTTATAATAATTCAGTCTTTTAATCTCATGTTACAGCAATAGTCTTTACCAGAATTTAATGATGCCATTACTTCTCTTTATTTAAATTCTAAGAGAATTGAGGCTCTTCTGGAAAGGAGAAGAAAAATATCTAACATGAGAGCATGGCATAGCTCCCCATTCACTAAAGGAAGTTAATTATAAGGTCAATTCCAGAAATTCGTTTTCAGTTTAAGCAAAACTGCAGATTCTGGTTTTTTGTTTGTTTCAATCTCCTAAACAATGGAGTATTATTTCCCACCTTTCTTTCATGAAATGAATGATGTAAAATCAAATCATTTTCATGGTTAATGTCTCTGTACCTTGATTTACCACAGAAAATATAAGCGTCTGCAGATCTCTCCTACAACTTATACTGTGAGCCAAAAAAAAAAAAAAAAAAAAAACTTTGAATAAATGCTTTCAAAGCTAAAGCAGCTGCTTGTCAATTAAGTAAGGCTTTTTATTGGCTCTCTGGTCTTTTCTCAGCACAGATTTTCTTCATTAAAATCTCCCCCCTTCTTTTGCCTGTTTCCGAACCTGCTTTTAAGAGAAAAGCAATAAGAGCAACTAATCCACAAGTCTGATTCTATTTCTTTAAACATTTAATCTTTTGAGCAATAAGAAATGAGCCGATAAAAAACAAGGTGCAATTCCATTATCATTCAATTCTTAAATGAGATGTTCCAAGAGTTGGTTCTTTCTGTACACAATATAATTTATGGTGTATATTATAAAGAAAATAAAAATATTTAAAATGCTTCTGTGTTCACATGAGATAACATCACATGCATATTATTTAAAATATTTCCAAACACTTATCAGGAAAATAACTCAATTATTTAAGGAAAAAAGTATTTTTTTCTCCCCCCAACCTTTTTATCTTCTCTTATGATTGCCAGAAGGCAATGAAAATGATAAATGGAGTTCCAAATATCATAAATTTTGCCAATGTATACTGGTGAAAACTACTCAACCGAATCTGCAACTTCCATTCTTTGGCAAGTTAATTTATATTCACAATATTGAAGTATCCACCAGGAGGGCTATGGGAATCGAGTCACTAGAATCGACGTAGGAACACACAGCAGTGTAGTTCCTTTTTTATGTGCCCATTAATTCCACCAAGTTGGTTCCATAGACTAAGATGTGGTGGGGGAGAGGGAGAATGACTGCTGTCAGTATCACTGCATAAGATGAAAGGAAGTGGACATGTTCAGAAATACCACATGGAAATGCCACTGACCAGCACCAAATGGCACAAACCCTGAGAAGCAGGTTCATTTTCCAATATCTTTATAATTTTTTCTCTCATTCTTTGTATTTTAATGAGATTTGTATTGTTTAGAAATACTAGTTTTTCAAGTGCAGCTGAACAACGTATAATGAAAGTTATTGTTCTAATTTTTTTTTTATCCTGGGAAAACAGTCCATTCAAACTCCCCTGTGCCTCCATCTTTAAACTTCCTCCCGATGAAGAATGAACCTTAATACCTTAATTGCATGAAGTTATTCTAGCGTAAAATTATTCTTGCTGAGGGAAAATAAGATAAGAGAAGGGGCTCCGATAAATCAGCATGGATCACTCCATAAGGTTATTAGGGAAGAGTGCCCTGCCTCTAAACCAGCCCACAGACGCCAACGGCTCCGCACAGAAACCACCAGGTGTTGCGACAGAGATACACAGGATGCATAGCCGTGCAGGTAGACATTCCAACAGAGACATTTCAAAACACCACTCGTGAAACACTGTGGCTCCATTGAGACATTTGAATTTGGAAGAGGTTCAGAGAAGCAACCATTTCTTAAAGCAATCTTCATATTGCGTGTGCACATTCCTAACCACTTGTTAATGAGAGGGCGAATTCAGGGCCTTGCATTAGAAATGAAACATTTACAGAAGCTTCCTCTTCCACCCCACCAAAGAATGTAATGGTAGGCCGGGTGCAGTGGCTCACACCTGTAATCCCAGCACATTGGGAGGCCCAGGCAGGTGGATCACAAGGTCAAGAAATCGAGAACATCCTGGCTAACATGGTGAAAACTCGTCTCTACTAAAAATACAAAAAATAGCTGGGTATGGTGGTGCACTTGTAATCCCAGCTACTTGGGAGGCTGAGGCAGGATAATCGCTTGAACCCAGGAGGCGGAGGTTGCAGTGAGCCAAGATCACGCCACTGCACTCCAGCCTGGGCGACAAAGCAAGACTCCGTCTCAAAAAAAAAAAAAAAAAAAAAAAGTAATGGTAGATCTCCATGCATAATAAAAAGCTCTGCAAAAATGTATACAGTGACTCATCAAATTACAGGATTAAAGAAGGAGGGAAAATAACTTTTTTCCCCCTGGTCTTACTGTCTCAGTGCTTTATAAAGTCAAATGTTGCCCACATTAATGGAATGAACAACATTGCTTAGTATAAGCATGTATTAAGTGGAAAGATCTGTATTGATTATTACATAATAAGTATTACAAAGCCGATTTGCACCTCACTCATATATTATTTTAGTAGTACCCAGGTAAAAGCCAATATATGTTTTATTACTCTATCATCTTCTAGATTTAGATTTGTTAGATTTGCCAGCAATCCAATTGTTATATGTTATCAGCATGATATGCAGAGTTAGGAAAACATCTTAGGCATTTTATACCTGCAAATAAATCTGAAGTTTTTACTTAATCAACATTGATGAGTGTAGTGTTGAGACGCATCTTAGCCAAACAGGCAATTGCCATCTTCTAAGATCCTCTTTAGTATTAAAATACTAATTATCTTAAATAATACATTCTTTTGGAAAGTATGTAAAGTTAGTTAAAGAGATAGCTTTCCTTTTTCTTATTTTGATTTTTAAGTTTTGAATTGTATTCTTTTTATTTAATACTAGAGGGAAATCATTATACACACATACACACACGACTATATAAAATAACATACAAATCTGAATGTGCTTCTGAAAAGTGTGTCTTAAATATATTTTAAAGTATTTCTTACAACAAAACAAGAAATCATTTCAGAGGGTCTTATTTTAGGAAGCTTTTCCTGAAAATTGATAAACCTTTAGGTGCCTTTTCGCAAACCTCAATTAGGCATGAACATCTGAACTTATTAAGAGATGTCTCTTCATTTGCTTAATCTTCAAATGTTACAACTTGATTTTCTACTGAAAGGATATCTAAGTGTCAGAGTACTGTGAGAAAATCAGGTCTTCAAATATTCTAAACACTGTGCTCCCCAGGCTGTAGTTCAACCTGTCAAAGCCACAGCACTTATTCAGCACAGTGTAGAAGCGTTTCAAGAGTGATGCTGAAGGCTGGGCGCACTTTGGGAGGCCGAGGCGGGGGGATCGCGAGGTCAGGGGATCGAGACCATCCTGGCTAACACGGCTAAACCCCATCTCTACTAAAAATACAAAAAATTAGCAGGGCGTGGTGTCAGGTGCTTGTAGTCCCAGCTACTCGGGAGGCTGAGGCAGGAGAATGGCATGAACCTGGGAGACAGAGCTTGCAATGAGCCGAGAACAGGCCACTGCACTCCAGCCTGGGTGACAGAGCAAGACTCACTCTCAAAAAAAAAAAAAAAAAAAAAGAGTGATGCTGAAAATTATCTTGGTGTGGCTCTGTTCTCTACATGTCCCTGGATGCTTTGGACTATGGCTACACAGGCTGAGCTGGAAAAAAAAGCTGTTCCCTGTGCCGTGCTCCTTTCCTTCCCAGTCTACTATCCACAAGCAAGCTCTAGGATGGGAACGCTCTTATTATCCCCGGTGACGTGCATGACAACCCTCCACAGATTATTCATCGATGTATTGTTGTTAGAGCATCTGCTGAGGCGTGACGCCTGGCTGTGCCGCATTACAGCAGCCGTGGGTGTAGGAACTGCACGGGCATCAGCAGGCAGCCTGTTCCCTGTTTGGCAGCACAATGCCTCCTTTCGGATATGCTGCAATACCCAGCTTAGAAGCCCAGCTCCCAACCTGAGTAAGCTCTAAATGGAATATTCCATTAGGGAGTTTTTTCTTTTCCCTTATGCTTTTAGAAACATGTTTCAGTTGACATTCAAAGGACCGCACACCTAGAAAACTTTCAGATGCTCTCTCTATGCACGCACACACAAATGTACACACACACACATATACACATTTATACACATGCGTACATACAAATACACTATACACACATATATATTTGGTGGAAACAGTTCTATTTGATGGAAACAGATGTCTAGTAAGGAATTATTTTTCTAAATTATTCTACAAGTGCTTATTTTTTAAATACCCATCTCAAAGTTGTTGAATCACAATACCAGGAGGTACATGCAAGGAATGATTCTGCAGGTGGAGAATTTCCTCACAAGGCAGAAACATCTGCTGCTTCAATTCTTCAGTTTTAAACCCATGCCTAAAATTGATTTTTAAAAAATCAAGAAGTCTTTCCTTTTCCTCCCCAAACACATAAAGTCTTCCTAAATGAGTATCATTTCAATAAATTATCTGTAATACTTCAGTTCAAAGCCAATCCAAAAATATACCATGGAAGATGAAGATGCATAGAAGTTATTAAGTAAAATAATCTTTACTCTACCTTGGAGGTTTATCTGCTCACCAGGTCCATTTTTCTCTCATCAACCTTATACCATAGCTACTTCTGACTTCCTGTACCTTCATTCTATCATGTAGAAAGACTAATATTTTACCTAGGATGCCAGGCTGTAGATATTTTAATTACCCCCATGTTCTCAATGGAGTTTTCCCTAGACATTTTCTGGAAAATGTTCCAATACCTCATTCAGCATCACCTGGGTAGCTCATGCTCTGCTGGCTTAGTAAGGGAACTGGGGAGCAATACCAAATTGGACTGTGGAAAAGCAATGCCACGTCTTGTGCTGACTGGGTTACACGTATCAAAAGAGCATATTATGGTGAATTTTCTGGATCTAACACGTATTCTAGGTATTCTTGAATCAACAATGAATTGAAGTGTATGCCTCAAAAATTGATAGTATCTTCATTTATTAACTCACAGAGAAACAGAATCCATTACCTTTTATTTAAAAAAAAAATCTGGGAAATACTCCAGTGAGTCAGCATTAGAAGTTTAACACAAAGCAAAGGAAATTCAGACTTTGTATTTCTGTTGTTAGCTATTTAAAGCGTTTGCCAAGTCTGGCTAATAAGTCAATTAGATGCTCAATCTCTATTAAATATGTTTTATTCAGATCATTTTAAAAGATACTAATTTGAGCATGCTGGGTAGGCAGAAGTAGGTATCGGTGAATGGTGGATTTTATCATCGTTATTTTTCATTTCTAAAAAATTTAAGCACATATGCTATGCCAAACACCATGCTAGGATCTTAGTTCCAATTTGTTTTACAAACTTGCCTGATAGGCAATATTGTCCCTATTTTGCTGGGAAAAGAAATTGAGGATTTGGAAGGTTAAGTAGCTTGTCTAAGACCGCTCAGCTGACATACTGTATGGAAGACTACATGTACCTGAAAATTCTAAACTCTCCCTTATGCAATGCTAAATTTCTTTTAATATGGGCAGGTAGGAAAAACTATTAAATTAAAATGAGTGGTCAGTAGCTGTCAAAATAACAAAAATAGATCGAGTCAATGAAAGGCTGAGAAGAAAGTTTTGGTTTCAGAATATCGATTTATGACTTCAGTTTGATGTAGTGTTGTAGAAATAGGGATTAAAGTAAGAGAAGAAAAAAGAGGAACTAAGATCTATTTCTTGCCTGACATTTTCTATGCAGCCCTTTACACGTACCATCTCATCTAAATATCTCAAACACTCTTCAAGGCTGGAGTTTACTGTCTAGGTTAACAAATGAGGGAATTAAAGGGCAAGCAGGATGAAGTTAAGTGGAAGTGCACATAGCTAGGAAGAATTTGTACATTTTTCTAAATAAAAGTTACTGGATTCCCAGAGAACGCATACACTTTCCACTGTAGATGTATGCAAACATTCTTTCTTATTTACAAAATAAATTATCTAATTAATTTATTTGCATATTCTCAGTAAATACTCCAAATCATGCAATCAAATATATCTGTGTCTAGTCAGGTTTGGGTTGGAATGAGGGAAAAATGACAAAAGCAAAATACAACCTACAGAGAATGAAAATGATGCTTTTAAGGTTATAACATTTCTTCCTTTGTATTTGTTTATTTATTTATTTATTTTATTTTTTTGAGACAAAGGCTGCCTCTATCGCCTAGGCTGGACTGCAGTGTAACCTGCATTCTATTCGGCTCACTGTAACCTTCACCTCCCAGGCTCAAGCCATACTCCCTCAGCCTCCCAAATAGCTGGGATAACAGGCGTGTGTCACCATGCCTGACTAGTTTTTTGTTGTATTTTTTGTAAAGCTGAGGTTTCACCATGTTGCCTAGGCTGGTCTGAAACTCATGAGCTCAAGCGATCCTCCACCCTTGGCTTTCCAAATTGTTGTGATTGCAAGCATGAGCTACCACACCTGGCCAATTTCTTAATATGATTTTAGCTATATCAAATTAAGCCAACCAATCAATCACTCTCCACATTATGATATTTTTGATATTAAAACGTATCAAACAGGAATAGAGTATCTCCTTTATTTCAGGCACACTTCAGCCATTATTTAACTTAATTATCTGAGTTAGGGTTCATCAATATAATATTACTGAAGATGAAACTGTGGCTTAGAAATTGAGTTGAAGCTGCTGCTAAGTAGTAGAAATTAAACTTTTAACCCAAATCTTGTGTTTTTAATTCTTTTTCATGTTCTCTACATAATAAAAAATAAAATATTATACCAACTCTATCTCCATCATGAGCCTTCTGAATTGGCCATTTCTCCTGAACTGCTTCTATTGATGTGTTGCTTCGCGACTGCAGGCAGATTCAAGACTTCGGACTTTCATATTTTTATTTCTGTATTTGTGGGAAGTAGAACTGATTTAAAAATCTATAATTTTCACTTACATAAATCAGAAAACAGGCAATGTATTTTAATAAGTTTAAAAGTAATGCTTAGGCCTTCTGCGACTCACAGGCTTCCTCACTCTCAGGGCCAGAATCCTTATGAAGGACATTGACGCCTGCAGTGTGGCTGTGACATAGATTTAAAACAACAACCACCACCAACTCTGAGTGTTCAGTGGGTTTAAATATCCTCAATTACCTATAAAAGTGACTGTTTCATGTATTTTTTTGTTTGTGAAATATGCCTGTAAGGCTAGGCTTTTTAAACAATTACTACTGTAAAAATCACGTCTGAATGAGTTCTTTACCACTGCTCAGTTTTTTTATTATGCCTTTCTTGAGCAAATAGACACCTCACGTAATTTTTTAAATAAAAAGTATCAAATTTGCTGATATATAACAGGTGCAGTATGCAGGATTGTATATAATTTGAAATAGATGCAATGAATTAAATTCAGGAGTTAATTTGCATGGAAAGGTCTATATAATGAGACAAATTCTGACTCGAATTGTAGTTGTGGTAGCAGTAAGCATTTCCGTAATTCCTTATGTTATTTCAGGTATGTGATTTTTATCAAAGACAATTATAAAACACAGAATCATTGAACTATCAGTGAAAATACATTTCATTTAAAAAATATTTATGATGATTAAGATGTAGATTGTAAACACACACACACACACACACACACGTTTAGTGACAAGAGCATTCAGATTGAAAAAAGTGACTTTTCCAAGTAGCATGGTAAAACTTAGACCCAATGTATCCTCTTCTGTAGTCCAGAATCCTTTTCCCAGCCACAAGTTTCTGAATTAAAATTACGGTATTCAGGAATTTTCCTGTGGGCCATAGAAAATTAATCCATGTCTGAAAGATATTTTAACTATAAATGCCAGAAAGAATGCTAAATTAGTCACCATAATCTATTTAAGTTACTTCAAATACTAGAACATTTTCTTTAATACGACTTAAGCAGAATAAAGGAAATAATTCCACTACATATTTACATCTTTCCATGTCAAAGTTCTTAAAGCTTGGATTTTTATAAGGCCTTCCTAATGAGTTCATTATTTTGTTTATTCTGCTCATAAAAAGCCTGATATGACCATGATATTTGCATTGCTCATACCCGTCAGGAGTTGGTTCCTTTGCTTTTTCTGCTCCGAGACAAAACTAATTGAGATCAAAGTCCATTTGGGGAAGAAAATCAGTCCAAACTGGCCAATAAAGGGAATAATGGGGATCATTGGGCCAGCTTCCTCAGCAAGGAGTTCAAGACCTGGGGTGAAGCCAATAAAACAAATAAGACATATGCTCAGAAAAATATATCAGAATCAAATTACCAAAGCAAAGAAAGAAGCCTAGAAGAAACGAGTTAGTCGGGGTGCAAGAAGCACCGGCTTCATACTCTGAAACTACAGGAAGGGGCAAGTGAATTAGCATTGCCCACATAGAAGAAAATGCCCATGGCTTTATCATACATAAGTTCCCAAATTTAGTGGATAAAGAATCCCCTAGAGGAATAAATACTTATTTATTCAGTTCTCATTTATCATGTCCCAGGGATAGGAACTACAAAAAGCTGGTATGGGGAGGAATAATTCAGTCAGTAATGTGGCCAGGCACAGCAGCAGCCCAAGGGGAAGATTGTCCATTTACATTTCCACACCAAGGGCCAGGAAAGCCTTCTGGGTGAGGTAATGCTTAGTTCCATCTTGAAAGATCATAGTTATATTCCAGATAGGTAAAGGTAGAAGCAGCATGTCAAAGAGATTGGGGCTTGAAGGCATTCATGCACTCTACAGAAGTCCAAATAGTTCATTAAGGCTGTAACCAATAATCAACGGATGTTTGTGACTGTCAAGAAAGCCACGTAGTGAACTGCAGGTCAGATGTACAATAACTGATTTAATCCTGCCTCCTTCCCTTAGTAGCTGTGTGACTTTGGAAGGCTCTATAAACTCTGTTCCTCTCTGTAAAATGGAAATACTACTAGAACCTGCCCCGTAGAGTTGCTATGAAGGTTAAATGAGCTAATGCTTGCAAAGTATGAGAAACTCTTAGCTCAAAGTCAATACCATCTAAATGTTCTCACCTAAATATGATGGGCAAAATTCTCATGATAAATGTGTTACTAGCGATGTTTTTCTTTAATGCCCATTAAATACATCTGGGTCTTACAGAAATGCTTATTGAAATTTCTTTTGCTCATTCAATGGCTAGATCAGTTTATCATCAGTTCTATTGTTAATTTTTATTTCAGTAGGACCTTGTTTTTTAAAAGGATGATTTTTTTTTTTAGAATGTGCCTTCTCACTTCTGAATTTCTGCCATTTTATTAGAATTATAGTAACATGCACACTATTATTGAATGCCAGCTTCCTAAAATTACGGAAACAGCCTGTTGATAAGTCGGGGTTAAGTTTATTGCTTACTGCCAGAAGGTAGAGGAGCAACTCAGTAGACCTTTGATGGAGTGTCTGGGGCAGGCAGGTGAAGTTGAAATTTACATAAATTTGAGGTTTAGTTTTAAATTGGGGCTTCAAGGCAGGCCTGATTAGGAGTGGGTGAGGAGTAACATACAACCATTTGAGGACTAATGGAAACAGCAAAGCAACAATTTTGGAGGCAAGAGATTCAAATGATCTTAGGATCCACACTGTCTACTGATCTTTTCACTGGGGAGTTGATGGAAAGGTTTTGTAATGAGCCATTTATTGGAATATCTTCTGAAGTAGTACAGCCATGTTAAAATTATGAGTGAATTATGTGGGAGTAGATCTCTTTGTATGTGACCTAGATGTGTATGAAGGTAGATTGTTTGGCTTATTATCTATCAATCAAAACATTTCTCTCAGTTTGAGTTTTGAGAAGCCATTTGTTGCTATGGTTGAGAGAATGAATCCTGAAGCCAGAGTGCTGGCTTTAAATCTAGGCTTCTTCATTTACCTGCTGCATCTAGACAAAGTACTTAACCTCTTTGTGCCACTGCTTCCACACTTGCAAGAGGAAAAAGTTATAATAGTGTTTAGACATGAATTGTTATGACCATTGAGGAAATCCATATGGATAGTGCCCTTAAAATAATGCTTGGTATGTAATGAGTATTCAATAAAAAAGTTATTATCGATCTAAAATTAAAGGCTAGGGTAGTATGTTTTACGTTATAAATTTTTAGTTACTGACCCCAAATTAAAGAACATACAATTATCTTATTATTTTGTCCAATGTACATTAAAAATCATTACTTAATGAACCAGCCAGAGCAAGAAGTACAAATGTAAAATGTAAATATAAATTATTCGCTCACCTAAAAAAATTGCAATCTCCCAAATCCTTTAAATGTGAGAATTTTGAAAATTTCTGTCTGCAGCTACCTATTCTTTTTATTCTAAATTATCTCCACTCCAGGTAAGATTTTTGATCTCTCTGTTCACAAGTCTGAACACTGGATATCCCTAAATGTCTTAGGTATCTACTCAATCCAATACCCTCCTTACTTGTCGTATAACCTTGTTCAAGGTTTTTATACCTTCTCTTATGATCCTTATCTCAATTTCTGCCTTATTCTCCCACTTCATACACTTGAAATTATATTTAAGTCCTCCTAGCTCTCACTTGGCCTTTGCCTACCAGGCTTCCCTGAAGCTGTCTACAGACTTGCTAACTCATATTGGCTCTCGTGGTCTTTCCCTGACTCTGTCCCTACGGCCATCATCTGGGCTCAGATGCTTATCGTCTCTTACATGAACAATTTCAATTGCTTTGCAGTGGTTTCCCTGGATACAATCTATTGCTTTTTGTATCCTTCACACTG
Source organism: Pan troglodytes (assembly GCF_028858775.2). NCBI lineage: Eukaryota > Metazoa > Chordata > Mammalia > Primates > Hominidae > Pan > Pan troglodytes. Next base: position 110,249,750 of record NC_072412.2, on the reverse strand, counting down.
CTGCCAGATTTTTCTTAATAACATACAGATCATATCGAGTCACTGATCTGCTCAAAGAACGCTAATGACTCAGCGTGGCTGATGGGCTGAAGGTCACAGTGATATTCTGTGTTCTGCAACACTTGGCTCTAACCCCAGGACCCAGACCCAGACACAGCCTCCTTCTGTCCTTTACTTATTTCCTTGGACTATGCAATGACTTCCCCCACAGGTGTGCCCTTGCTCAGCTGCCCTCAAAAGAAGTGATGCATTTACCTGCCTTTTCTATATTTGAATGTCCTGCTTGTTTCTCCTCGTGAAGACCTCCCTTCTTTCACTAGTTCATAAAATAATTTCCTCCCCTACTTCCTCAAAACTACAGGCAGATCTAGGTTTGTAAAAGTTCTTAGAATTTTTGAAGTCCTGGAAAAGAAAACAATTAAAAAGTACAAGTAAAAATTTGGGTTTGTAAGTGATATGGTTTGGATCTGTGTCCCCACTCAAATCTCATCTCAAATTGTAATCCCCACATGTCCAGGGAAGGACCTGGTGGGAGGTAATTGGATCATGAGGGCAGCTTACCCCGTGCTGTTCTCATGATAATGAGGGAATTTTCATGAGATCTGATGGTTTAAAAGTGGCAATTTCCCCTTTTCTCTCTCTCTTCTGCTGCCCTGTGAAGAAGATGCCAGCTTCCCCTTCATCTTCTGCTGTGATTTTGTTTCCTGAGGCCTCCCAGCCCTGCAGAACTCTGAGGCTTTCCTTTATAAATTTCCCAGTCTCAGGTAGTATCTTTACAGCAGTGTGAAAATGGACTAATATAGTAAGTATTTATTTAAATGGTGTATTAGTCTGTTTTCATACTGCTGATAGACATACCCCAGACTGGGCAATTTACAAAAGAAAGAGGTTTAATTGGATTTACAGTTCCACATGGCTGAGGAAAGCCTCACAGTCATGGCAGAAGGCAAGGAGGAGCAAGTCCTGTCTTACATGGATGGCAATGGGCAAAGAGGGAATGAGGAAGACACAAAAGTGGAAACCCCTGATAAAAACATCAGATATCATGAGACTTGTTCATTACCATGAGGACAGTATTGAGGAAACTGCCTCCATGATTCAGTTATCTCCCACCAGGAGTTATCTGGTGATAATTCCCACCAGGGAATTATCAGAGTACAATTCAAGATGAGATTTGGGTGGGGACACAGAGCTAAATCACATCAAATGAGGAAATAAATATCTTTTTTTTAAAAAAAAGCTGTCAAAACAACAAAAATTACAAATTATGTTATATTAGGTAATACTTTATTAATGAATTTCCTGTTGGATTTCTATAATACTAATGATTTTATAATTGTATTTTATATAGAGAGTAGAAATGTAATTTAGCAATATCCTCAGCATGATTTGTCAAAATGTTTCAGATGGTTGATAGTTTAGAATTTCCTTTAGCTTATAAATTTAATGGTTAAAAGCATAAATGATTACACAATTACTGTCAAATTTGGAGAATTTCTACCGCTTTTCTGTTATATAGAGGCTATACAATTGGGAAGAATTTTCCATAGACTAGCTTCTGCCTCTCTATATGATAAGGAGTTATCCCACTACTGCACACATGCTTTTGGGGGGCTCCATGCTTTAGGAAACACAGCATACTATATAATCCCTCTACCACACATGTGTGTCACTACCCTCTGTGAGTGCCGTGTAACAGTGGAATACATTTCTATACAAGAATGACTAGCAGTAAGTTAACACAACATAGAAGAAAATGCAAACAACATAACCATATCCAAATAACTGCAATTAAATGTACATCTGACCCAACTTCCTCTTAGCTGACTCCTACTACTGTCCCTGGCCACTGCAAAATCACCCAAATGAAAGGTCATTATGTAGAGGGGAAAACTGATTGGAAAAGATAATGAATTACAACAATTGCTGCTCTAGTTGCTTACCTTCTTACCAGGAATCCCATTCAGGTAAGGGGCCCAAAGGTAAGTTCAGCTTATTTTCTTTCACATCATTAATGGACTGATGACAGATTAATTTAATTCTAATAGAACCTTTTTTATGCTACTTTGCATTGCATTTTTTTTTTTTTAAACAGGGTCTCACTGTGTCACCCAAGCTGGAGTGCAATGGCGTGATCTTGGCTCACTGCAACCTCCACCTCCCAGGTTCAAGAAGATTCTCATGCCTCAGCCTCCCAAGTTGGGATAACAGGCGTACGCCACCATGCCTGGCGATTTTTTTTGTATTTTTTGTAGACACAGGGTTTCTCCATGTTGGCCAGGCTGGTCTCAAACTCCTGTCCTCAAGGATTCCACCAGCCTGGGTTGTATTTTATACATGTATTGTCCACATGCACTTTATGAACTTTGTTGTGTATGTCTAATTCTCTGCTGTATTAATAAGTACAGGTAATAAGTCTTCATTATCTTTGTATCCTTTATGGTAGTAGTATGCAGGTGATGTACAACAATTATTTGATTTAAGTGAAATCAGTTTCAAAATAGCCAAGAGTCATATTGAAAATTATATATTTTCATTCCTTGCACATTGGAATGAGGTCATAGCTAGAGTAGTAGAAGCTAAAATTAATTTTAGGTATTTCCATATTAAAAAAAACTAATTAGCTTTTGTAGGATTAATTCATGCAACAGAAAGAATATATCAAAATTATTATGATATTTTATACATAAAAGTAACTATCAAAGAAAGGCAAAGAAGAAAAATGTCTATGAAAATAGGTGAATAATTAAAAGATCACAGTTCCATATAATAATGGTAATAAAATGACAGGATCTAAAACTACAATATTTCTTTCAGGGAAATTACACATTAATGATATTTACATATAGATGAACCATATGAAATTGCAAATATTTTTCTGATTTTAACAGATAAAAATGTCAATTTCATACAATTCAACCCAATGCATTCATGTTTGTTTTTCAGGTTTCAGTTATAAGAATCAGGAAAAAAAAGTAACTTTTTTTTAAACAGTCCTCAAATTGCTTTCTGAAATATCATAGAATGTGTAATATAAGTACTCACAGAGTGGTTATATTTCATTTAGCCATATTTACTGTGAAGAGACAAAGCAAATCCACCAGCGTACTTATTTCCTACATATAATTCTCTATACTTTTACATAATGGGCAATTTATGTGTATGATATTAAATCAATGCTAGAATACAAGATCTAGATTGGGGCTTTTTGTAGATACAGTGGAAAAACACATAACCTGCCAGAGGTTATATCTCTAGATAACGTATTTTTTCTCCAGAAATGCACACCCCTCATACAGCATATGCTGTACTCAGCTTCAGCAGCATAACCTTCATTTTTCTCTACCATGTGCTCCCAAAGGCACAAGTCCTTTCTTTCCAATCAGTACTAAGCTTTATTTTATGCAAAATATTAACAATTTACATGAGACATCATTACTAAAATGCTTTAAAAATGAGAGAAAAAAGTCTTTGTTCTGATTAAGAAGGTAAGATATGTATGTTGTAGAAAATTTGGAAAATAAAAGAAGCACAAAAAAGGTGTGGAGTAGAAATCCATAGTTACCTTGTTGTTCTGAGATATCTCATGGTTAGATCCCCCATTTTGATCTCAAACCTGTCAATAATTTTTCTATGTCTATATAAATAAGTTATGAATTGAATTTTTAAAATTTTAATAACTCTATTGCTATATAATTTGTTTAAAATATAATTTATTCATTTTAAGCGTATAATTCAATGACTTTTAGCATATTCACGGCTCTGCACAGTCATCATCACAGTCAGTTTTAGAACATCATTATCATCTCAAGAAGAAACACTGTACACTTTGCCTATCACCCTTTTACCCCTCATCCCTCTTCCAGCCCTAAGAGACCAAGGCTCTGCTGTCTGTCTCTTTGAACTTTCGTATCGATGAAATCACAGCATATGTGTTTTGTGACTGGCTTCTTTGACTTAGCCTGATGTTTTCAAGGTTCATCCATGTTGTAGCGTCTACCAGAACTTCATTCCTTTTTATGGCCAAATAACATTCAGCTGTCTGTATATACCAAGAATGTTTACTCATTAATCTATTGAAGGTCATTGGAGTTATTTTCATGTTTTGGCCACAATGAGGAATGCTGCAATAAACATTCCTATGCCAGCTTCTTTATGGCATCTGTCTCCATTTCTCTTGGTATATTCCCATGAGTGGAGTCATTGGGACATAAGGAAATTTTATGTTTAATTATTTGAGAAACCATCAGACTGTTTTCCTTGTGTTACACGAAGTATAGAACACTAATACAACAGGTGTCATTTGAGGTAACCTCTTGAGACCATTTCTCAGAGCTACCTGTTAAGGGAGATAGCAACACAAAAGAGCTTTGCCCCTACTCCTCAAGAAACGCCAGCTGAGCTGGGAAGAAATCACTTCTTTCTTCCCAACACTTGCATAATGTCATCACTCTTTATATTTTCTATAGGCTTTTCCTTTGTCTCCATGGTGTTATATATATATTTTTGCTTATATTTGTGCTTTTCTGTATCCCATCTGTCCCTACTCCATAACTCTAGCACCTGAAGCTCAATATTCTTGAGGGGATAGATACAGTTATAATGTTAATGAGATAGATAAAAGGAGAAAACAAAAGTAGTTAATTTCAGAAAAAAAGAAACCTTTAAGGAAAACTTTACAAATGAAAGATTAATTTATTGAACTATAGTAGTATACAAAAGCTAAACTGACAGTAAATAGGAAAGAATATTCCATGGACTTTAAAACAGATTAGGAAAATATATGCAAGTAATTGATGGACTCACAGCAGAGACTCTGTTCAGGGATTACTCTTAGAAAAACAAAAATGCCTATTTACCTATCCCTGGGCAATTTGCCTTCGAAGACTGGCCCTTGAAGGGAGGACTGGCTTAGGTAGGGGGAGCCCTGGGCCCCTTACCTCCACTGGGCCAACTCCGAAGGGTCTCTCAGGTCCAAAGCTCTTCTTATAATTCACTCAGTGCTTGGTTCCAACTACACTGAAGTTTGACATGATCTTCACCCCAATCCTGCTTCCCTCACCCTCCATAGAGAGTGTTTTCTCTCATGCTCCCCAGTAAAACTCCTGAGCTCAAGGCTGAGAACCGGAGAATATCTTTCCTGGGCACCTCATTGATGCCTGGAAAGGACAGAGTGCCACTACAAAGGCCCGCCTAGCTCACCCACTGTGGTAGGCAGGAGAATCCTAATCCCTTGGAAATGGGAATTAACTGCATTCCGTGGCAAAGAGGAATTCAGGGTGCAGATGAAATTGGTTTCTAATCAGGTGCCTTAATATAAGAAGGGTATGTTGAATTATACAGGTGAGCTCAGCATAACCCAAAGCATCCTTTAATGCAGGAGAGAGAGGCAGGGGACGGAGAAAAGCAAGACAGCCAGCAGCTTGAGAAGGATTTAACCTGATATATCTGGCTTTGAAATGGAAAACAAAGGGGCTAGCAGGTAAGGAACGTTAGCAGCCTCTAAAAGCTGGGAAAGGAAAGGAAACAGATTCTCCCCTATAGCGTCCAAAAGAAGCACAGCCTCACCAACACCTTGATTTTCCCCAGTTGTGACCAATTTCAGACTTTTGACCTCTAGAAATGTAAGGGAATAATGTTATTATAGTAGCGATAGGAAACTAGTACACTTTCTTCCCTTCCTTCAATAACACACTGTGTTTTAAGCCAGTCATTGTTTACATAACTTCCATCAAGGGCCTGCATCTTTCTCAAAAAAGAAAATCATGGCTTTCTTACATTTGACCCTGGTGCTACAACACAGCTCAGTTATTCGAGGTAGACAGCAAAATCTAATTATGTTTATATAAAGAAAATACTGATAAAATGATCTCTGCTTTTCACACCAATATAGTAAGTAGCCCATAGTAATTTATGAAATACTATAACCCTCTTTTCCTTAGCATTAGACTGCCTAGAAAATAATTTCTACTTTTCCTATGCATGGAAGTTTTGGCCTAAGTTTCATATGTACAAGACAGGTAATCCCCAGGTACTGTTTTGATGTTAACCCCCAAAAGATGCTTCTGACAAATTGTTCTTAAATAACTCTAATCATTACATGAGGCTATTTGCTGCTCTCTTGGAAAATCCATTTCAGTTAACATCGGAATTGAATTATAAAATTGTACCCTTGATAAAGCAGAATTGTATTAAATACATTTTTGTTTGAAATTTTCAGTTTATGTGTTATTCCTAGGCATCTTGTATTTATATTATGCTAAATTTCACAACCTGACTAATTTTCTCACTCTCTCAACCCTGCTCTGATCAGTATGGTGAAACAATTATAAAAGTAAAACTATATGACATCAGGTTTAAAATAGAATGCAAAGAAAAACTAAAATTACATGTTTAAAAAGGCAGTATCTCCCCTTGAACAATCGGAAATTCTTACCATCATTAGAAAAAATAAAAGTTATAGTGTAAGCAACTTGTCATAAATTCGAATAATTTTTGTCACTTACAAAACATGTTTCTTGCTATTTTATGGAACAGATGAAGCAGGGAATAATTAATCTCAGCATCATGCCATTGGCAGTTTCAGAAGTAGACACAACAGAAAATGTCTGAGTAGCCAATACTTTGGGGATAATTCAAAACAGCCATTAATATCTGCTTCACATAATGGTGTGAAAACAGTAGGCATGTTACCTCGTGCAAAAAAAATGAAAAGGTGAGAGGCAATGAGGGTGGATTAATCTTCTGTGGTAAAATCTGGCACCTTCTTTATGGACTCAGTTCATTCACCAAGACATTCCGAAATCGCTTCTGGGCCACGCCGTGTCTCCTTCTATTTGGTTATATTAAGCAAAATATATACAGACTTGCAGAATGTAAACCATCAATTAATAGGATGGCTTTGTAAATATCATCTACTCCCAAGCAGCATTGAGTTGGAAATAATTGACATGAGAGAACAAAAACTAAAAGGGTCAGATTGTTACATCACATTAAGTCTAACAGTTTATCTCAAACAAGTCGTAAAGGTCACACAGTGACGTGAGTACGTCCCATGACACACAGTGGTAGGTACCAGGTAATATTTTGTGCCAGTCACCATAGAGCTTATATGAAAAAATCTAAATTAATATCTTGTGCCCAAATCCAACATTCCAATGGAGAGGTAAGGAAAGAAAGGGCAGCAGTGGCCCAGGTAAGGGAGACCCATCTGTGGCCACCATAGCTCCACCGTCTCTCACTGTGGGTAATGGCTGTGACTCAGTTTTGCCTTCTGTCATTCGTAAGCTGCCTGCTTTCTGTGTCTGCCTATCCATCTGTGCAAATGGATTCAGTGTGATTTTAAATCTGTCTGAAAATGAAATTCAGTTGCAAGGTAAGAACTGTTAATAGAAGCGAACAAATGGAATAAAAAGGTGTTGATGTGGTAAATTTTAAGCCTAGTTTACACAACCATCCTGTTTTAATAGGAAATTAACCTACACCTGCTATAATTCTCATAGGTGCCTTCCTGGGGCTAGTTTACCTGTGAATCAGGAAACTGCTATGGCCTTATGCAAAACCAGATGAAACTGAAGTTATAGTCAGGGTGACAGAATTGCTGGTAGGTGCTAGGCTATATGTCTTTTGCCTTTTTCAACTCAAAGAGCATACTGTTGAGGAGCGTTTCCTCTCTCATAGAAAATTACATTGATTTCAAGCACAAAGGGAAGCTCGCCCTTATTTTGTAGAAATTTCTTAGAAAGTATCTTTGCAGGATGAGCTGCAGTTATGCAGGATTTCAGCTGTGTATCCACTACCATCTCGGCTGAATTATACTAGAATTTCTTTCCAAAATGATGGTGAGTAGTTGCAATATGATTCGAGCACAGAAAGTGATAAGGTTAAAGACCCATCACTTTTATTATAAGGAAGAAACAGAGAGAGAATAAAATGTTTTCCTATAAGACTGGCTGCCTAAAACAAACTTTTATTAGATTAAAAAAAAATTAAACAATTTAGCAACTACTTGCTTACACGGGCATGATTCATATACCTGTGCTTCTTAAAACAGCAGGACACATGTTTTCTATTGACAAAATTACTTGAATTTATGAGAGATTGCTTCCACTATGACTTTCATTTTTTAATAATAAAATTAAGATTCAGTGGTTCAAAGAAAGAGAATGCTTTTTAAAACAGTATTTCTAGTTTTATAATGCCTTACATTTTAAACCTGATTTTACTTTGTTAAGTTACCCCACAAACTTTATGGAAGCTAACAAACCTACTTTGCTGGCATAACAAACAACTCAATGAACCTTACACATTTTTACTTTTGAAAGTGCACATTTTTTAGATCTTATAAATAAAATGAATATTGACATTTAAAAGAGCAGCAGGAGCTATGTTTGATTGTGCAGATGAGCACCAAAATGAATATTTAATGTGGTGTCCACTTAGGATACTCTAAATATAATTACTGGCATTTGTCCAGCTAAAGAAAAAAAGAGTGGGGGAGGAAACAACATACTGCTTATTTTAATTAGGTGAAATGATGTGGTTCAATAAAGCATGACAGCCTGCATAATGAAAGGAGAGGCCCATGTTTATGGGAGAATTATGGGTGACAAAAATGTTGGCAGTGTGCATGGTTTACCGAGGCAGTTGAAAGCCACTGTGTTATCTTTTCATTCATAATTTCTTGCAATGCCTTTTAAAGTGTAAACTGATATCATGCAGGAGAAAGAAAACAAGGCAATGTTTATTATTTTTAATGTTTAATGAAGACGAAGGTAATTATATTTGGAGTGTTTCTGAAGATGATCTAAGAAGTGGCCATTGACTCTTACGTGTCATCTCACTCTTCTGTCTCTGAACTTCTGTCTTTGATTATCTCATATATGAATTAGATACACACAGGCATATATATATATATATATATATAAAAATACATCGGCATGATTCATATACCTGTGTTTCTTAAAATAGCAGGACACATGTTTTCTATTGACAAAATTACTTGAATTTTTGACAGACTGCTTACACTATAACTTTCCTTTTTTAAATAATAAAATTAAGATTTTCTTATTTAAAAATCTTTTTAAAATAATAAAATTAAGGTTTTATTATTTAAAAATCTTTTTAAAATACTGCTTTTTAAAACAGTATTTCTAGTTTTATAATGCCTTATATTTTAAACCTGATTTTACATAGCTTTCATTACTTTTATAATATTATATAGTGTAATATATGTGTGTGTGCTTATTTTCTTTATTTTAGAAGAAATTTCTAATGAAGCATTTGAAACAGACAAAACAGAAAAAAAATGAAGAGATATTGTAGAACACAGGACTGATAATGATTCCATCGTTTTTCTTCTTTTTTTGTCTTTATTTGGAGAAATACAAAGAGTATTTAGATCACAGCACTCTTTAATTTTGATTAAAACCATAATTATAACCAACATTTTATAGACGGCTTTTGTTGCTATTAAAATTTTGAGGGAAGAGAGCGTTTTTTTCGGGTAGTTCATAACTTGTGTTGCTTTAAGAAACTTAGTATATATGTAAACCCAATACAATAAAGACTTGAATTTGATAAATTTTACTATTTAAAAACTATCTGGCAAAAATAATCATGATCAACAGTTTAAAAAGTATTAAGCAAACTGAAGAAAATATACGTATGAGAAATATCAAAAAATTATCAATATGTAAACATTTCAAAACATCAAGAAAAGTATATCGATGGAAATTGAATCATAAGAACATTTGTCACACACGCATGCACACACACACATATACACACACCACAAGACCCAAAGAACTATATGAATCCAATGGTCACAGCCAATTATCCAAGAAATACAATTACACAATACACAAAATATGTGTCTATCAAATCTATAAAATTAAAAATATATAATAATTAGTGCCAACAGAATTTCAGAAAAATAAATGGTCATTTTTCCCTAACACTTATTGAAGCAAAAATTATATCAACCTGTCAGAAGACAATTTGATAGTGTGTAATAAGTACTATTAACAAGTAATGATGAATCTCATGATTTGTCATTACGTTGTTCTTTATATAGTGTTGTTTATGAGAATGAAAAACAAAACCAACCAGAAATAGAAATTAATTAAAAAATTAGAACTTACTAATATGGGCCCTGCACAGTGGCTCACCCCTCGAATCCCAGCACTTTGGGAGGTCTAGGTGGGCAGATCACTTGAGGTCAGCAGTTCTAGACCAGCCTGGCCAACATAGTGAAACCCTGTCTCTACTAAAAATACAAAAGTTAGCCGCGTATGGTGGCGTGCAACTGTAGTCTCAGCTACTCAGGAGGCTGAGCAGGAGACTCACTCAAACCCAGGAGGCAGAAGTTGCAGTGAGCCAAGATGGCGCCACTGCCCTCCAGCCTTAGCAACAGAGCAAGACTCCGTCTCAAAAAAAAAAAAAGAAAAAAATTACTAATGCGTTGCTATAGAAATTATTTTATTTATGTTTAAGAAGAAATGCTTCGAAATATATTAAATGTTAAAAGTCTGTCATAAAGAGTGAGTGCACAGTAAGTCTTGTTTTTTTCTTTTCTGTTATATAGAAAGTTTGAACTGAGTTTCTTCCATATTATTTTATTTGTCTGAATGGTTGAATTAGAGGTAATTATAATTTTCATTTAGCAAATATAAATATTTTATGTGTAAGTAAAAATAAAGAAAACCTAAAAATTTTAAAAATTATGACTAGATAGATATATATGAAGAAAATGGCAGTTGGCCGCCCAACCCCCACCCAAAATCGCAAATAAAAAATAAGAAAAAGAAAAACAACAACAACAACAACAACAACACAAACCTATCCCCTCAATGGAACTTGAGGACAAGTGAGCAGTCTCTCCTGCCCTGGTCCACAGTGCAAGCATGCATAGGCCTAGAAGAATGGTGGGGAAGAAAGAAGAGGAGGCCAGCAATGGATGTAAAATAGATCCAAAAGCATAAACCAACACCACTATGAAAATCCTAGAAGCATGTTCTGAGAGATCATACAACAGTTTACAAGTAGTGGAATTAAGGCAAGGCCATTTAAAGTGGTCAACTTCATAATCCATATCTTAGGGGAGAAAAAACAACAACAAAAAAGAAGCATGAGCTACCCTTTCACAAAAGATTAAAGGTAAAATAAGCAAAAAGTAGAACTGTGTGGCCCTGAGAAACAAAAGCGAACCAAAAACTGGAAATTTTATACCCTTATCTACCCACCCTCCCCTCAAAAAACCTAAGAATCAGAATTTTGCTACACTGACAAGAGTATATCGAATGACAAATTTTATGAACCATACCAATAATGCAAATATGAACAGAAAAATACATCAGTGAATCTATACAGTTTTATTATAACTAATCAGAAAATTATATCAACAAAATAAACACTTATGAAGCAGCAGAAAACTGTAAGGCTACAATGCAAACTACATTAAATACACTCAGCCAAGCATTTAGGAATATAAAAACTACCTTGAATTAGACATGCAATATTAAAAGAAAGCAGGACTGACAAAAAAAGGAAGAAATGAAAAAGTTTATTGAACTCAGAAATGGACAAAAAGAAAAAAAGTCTCAGAAATTATTAAATTGCAAGGTGCTCAGGAGATAACATATTCAAAATATAATTTACAAATGATCATTGAAAAATGTGGGCAAACCACCTAGAGGATAAGAATACGATAAAGAAAAAAAAATTAAAAGGTTTAGGGAGTAAGAAATACAAATAGAAGACATCCAAAGAAAGAATCCCATGCTTTTAATCAGTATCCCTGAGAAATAAGAACAAAGCTATGAAACAGAACTAATATTTAAAATCATAATCTAAGAAAACTTTTTAGAAATTAAAAAACAAAAACAAACTCTCAGCATATTGAAAGGGCCAACAAGATACATTGGGTGCTCCACTCTACTCAAGCAACCTGGGTACAAGTCCTCATAAAACCATTAGAAGAATCTGTAGATAAACAAAAATCCTCAAGGATCTTTAAGATAAAGATTTTAGTTTAAAATTACACAGCAAATAAAAAAGTCTTGAGGAAAGAATAGCCACAAACACAAACTCATTTTTCTTCCCATTGTAAACCCAGGTTCCTTCTCTAGGCTTCAATGCCTGCTCAGTTTGTCAAACTTCAATGGAGAGGGAACAAAGACATCTTCAAAATGCTATTCAACCAACTTTTCTATGTTAATAAACTTTACATTTTCTATTCAATTCTTACACATTGCTTCTTATTTCATGGAAGAAACAACTACAACTGATTTATGATTATACGAATGAATATTGAAAGGGTAAAAATAACAATTCTACATAAACATCAAATTACCATTTTCAACTCCTCTATCTCAATTTGTAGCATTGTGCAAAGCACAAAATTCCTAGGAGTTTAAGATCTGAAGTATTGAAGAAGAACCTCTGTATAGAATTTATGACATTAATGTTACCTCTCTTTAAGTAAGACAATATCCCTGGTTATCACTGCCTACAAAGCGGGGAGGGGCAGTTATATAAGAAATCATAATGATCCCAGGAGATTAAAAGGGTAAGGAGAACTCTAGCATAATTTTCCAATATATCTTTTTCCTAAGAGTAAACATTCATCTTTTTCTCAAAAAGCAAATCATCTTCCAATATCTTTTATAGATCTAATATTGAAAATAAAATCACCTATATTAAGCTATTTGTTAATATTAATTGTGATTAAATAACAAAGTGGAGAAAATATTTTGGAATACATAAATAACAGCCAATTTCTCATGTATCAACTAGATTACAATTAGCCTTCACAAAGCAAGAACTAGAGAAAGTGTAAATGAAACAATGCTGATTTAGACTTTAAACATTTGGAATCTCATTGCAGTTTCTGTACAATATTTAATTTTCTCATTACATTATAAAGTAAATAATTTGGATTAACTTAGAAAAACAAGTCTGTGTTTTTTAAGGATTGCTTAAATTTACCATATATGATGTTATTTTAAAGTCACAAGACAGGTAGTTTACATTATCCCAGGGGTCCCCAACCTTTCTGACCCCAGGGACCAGTTTCATGGAAGACAGTTTTTCCACTACAAATTGAGAGAAGGGATGGTTTCAGGATGAAACTGTTCCACTTCAGATCATCATGCATTAGAGTCTTGTAAGGAGCACGCACCCTAGATCCCTCCTATGTGCATTTCACAGTAGGGTTCACCCTCCTATGGGAATCTAATGCCCCTTGGTCTGACAGGAGGCGGGGCTCAGGTGGTAATGCTTGCTCGCCTGCTGCTCAGCTTCTGCCATGTGGCCCAGTTCCCAACAGGCCACAGGCTGCTACCAGTCTACAGCCTGAGGGTTGGGGACCCCTGCATTATCCTACATTTTTTCTGGCCAATAATTCTACAAAATCTGTAATACTTTTCTACCTGCCTACTTTCCTGTCTACCATGCTCTATATGTATATACCATGATATGCACACACAGATACATTTAATTCCAAAATATTAGCATTATCTGGGATTTTAATTTGCATTGTAATGAAAAATTCACATAGAGGGAAAACGTATCACAGGAAAATGTGATTCCCCACAATTTTGCAATTAACTCAGCTAACCTGGTCCTCAGCCTAATATTGTTTCATACTAACTGCTTCTTAATTGTTAGATGCACCAATTATTTTAATATATTAAATATAAATGCATTAAAAATTTTAGGCAATAATTTCATTTTCTTTTTTTTTGTGTGTGTGAGACATGGTCTTGCTCTGTCACCCAGGTTGGTGTGCATGCAGTGGTGTGATCATGGCTTACTGCAGCCTCTACCTCCTGAGCCCAAGCAATCCTCTTGCCTCAGTCTCCCAAGTTTCTGAGACCACAGGCACGTGCAACCATGCCCTGCTATTTTTATTTTTTTTAATTTTTGTAGAGTCAGGGTCTCCTTATGTTGCCCAGGCTGGTCTCAAATTCCTGGACTCAAAAGATCCTCCCACCTTGGTCTCCCAATGTGCCGGGATTATAGGCATGAGCCACTATGCCAGGGCATAAGTCATATTTTCAGCCTGGCTTTAACTTAGACTCACATGAAATTCTCTGAGTTCTTATCCAAAGTCATATATATATAACTAGATTGTATTAAGTTTCTCTAGTCAGCACATGAAAATATTATCAAGGTTATTAAGTTAAGGCATTTGCTCTGTGACCTCTAAGATAGCACCAAGAGAGACGAGAAGCTAGAAATAAACATAGCGACTATAACTTCCACTCTATTAAAGTCCACCTGTTAGATTGCACAAACCAAATTCCAATCTACATTAAAAATGATTTAAAAACAATAAAATTTTAATGGGATTCTACTTGTGATAAACATTCTAAATAAAAAAGTAAATTTAAAGAAAAATTTTTAAATGCAAAAAATAGAAGTATGACTTTGCTGATTTGGCTATTGATCACAGGGCCTAAAAAACACTTCCAAGCTGAATTGGTAAACAGTTTTTTATCCTTACTTCTCTTGTAACAAAATTATTTATTATTGGTAGGTATCAGCTTCTCAGACCTTAAAAACTATAATATGGTCCTTTATAATTCACTATATTAAATTTCCACTAGAAAAAGTGTTCTACCTGACTCTAAGCCCTGTAATGGCATTGACTATTTCTGGTCTTCTCTAATTATTGTGTCTATGGCTCTTAGTATGCTGCTTAAAATATAGAATATAGTAGAAGCACCATAAATATTAGTTAAATGAATGAAGGAAATGTTTCTTTTCTTTTCTTTTCTTTTCTTTTTTTTGAGACAGAGTCTTGCTCTGTCACCTAGGCTGGAGAGCAGTAGTGCGATCTCGGCTCACTGCAACCTCCGCCCTCCGGGTTCAAGCGATTCTTCTGTCTCAGCCTCCTGAGTGTCTGGGACTACAGGTACCTGCCCCCATGCCCGGCTAATTTTTGCATTTTTAGTAGAGATAGGGTTTCACCATATTGGCCAGGCTGGTCTAGAACTCCTGACCTCGTGATTCGCCCCCCATGGCCTCCCAATGTGCTGG
This sequence comes from Pan troglodytes, assembly GCF_028858775.2. NCBI lineage: Eukaryota > Metazoa > Chordata > Mammalia > Primates > Hominidae > Pan > Pan troglodytes. The sequence continues at coordinate 110,234,708 of NC_072412.2, read as the reverse complement.
GATTACAGGCATGAGCCACCATGCCTGGCCTCCTTCCTTTTTATCATGGACATACATATTAACATTTGTATTTAAAATGTAATACAATTACCTAACCAGACAAGGACTGCAAAATGTTTAATCTTCATTTTGTTATAAGATAAAATACTACTATCTATACTAAAGCTATATACTTTTTATCTCATTTTTAAAGCCAAGCATATTTATTTGACCTTGACCTTTAAAATACACTGAGCTATTAATAATTTTCATTCATGATAATTGTTGTTATTAACTTTAAAACAATTTTATAGTATCAATCATGGGTAATAGCATAACTAATTGATGGGAGATGCTTTTCTAAAAAAATGCTGTCGTGAAATTCATTTGATTGAACTAATTATCCTTATTTTCCTGCACCACTTTCATGTTAATTCTCACTTGACTCTAATGGCGATTACTGGTGAGAGAGGAAGAGTTGAGCCGTGGAATCTTGTGCCAGGCTCAGCCAGCAGACTGCTAGAGATTTCAGCAGATGGTTCAGTTTGCTTCACCAATGAAATCTGTACGAGCAACCACTCCCTTGCTTTTAATAATGGGGGGGGGACAAAAATCAGGAGAAGGTTTCCACATGATACCCAGGGAAAAGTGCTAACAGATTTCAGTTCCCCTGCTTCACTTCGTGCAGAACGAATGAGGAAGAGCAGCCAGCAGGACAATGCAAAGAACCAATGACTTCAGTTCAATGTGTGACTAGCTGGCATTCCTCACGTCCCATCTTTAACATTTGCTTCTTGACCTGACCTCCGCACAGCCCAAAGTTGAGGTTCTGGGCAGTTCAGTAGTTCAGTGGGTCAGCTCTCTTCAAGGGTCCTGCAGGGTCCCGCTGGGAGAGGCGTTCATTCAAGAGTTCTGAGAACAAGAGCCTTTTTATAACCTCAATTACTGCAGGGTCAATATGCAACTGTGCATTTTCTGGTGGTACTTGGACGGCCTGGCAAGCTGCTGTGGCCCGAGAGCCGCTCTGAAACCAAGTTAAACTGTCATCAGTGTCTGTCTCTTAATGACAGCAGCAACAGAGGATATTTTCTGATAATTGGCTTTTTGAGCAACCAGACCCAGGATTTGACACTTGAACAAATAAAGCCTTGTCAGGATTAAACCCCCATTAGTAATTCATAAGAAATTTCTGTCAAGTTTGCATGTGTGGTTTTGATAGAACAAAAGAAAATTAAGTTCCTGACTAAAAGACCTCATCTGCTTTAACTTTATTCATATATTTTACTTTTTAAAAAAGGGTATATATCTTTTCAATAAATAAATATATGGTCTGCCACGAGATGTATGTGTAGGAATCTAAAATTACCATGAAGCTGAGGCCATTCTATCAATTGACTGAGTATGTCTCAATGTCTTCAGTGCTCATGTATTCAGTGAGATTTGCTGTAGGCCACAAATATGGTATACAAAGAGCATTACTATGAAATGAATCAAGTTGTCTGGTGAGATTTAAAACAATGTTCAGCTTAGCAAAACCCAAGTTAGAGTGTTTCGAATCAAAAGTAAAAACTACAACAAATGTAAACCATTTGTCTACTATATAGCAGATTAGGGAACTAAATGTATTGTAGTTACATCCATTTGAATGTCTATGACATACTATAAACATACATGATTTATGCATTATAATAACCCTCTTTGATCTCTCCTAAGAACCACAAGACTGTACTGACAGTTGCTTTAGTTTGATAGTTTTTTTTTGAGAAAATCCATGAAAGCACACAGAGATTCATATGCAATCATTTTACGATAACTTATTCTGATAAAAAAAGAGTTTTACCTAAGATAGTTTAAGAATTTAGAGACTTTTTTCTAATGCTATAGTGACTACTAAATGTGAGTCTCAAATTACTTAAAATATTTAGCAATACCTAATTGCTAAATATTTAAATTTTAGTAGTACACAAAATAATGTCTTCTAGCTTTTAGTATGCTGGCTTTTACACATTGTCATATTTAAGTACTTCTTCATTTATAAAAATTCTTAGGGTTTTTCATCTTTCTTTGACATCTCCTTTGTAAATTGTATCTCTTTCTCTCAATTATTTCTTGAAATTGAAGAATTCTACATAGACTAGGCTTATATACATATGCTCTAGCCCTAACCCCACCTTTATGCTGTGCTATGACCCTAGTGACTAGAATAGTTCAGTAAACATTCAAACAACATTTGTTAAGTGATTGAATATCTAACTTTTGGGATACAAAAATTTAAAAAAAAAAAAACAATGGCAGTGTTGCTGGTTAGCATAGATGGCAATTAAAAATCTGAGGTGTTACTGGGAATATTTGGAAAATTTATAATAATAACATAATCTTAATAACTCCATGAGATTTACAGTGTAGGAGTCAATGGTCTGCCTTTCCAGGCTTATGTTGATCTGATCACATTTATGAAAAATATTCCTGACAATAAGAATATTTGTGTAGGCACAGAGCATTTCATAATTTTACTCAAATGTTTAGGCTTTTCAGATGTATAAATGTAATTTGGAAAAAAAAATTTGTGAATGAGTTTGAATATCAGTGCATTTCATATCAATGAACTTTGGTCTTAATGGTAGATTATAGTAGAATATACATCTGGATCCAACATACATCCCAAAATAGGACCTTGCTGTGATAGAACCTCAATGGCTATCTTTTAATCCATTGATTCCACCAGTTAGCATGCATCATTTAGATATTTAAGGAAAAAATTGTTTAGTTTTCTGTGTACTAGTTACACCATATGAATTACTTAGCTTAATCTCCACAACTACAGATTATATATGAAATGAGAAAAGAAACTCACTTGTATTGATCACATTATAAGGGCTAATCACAGGGCTCCAGAAATTAGATAGATACAGAGACAGAGAGAGAGGATGATAGAAAGATGATAGAGATATAGATTGTTAGCAGATAAGAGATGGGAGATGAGAGACAGATGGGACCTGAGAGATTAGAGATGATGAATGATGGATGATTGGTAGATGATAGATGATTGACCGATAGATGATAGACATGTGATAGATGATAGATGGATGATAAATAGTAGATGGTAGATGGAGGATAAACAATAGATGGATGATAGAGAACAGATGGATCACACATAATAGATAAATGGAACATAAAATAGATTATAGATGAAAGGTAAATAGATTACAGATGAATAATAGATAATAGATGGATAATAGATTGATACATGGATGAGAGATGGGTGATTGATGGGTGATAGATGATAGTAGATAGAAATGGAAATATAGATGGATTGTGCAGTAAAGTAGGGAAGAGGGATAAAAAACTTGAAGAATGCTTCCTCACTGACTTCATGTCTGTTTGGAGATTAGAATTAAAGGAACAAAAGGTGACCGTGACCTCTTTTGGAGGAGTGACATAAGCTGGGAGAGTGAGGTTAAAGTGATTAATTTAGGTCATATATCACAGCAGTTATTGGTAAAGCAGCTCAGAATGGCAAAGAGTTGCTTCTGTTGGCCAATGGTGGTGTAGAGGGTAGGACAGGGACTGTCTCATGCTGAGCAGGTAGAGCTCTGGGGGTCTGTCATTAATTGACTCACAATAATGTAAGATAAGTCTCATAGTCTTTGTTTTGTAGATAAGACAACTAAAGCTGCACAAGATTAAAACCATGGCCAGTCCATGACTCAATTTAAAAACAAACCCTAAATAAATCTGATTGTAAAGTCTGAGGTGTTGAGGACCATTGCCTAACGGAGGCTCATATCACTTGTAACATGTGTGTGCGTGTGTGTGTGTGTGTGGACAGTTTCTGTAGCAAGTATATGATTCTAAGAAGCAACTTAAATGAGCAGATGTTTTTATTGGTTTTCCATTGCTGAGTAACAACAAATCACCACACACTGAGTGACTTAACACAGCACACCTTTATTATCTCACAGAGTTCTAGGTCAACGTCTGTTGTGGTTCAGCTAGATTCTGTGTTGAGAGTCTCACTAGGCTGCAATCAAGGCAAAACCTGCAGCTATGATCTCATGTGAGCCTCCCTGTCCTCTTTGCAGGCTCACTAACGATTAATAGAATTTAGTATCCTGCCATCGTAGGACTGTGGCCCTCAGCCCCTAGAGCAAGCTTGTCCAACTCGCGGCCTGCAGTCCACATGTGGCCCAACATGAATTCATAAACTTTCTAAGAACATTACGAGATTTATGCATGGACCTTTTTTGTTTGTTTGTTTTAGTTCATCAGCTATTGTTAGTATATTTTATGTGTGGACCGAGACAATTCTTCCTCTTCCACTGTGGCCCAGGGAAGCCGACAGAGGACACCCCTGCCCTAGAGAATATCCACACACCAAGGCAGTCTGTCTTCACAAAAAGCAAAAGAATTTCTCTCACTTCTTTGGCCTCTGACTCATTAACTGTCTTTTGAAGGACTTGCCTGATTAAGTCAGACCCAACAGGATAATATCTCTTTTAATTAACGTAAAGTCAACTTATTAGGGTCCTTAGTTATAACTACAAAATTTCCTCACCTTTGCCATGGAAGGAAATATAATCAGGAGAGTCACATCTCTTTCCAACTTTGCCATATGCTCTTGATTGGAAGTGAGTTAAAACTCCTGCCCACACTCTAAGAGAGGGGATTATAGATGGGCATGACACATTGAGAGTTTGCTTAGAATTCTATGTGGCTCATGCTTGTAGTCCCAGGGGGGCCGGACGCAGTGGCTCATGCTTGTAGTCCCAGCACATTGGGAGGCCGAGGCGCATGGATCACCTGAGGTCAGGAGTTCGAGACCAGCCTGGCCAACATGGCAAAACCCTGTCTCTACTAAAAATACAAAATTTAGCCAGACATGGTGCTGGGCACCTGTAATCCCAGCTACTTGGGAGGCTGAGGCAGGAGAGCCACTTGAACTGGGGAGGCAGAGGTTGCAGTGAGCCAAGATCACACCATTGCACTCCAGCCTGGGCAACAGAGCGAGACTCTAGCTCTAAAAATTATAATAATAATTCTATGTAGGACAAGGTACACAATAATAAATAGGTCCTGCCACCTTCTATCAGACTCTGTCAAACTTCCATGGCATCCGCCTGGTTCTGAAATACATTTGAGTTTACAGGACCATAGCTACTACTTTAATATGATAAAGGTATAACTAGATACCTGAATTTCTAAAATTAATAGGTCTTGAAGAAATGTTGGTGATTTTTAGATATATCTATAGGAAGCTATTTATTTGTATCATCTATGATCTGGCAGTCAAAACAAAGTAGTGATCTGGCAAGTAGAAGGAAGAGATACTCACGTCGTTTAAATAAACACCTGCATCATTTCTCCTTGTAACACTTTGGATCTCAAAATGTAGCAAAAATCCAGAAATACCAGCTAAACCCTTTCTGCTCAAAGAATGGACCTGAATGAGACAGGGACTGCATCTATTGGAGGTTTATTTGAAATGCGGGATCTCAGGCTCCATGGCAGTCCTACTGACTCAGAATTTTTTGTAACAAAACCCAGGTGATTGGTATGCACATTAATTGTCGAGAAGTACTATCTGGAAAATATCGCATTAAGTTTACACATTGTCCGATAAATCTGCGTCATTTAACATGCTTTCCTTTATTGTCTGATTTAAAATCAAATGTATGGCAAAGCTTTTCATATCTACGTCTACGTAAGCATGCTTGACTAAGTTTGGAATCGTAGAGGTGGGAAATCAGGAGAACAAAGTGATGAACATGTGTTTTGCTTCTCTTTTTTTTTTTCTGGATCTTTCTGCTTTGAACAAAGCACTCAGAGAAGCCATAGACAACTCTTCTTCCTTCTTACTCCAAGCAGAGATAGATAAAATTTGGAGTTAGCAATAAAGTCAAACTGGAAATGCTATACTAACCAGAGGATAACAAGATGAATTAAGAAATATTTTCAGCCTGCCAAACTGGTCTTTCTAACTTCATTAGTAATTAGAAGAAAAAGAAGAAACATAAGACAGCATAATAGCACACATCCTCCTTAGCATGGCAAGGAATTCTACACTTCATAGAGATTAGCAAAAGCTGTGAGTCACCTCTGATGTCGCACACTGCAATTATTTGAGATTATAAATCAAAATTTTTTTGCATTAATAAATTCCCCTAAAATTACAGAAAAATTTTATTATATAATAAATATATTACAGATTCAGAGCCTCTGTCCCTATAAACCACAAGTTTAATCTTAAATATTGAACAATAAAAGAATATAGAGAGATATAACTGTCTTTAAAATTGTTCTTCCCACATTTGATATTTCTCAAAGAAATTATTTTTGCTTTAATATCAATAAATAATAGTAAAAAAGAATTCAACATAATGACTGTATGTTCATTTTTATATTCTGAGAGGTGAATATACTCAAAATCAACTAAACTCTACACAATGCCGCTTGGTATCATCAGTTATCTTCAATTATTTGCTTTGCTTTAAGGCAATAGGGATTATGAAGTCAGAGTGTCTTGAATGACAGCTCTGCCACTGATTGGCTGTGTCCTTGGGCAAATTACTCAAACTACTTCAGCCTCAATTTCTTGGGGGCACAATATTAGTAAACCCTTACCTAGTTATGATAATAAAATCTATAATCTATGTAAAGTAATTAGTGCAATGCCTGACAAATAGTAATTGCTCAATAAAAATAGCTGTTGTTCTTCTCATTATAGACTATGAATATATGCCTTAAAACCTTATCTTCAATTACATTTATGATATTTTAAGACAAGATCAGTTAGAACTCTTTGTTCATTATCAGCTGTGCCCATAATGCAGTTTAAGTCTATGATGCCTATTAACAAATGTCCTGATGTTCATCCATCAAATGGAGCTCACTCAATTCCTACTTTCACATTCTCATGTTAACTAAAACTGAAATTGTAATCTAGGTAATTATCTTATCATTGCATACGATCATTAATTAATTTTAATTTATTAAGGAAATTTAAAAAGAAAATCACAAAATCAAATAAAAATGGTATTATTGAGCTGTAGTATGTTTGTCAATAGTGAGCAATTATTGCTATGAGTAACTTAGAAAAAATTAAATATAATTTCATAATGATCTTCATATCACTATTCCTATAAGAAATGTAAAAACAAACCAAGTTTTTTTTTTTAATTTGCTTGGTCTTGTTTTGAAGAAGTGTTGGCCTAGCCCAACGAGTGTTTATTATATCTAAACCACAATCTTAGTGCTATGATAGGTTTTAAGGACATAAGATAGAAGTGTAGGGATGCCCTAAAATATGTAAAACCTACAGAAGTTCAAATTAAACACATCAAACAACAGGGAAGACATGACAGAATCACTTTAAGAAACTCATTTTTGTTCACCACACCATTATGTGCTAAGTTTTATGGAGCAGACAGAAACATTTATGAAACTGCAGAATAGAAAATCAATAAAAAGTGGACTAATCCTGGAAGGTGTTATTTATTCACTCATCTCCTCACTTATTCAAGTATACATACATGCCATGTTAACCATTTAGAAGACACTTGCCAGCTTGTAGAAGTAAAGGAGAAGCCAAAGATGTGATTTGTTTGTTAAGATTTAGCATCCGGAGCAAATACAATGAGGAAGGATTGAGCATGTTTTGTTTCTGATTACAAGGGAGACACCCCTGAAAAGAGAGTGTGTCCTGGAAAATTATATTGGATGCTCTATTTAGACTATATTGGATACTCATTTGTAGAGGTTCTATTAGCAACCGTTCCATGGAAATTACCCTCACCAACTCACCTGCCATCTCCCAACTCTGCTACTTCTCTAAGAGACTAGTACAGAGATGTTAAGTCCAAATCTGGTTAGCATCTCTGAAGATGCAGAAGCTCTAGCTTGATGTGGGGAATCATTGGCTCTGCAGAATAAAAATTACTTGAAGCTGGTGGCTATGTATTGCCATTGTCAAGCAGACAGATTTCTAAAGAAGACGGCATGTCACTCCTGAATCCTAAGAAGGGGTTTGTTCTCCAGCTGTGTACCAGCTCCATTCTTACTGAGTATGGTGTCAAGATCTTCTGTTCATCATAAGTGGTATTTCAGTAGGAAACAGTTGTTTCTCTTACACTTTACTTGAATCTTCTTAAGTTGTTTCATGGTTTTTATAACCAAGGAATCTTAACTAGTACCAATACGCACGGTCAAACCAAGTTATGAAAGCCAAGCAGATAAACTGTGTTTAGTTATGATAGGAAATGATACCATCAAAGGTTTTGAATTGGAACCTGAAGTGATCAAAGTGGTTTCAAGAAAAAGTAATCTAACAGCAGTACTCAGGATCAATTAGATGATCCTAGAATTATGTAAGCCAGCTCAGACGTTTACTGAGTATGTGGAGAATCAGATTTGAAAAAGTTACATGTATCTAAATAAAATTAATACTATTATAGAAAAGACTTAATAGGATATATTGAAATTTTATTAAGTGCCAAACACTGTCCTTACTAAGTACTTTCCATTTATTAGTGCATTTTATTTTTCAATATTTCAAGACAGACAGTATTACCCTTTTGTCTTAAAAAAATAAATTTTGCAAAAGCAAACATCTGGTTTAACTTTTCAGCAGGGATTTACACCTAACTCTATATGACATCAAGCGTGGTGCTTCTTTATTTTCCAGCAGTTTAAGAGAATGGGCATTATTTGAACATACATCTTATATCACATCTTACTGAGCTAAATGCTATGCATGTAACAGTGAATGATCCTGGTAGTCTGAGAAGTTCATACCAAGTGCAACATTTTTGTAAATAATATAAGCAAAAAGATTTGTATAGGTTTTTTATTCCTTTAAGGTAAAACAATAGAGTGGTTCTTTCTTGGCTCAAAGAACTTCATGTGTAATGGTCACATGTAATTGTCAGATTTCTAAAACAGAATAGCATTTACCAATAGAAACACTTAAATATTCTTATTTTAGAAGTGTTTCTTGAAATATCAGAAGACCACAAAGTGAGGCCAGAATTGTAAGAAAGCAGATACTCAGACTGATAAACTGAGGTTTCCAGTTCTGGAGAAGATAGCAAACCAACAATGGCTGCTTGAATTGTCTCTGGAAAGGTCATATAAAAGAGAAGGTGTGTGGGTAGGTCTCACAACCTCTCATGACTTCCTATGAAAAAGCCATTAGAAACCAAAAGTGAAAGGGGTCCGAAGCGTGCAATGGGCATGTGTGGGGAGGAGTGGGCAGGAGAGTTAATACTTAGGAGGAATGGGTATGAGCAATTGATTGCAAGAGGGTTCACAGACACAAACAGTCCTGTGTTCTCTCTCCACATTGACCGGAGAGGAAGTCACGTTCATGAGGTAGGAATATAACAGCCCAGAGATAGTGGCACAAGTGACAGCATAATAAGTCAGTCTGGAAACCCCATTTGGATAGCGAATGAATGGAAAAAAAGACAACATCCACCATCCTTCTTTCCTAAATTGCAGGAGCCTTTTCTTTAGAAAGCTCAGGATGGAGATTAGACAGTAGGATCCTGAGGGACACAGGAAACCCATATGTATCTTTGTGGGGAGACAGGATACAAAATAGCCAAGCCCTTAAATGTCACACCAGAAGCTTTCTTTCACAATGGACATTTCTACACTTCCATTCTGGCCAGTCTGTAACTGGATCCTGATTTCGATCATCCCTGTGTGTGCCCAACAGCATAAATAGCAGTAGATACTTCAAAAGAATATGACCTTAAAAGAAAAATGAATGAGGCATCTATGGCATATATGCAACATAAAAGAGAAACCCAAAATAGACAACCTATAGGAGAGAAAGCATAACTAATGGACATGATAAATTACAAATTAAGTAGTAAAACCCAACAATATATTTGAATAAATAGAAATTGAAATTGACAATGTGAAACAATAAGTATTCTTGAAGAACCAACAAAAGGGAATGATACATATGTAACTTCAAATAAAAAACTCAATAGATGGGATAAATAACAAAATTAGGCCAAGGATTTGAATTAATAAGGCAAAAAAATGGGGGGGTAGACTAAAGAGCCTACCAGATACATGGATAATGAGTTTAAAATCTAAAGAAGATATCTTGACATCTGCAAAATAGAAATCTCAAAAGTTAAGAACATAAAAGCCTTAGAAGAACACAGATATGAAAAATCAAGTGAAGCATTTTTAGTATGTAAGTAACCAATTAAAAAGTCACATTGAATGGGCCCATAGCGCTACATATAAAACGCCAAGCAAAAACACACCTCATACATTTAAATAAATTTTTAAAATATCAGAAGCCAAGAAATGAATCTTCCAGAGTGAAATAGCAGATTGTGTACCAAAATCTAGGAATCAAATGGACATCGGTCTTATCAACAGCAACACCATATGCAAGATGAAGAGAGCCCCAAATACTGAAGAGAAAGAATGCGGAGCTCAATGTTTTATAACCAGCTAAATTTATATTTAAAGGAAAAGGTAAAATAAAGATCTGTTTCAGCATAGAATAATCAGACTTTTAAACATAAAGACTACATTTGGAATAAAAATTGGAGAACTAATACTCCAACAAGAAGGGAAATAAATCCAAGAGTAAGCCCCAAGGGGGTTGTATCCACCTGATAGCCACACAATACTTTGAAAACCAAACTCATCATCCTCTCTTAAACTGTATCCCAGGTGATCCTCCTTGCACTAATTTGTATCACTATCTATCATGGTGAACAACTGAAAGCATAGGCCCCATCTTAGTCTACCGCCTTCTCTGTTTCCCTCATATTCAGTCAGCAAATCCTGCTGTCACTGGTGGAGGGTCTTGACCATGCATCATCCAGGTTCTTGGTGTTTTCAACAAAGAATTGGACAAAACACACAAAGCAATGAAAGAATGAAACAATGAAAGCATAGATTTATTGTAATAAAAGTACACTCCATGGAATGGGAGTAGGCTGGAGCAAACAGTTCAAGAGCACTGGTTACAGAATTTTCTGGGGTTTAAATATCTTCTAGAGGTTTCCCATTGGTTACTTGGTTACACCCTAAGTAAATGAAGACTAGGCCTGTGACTGGTCTGATTAGTTGTGAGAGGGCCAATCAGAGGCTGAAGTTAGAAAGTTACCCCCTATGCAGATGAAGACTAGGCCTGCAACCAATCTGATTGGTTGCCAGAGAAGACCAATCAGAAGCTAAAGTGAAGTTACGAAGTTACACACGAAGACTTGGTCCACGACCATTCTGATTAGTTGCAGGAGGGGACTAATCAGAGGTATTGTCCATTTTTCATCTGCTACGCAGTGCAAAAGGAGTAGCCTCTGATCTTTTTGTTACTTTGATGTGGAGAGGTGGGTTTTCCCTATTGATTCAGTTCTAGAAATTCAGCATGAATCAGCCTCAGGTTCCCTGCCTCCAAACCCTATTCTCCTGTCTCACTGCCACTTGTTAAATTTTAATAACCAGTATCTCTTACATGAATTTGGGGTTGCTTTATTCCACCCTTTTTTAAACTGCCTGATTTATTTTTACCTACATGACATTTGATGCTTAAAAGGATTACCCCAAATGAACAAATACAATTTTTAAAAGTGATCACTTTGCATCAGACATGCAGTGACTTCCCTTTGTGTCCCTGCTGGCTGGCTCTCTTCTTATGCTGAATCTCAGAGCAGACAACAGCTTCTTCTCCAGCTTGGCTTTTGTTAATCCTCCCTGGCTGCTCGGTGTGGGGTTCATTTCAATTTCTATAAAGACCCCTTACACTCTGTGATGGCATTATTGTTTCATAATACACTGAAAAGGGTCTATTTTTCTATCTTTTCAATGAGATCCCCAAGCAACTTGAAGGCAGTAATTGTCTTTGTTACCATAACACCAGCATTTGGTCCAGGTCCCACTGCTCACTATGCAGAATCACTACGACAATGAGTATTACCAGAGAAGAAGATTTTAATTGGGTGCTGCAGCTAAAGAGATGGGAGATCAGACTCACATACATCTCCCTGACTGACTAAAGTTAGGGGTTTATAAAGCATGGAAGAAATGTAACCATGTGTAGGAAAAGGAATTAGGGAGTGGTAAGGAAGAGGACTTGGTCAACAGAAAGCAGGAGGTCCATCAGGCAATCATGATGGATGAGAGGCCTGGTGTCTCACTGTCCAGATGCAGTGATCTGGTACCTTCCAGCTCCTTGATACTACCTGGGAGGGCTGATGGTTGGTTTTCTGACAAAGGAACTCAGATAAGACAAATGTAACTTTTTTCAAGTTTCAAGACTGAGAGGGTCAGTTTCTATGTTTATTCTAAAGAAATTATAAACATTAGTTTTGTGGAACAATCGGACTGCTTTTATCTTCTTGTTAACTATTTATATTTATTGAATCACTGAAAAAAATGAACGAATAAATAAATGGGGGAAAACTGGGAATTCTACAAGATCTAATTTAAATGCCTACTCTATGGTAAACATGATTAATTTATATAATTATTTGTCACTTCATGTTTTCTCATTTAAAAAACAGGAATGGTAAATTCTGTAGTAGAATTTTGTTGTGAGTTTAGTCAAATTATGATGTAAAAGCACTCAGCACAATGTCTGTCATATAGCAGTTATGCAACATAGCTTCCTCCTTCAAGAAACAAATATCATTTAAGAGCTCCTAGATGCAAACTGTTATTCTAGGAGATACAGATCAGTTATTGACAAAAGAAAAAAAAAAGTAAGCAGATAAAGAATTCACAGTTCAGTAAAGTCTTTTTTTTTTTCTTTTCTTTTTTTTTTTTTTTTTTTTTTTTTTGATGAAGTCTTGCTCTGTAGCCCAGGCTGGAGTGCAGTAGTGCGATCTGGATCTCGGCTCACCACAACCTCCGCCTCCTGGGTTCAAGTGATTCTCCTGCCTCTGCCTCCCAAGTAGCTGGGATTACAGGTGCGTACTACTGCACCTGGCTAATTTTTTTGTATTTTTAGTAGAGACGGGGTTTCAACATGTTGGCCAGGCTGGTCTTGACTTCCCAACCTCAGGTAACCCACCTGCCTCTGCCTCCCAAAGTGCTATTACAGGTGTGATCCGCCGCACCCAGGCTAGTAAAGTCTTAATATCTTATATTTATTATTCTAGATTGAAAAACACTCGTGTTTCCTACACTAAGAAGCTCTATCTAGAATGCAAATCTTAGATATTTCAGTATCACTCAAAGCACTGAAAGCAATACAGATTCCCCAGTTTCACCTGTACTTGCTGTCATGTGTGAGCTTCTATGGTTGGTACTGGAGACACACAGATTGAGGGTTTCTTAACAATGGCACTGTTGACATTTGGGGCTGGATACTTTGTTGTGAAGGATTGTCCTGTGTCCTGTAGGATACTTAGCAGCATCTGTGGGCTCTGTACACTAGATACCAGCACTGCATCCCTGTCTCCCACCCAGGGTTGTGACAGCCAAACATGTCCTCAGGTATTGCCAAATGTTTCCTGGGACAAAATCACCCTCATGTAAGAACCACTGGATTAGAAGGGATTGCCTCTCTACTGGACATTTTTCATGATCATCCTATGAAATATCACATCATCACAGCTCAGCATTTCCTACTTTATGGCTCTTTTCCCCCTAATGTAGAAGCCATAAACTTGATTTTCTGGCTTCTCTTGAAACATGGCCATGTGCCTATGACCTGGGCTGCACTAGTAAGAGGACCAAGCACAGGACTGGGGTTCTGAGCAGGAGAAATCTGGAAAGCAGTCTTTTTGTGGAATGCACTTTCCATCAAGGGTGATGAGGGAGGGTTCCCACTTAGGGAACAGTGATGGTGCCTGGTACTTGGGGCAACTGTGCTGCAAGCTGCAGTGTCTGTAGCAGCCAAGTAGTTATTGTGGAGGCATCTTGCCTCACGTTTCTCCTGACTCTGGACACTTTGAGCACTATCTTAACGGAGTTCCTCAACTGAACCACACAACGCAAAACTGTTATGAAGGATTATTTTCTCAATTCTCCCAAGGATAATAGATAATAGTACCATTCTACATGCATGGGAAGGAAGTTCACTCATTATATACAATGGGTGCTTTATAGGATTAGGCCATAATTGTCACATTGAAAATGGGTTGAGAAAAAGAAATATCTTTTCTGCTAAAGCTATCTATTGTGATTGCTTTTTGCAACTAAAACTGCTTACTGCTAATAGCTGTCAATTGAAGGAACAGAACAACTTTGAAATGGATGTGATTTTCTTTAACATGAAGACATATGGCTCAATGATGACTAATTCGCCTATTCCTTATGTTTAGGTATTTCAACAAGTGCTTTTATGAGGATAATATAAGAAAAGATTTTCTAGGGCTTTATCCTACATTTTATTATTTTCTTCAATCTTTAAGATGAACTCACCCAGTACTGGTTACATAATTTGCAGGGACCAATACAAAGTAAAATGCAAGGCACTCTGTTGGAAAGCTAAGAATTTAAGAAGGCAACAACAGAACCCTATAATAAACATAGGATCCTTCTGAGCACAAGGCTGTAGGACTGCTCAGATTACACTCCCACGAAGCCAGTCCTGTCCTCATGAGTTAGACAAGTCATAGATAGCAGACCCCTGTTTACACAGGAGAAACAAACAAGACTCCAAAACTTCACTGGTGGTCTTATGGCCTTTTATGAAAGAAATCCTGATGGTTTATTACTCAGCACATTAATGCTAAATAAAACATACCCCCAGAAATGCCAATGGTCCAGCATCTTTGATTCCAATAGATTGTGGTGGTTATTTAGTGTTGGAGTGGCACGTTGAGAATGTTATTAAATATGTACAAATGCCTTAAAAATGGAAGAGGTGAAAAATAGAAAATGCCTAAACTTGAATTATACAGGTGAAAAGATACTGACTGCATAATATAATTTATTGATGTCACTACAATCAACATATTATTTATTATAAAAATAATAAATCTACCTTGTTTACTGAATAGATTCCATGAACTGAATAGACTCAGTGAAGCAGTAGTTTATCCAATCAGCTTGCATCATGTTTTGGATATTGTTCCTGGCTAAAGACGCTTCAAGAACGATTCTCGTTTTTTAAATGAATTCTCTAACTGAAACACACAATATTTATCACAATACTTACCATTCAGATTCCATTCTCTATATTCCAGTTCTAATGTAGGAAGAAATCATTATTAAGATCATTCTAATGAGCCCAGCCCTGTAGCTTATCATATGCTAATGTAATATTAATATTATCATGTGTAGCTACTAAAATATTTAAGTGAACTTTCCCAAGGAATTGGGAGATTTTTTAACATTAAAGAACATAGCATGGGCCGGGCGCGGTGGCTCATGCTTGTAATTCCAGCACTTTAGGAGGCCAAGTCAGGCACATCACCTGAGGTCAGGAGTTTGAAACCATCCTGGCCAAAATGGTGAAACACCGTCTCCATTAAAAATTCAAAAAATTAGCTGGGCGGGGTGGCAGCTGTAATCCCAGCTACTCGGGAGTCTGAGGCAGCAGACTCTTGAACCCAGGGGCAGAGGTTGCAGCGAGCTGAGATCACACCGTTGCACTCCAGCCTTGGCTACAAGAGCGAGACTCCGTCTCAAAAAAAAAAAAAAAGCATTGAGTGATTTGTAACTTTCTGGTGATACAATAATTATATCATAATTTTATCAGTTATTTTTTAATTAGAAAAGGAAATTGACTTAAGTTGCTAATAAAAACACATTTTAGACATTTCTTTGAATACAAGACTCTAAGAAGCAATAATTTATGTTGTTTTCCAATGACATATTCACTTTACAAATCATCCAGCATTGGTGAATACCTCGCAAAATAATGTAACTTTAAATATGTTCATGTATTCATGTATCACCTATTCTATAACACAGTACTTGTGTTTTATTTGCATTTTATTTATTTTTGACTCAAAATACTAGAATACATATTTAATAATATGTATAAACATTGTATGACCATCACACTTGTGATATTAAAATGTCTTACAGTGTTTATAGAGCAACATATAATAATGGAAATATATCAATAATGGGAATATATACAATTATTGTGGTAAGTGACTATTCTGCCACTGCAACTCATGTCATGCAACATTAAGTACTTTTTTTGGTAACTGTAATTTGCATGCACTTCTATGGTTTTTCTGTGGGTGTAGGGAAGAATCCATTAGATAATGGAATCTATTAGATAATGGATATATATTGGAGATATATATATATATATATACACACACACACACACACACATTCACACTTAAAACCGGTACAATTATTTTTGGTATATATATTATATATTCATATACATGTATATTATATATATATTATATATAGATACACACATACATATACACACACACAATGAATCAGGAATGAGTGTGAAAAAGTCAATAAAGCCAAAAACCTGGCCTTCTCAGTTAATTTGTCTCAAGTTTATCATTAAAAATATTTATTTAGGTGCTTCCTTAAGGTGCTACTTCTAGCTATCCTGATTCAGTAGTTTGGATGGGTGTAAAGAAGTTTTCATTTTTATTAAGACCTCCAAGAGACTCTAATGCTGAGAGTCTGCTCCTTATGCTAAGAAAATGAATTTGTTCTGGAATAGATGAAGAGACATAGAAAGAACAAAGAAACAAACAAACAAAGGCTGTGGGGAGCACATCTGCCCTGGGAATCCTGCTTGTCCGTGTGTGCCTCATGGCCCCTGTAACCACACTTGGTCACTGATGGGCTGCATTATCAGTAGTGACCCTGTTATACTATATTGTCACTGTTCTATGTTTCAATATACTTAGATACACAAATATGTTTTAATGTTTATGTTTTCTATGTTTATGCTTAAATATAAACCTTTTCTGTTTAAATATACTTGGATACAGAAATACTCACTATTGTGTTATAATTGCCTACAGCATTCAGTATGGTAACATGCTGTATAGGTCTATAGTCTAGGAGCAATAGGCCATACCATATATCCTGGATGTGCAGTAGGATATACAATCTAGATTTCTGTAAGTACATGATATGTTGTTCATACAGTGAAAAAATCACCTAATGAGGTTATATCTCAGAATGTGTTCCCATCTTTAAGTGGCATATGACTATGTGTGTGCATATGCCTTGATCATTTTTAAATCAGATAATTAGGAAACTTTGTTATCTTTCATTATGATTTCTCTAAACTGAGGAAAACTTCATAAAATATTTGAGGATTTTTTTCCCAAGCACAAGTACTGATGAGACCACAATATAAAGGTATTATGAATCAATCAGTCCTCTTTTTTTACACTGAAATGCATATACATATATATATATGTACACACACACACTTGTATTATATGTGTGTGTATGTATACATACACACACACACATAGGGAGAGAGAGAGAAAGTAGAAAGATGTGTACATTTATTTTGTAGCAAGAAAACTGTTAAGAGATTTTTTGTATTTGGAAAGCCTTGTATTGGATGGCACATGGAATAGAAAATAAGATAAGAGAATGAGCTAGACTACTTGCATAGGAGTTATTTTGTTGCTGTTGATAATATCACTCTCTGTATTAATAAGAGTAAGGCAGGAAGACTACTCATGCTCCTACTACAGAAAATTTCCCAGAAATTTTCCTTTCCTTAGTAGAGACTTAGATGGCAGTGATCAATGCTGTTTGTGGGCGATGGGGGAAGCAGGAGAGAGAGTAAACGCACAGGAAGCAACTTCTTCAGATCAAAAAAAGAAAGCAAATCAGGCTGAGGTTAACTCGCCATGAAGACAGTAGATATGAAAAATCATGTGATCAAGTATTGGAGTCACAGTGATGTAGGGGAGCAGGATGAAGCTGTTGAGGCAGCTAGGATCAGGAGATCAGGTGCAGATTAGGGGTGGAGACCTTATTCTCACTCAAGGTCTCATTCTAGCCCGAATCTACATTCCAATCTAAAGCACAATTGATTCATGTTACCTCTAGGTTGTGGTGTCATCAGTACACATGCCTGGAAAAAAAAAAACCTCAAATATTTTATAGGGTTTCCCTTAGTTTAGAAAATTGATAATGAAAGGTAACATATAGCTTCTTATCATTTCAAGAGGATTATCTGATACAGAAAATACAAGGTATAAGAACTGATTACAGAAACCTGTATAAGTTTTCTTTTCTTAGCTACTTGATTTTCTTTTCTTAGCTACTTGATTGTTTGCACAATGAATTTATGTAGCTTTAATTTTAGCTTAAAAGTACACAATACAACAGTTTTGTGCAAAGGATAAGAACCTCGCAAAGAATAATGATTCCAAAGAATAATCTGGTTTGGGGTTTTTGCTTTTTCTGTTAACTGGTAATTGTTTTTTCTCTTCGGTTGACAATTTTCAAGATAGATACAGAAAAGACAATGCACCTGAGTTAGAAAGCTGTGATTGTTGACTCTTCAAATTCTGCTAAATATAAATAACTCAGGCTTTACTCCACATTTCTGACATCAGCAGGTCCTCTTGAGTGAATTATTACCTGAGATTTTACTCTCAGTCATTTTTCATTGTATCTATTAGATTTACTTTCCACTTTATCATTACAATTTTGATATTTTTAAACAGCAATATTGGAAAATCAGGACATCCAGAGTGCTTCTTTATTGTTGAGTAAAAATTTGGGATATGTATTAAAGCAATTCTAAACAAAGCAGTGGAGAAAATTCTGAAATAAATTACCTCATTCTTTATGTTCTGTTTAAAGCTATTCCACTCCACTATTAGATTGTTCAAGAAAATACGTTTGGTAAACAAGTGTTGCCCCAGAAGGCAGGCCATGCAGATACTGATTATTTCTCCAGCACCTTAACTACAAATTCAATAAACGCTTAGCATAGCTCACCTCACTGCTGAGTATACTGAAATGCAAATGGAACTCCAGGGTATTGCCGAGGATATTGAAGGACACCTGATGCCATTCACTCATCATTTATCTTCTTTAGTGTCTAAAATCTGTGATTTTTCAGTGAATCATTTTTTTGAAAAGTTCAGTAGTTGTGTTAAGGTCATAGGATTCCCTTTTTATATTGCTTGTCAGCAGAAGGAAATTTTCAAGTTCAGGTATAGCTATTTTTCTCTATTTCAGTTTTTATGTTGATTACTTGTCCCCCTTTTCTTTTTAGAATTAGCCATATCTGGAATCTCCAAAAAAAGAAATCATCATTTCTATGTCTCAGGCAAGAATGCCTCATGAGGCAAATAAACTGCAGGTGGTTAGAATGCCTGAGTGTTTGAGATCTTGACTGAAAATAGGTCACAAACACAATTCCATCATATCTTCCACCCCAACCTCTGATGAGGCAGAAACAGTCAAATCAACATCAATCAATAACATTGTGTGAACCATGGAAAGAAATACTCTCTTATCTATATCTGCTTATCCATGACTACTGTCTGCTTTGATAATTGGGTATTTTCCAAATGCCAGTGGAAATATAGTCAATAACACACACCTCAGTTTGTGAATTCTGTGACATAAAATGTCTTCAGCAACTTTTTACCTACAATTACAAATGATTGCTGAAATAGTTAAGAGGTGATAATTAGACCTCATTGGGAAGGAGGTTGCTCAGAATCATTAAATAGCTAAATCCCCAGAACGCGAAAAGTCTTTGGACAATAGTCATGACATTCTTATTCTTGCTCAAAGATTCTCACATGTGCACACACACTCTCTCTCTCTCTCTCTCACACACACACACACACACACACACATGAACTGACAAATGTTTCCTAAAAAAAGAACTATAAATACAAGCCAGGAGCATAAGAGACTCCAAAACTTAGCTTCATGGAAGTAAGTTTTCATGACGTTTCTAATAACCTAAGACGACAATTTTTCAGGCACCGTGCATCTGAATTCACTGTGCTTTTGAAGCAGAGTGGTAAGGCATTGTTCATAATTACAGCACTCTGTGGTTGTCTACTGACTGCTAAGATGATCCTTGATAATCTTGAAATTTGCATTGTGTTTGCTTAATATGCTAGACATTTAATTGCAATTTTCCCTAAGGGAGCTGTTTCCTACTCCATATGAGAATACCATTTTTGCAGAAATCGGAGAAGTTGAGGAAAGGAAAAGGCAAGAGAAGGACTTGGTTTGTCAAGAGTAAGAATTTAAAAAGATGTTATCGTCTTTGCTTTGGATCTCCCTGTCTCCTCCTTTCCCGCCCCACTCTATTCCCTTCCCCATCCACTCTTCTCTTCCATTTCTTTCCTCCTTTTCTTTTCTCTTCCTCCTCATTCTATTCTCTTCCTTTTCTTTCCTCCTTTTCTTTTCTCTTCCTCCTCATTCTCTTCTCTTCCTTTTCTTTCTCCTTCTTTTCCTTCTTCATGCTCAACAAAACATCTAACCACCAGTTTCCAGGTTGGATGCAACCTTCAGATAAAAATTGTTGAAATTTAGGACCCCCCCCAAATTTTTAGTTCAGTATTTTTGAAAGATCAAGTTTTTAAACTATTATTGACATTGTTGAGTTTGAATAACAACTTTCTTTTCTTAATAATAGTAACCAAACTCTTGGTTAAAATATTTAATATTAAAATTATTTTTTCAAGACATGAATATTTCTTAGAAAATAATTTATAAAATACCTTGAAATGGAATGATTCTTTTCCTAATAGGTGCTTAATAAATATTTGCTAGCCAAGAGGAATTCTATTTATTTATTTATTTATTTATTTATTTTGAGACGAAATTTCACTCTTGTCCCCCAGGTTGGAGTGCGCTGGCGCGATCTCTGCTTACTGCAACCTCCGCCTGCCGGGTTCAAGCGATTCTCTTGCCTCAGCCTTCTGAGTAGCTGGGATTACAGGTGCCTGCCATCACGCCCGGCTGATTTTTGTATTTTTAGTAGAGATGGGGTTTCACCATGTTGGCCAGGCTGATCTTCAACTCCTGACGTCAGGTGATCCGCCCGCCTTTGCCTCCTAAACTGCTGGGCCACCAGGCCCACCCTGAAGAATTATTTTTAAATGTTAGTCATTCTGTTACTCTGTTTTAAATGTTAGTCATTCTGTTACTCTGTTGCTGAGTGCATAAAATGCTCTGATAATCCCAGAGGGTAATTTAACTTTTTTTTTTTTTTTTTTTTTTTTTTTTTTTTTTTCTGAGAAGGGTTCTTGCTCTGCCTCCCAGGCTGGAGTGCAGTGGCACGATCTCAGCTTACCACAACTTCTGCCTCCCGGGTTCAAGTGATTCTCCTGCCTCAGCCTCCTGAGTAGTTGGGAATACAGGCATGTGCCACCATGCCAGGCTAATATTTTGTATTTTTTAGTAGAGATGGGGTTTCACCATGTTGGTCAGGCTGGTCTCGAACTCCTGACCTCAAGTAATCCACCCGTCTCAGCCTCACAAAGTGCTGGGATTACAGGTGTGAGTCACCACGCCCGGGCGCTTAACTTTTGATGAAACTATTTTACTGGTGGGATTGAATCATGGCAAAATACATAGAAGCATTCAAACACAGATACATACATGTATATTATCCATATGCAGGAATGTTTAATGAAGTATTCTTTGTAATTGTTGATGAAAAAGTACATTTTCAAACCACAGATTATCTGTGGAATTGAAATGGTAGAGTTCCCTGATCCCTTTCGCAAGACATGTGACAGAGGTGTGGCTCACCTGTTCGGTCACCCTGCTGCTCAAACCCCTACTGGGAGGGGGAGCATGCAGAGGGGCAGGTGCAGAGCCCAGGGCCAGTGTTTTGGGGTTCGGCCCCATGCTAGTGTCTAGGAGTGTGTGCCTGTAACCCCAATGTTACAAAGCTCTTTCAGCTTTGCCATCCACAGACAGCTTGAGTGTTAACCAGCTCCATGGACCCTATGCCTTTTTGCAAGGGCAGAGGACCAATGTGCCAGCCTTCTGTACCTTGAGCTCTTGCCCAACATCACAGAAGAGCTGGGTTGCATGTGGGCTTCAAGGATGAATTTGAGGTTTTACTGAGTGGTGGAGGTGGCTTTCAGCATGACGGACGGGGAGCTGGAAGGTGGGGAGTGAGTGGGAAGGTGGGGAGTGAGTGGGAAGCTGGTCTTCCCCTGGAGTCAGGTTCGCCCAGGCAAACTCCTCTCAGCATTCAGATGTTCCTCCTCTTCTCTCTTTCTCTGACATGTCATTCTGCCTTCCTTCTGGTCTGCTGGCTTGTTGGTCTGCTTCTGTAGCCTGGGGCTCGGGGATTATAGGGGTGCAGGATAGGGGGCATGGCGGGCCAAAAGGCAACTTTTTGGGCACAAAAACAGGAATGCCTGTTCCCATTTAGGGCTGTGGGTCTTAAGCCTTGAGGGTGGGGCCTTTGCCAGGGAACCACCCTCTTCTTCCCAGGATTTCCCTGTCTCCTGTCCATATCAGAATCACCTATACAATACAGTCTATGCAGCTGACAAAAGTTACATTTCATATATTTAGGTTTTTTTTTCAAGAAAACAATGTTCCTAATTATTAACATTAAGAGCGGCTAAGGAATATAAAATATGTGTATGTGTATAAAATACCCCTGTAGGACATAAATCACAATGACAGTGGTAATTGTATCCAAAGAGTGAAATTACTGGTGATTTTAATGTTCTCTTAGTACTTTCCTATTCTCCAGCCTTTTTTCCATGCACTATTAATATTTTTCTAATGAGAAAAATATATAAAAATATCTGAGAACTGAATTGTAATGCATTAGATATGCTGTTATATATTCTTTTGTTTGTAAAAATGGTCATAGTAAATAATATAAAACTACTAAATCTTTTTCACTGAAAATTCTAACTTTAATTTTAGCTTCTCATTGTTGCAACAAAAGTCTCTTCATTGATTTTAACTTCCTTTAACTTGTAAGTACAAATATAAAAAATTAGTCAAATTTCTCAATGTGTTCCAATCTTTCACCTGTGATGAATACAAGTGGTTCTGAGTTGTTGGTCCAGTATCTGTTTCCCCCAAGGGGATCATCAAACTTAGGATAGTTTCTTTCATGAACTAACAATTATATAATATTTTTAAAGAATCTACTCACAAGGAAGATAATTACATGTAAAACTGTGGTCCCTTAAGGATAAAGTGAAGATGTTTTAGGTGGTACAAGAAGGAAAATGACTCATTTGAAAAATTTAGGCAATGGAAATGTTTTTCAAGAAAACTAAATCATAATAACTCATAATGGGTAGAGCTGTCAAAACATAATGCAGTCTCTAAACAGAATGTTGGACAGCTGAAATTTAATCATTTTAACCTAGATTTTAAAGTCCTGTAGTAGAAGCCAATGTTGCAGCAAGCCAAGAATGGTCATGGTTGAGTAATAAAAAGTTTTGATCTCTAATGTCAGAAAACACTTAAACTGGGGGATGGTCCAGCAAAGTGGTATGTTGTGTGAGGAGATAATTTAAAAGTCTTGATGACAAATAGTTTTTCTTCAATGGATAAGATAAAGGTAGGAATTGCCCAGATGCTAGTTCTGTAAAGGCTGGAAAGTTAAAAAAATGTTTTCTTGATTCAATTTACCTTCTAGCATTATATCTTCTCTACCACTGCCTCTGAAGAGGAATATATTAAGTGGGGCAATCAGGGTAGTAATTCTGTATATTTTTTAATTAAATTCTTTCCTCCTTCCTTCCGTGTGTGTCTCCACCTCCCTCCCTCTATGCCCCTCCACCTCTACCTCTCAATCCTTTCTGTATATAGTTTTTTATTTTTATTTTCAGTCGGAAATTTGTCAACTAAAAGACATGACAATTAAATTATTTTGAAATTTTTGCAATAAAATACCTCTTGGAGATCTAATTTTGTTTCACTGAAAATTGCTGTCTTTTTGAAAAAAAGCTCACCATCATTGGTCATTAGGGAAATGCAAATCAAAACCACAGTGAGACACCATCTCATGTCAGTTAGAATAGCAATCATTAAAAAGTCAGGAAACAACAGATGCTGGAGAGGATGTGGAGAAATAGGAATGCTTTTACACTGTTGGGGGGAGTGTAAATTAGTTCAAACATTGTGGAAGACAGTGTGGCAATTCCTCAAGGATCTAGAACTAGAAATACCATTTGATCCAGCAATCCCATTACTGGGTATATATCCAAAGGATTATAAATCATTCTACTATAAACACACATGCACACGTATGTTTAATGCAGCACTATTCACAATAGCAAAGACTTGGAACCAACCCAAATGCTCATCAATGATAGACTGGATAAAGAAAATGTGGCATATATACACTATGGAATACTATGCAGCCATAAAAAAATGAGTTCATGTCCTTTGCAGGGACGTGGATAAAGTTGGAAACCATCATATTCAGCAAACTAACACAGGAACAGAAAAATAAACACCACATGTTCTCACTTATAAGTGGGAGTTGAACAATGAGAACATATGGGCACAGAGAGGGGAACATCACACACCAGGGCTTGTTGGGAGGTGGGGGCTAGGGGAGGGATAGCATTAGGAGAAGTACCTAGGTGGATGTTGGGTTGCTGGGTGCAGCAAACCACCATAGCACGTATATACCTATGTAACAAACCTGCAAGTTCTGCACATGTATCCCAGAACTTAAAGCATAATTAAAAATAAAAAAGAAAAGAAAAATGAGAAAGTGAGGAAGGGAATCCTTACTCAGAATTTGATACTGATGAAGATTCATGAATTATTTCAAAGAGTGAGGTGCTTGACTGATGTCTTGTAATTTTAACAACTAACTTTTGCCGTTGCATTTATTCTATTCATTGACAATCCACGTGTATGTACTTCATGTTATTTTTTGACCATAGTATAAGCCTTTCTTAGTTAATCTGCCTGTGTTGTTATTCCACTATAATGTAGGAGAGAAGTGGAGTAGAAAAAAAAAATTACCCTGTTTCTACCCTGGTAAATTATAACAGCAGGGTGTGGGAGGAGGAGCAGTTACCTCTATCTTCCTTCCTTAAAGAATATTGTTACAGTAAAATCATGACTCTTAAACAAGTACAAGATGAAGACTCATCAAAGATACTATTTAACTGATTATGAGGTAACTAGTAAACTGTTTGAACTGGTTCAAAAGAGAATTTAAAAACACATAGATATTTGGGGTATTAGGAAGGAGAGATAAATTTACAAATTGATTACTACCCCTAAGACAATGATCAGCTGAATCTCCACCTGACATAATTTGCATTTTATGGATGAGGATTATTTAGATTGCTATCAGTCTTCTATAACTGCAGAGTTTCAAGAAACTCAAAGACAATGAAAGTTGGATTTAACTTAGGAAATGTGTCCTAGACAGGAACACAGTGATCTCTTCTGCCTGTCACTCTTAACATTTTCACACACCTCTACATCCGACAGGAATGAATTACATGTTAGATACATCAGACTAAATATTTCAGAAGTGTTACTTCTATTCATTACTCACGATACAATAAAAATGAGCAAGTAGTCACAGAACTATGGAACTTAGTTCCAAAGGAAATCCAGAAAATAACTGGACCTGGCAAACTTCTGAAACATAGAGAAGAGAACATGGCTATTGTAGCTCAGATAAAAAGGATGGGGCTTGGTGATTTTGCATGATGGACCAAATGGATAATAAAATGGGTGGACAAGAACTCTTGATTCAGCTGGGCTGTCTATATATTTTCATGGCTATTTCTCCATAGCTGTACCTTACAGCAGGGATCTTTGCAGTCTAGAGTGATATGGATATAAACACTTAGACCCATATACCTCCCGAACTCTCCCAGAGCAGTGTGATGCCGACTACCTGAGTCAACCTTTACTTTACTCTTGCAGCTACCACCTATATTTTCTACATATCTAGAGATGAAGGGGGGGAATTACTGGCATTGAAAATGAATGGGAAGAAAAGATTTTTAAAAAAAGATATTGAGAATCCCTCACCACCACCTCCCATCCCTCCTCCAAATCTTGCCTGATATTACTTCTAATTATTTATCCTACTGCCATTTTCTCCAATCCTATGTATAATCCACTCGCCATAGTCTCAAATTGGGACTTGCACTTTAATCCCATATTTACAATTACGTTATTCCTTTGAATGTGTTTTCTTTCCCTTGTCTGCCTGTCACTTACTTAGGCATGCCTCAAAAGTCAGGGAAAATTCCATCTGCTACATGATACTATGTTCTGAGCTCTGATAACTTCCCCTTGCTACTCTGTAACTGTAAGTCCTTTGCAGTAAGAACTCATTCTAATTCACCTTACTCTACACGGACCCAACAGAGCATTTGAGGCAAGAAGACAATTAACCATTAAGAGTAATAAAATAACCAGCAGTATATTAATGAATAACAGAATATATGTACAGATAGCTGTGTATATCAAGGAATTAGCAGAAAAAAAATGTATACAATACTCCTTTTTTTTTTTCTTGGATATGTAAGTCCTGGGGGTTTGTTAGTAGATCACCTTCAGAGTACAGATAACGAGGAAAGCTATTTTAATTCATCTTTATCCCCAATTCAAGCTTTGTGAATTTTGGTATATTTAGTCTTTTAAAACAGTTTAGAGATGAAGTTAGTCATGCTTATCAAAAAGTAGAATTCTTGGAAAGTTCAGTCCTTAAAAAAGGATAACTACCAGAAACTCCCACATTCTCAAAAATATAGCCAAGAATGAAAAGAACACTCTTCTAGAAGATTAATATCTTAGTGTCTACAACTGTTACTACTTCATTAAGTATGAAAGAAGAGACACAGGCTTTTTTAATGTCTTTTATCACTTTATCATCAAAGTAAATTCTGGCAGGTGCATGGCCTAAGAAGTTTCGTATTTCTCTGCTATAGGATGGGCAGATGTTTTATAACACAGTCTTGAAATTTAGATTAATTCTTGTAATTAAAGGTAAAAAGTCTCAGGTTTCATAAGGTAAGTCCAAAGCCCCACAACTCTACCAGTCCATTCTGAATTGATCTGAAGTGTATATGTAGGAATGACAGTGGGAATTACGTGGGCTGATGCCTCAGAGCTCTTTTCCGAAATGAGGGTTCACATACTGAAAACACTGATAAGTTAATTTCTAAATATTCAGTTGCTTATTCCAAAGTTTCCCAACTACCGTCTCAACTTGCTGAAGCATGCTGAAATTCTCAGCAGCATGTTTTAAACAATATGCCTTTTGTTCCTCTTCTATACCCAACCATTCTCCTCAAGTGATAGTATTGACTGCTCCTGGGAACTGTCACATGTTTCTTATTTTGGGTCTCAGTATTTTGTATAACAGATTACAAATTTAGAAACTGTGAACATAATTCCAAATTTGCATTAAGACACATGTAACTTTTACATATTTTAACATCTCTGTGTGGAGATTTTAATGTAAATTACATATTATAATATTAACTTGGATATAGAAGTGCTATGAAAATAAATCAAACAAAGAAGAACACTGTTTGAAAATATGCTATGTTACAAAAGCAAATAGTTTGGATAGTGCATCTAGGAGGTTTTTCTTTTTTATAGATAAAACTTTGCAAAATATGCAATCTGTAAAATAGTCTTAAATGTAAAAAATAGAGGTAAGAACTGAGTGGATCATTTATAGAAGTGAGAGCCCAGACATGGCTGAAGGCTAAATGTATTAGAAATTATAAAGGCAAAGTGTTGTGAAAGGTGATTGATTCCAACTAAGTTGAAATATGGAAGTGTCCAGACACTTATAAAAAGGGACTGAATTTTGATTTACTGTGGTTCAAACTTCACATAGTTTACATAAAGTGGCAATCAGGGAAGTTTGACTTAGGATCACTAAGCATGTAGAATACGTTTCAAACTCATGAAAAGTTCTAACAATAAAGAAGCCCTTACTGGATAAAAGTTTGTTGGAAGCTATAGACTTTAGAGGTGAAACAAGGCATTTAAAATTCAAACTAACATCAATTATGTTTTCCTCCTAATTTAATAAGTAGACTCTACACATTTCTTAAAGTCACTAATTTATTTTGAAACTGTCTTTTGTTATAAAAATCTATACATATATATTTTTTAACTGGGCTATAATATGATTCTTGTTGCCTTCTCCACCCCCCACACCCCTCCCCCAGCCCATAAAGTTAATTCCTTTGGGAAAGAAATATTCTGGGACTCAATGCCAGTCAAGATTGAAAAGGTGAAGGTTTTAATTAACTGCCCTAAAGCTTATCATTGAGAGAAAGGGTGTTTAGCTCAAGTGGTGTGAAGAGCTCTTAAATTATTCTGGCAATTGAGATTTCATCCTTTTTGTTCCATATTGTAAAATCCTTTAATGGCTAAACACACCCACAAACTTGGACTTTAAACTCTATGAACAGCAGGGGAGAGATCTGCAACTGATGTAATGTTCACTACCATGTGGACAGAATCATTAGACTTTCTGGGATTCATGCATATGCTAAAAGGGTGAGTGTGAATTAATTAGAATGGCTACACTCAGCAGGGCCAAACTCTTTCAGTTCTCAGATAGAAGGAGGGCCAGGGGCAGGATTAAGAAAATTGAAAGCTAAAATAAAAGAGAATTAGGCACTCCTTTAAGTTTCTCTCACAGCAAATGAGGCCAAATGCCAATACTATGATTTACAAGCATCCGCATCAAGTTGCTTTACAGAGAAATGTGTCTGAGGGTTGCAGCAGCAGATGGACGGTCAGCTGACCTCAGGACCATTCATCATTGAGATGCGGGAGTTAGTTCACTTCCCTACACTTCAGTTAACAGCCCCTAAAATGGTAAAAGTCAAGACTTGAGATTGAATAGTGAGGTTATTCCAGTTGTCAGGTCCAATCCTGAAACACTGGCCAACTTACCCACTGACAATGTGCTTGTCACTGAAACTCTTTGTACATTTACATGTATTGTTTTTCTTCATGTTTTAATAAACAATGAGAATTCTTGAAATAATACCTTGTCAGAATTCTTTTATTTTATGCTAGGTAAGGGACAGATGTCACGGAAATAACTTTCATCCTCAATTGAGATTCTTAGGTATCCTTCAATGTATTTCAGAAATGTAATTCACAGGCAGGATTTTCTAAGCCTTTGCTAAGCAAAGTGTCTTTCACAGACCAGCAGAATATTAACAGAAATGCAGAATCTCAGGCCCTGTCCCAGACCTACTGATTCAGAATTTGTACTTTGTGTTAAAGTACATAACACCAGATAATTGAAACGCATATTAAAGTTTGAGAAGTGCTATTGTAATACTTATTATATATAAAGGATGTTTAAAATGCTTCAGTAATCATCAAAACTTTATTAGTTTTTCAAAGGAATAAAAATTTAAATATTCTGCTTTTGAGCCCATAAAAACATGTTTTAGTTATCTCCAATTATATCTACAATTTTTTGAGAGCAGAAACTCAAAAAATGTTTGTGGAATTGGCTAGGACATAACTATGTATTAGAATCTCCTCCCAGGCTCAACGAGACCATAGGTCAAGTTGTTAGAAAAACAGGCTTGGCCAAGAACAGAAATCACCCCAACTCCACCCAACTTTCTGTCCTCCTTCTTTACCTCCCCTTTGCTTTTACCTTACTCTTACCATGATGGGACTTGTTTTTGGAAGCGGGAAAAAGAGAAGAGTTTGTCCACAGCTTGTTTCCACATGTAGTTGGCTATAAATACAACACTAGTCTGTGTTAGGAAAAAGAAGAGTTTGGAAGGGAGAATGAAAGAGGCTCTTTAAAATGAACTGGATTGACCTTGAACAACAGGATAAAACTTTTCTAATATAGTAAAGTGATTAAAAAGTTAAGGAATTGGTGAATAAGAGGTTAAAGTTGCTGCAATACAGCATGAAGAGTGATCCTATGTAGCATAGTGCAGAAATGGTCATTAGAAAATAAAATGTTTTCACACACCCACCTCAACAAGTTAGTGTCTATTAGAAAATCTGCTTATTCTACAACATGATCTCCTGGCATATATATGGGATACATATTTTTTGTACATCCCAATATCATTAGAACTACATAGCCAGATTCTTCAGTGGGAAATTGTTTTACTCCTTATAAAAACTTCTAGAGCTGGAAATACATAATTTTGCATTTCTAGGCTGCCCTAAATGGACTGATGACTAGAAAAAAAATTAATTTACCTGAGCCCCAGTTATTCCTATGTAAATATTGGGATATAGACATTTTTATTAGAGTGCTAAGAGTTAGATCTTTAACATTTATGAAGAATTCATAGCACATGATAATAGCAAAGATTCTGAAAATATGTTTATATATATATATATAAAATCTATAAACACTCCAAAATAAAAACAATGGAGTCTTTAATATATGTGTGTATGTGTGTGTGTGTGTGTGTGTGTGTGTAAAAGAGATCAGAAAATTTCCACCATCTAACTCCTAATGGAAGTCAAAATGAATGAGTTTCCTTTTAATGTTTTAAGAGAGAGAATCGCATGGTGTCTATCTAGAAGCGCCCAAACACATTTACTCCTGTGTTTACACGGGAATGCTCATTGTCAACTGTAAGATGATTTTCATTCGCTTTTGTGAAGACACTTAATTCACAGCCTGTTTAAAATAGCACCATCTCTGATAGCTGTAATCAGTTCCATAACAACTGCTCCTGCTGCCACTTTGCAAATCAGGCTGTGAGTCCAACTTTTAACACAGACATGCCACTAATTAGCACTGCCCACAACCAGGTCCAATAGGTCCATAATGAATGCACGACAATTGGAGAAATGAGTACATTTCTCCATTTGAATCTTGGAAGCAATCCATTGTAATCTGTATGCAAAGGTCGACTTTTGAAGGAATAATTGTGCTGTGCTTTGGTCCATCTGGATTAGGCTATAAATATGCCTTCCAGGTTTTATAACATTAAGTTACAGAGACAGCACTCAATGTCGGAGTAATGTTCAAGAAGTCCTATATGGGTGATTAACTTGAGAACATTCATCAAATCGGTGCCCCAATCTTAGGGGGAAAAAATGCATTTTTAAGCTAGAAGCAATTTCTGGGCTCTTGATTTTGGTGAATGAGATGAATTCATTAAAAAAAGTTCCAAATGCTTTTTTGTTCTCCCTTATAATTAAGACTAATAAAATAAGCACATTTTTCTTCTCTTTAAACACATGCATATTTTTCTATGCCACAAATTACATTGAAGTATTACAGAATAACAATAACAAAATATCCAATAGTGGTCTCTGTGGCTTAAGGCCTGTATACCAACTTTCCATGATTATTTTGTCTATTATACTCTTACATATGTTTTTGAAGGATTTTACAACATGCTTCAAAAGCATTTGAGGTTTGCGATTTCCACTTGTTACTATTTATGGTTTCAGTGTTCACATACCATTGATTTTTTTTCTCTCCCACTCCAAACCTAAACATCAATTGTGATCTAAATTAATTTGCACTTGGAGTTGGCAAGCTAGTAGCTTCAGTTCATGTAGTGAAACCACAAAGCAAACCAGGGGACGCTGACTCCAATTCTTGATCCATCTTCTTGATATTTCTGGCTTCTCTCTTCAGTTTCCCTAAAGCCAATTAGGCACTCATAATTGCCATTTGGGAAATGGATTTGGGAGAGTCAGTCCATATGTTGAGTCTGTCTTTAAAAATATGATTTCTAGATTTCTCATTGAAAGAAAATTATGATGAATTCCTCATTGGTAAACATGCATAAAGATCGATTTTGGTACGTGAAACTATATCTTTATCATAAATGAAACATGAATCAAAAGAGACAGGGACTGATGGGTACCTGAATCACATACTTCATTCATCTTATATCTCAAATATACGGCAGAGTGCCTGGAACATTGAAGATACTTGCTAAGCAGTTGTAGATTATGTGGAGAAAAAATAATAAATGGAAATCATGGATATCTCTTCAAATCCAGATGTGCAGGATGCAAACACTACTATAAAATGATATTACACAATTTCTACAGTAACCAAGAAGAAAACTAGGTTAGGAAAAGGAATTTTGGGTTTGGCATCCTTTAGCATCAACCAATAGGGGAAAGATTTGTAATATATCTCAGGGCTTACAGAAGGCAAATAATCTCTAAGTAAAACACAGTTAGGGTAATAAGTTCAGGAGATAGAAGATGGAGGTATGTAAATTAGGGTAATAGAAATTCCTCAAGGAAATAAAACTGGGGTGTTGAAGTAGAGAAATAATTATCACAGCGTGTGGTGCACTTGAGCTGTGGCATTTTAAGAGAGGATGAAATGTTTACCTTGGTTTATAATTTTTCCCCAGTAAGTCCTGAACACAGTAAAAACTGGGAAATCTCAAAGATCCCAGAGGGAGCCTGGACCTGAATGACTTCCTTTGCTAAGGTGGTCTTATTTAAGGAACGGAAACAGCAAGGGCACCAGGAAAGAGAAAGAGGAGAAGAGAAGGCAGAACAAGGGGAGAGTGAAAGGGAAGCAGAGTGGGGCAGAAAGGGAAAGAGAACCTGGGGACGAGATCCTGAGACCTTTGAACAGTGCAGGGAACAGAAGTCCTTGGAAAAGGAGCTCCATGCCCCACCCACCCACCTGAATTCAGGTTGCGTTTAGCTGTCAGAGAAACCTGCATGCTTGCATTGCTTTTAAGAGAGTAGCACTGTTGTTTTTACAGCCAAGCCCTAAAGGCTGAGACCTAGTAAAGCATCTGCATGCTTTCTGAAAATGTAGTCCATTTATTTACAATTACAGATATAGAATGATGTCAGTGATGCAGTGAATGCAATTTTTCATCACAGCTTCTTAAGTATTGCTTAGTAGGTAAGTGTCACATTTTAGGAAGGTTAACAAGAATTTTAAGTCTAGATGTCACAAGGGAACCTCGAGAGGAAAAAGAATATTGTATAACATGGTAAAGAATATCATAAGGTGGACAGGATTTTTTTTCTGATTGTGAATTCAAGTTTGTGTTTCATGTGTCTTCAGAAAGACTCTGGCTTTACTCATATCTACTGAGAATTGAAGGACCAGGGGGAGGACGCGTTCCATTGCTCATTAGCTAACATACTTCTAGCTTGTTGAGGATACTCCAACTACAGTGGCTAAAGAAAGCTAGAATTCAGGCTTTAGTTGTCCTCTGGCCAGGATAGAACCAAAGGATATACAGTTTGTAATTTTCTATCTCCACAGGATGGACAAGCGAAGATTTGAGTAAAAGCCCGTTTAACCTTCCCTAAATTGTTTTGTGTCTGTATAGCATTTGAGGAAAGGCCAATAGATAAGAACAAAAAGGAAGCATGTAACCTGACATTCCACAATCATGAATACATGTTGGAGCATGAGAACTGTGGGCCGCTTTTCTTACAATAAATCAATTTCTTTGAGGAGAATTTCACTGGTCTAGCGGTAGTCTTTCAGAATTATGGTCTAACAGGTCCATACTATTTAGTTTCTGTTCTTTTTAAGTAAGCCTAGATATCTATTTTCCTCAGACTAATGTATATGAAATAAAGGGTGTGAAAATAATTTGTAAACTAAAGAACACCGTAAAATAAAACAGATTTTAATGGTTTTTAAAGAGAGAATAATTTCCTTAAGAACCTCCAGTTACCATGTTGAATTGCTCACGCTACAATTTGGGACATAGTTCCACCAGGCTATGTTGTACTCTCTTTGATTTGATTTGATTTCCCACATTTATTATACATTTTCAGTCCTATTATGTTTGCTCTCATAAAAATGCACTCTAATACATGTAAAATATGTTCTTCTAGTCCAGGTTTCATGTTTCTTTTAAAAGTTTGTATTTTTCAAAATATTTCTTGGCTATAATACTTTTTTGTATCTGAAGCATGATTCATAAATCTAATCTTGTTTACTTAAATCAATATTTCATTCTATTCATGTGGTTACATATGAATTCAGTCCACAGAATCAAAAACTGCTATAAATTGTTTCCTTATCTATTTCAGTTTGGGCATTATTGTCTACATCTTTTATCTGATTTTATATTTTTCCCAATCTGATAAATACAAAGGTGTCTAATTTTAGTGTGTCTGTTTTATATTTCTATCTCTCACTCTTTTATTGTGCTGAATAAATTCCATGGTTAGTTAGTCAGCATGGGTTCCTGAGATCAGTAACTCTCCATGTCTTCCCTGGCATTCCTTGTGTTTTATTGCAGAATGGAATCCAGTCATCTGTGTTCACTCATTACCTCATATAGGAGAGGAAAAGCAGTTTACTTAAAACTAAGAGTCATTAGGAACTATGACAACCTCACCCTTGCTAAAGAGTATCCTTCAAATATGCTATGTTTGTACTTTTCTCTCCTGGAAACAGAAACCTCATAATATCTGCTATGCTAAAGGAATCACAGTATCCCCCAAAACCTAATGTATTGACAAGATCATGTGTAAAGTATAAATAACTTACATTGGACGTGTGCTAAGATACTACATCCTTAGGGTGTTTCCTCTTAAAATAGCTATGTGCATATTATAAAATAGCCATGTCCTCAGTAAAATGCGTGTGCATTGATGCAAAGACCTTCAAATGTGAGTTGCCATTACAATGGCTTTTTGCTATATTTTAAATGCAGGACCCAATGACACAGTGTCATTGCCTTTACTTGTAGAAACTAAGCAAAAGTGGTCCCACCTGGAGATAAATGGGAAATAAAGATTGTCGTGCAATGCTCCTAAAAGGGCTTCCTGAAACAGCAGCTCTGTGCACAAGCATAAGTAGATGAAGCAGCTGTTTATCATCATCACTGTCCTTATGGCAGTTCCCAAGATGCAGATACCTATTCTGCTCTTGTGCATTTCATAGTTCCCTTCTCAGAGGGAATGGTGCTATGAGTACTTAAGCATATTTAGTTGTTGGCCCTCCAATATTCTTTCTCCACCTTGTCCAATTGGAGAACTTCTGTTCTCATATTTTGACCACTCACTTTGAGGCTAATTGCTCAATGACTTTATCTCCATGTCTGATTTCACTGTCAGCTTAGTCTTTACTCGAAGGGACTTCTGACCTAGAATTACTAGGAGGTTCTGAGGAGGTTCTTAAATACCCTCAGGTTAGACTGGTATTGTCTCTTACTTGATTGGATTTCCCATATTTATTATACGTTTCCAATCCTATTGTGCTTGCTCCCATACAAATGCACTCTAAAATATGTAAAATATGTCCTTCCAGTCCAGGTTACATGTTTTTTTTAAATGTTTGTTTTTTTTTTTCAAAATATTTATTGGCTATAACAATTTTTGTATCTGTGGCATGATTCATAAATCTAATTTACTTAAATCAATATTTCATTCTATTCAAAGTAGCATTTAAACAAGTCAAATACATGAGCTTACAGTCCAAGTCCTTTAAATTAGACAAAGACTCCATTATCTTTGTAGTCTTACAATCTAAATGTTTGAATTTATTTTTATCTCTTTGATTCATCAATCTAATAAAAGGTATCATTAGAATTTGTCAATATTTACCCTGAAATGTGTCTTATATGCATGTTTTCTTCACTTCAACAACCATGCAAACAAACTTATACCTAATATAATATAGTCCTACATGCTATTCATGATTCTTCTCATCTTATTTTTAGTTACTGCCCAAGAGGAAGCTGGGTGATATAGTGCTTAGTACTGTGGGCTCTTGGAAAAGATTCGTGAATTTCAATTCAATTTCTGTCTTATAAATTTGTGGAAATTTGAGGAAGTTACTTAAAATTTCAACACCTCAATTTCTTCATGTACACAAAAGAAGTGAAGATGTTGCCTCTTGATTATTTGAAAGCCCCTCCGCATGGCCTGCTTTTAGACAAGCATACGGCACACTCTGCTCTAGAAACAATAGTGATGATATTTGTTTGACTCTGAAAAACTAAACAGAACAAAGCGTCGCCCTATTGTCTTCTCAATCTGACAAACTTCCCTCTATTGGCTTTCAAAGCCTCCTATAAATTGGCCCCATCTTACATTCAGTATCAAAAAAATCTATGTTCTTTTGTTTCTGATTTAATTAAGTAAATCCTTCATAATCTACAAAAATTGCCAGTGTTTTCATAGTGTGCAGCATTATTTATTTTCTGCATAGTTCATCTCACTGGATCCTCACCGCAGCATGAGAGCTCATGTACAGAATGGAAAAGGAGCTAGGCCATGTATAGCTAGCAAAGGAATATCTAAGTCTTGAAGTTAGAAACTTTAGATGTTCAATTTATGTTCTCTATGCAAGGCCAATTTTTAGTGAAATAATTTTTTAAATACACTTATGATTGTTTTTAATTAACTAGTAAGAACTTTCCTAGAACCCCTACCAGAGTTTTGGAAAATAAATGAGGGTCAAAGTTTGAGCTTATTAATTTTATGGTAAATCCCTTTTTGCCTACTCTGAATTGCACTAATATAATTCTTACGAACATGAGGTAATACATCTGCAAAGACTATATATAGATGCTTTATTAGAACTTCCAACTAAGGAGAGATATAAAAGATATAAAAGAAGACAAAAATAAATGAAAAAAGATAGACTACTTTCATGTTCCAGGATGGAAGGAATAGCAAACACACAGGGAAATAGCATAATGTTAACATAATGTATTTATTAGTTAACTGTGTGACACATATTTGTTTTTCTATTTGTTTGACTGCATACTCTTTGATTGTTTCATGTATGCCAATTATTTGTAATTCCTTTTCTATAGGAAGAATGGAAATGAAATTTCAGTCTTCCAAGACATTTTCATTCCATTTATTTTTCAGGTTGAGCTGAAAAAGTTCAATGAAATTTTAATGTAAAATTGATAAACTAAGCATACAAGATTTTCAAGAAACAATGATTTTAAAATTTTAAAATTTTTTAAATAAATAGGAAATGAATAAGCCTTATAGAAAATATGTGATTCCTTTATAATATAAACTGTAATTTATTCTTCTGAAAAGATAAGTCATCAGAATAGAAGATGGGTCAAAATTAGACCTTGTTATTTATATATAAATATAATCATAGAAACCTCACTAACAATGGGAAATGGAAAGTTAAACAAACAATTTATTTCAAGTAAAGCTCTATGAAAAAAAAATACTCAAATTAGACCCTCAAGTTACATGATAAACCAAAAGACAGTACAGCTACATTTAAGATTTAATTATTTTTAAAATGTTGTTATTGAACGTATTAACTATTATTATTTATCTTGAAACAATAAAGAAAATGAAATAATAAATGATGAAAAGAAAAAGAAATCATGTCCAAATATATTTTATAAAATAGCAAGTAAAACAGAAAAGTAAATAATAGATTGGGTAAGATACATATGAGGCAATCATGGTAAAGAGTTACTAATTTTATACAAAAATTAGGAATTTTGAGAAAGCACGGTAGATTGAACACATGTTCCAGTTATGCTTGGTCCCTAAACCCCACTAAAAAGCTAAAAATGTCTATAAGGGAATAAAAAAGCCATAAAACCATAAGAACAAAGGAGACAAAATAGATTATAATAGAATACAAAAGAAGTAACAAAATTTGGCAATGTTTAAATTGGAGAGGTGACTTAGAGGAAGCTGACAGTTGACTTAGAAAGGGATAGTTGGTAGAGACAATGAGAGTTGGCAGAGAAAGCGCAAACCTAAGTCCTAACAGGGTCCATACTGATTGGTAATTGACTGATTCCTAGATCCGCATCATCCCTTTCATGGTATGGTCCCTCAATTTGGGATAGCTCCCAATACCCAAATATTCCCAGGGTATTGGCCTCTAAATCAAGGTTGAACGAGGTTCCATAACATTTGCACTCAAACTGAGATTGGTGCATACTGTAAATGTTGGTACATAATTCATAGGAAGCTCCTATTCAACTGTCTGAATGATTTTATATACTAGAAAAACATAAACTTTCATTATTTACTTGGTGTTCCAATTGTACCAGATGCTAAAGTTACGATAAATCAACAGATTTTTTCTTTCTAAGTAAACACCTTCTAGGAGCCTGATACTGTACTCTGAATTTCGCTGGCTTTTAAAAGCAGAGATAAAATGCATGATCTTTGTTTTTATGAACATATGCTGATCAAAAACAACTTACATCCTGAGGGAGTTAGATACTGAAAGGCAGAGTCTAATTCTCTGCTGCTTTATGTATAGACACTTTATTCTTTTTTTTTTAACCCAAAGGAACTTCATATAATATTTCCAACTAGAAGTAAAATTAACTTATTCCAATTAATTTCTACCTACTTTTTAATTTTTGTGATATGTCAATTCATATTTCCCAAACTCTCTGAGACATCTGAGAGTGGTATACATTTCAGGAAAAGGTAAAATAGGCCTGGATCACTTACCAAGAAAAAATCCTGCCTAAAGACATACAAAAGCTAGGGAGATAATAATTGACTTTAGGAAAATAATATCAAATGCTTTCGGTTAAACATTATGTGTAATATCCATCATGAAAACATATTTAGCAATGTAAACCATCAAAGGATGCCAAAGAAAGATCCTTTATGAAAAAGCCTGCCACAGAAATAAACTCTGTGAGGAACACAAAGCAAAAGAAGCGAACTTTATTTCCACCCCTGCCAAACCCAGCACCCATCCATGAGCACCCTGCACATCGACAATGACAAAAAGGGTGAGAAGCAAATGAAACTCTCGTTCTTGAGCTCTGAGTGTAGTCAGCCTCATTGGTATGCTCTACAGTGCAAGCACCCCCTCAGCCCTAGACAATAGTCTGTTTTCCTGGTTTATCTGCTAGGACAAAGGATGTCCCTGAACTGCAGGGAATGAAACCTCAATTCCTGATCCTCTGTTAGGCCCAAGGATCTGGACACCTCGGAACATCATTTACTCTCTCATCAGGACAGATATTGAATTTGCCCGTGCCCATCCATTCTTATTCTTCCCCCCCCCCACAGGGATTGGCTAGCTTCACAAGCTGTCATAATTTTATTTCTGATTTGGTCTTGAGGGGAGATATGTCCTCATCACATCCAAACTCGTTTCCTTAGTGTCAGATGAAAATAGGAGCAATAACTGAGGTTTACCCCAAGGCTCCTGCTGGGAACTTCAACAAAGTCATTTCTAAAAAACGTGTTACACAAAGATGTTCAAACGTAGTCATGAAAAAAAAAACCGATTCTGCCATCTCTCAGTCTCCTACATGGTAAAGGTATGCAACTTCCCCAAGATGCCAACAGTTAATACTGAAACTTGAAAACCACATTTGGTGGAAAAAGTACTTAAAAAGCCTTAACTTTAGTGAAGTACTATTGCCTGCCTCTCCTGAGAGCAAAGATACCTTGAGAACATTCCATTGGAATTTCACACACAGAATGATACATCATGTTGCAGAAAATGGTTTTTATAGCTTGGTTTGTTCTTAAAAGTAGTTGTGCTTACAATTTCAATTCTTAATACTTAATGCATTTTTATGGCCTGAAAGATTTCAGTGACCTCTTCTCTTCCATAAGCAGGATTCTATGTTTTCTCAGAAAACATCCATTATATCAATAATATATCACTATAAATTATATGTATTTACTGCAAGCAAATGGAACAAAGTTTATTGCAATTCACATTATAATTTTACTGTGCTTGCTCACAATGTTTTGTACATATAATCTTTCGTCCTAACCTTATATTTTATGGAAGTTTATACTTTAAAAAAACAATCTGACAGTTTAAAGCACATTTTGTTTTTCTAACCTAATTTGATTGGAGTATGTTTTTACTTTCTTTTAGAAATTTATTTCCAAAATTGATCCCAAGTTGAACTGTGGGCTTTTTCGCTGCACTCTAAATTCAAACTTGAAAACATCTGCGTATTTAGTTGGCCTGTTGAGGGCAAGATCGTACTATCACACGTGAAGGAAGTTATCATGTATCATAAACAACTTAATTTAGATCTGAAGAGTGAGCTCAAAGGAGAACTAGTGAATCAACTTTGCTTCCTACTTGAAAGCTCCTTTCTAAGACCCTGGAGATTTATGTGGAACAGGTTATTATACTTCTCCTACTAATCAGAACTCTCGCTCCCCTGGCAACCCGCATACTCTGTTTCCCCCATGCCAGCATTCCTAAATCTCTCCTGCACCCCTCCCCCAATTCAAAGATTTATTTCACTACTGCGACAGCCTATGGGCACATTACATACTTTAAAACAACACATTAATCTATAACTTTCCACCCCAGACAGCAGACTCCGCCATCCTTCTTGATAACCACCTCTGGCGATCGCAAAGAAAGCATTCCTGATTTCGGTTACAGTCAAGAAATTGCAGGGGATGACGTGTCTTCCACCAGTCTCCACACTTACATTTAGGCAAACTGCCAGGTGAGAGCAAAAGTCACAGCTGCACATTTTCACTGAAAATGCCCTGCACAAGTCTCCTGTGCTTACTTTTGACTCCTTAAGGGTGACCTTTTTGAGAATACATAGAGAATAAAAGGACAATTATGCACAGTGGACCCTTCTTATTAGATAGAGCTGAGTGTATTTAATGAGATTGCCTCACTTTCTCCCTTTGCTCCATAGATATATCAGATCTCTTTCTTCACGCTGCTTAGCCCCAGGTTTTTCTTATAATCAGGGCAGAAACTTACGCCAAAGTACTTAGACTGTATTTTTCAATTTCCATTCATTAATTTGGAAAAATAAAAACCTTCAATTCTTGATTAGGACAAGGGTAAATATTGTTTATCAGCCTTTAAGGAATCAGCTTCACCGGAAGCTCAGATGTTCTTCTATGTTAAAATTATTCTTTGGCATGTTTTCTTCAGAATTAACTCATCACCCAGAACATCAAATATATATTAAGGGTGGCAAACAGTCCTCATGGAGGTTGATATTTGTTTACAAGACTATGTGGCATTTAAAGAAAAAGAAGTTATTTTGATTTATAAGCTTTATCCTTAATCATGACACATACAATGAGCAAAAGTAGCAAATGTGTGCCCTAATAAATTGATTTTGTTCTATCGTTACACATTTCTATATTTGTTTCAGGATTCTGTAATGTGACTTACTGATCTTCTTTCCCCTCTTTATATCTGTTTTTGTAAGAGAAGAGTTGCAATAAACAGCTAAAATGCCACGCTCCCTTCCTTTCCACCTCTTCCTTCTTCTGCCAATAATCACTGTCCTGAAGTTGTTCTGAACCTGTTCCTTGAGTGTTTAGAGATTTTTATTTTATGTCTGTACCATATATGTGTGTCCCTGTGTGTGCATGTGTGGTGTGTCTCTGTGTGTATCTATATCTATATTAAATTTTAAGTGTTTTATTCGAAATATATTATGCTGCTCTGAGGTTCTTCATGCAACATTATATATTTCAAATTAAGTATTTGAATCTAAATTTGTTTATAATAATCACCACATAGACACTCCCAAGATCTGCTTTGTCATCCTTATAAATAAAGGTAATCTTTTAAATGTTGTAAAACTAAAACCCTAAAATGTTAGGGTTGACCTACTTTGCAAGACTGAGTGGCTAACCAAGAAACTAGAACCTGACTTCCAAGTTCTAACCATGGGAATCTCTAACGTTATCCAATTAATTTAAGTGCTCATGTAACCTAGATTGATGACTTAACACTTACCATTAGGTCTCAGTGACTGATGGTAAATGCTTAGAGGAATGATACCTATAATTCACTTAAAATGTATAGTACTAGACCAGATGGAATTTTCTTTTCTGACTATTACATAGTCTAATTTTTCACTAAGTATGAAGTGTGGGAACTTTCCTAGTAGTCAGGGCTGGACCAACAATTGCTTAGATGTTTTAGTGTTTAAGTCACTGTACAACATCTATATTTGGACTCTTACTACAATATTTTTGTATAACAAAATTTGCTTTATTCTCAATGGGCTTGTGTTAGCGCCTGGCATTTTTCTCTGCCCTATCTTTCTAGGAAGTTTAGAAGACTAAAACAGTTTTAAAGGGCCCAAATTCTGCAATAAAAATGTAATAACAGAGTAAATATCTTACACCTAGTAGCAAAACTCCTCTTTGATATATAGGCTTTATATAGTTGCTGGGTTTTCTTGCATTTTTCAGGTTGAATATGTTCAAAAATCCATAGAGAAACTGTTCTCATGACCAAACATGCAAACATATGAACATGCAGACACTGCCACTTACAGCGTGACATCAGAAAAACCAGATTAGTAACAGGCTAGCTGGTAGCATTCTGTGTGTGTGTTTATGTGTGTGTGTGTGCATGTCTATGTGTTTCAGTGTACTGCAGCTTCTACTCATTGAAAAACTTACAAAAGTGTATTCTATGTAAACAATTAAATATATTCATAATTTGAATTTTTTATGGACATGCAGGCATTTCTGACCTTTTACATGTATTCTAACTAGCCAGATTCGTGAAGTATCAAAATCTTTGAAACCTTCCAATGTCTGCCTGATTTACTTTTCACTATCTGAATGATGTCCAGCAGATCATCTGCCAAGTTGCTGAATAACCATTCTATCGGGTGGTTTCATCATTTACATTGTTGCCCAAACCAAAAAGAAAGCCATCATTGACTCTGTGCTTCCCATCATCCCCACCATCTGTAGTCTATGTGAGTATGGCTAAGGTTTCTACCAACTTATATTTCACACCCACTCACTTCTCTTCATCCTCAAGCTAAAACCCTGGCCAAAACCATAGTCATTTTCTGCACAGACTACTAAAAACTTCCTAACACGTATCTTTTCTTCCATTCTTCCACTCCTTCCATCTCCCTCCAAATTTCTCCATCTGACAGAGTCAGCTTTTAAAATATCAGACCACATTACTTTTCTTCTGAAAAACTTCCAACAGTTTCCCATTGGATTTAGAATAAAAAAATCAACTTCCTTACATGGCCTAAGTGATCTGGTTCCTGCCTTTATCTCTGAGGTCAGCTCCACTCCATTCCTTCTTTCTTATGGAGTGCTACCAGCACTGCTTCTGCTGATCCTTTATGCTCAACAATTTGTCCTCCCTCAAGGTCATTTCATTTTGTTCCCTCTTTCTGCTGTATTTATCTGAATGCAGAAATTCACATTGTTTATTCTTTTCATGCAAGTCTTAGCTCAAGTTAGAAAAAAGTTCCATGATCATCTGGTCTGGAGAAAGTGACCATGTTCTGACACTATCATGTCACTCTTGCTTACTCTTTATGACACTATGACTCTGAAATATTATCATTCATGTATTTATATACTTATTTATATATTCATGATTATACATATATATGTCTTCCCCCACTTATATGTCAAACATATATTATTCATATATTATATGTCTTGGTCCATTAAGCTTTACCAACACAGTTTTCTTTTGTGTTTTACTTAACACTGTTCCCCCAGGGTCAAAATATGGTAAGT
Organism: Pan troglodytes; assembly: GCF_028858775.2. NCBI lineage: Eukaryota > Metazoa > Chordata > Mammalia > Primates > Hominidae > Pan > Pan troglodytes. Next base: position 110,191,430 of record NC_072412.2, on the reverse strand, counting down.
ATTTAAATATTTGTTAAATTGAATGCACTTTTCAGTTGTGGTGGTGTCCTCTTTTGTAAAATGTGATATAATGCCTCTACATTACAAAATGATTTGTAAAGATTAGCTTTGTTTTGGAAGTGCCTACCTCAAAGAGATGCTACAGAAAATGTAACTAGTATTTCTTATTTTCCTACATCCTGCTCACATCTTTCAAATGTATTTTCACTCCTAATCTGTCAGTGTCTTTACATTGAAGTGCAATAGATCTTTTGCAGTTCTAATAAAGTTTTGCTAACTTTAATTTTAATATAAATGATTTATAAGAATTTGCAAAAGGAAAGAACTACAGGGAAATGTCTGTTTAATCATAAGTATTTTTTTTTAATTAACCTAGTATTCTTAACAATTTTCCCAAAAAGCACATTATATTAATAATGGTACAATGACTGCCAATTTTCAAAGTGGTTTTCCATATATTTCCATAAAAGCCACAAAAGCACAGTGAGCAAGTAAAGCCAAATGATATCATCTCCATCTGACGTCTAGAGCATAGTGCTTCATAATATAATGGGGCTTTCTCACTATTCACAATAGCAAAGACATGGAATCAACTTAGGTGCCCGTCAGTGGTGGATTAAAGAAAATGTGGTACATATACACCATGGAGTACTATGCAGCCATAAAAAAGAATGAAATCATGACCTTTGCAGCAACATAGATGCAGCTGGAGGCCATTATCCAAAGCAAATTAATGTAAGAACAGAAAAACAGATACCACATGTTCTCACTTGTAAGTGGGAGCTAAACATTGAGCACTCATGTTCATAAAGATGGCAGTAATGGACATTATTATTGCCATTACTACTAGATTTGGAAGGGAGGGAGAGGGGCAAGGTTTGAAAAACTTCTTACTTGGTACTACGCTTACTACCCAGGGGATAGGATCATTCGTACACCAAGCCTCAGCATCACACCATGTATCTATGTAACAAACCTGCATATGCACCCCCAGAATCTAAAATAAAAGTTGAAATTATAAAAACCAGAGGCTTTCTGTGGGTCACCAAAACATTTCCTTGGGAATCTGTGACTGAAACCCATGTTTGCTGAATTCTCCTTTAGTACTCTTTTAGGCGGCATTAAGATCCCTGTTTTCCTTTCCTAGATTTTTTTCCTCACGCTCAGTTAATCTCTCCTAATTCAGTATTTCATTGGAATAGTTGGCCATCTTTCTCCCTATTGCCACTATTTGATTACGGGCTCATTGTCTTCTTCTAGCAGCTTTTGTCATAAATAAATAAGACATTGCATGTGTCCCAAAGAGCCGCCCCATCTCCAAAAATCTCATGGCCTTCCAATTTCAACTTTCATCACTGACTAGCTGATGAACTCTCTTTTGCTTACCACAAACTGTCAGTTGAGTGAATCCAACCTACCCTTGGGCCAGCTGTTCATTTCTGGTCTACACTGCGTAGAGAAGTGGGAACATAGAGCACTTTGTTCTCACTACTCCTGGATATGTGAGCAGGGCTACCTGGGGGTAGCAAGTACTGACTCTACAACCAGGTTTTGCTTTTGTGTTTAATATGTGTCAGACACACTCTTAGACACTGGAGATCTAGCAGCAACTATAACCAATACCTCGTTATGTTTATGAAAATTTCACTCCAGGATAGGAAGACAGAAAAACAAATGAACAGATTGTCAGAGAATCTAGAGCCTGGAGGTGATGCTAGTGAAAGTAGTTAATAAACTGGATTAAGTATCTTCAAATATTAAACTCAAGTCTGGGAGGTCAGATATGCATGAGGGTTGGAATCCCAAAGTCTCCATGCAAGTGTTAAATGCAAACAGATAAGCACCGTGGAAATTATGAGGGAGGGAGAGCTAAACCCAGCTTCAGTGGTCAAGGCAAAGTTGGATTTCAAAAAAGGAAAGTTCCAGATAAGTTAATCATAGGTGAATGGAAATTCTTTTCAAATTGTTTCTCAAATCAGAATTCTCTTTGCTTAGGCAATAGCCATGTCTTACATAGGCTCCCAATGACCTTTGTAGAGGGTTGTGGATTTGAGCAGCAAGTTCATAGCCAAAAATCTGCAAGGTATATTTGATGGGCAAAATGGGTTCATTGCCAGAATAAAAGGAGATGAGACTGGTGGGGTAAAGAGCAGTAGTGTTTAGAAAACACTTTCACATACATCAGCCAGTTCACTTTCACAATAATCCCTTGACAAAGAAGATATCTGATTTGAAAGGTCGGAGGATGAGATTATGTACTTAATCTGTTCATCAATGGAAAACAATGGACGGATTCTGAAGAAATAGCACTTTTATGTTATTGGGAAGTCACACATCTGTGTCTCAACCTTCATTCTTGAACCCAATCTCTTATCTCCAGTGTCGCTTGTCCTTGGCTCCAGAGTCTTCAGCATATTTTTATTTATGTATTTATTTTTTTTAACCACACGGCAAAGCACCCTCCTTGCACTCCTCAGCTGAACTTTCCCTCTAGTTTGGATTCCCACACCTTCTCATCTCTGAGCTGTCTCCTGAAGTTTCTTCAACGAACTTTTCCTCTTCATTTTGTAATCTGGCTTTTTCTTTTTGTCGTATTTCAGTTCCCTCCTCACACACAGAAAAGTTCTCTGATCATAAGAATCCTTGAAGAGCATTAATAAGCATTTAAGATTGATATAACACAACTCAGGTTATGTCTCATGTTTTCTTTATTTTCCATTTCTTTGGCAGATTTTATTTATTGTTATTGCCAGATTTAGCTTTAGAGAGCTCTGTGAGTAAATGTCATAATTAATTCTACTTCACACTTATTTTTACAAGTGAGCAGAAAGTAGATACTCTAAAATAAACATTCGCTTAATGTATGAAAAAAACACAAGACAAAAATTGATTTACGAAATTTTTACATCAAGAAATCTTTAAAAAGTCAGCTTCATTAGAGCATGTAAAATATGCTTATGAAATAGAGCAATGCAATGATCCCATAAGGCAGGACATACTCACACTAAAGTTTCTGTCATAGCTACTGTGACATCCTCAGGAAACCAAACTGAAGGGAAGATCATTGGACCTTGAATGGAACATCACAATCACTCAGAAAAATGGGAGTAATAATTATGCCAATTTCCTAGGGTTTGGGGAGGAATAAATCAAATACTTTAGGTATAGTGCTTGGTGCAGGGCTGGCACACAGCAAGAAGTCAGAAATCCAGCAAGATGTTTAATTAGAATAAAAACCAGCAAAGAGTTAAATGTTATAGGTATGTACTTGGATAGTGTTTTATACCAAGACAATATTATACTATATTTTATTATAATTATATATAATATATAACTATAGATAGTTATATACTATCTATATATATACTATATATATTTTACTATAGTAAAAATATTTTACAATATTAACAAAATTTGATGTTTTATATCTTCCTTTACCCGTTGTTCTCTTTTATTCTTTTTAGATAGTAAAGAAGCTTTCTATATATATTTCTCTAGAAGAAAAAAAAAAGCAATAGTTGAGAATAAAGATCCATATTTTACTTTGATGTTCTCTGTTTTGTTTGTGGATGGGGGCAAGTGCTCTAAGCAGACACAAAACTCATAACAAATAAAAACATTCTTCATGCGACAGCTAATATGCATGTTAGAGATTAGTCAGTTTCTCACTATACCTATTCCCCTTTCCTCCCAGGCACAGAGATAGACTATGTTTTCTAATTGTCCTTGTCATTAAGCATGGCCATCTGACTGACATAAACCACTTCAAAGCCTGGCCCATAGAAATGTCCCTTGCACTCCCCCACTTTGTCCATATCCCGTAATGTCCAGCAGGCTGGACATTGAATCCTGGGGCAAATGTGCAAGCCACGTGTTCAAGAAAGCCGAGCTTCCTCTGCCAACAGCCTTGACTATCCCATGATGTAGAAGCTCCACTGCACTCACTCAATGTACCCATCCTGATTGGACATGATAGAAATAAGAAATAACTTTCTATTTGCCCTAAGTCACTAAAGTGTCTGGGTTTGCCTGTCACTGGAGTTAATGTTTCCTTTGGGCTTTTTTTTTTTTTTTTTTTTTTTCTGAGACAGATCTCACTCTGTTGCCCAGGCTGGAGTGCAGTGGCACAATCTTGGCTCACTGCAACCACTGCCTCCCAGGTTCAAGCAATTTTCCTGCCTCGGCCCCCTGAGTAGCTGAGATTACAGGTGCCTGCCACCACCATATCTGGCTAATATTTTGTATTTTGAGTAGAGACGGGATTTCACCATGTTGGCCAGGCTGGCCTCAAACTCATGACCTCAGGTGATTCGCCCACCTTGGCCTCCCAAAGTGCTGGGATTACAGGCCGAGCCACCGTGCCTAAGTTACAGGCTTTTCTTAAGAGAACCAAGCATTTTGGAGTACAAAGAGCAAAGCTTAAGGTACTCAGAGAAAGATGATGTTAGTAGGATGGAAACTTACATGACTAGAACTTACATATCGGCTGGTCAGTGAGACATGGTTTACTATCTCTCCCACAGAGTCAAGCTCAGAAAGAGGGTGCGAGGGAAATTACAGAAAATCTGGTGTTTCTAGAGTATAGAAGAAACTTTGTAACTTCCTAGGATGAAGCCTAACCACCTTGCAAGTTACTTCTAGATGCCCCACGTCCAGCATGGCTTCTAGGAGGTAGAGGCTCAATGGTGGGGGAGGAGTTTTAGGTAGATGGGCCCTGCCTGAGACAGGTTCTGTGGCCTAGTGTCCTGCCATTTGCAGGCAGAGAGTGGTTAAAGTGGTTAAATTTCCCCGTGTCCTGAGCAAGGTGTGAAGGGGATAGCTCAGTCAGAATCGTACCTGCAAGACAGGTGAAGATAATAAAGGATTACCTGTGTGGGGGACGAGAGCGTTGAACATTCTGTGCTGGTGAAGGATGAGTAGTACTTAGAATGTGAAGAAAGAGAGACATAGCCTTCCAGACAAAGGGAAGAGTTGATTCCTGCCGAGGCGAGCGACTGTTTAAACTAATTTCTTCATCTGGGGCCTTTGGGTATAATTTGCTTTTAATATGCCAAATAATTACGGTAACCCTATTATAATGCCCTTTTTCATTTTAATATTTAACTGAAGCAATCGTGGAACACTTTGTATTTTATTTAAAAAATTATAAAAGATTACAGCTGCCCTTCACAAAGTATTTGTTAATGACTTCACAATCTAGAGTGCACCTTTTACCAATTTACCTGAATGTCTTTCATCATAGAAATATAAAGGTGGAACATTTATTCACTTACAAAGGTAAAACCACAGGCACATTGACATGAAGAATAGAAATTCACTAAATTAAGCCAGTATCTAAGGAACAGAAATCTTGAGCCAAGTCCTAAACATGCTAAACGTGGGCTCTTGCCGATTGCCAGAAGCAAGACTTGACATAATGCTGGGCCCTTAGTCAAGGATACTTTTATCTTTACTGAGCAACCTTTGGAAAGTCTGAGTCAATAGTTGTTGGAAATATTTCCAATGTAAGGCAGAGGTTTGTGTATAAAAATTAACTATAAACCGAAGAGTCTACTAGTAATATTATCTTAATCTACTATATCTTTAAAAAATCAGGTTTCTAATTCATTCAGAGTTAAATTTGTATCATTTCAGAAAAAATTAAATACTTTCTATTTGTTAAATTATGAGTACATTTGGAAATATCATAGCTTAGCAAGAGCCAAATTACATTTAGGCCTCTTTGTTGATGAAGTAACCCCAAAAGTGAGATCCAGAATAGCAGAGATAAGCATTGCTGGAAGTAGATAAATGAAGCTAGACTCTTGAAACTTACTAAGTTTATCTCTTTCTCTTCTTGCTCACACACAGGGGTAAGTTTGAGGGGTGAGTCATCTGACCATAGAAACTAGACAGACACTTGAAGATGCTTTTTAGAATTAAATGATGGCAGAGAAAGACAAAGAATATGTATTCCTACGTTTTGAAAATGAAGACATTTCTCATGAAAAAGGGGAATAAAACACAAAAAGATGAGTTATTACCAAATGAAAAAGACTACATAATCATTTTGTTTCTGGGTCCAAAACCTCAATGTCAATCATGTGGGTACCTCTGGAGGGGTAGCCAGAAGGGGAATCGGCCCTGCTTCATAGTGAAGCAGGTATTTGGCATGTTCCTAATAGGAAAGCGTTTGTGTTTTTTATTTATTTATTTTTTTAAGTTCAATCAATTTATTTACCAGTTCTAGGTTGATTCTTCACTGACTTCCTAGTGACAGCAGGTTATCATTGTGAGAATAAAGGTGATGAACAGAATATATAATTTGATAAGCATCAAGCCTCGCACAGAGACAGTGATAAGTAAATGACAGTTCTCGCCACTCTCAGATTGCACTAGATCATGTGTTTATAATATCAAATAAATATAACTATAGTGCTTTTACAACAGACCAAATTGAAATTGAAATTTTAGTTGTTTCATGTGGTCAACAAATGAAATAAGGACTTTTCTAAACAAGACATGGCTTTAGCCACCTATGTTTACTGAACCGTATCCAAATGAACGTCTTCTGTATCCAAACTTCACGATAAAACGAAAAAGAACAGTTCACCCATAGTCTGAATCACCCTTTTTTTTTCATTACAGAAGCTACTATGTGGGAGTCAGTTAGGCATTTTGGGAAATTATACCTACCGCCTACTCAAAGATTTAATAATAAAATGTACTAATTTTTTAATATGCATCAAATAGGTGAAATTTAAGTGGAATTTTTCCAAAAGATTTTAAGGATCTATTTAATATGCTATTAAGGGAGGGAAGGAGAACTCTAAATTAGCTAGGATATATTTTAAATGGTTGACTCCCCAATTGTTACATAAGAGCAACTAACTAACCAACCCAACAAAACAAAGTCGATTTTACCAAACCCTGAAAAGATCCCCATAGATTCCCAATCATCTCCTCTATCAGTTGAAGTCCCTATAAATGTTAAATAGTTATTGCCTGCAGAAACAATACTTCTAGGAATTACTTGTCTGATTTTGTTTTTTTGTTTTGTTTTGTTTTAAGATGAATTCATATCTTTGAGTATCAGCTTAGTGTTTAATGTGGTCAAACCAGAAGTAGATAAATGAAGCTAGACCCTTGAAACTTACTAAGTTTATCTCTTTCTCTAGATTTGAATATATCCAGGGTAACTTCTATCGGCATCTCTGAAAAACTTTTTCAAAATAAGTAACAAAAGATAAGGAGGTGGGAGAGAAGGCTTGAAATGTTCATTTTCTGCAATCATTTGCTACACATTGACTTAGGAGATTACATTATAAAATTTCCATGTATACTATGTTAGTAATAACCAGAAAAAACTGTTCAATTGTTGGTTAAAATGTTCTTTAATTTTTCTTTGCTTTTTAAGATAAATATTTTTCAATATCTGATTGCCTTTCCCCCATCCTTATTTCCTTATTTGCAGTCTTAGTTGATCTGTTCTGGATATTTTTAGATCATAAAAAAGTAGACAGAAAAATTTTAAAGTGCTCGGCAGGCAGAGAGCTCTCACAGTGCCATCTCACTTCATCCACTTCTTTACGTAATTTTTAAGTTAGGTTCCTGCTGCTTCCATAAGTGTTTCGACTTTAGAATCCCTGCCCACACAGATACACTATTGACAAGAAAATACAAGAAGAAGATGTCTTTTTATTTCATAATACATGAATTCAGGGTAGAGCCTGGAAAAAAAATAAAATGTGGACAGAAACAGTGTCCAGGAGGGAAGTGAGGAAATCTCTTTTGTTCCCTTAGTGCTTTCTAAGCTTTCTTTCATTATCTATGCCAAAGATGTGAGGTATACCCTTGCTACATTTGGCAAATATGGACCTGTTGATTCTATCAGGCAGATACTAGGATAAAGTTTGGCTCCCTACGTTCTTGGGAAATTCCCTAACTTGTTTTCATTACTGTAATAATGAGATTATTTATTTACTTGAAAGGGGTGGGGCAGATATTATTCAATTTTCTTTAGAAGGCATTGTATAGTTATTACTCTAACAATTTCTTCACTGATTCCCAAAGTTAAATAAAAATCATGACAGAATAACTTTTTAATCATCTGACATTTAACATGTCTCTACTTCTTTCTACTACTCAACTCAAAGTAGAAATGTCTGCAAATTAAAAGGGGGGGTCACTTACACACACACACACACACACACACACACAAACACACACATGAACACCGAAGGGAATTTCCAATTTTCTAGCAGTTTGTGTTCCATAGTTCCACTATTCGGAACTTGGAATAATTTTAAGTATATAGTGGTGATCTATTACAAGAATTTAGCTTTCCCTTCATAAATTAAAATAAATAATCAAAAAGGAACTTAATAAAACACAAATAAAACTGACTCGTGGTTCCCCAGGCTATACAGGAAGCATAGTGGCTTCTGCTTCTGGGGAGGCCTCTGGGAGCTTCCAATCTTGGTGGAAAGCAGAGAGGGTGTGAGCCATCTCCCATGGTGCGAGCAGGAGCGAGAGAGAGAGCGAGGAGGTGCCACCCACTTAAACAACCAGAACTCATGAGAAACTCACTCACAAGGACAGTACCAAGAGGGGTGGTGTTAAACCATGCAGGAGAAATCGCCCCCGTGATCCAATCTCTCCCCACCTGGCCCCACCTCCAACATTGGGAATTACGATTGAGCGTGAGATTTGGGTGGGAACACAGATCCAGACCATATGAAACCACACTTATTTATCATCTCGCAGTTCTGTGGGTCAGAAGTCTCAGAGGGTCCCACCATTCTCTGCTGCGGGCCTCGTGAGGCTGAACTCAAGGGGTCAGCTGTGCTCTCCAGGAGTTCCGAGGGTTCTACCAAGTTCATTCTAGTTACCAGCAGAACCCAGTTCCTTGAAACACTAGGACTAAGGTCCCTGTTCCCTTTCTACTGCCAGCCAGAATCTGCCCTCAATTCCCAGATACCTCCCTCACTCTCCATCCCATGGGGCTCTCAGGCCATGACAGCAGATGGGTCCCTCACATCAACTCTCTCCCACACTTTGAATCTCTCTGACCTCTGCACCCAGCCTGAGCAAACTGTGCATTCTATGGACTCACCTGATTAAGCTATGCTCACTCAGGTATTCTCCATATGTTGTAGTTAACTCATCTGGGACCTTAATTACATCTGCAAATCCCATCACAGCAGCACCTAGATTAGTGTTTAATTGAATAACCACAGGACTAAAATCTTGGAAACTTCCTAGAATTTTGCCTACAACAGAAGGTTAGAGCTTCCTATGGGCAATAGTTACCTTACCTACTTATCTTGTAATTGTCTCTCCCTGCGATTTTGCTTTAACTTCCAGTTTAAATAAAACATCATATTCTCTCTCTTCTAATCCTGAAAAAATATATATAATTTTGATGATATTTTTTAAAGTTCTTTTTGTTTTTGAAAAAAAGGATATAAACAGCATCTGCAAAAAAATCAATAAAAAGTCATAATAAAGCATGTCCTTAATATTTATTAGTACATGAATATAAATTTAAATAAATCTATGTAGATTCTAGATTTTATTGCTCCAGTTCAATTTTCTCTAGGCTCAACTTCCAAATTCCCAGAGCTCTCATCTTTCTCTGAGCATCATCTAAAACCTGGTTAAGATAACAAGGGCTTAGAGAACACCTGCTCTCATCAACGTTTGCGTTTCCTATTGCCCCTCCACAATACTGTCTGCGATTCAATGAACTACTAGCTATATTGCATCCCAAAGCCATGTCAAAATCTCAATGCTCATTGCTTTTCTAATATTTCCTCATGGCTTTTTCAGAATTTTTTTCCTGAGGGGACATTTGGAGGTGCCACTGCCTCACTCACTGAAGCAAGATGGCAGCTACACACCTTTGACAGCCTCTATCTTTCTCTTTCCTTTACAGGCCCTTCTTTTCTCTTGCTGAATCTAAGTAGAATCAGAAGACAAGGCCAAGTTCATGCAGGGACAATGCTCCGACGTTATCACATAGATGGAAATCCACTGTGTTTGGGGGGAAGACTGGGCTGATTTTATTGGCCTTTTTGGCCAGTGGCCTTGTCCACTCCCACTTTTGAGGATGCCTTTTGACAGCTGCTTGTTAGTTTATGTGTTCATTTGAGACAGGGTCTAGCTCTGTTGCCCAGGCTGGAGTGCAGTGATGCCATCATAGCTCACTGCAGCCTAGAACTCCTGGCCTCAAGTCATCCTCCTTTCTCAGTCTCCCAAAGCGCTGGGATTACAGGCGTGAGCCATCGCACTCAGCTGACAGCTGCTTATTAATCATGGTTCTTGCATTGAATAACCTTTCTAGTTAGTGAGTGAGGCATAGAAGGCAGGCTTGAGGACTCATAAATTGCCCCACCTACACCCCCACCGAAAGCAACACAATCTCTCCTAATTCGATTGACACCCTGCACACACCCAGCTTGGCTTCAGGGAAGGAAAATGGGTTCCTGCCATACAATCTCCATGCAACAACTCCTGCCAAATGCAACACAGACCATAATGTCATTTATAATTTGAATTGTACCAGTTTAGACATTTAAAATATCTCACGTATTCATTGTTACATTCATCTTCGTTCTTCTCCATTTCTATTTTTGGCAATCCTCTAATTTCTTGTTCTCTTAAGTAAAAAGAAACAAAAAATAACAACAAAAGAAAGCTCTTCAAAAATACTTGGATTCCGGTATTTGTGCGTGGTTTCAATAGGGAAGCTTTTTCTAAACTACTTGGACTAGAACAGAACAAAATATATGAGTTTGGGGAAAAAAGACCACAACAGGGGTGTGTGTGAGAGGCAGATGCTGGGGGAGGGGCCTCAAACAGCAGAAAAGCTTTGAAGCCCTATAGGGCACTGACCTGCAAGGACTAAGTTTGAACAATTGTGTGGGAAGTTTGGGGGTTACTAAGCTAGCTTCGTAATGTAACTTCTTTCCCCTCTTTCCTTTTTTGACAATAGCATTCCTTTCTCCATTTCTGTTCTGTTATTTTTTTAACACATCTAAAATGACATAAAGCAAACATAACACACAAGCACACACCTGCACTCACATACACAAACACACAAACTTCTGTGAGTTCCACAGAGGCCGACCCCTTTGCTTCAGTGAGGGCTGTGGAACTGGAATTTCATTCTCCGATGGACTTGCTCTGAAAAACAATTAAGTAAAGAGCTCCCACTGGTGGTGGAGGGAATTTTACTGTCCACACGAAATGCCTTTCCCTACCAGTCAGTGCTTGGAGACTGGATCTCCGAGTCACAGACGAGATGTGGGCTAATGTTGCTCTTTTGCCATGTGATGTAGCAAATAAAATGCCGTTGTTCCCCTAGGTGGCTGTGGGTATCAGTCACAGCTGACGCTAAGCAGGAGGTGCGTGGTGTGCTGCCAGGACTATGTTATTAGTTACAAGTCTGGATGGGCTCCCGATGCACCATTTTCAAGTAGCTTCAATGCTTTTAAACTTTTAGGAATTCCAAAGCTACTGCTCCAAAGCCTCAAGTTCCCTCACCTTAGAACAAAGATTGCTGCCTTTATTACCAGTCTCATGTTTAACCAGAGAAAGTACAACTTTTCCAAGTTTAAGCTTCTCTAAACTGCTTTTGAGGAAGAAGAGAGGTTCTCTGCATGTGTCCGAGATAACTGTCAAATACCAAATTTGAACACACGTTCTGAGTCACCTGAAGAACCAGCCCGTGTCACTAAGACAAGCACAAATAGCTCCTCTGCTGTGGGACTCTTCACCTACCGCAGATGTTTCCATAAATATTTCAGCAGATACCATTTTCATGACAATTACCAAGAATGTGTGTGTGTGTGTGTTTTTTTAATTTACAGTCTATGTGAAAAATGTAATAGAAGAGAATAATGCTGGATTTATATGGGAGAAAAGTGTAGGTTTTTCTCCTATTTGGTGTCTTAGATTAAGGTACTTTGATACATCTGTCCAAACAGACATTATATCGTGAACAAGAAAAGATGGGACTGGTAGAGACTCAAAGTAACAAGAACAGTTTCCAAGAAAGAAGCAAGGCTATTAAATATTAGGCTGTTGCAAAAGTAATTGCGGTTTTTGCCATTTGAAAATAATGCCAAAAAACATAATTACTTTTGTAATAACCTAATAATTAGACCCAAGATAAAAATCCATATATACTCAACTTACTTTTAAATCCAGAGCTTATGTCTTTTTCCAATCAGACCTCAACATAGAACTTCGCTTAGATTTTCTTATGATCTGGGTTATGTAAACCTCCTGGGATTTATAAAACAACTGGATATCTTGAATCCTTCTCTTTAAGTCAGATCTTGTCAGCCTGTGATGCCACCTACAGTGAAATTTATTAAGTATACAACCTAATTTTGCTGTTGTTTCTAGAGTCTATGAGTTATGACTACACAGCATAAGTAATGACTTAATTAAATTAATTTAAGGTATGGTGTTAAGATTAACTGCGCCAGCTCACAGTGGTCTGCAGTAATTGGAGATCTCATGTTGTACCTCTTTTTTATAATCACAAAGTCAGTCTCTTTAAATTACTCAGACCCAAAAAAGAAAATCAGGAAGACAGCAAGGGCAATGAATGGCATGGTCAGGAGAGATCTGTTGCGAATAGTTAATTAGAAAATACAAAGTTTAGTTTAGTTTTCAAAACATACTCTCAAGTACTGTGTCGTGTTTTTAAAGCACCAGTTGAGCTTGCTGCCCACCCCTCTTTTTTTTTTTTTTTTTTTTTTTTGAGACGGAGTCTTGCTGTGTCACCCAGCCTGGAGTGCAGTGGCGCGATCTCGGCTCACTGCAAGCTCCGCCTCCCGGGTTCACACCATTCTCCTGCCTCAGCCTCCGGAGTAGTTGGGACTACAGGCGCCCGCCACCACGCCCGGGCTAATTTTTTTGTATTTTTAGCAGAGATGGGGTTTCACCGTGTTAGCCAGGATGGTCTCGATCTCCTGACCTCGTGATCCGCCCGCCTCGGCCTCCCAAAGTGCTGGGATTACAGGCGTGAGCCACCGCGCCCGGCCCCATCCCTCTTTTAAACTTTACTCATTTGTTCATTAATTAGTGCAAACATCATGTGATAAGTGGTTTGCACATGCCTGCTTCATGCACCCACACACAACTGACAAGGCCGCTCTTGAAAAGCTGCCACAAGATTGCATACATGACCTATCAGGAATCACAGGGACACAAATGAGTGTTCCTTATTCTTTGAAGTTTTGCATATTCCCAGAAACAACAAGAAGGCACAAGGCAACCCTGCAAAGGTTCCAGCACTTTTCCCCCAAAAGGCTGCTGCCAGTGGGTTAGCTGCAGCACAGCTGTCCACAAGGTCTTCCTCCTGCCAGGTGAAACACAGAACCCAAGCTGCAAATACGGGGAAGCATGTCCTGGTACAGGCTGGCTTTGCCAGAGTCAGTGCTCTCTTTCACCTACATGGTAGTGGGTCCATGGGGCATGACAGCGAATTCAACAAAACTGCTCATGATGAGGTGTCATGAGAGCCAGAGTTATGGGGGCCTGTTTAAAGATTGGAACATTTCCTAAAGAGTGAATATGAATTGGGGTACACACAGAGAGCCATGCACTCACACAGATTTGCGCATACATGATTTTAATAGTCCTACTCACATTACAGTTAGGAAGAAGCCATCTTTGTTTAGGAAAATGAATTTCCTGCCACTTAGAATTTGAAAAGAGTGATTCTAAACCTAAGGGTTTAAGGGAGACGACAGAGTTAGCAGGTGTAAACAGGACTGAGGGGATGCTAAAGAGAGAAGTGGGGAAAAAGGAGGAGGCAATCTGGGAGGAAACTGGAACTTACAGTCAAGTGGCCAGAAATAGTATCTCTGTAGAGGACTAGCTGATTAGCTTTTGAGAACTTGCACAGGATACTGTATGCAACCAATTGATAATAGAGAAGGTATTCCATTTTAAAATAAATTTTAAAAGATTTCCCTCTCCTTCTGTCTTTGAGCTGTAAATTTGAGTTTTGTGCTAGGGAAGGTGCAACAGAAGAAAACAGCTGAAGATAAACTTCGAGACAGACGTGACCTTAAATATATAAACATTTGGGAAGTTTTGTAATTTTTGAGCTGGGCAATGGGCTTTTTTCCAAGATTTGAGGTAGCTGGTGGTTTATTTCAAATGTATCTAAATCCATTGGACTTGGAAGTCATTGCTGGTAACTGGATAATTAAGGATTTGGTAATTTAGACACTGTAGATATTTCAAATTAAAACAGAATCAATTTATTATTATATTAACTACAAAAGGGCATCCCTACCTACCCCAAAACACGCAACACACAACACACACACACAATCCTATACATTGACTTGATGGGAAATGGTTTGCTTTTCTCTCCGATGGGGAAAGATTCTATAAAACATATTCCTGTTTTACAAGGGAGATCAAACTGATTATTTTCCCTGTAAGTACTTTTTATACATAATCAGACACATCAATAAAAATGAAAAGGTATTTAAGAAATTATGTGTCCCAACCTCCTCATTTCAAAGACGAGAAATCAAAAGCCCAGGGAACTCTACATAACACGTTGGTGCAGGTTTGAGAGTTTAACAGGCTTGTACAGTTAGACACGTGGCCTGCTTTAAATTGATGTGGATGTATCATTTTGATGCTTTTAATTTTTGTGGGAAATGCAATAGCATTATCCAATATAAACTTACTTTTAACTGCAAATAAAATTTAACTAGTTTCTCGCCAATGTTCACCTTAAAAGTAGACTCTCTTTTTCACAGTAACATAGAGAATATACACTCAGATGCGTACACCTGATCACACAACTACCCACCTATATTCCACCTCTTCTGTCCAACTGTAATGATCTCATTAAAGTAGGATAGGAAGAAAAACTCACAAGAGATCTCAAAGTTTCATGCTCTAGATGAATCGTGATGGATAAAATCTCAAGGACATACAATAAAATAACTGGGAAAACGTAGGCAAAGCTTTGTGAAAGTATCTCTAGAGTTGTTGCAGAAAATAAAGTAAAAAGATTTCTCTTACTTACTCCCCATGGCAAAAGGCCCCTCCCTCCTGCTCCGCTTCTGTCCACGCTTCCATAATTTTCACAAGAGCCAGTCTTTCATAGTCTGCGTCCATCACTTACAAACTTCCCATTCCAACTTCCTATTTTCAACAATATGTCACATTCTGTTTACTTTCTAAAACAAAACACCAAAACCAAAAAGACAAAACAAATGAAAACACTCTTTCTCTTTTTTACTAGTGCAACTTCAAATCAAGTCTTTTATCCTTAAACCTGAAATATCCCACTAGACTTCCAACTCTCACACCTATCTCTAGATTCTTTCTTCTGTTGTCTTATTCACTATTAATTCATGTGCTTACTGCAACGTCTGAAACATAGTAGGGGAAAAATAACTATTTTCTTAACATATCATGTGATTTTGCACACCGTTGCCTGGCTAATTTACCAGAATTTCCCTATTAAAAGTGTAGTGCTTAAAAACCTTTCATTATTTTTTTTTTTTTTTTTTTTTCACAACTGGAGATTTTTATGTCACTCTTTGTTTTTCTAGGTTCTCTTGCCCACGGTAGATATAGTGTACTTTTTAAAAATCTTTAATTGTTACTGTCTCTTCTCTTGTCTTGTCAATCCGGCCTCAGTGTACCTTTCTCCTCCTTCGTACGCATGCCCTCAAGCCTAGTTTCTGTAGCTATCGTGGATGATGTCAGCTTTGTGCCTGAGGAATGCCCTCCCTACCCTACCCAGCCTGGGTCTGGTCTTATCACCTCCATCAAAACAACCTGCTGCAATGATGTCTCAGCTCAGCTCACTGCAGCTGAACTCATTCTCTCCACACCCTTCTCCACAACCGGCTTCCTCGCCTCTATCTCCTTCCTCAACGATGGTACCACTCCCTCTCAATCAAAAGACAAGGAGTGGGCTCATTTCATTTCTCCCCATCTGCCCAAATCCAATCATTCACTAATGCAGCTATGCTGTTTTGACTTCCTTAACTTCCACTTTTGACAAATTTTACATTAATTCCCCTCTCACTTCAGGGACTAGACTGCTGCCTGGAAGATCACTCTGCCCGTCAGCTTTGCTCACTCAGGGCCTTTTCCTTCACAGCCTGGCACTATGTGGAGCCCTGGGAAGTGACAGTAAGAAAAAGAATCATAGCTCTGCCCATCAAAACCATAAAAGCTTTCATCAAGGAAGACAACCTGCTATTCAAGGTCTATCCAACAACAATCATCTAAGTTTTCTTCTGTCCTAACAGAGTCCTAATTTTTCTCAATCAATGTACCCTTCATGTCAATCATGTCATTTTCTACATCTAGGTGGAGCGTCGATATTCATCAATTTATATGTTGAATGTTTTCTTGAGTTCGTAATACATTTCTAAATGACAATTTTTGTGTAGGCTATGATTACAATTTTAACACCTGGAGGCAAAGGTATTATGATATAGTGAAAAAGAGGGAATTGGAAACGCCTCCTCTGCCTCAGGAGAATTTTTAGTTAGACTGCACACCCCAAAAGGTGTATAACTCACAAAAAGCTTATTAATGACTTATAAAAATTAGATAGATCTCATGATTTTTTTTTACCCTGAAATATTTTAGCAAGCAATTGTCAGTATATTTTCTGCCAACTGGTTTCTTTCTTCTTTTTAAAAAAACTATTTGATAGAGAAAAGGTTTTTCACACATTTAGGAAAAAAATCTAAAAGACAGGAAAAATTATTCATTTTTGCTTACTCCAACATCCCCTGGAAAGATATGGCTAGGAATTAGGTGACAGCATTATTTTTAAAACACAAAAGAATAAGAGAATGAGAGATCTCAAATCAGGAGTTCAGATGCTGAATTTGGCAACCTGAGATAAGCAATTTAAATACGAGGAGAGTGACAGTGTGCAGTCTATTCAAAAACTTGCCGATATAAACAAACAAGACATTTCTTCCTTAATCCTAAACAAGGTGCAGAGTTTGTATTTGACAAATATGCTATAAACTGATGGGGTTCATCAAATATTTAAGTCCTACCTGAGCCATTAAAAGTCAAGCAAACAAAATATTTGTCAATAGTTCAGAACAGAGAGGCATTTATGTATAAAATAGAATCTTATTTCTCTTACAGCTTTTTTTTTTTTTTTTTTTTTTTTTTTTTTTTTTTTTTTTTTTTTTTTTTTTTGAGACAGAGTCTCGCTCTGTCACCCAGGCTGGAGTGCAATGGCGCGATCTCGGCTCACTGCAACCTCCGCCCCCAGGTGCAAGTGATTCTCCTGCCTCAGCCTCCCGAGTAGTTGGGATTACAGGTACCCACCACCATGCCCGGCTAATTTTTGTATTTTTAGTAGAGATGGGGTTTCACCATGTTGGTCAGGCTAGTCTCAAACTCCTGACCTCAGGTGATCTTCCCGCCTTGGCCTCCCAAAGTGCTAGGATTACAGGCGTGATCCAGCTCGCCCAGAAGCTTTTGCAATTTTTAATACTAAGTTTGATCAGGGCATCAAAACACACAGGAGGCCTCCTTTTAGTTTAAAAAGAAGAGACATTGTCATATATGTCACATAAAGCAGTGGTCCCCAACCCCTGGGCTGTGGACGAGTACCAGTCTGTGGCCTGTTAGAAACTGGGGCGCACAGCAGGAGGTGAGCAGTGGGCAAGTGAGCATGACTGCCTGAGCTCGGCCTCCTGCCAGATCAGCGGGCATTAGCTTCTCATAGGAGCAGGAATCCTATTGTGAACTGTGCAGGGGAGGAATATAGGTTGTGGGCTCCTTATGAGAATGTAATGCCCAGTGATCTGAGGTGGAACAGTTTCATCTTCAAATCATCCCTTCCCATTCCTCCTCACTGATGGAAAAACTGTCTTCCATGAAATTGGTCCCTGGTGCCAAAAACTTTAGGGACCACTGCCCTAAAGCACTGTGCTCAGTGACTCTGTATATGTGTGTGACTGTGAGCCTGTGTGTGTGTGAGCATATGAGTGTGAGCCTGTGTGTGTGTGTCTGTGAGCATGTGTGTGTATGTGTAAGCCCATGTGCAAGCTTGTATGAACCTGTGTGTGTGAGCATGTGTGAGACTGTAAGTGTGAGCCTTTGTGTGAGTCTGTGAGCATGTGTGTGTGTGCAAGTATGGGTCCATGTGGCCATGAGCATGTGTGTGAGTGTGCAAGTGTAACCTCATGTGCAAGCCTGTGTGATCCTGTGTGTGAGCATGTGTGTGTGTAAGCCTGTGTGTTTGAGCCTGTGTGTGCATGTGTGTCTGTGAGGATGTGCGTGAACCTGTGTGTGTCTGTGAGGGTGTGAGCCCATGTGTGTGTATGAGCATATGTGTGTAAGCATGTGTGTGTGTGAGAGAGCATGTGTGTGGGTGTGTTAGCTTGTGAGTTGTGTGTGTCTGAGCATGTGTGTATAATTGTCAGCCTGTGTGTGAGCATGTGTGTGTGTGAGAGCACGCATGTGGGTGTGTGAGCTTATGTGTGGTGTGTGTGAGCATGTGTGTGTATAAATTTGAGCCTGTATGTGTGAACATGTGTCGGTGAGCCTGTGTGTAAGCCTGTGTGAGTATGAGTGTTAGCCTGTGTGTGATCATGTGTGTGTGAGTGTGGGCCTGTGTGTGAGCATGTGTGTGAGTCCGTGTGTGGTGAGACTTTTTAACAGTGTATAGGTATTTAAGAGATTGTTTTCTGAGGCCAGAGCTCAGTAACAACAGATGGTTGGTAACTGCTGAGACAGGAGATGCTAATAGACATGACCAAAGCAGAAATAAGCAGAGGATCAGCCCAGCTCGGCTATGGCTGTGAACACTACTCATCACTTTTACTGTATGGTGACCTCCCATTAGGAATGGTCAGAGAGTAGAATAAATTCCAATCTTTGTCCCATTTCTGTCACCTTCAGCGGCTTTCATGGGGTTGGTATCACTTACCCTGAGCTCTGGGTGGTGCCACAAGAGTTTTGGACGAGGTGACTGTTTTCAGCACTGTTGGAATCCACTACTGTGCTCCCTTTTTATATGTCATCATTTAATTGGTGCTGTGTCAAATGCCAAGGAAGAGGTTGTACAGAGAAGATAAGTGGAAATGTAGAGACCTGGGCTCCGGCCTCAATCTGGATGTGCATTAACTGTGGGGCTTTGTCTCTTTTATGGAATCACAGCCTTTTAAACTAGTGGCATTTATAAGATGATTCTTTTTCTCTAACTTCAACATTTTTCAAATAAGTAATGGATACACATTGCTTGCTGTTGGATATTCAATAAAAAAAAGAAAAGAAATGAATACCCAAGGAGGCTGAGTGACATAGCCCAGCTCACCCATCTTGTGTGCCCTGGAACCTGGTCCTGTCTCCCCAGGTAAGTAGGTTGGAACAGAAGCAGGGCACTCACCTGGCTCTGGGTCCCTGTCCCTGGGAACCATGACTGTGAATAGCATAGCCACACGTATCAATTTACAGCAGTGTGTAATAGCCAAATGTAGCAGAGTTCCTTTGAAAGCCCTCATCCAAGAGAGGCAGTTAGAAAAAGCAAAGCATGGTTTGAGGAATCAAGATGATGGCACAAACAGAAATTAAAACATCATAAAAATGTGAAGAGTCGACATTAGAAAACTGATGTACATTAGAAATAATAAGACTTGTGTCGGGCATCTTGCATAGTTATTATGAGATAAAATTAAGTCACACTTAGGAATACTTTTTGAAATTAAAAATGTATGCAAGTAAAAGCATTACTATTAATACTGAAAAAATGCAAATTTTTAATTATAAAATATCTATGTAAAAATTGTACATTCCCTTAAATACTTACTTTAAATTGGTAAAATGCCTTTAAATACACAATCACACTGCTATGGATGAAGTTCTTAAATTTTACATTACTTTATCTTTTCCTTCCAGTTTGATGCCCTTAAAAAGAGAGAAGCCCAGAAGAATCTCATAATACATAGGAGTCTGTATTAGAAACTGCAAGGATAAAGAAAATTGGTTTTATATACAATGGTATTTTTCACATTATTTCTGTATCACACCAAGAAGACTTTATATCAACATTTATTTAACATGCTATTCTCTATCTAAAATATTTGGATGTAAAAATGGGTTAATTCAAATATAATTCCCGTCACAGCTCTTTTACAAAAATGTGAAACAGAAGCAGCACTTGAGCAACAAAAACTACATTCTAAGAAAACCTATTTGTAAAAGTACTAGCAGAAAAGAAAGAGATTGATGCCTATAGTGAAATAAGTATGGAAAAAATTATTCTTAATGAGATCATCATGCTCTTTGGCATACACATGCATGCTACGTATTAATTCTGAGGCCTATAATACAAGGCTTTTTTTTCTGTTATTTTTTTTCTTTTTTAAGAGAGAATATTGAGGGCATATTGAACCCCTACTCCTCTTTCCTGTGCCTTTGTCCTTCCCTAATGGTAAAAGTTGGCTAAGTATGGATTAAGTGCTTGAAGAAAGTGGTACACTTAAATCCAGCATTCCTATTACTGACAGATCTTGTATCAGTTAAGCATCTTCTTTCATGAATTACAAGAGGAAAATAAGTAGATAATATTCACAGTGATTTAGGATAGATTAGAAATTCCTCTTACTAGCTTATGGATAAATTCATGTGAAGAGCAAATCATTATATAACAAGGAGGTTTAGTCTGGAGAGAAGATGTAAAGGCCAAATGAGTGGCTCTGTCACTGGTTGCAGCCATTGGTACTGCTGAGACCTCCCAGAGAGGAGGGCAGAGGGATTCACACAGTCATTTCCCATCCCAAGAGAAATAGCCTTGCTTCTCATAGTCTCCTCTTATTTTTCCTTCAAAAAAAAAAGAAAAGAAAAGCAATATGTAGCATTATATAAGCTGTACATCTTCTTTCAGGATGCAAATGATTGCCACTGTTTAAAAATATTATCTAATATTGCTCGAGTCTTACTCATATCACCTCAACTTACTGAGTAGGCATCACAAGTCAAATACCAGCCTATGCATGTTGCATAAACCATCTCAATTGTCCTGCATTAAAAACTTCAGCACCAGGCAATCTTATTATCACCTTTTTACAAATGAAGAAATTGAGGCTTAGAGAGATCCACCAGCTATAGCCAACATGAAGCCAGGATTTTAACCTAAGTTGTCTATAAGTGAAGCCTTGTCAACTAACCATTAGGTCCAATACTGAAATTTATTTTCACTCTTTCATTTCATGGTAAGCTGGTGTTAATGAGAAGACCATATACAGAACAATATTGTGATTTATAAAGTCTTCATCTGCCATTTCACTTAAATTCACAATGAATAAAAGTAATTTAAGGTTAATGTAAGAAAAAACTACAAAAGATGATATTTTCTCAAGGAAATTTTATCAAATGAGCTTAAAAAACACCCATTTTAAGCAAGTACACTGGTATTCTTTCAATAAATGGGTGATTCTTAAGTGGTTATGTCAGCTGATTTAAATAGTTTTATGGGAAGCCAAGGCAGGTGGATCACAAGGTCAGGAGTTCAAGACCAGCCTGGCCAAGACAGTGAAACCCCGTCTCTACCAAAAATACAAAAAACAATTAGCTGGGTGTGGTGGCTGGCACCTATAATCCCAGCTACTGGGGAGGCTGAGGCACAGAATTGCTTGAACATGGGAGGCGGAGCTTGCAGTGAGCCCAGATCGTGCCACTTCACTCCAGCCTGGGCAACCGAGTGAGACTCTGTCTCAAAAAAAAAAAAAAAAATCGTTTTATAATAAAATCAAGTCTCCAATACCTGGAATCTGATTACATCTACTCAAGTATAAGCTGTAAATTATACTAGGCAATTGTATATAAAGGTACAGCTTGTATACAACACAAGGCTTTTGCACTTCTAGGCTGAAATCTACCTGTTACTATGGTCTCCAAGTCTTATGACCAAAGGTCTAAATTCATCCCAAAAAGGTACCTTTGTTTTTTTGCAGGAGTTCGGGGTTGGCTAGTACTATCCTGAAGTCATAAACAGGCAAAGCTGCTTGAGTTGCAAAGTGTACCGATGGTTGGTGATAATACTCAAGAAGGCTCTCTAATCAGCTATTTAGTGGGCCAGTTTCACAAGTATTATCAGCATAAATAAATGACTAGGTTAGTAAAATTAGAGAGAAAAAATTCAAACTGAAGCAAATGCATTTATAAAATTAGATTCAGAAACTAATTTGAACGAAATATTTTCTCATGTTCAGTCTTAACCAACCATAAAGCTGCACTGTAGAAGTAACCTCAGAATCCAGTGCCTGAACAAAATTGGGCTTTAGTGAGGTATTGTCCAAGGTTCTTTGTTAGTTTCATTTTCCAGTAACTTTTGTTCAAAAAATTCTGTTTTACGATATTGAATACTTTTAAACACTACTTGGAAGCAGAGTGTTAGAAAAGCAGGCACTACTTATTACATGTATCTTTCTACTTATAACATTGAGATTGCACTCCTGCAGGCAACATGATTCTGTATCTAGAAAATCCCATAGTCTCAGCCCAAAAGCTCTTTCAGGTGATAAACAACATCAGCAAAGTTTCAGGAAACAAAATCAATGTACAAAAATCACTAGCATTCCTATACACCAACAAAAGCCAAGCTGAGAGTGAAATCAGAAAGGCAATCTCATTCACAATTGCCACAAAAAGAATAAAATACCTAGGAGTACGGGTAAGCAGGGAGGTAAAAGATCTCAACAATGAGAGATACAAAATACTGCTCAAAGAAATCAGAGAAGACACAAACCAATGGAAAAACATCCCAAGCTCATGGATAGGAAGAATTAATATCATTAAAATGGCCATATTGCCTAAAGCAATTTACAGATTCAATGCTATTCCTATCAAACTACCAATTATGTTCCTCTCAGAAATAGAAAACAAAAAACTATTTTAAAATTCATGTGGAACCAAACAAGATCCTGAATAGTCAAGGTAATCCTAAGCAAAAAGAACAAAGCTGGAGATGTCATGTCATCCGTCTTCAAACTATAACTACAGGGCTACAGTAACCAAAACAACATGGTGCTAGTACAAAACCAGGCACATAGGCCAAGGGAACAGAATAGAGAGCCCGGAAATAAGGCTGCATAACTATGACCACCTGATCTTTGACAAAGCTGACAAAAACAAGTAATGGGGAAAAGACTCCCTAGTCATTAAATGATGCTGGGATTACTGGCTAGCCATACGCAGAATTAAGCTGGACCCCTTCTTTTGAACTTTTACAAAAATCAAAGCAAGATGGATTAAAGTCTTAAATGTAAAACCCAAAACTATAAAAACTCTACAAGACAACCTAGGCAATACTATCCTGGACAGATGAACAGGCAAAGATTTCATGACAAAGACTCCAAAAGCAATTGCAACAAAAGCAAAAATTGACAAGCGGGATCTAATTAAACTTAGGAGCTTCTGCACAGCAAAAAAACTGTCAACAGAGTAAACAGACAACCTACTGAGTGGGAGAACATTTTTGCAAACTATGCGTCTGACAAAGGTCTAGTATCCAGCATCTACAAAGAACTTAAACAAATCTACAAGGGGAAAAGCAACCTCCTTAAAAAGAGGGCAAAGGACATCAACAGACACTTTTCAAAATAAAACATTCTTATGGCTAACAAGCATATTAAAAAAGCTCAATATCACTGATCATTAGACAAATGCAAATCAAAACCACGATAAGATACCATCTCGCACCAGTCAGAGTGGCTATTATGAAAAAGTCAAAAAATAACAGATGCTGGCAAAGTTTCAGGAAAAAGGTAACACTTATACACTGTTGGTCAGAGTGTAAATAATTTCAACCACTGTGGAAAGCAGTACGGACATTCCTCAAAGACTTAAATGCAAACTACGATTTGACCCATCAATCCTATTACTGGGTATATAGGGAGAGGAATACAAATAATTCTATCATGAAGACACATGCACGTGAATGTTCATTGCTGCACTGTTCACAATAGCAAAGACGTGGAATCAACCTAAAGGTCCATTAATGACAGATTGCATAAAGTAACTGTGGTACATACACACTATGGAATACTATGCAGCCACACAAAAAATAACATCATGTCCTTTGCAGAAACATTGATGGGGCTGGAGTCTCATCACCAGGGGCAGTTCCATCTTTAAAAGTGCTGGACAAAACACTAAATAGGTCTGATTGCATTGAAACACTATCCAAATATGAACCCAATACTGCATATTCTCAGTTATAAGTGGAAGCTAAATGATGAGAACAAAGAAAGCAAGTGCAGGAGAGCCCAACTGGGAACCAACACAGAGGGAGAGAAGCCTATTATCCTCAACAAACTCACACAGGAACAGAAAACCAAATACCGCATGTTCTCACTTATAAGAGGGAGTTAAATAATGACAACTTATGAACACAAAGGAGGAGACAACAGATGCTGGGGTCTACTTGATGGTGGAGGGTGGGAGGAGAGAGAGGAAGAGAAAAGATAACTATTGAGTACTCAGCTCAACTCCTGGGTGATAAAATAATCTGTACAACTAACCCTTGTGACATGAGTTTGCCTCTGTTACAAACCTTCACATGTACCCACAAAACTAAAATAAAAGTTAAAAAATATAACAAAAAGATTACATTCATAAATATGATGAATTTATTTATAAAACTATCTGAGCTTCTTCAAATTGCAGATTTCTAGGTTAAAAAAGTGTGCTAGAGAAATAAGCAAATATACTAAATTTCTATAATTACTTTTATTCTCTAAATCAATATTTAAATACAAATGTATAGAAGCAGTGAGTATTATAGGAAAATAATTTTCAAATCTTCATTTTCTGTCTTGAACAAATTCAATAAACATATTATACTGTAGTTTGTAGCAGACAAAATTATTCAAATGCCTCTTATTCACTTAAATAATCTGCTTACAAAGAAGAGGTATGAGTTCTCCTTAAATTAAATAATATTTGGAAATGTACACTAGATAAATAATTGTCTGTTGATTGATTTTTAAATTGTTATTAAAATCTCCAGGATATTTAAGCTGCAAAACATACATCTCACCAAATAATAACAGTAGTTACACAGAGAATAAGAATGAGTGACTTCTTAAAAATTAAAATGTATCTTGTTTGTATCAACGTTGCTATGCATATAATTCCTATTTTGTCTTACAAAACCAGCTTAGTTTCTTTAATGAAATTGATACAATTTGGATTTCCATTGGGAAGGATATTTTTCCTCTATATTTTTAATTTTTTATAAAAAGAGAAATAACAGTTTTTAATATATATCTCTCTATCCAATATTTTAGATACACACGCACACACACACACACACACACACACACATTTGCCTTAATTATAGCTTACAGATTCAATTCCAGCTGTGGCCCAGCTGAATTTGAAGCAATGTGTTATTTTGTTAGATTATAATTGGCATTTCCATTTCATAAAGCCTAATATCAACATACCTGGTTCCCCATGGATGCTTTTAGTGAAAAATGAAACTAGCAGATAGAAGTCATTAGGTAGATTCCACATCAAATATTTTTGTCTTTTTATATCTGAAGAGTATATGATTTCAACACTTTTAAAGAAGAACTTTTATACTGATCTCTATAAACTTCAATAAAGCCTATGTGTCATCGACTCAGAGAATGAAAAACGTGTACAATGTGGGATACGATGTCTTGTTAAACTTTTGTCAACTTAAATATCATGAATTCTCAAAAAATCAATTATTTGTCAGCTATAGAATACTTCTAATATTCATTAAGAGCCTAAATGTGTACCCTTTAAAAATATTCAATTCATAGTAACAACGAATATTTACAGAGTGCTTGCAATTGGCCAGGTCGTCTTCCATGAGTGGCTAGATGTGATGTCATTTCTTCTTCATAGACATTTTCTGAGGTAGTATTTTTTTTTTTAGTCACAGTTCTTGTTCAGTGGAAGAAGAAACTGAGACATGGGTAGGTGAAGTAACTTGTCCCGAGTTACACAAATGATAACTGAATTGGGCTTAGCTGACAAACCATTTGGAACTGCCAAAGAAACCCTTAACCATTTTACCTTGGCAACTTCTCATAAGGCAGAAATTTTCCAACAATATCTTGAGAGTCAAATCCCCATTATTTATAGGTTTGGTAACTGTGAATAACAATAAGTAGTTAAGAATGCTTGTTCCAAAAAGGTAGACATCAAATGCATGTAAGTAAAAAAAAAAACACATGAATTATTTATTCACACAGCATTCAACTTTTATTGAACAAATTTGACAAATGAGATTCACTTGAAATGGAGTGGGGAGAGACAGACCATGTTCAATGAATCAATCCATGATAAGTGCAATATAGAAAACAAAGGAAGGAAACATGAGTGAGAAAGTCCTTATGGGTGGGATAGTGGCAAAATGGTAATCGCTCAGACAGGGAACTTTGTGACATGCTGCCATCTGAGTATAGACCTGAGAAAGAGCAAAGCACCAAGGCTGGGGGCCCATGAGCAGGGGATGTTTAGTGCACTTGAGGAGTGGCTGCAAGAGGAAAAGGTCTGGAGCAGAGTGAGAAAAGACAGGTGTGATGGGGTTGGAGTCAGAGAGAAGAGCTGGACCAGATCACATGTACCTTGTAGAGTTTGGCTAAGAGAAAAGGCAAGCTGGGAAGGGGTGGCCTAGGCTTCAGGTTGGAAAATGACCATTCTGGTTGCTGTGCGTAGGCTGGGTGGGGCTGAGGGAAGAGCAAAGAGGACAAGGTCAGGAGAGCCTAGCTGGGAGCCAACACAGAGGGAAGGAAGCGTAGGAGCCACGACACATTGAGATGTAGAATGCAAAGTCTTCATGGCACGCGACAGTTTTCAAAGTGCTTTCATATCCTGCACAACCAGCAGTCTCGTGAAAAGGAGAAGAAATGTTTCATCACCAGGAGCAGATCCATCTTTAAAAGTGCTGACCAAAACACTAAATAGGTCTGATTCAGTGGAAATATTGTGCAAATACAAAAAGCAAATACTGTCTGTATCCATTGCAACAGCTAGCTGGTGTTTCATTTACACTGGAGGGGAAATATAAGGGAGTAGAAGTATCTCTGTTTCTCAAGGCTCAATCTCTACAGTCAGAGAGTCAGGGCCCAGTGAACATGGTGCCTACATATTGAGAACTCCTACTACAGAGCACACTTTGTTTTTGTCTTAGTAGATAGCAGGTTGGTTGTTCTGTGGCCTCCTAAGCATATGAGGAGATCAAGACTCCTAGGCTTTCCCCCAGGCAAAAACATGGACAGGAATATGTAGCTTGCACTTTCACAGAGAAGCGAAAGTACAAAATCAAAGTGTATTTTGCCAAGACATGAGGTGTTTTTTTCCCTTGTAAGCCCACCTTGCCCTTAAAAGTTCTCACTACATAGTCTCCTTGTTCTTTGATTTCTGCCAATAACTATTTTCAGTCTATTTTTTTTCTAATGTAAATAATGCCATGTACTAGGTTCCAACAGTGAAAAATATAATGATGATACGGTGGTAGCCTCAAGGAAGTTAGAAACTTTTTCATGATAGATAAGGAAAAATATATAGCAAGAGCTCTAACCAAGCAAAAAGTATGAGAAGTGCTTACAAATTGCCATCGATAATCAAAGCAAAAAAATCAGCAGAAAAAAAATGAAGAAATGTTTTAAAATAAAAAAGGTCCTTAACAGGGAGACAGGATCTTTGTAGATGCTCGAACTCAAATGATGTAGGTAATGAGAGCACCAACTTTACTCCTCTTGTTCAGTTTTTGAGCTATGGGAATCTGTCTTCAGATTAATCATGTTAAGATGCTCAGAAGTAGTTGCTTATCATGTCTATACCTAATTAAACATATTTACCATATTTGCTGGCTCTCAAATGTCAGGCACCAGCACATTCAAGAAACAGACAGATAAGATGATCAATCCTGTTCACATTTATGTGCATGGCGTTTTGAACCTTCCCTGATTTTCCAATGTCTCTTTCTTCCTTCTCAGATACCACCCTATCCATAAACATCATTCTATTTTCTTTTTTCTTTCTTTTCCTTTTTTTTTTTTTTTTTTTTTTTGAGAGTCTCACTCTACATTGAGGCTAGAGTGTAGTGGTGTCATCTCAGCTCACTGCAACTTCTGCCTCCTGGGTTCAAATGACTCTCCTGCCTCAGCCTCCTGAGTAGCTGGGATTACAGGCATGCACCACCATGCCTGGCTAAGTTTTGTATTTTTAATAGAGACGGGGTTTTACCATGTTGGCCAGGCTGGTCTCGAACTCCTTACCTCAAGTAATCCACCCGCCTTGGCCTCCCCAAGTGCTGAGATGACAGGCTGAACCATCATGCCCAGCCTAGTTTCTCATACATTATCTGGTCCCTCGTTTTATGCATCCACAAAAGATATACAAGTGTTATTTACGTTTGTCTAATAATACAGTTCTTATACTAGACTGTAAACCACTAGTCTCTATACCTATTAAAAGACCTATCATCATGCTGCTCACAAAATTATTTCTTGATGGAAGTCTATTAAATCAGGTAATATGAATACAGTGCACAGCTCACTACATGTCATAGTGAAAACCCTCAATAAGTGATACCTGTTATTATTGAATGAGTTGATGGTTGGGTGGATAAATCTGCTGTAGACAAAATGCTTTTCCTGTATATTAAATAAAATGAGAAGCCTTACATCGACCAGAAATAATCTGCAAAAGTACAATAAAAAAGAAAAATGTTAGCCCTCAAGATTGCTAGTGAGAGGTTTGTAATTTCAAGAGAATCAGAAAAAAATAAAATAAGCTTCTTGGGATAGAAACATCCAATGGAAGTGAATCTAGAAGGGTGGCTATAAAAAGCCCTGGGCAGTGTCTGGCACGAAATCAGTTGTAGGTAAATTCCTCTCAACTGAATTATTCACCATACTTAGAAGAAATTAAAAGAAATTAATTAAAATTTAAGGTTTCATAGGATTTCTCTAAGTTTCAGAAACCATACAAGTATTTATAAATCAGAGAAAGTTTTTTTTTCTCTCCAACATAACATTGGACATGCAGGAAAATAACTCTTGCTTAGCATATGGGTAGACTCCATATAGAACTAAGAGAAGAGAAGTAAGCCTGAGGCAGCCAGATGGATTATGCCTGGGACCAGGATCAGAACTTTCACTATGTAGGTGCTTGAATTGGATCATTTGTTTGCAGATTGCACTATAATCCTGACACTGTAATCATTTACTGAACTCTGTCATAGCGTTCATTTAGGTATCACAGTATGGATAAATAATTAAGGGTCAGGTTGTGTTCCCAATATAATAGCTGCTGTTATAGGAATTTCCTGGTGGAACTGATAGTGTTTGCTTACTTTTAGTGGGGAATATTTCATTCTGTTTTGTTTTTGAAGAAATGGTGTAGCAGGCTGAATAATATCCAGTCAAAGATAGCCCCTTCCTAATCCCTGCAACCTGTGAATGTTACCTGATATAGCAAAAAGAACTTTGTAAATGTGATTAAGCTAAAGACTTTGAGATGGGGAGATTATCCTGGGTCACCTTCAGGTGGGCCTAACTGTAAGCACAAGGGTCCTTATGAGAGAGAGGCAAGCAGGTCATAGAAGGAAATGGGTGATGTGAAGACAGAATCATGAGATTGGAGTGATGGGAAAATGGGTCAGGGGCCAAAGAGTACAGGAGGCCTTAGAAGCTAGAAAAAATGAAAAAAACAGATTCTCCTGGAGAGACTCCAGAAGGAACCAGCCTTACAAATAGCTTAACTTAAGCCCAGTGTGACTGATTTTGGATTTCTTGGCTCCAGAACAGCAAAACAAAAAATGTGTGTTGTTTTAACCATCGAGTTTGGGATAATTTGCTATAGCAACTACAGGAAGCTGATACAAATGAATAGGGAGTGAATCACAATAGATGTAATTCTAGAGTCACAGACAGGAGAGTGGGAAATTTATAAAGACACCACACAATGAATCTGACTGGCCTGTGATTGAAAGAAGGCAATGTCCTGAGAGGAACGGCCTTCGAATTTTCTGTACAACTGGAAAAGAGAAGATCTAGGTAAGGAGAACATAAAACTTTTTTTTCTCTTTGCAGATCTATGATTTGGAAATTTATGTTCCAAATAATTTAGTTAAAAGGCACAGAAGTTGTCCCTTAACATGTCTACATCTATTTACAATGATCTTACAAAAGAGGCATGGAAACACGTGAAGGTGTCAGAGCAAATGTTTTTCCTGCATTTAGTTCTATTGAACCTGGCCCTGAAGGGTTTACTCCAGCATGGAGAACAGGTGTATTCTCTGCTCCAGCAATACTATTGGAATGTCCTGGAAACAACTTGAATTCTATACTTTTAGTACTGTGCTGCCAAATTATGTCCATAACACACATTTAGGGATGTGGCCATCACGGTATTTTCCTTCGCCATCCAATCAGATTTGGTCACCACATTCAATAACCAATAGCTGCTTGCTGCCTCTCATGGCGGGGCCACTCTGCTAGGTTCAGGAATAAGACACAGCATGGACTCTTAAGGATTTCAGTGTCTAGTGAGGGGAAGAGATAAGCATATAGGAATATTGAAATAAGAAGTCAGGCTGTTCCAAGAGCCTATGATCCAAACATGAGAGCACAGGGAAATTTAAATTAGACACATTCATGATCTTACTGAAGGGGAGAGAAGTGAACATTTATAAAATATGCAAATACAGTTGAAAAAATAATCAAGACTCCTGGTCTTTTTAAAATGTCTTTCAGAAGACATTTTAATAACATGTGATTGTTCAAAAAACACAATGTACACTTCAGGATATATGTTGAATGAAGTCCTTGGGGAGTTTGCTGTTTGACAAGGATTGCTGTTAATGGGAGTCCTGTTGTTAAATCTGTGTGTGCGGCTTTGAAAAACTAAGCAGCACGCTAAATGCTAATTTTTAACTTGGTGGTGGTAATTTCTGATTGTGCTGATCTAGAGTAAACAATTTTAGGTAGAAAGTGTTTCCTGTTGTGCTCCTTTTATTTCATTTATTGAGAATTAATGCCCACAGAAAACTGGTGAACTTGGCATACTGAAACAATGATCACCTTCAAGTTTGTAAAGCCACAAAACATTTCCTTTAGGAAGCTCTCATAACCCAAAAAGAACTTTTAAACACTAAAATTCCTCAAATCCCTACAGAGGTCACCAATATGTAGCTTCCGGCAATATTTAGGGTTTGCCAGGGCTGTAAATATGATAAGACTTTGGAGACATGCCACTTTTTAATTCAAATTCAACTAAATCGTCTGACTAGGTTTCTGTGTAAATAAACCTCTTTCAAAGGAGAATCACGAATAGGAGTAACTTGAAAAAAAGCATGAATTCTTCCTTCAAATAAATGCTTGAGATAAAACTAAATTAAACCCTAGGATCTTATTTTCTCACCTAAGCTCTGGATCCTAAGTAAAGTTTTAAAATTCAGTTTCATGACAGCTGTGGCTATTATTGATTATGGCGGTTTATATGAAACCTATTTACCAGTTTGGCTTATTCTTTTTTCCCCTAAATGGACGGATTGTTGGAATTGGCCATACCTACCATGTATTGTCTTGTTATTTAATTGCAGCTTCTCCAAACCAACCCAAATGACTGTGCTGATTTTACGGAAAGTTATTTAGAGAAGGAAATATAAATTGTGATTTCTCACAGTTTTCGTTTAATCTGAGGTCTCTGAACATAAAGAATCCTCTGAGAACAACTAAATTAACCCTTTAATTCTATTTTTGTATATAGTAAATATTTTGGCAAACATTTAAGCAAACCAAGATTAGGGGCTAAGAGGACAATACACACATCAAGAAATCTTTATTTACTTATTTATTTTTATGTATTTATTTATTTTGAGACAGAGTCTCACTCTGTCACCCAGGCTGGAGTGCAATGGTGCGATCTTAGCTCACTGCAAACACTGACCCCCAGGTTCAAGCAATTCTTCTGCCTCAGCCTCCTGAGTAGCTGGGATTACAGGCATGCACCACCATGCCCGGCTAATTTTTGTATTTTTAGTAGAGATGGGGTTTTGCCATGTTGGCCAGGCTTGTCTCAAACTCCTGACCTCAGGTGAACCACCTGCCTCGGCCTCCCAAATTGCTGGTACAAGACATTTGAATGTGCCAAGTTTTAATTAGATAGAATAAATTTAAATAATCAGGTATTCTGGAGACTTCAGTGTATCTTCCACATGCACTGCACTTCCTCAAAGTCCAGTTAGCAATGAAGAGACTCAAAGCAAGATGGCAGCAGATAGAAGAAGCTGAGTCAAAGAGTACTGGGAATAAAGCATAAGACATAAAATCAGCACAGGTTGATTGAGAAGCTGAGGTATATTTCTGTCATACGCACTCTTAAGCTACAAGGATAGTTTTTGACTTTTTTTTTTTTTAAGCTTCCAGACTTTTCTTAATGGGTAGCACTGTGAAATCAAAAAGAGCTGGACTATAGAAAACTCTGGAATCTGTAATTTGATTTTGGGGAAGTTAATTATCTTTACTGGGTTTTATTCCATTTTAGTAAAATAATGAAAGGAAAGGGTTGTATCATCTCTATGCCTTTGTTCTCTTCTCTCTATGCAGTTAAAACTGCCCTACTATAATTGGCTATCCTACCTCATTTGTATAATTGAAATGTCTCCTAACTCATTTACCTGCCTGCAGCCTTACTGCCTTTAGTCCATTTTCCTCCTGAAACCACAGTGAATGTTGATAGGATTGTGTCCTACTAAACTTTCAAGTGCTGGAGTACTGCTGCATTGGGCTCAGGATAAATCCCAGTTTCTTAAAGAGTGTCCCCCGCCCACACTTTATTTGCAGCCCTGTTCCTCCTCTTATTCCCTTTGCTCTTCCTGATTGGGCTTCCTGGATTCCTCTGGAAGCAAATGTATGTTAATTGTGTCTGTCTAAGGAGTCTCAGTCTCCATGTCATTTGCTCTTTTGAGGGAGACATCCTTAACTCCAGACTAGGTTGGGTGCTCCCTTAACATTTTCTACACCTTCTACTGTCGGTAACAGCTCATTTTACACACTCTACTGCCAGTGTCTGATTGCAAGAAGTTTTTTGAGTCAGATCTTGTCTGTATGGCTCACTGTCACTCTAATGCTTAGGGGCGGCTTGGCACCCAGAAGCATTCAATCCTTAATGGTTCAGCATGTGAACAAGCGAATTGATAAATTATATAACTATCCAGGCACATGGATTGTGGGTTGATTCATATTATTTTCTTATTGCTAAAAAAATCTATTCTCTTTATCACTTGTAAACCAAATAATAATAACAAGACTTAGTATGACCTCAAATAATTCCTTTGATTTGCTTTTTCCAATAAGATTTCTCCTGATTTATAGAATCTGATTTTTTCCTAAAAAACATAATTTGCACATTGCATTCAATTCCAGTAAAATCAGTAAATGTTACAACCAAAGTAGTGAACATAATGGCATGCTAGGCTGGGCACGGTGGCTCACACCTGTAATCCCAGCACTTTGGGAGGCCGAGGCAGGTGGATCACCTGAGGTCAGGAGTTCAAGACGAGCCTGGTCAACACGGTGAAACCCGTCTCTGCTAAAAATACAAAAATTAGCCTGGTGTGGTGGTGCACACCTGCAGTCCCAGCACTTTGGGAGGCTGAGGCAGGTGGATCACCTGAGGTCAGGAGTTCAAGATGAGCCTGGTCAACACGGTGAAACCATGTCTCCAGTAAAAATACAGAAATTAGCCTGGTGTGATGGCACACACCTGTAGTCCCAGCTACTCGGGAGGCTGAGCGGGGAGAATGCCTTGAACCTGGGAGGCAGAGGTTACAGTGAGCTAAGACTGTGCCACTGCACTCCAGCCTGGGTGATGGGAGTGAAACCGTGTCTGAAAATAATAATAATAATTATTATTATTATGGCATGCTAATCTGATGAGACAAACAAACAACAAAAAAGGTGAAAACCTGGAAGCTACTAAGATGTCCTTTATAGGGGAAGGTACTGAGAAACTGTGGTAACTCCAGACAATGGAAAGAAAGATACATACATCATACATCTTGTCAGTACTAAAAGAAAATGAACTACCAAGCCATGAAAAGATATGGAGGGAAGTGAAATGGATAGTACTAAGTGAATGAAGCCAATCTGAAAAGCCTTCATATTGTATGAGTCCAACTCGATGACATCCTAAAAAGGCAAAACCCTAAAGACAGACTAAAGGTTAGTGGTTGCCAAGCACTGGGGGAAGGAGGGATAATTAGGTGGCACGTGGAGGATTTTTAGGGCAGTGAAACTATTCTGTATGATACAACAATGGTGTATACATTATACATTTGTCCAAACACATAGAATCTATAACACTAAGAGTGAACCATGATGTGAACTATGAACTTTGGGTCATAATAATGTGTAGATGTCTTTTTATCAGTTGGAGCAAAGGAACAAATAGGCCACTCCAGTGTGGTATTTTGACAATGAGGGGTTGTGTGTGTGGTGACAAGGGGTATATGGAAACTCTAAGTGCTTTCTGTTCAGTTTTGCTGCGAACCAAAAACTGCTCTAAAAAAATAAGGTTTGTTAATTTAAAAAGATAGGGTGGCTCATTAAACACCTACCTTGATTTCTTCCTAATATCAGAAAATATTAGTGGTGTGTTATATCAAGCTTAATAATTATTTAACAGAACTGATATAATTGACTAATTAAATCAGCCACACAATCTACATAAATAATCTGATTTGAAATTGCATGAGTGAAAACATTGGTAATTATTGAAGCAGGCAATAGGGCTCCATTACTATTGGGTACTTGGTATATGTTTGAAATTTTCCATAATAAAATATTAAACAATATCTGACCAGTTCTTTAAATCAACATTTGGGAAATTGAGAAACAAAAATACCTTCTGTCATATTTATATTTGTCCTAACACTTGTATTTCCATATGGACACCTAAAATTTTGCAGGGGTCATTAATAATCAATGATCTTTTAATCTGAGACTAACTCAGTGAGGGTAGACTACATCACAACATATTTGTGACTTTTTTCCGTACTTTACAGACAGGAAATGCCACCAGAGTTTGAAAATAGATTAACTCTTACCCTGGGATGCTACATATGTTAGTGTACTTTTCAAAGTGCCCAGCTCACTACGAGCAGGTGAGTTACATGTCAGGGAGAGTTTGGCACTTAAAATATAATTTCTTTAGCTTTTAGCAATGCATTCCTTTCATTTATTTTTACAGAAGAAAATAAATGTCAACACCAAGAGATTATACATACAATGCATTGAAAGCCATGGCATATTTCGCATGGCTGCTCAAAAGATAACCCATGCAAAATATGTGAAACGACTTGTAACTATGCCATATGAGAGAAAATGTAGTCTTATCCATAATACATAGAGTGTTTGTGTAGGATATGCACAGTCCAAGTAACATCTCGGACCAATAATTTGACTTCCCATAATAGCAGCTAGCTTGAGGCATACATCATGAAAAACATGGTTCCTAGATCAATTTAGATATGGTAAAACAAGGTTGCACACACATTACTATAGAGGAGGGAATTCAGCCTATAAACTCTATAGCACAGTAGAATGATTATTCGCAGCAATGTAAAGTTGGTGAGGAAACATTTGCCAAGGACCCCTTATTTGTAGCGCACAATCCCAGATGCTGCCTTGGGTAACAACATAAATGAAAGGAACATGAACTGCCCTTTAGCATGTTTGAATCTATTTGGAGATGTCATGCATAAACTAAATTAATAAGCCACATATAAAATAGACTTAAGTAGAAATACAGTAGCTTTGTGCACTAAAATCCTATTTCCATGATAATATAGCATTGGTACACATGCAACGAAAACCATTTGGAGTCAAGAATAATTAACCCAGAAAGATGCTTTTTGTTTTTAATTTTGTGACAGTCAAGTTTTGCGTTCAAGATCTGTAACAGTAAAGACAAGTGGAGACTGGGGATCTGAGCTAAAGGTGTGAGATGCTGGGAATGGGACGCAAAAACATTAAGAGGCACTGATGAGCAAACTCAGTATTAAAGAGATCACAAAGTAATTGGAATTTCATTATGAATTTATATTAAAATGGATTGTATATAGATGAGACCTTAGATTACATGTATTCTAGGCCATTACTTCTTCCTCTATTGTTTTCTTTTATGAGTTTTATTTTCCTAACTATTACAAACACACAACACCCAACAAATACTTGTACAACGTTAAATCTGACGAGATCAGGTGCATTCAGAGTGGTAAGGCTGTAGAAGTCAAATTCTTGAACATAAGCAGGGCCTGTGGCCCCATGGATAGTTATTATCAACTGAACTGCATCAAACCACCCACCAAAACACGCCTAAAGTCTATATGTCGAAGTCCTAATTCTCAGTACCTCAAAAGGTGACTGCACTGGAAGACAGCATATTTAACAAGGTAATTAAATTACAATGAGGTCATTATGGTGGCCCTAATGTAATGTGACTGGTATCCTTATAAGAAGAGAACATTTAGACACAGATACACCCAGAGGGAAGACCATGTGAGGATACAGGGAAAGGAGAGCTATCTACTAGCCAAGGAGAAAGGCCTGGAATAGATCCTTCCCTTACTGCCCTCAGGAGGAACTAACCCTGCTAGCACCTTGATCTTCGACGTCTAGCCTCCTGAACGATAAGAAAATAAGGTTCTGTTGTTTAAGCCACTCAGTTTTTGTATTTTGTTTCAGCGGCCCAAGCACACTAATTCAACAGCTAAAATACATGTTATTTTTAAATAACTGGAAGACATTGCAAAATATAATACACCAGACTTACTTATCTTATATATCTTTACATGTTACTCAGCACAGTATAGTAGCATAACTGAAAACTGAACATGTGCCCTCTACTTCTGTACATTTGACTGAGACAAGTCATTCCCTCTTCAGTACTTAGTTTCTCAGACGTACTACACCAATAATTGACAAAGATTCAACATAGAGATGGAACGTAATTTTTGGCTACTTTGATGTGTAATAAGTCCATTCTTAACTAAAGTAAATAACAGTAAGGACAACAGTGAGGCAAAACTGCACTCCACAGCACATCACATTTTCACTAAGAAACATTTATGGTTTCCATAATAATAAATAAATAGTGACTCACTGGAAGAAAAAACAAACGACTTAATTGTGTTGTCCTTAAATATGAAATAATTTCTCTTTCATTCCTGTGGTGGGAGAGATAAAACTAAATTTCTTCAAGGTAAAAGTCTACATACTATCTTGGATTCTTACCAATGCCATTTGATTACAAACCGAAAATCCAAAGGAGGTATGTTTAGGAGAAATTTTATCCTTCTGTTTATATGTATTGTAAATGATTTTTTAAAAATCAGACAGGACATCTGCAATTTCTTAAGCATGAATTTTCAAAGACCATGAAGCCCTCTGGGTGACTTTTTCATTTCCTTAACAGATAGTTTAGTTTTAAACTACATACTTTCCCTTGGCAGGCTGAGAGATAAAAAGCCTTCTATAAAATTGATTTGGCATCAACATAAAAGAAACCTTTGTAAGTAGTGCTCTTCACCAAGCATATATCCAAAAATTAAAATGTCACTCAGATCTGAGGTACATTCCCTGCCACAACATCCCCAACAAAATCATATTTACAGTCTGAGTGGTCATATTTCAGAGAAAAAAAAACTACTTTTACCTGTGCCTTTTTATTTTTGCAAGATTGCAAGCACTTCAAATTGTGTATTGGACATACCAATTTCAACCTAGTAAAACATGTAGTGTTTTTCATATGTTGCTTCATTGACCCATCGGTCATTCAAGAGCACATTGCTTAATTTTTATGTATTTGTAGTTTCAAAAATTCCTCTTGTTATTAATTTCTAGTTTTATTCCATTGTGGTCAGAGAAGATGCTTGATATTATCTCAGGTTTTTAGAATGTTTTATGACTTGTCTTGTGACCTAACATCTGGTCTATCCTTGAGAATGATCCAGGTGCTGAGGAAAGGAATGTGTATTCTGTATTTAACTGTACATTTTAAAATAACTTAAACAGTATAATTGGATTGCTTGTAACTCAGAGGATAAATGCTTGAGGGGATGTATACCCCTTTCTCCATGATGTGTTTATTTCACATTGCATGCCTGTACCAAAATATCCCATGTACCCCATAAACATCTACACAATGAAAATTAAACGTTTAAAATATCTTTACAATATATTTTGGGTTTTCCTCAAATAAACAAGTCAAGTACATGTATTCACAATGTTTAAGGTAAAATGGATAGTTACATTTCCTTAGTCTTATTCTTTTCTTACAAGAATGAAACATTTTCATAAATTAGATGATTTATTAGAAATTAATTAATATAATTAATGTTGTCTACATTTACCCAAAAACAAAATGCCTTTCTACAATAAATGCAGACAGTATCTGTATAGTTAATGGTAGAAAATAAGTCAATGCTACAGATAGTATAAGACATACCTTACGAAATTCAAGTATTTCAAGAGGGAAATCTGCTATTTTGCTTTCTAGAAATTGTATTAAATAGTTTATAAAAAAATTTCCTTAAAATGAAACAAGTAGTTGAAAAGCATACAATGCAATACTTTATTCCATCTCTTCTAATATGTTTGAGCCAAGAGTGATCTGCAGATTGAACTGTTCTTAATGCCTGTTAAAATGTCCTGATTAAACAGTGCTGTCTTAAAGGTAGATTCAAAAAAGACATAAGATAACTAATCCCATAAATTTTAACTTCATGGAATTTGCTTATAAGTATTTGCTTCACTGAATGCTGCTTAAATGGGACTTTTGTATGCTGTGAGCAATAATAAGATCTAACAAGGAGGAAAATGTCACTTAAGAATGTTTCAAACCACTGTCTTAAGATCAAAAACCAAACTTAGCTCAAATATCTGTTAGTGACAACTTTCTCACTATCAAGCTAGCCAAAATTTGATCACTGATGCGCAACTACAAAGGCTAATCTTGATCTTTCCACTACACACTGAATTAATTCTGCCAGCAATTTTGAAAAATTTGTTTATACAAATTTAGATTCATATAAAGTTGTAAGAAAAAAATGGAATGATGCTTCGTACATTTTGCCCAATTTTCCCTAATGATAAGGACTTACAAAACTATAGTATAATAACATAAGTAGGATACTGACATTGACACAATCTACCAACTTAATTCAAATTTCCCTAGTTTACTCATTGGTGTGTCTGTGTATATGTAAAGTTCCACACACTTTAAGCTTTATTGAGACAAGCTGATATACAAAAAAATGCACACCATTAGTGTATACATTTTCTTTAGTTTGAACATATATACACAATTATGATACCATCACCATGATAAAAGTATTAAACATCCAGCATCTCCAAAAATTACCTTGTGTTCATTTTTGATTTGCTTTTGTGTTAAGAACACTCAACATGAGATCCACTTTTAAGTAATTTTAAAGTACACAATAGTGCATTTTTAACTACAGGTACACATGGGGTACAAATGGTGTACATATTTGTATAGATACAAATGGTGTACATGTTTGTATAGATACAAATAATGTGCATATCTACAAGTAATGGGGGGCTGTACAGTAGCTCTTTAGAACTTACTTGTTTTTCATAATGAATTTTATATGCATTGAACTACTCTGCATTTTCTCTTCCTTCCAGTACCTGAAAACTACCACTGTATTCTCTGTTTCCATGAATTTAACTATTTTAGATACCTCATATAAGTAGAATTATACAGTATTTTGTCTTTGCTGGTTTATTTCATTTAGAATAATGTCCTCTAAGTTTACCCATGTTGTCAAAAATAGTAGGATCTCCTTTTTTCCTTTTTTAAAAGAATGAATAATATTCTCTCTTTATATATATTTATATATATTATATATATATTTATATATATTTATATATTTATATATATTTATATATATTTTATCTATTTTTATATATATTTTCTATATATTCATATATATTTTATATATATATTTACATATATTATATATATTTACATATATATTTATATATATTTATATATATTTATATATATTTATATATATATATTTTATATATTTTATATATTTTATATATTTTATATATATATTTATATATATTCATATATTTTATATATATTTATATATATATAAATATATATATCCCCCATTTTCCTTATCCATTTATCTGTTAATGGACATTGGGTTGTTTCTATATGTTGATTAATGTTGCAATTAACATGGGAGTGCGGAAATATCTTCAAGATCCTTATTCAATTCTTTTGGATACATATCCAAAAGTAGGATTTCTAAATCATATGGTAGTGTTATTTCTAATTTTTCAAGGAACCTCCATACTGTTTCCCATAATGGTTTACTAATAAACATTATCATCAACAGTATACAGGAGTTCCCTTTTTCTCCACAAACTTGCCAACATTTATCTTTGTTTTTTATAATAGCCACCCTCAGGGTGTGAGGTGATGTATCATTGCGGCTTCGATCTACATTTCCCTGATAAATAGTCAGCTCACCCTTCACGTATCTATTGGCTATATTTGTGTGCCTTCTTTGTATGTCTTCTTTGTAGAAATGTCTATTCAAATTCTTTGCCCATTTAAAATATCAGATTATTTGTTTTTCGGCTATTGAGTATAGGAGATTTCTATATATTTTGGATATTAACTCCTTATCAGATAGGTGGCTTACAGATATTTTTTCCTATTCCATGGACTTAATTCATTCTGTTGATTGTTTCTTCTGCTGTGAAAAGCTTTCTTTTTGGTTTTATGTGGTCTCATTTGTCTATTTTCGATTTTGCTCCCTGTGCTTTTAGTGTC
This sequence comes from Pan troglodytes, assembly GCF_028858775.2. NCBI lineage: Eukaryota > Metazoa > Chordata > Mammalia > Primates > Hominidae > Pan > Pan troglodytes. The sequence continues at coordinate 110,150,549 of NC_072412.2, read as the reverse complement.
AAGTTTAAGAAATCATTGCTAAGACCAATGTCAAGAAGCCTTTCCCAATCATTTTAACAGTGTGAGAGAAATTTTTTTCTTTTTAAATTAGTTCATTCAAATCACTCCTATAGAGCTTCAGTATATTGTCATTTTTTAAAAGTTTTGGGTATCTAATAACATTTTTATAACCAGTAGTATTTATAGTGTATTTTAATACCAAATTTGTTACGACAAATATAATACAGCAAAAATGTACTCTGATATTTTCTATTGACATGAAAATGTTTAGATTTTATGAAAAACAATCATAGTGCAACCAATCTGATTATAATCAGAGAATCTTAGGTCTGAGAAACTGCCTTACATAATTACACACGCTAATCTTCTACTGAAAATTGCCACGATCTACATTGTGATACCTTGATAGACAGTCATTCTGACCCTCGTTGAATTCTTCTAGTGTACTTATTCTCTCCATTCACAGCAAATCCATTCTGTGAGTAATTTCAGGGCTAGAGAGTACTTCCTCTCACTGAGTTAAATCTGTCTGTCTGTGACTTCTGACTTTGGTCCTATTTCTGAACCTTACAACTGCGGAGAATGTATCTCACCCTCCTTCCACATCACAGCTCTTCATACATTTGGAGACAGCCATATACAGCAGTTCCCATTTTATCAGTTCACTCTCCCCATGCTTTGAGTCGATTCTAATGCAAATAGATGATATACTTTCCCACTAATGCATGAACTCCAAATGGCAGGGTGTACTTTGAAATGAAATGGGAGGTTGACACTATTCATGGTGAAAGTCATCAATGCTGTTGGATTTGTAGACTAGAAAGATCCAAATGGCCTCCCTGATTGAGATTTACTAGATTCACAGAGAAGACAAAAATCTCAAATAGAGATCTGAAAAGAGTTTCTATGCCTTAGAAAGTCAGCCCAAACTAAGTCTGTCAAATATATTGAGGATTCCTGATGGTTGGAATTTTTTTCATGATTATTTTTGACAGTTTTTCTTATCTCTCTCATGTTTCTGTGCTACCACAAATTCATTGCCTGTAAATTGCCTTGAGATTTTTTTTACTAGATCTAAAAACAAAAGCAAACACTTTCAATATGAAATAAGGCATTTAACCATCCTTAACATTGCTTTCCTATATCTTGAAGTTATGTTTCCATCTTTTTACAAATAATGAAGCCTGAAGGCATCATAATAGATTGTAAAGATCCAGTGCCCACTGAAGACTCTTAAAAGTGAGGGAATGATAATATCATTCTTCTTGTAATGTGACAGAAACATTGAAATCTTAATATTTCTTGGACAATGTTATATCAAAATTATTTTGGAAAAATATTTCCCTTGAATAGTCTTTCATATGAATATGTACAGCAGCATGTATACAGTAAGTTATAAATAAATGCTTATTCAACAATGATGTTATGTCATATATTCTGTATGTATGTGTGTTTATATTTGTTTGCTTGTTTGTTCCTTCAAACTATTTTTTCTCCTACATTCTCATACCATTGTTTATGACCATATGATATTACATCTAATTGTAAATTTAAAAATTCAGTTGCAGATGTATTATTTCACACACAATATCAAGTTATTACAGATATATTTTCATCTCACTAGACTTAATTTAGCTCTTATTTGAATGCTGTGTATTTGGTGTCTTTTCTGAGATTTAGGCTTAATTGATTGGATTCTTACTATATACAGTGTTAGTAACCTTATCTGTTTTTAAGATATTTAACTGCTCAGAATTTTTTTTTTAAAAAAAGGAGGAAAAAGCAGTATGTTCTTGTTTATCTCAAGCTATGCAAGCAATACTTTGTTCTTCCTAACAGAGCCACATAATCACAAGATGACTAATTAATTTATCAAGTTCCATGAAAAGAGCAGATTCTATGACTGCCTGCACAGTGCCCAGGTCTTAATCATGGAAATTCATTCAATAGCAGCCGAGACTAGCTGATGAATAGCTCTACAGCTTTTGAGAATTATTTTCTAGTAAGCTGCCATTCTGTCTTCTAAATGTAAACTAGGTAGTATGTAACCATGACGGCATCTTAGCAGTCATGAGAAGGATGTATAACATATGGAAAATTGTTTTTACCTGAAGTGATGAGATGAAATAGATGATTTCATTAAAGGAGGTCTAGTACAGTCTGATGTTGAAAAATAGTGATTCATTATATGCAACTCAGAATGGGATGAATGAACTAATAGCCTAGGGAATTATGTTAAGGGATAGAAATTTAACATCAAGATATGTTGGAAGTAGTGGGTGAAGGAGAGGAAACTCAGCAAGATGAAAAAGGAGGAAGTGAATATGAAAAACATGTTTCATCTCTGCTTTTTCTTTGCTATATAACTTTCAACATAGTTGTAATATAGTCAAAAAAGGAATACTCCAAAAAAATACCTAAGGCACTTAGGTTACTTAAAAACAACCTTTTGCAGCTTTATTAAGACTTAACTGGCTCTTTGAACCCTCAGGAAAAACAAATGTATCCCTCTTTTTAATCTGATGTTATAATATGATGGAGAGAAAATCTAAACTATGTCAGTATTGGCAAGAATCATTGAGGGTCATAGGCTGAAGAATCTCTTCAAACAAAGAAAACAAATTACCATAACTTCATGATATTCTAATCAACTCAAATGATCATTAGAAATATGTAGCAGAAAAACTACAAAAAAAAAAATTAGCCAGGCGTGTTGGTGGGTACCTGTAGTCCCAGCTACTCGGGAGGCTGAGGCAGGAGAATGGCGAGAACCCGGGAGGTGGAGCCTTCAGTGAGCCGAGATCATGCCACCGCACTCCGGCCTAGGTGACAGAGCGAGACTCTGTCTCAAAAATAAAATAAAATAAAATAAAAAAGAAAAAAGAAAGAAAGAAAGAAATATGTAGCAGAGGGCAGACTTGCTCTGTATAATAGCATAGAAAGTCATCTGGGGAATAGAAACCCAGACTTCCAAAATCTCTGCTTGATCTAGCTCCTACCTAAGTTTTCTACCTTCCTTCCACATACCTCTCCTCCACTAAGATGTCCAAATATATGAAAGCCTCTAGGACTGGTGTTTGTTGTTGATATGGTTTGGATCTGTGTCCCCACCCAAATCTCATGTGGAATTGTAATCCAAAATATTCGAGGTGGAGCCTAGAGGGAGGTGACTGTATCATGGGGGCAGAGCTGTCATGAACGGTTTAGCACCATCTCCCCTTGGTACTGTAGAGTGAGTGAGGTGTCATGAGATCTGGTTGTTTAAAAGTGTGTGGCATCTCTCCACTCTCTCTCTCTCTCTTTCCTTCTGCTCTGGCCATGTAAGGAAGACCTCCTTCCCCCTTGCTTTCCGCCACGATTTGAAGTTTTCTAAGACCTCCTCAGAAGCCAAGCAGAGGCCAGTATCATGCTTCCTGTAAAGCCTATGGAACTGTGAGTGAATTAAACCTCTCTCTCTTGCTCTCTTTTTTATTTTTTATTTTTTTAGTAATTTACCCAGTCTGACATATTTCTTTATAGCAGTGCAAGAACAGACTAATTCAGTTGTTCTCTCAGCCTGGAAAACCCTTCTGTCAGGTCTCTGCATGACTCACCAGCTAGGTCTTCGCAGGAAAATGTTCTCTGATCAATCTCTAATGCCCCACTGCCATCACTTTCTGTTTTATTTTCCTTGTCATGTTTACAACTATCTGAGATAATCTTAACATTCGTTTCCTAGTTTATGGCCTACATTTTCCCAGAAAAATTAATGCTATATGAATACAAGGGTATCATATGTTTTGTTCCACATCAATTTCCAATGTCTAGAACAATGCCTGATCCAGAGCAGGTACTCAAAAAAATTGATAAATTAATATACATAAGAACAATAAAAATAAATTCACTGCAAAACTGAATTATGTTTCTGTTTTTTCTCATTGCAAGTTATAATAAAAACAAATAGGTTCATTGTTTAGTTTTGAAAAGTAACACAGGGACATAATTTAACACACCCGGAGTTATTACAAATAATGTTGTATTCTTAAATATGGTAAAAACTAAATTTTATTACAGAGTTTAATCAGTGAAATACTTAAATGGCATACAAATACAATTTTAAAAATAGTTGCATACCAGAATTGGAAGCTCAGGAAACTAGTAACCAGAAAATGCGTTACACATCATTCCATTATTTAGGCTTTGAATTCAAGAGTCCAGATGACTTAGATATGTAATCCTGTTCTTGTTATTAAGAGTGCATTTCCTTGAAAGACTCCTTCCCTCTTAGAAAAATGGTGACCAAAACCAGCATTTTTCTAAGAACAGGTTTTCATAAGGACCGCTACGCATCCATGCAGTCAGAAGTTGGGAAGGCAGAATAATGTTTGGATTCTTTCAACAAAAGGCCTCCTACAGTGACACCAAAGTAGTGGAAGGATATTCGTGATATTTTCTCCTTTCACTAACTGAGCCTGATTCAAGTGGGCCCCAAATTTTCTTCCCCAGCTGCAGAGGCCATTTTCTTTATTTTGAAAGTTAATTCCACTCACAGCTGGAGCTCAAAGCAAAAAGTGAACAATATGCATTAAAAAAAAAAAAAAAAAGCTTCCTCACATTTGAACTTGTAGTTGTTACAATGACAAAAAGTAATGTCCTCAAGCCAAAAGGAGCCTCACTGTTTTGGTTAAGGTTTAAAGAGCTTTAAAACAGTGATCTGAGGCATAGCACCCTCAGAAACTATTCCTACCCGAGGCGGAGCTGCACTATGTCAGACTGTGGTATGGCATTTTACAATTATGCTGTCCTGTGCATGACACAAAGGATGAAATAGGATGAGATCTAACTGTGATCAGAAGCACCCTAGATGCATTAGCCCCATTCTTTCAGCCATGAACATATGTGAGGGCTTCTTAAGATGCTGGTTAGAGACCACAGATGTGCATGCAGGTGAAGGGAGGACTTTGTCCTCATAAATTCCATACGTTACGTACTTTATTCCCCCCCAAAAATATGAGGGAGATATAAATAACATTTGAAAACTAACAGTCTTCAATATCCCCAAAGGTTATTTTCAATTGAATGCTTTTTTAGAGGAAACTCATATGTTTGCTTTCAAGTATATTTCACAAAAACGAATATAAAGTTGTTTTATGTAGTAGATGATAATTTTACATCTCTAAGTAATGCCTAATTCTTCTCTTCCAACTTCTTAGGAGAGAATTAGGAATATGTATTATTATTATTTTTATTTTAGAATTTCATCTTATCTCTTGCATCATATTAATACAATTTAGCATGTTTGTTAGTTTCCACTACAACAAATGACTATATACCTATTGGCTTAAAATAACCCAGATGTTTTATGTTCAGTTCTAGAGGTCAGAAGTCTGAAATGAACTTTATGTCTCTGAAATCCAGCTATCATCAGGGCAAGTTCCTTCTGGTGGCTCCAGGGAAAATGTGTTCCTTGTCTTTTCCAGTCTTCCTTTTCTTATTCTTAGGGGCTCATTGTTCCAATCTCTGCCTCCTTTGTCATGTTGCTTTCTCTCCTCTGACCTCTACTCTCCCTTTTTTTTTTGAGACAGAGTCTCGCTGTGTCACCCAGGCTGGAGTGCAAATGGCATGATCTTGGCTCACTGCAACCTCCACCTCCCAGGTTCAAGCAATTCTCCTGCCTCAGCCTCCTGAGTAGCTGCAATTACAGGCGTGTATCACCATACCTGGCTAATTTTTTGTATTTTTAGTAGAGACGGGGTTTCACCATGTTGGCCAGGCTGGTCTCAAACTCCTGACCTCAAATGATCCACCTGCCCCGGCTTCCCAAAGAGCTGGGATTACAGGTGTGAGTCACTATGCCAGACCCACTCTCCCTCTCAGAAGGACCTCTGTAATAACATCAGGACCACCCAAGGCAATCTAAGATCATGTCCCCATCACGAGATTGTCGACTTCATCAAAACCACAAGACCCCTTTTCACTGTGAAATAATATAGTCACAGGTTCTTGGGATTAGAGGATGAACATCTCTGGGGAAGCTGTGTTTCTGTGTACCACAGCATATAAACTGTAAACATAAAATACACATGATCAAATGATTCAGTTCTTCAGAGAAGGTCAGGCTCTAATCATTGGCTAATACTGAGCAACAGAGGGATAAAGTAATATTCAATTTCATTGATAAATCTATCATTATTACATATGGTGCTCTTTTAGCAGTATTTTTGAATAATAATTATTCAAAATTCAAAATAGTGATAAGAATGCTAAATATTAAATGATATCAATTCTATTACCAAATGCAAAGAATAAATTTTGTTTCTTTGTGGAAAGTTGGATTTTTGGATCTTTTAAAAGTATTGTCATGTTATCATTGCATTTATCTTCAAAATTCAACATTTATTGTCTCCCTATAGAAAGTTACAGTATACAACAAAGTGAGCTTTTATTGAAAGGAAATATTAAATTGTATATCTGTATGCATACAGCTAATACAATTATATTGCTTATCTTTCATAAGGCAGATTTGAATAGAGAATTCCAGATCCCTGGTCATGTTAACAGTAATGTAATATATAGTATACATACAATAATTAATTTGTTGGCAGCACTTTAAAAGTGTGTGTAGGTTAAGTTTGAATCATAATAGTAGAACTAAATTTCTAGGTACTATCATTTCGTGGTTATTCATAAGACTTTTGAGTGATATTATTGGATTAGATTTGTATCTTTCAATTAGATTTTATGTTTCCAAAGACCTCCACTGATCTCTTTTTATTATTAAGTAGTTAATGAAAATAAACCCAAAATTGTCACACAGTATTACAATAATTGCATCTTATACAGATTCTCGTCTTTATCACTGTGATCTCTTATTTATCAGAGTGTGTAAATGTAGTTATGCAAGAATCACTTACGTTCATTTTAAAACACAAATCATATCATTTTACTGCATTGCTTAAAGCTCTTTTTTTTTTTTTTTTAACCATGGCTTAAATATGTCTCTCCACATACTGGTTCTGCTCGTTGCTCAAGTCTCATCTCCCTCGAATCACCCCTTCTTTACTATCCTCCATCACACATACTACGCTGACCTCCATTGTGGTTTTCTTTTTTTTTTTTTGTTTTGTTTTGTTTTGTTTTGAGATGGAGTCTTGCTCTGTCACCCAGGCTGGAGTGCGGTGGCGCAATCTCGGCTCACCACAGCCTCTGCCTCCCGGGTTCAAGTGATTCTCCTGCCTCAGCCTCCTGAGTAGCTGGGATTACAGGCATGTGCCACCACACCCGGCTAAATTTTGTATTTTTAGTGGAGACGGTGTTTCTCCTTGTTGGTCAGGCTGGTCTCGAACTCTGGACCTCAGGTGATCCACCCGCCTCGGCCTCTTAAAGTGCTGGGATTACAGGTGTGAGCCAACCATGCCCAGTCCTTTGTGTTTTTCAAAAACACCAAGCCCGCGCCTGCCTAAGGATCTCAGCTCTGCTGCCCCCTATCTGTCATTCTCATTCCTGATCTGCCATAGGTAGCTCCTTTCATCAGTCAGATCCAAATCTCACCAACACCCTATCTACTTTCATTCTCTTTACAATTTACCCAGTTTATTTTTTTCTAGGACTTACAATCCTCTGAAGAATTTTTCCCCCATTGTTCATTTTCTTTCTTCCTGCCTGGAATATAACTCCAGGAAAACATGGACATGACTGTTTGGTTCATTGTCCTGCCCCAGCGCCTAGAACGGTGCCGAATATCAAGTGAATACTGAATAAATGTGACTCTTAATAAATACATTTCATATTTTAACAAGTCCTCTTCCTCTCATTAAGTTTAGCAAATAAAACTGCCAGATAAGCTTTGGAACACACACTGTTAAACAGGTTCGTAAATGTTTCTGTTTTGTTTTGTTCTTTACAAGAAGAGAATACCTATTGCTTCCTCCCTTCTAGGTGTCCTTCTAATTGATTTTACCACAGGTAGAATCTATTTTAACAAAAGTTATATCTAAGACATTAAAATATGTGAATATATTAGATCAACAAATATAATTCCCATACCCTCTGATCTACTACAATATTACCATTATTATTATGGAAAATTTATCTTTAAATTTTTCTCATCTTGTTTAGGTTATCAGAAAAAAAAGGCAGACATTCTTTCCAATATCAACTGACAAATTCTCCAATTAGTCAAAACACAAACTCTTTTATGTCCTATGTCCCCATCAAAATATAAAAATAAATAAGTCAGTTAATCTGAAAGCCTTGACTAGAAGGCCAATGACAGCCATATTTCTGAGAGACGCAGAGCTTCTATCTAAGAGATAGAAGAGTATCTGAAATCCAGCAGCAAGAGAGAAGAATCTCCTTTATTACTGACAACTCAGGGTTTCTGGCCATCAGCACCTTTTAGTTACGCCTGTCTTCATTTCTTTCTGAAATTTGTTCCTGAATTATACTATTGCAGTTTAAAACAAAAACACCGAAACTGATTTTTTTTAACTTTTCATCATAACATTTTGGTCATAATAAAGAAAAAAAACAAATCAAGAATGTAAGGAAATGTAAGCTCACTGATAATAATCTATTTGATTTTGCTCGGCAAATAAAAGATAATGATAAACAGCATATTGATATCTAGTAGGCAATATCCATGTATTCCTTATATTAATTCTGTGGAATAGGTATGATTTGTATTCCCATTTTAAAGATAAGGATGCTGAGCCATTGGCATCCAACTTTTCCCTAAAGAAATAGCAACTTTCACTTCTACAGAACAGATGAGAAAACTGTCTTGAACTTAATCGAATGGAAACTCAGACACAGCGTCAGCTTACTGGGGGGCTTATCCTCAGAGGTGTGCTAGCATTCAGAGTCCATAGTAAATGATCACCCACTCTGTGACTTGTAAAAGCTTTGGTATTGCCTTTATTTACTCAGTTCGAGGTTATGATGGCCAAATAGGTATACAGGCCGGCTATACCAATGGAAGAATGTGTGTATCTTGACAACGATCTAGCACTTTCCCTCAAATTGAAAGTGGATCAATTAATCACAACAATTCAAAAAAATCACTTACTTTTTCAAGTAGGTAAATCTGTATCTTCCTTTATTCCTGAGACTCTCTTTGAAAGTGATAACAATGACCCTGAAATAAGAAAAATGTCATATTTGTGCTTAGGTAGTATTGGAATTTAAACCCTCCTTTTAAATTATTTGAAAATGTACTAAATGAGCACTGCGAAACAATATTGGCTAAGGATTTCAAACTTTTTTTAGGCTCCATATTTTTTCTACACTAATAAAAGAGCCCAGAAAAAAAAATCTATCTAAACAGTGTGAGAAAGAAAAATCTAATAAATAAAGCAGAAAATTAATTTTAGACTACCCACAGAACAAATTATAATCATCCTCTGAATGTCACGTACAGAAGGTGAGATATTAACTTTAGACATTTTTTCCCACTATGAATCCCAGTTTTATTAAGTTTTCAATAGTAGGTGAAAGTTTCACATTTTATTAAGTCTTCAGAAAATATCCCAAGAAACACTGTGCTTCAGTGAGTAGCAGAGAAAGGAATATGTAAACACTCACACTGTGCATATAAAGCAAATTAATTTATATCTTATTTTAAAATACAACATGCTTCAGCGGTGCTAGCAAAAGACATAGTCTTCACTTACCAGAAATTAAGTCTGAGTCTCTAGAAAATAAAGTACAATTATCTCTTGACATCAATGCTTACATACTCATCTGTGGAAGAATATTTCCCATAATGAAAGGAATCACAAAGAGTACCTACACTCGTGGATTTGTTTACTGATTTGGTGCTTACATAACATAAAGAAAGATCTTCAAGGAAGGTTTCATATGTATGCCACAACTGTGAAAACTTTCAGATATCATTTTTGCCAAATCTTCCACAATCCCTGATTACAGTTTTTTTCCATGTAGGCAAATATTTCATCAAAATGTTTTTTTTCTTATTTTATGAGAGATAAAGTTTACTTATATTAAAAAGGACAATTTCAGGTAATGTCAGTGTTTGGAGGAGAGATTAAGTTAAAGAAAATGATGGCAGATGATAAATTATTCTTTAGAAGTAGCCAAGTGTGATAAATTTTCATCAGCAGATTAATCATAAATCCAGCCATAAGTGCAGTCATTAATGCGACTAAACAAATCAAAAAAGCTAAAACTATAGTGTCAAATACTTGTTTTATAAAAACACAAATGTTTTCACACTAAATCAAACTCAAAGAAAAACTGGTGATTTTAAGCAGCTAATAACTTTGAAGAGACATAACACCAGTAGTTGAATATTTTGTTCCTGGATTCTAAAACAATTTAAAATTATGACAAAAAAGTTTTATGTATTAATATAGGATAAGATTAGTATCTTTTAAAGGAAGGATCCAGGTTCATACATCATTAATTTTAATAAATTAGTCAATGCCATAATCTATTTCTTAGCTTTCCTTTTTATATGGATGATAATAATAAAAATATATGAAGTGTGAAAATATTTTCTTTTTTATGTCTTGGATCCCTGAAGATCTTGAAATTTTTTTAGGAAACATTTTGCCACCTCAAAGCTAGGGTCCTCACATTCTCACATTCTTTACTTGGAGGCTGTTGATTCATAGAAGACAGTTAAATCAAATTTTGGGAATACTATTCCCACAAAGGATGCCGTTAAACTCCTATGTATCAAGGCTCCTTCCAGTCAGGGGACAATGTCTAAACTGTCCCCATATCCCTCACAACCCTTCACCCCTAATGCCAAACTTTACATAAGATCTGTCCTTCATTACCATCTGCCAGAGGATGAAATTCATCAAGTGCATTAATATGCATGTGTTTCAGAAATGAGATGTTCTTGCTCTAGTCTCTCGCACATGCAAATTGCAAATCAAAGAATCCATAACAATTAGAATTTTCAGTGAGTTTATTGCTTCTAATCAGACTTAACAAAGTACTTTCATGTAAAATGACACCACCATCACCAAGTGATGTAAGTGCAAATAATGAAAAAGCAAGCTATAATTACCAAAATCTCTATAATCATGATTTGAGCCAATAAATACCCCCTAAATTATATTGATCCACGTCAATCTCTGCTTCAAAGCCACATACAGACTACGTTTTAATTGTAATCAAATATCGCAATGCCAGTTGTACGTGTGTGTTACTCTAACAGAGTTATTTCTACATCTGTTTCCTTTTAGTTATTCTGTAAAATAAAATATTAAGTCTGAGTTGGCACCATATTTTTGACTTAGCTACATTTATTTTATACATTTAGGCTCTTGCTTTTGTAAAAGTCATATTTTCTCACATGTTTCAGAAAGTGTGTGAAACAATGAACAAATAAGAATGTTTGATGTTTGGACTCTAGTATTTTAAAAAGTTGTCTGTTTCACTAAAGAGGGTTACCAAGAAGACATCAGATATTTCTGCTTGAAAGAAATAAAAGCTATATGCCTCACATTATTCACAGCCAAACCAAACAGGCTACTGTGGTATTCATAAATCCCTCTGAATTAAGTCAAACATGCATAAAATCAGGCTTCTTTTGTGGCAAACATTTCTTCCAGCTGAGCCCAAGAAGAGAATAAAAAGTTATCCAAATATCTATTGTTAAGCTGAGGACAACTTTAAAAAGTAAATGTCATGCCTCTGTTGGAGTCTTCCTGACAATTTCCTAATTTTAATAAATTGTCTGTGAGAACTGTGATCAACCTTGTTTCCATTCAGAATGAAGAACATAGTTCCAAATGCCATTGCATTAGCTTTAAGTAATGTCACAGTGTTTGGTGCTTTATTTTGTTTTATTAAGATTCAGGTAACTCACTTTCAAGTAAACAAATGGAACATATTCTCAAAAAAGCCTAGTGTTTTCTTGCAAGGAAAAATTCCAATTTCTTACACTTCTATGGATGAAAAATAAATATATTTTGCAAATATGATACCCATTCCCCAAAATATGTAAAAGATTAAAAGTAATTTAAAGCTGTTTACAATGTGATCATTTAAGGGGAAGTTGTATTTTAATTAAAGTTTGTATTTCAATTCATTTTGAATTGGATTGAGTATGAAAAGAGAAAGGCTATTTTTAATATAATATTTGGGGTCAGAGTCAATAACAATCACAATCACAAAAACAACAAATATGCGACACGTTCATGTTGATCGAGTCTTAGGTGCATTAAACATCAACAAGCAATCACCAACTTTCAACTGTAGCTGGGACAAAGACAGGCCTGATTAATTTTCTGTTTCCAGATATCCTATCACCTACCTGAACTCATAGCTTATCTGGTGACACTGATGAAATCTTTCTATTTCCCTAAACCACAGGTGGAGAATAAATGATAACCCAAATGTAATTTTGGTCAAACCCACTGCATTTGGGATTTGTAGTAGACAGTCCCCTCTTTTCAGATTGTACAGAACACAGCCAACTCCAAAATCCTTTGCCAATGCACTTACAGGTAATTTTAGAAACTGCGTGCACTCCAATTGAAAAGTTAATACCAGCCTCATTCATTTTTACTTTAGCCATCAAGATGTTAATTTAAAAGAATTATTTGTCAGTCCCAGGAGCTTGCTTCCATGTTAAGAAATGGCATTTTGCTAAGGTAAGCAACAGGTATCTCCAAAAGTTTTAAATTAAATTTTACATTCTAGTAACCTCGTTTCTACCTTGTGGTTGCCATTCTCTTTAATATTTAATAGGACTTTGGAAGCAGAGATGTTCTATAGCAGAGCAGTAAAAATGATTATTACAATATTTATTAAAGTCATCAAGATGATATATGAACCTTATGAGTCACAAGTATCAAATTTTACATAATATTGAAAACTCTATGGTGAAATATGCAATGGAGTAGATTTATTCGTAAGTGAAGGAATACTCTGCTAATGTCACCATTCTTTTTATATAAAGGCTCTTCATGTTCTAAGATATATGCTGCTGACCCACAATGAAAACTAGTCCTAAAATCCCAAAAAATCCTAAAAATATCCTAAAAGTTCTAAAATTAAAACTATATAAATCGATAATGGAAATATAAAATTGAACTATGAGAAAAATAAATGTTTGACTCTGTCAAAATCCCAGTGAAAATTACTCTAGATGAAGTCTCAGGTGGTTCTTGCTGTCCAGGGATGAATACTGTGAAACTCCTTCCAATTACAGAACGCTATAAATTGGCTTAAAATGCAATGGTACCTTCAGATTTCCCTCCTTGACTAATGCATTTAAAGGACTGACTAACACAATTAAAGGACCATTAAACAATTAATATGTGAAATGTGTAGAGGATGAAACAATGAAACTAATGAACTGGTAAACCTGTTTTCTGAAAATTTGTAACTTAAGGATGGAGACAAATGCACAAATTACTCTAATAAAAGAAATAGTTCTAACTGGTGAGTAAAGTTTCAGTCAAAGCCTATTTTCAGCACAGGTAGTTAAGTATTTATTCCCCTTTTGCAATAGATGCATTTGAGTCCCTACAAATAGGGAGCACTTAAATAACAAATATAAAAGAAGGTCAGCCTTCTCCACACCTTAGTGGGGGAGGGGGTGGGTTTTACAGTTCTTAAAACTGTCCTTCATTCTCTTTGTATTCACCCCACTCACCCACAAGATTCAATCCCCAGTGCCTTGGAATTGCTTGGTATACATTTTATTGATTACTTATCAAATTTATAAAGGAAGTCATACTATACAGAAACTCAAGGGTACAATTTAAATATTCTAGAAGACAAAATTTCTTGGGCTAAGAGTTCATTCTTCGGTGTTAGAGAAGGCTCTGAAAAATCAGGGCCATTGAAATGTATTTCAGTGTTTGGAACTAATTCTGAACAGAATGAGTAGCAATCAGAGGATTTGAATATGACAGTGTCATAAACACATATATATTTGGAACTTAAGTCTTGATACAGTAGATTAGAGGATTAAAGAACAGGAACTAGAAATAAACAGTTCACTTATAAAGGAACTGTAATCATTTACAGGTGTCTGGAGCCAGGGCAGTGGCAAAAGGTAGCAGGTCACTCACAATAGTGGATCTTGTGCCACTCAGTGCTCTAGGAAAACAGCAAAGCTGAAGAGTTGAACAGGAGGGTAAGTTTGCATTAGGAAATGTTGAGTGTGACAGATTGGATTAGAGGTTTTGGGAAATGAGGTCTAGAGCAAGTTTGCAATGTCCATACAATACATTTTATTCTTATAAGTGTATAAATGGTGTTTTAAAAACATGGATGTGTTATCTAATGTTTTGAAAGTGGTGGGGCAAGGTTGTACAAAAACATCAAGGCGAAGAAGGAAATTTGAAGAATATATTTTATGGGCAGGACCATAATATATATAGTCACGAGTCACTTAAGGATAAGGATATGCCCTGAGAAATACATCTTTAGGCAATTTCGTTCTTATGTGAACATCGTGGAGTAGACTCACACAAACCTAGATGGGATAGCCTACTACACACTTAGGGCATTGATATAGCTTATTGCTTCTAGGCTACAAACCTGTACAGCATGTTACTGTACTGAATATTGCAGGTAATTATAAGACAGTGATGAGTATTTGTGTATCAAGCATATATAAATATAGAAAAGGTAAAGTTAAAATACAGTCTAAAGGAATTAAAAAAATGATACATCTGTATAAGGTGCATACCATGAAAATAGTTTGTGAGCCTGGAAGTTCCTCTGGATGAATCAGTGAGTGAGTGGTGAGAGAATGTGAAGGCCTAGGACATTATTGTACACTATTGTAGATGCTATAAACACCGTATACTTAGACTACACATTATTTTTTAAATTTTCTTTCTTAAATAATAAATTAACTTTAGCTTACTGTAACATTTTTGCTTTAAAAACTTTCTTAGCTTTTGACTCTTTTGTAATAACATGTAGCTTTAAACATGCACACATTGTACAGCTGCACAAAAATGTTTTATTTCTTTACATCCTCATTCTATAAGCTTTATTCTATTTTTTACTTTTTATTTTTTCTGTTTAGCTTTTAAATTTTATTGTTAAAAACTAATAAGGTTACCTACACCGCTAGTTATTTTTCAAACATGAACTGTACATTTTCATATCTGCAACTTCACATATCTTATTTTCTTTTTCTTCTACCCTAAATGTCCTCCTTTCAACAACCATATGGGTGCCCTTTGTATCCCCAAAGACCTAATCAAGGGCTGCCTTCTCTGAATGTGCTAAATTTTCTGGTTTTGCTAAAGATAGAGAAACACAATTTAAAAGACTATTTTTTTCCCCACATAGTACCCATTTGATAAATCCTTATAGGATTAATGCAAAATATCTTACTCATGATTAACTACCCTGAAACCACAAGATAGCCATGTATGAAGCTATGGACTCTGGAATATTTGTATAAATGAGTATTTTTAAAAAATAAATTAAAATAAAAATATATCCTTTTTCAGGGCATCTGGAAGGGAAAAAAAAACAAGTACAAAGAACAGTCACTATAAAACTTTCCATAGTAAATAAAAGCTGTCATATTTTTCATTTTAAGTTTAAATTTATTTTAAAAGGAAAAGCAAAGGAAATTGGGTTGAAAAACTTGTTTAAAATATGTCTTCCAAGGCCACCCACTCAATATTCTAACCTTTAACTGACTAATTAGGTCCACTTGCTTTATGAGACATGTGCTTTAAGAACTAGGATAATTCTTAATAGTATAGCCAGGAAAAACAACAGAAGTAGAAAAATATTTTTATAGTTGAATAACTTGGCACCAGTTTTCCTGCAACTGAGAACACATTTTGACTATCCTTTGTGAGTGTTTGGAAAGACAAAAAGAATTAAGATTCACAAAAAAGGTTTATGAAACAGTTTTAAATAATTTGTATATCAGCACAGAAATGGAAGTACTCCCTTTACTGATAATTTAAATAATCAATCATATACAATCTTATTTTAAAAAGGAACAATGAATCCTGAGGGATGTATAATGTAGCATGAAATTAAAACCAGGTTGACTCAACTGACATTAAATTTGACTGAGGAGAGACTTCTCTCAAAAGAACACCTGCCCTTTCAATCCTAAAATCAATTTACGGGTCAAATGAATTAGCTATATTAGTAAAAGCCTTCCACAGCAGGGAGAATCCACAGTCTCTGATATGGCCCTGAAGCCCATTTATTTATTTGTATTGAATTAAAAGTTGAAAGACTATGATTGATTATTATCATATTTCAAACCCTTGGTACCTAATATTGAAATTATCCTGTATTTTAATTAAGTTTGAAATTATTATGGATTTTATTGATGAGTGGAAATTTATAGATATTGGCCAAATCATTGAGAGAGATCAGGATGATGAGATTTAGATTTTAATTTAGTCTTTTTCTTTTAAAGAAATCTAACTCTAAGCAACATAGAAAATAGGACATTATACTCTATTTGTATTCTGAAAGCAATACAGACACATGCACAAATACACATGTAAACACTTATATGTATATGAAAAAGAGAGAGAGAGAAGGCTTATAGAGAAATTGAATCAGCATTTTGAAAGTGATTTTTTTTTTAACTAGATTGAGATGATCACTCCATATGGAGTTTGAGTTCTCTGTAAATGCTTGAGAAATTGTCTGTATCGCTACAGGAACAATCAGTGGTGGTAGCACTGCACGACACCTTGCGAACAGAAGTTGATCGTGTGGAGTGGAGTGTTGCATGGAGTGCAGCATTCGATCAGTGTTGTGTGGAGTACAGTGTCATAAGCAGTGGAATGGCCAGGCAGTGCTGCCAGCCTCGGTGGTGTCTCAGAGTAGACCAGTGGTGGCAGCCTCGGTGGGGTCTCAGAGTAGACCAGTGGTGGCAGGAAAAATGCAGTCAGCACTGATTTGTAAACACACAAGAGAGAATTCTGGAGCACCCCAAAGGGGGAGGGTAATGTGGACAAGGGTGCTGAAGCCCATTAGTTATGCAGATAAGAGTTGTGGGGCTTGGAACATCTGAATGTTATTAATGTCCACTGACTGATGTGTGCTAGAAACATATGCATTGCTTTAGCATGCATGTCCCTAAAGGAAGAAGTGAAAATCCTACATGAGAATACATTAAATTAAAACTGCTTGGAATTCAGAAGAACATCTGGACTGAATCAGAACAGACACTCCTCCCTGAGCCACTTTGATAAAGGATTACCATCATGATCTTAGTGATGAGAACCTTGAAATCAGTAATACAATTCAGAACCCATCAGCTTTGCACTTGGGTTTGGTAGAAAACAGTATATATATATATGTATGTGTGTGTGTGTGTGTGTGTGTATATATATGTGTACATATATATGTGTATATATGTGTACATATATATGTGTATATATGTGTACATATATGTGTATATATGTGTACATATATATGTGTATATATGTGTGTGTGTGTGTATGTATATATACTACCCCTTCAACTGTTTAGATTCATGTATTCTGAACAAAATCTCCCATCGTTCTCAGAAAGTTACAATGAATGAACGCTGTCTGGAAACATAGTAAGGGATGCAAATTAGATGCAAAGAATGTGACTTTAAAGTCTTTGGTGCTCAGAATAAACAAAAACAGAAACAAGCACATCTTAGAAAAGTCAACTCTGAGGTGATGTGTTTTTTGTTTCCCATGTCTAATGAGTTGAATTGTGTCTCTCCCAAATCTGTGTCCACCCAGATCTTCAGAATATGACCTTATTTGGGAATAAATTATTTGCAGATCTGACTAGTTTAGGATTTGGGATGAAATCATTCTGGATCTAGCATTGGTTCTAAATCAACTGACTGATGTTTTTATAAGAGAAAGAAAGAGAGATTCAAATGCACAGAGATACAGTGAGAAAAATCATGTGAGGACAGAGGCAGGGATTTCAGCTGTGCTTCCATAAGTCAAAGATTGCTAGGAGCCCCCACAGCTGGAAGAGGCAAGGAAGGATTCTCTACCAGAGCCTTCAGAGAGAGTGTGGCCTTGCCAACAACTTGATTACAGATATTTGGTCCCCAAACTTGTGAAAGGATAAATTTTCATTATAGCAGCCCTAGAAAACTAATGCACAGGGTATATCACATACAATTTGGAAAAGGTTAAGCTATCAGAGAAAGCATCTACTCATGGACTACAAATTGTAAATACTCTGCATCACAGATAAAATCAGGGAATGCAACAATTAGATATAATAAAGATAAAATGTCCTTCCATGTTCTGTACTTTCCATGCTCAATTTAATTTACATTTAAAAATCATTACTCACTGAAGGTAAGTTTAACGGTAGAAAATTCTGGAATTTGTGGGCAAAAGATATAAAATGAACACCATAGTGTTTGTATCCCTTTTTTTTGCCGAGACACCCTAATATTTTAGATGCTCTTAGCCAGTTCCTGCTGCTATAACCAAGTCCGTTAGACTGGATGATTTTAAACCATGGAAACTTGTTTCTCATAATTCTGGAGGCTGGGAAGTCCAAAATCAAAACACTGGCAGATTAGTTACTTGGTAAGGGCTGGTTGGCTGCTTCCAAGATGGAGCCTCATTGCTGAATCGTCCAGTGGTGAAGAATGCTCTGTCCTTACATGGTGGAAGGGACAAAGGGGCAGGCAGCTCTCTGAAACCTCCTTTATAAGCCATTTATCATATTCATGAGTGTGAGGACTTCATGACTTAATCAAGTTCCCAAAGCCTTCACCTCATCATATTATCACAACAGGGATTAAATTTCAACCAGAATTTTGGAGGGTCACAAACATTCAAACCATAGCAGATGTCATAAAACTTATCACCATTTTGACAGAAAGGGAGTACGAAAAAATATTTCAGGGCGAGCCAAGATGGCTTAACTGCAAACGGCCCCGCTCTAGGGCTCCCACCAAGAAGGACAAAAACGCCCTGTGAATTCTGCCTGTTCAACTGAGGTGCCAAGGTTCTCTCATTGGGACTAATGAGGCAGTTGGCATGACCGAGGCACAGGAGGAGAAGCAGGGTGGGGTGAGGGCCCACCAGGGAGATGCACGGGGCAAAGGGAGCTTTCTCCCCCAGCCATGGGAGGCCATGAGGGATTTTGCTACCCCGGTTCCTACCCTTCCCCCTCCACCACGAAAATGGCGCTTTTTCCACGGATCCTTGCAACCTGCTGATCAGGAGGTCCCCACGTAAGCGCAGGCCACCAGGGCCTTGGGTCTCAAGCACAGAGCTGTGAAGACACACATCGGCTGCTGGGGTGGGCAGCCATTGGAGCAGGCACTGAAACACAGGAGTATCTGCATCCTGCGCTCTGGGAACTCCCGTGAGGCAGGAGATCCGTCCACTTCCGTGGGAAAAGTACTGAAGCCAGGGAGCCAAGCGGCCTTGCTCCCATGGGTCCCCACACGCTAAAACCCACTTGCCTGGAATCCCCACTGGCCACCGCAACAGGCTGCAGACTTCCTAAAAAGACCGTGTTCCGGGGCGGGGAAAGAAGGCCACCGTCACTGCGGCTCCAGTCCGCCGTGTTTCCCTGGCTGAGCAGTCTGGACTGGGAATAATTCCCCACAGTGCAGCACAGCGGCCCCGTGGGCCAGTTCCAGGCCAGACTGCTTCTTTAAGCAGGACCTTGATGATCCGCCCTGCTTCATCAGGTGGGGACTCTCTGTGGGAATGTCAGCATCCCCAGGCAGAGGTTTATGGACAGAACTCTCATATCCCCGATCAGAGAGGAGTCCCTGGGAGGAGGGGTGGCTGCGGTATGGTGGATGAGCAGTCAGTCTTTTATGTCTGTCGCCTCTGGAGAGTCAGGGCAGCTAGGACGAGGGTGCAACACACCCGTTCTGCCAAGGGGCAGCCAGACTGCTTATTTAAGCAGGTCCCTTTGCCTGCTCCTCCTAAATGGATGAGACCTTCCAACAGGACTCTCCAGACACCTCATACTGGAGTGTTCCCGCCAGCATAAGGTTGGTGCCCCTGGAAAGGAGCAGGCTGCCATTTTTGCTGGTCTGCAGCCTCTGCTGGTGATACTTCCAGAGGCCGGAGGGAACCAGGTGAATAGGGTCTGGAATGGAGCCCCAGCAAACTGCAGCAGACCTATGGAGGAGGGGCCTGACCGCTAAAAGAAAAACAGAAAGAAGCAGCAACAACAACATCCATGAAAAAGACTCCACAGAAACCCCATCCAAACGTCAGCAGCCTCAAAGATCAAAGGTAGATAAACCCACGAATATGAGAAAGAATCAACACAAAAATGCTGAAAACTCAAAAAGCCAGAGTGTCTCTTCTCCAGATGATCGCAACATGTCTCTAGCAAGGGCACAGAACTGAGCTGAGGCTGAGATGGATGAATTAACAGAAGTAGGCTTCAGAAGATGGGTAATAACAAACTTCGCAGAGCTAAAGGACTATGTTCTAACTCATTG
Organism: Pan troglodytes; assembly: GCF_028858775.2. Classification (NCBI taxonomy): domain Eukaryota; kingdom Metazoa; phylum Chordata; class Mammalia; order Primates; family Hominidae; genus Pan; species Pan troglodytes. The sequence goes on along the minus strand of NC_072412.2, from coordinate 110,130,157 downwards.
CGAAGAAGCTAAGAACCATGATAAAACATTACAGGAACTGTTAACTGGAATAACCAGTTTAAAGAGAAACAAAAATGACCTGATGGAGCTGAAAAACACAAGAACTTCATAATGCAAACACAAGTATCAATAGCCGAATAAGCTAAGCGGAAGAAAGGATAGATATCAGAGCTTGAAGACTATCTTGCTGAAATAGGCAGGCAGGAAAGATTGGAGAAAAAAAGAATAAAAAGGAGGGAACAAAACCTGTGAGAACTATGGGGGATTATGTTAAAAGACTGAACCTACGACTGACAAGAGTACCTGAAAAAGACCCGGAGAAGGGAACCAAGTTGGAAAATACACTTCAGGATATCATTCAGGAGAACTTCCCCAACCTAGCAAGACAGGCCAACATTCAAATTCAGGAAATTTAGAGAATCCCAATAAGATACTCCATAAGAAGATCAACCCCAAGACACACAATCATCAGATTCTCCAGGGTCAAAATGAAGGAAAACAGTTAACGGCAGCCAGAGAGAAAGGCCAGGTCACCTGTAAAGGGAAGCCCATCAGACTAACAGCAGACCTCTCAGTGGAAACCCAACAAGCCAGATGAGATTGGGGTCAATATTCAACATTCTTAAAGAAAAGAAATTTCCAACCTAGAATTTTATATCTGGCCAAACTCATAAGCAAAGGAGAAATAAAATATTTTTCAGACAAGCAAGTACTGAGGGAATTTGTCACCACCAGGCCTGCCTTGCAAGAGCTCCTAATGGAAGCACTAAATATGGAAAGCACTAAATATGTGCCAGTCACTACACAAATACACTGAAGTACACAGACCAGTGACACTATGAAGCAGCCACATAAACAAGTCTGCAAAATAACCAGCTAGCATCATGATGATAAAATCAAATTCACACATAACAATATTAACCTTAAACGTAAATGGGCTAAATGCCCCAATTAAAAGACACAGAATGGAGACTGGGTGCTATGGCTCATGCCTGCAATCCCAGCTCTTTGGGAGGCCAAGGTGGGCAGATCACCTGAGGTCAGGAGTTTGAGACCAGCCTGGCCAACATGGTAAAACCCCATCTCTACTAAAAATAGAAAAATTAGCCAATTAGCCAGGCATGGTGGCAGGCACCTGTAATCTCAGCTACTCAGGAGGCCGAAGCAGGAGAATTGATGGAACCCGGGAGGCAGCAGTTGCAGTGTACCAAGATCTCGCCACTGTACTCCAGCCTAGGTGGCGACAAGAGTGAGACTCCATCTCAAAAAGAATAAAGATACAGAATGGCAAGCTGGATAAAAAGTCAAGACCCATCTGTGTGCTGTGTTCAGGAAACCCATCTCACATGCAAAAACACACAGACTCAAAATAAAAGAATAGAGGAAAATTTACCAAGCAAATGGAAAACAGAATAAAAGCAGGAGTTGCAATACTGGTTTCTGACAAAACAGACTTTAAACCAACAGAGATCTGAAAAAGAAGGATATTACAAAATAGTAAAGGGGTAAATTCAACATGAAGAGCTAAATATCCTAAATATATATGCACCTAATACAGGAGCACTCAGATTCATAAAAACAAGTTCTTAGAGACATACAAAGAGAATTAGACTCCTACACAATAATATTGGGAGATTTTACACCCCATTGTCAATATTAGATAGAACATTGAGACAGAAAACTAACAAAGACATTCAGGACTTGAACTCAGCTCTGGATGAAGCGGACATGATAGATATCTACAGAAATCTCCACTCCAAAACAACAGAATATACATTTTTCTCAGGGACACATGCCACTTACTCTAAAATTGATCACATAATTGGAAGTAAATCACTCCTCAGCAAATGCAAAAGAACCAAAATCATAACAAACAGCCTTTCAGACCACAGCACAATAGGAATCAAGATTAATAAACTCACTAACACTGCACAACAACATGGAAATTGGACAACCTGCTCCTGAAGGACTCCTAGGTAAATAATGAAACTAACACAGAAATCAAGAAGTTCTTTGAAACCAATGAGAACAAAGAGACAATATAACAGAATCTCTGGGACACTGATAAAGCAGTAGTAAGAGGGAAATGTATAGCACTAAATGCCCACATCAAAATGCTAGAAAGATCTCAAGTTGACAACCTAACATTACAACTATAACAACTAGAGAACCAAGAGCAAACAAACCCCAAAGATAGCAGAAGACAAAAAATTACCAAGATTAGAGCAGAAACTGAAGGAGATAGACACACATACAAACACACAAAAAAACGCTTCCAAAAAAAATAGTGAATCCAGGAGCTGTTTTTTTTTAAAAAATAATAAAATAGAATGCTAGGTAGACTAATAAAGAAGAAAAGAGAGAAGAGTCAAATAGACACAATAAAAAATGATAAAGAGGATATCACTGCTAACCCTCCAGAGATATAAACAACCATCAGAGAATACTATAAACACCTCTATACAAATAAATTAGAAGATCTAGAAAAAATGGATAAATTCCTGGATACATACACCCTACCAACACTGAACAAGGAAGAAGTTGAATCCCTGAATAGACCAATAACAAATTCTGAAATTGAGACAGTAATAAATAGTCTACCAAACAAAAAAAGCCCAGAACCAGATGGATTTACAGCTGAATCATACTAGAAATACAAAGAGGAGCTGCTACCCTTTCTTCTGAAACTATCACAAATAATTAAAAAGGAGGGACTCCTCCCTAACTCATTCTATGTGGCCAGTATCATCCTGACACCAAAACCTGACAGAGATACAACAAAAAAAGAAAACTTCAGGCCAATATCCCTGATGAACACTGACGCAAAAATTCTCAACAAAATACTAGCAAACTGAATAGAGCAGCACACAAAAAAGTTTATCCACCATGATCAAGGTGGCTTTATCCCTGGGATGCAAGATTGGTTCGACATACACAAATCAATAAACATGTTTCATCACATAAACAGATCTAAAGACAAAAGCCACATGATTATCTCAATAGATGCAGAAAAGGCCTTTGATAAAATTCAACATTCCATCATATTAAAAACTCTCAATAAACTAGGTATAGAAGGAACATACCTCAATATAATAATAGCCAATTATGACAAAGCCACAAACAATAGCATACTGAATGAGCAAAAGTTGGAAGCATTCCCCTTGAAAACCGGCACAAGTGAAAGATGCCCTGTCTCGGCACTCCTATTCACCGCGGTGTCGGAAGTTCCGGCCAGAACAATCAGAAAAGAGAAAGAAATAAAGGGTATTAAAATAGAAAGAAACAAATTCAAATTGTATTTGTTTGCGGATGAAATAATCCTGTATGTAGAAAACCCGATCGTTTCAGCCCAAAATCTTCTTAAGCTGATAAGCAACGTCAGCAAAGTCTCAGGATACAAAATCAATGTGCAAAAGTCACAAACATTCCTATATACCAACAACAAGAGAGCCAAATCATGAATGGACTCCCATTCACAATTGTTACAAAGAGAATAAAATGCATAGGAATACAGCTAACAAGGGAAGTGAATGACCTCTTCAAGGAGAAATACAAACCACTGCTCATGGATATCAGAAAGGACACAAACAAATGGAAAACATTCCATGCTCACAAATAAGAAGAATCAATACCGTGAAAATGACTATACCTCCCAAAGTAATTTACAGATTCAATGCTATTCCCATTTAACTACCATTGACATTCTTCACAGAATTAGAAGAGACTATTTTAAAATTCATGTGGAACCAAAAAAGAGCTTGAGTTAAGACAATCCTAAGCAGAAGAATAAAGCTGGAGGCATCACACTACAGAACTTCAAACTGTACTGCAAAGCTAAATAATTAAAACAGTATGGTACTGGTACAAAACAGACACATAGACCAATGGAACAGAATAGAAAACTCAGAAATGAGACTGCACATCTATAACCATCTGGCCTTTGACAAACCTGACAAAAACAAGAAATGGGGAAAGGAATACCTATTTAGTAAATGGTGCTGAGAGAACTGGCTAGCTGTATGCAGAAGACTGAAGCAACTCCTTCCTTACACCTTATATAAAAATTAACTCAAGATGGATTAAACACTTAAATGTAAAACCTAAAACTATAAAAACCCTAGAAGAAAACCTAGGCAATACCATTCAGGACATAGGCACAGGCAAAGATTTCACAACAAAATCAACAAAAGCAATTGCAACAAAATCAAAATTTGACAAATGGGATCTAATTAAACTAAAGAGCTTCTGCACAGCAAAAGAAACTATCATCAGAGTGAACAGGCAACCTACAGAGTGGGAGAACGTTTTTGCAATCTATCCATCTGGAAAGGTCTAATATCAAGAATCTACAAGGAACTTAAACAAATTTGCAAGTAAAAAACAACCCCTTTACAAAGTGTGTGAAGGACCTGAACAGATATTTGTCAAAAGAAGACATTCATGTGGCCAACATACATATGAAAAAACCTCAACATCACCGATAATTAGAGAAATGCAAATCAAAACCACAATGAGATACCATCTCATGCCAGTCAGAATGACAATTATTAGTAAGTCAGGAAACAACAGATGCTAGCGAGGTTGCTGAGAATTAAGAATGCTTTTACACTTTTGGTAGGAGTGTAAATTAGTTCAACCATTGTGGAAGATGATGTGGCAATTCCACAAAGATCTAAAACCAGAAATACCATTTGACCCAGCAATCCCATTTGCGAGTATATACCCAAAAGGATATAAATCATTCTATTACAAAAGATACCTGCACGTGTATGTTTGTTGCAGCACTTTTCACAATAGCAAAGACATGGAATCAACCCAAATGTCCATCAATGGTAGACTGGATAAGGAAAATATAGTACATATACACCATGGAACACTATGCAGCCATAAAAAGGAAAAAGATCATGTTCTTTGCAGGGAAATGAATGGAGCTGGAAGCCGTTATCCTAAGCAAACTAACGTAGGAACAGAAAACCAAACACCGCATGTTCTCACTTATAAATGGGGGCTGAACAATGAGAACACATGAATGTAGGGAGGGTAACAACACACAATGGGCCCTGTCAAGGGCAAAGGGTTGGGGGCGGAAGAGCATTAGGAAAAATAGCTAATGCATGCTGGTCTCAATATCTAGGTGATGGATTGATATGTGCAGCAAACACCATGACACACATTTACCTACGTAACAAACCTGCACGTCCTGCACATGTACCCCAGAACTTAAAATAAAAATTAAAAAAAAAAAAAGAAATTTGTTAGGTAAAAAAAAGAACTTTACTTATCGTGCCATAACGTGGTTTACAATAGATAGTTTTTTACTTTAAATTAAAATTAGAAAAGTTATTTTTACTTTAAATAAATACTTTAAAATAAACATTTCAGTACAAATTTTAATGTATAGATAGGAAAAATGAGTTTACTATGTTGATGAACCTATAGTTAGGGAACCAATTCCAAACATACTAATCAGCAATATAAGTACAAAAGACTACTAATATACACAATAATGTATTATGAATAATGACTGTCAAAACCATTATGCTAAATGGTATAATGGTCTTGAGATTCATTATAAGTCAATATAAGCTTTTTTGTTTGGTATCATGCAAAAAATGGTAACAGCTTATACTCTGTGTGATTACATATATACAGAAATTTAGAAGAGACACAACTATAAAGAAAATGAAGGTTGATACAGAATGAGATGGGGCAAAGTATTGAATGAAAACTGTTATAAGAAATCATATTATTCACTGATAAAAATGCTATATTTTGTGTACTGTGGTGGTAGAATGATTACATGTATTCATTAGAACTCATCAAAAACACTTAGATTAGTGAATATTATTACATGTAATTTTTACCTCAATAAAGCTAACTTTTTAAACTTTGCAGAAACGTTAAAAACAAAAACAATCAGAGTAGAAAGACTGGATTTGTGAAGGCCACATATGTTTTCTCTACAACACCTTATCTTTGTTTTGAGAACTGCCCCTCTCTGATCCATAGGACATATTTTAGGTGACACATTCCCTCTTACCTGAACTGATTATATCATATGTGGATTTTCTGAACCATACTATATAGGGATTTTCTAAGTTAGAATTGAGAAAGAAAATTAATCACTTTCTGAGTGCTGAAAACTATGAAAATTGTGCTTTGTTGCTAATATTTCCTCCATTTTGTGGTTCTCATATCTTCTTCAGTGGATGTGCATTATTTTTATAGGTTTGATGATTAATCACATCTATATTTTATCTTTTTATTATATCACAGTTAGGCTTTGACTCTGGCAAGGCAAGTTAGGCAATATTTCTCATCATTATTGTTTGTTCATTGGTTTTGCTACTCCTTTTCATTTTCCATCTTAAGAGCCCAAGCTCCTCAGCAGCGCCCTATGTATTCAAGAGCCCTCATAAGTACTTTCCCTTGGCATCTTCTGCTTTGAATATTTTCTTACTCATTATTAGATGTGTCATTCCATTTAAGAGGGCCTTAGCAGTAACCAAGCAAAACACAAATTGTCTATAAAAGCCTGGTATGTTCTTACAAGCATTATGGCATGTGCCCATTGAACATTAGCTCTGCTCATCCCCATCAATTATAGTCTTTGTACTGACCACTCCCTCCAAATTGTGCTCATTGCTTTCCAGGTATGTCACTAACTGCTTCTGACAGTAACCAAATTCATGCAAATCCCATAAAATGTTTTTTAAGCATTACTACCATTCCTGAAAAATCTTATGACTAAATGATCTCTAAGGTTTCCCGATGTCACTTGATGGAGCCCTGTCTCGGGGTCTGGCCCTAGAATTTATGTCCGGGTTAGTTATTGGAAAGTTTTCCCAGGAAGAAAGGAAGAGTAGCTGACGTAGGAAGGGAGTGAAACCAATGATAGCATGCATTATCCAGCTGTACCCTGCTCTGGCCAGCTAGGGCTTAACTCCCCCAGGAACTGCTGGAAGTTGAGACACAGTGGCAATCTGATGCAATCTCTTCCCTAACAACCTCCTTGGAAAGGAACTTGTGTACAGGTGTAGGCTTTCTGTCATGATCCCATGCCATTCTCTGAGTGGCCACCTCTGCTTAGGAACAACGGTGTTAGTAGCTGTTTTAGCAATAATGATGATCCAATCTTTTTCTTAACCACTGCAGCAAGGATTATCTCCAACAAGTAAACAGCACAGTATTTTTAAAAATGTGTTGTAATGTAGAAAAGCGTACTCATCAAAATGTAGGGCTGAACTAGAGTCCTTGGACAAGACAACATGCCAGAAGTTCTTGATTCTTCTCCCAATTCCATTTGATTCTATTTGTTGGCTGGTATGGAAAGTCTGACAATTTCCTAAGGCCAGTAAAATGTCAAAATTGTAGCTTACTGTAATCTATCTGCTTTTGCTTCTATCCCATGATAACACAACTGGAACATGTTTTGAATGTTACTGACAGTTTGAGATTTCTAGCATAGTATTTTGGAAATTTCTGCTAATTTATGTCACCAAAATTGCTGACTTGAGACTGAGTATTTGCCCACAGGCATGCATAATTAAGTTTTTAATCAATTATTTATTGAATTTATAGATTGAACATTTTTTACAAAATCAGGAATTATATTATTGATAATTAATCATAATTCTTGTAAAATGTAGTCCCATGGCATAAAAACACTGCAGCTTAAGAATAATTTTAAGTCTTTTATATTAAGATAAAGTTTTAGATAAAAGATTGAGACTGAGGTTAGATAACTTCAATTCAGATTGGTTAGAAAAGATATATTCAAGCAATAAATTAGCACAGCATGCAAATGATGGGTTAGGATTTTTAAGGAAATATTATTTGCAATTTACTTACATAATATAGATTATGCAGGGAATGTCTTCATTAATACATCTCTAACAAGAACAGTGATAGAAAGTTGAACTTCACTATGTTCAAACCTAGTCTCTCATATCCTGGTACAGGACATAAAATTTCTTGGTGCATTAGCTCTCTCAACCTGAATATAATGATAGAAGCTACATTATATGAATTTTGTCAGGATTAAATAAGGTAGTGCACACAAGGTATATCACAAAAATTGTATTGACCACACTGTGTTTAAAAGTCCATTCTATGTATTGAGGTATATATAATTGGATATCAAGGTTTTTTAAACTTATTTGCTGGTAGCTAGATAAATCTGCACTGAACTTTAGTGCAAGGAAAATGAGGATAAAAGTCCTTAATAAAATATAGATGAAATGCTCAGGGTAGTTCACAGTAGAGAGATATACTTTCCCCATAGCTGACTGCCTCTGTTCACATGCTATGTGGGGTGAAGGTGGAGAGCAATGTCCAAAGGCTGGAAGGCATAATGCTGAGACTTTAGGAAATGACTGATGGAATGGATCATGTTTGAATTGGGTATCAGAATATGGGAACAATTTGAACTTTTTCTCTGCTTTCCCAAAGTTCCCCAAATTCTGCAGAGTGACATTGGCTATGTGAGGTTATTTTAAAATCTATAGATTTATATAGAGAGACATAGATATAGATGCAAGTGTAATTTAAATACACGAATACACAGACATGCGCAAACACACATATATTTATATATCTATGTATATTTATAAAACTGATTGGACCATATTGGAATATATCTGCATCATAATTTTATAAGTTTCTAAAACATATAGCATTTTCATAGCATTCTGCAATAATAAATAAAAAAATGTTGAAAAAGTATTTCTTCTATGGTTAAATATGTTATTTTCTGAAAGTAGGAAAAATGTGTTTTCTATACCTATTTATTTTTACATGACTGTTGTTAGTCCCAAGAATAAAAAAAAGTTAAAGCAGCTGTTGTCAAAGAATATTTTGGGTGACATTTAAAAAAACAAAATTAGCATTGAATATACTTTATTTTTTAAAAGATGCTAATCATTTGGAACATAAAATTAATATTTTATATATCAGTAATTCTATCATCATTTTCCATACTTTATAGACTTCATAGGCTTAATGAAAGTTAAGAAAGTTTCATTACAGTAATGTTTGATGGGATAAGTGAACCAGTATTAATACCTCTTTTCCAGCATTTAATAATATAAATTAGTAATAATTTTGAAGCTACAGCATGTTTTGTGCTTTTTGCCTCTTCTTAAATACTAAATTTATTAAAACTTAGGCTTAATAAAATAATAGGTACAAACTACTAATTTGCAAAATAAATGTTATTTGAGGAACATGTATTACTGAGACTAAGTGGCATTTTTTTTCATTTTCCTGTGAGTACTGGGTTGTGAAAAATAGTGCATTATTTGGTGTATTCTCATAGCTTCTTGTGGAAGTCAGTACATTCAGTACATACATTCTGGACTAAATTGAATTCAACTTAATTGAATTCAATTCACTTTTTAATTGAAATTTAGTTGTGGAGTTAAAAAATAAACTAATTCTATAGCCCAGAAAACCTCAAGCTTATAGTCTGGCTAGGCCCCAACAACTAAACTGGTGTCATCTAATTGAAAGAGGAATTTTTCTCTCCTACATGATTCTGTTCTCTTTTTCTGGGGAAAAAAAAATTCTTTCTCTTTTTCTTCCAATAATAAGATGTATTGCTCAGTTTAAAAAAAAAGGATTGCAATTGCTACATGCAAAACTGAAAATACTCTAGACAATTTCTCATCTTAGTTTTATTCAGTCAATATTCTCACTTTCTTCTGTAGAAATATTCTACTTAGAAGAATACAAAAATAGACCATTACATTACAAACCTGATCAAATTTTCAGAATTCGTCCTTGTATGAAACAAAGTACATCGATTTAAAGTTTAATTTCTTTCAACAGTAAAATAGAAGCTTGTGGAAAACAAGTTTTAAAAACACAATAGGTCGGGGGAGGGGGGAGGGATAGCATTAGGAGATATACCTAATGCTAAATGACGAGTTAATGGGTGCAGCACACCAACATGGCACATGTATACATATGTAACAAACCTGCACGTGTGCACATTGCTTACCCTAGAACTTAAAGTATAATAATAATAAAATAAAGAAAGAAAAATAAAAACACAATAAAACTGAAATTACATTTAAAACTCAGTAAAATCTGTAACCACCTAAGATCTTTTAAGTATTAACATATGAACTGGTAATTAGTATCTTGGTCCATGCTCATTGTATAATCTTTTAAAAAGTGGAAAGAAAAAAGAAAATAATGCCAATTTTGCCAAAAACATTTTCATAGCTAGTATTCAAATCCTAAATGATGATCGTCACAGACAAGTTTTGGTACGATCTTAGCCATAAGATAATTGATTTGAACCAACATATACATGGAAGAATAAAATTTGATATTTACATTGAATCAAGTCTCAAAAATATAGCCACTTTCAAAATTTCCAGAAGATACTGGGCAGAGTCTGAGAATGTCTAAAATAATCTCTTATTTAGAAACCTAACTTAATCATGCAGTTTAATTATTTTTAAAGTAAATTTATTTCTAAATCATTATCAAGCAAAAAGGTAAAAGAAAATAACAGGATATTTTTCACCAGGCTACCCAGAAGTATCAGCATGGCTGGGCATTTTTGACTTCAGGCTTTTCACATCTACAATGTCCGTGTGTGCTCATGAAGGTTCACCAGTTGAGGAAAACCAATCGTATTGTTCCTCTGGTTTTTTGAAGTATTCTAAATTAGAATAGAGTATTTTGCACAATATGACAGCCGATTCCAAATGTTAAAAATGTCAAAAATGCACTTGTGGCCCCATGTGAATAAAGTCTTTTGGGGTCACCCTAATGAACTGAGCGCAAACATGACTGGAGGATTTAACTCAAGGTTTCTCTCTCTACCAGCTTTTTACTGAAGAATGATTTTTCTCTGGTTGCACTGTCAATTATCTAGCATTTGGCTCATTGACTCTGAGCTGGTCAAAAAGCCAATTTAATGAACTACAGAAATGCCTTTGGCTAAGTTACGGACTTAGATAAAGACATGGGAACTACTCAAGTGTGTTTGATAACAGCCCTTGGTTCACGGTACCCACCACAAATGCCCACTAGTCAGAAAGTTCCAGGCAGGTCATAAACAAACGCTTGGCTTCAGAAAAGGTCAATATTTACTGAATACAAAGGCTTAAAGCATTTCAAGTATAATTGTTCTCTGTAGCCTTAAAAATATAAAAACTAACCAAAAAAGCTACATTTCCTGCATACAATTATATATATATAGTAATAATCTAGAATTACACACACACACACACACACACTCACACATTTTTCCCTTAAGAGAGGCATCTATGTAAGGAATAATGCATATTCTATACATGTTCTAGAAAGTGCAAAACTACAGAAAGCCAAAATATCAATACATTATTTTTAATAACATTCTACATTAGCTGTTTTCAATTTGATCAATGTAACCTAAGTAAATCTATTAGGATTCAGTGCTTCAGTTAGCCATTCCTGCATAAAAATGTACCCTAATTTGTAGCAGTTTAAAAATAGCAATGTAGTTGCAAGACGACTGAGCTGAGATCCAGCATGCCTTTGTCATGTATCTGGCCATGTGCATAGGCAATTGCCTGACACTCCTCACTTCTCTTCCATGGGACCCCTCATCTGCCAGGAGACTAGCCCAGTTTTCTTCCATGGTGGGTCTCAGGGCAGTGTTTTAAGATAGAGAAAGCACAAGCATATAAGGCTCCTTGAGACCCGCATCCAGAATATGTATAGCATCACTTCTGCCATGGTCTACTGGTTAGGCGAGCCATCTGCCCAGGCCAGATTTACAAAGAGAACCATACTCTATCTTTCCCAGGAGGAGTAGCAAAATCCAATTGAAAAAATCTATATGAGCACTTGTAGCTATCTTTGAAAATAGCACAGTCTTCCTAAATTTCCTCCTACGCTGAGACAAAATAATACTATTATAGGCCCAAGCACGAGTCCCATTTCCACATTGTTCATTATGTTGAATGATTTCAGTTATGCCTTGGAACTACTTTGAATTTGTCAAACTGTTTTATGATATGGAATATATAATTATCCTATATCCTTGTGTAAACATAAGAATAATCTCTGTATTTACAGTTTATCTATCTGTAGCCCCTTTAAACATTATTAAAAACTTCCTCTAACCAGTTGAGATAAATAACCAAAGATAATCAGTTATGGAATGATACCTATATGCTGCCCAACAGAGGGAATTTGCCCGAGGTTTTCCCTTTTACTGTAAATTGAAATTGGCATCAGATTAAAAAACAAAGAAAGTAGATTAAATAGTGAAGCCAGTTTTGCTAAAGTTTAGTAAAACCTACCATAAAAGGCAGAATATATCATGTGCCTTCTTATCTGAATATTTTGCTTTGTTGCCAGACCTTGTATGCCTTACATACAAGGCATAGAACAAAATTATTTTCTCCGATGTACAATCTAGAAACAGGAATATGTAATTTGTTATGTTGCTACATATCCACGATCTTTTAAATTATTTAGGCTTTTCTCCACCAGATTCGGGTAAAAATTCAGTAAAAATTATTCCTCTAGATAATTTTATTTTTTAATTTTAATTAAATGAAAAGTTTTTTACAATATATTCTTGGTACATGGCTAAATCTGGTTTTTGAGTATAAATCATTTTCTTTTCCTCTAGTTTCTCCTGAGTCAATGTGTTTACTATTTTTATTAGGCATTTGAGTCTCATATTTATGTGAGGTTCATAATCTCCAGGGCTTAGGTACATAACTAAACCTCTATTACTCACCACATATGAAAATTAACCAAAGGTGGATTAGAGACTTAAAGGTAAGACCTGAAACTAAAAATCCTAGAAGGAAACCTAGAAAAAAACCCTTTTGAACACTGGGCTAGGCAAATAACTGATGACTAAGACCCAAAACCAAATGCAACAGAAACAAAAATAGACAAATGGGACTAAATTAAACTAAAAATCTTATGTACATCAAAATAAATACTCAACAGAGTAAACAGAAAACCTACAAATGGGGAGAATGTATTTACAAACTATGCCTCTAACAAAGGTCTAATAAACAGAATCTTCAACAAAGTCAAAAAGAGTCAGCAAGAAAACAATAACCCCATTAAAAAGAGAGAAAGGACATGAACAGACATTGTCAAAACAAGACACATAAGCAGCCACTGTACTTATGAAAAAATGCTCGACACTGCTGATCATCAGAGTTATGCAAATTAGTAATGCAAATTAAAACCACGATGAGATACCATCTTATACCAGTCAGAATAGCTGTTAGTAAAAAATAAAAATAAATACATAAATAAATCCAACAGATGTCGGTGAGAATGTGGAAAAAGGAAACACTTATACACTGTTGATAGGAATGTAAATTAGCACAACCGCTATATAAAACAGTATGGAGATTTCTCAAGAAACTAAAAATAGAAATACCATTTGACCCAGCAACCCCACTACTGGGTGTCTATCTACCCAAAGGGAGAGAAATTTTTTTGTAACAAAAAGACATCTGTACTTGTATGTTTATCACAGCACTATTCACATAGCAAAGTCATGAAATTAATGTAAGTGTCCATCAACAGAGACTGAATGAAGAAAATGTGGTATACTAAATAGAATACAACATGGAATACTACATAGCCATAAAAAAGAATGAAATCATGTCTCTCACAGCAACATGGATGGAGCTGGAGTCCGTTATCTTAAGTGAAATAACTTAGAAATGGAAAATCGAATACTGTGTGTGCCCACTTACAAGTGAGAGCTAAACAGTGGCTACACACGGACCTACAGAGGGAAATCAGAGATACTGGGTCTCCAAAAGGAGGAAGGGTAGTAAGGAATACAGGGGTGAAAAATTACGTATTGGGTTCAATGTTCCCTATTCAGGTGATGGATACACTTGAAGCCCAAACTTCATCAATACTCAATACATCCATGTAACAAACTTGCATGTGCACCCGATGAATCTATTTTAAAAAAGAAATAAATATCCTTTTTAATTCTCATTTGTCCACAGATGTATTCATTATTTTATTGAAGAATCAATTTATTTTATTGAAGAAATGGCTACTATTTCCCAGATACTTTACTGAAATCACAAGCCAGGTTTTATGCCTGGAAACATCAAACGTTTTGTTTTGAATCATTTTAGCTAAATAAATAATTTGGATTTCTGACCTCATGACCATTAAAAAATTCAATATCACTTTTTAAAAGATGGTACATAAAATGTAATTGTTCTTCTAAAGTACTCATTCCATTCCTTTGGGTGTATCTCTGATCGCCATTAAACACAGACAACAGAGGTTACGGTCAATGTTATTGTACTTGAAATGAAGAAATTTTACATGTATACAAACATGCCTTTACACAATTGATACTAGCCACCTCCTGAGGTTGTTTTTAAGTAGTGTGTAATTTTTAAAACTAAGCCATATTTTAAAAAGACAATGAAACCTGATTTCCCCTTGTCAAAGCAATAAACTGTGACAACACATACTCCAGCACTTGTGTATGTGTGTGTCTGGGTGTTTTACAGTTATCTCTGTAATGTCTTTAAAACAGCCATTGCTATATACAAATTCAATCTAACATTTAAGCACTGCTATTATTTATTTAAGATCTTTAATAAGGTACTATACATTTTAGATTTATATCAGGAAAATTTAGAAGCATGAAATAATGAGTAATTTTAAAGTAAGAAGACACTTGATTTTTCTTAATTGGCAATTCCTGTGTTAATACTTTTCTTAACTTTTTTTTCATTGCTTTATTCTTCTGTCCAGTGTACACTCTTAATGAATACCAGAATATGCTGTCTTTCCTCAAGGGATACTGTGGATCTCAGGCTTTCTCCTAAACATCACTCTATTTTTTTTTTTTTACTTTTATTCTAGGTTCAGAGGTACACGTACAGGTTTGTTATATAGGTAAATTGCATGTCAGAGGAGTTTGCTATACAGACTACTTCACCACCCAGGTAATACTTGTAGTACCCTATAGGTAAGTATTCCATCCTCACCCTCCTCCCACTGTCCACCCTCAAGTAGGCCCCAGTGTCTCGTTTCCTTTTTTGTGTCCATATGTATTCACTGTTTAGTGAGAAAATGTGGCCTTTGGTTTTCTGTTACTATATTAGTTCACTTAGGATAGTGGCCTCCATCTCTATCCATGTTGCTGAAAGGGACATTATCTAGGATTGTTTATGTCTGCATAGTATTCCGTGGTGTAAATGTACCATATTTTCTTTGTTGGTCTACTACTAATGGGCATCTAGGCCAATTCCATGTCTTTGCTATTGTGAGTTTTGCTGCGATGAACTTATGTGTGCATGTGTCTTCATGGTAGAACGATTTATATTCCTTTGGGTATATATCTAATAATGTGATTGCTGCGTCGAATGGTAATTCTGCTTTGAGTTCTTTGAGAAATCTCCAAACTGCGTTCCTCGGTGGCTGAATCAATTTACATTCCCACCAGTAGTGTCTAAGCATTCCCTTTTCTCTGCAACCTCACCAGCATCTGTTATTTTTTGACTTTTTTATAATGGCCATTCTGACTAGCGTGAGATGTTATCTCATTGTAGTTTTGATTTACATTTATCTAATAATTAATGATGTTGAGCATTTTTAATAGACTTGTTGGCTGCTTGCATGTTTTCTTTGGTTCATGTGCTTTGCCAGCTTCACTGTTTATTACAAAGTCATCATCACCTGTTGCCCCTATGCTTGATCTCAACTCTTGGCCTCTTAGACTTCTATTATTTTCTCCAAGGTTCTCTTGACTCTATATACTCCTGACTTACTGAGACATCTGCTTGTCATCTAGAGCAGATCTCTGTCATACCTCTATTACCTGTCTGAATATCCTAGTGCAGTCACAGGTGAATAGGCACTGACAGTAGTAACAATAAGTATTCACTATTCAATATTAGGAGTAATTATTGGTCTTTATGTGATATATGAGATTAAATATTTTTATAGCAATCCATCCAGTGTCAAACTTGAATCTGTAATACAGATAAAGCATTATTAAGGTCATTTTATGTAAAAGTAAATTGAGTCTCAGAAAGGTAAAGGGAATTATCCAGTATCACATGACTAAGAAATAGAAGAGGTACTTCTCTGGGAGGGGAGAGACAGAGAGACACAGGGAGAGAGAAAATGAATTTCAATTTGGTTCTAACATCAGTCCGGTTCCCCTATTTAAAATTGGTTACTACACACACACACACACACACACACACACACACACACACACACACACACACACACGGGATAATCACATCAAAGTAACCATTCACTGACCTCACATCCATTTTCTACTTACTTGCTGAATACACCAAAATTAGACTGTGGACACCCAGGAAATAATTATAGAAGATCACTTACATTGTATTTGAAATTATAATGAACATGTACTGTGAAAACATAATTGCTAGAAGATATTAGATGTACCAGTCTTCCTGAAATCATATTTAAAGTAATAAAAATTAGTTTGCATTATCACTAAGATATGTGTTGATATGAATTTTTGAATGACAGCATGATATTATTTATAATATTACTAAATATTATCATCATAGTTTTCTGTGTTATTGCTCAGTTTACATTGATTTATAATCATTCAGGGATATCAAATAGAAAGCCAAAATCAAGAAGGAAACTATTATTCTACTGTGGTAAAAATTATACTTATGGTTGTTTACAAAAATTGGTAAATAAAATAAAATCAATAAAAATAATAAAAAGTGGAAAATTCTAAAGCATACAAATATAAATGATTCAGAAATATTAATGCATTATGTTAAATTATTTTACTGTGTTGTTTTATATATCAAACTTTATATCTTAACCAAATTTGCCATTTTGTCTTTCTTACCCATAAGCCGCTATTCACTTAAGTAAAATGACAATTTAATTTTCTTGAATAAAAATAATTTACTACTTTTAGAAGCAATGTATTATTGGAATTAGAAACATTGCTTTAAATATAGAAGCCTATGAATACAAGTAAAATATAATTTATATTAACACTTGCTTTTTTCGCTGGTAGCAGAATCAAGAAAACGCATCAATACATTTTAATTTCACTTCTAAAGAATACATTTTGCTATAAACAAAATTATAGAATATTATTCCATTCACATAGCAAAAAAGTAAATGTCTCAGAATTTATCTTACCCACAGGCCAGATGTTACTATAGTAGTTAGGTGAATATTCTTTCTAATAAATCTTTTGTTTATGTTAGCATATTTTGATGTTTTTAACTTTTAAGATTGATTTTTTTTTTTCTGAGATGGAGTCTGGCTCTGTCACCCAGGCTGGAGTGCAGTGGTGCGATCTTGGCTCACTGCAATCTCCACCTCCAGGGTTCAAGTGATTCTCGTGCCTTAGCCTCCCGAGTAGCTGGGATTACAGGTATCCGCCACCATGCCCAGCTAATGTTTGTATTTTTAGTAGAGATGGGGTTTCACCATCTTGGCCAGGCTGGTCTTGAACTCCTGACCTCAGATGATCCACCCGCCTCAGCCTCCCAAAGTGCTGGGATTACAGGCATGAGCCACCACGCCTGGCCTAAAGCAGGAAAAAATAAATAAAAACCTATATATATATATAGGTACATCTAATATATATATACGTATTTTTTTTTGAGAAGCTTTAGGTTAACAGAAAACAAAAATAGCAGAAAAGGCAAAGAGCTCCCATATATCCCTTCACCATCCCCCACAGAACCTCCTGTTGTTACCATCTTACATTTAGTGTGGCACATTTGTTATAATTGATGAGCCAATGTTCACACATTATTGTTCACTAATGTCCATAGTTTCCATCAGGTTTCACTCTGCATTTTGTACATTCTGTGAGATTTGACAAATGTATAACGAAATGTGTCCACTAGTACTGTAGTGTAGTTGGAATCATATGGGATGTCGCCTTCACAGGCTGGCTTCTTTCACATAGCAATATGCATTTAATGTTTCTCTGTATCATTTCATGGCTAAATAGTTCATTTCTTCTTATCGTTGAATAATATTCCATTGTTTGGATGTATCACAGCCACAGTTTATTTATTCACCTATCAAAGGACACCTTGGTTGCTTGCAAGGATTAGCAATTATTAATAAGCTGGTAATGCTAATTTTCCAATGAGCTGAATCAGTGCTTTTAAAACTCTGGGATGGCATTCCTGATTTCCAGGATCTGTTATTCAACCAATTTTTTCAACTCAAAACCAAATTTGGACTATTTTAATTTAAAGTTTATTACATATGTAGGCATGACAGATTAAAAAATATATTTTAACAAGTGAAGATATCACAAATACAAAACTAGAATACTGAAAAACCCACAAACAAGAACAATCGTTTTCAAGTCTTCAACTGCTTGAGAATTATAATATCATGAGTTATCAGAAAACAATCCTATGGAATCTAAATTGAGTCATCTACTTTTGGTTAATTAAAAAGAGTCTCTTAAATATTGATTTCTAAATATAACAGCAATTTATTCTGTTCTCTCTTTTGGAGGGAATTCAAATAGACATAAACAGTTATTGTTTATGTCAAAAATTTACTAAATACATTGTGTTTAGGATTTCAAGATTAATAATAGTATTATTACTCAAACCCAGTTCTTCACAAAGCTATCACTTAAAATTGAAATCCTTTATTTCAAGAATTATGTTACACAACTTCAAGCTCTAAAAATATAAAAGCCTAATGGGCAAGGCTTAAACAGTAGGAAAGTTACAAGTTAGTTTACAAAAGTGCTCGTGCTGGATTTTCCATCCCCTAAAACACATTTTGTATATTTATTTCCCCAAGGTTATTCAGATCTACACTGTCCCAACAGGAAGGCTATTATAAAGATATCAAAAACATATCTTACTGATCTCTAGGTAACCAAAGTAAGTAAATTAAATTAAGAAACAAATTGTGCTTAACTTTAATAAAACCTAATATACAAGGCAAGATAGACTCTACCATCATCCTTCCTCTCTGAGGATTCTGCTTCACTACAAACTGAATTCTTCACAGGTTAAATTTAAGTATCAAAATAATAAGTAATTATTCTTGCCCTAACAACTAAATAGGATGTAATGCATTTTTCTAGGACATTCGACTCACTTAAATTTAAATGATAAATGACTTTTTATTTTATTAAAATCTGCTTTTATGGGAAAAGAGTTCAATGAGATTACTAATATATCATATAGTAATATACCATAAAAAGAACTTAAATTATACGGTAAAAATGAAGACATAAACTTCTATCATCATTGTAAGAATCTAGCTGATCATTGGAAGCCACTGCTCAGCCTTTTCTTTCTTCTCAGCATTTTTCTGTCTCTATCTTTTAGCACATATATCAGAGAGGAAGAAGAGCTTTGGCTTCATCATTAGGAGACCTATCTAGGCAAGGAGACATCAAAGAATAGCCAAGTTGAGCTTCACTGAGCCCATCCCTGAAGTTTTGCTTTCACTGAAGCCCCAAGATCTCCTGTTAGCCGTGGTAAATGAAGCTGGCTACAGTTGAGTAGCTTGGGAAGCAAAGGTAGAGAGCAAATCGAGATGCGCTAATAAGGAAGGTAGTAGAGGTCACGTGGAAGAGAAGAAGAAAATTCATAATTAAAAATGAGCTGCTCAAATTAGGACCCAAATTATTATTTTTAAAATGTAATTTTCTTTGTGTCTAACAATTTGCAATTTTTCATAGCATAAGCACATTCATTAATATGACCCATTCACAGCAAGATTTAGCTGTCTTTTATGTAAGTTTATATGTGTGTGTATATATATGACGAAGGTTTATATACACACACACACACACATATGGCATGATTTGTTCACAAGTTAACATTTTAACAATTCAATATGAAATGTAATTATATAAGATGCTATTTTAAATCATTTTCTCTTTTATTCTATGCTGTCCTTTATTTTGCCATATCTTATCCGTTTTCCAAATGAACATAGTTCTCTTTAACACAGATTTTATGCTTAGTAGTGATTAGTTTCCCAGCTTTGTGTTTCGACTTCTGATTAGTTGTGAGGCACCTCACAAATATTGCCTGTTAACTCCACAGAATGACGGTTTGTGAGCGTGTTAGAGTTCGAAAACTACAAGATTCAGTTTGCTACAGCTTGAGACTATGAATCCCCCCAAAAAAAGCATGTTAAAATTTTTATACGTGCCATGGTTTTTAACATAGTGCCTACACACCTGTAGTTTAACTACAAATGCTTGTAAATTCATGAGAGCAGTTTTATATATATATATATATATATATATAGCAATTTCATATCTTCGACGAAAGTTAGGTGATTGCTCTTCTATCCATCCCTTTCTCTCTCACTCTTTTCTACCCTTGCCTCCTCTCTCCCCATGTTACCTCCTTGACAATCTCCTTATATTTTCTAACTTATATCTTTCAAATGATGCCATGTCACAATTGTCATCTTGGGCCAAGTAATTCTTTATTGTACGTGGGGTGTTCTGAGCATTATAGGATGTTTAGCAGCATCTGTGGCCTTGCCCTACGTGATACCAGTAGCGCACATTCTCAGTACAGACAACCAAAAATGTATCCAGATATCGTCAAATGTCCCTTAGGGGGAAGGGGGGCCAAAATCACCCCAGGTTGAGAATAACTTCTTTAGGGCTTGGTGTCACTTGCAGAACCAGTGTTACAAGAATGTGTTGGCCATCCTGGAGAAGGTAAAACTTGGGGCAGACATAGTTTTGGTGTCCAGTTGTTATACTTCTTACTTAGACCATGCAGATGAAAGTTCCTTTTAATGCTTGGACAATGAGAGTGGTTATGGACATAAGGACTGGTTTGCAATCAATGCAGTCAATGTCCTCCCGTTTCTTAATTTAGGTAGAAAATGTCAGAAAGGGTATACTCGTCTTTCTGATCATCCTCTGGAAAAAGAAATTGATCCTCTGAAAAACAGACAGTGTGAAGAGAGAAGCGGTATTGCCTTGCTATGTTTTCCTTCCTTTCCATCCTTCCAGCGTCTTTCTATACCACACAGTTACTCAGCACAATTCTGAGGCCACCAAAGCATCCTGATGCATCTTTCATTCTGAGAATGTTATGCATTTTCATCAAGACCCATTAGACTACCTTGGACTTGAGAAAACTTTTGTGGCAATGTTTACACCTAAGAAGTCTTGTTAAATATGTAGTAGAGAGTGCCGGAATACTTAACTTACCAATTTAATCTCTTGAGTCACTTTCTGGGGTATTTCTACTTCACTATATTTTGGAGATTATATATTTACACTTTGCTGCTAAGAAAAATCTTTATATTATGTCCTCTGTGAAGGAAAGACAGATAATTTCCCATACTTCCTAGCTGGTATGAGAAATTCTTTTCCATCTATATTAAATATTTCTGTATAAATCAATGGGAGATGTGTGTATGGCTCAGAGGAACTAATACATCCCATGCAGTGAAATCTGGACAAAAATAGTATTTGTTTTAAGATTGTAAAAACCAAACGTTCTCATTTAATTTAAGGAATGGTAATGCAGACTTCCTACAGTTTAACATTCAATGTCTGTGTTTGTAATTTATATTCATAAATATATATAATTGTATGTGTGTTCAGAGATTGTGAAAATAGTACAATTATGCTTAATAAAGTCACATAGCAAATTCAGTGTGCCTGTATGCCTGGCAAGTATTAGAGTTTTGGAGTGATTTCTCTCAGAATGAAATGGAATATTTCCCCCTGCCACTAATCTGAAATCGAGAAGAAAAAGTAATTTAATTAGTTATACTATTGCTAGGAGACACTTAGATACATATGAGTATTACTTGAAAAACAGAATACTAATTAAAACAACTGAAGAATAAATTCATGTCCACAAAATTAATAACCTGCCATTTTTCCTATTTTAATATAGCACTGCTGATATAAGAACTTTATATACAGCAGGTGAAAATGTCATAAACAAGTTCCCTTTGCAGCTGGAAATCCCTGTATCGTGGCTTTTATTAATGAATGGTGTTGTATCAGCGATAATACCATGACTTCCAGAGGACAGGTAAACAGTTATAAAGTTGTGCAGTTTTTTTCTTTAAAGTTAAAAATATATGTTTTCTCAATCTTTCCTGGCAACAGTGATCTGAATGACTCTTGAATTTTCTACTGAATGCATCTGACTTTCTCCATCAAAGAATTTCATAGCTAGAGGTGTAAATCATTATTTCATATCACTCCCTTTACTAGATGATACAAATTTCAGTCTCTCGGTGTATAAAGTGCTGACATTTATTTGCAGAGATTTATATTCATTTAAAAGAATGTAACTGTCAACATCTGAAAATCATTTTGACTGTATACCTGGCTTGAGATTCTGTATGTTTTTTAACTAAAAAAGCTCATGGCAAGCTAAGAAATCTTGCATTTGTCAGGATGAATACCTTATTCTGTCCCCATTTGCTTCTGAATCATGGTTGAATTTTTAAAGGTTACATTTGTGTGTGTGTGTGTGTGTGTGTGTGTGTGTGTGTGTGTGTGTGTGTATGTATGTGTTTATGGAATGCCAGTGGAAATAAAAATGAAATAGGCAAAAATGAAATTCAAGATACAATGATTATCTTTTTGAAGCAAATACCAAATTCACTTTTTCACTGGAAATGGAGTTGCAGCAAACATTAAGAATTGGTGTTTCAAAAATTATTTAAACAATGCTAATTATTTAATAACCCCATGAGTAGCAGGATTTTAGGTATGCTCTGATGATCACTATATACATTTTTAAATCAAATATAAAAATGAAGCCATTGGGTTCTTTGCAAGAAATAATAGGCCAACATCATTAATTCCATAGACTGTATATAATAAGCAGCACAGATGAAGTTTCAGCAAATAATATCTAATTAATAACTTGTATTAAGATCAGAGCTTATAAAGTTATTTATTTCTTCTAATTTTATGAATCCCATCAGTGTTGTTACATTTTTCAAATACTTCTGTCTCAAACCTCATATTGGCCGGCATTCAAGAGGCATCTGGAAGAGAGAATGGAAATCTCTTCATTAAAAAAAAAAAAAAAAAAAATATATATATATATATATATATATATATATATATAAAGATTGTGTTGGTGATGTTGTTAGTGGTGGGGCTTGGGGTAGATTACACTGAATTTGGGATGGAAGAGATGGATGGAGCAACACCAAAGAATTTTTTCTTGGGATGCTTAGAATCACTAATTAGAAAACAAGGAGAAGGGAAGAGACCTTCCCATTAATAGTATACAGCTTACAATATACACATTTAAAGGTTACATATACTAATTTGCTTTCAATCACAAATGTTTTTCAACTTTTCATGTATAAAAATTGTGTTTTTAAATAACATAAATTGGACAAATTAAGAACTAGCTTTTTGAAAAAACAGCAAAAAATAGAATTCAATAGAAAGAAGAGAAAGAAATAGAGACAGAAAGAAAAAGAAAGAAGGGAGGGAGGAAGGAAGGAAGGAAGGAAAGGAGGAAGGGAAGGAGGGAAAGACAAAAGGAGAAAAGATTGGGATGATCCATTCTAGAACACGCTATTTATACCTCAAATTATATCAACATAAAATAAACTGATCGGCTATTCAGAAACAGAGGTCTTCATAAGAAAGTTATAGTTATTTTTAAATGACAGTAGATACATATCAGTAAAAAGATAAACTGATCAACTAATATTTTCATGAGATTTTCTTAGGAAACATAATTTATTTTAATATTTCATCCTAAATTGATTAATTGTTGGTAACATTTACTGTAACATTTTTCCAAGTGTATCACTACAAATAAACCAAAATGGGATAGGTACATTATTAGGTATCATATGAGAAACATATTACAGTTTTATAATTTTGTAATAAAATTATTTTATGTTTTATGAAAACGAAGGGATTTCCCAAATATATGTAGTAACCAGTTGGCATTACATTCTAGATGAGGAAGTGACTTTTTAAAAAAATACAAAGGCATGCTGGATGATGTAGAAATGCTCTAACACCTGAAAAATTTTGGAGGAAAAGGAAAATTGTTTTTTAAATTTCTCATCATTGCATCCACTTCAGAACTTTAAGATTATTATCATCACGAACCAATATGGACGTGACATACCACATAATAATCGATAAATTTAAAGAAAATTTTTAACTGTTGGTTTAATTTATTTGATCAAATATGCTCTTGTTATTTTATGCCAGTGCTGTTTTTATAGTGTATTTAGAAGATTAATTGTCCTACAGTAACATTTATTTAAACACTGGAGTGCTAATTGCATTTTACATTCCATGACATCTTAATGGTTGGGCTGGCCATGACATGCTGATTGAAATTTAAATGAAATAGTGAAAAAAATAGCATACTCTATTTAAAACAATGGAAGTTGAGAAAACTCTATAGATTAACTGGCTTGCTAAGTATCTTTGGCATTAAATTTGCAACACAATATAGAGAAATTGAATCGTTATTTGCCATGATTAGTCTTTTTCTAGAAAAATATCACTAGATAAAATTGAGAAAACTAGCGATAAGAGGAGCAATTAATATATTATTCTTTAAACATTTATAATTTATATATTTTATATATTCATATTCATTTATTAATTTGTACCTATTACATGTTGTATGTAATACATTATAGACATGTATATTAAATGTTGTATATTAAATATTATATATTATATATTTTATGTGTATACATTATATGAAATACATTTATTATATAGATATATGTATAATATATATAAAATAAAACAATTATATATAAATATAATGAAATATAATTTTATATATACTTATTGTATCTCATTTATTTACTTATAACAAAATATCCAACAATTCTTTTTTGGAATTCTACCACCAACTACATGCCAGGCTATGTGATTGCGTAGAAGATATCTAGGAGAAGAAAAAGGGCATACATCCTGTAACAATAAGCTCACAGACTGGTGACCAAAAGTGATTTGCAGTGAGTGATGCTAGTAAAGTATAATGCATTCGTTAATAGAGAATGGGCATGGTTTGATTTGATCAGCTCTAGCTGGCAGGGAGCCTGTCTCTTGACAATCCAGTAACAACGACCATTCCCTGAGAGCGTACTTTATGCTGAAGTTGTGGTAAACAGTTTATTTTATTTCAAAATTAACAAGTAAAAGATACTCGGGGAGATATTATTATTGTTCTTACTTAATATATGTGATAACTGAAGTTAAGAATCCACATAACTTCCCCAAAGTCACAGAAAAATTAATTGGTAATGTAACAATTTTAACCTCAGACTGACATTTAATCCTAGCTCTTAATCATGGTATCATTAATTTCTTATAGTTAAAATTTCTGAGTGTATCTCTAAAAGGATGTATCACACTTCCTCATTCCATTTTTGTTTCCCAGTAAGTTCAGGTCTTGTGCATTTATATTATTTACTTAATGAATATAAGCCTCAATTTTGATGAAAACATTACACTGTGCTGGCCGGGCACGGTGGCTCACGCCTGTAATCCCAGCACTTTGGGAGGCCGAGGCAGGTGGATCACCTGAGGTCAGGAGTTCGAGATCAGCCGCGACAACATGGTGAAACCCCGTCTACTTAAAATACAAAAATTAGCTGGGCGTGATGGTGGGCACCAGTAATTCCAGCTACTTGGGAGACTAAGGAGGGAGAATCACTTGAACCTGGGAGGCAGAGGTTGCAGTGAGCCGAGGTCGTGCCACTGTACTCCAACCTGGGCACAACAGAGCAAGACTGTCAAAAAAAAACATAAAAAAAAAGAAAAGAAGATAAAGAAAAGAAAGAAGAAAGAAAGAAACAAAGAAACAAAGAAAGAAAGAAAGAGAAACAAAGAAACAAAGAGAAAGACATATATATATATATGTATTACACTGTGTAAATTTCTTATCTCAGATTGGTAGAGGATAGCAATCCTCCCTAAGCTCCTAAGAACACCATAAAAATCCTGTGCATTTGCTTTTCTACATTTTAATCTATTTTGTCATCCTTCCATCCATGTCAATTTTTTCCTCCAAACACTCAACTTGCAGCTTGCCAATATCTTTGTCTTTCAATATATTAATACTACAGGGCATATTAGTATTATAATGTGAACTCAGGATTAAGAAATGTAGGATCTACTAAGAAAAAATTATATATTATATAAATATACAAACATGAACTCACACATATGTACATATATACATATGTACACATAATTATAAATGTGTGTATATACATTTATTTATAAAAATTAAAATGCTGGTGCCCTTGACAGGTAGACACATGCACATAATAAAGAAAAAGGACCACTTTAAGGAGAACTACAAACTACTACTCAAGGAAATCAGACAGGACAAAAACAAATGGAAAAACATTGCATGCTCATTCATAGGAAGAATCAATATTGTGAAAATGGCCATACTGCCCAAAGTAATTTATAGATTCAATGTCATCCCCACCAAGCTACCATTGACTTTCTTCACAGAATTAGAAAAAACCTACTTTAAATTTCATATGGAATCAAAAAAGAGCCCATATAGCCAAGAAAATCCTAAGCAAAAAGAACAAAGCTGGAGGCATCATGCTACCTGACTTCAAACTATACTACAAGGCTACAGTAACCAAAACATCACGGTACTGGTACAAAAACAGATATATAAACCAATGGAACAAAACAGAGACTTCAGAAATAATGCCACACATCTGCAATCATCTGATCTTTGAGAAACCTGACAAAAACAAGCAATGGGGAAAGGATTCCTTATTTAATAAATTGTGTTGGGAAAACTGGCTGGCCATATGCAGAAAACTGAACCTGGACCCCTTCCTTACACCTTATGCAAAAATTAACTCGAGATAGATTAAAGACTTAAACCTAAGACCTAAAACCATAAAAACCCTAGAAGAAAACCTAGGCAATACCATTCAGGACATAGGCATGGGCAAAGACTTCAGTACTAAAATACCAAAAGCAATGGCAACAAAAGCCACAATTAACAACTGGGATCTAATTAAACTAAAGCGCTTCTGCACAAAGAAATTATCACCAGAGTGAACAGGTAACCTACAGAATGGCAGAAAAATTTTGCAATTTTCCAATCTGACAAAGGGCTAATATCTATAATCTACATGGAACTTAGATAAATTTACAAGAAGAAAAAACAAACAACCCTGTCAAAAAGTAGGTAAAGTATATGAACAGACACTTCTCAAAAGAAAATATTTATGTGGCTGAAAAACATGAAAAAAAGCTCATCATCACTGGTCATTAGAGAAATGCAAATCAAAACCACAATGAGATACCATCTCAAGCCAGTTAGAATGGTGATCAACAAGTCAGGAAACAACAGATGCTGGAGAGGATGTGGAGAAACAGGAATGCTTTTACTCTGTTGGTGGGAGTGTAAATTAGTTCAAACATTGTGGAAGACAGTTTGGCGATTCCTTAAGGATCTAGAACCAGGAATTCCATTTGACCCAGCAATCCCATTGCTGGGTATATACCCAAAGGATTATAAATCATTCTACTATAAAGACACACGCACACATATGTTTATTCCAGCACTGTTCACAATAGCAAGACTTGGAACCAACACAAATACCCATCAATGAAAGACTGGATAAAGAAACTTGGCACATATACAACATGGAATACTATGCAGCCATAAAAAAGGATGAGTTCATGTCCTTTGCAGGGACACGAAGGAAGCTGGAAATCAACATTCTCAGCAAACTAACACAGAAACAGAAAACCAAACATCACATGTTCTCACTCATAAGTGGGAGCTGAACAATGAGAACACATGGACACAGGGAGGGGAACATCATACACCAGGACCTGTTGTGGGGGTGGGGGGCAAGGGGAGGGATAGCATTAGGAGAAATATCTAATGTAGAAGACGGGTTGATGGGTGCAGCAAACCACCATGGCATGTGTATACCTACGTAATAAACCTGCACATTCTGCACATGTATCCCAGAACCTAAAGTATAATAATAATAAAAATAAATACATGAAAAAGAAAAAAGAAAAAATTAAATCCAACTAGTGCATGTGTATCACACTGTAAAAGAATCAGGATGAAAAAAATGTTGATGGGCCAATAATGAGTGGAGGTTTATTGAGGCATATTCAACAGTGCAGAAAAATGCAGAAGGAAGTAATGGCATAGTGTTGAGGGAATTTTTAAAAATAATTTAAAAAGACTAGGTGACAAATAATAAATGGAGAAAGTGTGAGACTCCTAAAAACTCAATCCTGGCTTACTTCACAAAAAGTACTGGTATTGTAACAGACATGGGATAATCTGGAAGGTGCTGAAGAGGTTTGGAGAAAATAATATATATTTGATTTTGACCCAAGTTGAAATTAAGTTGAAGAAAAGTAGATATTTGTGCTTGAGAGAGCCTGCATGCAAGGGCTAAATATTTATGATTCACTTACACTGATCTCATTTAAGGCCATTGAAATGTATAGGAATGCCGAACAAATTAGATTAAGCAAGGTAATCGAAAGAACATCCTTGGGAAGAAACTCAAGAGGTAAAAGAGAAAATATTGCCAGAAGGGAATATGCAGTCAAAATTCTGGATATCTAAGTAATTCATTATCATAGAAGCTGGGGAGGAAAGCATTTTAAGAAGGAAATGATGGTCAATAGTGGTACTCGCAGATTGACCTTGAAGGATAAGAGTAATGAGAAAAAGGAAACACAAAATGTTTCAATCAGGAGGCCATTGGTAATGTTCGAGGATAATTTGGCTAGAACGGTGGGCCAAATGCCAGACCAAAAGTGGTTATTTAGTATTTATATGGCTAATAAGAGCAAAATTTAATTTTTAATCAGTAAATTTATTTAATGCATATTTTCAATAATTTTGTATGTGATTTTTTTCTTTGAAAATTATTCTCTAAGAAAAAAAGGATTGTATCTTTCTGATTTAATTTTGTGGTGTCTCTAACAACACCTTGAGCTCTTTGGTGTTATAATCACAATGAATAACATTGGAGAAAATTAATATATTTTAAGAAATTCTCCTGGAATTACATTGCTGTCTATACTATGGATTTAGGGTTCAAACCCCAGCTGTTTGGCAACTGCCAGAGCCTACCAGCTATGAGTTAGCACTTAGAATTTGCATTGCAAATAACCACCTGGTAATGATAGTTACCATTCGCCACTGCTTACACATTACACATAATGGATTGTTTTAGGAAGGCCAAGTATTCAACAGGCAGGCAGCTAAAACTGTGTCTGAATTTTTGTGCCAAGAGGAAAACGTGCCCATGTTTTTAACATAATTTTAAATTATGGAAATCATTCTTCCACCACATTTTCTAAAGGTTTGGCTTGTTTTTTTTGGTAACCTTAAACCTGTTCAAGAAATTTTCAAACTGCCTCCTAAATCTCTTGAGTAAGAAATCAAGCTTTTTATCATCATTCCAGCTAGGCTTTTCTTTCTAATCATCCCCTTGCCAAAGAGTCCAAATGTAATTAATTTCCCCTGAAAATGTCTTTCTCTGCCTTCCCCATCATGTTTAACTCTGGTATGATTAACACATGCCAATTATGGAAGTTCTTCCCAGATGAACCTTTGGATGCATTTTAAAATAAATGAGAAGAATTACTGCTCATCTCGGTAAAAACAAATACACTGCTTTCACATCCTTCACTAATCTACAAGAGTCTGTTTATTAAGGAGAATAATGAAGCCAATTTGGAGAACCATATGAGACAAACTGATCTATCTGAGTGCCTATTTCATATTTCTATTATGTCTATGAGCTTAAACGTGAAAAAAAAATCTTGAGCTTTAATGTCTCGGGATTTTACTGACAAAACTGAGTAGTTGAGTGCTCTTTGGAATCATTGATTTGAAACAACATCAATAATGAGTGAAAAAGTCTAATCCAAAATATTACCTTTCTTGATGCCCATATCAAAGACCTTTTTCCTATTACATTTAACATCTTCTTTAGAGTAATTAACAGCACTAAGCCACTTCGTCACATGTATGGTAATTCTGAAGAAGACTCAAGGCAGGATCAGCACACTATTTTCTAAAATATAATATTCTTCCATAGATTTACACTAAGGATATTACTCAAGATTCTGTCATATATGATTTCTCTAGTACATTTAGGCAAATTTTATTCATAAAGATGATAAACTCGGTGTGTCAAACAATACCACTGAGGAATAGAGGAGATTTCCAGAATTCAACTTTATTGTCATCTGCCTGTTGGCGGGACAGAAAATAAAAGATAAGAGCAATTATGGTTTATTTATGATAATATCAAATGATTTTAATAAAAACAATTAGTTGATTGGCAGAATCGATTAGAAAAACAAAGTTAACCAGTGTTGTTTAAAAACTTAAAACTTCAATCACTTACATCTGCACCATGTTCTCTAATTTTATTTTAATGCAGTTCCTAAAGACCTGAAGAACCAAACTGAGAACTAAGAAATTTAATATAAAAATGTTATTTGCTCTGTAACAAAATCTTGATTTATATAAATTTAATTTGTAGAGCTATTATTACATTTTATACAGATCAGCAATTAGGAGGCTTATAGAGCATTTAAATAATTGGTTTTACTCAATTTTTATTTTTCTAAAAAAAGTATTAGAATATTTTAGTTACGGGAAGATAAAAATGTACTGATTAATTCTACAAATACGTATTAAGAACCTTCTTTATAGAGACACTTTAGCAAATCTTAGAGTACTTAGGGGAGAAGGCAACACACGCACACACGCAAACAAGATGTAGTAAGAGCTATGCTATAAAACACTATGGGAACATAGAAAAAGGAAAATATTCCTTTTGATAAACCAAACATCTGCGGTTTCTGTGCACTTTTCAACAACACTTGCTTAAAGATCCCTTTCTCACCACTGGTTTTCTTCAGTTCAGTTGACTTCGGCTACCCTGTTCTTTCCCACAGGGTTCTGCCAGGGAATCAAAAATCAAAAGAGCAACCACAGGCATATGAGATATCTTAGTCTGTTTGTACTGCTGAAACAAAATACCTGAGATTGGGTAATTTGTAAACAACAGGAACTTGTTTTATACAGGTCTTCAGGCTGCGCAGTCCAAGATCAAGGGGCCAACAGGTTTGGTGTTTGGTGAAGCTCCAGTCTTTTTATTCAAGATGGAACCATAAATGCTGCTTTTTCTTGGGAGGACAAGTGCTGTATCCTTACATTGTAAAAGAGCAGAAAAGACCAAACTCATTCCCTCAAGCCCTTTTATCAGGGCACAAATCCTATGCCTGAGAGTTCTAACCTCATGATGTAATCATCTCCTAAAGCCCCCACCTCTAAATACAATCACATTGGGCACTAAGTTTCAACATACAAATTCTGAGGGACTCAATCAGACCAGAGCATGAGGCAACCCCAAGCTTAATAACTCCTCTAAGTTGCTACTAAACAAAAGAAACAGATAACATTACTGAAGACCAGAAGCTATAGTCACCAAGCACAAGATGAAAGATGAAATCACAGCGGACCTGACTGTAAGACCTGTGAGAGGACACCAAGACAAGTAGAGAAGGGTAGAAATTCTTGGTTTCTCTTCTTTTCCTACTCCAATTTTTCAACAGTGCTTCCCATTAACTAAATTCCCCCAGCAATCTGAAGGCAAGGGCAAAGGAGGCACAAATGGGGGCATGGGCAAGGAATCAATAAATGGAGCCTACATGGGCCAAGGTATTCCCATTTAGCCAGTGGACTTGGTTCTCCAGGAAGAATGATCTGAGATAGACTCCATTTTCTAATGATAGTACCATGTAAGGGATGTTTACTTACACTTAAATTCATTTATTTTTTACATTAAGCTCTTTATTTTGAGATCATCTTAGATTCATATGCAGTTGTAAGAAATAAGGCAGAGAGATCCCGTGTGCCCTTTACCCAGTTTCCACCAGTGATAACACCTTGCAAGACTCTGATACTAGTTATTTAATGTATTTAGTAAATTTACTTTTAAATTGCATTCTCCCTTACTTTTCTTCCTGTGAACAATTCTACTTTAAATACAATGCTTTCCCAATCCTGGGCTGTCTTCTAGGACAGTTAGGAACAATTAACGAAAAGAGAAGTCTCTCAGCTCACCTGGGCCATTTTCTACTTCATTTAACCACATTTTTTTCAGGTAATCAACTCAGGGCCACTTGGTCTTCATTTGAAGCCCATCTCTGGGCTTGGTCATAAGACCTTCCAGCTTACAGTTTCTCAGATTGCAGTCATCTATTTAATACCTGCCCCAAATTGATAACTTAAATGAGCTATTTATTAAACATAATATTAACTCCTTGTAAGCAAAGGAGCTCTTTTATGTTCCACTGCACTTCCAGCTCCTAGAAACTTACCTGCTTCACAGTGAGGATTCAATAAGTTTTTATAAAATATTTAACCATGATATTATTCAGCCAGTAACATTCTTATTCTATATTATTCTTATCAGGATACACCTGTAGCTCAGCTATTTTTCATATTATCTTTTGTAATTGAAAAAGTAGAACATTTGTACTAAATAATGCAATACAAGTAAAGTTATCACAAAATGAAATTAGTATATGATTATCAAGTTGTTTTAATTTAATTGTTTTGTTGCAATGTGAATAAATTACTGGC
This sequence comes from Pan troglodytes, assembly GCF_028858775.2. Classification (NCBI taxonomy): domain Eukaryota; kingdom Metazoa; phylum Chordata; class Mammalia; order Primates; family Hominidae; genus Pan; species Pan troglodytes. The sequence goes on along the minus strand of NC_072412.2, from coordinate 110,097,512 downwards.
TCTGGTATTACATTTTTATACTAACCGAATCTACATAATACACTATATTGTATGTTTGCTATGAACTCATCTGAACAAAATATATACCTCCTAAATACGTGTGTATATTTATGTTTGGATTAACGTGTATATATGTACACATACACATTAACATGTGATTTTCCTACTCATAACAAATATATATATGCTGTTTATAATTTTTCACATTCTAAAACTATGGATAATATTCATGACCAAATTATTGATATTAAATGTACACATTATAATTATCATTTTATAAAATCATTCAGTTAATATGTACCATTTGTGATAATTTGTAAACTTCCATCTTTCTTTAATCAACTTTGACTATTGGAATTGGCATAATTTATTCTAAGGAAACCCTACAGATTTTTGGTACTAACACTTATGTTGTAGGAATATTTGCATACATAGTCTTGGAGTAATTTTGAATTTTTTTTGTCATGTTTTGCATTAGAATTTAGTTAACATTTTCAATCTTCATCTGTAATGTGCAAATAAAATTTATCTGTTGAATGTGCTTGTGTGTGAATATAGACAATGTGCCCATAATTGCATGCCATTTCAGATCTAGGCAATTCTCTTAGTTGAGCTGCTAAAATATAATACTTTTGACATGATCACAAAAAAGTATATTTAAAACTTTGACATAATCACAAAAAGGTATATTTAAAACTAATGATATCTTACACTAACTATCAGGAGACATGGTGAAGATCAACTTTTCTGAATATTGCCTTGGGTTAATCTTTGTAGACATTTTTTCTCCTGATCGGAGGGAAAGATACCTTAAGAGTTAGTTAGTGATTTATATGGCCATAAACTCACTCTCATTTAAACAAGTGTTCCCTTCTCCCATCCAGTTAGAAACAAGGTAATCAACCACAAAGTGACAGATTAGAGTTTTCTAAAGTCATGTTTTTTTCTGTCTTAATACTCCTTCCTGGGCAGGACATAAATGAACCTCACTTAGGAACTGGGTCTGTTGCGTTCTCTTCACCCCATTCTGTTGCCAAAAGACATACATCACATTCTATCAAACGAAATGTTTGTAGAAGACAAAGTTGAAATCTCAACGCAAATACTCATGAAGGATTTAACCTAACAGGTTCACACAGGATTGAGGTTTAACAGAAAAGTCACAGACCAGGAAGAATGAATCCTGGATTTTTGCCGTTTCATATCTGCCATGAAGTAATGAGATCACCTCACACAAACCCCTTCTCTTTGGCCTTTCTTTACTCACCAGTGAAATTACAAGTGTTCTGCAGGAGCATGTCCCAGATTTCTTTCTGTTCTAATACTTTAATATTTTATTATTCTTCTTGATTAAATAGTTTTTTTTAATGTCTTCCCAATGCACATGGTATATTTGTTTCTCTATTGCTTATCTCACTTTAGAATGTGCTGGGATTTTTGCTTCCAAAGCTAAATCATGAGTTCATTCAGCGCAGGGGCTGGAACTTTTCCAAGAGATACAAAATTATCTCCAGAAGATGGTAGATTTTAGATAAATGTCCACTTCTAAACTGAATGTTATTCCAACAATTTAAGCAACTGCACACTTTCTTTCACTTGTTGAAGGGCAAAATGATGACCAGAAAAGTGTTCTCAGTCCATGATTTTTTTCATAAGCACAGAAAGAAATAGACATCTTCTAAAGACGTGTTCAAGAAAACAGAGGGCCAAAGAAGATACACAATAGTGTTGCCACTTTTAACTATTTCATTTACATTTCTGATGTATAACAATATAATGATTACATAGTTACAGCAATAATATCTAAAATAGCATTTAGGAAAAATTCTAAATGCTTCAAAATGTGTTAAGATCAATTTAAAATGCTATCAAATTTGTATATACAAATATTGCAGTTTATTTGTTGTTTTATAACACATTTCACAGCAATTCTAAAACTATGTATTGTATATTAGGTCATGTGTTCACTAGCTTAAACAGCAAGGAGGAGTGAAAACATTCTGCTAAGTTTGGCCTCCACTCAAACCTAATGCATTTTATATGTCAAATGGATTCAACGCTTTCAAGGACAGAATGCAATCTATTTTTTGGCAAATATATGAGCTCCCAGGTTGAAGAAAAGACTATTGGAAATATTTCCATCCATAGCACTTTTTTATATTTTAAAATAATAATTCGATGAGTGAATATAAACCAATCAACCAATATAGTGTGTGATTTAAACACTCTGAAATCTATTTTATAATGAGTTAGATAAGCATTTCAGTAAAATGCATTTAGAATTTACATTCCTGTTTTTTATGGTTTCTAAAAGTGTTCAGCTAGATATGTACTAATGCAAAGATGTTTTCTTTTCAAACATCACCCAATTTGACTGTGTGATCGGAGGTATAAAGGTGGTTTAATTGAGAATTTTTTAAAAAATTAAATGTTGTGGTTGTTAAGAGTAATCCCATTCTCCTTGCCAAAGTGATATTTAGGTCTGGACAGAAAGGCTGGCCAACCTATGCACTGAATCCTTGGCAATGGTTTAATTCAAAGGTGCCAGCTACAGATTTTCCAAGACCACAAGAGTATCTGTTGATCATGAAAGCTGAGTTCACTCCTATAATACCAAGGAGAGTATCATCTCCACAGAGCCTCGGTAACACTTTACAACAGGAAAGTCAGAATAGGGTTTTGTGATGAAGGCACTGGTGGTTTAAACCAGTGCCTTTAATACAGGAATCTCAGTAAAATGGAGCAAAGTTTATGATATAATAATTTAAGATTAGTGCACAGAGATAAGTGAAGTCCTTGAAGCAACCCTTGATAATAAGCAATGTTTTGAGAAGTAGGCAGTTTGCTCAGTTAAGTGACCTAGGTCCTGAGAAAGCAGCTGTTTGCTCAAATGAACAAAACGTTTTCTTGAGCAGAGAGCAGCTTAAGTAATCTGTCAGCAAACAATGACATTATTCACTAGTTTACAGAGTTGTATCTTCCTAGGCAAGAAATTCCTGGAATAAAGAGGGAACTCCTGTTTAGGGAAGTGGCTTCCTTTCTAAATCCTGATAGTTAGGCTACAGAAAGGCAGGACCTCTCCATACTCAAAGTGGAGTTTCTAATATTTCTTGTACTACTATTTTTTATTTGACAAAAAGTATATGTTTATGGTATACAACATAATGTTTTGAAATATGTATACATTGTAGGATGGCTAAATCAAGCTAAATAGAACATGTTTTATATCACATTCTTATTTTTTGTAGTAAGAATACTTAACATTTACTCTTTTAGTAGTTTCCAAGTATACAATACATTATCATCAACTACAGTTACCATATTGTACACTGTATCTCTTGAATTTATTCCTCTTTTCTAACCGAAATTTTGAATCCTTTTTATCCTTTCTTCATTTCCCCATTCCCTCCACTACCCAGCCCTTGGTAACCACCCTTCTAATTGTTAATAACTGGAGAAATTCTCTCTTGCTCGGGCAGCTGAAGTTATGTGGTGGTGATGCTTCTGCACTTTTGCTGTTATAAGATCAGCCTGAGGATGACAGTTACATATAGACAAGGGTAGAAATGGGAGAAACACATGGAAATAGAGCTGGAGACCTGACAACATTGTAACCTAGTATGATATGGCACTAGGTTTTTCACATGTATGAACCAAACAATTCATTCTCTTGCATTGCACATTTTACATTGGGATGTCTGCAATCTGCATCTGAAATATGGTGATTGACTCAGGAACACAATAAACAATTAACAATTTTTTTTTTTTTTTTTTTGGTTAGGTAGAACTGAAGGAACATGGAATATTCCCTCAAAAATAATGGTTGTGAAGAATATTTGAATATATGGAAAAATCCTTTAGAATGTAATTTGAGGAAACTAAGGAATAGGCAAAAGTTTTATTAATTCAACAAAGTTTGCTGAGAATATATCATGTATCTGATTCCTGCCCTCAGGATCCCACCTTATTTTTTAAAGAATATATTCATATTAGAAAAGGAAGAGGTTCAAGCGATTATTACCAGTAGTTATTTATAAAGAGTGAGCTCATGGCTGATTTTTTCTTCTTTATATTTTTATTATAAATACTTTTTCACAATATATTAATCTTATTTATCTTTAAAAATATTGCTTTGAAAATTGTAAACAATTGCAGAAGCATTAAGATTTTGGAAAGTCATATCGTTAGCTTTAAGTTCAATCTCTATAAATCTAGGAGGCATTTAATGCCATACAAAATATAGCTGATTTAAGATACTAATTGGGGATTTTTAATTCCCAGCTCAATTATTTTATCCCTATTTGATACGGATATTAAGGAGATGGAAAAATAAAAGAAAATTTAAAGTATAGGTTCTGAAAAATCATTAAAAGTCAAACATAACACTTTATAACCCTAAAATAGGCTCATTTATAATTTGTATTGGTATGCTAGTTTATAATTTTAAGTATAATTCTTGATAACTACAGAAAAGACATAATATAACAAAACTTTTTTAAAAATCACAACCAAAATAATTATAAATATCCAATTTCTATATCCTAGATGTTATTTGTAATATCTAGATATATGCAAGCAGATATAACGAAATATAATTTAAAAATATATATTATTAGAAAACATTACTATTAAAAATTATTATACTGTACACTCAGTTTGAGGGTACTATATATTCTGATTTTTAGCTATATATTTCATTACTCATATTGATGGCAGCCACTGTCCACCTGGAGCAGCAGGCTGCCATGATGCCGGCTGCAATGGGGAGGTGCAGCTGGGGGCTGTGCGCTCCATTGAGTGGGAAGGAGCTTGGAACAGGTGGAAGCCCTGCCCACCTCCGAATTTACTGGGTGGGAGCCTTGTGCTACCTGGGCGCAGCTGCAGCCACCGAGCCTGCCGCGGATCTGGACCCGGTCATCTCTGTGCTCTCTGGGGCTTGGGAAGTCCCCTGCACCCACAGGTGTGGAAGTGCCTGTTCTCACTGCCTGGCCTCTTCCAGCTCCCCAATGTCTGCTCTGATCTTGGAGCAAATTTGAGGCTGAGCCTGGGAGCTACTGCAACCCAGCCAGATGTGCGCATGCTCAGGGCAGTGGTTACACGCCAGCCCCCTACTGCCTTGGCATTCTCTGGACTTTGGGCAACTGAGGAGCACCAAAGGGAGGGCAATGGGTTGGGAGCTGAGGGCAGCTTGGCACTGGCCTGCAGGCGCCCCTCAGCACAAACATCCTGGGCCAGGCAGGAGGCATACATGTTCCTGGGCGAAAAGGGACAGGTTCCTGGAGAAGCCTCACCTTCAAGCCAGGGATGGCCTGATGCCTGGGGACCCAGTTGATGGACCAGAATGGGAACTTATTATATTATGAATATTTTTCTTTGAATGATTTAAACTATAAAATTACTAAATTTATCTTTGGTCCCTAACTGAAGGTCCATTTTTTTTTTTCAGAACTAGTTTTCTGTTTGTTTTTTTTTGAGAATTAGTTTTCAAATTAAAGTTGCTTTGCATTAATGAAGTTTACTTAAAATCTCCAATTTCAGAAGTGAAAATTAAAATCCACTTATTTTGGCAAGATTATCAAAAACAATATCGTAATGATAATGATAATGATAGAGGCTATATTTTTAAACAGTACATATAGCTTGAAAAGTTAGAAAGTAACTTGATTTTACAGATATATGTATATTACATATATCCCATTACATATATTACATATATATTACATAGATTACATATATCCCAGAAGAAAAGGTCAATATCTCTATCATACATACAAAATATTAAATGATTTCACTTCCTTCTTGGTTGCATATCAATTTTCAGAGATCAAATACAATTTTATGACAGGTGGCCTTATCCTTGTCAGTAAGTGATGTGTCTTTGAGCTGTGCATCAATGTGAAATATATTATTATTCTTGTATTTTTACAGGAATAGAATAGCACATCTTTATTAAGTGTCAAGTGTTTATCTTACAAGATTTAGAGTTCATAAAAATGTACAAGAAATGTGTCACAACAATTGTTTTAACATCATATAAGTTTACATTTTAGGAAAATTAATAATACACTAAAATGTGTTCTCCAATAGCATTTTAGCATTTAAAAAACTGCTTACTAAAGTTTTTATTATCCGTGTGGCATTATAGAAACAAAACAATATATTTTACTTTGTACAGAAAATAATTTTGGAAATATTCTAATGCATGCTTAGTATATTTAAATTCATGCATTTGCCAAAAAAGAAATGATACTAAATGTGGCATTTACATAACATGCCACTCTTTTCCATGCCATTTTGTTTTAGGGCAACAAAACAATTGATCCATTATTCATGCATTTGATTCTATATTCAAGTTCACGTTGGGTAGTCTCGATTTTACCAATATGTCCGTCAACATAAGTATAAATGCCAATCTTTACAGGTTCTATGCAAATTCTATGTGGACAAACATCAGAAAAGTTTAATCAGATTTTGTTTAAAAAGTATAGACAAAGTTAAACTATTAGAAATCTCACTTTTGAACTTAAAAATAAATGAAACGTATGTTCCTCAAAATATTAAAAATAGAAATATCATATGATTCAGCAATCCCACTTCTGGGTATATATCTAGAGAAAGTGAAATCCGTACTTCTAAGAGTTATTTCCAACCCTCTTTTCATTGCAGCATTATTCACAGTAATCAAGATGTGGAAACAATAAGTGTCCATCAACAGATGAATAGATAAAGAAAATGTGAATGGAATGGAATATTATTAAGCCAAGCAAGAAGGAATGTTTGCCATTTGCAACAATATGGATAAACCTGGATAACATTATGCTACATGAAACAAACTAAATCCAAAAAGACAAATATTGTATAATGTTACTTGTATGTGGAATCTCAAGAAGTTGAAGTCATAGCAGTAGAAAATAGAATGGTGATTTCTGGGGGCTGGTGGTTTGAAGAGATAAGGAGATGCTGATAAAAGGTTACAAATTTAATTATAAGATGAACAAGTTCTGGAGATCTAATGTATAGCACGGGTGGTGATAAATGTGTTAACTAATTTGATTGTGATAATCATTATACAATGTATACACATATAAAATTGTCACATTGTACACCTTGAATATGTACAATCTTTACTTGTCAATTAAGTATTTTAAAGTATAAAAAGAAAACTGTGAAACATTCATAGAGATTATAACACAAGAAGTCTCATGTGTACAAATAACTAATACCCATTGTAAGCACCTGGCTGCAGGAAGGGAGATAAATAATATAAAATACTATTCATTAGCCAAAGCCTTTTTAAAATATCTTCTTCTACCTCCTTCTCCTCCTTCTTCTTTTCTCATCTCTCCCACCTCTCTCCCACCCTTACTTCTCCTCCTCCTCCTCCTTGTTCTTTCTATTTAAATATTACTGTTAGGAAGATCCTAGTAGGAATCAGTTGATAGCAATTGCTCCTTTGAAAATTCTAAGTTGTCTCTAGACCTGTAGTCTTACCCAGGTTATTGTTAGTTCTTAAGAATCTTTTATGAATTTTAACGCTTTTTTAACTTAAAATAAAATAAACCATCTGAAATTCTTGGATTTGTTGGCATAGGCATTATTGGCTTATTTGTTAAAATTAAATAATAACTGAAGCATTCAGGTTTTATTTTTCTTTGTAAAATGTATTCCCTGTGGGCATTTCTTAAAATTGATATATGTATTTTCTTTAGAATTACAGATTCTGTTTTCCTCCCAAAATTAATTAGATGTTGTGAAATACTGCTAGATGGACATTCTCTGTCAAAAATGAAAGTAAAGTATTAAATTGTATCTAATTTTTAAGAGTACAGAAAATACTATCTTTGTTTCCATATTGATTTAATATTCAAGTGACTTTGATAGGCAGCAAATAATGAAAAAAATAAGAAGCAACCATCTCTGTAAATCTACTTTTTCATTATTTTTTTTTCCTATTAGTCTTATCATCTAACTTTAAAAGATAACTGGGGAAACTTCTAGTTCTAAAATGTCAGTAGAGGCAGGCTTCCCTCCTCCACTGACAAAGAAAATCAAAAGCAAACACACAGCACTGAGATTATCACCAGCAATATCCTAGAACTCAAATATGAAGATAAGACAACTCCCCGAGCCACATAGAACTGAAAAACTCCCAGCAGCTGGTAAGACAATTGAACTTCCACATCTGTGATGCCCCTCCCCCATTCTGCCCTGCACAAAGAACACAGAAAATTGTTCTCTAACTCACTGGTTCTAAAACTGGAAAAAGCGAGGTTGAGGTGGACAACCAGCATCCCCATCATCTTGAAATCTGAGGCAGGAGACATGTCTCTGTTTTAAATCACGGAAAGCATCACACGTTCCCCAAAGGAGAAATAACCCTTAGGATAGGCAGAGAAAAAGGGAAGGTGGGACAACCATCCTCAGGACCGGAAGCGCGGTACTGTAACTCAACCAAAGAAAACACAAAATCAGAGTGACCATCGGCGGTACCACACAGAAGGATGTTTGTCCCACAAGTCCCCTGGGCATGAACCCTGAGCTAGCCTTTCCACACTACTGAGATATCCCTGTAGGAATGTCCTCCATTTGGGAAGGTGATATGGTTTTGATTCGTGTCTCTGACCAAATTTCATAGCTAATTGTAATTCCCCATGTTAGATGGAGGAAGGGCCAAGTGGGAGGTGATTGGATCATGGGGGCGGATTTCTCTTTTGCTGTCCTAGTGATAGTGACTTCTCACAAGATCTGGATTTTTAAAAGTGTGTAGCACCTCCCCCTTCACTCTCTTGCTCCTGCTCTATGCATGTAAGACGTGGCCACTTCCCCTTGGTCTTTGGCCGTAATTGTAAGTTTCCCCAGGCCTCCTCAGCCATGCTTCCTGTGCATCCTGTGGAACCATGAGACAATTAAACCTCTTTCCTTTATAAATTACCTGGTCTCAGGTACTTACTTTTTGCCAATACTTTCAATGGCAGAAACCACAGTTACGTTTGTACCAATCTAATATCTATAGCAATGAGAGAGTAGGCTAATACAGAAGGACAATGCTTTAATCCTTTACTGGATCCGAAGTGAACCTAGGTTGAAGGTGCTATCTGGAGCAAAAAGGTGGCAGTGACCTAGCCATAAATAACCTCTAAGCACATATATCCGGTACAAATCAAAAGAAGCCAGGCAGAGAGGACTAGAATAAATCACTAATTTTTGAATGCAAAGACATACACATATATCCACAAGAAACAACAGCAAACATGGAAGCTCTCTGACCAAGAATTCTAAATTTATTAGAGAAATTTACCAGAGAGATTAAAATAATAATTTTAAGAAAAAAGAAATCTTAGAACTGAGAAACAGATTTGCTGAACTGAAAATATTATTAAAGGGTCTCAAAAAAATCTCTCAAGCAAAGGAAAGAATCAGTGAGCTTGAAGACAGGCTGTTTGAAAATACACAGTCAGAAGAGAAAAAAAAATGAACTAAAAGCAAAGAAAATTGCCTACAAGATATAGAAAACTACCTCAAGAGACTAAATCTAAGAATTATTTGTGTTCAAGAGGGCATTGAGCAAGAGCAAGGAGTAGGAAGCTTATCCAAAGAAACAGTAACAAAAACATTTCCCAAACCTTAGGAACATTAAATATAGGAAGGTCAGAGAACACCAAACAGTTTTGATCCAAATAAGACTACCCCAAGACATATAATAATCAAATTCTTGAAGGTCAAGGACAAAGAGAGAATTCTAAAAGCAGTAAGAAAAAAGAAGCAAAAACATAAAGGAACTCCAACTTGTCTATCAGCAGACTTCTCAATGGAAACCACACAGTCCTGGAGGGAATAAAATGACACGTTCAAAGTGCTGAAAGGAAAAAAATATATATATATACATCTATACGTATATATATTAAAAAACCTGTCATCCAAGAATACTGTAGTCAGCAAAGTTATCTTTTGAATGTGAAGGAGAGATAAAATTCTTTCCTAGAGAGGATTCACAAACACCAGATCCATCTTATTAGAAATGCTAAATATCTTCAACCTGAAAGAAAAAAACACTAACATGCAATAAATAAATAAATAAATAAAGGTATAAAATTCAGTGGCAAAGTTAAGTTTATGGACAAACCCAGAAAACTAAGAAGACTTTAATACTGTATTTGTGGTATGCAATTGACATAATTACCGGACGCTGGGAAGTGTAGTGGGGGCAGGGGAGATGATGGCTAATGGTTACAAAAATTTGAAAGAATGAATATGATATTGTATTCGATAGTATGACAGGGTGACTATACTCACTAATAATTTAATTGTACATTTAAAAATAGCTTAAAAAGTATAATTGGATTGCTTGTAACACAAAGGGTGAATGCTTGAGATGATGGAAAAAATAAATATTTGGGCTGTTTGTATATTTGTTGATACTAATTACTAGTTTAGTAATCTCTTGCTCTGTTGTAGTCCCAACTCTAAAAGCTTGATATGTATAAACTCATTTAACCATAATCAATTCCTATTATTTTGTTTCATTTTTTATTGTTTTTATGATAAAAAACTCTATCCCCATATTACAGATGAGAAATGTTGAAGCCAAGAGAGATATTAAGCAACACGCCAAAATTAGGCAGCCCAGGAAATGGCAGATCCAGGATGTGATCCCAGACAATATTGCCTGGTGTTCATGATCTTCTTTTGTAGGCCCTCCACAAGCATCCAGTAATTCTAATAGTTAATAAGACCAAGATGTCTTATTGTTGCTGTAACAAATTGCCCAAAGCTTGGTGGCTCAATACCCCATCTCAATACCCTTTTCTTAATCACATCTCCAAAATCTCTTTAGCCATATAAGATAAAATACTCCTATAAAGTAATATATATTGGAATCAGAATTTGGACATCTTAAGTAGTGGGGAGTATTATTCTGCTATGATAGCATTGAATAGTAATTTATCAATCCATAATCTAGATATTCAAATATATTAAATGAAATGGACTCAAATTAACTAACCATGGTTTATTTTGACAAATTAGCCAGGCAAATCCTTACCCAAATAAGAAAAATTGCATACTTGAAATAAAATGTGGATATATCCAATTTATTTATAACTATCAAAAGGAAAAGACAAGCCACAGACATTTATTGAGAGCCTTCCATATGAGTAAGACACCACAGAAACTCATATTTGAGTGAAAAGAGCACATTATGTACTACGTGACTCCTTAAGGAGGAGGCAATTGTCCCACATGATAGTACTGCAAGAAAAAGTCTCTACTTCCAATGACTCACAACTAAAAAATAAATAAAAATTTGATTCAGGAGAAAGTAGCATGTTTGGGCAAGAATAAAGAGCTAGATATTTTGATTTTTCTGCTAGCCACTATATAATGTAAACATATTTCCTCTCCATAAAGAAAAACAATAAACAAAAGTAAAATAACTCTCTTATTTAAATTAGAGTGATACATTATTTTTTTCATCTCTGGGGAGTGAAAGGAACTGATTGTACTCTTTACCTAAACTACCAGTTAATCTTGAAATTTAAACACTAATCATTGAAAGGTGAAAGATTAGGAAGAGGAATGGTATGTCAATAGGCACTCAAAATAAATAAATACATTACTTCAATTATTTTGAAATGCTGTACTAAAATTCCATGTATTGACATAGATTTCTTGAGATTTGGCCTGTTCTATTTCTTATTTTTCTTTCATAACACTAAGTTGACTGATTGATCATTAAGTTGCCTCATGAAACAATTTTTTATTAGTTTTCCATGCCTTCTGCAATATTGTGTTTATGAGTAGTTAGTCACTTACACCCTCTACTTCCCCAAACGCCATTTGTTGCTTTGGCAGAGGCCCGATGATAGTGTTTTCACTACAATCCACTTAAGTCAAAGCTGTTTCTATCCCTTGTTACCTAGAGTGATTATCCCAATTTATCTGGACTAGTCAAATTTTACACTTGTTTGGACATAATCCTGTACTGGTTTATACATTAAATTACAGGAATACACTATTTAGATCCCCTGTATCTCAAGCCAGCAAGAAAACTGTATTTTCTCATCCACACTGACTCTCAAAATTATTTTTTCTTATATGAAACTCTCTAAATCGTTGACATCTATACCATGCAGCCATTATGCCTTCCCCATTGCCATCACTCACAGCCCTATTCCCTAGTTTTTTTAATCTTGATGAAAAGTCATCATCATCCACTTCTTTGCTCATGTCAGAAAACTAGAGGCATCCAAGGTTTCTCTCTTCCCTCCACATCCCACCATCCGATTCTTAACCAAGGCCATTGTTATACTTTCAATATAAATGTATATAACAAATCCATCTTTTTCTCTTCTCCCACTCTCCGAAAGCCAAGCCTAAGCCAACAATATGTCATGTTTAGAAAACTAAAATACCATCTTTCTTTTCCTTAACTCTGTTCTTGCTACGTTCTTTTCTTCTCATTGTATCAGTAAAGGACTTCCCTTTTAATTAATGTTTACATACAACTGATGTTTATAGAGACGCAAATGAGAAGAGTGTAAGTAACATTGTTTTTTTCGTGTGATAGTCTAGACATAAGATAGCTAACAAGATATGGTTTCCAGCATCCAGGTGTGTAGAAGGATTCTATATATCTATGGATCTTCCATCCCTAGCATGCTTTCATCAATATGCTCTATTATGATTCACCATTATGTCTACGATGCAAACAAAGGTAAAGAGGAAATGGAGAGAAGAGGACTACTTTTGTTTTCAGAACACAACCTAGCTCATTGGCAAGGTCTCATTCAATGGCCGTGTATCACTTTAAGAAAGCTGAAAAATAGAATCTTAGTGGCCACTCAAAAAACAAGAGCTCCATTACCAGGGAAGAAAAAAATAATGGATAGAGAACACACACTTCCTGTACTGTAATGGAAGTCAAATCAAATTGGTTCTTTGGTTAGAAATCTTTTGTTTCTTACAGTTTATTGCATTTGGTGGGGTGGGGGAAAATCAAATTCTACCCCAAGGTAGATAAGGAACTTGAATAGCTCTTCAGACACATTTCTTGCCATTGCTTCTTCACGCAATGCATCACCCAAGCACACAGAGCTCTTTCCCACCTCAGAGTAGGTGTATTTGCTCTTCCCTTTATCCAGACTCTATCAGGATCTTCCCATAGCTCCTCGTCTTCACGTGGGCCTCAACTTAAATATCTTCCTCAGAGATACACCTTCTTTGACTATTGCATCAAAATATCTCTCCCGTTTTTTCCTAACACAAACCACTTAGAAAAATCTTCATAACAGTTAGCACAACCTTTAATATTTTAATGTACTTGTCCATTTGTTTGTTATTTCTCTAAAGTTCTGCAGATTCTATGAGGTTTCTTGTTTGCTTATCTTCCTTCTGTCTGCACTCCAGTTACTGGATTGAAATCATGTACTAGAAACTCAATAAATATTTGTTAAATAAATGTTGAAATAAAAAATTAAATGATCAAAAATACAGGAGGCTTGTATACCGTATGATAATTTAAGAAATAAATGTTTCCCAGAATCATAAAAAGTTGTGATATAACACTTTGCTTTTGTTAAAGCATCTTTTCTATAATAAATCAGACTGTAAAATATGATATACTTTCAAAAAATATGTTTGCTTAGCCTACCTCTTATCAACAAAGGAGTATGATAATTAATTTAATTTTTTCTTGAAATTAAAGCCCATCCTTTTAAGGAAATATAAAATATTATTATATTTACTAATGAAAAGAATTGGCATAGAGATATTTATAAGCATTGGCTTACATTATTAGTATCATTAAATTGGTAATACTTAATAGAGGTTCCTTTTAAAAGAAATTTTTATTCAATTTTTTAAATAAAGAAAACAGGACATATCTTTAGCTTACATAACTGGACTTTTTGTTACCATTCATTACCAATAAAATAGTTTTATTCATTGTAAACCTTTAAATCTCAATGCTATAGGTACATACTTATCTGGCAAGATGTCTACCTGTTTCCTGAATGACCCTTCTAAACTAATGCCTTGATGATTCTCTGTAGAGCACTCTGACATACCTAAAGCGGTAGAATCTATTCCAGTCTCTTTTTTCTCCATGAAGTTCACTCTAATGTTAATGAATTACATTCACATGGTTTGTGCCCTTGGCCTCTTTGTAACTACTACTAGGGAAAGCTATTGTTGGCTTGTTAGAGGATGGTCAGGGAGAACCTCACTTTGTACTGAGAAAACGGTTCTATCCACAGTCCAGGTCTTGCTTTTCAGCCTTCACATCCTGCCAACCTTTATCCTCTTCCAAAGTGGGTTTCTTGCAAGAAAAAACATTGTACAGCCTTTTGCTAATAACCTAATCCATCAGCTGGGTACAGGTCCAAAGCCCAATTATTCGTCAAGTTAAAATTCTCCCATGCAGAACTCCTGAGTCCAATTCTAACGAAAGTATGTGGCTGGGCATGTTTCTGTATCCCTGGTATTTGCAGGCATCTGAATGTTTTATGATTGTTTCATGGCCAGTGTAACCACATTTCCTGAAGCATCTCCATGTGACTGCATAGCATAATTCCACCAGCCAGCCTTGTAGTCCTATTTCTAGTAAGCATTTAACAGTATTTTTATACATGTAAAGGAAAAAATAAAGAACATAGAGAATTGCAATGTTAATAAAATGTAAAGAGTAATTTTTTAAAACTAGAAATAAACTCATAATGAACCAAGTTTGTTGAAGTTTTGTGGGGGATCATACCATATTGGCAGATAATTGTACCAACACATTAATTTCCACTTAAAAATGCTATGATTAAAATTAACTACCAACTTTAAATATTTTGGACATCTATTTTGTTCACATTGTTTCTAGTTTAGATTCTGCCATTTGGATAATTTTATAACAGCATAAATGTTAATATGCTTCTCTCAAATTTAGTTTTTGTTCTGAAAAATGAAGATATTGGGATGAAAAGATCATTTTTAAATGAACTGATTCAATAAATAAATCTACTATACAACCTTATTAAAAACAGGAGATGTGATTAAAAAGCAGATATTTAAAACTAATAAAATTATTTTAGCATAATTTATTTTAGAAAAGAGAAGCTAGGGGTCTGCTTCCTCAACTGCCTGTCCTGCTCACCTAGGTGAGGACTTTCTGAAGAAAACCCAATGCTCTGAGCAGCTCCATGACAAGATGGCAGACAAGCACTATTGACAATCAATCTCTCCTCCTCCGTATCAACGCCGTGCTACAATAACCACAGTATAAAGGCAATAAATAATAATAGTTCTAAAAGAAGAAATAACATTTCTATGCAAAAATACATTAGAGTTGGCTGAAACACAGGATGCCAATGACAGCATCCACTGAAGATGAGCAGAGGAAACTGTAACCCTATGTAGCATATCTAACTGTGAGTTGTTTCAAGGGAGGCGGAAAAGTTCCAAGCTTAAAGTTGAAAAGTACAAGGAGCAACCCCTAACAGAACAGAAATGTTTAGACTTCTTTTAATTTATATGGGATACTGAGAGACAAACTGCTTAAGAAAATTGTAACAGAAAAAATAATTTGGCATGATTTTTAAAAAATTTAATGTTAAACAATACTTTTTAGATACTATGTTTTTCTCCCCCATTACAGAATATGAAACTTCTGTCTGAGGAATACACAAACCAAGATCAAGACTAACTCCTTTCTAGGTTACCTCCATTGCTGAAGAACAATGGGCAATAGTCAGTTAATTTCTTTGTCTTCATATGAGAAGAAATAAAAAGTGTATATAAATTTCTCTTCGAACTTTTCCCCTTTCTCTTTAGTTTCCTTAATGACAGTATATTTATTTTCTATTGCTGTGCAACAAATTACCCTAAAACTTACTGTTTTAAAGAAATAAAGACTTATTGTCTAACTGTCTGTGGGTCAGAAATGTGGCACAGCTTTCTGCACATCTCTCTGTAACACAAGGCCTCTGGCACGGTTGCAGTTAATCTGTCTGGGCTGTGGTCTCCTGTGAGGTCTCCACTGGGGGATGTACAACTTTCAACTTCACCAGTGCGATTATTGGTAGGATCCTGCTGTTTAGGGACTGTTCAGTTGAGGACCTCAGTTTCTCTCTGGCTGTTGGCTAGAGGCACTCCACAGTTCCTTACCATGTAGGTCTCTCCAAAGGCAGCTTCCTTCAGAGTGGATGAGGGAGAGGGTGAGAGAAAGCACCTGATCCAGAAGTCATCATCTTTTTGTAACCTAATCTCAAAATGACAGCACAAGCCTTCTGATGTATTCTTTCCATTAGCAGTTAGTTACTAAGTGCAGTTCACATCATCTCAACTGAGATTACACAAGGATGTGAATACCTAGAGATGGAACTCTTTAGAGATCAACTTAAAAGTTGCCTACTATAGGCTGGGCGTGGTGGCTTATGCCTGTAATTTCAGCACTTTGGTAGGCCAAGGCAGGTGGATCACCTGAAGTCAGGAGTTTGCGACCAACCTAGCCAACATGGTGAAACCTCACCCCAACTAAATACAAAAAATTAGCCAGGCATGGCGGCACATGCCTGTATTCCCAGCTACTTGCGAGGGTGAGGCAGAAGAAACCCTTGAACTTGGGAGGCGGAGGTTGGATTGAGCTGAGACCATGCCATTGCACTCCAGACTGGGCAGCAAGAGTGAAAACTCTGTCTCAAAAAACAACCAAAAAAAAAAAAATAAGTAAATAAAGGTTCCCTACTACAATTTGTAATTTACCCCTCAGTAGAAACCTAAGCTCTTCAGACTGATTCAAACGGTGTGATGTCTAATATCTCTTCTCATTTAGTGTCCTCCTATCATTATTTGTAAATATGTTCTACTTTATAAAGGAAAAATAACTAATGGCTATAAGGCTTAATACATGTGTGATAAAATAATCTGAAAAACACACCCCCATGACCTAAGTTTACCTGTGAAACCAACCTGCACATGTATCCCTGAACTTAAAAGTTAAAAAATTAAAGTCAGAGTTCTAGTTAAAGACAGGCAAACAAGCCAAACAAAAAGACATATTTTTAAAGTGAAGACAAATAAGATAGCATTATCTTTTGTTTTATACAGTGATTCTTAACAAACATTTATTAAACACCTAATAGCCAGGAGAGACTTAAGACAGCTGGGATACTAAGGTAAATAAGATGCAGTAATTGCTCTAGAAAAGTTACACATTCCATATGTATAAAAATGGACTCAGAATATCTATGCACTGTGATGCTGATGAAGGCATTTGGCACAAAAATTCAGGTAAGCATTTATAGAACATCTTATTACAAAAATGTGATAAGTCAAAATATCAAGTTTAGATATGTTACCATATGTAAAAGTTATATTATTGACATATTTTACATAATTCTGTACTATATATTTATAATTTATTTTACTGAACTATAAGCACGAATTTGACAGTAACTTATTTAAACTCTCAGAGAGGTTTCAGTAAATTGACAGACAAATAAGTGAAACAAACTATCAATTCGGCTAAATAATTGGTCAAGAAGTCAATTCTGTCAAGAAATATATTTGACTGAACTGGCTTGTGCTTGATGAAGTTAATTTTTCAATTTATTCAATCCTTTTAAAGCAATTTTGTGTGTGTGCTAACAGCTTTAGTCTGCTGATGAATTCCGTTTACAGTCTGAAGTAACTAACCCAAATGGAACTCTCTTTGATAGTATTGCCTTAAATTCAGAAAAATCAGTGGTGTTCAAATAAGAAATAATAAACATTGCAACATGTTTTTGAAGAATGAGGAAGAATAATTTAGGCGTCTAAAAGCCCAGGTACAAATAATTATGCCTGAAATTGGTTAATTACAACTCAGAGATAAGTGGAAGCTGTCCAATTACAACCGGAACTACTCAATTGACTGCACAATTATCCAATTGCAGCAGTAATTATTGGCTGCTATAATTTTTCCTTCTAAAATAAATTTAGTACCAATACATGTATTTCCCAACTCAAGTACACATCATTACACTTTTAAAATTTGGTTCAAAGCATTGCTATTTCCTATCTTGAGGATTTTCTTGAAACCTAAAATTATGTTTAAGATATAATTAACAATAATCAATAGACTCAATATTATATCAGCATAATCAATTCTCTTCAACTATTTATTATTTACTGAATAAACTTATAGATTAATTTTAGGTAAAAGAAGACCTCCAAAAATTTAATCAAACACAGAACATTAATTTTTATTCAGTGAACCAGAGTCATGCTGACACCAATTAAACAGGGAATTTTGAAAATGTAAGTTACTAATATGTCTATTGTCACACAAGTTTGATCATGTAGATTTGAGTTACAAGATGATCCCGTAGCATTGAGTTATTCAGGAATAAAATAAAAAAAAAGTCCAACTCTGATTTATTGTTTTCACACAGTAGCCACTCAATAAATAGTTAATATATGTAATTAATTTGAACTAATTTCCCAAAGATGAGAATGGATAGATAATAATTTAAATTTAATGACTTCACAAATTATCGACTTCAGAACCATACTTTGATATTGAGTACAGCTCTATTTTCCATTCCATCTCCACCATTTGTTTTCCTCTAAGCATTTTGGGTATAATATTTAGAATCTAATGAATAAAACATCTTAAGGAGGGATTGTTGTTAATTGCAAGTTTTATAAGAGTTACCTGTCAAGGAAAGAAAGAGGGAGGGAAAGAGAGAGGGAGGAAGGATTGAAGGAAGGAGGCAAGGAAGAAAGAAAAGTCAGCTTTGCAAAGATAGCTAAAAGAAATATTTTAAAGTGAGCATCATATTTTAGTTTGTATGTACAATAGTAATTTACGATGTCTATCAAAATGTATTCCATTCCAGGAAAATATTGAAGAAAATATCCCATTATTGCCTACTAATCTCTACTTTCGAATTTTGTAATCAAACAAATTTTAGCTTTATTTTAATCATTTAGTCACAAATATGCTTTTAGTGAAGATGCAGATGTCTGCTGTGCCATTATTTATTTGTGGAAGGCACCTGTGGTACTGGAAAGAGCAGGTGCCAGAGTTCTAACATAATCAGTTGCTCACTTTAAATCTGAAAACTTGGATTAGCTACTTAACTGCTCTAGCTCTGATTCTCTAATCTGTGAAGTAATGACGTTATCCCTACTGTGGGTTGAATTGTGTTCTTCCCAAATTTACATGCTGATGTCTTATGCCTCAGTACTCCAGAATATGACCTTCTTTGGAAAGAGAGCCTTTTAGATATATTTAGTTAAGATGAGTTTATACTAGATTCAGGTGGATCTACTAGTCCAATATGATGGCGTCCTTATAAAAGAAGAAATTTGGATACAGACATGCATGTAGGGAGAAAAATATATGAAAATGAAGGTAGAAATAGGAGTTATGCAGTAGAAACCAAGGAATGCCAAAGATTACCTGCGAGCACCAGAAACTGGGAGGAAAGCTGGGGATTTCTTCCTCACCCCCCTCAGAAGAACCAGAACTGATGACACCTCTGATCTTGGACCTCCAGTGTCCAGAACTGTGAGATAACGTATTGGTTAAATCAGCCAGGCTGCAGGACTTTGTTATGGCACCCCTAGAAAACTAAGAGTGCCTTTAACCTATAGCTCTATCATTCTAAGAATCTGATTTTCTGTTGCCTCATCCTGGAGAAGCGGCAAGTATATTCCAGGCTAAGAAGCAAGAAGGCCATTGAAAATGGTAAACACTTGGGGGTATTTAATTTCTCCATCTTCAAATACCAATTTCAGAAAAGTCCTCTTGACTATTTATTCAGCAGAGGGGAAAAGAAACTTTATGAAATTCTTGGTAATGAAGAGTCTATTTGAATAGAAGACATTTCTATGGCTCTGACCAAGTTTTGTATTGATTTTTGATACTTAATTTGCAGATAAAAGTTTTATTGCAGTAGTTAAATCTCACGAAGCCTTATATATAAAAAGAAATTCTTAAAGGAATCATCTCCCAAAGCATTCCCACTGTCTTTTTTCTTCTTTGATCCTAACACACCAATGCTCTTGTTTACCTATCAGCTTCACTTTATCTCTGAAAAAAAGGAATTACGTGTGGAAATGTTGCTTAATTTCTGAAAAAAAAGGAACGATGTATTAAAATGTTGCTTAATGCACTGATGCCCTAACAGTAAGAATCAAGTTTTAAATTAAATTTGAAATATATGGTCAAAAATCATAACAAAACAGAACTCTTCAATTTCTCAATTCAAAACCAGTAATTCATATCATGTAAGAAAAATCATCCTTGGAAGATGAAAATTCTGAGATTTGAATATATTTGGAATGTAGGATGTTTCAGATCATAGATATAGTAGACACCCATTTGATTTAAGTTGCTAGATTTATTTGTCATAGTTATATTTTATTTCTTAATAATTTGGTTTGGTTCAGTTCCATGGTTTATGTAATGTGATATTTAAATTCAAGTTGCCGCAATATTCTGTTTTTCATTGTTATACTCTGACACTGAAAAGCTAAATGAGAACAAATTGGATATTTCACCACTGGGCATAACAGTGGTTCCCGTTACAGGGTATGCTCTCAAATCACGACATACAGGTACAGGTTCAGCATCCCTAATACAAACATCTGAAGTCTAAAGTGCTCCAAAAACTTCATGAGCGGCCAGGCGCAGTGGCTCACGCCTGTAATCCCAGCACTTTGGGAGGCCGAGGCGGGCGGATCATGAGGTCAGGAGATCCAGACCATCCTGGCTAACACAGTCAAACCCGGTCTCTACTAAAAATACAAAAAATTAGCTGGGCGTGGTGGCGGGTGCTTGTAGTCCCACCTACTCGGGAGGCTGAGGCAGGAGAACGGCGTGAACCTGGGAGACGGAGCTTGCAGTGAGCCGAGATCGCGCCACTGCACTCCAGCCTGGGCGACAGAGCCAGGCTCCGTCTGAAAAACAAACAAACAAAAAACAAACAAACAAACAAAAACAACTTCTTGAGCACCAACAGTGCCACAAGTGAAAAATCCCACCCCGATATAATGTGACAAGTCATAGTCAAATCACAGTCAAACTTTGTTTTATGCACACAATTATTTAAAATATTCAATACAACTACCTTCAAACTGTGTGAATAAGGTCTATATGAACATAAATGAATCCTGTGTTTAGACTTGGGTCCCAGCCCCAAGATTTCTCATTATGTATAGGAAAATATTCCAAAATCTGAAAAAAAATCCAAAATCTGAAACCCTTCTGTCTGGTCCCAAGCATTTTGGAAAAGGGAAACTCAACCTGTGCTCACTTTAAGATAAGAGCACGAAATAAACCAAACTGATCATAGAAAATAAAAGAAGGAAAACCTTCTGTTCTTTCTGGGGAATATTATTTCAAAGCTGCCACTTGATCATATATTGCCACAAATTGTTGCCAGTTTAGTTTTAGGCATCAAGAACACATTAGCTCTATCCATCGCTAGGAGAAAACTGTCAACAGTATTGATTACAAATATTTTCATGCCACGACTGAACTCTGAGTATGACAGCAGAAAAGCCTGAAAGCCTGAAGTTCCACAGCTTCGCTGCAGTCGTCTGAAGTTGCTTTCAAAAATGACATGAATTTGCTAATTCTGTTTGTGTATTTCAATATATATTTGTTAACCCTTGTTGCAACTGAGTCTGAATATGATTAAAGAAGTTATTTAAATTATACATCAAATAGTCAAAATGAATTCACATACCCAATTTCGACTAAACATACATGCATTTCCTTATTACTGATAATAGATGTAGTTTAAACCTGTGAGCAACTATTCCAATGGGTATAAAATGCTTACAATCTTTCACAAAATATCCTAAATTGAAAACCTACAAGAGGACAGGCCACATACCTAATATGGAAATGTTCATTGCACTGTGATATAGTCTGCTTTGACTTAAATGCTTAAGGATGGTAAATGCTAAAACCATTATTAGGAAAGCATTGGAGAAAAATCTTATAGCAGTTGGATTCATATTTAATATTTTACATATAAACATGTTATACTAGAAAAAACACATAAAAAGTTATAGTATAGCTGTTTAATGTACTGCATATGATTCTTAAAAATAATTATTAGCTATTATAAAATAATTCCTTCATGAGCACAATATATAACATAATACTGGTAGAGAAAACACGAAAATTGTATAATATAAACAAAATTAGAAAAGTTGAATTGTCATGGTTTATTGGAGGTATTTACATATTTTTAGGAAGGAAGGTACTTTATAATTTGTGCAATAGTGACACACAAAAAAATGCTAGTTTAAAACTCCACCTTAATTTATGGTTTATTTATTCAGTTAGCAAATATTTATATTCCATGTGTTTTGTCAGCCCTGTATTAGGTATTGCGACATATTATTTAAAAGGCAGATTTGTTTCCTCAAATAGCCCCAGGCCTAGTAAACAATGTAGACACAGGATGCTAGGAGAGCTTATCCCAGTTAGTGGGACTCTGGAGAAGTTTTTCAGATGAGGTAATATAAGCAAATAATTTTAAAGCATTCTTATGTTTTGTGTGTTTCTTGTTTTATTAAATTATGAGTTAATTCTTGTTTGGATCTTATAGTTTGATTGAATTAAAACACTTCTAGTTAAAAATCAATAAAAATTTATGTGCTGAAGATTTTTTTCTCCCCTTCATACTATTATTCTAAAATATCCATCACTGTGAACCACAGGCATCTAGCCATTCTTTACGTTGTTAATGATAACAGGAAGGGGATACAATGGTAAGTGAAGGGGATACAAAATGTTATAGCACTTCATAGTGAAACTTGGAAATGACTTTGAGACACGTATTATTTTATCAAATAGCAAAACCATATGCAACAGCAATAGCATTAAGTGAAACATAAATAGTAGCAATAATAAAAAGCTGCAAGAATTCAATTTGTATGTAACTTGAGTGGTCAGGAAAGGATATAGAATCTAAATAATGATATCATAATGAGAATTAAACAAGTAAAGAAGACGGTAGAGACATTTCTGTGGGATGACAATAAGGTTACCTAGATGACTTCATCAGTATTTTTGTTTTCTTGTTTTGGATAGAAATAATTTCAGAGGAGGGCCAAGCAGAAGGCAGGACAGATGACAGTGTTAAATAATGAACTCTTGTGAACTTCATTTTTATATATCAATATTATTTAGTCTTTCACTTTTCACTAGAGGGATTGGCTTTCTGAAAAATTTATGGTACATTTAAAATTATTCTTGGAAGCCTAGCATGT
Source organism: Pan troglodytes (assembly GCF_028858775.2). NCBI lineage: Eukaryota > Metazoa > Chordata > Mammalia > Primates > Hominidae > Pan > Pan troglodytes. The sequence continues at coordinate 110,074,256 of NC_072412.2, read as the reverse complement.
GAAGCAATAAAATCTTAGCAATCTTTTGGAAGTGGCAAATGAGATGCTGCTTCTCAACTTCTCAACTTCTTTCTTCTCTCAGAGCTCTAAGGAGGTTGATTCGATCATCTCTGCCTCTAGAGACTGAAATGGACATGAAAGGGTTATGATATGTTCCTGTGTGTGTTTGATAGGATTTGGATAAAATTCAAAGAACTGCTTAGAAAGATTATTATAGACATGGGATTAAGGATGTATTAAAACCAAGAGATGGAAATAGGAATCCAATTAGATATTCACAAAAATCCATTAAAATATCCTGAGACTGCTAACAATAGGAAAGTGAGAAGGAAGTTATGTGTTCTTGATAATTTCCTAGCTTTGACAGTACCACTAAGTGGATATAGGGTGAAGACTGGAAATTACGATCCATGCACATAATTTTTAAAGTAGACAGAATAGAGGAGAGCGTCACATGACCTGATATTTAGGGATAAATAACATTTCATTGAATCAGCTCCTACATCTTAAAGACTGGGTAGAACTCTGTTGAAGGGAACTATATATGCTAGAAAAATTAAGCTAGCAGTGATGCTTACATCAATCTATAGAACACCTAAAAATTATTGTTTATTGACGTAGTTTGGATATTTGTCCCTACCCAAACCTCATGTTGAATTGTAATCCCCAGTGCTGGAGCTGGAACCTAGTGGGAGGTGTTTGGATCATGGGATTTCATTCCTCTTGGCTTGGTGCTATCTTGATGATAGTGAGTTCTCACAAGGGCTATTCATTTAAAAGTGTGTGGCACCCCGCCCCCAACTCTCTCTCTCTTGCTTCTGCTTTTGTCATAGTCATATGCCTGCTCCCTCTTTGCCTTTTACCATGATTATAAGCTTCCTGAGGCCTCCCTAGAGGCTGAGCTGATGCTAACACCATGCTTTGTGTAAAGTCTGCAGAACCCTGAGACGATGAAACCGCTTGTGTTTATGAATTACCCAATCTCAGTTATTTCTTTATAGCATGTAAAAATGGCCTAATACAGAAAATCGGTGCCATAAGTGGGGTATTTCTGTAAAGATACCTGAAAATGTGAAAGTAACTTTGGAACTGGGTAATGAACAAAGTTTGAAAGAATTTGGAGGGCTCTGAAGAAGAGAGGAAGATGAGGGAAAGTTTGGAACTTGTTAAAGACGGGTTAAATGGTTGTGACTAACATGCAGTAGTTACACGGATAGCGAAATCAAGGCTGATGAGGTCTCATATGTAAACAATGAATTCATTGGGTGCTAGAGCAAATGTCACCAATATTATGCCTTAGCAAAGAACTTGGCTACATTGCGTCCATTCCTTAAGGATCCATGGAAGTTTAAACTTCATAGTGATAATTTAGATATCTGGCAGAAGAAATTTCTAAGCAGAAAAGTATTCAAGATATGTCCTGGCTGTTTCTAACAACCTATGCTCACATATGGGACCAAAAAAAATTGACTTAAATTTGGATTTTATATTTAAACAGGAAGCAGAGCATAAAAGTTTGGAAAATTTGAAGCCTGCCCATGAGGCAGAAAAAAAAAAAAAGAAAAAAAAAAAAGCTTTTTCAGGAGAGGAATTCAAGCAGGCTACAGAGCAACCACTTGCTAGATAAATTTGCATAACTGAAAGGGAACCAAGTGCTAGTATCCAAAACAATGAAGAAAAGACTGAAAAGGTATTTCAGAGACCTTCATAGTAGCCCCTCTCATCATAGGCACAGAGGCTTAGGAAGAAAGGATGGTTGTATGGGCCAGACCCAGGGCTACACTGCCCTGCACAGCCTCAGGACACTGTTGCCTACGTCCCAGCTTCTCCAGCTTCAGGCTTGGATCAAGGGACCCTAGATACAGCTCAGGCTGCTGCTTCAGACAGTTCAAACCATAAGCTTTAGCAGCTTCCATGTGATGTTAAACCCACAGGCACACAGAATGCAAAAGTGAAGGAAGTTTGGGTGCCTCTGCCTAGATTTCAGAGAATATATGGAAAAGCCTGGGTGTCCAGGTAGAAGCATGTTGCTGGGATGGAGAACCTCTACCAGGGCAATGTGGAGGAGAAATGTGGGGTCAGAGGGCAACGTGAAGGAGAAATTTGGGATCAGAGCCCCACAGAGTCCCCATTGGAGCACTACCTAGTAGAGCTGTGAGTGTGAGACAGGGGCCACCATCCTTCAGACCCCCAAATTGTAGATTCATCAGAAGTTTGAACTCTGCACCAGGAAAAGCTGCAGACACTCATCTCTAGCCCACGAGAGCAGGCTTGGCAGCTGCACCCTGCAAAACCACAGAGGTAAAGCTGCCCGAGGCCTTGGGAGTCCACTCCTTGCACCACTGTGCCCTGGATGTGGGGACATGGAGTCAAAGATTATTTTAGAGCTTTAAGATTTAATGACTACCCTGCTGGGTTTCAAACTTGCATGTGGCCTGTAGCTCCCCCTTTTTTGGTCGATTTCTCCATTTTGAAGTGGGAATATCTATAACCTCATTGTATCTAGGAAGTAACTAAATTTTCTTTTTTTAAATTTTACAGGCTGACAGGTGGAAGAGATTTGCCTTGTCTCAGATGAGACTTTGGACATTGAGTCAATGCTGGAATAAAATAAGACTTTGGGACACTGTTGGGAAGGCATGATTGTATTTTGCAATGTGGGAAGGACTTGAGATTTGGCAGGGGGCTTTGGTGAAATGATAGAGTTTTGATATTTGTCCCCGCCCAAATCTCATGCTGAATTGTAATCCCCAATGCTAGAGCCGGGGCCTAGGCGGAGGTGTTCGGATCATGGGGGCAGATCCCTCATGGCTCGGTGCTGTCTTTGTGATGGTGAATTTTTGTAACATCTGGTTGTTTAAAAGTGTGTGGCACCTCCCCGCTCACTCTCTCACTCTGGCTCCTGCTTTCGTTATGTGATGTGCCTGCTCCTGCTTTGTCTTTCACCATGACCACAGCCTTCCTGAGGTCTCCCTAGAATATGAGAAGATGCAAGCACCAGTCTTTCTGTAAATCCTGCAAAATTGTGAGCCAAATAAACCTCCTTTCTTTATTAGTTACTGAGCCTCAGGTATTTCTTTATAGAAATGCAAGAATGATTTAATATATTAATGTTGCAATGAGGTAACCTGCAATGAGGTAATATATTAATGTTGCAGTGAGGAAAGTAATTGTGTGACTGTTTCAATATTTGTGATATCTGCATCAGATAGCTTTAATCTTGAATATTCTCTAAATATGAAAGTTGATGGAGGTCGGGAGTGGTGGCTCATGCCTGTAATCCCAGCACTTTGGGAGGCCAAGGTGGGAGGATCATTTGAGACCAGGAGTTCAAGTTCGAGGCCAGACTGGCCAACATGGTGAAACTCTGTCTCTAAATAAAAAATAAAAAAGAAAGTTGATAGACTACAAATATATGTAGAAACAGAGTAGACATTTATATTAAAATAATTTATATGGTTATTTTACATAAGATTTAGTATTTCTTCCTTTAAATTTCTATATAAATATTACATAGCTAAACACATAAATGACACTCAATAAGTATTTGCTGAATTCCAGAAGGCATCAGCCTGTGTAAAGATTTAGGACTATGCTTTCTTATATTTAAGACAAAAGTCCTCCCAGTAAGTAATATTTATCAACAACAAGCCAAAAATAAATTATAAAATAATGTTAAAAATAAAGTTTCCGTAAAGGCAAAATATAACTAATGAATGCTGAATTATGGACCAAATATAGAAATCACAAAGGAAATATCAGTGAAACCACTCTACAACTTTTGAACTGCTCAGTCCAATAAAGGTTATAAAAATGGATCACAACATGGCAAGAGGAGATTTTCAAAAGATGTAATGTTTTACTTTTTTTTTTTTTTGCTGTCAATCCCAGCCACTATTGAAAGGAAAGGATTTAATAAGGCTACTTGGAGAAATTAAATGTGATCAAGGGAGCTGGGAAAAGGTTTAATTCCTACCAGTGAAATCTAGAGGGTGGAAGACCAGCTGAACAATCGCTTTGCAGAAAAAGCAAACTTACTCCTATATTGAAATTGGACTGAATTCCTAGAATTTCTCAGGATAAAAGATCCATTGATTTTCTTTTGAACCAGAGTAGGACACCCACAGAACTGACATGTGGTTCCCTTGGGCTCTGTTGACAGGGTTGCCTGGAAAGGGAAAGAACCAGAACAGAAAGAAGTGCAGATCGCTGCTGGATGCACAAGGACAGGGGAAGGTGGAAAACCACACGGAAAACGGAGGGTCAAGGAACTTGGATGGACACCCAGAGAGTAAGGGGAATCTCCAGGGAACCCACGAAGGTCCCTATCAGAGAGCCGGCTCTACCACCTGCTAGGTCCACAGTCCGTAAAACCCACTCACAAAACTACCAGGAAAGCAATATTTTTTGTTTTTCTGTGTCTTTTGCAAGTTCTAATACCAATTAAGGGCCTGAAGCCAAGGTTAGGGATTAGGGAAATAAGTAGTAGGAAGGAGAATTGAAAACCAGCTGCACCCATTTGCCTCAAACAGAGGAGTGTCTGAAATTGATCCTGGCAGAGGAAGGGGTCTAAATCCAGTAAGGAGTCATTGTTGTTACTATGACCTAATTTTGATGAAGTCACCAAGCATTTTCTGAGTCACCAATATCGCACACATGAATAGCAGTATGTGGATTTGATACTGAACTTGCAAAATTTGACATTAATACATATCTAATTACTAAGCAACAGACATGATTAAAATTAAAATTTTAACATTGAAAATAGATAGGACTTAATAGTCTGGTTATGACTCAATTTTTTGACTTACATATTAAACAAAAAATAAATTTTAAACTTAAAGAATCCTATCATGAATGGTAAAGGTCTACTCTTGTTTTTCAACTCCTTAAACATTTCTCAGTAGACTATATTTCAAACTAGAATTACCAGGGCTAAAGCTGATCTTATTGATATCTAGGCACTGAGATCCAGGGACTCTGAAAAGTTAAATTTCACTAAATAGATGACTTACGTAATTCTAAAAAGCATACTATATCTGTAGGTGATTCTAACATTTAACACATAAATATTTTCATGTGTTAGATTTAGAATTCAGTTGTATTATTTTATTCATTTAATCAGTCATTTAACAAATAATTAAGTACTTAGTAAGTATAAGGCCTATTCCAGGCACTGGGTTTAAAGCAGGGAATAAAATAGACAAAATATACCCTTTCATGAGGCTTAGAATGTAGTGGGAGAAGGAGAAAGAAAGAGTATAAATAAATTTTCAGGAAGTGAAACAAGCAAAGATAAAGAAATCAGAATGGCTGGGCACAGTGGCTCACACCTATAATCCCAGCACTTGGGAGGCCGAGGCGGGCAGATCATTTGAGGTCAGGAGTTTGAGACCAGCCTGGCCAACATGGTGAAACCTTGTCTCTACTAAAAATACAAAAATTAGCTGGGCATGATGGCGGGCACCTTTATTCCCAGCTACTCAGGAGGCTGAGACAGGAGAAGTGCTTGAACACGGGAGGCAGAGGTTGCAGTGAGCCAAGATTGTGCCACTGCACTCCAGCCTGGGCAATAGAGTGAGACTCCATCTCAAAACAACAACAACAACAAAAATCAGAATAAGGAGATTTTGTATGAAAGGAAATGTAATTTTCAATTAGGTGGTCTGGGAAACCCATTTGATAGTCCCCAAGGCAGGAGTAAAAGTGAACTGCAGGAGAAAGAGTTGATGATTTGGTTATGGGAAGTGAGTAAAAGAGAGGGTTCAAAGATGAAACCCAAATTTCTAGCTTGTTAAATCAATGCTTAATCTACTGAGAAGAAAACTGTGGGACAAGCAGGTTTGAGGGAAAAAGCAGGAACACATTTCTGATTTGCTATGTGTGTTATGTTTATTGCATGCCCAAGAACAATCAGGGGATGTGCGTTTTGTTTTCTGTTTTCTCTTCAAGAAACAGCAAGATCACTTGAACTAATAAGTGTTAGTTTTAGTAAAAATTAAATCATTTCCTGCAAAATAATTATTCATTCCATGATTGAATGAAAAGAAATAGAAAAAAAGCATTGAAAGGAAGTTTTAAAATATGGAATAAGTAGGCTATATATACATGTGTCATCCTGGGTTATTTAATAGGCCTTGGCTGGGGTACCTGCATGTGTTTTGGGTTTGCTGTGTGTTTGTTTGTTCTTTAAAGCATGACACAGAGCATTTCAGTAATCTACAATTTCACTCTTTTGTGGATTCCATAAAACTTAATTCACATGTGGAGGACACACTGAAAGTAATTGGTGACATAGAAACAGGGGATGATGATAATTACTCTGGCTCTACAGGAGCCAAATCCTATTAGCAGTATGACTGTGGAGGTTCACATTAAAAGCCCTGTGTAACATGCCCATTTCCTGCCACTCAGACCGGCAATGACTGTGTTATTCCCAGTCCCCCAAGAAGCAGATGCCAATGCAGGGTCAGATGAGCAAGGGTTTTATTAGGTGAACCTGCCTGTGTGAGGGAAAACAGGGCTGGGGGCTGAGAGCTGCTGAGCCAGCACAGTACATACAGGTCAATCCTGAATGAAGAAGGAAGGGAGGCAAGGATGGTTATGTTCTGTCTAAAGATGTCTCAGCAAGGCTGTCATGAAGTGCCTGAGCCAAAGTTGGCCGTCAGAGGAGTCTGTGTTTCCCAGCAATGTTTCTGCCTTAGTGTCCTTGCAGGACTCAGTCACTGGGCAGCAGCAGCCCAAGGGGGTTATGGCCTCCGTGCAAATGGAGTAATGGATTTCCAAGCCCAGTAGCTGGGGCCCTTGACTGCTTATGTTCCTGCAGTTAGAGATTGGTGAGGTACATTCTCATGGTGGCCACATATACTATGGGAGGAAGTGGACATTTCAGGCTAGGTTCATTGTGCAAGTGTGTGTAAAAGAGAATTAAAATGTAGACGTGAAAGCATTATTTTAAGAGAGGCTTGTACTGAGAATATGTAAGAGTTACTGCCTGTAGCTTGAGTGGATGGGACATTTGCAAGGAAAAGTAACTCCTCCCATCTCATCAGAGTTTTCAGGAACTAATATGAATGAAGTGAGTATTTTAAGTAAGCCTACTCATGAATTTTTAAAATATATTTATACTGTTTCACATGACACCCAGGAATCCAGGCCAATTGCTACCGAGGCCTCCATAATGTAAAACCATAATCATATATAATAATAAGCCAAAATACAGTTTTTATATTGCCAGGTACACCTTTAGAGAATTCACATATGTAACTTGTTTATGGGATAACTTTTGTTATTATCATAAGTATTTTACAAAGGAGGCAGCTGAGGCAGAGAGAGGTTACATAAAGTCTCTGTGGTCACACAGTTAAAAAACTGGAAGAGCCAGTTTTCCAAAACAGGCATTCTGAATCCAAAGACCATAATCATAATCAAAGTGGTATCTTGGTCATCTTGAGTTTTATGTCATTCAGAAATGGCTCATAGAAACCATGTACTTAAACTCTGTCCTTTAAATGAGTGTGCATGCCATTTTGACTAAAATAAAATGAATGAGTTTTTCAATATAAAAATCTAGGATGTCACGGTAAACCATTCTCAAAATATCCAACATCAGAACTATATGAAGAACAATAGAATCACATATGTCAATAAACATAGAAAAGAATCTTTTTTATATTAGGAGGGCTGCCTTATATAAAGTTGGTTTGAGCCCATCATTTGGGCATAGCTTGAAACATTATCAATAATAATGTAATTTACTGACTGCGGTGACTTCTTGTCAAGGCTTTCTGAAAGTCTGAACTATACTTTATCAGTCTGTTAACAAAATGACAATGTAAGCACTATACACATTCAGCTTCTTACATCCTGGAAAATTATAATGCTTTTTATGTCGGGCATGTTAATTAACATTGATCTTTGCTCTGAAAGTCTTACTATGTGTCGTAGGAAGTCTGAAGAGTGAAAGGAAGGGTCACATGAAATGTATAACAATTCATTAAGTAGCTTCTACTTTAGTAGTAAAAAATATCTAGAAATAAGGTCAATGCAAATCTTCTTAGGAAAAATAATCATCCAGTCGCTGGTAATCGTGGAAAGGATGGAAACTTCAAAATTCATAAAATCAGGATTTGCCTGAATCTGTTCACTTAGTAAAAAATTCTTCCACATACAGTATTTTTTTGGTTTATCAATTGATACCCATATATGCAACAACTCAATCCAAATAATTGCTAGAAATTGTACAGTCATGAAAATAAACCATTTCACAGCTCAAACTAGATACATGTGGAGAAATAGGATATTAGAATAAGGGCAGACCACAGTGAGGAAAACATCTTTTATTAGAAACTCAGTCCTAAGTGTATAGATATTATATCCCCTAAGAGTTTTTTTTTTTTTTTTTCAGTGCAATTGCCTTTGGAAGGAATAATAATTTCATACATGAATATTATATTGATTTATTTTATTAGGTTTTAAGACATTCACCTTTAAAGGCACTGAGAAATATAAATAAATGAAGTTAACCATGCCAGGCAAGTTGAGGTGGATGAGGACAATTTGCAAAGGAAACAGAAAGCCAATATGAGGAAGTCAGGATCTAGCTGAGAACCTGGGATAAAGATGGAAGTAATCAGATGTGGTGAGCAGAGACCGTTCGTAAACTTAATTAAATCAGATTTTTCTTTATAAATACTCTACCATAGTTTTCTGATTTGACTAAAAATTAATAAATAACCAGAGTAGGAATGGTATCATTCTGATGCCTGCAATATAAGCTTCCCCAGAATATAGAGTCAATGAGGAAAGCAACCCTCTGTCTTATTTACTGTGATGTCTACATTTCTGGGTCATAGAATGTATCCAATAAATGTTTGCTGAATGAATGAATACAGATATACTTTTTTGGTTTTGTTGCTCTAAGATGAAAAAGTAACAACAATAAAAGCCCCTAAAGGGCCGGGCGCGGTGGCTCACGCCTGTAATCCCAGCACTTTGGGAGGCCGAGGCGGGCGGATCACGAGGTCAGGAGATCGAGACCATCCTGGCTAACACGGTGAAACCCCGTCTCTACTAAAAATACAAAAAATTAGCCAGGCGTGGTGGCGGGTGCCTGTAGTCCCAGCTACTCGGGAGGCTGAGGCAGGAGAATGGCATGAACCCAGGAGGCGGAGCTTGCAGTGAGCAGAGATCGCGCCACTGCACTCCAGCCTGGGTGACAGAGCGAGACTCCGTCTTAAAAAAAAAAAAAAGAATCCCCTAAAAAGGCATCTCTGACTATGACAATACTGTAAACGAGAGTTAAACAATTGGTAGAACATCCTTTATAGTATGTATGTAACTCCATCTTCATTTAATATATCTTAAGTGAGAAAAAGAATATCTTCTGTTTAGATGAGGTTTAGATAACAGAACAATAAGTTACATTCCAATAGTCTATAACAGGAATTATTATTATTATTATTATTATTATTATTATTATTATTATTAGAGACTGAGTCTCTGGCTCTGCCACCCAGGCTGGAATGCAATGGTGCAGTCTTGGCTCACTGTTACCTCCACCTCCCGGGTTGAAGAGATTCTCCTGCCTCAGCCTTCCAAGTAGCTAGGATTACAGGCATGTGACACCGCACCCGGCTAATTTTGTATTTTTAGTAGAGATGGGGTTTCTCCATGTTGGTCAGGCTGGTCTCAAACTCCCAACCTCGGGTGATCCACCCGCCTTAGCCTCCCAAAGTGCTGGGATTACAGGCGTGAGCCACTGTGCCTGGCCAGGAATGATTTTTAATTCCAGAGAATGATGATCATACCACCTCATTTTTAAGGGACCTCCAGCTCCATTTGTGTTCCTGCAAAGTCCTCCATTCATATTCTTTTTTATGGCTGCATAGTATTCTATGGCATATATGTACCACATTTCTTTATCCAACCTGCCCCTGATGGGCATTTTGGTTGATTCCATGTCTTTGCTGTCTTATAGAGTGCTAATAATATAGAGTGCATAAGAGCATTCCATAAGATTTTCTACTTTTGCCTAATAGAGAACTTTGATCCCAAATCATGGAGACTTGTGTTTCATTAGGAATTTTCAGATTGACAAATAAGTATGGTGGGTCAACTTTTTCAGCAGCACTATCAGAATGATTTTTTTTTTTATTCCAGAGGATGCTGATGGCACTGCCTCATTTTGAAGGAACCTCAGCTTTGCCAACCCATTTTATTACCTCAACCTCTAATAGGCAGACAAAAGTATAGGCAAATTTTTCAATAAATAACAGACCTTTCCTCACCCGAACATTCAGTTGCCAGGTTTTAAGCTGCTTTGCTGCTGTTCTAGGTACTCAACTCTGGTAGCTCTTTTACAACTCAAGGATTCTCTCTTTTTTAAAAAATTAACTTTTATTTTAAGTTCAGGATTACATATATAGGTGTGTTACATAGGTAATCTTGTGTCATGGGGATTTGTTGTACAGATCATTTTGACACCCAGGTATTAAACCTAGTATCCATTAGTTATTTTTTCCTCTCTCTCCTCCTGCCCTCCACCCTCCAATAGGCCTCAGTGTGTGTTGTTTCCCTCTATGTGTCCATATGTTCTCATCATTTAGCTCTCACTTATAAGTGAGAACATGCAGTATTTCATTTTCTGTTCCTGAATTAATTTCCTAAAAATAGTGGCCTCTTGCTCCATCTATGTTCCTGCAAAGAACATGATCTCATTCTTTTTATGGCTGCATAGTATCCCATGGCATATATGTAACACATTTTCTTTACCTAATCTACCATTGATGGGCATAGAGGTTGATTCCATGCCTTTGCTGTTATGAATGGTCCTGCAATGAACGTACGGGTGTGTGTCTTTATAACAGAACAATTTATATTTCTCTGGGTATATACCCAGTAATGGGATTGCTGTGTCAAATGGCGTTTCTATTTTTAAGTCTTAGAGTAATACCCACACTGTCTTCTACAATAGTTGAAATAATTTACACTCCCACCAACAGTGTATAAGCATTCCTTTTTCTCCACACCCTTGCCAGCATCTGCTATTTTTTGACTTTTTAATAATAGCCATTCTGACTGGTATGGGGTGGTATCTTATGGTGGTTTTGATCTGCATTTCTCTAATGATCAGTGATGTTGCACTTTTTTCAAATTATTGTTGGCCGCATGTATGTCTTCTTTTGAAAAGTTTCTGTTCATGTCCTTTGCCCACTTTTTAATGGGGTGGGTTTTTTCTTGTAAATTTAACTTCCTTATAGTTGCTAGACATTAATCCTCGGTCCAATGCATAGTTTGCAAAAATTTTCTCCAGTTCTGTAGGTTGTCTGTTCACTATGTTGATACTTTCCTTTGCTGTGCAGAAGCTGTTTAATTAGATTCCATTTGTTGATTTTTGCTTTTGTAGCAATTGCTTTTGGTGTCTTCTTCATGAAATCTTTGCCCATTCCTATGCACAGGATAGTGTTGCCCAGGTTGTCTTCCAGGGTTTTTATCACTTTGGGTTTTACATTTAAATCTTTAATCCATCTTGAGCTAAATTTTTGTATATGGTGTAAGGAAGGGGTCCAATTCCAATCTTCTGCATATGGCTAGCTGGTTACCCCAGCACCATTTATTGAATAGGGAATCCTTTCCCCATTGCCTGTTTTTGTTAGGTTTGTCAAGGATCAGATAGTTGTAGGTGTGCGACCTCATTTCTGGGTTCTCTATTCTGTTCCATTGGTTTATGTGTCTGTTTTCATACCAGTACCATGTTGTTTGGTTACTGTAACCTTGTAGTATAGTTTGAAGTCAGGTAGCATGATGCCTCCAGCTTTGTTCTTAGGATTGCTTTGGCTATTTGGGCTCTTGTTTGGTTCCATATGAATTTTAAAATAGGTTTTTCTAGGTCTTTGAAGAATGTCAATGGCAGTTGAATAGAAATAGCTTTGAGTCCATAAATTGCTTTCAGCAATATAACCATTTTAATAATATTGATTCTTCCTGTCCATGAGCATGAAATGATTTTCCATTTTTTTGTGTGTCATCTCTGATTTCTTTGAGCAGTATTTTGTAGTTCTCCTTGTAGAGATCTTTTACCTCCCTAGTTAGCTGCATTCCTAGGTGTTTTGTGTGTGTGGTGTGTGTCTCAATGGACTGCCTTTCTGATTTGGGTTTCAGCTTGACTGTTGTTGCTGTACAGGAATGTTGGTGATTTTTGCCCATTAATTTTGTATCCTGAGACGCTGCTGAAGTTATCAGCTGAAGGAGCTTTTGGGCTGAGACTATGGGGTTTTCTAGATATGGGATAATGTTATCTCCAAACCGGGATAGTTGAACTTCCTCTATTCCTATTTGGACGCCTTTATTTCTTTCTCTTGCCTGATTGCCCTGGCCAGGACTTCCAGTATCATGTTGATTAAGAGTAATGAGAGAGGGCATCCTTATCTTGTGCCGATTTTCATGGGGAATGCTTCCAGCTTTTGCCCATTCAGTATGATGTTGGCTGCGGGTCTGTCATAGATGACTCTTACTATATTGAGGCATGTTCTTTCAATACCTAGTTTATTGAGAAATATTCAACTTACAAAAATCCTGGGGCTCCCATTATCACTCAGTGTCCAACAAACAAGGATAATTTAATCAGCAAAAAGCTACTTTTGCATATAAAAGATTGTTGCGAACTCAAGAAAACTCAAATTATATCTCTTAGGAAATATTCATAACATCCTCTTTCTTCTTTGCCCAAATCTTTGTATCTTACAACTGCTCCAAAACCTTTTCATTTCCAATTACTTTCCCAGTCCAAGTCTCAATCTCTCTCTCTCTCTCTCTCTCTCTCTCTCACTCACTCTTTTCTGTTTTCTCCCATCTATTCCTCTTCATATTCTTTACCATTTTTCCCATCTAGGCCTATTCTCTTTTCCTCATCCTCCTACACCATAAATGATCCAGAATCCAGATTGCAAAAATACAACAAAGAGTACAATGAAGAGGTTGCCTTTATTAATGAAACTCTCCTCTGTCTTTTGCAAAATGGTAAGAGCTAGCCTGTGCTAGGGTAGTTGTACATATATTAACTCATTTAATCATGGCAACAATTCTTTCAAGGAGAAATGACTACTGTTAGCAACACCATCATTAAAATTGTAGAAATTTAAAAGCCAAAGCACAAGAGAAGTTGAGTGATTTGCCCAAGTAGGAATCTTGCAACTTACAGAAGTGGATTTGAGGTCAGTAGTCTGACCTCAGAAAGCACACCCAAAACCTACTCTCTCTTGCCTATTGAAAGGATAACTCTGGGCCTCTCTTGCTCACTATGGCATCCCCAGCTTTTGACACCCAGAAAAAACTCAATGCAAATTTGTTGAATGAAGGCAGCATACATATTGTTTCCTTGTTTCTGTAAGATGAAAATGACCGCAGCAATGGAAATCTTAAAATAATATTATAAAATCAATATATTTCTACATAAATAACTTATAGTAGTATAATACATATATATTTATATATGAATAATTCTTAGCTGCTGACAATGCACTATATCAAGGTTAAATAATTTCAGGAAAGCCAATAAAGTCAATAAGATAAGAAAATAGAGAACGCTAGTGCTAATGATGGGAATGTACTACCTAGATATCTTTGTTTATGTTGTTTTGTTGTTAGATGCTCTTTTTATTCTAAGTTTATTTTCCCTGGTTTTATTAAGGAAAAATTGACAAAATTATATGTATTTATGGTTTATAATGTAATGTTTTGATGTATGTATATATTGTGAAATTAGATCATACTAATTAACATTTTCATCATATTATATACTTATCTTTTTTGTGTGTGCTGAGAACATTTAAAATCTACTCTCCTAGCATTTAGGAATGTGACAGATTAGTATTAACTATAGTTGCCATGCTGTAACAAGAGATCTCTAGAACCTATTCATCCTTTCTACTTGAAACTTTGTGCTCTTTGATCAACATGTTTCCATTTCTACTCTCCCCATCCCACCCCACAGCCCCTGGTATCCACCATTCTATTCTCTTCTTCTATGACTTCAGTTCATTTAGAGTCCACATATAAGTGATATCAGGAAATATCTGTGTATCTGTACTTGGCTTATTTCACTTAACATTATGTGCTCTAGGTAAATTCACATTGTCACAAATGGCAGGGCTTCCTTTTTTATTTTTAAAGCTAGTTAATTCTGCTGTGCTTTTGGAGTCATTGCCAAAAAATCATGGCTTAGACAAATGTAAATAAGCTTTTCTAGCACATTTTCTTTTACATTTAAGTCATTAATCTATTTTGAGTTAATTTTTTTATACAGGATAAGAGGAGGGTCCAATTTCATTGTTCTCCATGTCAATCTCCAGTTTTCCCACACCATTTATTGAAGAGCCTGTCCCTTTCCTCTTGTGAGTTATTGATACCTTTGTCAAGGATCAACTGACAATATGTGTATGGATTTACTTCTAGGCTCTCCATTCTGCCCCAGTGGTCTATGTGTCTGTTTTTATGCCAGTACCATGCTGTACTGATTACTATGTCTTTGTAATATGTTTTGAAATCAGGTAGTATAATGTCCCCAGCTATGTTCTTTTTGCTCAAGATTGCTTTGGCTATTTGGAGTCCTTTGTGATTCCATACAAATTTAAAATTTATCTTCTATTTCTGCAAAAACATCATGAAAATTTTGATAGGGCTTGCATTGAATCTGTAGATCACTTTGTGTTGTATAGACATTGTAATACTATTAAATCTTCCAATCCATAGGTATAGAGTATATTTCCATTTAGTTTTGTCTTCTTCCTTTTTTTCATCAATGTTTTACAGTTTTTATTGTAAGATCTTCCACTTTATGGGGTTAGATTTATTCCTAAGGACTTTTGTTTATGCTATTGTAAATGGGATTATTTTCTTGATTTTTTGGGGGGTAGCTCATTTTTAGTGTACAGATATGCTACTGGAAACTAATACACATTTCATTTGGAATATAATGATGCTCTTTTTCCCTTGTTTTGAAACACTAGGTAATTATTTGGTTCACAGGCCAAGGTTGAGTCATAGAACCTCAACTAATATGCAGTGAATTGAACTACTTCTTTAAGAAGGCAAAGAAAATTTACGTCTGTTGGCATTCCTATTATCCCTTGTTTGCTTACTCTATTAACCACCCCTTTACCCTAGAGCCTTCGTAGCAGCTTGCCCTGTGTTGACTCAACCAAAAGGAATAGTTGGATAGTTCATTCAAATGGCCACGTTGGGAATAGGGGGTGAGAAGTTGTTTGAATAAATTGTTCTTATAAGTGATTATTTGATAAGTTAAAAAAAAGAAAAAGAAGAAGAAAAAGATCAGCGAGGCACGATGGCTCAAGCCTGTAACCCCAGCACTTTGGGAGGCCAAGGCAGGAGGACTGCCTGAGCTCAGGAGTTAAAGACCTGCCTGGCCAATATAGCGAAACCCCATCTCTACTAAAATATAAAAAATTAGCTGGGTGTGGTGGTGCATGCCTGTAATCCCAGCTACTCGGGAAGCTAAGGCAGGAGAATCACTTGAACCCAGGAGGCGGAGGCGGCATTGAGCAGAGATCCTGCCATTCCACTCCAGCCTGGGCAACAGCATCAGACTCCATCTCAACAACAACAAATCACATAGTCCCATGAAGACAACTTATTTGATAAAATCTTTAATATACAACAATGTGTGAAATAGTATTATAAAGCCTTTTTTAATATAAATTGTATTTTTTAAAAAATACAACTAATAATGCCCAAAATAAATAAATATAGCAATCCCAACAAAGTGGCCATTTGAATAGGGATGATATTTTCCCACTGATACGTTTAAAACTTTGCCTCATAAATCCTATTATCCAGCTGTAGCTTCTTGAAAAATAGTAGCTAGAGAACACTTTTATGAAAACAAACTGCCAACACAGAGAGCAAGGTGCAACACAACAACAAAGCACGTTTCAAAGCGTAGCAATGGTATTGCTGAAGAGCTAGGACTTTTTAAGTGGGAACCAATTTAATCTTTATTAATCCCTGTCATTGTGATTGCATAATGTCTGGATTTGAATGTCTGATGTGTGACACTCTCTTTCCTCTTCCTCTGGTGATCAGAAGTGTGAAAATAAACTTCACACTTTAAAAGAAACTCTGAATTTTGAAAAATAAATAGGTATAATCATCCAAACCAAAATGGAAAAAAAAATTACAGGAGAAAAAATATACACCATGTCAGAGTTACAGATATGCTCTTTTATGTTAATATACGCACTGCTATATGCCAGGACTGTGAAAATAGGCAGTGAAACAAGAAGGCAGGTGGCCAAATATGTACAGAGAGTTTGTAAAAATGTATTCACGTAGATGGTTTAGAATCTCTTTATAGAGCCTAAGGAATACCTTGAAAATCACTTCCTGGAAAGATCTGTATGGAGTCCCATTTGAAATTGCCATCAGGTGTTAATTAGTGAGGAAGGTCAAGTTCTATAATAAATAAATAAATGCAAACACAAACAGGCATGACTTGTGAAACAACCTTCCAACAAGGACTAGTTCCTGCCGTTTTCAGTGTTTTCATTTGCTAATGTGGTTAGTCTGGATCATGTCTGCGAATGTATTCTCTGTCCATAGCAGCCACACACACACACACACACCAATATTTCATGGATTTTATGCTGCCCACTTTGACCAAATACCACAGTGTTTTTATTCTTCTTTAAAATTCGATTCTAATCTGATCTCAGAATTCTAAACCTTACGATACCTTAGTCCACACCCAGGGTCAAGGCGGCCGCAAGTGTCTCATTCTGACCTAGTTCTAGTCACAGGCCCTTAAAGGACTTTGCCATTATTCCTATCATCGTTTTTAAGAATTGTCAACCTTTTTAATTCATTTTTTTCTAAATGATGTTATTTTCTGATTTATGCATTATTCTTGATATTGAAAAAAACCATCAGTACCAGGTTTTATTTTGAGTTTATAATTGCATCTATATTTACAAGAAATAGTAATTTATTATTGTATATTTGCCCACATTCCCTAACTCAGTCTTATGTGGCTCTCTTTCATTCCTGTGTTCCGGGTTTGACCAGGCCATCTTCATCTGTCTGTACCCCTCACAATTCTTAGAATTAATGTCTTTATCCTTGTTTACTTGCTATTGTCTAAATCTTCAGTTGTACTCCTAGTTGCTTCTTACCTCTATTAAAAAAACTTGCATAAATTTTCCTCAATGTACATTTTGTTTTGTTCATTTCACAGGCAAGCATGTTTGTATCACAAAGAAAAGGTATTGTTACGGGAAACCAAACAGGCATTAGCTTGTGCTTAGAGAGTACTGTAATCCATGTAAATTAGAAAATAAAACTCCATGACATTGTCTTCCTCTTGGGAGACCGAGGGAGGAGGAAGAAAGGCCGTGATAGAGTTTCAAAATATCTGTGTGGTTTCTGTGCTTCTGGAAGCTGAGACCTGCGTTGGGTGAGCCTTTGGCTTCGTTGGTAGCTCCGTGCATCTTTAGGCTTGCTTTGGGAAACCTGGGGCTGGAGGGAGAAGGGAACACTGCCCTCTTCTACTGTCCAGTGGATATTGTATTTCTGAGGTAAATCCGAGGGTAACAGTCAAAAGGAAGAGTTTCGGGGTTTGAGGAGGCAGGATGAGGAAGAGACATGGGTGGGCAGACCCACAAGAGAACACAGACCACAGAAAAATTCGAGCTGTGAGAACATTTTACAAGTGAGTGGTTAAATGTGAATACATAATATTAGCATCTGTGTTGTTGTGTGGTTTCTCTGGTATTTTGGGTTCCTCTGAAAGCAGAGCCTGAGGCACAAACTTGAGGCAGGCAGTTTATTTAGGAAACAATCTCACAGAGAAAGAGGGAGGGGAATCCCCAGAAGCTGAACTGTCCCTCCAGATTGTTGGGTTAATCTCGTCGTCTCTTGGTGGAGGTTTGGAGCCCGGGCTTAAGATCCCTCATCCTTCCAGGCTGTACCAGCACGCACTCTGTGCAGGCCCAGAACAATGCCCTCCGTCAGTCACACACGTTAGTGAAATCTCTTCCTCCTAGGCACACATTTGTTTGGCATGGTTCTTCACAGATTTAGAAATTTTTGGGGAAAAGATAAAGAAATAGGGACCGCATTCTACATCGATGTCACATTGCAGCAATAAGAATTGATGTGGGATGGGAAGTGAGATTAAGTTTTTGGGCCAGCCATGAAGTTGGACCCAAAAGTGACTGTAAGAACATATGTTCCTAAGGATTTGTGGAAATTTGGGATAGGGTATTGAAAATTCCTTTAGGATAAGGGATAGGCAAATATGTAAAATAGCATTAAGGCAAAAATGTCTCACTAAAATATATGATGATTACTGCTTTTCAAATAAATATGTTTAGCAGTTCCCTTGATATCAACTGGAGTTATTTTGTGTTTTTAAAGAAACAAAACGTGCTTTAGCTACGTATCCCTTATTTTGGGAGGATCTATGTTCTATCTCCAAATACAAAGCAAGTAATAAAAATATAATATCACTCTGAGGAAACAATGAAGAGAAGGGAATAAAGTAAGGAGTGCCTGAGATCTGGGCGGGGGTTTTGGATAGACTGGTCTCTGATGTTGCTGTGAAGAGGTAACATTTGAGTAGAAACCCACATGATAAGAAATTAGCTAAGGTTTCGGGAAAGGATGTCAGGAGAGCAAGTATTTTCTAAAACTTGAAAAAAACACAAAAATAAGGTAGGAGCTGGGGGGTAGAGAGGGTTCAAAAAGTGAGTTTCTGGTTTTGTGTTCTAATATGAGTTATAATAGAGTATATTTATGTACTGGTTAGGGAAGGTGGACTTGTGAATGTGAGAGCCTGTACAACCTAAACGAATCAGATCATGTCCCAAGGCAGAATACCTACAAGACAGACACAGAGATGTCGGCAGCCTGGAGTCCTGACAAAATCAGTGCACAGTTATCATGAGAGGAGCCCAACAAGGAAGCTGTCCCCATAGAAGGTAACACGGGAACAAGCCATGAAGTCAGCAGCAGTGGGGGTCTCAGATCTAACCACCACTAGAAACTGCGAGCCCAGAGGCAGTGGGTGGCCGGTAGCCAGACCTGGGTGGCAGGCAGACAGCACCATGCTGTTTACCCTCCTTGTCCAGAAGTGGGGCACTTTCATTAGAGATTTGTGAGGTGAAGGAAGGTGACACATCTGTTCTTTTTTTTAAATTTCAAACACGTTTAACTTATTTATTTTTGTTATATATTTTTTATTTTACTTTACCTTTTGGGATATATGTGTAGAATGTGCAGGTTTGTTACATAGGTATGTATATGCCATGGTGGTTTGCTGCACCTATCAACCCATCATCTAGGTTTTAAGCCCTGCATGCATTAGGTATTTGTCCTAATGTTCTCCCTCCCCTTGACCCGCACCCCGACAGGCCCTGGTGTGTGATGTTCCCCTCCCTGTGCCCATGTGTTCTCATTGTTCAACTCCCATTTATAAGTAAGAACATGCAGTGTTTGGTTTTCTCTTCCTGTGTTAATTTGCTGAGAATGATGGCCTCCAGCTTCATCCATGTCCTTGCAAAGGACATGATCTCATTCTTTTTTATGGCTGCATAGTATTCCATGGTGTATATGTGCCACATTTTCTTTATCCAGTCTATCATTGATGGACATTTGGGTTGATTCCAAGTCTTTGCTATTGTGAATAGTGCTGCAATAAACATATACATGCCTGTGTCTTTATATTAGAATGGTGTGTAATCCTTTGGGTATATATACCCAGTAATGGGATTGCTGGGTCAAATGCTACTTCTGGTTCTAGATCCTCGAGTATTCGCCACACTGTCTTCTACAATGGTTGAAATAATTTACACTCCCACCAACAGTGTAATAGCATTCCTATTTCTCCACAGCCTCACAAACATCTATTATTTTGTGACTTTTTAATAATTGCCATTCTGACTGGCATGAGATAGTATCTCCTTGTGGTTTTGATTTGCATTTCTCTAATGACCAGTGACGTTGAGCTTTATGTTTGTTGGCCGCATAAATGTCTGCTTTTGATAAGTGTCTGTTCATATCCTTTGTTCACTTTTTGATGGGGCTATTTGATTTGTTCTTGTAAATTTGTTTAAGTTCCTTGTAGATTCTGGATGTTAGACATTTGTCAGATGGGTAGATAGCAAAAATGTTCTCCCATTCTGTAGGTGGCCTGTTCACTCTGATGCTAGCTAGTTTCTTTTGCGATGCAGAAGCTCTTCAGTTTAATTAGATCCCTTTTGTCAATTTTGGCTTTTCTTGTGATTGCTTTTGTTGTTTTAACTGTGAAGTCTTTTCCCATGCCTGTGTCCTGAATGGTATTGCCTAGGTATTCTTCTAGGGTTTTTATGGTTTCTGGTTTTACATTTAAGTCCTTAATCCGTCTTGAGTTAATTTTTGTATAAGGTGTAAGGAAGGGGTCTAGTTTCTTTTTTCTGCATATGGCTAGCCAGTTTTCCCAGCACCATTTATTAAATAGGGACTCTTTTCCCCATTGCTTGTTTTTGTCAGGTCTGCCGAAGATCAGATAGTCATAGATGTGTGGTGTTATTTCTGAGGTCTCTGTTCTGTTCCATTGGTCTATATTTCTGTTTTGGTACCAGTACTATGCTGTTTTGGTTACTGTAGCCTTGTAGTATAGTTGGAAATCACGCATCGTGATGCCTCCAGCTTTGTTCTTTTTGCTTAGGATTGTCCTGGCTATACAGGCTCTTTTTTGGTTCCATATGGAATTCAAAGTAGTTTTTTTCTAATTCCTGTGAAGAAAGTCAATTGCTAAGGGACAGACTGCCTCCTCAATAGACATCTATTTTAATTACAATGAGCGAGGGGTGAGCTAGAGGCTGGCTGAGGTGGAGCTTTGCCTTTTGGGTCTACCTGCAGGGATGTTACAGACTAACAGAATATGACACATTCTCTATGCTCTGTGTTGCTTTCACAGAACTGAACATTTCTTAACTCAGAAACATATCTACCTCTAAGATTTTGGCCAAGGAACTGAGGACCTCTCTCCCCCTGCCCAAGTTTCCCTTCTCTCCTCCACTCTGTGTCTCACTTTCCCTTTAAAAGCAGAACCAGATTTTCCTGGAGAGCCTTCTTTCCTTTTTCCAGCCTATACTCCACTGGCTGTTATTGAGCTTTCATCTCTATCAGAGGATCTAAACTGCTGTCAACTCAATCAGCAATGTCATTGCCCGTGTGCTTTGGTGGCACAAACTTTACCCTCGCCATCAGGTTTTGCAAGTCTCTATGCTTTGGTCCCAGGTCTCTGGCCTTATTCCTCTATCTGGCTCACCTTAGGTGATCTCCTGGACCCAAGACCTCAACTTCTGCCTGGTGTCTCCCTGACTGACAGCTCTATGTCCCAAGGGGCCTCTAATATACTTGGAGATGCCACCATTTTTCAAACACCTCCACATGACATCACAGAATGACTTTAAGTTCAGCATACTCAAAAATCAAGCCAGTTTTCTTCAGAAACTGATTCTCAACCTGTTTATCATTTCTCAAGGAATGCTGCCATTATCTTTCTAGTTCTACAAATTACACATATTTCTGAGCACTTCCTCCCATCGCCTCCCATAGTTCACACATTCCCAGTTTCACTTCATCCCCTAAAATTTGTTTATATTCATATACTTCTCTATATTTGTACTACCACCTAGGTAGTAAAAATCATTCACATTGAACACTGAAGAGGTGTCCAGCTCTGTGATAAATGTTTTGTACAAATTATGTTGTTTACTCCTCACAATGACCTTATCAAACAGGTAAAATTATCATGTCTACTTTATACATGAGGGGTGTGGCTGATCAATGTTTTGGAATTTCCCACAGTCACACAGTTGAGTAGAGACAACTCTAACTTTTGTAAACCCAAATCAGGCTACTCTTTCAAGAACAAGTCCAAACTAACTCAACTTCATTTACTACCTGGTGACAAAGTTTGGATATTTGTCCCCACCCAAATCTCACGTTAAATTATAATCCCCAATGCAGGGGGTGGAGCCTGGTGGGAGGTGTTTGGATCATGGAGATGGATCCTTCATGGTTTGGTGCTGGTTCCTGATAGTGAGTTCTCGGGAGAGCTGGTCATTTAAAAGTATGTGGCACCTCTCTCTCTTTCTTGCTCCTGCTTCTGCCACAGTTGGAAGCTTCCTGAGGCCTCCACTAAAGCAGATGCTGACACCATGTTTCCTGTACAGCCCACAGAACCATGAGCCAATTAAACCTCCTTTCTTGTAAATTACTCATTCTCAGGTGCAAGCCTGGACTAATACACCTGGATGGCTGTGCTACCTTCCTCATTGGTCTCCTTGTACCAAGCTTAGTTCATCCTTGAAATCATCTTTATCATTCCTCTATTCAGAACTTATGCAGATTTTCTGGCTCTCAGGCCAAAGCCAAGGTCCTGAACAGAGACCAAGTTGTTCCCTGGCCCGGTTTGACCCCTCCTCAGCTCCTCAGAAACCTGATCCATGGGTTCCAGGGTCTCCCCTTTTCCCTACCTACTCCCAAGAACAGGCCACAGAGGACATTCTCTTCCCTAACAGCCTCAAGGCATTAACACGGGTTTCTGAATCATTATTCCCTAGCCAGCATGATTATTAATTAACTTTTGGATTCTAGACAACTCTATAAAATTCATGAGGACAAAAACCCATCCAGTTTTATTCACCATGCCTAGCATACAGTACTTAGTAATATTCTTCATGGCAATGTATTTTCCTTTAAAAACAATAGAATACTAATCATATTATGCTACTATAGAATAATGCATACCACTGTAGAAAATGTGAGGGACTGGGGTAGATTAAAAGGGTAAAAACAAACGAGAAAGAAAGAGAAAAATTACCCACTGATCTTCATCCAGGAAAAAATTACATTTCTTTCAAAAATTTTTGCCATTGACAGATATATATCAAAATATTTACAATTTTGTCTGACTATAATTTGTTCAAAAACTTATTTAAACTGTTTATCATATCACTAACAACTTTAATGTTCATTATTTTAACGGCTATATACAAACATATTGTGTATATATACTGTAATTTATCAAACGCTCATAACAGAATTGGCTAGTTAGATTGTTTCCAAGTCTGGGCATATAAATGATGATCTCATAAACATCTCTGCAATAAACCTTTTCTTATACCTAAAAGATTTATGTATCTTTTAGAATAATTACCTGATGGAACAATTAGTGAATAGAAGAGAACACGGCTCTCTCCACGTTTTAGATACTTATCATCAAGTTGTTTCTGAAGCGGCATAATTAATGAATGGCATTTTCATGGTACTTGCTAGCGTTAGTTGTCCTCCATTCCACTTTTGTCAAATTCGTAGGCCCCCAAAATACATTCGCAATCACCCCTTATGAAAAGAGGATATATTTCAGGACCTCCAGTGGATACCTGAAACCTCAGGTAGTACTGAATTCTATATACACTATGTTTTTTCCTATGACTGCATATTTAGGATAAAGTTTAATTTATAAATTAGGCACAGTAAAAGATTAACAACAACAATAATAAAAGAAAAGAATAATGTAGTATAATAAAATTTATATAAATGTGGTCTCTCTCTGTAAATATTATACTGAAGTGTACTCAGCTATTTTTGGACTGAGGTGCACTTCTGGTAACTGAAATGGCAGAAAGTAAAACCGCAGATGAGGAGGGACTGCGGCATACTGTGTTGTTGACTAATTTGTGTTTCTTAAAAAGTTACTGAGGAATGCTTCTTCAAATAGCATAAATTATTATTTAAGCAATCACAATTTTATGTTTGTATTTATAATATTTATGCATGTATCTATATATTTAGATAGGTATGCCTCTATATTTTGTATATTTTGCATAATATGTAGCTATTTATTCCAAAGCTGTATTTTCTAGATATGGATGTAGATATATATCTATGTTGTATATTTCTATATAGATGGATATCTATGTATAGATATAGTTGTAGACATTGACAGAGACATAGACATGGATATAAATATACTTATATCTTATGTGCCAGAAAGTGTGCTGCATTCTAAAAACAGGAATAGAGGAAGTGAACAACCTTTTAGACGATGATGGAAGTAGTCAGCTGTAAATAATGTTGCTACAGATAAAATTGCTGCCTTTCCAGAAAACTCAGAATTTAAGGCCTGTGGATTCAAGAATCATCATAAAATCCAGCAGTGATTTTTCCCATCCTTTTCTTTCTTACCTAGTGTTTTTGTAATTTTATTGGAGTTGATGTCATCCCCCACTGCGGCTGGTGGCAAAAAAACCATGGATGGTATGCATTCTCTTTTGATACACACAGATCTGTAATATCTTGGCACAGTTGGAGTAAATGGATGGGACGCTGCCCCATCTGAAGATTCTGTTCGGGGTATTTTCAGTCCTGGAATGTGCCCTACCTGGGGTTTATTAGCTTTGTCAGAGAAATCACATTTTGCAAAATTCCTGCTTGTAGTATTCTAGCTTCTGGGGAGGCTCATTTGCCAGCACACTTTTCTTAATCTACTGGAAGACTAAAGATTTAAATTCAGATGAAAATTTCTCCTTTCTTTCTACAAATTAAATTAAGTGGCTTTAGAGCCATCAAATGTAGTTTCTCTATTTTGCCTCCAGTATTTAACAGACGTTGTTTGAATGTGTGTGGGGTTTTTTACACTTTTTTATTGTAAATGTAGGTACTTTATTTAGATTTTAATAAGGCTCAGGCTGTTAAAACCGTAATTTTTTTTTATTTTGCTGTCAACTCATCTAACACTTCTCTAAGAATAGCCATAAAACTTTTATTTCACATTGTTTCATAGTAATTGATGTATTACTCATGAACTTTGAATTGCACGATCAGCATGAGGGGTACCACGGGGTCTTAGAATCGCGTCCTATGTACAGGTTATTGATCCAGCTGAAATGAGAAACTACAGCCGGGATCTAATCACTCCAAAGCTTGTCAGGACTTTCAGAACGGCTTTCATGAAGAAATAAATAGCTACGAAGAATATCAAATAGCTTTCTGGGTAGTGTGCACACACCTAATAGCTCAATTTATTGCACTTTGGTTGAGATGAGAAAATGCTTAAGGTTACAGAAATCATATTTTTCTAAGTAGAAGCATACATAGTAGTCAACGAAATCCTTAGAAAGTGAAGAATCAAGCATACACTTTGAGTATGCTTTCTATAACTTTGTTTCCCATATCAAAACATTCTGGTATGTATTAACTTGCTATTTGGACTTAAAGCTTCACAGGGATTTTACACAAATTTTTAAAATATAGTAATTTTTCACTAAACTTACTACTTCACCATGACCTAATTTTGGACCCATGGGAATTACATACTAAATTATGACAAAACACACAACCATACCCAATTTTTTAAAATCCAAATTCGAACAAATGTCTGTTCATATCTTGTAAATCGTTTTTCTTCAGATAGTTCACTGCTCTTGGATTTATGCAAATTAAGATATATGCTATTAAATGCAAAAATCTACATGAAAAATGTGAGTTACACTGTTTAATAAATAGTACTATTTCGGTGTATTTAAAATTAACCTATGTATCTCTAGACCTCATTGTGAAGATGTAGACACAGAAGGTGGAGAATATAAGTCAAAAAAATACGTGGAAAATTTATATAAACATTTTTCCTCATGACACCTTTTCTCAGAATTTGAAGAAATTAGCATTATTAGCGTATTTTTTCATCATGTGGTAAACCTTCTACTGTTGTGTTTTTTCACTGCCTTTCTTCAAAACTTCTTGAGAGGAGTTTACCATGCATGGAAAAACTTTTAAAGAATAAATGCTGTCAAATGAAATTAGTTGCATTTTTCAGAGCATGGCCATATAATTTTTTTTTGTAGGGAAAAGGCAAAACAGTAATAAAAAATCTGTGTTTGAGGTTTTAACTGACCTTTTTCAAATGATCAATACAGGTATTAAGTTCTGCTTTTTTTGTTTTGATTATTGTTGTACTTTAAGTTTTAGGGTACATGTGCACAACGTGCAGGTTTGTTACATATGTGTACATGTGCCATGTTGGTGTGCTGCACCCATTAACTCGTCATTTAGCATTAGGTGTATCTCCTAATGCTATCCCTCCCCCCTCCCCCTACAACAGTCCCCGGTGTTTTTTTTTTTTTTTTTTTTTTTTTGGTTCTAATTCAAAGTGATTTTAGATTTGAAATGTATTTTCCTCATGTGACCTTTTCTATGTTTTAAAAACTATAATTTAAGGCAGTTAAGTATATATTAATACCTCTCTTTGAACACCATGTTGTAAAGGATATAAAATATACAATGAAATTAAGAGAAAACAAATAATATCAACTATTTTAAAGCATCTACTTCGTGAAAAGCTCCGTTTGGGGCCTAATTGTAAATTAATTAGTATTAATTAGGAATCTAATATAGAATTGACACTATGGTAAGCCCTGAGAATGCCAAATAAATAATAAGGTTCCTATTTCAAAATTACCTGGTTTATACACTAGTAGAGCATGATGGTTACATGTGTACTTTAAGAAAGCAATGAAAAGCATAAATGCTGTAATGGAGTTATGTACAATGAATGATGGAAAATTAAATGCAGTGTTGTTGAATACAGCTGTAGTGTTTTAAAAAACTGTATAAGGCAGTGAAAATTAGACCATGTCTTAAAGAATTAATAAAAATGCAGTTAGATTTTTTTTATTTTTTTATGTCAGGGAAAGAAAAAACATATTCTAGCCAGTTGATATAATTAATTAATCTTAAAAGTTTCTTGAGGTAACACTTTTGGTAAAATGTACTACAAAGTTTTGGAAGTTTTAATTAATGACCTAATTTCATAATTATAATACAATCATTACCATTAACTTTCAATGTAATATGTGATCATGTCTTTTCTATATACAAAATGTACAGAAAAAATTAGATTAAAACTCTAATGATTCAAGCTTTTGCTAAGTCTCTTTGCTTAACTATCTCAGTTTAGGTTATGATAATTCATGAGTGAAGATTTGATTTTGTTTGTGTGGTGTTGTTTTACATACAACTCTTGATTCACATGAAAAAGAGGAAATCTGAAGTCAGGTGTATGGGTTTGAATCTAGTGTTTTTGCTTGCTGGGGCAGTGAACCTATGCTAGTGACTTCATCTCTCTGACTCCTTGCCCTGCTCATTAAAACAGTGATAATAATTGTAACTCCTCCTTGTTTAGATGAAGCTCTTTGCATCATTCTTGTTACATGGCCATGTCAAGTAGTTAATTACTATTACTTAGCATTGGTATTGTCATCACTACCTTCTTCTTCTTCATCATTATCATCATCACCACCGTCACTATTTCCATGATGATTCATTCAGAGAAAAATTATGTTAATATTATGGAATTGTGAAAAAAAATATTTTGACAAACAGCAAAGTCAACTTTATCTTTTTTTTTCCCCAGAAGAAATCAGTTATGAGAGGATAACGAGTCTGCTGTTTTCTCTTTTTTAATGAAATTTTATTTTCACAGGGTTATTTTATCCTAAATATACTTTTTGTCTTTTCTTTCTTTAAACATTTTTAAATGCCAAATACCTTTCATCATTTAATAACTCATTTTAGAGATTGTTACATTATTGTTTCTACTTATTACATGACTATTTTAAACAAAGACCATCAACATTTTCTGCTACATTACTTCTAGGATTTAAAATCAGGGGAAGATAAGGAGTAAAGTAACATTTTATTTTATTTGTAAGTGGCCACTTCTATTCTCTTCTATTTAACATCACTGAAACTGAATATTAAATTCAGGCATACAGGATAATGTCTTTCGTAAAGGATTTGGGAGCTAGATTTGGATTGGGAGAAAGAACATTGAACTTGGTGCTAGAAGATATATTTTAAATCCTCAAATCTGTCTCTTACTAACTGTAGGACCAAATCAGTCACTGAATGTCTTGAAGCTTTTTCTTTTCCTTGATTGAAATTGCAATGATAAATCCAACCATTTGTTTTTGCTGCAAAAATGAATTGAGAGGAAATATTTTGCTACTTTCTCATCTGTAACTCCATGATATTAATAAATAAAATAGGTGTTTTTATAATTAAAACTGATGGAAAAATACTTTCTGGTCAATTTAATGGAAGTATATATTTCCTAAGCAATGGAAACTTGTATTTCCTCAGCTTCAGAAACAACGGATGCAGAATGATTATGCAAAATGCCTAAATCAATGGCTACTGCTTCGAAATAGATAACTCTGTGTGCGTGCTCTTTAATGACTTTCATTATCTGAATACTATCTGTGTTTGTTATTAATTGCTGTTAAAAGTCAAACCCTATAGCTCTTTTGATTTAGCCTCTCTTGGGCTTGGGGACTGCAGTACAGTAGGACTCAGAGTTGGTAGTTTTTCTCAGAATTCTTTGGCAGTGAGAGCTTCTTTCATCTCTCCTCCCATCTGTAGCAGCTCACCTTCCACCTTTTCAGGCAATATGTAATTATCATGTCCACAGACCACTTTTCTTTTCTCCATCAGCTTTGACAAGAAGATGGATCCTCCAGCTACAGAGTACATGCCATTGTTCATGAAGCACTTGCCCAACAGGAACTTAAATATTAATTGTGAAAAAACAGCATGGGGTAAGAATCTTTGATGAACTAAAATTACTGTTGTGCCATGATGTGAAGGGCCTTTAATTTTGCCATCTGGGTCGAATTGACAGAGAATGACTAAGAATTGTAGCTTGGAGAATTGGTGAACTTTGCATATGGACAATTAACTAAAAAAGAACAAGCCAGTTTGGAAAATTGTGGGTATCTCTGAAAATGAAGTGTCTGCCTACCTTCATATTATGCAATCATTTTTCCATCAGAGACACATTTCTTGCAGCGAATGGTAGTTTGGGCTGTAATCAAGATTAGTGTTGATGCATTTGGACCTAAGTAAAGATTTCAACATCCTCTAGGAGCCGTGGCCCTGATCACAGGATCTCTCGGTATTTTCCAAACACTCTTCCATTCCCTACACTTCCTATTACAACAAGAGAGCATTTTGTTATATCTCTGACAGGAAATGTAAATCTCTCATCCATGTTATTTAATAGCTCTTCATCTCTGATAGAAAATAAAGATAATAAATCAGAAGTATTTATATGGTTAAGTTAAAAAAAGAATTGATTCTGGTTCATTCACGAATCAGTTTTTATTTTCACAAAAGCATGAAAAAAAAATGTATTGAGTTAAACCACTAGCTGTTTTGAAAATAATCCATTTACTAGAATAGCTAGTCAGAGTTATTAACTCCGTTATTTTCAAATACCAATTTTTCAATTTTAATCTTTTAACTAATCTTGGCTTTTTTCTTTTAAATTGTTTGAACAGCCTAAGTTTCCTGCATGTGGTTTTAAGTTTTATGGTTATCATGGAAAAATTATTTTAATGTAGATTTGTTTCTTTGCAAAGCCAATAAAGCATCTGTTTTCCTTATAAACATAATCTACATAAAAGTGAATTTTTTAAAAAATAAATTTTTGAGGTTTGTGACCATTCGTGTTAATAAAGAGATATTCGAAGTTTGTGTTTCTTTTTTTCCATTTTTCTGGACTTGAGGACTTTAAACATGAAAGGTTTGTGTGGGAAAATGCTATACTAGACAGATTTTGTTGTATATTTGAAATCATATGCATTGACTGTTATAATTACTTTTAATTGCAAAAACTGCAATTACTTTTGCACCAACATAGTAAAATTACGTGCCTTAGAAATCACTTAGTATAATCCTTTCTTTGTAAAGATAAAGCAGCTGTGACCCAGAAGGTATGCGCCTCCCCCTCATTTGTATCATACCTGCCTCCAGAGCCTGCTCCCCTGACTTTAGCCTGACGCTCAACCTAGTACAACATTTTGGGAGGAATTACATGTCCAGCAGCAATACATTACTTAGAGCTTCAAGATGAAAAACAAGGGCATTCTGTGGACACAATTATAGAGCAACTACTATATAAAAAGCTCAATTTAGAGCCTCCATATAAGGTTTAAAGGACACTAGAGGAATTAGTTGATCTTGAATATTGCAAATTTTAAAAAAGTGAAGAAAAAGGAAAACAAATTCCACAGAGGAAATATTTTCATATTTCTTATTTGAAATATATTTTGATAGTAGGAAAACAGCAGAAAATTCTATCACTTTCAGTAATTCTTTAGGAGGATTCACAGTATACGATTGAACACGTTTGGGACTGGCAAGTATCTCCGAAGCCAAATAATTTTTTTACTTCTTATCTACTTCTTTTGGTAACATATAGTTACTGCTTACATATGTCAGTAAAATATATGTTTCTGTAATCTATTTTGTTGTTGTTGTTGTTGTTAAGACGGAGTTTCACTATTGTTGCCCAAGCTGGAATGCAGTGGCATGATCTCGGCTCACCGCAACCTCCGCCTCCCGGGTTCAAGCAATTCCCTTGCCTCAGCCTCCAGAGTAGCTGGGATTACAAGCATGTGCCACCATGCCCATCTAATTTTGTATTTTCAGTAGAGACATGGTTTCTCCAGGTTGGTCAGGCTGGTCTAGAACTCCCGATCTCAGGTGATCCACCTGCCTTGGCCTCCCAAACTGTAATCTATTTTATAAGCTCTGTGTTTCCGCTCAACACTTGAGATGGTGTTGACATTGATTTTCAGAAGGAAAATAAGCTTTTGGGAGAACTATGCCATACGTTGCTGCTTCTGCTTCCAGACATCATAATGTGTTAAAAATTGTCATTTCAAAAATGATTAAAAGTCTTCTAAATATTTACAGGTTGCCTAAGAACCACATCAAAACTTACTGTCTTCCTATGACTTCAGAATAGGCAAAACACACCCTTTCACAGCATTACCCCACTTCAGACTGCAGAAGCATCAGAGGGTGGTGAATTTCTCCTTCGTGTTGAACCAGTCACTGTGATCAAAATGGGCATGCCAACCTCACTTGATCTTAATCACATGTCTTTAATTAGCATAATGTGCGTCTTGGGAGAAAGAGATGCTATGCTGTCTGTGGACCATGCTCCCAGCCCCCTGAACATCCTTCACAGTGAAGGCAACATATAGAGCTCATACACTAATGAATGCTTTTCCAACCTCATTTTTGCTGTGTGTTTTTTTTTAAAGTATATTTCTTGTGAGCCAAATGCTGCTCCCCGTGTGTCTTCTGTACACTACTATTAAGCAGTAATGAGATATTCCATGCACTGATATCAGCCTTCTATTTCTCTTCATGCCTGCCAAAACATTCTCTTTTAATCACATCCTAAAACAGGTCTTTTCTGTCCTTTCTCTTATATAAATGTATTCCTGTTCCTGTGTTTTATTAACATCGCCAGTGCTGTCTCCTAGGTAAAAGATTAATTACTTGGCTGTGATTCATAGAAATGGAGTAGCAACTAAATTACTGAGGGAATAAATCAGAAAATCAGTTATTGTTATGTCACTGCAAAAACTCTTTAAAAGAGAAAATAAAGAAACGTCTTCAATATATTAACATGCCTATATGTCAGGACAAAGCACCTCAAGTCTTTTTAAAAATTGGATGGGTAAGCAAAAGAACATCAATACGGCAATAACCAATGCCTATTTAATACTGATAAATGGGTTCTGACTGTATCATTATGCCACCCCTTTAGTGAATATCTCTTTGTTGTGCATTAATTAAATTTGGGTTAGCTATATTTCTGGAATCTCAATAACTGGTGAATGCTAGGGGAGATTCAAAACCTCACTTCTAATTAGTCATAATTATGATTTGTAGTCTTTGAAGTTCTTTTTTCCCCAAAATACTTTTCCTGAGACGATGTTTTATTTTCTAACTTCCTGCAAGAAATTCAAACTCTCAAATTCATTATACAGTAAAGATTAACTGGAAAAGAGAAACACACCTTTTACATAAAACAGAACACTATATCATTGTATTTATTTCTCAACTACCAGATAATTATTTAGAATTCACTGAGTAATTCGTTTCCATTTTTAAAAATTTATTTAAAAGTGGATAGGATAGTAAAGCCTATTCCAGTTCATGAAGCCTGGGAAGGCCTCCTTGAAGAATGACCAAATGAACTTGATATTGAAGGAAATGGAGGAGGTAGGCCTGGGACCATGTGCGGAAGAGAATGGAACTCAGAGACATAAGCCATTCACTCTGCTCACCCAACTTCTTTCCCTTACACTGCTTTTTTTTTGTTTTCATGAATACCTGACACCAACACACCCATGTACACACCCAACACTCAGACACACACACATGTTCTTTCTCCTCTTCTAACAAGGAAGCTCCATAAAGTCAGGGGCTTTGTTGGGTTCACCACTATCTCTCCAGCACCAGAATCCAGAGCAATAAGAAAGAAAATGGTCAATACATAACTTTTTGAATGAGTTCAATACCTGATTGCAGAAATGTATCATTCATGAAAATTACAAAAATAATAGCCCCCCTCAATTTTTTTGGGCAACACTTGCCGTTAAATGATTTGATATATTATGGTCTGTGGCTACGCTGGTTTAAAAGGCTTTGAGAAGCAGGCAAGGCAGGCAGGAAAATCCTCAACATGGACATCAGGGTACTGATTAACAACTGATGAGAGTAATAACATTGTTATAATTATAAAATGCATGATATTTTTAAGTTTTTGAAAATATCAAAGTAAAAAGAGGAAAATCTCGTGATTAACATTTTTTATTTCTACTACCTAGAGATACACATATAATTGCCTTGTGTTAAATTTTAGATTCCAATTTTTATTAGGATTCTAAAATAACCAGGAAGAGGCCAGGTGAGGTGGCTGATGTTTGTAATATCAACACTTTGGGAAGTCAAGGTGGGAGGATCACTTAAGCCCAGGAGCTTGAGACCAGCCTGGGCAACGTAGCGAGACTCTGTCTAAAATAAATAAATAAATAAATAAAAATAAAAGAGTTTATAAAAATGCTTTGAACCTGTATTTAATTTTTATTTAAAATTGAACTCAAATTTTTCTCCAAAATATATTTAAATAATTTGTGGAAAGTTATGTGGTACCTATAAGTTCAAATAGTCACGTTCTCAAATAATTTAAACTAAAGTGTTTGGGCATTAAATGTATGCAAGCTGCATCCACTCAGCCCAAAGCATAAGTGAATACAAACAGAATAGCTCATTAATCCCCAGGTAAGGTGGAGTTAAACCTTGTAAATATGGTTATAAATAGAAAAACACACACAGTCAAAACTTTTTATAAGAGTACATCATTAACCACAAGAGAAAGAAAACATGTTGGAATAATAAAAGCCTCAGCCAGGAAAGAGAGAAGATGCTCAGCTCTTTCAGTAAACATGAGAATATAAATTAGGCCATTATGAGTTATTATTTTATACCCACTAGACTGGCAAAAATTGTGACTAAAGCAAATGGTAATCAAGAAGTGGATCAACAGGTTATACACATACATATTGTCAGTGAGATTAAGAACTGACATGAAACTTTTCATCACACTCAGTTACTGTCCATACCTCTTTTTCCCCAGCCATGCCACTTAGTTTATGTCATCAACAGAAAATCTTTGTGCATGTGACCAGAAACATTTAGAAGTAGTTTTATAGCACATCCAATAACGAAAACCTGGAAACATTTGCTCTCTGATGAGAGAATGTTCACAAATTACAGCTTTTTCATGTGCTAGAATATTATTAGAAGGAAAGTGAGTTACGTATACATGCAATAATATGGAGAAAACTGAGTCTTACCCAGTGAGGAAACCCAGGCATACACATCTTCATATAGTAAAATAGGTTTTTTTTTTTTTTTTGTAATAAAACTCAAAAGCAACTGTCACCAAAAAATATACATTCTGGACGTAAGTATATATGCTAGAAACTTTAAACATAAAAGTAGTGATGAACACGCATTTGAAGGCAGTGTTTCCTTCTGGGAGAAAGCAGAGGTATCAGGTCTGGGATGAACACTCATGCTTATGTAGCTGGGTTTCATAATTTTTTTTTTTTTTTTTTAGACAGAGTCTTGCTCGTCGCCCAGGCTGGAGTGCAGTGGCGCGATCTTGGCTCACCGCAAGCTTTGCCTCCCAGGTTCACGCCATTCTCCTGCCTCAGCCTCCCGAGTAACTGGGACTACAGGCGCCCACCACCACTCCTGGCTAATTTTTTGTATTTTTAGTAGAGACTGGGTTTCACTGTGTTAGCCAGGATGGTCTCGATCTCCTGACCTCATGATCCACCCGCCTTGGCTTCCCAAAAAGTGCTGAGTTTACAGGTGTGAGCCGCTGCGCCCGGCCGTTTCATGTTCTTTTAAGTTCCTGAGCTGTTAGCTATGTCCGTGGGGATTCATATTTTAACTAATTAATGAGGGCCATGATGAGCCATTAACAATTTTGAACCAAAGATTATGATGAATACAATTTGGTGCACCTAACAGCCACATTGAAAATAAATATAGAGATAACAACAATAACAACAAAACTAGAGAATGTCCACATAAACAGAACTCATCCCTGTGACTTAATTAGCATTTCCATATTCTTGCCTCTCTTTCTCTCTCTCTCTTTCTTTTACTATCTCTTTCTCTCTTCCACTTCTCATCCTACGCCCCAGCTACTATTTGGTTATGGCCCATGTGAAACTTACTGTCAGCTTTTCTCCAATTACCTCATTCTGCAAATAATATAATACTGGCTTCCAAATATTTTTTTCAATCAAGCTGCTGCATTCATTGAGCGCAGAGGTCAACGGAAACACTGATCAGCAAACGACAGAGTGTTGCATTTCAAGTGTAATGGGCTTGAATTTAAGGAAAATGTTTATGTTCATTTATTGTTTTTCAATGTAAGATCTATTGTGCTGAAAACATGCCAAGCAATCAGCTAGCCAGGAAGATTTTTATTTCAACAATATCTTTACTCACATACAAAACAGGATAGAGTGAATTCACTGAGATATAAGCAGATGTCAGAACCTAGCTTCATCCTAAAGTTATTAGGATTTATTGTTGGATGTACCAGGAATATTATACTAATAACTTGCCATTAAGCCAGGAGGGCCACTCGCGCTATTTTCATTAATAAAAATTAAGGGTTTTAGGAAACATATTAAGTTCATCATTATACTTCATTTCCATTAGATGCTTGCTCTGAAATTTTCAGCTTATTTTTTGAAAAAGCATTTTTGTTTGATTTTAAAAGGATATTGGAAGAAGTGTGGTGGGATTTGTTTTGACTTCAAGGTAAACATAAATGTTCAGTATTGGTTCATGTCTAAAGCATACACTATAATTTAAATCAAAGTGACAGAATAATACATTCAAGCAGTAAGTATGACAGAACACTTATGACTGTGGTTTGCATGAATACTTATTGCTGTGGTTTGAATGTGTCCCCTCTAAAATGCAGGTGTTGTCAATGTGATAGTACTAAGAGGTAGAATGTTCAAGAGGTAATTGGGTCATGGGGGCACCTCCCTCCTGAATGGGATCAGTTGCCCTTATAAAAAAGGCTTCCTGAAGCCTTTAGCTCACTCCCTTTTCACCTTCTGCCATCTTAGGACACAGCATTTCTCCCGTTGGAAGATGCAGCAACAAAGCACCATGTTAAAAGCAGAGAGCAGCCCTCACCAGGCAGCCAAATCTGCCAGTGCCTTCATCTAGGACTTCCCAGCCTCCAGAACTGGGAGAAAATACATTTCTGTCCTTTAGAAATTACCCACTCTCAGGTGTCTTGTTACAGCAGCACAAAATGGACTAAGGCAAAAACTGGTACCAGAGGAGTAGAGGGTTGCTTTAACAAATACCTAAAAATGTGAAGTGTCTTTGGAACTGGGTAATGGGTACAGGTTGAAACTCTTTTGAAATGCAGAAGAGAAAGGGCCTAGATTGCTACGAAAGAAGCATTAAGAGCAATTCTAGTGAGGATTCAGAAGAGGAGAGCTATAGGGAAAGCCTCTGACTTCTTAGTGATACCTAAGTGGTTGTGACCAGACTGCTGGCAGAAATAAGAGGCCTTAGACAAAAATGAGAAATATCCCATAGGAAACTGGAGGAAAGGCCATCCTTGTTACAAGGTGGCAAATAATTGGGCTGAGTTATGACCATGTCCTAGGACTTTGTGGAGGGCAGACCTGATGAGCAAATGAACTAGGACATTTGGTGGAAGAAATCTCTAAGCAGCAAAGTGTTCTGGGTGTCGCATGTCTTCTTTTATCGACTTATAGTACACTGTGAGTAGAAAGAAATCATGAAATGGAGAATTTATTATTCAAAGGGAAGCAAAATGCAAAGATTTCAAAAAATAGCCATGTAAAAAAAAAAGTGTGTTTTTTTTTTTGGTTGTTGTTGTTTAAGCTTTTTCTGTAATCTGAGCATTTTGGGAGGCTGAAGCAGGTAGATCATTTGAGGTCAGGAGTTCGAGAGCAGCCTGGCCAACATGGTGAAACCTCGTCTCTACTAAAAATACAAAAATCAGTAGAGCGTGGCGGTGTGCA
The DNA here is from genome assembly GCF_028858775.2 of Pan troglodytes. NCBI lineage: Eukaryota > Metazoa > Chordata > Mammalia > Primates > Hominidae > Pan > Pan troglodytes. The sequence goes on along the minus strand of NC_072412.2, from coordinate 110,037,732 downwards.
CCTGTAACCCCAGCTACTAGGGAGGCTGAGGCAGGAGAATTGCTTGAACCCGGGAGGTGGAGTTTGCAGTGAGCCAAGATCGCACCACTGCACTCCAGCATAAACAACTAAGAGTGTGGCACAAGCTGCATTTGATAAGAGTATTAGTATGAACTGAAGAAAGCCAGGTGCTATTTGTCAACACGAGAGACTGACCAGGAAGACATTTCAGAGACCTTTTAGTCTACCATGCCCATCACAGGCCTAGAGTGCTAGGGCCGTGTAGAAAGCCTGAGGAAGGCCATTTTTAGTGGAGTCTTGGGTCAGGGCTGCCCCAAAAGTGCTTATCTGTAGAAACACCAGCATGCAACAGTAGATTGGGAAATCCCCAAACACCTGACCAGCCGGTGAGAGCTGCTGTGTGCATAGTTCCCAGCAAAGCCATGTCATGTGAAGTAATTCTACAAACCTCACTTGGAAATCTAGTCTGTTTCTCTGGGCAGGACACTATCTTTCTAACACAGAAAGGAAGGAAATGTGGAGCCCATTTCAAATTTCCAGACTTACCCTTTTCTGAGACACTTGATTGCTGACAACCTTGATATTATTAGGAAAGCTTGATGTTAACAATCTCTTGATAGTGTGTATTTTATTTGACAATTTCTTTTTTTTTTTTAGCTCAATTGACAAGTCTCTTTTAAATACTAGAATGTATCTTATCCCTCTCATTTAAACTTTTCTTGCATAATTTTTTGTTGAATAAACTTGGTCATATATCTTGTAGAGTTTCACAAGATCTGAGTTTTGCTGATGTTATTTTTAAAGTATAATTTGATATTTTCTTTCTTCTATATTTCCTTGAAATCTGTAGTTAAGTGTAGAGGTTTGAATAGACTGTTTCACTTTTTGGAGAAGACTATTTCTTAAGTGGAGACGTTTTCCATCAGTGAGTATCTAATTTCTTATTATCTCTCATTGTGTCATGCACCCACTAGTTGCCTAAATTCATTTATTCATGAGCAGTTTCAAAATAATTTAATTCAATTTTTATTTTTTTTAGCTGGATCATATTGGTAAATATCAATTTATCTCATTGATTACTCAGCTACACTGTTGCATAGTTCATAAAAAAGTAGAACAATGGTTTATGTATGTTTTCAAATTTTATAATGTAGGCTGACAACTAGAGACATATTGATCATATTTGAAGAATACTACATCATTTGAATAGACATTTCTTCAAAGAAGATAAACAAATGGTCAGTAAGCACATGTAAAGATGCTCAATATCATTAGTTATTAGGAGAATGCAAACCAAAACTTCAATATCATCACTTCACTCCAACCTAGATGACTATGATCAAAAAGGCAAAGAATTACAAATGTTAGTGAGAATATGGAAAAAGTACAATTCAACTGCATTGATGGTGAGTATGAAAAGTGGTACAGCGCCAGGTGTGGTGGTTCACACCTGTAATCCCAGCACCTTGGGAGGTCGAGGCAGGTGGATCACAAGGTCAGGAGTTTGAGACAAGCCTGGCCTATACCCATTACACCAGTATGGTGAAACCCTGTCTCTACTAAAAATACAAAAAAATTAGCCAGGCACAGTGGTGCATGCCTGTAATCCCAGCTACTTGGGAGGCTGAGGCAGGAGAATTGCTTGAACCCAGGAGGTGGAGGTTGTAGTGAGCCGAGATCGTGCCACTGCATTACAGCCTGGGTGACACAGCAAGACTCGGTCTCAAAAAAATAAAAAAAATGATACAGAGGCTGCTTCAGAAAACAGTTTGGCAGTTCTTCAAACACTTAAACACAAAGTTCCCATATAACCAGCAATTTTACTCCTAGGTCTATATCCGTGTATACACAAACACTTGTACATGAATGTTTATTGCAGCATATTTTATAATAGGCAAAGTGGAAATAACCTGAATGCTTATCAATTAGTGAGTGGATAAACAAATGTAATATATACATGTAATGATACGTTATTCAGCCATAATTAGGAATGAAGTACTTATACATACTACACTTTGGTGAAACTTGCAAATGTTATGCCAAGTGAAAGAAGAGAGACATAGAAGGCCACATATTATATGACGAAATGTCTGCAATAGAGATAGAAGCTTGATTAATGACTCTTAGGGTATAGAAGGGCAGGAAATAGAAAATACCTGATAATAGGATGAGAAGAGTATTGTGCAATCAGATAACGGTGATGGTTGCACAACTGTACGAATATACTAAAAACCATCGAATTGTACATTTTAAAACATGAATTTTACTGTACATAATTTATATCTCAGGAAAGATAATTGTGAAAGTAGCCTGAAGTTTATCTAAAGATATTTGTACTGATTTAAAAAATCATATTCTGAAGATACGATCATTCTTTTTTTTGACTGACCTAATTTTTTTCTCATTCTACACTTTACTATTATGTTTACCTGCAAATTTATTTTGCATATTTTGTGCTGTAAAACTCTAATTGGATTATTTTTCTCCAATTGGCCAAAGTTTTTCAGCTTTTATCCACATTGTTGAATAAAGTTTTCTTTTAAAAATTTTCAGGTCATGTATAGCCCTGGGTGTTTTTAACTCCTGTTTATTATATTTCATGTATGTATCTAAATGATTTACCTAAGTGTCACTTTTTTTATTGTTGTTGTTTTGGAGATAGTGTTTCTGTCACCCAGACTAGAGTACAGTGGTATAATCATAGCCCACTGCAGCCTCTAATTCCTGGGCTCAAGCAATCCTCCCACCTCAGCCCCCCAAGTAGCTGGGACCACAGGCATGCATCACCACACCTGGCTAATTATTTTTTATTTTGTAAAGACAGGGTCTCACTATGTTGGCCAGGCAGGTCTCAAACTCTTGGGCTCAAGTGATCCTCCCGCTCTGGCCTCCCAGAGTGCTGGGATTACAAATGCGAGCTACCACACCAGCCTACAGTGTTTTAGTTTTGTTGTTTAAAATGTTTTAATATACAAATGGACATGAATTACTCACTTGCCTTTTCAAATTTTTCTTAAATATCATCTCAACCAATGTTAAACATCACTCTAAATAGAATAGCACCTACAATGTACTGGGAATTTTGATGGATGCTGTGTTGAAAAAGGTGAGCATAGTATAGAGTGAGAGCTGCAGCTATTGCAGGCAAGTGAGAATTTGTGTGTCTCATAGCCCATGTGTGCCCTCTTCTGAAGTCAGGGGACACGGTGTTTCTGTTTTCCCCGCATTTTTCACGGCTCCTGGGAACACCTCCATCCTCATCTTCATTTTATCTCGTGACTTCCACCACCCGCATCATCCCAAAGCAAGGCTTCCTCGGCCTGTCTTGCTGCCATTCATTGTCCTACTGCTAAGGCTGGGTGGCTGTGATAGGCACAGTTGGCTACTGAATGACAAATTTTCATCCTAGCAAAGTTGACTGCTTCATTTTAGAATCATTGACATTATGACTGTAGGGAAATTTTTTTTTTTTTTTGAGATGGAGTCTAGCTCTGTCACCCAGGCTGGACTGCAGTGGCGCGATCTTGGCTCACTGCAAGCTCCGCCTCCCGGGTTCACGCCATTCTCCTCCTCAGCCTGCCGAGTAGCTGGGACTACAGGCGCCCGCCACCAAGCCCGGCTAATTTTTTGTATTTTTAGTAGAGACGGGGTTTCACCGTGTTGGCCAGGATGGTCTGGATCTCCTGACCTCGTGATCCGCCCGCCTCCGCTTTCCCAAAGTGCTGGGATTACAGGCGTGAGCCACCGCACCCGGCCAGGAAAATGTTATTGTTTGGAATTAGCATCAAGATATTCTGTATACCTTTTTTAACTTATTTTTTTATTCACAGACTTGACAAAACAAAACACCCTGCGAGAGAAATCCTGAGCCTGGAGGATCTGACAAAGGAGCGTCTTCATGTACCCCACACAGGGTCATGTTACTCACCAAGGCAGGGCACTAACATCACACCCCGTCTTTCATCAGTGGATAATGAAAGGCAGTTGAGACTCTTTGCAGTGATTTGTAAGTTTTGAAATTTACTTACAACCACTTAAGACATGTAGATCAGGATTATCAATCAGTAAGTGCTTATTTGGAAGAGATTTGCATGTAAGTCATATAAAAATAAAGGGAATTAAAAGCAAGTTGAATCATTTCATGTTTTGTCTTAATGATAATCTTTTGCTTCCCTTGATTTTTTTTCTTACATACTCATTCTTTGATCCTTTGGATTTATTTTTGTGCCTGGCATGAACCTGGTAAATATTATAAATTTTAAAATGCCGTATTTTATCAAATTTGAGATGTACACATTTTCACCTTTTAATATGTGTGAACTCAGAATGTGTCTTACAATTGTCATCAGTAAGCAAAAGGCAGGATGTATTTCTTCTTGGCCTAGAAAGACATAGGTCAGAGTTTGTTAGTGTCTTCATTTTAAACTGACTTGAATATTTTTGGTTCTACATTAGGATATTTGTCAGTTAAAATATATTCAAAAACTCATACTATGAGTCAGCATTAAAACAATAAGTTATTGGTTCTATAGAAAAGCATGGAACTCAAGCAGCAGGAAGTAAATTTAATATCAGTGAAGGAAATATTTGTCATTGGAGGAATGATTACAATTTCACATTTTCTTCCAAAGTAGCAAGAAAGTGCTTTATGAGTCCTAAGGAAGTAAGATATCCATACGTTGATAAAACTCTACTGCATCTTGCTTGTGTTAGTATTGCAAATAGCACAGCAAACAATGGAACTGATGTCAAGATAAACTTTCAAATAGCTAGACAGATGAAAAAATGTGAAGCCATGAGGACCTGGTGTAAAAAATTTATGCGTCAAAAAGGACTATTGTTTTGGTGTCAGACATCAATTTATCAGTCTGCTGATAATGCTGCACCCCCAACTGTCTTGAAGGTAGACGCTATGATGTTGTGTGAAAATATATGGCACTGATATTTCTGAGTAGCAAGGTGATTTGGGAGACTTGAACTCAATATGAAGTTAACATCATAACTTAAACTTATTTCACTTATTTTCTTCCTTTGTATGCACAAGATGCATACAATAAAAATCTATGTCTAAATTCTAAGAAAGCTTTTATTTTTTTTTCTTTTTGAGATGGAGTTTCGCTCTTGTTGCCCCGGCTGGAGTGCAATGGCATGATCTTGGCTCACCTTAACCTCTGCCTCCCAGGTTTGAACGATTCTACTGCTTCAGCTTCCCAAGTAGCTGGGATTACAGGCATGTGCCACCACACCAGGCTAATTTTGTACTTTTTAGTAGAGACGGGGTTTCTCCATGTTGGTCAGGCCGGTCTAGAACTCCAAACCTCAGGTGATCCGCCCCCCACTCAGCCTCCCAAAGTGTTGGGGTTACAGACAGGCGTGAGCCACCACACCTGGCCACTAAGAAAGCTTTTTTATTAAATATAAATACTCTATGTGATACCATATATATACACATACATATATATACATTTATATGCATTTATATATGCATTTATATATACATATATGCATTTATATATAAAAATGTATATGCACTTATTTATAAATATATATGCATTTATATACATATATGCATTCATTATATATAAATGCATATATAGGGAAACATTATACATACAATTTAACATCATAGGTCACATAATATAATGTTTTCCTAATATTATGTATAAGATTATATTATGTATAAGATTATATTATGAAGAGATGAGGGTTGTCAAGAAAAGATACGGTAGGAAATCTTTAGAGGCAAGAATCGGTATTGTAAGCAACAGATGTTGGGAGCCTAACTCAGGGGTTTGGTCACAAATTTGGAAAGAAGTGGACACATTTAAAGATATAGAGGCGGAAAATCAACAAAATGTGACAATAAAGGCAGAGAGGTAGAACGAAGTGTCAGGAATGATTCAGAGGTTACTGGCTTTGATCATTGAGAGAGGAAGCACTGTAGAAGGCTCCGATGTGAGAAAAGACGAACAAGTCAATTTGGGATTTGTTTGTTTTAGACTTTATGGTAATGGCAAATAAACACTTGTTGGAGAGGACTGTAGTTCAAATATAAGGTCTTGAATAGAAATCGTGGAAAACACTGGACTTGTGTATATTTAAAGCTGCCCAGACCCTATAATTCTAGTAATTGTGTTCCTAGGTATCTGTATTGAAAGAGTTTATGTGCATGTGGATTGGAAGGTTGTACAGAAACATTTATAATGGCATGGCTCATAAAAATCAAATGTTGGAAACTATTTAAATGGTCATCCACAAAATTGTGGTGCATTCATGAAATGCATAGTGTACAGTAATTAAAATAAATGAACTACAGCTATTGTGCTCTAAATCTAGAGCTGAGCTATATACATCTACATTAATCTGTTCCCACATTGTTATAAAGAACTACCTGAGACTGGGTAATTCATAAAGAAAATAGATTTAATTGGCTCATGGTCTGCAGGCTGAACTGGAAGCATGGCTAGGAAGCCTTTGGGAAACTTACAGTGGTGGGCAAAAGTGAAAGGGAAGCAGGCATATCTGCCCATGGCAGAGCAGGAGAGAGAGAGCGAGCAAAGGAAGAGGTGCTACACACTTAATCAGATCTCAAGAGAACTCACTATCTCCAAAACAGCAAGGGGGATATCCGCCCGCATGACCCAATCACCTTCCACCAGGCCCCTCCTGCGACACTGAGGATCACAATTTCACATGAGATTTGGGTGGGGACACAGAACCAAGCCATACCAACATCTCTATAAAATATACTTCATTTATAGATCAGCCATGTGGGCATTCACTCTTTAAGAATTCTAAACTCAACATTAATTTTTTAAATAATTTTATATATATTTTACATTTAATTATGATATGTATTAAATATATATATCAACATAAATGTATATGAACACAAATACAAATGCATGTGCATATTTATATAAAATAACAAGGTATAAAATGATACTCCAAGAACTATATGAAGTAAATTTTTAAAAGCTTCTTCTCAGCACAAAACATACCTTAAACAAGAGAAATGACATAAAATGATGTTGGATAAGAAGATTTTCAACATTGTGAAATAATTCTCTGTTAGTTAACTTATAAATTTAACAATATCCTGATTAAAATATCAAGCAAAATTATTTTTAACTGTTTGATTGTTAAGTTTATATGGAAGAAAATACACAAATAATAACACCAAGGGAAACTCTAGGAAAAAAAGAACAGTAAGTAGTCACTACAACTAGCCTAAATGGAAACATATTGTATAAACTAAAAAACATAAAATGTTGTGATTCTGGTATAGTAAAGTAATGGAATAGTAGAAGAAAGAACATACTAGCAGTCCAGAGATAAACCTAAATAAACATAGGAATTAGTATTCGTTGGCATATCAAATGAATGTTTTGGAAGCTAAGAAAATTTGACAATTGGTTTAAAATGGTGCACACGGTGTTGTTTAGCCTTCTGGCAAAATAATAAATTTGCATCCATATTTCCTGCTATAATCAAAGATGACTGTTAATGGATTAAAACTTTTAAATGTTAAAAATAAAATCATCAAAGTACTACCTATGTGAATTATTATAAGCACTTAAAATAAGAAAGGCTTTTCTCCTGTGATTTAACCAAGAAGTCAGGGAATAAAGATTAAAGTTTATTCATCTCATATTAATGTCAAAAGACCAATTTCCCTGAAATATGTATAGCTATTGTAAATGTACAATAAAAGATTGACCACCCAATAGAATAAGTAGTAAATGTTGCTGATTCAAAAACAACAGAAACCCTCTTAAGTATTTGAAGAGAGCGCCAGGCATGCTCATAAGAAAAACGCACATTAAAACCACACAGATACACAAGTTTACCTATCACATTGGCAAAAATATAAAAATTTAATAACATAGTGTCTTGAAGCCAGAAATTGCCTATATTATAACCCCACAGAGGCAGTTTGGCAATTATCTGTGAAAAATATGGTGCATGCATGTAACTTTTATCTAGCAATTAAAATTCTAGAAATTTAACAATTATGTGGAAATATGTGCAAGTCTTTTAACCGAAACTTCTGCTTTTACCACAGCAAAAGAGTAGAAACAGTCTCTATGGCAGAGCAGATTCAACAAACTATGATAAAAAATTCAAATATTAATAGATAATATTGTGAAGATGGAAAGGGCTTATAAGTTTTAAGTGAAGGAATGGTACATACATTGATTTGTTTATTTGTGTTTGTATTTTGGGTCTGATAATTATGTTGAATGGAAAAAGATATTCTATCTGTTTTTAAATATTGTTTGATATTTGCCCCATCTGAACATATTATTCATTCAACGATAAAGGTGTTAAAGGTGACTGTCTACAAGCTGGGAAGAGAGCCCTCACTAGGAACAGAATTGGCCAGCATCTTCATCTTGGACTTGTAGCCTCCAGAAATGTGAGAATATGTATTTCTGTTATTTAAGTCACACAGTCTATGATATTTTGTTATGACAGTCAAAGCTAAGACAAATCGCTGTCTTGATAAGAAAATTTTGAAAATGCTAAGTTAAAAAGATGATAAAGAACGTGCGTGTTTTTGTGTGTTGATGATGATGATGATATATCTTTTCACAGATGTCCAGTATGAGCTGAACAGTTTGAAATTTCTTTGACAATTATGATAACATCACAACTCACCAGAATATATATTATTATCTTCTTCAGTGAGTGTTCTGGGAAATATACTTTGAGAAATAGTGTTCCTCTGGCTCTGGAAAGTTGTCAATTTACTTAACTGTAACAAAGTCCTCAATTTACTTAACTGTAGCTAATAGGCTATCTTGCACAGGAAGGCCTTCCAAAATAATAATACAATACTGTAAAAAGCACGTAATTGTGAATTTTAAAGCTCTGCATTGTGCATATATTCATAGTCTTATCTAAATATAATGACTACATTTTTATTGAAAATTCTATAACATAGAGTTTATATTTCTAATACAGTTTTTCCTGGGTTGAAATAATTACATTATCCCTACTAAAGCACAGGATCTGTTTCCTGAAATCCTTGACCTGAGGCAATAGAGGTGCCTGGGGGTTTAGTATGTGCTTTCTCAACCATTTATTCTATCTCTTTGATCAGACAAAAGAATAAACTTCATAGTGGAAACAATGATGTTGCTGTCTAAATTTTAAGGCCAAAAAAGTCAACAGTTTCTCACAAGAAAATACATATAGAAAGGCACCCTGTTAATTACTTTAAAGGTTATGCCATAATAATTTATAAGTAAGTTGATAACTTCCAAAGAGCAAATTGGACATTGCAAGTACTGATTCTATTTCTTTCTTCAGAAGTTATAAAATGCACATACTACAAGTAGACCATGTAAAGTATGCTACTTTCACAGTACCTAAAAGAAAAATGCCCAAGTTTCTCTCTCCATCGATAAAGTGATGTCAAAACTGAAGATCTGCTACTCATTTTCTTAAAATGGGAGAATAATATTAAGTGTCACATTTTAAATACAAATGTTGGCATATTATAAAAGTCTAGGAGCTGTTTCCAATCTGTTATATTAAAAAAAGTTTCATGGCTTATTTGGGTCTCTAAGCATAATAGGAGGTCACAGACTTCTCATCTGCTGTTTCCTCATTAACTTCATATTTACTGAGGCTAATTAGAAATTAATAATTATTCAAATAAACTACCACCCAGTGTCAATTACTGCTAATGTTTTAATACATTGTATCAAATACACATTACATATGTATAAGGACACACATATGTATACTTCTAAAATATGGATATTCTTTTATATCATATTTTAATACACTGTATCAAATATACATTTCATATGTATAAGGACACATACATATACTTCTAAAATATGGGTATTCTTTTCATATCATATTAGAACACTATAGATAAAGATAATACCTATGACCATAAACTCCCATTTCAAATACTTCTTTCTTCTCTAACTATGATATATTTGTTGTTTTCCCTTCTGACACATTGCCCATTGCTTATCTGGTTATTCTCATCACATTATCTTCTGTGCATTGAAATTACTGGAAGACCAGTAGTTGGTCTTCCTCATGTGTTTGATAATAGTTGACATTTTCTTTAAAGAATTTTCTTCAGGCAAGTTATAGGATTGAACAGCAGCATTAAAGGGTCATCTTAAGCATCTCCTCCACTATCTTATAAAAATTTGACTCTAACAGTTCTTTTACAGGTTCTTCAGTTCCTAGCCCCCTCCTCACAGGCCCCATTGTTTTGGTGGAGACCCTGCACATGCACCATGATTAAGTTCTAGACCTTAATCACTCATATACTGCTAAAGATACCAGATATGGAAGCATATATTTGGTCAATGGAAATTTTTCTTTCACTTTTTAAAAAGTGTATGCAATTTTCTTAATGTTGCTGTTATTCAATTATTTTATACATTTAATTATAATTGAATTCACCATCTTGTATCAGAGGTCTCTCATTTAAATGTCAGTAATGATATTTAAAATGCTTCATAATGGATAATTTAATATATCCTCTATTATCTTTTTCTATATTATTATCACCCTTAGAACTCCAATTATTCTTATTCTTAAATCAATTTAACCACAGGCACAAACTTTGAGTTATTCTTGCTCTTAGAGGGTTAGTAGACAATGCACTTGTTATTTTAAAATTGCCATCATTGAATTTAATCACATTAAAATTAGTAGTGTTGTTGAGTATTTCTTTAAATGTTCATGCATTTCAGCTTTCAAGGAGTCTAACGTGAAGAGTACAGGAACATATGTGTGAGTTTAGCTGCTGGAATGAATGTAACCAAATTAGAAAATCAACTTCATTTTCAAATATCTATTAGGCAATCAGAGTAAGGGGAAGTTTTATTTTGAAACTTCATCAAAATCTAGTAGCACAAAGTTACAAGCACACATGTTGAAAAAGAGTTCACACATGAGTAGGAGGGAAAAAAAGCACAACTGCAAGTGACTTTAGAGGGGCCATAAAACTGGAAAAACGGTGGACTGAATATGACACTGTGTCTGTCAGAGGTCACAGAAAGTTAAGAGATAGAGGAAGGGGCCAGGGATCAATCAGAAGATCACAAGTCATTAAACCTGTGCTCTGAGCATTTCATCTCTACTGGAAAACATATTTAGTTATTATGTCTGACCTTCAGGTGACAGTGTGTCAATTATTTCCATGCATCCATTGTATAAAGTTGGTTGTGATTGACTATATAAAATGAAAGTTTAGATTTTCAAACCATGAATTCATAATTTTTTTTCCTTCAATAAGTCATAAAATTGTAAAAGTTTAAACGTGTGGTTCCACTTGAGATTAAATAAATGAAAATCCCATATTTAGAATAAACTTGGTACAATATAGCATCCTCATGCAAGAATAAATATGCTACAGATTAATGTCCATTATGAGCCCTGTCTAAAAGTTGTCACTGCATGTTTTATATTGTGTGATGATGTTACACATTTTAAAATAGGAATGCTTATTCAATAGAAATTAAGGATCCCTTTTAGTTGCTAATAACTAACTTATTTTATTCATTGAAGCCATCTGGATTTTCAGATGTCTGTTGTTAATATGGAATTCCTTGTGCTAAAGAAAACAAAGTTCATAGAGCAAATAGCCAAAGAGCAAATTAAATGTCCTCTATGTATAAAGGTGCTAGACAATTTATGCCTTAGGAAACCCTGTGATTACAACTGATAAAAGTTTTAAAAATAACCAGACTTTAATAGACTAATTGTGAAAGATTAGCCCATTTATCTGAGCTTGTTAAACACTGCAGTAGACTGGAACCAATTAAATAAATAATCAAGTTCTATACTATTAACTTCCAAAGTCTCCAGTTCCCATCACTGTAGTGCTATGACAGGTCATTTTTTTTTTTTTGTAAAGCATAATTCTTTTCACCCACAAAGGGAAGTGTAATTTGGCACATTTTGATTGAGTCAACATATATCAGGCTAAATATGGTCAACTGAATTTACCATGTTAGCCCTATATATAGAGTAAAATATCAAATTAAAGTTTTGTCCTTTAAGTACAAGTGCACTCAGATAAATAGATACATCAATGTTTTTAATTCACTGTGTTCGTAGACATGAAATCTCTTTCTAGATCTTAAAGATGATCTTCTGATTAATAATGGAATTTAAACAATGTACCCAGTCTCACCCCCACAAAATCCAATATTGATTCAAAAGTTTTACGATAGTACAGAAATAAAAACATTAGAATATCAGAGACTGATATCTATCTACCACTATCTTAGCATATAAGTATTTGACACAAATGTGATACATACGTCTTCATATTCACTGTTGCCTAAACAGGTATATAAACTTCACTTGCTTTATCTTAAATAGGAATTGAGAGGCTAAGTTCCTTATTTAACTTTGTTTGTTCTGTCTAGGTTAAATCAGAAAACACTATAAGCAAATGTAATACATTAAAATGAGTAGCCTAAATAAAACAATCTCCAAGAGAAAAATATTTGTTGTTTCTTTCAGTGGCTTTATTGGAAATTAAATACTAATTCAATACCCTTTACAGGTGACTACATATGATAATACAAATGTTCCCAGTAATGAATTGGAAGGGAGATCATTTGTTGCCTAGATTTACTTTTCAAAAGTTGGTACTTCCCTGTTCTCTCTCTCATCTCTCTGTCCAATTATCTATCATGTATCTATCTTCTATCTATCTATCTATCTATCTATCCATCCATCCATCTATCTATCCATCCATCCATCCATCCATCCATTCATCCATCCATTACCTATCTATCTCAAAAACATGGGTTGCTTAGCTGCATTTCCACAAGCTATTACATTTGATAATAAACATGTTATTTTAAATTATTTTTCCTAGGAATGATTTGCAGATCAGAAAGTAAAAATAATAATTAATAATTATAATAATTTTGGGACAATGTAGCTGAAAGCCTGGGAACTTTCTGATACTTCCTGCATGTTTATTTATCAACATAATTGAGATTCCAAGTCAAATTGTAATAATATTGATTTATGTCTGTCCATCTATCAGAGGCCAACATGGACTCATTGAAAATCGCATAAAGGAACTTGTACCATTTTATATAGAAAAGCTTGTTTTCAGAAAAAGAAAAGAGAGTGCTATTTTTTTCTTTTGGCCAAGATTGATTAATTCCTAGAGTACTCAAGGAAACCATCAGGTCCCTGAAGCCTCAAGTCCTGTTCCTTAAAAGCTTCATAGACAGGTAAATTTCCTCATCCTCCTGGAAGCAGGTAAAATGATGCTGCCATAGAGACCTACTAAAATCTGTATCTGGCTTGCAACATTTTTGTTATCTCAAGTGCTGGGCACCTAGCATAAGTGGAATAACATTTGTGGAGGAAAAAGTGAGGGAATTTTAATATGTTGGCCAACGATCTAATATTTTATTATTAAATAATAATCTCATGCATTGGCAACTTTGAGGGAAAAAATTGAAAACAAGTTTGTTTGTCAAATGGAGGGTCATTGTCCTCTTTTGCAAGATTCCATGAGAAGAAGAAAATGGGATTACAAGAAAGAAAGGTAAATATTTGGGGAAAAGAATTTATTTAGAAAGCACCACTTGTTAAAAAAACAAGATCAGTTTATAAGGTGAGAACTACTGGGCAGCTTAGATAGACTTCTTAAAGCCATGCCCGCACTACTTTTGCTAATGTCCTGATGTTTGCTTTGACAAGAAAAACAGTGACACTAAATCAGAGCCTCTGTACCAGCCCATTTATCACAAAGCATAGACTCGCAGTATTAGATACTTCCTGTTTTTGTAATCGACTCTGCTCACCTTCTAGAGAGTGCATTCCAGACATAGGAGGAAGAAAGTGAAGTGGCTTATTCACCGTCATTGGTGGTAGAGGCTCCATGAAAAACAGATGAGCTTTCAGTCCACTGTATAAACTGTGTTAAAGATTTGTTTTTATTACTAATAGAAGTATTGTTTTTAGGCAATTTCTGTTGCATTATGGAACCAGGCATTGTGAGATAAACCACTGGGAAAATGTCTTATAAATTTACCAATTTACACTATAAAATCTGCTTCATGTTAATTTAATAGCTTTTTGATTTCCCTCTGAGACCATGAGTCTGTATTTAGAATTCAGTGCTAAATTTGTTAGTGGATACTTTAGTCTGTGTTCTATATTTAGTTTCTAATCAATTTTCTTGTAAATAGGTCAGTTCTCATCATTTTTTGCTCCCTCTATTTAATTGGAGAATGCTTAGCAAAACTCCCAACAAATCTTGTTTTAATTTGCAGTTGTCTTGTTTTTTGATTCAGAGTTTCAAGGCTAGTGTTAGCCTTTCCTGCATGGCTCTGACTTTGTAACAAGGGCTTTCAATTCTTCATACAGAAAGATGCTTGGTTTAATATGACGCATCCTCAGTGATCCAAAGACTATCTTTCCTTTCAAGTATCCTGTGACTGTCACTGGCTTTTGGTTCTGTAAAATAAATTCACTTTCAATCTGCATACTTAATGACAATGAGGTTCTCATACTATGGGATTCCTAACAATTTTTTTGACCTTTTAAAAAATTCTAACAAGTTTTTTTTTTTTTCTTACTGAGAAGTAAACAACATAATACATATTTCTACTGGAAGGCAAAATTGTTCTATAATTATGTGCTTATAAATATAAAATTGTCATATAAATGAGTGTTTACACATTAACGTATACGTAATCATCTGTATTATCAATTCCATGTTAAATGAATATAAGACACATGTAATGTAATCTGATTTGCACTATATAGAAGATGGTATTATAATAACTTTTCACATTTACTTGTTAACTTTAGAATAAAATGTTTTTCTACTTAGTGTAGTATCTTTGAGTTTAGACTATTACTATTTATAAGAAACTTATTTCTTATGATTAATACCACAGTAGTACTAAATATAATTTAAGTGAATCCTATTTTTTCTTCCCTTATATTTATTTTCCCCACCAATGTTCATCATTCAATTATTTGGTGTCTACATCAAAAACTATAATCTGTTAAGTTTTAAACCTACTTTCAGGGAGACTTCGAGGAAATATTTAATCACCGAAATCCTCTGAATTCAATTTCCCATCTATTAAATGTGCAAACTAATTCACACTAAAATTTTAATAAGATTAAATATAATAACTTGTATAAAATTGAACGTGTGTTGCAAAGGTAGAACTTATTGTTCTGCTTTGGATGTTTTCTTACTGGTGAGAGGATTACGGAGTTATTGGAACACAAGTATCTCCCTCTGAATTCCTGGATTTCTGCTTCTAGTAGATACTAATTTCAAGTGCAGTACTAATGTTTCTATTAATATTTCCTTGTGTTACTATTCTTTCCAAAAATATCTTGCCACTTTTGAAGCGAGAACTATTCTTTTAAGAACATTCAAGACCACCTGATTAAATTGCTTGGAAGATTGTTGCTCAAATTCACAAGTTTACTGAAACCCAAATATGTATTTACTTATGAAAGGGAAAGAAGATAAACTAATTGTTTATGGAAAACTATAAAAATCATTTTCTTATACCTGTTCACTTCCGCTAGTGGCTTAAGTAAGATAATAGAATACTGAAGTATCAGCAGGGCAGAAAATATCTGAGATAGAAGCTGGAGAGATGAACATAGCAATTATATGATAGTATATTAATTTACCAAGTTAATGTATAGTATGTATGTATGTATCTGTCTATCTCTCTACCTACCTATCATCTATCTATCCATCCATCCAGATAAGAAGTCCTAAATGTTATAAAAGCAGAGTTCATTCTTCAGTTTATTATTAAGCCTAACACTGGTTGTAATGAATTATTTAAATTTACAAACATTTCTTTTGAGATAAATACAAGACATGGCAGAAGAAATTAAAAGTGTCATAGTAACATTTAAGAACAATTTTGATAAAAATAACGATATTAGCTACTAATTATTTTCTCCTCAGGCATTGTTCTAATATATTTTATCTGTGTCTCACAAGTCTAAGAAGTCATTATTATCTACATTTTATAAGTGAGGAAACTGAGGCATAAAAACTTCAATACATGCCTCAAGGTCACAAAGTTGTTGATTTATCACTTAATCCACAGAAGAATTTAGACCACTCAGTCATCAGTATTTCTTTCTAAATTATTTCATTATTCTTTAAGATTTTCTATAACAGACTACAGAAGTAACTGGACCAAGTTCCTTTAACTTCACTTAGATCGTATAAAATAGAAGCCCAAATAAATAAGCCAGTATCAGACTGTAATGACAAAGTCCTGTTAAAAGAAATGTAACATCTTAAGAGGGAACAAGGGCTTGAGTGAAATGTATTTTATGTTTTAGCATATCAAGAGAAAACTATAGTTTTAAAATACCAGATAGTTCAGTTCATTATGTCCATCTTTTTTCAAGAAAATCGGTCAACAGATCTGAAGTGGGAGAAATTCCTCGACAAGAAAATAATTATTCTTGTTAAAGTTTCCTTTCAACTGCTATGTCTGACATCTTTAGAAGATAACATTTATAATGAAGTAATTAGAGTATTATAAAATTTTGGAGCAGATAATTTTCTAAGGCAGAAAGATAACAAGAAGATTATTATAATCAGAATTGTCATCATTATTAAAATCATCAGTGGAATAGTTCTGGGTAATTTTTTAAAAATGAAAGAATGGTCAGTGGGAATCTACATATAAAAATGTTTACTATTTTTCTCAGATGCATATATCATAAAATGTATGAGAAGCATGTCAGCACTATCAGGTTAAATCGGATCAGAAACAGAAAACTACCACAAGGTCTACAGTCAAAATTTTAGGTATACACACACTGACACATTTTCCTCAAACGCTTAAAAACAGAATCCAGGTTCTTCAGATGGTTCCTGATGGGAATAACATTTTCTCAGCTTTCACCTCAGTGACAGCTGCTAATTGCTTCCGTTTCCCTTTCCTGAGACAGCATTTTTATTCATTTCTTATTTATTCTTCAGGCATATTCTACAAATTTACCCACTTTTCAACAAACCAAAAATTATTCTCTGTTGCTTTGTTTTCCTACAAAAATATGAGGCTACTATAAACTCAATTCTCATCTTTCTTTCCACACTCCTAATATGCAATGAAGATCATTCTATCTCAGTACACACAAAGCAGGCCACTTTTTTTTCTAAAGACTGAATATAGTTGTGTAGATACATCATGGTTTAAATCACTAGTCAGAAGTGGAAAATAATTTAGATGTTTCTAATCTTCTACTGTTTAAAATAAACCACAGCTATGAATGACTTTGTATAGAATTATTTAGCAAATGTGAAAATATATTTGTAGGATAAATATATATAAAGAAAAAAATTCCTAGGTCTAAGATTATGTGCATTTTAAACATACATATGTAAGCGATGTAGATAAACTATATATGTAAATGTTTATGTAAATTTCCTCTGTAGCTATGCCAGCATACCAGCCCATCAGTAATGTATGAGAATGCCTCACATAGAACAATAAAAGGTAGCTCTATTTTGTTTTTCATTTAGCAAATCTTTGCCAAATTTTTATATTTATCGTACTATGAATGAAATACAACATATTTGCATATAATTAAAGACTATCTTCTGAAAACTGTCTAGTCATATCTTTTGCTAATTTTCCTTTTGCGCTTTAATTCCAATGGATCTGTAGAAACCATATACACAGAACATTCCCTTTTTAATGTAATATGAATTGCAAATTCACTCTCACTTTCAAAAGCTGAAATTAGTCCACATTTTTCAGTTGTCTTGGTTAGTCTTACACATGGAAACTCTGCCCTGTCTTCATCAGGACAGAGTATACTTCTTTGCCCTTTAACTCTGTCCTTGTCAACATGACTCATTTTGGCCAAAGATGAGTTAGCAGATGTGACAGTAGTGAAGAATTAAAATTTGTTTAAAAGATTATTCTAAAATACTTGCCTTTTGTGATCCACAATTAGAAGAGGTTTCTTCTAATCACTATCGTCACTGCCCTCCTACCCTGGTCACCATAATAAATTTATGGAGAGACCTCAGCCCGACCACAGCCAGAATCCAAGCCCAGCTGGTCTGCAGGCTGCAACAGAGCCACCCAGCAGAACCCCATCTGGATTAGGTCATCCAGATTTAACCAGAAGACACATGTGCACAAGGAACAATTCTTCTCCAGTAGGCATGCAGTAGGCCTCAGAGACTGGACATTAAATGGTCAATTGTCCCCAACTGTCATGCTTTTAAACAATTATTGCATTTAAAAATTATTTAGTTTGAATTTATGAATCATCTTTGTACCATACCTTCTGGAATTTGTATGTTGTTGAAAAAGACCTACCCACTGACAAAGTAAATTAAAATTAAATATGCTACATTTATTTTATTGCACTTTAGTTATGTTTTTCTTTCATTATTCAATAATTCTGGAATTTCTTTTAATAGAGTTGTAAAATAGAAATTAAAATGTATTTTTTAATTCAAATGTTGCCATGCTATTTAATAAGAGATCTTTTCTCTATGACTTGAAATGTCTGTCTTACATATACTAATTACATAATGTATTACAGAATTATTGGTTAGTTCTCAAACTTTTTTTTGCTTTTACCTCTTTCTCCTTCTCTCTTCCTGTCTCTTCACAAACACACACACGCACACACACACACACTTATGTGTCACTAACACTCTTTAATGATAATATTTGGTAAATTTTTTCTTATCTTTCATTATGAGAAGTATTATTATTTGTTTTTCAGAAGGACTTCATAATCCCACTGATGTTTTAAACAGATTTTAATTGACATTTTTATTGGAATTACATAAAATATATAGATTGATTTAGGGAAAAGAGATGTTTTAAAATATAATGAGATTTCATTTTCTAGAACATAATATATTTGATTTATTGCAAGACTGTGTCCTTCTGGAGTGTTCTAAAAATTCTCGACCAGTGTTTATTTTTAATTATATTGATTATATATTCTATTTCACTGTTTATCTACATAAAAGATATATAACTTTGTAGCTGGCCAATTAAATGAGGTATATTTTAATCTAAATTAATTTGTATCTTTTCTTATTTATCATCTTTCCAGGTAAAAATATAATACCTTAAAATAATAAATTTTTCAAAATACTTCCCTTCTGACTTATTAAAAATATTTTGGGGGGATAATCTTTGATTCACCTATACCTATAAGGAATAATATGAAAGGAAGCTATGTACTCTTTACCCAGTTTCTCCAAATGATAGCATCTTGCAAAACTGTAATACAATATCACAACCAGCATATTGATATTAATACAAAGTAAAAAATATTTACATCATAATGTCTTTTCTGTTGTTCTTTTGTAGCCACACCCAGTGTCTCCTGCCTCACCTGTGGTCCCACTGAGACCACTAATCTCCACTTCAGTTCTATAATTTATTTCAAGAATATGATATAAATAGAATCACAGAATGTAAGGCCTTTTGGGATTCGCTTCTTCTTTGAACCTAAGTCTCTGGAGACTCAGCTTTGTTGTCATGTGTATCCATAGTCAGTTGTTTGTATTGCTGAGTAGTGGTCTATGGTGTGAATACAACATGGTTTATTTAATAATTCACTTATTGAAGGACAGCTGAATTGTTTTCAGTTTTTGTTATATGAATAAGACTTACAAACATTTGTGTACAGCTTGTTATGTGAACATATCTTCAATATTCTTGGATAAGTTCTCAGGAGTGCAATTGCCTGGTTGTTTGTCTAGTGTTTTAAGAAACTGACATACTGTTTTTCAGAGTGGCTTTATGATTTTACATTCTCACTAGCAATGTATGAATGATTCAGTTCCTCTCCTTCCTTATCAGGGTTTGGTATTGTTTGTTTGTTTTACTGTTAGCCATTCTGATAGGTATGTGGTGACATCTCCTTGTGGTTTCTACTTTCATTACCCTAAAGGCTAATGATATTGAGCTTCTTTTCATGTGCTCAATTGCCATCTGTATTTTTTCTTCAGGGAAATGTCTCTTTATGACTTTTGCCATATTCTAATTGTACTGTTTGATGTTTTTATTGTTAAATTTTGAGAGCTCTTTATAAATTCTAGATACTAGCCATTTGTTAAACAAGTGATTTGCAAATATTTTCTCCCACTCTGTAGCTTCTTTCTTTCAACCTGCTGTCTGGCATAAGAACTCTTTGCCTAGTCCTGTATCCCAAAAATGTTCTATTTTTCAAGTAAAAGTTTTAAGAGTTTAACATTTAATTCCATGATCCATTTTGAGTTAATTTTTGTATTGACTTAAGTCAAATTTTTTTTTTTTTTTTTTGGCCTATGGATGTCCAGTAGTTGAAACACCATGTGCTGAAAGGGCTTTCTCCATTAGATGGCTTTTACGCCTTTGTTAAAAATCAGTTGGGAAATAATAGTGTGGGTGTATTTCTGTGTTTGCTATTCTGATTCTTGGTCCATATGTCTGCCCCTCAGCCAAGATCACACTGTCTTGATTACTACAGCCATAAGTAATATTGGGTAGAGTAATTCCTCCCAATTTGTTCTTTAAGAAGATTATTTTAGCTGTTCCAGACCCTTCGCCTTGTCATCTGCACTTTAGAATAAGAAGCTTGGTGAACAATTCTTAGTTTTTCTACACCTGAAAATATCCTAATTCCCTTTTCATTCTGGAAGATATTTTCACTGGTTATAGGATTCTGGGTGAATGGTTCTTTCCTTTCAACATCTGAAAACTAGGTCTCTCTTCATTCTGGCCTCCACAGTTTCGGCTGAGAGATCCATGGTCATTCTTATTGTGTTTTCCTTATGGGCGAGTTGTCACCTTTCTCTGGCATTCTTCATTATTCTTTTCTCTGTCTTCTGTTTTCAGCAGATTAATAGTGATGTGAGGCCCGGTGCAGTGGCTCACACCTGTAATCCCAGCATTTTGGACCTCCGAGGCAGGTGGATCACCTGAGGTCAGGAGTTCGAGACCAGCCTGGCTAACATGGTGAAACCTCGTCTCTTCTAAAAACACAAAAATTAGCCAGGCATGGTGGTGGGCACCTGTAATCCCAGCTACTTGGGAGGCTGAGGCAGGGGAATTGCTTGAACCCAGGAGGCAGAGGTTGCAGTGAGCTGAGATCACACCACTGCACTCCAGCCTGGGCGAGAGAGCAACACTTCGTCTCCAAAAAAAAAAAAAAAAAAAAAAAGAAAAGAAAAGAAAAGAAAGAAAGAAAAGAAAAAAAGAAAAAGATGTGCATTGGCTTTGATTTCTTTCAGTGTATTCTATTTGGGTTTGGTCAGTTTCTGTAATATGTAAATTTAATCTCTTGATAAATATGGAAGCTTTCACTGATTATGTCTTTGAAACTTTTTGGTCCCACTTTCTTCTCTTCTAGAACTCTGAAAATCATGTGTATTAAATATTTTGTTATTGTACCACTAGTCCCTGAGTCTCTGTTCATTTTTTTTTCCAGTCTATTCTCTCTCTATTCTTTGAAATGGGTAATTTCTACTGCCCCATCTTCTAGGTCACCAATTCTCTTCTGTCACCTTCATTATGCTGTTGAGCCAAATCACTGAACTTTTTTTTTTTTTTTCAGGTCTAAAATGTCCATTTGATTCTCTTCATTTTTTTTTTTTGCTAAAAATTTGTTTCTTTTTATGAGGCCTTTTATTCTTTTGTTTCAAGTATGTCTGTACATCCTGAAGAATGCTTAATTGTAGTAATAAGAAGATGGTAATGATTAAGATGAAGAAAAAAGATATTCTTTCTACGATTCCTAATTTAAAGAGAATATTTTCACTAAGATCTTATATGCTTTATAATATTATGATCATGTTGTTATAGGAATTTTTATATTTTCCTTAAACAGATAAGAATTTTACCCATTATAAAAGTAATTATCCGTTTTTTAAGACTTTATATAAAGAATGGGTGATAACATTTTAAACTGCATGTCGACTATATAATGAGAAGATCTTTTTAAAGTTTTATTTATTAGTATGGCCAATAAAATATTCTAAGTCCAAAGCATCTTTGCATTACTATCATAAACCCTACTTGCTTGTGAGGTATCAAAACCATGTTGAATCTGGATTCTGTTTCCTACTTGAAATTTTTTCCATTGCTGTTCAAAAGAATGATTGGTCTGTGATTTTCTTTGTCTTATCTTTTTGAGCTTTTTAAAATGTCAGGATAATCCTAGCTTCAGTTTTAGGAATAAAAGGGTTTTTTTTCTGTTTCAATTCTCCAGTAAAGGAAAATTAATGTTTTACATTTTATTAATGCAAATATCTTACTTTTCATGTTAAATGTATTCCTAGATATTTTATTTGATATACTAAGACTATTTATGTCTTAAATAGTTGGTGGAATATGCTTTGAAATTTGCTATGCCTGGTACTTATTTGGATGTAGTTCTTTATAATTTTCTCTATTTATTGTAGAAGTAAGGCTGGTTATTTATATTTTCCTAGAAAATTATTGAATTCATTTAGGATTGCAAACTTAGTTTTATAGAACTAAGCAATGGCATTTTAAACAATTATTTTAATAGATTCTATATCATATTTTCCTCATTATCAGTCCTATGTCATTTGTGATTTCTTCTTTTCCAGTTTTGGTATCTTACACAGATGGCCCTGAGTGATGGCTATTTGCTCATATAGTCATAGACACATATTTCTGGGTGTACTTCACCCAAAGGCAATGCTCTTGGCTATGACCACCTCACATTTTCAAGGTGGCTTGAGATGAGTTATCTTTCACTTTTGAGTCCATGAGCACTCAGGAATCCTTGTTGTGTTAAAGAGGAAACAGTAGATTGTTTCTGCTCATACTGCTCTTTGTTTCTGTTTTTTTTTTTTGGGGGGGTAGGTTTTTTTAAGCCTGACACCCTTATCTCCCGACTGTGACTTTCACAGAGAATGCAGATTCCCTGAGACTCACCTGACCAGGACTCTATCTTAGAGAGGTTCTCTTGAGACTCCTTCTCTTGGAAAAAAAGGTAGATTTGGGGACAGCATGTCTTTAATTCTATAAAATCCTTATGAATCTCTAGCACTACTTTTATCCTTCAGTCTCCAGATATTTATTCATGTTTAAATTGTGTTTGTGGGTATATGCGTGTCAATGTCCTGATATTTTTGCACTGAGTCCTGCTGAAAGCTATTTCTTACCTCTGATTTTAAAGAGGGGCTTCTCACCCATCTCCCTCAGCTTTTGCATCTCATCTAAATTGCATGCCACAGCAAAGCACTATTTCACCTTCGTGTACCTCTTGACAGCCCCAGTGTAGACAAAAGCTCATGTCTACTGACTTTTACCTTCTGTGAATTTCTTTTCACCTTCTGGGTCAATAATGAAAGGGAGCCACGCTGAACAACATGGATTCTCTTTTGGGTCATTATGCAAAATTCTCTATATCTATGTTTAGTTTGCTCTATGAGCATATTGTTACTCATACGCATGCCCAAAGCTTGGCATACCTACCCTTCTAGCTGTGCTGTAGATATTAGACATTAAAAGTACTTTCCATGTTTGTTCTATTGCTGAGTTTTTAAATATATTTTGCAATAAGTCACTCTACTAGCAAATTTGGTGAAAGTGGATAGTTAAAACATGTTTGTTTCATTTTGAAAACAATAGGGTGATTTTTGAACATAATTGTACAATCATTAAGAGGTGTCTTTTGTGGTTTCCTTAAATCGATGCAGAAATAAAAGAAATGCAGAAGAGATGTCAGACACTTCACAAAGAAAATGTCAGCGAGCCAGGAATACTGGATACTGATAATTAAGAAGAAATGATTTAAAGTGACATTGAGTCTTTAAAAATGTACAAATAAAAAGATGACAGCTATGAGGGCAAAAATATGGGCCTTAGCACATGAGAGAAATATTAGAGTTGAGAGGGAGTGGTTATAAGGAAAAGCAGCAACTAAAACCCAGCCTGGAAGCTAGCAGGCACTCATTAAATGCTTTTTGAATGACTATTAAAAAAATTCCATACTAGACGCATTGAGTTTGATGTGGAAATTTTCAGCAGTAGTGTAACCTTAAACCTCTATGGTGCTTTAAGTTTACAAAGCACTTTCATATGTTGCCCTATTAATCCCCACAATAAACCCATAGAGGAAAATATTATTATGGCTTCCTTACATCAGAGGAAATGAGGCTTAGGAAGATTAAGTTATATATTTAGTATGAGCCAGAGATAATGTTATAGACCAAGTGTTCTGAAACCTGGACTCTGCCTCATACTGCAGAATGCTCCAAGTGGAAGCAGCTTCAGCTGCCGTAGCAGGGTATCAGACACCCTGGAGGAAATCACAGTGTTTGCAAAGGTTCGGATAATTACAGAGCAAATGAAAAATGACAACACATCCTCACTAGGTGGGAGACACATGAAGGCTGGTGTGCTGTATCTTTTTTATTGCAGTTTCACACACACTTAGGGAAGCTCAATATATGTTTATTAAATGAATGATTTGGCTAAAGCTTAGAGTATGCTGGACAAATAGAGGTTTATTTGTATTAAAATAGAACTCAAAAGAGATGTATGCCAGGAGCCTGGTGAAAGAATAAACAACATCATTGGGCAACAAATTCAATGTTAAGAGTTAAGAGAATTGGGAAATAAAGGAAGGATTCAAAGGTTCCTCTTGAAACAAAAATCATACATATCAAGGACAACAAACAAGTATTTTAAAGGGAGACATATTTAGGCTGGGAGGGGTGGCTCACACTTCTAATCCCAGCACTTTGGGAGGCCGAGACAGGAGGATCACTTGATCCCAGGAGGAGTCTGAGACTAGCCTGGGCAACAGAGTGGGACCTTGTCTCTATTTTTAAAAAAAACATATTTATACATATATATACATAGATACATCTTCATATCTTACATATAGAATATACTTCTAAGGAACTTTACAATTTTATATTTTTTTATTTATTGCTTTGGCTTTTATAAATGAGGTAACCTATTATAGATTGTTTTGACATTCCTTAAACATATTCTTCTATACAAGGCACTTTTTCTTTAACCTGTTTGCTCTCTCTCATTTTTCTATGATTTTAAAATTTTTCTTCCTTTACTTATTTCTCTGAAGGCATTGTCTGCATGCCTTCATTAGTCTTCATTTTTAAAATAATTGTATTCATTTATTTCAAATCAAATTGTTTTTGGTGCACTATCACCTCATTTCTTTTTATTTTAACTTAGATATATGCAGGTTTTATATATTTCATCCTTTTCTTAATTTATTTTAGCTTGTTTTGAAACATTCCACTGACATTTCTATTTCTTCTGTGGCATATCTTATTGGAGGTTTCTTTCTTCTTTCTATAAAGACATAGTATAGAATTTCATTGAGATTTTTCTTGTTGTTTTCACATGAAATTAGTTTCACAAAATTTTAAGAAGATGTGGTGGTTCAGGAAAGTTTTTGAAGTTCACAGCTCTCACAGTCTCTCCTATAATGTTCAGCAATTCTTAAAGATAGGGTCACTTACCATTTGAAATTGTCTTGCATTTTCCTTTGCTCATTTTAAACATGACTGTCTCTTTCCTTTGACCCTATTACTTTGGTTCTGATAAATTTAGAGTCTTTTTCAAGTGGTCTCTCCTCAATTTTGGGCTTTCTCGTGGAAGGCATTTTGGAGGTTTTATAGACTTCAGATTCCCCCAGCTGGCTCATCTTAAACCATGGATTCACGGTAATTATACACAATTTAGAGTATGACGGGAAACGATGTATAACTGGCCTGCCCACCTCCAATGGAGGCCAGGTTGTAATCTGGGAGTGATCCAGGTCTCATGTTTGTCACATGTCAAATTGTCTCTTTCTCTTTCCTCCTGAAGGAACGTTGATACCACTCTGGTAGTGTGCATTAGTGATTTGTCCCCAAGCTCATCTATCATGATTTCTTTTAGTGGTTATAATCTGTTTGGGGTTTTAGTGGGGTTTTGTTATTCTCATTTTTTAAAATGAACAAAAAATATATATATTTATCACATATAACATGATGTTTTGGAATATGTATACATTGTGGAATGGCTAAATTGAGCTAATTAACATATGCTAATATATGCATTACATACTTATTTTGTGTGTGTGGTGAGAAAACTTAAAATCTACTCAGTGATTTTTTTAAGATACAATACATTCTTATTACCTATAGCCACCATGGTATATAATAGAACTCTTGTATTTATTTCTCCAAAGTAACTGAAATTTTGTAACCTTTGACCAACATCTCTTCAACCCCCCTCCTCTTCTAGGTCCTGGTAACCACCACTTTACTCTGGATTTCTATGAGTTCAACTTTGTTAGATTCCACATATAAGTGTAATCACGCAGGATTTGTCTTTCTGTGTC
Organism: Pan troglodytes; assembly: GCF_028858775.2. Classification (NCBI taxonomy): domain Eukaryota; kingdom Metazoa; phylum Chordata; class Mammalia; order Primates; family Hominidae; genus Pan; species Pan troglodytes. The sequence goes on along the minus strand of NC_072412.2, from coordinate 110,011,359 downwards.
TCTTGCATTTCACTTAGCATCGCTTCCCCCAGGTTCATCTGTGTTGTCACAAATGACAGGATTTTCTTTTTTTCAGGCTGCATATTATTGCATAACACGTTTTCCTTTTCTATTTGTCCACTGATGGACACTGAGTTTGATCCCATGTCTTGGTTGCTGCGAGAAGAGATCCCATCAGTACTCGACTACCGCCACTATTGTCTAGAAGCTTCTCCCTCACTCTCTCAACGAGGTGCAAAAGCTGCCATGGAGGCTTCAACTGATACAACCAGCTTATTCTGGGACTGTGTATCTCTAATATATCAAAAGTATAAATCTCTTAATTTAATAGAATATAAGAAAATACCTATTTTGGTAGGTACATTTTTAATATTTAACATTTTCATATTCTTCTATACAGAATCATACACATTCATACACACAAATTAAAGATATTTGGGAATCGATTTTTTTATGTTTCCTAATAGAGAATATTCCTTATCACCAAATGGTTTCTAATCTTCTTTGTTCTACTTTACAATATTTAGCAACTTAATTCGTCTGTCTTCATTATCAGAGTATACCACAGAGTAGTGGCCTGCATTTGAATATACTGTATACTGATGCTCTTTTTTCCCTTTAGTCTAAAAATTTCAAACAATCACTCCAATCTCAGTCAAAATAGAAAAAAAAATGTTTTAGGAAGGTAAAACCAAACACTTGTAATAATTAGATATAAATATTTTTGCAATTTTAGGGAACTAAAATAATTGTTTCCTGATCACTGAAGTTTGTATATTAATTTTAAGAAAATTAGTATGTTTTCAGTACTTGAAAAAATTATCTATTTCTTAACCATATGGTAATAAACAATAAATGATTGGCTTTGAATGGCAGTCAATACCATGGTAATTGTATTAGTCTGTTCTCATGCTGCTAATAAAGAGATACCTGAGGCTGGGTAATTTATAAAGGAAAAAGGTTTAATGGACTCAAGAGTTCCACATGGCTGGGGAGGCCTCATAGTCATTGCAGAAGGCAAAGGAGAAGCAAAGGTATTTCTTACCTGGTGGCAGGCAAGAGAATGTGTACAGGGGAACTCCCCTTTATAAAACCATCAGCTCTCATGAGACTTATTCATTACCACAAGAACAGTATGGGGAAAATCACCCCCATGACTCAATTATCTCCACCTAACCCCGCCCTTGACACGTGGGGATTATTGCAATTCAAGGTGAGATTTGGGTGGGGACACAGCCAAGCCATATCAGTAATGTTAGAGAAAAAAAAAAAAATCAATGATACTTGTCAAATCATGGAAAGGACTACTTTATTCAGAGCCATTTCAAAAGATATAGGGACCCCTGCAGTGGGATCCTGCAGTGGGGGAGAGTGATTTGGCTGAACTTGGAATCCTGCATGGGCAAGTGGGAATTTATAGCCAAAAATAAGTGTGGAGGTCAGTGGATAGTAAATTAAAGAGACATAACATCAGACTCAAGGGGAATTTGGTTAGGCCAAGCGGACATCATTCTTGCTGAAAACAGGCCAGGGTGATCCAACATTACCTGGGGTATGGTGGAGGACGAGGTATCTGAGCAGATATCAAGGATGGAGAGTTCTTGCTGAAGTGACTTAGCAGGGTTTTTTTGCTGAAATTAGATTTTACCAGGAAGTTCACAGATGGGTCTATCAGAAGATGCAGAAGGCTGACTAAAGTTTGGCCAAGCAAAAAATATTTGTCAGTAAATACCCAGTCAAATAAATCATTGTATGCTGGAAGTAATCTTTTAATTTCAGGATTAAAAAATAATGCCTGCTGGGTGCAGTGGCTCACGCCTATAATCCCAGCACTTTGGGAGGCTGAGTTGGGTGGATCACCTGAGGTCTGGAGTTCGAGACCAGCCTCACCAACATGGTGAAACCCTGTCTCTACTAAAAATACAAAAATTAGCCAGGCATGGTGGCAGGCGCCTGTAATCCCAGCTACTTGGGAGGCTAAGGCGGGAGAATCCCTTAAACCTGGGAGGTGGAGGTTGCAGTGAGCCGAGATCGTGCCATTGCACTCCAGCCTGGGCAACAGAGCAAGACTCTGTCTCAAAAAAAAAAAAAAATTGTCATATCTTCTACCCAATTATATCAGCCATCCACTGAGACCAAACCACTGGTGGGATTTGTTGCCCTCCTAGGCCCTCCCTCCAGACCCATTCAAGGGACTCCAGAACATGTGACTACACAGCCTCATGGTTTTGGAATCAAGGGATTGTGGCACCATCACCATATTTTCTAACTATCATCCATTTTTTACTGAAATTGATAGTTAATTTAGTCATATAGCATATATGACTACAATGTAAAAACCAGCTTTATTCATCTAGCTATTGTTTATTTGGTTGGACCAATTATAAGAGTTAATTGAAAAGCCTTTACCAGTGTTTAAGATTTACTAAAGTAATGTGTACACTGCTTGAGTTTCTGAAAGCTGTCACAGGCTGTAAACTCATTTATGCTTTCTCTTCACTGATACATTCTTACTAAAGGATACACTAAATCATCTCATGTAGCATTCAATGTAAGAGTTCTAGTAATAAATTTAATACACACTATCACTCAATATTTCCCTAGAGTTGTTTAAAACATTTATCCTGGAGCTGAATAACATGACTTACATTTTTAAAGACAGTCATCAACTCCTACATTATGCAAAAAAAAAAAAAAAAAGTCTCACACAGGTGTTACCAAATCAATTTTCACTTAAATAATTATATATTTTTGCGTGCGAACAGTTTGATTACTTAAAGCTTGAGGGATTTGAAGTATCACAGTAAAGGACAGTTTATTCTATGTTGATGCATTCTGATTTGTATCTTTGAATCCAAATTTTAAAACTATTTAAAAAGTTAAATTTTCCCAAGCTGTTTAATTCCAATTAACCTGGAAACAGGGTGTGGGGTGAACAAAATAAAAACCATTCCCACCACAACAGCAATAGGAACAACAAAACAGTGATATAAATCTGAAAACACTTGAACTTTAGTCCGTTCTCTAATTATCAAAGATTGAACAAGATGAATGAGATACTTAACCCACTGTGTCCTTATTTCCCCCCTGAAATTTGGAAAATTCTAAACCTGAGCTTCTCTAAGGTTGTTTTTAATGCCTCTATTACTTTGTTTTAGAATTCATCTTCCAGTCTTCTATAAATGGTTTCTTATTTCTCCTGATTATAGAAGAATTAACTCTTCACAACCAAAGCCATCTATTAATTTATTTTCACAAGATATTTAGAAATCTTTTGTTTCTCAAATATATTTATTTTTATTTAAATGCAAACTGGGACAATACAGGTCAGTTAACATCTTTATATTTGAAAACTTCCATGAAAATGAATTACCTATCTGATAAGAAATTAATAACCACAATAGACAGGCTCAAAGAGCTCTGTTGGAAAAAATCGAATAATCTGATTTTAAAAATGGGCAAAAGGCCAGGCCTGGTGGCTCACGCCTGTAATCCTGGCACTTTGGGAGGCCGAGGCGGGTGGATCACGAGGTCAGGAGATAGAGACCATCCTGGCTAACATGGTGAAACCCTTTCTCTACTAAAAATATAAAAAAATTAGCCGGACCTCGTGGCGGGCGCCCATAGTCCCAGCTACTCGGGAGGCTGAGGCAGGAGAACGGCGTGAACCTGGGAGGCGGAGCGTGCAGTGAGCCGAGATGTCACTACTGCACTCCAGCTTGGGCGACAGAGCCAGACTCCATGAAAAAAAAAAAAAAGAAAAGTAAAATATGTGTAGACATTTCTCAAAAGAAGACATACAGATGGCAAACATACATACGAAAAGGTGCTCAACATCACTGGTCATCAGAGAAATGCAAATCAAAGCTACAACGAGATATCACCTCACCCTAGTCAAAATGCCTTTTCTCAAAAGATAAGCAATAATAAATGTTGGTAAGGATCTAGAGAAAAGGGAACTCTCCTACACTGTTGGTGGGAATGTAAATTAGTACAACCACTAAGGAGAAGAGTGTGGAGGTTCCTCAAAAATCTAAAAAGAGAGCTAATTATATGACCCTTGCAGAATATATACCAAAAAGAAAAGAAATCAATATATTGAAGAGATAGCTGCACTCCCATGATTATGGCAGCCCTGTTCAAAATAGCCAAGATTTAGAAGCAACCTAAATATCCATCAACAGATGAATGAAAAAAGAAAATGTGGTACTTATACACAATGAGTTCTTTTCAGCCATTAAAAAAAGAACAAGACTCAGGCTTTTACAATAACATAGATGAAACTAAAGGTCGTTTTGTTACATGATATAAGCCAGGCACAGAAAGACAAACATCGCATGTTCTCACTTATTTATGGGACCTAAAAATCAAAACAATCGAACCCACAGAGATAGTGAGCAGGACGGTTACCAGAGGCTGGGAAGAGTAGTGGGAGGGTGAGGGGGAGGTGGGGATAGATAAAGGTTACAAAAAATAGAAAGAATAAGGCCTAGAATTTGAAAGCACAATAGGCTGACTGTAGTCAATAATAATGTAACTGTACATTTAAAATAACTAAAAGAATATAACTGGATTGTTTGAGACACAAAGGATAAATGCTTGATGGGATGGAGACCCCATTCTCCATGATGTGATTACACACTGCATGCCTATATCAAAACATCTCATGTACCTCATAAATATATACACTATGTACCCACAAAAATTAAAAATTTAAAAAGTGATAATCTTAAACATTTATCATCATGTAAAACATAGAATAGCTACTAAGCTGTTTTCTGCTTACAAAACTTTTGGATAAGGTATAAAAACAGGAATTAAAGGAATTCAAATGTATTGGAAGTCTAATATTTGCCAGCCACTATACCAGTATTTTTATTTAATCTTACTTACTTAAAAAAGTCTTTATTAAGAAATGGGGGTCTTGTTTTTTTGCCCAGGCTGGTCTTGAACTCCTACCCTCAGCAATCCTCTGGTTTCAGCCTCCCACAGTGCAGGGATTACAGGTGGGAGCTACTGCACCTGATCCTTAATTTTACTTATTTTTATTTAACTTACTTAATTTATTTAAACCTTTAAAATGTACCGGAGTAGGCTTTGGGGGCTCATTCTATATGTGAAGAAACTGTGAGATCAAAATTTTTACTTAATAATCAATGGAGGCGATGTTCCTGCACCAGCATCCCTAATTCACATGGTGCTTGTTTTGCTCTTTCTGTGGTATGAGGCAAGCTCCTCTGAGATAGGAAAGTGTTTCATATTTTTTCTTATGATACATTCAGTCAAGTGTGCCCACAAAAGGAGGCAGAGACGAGACTCAGGAGCATAAAGTTTAACACACTGACAAGTCCTAGAGACAGAGGCACAGCACGCCAAGAAGACTACCTGGTAAAGGCACCAGGGCATTAATAAAGCAGAAGAAAAGAGCCAGGGGAAAGGTCTGGCCACTGCTTTTATTGGGGTTTTTGTGGGAAACACAAGGTGGGCCAAGGTGAACATCTTATGAATGGCTAGATTGCATAATTCTGTTGTGCTTTACCAAGTTCGTCCAACCCATTTCCCGTGAGCCACATGCAGCCCAGGAAGGCTCTGATGGCAGCCCAACACAAATTTATAAACTTTCTTAAAACATGGAGGGTTTTATGCAATTTTTTTTTAGCTCATCAGCTATGGTGTTAGTGTATTTTATACGTGGCCCAAGACAATTCTTCCAATGTGGCCCAGGGAGGCCAAAAGATTGGACACACCTGCTAGGGGTGGTTCCTAGTTGCCTAGCACCTGTCCCTATAATGATTGAGGTAGAAGAATATTGCCTCCTGAGGTGTGCAGGTCAGATAGAGAAGGCATGGCTCTTCATGAATTATTTGCATATCAAAGACATGCCCTTGGCTGGGCCTTGTTATGTCTAAGAATTGGCTAGCCCTGGAAAGACAATTTCTTCCAGAAAGGCTTTTTCAGATGTGAAAACATCATAATATTCAGAAAACAATGTAAGAATGCAATGCATAAAGTCATTCACATGGATAGACAATTTCTACAAAATAATTATCTGCCTTTTCCCAAGATAAAATTTAGAAGGTAGAGTTGAAATCAGGTTATAATATTTACTTGCATAAGTAACAGATGTTTTTATGCCATTGTCTGATCTTAAAATAGGAAAGCAACCCAAATAAATAGAGATAATCTGTAAATCAACTGCAAGAGAAATCATACGTGTGTGGAAGGTTAATGGTCACATAAAAATGCATGGAATACTGTCACATAATATTACCAAAACCTTCGTTACTTTTTCTCAAAATTTAAACTGAAATTATTCTTGTGATCCTTGTAGTCTGTAATATCTTACAAATAGCACATTACAGTTAACATAGCTTAGAGCTATATGAGCAAACAAGAACTAATACTCGTCTGATGACAAACAGACACTATGGTCATCAAAATATAATTCACCTCTCTGTACATTTACTGATCCGTAAATGTTGACAAAACAAGATGCTTCTTTTATCTACGTAGTCAACTCCTATTGTCTATCTTTCCCCTCCCAAGAATTGAAAACTGTATAAATACCAAGAACCATTCTTCCAAGGAAAACACTCAATTTAAGAAATGTAAAAAAAAAAGATTGCTGGTTGAAAATACTATTGAGTATTGGTTTCAGGACTGAAATGGTACAGGCATTCTCAAATGTTTCTTACACAGAAAGGCAGAGAGACAAAAGTAGAACCTAAGAAAAAATGGACGAGAAGAATGAGCCATTAAAAGATCATAGAGAATAGACAGCTAATAGGAAAGATTAAAGACTTCTTCAATTGTAGAATGGGATGTTAGCACTAAACGTTTATCAGTAACCTTTGGTTTAAAAATATTTAATGATTACTTTTGTTTTAGTTCCTTCTCAAGGAGATCCTGAGGCGAGGTTTGGAAGCCTGGTAAGTAATTAGGGGAAGAGTGAAGGTAACATTGGTAGAGAGAGAGGGACATGAGACAAGATAGAAAAGAATCCAAGAAAGGGTGGGTTATCAGGCCAGCTATGATGGTGGATGACTGTAGTTTACCTGCCCTGGGGAACTGTGGGAACCGTAGGAACAGGAAAAAAATACTGGGCTCCAAATAACATCCCTGTCTTGTAATCATGCCATGAGGTATTTTCAGCTGGCCTCAGTTACAGGCAAAGTGGGCCAGAGATATTGCTTGGTCAGAGACAATCGAATGCTGGATAGAGGACAGGCTTCATTCACTGAAGCAGTTGGGCACAGAGACATGGTGGGGCACCAGCAGCATTTGCACACAAATTCAAATACACTGCATCACAAATGGTTTTTAAGTATTTGTCAACCCTCAAAATGCTTAAAGTATATGTAGTGATAACATCATTATGTTTTGAAGAGTCACTACCTTCAGTAGTGAGGAGTAAATATCTGTAGGTTGCAGCTACAGTCGTTGGGCTAGAATGCAATTGTCCAACATATCTCTTGGAGTTTAACACTACTGGCATTCAATACATTTGCAAATAACATGGTTAAATAAAATTAAACAGATTTGCTTCTTACAAAAATTTCTCAAAACAAATTTATTTAATATTGTTTATAATAAATATTCCTTTAGAGAGGGGGGCATTTGAAACACTTTTTAATAGAATACTTATTAATTTATTCAGGAATTATTAAATCGCTACCTTCATGAAGGTTACATTTTATTGAAGTCTACCCATAGATAATAAATTTAATTAAATAAATTATATCATATGATATAAGGAAATGAGTGCTTTTGAGGAAAATAAAGCAAGTCAGGGAAGGATAGTGCTGGAAGAGGAGGGAGGTTATTCTGGGGAGTAGCATTTTAAAATAGGCTGGTCAGATGTTGCTTGATTACAGACTTAGAGGATATGAGGGAGAGAATCTTCTCATCGTTTAGGGGAAACATATTTTCTGGAAAGCAAAGCAGTAAATCGAAAGATCCTGAAGCAGCACCAGAACAGAGAAGGGGTGAGTGTGGCTGCAGCCCAGTGAGTGAAGGGGGTGCTTAGGCTGTGAGCTCACAGAGGCTAGGGGCCAGCGTGGAGTAGAGAGAATTTGGGCTTTCACTCTGAGTTAAATGGGAAGCCAATGGAGGACACGGAGTGTGTGTGTGCACGCGCATGTGCTTAAAATCATAAATATTTCAAAATGCTTTTGGAATAGCAACTAAGGAAGGATAATAGACACTTTTTATATGAAAATAATGACAAGGAAATTCACCTCTCACATACACACAGACCATTTCCTTTCAATATTTTTAACACCAATGATCATCTTTACTAACCAAGCAGAATCTGAATGTCACTCTAGACTTTCTCCCTCTATGCTCCTCCCTGGATTTAGCCTATTCCCAAATCCTGCCCTTTCAACTTCCTCATCATTGCTTAAATCTGTCTGCTTTTTAAAAAAATCTCCATTCTCAATAATTAGGTAAAGTTACCCCCCAATTTTGCATGAATTATGACAACTGCCTTCATGCCACTCCTGCTGTCTCCAGATCCTCCACACCCTCCCAGGAAGCCGCTCTCAGCTTTACCTCACATTCTCTCAGTGCTATGCTGAGAGTCAACTTTGGAAATGCAAATTGAGGAATTTGCTTTCCTGGCTTTTTATTTTCCTCATCCAAAGTGCTTTGGTTGCCTGCCCATCTGGACCTTGTTGTCTAACACCCCTCAGGTCTTCCCACTTCCCACCCACTTTCCCGGCATGACAAATGAAAACCTGTGCTCCGTGTCCTCCATTGTTAGAGTTTCTTCAATTACCCTCCAGTTTACATGTTACTTCCATGTAAAGTTCTCTCTGAGCCACAACAATGCACATACAACCCAATCCTGGGTTGGTTAGATGCCCATTATGATCAGTTCCTGTAGCTTCCATATTTCATAAATATATTTCTTCCTTATGCCTTCCATTTCATCGCCAGCCTTCTGAAGGCAAAAATTATACTGGTGACCACCTGTCCCATTTGTGCAGTGTCCCATCTAACAAATACTTACTGAAAAAAATTGTACAGTATTAATATAGTTTATAATTTATAAATTCACAATAGTGTGATTAAAATGCAGAAATAGAGAAATGTATAGCTCAGTGAAATTGTCATTATAAAGGAATTATTTCAAATCAAAGGGAAATTACAAATTATTAAATAAATGTCACTTGACCAATTGGATAACTGTTGTAAACTAATGATGTTAAAAGCCACTACCGGAAATCCAAAGTAAATTAATGGCTGAAAGTCAACTAGATACAGGCGTAGGTAAATGTTTGCTCTCATAGATGGGGTGTACCTTTTTAAAGCCAAAAAGCAGAATAAGAATTTAAAAACCTAGGCCTGGTATGGTGGCTCATGCCTGTAATCCCAGCAATTTGGGAGGCCGAGGCAGGCAGATCACAAAGTCAAGAGTTTGAGATCCACCTGACCAACATGGTGAAACCCCATCTCTACTAAAAATACAAAAATTAGCCAGGCGTGGTGGCACGTGCCTGTAGTCCCAGCTACTTGGGAAGCTGAGGCAGGATAATCGCTTGAAACCCGGAGGCGGAGGTTGCAGTGAGCTGAGATCACGCCACTATAGCTGCACTGCACTCCAGCCTGGACGACAGAGCGAGACTGTCTTAAAAAAAAAAAAAAAAAGAAAAGAAAAAGAAAAAGAAAAGAAAAGAATTTAAAAAGCTAAAAAAAAAAGTATTTGTATATTTGACAAAATATAAAATATTCAGTATAGTGAGTGAGACATAAAAATTAAAAAGGGTATGACAAATTTTGATAGATTTGACATTCATAGGTAATAAAATGTTATACACGTTTAGAAAGACATTTGAAAAAAATAAATTAAAAAATCTAACATTATCTCTGCTCCTCCTCTGCAGGCAAAATCTATGACTAATGTTGAGAGATCATTCTTCATGGTTTCCTTGGGACTCTGTATCTCTTTGCAAGCAGTCGGCCTTACTGCATTTGTTATAGACAATCTTTTAAAGGTGTTGGGCAAATAACTTTGGAAGATAGAGAGAGTGTCTCTCCTAAAGCAAACATAAAATTTGTTTGCTGTTCAAAAGACAATGTTTCCCTTTGGATGAAGGCTGGGCAGGTTTATTGCCCTTTATAAAATATTTGGGTTCTATAACCATGATTTCTTTCCTGTAGCACAGTCCATCGCCATGTGCAAATGTTGACTGGTTCTTGATGTCTCTATGTAATTTCTGCTATTACTGTGAGTAATGAAGTCCTTTGTCTTTGGCTAAGGAATCTCATGTTCACTGTCAGCATCCAGGAACCGTGACAAGCTAGCATATTAATTTATAGGTAAAATCTAAGGATTCTTCACAGTTCTTGAATATTGGGTATTTCAAAAAATAAGGCAGGCGCCTTAATCCCAGCACTTTGGGAGACTGAGGTGGTCAGTTTGCCTGAGGTCAGGGGTTCAAGACCCGTCTGGCCAACATGGTGAAACCCTGTCTCTACTAAAAATACAAAAAAATTAGCCTGGTGTGGTAGCATGCACCTGTAATCCCAGCTACTCAGGAGGCTGAGGCAGGAGAATTGCTTGAACCAGGGAGGTGGAGGTTGCAGTGAGCCGAGATGCACTGCACTTCAACCTGGGTGACAGAGCGAGACTCCATCTCAAAAAAAAAATAAAAATAAAAATATCTTACCAATATCCATGCAAAAAACCTTCAATAATAAGTACTAAGCTACAGGTAATTTCATGTATAACTCTTAAAAGTATTAACATTTTTACATGTATTTTTGTGAGATTTTTGGCAATCTCATATACTGTTATCAATAAAATTTAACTCTGCAGGGCAATTCAATTAGTTGAAATGTCTTTAAAACTGCACAGTATAAAAAATTAAAACTCTTCTATGATTCATGAATTTATTTTCTAAGAATTTCTGACTGTTAGATTTCATCAAGGATATATTCATAAGTCTGTTATTTGTAATTTTGTTTATGATATGAAAAACTGACAACTCTTTATACATAATACCTAAAAGTAACATTTTAGATGAACCAAATAAAAGATATTGAGATCAAATATTTTGTACAATTTATAATGTGCTTTCAGATATTTACTTTGTGAACATGAGGAAATTATAATGTAGTTACATGAAATAAACATGACACAAAACACAATTTTTCAAATTATCTCAGGTTTGAAAAATAATATATTTAGATTCATTAAGGAATGCCGAGACCAGCTTGGTTGTGGAGACCCTAACCCAGCGGCACTAGAGGAATTAAACACACACACACACAGAAATATAGAGTGTGGAGTGGGAAATCAGGGGGCTGACAGCCTTCAGAGCTGAGAGCCACGAACAGAGTTTCACCTACATATTTATTGACAGTAAGCCACTGATAAGCATTGTTTCTATAGATTATAGATTAACTAAAACGGGAAACAAAGGGATGGGGTCTGGCTACTTATCTGCAGCAGGAACATGTCCTTAAGGCACTGATCACTCATGCTGTTGTTTGTGGCTTAGGAACACCTTGCGTGGGCGTCAATGGCCATCAGAAACATGTCACAATGCTGCAGAGATTTTGTTTATGGCCATATTTAGGGGCCTGTTCCCAACAAAGGAATACAGAAAATATATGTTTTAATTATATACAAGTGGATATCTTGGATGAACCAGTTTGTGAGAGAGGTCCAGGTTGGAGATACAAGTTTTAGAAATTTCAGTTTCTAAATGAGTTGAAACGTTTACCAAAGGAGGGTAGATGGAGACATGAAGAATCCAGGGACTGAATCCTGTTTTCACAAAGATTAAATTAGGAAACTGAAGTAGAGTGGCCCATTTAGCAAGAGAAAAAAATGGACAAAATTAGCAAGTTGGAAAAAAGCGTGATGAAAAGGAAAAACAACTTTGCTGAGCAAATGCTGTTGTTGAGAGGTAAAATGAAGTAGAAAACTGACCTTGGACATGAGATCAATATTACAGTGAAGTCATTTTAAAAAATGGAATGATCTCACTTGTTTGAGAAGAAAACAACCTCACTTATGAGCATAATTACAAAATTCCTCAATAAAATAGTAACAAAAATATCTAGTTCCATATTAAAATAAAATATACCATCAACAAATAAGATTTGGCACCAAAATGAAAAAATGTTTGCATGCTAAGAATTGCAGTAACATAAAGCATTAGATTAGAAGTGAGAAATGCTATATCATCATTTTTAAGAAATCTAATAAAATGTTCATAAAATTTCTCACTAAGTTATATGGAAAACAGGTTATTTCCTCACCTAATAAATGGTATATCTGGATGCAGGTACTGGGAGTAATGACAGTTTTCGATTTGTACTTTCGTTCTTGAATTCTCAAATAATTTAGGAGACGGTTTTTTAAAGAATATGTGCTACATTAGGGAACACCTTTCTTTTTTTTTTTTTTTTTTGAGACAGAGTCTTGCTCTGTCACCCAGGCTGGAGTGCAGTGGCGCGATCTCAGCTCACTGCAAGCTCTGCCTCCCAGGTTCATGCCATTCTCCTGCCTCAGCCTCCCGAGTAGCTGGGACTACAGGTGCCCACCACCACACCCGGCTAATGTTTTGTATTTTTAGTAGAGATGGGGTTTCACCATGTTAGCCAGGATGGTCTCTATCTCCTGACCTCATGATCCGCCCCCTAATTTTTATTTTTATTTTTTTCAAACAAGTTATCAGACCTCATATCTGATGACTGCTGCCCTTCCTAATCTGGATGGTCATAACAGGAGCAGGTGTCCCATGATGTTATGGTCCCAGCTACTCTATAGTGGATTGGTACAGAGATGGACATCCATATAGGCTGACCTAATCTAAATGTGTATCCTGGATTTTGGAACAGTATCTTTCTGTGTGGATGTAGCCGAAGACATGTACATACTGCCCCTCTTACAACCCGAATTTGTCATATAAACAAAGAAGATGAAAAATCAGATTACCAGTGTGAGTAAAGGATGTGGTAGGGGAACAGATACACAGGAAGAAAGCCAAGCACAGGTAAGAGATTTAGTGAGAGCACTGTCAAGATTGCCAATAATATCTCAAGCCTTTAGTCAAAATTTGGTACACCTACTAGACTTCAGATTTTGTGAGACACACCTATACGTTTGTAACAGATTCATTTTTATATTGAAACTCACATAGGTTGAATTGGTTACTTAAAGCTCAAAGGATCATAGCTAAGATGTTAATCCTCATCTTTATTTTCTAGTGTCATAAAAAAATCTTGGAAAATCTACAGGCTTCATCTTCTATTGGAGAAAAAATATTTTCTTATGGTCAAGATGTTTCATTCGGGCATTCTTTCCAGTAACTTGAATTCTAATTGAATAATCAATATCCGGTAGGGACATTTTGGAATTACGGAGTACAGTGAGGAGTGAATGTCAAAACACAAAAATAAGCATGTGTGGACATACAGTAGTCCCTTGGTATCCTTGGGAAATTGGTCCTAGGAGTCCTGCAGATACTCAAAATCTTCAGATGCTCCAGTCCCTTATATAAAATGGTGTAGTATATTCGCATATAACCTACACACATCCTCCGGTATACTTTAAATAATCTCTAGATTACTTATAATACATAATATAATGCAAATGTATACAAATGGTTGTTACATGGTATTGCTTTTTATTATATTATTTTTTATTGTTGTATTATTATTTTTAAAATATTTACAATGTACAGTTGGTGAATCCCTGGATGTTGAACCCGTGGATACAGTGTGTCCATTGTATTTATTTTCAAATCACAGATTCTTACATTAATATATTTCTAATGCACTGAAAATTATAATGGTATAGAAGAACCTTTTATAATGTATTTCAGCCTCTTACATTACTTTATAATAATATTTTCTGATGTAACTTTTTGAGTTCTTATTGTTCTAACAAAAACATAAAACAAACTCAGCATTCTTTAGGGACTTTTGCACACAATAAAAAGAACTTTTAAAAACTCTTGGGCTGGGTGTGGTGGCCCTGTAACCCCAGCATTTTAAGAGGCTGAGGCAGGAGACTGGCCTGAGGCCAAGAGGTCCTGACCAGTCTGGGCAACATAGCAGACCCTGTCTCTACAAAAAATAAAAAAAATTAGCCGGGATGGTGGCACATGCCTATAGTCCCAGCTATTTGGGATGCTGTGGCTGGAGGGCCGCTTGAGCCCAGGAGTTAGAGTCTGCACTGAGGTGAGATAGTGCCACCGCCCTCCTGCCTGGGAGACAGAGCAAGACCCTGGCTTAAAAAAAAAAAAAAAATTAAAGACTCGAGTTATGAAATTCATGACCAAGTAGTCAGTGCCTCTGACTCACAGTAACCACACAGGGCTGATTACTGTACACGATTTTATGGATAACTTCAAATAGTCTTGCCAAAGTGCTACAAATCAGAACAAGTTTTTAAGTCATAAAAGTAAAGTCCTAGAATTATTGTAATATGATATAATTTGGAATTAGACCTTCTAAAATAATTGCATGGTAAGGAAAGTATTTTTCTTAACTAGGATGCCTTCCATGTATTTTAAAATATTGTTTCCCCAGTAATGAACCATAAATATCTATTTTAATGTTTATACAGTTAATTCATGTAGTACAGTCTCAGTCTATCGTATTATTAAAATGTTCACTTTTTTCATAAAAATAAATGTAGTGTACATTGAAGTAGTTTTGGAAAACAGCAATAAAACTCCTGTATTACAATAACTACACTGCTACCTTCTAGTCTTTTCTTACATTGTTGGCCTTCTAGTCTTTTCTTACATTGTTGTATTTGTATATGGTTGACATTAGTTTACATATATTTATGTCAACAGGTATTTTTGAGGTGGATTTGTGTGTCATTAGTAGATCTTACATAATCAGTTATATAAAATGGTAAAATAAATCATTATGAAAACAGGTAGTGTTAAAAGAAAATAAAGTTTTATACTGATTTTACATTTAAGTTCATTTTTATTATGCAATACTATATGCTCATATGGGAGACTCAAGAAACTATTGTTCACAGGCCAAATTGACTGTCTGTCTTTGTAGATAAAGTTTTAGTGGAACACAGCCATGTTCATTTGTTTACATATTATCTATGGGTGATTTTGCTTTAAAACAGCAGAATATAGTTCTTGCAACAGAGACAGTATGGCCCGTGAAGATGAACATATATTTATTATTTACACGTTTATAGAAAAAAAGCTTGCCAATCTTTGTCTTATGGGTTATTAAAGAAATATAAAATTTGCTCACTGCATTTAAAAAGTTATAATCTAATTGATCAGAAAAATATATACATCAGATAAAGAGCCACCTATTTGCTGCAGCTTGTCTAATAAGTTCCCTAAGCCATAATCTTTCCATCTGGGAAATAATTCAATTTGGATTCATCTTTGAATATCTCTGGTGATTTAGGCAAACTGATTCTTCTGGATAGACCAGAGTCAATGAAGAACCTAACATTTCAAAATTTGAATTGAAAACTAATGAACAAGCAATGTTACTCCATCTATTTAGACTTTTAAAAGTTCACATATTTAATATATTGATTTATACTTTGTTCTTTGATTTATAGGCAAAGAATAAACCTATCTGAAATTCCATTTTTAAGTAAAAAAAGGGTATGCATCTGGTTGAGAACATAAACACGGCTTTAGAATATAAACATTTTCACATCCATGTATGTTTTATGATTTGATAAATAGGGTTTATAAAGAAAAATTAAGTTATAGGAAAAAAATAGTTGATGATGATGGATTCTCTAAAGTAGGGATTTTAAAGACCGATGTGTTTAATTAAGTGACTGGATGACCCTCTTGAGGTATGTAAATAATTAATATTCCAGATAAAGAACTACACTTTGGAAAAAATAAATATGATAGTGGAAAAATATAACAGGGCTAGAATGTTGTACAAGCTATTTGTGTCTCTCTATTCCACCTCAATGACAATATTTCTGAGTATATACAGAATGAGGATAAAGAATTATTTTTAGGGCAAGACATTTTTCATA
Source organism: Pan troglodytes (assembly GCF_028858775.2). Classification (NCBI taxonomy): domain Eukaryota; kingdom Metazoa; phylum Chordata; class Mammalia; order Primates; family Hominidae; genus Pan; species Pan troglodytes. The sequence goes on along the minus strand of NC_072412.2, from coordinate 109,995,350 downwards.
GCATGGACTCATCCTTATTTTATGCAAGAGTCTCTGGGTCATTTCAACATAATAATGGGTATTTCATAAATAGAAACAGAAATACTGAAAAGTAATTTGTCTTTCTATGTTGAAGGACAGATTTCAGACACTTTCAACTAGCACTGGCAAAACTAACATGGGTAATCTTTTCATTTATCCCAATAGCAAGTTCCAGACTTTGTCCTTCTGGATTTCCAATGTTTTGAGCTCATTTCCGATCTAAATATGTTACATATTGAATTACAGTATGTCGGAATTATAAGCAACAGAGATTATACACTCTAACTCCTCATATTTTAGCTGAGAGAATGAGATTCAGCGAGGATGATGCCACAACTTGGTTATGAAGTTAGTTATTTCCAAGCTGAAGTAAGCCTTTGTTTTTCCTAAAACGTACCATATATGTCCTAAAATATATAAACTTTGATTATTACTGCAGTACAAAAAGTTACATAATAACAGTAAAATATTAGAAACACTCATTAAGTTAAATCTGGTGTGTCTTATTTTTTTCTGGACAAATTAAGTTAGAGAGTCATCTGTTTCATTATAGGAGGAATATTGCCCAACATTAATGCCAGTTATGTATGTAAATCCTCTTTCCGATGATGGGAGAATAACCCCAAAGTGTTTGACTTAATTAATCTTTTTCTAAGGCCCTTCACTACAGAACAAAAAATCTAAATAATGAGTCAGGACAGAGTATTAAGTATCTTTCTGCACTTAGAGGAATGATTAATTATAATGGCTAAACCCCTGAACACTAAGTTGAACACTAATCTGATGACAGAGTTTGGAAATCAGCCAGTACTGCGCATACATCTGGGTGTTTTCTATTCTTTTGAAAGAATGGTAAAAGGGAAGAAAGAAAAACACATTAACAGTTTATGCTCATTCCATTTAACACAGTCTCCTTCAAATTTGTTTGTAAATTAATTGAAAAAGTAAGTTTCTCCCACCTCCTTACAATAAGCATATGCTGCATAGGTATCTCTTATTGATTTGATACTTATATGTGTGTTTTGAGGTGTATGACACTGCAGATTTTGTTCTAACATAAGTGAAGAAAGGAAATCGTAAGGATGAAATGACCTGAGACTATACTTTACACTTGTATCTTTCCATTGTGGTTGTCTGTTGTCTGTTTTCTGCAGGCATCTTGGAGAAAAAAGTAGAGTCCCATACAGTTGCAAAAGCACCTTTGAGGTGGTTTTGATTTACAGAACAAATACCCAGTAAATTGCTCTGTATCACAGGGGTTCACAGAGCTGGTGCAAATAAACTCAAAGGGCAAATGGATAAAAGGTCAAAAGATAAGTATTATTAAAAACTTTTGCCAATAGACAATGGAAGTGTGGAAACAGCTTTTGCTGAGTTGGGAAAACAACAAGCTTCTTAAAATGTATTCTTATTCCTCCAACGGATTAACCATACACCAATGATAATGGAGGTGGGGGTGCAGTTTCTAGATGCTTATTTCTAAATCCCTCTCTAGTTTTGGCATTTGAAAATAGGGAAGAATACCAGGTCTAGCATCAACCTCCCTGAACACTAATACATTTCTTTTTTTCTACAATATGGAAAAATGTGGGCATGACACCATTCTTCAAATCTCTCACCTTGCTTCAATCAGTTAGAATAAAGCACTATACTATTGCTGCGTGATAGGATTTTCTTCCCTGTTAATGCATTGTGATGGTTCATTTTTCTCTCCTTATATGTCAACTTTAAGTAGATACCCATCTGATCTTACAAAGTTTATATCGATGATTATGAAAAAATGGAATTTTAAAAATTTGTGTGAGTTCCAGTAAAGTGTTTTTTTAATGTAATACGTCTGCCCACATGATCATATTGTGTCCAGAATTGATGGGTTCTTGGTCTCACTGACTTCAAGAATGAAGCCAATATTACAACTCTATGTAGTTAAAAGCATGTAAATAGGAGAACACTGGGTTTCCTGCTTCTATGTTGTGTCTCATAGTGCACAAGGTTACAGTCTCAAGAAGTGCTGAACCATAGAGAAACATTTAATGGAATTTTCTCAATGAAGTAATAATAGTGTACCTTACTTGTCATAAACAAAATAATTGATTGTTTTCTAGGTGACCATGATGGCTGCTTTGGAGTCCAGTCACTCTGATCATTATACTTGCCACTGAAAACTCTTTACCAGAAGCCTCTGTCCCGGAGTCTTTATTTTCTCTGCGCTGCATTGCTGTCTGAATTCAGTAATTCAATAATGAGGTCAACTTATTTTCTGTGCTCTTTTTTCTTACTTTCTGTCATATTTCTATTTTACTTCTTTTACTAAGTAATTTACTTAGGAATTTACTTGTTTAAAGCCTTGGTCTAGTTGCAGAAATGCCATAGGTATTCTTTGAGAGGACAGAAAGGTATTAATGTGTTCACATGAAGAAATTGCAATTTTATAATGTTTTTGTAGGGTATTTTATGAAATATATTTCAAATTTATCAATATACCTTTCTTTTTATTTCTCTTTGCATAGTCAAAGAAAGCCTAGAAATTCTAAATCATAATTAGGACATACTAAAGGAAAAAAAATAGTTTCATGCTCAGGAAGAAGAAGTCAAAAAACTTCCCTCTTTCTAGTTCAGGAACAAGAGAAGATTTTAACACTGGTGGGAGGAAGACAAATCATAAGCCAGCATACTAAGAGTTGGACCATGACCACAACCTGAGAAATTAGGGTGTTTCTCTTCTGCAGAGGAAGCTGGCCCCAGACTGCAAACATTCAAGAGAAATTCTACAATCTTATGGTCCACATGAACAAGGTGGGAGAAATACCACAGCACTGGGAGGGGCAAGTTAAAATACAGCCTTGCCTGAAGTGGCATTCTTTTATCCACAGCTGCTGTGTGGCATTTAGAATTTTCAGAAGTTTCTGTTTCCAAGTAGAGATCCCAATAGGTTGGGAAGAAGGTTTGGGTCTGCTCACAGTCTCAGTTCTCTAGTAGAAAACCAAGGTTAGAAGAAACAACAGACAATGAAAACAAACAAACACAGTTGTATGCATAACGCTATATTAGAGATTAGGGTTGAATGGCCAAGGCAATGGATTTGCACAGAAAATAACACAGTGTCAATGTAAAGAACCAATGGGACCAGCAGCACCTGTACAGATATCAATGCAGCAGGAATTAGACTCAACCAGACATTTAATGTCTGAGATAAGCACAATCTTAAGAATAGGACAAAGTTTCCTAACATGTTAACAACCCCTTTTCCACTTCTTATAGCAACAGAAGGACACCATCTTAGAAGGTAGATAACAGAGAATTCCTAACAGCCTGACCATTGAGATCAACTTCTGTCCAAGATGGAGTGATGGCAAATATGTCTATAATGCTGCTGCAACAAACAAACAATCAAACAGAAAAAAAAATAAACCATTATTTTCAAGGCATTGGAAATCAGAAAAAGGATAGTGATTGCTGAATGTGATAGCCAGAATTCTAAAGATGACCCTTCAAGATCACTGTCTCCTAGTTATTCATTCAAAAAACAATACACAGATGGTATTGTAGAAACATTCCAGATAAAGCTATTGATCAGCCAAGTTTATGATAGGAATATCATCCTGGTTTTTTCAGAGAGACCCAGTGTAATTCCAGCAGAAGGCATAAGGGTCAGTATAAGCAATGTGGTAGCAGAGGAGGAAGGAGAAGTGAGGCAGCAGAAGATTAGAAACCAGATAAAATTTGAGCCACTATGATTGACTTTGAATGGGGCCCAGAGCCAGGAGAAGCCTCTAAATGTTGAGAATAACTCTTCTGTAGCCACATGGAAATAAACCAGGCCAAGAACCTGAAAGAGCCTGAGAACAGATTGTCTCCTAGATCCTCCAGAAAGGATCCATGCTCTACCCACGCCATAATTTCAGCCTAATGAGACTGTAAGCAGAAAATAAAATGAGTCCTGCTATCCCTGGGCTGACCTATAGAACTGGGAGGTGATAAGTGGGTGGTGTTCTATGCCTCTAGGTTTGTGTTAGTTTGTTATGGCAGCAATAGAACTCTAACACATTGTGGGACAGGAAACAGACAAGGTTGGGTCCTACAGTTATCCCAGCTTACTCTCTTGAAAGAGTGACCAGGCCATGATCAAGGAGGAAGAACCCAGGCAGAGCACACTGCACCTTCTCATTTGAGGAGAAAGAGCTGAGAGTCACAGAGACCAAAGTGGAGACTTCACAGGACAGAGGAGAGAGGTACACAGAGAAAGTTCTATTGATCTCCAAAAGGCTTCCTTTTGAGCATTCAGCAGAGTACCGAGCAGCCCTCGCTTGAAGAGAAACCTCCCAAGACAGTGAAAAGGATCACTCAAAATAATGAGAGGAAACACTACCAGGCACTCACATAGTTCTGGCGATAGTATCTGTTTCTACCAGGAGACCAGAAAAACACAGAGTTCACAGGGCTACATAGAGCACAGAGAAGAGTTCTGTCTCAGTAGTGGGAAATCATTAGCCCTAGACTAGACATGGCTCTGGTCCTAGTAACAAATATTACAGGCAAACCCGAAAATATCAAATTATTTCTGTAACTAAACTGCAATCCAGAAAGATGATCAATAATATTTAGAAAATTGTTTTAAAATCCAGTCCCTAACACGGTAAAATTCACAAAATCTCACTCCAACCAAGCATTAACATGCACATAAAACAGCAAGGAAGCATGACTTAAAATGAGAATATCCAATCAATCAAAACTGACACCGATTGGGAAAAAATATTTGCAGTCCATATATGAGTAACTCAAAACACCCAATGACAAGAAAATAAATAATGATTAAACAGTAAGCAGAAGTCTTAAATAGACATTTCTCAAAGACGACATATAGATGGCCAAAAGATAACCAAAAAATGTTCAACATCTCTAGTCATAAGAGAAATGCAAACTAAAACCACAATGAGATACTACTTCACACCTGTTAGACAGTTATTATTAAAAAGATAAAAGTGTTGGTGAGAATGAAGAAAAGGGAACTGTTATATACTGTTGGTGGTATTGTAAATCTGTAGAGCCATTTCGGGAAAACAGTACAGAGGTTTCTTTAAAAACTACAAATAGAACTAACAGGAGATCCAGCAATCCCACTTCTGGTTATATATCCAAAGGAATTGAAATCAGTATGTTAAAAGAAAACCTGCACTACCATGGTTATTGCAGCATTACTCACCATAGCCAAGATATGGAAACAACCTAAGTGTCCATCAATGGATTAATGCAGTGGTCCCCAACTTTTTGGCACCAGAGACTGGTTTCATGGAAGTTAATATTTCCATGGATGGGGCTGGGTGGGGGAACAGTTTCAGGATGAAACTGTTCTACCTCAGATCATCAGGCATTAGATTCTCATAAAGCGTGTACAACCTAGAATCCTTTCATGTACAGTTCACAATAGGGTTTGCACTCCTATGAGAATCTAATGCTGCCACTGATCTGAGAGGAGGCAAAGCTCAGGCAGTCAGGATCGCTGGGCTGCCACTCACCTCCTGCTATGCAGCCCAGTTCCTAACAGGCCACAGACCAGAAGTGGTCCAGGGCTTGGGGACCCCTTGTTTAATGGATTAAAACAATGTGATATATATATACACAATGAAAAATTATTCAGCGTTTAAAAATAAAACAGGAAATTCTGTAATTTGCAACAACATATGTGAACCGCGAAGACATGATGTTATTCAAACAAGCCAGGCACAGAGAGACAAATATTATATGATCTTACTGATACGTGGAACCTACAAAATTCAAACTCATGGAAGTAGAAAGTAGAATGGTGGTTCCCAGGGTCTGGGGACTCGTGGTGAACTGGGAAAGGGAGATGTTGGTCAATATGTTTGAAGTTTCAGTTAGACAGGAGCAATAAGTTCAGGTATTCTGTTATACAACACAGTGACTCTAGTTAATACTTATATATGGCATATTTCAAAATGGTTAAACAAGAAAAATTTAAATGTTCTCATCACAAAATAATATTTCAGGTGATATGCTAATTAGCCTGATTCGATCATACCCAATGTGTACAAGTATTAAAACATCACACTGTACCCCATAGATATATACAATCATCAGTCAATTAAAAATAAAATGAAACAAAAAATCTGACCCAGAACTTGCTAGTATCACCAGACAAGTACATTAGGACAGTTATAAAAATTGCATCTTACATGCTCTAAAAATAAACTGGAAGAATGGAAGATATTCAAAAAAAAAAACCCAAATTGGACTTTCAGAGATAGAAACTACAATGTCTAGGATAAACAATATACCGGATGAGATTAATTGCAGATTAGATATTGCAGAACATGGCTAGTGAATTTAAAGACACAACAATACTTACTGTACTTAAGTGCTATGTACGTACTTACTAAGTAACTAATACTTAATATGTAAAATGAATAACAAAGAAGAAATTACATATGAACATAGCGTCAGTGAGTTATGGGACCAACTTTAAGAAGCCTAATAGACAGGTAATTGGATTCCCCAAAAAGGAAGAGAGGAGAGAAAACATATTTGAATAAACAATGGCTTAATTTTACAGTTTTGAGGAAAATTATTAAATCCCACAAATCCAAGCACAGTGAGCCCTTTATATACATGAGGAATACTACACCAAGATTAATGATAATTGAATTGCTTGACACCAAAGATGAAGAGAAAATCTTAAAAGGAGCCAGAGAAAAAAAGAAATAAGTTGACAACAGGTTTTTTTGTTGTTTTTGTTTTTTAGATTTTGCCAGACAGTAAATAATACAGTTCAAAAATCTCTTTAAATTCTATCCTCATTGAACTCAACACTCTAGAATTCTACACTCAATGAAAAATTTTTTCAATAGCTGAAGGCAAATAAAGATTTTCCAGACATATAAATTCTCAGATAATTTTTCATTAGCACATCTGCACTATAAAAAGTGTCAAAACAAGTTCTTCAGGAAGAAAGACAATGATACCAGTTGGAAATCTGGACCTAGATAAAGGAATGTAGAATAATGACAATGGTACCTAAGTGTACAAAGAGATACATGTTTTATTTTTATAATTTTTTTATTTTTATTTTATTTTATTCATTTAAATATTTGAAAGATAACTGACTAAGCAAATGTTAACAACCATATAGCAAAAGGTTTATAACATACATAACAGAAATAAGTTATACCAGAAAAATAGCACAAAGCTGTGGAAAGGAGGTAATAGTATTTTAAGCTTCTAGTACTATGCATGAAACTATCATTTAAGATAGACTGTGATGACTTAAATGAATATACCCTTAAACCTAAAACAACCATTAAAATAATAAAGAGTTACAGTTAACCCAATAAATGAGATAATTTTTTTTAAAAACTCGATTTATTAATGAGAAAAAAGGAATCAAAGAACAAATGGACTGATAATAAATATATATTGATATGGCAGATTAAAACCTAACCAAATCACTAGTCAAATTGAATAGATCCGATCTAAGCATCCCATAATTTGTCAATTGTAGAAAAAAGCAAGACCAAATGATATGCCACATACAAGTAATGCAGTACTTTAAATACCAAGGCAAAAGTAGGTTAAGGTAAAAAGATAGGAAAAGACTGGATAAGCCTGTATCCAATCTGGAGACAGGAATCACATAGAACAGGGAGTTTTAATATAAAGAATTGTTTAACAATGATAGAGCAATAAGGAAAAACATGGGTCCAGTAGGCTGAGAGAGAGAGAGCTTCCAAGGAAGGTTGCCCATGGCAGGAGGGGATCAACGCTTGTTGAAGAAAGCACAGTTGCAGCCAATTGTGCTCAGCCCCCTTCATGTTTTCTAGTAGATGAGGCAGTCAAGATCAAAATCAGATGTTACAGATTCTTTTTTTTTTTCCAAATCTGAGTTTTAGGTATATTTTTTAAATTGCATTATCATAACCATATTTAGTTACAAACAACATTTCTTATAATATTCATTGACCTTCAGATAAATTCTTGTGCACTTTCCCAGAGCTCAGCTCAGTAAGCATTTTTATCCTGCCCTCTGCCTGAGGGATTACTATATATATTATGCAAACATCTCTACTAAAAAAGAATCACAGTGCATTGAGCTTAAGTAGACTCCATTTACGTCTTTGAAATCTTGATAAAGCAAATAGATATACTTTCTAGAAACATGTGATTCTTATGTCCTTGTCCTGAGTATTTCCTTGGGAAGACAGCTGGTGACAAGCATTGAACTGGGAAGGTTAACCTCTCAGACAGTTTATCTTGAAACATTTTGGAAAACACGACATGTTGACAAAACCATAAACAACAACAACAAAAAGAAACCATTAGTGCAAAAAACTAATCCTGCCAACTGGTTAATTGGATAAGACATTTAGCAAGGCCACAATTTGTGCTAAGAAGCTGATCTGAAAATGCCAGTTAAATAAGGCATCAGTGAAGTACGAATACCAAGATTTTGATAGGCAAATACGATATGAAAATCAGGAGAAGTACGTGTATTATGAATATTAAACTGGCTTATCAAAGATAATCTCATGCCTAACCAGATGTTTTTATAAAAATAAGATGAAAATTCAGTTAACAACAATCTTCCTAAAAGGCATGGGCCAATGTATTTCCTTAGGCTGCTAATTTCTGATATTCCTCATTTAATCTCCAACTCCTGCCTGCAGTGCAGCCACTATGAGTTCCCATCAAAGACTTGCCCTTTGTCACTGATGTCTAGGGAGGAGACTCACACAATGCACAGTGTTTATTAAATAGTAGCATTCATCAAGTGATTTCACTTGACGAAGGAATTACAGGTTGAGCATCCCTAATCCAAAAATCGGAAATCTGAAATGCTTCACAATCAGAAATTTTTGACCACCTACCTGACATCACTAGTTGAAATTTCCACACATGACCTTATGTGACAGATTGCATTTAAAAATGCAGTCAAAACTATTTCATGCACAAAATTATTAAAACTATTCTATATAATTACCTTCAGTGTATTTGTGTACAGTGTACATGAAACAGAAATGCATTTTGTGTTTAGACTTGGGTCCCATCCCAAAGGTATCCTATTATGGTTATGCAAATATTACAAAAATCAGAAAAAGTCCAAAATCCAAATCACTTCTGATTTCAAGCATGTTGGATAAATGATACTCAACCTGTAATCATAATGACAATAGTAATAAACATTTATTAGGAACTTACAGTGTCCTAGGGAATGTTTGCGCTGTTGTACACGGTGTCTTGGGTCAGGTTCCTTAGGAGCAGGGCTTTTATGATGCACCTTACAAAGCGAAGGCCCTCAGGAAAGACTCAATAATGAGTGAGAAAAGCAAGCTAAAGAAAGGACTCCCAGCCTCGTGATCTGCCCGCCTCAGCCTACCAACGTGCTGGGTGGGATTACAGGCATGAGCCACCACACCTGGCCACAGTTCTGCTTTTAGCCAGACCCCAGCAGGAGCTCCTCAGAGCTGTTTTTGCCTTTATACAAAGGATATGGTTTTGTGTGACCTGGAGGAAACTTCTAGACCATTCCTTATGAGGAGATTCAACCACCCCTAGAGCAAGCCTCAGGAGGGTGTGCGTGGAAGGGACTCCTCAGGCACCAGCTTGTCTCTACACTATGTGGAGTACTGTACTTAACACAATACAGAAAAAAAAGCATAAACCAATGCAAACCAAGCAAACCAGCAGAGGACCCTGGGCGGCCCGACCTGAATGAACAACATTTGTCACAGGTGTTTTAACTTATTTACTCCCCCAATGACATTATTAAGAGATAGTATTTTCATCTGTTTTTCACAGAAAACTGGGGCTCATAGAGGTTAATTTGCCAATATTACTTGGCAATTAAGCAGCAGCACCCACACTTGGAGGAATAAAGTGGGGAGAAGGAGGAGCAAAGGAGAGAAGGGGAGAGAAAGGAGTAAGTAGGCAAATCTTGCAAAATGTGCCTATGATCACCTGCTTCTTTTCAGTTGCTGTTTATAGTGTCTGTTTGGGGAAATTCAAATAAATTACTGTCAATGATATTTGTGGTTTGCACCTGGTACTCAATTTATGTAGAAACTTGGGTAAGGAAACTTAGTGCTTTTAACACCTGTCAAAATCTTGTATTTGAAAAAACATTTTAAAAGTCCAGTTTTTAAATTTCAAAATTGCAGTGAAAACCACTGCCTCTAACTAAACAAACTGGAAACACTTTATTCCCTTTTTCAAAGTGTTTACCTGGATATTTATCTTGTTTCTTATATTTCTTGATACGGAGATTGTATACCTACAAATACAAACCCTAGTTCTTACAAGATGATTGAGGTGACCGATGTGTAAGCAAGATTAAGGCAAGTCATGTAAACTTTCTGTGACTCAATTCCTGGTAACACGAACATACTAAAACATATCACATATTTTAGATTTTTAAATCCAGCATATTTCAAAAGACACTTAAAATAGAAAAAACTATAGAAATATTAATAAATGCGAATTATGAATATATTTCAATATCACTTCTTATTTTAATCAGCTGCAGGAAGTCTGTATAAACAGTGGCAAACTCCTTTGATTTTATTTTGTATTTGTTCATTAAGTATGTCTCTAATGCTTCTTCCTACAGCTTCAGTTAATCAGCGAGTTTTCTTCATTTGGAAGCATAAAAGGGCTAACTTACATGTTTCTGGTAAGATCAACTTATTTTGCCCCCCCCCCCCCTTTTGTTATTTACACCAACTTGATCCATTTAAATTGTGTGGTATTAATTAAATGGCTTGTGATAATATTTTTGATTACATCTAAAATCCTATGTTTCTTTAAGTAGGATTCCTTGTCTGCATCTTCTTGTTTCACTTGTCTCTGATAATGCAACTAAAATAGCTTGATGTTGTCCTGCATTGCTAGGGTTCTAAATCACATACTTTATATTTTTAAATTCTCCTGGAAATTGTATGTATAGCTTGATGTCCAATAATGTCGCTAGATTTATCTGGGTATTTTTGCCTTTTACATCACATGGCATTATTAATTTTGATGGCCACTCTGTTTAGAAAATGAAACCTAAAACATCATGTCTATTACACAGTTCTATTTTTTACATTATAATTTGCAAAAGGTTAATATGATTTCAATAAAATAGTGAAAATTTTGTGTCATTGAGATGCTAATGTCGATTCCATCTAGACAGCATTCTGGGAACTATCTTACGTCCTTTATTTGCAGTACTTTTCTCTCAGAGGCCCACAAGGAAGTTTGCTATTTCTGCCAGCTGCAACTTATATGGGCTTCTCAAAGAATCCAGCAAGGCTCTGACAGAGGCAGACAGAAAGGAGGCAAAGGAGAGGAGGAGCAATTTTCTACATCAAAGGTATTACAAAAACACTCGACAAAATTGTATCAAAATGTGTATGACACATATTATCCATGCATCCTGGAAACATCCTTTTCATTCCAAAACTATGGTGAGTCTTGCCAGGCACTTTGAAATTGTACTTGCAAATATGATTCTTAGTTCTTGCAATATGATCTAGGCGAGTGATGCATAAACAAGCATCTCTCTTATCACCTAACTCCCGGGAGGACAAATGGAATTCAGGTAGCATATTCTGAGCAATTATACAGAGACTACTCCCGGTGGTACCTCTTTTCATCCCACACATACCGCTCTGCTTATATAAAACAATCACTATCTGATGAATGATTTTCACAAAGCAGCCAAGAAACAGCATTATGATGGCATAAAGAAGCAAAACTTGATCTAGTGCAGACCTATAAATACAGATGTTTTCTAAATCTAGCAAGGTAATGGGATATGATAATGAGAGTTGAAAAGAAAATGCACATATAAATACTGTAAATATCAATCCTATGTTGGGAAAAAGGAGGAAATGCCATGATTTGTTTACTATGATCAATTTTTTTTCTAATGAAATCAGTGATAGCCATAATCACTTAGCAGGCAGCAGCTGAGAGTAAAAACAAACATCTTGAGCAGCTTAAGGACTTTTTTTCTGTATTATGTCAAGCACAGCACTCCACATAGTGTAGAGACGATATATACTAATAGCATAAAATGTCAAAATTAAATTAAACCAAATAATCTTTGGCATCAATTGAAGACACAGACTGTACCAGTGACCAGTACAGAAAGTTTTAGATATTAGTAATAATGTTAGACATTCATACACCTTTCTGAAGCCTATCTGCTCTGAATATTAAGAATAATATGATCTTATGCTTTTTAAGTAATGGATAGCCCATAAAAAATTTTAAAAGGTAAAGATGTTCAATGATTGAAATATTTAAATTATCACATTCTAGAGTCATATTTCTAAGAAAAATAATACACATACACACACTCAAGAAATGCTTAAATATGAATTTTCTTATATACAGCACTAAAATTTAGGCACCTGTCTATGAAATACAAACAAATTAAATGCCATCTATATTACACAAAAATGTATTTGTTTATGCTAATGCACATTCAAGTCAAATTCACTAGACATTTATCTGGAAGTAGAAATTCCTCTTTTACTGAAGAACATATACAGAAAACAAAATTATTTCCTTAAGTAAATATCTGTGAGACATTTTTGATAGACCAATCTGTTTATATATTTAAGTTAATTCCCTTGAGATTTTCATTTTTTAAATTCTTTCATAAAATTAAGTAATTAACTCAGACTCAATATTGTTAATTAACGAACAATTCTCCTTTTCATTGTTTATTGATATGATATTCTGATATTCATTCCACACCTGAGTAAATATTCTTCTTTCAGAAAGTCACTGGGTAGATTATCCTGCTCCATTTATCACTGAAGGCACAGACATGTTTGTATTCTGAAGTTCTGTCTCTCCTTGAAGTAATTGAGGCTTTAAGCTTCCAAAAGGTTAACTAATTATGAATGACCAAATAGTTTCATTGTAGAGGGTCATTGTTCTTAAATGTCACAGTCATTAGAAGCGATTACAGCTTAACTACCTACCTTGGACTTGTTTTTAATTCAAGAAGAATTAGAAAGCAAAATAAAAATTCTCTCTTTTATCAGGGGTTGGATTACGTTAGGGTCAACATCTTCAAGGTGAGGATGTCAGCGCCTGTGCACAATTTTGTACTTGGTTTTGAACAGGCCCTAAATTGCTTAGAAGAAAAACATGTATCCTCAACACTTTTTACAGGGAAAACAATTCCATAAAGGCAACTACCAAAAAAGCAAATCAAAACTTCTTATGGAGTTTGTTGTTATTGTTGGTTTACTGTTAAAGATGATATTTGCAAACCTCGAGTCATAGAAATAAAATAATGGGTGATTAAGAAATAGTTCCAGGTGTCTGTATTTAAAGAGAAGACAAAATGTTTAAAAGAATTGGTTTTCTCTTTTACCTCTCCATTCAGAGCAAGACCAGCAAAAGGACAATAATACAAGAGTTCTGCTTTTCCCAACTCAGATGGTATAGTGGGGTGAAGGATGAGGCTCTCTTAAACAGAACAAAGTTCCCTATTGCTGCCTTTGATTTATGCATAGTATAGTGAGCTCCCTCTGACTTTATTCCTTATAAATGTTTGTTGAATAAATGATAGATGTATTGTGATTTAGAATGACATAAACAATATTATTAAACACTACTTATTTTCTTTTCTAAAATAGATGAAATAAAAAAGTGTTTTCATATAAGATGTGTGTGTATGTATAGCTAGAGTATATGTATACAATGAGGGTATCTTGTGACATGTTCATGAATGAACTATAAAAGAAAAATTGCTCTGAACCAGCTAAAGAGGCAAGGGAAATGTATTCAAGACCATTGTAACAGGAGAAAGATTTAACTCAACTACATGGAAACAAAAGATGGTAGGGTTTTTAAGCACTGGGGTGAACTGCTGGGAAAAATGCTGGAAGATATTAGGGAGAAAATTGGTCAATGCCATTAGCCATCCGTGTTTGCTAGTTGCCTCTCCTTGAACTTAGGCTCCTCTCCACCCCTAGCTACTGGGTGATAGGGATCCCTGCCTTTTTTGATGACTACATTTCATAGGATGGCTCCCAGGTCCTTGCAAAAGACATCCTTCGGTTGTAGAAGATTTACATCCCAAAGAAGAAAAGAAAAAAATTTACAACTGCAAGTTTTTATTAAGTAAATGCTCTAAGATAAAGGAGGTCAGGGTCCAATAGTCAGAAAGAAACCTGTCTAAAGATTAGTTAACCTGAGGGGAACATTAAGGCTGTCTTGGTCAATACTTGCTCATATTTAGGTATTTTGCTAAACTTACATATACATATATTATCTTTATTTTATAGATGTGAAAAATAATATATCAATTGGCCTGTATAATTTAGAATTGGATGTGCGCTGATGCCCAAAGAGCTTGAAATATACAAATACCATATTTTAAAAAATGAAATTATTAGAGTATATATTTGTATATAATAATTACTAAATACATGCTCTAGGCACCTAATTACAATCACAGCATATTTATATACCAGGTAGAAGAAATATCAGGTGAAAGGAAACTATGTGCTATTTGGTTATTTCCAAGAAAAAGTTCATTTTACATTAATTGATTGAATAATTCATTTTCTAGCTATTGAACATACCATTTAAAATAACAAGTTAAGCTTTTGAACAACACATGAAGAGACGATTTGCAAGAGTAGCCTGAATGTCAAAATTGTAAGTCATTGCTGAATTTGTCAATGGCAATTTTAGGTTGAAGAAAACTTTTGTGTCTGATAAGTGGAGGAGATGCTGAGCTGGGAAACACTTCTTTTTCTTTGCCCTGGCTCAGAACTTCACCTCTTTTCCCTGGATCACAGAGCCTGCTCCTTTTCTGGTCCCCTTTCTTTCAAACTTAAAGAATCATTTCATTTGTGCTCCATAAAGAGTCCAGATTTGTCTTTCTAAAATGCTTACATACAAATCTACCTCATTCACCCGCTTAAATGCCCTTTAATGCCTTCCCAAGCCTGTTTTCTTGTTCAATTCCTAACCTCTGCAGAGGGCCCAGGGAGTACCTCTCTTTTAAGCCACCTGCCCCATCACTGCTACATTACTTCTCTGTCTAAACCAACTCACCAAAATCTGTGGACAAGTGGTGTTTGAATATAAGGTCCCAAAAATTGCATTTTCAACAAGTGCCTTATTCTTAGGTATAGTAGAATCTAACACCCCTTCAGCATGTCTGCACTGGACCTGGAAGTCGGAATGTTTAACAGAACCGATGACTGTTTGAGGAAGCTGTAAAATACTTCCTTAAGCTTTAGCTTAAGAATTGAGTTTGTCACATTAGAAAACAGAGAGAGGCTCTCTGAAAGAAAAGGATATTTATTCAAAAATGGGCATTGTAATGGCAATATACATACCATAGCAAACTACATGCATGCTCAGCTCAGGTAGGTAAAGGAAGACAAATATTTTTAAAGGAAAAATGAAGAAGATTATAAAATTGTTTTGTGATAATTATTGTTAGCTATAAGGATCTATAACAAGGGTGGTGCCGGTCCAAGGTTAGACAGGAAGTTGCTGTGCAGATGTCCTTGCAGAAGTCTTTTTGTGTGTAGTAAGGTTGTGGTCGGCCTTTCTTTCAAAAGGTTGTGGTTTTTGCGGAGTCTTTTGTGATAGTCGTTGCCATCAGGCATTTGTGCATAAGAACCCTCCGTTCACGGCCATCCTCGATGCCACTTGGCACAGTCTTTAACACAAGTGGCTCCATTTTGACTCTGACAACTTTCACAAGTTCTACATGTGGGTGGGTGACAGGACAGAAATGAAATTTATATTTCTGTGAATTGACTTTATTTACCTTGGCTTTACCATGAAGATATTTTACATATTTAAAACACTAATTTTAAAGAGAACAATTCTTAAAATCTAAGAAAGTCAGTTTCTGAGATGCCCTCACTGACACAGACCCTTGCCTTTAACATACTCTTCCTTTCATCTCTGCTTATGCTGTCTCTGGAATTGATTGTTGTCCTCATTGCATTGGAGTGTGATTATTTTATTAAACCTAATTGATTATGAGCCCCATTAAGAATCAGAGCATAATATGCTCCTCCTTCTATCTCCAGCAGTTAGCACTGTGTTTGACACACTGTGATTCTTTAAAAAAGGCAAAAATATTGATGTAGTATATATACATACGCTCTCTTAGGACTGCTAAGCAAAGTAGGAATACCCTAAATATTGATCCTTTAAGGACATGATAGCTTATACAAGTAACATGAAGGCAGGGGTTTTGTATATATGTTGTTCACTGTAATATTCCCAGCACCTAAGACAGTGATTGCACACATAGCAGGTTCACAGTACATTTTGTTGACTGTTTAATGAACGGACGGATAACTAACATAGCCATGCTTAGGATTCCCCTTATGTAATGGTACATTGGACTCATTCATTATGTGGATTCTAACAGTCATAATTCTTGTTTTACCTATTTATTTACTAAGGCATCAATTTCCCCTGGAAAAATTCTAAGATCTATTGAAGAAAACAAAAGATATTTAGAAATGGAACGTGTTGTCAAATAACAAAGGCTGACATTATACATAGTAGACACACACATCCAAATTATTTGGTTAGAAGGACCGCTATCAAGAATTGTGGACTTACTGACAAATGAATGACCCTACAATTAATCAAATATATTTTGTTAATTTAAGAACAACTCTGGTCTGCCATTGTTTGACAAGGGTGCAGCTTTGATTTGAGGCACATGGTCTGCATTTATCTAGTAAAAGTGGAATATTTTTATGGATATTCTGGTTTGACTAGATTGTGCTTAATTTACTCAT
This sequence comes from Pan troglodytes, assembly GCF_028858775.2. Taxonomy (NCBI): domain Eukaryota; kingdom Metazoa; phylum Chordata; class Mammalia; order Primates; family Hominidae; genus Pan; species Pan troglodytes. The sequence continues at coordinate 109,978,530 of NC_072412.2, read as the reverse complement.
TCAACAGATCTACCTAAAGGCCTTAGAAATGACTGAGTTGAGTGCTTCTTTCAAGAGGGATTTATATAAGCAGGACCCAATTTAGAAATAATTTCTGCTGAATGCGTTGAGTTCCTTTATTAACAAACTGGAAGTTTTATTTAGATCTTTGGCTCGTGATTTACATTTGGATCCTTACCTTTTTAGCTCCCATTCAGAGTATTCTGCCCAAGAATGTCCCAAACACTAGTCTACACATTTTTTATGAAAAATTTTTACTCCTCTGCAGCAAAAGAAGGAAAAAAAAAAGCACTATTACATCTATATCCCCAAATCTCTGTAACTGTCTCTATATCCTGACACAGTAAAAAGTGAATAATTCTCTCCAATGGGCTTCAATTAAATAAAAAAATTGTTCTGTGAAAAATCTAATGTCTATGCCTGTTCATTCTAGGTTCATTCTGACCTCATTACTAGGAGACACTGATAATCATCAGTTATCACTCTTTGCCCCACCATAAACTTATCGTTCTCCTGACACTGTTTCATATCTTTGCCCCTAGACTATGTTGTGCTTTATTTTCTCAGGGCCTTGCTAGGTGATGACCTACCTTATTGGATAAAGTCAAAGATAGTTCCTTTTTTCTCTTCCTCTTCCCTAAGATAAGAGCCAGAAAACAATTTCATTCCTAAATTGTGGGCTTTCCTCTGTAAAAGAGAATATATTTTGAAAGATATATTGTTGTTCGGAGCTTGGGGCTAATATTGATTAAAAAGGATAATCTATTGGCTTGGAAAATAAAAGTAGAGCAGAATTACACTTCTCACCAATTTCCCTGTTTGAATAAAATAGGAATATGTGAAATGAGGAGATTCAGAAAAACTTTTACCAGTCATCAGGATGGGAGGAACCAGGTAAAGAACACTGGAGACTAAAAATTATCTGCATTTGTGTAACACCAGGCCTGCAGGTGAGCCAAATACACAGCTAGATTTGCCCAAACACAGCAGAGCATACAGTTGAAACTAAAATGCATCTGTCCCACTCCTTGTGGATAAGGGGTCCTTGTCATCATTATAATGATATTTAAGTACAGAAGCATCACAAATGAGATCAATAATATAAAAGAAGAAGTGACTGGTTGATGATGTTACTGGTTGTCTAAGTAAGTGGTAGATCCTCCTTGTAAGAGTAACAGGAGGGTTTTGGGAGAGGTTTGCATAGGAATAAAAATTGACAACAAGGGAAGGCGGAATGGGCCTGCATTGCTGGAAATGGCTTATGTGTACACTGAGGATGCATACTTGGAAACGTTTCAAGTAAGCACGTGGGTTGAATATGTTGATGAATATTCAGTGAGTATAAAACAGGTAGGTGTCCTGTAGATTTCCTTCATCCCATCTGTCCTGCCCTCCATGACTGTGCACAGAGAGAAACCCCAGGTAGCAAGGAGCTGAGTCAGCACCACTTACATCCTACTTTTATGTATTTTCCTTTCCTCCTGGAAGAAAGGCTCTGGGGTGTCCTCATCCTTTTCTATGCATGAGAAATACCCAGAAGAGAGGCAGGCTTATGGTAGGTCATTGCAATTTTATTGAATTTCAATTAAGATTTCACATAAGCGTTTCACATAAGATTACCCTATGTGTAAGCTGTTCATGGACCACGGCTCTGCTTCAGAATGTGGTTCTGTTCCATGTACCTTATTTTTCTTTTACCAAGCTTGGAGGAGCAGCCTCCATCCCGGGCATTAACTCAGATGATCTAAACCAACAAACCACATGAAAGTCTTTGCATAGATCTGACATGTGTCACATTCTACTGACCAAAACAGGTTATGTGACCATATCTGATAGTGGACAGGGAAGTACATTCTAACTACAGGGGAGATAGGATGTGGCTGGCAAGAACAAGGATAGATACTGCAATGACAGCAGAGGGTGTGTAAAGTAGTGAACAGTAACCCTGCAGCTGCTACCTGGCCTCTCATTGTAAAACTCACACAATGCTCATAGTATGTAAAACTCATACAATGCTCATAGAGTGCTCATAGACGTTGTTTCTCATACATGGTTTTCCCACTTTATCTTGGGATACCCATTTTCTCCAACTTTTGACTTCTAGGAATACTATGGCAAGGCAAAGAAGAAAAGAAAGAGTAAGAAGGAGGTAGTAAGAACAATAATCAGAATTGTCAGTATATTTTAAAGGCAGAAAGGAATTTGGAATAATTTATTTCAATGCTTTCATGTATAAGATGGGGAAATCAAGAAACAGGGATAAAAGGCACAGACACAAGGTTTTACAGGTGGTAATAGTTTCAAGTTTTGATAGTTAAAAAATTCTGGACTCCTGTGTTCCTTTGGCCAAGAAGCAACCCTCTCCTTGCCAATTCCAGCCCATAGAATATTACCAGGGAGTCTTCCTTTCTGCATTTCTAAATAATGGTGACTTTCTCATTAAATAATAATATACACTTCTTTCTATGAGATGCGTTTCCTTATGCTATTATTGGAAATAAAGTTTTTGGAAAACGAATTCACCATCCACCCAAATCCCACCATTTTACCTGTACAACTGAAAGCAAGTTGAGCTCTGTGGAACTTAAGAGGCCACTTAAGGGCCTCAGATCGATTTCACTAAATTGTAATTTAATAATTTTATTTCAATCCACACAAATCTGCATATGGGTTGGGTTGGACACACTTATCATCACCATAGTAAGCTGTGATATCTCTTCTCTGAATCAAATGTAATTTGAATTTTAAAAGACTTTCCAGCACATGAAAAGAAAGACAAGGGACAATGCTTCATTTCTCTCTCTCTTAGAAACTTAAGGAAATAGATCACTGAGTGTTTAACTATCAGAAGTTTATATTCTATAAGTCTCAGTTGAGAAATGTGATAAGTCAAACCATTTAAAATACACTAAGAGGAGGAGCAGAGCAAGATGGTGGAACAGAAGACTTCACTGATAATTCCCCCTCACCTGGAAGGACACCAATCTAACAACTACCTACACTCAAATAAGCATCTTCATAAGAATAAAAAAGTCAGGTGAGCACTCACAGTACTGGGTTTAAACTTGAAATCAGTGAAAGAGGCGCTGAAGAGGAAAACAACAACAACAACAAAAACAGTTGTGAATCATTGGCACCACCCTTCCCCCAACCCCTGGCAGCAGCATGGTGCAGAGAATGATTCTGTGTGCTGGGGAAAGGGAGAGTCCAGCAGTTGTGAGGCATTAAACTCAGTGTTGCCCTGTTATAGCAGAAAGCAAATCAACCCAAATGCAGCTGATGCCTACCCATGGAGGAAACCTTTAAACCAGCCCTAGCTAAAGGGAAATAGCAGATCTCAGTGACTGGGACTTCAGTTTCCAGAACTCTAACCGTCGTGGGCTAAAGTGCTCTGGTGTCTTAAATAAATCTGAAAGGCAGTCTAGGCCACGAAGATTGCAACTCCTATGCAAGACCTAATGCTTGAACTGGCTCTGGCCAGTGCAGTGGGGGATCATGCAACCTACTGAGATGGGCTAAGGGAGTGCTGGCATCACCCCTCCCTTAACCCCAGGCTGCATAGATCAGAGCTCTGAAAGAGACCCATTCTTTCTGCTTGAGGAGAGGAGAGGAAAGAGTGGGGAGGACTTGGTCTTGCATCTTAGATACCAGCTCAGCCACAGCAGGATAGGGCACTGGTCAGAATTGTAAGGTTCTCTTTCCTGGCCTTAGATCCCAGAAAAAATATCTAGACACACCTTGAGACAGAAGGGAACTTACTGCCTTGAAGAGAAAGATCCAGCCCTGGCAGGATACAACACCTGCTAACTGAAGAGCCCCTGGGCCCTGAATAATCAGAAGCAATACCCAGGCAGGACATCCTGGCCCTAGAGTAAGACTCTAAGACTTGTGAGCTTCAACAGGGACTCAGCACATAACAAGCTGTGGTAGCTATGGGACAAGACTCCATCTCCTTGAGAAAAGTGGAGGAAAATGTAAAGGGGACATTGTCTTCCATCTTAGTAACCAGTTTGCCCATGGTGTGGTGGTGGAGCACCAAGCAGAATTTTGGGGTCCCTAATTCCAGGACTTGGCTTTTGGGTGGCATTTCTGGATCTGCTCTGGGCCAGAGGGGATCTCACTACCCTGAAGGATGAGTCAAAGTCCAGGTGGTATTTACCACAAGATGACTGAAGAGCCCTTGGGCCTTAAGGGAACATTGTTTGTAGGCTGGCAGTACTCCTTGTGGCCTGGGGTGGTGATGGCAATGGAGTGAGACTCCTCTGCTTTTGGAAAGGGGAGGGAAGACTGGGGAGAACTGTATCCTGTGGTTTGATTGTAAGCTCAGCTGCAGTACAATAGAACACCAGGTAGACTTCAAAGGTTTAGACTCTAGTCCTTGACTCCCAGACAGCACCTCTAGAAGCACTCAAGGCCTGGGGAACTTGTGGCTCCAAAGAGAAGAACACAGGCCTGGTTGGCTTTGTCAGCTGATGAATGATTGTAGAGCCCCAGGACCTTGAGTGAACACAGGTGGTAGCCAGGGAGTGGTTACATCAGGCTTTGGGTGAGACACAGTGCTATGCTGGCTTCAGGTCTGACCCAGCACAATCCCTGTGGTCCTGGCCATAGAAGGGCTTGTGTCACTCCTCCTCCAGCTCCAGGTGGTTCAGAACAGACCCAGAAATACTGCTTGTTTGAGAGAAACTAAGAGTAGAAAAAAAAAAAGTCTCTTGACTTGTAATCCCAAGAATTCTTGGAGATCTTGTCCAAAACCATCAAGGCAGTATCTCTACAAGTCTTCAAGGATCACATCATTACTTTACTGGGCTTGGTGTGCCCCCCAAATCAGATAGAGCTTATATCACAAGACCCACATCCTTTGAAATATTTGGAAAACCTTTCCATGTAGGATGGATACAAACAAACCCAGAATGCAAAGACCAGTAAATGTCCAGACCCAGATGATCATCTACAAATATTAAGACCATCCAGGAAAATATGACTGTACCAAAATAACTTAATAAGGCACCATGAACCAATCCTGGAGAAACAGAAATATGCGACCTTTCAGACAGAGAATTCAAAATAGATGCACTGAGAAAATTCGAAGAAATTCAAGATAACACAGGGAAGGAATTCACAATTCTATGAGATAAGTTTAACACAGAAATTGAAATAACTACAAAGAATCAAGCAGAAATTCTGGAGCTGAAAAATGCAATTGATATACTGAAGAATGAATCAGAGTCTTTTAGTAGCAGGACTGGTCAAGCAGAAGAAAGAATTAGTGAGCTCAAAGGCTATTTGAAAATACACACTCCGAAGAGACAAAAGAAAAAAGAATTTAAAAAAATGAAGTGTGCCTATAGAATCTAAAAAATAGCTTCAAAAGGGCAAATCTAAGAGTTATTAGCCTTAAAGAGGAAATAGAGAAAGAGATAGTTAGAAATTATACTCAAACGGATAATAACAGAGAACTCCCCAAACCTAGAGAAAGATAACAACATCCAAGTACAAGAAGGTAATAGAACACCAAGAAGATTTAACCCAAATAAGACTGCCTCAAGGTATTTAATAATCAAACTCTCAAAGATCAAGAATAAAGAAAGATTCTAAAAGCAGCAAGATAATAGAAACAACTAACACATTGGAGCTCCATTATGTCAGGCAGCAGACTTTTCAGTGGAAAGCTTATAGGACAGGAGATAGTAGCATGACATATTTTAAGGACTGGAGGAAAAAATCTTTTATCTTAGAATAGTATATCCAGTTAAATTATCCTTCAAACATGAAGGAGAAATAAAGACTTTCCCAGACAAAAAAAAGAAAACTGAGGAATTTTATCGACACTAGACCTGTCCTACAAGAAATCTTAAAGGGATTACTTCAATCAGAAAGAAAATGATGTTAATGAGTAATAAGAAATACTCATTATTATGATACAAAACTCACTGGTAATAGTAAGTACACAGAAGAATAGAATGTTATAACATTCTAAATGTGGTGTGTAAGAAAGCCAGTAAAAATAATGAGCCAGTAAAAATAATCACTACAACAACTTTTCAAGACAGGCAATACAATAAGATATAGGTAAAAACAAAACATTAAAAAGCAGGGGGGATGAAGTTAAGATGTAGAGTTATTTTAGGTTCCTTTTTGTTTCTCTGTTTGTTTGTTTCTGTAAACAGTGTTCTTATCAGCTTAAAATACTGGGTTATAAGACAGTATGTGTAAGCCTCATGGCAACCTCAAACCAAAAACCATACAACAGATACACAAAAAATAAAAAGCAAGAAACTAAATCACATCACCAGAAAAAATCACCTTCACTAAAAGGAAGACAGGAAGGAAAGAAAGAAAGAAAAGATGACTACAAAACAACAAAAATACAAATAAAAAATGACAGGAGTAAGTTCTTCCTTATCAATAACAACGTTGAATGTAAATGGACTAAGCTCTCAATCAAAAGACATAATGTGGCTGAATGTACTAAAAGAAAATAAGATCCAGTAATATGCTGTCTACATGAAAATCACCTCACCTATAAAGACACACAGGCTGAAAATAAGGGGATAGAAAAAGATATTTCTTACCAATGGAAACCAAAAAAGAGCAGGAGTAACTCCATTTAGACAAAATAGAATCCAAGACAACAAAAACTGTAAGAAGAGACAAAGAAGGTCACTATATAATCATAAAGAGACCAATTTAGCAAGAGAATCCAACGATTTTAAATATACATGCATGCAACACTAGATATATAAAGCAAATATTATTTGAGCTAAAGAGAGAGTTAGACCTCAATACAATAATAGTTGGAGACATCAACATCCCACTCTCAGCAAAGGACAGATCTTCTATAGGGATAATCAAAAAGAAACATCAGATTTAAACTGCACTATAGACAAAATGAACTTAATAGGTGTTTACAGAATATTTTATCCAACAGCTGCAGAATACACATTCTTCTTCTCAGTACATGAATCATTCTCAAGGATAGACCATATGTTAGGTCAGAAAACAAGTCTTAAAACATTCAAAAAATGAGATAGTATCAATTATCTTCTCTGACCACAATGGAATAAAACTAGAAATCAATAATGAAAGGAATTTTGGATAATATATAATTACATGGAAATTAAACAATACGCTATGGAATGACCAGTAGGTCAATGAAGACATTAAGAAGGAAATCAAAAATTTATTTGAAACAAATGATAATGGAAACGCAACATACCAAAAATATGGGAATACAGCAGAAGCAGTACAAGAGGAAAGTTTATAGCTATAACTGCCTGCATCAAAAAAGAAGAGGAATTTCAAAGAAACAACCTAACAACACCTCTTAAAGAACTAGAAAAGCAAGAGCAAACCAAAGCCAAAATTAGGAGAAAAAAAGGAAATAATGTAAATCAGAGATGAAATTGAAATGAAAAAAATACAAGAGATCAATGAAACAAAAAGTTGTTTTTTTGAGAAGTTAAACAAAATTGACAAACCCTTAAGCCAAACTAAGAAAAAAAAAAGAGAGAAGAACTTAATAAATAAAATCAGAAATGAAAAAAGAGACATTAAAACTGATACCACAGAAAGTCAAAAGGCCATTAGTGGCTACTGTTAGCAACTATATGACAATAAACTGGAAAATCTAGAAGAAATGGACAAATTCCTAGACACATATGACCAACCAATATCAAACCATGAAGAAATGGAAAACCGGAGCATGCCAATAATAAGTAGTGAGATTGAAGCCATAATAAAAAATCTTCCAGTAAGAAAAAGCCCAGCATCCAATGGCTTTATTGCTGAATTCTACCAAACATTTAAAGAAGAATTAATGCTAATCCTACTCAAGCTATTCTGAATAATAGACGAGGAGGGAGTACTTCCAAAATCATTCTATGAAGCCAATATTACCCTAGTACCAAAACCAAAGACAAATCTAAAAAAGAAAACTACAGGATACTATCTCTGATGAAAATTAATGCAAAAATCCTCAACAAAATACTAGCAAATAAGATTCAACAATACATTAGAAAAAGCCTTAATCATGACCAAGTGAGATTTATCCCTAGGTTGCAAGGATGGCTCATCATATGCAAATCAATCAATGTGATACGTCATATCAACAAAATAAAGGACAAAAACCATATGATCATTTCAATTGATACTGAAAATCCATTTGATAGAATTCAACATTGCTTCATGATAAAAACCTTTAAGAAGAACTGGGTAGAGAAGGGACATACCTCAACATAAAAGCCATATATAACAGACCCAAAATGTATGCTTGTATTAAAACATCTCATGTACCCCATAAATATATACAACTTGTATGTACCCATAAAAATTAAAAACTAAAGTGTGTGTGTGTGTGTATATATATATATATATATATATATATAGAGAGAGAGAGAGAGAGAGAGAGAGAGAGAGAGAGAAAGGGAGGACAGAACATTCAAAGCCTGCAATTCATTTTCAGTGATTAGTTGACTCTACTCTGATTTAAGAGGAACACACACAATAGTCACCCACCGTTTTCTCCTCGACTGTGCTGCAAAAATGAATACAACAACCATAACATGATGAATTTTTAAATACATCTCTTGCTCCTAAAAAAAAAAAAAATGTAGCTGGCCTGTCAAAATAGTTGCTGCCTTCCAAATTTCCAGATTACAGGTGTTCCCTTAATGACTTAAATGATTGTCTTTCTGCCAAGATAACAAAGGTGGGACAATTGATGTAACTATTATCCATCTTGTAAAGAGTTTATAAAATCCTTACTCATGATTGGCTTCACACGCTGATTAAGAGACACTTTCTATTTCAGACTTTAATTAAAAGCAATAAAAGCAGTCAACTGTAGGCCATGAATGTGTTGGTGACAAAAAAAAAAAGTGCCATTAGAGAGATGGAAGATCAAGCACTGAACAAATTTAGTGTGAAGCCTCGTAAGTGGATCCATATGCCTGTGCTTAAAGCCGCTCTGTGATAGCCACAATAGCCAAGGGATTGCACAGATAGAATAAAACAGCAATTAACAGGAGAACCGTCCGTTTTAGACCCAATCTGCTTTACTTTAAGAAAAATATGCACCATCTTTCTTCATATTTATATAAATGTCAAAGTTAATGAAAACAAAAAAAAAGATGACTTTTGAAGGAACAAACTCTAGCCAGCAAGTTGTGTTATAAAACACAAATTGGTAATTTAATTCAGTTGCATCTGAAGAGTAATTTAATATACATCATTGAACAGATGTCATAGACTGTTGTGAGTCATAGAGAAATTTCGAGCAAATGGTTATCAATTCCCACCGTATTACAGTAATTATTCACTTACCACTCAATTATAAACATTTACCTGTACTTTAAGCCATATAACTCAAGAAAGTGAGCTTGTGAAAATGCAGTCCAGTTAGCAGCACACAGAAGGATACAAGTTGTTAGAGGGACAAAACATGACATGTGGGTTTTGCTTCCTGCTGGCATTTTTGTAGCCATCTCTAAGCACTTGAGTGATAAAAAGCAGCAACTGTCATAGATTCCTTAAAGCCTGATACACACATTTGGATATTTCACAAATATGCATACACATCCTCACTTTCTCAGAGATCACAAGGGGCATTTTCTACTTGCATACCTGGATCACAACCAAATAAAGATTTCAGGAAAAGTCTGAGTTAAGTTGATCTTTCAAAGGAAGGCTCCTTTCCTAAATCCTGCCACGGAGAAACGCAGGAATGCAACACGGTGTTTTTGCATGAGGTAAGGCCCTGACTTCTCAGGGCTCAGTATTTTGGCACGGGAGGCAGACAGATACCAACTTGGCAATTTAAGAAGGCCGTGTTACAAAGACTTGAAAAATGAAATCTAGTGTGACAGGAAAAACATTAACATCTGAGTTTCATAGCCTCTCTTCCTTCACTCCCCATCAAAGATAATCTTATTTTGCCAGTTTTATTCAGGCTCTTACTGTGCCGACTGGCACAGCTGGGGTTGAGGGGTGGAAGGCTGGAAATAAAAGAAGCTAAAACCAAATTGATTGATTTTGTTGAAAGAGGCAGAGATTTACTCCCACAAAGAAGAAAATAAAGCATATGCATGTAGCAAGTGGAAATGGGGGTAAACATAAAAGCCAGTGATACCGTGCTGTAGAGAGGTATGGTGGGGCCGGGGTCATGTTTTACTTTCTGCTTTGCTGAAGGGAGTGAAGGATGAAAGGATGGAGGAGGGAAGAAGATTTCTGTTTAATTTAAATAAACTTTTTTATGAGCCTGTGATCTTTTAAAAGGCAACAGCGAATTTTATTTTTGTTTATTGTTTTAGACATAGAATTGACATTTTATTTTAATGAAATATTTTAAAAAAATTATCCCAAATGGAAAATAATTTGTATGGGTTTTGCAAATATAATATTTAGTACAAAGCGCAAAGTATCTCTTTTTTAAAAAAAAATGCACAAATCTTAAGATCTAGCCAGTTTTTCTTTTTTTTTTTTTTTTTTTTTTTGAGAGGGAGTCTCCCTCTATCACCCAGGTTGGAGTGCAGTGGCGCGACCTCGGCTCACTGCAAGCTCCGCCTCCCGGGTTCACGCCATTCTCCTGCCTCAGCCTCCCGAGTAGCTAGGACTACAGGCACCCACCACCACGCCCGGCTAATTTTTTGTATTTTTAGTAGAGACGGGGTTTCACTGTGTTAGCCAGGATGATCTCGATCTCCTGACCTCGTGATCCATCCGCCTCGGCCTCCCAAAGTGCTGGATTTACAGGCATGAGCCACCACGCCTGGTGCCAGTTTTTCTCAAAACTACAAGAGTCCTATTAATTCTAGTCACTCAAAACATAATACATATTTAAAATATATTTTAGTGTGAGCTCCTGTTGTGTTTAAACATATTGATATTAGATGTTTAGAGGTAGACTAACTTTCCTGCTAAGACAGGAAAAGCTATGTCTTCTTCACACTATAAACTGAAACTAAGAATGTCTCCACACACAGACACATGCACAGGTAAGTGCTCAACTTTTTTCCTGGATGGATGTTATTCTATTTGTGTTTTCTAAAACCTTCATATGAGTTGTAAACCACCATAGCTTAATTCCCCGGAAATGCAGGAAGGACCATTTTTTGCTATTATATTCAGTTAAATTATGATGAAAAAATCCAAATGTCCTGATTATTTTATCATCAGTCCACTAGTCCATTAAATCCCAATATTAGTGGTTTCATGTAATTAAAATGCACCTGTACGTTCCTTTCAGTGATCATGAAACAACTTCTAATTTATACAAGCAGTAAATACAAATTTTAGGAAACTAGGGATAAACATCCTAGACCTAAAAATGTCTTTACTTATATATTTGCACAAATTCTATTCAGCAAGCAAATCCAAATTTATATGTATGCCATTTCCACCATGCATCATTCAGTCCATCGACCTGTCTAGCCTCTCTTCTGCATCATGTTATTTTGTGTCACTTGATAAAATTTAGCACATGTGACAGTCAGAACATCTGGGTTGAGCCTAGGCTTTTTCTCCTAGTAACTGGATATCCCTATACAATCAATATAAGTCATCTCACTTTTCTTATCTGTGAACTGGAGATAAAAATTGTACATGCCTCATACATTCCTGTTGACGTTTTTTATAAAACCTTGCATGGAACGTGCACAATACTCAACATAAGGGACGAGTACATGGCAAGGTCCAAAAAAAGGAGGCTGTTCTTTCCATTATTGAATTAGTGTTCCCTTTTCTTTCCCCTGCAGAGCCTCATAGAATAAGGCTTGGTATTTCAATATTGATGCTTTTAGCTAGGCAAGCCATCATCAACATAAACAAATGTAAAATGCTCACACTATGCAGACATGAAAACCACCCACTAGGCCTAATATTAGAATGTGTTGACTTTCCCAGAGATTTACATATTCTTCTCTAGAGAAAAGATTCACTGCAAATATCTCCACGAATTTTGAGATGTAGACAAGAAACACAACTCCTTCAGTTCTCAGTCTCACTCTCACTTTCTCTTGCTCTGTCTCTCTCTCTCTCTTCCACTCTCTCTCTCTACACCCCTCTGTTTCTCAAAAAGCCATACACACTGATTTTTGGGGGAAAAAATGAAAACCTCTTTTAAAATCCTATCATTTTGGAGGGCAAATGAAGATATTCTATGTTTTGTGGTTGGGATGGTTAATATTGAGTGTCAACTTGATTAGACTGAAGGAGGCAAAGTATTGTTCTGTGAAGGTGTTGCCAAAAGAGATTCACATTAGAGTCAGTGGACTGGGAGAGGCAGACCCACTAGCAATATGAGTGGGTGCCATCTAATCAGCTGCCAGTGCAGTTAGGATAAAAGCAGGCGGGGGAACGTGGAAGGGCTGGCCTGGCTAAGTCTTCTGGCCTCCATCTTTCTCCCATGCTGGATGCTTCCTGCCCTTGAACAGCGGAATCCAAGTTCTTCAGCTTGGACCTACACCAGCGGTTTGCCAGGGGCTCTCGGGCCTTTGGCCACAGACTGAAGGTTGCACTGTCGGCTTCTCTACTTTTGAGGTTTTGGGACTGGGACTGGCTTCCTGGCTCCTCAGCTTGCAGATGGCCTATGGTGGAGCTTCACCTTGTGATCTTGTAATAAACTCCCTTTCACATATAGCTCTGTCCCATTAGTCCCTTCCCTCTAGAGAACCCTGACTGACACAGTGGTATATTTGTATCTCTTAAAGATGTTGGGCTCAAATGTAGGAATTACTTCAACCAGGGAAATATTACTTCCACCAGGGAAATATAGTTAGACATGGGTCTAACTATAATTATTGTAATTGCTCTCACCTTGGGCAATTCCTTAATAAGATGGACACATTTTATCTTTTTTGGGGTCATTGCCCCTGCTTCCTTCCCCTCTAAAGTGAGATAAGAAGGCTAGAGGGGGCTGGATTGTGGAGAGTAGAAGAGGTAGTACCCTTCTCCAGCAGAGAGAAGGCTCTGGTAAAGTTGCTTTATCTGCAGACGTGTCCTTTGGGAGAATGCTCGGGGCATATTTCTCAAAGGTAGATTTTTCCCTTTCATGTCAGATCCCTAAGAGGACCTTTTCTTGCTCTTTACCACAGAACCCAGCGGGATTCCTGGACGGAAAGCTCATGCAAGCCTGCGTGTCCTCAAGGAGGGGACTCTCTCTCCCTCACTCCCTTCCCCACCACTCTCAGCATCTTAAAAAACCAACACTATTTTAATGCAGCTGACAGCTAATTTTAATGTTTTATTAGCTCTAATGTAAAAAAAAATCAAAGAAAAGATAAAACAAATGAAAGCTAAGCAATGATATATGAGGATAGTTTAAAAAATTGCCTAAAAAATTATTTCCTTTCACCCCAAAATGTCTAATCATGTCAATAGTGCAGAAACTAAGGGCACATTTGCTATTTAATGGCAGTGAAGACAAAATATTATTTAGTGTAGTAGCTCCTCCTTCCCCTCAGGTGACCTGGCATCCACTATAAATATTGGAGAAGAAATCTCACTATGGCCTCTGTCCACTTATGGAGAATGTGTGAAAGCGGAGACAGAGAGAGAGAGAACACCGGGGAGAAACAGAACAAGTGAAAATTTTCCGGTAATAATCAACAGGCTTGCCAGAACAAGAATAGCTAATTCTGAGTGTTAACAGGTCTTACAATGCAATCACAACTCTCTCCAATTTCCCTCTATCTTATACAGAGCTTTGTAGAGGGAAGGTATTGAGAAAACATTTCGTGCAGGTCGATACTATAGAGAAAAGGTAGATTAGTTATTAACAGATATTATTAGTTCAGCTCAAGAAATTCAGCGCCAAGAATGGCCAGGAAATATGTCAGATTTCTCAATGTATCAGAGATTTTCTTGCACAAGTACAACCAGAATTGCTATAATATTTTGAATGCAGGTTATAGTGGTTATTTCTTCAGGTTTTAAACAAATACCTTTAGAAATATCTAGAATTCTCATTCTAAATGAGAATTACTTATGTCAAGCCCAGTTTTGCAATAATTCTAGATGTTGCCTACATCTGTGTTACATCTGTAATACCTGTAACAGAGATATTCCTTTATAACTTGCGTTTTCTAGGCCATATAATCTTGTTGGTAGAAATAAGAAAATAACAAAAACTCCTACCAGATTTTTTTTTGTTTCATATCCACTAAATTTGCTGGAAGTTCAATCTCAATAAATCCTTCCCATATAGCTCTGTATAGGGTGTGGAATGGGATGGGTTAGAAAGAGATGAGATGAAACAGGGTGAGGTGGGATGGGAAAAGATGGAATAGTATGAGAATGGGATGGATGTGATAAGATGGAATGAGATCCCATGAGATGGGATGGGATGGGATAAGATGAAATGGTATGAGAATGAGATGGGTGAGATAAGATGGAATGAGCTGCCATGGGATGGGATGGGATGGGATGGCCAGGTATGGGGAGCAGAAGGGAAAATTCTCCATCTACTCTTCGTATGCTCATCGTTATCCTCTACTAACTAGCTCATGATGTCTTTAGTCACTCTCAAAGTCAGAAATGACCATCATGGCCCTTATGACTGTCAAAGATCCCACTGCTACTACTGCTGCCAGTGTCCACTGTGTGACTTGCACAGAAAAATGCCAAAGTCATTCATTCTCTACCAAGGACACCAGTAGGCAATTCAGTGGGTCCTAAATGCATAGCTTTTGCCAACCCAAAGACGCCACTCAGTGTTACTTCCCAATTCACCACCCTGGCTGCAATGAATATTTGGAGTGTTCATTGCACCACGGAAATTGAATAAAGCATTATCTTTGCTTTCAATTTGTCTTTTATTACTGCTTCTTTTCTAGATGATCAGGCACAAATTCAGGAAAAATGACCTAGTGAGACTGTATTTTTATTACTTCTTCTCAAGAGAGGTATTTAAATCAAGGGCAAGAAAATTGATCATGTCTTATATCTAAGAAATTGGCATTCATTCTTACAAAGTGTAAGAATAAATGTAAAAATTAAAGTTCTGGTTTGCCTGGTCATGGTTCTCCTATCTCTTTAGAAAGCTTTTCTTTTCCAAACAACTGATGTGTAAGGAGGATCTGTGTGCAAGTTATTAAGGAATTGAGGAGGACGAATCTAATTTGCCTTGCCAAAAAAGAAATTACGTCATGCAGAATTATTTGACCTAAAACTTGGAGATTATTTATTGATTCAGCAAGTAGAAACGGGGCCAGGGTGGGGTGGGGTGGGTGCCATGCTTTTATGCACTCCACAAATATCTGTTTCGTACCTCACATATGCTAGGTCCTATGACGTAGAGTTGAAGAAAGAAGATGCAGCCTTTTCCCTCTGGATCTACTAATCTAGTGCAGGAAACAAACTTGACACAAATAATGGTACAACTACTTTTGTAATTACTAATTGCCATGAGTTCAATGGTATAAAAGTGAAGGGTACTATGGAGTGATGTAATGAAGAAATTAATATATATTGAGACCATCAGGGAGTATTTTGTTGAAGAAGGGGTCTTAAGTATAAGATAAGATCTTGTTGAAAAAAAAGTGACAGGAAATAAGCCAGAAGGAGCAAAGGGCAAATGTGAAGCCCTTGTGGATTAAATGTGAGGTCATCCCAGGAACTTGAAGAAGACCCATGCGGTTGAACACAGAGTGGTAGATTACAGGGGAGAATCTAGAGACACGAGTATATTGTAATGTTGAATTTTATCTCAGGTATAATAATGATGCATTAAGTATAACTCTGTAAGGAGCGTTTCATTTTCCTCTCTATTTTGAATTACTCCTTTCAAGAGTCCTTAAAATGGAATTACTGAGTTTCAGGTAGCAAACTTTAAAAAACTCTCAGTACATGGTAATAGAAGGGCCTAAACTGTGTCTCCTCAAATCCAATATGTTGAACCCCCCAAACCCTAGTGCGTCACAGTATGAGTATACCTGAAGATAGAGACTTTAAATAAGCAGTTAAGTTAAAATAAGACCATTGTCTCAGGCCCTAATCCAATATGACCAGTGTCCTTACAGTAGCAGGAAGAGACCCCAGGAGAACATGCACACAGAAGGACACAGCCATCTGCAAACCAAACAGAAGTCTCAGAAGACACCAAACATGCTGGCACCTTGATCTTGGACTTCCAGCCTACAGAGCTATGAGAAAATAAATTTCTGTTGTTTAAGCCACTGGTTTTGTGGTATTTTTTATGGCAGCCTTGGCAAGCTAATACAAGTACCAAATTGGTTTGCCAAGTGATATGGTTTGGCTGAGCCCCACCCAAATCTCATCCTGAATTGTAGCTCCCATAATCCCCACATGTCATGAGAGGGACACGGTGGGAGGGAATTGAATCATGGGGATGGGTGTTCCCATGCTGTTCTCATGATAGTGAATATGTTTCAGAAAATCTGATGGTTTTATAAAGGGCAGTTCCCCTGCACACACTCTCTTGCCTGCCACCATGTAAGACGTGACTTCGCTCCTCCTTTGCCTTCCACCATGATTGTGGCTCTCTCCAGCCAGCTGGAACTGTGAGTCCGTCACACCTCTTTGTCTTTATAAATTACTCAGTCTCAGGTATGTCTTTATTAGCAGCATGAGAACCATCTAATACACCAACAAATGAAAACAAGATATAATAGAAATAAGATCATATTAATCTGGACACAAAAGCTGGTGATACATATGTTTATATTTCATTTATAGAAAAACTATGATGGCTGGTGGGAAATGTTCTAAAACTAAGGGGTGCAGGAGGCTAATGCCTTATTTGAGATGATTTTAAGATAGCCTCAAAACAGGTCAGGGCCTGAGTCAGTGTGGGTAGCAGGAGAGGAGAGGAGGAAAAGAACTGAAGAAGATTTGGATACTGGAATTGAACAAACTTAATTACACCTGAGTTTTTTTTTTTTTTTTGTAACAACTAGTAAATATTTGTCAACAGAGATTATAATTTGAGGAAAAAATAATTTTCTGCAAATATGGAACTACAGTTACCCTTGCATATTTAGAAAGATATTTCAAGAAAAGAAAAATATCATCTTCTCATTCTGCCAGACAAAAATGTTTTCCAGAAAATTGTGTCATTACCACTTTTAGAGTCTGGGTGAAAACATTCATTCTGGAATAGTTTAATAAATAATCAAAAATAACAAATGTGTTACATTCTGTGATGAAAACATACACATGCATATACATACAGATATAACATTGCATGAAACCTTTGACCTAGGAGTAAGGAAAACAAAAAACAAAAACAACAACAACACAACACAGTAAAGTAATAGAAAGGAAAGAGAGAAAGATGTTGCCAACAGTTGGTAAAGGAACAGCTGTCATTGAGGACTAATGTGAACAGAGGAAACCTGGAAGATTAGTATGAATTTCACATAAAATTGAAAAGAAATAATATTTGGTTAGTCACAGTAAATGGAGCATCTAGAAAGCAAGGAAAGAATATCCTAGGTGATTGTGGTGAAGTCTTAACACTGGGAAAATTAGAAGACATTGTTGGAGAAAGATTGTGATAGAGTTAAAGTATAAGAACTCTTTCTCTAAAAAAAAAAAGTATACGCAATGTAGTTTAAGGTTGACTGAGATTGCAGAGCTCTGCATCTTAGCTCAGGATGTTTGGTCTTAGGAAGAATGCTCATACAACCTTCGGTTTCATTGGCTCTCCTGCTAAACAAGGATTCTATTATGTAGGCCATATAAATGGTGCGAAAGCTAACTAATGATCCATAGGTTAATAGATTTAACTATGCCTGAAGTAGTGCTACGTGGGTAAGCAATAGCCACTTCTGTTACAATATGTGTTTTAAACTGACATTCTCTGGAATATATTTTATAGCTAAGCTGTATATATTATAAGACATTTCCAAAATGAGGAATATATGGAGAAGTTGCTACATTTGATCAATACCTAATGAGTCAATCAGTTGGCATCTGTCAAAAATACTATAGAGATGGAATTGTGGTACTTGGAAGCATAGATTATTCACAAGTTGCGTAAGAGTCAGTACTGTATTGGGTAAATGGTCTAGAAGAAAGTTGAAGTTAGTAACATTAGGATAATCCATTTTCCAGGCAACAAATCATTCAACTGTATGATTATGATGCACTTCCAAAGGCATTTAGGTTTGCTACTGAAAGAAACAGTGTGTTTATTTCTTTAATAAATTTGAATCATTGAAATAAACAAGCAAATACATTCCAGTGTACCCAGTGAGAAGTATTCTGCTTATAAGATCTTGGACACTGGATCCAAAGTGCCATTTTGAAACAGGTATTAAGGGTAATGTCATTTAAAAGTGGCATCAGAGGGTCCAGATTTCTTCTGGTGCAGTATTTACATTTATGTCAACACATCACTTGCTCTTGACACTGGAAACAAGCTAATATTATCATGGTTGTTTTCTCTCTTTAATGATTGGAATTAAAGGCCAGCATACTGCACACTACCTTTTTTATTTTATGTAAATAAGCTCATCAAAGGTAGTAAACAGGTGTCATGTGCATTTGACCTGTAACCTGCAGTGGAGCCATTCAGCAGATCACAGACATGATCAACTGAACCATAGTCAACCTGCAGACTCGTGATCATAGGATAAGTTTTGGTTGCCTTAAGTCATTCAGAGTGGGATAGATGCTATACAGTATTATTGCAGAAATAGCTAATTGATATTTGAAGCAATGAGTAAGAAAGATTTTGTAAATCTAAAATGAGACCAAAATTCACAAAGATGTTTAAATAATTAAACCATGCAATAATTAAGCAAAAAAGAAAACTATAAAATCAGGATAGCATAGATAAAAATAGGAAGATTTGAAGTAATAATATTTAACAAAATCTCAAATTAGTGTAGTAAGCTGTTGTATACGTCAAGAAACCAGACTTTAAAAAAAAAAAAAAAAACCTGCAGATCATCAGTGTGTCAAGAACACCAGCAGCAGCCTTGTCTTGTCTGAGTTCTGTATGCTCTACTGAGATTGAAACCTATATCTCTACTATTGCTCATAAATTGACAATTTAAGTTTGTCCTGAAATAAGCACAATGGCTATTGGATTTGTTAGGCAAAGAATAGAATAAAACTCAGTAGTCCATTTTAACCAGGCTGAATTCTACAAAGAAGCCAAAAAAGGGCAAAATCATACAGGTGGGAGAATCTTAAGTGAAGAATATAAACCTATTTCATTTACACCAATAATGGTATTGATCTCCCTGTCCTGAATCTGCTTTGCCAGCTAAGCCATCTGATATCATGACACACCTCACTATGTAAATTCATCATTCTTGGTGATCCAGCCAAAATTTTAAAATCTGCAACATAAGGTAACCAAAATGGATAATGGTCTATTTATCTTTACAATTTTTATTTCAAAACTACTTTCCCCTTAATTCAAGAACTTTATTATTAGCTCTACTATTAAAAATTTCATATCTTTCTCATATTTTGTATATCTAGACTACTTGGAGGATCATTCATTAATTTATTCATTAACTCACTGATATTTACCAGCACTCACCAAAGCAAGTGAGTGATCCAACAAAGAAACAAAAAACTTCACGGTTCCTGCTCTCAAGAAAGAAAATGATAAGAATCAACGAAGAAAGAAGAACTACACAGGGTAAAATTTAATGCTGTTAAACAAGGTAAAATTGCAGGGTAGAGGAAGAAAATATCATTGTACTTCAACTTCAGGGGTGAGGGACTGTTTCACAGAGAAAACAAAATGTTATATGACCCTTGGAAAAAAATGTGAAGTGCTTTATCTGTACTGGGAACATAAAAACCTTATATATTAATAAAGTACAAGGTCTACTGTGGAGGTGGAAGTATGCAGCATGTATAAGCAGTTGTGTTTAAAGACATTTGGCTACAGCGAAGTTTGGTGAGTAAAAGTGACTAACAAAGCAGAAAGCACGTGCAAAATAAAACTAAGAGCGACTGGGTTCAGAGGGCTGTTGTGATCTGTAAACACATCAAACGGGGCCAGTTTCCAGAATCTTACTGACTTTATGAGGTCAAGAGTTCATTAAAACCTAAGACCCCTAAAAGCTGACCCAAAGGTAAATTTCAGCTAAGGAAGATGCTTATCTCAAGTACACAAGATATGTCCCGAAAATACTCTAGTAACCGAAACAGAGCAGTCCAGTTAAATGGTGGCTGAGCTAAGTGATTTTCAGCAGAATAATTAAGATGTAGGTGGCCGGGGAGAGAGCTAAGAAGGCCGAATAGGAACAGCTCCGGTATACAGCTCCCAGCGTGAGCGACACAGAAGATGGGTGATTTCTGCATTTCCATCTGAGGTTCCGGGTTCATCTCACTAGGGAGTGCCAGACAGCGGGCACAGGACTGTGGGTGCAGTGCACCGTGCATGAGCAGAAGCAGGGCGAGGCATTGCCTCACTCGGGAAGTGCAAGGGGTCAGGGAGTTCCCTTTCCTAGTCAAAGAAAGAGGTAACAGACAGCACCTGGAAAATCGGGTCACTCCTACCCTAATACTGCGCTTTTCCGATGGGCTTAAAAAACGGCACACCAGGAGATTATATCCCGCACATGGCTCGGAGGGTCCTACGCCAATGGAATCTCACTGATTGCTAGCACAGCAGTCTGAGATCAAACTGCAAGACGGCAGCGAGGCTGGGAGGGGTGCCTGCCATTGCCCAGGCTTGCTTAGGTAAACAAAGCAGCCAGGAAGCTCAAACTGGGTGGAGCCCACCACAGCTCAAGGAGGCCTGCCTGCCTCTGTAGGCCCTACCTCTGGGGACAGGGCACAGACAAACAAAAAGACAGCAGTAACCTCTGCAGACTTAAATGTCCCTCTCTGACAGCTTTGAAGAGAGCAGTGATTCTCCCAGCACGCAGCTGGAGATCTGAGAACGGGCAGACTGCCTCCTCAAGTGGGTCCCTGACCCCTGACCCCCGAGCAGCCTAACTGGGAGGCAAACCCCAGTAGGGGCAGACTGACACCTCACATGGCCGGGTACTCCTCTGAGACAAAACTTCCAGAGGAACGATCAGACAGCAGCATTCAAGGTTCACAAAAATCTGCTGTTCTGCAGCCACTGCTGCGGATAACCAGGCAAACAGGGTCTGGAGTGGACCTCTAGCAAACTCCAACAGGCCTGCAGCTGAGGGTCCTGTCTGTTAGAAGGAAAACTAACAAACAGAAAGGACTTCCACACCAAAAACCCAACTGTACATCACCATCATCAAAGACCAAAAGTAGATAAAACCACAAAGATGGGGAAAAAAGAGAGCAGAAAAACTGGAAACTCTAAAAAGCAGAGCGCCTCTCCCCCTCCAAAGGAATGCAGTTCCTCACCAGCAACGGAACAAAGCTGGACCAAGAATGACTTTGACGAGTTGAGAGAAGAAGGCTTCAGGCGATCAAACTACTCCGAGCTACAGGAGGAAATTCAAACCAAAGGCAAAGAAGATAAAAACTTTGAAAAAAATTTAGACGAATGTATAACTAGAATAACCAATATAGAGAAGTGCTTAAAAGAGCTGATGGAGCTGAAAGCCAAGGCTCGAGAACTACGTGAAGAATGCAGAAGCCTCAGGAGCCGATGCAATCAACTGGAAGAAAGGGTATCAGTGATGGAAGATGAAATGAATGAAATGAAGCGAGAAGGGAAGTTTAAAGAAAAAAGCATAAAAAGAAACGAACAAAGCCTCCAAGAAATATGGGACTATGTGAAAAGACCAAATCTACGTCTGATTGGTATACCTGAAAGTGACGGGGAGAATGGAACCAAGTTGGAAAACACTTTGCAGGATATTATCCAGGACAACTTCCTCAATCTAGCAAGGCAGGCAAACATTCAGATTCAGGAAATACAGATAATGCCACAAAGATACTCCTCGAGAAGAGCAACTCCAAGACACATAATTGTCAGATTCAACAGAGTTGAAATGAAGGAAAAAATGTTAAGGGCAGCCAGAGTGAAAGGTCGGGTTACCCACAAAGGGAAGCCCATCAGACTAACATCGGATCTCTCGGCAGAAACTCTACAAGCCAGAAGAGAGTGGGGGCCAATATTCAACATTCTTAAAGAAAAGAATTTTCAACCCAGAATTTCATATCCAGCCAAACTAAGCTTCATAAGTGAAGGAGAAATAAAATCCTTTACAGACAAGCAAATGCTGAGAGATTTTGTCACCACCAGGCCTGCCCTAAAAGAGCTCCTGAAGGAAGCACTAAACATGGAAAGGAACAACCGGTACCAGCGACTGCAAAATCATGCAAAATTGTAAAGACCATCGAGGCTAGGAAGAAACTGCATCAACTAACGAGCAAAATAACCAGCTAACATCACAATGACAGGATCAAATTCACACATAACAATATTAACTTTAAATGTAAATGGATGAAATACTCCAATTAAAAGACACAGACTGGCAAATTGGATAAAGAGTCAAGACCCATCAGTGTGCTGTATTCAGGAAACCCATCTCACGTGCAGAGACACACATAGACTCAAAATAAAAGGATGGAGGAAGATCTACCAAGAAAATGGAAAACAAGAAAAGGCAGGGGTTGCAATCCTAGTCTCTGATAAAACAGACTTTAAACCAACAAGATCAAAAGAGACAAAGAAGGCCATTACATAATGAGAAAGGGATCAATTCAACAAGAAGAGCTAACTATCCTAAATATATATGCACCCAATACAGGAGCACCCAGATTCATAAAGCAAGTCCTGAGTGACTTACAAAGAGACTTGGACTACCACACAATAATAATGGGAGACTTTAACACTCCATTGTCAACATTAGACAGATCAATGGACAGAAAGTTAACAAGGAGACACAGGAATGGAACTCAGCTCTGCACCAAGCGGACCTAATAGGCATCTACAGAACTCTCCACCCCAAATCAACAGAATATACATTTTTTTCAGCACCACACCACACATATTCCAAAACTGACCACAGAGTTGGAAGTAAAGCTCTCCTCAGCAAATGTAAAAGAAAAGAAATTATAACAAAATGTCTCTCAGACCACAGTGCAATCAAACTAGAACTCAGGATTAAGAAACTCACTCAAAACCGCTCAACTACATGGAAACTGAACAACCTGCTCCTGAATGACTACTGGGTACATAACGAAATGAAGGCAGAAATAAAGATGTTCTTTGAAACCAACAAGAACAAAGACACAACATACCAGAATCTCTGGGACACATTCAAAGCAGTGTGTAGAGGGAAATTTATAGCATTAAATGCCCACAAGAGAAAGGAGGAAAGATCCAAAATTGACAACCTAACATCACAATTAAAAGAACTAGAAAAACAAGAGCAAACACATTCAAAAGCTAGCAGAAGGCAAGAAATAACTAAAATCAGAGCAGAACTGAAGGAAATAGAACAACACAAAAAACCCTTCAAAAAATTAATGAATCCAGGAGGTGGTTTTTTTGAAAGGATCAACAAAATTGATAGACCGCTAGCAAGACTAATGAAGAAAAGAGAGAAGAATCAAATAGACGCAATAAAAAATGATAAAGGGGATATCACCGCCGATCCCACAGAAATAAAAACTACCGTCAGAGAATACTACGAACACCTCTATGAAAATAAACTAGAAAATCTAGAAGAAATGGATAAATTCCTCAACACATACACCCTCCCAAGACTAAAACAGGAAGAAGTTGAATCTCTGAATAGACCAATAACAGGCTCTGAAATTGTGGCAATAATCAATAGCTTACCAATCAAAAAGAGTTCAGGACCAGATGGATTCACAGCCGAATTCTACCAGAGGTACAAGGAGGAACTGGTACCATTCCTTCTGAAACTATTCCAATCAATAGAAAAAGAGGGAATCCTCCCTAACTCATTTTATAAGGCCAGCATCATCCTGATACCAAAGTTGGGCAGAGACACAACCAAAGAAGAGAATTTTAGACCAATATCCTTGATGAACATTGATGCAAAAATCTTCAATAAAATACTGGCAAACCGAATCCAGCAACACATCAAAAAGCTTATCTACCATGATCAAGTGGGCTTCATCCCTGGGATGCAAGGCTGGTTCAATATACGCAAATCAATAAATGTAATCCAGCATATAAACAGAACCAAAGACAAAAACCACATGATTATCTCAATAGATGCAGAAAAGGCCTTTGAAAAAATTCAACAATGCTTCATGCTAAAAACTCTCAATAAATTAGGTATTGATGGGACGTATCTCAAAATAATAAGAGCTATCTATGACAAACCCACAGCCAATATCATACTGAATGGGCAAAAACTGGAAGCATTCCCTTTGAAAACTGGCACAAGACAGGGATGCCCTCTCTCACCACTCCTATTCAACATAGTGTTGGAAGTTCTGGCCAGGGCAATTAGGCAGGAGAAGGAAATAAAGGGTATTCAATTAGGAAAAGAGGAATTCAAATTGTCCCCGTTTGCAGATGACATGATTGTATATCTAGAAAACCCCATTGTCTCATCCCAAAATCTCCTTAAGCTGATAAGCGACTTCGGCAAAGTCTCAGGATACAAAATCAATGTACAAAAATCACAAGCATTCTTATACACCAATAACAGACAAACAGAGAGTGAAATCATGAGTGAACTCCCATTCATAAGTGCTTCAAAGAGAATAAAATACCTAGGAATCCAACTTACAAGGGACATGAAGGAACTCCTCAAGGAGAACTACAAACCACTGCTCAATGAAATAAAAGAGGATACAAACAAATGGAAGAACATTCCATGCTCATGGGTAGGAAGAATCAATATCATGAAAATGGCCATACTGCCCAAGGTAATTTATAGATTCAATGCCATCCCCATCAAGCTACCAATGACTTTCTTCACAGAATTGGAAAAAACTACTTTAAAGTTCATATGGAAGCAAAAAAGAGCCCGCATCGCCAAATCAATCCTAAGCCAAAAGAACAAAGCTGGAGGCATCATGCTACCTGACTTCAAACTATACTACAAGGCTACAGTAACCAAAACAGCATGGTACTGGTACCAAAACAGAGATATAGATCAATGGAACAGAACAGAGCCCTCAGAAATAACGCCGCTTATCTGCAACTATCTGATCTTTGACAAACCTGAGAAAAACAAGCAATGGGGAAAGGATTCCATATTTAAGAAATGGTGCCGGGAAAACTGGCTAGCCATATGTAGAAAGCTGAAACTGGATCCCTTCCTTACACCTTATACAAAGATTAATTCGAGATGGATTAAAGACTTAAACGTTAGACTTAAAACCATAAAAACCCTAGAAGAAAACCTAGGCATTACCATTCAGGACATAGGCATGGGCAAGGACTTCATGTCTAAAACATCAAAAGCAATGGCAACAAAAGACAAAATTGACAAATGGGATCTAATTAAACCAAAGAGCTTCTGCACAGCAAAAGAAACTACCATCAGAGTGAACAGGCAACCTACAAAATGGGAGAAAATTTTCACAATCTACTCAACTGACAAAGGGCTAATATCCAGAATCTACAATGAACTCAAACAAATTTACAAGAAAAAAACAAACAACCCCATCAAAAAGTGGGCAAAGGACATGAACAGACACTTCTCAAAAGAAGACATTTTTGCAGCCAAAAAACACATGAAAAAATGCTCACCATCACTTGTCATCAGTGAAATGCAAATTAAAACCACAATGAGATACCATCTCACACCAGTTAGAAAGGCAATCGTTAAAAAGTTAGGAAACAACAGGTGCTGGAGAGGATGTGGAGAAATAGGAACACTTTTACACTGTTGGTGGGACCGAAAATTAGTTCAACCATTGTGGAAGTCAGTGTGGCGATTCCTCAGGGATCTCGAACTAGAAATACCATTTGACCCAGCCATCCCATTACTGGGTATATACCCAAAGGACTATAAATCATTCTGCTATAAAGACACATGCACACGTATGTTTATTGCGGCACTATTCACAATAGCAAAGACTTGGAACCAACCCAAATGTCCAACAATGATAGACTGGATTAAGAAAATGTGGCACACATACACCATGGAATACTATGCAGCCATAAAAAATGATGAGTTCATGTCCTTTGTAGGGACATGGATAAAATTGGAAATCATCATTCTCAGTAAACTATCACAAGGACAAAAAACCAAACTCCGCATGTTCTCACTCATAGGTGGGAATTGAACAATGAGAACACATGGACACAGGAAGGGGAACATCACACTCTGGGGACTGTTGTGGGGTGGGGGGAGGGGGCAGGATAGCCTTAGGAGATATACCTAATGCTAAATGACGAGTTAATGGGTGCAGCACACCAGCATGGCACATGTATACATATGTAACTAACCTGCACATTGTGCACATGTACCCTAAAACTTAAAGTATAATTAAAAAAAAAAAAGAGGTAGATGGCCTAGCATTCTGTAAAGTTGAGCGATTAGGCTGTGGGGAAAAAAAAAAAACTCATCCATTCAAGGATAAACATGTACTGAGATCCCAATATGTGCCATCTGGGCTCTGTGCTAAAAACTGGGGACACAACATTGGTCTAACCTGGCAGGCAAGGAGGACTGTGGATTGGTAAAGAGAAATAGAGTTATGCTCATTTTTTCACACTAAATTGCAGTTTTAATTTTCAAAGGCATTTTCAAACTGTCCTAAGTACAGGGAGGATGGTGGGTATTGTGTATACAGAGGCAAGCAGGATGCGGTAATCATTTCACTTCTTGGCCCTGCCTGTTAAGGTCCTGTAGGCCAGCTGGAGGGTCCTCCATTTAAGAAGACCATGAGTCCTCACCAATCACACACATGCATTTCAGCTACAACAGTCTGAAAACACACTGAATTTATTGATGAGAAAGTGAAGAAAATGTGACTTAAGCCAAATTGGCAAGGCAATCAGATCCAGAGGAAGGAGCTGTGAGGCTGGTACAGGAAGTTGAAGAATTTGGGTGAGGAATGGCGTTACTGGATGAAGCAGAGCAGTGCATAAATCACGACTGAAAATTGCTGACATCCCCCGGGATGTTCCTTTAATGGGATCCCACATTCACACTGCCACTGCAGAGGTGACTCAGTAGAACCATTCTGCAGGATGCAGGGCCTCCAGATATGGACCTGGTTTTCCAAAACAGGCCCCTAGACTAAAAATGGAGGGATGGGAGGTAAAAGAATAGAGGGGAAGCCAAAGGAGGCATTCAGTATTGGACACCAACAATCATGGGGTCTCTTCAAAAGATCAAAACCAATTTAGCATCAGAGAAAATTGGGGCTGAAATGTTCAAATACTCAATTCGGCCATTTTTAATGCTAGAGAAATACTTGATTTCCAAGACCAAGGGATGTAGGAGGACTGTGTGACCTGGAAAATTAATGCAGGGATTGATTACAGGGATGGGTGATTACAGGCATACAAATTAGCCACGAGGCATTGTACAACATGGATTAGAAAAGCATGTATTAGGCGCATGGAGATGAGTTAGGAAGGTCCTGGAGGCTCCTGGTAGGATTTCAAGAATGTACCTTGGAATGAGCCTGTGGAAATACGAAGGAATGGATGGATCTGAAGAAAAAAAAAAAAACTAAAGAAAGCCTGGGGAGGAAGTAATGAAGGAAAGAATATAACAAGGAAGGCAGAAGGAAAAGACAGAAATAAGGCTTTTTTGGTAACAGTATTAATAAAAGCTATCATTTACTGAATTGCAACTCTGTGCCAGGCACAGTGATATGTGCTTTTATATTTGATTTGAATTGCAATCTGAATGAATTAAATAACTATGCCCCAATATGACAGCTACTAACTGGTTGTAGTAGACACTACAATGCTCTGGCCAGATGCCCTCAGATCCTTTGTATCATTGGACATCAGTGTGTACACATGTGCATCGTATGCACGTGTTTGTGTGATCTGCATGTGTGTGATGTGCATAGTGTGCATGGCATGCTTGTGTGCATAGTTGTGGGTGTGCAAGGTGTGCATGTATGCATGTCTCTGTGTGTGCATGTACATATGTGCATGCGTGTGGTATCTGTACATGTGTGCATGTCTCTGTATGTTTGTATGTGCATGTGTGTTTGCATGGTGTGTGTATGCATGCCATGCGCACTTACATGCCCATTCTTCCCCCTTCTTTTGGGTGCCTTGCTTTTGATAGTTGGCACCTGGCACTTTCTTCCATGGGTGTGTTTGATAGGAGCCACCTACATTTACAGAAAATGGAGGTACCCAGAAAATTACACCTTCTCCAGAACGTATCTTAACTGAAACAAGATAATCACTGCGCCTTGTTTTAAGGTGAGGCAAATTCTGAGGTATAAGTTGTACTTCAGAACTCTCTGTGGAGTAAGGTGGGGCTGGGAATTCACCTGAGCTCACAACAGAAATTGCCTTCTTTCCCCCTCCCTTTCCCCTGACTCCCTTAGTGGTTTTTCTAGAAGGAATTCCTCAAAATCACTTGCTCATGAGTTGTCAAGACAGGGCCTACTTCTAAGGAATCAGACCTAAGAAACTGCTAGAACATAACTTGAACCCAGGGCTGGTTCACTCCAAAACCACTGCTCCCAACTCTGCATCACATCATGGTGTGTTCGGAATTGGTTCCTTCCGGTGGGTTCTTGGTCTCACTGACTTCAAGAATAAAGCCACAGACCCTCGCGGTGAGTGTTACAGTTCTTAAAGATGGTGTGTCCCGAGTTTGTTCCTTCAGATGTTCATATGTGTCCAGAGTTTCTTCATTCTGGGGGGTTCATGATCTCGCTTGAGTTCAGGAATGAAGCTGCAGACCTTGGCAGTGAGTGTTACAGCTCTTAAAGGTACTGCAGACCCAAACAGTGAGCAGCAGCAAGATTTATGGTGAAGAGCCAGAGAACAAAGCTTAAAGTGGAACAGAGCCGGTTGCCGCTGCTGGCTCAGTTGGCCAGCTTTTATTCCCTTACGCTGCCCCGCCCACATCCTGCTGATTGGTCCATTTTACAGAGTGCTGATTGGTCCGTTTTTACAGAGTGCTGAATGGTGCATTTACAAACTTTTAGCTAGACACAGAGCACTGATTGGTGTGTTTACAATCCTTTAGCTAGACAGAAAAGTTATCCAAGTCTCCACCGGACCCAGAAGCCCAGCTGGCTTCACCTCTCAATGGTAAAACATGCAGCAAAAGTTAGGCCTCCAACAAGCCCCCCATCTAACCCCTGCCTAACCCCCACCTAGCCCCAGGATGATTCCTGGCTAACTCCACACTAGCTCTCCACATTATGCAAGTACTGCCTGGCGATGGCAAAATACATGAAAACTAGGTAGCCAAACATGAAACAAACACGACTAACAGAAACTTCAAAGTTCCAAAATATTGAGGTTGAACGATGGTGCTTCCTGAGCTACAGAACAACTCAGAATCATAGAAATTATTGACAAGTGTTATGTAAGAAACTGAAGACTACTTTTTTTCCTCTAGAAGCAGAGTGAGCTTGTGACATTTGCATGACACTCAAACGGAATACGTAGTAGGCATTTGGGAAGCAGGATGCAGTTTCCCAAGAAGTAAGCAATTTCTGATTAATTACTCTCTGACCTTCATATGCGGAGCCACCAAATCACTAATGTAATGCGTGATCTCAATGAATACGAAAGGATGGAAGCAAACTCACCAAACCGAGACCGCCAAGAAGCTTAAGTTGAAAGAACATTAACAATAGCTCAGAAAAGCAGGTCAGGGGATAGCAGGTACCACCCTAAGAGAATCACTGGGCCTTTGCCCCGTTCGGGTAACTTTCATCTTTGGAGGAAGAGAAATGCCTTGAGGTAAAATGCTCTGTAGTTTACACTATATTTTGTTACATCACATTTTTAACTTTTATTTTAGGTTCAAGGGTACATGTGAAAGTCTGTTACATAGGTAAACACGTGTCATGGGTGTTTGTTGTATAAATTATTTCATCACCCAGGTATTAAACCCAGTACCCAATAGTTATACATGTTTAAAATTATAGTCATTTCCAAAACATTGAAGTATTTTTTTAATTATTTTATCTACCTTTACCCTAAATGTTCCCAAATATCTTACGAGATTTTATTTAACATATGTTTGTATTCCTTGTTTATCTTCTGACTAAATACTTGGATCCTTACTTTCTACAGGCAGAAATCTTTGCTGTTGAGTGATGGCAAAATGGGTGAAAACTCAGGTAGCCAATGACTCTCCCTGAGCCTGAGAGAAGAATGTCTTTCACAGAGCCTTTTAGAGGGAGCCCATTGGTACAGCAATTGGCCAGATTTACTCACACAGTCTATTACAATTTTTCAAGTATTGAAAACCCTCCTTAAATTGTCCTACTGGATTCACACAGATATCCACTCAAGATTCTATCATTTAATGAAACTTAGAAAAAAAATCCCCTATTCTTCTCATAACAAGTAAAGTCATGCTTTAAGGTCAAGCATGCTCTCCCAAGTAGAATTTCTTTTAAAAAATTAAACCTGGTAGACAAACACTCAAATCTGAAAAACAGTGATGTCAAGTTCTCTGGGAAATGATGTGCTTCCAGAATATAATCCACTCTCCAATATCTACTTTCCTGGCTTGTGAGAGGAGTCGTTCACTGTTTGAATAACCCTTGGGGACACTCTAAAGGCCAAATAAAGCCATGATTTTTTCTAAATTAGTCAGAATATTAAAGATAAGTGACAGAAAGAGAATCAAGGCATTAAGATAAAGCATGTAAGGCGAAGGCTACAGTGCAACATGTTACCGAGGAATTCTCAGAGCAAGAGCAAAGTGAGCCTGGACCCTGTGCTATGCCCGTGGATTGCAGATGGTGTTGAGAAGAAGGGGTGTGCGGCTGGGTCTTCCCAAGAGGCGGGTGAACAGACGGGGCCCCTGCAGGGATTCCCATGGGCGTTTCCTGAGGACCTCACAGCCAAGTTGGCTCCAGCAGCATCAGCAGGTGGAAAGGTAGGGATGCAAAGAAGAGCAGGGGGCAGCCGGGCATCATCAGCTGCCATTGCTGAATCCTGTCACAACGGTTCTGGCATATCCACAGAGAAAAAAAGAACAAAAAAGCTTTCTGAACAAGTGACCACGTTTCCTCCTTAACCTTGCCTGAGAAAGTGAATATGAACCATAAAAGCATCAGAGGTGAAAAGAACTTGATGATGGGATTGCCTCTAAAAGTAAGGAAAGAGTCCTGTGGCCAAACCTCAGAGACCACTCACCAAAGATGCAGTATGAGAGGGGAAGGATGTCCTTCACTTAGGCTGTGTTCTTTTCTGTTTCCACACTCAGGAAGTAGCGGTGAGTCCACTACAACATCTCTGCCTGTCCATCTTGTCTCTCAAGGAGCTAAAGCAAGAGGTTTAACGGTTTCGTTTCCTCTCACTCAGTTCTCGCTTCCATTTTCTTTCTTCCACCAAGTGGACATTAAAGATCACCACTCTCGGCCAGGTGTGGTGGCTCATGCCTATAATCCCAACAATTTGGGAGGCCAAGGTGAGTGGATCACTTGAGGTCAGTAGTTCAAGACCAGCCTGGCAAATATAGTGAAACACCTTCTCTACTAAAAATTCAAAAGTTGTCCAGGTGTGGTGAATGCCTGTAATCCCAGCTACTCCGGAGGCTGAGGTGGGAGAATCACTTGAACCCAGGAGGTGGAGGCTGCAGTGAGCTATGATTGTGCCACTGCACTGTAGCCTGGGTGAGAGAGCAAGAGCAAGAAAGCAAGCAAGCAAGCAAGCAAGAAAGAAAGAAAGAAAGAGAGAGAGAGAGAGAGGGAGGGAGGGGAGAAAGAGAAAGAAAAAAGAAGAAAGAAAATCACCACTCTCCACATTTAGTAGCCAAGTGTAGATTATTACATATTTTCAGTTGTGAGTTCAGTTCTTCATCCTCCCCAGAGTTCCAAATAATACACATTTTTTCCCTTCCTCTCCAAGGCTGTGTCACACTTTGTAGCTCTGAAGGTATCCAAAGCAAACATGATATCAACTCTATCTATCTCAAGACATTTGATGCTACTGCTGTGCAGGTTTGAGGGAGAGAAGGCAATAGCACAGAGGCCATTAACTTTCTTTTGGAAAATCACCTTTCTCATTAGATGTGAAAAATGTGTTTTAGAACAGCAGTTTATGGCAGTTGACTAGATAAAACTTCAGAAAGATAGTACACACAACGAAAGGTGAGACAAATTGCAGTGATAAGGTATGTCAGCAGAGGGCTGATGCTGCAAGAATATAGTGTCTTTGTGTCTGTAGCCATTTATTAAGCAAGGTTATGTCAGTGTGGTTGGCATAGAGAAATGAAGACTCCAATATACCCAGGAGCAGCTGAACATAATTATCAGTACCTCTGCATTTCTGTGTCCTTTCCTCAGACTACCTATTGGCACTGATATGTTCATTTAAAAAATAATATGCCAGAAAAATTACTTTAAAAATAATTATTTTTAGTAATTTAATAAACAATTTATGAATTAAAAATAATCTCTCCACATTACAAAAATGAGGATTTTCTTTCAGAAAGAAATTAGTCCATTTTCACACTGCTGTAAAGAACTACCTGAGACTGGGTAATTTATAAAGAAAGAGGTTTAACTGACTCACAGTTCCACATGGTTGGGGAGGCTTCAGGAAGATTACAATCATGGGGGAAGGTAAAGTGGAAGCAAGCAACTTCATCACAAGGCGGCAGGAGAGAGTGAGTGAGGGGGGAAGTGCCACGTGTTTAAACCATCATATCCCATGAGAACTCACTCACTATCACAAGAATGACATGGGGGAAATCCACCCACATGATCCAACCACCTACCACCAGGTCACTCCCTTGACCCATGGGGATTTACAATTCCACATGAGATTTGGGTAGGGACACAGAGCCAAACCATATCAAATATGTAATTATTAATTCTGCATAAGTATGAAAATTCAAAGGTGTTCCATTAGCTTAGGGAACATAGTTATGTTTCCTGAAGAAAATTAAAAAATAATGACACAAAGATTTTTAAAATTCTGTTTTCAATTTTAAGCTCTATCAATCTGTTTCAATATACACCATTATTATGGAATAGCATCAGTGTTCAATTCCTCACTTACTTACCAGTGAAGCACAGATAGGTTCATATTAAGGAAAACAGCTGTATTGCCCACTAAAAATATTAGGAAAAAGGCAGATTTTTATCTAAGAAGGTTTTCCAATGCTTTTATCTTATACCTGGAAAATGGTCACAGCTTCTGTTCATAAACTTTCTCTTGGAAAGGATATTGCTACCACACTACACATGGATAATAGGGATCTGAGGTAAACAGTTTCATTTTGTAATATTAAGTCTCTTAAATGTGAATGTGGAAAAATCAGAAAATAACTTCCACATAATCCCCAACCCTACCACCTTCCGGTTGTATACTCACATACTCTGACCTCATTTCCGTCTCCATGGATGACTATCTCTACAGCTTTCTAAGGCTAACCATTTGTTTTTTCAGTGGCTCCCATGCTTTCTCACCTACACAAGAATGTTGCTCCTGCAAACAAACTTTCTTATGTATCTACTGTATCATCCCATGAGCCCACAGATATGTTATACCTTCTTCCACGATGAAAACCAACAAGTTTTTAAAAATACCCTGACTCCACGTCTCTTGAAATTAAGGCAGAAATAAATAAGTTATTTGAAACCAATGAGAACAAAGACACAATGTACAAGAATCTCTGGGACACAGCTAAAGCAGTGTTTACAGGGAAATTTATAGCACTAAATGCCCACAGGAGAAAGCAGGAAAGATCTAAAATCGACACCCTGATATCACAATTGAGAGAACTAGAGAAGCAAGAGCAAACAAATTCAAAAGCTGGCAGAAGACAAGAAATAACTAAGATCAGAGCAGAACTGAAGGAGATGGAGACACAAAAAACCCTTCAAAAAAATCACTGAATCCAGGAGCTGGTTTTTTGAAAAGTTTAACAAAATAGATAGACCACTAGCCAGACTAATAAAAAAGAAAAGAGAGAAGAATCAAATAGACACAAAAACATTATAAAGAGAAGATCACTGATCCCACAGAAATACAAACTACCATCAGAGAATACTATAAACCCCTCTATGCAAATAGTCTAGAAAACCTAGAAGAAATGGATAAATTCCTGGACACATACACCCTCCAAAGACTAAACCAGGAAGAAGTAGAATCCTTGAATAGACCAATAACAAGTTCTGAAATTAAGGCAGTAATTAATAGCATACCAACCAAAAAAAGCCCAGGACCAGATGGGTTCACAGCTGAATTCTACCACAGGTACAAAGAGGAGCTGGTACTATTCCTTCTGAAATTATTCCAAACAATAGAAAAAGAGGGACTTCTCCCTAACTCATTTTATGATGCTGGCATCATCCTGATACCAAAACCTGGCAGAGATACAACGAAAAAAGAAAATTTCAGGCCAATATCCCTGATGAACACTGATGTGAAAATCCTCAATAAAATACTGACAAACCGAATCCAGCAGCACCTCAAAAAGCTTGTCCACCACAATCAACTTGGCTTCATCTCTAGGATGCAAGGCTGGTTCAACATATGCAAATCAATAAATGTAATCTATCACATAAACAGAACCAGTGGGAAAAAACACATAATTATCTCAATAGATGCAGAAAAGGCTTTCAATAAAATTCAACACCCCTTCATGCTAAAAACTCTCAATAAACTAGGCATTGATGGAACGTATCTCAAAATAATAAGAACTTTTTATGACAAACCCACAGGAATATCATACTGAATGGACAAAAGCTGGAAGCATTCTCTTTGAAAACCAACACAAGACAAGGATGCCCTCTCTCACCACTTCTATTCAAAATAGTATTGGAAGTTCTGGCCAAGGCAATTAGGCAAGAGAAAGAAATAAAGGATATTCAAACAGGAAGAGAGGAAGTCAAATTGTCTCTGTTTGCAGATGACATGAGTGCATATTTAGAAAACCCTATCGTCTCAGCCCAAAATGTCCTTAAGCTGATAAGGAACTTCAGCAAAGTATCAGGATACAAAATCAATGTGCAAAAGTCGCAAGCATTCCTATACACCAATAATAGACAAACAGAGAGTCAAATCATAAGTGAACTCCCATTCACAATTGCTACAAACAGAATAAAATACCTAGGAATACAACTTACAAAGGATGTGAAGGACCTCTTCAAGGAGAACTACAAGCCACTGCTCAAGGAAATAAGAGAGGACACAAACAAATAAAAAAAAAAACATTCCATGCTCATTGATAGGAAGAATCAACATCGTGAAAATGACCATACTGCCCAAAGTAATTTATAGATTCAATGCTATGCCCATCAAGCTACCATTGACTGTCTTAGAATAATTTAAAAAACTATTTTAAATTTCATATGGAACCAAAAAAAGAGCCTGTATAGCCCAGACAATCCTAAGGAAAAAGAACAAAGCTGGAGGCATCACACTACCTGAATTCAAACTATACTACAAGGCTACAGTAACCAAAACAGCACGGTACTGGTACAAAAACAGATATAGACCAATAGAGCAGAACAGAGGCCTCAGAAATAATGTTACACATCTACAACCATCTGATATTTGAAAAACCTGACAAAAACAAGCAATGGGGAAAGGAGTCCCTATTTAATAAACGGTGTTGGGAAAATTGGCTAGCCATAAGCAGAAAACTGAAACTGGGCCCTTTCCTTATACCTTATACAAAAATTAACTCAAGGTGGATTAAAGACTTAAATGTAAGACCTAAAACTGTAAAAACCCTAGAAGAAAACCTAGGCAATACCATTCAGGACATAGGCACTGGCAAAGACTTCATGACTAAAACACCAAAAGCAATGTCAGGAAAAGCCAAAATTGACAAATGGGATCTAATTAAACTAAAGAACTTCTGCACCGCAAAAGAAACTATCATCAGAGTGAACAGGCAACCTACAGAATGGGAGAAAATGTTTGCAATCTATCCATCTGACATAGGGCTAATATCCAGAATCTACAAGGCACTTAAACAAATTTACAAGAAAAAAACAAACATCCCCATCAAAAAGTGGGTGAAGGATATGAACAGAGACTTCTCAAAAGAAGACATTTATGTGACCAACAAACATATGAAAAAAAGCTCATCATCACTGGTCATTAGAGAAATGCGAATCAAATCCACAATGAGATACCATCTCAAGCCAGTTAGAATGGCGATCAGCAACAAGTCAGGAAACAACAGATGCTGGAGAGGATGTGGAGAAATAGGAACACTTTTACACTGTTGGTGGGAGTGTAAATTAGTTCAACTGTTGGGGAAGACAGAGTGGCGATTCCTCAAGGATCTAGAACCAGAACTACCGTTTGACCCAGGAATCCCATTACTGGGTATATACCTAAAGGATTATAAATCATTCTACTATAAAAGCACATGCACACGTATGTTTATTGCAGCACTGTTCACCATAGCAAAGGCTTGGAACCAACCCAAATGCCCATCAGTGATAGATTGGATAAAGAAAATGTGGCACATATACACCATGGAATATTAGGCAGCCATAAAAAAGATGATTTCCTGTCCTTTGCAGGGACTTGGATGAAGCTAGAAAGCATCATTCTCAGCAAACTAACACAAGAACAGAAAACCAAACACTGCATGTTCTCACTTATAAGTGGGAGTTGAACAATGAGAACACATGGATACAGGGAGGGGAACATCACACACAGGGGCCTGTCAGGGGTGGCAGGCTAGGGGAGGGATAGCGTTAGGAGAAATACCTTATGTAGATGACAGGTTGATGAGTGCAGCAAACCACCATGGTACGTGTATACCTGTGTAACAAACCTGCACATTCTGCACATGTATCCCAGAACTTAAAGTATAATAATAATAAAAAAGAAATATACACACATTAATGATGCCTTCCTGAAATTGTCCTTTTCATTATAACACCTTATTTATGTAAAAAAAAAAAAACACACACACACACACACAATGAAAGATCTCCTCACACACGTCAGGATGTGAGTGTGTTATAAAAATAAAACACATGTATAGAACATGTTATCAAAAAGGCAAGGGATTACAAGTTGTTGGTAAGAATGTGGAGAAAAGGAAAGCCGTGTGCACTGCTGATGGGAACGTAAATTAGTGCAACTATTTTGGAAAGCAGTAAAGAGTTTCCCCAAAAAATTCAAAACAGAATAACAAGATGATTCAGTAATCCCACTTCTGGGTATATACATCCAAATGAAATGGAAATCAGTGTCTTCAACAGATACCTGCATTCCCAAGCTTATTGCAACGTTATTCACAATGACCAGGCTATGGAAATTATCTATGTGTCCACTGATGGATGAATTGGAAAAAAAAAAGTGTGCTTCATATAACCTGGAGAATGTTATTCTAAGTGAAATAAGCCCGACACCAAAGGGCAAATACTATATGATCTCACTTATATGCAGAATCTAAAAAGTCAAACCTGGAGAAGCAGATAGTAAAATCGTAGTTGCCAGGGGCTAGGGCTTGGTATGGGTAGGGGATAGGGAGATGTTGGTCAAAGGCTACAAACTTTCATTTATAAGATGAATAAGTTCTGGAGCTCTAATGCGTGGCATGGTGATTCTAGTTAGTAATACTGCACCACATACTAGAAATTTGCTAAGAGAGTAGGTCTTAAGTGTTCTGACACATGCACATAACTATATGAGGTGATGGATGTGTTAATTAGCTTGGTTTCAGTAATCATTTCATAATGTGTATGTATACATGTATATAAAATGATCATGTTGTACACAGTAAATGTATAGTTTTTATTTCTCAATTATAACAATAAAGCTGGAAAATAAAGGAAAAACTGAATGAAAAAAGTGTCCGTACTTATTGAATTCCCCCACTCCACCAAAGCTGCTCTTATCCACAGTCTTCAAAATGTCAACTCAAATGATCAAATGTTGGTCCTCCTCTTTCTTGTCTTCTCAGCTATGTTTATCCAGATGATTTCTCCCTCATTCTAGGAGCATTCTCTTGCCTTCCTAAACATCAAATTGTCTTCATTTTTTCTTCTTTTTGGTTTGTCTCACTCTCTCTAGTGGCTATCCCTCCTTTTTCTGAGACTTCGTAATATTCAAGCATTGAGGCTCAAGCCTTGAAGCTTTTCTCCTCTCTCCCTACTCATTCTTTGTGTGATATCATTTATATAACACTAAGTGCCATGTTTATGCTGATGATTCCCACACTAATTTCTATGATTTCAACTTCACCCCTGAAATCACTACCATTATGTTCTCATGTTCATTTCGCATTTCCTCTTAACTCCCTTCAGATCTTAAATAAATAAGTGAATGAATGAGTTTATGGAAAAGAAATCCTGAATAACTAATAGAAAAGATTCTCAACTTACACAGTCATCAGGGAGAGATATAATAAATCACTAATGAACACTATTTTGTAACCTTTATAATGGCAGAAAATATTTTTAAAAAACAAG
Source organism: Pan troglodytes (assembly GCF_028858775.2). Lineage (NCBI taxonomy): Eukaryota > Metazoa > Chordata > Mammalia > Primates > Hominidae > Pan > Pan troglodytes. Next base: position 109,940,112 of record NC_072412.2, on the reverse strand, counting down.
AAATCTGATATATAAACTGATGGTGATGATATGGCAGAAAGCAAGTCCAAAAAGGCTCTTTACTCTTGAGACTAGGGAGAACTATCAGGCTTTTCCCAGTTAGCAGAAGACTACACATGCCCCATGACTTAACAGACTTATTTGTCATGTTTCTACACAAGGAAATGTTCCTGCAGGAAAAATAGATTAACTATGAGCAACTTTTGCCTACAATTTGCATATGCAAAAATCAAAGTGACAAGTAGGCTCATTACAGAATCAGTTACTTTAGTAAAATGTAGGAACAATCTGATTTTATATTAATAGTGGAATGGGTAAACTTTGACATATTTATATAATTTAACATAGATAACTAAAGTAAATTTTAAGACATAATGATAACAAAACCAAGTTGAAGAATGTTTACATTTCTTAATGTACTATGGATGGTCATATACATTTATAACCAAATGACGAATGGGCCTGGAAAGAAATGCACCATATTTAACATAATCTTACCTTTGGTGTATTGAAGAACAGAAAGGTCCAGGTAGACAACAAATAAAAGCCCAACTGTATATATAACATTTTATGTAATAAAAAATATTCTTTGAATAAAAAATATCATGTTTTGAAAAGGGTTTTGAAAGCTGTATAGCTAGAAAGAAACTAACATGTATCAATGATCTACCATACTCAGATTCAGAGTACTGGGTCCAGAACCAGAACGCCTGGGTCTATATCCTGACCTTGCCATTTACTAGATATATCACTTTGAACAAGTGAATTAGCCATGCCAAGATTTGGTCTGTCTGAAAAATGAGGATAGTAATAGTTTCTATCACTTAGCACTGCTGTGATAATTTAATTAGATGATTCATTTACAAAGTATTTCACATATGCCTGTCATTGACAAAGACACAGTAAATATGAGTTATTATTTTTAGACTATGAACTCAGCCAGTCTGCCTCCAGAGCCTCCCCACACTATTCAAGGAGAAAACCAAACTGAAAAAAATAATAATTAGGATTCACCTTTTGTTTTTTCTATCCTGAAACTATACCCATTGTTGATGAGGTCATTAGCAAGAGGAGCTGCAGCCTATTCTTGATTAATTAGCACAAGGCCATAAGCATAGGTCAAGCTTGGTGAGCTGTTTTCCCTCAACTGACACATAATATCATGTCCATAAATCTAAGCAAATTAAAAGAGACTATTTCATCAAGAATTCTTGTAAAATTTGAATATGAAATGTTAAAATATAATTTAAAAACTATTCATTAATGCAGTTATATTATTGCATAGTCTAAATTACACTGATACTAAGATGAATGCTCAAACTGAAAATAAAAACATCAATTACCTGTCAATTTCATCAGGAGGATTATATATTAACCAGTTGGGGGAATTGCAGTCAATGGCTTTATAAATATGTAACATCAAATTTGCTGAATTTGAGTCTGTTTCTAAAATTTATACTTAATGTTTTTCTGAACATGAAAAAATACAGCAGAATTGAAGGTTAAGGAAGAGATAGGAAAGATTTTTGCAAGAATAATTTAACCTAGGAAGAACGTTCTCTGCCTGGCCTAGTTACCAGATTTCTGCTGAGGTGGCATTCCTTGGAGTGCTCGCCCTTATGAACACATGCTTTTTTATTTATTCCCTAGGCTTTTCTTATTTCAACTTTTACATGGTTTCCTTCTATAATTCCTTGGGGGCCACCTGACCTCTTTTTCAGAGTAAGAGCTTAGGTCGGTACTGAAGGCGAGCCGGTAGCCACCTACATTCTGAAACTCCCTCCCTCTGCCTTCATAAAGTGGCTGCAGGGCCCACAAAGCAATAAAACACAGCCACTTCTGGACACAGTATCCTTACTCTCTTTCCATTTCACTACCATCATCTGATTGAGTGAAAATACTCTAACCTCTTTGCCATGTTTCTTTTGATAAAACCAGAGAACTATAGAATATTCAGGAGGGATTTAAACTGTCACAGATACAAGAAAATTTCAGACACAACTCATTTTGATTTTAAAGTGAAATCCATTTAGGTTGGTTTTCTCATCTTTATAGAGACCTCAACATCAAAAGGAATTAAAGAAAGAATAGAAGCTTGTTAAATGTCAGACATTTATACCTTTGTACTTGCTACTGTGAAATAACCTATGAATGACATTTCCAAATAATGTGAGTTTTTTATTTAATTTATGAATTTGGCAGTAATAAATTTACTAACAAGCATTTTACTTGTGTGTTTTCATTTTTAGACATAAAAAGAAAAGACATGTATAGAACAAAGATAACAAATGCCTTTATCTCTAAACATATATTTAGAAAATGTCATATATAGCAGAATGTTTAGTGTTCACTTAAAAAAACCCTGCAACTCCAGAAGGTAACCTGATTATTTCAGAAATTTTGCGATTTTTTTAAATTAAAGAACCATTGTAAATTACAAAGGCAGGAGCACTATTATTAGAAATTATAATTGATGAGTAGAAAAGTGAATCCTCCAATCCCAGAATGATTTTGAACCCCGTATGGTGTCAGGTTGGTTAGGAAATGGCATACAATCATGTCAGGACTATAGAAGCCAATTTTGATTAAATTCTGTTTCTGAAGTGGAGCCCATAGAAAAAAGAATATCTTCAGACACTCATCTTTTTAAAGTTCCTTTGGAAAAAGCTTGGAATCTAGCATTTTGGCACTGACATACTAGCATTATTGCCTGTAATAGGTGGAAAATGGTTTACAGAAAATGGAAGAATTCATTTTAAATGCTTGTTCTATTTTTATGATATTTTGATATACAAACTTCAACACAATGGACTAAAACTATACATTCATACATTTTAAAAGTATTTTAGTATTTCATAACTTAGCAAGATAGAAAAAAGATGACGATGTTATCTTTGGATATATAAATATACTATTTACAATGATAGAATGCACAATTCATAATATTTTCTAATTATTTCAGCCAATCATTCCATGAATATTTATTGTGCATCTTCTATGTAAGACATTGTGTTCTAGACACTGGGAATACAAAAGTGAAAAAACAGACAACTCTACCTTCACACAGTGTATAAACAAGCAGAAACAATAAACAAGCTTGTGTCTATGTACAAAGATCTTACATTGTAGACAGTAAGGACTAAATGAAAAAGGGCAGGAATAAATAAATAAAGTACAGACTAAAGAATAAATAAAGCAGGGAGGCAGAGTATGAACTGCCATAGTTGAGAGTTACTGTTTTAGATAGAGTGGCCAAGGATAGCTTCACTGGGACGATGAGTTTTGAATACACCTGCTGAAAGTGAGAACCCTCACCATGTTGACATCTGTGGTTTCCATGAGAAGTGAATCCTGGGGGAACCTTAATTAAATCTGAGGCTCTTCCAAGGTGCCAGAGTGCCCTGATGCCCAAGAGGGATGGCAGAAAAAATAGGAAGTAGAAGACGCAAAGTGACACTAAGTCATGTAGGGTTTAGAGTCGCGAGATTTTGTATTTTACTCTGAGTGAGCTGAGAAGGCATTATAAACATTTGAGTGAGGAATGGCATTTTAGTTGAACTGCTGTGGCTGATTCTTGAGAAGATACTGCAAGGTGAAATGGTGGAAATGAGCTCAGGTTGGAAATGACTGAGGTATTTATAGCATTTTGGTAAGAGACAATAGTGAGTTGGGAGGGTGAAATGTGCCGCAATTCTATATATTGAAGCTGCCAGGATTTACTGACAAATTGGAATAGAATAAGAGACTGAGGGCAATGAAATTGAGAAGTCTCTGGCAACATCAAATTTGTGGGCCTTAAGAATGTCAGGAAGGTGGATGAATACAACTAAGAATGGAAGAATTACAACATAATCAGATAGAGGGAACTTGGGGACTCAGTTTTGAACAGAGTAGGAAATGGCTACTATCTAGCACCCCTGTGAAAGACCTAAGTGTGAAATTCCAATTGAATAATTATCAGAGGATAGAGCACATATCTACTCATGAGACAGAATGAAATAAACTAGGGAATGAGGAAGGATAGAAAAGATTTTCAAGATCTGAGCACTGGAGTAGTGCAACATTAGGACAAGGAGATAAGAAGTAACAGGCCAAATAGAAGAGAAGAAATCGGAAGAAAAATAGAACAAAAACCAGGTTAGTGTGGCATCCTGAAAACTAACTGAAGTCAACATTTCAAGGAAGAAAATTGTCAGATGCCTCAGACAGGTTTTATAGGGTGAGGATCAAGAAGTGGTCATAAGACTATGTAGTCTTTGGTATACTTGACAGAAACTTAATAGAGAGCATCTGTAGAAGAATGGAAGGAGAGGCAATAAACATGGACAGACTTTTCTAGCACTTCGGTTGTAGACATAAAGACAGTACCTGCAGGAAAAAAATGAGGGAATAAATGGAATTTTTAAGTGAGTGATATAATAATATGGGAGTGTGTCAGTGACAAGGGTACACTGGAGATGTATGAAAAGGAGAGTGAGAGGGGAAGGGATGGAGCATTGTCCTTGGGGTGGGAGTGGAGAACAAGGGACATCTGGTGCGTGAGTGGAGGGTAAGGCTCCTAGACCATCTTCTATTATTCATCAACGTCATTTTATGAGAAGGGCTTATCTGACCAAGTTAAATTCCTCCCCACTCCAACAGCCTAGGCATGCCTTTTCCCCTTATGCTGTCATATTTTCCCCATGTGTAATAGTTAACTAAGTTCAACTGAAATATAAATAGACCACCTGATGTATAACGGTTCGAGTCTAATAAGTTTATGTTATTCTCACCTTTTTGGTCGAAGTGAATATTCCTGGTCACTGGGTGGTTGTTCTTTTCATGGGGACTCAGGATGAGAGGTTTATTTCATTTGCAGTTTTTTTCTTTTCTTTTCTTTTCTTTTCCAAGTCTTGCCTTGGTAGCAGCTGAAGAGAGGATAGAGGAGGGAGCTACATTATAAGCTTTGAGAAGTGGGCACACATGGCTTTTGCCCACCTTGCAGCGTGAGAGAAAGGGCCACACCCCACGTACATTTGAAATAGAGGACAGATTTTGGTGGAAGCTTGCTTACCATAACATATTATACTGAAATTGTAAAGAAAATTATCTACCTATTTTCACTGTGCCACTGTTAGAAGGTAGGCTCCACTAAGGAGCTTTGCTTACTTTTATATTCCTAATGGCTTGACAAAACTCAAACATGCACTAGACACTCAATAAGTATTTCCTAAATGAACAAATTTGAAGCATATATACTTTTTGGCCTAAAAGATAGTTTCTCCTGAGCCAGAAAAGGCAGCTACCTAGGCTTTCAGGATAACGTATCCATCTGCCAATGCTATTTTGCTTTGCTTAATAAGCTTCAAATTTGGAATGTATTTTCCACCATTTCCCACAACACAAGACAAAAATAGACTTTAAAAATATATATGTTTTGACTATTTTGATAAATGTATACAACGTTAAAAGCTTCATTTTATATGGTTCCACATGCGTGAACTACTTTTTTTTGTCTTTTGATATTTCTTACTAGGTAAATGTTACTCAATTTAAAAATATATTTTAAATATATAATAGCTAATCAGAAAGTAAATTTAACATTTACTATCTAGAAGAAACTAATTGAGTTTTTTTATTATCATAATACGCTTAACTATTTTTTTGTCTTCTGATATTTCTTACTAGGTAAATGTTACTAAATTTATATATACCTTTTAAGTATCTAATAGATAATCAGAGGATAAATGCAACATTTACTATCCAAAAGAGAGATTTTTTATTATTATGTTTATTATTGTCTTTTGATATTTCTTACAAGGTAAATGTTACTAAATATATGTATACCTTTACAACATATAATAGATAATTAGAGAGTAAATTTAACATTTGCAACCCGAAAGCCACTGAGTTTTTTATAATTATAATGTTTTTGACTCCTCAATCTGGTTTAGCTAATTTGACTGATCCCTACTACTGCTAGTATTGGAAAAATAAAAAATATATATATATGTATATTCAAATTCACAGTTACAGTTATGAGATACAGAAATCACCCCAAACTCAGTTAACAATTTGAATTCTCTTAGGAATATTTAGGTAGGTAGAAATGATCTAAGTTATGATATTTTACATTACAATACAAAGTTTGGGAAATTTATATAGATCTGTTTTGAAATATTGCCGAACATGTGTTTCGTTAAATATATGGTCTCTAGGTACATGCTCATTTGCTTATTTAGATTTTCTGAAGTTTGAGCCTTAAATGATTTGAGAGCTAATTGTGGTAATCTGCTTTGGGATAATAGCACTGAGTGACACCCAGAAGTCCCAGCTGGAAGACAACAGTTGCCATACGCTTAAGGTCATCGGATTTGTGACGCCTCCACCAGCTGTGCTCTAGAGCCCACTCTGGCTGCCTCTTTATTTCTACATGTAATTCATAGTGTTGACATTTTGATTTATAATCGTGTCCAAGTCCTGAGTGCTTCTCTGGTAAGTGCCCAAGCAAATGAATGTTCTCAGGGGCTATTTTTGAAGTTAACTCACTTTTTAGCCAGTCTATGGACAAAGGTCTAGCCTCCAACAGTTATCACTAATGCCAAGAAGTATTCACAGTGAAATTCCAAAATTTCTTTAGCTTGAATTTTGTCAAAGATTCAACTGGACTTCGAGGTTACCTTAGAGCAGAACCAAAACTCTGTGTGAGTCTAATTAAGCAAGTCAATCTTTTCATTGAAATGGGTTCTGGGTGAGATGAGGTGGGTAAGTTTCCTCTCAGAATGAATACATGTAGTTTTGGACACCATTTTGAAAAACATCTTTGTGGAATTTCCCTAGAACTCTTGAACCATAAACTACTAAAATTTTTAAAAACTGAAGACCCAATCACGTACTATTGCCAAGCAACTAGCGGCAATAGTACGTGATTGGGTCTTCAGTGTGAGCATCTAACATGATCCTCCAAGCTATTTGTCCTGCCTTCATCTTCACAGTTTTCATTATAACTTCTTCAGTTAATAAGATATTAACTTCGACCAAATTAGGAAATAGAGATGAAAAAATACACTGGTTTAGGCAGTAGATCTTTGTCCGCTGTTGCCATGGAACATCACAATATTATTGAATCTTAATTAAGTGCTCACAATACACCATGAGATGTGCAAATTACTCAATTCATATTCTCCATGTTAATTCTAACAAAAATACCTATGAGATGTTATATCATAGTAGCAATAAGGTAATACTGTGGGTAATTGACTGTGGAAGGAACTGAAGCTTAGAGAATTTAACAATGGATTGCTTCTCGGCTAAAAATATGGGAGAAGCAGGATATAAACCCCAGCCCCTAGCTACAGACTTTTCACCTCTACATTGTATTTCCTTGATTTAAAGAATCATACATTTTTTATCTATTGGTCATATCATTTTCTTTAGAATGTAATCACTGCCCCATTTTCATCTTTGGACGCCTACTTATGTTTCAAAGTCCAATTAAAATAAATGTACAGATAATTTTTATGGCAAGGATTGGCTAATTTTTCTTGGAAAATTTCTTACTAATTTTTCACCACAATTAAGAAGACCTATATTCTTTATCCCTTCCTTTGTTCACTACTAGACCATATTTCCCAGGCTCCTCATATCTGGTTGGGACCACGGGACTGTTGTTCATGGAATGTGGAATGTGTGTGGGAGGGTGGTTGCCACTTCTGGGCCTGATCCTCTCACGCGTCCTCCCTACACATTTCCTATACTATCTTTTTCCACCTCTTGCCTGGAAGCACAGAATTCAGTAAAGGACACCAAGACCTTACAATATGATGGAACTAGCCTACATCTTCAATTCATCGTGTGCTTACTGGGAACATCTACATTGGATTTTTCATGGGTTTGTATCATATTTTTATTGTCTTAAGTCCCTGAGAATTATTATTTTTGTGTGTTTGATAGCAGTTGATGCCTACCCTGCCTAAAGCACCATTTAACCTTGATTACCCATTTTAAGTTTACAATGTGTTTTCACAAGTAATAGCCTATTTTAACAACATTCACATGACATGAGTACTATTAGTGATTCTTATGAGCTGCGGTTTTACCCCCAAATTTATATATCGAAGTGCTATACCGCAGTACCTCAGAATGTGACCGTATTTGCAGATGGGTCCTTAAAGAGGTAATTAAGTTACAATGAGGCTGCTAGGATGGACTTGAACTTACTATGACTGGTGTCCTTATAAGAAGAAGAGGTTTAGACACAGACGCACCACACGGGAAGACCACATGAAGACATGGAGAAGATAGCCACCTGCAAGCCAAGGAGAGAGGCCTCAGAAGAAACCAACCCTAGGCCGGGCGCGGTGGCTCACTCCTGTAATCCCAGCACTTTGGGAAGCCGAGGCGGGTGAATCACAAGGTCAGGAGATCGAGACCATTCTGGCTAACACGGTGAAACCCTGTCTCTACTAAAAATAGAAAAATTAGCCGGGCGCGATGGCGGGCGCCAGTAGTCCCAGCTACTCCGGAGGCTGAGGCAGGAAAATGGCGTGAACTCGGGAGGCGGAGCTTGCAGTGAGCCGAGATCGCGCCACTGCACTCCAGCCTGGGCGACAGAGCGAGACTCCGTCTCAAAAAATTAAATTAAATTAAATTAAATTAAAAAAAAGAAGAAACCAACCCTGCTAACACAGTGATACCAGGTTTCTGCTTTCCAGGATTTTAAGAAACTAAATGTCTCCTGTTTAAACCTTCCAGTGTGTGGTGCTCTGTTATAACTGCGTTTTTAAACCTTCCAGTGTGTGGTGCTCTGTTATAACTGCGTGACCAAACCAACACAGGGTTGCTATCTGATGAATGCATGAAGCTTAGAGAGAAAGAGAAACTTTGTAAATGACACGTGGAAATAAGTAGCAGCATCAGGCATCAAGCTCAGTTTTTGGGATGCCACCAGCTGACATTTAGTATTTTCTCAGACCTGTACAATAAAGATTCTAGTTTGATAATTTCATCTGATTTCTATGTTGCTTATTATTTGTATCATAAATTTGGAATGTTTATTATACCATACTTATTTATTTTTGTATTTTCCTTATTATATTTTAAGCTTGTAGTAGGCAAAGACCATATTTCTAAATCTTTATATCACTTATAGCATATGGACCAAAGCCTAAAGTCCAGAAGAAGGCAACAATCAGACCTTAAAATGTAACATTAGCGGGGTGAATAACATATATTGACAACCAATGTCATAGGTTATTAATCGAAAACCAATGTCATAGGTTATTCATGTCGCAATACAAGTATGTAGCAACATATCAGATGGTTTCATGTAGTTTGCTTGTAAAAATATTTGTCAAACATGTATTTCTTCAGTGTTTAAAATGTGATTTCTTTTTCCTTTTATTTTCTTACTTTCCCTCTTATAGCAAAAATGTTTTTGTGAAGACATTTTAAGCTGTATGTATAGATTGAGTCTGCACTGTTTTGCAATTCACACTTATCCTTATAAAAAAACTTTGTATGTTTTTAATAACTTGGAAATTAACATTATTATAGATATTAGCATAGCCGCATATGTAAACACAAGCTTCACACTTACCCTTTGCTTCTATATGTGGGATTAGAAAAGCTCTGTTCAAATATTTATTGCATTACTTACCCTGATTCCTTTATGCATCCTATTTGTTTGATAATATCTCACTATAAAGGTCTGAGGCAGAGTTCCTTAAAATTATGATTGTCATGGTAACTACCAGCTACCACTGTAATGGTACCCCTGGTAGTATGGTTTCCTCTAAAATATTTAAGGCTGGAATAGCAAAAAGAGAAATAAAATGACTTTGTAATAAGAGAAATTAATTAAAAAATAGATTCATAAATCTAACATTCCTGTTTGTCACTTTTGAAATATTATTAGCTTGTAAAACATAAAAAAAATTAGACAAAAATATATGCATGCTGACATAAATTAGATTTCAAAAGCATCATTTTTAATAAAGGCTTTTAACTGCCTCAGTCTGGAAATAGTCTGCAATCTGGTTGATAAATATGCAGCAAATGACAAATTAATATGTGTTGGCCCTCATCAACATCGGAGACAAATGTTATTATAATGTTTTGGACTCTGCTCAGTTTTGTCTGTCTGGAGAAGGCTGTACAAATGGCAGAGAGTCTGCAATTCAGAGGGACAAAGCTGCCCTCTATGTGAAAACAGTGTGTGCTGCAACATCCAATAAAAAGTGAAAGGTTAAAAGATTTAGAAGAAAACAAATTTTATTAATCTGCTAAATCCATTAAAACCCTTAAAGACTGAAAAAAGAACTATGTAACTGAGATCCAATAGGACCCGTAAAATGTCAGTGGAACTAGTCCATGCTTTCCCTGTGGATTATCTACTTCTAGAATTCAATACTCAACTAAATGTGTCTCTCTTAAAATTTTTCATCTACAAGCTTTTAAAATGGAATAAAATGAACTTTTCAGGAAATGTAGACTAATACATAGAAAATATAGACAATTAAAATGATTTTAAACATTTCTGATATCTTAGACTGTGTATATAACTAATAATAAACCAAAATTTTTCTTATTCTCAAAATATTTCTATAAAACAAATCTTTTTATAAGTTTCCTCAGAGTTTTATATCCCAAGAAAACAGGGCAATTATGACATATGTAACATGAAGAGTCCAGAAATATGCTCATGTCTCAAATCACTAATATTAAGTAATATTTTTATGGCTTTTATTATTCATATTTTTTATTTTCTTTCTTATATTTAGATTGGCAAAAATGATTACTAGGACTTCATATGGAAAGATGCTATATTATATTATTTGATTACTATGGATTTATAAATAATTGTATTTTAGTCCCTGATGTGTCCATTAATAGATGTATTATTCTGGACAAAAATAGAAAAATTTATAGTTTATCAAACAGACTTCTTCCAAAGATTAAACATATCTCAGAACTAAAGAACACTTTTTCAGCAAAAGCACCTAGTAAGTGATTAATAAATATTGCGTATCCTTACTATTAATATTGCTATGATGTAAGTTTTTGCCTCGAAATCTGGAGCACATCATAATGACAGTACTCTTTTCCACTGAGATGGTCTTGCTTACCCTCCACCCCAGCATGTCAAAGTAATAGTGGTCAGAATATTGTGCCACAACTATTAAATAGTGTTCGACCCTACCATTTTCAATTCTGATTTTCACCTAGTATGGGATCACTACTATATGTTTGTCTTCAGATCTGCCTTCTCCCTTTCTGCTTAAAAATTGCTCTGGGAGCTTGGGAATTGAGTTTGTTCAGGGTTAGAGAAAGCCTAAAGCTAGTAATATTCTACAAGTGCATTGCTGTGTGCAAATACCATTAAAACACATATTAAAACACCCCCTATATAACAAAGATTTCCAAATTCTTGCCAGTGGCACTTTTGCTATGAGCTATAGTCAATACAACTAACTTTCAGTGCGTAACAATAATTTGGGGGTATTTTGAAAGTATTTCATTATTATAAGAGAATATCATCTGCAATCTATTTCAAAAGTAAATGACCATTCAATTTTTACTGATCACCTATTTTGTGTTTTTGTATAAAATATGCACCATGTAAAATATTTTATAGAGTAAAAGAGGGAGTTACAGTGCCCATAATGACTTCTGAATATATAGCTAAACCATAGATTAAAATAAAGTTAGGGCTTCAAATTTTCTATAGTCTGAGAAGATTCAATAGTGCTGTTATATGCTCCAGTGCATGGAATCATAAGAACACAAAAAGAATGAAAACTCTCCTGTATGATATGGTGGAGAAAAGAGGAGTTACTAGCATACAGGAGTTTCCTACCTGACTCTGCCATGTGACCTCCAGCAAATCATTTTACTTATTTATGACTCCAGACCTTCATGTATAAATTCAGATGTGTTCTTATTATCCAAGTTTCTCCTATCTCTGTAAAGCTAAGGTTCTATTTTTTTTTATAAATAGAGGCTTATCTTTAGCCTATACCATAACTATGGTGGCCCCAAATTAGAGAAGAGGACCAGGAAGCCTCAGTAGGTCCTGAGGCAGGTAGATGCATTTGGACTAACCTGCAAGGTAGCCGAATTCTACTCCAATATAGCACAATACCCTCTACGTAAGCTCAAACGAACATATGACCTTTTTACTCTCAATGTAAGTAAAGATTAATAATGTCTTCTATTATCTTTTACATTGTACAGTTGAGAATGAGCCATTGTAAGCTTGATTTATAGTAGGTGAATAATAGCATCTTTGTAAATAAGATAACTGCAGTGCTTATATGCTTAAAAGATCCATAAATGTAACATAGGTTTCAATGACACTTTCTTTTAATTCACTGAGTAATTTAGGCACTAAGGAGAATCTGAGTATTTTTATAAAGTGAAAATAATGAATTAAACCAAGAGTTTTAACCAAACTACTAGGACTTGCCTATTCCGTGAAGAGTGAAAGTGGGGGAGGAAATGACCTAACACTTACCAAGAGCCTTCTTCTCTATGCCAGACATTATGTTATACTCATTATTTTTCTCATGCTCTAAATGTGGAATTTGAGGCATGAGAGGGTTATGTCATATGTCCAAAGTCAAACAACTGGTGTACTGTGCAACAAGCATTGGATTCCATGTAAGTTAGTCACTAAAGTTTGTGCTCTTTCTACTATGAAGTACTAGCCGAGTAGTCATCACCTTGGAATTCTCTAAATTTATGACAATAATTAAGTTAATTAATACCCAAACTTACCTGAAACTTTCTTTTTAAAATTCCCTTTAAAGTAAATTATGCACACACACACACTCACACACACTCACACTCACATATGCACACATTCAATCAAATTATTCTCATAACCATAGTAGTATCTCAGATAGTCTTATTTCACAATATTAAATTTCTTTATTGTCTTTGGATGACTTAACATTAATATCATGTTATCTGATATGGTTTTGCTGTGTCTCCACCCTAATCTCATCTTAAATTGTAATCCCCATAATCCCCTCATGTCATGGGAGGGACCTGGTGGGAGGTAAGTGAATCATGGGTGTGGTTACCCCCATGCTGCTGTTCTTGTGATACTGAGTGAGTTCTTATGAGATCTGATGGTTTTATAAAGGGCTTTTGCCCCTTTTGCTCAGCGCCTCTCCTTGCTGCCACTGTGTGAAGAAGGACATGTTTGTTTCCCTTTCTGCCATGATTGTAAGTTTCCTGAGGCCTCCCAAGCCATACTGAACTGTGAGTCAATTAAACATCTTTCCTTTATACATTACCCAGTATTGGGTATGTCTTTATTAGCAGTGTGAGAAATGACTAATACATCATCCTGGTAGGATCTGTCTGAATAATATTTGGCTCCAGGGTGACACAGAAGACAAGTTTAACATTTGGTAGAACTAGGAAAGGAGAACCTACGAATAATAAGTGTTTCTCATCTAGATCAATGTGCCTTGGTCATCCATACTTGAGAACACATGCTTTGAGATGGATTTAAGTTAATTTCATTAACACACTGCATGTCTAAACTACAGAATCTTTATTACATATTAAACAAAACTATTTTCAACACATTAGTGCCTGTCATTGCTAAGTTTGGTCTTAACTAGTCTTATATGTATGTACGAAATTTATGGTTACCATACACCTTATATAAAAAATGAAATAAAATTATATATGGTAGGAAAAAATAACACTCAAAAAGCAAAAACATTAAACTTTCTTAAAAAGGTAATGACTAATTCTATCTGACTTTGAGAAAGACTGAATGGATAGTGAGAAGGCAAAAAATCAGTGGCTTTCCTTCCTATACTTTGCCTCTATTATAATAAAAATTATAAAATAATAAAATGAAAAATAAAAATAAAATAATAAAATAAAAATAATAAAAATTCATTATTTTAAATCAAGGAAACTGTTTAGTTAGTTTGAAAAGTTCACAGAGATCAAGTCAAGGGATTTAAAATTTTCACAGAAGGTAATGTAATGTAGAGCTTTAAATGGAAATTCAAAAGTTACAAAACCACTCTTAATTGCCCTTTGTAATACTAATACCACCTGAGCTCCACCTCCTGTCACATCAGCCATGGCATTAGATTCTCACAGGACCCTGAACCCTACGGTGAACTGCACATGTGAGGGATCTAGGTGCATTCTTCTTGTGAGAATCTAATGCCTGATGATCTGTCACTGTTTTCCATCACCCCCAGATGGGACCATCTAGTTTCAGGAAAACAAGCTCAGGGCTCCCACTGAATCTACATGATGGTGAATTGTATAAATATTTCATTGTACATGACAATGTAATAATAATAGAAATAAAGTGCATAATAAATTTAATGCACTTGAATCACCCTGAAACCATCCCCTCCTCACCCCAGTTGGTAGAAAAATTGTCTTCCATGAAACCAGCTCCCGGTGTCAAACAGGTTGGGAACTGCTGATATAATTATATGAATTTTATTCCATTGCTCAGAGGATTATCATGAAGGGTAACAAATTTAATCTTTATTTGCAATGTAATCAACAAATAATTATGAAGTGCTTACTGTGTCAAGCATGGTTAGAGAAGTTTTCTTAAATTTGCCCCTACATTCATACCTATTACCAATCTTTTTCACTAAATCCTTTCAAATACGTAACATCATTATTTTAAAGTTTTTCTCTGATAATTACAATATCTTGATCATCTGTGTGACTAGTTCTGTTGAAATTTTAAGTGTGAGTTATATTTTCTTGCATCTTTAGGAATGATGTAATGGTTGATTAAATGTTTACAAGAACAGCAGGAAGTTAAATAAATAACATTGTCTGGAAAATTCCATGGCTTGTCTTTTATCAGGCCTCTGGTTTGCTGATTTGAGCCATTGTCTATAATTGAGATAGACTGGGGCTTTGTTGTTGATTTAAATTTAGTGCAGCTTGAATTCAACTCAACTCATTTGAGGCAAGTATCAGGGCCTTCCCTTAGCAGAGTTTGGGCTTTAGTGCCCCAAAGGGTGTCTCCATTCTCCGGCACTCCAGGAGGCCCAATGGGCTTGCCCTTGTGTTTCTTAGCATGGTCACCTTTCGCCAAAGCAGCAAGTGGCCACTACACGTTTTCACTGTAAAACGTGGAGTGTCTGGAGGGGGTTTTACAGTTTATCTGTCCTGCCCTCAGATTTTCCTCACAGGAAGTCACTCTTACTTCTCTTCTTCTGCCACCAATATTTCTTTTTAACATTCAGTGAAGAGCTGTGGGCAAGAATTTGTAAGTGAATGCAATGCACACACCCTGTATGTGTGGGGCTGTCAGGATACTCAACCATCTGATCACCACACAGTCTGACTTTCAAACTTTATTAAGGTCCATCTGTTTTTGTCTCATTTGCATCTATTTTATTAAATAATTCACCTAACAGTTATTTAGCACCCACTCAGTTCTAAGAATTTTTATAGATGTGATTTTTCTTCTTTCAATAGTAATACATCTTTATATTTCATGTTTAAGTTTTATATTTTTCTAACCATATAGAGACACTAAATACCTATAACATATCCTGTTCTCAGTTTCTTACTTCACACTGTACCATATTGTTGTTAGCTACGCTTTTAGGTCAAATGTAATTGCCTTGCAGTGCATAATTGTATATCTTTGATTACATCTATATTTACTGATATGTAAACCAATCTTTGTGGTATGTTTTTGAATCCCTTACATATCTGAAATAGTAATATATTTTCTCAAACATGAATTTTCCTTTAGCTGTGTATAAAACACAGGATAAAATTTATCATGCCTTGATACTTTAACAATATTTCTTAACTGTCTGCTGCATTCACTGGAGATAATGAAGCATATGTTATATATCTGATTCTTATTCCTTCGAAGGTACTAGAAAAATTAGCATAGAGTAGGATTAAAAGTTAAGATTTTGAATTTTGGATATACCACTTACTATATATACATATTATGTGAGGAAGCTATTTAAATAATTTGTGCCCTAGTTTTCATGCCCATAACGTAATGATAATAATATTAGTTACCTCCTCAGATCATTGTAATGGTTAAATTATGTAGTTAAAAGAGATACTTAGGCCTTCAAATAGAAAAGGCTGAATAACTGTGAGCTGTTATTGTTCTTTCTCTGTAAAACTTTTAGCATTTTTTAATTTTCAAAATTCTGAATTGTACTGTAATGTATCTAAGTGTGACTATTATTTCTTACCTAATACTCCATAGGTCTCAGAGTGCAAATACACAAAGAAAAGAAAACATGCAGTACTGCTTCAATAATCAAGTGATGAACAGTCAGGAAACATACCAGAGTCTGAGAAGATAAAGATTGGTCACAATATGTGTGTGGTGACCCATTACAATAGCTGCCAGCTGTGATAACTTGGAAATCAGAACACATGCTGGCCAAGCCCATAGCTTCAAGATACGATACGAGGTTAGAAAACTATTAGTTGCACGTGATGGTAGTTTCTTGATGCAACAAGAGATAAAATTGAGCAAAAGTCAATTTGTTTGAGATAAGAAGTAAAGGCCAAAGAGAGAATGCAGAGATGTGGCACATTGTAAAACCGGAACCTGGCTGAATACCAGAGTGAAATGAATAAGGCTGAAAGTAAAAACTTTGAACAACAAGGTCGGGGAAGAATCATCACTTAAACAGGGAAGCTAAGCCCTGTGGCAAAGATCAGATTAATGGTTTCCTTAATCTGTTTTAATCTTAATCTTAATCACCAAATTGTTTTAAATGGTTTCAAAGTGGTCTCCTTTAGGTTTACAAGAGAGAAAACATAGGCGGAAGAAATTGGCCAACTTAAGATTTACACAGAGACAATGACTTTACCTGGGGTTACTGAAAACAGAAGCAAATAGCTCAAAAGGCCAATGGCATTTGTGGGGATTATATTCCCAAGGATACCTTGAGTCTGGCCCAAGTAATCCTATGATGGTGAAAAACCCAAAATCAGGCTAGGAAACTGCCATTCTCCAAGATGGCATTCTCCAAGATGGCATTCTCTTCTCCAAGATGGCATTCTTTCAGATGTGGTCTAGGAAGAACCTGAACAAGGAGGAAGTTCCCAGCATTTGGAAACAGAAGACAGGATGTATAGTGGAAGAATCTTGCAATCAATGAGACTTCCTTACAGAGAGCAGATTCAGAGACTTGTCAGGGAACTTCCTTCATTGCAAGGGCAGGGGGCCCTCCCCCTGCCTGCATAGCACATTTCATATGGCCTAGTGACTCTCGGGTATTATGCAGTATTACCTGAGGCTCCATCACTCTATAATTTGATTTTGGTGGTGGGAACAATGGGGAGACTGATGTGTCATCTAACTTTCATGTAGAACAGATGAGGAAGCTGATGATTCGTCTCATCCTCCTCAAGGCTGATCTGGATACAGACACTGGATGGGACTTTGCTTTGTTTTCCTTGGAAAGGATGGAAAATGTTCTCTGTACAAGTAAAAAGTAACTCATGCAGTTATTTTGTTGTAAGAGGGGCAGATGGAGTCTTGAATGAGCTAGTTGTTCCCAAAATCCATGCTCTTTCTATAGTATGGGAGTTTCATTGCAACATAGCTGTTTATCCAGGAACTAACTATCCTAAGCCTCTTGCAACTAGAAGTATCCACATCAGTACCTGTCAGAAGTGACGTGTGGGTATTTAAGAAGCTGATATGCCACATTCACTTACTCTTTCCCCTCATCACACTACAGATACAGGATTCTTGGGCCATTCCTGATTTAAAAAAAAAAAAAAAAGCTACAAAATGGAAGGAGACTGAATCCCTGAATCAACCGAGGGAGAAAAGCCTCTTATTCACTGCCCAAGATCACCTGCACTGAATGGTTATTTGAGTAAAAGTATATTTCTCTTTTGTCACACAACTTAAATTTGGAGGTTGACTATAACATTATCTAATAATTTTCTATAATACACTTACCACTCATTGCACCTTTTTTTCTTCCAGAATTTCTAGCATTAAAAAAAAAAAATTGACACTACTGACATTTTGGGTCAAATAATTATTTGGGTTGAGGGCCACCCAGTGCACTGTAAGATATTTAGCAGCATTTCTTGTCTTTACCTGTTAAATGCCAGCAGCTACTTCCACTATTCTATTCAGTTGTGACATGAAGTATGTTTCTAGGCACTGCCAAATGCCCAGTGGCAAATCACCTCTGGTTGAGAACTACTATGTTAGATGAGGTTTGGAACATCTGGACCTATCTTCTATTTCGTTGGACTTTTCTTTCATTGTTTTCATATTATTGTCATTGGCCAATGACAGGTAGATTTTGGCTTGATCTCTATGCTTCATAGACCTCTCCAATACCTAAGACCACCTAGTGCTACAGTCATTAGACTCTCACATCTACTGAGCATGGAATGTGCTATCCATGCTGATGCTGCCTCAGAGATGATAGTTTCTTCTTCCCAACACTTACAACTCAATTATGGTTTTATTTCTGTATTTAAACATGTTATGCTGTTTTACCAGGGGCAAGAGGTTGCAGTATGTGCTCAGTTTGTTACCTTGAAAGGGCAAAGCCTGACCTACATCTTGGATATTCCTTTGTTTTTACCCTTGATCTGATGTATTTTTATGTGTATTCTTCTGATGTTTTCTCTTGCTGATATCTGCCTTAAGTTTCAGTTAGGTGACTTCATTGCTATTTAATGAATAATGACTCTCAACTAACCTACTTTGACACTCTCTTGTAAAACTCTTGTTGATATTCATAGAGAATTAGAATGGATTGGCACTGTGCATGCTACCAAGTAGCCATGCATGAAGTATTTGTTGAAAAACTCCAGAAAATATGTCTTAGAGACCAGTATTCTGAGCACACTCTCCACACTTCTGGACCTTTCTTTTATCCAAAGGCGATTCCTTCATGAGCTTTTTATGATCTCTCCTCCAGCTGACATTTTATGCTTCTGCAATTCCCCTCTCAGCTCTTGTTAGCCAAATAATATCACCTAACAGCACAGATTCTGCCACCACGCTATATTAAAATTTCATATTAAACAAGACAATGTACATATACTTTGTATTGACCATGATAAATTGCTTTCTATATCTGATTCAGCCTTTTAAAATGTAAATCCATCACCAATGATTTCAAGCTACTGCATGTGATATTACCTGATAATCACCTTCACTTAGGCAAAGAGCTGCCACAGTGTTGTGTATAGGGTGGGTGGTTTTCAGGATAGAAAGTGGAGATGCCTCAATCGAATTTGTAAGTCTTTTGGACAGTAGGACCAGTAATGCTAGTAATGGTCTCTGTACTGTCAGCTAAATGCAGCCCTAGGATTTCCAAGTCTTTTGAATTTTTTTCAGTGGAATTCTAAAGCTAAAATGTAACCCCAGCAGGAAACTTAGTAACTATATGTACAGAGTTATATAGTTAAATAGGAATCTATACATATAACTATATATAGCTATATGTAATTATTTATATTTCATTTATGTAAGTGAATATACAGATAAATAAAATTTCAGGAACATGCCATTCCTTGCAAATAATATGTCTGATTTTACTGATTTTTGATAAACAGATATGCAAATATATTTTTAAGAATGCATCGCAACAACAGAGAACGACTTCTCAGTTGGACTGAATATTCAACCCTTCTTATTTTGAGAACAATTATGTATATTTATGCCTGAGTGGGTGTGTGTGGGTGGTGTGTGTCTGTGTGTGTGTGTGTGTGTGTGTGTGTGTGTTTATAACCATTATATGGTATAAATCTCCCTTATCAGTACCACCAACTTAAAGTGATATTCTCTTTCTCTTTTCCAACAAAGATAAAGTTAAGTTTTTCATGGAAATGTTATCTATATTTATATATATGCACACACACCTAGACCCACGTATGTCCATGTGTGTATGCATATGTGTGTTTTCAGCCAGGCATATTCGTATATGCAAATTGCTTGTCTTACCTCTTAAATTGTTACTTTTCTATCTAGCGTCATAAGTTTCTCAATCTGGTTACAGCTTCCTATTTAGCAAGAAGTTTTATTATTTTTGATGTTATGTTTATATTTTATATTATTCTTCCAATAGATTGCAGAAATTTTCTAAATTATAGGACTTTTCATAACAAGACAAGTGAAATGGAAATAGTATATATAAAACTAGTTTGTAACTATTAATGATAAGAAGGGTCTATTGAAATGAAATTTTAGTAGCACTAAGAATAGAATGGATAAATATATGTTAGCATTGCAGGCTTGAATAAAAAGGCTATAAGGTTATAATTTTAGAACATGCTATTTTTACTTTTTAGGTTGCCTTTTATCCAAGCGTAGCCAAAAGGCAGTGTCCTACCCAGATTCCCTTGATCTTACTACTTCCATGCACGTCAGCTCAGCTTCCAAATGCCAGCACCTCCTTCTCTTTACCTGCTTGCTTTCTCTTGTGTCTGAAGACCAAGTTCATGCCTGAAGTACCAGGGAATCTATGTCCCTCAAAAGCAGCCTTTAACAAAAGACCAGTTGGAATTGATGTGCATGTTTTATTCTCTTTGCTCCTTAGATGGGATAATTCTGCGATGCAGTTTGACTCTAACACCCAAGACTTCTTCAGTGGGATCAGGCTCTTATTACCCTCAATTGCAAAGTGCTTGATAGTAAAATTTATTAAATTCTTTTTCCCCACTCTCTCACTTTCCCACTCCCCTACTGAAGCTTCTTGGAATCACTCTCAGAATAAACTGTTTGCACTGGAGTCCCCGGATCAGGTTCTGTTCTAGTGGTAACTAATCTCAGACAGTTGGTGGCAGAAAAAGCTACAGGAAGTAGATATTCAGAATGAGATTTAAAAATTAGACTGCTTGCTTGCAAGATGGCAACAAGGACCCCTTTACTGGTGTTAAAAGGGAGTAGTGATACACACTAGCATGCTCCACCATCACAACTAATAAGAAACACAATTGTGGTGAGTTGGGATGGAAGTCACTGGTTTACACAGGATCTCTAGCTTTCAAGATATATGGAGACCATGGCATTGTGGAAGACCGTGGAGAAATTTGTGGTTACATTGAAAAAATAAAATTACAGACTCAATCTACCTATCTTTCAGGCATAGAGTAATGGGAAAATTTAAACACCTTCATCTCCTGTTACCAGAGGGCAGAGCTTGCTGGAAAAACAGCCCCAGGGCTTGACTGTGCAAATAACATAATTAAAAAGAAGGCAGCATTCTGAAGCCCAGCAAGCCTCCTACACTGAAGTTGGTGTCTTGACAGGGAAGCAGTGGAACCCTGAGACACCGAGTGGAGACATCTGGGTGTATTGGCTTAAGAACCTTGAACACCCTGATTCCCATGAACTCTCCGGTTTAGAAGTGGTTCACTATCACTTGTGAGAGCACAGCAACTTCCACGTGTAGGATATTGAAAGGCCTCTGCTGAGACAGCTGCCTCATGAGATGATGTTTCTGTTTCCTCTATCTGCCCTCAGCTTCCTACTGCCCCTTCCCACCTCCTCACTGCTCTAGACCAGTCACTGGTTCAGAGGCTCAGCAGCGTACAGAGGGAAGCTTTACCCCAGGTTCAGAGAAAGGGATTTTCCACAATTATCGTGTCACATTTCACTATGACACGCGGTCAAGGACTGGGAAAGGATTCCTGGAATGGATGTTTTGTGACCAAGATTAAGAAAGGGGAGGATATAAAGCTGATAAGCAACAGAAATGCGATTTCTCACAGTTCTGGAAGCTAAATGTCTGAGATCAGGGTGCCAGCCAGCAAAATTGAATTCTGATGAGGATTCTCTTCCATCTTCTCACCACGTCCCCATAAGACAGAGAGAGCTCTCTGGGATCTCTTTTATAAGGGCACTAATACCATTGATGAGGGCTCCACCTTCATGACCTAACCACTTCTTAATATATCACTTTAAGGATTAGGATTTTAACATATGAAGTTTGGAGAGACACATTTATTCCGGTACACCTCTTATTTAATTCCTGGTAAGGATGCTTAAACTGATCTTAATGTGCAGCAGGAAGTGTTCCTTGAAGCTTGGAAACGTGATGGGGAGATCCTGGCGTTTTCTTCTTCTTCTTCTTCTTTTTTTTTTTTTTTTGAGACAGAGTCTTGCTCTGTCACCCAGGCTGGAGGAGGGCAGTGGCGCGATCTCGGCTCAATGCAAGCTCCGCCTCCCGGGTTCACACCATTCTCCTGCCTCAGCCTCCCGAGTAGCTGGGACTACAGGCACCGGCCACCACGCCCGGCTAATTTTTTTTTTTTTTTTTTTTTTTTTTTTTGTATTTTTAGTAGAGACGGGGTTTCACCGTGTTAGCCAGGATGCTCTCGATCTCCTGACCTCGTGATCCGCCCGCCTCAGCCTCCCAAAGTGCTGGGATTACAGGCATGAGGCACCGCGCCCGGCCGGCGTTTTCTTGAGAGTATTGTGGAAGGAATGAAATGGGTTCAAGGAGCAGGCATTCTAGAATTGATTTACTGGATAAAATATGAGAACCCGCCAGGTAATCATATGTCCTGGAAGGGACCATAAAACAGTCCCTTTACTAAAGCAGTAAGAAAAGCCTAGTGAGGAGGCACTGGCATCATTGAGAAGCTCAGTGGTGTCTCTCCTTTGTGGACCAGGCTGGATGGTAAGAGGTATCCCTGTGCAAATGGGCTTCTTGTGTTGAAGGTGGTGATGGAGCTGGTGGCTGCATTCAAGCATCAAAAGCAAGGTGGGCATAATTGTGAAATGAGCAATGAGGCTAGAACGGTAACCACAGACCCCTGACCCCACAAACTGTGATGACGTCTGATGGACCCTGGGGAGCCTAGAAGCAGTGTAGAAAGACAAACAGATGCTACTTGCTCTATGCAGCAAAAAATATTGAACAGCAGATGGGCTGGTAGCAAATGTCACCCCTTAGAAAAAGTATTATTCTTCAATGAGTTTTCAGACCTGAGACAATTCTCAGACTCAGAGTCTATCAATGAAAGGAGGAAACAGCTGCTTTCAGGCCTTGCAATGCAGGAGCACACTGAACATAAGCAATAGTAATTCATCCATTTTTTTCCTGAAGCTATTTACTAGAGTACAGGAGTTATCTAGACTGTTAGATGCAGGGTCTGAAGTGACCCTTATACCAGGAGACTCACAATTGCTTCATGGCCTCTGGTTAGAGTGCAGGCTATGGGAACCAGGCAATAAATAGAGTTGGGGCCTTGTCCGTATCATAGATCTTTCAGTGGGCCTACAGAACAAATCCTGCAAGATGTAAATTTCAGCCTTGATTACTAGGCTGAAATTTTGATCATCTATGATCAAGATGAATATACTTACATTTGTCAAGCCCTCAGTCACATTGGCTTCTTTATCTGTAACATAATAATAGAATAGTACAAAAAGAAGCCCCTAAAACTGTACCTGTCCCCTGCTCCAGTCCTGACCAATTTAGTAAATCAGAATCAGTCCTGTATTCTAAATAGAATGACAGAGACATACAAAGACTTACAGAGCTCAGGAATGGTGGCCATGATCCTAACCCTATTAATTCACTGGTCTGGTCCCTGCTGACACAAAATGGATCTATGGTACCAGATCCCAACAAGTAACCGTAAACTTGAAGTGGTAGCTCCAATAGCAACTGCTAGCTGGATGTTCCCTCATTATTTGACTGAATCCACATGTCCTCTCACACTTTGAATGTAGGTATTGATCCGGCAAATGTGTTCTTTTTAATCTCTACCAGGAAGGAAAATCAGAAGCAATTTCCATTCACTTGGAACAGACAGCATTACACATTCATGTTCTCAGCCTAGCCAAGCATATCCACAAGTGACTTAGAACTGCTGGAATTCTGGACATGGTGGGGTTCTACAGCCGGGAGTTCCAAGGCCTGCAACAGGAACTGTAGCTTGTCCCATTAAACTTCCTGCTAAAGGTTTTCGTTTCTCATTTATTTCTTTCGTTCTCATATGTGACCGACCACCCCTTTGAGGAACTGATGACAGGGTGGAAGGACCTTAACATGGTGCATGAGTGGCCTCAGGAGGGTGGGTGAGTGCTGCAGAAAGACGGGTGCTGCCCATATCCCTCATCCCTTCCATGCCAGTGTCTACCAGCCTGAGCTCTCATTGCCAACACTTGCATTTCTTTTCCTGAGAGGTTTTCTGGTTTCTGCACCCCACTTTCTTACTCATATGGCAGGCCAGAGGGGCTGGTGATTTGACCCCTCCAGGCTGCACTTCTCTAAGAATGAATCTCTTCCCACTCCTGGGACAGGGATAACTCTGAAGTGCCTGTTTTACACTGACTTTCAAGTTCCCTAACAGGATTAAAGCCCCTGTCACCCACCGTGATAACAGGTATGATTATAACAAACCCATTTTTTACGTTCCTTTTATTTCCAGCGTCCACCTCTCAGTTTCCCTTCTATGTTTCCTGAAATCACCTCTAAAATCAACTTCTTCCTTTTGGATCCTTCTCTTGGGGTCCGCTTCATGTGACTGAAACTAAGACATTCCGGAAGAGTAAAGGAGTGTAATAAACTGAAGGTGGAGATATGATGCAACCTGTAAATCTTAAAACCTCATGCTGAGAAAAGATATCAACAACGTGCACCCAGAGCCACCTTCAAGGCTGGAGAAGGAATTATTTCCCTCTACGATCATTGCCTTTCTTCTACTGTGTATTTCCACTTATATCAAGCCCCAAGAATAATCATTAACATTCACCATGCTTTCTATAAACATTGATTCGTTGAATAAATTATTAGAAATCTCTGAAAATGCTTTGAAAAGCTGTAAAGCTCCAGCAAAATATGTGACAGAATTAAAGAAGCAAGAAAAAGAAAGTAGGAAGATGACTTCTTCAGACTTCTAGAAATAATCACTGGGGAGGCTCCTATGATTTTAATAAATTTTTATACTAAACTAAATTGTTGTCAGAGACCTCCCTTTCATTTCCCACAGCTTGGATTTCTTTCGGATTTTCTAGTTATGTTACCAGATTCTTTAAATGGTTATAACTCTCTGGGACTTCAAAACATTTCTAAAGCAGAGTTTAACAATAAAGTATAATGACTGGTTGGGCGCAGTGGCTCGTGACTGTAATCCCAGCACTGTGGGAGGCCAAGGCGGGTGGATCACTTGAGGTCAGGAATTCGAGACCAGCTTGGCCAACATGGTGAAACCCTGTCTCTACAAAAAATACAATAAAAATTAGCCAGGCATGGTGACGCACGCTTGTAGTCCCAGCTACTCGGGAGGCTGAAGCAGGAGAATCACTTGAACCTGGAAGGTGGGCGTTGCAACGAGCCAAGATTGCACTACTGCACTCCATCCTGGGTGACAGAGCAAGACTCGGTCTCAAAAATAAATAAATAATAAAGACTTTATTAAATTCTGATACCTATAAAATAATTCTACTTCATTTAACAAAAACAAAAAATAAACAGAATCTCATTCTGTTGCCCAGGCTGGAGTGCAGTGGTGTGATCTCGGCTCACTGCAACTTCTGCCTCCCGGATTCAAGGGATTCTCCTGCCTCAGCCTCCCGAGTAGCTGGGATTACAGGTGGTGCACCACCATGCCCTGCTACTTTTTGTGTTTTCAGTAGAGACAGGGTTTCACCATGTTGGCTAGCCTGGTTTCAAATGCCTAACCTCAGGTGATCCGCCCGCCTCGGCTTTCCAAAGTGCTGGGATTACAAACGTGAGCCACCGGGCCAACTCAATTCTACATTTTTAATCATTCCTTATATTCTTGATGGCAAGTTGCCATCCCAGAGCCTTTCTTGCACTGTAACCTCATTCAGGTCTTCATGTTTGTCAGTTTCATCTTCCTGGGTTTAACAGCAGTAAGTGAGACCCTGGAGGCTCCTAGTACACTGCCTGCTGCATTACAGAACCACAGCCAAGTCAGACTTTTCTTCTTCTCTTTCCTTTTTGTGATATTAAATGGTTTGTGTTAAGTTCACAAGATCTTAATTTGAAAACGAAATCATAGCTTTCGATTTCTGATAAAGAATTTATTTAGGCCAGGCATGGTGGTTTATGCAGGAAGAATCGCGTGAGGCCAGGAGTTTGAGACCAGCCTGGACAACACAGCAGGACCCCACCTCTACAAAAAAATTAAAAAATTAGCTGGGCTTGGTGGCATGGGCCTGTAGTTCCAGCTTATTGGGAGGCCGAGATGGGAGGATTGCTTGAGACCGGTAGTTTGAGGCTACAGTGAGCCATAATTGCACCATTGCACTCCACCCCAGCCTGACTGATAGGCTGAAACCTTGTCTCCATTTAAAAAAAAAACAAAAACAGAATTTATTTCAAGAACGGCAACAAAAAATACATGGATAATAGTAGAGCTTTATTTTAAATGTGACTTGATTTGTGGGGGAAATACTTGTTTTGGCTTGCAATACCTAAAGGGAAATTATTTGCCAAGCTAATGTGTGAAAATGAACTCATTCTCCTATTTACATCGTGAAACAGTATCTTTTTTGTTTTTCTTAATTAGATGAACAGTCTCCTTGCCCATCCCATGCAATCTTAAAGCCATTACCCTTTACCTCTCAGATGCTAGCCCTGTGGTCTGGCACAAGGCCATAAAGAGTGAAAAAGAAATAGGTTTAATGATGAGGTTCCTGATGGTGGTGTTTCCACTTTGTGCAACCATACAGTGAGCTAAACACGGCAGAAAACATCTTCTACTGCAGTTATTTTAATTGAATAAGCACAATTTTAACATGAATGCATTAAAAAACTACTTTGATTCTGGGAAACTGAGTATTAGAAATATGATGAGCATATTGGAATAAGTTCAAAACTGAACATCAGGAGTAATTAAGGGAGTGGAGAGATTGATTTATGAGAAAAGATTAAAAGAGCTCAATCTGTTTAGCTTGGCTAACAGACAACTAAGTAGGGGATATGGTAATTGTTTACAAGTACTTACAGGATGTAAATATCAAGGCTGGAGCAGAAATGTTCAGGCTGAGATCAGAAAGCCTGAATCACTCCACATTAATAAAGAGAAAATTTAGGTTGACTGCCATCCAAAATTTGGCTATAGTTAAGGCCTTTCAGCAGGAATTGTCTCATAGGGAAAATAGAAAAACAAACTCTTTGGGATGTTTAAATGTGGAATGGCTTTTGCAAAACTATAGCTGCTTCACATTTATCACCAGCATTATTTGAGAAGTATTTACGATACATCATGTTAGGTGCTGAAATGGCTTTCTACACTGTTCCAATGAACCACAGTATTTCTGAAAGGTACTGTATGAAGATAACATTCTACTAAAGATAGATGAACAGAAGATATGTAGAGAGACAGTATTACCATCTTTAAACAAGAAGCAAAGTACTTTCTACTTTGTTTTAAAAACTTTTCTTTAACCCAAATAAGTCATACTTTGGGATAGTCATAAGAACAACTTCTTGTGAAAATGTATCAATAACAAAATAGTGTGTTATTATGTTTATATGAGTGCCAGTGATATTAATGCACTAACGTTTTTTAAAATTAATAGAAGTAAGAAATAGCTATTTATTGTATGCATGTAAAGATTACCTAATAGAAAAATAATAATAAGAGCATTGTTATATTGAAATAACATAAAATATATGTTGTGATTACATGGATATTTGTATATAAGAATAATTCTAAGCTAGGATAATTTAATAAAATGATATGAATCCTATAGCAGTAATATATTTGTGTGTGTGTGTATATATATACATATATACACATTATATATATACATATATACATTATACACATATATACATAATATATATAACATATATATGACTATAACATATATATGACTATATATATAACATATATATGGTTTATGTTTGTGCATACGTATATGTGCTTTTTCCTACCTTTTCCTTTTTTCTACATTTTATACACACTGTCTACATTTTTCATACATATCTACTAGAGATAGAAATGCTAATCTTAACTTTGATATTTATTGGCTTTTAAACAGATGATTATTTTTAAAAATAGATAAACTAGATTGACAAATTTGCCACTCTTTTACAATGTGCTTGTTAAATATTTACCCTTGACTCTATTCAGAAGCTTTAAATTGAACTAAACAATCTATTGCATATATATCCATTGCCTGAGAATTCTTGTACCTCTGACTACATATATGTGCTGTTCACCTTTTGGCCACTTAGGGCCAATGGGAGAATTAGGGTATATACACACACACGCACACACACACCACATACACACCCCACAGACACATTGTGCACCACACCCACATCCACTGCACACACCTCATACATCACACAGGAGACACAAACACACACACCAGTTTGCATCATGGCTGCCCTTTCCTTGAGATGATTTTCTCCCTCATTGAACATCTTTTTTTTAAAAAGTAGACATTGGGAATGGGAATTCATTTGTTCATATGATTTGTAAAA
Organism: Pan troglodytes; assembly: GCF_028858775.2. Classification (NCBI taxonomy): domain Eukaryota; kingdom Metazoa; phylum Chordata; class Mammalia; order Primates; family Hominidae; genus Pan; species Pan troglodytes. The sequence goes on along the minus strand of NC_072412.2, from coordinate 109,911,685 downwards.
GAATTTAAAGTAAATGAAGAGGTTTGTGTAATGTATAAAAGCATTCCTTTACAATAACTGTGTATAGATAAAAATAATTATTGTAATTTTAAACAAAACAAATTATAATTTAGGTTCTGAGTTGTTAAATTACCATAGAAAGCATATTGCTGATATTTTTGAGTACTCGTAATGTTTTTAGTGAACATCAGTATACCTATCAAATTATAAAATCATACGTATTGCTTTCTTGTAGATGAACATATAAATTAAACAGCATAATATAAAAGAGTAGATATAATGCCAAAATGAAAACATATGATTCATTTGGCATACGCCAGTATTATACTAGATTAAGAAAGAACAAGAACTAGCAGAATTCATAAATGTGAATGAAGACCTGTGGAAATTCATTTTTCTCGTAATCAATAGAAATTTCACTAATTTGGATGCGTTAAAATGGGCATTAACATCTCTGTAATATTACGAGGCCATCCGATCTCACTTTCTACATGTCCCTGGACACCTCTTCCAATACTATTACACAAAATCATCTCCCTATGATTAAGAACGTGTATCTGAAGTATCACTGTTATTTTATTTAAGCTAATACTGCCATGATGTCCAATCAAAACTTGACTGATGTTAGATTCTGTGTACAGAATCCTGTTCTCTCAGAGACTTTGAGAATCTTTCTGGAGACATGTATCTCATGGGTAGGAAACAAATAATGCCGTTTCACTCCAGGGGATGAAGACTGTAATTCTAAGCAAAATTTTTGCTGGATTAAGTTAAGTTACTGCCTAGCTTCAATTAATTCACTCTCAAGGATCTAAAAAATTAAATAAAAATAAAAATATTCATTTCTAGAACAGAGATAATCCCTGAATATTGGACAAAGCCTATTACTATTACATTAAAGAGAAATATCCTAGGATTGTACACAGATCATAAGATTGTACAAGAGGTCACGAAGCAAGAAGCAGGATTATCTAAAAATCACTCTGGCACTCGGTCTGTGTTGCCTGGACCATGAGCCAATGGGAACCACGGACATCCTCCTTCTCCCAGCAGGAAGAGCAGCACCCAAAGCCAACCTCCTACAGTATGGTAGTTCTGACCTCCCAGCAGGAAGGCCACCATCTTCCTGTGGCCTCCATGTTTCCTGGGTGTTGGAAGCCTGCTTTCTGAGTTAATATAACTGAACAGCTGCCATGCAAACCCAGACGACCAAGTGGCCAAGCAGTCCTTCCAAGACTGATGGAGAGGGTGCTCCCTGCCTGGCATGTGAGTATGGAGGCAACAGTGGCTGGCATATCTGTCAGGACGTGGGCATTACCCTCTCCAGAAATAAAATGTCAGGAGGCATACCCCCTCCAGAAATACAATGAGCGATGAGAGGAACTTGTCTTTTCTCTTTTGCTGCTGCCCCTTGTCTTGTTAGTTTTTCTAATGAAGCTTATTTCTTAACCCAGTGAAATAAGTGGGTTAAGAACTCGGTGACATTATGGAATTTGTATCCCACTTCAATTAATGATGAATACAAGAAGGTCACCTCGCAATACTAAAGAGGAAGCTCTCTTAAGATATCGTGTAAGGACTACAGTTGGGAACACATGGGTATTCAAACAGAACGTTCCATAAATTTGAAGTGAACCTGAGATTCAGAAGAATAATGAAAGCTATCAGTAGATACCCAGTTGCCATTTTAGGATTTGACTAAGAACATACACATCTCCTGCACAGTCCTTTGTAGGTTACAGTGACATCTATTTCTCAAAGAGAAAAATGTTTCCCATAATGTACCTGGCGGTGCAGTGTACTCCAGCGATCTGCTTAGTCAGAAGAAGGTCATGTGGCCCAACCCATCCACACAAGAGTCTGGCAAATATATAATTAATTATTCTTTATTTTAGAGGAGAACAAATGATAAAGGAAGCAGACACAAGTGTTTTTAATCTATCATCACCGTTCACTTCTTGCACTGATATTTTAACTGAGTATGTGGAGGGAATTGAATCATTTAATGAATCGAGGGAAACGCACATTTGCATGTTTATCCCAACATGTTTAACATGTGTCATGATCTAACTACACTTCATGAGATATCCATGTCTCACACAGTTGATGTCTGAGAAAGCTAAATGGTATTCCAGGAGAAGCTGAAGTTATATATTCTTTCTAGGAAGCACCATCTCTCTGCCAAGCAGTATTGTGAAAAGGTTAGGTCAAAGATGGCCTAATTGCTCCACAGTTGTGCATATTCTCGAATACTTTCAGTCTCTCCTATGTTGGACCCATGACTTAGATGTTTTAGATACTGTTGGTCTGAACCGACATGATCCCTTCAATGCCTTCTGGACTAGTGTTTCTGACAACTCATGCTTTGCTGGATCAGAGGAGAAGTGGGACTTCTGGGATACCTATGTGTAAGATTTATCCTCATCGAGTGTACCAGGAAGTCATCCTGCCTGAGTCTTTGCAATTTACCAAGGCGGCTGCCACAGAGGTCAGCGTGGGTTATTGACACAAACCGGACCCACTGACCTCAGATAGATTCCAATATCCATATAAATCTCTCCCTATCAGTTGTGGCTTCACTTCGAGTTCTTAACATTTTAAAGCTGGAAATTATCATTTATTTCTTCTATTTTTTCTAATTCCAGGATCACAGCTGTTCACGGCACCATTTCAATGCCCTTCCTCTAAGTGCAGGTGGTGCACATCGTGTCATTTTACCCCAAAACAGCTTCTCGTGGTGTGACCCCTGGACAGCCCCTCACCTTGAACTCTATTTATTAGTGTTAACATTGATGACTCAGCACCCTATGCAGAGAAGCCTCAGTATGTGATTTGGAAATATTACTGGAGTTGCTTAATTATTTGCCTATGAAGGAATTAGAACTATGATTGTGAAGCAAAATTATTGAGAAAGAAATACTATCTAATATAATACTTTAGATCAACAGTATAGACAACATAACAGTAAATCAAGTAAATGGAAACAGCAATTAAAAATAAGCAAATAAATGCATATGTTTTACCTTATTCCACATGATCTGCATGATACTAAGGCATGTAGGGAGACAGCTGTGGAAAGGCGTTGGAGGTGATGCTAGGTATGTGTTAGGTATATATTCCTGAACCACCACATGCATGTGATATCAGGCACACTTTTCAACTTTCTGAGCCTCCTATCCCACTGGGACCTGCTGAGGTTTGAGCTGATGAACACAGGATAGATCTGTAAACTGAAATGTTATACATCTGTAAGGTATTATAACACACACTTCCTGACTTATTTCAACCTGCCAAGATGACATCTTATCTTCCTATCCTACTTTTGCTCAAGAATTAAATAAAAAGCATTTTCTTCTATTCACCAAGTTCCAAGAAAAAAAAAATTGATAGAAAAAGTGCAGAAAGAAAAATTACAAAATGGAAATTTCACCTCTGTAGGAAAAAAAAAAATGAGCTACAATACAAGAAAGACAAAACACTTTGGATTATTGCTCTTGTTGTTGGAGGGTGAGAATAAGGTCAAAGATTTTGCAAGCTTGGCCAAGGCTTCCTCAGGGACTGACAGCGCCAGCCAGATTCTCACATCTGGTTAAGCTCAGGGGTTCTGTGGCTGCTGTATATTGACAAGTTTTCAAAACTATACATAGAAATTGATCTGTTACGGTTAACTCTGGGTAATAGCATGTGGATTAGCCCTTTCCTGATTATACTTTGTTGACATAAATAGTGTCATAGTTTACAGTTGCCCAGCAGGAGCTAGCAGAAAGGGAAACCAACTTTTAAGTTTATTAATCACTTCCTTGTCTCAGAGAAGGTGTGGAAGATTCACTATACGAAGACAGACCTCTTGTAATTCAGACCCACTCACTGCATGCATTGAAGGGAAAAATGTGGAGTTTAAGAGCACACAATGCACTCAATGGGAAAAAGTTAACAACAGCAGGACACAAAGTGGACATTCAGATCTATAGAACAGGACCTATAAAGCAAGTTTTGTTAATCACTCACTATCTTTAATTAACTTGATATTTCATGATACAAACTAAATATATCATTAGGCCTAGCAATTAAAACATAGAGCTTTCATCATATGGGATCCAAATATTGTACGGGTGGTTGTACCAAGTCTGTGAGAAGAATATGATTTCAGAAGAAAGCAGCTAACAGAGTAGTTCCGACTTGTCAGGAGAAAATTAAGAGCAACTGCAGCAGCAAACAATTACGTGGTAGCAAATACACATCACTAATGGGCAGCATGCTATGCGCTGGCAAAACATGATCTGATTAAGCCACTGTCAACATCCACACAGAGATTTCAATCTACTCTAGGGGGGAAGGTGTTTCTTGGTGGTTGTTTTTACTGTCCAGCATCCTTTGTTCTCTTTCCTATTAAGACTCCTACCATTTTCTTTCAGAAAGCCAACATGGTATTTTGAGCCACGTGGGTATTTTGGGTGGCCTGACTAAGTCAAACAGCAAGACCCAATCTTTTAGGCAGGAGAATTTGTGTGTTTAAGGGCAGGCAGACTTTATCTTTCATAGCAGGTTTTGATGGTAATAATCACTCTTTCTCGGGACAATATCCACAGCCATGCTGGTACTTTGAGATCAACCTGGAGATAACACTGAACCCAGAGGAAGGCAAAACCGAGGCTTGCAAACAAATGGAGCTTGAAACCACATGATAAAATTGGAAGTCCTGAAACAAACCATATTCAAACCTAATGCTTTCCATGAGCTATTCTAATAAAAGGGAAATGCAGTTTTTTTTTTTTTCATTTTCCAGTTTCATTAGTTTTGTTTTTCTAACCAGCATTCTAAATATTTTTATGTTGTCACTTAGGAATACTCATAGAGTAACAAAGTGCGGTTGTCTGGGTTTATGAAAATTGAGTTCTGCCCGCTCTATTATTAACCTGCTGTGGTGCTGGGAAGTTTTTTTTTTAACCTTTCTTGGCATGTTTCTTTTCTTCCTTTCTTTTTATTTATTCCTTTCCTCTTCTCTCTGTTTTAATCTCTTCTATAACCTTTTTGATGCAATCACAATGGTGTCACAACTGAGATCTCAAATATGAAACAAAGTAGTTTTTGATCTTCATGGATTTACAGAAGAGTAGAAGTGATATTCAAATACACAGTTTAGTGCAGCAATGTCTTCAGTATTACAGAGACTTCAGCCAACTCAGAAGTGGTAAGAGCTCAGAGAAATCATTACAGAATTCTGTCTGCAGCTGGCCCAGCATCTCTACTGTGCGTGATAATTACAGTTCGTTTTCCCAGTCCAGAATGTGCATCTAATCCCTTTCTTCTTCTTGTAATAAATATGTCTTTCTTGTGGGTAGTTCAGCCCCGTCTCATTTAATTCAGGTGGAACTGACACCCCCTCACCCCTAAGGCACGGAGGGCACATCTCATTCAAAATTTTTTTTCAAGAGTCTGCATGTAGCCATTACAGGCTAACCTGGAACATTTGCCAAGAACGTGAAGAAGAAGTTACATAATTCTGTTTTAGTTGCTCAGGTCTATGATCATTAGCTATACAAAAATGGATGAAGAGTTGCATGGGAAATTTTGCCTCCAAATAGGTAAAAATCATATTAGAAGACTTCGATTCAGCATAAAGCAGAAAACATAACAAAAGACAGACTCCAAATTGTAGTGGTTTGAAAAAATGGTGTCCTAAATTGTCTAAAACTAATCAGTTTCACCATCTAAATATGATTCCTATCCAAATAGGTTTTTCTTTTTTTTCCAGTTGATCACACAAGAATGTTTAAAAATAAAGGTGACCCCGTAGAGGAAATCATGTTTGAAATAAGACAAACTATAAATAAGTTTCTTGTTTGTTGTGGCAATATGATAAAAAATATAAACAGAATTACTTGTGCATCTAACAACAAGAGATACTGGTAAAAAAAATGACAAACACTGAAAGAGAAAGGAAAATCCAAAATGCCAGAAAAGCAAATGTATCCTAAAATGAAAAACAGGATGGTTAGTGTATGAGCCATATGCAGCTTCCTTATATATATGTATGTGTGTGTGTGCACACGTGTTTGCGCTCCTGTGTTTATGTGTGTGCATGTGCGTTGTCATTAATGTGGACTGCAGTAATCCAGAAGCCTGGATTTTAATAACAATAATTGAACAGAAGTTAAGATCTTGAGCTTACATGAGGCAATGAGTTGGAAAGAAGCCTTCAAATAAACCTTGGACCTTAACTGTTATAGCTTTGTAGTAATGTAGTAATGTTGGGCCAGAAAAATGATCTCACAGGTAAAGAAAGAAACAGGGAAAGTAATCAGTATTTAATCCCAACTCGGGGGGAAATTCTTGCATGATAATTTTCATTTTGTTTTCCAGTCCTCTATTTTTTAGTTGCAATGTGTAATACTCAAAGTTTTGAAGATCCCCAGATGAGAAATGCAACCAAGAAATTAGCCAAACTACTCTTGAGTGGGGACATCCTTAATTCAGGCCATGCAGAATAAAGCAATGAGGCATAGGAACTCATGAAAAATATCAATCCACGGTGAGCAAATTTTGACATATACAATCAACTTAAGGAAGAGAATCCAAGTTTGTCAGATAACAGACAATCTGAAAAAAATCTAATAAATAAGCCTATTAAAAATGAGAATGTAAGAAAAGGAATCAAATGTATAAGAAGAGGCACTATGAAAAAAAGAGAGCAGGCGTACATAAGAAACATAATTTATAAAAATGAAAAATTGAAGGCAAGTTGGAAAATTCAAAATGTCATGTGAAAAAAGCATCATCCAAAGGGGCAAGAACATCAGACAATTCTGAGAAAGGATTAGAAAAAGAGGAGGTTGAAAAGATGCTCACCATTATTTGTCATTAGGGAATTGCAAGTCAAACTGATAATGAAGTCCTACTGCACACCTATTACAATGGCCAAAATGTTTATGAATGACAAACATCAATTCAAGTGTTCATCTGGGGAGGTTGGTGAGGATCAGAGATGCTAAGGCTTAAGTGGTATCTGTAATGTTTCATTTGTCTAAAAAATTAAAAGAGAAAGTTGAAACAAATACAGCACAATGTTAACATCTGTTTAATCTTGGGGTTTGGAGTACAGGCTCTGTTCTGTTATTTTCATTATCTTCCCATATGTTTAAAGTGGTTTGTAATTAAAATAAAACATGGATGAGTAGGAATTAGTCTGGTAGAAAAAAGACTGAACATGCATGGCAGGCAGAAGGAAGCAAAAAATTAGGAAGCTCTAAAAGAACAAGTTGGCTTCAGAGAACCACAAATAATTTGGCATGGCTTTGGTCTAAATACTGGTAAGGAATCAGGAGAGGATAAGGATGAATAAGATCAATTATTGATAATAATGAGGTCTTGGGTATTATTCTATCAAAATTAGACTTCATCTCATGGGTCATTGTGGTAGGCAAAAATCACTATTCCCTAAAGCTGTCTGCTACGTAATCCTCATAATCTATGAGTATGGAACCAGGCAAAAGGGACTTTGCCGATTTGATTAAATTTAAGATCTTAACATGGGTGGATTTTCTGGATGGGACCAAAGTAACCACAAAGTTCCTTGTGAGAGGGAGGCAGGAGAGCCACATCAGGGGAGGAGATGTGACTTTGGGAGCAGAACTCAGAGGGATCCGTTAGCCAAGGATTGTAGATCGTGTCTGGAAACTGGGAAAGGCAAGAAAATGAATTGTCCCCTAGTGGCTCCAGAAAGCAGTCCTGCTGATGCATTTTAGACTTCTTACCTCCGGAATGGTAAAATAGTAAATTTGTGTCATTTTAAGGCATTAAGTTTGTGGTAACTTGTTCTAGCATCAATAGGAAGCTACTGTAGCAGTGATGATGAAATCGGGCTCTGTGGAAGAACAAGTAGAGGTTCTGTCTCTGTGTGTATTCTGGGCTGGGGGAGAGGCAGCCACCTCTGCAGTGCTGCTGTTCGTATCACAACAGAGTGATGGTCACTTACCCTACTAATTTGATTAAAAAGAATTCAGAGGGGAAAACGAGCAAGTAAACAAACCAAAATTAAAACTCAAAACACTCCCTTGGGTGGGGGCAGTGTGAATAAAAATGTACCAGAAGAATATGTGTCAGTTACTAGAGTTATTAAAAGAACATGAGGGAAAGGCCATAGCTGTCGGGACAGCTGTAAAGAAAAACAAGTACGATGAAGAAAAGGGCACCTGCCCTGTAGTGTATTTATTTATATTGAATTCATCAAAATGAAGAACAGATTTGTTTTTATATTTGTGCATAAAGACTTACTATTTAGGCAAGTTTAAGTTAAAAAATAACTAATATATAAATATAAATTTGAATTTATATTATGACTGCTTTTATTCTGGATAAATGTCAAAGCCACACACTAATGTGTCACAGAACTTTCAAATACCTGAAAACCTTTGAAACATGGAAGACATTCTGGCGTCAAATTTAAAACATCATTTAAGAAATATCATCACAGAGCTCTAATAAATGAATGAAGCATTATGAATATTCTCTTTGGCATAAATTTCTCATTTATGATTTAATTACTTTGTTTAAAATTGTATGAATTTCCATAGCAAAGTATTCCACTGAATATAAGTTATTTTTTAAAAATAGAATAACAACATTCAAAAAACAGCATGCAAATTCATATGTATTTTTTTCTTGCTTTATAGCTACTATATCTTATGTGGGAAATTTGAAAATTCAGGAAAAAATCCCATCATTCTACAAAAGATCTTTTTACATGTATATTAAATTTGAACCTGAAAGATTTTGGCAAATGAAGGAACTAATTGAATATATTAATACACACATTTTGCATGGCAATTTGTCAAACTCCCCAACTTTCCAAAAAACAATATAAACATGTAAAAATATAACACCAAATGAAATGTTTAGCTTTCATAAATAGTAAAAGAGAAACAAAATTAATAAATTTGAAATCAAAATGTGGGTTTTAACCTTGAATTAGATGATTCCTAGTTGAATAAGCCATTTAATATCTATTGTAAATGGAGTTTGAATCCTTGCAGTATAATGATTAAATAAAATATTTTGATGTGAAATCACTAGACCGTACCATGGCTTACCATTGTAACAAATATATTCTTATCTACTGATGAAGATAAACTAAGACATGAGCAGTATTATAAAATGAGAATTGATTTGTAAAGAATCTTTCAAAAAATTACAGACAGCAGAATACATAAACTTTCAAAAATGCTTCTTTGCCACATAAAATCATTGTTGATGTCAAAATGGTCAAGATATCTTGCAAGAAAAATAATAGCAGAATCCAAAAGAATGAATCCTTAACCTGGCACAGTGACGTAGAGACTAAAGGAAGAGGCTTAGTGCCATGAATTTGTTACTGGATCTGAAAAATAGGCCTGTTATCTGTTATTGAGTGCTCGGCGTCAACACTTTTATGCTTAATTTCTCTAAGGTGTAACCCATCAGATTTAATCCTTTGCATCTATAAGTTACAACTATTCAATATAAAATACGTATCTAAAAAATGAAGCTCAGAGAGATTTAATGAAGACTGAATTGATAGGTTCTATGTAAGATTCTTTATTATTTATCCAAAAGCCAAAAGTGACTATTACTCAAAAGTGGGCATTCGTACAAATGTTAAAGTTATTTTGTTTGTTTGTTTTATCCCATTCTGTTATTCAATACATAGTAGCTCAAAATAGAGGACAAAGCTGGGTGTGTGGCTCACAGCCATAATCCCAGCCCTTTGGGAGGGTAAGGCAAGAGGACAGCTTGAGGCTTGAAGTTGGAGACCAGCCTGGGCAACACGGCAAGACCCTTTCTCTACAAAATAAATAAATAAATAAAAAGTTATCTAGTCCAACCTAATGTTAATATCTATATAGGTCTATGTGTATACATATAGAACAGAAAAAAAAAAACAGTGAAAAAAAGGACTGGAATGTATTTCTTTACTACTTTGGATAAAAAAGGAACAGGCTTTATTTAGTTTTTTAGAAACATCTTTAAAAATCCAAATTTTGTATATTAAACTTATATTTTGAAATAATTTTAGATACACAGAGAAATTGCAAAAATGGCACAGAGTTCTCAAATATCCTTCACCTAGTTCCCCTAAACTTAACATCTTAAATAATTATGGTGCATTTGTCAAAACTAAGAAACTAACATGGATACAATATTGATATTCTAACTGATAGAATATTATTAGAATAATATTAGTATACTACTATTAACTAACCTCCACACTTTACTTAATATCACCAGTTTTTCCATTAATGTTCTTTTTTGTTTGAAGGTCCAATCTACAATACCAAATTATATTTAGCACAATATTCCAAAACTCTAGAAAATCTTAAACTTCTGTCTCTGACAAATTTTCTAAACTCCATATAACCAGGGACAGTTCTGACAGGTCCTTTATTCCTCCTCAAAAATGCAAGTATTCCTGGCTCAAGTACCTTGTATCAACCATGAGTCATTGTATTTGTAAACTTTAAACATAAGAGATTTATTTTCTATCGCATGAACGGCCAGGCTTTGAAAAATCATGAAGTGCACATTTTGTATTTTTAAGGCTATCTTCCTTCAAATATTTCTTCTATCCTACAAGGGCTTTGAAGTAAACACTGTTTCCTAACACCAGAAGATACAACGCCCTCCCTTAGCTAGGAAGTTGGCCCCAAATTTGCCCTGGCATTCTCTGCTTGACTTCCTATTCCCACATTTTTTCTGTTCACTATATTAAATTTTACCTGAGATTTTCCCACTCTTTTACACCCTTTCTCTCTGTTTATCAAATAAACGAATGTATAAAATAATAAGTCAAGACATTAGGAACCACCTAATGGAGAAATTTCACTTCATCCTCCTTTGATCGCATCTGTTGCCACTTCTCAAAGGTACAAATGTTGCTTCTTGAAACCAAGATCTTGCTATAGTTCCCTACAATACTCTCCTTATGCAGCAAAACCAGAGGAATAACTCCTACATACCCACACCTAGAGTGTGGACACCTCCCACTGTGATAACAGCAGCAATAATAATATTAAAATGTGGTGGCACTTATATATTATTCTCAAAAGTTCTATTATGCTGCAACAGTTAATACCAAACTGTTAGTGTCCATTGAACAAAGGAGAAAATTAAGGCTGATAGCAGTTAAGGCAGCAACAGTCTTCAAGCCCATTGAAACAACCTCTCATTGTGTTGTTACTTGTGTTCTTATGACATAGATGTGATCTTTGTTTGCTGAATTGTTTATCTCAGACCCAGAGTTTGGCACCACCTTTGTAGGTGACATACCCAGACTGGACCTGTCTCCCTGGTGGTGATCTCTTTCAGCTGGTGCTGTGTAGTGTGATCTTTGTAAATGAAAACGACGGGCTTCTGTCCTCTTCACACCGGAGGCAGAATGTGCTCTCTCTAATGAGACTGATGAACAAGACCACAGCCATCCCTAGAAATCTGAAGCCATCCTCCCTTATCCTAGATAGTCTAATATAAGCTCTTCTGCCTCTTTATTATTTTGCATCCACTCAGTTTTCTTCTCAATTTACATGCTCTCCTCTCATCAGTTTTTGAAACTGATCCCACGTCTGTTTCATTCTGGAGCTATCATCAGCCTGGCTCCAAATGACCCCACTCTGGCGTCAGGCTAGTTGACTTCTGCCCTCTCCTGCATCAACACTGCAAAGAATCAAATTTATAGCCAGCACCCAGCACGTTTTATCCCTAAAACAAGAAACAAACACTTGTAAACTGGAACCATTATCCTAGATTGGGTATATATATATATATTTATATTATATATAAATATATTTAAAAATATATATATATATTTTTTTTTTAATGTTTTCTGATTTTTTTTTTTTTTTTTGACACAGGGACCCAGGCTGGCCTCAAACTCCTGGGATCAAGGGATCTTCCTGCCACAGACTACCAAATAGCTGGAACTACAAGTGTGTGTCACTGCTCCTGAACAGAAAAGAAATATTTCTTTTAATAGAATCTCTTTGACTCTTTGAAAAGAATTTCTTAGCCCCGAGGAGTACTTTGCAAGGCGGTGACATAGGTCTGGTAGCATATCTAGGGGAACAGCACAAGGATGCAACTAAAGGCGGGATTTCCACCGCAGCACAACGCCAAAACATCGACGAATCGTATGATCCACTAAGGTCCAAGTGTGCTGTTTAATATAGCACACCGAATAGAAATACTTCAAGTTTTTCTAATTAAACTCTCTGGTGTAAATTATTATATTATAAAAATAGTTGAAATAATTTTAAAAAGAACAGCTCACATTTCACTTAACATGTAATTTTATAAACAAATTTAACACAAAATGGAATGTGAATGTGCAACTGAAGATTTAATATGTGCCTCTACATACACGATGGATCATATGCATGTATCATACATATGAGAATATATTAATATAAATATTTAAATTATTTATATATACACAACGTATGTATTTGTTTTACACACACACACGGTAAGGCCATTCATATATCCTGTATTATTTGCCAGAGCTTTGTAAAAGTAGATGTAATAAAAATTGCCTAGTGCCTATTTGAAAAATTATTTAGCCTAGGAGTCTCTTTCATTTTGAGAAATGGATAAAAAGAGATTTTCAATCCCCTTACCATCTCCTGCTTTCTCTTGGGTGGATTGTGAACATTTTACTTAAAATAATTCTCTTAAATCAACATGACAGAGTTCTTTCCATTGCTCCCAAAAGCTTTAGTTCCTCTTTTTATTTATTTCTATTTATTTATTTTTGGTTTATTTTGTGTTTTTGGTTTGGGAAGGGTTCTTTGTTTTCTGTGGTGGGGGGGTTTTGCCCACTAAGCCTGCCTTGCTAACTTCCCCTCAGGTGGCCCTTCAAGAACCTTTGCTAAATGCTCAAATAAACAAGAGGAAAAATGTCAGCTTCCACGGTTGGCAAGACAACCAGGCCCGAAGGGTACGAAACAGCTTCACAGCAGGCAGTGGAGATGAACAAGCAGGAGTTGTTTCATTTTCAACAGGTGCAAAAGAGTTCTGAAGGAACCCAACTTCCCCAACACTTTATATTCATCAAACGCTGCTCTCTGTTGGCTGTCACTGTGGTATATTTCTCTAAGGTCAGAATCAAACTGATCAGAGAAATCAATAGAGCAGAGAGACAGAAAAGCTCACTCATAAATATAGTACTTTGAACAACCAAATTATTTACAGTATCCTGTCTTATCCAGTGCTCATGATGATTTTTTCTTTCTTAAACTCAGGAAATTTGCCTCAAAAAATATCAAAACAGGTTTAGTTGGGTGGGTAATGTGATACTACCTGGCTAGGATATTGATGACACAACTTCACAGTTATTTAGGGCATTGCAAAAAAAAAAAAAAAAAAAAAGGAAAAGAGCACTGAAACAGTCAATTGGTCCATTGTAAATGAAGAAGAGATCCTAGGATTTCTTCTACACTTACCTTTTCTTTAAACTTTCAAGATTAATAGTTATTTAAAGTAGCATTTGGGAATTTAGAGAATTAATGTTACTCTTTACACAAAAAGGAGAGTGTGGAGGCTGCCTTGATTTTCTAGAATTCTTCATGAAATTTTTAAAAACCCTAAACAATAAATGCAACTAACTTATTGGTTGGAGTAAACTCATTAGAATATAAACAGTTTTTTTTCCTACCATCATTGTTCTGAAATATATTTTGATACATTTCCCTTTCCTGACCCTTAGGAACACCCTAGAAAAATCCCATAGCTTTCCAGTGGTGTTAATTCCAGTCCTGTCTTAATCAAAATGTGAATCTGGTGTTCATCTAACACCTTTTCCTGGCCCTGTCTAAGACAACTCCAGAGCTGGATCAGGGAGAAAAAGGAGAGTGGCCTTTCTTCTTGCTTTTTCTTTCCCTTCCTTTATTCCACTTTGCTTCTCCTTCATGGTTGAAGCCGTAGAAAAGAGGGTTAGAAGGAACACAGCAATACCTATTTCTGTGTGTTAGGGGGAGTCCCTCGTGTCCACTGACACTTTGCAGATGACTGTGAGCCTTCCTGGGGCCCATTCTTCGAGGAGATCACATACTTGCCAGGGTCCCTTTTCTTTCCAACTTCTCTCAGCTCCTGCTTGGGGCTGTACTCTTGTGGTCACCTAGCCCAGGGAAGTAGCTCCTTTGGATCAGAATTTCCTGAAGATAATTAGATCAAAGCTACCTTCTGCTGAGGCCATTTGTCCCAAAGAAAAATTCAAAATTTCTTATCACAGTAAACAGTAGGGGCTCAGGTTGCCCCCATTTCTTCCTTGCTGCTTGACCTGACATCACAGCTCATCCAGCCAGTTTTCTGTTGTTGGATTCTCCAGGCTTGGGACAGACACCTGCTTCCATCAACATGTACACCAAGCTTCTGGGGCATATTCCAACGTTTCCAAGAACTTTCTGAGGCTTAACTGCTTCTGCTGGGCTGATTATTTCTGAAACTCAACAAGCAGTCAATCAGGGAGTGAAATATCAATCTTTTCTAATTCAAATGACTCCAGACTTTTTGTGTACTCTGAGGCTGCCTAACCTGGTCTAGGGTGGGGAGAATTATCCACCATTTCTGCCCCATGAAGATGGGCTGAAAAATAACATAGCATTTTCATTTTTGCTAAAGTTTTTGCTACTCATTTAGAAAAAATAAATAAAACTAAACCTGTTTACTGCATATATCTTCACTGAGGTTATCTTTCTATATACTGTAGGATTTGATGATCACTTAACCAGTTTAGTCCCTTCTTAAAGTCTTAACTGTCTTTAAAATGTACAGATAATTGACATGCACTTTTCTCAACTTTCAGCCTTTAGCTGACCAGCTGACTTTGAGACAATAGAAAAAATCCAATGATATTATTTCTCTAATGATTCATTTTGACATACACACACACACACACACACACACACCCAAATTTGAGTTGGTTAACCTGGCAAATGAGGCTTGCTTCATACCTCAATAGATAAAAATACATAAATTTTCAGCAACTTCTAGAAAAATACCTGATGATTTCTTACATGCTGACTCAGTGATGCTCATCAGGTATACTCCACCATTTTCCATTCACCACCTACCCAGCCCATATTGCTGGGCTTTTCTGTGCTCTACTCTTGAATAAGTCTAGAGTGCCTCATTGTTGTACATCTTCTTTGATGAAACCTGAGGACTCAGACCTATTGCACAGATTCCTACTCCAAAACTAAACCTTGGCACAGGAAATCTACAAGATAACACAACCCAGACCTTCACCTGGGAATCCAAACAATCCCCTAACTCATTGAGCAGAGGGGTTTTAAGTGTGATAATTTTGGAAATCCATATCATTATTAGGGGTGGTAGTGATCTTTACACTAAACTAATGGACTAGTTTATAGTTAATAACGGAAGTGGTAATATACTGTAGTCATTAAGAGATAAACTCCTGGATCAGAAAACATCTGAGATGGTATCTTGGCTCCTACTTCACAAGCTGGGCCACCTTGAGTGTGTTACTCAACTTCTTAATGCCGTAATTTCCTCAGATGAAAAAAACAGTACATTAATTTCTACATTATAATTTTATACTAAAGATAAATATTCTGATGTATGGTCTGTGCTATAGCAACATAGACTGACTAAGACAATACATCAGAATATTTATCTTCACTATAAAATTATAGCCAACTACCATAGACTTATGCTAGGCTTAAAAAACAAACATTTATTTCTCACAGTTCTGGAGGTGGGAAGTTCCAGATCAGGACACCAGTTTGGAATTCCAAGATCAGGGCCAGCCTGGTTGGGTTCTGGTGAACACCCTTTACTGAGTTGTGGACTTATCCCTGTATCTGCACAGAGGGGAGAGAGAGGGATAGCTCTCTTCCTCTTCTTATAAAGACTCTAGAGCCATTACGGGGGCACAACTCCAACGACCTACTTACCTCTCCTCATAATACTACCCTGTTGGGGTTTAGAATTTCAACCTACGAATTTGGGGGGATGTAAATATGCAGTTCTTAATAATAATGAATTACTATTAGTGTATACCAATGTTTGGACCCCATCATTTTCCTAATGCCCAATTTCACCTGTCACCCAACAGCTTGATATTGTTATTAGACAGTTTGATATTCTGTGTGATGCTTAATTAAAACAGGACACATGCATTAATAGATAGTTCTGTCGGTCACTCAAAGTTTAGATGAAACTATATTTGAAGTGCTAGCACTATTACCTTGCATAAGGGCAAAGGTGGCAAAATATAGATTTAACATAATTGGGGCTTTTACATTAATTAGTAGATAATGGACCGTGACAAATAAGTGAAATAAACTCCTCAAAGAAATAAGTTCATTGAAGAAAACATAAATATAACCAATTGTGAAAATATTAATATTTAATAAGAAAAAGGTGTTGCTGAAATAGTTAATTGGGAGTATTTAAAAAATAATATTTGATATACAATTTTGTACATATTCCATACAAGAGTTCAAGAAATGTAATTCATGTTTACCAAAAAATGCTGTGAACTGCTTGGAAAGTAGAATATCCAAATAGAGAAGAATGAATTCTAAAAGTCCTGTAGTTTGGTGTAGGTATTCTAAACTGATAAACTAGTATTGATTTTGTTAAAGCATTCTTCATTTCTTAAGTTTCTCAAGTTAGTTTTTCATCTACTCAGATAAAGCTTTAGGATGCTATAGATATCTGGTACTAAACACAGCTACGGTCTCACCACAAGATAATAAATTGACTTACAGAAACAACTCAAATTGGTGTGAATTTTGGTCACATATGTACAAGGTTCAGAGATGAATTGATCCCAGTTGGGTTCAAATATACATTTTTGATAGACTGATTTTTCTTTTTTTTTAAACAGAGTCTTGCTCTGTCGCTCAGGCCAGAGTGGTGGGATCTTGTCTCACTGCAACCTCTGCCTCCTGGGTTCAGGTGATTCTCGTGCCTCAGCCTCCCGAGTAGCTGGGACTACAGACATGAGCCACCATGCCTGGCTAATTTTTGTATTTTTAGTAGAGACGGAGTTTCACCATGTTAGCTAGGCTGACTGGAACCTCGATTGATCCACCCACCTTGGCTTCCCATAGTGTTGGGATTGCAGGCGTGAGCCACCGCGCTGGGCTGACAGACTGAATTTTGACCCTGATGATCGCAGGACCTATCTGTGCGTGAAGTTTAGAATCCCGGGAGCTCAGTCAGCTTCATTACATTGAACATGGGGGCTATTTTCACATCATAAAAGATGACAGACACTTTGATGGCTACCATAAGCACATCTTCAGGTTAATGAGCTGTTTCCATATTTATTTATTAGGTATTATGGGTTTTAACCAGTACCATCCCCATCACTGGTCATTCTTTTTTGCCATGATTTCTTTAAATATTTTCACGGTGATAAAGATTATTGATTTTCTGCAACTAAAGAACGGGACTTCATGATTCAAACAGTTTTTTTTTAATTTTATATGAAAAGTGTTATATAGACTATACAGTGTTTTTGATATTTTACAAATAACAATAAATGCTAGATATTTAACATGAGTTTTATGAATACATGGTCAATAACTTTAAAGTACTCTGTGTCATCCTTCCAGATTTCATTAACCAAATTCCCATTTGCCATATAGGCAAGCATGAGCCTCAGTTTTGTTAAAATCGTATTTTTCTCTTCATTACAGATTTCAACAAGAAGAGTTGGTTTTGGTTTTTGTCAGTGTTCTCCAGAAAGACAAAATAATGAGGATACGTGTGTGTGTGTGTGTGTCTGTGTGTGTCTGTGTCTGTGTGTGTGTGTGTGTGTGTGTGTGTATATATATATATATATATATATATATATATGAAGAGAAAGGATTTATTAGGGAAATTGGCTTACTCAATTATGGAGGCTGAGAAGTCCTGAGATAGGGGCTCTGTAAGCTGGAGAGCCAGCGCAGCCTGAGAGCCAAGGAAGATGATGTAACTCTCATTCCAAGGCCGAAGGCCCAAGAGCCCAGGAGGCTGTTATTGTGAGTTTTTGAGTCCAAAGGCTGGACAATCTGGAGCTCTGACATTCAAACGCAAGAGAAGGGCACTCCAGTTCTGGAGGAGCAAACAAGAATTCCCCCTTCCTCTGCTTTTTCTTCCATCTGGGCCCCCAGCTGACTGGAATCTGCCCACTTACATTGAGGGTGGATCTTCCCATTCTGTCCACCCACTCACACACCAACCTCCTCTGGAAATGCCCTCACAGATACACGTGGGGGAGCCCAGTCATTCTGATCAGATGCCAAACCACCTGGGTTTCCCTTTCAGCAAAATGGGGATGAGCTCAGTGCCTACTTAAAAGTTGAGAATAATTAATGCAATGATTGAAAATGAATAATACTTTACCAGCTATCTGGGTATTCCTTAGTCTAGACAAATTGACAGCCAAAATCAGTCATCACACGGGTATTACTAAATAATGTATTCATTCAATTGTACAATGTATTAAGTTTTATATGAATAGAATCCTGCTATATACCCTTTTATGACTTTTCTTACAGTGTTGTTCACAACATCCATTCATTGTGATGTGTGAAGCGGCAGTTCATATTTTTTACCTGCTGTATCATATTCTAACACACAAATATGTTACAATATATTTGTCCATCCTTTTGTCAATAGATATTGGGGTGGTTTGCATTTTTTTTCTTCTGCTATACATGCATACATGTAGACAAACATGAATATATGCATGTTCATACACATCCACAGCAGCTTATGCCCTTTGATGTATATATGAGTGAGTCCTCCAGTGATCGTCGCTCATATTATCCATGGATGAGCGGAATTTGTGTTGTACAGACATCATCTTGTACAAGCACTTCTTACTTAAGTGGATAGTGCCATGTTTTTTCATAAAGCAGTTTCTCTGAAATGCCTTCCTATCAGCTATCTAGAATGTCTCCTGTGACAGAGATTGCTAGATACCTATGCAATATCCAATTTATTTTGAAATATACATATATATATATCCCTGTCATATAAAATACACAGTAATAACCCCCAAATGAAAAACCATTTTTTTCAAGTCTGTTTTACCTATAAGCTTTGTCAGTGAGAATTATTTGGTAGTACTACCCAGAATACAAAAAGATTTTACCAGTTGAATTTTCTGAATGCTGCTGCTTGAAATGTAGAAGTGATTGTTGGAGTTCCAGGAGTCCACTTGCTATGGTGATGAAAAGACGATGGGAATCACCAAAAACCTGACCTGATATCCTTGAGCCACTAACTCATGCCAATGGCCAAATTCTCATTGCAGTGAAAAAAAATAAACTCATGCATTTAAATAAAATATGCCCTTTAGCAGTAAACCAAACCAAATCCTGATATATTTTAATTGAGAATTTCAATTGCATTTCTCTAATTACTAATAAAGTTAATTGAAATATGTTAAATATAAAACAATAGAAATCATATTTTAAAAAACCTGTAAAAAATGTTGAAACCATTGCCTTTAAAATCAATAAGAAGTCTCACAATCTCTTCTATTCAATATTGTACTGGAAGTCCAAAATAGTGCAATTAGACAAGAGAAAGATAAAACATTTCTGCATACTGAAAAGAAAGAAAAAAATTGGTTAAATTAGATGTGATAATTCATATAGGAATTTTCCCAAATATACAGTTATTTGTAAAATTAATAAGAAATTTTATCATGTTTCCTCATGTCAGATATAAGATCAAGATACAGGAGTAATTGCATTTCTAAATGCAGGAAACATTATAAAATAAAACTTGAAGTGTTTTTAATAGTAGACATATGAAATATTTTAAAACAATAAATGTACAAAGATATCAAATAAATATTTAAAAAATAAATATATTTATCAAACCATACTTTAAAAGACATAAATATTTATAGACAGAAAGATTCTCTATAGAGAAGATAGCAATTCTGCCATATTAATCTCTAGATTAAATGGAACTTCAGTTAAAATACATGTAAGTGCATTAGTGGACATTGAAAAAAACACATAACCTGATATAAATGAGGTAAAATGATATATTTTGAAACAAAAACATTTGGAAGATAATGCTGAGCCAGATTTCAGGGTGCATCAGAAAGCTCCAATGATTTAAAAGTGTGGCATTGATGATAGAACAGTATTGAGAACACTGAAACTGATCCATGCATATTTAAAAATGATATATGACAAGGAATGGCATTGCAAATCATAATAAGAGGAGGCTGTTTAATAAAGGGATTATAAATATGAGTTATCTCTATAAAAAACAGGAGTCTAAATTATTACATCCTCATGTTCATAACATTATTTTCAAGTGGATCAAGAATAAGACAATATTTTTAGACTTCTAAAAAGATAGGGGGTATTAGCTAAAAATAAGGGATTTTTTTTAAATATAGGAAATGTGAGTCATTAGGGAAAAGATTAGCAATG
The DNA here is from genome assembly GCF_028858775.2 of Pan troglodytes. NCBI lineage: Eukaryota > Metazoa > Chordata > Mammalia > Primates > Hominidae > Pan > Pan troglodytes. The sequence continues at coordinate 109,891,238 of NC_072412.2, read as the reverse complement.
TTTCCTTTATTCAAATCAGGATGTCATTCATCAAAAACACCATTAATTAGTCCATACCTATTTCTACCATGGTGGTGTTAGCCTCCAATTACCCATCTACTCACAAATGCAAACTGGGAAAAACAATAAAAAAAAAACAAAACAACTACCTGAGGAGAGAAGTCAAAACCTGGAGAAGAACTCCACAGAGGATGGCTCCCAATCTTTTGAAAACATCCAAAATTGAGGCAAGAAGCTGTGTGAATGGCTAAAACTCAGAAGAACCACTGCAGGTTAAGGAATGAGGAGCAAATCTTGGAATGATAACTAGAGAAAGGGATCTCTTGTTTTTATGCATAAATTCACAGAAGTCACAGCCTAACTTGAGAGACATGCATGAGTAGGACTGATACAAGCCATGTAAAAATACAGAAAAAGAAACTAAGATTTGGATCACCGTACAAAGAAGGTAAGACAGAATTTACATTCTGAACCTTATTGATATGATTGAATCCTAAAACAAATTTGCCTGGAGGATCAACACAGCACCCAGAGTCTGGACAACTAGCAGCAAAAAGTTTAGGACACAACCCATACTTACTCAAAGAGCAAGGAAAATGTGAACAACTTATGTTAAAGTTTATCTCCTGAAGTGAGGCAAAATAATGAAAGAAGAAAGGTTGCATAAGATGTTTCTTATGACTTCCTGCCAAATGATAAAAAATCTGCAAAGTTGCCTTAATTATCTTGCGTATCTGATTTTTATGTTGGAAAACATTATTTTATTGTCACTGCAAATATAGATGTGACATCAATAATCTTTCCACAGTTTTGCCTTTTATAGAACATCATATAATAAGAATTATATAGTGTGTAGCCTTCCAGACTGATTTCTTTCACTCTAAGATGCATTTAAGATTCCTTCGTGTCTTTTCATGGTTTGATAGTTCCTTTCTTTTTATTGCTAAATATTCTTGCATGGTATACATGAATCACAGTTTATCTATTCACATACTGAAAGACATCATCTTGGTTGCATCCAATTTTTTCAATTATGAATAAAGAAAGCTGCTGTAAATATTAGTGTGCAGTTTTGTGTTTGTGTGTGGGGGGTGGGCATAAGTTTTCAACTTATTTTGGTGATAGGGTTAGAATTTGTGTCCCTATCCAAATCTCATCTTGAGTTGCAATCCTCAGGTGTTGAGGGAGGAACTAGGTGGGAGGTGATAGGATCATGGAGGCAGTTTCTCCCATGCTTTTATCATGATGGTGAGTGAATTCTCAAGATATCTGATGGTTTTATAAGTGTTTCACAAGTTTCTCTTTTGCTTACTCATCTCTCTCCTGCCGCCTTGTGAAGAAGGTGTTGCTTCCCCTCAGCCTTCCACCATGATTGTAAGTTTCCTGAGGCCTCCACAGTCATGCAGAACTGTGAGTCATAAAACCTGTTTTCCTTTTTAGGTTACCCAGTCTTGGGTATTTCTTTATAGCAGTGTGAAAACACTAATAAATTTGGTTAATAGCTAGAAGCACAATTGTGTTGGGCTTTGTAAGGACCTGACAATCTTTCAAAGTGGCTGTATCTTTTGCATTCTCACCAGCAATGAATGAATGAATCCTTGACAGGATTTGGTGTTGTCAGTGTTTTGAATTTTAGCTAATCTCATAGGTATATCATTGCTGTTTTAATTCACAATTCTCATATGACATATGATGTGGAACATATTTTTATATAGTTATTTACCATTATCAAATATAATGATTTTTAAATGTTTATGTCTTCTTTGATGAGCTATTTGTTCAGTTTTTAACTCTGTTTTCAATTTATTCTTGTTTTTCTTATCGAGTTTTAATAGTTTTTGTATATTTTGGATACAAGTTCTTTAACAGATATGTTGTTTGCAAACATTTTCTCCAAGTTTGTGTCTTGTTTTTTCATTCCCTTAACTCTACTCATACAGTTATTGAAATTTTTTTAAAAACCTCAAAATTTGTGTATAACCTTATTTTAACTTTGTGTCATTATGCTTATATGCTTCTGTGAATTCTACATACAAATGTATTGATATAACCTGTCTATATGAGCTACCTATTTCCTGGAGAGTTATGTCATCTATTTTGTAGTTCCCCTTCCTGAATTATTGAACATACTTTTCAAACAGAAAATATTATATAAAGAAAAAAAGTATTTAAATAAAACTAATTAAAATTGGTTATATGTCCCCAAAATGTATAAAGATTTGCTTTTACATCTATTAATATATTTTTCTGTTGAATATTTCTGACAGTTTAATAATAATAATATATAAATATATAATTTATATGACATAATACTAAAAACACTGAACCTGAGAGTTTTAATTTTACTTTTGTTTGGTGAGCTGTATTTTACAATTATTTCTAGTTTAGCAAAAAATGTTTTGCCACAACAACTGCACCTCTTTAGATAAGGTTTCTATGGGGAAAGAAGCAGCCTTGGATGACATGAAGGAATTATATCAGGATAGATCCTCCTACCTTGTACACTTAATTATCTGTGTTAATCTTAAATATTAGAAATAGTTTTCCAGGGCATTGTTATTATCCATGTTGTTTCCGTCATGTCCTAAACAAAATGGTAATCTTCTAAATGAAGTCTCCTCCCTATACATATAAAGTAGAAGAGATAAATGAGGAAATAGTTGAAATAAATAATGTGGTAAATGCTTTGGCATAAATTCTCAGGCTACTGAAGCTGAACACCTGGTGGGTGGTCAGTTATGATAAATTATTTGTAACTGTGTATTTTTATTTATGAATTTTTATTCACATTTAAAAATCTACTATATGTCAGGCATGTAACTGAGTATGAAACAATTATAAAGCTACACTTATTAAGGCAGCAAATGCATGATATGAACTCCAGCAATTGCAATACAGCAGGCATTTTATAAAATGAGGCCTTAGAGAATGCTTGCATGCAATTAACCGTCTAAGAACACCAGCTTTATACAAGTTTAAAGAAGTATGGTCAGTATACCCTTATCTTGCTACTGCAGAGGGTATTTTTAGAAACCCTTAATAGGGTAATTAGTACTGGAGGGATATTGCCCTGCATTAGTTGCTAACTACAACAAAAAATAAAGACAAAAATATAGAATGCTTGGCTCCCAGGAGAAATTTCCTGATTACACAGACTAAAGAGGTGAACAGATCAGCAGAGTGGCTCCTATCCATGCAGTCATTCAGACACTCACTAATGAAGGCTTCATCATTTTCAACATGTGCCTTATATTAGCATCCATATAGTCAATTTTATCAATCTTGTATTTGTTTATTCTGGATTTTACTAACACATTTAACAAGTCTCTACACGTCATCATGGAGATAAATACTAACACTTTCACTTGTGATACAAACTGAGGTCAGAACATTTAGATGTAAAGTAAGTTTGATTTGAAATGTGAGTCTAAAATGACACATGGCATTGTCAATTAGGTTAAAGGAAAACATTTTTCAAAATTTCAGAAATCTAAATCTGAAACTCCAATTTTTTTATGACAATGTATTTAAAATATGCTTACCATATGCATTATGTCAAAATTATATATGTAGCATATATATTTAAGTTATGATATAAAAACTAATATCAATTTTAAAATGCTCAAGAAGCTGCATACTATTTGCTATAATCTTAGAGAGTATTTGCGCAAAATGGTAGAAAGTTGCTAATTTAACAATATGGGGATAATGAGCTCTAAAGGTGGACAAACAGTAATTCACCAGAGACACTGCAGGACGCAATTACAAACCATTTTTAATACTGATTTTCAACCCAAAACATTGACCAGATTAATGAATTTTTAAAAATAAACATGCCACAGAATGAATTTTTATCATAAGAATTATAAGAATAAAATAAAATATGTCCATAATAAAAGTTGTCTTAAAACATTTTTAAAGAGTCATTAGTGATAATGACTTTCAAAAACGAGACGGAATTTGTTGTGATCCTTTAACTTCTAAATTAGACAAAGCATTGAGGAATATGGAGCCCTTTCCCTTGGAATTAAACTTCCTGAATGTCTCCAATGGTGACTCACTGCAGACTCTTAATGTTTTACTTTCTCAGTAGTTTCCCAATTAACTCTAATTTAATATGTTCAGGCAGTCATATATTCACTTATGTGCTATTTGCACTAAATTTTTCTCTCTTCCTCAAATTATTCTGCAATGTATTAAACAAAGGTTGTAAAACTTCACTTTTGTAAAATTATGTTGCTTATGTGGCCTGAATATATAAAGTACATCGGAAAACATGATAAGGTAAAAAACAAAACTAAAACGAACTATTTGGTATTCTGGTCCCAATTTTACTAAATGTACTAAAATTTGACAAGAAATATAAAAATCTCAGAGAAAAAGGTCATCTTTCACATTAATTTGGTAGATAAATATGGCTTAAAATGAGAAACTACCAAAATTAAAATTAAAGGAACCCTGTAACCTAAATTTAAGATATAGTAGGCGGGGCGCAGTGGCTCATGCCTGTAATCCCAATACTTTGGGAGGCCAAGGAGGGCAAATCACCTGAGGTCAGGAGTTTGAGATTAGCCTGGTCAACATGGTGAAACCCTGTCTCCACTAAAAGTACAGAAATTAGCTGGGCGTGGTGGCAGGTGCCTGTAATCTCAGCAACTCAGGAGGCTGAGGCAGGAGAATCGCTTGAACCCAGGAGGCGGAAGTTGCAGTGAGCCGAGATCGCACCACAGCACTCCAGCCTGGATGACAAGAGCAAGACCCCATCTCAAAAAAAAAAAAGAAAGAAAGAAAAAAGAAACAGTAACAGTAAAAGGGTGAAGTATGATGTTCTTATTCTCTATGATATGGAAAAAAATGATTATGAGTGAAATATAAGACTGTACAGTTCAATATTTGCCATGGCTTAAATAATGACATAAAAATGAGCTTCCTATTTATTACAGATGTGTTTGATTTATTTTCGCTTATTTATTTATTTATTTATTTATTTATTTATTTATTTATTTATTTTTGAGACCAAGTTTTGCTCTTGTGGCCCAGGCTGGAGTGCAATGACACCATCTTGGCTCACTGCAACGTCTGCCTCCTGGGCTCAAGCAATTCTCCTGCCTCAGACTCCCGAGTAGCTGGGATTACAGGTGCACATCACCAGGCCCAGCTATGATTTGTATTTTTAGTAGAAATGGGGTTTCACCATGTTGACTAGGCTGGTCTCAAACTCCTGACCTCAGGTGATCTGCCCGCCTCGGCCTCCCAAAGTGCTGGGATTACAGGTGTGAGCCACTGCACCCAGACTGTTTTTTGCTTTTATTATTATGTTATTGAACTTTATATGGCTTAATTCTTAGAACTTAGATTTCATGTCTTAGTTTGTTAGGTATACTATAAGAGAATACTAATAGGCTTGGTGGATTATGAACAACAAATGTATTTCTGCAGATTTGGTGTCTGGGGAGGGACTGCTTCCTGGTCCATAGAAGCCATCCTCTCAATCCTTTTATGGCAGAAATGATGAATGCTCCCTGTGGACTCTCACATTAAAAAGTGGGAAATTAGGTTATAAAGTACCTACCAAAGGCCCCACTTTTTAATCAGGAAATTAGGTTATAGGAGGAATTTATGTTACAGGGTTCTACCACACGCCCCACTTTTTAGTGCAATCACATTGGGGTTTAGGATTTCAACATATGAATTTGGGTGGAACACAAATGTCAGTCTACAGCACTTCAGTTATTTAGCTGATAATGTTCCTTTTGATTTCTGATATAGGGGAAAATCACATTGAATGAGTAACTCAATAGTATAAAGACACTTAGTGGAAGTCATAGTCTTTGTAATATTGGGATTGTTATTAGCACATGAATAATGAAAGATATCCTCAGATAAAGCAGTAGAAAATGTGATTAGTGCTATAATTTTTAAAAGGAGGGAGAAATGTGTCAAATATAAATGGGAAAACATGGTGACTATAACGTATCTTGGGCACTTTCAGAATTAGACCACAAGAGATAAAAAGGGAGGAGAATCATGACAGAAAAACCACAGTAGAATGGGAACTTATTTAAGTGAGAATAATCTATCCCTGTAAGATGTGATTCTGCAGAAGATGGTTTCCTAAATGTTGAACAGGGCGATTTTAATTTATGTGTTTTCTACTTAGCTTGTTGCCCACACTCATTTTAAAGCAGTTTAGCCTGTCCAGGGAAGACCTTATTTATCCTCAAATACAAATAAGAAAAGAATAATAAATTTGACTCCATAAATAGTGACTTTTAGAAATTCAAAAGACAAATAGTAAAAGGGGAAAAACTATTTCTGTCTCATACTGTAGTCCAGTAGATATCACCTATAAAACATAAAGCCCTTCTAAAAATTAAAAAAGTGATTGCTAAAAAATTGCTAAGGAGAAAATTGGACAAAGGGGATAAATAAATAACTCAAAGGAAATTAAATAATTATGTTTCTACATTTTTTTAAAAAACTCTGTTTTCCTCAAAATAACAGGAATACAGTAAAATTTTTTCTAGATACCATTTGTTTCACTTAGTTTCACAAAAACCAAAATGTTTGTTAACCTTGTGTTGGTGTAGGGTTCATATATTGTTGGTGGATTTGTAAATTGTTACATTCTCTATTCAAGACAATGTGACCTTAATCATGAAAATAACAAGTGTAAACACTCTTTGATTCAACAATTTTACTTCCTGGAGTTTATTCAACTAATGTCGTTTTGTTCAGAATGATATCTGTGCAGGTTTTCAGTGCATGCTTGTGATATCAAAAGTAGCAAAAGCTATTGCTCTTGTGATAGTAGAAGCATCTCTTTTCTTGTGATAAAAATGTAAGAATTAAAATTAAATGTCTGTTTGTAAACATATAGTTAAAACACTGGTATTTTACGACACCATAAAATGAAATGAAGGAGCTCTTCATACATTCAGAGGCAATAATTTCGAAAATAGAATTTTAACAACATATGAAAACATATTATCCACATTGTTATAAAATATGTTCTTATATGTATGAAAATGGGTTAAAGAACACACACCTGTGAATTTGTGTGTGTATGTATGAATGTGTGTGTGTTGCTTGTGCATAAAATCTATGGAAAGGCTACACCAGAAACTGCAAACTTTGGTTTGTTCCAAGAGTAATTGGATGTTTAAAAGACTGAGGTAGCAGGAAAATTTTGTAATACATATACATCTACACCTTTATAATAGAACATCATGAGAATATCCATTATTGTATGCTATTTTTAAAAAATGAGTAACAATGGCCAAACCCCAGAGCTGCTGGTATTAAATTTTATTAACATATTGCCAGTAGTATCGTGTATTAACATGAACTAAGATTTTTCCAAATAGTTCATATTCAGTAATCTCGCTTTAACTTTATCCATTTTTAAATTTTGAACCATGAACAAAAGTTTTACAAAATGAGAACTGGTAAATTCAAAATAATACCTTGAGCACAATTTTATTGGTAGAGATTTTATGATTCTTATAAAGATTAACTTGCCACACTTAATTAGCAATGAATGACAATTAATTAGCAAAACTTTTTTCTAAAAAGATTTGATATCTGGGTGAAATGCAAGACAATATTTACAAAAATATAGAAATCAAACCAACTGTTCTAAGGTGATACAATAATAATTTTCTTTAGCAAAACTTTTTACTAAAAAGATTTGAAATCTAAGTAAAATGCAAGATGATATTTACAATAATATAGAAATCAAGCTTTTCTAAAGGGATACAATAATAATTTTTTTCAGGGCCATCAGATTACATCTTGCATTATTCTCTACCTTTCAAACTCTCTGAATTTCAAACAAAGCTTGAAGTTAGAATGATAGCTGGGTAAGTGTTTTACTGATTAACAATTACAAAGGGCTGTATATCAACTTCATATCAAAATTAAGGACTGATTTTAAACTCTGGAATATGTGTCATCCTGTAAACTTTTATTAACTAGTCTCAACTGGCAGAGGTAGAAATCAGAGTGGAGATCTTTGGAAACTACAAAAAACCTGGAGAATTCATGAGGACTACAAAGCTGAACAAATATCTAGAAGAGGAAATCCTGGTTTGAGGGACCCCAAGCTTGGTTTTGCAAGAATACACTGTAAGAAATCAGGCGACATCACTGATATGCAATGACTCCTCCTTGATATTATTATGAAATAAAGAAGCTGTCTGTAGATTCAGAGGCAATATTGCAAAGACAGATTTTTAACAACACATGAGGACATATTATACAACAATGTGTATAATATGTACGTGTATTATTTTACCTATTGTATATATATTATATGAAATATAATTATATATTATGTTCTCATTTGTATGAAATAGGTAAAAGAATACACACACATGATTTCGTGTGTGTATGTGTGTATATGTGTGTGTGCCATTGAAATACAAATATCATATTTGGTTGTCATCTCAGACTAACATTTAGCTTTGTATAGCTGCCTCTGTGTTCAAAGAGAGGTTGCTTGTGATCTGTACAAATACCCTGTTGATGCCCTCTAAAGAAACTACCAAAGCCTTAATTAGGATATTAAATGTCACATTTTATTTTATTTTTCACTCAGAAAAAAAATATTAATAATCAGGATTCTAAAACCATAGCTACAGTTGTTACATGAGATAGTTTTTCTCCCTCACTGAGGGGTAATATGTCTGCAGCAAGGCTTGGCTTTGAGCCATGGTCACACCAGGAGCAAGCAGAGAGCTCTCTCTGGGAAATAGTGTGTCGCATTTGGTGCATTCAAACAGAAGGTCTGGCTTAAGTTTTCTGCTCAACTAAGTTTCCAGACACTCTCAGGGGTACATAGTTGGAAAGGCCATGGGCTGAGGCTGCAACTTGTAAAAACTCTCAGGCTAAATTAATTATATTTCTGGAAATTATGGGAGAAAAGAAAAAAACATCAAGGAACTGTGGGATCTGGGGAAGTAATTTACTTTTGAATTATTGCTTGAGAATTTTTAGGTGATACTGGAGCGCCAAAGGAGGAAATATTATCACTGATAACCAACTCTTAATGAGGGTCTACTGAAGTGGAGCTATGATCTAATACTGAATTCAGGGCAACAAAAGAATACAGAAGATCTATATGGTATGACCCCCTCTAGTTCAAGGAAGTTACAATCATTGAGGAAATTAATTCCATGACATAATTAAACTGGACAAATAGGGCATGAACTGTACCTTTGTCCTATTGTTTTAGTAAGCAATCCAGTTGAAAAATCATAAATTTTGGAGTCATTGGACTTTCAGATTTTTAGGCGGAAACCATAGGTGAGGAAGAGATCACTGTCAAGAGATGGGCAAGATTACTTAGGAGGCTGAGGCAGGAGGCTCTCTTGAGGCCAGAAGTTGGAGACCAGCCTGAGCAACAGAACAAGACCCCATCTTTAACAACAACAACAACAAATTAGCTGGGTGTAGTGGCATGCACCTGTAGGCCCAGCTACTGGGACTAAGGTGGGAGGATCCCTTGAATCCAGAAGTTCAAGGCTGCAGTGAGCTATGATCATGCCACTGCACTCCAGCCTGGGAGACAGAGCAAGACCCTGTCTCAAAATAATAATAATAATAAAATAAAATAACTATAAGTGTCTATGGTTTCATCCTGCTTGCAAGTTCATAAGTTTACCAGCCAGAGTTTCGTAGATGCTGGCAGAAGACACAAGAAGACCCAGGCACCTGGGTAAGAGAAACCGCAGCAGCCAGAGCTTCATGTCTGTTTCCCTCACTTCCCCATGCTGCTGTCTTAAGTCCCATCGGGGTAAGGCAAATGGGCCTGTGATGGACACTTGCACACAGCAGGTTGCATTGCAGGAGAAAAGCATTGAGCTTGAAGAATCTAGTGCTTTTGTAGAAAGCATAAGGCAGTTTGTCCTTACTATGGGAGGAGATTTCATGTCATTTTTCAGAGTAACTCACTGAAAGCACAACCCAAATAAATTCCTGGGATGAAAGTGTTTATAGCTCTGTGCTCTTGACTTACTCAGTAAGAAGACACAGGGACAATCCAAGGAAGACAGAGCATCTCTCCCAACTGTCACCAGGGAGAATAGGAGAAGAAGTAGAAGGCTAATAGTGAACTTTAGGAAACACCAACATTAAAACTATGCAGAGGGGACTAAAGAAGAATAGTGAGAAAATCAAACAACTAAAACAAAATAGTCTATAGATGTAACAAGACCACGTGGTTCAGATGTATCAACAATGTATTAGTCTCTTTTACATTGCTATGAAAGAATACCTGAGGCTGGGTAAAGTATAAAGAAAAGAGGTTTAATTTGCTCACGGTTGTGCAGGCTGTACAGGAAGCATGGCTTCTGGTGAGACCTCAGGAAGCTTTTACTCATGGAAGAAGGCAAAGCGGGAGCAGGCATGTCACATGGCAAGAGAGGGAGCAAGAGAGATGCCAGGCATTTTGAAACAAGCAGCTCATGCATGAACTAACAGAGCGAGAACTCACTCATTACTACAGAGAAGACACCAAGACAGTAATGACAGATCCACACACCCAGAACCCAAAGCCTCCCACTAGGCCACACTTACAACATTGGAGATCACATTTCAAAATAAGTTTTGGAAGGGATAAGCATCCAAACTACATCAAACAATCTTCCCTATAAATAAATGATATGAAATTGTTTAAAACAGTAGTGTACAAATTTTTGGCTCAGTATACATTTACCCTCTTAAGAAGCATTGAGAATCCCAAGAGCTTTTGTTGTGGGTTGTATCTATTGATACTTACTGTATTAAAAATTAAATCTGAGAAAAATTAAAATAACGATTACATGTTTTAGGAAAAACATGCTATTTTTTCCAAGACTAGAAGCTTACTGAGAACATTGTTTTACATTTTTGTAAATCTCTTTAATGTCTATCTTAAAACAAATACTTTGATTCTTATATCTGCTTCTGTATTCATTATATTGCCATAAGTTGTTTAGATTGAAGTATATGAAGAAAATCAAATCTCACACAGATGCAACTGAAAAAGGGAAGAGGGCATTTTAATAGACTTTTGCAAATAACCGGGGACATTCTTCTTTAATACTATACCAAAACTTGACAAGTAGTAATTTTTAAATAGCAATTGAAATGTGGAATCAGAAAACATTATCACTATTTTTTGTACTGTTATATTTGAATTCATTCGTCTATCTTGCATTTCTTTGTTGCTTTTTGAGACAAGGTCTTGCTCTGTTGTCAAGGTTGAAGTGGAGTGGAGCAATTATGGCTCACTGCAGCCTCATCCTCCTGGGCTCAAAAAAATCTTCCTGCCTTAGCCTCCCGTGTAGCTGGGACCACAAGAGCGCCACCACGCTAGGCTGATTTTTTTTTTAATGTTTGTAGAGACAGAGTCTCATTCTGTTGCCCAAGCCGGTCTCAAACTCCTGGGCTCAAGCAATCTTCCCACCTTGGCCTTCCAAAGAATTGGTATTACAGGCGTAAGCCACCTCACCCACCTTATCTTGCACTTGGGATCATTTAACCATGCATGAGTTGTTATGTAATGCACAGATTATTCAGAAAGTACTGGCTGAGTTATACTGACCTTTCAAATGCTGACACACTTCACTACATCAGAAAGTACAGTTTACTAAATTACGCTGATCTTTCAAATGCTGACACATTTCACTGTATAATATCTAGTATCACATTCATTAATTTTATCGTCTCTATAACCAGAAAAATATTTAAGAGTTAGGTATTGTCAATCTCACAGTAGTGAATATAAGTTTTCCACATTTCTAATTTCCATGTGAAAGCTTGAATTTTATCATTGACAACAAATACTATCAGATGTTTTTCTTAAAGTGGCAGGTTCACTTTCTTGATTCACTATCAAGAAAATGTCTGCAAAATACCCACCTCTGAATAACCATAGGTTTTCTGTCAGTTTTTCTTTCAAGGAAAAATGGTGCTTCATGCAAAAGATGCAGCTAGTCTAGCTTGCAACTTAGACAATTACACGCGCCAGAGAACAATCATCATACTTCATTACGCTGTGGGGCAGCCTTGAGAGCTCTTCCTATTTCATCACATAGAGCATTAAAACACTGTGACTGGAGAGCTGAGACTGAATGAATTAATGATTTTCATGTTTCATCCCGGGCATTCTTAATTTTTGTGTTTGTTTTTCCTGCTGGTTCCTGGCTGTGAAGAATACAATGGCTACCAGTGGCTGGGTGTCCCTCCCTCGATTCATGCAAAGCCCCAGCATTTTTCCCACATTGCTTCTGCACCATCCGTGCATATGTCAGCACCGTGAAACAGGCACATAAGATCTACCATCCTTATGAAAACAGATGGGCCATCACCATGGATGTAGCTAGGGGACCCAGGAGTCTGTAAACAATGTTTTGAGAAGTATTATTTCGGAAACAGAAGTGAAGATTGGGGCCTTTTTCTTCCTTAAATTGCTCATCTAGTGTTTTTTGTTTTTTTTTTTTTACATTTATTTTAGCTGTTTTTATCCTCTCTCTCCCTATCCACATTTCTCTCTCTGTCTCTCTCTTTCTGTGTATGTCTATGTGTGTGCAAGCCCTGTCAGAAAATACTCAGTCTAATTAAAACTTTAAGAAATATCTTATTTTCCTATTGCAGATCATTTTCAGAAATTCCTTCTGACTTCAATAGTCACTTCAATGTGACTTCTTCAACCATTACTTTTATTTTTTATTAATAGAATTGTTTTTAGTATATAAGTCCTCTGCTGTAGACAAACATTTTGTAAAAACCTCTCAGTCAGTGACTGGCTAGGTTAAAATCACAATCTCTAAATCTACTCTTATAACTAATTTCTGTGTGTTTAATAATCTGTGTAAATAAAATTATCACAGAAAATTCACCCAGATATATATTCTCAACTTACACATGCCAGAATTTTAGAGAGGTGCAAAAACATCAATCAGCAAGTCCAAGATACATCTCATAATTTTCTACTGTGAAGACTTGACACCTAATTCACATCATTTTTAGTGCAAGCTCATCCAATTGATAAGACTTGCATTATAGCAGTTGGATTTGAACCTGGTAACATTTTCACATATTTTTAAAAAGTCACAATATACAGTAATACAACAAATAGAAGTTGCCTCACATTAGACAACAAAAATGATATAATGCAAAACTTAGTATTTCTGGGATGCTGTTATATCTGGTACAACCTGAATATTTACACAAAGTAGAGATTATTTATATCTTAAACAATCAAGAATATAAAGGCTATTATGAATTTCACTTGTCTCAGAATTAGATTAATATATTTTAGAATGTCTTATTGATAATAAATATTATTTGCATTTATATTAGGAAGCTTATTCATTACCAAATGTGATTGAAAGTGTAATGGTCAATATAATTTATAGTCTTTCTGCCTGAGTATATAATTGTCCAATATGTCATATGCAAATGCAGCAGGATAATATTTCTAAATGTATTCATTTGTCTTTTCCTTACTTTTTTTTCACTAGACACCATTCCTCCAAAATTAAAATAATACTGAGTTTATTACCCCCAGGAAAACAGAACAAAAAAATAGAATATGAACAGTAAAATAATTGGCTTTAGGTTCCAAATAGGCTTTAAAAATCCATAGTTAGAGCAAGTCTCAAGTGCACTTTTTATTTATATAAATTACATATATGGATTTGTAGGGAAGAAAAATGATTTGAATATTCCAAGGATTCAGACACTAAACATTTATAAGACAAATGTAAATGATGGATAGCAGAGTAAGAAAGGCATTATGTGAATCCATTAGGCATTTTTCCATTGTAATGGGAAAAAGGTCTCAGTAGGTAAGCAGGAAGAGGAAATCCAGGGAAGTTATTATGATTCACTGGAGGCTGCTGGTGCCTAGGAAGAGGCCTGACACTCCTGTTCCTTGGGGCTCTGTGAGAAAGGGCTGAACTCTATGTAAGTTTAGGGGAAACCTGAATGCAGAGGAAGCGTCTTCTATATTTTTAATGTACTGTCCATGGACAGTCAAACATGGTAGTGGAAGTTCACATTAAGTATGGTGGTGCCAAATCAATAAAATAGATACAGGTTATGAGTTTGACAGTAGCTCCAGAAAATTCTGATAAACCTGGCCTGGTGCAGATACGGAAGCAAGTCTCCCATACAGTAGGTGTGGCAGAAGCTATTTTTCAAATATGATTGCAACAATTACTCTCATTTCCCTTGCTGTTTTCACTGTGTCACTCTGAGAGTTCTCGCCTGAAGACATGAGGTTAGTATTTCTTCTTGAATCTGGCGGGCTTATGAATAGAAGAAGTGACGTTATGGTATTTTGAGCCTAAGCCATAAAAAGCAAACAACTTCTGCCCGTTTCTCTTGGATTTTTTTTTTTTTTCTTGGAACCCAGCTATCCATGCTATGAAGGAGCTCATGCAGCCAAGAGAGGCTACATGTGGGTGTTGGGCCAACAGGTCCAGCTGAGATTGCAACCAACAGCCAGCGGAAACACTCAGACATCTGAGTCAAAGGAACCCCTTTAGATGAGTCCAGTCTCCAGTCTTCAAGTACTCTAGATGAAGCCCAAAATATCTCAAAGCAGAAGCAAACTGTTCCCACTCAGCCTCTTCTGAATTCCTTGTCCTTAGAATCTAAGAACATAATAAAATGGTTGTTGTTTCATGTCATTGAATTTGGATTTCTTTGTCATGAAGAATAGATAACAGGGAAGGTGTGGTAGGGAAAAGAGGGAGTAGAGGCTAGAGGACCTATGAAGGAGAAGAATTGCTTTGGGGGTAAGTAATCCAAGTGTCTAAGTGCTTAGGCCTCATGTCTAGGAGCCGTGGCGGGGGCCTGCAGCATGAGGAACAGATCTCATGGCAGGTGCTTCAATACCAGGCTAATTGAGTTAGGTTTGCTTATGTGCAGGCAGGGGCAGAAGGTAACAATGTTACAACATGTTTTCTTAAATACTATGATAATACCATAGATTCCTGGAATTTAAGAGACTATAAAAGAATGGAAGAAAATGTGAAATGGGCTGAATCACAGATTGACAAGGTCTCATCCTAAGATATCCACATTTAAATAATGTACTGGAATTGGGTTGATTTAGTTTTCCTTTGACACTTCTACATTATTTTTAATTTTGTCATTGAGAAATAAAGTCCAATTTGACTTATCTTTAACTTTATAAAATGGCCAAAATGCTGGCTAAACATATATTTTAAAATGTGTTTGTTGAAATGTCCAATGCTGTGAGCAGATCTTATTCAGTGCCCCTCTACAGAGTTTAAAATTGTAACTGGAAAATAGTTTGTAGGTTGGCAAATTGAGATCAAAACTTCATGTCTTCAACAGAACCAATGTGAACAGTAACTGACAGCTCTTTCCGCTTCCATATTTATTTTTTAAATTGTGGAAAAATACACATAACACAATTTAGCAACTTTAGTGTTCTTAAGTATACAGGTCAGTCATTTCTGCTTCCACTTTTAATGATTTATTCTATACTTTAGAGCTCTATCTAATATAAAATTTTAAGGAGGACTCTTAAGAAGAAAACATTAATTACTGTTTGTGAATAACATGGTCTAAATTTCTGCTAATGATAATGGAGCTATACCCATCTAACCAAACTCTTCTATTGAATATTCTCAGAGACCTGTAGTAAAAATTATAAGATAAATTGCCCTGATTGGGATGCAGCTGTGGCCCCAATTCACACAAAGTTCACTGGACCAAATGGGAGTTGAATCTATAACCATGTGTTCCAAGAAGCTCAATGTATCTGACATAGCCAGATTATAACATATCAGGAAGATTGTCTCTACTAAAATTGATAAATGGTCAATATGATATAATTTTTTAAATGATGATTTTATAACAAATCCCATTTGTTGTCATATTCTGATCATTTGTTGTTGACTTATTTCATTAAGTGTTCATGGAATTCGTATGTTCAATTTTACAATAATAAAGTGAAATGCTAGTTAATTACCTTTTTTGAAGCCAGCAATTTTAGGGAAAGCTCTGAGGAGTCCCTCCCCACTCCCGTGCAGCCGTAAGCATGTTGCATCCATGTGCCCTTTCCTTCCTGTCTCTAACTCTTGGTTCCCTAAATTTGATTCCCTCCTCCTCGGAAGCCTCAGCTCCATTCCTTTCTGAGGTGCTAGGCTTTAGTTCAATGTCACTGTTGTCTCAAAACTGGAGTGGTGCTACCAGTGAAAGAAAATTGTGGGAGAGGTTCAAGACATTCTAGTGCACAAAACTATTAGCTATAGAAACTGGGGCATTAGAGAAAATATGCAGACTTTGAGCAGTGTATTGTAATATTTTCTTGTAAACAATACTATAGAAGTTGAGTTCAGGCTTTTCATAAAAATAAAAGTAAAGTCTCAGTATTAGGTCTTCCAGCAGTTAGTAACTTCCCTATTTTGTGGCAAATAAATTATTAATGATTGCTTGAGTTCAGCTCTCAGAGAGAAAAAGAAGAGGAAGAGACAAATCCAGAATTTAGCTTCTACTCCAACTTTGAGAGAACTTGGGCGAGATAAAAGGCCACTAATTACACTACGGGTTCATACTTATTGATTCCAGAAAGAGATAAACATGTATGGAGCATTGCTAATACTGAATTCCTAGCTTTTTTGGCCGTGGATCCTTTTTGTAATCAAGTGAAGATCATGGATCTTTAATGTTTTTAAACATATAAAATAACATACATGGGATTACAAAGAAATAACTATAAACAACTAATAATTTTTATAATCTCAAAGTAGTGGTGAGTACAAAACTTTCAATATCATCGATAACTTGAATGTAATATGAAAGTTTCTATTTGATTTCCATGGGTAGCAAAGTCATCCAGAATTGCTAGTACTACCATGGTTTATTGACTACATTTAACATGGAAGTAAATGCTAAATTTCAGTTATAGGATAGTAAAAATAATGATGCATTTTTTTTCTCTTATCCAAGTTCATCAACCTCCAAAGGTCCATGCACAGACCCCTTAAGATTTGGTAGATCCTATTTTAAGAAACCCAGAGTTAAGATGAGCCTATAGTTTTTTTGTTCTGTTTTGTTTTTTGTTTTTTTACCTGGGAAATGGATTGCTTCACGCTTCATCCTAATGTCAAAAAGAGTCATATCTTATAAAATCTGAGCTGACGTCTAAAAACAACAACAACAAAAGCAGCAAAAATTCAAAATTTGTCCACCATGAATAAACTAGCAGCCATAAACTGGCTTATTTTCAAGAGACAGGGGCTGTATGTGTTAGACTTCAAAAATATCTCGGGAAGCTTGCCATTTTCAGCTTAGGTCACTTCCACACTTGATTAGAGAAGAAAACAACCAAAGAAAATTTATAGACATATTAGATGAGCGAGGTATTATCTGTGCTTAATAATATGTTCTTTTTACTACTGGTCCTTCAAGCGAAATTTCTTCATCAGTTAGTTTTGTGTGAAACTTCAGCTATGCCAATTATGTGGGAAAGGACAAGTTACTTAAACATTCAGCTCTTTAGTTTTCTCCTGTGTAAAATGAATGGGTTAAGTTAAATGATCTTTTAGGGAGATTATAGTGGAAAGAGAATTAGTGTTAAAGTTAAACAGCACTTAAAATCTCCATTGCAATGCTATTAAATAAAATATGATTTAAGAAATTGAGACCCAGTTCATTACAGAGTTATGAGGATCAAATAAGGTAACGTAATGTAATGTTAATATTATCTTTTTTTTTTTTTTTTTTTGAGATGGAGCCTTGCTTTGTCGCCTAAGCTAGAATGCAGTGGCACGCTCTTGGCTCACTGCAACCTCCGCCTCCCAGGTTCAAGCAATTCTCCTGCCTCAGCCTCCCTAGCAGCTGAGATTACAGGCGCCCACCACTGCACCTGGTTAATTTTTGTATTTTTAGTAGAGATGGGGTTTCACCATCTTGGTTAGGCTGGTCTCGATCTCCTGACGTAATGATCCACCCGCCTTAGCCTCCCAAAGTGCTGGGATTACAGGCGTAAGCCACCGTGCCTGGCCAATATTATCCAGTCTTAATGTTTCTCTATAAGGCACACAATAAACACTAAATAATGTGACTTCATATTCAGACTCTAACACGCTTGATCTAGAAATGCCTGCTCCGTGTGTCTGTGTGTATGGAACCTCAAGTGTTATTTTCAGATAGCTGCTTATTGAAAGCACTATGCACACTGTATTACAAGATGCTTGAATACTTT
Source organism: Pan troglodytes (assembly GCF_028858775.2). NCBI lineage: Eukaryota > Metazoa > Chordata > Mammalia > Primates > Hominidae > Pan > Pan troglodytes. The sequence continues at coordinate 109,873,006 of NC_072412.2, read as the reverse complement.
AGAGAAGAAAAGCAACCCATGTCTCTAAATTGCTGACACCGGAAATGATGGAATGTAGGATATAAGGCAAAGAATATTAAAGAATGCGAAGCTGTTTGATAAAGTGGTCAGATTCTTAGTCTAAATGAGAGCTTTCCAGAACTCCTTTTAACATAAAATAATTACAAGACACATAGAATACTGTATATATGCACATATATGATGTTTATTTAACATATACAATATAGTATAACATCTATTTATACATATAAACATATATAATATTCATATAATGTTTCCAAAGCATGAGAGAAAACTGAAGGCTGCATTTACATAACATAAGCTAGATGGGATTTGAACTGTCCACAATCATTCTGAGATGCTAGGATATTAATTAATATCTCTGAATTGGTCATTAAAAAGTCGCTTCCAATTTTCTTTCAGAAATGGTAATTGACAGTTTCTTGGACTATCGCTTTAAAGTTTGTCAGTATTGACAAAAATGCATATGATGTCACCTGGTAATTACAATGCATACTGTAAATATACAATTAGCTAAACAATTCAGTAGCCAAATGTAATCATTTTGATAACTTGATCTCCCCGAAGTCTTTGAACAAAACTGCAGACCATCTATAGTCTCTCATATTTCCAAATTCATAGTATTAATTAAATAGTCCTTCATTTGAATATTATTGTGCCATCTAATGACACTTTTTTTTTTTTTTTTTGAGACAGAGTCTTGCTGTTGCCCAGGCTGGCATGCAGTAGTGCAATCTCAGCTCACTGTAACTTCTGCCTCCCAGGTTCAAGGGATTCTCAAGCCTGAGCCTCGCGAGTAGCTGGGACTACAGACAGGCATGCACCACCACACCTGGCTAATTTTTGTATTTTTAGTAGAGACGAGATTTTGCCATGTTGCCGAGGCTCTTCTCCAACTCCTGAGCTCAAGTGATCCTCCTACTGCCTCAGCCTCCCGAAGTGCTGGGATTACAGGCATCAGCCACCGTGCCCGGCCTAATGACACTTCCTAATTTACTCTTTTCTTTACTCAAATTTATACATCTTGTCTCTCCACTAGAGTATATAGTTAAAAAGGATCATTCCCTTTTTTTTTTTTTTTTTTTTTTTTTGGAGACGGAGTCTCGCTCTGTCGCCCAGGCTGGAGTGCAGTGGCGTGATCTCGGCTCACTGCAAGCTCTGCCTCCCGGGTTCACGCCATTCTCCTGCTTCAGCCTCCCGAGTAGCTGGGACTACAGGTGCCCGCCACCATGCCCTGCTAATTTTTTGTATTTTTAGTAGAGACGGGGTTTCACCGTGTTAGCCAGGATGGTCTCGATCTCCTGACCTCGTGATCCGCCCGCCTTGGCCTCCCAAAGTGCTGGGATTACAGGCGTGAGCCACCGCGCCCGGCCGTAAAAGGGTTCATTCATTTTTAAAAACCCTGCACATAATAGACATTACGTCACCACACTTTTTTTTAGATTGCTTTAATGTTGAGTCTGCACTTAGGTACAGAATATTTGGTTGGCTTAATTCCTTCATTAATTCAATAAAAATTTACAGAGGAGTGCAAAAGCCCAACACTATTTCTGTTGTTGGCAATATAAATAATGATTTTCTTTGTCATATATTTTAAAGAGAAAAATGAGAAAGTGATTTTCAGATGGCACACTTTTTTTGGGGCTTATGACTGCATTAGCAAAGAATCAGTCCTAAGAAGAAGATGAAGACATGATCCCATTTTTTTTATCTTTGACACGTCTTAGAAAGATTTTCCTCAGAATAACTGCATTTGTAACAGAGAGGATGGAAATAAAGAACAGGGCTTTTTACACTATAATATTCAGACTCTAGGCTGTTACATATCTGGGGAAGGAGAAATTTTAGAGGTAGGGAAACCATGAAATGAGGGGGAGACGTGAGAAAGAAAGAGACATCACCTGGCATTGGGTGGGTATGGTGCAGACTGCATAAGGTCACGTACTTTACAGCTACCCCTGCCTTTCTCCATCATTCTTGGCACTAGAGGGTTGGACTGCAATTGTTTATTGTGCCCTTTAGGAACAATGAAAAATGTTCTTTAAATCAGAGCTTTATTGTTTAAAATTATTGAGAACCTTCCTTGACTAAAACATGATGTGAGAACCACAGGCAGTTTATTAAACAATTAATCAGAAATGTCTATATTGGATATCAAAATACAGGTAACATACAAAGTGATACTGATTAATCTTTGGTTCTTCTCACATAAAAAAATTGATGCAATTCTTAGCTTATCATGCCCACTTGGGGTCTGTATGCTCCCTTTACCACACTCTGATCCGGTATTAGTTTCAGATGCTCTCTGGCATTTACATTGTTCGAATTATTAGCTTCGGTAAGATTTATATCAATACAAACTTACAGAGAACTCCTAATTTATATGGTCTGCTAGTGTTCAAATGCTAACAATATTCATACGTTTATCAATTATTTATTTAATACCCCCTAAATCTATTACTACCAGCCACTGGGCAAGTCCATGCAATGATCCAGGGGATTGTTTTTCAATGGGCCTCCTATGGAAGTCATGGCACAAGTCGACAGTAGCTTTAACTGGAAAATATGCCATCTACAATAATAGCTCACTGAGTTTTGTCTTCTACTTGGAATCTGATTTGCGCTAGGACACTAAGATAAGTTTTATAGCTGACTTGAGCTTTGGGTCTGAACTAAACTATTTCCAGTCTCTTCATAGCAACTTTGACTCTATGGTACTTCTGGTTTCTAGCAGTAAAAGTCTCTCCCGGACACTGTATATTGTAGTCGAGGCATCTAGGAGTTTGCCCTTCAACTGTTTCATTCTCATATCTCTCTGGTATTTAATACTAAGCAGTTACCATTGTATTTTAAATGATAAGGTGCTGAGTGAATTCTTTTTAAAGAATTTTTTAAAGAATTTTAATGATTAGATACATTATTTCAAAAAGATAAAACATAAAACTTTGTTACTATGAAAACTATTACCACCCTTCCTATTTTATCGAAAGAAAGCTGTTAATAGGCACTGATATGGTTTGGCTGGGTCCCCACCCAAACCTCATCTTGAATTGGAGCTCCCATAATCCCTACATGTCATGGGAAGAACCCAATGGGAGGTAATTGAATCATGAGGGCAGGTATTTCTCATGCTGTTCTCGTGATAGTGAATAAGTCTCATGAGATCTGATGGTTTTATAAAGAGTAGTTACCCTGCACACACTGTCTTCCTTGCCTTCATGTAAGATATGCCTTTGTTCCTCCTTTGCCTTCTACCATGATTGTGAGGCCTCCCCAGCCATGTGGAACGGTGAGTCCATCACACTTATTTTTCTTTATAAATTACCCAGTCTTCGGTATTTCTTCATAGCGGTATGAAAATGGACTAATACAGACCCCTAGGTATTGAGATAGATATAGATGGGTTGATGGATAGATAGATAAGTAGATCATTTTATCTCCCCCTTAAACCCATGTTATTTTGTTTTCTGAAAAAAAAAGAAAAAAATATTCTATCGGGTATACATGAATAAGACTGAGTTTATTTTAGTAAAAAAAGGGGGATTTTTTTTGTTCTTCTTTGCTTTTTGACTAGAAACTGAACAAGAGGTTTTATAAGGTTATTTGACATGAATTCTATTATGTTATTAATACACTTTCCATTAAACACCATGTTGCTAAGCCTTGTGTTATATTAACCATTTATTATAATAGGAAGGTATGCTCTATTATAGGATTTATTAAAATATGGATTTATTCAAATTATAATAGATATTATATGGGAGATTTTATATATATATAGTATCTACCAGAATTAGCAAATAATATTTTAAGAGATACTGATCTTTTGTGATGTAAGTATAAATTTCAGGCTAACAGCAAAATTAATAAAAGCATTCAAATATGTTATGTTTAAATAACACAAATTTAAGACTAATTTGCTTTCTGCTTTCATAAAATTAATTTTAAAACATAATGCAGTATATTATCTACCTTTGAAAATTGTAGTTTTGTTTTACTCTTCCCTTAAGAGTCCACTAACTCTAGATAAATGCTGTATATTTTATAAACTGCCTTCATGTCACAAAAGTCTCTATTTTCTGAACAGACTGAAAGAGCTCTTCCTCTTCTAATTTATCATTCTCAAGTCTGGAGGACATCAGCGACTAGGTCAAAAGGAGCTTAAAGCAGCAGGATACTTCAGTGAATAAGACAAGACAAATATTTGAGTAGCTTTAAGATTCATTTCTCATAAAGATTTAGATAATCATCATATGTTATATAATGACTTCATTTTCCTAATCATCCTTTGAAGTTCTCTTCAAATTAAATGTATATATATCACAAGTAGATATATTTTATTTGACATATTCTCCCAATGAAACAATTACTTTAGTAAATTTAATGGCCTTCCTCCTGATAGAGCTGTGTAATGTTCACAATTCTGCTATTAAAATATTCTAATTAAATCAGTCACCCTGGTCCCATCTGTTATATACTGATCTCATGCGGAGAAGCTGCTGGAATTTCTCCAGGGCAGTGAACGCACTTAGTTCCTTTCATGGCTCATTGGATGTCACACACAGGAGAACCTTGTTCTTGGTTTGAAATTATAACTAAGGCCCTGGTTATACAATAAACTTCAGGGAATGTTATGGAGATTAATTCAGCTCTTTTTTCATACTCTCAGAACACCTTGCATGAAAACCACTAGGGTTCATGTTATTGTGTAGCAACCCACTTTTCACCATGATCTACAAAAAGCCTGAGGAGAATCCAAGAATCCTCTCCCTCTGTTATAAGCATAAGGTCATGTGGGCCCCAGGAACCTAGGACGGTAGGAACATCAGTGAACTGCTTGGTCCACTAATCAAAGCTACACCTGATAGGAGTTCCAGAGCTCAGTGCTCAAGACAGATTCATCCTGTGCAGATCAATCTTCCCCAAAGATCATGGGACCTGCTAGCATCATTTTCCAACACATTTACTGGTTTTTAACTTTCGATTTCTTAGAAATTAGCAATAGTTTTACAGGAGGGTAACCCATAGAACTTCATAGGTATAATCTTGTTAAAAGATGATAGTAACAATGATCTTGATACATTAATTAGGAAAATTAAGCTGAAAAAATTGTAGCACTCTATTTCCATAATTGATAGGTGAGAAAAACTGCACTTTTCTCTGTAATTGATGCTGCTATTTTTTCAGCTCTAACTGCTTGATTCATGGAGTGCCAGATGTCTTTTGAAAAGAAAAAAAAACCTTATTTTTCTTACTAAGTTTTAATAATTAGGTGGGTGAGTCTAGCTGACATCGCTGTTCCCTGAAATGTACGTCTACACACTGCTGTGAGTATGCTTTATTTTAGAGATTTGGCAATTCAGCTAATAGTTCAGATCATTTTTGGCATTAAGCAGGACATGAATTGTAAACAAATAAATACATATTTATTCAAACAGTCAACCAGACAACTTACATATTTGTATATATACAAATAGGCATATGCTTTTTTCTTATTATTTTTAATATTTGTTTTATATATTAAAATATATATTTAAGATTTGGTTTATCAAAGCTCTTCATATATGTAATTTAAAGAATCAACTACTTCTATCAGATTTGAACATGAAATTCAGTCCTTTTTAGAAGCAACCATTTTTAGCTTCTGTATCTGAATCTTTGTGTATTCAGTTCCTTTTTTACAAATTAATATTTGTTACTATCTATTAACCTTCTATGATAGCTGTTTTCTACCTGGTTCTTTTTTAATCTTTGCACCTCCTCCTACCCACAAGCAACTTGCTCATCCGTTCTTTCCCCTGGTAAGGTCATATCCTACTTGGCTGTGATCCACACTCAGGTTGAATGCTTGTATGACCCCACAACTTACTGAGAGCTCATTTTAAGTTTACTTGGCCCATTCCCTTTCCTAGCCCCTACATCTACCATTTCACATCTTCTCTTTGCAAACCTCCAACACCTCCGCCCCAATCTTCACTCACAGCTGAGAAAACAGATGTAAGTAGGAGAGAACATCCACAGGCTCTACCATATAACACAACTATCCCATATCTGCAACACCCTCTGCCTTTCTCTCCGTGGATACAGATGAGGTGTCTGTGATCCTCACTCGCACCAGCCTTTCCTCTTGTCCAGCAGGTCCTCCTCCCTCTGGCTCTTTCTAGGCATTTGCTACAGTGTTTCTTCCTTTCCTGCGTTACTACTGAATCACTATTATTATTTGTCACCATTTTAAAAAAGAACGATCCCCCTCTTATTACACTTCAACTCCAGTTCCCACTTATCGCTGCTTCTTCAACTACCCCAAACTTCTATTAAGGCAGATCGCCACAAAGTACTGCACAGATTTGTTGTTTTAAATTCAAATTTTCACATTTTCCCTTGAGCCCTCCCCATCCATGATTTTTTTCTTAGCATACTTTCAAAATCCTTAACGTGAAGACAAATTCCCATTCTTCATCTGACTTGTATATCAACAACATTTGAACTAATCTTGCCCTGAAATATTTTTCATACTTGAATTCCAAGAGACACCTGGTATATTGACCTTATAAAAATAATCAGTCTCCATTATTCTTTTATTTTCGTCTCTTACAGGAACCGAAGATGAGTCAAAGAAAACAGACATAAAGTACACTTGGTTGTGTTTATCGTAGATTCCAGACAGAAGGGAAAAAAATTCCCCATAAAATTCAAAAATCACACATCACTCACACCTCAAGTATGTTTGAGGTGTAAATTAATGTTAATCTGTGTATTCCAGAAACTTCAAGAAGCATTATTTAATTTACAGCTGTCTTAGGTGTTATTATTTTCAAGCATTTTCAGAAGTAATAGTAAGCTTTTTTTTTTTTAAGAAAAGAAGAGTAATGGAATTTCAATCTAGGCTTCAAAGAACTCTCACGGTTGAAGTGGGAAGACTTTGAGATTCCCAGTGAAGATTACAGAACACCCAAGGCTGTGAAGTATGGAGGGTGAGAGCCAGCACAGGCGACAAATAGCAGGGCCAGACCCATGGATGCTTCAGCCTTCGGAGATCTTACCCTTAGCACACAAAATCCGCATACAGAATGTATCCCAGAGAAAGCAACTATAAAAATATGAGTAGCACTTAATAAACAAAACAACAGGTTTTAAAAAATGCAAAAATCTAGAAATAAAAACTATAATTAAAAGTTTGAAACCCAATGCATTGAACATACATCAAAAGAGTTAGACCCCAAAACTATCAGACCGGATTCCGCAAAGAAAACTATATTGAACTTGAAAGAAGTGAAATAAATCATATAGAAAAAAAGAGGAATTGTTCTAACATATATACAATTCATTTTCCTCAAAAAAGAATGGGAAAAAATTGGAAAAGAGGCACTATTCAAAGAAATAATATGTGAGAGTTTTACAGCTATAAGATAGTAAATCTCAGATCCAGGAAGCAGTGAAAATACGCATAAAAGAAATCCACACTTAGACATTTCATAGTGAAATTAAAGAAACCCAAAGCAAAAGAAAAAAATACTAAAAATATTCATGTCAAAAAGATCACTTATGAAGAAAGGACAATTAGGCTGATAGCTAATTGCCAACATCAATGAAAGCTACCATATACAGTAATATGATAATTTAATCTTCTAAAAGACAATAGTCATCAACTTAAAATTCACAATTCAGGTTGGGAATGGAGTTTTAAATTTTCAAATATCTAAAACCTAAAATTGTTTATCACCAACATGCTTTTACTAAAGAAAATTCAGAAAGACATAATCCAGGTAGAAAGAAAATGATTTCAGAGTGTAGGTTTAAGACACCAAAAAACATTGGTTAAAAAAAATTTTAATTTAACTATATGGGTAAACATAAATTAACATTGGTTCTATGTAACAATAATACTTGATGTCTAGGCTGAGTAGTTGGAATAAAGCAAGAAAAATATGAGCTGGAGAGGAAGACCCAGATCTAGTAAATTTCTCAATTAAACTAAGGGAATAAACAAGAGATTCGTGGGCAACGAGGAGCTGCAAGGAAGAATAGGATTTGGAGAATGTAAGTTGATCAAAGAATCAGTCTTCTGGTTTATAGTCCTAGAGGAAGCAATCCCTGATGGCTGACTCCACAATAAGGAAATGTAAATTCCTGGTGAAGCAATATAAACATCTAAGTCAAAGTGCCTATAAATTGGAAGTCCATATGGTCTTTTATGCATTTAAAAAATGCAAGGAGATTAACAAATGAAGGGAACTCTCAACACAAAGGTGAAGAATAAAAGTTTTTTACATCCCGGGGCCACCTGGCTGCCTCTACTCCCTCCTCTCATTAACATATTATTTTTTACTCTTTCATTTGCCCTGATCTCATTAAAGGCAAAATAAGCTTTAAACCTCATGTCACAAGGCAAGATTTTGTGTTTGAATGTATTTATTTAAAGAAGTCGGGAGGTAAGAGACTATTACTACTCAGCTTAATTTCACTTTGAAAGGAAAACTCAAGCATCAGATGCTAATATGTTCAGTTTCCTAGACAAGTCCCCTTTGAACAGTAAAAGCATTTCTTTGTCAAAGCCTTCTTCTATTTTTTTCCTCCCCCATCAAAGGAATAGAAAAGTGTTGACTTTCTTTTGATTTTACTTCGGAGGTGTCAATTTGTTATAAAAGCTTTTTGGGAACAATTATATTTTCCTAAATATCTTTAAATATTAAAGAGTCATATAATAAATTTATTTTCTGGAAAGATGAGGTCTGTAAAGTGTATTTATGACAAGGCAAAAGACCAAGAATAGTAAACAATATTGGTCGTCTTATTTCCATACCTATTTGAGTTTTCTCCAAACATTTGCATTCATGCTTGTTCCTAGTAGCCCTTTAGCCATAGAGATGGTAGAACAGTCATAAGGACTTGTTTAATTCCTTATATCTTTTTACATCTCTCCTTCGGGTGTTACTACCATAACACTCTTTTGTGACCCTGACCTTTTGTGGTTCTTTTGGTAAACCCAACATGCAAGAGCCTCTCTTATTTCTACGTATCAAGTCAGCATTCCCTGTTAGAGAACCCTTTCAATTCTTAAAGAACATCATAACACTGATTTACTTCTATCTTCACTAGAAAAAAAAATTCTATTTTATTCTCTTATCTATATCATTTTCTAACTCTTTTATCTAACATTATCTTTACTCTTTCTGTCTCTTAACTGTGTATTTCCTAAGATAAGATTTTTGGTCATCTGCTTCTCTCCAACATTTCTGTCCTCCATGAGTTTATCTCAGGGTTTAAACTATCCTCTCAAAAATTGTGTGATGCCTAGGGTGAATTATAGGGTTCTTAGAAAATTCTGAAAAGATAAAGTCTGATAAATAAACTGAGTCTAAACATAAGCAGCTCTTCTAGACTGTTTCTTTGAATGCCTGAAACATGAGTTACGTTATAATTTATCAATTTGACCATAGAATTGTTAAAATAAACAAACATCTGTTATGTTAGAATAAAGTAATACTGCAAGATTAGACATTATTCATGCTTACTAAATATTCTGAAAAATAATGTAGGCTATCACCCCCTCCCCGTAATTGCCCTTCCATGATCTTTTTTCTCTTGCTGCTTCATGACCCTCGACGTTAACCCAATCACTTTGGATAATGGTGCTAAATTTAAAACACAGGATGGTAAAGAAATACATTACAATCCCCAAAACCATGGGCTTCACAGCTATCTCATTCTTTGACTCATCAAAAATATTCGTTCAATAAATCTCAAAGCAGGTTAAAGAAGAATCATTTTAAGCTTGGCCCTTTCCTAATTTGTGTTTAGAGTCCTGTTGTGAGAATACCTGTAAGACTGGCTCTTTGTTTAGGTTTGATACTTTTATAAACACATTGGCAATTAAAGCCAATGTCAACTTTACTTATTTTCAAAAGTCATGAAAAACACATATTATAATAATTGAAATATAAGTTGATACTTTCTTGTATTGCAGAAAATCTGGAATTTTTTTTTTTTTTTTTTTTTTTTTTTGACAGAGTCTTGCTCTATCACCCAGGCTAGAGTGCAATGCCGCAATCTCGGCTCACCGCACCCTCCACCTCCCGAGTAGATGGGATTACAGGGATGTGCCACCACGCCCAGCTGATTTTTGTATTTTTAGTAGAGACGGGATTTCACCATGTTGGTCTGTCTGGTCTCAAACTCCTGAACTCAGGTGATCCACCCGTCTTGGCCTCCCAAAGTGCTGGGATTACAGCATTAGCTACTGTGCCCAGCCCGAAAATTTGGAATTTTAAACAAACTTATAGAATATTATTTTGAGCGAGGAATGAATCTTCCATAAAATGCTGAACTCTCACCTGAGTTTGTAACACATACTAATAAATAAATTCAATAGTTTTCTAAATTTATTAAGAATTATCAATTACATTATTTCTGATATTAACCTTGTCATTTTATGGCTATTATGTTCTTTCTCTTAATTGTCACTATAATTATCACTGCATAACTTATAAATAATATTTCAAGCAATTTACTGCACAGTTGATTGTTGTGTCACTGACTCATAAAATAGCTTCATAGTCTGAAGTGTTTCATACATAGTTCAAAATAAGGCTTTAGATTTTTGAAATTTTTCTTAAGCATGATGGTAATATTTTCATGTTAATTGGAAAGGCCACCTATTGAAAAGCTAACTGGATCAAAATAGGTTGTACACAATAATATATCAAAGATAAAGCAACCCAGAGAGTTGACAATATTAAGGAAAAGTCAAGGAAGGGGTATATTAAATTCAATTATTGATAATTTAAAGATCTTATTGAATCCTTTAGTAATTTTGAATCCGTTGTTGAAACCATGGCTGCATTCTCTCTTAATAGCCTGGAGTTAATTCTGTTACATTTTAGTTCTCATTTATTTTCACTCCAATGCTCACTTTGGCTTTCATGTGATATTAAATGTATCTGATAAGCTAATAATATGTATTAAGAGTATAGAAGATTCGTTAGTCTATGCAATTGATTTGACAAGTTTTAGAACTCTGAAAGATGACTCTGTTTTGTTGGTTTTGTTTGTTTTTGCTTTTTGTTTGTTGTTAAATTTAATCCAAGCCAATATTTGGAAAATTGTTCCTCTTAATGAGTAATTAAGAATAAATTAAAATGCATTTTGAAAGACTTCATTTTCAATTAAGTTAGCCAAAATGAAAATTATTCTTAAGGTTATTTACAGTGGTTCATGTACAGGGGTGAAACTGATATAAATTCATATAACACTTTTATAAAAGTTAAATGCATAAAAATGGAAAAATAGATGCTCACTGCAATTTGAATTAGAAATAAACTCGAGAATTAATTTTTAGAAAATAATTTGATAATAATAGATTGTTATATGTCAAAAGTTGTATTTTGTATTATATATAGTAACAAAATTCCTATATTAAATATGAGGTTGTTTTAATCATTTATGGCGCAAAAGCATGCTTCTACTAAAATAATTTAAAAACTAAAATAAAGTTATTTAAATTTTATGATAGAATTAAATTTTAAACTACAGAATAAAAAATTGTAGGTAGACATGAATAGAAAAGCCCCCAAAAAATCTATACATGTTCACAGGTTTTAATAATGGGGAATAAAAATAATTCTGTTAGGTTTGTTAATATTTTCAGAAACAATGTACCATCATACTTATGAATAATTTTTGAAACATGCAAGTGACTTAAAATGTATCCTAAGATCTGTTCAAGGATCCATTGACATAATTGAGAATTTTAATGAAAGTTGAATTTCAGACACTGAAGCCCAGTTTGTTTCAGTGAAACTCTTACCGTGTGCACGTGTGCGTGCGTGCACAAACACACACACACAAACACACACACACAAAAGCAAGGGGAAAAATAAGAATATAAATTATTTGCTTACATGGTTTGCAGCATATCATAAATTAGGAGCAATCCAATGGCAAGCAAATTTCTGAAAAACAGTCAAATGCCAAAGATATCTTACTGCTTTTTGTGAAAAAATATATATGAGGAAAAAATAAATAGACATTTCTAGAAAGGAATGGAGAAAGAAAAAAAAAGAAACAGTTTCAGAACACTTATTTCTGAAATACCAAGATGAAACAAAAACAAATCAAATGAACAAAACTTTATTTCAAATCCATATAAGTGACCCCTAAGGAACATTAATAAATTTATGAATAAATAAATGAATCAATCTATAACAATAAGTGAACAAAATAGCATTCTCTTCTTTCTTCTGATTCATGTTTATTCTCTATTTTATTAATAACTACAATATAAACAGTGGTAAAATGCAAAGCATATTTCCTGCATGCCAAGAGTCTTTTCCGTATTAGACATGCATAAGTGCCAGCGAAACATTTTAAATTCAGTCCAGTTTTTTTCCATATAGTGGAAATGATTAATCGTTTTTAGCTATACTTGTCCTTTTTACACCTTCAAAATAATTTCAGAAATAAATAATTTGTCCATTAGATGTATCAAAGGTTAAAGAATGACTTTTTATTTTCTTTAATTAACCATGCCTTCTTGTATTTACATATATATTTGGCCTTCTATATCAATAGCTCTGGCTTTTGGAATCCTACCAAAAAGGATGTCTAGTGATCCTACCATGCAGCTCATTTTCTTTAAAATACAGCAGTTTTTCTTTAGAGCATTATGGAATCTAGTTTGCAGTGAACTCACAAGCACAGTTTTTGTAGGCAAATCATTCGTATATAAACAAGGATTTTCCTGAGTAAGGTCATGACCATAAAGCCATAGAATTCACCAGTTAATTAGCATCACGTTACTACATCCAGTTTTACATCTTCAGTAATGCATCAGGAACCTCTGGAATCCTATAAGGGTTATCGAAGTTTTTCAGTTGCCCTGTGACTTTCTCTTATATCAGATGCCCTAACTGCTATCCACAAAAGCCTGTGGAGAGGCTTGCTGTCTGCCTAGCGCTTGAGAATGAGAACTTAACTGTTAGTCTGCCCAGCTTGTTACTCAGCTTGGCCACAGGCTGCTGCCATAAGCACTACAGCCCCTTGCAAAGGTCTTTGCCCTTCCCTTATTCCACATGTTTCTAAATGAATTCTTACCATTGGTACCCTGGAAAAATTAACTCAATAGAGAAAATTCCCGTTTTATGGACTCGGGAACTGAAGGATAGTCATGTATAGTCTGATTCCCGAGTCCGAAGTCTAGAATGAAGCCACTAAGCAGCCTCCAATACTCATTTATCAAACAATTTACTCAATTATTCATTAATTAATTCACTTAAGAAGTAACAACTGAGCTCATTCTATGTGCCTAGAATTGGACTACGATATTCATGCTTCATTAGCTCTAAAGACAATATATCCAACATTTTTACAGCACTCTAATTCAATCAACCCCTATGCAATAACCTATTTTGCACGTGACACTGTGCTAAGCCAGCTGCACACCACATCCACCCAAGATAGCCAAGATGAAAATATCATTTGGTCACTAGCAAAAGATTTTATATTTTAACATTTCAGAGAGTATTTTCTTATTAATTTAGGCACATCTTTTCACTATAAAACACGGAAAAATCTGTAATCTAATGTTCAAATAAACATTAATATTTGAATAATTTAAAAATAATATTTATAAGAAAAAAGATATTTAAGAGTTTCTATACAATACTCTAAAACATTGTTTATTAATATCTATTCTCAGATCTCTCCACAAAATGTTACTCATCTAATATAATCACTTTGCTCTTTGAGGTTTTGGAAAGCATGCTTTGAAATGCCCAAATCACCATTACTATTTAAAAGATTGATATTTCTTTGAATTAAAAAACAAAGAAGAATAAAAGTGTAGTGTTTTTCTTTCATTTCTTTCATACTCAAAATTATATAGGAATTATATAGAAATTAAATTTGATTCATTTAATATCAAATTTAATGTTATTTTATGAATAAAATTGTCTAATTTTATGAAAATAATTTCATGACTATTTTTTGTGACCAAAAATTATGTGCCATAAGATGACTCTTGTTTGAATTTGTGCATCTTAGAGCTAGAAAAGATGTAAATACTATCTAATGGAACCAATTAGAATTGCAAATTTCACCAATGTTTACAGCAGAAACACTATCATAATATTCTACTCTTACTCATAACAATACAGCCTACCACCCAGAGAGGTTGAGACAGAAGAGTGGTTAAAATTTATTGATTTAGTGAAATGAGATTCTTCAAGTAATCAAATAAATGTAACTTCAAACTTGCTTTGCTTGCAGTTTCTATGAGCTGTGTAGGAAAATCTCAAACTCAATATGGCTTTATCTTAGCCTAGTTTTTAGTGTTCATATTGCCTTTTATGAATTCTGCATTTTTAAACAGGAAATTCCATTTAACTAATCTACATCCTTAGGTGATTAATGAAACAAAATCACATTGACAAGTAAACCATCAAGCAAACAAACTCTAAACAAAAACTCATAACTCCATTCTTTTTAAAAATATGTTTAGGAGCTGAGATTATATTCATAATTGCCTGTCATTGAATATAGTATTTAAGTATATTCTATGACAATAGAATTAAAGAATGGGATAAACAGGAATTATAAAATGAATTTAAAATAAACCTGGTGGTATGTAAGAGGTGGTACGCACCTCTAACAATCTCTAGCCAACATCTCCAAGACACTTCTGCAGGACACTAAGAGTCCAGGGAAGAACTTTACAGAAAAAAATACTGAAGTGAAAAAAATAATAATTTCCCCAAGACCCTGGTTTATGAATAGGTAATTCTTAAACTTGAGACTTATGACTGAGAAGCTATGGCTTTAGTTCATTCTTTATCACTAAGTTTCAAATGATGACACATTTTTTAGAACCTGGTATTTAATTTTCTCATTTTCTAGTAGTACTCTATAACAAACAGTAGAAACACAAGAAGAATGCATGAATGTCTCATCACCTAGAACTTGACAGTTATGATTTGTTACAATCAGTGAGAGGAAAAAGAAAAAGTAAAATTACGACTCATAATTTCCTTCATAATATTTGTTTATAACCCAGAATGATGCCTTCCAAAGATTATAAATTTTACTGGAGTGATTCTAAATATGTAATACCAACAATTATTACCACCATCACTACCAATAGCATCAACAAAATAAATACTGCTATGTATGAAGCTTGAGGAAAATTTCCCTATACAGCTATTCAAAAAAATAAGGGTAAAATGTTTGTGGATTCAGCTGTAAAACATGATAAAATATTTATACTTACAACTGTAACATCTTCAAGTTATAGTAGTTTCAGTTTGTTATATTTGATATGAAAAAATTAATAAAATAAATAGCAAAATTCTATAAAAATCCCACTTAGCATGAATGATTGGACTACAAATACTGAACACATGAGTGATTATCAGCATAATGCACACAATATAGCTTATAGAAATAGAAATGTGTCAAAACTTACAAAATAGTACTTTATTAAGAGATGACATAGGATGTTCTAATTTTGTCATCAGAAAACTGGTTGGCTGCAAGTGATCTTCACTCAAAGCATTTGGCTATGAAGCACTATTTTTTACATGTGTAAAATTTTTCATCAAAAACTCACTTAAAAATAATATTTCAGAACTGTAATTTTCCTGAAATATTCTAATAAAGTATTTTAGAAACATTTACTTATATAAAAACCTATTTCAATAGTTATAAAGCAATCAAAAGATTTCAAAGAGTTTGATTTTCTCATAATTTTTATACATGCTATAAGGAATTTAGTTACAAAAATTAAAAACTCTCTAAAAATTCATTTAATGGAGATTATGTCTATAAATATACAACAAAATTAACACTACCAAACTGATTTTAAGACTAAAAAGTATCATTCAAATTAGTTCAAAGAACAAAAATAATTAAAACTCAATTCCTAAACTTTAACATAGTAGATTCATATAATATAGTAGATTCATGTTTCACTGATTTTTGTTTTCTAAACTTGTTTTTTCAAACCTTCTTCCAATATTCTTTTAAATACTTTATATAATCCATTATTGGCAAAAAATAAAGCAAAAACTTGACAGCAATAGATCCTGACTACAGTGGGAAGATATGATATTCACTTGTTCATTCAACAAATATATATTAAATGCTTACTGTTGCCAAGCAATGTTCCCTGCCAAAATTATTTTCTTTCTCTACTGTATGGTCTTGTGAACAAACAAGTAATCATGAAAAGAAGTAAAATAGATAGCATGTTGAATAATACTCAGTAGTGAAAAGGAATTATATATATATTAATATGTATATTTTTCTTGTATTATATATATTATTATATCATATATTTCAGTTGCATTATATATGACATATATATGTATGTACACATATATGTATATATTATATATGTATATATTATATATGAATATATGCCTATATATGTATATACTATACATGAATATATGTATATACTATACATGAATATATGCATATATTATACATGAATATATGCATATATTATACACGAATATATGCATATATTATACATGAATATAATATATACATATACACGAATATATGCATATATTATACATGAATATAATATATACATATACATGAATATATGTATATATTATACATGAATATATGCATGCATATTATATGTATATATTATACATGAATATATGCATGTATAATATATGTATATAATATACATGCATATATAATGTGCACACATCTTATATATGTACATATAATATATAATACATATCTACATATAATATATATTATATATAAATATATTACGTATATATATGCATATATTACATATGTATATATTATATACAAATTTATAATTATTATATTATATACAAATGTATATATGTACTTAATATATGATATAAAATATGTATATTTTTCTTATATTATATATTATATGTTACTATGTTATATTATATATTTCAGTTGCATTATGTATAACATATATGTATATATGTATATACGCATATATGTATGTATTATATGTGTACATATTATATAATATATGAATATATGCATATATATTATATGTATATATTATATATGTATATATAAGATGTGCACATATATGTATATATAATATATAATACATATCTATATATAATATATATTATATATAGATATATTACATTATATATAACATATATAGATATATTACATGTGTATATATGTACATATATTACATATGTACATATATACACATGTAATTACATTATATTTACACATGTATATAATATATATACTTAATATATGTACATATATGAAGTACATATATAGTATATATTATCTATTATAAAGTATATGATATATAATATATACATATAATATATAATTATTACATCTATTATATATACATATAATGGATGTAATAGATGTTTATGTATATAATATATAATATAATGTATGTAAGATAGGTTTATGTATATATTATATATGTGTGTATATATGTGTATATATTATTTATATGTGTATATAATATGTGTATATATTACATATGTGTATATATAATATGTGTATACATTATACATGTATATATAATATGTGTATATATTGCATGTGTATATGTGTGTATATATTACATATGTGTATATATAATGTGTGTACATATTATATATGTGTATATATGTGTGTATATATAATATGTGAATAAATTATATATATGTATATACAATATGTGAATATATTACATATATATCTGTATATATATATATTGCAATGGAAGTATGAGAGTAACTGATAACCATGAAAAGCCTCTCAGAGCTAGCAGGAACATTTCAGACCAAGAAAACAGCAAGCAGCAAGAATAGACAGTAATGGGAAGCCAGTTTATGCAGCATCTTACCATAGTAGGGATTTGGGGTTTTCCTATGAATGAGATGGGAGCCATTGATGAGTTGTGAGCAGAAGAGTCATACCATTTTACTTACACATTAGCAAGATCCTTCTGACTATGCTGTTGAGGAGAGCACCAAGGAGCAAGGCTGGAAGAAGAGCTGACCCAAGGACATGGTCAAATGATTTTCCATCTGTTTCTCAAACGAGAGAACACTGACTCTTGTGACTTGAAGGAGCATCCTTGTATATTCTTATATATTATGTAAAACACATAATATATATTATTTTGTTCATTTTAGACCATCAGAAATATTTAAAATCTTATATTTAAAAATTGCCCTTGCACCTACACTCTGGATTAAGTAATCAAGCATGGTCAACAGAACAGTAGTTACCAGATGACTACACTGCCTGGCTCTATTTCTTTCTTCCTCTTCATGCCAGAAGTCATCGCTACCATAAATGTAATGTTTATGATTTTATGATTACTCCAGACTTCACATTTTTAAGCATATCTAAGAACCTGAGTATATTTTTCTTTCATCAATTAATAGTGTGTCAAGAAAACAGAAATCCTCTAAGTAGGGCCAAGGGAAGGCAATGCAGTAAATTCCTTACAAAATGTTGGAAAAATGAAGTAAAAGCAGACAACAGGTTTTACCCAGAACCCACAGAACATTACTGCTTTAGTGCTGAAGCTACTGCAACTGCAGATTTTCAAAGTTAGAAGCCCAGGGAATTGCTGCCTCTTGGTGCAAACGTATCCTTCATTGAAGCAGAGGCTGGGACGCCGTGCATCTGCTAAGGTTACTCAACCTTGGCTACTGCCATTGAAGAAAGAGACACAATAAAGAGAAAATAAAAACTTGCTGCTCCTAAAATCTAGGAAATAACATTTTCAGACTTCTACCCTCTGCCATACAGAGAAAAAGCACAGAAGGTTAAAATAGAGAAACACTGACAAACACCACATTTCAATAGAATTTTTTTAATTTTTAAATTTTTGTATGTGTAAATCTTTTAAATTATCTCAAATTAATTTCTGACATGGTGTAGAGATCCAGTTTTACCTTTTCTAAATATATGACCAGTTATTGATAATTGATTGATAATGATACTACATTGACTCACTAAAGATCAACATCAAACGAATCATATCTTATGCTTTCCAGAAGAGACTTGAATTTGCTTCTACTAATCCCCTGGGGAAATTTCAACTTTGGGTCATGTTATCTTAATTTCTTAACTCTGGCATTTCCTTGATCAATGCAGTAACATAAATAATACAAATACAAATTCTAAACCTGTTTGAGAGAAACGTAGTGAGAAAAATTGTAGTATACATTATCTGTGCAGTGTTCATTTTCCCTTCTTAGATCCTAGATAAAAGTTCCCTTTGTAATGAAAATCCTATTTTTTTCTGCTCCTTTCTCTTCAGGGCTATAGCACCTTGAAAGGGCCAACTTTTTGCTTTCCACCGTGTTTGCGCCTAAAGTTCTGTTTCCTGACTCCCACACTTATATTAATATCTGAGCATTTAGATTTGTGCTTGTTGCATAACTCCACAGAGCAAGTGGCTTCTGTGACTGAACACTGGTTTCCTGCTCACTCTTAAGTTTTAGGCTATCTGTCTTTCTTATTCTTTTGGAAGTGCAGTAAAGAATCTACTGAAAAGTTTTAGAGATTTTCAGAGAACAATTTTTAGCATATCTAGTATGCCACAATGAAGAAATACAAATATTTAAGTAGGTGCTATATACTTTGAAGATAATTTATGAAAGATAGAATATAAGTACATTCTGATGATGCAGATATCTAAATCTAAATTGATCTCAACATTTTTTATCTAAATCAGTCTCAAAATTTTATTATTCATCTTTGCCACATTAGTATTATTTTTAATTATAATTGGCTAATAAAACAAAAATAATGTTGGCTTAACATAGGAATGTTTTATTTACATGAAGGAAAGACTGTCATCTTTTGCATAGTAGTCAAATCAAATAAAGGAAGATGGCGGATGTAATGAGCACACAGTAGAATACATATGGTGAATTCCAAAAAGACAAGAGCAACATGAGTGTCAACTTAGTTTATCAAACAAAAAGAATTATATTAATTAATCTCATGACGTAATATTATAATTAGAAATTTATTGGATTTATAATTTTACTAATGATTAAGTTGTATTTTGACATCTATTTAGATTTATAAATGGAAGTCATTTCTATGTGATTTTTGTGCTTTACTATATTTGAGTAACATTAAAAATAATTTGTCATAACAACTTAATACTATGTCATAACAACACAATCCTTAGCGACTCCCCATCCATCCACTCAATAGCCAAGTACCAAATTCCTCTGCTATCTGAAAATTAGTAGCAAAATACTGAATAAAAGCAATGTGAAAATCTGAAAATCTAGTAATTTAAAAATTGTAATTGGTTAAAATAGAATTCCTTAGAAGTTAGTGCACTACTTGGAGAAAAAGCTGAATACTGTAGTGTGGAGGGTTGCAGGATTATTCCAGCAATTGACAGGGCCACTTGATGCAGCTTTGCTTAAATGGAAAAATTTGAGAAACACAAGATTGAGTTACATTTACAAGTTGTTGCTAAGCTCTATATAATTAGATGGTAACGTTTAAATATATAATTATATCATGTTTTCGTGCTTTCTATGTCCAGAAATTATGTATTAACTCTATGCAGACTATAACTTCTTTAATCCTCACAAGCCCCAAATGAAGAAGCCAAGTCTTAGATAAATATTAGGACATGCCCAATATTGCAGTGCTAACCAGTGTGAATGCCTGATTATTTAACTTCAGAGTATATGCTCTTAATCTCAGTGTCCTAGGGCCTCCCAGACACAAATCTACAAAATAAATAAATCATAAAATGGCATGTATTTCTAAAAGAAAAAGAACTAGGCCCAATCTCAGTTCTGCCACTTGCCAGAACAAGTGATTTAATTTTTCTATGTTTTGGTCCTCTTATTTGTGAAAGAGAAATCATGTATACTCACGAAGGGTGTTGTAAGGATACTGGTTGTGGCCATGCTCAGCACCATGGCTGGCATACAAGTTTCTCCACCGTCTCTAATGGAAATTTATCAACCATACTCTTTCCCCAAATTATTTGTTATTTCTTCAAATGTCTCTATTTTACTTTTTGCTTTTTAGCCCTCTTCTCCCAAATTTCCCTTTTTGTATTCACTATTCATTACTTTGCCTTTTAACTCGACCTCTCCTGGGTTTCTTGCATATCTTTAATTCTGGAAACCATTATCTTCCCACACGTAACTTCTGTAACCCCAGTATTCTTTTTTTCTGCTGTTATTCTGTTGTTCCCCTTGAACTTCGACTCCTTCATATAACTTCTCTTTTTATATTGAACACGTGCTGCTGTTATTGCAGTGAATTAACACAATCATTCAAGAGGGGAGATATCAAATGGCCAGGAAGTGTGTGACAATATTTATTTTTCCCTTATTACTAGTCATTATCCAAATTATTGCTTTAGATTTACACTATGTTCAAGAGTAAAGAGAATGTCAGACAGTTTGAATGATATAAGAAAGCTTGCAAAGTCTGTTTAAATTAAAAATATATATACGATATGATTAGATCACAAAAGTGGGCATATGAGAAGAGAATCTTTTAAGCTTAATAAAAATCCCTGCATGGAACTGATAGTAATGCAGCTGTGTGCCTTCTGTTTTATTAATTATCTGCTAATATTAATTCTATTGTTTCATGAAAAATTAATTCTAATCAATCAAACTTTTTTAAAAGTACATGTTTCGGTTATATTAACCCTTGGTTCTCATGGTGGTGATACATTAAAAAAAGATAAAAATATAGAGAAAGCTTTCTTAGTGGTTTAAGAATTTAAAATATATTTAATATTACAAATATGAATATTCTCTAATATTATAATCTTATGTGTGTCAATTAAAAATTGGTGTCTTTTAAAAATGATTTCTTCTTTGTTGTGTGAGATTATTTCCTCTGAACCAATAAGACTTCCAGAATAATCCCAATTAAGTAAAGCTGATTCCCAAAGCAGTTTTATAAATATTTAGGAACCAAACCCTTTCATTGTAAACCATGGAAACTGACTCTGCACTAATATTGTCTGACAGTGACCTAATTAGAGTCATTTGCATACTAATGAGACTTTGAAGGAGATAAGCAATAGCATGCTTGTAATAGATAATTAATTTGTATTTCAAAATAAGCTATGGCTATTTAACAACTCAAATGACACATTGAATTAAAAGAGTTGTTCAAGTTACTTCTTAACAATAAACTACTGTTCTAGCTTTTCAATTTTGCTTAAACTTCAAACTGATGAACATACCCCATATATTCATGTATATTCATAAGGTGACTCCTCATTAAGTACTTAATTCTCAAATTCATCTTCAAAATAATATCTCTCTTTGCCAAGAAATTCAGAGTGATTTATTTATTATTAATTAAAATATTTCCTTCTTATGTAGCAACATGGATCTGAATAGCACAATGCACTTTTCAAATAATCTTACATCATCCCCTGGGATCCTCATTCCCATCTTTTAGTCGTTGAAATGGGAGCATTGAGTGAGAAAGGGATTTGGCCACACAAAGCAAATAAAAACGATTCCTTCCCAGAGGCAGCCTTCTGCACTCTTCTTTTTGCCTCCTTAAATGAAATAAGACTTACAGAACCTTAAGTAAACTGACCAGGACCAATAATAAACTTGCTCAACACTTCTAATAAACTGTCCCTTATTGATCACTGAAAGCCTAAAATATCGGATGTCATTCACCAATCATGGCAACAGGAAATGAATGAGTGAGTTAGGGTGATTTATATAATGCCTTCCTCTTCTGGCCCATTCATCTCTTTCATTTACGTTTCAAACTGTGACTGTGGTTTATTTTCATAAAGATAAGTCACTCTACAGTATAGCTGTTCTGTTATCAATTACTCTATGCTGGCAATCCCGATGGCAGAGTTGTGGTGAATTGTGGAAGTAATACAGGCCTTTATCCAAGAGAAATTTTAAATTTTTACACACAAAAAATCTTCTCACTGACCCCTGATGGCCCACCCAACACAGATACCCACTGGCATTATTTGTTTAGCCTCTGACAAGGAGATTAAGAGTAACCATTGTTGGAATTTTAAATAAGTAGGAAAGAACACACAGGAAAGCAAGAGCACAAATGGGGAGGAGAAAAAAGAAGGTGGCAACATGTTAGAAACACTAGTTTATGGTCAATCGTACAGCCTTGAAAACTTAAAATAACCTTAAAGCTTAGAAATCCTTTCTCCTTTACAATACGAAAGGTATTTTTTTGGAGTAAAGGATTACAGTTGTTTATATGTCATTGTTCTGATAAACAGCAGAATCATAGACCCCAGAGCTAGAATAAACCTCAGGAGATTTTACATAATGTTATATTATTTTTTAACCTGAAAACACTTAGAGATTTAATTTGATTTTTTATTGTATATGCAGGAATCACTAAAACCTAAAGGAAGTTAGGTGGCATTCTTATAGTCACAGCTAACGAGCTGTGGATCAGGAAGAAATCTTTTTGTGTAATAGAATTAAATACCCGCTTTTTTGAAAACTAAATCATATGCAATACTTTATCTGAGCAGGTACCTTCTAATCTTTTCATTGCAAAACCTCATTGTAATTCCTGCATTTGAAGGCTTTTGACCAAACGGACATTGTAGGTAAGAATAAATTTAAAACAAAGCATACCAAAAAAAAACATTTTGCTAATTTGGCAAAGGCCTGTTTACTAGTATTTCAAATATGACTAATTTCAAGAAATCACTAATATTTCAGATATGACTAATTTCAAGAAATTACTAATATTTCAAATATGACTAATTTCAAGAAATTACTAATATTTCAAATATGACTAATTTCAAGAAATTACTAATATTTCAAATATGACTAATTTCAAGAAATTACTAATATTTCAAATATGACTAATTTCAAGAAATTAGTCATATTTGAAATTAGTCATATTTGAAATATTAGTAAACACATTTGATATATCAAATATAATTATCAGGCTGAAATATCCCATCTCTTTTCAAACCTAAAAATAATCTAAGTTTGATTTTCTGACACAGATGGAACTGAACTTTTACTGCTTGGAAGTCATCAGTCTCATCCCAAAACAAATGTCATCATTTCAATATCCCTGTGTTCAGATCTTGGGATCCTATTTCACTTTATGCGTTTCTCAAAGTTACACACTGTTTTATTGATACATACACAGAGATACAGGCTTTGCTAAGCAGATATTACTTTAAAGAATATAATTGTGATTATGTAAATGAAAAATGCCGTGCTGTCTACCAGCTGCAAAAACATTCTTCTAATCATCAAGCCTCTTTCAGGATGCTGAAAACCCTGAATTTCAGAATTGTCTGGGAACTGCAAAGTACTGCTCTAAAAGTCACCTTGGTGCATGTGCTAGCAGCAAGCAACACATCACCGAAATGACATTTTCTTTAAAAAAAAAAAAAAACATGCTTTCTACACACTTCAGATAAAAATAGCAGAGGCCTCCAGCACTGTTCCACATTTTATGGTCTCATGGACAAGCACAAGAAATTTCATTTAAAAACAACAAAACCCATGGAATGTTTATTTAATTGTACAGAATGTTAGCATTTTCCTAGGTTAACCCCCTCAGTCTAAATTAGATCTACATAGTTGACGGATGTCTGCATCTTGCTCTCAGTCATGAAGCTGAGCAGCTGTTACATGTGCTGAAGCTTACCTTGACCAAGTCTGTCTCCTCACTCCGGAACCTGATTGTAGTTCTGGGTATTAAAGCTCAATAGCTCTGGAAGAAAGAAAAAAGAAATTCAAAGATGGAAGTTCTTCTTAGTTCTTGTGCGTGCTATTCATAAGGTAGTTAGCTGCATTGTTTTTTTTAAATATCCTGACAAGTGTTCTGGTTTAGATGTAACCTTTGTGGAGTTTTCTCAGATCTGTCAGCCCGAATGCTTGGATGACAATAGGACTGAGGAGGTGAAGTGAGAAAGACGAATCTAAAAGATATGTTGATAATGGTTATTTATATTAAGGCTGCTGAAAATTCTACCTCAGATGATTCAAGAAAGAGGTTAGTCCCTCTTGCTGACATATTGTAGACAAAATTAGAAGATGGCTAATTGCATTGTGTCTAGTCAAATGCTGGACTAGCTAGCCCTTCAATACCTGGCTGGTAAACACTGTTTGAAAGGAGAAAAAATTCCAAACAGATCTCTAACCTCTTCTTACCACATACTGGCTTTCCATTAGCCATTTACAGCATAGAATTTCAAGCTGTAGGCAAGTCAGAAAGAACCAGGCAGACTTACTGAGCATCTGGTGGACTAGTCTGTCTAAGTAAAATGATGAAAAAGAAATAAATTCTATTTAATAACTCATAGTCTAGAATGACTAGAGAAATATAAAAGAAAACATAATTATAATGAAATGGTGAAAGCAAATGGCAAGCATATGCACAAGCTCTGATGGCAGTGGTAAGTAGAGCACACTCAAGTAGGTGTGAGCTTCCAGGAAAGTCTTGAGAGAGAAGGTGGCACTTGACATGAACCTTTTAGCATGGTTGGAAACTTGAGGCTATCTCTGAAGCCATGAAACTTAGCCAGAGTGGCCCCATGATTTTCAGTCCCTTTCTGTTCACAACCTGTACAAACCCCTCCTCTTGAGTATGTGGGGAACTTGTGATTTAGGCTTATCCAGTAGAATATGTCGAAGGTGAAATAATTTAGTAATTAAGAAATCAAGGTAAAGTTAATGTTTCCATTGCTGCTTTGTGATTAGCTGTGCCCAGCTCTGTGGGGGTTTTGGGTATCAATGGTAGTGGATAGGTGAGCTGGTTCATGGATTTTTGAGAGAGGCAACCACTCTTTTTCAGCTAAGTGTATAGAGAAAACAATCCTGAATCCCTTGCTCCGAGGTGTGGAGGGGGCATTGTAGTTACAAGGATAGGGTGGAGGGAAGAGGTTTAGCAGAGAGCTTGGAGAGCTAGTATAGTGAATATTGGTCACAACAGATGGAATCTCAGAGCACCACTGGCTTCATCTTATGTCATTAGGAGTAGAGTTTCTCTTCCTTAGATTTCACCCTCCAGATCTGGCAAAGTCACCCTCTGTCTCTGACAGCTCACACCCCTTGTTGCATACTGAGCACCCTGTGTTGATGAAACAGATGTAAATCAATTACATAAATCCCAGGACATGATGTTGTTTAATAAAAAATGTAAACAGCAAACATAACTCAAGATTAATTGTGCTCTTTGAAATGACTCAAGGATGACTGGTATCACTAGCTGAGAGAATACCGCTGTTCTCAAGATTTTAATTGTACTGATGTTCTAAAGATGTACTTGGCATTATTTTCTCCTTGAAACTGTCACTACTCCATACCAAGCATAACAATGCAAAAAGATGTGATACTTTTTATGCAGAAACTGGGATCTAAGTATTTTAGTACAGCTCTTAATGAAGAAATCAATAATCATCTTTGGTGTTCAAAAATAATTTAAATAGCTTATATCAATACCCACTATAGGAATTTGTGAAATGTGAAGAAAAAAATGAAGGTTGATGATTACTTTGTTTTTGATTATTGTAAATGGCTAGATATAAACCAAGAATAATTACAATAGAGTGGTGGTATAAAATTATGGTATACTATATAAGAGCAAGTATCATAACATTTTGTACAATGTAGAATATCTATAAAACAAAAATTTAGTTATCTCATTCTGAAGTGCCAAAAGAATCTGAGTGGGATTAAAATTGGATATTAAAAAATTATAACACACTTTAGTTAGATAGCATACATATGGTCACTTAAAAATAAAAACTGAAAGTCAACAATGTGTGCTGTTAACGTCATTTTAAAGAAATATTCAGGTATGAATGTAAGGATGTAGCAACAAGTAAATTTATTGCATTCTTTATAGTAGAATAAAAGTACCATGCAGCCAATGAAGTGGATTTTGCTAAAACACTTTGTTTTTGTTGTTGTTGCCCAGGCTGGAGTGCAGTGGCACAATCACAGCTCACTGTACCCTCAACCTCCTGGGCTCAAGTGACCCTGCTGCTTCAGCCTCCTGAGTAGCTGAGACTACAGGCATGTGCCACCACACCCAGCTAAAAAACCACTTGTTAACATGACAAAATAAATTGCAAAAGAGGGAAATATAGAGAGAAAGAGAGATAAAAATGAAGCACCACTACCACCACAGAATAATAAAAGAAACTAGAACACATAAACCGGCAAGTTAATAGTAGTTATATATTGGAGATAAGAAAATAAATACATTTTTGTTTTAAATATGTAGTTTTATATTCAATTTCAGGGTTTTATTCCTTAAGCATATATAATTATTATTTTTGTTGGAAACACATTGAATATTAGTAAATATAAGTTTTAAAAAGCTTTTGGAAAAGATCATGCAGCCCTTACTAATTTTGACAAAGTATGTTTAGTTTCTGATTTCTCATATCAAGTCAAATAAAATAGTTTGATTTAAATCAACAAATAGAATGAAACTTTAAATGTGAATTTATTGCCTACACAATGTGGTCAATCAACATATAGGTATCTTTGTATTAAAACCTTATGTCATTTTCTTCAAGTGAATTTTTTACAAAAATGATTTATAAATCCTTAGGCCTGTCTAATAATGCCAAACTTAAGATAATTATTATCACTTGATAGTTTTTCTGGAGAGGAAAGTCAGGCCTAAACTCACTAACTATACACTATTGGTGGCATTTAATCATGTATTTCTTTTTATTTCTGCACATTTTTATTGTAAAATATTTCCTCCAGAGGATCCTACATTTCCTAACATGTCTATTTCAAATCTCTTTGAGGTCCCTTAAAAAGTCAGTGTTACAACATAACTTCAATGAATACCTCCCAACCAATAAGAAAAATATTCATTGAGTACATATTTCTGTTCAAAACTATCTAGAAGAAAATTGTCTTCATAAATCTCAAATTTACAATCTAACATCACATCTAGAGGAACTAAAAAAACAAGAACAAATTAACCACAAAGCTCACAGAAAAAAATAAATAACTAAAATTAGAGCAGGACTGTATGAAATTGAGACCCCAACATTCATACAGAAGTAACCAGTGGAAACAAAAGTTGCTTCTCTGTAAGGATAAACACAATTGATAGACTGCTGGCTAGATTTTTAACAAAGAAAAATAGAGTGAAGATCCAAATAAGCACAATCATAGATGACAAAAGTAGCATTACAGCTGATACCACAGAAATACAAAAGATCCTCAGATACTATTATGAACACAAACTGGAAAATTTAGAGGAAATGAATAAATTCTTGGAAACACACAATCTCACAAGATCGAATTAGAAAGAAAATGAAACTCTGAACAGACCAATATCATGTTCTGAAATTGAATCAGTCATTAAAATCCTACCAACCAAAAGAAGCTGCAGACTAGACGGCTTTACAGCCCATTTCCACCAGATGTACAAAGAAGAGCCGGTACCAATCCTACTGAAATTATTCCAAAAATCAAGAAGGAGGGACTCCTCCCTAACTCATTATTCGAAGGTGGCATCACTCTAATGCCAAAACCTGGCTAAGACACAATGAGAAAGAAAAAGAAAAACAAAAACTATGGACCAATATCCCTGATGAATATGGATGCAAATACCCTCAATACAATACTAGCAAGCTGAATTCAACAGCATATCAAAAAGTTAATTCCCCATGATTAGGTAGGCTTCATTCCTGGGATGCAAGGTTGGTTCAACATATACAAATCAATAAATGTAATTCATAACATAAGGAGAACTAAAAACAAAAACCATATGACTATCTCAATAGACATGGAAAAAGCTTTCAATAAAATCTAACATTCCTTCATGATTAACAGCCCCCCGACCCCCCGAAGTTAGTCATCTAAGGAATATACTTCAAAACAATAAGAACCATCAATGCCAAACCTACAGCCAATATAATAATGAATGGTCAAAAACTGGAAGCATTCTCCTTGAGAACTAGAATAAGTGAAGGATGTCCACCCTCACCACTACTATTCAACATCATGCTGGAAATGCTAGCTAGATAAATCAGGCAAGAGCAAGAAATAAAAGGCATCAAAACAGAAAAAGAAGAAGCCAAACTATCTCTCTTCATGGATAATATTGTCCTATCCCTAGAAGACCCTAAAGACTCAGCCAAAAGGCTCTTGGCACTGATAAATAACAAATAATATAAAATTTCAGGATACAAAATCAATGTACAAAAATCAATACCATTTCTATACACCAATAATGTTCAAACTGAGAGCCAAATCAAGAATGCAATCCCATTTAAATAGCCAAAATAAAATAAAATGCTTAGTAATGCATGTAACTAAAGAAGTGAAAGATGTCTATAAAGAGAACTACAAAACAGCTAAAAGTAATCACAGATCACACAAAGAAATGAAAAAACATTCCAAGTTCATGGATCAAAAGAATCAGTATTATTAAAATGGTCATACTACCCAAAGCAATCTACAGATTCAATGTTATTCCTCTAAAATTACTAATTTTATTTTTCACAGAACTAGAAAAAAACTATTCTAAAATTCGTTTAGAAACAAAAAAGAGCCCAAATTGCTAAAGCAATTCTAAAGTTCAAGAACAAAGCTGGAGGCATCATGTTATCTGACAAGACATCTAAGGAAAAACTATACAACAAACTATGCTACAAGGCTACAGTAACCAAAACAGCATAATACTCATTACAGAAACAGACACATAGACCATTGGAACAGAATAGGGAACCCAGAAATAAGACAGTAAACAAAATAAGAAACAAATAAATGATTCCCTATTCAATAAATGATACTGGGATAAATAGCTAGCCACATGCAGGAGAATGAAACTGGTCCCCTAAATTTCACCATATACAAAAATGAGCACAAGATTGATTAAATATTTAAATGTAGACCTTAAACTATAAGAATCCTAGAAGAAAACCTAGGAAACACCATTCTGTCCATAGGCCTTAGGAAAAAATTGTATTACTAAGTCCTCAAAAGCAATACCAACAAAAACAAATTAACAAGTGAGACCTAATTAAACTAAAAAAACTATTGCACAGCAAAGGAAACTATCAACAGAGTAAACAGACAACCTACAGAATGGGAAAAAATATTTACAAACTGTGCATCTGGCAAAGTTCTAATATTCAGAATCTATAAGAAACTTAAACAATTGAACAAGCAAAATACAATAAACCCATTGAGAATTGGGCAATTATCCTCAGCAAACTAATGCAGGAACAGAAAACCAAATGCCGCATGTTCTCACTCATAAGCCGGAGCTGAACAGTGAGAACACGTGGACACAGGGAGGGGAACAACACACATTAGGGCCTGTTGGGGGAGGGGAGGGGAGAGGGAGAGCATCAGGAAAGATAGCTAATGCATGCCGGGCTTAATACCTAGGTGATGGATTGATAGGTGCAGCAAACCATCATGACATATTTACTTATGTAACAAACCTGCATATCCTCCACGTGTACCCCAGAAATTAAAATTTTAAAAATAAGTGGACAAAAGACATGAACAGACATTTCTCAAAAGACATACAAGTGTCCTCTATCTATATGTAAAATGCCAACATTACTAATAACTAGAGAAATGCAAATCAAAACCACAGCGAGATACCATCTCACACCCGTCAGAATAGTTATTAGGAAAAAATAAAAAATGCAATAGCTGCTGGTGAGGTTGCAGAGCAAAGGGAACACTGACACACTTTTGGTGTGAGTGTAAATTAGTTCAACCACTGTGGAAAGCAGTTTGGAGATTTCTTAAAGAACTTAAAACAGAGCTACAATTTACCTAGTAATCCCATTACTGCATATATATACAGAGGAAAACAAATCTTCCTGCTAAAAACACGCATGCACACTCATGTTCATTGTAGCACTGTTCACAATATAAAGACAGGTAATCAAACTAGATGCCCATCAATGGTAGACTATATAAAGAAAATGTGGTACATATACACCATGGAATACTATGCAGCCATACAAAAGAATAAAATCCTGTCCTTTGCAGCAACATAGATGCAACTGGAGGTCATTATCCTAAATGAATTAACACAGGGACAGAAAACCAAATACTACATATTCTCAGTTATAAGTGGGAAGTAAACATTGGGTACTCATGGACATAAAGATGGCAACAATAGAAACTGGGGACTACCAGAGGAGAGAGGGAGGGAGGTGGGCAAGGGTCAAAAAACCACCTATTAGGTACTATGCCCAGTACCCATATGAAGGAATCACTCATACCCCAAACCTCAGCAACACACAGTACACGCAGGTAAAAAACCTGCATGTGAACCACATGAGTCTAAAATAAAAGTTGAAAAAAATGTGTGGCACATAAATTATACACAAAAATAAATGTTAATTCTATTTGTAGAAAATAAAATAATTATATATGTAACAGTTTTAAAATATAATCAAATTATGCCATTTCAGAAACAAAAGCTGGCTTTTGAGATGGGGGAAAAATGAGAACAGAGTTTAAAATAGGTAGGAATCACCTAACTATTTTAGGCATTCATAGAGTCAGAAAGTTTAGAAAAAATTGAGGTTTAGAGAACTATTGGGAGTTAACCCCAGAATACAATGGAGGTATATTTTGAAACTTAACTAGAAAATCTGGGAGAGTAAAATGATTGTATGTTCTAAACAATCTTGTACTTTAGGTGAAAGAATCTTTCAGTTGATAAATAAACAATGATGAAAATTGAGATTTGTTTATTTCAATTGAAGTGATGCTCTGACAAAGCTACTAATGCCTTAATCCACTCATTTTCAAACATACATGTCAGCAAAATTAGTCATTTATTACATCAATTTTATGTAGAAACCAATGGAACACTAACCAAAGTGGAAATACTTTGTCAAGGTGAGGATAGAGTTCTCCATACTTTTCTTAGTAGCTTCCAAATGTGAAGAAATATTAACCTGAAAGAGCCTGTCCTTCAAGATGGATCCCCAGGGGCTAACTGGGCCTAAATCTAAATAGAATCAAGTGTAATTATTTGCTGGAAGTTACACACCTCTGAGGTTCCCAACAACTTCCACCTTTTAACATTGGGAATTTCAGAGGTCAGCTGTATCAAGAAGCAGCATCATTGGTAATAAAAAAATATGAATATAATTGTGTAAAATTTATTACAGAAATATAGACCGAATTCAGTGCCAGGTAACTGTACCAAAATAATGATTTATAGATAACACGTATCTACTCTCAAAACAGGAAACTTCAATAACATGGAAATTTTTAAAATAAACTTCTTCCACAAATATCTTCCTTGTATATACTCTATCCCTATTTTTATACAAAATTTAGCTCAATTAAAACAAGATAATTATGTAAATTTAAAATAAAGTTTCAGATTAAAAATTTAATTTTGTAAAAATCTATGCATCGATATGACTATTTTTAACTTTTTTAAACTACCACTTATTATGCACGTGTGGAAAAATATATTAACTACATATTCCAAATACAATCTATTTGTAATAAACACATAAATTCGAAGGCTGAAATAATGTGGTAAACTATTACATATGTGCCTTAACATTGTCTTTCAATAGAAACCTTTTTCAGGAACATTTATGATTCTTATAAAAACAATCAGACTCAAGTTTTTAGTTCTTTTTTTTTTTTTTTTTTTTGAGTCAGTGAGTCTCGCTCTGTGCCCAGGCTATAGTGCAGTGGTGTTATCTCGGATCATTGCAACCTTCACCTCCCAGGTTCAAGCAATTCTCCTGCCTCAGGCTCCTGAGTAGCTGGGACTACAGGCGTGAGCCACTGGCTAATTTTTGTATTTTTAGTAGAGATGGGGTTTCACCATGTTGGCTAGGCTGGTCTTGAACCATTGACCTCAGGTGATCTGCCCACCTTGGCCTCCCAAAGTGCTGGGATTAAAGGCATGAAGACTAAAGTTAATTTAAAATATTATTCATTTGAGTACTAACACATACATTTTAAAATTCTGAAGGAAGTTTTCATCTCTCTCTTCTTTTCTCTTATTTCAAATGTCTTGTCCTATTGAGAGAAATGAAGTCAGTGACTACATAGGAAAACCCTTGACAGAGACAACATCACTTTAAATGTCTTAAATCCAATTTCAAATTCTGTCCAAATTAGGAGTTATCTCATGTGACCATGAAAATAGCATGTTTTGTAAGTGTAAATATGAATACTACCTTATATATAGTTCTTTATATGCACAGAAAAGCTAGATGGGTTGAATACTTCTACCTTTGAATTTATAGTCCTTATGTTGTTCCTGTAAGTGACAAGTGGTAAATACAATTGATTCTAAAGTCTCTCTTTCTGATATTTTTGAATTACAATTGGTCATTAAAAAGTGGCGTAATTTCCCTTTTCTCAAAAGAAAAACTTCATCACTATATATTTTTGATTCTCTCCCATAATTAACTACATTGTTTTTAGTCTTATGTAACTTGTATTAATGAACACCTAGTAAAGGCCAATTTGCTTTTCCATTGAATAAAAAAGTGAGTATTTAAAGTATTCCATTAAATCAATGACCTTAAGAAGAGAACTTATGTTGGTAACATAATAATACATTATCACTTAAGGGCAACAGCAGAGAAAATATACCTGTGCATTGACTGGAAAACTTAAAAGAAGAAACATTTTACTTCAAATTTCTAACCAAAGATCAACATCTTTTCCAACTAAACATTGTAAAAAGTCTATTTTAATTAGTTTTGTAGTTTCTAGTAGTGTCACATCTATCGGGGAAACTTTCCTTTCATTAAAAAGTTGCCAACACATTCTAGTTCATTTGAACTACAAGAAGCAAAATTTGACCAATCTATTCCTTCACTATCCACTGATGGACTATTTCATGGCTTTTTCACTATGGAGAGAAATAGCATTATGCAGGAAAATTTACACTAGAGTCATCCCAGAATTACACTTAGAAAAAGTATCCACTGAGTATGTAGACTAGATAGAAATTTGGAATATTCTAAAACATTAATTTCACCAACATGTTTTCCCTGCCAACACATGCATTTGTTGAAAAGCTGTGCTTCAGCCTAGACACAAAGAGAAGTAGCTTACTGTACCAACAAGACAGTCAGGGCTTGATGTAAGGAATCACTCTGTGAACAGTTTGGTGTGTGGTTTGTCTGCTTTCTGTAACTAGAAATGGAACATTTCAGTAGTATAAAATATTTTGGAAGCATAAATGTCAAAACAGCATGCATTTCAGGCCATAGAATTTTTGAAAACATAATTCTATCATGAACATCCAATTCACCATAGCTACCAGTAGAAATGCCGTAATAAACCAGAAAAACTCTTTATTTTCAATAATTGTATAATTGGCCGGGCACGGTAGCTCACGCCTGTAATCCTAGCACTTTGGGAGGCTGAGGCAGGCAGATCACCTGAGGTCAAGAGTTCAGGACCAGCCTGAACAACATGGAGAAATCCCGTCTCTACTTAAAAAAAGAAAAAAAAAAAATTAGTAGGGTGTGATGATGCATGCCTGTAATCCCGGGAGGCTGAGGCAGGATAATTGCTTGAACCTGGGAGGCAGAGGTTGCAGTGAGCCAAAATCATGCCACTGCACTCCAGCCTGGGCAACAAGAGTGAAACTCCATCTCAAAAAGGAAAAAAAAAAAATGTAAAATTGTATTGAGAAGGCTGAGTTCTAACCTGGAAAATAATGTAATTGAGCAATAAGAGTATATTGCACAATATCTTTAATAAATGGAGGCTGACAAACAGGCTGGACTATTAAAATAATATGGTTTCTGATATAGATGGGTGTGTATGTGTGTGTATGTACATGGTGAGAACACAAAATCAATACTCATCTCTCACTGAGCATGATTTTTCAACAAGGACGGCCCAATAGGCTTCCACTCATCCACCCTCAGGTTATCACTATTTAATGTATATACAGAATTTCTATAAAATGAAAACATTGGTAGTCGAGAGGGCCAAAATCTAATTTATTTATATCAATAAAATATGCACCTCAAGATGCATGGTCTCAGTTGAATAATGTATTGGATTTTCTACTGTTTTTAGAAGGAATGAGTAATGACAGTGAAAAGGCTTAGGTTCATTAAAGAAAAACAAATTTCATGTACTGAGTCCTTTATTTAGAAGGAGCCTGTGATGTGAGTTGACCGTCGCTTTGTTTAGACAAGTGTCATAGTTTTATTTCTGACCACATTTTCGCAAGTCAAATAGGGCAATCATTCTATCAGCATCCAGCCTGGACATCCAACATCAACAGGAAAACAATGGCTTCAAACTAAAGACCCAGACTATTCAAAATCTAATAATTAACTTTTTTTTATAATAATAGCAGCGTTTTACATAATTTGACCCATATGGGGCTAGATCAATAGCTTACTGGGGTGAAATCTAATTCCCGGTCCTCATTCCACATTCTTTTTTCAGAAAATAAGACATTTTAAAATAAATAAGAGATGTGTTGTTAATTAGCTACTGAAAAACTAAATATGCTCTTTTGGGGTTAACTATAACTTAACTCTAAAGTAGGTAATACTATTGAATATTCTTAATTAGGGATGACATGTACTTTGAAACAATAGCAGTTAAATTCAGATATGTATTTTCTGTCACTCATAAAAGCGATACTTTCTTAAATTTTCATGATTTACATCTAGTAGTCATCAAAAGTAAATATTAATTGTAGAGAAAGACTACAGTTAGGGTAGACTGATGTTTAAAATTCTAAGTAAGATGAATTAAGCTTTTATTGAATTTTTAAAATTTTCTTGCCAATAGTATCCATCTACTAGAAAACATAAATTTGAGAGAAAATGTACAAAAATATAAATTTTTGATGATCAAAATAGATACTGATTTATGAATTAATTTCAGCTATGAATGCACATTTTTTAAAAATTACTGATTTCTGAGATTTTGCTTTCTAGAGTACATCAGAGTTTATATTAAGGATACTTTGTAGCTTCAGCCATATTGAGAATATTAAAAACCTCCATCTCATCTATCCAGCCAATGTTCTTTTACAGAAGTTTTAAATAAATGACAATATTCCTTAGTGTGTATGTCAAGACATAAAACTGGTCCACAGAACTGGGATAATTATCCTCATGATTTCAGCTGAAAAATAATTTTAGAGTTATCTAAAATATAGAAACCACGGTTGTATTTACTTAAATTATTCAAGTATTCACTTTCATTATTTAATTCGCTTGTACATATATTTGTTTTCTGCAAAGATCAAACAAGTTATATGTAGGACCTTATAATTTGTAATCATTCCTACCACAAGAAAAACCTATTACATGAAACATAAAAAGCAAACAGTACAAGAAACTTTTGAAGATTTTACAAGTAACTGATAATAAAATAAAAAGGAGATGATTCAATTTCAGTACCCTTTGGCTATTTTCAAAAATAGTTTTGTTTACTCTGTATTGTGAAAAATATAACATGAAGTAATGAATATTGACTAAACCTACAGTTAATATAAAATCTGTTCACCAAACCCATAACAGATGGTTTGATGTAAATTAAAGTCATTACTCTGCCATTTACAGTTTATAGAATATGCATACATTTGAAGGTACATTAGCTCCAAATTATTTATTTCAAAGTCATTATACATTAAGCAAAACTAACCAATTGATTCTGTAGCATATACATTGTCTACCAGATAATATAAAATTAAAATATAGAAAAGGCCTTTACTATACAAGAATATTCACATAAAATACTCTATCTCAGTGCATATGAGTGCTGTGTTGAGTATACAAAAGCAACTCAATAGATTTAGGAGTCAAAGATGAGGTTTATGTACATGATTCTTCTGGTAATTAATGAAGACACAAAATGTAAATCACTTGGTGTCATTGGCCTTCAGCTACTTACCTGAAAACCTGGAGTCAGAAAGCAGTGATTTGTAAGTTTCTATAATATCATATGCATTTGTGATCCATGTTATTAACTGCCACGATGACCTCATTTGGGCTCAGGTACAGACAGTGGGCTGTCTTCGGGCCCAGCTGAGAGTGTTAAAAAGGACTGATTGGCAGTCTCTAAAGTGCCACTGGCTACCACCTGCGTGGCACCCATGCTTACATCGATTCTACTTCAGAGACCAGCAGATTGCTTTTCTCTACAACAGACTTAATTGTCATACAGTTAAAATAGAGCAATAAAGGGAAAAACTAAAGATATATTATAATGACCAATAACTACATATGTAAGAACAACAGCTTCTTTCCAGGGGCAGATTTACAATAAACTGAAAACCTTCTCCAGTGAGTTAGCAATGTGTTCACATGATTACACGTTTTGAAAACTTGGCAAAATTAAATTATTTCAGTTATGATTAATAAAGATCACTGTCTCTTTTTGCTCTGATATTCCCTTTTATACCTCTTT
The DNA here is from genome assembly GCF_028858775.2 of Pan troglodytes. Lineage (NCBI taxonomy): Eukaryota > Metazoa > Chordata > Mammalia > Primates > Hominidae > Pan > Pan troglodytes. Next base: position 109,835,597 of record NC_072412.2, on the reverse strand, counting down.
CTCTGATTGATCATTAAGGGGTACTTGATTTGGGGCATTCAACTGAAGGAAGTCCATTTGGGAATTCTTTTCATATCGGTATGGTAGCAGGGATTTATTTTATGCTTTGCCATCACTTCCATAATAAGATTTTGTGGACTGCCCCATGGTACAAGAAAGGCTTTCAGGCAAACGACTGTCCTCTGTGATGACTTGTCCAGTCTAGAGACTCTGATACAGGGCCAAAAGTCCTATCATGGTGGGAATGGGGTACTAGCGGCCTGACGACAGAGGGTACGTGAGGAGTCTAGCAGCCACAAAAGACAGAAAATGTGTGAGGAAAATTCTTCCAATTGCTAAAAATGTGAAATCCTGTGAAGACTCAGTTTTCATTGAAAGTTAAAATAGAAATTCAAATAGCAGGATTTGAATTTCTATTTTATAGTTAATATATAGATACAACATACACAGCTGTGCATGTCTGTGTGTGTATATATGTGTATGTCATATACAATGGTAAATAGATCACATATTTATTTTTTGAAATGGAATTGATCAGAATCCCTGTGTTTATGGGGCACAATCTCATAGCATCACTGCAAAGCACAGGAGTGTCTGTGTCTGCCGCTGCATGTTTCATACATCCTAACTTACCAAATCATGTCTTAGCATACCTGATGCATTTTGTCCTGATGAATTTTGACATGTCCAGCAAAACAGCACACTAAATTGCTACCAACCCAGCAAATCACAGCAAAGAGTCAAGTACTACACAGAGGCACCTACACATATCAGTAAATACATCAAAGGGAGGTAAGAGTAATCTGATTACATAATGTAGTTCAACATACATACAGCAGTTTAAAAGTGTTTGAATTGTTCTTATGTTGCCTTATTTTTATATTACTTTCAGGTATTTTTATTAGAAATATTTATAAAACCAGTAATTTAAAAGATATTATAGAGTTGTTGTAGGAAACTAATTAATCAAGGCAGTCTGCTTTCTGTCTTTCTAAATTTTATGTCTGTGATGTTTGCCAAATTTCTTATTTTAAATATTCAATTGCATCTAATTTCAGATTTATAATATTTATTCATTTTTATAAGAAATTCTAATTATTAAAAAATAACATTATAAAGCTTCAGATTTCACACAATCTGAATCTGTCCCTTCTATATGTCAGCATTGCTAGTGTAGCTTTAGTGACTGAAACCCATTCATCTGAATGGCCTGTCTTACCTAACATACTAGAATTCTTTTTAACTAAAATGTTATTATACTTCCATTTGATATTTGCCCCAATCACTTTACAAGGTTAGGTTGGGTCCATGCAAAGTTTTTTGTTTTGTTTTGTTTTGTTTCTTCAATCTCAAGGCAGGAGGATTTACCCTGGTTTAAGTATTAAATGTTTTAAGATATCTACAAAATCTGTGAGCATTTATTATTAGGCAAGTTCGCCTGTTCATTTCATATTCATCATAAAGAAAGCAGATGGAAGATCTTGACCAACCGTAACCATTTTTTGGCAATATTTAACACTAAAATTTTAGCTGGTAGCACCTGTTTTCTAAGGGTAAAGACTGTAATTCCCAAGCACTTCACTGTAAGACTTTTGACGATTCTTCTGTTATTCTTCTATCAGCAGTACTTACTCTTGGAAAACATTATTTTATTATTCTGTGAAATAATTTTGGTTGACATACATTGGCATTACTATTACAGATTAAAAGTTTTATAAAATAGTGTATTTTCAGTTAAATGAAACAGAAACTGTGACTCTAGATGTTTTCTGGCATGGATAGTTAAAATTTCAGAAAAGAGGTGGCCTTCAGTTATACAATCACATCAGGCTTTGTTTCTTGAATTCTTTTAGACTCATCAGTTGTATCAGTTCTCCTTCAAACTTGTTTGCCTTACCAGTAGCAGCTTGTGCAAAAATAGAGAAACGATCAAATCTTATATTCTCAATATGAAAATATGAGAGGATATGATATGCCAATTGTTGAAATTAACCAAAGTTAGAAAACAAAATAAATCGAATCTCTAACATGTGCAAGTATGGCAGGCACCTGTACAAGTTTTCTCACTGAATTTTACAACCTTTCTTAGATTGATAGTATTTTCTTCATTGTTCAAATTTCATACCTAAAGATCAGTGAAGTTAAATCATTTACCTATGAAACTGAAAAATGGTAAAACATTTTAAGAGGTCCTCCTACCAAGCTGATGTGGTTTGGCTGTGTCCCCACCAAAAATATCCTCTTGAATTGTAATCCGCTTAATACCCATAAAAGGCAGGACCAGGTGGAGATAATCTTATCATGGGTGCAGTTTCCCCCGTGCTATTCTCGTGATAGTAAGTGAGTCTCACGAGATCTGATGGTTTTCTAAGCATCTGGCATTTCTCCTGCTTGCACTCACTCCATCCTTCACCCTGTGAAGGAGCCTGCTTCTCCTTTGCCTTCCATCATGACTGTAAGTTCCCTGAGGTCTCCCCAGCAATGCAGAACTGTAAGTCAATTAAACCTCTTTCCTTTATAAATGACCCAGTCTTGGGTATTGCTTCATAGCAGTGTGAGAATGAGCTAATATACAAGCCCATACTGTTTTTAAACTCGTGCCATGCAGATTTAAAATACCTTCTCAAACACAGACTTTTCAGTCCTGTTTATACATGGATAGCTATGCCCTTAGTGTTTATGCTACAGGAATTCTTGAAATTTTCCAGTAGAAGTTTTTTCAAATGTGATATTTCATCTATCTGTTGAGGCTCATGCTGTGTGATAAACTTACTTCTCAAATAGATCCTAAATAATCTGACTATCTGAAACTTTCTCTTCTACACACAAGCAAATAGCCAATAACTAACATAGGACTTGAGCAATTTCTAAATATGCACTCATCTTGGGTTATGATTATATTTAGATGCTATCAAAATAGAAGACAAATTTACCATCTAAATGTTTGATGTGCTCAATAGCAAACAATCAGATTTACACCTGATTTTTCTGTTTTGATAATGTATAAACATAGAGCAAGTCTATTTTCATATTTAAAGGCAGGTGACAGAAATCAAGGCATGTAGGGGTTGAGGCATTCAAGAAAATAGGTGAGAAAGAGCTGCACGTCTGGTACACAGTAGTACTGCTCACAGGCAAGTCAATTGCCTTCCTTGTGGTTTGAGATATCAGTTAATATTTTATACATTTCCAATTATGAGAGAAGAAATACCAGTAACATTCCTAAGCCTGCAAGCTGGCTGGGTATTTGAGAAGTTACCTAAATTATATCTCTGAGTGTATTTTAAAATGATTTTAATTACTATAAATTTTCAGTTTCCATAATAAAATATACTTAACTATTTAAATATTGCCCAAGATTGGGCTGTAAGCTCTTCTCTCAGCAGAGGTCACAAAATAGGCCTCAGCCAATGTAAAGTCTACCCATACATTCTGTGTGGCTGTTACCTGAGGCCCACTGTGTTTTAAAAACGATTGTAACTACACGCATTTGATCTCTGGTTCCTGTTCAAATGTTAGAGTGTACATATTTTTTCTTGGCTTCTCCAAGAATTTATAATATCTACAATCATTTCAGTGTGGCTCCCTATTCTATGGTCCTTTCATCCGCATGCAACCACAGAGATGCTTCTAGTTCCTTCTATGTGCCCAGGATGATGAAATGTAAATTTCAACCTGAGCTCACCTCTGAGATCTAGACCCATATACCAAAGGCAGTTTAAGGGTTTCTATTTCAATAAATGCCATTGCTATCCAGTTAATTATGCAAACCAGAAAGTTACAAGTCAGTTATGATGCCTCCCTCCCCTTCATTGCCATAGCTAGTCCAACACAAAAACCTTTTAATTTTTTCTTCCCAAATGTCTTAGGAATGGGATCATTTCTGTTCATTTCTTATTACCCTCTTCAATATACTCTCAAAGTGCCCTGTACTTTTCTTTACATGTGATTTGTAAATATATAGCCATGGGTGGAGTTACCAATATCGATTTTCACCATTAAGTTCTAAACTTCAAGTGAATAGTGACAATGTATATTCTGGTCCCTGTTCATCTCCAGAAAATACCAAAATTTTTAGGAAAAATAAATGTGGAACTTTTAGCATGTTTCCATTTCTTTCTTTATATATATATATATACATATACACATACATACATATATATATATATAATACTTTAAGTTCTAGGGTACATGTGCACAACGTGCAGGTTTGTTACATATGTATACATTTGCCATGTTGGTGTGCTGCACCCATTAACTCATCATTTGCATTAGGTATATCTCCTAATACTATCCCTCCCCGCTCCCCCCAGCCCACACGGACGCTGGTGTGTGATGTTCCCCTTCCTGTGTCCAAGTATTCTCATTATTCAATTCCCACCTTTGAGTAAGAACACGTGGTGTTTGGTTTTTTGTCCTTGCGATAGTTTGCTGAGAATGATGGTTTCCAGCTTCATCCATGTCCCTACAAAGGACAAGAACTCATAATTTTTTATGGATGCATAGTATTCCATGGTGTGTGTGTATATATATATGTATGTATGTATGTATATGTGTGTATGTGTGTATGTATATGTGTACATATATATATGTGTGTGTGTGTGTGTGTGTGTTGCTCTGTCGTCCAGGCTGGAGTGCAGTGGCACGATCTTTGCTCACTGCAAGCTCCACCTCCCGGGTTCACGCCATTCTCCTGCCTCAGCCTCCGGAGTAGCTGGGACTACAGGCGTCCGCCACCACGCCTGGCTAATTTTTTTGTATGTTTAGTAGAGACAGGGTTTCACCATGTTATCCAGGATGGTCTCGATCTCCTGACCTTGTGATCTCCCCACCTCGGCCTCCCAAAGTGCTGGGATTACAGGTGTGAGCCACCACGCCCAGCCTCCATTTCCTGTTTTTTAAATGATAGCTTTATTATTATCATTGTATAGAAATGTTTACTGTATTTTTTATTTTTATGAAGTTTCCTGCGAGTAAAATTGTATCAAATGTTAGAAAATACCAGAAAGTTTCAGTCAAGAAAGGTTTTATATTTTACATGCCCAAAAATAGAGTATAAAGTTACTTATCTACTTTTTAAGCATTGATTTTTTATATGGTTTTTATGTTTGTCAATTTAGTTTGATATTTTAATTTTTCCAGTTTTATTATATTTGATCTCTTGTGTGGCCCAGTGATATTTTCTGGCTCTGTGTCCCCACCTAAATCTCATCTCAAATTGTCATTCCCATAAAAATCCCCACATGTCTAGGAAGGGACCAGGTAGGAGGTGATTGATCATTGGGGCAGGTCACCCATGCTGTTCTCCTGATAGTGAGTGAGTTCTCACAAGGTCTGATGGTTTTATAAGTGCTTGACAGTTCCTCCTTCACATATTCTCTCTCTCTCTCTCACCTTCTGCCATGTAAGACGTGCCTGCTTCCCCCTCCCCCACGATTACAAGTTTCTGGAGGCCACCTCTGCCATGTGGAACTGTGAGTCAATTAAACTTTTCTTTTTTTTCTTTATATATATATATATATATATATATATATTTTTTTTTTTTTTTTTTTTGAGATGGAGTCTCACTCTGTTGCTAGGCTGGAGTGCAATGGTGTGACCTTGGCTCACTGCAACCTCTGCCTCCGAAATCTAAGCAATTCTCCTGCCTCAGCCTCTAGAACAGCCTGGATCACAGGTGCACACCACCACGCCTGGCTAATGTTCTATACTTTTAGTAGAAATGGGGTTTCACCATGTTAGCCAGGCTGGTCTTGAACTCCCAACCTCAGGTGATCCACCCGCCTCGGCCTCCCAAAGTGCTGGGGTCACAGGCATAAGCCACTGTGCCCTGGGCTTAAACTTCTTTTCTTAATAAATTACCCCATCTCAGGCAGTTCTTTATAGCAATGTGAAAACAAACTAATACCATTTGACAGAAATTTATATTATTTCTGTAAATTGTCATTTAGAGCCTTTTCTCAATTCTATTTGGGTATTAATGTTTCCTAAACCAATAATAAGAGCTATTTGTATATTAAAATTATTTGATATTATTTATATATTAATATTCATAACATTAACATTTATAATACATATAAATAGAAATAGTAATATTATTTACTTGCTAAATATTAGTGCATTTGTTATGAGATGGGGTCTCACTATCTTGTCCAGGCTGCTCTTGAACTCCTGGGCTTAAGTGATTCTCCTGCCTCAGTCTGTGGAGTAGCTGAGACTTAGTGCTTTTTTAATAGTAACTATTTTCATTTTAATTCTATTTGTGACATTTTGATGTGCCAAGTATTTTACATTATATTTAACCAAAGCTGAACTTTATTTTTGCCTGCCCATTCTGTGATAAGAATGCTTTTGCCCACTTAAAATAGAGATGAACACAAACTGTTGTCTATTTGTTCTGAATTTCAGGTTTTCAGATACAGTTTTTAAATTCATGAAGTTTTTATAATTTAAATTAACCTTACAAATATAATGCATGAAATTGTTTGTATTATGAAATGATTATTACAGATAAAGCAAAAGTCCCCTTTGACCCCCAATCCTAAATCCGTCTAGTAGATATTGAGCCAGGGCAACAATTTATCTCGTTGTACATGATGAGGGAAGAAGTGCAGGGATAGTTTATAGAAGGAGGTAATTCCATTTACTGACCAGAGTGTAAAGATCTCTGATACCTTATCTAATGATAACAGAACAGGGAATCATTCAGCAGAACTGAAGAGTGGTTTACATTCTCAGGGCCACAGCGTTGAGAAATGTCAGAAACACAGTAGGAGTTTAGCCAAGCAGAGCCACACTCCTGAGAGTGGCAACACCACCCACTCCAGCAACAGAACACACACCTTATGGAGACGGAAATGGCTCCACAATGAGAAAAGCTAGCCAAGGCCCCTCCAAATAGTATTTAGAGGCGGTGCTAAATCATAACAGGTATTTGGGGAGACATTTTAAAAGATGTTTTGTGTGGTTGTTTTGGTTTTTGTTCTTAACCATAGGAAAAGAATCAAGTCATGAGTATCATTTACAGATGGAGTGGCCAAGAAGATTTAGATATGGTTTTGGATACACTGGATGTGCAGAGTGCTAACATATTGTTCCTCCTACTAAATTTCAACAAAGTCAGAACAGATAATATTATTTAGTTGCCCTTCAACTCTGCCATCTTTTCTACTGTTTTGACATCACTGCCAGGAGAAACATATGGTCTAGGAAGAAGCAGAGGCCCTAAGCCCTTCCTTTGGTCCCTGTGTAATTTCGCTGAGACTTGTAGCAATCAGAGAGGCCTGACACTGAACCTTCTTATACTTTCAAACTTATGTTTCCCTATGTCCTCCTTTATGCCCCTGATGCCTTCCCTGGCTATTTCTGTATTATGTTTTGATATTTACTAATTTATTAAACTTTTTAATGAAATTATTTAGCTTCATTAACCAGTGCTAATTGATGATGGATTTATATTTTGTAATTTCTATAGTATTTCTTATTACTTTGTTTTTAGTTTTGATTAATCTCAGTTTTCAGATTTATTTAGTTTTTTTTGGTCTAGTTTTCTAAGTTGAACACTTCATTTATTTAAAACATTTGTATTTACAGTAGATGTATTTAAAGTTCTTAACCCCTTTAAGATATTGCTTTATCTACATTTACATATGTCATGTTTTTGTTGCCATTCAATTCAAATTATTTTCAAAATTTTAGCTCGATTTTTCCATATCCCCCTCAATTGTATAGAAATATATTTTCTTAATTGCAGTATGTTACTTATTTCTATTTTTTCTAATTTTATTGAATTGTGGTAAATAATCATGGTTTTAATTGTGAGAAATTTGCTGAGATTTCTCATGTAGTTTAATGCATGGTTATTTTAATAATAACTCACTGTATATATATTCATTGTTTTAAAAATGTATGTATACATGTCTATCATTTCGAAAAAGATTGTTGTGTTATTCAATTGCTCCTTATAGCCATTTATTTTCTGTCTGTGGAGTGTTCCACTTCTGGCATAGCATATTAAAAATTTCTAAACATTTCTAGGCATCTGCCAATTCTCCTGGTAGAACTTTACTCTTGAGTTCTCTCTTTTACCCTTTAAACAAAACTATTTTAAAAAATTTTTCCAGACTTATGATATCCTGTCTTTTGGACCTCAAAAATTGGGCTTTGTCATTTAAGATTTCAAGACAAGTACTCTTAGTAAGGTTACCAATGAAATTCCTGTTGCTAAATGCAATACAAAATATTATTTTGTATTTTATTAAGTACAAATAAAATTATTTATTTTATTATTTTGTATATTATTAAGAAAAGAAGTTTAAGCCCAGGCTTCATCTTTGATAAAGGTAAGCACACCTCTGTCCTGAAAATATTTATTTTTTGGACTTCCTTAGCAGAAACCACAATTCACTAATTTTCATTCTGATTACCTGGCCATTCCTCTAAGTCAACTTTAAGAACAGTTTCTTTGTTCTCTGAATTCTTGCTCTTTCAGTGGCTCAAGCTCCAATTCTTGGCTTTTTATTTAAATTAAGTCCCATGATCCTTTAGTCAGACTCAGAGCTCAATTATAAATCAGCGGGTCTAGTATGTTTTGGCTATAAATAAATCATCAGGAAATATTATTTGTCTACCCATTGAAACCTAAATGTAATATTTCCATCTGTTGCATTAGTGGCATAGCCAGAAAATCCAGAAAATTCTCCTGGAATGATAATGACAAGGATACTCCATGATAAATATATAAACTATTCTAGGTAAAGTCTTTACCCTTTTGATAAAAATAGATTAAATTCACTATAAACACATAAAGATATATAATACGAAAGAATGTCATGAAGAAATTACTCAGTATAACAATATTTAACATTATATAGACATCATTGTAGGTATCTTTTCATGCATAAAGTGTGATCAAAAGTCATGACGCTTTCCCTTTCTGCATGAGAATCCAGCTTATGAGTAACACCTTCATTCTTTCCCCTTCTGAGCTAATAACATGAGAAATGTTAATTATGATACTAGGCAACAGTACCTACTGGAAGGATTCAGAGAAATTACAAATAAACTATAAATATCTGATGGTGAGGCTATAGCTTCCTTGAGTGTGGTGACACGTAATAATTGGGCTTAATTTTTGAGGGAACATTCACACCTATTCTTATGGGATTGTTATAAAAAAGATTGAATCCTGTGAGGCATGAAGAAGATATGCCAGGGCATACCTTGCATTCACCTAATGCAGAGTTGATTTCCTTGAACCTCAGCTTACTCCTACATGGCTATTTGAAGTGACATACACACGGCTGCTATGACTCTCAGTAAGAGTATCCTGACACTGCACTGCTGGAAGTTGTCCTGAAGCTTTCTTTGCAGACTGGTGCCAAGGGAGGCCTATGAGGATCTTGTGAATCTGAATCTTTTGTAAATCTAAAGACAATTACCATTGCAGATGTTATAGTTTGAGAGCAGAGTAGACACAATTTTATTTAATATATCTTTGAATTGAATACTAAAGAATACAGTACAGCAAAACTCAAGTAATGGTAAACTTTAAACATTTCTTCAACATAAATGTGTTCTTATCTAAAAAGATTCCTATTTGTAAAAAAAAAAAAATGAAAATAGATTTAGAATAAGGATGTGTATGTATATGTGTGTATTTAAATGTGCATTATACCTTACTATTTACTGACTCTCTGCTCTGAAAGATGAGAAAATTATTCCTCTTATGCTATGTTTAGTCTCCCATCCTCCAAATTTTAAATTTATTTTGTAATATATCATTAATGCTAATACCTTGTATTCTAGAGCTATAATTCCAGTGTTGTTTTAACTATATATAAATATAATGCTCATCACCAATGTTTTTACCATTTTTTGTATATTTATCTTGACTCATCTGATCACCAGATTCTAATTCAAAACCATTTATTCTAACTTCTGTAAGGTGCTAATTCCTGAGTCCTTAGAAAATTCTTGCAAATGCTAATTCCTTGAATTCTAGAGAGTTTGCTTACATGCCTTTGCAGGAGGGGTGGCCCAAGAGACTGCAAACTCCTGATTCATGGTCTCTCTTATTCTCCTATGCCTACACTGTGGTGACTCCATGTTTTTCAAAGCCTCCAGCCCATGTCTTTTTCTGGTCTTTCCACTTATTATATATATTAAACAAACCTAGCCCTTGTATCTAATTTAAATCATGCATGATCATGCATTTCAGCACATTTAACAAAAAAACCTCTTTATTCTCAAACATATCAGGAGTGTCTCAAGGGACAGAAACCAGGAACAGAAGCATTTCTAGAGAAATTTTCATAAGATGAGGCTCTATATTTTTCCCAAAGGAGAGAAAGTAAACTGTCAGATCAAGCATGGGCCCCAAATGTGGAAATGCACACTGTCACAGCCTCAGTCAGTGTCTGAAGCAGGGTCATACCTCAGTTGGGTATGTGGGCCAAAAGGCATTTTGCAACTCTAAATAAAAAAAAAAAAAAAACCACGATGAAATGATTCTCCATTTGGGGGAAAAATATGCTCAATAAAGCTGTCAATGGGTTCATTGAGTGAGTAAGAACCTTGACTATGGCAGTGACCTAAGGATAGTCTCATGATTCTGCCTGCTATACCTGTTATAGGCATTGGAGCTGGAGCACACAGTGCTAGGAATTGTCAGGCCTCTGAGTCCAAGCTAAGCCATCATATCCCCTGTGACCTGCATGTATACATCCAGATGGCCAGTTCCTGCCTTAACTGATGACATTCCACCACAAAAGAAGTGAAAATGGCCTGTTCCTGTCTTAACTGATGACATTATCTTGTGAAATTCCTTCTCCTGGCTCATCCTGGCTCAAAAGCTCCCCTACTGAGCACCTTGTGACCCCCATACCTTCCCACCAGAGAACAACACCCCTTTGACTATAATTTTCCTTTACCTACCCAAATCCTATAAAATGGCCCCACCCATATCTCCCTTCACTCTCTTTTCGGACTCAGCCTACCTGCGCCCAGGTGATTAAAAGCTTTATTGCTCACACAAGGCCTGTTTGGTGGTCTCTTCACAGGGACGCGAGTGAAATTTGGGGCCGTGACTCAGATCGGGGGACCTCCCTTGGGAGATCAATCCCCTGTCCTCCTGCTCTTTGCTCCATGAAAAAGATCCACCTACCACCTCAGGTCCTCAGACCCCCCAGCCCAAGGAACATCTCACCAATTTTAAATCAGGTAAGCAGCCTCTTCTTACTCTCTTCTCCAACCTCTCTCACTATCCCTCATCCACTTTCTCCTTTCAATCTTGGTGCCACCCTTCAATCTCTCCCTTCTTTTAATTTCAATTCATTTTCTCGTAGAGACGAAGGAGACACGTTTCATCCGTGGGCCCAAAACTCCGGCGCCGGTCACAGACTCAGGAAGGCAGCCTTCCCTTGGCATTTAATCATTGCAGGGATGCCTTTCTGATCATTCACCCACGTTTCAGAGGTATCTCACCACGTGGGGACACCTGCCTTGGTCATTCACCCTTAGTGGCAAGTACTGGTTTTCTGGGGGGCAAGAACCCCCCAACTCCTTCTGTGTCTCTACCCCTTCTCTGCTTTTCTGGGGGGCAAGACCCCCCAACCCTTCTCCTTCACCCTTAGCAGCAAGTACTGCTTTTCTAGTTGTCAAGAATCCCCCAATCCCTTATTTCTGTGCCCCGACCTCTTATCTCTGCACCCTGATCCCTTATTTCTGTGCCCCAACCTCTTATCTCTGCACCCCGATCCCTTATTTCCACAACCTAACCTCTTATCTCTGCACTCCGATCCCTTATTTCCATGTCCCGACCTCTTATCTCTGTGCCCCAACCCCTTATTTCCACGCCCTGACCCCTTTCCCGATTTTCTGGAGGGTAAGAACCCCCAAACCCCCTCCCTCCGTGTCTCTACCCTTCTCTTTAAACTTGCCTCCTTCACTATGGGCAACCTTCCACCCCCCATTCCTCCTTCTCCCTTAGCCTGTGCTCTCAAGAACTTAAAACCTCTTCAACTCACACCTGACCTAAAACCTAAACTCCTTATTTTCTTCTACAATGCCGCTTGACCCCAATACAAACTCAACAGTGGTTCCAAATAGCCAGAAAACGGCACTTTTGATTTTTCCATCCTACAAGATCTAAATAATTCTTGTCATAAAATGGGCAAACGGTCTGAGGTGCTTGATGTCCAGGCATTCTTTTACACATCGGTCCCTCCCTAGTCTCTGTTCCCAATGCAACTCATCCCAAATCTTCCTTCCCTCCCACCTGTCCTCAGTCCCAACCCCAAGCATCCCTGAGTCTTTCTAATCTTCCTTTTCTACAGACCCATCTGATCTCTTCCCTCCTCGCCAGGCTGAGCTAGGTCCCAATTCTTCCTCAGCCTCCGCTTCTCCACCCCATAATCCTTTTATCACCTCCCCTCCTTACACCTGGTCCGGCTTACAGTTTCGTTCCCTGACTAGCCCTCCCCCACCTGCCCAGCAATTTCCTCTTAAAAAGGCGATAGAGCTAAAGGCATAGTCAAGGTTAATACTCCTTTTTCTTTCACTGACCTCTCCCAAATCAGATAGCATTTAAGCTCTATTTCATCAAATATAAAAACACAGCCCAGTTCATGGCTCATTTGGCAGCAACCCTGAGATGCTTTACAGACCTAAACCCTGAAAGGTCAAAAGGCTGTCTTATTCTCAATATACATTTTATTACCCAATCTGCTCCCGATATTAAATAAAACTCCAAAAATTAAATTCCGGCCCTCAAACCCTATAACAGGACTTAATTAACCTCACCTTCAAGGTGTACAATAATAGAGGCAGCCAAGTAGCAATGTATTTCTGAGTTGCAATTCCTTGCCTCCACTGTGAGACAAACCCCAGCCACATCTCCAGCACATAAGAACTCCAAATGCCCAAACCACAGCTGCAAGGGGTTCTTCCAGAACCTCCTCCCCCAAGAGCTTGCTACAAGTGCCAGAAATCTGGCCACTGGGCCAAGGAATGCCCACAGCCCGGGATTCCTCCTAAGCCACGTCCCATCTGTGCAGGACCCCACTGAAAATCAGACTGTTCAACTCACCTGGCAGCCACTCCCAGAGCCCCTGGAACTCTGACCCAAGGCTCTCTGACTCCTTCCCAGATCTTCTCAGCTTAGCAGCTGAAGACTGACACTGCCTGATTGCCTCCGAAGCCTACAGGACCATCACAGATGCTCTAGGTAACTCTCACAGTGGAGTTAAGTAAGTCCGTCCCCTTCTTAGTCAATACAGAGGCTACCCACTCCACATTACCTTCTTTTCAAGGGCCTGTTTTCCTTGCCTCCATAACTGTTGTGGGTGTTGACGGCCAGGCTTCTAAACCTCTTAAAACTCCCCAACTCGTATGCCAACTTAGAAAACATTCTTTTATGCACTCTATTTTAGTTATCCCCACCTGCCCAGTTCCCTTATTAGCCATAGCCACACCTCATTGCTGCCCTTTTCCCCAGTTCAAAGCCTCCTTCGCATCCTCCTCTCATATCCCCCCACCTTAACCCACAAGTATAAGATACCTCTACTTCCTCCTTGGTGACCGATCATGCACCCCTTACAATCTCATTAAAACCTAATCACCCTTACCCACTTCAATGCCAATATCCCATCCCACAGCACGCTTTAAAAAGATTAAAGCCTGTTATCACTCACCTGCTACAGCATGACCTTTTAAAGCCTATAAACTCCCCTTACAGTTACCCCATTTCACCTGTCCTAAAACCAGACAAGGCTTACAGGTTAGTTCAAGATCTGCGCCTTATCAACCAAATTGTTTTGCCTATCCACCCCATGGTGCCAAACCCATATACTCTCCTATCCTCAATACCTCCCTCCACAGTCCATTATTCTGTTCTAGATCTCAAACATGCTTTCTTTGCTATTCCTTTGCAGCCTTCATCCCAACCTCTCTTCGCTTTCACTTGGACTGACACTGACACCCATCAGGCTCAGCAAATTACCTGGGCTGCACTGCCGCAAAGCTTCACAGACAACCCCCATTACTTCAGTCAAGTGCAAATTTCTTCCTCATCTGTTACCTATCTCGGCATAATTCTCATACAAACACACGTGCTTTCCCTGCTGATCGTGTCCGGCTAATCTCCCAAACCTCAATCCCTTCTACAAAACAACTCCTTTCCTTCCTAGGCATAGTTAGTGTGGTCAGAATTCTTACACAAGACCCAGGACCGCACCCTGTAGCCTTTCTGTCCAAACAACTTGACCTTACTGTTTTAGCCTAGCCCTCATGTCTGCGTGCAGCAGCTGCCACTGCTTTAATACTTTTAGAGGCCCAAAAAATCACAAACTATGCTCAACTCACTCTCTACAGTTCTCATAACTTCCAAAATCTATTTTCTTCCTCATACCTGACGCGTATACTTTCTGCTTCCTGGCTCCTTCAGCTATATTCACTCTTTGCTGAGTCTCCCACAATTACCATTGTTCCTGGCACGGACTTCAATCCGGCCTCCCACATTATTCCGGATACCACACCTGACCCTCATGACTGTATCTCTCTGATCCACCTGACATTCACCCCATTTCCCCATATTTCCTTATTTCCTGTTCCTCACCCTGATCACATTTAGTTCATTGATGGCAGTTCCACCAGGCCTAATCGCCACTCACCAGCATAGTCAGGCTATGCTATAGTATCTTCCACATCTATCATTGAGGCTACCGCTCTGCCCCCCTCCACTATCTCTCAGCAAGCCGAACTAGTTGCCTTAACTCAAGCCCTCACTCTTGCAAAAAGACTAAGCATCAATATTTATACTGACTCTAAATATACCTTTCATATTTTGCACCACCATGCTGTTATATAGGCTGAAAGAGGTTTCCTCACTATGCAAAGGTCCTCCATCATTAATGCCTCTTTAATAAAAACTCTGCTCAAGGCCGCTTTACTTCCAAAGGAAGCTGGAGTCATTCACTGCAAAGGCCATCAAAAGGCGTCAGATCCGACCGCTCTAAGCAACGCTTATGCTGATAAAAGTGGCTAGACAAGCAGCTAGCTTTCCGACTTCTATCCCTTACGGCCAGTTTTTCTCCTTCACATCGGTCATTCTCACCTACTCCCCCGCTGAAACTTCCACCTATCAATCTCTTCCCATACAAGGCAAATAGTTCTGAGACCAAGGAAAATATCTCCTTCCAGCCTCACAAGCCCATTCTATTATTCTGTCGTCATTTCATAACCTCTTCCATGTAGGTTACAAGCCGCTAGTCCGTCTCTTAGAACCTCTCATTTCCTTTCCATCCTAGAAATCTATCCTCAAAGAAATCACTTCTCAGTGTTCCATCTGCTATTCTACTACCCCTCCCTTTCCTACACACCAAGCTCAGGGATTTACCCCTGCCAAGGACTGGCAAATTGACTTTACTCACATGCCCCGAGACAGAAAACTAAAATACCTCTTAGTCTGGGTAGACACTTTCACTGGATAGGTAGGGGCCTTTCCTACAGGGTCTGAGAAGGCCACCGCAGTCATTTCTGCCCTTCTGGCAAACATAATTCCGCAGTTTAGCCTTCCCACCTCTATACAGTCTGATAACAGACCAGCCTTTATTAGTCAAATCAGCCAAGCAGTTTTTCAGGCTCTTAGTATTCAGTGAAACCTTTATATCCCTCACAGTCCTTAGTCTTCAGGAAAAGTAGAACGGACTAAAGGTCTTTTAAAAATACACCTCACCAAGCTCCGCCACCAACTTAAAAAGAACTGGACAATACTTTTACTACTTTCCCTTCTCAGAAGTCAGGCCTGTCCTCAGAATGCTACAGGGTACAGCCCATTTGAGCTCCTGTATAGATGATCCTTTCTATTAGGCCCCAGTCTCATCCCAGACACCAGACCAACTTGAACTGTGCCCCAAAAAACTTGTCATCCCTACTATTTTCTGTCTAGTCATACTCCTATTCACCATTCTCAACTACTCATACATGCCCTGCTCTTGTTTACACTACCGGTTTACACTGTTTCTCCAAGCCATCACAGCTGATATCTCCTGGTGCTATCCCCAAACCACCACGCTTAACTCTTAAAGTAAATAAATAATCTTTGCTGGCAAGGCTATGCCGAACCACTTTAAGCACTCTCTAATTAGATGTCCTAAGTCCTCCCAATTCTTCGTCCTTTAATACCTGTATTTCTCCTTCTCTTACTCTGTTTAGTTTTTCAATCCATACAAAACGGTATCCAGGCCATCACCAATAATTCTACATGACAAATGTTTCTTCTAACAAACCCACAATATCACCCCTTACCACAAAATCTTCCTTCAGCTTAATCTCTCCCACTCTATGTTCCCATGCTGCCGCTAATCCCGCTCGAAGCAGCCCTGAGAAACATCGCCCATTATCTCTCCATACCATCCCCCAAAATTTTCACCATCCCAACATTTTACCACTATTTCCTTTTATTTTTCTCATTAATATAAGAAGACAAGAATGTCAGGCCTCTGAGCCCAAGCTAAACCATCATATCCCCTGTGACCTGCACGTACACATCCAGATGGCTGGTTCCTGCCTTAACTGATGACATTCCACCACAAAAGAAGTGAAAATGGCCTGTTCCTGCCTTAACTGATGACATTATCTTGTGAAATTCCTTCTCCTGGCTCATTCTGGCTCAAAAGCTCCCCTACTGGGCACCTTGTGACACCCACACCTTCCCGCCAGAGAACAACCCCCCTTTGACTGTAATTTTCCTTTACCTACCCGAATCCTGAAAAATGGCCCCACCCCTATCTTCCTTCGCTGACTCTCTTCAGACTCAGCCCGCCTGCACCCAGGTGATTAAAAGCTTTATTGCTGACACAAAGCCTGTTTGGTGGTTTCACATGGAAGTGAGTGAAAGGAATTACAACACAGAAACCTTGGTGCTTACTCTATTCCTCGGTGTATATTATAATGTATAATATACTATATTATATTGTATACTATACTATATTATATTGTATACTATACTATATTATATTGTATATAATATACTATATTATATTGTGTATAATGTAGTATATTATATTGTATATAATATGCTATATTATATTGTATATACTATGCTATATTATATTGTATATACTATGCTATATTATATTGTATATACTATGCTATATTGTATATACTATGCTATATTGTATATACTATGCTATATTGTATATAGTATATTATATTGTATATCATATAGTATATTATCTTGTATATCATATAGTATATTATCTTGTATATCATATAGTATATTATCTTGTATATCATATAGTATATTATATTGTACATCATATAGCATATTATATTGTATATCATATAGTATATTATATTGTATATCATATAGCATATTATATTGTATATCATATAGCATATTATCTTGTATATCATATAGTATATTTTATTGTATATCATATAGTATATTTTATTGCATATCATATCGTATATTATATTGCATATCATATCGTATATTATATTGTATATCATATAGTATATTATATTGTATATCATATAGTATATTATATTGTATATATTGTATATGATATACTATATCATACTGCATATGATATGCTATATCATACTGCATATGATATGCTATATCATACTGCATATGATATGCTATATCATACTGCATATGATATGCTATATCATACTGCATATGATATGCTATATCATACTGCATATGATATGCTATATCATACTGCATATGATATGCTATATCATACTGCATATGATATGCTATATCATACTGCATATGATATGCTATATCATACTGCATATGATATGCTATATCATACTGCATATGATATGCTATATCATACTGCATATGATATGCTATATCATACTGCATATGATATGCTATATCATACTGCATATGATATGCTATATCATACTGCATATGATATGCTATATCATACTGCATATGATATGCTATATCATACTGCATATGATATGCTATATCATACTGCATATGATATGCTATATCATACTGCATATGATATGCTATATCATACTGCATATGATATGCTATATCATACTGCATATGATATGCTATATCATACTGCATATGATATGCTATATCATACTGCATATGATATGCTATATCATACTGCATATGATATGCTATATCATACTGCATATGATATGCTATATCATACTGCATATGATATGCTATATCATACTGCATATGATATGCTATATCATACTGCATATGATATGCTATATCATACTGCATATGATATGCTATATCATACTGCATATGATATGCTATATCATACTGCATATGATATGCTATATCATACTGCATATGATATGCTATATCATACTGCATATGATATGCTATATCATACTGCATATGATATGCTATATCATACTGCATATGATATGCTATATCATACTGCATATGATATGCTATATCATACTGTATATGATATGCTATATCATACTGCATATGATATGCTATATCATACTGTATATGATATGCTATATCATACTGTATATGATATGCTATATTATACTGTATATGATATGCTATATTATACTGTATATGATATGCTATATCATACTGTATATGATATGCTATATTATACTGTATATAATATGCTATATTATATTGTATATAATATGCTATATTATATTGTATATAATATGCTATATTATGTTGTATATAATATGCTATATTATGTTGTATATAATATGCTATATTATGTTGTATATAATATGCTATATTATGTTGTATATAATATGCTATATTATGTTGTATATAATATAGTAAATTATATTGTATATAATATGCTATATTATATTGTATATAATATAGTAAATTATATTGTATATGATATGCTATATTATATTGTATATAATATAGTAAATTATATTGTATATAATATGCTATATTATATTGTATATAATATAGTAAATTATATTGTATATAATATGCTATATTATATTGTATATAATATAGTATATTATATGGTATATAATATGCTATATTATATTGTATATAATATAGTATATTATATTGCATATAATATGCTATATTATATTGTATATAATATGCTATATTATATTGTATATTATATGCTATATTATATTGTATATTATATGCTATATTATATTGTATATTATATGCTATATTATATTGTATATAATATAGGTAGGTAGTATAATGTATACTGTAGGTAATATATAGGTAAGTACTGTATAATGTAGGTAATATAATGTTTAATATAATGAATGCATAATTACACACAACTGTATTTCACATTAATATAATACACTAATATAACAATTCACTACCTCCCAAATATCCGAGAATTATAATTTAGAACTAATGAGTCCTGGTATGTGGATTTGGGTAAATCTTCAGAGAAAAACTTGAGTGAGATTAACCCTCACTGAAGAATGAGGCTTTGGTTGATGGGTGCACTGAAAGTGTGTGGCTCACCTACGGCACAGGTGCTTACAGCTGGAGGTCAGGAGAGTGCAGGAAACCTGGCTGAGTACCAAGGAGACAGCGTAGGCTTATGCAGTATCAGCTACACCTGAGCTTAATATCGGCTTCACCACGCACTGGCTCTACACATTTGGGTAATGTATTGAAGTCACTTTCTACTTCTGAGGAGCAGGATATTTATTAATCCATTTCAGGGTAATTAAACACTACAGGTAAATCAGCTAGCATCTGGTGATGATGCCAACATTCACAGGCCTAGGTAATCTGACTCTTGGCCTTTTACCACCAAAAACCTCTGGCTGATTGAACATTAAATCTATGAATGCCTTTTCATACATGCTCTAGTCTCATGGCATTCTAGCTACCACCAATTTTTGGCAAAAAGTCTCACTTCAAATTTCAGTGAGACTATTGAAGCTGACTGATGTGGGCTTCCTCTCCTTTGTTGCTCTAACCTCAAAATTCATTTTCAACTATCCTCCTTTGATTCTTTTTTTTTACATTTTTATTTATTTTATTATTTTTTTAAGACAAGGTCTTGCTGTGTTGCCCAGGCTGGAGTGTAGTGGCAAGACAGTAGCTCAATGTAGCCTCAATCTCCCAGGCACAAGCAATCCTCCCATCTCAGCATCCTGAGTAGCTAGGACTACAGGTGAGTGCCACCATGTCTAGCTATTTTTTTTTTTTTTAATAGAGACAAGATCTCCCTATGTTTCCCAGGCTGCTTTCGAATTCCTGAGCTCAAGTGATCCTCCTGTCTCAGCCTTCCAAAGTGTTGGGATTATAGATGTGAGCCACCACACCTGGCCCAACTTTTTTTTTAAATGATGTTTTCCTTGACAAGATTAATTACTCAAAAGTTTTCTTGGCTTTCCCTTATCCTCTTACAACTGGCTTCATCTATTTTCTTGAACATACACTCAGTCTCTCCCTATTTCTTCATTCTATCTCCCTCCTTATAAACAGACTTGGGTCTCCAGATTTCTATAAAATATTTATCTGAAACCTTTTACCTCAAACTACTGCCCTAAGTCACCATTTTCTTTCAAACTCTAATTCTTAAAAGTTTAAGTCTAATAGTCTTCACTTTCTCAAGTTCTACTTATGCCACATTTTATCATTTATGACAATTTATAGAGTATTCCATGTAAACCACAGCCCCTGAGTGATTGGACGCTTCTCATTCATCCTCATCTTTGTCCCCATCCATTCTACTTGAGGATTCCATAACATCTCATTCTACTGAATCTTTGAAATTCTTTGTTGCCTTCCACAATCCTCCTCTGTATGGATCCTCATTTCACCCAGATCCATTATTTACAGTTCTCTTTTTCTCATTTTGTTGTTTCCATTAAATGGAGGCATTATCCAAAAAGTATCCTATTTCTAGTGGTACTCAATTTTGTTGTTTAAATGATCATCCTGATTTGCATCTGCCAACTCTTTCATGGAAAAATTATGACATTTTCAATGATGCCTCAGGGTATGTGAATATGAACTGCTCTTTCCTCCTAAGTCAGCAATCTTCTTGATACTTAAGTTTCCTTCATAACGTTTTCATTGTTCCCTTCATTTTGTCTCAAATGAAGGCCTTCCGTCTTCTTGTGTCTGTATCTAAAGAGAATAATGAAGCAAATCTACATTACCTTTGAAGTATACATTGCACTGCTTATTCTCTCCCAATTTTATCATTACTCTTACCACTTTAATTCAAAACTTATTATTTCTCACATACAGCATCCCAGTGACCTAAAATTAATTCTATAAGTGAAAACTAATGAAATCCTGAAGCTCTCCCAACCCTGCCTCAGGTCAAAATGCCTACAGCTTAGTGAAATAAACTTCACTTCTTTATGCTGTTCTTGAAGAGCAGAGACAAAGTGTTGAAAAATGCAAATCTTTAATGGGGGGAGGGAAACAGGATAAAAACTGCAATACCCCCAAAGTAGCATGCATAGTCCTGTTAAGAAAGTGGCTGCTGCTCTGATCCAGTACGCTGTTGCAATGTGGTTGGTTGATCTAAGGTCTCTAATGTATCAAAAGAATCAAGAAATTCAGTTTTTGGGAGTGTGATAAATCTTCTGGTTTGATGAAGTTGGTTATTATTTTTTTAAAACTATGTGTGAGCCAAACAAAATGTTTGCTGGTTACATCTGGCCCATGGTCAACTCTGTTCCATCTCTGCTCCAAATCTTTTTCCCCAGTATTTTTATATAGCATGTGTTAGAACAAGTAGATAGGCAGATGTGTGGAGGGCAGGATAGAGCCCCAGATAATGTCAAGTGACTGTCAGGTGACTGTCAGAAGATGGTCAGGCAGCTGGTGACAGGGAGGGGAAAATTTCCTAACAAATGGGAGACATCTTGAGCTTGTGAGCAACAACATTCCAATACTAACATAAAATAGTAGAGCTTGACCTTGTTCTGGGGACGTGTCCGAGCACACACAGTAAGGGGCAAAATGGCAGAGTTTGACTGATACATGACCTTCCTCTGGGGGCGCTAGACCAGTAAGGGAAACTTACTATAAGAGAGCATGCGCATAACTTCAATCACCAAATGGCGTATGTGGCCCCTCCCAGACACTGGCAAGTCACTGTGCATGCAGCAAAGGGTGGAGACTGGGGGAAAAAAAAAAGAAATAGTAAATCTATAAGAGCCCTGAACCAAAGGTTGGGCAAGGCACTCAATCTTTAGAGTTGCCTACTTGGTTCATTCCAAGTGTACTTTTCTTTGCTTCAATAAACTCTCATTTCTGTCTTAAATCTACTTCTGTCTCTTGGCCAAATTCTTTCTCACAAGAAGACAAGGATCAAGGACTATGGAGCTCACCTGGACTCACCACCAATAACACATGGACTCCAAAGAGAAAAACTCAGTATTTGTACAATGTGTATTATTTGTTTTCACTTTATGCATGCAAAATTCAGGACTATTTTTCTCCAACTCTAATTCTCATCAACTGTCTCCTGTTTGTATTGAAGCACTACTTGAAATTAATGTTGCTTTATTATTTCATGGTATCTCTACTTCATATGAACCAACTTTCTTTTATTTCTTTCTATATGAGGTAGAATAAAAATTATTAAGGAAAAAAGAAAAAAATTTGTTAAATAGTTTCACCAAGTCAACAGTCTTTAAAGCCTCTGACCGTAGTTCTCAATGAAGGTGGCGCTATTCTCCAGGGAACATTACAGAAATGGGTGGAGATGATTTTGTTTATCATAATATTTTTGGTCAATGGAGTTTGTTGTCATTCATTGGTGTAGTCAAGGGATGCTAGACCTTCTGTAATACATATTACAGTTCTGTATATAAACTTGTCATGAGTCCCTCTCCTATTTCTAATGTTGTATCAGACATTTATGTAGGTGGAAACTGTGTTTAAAATCATCTGAGCCTAGAACCAAACACTATTTCACATATAAACAAAAGTATTTTTGCATGATTTTAATAAATGTCTTGCTTTTCAGGAATGAAAACACTTTATAAATTAAAGGGAAATTTTATTTTGCTTTGTTTAGAAGGTATGAAGCCCTGTCATCACCTTGAAAACTCACATCGTCAGTGGGAAAGCTGCTTGTAGTATTTTAGTGGCCATTAAAATATACATGATAATTCTGTATTTTTAGCTGTCATAATCACCTTGATTCTATATAAAGATACAAACATCTAATTAGTTTACTATGCTCTACTGCAGTCATGCCCAATCATATTTATGTTAAAATACATTTTTTTGTATCGCAAGTCATTATGGATTTCAGTTTTAAAATTTCTACAAATATGAGTTATATTGTCTATAAAAAATGTTTCTGGGTACTAAAGGAGTCATTACAAAGTGTATTTTGTTATTTAAAAGGAGCATGGCTTGGGCTGATGGGGTTGAAAAGCACTTTTCTATGGTACATGTTCTCCTGAGTGGGCTTTTGCTCCCTCAGGGTAACCCTGTGATGGTGAAGACATCAAGGGTGCTGAGAAAAATAGACATGCCATTTAAAGTGGAGTAACATTCCAGGTCAATTTCATCGTGTTTAATGATGTGAGAAATGAGGAAAAATAGAGGAAGTTAGTTCTCCTGCACCCTTGTCCTCTGTGAAATGAGACTGTGTTAAAAGCCTATCGGATATCTCCAATGGAACCTAGAATTTATTTTTGCCTTAGCAATTAATTATCTCATGTTTTTGCAATTTTTACTATACTTGTCTTCACAAATTGCATCATCTTTGTTATTCCTCTAACATACACATTGTTACTCATTTGTAATATACCCATTGCCTAGCACATGATAAATAATATCCTTTTAGTTGCCAGCAACAGAAACAAACTCTGACAAAACAAAAAATGTGATTATAAGCTTTACTGGATGGATATTGGTGAGGCCCATAAAATTTAAAGAAGAGCAAAACAACTGAGGTTCAGGGAAACTGAAACTAGAATAGCACCAACTACTTTCTATGTCTGTGTTTTGGGGGAGAGTGAATGTGTTAGTCCTAACTGGGGTCATGTTCTTTGCCTTGGAAGCAATCAGTTGTGATCAGGGGAAAAGAAAAGTAGCACTGTGAGAGCCTTTGGCCGTGTTGTTTGTTGGGAGGTGAATATGTGTCTGTTATAAGCACTCAATAACTGTTTCTTCAATTGATGAGTAAATAAAAGAGAAGACTGGTAAAAAAAAACATATTTTCCATGAGCAATATTTAATAATATTTTCTCCACTCTAGCTCATGTAAATGAAGTTTGTAATGGTAATACAAGTAAAATTGTTCAATTATGCTTTTTAGAA
This sequence comes from Pan troglodytes, assembly GCF_028858775.2. Classification (NCBI taxonomy): domain Eukaryota; kingdom Metazoa; phylum Chordata; class Mammalia; order Primates; family Hominidae; genus Pan; species Pan troglodytes. Next base: position 109,811,338 of record NC_072412.2, on the reverse strand, counting down.
AATTTACATTCACGTTAAAACACATCTACCAGGACTGAAAAGTAGAAAGAAAATACTTTGAATACATAAAAGGAAGGATTTTTCGGAGCTCGGAAGTTTCCTTTTAAATTAATAAATGAAAATATTTCATAACTGTGCATTATTTTTCTTCAAATACTAGGTTGTATTGCCACATTATTATGATGGACACTTTTCAAAACCTCTATTAGGAAATGAGTTGGTTCACACTTTGTCTAGCACAGTGACCCCTGTCATATTCTTATACCATTGTCAGCCCATTACTTCCTTATTTAAACAAGTCCTCAAAACCTGATATGACCTAGTGATAGAATTCATTCTAGTAGGATATTTCTATTGGTTGAAATATACTTTTTCATCAGACTAAATGTAATTCTTATTGGGTTATGTGGTATTGTAATTTTACATTGTAAATTTCAATTAAAATTGTAATAGTAATTTTTAACTGTAATTAAACAAAAGGTACTTAAAACACGAAGTATTTAACAGATTTAACATTTACATTAAAATGGAAATACATAAATTATGATGACTTTTAATTTTGAACAGATATTCACATTTAAATTCATATGTTTTAATTTTTAATATAAAACTGTGTTCCATTGAATAAAATACACAATAAAAAGTTTTCACAAGGTAAAATAATTATGGAACAAATTATTTATAACAATTGTCAAAGTAAACCTTGTGAAGAGTCTGAGATTTCACCCTATTTGAACATTAACAGTTTAGCCTGCCACATGTTCGTGAATATGTAGGAGCTATAATAGTCCTGAGTCAGAAAAAAAGCAGCATAGTTTATTACTCACAGCAATAACGGTAGCCAAGAATCCTCGTTTTTGCTTCAGTTCCGTGAGGTGAGTCCCAGTTCCCATGGGCTGGTACAAAGAGTCTCAAGCGACACATCCCCAGCAATGGGTTATGTGAAGGTAAAAGAGCCCTGAATTGAAGGAACCTAAATGTTTTATGATGCACAGTAGGTATGCATAGCCTTTGCTCTAGGGGAGCACTCTGTCTTCCAAGGCTGTTCATTGTAGAAGCAACTCTAACACTCTCTGGAAACAAGGGCAACCGGTGCCTCTGCTCATAAGACATGCAGAACAAGAGAGGCCTATAAAGAAGTATTTCCCTACAACTCAATACAAAGCTTCCCCAAACTTGTTATAGGAGTCCTAGCAAACATACAGAATTCACTTGATATCATTTTCACTTGTTAGTTGCCCTTTCTTCTCTCAAAAATGATATAATGCTGCACAATATCAACAGACAGGCTTATTGAGAGTCAAATTACCATTTTTTTAAAACACTACACTTTGCAGATTACTAAAGGGAGTTCACATATCACCAATAATACAGTTTTTCACGATTTATAATTTATTGACCTATTGGCAAATTCTAGTTTGCTCTGCTCTATTATTATATTATATATTATATTGCTCAGCTAATGTTATAATTATTTTCTCTCTTGCTTTCTTGAGATTTACTTTTTTGTATTAATGCCAAAAAATTTCACTTAATTTATCCATATTTTCTCTATTGACCTGTAACTTTAAGTTCCTTCTACCCCACTAGAGACTATTAGTTTGCATTATAAATCTTCACATATGGCCCAGTGCAGTGGCTCACACATGTGATCCCAGCCCTTTGGGAGGTGGAGGTGGGTGGATCACCTGAGGTCAGGAGTTCAAGACCAACCTGGCCAATGTGGTGAAACCCCGTCTCTATTAAAAATACAAAAATTAGCCGAGCATGGTGGCAGGCACCCGTAATCCCAGCTACTCGGGAGGCTGAGGCAGGAGAATCGCTTGAACCCAGGAGACGGAGGTTGCAGTGAGTCAAGATCACGCCACTGCACTCCAGCCTGGGAGACAAGAGTGAAACTCCACCTAAAAAAAAAAGTTAAAAAAAAATCTTCACATATGATGTTATCCAACTAATAATGTCTAAATTCTTATGTATATTTGTTTATTTAGTCTTAACAATTATTTAAAAATATTAATTTTGGAAATTTGTGTTGGCTAATTCTCAGTCCTTCTTCTGATTGTAAAAGTAGATTTTTGATATACTAGATTACTTGTGTGTCTAATGTGGCAGCCATTAATCAGATGGGTCTATTGAGAATTTGACATTTGACTAGCATAAATGAGCAGCTGAATTTTTAATTTTATGCAACTTTCATTAAGGAAAATGTAAATGTAAAAACTACTGCTGAATTTAATTATTGGAAAACTTTTAAGTATGATGGAATAACTGGGGAAAATGAGTCCACTTTTCCAACAGTAAATTTAATGAGCTCTAAATACAGATCAAATATTTCAATGAAGATTGAGCATCTGAAACAAGATCCACTATAAGAGTCAAATGCAGAGCCGACTTTGAAGAAAGCACTTTAACATGACATACAGAGCTTGCAATGTATCAGACAGAACTAGAAAAATTCTGGTTGTGTGCATTCTTCAAACATTCTTTACTCCCATCTTCTCTAATAAGATTGCTGTGTGACTATATTCATTTATCAGGAATCTGGTCACATAGGCTAACTGATTTTACTAAAGTAATCATAAGTATCTTTCAGTTTTATTAAATTTATCTTTATATACCATGGAAATCATTTTACTAATAAATGATGTAAGTGGTTTAAGTTAATCCAATTTGACTAATCTGTGTTTTACCCAATCAGGATTCTTGTTAAGCCTCACATTCCTAGCCTTTCTTAGTGATTTTTAAATCTGTTTCTACATGGAAGCATCAAAATTATTTCTGTATGAAAACTGGTAACATTATTAAACCAACGGATAGTGCTACATCCGCAGCATTTTGGTGGCAGGTTTAACTTAATCCAGTGATTCTATTTTAAAAATATCAAACCCAGAGCACCATTTGAAAATATTATTTTCTCTTTGGTTAAAATTCTGCATTCTCTACCCAATGAAAGAGTGTATCAAATTGATTGGTAAGTGTGCCAACACAAATGCAGCTGTTTAGAATGGAAATGTTAGCTGTGTATAAACTCCAAACTATATCCCATGGTATGTTAAAGATTAAGTCCACCCAGGGAGAAAAGCCTGGGGCCCAAGTTAAGGGACCAAATGTTCCATTTCCCATTCTCCCCAGGATTTGTCTTTTCTTGAGCCTTCATTGCTTCACTCACTGTAGTGCCAAGAGAAACATCTGACCAGAATATAGAATTAAAAAACTGTAGACCAAGGAGTGAGATGTTTGTGATTACCCTGATTTGTGTGTTTGTGTGTTGTGCACATGTATGAAGGCAGAAGCATTAGCAAAAAGAAAAACAGATAAAAGCAACCAAAGCTCATCTATGAATATACATTTGTTTTTTCTGTCCTGTACTCTACCTTGCCTTCTATAAGTTCTGAAGTTAATTTTAAGCTCTTTCTCTTCTACTACTACTGTTTATTTCCCATTTAATTTTAACTACATTTTTGCCTCTGCTTTCCACTCTGGCTGACTTTATTTAGCTTTTTGCTTGCCAAATGATACAATTTATACGTCTATTTTTTTCTATATGATAGGTTGAATTTGAAATTATTTTAATCTTGAGCATCTTTCATGGGCATTAAACCCACTGCTATATTTATGTGCAGAAATCTGATCATTGCTCACTTGTGAGGGGAAAAAATAAAAGCTGGCTATCTGCACTAATTAGTTTAAGTTGTCATAATAGAAGAGCTAATTTCAGATAGACTTCAGATATTAAAGTTGAAATATCTCAGCCTTTGTGGAGAATGCCAAGTTTTAAAATCTTAAATGTTTTCTTTAATAAATTGTGGATATTTGGTGGCTTAGGAAATATTTTCTCTTTCTTCTGTTTAATATACTAGAATTCTATTCTTCCTGATCTAGCTTTAAATATAATTAAGTAGGAAATAAACAGTGAGCTGTCTTTAATTATCATTAATTCTATGAAAACTTTAAAATATTACAAAGTTATTAAGACATTTTTTCCCCTCATTTGTTCGAAGGCTAATTCAAACAGGCAGTAAAAGTTGTGCTTGAATACTGATTCTGCAAGCCAAAATAAAACTCTGAATGCATTCTACTTAAATTTGGCAATTAAAATATAGACAATGAAATTATACAAGGTTATAATTGTTCTTCTATGTGAAAATATTTACCAAATTGAAAGGGAAAAGAAATATGTATTATACCTCCTCTGAGCTAGAAAGTGCTCCCGTATGTACTTGAAATTTTATCCAGTAAAGCTATTTATTAGAGCCCTGCAGGCTGAACTAATTCTCAACTCAGCCTCAAACTTTAAAAGTTTAAGAGCTTTGCACATTTTTTAACCTAATCTGGGAAGCAATTACATGATCCTTGCATTATCATCCTCATATTGAGAATCTTCACACTGAGAATTGGAAACCAACTCCCATTTGCAAGATGATGTAATAAAGAATATCCTGATCCCTTAGTCTCTTAAAAATATGCCCTAAAATGTAAGTAGAATGAGAATAAATATATAAATTCTGTCTTCATGGAAAATATATATTTACTGCAACCCACAATAGAGGCAGACAGCAGCAGAGCCATGGTAACTGACGTGGCGGGGGGTTTGGGGAGGAGGCCGGGTCTAAAAGCCTAAAAAGAAGCCACCAAAGATAAACAAGCCCCTGGTGCTCTAGAAGTGACAGCAAGACTAGGGTGGAAGCGGGCTGGGGTGAAGAGGGATTTGCTTAAAGTCTATGTAAGGAGCTGGGCTGATGGGTCCTTATGAGCACCCTGCGCAGGCAGGTGTTTCCACTCCCACAGAAGCCTGGAAAGTCCCTTGTGAAGACACGGAAAAGATCAGCCCTATTAGAAGCAAGGGTAGGGTGCAGAGTTCTGTATGCCCTACGTACTGAAGAGTAAAACCACCTATGCCCTCCCTGTTGTCTGGTAGGTTTTATGCCCATATAGACATTTGGAAGAGTTTTATCTGAAGACGTTGAAGGAGTCCCCAATGAATTAATCACTGTCAGCGAGTAACCACATGATTCTTAGGAAGGAGGAAAGAAAAAGGAATGTTTCTTTTTTTCCCATAATTATAATTACATTAATTTTAGTGTCTTTTCACTTCTTTAAAAGTAGGTCAGTGCTATGGTTTGGCTCTGTGTCCCCACCCCAGTTTCATCTTGACTTGTACTCCCATAATCCCCACGTGTCATGGGAGGGACCCAGTGGGAGGTAATTGAATCGTGGGGGTGTGTTTTCCCGTGCTGTTATTGTGACACTGAATAAGTCTCAAGAGACCTGATGGTGTTATAAAGGGCATTTCTCTTTGCTGCCTCCGTGTGATGTAGGACGTGTTTACTTCCCCTTCTGCCATAACTGTAAGTTTCCTCCAATCTCCCCAGCCATGCTGAACTGTGAGTCAATTAAACCTCTTTCCTTTATAATTACCCAGTCTCGAGTATGTCTTTATTAGCAGTGTGGGATTGGACTAGTACAGTGAGTATACTACTTTGATACAAAAAATAGGTAATATATATATATATAAAAATAATAATTTTAGAGGTTAAATAACTTTCAAATGGACCCATGGCAAGAAGGGCTGAGAAACAGAAATTCTACTCAGCCCAGACATTCCAAAACTTCAACACACCATGCCCTTTTCTATCTATATCAGAAATAAGGAATTAATAGTAAAGCTATTCAGTGTTTCTTAAAAAATATTAGATTGTGAATGTAATATTCAAAAATGGATTTGGCATTTAAAAAATACAATTCAATTCACAAAGGTAATATGTAATAACCTAAACAGTTGACATTTCAAGACATATTGTCAATCTATCACTAAGTCTTACAGCACCATAATCTCTAACTTTCTCTACTATGGAGCTTGCTAGAAAATAGTTATCTATTATATTACAAAATATTTTTATCCAGCAATGAAGCAAAAACTAATATAAACTTTAAAAACTCTATTAAATACAACACTAGTGTTTTTGAAAATCTGTCTTAGGCTCTGTGGTTGTTTTTGCTTTGATGCCACCACGGTGATATAGCAATAACTTATGCATCCAGAAACATTTAGTGATCACCTAAAATGTGCAGGATACAGGGGAAATTCATCATTAGCAGCAAAGACAGACAACATATCTAGATGTGCAATCATAACTCAATGTGCAACAAAGGGGGCGTTTTGCTGAGCAGGCTCAGCAGAGACTGGAGAACTGGAAATTACAGAGGTGGGGATATTAGAAGAAAAATTGGAATGACGGATTAATGCAAGATCACCGAGAAGTTGGAGTGAGAAAAAGGCAATCGGGATATCTGTGCCATGACAACTAGACATAAGAGATCATGTTTTCATAGAGTTGCAAGTAATTCATTTCGGGTGAAAGCTTTGTGTTTATTGGCACAAAGTGTTATCACAGAGAAAGGCAGGATCCTGATTGTGCAGACCCATAGGAAAAGGTAAGAAATTTATTCACTATTTTGCAGGTAAGGAATCATTTGAGTGTTTATAAAAATAAGAAATTAACTATTTTAAAGAAAAATATGTATTGTCAACTTTAAGAATAAATTAAGACTGGCAAACTGCAGGGGTGCCATCATAAAGAAATAACTGGGCAGATTTGAATGTTCTTTTGTCCAACCAAATGTGACAGAGAAACAACAGGATGAGGCAGAAGAGGAAGGTGGCCATCAGCTGTCCAGAAAGGCAATGATGTGGGTCTTAACAGTATTCTCTGAGAAAGTATATTTTGGGTACTGAGTGAAGTTTCGGTCTACTGGGTTTGTCTGCTGAGTATGTTTATGAATTGACTTTAAGACATTCATTTATCTTTTCAGAAATATCTATTGAACATATTCTATGTACCAGAGTTTTTGTTACATAAATCAGGTGTCCCCAGACCCCAGGCCACAGACCAGTACTATAATTTAAATGTCTAATTCCAAGGGACAGGAGTCTATACTGCAGACATTTCATTGGTCAAAGCAAATCAGGTAGACAGGCATGATGTGAATAGACAGACCTCAGACCACAGTACTGGTCTGTGGCCTGTTAGGAATGGGACTGCACAGCAGGAGGTGAGTGGTGGGCCAGCAAGCATTACTTCCTGAGCTCTGCCTCCTGTTAGATCAGCAGCAGGATTAGATTCTCACAGGAGTGTGAACCCAATGGTGAACTGCCCTTGAGAGGGATCTATGTTGTATGCGCCTTACGAGAATTTAATGCCTGATAGAACAGTTCTGTTTTATGCTGAAACCATCTCCCACTGGCCATTCGTAGGAAAATGGTCTTCCATGAAATGGGTTCCTGGTACCAAAAAGTTTGGGGCCTACTGACATAAGATGGATACGTACCTCTATTTCAGGTGGCTGTGAGATGTCTCAATGAAGATGGGCAATAAATAAATTCCGAACTCCAGCCTGAACAGAAATATTACAATTTTGACTTTTTTACCACTGTATAAGTCCATTTTCATGCTGCTGATAAAGACACACCCAACACTGGGAAGAAACAGAGACTTAATTGGACTTACAGTTCCACATGGCTGGAGAGGCCTCAGAATCATGGCGGGAGGTGAACGGCACTTCTTACATGGTGGTGGTAAGAGAAAATGAGGAAGATGCAAAAGCAGAAACCCCTGATAAACCCATCAGATCTCATGAGACTTATTCACTACCAGGTGAATAGTATGGGGGAAACCACCACCATGATTCAAATTATCTCCCATTGGGTCTCTCCCACAACACATGACAATTTTGGGAGTAAAATTCAAGATAAGATTTGGGTGGGGACACATAGTCAAACTATACCATTCTGCCCCTGGCCCTCCAAATCTCATGTCCTCACCTTTCAAAACCAATCATGCCTTCCCAACAGTCCCCCAAAGTCTTAACTCATTTCAGCATCAACCAAAAATCCACAGTCCAAAGTCTCATCTGAGACAAGGCAAGTTCCTTTCACCTATGAGCCTGTAAAATCAAAAGCAAGCTAGTTACTTCCTAGATACAATGGGGGTACAGGTATTTGGTAAATACAGCTGTTCCAAATGGGAGAAATTGACCAAAACAAAGGGATTACAGGGCCCATGCAAGTCCAAAATCTAGAGGGCAGTCAAATTTTAAAGTTCCAAAATGATCTCCTTTGACTCCAAGTCTCACATCCAGGTCACGCTGATTCAAGAGGTGGCTTCCCATGGTCTTAGGCAGCTCCACCCCTGTGGCTTTGCAGGGTACAGCCTCCCTCCCAGCTGCTTTCACAGGGTGGCATTGAGTGTCTGGGGCCTTTCCAGGCAAACAGTGGAAGTTGGTGGATCTACCTTTCTGGAGTCTGGAGGACAGTGTCCCTCTTCTCACAGCTCCACTAGGCAGTACCCCAGTAGGGACTCTGTGTCGGAGCTCTTGACCCCACATTTGACTTTTGCACTGCCCTACCAGAGGTTCCTCATGAGTGCCCTGCCTCTGCAGCAAACTTCTGCCTGGGTATCCAGGCATCTCCATACATCCTCTGAAATCTAGGTGGAGGTTCCCAAACCTCAATTCTTGACTTCTGTGTACTCACAGGCTAAACACCACATGGAAGCTGCCAAGGCTTGATGCTTGCATCCTCTAAAACCATGACCTTAGGTCTATGTTGTCCCCTTTCAGCCATGGCTGGAGTGGCTGGGACACAGGGCGCCAAGTCTATAGGCTGCACACAGCATGGGAACCCTGGGCACAGCCCATGAAACCATTTTCTCCTAGGCATCCAGGACTGTGATGGGAGTGGCTGCCATGAAGTCCACTGCCATGTCCTGGAGACATTTTTCTCATTCTCTTGGGGGTTAACATTTGACTCCTCGTTACTTATGCAAATTTTTGCAGTAGGCTTGAATTTCTCCTCAGAAAATGAGTTTTTCTTTTCTATCACATTTTCAGGCTGCAAATTTTTCAAACTTTTATGCTTTGCTTCCTTTATGAAACGGAATGCCCTTAACAGCACCCAAGTCACCTCTTGAATGCTTTGCTGCTTAGAAATTTCTTCTGCCAGATACCCTATATCATCTCTCTGGAGTTCAAAGCTCCACAAATCTCTAGGCAAGGGGAAAAATACCACCAGTCTCTTTGATAAAACATAAAAAGAGTCACCTTTGCTCCAGTTCCCAACAAGTTCCTCATCTCCATCTGAGACCACCTCAGCCTGGACCTTATTGCTCATATCACTATCAGGCTTTTGGTCAAAGCCATTCAACAAGTCTCTAGGAAGTTTCAAACTATTCCACATTTTCCTGTCTTCTTCTGAGCCCTCCAAATTTTTCCAACTTCTGCCTGTTACCCGGTTCAAAAGTGGCTTCCACTTTTTTGGGTATCTTTTCAGCAATGCCCCACTGTACTGGTACCAATTTACTGTATTAGTCCATTTTCACACTGCTGATAAAGACACACCCAAGATGGGGAAGAAAAAGAGGTTTAATTGGACTTACAGTTTCACGTGGTGGGGGAGGCCTCAGAATCATGGCAGGAGGCAAAACCGCCCCCATGATTCAAATTATCTCCCACCAGGTTCCTCCCACACATGGGAATTATGGGAGTACAATTCAAGATAAGGTTTGGGTAGGGACACAGAGCCAAACCATATCAACTACTATGCATAAATTTATGAGAGTTATGTGAGTTTTCTTGGGGAAAACATAAAAATTAAGGTGAACATTTTAAGATACAAGTAGATGAAGAAAATTCGTACATGTTATTGGAAAGAAGTTTCAGAAAGTTGAATAGAAAACTGTGAGAGGGACATGTCTAACTAAAAAGTCTTGCATTCTATTGTAACACATTTATCATTAACATTGTATTAATAAAGCAAATCAAATAAACACTGTCTATTATGGTCTTGTCAATTATAAAATAATTATATTGCTTATGAAAAGTAAGGATATTCAGGTAGCATAGATAAAAGATGTGCATGTGAAACATAAAACATTTAATTAATAGTTTTTATTTTCCAGATTTTTAATAGGGTAGAGACATTTTTAGTATAATTATTGATGATTATTTCCTGTGCATGGTTAAATTTTTCAATGTCTTTGTCCCATAATAAAGCAGAAACACATAGGAACTGAAACATGCCTTTCCAGTCATTACATGTTTGCCAGTGGATGAACTGCCAAAATTTGGGGTTGATTGAGTCTTATGCCTCAGGAAAAACACCCCACTGAAGGTAAATATATGCCAATGAGTCCAGCGATAGGGAAATGGCAGGAGACTGTCAGAATAGAATCTGTTTCAGCATGCTAAAGCTTAGTTCTTGGCAGGTGCAAAATAACTCTGCAAACTTCAGAGTCAGAATCATACAAGACAAGTTTATTTCTTATATGTGCTGTATATCCATTGTCTGGCCTGGCTCCATGTCTTCAGTCAGGGATGCCTGTTTGTGGAGAAGGCCCTCTCTAGGATATTGCCAGTCTCCTAGTAGTGAAAAAATAGAGACTGAAAGACCAGGAACTATACCTTAAATGTCTAGTTTTAAGGGACAGGAGTCTATTCTGCAAACATTTTGTTCGTCAAAGCAAATCAGGTAAAATTTGTCGATGGATAGAGATGCGTAAATTCCCAGGTAGGGAGGAGACCTCTAGGCAGCGGGAAGGGACAAACAGAGGATTGACTTTCCGGTGCGAGATTTTTTTCACACTACTCAAAGGAATGCACCATTTAAAACTTACTAATTTGTATATTTCTGGAATTTTCTAATTAGTGTTTTCGGACCATGGCTGAACACAGGTAACTAAAACTGTAAAACCAAAACAGCAGATAAAGGGGAACCAGTACACATTTAAAAATGTGTTAAGAGCATAGATCTCAAGTTATATGTTGTTATCAAAAAAAAAAAAAGGCAGTCATTTGTTAACAAAAGGAAACAACTGGAATAGAGCACTGGTTAAGTGCATGTCCTCTGGAGTTAGATTAAGATGGAAATCCAAGCCCAATCCACTTCTTCTTGGTTCTGCAAAACTTGGGCAAGTCACAAAATCTTTCAGAGACTCAATTTAATCCTCTGTAAAAAGGAGATAATAATATGATAATATAACCATCATTCACTGAGAGGATTCAAAGAGGTAACAAATATTAAATAAAACTTAGTAATCACTGTGATCAATGAGTATTTTTATTTAGCCTAAATTAGAAGATAAATGTCTTCCAGTATTTAAAAAGACAAAGAGGAAGAGTATGATGAGCTGTCCCAGAGAGCAGAAATAAATAATGGGACATTCCACAGAGGCATGAAAAGGATTTTTAAACTTAATTTCATTACCAACTAGAGAAGTTTTAGCTGCATAAGAAAAAAACCAAATAAGTAGACTGAAACATGTAAAATTGTAACATTTTTTCCAGTAAAAGAATCCAGGTCTGTTATGGCTGCTCCCTGGTCACCAAGCATCCCTGGCAGGGATTCACTACAGCACTGTCCTCTGCTGAGCCTCACATGCCACTCTCATTACATCCAACCAGCATTGCTGATGGAACTTCAACCCCTATTTTCACCTTCCAAATAGCAAACTGGAGAAAAGACAGCAGAATGGTGTTTCCACTTTTTCTCTGGAGAGTTTATCAAAGTTCCATGGTACGTTTCTTCTACATCTTACAGAGAGATTAATCATATGGCCACACATGTGTGTACGAGAGGAGCTATGAAAAGTCATTCTTCAAATGAGCGGCAGCACATCCAGCTAAAATGTAGGTGTCTTTTACTAAAAGTGAAGATGTGTATTGGGGTAGGCAATTAGAACTCTCAGACACATTTATTTAATAAGCTCCTTTATACACTCATTTATTATTATTCACAAATTAACTATCAGTAGAGATTCACTACCTGTCAATCTTTCCACTGTGACTCTCCAGCTGAGTAGCCCATGGTAAACTAAGTGTAGACAGAACCGCACAGGGTACTGACCCCTAAAGATCTAAATCAGTGCCACTCAAAATGCCATCTGCAACCTGCTTTTTACCAATCTGCAGTGAAATATGTCTAGAAATTGAATGATTCTAAATTTTTGTAGTAGTTTGACGGAGTGGTTTATGCCTGTTAAATCTCCTAAGTTGTTAAGACTTATGTTTTAGGACTTTTAAATTTCACTTTTCCTGTACCTTTTTATATTTGATGAAAGTATTGGTTCCAGATGATTGGAAACAAAACAAAATTGATCTTTTGTCACATATAATTGAAGATGCAATGACTCAGAGCAAACAGCAAAGACAACGTTGAATGAGGATGCATTTGGCAGTGAGAGTTCTATTCGGCTTTGAGGTACATGTAGTATCACCTTTTGAAGACGTATATAAGCTTTATTTGAAACTTTCCCACATGTCAGATGATAATCCAAAACAGGTGATGTGATCATCCTCGCTGCAAAAAGAGAAAAGTTACCTCGTCCTTGTTCTGAGTAGAAGACATTCTTCCAAACCAAATGCAAGTCCTCATGATTCAGCCACCTATACCTAAATGATTCATTTAATCATTCAAATCACAAAATTTATATTGGATGGGAACAATAAAAATGTAGCAAAGCAAGCATAAATAATAAGCATGTAACTGAAAAAAATTGCCATTTGGAAAAAGAGCATCACAGTTGCATTGCTCAGACTATATCATGTAGAACAGATACGTCGAGAGTATTTGCCTTTATCATGGAGTGAGCTTCTTGGTCAGTCATTCTTACTTTCCTCAGATCTGTTCTTTAAGAGAACACCTTTACTCAGTCCTGCACGGATACATGTGAAAGAGGCATGGAGGCCACAACAGAAGCTAGGTGCATAGACAACTATTTTCTAGGCTGACATGACAGAAACGATTTCTTTCAACCTTCATTGTCTGTTGGTTGAGCCAAAGGGCCAGTTGGCGAAGTCAAAGATCTCCATTCATGCACCACCCACGTGGAGGCCTGGTGCTACACAGACTGCATCACTCGCAGGTCTCAGCTCGTCTGCATCCATCTTGGGCCCTGCCTCTGAAATTGGGAGGCATCAAGGAGGCTGGATTACACTCACAGAAGCTGACTTATTTTTCTTCTGTGCAATAATTTTAGCCTTTGTCAAGCAAGAAATACTCAGAATAATTGTGAGGTTAGGCTTCTCCAGTTTTTCGTCTCCTACACTGAAATACATGTGTCTTGTGATTTGCACCTCCATATCTCTGCTTTGGGCAGGGCATTTAACATATTTTTTCCAAAGCTATAGAGCGTATTATTATGATTTTTAGATGTATTGGTTGCTGACCACCAGCAGAGAGTATTTCTAGAAATCTGGAAGTGTTTCCTTATTTCCCTTTTTCCCAATGGGCCTGTTTGGGCAAAATTCATTTTCTTGTGAAAACTTGCAGAAGGCTGGAAGTGGTAGCCAACAGTCTTCAACATCCTAAAATTCTCTACACAGTCTCCTACAGCTATAGTACTGAAAGGTCCATCATGTGCATTCTAAAGACACAACAAGCATTATATTATCTACCTTTCACGTAATGGAATTGACTATATGCTTTTCTCCTCTTTTGAGTATTGCCAATTTTATTTTTAAGTAGGGCCTCTCTTCTTACACAATGCAGACATGGGAAGAAGGGAGTATAAAAATTAAGTACCCAATGAGCCATGAATGACCCAGTTTTAACAACTTTTGAATTAATTCAGCTACCTTGAGTTGTAGAGGCATCCCCAAGGTGGGCAAGATCCAGCTACTTAAAAGAATGTCTGTTCTCAGAATGATGTAGGGGGAAAGTGTAACTCTCTGAGGGAAAGAAAATGGACTGCCAAAATTAGCCAATTTTTGGCTGGGTGTGGTGTCTCATGCCTGTAATCCCAGCACTTTGGGAAGCCAAGGCAGGTGGATCACCTGAGGCCAGGAGTTCGAGACCAGCCTGACCAATATGGCAAAACCCTTTCTCTACTAAAAATACAAAAAATTAGCAGGGCATGGTGGTAGGTGCCTGTAATCCCAGATACTCAGGAGGCTGAGGCAGGAGAATCACTTGAACCCAGGAGGTGGAGGCTACAGTGAGCCACAATCACCCTATTGCACTCCAGCCTGGGCAACAAAAGTGAAACTCCATCTAAGAAAAAAAAATTAGCAGATTTTAAAAACAAATGCTTAATTACAGTTTAATAAATATTAATTAAAAATAATGTAATCAAATGTATTATAAATATTATCTATTAAAATTATACAAGTGACTAGTTATTTTTGTTTTAACATAATTTTTGATATTGATTAATGCATGGGAAAAATGCATTTCAAAGTTAATCTCAAAAAAATTTTTTGCACAAGCTCTGGCATGCAAAAACAGCCAGGAAAACAGCCCCAGAAAGAACTGAGAGCAACCCTTTGGCAAATGGCGCTATCGTTCTTATCTATCTCTAAAGTTGAAATTGTTCATGTATATTAATTCAGCACTCTGTCACAAAAAAACTGTATAAATAATAATCATATTACCTGAAAATAAAAATATACATTTTTCTATCTAATTCACATGTAATCGATCATGAGTTTACCTTTTATCGCAGAAAGCCCTGCACATTTCAAGAATAAGTCTGTACGATAATAATATGTGTGTCCCAGACTTAAAAAGTCAAGCATTGGATAGAGCTGGAGCAGAGAGAATTAAAAAGTGAGACCTGTGGATTGCCGTGGCATGGTGTTTGGAATATAAACTGGGTTTACTAGCATGAAAATTCTTCTATTTTTTCAATCAAGATTTTGGCTGGCTCTGGTAAGAGTGTTGCAATGTCCCATGGGCATATTAACAGGTGAAGCTCAAAGCTTGCTTTTTACCCTGCACTTGTAGAAGACTTTAATGAATAGAGATTAGTAGGTCTGGAAACAGCTTTTTCTGGCAAACATCAGCCATTTTTAAAATGTTTAGAAATAGCAAATCCTTGATTATCTACCAAGAACATTCACCCTCTTAATGTTTTAAACCCATGCATATTGTAATATGGAGTTAATGCATCATTTCTGATTCATTTAATCTTATCGCATCATGAGGTTATAACAACAGTGCAATTTTATAGTCCAAATTGCTCCAAATTGCTGTTGAGCTTTTAAATTAGGCATTTTTAAAAATCCAAAAATAATATTTTAACTAGGGATAAAAGCAGCTTGAAACATACATGATCTAAACTAGCTAAAAAATGGATTCCATGAAGCTCACATCAGCTCCATACCACACATTCCTCTGTAACTACCAGATATAATCTTTCCAATCAATACCAGGGGTCTTTCTCAAAGTCTTACATTTTCAACTTTTTAAATGTCCACTCACACTACAGTTTCATTGTATCTGTCTTAAATTACAAATATTTACCCAGATTTTCTCTATAGTTAAATTACTATCTGGGATACTACTCTCTTCATGACATTATTAAATGTTTTAGTGATTTGTGGTACACTTAGTAAAATAATTTATTTGAGATACACAACTACTCTGGAAAATGACATGTCTTAGTTACTGTCAGGTGGTATTATATGCACTAGCAGGCATAGTAAGTTATTCTAGTCATCAAAGAAGTTATCAATTGAATGCCAAGTATCACTGATTCCTTCTCTATTCTCCTAATGAGAAATGAAGGAACTACAGTAGGTGTGAATGTAATTAAAAAGTATATAATATGGAACAAAAATATGGTAAAAAGAATAACTTTTAGCTGATCTCATAATGTTACCATTGTTGTATATAGATAAAAGTCTTGGTAGGATTTACACAAATAAAAGAAAGGCCATTGGGAGTTGTGAGAACTGTTCCTAATACACTCATTCATTAATCACACATTCATTCATCAATGTCGGGTGTCAACAAACATGTATTGATCACCTAGAATGTGTTTGCCAGTGAGCTTCACAGCAGAAATACCAACCATGTTCTGATTGTGGAGACACAAACATAAACAATCATGACCAATTGTTATATAATTTATGATATGTATATGAAATTGTTAGAAAACAAATAATTGGAACTAAATGGATAAGAAAAGTCTTCATTAAAAAGGTGACATTTTTCCCAAAACAAGAAATTTAAGTAGGTTACCAAGAAGGACGTATGGGAAGGGGATTCCAGCTATAGAGATTTTGAAGGTAGCATATACCGGAAGAGTGTGCATGAGAGTTCCTCAATGAATTAATCAATGTCTAATTCAATAAAATGAATTACTCTAGCTCTTTGTCCTGTGATTTTAGTCAAACTATTGAAATAGAGGAAATAGAAATACAAACTACCATCAGAGGATTCTAAAAAACACCTCTATGCAAACAAACCATAAAATCTACAAAAAATGGTTAAATTGCTGGACATACATACCCTCCCAAAACTAAAGCAGGAAGAAGTTGAATCTCTGAATAGACCAATAATAGGTTGTGAAATTGAGGCAATAATTAATAGCCTACAAAGCAAAAAAAGTCCAGGACCAGATGAATTCACAGCTGAATTCTACCAGAGATACAAAGAGGAGCTGATACCATTCCTTCTGAAACTATTTCAATCAATAGAAAAAGAGGGAATCCTCCCTAACTCATTTTAAGATGCTAGTATCATCCTGATCACAAAGCCTGGTAGAGACACAACAAAAAAAGAGAGTTTTAGGCCAATATCCCTGATGAACATCTATGCAAAAATGCTCAATAAAATACTGGCAAACTGAATCCAGCAGCACATCAAAAAGCTTATCCACCACAATCAAGCCGGCTTCATCCTTGGGATGCAAGGCTGGTTCAACATATGCAAATCAATAAATGTAATCCATAACAGAAACAGAATCAATGACAAAAACCGCATGATTATCTCAACAGATGCAGAAAAGGCATTTGACAAAATTCAACAGCCCTTCATGCTAAAAACTCTCAATAAACTAGGTATTGATGGAAAGTATCTCAAAACAATAAGAGCTATTTATGACAAACCCACAGCCAACATCATACTGAATGGGCAAACATGGAAGCATTCCCTTTGAAAACCAGCACAAGACAAGGATGCCCGCTCTCACCACTCTTATTTAACATAGTGTTGGAAGTTCTGGCCAGGGCAATCAGGCAAGAGAAAGAAATGTATTCAATTAGAAAAAGAGGAGGTCAAACTGTCTCTGTTTGCAGATGACATGATTGTATATTTAGAAAACCCCATCATCTCAGCCCAAAATCTCCTTAAACTGATAAGCAACTTCAGCCAAGTCTCAGGATACAAAATCAATGTGCAAAAATCACAAGCATTCCTATACACAAATAATAGACAAACAGAGAGCCAAATCATGAGTGAACTCCCATTCACAATGACTAAAAAGAAGATAAAATACCTAGGAATCCATCTTAAAGGGATGTGAAGGACCTCTTCACAGAGGACTACAAACCAATGCTCAACAAAATAAAAGAGGGCACACATGGAAGAACATTCCATGCTCATGGATAGGAAAACTCAATATCATGAAAATGGTCATACTGCCCAAGGTAATTTATAGACTCAATGCTATCCCCATCAAGCTACCACTGACTTTCTTCACAGAATTGGAAAAAACTACTTTAAAGTTAATATGGAACCAAAAAAGAGCCCATGTAGGGAAGATAATCCTAAGCAAAAAGAACAAAGCTGGAGGCATCACGCTACCTGTCTTCAAACTACACTACAAGGCTACAGTAACCAAAACAGCATGGTAATGGTACCAAAACAGATATATAGACCAATGGAAGAGAACAGAAGCCTCAGAAATAATGTCACATATCTACAGCCATCTGATCTTTGACAAACCTGACAAAAACAAGCAATGGGGAAAAGATTCCCTATCTAATAAATGGTGCTGGGAAAACTGGCTAGCCATATGTAGAAAGCTGAAACTGGATCCCTTTCTTATATCGTCTACAAAAATTAACTCACGATGGATTAAACACTTAAATGTAAGACCTAACATCATAAAAACCCTAGAAGAAAACCTAGGCAATACCATTCAGGACATAGGCATGGACAAAGACTTCATGACTAAAACACAGAAAGCAATGGCAACAAAAACCAAAATAGCCAAATGGGATCTAATTAAACTAAAGAGCTTCTGCACAGCAAAAGAAACTATCATCAGAGTGAACAGACAACCTACAGAACAGGAGAAAATTATTCCAATCTACCCATCTGACAAAGGGCTAATATCTAGAACTTACAAAGAACTTAAACAAATTTAAAAGAAAAAAACAAACAACCCCATCAAAAAGTGGGCAAAGGATATGAACAGACACTTCTCAAAAAAAGACATTTATGCAGCCAACAGACATATGAAAAAATGATCATCATCACTGGTCATCAGATAAATGCAAATCAAAACCACAGTCAGATACCATCTCAGGCCAGTTAGAATGGTGATCATTAAAAAGTCAGGAAAAAACAGATGTTGGAGAGGATGTGGAGAAATAGGAATGCTTTTACACTATTGGTAGGAGTGTAAATTAGTTCAACCATTGTGGAAGATAGTGTGGCGATTCCTCACGCATCTAGAACTAGAAATAGCATTTGACCCAGTGATCCCATTACTGGGTATATATGCAAAGGATTATAAATCATGGTACTATAAAGACACATGCACACGTATATTTATTGCGGCACTATTCACAATAGCAAAGACTTGGAACCAACCCAAATGTCCATCAATGATACACTAGATTAAGAAAATGTGGCACATATACACCATCGAATACTATGCAGCCATGAAAAAGGATGAGTGCATGTCCTTTGCAGGGACATGGATGAAGCTGGAAACCATCATTCTAAGCAAACTATCATAAAGACAGAAAACAAAACCCCGCATTCTCTCACTCATAGGTGGGTGTTGAACAATGAGAACACATGGACACAGGGAAGGGAACATCAGGGTGTGTGGGGCTGGGGGAGGGATAGCATTAGGAGAAATACCTAATATAAATGATGAGCTGATGGGTGCAGCAAGCCAACATGGCACATGTATACCTTTGTAACAAACCTGCACCTGGAGCACATGATGTACCCTAGAACTAAAGTATAATAATAATAATAATAATAATAATAATAATAATAAAAGAAAGTTAATTAATTAGGAATGTCTCAAAGAAGACAAGGAAAACTTGAGATTTTATGAAACTAAGAAGACATTGTGGAAGGGTGGAGGTGAGCCTTACTTCCTACAAGGGCAGGGTGATCCTTTGTGTTTAGTCTAAAAACACAAATGGGAAGAGCGATTTCTTAACCTTTGCTGTCTTCCCAGAGCAATAGGCTCAGAAAAATTCAACATTTTCAGTCAGAAAGAGTCTAGGAAATTGACTCAAGTTACCAAATTTCTAACAGATAAATATAAGACACATTGTAGCTATTTCTAATATTAGTTTAAGAACATGAAAAACAAAACAAAACCAACTGCAGAACTGAAGACATAAATTTTTTTTCTTTTAATAAGTGCAAAAGCAAATGGTATAAATTATGCAAAATATTGTCCTCCTTATTCACTTATATTTATTAAAAGTATTTCAGAATTATACACAGACTTTCATCATGGAAGTAATGACATGAAAATATTTTAGTGTTCTGAACAACATTTGGACTCAACAATGAAACAGAATATAGATAGTATGGTACAAAACAAATGCTAATTTTTCATTAATGTTCTAATATTTAAAACAGTCCTTATTCAATAAATATATTTAAATGAATGAATGAAGAAATTTTGGGGTTAAAAATTGGGGATATATATGCTTATATTATTAAATTATTAATTAAAAGCAGGACATTGAATATTCATCTTAAAATTTAAGCCTAACTTTCATCTTCTAGTTCATGCATCTCAGAATGACTGATGGTCTAATTTTAGAAGAGATATCTCGCCACCCTAGGCATATGTATGTATGTGAGGATACATGGTGTAAAACAAAAATAAAATTCTAAGCTCCCCAGGTGACTGAATGAATCCCTAAGGGCATTCCAAAGTTAACCTGAAAAACTAGTAGAGGTCATGATGGGAAAGGAGGGTCAGCCATGGCTCATTATACTCTCCTCCCTTTGGAATTCAGGCACAACTGACCAGTATTAACATTAAAACAGAGGTCTTAGGACTGACAAAGCAGACTCTTGGTAGCAGTAAGATACCAAATTCCAACCTGATTCTAGTATAGCATCACATGGCAGGTAACAGGTCCTGAAAGAGATTCAAATATTTTACCGCAAAATATATTTCTTTGACATACTTTAGAATGGCCCTGCAAAGCTGCCTCTTATGGGGGAAATTTACATTCTATAGAGAATCTCCTTCCCTTACAAGGTCTTTTCAGGAGAGTCTAGCCCCTTTTAAGGTCTGATATGAAGACACTTGTCATCTACTGTCTCTGAAGCCTGCTACCTGGAGTCTTCATCTGCATAACCTTAGCTTCCATAATTCCCCTGAACTCCTCAAATTTCTTTCTGCTGACTTCAACTATTTAAGAAAAACCTAATGATTTCAACCAGTTGTCTGTCAGAAAATCTTTGAATCCACATATGACCTAGAAATCCCTCACCCACTTTGAGATGTCCTGTTTTTCCAGACCAAACCAATGTACACCTTACATGTATTGATTTACATCTGTTTGTAATTCCCTACATTTTTTCTTTAGAGATGTTAATGTAGTTAATCCTTCAGAATAAAATCCTTCTGGCCCTGGAGGCATTCCATCTCTTTAAATTGAATTTTTTTCCTTACATGTTGATTTTACAGTTTAATCTCCAAGGGCAATTTTATTTCCCTTTTTTATGGGTGTTTGGGGGATTCCTCAGGTCTAATTCTTATGCCAATTAGAGCATCGTGGCATAAAAATGCATTGTGTGTCTGAGGAATGGTGAGTAGCTTCCTGGAATTACAAGCAATCAACTATGGTACTAGAACGGTAAGTCGAGGATTTATCAACAGATCAAGATCATTTGTCATGAGTATTTGGCACTGATGGATATTGGACTTGATCATGACAGGGGTCTGCCATAGTGAAGAGCATAAGGGTAGAGACCGTCATTATTTTGTCAAGTGACACTCTAGTAAATCCAAGGTTTGGAAATGGCCATACACAAGTTCATTATTTGTCACGATGTTCTTGCGAAGATAAGCTAAAAGTCATTGTTTGTATTATATTTTTTTAGAACTATTTTATGTGTTCTTTTTCTTCAGGCCTTTTTTTTTTTTTTTTTTAACAATAGAGACTTTCTACATTTCCCAATGATAATGCCTTAAAGATAATACTTGGTGGGATAGCAACAATTTGGTAACCACGTAAGTAAGAATTGTCTTCATTTTGACTTTCAGCATGTAGCACAGACTATGACTCAACAATTACTATTTTTTCCTTAAAAAAGTTAAATTAATGCATGAGAAGGCATAAAAGATAGCACTGAGAATGTGATTTTTCTCAAACTCACCATTGCCATTTTTATGGAATAGAATCACCCACATATAATTTAATTTTAAAGAAATCATAGTCTAGAGAATTTTGTATAGCAAAAAGCACAGGTATTCAGAATGCTTCTGAACTTAAGCAATCTAAGTATTTACATGTAAATAAAGAATCTGCTTTAGGAGATTGGAATTGACTCAATAAACCCATTGCCAGTTCTGTCGTGTGGAAGGAAATTATAGTAACTCAGTTGTTGAATTAAAAGTTCTATACTTTTTAATTGATATGATCAATGCACCTATGAACAGTAAAAAAAAGACAAATATCTAAGATATTATTAATAAATTTTACTTGAAAAAGTACATGATGAATAGAAGTAGAACAGAGAAACCTATAACCTTGAAAAATAAAGAGCTTGAGGGACCAAGGAACAATCCTGATAGAGATTGAAAGAAATTGTATAAGTGAAGAAAAAAAGTATTTCTCCAAATGCAGTTAGAGTTGGCAAAGTACTTCCATGGAAATATGATTGTGAAGAGGTCTGTACTTATTCCTTCTCAATGACTTACAGTAACGTTTAACATTTATAAAGAAAAAGGAGATTTCAATAACTGACAGCACTACAGACTCAGTCTGGGACCTTAAAAATCAAACCGTTCTTTCTGCTTCTCACACAGGGACTGATACCACAAGTTCTTAGGATTTACTTCATTGACAATTTAGCTCATGATGTGCGGGAAGTATGGAATTCAGCTCACTCTACCATAACTCTATTGACTCTTTACTTCTAGTGGCAGCAAAAACAACTTGTTCTTGTGTACAGCAAACAGATTTATGACTTAAAAGAACACCAGTAACAGATATGTTGAGAACCAAGGTGTCAATTTCATAGTTTTTTTCTTCATAAAATTGCACTTACAGTCCATCTGATAAATTGCATTCTCAGTGACATAAAGAAAAATGTAAGATTCAATAGAGTATCATTGAGCCCTAGCAATAGCAGAATAAATATAAAACCTCTGTCAAAAGCATATAGTTTGAAACTTATTTTCTCTGTCTTAACAGCTCCCTGAATTAAATCTGATGCTTTAAAATATCAGAAAGAAGAGACAAAAAGATGATTGTCTTTGATAGGAAATGAAAGAAAATGTTCTTTTAATTGAAAAATTTAGAACAAAATTTAGATCTATTTTGAGTATTAAATATGTACAACATATACAAATATCAATACTTAGTGCTAATGAAGAAGGAATAAGTTACACACTCTCCTTAAAACAGTATTTTGAAATATGTGTATATATGTATGTATGTATGTATATATGTATGTGCATATGTATGTGTGTATGTATGTGCCTGCAAAAATAATTACCTTCATATTTCAAATGCCTTAAAAAAAAGCATTGGACTTTGACCAGATTATCTATTTTCAGAACTGTATCCTAGTTAAAATAGAAATTCAGACCAAAATTTATTGGATTAGATTCATTAAAAAATTTCATGTAAACATAAAAACTAATTATGTAAATGTCTAGCCATACAGTGATTATATGATAGTCTGATTAATCTGCACACTTCTCAGAATTTGCATCTGTTTCATCCTTTTATTAGGTAGCCTTAGATAACTACTTATATATATTTTATAAATTTTCATTACATCTGTAAATGCCTGTCAGTACACATTCTGAATGTTTATCTAGACCCAGATAGATGATGATGATGATGATAATGATGATGATGATGATGATGATGATGATTAGTTGATATTTCAGTTAAGGTTCTCTTGGCTAATTGCATAGATATCATCCCCGTATTTTCTTTTATTGTTATTCCCCGACATCTCTATATAACTTACCTGGCTATTTCCATGAATTTTTTTGAAAAATTAAACTCTTTATTTTCCAAGGGCACAATTGCTAGTGGTTTCCTAAGAAAGAGACACATATGGTGGATCCTGATATATCTGCAAATGTCTTTCTTTGCTTCTCATATTGGCTTGATAATTTGGCTAGGTATACAATTCTAAGATTACAAATCTTTTTACTCAGATTTTTAAAATCATTGTTCTATTTTTTTTTTTCTGGCTTCAAGCATTGCTGCAGAGAAAGTTAATTCTTTCCTTTACCTGACTTCTCTGAACGTTTTCAAAATCTTATTATCTGGAGTATTTTGATACTTCCTAATTATATTCGTAGGTACACAGTTATTCCTTCTGGTTGAAAGACATACGTGTTAGATTTTAGAAATTATTATCCTACTAATACATCCAAAAAATCCTTTTCTTTCCTTGTTTTTCTAGAATGACTCAGAATTGAATATATATGTTCCTCATTTTTATATTGTTTCTCATATTTCTCCATAACTTAATTTTTTACTCTTATTTTCAGGGAAAGTTTCTCAACCTTATCTTTCAAAATATCTGTTGAATTTTTTGCTGGCCATGGTTTTACTTATAAGAGTTCTTACTATTTAATTACTCTTTGAAGTCTTCCTATTGATTATGACTATGAAGTCTTTATATATAATAAACAAAAGTTTTTTTTTCCTACCTTGTCCTTGTAAACCAAAAGTATCTGAGACAGATCTTAATCAATTTAAAGGCTGATTTTGCCCAGGTAAAAGATCACGTCCTGTGACATAACCTCAGGAAGTCCTGAGAACATGTGCCCAAGGTGGTCGGGTTATACCTTGATTTTTATACATTTTAGGGAGAGAGAATTTATAGGCAGAGACATAAATCAATACATGTGAGGTATGTGTTGGTTTAGCCTGGAAAGGAAGAACATCTCAAAAGGGGAGGGAGATGCTTTCAGGTCATAGGTGGATTTAAAGATTTCCTGATTGGCAATTGGTTAAAAGCATTAAGCTCTGGCTGAAGAGTTGAAATCAGCTTGAGTTAAGGTAACTAGGGGGATTGTGGAAGCCAATGTTCTTGTCATTAGGGAGAATAGTTGTGAATGTCTCTTATCAAGGGTGTCAGACTCTCTGAAGAGAACTAGTAAAGGAAGGCGATTCTCTACAGAATGTAGATTTCCCTCCACACCAGATAGCTTTGCAGGGCCACCTCAAAATATGTTGAAGAAATACATTCTGGGGTAGAATGCTTTGATTTCCTTTTAAGTTCTGTTATCTGTCATGTGATATACCAGCATTAGGTTGGAGTTGGTACCTTATTGCTACAAAGAGTCTGTTCTGTCAATCTTAGCGTCTCTATTTTAATGTTAATGCTGGTCGGTTGTGTGCTTGAACTCCCAAGCACACAATGATCGTGAGCCTGTCTGACCACTCCTTTCCCATGATGACCTCCAAGTTTCCTTGTGTTTGTTTGGCCAAGAGCAGGGTTCATTCAGTCAATTGAGGGGCTAAGAATTTGAGTTTTGGTTTACATCCTACCTACATTGTGTTTTCTTTCTCCAGACCTGTAATTGATGTGTATACTCTAATCTATCATATTAGGTACTTTTCTCAAAATCTGGTACTTCATGTTTGCCTATTCACTTAAAAAAAATAGGATAATGAAGATATTAGCTTAATTGCTTTTCATCTCTTATTTTTTAGGCCTGCATCTCACCTTTGTAGACTACCTGTCTTCAAGTCCAGGGTCTTTTGCCATTGCTTTTTTTTAAAAAAATCGTTTATTTTCTGAGACCCAATTAGCTTCAGTATGATGGAGGGGCATGGACACAGAGGAAGGTCGAACAATGTCATCTTTTGACAATCCTGGGTTGAGTTTTAACCAGAAATATGCAGACTTTTCATGCTACCTTCCTCAGCAGGACCACACTCCACCTGCCTCCTTATGGAATCCTGTGTCATCCCTGGAGTTCTTCTGTATAACCTGCTCCGTTTAATCAGTGTGATAGTCAGAAGGCACCTGGAGCTTCCCTGGCACAGCTGAATGACTAACTCCTCTTCCATCTGGCTGTGCCTTATCAGTTTTTTATATCAAAGGATAAAGCCAGTGAAAATATGTGTTAGGGGTGGGGGACGGAGCTCTATACTGATGTCATAACCAGAGTCCTCCTCACACTCTTACTCTGTCAACTTCAGCAGTTAATTTATCTTATGTTTCATAAAGAAGAGCCTGTTGGGCTTAATTTCTCTTATATTCTACTCTCTCACACTATAGATCCAGAGGTTGTCTAACTAGTAATGAAGGAGATGCTCTCCTCCACTTCCTTCACTCTACTGTATCCTCTAGTACATTGTAAATATTTATCATTCACCTATGTCCTCTGAAATAGTGGTTCATCATCTATTTCTTTCCATCCCTGTATCATAAATCTCCTTCTTATTCAGTATTTTCTTTCAGTCTATAAACAGTTTTCCCAGCTTATTAAAATACAATATTTTCAACAGTTTTATTCAATGAATCCTTAATTACTAAGATGTAGGTTACCTCTAATACTACGCTATTATAAAAAAGGTTGTAAAGAATATCATATATATGTGTGTATGTGTATATATATGCATACATTTATGTACTTATGTATATATGTTTGTATACTTTTGATACATGCCTAAATGTAAAATTACTAGGTCAAGAATTTTAGGGATTTTGAGGTATGATACATGACCAACTGCTTTTTCGGAAAAGTTATAAAAATGTACCATCATATGACCACACATCTCTTACAGAGTTACTGATACTTGTCCTCAACACTCAACCTAGTCTTTATCAATTTAATCAGCAAAAATCCTATCACTTCCCATTTTATCTTTCAGTTTTGTTTATGTAATTTTTTACACAAAGTGTTACAATTTTTGTATAATTATTGTTTGTCTTTACAGTTTCTCAGGTAATTTTGTCTTTCCAAAACACATATTTAAAATCCCTTCTTATTTTATGATTTCAGATTTCACATGTGTATCTATTTCATGAGGACTTCATTTTGATGTAAGATATGCATTTGATATCTAAACTTGTAATTTCCAAATGATCAACAGTTGACCCATGATTTTTAAATTTTTCTCTACTTCTCTAATTCTCTCAGTAAAATCAATTTTATATTCTTTTAAAAATTGAAACAGAATCTAGCCTTCCTTTTCTACATGAGTGATCTACCTTAGTGCTGTTTAATCTTAGGAGAACTAAATTGTTTTGTATAGGGTTCCCTTTACAATTCTGCAATAAAACTTACATTTAATATAGCTACTTCACATGTAATTTCTAAAAATTAGTAAAATTGTATACTTACTGTAAAATAAAAAAGAAGAGTAATTCATGTTAAAAGTGTCTATATATGCATACATATTCATATGTTTAATGTTCAGGTATGATAGCCCTAATAGCCGTAATGAAGTTGATAAAGTTTTACAGTTGCTCATAATGAATAAGATGGGTATGAGAAGTGAAACAATATTTAACACCCACACACAAACACACCTGCCACCCCCGCCCCCCAACACACGCAGTCTTCCTTGCTCATGGTAGGTATTTTCTATAGAGTTCCTGAGAATACTGAATTAGCAAATACTGAATTATTGCTCCTAGGAGAAGTACAGAGTTAGGTTCCTGCAAGCCTCTGGCCACAACATTTTCATTAACTGAAATGCATTTGTTTCATACAGGTTTGTTTCCCAACATCCTTGTAAAACAAGCCAGTCTCATCAGTGTTGAAAACCTGCTCTTTCACATAACAGTTATTAGGGATTTGAAAAATGCTTCCACTGCCTCCTGATCTGGAGAGACTACCTTGCCTGCCTGCAAGCTGAAAGTGTTCATGCTGTATCACCCTATGAAGTGTGTGAGCCAGTGCTAGCTGGGAACAGGGTTTCACATTTTTCTGACTCTGGGTCATGTAACCATAAGCTCCTTTGGCCTCCAGCTTCATAATGATGCTGCCAAATGCATCTTTAAAAGTCAGTTATCATCTCATGAATCCATAAATTTGGTCCTTTGTCCACCTTTTCCATACCATTATTACACACACCAGGGATCACTTTAGCACTTTCTGGGGCAGCCTCACAGGCAAATTGATACATTTCTTTTCTACTTTTCTGGATATGCTATTAATAGATTGTTTATAATTAACCCTGAAATCCAATATCGGATGGCCAAGAGCACTATCTATAACTCACACGTGAACAAAGCTTCTTTAACATATGAATTTCTTCCCATAAGGCACATCACAGCCTTCTCGTGATTGAGAATACTATACAACACTTTAGTGTTAGATTTGGGGGCCACTTTAAACAGTAAAATTACTCACAAAAACACAAAGCTGAAAAAAAGTGCCACTCACTAGACCATGAGGAGAACAATTGTTTACAGCATGAAAGCTGTAACAAGGAGAGAAGACATTGCCTTGTTCAACTCAGCCTCATTCAAACATGCTTCTTAAATAATTCAAATTTTCTATCACTCTAAGCATATCTGTGAATGACTATGAAAGCACTGTGAGTACTCATTTGGGGGATAAAAATAAACTTTAGTAAGAAAAACTCACAGATATGGAATCTGCAAAGAATGAAGATTGACTGCATATATATTATTGCACATGCACGCTTACCTGTAAAATGATGTATATGGCATCCTGAATATAGAATGATGCAGATAGATTGCATCTGTCACTTTAAAATAATGGATAACATTGCCATTGTTGATGTGACTTTCTATAATGATGAAAAAATTTGGTTAATTTCCAAACAGAATAAGGTATGTTTTTGTTTTGATTTCCACAGTCACTGCAGGTTTTTTTTAATTTATTTTACTTTAAACATGCATAAAATATGCTTTGTGTATTTTTGTATTAGTTATCTAGTGTCATTATGATGCTGTATAGAAGCTATCACAAAACACATTGACTTTAATAATCCTCATTTATTTGGTTCACGGGTCTACACATCAGTGATTTAGGCTGGGCTTGGTTAAGTAGGTCTCTGGTTTTGGTGAGGTCACTCGGCTGGCTTTGTGTCTGGGATGGATTGTGACAACTGAGGCAACTTAACACTGCTCCATATGTTTTATCCTTCAGGGGCTTTGTCCTGGCCTTCTCTCATGGGAAGGAAAAGGAACAAGTGCAGGCCAGCCCCATTTGATACGGTGCTCTTCCCATCTCCCTGCATCCACTGGCCAGAACATGTCAGAGTGAGATAGGCCTTTGATAGGAAGGTGAAGGGCATGGTTACAAGGGTTTGTGCCGGGGTGCCTAGTTAATCTAAAAAAAATAAAAAATTAATGTGCATTTTGTTTCAATAACTGAGTTTGTGGACTAGCGTGCATTTGCAACCAATGTCACTTCAACTGTATTTTAAAGGATTTTGGACACATTTGTTTTCAAATAATATCAGATCCATGATGAAGAAAAATTAATGAAAGTCATAATTGGTATTTTGGGAAAGACAAAAACATTCAGAGAAAAACAAACAATATAGTAGTCTTCATCTTAAAACAATTAGATCAAGTAATTATATTGCTCCTGAGAGATTTGATGTGAGAGCTTGTATTTAATTCTGCTACTCTGGTTAAAGGTGACACCTCACCTATCCACAGATCTTTGCCTGAATATTTTTATCATTCCCCTGAAGACATAAGAAGGGAAAGGATGAATAATTAAATTTTAAATAACTGTTTGTGGGTCACCTAGAATAGGCAGTAGAACATACGTTTTATGACAAGCTTTTGTTATACAGACGAGATGTGAAGCCAAAATAACTTTTGCCTGGAGGAGGGAGATGGGGGATTCAGAATTTTCCAAGAGATGACATATACAGTGATTTGTGACTTGGGTATTTGAGAGTCTAGGTAAGCATGATAGAGGGCCACTATGAATGACCTGGGAATAAATGACGCAAATTAAAAGCTTTCTGCAGTACTTTGGACTTTGGAGGTCTTGTTGCAGCACAGACTTAGGTAGATGCAGTGGCTGCCTCTGAACAGGGGATGCTAAGTAACAAACACTGGGGAGCTCAGCTGGTAAGGGTTAAAGTTGGCATTTAAACACAGACTTATCACAGGCCCTGGCTCAGAAGGGCAACACTGTACTGCTTCCCAATGTGCAACAAGTATCTTCCCATTATGGACATTTTGGATACTTGTATTAAGTTTTGTTTCTAATATAGCTTCTATCAATCACTTTGCCATGAAGGTTGTCATGCCTATCAATATTGTAATACTTGAGATTATTTATATAATTCCCAGAAATGAAGTAAGTGGGTCAAAAGATTTGAACAATTCTGAGACTTTTTGAAAGTTTAATCAAATTAATTTCTAAAAAGTCTCTCTCCTCATTTTAATTTCAACCAACAGTACGTGGGAGTCTTGGGTTTGAAACCTATATATATTTTATATTTTTGCTAATTTAGCAAGTACAAAATGGCAAATCAGTTGCTTTGGTCATTTATATTTTATCCGTATAATTTTGTTTTGCACAAATGTATGAACTTACTCAGTTTTCTCTTTGGTGTAGTATCTGTGTAGGTGCTGCATGCTTGGCATTTTTTTTCCAGCCAATATCACAACACATCTTGTAAATTAGGACAATTCGGATGTCATTGTGCCTGTTCATTCAACTACCACTAAAAAGAGAACTTATGAAATAAACTTCTACAGGAAAAAAAGTTATAATGATATTTAGGGAAGTTATTGGGAACCAAATGGAGGAAAGTTTAATCATCAGACTTTAGAAAATGTCTCAATGGGAGAAAAAAAGCTAAAATTCTTAAGTGGTTTTAGATCAAGAAGCAGGTGCAATGAAGAACTTGATAGAACTGGGCAAAAAGGGTGGAGGAGAATGGTCATAGCAAATAAAATCAATGAAATGGAACTCTGAACTCTGTTCTTACCCAGCATAATTTGAATCACAGAGAAATCTCCTCTTGGAATAAGCAGATACACATACCCATTGTTGTTCAAATTGTTTAAGTCTACATTTAAAATTTAAAAGTTAGCAATAGCCAGGTCAGTTTTTAGAAATGTGTCATATACCACATGGACCATTCAACAACATAAAAAATACATGTAGACATGAGGCAATTATTCAGAAACTTGTTAATTGAAAACATTTATATTTGATGCATCTAGATGATTGAATGCAAGAGATGGAAGATTGCTTTTTCTGATGGGGCAAATGATATTTATAGCTATTTGATGAGAGATATTTTATATTTGTGAACTTTGTAGAGGATTTTAAAGAACATTTTGTTAATAGTTAACGACTCTCAGAAAATCCACCAGTTTTAAACGTGGTGAAGCTGGCTGTAACTTATGATAAGATCTTTATGTGCAGGTGGAAATATTTCATCATGGTCATTTGCTATTTTAACTCACAGGGAACAAAGCCCACTGGGTGTACTCATTGAAGCAACCAAATAGAATCAATCAAAAGACACACATAGCATCTGCAAACATCAGAGAATACAAACAAAGAAAGTTCAAGAAAATGGATCTCAAGGGCTCTGTTTGCATAGGTCTGGCCTCTCCAAGATCGAGTCATTCTCAGAGCTTTTACTGGAACGGCTTTGTGTAATGCACTGCCTAATGGCCGGCTGTTCAAATGTGATACATTCAGTTATGACACTTAGGCTATGCGGCCTATGTGCAGACTGCAAGACAGAGCTGAAGCAACAGTCACACTCCCAACCCAAACGCACTTAAAAATTAATGCTGTGAAGGGGAGAACTGTATTCCACATCTCCATGAACGGTTACTGTGCCAAATTAAATGAATATCAAAGGAGCAATGAAGAAGTATTATAGGAAATAAAAAGCGAAAGGGAAAAACTCCTTTAGGAGTTGAATAATTTAATGGAGGGAGGGACGCTTTCCACCTGAAACTACATTTGCAGCAACTTGTGGGAGTCACAGGTGTTTCAACGTGTGCCCTCAACCACTCGTTCAATCCCTTGCAAATTGTTGACCTTTACAAAATTGAAGGCAATTCTCTAGTCAAGACGAAGTATAAACAGAGGGTGTAAGACAGCCCCTGATTTCAGTGAGTTTGTCAACTTGTGGAGGAATCATGACACATGCTTAGTATTAATAATGCAAGGCAAAGATCATTATGTAAATTTTTAAGAGTAAAAAACATGAGCTTTTTGATTTAGAGGCAGAAAAATAAAAAACAAATCTAATGGTTCTCTCTGCTAACATAATAATGCCCTGTTGTACTATTTGTAGCTTGGCATTTTGCCCTCCAAAAAGTCAGAATTATTCATGCACTATGTCTTATAGAGTAAATCGTGATATAGTTGAGAGAACTGGGAATGGAACTATCTCTAATAATTATGTGCTTGCTCCTTCTAGAAGCAAACATTTTATCTAGTACTTCTAATTATATGGTAGTGATGTGTAAGTATTGCTAATTACAGGGAAATGCTTCTCATGCATATACCATTTTCTTGGTTTTCAGTTAAAAAAAAAAATGACCACCAGGGTGAGAAATAGATGCTTCAAGGCAGTAGATTGCTGCCAATGTTACGTGGCTTTCAAAGCTTTCACTCATTTTCAAATGTAATTATTTCAGTTTCATGGTTTGCAAATGCATAAATAACCAATCGTGATGGTGTTCAACTCAGGTGATTTATGCAAGTTCCTAGTGTTACAGGTTCAAGTAGAAATATTTTACTTGGTATTAATTGAATAGGGTATGATGGTACAAATATTCTTAAAATAGACTCAAAAATATGCATTTCTTTAGGGCCCACAGACGCATGGACCTAACTTAAATCTGTTTATCTTTTAGTTTTTTAAATAATTAGATGCATATTGTTACAAAACAAGACATGAAAAATTTGTGAAACTTCATATATCTTATTTCACTAATAATTACTGAAGTTTAAATGTGTGTACTTAATAATATTAAGTTCTCCTGCCTTTATTGTTTATCCAAGAAACAATAAAGGTTTATTGTTATAAGCCTTTTTAGCAATGGTATTGGATATCTTAATGTGACGTTTATGTGTAGTGGTATTTCTTATTACACACAGTATTTTATTTTTATATTCATATGACATTCTTCACAATTTATGCTTCTACGGTTATTTTAATTTGAGAGGAAGGATCAAGTAGTATAAACAATCATTAAATTCAGCTGCTACACTTTTGCTGAAGTTCAGGAAACAGAAAACTCTTAGGGAATAGGCAGATTTTCGAAATTATTGCATGTAATTAGTCCAAGATTAAAAAGAATTTTTTGTCTCTTTCACTGTGAAAGATTAGTGATGCTTTAATTAATTTACTGGCACTGAACTTAGAAGCAGTTATACACTTTCAGGAAAGCAAACCCTTTGAAACAATTTCATTAGTGTAGATTTTCAGAATCTGCATTAAGAAAGAGACATAGTAACTTAAGACTGTAACATGTTAAGTAGCTCTCCTCATTGTGATATTTTCCATTAAAGAGAAATAAGACTGCCTATTGCATACTACTTATCTCTTCCAAGATAGTATTACAAATATTTCAATGCTTAACTTTTTTAAAAAAGTTGATACATGTATTTTACACAGGTATGGGGTACATGTGATATTCTGTTACATGTATGGGATATGTAATGGTCAAGACAGGGTGTGTGGGGTATCTACTACCTTGAGGATTTATCATTTCTATGTGTTGGGAACATTTCAAGTTATCTCTTCTAGCTGCTATGAATGATACAATACGTTGTTGCTAACTATAGTCACCCTACTCTGCTATTTAACATTAAAACTTATACCTTTCATCTACCAATATGTTTGTACCCATTAACCAACTTCTCTTCATACTCTCCTCCTCCCACCCACACACCGTTCCCAGCCTCTGGTATCTATCATCCTACTCTCTACCTCCATGATAACCACTTTTCTAGTTCCCACATATAAGTGAGAACATCAGTGCATTAACTCTTAACACTATGAGGTAGACGTTGTTGCTCCCATTTCACAGGGGAGGAAACTGAAGCTTATGCAATCAAGGTAACAGACGTGTGCACAACGGATATAATTTTGATCTATAACATTGAGGTTACAAAGCCTTTTCTAACCACTGTACATGAAGCAAAAGAATTGTATTAGAGTAATAAAAAATAAGATAGTGGTGAAGTGTTAGGAAGAACGCTCATAACAAGAGGATTACAAAGCTGAAGCGCCTGCAAAAGAGAGGTTAGGTTTGAGGTCGGGGGGCGGTGGCATAAGAAGTGGGGAACTTCTCAGAAATGCCAAGGCAAGGAGGTGTAGAGGCTGTCCAGGGAGAGAGGAGTGTGTAAGTGGCACATGCCACTGCCCAAAGTCGAGCATAGAAAGCAGATTGTATTTATAAGGAAGATTTTTCTTATCTAGGATAAACAAAATAAGGATATTCCTCTGGAAACTTCCTTCACAGGGAGAGGGCATTCAAATATTTTACACTGTGGGTAAAATAATGATGACTCTTTTCCATAATTTTGATATAAAAATATGCAGTTCAATGTGTGCATTTAACACTGTAAAACAGAGGTGTCTGTAGCATGTCACTGCAGTATGTCGATGCAGTATCTCATTCTTATTTATTTATTTAGACCAAGTCTTGCTCTGTCGCCAGGCTGGAGTGCAGTGGCGTGATCTGGGCTCACTGCAACCTCTGCCTCCTGGGTTCAAGCGATTCCCCGGCCTCAACCTCCCGAGTAGCTGGGACTACAGGCACATGCCACCATGCCCAGCTAATTTTTTGTATTTTAGTAGAGACTAGGTTTAACAATGTTGGCAAAGATGGTCTTGATCTCCTGACCTTTTGATCCACCCGCCTTGGCCTCCCAAAGTGCCGCATGTGTTCATGTTTATCACCAGAGGAGTTTGGTTAAAATTATATATTTTGGAGTCATTCTTCCCACTCTTTGAGTAAACCAAGGTGAGACAGACCCCATATCCTCCTCCAGCTTCTGCTGCATTTCTTCACTCTTCTTCACAGAAAAATTATAAAATATTTTTGAAAAATTAGTCTACCTTGGGTGTTTTACTTTCTCACCTTCCATTCACTGCAAATTAATTCTAGTTTGATTTCTAAGTTTACTTCTCCATTGAAACCCTCCAATCAAGATCACCAATGACCACTTGTTAAATCCCTTGAAGCCATTTAAAATCAAATCATATAACCTCTCTCAGGGCATAATAGAATCAGCTACTCCCTCTTTCCAAAAACACTTTTCTCTGCTTGTTTTTGGGAAATAATGTTCTGATTTGCCCTAATGTCCTTGTCAGATAATTTATTTCTTGTCTTATTTTTTCAGCATTCTTGTATCTATCAATGATATTGTTATTTGGTTTTCTATAATTTTGTAAATGAACCATCTTTCCAACTACAATATACAGGGAAAAGCTTATTTTGTATTTTTTATGTAACATAGATCCAACAACATATTATAATAAATGGTTGCTTAATAATATAGTAATAAATACTATTGATTTGTTTATGATAGTTATAACAATATCATGTGATTGCTATGGTTTAAATGTGTCCTGTCCAAAATTTGCAAATAGGATTTGGTGCCCTTATAAAGGGCATTGATAGAGGGAGTTTGTTCTCTCTTGCCCTTCTGCCTTCTGCCATGTGAGAATGCAGCAAGAAGGGCCTCACCAGATGATGGTGACTTAATCTTGGACTCCCAGCCTCCAGAACTGTGAGAAATAAATTTTTCCTTTATAAATTACCCATTTACAGGTGTTCTGTTATAGCAGTACAAAAAAAACTAAGGCAGTGATACTAAAGAGTTGCATATTTAGGATTGCTCTTTAAAGAATCACTAATATCTAGCAGATAGAAGCCAAATCTTGTTCATCTTTTACATATTTATAGTATCATTTGCTTGTTGAATTGTTGGCTGTTAAAAGTTCTGGAGTTCATGGTTGCATATGAGATACTTCTAATAAGAAATATATTGTGGTGAAACAAATGCAAGCTTTACTGTCAGAAAGACCTGGATTTATTTATTCATACTTTCTCAGATCCCTTGATATAAATCTGGAAAAGTAATCTAGCCTCATTGAGTCTCATTATTAGTATCTGAAAAATGAAGAAAATTATAGTATCTACCAAGAACATTATAAAGAATAGAGATAATGTATAAATATAAAGTGTCCAGCTCATGAGGTGTCAATAAGCAATCACTGTTATTTTTATTCATCAAGGGTGTCTTATCAATAAAGATTTAAGCAGTGATTAGGTAGGTAATGTCAACCTTAAATAATGAGACTCAGAAAACATGATTAAGTATAAAGTTTACTTGAGTACAAAGCTTGGGGACAGTTACCTGGAAACACCTACTCCTAACAAGTTGGATCAGTGTTCCAATGTGTACAAGCCAAGATTTTATTTATCTAGAAAGACACAGAGACATTTTGGCAGGATTACAACACTTTCCATATGAGACCAGTGCATATGTTACAGCAGTTTGATCAGTTTCAGATTGAATGATTCCAAGGAAATTACCTTATTGCTCTGTAAGGAGGGGTAGTGATCTTAGCGGGTCTTATCTGTGGAGCTGTTTGGTCTTCCTAATAATTCACAAGAAAAAAATGGCATAAGTTGTAGCGGCATGCTACTTGACTCAGGCCACATAGCCACATTGCTCTCAAGGCTCAGAATAATTTAGTTCCAACAGCTTTAAGTTTGAATTACGTAATTTCATAGTCACTAGTGGAGGAAAAAGATGATAATGAAGCATGAGTCCTTGCAGTAATCTTTCTAATATACCACAAGATCTAGCGCTCTCCCAGCCCTTGAGAGGTGTTAACATTCTTATCGGGAGTACAATAATAATAATTAGTTTTTGAGTGCCTACTCAATTTTTTGTGCCATACCACTTGCTCTGTGGCTTTGGACAAATTAATAAACCTTGTTATGTCTTAGTTTTCTCATATATAAAATACAGTGGATAGTCATGTTGTGGTGAAGAATAAATTGATTTATGTTAATTGATTAGTATAGCATCTGGGAAATAATATGTGTAACACTAATGTCAGCTGTTATTATCCTGGTTCTTATTATAATTATGTTCATATTATAATATATGAAACTTTTGTTATATACCTATCTATACTGCCAATCATTCTCTAAGACCTTCTATGGATAAGTAACATTTTCTTCACTTTAAGATGAGAAAAGTAAGACATGAAGAAGTAAGTGCTTTACTCATGGACAGGGAGCAAACAATTGATAAAATTCGGATTTGAACCTTAATCTGTGTTACTTCCAAGCCTGTACCTGCCAGTAGTCTCAGGGTAACTTACCATTGTTTTAGATATCATTATCCACAGCCTTTTAAAGCAATGTTTTGTTTTGTTTGCAATCATGTGTCTTTTTTAGTATTTAAAAATATAAATACCCATCATTAAGGATGAGCAGAGAGCTCCTTAAGTACCGCTATTAGCTCATTTAATCATCACTGAAACACACACCTATAACTTATGTACATGGTGTTGTAATTCCATTTCACAGAGACACACTGAATCTTACATCAATAAAGGCATTTTCCCAAGGTCAAATAATAGTAGGTGTAATGAAAATATCAATAGAAGTTAAGGTGATTGTCTTATTGTTGAACACTTTACTAACGCTTTCTCTATGTGTTGTATTTCTAACATACTTGTCAAAGGATAATTCACACATTACAGAAGAAGAAATAGGCTAAGGGAAACTGTGAACCTTGCTCAAAATATTACACCATTTATGTGGCAGAATCAAGACTAAAATCCACATTTGCGTAATTTCAGTGCCCCTGCTTTATGGCTTTGCTATACTGCTTCCTGCTTAAGTCCATTAACAAGTACCCAGTTGAGACACAAAATGTTATGTAGCCTAGCCATAGATAAGCTCATTATTGGCTAGAAAATTTGAGACAGATATTAACTTTCAGCATTTTGTGTCATAAAATAACTTCAGTGTGGTCCCCATAGCAAGTCTGATTTAGAACACTGCTCTCTGTTCATGGATCTTCCAAGAAGAGTCATTTGTCTATGGTCTGCCAAGTACTTAAATGAATTAACTTGCTGGGTGAAGTTATTTTCTAATGTCAGGGTGTTCTGAAGGAGTAAATGAGGTAGAAAATGATAATGGTTAACCGTTGCATAAAAGCTGTCACAGTGACTTTAGACCCTATCTTAAAGCAATGTTTTAAAGATTTGGGTTTAGAGATTTTTAAAAATAGTGCCACTTACTGTCCATTTAATGGAAAACAGAAGTGATAGATATGTTTTTATGACTGTAACAGAGAATTATCAGAAAAAAATAAAAATAATTATATTATCATATTTGAACGTACCAGGATGAATCTTTTTAAATAAGGAACTATTTAAACTTGAGGAGCCCAGCCTAGAAAGGCCAACTGCAATCACAAAACATTTAGTAAGTCCATTAATTTTATATTTCGTATTTCCTGATAGACTGACTCATTCTATAAATTAGATTAGCCATCATATATTTAAAAATACAGAGGGTATTTGATTAGCTAAAATGCTATGGTGGCTCTCAATAAGTGCTTTCTTTCCTCTTATAATACTAAAGTGAAGTAGTTATTCAGATAAACAACAAAAAGGCAAATTGTAGTCTCTTTTTTAGAAACCTTTTCTCTAACTTCTCTGTGTCCCTTGCTTCAATATCCATTAAATCAAGTCCTCTTTCTCTAAAATCAAGGCTTGCTAAAAGCACTCAGGGGAAGATCAACTTGTAAAATGAATGGAACTATTCATTACTATCAAGTGTAAGTACAAAGAGCATTGAGAGAATGCTCTATATTAAGAGTGAAAAGTGAACATACACATAGCTAACAGCTCATCTTCACATAAGCAAAAGGACTTATATTTGAGGAAGGGCAGTTGGGGTAGAAATATATTTATTTTTCAGGCATAATAAACCATGTGCATGCAACGTAACTTTAAAATATATCCAAGTAAGGCAATCTTGGAAAAATCAATATGAGATGTTTCATGGAGCCTTTGCATATTATGTTGAGGTAAGTAAGCATATCTGAAGACGAAAATGTTAGAGAACTAAAGTGGAAGTCAAAACTCACAGAAGTCTGTTTTCTATGAAGCAAATTTACTATACACTTTAAATACACTACACGTGGTCCCTGATTTCTGGTGGTTCCTTTGATTAATTTTTTTTTTTTTTTACTTTTCTATGGTGATATGTATTTAATAAAATCTTACTTTGAACATTGAATTTTGATTCAAAATTTGTTATAACATTATTATAAAATAGTCTTTGCGTTAGATGGTTTTACCCAAGGTTAGACTATTTTAAGTATTCTGAACACTTTTAGGGGAGGCAAGGCTAAGCTATGAGGTTCAGTATGTCAGGTGTATTAAATGCATTTTTGACTTAAATTATTTGTAATTTACCATGGGTTCCCTGGAAATATAAAGCCTTATCATAAGTTCAGGAGCATCTGTATATGAAAATTACATGTAAATAACAATTTGGGGCAATTAATTAGAGGAACTAGGACAGCAGAGTATTTTGAGTAAGTTACAAGCCCCAGAAAACATTCCTGTGTCCAAATCCTTTGATAATAGGAAAGAAAATAATCCCATGTTATGCCTTGTTCTAATGTTAGTCCTGGGCTGTCTGTCTCTAGGCTGTGCAATACCCAAATATGCATGATCTATTGCTGTATCTCAGCCATCTTCCAAGTTCCAGACGTGCACACGTGTCATTGCTTGACAGATTCCAATTGCTCTAGGCTCTAGTATATGCACAAGTCCATGTACTTGCCCCCCTCCTTGGTACCAATTTCCCGTAGTAGTGGTTCATACATTGCTGTAAAGAAATATCTGAGACTGAGTAATTTATACAGAAAAGAGGTTTAATTGGTTCATGGTTCTGTAGGCTCTACAAGAAGCATGATTCTGTTATCTACATGGCTTCTAGGGAAGCCTCAGGAAACTTACAGCCATGGAGAAAGGCCAAAGGGGAGCAAGACATCTCACATGGTGGGAGCAGGAGCAAGAGAGAGAGAAGTGGGAGGTGCTCCACAGTTTTAAACAACGAGATCTTATGAGAACTCACTCACAATGATGAGGACAGTACCAAGGAGGCGGTGCTAAACCATTCATGAGAAACCACCCCCCATGATGCAGTCACCTCTCACCAGTCCCCACCTCCAGCATTAGGGATGACATTTCAACATGAAATTTGGGCAGGGACACAAATCCAAATAATATCAACCTGTAACTGCAATTTTTTCCTCTTAGAAAAATGTAGCAACATGAAAATGAGCTGATGCTTTTGTAGCAATAATCCCAAATCTACCACAATTACTTAAAAATTTAAAAGTTCACTTTATCAGTGGAAACAAATTATTTTTGGCAGACCAAAAACTAAATGTGACTTAGTGATGTGTTGGGTCGCCAAAGAGATGAACTAGGATTAAAGTTATCAATGTTTCCTGATATGGTTTGGCTCTGTGTCCCCACCCAACTCTCATCTTGAATGGTATTCCCATAATTTTTACATATTGTGGGAAGGATCTGATGGGAGGTAATTGAATCATGGGAGTAGTTTTCCTCATACTGTTCCCATGGTAGTGAATACGTCTCACAAGATCCGATGGTTTTATCAAGGGTTCCCCTTTTGTGTCTTCCTCATTCTCCCTTTGCCTGCTGCCATCCACGTAAGATGGTACTTGGTCTCTTTGCCTTCCACCATGATTGTGAGGCCTCCCTATCCATGTGGAACTGTAATGCCAATTAAACCTCTTTCTTTTGTAAATTGCCCAGTCTTGGATATGTCTTTATCAGCAGTGTGAAAATGGACTCATACATCTCCTAAATCCCTGCCTTGCAAATGAAAACCTTAAATTTAGACTTTAATAGGGTTAGTTTTTGAATAATTAGGGAATTTGGCATTGATGCATCTGCCAAGAGTGGCATAAAATTCTGTCAAAACTCAGAGATGCGGTTCAAGTTCCCCCCAACATTGGCATTCAGATCAATGTGTTAATACACATTTGTGTAAAACTTTATACATAAAACCAATATTCTGAAGTTGTAATAGAAAATTTGTTAATATATATATTTGTTTTCCTAAGCAAAAATGAACTGCAGACATCATGATTACAATTATAGTATTCCTTCCTCTGGAATACGGTGATCTTCCTGTTCCAGTCAAAAACATGTACCAGGAAGGGTTGATTTTTGTTTCCTTAAACCTCTTTGTACTGGAAAGACAGGCCATGCCATGGCACAGTGAATTCACTAGGAAGACAGTGGAACTTAAGGTAGCAAAAAGCACCAAAGGACTTCAAATACCAGAAACTACATGTTTTTATTAAATGTCTGATGGAATTGTTTAATTTTATGTTGACTTTTTGAAAAGGAAAAAAAAAATACAGTCAATGGCTTAAATAGACAAAAGTGACTTTCTCTAGTTAAAAGAGAAAAGTAGAGTTTCCCAGTGCAATTTTTATAATATTCCAGAACATTTTAAAGAAGGACACAACTTTTTCCTGACATGTTTAAAATAAGTTTAATTGTTATATATACTTAATACTTCTTAATACTTTTAAGGTAATGATTCACCCAATATAATAAAGAGCCCATCCAATTCTAAGCAAATTCAATAAATATTGTTAAAAAATAATTGAAAGTATTTCAGTCATTGCTGTAAAGAAAACAACCTTTAAAAATTTTTTAGTTGTGTTTTGTTTTATAAAGAGTCACCATATGGTTTATATGCCATAAATTATTTAAACATACTACTTTTTTTTCAGGAGCATAGTTCCACACACTCTTTTGACAGACAGCAACTATTATAGTTTAGCCCCTAAGTTAACATTATTCATCTGTTTGTTACTTACTCTGGGCTGTTATTCACAATGTCTTAACAACTGAAAGTTTAAAGCTTTTTCTCTTCTGTCCTCAATATTATAGTAAATACATGGAAATTTCTTCTGTGGTCTACAGTTTCCTTCTATTATATAACCCTGTGGCTATGAAGCTTTCAAGTATGGAAAGGATTTATTTCTTCAGTAGCTAGTATAGTATTTATGGTTTTTCATTAACCACTCAAAAGTTAAAATACTGCATTTAACATAGGTCCAGTTACAAGGCTATTTTTGAGAAGACTGATTTGTGTGTTCTGAAAAGAATGTAAAACTAGCCTACCATTGTGCGTCATCAGTTTCTTTTTAGCTATGTGTTGGTTTTGTGTTTAATGAATAATTTTGAAACAGATCAGAAAATGTAACATTTAGGAAATCAATGAAACATAATTCAGGGAGAGGTAAATTTTTATAATTTTAATTACTCAAAATTAGCTTTCTTGTGGATTAGCTTTGTTTAAAAACTGCTTGTCCTTTACAATTGTTTTGCTCATTCAAGTACTGATTTACAGGTAATTTTGGCACCTAGCACACATTCAGATTGTGAGCTCTTTACCAGAAAAAATATATATAAATGAGGCTGAGACTTAATATTTCTATTAACTTTTCATTTAAAATTAACTATCAAGATTAACACTTCTGAAAGTTTTTAGAAAGAAATTTGAAATAGTTCCTACTAAACTGTTCTGACTTACACTGCACTTACAATAAACAGTGACTCCTGTTCTTCATTTGGCTCTATTCACTACGCCACAGCTCCCCAGACGTTGTTTCTTCATGTGCATCACTTTTAAGGAAATTCTCTACCCATTCATGCTGGAAAAGATACGAATCTCATTCTTATTCAGTGCTTTCTTTTAAATTTATTTTTTAATTGACAAGCAAATTTTTACATATTTATGGTCTCAAGACAAAGAGTATTGACTCTTCACTGCACTTGTCACATATTCCTAGGACTTGGAGCTCTTCAAGGGTAGAGCCCATGCATTTGTCTGCTCTGATTTCATAGAATTAGTACCCATTAGTTGTTATTTAAGGAGGACAGAATTGTCAATAAGGCCTTTTTGAATTGGCAAGTAAATCTATGTATATATAGGCATATAGATTTATGAGTGAACAAGTGAATGAATGAAGGAATGAATGAAGTTTATTCAAATTTAGCCATACAAGAAAAATTGTATTAGCTCAAAGAACAAAAATAATCTTACAAAAGTGGTCTTAAAAAGGCATATTCTAATTTACTGTGAACCCCTCTCACACTGAAACCAGATTTCTATTTCAACGATGATATAGTTGGGATATCTGTCCTCGTCCAAATCACATGTTGAAATGTCATCTCAATGTTTGAGGTGGGGCCTGATGGGAGGTGACTGGATCATGGGGGTGGGTTCCTTATGAGTGGCTTGGTCCATCCCCTTGGTGATAAGTCAGCTCTCACTCTGAGTTCACAGGAGAATTTGGTCATTTTAAAGTGCGTGGCACCTCCCCCACACTTTCTCTCTCTCTCTTTCTGGCTCCTGCTTTCACCATGTGATGTGCTGGCTCCCACTTCGCTGTCCACCATGCTTGTAAGCTTCTCAAGGCCTCTCCAGAAGCTGATGCCGGCACAGTGCTTCCTGTATAGCCTGAGGAATCATTGAGCCAAACCCAGTCTCAAGTATTTCTTTATAGCAATGAGAGAATGGCCTAATACAAATAACAACTTAGCTTCTTGGTTTACTGTTCCTTGAAATCTTCTAGAAGGTATTTGTCTTTTTACTATGTGTTGGAGTGCTTTTCCTTGGGCACCAGTTGTCAGCCATCTTGATTTGGGTTTATTTGCTTAATTCAAAGCACCTGCAGTCTAACTGACATACATTACGTTATTACATCTCCCTAAAACTCACATGTTGAAATCCTGACCCCTAATGTGATGTTATTAGGGAGCGGGGGCTTTTGAAAGATGACTGGGTCATGAAGGTAGAACCCACTGTCAATGGGATTACTCCCTTTCTAAAAGAGATTCCAGAGTAATCTCTTGCCTCTCCCTTCTACCATCTGAGGAAACAGGAAAAAGACAGCCATTTTGAGCCTTGAAGTGGACACTCATCAGACTACAAATTTGTCAGCACCCTGGCAACACTTTGACTTCTGCCAGCCCCTTGACTTCGTATTCTTAGAACTGTGAGAAACACATTTCTATTGTATAGAAGCCACTTAGTCTATGGTATTTTGTTATAAAAGCCTGATTAGATTATGACACTAATCTTGTTGTGTTGTCTGGTTATTTGTATCACTGATGATATGGTCTGGCTCTGTGTCCCCACCCAAATGTCATTTTGAATTGTAATCTGAATTGTAATACCCATGTGTTGGGGAAGGGACCTTGTGGGAGGTGATTAGATAATGGGGGCAGTTCCCCCATGCTGTTCTCATGATAGTCAGTGAGTCTCATGAGATCTGATGCTTTTATAAGTGTCTGGCATTTCCCCTGCTTGCACTTCTCTCTCCTGCTGCCATGTGAAGAAGGAGGTATTTTCTTTCCCTTCTGCCATGATTGTAAGTTTCCTGAGGCCTCCCCAGCCACGAGGAAGTGTGAGTCAATTAAACTGCTTTCCTTTATAAATTACCCATTCTCAGGTATTTCTTCATAGCAGCATGAAAATGGACTAACACAATTTATTATTGGTAAGCATCTTGCCTGAAGAATGAATCCCACTTTTCAATTTGATAGAAATAAAGCATTTTCTACTAAAATGAAAATATGTGATGTATAACTTTTACTTTTTATTAAGTCTCAGCCTAATAAAAAGCATAACTTGAACACAGTTCTGGTTCTGCATAGAAGCATAATTTCAAACATAATT
Source organism: Pan troglodytes (assembly GCF_028858775.2). Classification (NCBI taxonomy): domain Eukaryota; kingdom Metazoa; phylum Chordata; class Mammalia; order Primates; family Hominidae; genus Pan; species Pan troglodytes. The sequence goes on along the minus strand of NC_072412.2, from coordinate 109,767,378 downwards.
TTTTCAAAAGTAAAATGCCACTTCTTCTTAAAACATTCTCCTCATTGTTTTTGCTACAGTCATGGGAATAAAATCACTCAACTGCAAAAAAAAAAAAAAAAAAAAAAAAAAAAGTTTAACACTGGCCAAATACAGAAAATGTTAAGTTAATGTTTTCATTAAGTTCCAATTAAAAAGCTACTGCTATTTTAATTGGAAATAATTGACACCTTTATGACATTCAGTTTTAACCATTAAAATAACATTTTTCTCTTTTGATTTAGATTTTCTGCATTATATTTTAATAATGTTTTATAATTATCTCCACACAGGATTTGAACATATTTTGCTACTGACTTCTCCTTCCCTTAGATACTCCTGTAGTAAATGTTATCCTTTATTGTGGTATTTTCTAACTTAAATAAATGTATTGAAATTCAATTGCTTTTGCATATGATTTATATCCTTTAATCATTGTAAGTTATCAAATGAATTCTAATAGTTTGTCTAAGGTTCTCTTGAATTTTTTATGTGGATTATTTTATGATCTAAAATATCTTAGCTTTTATTCTTTTCATTCCTTATATCTTTTTACTGAGGCTTCTCATTATAGAGTTAAATAAAAGTATCAGTGAGAGGCATTATGCTTCATTCCATTTATCTCACCCTTTGGTATTTTAATTGCTGTAAGTTTGTATTAGAATACATGAGATCCATGCTATCAAATAGCCACACATTGCGAATGAATTCTTGAAATACAGCTACATCTACCTAAGGTTTATTGTAAGTGATAAATATTCACTGGCAGTCAAAGAGTACAAAAAAGAGTGCAAAATATCTTAACGATTTTTTTATGCTGACAGTTTTTATAATAATAATATGCATTGGGTTAAAGTATATTATTACATTAATTTCACCTTACTCTTTTTACTTTTTAAAAGTATTGCTACTAGAAAATATAATATTTATGCAAGGACCACCTATTCTTATTTTCTGAAAGTAGTTTTTTTTTATGTGAAAGAGTGAGGACATTTCATCAAATCTTTTTTTGCATCTGTCTTAGTCTGTTCAGGCTGCTATAACAAAATACCATACCCTGCTTGGCTTATCAACAGCAGATATTTGTTTCTCACAGTTTTGGAGCCTGGAAAGTTCAAGATCAAGCTGCATTGTGCCTGGTGAGGGCCCATTTCCTGGTTCGCAGGTGGTGCCATCTTGCTGTGTGCACTCTGGTGGGAGATGTGAGGAAGGTCTCTGGGACCTCTTTTATAAGGGTACTATGCCCATCATGAGGGCTCTATCCTTATGACCTAATCACCTCCCAAATCTTCCACCTCCTTACACCATCACCTTGTAGGTTAGGATTTCAAAATATGAATTTCAGGGGATCACAAACTTTCAGACCATAGCAGCATTTTAAAGATAATCTTTTATTTTCTTATGTGAATTAGTTAATGTGGTAGGTTACATTCATGGATTTCTAAGGGTCAGCCATCCTCACTCTCCAGTGATTTAATTCAGCCTAATCATATGTTTTCTAACATATAATTCAAGATTGGCTTGATAATATTGTATATAGGGCTAGTGACTCTTAATGAGATTGGAGTATAATTTTTCTTTCTTGTTCTGTCCTTGTCAGATTTTGGAATGAAGAAACTATTAGCCCATAAAATGAGACGTGAGTGTGATGAATCTTATGTGTACCTTTTTCAGTTAAGGTTTAATTTCTTCAATGGTCAAGGGACCATCAGTATTTTTCCATTTTATTTATATTAATATTATTAATTTTGACACATCTTTATTATTTCTTTCTGTCTACCTCTTTTTAGTGAATCTGTTCTCTGTGAGAACTTCTTAACCTAAAACATAAGTTCATTTCTTCCTTTGGATTATAAGGATTTTTCCTAGAAATTTTGATCTCTGTAGCACCTTAAATGAATAACTAAACTAAACTTTTCAATATAATTTTTGTTCAATACAAAATAGTTTTAAATAAATATGTATTAAAATATCTTCATTGACCCATCATGGTATGTATTTAAAATTTCAATTATATGAGATATATTTAGTTATATTTTACTGCTTGTAATAATATCATTATAGTTAGAGAAGGTGGTTAAAATTTCTGTTTTGCTCCTAAACAATATACCTTCACAAACATTTTCTGACTTAACAGGTTTTATTGTCTTAATATGTGAGAATATTTTTTTTTTGCCTCCCAGGGTTTCTCTTAGTGGCTTTACTATTATCTTATTAAGTGTTTGTCTACATTGTCTTATATTTTTTATTAATAACATATTTTTATTCCAACATTTATATATTGATTTATTTTAGGCACACTTACTTTTATATTTAATATTTTAAAAAACCCTCCTTTTCTAATTTTAATGAGGGCCAAACTTTAGTTTTATTTTTCACTGATTTTCACTGAGAGTGGGTATTTCCCCCTCATGTATTTGTAGTATTGGATGGAGGCTTATGCTTTGTGAGATTTTATCCTTGAGATTTCTCTCTACCCTGTACTGAGGACCTATCGCTGGAGAGATGCTGTGTTAATTTATGTCACGGATATCGTATGTTATACATTTTATGCTAATTTATCTATTTAAAACTTCCTGAACTACTCAGATGATGTGAATTACTGTTCCAAAGGTAAGTCTCTGGTCATACATTTTTTGAGAGAGTTATTTTATTTTATGTCATTTTCAGTACTGTCTAGAGCAGAACAGACAAATTCCCTTGCCTTCTCCCTGTCTAGTTGGCAGATTTTCCTTCTAGAGACTAGAATATTATTTTATACCATAAAATCTAGTGACCAGTTCAGTCTCCCTTTTGGATTAAAGATTTTTTTCTCTATTCCTTATTCCAGAACCTTTGATTCTTCAAATATCCTGAGAATAGTCAGAGAATGCCAAACAAATACTCTTTTTGTAGCTTCTTTTCCATTTTTATCTTTTGGGCATTTGCCTTATTTTTCTGTTACTTCAGGTGTTTTATTGGAGTTTGTATCTTTCTATTGCAAAAGCCTTACTTGGTTGATTCTCCTTCCATCTACTGTTCATACTCATCTTTAAAAGCAAAAACTGTGACTACTGTTTTCTCTCAAGTTTTCCAATACAGTGCCCGTGGTGGCTAGTTTTCTGTGTCAACTTGGCTAGGCCACCATATACAAATATTTGGAAAAACACAACTGAATGTTGCAGTAAACCTTTTTTTTCCCCCGAGATTAACACTTAAATCAGTAGACTTTAAATAAACAGTTTATCCTCCAAAGCATGAGTGGGCTTCATCCAATCAGCTGAAGTCCTAAGGCGAAAGACTGACATCCCCCAAGGAAGAGGGAATTCTGCCTCCAGACTGCCCTTGAACTCACACAGCAACACCTAATCTCCCCTGGATTGCCATCCTGCTGGTCTACTTTGCAAATTTTAGACTTGCCAGCCACACAACCACATAAACCAATTTCTTAAAATAATCTCTCTCCTTCTGTTTGTGTGTGTGTGTGTGCACTATATATTATATATATACTATATATCATATATATAACACTATATATTATATATACTATATATAATATATAGTATATATAGTATATACATACTATATTATATATAGTATGTATATACTATATATTATATACAGTATGTATATACTATATATTATATACAGTATGTATATACTATATATTATATACAGTATGTATATACTATATATTATATACAGTATGTATATACTATATATTATATACAGTATGTATATACTATATATTATATACAGTATGTATATACTATATATTATATACAGTATGTATATACTATATATTATATACAGTATGTATATACTATATATTATATACAGTATGTATATACTATATATTATATACAGTATGTATATACTATATATTATATACAGTATGTATATACTATATATTATATACAGTATGTATATACTATATATACTATATATTATATATACTATATATTATATATGTATATATAATATATATACACATATATATTTTATATATATACTGTATCTATCTATCCATTAATGCTACTGGTTCTTTTTCTCTGGAGAACCCTAATACTGCTCCACTATGCCATCAGCTTTCCTCTCTGGAATCCATAAAATCATAGATTCTGAGTATAAAAAGAACTTATGCCCTTCCTAACTCTGCTGTTTTCATAACATTTTCTTGTGTCAGTACACTTTCTCGGTTCATAAAATTGCACAGTTGATTGTCCTATCAAGTGTTAGCCCCGTTCTTTTAATTCAGCCTCCCCAATTTTGAAACATGACTCCCCAATTTTCTAATCTGCTTTATCTCTCACTTTTACTGCCTCATTCCATTCTCACTGGCAGAGGTATTTTCAAGTAGATGCAGCTTACTGAATTTGTAAAATAACACCAATTATTAAGCTGTGGACGTGCTAAACTCTGTTATATTTAATACATCGAATACCAGATAGAATTATTGATGCAATACAGTAAAAAACAAATCTAAGTTTGATAAATCTCAAACTGCTAAAAAACACATAGCATAGCAAAGATATTTCTTATTTAAAAAGTACAACTTATTCTGTTTTCAATATATGTTAATAAATTTGTAGGTTATTAAATGAGTTATTGATTGGTTAATAAATTCCCTAGTCCATTTCACTCCCTTTTGTTAAAAAAAATTCTTACTTGTACTTAACGGCAATTACATTCATATCTTTGTGATTAACTGTTAATGAATACAGATTCACATACAAATTTTAATGTCTTTTAGAATTTTTTTATTTCCTAGCATAATGATAATGTCATTTTAATTTAGTTTAGGTGAAATTTTATTTTCCATGGAAAATGTATTTATTATAACATCACAAAATGTTGACTTTATTTCTATTCCCTCGAAGAGTGTAAGTGTGTGGTGTGACTGTTGCTATCTCTTAAAGTGAGTGGTGTAGATAAAACTGTTAGACAAATGAAGTTATCAGTTAGTAATTTACTTTTATTTCTTGCCTTTTCATGTAAACCTTACATTCTCACCAGTGATTCTCACGTAACAAATAGTTTACTAACCGTTGAGTATTGGTTATCACTAACAAGATACAATTGTTAACTTTTGTCCCAATGCACACTCAAGGGTTAACATTTCAAATTAGATTATTCATGTCTTTAAAAGTAATTAAAAATCTCATGCATTTCAGGCTGGTGATCCAAGGTTGTTTTATTTTTCAATGCTAGCTTCTTAAATAAAATGATAATTGCTAGAACAGCTTGGCTTAAGTCTCTTTTACAAAATCTGACAACTGTTGAGACAAACCAAGTTTTTTTCCCCTGGAAAAACTTGAACTCCATTTAGATTAAGCAATTAAAGTTGTGAAATAAATGTGGAAGTTCCCTAAACAAATTAGGATTCTTTAAAATGCACAGAGAAGAACTTTTAGGCCTTCCCTCTGCAAATAACTCTAGAACTCTGTAATATCTTGTTTTCCAACAGGTTTTTATTTTGCATAAGAAATTATTCTGACTTCTATTCCTAGAGTCACCTGCTACATAGTGACCCCTCCATCTTTTTGTCCAAAGATTGTAACAATGGCAACAACAGCAAAACTGACTCAATTACTTGCTGCATTCTTGATACATCTCAATATGAAAAATTTTGGCAATTCATATCAGTGAAACTTTGAGGCATAATAACCCTTCTCAATCCATATGGTTTAATCCATGTTTTGGAATCCACCAAAAATGACAAAATTTTACAGTGTAACCAAGAGAAAGGGGAAACGACCTTATAATTGAAAATCAATTACAGCACTTTGGCAAGATTTGTGTTTTCTCACTGTCACTTTGTAACCTGATGAGCTCTAAGAATTTGTCAGAGATTCAGTGGCTATACATAGCTCAGAATATTCTTTCCTCCTCTTTCTATTTTTTTTTTTAATTTTCTATTTATCCTCCTCTTTCTTGAAGGGTTTTGGTGATTGCTAAAGTTTTATTTTAAAATATAATTTGAAGATAAAATGTGAAGTGTATCAATTTGAATTTATCTATTTGCCCTGGGACCTTGCTATAAATTTAATATTGTGCTACATATGAAATTTAGTGTGATATATACCTTTTTAGGATTTTATGGAATAATAGTTTTAGAGTAGAAAGAGACCATAATGAATTACAGTTGACCCTTAGTTAAGACGGGTTTGAATTCTGTGGGTTCACTTATACATGGAATTTCCTTAGCCTCTGTCATTGCTAAGACGGCTAGACCACCCCCTCCTCTTCCTCCTTCTCCTCGGCTTACTCGACATGAAGTGGATGAGGATGGAGATCTTCACGATGATCCACTTCCACTTAATGAATATTAAGTGTATTTTCTCTTCCTTATGAATTTCTTTATAATCTTTTCTTTGTTTCTAGCCTCCTTTTTTTGTAAGAAGACGGAATAAAATACATGTACAAAATATGTATTAGTCAACTGTTTAGGTTATCGATAAGGCTTCTGGTCATCAGTAGGCTATTTGTAGGTAAGTTTTTGGGGAGTCAACAATTATATGTGGATTTTCAACTGTGTGGGGAGTCCACACCTCACCCTCCACGTTGTTCAAGAGTCAACTGTGTTTAATTCAATTCCCAAAGAAATCGAGGTCTGGAGAGGTTGAGTAACTGATTTTGAGATTCCAGGCTAGCCAGTGGAAGAGCTGGGAATGCATGAAGCACACCTTCAAGAAATTACTGCCAGATGAGAAAATGGATGAAACGTCATGGCCCTGATGTATATAGTTTAATTGTATTAGTCAGGGTTCTCTAGAGGGACAGAATTAATGGAATATATATATATATATATATATAAAATTATAGATATTAACTTTCATATACATACATATACATATATATATACATATATGTATACACACACATGTATGTATGGCGTGGTGAGCAGCAGGACCTGGATCAAACCCCTGGCATTTCAGTAACACCTTCAGCCCTGAAAATGTGGATGACCTGCAGAAGAAGTGATTACCCCTCACATAAAGCTGCAAACACATCCTTGCCCTAGGACGTGGAAGATCTGAAGGAGTTGCAGTGGGAGCCCAAGGGAGAACAGACCTGCCCCATACAAAGCAGGTGAATCCCATGCCAAGACAAGTATGTGAGCTGCAACAGCAACTGGGCCTAACACCACCTCAGAGAATAGCAATAAATCCATGCCGCATTGCAGGATAGTGCATTCTGGAAAATGTAGTTCTAGCTTACCTAGGTTGACAAAGTACAAAGTCACCATGTCCATTGTGCTATATCCCTGTAATAACCAGAGATGCATGAGAATATCTCCTGCCCTTGGACTCGGACTGGAACTTTCACCATCAATTCTCCTGGTTCTCAAGCATTTAGATTGCAGATCTTGAGACTCCTTGGCCTCCATAATCATTTAAGCTAAATTTCTTACATTTTTCTCTTTTCTCTTTTCTCTTTCTCTCTGTGTGTGTGTGTGTGTGTGTGTGTGTGTGTGTGTGTGTGTGTGTGTGTATGTATGTCTTTTGTTTATGTTACTCTGGTGAACCCTAACTACTACAAGCAGGCTGCAGTTGGGCATTTCCCTTCTCCTAGGTCAGTTAGGCTCTGGTAAAATCTCCATGGGTTAGGCTCTAGTGAAATAGTCTCCTTTCAGGATAGACATTAAGAAAAGAATGTTCAGTCCAAAATTTGAAATAGATACTTTTCCCCTTCCAGTAAGGAAAGCATGAAGGACTTTATTTATTTATTTTTTTCTCAGCTCTTCAGTGTGAGAACCTGGTAGGGTTACTGGAAGTAAAAACCACAGGAGTGTGGGCCCCCTCTAAGCCTGAGTTTTTAACTCTCCGACTTGTTCACAGTGAGCCTTCAACAATCAGTCAATTACATTTCGGTTTGTCCTATCCCTGTACTGATTCCAGTGAAGTTTTTGCCCGTAAGTTTGAAAAACTAAATTCCATTTAAAATTAAAAATATAAAGGTAAATTTTAGTATAATAAGAAATGGGATAAAATAAAGATAATTAACAAAATGAAATATCGTTCTTTAAAAAGCCTAAAGAATTTTACAGTTTACTTGCAAGATGGATTTAAAGCAAGAGAGAGAGAGACAGAGAGAGAGAGAGAGAAATGGCTCAAATAAACAATAGCAAGAGTAAAAGCTGTGACATTATTGTAGATGTTTTATGCATTATAAAAAGAGGATATCATAACAAATTCATATCAAATGTAAAACTTTTGAGAAAATGGACAAATCTGAGGAAATGCATATAATTATATTATGGTCTTACCTACATTTAAAAATTTTTAAAGGCATCTTATACTACTAAATAACTTGAATAAATAGTGAAAATATTTCTGTATAGAATGCAAAGACTCTAATGCCTACAGTGGAAATGTCTATCAAATATTCAGAGTTAAAATAGTTAGCAAATGTTGAGGCAGTACTCTACAAGTCATGCAATATTCTATTACACTCCTAGTTTGTTGAGAGTTTTTACTATGAATATCTGTTGAACTTTGTCAAATTCTTTCTCTACATTTATGGAAATCATATTTATCTTGTACTCTCTCAGTGCAGTACATTTCACCGAAAGATTTTTTTTTTAATGTAAAACCAACCAGCTGTGCATTCCTGGCATAAAAGCCTATTGCTGGAATCAATTTGCTATAATTTTGTTAAAATGTCATTATCTATCCTCATAAAAGATATTTTGTTCTGTAGGCTTCTTTTCTCTCTCCCTCTCCCTACCTCCCCATCTCAATTCCTCCCTCCATTTCTTTGTTTTCTTTGTTTCCCATGTAACGTCTTTCCCAGATTATGCTGATTCACTATAATGGTTTGGAAACTGTTGCATTATCTTGTTTTCTCAAGTTTTTTGTTTTTGCATAAAATTAGTATTGTTTCATTCTTAAATGTTTGACAGAGTATACCAAGGAAGCTATCTAGGCCAGAGTGTTCTTTGTAGGAGAGAATGTGATAACAAATAATTCTGAAGTCAGCATATTTAACAGATGTAGGGCTATTCAGATTTTATATTTATCCTGAGTTGATTTTAATAAGTTGTGATTTTTAAGGAATTTGTCTATTTTAACACTTTCGCCAACTTTATTGGTGTAAAGTTTTTCACCATGTTTTTATTCTTTTGATGTCTGTAGGATCTGTGATAATATCCCCTCATTCCTTCCTAATATAGGTAAATTATGTTTCCCTCTATTTTTTTCTTGATAAATCTGGCTAATTGTTTAACAAATATCTTGCAATTCCTGGAGAGTTGGGGCCATTTGCATGGTAATAAAGTCATGAGGCCAGGGTCCTCCTTATACAATTAGTGTGCTTATAGCTTATAGAATAGGCCCAAGGGAGCTCTTGGCCCCTTCCACTATGTGACCACACAACAAGATGTCACCATCTATGAATCAGAAAATGAGTACTCCCCAAATGCTGAATATGCCAGCATGTTGATCTTAAATTTACCAGCCTCCAGAACTGTGAGAAAGTAATGTCTGCTGTTTTATAAGCTACTCAGTCTATGATATCTTGTTATAGCAACCTCAACAAACTAAGTCCAAAATTGGTACCATGTTTTGGGTATAACAATGTCTAAAATATGGAAGTGGTTTTTGAATTGAGTAGAGAGTAGTGTTTGCAAGAATTGTGAGGAGCATGCTAGAAGAAGCCCACATTGCAGTGAATGGACTAACTATTCAGAGTGATTGTGGTGAGGGCTCAGAAGGAGAAGAGAGGTGTAGGGAAAGCCTCTGTCATCTTAGAGAATACTTAAGTGGTTATGATCAGAATGTTGGTTGAAATAACACAGTAAAGGGCATTCTGATGAAGTCTAAAATGAAAATGATGAACATTTAATTGGAAACTGGAGGAAAGGTAAACTTTGTTATAAAGTGGCAAGGAATTTTGCTGAATTATGTTTATGTCTTAGTTATTTATCGAAGGTAGAATTGCAAGTGGTAAAATAAGATTTTTAGCTGAAGAAATTTTTAAGGAAAGTGTTGAAAGTGCAGCTTGGCTACTCCCGAATATTTATAGTAAAATACAAGAAGGGAGAAGCAATATGAAGAAAGAATTTTTATTAAAAATATAAGAAAAACTTAAAGCTTAAAAATAACTTACCAGCCTATCCATATTGTAAAAAATGAGAAAAATGTGTTTGGGAGAGAGAAACAATAGGGTAGACAAGGGACCATTGGATAAGAATTGATGTGGATCAGTGAAGTGGTATTCAACAAGACAATAGAAGAATGAACTTTAAGGCATTTCAGAGACTATAGGTGCTCCCCTTCCCATCACAGGGCTAGAGTTCCAGAGCCTGATTTTAAAAGTGGGGACAGGAGTGCCCATGGGACCTCGGTGCTGGCTCCCCATGCTGCCTCAAGGCTCTGCTACTTGAACTCTTCACTATATTCCTTGGCTACACTGGTGGGTCCCTCCACAGCATGCACAGTACTCAGCAAAGCTCCACCCAGATTTCAGAGGATGCCCAGATAACCACAAAGCCTAAGCAGAAAACCACCGTGGGGGTTTTCAGAGAGTCCCCATTATGGCAATACCAGATGGAATTATGGGATAGGCTGCCCCTGAAACCCTAGACTGGTAGAGCTGATTTCCAACCTGGGAGAGCTCAGATGTCAAACCCAGGTACAAAGCTACCATGGAAGTGGGACTACTGCAGAGAATCTCTGCAGGGATGGGGCTGTGCAAAGCCATGGGGACAGGGCCATTGCACTAATGGACCACCTAGTGGGTCCAGAATGTGGAACCTCCACCCCAGTGAGCCTGGAGGACAGAGCTTCTAGTGAAAAAAGAATTATTCTCAGGCCTTAAAGTTATAGACTTACTTAGGATTTCTTACTCCCTTCTTTTATCCTGTTTTTCTCTTTAGGATGGGACTATTTATCCTATGCGAGTTCCATCATTGTACTTTGAAAGCACATACTATGTTTGATTCCACAGGTTTACAGCTGGAGGGCAATTTGCCACAAGACTTTGAGACTCAGCCATATCTGATTTAGATGATATTTAGACGAGGCTCTGGACTTGAGGCTTTCCAGTTGATGCTTGAATGAATTAAGACATTTGACCCGATTGTGGCAGAATGAATACATTTTGCATATGAGAAGTACATGATGTGGGAGGACAGGGGCAGAATGCCATGATCTGAATGTTTGTGTTCCCCTCATATTCGTATGTTGAAATCCTAACCCACAAGGTGATGGTATTAAAAGTGGGGGCCTTTTGGGAGGTGATTAGGCCATGAAGGTAAATTTGTCATGAATGCAATTCATGCCCTTTTGAAAGAGGCCTCAGAGAGCTGCCTTTTTCCTTCTACCATGTGAGCACACAGTGAGATGGTGTCATCAGTGAAGCAGGAAATGGACCCCTGACCAGGCACCAAATCTACCTGCACCTTGACCTTGACCTTCCCAGTCTCCATAAGTGTGATGAATTAATTTTTGTTTTTTATAAGCTACCCAGTCTTTGGCATTTTTTAACAGCAATCCAAACTAAAACACCATCCATATATATACATGGAGCCTTCCTCACTTCCTTGTCTCTTATTTTGCTTCGTAGCATTTATCACTAACATTATATATTTGTACACTTGTTAAAAATCTCAACTCCTTTTATGTCAATTGTCTCATGACATGACATCTGTTCAGTTCAATGTTGTATTTCTAGTGCCTGGGGCAATTCTGAGTAAAAATTCCTTATGCAAATATTTGTTTAATGAATAAATGAATCAAAAAAAGAATCAAAAATAAAATCGAAATAAATGGATCAAAAAAAATCAAAAGAGGAATACATGACAATAATAAGCCTTTAAGGTTTTCAGACAGAACCATTCCACTAATTTGATTTCTCAAAATTGCAGAGAGCCACTTTCTTCATTTCATTAAGAAATATCTCTGTACAAGAAGAGCACATAGGTGAATTGATTGCACTGGTTTTTACTTTTTCTGACAACTTTAAAGAAGACAACTGTAAAAGTATAGAAGGATACTTTATTATTACCCAATTGAATGCTACCTTCATTCTCATTGAACAATTTCTAAAATATAGTATTATATCTATGGTTTCAAACATCCTGTGAATCATAATTGTGGAAAAAAGCAGCCTGTCATCTCCCTTCCCCCAGCTGAAACTTTGATATGATTTCTGTTCTACTTAATGAGCTGACTGCATCTGGATATTAGAATTGCACCTGACATTTTTTTTAACTGTGGAATTCAAGAATATTGATTTTCACCTATATAATAGTTGAGTCCCTAGTTACTTTGGAGATTACTTACTCACTTTCATGATAGCTACCCTTGCAGAAGAGAGATCAATAGGGCACTACTGCCCATGATCTCCTGAGGTGAACTTCAGCCATTTTCCCCAAAGGACACGCATATCTGAAACTCATTTCCTCTGCATTACCACAAAGTCTATGGTTCTTGGCCTCCTGGGAACCACTCAATATTAATTTGTTTAGTTAAGCTTTTACCTAACAGATGAGGTGAAAAAGAATAATTGAATTAGTAACAAATTCTAATATATATTTATATTGCTATACTTCTGAACATATTCATAAATTTCCATCACAGAATTCCATTTCATTTGTTAAATATAGCAATGATGAGTACTATTTGCTTAAAATCTCTTGTGAATTGATTTCCTGTTTCTAAAACTTTGTTTTTCAAATATCCTGTACAGATTTAATAAGGTAGAACTAGGTCATTAAGCACCCTGCCATCGTATACATTTGAATATAACATGGATATGTTTTATCTACTTCCTAATGATGAAAGCTGAAGGGAAAATATTGTTCTATAAAGCAACTACGGTGCTGCTCCTAAAACATAGTGTTATTATAACAATTCACTATATTTAAAATAAAACAGGAACCAAAATGGTGTTTACTTCAGTATAAAGAAAGTCAATATTTGGCCAAACATTAAGATCTTATTCAAAAAATTATCAGATATAATGAGCAATAAGGTTGATTATTAATCTATTAAGTAAATGAAACTGGAAGAAGGTGGATTACATCAAATTTGTATGATTCGCAGATGTATAAATATTTGAAGAAGTTACCTGGAATTTGTAGTTTTACAACTGTTGTGGGAAAATTCTACTTCACTGTGTTTTTATTTAAAAAAATTCTTTAAACATTTCTTCAAAACCCCTCAAAATAAATAGTTAGAAGTAAATCTTTATGTGGTTTACACATTTGAATTAACACTTAGGGTGATGCTTTCAGTTTGTCTGATGCAGTAGTGTTGTGTTGATAATGGCATTCCCCCATATTTTCATTTATTGTGACACAAATATCCAACATGCTATGCTGCTTCCCAGATTAAGTAAAATTCTGAACAAAGAAGTGGGAATTCTCATAGAAATGATTCTATTTACAGAGCCAATATACTTTGCTGGCATCATGAATTTTTTTTAAAAGCAAATGTTTCCATATCCTGAAGAAATCCATTCAATGTATTGAATTATCACTTCTCAATTATGCTTCCCCTTGATGACATAGTTAACATAGAAAAACAATAAATATTTCTTTGATGTAATATGCATATCAAGAGAAATATTTTGCAATCAGGTCTGATAAAATCCAGTTGACGTAAAAACTAATGATTTCCTGCTCAGCTGTTTTAAAAAATGTATGTCCTTATATACATGAGATGGCTATATAGCATTATTTTCTTTTGCCAGCTGTTCACTGAAAAAATATGCCAGAATTTTGAAAATTCTGCATGGGGTTCACGTGCACCTAATAAATAATGACAGAAAACGGGGCAGGCCTAGTGGTGTACATGACGGAATAATATCCACTTAAGCCGGCACAGTTATGTGCCCCTTTTCCCCTAAGCTGAGTAACTCTCCCAGCACAACGGCCGCTGGCAAATTCTCACAGGAACACTGAGTCTGCCATTTAGATGCCATCTGCAAGGCAGCTGAAAAGTGGCTGAGACTTCCTTTGTTGTTCCTATATGATGTTATGTCTTAGTTAATAACTGAGAATTCAGATTAAAAAGAAGGATGAATCCCTCTGATGTCATTCTCTTTATTGTGTCTGAAGATCTGTGCCCCACCACCCACCAGGCTTTCCCTCACTGACCCGTGTTTGCCTTCTGTCCCCGCCACTTCCCGCTGGGTTATTGATGTGCTGCTCTGCCCAGGAAGCTGGTGCTCACCCTGCACTTTGTTAAGCTGACACCACGGGCAAACACAGGCTTTTGTTGTACTGTATGCAAAGAAGAATGTTTGTAGACGGGGAGGCCGAATATCCCAGTTAAACTATTTCTTAGGGAAGCTAGAGAGAGACGGGCAAACATCTTATTACACATTCTTCTTATTCCAGATGATACCTGAAAGTTTATTCTGTTCCCAGGGAAGGCAGAGGTCGATTCTTCCCTATGATCAAGAGAGTCCTTTTTGCATAATGTGAAACTGGCGACTTAAGAGGTCTGCAAAACTAAAGACAAACCTGCATTGATTTAACAGCAGTAAATGTGTACTTCTACCATTAATCACCTGTGTTTTCTGAGAAGGATTTCTCCAAGTTTTGTCTAGATTTAAACAGGGTTTATGCAATTTGCCTAAAAGCAATCATCATCTTTTTTTGCTTCTTATAGAAATAAAACAAATATTATAGTGAGAATTGATTAACTATTTTAGAAAAAATTAAACAGCATTAATATCGGGGCACATAAAAATGTTATACTCCAAATATAAGATCCACTTTTTTTACACCTGTTGTCCCAAAAAGACAGATTTAATGATTGTAACATAAGGCTATCTTCAAAATGGAGTTTCCAGGTATTTTTTAGTGCTATGTAAAAGTGTTTACCATGAGAGTTTAATATTTGACTAGATAAATTAATATTTTGCATTAAAAGGCAAATATTAAAATCAAACAAAAATATCAAGCTGGGGTTACACAAAATATAGTGGAATTAACATTACTGCTTGCAAAAAATGTATTATATGATTATGTTTTCTGACCAAATATTGCTGTGTCCTTTTTCTCTTCCATATTCAATTTTCTTATTTTTAAACTGGTTGAATTTAATTATATCAATTCTAATGTCCCATTTAGCTCTCAGACATACAACTAAGTGCAACAATGACAATCTTTATAACATAATTCAGAAAATAAAAGTGGATTATAAAATTATAATAAAAAATTGGGGCAAAGTTAATTATTTCCCTTGTTTTTCATGCTCCAGTTTTTACAAATGTTTTTCTGAATAAACCATCAATCCACTTATTTAGGGCCACAAGGTAAAGTGTTTTAAGACTGTGGAGGCAATCTTTGCTTCTGTGTTTTATTAAACGTGCTTTTAAAATACTTTAAAAATACCCTACAAAGTAAGGTCTATTAATTGTGAAGCTTATGTTTTTTATCAAAACTTAACTCCGACCTGTTCTGTATATACAAAGGAGATAACTGAGTTGTCCCGCTTTCCTATAAAATGAAATCATTGTATTAGGACAACTCTGACATTGCACTGTGAATTATTTTGTTACTGCCTGGATTCCCTTATTTTAATTTGGGACTGTGTAATATATTAGCTGCATTCGATATTAACTACTCAGGAGTCTTTGGTGTAACTTCAATCCAAGAAGGCTTTTAAATGTTTGGGAGTTCATGTAAGAAACCTAATGCTTCTCCATTCAGGTTTGAGGGTTCAATGAGAATGTAGATGAATGGACCGGAGGTTGATGTCAGATACTGTAATGTCGTGTCCTCAGAAAGCTAAACACTAAGTTTTTACCAAAGGCAATTATAATCTACCATGGTCTACTGCCAATGGCACTGGGTTTTAGATATATTCTGAAAATATTTCCTATTTTTATAAGGGATATAATCAATTAAAAAGTGAGTTCAGTAGAAAAATTATGTTGTTAAAATAATAATGTAAAAGAGATTTTTTTTAAAATAGTCATATCAAAATAACTTTTTCTATTTATCTTCAAATAGAAAAGAGCAACAGTTGACAAAAGTATAGTTAAAAAATAGCCTAGTGTGTTTTGCTAAATATGTAGAATATATTTATTAAATATATAAAGCTATTTTCAGAATGTGAAATTAAATTATGTACTTGGGTACCAAGATTATGAGTTATAGATATTATTAACACATCCTCTTTAAAATATAATTTTATGATATATACATTATTAGACTAAACTTACACTTCTTTTTTACATGTTAACATTATTTTTTAAATTAGGTACTTAGCATCAAGGTTGCTTTAAAAATATAAGTAAATATGAAAACTAAATTATCCACATGATTAGATTCAATCCTTATAATTTTGGTTGGGTAGATTTATTGAAAATTATTGTTATAACTCAGAGTTTTCACAATCCTAGAGATCAATATTAATTATTAACCTATCATTTGGAATTTATATAGCTTTGAGAAGTTTCACTACCTTGTTAATAATTTGCTGAATTCCAAATAAGAAATTTTTCAGAAAATTGTAGCTAGAAAATCTTAGAAAGGAAGACTTCAAGTCATATTCACAATCTTTCAAACTAAAGCTACAAGGCTATGAAATAAAATGCTTTCACTTCACTTAATTATACTGTTTGATTAAAATAAATTTTTTTCTTTAATGAATGTCAGACCATTCTTTGCTTCTCCAGTTTTATGTCTTGCAAATTGATGGCCTTCTTTTTTCTTAGATAAAATTAGAAATGATTTTGTCATCATAGTGAGTTATGAAGGGTCATTACTGGTAGCACTTTGTAATTGGTAAATTTTATTTTGCCACTGATAAATTATTACAAAGTTTAAAAATAACTATTAAGAACAAATATGCTGCTTACAGTACAGTGTAGTCAAAACTGCATATACCCGTGTAGTAATTTGTACTTCATTGTGATTGATAATATAACTTAGAAATAATATTTTTGTTTAATAAATTATATCCTTTAACAGATTAGATTAGAATAAACAAAGATATTCTCCCAAAATAATTGCCATTTAAAAAATATATTTTCTCTTTTACCAAGAATGTTTTTTAGACATCTAAAGCAAATCTGAGCTTACAGACTAATGAATAAAACCTAATAAGTGGTATGTCTTCAAAAATTTATTATACTATAAATATTCTTTCAGCTTAGTACACATTTGCAATAAAAAACAATGGAAATTTGTACACTTGCAAATCAAACCCTCATAATCAATTCATCTTTATATATATGTGAAAATTTATTTATAGAATATTTGGATAAACAGAGTTTTGTTATAGCATTGCTACATATTTTGCAAAATATAGTAAGTGTCCCTTACAAGAGAATCAAATTACCTGAACTTTGGAAAAGTAACCATAGTGATTTCCGGATGAGTTTTGCAAAAATAAATAAATACATAAATTAAGGTCCATTCTGAAGTTTTTCCAAAAGTACCAGGTTCATCTGCCACTGAGATGACACAGGTTGTCATCTCAGCAAACCTTCGAATTCATGTAGCTGTGAGCTTTTGGTGCTCCTCTGACTACATTTCAACATAAATGAATATGCCATCTATGTAGAACTATAAAGAGAGATTCCAATATACCACAACTTTGCAAAAGAGAGAGATTTTCAATGCAAGCATTACAAAAGATATGACGAATCCAAAGCATTTCCATTTGAAAGAGAAATGACTAATAATTGACTGGCCTGAATCCAAAGTCACAGTGGGGTTCAAAAAGCTGGTAAGTGCCCTCATAAAAATAGAAGCTGTATCAACCAATTCCATTTAATTATATATGAAGGTGATGATGGAGCTAAACTGCCTGTAATTGGAGTCCAATTACTCAGCTGGTCTTCCATAAAATTAATTCAGCTGAAAGTTTGCCATTGTCCTGTGCCCCACGCCTGCCGCTGGTTTAATTAGTTAACACGGAGGAATCTTAAAACAGTAAATTATTTTATCTTTATTGCCAATTATCGGTTAAGGTAAATTATATATAAAACATTAACATTTGTTTCTGAGACAAATAGGAAAGGGCACAAGGAAAATACCTTTTTGGTTTTCTACCTGAAAAGACACCTAAATAGAGCAGAGTGCATCCTCCTGCGCGTCATTTATTTAAGGGACATTGGAACTTGTAAGCCATTGAATACATCTCAAATGCACATAGTATGCCGGGGCAATGATTTTACAAATATGCCACCTAAGCCTCTTATACCGTGCACATGTCAGCATCAACATTAACACCAATGAAAACAAACTGTATGGGTAGAGAACATTCCTGAAGAAATTCCTCTTCAGGCTTTAAATTACTTTGTTCAAGATTTGGTAATGTTTTGTGTAATTTTAAAATGATAGTGGCTGACCTAGAGGTTTGATAAAGCAATCTATATGAGGTTATTCGCAATTATCTGAGTTGTGTATTATAGGTCAATCGCTAAGCAGTTAAAACTATTGAAAAAAAGTAATCTAATGGCTTAAATACTCATGCCTAATTATTGTTCTTTTTAATATAACAAAATGTAATATATTAACAATTGTACTGAAATTATTGGTATCATTTCAAGGCTTTCTCCTATCAAAATCATTTCTATTTAATAGATATGACTCATTTCTATTTAATTGGTTTCATCATAGTATACTTTTATTTAAAAAGAATTACTATTCACAAAATTTTATTATTTAATTCCATGCCCAGTAACTAATTCAAAAAGAAACATCGGTGGTCTTATTTAATAAAAAAAAAAGTTAATTGCAAACTGCTGATTTATCTACAAAAGGATAACTAGTATGATCAGACCCAAAATAAAACAGTCTCTTTAACAGTCATAGTGGAACAAACGTTACAACCTTCTCCAAATACACCATTATTTATATATAAGAAAATTATAGGAAAATGAAAAATTCGATTTCATGAAGCTTTAAAAAGTTTTATGAACTTTTTAAAATGAAAGTATTATCTTTCAAAATGAAAGTATTCAGTCAAGGTTGTGATTCATTATACTATCCATTTTTAGACAATTTTAAGTGTTAAAATAGACTTTAGCTTTTGTGTGGCCTTATTCAATAGATGTGTCTCTTCAGATTTGTAACATTTACAATAAACAATTATTTTACTACATAGTTTAATTAATGTAAGAATAATCATTACATTTCTCTATATTTTTTCCAGAAATAACACTGCAAAAACTAATTACCTTTTAAACCCATGTATTTAATCCAAAATGTCAAGATAAAGCTCAAATTGTATAGGAAAACTGAAGTCGAACCTTTTAAAAAGAAATGCACATTAGTTCAACAAAAGCGTGCTGCAAAATGACCCTGAAAATGGTGTTTCTTTTCGCAACATTTCACTAAAACTTTAAAAAGAAAAATGTTTTGTTTAACATATGAGGAATTATAAGCCAAGTTAACTAGGTTTTATTAACTTGATAGAATGTTGGCAATTTCTTTATGTAGATTGTTGTGTTTCATGCTATTTCAACTTACAGCTGTGCTTTTTGACAGAATCCAGATTTGCCATATACTATTAATATAGTTATCAAATATGTTTAACCTCTATATCTGTTAGCATATATTTTGCAAAAATGTAGCTAATAATGCTATTTTTAAACAAGTTAACAAATATGTCCCTAAAACCAAAAATAGCAGATTGTTTCATTTTAATTTTGAAGTAGAGGTTATTTGCTGAAATATTTGTTTTTAATACATCTATAAATAAAAGAAGGCTGAAAACAGTCTTCAATTTGACTCCACGTGTAACGATTTTAGGAAGCTCTGCACAATATGTGGTTGGTTAGTGTTACAAGGGAGAAAAAGCAACACGGGTCTCTCCATTGAGCGCAGCGGCAGGATATGGCTCCAAAATGGCCCTGAACACCACTGGGAGGAACACCTGTGCTGCACTCTTTTGTTAGAGCTTTGAGTGCTCTCTATTAAAAGAAGGAAACACCCTCTTTCAAATAGTGGGAATTTTCTCAGTTTACACAAACAATACATTTAAGGGGAAATAACTTATGAGAAAAATGTGTCATTGGTCTACTTTCTCAGTAGCTTTTTGCAAGGCAATACTTTATCATGATTACAATACACGCTTAGTTCAAACACATGTATCAGGTTTTATCTTTTTTTGTCTAACTTATTAGAACAATTAGAAAAACGAGACGGTTTTCCTGTGCTTTGTGCTTTAAGGAACCTACTGCCTAAGTGTGTAAGATTATCTCAACAACTGTATGCCTTACATCTCATTTTCTATAGTCAAACCCTAAATGGGAACTGCATTTTCTTTTTGCTGTAGCTTATAGATGTTAGATTCCTCTCTTACCCTTGCCCACAGCCCCCCACACCACACACACACACACACACGCACACACACACACGGACAAGGAGCAAGGAGTCTGGCTACCAAGAAATAACAGTTCACCTTAGAAGGAGGCACCTTTCATCAGATAAGCACTGACATTCACATGGTTTCCCTAATCTGAGTTCCCTAGGGACCTTTATTTACTAGAAGGATCAACTTCTAATTTGGGAACAGAAACAAAAGGTTCCTGAGGATTGGCTTGAGACCATGCTAAGCAGAATTGGGGTTACATTGAAGTGGCACAGCCCAGTCTGCCCTGGACCACTTGAAGAATCCAAAAGTGCTAGCAACAAAACCCTCTGAAGCCAAACCCCTCACCCAAGCAACGCATATCGTGGGATACATGTCATGTAGGAGTCATATTGACCTTCCTTCTTAGAAACATGCTGATTCCTTCCTCAGAACAGCCCCTGTGAGTGCTGTCTGCAAGGCTTTCTGCTGGGGCTTGAGTCCTTGATTTGTGTAGGTCTGAGGTTATTGGTTGGTAACTTAATAATGCACAAATTCAATATCATGCAGACATCAGTCTTCACGGTGATAACAGCATGAGCCTAAATTAACTCCAGAGTATTAGAGCATAATTTACAGGTAAGTGTGCCATAATGATGAAGGTATAAATTGTTCAGTGTGTTTAAGTGCCAGATAGAATCTTCTTTCCCGTCTTGGTTGACTTTTCCATTGGTATCACTCTGGCTAGGTAGAGATTATAAGAACATGTATGTTTGATCAAGAAAAGTAAGTAGTAACAGTGGGGAATCAACTGACTGCCACTGGAGATCCAGAAATCACCAGAGAATTTTAAGCGTTTCATTTTTTCATGAAGAAATAACAATTTTTATTTTCTTTTCTTTTACCTTAGTTCTAAGGCACATTACAAAAAATGAGAGAAGAAAGTTGTCAGTTCTGTTCTGACAGGCCTCTGCTACTGAACAGTGGGATTCTTCTTCACATCAAATCCACAGGCGCAGAAGACTTGCATATCCTGGGGTACCAAATCTTCAGAATCTTGACTTAAGAAAGTCAGAATTGGAAACAGAGCTGCTACAATGGCAATGAGGAGCTGCTCAGCTCCTGAAACAAATTTTCTTGGTCCTACAGCAACGGATCTGCAAATTAATTTTCTTTCTTTGCTGGAATCTGTTATGTTGCATCCACTCATGGGCAGTCACCTAGAGGCTTCCTCACCACCGGCCCAGACACATCTCCATCATTCCTATGTTGCTTTAGAAATGTGCATGGATGCTTTCTTTTTAATAAAAAAAAATAAACTTAGTCTATAAAAGATATGCACTTGTAATGAAAGTTTTATTAAATGGAAATATAAGTGAGAGAATTTCAGTGGAAAAAATGTTTAATTTTGTCTTAGGCTTCTGACATTTGGAGATATTTCATTTTATTCAGTTGGAAATGTATACCCAGAAAAGAAAGGTTATTATTTCTAGTTAACTAGTATTTGGAAATTGGGTAACTAACACCAGATGGTCTTGGATAATTAGTTTAAATAACTGCATAATAAACCTAATCATCAAATGGGAATAGTAGGCATTTCTAAAATTCATTCATTCACTCATTGTTTGTTTCTTTATTCAATGTAAGTTTATTAAGCACCAACTAAGCACTATGCTCAACGTGTCATCCCTTTATTAGAGAACACTGTCAACTGATTATATATCATTTGACAGTGTTTAGAGTCACACATCCATCCCATAATATTGATTGATCACCTATCATGGATGCAATTCTTACATCAGTTTGATGTCTTGTAGCAGTCAACAACACAGAACAAACAACATAATCCCTGCCTTTGTAGAGTTCACATTCTAGTATTGTTTAGAGGAAAGTAACCAATAAACATAATAAATAAGTACCTTATGGATTTTTGAGGTGATAATTGCTAAGACAAAAAATAGAGCAGTGTGTGGGTGGGGGCGGGGAGCTGCAAATATAAATAGGACAATCAGGGTAGGCCTTTTATTAACTAGAAAAAATTTGCCATTTTCTGTGTTGTCTGACCAGAAGCGCTGATACAATCTTTCCACCCTCCACCCCTAATCTTTACGAAACAAAGAAAATCATGGAAACTCTCAAGATAGTGTTTAAACTGGCCGTCCCTTTCTAAGTCAGCAACCACACTCTCAAACACACACACATACACACACACCCCACACCCGCCACACACACACACATACACACACACACCACACCACACAAGCAGGAAGCAGAAGGACGTAGGATGGCTGGAGTGGCCAACTATACCAGAAAGTGTGGTTCACATAGACAAACGTCTAGAAAGAGGGATTGAGACCCCTTTTCCTGACAAGTACAGCCTCGTTAAACTCAAGTTTTTGAAGTTTAATCTCACTGGTAATCCAAAAAAAGTATTGCAATGTATATTTTTTAAAATTTCTCTAATTGAGATTTCCTTTTTAAATTATATACCAAATGCTGGTGGGGCTACACTGAGAAGGCAAAGCTTCCATTTAGTGGAGAAACATAAATGACGTAATATTTCTGGGAAAGAATTTAGGAATATAGAACAGGGGCTTGAAGCATTTATTTAAATGACATGATCCATTTTAAGAGTCCACACTAAAATCAGACCCATTATTGTGTAAAGATTCTTACAATAGCTTAACTTGGAAGAGGTAAGCCTGGAAACAACTTTGTAAGTATAGTAACAGTAGCATACTTAAATAAATTATAATGTATTCAAACATAGACTATCAAATAACTATAAAAGTAATATTTAGGCCAGGTACAGTGGCTCATGCCTGTAATTGCAGCACTTTGGAAGGCCGAAGTCGGAGGATCCTTTAAGTCCAGGCATTTGAGACCAGCCAGGGTAACTTAGCGAGACCCTATCTCTACAAAAAATACAAAAATGAAGTGGGAGGATGACTTTAGCCTGGGAGGTTAAGGCTGCAGTGAGCCAAGATCATGCCAATGCACTCAACCCGGGGGACGCAGTGAGATCTCGTCTCAAGAAAAGCAAAGTAATATTTAGTAATATACAAAAATATGTGAATTAACTTATATTAAAAAATGTAATTTGCACTATGAACTCAAAATATATGAAGTTTAATACAATAAACAACCCTAAAGATAATCAATAAAATGTTATTTTTTGAATAAAGGGCTTATGGCTGACTAATTTTTGTTTTATACTTATTTTTTTCTACTTTGTAAATTTTCACTAGTGAAAGGCGTTACTTTTACAGCTAGAATATTTTTAAAAGTTTGTTGTTCAGCAACTGACACTCTTAAGATTGAATAACAAAGGGCTGGGCACGGTAGTTCATGCCTGTCATCCCAGCACTTTGGGAGGCTGAGGTGGGTGGATCACCTGAGGTCAGGAGTTAGAGACCAGCCTGGCCAACATGGCAAAACCTTGTCTCTACTAAAAATACAAAAAATTAGGCGTGGTGGCAGGTGCCTGTAATTCTACCTACTCAGAAGGCTGAGGGAGGAGAATTGCTTGAGCCCGGGAGGCAGAGGTTGCAGTGAGCAGAGATTACGCCATTGCACTCCAGCCTGGGCAACAAGAGCGACACACTGTCTCAAAAAAAAAAAAGTAAATAAAAATAAAAAAAATTGAATAACAAAAATTCTTCCTTACTTCATGAGCAACTATTAAAATTAAATTGAATTTTAATTTAATTAAATCATAATTAACAATTAAAATGTAGTATTCTCAGAAAAGCAGATTACATCTCATTTTCTTTACACAAGACCTCAAAGATATATTCTGGGAAGCTGACAGATGCCCTGGACTTTTTGTTTAATTTTCCATTTTTACTTAGTTAAAAATCAAACCAGTACTGACATTTAAAAAATACTACACACAATCACATAACTGGGGTGCTCTCTCCTTGGGACAGCAGGGATAGGGGACAGTGAGAGGAGTGAATGTCTCCCTCTCCATGAGCAAGCTTTCCACTCACAGTAGTCCCCCTTCTTGTTGCGATGGACGCACTTTTTGCTCCTCCGACCTGTGAACGCACAGCCTGGTAGCCCTCTGGAGCCCTGTTGCCCATCCCCATCTCCTTCTTTACACTCTGGGCATCCTCTTCCAGATCGGTGTCATCCTTCAACAGGTTTTCCTTCTCATTTTCCTTCAAGCTATTTGTTCCATTTTTTTTTTTTTTTTCCCGTGGAAGGGTCCTTCCATCTTTCCCTTGGCCGTTATGTTTCTTCATTTAATGTTTTTAATGGGATCCCACGAAGGAAAGGATATAGCACACGAGAGCTGAGTTAACAACTGATATGGTTTGGCTCCGTGTCCCACCCAAATCTCATGTTGAGTTGTAATCCCTAACGTTGGGGGAAGGACCTGGTGGGAGGTGATTGGATCATGGGGGTTTCTAATGTTGCCCTTGTAACATATATTTTCCAACAAGGGGATCAAGCTTGTAGCTCTATTGAAGAAACTGACTCTATTATATACCACCAAAATATTTTTAAAATACAAAGAGAATCTATCATAATTTTTGAAGAATAAGTACCTCATTCTGATATGAGTGCTTTTCTTTTGAACGTTAATCACTAAGTGAAAAGATAAAGTATAAATATTAATTATCACTCACTAGGATTTTAGGTCGGTCAGAGCAGGGTTTCATCTGACATGCCCATCACTGTTTCTAACTGCCTCAAACAGCGAATGGCACAAGGCAGATACTTGATACATAATAATCAAATATGCCTGATAAAAATTTCTAACTGGAGGTTAAGGAAGCCTCTGAAGTCAGAGAAGAAATCAGGTTAGAAAGTTAATGATCTTCCCCACAGTTCTTGCTATGCTGAGACTAAGCCACATAATTTTCATTTCTTCCTAAACATCCTGAGAGAATAAGAGTGAGGTGAGGCTGGCGAAGACAGATGACCCCAAAGCGCTTCTGAGCCACCCTTGCTTTGGAGAGCAGAGCTTCAACTCAGAGCTCAGAGCTGCAGGCTCAGAGGTCATAAGAATCTCCCCTCCCAGCCACTCCCCAGAATGAACCCCCTGCCCATCGTGGCTTCAGCTCCTGCCCAGCACTCAAAGTAGCTCTGCCGGTAACACCAGCAGACAATGGAATTGCAGGAAGAGATAATATTTGTTCCAGGGATGGTGGCCTAAACACCCTGAAAAGCAAAAAGAAAAAGTCAGTTTCTCAAGAGCCAGGTCATAGATGAAGCTGTCTCTTCACACTAAATGCACCACCATGTTTTTCTTATAACTTGAGTGTGTCTTTCTTCCTTATAGACCCAACTTGTCTAAAGCATCTGGCTTCCTGGGAATGGCTAATATTTTATATCCACTTGTATTTCTGTGTAAATGGAAATCAGAAAATGTCTAGAAATTCAGGTATAAAGCAGGGAGACAATACAACGGGGAAATGACCAGAGCCTTTGTGTGCTTTGTTGGTGCTTTGTCTTCCTTTCCACTTAAGTCTATAGTGTGTGGGGATAAAACATATGCAAGCCAGCAGAGGACTGACACGTTCCTATTGACATAGTAGGAAAGCTCCCTTTCTCCACCCTGCTGACCCTCAGAATACTACCAAGGATGTCTGTCCCAGGCTTTCTGGGAGTAAATTGAGGCTAAATGTGAGTCTCTGTGGAGAGGAGATGGTCATAATTTTTCTCACGTTGCATATGATTGCATATCATTTGTTCTACTTCAAATTACATATAATGGAAAACCTTTTATCTGTACAGTCCTCTGTAGGGTGCTCAGAGGAAAAATGCAGACAAGACAGATGATAAATGCATAGATAATCAAATAGGGAGAATCTGCTTCTTGTTCTTTCACTCATAGAAAGGCGTGACAGTTAGAGCTGTGTGGAACTACCAATTTTCACATTCTTTACATTCACTTGAAAACTTAGCTTTTATAGTAATTTGAAAACTTAATCCAAGGCATGGTATTTCCATCAGCAAACAAATTAAACAAGGAATATAGCTCTGAGTTTTCATGAGCTTTCACTAACATTGCTTGCAGTACATACAAAATAAGCTTCTGAATATTAGTCTCAATCAATTATTTAAAACAGAATTATATTTCAAATGCAATCGAATCAAGCTACTAAAGAACTTTTACTGTCAGTTTTAAAATGAATAATCTATCTCTGGTTTATCAATATTTTAATCAGCTTTGCATATACATCTTGTTAAATATATTACTTTCTGAGTTTTCTATGTCTTTCCATATTTTTATCTCTATAAAATTCTCTCTTATTTTACTTCCTCTATGATGGTAAATAGGGAATGGGTCTTCTTCCTTGACATACACATTCTCTAATTGAATGAAATGTAGATTTATGCACCCATTTTCTCTAATATTTAATAATAAATCTCTACATGGGGTTATAGGGAGAAAGCCAAGGCATGGTGTCCCACACAGGTCCCTGAACACTCCTCTTCATGCTGACTCGGTCTCTCACAGACCCTTCACTGTGTAGAATAACATGTCCCTTTTGGTGAATCAAAGAGTAGTATAGTGTTGGTGCAGAAAGAGAACATGGAGAAGTGAACTAGACAATGAGTTGCTTAAGGTAGCAATCTGGAAGTAATCTTTGGGTATTTCATTGCCCTATCTGCCAATATAATGTATCCTAATAGTTAAAAAATATAACCCCAACATTTCTCTTGAACTACCAACTTTTGGTCTCCTCTGCTTACCCTATTTGCAAAGATAATATTTCATTAACTCCATTGAAGTTTTAATGGATTTTCTGGTTTCTCCTTTGTCCCCTTAGAATTCAGCATTTATTTACAATAATAGTCATTATTTTAAAATCTAAGTCAACCCATGGAATCAACCCCCACATATCCCTGTTGTAAAAATAAAATAGAATATTATGAGACAATGATTTATAAAAATCATATCATACAAACATATTTGTACCTTATTCTCAGAAGAAACCAATTTTACTTCACTGAAGCTTCAGGCAAAACACTTCATACGACCTTTTGAACTCTTCAATGCTATCCAAAAAATTTTCATCATCTATATTAAAAACAAGAAAGTATTTAGCTTTCTATTCCTATAAAACTGTTAAAGAGCAGGGGTTCAATTCTATGGACAACATAATGTGGATTTTGCAGATGCTATGCATGTTTAAATATTTGCAATAGTATTACTGCCACAATAAAAGAAAAGCAAACCAACGTTATCGACATAATTGAATCTGATTTTTAAGAAAGAAAGATAAACTCTTTCATAAGAACACACTGTAATCACTGGACTTCTGAAGTATGGAAATCTTCTCGTGAGCTGAGGACTTCTGAATGGTGTGTTTCATCAAATACTTTAGGCAATACAGCTTTTATACTGGAAGTTTATGTTGGTAATTCAATCTTCTCACTTTGTGTTTGTGGAAGGTCTTGATCATATACTATTTTAATAAAACATTAAATGAATACATCTAAAATTGCATACCTCTTACAGCATCAAGTACCATGTAATGCAGAGGTAATTCCTCAAATTCTGTTGTTGATTGGATGATGGCATTCCTTTTTGTGAATACAGCAAGCTTTCTAAAATTATTATTTTCATGTCTTCTTTTTTATCTTAATTTTATTTATTTTATATTATCATTCTGATTCTTCTATCACCCACATTTGTAGGAATACAAAATATTCTGTTACATGTTGTAATTAAGCCTCACAGGTATCTTTTTTTCATTGCAAGTTGCTTTTTGCCCTGAGGAGTTCTGTGTACCATTTGCCCTATATTGCAAAAGCTTCTTAATAGAATATCATTTTTTTGTCTGGGCTCAAAAAGGATTTCTCTGTTCCTGAACCAGTTTTCACGTTGATTTCTTGGTTTAGGATTACAGAGGAATGCACAGTGGAATCACTGAACAGGGATAAAACAGGTCTTGAGTTTTGACTTTTTGTAGTTGGCTGTTGATGCTGGTTTTTTATTCTCCCATAATCACGACCATGGGCAGAAAGTAAGTATCCTTGTGGCTTCCTTATGTTGATTCTAGAGCTTTTTTAGGTACTGAAACTCCTCCAGATTTTAGGCTTTATAAAAGGATCTTTGTTTCAGATCCCTTCTTTGGACAGTGTGAGACCGCGTTTCCCAGATTAGGATACACACTGGTCAATGCTGGCATCAATTCTGTTTACCAATCTGACTTTGAGGTCCATATTTGTTTTTGGATATGGGTATAATTTTGCTATTGATTTTATAGTTTTTAAAATTTAATCAACTTTATTTTTTAGAGAAGTTTAAGTTTATAGAAAAATTAAATGAAAAATGAAGTGATTCTAAGTTCCTAACCTCAAACGCACACAGCCTCCCCAACTGTTGACCTCTTGCACCACAATGGTGCATTTGTTACAACCAATGAACCCACACTGGTACATCACCACCCAAAGTCCATAGTTTACATTAGGGTTCAATCTTGGTGCTGTACATTCTATGGGTTTTGCCAAATATATAATGACACACATCACCACTGCAGTACCTAAAGATCATCTTAAGTATATTTTGTATCCATTATTTCTATAGTTTTTTAGTTAGGCAAAAGGAAAAGCAGTCAATGCTAACTTAGATGAGCATCAATATAGATGTCTTTCTCCAGGATTTATAATATATTTCATTATTATTAAATAAAAACATATTTTCCAAGTTTTTAGTAGAAATACGACATATAAAGGTAAAAAAAAATCCAGTGAGCTTCAAGGTTTTAAAGTTTCAATGATGATATGGTTAATGGAAATGTTTTTCATGATTATGAACATCCTTCAATATCACACAACTTTTGCTGAAGAACTTGTTGTATACATTAAATCTGTTTGGCATGGCCACACTACGGTGTATATCATTGCAATCTAAACTTTTATACTCTGCAACTTAGCACTGATGCAGTAATACAGAATCAGACACTCAGCATTATTGCATTATTGCATGTTTCATAGTTTTATAATTGTCATGTGTATTATATAATGTTAAATAATATTCAAGATATTTCCATAAAATTCCTTATTGCTTTCTTATTTTGAAGATCAAGCACTAGTAAAAATGTCAACAGTAAAAACCTAAATAATATACATATATGTAATTCTCCATTTACGTATTAAAAGAATACATCATTTAAATTCACATCTGTCAAATGTTAAAAAAGAGATCTGATCTTTATATGGGTACAATAATGCTATATATTGGTAGCTTTTAATCCACCTTTTAAAATAAAAGTAGAACTATTACAAATAATTGTTATTAAAGTTATATTATCTTTGGATGTAATTGATTTGGCATTAACTCATTAAAAAAAAACAAGTGAACGTGGCTTCTAAGCTAATGAAGTGATATTTTCACCATTATGTCACTAAATGCTCTAGGCCTTATCCTGAACTTTTCAATTCACAAGTGCATCTTGACTAAGACTCTAGAGAGAGAGAGTCTATGTAGATAGAT
The DNA here is from genome assembly GCF_028858775.2 of Pan troglodytes. NCBI lineage: Eukaryota > Metazoa > Chordata > Mammalia > Primates > Hominidae > Pan > Pan troglodytes. The sequence goes on along the minus strand of NC_072412.2, from coordinate 109,737,660 downwards.
AGACAGCTGTATATATATACATATGTATATATATACACACACACACATACTCTCTTGATAGTATCTAGATAGCATATAGACAGAGAGCTGTATATGTGTATATACAGCTATTTGTCTCTATATATACACATATAGATCATATAGATAGCTGTATATATATATAGGTCTATATATATATACACATATTTATACTATATATATACATATATAGCTTCTGAGATATCTGCTGTGCCTATATGATCTGTAGCAGAAAAAACTTCTCAAAAAGACAGCCAATTGTTTAGCGATATTAAAAACATTTGTCCATTTAAGTAATATCTTATTAAAATTTGCATTGAAAAAACAGTTGTCATGCACAATGTTCTCTTTAAAATAAATACAAAAACAGATTTTATTTTTCCTTAATTTTTGAGAAATTATCAGGCTAATTATAATTTGGGAAATATCCAAAGAAAGCAGGTTAATAGATTATTAACAAAAGATCTAAAAATATTAACAAATATGCTCTAATAGATGACGTGAATAATTTGTTAGTTAAATATGTGTGTTCTCCAGTGTTTGTCATTTGACATGTTTTATACTGCTCTTGACATTAAAAATTTTACCATTAACATGATCAACATTAAGCAAATATTTCTGAGTGGAAACAACTTTCTAAGTATAACTACTGGCTGTGGAATCTCACTGCCACAATAGTTATTATATGTTTATGCATGTAAGAACTCTTTTATAAACCTGCAAACTATTTAGGTTTCTAATGGGTACTGAAAAAATTAACTGTTGAAACATTCTGAGGTTGAACACCACAAAGCGCAAAATTTCTCTTAGTTTATTGGATGGTTTGGTGCCAAACCCCAGGAACTGTTTCAGCCACATTAAGTTCATCTGTAAGAGCACAGGGTATGGAGTATGAAGTAGTGAAGATTTAACAAGGATTGTTAATACCAAAGGAACTCGACAAAGTGGGCAGGGCAAAGGTTAATGCAACTGAGTTGTCGTGATCACTGACCCATCAATTAAAGCTGAGTAGAAAAGTTAGAATGAGGAGAATAGAAAAATGGAAGATCCTAGTAAGTTTGAGGTCCATGAAGGGTTATAATTGCGAGAGAGCTCTCAGGGAGCCCAGTACTTACAATTAAGATTATGAAGGGTTTACAACTATTAGTAATAGCAAGATCTAGGGTACAACATTTATGTGTGCTCCTGTGTGTGTTTAAAGATTTATGAAGTCTCGTGTTCTACTATTCTCATGTAGAAACATTGTTTGCTTTAGTAAAATTAAATTTTTTACTTCGTTACCCAATGACCACACACTCCTTCCACTCATTACTTGGTGCTCCTTGTTGTCTTCAAATTGTGTAATTCTGCTAGAGTTTTTCTTCTCCTTCATGAGCAATTTATTTGTGCCACTGGGTATAAGCTATCTCTCATTTATCATCATTTACATTACCTAATATTAATATAAAATTCTGTAAGTTTCAAAGATATTTTTCATGTCTTAATTAATATAAGCATTACCTACAGTTATAAACTTATTAACAATATAGATATCAAATACACATCAAGTTCATATTCACAGGTGTATTCAGCATGAATAAGTGAACTTAAAAAGTACTAAATACATGAGTGAATAAAAGAAGCAATGGAAGTAATTTTTTTTCTTTTAAAATTCTCTAGATAGTACTAGGACCAAGAGCATTGGATTGACTGCAAGGTTGATGTGATGTTTGGCGTTTTAGTATTATTGCTTTCTACATCATCAATTCACATGTATGTAGTAAACTGACTTAGGACACAGAAGACATGAGTTTGATCTCTCTATTATTTAATAATGGATATATTTCAAAAATGCCCTAGAACTCATATGCACATTCTGTCTGCTCTTGAAAAAGTGTGCCACTGCTCAATGTAACTGTGATATGGGCACTGAATTAAAAAGGTTTGTATTCTGGCACCACTGGTTACCAACTGTGAAATCGCGGGCAATCCTTTTGAAACTCTCCTTTATCATGAATTCCTGTTAATTGTAATAATACTGTAATTATTGCACAGCTAAAATAATCTTTCATCTTTTATTTGATGGTACTCTAAAGAAGTATTAAATGTTCTCATTATCACATTTTATTAATTTTGAGCGAATTAATGCTTCCATTTGCTAGTGCCTCTATTAAACATTCTCATTTTACCTTTTAAATAGCCAAATATTACAAACCAACCAAAATCAGATTCAATAAATATATTGGTAATTAACATTCAATAAGTCTAATAAACTTAAAAATACAGGTATATTAGTAATTGCATTTTTTTGCTAATATTTTGCTTGTTAATGTTTGATAGTTTTAAAATTATATTTTTTCTTATTGTGAAAAATGAAACGTCCTTTATATTTCATGACTTTGCTGGGATACATTATGTATTCCTTTCTTTTTTATCTGTTAATGGTTTATATCATTCCAATGACAAAAAATAGCAGCATTATTTATTATTCAATTATATTCTCCACTCTATTATATTAAATTGCTATTTTATAGCTGAGAAGGTTTATTTCTAAAGACTCTGTAGAAATAATCTCACCATATCTGTATTACAAACAGAGAACATTGATTATTTTCAAGAGAAAGAATTAATAGAACTTACCCTCAGTGCTGGTGGTCTAGAGCTGAAGAGTTGAAAGTACAGACTGTACATCACGGAAAGTGCAGTGTCTACTGCCCTAAATGGAATTCAGTAGTAGACAATTGTGTAGTCATAAAGAATTAATGTTACAATAGACCCATGATATCCAGATACTTCACTTAACAGGGCTATTCATTTCTCATTTGTTTAATAATCTAAAATAATAAATGACTATGAATCAAATATTTTGCTGATTTTTTAGCTAATGAACCAGTTTAATCCGGGGGTTCTAAGCCTAATTACTTAAATACACATAAAACAAATAATACAGTATAATATGATTAAGCCTGTAACACATGGATGAAGAAATCACTGGAAAATGGGGGTGTGGAAATAAGCCTGGAAGAATTCAGAAACATTTTACATTCATTCGAAAAATTAACATTTTATAATTAGGCCTTGCAGAAAAAACAGTTTAGAAGGTCATTCTACACAATAGCAAAGGCATGCACAAATTCAGGAAGGACTTGTTCTTGGATCTTGCACATTCGAAGTGATGAGCTCCAAAAATGACCACTCGTGTAGCTGGAATCGTCTCAGTGCTATTGCCATGTAGAGAGGATGATTGAGGAGTAATTTGTATATGCAAAAATACAATGCCGAAGCTTACGAGGAGGAAGCATTACCTGTATGTAGAATCAAATGCTAAAACCTTTAAGCATCAAATTAAATTTAATTTATTAATGCTTTTTTCTTTTACTGCAATTAGAAATTAGTACTTTTAAAGTAGATATTTATCACTCTTTGCAAATTTACAACATTCCTGTCTCTTTTTAAAAATCTATCGAAGACGGCTACATTCTATGCTATGAACAGCTGAATCTATGAAGTAGAGAGAAGGTCCCAGCAGCACCCTGCAAAAACTGTGAATTGCTAAACTTCTCTAGGCCAAAAGTTTGCCATGAATAAAATCAACTATTACAGCAGGAAGATAACATCCATCCTTCATCTGTACACAGAGATATTATAGGGCAAAATGGCAGCAATCAGGGAGTCACAGATCATAAGCCTTATAGGAACACCCAATGATGGGGTTATTGCTTTTTTCTTTTACACGGAAATTCTTTCTCTTATTTTTAAAAATGCAACAGAGAAACAACTTCACTGGGCATAAGGAAAACAAACTGACTTGGAAGTCTGCTCTAATATCCAGCTATTATCATTCAAATAATGTTTATATATATGATTCAAATTAATCAAATGCTTCATTTTTAAAGTGCTTTGAGTTCCTTTTGTAAGTGCATTTGCATCCTTTAATATGAAAGTAAGTTATTGTTCCATAGGTAATTAGATATATTTTATTTTTATTTATTTTGCTATGTTGGTGTCTTATAGTTTGTTTTTGCTATTTTTTCTCATATGATTCTTTGGGCAGTTGGGTTAGGGCATTTGATTTACTCTTTTGTCACTGTTCTACTATGTCTCCTTGGCAAATGTTATTTTCTCCTAGGGTTCCAGCAACTGAGTTGAAACCTCAGTGTTACATTTCCTCTCTTTGATGGTTTGTATTAGTCCATTTTCATGCTGCTGATAAAGCAATACCTGAGACCGGGAAGAAAAAGAGGTTTAATGGACTTACAGTTCCATGTGGCTGGGGAGGCCTCACAATCTGGTGGAAGGCAAGGAAGAGCAAGTCACACATTACATGGATGGCAGCAGGAAAAGAGAGAGCTTGTGCAGGGGAACTCCTCTTTATAAAACAATCAGACCTCATGAGACTTATTCACTATCAGGAGAACAGCACAAGAAGGACACACCCCCATGATTAAATTACCTCCGACCGGGTTCCTCCTACAACACATGGGAATTGTGGGAATTACAATTCAAAATGAGATATGGGTGGCGACACAGCCAAACTATATCATTCCTCCCCTGGCCCCTCCCAAATTTCATGTCCTCATTTTTCAAAACCAATCATGCCTTCCCAACAGTCCCCCAAACTCTTAACTCATTTTGCATTAACTCAAAAGTCCACAGTCCAAAGTCTCATCAGAGACAAGGCAGGTCCCTTCTGCCTATGAGCCTGTAAAATCAAAAGCAAGTTAGTTGCTTCCTAGATACAATGGGGGTACAGACATGGGTAAATACAGCCATTCAAAATGAGAGAAACTGGCCAGAACAAAGGGGCTACAGGTCTCATGCAAGCCTGAAATCCAGTGGGGCAGTCAAATCTTAAAGCTCCAAACTGATCTCCTTTAACTCCATGTCTCACATCCAGGTCACTCTGATGCAAGAGGGGGGTTCCCATGGTCTTGGGCAGCTCCGCCCCTGTGGCTTTGCAGGGTACAGCCTCCCTTCTAGCTGCTTTCACAGGCTGGTGTTGAGTGTCTGTGACTTTTCCAGGTGCATGGTGCAAGCTGTGAGTGGATCTACAATTCTGGGGTCTGGAGGATGGTGGCTTTCTTCTCACAGCTCCACTAGGCAGTGCCCCATTAGGGACTCTGTGTGCGGGCTCCAACCCCACATTTTCTTTCTGCACTGCCCTAGCAGAGGTTCTCCATAAGGTCCCCACCCCAGCAGCAAACTTCTGCCTGGGCATTCAGGCATTTCCATACATCCTCTCAAATCTAGGTGGAGGTTTCCAAATCCCAGTTGTTGACTTCTACGCACCCGTAGGCTCAACACCACTTGGAAGCTGCCAAGACTTGGGGCTTACACCCTCTTAAGCCAATGGCTTGAGCTCTATGTTGGCCCCTTTTAGCCATGGCTGGAGCACATGAGATGCAGGACACCAAGTCCCTAGGCTGTACACAGTACTGGGACCCTGGGCCTTGCCCATGAAACCATTCTTTCTTCCTAGACCTTTGGGCCTGTGATGGGAGGGGCTGCAATGCGGACTTCTGACATGCCCGGGAGACATTTTCCCCATTGTCTAGGGTATTAACATTTAGCTCCTGATTACTTATGCAAATTTATACAAGTGGCTTGAATTTCTCCTCAGAAAATGGGATTTTCTATTCTATCGCGTTGTCAAGCTGCAAATTTTCTGAACTAAGGGATGCTCTGCTTCCCTTATAAAACTGAATGCCTTTAACAGCACCCAAGTCACCTCTTGAATGCTTTGCTGCTTAGAAATTTCTTCCAACAGACACCCTAAATCATCTCTCTCAAGTTCAAAGTTCCCTAAACCTGTAGGGCAGGGGCAAACCATTGCCAGTCTCTTTGCTAAAACATAACAGAGTCACATTTATTCTAGTTCCCAACAAGTTCCTCATCTCCATGTGAGACCACCTCTACCTGATTTTTATTGTCCATATCACTGTCAGCATATTGGGCAAAGCCATTCAAAAAGTCTCTAGGAAGTCCCAAACTTTCTCACATTTTCCTGTCTTCTTCTAAGCTCCCTAAACTGTTCCAAGCCCTGCCTTTACCCAGTTCCAAAATCACTTCCACATTTTGGGGTATTTTTTTAGCCGTGCCCCACTCTACTGGTATCAATTTACTGTATTAGTCTGTTTTCATACTGATAATAAAGTCATGCCCAAGACTGGTAAGAAAAAGAGATTTAATGGACTTATGTGCTCCACGTGGCCAGGGAGACCTCATAATCATGGTGGAAGGCCAGGAGGAGCAAGTCACATCTTACAAGGATGGTGGCAGGTAAAGAAAGAGCATGTGCAGTGGACCTCCTCCTTATAAAACCATCAGATCTCATGAAACTTATTCACTATTATGGGAACAGCATGAGAAAGACCCACTCCCATGATTCAGTTACCTCCCACTGGGTTCCTCCCATAACGTGTGTGAATTGTGGGAGTTACGATTCAAGATGAGATTGGGTGGGACATAGCCAGAAAATATCACTGGTAGTCATGCTACTGTCTAAGTGTGAAAGAAAGGATGCAGTTCTGATTACTGCTTCTGTTGACCAGCATCTGCTCAGAGCCCTGTAACTGAAATGACACTCCCTGTACTATATGTCAATAAAGCCCAGTATTGGTGTTAACTGAATTTATTATGAAAGCCCCTTTTTAGAGACTCATAGAGATAGATGGACTCCAAATATCCCTTACTAAATAAGAAAGCTTAAATTATCATGCTTATGTTAATATATAGGTACTCAAACATTGTTTTGGTGCTTCTAGTTGCAATAAATACTACTATAATTGCACAAGCACTAGAAATTAACTCACCATTCTGGTTTTGCTGTATTTCCTAATTTCATCTTCTTGTTCCTTAATTCTTTATTGCTAATTTTATATTGTACTTTAAAAATTAAATATATATACAAAAAGAAGAAAAAGCTTGTGTGCAATATAATCAGATTTCTAAATTTAGAAGACTACAAAAATATGAATTTAAGAAATCTTTTCTACAGTGAACCTATACATTTTCTAATCAGTATCCATATTTCGTGTTCTTGTAGAACATGAAAAGAAAGACTTCACATATTAAAACATTTTTCCCCCTATACTTTACTGTGTTCTGTGGTGAACTTTAGCCATAAGATAGAACAATTTTTCTTAGATTCTAGTTTTGAGTTATAATTAATTTGTCCCTCAAGACATGATTTTAGATGGTACACATAAATATTATTTGCTATAGCTCAAAATACAAAAATCACACAGTAAGAATTTGTTGAAAAGTCAGACACCATGAAATTCACTTACAGTTATGATGTAGCAATCACAAAAAAACGGCTGTTCTACCCTAATACCAGAAACAGGAAGGCTAACTAAGCCTTTAAAAGTCATAGATTTGATTGTTTAGTCCATTAAAATTGTTGTTGCAAAAAAAAAAAAAAATAAGCCATAGTACAAAAAGTGATGAGCCCTTCTTAGTGAGAGGTGAAGCTGGCTGGGCTTCTGGGTCAAGTGGGAACTTGGAGAACTTTTCTGTCTTGCTAAAGGATTGTGAACACACTAATCAATGCTCTGTGCCTAGCTAAAGGTTTGTAAATGCACCAATCAGTGCTCTGTAAAAACACACCAATCAGCGCTCTGTGTCTAAAGGTTTGTAAATGCACCAATCAGTGCTCTGTAAAAATGTGCCAATCAGCGCTCTGTGTCTAGCTAAAGGTTTGTAAACGCACCAATCAGCATTCTGTAAAAACGCACCAATCAGCGCTCCGTGTCTAGCTAAAGGTTTGTAAAAGCACCAATTAGCACCCTGTAAAAACACACCAATCAGCACTCTGTAAAATGGACCAATCAGCATGATGTGATAAGGGAATAAAAGCTGGCCACCTGAGCCACCAGCAGCAGCAACCTTCTTGGGTCCCCTTGCATGCTGTGGAAGCTTTGTTCTTTCGCTCCTCACAATAAATCTTGGTGCTGCTCACTCTTTGGGTCTGCACTACCTTTATGAGCTGTAACACGCACTGCTTCATTCCTGAAGTCAGAGAGACCACGAACCCATCAGGAGGAACAAACAACTCCGGACACGCCACCTTTAAGAGCTGTAACACTCACTGCGAAGGTCTGCGGCTTCACTCCTGAAGTGAGGGAGACCACAAGCCCACCGGAAGGAAGAAACTCCGGACACATCTGTACATCTAAAGGAACAAACTCCAGACACACCATCTTTAAGAGCTGTTTAACACTCACTGCAAAGGTCTGAGGCGGCTTCATTCTTGAAGTCAGCGAGACCAAGAACCCACTGGAAGGAATAAATTCTGGACACGTTAGGACACAGGAGAGTAGAGGACACCCATGCCTGCGTTCACTCCTGGTTGGTAAGAAGCTATGCCATGGACAAGAGTCAGGAGAGCCAGTGAACTCTGGAATGCGGACTTAGCAGCTTTATATGGGCTAGCAAGGGATGGAGAAGTCCATAGACACTCCAAACCCAGTCAATCCACACCTAAACCCAGATCTTTCCACAGACCTCCACCAAGTGCACATGGGCAGTGTTCCAAACATTGAGGACAGGCCAGTAGAGTGCAGAGTACCTTCTGTAAGTCCTTTTTCTATAAGTGCATGGCAATGCCTATTGGAGGCTGGGCACAAGGCCAGAGAGCTGAGGGAGAGCTCCTTGAAGGCCTCCTTCCCATGCTGGGTACAAATAAACTACTGCAAAGGCAAGATCAGAGCAGAAAAAATCAGAAATTTCTCAACGCACAGAACTCCAGGGACAGAACTAGAGAGCAAAGTGAGTTCCCCAGTAGTTCAAAAAGCTGCAATCCTGGTTTTAAAAAAGAAATAGATTCAAGTGGTTTGGAAAACTAGTGCGCGGGCTGCATATCTCAATGATCTCTCTAAAGTGTTACTGGTACTTGGATTTCAAGCAATATTAAAGGGAAATGCCCTGATTCTTCTTTCAAAATAGTGTAACTATCAGTAAATTGAATCTAAAAATGCTACAACAAACTTGAGAACGAGCTTATGTAGAGAATACATTCACTACATTCACTCAGGTCTACACGTTAGATTACTGACAGGAGTAGCCGTGTGTCCCTTCCTGGGGTGAATATCATGTGTGTCATCCTTTATATGCTTTTGTATTTATGCACTTATACCATTGTCTTCCTAAAAAAGTCCACATACATGAGTAAAAGCAATTACCAGACATATAACAAGTGACCCATCACCAATAGGAGAAATAATTAACAGAAGTAGACTCAGAGACAACTCAGATGTTAATATAATCAAATAAAATCTTAAAGTAAAACTTATAATAAAGGATCTGTATACAAGATGGGCATCATGTTTGGAACACATGGGAAATTTAAGCAAAGAGACAAATAATTTTTAAAAGAATCAAAAGAGAAGGATAGACATTTTAAAAAGTAAACAGATATTAGAAATTTATTTAATGAGCTTAACAACTATATATAACACACATCAAAGTAAAATAACACAGACATATTTAAAGTAAAAATAATAACAACGGCTGTAAAGAATGGGTATGAAAATACTAGTATTGGACAAAACAGACTTCAAGGTAAGGAACATTAGTAGAAATAAAAAGATAGAGGAAAGTAATAATAAGCAAGTTCATCAAGAAGGCATAACAGCCCTAAACATGATAAACCTAGTAAGGGAGTTCAAAATACACAGAGCAAAGATGCTAGAACTAAAGGAAGAAATGGACATGCTATGATAATAAATTTGGTATAAAACAGCGATAATGAGTTAGAACTAGAAATAGAGAGGGAATTACTAATTACCAATATCAAAAATAAAAGTGTGAAAATTATTAAATATCCTGAAAATAAGAACATACTATGAGCAATTAATCACCAATATCAAAAATAAAAGTGTGAACATCATTAAATATCCTAAAAATAAGAAGATACTATGAACAATTTGTATCAACAAATTTAGCAACTCAGATTAAATACAAACTTTTCTCAAAAGTACAACTTACCAAAACAAAACAAGAGAAAAAAATTAGATAACAATGTATCTATTAATTAAATTGAATTAGTACTAAGAAGTATCTTCTAACAAGGAAAACTACAAACACAGATGGTTTTATTGATTAATTAGATTCAACTTATAAGGAATAGATACCGTGAAACTAATATCCACCTTACACAGATTATTTTAGAAAAGGGAACACTTTCCATTACATTTTAAAGTCCAAGGCCAACATGATAGCAAAATCTAACAAAGAAATGACAAAATATGAAAATTATAGATCAACATTCCTAATGAACAGATTCACAAAGATCATTAACTCCACATAGCTAATTTAATCTTGTAGTACATAAAAGGGGTAATATATCATGACTAATTTGACTTTATACAAGAAATGCACCCTTGGTGTAACATTTAAAAATAAATCAATTATTAACAGAATTTAAAAACATACATGATTATCTTTTTTTTAAATTATACTTTAAGTTCTAGGGTACATGTGCACAACGTGCAGGTTTGTTACATATGATACGTGTGCCATGTTGGTGTGCTGCACCCATTAACTTGTCATTTACATTAGGTGTATCTCCTAATGCTATCCCTCCCCCATCCCCCACCCCACAACAGTCCCCGGTGTGTGATGTGTGATGTGTGATGTTCTCCTTCCTGTGTCCAAGTGTTCTCATGGTTCAATTCCCACCTATGAGTGAGAACATGCGGTGTTTGGTTTTTTGTTCTTGCGATAGTTTGCTGAGAATGATGGTTTCCAGCTTCATCTATGTCCCTACAAAGGACATGGACTCATCCTTTTTTATGGCTACATAGTATTCCATGGTGTATATGTGCCACATTTTCTTAATCCAGTCTACCATTGATGGACATTTGGGTTGCTTCCAAGTCTTTGCTATTGTGAATAGTGCCACAATAAACATACGTGTGCATGTGTCTTTATAGCAGCATGATTTATAATCCTTTGGGTATATACCCAGTAATGGGATGGCTGGGTCAAATGGTATTTCTAGTTCTAGATCCTTGAGGAATTGCCACACTGTCTTCCACAATGGTTGAACTAGTTTACAGTCCCACCAACAGTGTAAAACTGTTCCTATTTCTCCACATCCTCTCCAGCATCTGTTGTTTCCTGACTTTTTAATAATTTTCTAAAATGTTTTTTCAGTATGTACTAAGATGATCATGTAAAAATATATGTGACCATCTTAATACATACTGAAGAAACATTTTGGAAAAAAAAATATGTATATATTCATGATAAATTCTTTCAGCAACTCACATACAGCAGGAACTTCATTCAATCTATGGACGTCTACAATACATCTATACTTAGCACCATATTTAACAGTGAAATAATTGAACACTATCCCCTAAGAGTAATAACATGACAAGAATTTCCACGGTCACCACTTCTATTCAACAATGTAACACAGGTCTTACCCACTGTGCTTTGGTATAAGTAAGTAAATATGTAAATTTTGAAAGGAAAAAAATAAAAGTCTATTCGCAATTGATGTGATTACTTAGGCAAAAGTTTTAAGAAATCTAAATATAAATAATCTTAGTGACTAATAAATAAATTTACTGGGGTTAGTTGATCCAAGGTCTACAGAGAAAAAACATCACGATTTCTAAATATGAAAAGCAATCAACAGGACAAGAAGTATAAAAACAGAATTTTAGGGAAAAAAAGACATGTAAGACCTTTACACTAAAAGCTAAAATATCTCTGAGAATAAACACCATATGAACATCTGTTTTTAAAAATGCTCCCTAATAATTTAATGAGAAAGGAATGTCTTTTCAATAAACAATGCTAGAATAACTGAACATGCAAAAAAAATTACCGTTCTCCTTACTTATAAATTTATCTGAGGTGAATCACAGACATAAATGTAAAATATAAAGCTGTAAGCCAACTAGATGTAAGCATAGGCGGATATTTTCGTGACCTTTAGGTAGGCAGAGATTTTTGGAGTGTTCACTAAAAGTAATAACTGTATAAAGATTGATTAATAAAACTTTATCAAATTAAAATGTTCTGCTTATGATAAAATATTATTAAAATTACTGGCAAACCATGAACTCGGTGAAAATAGCTGCAAAGTTTGCATTCAGAATATTTGAAGGAAATATATAAAAACAACGGCCAAATTGAAAATGGGGAAAAGACTTGAGTAGACAACCTGAAAAAGAAGATATGTCAGTGGTCAATTAGCATCTAAAGAAATAAATGCTCAACATCTTTATCTTATGGGGAATGTAAGCTTAATCTAAATAAAATATAATTTCTCAATAAATAGAATTACCAAAGTTAAAAAAATTGACAATATTACATGGCAGTGGGAAAAAAGAGTTTTTGGTATTTCTTTACATTGCTTACGGGCCTAGAAAAAAAAATCTTTGGAGAACTCTTTGCAGTTTCATCTAAAGTTAAACATACTCCCACTTTCTGACCCAATGATTCCTCTAGTAGGTATTTACCCCATAAAAATAAAAACATTGGTCCTAAAATATGACCATACAGGAACAGTCATTGCAGTCTCATTCATATAAGCTCTAGACTAGAAACAACACTAGTGTTCACCAATATATGAATGAGTAATTGAATATCTTATATTTACATAATGAAATATCACTAAGCAATTTAAAAAACTGTGAATACATTAAAAATGTGAATGATTTTCACAATCATTATGTTGAGCAAAAAAGCTGGATACAAAAATATATGTGTATATGTATATATGTATATGCATATACATATATATGTGTATGTATATGCACATATGTATATACACATATATATACATATACACATATGTATTATTTTGCATTTATACATTTATACATACAGTCTGTGAATCCATTTTTATGATGTTCCAGAACAAACAAAACCAATCTGGGGTGATAGAAATCAGAATGGTGTGGGCAGTGGGAGCCTGACCGAGGGGCCCAAGGCAACGTTCTAGGTAATACACATGTTCTCAATTTGCTTTGGACAGTGTTTTCACAGGGATATTCAATCATGAAAACTCATTGAACACTTTGATTTTGTTAAATATCACTTTAACATATAAAAATATAAAATTTAAAAGATTTTTTTCAAAGTTATAAGTCAGACACAACAAATTTACATATAGCAAATGAAAAGATGTCTGACTTAAAAAAAGTATTTCAGAAAAAGGCACAAAAAAGAAAAAAGAAATATGCTGTGTTATTAGTGCCATTACTTTTTGCAGGAGAATACAATACTTTTGAGTGATTTTGTTTTCTCATCTTAGGCACCATCATATAATAATTTTTATTCAAACTCTTGTTAATTTAAATGTATTGCAGGAGATGAACCAAAGCTATATGGCATATCTTTCAGAAGACAACAATTGAAAGATAAATTTTCAATTTAGCTTTTTACTACTTTCAAGCTACAGAGTAGAATTTAAGAGTGGATGCATTTTTCAAATTATAAAAGTTCATATAATATAAATTTTGCATACAGAGTAGAATTTGTTTTGTCTTAGGAGCACTTTCATTCTGCTTTGCTCTACCAAATTGTTTTGAAAGGTGACACAGTAGTGAGGAAAATTGCCACATTTAGTATATGTATAGTTGTTATAATTAACAGAGACACAACAAAGTTCAAAGCATTTGTCACTCTGTTTTTTGTTCCTATATATCCTAAATGCTTTCTATATGTTGCATCTCCCCCACAACCCTGTGTTTCAATCTCTATTAAAAGCGATGACTGCAACTGTACTGAACTTTTCACTTGTAAAATTCCTGGATTATCTCTTTGTATACACCTATGCCTGGGCACTGTATTGCCTACTTTCCTAAAATAATTCACTCCTTCACTCCTCAAATCCCACAAAACACCTGGCTAGCACGGTTGTGACATATCTGTGCTCTTCAAAGCAGGTGCACCCAACTCAGTGCAGTCTACAAAAGGAACGCCTAACTGCAGTGTCGTAGCGGAAGATATAATAGCAATATTTCTAAAGACCGAATAAGACCGGGGAGAGAAAATATGTGTCTGCTTGAATCCAGCAGCATAACTGTCATTTCTCAATTTAATATCTATTATTGATTTTTTAATTATACTTTAAGTTCTGGGGTACATTTGCAGATCATGCAGGTTTGTTACATAGGTATACACGTACCATGGTGGTTTGCTGTTTTTCTTGAAAGCACTTTTTAAAAAAAAGTCATAAACCTCTTAAAAATTTTTTTTGAAATTGCTTCATCCAAATTCTATAGCTTAAAACAATGTTGGTAAGAACCCAGGAGCAGCTGGGAGGAAGTTCAAACACAGGTCAGCATGCAGCCTAACTGAGCTAAGATTTCTACATCTTTGCCTAAATTAGAAGAACATTAAAAATCAGTGTACTGTGATGTGAAGTGGCAGTTCTGAGTCTTGTACACAAATGATGTGCAGAAACGTGGACAGGGTGTTGCCTTACAGATATGATGTATTCTGAAAGCCCCGACAAAGGCTTGCAAAAATGAAACACCGAGAGTTCAAGGCCCTCGCCTCCTCCCTCAAAGCCTCAGATGAGCTGAGTGGATAGTTAAATGTCCTTGTATTGAACTCAATATAGGCTATAAAATTTATACGGTCTGTAAAGAGGTACTTTATATGATAAGTCTTATGATAAGGACTGGAGGAAAGAGAGGATAAGACAGAGCGCCCAAGAAAGAGAGACGGAAAAAGGGAATGGTTAATGATTTCAGTACATGAAGAAGGATCATTAGTTCTGACGCCTTCTTTTGTGCATCCTGCCATGTCATTTTATTTATATGTGTTTTCTCAATTGTTAACATTTTTATATTACATTGCATTACAGCTAACCATTAAGGAATAAAATCATTCAGTCCGACCACAATTTCATATTAATTTTGCTATGTGTTTCTGAATAACAGATAGATCTCCATCATCTGACTCCATTTACAAAAAAAAAAAAAAAAAAACCTTAGCAGCAGGAAAAGGGTTCTAAATGGAAACCATAGTTTCTTATGTTTTATACCTGAATAATAGAAGGATTTCAAAGTTAAAATAATAATGTTAAAATGTGTGATCAAGGTGAAGGGAAAAATAATATTCACCCGTACTATTATTATTCAACACAATATCAAATTTATCTCAGAGACTCCTTTTATCCGAGGGAAAAAGACAAAAAAAATGATTTTATACTATATCTTGTTATCGTTACTTAATACAAAATAGGTCTTTTATGTTAAGAGAGTCAGATTTCTCTGGGACTAAACTCTTGAGGAAATTTGTCTTTATAGTTCCTTATAAAATATTTGGATTAAGTTAGTTGGAAATAGTAGTTTACAATGTAGTCAAATGTAGTTTACAGAAAAGAAAAGCAACGAGATTGTTAATCTAGCCCTTTCTTTTATCAACTCTGGATAGTATTCAACGTGCCAAATTAGTGAAGGCCTTTTTTTTTTTTTTTTTTTTTTGCAGTATTTCACTAACATGTTTTGGGAAGACAGGTTGTTTTGCTCAATTGATGTGTATACAGAGGCAGAGGGCTCAGACTACACCACTAAAAAACTGCATGAGTGTCCCTAAAAATTTCTTGTTCATCATTCTTCTTTTTCTGTTAACCATCCTACATATATCCAAGCCCAGTCATATTCTTCTGTTATAGACACACAAAGATCCAGGTACTGTGAATAGAAAACACGCAAATGTCAAGTTCAAACATGGCTTGTTGGTCTCTAATGTTTTTTATTATATCCTTTTCACTTTTTAAGTCCCCCAGGTCATCTCTAGTTATAAAAATAATGAGGTTGGATATTATAAACTACATGTATTTAATAGAATATATATCTTAAAGTCCCAGAGCAAGTAAATAGCTTTAATTCAGAAGTTTCAGAAAGGTTTGAGAGTAGTATGTTTACTTTTCACATTAATAAACCTTTTTTGAATAATAATCTTAAAATGTGAGCACAATAGAATGGGAGGGATACGCATGGCCTGATTTGTTCATACCGATTAATATAATAATGTAGATATCCATTATATTGCTACTTATAACTTTGCTATACCTAAATTTATAACAGTAAACATATATATGTAAATACTACAATATTAATACTGAAGCTATGTGTAATTTCTATACTAGGTGATTTATTTTCTGTTTCTCATAAGTGTGACTATATCATTATAAATATATATAATCATGCATATGTAACAAATAAGATATATATAACATGCAAATTCATATACAAAAAAGAAGGGATTTGATCATCTGTGTTGTGGCTTATAGATTTGTTTAGAAATATCAACTTCAGGTAATTGAAGTATAGAAGGACAATAAATGGCAATATATCCATAGATAGATATTGCAGAAAAAATAAAACATTATTCTCATTTGAAAGAACAAAAATGTGTCTATTTTAGGTCAAATGTACAAATTCATTTTATCAAACAAAGAACAAGTCAGTCATCAATAAAAATGGAAACTTGGAAGTGAGAATCGAAACTGATATTATTGTAAATTATAGAAACCAGTGTCAGGTAGGTTTAAAGTATTCTTAATCCAAAACTAACTGCCACCCTCCAATTAACTGCATCATGAAAAAACACATCAAGAGAGCTTGATACCGTAAAGTTTTAATCTATAAAGCTACAGTCAATGTCTTTAGTCAATATATATACAACCTCTTCTAGCAATGAGGGGCCAATTTTTTATTTTTTTTTTAAATAGGATAAATAACACTCATATTATTTTTTGACCCATCACTAAGAGACAGAAAAGAAGTCTTGTTTCTAATACTTAGAATGGAATGACATGGTGTATAAAGTATCTTTCGCTGAATAAAAGTGACTTGCATTTGGGACTCAGTTAGAATATATTATCAACAGGTTAGAATATTTCTAATTAAACTTTCATTTGGGGCAACATTTAACTCTTGCTCTATATAGCCAGTCACAACAGTTGAACTTTTAAAAATACAACCAATGAAGAAAGCTGAATAAGCAGCACAGATTTCCCACACATTATAATACTATTTATAAATCAATGTCAACAATTAAAATATCACACCTAAATATTTAATTATGGTTCAAGTTATTTGAGAAAACAGTATGGCACGGTGGCCCTCTATGCCAGTTGATTTTAATTATTTTTTGCTTCATTATAGCAAATGTTGTTTCTTTCATAAGTGAAATTTTCACCACAAAATCTACGAGTAATTAATTGCACAATGATTTCTTTATTGTGATGGTTGAATTCCATTTAATAAGCTGTTTTCATGAGTAGATTAAAACTAGGTCTAAACAGAATTTGGATTAATTATCCTAACTGAAATATTTTGGAATTTTCTGGTGGTTGGCTTTTTTTCCCTCTCCTACAATGTTAGATTTGTGATCGCAACATTCCATTGTTTTAACGGCATGCATTTGAGCTCATCTAAACAATTCCTTAAGAACTACTCAAGTCTTACATTAAAAATATTTTTAGTTGTGAAAACCTTTCTTAAACCACTCATTTTGAAAGATTTAGCTGAATACCATTTTTAGTTTGTCAAAAGTCAGAATCACTTTTCTAATGCATTAACCATTCATTAATACTCTTTGAAGAGATCCAAAGCTGGAGGAAACCATATGTAATAATTTAATTTTGTTTTTACAAGTAATAATTATATACAAACACCATACTACACAAACACACACACACAAACACACACACACACATATATATATATATATATATATATATATATATATAATTTCTGCTGAATTTTTAGATAATATACTAGTCCCTGAGAAATCTATGGCTCAGCAATTGGGCCCATATAATTTTAGAAGAACCGAGAAGTTCTCATTCGAAAGGGTCCAGAGGAAATCAGAAGGAATTAAGTTTGATGGGTTAACTTCAGGAAATTTTCAAGTTGTGCTGGCTTTGGGAAAATCTTTCTATTTTTTCAAGCATTTTAGGCAGTCTGCATGCTACAGATTTCATTTTTTCATTTGACACAAGTGTGTGTGTGTGTGTGTGCATGCATGCACACTCATTTCTTATTCAACAATTACACATCAGACATGTCTTAGTCCATTTTCACACTGCTATAAGGAACTACCTGAGACTGGGTAATTTATGAGGAAAAGAGGTTTAATTGACTTACAGTTCCACAGGCTTAACAGGAAGCATGACTGGGAGGCCTCAGGAAGCTTACCATCATGGTGTTAGACAAAGGGGAAGCAAGGATCTTCTTCACATGGTGTCAGGAGAGAGAGATGAAGGGGGAAGTGCAACACACGTTTAAACCATTAGATCTTGTGAGAATGAGAACCCTCACTATCATGAGAACAGCCAGGAAAAATCTGTCCCCATGATCCAATCACTTCCCAAGAGATCTCTCTCTGACACATGGCAATTACAATTTGACATAAGATTTGGGTGGGGACACAGAGCCAAATTATGTCATTCTGCCCCAGCCCTTCCCAAATCTCATGTCCTTCTCACATTTCAAAACGAATCATGCTTTCCCAATAGTCCCCCAAAGTCTTAACTCATTCTAGAATTAACTCAAAAGTCCAAATCCAAAGTGTCATCTGAGACAGGCAAGTCCCATTCATCTGTGAGCCTATAAAATAAAAAACAAGTTAGTTACTTCAAAGATACAATGGGGGTAGAGGCATTGGGTAAATGCTCCCATTCCAAAAGAGGGAAATTGGTCAAAACAGTGGGTCTACAGTCTCCATGCAAGTCTGAAACCCAGTAAGGCAGTCATTAAATTTTGAAGCTCTGAAAAATTCTCCTTTGACTCCATGTCTCACATCCAGGTCATATTGATGCAAGAGGTGGGTTCCCATGATCTTAGGCAGCTCCCTGTCTCTGGCTCTGCAGGCTGTCAGTGGATCTATCTTTCTGGGGTCTAGAGGATGGTGGCCCTCTTCTCACAGCTCCACTAGGCAGGGCCCCAGTGGTGATTCTGTGTGGGTGCTCCAACCCCACATTTTCCCACTGCACTGCCCTAGTAGAGGTTCTCCATGATGGCTCTGCCACTACAGCAGACTTCTTCCTGGACATCCAGGCATTTCCATATATCCTCTGAATTCTAGGTGGAAGTTTACAAACTTCAGCTCTTGCCTTCTATGCATCCACAGGCCCAACATCACATGGAAGCCACCAAGGCTTGGGTTTTGCACTCTCTGAAGCTATGGCCCAAGCTGTATCTTGGCCCTTTTTAGCCATGGCTGGAGCTGGAGTGGCTGGAATGCAGGGCACCATGTCCCAAGGCTGCACAGAGCAGCTGGTCTCTGGGTTCAATCAACAAAACCATTTTTCCCGCTGAGGCCTACAGGCCTGTGATGGGAGGGGCTGCCATGAGAATCTTTGAAATGCCCTGGAGGTATTTTTCCTATTTTCTTCGCTATCAACATTTGGATCCTCTTTACTTATGCAAATTTCTGCAGCAGGCTTGAATTTCTCCCCAGAAAATGGGTTTTTCTTTTCTACCACATGGTCAGGCTGCAAATTTTCCAAACTTTTACACTCTGGCTTTCTTTCAAATATACATTTCGGTTTCAGATAATCTCTTTGTTCATGCAAAAGAGCATAGAGTTTTAGAAACAGCCAGGCCATTTCTTGAATGCTTTGCTGCTTAGAAATTTCTTCTGCCAAATACCCTAAATCATCTCTCTCAAGTTCAAAATGTCACAGATCTCTTGAGCAGGGTAAAATGCCACCAGTCTCTTTGCTAAATCATAGCAAGAGTGACCTTTAGTCTACTTCCCAATAAATTCCTTTTCTCCATTTGAGACCACCTCAGCCTGGACTTCATTATTCATATCACTATCAGCATTTTGCTCAAAATAATCAACAAGTCTCTAGGAAGTTCCAAATGTTCCTACATTTTCCTGTCTTATTCTGAGTCCTCCAAACTGTTCTAACTTCTGCCTGTTACCTAGTTCCAAAGTTGCTTCCATATTTTCAGCTATCTTTATAGCAGTGCCCCATTCTTTTGGTACCAATTTTTTGTATTAATCTGTTCTCACACTGCTATAAAAGAACTACCTGATATGGAGTTATTTATGAAGAAAAGAGTTTTATTTAACTCACAGTCCCACAGGCTTAACAGAAAGCATGACTGAGAGGGCTCAAGAAACTTTAAATCATGATGGAAGGCAAAGGGGAAGCAAAGACCTTCTTCCCGTGGTAGCAAGAGACAGAGAGAGCAAAGGGGATGTGACACACACTTTTAAACCAACAGATCTTGTGAGAACTAATTCACTATCATGAGAACAGCAAGAGGAAAATCTGCCCCCATAATTCAATCACGTCCCAACAAGTCCTTCCCCTGACATGTGGCGATTACAATTTGATGTGAGATTTGGGTAGGTACACAGAGCCAAACCATATCAAGGCACAATTTTAAAATGTGAGCCAGTAATACACACACTGAAAGAGGACTTGTAGTGGAGCCACACTGACTCTGGACTATTTGGAGGAACTAAGGGGCCAAATACCCCTGCTGCACTTCTCCAGAATTTGAAATGCTAAAAGCAGTCTTGCCAAAACCCTCTGGGTAGATCTAGATGTAACATCTCACACCAGTGGGGACTCAGGAAATGGGAGAATTTCAAGTTTGGAGAACCTAGTGGATTTCCAAAAACAGTGAATTGAGCATCCTATGATTGGCAGAGGACATGGGAGTGAGGTCAGGAACTGGGGATTTCCAGGAACATATTCCATTTGAGGGGTGTTTCTCCATAGACACTTTCTCCTGCATCGCTGTGAAAACTAGTACATAGCATGGAATAAGCTGGTTCTTTTTTTTTTTTTTAATAAATCCTTTTACTTTCTAAAGTAAAATCTGATCATCCTGCATAGTTTCTTGGGATGACTCTGCAGGAATAAATAAAGGGGAGGAAAACAAGGGCAGTCTCCCTCTCCACCTCGCCCAGTGCCCAAGGCCAGGAAGCAGCAGCCCACCAAAGGCCCATGTCCTGGGCTCCTGGGTGGGCCTACAGGTTAGGAAGAGATGTTGAGGCTGGAGGAGTGTCAGACACAACAGAAAAACTACTCCTGGGATGACTCAGGAGATGATATGAAACAACTCAGCATTATTTTTTTTTTCCACATGTAGTGAGAGGTATTCCTTAAAAAGAAGAGAAGCATCAACTTTTGGCACATAGGTGTGAAATAAGGAACCCATAAAACACTGTTATTTTCAAAATGTAAGTATTTCTTGCTTGATTTTAAACACTTTTCCTTTTTGCCTTGTGGTAGTATTTTGAGCTGATACTTTCACCCCATCTCCAAACGCATATTTGAAATTTAAATTTTGTGAAATGAGGAATGCTTTCACTAGGCCCTTCATTAAACACTAATTTAACAACTTCCTCAGAGATGAATAAACAGGCTCTACCATACGGTGGCACGTGTGGGCCCTCTAGGGGACGGGGGAATTGGGCCACAACTGCCACAGGGTCAAAGCCATTCCACCTGCCAGAGCCTGCATCTTCAGAAGGTGGGCTGGAAAGATGGCTTTTCACTTACTGACTTCCCAGTGGAAACAAAGAAAATAATTTGTTCTATTAGATCATGGCTTGTCTTGGAAATTATCCAGCATGGGAAATGCTTTAATTTTTGCTAGCGTTCTGAAGAGACCAGCAATGAAAGAGCGTACTGTGTGCATGAGCAATCCAGGAATTAAAAGAGCGATGACAAATAACACGCTAGTTTTGAACAGCAAAGCATGTGAAATATTCCAAAAGGAAATGGCTCAGAGGTCTAACTATACCTTTCAAACTAAAACTTTGTTAAATGATTGCATCAACCAAGAACGAGGAAGCTGTACCTAGAAGGAACAGCATTGTTTCAGGAGGAGATTGAATCACATATTTATCTAAGGAAGGAAAACTTTATACCAAATTTTCACTGTCCTTTTGTTCATATTGGTTTTTATCATAATTTAGAAACAGAACAAAACATTCCCAAGCACAAAGGCGAAATAAACCTTGCGTTCTTATTACACTAGAGAGTGTCTAAGTAGCAGAGGATTTTGATTTTGATTCAGGCATTAAAATTAAATCACACATCCTAAGGAAAAATGATCTGTAATAATGAGAGCCACACACATGGGGTCTGAGAGTGTTATTGAATAATGAAGCAAACTACAGTTGCAGGGAGTGGGGCCAGTATGATTTAATGAAGAGTGCTTTCAAAAACAAATTTCTTCTTTGCCATCATCTATCGATTGCTGGCATATTAGCAAACAAATTGCTGGAAGAGATGAGTATCATAGAATAGAAAGAAATTATTTCTTGTCAATTAAAGTAGCTTCATTTTATGGAGGCCTGGTGGAGGCTGAGTTCAGTACCTATAGGTAAAACTGAAGGCACAGCCGCCAGTTCCTTCAGCAGGAGCAGGTTAGAGAGGTCTTTATTCAGTAACTGTTAGTTGGTGCCACTAGCCCTCAGGTAGTAAACAAGCATACGGTTCTGACAGCATTTTTCTCATTACCTAGGCCCCTTGGTTGACTTCCTTGAACACCATCCAACGCAGTGACCGAGGTCAACATTTTTCTGCATTAATTCTGAGTGACTTTGAAAGCTATGGGCTTTGGTCTTTTTCTTCTTACTTCTTTTAAATCAACATCTTTATCTTGTTTGGTTCATTTTAAGTTTTTTCTAACATGTTTATTAGTGATAGTTTAACAAGGTTACAGAGTTTTATAACTTTTTTTAAAAGATACATTTCTTATTCCTATTGAGTGATAAAGATCATTGTAGTAAATAGTTTTTATTACCAGATTAAACAGATGAGGATTGGAATTCAACGAATTTATGAAAAAGGCTTTATCCACCCATCTCATTTTTTTGTAAGTGATTTTTATGTCACTAATGTTTTGGGAAAACACTGAGCTAGTTTCAATTGCTATTATTTTAATTACAAAAGAATGCATTTTTTCCAGTTAGCTCTCACAAACTGGAGGCGTTCTTATTTGATAGTGGGAAGAAAAAGTGCCAGTCCAGCTATGGTTGAATCTCTTTTTGACCTATGTGTTATAATTCTGCATTGATTTTAGTTTAATATTTGACTTCTAAGGAATTTAAAGTATCTAACACATAAATACAATGTTTAACAAGTAATCGTTGTCAGATATGTTCAAAGGGAATTAACTATTTTTATTCATATTTATAGAAAGAAGGAAGGAAGGAAAGAAAGAAAGAAAGAAAGAAAGAAAGAAAGAAAGAAAGAAAGAAAGTCACTCCAAATAAGATGACTTCAGGTTATAAAAACATTTAAATGTCCCTAAAATAGTTGATTTCAGCTCTCAAACTACACAGTTTGGGAAAAACATGGTGCAGAATTCTGAATCTCCTGCCCCATGCTTACATCGGGGTAAACAGTCTAGCTACTGTTGGGTATCTTCTGATCAACAGTTCCTTTGCCTTTGTGAGAAGAAATACAAACATTACATTTTTTTGCCCTAAAATCAGCATAAATAGAGGTTTTGCCAGCCCCAAAAAATCAGACTGTGTATTCTATGCAAGGGATTCTCCTTCCTGAAATCTTCTGCGAATCCCTCCAAAAAATCCTACAAATAGGAATGGGCAGAAGCATCATCCCAGCTTTCAGGCTACAGAACAGTTGCTCTAGAAAGTATTTGAAAGAAAGAAAAGATGGGCAATATTTCAATGACCAGTTACTCCTAAGGAGAGTGGGCACCCTTCTCTCCCCACCCCAGGCCTGGGAAAAAGCTTGGAAACAGGCTCCAAAGCCAGGAAAGGCTTTCTGCATAAATGAAGAGGGCATTTTGGAGCTGGCTGTGTTGGCAGCAATGTAGTGGTGATAACTGTAATCACAGTGTAGGTGTTGCTGCCAATCTTAATCAGGGATATTAGAGGGAAAGGGGTAGAAACTGTGGATCCAGAAAGGTGGGGAAAGCCTGGATTGGATGAGCCATCTCTCCAGGTCAGGAGCCATTAAGCATTTTCACTGTGATCAAGGATAAATCTCTCATGTACCCCATAAATATATACACCTAATATGTACTCACAAAAATTAAAAATAGAAATAATAGGAAATAATATTTTTTTTTTTTGCCTAGGGATACAAATCCACATGTAACACTAAAACGGACATTTTAGAAAATAATAATTTTGACTCTGTGTCTGAAGTTTCATATTTTTTATACTTTTTTTTATAGCTAGTTGTGACCTGAGAAATTGATTTTATGATCCATCAATAGTTATAACTCACAGGCCAGGCACAGTAGTTCACACCTGTAATCCCAACACTTTGGGAGGCCAAGGCAGGCGAATCACCTGGGGTCATGAGTTTGAGACCAGCCTGGCCAATGAGGTCAAACCTCATCTCTACTAAAAAAAAATACAAAAATTAGCCAGGCGTGGTGGTGCATGCCTGTAATCTCAGCTACTTGGGAGGCTGAGGCAGGAAAATTGCTTAGACCCAGGAGGTGGAGGTTGCAGTGAGCTGAGATCGCACCACTGCACTCCAGCCTGGGTGACAGAACGAGACTCCATCCCCCAACCCCTCAAAAAAAAACTTTATGACTCACAGTTTGAAAAAAAAATATTCACTGTATCATCATCTTCTATAGCTTAAATGAATTCATGGAGTCATGAATGGTTTGTATGAATTTATTTCTTGTGGAAACTGGTATTTGCACCTGGAGTAATTTGAAATGAGAGAGAGAGGGAAAGAGAGAAGCATTTTAGCTGCGGAAGTTGGATCTTATGAGTGTAAGCCCTGAGGAAGTTCAGACCTCATAGACCAGGGAACAAAGTGAGGTCTCGATCAATTCTCCTTTGCTGTCTTGGCTATAAAAGTCTCTACTTTCATTGGATTACAGTAACACATCTTTACTTAAACATCTGAATATCTGTTTCAAAGCAAGATACTTTAGCTCTCTGATCATTTAATCATTCACCCATTTGCATATTAACCATGTTTAGTAAGGACTACTATCTGCCCGACACGGCCCAGGCTCTGTGGATGCAATAACAAACAGAATTAGACAAACCATCTATTTATTTTTCTTTTCTTTTCTTTCCTTTCTTTCTTTCTTTCTTTTCTTTCTTTCTTTCTTTCTTTCTTTCTTTCTTTCTTTCTTTCTTTCTTCTTTCTTTCTTTCTTTCTTTCTTTCTTTCTTTCTTTCTTTCTTTTTTAAATACGGTCTTGTTCTGTCACACAGGCTCGAGTACAGTGGTGCAAGCTCAGCTCACTGCAACCTCCACTTCCCAGATCAAGTGACCCTCCAGCCTCAGCCCCATGAGTAGCTGGGACACAGGTGTGAAGCACCATGTGCAGCTCATTTTTATATTTTTTGTAGAGATGGGGTTTCCTCATGTTTCCTGGGCTGGTATTGAACTCCTGAGCTCAAAGTGATCTACCTGCCTCAGCCTCCCAAAATGCTGGGATTACAGGTGTGAGTCCCTGTGCCCAGCATCAAACCACGTATTTCTATTCCTATGTCACTGATGTCTCTTTCTCAGAGATAGACAATACATATTAATTAAGTAATTTCAGAGAGTGGTTAATACGATAGAGACACTAAAAAGAAGGCAACGTGCGACATGGGCTTGAGCTAAGGTGGGTAATTTAGTGAGGATCTTTAGAAAAGACTTCTCTGAGATGGAGACATTGGAGTTGAGACCTGAATGATGTGAAGGACTCAGGTCAGCCTCACAAAAGCACATGGGTGGAGGTTGTTCCCAGAGGGAATAAGCAAAGGGCCCAGCACAGGGAGAAACTTGGCACATTTTAGAAAAATGAGGCCCGAGATCAGAGTGGATAAGACTTGGCAAGCTCTGGGATCATCACACAACATGGTGCTCGAGATACAGACAAAGAGCCAGAACCAGTGGGTCCCATACACAATGCTAAGGAGTCTGGAATTCAGAAGAGTCAAGGGAAGCCATTGGAAGGTCATGAGCAATGATCATGAACAATGGAATAGTAGTGACATGGGCCGGGCACGGTGGCTCACTCCCGTAATCCCAGCACTTCGGGCAAAAGCCAAAGTGGGCCGATCACGAAGTCAGGAGTTGAGACCAGCCTGGCCAGCATGGTGAAACCCTGTCTCCAGTAAAAATACAAAAATGAGCCAGGAGTAGTGGCATGCACCTGTAGTCCCAGCTACTCAGGAGGCTGAGGCAAGAGAATTGTTTGACCAGGGAAGGCAGAGGTTGCAGTGACCGAGATCGTGCCACTGTACTCCAATCTAAGAGAGAGAGTGAGAGTTTGTCTCAAAAAAAAAAAAAAAAAAAAAAACTTTTGTTCCTGTGAATAGAATAAATTGTATGGAGGCAAGACCAGAAGCAAGGAGATAATTAGAAGAATATTGCAATAATGTAGGAGGAAGATGGTAAAAACTTATACCAAGATTTAACAATGGAGATATTTGGTACAAACACTAATACATTCTGAGTGATTAAATTTATGGGTAAGGAAAGAAAAGTGTCCTACTAAGACTTGGCAGAAAAATTTTACTCTATGATTCATAATTCTGCTTAAAGAAAACAAATGGGTTGTGGGTCCCAAGTTCCTTGATGGATAATAAGAAAAAGTATCATCTTAGTTGTATAATTACTTCCTATCCATTAATAGGAAGAAAACAAAATAATTTCCCTCTCCAATTTATCCATTTAGTGCTTTTTCTATCTTCTTGAATCTATTTGCAACAGAAATACTAACCTGTACGAGGCATAGTAAGACTACTGCTTCAAATTGGAGATGGATTTTTTAAATTAAAAAATTATATTACTCATTATTTTTATTTCAAGTTTGACATTTTTGATTTTGCTCCCTCTTTGCCTAAAAGTTCGCTGATACCCACATCTTATTCAAATGAAGACAGACTGCTTTGAAATGTCTGTAATTGAAATTACAAACACAATGGGTAGGGAGGGGTAGAAACACACACAATCAGAAACTGCAAATCTTTGCTGGCTCACATGTTTATTGGTAACATTTTCAACCTGTCCTGAGCCCCATCAGGCCCCCACAACAGGACCTCCTTCTACCTCGCCTCCATGCCCCGTCCCACTCTCTCCATCCCTGTCTGCACTTCAGCCCTCCGGCCTTTATCACCTTCTCAGATATGCCAAGCATCTTTCCTCATTTGTAAAAAGAAAGTAACAGTAGTGATTGCCTTCTAAGGCTTTTGTAAAGATTAATGAAAATAATCTCTATAAAGTGCTCAGTACAGAAATGCTCAAGACAGCAGTTACACATGTATGCATGTTTTCTATAGACTTACTACAGCAATGCTTCACTTGAGAGAGAGGTAATACAATCCTCACTTCTTCCTTTTCCTTGGAGTGGTGAATTCTATGTTGTGCTGCATGTATTCCCCATTTAAAATATTTTTTTCTACAAGCTGCTGGTAGTGGTGCTGGCTGGCAAGCCGTCAGTCCTCGGCCCTCTCTGAGAATTCCCTTCATTTGAAGAGAGCAGCCTCACCTAAGGTTCCCTTTCAGGAGGCTGGACAGTGTGACTCCAAGGACTCCTGAAATTGCGGTATATACCCATGTCCTTTGTCCAAGTTGGGAGAACTTAGAGGGCCATCCAACTCCAGAGCTCCCCAGACAATTGGCTGAGGGCTCACGGTCCAGTGTCTCCCTCTGCCCTGTCCTGCCTTCTTCACCCTTCACCCCAGAGAAGATCCTGCTGAGTGAGAGCACTCAACAAACTTCCCGAATGCAAATCTCCACCTCAAAATCTGCTTTCAAAAAACCTGACCTTTACAGACACTAAAATGGAGGACTACCTCTCCCAACTATTCTCATGCCTGAGTGCTTTCGTCCCTCACATTTGAAATCTTTTTTCTTTGCACCCTGCTTTAAAAATGCAGTCAATGAAAGGTTTATGTTGGTGAATTGAATTTTAGTTTAAATTCATACTTCTGTGTTTCTATATAAAAATATAAATAACATGAAAACAGAAAATGGATATTTACAGCAGCAAATTGGAAAAAAAGAAATACTGACTTTGTGCAGCTGTCTTTGTTCTTCTTTAATTTACTTTGTGTAAAACCAGTGGACAGGTTTTAAACTTGTCCTTTAATCCCACCTAAGAATAGCAGGTGGGATCCACCAAATAATACTTTAGGACATTTTAACATTCGCCTTTCATTCTAGACTTAGAAGAAGAAGCCATTATGTAAATGCTGCCGTGGAGGACCCTTCCCTCCACTTATTCAGAACCTCAAGGTCCAATTGATCTGTGATAGCGTTGCTGACAAGTTACAAGTTCAGTCACTATTGAGCATCACTGCTCTCCAATCCCCAGAGCACTTCTCCTTCATATTAACAGAGTGTGTCTTAGTTATAAAGCCCTTTCACACATGTGCACGCGTTACCTTCATCCCAAACTATAGAGTAGGATGTTTTTTCTCTTCATTTTGTACTTTTGGAAACTGGGACTTCTCTCACAACTGTAGTCCAGTAAGTGATACAGCTGGGTAAGACAAAGGACTACTCGCACCCATCCTTCTGGCTTCATGTCTAGCCTACATCACACACAGTGGCACTCAAGTGTGCATTATTCTTGCTTGTGTGCACTTCTTGTACATATATGATTGGAATTCCAAAAAAAAGTAGACATTTTAGGGTGCAGACTCAAACCTTTCTAGTAGCTCCTATAGCACCTGGTACAATCTGAGGCATCATGGAACACAGAAATAAAAGAACACCGCATTTGTAAGATTAAATAAGCTGTTTTATGTAATTTTTAAAACTTTCTAGGAAAAAATTATTATAATGGAGGAAAAAAAGTATGTGAAATCTTATCTTTTTGAAAAGCCACGAGATCATAAATAGGCTAATCCATAGGTAGCCAGTGCACCAATAAAATGCCATAGTTTTCAAACTCAAATGTTTCTCCTCTGGTATCAGCACTTAATATAGTATTTTTTATGTAAATGTTAAACTCATCCTTCAAATGATAGCTATTAGAGAAATCTTGTGAAGAAAGAAAAATAGCCGAGCATGCTGCCGTGCACCTGTTGTCCTAGCTACTTGGGAGGCTGAGTCTAGAGGATCGCTTAAGCCCAGGAGTTTGAGGCTGCAGTGAGCCATGATTGTATCACTGCCTTCCAGATGGGATGACAGTGAGACCATGTGTAAAAAAAGAAAGAGAGAATGAGAGAAAGAGGGAAAAAGAGAAAGGGAGAAAGGGGGAGAGAGAGAGAGACAGAGAGAGAGAAAGAAAGAAAGAAAAGAGAGAAATGTACACATATGCAAATATGTGTGATAGTATGTTTGCATGTGTGTATACATGTTCATGTGCATGTGTATATATGCTAACTGAGCTCTCTGTTCCAGGTACAAAGTACAAGGGGTGAAGAGGGCTTCTGGCAACCCTGTTTGTGGGCCTCGTCTCTCCACCCTAAGTTATTCTATAATTATGCACAATTTAAAGATTACTAAAATTAGTCTGTAAAACTAATGTGAGACTTCTGATCTTTGGCTATAAGTGAGGAACTAAAGCTCAAACTGTTGAAGTTTCTTGTCTGTTGATGCTATGAGAAATGTGTATGTTTAAAATTAATTGCCCAAAAGTAACCTTTCTACACTCATTAGAAGTAATAGTATCTACCTGCTAGAAGCCATAGGCTTTAATGGTATTCTGTATAAGTTATTCTGGATAAAGTTTATGTGATATGAATTTGAAAAAAACAAGCCTGATTAAATTAGCCAGCCTGAATCATCCTTCATTGTATTAAAAAATTGTATTTCCATTAACAAATCTTAAAGTTAATTTATCCAGTATGTGACATCTGCACTATCCATGCCCTTTCTATGTTTCTTTACTCTTTTATTATCAAGGAAACAGGTCTGTGAGTTCACAAAGCATTTTCATTAAAGATCGAGGTTTACAAAATACATAAACTGTAAAACTATTGTTAACAGCACCCCAATTCTCTAGAACATGAAGTTCAATAAAAGTACTCTTGGCATAGATAAAGTCTATGAATATGTTATGATGGGAAGATAACACAGAGAATTGACATTTATTAATCACAGTAAAATACCCATTAAAATTAAATTGCATGTGTGTTAAGAAGCAGCATTCAGAATATCATACCAATGAAACACTACTGTGTTTAGTCCCATCTTGAACTGTAACTTGAAATCCAACTTCATGTGCAGTTCTTTTCTGTTAGCCTCGCTGCTTCTTGTTCCTGGTCTGTGTGTGAGAGATCGTCATGCTAGCCCAACTGTAGCCCCTTTCCATGCCTGAAAACAGTTCCTCATTATCAATGTTAATAATGAAGAAATGATACTCAGGGGTTTCCTTGAATATCATTTATTTCATCAAATATAATATGGTAATTATGAAAAGTACCATATTTTATTAGATCCTGTTCAATTTCAGGAACATGACATAGCCAGCAGTAGAAAACATATAAACTAATATGGCAGCTCATTGAGATCTAGGCAAAAGTGAGGAGAGACACTCTTTTCAAAAATGATGGGAATGGTCCTTAAGTCAGAGGAGGTCGATGCCCTTTATCACAAAGGACTTACAGGACTCAAAGCGGCCAGGCAGGACTGTTGTCAAAGTTGAAATCAGCTGTGGACAGCAGGGCCCTACTTTGATAAATGCCCACACTGCTGTCACAGAAGGCCTTGGAAAGGAGCTAACGAATGACAATGCTTTGTTCTTGCTTTTGTTTTCTCTCTCCATTTTCTCAAGAGTGAATGACCGCAATGTCCAGTGATCTCCATGGTGCTCTACCAAAGCACAGCACGGCACACTTACCTCTCAGGGCATGCTTTATTTGATCTATGCTCATGACCATATTATCAAAAATAGAAAGTGTCTAGAAATTGTACTTGGTTTGCACATGCATAGATGGAGACTCTGGGTTAAAATGATATATGGATAATAATACACAAAAGATCTTCTTTATCCGTCATTCCGAGGTTTCCTGCTGGTTGTTTTCTGGATAGTACACATATATATATTTTTTCCATTGTTGATGGTGGCCAACCATTCTGGTTTGCCCAGGACTGGGATATTTTCCAAGATGTGGGATTCTTCATGCTTAATCTGGGAAATTCCCAGGCAAACCAGGATGAGTTGGCCACAGTACGTGCTTCCTCCCCATATTTTCTGTTAAGCAATGGTTGGCATTGCCAGGACCTTCAGAAGTGGCAATGTTCCCCTCAATGCTGTGTCTTTAAAGACAAAAAGAGTACGAGTATTTTTGAAAGAACAAAAACAAAGTGAATTTACCTGTGAAGCGCGAGACGTGATATGTAGTGAATTTGCAATGAATTTGAGACTCATTCTGTGGAGAACACCCAAGGGGAAAATTGGCATTTATATATAATGATTAACTTATGTATTAATTATTATTTTCAAAGTGGTAAAAATTCTTGCCACATTAAAATGTAAATTAAATATACTTCAAGATGTCCCCAGTATACTTTAGGGAGCTCTCACTAATATAGTTCAGATCTTCAAAATGAAGCTAGAAATTTATCAGGGAATAAATTAATGCTAACTAAAATTTATTACTCAAACTAAATATTTTCACCTTAATTAACCAAATACCTATGATTTATCTGTACAATGACTCTTGGCTGAAGAAGTCCACTTAATACAGTGCCCAGACATCAGTCACGCGCCTGTCATGATTGTCACTCATGTCCTCCTTATTTCAATCTTGGAGCTATGTTGCAGAAAGTCCACAAGTTGTATCATCAGTGAAATAAGTATTGACCTCATTGGCTGGAAAACCAAAATTTGAATTGTTTTTAATGTTAAAAATTAATTTCAGCTAGGCGCGGTGGCTCACGCCTGTAATCCCAGCACTTTGGGAGGCGGAGGCGGGCGGATCACAAGGTCGGGAGATCGAGACCATCCTGGCTAACACAGTGAAACTCCGTCTCTACTAAAAATGCAAAAAATTAGCCGGGTTTCGTGGCGGGCACCTGCAGTCCCAGCTATTCGGGAGGCTGAGGAGGGAGAATGGCGTGAACCCGGGAGGTGGTGCTTGCAGTGAGCCAAGATAGCGCCACTGCACTCCAGCCTGGGCGAGACAGTGAGACTCCATCTCAAAAAATAATAATAATAATAATAATTTCAAAGGTATTGATAAAGTTTGCTTAAATTTATTTCTTTGATGAAAGAATTGTTTGCTTTGCTATAGACTGGGGTGACATCACGTACACAGACACACACACACACACACACACACACACGACATTCTGTAAAATCATCCTTTTATTTTTGTTTTCCCCTGCTCCTCACCTCCCTCAGTGGTGTTTCTAAGTTACTTTCCAAAGTAGTTCTTGCAGTTGGCATGTCCTGTCCATTTCGCTGCTGGCATGCACTTCCGGTGACTGTCATCCTCACTGATTGTAACGTCTCCTAACTGTTTTGCCCGCGTCTGCTCTTATCCTCCAGGTTTCATTCTCTGTACAGATGCTAGCGGCATGTTTATGGAAAAAAATAAGATCTCATTCTTTTCTTTAAAACCCTTGACTGCCTTAACAGTGACTTAGAAGTGACCTGATCAGCTCCTGCTTCCTCTCCTGATCTGATGCTGCTCCCAATGGGCTCCTCCCCTGTGCTACTAGTCCCAGGCATACAAGCCTCTCTGCCCTTCCCTTAAGGCACAGATCTGGTTTCTCTTTGTGGCCCTTGTTTCGCTCTTCCTCTGACTTTCTGCAAGATGTCTCCACCTTCCCCACCTAACCCAAGCTCCAGTGTCACCTGGAGGAACGTTCCCTGACAACGCCATCACAGAAGCCCTGCTCCATCCATACCCTATTACTTAATTCTGTCTCTTAATCACTCTGAAATTATATATATATATTTTTTCAAATAGAACATGTAGTGTGGGGTGAAGGTGGTAGTGTCAAGAATGAATGGGTTGAGGAACCCAAAGTACTATCATAAGCACCCATCAAATGTCTGTTCTCTCCACACCTCATTCTTTCTTCAGCAGGATTATAATTGAACTGAAATTCAAAAGAAATGGTGACATAGTTATTTCTCTTAATAGCAGGTGTTTTTTTCTTTATTTGGGAAATGATTCACTATGAACCTTTATCCCACCAAATGCAATTCTTAGTTCTCTGCCTTCAACATTTTTTTTCCTCTTTACTTCTGATCCTTCAACTCAAGAGTCCTGTTTCAAGCTGTAATCAATGTTTTATTTTTCTGACATCAGGCAAGTGAATAATGAAAAAAATCTTTACTTTTAAATTATTAAAATAAGTAAGCAGAGACATTTAAAAATAAGAGATGAGAAATTTTCCACAGTTTTATCACAAAATACAAAGTAATCTAAGCATATTATTGTATCCCTATGAATTTCTAGTAATTATTTGGTTTCAAATGACATTTTTATTTTACATAAGAGAGTCTAGTACTAATATTTTAATAATTCAGAGTAATTTAGATTTTCTCAATAGGGGAGTTGCTATATCTATGTAATGTCAATTAATTACAGTACAATAAAAGTTATCTTCGTGAATCATTTAATATTTTTCAGGCATTTTGTAAACCTGGACATCTAATTAAAATGTCAAATACATTAGTTCAATTTTACCTATGCAGCTAAAGTAGTTCTTTTTTCTCATGCATTTTCCCCTTATTCTTCTCCTAACTTCGTTTTCTCTCTTCATTAGTTTTTTCCCTAAAATTTTTGATACCTACTGTAGAAAATATAATCCAATTCAAAAAGAATAAAGAAGAAAGTGAAAATTTACCGAAGATGCCAAATGCCAGAACAAAATTCTCAATTTCCTTTCAACCTCTGTCCCTCCACAGAAGCATACCTGTACACACACTCTCTCACACACAGGTACTCACACACCTGTATCATAACATGCACAGCATTACATGCATGCTAATTGGAAGCATGCTCTATTTCAGTCAATAACACATAGCGTAGTTCCAGGTCAATGTATGTAAATAGGCAGTCATCCCTCTGTGGCTGTGGAGGACGGGTTCCAGGACTCCCTCATATACTGAAATTCAAACATACTCAAATCTCCAAGGTGGCCCTATGGGTTCCAGACAGAGAAAGTCAATCCTCCCTATACACGGGTTTTGGATGCCTGGAATATTGAATTTTAGATCTCTGGTTGTGGATGTGAAACCTACCAATAGGAAAGGACTACTGGATTCACCGGAAAAATATATGCGTGGAAGTGGACTCGGGACATTCAAACCTGTGTTGTTCCAGGGTCAGCTAGATATTGTTTTTTAAGTAGCAGTGGCAGGCTCCCTGCATGGGCATTTTAAATAGTCAACTACAAATTAATCATGAAATGTGAAGTGTTTCTAAATGGTTTGCTATTTTAAAAACAGTATAATTAATGACCTTGCATAAACATCTTTATGTACCTTGTCCAATTATATACTCACAATAATAAGTAAGAGTTTAGGGTTAAAAAGTATACCTATTAAATTTGATGCTTATTGCTAATCTGCTCTATCAGAAGTTTATATAAAAATTTCACATTCCCACACCATGGACAATACTGTGTTATTGCATTTTATACATACATGCATACATACAGTACATATATATATATGCACACACATATACAAACATAGCATATATGCTAAAACAATAGATAATACATCTCATATTATTATTGTTCAATGTTCCATCATTATTATTCTGGTTTTCTAAAAATAATGGAAGTTTCTATTGTTTCTCTATATTTTGTAATATTTTACTTGTAGAAAATGAATGACTACTACAAGGCTGAAATAATTCCCCATTAATTCTATCTAAACCCTTTTGTGAAGCTCTCAAAGAACTTTTTCTATTTATTACAAAGCTACTAGTGCATTCATTTTTTAGTGTTTCTTGAGTGATATATTTTGTCACAGTCCCTTTTACATTTCACTTATTTTCCATTTATCCATTAAACAAATACTTTTTTGAGTCTTGACAATGTGCCAGGCACAGTTCTGTTCCCTCACTGAACAAGAGTCAAACATTCCTGTTCTTATAGAGTTTCATTCTAGCAAAAAGAGAGTAAAAATAAAATATAAATGAAATGCACACATAAATTTTAGAGTATGTTAGAAGTTGACACAGACTGAAAAATAAATAGAGGGTAGAGCAGGCTAAAAAACATCTGGAGTGTTGGTGGTAGAGTGAGGAGAAGCAGGCTGAGGGGAAATAGACCCCCTGGGGGTATCTTTGAGAACCTAAGTGTGATGGGGGTCTTCTCTTTGAGAAGCTAAGTGTGATGGGGGTCTCTTTGAGAAGCTAAGACCCCCTGGGGGTCTCTTGTGAAGCTAAGGCTTGATGGAAATGAGGATGAGAAGAGAGTAGCTGGAGAAAGATGTTTCCCAGCAGAAGGAATGGTTGGAGAAAAATTCTGGTAGGGCTGTGTCTTATGCACTGTAGGTTTAGCAAAGCTCCTGCACCATTGAGGATATGATTGTACAAATCGTTATCATATGATTATTTGCTTCATGTAGAATAGATTCTCTGCAACCCTCTGTGTTCTAACCCTGCCTCTACCACATACTGGTCTTCCTGGCCTTCCATGAGAGACTTCATCCCTCTGTGCCTCAGTTATCTCAACTAGAAAAGGAAGATATTAAAAATACTGACTTTCATGTGTTGTTGCGAGAAATGAATAAATAAATACATGTAAAACATTTAAACCATGAATAATCTATTTGTAAGAACTAAAAATGGGTTGGCTATCATCATCATTACCACCACCATGCCATCATCATTACTATCATTTCTTACCCATTATGTTAGTTCTATAAATACCAAGTGGTCAGGATGTTTTACATTTTGTTTTTATCAATTGTTTGCCTTAACATTTAGTCCAGTTTGGTTGCTGTCAAAGAATATTTTTCTTTAGCCCTTTGGATGGTGCAGGTGATAAAAAAGGTACCCAGTGCCTAGGGAGCCTACAATATGTCTTTTGTGGAAGATGTTATTAAAACTCTTGTCCTGGGGCCATCCTCTCAGGTTGGGAGTCTATCCAGATACACAAGGAATGCACTTGCAGTTGCAATTGAGTTGAAATCCTAGTGTTTCTCAGCCATACAGTTTGCTTTAATAAGAGGGTTTCTTTGTTTCTCCTCTGACTTGATTGCTTTTATCCCCAATTTCTTTCTCTCCACAAGCACACATTTGTTCTTTCTTTCCTCTAATGCTCTTGGCCAGATGAATACTTTTGTAGTTCATTTAACCACCCTGCTTCTAATTTCCTTCCTTAATACCTCCTTGAATGATAAGTGGAATCACTACTGGAGCCACTTCTAACTTGGGATTCTCAGTAACTTTTATCTGTTGAGGAGGAAATAGGCTGAATATAGTGAGGTGAGTATCTTCTCTTTCTGTGGCCCACCATCATTATTGGTTTTGCTTATCAAATTTGCATCTATCATTGTAGTTTTTTCATTTATAGCTTTTCCTCATTTGTTAATTCCTTCATTTTCTTTGTGCTATATAATACTGTGCTCCTCTAAAAGAAAGCTCATGTATGCATTTCTGGAATCTTCTTTCCATGTTTTCAAAATGATATTTGTTGCTTTATCTGGAGGTTTGTGGTATGAGCTTGGGGCGGGCTTCTCTCATATTCGGTATTTATTACATGTTCTTAATAGTCGCTATTTTGTTTGTTTTAGTCAGGATTAAAATACTAAAAGAAAAAGGGCAAAGCTCAGCATTAGGAACCTGTAAAGAATTAATTCATGTTAAAAAACAATTCCAGGCCAGGCACGGTGGCTCACGCCTGTAATCCCAGCACTTTGAGAGGCCGAGGCAGGCAAATCACGAGGTCAGGAGATCGAGACCATCCTGGATAACAGAGTGAAACCCTGTCTGTACTAAAAATACAAAAAAAAAAAATTAGCTGGGTGTGGTGGTGGACACCTGTAGTCCCAGCTCTCGGGAGGCTGAGGCAGGAGAATAGCACAAACCCAGAAGGCAGAGCTTGCAGTGAGTCGAGATTGCGCCACTGCACTCCAGCCTGGGCAACAGAGCGAGACTCTGTTTCAAAAAAAAAAAAAAAAATTCCACTGAACGTAGGTATAAGTTCATTAAAACGTCACATAGATTAATCTCTCTATTATGTCTAGATTTATCGTTTTTAAGTTTACTCTTCTCATGTTACTTTTAGTAATTAATTTAAATCCTCTTTTTCAAAATATTGAGTGATAAGTCACAAGAATACTAGTATTTTCACATTGTTGATTTACTTCTTGAAATTCTTTTGGGATAAAATAGAATCTCTTAGTTACTGTCTGTGTGGCTTTTTCAATTCCAAATTGTTAAAACCTTATAGGCACATAGCTATAGTTTTGATTCCAGTTTTGCTTTGCTTTTAACACATCACTACATAATGATAAAACAGATATTTTAGAGGAAAATGTACAGGAATATTATTGCTTTAGTGAGGAAATGGATATTCTCTTATGAAACACTCTCTTAAATAGTTGTTTTTTTTTTTTTTTTTTGTATAGATGTATTAGCCTTTATCAGAAGGGGGCATGCAAGAGACAGAGATTCCATCAACATGAGTATATTGGTAGTTTTCTTGGCCTATCAAATGATCTTTATTAACCATGTGTCATCCACCAGGAGAAAGCTGGCCAGAGCATTTAGGAGCCTTGGGTCTAATTCTAGTTTGTTTTACTGATTAACCGAGTATGAAGTCACTTAATTTATTTGGTTCTTAATTTTCTCAACTCTAAAATTTAAACATTAAAAGCTTTCCCCAAGCCTTTCTTATTGAGCATTCTGAACTTCTTTCTTTACAACATAGTAAAATTCGTTAGGAATACCATTTGAATCAATCAAAATGTCAATTTAAGTGCAATTAACTGCTTGTCTAGCTTGGTGTGCAAGCAGACCAAAATAGTAGCCAAGTTGGTAAGATCTAAGATATACAAAAAGGTCTATTTTCTTAAAAACACCACTAGAATTTTTAAACTTCCCAGAGTGCAATTATAGACTTCTCATGAGACGCTCTTTTTAGGGTTTTAGTGACTTGTAGAACTTCACTCATAAGCTGTCAGACTTTTTTTTTTGTTCCAAACAGTAATAGAGGTCATTGTCTGATCAGCATTGGGAAACTAAACTTAAAACAAAAACTATTTTTATATTTTACTAAATGTTCTAGAAAATCTGCAGTCTGTGCACAAAAGGAGCTATTTGGATTTCCCACCTTATCATATAATTAGCAATAAGGTGAATTCTGCAATAATCACTCCATGCTTTTTTTAGACACCGTCTATCATGTCTCTATTTCCTTCAAACCATTTTGTGTGTTGCTTTTGATGCTTAAAATACTTCTTCTAAAATGGGATACGAGATGGGTTTTTCAGCTCTCATAATTTAAAGAAAATTTTTACAGCTCCTTTTACAATTTTACTTTTTTAAGTATCTGTATCTACCTTTCGAGCTTCTCTCTGTAACTCAAGTGCTTTTTCACAAGTTAGGAAAGGGAAATCTAATATTATACTGAACATTTGTGATAATGTAACTTATTAAGCATTGTATGAAATATTTTGCATGACTTTTTAAAAAGTTAACACATTCAACTATCAAAAGACAGCAAATATCATATCAGACCATAAATAATTATGGGGTGGCCCATTGAAGAAATCTCTCTTTCTAATTATGTTTGGGATCAATTTTTTTGGCGCCAGATCAGTTTATCAGTTAGCAGTTACTTGTGGCTTCCAGGAGCAAAGACTTGAATCCAGTGCTTTAAACATATTTTTGTTTATTTTCACAAGTGAAAGAATTCTATAGGTGGCAATTCAGATTGCTCCACCAGGTCATTAGGGAAACTTGCTTCTTCTAGTTCTGCCATATTATTTCTATCTTCCATGCTCAAGAATCTCTAAATCCAATAAGTTTGTATTAGTCCCGAAACAATCATGTGTAGGCTCTAGACATGAAGTATTATGCAAGTGGATAGAAAGCCTTTCAGAGATTATGTGCAAAATTTGTATAATTCTTATTTGAATTAGCAATCCTTTAAGCCTAACTCCTAGGTTTATGAAAGTTGATCAGTTTCATACTCTCACCAACAGCAGGTCACAGCCCAGGTCTCATCCTCCTATAGAAATTGAAACTCCAGTTCCCAAAATTGAAAACTTCCGTCTCATTCCTATTTTACGTATTTCCCATGAACCCCTTTGTCCTGTCTCCCACTGAGTGTTCTCAATACTGATTTACCTTTGTTTCTGCCAAAAGGAGATTTCCCTTTAATAGATTCGTGCTATGCATTGATATTTCATTGAATTTGTTACATTTTTCCAATATTTCTTTGTTTGCACATTAGCTTAGTCTGTCTTACATAATGAAGTTTCTACTATCAAGCACTTTGATACATAGGTCAGCTTCATCACAATAATTGGAATCATGCTCCTAGAATGTGTTCTAGCTAGTCTTCAGTTTGGTCCTGGGGCTTTTTTTTCACTGGAGAGCTTGTTTACAAAATAACATTGTGTAGAAGCAAAGAATATTTTCCCTTTTCCTCCAGTACAACTATCTATGTTAATGCAAGTATTTTCCCAATTGGTTAATGTGGAGATGCAAAAGTGCTCAACAAAGCAGCTCATGGTGAGGATGAATGAATGCTAAGGTCTCCTAATTCATTGTATAATGTGATATGACTTTCACAGTGCTTAGACACATGGCCACACTTTCCCACAGAAATGGCACTGGAAGAGGCAGTGTAATTTGATTTCTTGACTAGCTTTTGTAATATAATTTTTACAAATATTCCTATATATTTGCATCTATAGCAACCTCTTTTCTAATTGTTCTAAGCACAATTCATACCAAATGCTGTGATACAGATATTTTCAGTGTGAGATGTTTCCTACCAACTCTTATTTAAATTGAAAATCTAGGTAAATTTAACCAGTCCATGACAAGATGATTGTTATCACAATAAATATATCATCCAAATTAAGGTGACAAATCTTAAATTATTTTTAGTTAAAATTAAAGGGCTGCTTTGTGTTACACAATAGGGTTGGTACTTGCCTCATCTTAGTTTGCTACTTTCTCCCTGCCCTAACCACGTCTCTATCAGCATTCTTCAGCAGTCTTTCTGTGGCACTGCATCCTTTGACCTGTGTGATTCATGTAGATCATTATGTACACTGTTACACCTTTCAGCATTTAAATACAGGATAGGGCCCCTCCTGTCATTCTGACTTGATATTAGACACTTCTTTTTCTACTGAACCTGTCTCTTACATTCAGGTCTTGTCTTTCATGCAAATTCAAGGTTTTCTTTAGTGTTGATAGTCTTGATAGTCTATACAGTTTTCATTTATTTTTGGTTAGATGACATGACATCATATATAACTTAAATAATGACACTCTTATTCTTACATCTGTTATTTTTTTTTCCTTTGGGAAGACTAAAAATGTTAAAAATTCCATTTTCTTATTATTTTTAAACTCGATTAATTTTTAAATAAAATTATTTAAAAGAATAAATTATCCCATATTTATATTATTTACATAACCAATTTAGTGTCGATAAGAAAATGATATATATATCCCATATATATAGTCATACAGAATAAACTGATACTAGATAATCATATTTAATATGTTTAGTCACAGGAAAAATAATTTTACCTATAAATACATTAAACAATTTACAAATGCATGTTTAGTTTTTTTCAAGAAACTAAGACTTTTCTATAAACAATACCCAAGTAAGAAAAATTAGAGAGCTTAAATTCTGGTATTTTTAAAACAAAATGTTTATTGTATGATATTCGACAAGTCACTTAACTTTAGATACTGGTTTTGACCATGTGCATAGCATATATTTATTTGGATCTCACTAACTTTGAAGGATTATTTATGATCAGATTTAACAGTAATAATACAGTACTTTTAAAACTTTAAAGTATTGTATGAGTATGAAGCAATTGACGGGAAGGTAGAGGGCTAGGTCCCCTCTCCCCCATTTAGATTTAGCTAGAAGATAGTTATTACTACTGATTTATTTATTAAGGATGTTTTTATTGATTAGATACTTGCTTTCATGTAGCTGACACTTTAGAAGGTGAAAGCAGATAATACACAGGCCCACACAAAGGATGTCACATTTTGATGGTGTGAAGTACAGTGAAATGCACTGAACCACACAGTAGGGAGCTGCTAACTGTGTGGACTTTGGGTTTGCTGGGGTGGAGTTACCTTGAGTAGAGTACTCAAGAAAGAAAATCCTGAGAAGACCACACTCAAGATGAGATCTGTAAAATAAGAAGCTAGTGATATGTTTTGGCCATGTCCTCACCCAAATCTCATCTCAAATTGTAGCTTTCATAATCCCCACGTGTTGTGGGAGGGACCCGGTAGGAGGTAATTGAACCATGGGGCAGGTTCCCCGTGCCCTGCACTGTTCTTGTGATAGTGAAAAAGTCTCATGAGATCTCATAGTTTTATAAAGGAGAAGTTTCCTGCACATGTTATCTTGCCTGCTGCCATGTAAGATGTGCCTTTGCTCCCCCTTTGCCTTCTGCCATCATAATTGTGAGGCCTCCTCAGCCATGTGGAACTGTGAGTCTGTTAAACCTGTTTTTCTTTATAAATTACCCAGTCTTGGGTATTTCTTCAAAGCAGTATGAAAATGGAGTAATATAGCTAGTCAGTAGACCAGTAAAGGGTTAAATGCAATAGGACATATGGCATTGAAGAAAGAGATGAATGGATGGATTTTGAAAATATAGGTGAGGAAGACTTGTCCATACTTGCTAATATATTGGCTAGAAAGGAGGAGGACAAGATTGTTTGATTCAAATATTTTGCTTTGGGAATTTGGGTAAATAATATTATCCTGAACTGAGATTAAAATGAAAGTAAGAAGGGCGTACACAGAGGAGGACAAGAGGTCTGTTTTGGATATGTTACATTTGACCCATCTGTGAAACTCCTCAGTGGAGATGTCAACTGGGATATGTGTTCAGCGTTGAGAGGATGGATAAATGTCAGAGAGAGAAATCTGGTAATCGTCAGTGTGCGATTGCCATTTTAAACTGCAGAAAAGGATGAGATCACATAGAGTTTTTCAATAGATAAGGTATTGTGTCCTAAGCTTTGTGGCACTTAAAACTTTAAGGTTTTTTGGAAGTTGTAGGAGACAGGAAAGGAAGCTTGGAAGCAGCTGGTGAAGAAGACCACACAAATAGAGCATGTTATAACAAAATGCTAAGCAAGAGAGGAGAAAGTCTATGAAGAAGTAAGTAGGATCAATGACAGAAGAGTATCCACAGAAAGGGGCAAGGATGAGGTCACTGATGATTTGATAAGAGCAGTAAGAGGGAGTGTGAAATGGAGCCTGTGTGACCCAACGATTCCTTTTAGAAGAAAATCTACTCAAATGAATATTGGTATCTTATTATCTCCACTTCTTCACTTGCCATTTGCTCTTTATCGCATCCCATATTGGCAATTGTATTTTTTAGTGCCCTGAAACTGGATGGCAGGCAAAGAAGCACAGGGTGCCAAGGAAGTGTTTTCTTAGGGTGGGAAGTTGTCAAGCACCGTGTTAGGCAGATGGATATGACAGGGAGCGAGAGAGAGGAAGGGGTGATTCCAAAGAGCAGGACTGGTTTTTAGTGTTGACTTCCTCTTCTGTGATCTATGCTTGTGTCATAACCATTTGGTAAATATTTTAAATAACAACCAGTAGAAGAATGAGGCAAAAACTTGAGTAACCCTGATAAGAAGCAGTCCATCTGGAGTGTGAGTGGGATGATGGTATTTTCCCAAAGGCGATGTGGCCTCCATTGCAACTCGAGAAAAAGAATACAGGCACTGAAGAAGAAAGGCTCAGAGTTTTAAGGATGAGATATTGATGGAGTTCCTATCAGATTCCTTTACATTTCCAGGGGAATTAAAAACCCAAGTTATCTGTTATGAGTGAGAGATGAGAGAATTCTTTTTTTTTTTTTTTTGAGATTTGGGAAAAAGACACAATGAAATATTTGGGAGAGCGGGAGAATAATCTCTCTAGCATCACATAAAAAGATTGCTAATGCTGGAATTTTGCTCATTTCAAGTGACCTAGAGGAGAAACAAAGTTTGAACAACACTGAAACAAGATACAAATAGTACTAATCTTGTTCTAGTAACAGCAGTGAGGATGCATGCCGTAGTAATCAACTACTTGGCAAAGTCCTTTCAGCCCTATATTTTCCACGTGTGTTTTTGTTACCATCAGCCTGGGATGTAATCAGAATATATCAGATCTAGCAATGACCTTAAGGGTCATTTTTTCCATCTCCACCATTTTATACATGAGAAAATGAGACTCCTGGGAATTTAATGATTTATACAATTGTACAGTTGAATTAAGGCAGTCAGGAGGGCCTCCGCCTGCTGATTTTTAGTTTTTTATACAACAATTTATAATTATTTCATTAAGTTGTTTTTAATCACCAAATTACTATAACAGTAAATTGTACATACCAAGATACTTTCTCCTTACTATGGCGCATGTGGTACAAGCAATGAGCTGAGAAAGAAGACACATGGAAAAAAATGATCTTGCTGATTTGTTTGTGTTCCTTGTAGATTATGGATATTAGTCCTTTGTCAGATACATAGTTTGCAAATATTTTCTCTCACTCTGTGGGTTGTCTGCTTACTTTGCTCAAAAAGTGGGCAAAGGACATGAAGAGACAACTCTCAAAAGAAGATATACAAATGGTCAAGAAACATGAAAAAATGCTCAATGTCACAAATTATCAGGAAAATGAAAATTAAAACCACAATGAGATACCACTTTACTCCTGTGAGAATGGCCACAATAAAAAAAAAAAAATAGATGTTGGATGGATGGTGTGGAAAGGGAGCACTTCTACACTGCTGATGGGAATGTAAACAAGTACAACCACAGTCAGGCACGGTGGCTCATGCCTGCAATCCCAGCACTGTGGGAGGCTAAGACGGTCAGATCACTTGAGGTCAGGAGTTCCAGACTAGCCTGGCCAATATGGCAAAACCTCATCTCTACCAAAAGTACAAAAATTAGCCAGGCGTGGTGATGGGTGCCTGTAATCCCAGCTACTCAGGAAGCTGAGGCAGGAAAATCACTTGAACCCAGGAGGCAGAGGTTGCAGTAATCCAAGATCATGCTACTGCACTCTAGCCTGGGCAACAGAGTGAGGCTCAAAACAAAAACAACAAAACCAAAAACAACGAAACAAGAAACCTACTACAACTACTATGAAAAACAGTATGGAGATTCCTTAAATAACCAAAAGTAGAACTACCATTTGAT
This sequence comes from Pan troglodytes, assembly GCF_028858775.2. Taxonomy (NCBI): domain Eukaryota; kingdom Metazoa; phylum Chordata; class Mammalia; order Primates; family Hominidae; genus Pan; species Pan troglodytes. The sequence continues at coordinate 109,693,410 of NC_072412.2, read as the reverse complement.
CCAGCAATCTTGCTTCTGGGTAACTACCCAGAGGAAAATAAGTTATTATATGAAAAAGACACTTGCACGTGCATGTTTATAGCAGTGCAATTCGCAATTGAAAAAATATGGAACCAGCCTAAATGCCCATTGACCAAAAAGTGGATGAAGAAAATGTAGTATTTATACACCATGGAATGTTAGCCATGAAAAAGAATGAAATAATGACATTCATAGCAACGTGGATGGAGTTGGAGACCATTATTAATTTTCTTTTTTGAGAGGGAATCTCGCTCTATTGCCCAGGCTGGAGTACAGCGGCGCGATCTCGACTCACTGGAAGCTCCGCCTCCCAGGTTCACGCCATTCTCCCACCTCAGCCTCCCGAGTAGCTGGGGCTACAGGCGCCCGCCACCATGCCCAGCTAATTTTTTTTTTCTTTTTCTTTTTCTTTTTTTTAGTATTTTTAGTAGAGTCAGGGTTTCACCTTGTTAGCCAGGATGGTCTTGATTTCCTGACCTCGTGATCCGCCCACCTCGGCCTCCCAAAGTGCTGGTATTACAGGCGTGAGCCACCACGCCCAGCTGTTGGAGACCATTATTCTAGGTGAAGTAACTCAAGAATGGAAAATCAATTATTGTATGTTCTCACGGATAAGTGGGAGCTAAGCTATGACGACACAAAAACACAATGAGCATATAATAAACTTTGGGGACTTGGCGGAAGGGTGGAAAGGGGGTGAGGGATAAAAGATAACACATTGGCCAGAGTGTACACTGCTCGGGTTACGGGTGCACCAAAATCTCAGAAATTACCACGAAAAGAACTTAGCCATGTAACCAAAAACTACCTGCTCCCCAAACATTATTGAAATAAAGTAATTTTTTTAAAAAAGAGGAAAAAATTATCATTTGGACTTTTCCTTTGTGGGGATAAAAAGGAAACATGAAAATATATATTATAATTCTGAAAAATTGGTTTTCTGAATATTATTAGAACTTTTCAAGTTAAATATCTTATAAAGAGAAATTATATTTTCCATATTATCCTTATATATAGATTTGTTTCACCCTCACCACAGAAAATTCTAAGCATTTCAGTTTTGAAAAAATTAAAATAATGTACCTACCCAATTGGGAAATCTGATTACTGTTATTTTCTTTTGACTTCCATTTTTATATACTCCACTATCTATAAATACAATTTTAAAGTTCCCAAGTGCAGTAAGTAGGCACAAATATGAACTTAAAGAGTCTCATTAGTGAAAATTGCATTTGAAGTTGCAAATTTTAAAAAAAACCTATTTTTATAGAAAATCTTTCCAACGGAGGATCTCTAAACATGTTTAATTGTGACATGATTTATATAAAGCAAGAAGAGTGCCAAGAAATGTCTTCATCTTTAATTCAAGCAAGAGTATGCTACAAGCACAAAAAGCTCCTGAAAATCCGCTTCACAAAGTAATGGTGTGGGAAAACTATTTCAAACTCCAACAACTCTGTCCTCTAACACTAAATGCTTCCTTCCATTCTCATTTCTGATTTTGTTTGTTTGTTTGTTTGTTTGTTTTAGATGAAGTCTGGCTCTTGTTGCCTAGGCTGGAGTGCAGTTGCACGATCTCGGCTCACGGTAACCTCCACCTCCTGGGTTCAAATGATTCTCCTGCCTCAGCCTCTTGAGTAGCTGGGATTACAGGCGTGTGCCACGACGCCTGGCTAATTTTGTATTTTTAGTAGAGACGGGGTTTCACCAACTTGGCAAGGCTGGCCTCGAACTCCTGACCTTGTGGTCCACCCGCCTCAGCCCCGCAAAGTGCTGGGATTACAGGCGTGAGCCACTGCGCCTGGCCCTGATTTTTCTGCAATTCATCAGTCATCTCACGCACCTATGCAGGCATAGTAGGGTGGCTTTGCATTCTCCATCCCATTAAATAATAATCAGGGTCATTTGCCTAGTTTTTTTTGTTGCTGTTGTTGTTTGCTGCCAATCAATTATTTTGCAAGATGAAACGACAATGAAGAAGCTCAGATAGAATTTCACAGCAGAACATATACAAATTTTTGACGATATAATTTCCTGTGAACATTTTCTTTTTCTCTTTACATTAGAATATAGAGCATTTTAAAAAGCACCAAGTAATGTTTTAAAAATAAAATGTATAATTAAATCATTAAATCAGGAAAATTTTAAATGAATGATTTAATAAATAGATTATAAATATTAAAGGTTACTAATCCAAGGAGAATGTTTCCACTTGAGTGGCAGGCTTTCACGTTATGAATCACACACAAGTAATGCAAATCTCTAAATGGTGGTGTTGATTGTATTTAATTGATTTTATTTACCAAAAAATATGGAAATAAAACTGACTTAATATATAATATTTATGTATAAATACCCCTACAGTATATATGAATATAAAGTGAATAGTAAAATGGTTGGTATGTAATGCGTTATATAAGTGTTGAATAGAATTTTTAAAAACACACTTTCTTTCTTTTTTTTTTATTATTATTATACTTTAAGTTTTAGGGTACATGTGCACATTGTGCAGGTTAGTTACATATGTATACATGTGCCATGCTGGTGTGCTGCACCCATTAACTCATCATTTAGCATTAGGTATATCTCCTAAGACTCCCTCCCCGTTCCCCCACCCCACAACAGTCCCCAGAGTGTGATGTTCCCCTTCCTGTGTCCATGTGTTCTCATTGTTCAATTCCTATCTATGAGTGAGAACATGCGGTGTTTGGTTTTTTGTCCTTGTGATGGTTTACTGAGAATGATATTTCCAATTTCATCTGTGTCCCTGCAAAGGACATGAACTCATCATTTTTTATGGCTGCATAGTATTCCATGGTGTATATGTGCCACATTTTCTTAATCCAGTCTATCATTGTTGGACATTTGGGTTGGTTCCAAGTCTTTGCTATTGTGAATAGTGCCGCAAGAAACATACGTGTGCAGGTGTCTTTATAGCAGCATGATTTATAGTCCTTTGGGTATATACCCAGTAATGGGATGGCTGGGTCAAATGGTATTTCCAGTTCTAGATCCTTGAGGAATCGCCACACTGACTTCCACAATGGTTGAACTAGTTTACAGTCCCACCAACAGTGTAAAAGTGTTCCTATTTCTCCACATCCTCTCCAGCATCTGTTGTTTCCTGACTCTTTAATGATTGCCATTCTAACTGGTGTGAGATGGTATCTCATTGTGGTTTTGATTTGCATTGCTCTGATGGCCAGTGATGATGAGCATTTTTTCATGTGTTTTCTGGCTGCAAAAATGTCTTCTTTTGAGAAGTGTCTGTTCATGTCCTTTGCCCACTTTTTGATGGGGTTGTTTGTTTTTTTCTTGTAAATTTGTTTGAGTTCATTGTAGATTCTGGATATTAGCCCTTTGTCAGATGAGCAGGTTGTGAAAATGTTCTCCCATTTTGTAGGTTGCCTGTTCACTCTGATGGTAGTTTCTTTTGCTGTACAGAAGCTCTTTAGTTTAATTAGATCCCATTTGTCAATTTTGGCTTTTGTTACCATTGCTTTTGGTGTTTTAGACATGAAGTCCTTGCCCATGCCTATGTCCTGAATGGTAATGCCTAGGTTTTCTTCTAGGGTTTTTATGGTTTTAGGTCTAACGTTTAAGTCTTTAATCCATCTTGAATTAATTTTTGTATAAGGTGTGAGGAAGGGATCCAGTTTCAGCTTTCTACATATGGCTAGCCAGTTTTCCCAGCACCATTTATTAAATAGGGAATCCTTTCCCCATAACAGACAATAACACCAATAACAGACAAACAGAGAGCCAAATCATGAGTGAACTCCCATTCACAATTGCTTCAAAGAGAATAAAATACTTAGGAATCCAATTTACAAGGGACGTGAAGGACCTCTTCAAGGAGAACTACAAACCACTGCTCAATGAAATAAAAGAGGATACAAACAAATGGAAGAACATTCCATGCTCATGGGTAGGAAAAATCAATATCGTGAAAATGGCCATACTGACCAAGGTAATTTATAGATTCAATGCCATCCCCATCAAGCTACCAATGTCTTTCTTCACAGAATTGGAAAAAACTACTTTAAAGTTCATATGGAACCAAAAGAGAGCCCGCATTGCCAAGTCAATCCTAAGCCAAAAGAACAAAGCTGGAAGCATCACGCTACCTGACTTCAAACTATATTACAAGGCTACAGTAACCAAAACAGCATGGTACTGGTACCAAAACAGAGATATACATCAATGGAACAGAACAGAGCCCTCAGAAATAATGCCGCATATCTACAACTATCTGATCTTTGACAAACCTGAGAAAAAACACACTTTCTTAAAAAAAAAAGTCCTAGGCCGGGCACGGTGGTTCATGCCTGTAGTCCCAGCACTTTGGGAGGCCAAAGCGGGTGGATCACCAGGTCACCAGATCGAGACCAGCCTGACCAACATGGTGAAACCCTGTCTCTACTAAAAATAGAAAAATTAGCTGGGCATGGTGGCACGCGCCTGTAATCCCAGCTACTCGGGAGGTTGAGGCAGGAGAATTGCTTGAACCTGGGAAGCAGAGGTTGCAGTGAGCCGAGATCACGCCACTGCACTCCAGCCTGGTGACGGAGCGAGACTGCATCTCAAAAAAAAAAAAAAGTCCTCAAAATAGTCCAAAACAAATAAGTTTAAATCAAGTCAACACAACTTTAGTGTTGGGAATCGAGTTGGGATTAAAAAAAAAAAAAAAAGAAAATGTTTGGTTTTCTTAGTGTCTCAAATTTGTTTGCAAAGAGAGTGATAATTGTCTTGATGAGGAGATTTGTGTTTGTTTAAAATAATAGAAAATGTATTTAATTATGAGGATTTAATTAAAATATATTTGGCTTAATTATATATAAAGTATGTGTAACCATTATACTTTCTTGCAGGAAAGACAGAGGGCAAAATTAAGCCAAAAGTTTAAATACCAATGGGATAAAATATAGGACATCATGTCTCCTTCATAAACAGCCAAAAAACAGGTGATCCAGAGCTAGACACACAGGAAACTAATATCGAATCCTGTGCTGTAGTGTTTGTTTTAACTTTTTATCCTGAAAACTTTAAGAACATACAATGTGAAAAAACAGAATAGTGTAACTTATCCCCCTTCCATCCATCCTCAATCTTGGACAATTGTCAACAGTTGGCCATAGTGGTTCATTATACCCTTACTTGCCGTCCACACCCCAACACTCACTTTTTACATTTTTACAAATGTGTATATGTAAAGACCTATAAAATTCCCATTGCTCCAAAGCATTCTTTTCATGTGCTAATATGTCATCCAAATAAATTTGGTGGAGTGCCTAAATCTTTCACTCATTTATTTTTATTGAATTTTTATTCAGATTATTTGCATTGAATTTTGACAACTCTCTGAATATTCTGGAAAAAAAACATTTATCAGGTGTTTTTCTTTGCAAAAATTACTCCCAGTTTATGCATTGTCTTTTCATACTCTTGGCAGTGTCTTATGATGAGAAGTTTTTAATTTCAGTGAAGGAAAATTTATCAATATATTTTCTTATGGCTCATGCTTTTGGTATAGCATCTAAGAAATCTTTGTGTAACCAAGGGTCCTCAAGATTTCCTTTCTCTCAAAGTTTTAGGATATTTAGCTCATTTTTAAATCTAGCTTTTATTTTACATTCAGCGGTACATTGCAAATTTGTTACATGGGTATATTGTGCTATGCTGAGGTTTTGGGTATGTCTGAGCCCTTTGCCCAAGTACTGAACATAGTACCCAACAGGTAGTTATTCAACATTTGCCCCACTCTGTTCCTTCCCCCTAGTAATTCCCAATGTCTATTGTTGCCATCTTTATGTTCATGTGCACCCAATGTTTAGCTCCCACTTGTAAGTGAGAACATGCGGTATTTGGTCTTTGTTTCTGCATTAATTTGCTTAGGATAATGGCCTCCAGCTGCATCCATCTTGCTGCAAAGGACATGATTTCATTCTTTTTCATGGCTATATAGTATTCCATTATGTGTAGCCACATTTTCTTTATTTGAACCACCCTTGATGGACACCTAAGTTGATTTCAGGTCTTTGCTATTATGAGTAGGTTGTGACGACTATATGAGTGCATGTGTCTTTTTGGTAGAATGATTTCCTTTGGGTATGTACCCAATAATGGGATTGCTGGGTCTAACGGTAGTTCTAAGTTATTTGAGATATCTCCAAACTGCTTTCCACACAGGCCGAACTAAATTAGATTCCCACCAGCGTTAAATAAGCATTCCCTTTCCTCCACAGGTTAGCCAGCAGCTGTTATTCTTTGACTTATTACAAATAGCCATTCTGACTGGTGTAAGATAGTATCACATTGTGATTTTGATTTGCATTTCGCTGAGTGATGCTGAGAATTTTTTCATATGTTTGTTGGCCACTTGCATGTCTTCTTTTGAGAAGTGTCCATTTATGTCTTCAGCTTTTTAAAACTTACCAAACTCGTGTGTGTGTATGGTACATCAAATGGGTGGAATTTTATTTTCTTACATATGGGTATATAATTGTTCCAATACATTTGTTGAAAAGATTATAATTGTTCCAATACATTTGTTGAAAAGACTGGATTACTCTTGCATATTTGCCAAAAATTAAATGACTATATGTGTTTGAATCTGGACTCTCAATTATTGTCTATTTGCTTCTCTTGATGCCAGTACCCCATTCTAGTGATTACTGTAGCTCTATAATAAGTCTAGAAGTCAAGTTCTGCAAATACTAAACTGAAATTTTTATATTCAAATTTATTTTTACTATTCCAAGTAACTTGCATTTGAACAGGTATTTTAGAATGAGCTGGCCAACTCTGACAAAAGGAATTCTGCTAGGATTTTGATTGAGTTTATATTAAACCTATAGTAATTTAGGGAGAATTGGCATTTAACATTATTAATCTCTCAACCATAAACAAGATGTGTTTATTCATTTATGTATCTATGTAATCCATTTCTGTATATGTGTATTTATGTATATGAATCCATGTATTTAATTTCTATTAGAAATATTGTATAGGTTTTAGAATAAGTGTGTTGTCCATTTTCTATCATATTTGTCTCAAATGTTATATATTATTGCTACTATTCTGTTATGTTTTTAATTTACATATTTAATTGTTACTAGTATATACAAATATACTTTTTTCTTACATATTGATGTTACATTTTCCAAAGTTACTGAACTAACTTAGTAGTTCCCACCAACATTAAATAAGCTTATTTAGCTAGAAGGATGTGGTGAAGTGGACATTTTTAGATTGTTCCTGGCCTTGGAGGAAAAACATTTAGTCTTTTATTGTTATATATGATTTCGGATGTAGAGTTTTTGAAGATATCATTCATCAGGTTAAGTTGAATTTCTTTCATTTACCCAGAGTTTTCACAAGTAATAGATATTAGACATTTCTCCATTCCATTAAGATGAGCACATGCTTTTGAAATTTGTGAATTTGTGTCCTTTGAGGAATGATTCAACTCATCTACACTGTAGAAACTACTTGTGAGTGTCGCTTGTAATTTTCCTGATCAGTATGGCTAGAGGATTATAAAAGTCATGGGTCTTCCGAAAGAATCAGATTTGTTGATTTTGTTTTCCATTTTACTTATTTCAATAACTAATCTAATCCTTATTATTTCTTCACTTACTTTAGGTTTACTTTGCTTTATTTTTCTAACTTCTTAAGGTAGTATCTGAAGTCATTGATTTGAGGCCTGTTTTTAATTGTAGTATTGGTAGTAGTGCAACAAATTTCTCCCTGAATACTGCTTTATCTGCATCTCACAAGTTTTCATATGTTGTGGTTCTATTTTCTTTCATTTCAAAATAGTATATAATTCTCTATTTTTTGCCTCATGAGTTATTTAGATGCATATAATTTAATTTCTAAATATTGGGATTTCAGCATTTACCTTTGTTATTGATTTCTAATTACATTAAATTTGATCAAAGGGTGGATTTGAATTCATTTACGTTAATGAACACTTGTCTTACAGCCCAAAACACAACTTATTTGTGTATATATTTTATGTGCACTTAAAAAGAAAGTATAGATGCTCCTTGATTTACGATGGGCTTACGTCTTGATAAAATCATTGTAAAGTCAAAAATATGTAAGTTGAACCATTGTTAAGTCTGGGACCATTTATATATGTTGCCTAAATTGAGAGTTGGATTCTATAAACGTCAAGTGGGTCAAAGTTTTCTGTATCTTTCTTGACTCTCTCTTCACTTACTCTATGGACTATTGAAGAGTGGTGCTGGAATCTGCAAATATAATTGTTATTCTATTTCACCTTTTAGTTCCATCAATTTGGGCTCCAATATATTTTGACTTTCTATTATTAGGTCATAAACTTTTAGGAGTGTTAAGCTCTTTTCGTAAATTGACTCCCTTATCAATGAGAAATGACCCTCTTTATCCCCTTTTTATCACTGTGAACTCTACTTTGTCCAACATAAATACAGCTTCACTAATGTTCTTTTGCTTAGAGTTAGCAAGATATACCGTTTTCAATATTGTTATTTTTAATGTATTTATATTTTTCTAAGAAGTGTACAGTTAGATCTGTTAAAAGTTTTTCTAATTTTTCTTGTGGTTTCTTCTTTGACTAATGAGATATGTCCTAATGTATTGTTTAATTTATGACAATTGGAATTTTCTAGGAAAATTACTATCAGTGATTTTAATTTAAAACCATTGTGATTGGAGAAAATTATTATGTAAAATTTTAATGATTTTAAGTTTGTTGGGATTTCTTTCATAGTTCAACTATATTGTCTACCTAAGTGAATGTTCCAAGAGCAATTTTTTAAAATGTATATTCTGCATCAAATGAGGGTAGCGTTCCACAAATAGTAATTAGACCAAGTTGATGATAGCATTATTCAAATATTGCATTTTTCTAATACTGTTTTTCCAAGTTCTTCTATTATTTACTGGAAAAACTGTGCCAGATTCTCACTAGGATCATAGATTTCCCTAGTTTCCTTTAGTTTTGTGGGGTTTTTGGCATTCATTTGAGAGCTTTGCTACTGAGTATTTAAACATTTATTATTTTGTCTTCTTGAATTGATACTTTTATCATCAATAAATGACCTTCTTTATCTACTAACAATCTCTTCCATAAATCTACTTTGTCTGATAGTAATCCAGACACATCAACATACGTCTTAGTTTCTCCATAGCATATACATTTTTGTTATTTTGCTTTCAACTATTTGTGTCTTTTCATTTAAAATATGCTTATAAGTAACGTATGGTTGGGTCATGCTTTTTAATCCATTCTTACACTTTCTACCTTTTAATTAGGGTACATAGTCCACTAATATTTACTGCCATTATTTATATACGTTTGGATTTAAGTTTACCATCTTTGTACATAATTTCTGCATGATGTATATATTCATTGTTTATCTGTTCTTCTCTTGTTCTTTCCCTGACATTTGGACGTTGGTGGTCCATCAATGTCATTGTATTTCATGTTATGTCATCTTTTAATGTTTTAATTTGGGCTGTGTGTGTGTGTGTGTGTGTGTGTGTGAATGTGTGCACATGTCCTCATTTGCTGCTGAAAGGAATGATTTAATCACTTCTTAAAAGTGTTATTTAATTGCAACTTAAAGCAGTGATTTGTCTTGACCAGGACAACTACCACAGACTATGATATTGAACCATACATATCACACTTTGTCTTAGGCAACAGCTAGCATCATCCTGAATAATGCTGAAACAGTATGGGAAGTATGGTGTTATAATAAGAACCTATGTATGACTTCAATTTTGTGGTTGGGTAGTAGGTGGTGAGGTAACTCATTTTGGAGTCTTGAAATATAATATGTCATCATAAGGTCATCATAAGAATTGCCAGTATATTTAGTGATAATTTTGCTTTGCAATAAACTGGATTTAGACCAAACACTTTTCCATTCAGTGGCATTAGTGGAAAACATTGAAAAGCAAAATGTTCATAGTATGTTTGTGGATATTGGGTCCTTCAGCAAATGATTAGGAAATAATTGAAAGGCTTGTTTGCAGAGGTGAAATAGTAACTATAAAGTATAACAACCCAAAGACTCAAAATTGGAAAATCTAACTCTTCCTGAAACACAAACAGTAGGCAATATGATTTTAAATGCTTTCTAGAGTAAATGCTAATAATGTTTCATCACTGGCAATGATCACATTAAGTCTGGAATTCTACCTTTACATTGTGGCTGTTAACTTGAGAGATGGCAGCATAGAGGCAGAGGTGCACAGAAACAAATCAGACTTCAGTGTTACAACTATGAAGGAATTCTTTGGTGTGGCCTCTGGAACTATGAACATATGAGAAACAATCAGATCAGAACTTTTAGGTGTTTTGTGTTACCAAAGCAATGATAAGCCCAAATAAAAATTCCTTTTAAATGTGCAAGATTTAAAATAATATTTGGGCTCATAAAGTAAATCATCAAAATGTGACCTGCAAAAATTTATCAATCCAAGAAGAGAAAATTCCAAAAACCCTTTTTAGAAATGGCCAGGCGGGATAGTGCAAACAAAAGAAAAATAAATCAAAACCCCCAAACCTAAACAAGGACAACAACAACAAAAACAACAACAAAAGACAAACCAAACCTCCAAGAAAGGGCAAAAGGGACTATGAAGAAGATAAATTTTTCCTAGGGAAAAGGGTTTAGATAAAATCAAGAAAATATTCTCATTGCCAAAGCAGAAGATCTCCTTTGAAGCTCCCCAGGCCCGTACAACATGATTTCCTCATCACTATGGAACTGACACACCACCAAATATTATCCAGCCATGGTGCTAGCTTTCTCTCCAGGGCAGGCATTCCTAAGAGTGAGTTTCCTACTTTTAGCCTCTTTTGCAATTTGGGCAGTCTGAGAATTTCCCAAATTATCAAATCCTGATTCATTTTTACTTGACAGTCCTTACCTCAATCTGTCTTTTCTTTTTCTGTCTTGGATTTTACTGGACTATCAGAAAGAAACCAGGTGGCACCTTCAGAACTTTGCCTGGAAATATCCTAGGCTAAATACACAGATGTGCTGCTTATAAATTACTCTTCTCAAATAACAACAGAATACCATTCAGCTAAGATTTCTGTCACCATATAATGAGATTTCCCTTTTCCCCAATTTCTGATAACATATTCATTATTTTTGAGTTCTTGCCAGCGGTGTTATCAATGTTCATGTTTTTACCAGTATTCTATGCATTATGTCTTAGTCACTTCTTAGATGGTACAGATTTTCTCTACCATGCTGCTCACTTCCTTCTGAGACCTCACCAGCTGCACATGTTTCTACTAGGAGTCTGTTCAAGGAAATATAGCCATTTCTCCCTTATTACACTCCTCAAAGTCGTCTCTTTCTCTACCCATCACCCAATTACAAAGTAACTTCACCATTTTTGAGTACAGTGGCACCCCACCTCCAAGTACTAAAGCCTGGATTAGTTTCCCATTGCTGCTTTAATTAATTACTGCACTATGTGATTGAAGTCAAGACAAATGTATACTATTACAGTTCTGGAGATAAGTCTGAAATATGTCTTATGGGGCTGAAATCAAGGTGTTGGTTGGAATGGCTCATGTTAGAGGCTTCAGTAGAGAATATTTTCCTTATTATCTAGCTTCCAGAGGTGGAATGAAGGCCAATGACCTTCACTGGCCCCGGCCACATCACTCCATTGTCACTTCTGTCTGGCCTTCTTACAACTCCATTATATGGACCCTTGTAATTCTACTGGGCCCACAGATAATCCATGATATTCTCCCCATTGTAATATCCTTAACTTAATAGTTTATAAGAAGTTTTTTAACCACGTAAAGACACATAATCACAGTCATAATTAGGACATGAGCATCTTTGGAGGTCTGCCATTCGGCCCAACACAGTCCCATAACTAAATGCACAGTATATAAAGATATATTTAATTTTTTTTTATTGCAGTGGTTTTGATTGTACCAAAAAAAGAAGGAAATAAAGAAGGTGGAGATGGAGACTGGAACCAAGGAGGATGCAGAGCAAAGTAAATGATGCTGACTAAAAGGAGTGCTTAAACTCCACTTATATTGGATTATGTTTATATTTGATTGCATGAACTTTTTTCTCCCCATTAAACTATGAGTTATCTCTGTCATATTCATCATTATCTTATTTTCTGTGCAGTGCATCATGGTGCCTGATGCATATATTGATTTTATTAAAATTTTAAATGTAAATGATGCATTCAGATGCCCTTCCTCTCAATGAAGAAGAATCTCTATAAACTAAATATGGACCCAAATAGCTTTTTATGTTTCTGAAGTCAAGGGAAATTGTCTATTTAAAATTTAATTTAAAAATCAAAAAATATAAAGTTTAAAGAACTGAAAATAGTTATTAATAAGAATATTTTATTAAATAAGTAATTGTAAAGTAACACTTATAAAGAAAATTAAGAATTACGTTTAGTTTTAAACATTTAAAAATACTTCTACTATCATTAAATAGTTGATGTGGTCATTAAGATTAAAATAATTTAAAAAGAGATTATTCTTAAAATTCTGTTACTGTAGGTTTATTGTCAATACATGAGTTTATGGTTAAGGTAAAAATTCTAAACTACTGAAAAAATACCCTTTATTTAATTCTTAAAAAGTAGTATTACTGAAAGACAAATTGCTACTCCTTCTGTTCTGTATTGTCAATACATTTTTATGATTTTGCATGGACGATTGCTTTGAAATAACCTTCACTTTCTCAAAAAACTCTTATGGTAAGAAAAAAGAAAGACACTCTGTGCTTCCTATGCTATGCTAAAGCACAAAGTATGTGAAAAACTAATTTTGTAAAATTTGGTTTGTGACATCAAATCACAATAGCTTCAGCCATAAGATATTGCTTAAGTTTATTCATATCGACCTTCAAAAATGGCAATTTCATATGGTTTAACCTAACACTTACTATACCTTGAGGAATTAATACATGGCCATTGGATTTTCCTGGGTATCTCTAGAGTCTTCCTGAATCCACTCAAGACTTTCAGTCATTTCTCAAGGAAACAAAATATGTTTTATTAAACATGCCCTTATTTAAAGAACATGTATTACAGCACTCCAGGAAAAGCACAGGAGATAATGTAAGATTTTTCTCAGATCTTCGCCACATTGAGAAGGTGCTAATTAGTGACAGTGCATAATTTGAACAACTGCTACTGACAAAGTTCTCCGTAAGCCTATATTTTAAGGTTCTGACAAGTTCCCTTGATTTGAAATTAAATCAATTGCTTCCTGAGGCACTCAGAGTAATGAAAATTCCCATCAATTAATATAGAAATAGGTAGTTTAGTCAGGCACAGATTACATCTCATTACCACCTAGTTCTTCCTTAGGGTCAAGTATGTCATTTATAATTCATTAAAATAGCATACTTCAGCACAAACTAGGTTTTCAGGATTTTTATGACAGGGGTATTATTTTGGAAGCATACATTAAACCAATAATGACACAAAAAACAAAGTTGAAAATAGCATGTTTCTCATGATTTGCCTCCACCATCCTGTTACTTGTACAGACACCAAGTCACAATTCATATTATATTAAGCTTAGTGTTTTCAAGTGTAGGGTACAATGCAGAAGGCTGCATTTCAATTTATGTTTTAGTAAGAGGAGGTAAACAATAAGTGATTAAAGAAAGGACAGAAGAATATAAAAATGAAAAGATGCTTGAAGTTACCTATTTACTTTGCATATAACGAAACAATACTCACAGATAGAGAATTTACAGAGTGATCAAGACCTGACTTCACATTAATTATTTCCCAAATTTCTACATTATGATATTTGATCTTCAGTATGATATATTTGAAGCAACTAAAGAGATCTAGCAATTAATTGAGAACTCTTTCTCATACTGGTCTTTAAACAACCTTATCTTAACATAAAGATAACAAAATATGCTCAATAAAAATGAAATTAGTTAACTTTGTCATCAAAAACAGTTTATAAAAATCTGTATGTCACAATTCTATTTGCACTACCCAGAATTTAGAAAAATGTGTTTCTCCTAAGAACAGATGGTCTAAGGTAAATAACAATGATATAGAGTAAAAATAATTGGGCTCTGATAAGGTTTGGCTGTGTCCCCACCCAAATCTCAAGTTGAATTTTATCTCCCAGAATTCCCACGTATTGTGGGAGAGACCCAGGGGGAGGTAATTGAATCATGGTCTTTCCTGTGCTATTCTTACGATAGTGAAAAAGTCTCAAAAGATCTTATGGGTTTATCAGGGGTTTCTGCTTTTGCTTCTTCTATATTTTCTCTTGCTGCCACTATGTAAGGAGTGCCTTTTGCCTCCCGCCATGATTCTGAGGCCTCCCCAGCAACATGGAACCATAAATCCAATTAAACCTCTTTTAGTACCCAGTTTTGGGCACGTTTTTATCAGCAGCATAAAATGAATGAATACAGATTATTATTTTTATTTTTTGGAAAAAGTAACAAAGTAAAAAAAACTAACATACAGAGTTGTGCTTTATTTTTTCCTTGATAAAACTGTAAAGATTTTATTTCTGTTCAGATAGCCAGAGTTTACTCCAATGTGAATGCAGGTTCAATTCACAAGCTCAATTCATGAAGACAAATTGAGTGAAGAAAGAAATTTATTCTGCCCATGTACTACCTGGTATGAGCTCCAGCTTGAAAAATTGAATTAACATTTACAATTATAAAAACAAAACAACAACTATTTTTTTTGTGGAAAAAAATTCTTGCTCCTATGTAAGGTGTATTCTACGGAGACATTTCTCTCAGTTCCCTCTGATTGCCAATAGATACATTCTTATGCAATTATAAATTTTATAGCCAAGCAAAAACGTTTTAGGTGAGTTCTTTTTCTACTTCTTTGTTTTCATGTTTACATTATGGCCTTGCTCTCTTAATACTTTAAAACAGATACCAAAATGTCAAATGCTTTATTACACTTTTAAATTTTCAAACCAAAATATTTTACCAGTGAGGAAAAAAAGCCAGAGTACTAATTTTAACCTAAACTTTGAGAGAAACCCTATGACAGCCTGTCAAAAATAATCAATGTTTGTACAATAGATTACTGACAAGAACTTCAATTCCTTTGAGAACATGAGTGTTAACTAAATAGCGAAATGTAGGGAGCACAAAGAAAACAAATATAGATATAGATAATATAAATTATATATAGTAAGAATATGAAATCTCATTACATTTTAAAGATTATTTTGAGCCAGTTATCCAACTTGAAACAAGACAAAAGCAAAAGCCCAAAATATCATTTTTGGTGAGGCATGGTCATCCACGCCTGTAGTTCCAGCACTTTGGGAGGCTTAGGTGGGAGGATCACTTGAGCCCAGGACTTCAAGATGGCAGTGAATTATGATCGCACCATTGCAATCCAGTTTGGGCCACAGAACAAGACCCTGTCTCTAAAAGAAAAAACAAAAACTAAATTAAATGTTAAAAATCATAAGAAATATTTCATAATATTAGAATTACTATAGGTTGGTGCAAAAGTCATTACTATAGATTGGTGCAATTACTTTTACACCAACCTAATAGTATTTCCAAAATTGATATTATCAGGAGGAAATTAAACAGAAACTTCAATTCTGCAGACACAGAGTCAGGCAATAGACTCACACAAATACGAACAAGCCAGGTAAGTCTCTTTTAATTCCTTCTACACTATTTCTGTATCTGGTCATTTTTCCTGGAAGAGGGGCATTCTATTTTAAGCATCCCCTATTAGAATTCTGCTCAGAATAGACAGCAGCTGTACTAAGGTGTTTTTTACAGTGCTCTGGCTGTCAGGAACCTCCAACAAATATCTGGGGGCTTGGTGTCCTCTCCCACACTCAGGATCGCCATCATTAAAATTATATAGCCCCAGTTTTCTTTCTTTGTAGCATAGTATAATAAGTGTTTTACAATGTTAATGTTTTAATGAGTTATTATTATGTCCCTATAGAAAAATACATTTGAAAAGATAGAAAAAAAGCGCAAACATTTCCCACAACCTAAAAATATGGGTAAACTATTGTCATATTTACTTTCTACCTTTTCCTTTCACTGATTGAACATTGAAGCTCCTTTTTATGAAAGCTGTATATCAAAACCATTTTCCACACTTCCGAAGACCGTTGTTAAACTTTACTCTTAATCGTGGTGTAACATTTATATCAATGCTCCCTAACTTAAAACGTTTCATAATTCATGCTTACTTTTTATCTAATTTACTAGCATAAATTACAATTAGTACATATATTTATTCATAATTTCCTGTCTAGTTATAAAATACATCTATTAATGTTTAAAAAATCACATAAAGATCCTTATTTTGATTTAGAAATGCTATAACGAATACATTGAACATTATAACAAAATAGGAACACTGAATGACATTGAACTGACATTGGCTTAATAATTCTTTGGTGCCAATGCCCTCAATGCCCATTCTTTAGAGAATGATATTTGTCTTTAGAGAATATCATGCAAAAGGATGCAATGCAGTGGAGAGATGAACTGCACTGACTCGACACACTTCACCTGTGTTCAGATTTCATTTGTGTCACAGTGCATATATAGCCTTGGGCAACTTATTTAGCCTTTCTGTTTTCCCCTTTCCGCATTTGCAAAATGGACGTGAAGATGGTTCTTACGCCGCTTTCACAAGGTATCTGTGAGGATTAATGAGTTAGTATCTATCGGCTATTAGAACCAGTATCTGGTGCATAGCAAATCACAGATATAATATGTTAACTATTGTAGTAGGAAAACATACATTAGGCTACTGATGCTTTTCTAATCCTTTCAAGGTTTTTTTTTTTTTTTTTTTTTGAGATGGAGCCTGGCTCTGATGCCCAGGCTGGAGTGCAATGACGCGGTCTTGGCTCACTGCAAACTCCGCCTCCCGGGTCCAAGAGATTCTCCTGCCTCAGCCTCCCGAATAGCTGGGATACAGGCACCCACGACCACACCGGGCTAATTTGTGTATTTTTAGTAGAGACAGGGTTTCACCATGTTGGCCAGGCTAGTCTTAAACTGCTGACCTTGTGATCTGCCTGCCTCAGCCTCCCAAAATGCTGGGATTACAGGAGTGAGCCACCGCACCCGGCCAGTCCTTTCAAGTTTTAATTTTCTTCAGGCATATACATATCTGGTACTTTGCCCTTACTTCTTTCATGCTTATACAATAATTATTAAAACAGAAGCAGAGAGATATGCTTAGAGACTAGAGGAGGTCAGGAAAATATCTGACCAGCTGGAGCAGTAGCTGTTAGTCACTAAGTTGAGCGGATTGCAGCTGGCAAGATAAATATGTCTCTGTCTTACTGGTGATCCCAAAACAAAAGCAGGCGCTCACGGCACAGAGTTCCACTTAATCAACTGGCTGGATTAACCATCTTTCCCTTTCTGCTGTAAACTATGCCACAGGAAATCCAGGGAGCCTTGGTCCTTGCTGGAGGCCACCCACCTTTATGGGTGTCCACTCCCATTATCTGAATTTTTCACCTGTGCCTTTTTTTTTTTTTTTTGAGACGGAGTCTCGCTCTGTTGCCCCGGCTGGAGTGCAGTGGCTTCATCTCAGCTCACTGTAACCTCCGCCTCCCGAGTTCAAGCGATTCTCCTGCCTCAACTTCCTGATAGGAGTAGCTGGGACTATACCACCACGTACAGTTAATTTTTTGATTTTTAGTAGAGACGGGGTTTTCCCATGTTGGCCAGGCTGGTCTCAAACTCCTGACCTCAAGTGATCCACCTGCCTTGGCCTCCCGAAGAGCTGGAACTACACGTGTGAGCCACCGTGCCCAGCCTCATTTGTACCTTTGAATGTTCATGGCTATACTATGCCAGTTGCCAATGTAATTAAATAATTTAATAAAAATATTTAAAGATCTGATAAAAGGTACATGTAAAATGAAAATAAACCAGTGTTTTAAAAATAAATTGACATATTTGGTGAGAACTGAAGAAGTTACATCTCTAAAAATAACAGCAAGAGCTGCCATTGAATTAGGTGTATGTGAGGCACTATAAAAGATGGAGAAAAAATATAAAAACCAATAAGCTTTGAAACACACATGGCAATTAAAATATCTTCAACTTTTTTACTCTAATGAATAAAATCTTTGAGTTGCAGAATATGCATTCAGAGTATGATTTATCTAGGCAAAATCACAAGGAAGATAATCAGACTAAATTGAAAGGATAAGAAAAAAATATGACTTGACCATATTTCCTCCTAAAACACAAATAAACACTGTTTGGTTGTTTTAGTAGACTTTATATTTTATAGCAGTTTTAGGTTCACAGAAAAATCGAGTGGAAATTACAGGGTTTCTGTATAGCCCCTGTCCCTACACATGCTTACCACTATCAATAGCCCATGTATTTATTTTTAACCTTTTGTTTTGATATTATTTTATATTAATGTGCAGTTGTAAGAAACAATACAGAGAGATCCCATATGCCCCCAGTGGTATCACCTTGCTCAACTATAGTACAAGATCATAATGAGGATGAGATTGAAATAGTCTGTTGATCTCATTCAGATTCTACCGGTTTCCCAGCCACTCGTGTGTATGTGTGTATGTGTGTGTATGTGTGCATGTGCATGCGTGCGCTTAGGTTTATGAAATTTCATCATATGTGTGTATCTGTGGGTCCACCAATACAGTCAAGACACAGGACATTTCCATTACAAAAATCCCTTGACATGCACTTTTATGGCCATGCAGTGACTGGGACCATATATACATTTTGCAAATGTATATAGCATGAGCCACACAGGGTTCTAGGAGCTTTATAAAATTAACTCATTTAATATTCTTCTTCCAAATTTTACAAATGAGAAAATTGAGAGACAAGAAAATTGAGAGGCAAGAAAATGAATAATTTCCCTAAGTTATAGAGCTGCTCAGTATCTTTCATGGGATTTGATCTCAGGACATCTGGTTCCAGAGAACAAGCTTTAAATTCCATATACTGACTCACATATCAACTGATGAGCAAACTCATATATGTTTACATGTTTTGACTTCAAATGAAATATTTAAAGTGCATTTATATCTTTTTTGTGACTCACCACTTTTCATCCTTTTCAATCATCCAGTCAACTAAGCCTGATAAGATTTACTTTCATACTTAAAACATACATAGTTCTCTTATTCTAAGCTTACTAAAAATGAAAAATTATATGTAGATTACCTTTCAGAAAACAAGATCAAAAAAGAAATTTAAGATGTACTCATTATTTCTCTTAGAAATATAAAATTTACTATCAGTATAAGACCATTGAAAAACTAAGAAATTGAATACTGTGACTCATTAAATGAGATTCACTTCTGCTTTCACACATTCCATAGCAGAGGGGAGACTGATTGCTCTTCTGCATCAAGAAGAAATTAATTCATTAATATATAGATATATAGCCTGCCTATCTACCAAGGGGTGTTTCTTTGAGCATTTACTGTGTGCCAGGATTTTTGCAGGGATTACAGCCTGGGTCTTCATCTGTACCCCGATTGAGTTTGTAGTCCAGGAGGTTTATACTGGCAAATAATCATTCACTGGTGTAAATACAACCTGCAAAGGCAGATGAAACTAACTTTTCTAAGGAAGATAGGAGAACAGTGGTAAAGGAATATTTCATGGAGAGATAGCATTTAAGAGAGACCATACTAAGTGAGCCAGACAAGGGAGGAATGACTTAAGCAGTGTAAGTAATACAAGCAAAGTGAAAGTCATGCGAATATACACTTCCCTAGGAACAAGACTGAAGCAAGAAATAATACAGAGTGAGGTGTCAGATGATGAAGTCATCCAGGTTGTCGATGATGGAAAGATTCTGACTGTCTGGAGGTAGGAGAAGGACATGAACTGATGACTGTAGATGAGCTATAAAGAGGTAATATGGACAATTGATGCCTTGGAGAGTGTCAAGAAGGATGGCCACAACTGATACTAAAAGAGCTGCAATTTGCATCATTTCTGGTGGATGGCATTAAACATAGCAGGGGGCCAATATAGGAATTTCAACCCTGATTCCTAGAGCCTTTGATGTTGCCTCCTTATTTTGCCAAAATTTGAATTTTGCCCACTGGCGTCTGCAGTAAGTATTGTCTGGGAGGCTACAATGAACAATGATCATGAGCATGCGCCTTAGATTTAAACATATCCGGCCTGAAATTCCATCATTTTTTATTTCTAACTCTGTGAATTAGGCATAACACTGGCTCCTAGTGTTGTGATTTAGAAAATATGGGTAATAATTGATTCCATAGTGTAAATTTGTTATTTAATTTAAATGGATTTATATCCATATAATACAGTGCATAATACATGGTAAAACCTCATCTAATAGTAGATGTGGTTTTCTCTTCCTTGACATAGTCAACTTTGTTGTCTAAACTGGCAGTATTTACCCTGGCTTGCTGGAATTTATCCTGGACTTTTCTGTTTGCCTGCTTTGCTCCATGGCAGATAGTGTCCAGATTGGCTAACTGATGTGTTTTTATCTCATCTGATTGTTTCATCTTTGTGCCCCAAGAGGACATGGTTTTGTTTGAGTTGGCTTTGCATCTATTGTATAAATTCATCAAATTATACTTGAATATTATGGTTCTTAAAATTTAATGTGCATTATAATCACTTGGAGGACTAGTAAACATACATATTTTAATCCTTAAATGCCAAAAGTTATGTGATGGGTCTAGGAACTTGCATTTCTAACAAGTTCTCTAACAATGCTGATGCTTCTGGTCTGAAAACCACACTTTGAGAACCATTGCTGTAAGATCATTGGGATGTAAATGTTATTACATTATTAGCTTTACTGATGTAACGCGTTCACTTCAATTATTAGTGACCGATAAAACACCTGCTTCCAGATTGCATATAATCAGGGATCAAAGAATCCTTTTCTTTTGAAGTTACTACCACATTAATAAACCAAAATGAGATGCTGCCCAAGGGAGATGCTGTAACAAAATAATGAAGACCACAGGCTACCTTCTCTTTACATACAAGCTGGGTAATAATTTCAATACTTACTGGGCAAGTTAGTTTCCTTTTAGGGGCTATACTTGGTTTTTATGTAAAATGGTGACAATAGTATCAATATTAATAACTTAATATTATTACATGAGAATTAGGTAGGAAAATCTATAAGAAGTGATAAATGCTAATTCTTACTTCTATTATTTTGCTTAGAAAATTACAAGAGCTCAGTAATTCTATGTATTATTACTCAGGATCTAGAATTTGATTTTACTCCACTTTCGGGCTAATAAGTCAGCTGGTTATTATTTCATGGATTCTGACATAAACCACTTGAGCCAGAGACAAAGAAATCCATTATTCATGACAAAGCATGCAATAAACTCCATATCAGTTACTCTTGCACCTCAAGCTCCAGAGGAACTAACTCTCATTTAATCCCTGAGAGGAGACCAAATAGATGCTATGTAGGCAGTGGTTTGTGTCATAGTTGAGAAACATCAGTCATGTACAATCTACATCTTTTATAGCAGGCAGTAAGAGAACCTGGTCTTTATTTCTGGAGGGAGATATTATTTCATCTGCAAAGGCCATTTAGTGTAAACATCACCTTGAGAAGTCCCTGCCACAGAGAAGCCAAGGTTTTGTATTTGTGGCAAGCCTGAAAGATGTGTAGCAGCACAAGACATCTACGGAGAAGTATCTCTCAACAAGCATAATTTCTGAAGTATAACACTGGACAATTAAGAATACTGCACTCTTTTGATGGTATGACTTATTTATTCAGTTTTACATATTCACTGGGTGCCCACTCTGTATTAGACATTGTGCTATATGCACAAAATGGATGTTACTTCTGTTACAGTTCAGTGAAGGGGACAAAAGTAAAGAAATAAGGGCACAGATAAGTTCATAATTTCTGATTTTGATAAAGGTTATGAAGAAGGAGCAAAAAATGAGGAAAACATCTGATTTAGATTGAATAATCAGGAAAGCCCTCTCTGAAAAAGGGACTGATAAGCAGGACAGAAGCACATGAATAATGAGAGGTGGGAATGACTCTGTCTTCCCATGTGGTAGGTCCCTGAAGTGCTCTCTTTTAAAATGTATGTCAAAATATAAAATACCTTATCTTCACTCAACATTCTTCCAACTTACTCATTTGATGATCAGAATTTTAAATAAGGAAAGTTGCTCCTGGGTTTCAGGCACAATCGAAAATTCTAAAACAAGATGTTGCTGCTTTTTAAGACCTATACTCTATTCCACAGTTATGCTTTATTTGATTGAATACTATTTTTGTAAGAAGTTCAACAAATTTTAAGAAACAAATCAAAAGGGATTCACACATTTGGAAGAACATGTTCCCTGTGTGAGAGATAATTGCACTGTGTCTTCCTTTGATCAGAGAGGAGCCTCTGAAGAATTAATTCTACAGTAGACACAGAGGGATAATCCTTTCCGTATCTTTATTTCATTCTGACTTTTGAAATTATGCACACTCCTCTGATTTTTAACAAATCGCTTGTCATTACATTTTCCTCATTTGTCATTTGATAGATCTTCCCAGCCTTAAAGAAGGATCTCTGATTCAAACAAATAATTATTTAATTCAGGGCTTCCTCTACTTTCTATCTTAATGTAGCAGAGTGTCCCAGCTGGGCTCGAACCAAGATTACATTTGAATGTTTATGAACTGGTAGGCTGTCCATCTCTCTGGTATATATTCATATGTTCATGAGTTGATCAAGAGCTTTTCGGATTGTTTGCAGGACTCGGGAGAAGAGACTGAGGGAGGTTTGTGCAAAGTATGAGAGAGAGAAATGGGGCAGGGGAAAGTGGAAGAGGATGAGGGAGTAGGGGAGAGAGAGAGAGACAGTGTGTGTGTGTGTGTGTGTGTGTATGAGAGAGACAGAGAGAGAGTGTGTGTGTGTGTGTGTATGAGAGAGAGAGAGTGTGCGTGTATGAGAGAGAGAGAGAGAGAGAGAGAGTAGTGGCATGGCCATCAGTAGTCTGCCCACCATGATAGACTACTTTTGAGAGAACTCTATAGAGAAAGTGCCGTTAGGATCAGAAGCTAAAGAAGCTATTTAATAATAGTAATTTGACAACTGCAAAACTCTTTCAAACTTAATTACAGTCAGCATTATAAGGAAAAGTGATGTGCAAATTTGGGCTGAGGTCAATTCTTTCTCCATCTCAGACAGGTTGTTCTTGTCTTTCATGAACATAGGCATTCTGAGAACTCATATTAGTTCCTAGCAAAGGCAGTGCAGGGTTCCTCAATGAAGAATCCAGAGCAGATGAAACTGTGGAACTTTGGAGGAGCTTATAAAATATACCCCTAGGACTTCTTAACAAAGACTATGTGAAATAGCCAAGAGTCACAGCTGCTGAGTTCCTGAAGTTATGAAAGGTGCCATCTAAAAGTTCCACTAATTAGTACAGTGACATTTATGTAAGCACAGTTTTCCCACTGGTGATAGGTCTCTAAATGAACAAACAAATGTCTAAGACTTTTGTTTCAATCACTGCTATACCAAACTATATTGCTACATCCAGAAGTAAACATGGACCATGGACAAACAATTAAATAAACTAATGACACGCCAGCAACAAACACCAATTCATTGATTAACTAAAAATTTCACTTTCCAAGTTTTTTAACTTTGTACAGATGTAGTCATAGTCTAAAAATATGTTCAGTAATTAAGCCATGTACTTTAAAAAATGCCCACGAGCGTTAGTTTTTCTGTTTAATGAAATTATAGCAAGTTGAGTTTGATGTACTTATAACTTAAAATGATAGGATCTAATCTTGGTAACTCATGTCAGTCATATTAATGATGCAATTCTAAAAGCTGTCAATTCCTTAGGTGACACTTTTAGGTAACTTATACCTCTGATTTTCCTCAAATGATTGGATCAACGTATTTTACCATCTTTCTCTTCAAAAAGCTGATTGAGTCATTGACACAGGTTCAGAAACAAAATACTCATAACCTAGTGCCACATATTTTAAAAACACACACAAAAAGTCAAAATCAAACAAAACAAAACAAAATCAAGTGGTTTGTGAAAGATTGCATTTTTTCAAAAGTTCTTTCTACATTACTTGTCAATGCATTCATTTCTGGAATCTATCAAGTGGTGGAATGTATGTTTCCTCCCCTTAAGTCTCATGAGTCTTTGTGATTGCTTTAACTACTAGAATAAGAAAGGAGTGATGCTATGTGACTGAACTTATGGCACAGCATGTGATCAAGCTTTCCTCTGGATCTATTTTATTCACTGTGAAGCTCAAGACACACAGAGAGGCCTATGTGGAGAGGAACTGAGCTCAGGCAGCATCTTCATCTGATCTCCTAGTTGACAGCCAGCCAAACATTTCCAGCCAAGTGAAAAATGGGCCATCTTGGAAATGGATTATCCAACCTTCAGGAAAGTTCTCCCTACCATTGCTCCATGGAGCACTACCATTCTCTGTCAAAATTGCAAATTCGTAAAGAAAATAAATGGCAGTTGTTTTTAAGACCCTATGTTTTTCAGTGGTTTCATTTGAATCAATAAACGACCAAAGTATTAATTTTTTAAACAAAATTAAAATTATCCAAAATTGAAAAATAAGGCAAAATGAAGACTCCACATGCTTCCATTTTTGTTGTGGAGTATTGTCTAACAGGTCTTCGAAAGGATGATTTAATTTTCTAGCTTGCAAGCCTTTCTTTGACTTGTTATACAGTTTTGATGAAGATACAGGCTCTGCACAGTTACATGTCAATGTATAGATTTTTATCTCCAGTAGAGATGCAAATGATCTCTGTACTGTAAAGAGGATAACTACAAAGGTAATAGTATCAATGCAGGTAAGGCATTAAGAAGTTATATATCTATTAGAACACTCATTTCTGTATTCCTTCCAACTGCTTGACTGTAGATACTTAGTTCCTTCAAGTGTCTTTGAATCAGATTTACCATTCTATTCATTCCCTCATTTATGAGTTAAGAAAATCTTTGACTTGTGTTTATACTGGTATAATCATCACATTTTATAAAATTTGTGAAAGTATATTTCACATGGGTAAAATAAAAATACTTAAAATTTAATGGAGCTGGCGATGTCAGTAAAGATGGAAAAGGACCTCTGAAATTATCTCCAAAATAAGAGCAACAAGAAAATTTGCAAAGATGTTGAGAATAATCATTGATAGAACTCTAGATATTAACAAAAGCTTGCAGCAATCTAAAGTGTTTGTTCAAGTAAGATGACTGAATTTCAGCAATAACTGAACTCCAGTGAGCTCCTGGAAATTTCCTCACCCTTTTCCCATCTCTTCACTCTGCCATATCCTTACAAACCAATGCCCTATGATCATAGTAAAAGCAGTTACCTGGAAGTCACTGGGGGGAGTAGAACAAGGCTGGAGCTCCTTCGAAGGCTCATTGCCATAGAAGTGTCATTATTTGACCTGTCTGAGGCTCCCTCAGAACATATTACTTGCCAAGCTGGTTTTATTTGACCTGCCTCAGAGCTCGCTCAGTGAAAAATGCTTTATTTCCAAGTGTCAAATACGATTATAGGACATTGTCTAATTTTATGGGTGCTCAAATTTCTAGATGCTGGATAAGAGTTGGGAAAAGCAATAGGGACAAAACAAAACAAAACAAAACAAAACAAAACAAAACAAAAAAACCTTAAAAAGAAAAGCTAAGGAATAAGATGGCCATAAGAGATCTGAAAAACTCACATATTCTTGGAAGTCTAGAAAACCATATGAATGCAGAAGACTGTCCACATGTCAGGAAAGATCTGAGAAGGCCTGAAAGTCTCATATCTGCCTAACTTTGAGGCTCATTGCAAGCAAGAAGTAAAGCAGAGGTGGAAGCCATGATTATCACGCACAAAGAACACCTTGAAAGAACCGGAAAATTAATGATCCCCAGCATTTAATGAAATATCTAACCAGTGATTTGCTGACTACTAAGTTAACCAATCAAAGACTTCAGTGGCCATAGATGAAAAAAAATATAGACTTATGTTTAATTCAAACAGGTTACTAAAAAACAAACACCACCACCAACAACCAAAACCAGCAACAACAAACCCTGGGGGAGGGGAGAATCTGACTTTTAGAGTTGGCATATTATATTATTTACGGTGTCCACTTTTCAACCAAAAGAATGTATAAGGCATGCAAAGAAACAAGAAAGTGTGGCTTGTAAACAGAAATAAAAACAATCCATAGAAACTCTCCCTGTGTAAGTCCAAATATTTAATGTATTGGACAAAGAATTTAAATAAGGTATTTTTAGGTATGTCCAAATAACTAAAATAAACTAGATACAAAGATGGAAGGGAAAAACAAGAATATCTTATAGATAGAGAATATTAATAAAGAGATATACAGATTATAAAATGAAACCATATAGAAATTTTGGAGTTAAAAATACATTAATAAAAACATACCAAAGGGGCTGGGTGCAGTGGCTGACATCTGTAATCACAGCACTTTGGGAGGCCAAGGTGGGTGGGTCACCTGTGGTCAGGAGTTCAAGACCAGCCTGGCCAACATGATGAAACCCCATCTCTATTTAAAAAAATGCAAAAAATTAGCCAGGCGTGGTGGTGGGCACCTGTAATGCAGGCTACTTGGGAGGCTGAGGCAGGAGGATCACTTGAAACCAGGAGGCAGAGGTTGCAGTGAGCCGAGACCTTGCCATTGCACTCCAGCCTGGGCAACACGAGCGAAACTCCATCTCAAAATAAAATAAAATAAAATAAAATAAAATAAAATAAAATAATACACACACACACACACACACACACACACACACACCCCAAAGGGAATTAATAGCAGATTAGAGTGAACAAAAAATAATCAGTAAGCTTACATTTAGGTCAGTTGAGGTTATCTATCCTGAGAACAGAAACAGAAAGGAATGGAGTAAAGTGGACAGAATTTCAGAGACCAATGGTAACAATCAAGCGGTGGTGTTAAAATAAAATTTATGCCTGCAATTTTGCTATTATTGTTACAATGGAAGTCTAAGAAGAGGATAGAGAAAACCTGGCAGAAAGCATATTTGAAAACATAATGGTCAAAATTTAACACATTTGAAGAACAACATTAATCTTTACATCCAAATCAACAAACTGAAAGTAAGATAAAGTCAAAGAGATTTGCACCTAGATACATCATCATAAAACTGTTAAAGCCAAAGACAAAAAGACTATCTTGTAAGCAAGAAAGGAAAAGTGACTCATGATAAACAAGAGGTCCTTAATAAGATTTACAGCTGATGTCTCATCAGAAATCGTGGTGGCCAGAAAGCTATGCAATTGAATATTCCAAGTGAAAAAAGGAAAACACTGTCAATGGCAAATTGTATATTCATTAGAACTAGCCTTCAAAAAAAGAATAAATTAATAAATATTGACATTGCCAGATAGACAAAATTGAGAAATTCAAGAAATATTAAGGGAATCTTAGTCATTTAAATGAACAGACACTAGACTAACTCAAATAAACAAGAAGAAATGGAGTAACATTAAATGCAACTATGCCTATATAGTTACATGGGAAAAGAAAAAGAAGATACAAATGTATTTTTTGCTGGTAGCTTTTTTTTCTTCTATTTCAGTTGAGAGATAATTGCATTAAGTAGTAATTATAAATGTGTGTTGATGAACACACAATGCTAAAGATGTAATTTGTGTGTAACACTGTTGAAATTATGTTGTTATTAATGTAAGCCAGATTGTTATATTTTACATTAAAATGTTTACTGTAATCACCAGGTCAATCACAAAGGAAATAACTCAAAATATAGTAAAAGAAATAACAAAAGCTTTAAAATGGCACACTAGAAAATATTTATTTAACACAAGAGAACACAATAATTGAGTTACAGAGAAATAAAATGACATAATAGCAGAATGACAGACATAAATTTTATTTTATCAGAAATTAGTAAAAGTAAGTGGGTTAAAAACTCTAATTAAAATTCAGAGATAGGCAAAATGGACTTAAGAACAATGTGACCCAATGATATACTATACAAGACACAATAAGTTGAAACTAAAAGGATAGAAAAAATATTTTATGCAAATGGTAACAAAGGAAAGCTGGGGTAGTTATACTAATTTTGGACAAAATAGGCTATGAGACAAGAATTGTAGCTACAGATAAAGGACATTATAAAATGATTGACATGTCAGTATGTCAAGAAGATATAATAATTATAAGCACGTATGCAACAATGGAGCCCCCAAATACACAAAGTGAAAAAAGAATTAAAATAATGGATATTTTAATTCCTCACCTTTGATAATGGCTTGAGCAACTATATAATCAACGAGGAACTAGAAGACTTAAACAACACTAAAACCTACAAGATTTAACAGATATCTATAGAACTCCTAAGTTAATAATAGTAGAATGTATATTTTTCCCATGTGTACATAAAATATTCTCCAGGATAGACTAAGCATCACAATAAAAGACTAAACATATTTGCAAAAATGAAAATTATATGAAGAACATTTTCTGACAAAAACTGAACTAAATTAGAAATCAATCATTAAAATAAATGTGGAAAATTGTTGATTATGTGGTTATTAAACTGTATATACCTATATAACCAATGGGTGGAAAATTAGAAAACACTACAAGTGAATAAAGATCAAACATGACAAAATGCACAGGATGTAGCTAAAGCATGGGTTAAAGAGAAACTTGTATTTGCACATGACTATATTAAAAAAGAAAAGAGATCTTAAATCAATAACAATATTTCATTTAAATAAACTAGACTAAGAAGAGCAAACCAAACTCAAAGCAAGCAGAGGGGAGGAAATAGAAAAGGTTGAATAGAAACAAACAAACAAATAAATGAAATAGAGAATGAGAAAACAATAGATATCACACACAAAAAGAACATTAGTTCTTTGAAATGTTTTTTTAAAGTCAAACCATAAGTTAGGCTGAAAAAGAAAAAATAGAAAAGATTCACATTACTAAAATGTAAGTAGGGATGTTATTAGAGACTCTAGAAAATACAAAGCATTATAAAAAAATTGTGATCCTCTTATATTTGTTCTTGTAATTGTACACCAACAAACAATCAGTAATTTTATAAACAATATGGAATTTAAGAAATCCTGGAAAAACATACACTACCAAAATTGAATCAAAAGGAAATAGAAAATCTGAGTAGATATATAACAAGCAACAATATTGCCTTAGCAATAAAAAATATTACAAGGGAAAGTCCAGGAGCAGATGATGGCTTCACTGGTGAATTCTTTCAAATGTTTAAAGATAAATTAACACTCACCCGAACCTCTGCCAAAAAGAAAAAAGTAAAAGAAAAGGGCAAACGCTCTTATTTTAAGGAGCCAGTATTACTCTGATACCAAAAAAAAGGCAAAGACTACAAGAAACAAACAAACAAACAAAAAACTAGACTAATATCCTCTCTGAATGCAAATGTGAAAATCCTAAAAACAAACTCTTACCCCAACAAACTGAATGCAGTAACATATTAAAAATTCATATACCATGATCAAGTGGAAATTATCCCAGAAACGTAATGTTGGCTTAACATGTGAACATCAAACAGTGTATGAAACCATTTCATAAAATAAAGGACAAAAAACACATAATCATCTTTGTAGATGAAGAAAAAAGCATTGGAGCAAATCGAATATAGTCAAAAAAAGTCCTGGCCTCCACTTGTCTTCTGCTAGCTTCCCTTTAATGAAGAAATTTGGGATGTGAAGACATAATGACTTATTTAACTTTCAGATATTTCTGAAAGAGAAAAATACAAAAACAGTAAAATTGATGTTGCAGACTTTTTCCAAAGAGTTAGCTCATGAGCTTCCTACAAAAATATAAAAAAGTGAGCAGGATTTTGCAAAAATGTAAAGAAAAGTCTGGATCCATAGCACTCACTGAGAAGATTTTGCAGTTACTTGAACAGGATTTATATATATTTTTAAAGAAATTAGGATGAGAAAGTTGCAGAGAAAGCCAGGGAGTCGAATTTGATCATTCCTTCAGTTGTGGCTAAGGATACCCTTGTCTTTTAGTGTAATTATATGTTTGAATAGGCACATGGATTGATTAAATTGAAATGTTGGTTTTCAAATATGGTAATAGAGAAGTAATCTACACAGGGTAAAAAATATACCTAAATTGAAATATTTTAGAATTTTAACTCTAAAATTCTTGGATTTTTACAATTAAATTATTTTTAGTTGTATTTTCTGTAGCATTTCTAAGCATTGTCACTGGCTTCTGTGATACTTCTGTGGATAATTATGAGAAAATGAAATGCTTATTGTATATCAACGTGTGAGATTTTAAGCTCCTCCTCCGCTGGAATAAACATATTCTCATTGATATACGTAGTCTACAAAAGCACGCATACATGGGTGCATTTACGTGTGGATGAGGAGGAGGGTGGCAGTGGACAAAGTTAGAAAATGTTCTTAGTCTTTACCTGGAGTTATATCTGTTCATTTCATCAAGTTTCATATTGCCTCAGCCATCTTACATTTAACACACTGTAAATTACTAATAAAAATAAATACATTTTATGCATTAGAAATCATTTTTTGCTTTAGAGATCATTTTTTATCTTAGTTCATTTTGTGCTGCTGTAACAGAATACCACAGACTGTGTAATTTACAGTGAACCAAAATTTATTTGGCTCATGGCTGTGGAAACAAGGATGTCCATAATTAAGGGGCTGTATCTGGTGAGGGCCTTCTTGCAGCCTCATAACAAGGCAGAAGGTATCACACAGGTAGGAGGGATTTGAACTCACTTTTATAATAAACTCACTCTTTCAATAACAAACTCACTCCAGCAATGACAACATTAATTAATTTATTATTAAATACCTCTTAAAGGTCCCATCTCTCAAATTTTGTGTTGGGAATTAATTTTCCAACACATCAACTTTGTGGGATATATTCAAATTATAGCAGAGACTTAGATGGCTATAAGGGCAAGTTTTTACCATGTTCTTAGTTTGGCAAAGTAAGTGAAAAAGAGAAATCCATAAAACACTTCAGACTTTTACTATGTGCATTTTTCTAAATTGTGTAAGTATAGCAACCTTGAAATTGGTTCTTGAAACTGAATTTTTTAAAGAACCTCTCTCATGTCTTCTCCCAAATATCAAAATTATGAAGCTTTAATATGTGGTTGAGGATCTTGAAGATCTTGATCTAATTTTAAATTTTTACTAGCTAACACCATTCCAAGTGTTATGTCTTTATGCAACTACATACCAACTCTACTAGCGTGACATAAAACTTATTATGTAAACAACAAGTTAGTGGAAGAAGAGGAGGAGAAGGGAATAAGGAAAAAAAAATTGTATTCATGCAAGAGTATCAAACCTAAGAAGAGATCAACATTTTCCTATAAGCAGAATGCCGTTTTTGCAGGTTTGAATGTTTGATATAGTTAGAAATTTGAACATTTTGCTTTAGAACACATTTGAAAGTGGAAGATTTGGTTTACAGTTTTGATGATTAAGACTGACTTCAACAGAGACTTCAGTGAGAAACTACTGAAATTTACTAGCACAGTTTTTACTGAGGGCTGTTGTATTAGTCTGTTCTCATGCTGCTATGAAGAAATAACTGAGACTGGGGTAATTTATAAAGAAAAGATGTTTAACTGACTCACAGTTCCCCATAGCTTGGGAGGCCTCAGGAAACTTATAATCACTACAGATGGCAACTCTTCACACGGTGGCAGGAGAGAGAATAAGTGCTGAGTGAAGGGGGAAGCCCCTAACAAAACCATCAGATCTTGTGAGAACTCACTGTCATGAGAACAGCATGGGAGAAACTGCTCCCATGATTCAATTATCTCCAGCTGGTACCGCCCTTTGTTAGGTAGGGATTATTACAATTCAAGGTGAGGTTTGAGTGGGGACACAGAGCCAAGCCATATTAGCTGTTAATAGTAGACCATAAAATATGAATAGACTTTGTTCAACTGCCAGTTGATAAATATTGGTCCTCAAGACTCGGCTGGGTGAGGAAGATCTTGAGAAGATTGTTAGACATGCAGATTACCAGTAACTCTTTGTGGGATGCTTTTTAACAAAACTTGAATTCTCTATGTTATTAAGAATAGTCCTGTTGCATTTAAAAATCATAATCATACAGGCAGCCAACAATCATGAAGAAAAGCCCAACATCAGTGATCGTCGGAGAAATGCAAATCAAAACCACAATGACACCATTTCACACCATTCAGAATGGCTATTATTAAAAATTAAAAGAATAACAGATGCTGGCGAAGTTACAGAGAAAAAGGAATGTTTATACACTATTGGTGAGAGTATAAATTAGTTCGATTAAGGAAGACAGTGTGGTGATTCCTCAAAAACCTGATGACAAAAATACTATTCGACTCAGCAATCTCATTACTGGGTATATACCAAAAGGACTATAAATCATTCTATTATAAAGACACATACTCACATATGTTCATTGCAGCACTATTCACAATAGCAAAGACATAGAATAAACCTAAATGCCCATCAATAATAGACTAAAGAAAATGTGGTATATATGTACCATATAATACTATGCAGGCATAAAAAAGGAAAAGATCATGTCCTTTGCAGGGACATGGATGGAGCATTATCCTCAGCAAATTAACACAGGAATAGGAAACCAAATACCGCATGTCCTCACTTATGTGTGGGAGTTAAAAGATGAGAACACATGGACATATACAGGAGAGCAACACACTAGCCTATCAGAGGTTGGAGAGTGGGAGGAGGCAGATGATAAGGAAGAATAACTAATGGGTACTAGGGTTAATACCTGGATGATGAAATAATCTGTACAACAAACTCCCATGACACAAGTTTATCCATGTAACTAACTTGCATATGTACCCCTGAACTTAAAATAAAAGTTAAAAAAAAAGCCATGTGTGAATTTTAAATTTTTTTAGTAGCCACATGAAAAATAATAGTACAAAGAAAAACTAAAATAAAAATAAGAATCAAAGACATCACGGGAGCAAGTGGTCAGCAAATTGCACTTTTAGAAATGTTGTGATAGTTTTTTTGTTTCCTGTCTATTCCGATTTTCAGGATATTGTGTTCTGACTAAGAAAAATTAAAACTGTTCTTTGATTTGAAAGTTTGACTACTTCAGAGGAAGTTAATTTACACTCTTGAAGTAGTTATGGGCCAACTTACTGAAGAGTTCACATTAACATAAATAATTATAGAAACTAATATAAACATACATTTACAAATTAATGTTTTAATCTTATTTATATACTACTGATAATTCTATACAAGAGCTTAGATAAAATCTTCTGGATGTGGCTGGAGAAATACCTCTAAGCCTGCAGAGCCTTTTCTTCCATTGACAAGCTCTTCACTGATGTCTTCTTTGTCCCAAGCTGTTCAACCATTCCTCACAGGCTTGGTCACCTCACATATCCTGCCCCCTGTGCTCTTTCAATGAGAATTATAGATGTGAATGCACAAGAGAAGGAAGGAAATTGATTGCATATGCTACGTACTAAGCGCCGCCACATCAGTTCTTTTGCAAAACATTTTATTATTGTATTGAAATGCTTTATATTGTAAATAATTGTTGTCCTTAAGTTTTATTATCCTAGCTCTCTAGGTTTTGTTTTGTTGTTGTTGTTGGGTTTTGTTTGTTTGTTTGTTTCTTTGTATGTTTGTAATTGTGGACAGATATATCTTCGTAGATATTTTAGTGACCAAAGAAAGGCTTTTTCCTAACATGTGTTCTGCAATATTCCTGCAAGCATATTCTGCTCATAAAAATGGCAGTGGTGGATATATGACTGTGAATCAAAAAGGTGAAAGGGCATTATTGAAAGAAATTGAAGACCGATTACTCACTGAAATATTAACCTTATAACCTTTACCATTTATTAAAGAAATAGACTCAAAACAACTTTATCCTGAACTGTCAATAAAAATTTAAGAAATATTTATATATTTGGATATAAATATTATACATCTATTATTACCAATTCATATATTATATATTAGTAACTATTCTTTCATGACATGTATAGAATGGGTAATATTTTCTCCCTGTGCTCCAACAAATGTCTTTGAAAATGCCCTTTGATTTATGGACACCAACTTAAAGATCCCTGGTTTAGAGAAATCTTCTGTTGTTTGTTGGCTGTTGCTACATGACAGGTTTTTGTTACTTATTATTTAATTCTCATTTTATATGAGTTGCCCAATAGAAATTATGTTTCTTTAATATATTGATGTATTCTCAACTTATTATCTTGCAGTGAGTTTGAAACAATATTACTCTGGATAAATAAATAACAGATTAAGTCTATAATCGATGTTATCATTGCTTAACTTAAAGACATAACATATGGTGTGAAAAAAGTCAGTTTACATTCTTGCAATGTTATTCTATCTTTCTACTAGGCAGATTTATAATGGTCTGAATGATGCTACCAGATGTGGTATTTCAATGGTATCAGTCATTCCTAATACCATCCAACTTCAGTCATAACATGCATATGAAAACATCACACATAAAGATTTTCTTTCAGATTCACTCTATAAGCCAATGATCATTCTTCTGTCCAATTCAGTCCTAACATTTTACTTATAATGTCCTCAAATTAAATTTGCCCATCTTTCACTGTCTTTAAGCTTATTTTTAATACCAGCTCTAGCACCTATGTGCTTTTAATTATTTAGATTATGTATGTATGCAAATTATTCTCAGGAATTGGGGCCTATTTTCCTCTTCCTAATGTCAGCTTTTTTTTTTTTTTTTTTTGGATTTCATATCTGAGTTAGGTAAAATTACTGTAAAATTGAGGCAACTTCTTCAACTCATACAGTGGATAATATTTTATATTTATTTCAATAGCACTGACTTTCAAATGCTTTAATTATAATTCCATCTGAAAGCAACAATCAAAAAGTATGTGAGCTGAAAAAAGAAAATAAATAGGAGTTTAAATCCACAGTTGTGGTGTACATATCTTTTTTCAATTCACTTCACTGAATTTGTCATCTAATCTTTGCTAAAACACTCAGCAGGAACCTCACCTGGGTCCTTCAGGTGCAACAATCACTGCATGATCAAAAGTGAAAGAAAATGGATCTTTGTATTTTATTTTCTCCTTCCTTCTTTCCTTCCTTCCTTCCTTGCCTCCTTCCTTCCTTCCTCTCTTTCTTTCCTTCTTTCTTTCTTTTTTTTTTTTTTTTTTTGACAGAGTCTCACTCTGTCATCCGGACTGGAAAGCAGTGGCTCGATCTCTGCTCATTGCAGCCTCCACTTCCCAGGTTCAAGCAAATCTTGTGGTGCCTCAGTCATCCCAGTAACTGGGACTACAGGCACGTGCCGTCATGCCTGGCTAATTTTTGTATTTTTAGTACAGATGGGTTTTCACCACGTTGGCCAGGCTGCTCTTGAACTCTGGACCTCAAGGGATCCACCCGCCTTGGTTTCCCAAAGTGCTGGGATTATTGGAGTGAGCCACTGGCCTAACTTTGTATTTTCAAACAGGAAATATGATTTTAAAAATAGCCTGTAATAGATGATTTATTATTTTTCCTAGTGTTCCAACTTCAGTTTCTCCTCTGAACTCTTATGTTCTTTTAAATTTAAAATGCTTATTTGTCTAACAGTCCCTAAACTGTACAAAATTAGTATAAAGAGTGTTCGATTAATTTAATTACTTTTTCCAAAGTCACACATTTTTATAATAAAAGAACAAGATGAGAGTTTTTAAAAAGAAATTAAATATTTACATTTTAAGCATTGCCTGATGTCACTCTTGTTCAAAGATTGCTTAGTGTTGCCAATAGTTTAGTATTTGCAAACAAACTGAAGATGTCACCAAAAACCCTGTCTTCACATATGTTACATTCACCTCAATGTATCAGTTCCCCGTGAAGAACAGAATCTAAAGAGTGATATCTTGTCCCTTTACTGTGAATGAAACAATTTTTTTTCACAAGGTGTTAAAAGGATATACTAATTATATAAGTGAAAAAAGTAATGTGCTGTAATAATTGAATGAAAGTTGCATGATTCTTTTGACATGGTACAAGCCATATATTTGCTCTTAAAAGGAAATATAAAATACAGAGAAGCAAAAAAAGACTTACAAATCACTATAATACAACTGCAATGTGAACTTGTGCATATTTTTATATATTCTTCTCTTCCATCATCTATCTATGGATCCCATCCACACACTATCAATATATATTATCTATCTATTTATTTAAAAATCTATCTGTCACCTGTCTCTGTCATCTAACTATACTATCTGGCTTGCCAATGAGAATCAACAAGATCATAATACAGATCATTTTAAAATCAGAATTTTGTCATTTAACCATACAATGTCATTATTTCTATTTCCACAAACATTCTTCATCATTGTTAATGAGTAAAGAATATTATATTAATGCATGTAAATCATATTTCAATATATACATGTTGTAGCAGACACTGTTGATTGCTTTGCTGATAATTATTGCTCCCTTCTCTCTGAACTTTGTGTCCACCTCTGTAATGCTGGGAAAGTTCAGCCTATTCTAATCTACAGAGAGAAATTCTGATGGACTTGAAGAAATTGGTGGTGTCCTAGTCCTATTTGTAGCGAAAGTTTCTGAGATGGAAATGTAACATAATTCTGGCAAATAGGATGTAACACATAGCACTTTGATTAAATGCGCTCAATTAATGTGTTACCACCATAAACGTTAATGTATTTAGGAAATAGTTCTAGCATGGCCTAGATAATCAGAAGGTATATAAATTCTTTAAAAAATTTCACTTTATCTTTTTGGGGAGAATGATTTGAAAGCATAATATCTGATGCATTTTTAACTGTTAAGATTCAATTAAATGTTAATAATATTGTTACACTCTGGTCATAATATATAATATGCTTACAGTTAGGGAGTTTAAAATTATGTATCATTACATTAGTAAATACTTATATTTATCCAAATATCTTTGAGATATTGATATTCTGCACTAGGTTTATTTACAAGCAAAGTCTGTGTGTGTGTATATGTATGTCAAAGCTATATATGTCTGTGTGTGTGTGTGTAAAATATATTTAGAGCATATTGCATGTTTCTCTTTCATGCTATTTATATTTGGACATATACACATACATAGAGAGAGAAGCTCAAAATTTGGATTCATTAGTCAAAAGAAAATTTTAGGGAAAGCCTCAATAACCTGTTTTTGTGTGTATTTTTTACTGCTAATCATACGTAATTCTAAATTATTATAGATTTAGTTTCCTTAACTTTTATACAGGTAAATTAAAGGCTTTGAGAAAAGTTAATTCTATCAAAGCTACTGCTGAACAATATCACCTGAGTTCTCTGCAAATCAGATCCCACTAAACACCTCGAAAGGCCAGACAGGAACCCCTCGATTTTCACAGGAAAAATGAACGATGCTGTTAAATGAAGACCATGCAAAATATTTACTAATTCGTTTTTATCCTCAGTATAAGAGTTATAGTTTTCGTGTTTTGTTTTATTTTTAGTATTTAACAAAAAAAAGTTTATGTCTTCGCATGTCATACGTAACCAGTTTTATGTCCTACTGGGTTGAAAAAAAAAAACTGCAGACTGAGAATGTTTTCTAAATTTGGCTTTTGCCCTTTGCTAACTTATGTATTCAACAACTAGATTTTTTAAAAATGTTTTTACAGTGGTGTACTTAAGGATGCTATAGGTACAAAGTTTGAGCACTTAAATACAGTGGTTATGCATATACAGAAATACAAGAAAGGCAAGTAATGGCTAATATTAAAATGATTATAATGCATACCTATTCCTTTGCAAGTCTTGCAAATTGTGGAATATTCAGGAAGGGTAAAGAACGGGGAGAGTATACAAAGACAACAGGAAGAAAGCGATGAGCAAAAAATTCCATATGCTCGGAAGAAAATTTGAAGAGGTAGGAATATCACTTGCATGCTCATTTTATACAACTGTCTCCTATTATTTTTTGTATGATACTCTCTCAGTAATTAATTGAGGGGTATGGGGTGTGTGTGTGTGTGTGTGTGTATGTGTGTATATGAGGTAAGACTAAAATTATAGTGTATTTATCCCACGTGTTACCTTGTTCTTGCAGGAGCTTATTTATGAGGTTCTGAATTTCACTTATACAAACACATCTAAAAATGTCTCCATCTCAAGTGAATTAAATGACAAAGAAAATGGTCTGTCAATTACATTTGATTCATCCATAATGAATGCCAACATGGTCAATTCTAGACACCAAGTACAAGCTTTTTATTTTAAATTTAGTATATGACAGGGATTCATTTTCTTTCCAGAAATGTAATGCTAAACATTGACCATTTAAAACTTACAATGATGCTGAATGGAAAAAGATAAACAAATCAAATGCATTAACATTGCAAATGTCTTTGAATTTTACAGGTTGCTATCAGAGTACTGATTTTATTTGACTCTATGGAACCATTATGCTAGCTGCTGCTCTAAATTTAGCTCTTCGAATGCCTGATAAAATGTCATGTACTGCAAGTCCATTATAAGCACATCAACTCTTGCATCAGCAGTTTGCAAGTTTAGACAGTCATTCTTTGAAAGAACTCTTAATGGGCTTCAGCATTTGATGAATTGTGAACTATTTTACCTGTACTACCTAAGACAAGGTTGCCCTAGTCAAAACAGGTATGTTTCCACTTTTAAATTAAAGACTAGAGCAAATTCGAGAAAAATAATATTCATAATACAAATTTTCTTGGTATCTACTTCTAGGTATTTGAAGTAGAGAATTCACTTAGTCAAATAAAATATAAAAACATAAATCTATTTTTATTTATTAAAAATTTTAAAACTCTAGTAATAACAATAGTAGCAGTAGGTTATTTTTGTGGAACATACAGGTGAAACCAAAGGTTGGCTAATATAATGATATTTAATTCTCCCCGTAATTCTTCATGTAAGTATTACTTTCCCCTTCACAACTGAGGAGAATGAATTTCAGAAAAGTTAATTATTTTTGCAAGCCTTGCAGACTTAATCAAAGCAGACTTAGGTTTGGAGCCCAGAGGTGGGTAGTTCTGAAGTCATTCTACTACTTAACCATCCTAATAGAAAATGTGTGGTTAGTTGTTTCTTTCTGCTTTCATAATTTAACTCTCCATCAGTTATGGCACACAATTTAGATTGCAAAAATCAAAGCGGTTTCGGGTGAGACCGCCAACTTTGAGTAGTTTCCTAGATGTGTTGAATACCCTAGACATCCTTTGGTAACCTCCCATGGCAGGGCAACACTACCCTAGAAATCGGCTTTCTTGTGCTAAATCAGGAGTGGAAAGAAAGAAAGAGACAGATTTGGATCTATTGCTTAGCCAACAGTTTCTCCTAGTGGAGTCAGCTCCCCAGGGGAAAATTAGTGCTTCATTTATGCTATAAATATTCAAAATAATGAAATTTGCTCAACCACCTACAAATTTAACATAGCTTCATAATCAAGGCAAGTTTTGGTGATGCAGTAACTAAAAAAAATGCAAATAATAATTATCATTTTAATGTTTATTTTTAATTGATATGTATTAATTGTATGTATGTATGGGGTATAGAGTGATATTCTGATACATGTGTATGATAATGATCAAATCAGGGTAATTAACACATCTATCACCTCAAACATTTATTCTTTCTTTGTGTATCATATAGCTAATTATGATTAAATTGAAGTTTCAGTCTTTGGATTCCAATTCCTTTGCATTTTAAGATCATGTGGCTCTGGTAGACATAAAATTTGGAATGCATACTCACAGTTTTCTGCATTCAATTTTTAAACAATAAATTGAGTGATTTAACAATCTATGCTCTTATGGTGCAGGTTTTTTTTGTGTTGTTTTTATTTTTTATTTCCTTTTGTTGTCCTTCTCCTGCAGATTGTTGTTTTGATTTATTTTTCATAGGCCAATAAAGTAAAAAGTATGGACACATTAAGGCAGACACTGCTATTTCCCCAACCCAGCACAATAGAAGGTGAGTTTTTCAGGATTCTTCCCCATCTTCCCGGTGAGTGCCTGATATAGAAACCTGCCAAAGGGTGCAGACTTCCCTATACTCTCTCACTGGCTCGTACTTGGCCTTTACCAAGGCATTCTAAATTTCTAGCTGAATTTTCTTACCAGATTAAATGGCATTGAGGGGCGTCTATCTCAGGTGAACAAATACTCAGATCCTGCAGCAGTCTGTGTGTCTCCAGATTTTGGGACAGTTGATTGCCCTTAGAACTTCATTCTCTGATGGTTTTATGGAAAGTTGCTGACTTAAGGTGTGTCTTGTGTTTTTCTTGTTGTAAGGGTAGGAGTAACACTTTACAGCTTTCTTTATGTGCAAGCTCTCAGCCTTCGGCAGGCACAGGTGCATAATTAAATGACGATGTTTTAACAGCAGTAATGGGTCCAACATAATGGCAGCACAGAGGCGGGACCCCTGCCTCGGTCTCCAGCAATAAGGAGAGACCTTCTTTAGTCATTTATTTTAAAAATAAAAATTGGAATCCTAGAGGAAAAGGAATTCTCAAGGGGAAGGTAGAGCATGGGAGATGGTCTACATGTGGAAACAGAATTTTGTGATCAAGAGCATCATAAACAGACTGGGATGTTACAGCTTGAATCCCAAGGGAAAGATTGACAAGAAGTAAGATTGCTAGAAAGGAAGACAATTCCAGACACCATATACCATTTTGAGAAGTTTAAACTGTGTTTTTCTTAATTATGAGAACATGTGGAATGTTTATATAGGTAGGTAATGCAGTGAGCTTTATAGTTTACATAAATCTTGAGTATATGTGCAAATGGTAGATTAGAGAACAAATGCAGGATGTCATTCAGCACTCTAACAGTAGCACATAAATAAGACAGAGAATGAGCTGCAGCTATCACAAATGGGAATAGAGAGTAAGAGTCAATTTGGTAAAACTTGGGAAGTAACATAAAGTTTCAAGAATGATTTGGTAAAAGAGGTAAGAAGATAAATGCCTGCAGGATGATTCTCCAGGGTCTTGACTAGATATAAGAGGTATAGAAAAGAGGTGCAGGTTTACTCAACGAGAGGATGAGTTTGTTTTTTGACCTGTGAAACTTGAACTGTACACGGAACATAAAAGATGGCTGTGTTCAGCAGGCAGTTGAGTGCATGATTCAGAAACTCACATGAGCTGGTTGAGCCTGGAAACAGAGGCTTGTTGTCTTCAGCATAAATGTGGTGGTTTGAACTATGTAAATATGTGGGATGGTAAGGTTGCTGTGACAAATGGGACTAGTAGAAGACTGAGGACAAAACTTTGTGAATGCCTTGAAGGGGCTGGCAAAAGAGCCTGGGAACTAGCTTGAAGGAAATGGCAATAAAGTCAGCAGAGTGCTACTGTAAAAACCAAAGGATCTAAGCTTTACAATCAAGTTTAAAAAAAAGTTGGAGAGCTGAAAACAAATGAAAAAGCTGTTGGATTCAAGTAAGAGGGAAAATTTTAAAAAGGAGTTTTAGTAGCATGCTGAGAACGAAAGTCGAATTTCAAATTAGAAGATATACCAGAAAGTGAACAAGTGAGAATAGATTATATTTACAAAGAATTTTGAATAAGATGAGACTGGAAGAGAAACTCTACTGCTCTCAGAAAATACTGCAAATGATGGTATAATAAAGAAACCAAAGAATCAGAACCGCTAAAAACCCAACTCTCTGTGTGTCTGTGCCTAACATTCCAGCCTGATTTAAGATTCTGGATTAATTTGAAAATCCCAACAATGTCTCTACTCTCTAAGTTGTCTCTTCCTGTAAATTCATTTGTCATTCATTTTTCTTGCTCTTCTTCCTCTTTTTCTTCTCTGCCCTCCTTCCTGCCTCCCCTCCTTCTTATGCTGTTGTTCCTCTTCCATCTTTCTCATTATTGCTGTTTCTTTTCTCTGTTGAATTCATAGAAAAATAACACATATTGAAACATAAATTCTAAAAGGATGAGAAAATCAAGGGAAGGGAAACACTAATTTATGAAGACTGATTAATTTTTAAAAAGTCAACTGCAATGAGAGCTAAAGAACTGGTAAAGTGTTCTTTGAAGCTAGAAAATATTGGCCATGTGTAATGTTTCCTTCTCATGGGAACAGATGGATTTGATAAACCTCACTATTTTTTTCTGGAACTTCATAGGGCAAACTTTTACATTGTATCCTGAGATAATGTGTACTATTCAAGAAGAAAACAGAAACTAATAGTAATCTGCAAAATTCTGATGACATCCTTGTATTTCCCAAAATTGTGCATACTTAGTATCTTAGTGTTTCTATTAAAAAATGGGGAGATACACACCATGATAACACCACACACACACACACACACACAACTACACATTTCTCTGAAGCCTTAATTTGAAAAAACGTGCAAGTGGAAATTTTAAATGTCTGCCATGTCTGCCACAAGAGAGGTAGTAAACAGATCAGAGCCACAGCAGTTCCTTGAAACAATTTTGCCCATGGAACTTCCCCAGAGACACACATCCACACATCTCTGTCTTTGTCCATCCATACATTTTTGAGTGAGTCTAGAATATAGCAACAAGGAGTCAGAACATAAAGTCTTCCTAGGGACTAGCCATAAATAGTAAGAATTAGGTCTATAGTACCCAGGCCAAGTATGACATCACATCTGCCTACTGTGTACCAGACACAGACAGACAACCCTCACTGATGTGAAAGAGCCCCAACATTATATTGGTCGAATAGAATGTGAATATGACAGAGGCAGGCAGAGATTAAATATATCTTACAGAGAATTTATTTTATTGTTTTGCATTCTTTCTAAGTTATCTGTTTGGCCAATACATTTTTATTTCTACTTAGAGTTTAGTTCATTCATTAATTTTTCATAGAAATATTGTTTCAGTAGACTATGTGCCTTGCAGTACTTAGAATGAAAGGAAAATGTGCAGTAGAAAGTCAGGGATATTTGACTCAGATTTGATCTTAAGATCGATCTTGACCGATACTAATTTCTATTTATAAACATGCTTGATTTCTATTTGTCTCTTTCTATATGTAGGTGTTCTCTGTACCATATATAAATAAGGAAGCATAATAACACAATCAAAAACACTCCATTTACGAAAGCAAAGATATCTAATAATTCTGAAATCTAAAAAAGTAACTAATTTTATTACTTTTGTTACTAATGTTTGCTATTTATCTTGCCTCCTGGATCTGTGGATTTCTTTCTTTCATCAGCTCCTCTCTAAATTTTTATTTTGTCTTCTTCTGAAAATCTTATAAGAAATATCTTAAATGTTGTCATTTGACACTCCATGACTCAACAGTGATTTATAATTTTGATCCCCTTGCTCTCCAGTAATGCATTCCAGTTTATTTTTATCTATATCTATATTTGTATCTTATCTAACTATATATGGTTTGTCTATACTCTCACTTCATTTAATTTATGCTTTCATTATCCTTTTAATATCCTGTATATTCTGGATGTAAGTCCTGTTCATTATAGTTTTTTAGTTTTCTATTACTGTCATAACAGTTTGTTAATCTTTTCATGTGTTTGTGAACATTTGGATTATTTCCAGACTTTAGGTATTAGAAATCAATCTGTGATGAATATTTGTGTACAAGTCTTTGTATGGAAATATGCTTTCAATTTTCTCATGGAAAGAGCTAGGAGTGGCATGGTTGCATCATATTGTCAATGTATGACTTACTTATTAAGAACTATGAAGCTCTTTTCCAAGTGGTTTTATCCTTTATATCCCTGCAATCAGTGTACAAAATGCAGTTCCTCCACTTTCTTGCAAATGCTTGATATGGTCAATCTGTTTAATATTGGATATTTTATTGGTTGTGTCATAGTGTCTCATCTGGCTTTATCCATATATCCCTAAGAACTAGTAATCGCGAGTATCTTTTCATGTGCTTGTTTTCTGTCAACATCTCTTTGGTAAAATATACATTCAAATATTTTCCCCATATTTTACTGGGTCATTTATTTTCTTAGTAGTGTTTTAAGTATTCTTCTGGACACAAGTCCTTTATCAAATATAGAATGTGTTCACTGATCTTTAGAGAAATGCAAGTCAAAACCACAATGAGTTACCATCTCACGCCAGTCAGAATGGCATTACTAAAAAGTCAAGAAATCACAGATGCTGGTGAGGTTGTGAAGAAATAGAGACACTTTTACTCTGTTGATGGGAGTGTAAATTAGTTCAACCACTGTGGAAGACAGTGTAGCAATTCCTCAAAGATCTAGAGCCAGAAATACCATATGACCCAGCAATCTCATTACTGGGTATATACCCAGAGATGATAAATAATTCTATTACAAAGATGCATGCATGAGTATGTTCATTGCAGCACTATTCACAATAGCAAAGACATGGAATCAACCGAAATGCCCATCAATGATAGACTGGATAAAGAAAATGTGGTACACACACACAATGGAATACTATGAAGCCATAAAAAGGAATGAGATCATGTCCTTTGCAGAGACATGAATGGATCTGGAAGCCATTATCCTCAGCAAACTAATGCAGGAACAGAAAACCAAACACCGCATGTTCTCACTTATAAGTGGGAGCTTAACAGTGAGAACACATGAACTCAGGGAGGGGAACAACACACACTGGGGCCTGTCAGGTGGGGG
This sequence comes from Pan troglodytes, assembly GCF_028858775.2. Lineage (NCBI taxonomy): Eukaryota > Metazoa > Chordata > Mammalia > Primates > Hominidae > Pan > Pan troglodytes. Next base: position 109,648,635 of record NC_072412.2, on the reverse strand, counting down.
GGTAGGGGGAGGAAGACCATTAGGAAAAATAGCTAATTCATGCTGGGCTTAATACCTAGGAGATGGGTTGACAGGTGCAGCAAACCAACATGACACATATTTACCTATGTAACAAACCTGAATGTCCTGCACATGTACCCCAGAACTTAAAATTTAAAAAGACCCAAAAATCCACTTAAATAAAAACAAATATAGGATGTATTAGTCGTCTATTGCTGCCATAAAAATACCACAGATTTTCTGTCTTAAAACAACTTCAATACCAGCCCAGACAATACAGTGAGACCCTGTCTCTACAAAAAATATAAAAATTAGCTGGGCATGGTGGTATGTGCCTATGGTTCCAGCTACTCAGAAGGTTGAAGTGGGAGGATTCCTTGAGCCCAGGATTTTCAGGCTACATTGACCCATGATTGTGGCAGTGCACTTCAGCCTGGGTGACAGAGTGAGACCCTGTCTCAAATAAATAAATAAATAAATAAAAATAAATAAATAAATAAATAACAGAATCACCACGTATGTATCATTTCATTGTTACCTAGGTGAAAAGTGCAGGTTGACTCAACTGGATCTCAAACGAAGTCTGCTGGTGGGTTCTATCTAAGGTCACATGAGGCTGAAATCAAGGGGCAGCCAGATTTTTTTTTAAGTGATGATTCTGGAGGAACAATTTGTTGTTGGGAACATTAACTGTCTTGTGGTAATAGGACTTTTTACCATTTCAATTTCCCATTGCTCATTACAAGTATAAAGTCACACAATTGATTGTGGTTATTGATCTTGTATCCTGCTACCATGCTGAACTCAATCATTAGTCCTAGTAATTTTTTGCAGATTTAATCACATTTTCTGCATAGATAATTATCTATGTGTGAATAAAGGTACTCTGATTTTGTTCTTTTCCAATTTGTAAACATTTTATTTATTTTTCTTGCCTGGTGGCACTGGCTAGAACTTCCAACACAATGATGAATAATGTAGGTAAAAGTAGACATTCTTGCCTTTTTCCTGATCTTAGAGGAAATCTTTTAGTCTCTCACATTTAAGGGTAATGGTTAGTTCTAGGCTCTTTTTTTAATTATTTTTTAGTGGTACGTGCCCTTTGTCAGGTTAAGGTTATGGAAGTTTTCTCATATATCTATTTTGCTCAGCATATTTCTAGGGAATGGATTTTGATTTCTCTCTATATATTAAATCGAGTTGATTAATTCAGCTTTTCTTTTTTAGTTTAACATGGTGAATTACATTGATTGAATTTTGACTGTTAAGTCAAAACAAGAATATCTGTGCATATTGAACATAAAATCCACTTGTTCATGATGTAATATCCTTTTTATATATTATTCCATTCAAGTTGATAAAATGTTGCTTAGGATTTTTTATCCATGTTTATGAGAAATATTGATCTGAAGTTTTCTTAGTGTGTGTGTATATATATATATATTTCCATTTTCCCCATTCATAATTCTCATATTTTTAAAATTTTGATATCAAAATAATATATTCAGAAAATGATTTGGCAAGTATTCTTATATTTCAATATTCTGAGATTTTTTATAGAATTGGTTGTTTTTCATTAAATGTTTGGTAGATTTCACTAGTGAAACCGTATGGGAATAAAATTTATTTGTGGGAAGTTTTTATTTTTTTAACTACAAATTTAACTTATTTAATAAGATATTGTACTATGTTCATATTTTTCTTTTATTTTTGAAACAAGTTTGTGTTTTAGCTTATCCATGATTAAATTACATGTGCAACATTATAACAGGAGGGTCATTCGTAGAACCTACTTCATGAAAAAATGTCATGTGAACTTAAAAATTATTTCATTGTTTTTCCTCCAAACTCCCTCATACAATTTCTGTTTGCATTTTATATTTATTTGGGTATTTTTTATTCATAGTTTATGTCATTAAGAATTAGACTTCTAACAACATTCATCATATTTTCTAATTTATCAGCTTTCACAGAGGAATAAATATTGTTCTAATGTATTGAGTTACTATTACAATATGAATACATTTATGTATTTCACTATAATCACAATAAATAATTTCACTCTTTCAAGTTAGAAAATAAATTAGTTCAATAATCTTTCTCATGAGATCTATATATATATATTCATGTTAATAAATCTATTTATGCATGTATATGCACATCCATACAGTGGAGGTGGCACCACTCACCATCACCCCCAGTGATCCACTAGCCAAATTTTTGCTTCCTGTTCCCGCAACATTACATTCTGCTGGCCTAGAGGTCTTAGTTACAGCGGGAAGAACGCTGCCACCAGGAGACACAACGACAATTCCATTAAACTGGAAGTTAAGATTGCTACCTGGACACTTTGGGCTCCTCTTATCTTTAAGTCAACAGGCTAAGAAGGGAGTTACGGTGTTGGCTGGGATGAGTGACCCGGACTATCACGATGAAATCAGTCTACTACTCCACAATGGAGGTAAGGAAGAGTATGCGTGGAATACAGGAGATCCCTTAGGACATCACTTAGAGTTACCATGACCTGTGATAAGGCAATGGGAAACTACAACAGCCCAATTCAGTCAGGACTACAAATGGCCCAGACCCTTCAGGAATGAAGGTGTGGGTCACTCCACCAGGAAATAAAACCATGACCTGCTGAAGTGTTTTCTGAAGGCAAAGAGAATACGGAATGGCTATCATCAAGGTGGTCATCAATACCAGCTATAACCACGTGACCAGCTGCAGAAAGGAGGATTCTAATTCTCATTAGTATTTCCACCTTCTTTTGTAAAAAAAAAAAAAAGTTTGTGCATGTATATAATTGTACTAAAAAATATCTTCATTTTATTTCCTTTCTCCTTTATCATGTGATATAAGATTTATTGACTTCACATCAACACGTAAGTATTGTTAACTATATGTAATAATATTTGGGTTGGGGATTGGTGCGTTTCTGGTTGTTGGAAGGATAGCTGTATTATGTTAGGTGTAATTATGACCTTATTATTGTCTTCATTTGAAGATTCTATATGATCTTAGGAGATGTGTATGGATTCAAGTTGACAAGGGGTGGACTTCTGATGGTTAATACTAAGTGTCAATTTGATTGGATTGAAGGATACAAAGTATTAATCTTGAGTGCGTCTGTGAGGGTGTTGCCAAAGGAGATTAACCTTTGAGTCAGTGGGCTGGGAAAGGCAGACCCACCCTTAATCTGGGAGGGCACCATCTAATCAGCTGCCACTGAGGCTAGAATCTAAGCAGCAGAAAAATGTGGAAAGAGAGACTGGCCTAGCCTCCCAGCCTACATCTTTCTCCCGTGCTGGATGCTTCCTGGCCTGGAACACTGGACTCCAATTTCTTCAGTTTTGGAACTCGGACCGGCTCTATTTGCTCCTCAGCCTCCAGAAGACCTATCGTGGGTGCTTGTAATCATGTGAGTTAACATTATATATATATATAGGTATTCCATTCATTCCGTCCTTCTAGAGAACCCTAATACACATATATACATGAACATATACATATAATTCAATATAGGTGTAAGTGTATATAATCAGATTCCCTTACAAAGTCAATTTTGTAACAGTCCCACGTTTACAAAATTATTATAATCAATTTCATGCACTGTATTATGTTGGAGATATGCACACACACACGCATATGTGTGTGTGTGTGTGTGTATGTATATATATATGTATGTGTATATATATATATATATATAAAATAACTTGTTAATATGTGGGGAAGGTAGAATTTTGAGATACCCAAAATAATCCACACTCTGGTGTAAGCCTCTCTTTTTAAGAGTTGGTAGCAGGGTAGCACCTATGATTCATTCCTATTTAACAGAGTGTAACACAGGTAATGGGGTATTCTTTTGATTATTTTATATGGCCAAGGTAATGGGATAGTTACCCACAGATTTCATTATATTGTAAGAGATTCCATATGAGCCTACTTGAGAAGGAGAGATTTTCCTGCTGGCCTTGAATAAGTAAGCCACCTCACGCTGAAGGGGCATGTGAAGTAAGTCACTGGCCAAAGCCTGGGGGCAGCTTCTAAGAGCTGAGAGCATCAGCCAATAGCCAGCAAGGAAAAGGATCTCAGTCACACAACTTCATGAAATAAATTCTGCCAACATCCCAAATAAGCTTGGAAGCTGATTCTTTACCAGTCAAGTCTTCCAAAAGCAAATTCACTCTGACCTTCACCTTGATTACAGCCTTGTGAAGCACTGAGCATATGACCCAATTAAGCCAAGACTGACACATGAACCTTGAAATCTGTAAGACACTAAATGTGTGATGTTTACAGCTAAGTTTAAGGTAGGTTTGCAGCAACTTCTTATGCAGCAATAGAACATGAATACAAGATTGATGGAAATTTGTTAAATAAACAAGTGGTCAGAAAAACATAAAATTCTTGTAAGTAGCCTCAAAATACCTGATTAGCTGTGATTTTCAACATCTTTCAAATAACAATCATGGTTTGTACAACATGTCTAGATGTATATATATATTTACATATAAAATATTTGGATCATGCCCAGATACAGAAAATAAATTGCACCTAGAATGATCAATTCATTCGGCATTATTAGTATTTCTTTTATATACATTGTATATAATATCGTGTATTATGTGATCACTTAATTAGTGAGTAAGGATGACCAGACCATTCGTGCGCAATAAAGAGTAAGTATGGAATCACAACTGCTTGTGGGTTGCAGAGTGGGAGAGAGAGTGTTTCCAGGCTGTGCTCACTGGGTAACTTTCTTCAGCATAAGGTCTGAAATGTAAGTTTGCCCGAGAGATACATGTTGTTTGAATGGCTCATATGTCTGGACCTGTCACTGTGTCTGAACAAGTCAGTTTGTGTTTCTAGGTTGTTTAATGTCTCTTGAATGTCCTCTCCGGGATACATTCAAAGTGTGGCAGAGACAATAATTGTCCCCAGCATACATTATCTCCCTTTTCCTTTCAGTGAACAACAGTGATTAAGTTTGCAGAGATGAGATGTGAGTAGAAGTAATATGGGCACTTGTTTGTATTCTTAAAAAGGAAGTTTCCAGCACTTCACTTTCCCCCATCCCTGTTAGCTGGGACACAGCAAAAACTGGGGTTACTAATATGAACACAAAGATTGAAATCATTATGTTGAGAAATGGCAGAGAAATTCCAGCATCCTGAACACTCAGAGATGGACCTAGGAGAGTAATAAACTTCAATCTTATTTAACTCATTGGAATTTCAGGTTGCTTTGTTTGAGAAGCTAAAAAATTCTTAGCTTGGACTCGACCTAACATATTCAGTTGAGGGTGGTCACTAATCCTGCTTATTCCTCTCCCCAGGCCATAAGACACGTTGTTAGCATTTATACCCTATACTTCCTTGAAGCTCACCCAAATCTTTCAAAAACACACCAACTTGTATGAAGCTCAGGGACCCAGGCTGTTGATACCTTAGCAATTTCCTGCTCAATATCTCTGCGTTGTATATAGAGCAGATCAGTAGGTAGTTCTGTTGGCAAGACATGAATGTATGTATCTTTGGAGTTAGTTCTGTTCAAGTTCTTGTTCTGCCATTTTTTGACAGGCTTTGCATAAATCATTTAAACTGTCTGAGTCTCAATTTCTACATTATTTCTACAAAGTTGAAATAATGACTATCTTTAAATTCCATGGAGATATTAAATTATATAAAATTGAAGTAATAATAACTATCTTTAAATTCTATGGAGATAGTAAAAGAGATAATTATAAATGGCACAAAGAAAGCAATAGATAAGTTATGCTTAACAATGTTTATCATTGAATACTAGTTGACATTGATAATCATATTAGAAAACAGCCTATTATCTTCTCATTGTTATTGATAATGATGGTAAATTGATAAAGCTCAGATCAGGGAATGGAAGGAAGACCATCTTTTTCATCTAGAATGTGTTGCTCTCGTGATGCTGTTAATATATCTAAATAGAGTTGTTTAGCTCTTACTTTTATATGCGGATCAGGAACTCTCTATACAGTTTAGAAAAATACATTTTGACTCACAGTACAGGGTAATAGTTAACAGCTTTAAAAAAAGTAAATATCACCTATAAAAATGTAGTGTAAGGAGAGAAAATAACAGAAGGGACCCTGAAAACAGAATCCTATGGAATAACATTTAAGAAATGGTAAAGAAGGCCAGGTGAGGTGACTCTTGCCTGTAATCCCAGCACTTTGGGAGGCCTAGGCGGGCAGATCATGAGGTCAGGAGATCGAGCCTATCCTGGCTAACACGGTGAGACCCCGTTTCTACTAAAAATACAAAAAATTAGCCGGGCACAGTGGCGGGTGCCTGTAGTCCCAGCTACTGGTGAGGCTGAGGCAGGAGAATGGTGTGAACCCGGGAAGCAGAGCTTGCAGTGAGCCGGGATCGCGCCACTACACTCCAGCCTGGGGGACAGAGCAAGACTCTGTCTCAAAAAAAAAAAAAAAAGAAAAGAAAAGAAAAAAAGAAAGAAGAAAGAAAGAAATGAGAAACAAAGAAATGGTAAGGAAAAATTCTGACAAAAGATATTGGAGATATAGCCAAATGATAGAAGAAAAAATAGAAAAGACATGCTGTAGAAACAAAGAAAGAGACAAAGGAAAACAGATTAGAAGAACGAGTAAAGCAGTTGGCCTATGACCCTTTCATTCCTTTCATCAGGAACTCAATTTCCAAGGAAGAAAAGGGCAGATTGGCAGGTGTCCTGGTATAATCTCTTCACCAGGAAAAGGACTTATCTCTGAAATATTCTAAGCAAGGTGTTCCTGGCTAAGAAATACCTACAAGAATTGGAATTCAAAATTTATATGAAACAGCTTCCCCGAGAATGTTACACAAACTATACAACTCTTAACTGGGTATAAAATAGAGATGTTCATAATTTAAATAATCCTGCTGTGTTAGGTAATCATAGATCTCATCAGCAACCTCATCTATTATCCTGAACCAGAGGTGCATATCTAGTACAGAAGACAGGACCTGAGGAGGTACCCTTGGTATCCCAGATCTCTCTTCTTCAGATGAGCATTGGCATTATTAATAAAACTTAACAATCAGTAAAATCGCTGATTCCATTGGCCGTGATTTGACACAAAAATCTTATGTGCTAATGCACAATCAACTTTATTAAATGTTTCATAGAATATGGATACAGAAGACTTGAAAATATTTTATGGGCAAGCATTAATGGTATCCTTTGGTGTTAGCAATATTTTAGTTGACTGTGGATAGAATAAGTTATGAGAATATAGAGACATCATCTATTAGATGATAAACTGAGAATAAGATGAGAAGTAAATCTCCAGAAAAAAATATCCAAAAGAGAGTGGTGTCTTTATCCCTCCCTCTCTCTCCCTTCTCCATACCCCCATTCCCACCCTCTTCTATCCCTCTCTCCTCCTTCCATCTTTGCTTCCTTCATTATTCCTTCCTTCATAAGAGAAGTTGGGAAAACATTAGATCAAAAGCAGATATTAGGGCATTTTATAGACAGAAAGAGGAGCATCTCTTACTCTGAGACCAAGAGGAAGTAGAAAAAGATAAACAAGGATCATGGGACCTTTTGGAACTATAGGACATTGGGAAACATTATACTTGAAAATATCTATTGTTTTGGTCACGTAGGTGGCAAAGAACTCTTATAAATATGAGCATAACAGGGTTAAATCTGGGTTGTGAAGAGAAGTGTAAGACTAAAATTGTAGCTAACTAGGTGAACAAACCTAAAGGATCTAAAAGAATTAATAAGCATCATCTGAAATGTGTTACTCATTGGGTTCCATGTAATTAATATCTAATTATATTTAACAGAAAATTCTATCTTGTGGTTCTTCTTTCCTATACCCTGAGACCACTGTAAAATGTCCATTTAAGTATAATCTAAAAAGTCCTCCCCTTGAACATCCTTAGTCAATTAAGCTTAACTGTGAACATCTACTTGGCCATTTGAAAACTTGACAAGCTAATTTTCTATTTGTAAACTTCTGGCATATCAATTCTCTTGAGGCCTTTTCCAGAGACTTATTTTTAATAATGCTGTCCTTCACTGTTCTGTGGCTGGTTTACAGAATCTTAAAATATTTTACTAATCCCACTCTGTCTGTGAAATCATGGGAACTAGGCCATGGAGTTGTTTTCTTATTCTAGTTTCAAAAAAGTGGCTTTGCATATAATGCTTTTTATAAGAAATAGAAGAAACAAAAATCCTGTCAATTTGTAGCATTTTACAATACCCATTCCTATTTTCAATGAAAACTTCTCCTTCTGTCTGCAAAACCAGGGTCATAGAGCATTACAAGAGGTATGAAAGCAGCCTGCCAATACTTAAGGAGTCCTGAAACATCACACCAATACATTGATAAAATATAAATCTCTCTGAAATACATGTTCTCATGTGTACATATTTATATCAATGTAATCTTTTGTTATATGCATAATATGGTCTCGACGGGCTAACATTCTGTTTCAGAATAATACAGAGTCTAATGCTATTTACTCAGAATAAATTGTATTTAAATAGAAATTTTAAGTGCTTTGTGTCTCATAACAAATTGTCTATTTCAGGGGAAAAAATCAGCCGTGAAAACTGACAAGAAAATAACAACTAAGAAGTAAAATTATAGAAAAGCTTGCCATTATTTTAATCATTGCCTATTTTTATTAGTGTAAATAAATTAGTAAAGGAATGTGTTCTGATTTGGAACTAAAATGTATCATATATATATATGTACACACACATACATATATAGTGATAGAGAATAGTAAATGATTTTTAAAATTAAAAGCAATATGTATCGGTATGAAATTATTTCCTTCAAATTCCTTCTAAATAAATTTTAAGCTTTTAAAAAATTATTATTTATAGCAAAGACATGGAATCTACCTAGGTGTGTATCCATCGCGAATTAGATAAAGAGAACATGATATACTGACACCATGGAATACCATGTGGCCAAAAAAGTATGAAATCATGTCCTATGCAGTAACATGGTTGGAGCTGGAGACCATTATCCTAAGCAAATTGACACAAGAACAGAAAACTGAATACTGTATGTTCCCACTTATAAGTGGGAGCTAAACTGTGAGTACACATGGACATAAAAATGGCATCCATAGACACTGGGAACTGTTAGAGAGGGGAGAGAAGGAGGAGGCCTGGGCTGAAAAACTACCTAATGAGTGTTATGCTCATGACCTGGGGAACGGGATCATCCGTACCCCAAACTACAGCATCACTCAATACTGCCATGTAACAAACGTGCACATGCACACTCTGGATTCCAAATAAAAGTTAATAAAATAGAAAATAAATTTTAAAATATGCCTTTTAAAAGGGGAAAATTTATTAGACTACCTGGAGCTAATACTATCTGGTGACTGCTTAATGCGGTGTCATAAGTTTATTCTATGAGATGTCTTCAATCTGTCCAAATGATCACAGACTTTGTAAAATCTGCTACTCAGTTAAACATTTAGGACGTGGATAACACCCCACCTTTCTTATCTGCTTATCCTTCCTCCAAAGCCCTCATTCATGTCAAATAATAATACCAATATTTAGCTAATCCACAGAGAATGGGGGGAAACCCTAAACAAAAACAACAAACTCTCCATCCTGTTCCTCATTTCAGTATTTTTGAACTCTGAATTGGAATCTTTGTGTTACAAGGAACTCCATGCATGTCTGATACTTGAATTTTGAAGATACTTCTACTGATTAAACATTAACCATCTAATTATATATATATGTATATGTGCATATATGTATATCTATTCTAACGTATCTTAGTTCTGTGTGTCTGTCATCATCAATTACGTTGCCATTAGGGTTGGAAAATGTATAATTATTTAGTTTCTGTTTCTGATGGCACAAATGGATTTCTTCCCATGAACAAATGTAAAAGTGTATCTTTTATGTAGTGTGTTTTTTTCCCAAATTGTGCGAATATGATGCTAACATCATTGATATTTTGAAATATACATCATGGAAATATCAGTTTATTCACATCATATTCATTAATAGAATGGCTGAAAAGATACTCAAGACTTTTCTTGATAACAATATTAACTCTTGTGAAATTAGAATTTTGTAAAAATGATTTTTCCTGAAATAACCGGGATATTATTTCTTGCATAACTGTTAAATACACTACTGGGGTCTCTCAGACATCTTTAAAGCTACCATTATGTTTATCAAAATGGATCTCTTAATTAAATGAAGCTAGCTATTGATTTCACCAGATTTGGTAACAAAATTATTGCTCTAGTTTTGGAGTTGGTAAATATTTTGTGCATGAAAGACCAGGATAGTACATATTTTGTACAAATTTTAGGTTTTTCAGGACATATATGGTCTTATATTTTTATTTTTTCTCACAATCTTTAAAAATGACTTAAAAAAATTAGCTCACCAGATGCACAAAAGCAGGTCACAGACCTGATTTGTCTCTCAGTTTGCTAAAGGTCACTGTAGCTTGTTTTTAGAGGAAAAATAGTATTTATGATATGCATGATATCACACGACACACATTTGGAATGAGATCTTTGTTGGAAGAATGTGTAAGACCAAATAAGTATAATTTCTTAAAGATTAACATTTTGATCTAAATAATTACTTTATTATAAGGTGTGATGACTCTGTCCTAGGTAAGCTAAATTATTTAAGTATTAATAAACATAAGCTAATCACTATAATAAATAATGCCTTAATGTCAACTTTCTTTTAACATGATAAGAACTTTGTTACTTATTAATGACAGAATCCAAGCACACAAACTTCCACCTGATAACTTAGAGAATCATGCACTTTGAGTTTTGTAATTTCTTTCATCTCTAGGTTTTTCAAGTCCTGTTCATTCAGTCAGAAGATGAGAAAAAAGACTATGATGTTTGCAGGTCAGGTTTTGTGAGCATTCACATAGAATACAAAAAGCTCTGGCATGTTATATTGGCCAGATCTTAAGCAACATGGCCACATCTAGTGTTAAGTATGTGTGAGAAGTGTAGTCTGGCTGTGTGCTCAGCAGGAAAAGCAAGCAGATTCTGTCAAGCACATACAGTTCTGGGACATACTTAAACTTCATTTCTTCCCCTTCAGTTATACTATCCCCCTTAGGGTGCCTGCCAGACTGATAGAGTTGACTCTGAAGAGTTCCCTGCCCATTTCTATAACAATGATTCATCATTCTTGCCACAACAGATTGGATCAGTGTTGGACATCTGACTACAGGTAGCTGTCTATTTTACCTGGTTAATGAATGTGCCAACTAGATTTCTCTTGGGAAGTTTTAACTCAAGACATAAGAAGAGTCAGCTAAGAAATAATATCGAGTGGCAGTAGAGTCAAAGATAGAGAGTGGTTGAGGTGCCATGATTATGAACAAGTAGAAAGGAATGATACGTGCCTGAGGCTGAGGGTGCAACAAGATAACTGAACTCCACAATCCTCGACTCCCAACAGATGAATGAAAGACTAGTCTCAGTTACTTGATCTTTTTCCATCTTTCTTAATTCTATTGTATATTAAGAATAGGCAGGTGGAGTGGCTCACTCCTATTATCCCAGCACTTTCGGAGGCCAAGGCAGGTGGATCACCTGAGGTCAGGAGTTTGAGACCAGCCCGGCCAACATGGTGAAACCCCATCTCCACTCAAATTATAAAAATTAGTCGGGCGTGGTGGCGCACAACTGTAATCTCAGCTACTCAGGAAGCTGAGGCAGGAGAATTGCTGGAACCTGGGAGGCAGGGGTTGCAGTGAGCTGAAATCACACCATTGCACTCCAGCCTGGAAGACAACAGCAAGACTCCAACTCAAAAGAAAAAAAAAAAAAAAAAAAGACTCACCTCAATTAAGTTTACCTAGTCCTCATCTTAAATTCAGAATTTATTGTACAAAAACATGTACTTAATTTGATCAAATTTAAGCAGTTTGATTTTAACCAAGATGGAAACTTGTCCCTCATTAGTAATAAATACATGCTCATAGATTTCCCAGTACTGATGATGGGCCATATCTGACTCTCTCTGCTCTGTCCTTCCATGTGTATATATTGCCCATTATGACATTTTCCATATTTATTATGCTACTTATTTGTCTTACCCATCAGATTGTGACATTTTTGGAGCACTCTAAGCACAGATATATTTAATTAAGCAAATATTATATTCAAATCCCTCAAGTGAAAGGAACTGATTGCTTTAGCCAATCACCATCCACTCCTTTTAGGGATGATTAACATCAAGAATATAGTCTTGATGACAATGAGCCATAGCACAGGAATTTAAACTTACTAATAGACAATAATTAACACATGATTTGATCACCCATATAATGCACATTTTTATGTATGTACAATAACGTATAAATATTTTCTTGATGTATTTACTGTAGCACAACCTATTAAAAATGAGTTAGTGGAACTAGAATCAAAGCTTCTGATACCTTGAGTAAGAGAAAGAAAGAGCACCTGTGAATGCCAAGCCCAAGGAAAGTCACTTAAAAGGGCTGTAAGTTAAAGGTAAGGAATGGTGTCCTATTTGTTCTGAAGAAAAGAAACTTGGCAAAGGCCCTCAAATGCTTATTTTAAATGATAGGATCAGGATCATTGTTAATGGATACTAAAATAATTCTTAAATATTTCACAGAACGGTACAACTCAAAATCAATGGGAGAGGAGTAGCTGGGTTGGCAACATTTACTTTTTTCAAACAAGATTCTAAAAAAGACAAAAACAAACAAACAAACAACCAAAAAACCTAGATTCTACCAACCCAAAGTAAAATTTTTCATTATTCCTTTTTTATGGAAGGAAAGGCATTTCAGTACAAAAAATTAGAAAGGAAATAATCTCAGCGTTTAAAGTCCTTAACAATAAATACATTTAGCTTTAGGAAAAATTGTACTAAGTCAACTTTTCTTTCTTTTCATTTGACATGGACAAATACAATCTCATTATGCAAAGACACTGGTTTGTTGATCAGCACTTAGAAATAGCTAAATTCGATTTGGTTCCAAAAATAGACCGTATGTACCAAGGACAGAGAGCAGTCCAGTGCCAAGTGCTTAGATGTGGTTGAGAAAATCAAATTGGAATGACTGAGACATGATAATAACGTATTTGCTCCCTATTAAAGGTCTTACGTGTGCTAAGGAAAAGCTGCTTCTCAGTTCTCACTTCAGCTGGCAAAGCAAAACTTCAGTAGATACAGGTGAGTGGAAATTCAAATGGAATTAGCAGGCAAAGGCTCAAAATCAAGACAAATGAAATTGTCATTAGATCTTCAGCATATAATCTGTTTGACTTTTCCTTGTGCAGAAATCAAGAGCTACTCTTTTCATTGCTAGTTAAACTAATATGCTGAAATAGAAGTACTGTACTATTTACAGATAATGGATTATTTTTCATTGACATCAGTTGAAGAAACTCAGCCTTAAGTATTGCTTATCCATGAAAAAGGAGAAGATGAACTGATGATAAGGTAATATAGGTGAAATTTAGATGTGACTTACCATACTGCAAGACTCATTTCCTGTCAAAACTGCCTGTGGTCAAGAAATTTTAAAGAATTCTTGTGTTATCTGTATTACTCCATTTTCACGCTGCGTATAAAGAAACACCGGAGACTGGGCAATTTACAAAACAAATAAATAAATAAATAAAAGAGGTTTGGACTTACAGTTCCACATGGCTGGGGAGGCCTCACAATCATGGCAGAAGACAACGCGGGGCAAGTCACATCTTACGTGGATGGTGGCAGGCAAAAAGAGAGCTTCTGCAGAGAAACTCCCCTTTCTCAAACCATCAGATCTCCTGAGACCCATTTACTATCACAAGAACAGCATGGGAAAGATCTGCCCCAATGATTCAATCATCTCCCACTGGGTCCTTCCTGCAACAGGTGGAAATTATGGGAACTACCAGATGAGATTTGGGTGGGGACACAGAGCCAAACCATATCACTATCGATCACTCTATATGTTATATTCTGGGGTTTGTAATTTTTGTATGTGCACCCTGTATTTTCATACATGTTTCAGAAAGCTCAGTTCTGTAGATGTGTCTTTAACCTATTTTCCAGTTCATTAATTACAGCTTTATGTTTGATCTACTTAATTTCTTCTCTTGGTTTCATCAACATCTATAGCTTTTGGTAATCATAATAGCAAATACCAAATGCTTGCATAGAGTAAACAGGCACATGTAAGTGTTGAATTTTATTTTCACCTGATAGTACTCCAGAACATCTTTTAGCAAGGCCAGAACTGTGGTTTAAGAACCAGAATGTTGAGGTCCGAGAGAGAAACAAATCTTGACAAACTCATGCTGATGAGTTTGGATTTTGTCCAGTAATAAGCCAACGGGAGAGTGTTGTGATAAAATTAATTTAAAACAGCAACCTTGGTGACAGGAAAGGTGATAAACTAGAAGGGATTAAGACATGAGTAAAGTTAGAAAAAAAAAATCGTGCAATCTTTTAAGTAAGGGATTCTTACAAGCTAAGATAGGAAATTTTCACTGGGGATAGAGAGGAAGGAGTGGATTAAAGAGAAATTTGAGGGTAGAGTTGACTTTCTATGACAACTAACGTAGATAGTTGGAGGAGAAATCTAGGCTAGTCTCAAAGACAACTGGGTTTCCACTGAGGCTGCCCAGACAGAAAAACATGCTGAAAGAAATTAGGAAAAACAAAGTTGGAAAGGAAATATATTTTGGACAGATACAGTTCCTGTAGAATATACAGGAATATTCTGAAGAATTGCCTTTATAAAATGAACACGTGGACATCATGCTTCCCAGAAAAAAGCATCGGTAATCTTTCCATTCTTCTCTGAGTAAGATTGAGCTGTTTAATATTTCTCAACAGAGCCTCTAAAATATGACTCTTCTTCCTCTTCGTTCCCAGATTTCTCTGGGCATTGGCTGGCTCCATTCTGACTTTCCTTTAGGTATGCCTAAATGAAATGCCTACTTCTCTCAAAACAACATCTTGCTTACTTCACACCTCCTTGAGCACACTCACTTCTTCAGCAAGAAAAGTACTCACCTCAGGGAGGGTGAGCATTTATTTATTAAGACTCAGCCCAACACAATCACCCTCTCTTTGAAGTTATTTTTGTCTTTTTCCTGAGCCTCCACCCTCAAGGTCAAATTTACAAGTGACTTTTACATTCCCTGATTGTATTCTTCAAATTCATTAGATTCAATGTTTACATACTTGTTTCCCTCAGTACAGGACAGATATTGTCTTGTATTTGTTTTTCTAGGCAAATGGCCAATGTAACTAAGGGAGAGTGATGTTTGTTGGATGAACTTATGACCAAATGAATGAACTTGTGACTGATTGAGCTGACACTGTCTGTTAGGCAGTTAAGCATCTGTAAGTCTGTAAGTTAAGTGTCTGTATGTCTATTAAGTGTGAATCAGGCATCCCAAACGTAGATTTCACAGTAAGGGAGATATTTGGATGATACCAAATAGACAGATGATCATTTCATTGGAGAGGGGGTGGTTAAGGTGTTCAAGGGTTGAAGAGAGTTATTGAGGTGAAGAATGAAAAGAGGCTACTAAGTTTGTACTTAAGGAATCAAGTAAGGACAGAAATCATTGTTGGGAGATGGTGACTAGCATGACCATAGCACTGGGTAGTTCTGTAGGAAGTATATGAAATTGTGTATCTATATGATATGGCTTGGATATTTGTCCCCTCTAAATCTCGTGTTGAAATTTGATCCCCAAAATTGGAGGTGGGGCCTGGAGGGAGGTGTTTGGGTCATGAGGGCGGATCCCTCATGAATAGCTTGTTACTATCCTCACAGTAATGAGTGAATTCTCATTCTGTTGGTTCCCATGAAATCTGAAGGTTAAAAAGACTCTGGCACCTCCTTCTCTTGTCTCTTCCTCCCTCTTTCACCATGTGATGTCTGCTCCCTCTTTGCCTTCACCATGATTGAAAGCTTCCTGAGGTTCTCACCAAAAGCAGACACTGGCACTGTTTTTATTATACCACCTGCAAACTGTGAGCCAAATAAACCTCTGTTCTTTATAAATAACCCAGACTCAGGTATTCTTTATAGCAACGCAAATGGACTAGGACTCTGTCTATCTATCTATCTAGCTACTTATCATCTATTTATCTTGGTTAGTTTATGCTCACTGATCTTTTTATGAGGTAATTATAGAATATTTAATTGGCCAGAGCCAATTATATAACCCCAACTATAAACAGCAAATGAACGGGTCTTTCACAATTGAGTTTCAAACAAGGAATCCTAAGCTAACATTATCCAACCCCAACTTCTGTGACATCATACTAGACAGACTAGTTCAAAACATTTTAAAGTATAGAAATATTGGTATAAATATATATATATACCCAATTTGATTACTTCATTCATGAAAAATAGTAATATATCCTTTCCAAAGTCCACATCATAGTTTCACATAGAACATATAAAAACTACTTGAATATGAATTTATTTTGCTATAGAAAGAGTAAGACATATTGAGACAACTTAGTGAAACCTCCAAGAAAATAATTTCAAAGCACTACATTGGTACATTTATTTTTGTGTCTATATTTTGAACTTAAAAATGTCCCTATGAAGTAAGACTAATTTTTCATATAAAACTTATTTACTTAAAATGAAAACTAACATATATCCTTATAAGGACTAAGAAAAATAAAACTTTATACCGAATAGTTACATTTTAAAAGGCTGTATAAACTAATTATTAAACTAGTGAAGTGTTACATTTAATTTATTAGATTAATTGACCTACTTAATTATATTTTTAAAATATTAGTTTGATTGCATCAAAATACCTTTACTTCTACCACTAAACAGAGATTCACTAAATTATATATCCTCTTCTTCATAATTAATTTCATTTATCATATAAAATATCAATTTTATAATCATAACTATGATGTATCACTCAGCAGCTGAATGTTTTAAAAAATAGATGACCTGCTCATCATTGCAGCAAAGAAACTTCAAGAGCTTCCAAAGTAGGTCAGATCATAATGGTGACATTGAACTTTTCAACTGGGAATAATTAGGTTTTATTTTCGGTATTCACTGACCTAGCCTGAAATTTAATGTAATATAGGAATAGTTTAGCTACATTTGGCCTTATTTATCTGCAATTTTTCAATCTGTATTCTGTTGAAGTAGTTATTTTCTCTGAAAACTTTTGCTAACATCTGCATTGGCTACTCCTTGCCACAATTTAAGAATCCAGATTCATCAGTGGCAAAAAAGAAAAACCTACTGTCACTTCCACCAAAGTGACAGGAATTGGCTGTTAAATCATTTTCATTTCAGTGTCACTGAACAAAAATATAAAAGCACCAGTGTTATAATACCCGTGAAAAACAATTTTTAAATAATGATGGTAGCAATGGAGGTTGGTTGTTGTGTATTTTCTATTTTGATACCTAGCGCAATATAAAAAGCAAACAAATTTAATTAGACTGATTTCTATTTTGTCACATGATTCAAGAGAAAGCATGTGTTAGAACAAATAACATTTATCTTTTATTATCAGGCATTACTAGATGCAGTTCAATTTTAGCAATATAATATCCTTCTCCACAATTAGATTTTATTTTATTTATTCATTAAATATTTTATTTATTAAATTTGTTTATTAAATATATTAAAAATTAAATTTATGTATTATTTATTTATTAAAATATTTATTAAATATTTTATTTGCCACACTAGTTACTGCAGCAAAGAAGGAGCCACCTGCTTTCATTTGAAATTTGCTTTCATAGGTGTGAGGGCAGCCTGCTACCTCATGTCAGCATCCATTATAAGGCACCATGCAAAGTGACATGACACAGAATGACAGCTGCAGCCACCTCAACATGGCATCCGTGAAGCTGATATCGACGAGGCTGCCGTTACATGTGCTCCACATCCTAGCTGAGAAAAAATGGAGAAATGCTCAGGTATTATTATTTTTGTTTTTGTTATCTTTACCAATCTAATTTTTGGAAGCAACATAAAAAACAGTTGATTTTTATCAAAATATCCAAAGCAGAACCCTTCAGATTAGTGAAATGAGGAATCACCATTTAGACTGTTGTTTCTTAAGCTGATAATCAAATGAATCAAATGAAAATGCTAACAGAATCACTTGGTTTTATATTTTGAACATATTTGAAATTGAACACATTTTCTGATCCCAAACCAATAAAATGGGAATAAATACCATAACTTCAACATTTAGACATTCTATAAGTTTATAGTTTTGCCATTTTTGATGTGCAAAACTCTGTAATGCTTCTTATTTTGTGTTACATGTGTACTTTTTCGTCTCCAAGTAGATTGTAATCTTACGGAAGAAATGTACCACATTTAATGGCCTTTAATGAGAGAGATATACATAAATACCCTAGAATATCTAAGCCATAGAACTTAATATAGTCACAAAGGGACTTTAAACCTTGTGCTGCTAAATGTCAGTTCTTGTAGGTCCTGACAAGCTGCAATAAAACAATTATTTTCCTTAAAATAAAGTTCAAATTCATTGTGGGGTGTGGTAGTTTTCAAGACAGCATAAGATTAAAATTTATTCTCGAAATCATATGCATTTTTAACATTTTTTGGTAAGCATAATACAAAACACTTTTAAAAGGCTTTTGATTTCCAAGGTGACAAAGCATTATCTTAAATTATTTTTATGTTTTAACGACACAAAAAGCAAAGGGATATACTACTTTCATTTTTAGGAAAAAACACACAAATGGATTAACATTTTTGCCTATATGAAGCAGATATTTAATTTGAAAACTAGAAGATCTAGGTCTGGCCCCCATGGCACTCTCATTATATAATTTCCGGCAAGGTTGTTAGACCCTCAGTCGCCTACTTGCCTCTTGAATGATGTGGTCATTCTAACATGATATGATCTGCTGTCTATTACATCTCTGTAGCACAAGGAAAAGTTACGAATTTATTTGATTTCTAACAGAATAAATCCTATGACCATTTGAGTTGCTGCTGTTTGAAAATTTTAAATCACTTTTACATAAACAAAAAATCTGTATCGTTGTCTCTCTATATGCATATATATACACACAGATATGTATAATACACATGTGTATATATACATATATATGTATATAAATATATATACACACACATAAATAACTGGCTTTATCTATAAGAATAAGAACTAAATCTTAGATGTTTGGTAGGAAGAGAAGGTTTATACGGCTATAATGCAATCAATACAACATTCTATAATTTGTTATAGGCAACTTTCCTAGATTTTCGCTCCTTACATGGGTTGCATCAGGGCCTACATAATTAAATATTTATGGTGTGTTTTTCACAGATACTGCATACATTTGGGTATATATTATGGGAAGGGTCGGCAGTGTATTTTTGTGTCAAAAATATAAAAGTGAATATATGTGTGACTGACCAAGAAATATCTATCTTCTTTTTAATAATCTGTTGAAACCCATATTCAAAATAAAAGTAGAATCTTCACAACTATCCACTCTTCCCAAATTAAAATTAGAATCTTGCTAAATTAATATCCATGGTATTAACATCCTTGTAATGTACCAAACACACTTAGAGTTACCTGTGTTACTTTTGATTCCCCTTTGTCCTTAGTGCTGACGCTTAGTCTTTTACAAAATCCACTAGTAACATTTTCTCACTAATTTCCAGTCTCAAGACAAACCTTGTCACGGTGAAACAAATGTATTAAAACAATGACTCTCCCTTCTACCCGTCTCAAATATTTAATCTACTATCCTAAAAAGAAAGGATAGGACACAAGGCTAAATACCTTTTTCTTTCTGCATCTCTCTTACTGAAAAAACATAAAAGTGTTCACATTTTCGTATTTTATTCAATCAAAATGCTCAGAATAAAGTTTTACATTCTTTTTGAGTAGTGACCGAATAATCTTGGCATTTTGGGGAGCAATTTTGTACTCTGTCCTAGGAGATAATTCTGTGCAGTGGTCCTCCAAAGTCATAGCAGATTCATATTAAATATTGGCTCTTTTTCAAAATAAGTTATGTTGAGTGTGTTTTCAGGATCCAGGTCATTTAGCATTATTTGGATAAATACTCTGATAAATTTCCACACCTTGTTCATGAGTCATCAACTATTGGTGACAAATAATTTTACAATCTCTTTTAAGACATTGTATTTGTGTATATTTTATTAAACAAATATTATTTATTTTAAAAATATTCATTAGTAATATGCCACTTATGGAACATTTTATTTACTATTTTCTCATTATGCAGAGTTTTTTTTAATTGGAAACCTAGAGTATGGTTCTATAACAATCACTTTTTTGAATTAACAATGTTATTATAAACATTTTCAAACTGTTATCTAATTATAACAGTTATAAATAATAGTTATCATTTTAGAGGTCATAACCAAAACAATTATAATGACAATTTGACTCCAGCCTGGGCGACAGAGCGGGACTCCGTCTCAAAAAAAAAAAAGCCATGCACCGCGATCTCTGTGTAGCATATCAGCTCAGAGAAACAGCACAATATTTCTGTTTTATTGCCTTTATTTTACAGAATAGAAAACGTATGTGAGCTAAGGTCATTGCTGGAAAGAGGACTCAGTTCTGCCAAGCACCAAAGCCCATATACTTTTCATCTTTCAGCACTTCAAATGGAATCTGGGTAGAGGATGTTTATGTCGGGTAGCCACACTTTTGAAGAAATCTGCACTGAATTTTAAACAAAGAAGTTGAAATTTTAGGGATACCATGTGAGATAAAATTTTTATCAGAAAAACATAATGAGAAAAACAATGTTATTTAAAAAAAAAAATTAGGTGAGTAGGTATAAACATCTAGAGGTGTTACATATTAGCAGTAAAAGTATAAAGGCTACGTATTTGTTCATATGGTGTCTTGGTGTATATGGCTGTTTCCATAAATGCATATGTTTAGTAATTTATAAAATATGTCCTTATTTTAATAGTTATGAATGAAATGTAAGGTAAAAAGAAGAGCTACCCTTAGATAGCCATGCCTGTACATTCCATTTTTCAGTTTATTTATTGGGCCATTTGTCTCTTGCTAAGAGCATGTTCAAAATTTTAGGCCAGGCATGGTGATTCATGCCTGTAATCCCAGCACTTTGGGAGGCCAAGGTGGGCAGACCACCTGAGGTCAGAAGTTTGAGACCTGCTGGGCCAACATGGTGACACCTTGTCTCTACTAAAAATACAAAAATTAGCCAGGCACGGTAGCACAGAACTGTAGTCCCAGCTACTCGGGAGGCTGAGGCAGGAGAATCGCTTGAATCTGGGAGGCTGAGGTTTCAGTGAGCCCAGATCGTACCATCGCACTCCAGTCTAGGCAACAACAGTGAAACTCTGTCTCAAAAAGGAAAAAAAAAAGAAGCAAAAGATCAAGGAGAAACTGCTGCAAACTGTTCTAAAAAAATTGCATTTCAAACTGAAGCCTATAAAGTGGCAATAATCATCATCTTGTGATACTCGTATATCACAATATATGAAATTAAGCAATATTAATGTATTGTTTTACATGATTCTGATTTTATTTCACATATGCTTCTCTTATCAACTGGTTTGAACTGAGAACAAATATTTGTTTATTTACAAATATATAATTTATTAGTAAAAATGAAAGTAAATGAAATATGTTAATAACTAATTATTGATTTTTTTCTTTTTTTCCTTTTTTTAGAGACTGGGTCTTGCTCTGTTGCCCAGGCTAGAGGGAAGTGGTGCAATCACATCTCACTACAGCCTCAAATTCCTGGGCTCAAGTGATCCTCCCGCCTTGGCCTCCCAAGTAGCTGGGATTACAGGCTCACACAACTGCACCCAGCTAATTTTTTATTGTATTTTTTATGGAAAAGGAGTCTCATTATGTTGCCCAGGCTGGTCTTGAACTCCTGGCCTCATGTGATCCTCCTGCTTTGGCCTGCTGAAATATTGGGATTACAGACTTGAGCCATCCCATGTGGCCTGATTATTGAAAATTTTAATAGAGGAAAATCAGTAATAAAGACATAGCTTCCATATCATACCTGTGCCTCCACTTCCCCATCTGTTGGTGAATGTTTCACAAATGCCGTTATAGTCTTAAGATTGATAACCATACGTGGATGGGAGTGCTGGGCAGTTCATTCTTTTGAGTAGACAAATTAGACAGTTTTAGGAATGGAATCTACCACCATATACTATATTTTATCTATTCTAGGAAACACATTTTCTCCGAACTTACCAACCTTGAAATCAGGATACATCTAGAAATCAATGACATCTTTCAGGATCTGCTGGCAGGTATTAGCCACTAGAGGAATGACTGCAATTCCATTTATCATCTTGAAAGGCAAAAACAAAGGGCTTCATTGTTTCTAAGAATGGAAAGAGATCAAATTGTGTTATATTTGCCAACTGGGATAGGCACAAAATGGCTGCCTATCAGCTGAAAACCATGTGGGGAAGAAAAAAAAAAAAGAACAAGACAACTCACTTGGAATATATTCAATACATTTCAAAGTTTCCAAAAGTTACTGTGACCAATATATATGCTGTATAGAATTATTCCTGAGCATGCATCATAGATCATCAACTTTTTTTTTCCAGGTGGTACATTTAATGGTATTAAATTTCATAATCCATTGACTATTAGGTTTAAGCAAAAATAATATGTCTTTTACATCAATAGGAAAGCCTGCAATTTAATTATTTGAGTGTTTAAGCCCTTTGTTCAAATGCACTTTTGCGAGTTCGATCTATGGGTATCTCTGTGAGCAGTATATACAAGTTGTGCTTAGAATATTTAGAGAAAGAGGCAAAATGCTAAAAAGGAATTGCAGCCACTAAAAAAAAAAAAAAAAAAAACATACAATTTTGACTGCTGCCTGACATATCAGCAAATTGGAATTAAACACTGATACCACAAACAAGCACATTAATGTTAAAATATTTACTTAAAATTAATTTATTATTTAATAAATCTTTGCCCTTGATCAACAGTATTGATGATGCAAAAGATTTAGTGAAACAATAATTTGTAGAGGCGTTTTTTAAAAAACAGGTTGATACATAGAAAACAGTATTTCATGATGAATTGAGGAGATGAAAACATTATCTTCATCCAGGTGCTTCTGAAATAGTCTTAGTTAATGACCTAATTCATGTGTTGTTTTTTTTTAATCTGCTCTGCCAGTATGTAAATTATTCTACAAGAGTTAAGTAATTGAAGAGGCTTAGTAAATCTTCCAGGAAACTATGATACTGTTTGATATATTATCCAGCCAGAGCAGTAACATGATTAATATACTTCCCATATTGCTCTGCTTTTTTTCAGAAACAATGAATGAATGCAGAAAAACACCCTAACAGAAACACACAACTGAGTTGGCTTTACCATTAAGGATTTCATTAAGATCAAAGGAACCTGTTTCATCCATCTTAAACCTTCACCTGGCGAGGTGATTTTATAAATCATAGTCTACTTTTAAAGTTATGCTTACTAGAAAACAGGTCACAATGTTACCCGGGATGTGGGGGATACACCAGGAGGGAGTGGAGGAACATACTTGCAAAAACATCCGCGTTCCCCTTTAGTGGATACATTTCTTGCTCCAGTTTTTAAGAATCACTGTTTGGAGACTGGTTTGCCCGTTTCTGTATGCCAAAGACAACAAACAATCCACTCCTCGGAGTCCAAGAACTCAAGATGCCGCTTGCAACTATTCATGTAAAAGGCAGCTAGACATAAGGGCCTGTGTTTCCTCTCTTGATAACCTAGCCTTTTTATTCCTTTCACTGAGGACAACGCACCAGATTAAAGCACATTAAAAGATAAGGCATTCAGTACCATTAACTCTCACTGTGGACAATGTTTATCTTCAGGTTGTGAGAAATCTGCTAAAAAACATATGCAATGTTGGCATGTTTTTACTTACAAACCTTTGTTTTTTTAACCTAGAATGTTGGGATTAGCTGATGGCTCCTTTCCTTATTTACATTATTTTTGCAGTTTTTTTATTTAATCGGTAAATGGTTAGTATTCCCAGGGCCTTCCTTACCACCCACACATACTTGCTGACATAGTAACACTGACAAGGAAATAAATGCTTAAAGAACTGTGGGCTGGAAATGAACTTTACATGCCCTTAACCACTTAGCTAGACTCAAGTAATGAAGCATCAAAAAGCAAACCCACCAGTTAGGTTTTGTATGTGAAACAGAAAAAATACTTAGTTTAACTTGTTATCTATAGAAGCATAACACACCTAAAATAAAGACGAATGTTTTTTGTTTGTTTGTTTTGTTTTGTTTTGTTTTCTGAAGGACAACATCATAATCCTGAAGCTCAGCTGGTTCTAGCTACCGAGGTTTGGCTGAGGAATGCTGTTGGTGAGGCTCATGCCTTCCCATACGCACACACAATGAAGAGATTCACTCCAGTTCCATATAAATACACCATGTTCCAGTAGTTGGCTTACTAACTCATTGCCCTGAACTTGACCTTTTCCTAGAGAAGGAGTGTCGGAAATGTGGTTAGCTTCTGAGGCAAATCCATAAAAGCCAACCTAACACATATTGAACATAGAGTAGCTTTCCAAACTCATGGAGTATGGATCCCCTTTCCCTGTGTCAATAGTGTTTCCATGGAAAAATCCTTACGCATTCCAAGTGGGGTTCTCTCTTTCTCCATATGGGGAGGCCAAAGCACATCCCACTCTAGCAAGAGAAACAGATAAGCACACCCCACTCTAGCAAGAGAAACAGAGGTAGCTCCCTGCCTTACGTCCTGTTTTTTCCCATTCTGACGGGGAGGAACGTCTTTAGCAGACAGTGGCACTACAGCTAATGTGGATTGAGTCAGTCACTCAAGAATTCAGGGCTATGCCAAGGTTGAAGATCAGAAACGGTCTTCCTAGAAGGTGGCTGAAGGGTTACAGACTGTCATCAGAAAATCCTTACAAACCAGATTTAGCTGGTGTCTCAATCACCACTGTCACTTATACCATGTGCCCCACTTCTCAGGGACTCATATTTCCTGTCACCACCTCCTGTGGCTTCTGACCAGCACCTCCAGCTTTCCCTTCTGCCTCTTCCTTACAGGAGTCCTCCTCTCTCTGGAACAAAGGTGCTGCCATATTCCTGGTGATAGCTGTGGCGGAATCAGATGGAGAATAAACCATTTTCCTGGAAACAATTCTACTTTGACTAAATGAGAAACAAAACATAATTTTCATATTATTTCAACAGAATATTGCATGCAAAAACTTCTAGTCATTTTTAATAGGTTTAGTGGGGTTAGCAATTCTCTAAGTAAAACTTACAATAGGACATCTCTTTCAGGCAGAGATTGGAGGCTCTGAAGAAAGGGCACTGGTGGGTAAGGCTTGAAATTGGAATCATTACTGGCCCGTTTATTTCTCCACTGTACCAGGTGATCTGGAGCAAATTCAAGGGCATTGACATAGGGTGGAAAAAAAAGAGGGTCAAACTTTTAAGGGCAGCAAACGGAGGGGCAAGGAACACACAAAGGAGAAAAACCCAAAGCCATAGCTGTGGAATAGAAGCCAATTTATTTGAGGTGCTACTACAAATGTTCATTTTTAAGGTGAGTGGAGAGACTAGAAACTACCTTGGCGTTATACAGCAAGGGCGTTTGGGGGGATTTCTGTATAAATTTTACTAAAATGCAAATGGTGCAAAGAATTTCCATCTTAAGCCACTTGTGTTAACAAGTATTTCAAGTTTTGTGTTTACTAAATTTAAAAAAAAATTAGAGATACAAATTAATTAATAAAAGGATGATTTTCTCATTTTGGGAAATTGAAGAATGCCATTTTCTGCACCTAGCATCAGACCGAGGATATGAGGTGAGTCTGCCTATGTGAATTGCCTTGCCTGTTTTCATTAATGACTGTGTCCTTTGTTAATATTCTTACGATGAAATGTATTCAGAAATATCATTTCATTTTCTGAAAGTAAAAACTTAGTCAAAAAACAGAGCCAAATGAGACACAGTGATGGTGAACCATTAATCTCTTCCAAATGGACTCTTTAAACTCTAATAATAAAAACTATCACCTGGCTTCGCATTTCCCCTTTGCATATATGGATACATTTTGACTGCTTTTCAGTTATCTTGTCTATCGTTGTTTATGTGCATTTTAAAATCTATGGTGAATATATGTTCTCTCTGAGACTTGTTTATAGAATCCTCAAGAAAAGAGTGGAAGAAGCTGTTTATTGAAATCTCTTGTCTCACACTTGGCACCAGGACATGCCAGGTTTAAAACAATGTTTGCCTGAAGGTATCCTTTTCTGATCCAGCATAGTTACTTACACGTTGCCTGCTAGGTATACTTCTCAACTGTTTTAACATTAATGTGTTGATAATATTAATAATAATAGAAGAATTTGCAATAACAACTGTCATTTATTACAGCAATACAATTTTTGAAATAAATTTTAAATAGATCATTCTAAACACCACAGCCTATGCATGTGGAAACTGACCCTAATATAGCTTAGGGTGGAAAAAAAAGAGGGTCAAACTTTTAAGGGCAGCAAACGGAGGGGCAAGGAACACACAAAGGAGAAAAACCCAAAGCCATAGCTGTGGAATAGAAGCCAATTTATTTGAGGTGCTACTACAAATGTTCATTTTTAACTGACCCTAATATAGCTTAGGGTGGAAAAAAAAGAGGGTCAAACTTTTAAGGGCAGCAAACGGAGGGGCAAGGAACACACAAAGGAGAAAAACCCAAAGCCATAGCTGTGGAATAGAAGCCAATTTATTTGAGGTGCTACTACAAATGTTCATTTTTAAGGTGAGTGGAGAGGACCCTAATATAGCTTAAGGATTTTGCAAGGTAGCATAACCAGTTAGTGGAATAACTAGTATATGTGTCCAATACTCCAGACTCACCACCCCAAGCCTTCTAATCTTTCTAAAAGTAGCAGCATTTAAATTATTTTTGTCATTCAGGAATGCTTATTAAATAAATTTCAATCACATATTTAATAAATGTAAAAAATACCCAAAGCTTGATTGTCGAAAGTGTTCCCTTCTTTTGTTAATATCAAAAGATACTAACATTTTGAATGTGTGTAAACCTTCTAAAACGTCATTAATAATAGTGATGCAAAATAGTCATTAGAAAGGAATGAGTCATTTGTGCTTTCAAATTTTATATTTTCCTTGACAGAAAATTTAATTTTGATTTCAATTTTCCCAGGCACATGCACATTTCCAACTTAAAAGATTTTGGAACTAAAATAGAGTGTAGATATTTAGCGAATATTCTCCTAAAAAGCAATTTACCTCTAGAAGCTACTGGGTTTTAGACATAATGAGTGAGTGTGGAAAACTGTGACATGAGAAAATTAATAAAAAAGACTTTATGTGTCTAGATTTAAATAAAAACTATGAATATGGCTTCCAGAATTTGCTAAGTCAAATTAATTTACAAACACCTAAAATAGTTAAGAAATAGAATTAATAATACACCAAACACACACACACACACACACACACACCAAGAGATACATACACACACACATTCTTACAAATTGTAGAATAATTGTTGGTAACATCTAAATGAAAACACGTAAGTGAATTCACATTTTCTTTGTTAGACTATTGGTTTATATGAATCAGTTTAGATGAGAATCTAAACTTTCGAGAATACATTCTAACTTCACACCTAAAGAAACACTACCCCCCCCCCCCCCCCCCCCGCCATCAAACTCATCTGGTAGTAAGAACAAACTAGTGGTACAAAACATTTCTCTCTAAAGATTTCCAATTTTTTAAATAATTTGAAAATAGAAATACAATCTTAATTCATCAGAGGAAAGCACTGATATAAAGTGTATCTGATAAGTGGAAAAGGAAATACATAAAATTTAACATATGATATGAACACATAGTAATGGCAAGACCAACACAACCTCTCCCTCATGATCAGATTTCAGTTTTAGCTTCACTAGGTGGGGGTGTCTCCTCCGCTGAGTAAAAACCTTACACCCCCATTAATGCAGGTCCTGACTCAAGGCAGCAGCGTCTCCTCACCCAGTGGAGGGTGGAGGAGCTGGCAGGCAATGTGCATGTGACAAAAGTGCCAAAGGCCGACCACGTGTGTGAGTGAAAAAGGGTGCTTTAGCTCCCGGGATCAGCAATTTCCTCCCCCCTATTCTGGTAAGACAGGAATGTGTCACGACACACTCTCAACTGCAACCTTCAATTCATTGAAATGTGTTTAAGCAAATCAAACCTGTCATCCAGAAATAGAGCATTTGTCTACACCTGGAAAGATCTGGATTTCTTTAGTTTTTATTTGTTTGTTTCCCATAACTTTCAAGCAACCGTACTTGCCTCCTTCGAACTTGGCATAGTTCAGTAATACAAATTCCTAGCCCAGTTTGGAAGGAGATTGTTCTTTTGTCGCTGTTCAAGGTTATCCACCCGGGCTGATTTCATGCTTGGCTGCATCTGGAGGCTCACGTGTCTGCTTCTTAAAGTAACGCTCTCCTCTACCAGGATTCTGAAACCACAGAGTAGCACGCAGGTCTTCAGCGTGACAGACGCCTGCTCCTGCTCAGATGGCAGTGCGGGACCTCAGGAGGACAGTCGTGTGGGCTCCTCACTCAACATCTCATAACCTGCTCATTTTAACAAGTTGACCCAGAACTAAGGGACCCCAATATAAATTAAAGGATGCAGTGGAAGGAGAGAAATTATTTGTAATGTTCAAAGAAAGACCTCAAAACAGAATAAGGCTTCTTTCTTCCCTTGTTTACTCTCTTGTGGATGTTGAAGTCTCTAATCTCTCAGAGTTCTGATTTATCTATTCTATATCTCTACCATCACCTATGTCCATATCTATCTATAGCTATAGATAGGGTCTGGATAGGAAAAAAAAAAAGATAGGAAGCATAAAATTTAACACCCTCTAGATGCCACCTCAATAAACCTTAGTCTAATTATGGTCAAACCAATTTGAAAGATTAAAAAAAATAAACAGGCACTCAAGGCAATAAGTTAGACTAAAAGTAGCCCCAATAAGATGAAAATAAGAAAAAAAATGCATATATTGATGCTAGTGATATAGGTAACAGAAAAAAAAGACATTATAAATACTGAAGCTCATCCTTTGAAAAGTAATATATAACAATATATTAAAGAATAAAAGAATAAATCAGAACTATCAAAATAGAAATAAATATGGTATAAAGTAAGACTATAAACTTTATAATAGCAGAGGTGGTATTTTAGAGCTGTCTTTCTGGCTCTTAGAAGAGTGCTTGGGACACATGGGTCACTGTTTTTATTGTAGTTATTTTTTAGCTGAAATAACAGACCATGGAAACGTTTCAACATTTTATGAAAAATTATCTTTGCAAATGTTATTTACTATATAAATAAGCCAAGGGAATACAATTAATGTGTATTAAGACTAATAGAAATATATTCAAGATTTTTCAAAAACTAGCAATAATAACTAAGAAGCATACAAATACAAAGCTTTCACTCACATCTACCATAAATATGTATATCATCTAAAAATTAACTTGGTATATAGAGAGGTTTTATAAAATTGTACTGTATGAACAAAATGTTTTAAAACTGAAACATATTCCTCAGTGAAACATAAATGTAAATAATACAATATTATTTGGAGGATTATTTTAACTTTTATTTCAACTTTGGGCGTGCATGTGCAGGATGCGCAAGCTTGTTACATAGCCAAACGTGTATCATAAGGGTTTGTTGTACAAATTACTTCATCACCAAAGCATTAAGCCTAGTATCTATTAGTTATTTTTCCTGATTAGCAAGAGTGTGACAAAATGGTTTTAAGGATATTAATGAAAGAAAATTTGTTAAGAGTTTTAGAAACAATAATAATGAGAGGACTTGCTCTACTAAACATTAATGTATATTTTAAAGAACTGTAATGATTTCAAAGTTGTACTCCCAAATAGAAAAAAAAGAAACAACTTAATAAAACAAAAAGTGCAAATGTAGATATTAATGTACAGATTTTAGTATATGCCAAAAATGCCATCATGAAAAAATAAAAAAGATACATT
Organism: Pan troglodytes; assembly: GCF_028858775.2. NCBI lineage: Eukaryota > Metazoa > Chordata > Mammalia > Primates > Hominidae > Pan > Pan troglodytes. Next base: position 109,618,508 of record NC_072412.2, on the reverse strand, counting down.
ATTTTGTAAGTAGCTCTGGAGTAACCTTTTACTAATACAATAAAATTTCTTCTCTTTTACCCTATGTCCAAATGTATTATACCTAGTTTATATGAGCTAATGTTAAAAACAAAGCAAATCAAAACAAAAGAATAGTCAAATAAATGAATCTCCTATTTCCATGATTTGAAGGGAAGCTTTTGTAAACCCTCGTACAAGAGCACAAATTATTTTTTTAAACTACACTAATTTCATACATTTGAAACATACGTATGCAAAAACAGGCAAACAAACCTTTTAAGCTCCCCAAAAAATTAAAAAGCAAACAATAGTAATACATGAATGATTATATAAAAGAGCTTAACATCACTAAGAAAAAAATATAAGTAGATAATTATATAAAATAAAAATTCCCATATGTGAATTTACTTGTAAAAGTTAATCTTGCAAGTGTTGAAAAATGCAATTTAAAACTATGAAAACCATTCCTCTTATAATTTTGGAAACTTAAGAAAATTTGTGTTAGATACCATAAAATGTACAGTTTAAGAAAATTATCGTGGGTCTGCTTTTTTTTTTTTGAAGGGAAATAAACAACCTAAGATTGCTTTCAATATGTGAATAAAGGAAATAACCTTAATATTCAACAAAATCTGATTGAGTAAATTGTGCTAGATGTATAAAATGAAGAATCAGAAAATGAAGAAAAAGCAGAATTCCTTTTTCCAAAGAACACTTGCTGACCTGATAAATATTTGAGATATATATTTCGTGAAAATATAAAAACAGACCCATGCAAATAAACAGAAAAACTTCACTTTCATGTTTCTCCATGTCTATTTAACAATGTCTATGTGTGTCATCACTGAATGACAGCAAACAGATCAGGAAAGATCATATCATCCACGAATGTCAGGATCTGTACGCCTTTTGAGGTAGGATTATTTTTTCCTTCTATGCATACAGTTTTGAAGTTTTATAGAACTTTTAAGTTGCTTTACAATTTAAAAACAAAAAAATTAAAATTAAACATCATTAAAAAATAATTTCACTACATCTATAAGTTTGAAGTATTACAAAATTATGTTGTTTTGTAGTTGCCAAAAATATTCATTAAAACAATTAACTTTTATCAAGTAATGGGCCAATCTGATTCTCTTCGTTTGCATTATTACATATGTGTTGCTTTGCTTAAGGCCAGTGGTTTAATAGCAGCTTCCTCTCAGACATTAAGATAAAATATCCAAATTATAATGCTTTATGAGGCTTTGACTCACTCACAATTAGATCATCTTAGTTTGCTTTATTTAAGTTCCTTTGCCAATGTCTGTTTATAGAAGTCCGGAAAAGGAATTCTCAAAATGAATCAGAACTGAAACAGCAAGTGTTCCAGAATGAACACTCTGCACAATGCATTCAGACAGGGGATACTCTTAGAACAACCACTATTTTTACCTCAATAGGTCAAGCAATATAAATCACAGCTATAAATGACATACAGCTACGTCTCCCTAAAAATGAGATCATCTCACACAACCAATAGAAATTCCGCACATACGTAAATGGAAAATTTTGACATATCAATATAGGCTATTTACGCCTCTTCAAAATACTATGCGTAGTTTCTATCCTACATATGACAATAGTTGCATTGTTCCTTGATTTGATTATCTGTCTTACATGGTCCTAATAATTTCTCTTTTTTTCTCTTTCTTCTAAGTGATAAAGAAACTGGGCGAGTCTGAAATAGGGCATAATTTTCTCCCTCGCTCATTGTATTTCGAAGTAGCCCTGATTAATAAGAATTATGGATGAGGGCTTGCTCGGCTGGGCTTTAGGGCTGTTTTATTTTACTGTAGTGATTGTAGCCTTCGGTTGTCTCTGTTCTTCTTCATGAATTGAACTTTTTACCTCCAAGAATCCATACGCTCATCTGACCTACAGAAAATGCCAAATGCTACCTAATTGTCTCTCTACCTCCGAAACTGTACCAATTATTTTTATTTCAAACTTTACTGATTTATTTCAAACTTTACAGACAGAGAAAAAGAACAGGAAAGGAAAGAAACATTCCATGTTGAAGTGAACACATACATGTCATTAATAATTTAAACTAAACATATAAACAAAAAGGTCAAGGTTGTCCGAGATCTTTAAATACACTTTTTTTTTTCATGTTCTGTGTCTCTCTTGATTTGAATGCAAAGAATATTCTCTGGCATTTTGTAAATCTGTGACTTAAGATATCGATCATTTTGCCAAAATACAACTTTCTTGTACATGATGTGCAAAGATATCAATGAAAATGAACCCAAGGTACTGAACTACTTGCAAAGTTTTGATAGCACAGTGTTTCAAAGTAAATCCACCGAGGACAATACCAGGTTCCTGGCTTGTTCTGTTCTCTATTTGCTCAGGCTTTATCTTCTGCCAAACACCTACCTTTAGGAAAATTAAGAACAAACGTGTCTGCTGTTATATGTAGTATCTTTAGTGGAACTAAAACTAGTATATGTCACTATTGACTTGCTAGTTTGATAATAAAAATCTGACCTGTCATCTTTGACCCAAATATTTGTAAATATTATGCTTCTGAGATTATTACCGTGGTGTGCACAGAGCAAATCCAGAGTGAACAGGACTTAAAGCTGGGAGCCTCCGGTGGAAGTCGTTCCATGGCCTTATCAGCAAAGCAACAATTTTTCCAGCATTCTAGTTTATTTGTCTGTTTCCAATGCATTTTACGTAAAGGATGGTTTTGAATTTGCTGATTTGCAGCATCTCCTGGCATATGGTGTCCTTCTTAAATCTATTTTTAAAACCTTTTATGGTAACAGAGGGGGAAAATTTCCCCATCTCTCTCAATGTATACTTATAAAAATAAAATTTATTCAGAAAATGTACAGTATGCTTAATCGTGAATTAACGTGGTTGCTGAAACGCTATTCCTTAACCCCGAGGCATATGCGATTTCTAAAGAAACAAATTCAGCGTTTAATTAACTCTGAAATCCTCCTGTAAATGGAGCTTATATGTGTGTGTAAAGTTCAAGGCAGGATGAATTTAGAGAAGGAAACTCCTCAGGGGGGTGGCTGTCCTACAGAAGCCAGCCGGCCCTATCTGAGGCAGACAGACCTAGCGCATGGCTGGGTGTACTAAATTAAGGAGTGCGGAGGTTCAACCAGAGTGCACAGATTAAAATTTTCAATAGACCCAAAAATGTCTCGAAGGCATGAATGAGCCTGTCACTTTTCCTCTGCCTCTCCAGCAAATGATGGATTCACTTTATACCCACAACACAACACGTGAGATATGCCTGGTCTCCTCCGTTATTCTTCCTTCTCCAGTCATGCTGAAATAGAGGTTGTGGTTAAACAAATCTGCTTTTATGGAGCAAAGCACTGTGAAACAGAGCTGATTGGGGCCTGACACATCAAATTAGACGGGGGCAGCAACGTGCCTGATGACTCTATTGTTTCAGGAGGCGGTGCTGCCTTTGCCATCCTTCCTGACTACACAAGTAACTTTGTTTAATTTTAATTTTGAAGAGAAAGCTTTTGCTACAGTGAAATAATTATTACTACTAATTTTTCCACCTGTATCTTAAAACCTGCTTTACAAAGCTGATTTTGCCAACCAGGCACTAGACTAGCAAATCATTTAACAAAGACGAGAATTTACTATTTATGGGATGCTGTTTTAAAATGCCATTTTGAGAAAAATAGCAAAGCAAATGACTGATAAAGTAAATAATAAAATATGCATAAAATGTCCTGATTTTTTAATAAAATCATTTCTATAAATATAACTAAGACTATTCTCTACTATCTAGCACAGAAATCTTACCTACTTTGCAAACTATAAAAAATCATGAATCATCTTATAAGGGTGGGGGTTATTGTATAAGAATTATTATATTCCTTATGTTATTATATAGCTTTTGGATACATTTCATATATATATATGTGTGTGTGTGTGTGTGTGTATATACAAAAAATATGTATTTACCCACCAAGATAAGTCTAGGACATCTCTCAGTAGTTTATTTACAGTTTCTGAGCAAATAACACCCAAAAAGATGCTTACTTTTAAATATATTAATATTGCTATTTATGTAAATACACTATACTTTCTTCTTCTAACTCCAGAGGGCTTTAAAAGTTCACTTCATTTGTATCTGGCAATCCTAAATGTAATACTCTGGTAGTAGCCTTATTTACCTGAAATAATAGCTTACCTTAGGGAGGTATAACGTAAGAAAAATCAGTTGGGAAATCAGACATAATGGATTTTTAAGTCACCAATTAGTTGCATATAGCATCCTTTCCCATCTCAACTCAACAGACTGTAGTGTGGATTACAGAAAAGAGTGGGTTTAATATAAGTGACCAAGTCTTAGAAATAAATGATAAAGGCACAGAGTTCGCCGGGCTGCTCTTGCTCAAAATGCTCAAAATGCTGTTAAGATCATGGGTGTATTTGCGGCCCTCCACACAGAAGCCTGTGCTTGTACCACTGGGCAGATTCTCTGACCCTGAGTTCTAGCTCCGTCTCCCTAGAGCAGGTGATAGAAGCGTTTGATCTCAGACATTTTTCAGATATTTAAGTGATGCTATCATGTGAAACTGAACACGGCAAATGAAAACAATTGTTCATAAAATTACTATTTTTCCTTGACATCTATCATAGCTTTTAAAGTTCAGACTGTTTCTGGGAGGATTTGGGATTGTTCCAGATTTGTAAAATTTGATAAATGATTAAACAAAACTGCATTTCCTGGTTAATACTAAGAGATTCTTATAATTGATACCCTTGGTATGAACTCACCTGATGGTCACTGTGAAATGTACATGGGATAGAATAATCTCAAAAGCCCTTCAGAATGACCTTTTTATCACATGTATGTCACAGACAACATGTGAGTGTGGGTGCTTTGGAGTTTGCTTCTCATACATCAGGTCTGACACTATAAGAAGCTATGGTATTTTGTTTAACACAGCTCGAGGTGATATGATCACTCAGGACTACCTAGCATCTTTATGTAGTGCTACAGGGTGTGAAGAAACAAGTTATTATGACTCCTTTATTTTGGTTGTTACATTTATAATAGAAAAACTGTGGGTTTGAGGAGATCCACGGGGGATCCCTATAGGGCAGGTCTCGGATAACATGTTTTCAGAGTTGAAGTTCAGAGAAGGATGCCAGGGATCAGTGCTCCTGATGGGTTTGTGATAACTGCATCAGTAAGTCCTGTCTAATTCCTCCATCCTGAGAGCAAGAGGGTTTTTCTGGAACCTTGCATTTGCATTCAGAACTTGATTCTTTCTTGATACATTTAAAGATTACTCTACACATGAGCATGCACAGGCATGTCTCCCACAGGTAACTTCTCAAATGCAAATTCAACCAGTGATAGCTGTAGAAGATTATGAAATACAGCTACAATTGTGAAGTCTGTATTGGTTTCACGCTGAGATTATATACAACTTTATTTGAAATTAAGGCCTGAAATAACTTACCTAACACTTTTTCACTCAATTTGTTAATAATGATTATCTTCTCCTAACATATTCCAATTAAAATATGAGCGAATAAAGTCCTAAGAAGAGGAAATCCTCATGAATTAGTTAACATATAAAATCTTGTCAATAAAACACTTGTATATCAAAAATGTGGAAAAGTACTGTCTTTGAACTAGCTGAAGTTAGGCAATAGTAACAATAATCTTACCAAACAAAAAATCACCAGATTTAAAATCATTTGCTGCTCGTTTTCATCTAAATTTTATAGTATACAGTGTATATATTATGTACTAAATAATATTTGGGGACATTTAAAAAATAATTCTTAAGTTCCAGAATTTTACATGGTGATATAATTCCCTTAAAATAGCTACCCTCCTGCCATACCTACCAAATCTCACACTCTCACACAGTTACCCCATACAAAATAGCTCTAACAATAGTTGTAGATATTTTTGCCTCCATATATTCACAAAGTTTCACATTTAATAACTCCTCAATTAAAATTTTCTCTACACTGTTAAGAGAAAAATATATTACTATAACGTAGTTAAAGGAAATTAATCATAAATCTGTTGGAATACTTAATATTACATTATTTTAACATAAAATACTTGCAGAAAATGACAGATGATGAAATCAGTATTATGAAACATAGAAAAATCATTACAATTGATTAAAGTTGTAATAAAGACAGTATTTCTTTCCAGAATAGTATAGAGATGATTCAAATGTGTTTTCTAATTTGCTCTCAGAATTAAATTTTGTATATATACGTTTCACTTAGGTTATAAATCTTTTTTATTGGCAAGTGTTTGCACTATAGTTTGTGATACATTTTTGTAACAATGCTGTATGATTTTCATTGTCAGAATGACAGAAATTGAAGTTAATGTGGTTTGAAATAGACAACTCAAATGAGTGGAATAAGTGTTGATAAAATAATCTAATTTTTGAAAATATTAGCTTATCAATATAAAAAACATAAATTTACCATCATTTTATGTCATTTTACTGATGCAAAAATATTAAGTTTTCCTCCAAACTGATTCTCACTCATAATGAAATTCTATTTGGATCCAAACCAGGTTTTTATTTTATTTTTAGGAATGAGAATATTTTTTCTTAGAAGACACTTAAAAAAAATTATACAGAATACTTACAAGAATTACATGTGTGTGTATGAAAAGTTAGTGACGATATTAATAGACCTATGAAGTTACTGTAAAAAGTCAGTGTAAAAATGAGATTATACATTAATTGACAAACAGATTGAATTATTTCTAAGAATTGAATATAATAAACTTGTTTTTTCAAATTATTCTTACAGCAGATATGTTATTTGGTAAATGAGTATTTGGTGAGATTATTATTATTATATAAATGTAAATGTCAGTCAATTGATGTAGTCAGTCTCTCTGTTAACAAATACTTTTTGAGCATATCCTATACTGGAAATTTCTTCTGAGAATTGAGTATACAGTGCTAGAAGAGATAGGCAGTCTATATTTATGTTGCTTCATTCTATTTAGAAAGCTATATAACGTACAAATACACACACAAATAATTAAGATAATCCCACTGCAAGTGCTAAGAATAAGGTCATAGTAGCAATATGGTTCAGAGTACTGAGAGGCTATCTATGGAGGACATTTAGGGATGACAGCAGGTAAGACATCTCTGAGGAGCTGGGCCTTGACTTGAAACCCGAATGATGAGAGAGTAATGCATGATTTTACAGGAAGAGGCCTCAAGGGAAAAGAATAGCATGTGCAGAATTCCGTAGTAGCAAAGACGTTGTGTTTCTGTAAGACCAATAAAAGCCAGGTGGATTTGAACATGGTGAAAAGGGGGAAAATGACTGGGGGGATCTTAGATCAGTAACAGGCATCAAGCCATTCAGGATCTGTCAGGTCATGATAAGGAGCTGGGATTTTATTCTAAGAACACTGGAAGGAAGTTAGATCAGGGAGTGCTGATTTACATTTCAGAAAAATAACTCTTGGTTGTTCTGTAGAACATGGACAAGAAGAGTTTAACTGGGGAGGAGGTAACAGGATAACAGGATAGCATGCCATGGCCACTGTCCAGATGGAGATGATGGAGGCAGAGACCAGGCTGTGGCTTTTCTTTTCTTTTCTTTTCTTTTTTTTTGAGACCCCACTTCTAAATACATAAAATCTGTGGATCCCTACTGTCTCAACATAAAGCCCTGACCCTTTGATTCCTGCCTGCCTTTCCAGCCTCACCTCCCTGCACTGCAGCCAGCAGGATTTTTCAGTCTAACAAGTCATAAAATGCCCTTTGAGAAAGCACCCTCTGACGCAGGGCATTCTGAAGGTATAGGTGCAGGACTAGGAGAGGCAGTGAATGTGAGTGTGAGTGAGACACAGACACAGTATCTCTCCTAAGGCTTTCTCTGAAGTCATGGTGTGTGAATGGTCATGATGTTTATTGGGAGGAAGAACGCTTGAGGGAATTGGGAGGAAATTAACAGAAGGAAAAAAATCATTATCTCTGTTTTGTCTAAACCTAGTGCTTATCTTAGTGAAGATGGCAAGTGGGAGATTGGATATAAGAATCTGCCGGTAATGAAATAAGGCTTTGCTATTGCTGTACATTTGAGAGTCAGTGTGTGGATGCTATTTAAAGTTACAAGGCAAATAAGGGAACCTCAGGAGGGAGTGCACAGATAGAGAACAGGGGTGAGGGAAGAGCCGCGGAGTGCTGCTCTATTCAGTGAACTGATACAGTAGGAAAAAATACCAACACAGAAAATGTGATTACATTACCAATGACTCTGAGCCAGGTGTCAAGAAAGCTTAGAGATAAACATTTTAAGAAAAAGAACATGTCAAGTGCTGCTGAAACCTAATGTAATACAAGGACAGAAAATTGACCTTCAGCTTTGGCAAGCTCTATAGGTGCAGTCTCTGTGCACTGGGGGCAGAGGAACTCTGACCAGTATAGGTTGAAGAGAAAGTGTGAGATGAGACAATAAGGCTGGTGTGACAGGACATTTTTGGAGATGTTCAGTTTTGAAGGAAGAACATCACGGTATAAAAGGCAGGAGGGAATAGTACCAAAGACATAGGTACTGAGGTTGGCCTTTGAACAGTGTCTGTTCTTTCATCTGCACAGGTGGGGCAGCTGAGAATACGGGTACACGTTTTTTAAAGTGATGATTGGAAGAGGAAGTAGTTCTTGACTGAGCTCAGTTATTTTATTCCCGTGCTGAGAGTCCAGTTGGGAGGAGCTGTTGAAGAGTTGAGGAGAAAGTATGAGAGAGCCATCCCAAAGAGCAGAAAAGGCAATTTACTAGAGAAATGGAGATGCATTGTTGAATAGCATTGAGAGACTATTTGAGATCAGTGGTCATAAATTTGAAGCGAGTCCATCCAGAAAGACTATGAAATGTTTCTCTAGCAGCATTCAACTATGACCCTTTCAGAGGGATGGGGCATCAGAAATATTGGTATTCTGACAGCTCTATTCACAGGTATTTTGACATTAGTTTATGCTTAAGATTATGGGTATCTTAATTCAGATTCCTACCAATAGTGTCCAAGGGTTCCCTTTTCTCCATATTGTCTCCAATATTTATAGTTTGTCTTTTTACAACAGCCATGCTACCAAGTATAAGGTGATATCTTATGGTGATTTTCATTAGCAGTTCTCTGATGATTAGTGATACTGAACATTTTTTTTCATATACCTGCTGGCCATTTGCACATCTTCTATTGAAAAATAGCTATGCAGGGCCGGGCACAGTGGCTCACACCTGTAATCCTAACACTTTGGGAGGCCGAGATCACCTGAGATCGAGAGTTTGAGAGCAGCCTGACCAACATGGGGAAACCCCATCTCTACTAAAAATACAAAACTAGCTGGGCATGGAGGTGCATGCCTGTAATCCCAGCTACTCGGGAGGCTGAGGCAGGAGAATTGCTTGAACCTGGGAGGTGGAGGTTGCGGTGAGCCGAGATCGTGCCATTGCACTCCAGCCTTGGCAACATAAGCAAAAACTCCATCTCAAAAAACAAACAAAAAAAAAAGAAAGAAAGAAAGAAAGAAAATAAAGGAAGAAAGAAAGAAAGAAAGAAAGAAAGAAAGAAAGAAAGAAAGAAAGAAAGAAAGAAAGAAAGAAAGATATCCATGCAGATCCTTTGCACATTTTTTAATTTGGATTATTGGTTTTCTTGCTATTGAGTTGTTTGCACTCTTTACATATTTTTGTTATTAACCCCTTGTCAGATGTATAAATTGAAAATATTTTCTCTCGTTCTGCAGATTGTCTCTTCACTCTGTTTATTGTTTCCTTTGCTCTACAGAAGCTTTTTAGTTTTATCTAATCCTATTTGTCTCCTTTTCATTTTGTTGCCTGTGCTTTTGGATTCATAACCAAAAAGTTGTTACCCAGACCAATGTTATGATGTCAAGGAGTTTTTCCGTTAGTTTTCTTTCAGCAGTTTTAGAGCTTCAGGTATTCTATTAAAGTTATTAATCCATTTTGAGTTGGTTATTGTATATGTTGTAATGAAACTATGTGGCTTTTAACCTGCATACCCAGATTAAGGAATGTTAGCTGCTAATGTGTTTTAATTAGAATGCTCTTACATGATTACTGAGTATAAATGTTACTGTTAGAATATCTAAGCTGTTACATTATTGTAAATTTGGGGTGATTTTTCTTTGGCTAAAAAGTAAATAGGCGAGTACACATATAAGATTGGAAATTGTGATAATTTAATTCCAACAAGAATAAGATTTTAGGTTGGATATATTTCTTCAAGCGACTATCAATAAATGTGAATGATGGACAGCAAAACTATTCATATATCATAATTAATCTCACTACTTGAAGAGTGATATTTATCCAGCCACCCATGTGCCTAGCCTTGTTTCTATTTGTTTGCTAGAATCATGACAGAGAGAGAGAAAAAATATAACACATGTATTTTTTCTTTGATTAATTTCTTTACAGGGGCTCGTTCTGTTGAATGTTAGTGTCAGATGTGAACACTGTATTTCATTTAAGAGTAAGAAATACAGAAAGAATATTGCAATGACCGAATCCTGAAAAGATATGGGCAAGTCTTTCAGATATTGTTGTTTCAAATGTAATGAAAATAAGCTAGATTAATAATAATAATTTCTTATTGTACTAATCAATTACTCTGTGGAAGAAACTATGTTAAACAATTTACATGTATTAATTAATTTAATGTCTACATCGGCTGAAAAAGATAAAGTCTATCAGTTCCCCTTTCCTTAGGAAAAAACTAGTGATTAATGACGTTAAGTAAGTTGCTTGCAACTAAAATTTAGAACCAAAATGCAAACCTGGGTTCATTTCATTCAAGTGTTAGCACATTTGCAGGGCTATCTAACGTTTCATTTAAAAATCTAAAAAATTTCATAAAACTTTGTTATCATGAAAGCTTGAGAAACCATGTTTTAGACAATAAATACTTTGAAAAGCCAACTCATATTAGTGTGTTAATACATCCAAGAGATAAAATTTAAAAGGTGCACATTTAAAGAAAGCAAAACATTTCATATTTATTTGCAATTGTGTATTTCACTTTTAATTTTTAGCAAACTGGTCCAATCATTGAAGAATAGCTGGCTTTGAACTCTGGGGTTGGAGATGTAAAACCCGGGAAGTGGGACTTCTCCATGGTGGACAGGTGTTTTCTTCACACAAAGGATCCACAGCTTATGGTGCATAGGTGTGCACATATGTATGTGTTTTATGCAAGGCAAACAGATTGTAAGGCTATTGTTCATAGAAAAGTAGTAGGTTATACATGCTTTTAATACATACTATTTTGGTTAGGTCACTGGAAGAAAGTTTTGAAAAGGAGTAAAACAGCTCTTGAACCTAAAAATTATGCCACATTTTACGCCAGGATAAAAGTGTAGCACAAAAATACTTCCTATATTATGTCAGACTAACAATGTCTGAAGTAACCTAGCGCAATGCTTCTTTTTTCCACTGAACCATAGAAGTTCAGAAAGTATAAGAAGATGTCAAGTTTATAAGGCATTGTACTAAATAGTAACTTAGCACTGTAGGTGGATGGCCTGTATTTTTGAGTGGAAATGAATAGCTTCAAAATTGAATGTCAAAACAAAAGTTAGAAAAAAATCTATCATAGATTAAAAAATACCACAAATAACACGTTTTTATGGAATATAGCATCAATTATAGACAATTTTAAAAATATGTCATCTCCCAAATCCTTTGTGCATAAATCATATCTGTCATGTAATTTTTATTTGCAGTTTATTTGATATAATACTTTCCCACTTGTTTAATTTAGAGATCAAATTCATCTAATTGTTTATACACCAAATGACACAATGATGATTATGTCTATTCTGTGCTCTATGGTTCCTTAATTGACACTTGAACAATTGTTTAGACATAAAAAGTAATCAGCTAAAATTGATTATTATGAATAATATTAATAATAAAATACTTATCAAAATCAATCCTTTCTGCCAAACGGAATCAGAAAAAACCATTCATGTAATTAAACACATTAGCAAAATAGGCATTTATTATATAGAAAAGAAGGAGAGAGGAAAACATACAAATAGAATATCTTTACTCAAACCAACATACGATTCTGATGTCTAAAGAAACGTTAGAGTAATATTGTATATACTCCCATCTTTTTAAAAAGAGAGTAAATTTAAACTCAAGGACATTAAGTTATCTATCAAAGGTTATTTTTCAAAGATTCCATTTCTTTTCGTTATTCTCTTCATAAGAAAATATGATGTTGACAGATTTGGAAAAATACACTGCTTTTTACCTGGATATCAATTTACTTATAACTGCTATTACATTTGTGACAGTAAATGCCTCGTCATGTCATTCAACTACAAACCAAGGCCTTTCTGTGATTCCTGAAATAGAGCCTCAAACAAAACCTAAGGGGTGATTAAGAAAGTATTCCAATCTCCCCAAAGCAATGTGAAAACCTAATCCTGACAAATATATTTATGGTGTTAACATCTCCTATTCTAAAATCAGTTAGCTTGCTTAGAAGAAAAACTTATAAGGGGAAAGGTATTGAACTTTACCAAGTACTTACCATGTTAAAATTAGACAGCCCAGTAGAAAAAAATCATTGAAGTTTTTGAATTCCATGAATTAAAAAAAATTATTGAAGGAATGCTAACTATAGATCAAGGGAGGAAAAGGTGTGTTTCAGCAATTGAGTATAATAGTTATTAAAGTTCCATGACGGTTGATCTTTATGTTCTTAAAAGAGCCTGCCTATGAACAACAATGTGGGTGAGAAAGGTCATTAATAAATAATTGGTTAACTGATGGCTAGACCACAGTGCCAAAGACGAAACTAAAATCCAGAAACTAAAAGCCCCAAATGTGAGTGACAAACTTTTGCAATATGTGAATCAGGCTAAAAGTTCAAGGGGAAAAGGAAGGCAAAGAAGGACGTTTATATGATTGAGCATCTTGGTTTGAAAGAAATTATATGTTTAATTATATTATTCCCTTGTCCTTCCATGAACCCTATGAAGTATTAATAGCCTGTTTTATAGGAAAAGTTCCTTGAAGCTGAGAGCATTTATATAGGTTATCCAAGGTTCCCTTTCTGGTAAATAGTGAAACCAGAGTCCAAAATCCAAACAAACTGACACGATATTTCATGATTTGTCATCTAAAGTTTTGTTGCACGAAGTGTGGTCTGTGGATCAGGAATGTCTTCATTTGGGAGCTTGTTAGAAATGAAAGATCTCATACTCAAACCCAGAACCGTGAAATCATAATCTGCATTATAAGGAAATCTCCAGGTGATTCTTATCCACATTGCAGTTTGAAAGGCACTCAACTAAAACACTCTAATGGAGGCTAAGTGGGATCCACAACAGGACCCCCAGAAGTCACAAAGAGTTGAAGGAAGAGGAGAGAGTTAATGTCACAAATGCAGAGCACGTGCCGAGGGACTTTTGGGAAAGTCTGGACTGCTTGTCTCAGGCAGAGGCAAAGTATTAAATGGGGCAGACATGGCTATGCTGTGCTTAATCTAAGACTCAGACAAATACGGAGATGTGAACTGAATTGGTATTCCAATATCCCCTTACCAATTATCTGCTCCCAATCCCTCCTTTTACACTTCAGGTCCTAACTTACGCAAGCATAATATGTAGAAGCAAGAATGGAGTCTCTTATGCCCCAACGTACCAATCTGTTCTTCAGAAAAGCCTGCTAGTCCTAAAAGAAGGTAATGGGATATCCTGGATTGTTCAGGGTAACCCTGATTCCAAATACTGTGTTATTATTACACCTAGTATCATGTTACAAATAAGAGTCTAAAATTTCAGCACAGATATGACTATTCCATGCATATCAATGAAATGAAATACCTGGGTATATAAAGCTTAAGTTTTCAAAGTGGTGATTCACTAGAAATTCTGATCACTCTAAGCAGAATGCTTTAATATGTAGCATTATGACATTATATAAACTCTATATTAGGACGAAGTAAAGATCTATTGATATTCAGTTAACAATTCCTTAGGGGTGTTAAATTAATCTTCAACTGTGGCGTGCCCCATTTTCTTCCTACTATTTATCAACAGCTGTATTTTAAAACTTTCATTTACTCATTTAACATTTATTGCGTACCTAATAGATGCTGGATATTATCTTAAACATTAGAGTTAAACAAATGCCTCTGAGTTGCTGCAGAAGGCAGAGACACGCAAATAATAAGTAAAAATGAGTGTTGTTGCTATATTTTAAAAGCATATAGGATTTAATGGACACAAAAGACAGAGGTTCAGTTCAACCTAACATGAAGTTGAATTCAAAGGAGATAGGAGGCTTGAGATGAATGACATCGATGATCACTATATGAAAAAGTTTCTTGGGCTAAGTGCCAATGCCAGGGGATATGCCCCTGTAAGCAAAGGCACCAACAACTTTGTTGAAGATACAGGTAGGATGACTGTTGTGTAAGATGTGACAGATTTTGTTGAGAAATAAGCCCGCATCTGTGGACAGGTCTGCTTTACGGAAGGCTGAACTTTGTAGTTTAAATGACAGGAAGCCCTTGGAGGAGTGAGTAAAGTGATCATTCTGTCAATTTAGAAAGACCATTGTACTTGATGTTCCCCACTGGGCCTGTCGTGGGGTAGGAGAAGCAGGGAGGGTTAGCATTAGGAGATACACCTAATGTAAATGATGAGCACACCAACATGGCACATGTATACATATGTAACAAACCTGCACGTTGTGCACATGTACCCTAGCACTTAAAGTATAATAATAAATAAACAAATAAATACCATTGTACTGTTGGTGTATTGGGAATAGATTAGAGCAAGGGAACCATTTGGGAGACGAGAAAGATGATGAAGGTTGAAATTCAGAAAATGGTACGGTGATGTAATATATTTTGGCATCAAGTCTGTTGCCTGAGTTTAATTTACAATATGTTTAGGTAATAGAGTGGAAAAAACAAACAAACAAACTTAAAAACAAGGATCAGCATTCCTCCTTAGGAAAAATAAGGGGGCTGTTTAGAAAACACTTCAATAAAGTTCTTGAATGAAAGGTCAGACCCTGGGGCATGAGTTAAGGGAGAAATGGAAAAAATGGCTCTGCTTTATAAATGGTGAAAGAAATGGGTAGTGAGAAAGTGTGAAGAGGAGAGAGGGGACAAGGAAAACGGAGTAAATGGGGAGAATCACAGAAGAAAACTAGACAGAAGGCTGGATAAAATCTCACATTTTTGGAACATGGATGTCTAATTAAGGTTGATGCTATTAAGCCTGCTGAACACATGAAGGCTGATGTTAAAAGTTTTTCTATGTTCAGTATGCATATGGAAAAAGGAAAAAATGACCCTTAGTCTAATATCTAGGTCTTTCTGTGATAGAAAAAAGGGGAGTTAAGAAATGGGTAACAAAAGTGAAAAACTGTGCGCAGGATATGAATGAGAACACCAGCGAATATTGGAGGTCAAATCACCTGTAAGTTTCAGGATCTGTAGAAATAAGAACATGAGACGTGTCCTGAGACACACAAATGGCGATATTGAAAACGGTGAAATACCTCCATGCCATGTGCTCCAACATATGAGAAAAGCTCCATAAACAACCAACATATTCATACAGTGGTTCTTATCTGAATACAAGTTTCGATTAAAGTATTGGTAAGTGTTTACCTAATTTGAATTAGAATGGAGTTTACCTAAATAGGACGAAGAGGGCGCTCATAATAAAGAGCTGCTAACTGCCACTCTCTGAAGGAGCCATTTGTATTCTTCATAGTCCTTTTGTGGAAAACCAGGATAAAAGCTCCAACAGACCATTTAAGGTGTGAGTCTTATGTCTGGGTTTGTAAGAGTTTCCAACCTAGAAAGCCAATGTCATTAGTTCCGGAGTCCCAGTTCAGATCTACTTTGCCAGGTCTGCATCTCTAATTTTCTAACTTCTGGATGAGCCATCTGTATTAGTCCGTGTCCTTGCTGCTGATAAAGACATAACCGAGACTGGGAAGAAAAAGAGGTTTAATGGACTTACAGGTCCACATGGCTGGGGAGGCCTCACAATCATGGTGGAAGGCAAGGAGGAGCAAGACATGGATGGCAGAAGGCAAAGAAAGTGCTTGTGCAGGGAAACTCCCAATTTTAAAACCATCATATCTCGCGAGACTCATTCACTATCACGAGAGCAGCACAGGAAAGACGCACCCCCATAATTCAATCCCCTCCCACTGGGCTCCTCTCATGGAACCCAGTCTAATATCTGGAATTACAGGTGTGAGTCACTGCTCCTGGCTCTTTGTTGAGTGACTATTATTTTCCTGGCATAATTCAAAGGGCCTTACAAGGAACCACTGTATGAACATGTTGGTTGTTTATGGAGCTTTTCTCATAGGTTGGAGCACATGGCACAGAGGTATTTAACTGTTTTCAATATCACTATTTCTGTGTCTCAGGACAAGTCTCATGTTCTTATTTCTACCAATCCTGAAACTTACAGGTGACTTGACCTCCAATATTCGCTGGTGTTCCCATTCATATCCTGGAGCACAGTTTTCACTTTTACTACCCACTTCTTAACTCCCCTATTTTCCTATCACAGAAAGACCCAGATATTAGACTAAGTAGCCCGAGCACAGTTTTCACTTTTGTTACCCATTTCTTAACTCCTGTATTTTCCTATCACAGAAAGACCCAGATATTAGACTAATAGAAATGTGGGCGTTACAATTCAAGACGAAATTTGGGTGGGGACACAGCCAAACCATATCACCCTCCAAGCCAGAGTTTTCAAGTTAATACATGAGCTCTTTGTATGGCCTCATAGTCATTGCAAAAAAAACAAAAATCACAGGAGAGCTAAATATATGGTAAGCATCCATCAGACTTCGTACCATTCTGAAAGAGCCACGTTTAATTTTGTGACAACCCTTCACATAACTCTTGCACAAAAATGGAAACCTACCACACATGTGCTTTCACTGTAGACACAAAGTGTTCTTATTCATTTTGTTTGTTTGGTTTTGCTTTATCTTTTCATCGCCCCCTCAACTCTTCACACCCACCCCCCAGGGTCCAACAACTAATGTTAATAACCAGGTTGATTTGCTTTCTAGGAAGTTTTGTAATGAAAATTTCAGAATATTGTTTGAATGTGTTAAATTTTCAGGCCAAAGAAGTTTGTTATTTATCAACAAATGCTGTTTGATTCTAATGCCCGATAAAAGTTCAAATGTATTGGAGAGGTAGTATTCTGGCATGGTTATGGAGGCTGGATCCGGGGAGAAACTGCTTGCATTTGTATACTGATTATTTTTCTTCCTAACTGTAATGTTGGGCGGTTACTTAACCTCTCTGTGATTTAGTTCTATAGGCTATGAAACAGAGATGAAAAATAAAATCTGATGGGATTTTTTGGGAATTAAATGCATTAATACTTGTAAGGCACTTTGAATTATGCCTGGAAAATAATAGTCACTCAATGAAGAGCTGGGAGCAGTGACTCACACCTGTAATTCCAGTACTTTGGGAGGCTGAGGCAGGCAGATCTCTTTGAGCTCAGGAGTTCGAGACCAGCCTGGGCAACATAGTGAAACCTTGTCTCTACAAAAAATACACAAATTAGTCAGGCATGGCGGTGCACACCTGTAGTCCCAGCTACTCTGGAGACTGAAGCAGAGAATCACTGGAGTCTGGGAAGCAGAGGCTGCAGTGAGCAGAGATCACACCACTGCACTCCAAACTGGGTGACAGAGAAAGACCCTGTCTCAAAAAAATAATTACTCAATGAAAAAAAAAATCATGTTTGTATATTGCTGTCATGATCATTGCAATTGCTAGTGTTCTTACTATTTCATTTCTAACTCTAAAACCATGTGTGACCGTTTCAAACAGTGGGCTCAGGAGTATTTCTTGAGGATCTCCCACTTGACCCTGTCTCTTGCTTGTATGTTCTTGTGTTTCCTACTCATCTCTTTTATGATGTACCAAGTGCACTCAGGTGGTGGTTGAGGAGGACATGTTAGCCTTTTCCATCAAGAATATGTTGGAATGATTGTGGCCCCAGGAGATGGTGTCTTAGGGTCGAAATTTCACTTCATAAAAGAGCATCTGTCTTGATTATTGGAACTTCCCACAGTTTCTTTCTCGACCCTTACACCTCTGTCAAGTTCACCCTAAAGGCCAGTATTGAGGAGCACCTGCAGAGCCTTTATGAGGGCTGCAGTCCTGTCTCTTCACCACCTTCCCGACAGAGTGTGGAAGACCTGGAGGGAAGAAGGCAGTCCCACTGCAAGCTCTACTGGAAAAATCATTTAGAGTTTACATGAATACAATAAAGAAGGTCAGAGAAGATTTAACAGCAGGACAGCTAGTGAAGCATTGGCAGATAAGCCCACTAAATGCAGTGTTCAAGTTGACTCATCTTGTAATTGATCTATGGGTTTTAATTAGTGTGTGACAGCCGTAATTTACCTTATCTCAAATATTATCATTATTTTTTCAAGCACTTTCCCTTTGATGATTATCTGAACACAGAGTAAGCGTATTTTAATTCAAGGCAACACCCTGTTATCTCCCTTAATTCATCATTCCATATATTAAAAACATATATCTTATTCGAATTTTATTAACGATCAGTGCATGTGTTGTAAAAGATTTCTATTTTTTTAGTGAAATTTATAAACCCACAACTCTTTGGAATCATATAATCAAAACATTTGATTACTTTTCACATAAAAGTTGCTATTTCTCAGCATGTTTACTATGTCACTTGAGGTTGACAAATTATGATTTAATGCTAGTGTTTCTTTTCAATGATTATCCATCAGAAGGAAAGTTATGAGTGTTTAATTTTTGGATATTTCTAATTTTATTTACTGTGTTAATTACTAAGCCTAAAGGAATTTAGGAAAATAATTTTAAATTAAATGTAGCTTATTGGGAAACTTTACTTATTCTCTTTAAAATATGACAGACTTGGCCATTATGTTCCCTGGGCATTATAAGCTTAGGTAGTCAGTTATTCAATGGGGTTTAACTGGATCAACTGCAAAAGCCACAACTTTTGAAGGAAGCTGACTAGCAAATTCACATATTTATAGTAAACCTTTATTATGGGGATTTAGAAATATCAATTACAATCTGCTCTCATTTTTTTTATAAAGCAAGAAAACAATATAAGTTGTATCTAGTAAAAAAATATAGATATCACAACATTATATTCCTTCACTTCATTACTCTTTCAATTGTTAAATCTAAGCCAAAGATGTAGGCTGCTTTTGCTCTCCACAAGAGTTTAATTTTTAAACTTCAAAACTATTTTATTTGAATTCAAATTACTAAGCATTTTAATTATTAAGTAAAATTCCTTTCAAATATAATCACATTCACAGCTCTTAATAATAATACCTGTCTAGAGAAAAGTATTAAAAACTAGCATACTCTTGGAAAAATCACTTTATTACTTAGCCTGTTAAAACTGTATATGTGCTACTATCACTTGTGGCTAAGTAATTTCTGCAATATTCAACATTCTTGTTTCTGTCATTCATAACAATAAGCTTAACATGAGATATAAAATTAAAAAGGCATATTTGTTAAAATTGTTTAATGATTAAAATCTTTTAATATTTTAAACTAGATAAAACATTACTAAATTAAGGTGCTCCTATTATGTCAAATACACAGTGTCCCAGGAAAGCAGAGATTACAGTGTGTAGGGAAATATTCCCCAGCCAGAATGAATGCAGTATTTAATATACAGTCAGGAAATAAAGAGCTGCTGGCCCTTGGTAGCTAACCTAGAGACCTCTGGGTGCTGAGCTAGAAAAGATGAAGTTTGATTTTGACTTCATTGGATAAACAGAATGTCATCCCCACATCCAATTCCACCCACATTGAACCCCTGGCATGGTTAATGATTATAATCTTCCCATTTAATCACGGGAACTCGGTGACAGGCAAACAAAGGTTAGCTAAACTGACAGTTCAGACTGTTTCAACGGAAGAGAACTCCACAAGTTTTATTTTTAAATGTGCATGTCCAATTCCAACAACACTCTTCCAAAATGCAGCTGAATTATGTACAAAGCATAGTTACTGGAAAGAGCTCATCTTCTATCTCTCATGTGACAGGAATTATCTGGAAATTTGCTAGGTTACTTTCAAAGGTCCATTTTTCCAATGCTTCTTTCCTGGTTGAATTAAGTTGGGGGTTTTTAAATATGGAATAAAGATCGGGATAAAAAGGAGATTCTTTTAACTAAAATTGTTTTCATGCTCTTATCTTTAATTAAATCATTTGAGTTATTTTTTCTAAATAATCTCATTTTAACATATTTTTGTTTTTCACAGATTATGCAACCAAATCACCTGGTGTCTACTAAAATGAATGAAAGAACTTAGAACATGTCCTATAGTAGCATGTATTGAAAAATCCTTTAAATGACGATAATTTTAAGTTTTTAGAATTTTAAGCAAACACACTGTGAAAATAAAAATTTTAACATTTATTATATTTTAATTGAGTAGTCAGAGTAATTTAATGAATTTATATTAGAGAAGTCAAGAATATTATTTACCTTATAATAAAAAATTCAAAATGCATGAGAATTTGATTATATTAAATTTAATGTGAGGTTTTACGAAAGATAGTGTATGCTATTATACACACATGGCTATGCCTTACTGTAAAAATGTTGGTATCTTTTCTAGGATTATGTTTTTATCCTTACATGATAAGATGTACTTTAAAATGTATTTGCAATTTTTTGATGAATTGAATTTTACTTGAAATTTATTACCTAAGCTGTGTGTGGTGGCTCATGCCTGTAATCCCAGCATTTTGGGAGTTCGACGCGGGCGGATCACAAGGACAGGAGAGCGAGACCATCCTGACTAACGCGGTGTAACCCTGTCTACTAAAAACACAAGAAATTAGCCGGGCATGGTGGCACTTGCCTGTAGTCCCAGCTACTTGGGAGGCTGAGACAGGCGAATCCCTTGAACCCAAGTGGAGGCTGCAGTGAGTCGAGATCACACCAGTGCACTCCAGCCTGGGCGACAGAGCGAGACTCCGTCTCAAAAAAAAAAAAAAAAGAAAGAAAGAAATTTATTACCTATTACTGACATTGCTTCTTTTCATAAAACCTTAATTTGAGATAACGTTTAACTTATCTTTTGTGATATGTAATCAATTATTGTTCTAAATTAGTTTATTTCAGTTACTTTGTTATCGTGTTTCCAAAAACTGTATTTTATTCTTTTTTGGGCATGCCAATATAACTTTGTATTATTGGGTTTTTTGTTTAATGATCTTTAATGATGTCAATGCTTGTTTAATTTTTTTTATTTTTTAAAAAGATTCACTGTAATAAGCTGAAATGTTTTAGAGTTACATGAATCTTATAATTTCACAATTCTATTTTTGGAAAAGAAATCATCAAAATAACCTCTTCCCTGCTTCCAAAAACAAAAAATAAAAGAGAAACAGAGAAAGAGATAATATCAAAGAACATATACAGGTGCAGATCAGAAATGTGATGTTTGCCGTTTATGCATTTTGGGGTTCTTTTCAAGAAAGTTGATACAAATTCATTAATAAAAATGGGTAAGCATGATCAGAAAGAGAAAACGCACAATAAATAATTAATGATGGAAACTACTTCAAATTACAAAATCTAGAAAAATAGCATGTTTTTATTAATTGACTGCCTGATAAACTATAAATGATTCCTTAGTTTTTAGTTACATATACTTTGATCACACTTCATACGACAAAATATTATTTGTAATGATTTTTGTAGAGATAAGAAAAAGGTAATTTAGTACTTTTTTTAGCCCTACTAACTACAATTTGCATTTCATTTTTGATAGTTTAGAAAAGTTTCTTTCAGCATCACAATTAGAGGACTTTTTAGCATATTTGGGGATATCTTGGCCAACTTCTTTTGTATTTCAACTATTACAAACATACTTGATTTTTTTTAATAGTTCTGCTATATGTTCTGCTCTGCAAACACAAGAATTCAGATAAATTCCATTTTGTATGATTCTCATCAAAGAGAAATATAAGATAAATTTAAATTATTTCAGGTAGATGGAAAATTCTCCTGTGAGTGCGTGATTGACAATATGTCCTAGAATCAGCAAACATGTTTGAGGCTTTATTGATATTAGAGGTTCCTTTCCACAATTTACAGTAAAAATAGAAACTCGCTGAACTATATACCCACTAAACTTATAGATTTGTTTTCATAAAATGTATCTCTTCCTGTCTTGCTCCTTCCCCTAAACATGTACACTCACATGAGCTCATTTGCATGCATACACACACCTCACACTTAAAATCTTAGAGGCAATAATTGGCTGTAGTGGAGATTCTGTGTCTCCAACAAATTTTCTCTTTAGTCATGTCATAGCAAGATGTTATTGGTAAATAAAGATTTTAAAATTAGTGTTAACTTAAATTCTCCAGAATTTATTATATCTGAATACAGCACACAAAGATTAATTAAATCCAATTAATAATTCCCAACAACTATGACACAAACAACCCTATGTTGTTTTCTAAAATCAATAATCAATAAAAAAGCAAAAATTGAGATTTAAAAAATTGGCAAAATGCACATTTTATTTACAAGAATTCCAAGAATTTCAGCAGAGATGAACCAATAAAATTTTTTTTTAATGTCAAATAAAATTATATACTTATTCTTTACATTTGTGAGGAAGGGCTTATATACTATAGGTATTGTTAATCATATTACATATTTTGAAATAATCAATAATACTAATTATCTTGAAAACCTATCCCATATCTTCGTGTATTACACTCACGTAATAAAACAAAATAACACTTAGGTTGCATAAACACCTGTACTGCCAATAAATAAAAACAGTTTTTAATCCATCACTCCATCACTTGTAATTTGATAAAAAGCAGAATTCATGAAATATACAAACTTTTTAAATCCATAAATCAATGCTTTGCTCTACACCTCGTACCTGATAAAAGTGTATGCACACATTTCTCCTGAGAAATGTTAGTATTATGTAAGTTGTTTACAATTACCTTTACCTTATCCGATGTATAATTGAAATATTTGCAATAACAAAGTTTTCCCATTCTCAACATTTAGATTACCAAATATCTCACTTGTGATCAGGTATCTATTTTTCAATTTGGCAAATTATGTTGGCAAATGCCATTGTAACTAATCAGAACATCTGAAATAGAAGCATACATTAAAAGGACTTCTAAAGTTTATTTTATTGGAAAAACAAGAAGAATAGTAAAAAACTGTAGGAAGAGTTAGTGATGATTTTGCCTGTAGATAGAAGTTAGACTGAGGATAGCTTTTTAAAAAAAAATCTGTTTCCAAGGTTATATAACACATTGCTTGAGCCATCAAGATTTTATTAAGGAGGAAAATAAATGAGAAAAAAAATGATGCTGTATTTTAAGCCTAAAATGATAGAGTGATTGCAAAAGGGATTAGAGGTGTTGTTTATTCTCATATTGATTCTCGCCTGTAGACATTTAAACCAACGCAACAAACAAGCTGAGAATGAATGGGTAAGCCGCGTAACTTTTTCAATTTTATAGCCACAGAAGCAGGACACAGTGACTTATAACCCTGAATAATTTGCTGTCCATCTAAGATAGGAACCAGCAACATTGAGGAATGGACTGCTCAACTTTCTAGAATAGGTAAGAACTGAAGTCCATGAAGGATACTGATATCCAGAAGAAATACACCAATATGAACGTGGAACAAGAGCCTCACTGTCAGTGTGTGTTCAGGTAGTCATGTCTAGCAGGAAAAACAAACAACGTTGAAAACACACACTACTATGTCTCAGTGAAAAGTTAGACCAAAATTCAGCTAACATGGGATGTGAGTCCTAAGGCAGGAACTTCAGGAAAGTCAGTCAGTCATAGTATTGTTTTTATCTGTTTTTTGTTGTTTTTTTATTGTTGTTTTTTGTTTTTTGTTTTGTTTTTAATTTTTAAGGTAGAAATAATTCTGCATAAAGCTCACATTCAAGTTAAATAAGATGCTCTTCATGATGGTCCTTTATCAGTTATCCAGTGTCATGTAAACAGTAGATACACCATCCCTGCAGAGAAGCAGGAGATGGTGAGAGGAACAATTTGATTTGCTCTCCTCTCAAGCAGTCTTTATTTCTGTGTGCCCCTCACAGAGCAAGTGCCTCAGTCTCTGGATTTGTTCTTGATAATATATATTTCCACTTCACATGCTGACTTTATAACCTAGCTTCATGTAAGAGATTCAATGTTATGTGAATTTCACCTGATACTAGAAGAGACATGAAGTATAAGAGAAAAAATGTCCCAGAATTTATTGGGAGAGAGTTTTCCCAGTAGACTGCAATTCTCTGTTGAGAAAGTCCAAGTGAATTCAGTGCCCAAAGTATAATGGTGAACAACTGTATGAGATACTAGTGGATGCATATCAGCCCCATTCTACTGAATTATACATAAATAGGTGGCTTTGCTTCCAAAAAACATGTGGTGCATACAACTACCTATTTTTGGTATAGTCTGTGCAGTTCTCATCAGAATTTCCATACTGCTGCAGTCACAAGCTCAGAGAAGCCAACTATTTGTCTCACTGATTTTCCTTGAGTACACTGAAGGACAGTGTCTGGTAGGAAAAGGCCATAAATACCTGCATAAAGCCAAAGTATTATTTTTCCCAAGCTATTTGCTATCATATAAAGCATGCCTTTTCCTGTCCAATCTTAATTTGAACTCAAAATTCACTTATATAACATAGTCACAGATATAGAATTATTTGTCATAGTTCATTTTATGTGAATTCTACATCAAAACACCTTAGAGAGTTACATTGTAAAATCATAGTGGAAGAGAAGCTAAACAAAAACTGAGACAAAAATAAACTAGAAATAAAAGTTTCAACATGAGCTTAGCTGGTGAAGCAAGTAAGCAAAGGGAGATTTCTCCAAAGAAAAAAAAAGAAAACTCAGAAACAAATCGTCTTACTTTTTTACTTCATCACGTCACTATTTATATCTACAGAACCAAAAAATATATCTGTGTATGTATTACACACACACACACAAACACACATGCACATGTATCTTTCTATATATATAAACTATATATACAAACACACACACATATATATACTATATTTGTAGTATATAAATTCATAATTTCATGGTTTCTTAGGAAGACAAAGGTAATGATCCATCCTTTGTTATAGCTACCATTAAATTATGAAATTGCTGGAAATTGTTCATTACTTTCTCATGCTCCACTGGTCTATGCAGTCTATTTACAGAGACCAACAGAAGCCCAAATATGGTCTTCAGAAAGGACTAAAGTTGCAATTGCAAAATGACAGTTAAGAAATTCCTCTGGTGCTTTAAAATATATATTTTAACAAGAAAATATCTGGCCGTGTGCGGTGGCTTATGCCTGTAATCCCAGCACTTTGGGAGGCCGAGTGGGGCAGATCACGAGGTCAGCAGATCGAGACCATCCTGGCTAACACGGTGAAACCCCGTCTCCACTAAAAATACAAAAAAAAAATTAAAATTAGCTGGGCCTGGTGGCAGGTGCCTGTAGTCCTAGCTACTCGGGAGGCTGAGGCAGGAGAATGGCGTAAACCCGGGAGGCAGAGCTTGCAGTGAGCCAAGATCGCGCCACTGAACTCCACCTGGGCAAGACTCCTCGTAAAGAAAAAAAAAAAAAAAAAAATCCATGAGGCAATGGATTATAGTATGGTAAATATCGAAAGAACACTTCATTTTCAAAATTACTGATATTTTGAAAATAACTAGAATAGAAAATTTCCCTAGGATGAAGGTTTGGGATCAATAGAAAATTATCTGAGAAGTATTGAGTCATTATACATCCCAGTCCCTGAACAAAGACCTGCAAAGTAGTTACTATTACAAGCCCCATTCTAGAGATGACAAAACTTAAAGTAAAAGAGAAAATACTTGGCAAATATCTCAGCGCTGTGATAGCCTAACATGAGGGCCTATGTGTCTTCTTATTTGTAGAGCAACGATGGAAACGAAATAGATCTTTTACCAATCTAGGCTCTTCCTACCAAATCTCCATTTTCTTTGCACACACCCACTTTAAACTTAGAACCTTAAAAACAAAGCATTCTGACTAACATATTCTTCAGTCCTTTAGATATAAATATTGAAGGGCTCTAATGCATATATTCATTTTTTTAAAAGCCCAAAACATTCGTGTAACGTTTCTAAGGTCTCTTATATAAATTGTTATTTTACATAACAGTTATTTGTGTAATTGAATATTCATATACCACACATTACCCTTCGACTAGAATTGATCCAACATTATGCTATCATACTGTGCATATTGTTGGAGCAATTTCATGAGACTTTGATTCTCTGAAAATAATACAAACTTTAGTGTTCTGGAGTACATTTTACTTTTTTAAAAATAAAAAATGTTACAGCTAGGCAAAAACAAAACTAAGCCCCCCTCTGCAATTTTTTTTTCTTTTTTAATTAAGATATAGTATTGTATGTCTTGCAATTTTGTAGGAATGGGCTTTCATTAACAATAAACTCTGTCATTCTTTTCATTCTGTTTCACTAATTCAAATTTATGTCACTCTATTATCCCAATAGTTAAAACTGTCTTGATTGGTTTGAGGTATATTATCCATTTTTTTGTATTTCATTTGTTTTCACACAGATTTCTTATTCAATGTAGAAGTTCATGCTACCAAATTAAATACTTTAAAGCTATTTTTAAAAGACCAAAGTAGGAAAAATTTAAATAACATCAAAATAATTAAAACAATGCCTATTTTACACAGCTTATTTTATTTTAAAAAATATTTTGTTCTACTTTGAAATAACCTTAAATATATTAAAAGTCTGCAAATATGGGATAAAGAACTTTCTTTTTTGTGGGATCTTCTGAGGACAATTAACTTGTCCTTTTTCCAATTCCCCATCACCCTGAAAATATTTGATGTTAATCTGTACCAACAAAAATCTTTTCCTACATGACCACAGTGCCACTAACAAATCCAGTAAATTAACATTGATGAATTATTGCCATCTAAACCTCAGACCTCATTCACATTTCACCAAATGTCCTAATAATGTCCTTTTCACAAAATAATTCCGTTAAGAATCATGGTATTTAATCTTAATCTCTCTCAAGTTTTTCATTCTTGGAAAATCCCAGAGTTCTCACATATCATTCATAATCTTGACATTTTAAAGATTACAAGCCAGTTATTGTGTAGAGCATTCCTCTGGTTGGGTTTGGGTTTGGTTGGTGTTGCCTCATATTTAGATCCAAGCTAAGCATCTCTGTCAGGAAGTAATGTTGTGTTTTTCCCATTGCATTCTATTAGGTAGAACATGATTTCAAGTTTCCCTTCATTGATAATGCTTACTTTGATCACATAATAGAATGTTTATCCAGCTTCTCTATTGAAAAATTACACTTTTTCTCTTTGTAAATAGTAAGAATTTGGGGGGAGCTACTTTAACATTCTCTAAATATCCCATCCCTCATGAAATTTTTAATTGTTTGATTTATTTATTTCGATCTCAATGGACCCAGGTTTTATGTTTCATTTAATGGATTATAATATGCTTTTAGAATAACTAATTTTGACACTGAAATTCTACAAAATTTGCCCAGTAAGAGATGTCTTCAAGAGAGATTGTTCACCTTACCCATCATTATCATCATTAAGCATGTCTTGTTTTGTAACAACACAATATATTCCTGAAACATATAATTCTTTTCCTGTCTCAGCTGTGAAAAAGAAGCCCTGGTTTCTTTTACTGGAGGATGTTATTTAGAACCCAAATTCCAAGAGCTAGATGTGCTTATTCATGCTGAAGCCTCTTTCAGTGCATGAAGCTAGAAAATACATACACATGCATACATCTATTTGCATAGACGCATACATTCACACACACACATACAGAGAGAGCAATGTGAGGCATGAGTCCACACTAACACCACTCCGATCCAACACCACAGAGGTCATTCGAGTTTTTACCTTTCGGTGTTTGTAAGTCCCCTCTCCAAGAATGAGCAATCTGGCTTTTGTTATCCTTAGCATATAAACTTATTTGGTAAAACCTTCTGTATATAACTGTGTGAATGCTCTTCAGAGTAACAGAACCAATAGGATATTATGTATATTTCATATATTATATATATATATAAATGTATGTGTGTGTGTGTGTGTGTGTATTGTGAGAGAGATTTATTAAGAAAATTAGGTAATGTGATTATGGAGGCTGAGAAGTCCCATGATCTGTTGTCTGCATGATAGGGACCCAGGTAAGCCAGTGGTGTAATTCAATGATAACTTAGTTCAAGTCAGAAGGCCTGACAGCCAGAATAGCTGAAAATGTAAAGTAATTAATGCATGTTGGGGAAAAAAGACAAAATTGTGCATAAAGACTTTAGTTCACCTCTCTAGACTCATGACAATAACAACATAATAATGTAGTATGTAGCAGAAGAAAAAATAGGACCAATTTGGCAGGGCGTGGTGGCTCACGCCTGTAATCCCAGGACTTTGGGAGGCCAAGGTGGGTGGATCATGAGATAAGGAGACTGAGACCATCCTGACCAACATGGTGAAACCATGTCTCTACTAAAAATATAAAAATTAGCCAGGAGTGGTGGTGCGTGCCTGTAATCCCAGCTACTCAGGAGGCTGAGGCAGGAGAATCACTTCAACCAGGGAGGCAGAGATTGCAGTGAGCGGACATCATGCCACTGCAATCCAGCCTGGCAGCAGAGTGAGACTCCATCTCAAAAAAAAAAAAAAAAAAAAGAAAAAGAAAAAAATACGACCAGTTCTTAAATACATAAAAAACTTGACAGAAAGAAAAACATTAGTTATTTTTCAAGTGTCTTTGCTGTATTCATAAATACTGACCCTATTTTAGATCATGAAGAAAACTAAGTCAAAAAGTAGAACAAATAAAACAATGCTATCTGATTATAATATTAAAATAAACAAAAAATAAGACAATTAGAAAAAATCTCTTTATTCTGGCAAGTAAAATAATAAATCACTTAAGCAACACTTTAGAGAAAAAATATACATCAAAATAATTCAATGTATCAAACATATGTATATATGTATGTAGGTACTGAAAATAGAACTATGTTACTTCTAAAGGAATGATCATAGATAAAATTATCTGATATTATATAACAATGTGTCAACAATTGGAAGATGAATAAAACTCATTGAACCAATGTTTTCCAAATGACCCATGCAAGATGTTACCAAATTATATATGGTTAAGAAATTCATTCAAATTACACAATGGATTTTTGTATTACAAAGGTGAGAAAAAGTCATAGTTACGGTTTCAGATTCTACAATGCAACCAACTTTTAAGAAAATACTACCTGTCAAGTTTTGGTGTGGTGTGAAAAAGAAGATCCACAATTATCTGAAGTTGGTTAAAATAGTCCTCCCATTTCCAACTATATATTTATATGAGTATTAGGATGGATTTTTTTCATCTATTATAAGCAAAATAAATATAGCAATAGCTGGATACAAAAGTAGAAGAATCTTCTGTGTTCTATTAAGTGAGATTTTTAAGAGATTTACAAAATGCTAAACGTACCAGTCTTTTCAACTTTGTTTATATTATTATTTTTCATAAAATATTTATCTTTTTGTAAAAATATGTCATTTATGTTAATATGCATGGCTTTATCGTGTTAAATATATATATATATGTATTTCAACATTTCTCAGTTTTGATTTCTAGTATAGTGAATATCAATATATATGACCCATTTAAACAAAAGAACTTTAGAATCCTTGGTAACTGTTCAAGGTTTAATTAAGTCCTGACAGCAAAAGGATTGGTTTCAACAATCTGTATCTTAAGTGTTGAGTTTAGACCATTCAATGTAATTGTTGATACACTTATAATTATTTGTATCATACTGTTGTTTTCTGTTTTTCTGTCTTTATTTTTCTGCCTCTGTTGATTTCTTCTTTTTATTTGAATTAATTTTATTTTAGAACTTCATTTTAATTTTTGGTTGAGTTTTTTGTTTTAATTATATCTGTTTTGGGGGGACTTTCTGGTGGCTGCTCTAGAGATTTAAACATATATTTTTAACTTTTCACTATATACTTAAAAGTTTATATTTTTCCATTTTCGTGGTCTTCCTTTATTCCTGAAGTTTTAAGTTTCTTTCATGAATCATTTTCCTTCAGTCTCAAAAACCTCTTTTAGCATTTCTTTTAGAGAAGATCTGCTAGTGAAAATTGCCTGAGTTTTCCTTCATTTGACAATAACTTTCAAATTTATTTCTAGAGAATATTTTCACTAGATGTAAAGTTCTGGGTTGGCGGTTATTTCCTGCCAGTATTTTAAATGGTGATTAACTGCTCTCTGCCCTCCCAAAGTACAGGAAAAAACAGAAACTAAACAAAGACAAGGAATTTTCCACATTTTTTTTTCCTGATTCATATGGTTCACCCTCTCCTATTCTCAAACCAGACAGGATTTCTCTTAGAACTCTGTCCACACTGGAAACCAAGCTGTATAATTTAGTTTATAATAGCAGTATCTGAGCTGCTCCAAAATATATATATCAACAGTGGTAAATACTGTAGATTTATATTTATATATATATATATATATACATATAGATATATATATGCAAAAAATATATATATACACACAACACTAGTTTCTTATGTCATTTAAGACATTTTTTACCTGTATACTTTTTTTGATGTGATTGTTTTTTAACATGCTACAAGTAACAAGAAAAAAAAAAAAAGAACTCTGTCCACACTGAGGACGCTCTTTCAATTTTGGGTTGCCTTCCAGGCTAGGTCAGAAGATACTGGAAGAAAATAAAGTGGGAATCTCACTGGCACTTTAGTTATACTTTGAGTTGTATTTTTTATTTTTTTCTTTCTTTTCTTTTTGAATCTGTCTGCTACCATTTAATTATCAGAGTCAAGAAGCGCACGTAACTGCTCCATGCATTCCATTCATAATTATTTGGCTGCATTTAGTAGGAGAGATAGTGATGGGTGTGTATGCTATGTTGGCTGAAATAGAATAGGTCTTAACTTACACCAACTGCCTCTGCACCTATCTAAATAATCGTAGACTATACTGTTGATATGAATTACACTGATATTAATCGTTCAATCAAATGTGCTTTCTTGGATGAAATCGCAATAAATTCTGATCCTTCCTATAGCACTGAATTTAATTTGCTAGCATTTAATTTGGATTTTTGCATCCGCAATACTGACAGGGATGATCTATAATTTTCCTTCTTCACTATCTTTCTCAGGTGTGAAAATGATAGTTGCGTTGACCCAAAAATTCAGTTGAAAAGTGTACCTTCTTTATTTGTTCTTGTACCGCTCTGGGTCTGGGTTTTTATTATTTGTATAGTGTGAATATTGTTTCTTTGAATTTTAATTGTGGTAAAACTCCCATAACATTTACTATCTTAACCGGTTTTAAGTCTAGAGTTCACTAGTGTTAGCTATACCTGCATTGTGCAAAGATCCCTAGAACTTTTCATCTTTCAAAACTGAAACCCAGTACCCGCTGAACAACTCTCCTTCCTCCCCCACCAACCCCCGACCATGCTCTGCACGGCCTCTGGCAACTACCCTTCTACATTCTATTTCCATGAGTTTCACTATTTCAAATCGTTCATATAAATCAAGTCATACCGGGTCTGTTTTTGTGCAACTGGCTTTTTGGTTTAAATTTTTAAAGTACATTTAGAAGTCATCATACTCTCTGTTTTGTGACGTTTTAAATAAATGTTATATTTTGAGAAATTGGTCAAGTTCAAATTTTCAGTTTTTAGCATAAAATTATTCATAATATTTTTTATCATTTTAATGACTAAAGTGTCTATAATAAAATTTTTCCTTTCTGACAGATTTTATTTCTATTTTTTCTATCTATCCTTATATATTTTATATATATATATATATATATAAAGTCTTTTGTTTGTTTGTTTGTTTTTGTTTTTGTTTTGACAGAGTCTCACTCTGTCACCCATGCTGGAGTGCAGTGGCATGACCTCGGCTCACTGAAACCTCCACTTCCTCGGTTCAAGTGATTCTTCTGCCTCAGCCTCCTGAGTAGTTGGGATTACAGGCATGCACCATGACGACACCATGTAGTTTTTAGTAGAGATGGGATTTTGTCTTTTTGGCAAGGCTGGTCTTGAACTCCTGTCCTCGAGTGATCCACCCGCCTCAGCCTCCCAAAGTGCTGGGATTACAGGCATGAGCCACCATGCCCGGCCTCAAGTCTTTACATATATTCATAATGTTTAACTTTTTAAAAAATTTTCTACTTTTATTTTAGATTCAGGGGGTACATTTGCAGGTTTATTACATAGATGTATTGCATGATGCTAAGGTTTGGTATATGGATGATCCTGTCATCCAGGCAGTGAGCATAGTAGCCAATAGATAGTTTTTCAGATCATGACCCCCTCTCTCCTTCCCTCCTCTAGTAGTTCACAGTGTCTGCTGGTGCTATCTGATGCACATGTATACTCAGTGTTTAACTTCCACTCACTGAGAGCTAGGTGCCCACTAACAGTGAATTAAAGAAAAAGTGGCACACATACATCATGGAGTACTATGCAGCCATAAAAAAGCATGAAATCATGTCCTTTGCTGAAACATGGATGCAGCGAGAGGCCATTACTCTAAGCAAATTAATGCAGAAACAGAAAAACGATTACCACATGTATATCTTTTTTGTAATATCGACGTGTGTGACAGTTGTGTAAAGCCTTTCACTAAGATTATGCAACTTTTAACTTCCTTTTTTCACTTTCTTTTGGAGGGGTATATGGAGTGAGGTTGATCTCATACTATCTACCTGTGGTTTGTCCCTAACCCTCCAGGACTTTTATCTGAGAGAATCTTACATATTCTGCAGGCCTCTTACCTCAGGCACTTCCAACCATTGCCTCCCCAGAGTGCAGAAAGTCTCCAGTCAGTGTTTCAAAAGCTTTCTGCTTTTTTGGTTAGTACCTGCCCATAGGGCAGGGTGTACAACACCAAACTGTCCTTCTGGGGTTTGGTCAGTGTCCCAGAGTTAAACTGGCCAGGTGTTGGAAGCCCACAGGTCTCTGGCAAAGTTCTGTTTTTTGTTGTTGTTGTTTGTTTTTTGTTTGTTTTGTTTTGTTTATTGTTGTTGTTTGTTCGTTTGTTTTTCTAAATGGCTGTAAGCTCTGATTCTCCACTGCATCCTCTCTCCCATGATAAAACCGTCCCTGGGAAAAGTTCTGCAGGTCACTAACCTGAACAACATTCTTCGCCTCTCCAGATTCTTAACAACATTCTTCACCTCTCCAGATTCTTAGCTCCTCTACTTCCCTTGTCTATGAATTTTTTTGCTGCATTTCAAAGACTGTATATCATCGTCTATTCTATCTTTTCCGGTTTTTTTGGGCAGATGTCCCAGTCTCTTATTGGAGTAGAACATTAGGCTCCAATCAGCTACTCTATTCTGCTTGGAATCCAAAGGCAGTTAAGTTCAGATTAATGATTAATAGATAATTTCCTTGTTTTGTTTTCTTAACTTTATGCAGGTGAGTTTTTGCAGGATTAGATGTATCTACATGTTTCTTCTCCTCACATTTCCGTCTCTCACTCCCTCTCTCTGTCTCTCCTTCTGTCTCTGGAAGTAGAGGCAGGGAAGTGTTTTTGATTGCCTGGAATGTTTTTATGGTTCAAAGTTTAGGAGTAAATTTGCATTTCTTTGCTTTTTTCTAACCAAGTGAGAGTGACATCTGTATGAATCGTTTTTATTTTACAATTTCTGTTGTTATTTTCAATGCAAAACATTTCTCCCCCTCCATAGAGATAGAATATATTCGTGAATACGAATTTTTCTCTGTAATTCCTAATTGGATATGCAAAGTCTCTTTCTGAAACTAAACAGGATTTTAACGGCTGTTGCCATCAGTTCATCTAGTCCTTTCTCTCTGTTGTAAATACGTGGTTTGGATTTTGCACTTCAGATTTGTATTTGACTGGATCTTTTTTGATGACTACTATTTGAGTCTTTCTCTGAAGACATCTCTGATACCTTCCACAAGGTTCTCTGGACTCTTCACTCATTCTGGAATATTACCCACTTGTTCTTAGATGGAGGCTCTAATTTTCTCCTAGTTTCATTCAAAAAAATAAAACCTGGTATTTTGGTTGTAGTTCTCCTTGTTGCTTTTCAATAATTTCTGGGAACAGAAGGGGAAAATGCCAGCTTTATACATCTTCAAAGAGAAAATTAGCAAGTACCACTCTACTAATTTCTATATTTTTCAGGGTAAATTATACAATATGCAGGGGATGGCTCTGTAAAATATTTTTCTAAATTCTCAAACTCTGTTAAAATATTACACCTGTTTACCCATATGCTACATTTTAATTTGAATACTTATTGTAGTATCTTATTTACATAATAGCCAAAGATCGAAATATGTGGGACCAAGCCAGAGATATAGTAAAAGAAATTGATAATTCCCATGAATAGAAATTAAACACGCGCGCACACACACACACACACATACACACAGAAAAGATGCTACAAAAATGTGGCAATCACCAGTATGTTTCTAAAAATCAGTGATCTAAAGCAAAACTTGGGAGGATCCTCAGTTGACCTCTCCTATGAAACTGTAATGATTTAGAGAGAAAACGTGCTTGAGATAATTCATTTGCATCTCTGTATTAAAGGCAAGTTACACTGAAGTGTTTCTGTTGTTGTCGTTGTTGTTTTTTGTTTTTTTGTTTTGAGATGGAGTCTGGCTTTGCCATCCAGGCTGGAAGGCAGTGGTGCGATCTCGGCTCACTGCAACCTCCGCCTCCTGGGCTCAAGCGATTCTTCTGCCTCAGCCTCCTGAGTAGCTGGGACTACAGGCATGCACCACCACACCCAGCTACTTTTGTATTTTTAGTAGAGACAGGGTTTCACCATGTTGGCCAGGCGGGTCTGGAACTCCTGACCTCAGGTGATGTGCCCACCTCGGGCTCCCAAAGTGCTGGGATTACAGGCATGGGCATCTGCTCCCAGCCAGAAGTTTTGAATTATGTTAAATGTTTGTGTTTGAATACTGTAAAGTGTCAGGTAGAGAAGGGCTGACATAAGTTGATATAAAGCACTTTATCAGCTGATTAGAGAATCATGAGAAAACAGTTAAGTCCTCATCTCTACATCTCTATCCACAAACACGAACAACTAAAAAGATGGGGGAAATTCCAAGATACTTTCTTTTTATTTCTTTAAAATCATCTTTCAGGCAGTTCAAGCATTTAAATATTCTAGCACATTGCTGTAGGTCAGAAATAAAAATGATACTGGGTTACATTCAGGAACTTGAAAAATCTCATGTAGCAAATAAATAAGTTGAATTTTTAAACATGATATTCTGCATGTGTGTCTTACCTTAGAACAATCCAACTAGCCACTTAGTGACCTTGTTTGTGGTATCATTACAACTCCTGGCAAGCTCTTGCTAAAGAAACCTTCAAAAATTAACAATAGTTACAAAGCAGGAGGCGATAATTACCCTCAGTAATGAGTCTGCTTGCCAGATTCCGCAACGGTAGCATTCCCAACAGGAGACCCAGGCTATTTTTATGTCAGATGTATTTACCCTTGACAATCCTTAATTACTTTCCTAGTTTTTTCTTGACTCACCTTAACTACCATGACTGCTGTGAGCCCCAAATTGACCACCAATTACCAATAATTCAGATGACAACAACCAATTGTTGGACTTGATAGTACCCTGACACTGAAAAGGTTGAGCTGCTTTTGAATAAGTCATAATCACAAATGCTATATTAAATTCCTAATTTTAGGTTTGTTTTTAATCCCTGTGAATAACAATTTTAAAACTTTAAATGAAAAGGTTGTCATTCATGTACTCAATTTGTTTCAAAAGTAGTATTATGAAGTCTAAAAAAGCAATGATATTCACAAGGGAGTACATGAGAGAGAGATTGGAATAATATCAATAGTTATACAATTACTATGTGCTGAAGATTTCTATTGTGAAGTTGTTCAACTTATTTCTTATCACATTTATACAAAATGCTGATGCAGTTAAATTGAGTCAGTTGATTATCACAATTCTTGATGGCTTAAGATACGGTAAGTAACTTGTCTAAATGCTAGGTCCTAAATTAAATCCTGTAAAATTGACTTTTTTAAAAAAATGCAATGACATTTGGAGCCAGGGAGATGGGGTAAAATAAATCCCCCAGCAGTCTCATCTTTTCTTTTGTAAATTTAAAACAGTAATAATAATAACAATCAGCTAACTTGGTATATATTTTTTAATGGAATGGTATATATTTTTATAATGTAGAGGAGACTTTGTTTGTTTGTGGAAAATCCCCAAATGTTTGCCAATACAAAGTAATGATACACTGGAGTGGATTCCTGAAAAATATAACAAAACAAAACAAAAACATCCTTAAATGTTCTGCAGAAATCATTGTTGACTTACAAAATTGTAAAGCAAGTAAATAAAGACCTTCAAGTGGTCCAAAGTGGTATCAAAGGGCGATATAACTCATAGGTAAGAGGGAAATGTAGATAACTTTGATCCCATACAATTAGTATCATTTTCATGGTTCTTGCTTCATGGAGCTGAACTCGGAATGTTAGAGTAGGTAGTTAGGCAGACACGAGCAGGGCAGGACAGGGCAGGAGAGGTCACCTCTACTCCTGCCACCCGGGAATGTCAGGTGACCATCAGGTGATGGTCAGACAGTTGATAAACTCTCTAAAATAATAATTGGTCACAGCTGGTGCCAGGGAAAGACTAGCTCCCAATAGATAGAAAACACCTGAAGCTGGTATCAGCAACTTCCTGATAAAATCTCAGAAGTTGGGCGCTGGGCTCAAGCATGCACACTAAGAGACAAAATGGCAGAGTTTAACTGCCATATAACCTTCTTCTAGGACCACTCAATCGGTAAGGGAAAAACGGTTCAAATGCGCATGTGCACAACTTCAGGGAACACACTGCATGTGGTCCCTCACAGGTGCTGGCAGGCCACTGCACATGCGGACAGCCTGCCCCAAGGAAACATCAAGGGAGGAGAGACACAAACCCAAGAAGCATGCCAACATATAAAACCACAAATCAAAGATCAAGCTGGACACCTTTGGCTTGTGTTTTTGTATGTTGCCATGCCCACCTGGCCCCCTTTCAGTATGTTGACTGATATGGGATGCTGACATTGTCACTGTCCTCTCTAATATCATGGTTCTAACTAACTGAGTTTACCATAATGCATCGGTCTTAACATTTGTTCACATGAAACCAGACCCTTCAGGAACAAGCTGAAACAGAGGAAATCTTCAAGTTAGCGTCTAAGTTTCTTCTCACTCTAGTTTTAAGTTTTAATTTATGCAGTTGACTATAGTGTTTCTCTGATCTTTCAATTTTGCTTTGATAATGTTTCATCCTTTACCTGAAAGTTCCTCAGTACACAGTACAATCTATCACAATGGAAAGAACATTAAATTTTTTCCATGAATCCCATATTCTCACTAAGAATTCATGGAAAACTAGATTTATATTCTGATTTCATCATTATTTATT
This sequence comes from Pan troglodytes, assembly GCF_028858775.2. Taxonomy (NCBI): domain Eukaryota; kingdom Metazoa; phylum Chordata; class Mammalia; order Primates; family Hominidae; genus Pan; species Pan troglodytes. Next base: position 109,580,802 of record NC_072412.2, on the reverse strand, counting down.
CTACACCATAATTATGGTGTAGAATATTATGAGTCGCAGTTCACACATGTTGAATTGAATAATATCTGTGTTCCAGTATTATATTTAGGATATTTGAACCTTACACAGTCCTGGTAGCATTAGTATCCCTCAGCAAATAGAGTGCCTATTTCATTTTCCAGTGCATGAGATTAATTTATACTCTTATGGTCATTTAACTCATTTGCAAGGTTGTAGTTTTAATTCTTTCTGATCCCCTAAATACCCCAAATCGTTTTCCCACCACTCTATTATATATCCACGCTCTCCTATAAAATGAAATTCTCATCTTTTTAGGATTACATAAGTGATTTGACCGAACCCTAATTTCTCTTCCTGTGCCAGCATCTGTCAAATCATAGGTGGTGCCCCTCTTTTATAAACCCGATCCACATTATGCCCATCCCTGCCATCGTCTTCATGACATTAATATCTACATATGAACAAGACTCTGCATTTATTGATGGCATATCAAATGGCCTTGACCACTTCTTTACTGCTACTTACATTCACAGACATAGTCTGGGACTTGTTAAAACTCTTATATCAACATAACCATCTCAGTATGAGGCATTATTTTCCAGTCTTGCAGCTTGCCTGCTCAGTGTTCCCAGTGAAGACTTGCTTTTGACCATCTTAGAAGCGCCCATCCTTGGCCGGTCGAGCATTTCCCCATTTCTTAACCTTCTCATATTACTTTGCCTTTTAATCCAGATTGTGTAAAGTCACTAGAAATTTTTCTACTTATAAAATTACTAAACCTATATTGCAGATAGTTTGAAAGCACAAATAATAAAATAATAATAACAAATAATAAAATGTCACCCGTAAGATCACCATCCAAAGATAACATTTTGACATATGATTCACACACACACACACACATTTATAAATCTGAGACAAAAAATGCCATGCAAAGTTAAGAAAATGGGCTCTCTGTTAAGACTGGGGCTGGGCGCAGTGGCTTATACCTCTAATCCCAGCACTTTTGGAGGCCAAGGCGGGCGGATCACGAGGTCAAGAGATCGAGACCGTCCTGGCCAATATGGTGAAACCCTGTCTCTACTAAAAATGCAAAAATTAGCTGGGTATGGTAGTGCACGCCTGTAATCCCAGCTACTCGGGAGGCTGAGGCAGGAGAATCGCTCGAACCCGGGAGGCAGAGGTTGTAGTGAGCCGAGATCACGCAACTGCACTCCAGCCTGGGGACAAAGCAAGACTCTATCTAAAAAAAAAAAAAAAAAAAAAAACCGGAGCCGGGCTATAATCCAGCAGCGTATAGTAGTTGTGTTGCTTGGGCAGGGTAGATCAGTTTTATGTTCTTCAATCTCCTCCTCAGGAAAACAGAATGAAAAGGATGTTACCTCAAAAGTTGGTTGCAAAGTAAATGAATCAACCCTTAAAATATTTTAGTAAAATAAGTGGCACATCATATGCAAACAATTGATATTAGTTATTTTAATATTATCATTGATTTTCTTCTAATTATTACTAATCATGAATAGATTATGAATATCTATAATTCCCTTATTTTTTGATTTTCTAGATATGATTTGAAGGCATGATTTTTAATGTTTGATATGTTTTTTATTTGCAAATTATATATATATATATATTTTTTTTTTTTATTGATAGTCTTTTCTTCCAAGTCCCTTGACAAATTAATGTGCTGAACATGGGCAAAATTCCAGAGAAAACCCTTTTTTGTATCTACGTATCTAAATCAATCTTCATTGAAATCGAATCTTCATTCTGTAACTATGAGCGAACACTAAGGATCACCAAATATTAAAGAAAAACTGATAGTGTGAAGTAAGGCAAAGACAGAACTAACAAATATGTAGAAAAATTCTGGAAACAAAATATCGATTTTATATAATTCTTTCATTTGTTATGTTCAGATAACCTAGAATATAAAAGATTCATGAAATGAGAAAGGAAAGAGGGAAACAAATTTTTTTTAGGCGGAGTCTCGCTCTGTCGCCCAGGCTGGAGTGTAGTGGCGCGATCTCAGCTCACTGCAAGCTCCGCCTCCCAAGTTCACACCATTCTCCTGCCTCAGCATCCCGAGTAGCTGGGACTACAGGCGCCCACCACCAAGCCCGGCTAATTTTTTTTTTTTTTTTTTTTTTTTTTGTATTTTTAGTAGAGATGGGGTTTCACCGTGTTAGCCAGGATAGTCTCAATCTCCTGTCCTCGTGATCCACCCGCGTCGGCCTCCCAAAGTGCTGGGATTACAAGCATGAGCCACCACTCCCGGCCAACAAATTTAAAAAGTGTGCAAAAAACACAAAGTGTTTTCTAGAATGGTAAATCACCTCAATCACCTCATTCCAGAACAATACAATTAAAAAAATAACTTAATGGAAATTTGAAGAAAATAAAATTGGTAGAACGGAAATTCAAGGTCCTGATTTTAAAAGCTAAGTTCAGGCTTCAAGTCAGACAGCTCTTGTACTGTAGGAATTCACTATCAGTCAGTGATACAGAGCTACATTAAGAATACAGACTTAAATAAACAGCTCCAAGAGTAACATATGTGCATTTTAAGATTGAGAGTGACGCGAAAGACAAAAGCATTTCCTGGAAGTAGGAGGAATACATGAGAGGTGAAGAAGTAAAATTCTAAAATCTTCCTGGCCAACTCTGACTGCAAACTCCTTTAAGTGCTGCTGGAGTGAAATATCACTGGGACAGAACACCAGAGGCAGCAGGTGCTGCTGAGGATTCACTGACACACCCTCCTGGGGTTAAAAATCTCCAGCATTTCCCAGAAAAAAATGGAAAGCCATAGCTCATTATGACCAACACACGTTGCATTTTCCTGGTGCCAACACCAGCAAGTGGAAGCTTGGAGGCAGTTGGTATGTGTCTATAGCCAAAACAGAAAATATGAAGATAGAAAATTGGAGGCAATCCTGTGTGAGCTATGAGGTCAGACATTCTGGGTTTGAATCCTGGAACTAGCCAAGTTGCTTAACTATCTAAAAATCAATTAATCCAGATCTCAATAATTATTCCCAGTGTCATAGCCATACTTTTCATTACCTATACCGGCCACCAGCTCGATCTAAGTTTCATTCATCCCTCTCATTGATCATTTCCACCTCCCTTTCCAGCTCTCTGTTTTGTACTCTAATTTCATCAACTTTTTTACCCCGCTAGGACTTCCAGTTTGTTCTACTGTTTTTTGTTTTGTTTTGTTTTGGTTTGGTTTTTTTTTACTGTTTCTTCTTTCCTGATATCTATTTTCCCCTCCCTATCCAGCTTGAGTATCATTATAAATTATTATAACCACTCTTTCCCTTACAACCAAAGCCCTCACCTCCTTTCCCTCCTCACCCTCCTGCTTCCTTTCATTTGGCAAATTCACAACCTTGATTTTGACCTAAACTTCGGCATACTCCACACTATATCTGTGGAAGTGGAAAAAAATGCATTAGACTAACTAGCGTCACTCTTCATTAGTAGCAATGAACAAGTTTGCCATAAATTATGTCAATCATACTACTTCCCAGGCTGCTACAACATTCTCTCCCCAATTTTCTAAGGTATTGAATGCTTCAAACTCTATTCTCCAGCCATAATGAGTCTCTTTCCAGGCTCACTTTCAGCTGATCACTTTGTCTCAAGAGCCACACACCACATCTATCCACCTACAAGCACCTGCATTACTGTTAACGGTCACCCTGCATCCAACCCATACATGGACCATCCAAAAACCCAACAGCAGTGACCCCTGCCATTTCAGTGCCTGCTCCTTTCTTCCCCCTAAACAAGGGCAAAATTTTAGGAATCCTTTGCTATTTCAATGTCATCTTTTCTTTGCTCTCTAATGGGCCGTTCCTGTCAGCATCCAGAGAAACCATTACTTTGTCCTTCATTAACATATAAAGCAACCAGAAAACTTCTTTTGAACCCATTTGCCCTGCTAGCCCTTGCCCATGTTTGCCTCTTTCTATCTCTAGTTCTGTCTCCAATTTCCTTCTGCCCATTCTCTCTTAAAACTTCCTTCCGAGCTTTGGCTTTCACCATCCCACCCAAACTGTTCACCTCAGTGTCACCAGTGACCAGCATAGTGTAAAATCCAATCGTAAATTCTCAGTGTGTGGTCAGTTGATTATCTGCCCTCCATAAAGCACTTTCACGATTTGACTCCACAGAGATCTTACTCTCCTGATTTCTGATTTACCACCACTGGGCACTCTTCATTCTTCTTCACTGCCTCTATTGAGAATCCTATGAGCCCCCCTCTGTCACTCACTTCCCTGGTTATCCCCAACCCATGGTTTTAAATATTATTTGTATGTTGAATACTTCCAAATTTATTTATCTAACCAGGCTTTTCTTCCTAACTTCAGATTAATGTACACACTGGCTCATGTATCTCCACGTGGATTATCTCAAACTTACCATGTCCAAAGGTGGATTTCTGCTTACCCGCCTGCTTTGCCCAGAGCTTTCCTTGTTTATGTTCATGGTACCTTCATACTAATAATTCCACGGAGTCAAGTGCTCCAGATATCCTGGACTGATCACCTTCACACCAACACTCAATCTGATGGGAAATGTAGTGAGCTCTATCTTTAAAATCCAGGTAGAATCAGAGCCATCCTCACCATTGCTACTGCTTCTACCCAGGCCGAGCACCATCCCTGCTGGCCGATATTATTTGAATTGTCTTCTAACAGTTCTCCTTGCCTCTATCCTTGCCCTCCCTATGGTTTTGTCTAGGCCAGAAAGATCCTTGAAAAACGTAAGTCAGAGAACATCACATTTCTGTTCATACCTTTCCTGTAATACTTCTCTTTCCCCCACCTTTTCTTCTGCTTAGAGTGCTTCCCCTAAATTCCTACTTCGTTACTTCTCTTATGCCCAAACGACCTTTGCTCAAATATTGCATTTTCACCCACTATTTAATACTCACCTCTGAACCTCTGCTTCACCCAAACAATCTCAGTTCCTATTCCTGCTGTACATATTCTGTTGTTCAAATTCCACAGCATTGATCACTTGTAATAGTCTACACAATTTTCCCATTCATTAATTTATTATTTAGTCTTATTGATCGTCTATCTTTTCCAGCTAGAATATACACTTCAACAGAGCAAAGCTCTTTTTACATTTTGTTCAATGATACATAGCTACTGGTTACCACTTTAATAAAATAAATGAATAAAATCTGTTGAGAAGTGTCATGACGAGTGCTATGCAATAGGTTTGGTGTAAGGAAAAATAAAATACGTAATTTAGTTAGAAGCATGTCTGGCACAAACTAAGCCTTCTATAAATGTTATGATATTATCATTATTTGTATATAAATGTACATTTTCTTACAGATTAGACAGTGCAGTCACCAGATAACTTTTTAAACTTTATGGCAGTTAGCAGTATTTTGAAGAAAGTATGTATGGAAAATACTATTTGCTTTCCAGTTTCCAACACTACTGACATAGAAATGATAGTTATGTTGTATTAAAACAAAAGTAAGGTAATTTTAAATTCTGCCAGAAACATAATTTTAAAATTTGACATATAGGTTTTTATGCACATATATAAATATATTTTTACACGTATGTATATATAAATACATATGTAGTCTATTGAAATGTGTGCTTAATATTATAAAACTAAAGGTTTTATTCTAATTTTTAGAGTTTTATTAGTAAATAAAAACAAAATGATAGCTGAGAAATTTAGTGCTGTATTGAATTTCTCAACATATGAAAAAAAATTTAAAAACAGGAGGAGCCCACTAAGTTACTAAACTGTTGAAGAATTGTTTTTTTCTCATGTTCCTCTGTTTTATCTTCCCATACTCAATTCCTTTTACAAAACTGTGTTTGCACCATCAATATTCCTAAAAAAATAGTTTTGAGGCTACATACTGCTTGTATCTGTTTCCTATATTCTTATAAACAAAGGAAACACAACAGCATACAAACAACCCTTTCCAAATAGGTAAGAACCCTGCCACTGTCTCTCAAATCTGTCTCCTGCTCTCTCTCCCTGTCTATCTCAGAGCAGGCATCCTGGCTTAAGACAAATGGCATCTAAATGCTCTCAGTACACATGTAAAATGGATCTTTCTCAATATTCAGAATACACTGTAAATCCAAACCTCATTATTCACTTCCTCGCTTAAAACCTCTTTTGTGCAGAACAAAGTTAAAATTCCACCTCCTGGTAAGGAAAGTCCTGCATAAGCTGTCTGGTTTTCATATCTTTCCATTATGTTATGCTGTCATCTTTCTTTCACAAGGACTCTAGTCCTGAGCCACATAAAGTCCCCAGTATGCCACAGTCTCATCTCTAAGGCATCCTACAACTATCTCCTGATGTGTAAAATTATACTTTCTCCAGCCCAGAGATTCTGCCACTGACCTTGCTGGCTCTACTTAACCTTCAGAGCTCACACAGACTTTAATTCCGGGAGGAGCTGTGCTGATTGCCCCAGATGGGGTTTGTTCCCGCCTCTGTGTTCCCAAGGCATGTTTCATTTTGCCAACTATAGCATTTCTCATGCTGACTATTCCTAGCTTGTTTACTTGTTTATGTCCCACAAGAGGCTGTAAAATCCTTGAAGCAGGAGCTATGTCATGCTACATTCTCAAACTAGATAGCACTTGATACAGGAGAAGTACTCAATAAAGATTTGCTGATTGCAGAACAACATAAAAATAGTAGCACATTCTGGCCTCAGGACTTAGAGACACATGAGAAGACAGGATGGGCAGTGACCTCAGGTCACACCCGGTTTTTGCAAAAAGCAATCTGGCATCAAAATCCTTCTTAGAATCTCAAGGCCAGATAATTCTAGCCTGGCTTCTATCCTTAATTTCTTTGGTTAAAATTTAAAATATTTATTTTCTTTTTCCTTTGCTGTTTTCTATTTCACTCTTTCCTTCTTTGATATTGCCTCAAATATGACAGCTATTATTTTTACCAAACATTTTTACTGGTTTGGTTTTTACTTTTCCAGTGAAGACAACCTGGTTTCTTCACTGAATTTTCTTCTTTCTCATGGACTTACCTGATACTTGAACTTCTCAGAATGCAGCTTCTATCACAGTCCTTGGAGTTAAAGCCACTCATTGTTTTGTATTATTTAAATTTCCAAAAAAAAAGTTGATGGCAAGATTGCTATCAAAGCTTCTCCACACAGAATTTTAAATGTGCCTTTTATCAAAACCTCGTCTTTCACACCCATTTTACTTAACTGTTTATTCTTGAAACATATTTGCCACTGATTCTTCAGAATGCCAATCCCCTCCCAACCTTTTTTAACTCATCCCCAAACTTTCCTCTACCTGAATTACTGCCAATACCTGAATTATATTTTGTAGACAACAAATACAATATCCAGCCTTATGGATTGCTGGTCTACTCTACTTTTGTGACTGTCTTTTACTTCTCTTCCAAATGTTATTGCCTGGCCTAAGGTTTCATTTCTTTAACTATTCCTACCATCATCTTTTTTTTTTTTTTTTTTTTTTTTTTTTTGAGATGGAGTCTCGCTCAGTCACCAGGCTAGAGTGCAGTGGCACGATCTCGGCTAACTGCACCCTCCGCCTCCCTGGGCTCAAGTCATTCTCCTGCCTCAGCCTCCTGAGTAGCCGGGACTATAGGCATGCATCACCACACCCAGCTAATTTTTGTATTTTTAGTAGAGACGGGGTTTTACCATGTTAGCCAGATGGTCTCGATCTCTTGACCTCATGATCCACCTGCCTCGGCCTCCCAAAGTGCTGGGATTACAGGCATGAGCCACCGTGCCTGGCCCCATCATCTTTTTTAAAAAATTAAATTTAAATTCTTAATTTTGTGCATGTGCCTAGTAGGTGTATATATTTATGGGGTACATGAGATTTTTTGATATAGGCACACAACGCATAATATTCAGATCAGGATAAAGGGAGTGTCCACTCCTTCCAACATTTATCCTTTGTGTTACAAACAATCCAACTGCAATCTTCATGTGATTTTAAAATATACAATTAAGTTATTATTGACTATAGTCCCCTGTTGTGCTATCAAATAATAGGTTTTATTCATTCTTGCTATTTTTTGTACCCATTAACCATCCTTACCTCCCCTAGCCCCTCATTTCCCTTCCCAGTCTCTGGTAACCATTCCTCTATTCTCTATCTCCATGAGTTCAATTGTTTTGAAATTTAAATCCCAAAAATAAGTGATAACATGTGACATTTGTCTTTATGTGCCTGGCTTATTTCACTTAACATAATGCTCTCCAGTTCCAACCATGTTGCAAATGACTGAATCTCATTCTTTTTTATGGCTGAATACTACTCCATTGTGTATATGAACCATATTTTCTTTATCCATTATCTGATGATGGACACTTAGGTTGCTTCCAAATCTTAGCTATTGTAAACAGTGCTGCAACAAACATAAGAGGGCAGATATCTCATTGATATACCCTAGATGCCTCATAAAATCATCCTAAATTTGTGTTATTTCACTGTACCTTCCAAAGTAGATCAAATACATGAATGTGTGGAAGCATCCATATTCTCTGCTTATCAACATAGAAGTTGAGCAATGACAAGCAAGCAAACAACCACACAAGCAAATGCATTAAATCCAGCTTAAGTATGCCAAGTGTTTCAAATTACATGTGCTCCCACCTAGCTGGATCCTCAGAGTCAGGAATCAGCTTCATTGCTGACTTGTTCCCTTTCCTCGGCTTCATAGCAGCCATATAGAGTTTACCTTTCTGCTAACCTCCCCTTCTCTATTGCCCGCAACCCTGCTCCAACCAGCCTCCCGATTTCCAAAGGCAAAATAAAACATGACTAGACAGAACTCCTCAGCTTCTTGCAGTGTTTCAGCTACAAAGAAGTGTCACATAGTAGGCTCACAAAAAGAGCGGAAGCATTTGTCCTAAAAATATTCCCCTTACCTTACTACACAAAAAGTGAAAAGGTAAATATTGTACATAGTCCAATATTCCAATATATTTTAATAAAACTAAACTAATCACATTCACAGCTTAAATTTACTTTGAAGATAGATTCCCTATGAAGCACATTTATAATATGCTTATAATCCTATAAGGGTAGGTCAGTATTTCCCCAGTTTACTGCTTCCTGAGCAATGACGTGGTATGTAGACATCGAGAGAAAATACAGATCAAAAGTCTATACGCCTCAATGTATTCATATTACCTTATATGTTGTTTGGGGCTAGCTTCACAGGGGGTGACCTGTGCCTGGGCACTAGAAGGGCTTTTTGGTTTAATGGCATGCTGTTGCTGTCTTTAAATTGTGAATTTTTTTTGAGCAAGGGAACCTGCATTTTATTTTGCCATTGGCCCCACAAACTGTGTAACTGGATCAGCCAGAATTTTAATTTGGATCTCCTCAAAGAGCTGAGCTAGAGACTAGCATCTGCATGCTTTCACTGGAAACAGAAGTTGAAGTACCAGAAAGAGTAGGCTGATTATTTTTTGTGCAACTAAATATCAAACTGTGAACCCTTTGAGAACCCATGTGGAATACACCTCCAAGTTGTCCATCGGAGACACAAAGCAGGAAAGAATGCCTTTAACACCTCCCATCCATCACTGACCACAGCCATTGTTGACTCTCTTGCATTTCCGGGTGTGCACTTACTGAAATGATTGGATGGGCTCTTGTATATCTTCCAATATGGAGCAGAAAATCTCTGTTCAAGGTGAGCTGTTTGGGAAACAGACACGGGGAGGGCATTGTGCATGTGAAGGATTTGTTAAGGAATAACATAAATGGGGTAAAAGAAGGGAAATGGAAGTTAGCCAAGACAGGCTGTCAGACTGAGGAATCCCTGGACTTCTGAGCCAGCGTGCTCATTAGGGCTGAAATGACTAGGTTGTTATGTTACCACCTTGCTATTAACGACTCAAAAAAAGTGACCTGGACAGCACTACCTTGCCCAATCATTGAGCAGGACACAAGGCTAAAAATGTGACTGGCCAGGGCGCAGTGGCTCATGCCTGTAATCCCAACACTTTGGGAGCTGAGGCGGGTGGATCACAAGGTCAAGAGATCGAGACCATCCTGGCCAACATGGTGAAACCCCATCTCTACTAAAAATACAAAAATTTAACTGGACGTGGTGCTGCTGCACGCCTGTAGTTCCAGCTACTTGGGAGGCTGAGGCAGGAGAATTGCTTGAGCCTGGGAAGTGGAGGTTGCAGTGAGCCGAGATTGCGCCACTGCACTCCAGCCTGGGTGACAGAACAGGACTCCATCTCAAAAAAAAAATAAATAAATAAAATTAAATTAAAAAGTGACTGGCCAAAAGGCTGAAGTGGACCTGGAAAGAATTAGCAGATGGAGTCTGCCAGCTAACTACACCTCTTGCACATGGGCAGTGATTCTTCTCCTAAGCAGGACTGGAATGACACATAGCTTATCTACCGCAGTCCCTGAACTGAGGCAAGAGCTGTCGGACAGTGCCTTTGCATCCTGGTTGCCCCAGCCAGCAATGGCCAGAGGAAAAAAAAAAAGTGGGGAGAGGGTAAGCCAAGAGAGTATGACAGAATAATATGAGGTTCTGACTTAATAGGCAGTTTTCATTTTCTGATACCGGACATTTGCAACTTTATTGTCAAGTATTTGTTCCTCATTTGTTTCATGGTAATGCCCTATTTTTTTTAAAGTAGATAGTTCCTTAGTTCACTCTTTATGTAATAAAGAGTAACTCAACCATATTGTTGAAGGTGGCTATAGTGTAAGTCAATCTGTAAATCCCAGTCTACCAGCCAAGGGGATTTGTGCAGGGATGTGTAACTAATCCCATTTACGCCAATGGGATCCACCCCAAAACTTGCATTGATACACTTAGAGAACAATGTCTCTTCCTTTTCTATTGGGCGTGAGGGTGAGGATGTCATCCTGGAGATCCAGAGGTCTGCTCCATAAATATCACTACATTAAGGTGGGGCTCACATAGATGTGAACAGAGCTGAGATGGAGAAATGCCAGTCCCTGCTGACAAGCAAAGTTCCTGGGTCAAGTTTCTTCAGGTATTCTCTTGAACATTATTTCACAAGACACAATGAATTCCCCTGTTCTTGTGCAAGTTTGAATTGGGCTTGTTGTCCATTGAAACCAGATCCTTCTTGAGAAATACAGTTGTCCTCACTTTACTGATAGGACAACTCAGATGCTAAAGGGTAACTTGGTCTGTCTAAGACTTGTACTTTGGGCAGAGTCTGAAGCCTAGAAGCAACTTGAATTTGAATTCAGATATTCCACCTGCTTCCACTGAATTATATGCTTTTAACACATATCTAATCAATGTCTGCATTGAATAGCTTCTTGAGTAGCTTTTCTCCTTTCAATTTTGCCAATTCTCTCTCAATGTAATCATTCTGGCATTTTCATAGCAGAATTTTCTTTTCAAACCATATATTTGATCATGTCTCTTTTTCCAATTTAACAAAGTACTGTTGTTCTCTAGAGTTTCCTAGATAAATGTCTGATTTAGTAGATCGCATGTTAACTCTATGATTGAGTCACATGAAATATGCTTGCTCTACTATTTCTTCATTTCTACATAAGACCTTTTCTCTGGACGAGATTTCTGCACTCAATTCTTTCACAGACAAAGAGTCACATCATCTTGCATGGATTCATACCTTTCACAAATACCATGTAATGCTGGAATTTTTGTTTACATGTATCTTCATACCACTGAACCGTGTGCTCCTTAATTGAAAGGACTATGCCTTATCCTTCCCCTCTTATCTTTCAAGGGGAATGGTGATTAATACATGATATGCCTCTAATTGTAGATTGAATTAATTATCTAGTTATTTTATAGCTTTCACTTCTGTGGCAAGACTTCAAAAACTGAAACATAAAGTTTTCATCAGATTTTGTAGTGTTAGTAAAGTCAAAGGGGCAAAAATACAAAAAAATAAAAATGGTCACCATGTCATCAATAAGGTATTATCTATTTCCTGATAGAAGTAATTACTGATGAAACAGTCTTCTCCACTCAAAAAAAAAAAAAAACAAATCAAATCAAACACTACTCTGAGCAAGCATCTATTAATTTACAGAAAAACAAGAGGTAGAGAACATAAACATGACACCAGTAAATAAAGTCAGAACAATTTAGACTGTGGCAAACTCTATGGGATAAATGACTCAGTGTCATTCACAAATGCATGGCAAAAGAAAGCAATGTCAACAAGGAGGAAACTGCAGAATAAAAGAGACTTGAGTCACACCAACCAAGGATACTATATGGCTTTTTTGAATTCTGATTCAAACAAAGAATCTGTTAAATGAAAGCATCCATAGGGAAAACAAGGGAATTTAAACACTGACTAGATACTATATGATTGTAAGTAATTTTTTTCAGAATAATTTATAGTGAATTATTTTTGTTAAAATCTTTATCACCTAGAAATAGATATTAAAATAGATGTAAATAGGATGAAATGATATTGGGATTTCTTTTAAGTTATATGGGTTTAAAAGAAGGGAATGAAGGATGTAGCTGACATGAAATTGAACAGGGAATTTAAAGCTTATGATACAGAGGGATGAGTACCTCTGGGTTCATTATCTTGTGTTCTTTATTTTTACATACATTTGAGGTTTTTCATATTTAAAAAGTTTTAAAACTCACTCATGTAGTATTCAAATATGTTGCACTGCTCTATGAGCATGTAGGATGCAGGAGTCTATTAAAAATGAATTCAGGTTCTCTGACCACCATGCACAATTGAAGAACACTTGTCCACAGCAGTGCTGTGTTGAATCCTAACAGGTTATTTCAGCGTGATCGTAAAAAGCAAGACAAGTTTAGTATGTTTCATGAATTCCCTTTCCTGCCTCTTAACCCATAAAAACAAAACAAATACACTTGCTGTTATCTCTATAGGAGCCAGTTTTCTGGCATCTGCTTCTTAGGACTATTAAGGGCTACATTTTGGCATCCAATTATGAATAGGTATACTTCTTATTCAAAGAGAGTGGAATTTTTGTGCTTTACGGGCATTTAACTATGGATATCAAATCAACAGTGAAAAGTGATGCAAAAGCAATGATTTTGTAAGTAACTTTTGTGTTGAGATTTACTTTATGATATAAATGACAAACATTTCTTAGCTCTAAAATAAATTATATTTCATTTATCGAATGAAGGAGCTAGCTTGTCTCTGTTTATCAGATTGATATCACATTACAAAGTCATAGCTATTTTTGGTATTTGTTCAGAAGTAATTTAACTCCACATCCTTTAGAGAAGTACTCACAAAAGTAAGACTGGAAAGAAAAGCATTGTACTTTTTACCATTTATGAATCAATATCCTAGTTGCTTCTTGCCGTGGCTTTAGAAACGGTAGCTAAATTAAACAAAAACAGCATGGCATTAGATCACAGCATCAAAACTCCTTTGGGAACCTACTTTATGCAAATTCCACTTTTGGAGTTGAAAGGAAATTAGAGAAGTTTGGAGTGGATAAAATGTTTCAATTCAGGCATTTAAATGAAACTGGATAAACTATTGAACATCTGTTCAATGTAATCACATTGGGGAATACAACATCTTGAAATGAAACTCCAAGAAAATAAAACAGCAACTATCCCAAAGCCTAGCATTCAGTTTAGGTGATACTATTTTTGAAGGACTTCCTTTGGTATATTTTTTCAAGAACTTTTGAAAACAAAACAAAATCTTTACCCTATTGAAACTATAGATGACACATGGGTGAAAAAACTATCCCATACTTAATCCATAGCTGAACCAGTCTTTATGTGTCTGTTACCTTCTTCCTGGATGAAAGTGATTCTATCTGCAAGCATTATATCTTTATCTGTCTCGCTTATCCTTGATGGCTGATAGAATAATGGTGTGGTCACTTGGTGGTCTGAAACATACAGTGCCCCATTTATTCTGCAAAGTCTTAATCGGGCTCACGGTGGAAAAAGAACAGTTTACAGGTGTGCTGTTTTCAATAGCTATTCTCGGTCACCTGATCCAAAGACCACTTGGCGATGGAAAGACTAACGATGAGGAGATAGCATCAGCCAGCTATTGATAGCTGCCAGCCTTTGAAGCTCCTTTCAGCTTAGATGTAAATCATACACAATGAAGGCACAGAACATTAAAGGCAGAAATTCTGTAAAACCAGTTGAGCTGATTAGTACCAAATTACTGATGTTCCATCTGCTTGGATGGTAATAATTTTTTTTAACTGCCTGACAGAAAAGCTTCATTTCACAAAGAATCCATGTTCAGTGGTCCCAGGAGATGTACTTTATGTATGCACAAAGGAAGGAGATGGTGAAAGATACCCAATCATTTTATGAGGATTTAATGTCACCATTAAGAAAACTAGCAATTCATGTATGAAGACATTAGGAAAATATGTTTCCAATAGTGCATGAATTTATATTTTGTCATCACACCACCAAGTGAAAAATTAAGATGTGAACATCCAAATTTTTACACATGTATATAAAAATATGAATACATAGGTGATAATTTATATCACAATCCTAATATTGTATTTAACTGCAAATGTTGTGGCCAATATCCAACCATGAGCTGCCCAGGATAGAAGGAACCATGGAACTTTGAGTATTCCACTCCTGCTGAATTCTTTCAATAGTAAAGATATTATACCTTAGCCTAATACAAATCAACATTTGATTTATCTAAATTATTGTACAGTGATCCTATATTTTACAATTTTTTTAAAATAATGGTTTATCTTCCCTTATGAATTTGCCTGTAAGATCAGTAAGCACACATAATAAGAATGTGAGTTCTTCTTGGCCTCTCGGCAACTATATTTATTTATAAAAGATACACATTGTTGAGGACTAATCTTGTCATATTTATCATTATAAATTAATAAGTTATAAATCTAGTTTTATATATCATTTACAGATTCTATGCACAAGAGATGAATCTATAATAAGTATACCGACAAATCAGGTTGCTAGCCAGTAACTATTTTGAAGGTAACAGGAAATGTAAATTAGGCAATTTTTCATAGGGTGATTATAATTAGATAAGAACTTGTTCTGATAAATATATATATCATACAGCTTAGGCTCAATAATATAACAGGCCCCAATAGCCCTTATATTTCAGTAGCTTCCTCATGCAAAAGTTGGTTGAATACAGGAATTTTAAGTCCTTTAATGTGGATCATGATTTTGCTCCTTGTTACCATCATGCTAGGACCCAGCTTGGAGAAACAACCCCTGTCTGCAGCATCACAGGTTTCACAGTGAAGGAAAAAGAGAGACTTGGTGGGCAAGACGGTGGTCTGAAAGTTTTTTTTTTCATAACTCACATGTCACTTCTACTCATAGTCCACTGATTTGAGCAAGACTCATGCCCAACTCGGTGTTGGTGTGGAGGGTCTGAGATCACTTCTGAGAAAATTAAAAACAGCCCTGCTGGCAACCAGAACATGGTATTCCCAAACTGAATACAAACAGCATTCAAATAAGGCCATACTGTAAGCATGTTTGCAACAGGACAAGGACAAACACAATTAAAAAATGATTGAACCACTTGACTTTTACCTAACGTGGATGATGGTTGCTTTTTTAATCAATGATAACATCAGCCCTGTTTTAATGGTTCTTCCTCTTAGATAAAATGTACAAGATAAACACTTTCTGAATTCCCTCTGCTTACAAGAAGAATTCAATTCAAAACCAGGCATATCTTTCTGAATTTCTCCCAAGAATTATTCAGCATAAGCCTGAATTCTATAAAATGCTCCGCCCAAATCTCTTTTTTGAGATGTCCCCACAGTTGCCCTGGGATGTATTTTCCTTTTCTGCAGCAAGTTAAGTTAGCCTAACTTGTTGGACTATGGGTATATGCTTAGTGGTCTCAATCAGTAATCTTAATAACTCATAGGAAGAGGGCACATTCTCAAAAATAATGACAGCTACCATAGTTACGATGATCTACATGTAAAATATCTACAATTACAGCAGCACATAAGAAACGATGCTATATGTTCTTAGTACTCTATGTAATTGATATGTCATAATGCACGATTAATTGAACTCTTCTTTGAAAAAAACTCTACTCAGATTGACTTTAAATATGCTTTCATGTTTGCAAGCATTTTTCCAAATTATTACTTCATAATGTTTCTTTCCTTGAGAATTACAAATGGAGTAAATTCATTTTCTCTTTCTCAAAACTGAGTAAAGTACAGAAGACGGAAAAGTACCCATCTCCTAGATTCTCTGATGATAAACATAAGTTATTTAAATTATACATATATAAAATAACATAAACTTATGTTTATCATAAGCTATTTATGTTTATATATATAAAAATTAACTTACTAGTAACTAATATTAAGAAATTAGTTTATGGGAGGTACTAAGGTCTAAATATCTACGTTCCCCCCAAAACACATTTGGCAAACTAACCCCCAAGATGATAGTATTATAGGCACCTTTTGGAGGTGATTAGGTCATAAGCATCTGCCTTCAAAACTGGGATTTGCTCCCTTATAAACGAGGCTTGTTCACCCCTTCCATCACGTAAAGGCATAGCTAGAAGGCACCATCTTTGAATCCGGGCATGAGCTCTTATCAGACACCAGCTCTACTGGCACCTTGATCTTGGACTTCCCAGCCTCCAGAGCTGTGAGCAATAAATTATTATTGTTTACAATAAATTATTGTTGTTTACAAATATCCTGGTCAAACATATTTTGTTATAGCAGCATGAGAAGACTTAACCAGGGTTTGAGGGCATTCTCAATCAATTCTTTAGTGGTAATGATATCTGCAGTAGCCTGAATGAAGAGTTACACATCAAATTTTTCCACAAAGAAATATATAAATGTGGAAATTTCAATTGTTAGGGCATCAAAGTTTGATAAATAATATATTTTTTAATCTCTGTGAATGGTATTTGTTCCTATTTTCAACCAATAAAAAGACAAGTCTTTGTATTTCTTTGCTAGAGGGCTTTAATGTTGCAGTGCAATATGAACTATTATCAAGGCAAAAGGGCCGGTGGAAGGAAAAGGGAATTGATATTTTGCAACGAGAGGTAAATGTTCCTGAAAGACTTGAGACAAGATAGAGCATTCTGCATCTAAGAAATTGATGCGTATTCAGTAGAGCTTAAGCATGGATAGAGTGCTGGTGAATAGTGATGGGGGAAGCACTGTAAAGATCAGCAGAAACCAACTCATCCACAACGACCTCAGCAAGCATCGTAAGAAGTTTGAACTTCATCCTAACAGCAAAGGGAGGCACTGGAGAATTCTCTTGAGAGGTAAGCGTCATAATATTATTGGCATAATAGGTAATTCTGAGTGCAATATGGAGTATAGTTTGTCATATATTAAACTGAAGTCAGTAAAGCGAATGAAGATACCGTTGCAGTAATCCATGTAAAAAAATGGGAATAACCTGAAAGAGAAAAATAACTAAAATATACCGAAGTTTGTGAATGATGATTACTTTCATTACATGAAGGAGGCAGGGAAGGAAGTGGAAGCATTTTGAGGGATGAAATGAATTTAATTTTGGCGTGATGAAAAATTAAATTTTCATGGATGAAAAAGTATGTTAAGTATATGCCTACAGATGTCCAGAGATAAGTTATGCATATGGATCTCACATTTAGAAAAAAATTTGGATTGAAAATATTGATTCTAGATACATCTTCATTTACATGGTACTAGAAATACAGAAATGGATACAATTTGATAGGGAGAGTGTCTAAAATGAGGTATTAGGTTTGACTAAAGCAGAAACCCAAAGTACATCAATGTTAATTTTGCAGCCTTAGATAGAGAAGCCCACAAATGAAATCGAGGAAGAGGAACGTGAGATGCAAGAATGAGAGCAGTTTTGGAAGCCAGAGGAGGAGTTTTTTAAGATGGTATCATTCATATTGCCATTTTTTTCCGAGACTAAGAAAACTAAAGGCTGAACTGAAAGACACTGCTAAGACAGATAGTACAGTTTCAACATAATAGGACGCCATCAAAACCCAGGATGTTGTAAAAGAGAGTGTGACTGTATTTACGTCAACGGATGTCGGTGAGAGAACTTGATCCAAACATCGTAATCGAACCAAGAGACGTATTAGCAACGTTAAATAAACTGTCATTTTGTCTAGGCCTCTGGTATAACTGGAATCAGCATCTTGATCCCAGGGGGTACTGTATTTAATTCCTGACTTTTGTGTATATGTGTTATTCTCTCTAGTGGGATTTCTCTAATGTCAGGAAAAAATGGCTGCCAGTGGCCTTGACACCGGGAGAAACTTGGCGTGTGGTGTTCTGGTAAGCTTGCTCTCTTGCATCTCAACCACCTGCCTGGAGGAGTTCCTTCCGAGTAGTTGCTGCCCCTTCAGCCTGAGCCACAGAATGAATATATGAGAAGCAAACCTGAGCCCCACGTGCAGCAGAATCTCAGCACAGCCAGACTTGCAGCTTGAAGCAGATCTTCCCAGTTCTGCTCAACCTAAAGCAGCAACAAGCAGCCAATCTGTGGTCCACAGGGAATAAGCCTTGTTGCAAAAAGCTCTTGTGTTTTAGGGTCGTCTGTTACCCCACCTTTTATGAGACAAGAAGTAAAGGACACAGCTGGGGTTATGTTTGTCCCTCTCTTCCAAAACTACGTTTTTAATTAAGGAAATGTAATTTCATTGAAATGGGGAGGGAGGATTATCCAGGATAAAGAACGGGTGCTGGAGAAGTAAAAAGGCAGATGCTCAACTGTGTGACAGAGTGAGCAGAATTGTCAAGATAAGAGAATAGTGTCAACAAGAAGTCTGGGTGTGAAAGTAGGAGATATTTTAAGGTAGTAGCTGCAGGGTGTTGTGAAGTTGAGGTTTGGTTTAGTTCTTCTTTTTTTAATTTTTAAGCTGTTCTGTTTTTCTATTTTATATAAAAGCTGATAGGATAGAATGAATGAAGCAGGAGTCTTTGAAAAGACCAGACTTGGAGAATGCAATTCAAAAGTGTAAGGTCTCTGAGAATGTTAAAGGTGATATGGTACAGAGTGAAGTGGAGAGCTGCCTTATGCCCTAGGGGAAGATGCTTACCAAACCAGGAAGGAAGAAGGAAAAGGGTGCAGGGAGAAGTTCATTGTATAATCCAAGGCAGTTAGACATTTATTTGATGATTTCAAGATACTTCCATGATGTAAATAGTAAGTGCATCAGCTAGAGGTTAGGCTGTGAACTCAGAGCTAGAGATATAAAGAGAGGGAAGGAAAGTTGAAATACTGCTGTGTAGACTAAAGGGTGATAGGAAAACAGAAATGAGGAATACTCACACTGCCACACCCCTTAGAATTTATAATAAAGCCATTTATAGAATATGGGAGAAATTTTCACCTATAGTGTAATTCAACAATTGAGAAACAAAGTGGAAGCATCATGTCATTCTTATTTGCTAAAGTTATTGTAATCCTGCCATCAAGACAAGAGGCAGGAAAACACTATCCCAGTGTTTGTCCCCAAACTGCAAATCATAAGCTCTTTCTCCTAACACAAACAAACAAATAAAATAAAGCAAAAGAATGCAAATAAGAAAGTAATACCAGCCTGTCCTCCTTTACTGCTTTTTGAGGTAGCCTCATTGCTGCTGACCTTGTTCCACCAGCACCTCTTCCTACAGTCCGTGGAGATGGGAAAAATCTTACACCAAAATCCAAAGGAAACAAACATGCAAGATGTGTGAAATAATCAATGCCACCAAACAAAGCAAAAAACCAAACGCATCACTTCTGAGAACGATCATAAGCTGGCTAAATTCCCCTTTGATGCTCAGATTAATTTGAGATATTAAACACAAATAAATACTGCATTGCAAAGACACATGTAAAACAAAATTTAGCATGAATTTTAAAACAAAAGTTGACAATGATGTGGCTGAAGAACACATAAACAGTGCACAATTGGCAAATGAGTTGCAGACAAAGAAGGATGTAAGAAAAAGGCTTTGATCAAGACAAATAGGGTTAGCTGAAATTGACAAAATGTCCAATCCACAGTGACTAATCACTCAGGAATGTTTATGTAATAAATAGGATGGCAACAAAATGTATAAACCAGAATCCTGTTAGAATAACAATGATAAACTAAGAGAAACACAACTGTTTTGTGACGTTGACAAGCTTCTTCCTGTTCTCATTGGTCAAATAGACCTCAGACTAAATAAACTAGTGATTTGAATAATAAAATTAATAAGGTAGAAACAAAACATATGTAGAACATTTTACCTACACAAACAATGAAAGAATTAAATATTAAATTATAAGAGGAAATCACAAAGGAAAATATTTACAATATTGATAAAAATAGAACATGTTAAAAGATAAGATATTCAATTTTCTTTTTATCTTTTGCAACAATTTTGGCAAACAAATAGCTGATAATCATAGTGTAAACACCTATGTTTGAAATGCACAAGCAAAATATATATTTCCCAATTAAACATTTAAAAAATGCAACACAAATGTTCAATTTTCACCAAAGATAATAGCAAAATAAGATGTTCAGTGAAACTAATAATCAAATAGATGCACATTAGATTAAACACCATTTTTAAAATATAACCATTTAATTGGATAACAATCATTGCTGGAGAGCATGTGGATGTGGAGAAATAGGAACACTTTTACACTGTAGGTGGGACTGTAAACTAGTTCAACCACTGTGGAAGTCAGTGTGGCAATTCCTCAGGGATCTAGAACTAGAAATACCATTTGACCCAGCCATCCCATTACTGGGTATATACCCAAAGGACTATAAATCATGCTGCTATAAAGACACATGCACACGTATGTTTATAGCGGCACTATTCACAATAGCAAGGACTTGGAACCAACCTCAATGTCCAACAATGATAGACTGGATTAAGAAAATGTGGCACATATACACCATGGAATACTATGCAGCCATAAAAAATGATGAGTTCATGTCCTTTGTAGGGACATAGATGAAACTGGAAACCATCATTCTCAGCAAACTATCACAAGGACAAAAAACCAAACACCACATGTTCTCACTCATAGGTGGGAACTGAACAATGAGAACACATGGACACAGGAAGGGGAACATCACACACCGGGGACTGTTTTGGGGTGGGGGGAGGGGGGGAAGGGGGAGGGATAGCATTAGGAGATATACCTAATGCTAAATGATGAGTTAATGGGTGCAGCACACCAACATGGCACATGTACACATATGTAACAAACCTGCACGTTGTGCACATGTACCCTAAAACTTGAAGTATAATAATAAAAAAAATTTAAAAAGAGCCCCCTTAAAAAAGAATATGGAAGGAAATAACCAATAAAGTCCACCATAGAGATGTTGTCCCATTTAAAACATATATATATATATATATATATATATATATATATATATATCTGAAAATGGCACATATTAGTAGTTAAACTGTGGCAATAAACTTTAGGCTCATTGTGGGGTAATGCATAAGTAAATGGAAGTCACAAGCTCACTAAAGTATTAGAGAACTTTAAATCTCATTTTTAAACAAAATTATGTTATATTAGGTCATGCTTAAACTACAAGTGCATTAAAGAACTACAGATTTTACATGCAGAAGGAATAGGCTCATGACATACATAGACCAAAGTGGAGTTTAATATGGAAGGAAAACAACAACCTACTAACAGCAGTTGGTGTGATTATTCTTCCATGTCTACTTTTAAATATTATTCACAAATATTACAAAATATTATTTCTTTTATATAAGAAGTATATATTTTCATAAAAATAAGATGATATGCAAAAGAGAACATTTAATTGAACCAGTTTACATCCCTATTATCAAGCCTTGGTCCTATAGTGGCCTGGGAATTACGCTAAGCCCCTCATGCACCATGCTTGTGGTCTTCTCAGATTCCTTTGCTACATACAGTTCATATCTCTGCTCTATTTTCTTGAGTATTTCGGCTCTTCAAAATAGCATAAACTATGGTAGTGTCTCTAGGAATTCTGGGCTGCAGTTTGTTATTTTGTTGGTTTGTTTCCAATGCAGCTACTGCTACTGGTGGAATGTTGAAACTTTTTATTTAAGTTGAGTGTATATCAACACAATTATAAGACTAAGCTGGAAATGGTAATACTCCTAGTCAGAATTATGTTTCATGAGTACCTAGTTTGGGTCAAACAAATAGTAGAGTTGATAAATGGTGCAATAAATTAAAATGACACTAATTAGTGTGAATTATTTTGTGGTGCCCATTAAAAGACAAATAATACAGAAAATTATTACAGCAGTGCCTAAAGCTAAATGCCATCAATGCAGCAAGCAACACATTCTACTGAAGTTTGGAAAATATGGGTGACTTGAATATTGAATAATGTGGATAAGCAGAAAACAAATAGCATTTCCAGATATTCTGGATGCTCATACCTCTGTAAGTGGTCCTGCTTATCTGTTTTAATTTTCTCTACCCCTAAATTAGAACAAGTCAGGTAGGAATAATTTGGCATATAAATACGTCCATAAAATTATTTGACATGTTTCTAAAAATGTCACGGGAATCATTTGATCAGGGCAATATATATTTTATAATATATTATTCTAAATAAATATTTACAATGAATTTCTAATATTAAATTCAAATGTCCTATTTGCTAAGTTGCTGGACTATGTAATTACCTGTAGATCACTAAAAATATTTTCTTCAAGTTTAATTCAATTTACCAATTTTGTTCTTTCCAAATCTTGTTCAATTTGACTTACTCATTTTTTCCCTTTGATAATTGTTGTATATTTTGGGGGCAATTCACTCATATTCTTTCGTGAATAGTTAGATTCTTTCACCAGTACATTTAGTCTTCATTTGGAATCTTGTTAGAATTCATTTTAAATGCAGTATCTTGAAGAATTATATTATCAATCGTACTTTACTGGTAACCAATATGTTTTGCAAGCTGCATGACTGATTGCTAGTTTGTGAATTGCATTCTTTAATTCGAATTGTCTTGCAAATTAACTGTGTGCATTTATTGTTTATATTAAAATATGATCACTTGAAACTTGCTGTTTGAGTAACTCTTCCTTAGACTTCTGTCCAGGTGACATATTTATTTATTCATTCATTTCTTTATTCATTATTCATTAGGTAAATCAACAAATATTTTGAAACCACCATTTTGTGCTATGTCATCTGGGGAATGCTAAAAATGTAAAATGATTTTCAGAAAAACAAGACTTTTTAGGAAACCCATAGAATTGTGCCAAGCCTTTTGTTTTGAGTTTAATGTGTGATATAATCTCTCTTGTAGTTCCCTGCTTTCAGACCTTCTTATCTTCCATTTTATATTGCTGCGTTCTTTGTTAGAGAAATGACTCACGCTTCCACATGCTTCCACATTTCAGTGGCCACATTACATTGACTGGCGGGTGTTTTCGCCTGGGGCATTGGCATCTTATCCCAATTGCCACCTTTCAGCATTTTCAATTATCACTTTACTGATTGACACCTCTGAACATTTGTCAACATGTCTCTTTCTTTGGAATGGCATAGGCACATTCTGAAGAAAATACTCAGGCAACTCAATAACTGTGGATGTTAGGAAGCATCATTGTTGACAGAAAACGAGAAGCCAAGCTGGCCAGTGAATGAAAGCCATGTGCAGGACCTGATATTAGCAAATGCAAGGCTTAGAGCAGGAGGTGGGAAATTCGTGATAGTTTCAGCAAAGAAGCTGACAAGTGAAAAACCAAATAACAGTGTAAAATAAATGACTGGCCATATGCACAAATCAGCACTGAGTGTGTGTGTATGTGTGTAGAGAAATGTAGAGATTCTTGTTGTTGTAAGAGATCAGGATCAATAGCCTCTCTGCGCTGACGGCCAAAAGAGAGTGAAACACTTCCTTAAGGCCGCAAAGATGGTAAAAACAAAAATTAGAACCCAGGGTCATTTTCACTGCCTTACTGGTACTTATGTAACAATAAGAATTGTTCATCAGCCAGGCGGGCCAGCTCATGCCTATAATCCCAGCACTTTGGGACCACGAGGTCAGGACTTCCAGAACAGCCTGGCCGACATGGTGAAACCCCAACTCTACTAAAAATACAAAAATTAGCTGGGAGTGGTGGTGGATGCCTGTAATCCCAGCTACTCAGGAGGCTGAGGCAGGAGAATTGCTTGAACCAGGGAGGCGGAGGTTACAGTGAGCTGAGATTGCACCATTCCACTCCAGCCTGGGCGACAAAAGTGAGACTCCGTTTCAGAAAAAAAAACTGTTCATCCACATTCCATTCCATTCAGGGTAGAAATAGCTGGGTTATCAGTCTCATATTACACATACACATGCACTGTTATCCACAACACAGGCTTGGTATATTGCATCTTTTCACATTAATTTTCCAAGTGTTAAGAATGAACTTGATGGCCAATGTCATTCATAAAGAAACTGCCAGTCATAAAAAATTTATAAAATCTATATAGTCAAACTATTGACTACAATGATAAACATAAACATTAAAGCAACGTTAATGAATCATGAAATAAAGTTTTAATGAATTCGAGATTAAGTACTGATAGGTGACACATGGATGGGTAGACAGATGATAAATAGGTAGATAGATAGAGGGATAGACGGATAGATAGATAGATAGGAGAGACAGACAGACAGAGAACTTTTTTTGTTTGTTTGTCGTTTTTTTGAGACAGAGTATCGCTGTTTGTCCAGGCTGGAGTGCAGTGGCAACATCTTGGCTCAGTGCAACCTCCGCCTCCCAGGTTCAAGCGATTCTCCCACCTCAGCCTCCTGAGTGGCTGGGATTACAGGCATGAGCCACCACACCCGGCTAATTTTTGCATTTTAGTAGAGACTGGGTTTCACCATGTTGCCCAGGCTGGTCTGGAACTCCTGAGCTCAAGTGATCCACTCGCTTTGGCCTCCCAAATTGCTGGATTACAGAGGTGAGCCACCGCATCCAGCCACAGAGATAATTTTACTTGCCTTTGTAAACACTACAAAGATAGAAAGTTATGTACCCCATAAATATCTATCTAGCTAGCTAGCTAGCTAGCTACACATACACATACACACACACACACATACATACACACACACTAGGTATCCACAAAATTAAAAATAAAAAGTTTTAAAAAACAAAAATAGATGGATAGTAAGATGAGAGAGAGAGTTAAAGAGAGAGACAGAGAGACAGATAATTTTTGTTTGCTTTTGTAAAAATAGAAAAGTAATATAAATGAATTATTTAAAATTAAAAGGTATACTTCTTGTGACAATGGACTTTTTTGCATTTCACTTAAAATTAAATACCTTTAATCTCTAATGATAAATATTCGAGGTAGTATTTATATACAATAATCATCTTTGGACCTGATTTAAACCTTCCTAATAGAGTCAAGGTTCTATGCTTCACAACAAGAGACAAGATATTTCTTAGATGTGAAACTCAAATATATTAAAATACTAGTTAGTATAAATGTAGACATCTGGACCTTAGGATAAAACAATTCCCAGTACAGAAGGAAGTATGTTCAGATATGTTAAAATGTTTGAGCCACCGAATTTTTGGATTGCCCAAATACTCTAAAACCCACACAGAAGAAAAAAATTAATTACCGTAGTAGAATCACCAAGGGGGAACTCCCTTTTGTTATAAGAAGTTGTTTTTAAATTGAATTAGTTTTGAATTAACCCAATTACACATCACTATTCAACTGTGATATTAAATTGAGGAAGTTTAATGATGTGAAAATACTTTTAAAACAATATCTTGGTGATAACAGAACATTTAAAATGTTCATATTTAGAAAGTATTAATTACATATATTAAATAATTTAAGGACTGTTTCTCACATATTATCATGTAAAATAGAAAATCATTTTTACTTGCAGAACATACGACTAATAGAGTTCAGCATAGCAGAATTCAGAATATTATGGCACAAAAGAATTACAGCATACTTAAAATTCCTTGGCAAAAATTCTTTGTGACTTGGAAAAGGAAGATATGTTTTCAGAATGGACTTTAAATGATTTCAATTTTACTATTTTTTCAATTTATTTTGGAAGAAAATGAAAATGTCTTGGAATGCACAACTACGTTCTCACCAAAATTTTAACAATAAATAAACAAAATGAATTTATAGGACTTTTGTATTGCTTTTCTATCATGTAAAGACAAAAGACAGGAAAAGCCATATCGAAAACTAAACTTTCCTTAATAAATATAGTAATCTTGCAAAGACACACCAAAAGAGGAAATTTTTTTACAGATAAATAGATACAGTACTTGTTACAAATCTACACTTTGTGCAAACAAATCAAATGTGATTTTCATTTTGAAACAATTAAAAATATGAAGAAAAAAGTTCTGTAGCTTAGGTGATTATAAAATGATATTCTTATAATATTTTTATACTGTCGTATTTTCATTCTAATTGAATTATCATGCATATCAATTTAATGAAGCAATTGAAGCAAATCATTTTATTATAACGTAACTCCCCTAATTAGGTATACAAATATATGTCATATATAGAAAAGTCCCTTTAGCTTTAAATCTATTTTCTCATTGAGAGGTACAATGGAAAAACATTTCTGCTTAATTAACTTACAATAAAATTTTTTATGATTAAAACTTAGCAATCCTTATGATCACACTCCAGTACAGCTTTATCAGGATATAACATTTTATTGTCAGGTTGAAATTAACATTTTGAGAAAATGACAAAGATTATTACTTTGCATGTACATTGAACTAAATCTTAGCACACTGGTTATTTAATAAATGCAACTTAATGAAAACTATTTTATAGTGTATTAATTGACAGGGAATTGACTAGAATTAATACAATTTTATTGTTCATTCGTTATCACTTTCTGCATTATTGCCTTAATTTCTTTATAGAAATAATACTAAAAATATTAAAATAAAATATATAGTATACTGATACATGTCAAAGGAACTATACCACAAATGGTTTTTTTCTAGGTCATAAATCTTTCTAAGCATTATTTGTCTGTCAATGGAATAAGAGATACCTTTATAGAAGAGTTTTTTCTCTCCTGATTAAAAATATAAAATCTTTTTTTGTAATATTTTATTAAGCCTCTGATGTGAAAACATAAATTGTGTTATAAGATGTAAATCTAACGTGAATCTGATGACAACATAGCCTTAATTTGTTTAGGTATTTTATACACTCATTGTTAAATCACACTTAAATCAGCTTTACATAATGAAATTTATACAAAGTTTAAGCAAAAACAAGAAGAGATTAAGTATAAGAAATCTTTGCACTTCACTTGGCCAAGACTCTATATTAAAGCACAATTATAAAAATGTAAATGAAGTTGTATTGGTCCATTTTCATGCTGCTGTTGAAGTTACACCAGAGACTGGACAATTTACAAACAAAAGAGGTTTAATGGACTTAGGGTTCCATGTGGCAGGGGAGGCTTCACAATCATGGAACAAGGCAAGGAGGAGCAAGTTATGTCTTAAGTGGATGGCAGCAGGCAAAGAGAGAGAGAGCTTGTGGAGGGAAACTCCCATTTTTAAAACCATCAGATCTCAGGAGACTTACTCACTATCATAAGGACAGTATGGGAGAAACCATTCCCATGATTCAATTATCTCCCACTGAGTCCCTCCCACAATTTGTGGGAATCCATGGGAGTACAATTCAAATGCGATTTGGGTGGGGACACAGAGCCAAACCATATCAGAAGTACTTAACAAAACAAACAGTAATAAAAGCTTAAGGTACTATGTTACTGTCATGTTCTTCAAGCTGTCAGAATTTGTACCTCTGTCCTCCATGACAAAGCTGCCTTTTCTTATTTTAAATGAATATTACTGTAATATTTAATGTGTTATGAAGTTTAACATAAACGTACTTTATAATTTAAATATTTTCCCTCTCATTTTCCAGAAAATTGTATATAAGATTTCTCTCAGTAGGTTTTCTAATCTAATATGGATAGGCAATGATAAGCATCATTTACTGAATACGTACGATAATGTCATTTGTTGGGTTAAGTAATATACATGCTGCATTAGTCAGGGCTTTATAGAGGGATAGAACTAATAGGAGATATATATATGTTTCTTTCACAATAGGACAGATATATATATATCTCCTATTATATATATATTTTATATATATATTTATATATGTATATTTGATATATATATTTTATATATATATATATTTTATATGTTTCTTTTCTTGGAAACTAAGAGAAAAACAAAAAAGATGAGAGGAAACCACTATATGAACCCAGGTGAAGATATAATAATTTTTAAGTTAACTCTTTTTTTATTGGTAAGTCAATATTTAAAAATTGCAAATTGTATTAATGTTACATGCTTACATGGGGGAATACTAACTTGCTGCAAACAAGGAGGAGATATATATATCTCCTATTATACATATATATATATCCTATTATACATATACATCCTATTATACATGTATATATCCTATTATACATATATATATCTCCTATTATACATGTATATATCCTATTATACATATATATATCTCTCCTATTACACATAGATATATGTTTATTAAGTATTAACTCACACCATCACTAGGTCCCACAATAGGCTGTCTGCAAGCTGAGGAGCAAGGAAACCCAATCCAAGTCTAAAAATTGAAGAACTTTGAGTCCAATGTTTGAGGTCAGGAAGCATCCAGCATGGGAGAAAAATGTAGGCTGGGAGGCTAGGTCAGTCTAGCCTTTTCACATTTTTCTGCCTGTTTTATATTCTAGCCATGCTGACAGCTGATCAGATGGTGCCCACCTAGATTAAGGGTGAGTCTGCCTTTCACAGCCCACTGACTCAAATGTTAATCTCCTTTGGTAACACCCTCACAGACACACCCATGATCAATACTTTGCATCCTTCAATCCAATCAAGTTGACACTCAGTGTTAACCACCACACATGCTTTTTCATTTACTATCCTCAATGACTTTTTGAGTCAGTTTTAATTTTTCCACATTTTACAGGTGGGAAATCCCAGGTTCAGAAGTAAAGCAATCTGCCTAGATTCATCCAAGTAATAAATGATGAGGTATTACAATCCAAATCTGTTCTATTCTGATGCTGTACTCTAAATCCAGGAGGTATTTCCTAGGTTTTTTTAACAAATGGTGGCAAATAAATAGCACATGAGCTGCCATTATTTGACCTTCTGCAAATGGAAAACATCACTAATCAATAGTGTCACCTATTTTCAGAAGCCTTGTTCCAGGATGTTGGTATTCCCCCATGTAAGCATGTAACATTAATATAATTTGCAATTTTTAAATATTGACTTAACAATAAAAAAAGAGTGACTTAAAAATTATCATATCTTCACCTGGGTTCATATAGTGGTTTCCTCCCATCCTTTTTGTTTTTCTTTTTGTTTCCCAGAAAAGACCTTCCTTACAATATGCAACAAATATGAGTTTGCTGATGAAAAGAGTCAATCTCTGTAAAATATTTGAAGAGATTTATTCTGAGCCAAATATGAGTGACCCATGGCCTGTGACATAGCCCTCAGGAGATCCTGAGAACATGTGCCCAAGGAGGTCATCCACAGCCTGGCTTTATACATTTTAGGGAGACACGAGACATCAATCAAATACATGTAAGATATCCATTGGTTGGGTCCAGAAAGGCAGCAGTGGCGGTGTGACTTCCAGGTTACAGGTCAATTTAAAAGTTTTCTGATTGGCAATTGATTGAAAGAGTTATTATCGATAGAAAGGAATATCTGGGTTATACTAAGGGGAACAACATTTTATCAGGCAGATGAAACCTCCAGATAGCAGGCTTCAGAGACAATAGATTATCCATGTTTCTTATCAGACTTAAGGTCTGTGTTGATGTTAAATGCTGGTTGCCTTTTCCTGAATTCCAAAAGCTAGGGGAGGGTGCATAATGAGGCATTTCAGACTCTTTCTTGTCCTCATGGCCTGAACCAGTTTTTCAGGTTACCTTTGGAGTTCCCTGGCAGAGAGGAGAGGTCCATTCAGTTAGTTGGGGGGCTGGCTTTCGATTTTTTGCTTTACAAGTGCAACAGAAAAAGTATGTATTAGTAGAATTCTCACATATCTAATATGATGCTAGTTGAAATACTAAGTGGAAAGAAAAACTCTAGAATTAGTCTTAGCCTTTAAAAGATTCATCTCATATTAAGATTACAACATAATGAATGTACAATATAATCTGTCTACTGCCAGTGCCCTCAAACTCTTACCACTAGTTCAAAAATATTTATTTAGAGGTTACTAAAAACTCCCTTTAGGAATATTTTACTTGTTTTGTTAATCTTGAAGATGGTAGATAACAGGGTCTCATCTTCTATAAAGATGAAGAAAAGTATTAAGTAATTACAGAACTTCTCTGTATGTTGGCTTAATTTTATTCTTTAAATGTATGCATTTTGATCGAAATAAATATATATATAGAAGTGAAAGAGCATGTCTTTAAGTGGTACAGAGAGATTATAAAATTTTTGATTAGATAAAAAAGGGATTTAAAAAACTATCACTTTTTCTTGATTACTGAGAGGCTCAAGCAAAGAAACTAGGGCTGTAAATGAACAAAAAAAAAAGACCAAAAGAATATTTTGTATTAAAATTGTCTATTCCATTACAAGAAACATGCTTTGGAAGTTGTGGTTTTCTCTTCTTTTTTCTCAGAGTATCGTGTCACATGTAATCAACACTTGTCCTTGTGTTTGTGTCTGAGTAATCAAAGTTCTCCATAAACAATTGAAAGTAAAAGCATGTTTCTATGTAACTCAGGAAGTATTTAGACCTTGAATCAAACCAGATTTCTTCTCCTTTTACCACCTCATCTGGACTAAGTCTGTAAATGTTAGTTTATATTTCCCTGCTAGCTTACCCCAGTCATCATTTGAGAGTGAGTGAGCAGTTCAGATTTATGGAAAGGAACTAATGGGTAGCAATGACAGATAATGGAGCAACAACTAATCCTAAAGAGAGGAGTTTTCAGAAATTTACATGTAGATTTAAATTAAGGTGGATAGAAAATGGACATATTCCAGCAGAGATAAGAGAAACACAGGACGATGGAACAAAATGAAACACTGAAATAAAACCTTCAGAGTTTCCTCAAGCTCTTTTGCTTGGACTCTGGTGAAGGCATATTCAACATAGAATTTTACATTTGATCTACTATATATTGTACTTCTATTTAGATTCTCCTATCCTCTAGCTAGACAATTCTAAACAGTTATATAGTGAATGCAATTGCAGTAAATCATTTTCTATTTGGGTGAGTGACAAGGCCACATATTCATTCTCCTGTCAATTCACTTTCCCAATTTGTGCACATCCTTGCAAAGATAGCAGCCATGTTCCAAGGACACTGTCTTCCATTATTTTCAGCCTACATCAGGCAGAAGTGGAATAGGACATGAAACTCAGCACAAAAACATGAGAGGTTCTTCTTCACCTACACATACCCTTTCTTTAAGGAACATAATTGAAGGAGTGGCTTGTTTATAAAGAAAATGAAGACTGACATTTGGAAAACACATCCAACATAGTTTCTGAAATGATTTAACACATGTTCATCAAAATGAAATTCATTATCAATAGACTAAAGAAGAAAAAATATATGATCACATTGAGATGTGAAGCTGGCTGGGCTTCTGAGTCCGGTGGGGACTTGGAGAACTTTTCTGTCTAGCTAAAGTATTGTAAACACACCAAACAGCACTCTATGTCTAGCTAAAGGTTTATAAACGCACCAATCAGCACTCTGTCAACACGGACCAATCAGCACTCTGTAAAATGGACCAATCAGCACTCTGTAAAATGGACCAATCAGCAGGATGTGGGTGACGCCAAATAAGGGAATAAAAGCAGGCAACCCTAGCCAGTGGCAGCAACGCACTGCGGTCCCCTTCAATCCTATGTAATGTTTGCTCTTTCACTCTTCGTAATAAATCTTGCTGCTGCTCACTCTGTGGGTCCATGCCACCTTTATGAGCTGTAGCATTCACTGCGAAGGTCTGCAGCTTGCACTCCTGAAGTCAGCGAGACCACGAACCCCCGGGAGGAACAAACAACCCAGGATGCGCCGCCTTTATGAACTGTGACACTCACCAGGATGTTCTGCAGCTTCACTCCTGGAGCCAGCAGACCACAAACCCACCGGAAGGAAGAAACTCTGGACACGTCTGAACATCAGAAGGAACAAACTCCGGATACACCATCTTTAAAAACTGTAACACTCACAGCGAGCGTCCGCGGCTTCATTCTTGAAGTCAGCAAGACCAAGAACCCACCAATTCCAGACACAACATCAATTAATGTATAAAGAGCATTTGACAAAATCAAACATCCACATTGACGATGTACAGTTTCAGCAAAATAGTAATAGAGGGAAACTATTCAAAGTTGATTAAAGGTATCTACAAATGTTCAACAGTTAACATCATACTTAATGGTGAAAGACTGAATACCTTCCCCAATCACGAACAAAGCAAGCATATCCATCTGTGGCAATGCAAACATTTAATTTTTAAAAAGGAAGTGAAAGGACAGTACCCTGGTTGTTTCTGGCCATCAATGTGACATCATTGAAGGCAAAACTAGAAATAGATGAAGAGTTGTCTCTTGCACCAGCAAAAGTTGACTCTAGCACACCACTGCTCCAGTGACATGGAGTGATTGGTGGTAGACTAGTTCTTCTTCCTTACCAACCAGAAAAAAAAGTATTTATAATACAATAATATCATTGTATTAAAAATAATAAGATATAACATTCTATGCTGTACTTAGAAGAATAAAAATGTTACAGAGAAATGAATAACAGGTATCAATAGATAATTGATAGAAAAAGAATGCAAAAGACTGTAAATGAAGAGATGCTCTACCTGACTCATAGTAAGAAAAAATGCAAGTGGACACTGTGCTGAAATGCAATTTCTTACCTCTTAGATTTGCAAAAATCCAAAAGATTGGTAATATAATATGTCTGTCAGGCCATGAGGAGACAGACATTTCCGTACATTGTTGGTAAGTACGTGGATGGCATATGCAATTACTCACTTCTAGAAAGAGAATTTGGCAATACTTAGCCTTCAAATGATTTCAGTCCAGTGATTTGCTGATAGATCCAGTTTCCAAAGGTGGGCTGTGGATATAGAGCCTTGATTCATGGCAATTTCAATCTTCATTGAACTACCACTACCCTGGCTGTTTCTAGCCATCAATGTGACATCACCGGAGGCAAAACTAGAAATACATGCACAAAGTTGTCTTTTGCACCAGCAAAAACTGACTCTAGCACACCGCTGCTCCAGTCCAACCACCATCTGACTGCATCCTCGTAAGAAATTCCAAATAAGAACTACCCGTCAGAGTCCAGTCAATCCACTGAAGTCTGAGAGAAAAGCAGTATGTTTCTGTTTAAAGCCACTGAAGTTTAGAAGGATTTTTTTATGCAGCAATAGATAAAAGTAAAAGATAACAGATATCATCAATCATAATGCATACAATGCATGAGGATCCCTGTTACAAGACAATTTGGAAAATAAACATTAGTATTTATGTATATTAAAGAATTATCAGTAAATTTTAATGTATGATAATGATCACTTGGGGACTAACCAAAGGAGAGTTATTTAACTTTTTTCCAGCTTAATTTTCTCATGTATTAAACATGAGTAACAACACAGAGAATTAAATAGAAAGAAAATGTATGTAAAAAACTAGCACAGTACCTGGGTCATATTAGTTTCTTGATAAATTTGAGTCTCTTCATACTGCATTATATTAACCGAACATTTTTATGAAACAATATTTGGTAAAATTAAACATTAGAAAAATGTGTGAAATAAAATTAGGAAGGGCAACATTAGAACTTGGAATACCTTTGACAAAAGAATAGTGAAAGATTCTCCCTGGGGCCTGAAAGCTTAAGGGAATGAATAACTCCTCCCTTCTCAGGCCCAGTCCCAAGGCGCAAGACCATTTGTGTCAGTAGTGTGCATCAGCAAGATAACAGAAGAAGGACGGGAGCTGGCCAGAAGACACGTACCCCCTGAAGACCAAGAGAGAGGCTGTCCAGGTGCTGTGTAGCAGTTACATCACTTCCCGTTTACAGGAGACTATAAAACCCCTGCCCTGTCCTCACTGGTGCTGACGCCATTTTAGGCCTCAGCCCTTCTGCAACCAGGCGGTCATTAAAAACAGTGCTTCTCCACACCACCTTGTGGTGTTTGTTGGCGTACTCTCCGGGTTCCAACCGATATAAGAGCCTTGCAAATAAGAAAAAGCCTAGCTATTGCCGAGTCTCAACCAAGAGCCAGTGCCTAAGACAAACAATTAGTTATTCATATTTAACCTTACATAGTGCTAACAACCAAACTTATTTCATGATAAGAGCCAACTAACCCTAACCGGAGCAGGGTTAGAAAATAGCAGTTTTTTTGGAAAGGTCATTTGTAAATAAGTTCCAGATGAAAATTACATGACTAAGGCTAAGAAAGTGACAATTGTATTTAGGGTGGAAAAAAGAGAAGTATTTACAAATTTTAGCAAAAAACTGTAAGTACACTGAATGGTAAGGGAATAAATAGGTATTAACTGGATCAAAGGACATTCCTAAAGGGCTCTGTTTATAAAGAATCACTTACTTCCATTTTATTGTCAGACTGCTTTTGAAAGAAGGTGTGAAAGAATGAATATAAATATACTGCTGTTGAAAAGAATTTCATTTTCTATTTAAATTGTTATTATAAAGTCCATCTAAATGCAAGAATAGACATTTTTAATGTCTTCCTTTTAATGATTAAATGTCTTTGTTGCTGTCCAACTCCCAAGAATGATTTGAAGTAGCTTACAAAGCAAAACATATAGAAGAAAATGAATGTTTTGAGGTTGAAAGCAGATCTATGGGGAAAAAAGAAAACTAATATAAAAAGCAAATTTCGCATGACTGTTATACATAGTAACATCCGATAAACGTTAATTGGAGGGTATTAGTTATGTGATATGGAGTGATTGGTGGTAGACTAGCTTTCCTTCCTTGCCAACTATAAAAAAAGAATAAAATTTTTAAAAAAACGTCGCTAAGAAGGCAATGGGGGTTGTGGAGGCGAAGAGAACTTGAGGCATTAAGACTACTGAGAGTGGAGAACCTTGTATAAGTGAGCTGAACTGCCAATGTTACTATGAAGCAATTTGTTAATTCTCGTTCATTACAAGAGGCTGACCATCCAGATTACATGTCAAGTGAGGATAACTGAGAGAAAAACAAAACTGACAAATATTTTTTGCAGATACTACAGGGATTGCAGACATCCAGGGTTTGCTTCAGCAGCTCCCATTGCTTTCTTAGAGATGTTTTTTTCTGTTTTATTCTTTTTTTTCTAGTTGGTAAGGAAGGAGAACTAGTCTGCTACCAATCACTCCCGATCACTCAACTAGCATCCTGCAGTTAAGTTTTATAAAATGTTCTTTTTTGCTATTTGGTAAGGAAGGAGAACTAATCCACCACCAACCACTCCCTGTCTCTCAGCTAACATCCTGCAGTTAACTTTTATCAAATGTTACCATATATAACAGGAATGTGAAATTTACTTTTCATTTTGCTTTTTAATTTTTTTCCTAATGACGTGTGCAGAATACTGGGATTCCAAGACTAACCACCTAAGTTGACAGCCTATGGAAAACACAACAGAGCATTTTTTTCAGTTTTCTGAGACAAAAAAAAAGAAAAAATCATTAAGGAAAAGGGCCCTAAAAAACCCACTGTGATCTTATTTTACACCCTAAAAGTCGAGGGAAGAACATAGATAGAATGCACTTGCTAGGACTCAACACAGCTGTGATATAGCAAGTCTCTGATTAGATTGAGCTGAGCAGAAACTGTTTTATTGCCAGAGGGTTTTTGGCTCAGTGGTCCATATTGTCTCTTCCTGCAGCTTCTCAGGTCTGCCATTGTATTGTCAAAGTGGCCATAGACAATATGTAAATGAAAGAGTGTGGCTGTTTTCCAATAAATCTTTATTTACAAAAACAAAACAAGTTAGCCAGATTTGGCCCATGAACTATAGTTTACCAATGGTTAGCCTAGAGCATGATAATATTATGGGGATTCTACAGTTTTTATATACTATGTCAATGTTGAAACATAATCAAAAATTACTAGCTACACTAAATGATAGGCTGAAAGCCAAGGAGGAGAGAACTAATAGAAAATAAAAACAGAACTACACATCAAACAGAAATTGAAATTCGCTGATGAGGATTTTACAATGACTATTAAAATTTTTAAAAATGGATGGACAAAGTAGATGAAAATATAGAGTGCGCTCATTAGGAACAGTAAAGGGAAACATAATAATTCTGGGGCTGAAAAATAAGACATCTGAAATTAATAGCTCTAGATTATAGTAACAGAAGGTTAGACACAGAAAACAGAGAAAAACAGAAGTTAAAAGAAAGTATGTAAACTAAGGGAAAAAGTTAATGAAAAAAGGAAGACATAATTTCTTCAAATGGGCAAGCATAAGATTGACAGCCAACTTCTCAATAGAAATCACGAAAGTAAAAAGACGATGGATTGACTTCTTTCTAAGCGGAAATAACCAAGAATCCTGAACCCAGGAAAAATACCATTGAAAAATGAAGGCAAAAATTCACAGGTTCTAAAGATCTGTATTAAGAAAATGAAGACGAAAATTATTTTGAGGCAACCCTGTAATATTCTTGTTGGTCTTCATGTCAGTAACATGAAATTTCATCTAATCGTACATGCATCTCATGGGCAGTATTCTGTAAGTATATGTGCTTTAATAAAAGATATATTAAAATTAAAAAGCCATAAAATAAATACCAAAATGTAAAGGATAGTCTATAAAAGAATTGGTTAATACAGTGAAATGGTCAAATTTCTGACCACCAGATGAACTCAGAGATAGAACTCATAATACATAGAAGAGTAAATGTGTACTATGTAATAAAGATAATATCCTCTCCATAGCATTTCTCTCAACCAAATTCATGGCAAGGTATCAATTCAGAATTTTCTGTCTAAAGAGGCTCTGGAATACTGGTATTTTCTTTTGTTGAGTGAAGGTATCCCCTTGTTCCAGGCTTCAGACAAGTAGGTTGTAGTGGTGAACAACTTTTATAGAAATCCAGAGGTATAATGATCTCATGTTTGGAATACTCCAAAAGTCAATTGCTAGCTTAATCCACATAATACGAATTATAAGAAGAAAAACAATGACTTCAAAGTAAATATTAATAGTATTTAATTTCAAACTGCATTCTTAGATTTTTAGCAGTTGCAATACCTTTTTAAAGTATTTATTTAATTATTAACAGGCACATAGATGTAATACATCACTTCCAGTTTCTGCTGGACATATGTATCGGTGTCCATTCCTCTTTAAGTAAGGGCCACAGGCTTTCTTAAAAGGGTCCTGGGAGCCTGGGGACTGAAGGAGGTAAAGGTGATTGGTGAAATGGGGAAACAGGCTCAGAATATTTGGTTGCATGAGAACTACAAGGATTTTCTAGTTGAGGTAATTTAAAGGGAAATTTTATTTTGATGTAGGAATTTTGTCTTCTGTTAAACTCATTAGCTACTAGATTTAGGTAAACAAAGGAAAATCGGAAGTGTGAGTCTTTATAGACCCAGGGAAAATCATAGCACTCAAATTATCTTACATAATATTCATATTTGTATCTTACATCTCTTCCAAAATGATTAAAGCTAAATGAGCACTAGCGTTGTATTTCTGTCTTGTTCTCCTAACCTCTACAAACAAGATCAAGTAAACTACATATTTGTTCAAGAAGGAAGGAAGAGAGGAGGAAGGGAAGGTAGGAAGGAAGGAAGATGAAAGAAAGGGAGAAAAGAAAGGGAGCAAGGGAAGAAGGAACAAGTTAAGGAATTTTTCAGTGTAAAGATTCCTAAGAAAAGCAACTGCTTTCTTAACTTGTTTCTATTTTGTTTCAATTTTACAGAAATGATGGGTGATATTTAAACACATAATAATTTAATATTTATGCTAAATTGATTTAACAAAAGTTAATATAAAATATAACTAAGAGAAAATGATTATGACCCAATTAAATAGTGTAGATCATGTAAAAAGAACTGTTTTATGTTCTACCTAGAGCAGCTCATTCATTTTGCAGATGCATTATCTGCCCTTACTGCATCACTACAAAACCAAAGCATGCTAAGAGCTCAGGATATGAATGAAATAGTTTCTGCCTTTGGAATTATAAACTGATTTTGCTAGGTAGGTAAAAGAAATACAAAGGAATGGAGATGCTTGCTGCTGGAAAAATGTTTGTCAATTTGATAAATATAACAAACAAAAAATAATGGTTTTGCAGAGCTGCTTGTCACTACCTATTCACACAGCTCTTACCATTAGTCAAACTCATTGTCAGAACTACAGGACTTCTTAGTCAGGTGAGTTTTACTACGTCTTGTAAGTAACATCCCTCCCTGTTGTTATATTTTAGGTTATCTGGATTGGAGGAGACAGGAGTCTCTAAAATCTTCACATGGTTATTGTTTCACTGGTGTCCACTGATAATATATGACAGTCCACATTTGATCCAGAAATTCTAATGTTCTAATCAATTTTAGTATAAATACTTGCTCTTAAATTACAGTATTTGGCACACTTTATTTTCTTACATTCTTAATTTCTGTACGAATAGTTTTCATTCTGGTCAATCAACTTTCCTCTAAGACTATACAAATACAATTCCATTTGTTCTTTTTGACTTATTAAATTTTAAGTCATAAGAATCTTGATATTTCTATTATGTTTATCTACTCTCTACCTCTCACTGCTGCTACTAGTAATATATGTTACAAATAGTCAATCATTCCAGTGTACTGATATCTGTGTCTGATATTATCTATCAAAACTATTTTTAGTGTCTTTAAGTGTGTTGCTTCATTTTATTAAATTATGAACTCATTTGTCATTATTTACTGAAAACAGAGATATAATTTCCATAAATTATTTTCAAACATATATTATTTTCAAAGAAACATACATTGTGGTATGTGTGTTTTGGTATAACCTGATCCAGGAAGTGCATTATAATATTGCCTAAGTATTTTTTTCTTCAATTTTTATATAAAAGATTTTCTTTGAAACCAAAAAAATACTGTTTTAACAAAAGACAAAGTGGATACATAATCTAAAAATTGAGCTTAGTTTTATTATTTTATTATTCTAATTGTTTTACAGTCTAAATATATGTATAAAATGTACATAAAACATCATATTCAAAGGAAAATAATTATGATTTCCTTGTTCTAGATTTTTATTTTATCATGATAAGAAAATGTTACACAACTTAAGCAATTTCAATTTAGAATATTATATATTTTCATTGAATATTTTTGGTTATTTTTGAATCAGATTTTTCTCTAGGGCCAGTCAAAACAATGTAGAATTTTCAACAATTCTGCCAGAATAACTATTATTTAAATTGGTTTTGTTTAGTGTATTAACTGCTGGATAGCTGTTTAATTTTTGCTTCAGCTAATTTGAACATTAAAGAAAAAGAAGTTAAGTATTTCTTTTTTTTTTAATTTTTTTTTTTTTTTTTTGAGACAGAGTCTCACTCTGTCGCCAGGCTGGAGTGCAATGGCACGATCTCGGCTCACTGCAACTTCCACCTTCCGGGTTCCGGCTATTCTTCTGCCTCAGCCTCCTGGGTATCTGGGACTACAGGCGTGCACCATCATGCCTGGCTAATTTTGTACTTTTAGTAGAGGCGGTATCACCATGTTGGCCAGGCTGGTCTGTATCTCCTGACCTCGTGATCTGCCCTCCTCAGCCTCCCAAAGTGCTGGGATTACACGTGTGAGCGACAGCGCCCATCCAAGTTATTTCTTAAAATATTTTATTTACTGGTAAGAAGGCCAGTGCTGTTAGGAAGTTGAACAGCATCTATGAAAGAAAATATTTTTGAATGGTTGAATAAATACCGAGTAGTAGTAATAGTCACAGTTTGATTTGAGAGACCAAAAATGATGCCAGTGTGTTTTGCTTAGATGTAAACTAAAAAAGAGATATTCTAATTTTACTTTGATACTACTACTCCTAAGCTTTTGTTTTCTCTGCCAGTTTCCAAGAAACCAAGGTAAACTATGAACCAAAAAATTTATGTGTGATTGAAAGAAATTAGCACTGAGGATGACGAGAAGAAACACAGAAGCAATAAGAATCATGTTTTGAATTCCCATGGAAATTCAATACTGCAGAAGGTCTGTTTAGCTCCTTGGGAGTGCATTAAACGTATCAGGAGTCTGTGACTGTCTGCAGACTATTTGAAGTCAATGGAGCAGTTAGACAATTAGACACAGTTTTCCATTTGGCTTAAATGAGTAATCACCTCATTTCCGCTATTCTATTTCTTGACATCTAAAGCCGTTTCATACTCTGCTTATAGAAAAAAAGAAAATTCTCACCCCAGAGTAGTAATTGTATGTTTATGTTGATTTGGAGGTGACTTTCAGCAATGAGCATGATTATTTCTTCAACAGAAAAGCAAGTAGAAAAAAAGGTAACATGCGTGTTTTATTTTGAAACGATTTTTTTCATTCAGTGGTGGCTGCATTTTGATTGCAATATACAGAAATATCCTTCTTGTGCAGCCAAAAGTAGTTCTAAATCCTCTTTGTCTGCAGAATAGCATAGAGAGAAAATTCTACCACATTTACTGAAATTGGGTAAATGCCCCAGCTGCCTTGCAGAAATTCTGCTAATTTGTATTTTCTTGCCTAAAACAACTGAGGAATCCAATTTTTGAATTGCCACAAGAACTTCTAAGCACTATTCTTAGGTAACTTGCATAAATAAAAATTCAAATAAACTCTAATATATCCATACAGTGAAGAATAAATAATAAGATTATGAACAGCTTATTGAATATATCTTACATTTTAAAACATAATTAAATTTTTACTTATTCTCAAACCATTAAATGTGTTTGTATGACTCTACAAGTTGATTCGTTTTTCCAAGATCATAAAAAATTGGTATCGAGCATCTGAAAATATAATCCATGACATCTGATTCTCTCTTTAGAACCTAATGTCATATCATAATTTTAGAGAACATGATGGCTCTACCAGGTCAAGTTCTACTATTTAAAGTTACCACAAGCGAAAATAGAACACAATAGGTGGGTTTTGAAACTTATTAGGTGTGTGTGTGTTTATATAAATATGTATAATTATATATATTACCACACATGTATTAGAACTGATAAAATCCAAAGAAATATAAAATTCACTAAAGAAGAAAATGCATTATATTGCAATATGAAATTATTTAAAAATTAATTGAATCTTTGAAATTTGGAAGATTCGATGCTGGCATATTGTATATAGAGAGAATGTAAGTAACATGATTCACTATTGTTTTATAAATTGTGTTTTCTAATTACTGGATAATACACATGAATGTGATATCTCAGAAAGGCAAATTATTTTGCACAGGATAGCTACACGTGAAAGACATCAGTGACAAATCTCAAGATTTTATGATGGTTAAGATATAGGTGGATTTATGGTAGATAAAATGTTCCTAGATTTTATGTATAAAACCGAAAATCTGTGAGTATACAAGTAGTGGTTATTGAAGGGTAGTTTCAATAAGGGTGGTTATTTGTATGTAGCTAGGGAGCTGCAACACAGGTACAAAGGCCGTATATGCCCTCCCCACCTCATTCCTCTTCTAAATCCATATTTACACAAAGCAGAAAACAGTAGTGCAGGTCAAGCTGCTCTAGTTATTTTACTGGTTGTACTGGAAAGAGAGCCAAAAACTCAGTCAATTAAATGACCAAGAGTGTATGAGAAGCCCAGCAGAGACAGTGGAACAGAAAGACTATATCCTCTTCAGTCAAAAATGAGTTATGGCTGGGCACAATGGCTCACAACTGTAATCCCAACAATTCAGGGAAGCAAAGGAAGGTGGAGAGCTTGAGGCCAGGAGTTTGAGATCAGCCTGGGTAACATAGCAAGACCGTTTCTAAAAATATAATTTAAAAAAAATTAGCTGGGCATGGCAGTGCACACCTGTAGTCCTAGCTACTCAGAAAGCTGAGGCAGGAGGATCCTTTTGAGCTCAGGGGTTCAAATCTGCAGTGAGCTATGATCATGTCATTGCACTCCAGCCTGGGCAACAATACACAACAAAGACCTGTCTCTCTCTAAATATATATATATATATATATATATATATATATATATAAATGTACACATTTTCTGTAGTTAACACTGTAACATTTTGTGCTTTGTTCATATTCATATTATAATTTCAGGTAATTTTAGAGTAAAATAGTTTCCCAAAACTGGGATTCCTTCATGTATACAATGGAAAAAATAGTACTCACCAAATAAAATTGCATGAGGCAGAATTAATGCACATAGCAGGGAATTAGTACTAAATCAAAACTGCATATATTAATGCTATATTTAGTAGTAATTGTCTACTTTCTTGTGCATCTGTCCCATTACTTTAATTTTAAACTTTTCGAGTTTTTTTTTTTTTTGAGTTATTTGATTACTTCACCTTCATCTCTGGCAATGTATATACTAAAGTTTTTTTTGTAGATGAATTTGAGGATTTTACACTAGAATATTAATCACAGCACCACAATATAAGGAACAAACATTGGTTAAGAATATCCATTAGATGAAATACTATTCAAATAGGTATAGAAAATTTCAAAATATTTAGGGCCATTGGGAAAAGTTCACAACATATTTTTCAGAAAAATCAGGCTACATATATGTAAAAAATAATTTTTTCAATTGTTAACATTAGCATGTATTTGTGTTTGAAAAGAATAAAGGAGTGAACAAAATGTAACAAATTGTGGCAGTTGTTATCACTTTGTTAGCTGATTAAATGTGTTTACTTTCCATTCATGTGTTTTAATGGTATTTCTTTAATGATATTTAAAGAAATACCAT
Organism: Pan troglodytes; assembly: GCF_028858775.2. NCBI lineage: Eukaryota > Metazoa > Chordata > Mammalia > Primates > Hominidae > Pan > Pan troglodytes. The sequence goes on along the minus strand of NC_072412.2, from coordinate 109,537,769 downwards.
TTATATAGGTATTATCAGATAAATATAAAAATGCTGTGAAAATAGAAAATTATATTAAGCAACTGGAAAAGATTTTGAAGAGCAAAGAAAATATGAAAATATTAAAGGCATATGTTTCTAATTGCAATGCATCTTATGAGTAGAGAAATACTTGAGATATGACTAGTGAGAGAAAATAGCTGGAGGAACAATTACTACATAGTATCTTAGAGAGAAAAATTAACACGGTAGTAAGAAAATTATGTAAAATGGTTAATATTAAGATGTGATCAAGAAGAAGAGAAGGGATTGGAACTGGGGGAGCGATGAACAGAATTCAACATATAGTGATAGGGCAAAGAGCAGGACAGAAAAAATCATCATTAGGATAACACAGCTATGTTCTAGACAGGTATGGAAACAACCCACAATCAGATGGATTCAAAAATACATTTAAATTAAATATTTATCTTTACATATCATGGGTGAATAGAAAGGTTTTGCATATGGATGCATCTCAGGACATGTTCTGGTTTTCTGTTTGGAGAATTTATAGACAGAATGTTACAGGGCAAGACATTTGGGCTAAGCTTAATGTGCAATTGTTTGAGGTCTGTGAAGGTAGTAAATTGGGGATTTGTTACGGTAGAAGCATTAGGCTAAATGTCAGTTGTGCACTCTCGGTTACCTCTATAGCAGCTCTTATCTAGCAGGATTTTAATAACTTGATCATTTGCAGGGTCTCCCTCTACCAACAGACTATGAACTTCTTTACTTGTCTTTACATCCCTAGACCCTCGCATAGTGCTCAGAATAAATTTTAAATGAAGAGGTGCACGGATTATTCATAATACCCTAAAGACGATCAAGACTGAAAAACGATTATCTGTGTGGAGAAGAATTTATCAGTAAAATTGAATCCCATCTCATTGTTATTTAACTTTAGCAGAAGAGGGACATTGAAAAAAGAAGAAAGGTCTCTGAATTGCCAGCAAAAAATAATGTTGTCACAGTGTAAGAAAAAAATACATTTGGAAATAGTGTATTTAAATAATTTTTCAAGTGTATTTTTATTTACTGTTAATAAAAATACAATTTATACCTATATTAATATATAATAATCATATATGTTGACGTAAAGAGTCATTTATGGCTTTATATGTTTTAATTTGAAGATTTTACCCATCAATCTGAAAGTCAAATTGTATCTATTAGTACCTTCCCTGCCTTGAAATGAGTAGATTTAATAACTAAATAACCATACACTGACTGTGCTTAGAATAGTCAGTACTATACCATTTATTTTAAATATGTGTTTTTTAAGAAATCCATTTACTTCACAGAGTTAATACAGAATTACAGAACTTTTAGTAGCTCTGATTGCTTTGAGAAATAGAAGAGATAAAGAAACTACAGTATAAAAATGACCAAATATTAAGATAGACCTTAGATACACACTTTCTCTTCTTTCTTTTTTTTTAACCTAGAACACAATTGAAAAATGAGCAAGCCTTTCTACAAAATGATAAATTCCTTTTCTTAGAAAATTTGATAACTCATAAATATATGTACATATAAGTAAATGTTTAAAGATGTTATTTCATATTTTAATGTGTTTCAGTATAAATAAAAACGTACTGTACCTCTTCACTAAAAAATTTTGGCACAATAAGCTTTGGATAATATTGATTTGCTTCTCACAATACCTAAAGATATAATTTATGAATAAAGAAAGAAGATCATCAATACCTTACAAAATAAATGAGTTTTCACTTTGTAAATATTAATCAGAACATAAAAATACAGAATTTGGCCGGGCGTGGTGGCTCACGCCTGTAATCCCAGCACTTTGGGAGGCCGAGGCTGGCGGATCACTAGGTCAGGAGAGCGAGACCATCCTGGTTAACATGGTGAAACCCAGTCTCTACTAAAAACACACAAAAAAATTTAGCCGGGCGTGGTGGCGGGTGCCTGTAGTCCCAGCTACTCGGGAGGCTGAGGCAGGAGAATGGCGTGAACCCGGGAGGTGGAGCTTGCAGTGAGCCGAGATGGCGCCACTGCACTCCAGCCTGGGGAACAGAGAGAGACTCCATCTCAAAAAAAAAAAAAAAAAAAGCACAGAATTTTCTTTACATAGTCTTGTAATGAATCTTGGCATTGAAAACTATTAGACTTTCCACATTCGATATAACTTCCTTATAGCTTTAACTCAATTTGTAATTTTTTCTAATAATGAAATGATGCCATTTTCCTGCTTGAACGTCTCTCCCATGCCTTCGATAACTCCTCATTGCTTCCAGAATTAAACCTAAATACTTCAGCATCACACTCAATGCCCTTCACAGTGTGCTGCGTCTTCCAAGCTCATTTCTTGACATCGCGTCCGTTATCTCTGACTTATTGGTTAGCCATAGCGTCTCTGAATACACGTTACTTTCAGATCACTCTTTCTATGTTTATCCATTTGCTGGGAATATAAAGGCAATGTATATAGCATATTTCCTTGAAGTCCTCACTATTCACTTATACATGAATCGTGATTTTGTCTCTTGACTAGCACTCAGTATATGCTTCTCTTTTCTCACTCTATGTTTATCTATATTAGAGTATTTATAATATACGTGTTTATGAGTTTCATCAGTTTTACACCCATCAAAACCTAAAAATCCTTCATACATTTTAATATCTACCCAGGAAATGAGTTTAAGTGAATCAATTAAGAGGAAATGAATACTCGACTTATTCAGACCGAAGTTGTTATTTGGGATTTGTTACTAGTATGTGTATTTTTATTATGACACAACTAATGCAGTGATGTGTTATGAAACAAATCTGAGCCAAAAAGCAGGTTTTGAAATCAACTTCACTTATAAAGGCATTATCTTGGCTACATTATTTAATATCTTTTACATCTACAGATGCTTATCACCTTAAGATGGGATTACTTCCTTATAATTACACGTCATAAATTCAAACTATTGTAAGTTGAAATGCATTTAGTACCTTAGTAAACCTATTTTAATATCAAAAAATCACAAATTGAACTATCTTAAGTTGGGGACCATCTGTAGTTTCTTGCATGAAAAATAGGAAAATATAGTGATATTCTGAGGTTAATTATGTAGATTAATAAAGAATTCGCTTGAATGTAGAACTTAAAAAATAGTCAAAAACTCAGTAAATATTAGCTCACAGGCATTCACTTTTATATTAGAAAACAAGTTGCTATATTTCTCTATGACTCAGTTCACTCATTTTAAAGGAGAATTTTGAAATGATTAATAAATTTACATTTATCACTAACATTTTACCTATAATAGTGATTTCACAGTGTTCATTAAAATTAATTTGTACATGTGAATGCCCCCATAGATTTGGATTTGTTTTATGCATTCAACAAACACACAAATTAATATTTTATTCACTTCGGACCTTTTTAACTATTTTGTAACTTCTCTTATTTCTTACTTTTTTTTAATAAGTAACTTTGGAGCAAAAGTTTCTTCCTGCTTAGTCTAAAAATTTGTGTAATCAAATGACAACACATACATGAACATTCTAAAGCAGAGTAAGGTGTTAAATAAGTATAAAGTATTTTCATATCTTACATTTATGGTTGCAAATTGCTTCCATTATCTAACTACTTAGGAAAGTAGTGGTAAGTGCCTATATATTTATAATATATCCATTTTTAGTTGAGAAACCTGAGACTGAGTTCAAGTGGCTTGCCAAAGATATCCTGTCCAATAAGGAGCAGAATTCTGATTCAAACCCAGATTTACTCACTCCTGATCCAGCTCCTTTTTTTCTTTATTAAAATATTTTAAAAATAGTTATTTGCATAGATGCTACTAATGAGGATGTATGAAATAAAGCTATATAACTATATGCAGTCTTCCAAACCATGAAAAAAAAATAGCTGCAACTGAAATGCTATGAGGACTTTACCAATTCTGATATCAGCAGATTAATTATTCATAACAAAATGGTATATAGATACATTTATATACCACATTTCTCATGTAGAACCTCTTGATCATTGGTACCTAACTTCATTTGTGTGGATGCCTGCTGAGCCAACATAGGTGAAGAGCAGCATGAAATAATCATTCCTACAACAATATTCTCCTCCAGAATGTACAGCTATACCTTTGCTGGTCACAGCATGAGTGCATCACATATGCTTAACTAGATCGGCACATGCTTTACTGTCAAAACCAGAAGAAATTCTGAAAGCCAGAGAAGGCTCCACATGTAATTATTTCAAAACATAAGGCCACTCCATTCCCAATAAGCCACTCTCTGTGTTTTGTTTTATTATAATCTTTAATAAAAGTAAGGTTTCCAAAGAAAGAAAAGGGTAAATGAAAGATTAAAATATTGAGAGTATAGTATTGAAATTAACTGAGAATTTATTAGAACCTGAATTTTGGTCTTGGACCTATTGATGCTGTTGAACTTTTGACACCCATTATTAGAATAAAGAAAAAATACTTTTAAGTGCTTATTCACTCATTAATTCAACTATTTATACTTTCACTTAATAAAAAATAGTATTTTACCATTAAGTACTTTCTTTAGACCCCACCTAATCATTCAGCATTAACTCCATTTGTTTACATTCCATTGTAGCAAAAACACTCATATGAATCAGTACTCACTATTACTTTTTAATTTATTTTATGTTTTTCTAGAGATGAGGCCTCATTCTATTCCCCAGAATAGAGCGCAGTGGTGTGATCATAGCTCACTGCAGCCTTGAACTGCTGGACTCAAGTGATCCCCCTGCTTCGGCCTCCCAAAGCACTGGGATTACAGCTGTGAGCCACCACACCTGCCCTCACTATCTCTTAACTCCCCTTTTCCCATTATTTATTAAACTCATTCAAGAAGGGCTTTTCTTCCCATTACTTCACTGAAACTGCTCTTGTCAAAGTCAGCATTGAATTCAACATCACCAGATCCAATGGTAAATTCACATTTTTCATCTCATTGGACATATTAGCAACACCTGAGAGAGCTGCCTTTTCTTGAAATGTTATTCTCCTTGTTTTTAGGCCACTGTATTATAATTTAAGCAAAGCTATAACAACATCTAGGCCCTGAATAGACTCATTCCAGGTAACCACTTTATTCTAATAATGGGTTTCAAAGGTTCTTCAACAGCATCGTTAGTAAGTCTAATGGCGTCTCAGTTAATCTCAATGGTATACTCTCAACATTTTAATCTTTCATTTGCCTTGTTCTTTCTTTAGCAACCTTACTTTTATCAAAGATTAAAATAAAGCAAAACACAGAGAGTGGCTGAATATACATGGAGCGGCCTCATGTCTTGAAATAATTACACACGGAGCCTTCTCTAGATTTCAGAATCTCTTCTGGTTTGACACTAAAGCATGCACAAATCTAGTGACTTCTATGTCATTTTCTATTTTACCCTAATTTATCTGCTGGATTCCCTTTCTCAATGCCCCAATGTCAACCTTAGAGTGCACCAATACCTTAACTTTCCAATCGCTTATCCTTTAAATTTACTCCACCCAACGTTCTCTCCTAGAGGAACTGAATGCTTCTTATACACAAATGAATTCAAAGTTTGCAACCCCAGGCTCATCGTGGCTAAAATCTAGACTTACGTATACAAGTGTTGATTAGAATTCTAACTGCATTTCTAATAAGCTCTGTTTTCCAACTTTTCCCTCTCAAAATAGTAAATGCAACATTCACCCCCTTGCGCAGTTTCAATACTTTGAAGTCTACCTTCTTGACTGTTCTTTTATACCCTACATTCAATCTGTCAGATAATTTGAGAATTTAAACTTCCGAAGATATTCTGAATCTGACCATCTTAGCTAATAGCTTCCTAGTTCAAATCACGTGATTTCTTATTTAGATTACTCAAATCTCCATGCTTCCAACTTTGTACTGCTCTCTCTCTCTCTCTCTATATATATATATACACACACAAACACACACATACATGTACTGCTATAAATCTATATATACAGTATATATAATATATATGCTATATCTATATACTATATGTTTCCCATATATATATTATATATATATATATTTGTATTTTAAAATATTAACTGTCCCTTACTAAATATCTGCCTGGGCCTTACAAGCAAAATGATAGTAAAATCTAGGTCCTGAATAGTCTCGTTTCTGATGACTTCTGTAACCTCCTTATCTAATATTCTTTTCTTTGCTTACTCTATGCTAGACTTCTCTGTGTGGCAAAATTCATCTGTTTTATTTAATGGGTACCCCCTAATCCTATAACATGGTCTGGCACACAGTAGGTTCTCAATAAATATATCTGGAAAGAGCAAATAAGTTAATGAATGAATGATAGTGCCACTACCAGCTTCATCACATGGTGAACTCTATCTGCTGTCAACAATCCTCTTTTTGCTATGCAACAGATTGTTCAGCGTTTGTACTAATGAGGGTCCCAATGTACATTCTCATTAGGGTTTACAAAAGTTGATGCATTTCTGATTTCTATCGTAAAGTCATATGTGGATTGAAATTTCAAGAATTATATAAATATTCATAAGTCCATACTGGTATAAATAAATGACTGACGAAATAAGTGGGAGAAAAGGGATAACTGTTTCTTATGGAGGCATTCCAATCAATACATGTAGTCAGAATGAGGAAAATAGAAAATATCGGTAATACTTGCTGCAGGATAGATTTGCTGATGGATGCAAAGGGGAGACAAGATAATTACATGATTTCAGTATACTCTTCAAAATGTTTAGTAATATAAAGAGAACAATAATAATTTTACAGTGGAAAAATCCTGGTAGGCATTATTCCAGTCCAATGATCAATGTTAACATCGCAAATAGTAAACCACATTGAAATCATATACCCTCTGATGAGACGTACCAAGAGTGTATAGCACTTCCGTGTTATTCTTTTTCCAGATGCTCAATCTCAATTGAATCATTACAAAATCAACCAAACCCAGATTAAGTGGCATTTTTACATAATACTCAAAACACCAACTTTTCCTAAGTATCAAAGTCATGAAAGACAAGGAACGTATAGGAAGTCTTCATCCACTAGAAGAAGTTAAGGAGAAACCTATAGCAAGTTTCTATAACAGAATATAAGTGAAAAGCTGAGGCAATTCAAATAAAGTAGTTAGCTAAGAGATCTGTACTCACAAACATGTAGTTTTGATAACTGTACTGCGGTTACATGTAAGATGTTAACATTAAGAGGAACTTTGCCAAAGATGTATGGCAACTCTGTATTTTGTTTTTTTGTACTATTTCATATGTCTAAAATTGTTTCAAAACTAAAAGTTGAAAAAAGCCAGAAACAAATACAATAGAAATTATAGTATTTTCTTCTTGCCTTGGGGAATTATCCTGAAGTGTGCCTGCCCTCCTTTAGAGGCAAACTTTACCTGGTAGTTAAGTACAAATATCACCTTTAATAGATAGCTGGGTTTCTGCAAAGTATTCCCACTTTACAATAAATTCTTCTGTTTTGTAAACTAAGTTGCATTTCCAAAACTCTCTAGTCTGGTTCACAGAAAAATATATAATTATTTATAAATTCAGTGTGTGCTCTAAGTTAGTTCAAACAATTTTAAGTCATTTTTCTTGCCTAATGTAAACTAGTAGCATTCGGAACCCCATATTTTTGTAGGAATATTACGTATGGCATTGTTTTATTGTATATTTTAACAATTCATTTGTTCATCATATTGATAATTTAACAGTTTCCTGAAAATGTAGCTGTTAGAAAACTGGCCAAAAGGTATACGCGGTTATTAGACTTAAAAATGAAATAAGTTGTATAAATAGCTAGAATAATAATCTTGGCAAGGGAATAATGGGCAACTAGAAATATAAATTTTATTAATAAAAAACAATAAGAATAATTTTTGTAATGTATTTCCTTATAGCTCATCCCTCTCCTTTCTAACAGTTGCTTTAATTCTCACTTTACCTGGCTTTATATTTTCTACAGCAAATGCATAGTGATTTTCAAGTCAAGCCCCTGAAAAAGACATGTGAACACACAATCACCAATACATGTTTTCATAGATGCTCCCTATTAATTTTAATTTCCTAAACAGCCATGAAATAAGATATTTATATAAAACATACCTGATAAAAATATTTACAATTAGGGGATTTCTCATCTTACTAGTATGAGAGGTATCACCTCTTATTGCCAAGTCATGTGATTATCCCATCAGCAAAGATACATCGTATTTTCTGTTTTGCTATAAATACAGTCAATTCACAATATGCTTTAGAATAACATATTCACCAACTCAAATTTACAGAACAAAATTAATGTATGTATTCATCTGTTTATTTTTAAATTAACTTACATTCAAATCTGAAAGTCAATGATGATGGTGAATCCAACCCAAGTCATTAACGTAGCTCTCTCTGCCATTGGTCATCCTAATTTTTAATTAATCAACTTAATAAAACCAATGACAAATAAACAATCTTTTCTAGCTTATTCATCTTGCAGACATCAAATTGGATATTTGAACCCAGATTTCCTGATTCTTGCAAGTTTTTTGTTTTTTGTACCTTGCTACCTCCTGTTGGAATTCAGTTGGAATAAATAACATTATTAATGCATACGGTTGAATGGAAGCTTTATTTACAATGGCTTCTACTATCTGCCCTCCAAAACAAATTAGAAGACGGGCTTGAATATCATGTTGGATTTTAAGGAAAATATACTTTAAACTTTGTTGTTACTGAAATATCTGTTTACAAAAAAAAATTAAATTGTGTTTTGGCAATGCCCAGGTAATTTGATTTTTTTGGTGGAACATTAAAATAGTTTCTGCATTATCTACTATTCACATGTAAATGAGCAGATATTTTAACCCTTTAATTACATTGAAGATAATTAAATAATAAACTATTCTTGAACATTTGAAAACATAAGCCTTTAGAAAATGTATTAATAAATTGTTCACATATTTTAAGCATGTAATATTGATAGATCTGTCAGTTAATAGTAATGATTCAAGTTTTGCTTTGATATTTGTTATCAATTTCAGTTAGCATTCTTGAATGTACTTCCGTTTCATACTTGGGAAACACCAGAACTACCTTCCTATTAAGCTTTGAAAGTCACAAGTTAACAATCTTTACATTTCAAGATTTCAAAGGCATTTTCAGAGATAAAACCCTCTCTGACAGAAGAATAATGTTCCATTTTATTTATTCATTTAATAAATATTAAATGAGTACCTATTATGTGCCACATATAGTTTTCTAACTCTACCTATCTGCTGTTATGCTAAAGACACTATAGCTATAATACATGCTCACTTGACATATGTCAGAAATGTTTACTCAAGTTAGTGTAGAATGGCTTTCAGTATAATTTACACTATTGTTACTTTTCAAGAAGTATTACTTTTTTTCCATAAGAAAGATCATAGATTTTATGTGAAATTTTAACCTTACATGTGGCAAAAATTTGAAGACAAATAATAATACGTGAACAACTGAAGCTATGCCATCATTATTGACTTAGGTCTTAAATTATGCAAAGGACTTTGGAAATACCATTGATTTATTGCTTGGCTGTGTTATATTTTTAAAACAAAAATTGATTTTTTATGTCTTTGGTTTGTTTAGGGACAAAGTGCTAAAATGGGTATTTCAGAAAAGGAAAGATAAATGCCTGTAAAAGAGAATGTTTATAAAAGTCAATCCCTTCTAGGATAATACCAGAATAATGATTTTGCCAATCAGCAGAAGGATTTCAGAGCTGGAAATTGTGTTATTAAATGTACAGGATCCATCTTTTAATCTGGGAGACACTTCCATTCACATGAGAAACTATGTGTTTACTATTTCTGTTATGTTTTGTATGATTTTGTGTGCTTGTATATTTTCAGTAAATGCTGGGGTAGCAAGTGTCAGAATCACTCCAAAAAAACTGAGATATATTTGCCAAGTCAACAGTCTCCAGACTACTGCTTTCAGCAAGACAAGGGGCAAGGCTTTTTCTGGGCCTGAGTAATCAGTAAATATATAAAAAGAATAATAATAATAGTGAAGTTACTGCTAGACGTATTTCCTTACATCTGAACATTTTCTTTCATTTGCAACACTTAACCTGGAATCGGGTGCTTCCAGAAAATCCTGTAAAAATCATGCAGCTTCCAAGATTTAAAGCTGGCCTAGATAACATGAACATGATCCCATGTCTTATCTTTACTCATATATGAGGAATTCTCTAAATTTCTGGGAGAACATTTTGTAGGAGACACAATCAAGGAGCAAATTTATGTATTCTTAAAAAAATATTGCAAACCTTACTTTGGATTATCAATTGCTTATTTATTCATATTTTATGCTGCCAAAGAGAAGCTCAAGGAACAAAAATGATTATAAGTATTATATGGATGAAGAAAATGTCATATATAGTGTCAAGTAGCATACAAGGGGATTTCAACAGTCATTATAATCTTGACATTAGGGAGATTATTTATTCAACATGTATTCACTCAATCGTGGCCCTTTTGATTCCCATAGGAGTTATAATGGTAGAATTCATTCCCATGGACAGGAACTTCAGACTACAGACCCTTTGCTTTGGAGGTCCAAGGAATTCATATCATTACAATGTACGCTGAAGGAAGCAATGAGGTGTTAAGAGATCCAATTCATATAATATATAAAGTGTATGGAGCAATATTAACAGAAATATGAATATGAGTTTGTGATTAATTTCTTAAGCTCATTATCATGGAACCCATTATGTGGCTAAGCCTGAAAATCACTTCTATTAGTAAAATCTAGTAGTTGTAATATTACAGTTAATAAAATACTAAAAATGCACCATACATTTAAAGGTGAGTTAATTTTTTCAATACTCTGTGTGTGTTTACATATTTCTCATATGCATTATCTCCTAGTTATAGTACAAATTATATTTTCTTTTGCAAATATCTTTAGTTGAAATAAGCGATGTAATTTCAACATCAAAAAATGTTTTTTGATTCCTTGAAAATGCAAAAAGAAAATGCTCTTTTGAATAGTTTTTTTAAAAATTAAATTAGTTTAATGGAATTTTGAATATCTTAGAACAATCATGTTTATACATAGAATAGTTAATAAAGGATACTACATGTACTTAAATATAATAAAAATTTTAAAATAAGTTGCTCGGAAGAAAAAACATTCGAGTAAAATTTATGAGCATTTCTAGATTAATAAAAATAAAGAGATTGAGGGAAAGAGAATTAAAACATTGGAGGTACTTATTGTAAAACTGCAAAAATATAATTGGCTACAGTATATTTTATATATAATATATATAATATGTAACATACAATATGACACATATATGAGGTAAAAATAATATATCTATATTTTAGGTGAAGCATTTTAAGAAAAAGCATTACTCTCTTTTAAGGTATGCAAGTAGTATGGTCAATGACCTTCAAAAGATTGTGTGGAGTTTACTTCATGGGTTTTTTTAACACAGTAAATGTTTTCTTTTTTACCTCTACCAGAAAAGAAAAAGAAGGTCTACATTACTGAATGACTAGGAGCTAATGAATAGTTCCAAACAGATATCTGTCCATCAGAGAGAGGCAGTAGGGAGGGGCTCCTAGGAAATAACTTGAGAATGTAGCCAAATTAGAGTTGATTAAAAAGTGATTGATGTGTGTGTTTTACAATTTTAATAAAATAGTAAAACATATTTTAAGTTTTTACTACCATGAAGAAATACTGAAACAAAATATCTTTATGAAAATTTATTGAAACAGAAATGTATAAATATTAGTTAATTTTGTTATAATTGCTGAATTTACAGAAAACAATTTAATCTTAATACACACAGGTATATCAGCACTTCTTACATTCAACAAGAAATTACAGGAATAGATGACCTGTAAGTTTCCCCGGTGGTCTTGCATTTTATAGTAACTGATTTAAGTAATAAACTAATAGGGTCATAAAACAAAGGCATTGTGTTTTAAAGCAAACTGCTTCTCTTGATTCTCGAAGTGAAGACATCTTTGCTCTGAGTTTACTCAACCTTATCACTGAGTTTATTTATTGAAACAAGAAACATGAAAAATAAAAATGCATTGAAAGTTGAAACATAAATATTATTAAATAATTTTTCTAACTCCAATAAATGTCAACAATGTGTTAAACACTAGCAGAAAAGTAAGGTCTGCAACAGAGACACTCTTGTAAACATAAATCAAAGCAAGTTAGGTATTACCCACAATATCTTCAGACTGGCAATTCTCCTCAAACAGAAACACTTTATTGTTGGATAAGAAGTTGAGGAAAAGGTGAAGTATTTCAAATACAAGAAGTGAATAAAGATCTATGTTTAAGGGAAAATTTATACTATTCATTTCTATTATTTCTGGATCATGGTGACTTTTCTAACAGAAAAAACAAGAGTTGCTTGCTCTTTTATGTATAATTGTTTCATCATATGAAAATAATATTGTCTAAGTTTAAGTCTGTTAATAATGTAAATATCATACTAGTAATGAAATTAAAAGACATTCTTACTCTTCCGCTTAGGAGCAAAAGCTCCTTAAATCAAGTGTTAACCTTTGAGCAAAGTAAGATAATCAGTGCAGTTGCCAAAGAATAAAAGTTTTGAATGATTCCTCTGCTATTGTTGTTTTTCTTCAAAAACAAAAGCAGACGTTTGGACAAATAATATATCTAATTTTCTATTTTCTACTATAGTCTTACCAAGAGAAGAGATGTATTATTCTCCAACCTGTATTCAATTCATCTGATAGGAGATACGATAAAACAAAAACAAAACAAAACACAAAAAAGCGGAGGAATAAAAACTTGTAGAAGACTCTCAGAGAGATGCTCCGTTTTATTTCTCCTCAAATTTTTTTCTTCTCTGAATCTACAGCCAGGGTAGACACCAACTAGAACAGCTATAGAACAGCAAGAAAGCATTGCCCACAACGACAAATACATGTAGAACTCTATATTTTTGCATTCATTCTTCCATTAATTCTTTCAAAGTTTCTATGAATTCTTTGGAGAACAGCAAATTTTGGTAAAGTTTTAATAAAGTTATGTCATAAAATTTGAATAATACATTTTTTAAAGATTTCACCTGAAGTGCCTTTGAAGATTAATAATTGCCAGATTTATGGTATATGAAATTATTAGCAATCATTATAAACCCGCTGATGCAATAAGGAATCTTCCAAGTCCATAATCCTATGAAAATATCATATCGTGCTTTCTTATTGGAGTTGGTAAAGCATAAAATGAAATAACTTTAATAGAAAATATTTTGCAAAATATAATTATTTCTTTCTGAGCATTCCATGATAGAGTCATACAGTTAATATTATCTGCAAAGATGAAATATCAGTACAAGGGGCCAAGTGACCTGAAATGTCCTTTTGCTCAGTGTCTGAGTGAGTACCAGTTGGAGGATAGGGTCTTTCTTTATCTAATAGTTGAGTCCAGTTTCATATAGGATATTACAGGTCAGAAATTACACTGAGAATATGGATATTCCTTAAAAATCAGTAATAATAGCCAATTTATATGTTATTACAGTGTTTCCCTAGACATTGTATTTAACCTAGAGTAGGTAGAGGGCTGCTAAAAACTGTATTAATTCTTCAAAACAGTGGAATTTTGTTGACTTTGCACAGTTTGATAGCTTAGAAACACAGAAGACAACTGCTAGTTACAGAGCGTTCTTCTAGAGTGTGGAGAATCTAGGTACAGCCTGAGCATTCAGGCATAGAGCATCAATCTCATTCGGGTGGCTGCAAATGAGGAGCACATGGAGAGGAAAGACAGAGGAAAGGTTATTCCCAGCACAATATCCAAAAGCAGAAGTGGTATAATTATATTTTAATCTCTATGTATATACATAAAACTCAAACCCTGAACGTTCATTTTGAACTTTTTGGAAATATTAACATTTTCTTTAATTTCTCTAGCAAGTTCATTTTGAATTTTAATTTAACTGATATCTCTAATATTGGTGAAGAAAAGCAGCAGTTCAATTCACAGCCTAACCTTTGGAACAGAGCCCCAACTAAAATCTTCACTCCCAATTTGGCACCAGAAACAAATAACGAAAAAGTTTATCATCAAATCTGCACTTGCTGATGTAGCTCCTATCTGCGTGTTGAACAGATATTGCATTTAGTCGCTCTAATGCCCCTGGGTTTGTAGATGTGGTATATTCAGAAGTAATAAATGTTAAAATGTCAGAAAATTTAGATGCTAACGTTTTCCCTGCCTATGCCTTCTAAATAGAGTAGAAGGAGGTCTTGGGTCAGACAAAATGTCGTCATTTCATCATACTTACTTACAGACCTTACATTTATAAAATCCTTATCACAGGAGAATTCCTTCTTAGCCTTCTCAGAAACCTAAATCATATTGTTTCCTAACTTGCTAATTAAGAAATGGAACTAGCCCAATTAATCTATGCAGGCTGCTTAGTTGTCGAAGGCTGGTTAGTTTGTGTATTAGTTTACAAGGATTGTCATAAGAAAGGATTGCAGACTTGGTGGCTTAAACCATGGAAATAAAATGTCTGCAGGTTTAGTTTCTTCTGAGGCCTCTCTCTGGTTTATTGTGTCATCACATGGTCTTTCCTTTGTGTACATGAATCGCTGGTGTCTGAGTGTTTTAGACTCCTCTTTTTATAAGGACATGAGTCACATTGGATTAGGACCCCATTCAAATGGCCCTATCTTTAAATTCAGTAACATTTTGAGGTGCTGGGTGTTAGGATTTCAACATATGAATGGAGAATGTACAATTCAGCCCATGACAGTTTGGCCAAGTCCACTGAAAATAAATAAATCAGGGACTATCAGAGAGCTTTTGTGTATCAAAGAAAGAAGAACAAAAACTTCTGTTTGTTGTTGTTTCATGCATAGCTTAAATATCCACCAATCCAGGAAATAACTCCTCTTGAAAAATAAGATTTGGAAGTTGTGAAGCACATGATCTTGAAAAAATTGAATGTCCTTATTGACTTAACCAAATGGAAACATATCACAGCCTGGCATAACAATCTTTAAACAAAAATAAAAAGGCAGAAACACATAATTTATTTAAAACTTGGGAAAAGATTATCATCATCCTACTTTTCTATCATCATATATAGATCCAATGAAAACTCTCAGAAACATCTAAAGATGAGCATAATTATTCTGTAATCCTACTTGTGAAAGGGACTCTCCAGCTTGTAAAATGCAACCACTTTGCTTGAATCTGGCGACATCCCCAATACATTATGCAGTTCCATATGGTCTGAAAATAGCTCCTATTACTTCCTTTATCTTTCCAAAATGAGCTCTATTTGGAAAGTGATAAATAATGGAAATGATGAGCAATTTACTTTGTTCTTCTTTCTCTCTCTCTCTCTCTCTCTCTCTAAATACACACACACACACACACACACACATACACACACACACACATATACAAATTGTATTTGGTTTCTTCTTTCCTGTTATTTCATAGAATACCATAAGTCAAGAACTTATACCTCTATTTCTAAACATTAAACCATAATTATTTATAAAAGTAAATGAACCCAATGCCTTGCCAAGGATAAAAAAACTGCAATGTGAGAAAATGTTAGTATCCAGAATGGGTTTTGAATAAATAGACCATTATTATAAATACGTATATGAATGTTAACCTCCAAATGCCACTATGCTTTATACAGAAAGCTTTCACAACCTGTTTATCAAGTATATACGTGACAAAGTGACTGGAGTGACTATGAGACTCTGAGATTATCTGAGTCTATGATTGGGAACACAGTTCTTGATCATTTTTATCAGTAAATCCGTTTTCATTTTTAATTGACTTTATCCTGATCCTAATCAACAATATCTTCACGGCTGATATTCCTGTCAGGCATATGGTAACAGCTTTTACTGAGACACAAATCAGATAAACAATCTCCAGTGGCACTTGTGCATGCCTCTTTTTTATTACTTCTTTAATTTTTTTCATTTTGTTAATGAGATGATCTACTTTTTCATCTTTTGCTTTTAAAAACTGAGAAGAGAAGTGATGGATACAATCTGTTTCCCATACAACGAAGGTCAAATCTTTTGCCAAAAAAAACCCATGATTATCTCTGAGAATTCTATTATTATTTAATATAAGAATTTTCTTTCTCACTCAAAAAGAATGTCTTGAAACAAACTCAACCCAGTAGACAACTTGACTGCATGGCTTTAAAACTACAGAACTATGTAAGTCAGAGAACCACAAACCAAATTTCCTCTGGGGTGTGCAATAACATCTGCCTACTAGAATGGTCCAAAAAAGAGTCAGCAAAATGCATTCTCAATCATTCTTTTGAGCAATTAAGTATAATGGGGATAGGTCACTGTCTTGCACATTCTTCAGAATACCTTTGTTTCCTACTTCATTCCTGTTTTAAATTTATTTTTGCTAAAATACGGTATGTGCAGAAAAAAGCACAACTTACAATTGTACATCTTCATGAATGCTCATGAATAAAACACATCTATATAACCATCCCCAGATAACCAAGACATAGAATATATCTAGTACTCAGGTGGCCCTTTGTGCCCTCTTCTAGTCAATATTCCTCTGTTTGAGGTTCACCAGCAGAGAGTAGTTTTGCTTGGGTTTGTTAATTATGCAATACAATCCCGAAGTATATGCTCTTTTGTATCTGGCTTCACCCATATTGGTGTGATAGTTATAGATTGCTTATTCTCATTGTCATCACACACCCAGTAATGTAAATATGCCATTATAGGCCTGGTGCGGTGGCTCACGCCTGTAATCCCAGCACTTTGGGAGGCCGAGGCAGGCGGATCACGAGGTCAGGAGATCGAGATCATCCTGGCTAACACAGTGAAACCCCATCTCTACTAAAAATACAAAAAATTAGCCGGGCGTGGTGGCGGGCGCCTGTAGTCCCAGCTTCTCGGGAGGCTGAGGCAGGAGAATGGTGTGAACCCAGGAGGCGGAGCTTGCGGTGAGCCCAGATCGCGCCACTGCACTCCAGCCTGGGCGACAGAGCGAGACTCCGTCTCAAAAAAAAAAAAAAAAAAAAAAAGCCATTATACTGATGGTGGACATTTGGGCAGTTTCTATTTTTCGCCATCATGATTATCACCAATGTAAACATTCTAGTGTGTGTCTTTGGTACACGTATGTACGGATTTCTCTAGTTTTATATCTAAAACTGAAAGCAATGGAAACTCAGATGCTTTAGACAGAGCCATAGTGTTTTCCAGAGTAACTCGAAGTTGGTTTTACCAAATAGTATTTCAAGCTGCAGTATCAGAGACTCTCAGTTTTTCCACAGCCTTAACATTTTGTATTGTGCTTTTTCAAAAGAAAACATGCACCCAGCCAATAAGAATAGGAAAAAATGTTCACTAATAATTAGAGAAATGCAAATCAAAAGCAATCCCATTATTGGTTATACACTCAAAGGAATATAAATCATTCTACCATAAGGACACATGCACTTGTATGTTCATCACAGCACTATTCACAATAGCAAATACCTGGAATCAGCCTAAATGCCAATCAGTGGTAGACAAGATAAAGAAAATGTGGTGCATATACAGCATAGAATGCTACACAGCCATAAACAATAATGAAACCATATTCTTTTCAGCCATGTTTATACTACAAAGCTACAGTAACCATAACAGCATGGTACTGGTACCAAAACAGATATATAGACCAATGGAACAGAACAGAGACCTCAGAAATAACACCACACATCTACAACCATCTGATCTTTGACAAATCTGACAAAAACAAGCAATGGGGAAAGGATTCCCTATTTAATAAATGGTGCTGGGAAAACTGGCTAGCCATATGCAGAAAACAGAAACTGAACCCCTTCCTTACACCTTATACAAAAATTAACTCAAGATAGACTAAAGACTTAAATGTATGAGCTTTGCAGAAACACGGATGGAGCTGGAGGCCATTATTCTAAGCGAACTCACACAGGAACAGAAAAGCAAATACTGCATATTCCCACTTATAAGTGGGATCTAAACATCAAGAACGTATGAACACAAAGAAGGGTAACAACAGACACCGAGGCCTACTTGAGGGTGGAGGGTGGGAGGAGGGTGAAGTTCCACAAACTGTCTATTAGGTACTATGCTTATTACCTGAGTGGCAAAATAATCTGTATACCTGCATAACAAACCTGCACATGTACTTCTGAACCTAGAATCAAAGTTAAAATAATCCTAGTTCCTTTGATATAAAATTGGAGTAATATACCTGCCTCACAGGGTTGTTAAGACAGCTAAATGAGATAGGCTATGACTGTTCTTGGCTTTTGGATAACACTAGATCATGGTTGATTAAAGACATTTCCTCTTTTCTAGTTTCTCAGAATAAAAATTATTGATAAGAAAATTTTTAACTTTTCTTATTTTAAAAATATTGTTAAATTTGTTGTTATTGTTACCATTTTTATTAGCGATTTGGTGTTATATTATTGTATAGGAACTTTAATTTATAGATCAGTGATAAGAATCTACTTTCATATGTGTGTTGATTACATGGATATCTTTTCCAAAGTGTCTCTTTAAGCCTTTTGATATTTTTCTATTAGGTTTGTCTTTCTTTTAAAAAATTATTTGTAGAATTTACCTATGTATTCTGGGCATGTGCATTTGTTGAATAAATGCATTTTCATTCACTGTGTGTTGATTCTCCAATCTGTCGTTGCTTTCTAATGAATATACTTTTTTGACATTTCATATCGTTCAATTCATCATGTCTTTCTTTGCAGTTATTGATTTTGAGGTCCAATTGAAGAACGATTTGCTAGCTTCAGGACTGGAAAATCTACCCCATTTTTGTCATGGGTTTACCTTTCACATAAGTAACTGTATGCCATCTTGAAATTATCGTCATGTGAGATTTGTAGCATATCTGCGTGATTCAGCACCATTTACATGAAAGACCATACTTTCTCCACTGTGTTGAAGGGCTATCTTAAATAAAACTCAGGTGAATCTTATCAATATATCTGAATGGCTGCGGTTCCGGGTTCTATTCTGTGTCTATTTGTTTGTGTCTGTTCTGTGTCTAGATCGGTTTGTGTATTCGTGTTACAATATCACACTACCTTAATTATTATAAATGTAAAAATAACTTTTTATATCTCGAAGCATACTACAGATTTGTTGTTCCATTTAGGAATTTCATGGCTACTCACTGAATTTGCATTTTGGAATCATCTTATTATAATTATTTATTTTCACATATTGATGTTAATTTAATCAACTTAAATTAATAATTAAATCTTATTATTTTATTAAATTGATTATGTTGTTACTAAATAGTATTATTTCTATGAGCTACAAAAATTAGGCGTTTTCTTTTTAAATTTTTTGTATAATGTATATACTTTTACGTTTTCAAATGACCAATTCTAATTGCAGTATATCCGTGTTTTTGAGTGGTTAAAACTAAAACTTCATATGTCAGATTCTTCTACCTTTGTAGAAAAAGGAAGAGGGAACTTCATCAACCTGATAAAGGCCATCTACTGAAAGTCCAAATATTTAGGGATGAAGTACTCAATGGTAAAATCTGAAGGCTTTATTAAGGCAAGGAACAAGACAGGAAAGCCTGTTCTCAACACTGCATGCAACATTGTATTGGAGGTTCTGTCCAGGGAAATCAGGCAAGAAAAAGAAACAAAATTATTCGGATTTAAAGAGAGAAGCAAAACTGACTATATTTCTCAGGATATGGCCTTGTACAAAGATAAACATAAAAAATCTACTAAAAATCTATTTTCCTAATAGGTAAATTGAGGTAGGTTGTAGAATGTAATATTAACATAAAATCAATTGTATTACCATGCACTACACATAAACTATTTGAAAACAAAGTTAAGAAATTATTTCATTTAATAAAACATTTTAAAAAGCACTCAGAAATAAATTTAACAAAAGATGTAAAATTATTGTACACTGGAAACTACTATATATTCTTGAAAGGTATGCAATAATATCTCTCTACCTGGAAAGAAAATATATTTAATATTCATGAATAGGAAGATTTAATATTGTCAAGATAGTAATAATCCCCAAAGTGATTTATGATTTGATGCAATTCCTTTCAAAATCACAGCTTGCTCTTTTGTAGAAATTGAAGAGTTAATGCTAAAACACATGGAATTACAAGGGACCTGTGATAGCGAAATAATTTTAAAATAAAGAACAAATTTACAGGACCCACATTTCCTAATTTTAAATTTAATAATAAAAATACAGTAATCAAGACAATGTGGTATTGCATAAAGTAAGACGTATAGATCCATAGAATAGAATGGAAAGTGCTGTAATAAAACATAGCGTTTATGGTCAATTGGAGTTGACAGGGTACTAAGATAATTCAATTGGGAAAGCACAGACTTTTCAAGATTAGTGCCAACAAACTGGACATCCACATGAAAAAGAATGAATTTGGACCTCCACTTTACAAGATACACGAACTTAACTGAATATTGATCATAAACATAAATATGCAAGCTAAACTAAAAAAAAACTTTTAGAAGAAAAAATAAAAATAAATCTTTATGAGCCTGAATTAGGCTAAGTTTCCTTAGATTTGATTCCAAAAGCACAAATGCCAAATGGTAAAATAGATAAATTGGGCTTCATCCAATTTAAAACTTCTGTATTACAAATGATAACAACAAGAAAGTAAAATGACAACCATTAAAATAGGAAAATATTTGCAAATCTTTTATCTGATAAGGGACTTCTATGCAGAATATGTAAAAAGTTTTAGAACTCAATATCAAAAACAACTCAATTAAAATAACATTTAAATAAATATTTCACCAAATAAGATATGTAAATGACTAATAAACACAAGAAAATTGGTTTAACATCATTAGCTAATACAAAAATATAAATCAAAATCACACTGTGATATAACTTTATAGTCAATTGGATGGATAAAATGTTTTGTTTGAAAATGGACAATAAAAAGTATTGACTAACATGAAGAAATTAGAAACCTTATACAATGCTGTTAGGAATGTTAAGTGCTGAAGTCACTTTGGAAAATATCTGGCAAGTTCTCAGAATAATAAATACAGTTTTCATATATATAACCTAGCCATATCACTTGAAGATATCCATCAACAAAAAAATATATCCACACAAAAACCTGTATGCATGTTCATAGCATCATTATTCATGATAACCCCAAAAGTGGAAGTAAATCAAATATACATTAATGGTCAGATGAACAAACAAAGCATGAGATATTTACACTATAGAATATTATGACATGTGGATGCATGCAACAACATGGATAAACTTTGAGAACATTGTGCAAGGTGAAATAAGGCAGTTTCAAATAACACATGTTGCATGATCCACTTGTATGAAATGTCTAATATATGCAAATCTATAGAGACAGAAAGAAGACTGGTGGTTATAGGTCTGGGGATCAGGCTTGGGGTTGTGGACTGACTGCTAGTAAGCATAGAGTTGCTTTTTACAGCTAGGGAAACCTTCTAATATATTGTAATAATATTGCACAAGTCGGTTAATATACGAAAAATTTTGCATTATACTCTATAATTGGGTAAATTTTATGAAACGTGAATTGTTATCTCAATAAAGTCAATACAAATATTAAAGCAGAAACTGATAGAACTGCATGGAAAAATAGAAAATCCATGATAATTCCTAAAGATTTTAACATTCCTTCACAATAATTGGTATAACAAACTAATCATAAATCATTAAAAATATAAAAGACCGAAAATACTCTCAACCAATTTGACCTAATTAGTATTTATTCAAAAATGCTATAGCAACACTCCAGTTCATATTTTTTTCAAGAAAATACAATGTATTTACCAATGTAACCTATATTCAAGGTTATAAAACAAGTTTCAATATATTTAACAGCATTCACATAATATTAAGCATGTATGCAGAATGCAGTAGATTGAAATTAGAAACCAAAGATGTAAAGATAAAAGTTTATAAGTATTTGGAATATAAATTGCACATTTCTATCTAAATACACCTTTGGTCTACAAAGAAAGAAGAAGTGAAATTAGAAAGTATTTTGAATGGAATCAAAATAAAAATACATATATCAAAATTTTCCTGTTTCAGTAAGTATTGCCTAAAAGGAAACATATCACTATTGACTTAGTAAGAATAGAAAAAAATGATCTCACGTCAATGTTCCACTTTCAGAAACTAGAAAAGAAAAAAATATATTAAGCTCAAATAAAATAGAATAAATGAGATAACACTAAGTGTAGAAAGAACAACTTTATGCAAACAAATTTGACAACTTCAATTAAAGGGGTAGATTGATGTATGACAAAAACTACCAAAGTTCACTCGAAAAATAAATAACCAGAATATCTCTATGTCTACTAAAGTAATTGAATTTTTAATTAAAATTATTCTCACCAAGGAAATTCTTTTCCATGTTACTTCACTGGTGAATCTACCAATCATTTAAGGAAGAAATAATATCAATTCCACACAAATTCTTCTGGAAAATGTGAAAGGAGGCATACTCTCCTACCCAACTTGCGTGTCCAGCATTCACCTGGTACTAAAGTTACTATAAGGAAAAAATTCTGACACTAATATTCATGAATATAGTCATATGTATTCTGAATATATGACTTTTACCAATACATACTTTTAATATGTAAAATTTAGAGTTTGCGACCAAAGAGTTTTATCTAAGGATTGCAAGGTTTCTTTAACAGTTAAAAACAAATCAGCAGTAGTATATTAATGAATTGAAAAGAAAAAATAATATAAGATTTTCCCAGTGGACACAGAAGAAACATTGATAGAATTCACTAAACTGATAAAGCCTCTCACTAAACTAAAAGTAGGAAAGAGAACTTTCTCTGATAGAGACTTTACTGAATTTATTTGTAAGTTCTAATAGTGTTTTTTGGTGGAATCTTTAGGTTTTTCAAAATATAAGATCATATCATCTACAAACAAGAATCAACTGACTTCTTCCTTTCCTATTTAGATTCCTGTTATTTCTTTCCCTTGCCTAATTGCTCTAGCTAGGACTTCCAGTACTATGCTGAAAAACACGGTGAGCTTATGCATCCTTGTCTTGTTCCAGATCTTAGAGGAAAAGTTTTCATTTTTCCCCATTCAGTGTGATTCTAGCTATAGGTCAATCATACATGGGTTTTTTTTTTTTTTTTTTTGTATTGAGGTATGTTCCTTCTATACCCAGTTTTACTGAATGTTTTTATCATGAAGGAATGTTGAATTTCAGCAAATGCTTTTTCAGCATCAATTTAAATGATCATGTGGTTTTTGTCCTTTCTTCTGTTGATATGGTACATCACATTGATTCATTTGTATATGTTATACCATCCTTGCATCCCTGAGATAAATCCCACTCGGTCGTGATGAATGATCTTTTTCACTTGCTGCTGAGTTGAGTTTGCTTGTATGTTGTTGAGAATTTTTGCATCAATGTTCATCAGGTATATTGGCCTGTAATTTTCTTTTTGTGTGTGTCTTTGCCTGATTTGAGTCTCAAGGTAATACTGGCTTTGCAGAATGAGTTTGGAGGTATTCTCACCTTTTTACTCATCAAAATAGTTTGAGTAGAATTAGTTTTAGTTCTTCTGTAAGTGTTTGTTCATATTTAGAGTGAAGCTATGGGGTTTTTTGTTGTCATTGTCCAGGATAATTTTCATTATGACTTCAGTCTCATTACTTGTTACTTGTCTATTATGGGTGTGCATTCCTTCATGGTTCAATCTTGGTAGGTTGTATGTATCCAGTAATTTATTCATTTCTTCTAAGTTTTCCAATTTACTGTCATGTAGTTGCTCATAGTCTCTAATGATCCTGTGAATTTCTGCACTATCAGTGTAATGTCTACTTTTCATCTCTGATTTTATTTGTTGGGTATTCTCTCTTTCATTCTTAATCTGGCTAAAGGTTTGCCAATTTTATCTTTTGAATAAACCATATCTTCATTTTATTGATCCTTTGTATTTTTTGTTTCGATTTCACGTACTTCTGTTCTGATCTTTATTATTTCTTTTCTCCTACTAATTTGGGTTTGGTAATTTTGCGTTGATCCTTGCTTTTCTAGTTCCTTAAAATGCATAGTTTAAAATACATAGTTACATTGTTTATTTGAACTTTTACGTGTGGGCTCTTATTATTTTACTTTAGTGGATCTGTTGTAGGTTTCATAATTTGAGGTTACCGTGAGACTTGCAAATAGTGTCTTATAACCCATTATTCTAAACTGATTACAAAAACAACAAAGACATAACTAATAAAAACTCTACACTCTTTTTCTCCCGTTCTTTTCAACATTTTGTTGTTTCTATTTAAATCATACTATGTCTTGAAAAGGTGGTATAGTTTTTAATTTTGATAGGTTCATATTTTAGTCTTTCTACTCAAGATATGAGTAGTTTACACACCACAATTACAGTATTATAATATTCTGTATTTGCCCATGTACTTACTGTTACCAGTGAGTTTTATACCTTCAAGTGATTTCTTATTGCTCATTAACATTCTTTTCTTTCAGTTTGAAGAAATTATTTCAGCATTTTTTGTAGGACAAGTGTGGTGTTGATAAAGTTTCTCAACTTTTGTTTTTCGTGAGAAAGTATATATCCTTCATATTTAGAGGATATTTTTGCTGGCTATACTATTTTAGAATAAAAGGTTTTCTTTCCTTCAGCACTTTAAACATGTCATGCCACTTTGTCCCAGCCTGTAAGGCTTCCACTGAGAAGTCTGCTGCCAGACATACTGGAACTCCTTTGTATGTTACTTGTTTCTTTTCTCTAGCTTCTTTAAGATTCTTTCTTTATCCTTCAATTTGGGAGTTTGATTATTAAAAGTCTTCGGGCAGTCTTATTTGGGTTAAATCTGCTTGGTCTTTATAACCTTCTTGTATTTGAATATCAAATTTTTTCTCTAGGTTTGTAAAGTCCTCTGTTATTTTCCCTTTGAATAAACTTTCTATCCTGATCTCTCTCTCTCTACCTCCTCTTTAAGGCTAATAACTCTTAGATTCGTCCTTTAGCAGCTATTTTCTGGATCTTGTATTGTGCTTCATTCTTGCCTATTTTTTTCTTTTGTCTCCTATATGTATTTTCAAATAGCTTGTCTTCAAGCTCACTTATTTTTTCTTCTGCTTGATCAATTCTGCTGTTGAGAGACTCGGATGAATTCTTTGGTATATAAATTGAATTTTTTATTTCCAGAATATCGGCTTGATTCTTGTTAATTATTTTGATCACTTGGTTTGGTGAAATTAACCTGATAGGATTGTAAATTCCTTCTCTGTGTTATCTGGAATGCCATTGAGTTTCCTCCAAGCAGCTATTTTTAATTCCCTGTCTTGACTCTTACAGACTCATAGAGATGCTGCCTTGCTGGTCTTAGGTAAGATCCAGATGAGTTCCCTGTACTACCAAGCAGAGACTCCTGTGCTCTTCCCTTACTTTCCCCCAAATAAATGGAATATATTTCTCTGTACTGAGCCTCCTGAAAATGAGGGAAGGGTGGCACAAGCACCCCTGGGGCCACCACCACATGACTGCACTGGCTCAGACCCAAAGCCAGCACAGCGTTGAGTCTTGCCCCAGGCTTACGGTGACCTCTGCCTGGCTACCACCAGTATTTCTTCCAGGCCCATGTGCTCTACAATCAGCAGGTTGTGAATCTAGCCAGGCCTTGTGGCCTTCCCTTCATGACTGTGAGCACACCACCACCCCAAGGCAGGTCGAGAAATGCCCCCCTGGGGTCAAGCCTACAGTCAGAAAACTTAGGAATCTACTTGGTGCTCTATTCTACTACAACTGAACTGGTACCCAAGCCACAAGACTAAGTCCTTCACACTCTTCCTTCTCCTTTCTTCAAGGAGAAGGAGCCTCCCCTCATGGCTACCATTGCCCAGGCCCATGGAGAGTACTGCCTGGCTACTGCCAATGATCACTCAAGACCGAAGGGCTCTTCACTCAGCTGGCAGTGGCTATGTGGTAAGGAGAAAGAATCTGTGGGTTTGTAGAGGGAGAACAGTGACTGTGAGACTTGGCATTGGAAGTCAGTGCTGCCCTGTCACAGTGGAAAGCAACACAGGGCAGAGCTCAGCCGGTGCCCACAGAGGGAACATTTAGATCTCATTGTTCCTGGGGCATACCGAAAAAACAGACACATTTGCAGATTTCTGTGATTCTCCATTAACGTGTATTAATATACTAATCAAATAGCAATCTACTATTCAGGGGCACATACTAATTACTCCATTTTACAGCCAGGCATATGGTGTGGCTGGCTAATGTTGATGCCATGAAGTCAGCATGAATTGATTAGGATTTGGATGGGACTGTCTTTTTGGTTCCTTTAATTTGAAACAAAAATAAAAATTAGTATGGTATAAATACCCTAGAAAATAAAATAAATGTTTGATTATTTTTGTTTAATATTACCAGGCAAATGAATATAATTATTTCAGAGCATTCTTGAGAATTTGTTATAATTGATTTTGTATCCCTGTCGGTTGTTAAGGCCAACTCACAATTTTGTCATTGTTGTATTTTTAATGCATCAGAGGCATTATTATATTTTATTTGTCTAGATACAATTACATGTTAAATTTTGAAGGAATGATCATCTGAAATAAAATGATCCATTCAAATTTTACTTGTATGGTTCCACTTTAACAGATATTTAACTGATTTTCAAATTGATTAATAAAATCTTGCAAGTTTATGACGCTCATAAGAAGTTATTCTTAAAATACATGCTAAACATAAGATTTTTCCTGATTAGTATTATATGTATTCTGGTTGAAAGTGTAACTTACCTTTAGAATAAAATATTTTGGCACAGAAATCATTTTTTTTATTTTTTTGCAGATAAACTAAAGTGAGAACTTACTTCTTTTTGGATAAGAGGTTATGCACTTAGTACCCAAACTATTGCCAGCATATATTTTAATGTAACAGAAGACTAAAATCCACATAGAAAACTGAGCAATTAATTTTCTCAGGTCATGGTAATAAAATATTGTATTTAAATGTGCTAGCCATTAAAATCAATAGTTTTTTTTTTTTACTTCAAGAGATGTAGTTTTCAGTGTTTTGATATTTCCAACCATATACAATAGTATTTATCCCCCTTTCTGTAATCTTTTTTCTTCATAGATCTTTCTCCCCAGCTTCAAAAAATTACCAACTTCTCTTTTCACGGGTAAAACTTATAAAAAAGAAAAAAGGAACATACTGCAAACAGGTCAGTAATTTGGATCTTTTGATGAACTATTAAAAACTTCTTACCTTGCCCTATCAAAAAGGCAAACTAAACAAATAAATACAGAAACAGAAAGATTACTTACGTTTCAAACTGATAAAAATCTTAAGATTGCTAGTTCAAAATATTTAAAATAGAAATGGCACAACCCTGTCCAATTTCATTCCACTGGAGCCTTTCTTTTCTTTTAAAGATTTCCGTTGGTATTTACTTGTAGTTTTCTTAGTAATATACTCAGGTAGGAAGTTCTTGATTAAATATATACAAGAGCTCTTTGATACCTGTTATTGCAGCTGAGTATTTAGTCTCCTCCACATGCACCATACCCTGCCTGCAACAACCCATTTTTTAAAAATGAGGATTTTTTGGGAGGCTGAGGCAGGCGGATCACAAGGTTAGGAGTTTGAGACCAGCCTGACCAACATGGTGAAATCCCATCTCTACAAAATGGTTGTGGTGTGTGCCCGTAATTCCAGCTACTCAGGAAGCTGAGGCAGGAGAATCACTTGAACCCAAAAAAAAAAAAAAAAAGATTTTTACATAAATAGCAAGCATTTATGTTTGATGACTGCATATTTTCACTAGTAAGTCAAGTGATGTGTAATAAGTATTATAATGTTTCCTTTCATAGGTATTTTTTCAAAGTTAATAATTCATTCATACATGTTTTCATCTGTTTAATATTTTATGTGTCTGGTTTTAGTACTTCCTCAAATTTTAAAATGCACCAACAGATTTGTCAAACCTCCTAGGTAATTTTCCTGAACAGGTTAGAGAATCTTTGACCACACTACACATAATTTACAATTTGCTTTGTTTTTAATGTAATATTTTATATATCTTTCCAAATCATATATATCTTTCAAATCTACTTCCTTCTTTTTTTAAAATTGATTCACATTTACATGGCTTTTCTTTCCAAAATGTAGTATTGCAATGGATATCCTCATACACTTCTAATCACTCATGTTATGCTTTTTATAGGATTGGTTTTAGAAGTGAGATAATTAGGTCAGAGGATATGTACAATTAATAATTAATTGAATTGGTTAAATATGAGAATCAACAATGTGCTAGTTAGTCACTATTCTAGTTAGTACAACAGTACAGTAGTAAACATAATAGAATTTTTTCTTTAAATGTAAGATCTATTCAGGGAGATATTTTTACAGCTCTATTCAAAGTTGATAAAATGAAAATCTCACTAACAATTGATGATATTGTGAAATTATTTACATCATAGCCAGAATTGCTGATGATCTTTTAAAAACTTATTTAAAGTTTGCAAATCTGAAAGGCAAGAAGAAAAACATTATTGTTATTTTATTACTTTCCATTGAGGATCAATGAGTTTGAACATACTGTCGTGTTAACTATTTACTTACCATTTATATTTCTTTTAAATTTCCTGTTCATATACATTGCAGATTTTTAATTTTGGTCTCTTCCTCATTAATTCATAGTAGCTCAATTATATGTTAAATATTTGTGAAATGTTAATAATGAATATCACCTTTTACATAGTTCTTCAAATACTTTATCCGAGACTCTTCTTTCCATTTTCACTTTGATTTTGATGTTGTTTTCTTCACAAATATTTTGTTACAGTAAGTTTTCCCCTAAAAAATGTCATTTTAAACTATTGTTACTTTTGATTATGTCGATGATTCAACTTTGAAAATCTCTGACCTATGCCATTTTATGTCTATTTTTTAATTTGTTCTAAAACCCGAGTAAAAGTCTGAAACGACATTTTTTTTTTTTTACCAATGGAAGAGAAACTCTTAATTAACTTACTGTTTTATAGTAGACAATATATGGGTATATTTGATCAAGGAAAAAATTCTCAGAAAACTCTACACAAGGCAGTTTATGTTCAGTCAATCGGAAAAGCTATTTAAAAATTTACAAAAATGTTTTCAAATCATTCCAAATATTAACTTTGCTGTTAACTTTGCATTCTAAATATTATCTTTTCAAAATTTGATACTACTGAGGGTGGCGCAGCATGCTGGTTCTTATTTTCTAGAATATAAGTATCAATGAAAGCTTGATCGATATTGTGACTGTGGTTTTACAATGCTGAGAGGCTACCATGGGAGTTGAAATGAAAACAAGAATAAAAACTAGAACTTTTAAAAATCAATGTGACAGATACACTTGCCTTGAGCACAAACAAGGCATAGCTAATTACTGATACAGTTGCCAAAAAGGGCTTCTGACAGTCATGACACATGAGCAAATTCCTCCTCCAAGTAACAAATCAAACAGAGGTTATTAAGAGTCTTGGACACTGGCGGCTGGGAAGATGGGCTAGAGAAAGTGTCTGCTTGCTCGTTTTCCTTTACAGCGAGAGAAATGTTCTAACATCATCTCAGACAGCTGAGTGACTTAGGTATGCTCATACTGCTTCGTTAAATGTTCAAAAATATTTTTTCTGCAAATGTTTCCAAGAGAACTTGAGAAATTCAACTGCTAGTTTACCTATAAAGCCTCTGCTTCAATTCTTGGCATCTACAAGATTTACCTAGCAATATGTCCTTTGCCTCAGTCACATACATTTAAGTCACACTTTAATCATTCACTTTTCCTATGGAAGAAAGTATTAAATTTAACATACATAAGGCATAATAAGACTCAAAATATTTATTATTACAAGATCTCCTCTTTATGTATCAAATCCAGAAAATCATAAGCCATCTGCAGAAAATTAGAAGTTACTGTGCTCCATGCAAATAATTATATATGCATGTTTGTGTAATTTAATAAGAAATTATTTCTGTACATCAAAGAAAATCAATAGACTGAAAAGACAACCTATGCAATGGGAGAAAATATTTACAAACCATACATTTGATAAGGGGTTAATATAAAAATATATAAAAATCCCAAACAACAGAATAGCAAAACCAACCAACCTAACAAAGAAACAAACACATTTTTTAAAAAAGTAAGCTGAGTAAAATACGAGAACCACCCAGTTTGTGGTGCTTTGTTACAGGAGTCGTAGGAAACACACATAGTGTCAGTGGGTGAGAAACAAGACCATTGCAAAAGGACAGCTAAGGAAACTGGAAATGGACTCTTAGCAATGCTGGATGATGTGATACGAAGTGAAAATGTCTTCAAAACTAGGTAGAATACCTTTCCACCTAGAATCTTCTACTGACACTAAATTAAACTAAATTTTAGGTAATCAATGATTCATTAATTTAAACCCTGCATATCATTTCTTATCAATTTACTTTAGGATGTGCTTCAAGTAGTTATGAAATAGAAAAACATGATATCTGGAATATAAGATGCTGTATTCAGAAAGCAAATGATGAGAAATTTACAGAGGACATTGGTGTGCAGTTCAAACTTAGAAAGCAGCCAGTCTGAATTTTAGAAAGAGGCCATTAAAATTACACTTTTTTTTGGGAAAAAATATATTTCTTAGTATGCTTGAAATGTTTAAGAAATGTTGAAATTGGATATCTTGATAGTGCAAAGAATAAAGCCAATGGCAAATAGACCCCTCACATCCACAGTTCACAACAGGGCTCATGCTCCTGTGAGAAGCTAATGCCACTGCTGATCTGACATGGGATGGAGCTCAGGTGGTAATATGAGCAATGAGGAGCAGCTGTAAATACAGATGATGCTTTGCTCACTTGCCCACCACTCACCTCCTGCTGTGCAGCCCAGTTCCTAACAGGCCATGGACCAGTACCAGTCCTGGGGGTTAGGGAAGAGTGTGGAAAGCAAAAAAAGACTTAGAAGAAAGGGTTGAAATCTGAGTGGGTGAAATACAGAAACACGCAAAGAAGCAAGAAATAATCGAAGAAAGCATTTCTTGTTTTACCAGCTCTCGAGCTGAAGTCTCATATTCAGCCATGTCCAGCATGATATGTGGTAACAGTATAGCAAAAGAGAGAATTTACTAGGTAAATGGTGATGGAATCACCCCACAACTTGTTCTTAGCATTCAGGAAATCAAGAAGATTTTGTGTGCTCTCATGAGGCACATGCAGCTTTTAAAGGATCATTCAATTGGCAGAGATTGGGGATTGGATTGGATTTGGTCAACTTTCAGCAGCAGTGGTTTCGAAGCCACAGCAAGAGATGGATGAATGCATTAATCTCAGTTGATGACAGTACAGAGACCAATCAACCTGACATCCATTCTACAGCAAGGACCAGCCAAAAAGGAGAGAGCTGAGACTAGTTACCTTTATTTTGTTGCCAGGAAATATAATTCGGTTTTTCTTGTTTCACCTTGAATATGAGAAAATGTAAAATCTTCTTATCTAGAAGTTGAACATAGAATGAGCTGAAAATTTAACCAAACGAGGCTTTTTAACAAGATAAAACCAAGATAAAAATTAAAGGATAAATCTAAACTTCCCTTCTACTTAAACGAAGTGGGAACTTATAATGAAGATTAAATAACTTTCAGAAAAGAAAGAAAAAATAATGTCAACTTTGTACATAAGATTTGTGTAATTAAATTTTTGACCTTGACTACATTATGATTTGTATAAATCTGAGTTAAAGGTTTAAACAAATGACTTTTTCTCTAAGTTTACAATACTTAAAAGATCACAAAGATAAGATATAGAAGAGAAAAAGTCTAAATTTATCTCGTCTCCCCTTTTTTTTATTAATCTATAGTTTAAAAGTAGAGCAACAGAAATGACACAAATTTAGATATAATCATAAAGAAAGTAATAGATAGCTCCTTGTATGTGGCCAAAAGTTAGTTGGTCAAAAGTAGATGGGTTCAATATTGGAGTTTACACTAAATTTAGCCTGTTATCTAGGGAATCAATCTTGAATCTTTGGAGAGTGAAACTCAATTTCCATGTAGTAACACACATATTTTCGTAATGAACATCAATCTAGGTTGATCGTCCAAATCACATCTTAAATCTAATGCTTATTTCACTTTATTTTAATAATCCTCCTAGACAAATTTAATGTTTTCCCCAAATGAAATAAAACCAGTTCTCATAAAAAAGTACAAAAGGGAAAACTAACTAAAATTGCTCATAAGGTACTAGTGAGTCTTAGAGTCTGCTATGTGATTCAATAAATTACCCTAGAAACAAAGGCTTAATTTACATTAAAAATGCCAGCACAGCATAAGAAATGCAATGATTACCTTATGTATTATGGTTACATAACTAAAATAAACTATTAAATGAAAATAATTCACTTAAATACTAACAGTGAGCCTATGAATAACAATCACTGCCCTTAACTTGTTTATTAGGAAATGAGTCTTTAGCAGCTCAAAAGTAGGTGGGAAGGGGGCCAGAACTTTGATAAGTAACTATCACTGCAGTAATTCTTCCTCCGTTAGGAGCATAACTAGAAACTTGACAGACTTATAACTCAGCTGTTTTAATGCTATGTACTGACAACCTGAGAAATTCCCTCCTGAGACGGTTCAGGTGCTAATCTGTCATAAAGTTCATTCTTGCATTTTGTCATCCATTAGATGATGGAGATACAGTTTGACCTAAGAATATTGTTTGTCTTGAGATTTATAAAAACAAAGGCGAATGTGCAAATGTCTCCTCTGGCTATTAGCACCATATTGATATGATTATGGAAGATAATGTCATAGAGAAATTCATTAGATGTTTGGTGTTTTTGAACTTGTAATTACTGTAGTAAAGGTTATTACAATGCAGAAAATAGACCCCAAAACTGTATCGTCTGGGAAACAATCCATTAAGGGCATTCATATAGAAATAAATAAATAAATTCGGTTGAAAATGGCTGAACATGGCATTTGCAAGGGTGCATTAAGAAGAGTCTGTCCTGGCTCACGCCTGTAATCCCAGCACTTTGGGAGGCCGAGGCAGGTGGATCAGTAGGTCAGGACATTGAGACCACCCTGGCCAACATGGTGAAACCCCGTCTCTACTAAAAATATATTTTAAAAAATTAGCTGGGCATGGTGGCGTGCACCTGCAATCCCAGCTACTTAGGAGGCTGAGGCAGGAGAACTGCTTGAATCCAGGAATCAGAGGTTGCAGTGAGGTGAGATAGTGCCACTGGACTCCAGCCTGGGTGACAGAGTGAGACTCTCTCTCTCAAAAAAAAAAAAAAAAAAAAAAGGCTGTCCATTTACTAATAGTCTAAAGGAGCCAACTGGCACTATTTGAATCTAAACTATTCTATGTGCTATCCCCAACTCATTAGCACAAGTCACTCCAGTATACCAGTAAGAAGAGAATTTCTGTTGTTCATCATTGACATTTTATTGAAAAATTTGCTGATTAAGAGCAGCTTGCATTTTACATTTTTCCCAGTCATACAATTCATGCAAACCCATAGGAACTAGTGAAGACTATGTTCTGTATTTATATTGATAATTCCCAAATTAATGAAGCAAAATGCACTAACAAACAAAAAGATAACCAATAACATATATAATTATTTTCCTTTACAGATTATCTTTTGTCTCTGCTTTCACCATGAGAAAAAACACATTTTTAAATGCTTATATCAAATTCCATGGTCCTGGACCCTGAAAATTGTATTTAAAAACTAAAATAAGTGTACAATTCTGATATTTAGTTGAATGAGATAGTGTTTCAAAATTAATGAAAAATATATTTTATGCATCCAGAATTAAAGTTTATAGTACATACTTATTACTTCCCTCCTTAAATCTATTATCATAGAGAATCTGTCTTTAAAACCAAATACCGATTGAATATTAAGTAATAGGCAGAAGCCAACAACACTTTATAAATAAAAAATTTTAATTATGTTTTGATGTTTATTTCTTTTACTTCTTCAAAATCTGATTTAAAAAGCACACAAAAATAATAAAAAGCCAGCTGACTCCAGATTAATCTCTTAGCGTATGAAGTGAAAATTATTTACCCATAAATCAGTAATATGACTATCTCTTATGGCTTCTTAATAAGAAAAAAGGAAGAAAGAACTCTCAATTTTATTCCACTTCAAATTAAGTTGTTATTCTTCCCATTTAATGGTTGTTGTTATTCTGAACCAAATTTCATCCTACGTAGAATAATAAAGTATTTTATTTTTCTGATTAAAATATCTTTTTCTTCTAGGTAATAATTTTGGTAACCTGGATTTAAATAAATAAATAAATAAATTTAATTAAGTAATCAATGTGTCTACAACAATTGAATTATTTGAATTTATTTTATATATTTGGAAGATTTAATATAAGCATCACATACACAGAGATCAGATTAAGTCTTGCCACTTTTCATGTCTTTATTTTCTTCATGATCAATCGTGTAGTTCATGGAATAAATTTCAATTCATATCAGCAATAAAAGAGGTCAAACTGTCAGCTATATAAATCCAGTGAGTGGGGTTAACTAGGTCATTAAAAATAAATGCTGAAGTGTTTATTTTCCTGTCTGGTCTACCACCAGATAATTCTTTTTCCTACTTTGCCTGTTTTATTACCAATTTTTTCAGAAACCAAAAGTTATAAATAATTTTTAAAGAAAAAACAAATAAGAAAACTCAACTGCTAACTGTAGTGTTTGTGGATATAGCAAAATGAGCTGAGGGGTGATAGGATATTTTACATAAGGAAACAAAAATGCCTTTATTGGCATACATACACACTTATTAAATAAAGCTGACAGGCTCCATATATTATCTCATAATTAATTTTGTACTTCAATATCTATACTCTACAGAGTTCAAATAGTTCTTCAATGATTGTAAATGTCAACAGTTATTTAAATACAAAATGGTTGTTAAAGATACAAGAGTATTAGATCTCAATTTCATGCCGTAAATATCTTTGAATTATAAAATTGTGCCTTTGAACTGTATCTTAGAGATTATAGTGAAATATTAATTCTACAGAAGAGGCATCTACTATACAGAGGAAATAAGTTACTGATCTTTGCGATAAGTGATACTTTAACATCTAAGTAGTCCGTAACTTTAAACAAATATTTAATGGAAAAATTCGATTTCTTAAAGATATAGCATTTGTTATATAGAATTTTTTATTGTGTCTACTGCCTCTCTCCCCACATTCTAATTTTTTTTTCTCCAATACTTGTGTGGCCACTTGTTGCTCATCAAACATCTTTACGCTGCTTCCACTTTTAAGATGGAGGTCATTGAAAGATGTCAAGATGGAGGTCATTGAAAGATGTCAAGATGGAGGTCATTGGAAGATGTCTGCTCCTCTGAGTCACTCCATGGAGCAGGCCCTAGGGGGTCACCCAGCTCTCTTCAGATTTTGCAAGAGCCAAAACTACAAATGCTATATTTCTGTGGTGTGCTTATTAAATAGAAAATAATACACAACTTATGCCATCTGGACTAATACATTCTACAAAGTCTTCCCACTAACTTTATACTCTTTTGAGTTTCTATATTATTATCTACTGACCTTTCACCCTCAAACATCTTCCTATTGTAGTTCACTTTGCTATTTTCAATGTTACCCAATGTCACCCACCTTCCATTTATCAATTTCTTCGCAAAAGCCTTTTTGTTTTATTGAAATTGTTTCTATTCAAACATATCTTGAAATTATAAAATCTGTTTCATCCTCTTTACCTTGCAAGACCACTTGAGCACTATCAATAATGACAATTATTAGCTTCATCATATGGCATCTGTTTGAATTGTTGTTTTGGTGTCTGTAGGTACTCCATCTTTGTCCTTTTAACATAGAAATGCAGGCCTTTCCTCAAAGACGTGATATCAGCTTTCCTTTCTCTCTTTCTTTGTAAATATGATACATTTCTGTTATTATATCTATAGCTTTATTCTCTTGAGTTTTAAATCCACATTTAAAGTAAAATGTGAAAAGCTTCACTAGAATATTTGACCATTGTCTCAAACTCAAATGCTGACACTAGCTTTATCATTTTTTCTACCATTTTTTTTTAAAACCTGTGTTTTGAAGGCATTGGCATCTATGAAGTCATGTAGAGTATAGAACAAAAATAAGTTACATCAACTTCTTCTTCTCTTTTGACCTCCATAAGCCATCAATAGCCCACACCCCATTAGTTCTCCTTCCATACTATCTCTTACTACGTCAGTTTCAGCTTTCTCCAATCCCACTCAGCCAAGGCACTGGTAGTAGCTCCATCTAGATCATGAGAGTTTGAACTAAAGTAGGGAATAATATTAGATATAAGAGCTGGTGCCTTTTAAAGTAGTTATGATCCCATAAATTCAGAACATATTGAATCTGGATAATGCCCCAATCACCAGAAAACCATGGTCTTCACCAACCTCCTTGGGTTTGTACAAACTTTTTGATAGAATTTATGTTTTACTTTTCTGAATATAAATCTAATTTTTTACAAGATTATTCACTAAGGTCTAAAACCTCTTTCCAGCTCCTTCAATCCTCTCTGCCCGGTGAAGGAAAGCATAGGTTGGTTTTGTTCTTTATTTTGCTAGCTGTTGGCATTCTCATTTAAATGGAGGCCTTACTCTGTTTACCTCACTGAATTAAAAAATCACTGTCCTGTTTGTGTGTGTGTGTGTGCGCGGGCCACAATTTTTCAGAGCTTAATTATCTCTCACAGAGGTTGCAGCAATAACTTCTTAGTTTCATATTTTACCAATTGAAATTTAATACTACCAGCTACAATATATTTAAAGGTTATGATTATATCTTTCCTGTGATCCACACTAACACTTAGATCCTTAATATAAAATTTAAGTAATCAATATAATAGTTAAGAGACTTCCCACTTTGTCTCAGACCTAAATTCTAAATTACACATATAGATATATGTAAAATTATATATGCATTCTTTGTTTCAGTTTTATATATAAAAGGATGACTACACCATATAATTTATTATAAAGGTTGAAACTATTGAGAGAGACAACAAGTAAAAGATAGAGACAATAAGGAGAAATTAAATGTTTTCTTTTTTTAGCTTTTATTTTAGGTTTTGGGGGAACACGTGCCGATTTGTTACATGGGTAAATTGTGTGTTACAGTGTTTTGGTGTGTAGATTACTTCATTACCGAGGTAATAAGCACAGTACCCAATAGGTAGTTTTGCAATCTTCTCTTAGCTCCCACCTTTCACCCTCAAGTAGGTCCTGGTGTCTGTTGTTCCCTTCTCAATACCTATGTGTATTCAGTGTTTAGTTCCCACTTATAAGTGAGAACAAATGGTATTTGCTTTTCTGTCCCTGCATTCATTCACTTAGGATAATGGCCCCCAGCTCCATCCGTGTTGCTGCAAAGGACATGCTCTTGTTCATTTTTATAGCTGCAGAGTATTCCGTGATGTATATGTACCACATTTTCTTTATCCAAATTACCATTGATGGGCATTCAGTTTGATTACATACCTTTGTTATTGTAAATAGTGCTAAGATGAACATAAGTGTGCTTGTGTCTTTATGGTAGAACACATACATCAAATGTTTTCTAGGCAAACTGGGATATATAGTCAGCCTGACACATAGCTTTTATCTTGTCTTGCAATGGAATAATTCTCATTTGAATACTATTTATTCTTCGAATTCTAATGCAAATATGACTTTCCTTCTATTTTTTTCATCCTCTAAGCATGAATTCATTAATTAGACATTTTCAGGTTGCAAATAAGAGTCACTAAACTCAAATCAATTTATTGCCAAATCCTCAGATGAAACTAGACTCAGGCATGCACGACTGAATTGTGGACCCCATCACCAAACTGTAGCCTCTTTCTGTTTTGCTGTGGATTTTTTTTTTTTTTAATGCGGCAAGTGGAGGAGGAATATGGTGTCAGAGCAGAATTAGCTAATGTTATCACAAATAGAAATCCAGGAGAGAAGAAGGATGAGCCTTCTCTCAACATCACTATAAAACGCTTCAAGGAAGGGATTTTACTGACTTGGCTTTGCCCTTCATTATTTCCAGTCTAATTACAGTGGCTTGGAGGCTTGAGTTATGTTTCCACCCTTGTATACAGAAGGACCGGGTCTCACCATAATTGACATCCATCAGAGCTACACCCCACAAAGGCTTTCGCCAGAAAAAGGGAAAGAAATTTTAGACAAACAAAATAAAAGGAGCTCACTGAAGCAAATAGTTATGTGGTCGTTAACAAAGACATCTTTGTGCTTAAATGTGTGCCTGAATCTTCACTCTATAACTTGCCAGCCACCTCTCTCATCTTTAACTTTCTTATCTATAAAGTCCATTGTTTGGGAGATATGAGATCATTTCTGTAAACAACTTACATGGTTGCTCTCAGAGTTTAAGCACTTCATAATTACTGATATCAGTATCACTGCTTCCTCTTTTCTCTTCGTGTCTCATTGATTGTATTGTGCTTTCTTCTTTTTAATAAAAGTGTCTTTTATCTACACGTCTTATGTCTTCCCTTAGACTCTAAGTTCGCTGCAGTGTATGTCACTATCTTCTTTGTCTTCTTATCCCCGCAATACCTAGCATGACACCCCAAACAAACGAAGTACTTTGTCTGTATCTCTTGATCGTACGGTACTTTGTGTTTTCGTATAGCAGACATTGCAGGTGTTCATCTTTACCCAGAGCTCCTTAAAGCAAAGCTCTTGCCTCATTCTTTTTATGTCTCAAACAGTTCAGGCAGTGTTTTCCACACCGTAAATATATAACACACTTTTGAACGAACTCAGTGGAAAATCTGATGGATGTAACATTGCGGGTGATCCAATGATCACGTGGCCTCCTTCTACTGTAGCCTTGTCAGAGCATGCCTCATCTGTGTTTACATAGGGTGTATCCTGTCTAACAGCCTCTGGTGTGTGGCTATTGGTTCCATGCCCTCTAGATGACATTAGCATGCCCTTGAGAATGCAAGAAAGCTTTACGTTAAGATATCACAAATCTAAGGTCATTTCAGTAATTTTTTTTAAACTACTATATGTTCGAATTTTTAGTTAGGGAAATTTTTAGAAGAATTTTCACATTTCGAAAGCCTCCTGCTTTCTGTTCCCAAACCATAAAGCTGCTAACACTCTTCTAATTTTGATTTGTTTAAAGGGAAAAAAAAAAGGGGGTGAAGAGTTCATGCCGTCATTTTTATATGCCACAAATAAAATAGCTCTGCTTCTCTTTCGGCACATGCAGAAGTATGAAAAGCCTCTCAGATTCCTGACAGAACTGTCATTGTTTACCATTAGCACTGTCATATTTGTGTGACTTGTCATTCTCTACAGCGGAGCACGGGCTGGCACGGGGCCTGATGCTGACTTGCACAAGGGAAGCCTCCTGTCTCTGACTTCCCCAGGATAATTCCTGGGGAAAGTGTGCTCCCTAGTGTTAAGAGCGGTTTAAAGGCTGGAGGGTTTCAGCTGGCTGACCAGGCAGAGAAGGAGGGTGAATCACCTCTCAGCACTCTCCACTTAGACTTTGTGTGGTCGTCGGGTGGTCAAACCTTCTAACTAGTTGTATTGCAGATTTGGCATTCCAGTGCAAACAAAAGACAGAAACACAATGTTCACATGCTTTCCAGAGATCACCTGGATATCAGATCATTTGATTTTCAAGTAAGTCGAAACCTTGGTGGAAATCATTAACTATCCTGTTTGTGACCAAAAAATAAAATCCCAAATTTCTTCTCTTCATTTCTTACCTGCTTTAAAATTGTATCCAAAGCATGGAAGTAAAAGATTCTTTTTTCTGTTTATTTTTCATTTGAAATCAATATTTTCCTTTTCATGCATTATAACTTTTTATAAATCATTTACTTTACTTATATCAAAATGAAAGAGGTAACAATTGATAAAGAAATTAACCTCTAAGAGGTAAAAGTAAGGTGTACACCCCACTATTTTTCTAGTTAATAGCTATTTAATTCGAAGTATTTTCATTTGAGGATTTGTTTTGCTACAATACCTACAGAATATAGCTCCTAGAAGTAGATATTTGTTTTATTTTTTATTTCAAACAAAGTCTGCCTAATGTTTTGATTTTTTTAAATTAAAAAAAATGTCTTGGAGTTTTTTTACGCACCTGCATATATGCATTTTGCTTACAGAGCAGTTTGATGACAGAGGACCAGTTTTAACATGTCTAAAATACACATTTTAACATTACCTTGCTAGTATTGGTACCTCAAAAACAAATACAATCCAAAACAATCTTAATAAATGTGCTACAAACATGTATTTTAATATTATTGGTGGTCAGTTGTTAAGTAGTTTAATGATTTGATAGTCATCATGTAAAATGTCAGTTGTAACAGACATTACTATGCCTCAAGATTCTTTAGTAATCTGTTTCTTCCAGGATATGCACTATACCTTACTTCATGAAATATGAAAATAAATGTTACTTTAAGTG
Organism: Pan troglodytes; assembly: GCF_028858775.2. Classification (NCBI taxonomy): domain Eukaryota; kingdom Metazoa; phylum Chordata; class Mammalia; order Primates; family Hominidae; genus Pan; species Pan troglodytes. The sequence continues at coordinate 109,497,135 of NC_072412.2, read as the reverse complement.
CTTATGAATGACTATTAGAAATATTATTATTATAAAATTAGGGTAAAAATACTCTGTTCAATGTTAAATAAATGTTTTCTAGGGATCTAATATAACTCCTGCTATCCAAACAATCTGAGGATATTAAACAGCATCGAGAATAGTCTGATGATTTGGAGAATCGTGTGTTGAAAATTATAAAAGTTGGAACAACACTGGAATAAGAACATTTTACTGAGTTTTTTTGATAAATCCTACTTTGTGCAAGGACCCTGGAAAAAGATAGGATAAGTAAATACGTATGAAATTTTCTACACTTAAAACTGAATATGGCAAAAAAGACAAAAATGAATAACATTTACTTGGTAAATACTAGAATGGGATACTAGAAGATTGCCTACAATTTCCATCCTTAACTTTCAGAGTTATTCATTTTGTTATTGGTAAAGCTTCTCCAGTCTTAGGGATCTGCAATACCATCTCAATATTTCTTACACAACCTATGTATTTTACAACAGTGTGAGTATATATTAGGTGAAAATAACCAATTTTTTGAGATAGAATCATAATCCTGTTTTAGATATCAAAGTAGGGTAACTTTTGCATTTAGAACTTTGTTAGACACTTGTCTTTGTACAAGAAGGTATTGAATTAGATGATTTTTTAGCCATAGCTCTCAGTTGCAGGGATCTATGATGTGTAAGTTAAAGTTTAAAATAAGGGAAATATATAGAAAATACTATAATTAGTGAATAAAATATTTGCTCATTTCCAAAAGATGCAAATTACGTTACTTGCAACCAGTGTCTGGCCCTTGTTCCCACCTTCTTCTAAACGTGTTGCTTCAATACGTTGATTGGTGAGGACACTTAAAAATTAGACTTTATAGAAATAGGTTTTTTTTTGTTTACATATATAGTTCTTTTGGTATCATATATTTAGCCTCTTTCTAAAATTTATTTTTTGATACTGAAGGGAGAAATAGGGAGTTATTAATCAACAGGCATTAATTTTAGTCAAGCAAAATAAATAAGCTGTAGCGATCTGCTCTGTAACATTGTACCTACAGCCAACAATTATATGTTGTCCACTTAAAAATGTGTTAGATCTCATAGTAACTGTTCTTACCACAATAAAGTAAAAATTCTGAAACAATAAGTGAATACCTAAATAATACAAATAAATACAATGTTGTAGTTTTGGGCACTTAATAAATGACAGGCTTATTTCTCAATTAGAGATCATCACAAGTTAGACAGATGACGATGATCACAAAAGTTAGACTTTTTTATTACTCACAAAGTCTATGTTGGAGAAGGTGAGTTTCCCAATACCCACCCTAAGAATTAGATACTTTCCTTTAAATTTACATAATGGAAAAACAGAGAGAATGAGCATGATCTGTAGCTAGGCAGATATGGAAGAAATGAAGAAGAGAAAGACTTAACTGAACAGTCCAAGTGCCTCTCCCAAACTCCAAACTCACCAATGAGACACGTCATTTCTCCTCTATGAGAAGAAATAAGTGAAGCACAGCAGAAAGCTGCCAGAGATGTTTCTCTAATTGAGCTCCCTCTATGTAAAAGCAAAGGAAAGAAGCACTCTCATCCCCCTTGCTCAACAAAAAATAACTTTCCCAACCTATCATTGAAATGACTGGCCGGGCACCGTGGCTCACAGCACTTTGGGAGGCCGAGACAGGCGGATCACCTGAGATTGGGAGTTCGAGACCAGCCTGACCAACAGGGAGAAACCCCGTCTCTACCAAATATATGAAAATTAGCCGGGCGTGGAGGCTCACGCCTGTAATCCCAGCTACTCGTAAGGCTGAGGCAAGAGAATTGCTTGAACCCGGGAGGCGGAGGTTGCGGTGAGCCGAGATTGCGCCACTGCATTCCAGCCTGAGCAACACAGCAAGACTCCGTCTCAGAAAAAGAAAAGAAAGAAAATACTTAGATTTTCTTGAAACCACTGAACCTTACATTTAAGTGTAATCAGAGATGTTATCTCACAATTTCTTTTGCTCTAGAAAATTGCACAAATATTAATGTAAACTATTTCAATTCTGTAAGAAAACCAGGGAGGACTTATAGTTGCCAAAGATAGTATTCTAAAACAAATTAACTACTTGAATATTAGAGAGCTACTTTGATTCTGATGGCCTTATGAAATTGTAAGAAAATTTAAATGGCATAATATGCAAGTAAAATAGAATTGGTTTCTTTGTGTTCTGATTTCAACTTCATTTTTTAAATGCAGTATTTGATCTTTACATTAATTTTTTTCTAGAAGTGAAGTGAAATTAATGTTTTCATTTGCATAAGTATCTACAATGCCACATGAAAATATATGATATCTTTTTTCATCCAATATTTCAAATGACATACATTACAATTTAGCTATAGATATTAAATCACATTAAAATCTACAAAATAATACCAACAATCAGTCTACATTTTATATCATATCCACATGATACCATAAATATTTTTGTTGAAAGTGAAGCTGAAACTGCTTAAATATTTTCTGTCTGAGAAAGATAGCTCTTAGAATTAGGCAATAGTCTATGCTACAGACATGGATCAATTGGTTCCACCTGTGAAGGAGAGACAGGGTGCAGACTATGAACAAGGCTGCACATGTCAGTTTTCAAATTTGAGAGGATACAACACTGGAAGGCGTAAACAATGTAATAGTTGATGACAAAATTGAGATTCAGGTTATCTCAAAAGACTGGAATGCTGAGTGAATACCAAGAACATGGAATCTGATAAAACCTAATCTCAAGGCATGCTTTAGATTAACAAAAAAAAAACAGAGAGAGAGAAAGAAATGTAAAGTAGTAAATACTGCAGACAGTAGTTTGTGGTTATCAGACCTGGCTTGGCTGTAACTCAATAATCACCAACAGTGCCAAGAAGCTGCTAAAAAGAAAAGCATATGTTGCCTTAATAAAAGTTGAGTGTACATAAATGTGAAAAGCATAGCCTCTTCTTGGAATGTTAAGTATAAATATCTGAAATACTGGGCTTGATATGTCAACAGGAGATTGATGGATAAAAATAGAATTTTATATAAAAAACAACTGGATATATTAGATTGTTAACTTGGAAGAAAGACCATATTCAAAGAAGAAAACATAGTGACTAATTTCAAACATTTAAAGTCTTCCCTGTGGAAACAAAGGAATATCTTTGTTCTAACACTTCAAAGAACAGGGTTACAAAATAGACTCACCACAAAGTAAATGCACAATTGACAATCGTGAATGAATTAAAAACCAAACAAAATATTTTGTCAGCTTTCTATCTATGAAACTAAGAAACAGGCTCCCTACTAAGGTAATGAATGTAATTCACAGAGAGCATTCACGTACAAGTTTCATTCATGTTTCAAATTTCATTGATTTGATCAATGGGTTATTCTAATACCCTCCCTTATTTCTTCTGAGATTCTATTCACTTTTATAATCATTTCACTTTTTATTGAAAATTAGCTCTATATGAATTCATGTTTATTTCAATTTCTTGAAGAGTCTTAAGAAGATTGCTTAATATTGAGAAAATAATTAACTCTCCAATAAAAGATACTTAGGGATTAGTAATTTTACAACAGCTAAGATCAATTAATTAGCAATCTAGTATTTTTATTATAAAACATGCACAGTCAAGAAAAAGAGATGTTCCCTTCTCACCCACCACATTTATGCCACTGCATGGGGTGATACATTTCATGTGGAAATCTCTTGATTTGGGTGTGTGTTTTGGGGTGGGGGTTACAGCCAAAATGGCAAAAATTCTTAAAATCTTTGACCAGCATGGTTTTCTTCTCATGAGCCACAGTTGACCAACGCTTCATTTGCAATGTTTCTTTATAATTTCTCTTTTCTTCAAGGTCTAGTATTCTGTTATAACAAAGGTTATGAGGGCAAGCTTCCATTTCTCTCTTTGTTAAGAGAATAAATTCTCTCCACCTTTGGTAAAAATGCACACAGCAGCAAAGGAGGAAGAGTTTAAAGCTAGAAAGATAGAGTATGTTTACACATTTGGCATAAAATCTTTTAAGATTCTTAAACTGTTAATACTTAAATATTCATAATGGATTACACTATTTCTGCAGTGATGCTAATTGGTTATTAAGATGGCTTAAACCATTGATTTGAAAGAGCTAAGTTTGAAGTTTTTTTGGACATCCTGAAACTGCCTAAGGTGAAAAGGGCTCAGGTGTACATAATTTATGAATTGATTATCATACTGTCCAGAAAAGCTTATACAGCCTCCAGGCTATTTGGGTGCTACCATATCAAGTGCACCTTATTTAAATGCATCAGCTTTCTATTTCCAGGTTCATGGTTTGCCATCCCGTATGAAATATTTTAAATTAAATAACAACAATGGAATAAGGAAAGTAAAATGGATAATAATAAGGGAACAAACAATAATACGCTTAACTTCCAGGTCAAAATAATTTTGCAAAGTCTTTCATATTGAAAAGAAAAAAATCTGTAAGTGATAAAAAATATTAATACCCTTGCTAAAATAAAAATAATGGTAAGCATAATAACTAATCATTAAACTTTTTCTCTATGAAAGTACTAATTAGCACAAAAGATGATATATTTATCCTGAGAAATAAGCTGAAATAGATTAACAAAATTAAGAGTCAAAAATTTTGCCTTTGTGAAGACTCAGTAATTCAGCTTAAACTTAATTCCAGTTGTGGAACAGAAAAGAAACGTTTTTATTTTCTTTCCAGCTCCTTAATTTGCCACTGCTTATACATTTTTCTTAGAATCGCCTCAATAAAAAAATTGAACTATCACGGAAATATGAAATAACTGCCACATTGTATGCTTCTGCTCACTGAACTACGGGATTAAGATCAGAAAATGTTGCTAAAGTACACGAAAGTGGTACTAATAGTTTAAAGTCCATTGACACGTCAATGCTGAGAATGTTTCTCTAAGAGCCTAAAACTGCCTGGAAACTGTATAAGGAAGAAAATGTGAGGCTCTATAAAGTCAGAATTTGCAATTTCTCTTACGGCATATGAATCAATAAATGCTGCAATGAGGGCCAACAGAATAATTTCGGCTTACCTTGCAACTCCTTGTTCCCCTACTTTTTATTTTTATTTATCATGGGGCTTATCATTTGATTTATAAAATTAACATACTTTGATAAACTGTGTCTAGAGCAATGTCCATTAACATTGGTAAAGCAACAACTTAGTTACATGGTTTAAGTGAGGCATTTTTTAAAAAGAGAGAAGCATATATTTATATATAAGATTGCATCAAAAATTTAATTACCAGTACTATTCATTAGTTACATTAAGGAAATCTCTTTGCAGCTGACATATATGGGTGTTACCCACTTTATTTGCATTCTTCTCTTCCTTGCTAAGAGAAGCGCCATTTTGTTAACAACGGCAACGTGTCCAGTCAACGTGACTCACCTCCTTCTGGACTTGCTTAAGGCTGGGAATAATTATGTGACGCAGTTTTGGCCAGTGCGATGTCAGTGCAAGTTAAAAAGGTGGAGTCACTAGTAGGCTATTTCTTCTTGAGAAAAACATTGTCAGCTACCGTACACCTTCATGTTTCTCCTCTTCTCTTTTTACTGCATGTTATGATGGCAGAAGCCTGGAGATGGCAGAAAACCTGATAGCCATGCGGTAGCTATGAAGACAAAATGCCCTTTGAGGTGATGTTAGGGCTGGAAGTGAGAAGGAGGCTGAGTCCACAGTCACTGCTATGTGAGCGGCTGTTCATGTTCTGAACATTCTTCGTCTTTCTTGATAACTTAGAGGTGCTGGGGAAATGCTTTCTGGTTAAGTCATGATCCTGAAAGGTTTTGTCTTTTACAAACAAAAATTTAGGCTATTTCAGCATTTTTTTCTCTGACTGTGGATACAGAATCACTAATCTGAAAACCTGAAATCCAAAATTTGAAACTTTTTGAGCACTGATATGATGTCACAGTGGAAAATTTCAAACCTGACCTCCTGTGAATAGTAGCAATCCAAATGCATTCAAAACATTGTTTTATATACAAACATCTTTAAAATATTGCATAAAATTACCATCAGGCCATGTGTATAAGGTGTAAATGAAACACGAATAAATAAACATTTCTGGTCCTAAGCATTTCAGATAAGGGATACCTAACCTGTAATTATATAATTTGTGTGTTGGGAATGATACTTTGTTTAAAGCCATTGGGGAGAATTGTCAGGAAGCAATTGAAAGTACATAAAATAATAGTACTACCCTAAAATAATAATAAAATAATTTCTTAAGGACAGCACTACTGCTACTGCCTAGAAGTGTTAAAAATCTGAAAAATATTGATGAACCAATCAAATGTTATGACAAAAACCAAAGGATGAGAGTTAAAACAAGAGAAAGGAAGACTACATATATTAGAAAACTTTGTTGGATGGTATAGCTTATTTTTTAGTTATATCTACAATTGAAGAATTGAAATGTCTAGTATTCCAAATAACATTTAAGTAATACAGTATAAAGATCATGGGTGTATCAGTAACCCATATAAGGACCAGGCGCAATGGCTAATGCCTGTAATCCCAGCACTTTGGGTGGCCGAGGCAAGCGGATCATCTGAGGTCAGGGGTTTGAGACCAGCCTGGCCAGCATGACGAAACCCCGTCTTTACTGAAAATATGAAAATTAGCTGGGCATGGTGGTGCGTGCCTGTAATCCCAGCTACTTGGGAGGCTGAGGCAGGAGAATTGCTTGAACCCAGGTGGCAGAGGTTGCAGTGAGCCGAGATCACACCACTGCACTCCAGCCTGGGAAACAGTGAGACTCTGTCGAAAAAAATAAAAAAAATAAAAAATAATGGTCAGCTTTATTTGAAATACATTTATTTTATTAATACATTTACTCATGAATTTCATTAGCATGATTTTGCATCTTCTGCAAAACAAAAAATTCACATTTCACACCCTTATAATTGGTGCATTATTTGTCACCCAAGCAGTGAATGTTACCTACTCTACAGCAAGCGTTGTCAGACACCAACAATTTAGAAAAATGAACAAAAAATGTTTCTGCCTACAGTAGCTCACATCCTAGAAGAGAAGATGAGCAAGTAACACTGAGCAAGTGGCAGAATTCTTTTAGAAGGAGACTTTCATTATATAGTACATCTTGCTTGACTGGTCGTTGTGGTTGGGTTTCATGAATATGCTACCTGACAAAGAGACGCACTTTGCCATGCAGGAAAAATAAGAAATTGGAATGATATGGGATGAATGCACTGAGACTGGCAGAACAAAGAAGGAAGAACTAAGCAGTGTGGTACAGTGCTCAGCCCTGACCATTGAGAAGTGAGCAAAAACAGAAATGTCTCACATTTCAATGTAAAGGCTTCCCTGATGTGTAATTGACAGCCATTCATCCCCAGTTTTCTCTGGCACCTTTGTTCCTTAACTTAAGTGGCCATGAGAATCACTTGTAGGAGACATAGAAACAGATTTAGGGACTCAACATTGAGAGTGTCTGATACAGAATGTGTGAGGAAGAGACAATGATTTGCTTTATTTATTTATTTATTTATTTATTTATTTATTTAGACAGAATGTTGCTCTGTCACCCAGGCTGGAGTGCAGTGGTGCCATCTCGGCTCACTGCAACCTCCACCTCCCTGGTTCAAGCAATTCCCTTGCCTCAGCCTCCCATGTAGATAGGATTACAAGTGCATGCCACCAAGCCCGGCTTTTTTTTTTTTGTATTTTTAGTAGAGACAGGGTTTCACTGTATTAGCCAGGATGGTCTCCATCTCCTGACTGCATGACTATCTGCCTCGGCTTCCCAAAGTGCTGGGATTGCAGGTGTGAGCCACCGCACCTGGCCTATGATTTGCATTTCTAACATGTTCTCTTGTAATTGATTCTGCTGATCCAGTGAGTATGCTAATCAAGAATAACCTTAGATCAATGCAAGAATGTTTTGACATATGAAAACCAATAAATGGGATTCACCACATAAACAGAATTAAAAACAAAAACCATATGATCACCTCAATAGGCACAGAAAAAGTATTTTATAAAATCCAACGTACCTTTCTGATAAAAACCCTCAACACACTAGGCATCAAAGGAAAATATCTCAAAATAAAAGAGCCCTCTATGACGAAACTACAGCCAGCATCATACCGAATGGGAAAAAGTTGGAAGCATTTCCACTATGAACTTGAACAAGACAAGAATGTCCACTGTCACTATTCTTATTCAACGTAGTATTGGATGCCCTAGTCAGGGCAATCAGGCAAGAGAAAGAACTACAAGGAATCCAAATAGAAAAAGAGGAAGTCAAATTATCTCTGTTCACCAATGGTATAATTTTATACTTAGAAAACCCTAAAGACTCCTTCAAAAACTCCTAGACTTGATAAATGTCTTAAGTAGACTTTCAGGATACAAAATTAACATACAAAATCAGTAGTATTTCTATAAACCAATAATGTTTAACCTGAGAAGCAAATCAAGAATCCAATTCCATCTGCAGAAGCCACAAATAAAATACCTACAAATACATCTGACCAAGGAGGTGAAAGATCTTTACAAGGAAAACTACAAAACACTGATGAAAGAAATTATAGATGTCACAAAGAAATGGAAAAACATTCCATGCTCATAGATTGGAAAAGTCAATGAGTATTCATGCTGTCCAAAGCAATCTACAGATTCCATACAATGCCTACAAAATTACCAATATAATTTTTTACAGAATCAGAAAAAAATTCTAAAATTCATATGGAACCAAAATAGGCCCTAGTAGCCAAGTCAATCCTAAGCAAAAATAACAAACCTGGAGGTATCTGATATGGTTTAGAGATCTGTATCCCCATCTATATCTAGAGGGAATTGTAATCCTCAGTGTTGGAGGTAGGGCTTGATGGGAGGTGATTTGATTATGGGATGAATTTTCCCCTTGGTACCAAGTTGAGATTAAGTTCTAACAAGATCTGGTTTGATCTATTTAAAATTGTGTAGGGTCCCCCACTCCCCCCCACAACACACATGAACATGAGAGGGATAATTTATGATATCTGGCAGAAGAAATTTCTAAACTGCAAAGCTTCAAGATTTGGCCTATGGTTATATGTGTGGGCAAGGAAATTACATAAAACTGAAACTTATATTTAAGGAGGAACAAGAGTTCAAAAGTTTAGAAAATTTGCAGTCCAGCCATTTGATAGAAAAGAAAAACTCACTTTCAGGTGAGGAATGGGGCTGCAGAAAGCTGCATAACTAAAAGGAAGACAAATGCTGATAGTCAAGACAATGAGAAAAATGCTTTAAAGGCATTTCAGAGGCTTTTGAGACAGCCCCTTTCATCACAAGCCTGGATGCCTAGGAGGAAAGAATGGTTTCCTGGGCCAAGCTCAGGGCCCCACCATTCTACAAAACCTAGGGACAGGGCTCACTGCATCTCAGCCACTCCAGCTCCAGCTGTAGCTAAAAGGGCCCTAGATACAACTCAAGCCACTGCTTCAGAGGATGAAAACCATAAACCTTGGTGGTTTCCATGTGGTGGTAAGCCTGCAAGTGCACAGAGTGCAAGAGTTGAGGCTTGTGAGCCTTTGCCTATATTTCAGAGAATGTATGGAAAAGCTTGGATGTTCAAACAAAAGCCTGCTGCAGGAGCGGAGCCCTCATGGAGACCCTTTACTAGGGCAGTGCAGACAGATGTGGGGTTTAAGCCCCCACAGAGAGTCTCTGCTGGGACATTACATAGTGGATCTGTGAGAAGAGGGCTACTGTCTTTCAGACCCCAGAATGGCAGAACTGACAGCTTGCGCCATGCACCTGGAAAATCTGCTGGCACTCAATGCCAGCCAATAAAAGCAACCATGGAGGCTCTACCCAGCAAAACCTCAGGGGAAGGATTTCCCAAAACCTCATGTGCCCACTGTTTGCACTGGCATGCCCTGGATGTGAGACATGGAACCAAAGGAGATTATTTTGGAGCTTTAAGGCTTAATGGCTGTCCTGCTGGCTTTCAGACTTGTGTGGGACCGGTAGCCCCTTTTGGCTGATTTATCCTTTCTGGAAAATGTGTATTTACCCAATGCTTGTACCCCCATTGTATCTCAGAAGTACCTGGCTTACTTTTTTTTAACAAACTCATAGGCAGAAGAGATTAGCCTGTCTCAGATGAGACTTTGGACTTTGAACTTTTGAGTTAATGTTGGAATAAGTTAAGACTTTGGGAAACTGTTGAGAAGGATAATTATATTTTGCAATGTGAGAAGGACATGAGATTTGGGAGAGGACAGGAGTAGAATGATATAGTTTGTATCTTTGACCCTACCCAAATCTTATGTCAAATTGTAATCCTCAATCTTGGAGGTGGGGCCTGGTGGGATGTAATTGGCACCCACCAGATAATGGCAGAAATTTCACTCTTTGTATTGTGTTGAGATAGTGAGTGAGTCCTCACAAGTACTGGTTTTTAAAAGTATGTAGCACCTCTGCCCCCTTCCTCCTGCTCCAGCCATGTAAAATATACTTGCTTCTCCTTTGCCTTCAACTATGATTGAAAGTTTCTTGAGGCCTCTCCAGAGGTCATTATACTTCCCATACAGCCTGCAAAATCATGAGCCAATTAAACCCTTTTTTCTTTATAAATTACTCAGTCTCAGGTATTTGTTTATAGCAAGGCAAGAAGGGAGTAATATAACATCCCATTACCTGGCTCCAAACTATACTACAAGGCTATAGTAACCAAAACAACATTGTATTGGTACAAAGATAGACACATAGACCAATGGAAAAGAATAAAGAACCCAGAAATAAAGCTACACTCCTACAATCAATTGATACTTGACAAAGTTGACAAAAACAAATAATGAAAAAAAGACACCCTATTCAATAAGCAGTGCTGGGAAAACTGGCTAGCCATATGCAGAAGAATGAAACTGGGCCCCTCCCTTTTACCATGTACAAAAGTTAACCAAATATGGATTAAAGACTTAAATATAAGACAACAAACTGTAAAAATCCTTTAGAAAACCTAGAAGAAACTCTTCTGGACATTGACCTAGGTGAGTAATTTATGACTAAGACCTCAAAAGCAAATGTAACAAAAACAAAAATTAACAATTGGGATTTAATTAAACAAATGAGGCCAGCAAAACAAAAGAAACTATCAACAGAGTAAAAAGACAACCTACAGAATGTAAAAGTATTTGCAAACTATGCATCCAAAAAAGGACTCATATCCAGAATCTATAAGGAACTTAAACAATTAAACAAGATAAAAACAACTCAATTGAAAAGTAAGATAGAGACATGAACAGACACTTCTTGAAAGAAGGCATATAAATGTCCAGGAGACATATAATAAAAGCTCAACAAAACCCGTCACCAGACAAATGCAAATTAAAGCCACAATGAGGTACCATCCCACACCAGTCAGAATGGCTCTTATTAAATATCAGAAAATTACAGATATCAGTGAGGATGAGGAAAAAAGGGAACACTTATACACCATTGGTGAGAATGTAAATTAGTTCATTTCCTGTGGAAAGCAGTTTGAACATTTTCCAAAGAACTAAAACTAGAACCATTCTACAAAGCAATCCCACTACTGAGCATCTACCCAAAGGAAAGGAAAATGTTCTACCAAAAAGACATTTGTGTGTGTATGTTTACTGGAGTACTAGCACAATAGCAAAGTCATGGAGTCAACCTAGGTGCCCATCAGTAGTGCATTGGATAAAGAAAGTGTATATATACAACATGGAATACTACAAAGCCATAAAACATAATAAAATCATGTCCTTTGCAGCAACATGGATGCAGTTGAAGATCATTATTCTAAGTGAGTTAATGCAGAAACAGAAAACCAAATACCACATGTTCTCATTTATAAATGGGTACTAAACAATGGATACACATGGACATAAAGATGGAAACAATAGACACTGGGGACTTCAAAAGTTGGGAGCGAGGGAGGGGGGTAATAACTGAAAAACTACCTGTTGAGTACTATGTGCACTGTTTGGGTGATGGGTTCAATAGAAGCCCAAACCCCACCATTAGACAATATATACATGTAACAAACCGCACATGTACCCCCTGAATCTAAAATTTTTTAAAAAAAAGAATAACCCAAGATCTCGCTAAGCTTTGAAGTGTTTTTTGAGTTTTCCCATTAATTTAAAGTACTTCTTCTTTACTTGAATTTGCCTACCACATATGTGTATAGACAGTCCATGCACTGCTTAATACATTTCTTTGGAATTCTTGTTTAGCATAAATATGTATATATCTTTTTTATGCGTGACATATTTCACTTTACATAATGTCTTCCATACTCATCCATGTTGTTGCCAATAACAGAATTTCATTTTTTTAATGGCTGGAAAATATTCCATTGTGTATATATGCAATATTTCCTTTATTCATCCATTGACGGGCTCTCAGGTAGATTTTGTCTCTCTATTGTATATATTGTAAATATGTATATTTTAATGCTAAACATATATATATATATGGGCTGCACACACACACACACACACATATATATATAGGTACACAGAGAGAAAGAGAGAGAGATCCTCTTGCACAGTGTTCACCTAACTTAAGGTGACTATCAGAGAATATGAATATATGTTCATACAGACACATGCGTACATATGATAGGTAGTTAAGAAATACTTTATGTTACTTCTTTGGTTTCTCCTGAAGCACTTTATTTATAGCCATAAATGCAAGTACATCATTAGCAAAATAACTAGTCTAAAAACAAAATAAATAAATGGATATCATAATGAAATATGTTTTACATATTAAAATTAAATTTTTGTTGTTGGTATACACTTTATATATTAAAACAGATAATAAAAAAATTAATTTTCACGCATCATTCTCCTAAACCCTTTGGAATTTTTAATCCTTAAAACCACCCTTTGAGGTAAGTGCTATTATAATGAGCCCGTTTTATAATATGATGACACTGAACCATGGAATAAGGTAAACATCCCCAGGGCACACATTGGGAAACTAGTAGAACCTAGAATTGAAATTAGGCACTGTGATATGAGAAAACCTGTTCTAAACTACTCTACACTCTACTGCACTTTATGAGAAATTATTTCCCCTAAAATCTTGTTTTAAATTAATTCTTTACATTTTAAGACCATAATTTTTAATCCAGGTTAAGTCAGTTTTCTTTTTCCTTTTTTTAAAATTGCTCGACTTTTTTAGTTTATTAATTTTATTTGATTGTTTTATTTTTTATTTTTTTAAATTATACTTTAAGTTCTAGGGTACATGTGCACAATGTGCAGGTTTGTTACATATGTATACATGTGCCATGTTGGTGTGCTGCACCCATTAACTCGTCATTTACATTAGGTATATCTCCTAATGCTATCCCTCCCCACTGTTTATTATTTTGTTGATATGTAATAATTGAACCTATTTATGGGGTGCAAGTGATATTTTGATACATGCATGCAATGTGTAATGATTAAATCAGTGTAATTGAGATCTACATCACCTCAAATATTTATCTTTTTTTGTGTTCGGAACACTCTGTATCTTCTCTTCTAGAGAAGATTAATACAAAACATCTTTATACCTCCAGTTACTCTGTTATACCATGCAACACTAGGACCTGTTCCTTCCATCTAATTTTATATTTGTACCCATTGACCAATGCTTCTTTACTCCCCTTCTGCACTCCCCAAATACACCCTTTCCAGCTTCTGGTAACTATCTTCTACTCTCTACCTCCGTGAAAGGTAGAGAGTAGCTCCCACCTATGAGTGAGAACATGCAGTATTTATCTTTTTATGTGTGACATATTTCACTTAACATAATGTCTTCCAAACTCATCCATGTTGTTGCCAATAACAGAATTTCATTCTTTTTTATGGCTGGAAAAATTTCCATTGTGTATACATGTGAATTTCCTTTATTTATTCATCCATTGATGGGCTCTTAGGTAGATTCTGTCTCTCTATTGTGAATAGTGCCACAATAAAGCCCAGATGATAGCCATTGATAATTTTCTGAGAGCTGAGAGAATGCATGCTCACCAGCATCATATAGGAGCAATTCGTCACAATCTGTCATGGCACGAGTCATCATTGTTGCTCCTAAGTTAGTAAGTTCTATCATCTACTAAGTAATCACAGCAATGATAATGGTAAATATCATCCAGAAAATTCTTGCAATTGCATTGTCTAATTTAATCTCAATCACACAATGATGTAGGAAATATTATTTAGCAGCTGAACAAATTGAAGGAGAAAACATCATACTCAAGTTCATATAGCTCCTCCAAACACAATATGGTTAGTGTGGCGATTTCTACAAAATCATCAGCTAAAAAATATGCGTTGAATTAAAAATGAATGAAGTACAATAACGTACAAAATTATGATTTAAATGTAAAACCTACGAAAAGAGTGGGTCGTAGAAACTGATAAACCTGTAACCAATAACCAAAGATGATCTAAATGCTGACTCTATGATGCCAGATGACACGGTGACTTTACCACTTAGAGGTATTTATTGAATAAAACCCCTAAAGAAATAAGTCCACAATTCCTTTCCCTTTTAATATTGGCATACTTTCTGCCAATTAAACACATTTGTTTAATGATTGCAATCTTAAAAATATTAATACTAGAGATTAATATTAAAGATTATTCTGCATAGTGTATTTCAAGAAAGAACACTAAAGACTAAAATGACAATAATGATCACACACTTATACAATCTCCGGATTGAAGGGAATCTGAAAGATCATAGTATTATACATCTTTTCATTTTAAGTGTAAATTTCCTTAGCACTGTTCTTAAACATTTTCAGATTTGAGAAATTATTGTCCATCTTTTTACAAATTTAATTATTGATGCCACTGAAATGAATAGCAAAGTCATAATATGTATAAATAAAATAAATAGTTTTCTATGTTCCTACTGTAGTAGACATTAATTATTGGTGCTTAGTATCTGCTGCTCCCTTGGCTAAGCGTCCCTAATTTCAAAATATGTACTCTTTAACCTAGCCTCACCCTTTTCCTTAAAAAATGCAGACCATGATTATGGTACTTTAAAGACACTGATTGAAGACATTCATCACGATTCAGACCAGTAGGAGCAAAGAAAATGTGTCTATGGACTTCTGGGAAGTTTGAGCTTTCTCTTCTGTTAACACTGCCTCAACAGCTCACTCCTGCTAGCTAGTCCCATTTATAAATATGTGGGACTGATACTGCTGTAAACAGCAGACTGCCAGATAGAGAAGTCAGTTCTCTGAAAGAGAAAACCTTAAAGAATCCCGAGAATCCCTACTATTGACTCCAGCACTAAATTTCAGAAAATGAAAATAGAAATTTTGGTTTCCTTAAGCGAATTTGATGTAGATGATACACGTCTGACCTAGTGTGTTCCTGGAAAAAAACAAGATAGTATATGCAACGAAAAAATATTTTCTTAGTCGTGCTAGGTGTATCAAACAACAAGAATTAATTTTTTCGCAATTCTGGAGTCTGGATATCTGAGATCAGTGTGCCAGCTCAGTCAGTTTCTGGTGAGGGTTATTTTCCCAGCGTGCAGAGGGCTGCCTTTTCTTTTTGCCTGCAGGCAGCCGACATCTTGCTGTGTGCTCACATGACCTCTTCTTTGTTCACGCAGAGAAAGGGAGGGCAAGCGCTCTGGGGTCTTCTAGGTTTTGGCGGAGGTACTCGAGATAGGCTGATAGGGAAAACAAGAGCACTAATCCTATCACAAGAACCCCACATTCAAGACCTCATCTGATGCTCATTTACTCCCAAAGGCTCCATCTCAAAATATCATGCCATCGAAGGTTAGAATTTAACATATGAATTTGAAGTGGGATGGAGCAGAAACATTCAGACTATAACAAACACATTATACGTGTAGAGGCTGATTCTATCTATATAAAACAAAAAATGGGATTCCTCATGACCCATGGACTGAAAAAATCCTTCTGACATTTTTCGTGTTCTGTACATTTGTTCTTTTTATTCATAATTAGGCACACGATTTATTGGTTTAAGTTCGTTGAGCATCCATTTGAGATTAAAGATTCCTTGCTTTAGCATTCCTGATAATTTTCAACTTAACTCATTTACATGCTGTTTATGAGACTCACAACTGAATCAACACATCAGTTTTGTCCAATTTTTTTAAAGGAGAAAATACGTTGGAAGTATTAAAATGAGCAAGTGTATTAAATAGCTAAAAAGAGAATACTACAAAAATTGAACGTCAGGCTGTATTTTTCAGTTGGTATACAGAGTTAAGGGTGATATATAGAGAGAGATAAGTACTTGTGGACATCAGTAGAAAATTTTATCATACCATAAATACATTGACACTTGGAGGAAAAAGAACAATACCATAGACTGATGAAAAAGAACCGTAGGAGACGAAAAAGAGCAGGATTTTATCTACACAATGGCCTCTGCAATTCATTTAGTTAAATATTTATAGTACAAATAATTAAAATATTTCAATAAATATTTGGATATTGAACCTTGTTGATAGAAATTTTATTTTAAGAACTTATCCAATATTTCTCACAGCAAAACCGTAAAAACTCAAATACAGAAGTCCTACTGAATTTTCATACTCTTCAGTTATTCTATTTTAAAATGAAATATATCTTATCGTGTAGAATAGACCAACATATAAGCTTTCCTTTTCCTCTCTATTTCCAAGTAAACAAATTTAGAACATTGGTTTATGCAGTTTTGTGACAATATAGTTGTTGAGAAGGAATTAACAGGAAAAAAAAGTTATAATTATTATTTTTTCTTAGACTGGCTATGTGTATTAGCCAGAGTTCTCTCTAGAGAGACAGAACTAATAAGATAGAGGTAGATATAAAGGAAAGTTTATTAAGAAGTACTGACTCACATGATCACAAGGTGAGGTCCCACAACAGGCCATGTGCAAGCTGAGGAGCAAAGAAGCCAGTACGAGTCCCAAAGCTGAAGAACCTGCAGTCCAGTGTTCAAGGGCAGGAAACATCCAGCAGGGGAGAAAGATATAGGCCAGAAGACTAAACCAGCCTTGTCTTTCCATGTTCTTCTGCCTGCTTTTATCCTGGCCATGCTGGCAGCTGATTAAATTGTGCCCACCCAGAATGAGGGTAGAACTGCTTTTCCCAGTCCATGACTCAAATGTTAATCTCTTTTGGGAACCCCCTCACAGACACACCCAAGAACAATACTTTGCATCCTTCAATCCAATCAAGTTGACACTCAGTATTAAGGGTCACACTGGGTATGGAAAATGTGTAACAACAGGTTTAAACAGTGGCTCCATTTTGTTCTGTGGAACAAAATGATCTTAATCTCAGGGACTTAAAAATATTTCACTCAACACACATTGACTTGATGCCTGACTTACCCCACAGAGATCTAGAATCTTTTGCACTATGAGATGAGTAAAACACCATTATTTACTACTTTGAGGAATGCACACTATACTAGAAAAGGAGAGCATACAAAAAATGATTGCAATAATTCCCAATGCTTTGTCCTTTTCCACTGTGGGCTCTTTGGAAATTAAACTGGGAGCTTAGAAAGGTTTAGAGGCTACCTTACAAAAACTCTTCTTGGAACAACTTCATGTTTTTTCACACAGGCCTAAAACCACATGTAAAGACCTAAGTATAACCTCATCCCTGAGATCAATCACCCATTCATCTTCAGTGCGTTAAAATTTTCTGTTCTTTGGTTGAAAATCTCTTCTGGAAACGACTGCATCCTTATTTTCTCCTTTATTCTGGGCTTCTATCCTGGTCAGAGAGAACTTCTCTGATCACCAATGACAGTACATCTGTTTCTGTTCATACCCTCACCCTGCCTCATTATCATTCAATGCTCATGCCATGACCTGAAATTATATCTCATGTTCATTCACTTATTTACCATTAAGGTTGTCAACATTCCCAACAGAATAAATATCACGAAAGCAGAATCTTTCTCTCTCTTGCTCAACCCTATGATCTTAGTGGCTAGATTAGTGCCGTGTATACAGCAAGCCCTCACGATATGTGTTAAATTAATGAATTAATATAAAATCCAAAATTTATAATAATTGTATAAAAATAACAAAAGTTTTACTATGGGTACCTAAGGTGGATGCATAGTGCTGCTTTTGGAAAAATAAGCTCACTGAAGTAAGTATTTACTTTTTGTTGCATTTTATTAAACACATTGGAGTTAAGCAAAATAGAAAGTGGAAATGGTGCTATAAGCCAAATTACACAGTATATTTGGCCTGAGGGATTATGTCCAGAGAGTGCCCTTGTCTGTTCATTTCAAAACACTATCACCAAACTTTGTTCTCTACTCTTGGGACCCTTTAAAAAGTCCAGAAGTATTTTAAGGCTTCAATATGTTTTGAAGGTAGTTTTGAGGTTTCCTTTTTCTTTATATTCAGCACAGTTTTATATTCGATTTGGAACCAGAACTTAAATTATTTGAATACCACCAGTGTATTTAATGGAAACAAGTTTGGCTAATTTTGACAGATTGCCATGAAATTTCACAGACATAGGAAATTTGGGCACCACACTATTCATATGGGCTGGCTCATTAACACCCTCCTTCAATGTGTTGACTAGCCTTCCAAACATAAAATAAGTAAATTTTATAAAAAGTCTCATTCCTAGGAATTTTTTAAAAATTTCATTATTGATTTTTAGACACAATTGTTTATATTAATATTGATTGAAACAGTTGACTGCATTTGCTTCCAAAACCCTATAAAAGTCATTCAAATCAGTAATAAAGATTCTTAGATAATATCAGTATATTTAAGCATGAACATTTTTCTACAAGAGAATAAATTCAAGAAGATAATAAATATATGGGAAAGTGTTTAATATGACTGGTGTCCAAAGTTATGCAATTACAATAATATCTAACATTTATTGAAAACTTATTGCTTGTTAGTTACAGGTCTAAGGACTTGTCATGAATTAACTAACACAATCATCACAATGATTCCATTTGAAATGGCATCATTGTTATTATAATCTTCATTTTTATCAATAAGGGTCCCATGAGTAGCAGGTTGTGAAGCTCGTATATAAAACAAAGACATTTTGGTCTCAGAGAATACATCCTTACTCACAACACAACCCTGTCACTCTGAGCTCTATCTACTTTTGTCTGTCTGAATAACCGCATTGTTCACCACACAACCTAATATATGCACTTTTGGTTTCATATTTCAGAGAAACATAAATTTACGTTCCCCAAATCTTGTACATATTAGCTTTATTTATAATAGTCAAGAATGAGGACAAGCCAAATTTTTCTCAATAGGAGAATAGCTACAGAAATTATGGTATTTCACACCATGAAATACAGCAATAAAAGCTGAAGAACTATTGATATACACAACTACAACAATTTGGAGGGATCTCTCAAGGACATAGTGCTGAGTCTAGAAGCTAACTCTCAAAAGACATGCACAAATCATACTGTATGATTCTATTTACATAAAATTCTCGGCCGGGCACGGTGGCTCACGCCTATAATCCCAGCACTTTGGGAGGCCAAGGCGGGCATATCACCTGAGGTCGGGAGTTTGAGACCAGCCTGACCTCCATTGAGAAACCCGGTCTCTACTAAAAATACATAATTAATCCCGCGTGGTGGCGCATGCCTGTAATCCCAGGTACTCAGGAGGCTGAGGCAGGAGAATTGCTTGAACCCGGGAGGCAGAGGTTGCGGTGAGCCGAGGTCCCGCCATTGCACTCCAACCTGGGCAACAAGAGCGCAACTCCATCTAATATATATATATATATATATATATATATATATATATAAATGATAACATTATAGAGATGGAGAAGAGATTAGTGGTGGGCAGAGTTTGGGGATGGTGATGTAGGGCATGAGGGAATCTTAGGGTGAAGAACAGTTTTAAATCTTGATTATGGTTGTGATACGAGAAATCTACATATGTGACAAAATTGCATGGAAGATCACACACACACACACACACGAGTGCATGTAAAATTGGCAAAATCTGAATAAGTTGTGCACATTGTACCAATGCCCATTTCCTGGTTTTATATTTAGTCACTTAACCTCTTCAAGCCTTTGTTACTTTCTTTCAATAAAATAAGGATGATAACATTTTCTTTCACAGAAACGTTGCTAATTTACAAAACTAAATGGAATATTACACATAAAAGCACTTTATTTCTTTGAAGGGGGAAGCCATCTGTGACAAATGATAATAGCCTCATAATTACCATTGACATTCTTCTGCTCCACAAAGGCAGGTGATAATCTTGTGAAGATCATAATGCAATATACTTTACCCGGTGATGAATTTAATGAATCTGTATAAACTGGATGATAAAGCCCTTTAACAAAAACAATCTAAAAATCCCTTTTGCTCTAGCCCCAAAGGTGATTCTCTTCATAGCTATGGCAACTTTAACTATCAACATCCATAAATAGAGCTTTCATGAGATCAAACAGTACACAATGCTTTAAAGTATGAGACTTCCTTACTCCTTCAAAACAATCCTAGTTAATTCAACTTGTGCCTGATAATCATGCAGTAGTAAGACTTTTCTTAGTGAGTTTATGGCTACATTTGCTGTATTGCCTGTGACAACATATTTACCACAAGCAAAAGGAAGACTTTTAAATGATAATTTTCACCCAGAAGGCTTCAAGGGAATCTTGTTGAAAAATGTGCTTCTTTCCATGGTGTGAAAGTTGGCTGAATCCCAGTGGTTTTCAAATGAAGAAAACAAATACATTAAATTATAAGCTTAGAGTTTCTCTTCTTAGGGGCATTTACCAAGCAGCAGGACAGTAGTCAGGATTTATATTTATAGCTAAAGTGTGGTGATATTTGAATTAAGGCTTTTCTGATTCAAAATATGTTTATGAGTATTCCAATCTGAACATTTTATCAGACATTAAGTGTACTATTTCATGTTCGATATGATGTTACAATGTGTGAACGATGAATTGCTGTAAAGAATGTTAAAAGTAGAAGCAGTAACACTTTTCCTCTTTTTTTTTTTTTTGCTGGGAATGGGCTCTTTCTATTTATTCTGCTTCTGAAGTGAATATTTTTGTAATTACAAATGAGGTGAAATTTGCATTCACACTGAAAGAGTGCAAGTATCTGACAGCTCATGGTAAACTGGGCAATTATAAAATCAAAGTCATTATTATAATAACTTTATAAGGATTTATTTTCTACTGTCACTATTTTTCTATATCCTTTCTTATTATTGAAGCTCATCCACTTATTAAAGCAAGAACATATCTGAAAATATTCTTATCAGATTATTTACTTATAAATAAATGTGTAAGCTAGGTTAATCATTAAAAAAGGTAAGTCTTATAGTCAATAATAATGTAACTATACATTTTTAAATAACTAAAAGAGTAGAATTGGATTGTTTGTAACACAGAGATAAAGGCTTAAGGGGATAGATACACCATTCTCCATGATATGATTATTTCACATTTCATGCTTATTTCAAAGCATCTCATTTATTCCATAAATATATACATCTACTATGTAACCACAAAAGTGAAAAATATGTATTTATATTAAAAAGAAGTCTTCTTAAGAGCTTTTAAGAAAAAAAATCATTTGTTAGCTTTTCCCAGTTGAGATAGTTACTCCTGTAAGCACTTAAGAGGAAGAGAGAGCAGGGTGTTGCAGAGCCAGTTAATACAGAAGTGGTAATACTGCACGTATCTGATAAGCATAAACCCTGCTGACTGGGGCAGTACTCACTGCAATGTTCTTTAGAAGATATCATGGCCTTTATCTTTACTTTGCAAACTACTTATTTAGCAGTGCTTCTTTGTACGCTTAATGTCAAAATTACCCCTGAAGATGTTAAAAGGTAAAGATGCCCAACTCCCATCCATAGAGATGTAGTTTGTATTAACTGGGATTCACACTTGGGCAATGGCATTAATTTAAAAACAAACAAACATCAGCAACAAAACGCACGTGATCTGGGGTGCATCCTGTAGCTTCTCTACACCTAGCTGCAAACATGAATACTTTCATTGAACCGCACGTACCTTTGCTTTTTCACCTGATGTTCATAGGATACTTCGAAGCAAACAATCTGGTTCTCTAAAAACCAGAGGAAATTAGCAGGGAACCAAACAGGTTCATCCTCAAATTGGTCAGTCAGGTCTGTGAATGGCAGGGTAAAGGAAGTAGAAAAGCTAAGATGATTTAGAAAGAATAAAGTTTAAGAAATTAGGTTATATGGCCGGCTGCAGTAGTTCATGCCTGTAATCCATGCACTTTGGTAGGCCTAGGAGGGAGGACTGTTTAAGCCCAGGAGTTCAAGCAGAGTCTGTTCAATGTAGCAAGAGCTCGTCTCCACTAAAGATTAAAAAAAACCACAAAAAACAGTATCTAGGCATGGTGGTGCGTGGCTGTGGCCCCAGCTACTCGTGAGGCTGAGATGGGAAGATTGTTTGAGCCTAGGAAGTCGAGGATACAGTGAGCCATGATTGCATCCCTGCACTTCAGCCTAGGTGACAAGTAATCTAGTGATATTTTGTGTCAACAACAAAAAAAGAAAAGTAAAAGACAATCATGCTATACAATTTTAAGATTTAGTAGAAGGCTACAGTAGTCAAGACAATATAATATACTATTGCAAATTTATCAAAAGAGCTGTAGAGAGAGTCCTGATATCCACACATATGTTATAAATTCATTTTAAACTGAAGTGAAAAAGTAATTTAATGAGGAATGAATAGCCTTTCAATAAATGTTGTTGGAAAAATTGGATATTCACATATTTAAAAAAATGAACCCCACATCATATATGAAAATTAACTAGTAATCTGTTATAAATGTAGATGTAAAACACAAAATATAAAGCTTGTAAAAAAAAGAAAATAATTCATCAATGTGGTTATGCAAAGAGTTCATTAATAGGAAACAACAAGCAAATCCCCCCAAAGAAAGACAGATTGGAGAATAGAAAAAATATTTTTTTGTTAGAAAGTCAGGACAATAAAGAGGTAAGCTATAGACTTGAAGAGAATATTTGTAAATCACATATCTAGAAAGAATTTTTAATTCAGAATTTATTTTAAAAAAACATCTTAATACTCAACATTTAAAAAATGAGCAACCTAATTACAAATAAGCAAAAGACTTGAACAGATTCTTCAACAAAAAGAATATACAGATGGCAAATAAGACATGAAAATATGTTCATCATTATTCATTAGGATGATGCAAAGTAAAATAATGATAAGATGGCACTACACCCCTATTAATATTTGCAGACTTATAAAATGTACCTTTTAGTTAAATAAATGAGGTTTTACCTGAAAATCTTATAGACATCCTCCTCTGAATTATGTGCTGTTTGACTGTGTTTATGTGCATTATGTATACACACACACACACAAAACACACACACACACACACACACACACACACACACACACACACACACACATATATATATATATATATATATATATATATGTATATGGTTGGGTTATATGGCCGGGTGTAATATATATATATATATTGGAGGCAGGGTCTTTATCACCCAGGCTGAAATGCTGTGGGACACTTGTTTTGTTTTGTTTTGTTTTGTTTCTGTTGAATTATCTGAATTCCTTGTACACTCTTCATATTAATTCCTTGTCAGAGGAATAGTTTGCAAACACTTTGTCCTATTTTAGAGACTGCCTTTTTTACTACTGATTGTTTCTTTTGCTATGCAGAAAGATTTTTGGTTTGATATAATCCCATTTGTCTATTTGTGCTTTTGTTTCTTATGCTTTTGAGGTCTCATTCATAAAATATTTTACCAGATCCGTATCCTAAAGCATTTCCCCCTTTGTTTTCTTCCAGTAGTTTTATAGTTTTGGGTTTTAGATTTAAGTCTATAATTCCTTTTGAGGTTTTTTTTTTTTTTTTTGTATATGGTGAAATAGAAGGATCTAGTTTTATTCTTCTGCTTAAGGATACCCAGTTTTCCATTTATTGAGGAGACTGTCCTTCCCCTAATGAATGTTCCTGATATCTCTGTCAAAAATCAGTTGGCTGTATATATGTGGATTCATTTCAGGGTTGTCTATTCTGTTCTATTGATCTATGTGTCTGTTTAATTGCATGTGATTTTCAAAGGAAAAACATACAATGTAACATACAATATAAAAGAAAATTCTGCCTCCCCCAATCTTTAATGACACCATCCAGTAGTAGCCAACACAATTTTTGGTGCAGTTTATTAATACCATTTCTTTGGTTGTAGTTATTGTTTTAATATTTTATAGAAATAATATTTAGCTTAGGGTTCCACTTACAACCAAGATGGAGGAAAAGGAACTGGATTTACCCTTACATTTGAAATATGAACAACACCCAAAACAGATGGCGCACATGCAGAACACTTTTCAAGACCCTGAGCTTCAAGCAGTGAAGAACAATGATCCTCAAGAGGTAGAATACAAATAAGGTGAGTTCTACAATAACTCCAGCTTATAGCCTTGATAGTCTCCAGGTCATGGCTTAGAGGAACTGAGCCAAGAAGCAGTCCAGCAAACTCCCTGAGTGGAGGAGATGGAGCTGAGAGTCAGAAGCCAAGGTGACTAGAGTTCACAGAACAGAGTACTGGGCAGGAGAGAGCTGTGAGGAGTGAGCCTAGAGATCTACAGAAATCCCCTTTGTGTATCTGAGAGCTAATAAACACATGCTATGAGGAGTAAAAGAACCACCCAAAATGATTAGAAGGAAAGGTGCCTATCATTCACATTGGGCACAGAATAGTCCCTGTTCCCTCCAGGTAGACTGGAAAACCTCATGGTTTATGGGAACTGGGGAAAGTGCATAGAGGAGTTTGCCTCCATAGCGGGCTCTACTTAGTCTTATAATACTGCACTAATCCTACTTAAATAATTTCAAAACAAGAACAAAACAGATAAAACTGTTTATTCATAGCTTAGCTGTGTCCCAAAACAAAGACTAAAATTATTTATAAGAATACAAAATATGCAGCACCTGACAATATACAATTTACAATATCTGGCACCCAATCATAAATTTCCAGCAAGCAAAATGTTTCTAAAAACATTTTATAAAAGTATGAAAATGAATTATGAATTCATATAGACACAAATTCTCTTTAAATTTTTTCCAACGTTTAAAATTTCCTCCTTTTTTTTAACTTGCAAATATTTTATTCTGTTTTATGTAGGCAAGAAAGTGTTTACAGAAAGCAAATAAAGACAAGCCTTCTGTGGAATAAATAAGCCTGTTCCCATGAATCAACTCACGATTAGATCATTTCTCTGAATGGCCTTTTAAAAATATTCAGATATTATATGAAATATTTTTTATGAAATTGTATATTTTTCTTGTACATGCCCATGTTCTATTACAATGTTTAATTTTAAACAAGTAATTGGTGGCCATCTTAGTGTACTACTAACATTTCAAACTGCAGCTTCTTATATTCTTCATCACCTACATATTTATTGGTTTCTAAAATTTCTGATTTCTACTTTATTTTTTTTTATTGGAACTCAAAATTGTTTAGTTAACTCTGAATTTGATTATTTTGTTTTAATAACATCAATCCTAGCGACTCATTTATGTTAAGATCAGTTTCATCAAAATGCTGAGATACTGTGTTTTTCTGGCCAAGCATTTTAATTATCTCTATAATTCAGATGCATTTTTATACCCATATTCCTTCTTTCTACAAACATTGAACTACTTGGCTTTTTAGATGCTATTGTTGTCTACAAACTTCGGTTAAACTTAAAATATATACACTTTAACGATGCATATTTAATTAATGTAAAAATACCATACAATAAATATTTAATTAATTTATAACAATTAACTTATTTCATATAAATTATAATACATAACAAGTAGGCATACATAAAATTTACATTAAACTATAAAATCTGTCATTAAAAATGACATGAAAGTATGCATTGTGTTTCCAGGTATATTTCGTTAAAAAAAAAGTGAAAAATATGTTTTTAAATATGAAGAAGTGAATAACAGCCAGCTATTTATGACAGTCTTAGGTCAATAAGCATGCATACTCCTGATAAGCTTATTTTGCTGTTTAAAAATATTTTTTCAGAAAAAAATTGATATTTTATTAAATCTCATGAATAATTTTAAAAAAAGCATAAAATTTGAATTACTTAAAGTTCTCTTAATTATAGTTTAAATAATATACATAATGTATTTGTTAAGAAATAAACCTTTTCTTTTACCAGTCCCTGCTATGAATTGCCTCCGTAAATAGCAGAAACAACTTGTCATCTTCCCAAATGACAGAGCAAGCGTTGTCTGCAGAGCTGCAAGTGAGAGCTGTGTTTGTTTGTTGTGCCTCCCCACGGCCTGAGTCTCAGGGCCCTGGCCATGCACGGTCACATCCCAGTTTTATTTCAAGGGGTGACATTGGGTTCATCATGGATATTTTGCATTAATTTTAATATTAAATATGACATTAAATATTATTCATCTTTCAGTTTTCCTGCTATACCCTTAAATATTTTCCTTGAGGCAGATGATTCAGTCATCTCAACCTCATCAGGGACCAAGGGAATAGCTACCTGGGTAAATACCTAAGATTTTTTAAAATTTAAATTTCTTTACAAGGAAGTTTACTATATTACCAAAAGTAATTGCAAGGTAATGTGGCATTTATGAAATAGATAGAAGATAATACGTAACTATAATAGTACACATTTCAGGAGATGAGACATAGAATATTCTAGAGATGAACAAACGTGTGCTAAACATGAAGTGGCATATCACCTGAAGGTAAGTTTTGATAGCTTAAAAATGTGCACTATAAACCCTAAAACAGCCACTAAAATCACAGAACAAAGAGGTATAGCTAAAATCCAATAAAGAACATAAAATTGCATCATAAGAAATAGTTTAAAATAAGGCAGAAAAATATAAAGAAAAAAAAAGAAGGCAGACACATAGAAAACAAATGATGGACCTAAGGTGAACCATATTGATGATCACATTACATGATAATTGTCTAAATACCTTTAGCAAAAGCAAGAAATTGTTGGATTGGAAGCAAATTATGACCCTATTATAAGCTTCCTATGAGAAAGTCACTTTTAACATGAATGGAAAAATAGCTGAAAAGTAAGCAGAAGTAAAACGATATATGATGCTAACACTAGTCAAAAGAAAACGGGAGTGGCTATATTAATATCACATAAAACAGTTTTGAGAATGAATGAAAAATATCATCATGGTAAAGCAAGTCATTTTATAATGATAAAGGTCACAATCAAGAGGACATAACAGTTTTAAACTTTATGCATCTAATAACAGAACTTCAAAATACATAAAGTATAAATGGATGGAACTGCCAGGAGGCAGAAACAAATCTGCAATTATTGTTAAATATTTTCATATCCCACTCTAAATAATTTATAGAATGACAGAAAACCAGTAGGGATACAGAAGATTTGAATAAAATTATCAACCAATTTCACTAAAGTGATATTTTAGAACAATCTTACCAAACAACAGTAGAAAATATGCAATCTTTATTGTACATGGAACATTTACTAAGGCACACCAAATGTTTAAAAAGTTTCAAGTCATACAAAACAAGTTTCCAACCACAGTGGAATTAAATGATGATCAAACAGAAAGATCCCTTGAAAATGTCCATAAATAACACACTTCTAAATAGCCTATGGAACAATAAAGAAATTATAGGGGAAATTTTAAAGAATTTGGAGCTTAATCAAAATGATAACACAACATGTAAAAATTTGTGGGAAGCCACTATAGCAGGTTGCAAATCACATATTCGAAAATGACTTATATCCAAGTTATATAAAGCATTTTTAAAAGTCAATAATATTAAAATAAGTGAGCAAAAGTTTGAATAGTTATTTCACAGAAAAAATAATGATGGCAAATATGCACATGGAAAGATTCTTACCACTATTGGATGTTAGAAAAATGCAAATTATAACTGCAACGTAATACAAATAGACACCTCCTATAATGACTAACTTTTAGAAACTGGTCATTCTGAGTGTTGGTGAGAATTTCAAGGAACAGGAACACTCACATAGAGCTGAAAAAAATGTGAAATGATACAATCACTTTGGAAAAGAGTTTGGCAGTTTATGAAAATGTAAACATTTGCCTACCATTATATCAACTCCACCCCTGGATAATTCGGGAAGACAAAAATAAGAATATGTCTGCACAAATCCAAATAAATGCGTGTTTACAAAACCTTTATTTGTAATAGCCAAAAACTGTAAATCACTCAAATGTCCATCAGGAGGGTAAATAAACAAACTTGGAATAGCTATACAATAGAATATTACACAGCAATATAAAAAGAATAAACAATTCATACATACTACAGCATAGATGATTCTCAAATTAAGAATTCCAGTGAAATATGTTAGGCAAGAAAGTGCAATTGATGTGTGAGTCCATTTACATTAAAACCTAGGAAACACGCGTTAGAGTCTAGGGGCAGAAAGTAGTTGAGTAGTTGCCTGGAGATGAAGTATGGTAGTGAGGGAGTGGAACAAAACAGTTAAAAAGATTATGACAAAGTTTGGGGAGCAATCAGTCCACTCCTAATTTTGGTCATGGTTTTACAAATGTTTACTAATATCAAAACATCAAATTTTACACTTTAAATATTTGCAGTTGACTGGATATCCAATATTCTAAATAAAGCCTTTTTTTTTCTTTAAAAAAAAGAACTTTGGGATTTGTGTCAGTTCTATTTCAGAGCCTATTACTTCCTTGATAAGTTTATGACTTTAGTCAGGTGATTTTCTAATTATACCCTTCAATTTTCTCATCCATAAAGTGAGCAAAATGGTACTTAAGTCGTATTTGCATAGAAGCACCTAATAGAGAGAAGTTCTATGCCCATTTTCACCATCTTAGTCATTTCAAACCATGATTCTGTCTATTTCAAACTCCTGACTGGAAGAATTGCAGTGCTTCATTAAATGTGATTTTATTATTATTATTATTTCACCTTAAGTTCTGGAATACGTGGGCAGAAAGTGCAGGTTTGCCACATAGGCATACATGTACCATGGTGGCCCCCTGCACTCTTAGAGTTAGTTTATATTTTAATGTGTTTCCAAACAATATACACACTGCTTCTTTCAAAATATGTCTAAGGCCATATCTTGTAACTTTAAAAAATTCTTACACACAAGTGAAAAAATATTGTTTTACACCAAAACCTTCTATATCGAACCAGATAGCCAGTAGTGGTCATACGTATGCTGATTTTGTGTCCATATTTGTAAACATATATTGTGTGCTGTCCATATGAAGAACTCATAGATATAAATTTGCTGCGTGTATGCATGAATGACAGCATCAATGTTTTTTCCTTTGTTTTGTGATTTTGTCACTAAATCTCAAAATAACTTTAGTAAACATCATTTCGTAGAATGTTGTTAATCTAAACATCTTTGAAACATTTATTGAAAGTGCATGTTGTGAATCTGAAATGTCTGGAAACTGAATCTCTAGCCTCTTAGAGCAATGGCAAGACAGATGGCCAGTTGTTGCATAAGGCAATCGTTGACGAATATGCCTCTCAGCAACCCTCTTAAAGCTGAGAGTCAGCATCTGGTGAGAATGCACGAGCCGTTAAGTGGACTACAGAGTCTGGGAGGGAAGCCACTTGGCTGCTCTAAGTTACCGAGGCTTTCTTAGAGGGAGCACCATATGGATCTGTATTGAGAGAAGAGTAGCTCAAATGAAAACTGAATAAAGAGACGAGCTAAAGCAAATTAGAAACAGAAGGTGAGTAGATTTGTGAAGAACTAAAATCAGAGACCTAAACTTGAGCTCATAGCTTTTTTCCTTCGTTACGCAACATGTATGTCATGACATTTCCCTGCCAATGCAGTGCCATTTAAGGACTGACATCGTGCGATTCATACATTCCTACACAAAGAGCTATTTTGTGATTGTTTTGGATGTCGGGGTACACATGTTGATTTGTTCTTTACATATGTGCGTCATTCTGATATCAACCATTTCATTTGTAGTCTTTACTTGACAGAAAACACGTGTTACCATTTTGTTAAGAACAACGCTTAGAAACTAATATACTGTTTAAACTGGTAAATGTTCAACAAATATATATATATATGTATATGTGTGTGTATATATCTATATACATGTTGATTTTATTCAAATGCATGATTCGAGGTTACTAGGAAAGAGCATTTTCAGCGTTAAAGTTCTTCTTTTCACTACGTGTTTTCTGAACGTTTACTATATCTGTGGTTCTGTGCTCTGACATGAAGAAAGAATTTTGAACATGAGTGTTTAATCTTTAGGAGGAGGCAGTGTCTTAGCAGAGACAGCCATGTGATGAAGGACATTTCTGACATAGTGGTCAATTCTATAATGGTGATATGTACATGACGCCGGGAAGCAAGGATAGATACCAAGCCTAGTCTGGAGTCAGTGGTAGCAGAGGTCAGAAAGGTTTTCCTGGAGGAGTTGTGCTACAGTCTGAATGTGTTCCCTAAAATTCATGTGTTAGAAACTTAATCCCCAGTGCAAGTGTTGGGAGGTGGGGACCAATGGCAGCTGAGATCATAAGGGCTCCACCCTCATGAATAAATTAATGCTGCTATAAAAAATTCTTGAAGGAATGGCTTGTTCTCTTCCACTCTTTTCTGCCATGCAAGGACACAGCGTTCCTCCCATCTTGAAAATGCAGCATCAAAGCGTCATCTTGGAAGCAGAGCGCAACCCCTACCACACACCAAATTTGCTGGTGCCTTCATCTCGGACTTTCTAGACTCCACAACTATGAGCAATGAATTCTTCTTCTTTATTAATGACCCAGTCTGTGGTATTCTGTTACAGCAGCAAAAACTGACTAGAACTGGTTGACAGCTCTGCTAGATATTAGTTAGTCAAGTCAAATACGGTGGAAAAGGAAGAAATGCAGGGAAGGGAAACAGCATTATTTGGAGAGACACAGAAGCTTGAGAGAGCTAAGCATTTTAGAAGAATTGGTATGTCCTGAGGTTAGTGGAGAAGTAACAGGGATGCAGTTTGGTGAAGAAGGTGGAGATGAGCTCATAGCAAAACGATTATGTTCTGTTCTGCTCATCTTGAGGTGTTAAGTATGGATTCTGCTCTTTGCTCTCCAGACTGTGGCTTCCAGTCCCTGCTGTCAGGGTAACTGCTATTTCCACAATCCCCTACGGCCCTGGCTTCAGGAGACACTGAGACATACACCTGCACTGAGGCATACATGCAAGCTCTGTTTAGTGCTAGCCCTTTCCTGGATATTTGCATTCTTAGGGCTTAAAACACATAAAATCTTTTGGAATTCCATTGATTATCTGTAAATGAGGCAGGTATTTGGAAGACTTCCTTAAATCATACTATTTTTGAGTATATTTCCTATAAGTTCAGGACAATCTTGTTTTGAGGGGACAAAAGTGAGAAATCTGACCAATCAACAGCTTTCTTGGAGTTTCTGAGAGTGCTTTAAGGTCTCACAACATGGAAGCCACATGTGTCTGTTTGAATACCTTCGATGTCCATATTTGCACAATTCACCTTTCTCTCACCTCTGGGATGAGCTTTTCTTTGCTTGCTTTTGTTCTTTAATCCTGCATTATTGGTATTCAGACTCATGCTGCAGCAGAGGGCTTGCCAATGGAAATTAATCTTGAGCAGCCACTTGCTACCTGCTTGCTTGAGGCACTTTAAAATTTTCTCATGAGGTAGCTACCTCATGACAGGGAAAATGAGAACAGCATTGTCAGCTAGGAAGAGTTTATTAGCCAGAGTTCAAACCTCCAGTAAACAGTGCACAGCAGCTCTCCTTCAATCATAACATCCGGAGGCAGATTTCTGAAATAATGCACGCAGGCTTCTGGGGAGAAATGGAAGCATCAGATCCCACTTCCCATGGTTCGCCCTGTGCAACTCAATTTACCTGCTCGCTAGTAGAAAGAAAATGCATCTGCCAGGCTAGAAGGAATCCTGCATCCTCAGCCTGTGAGCATTTTAGATGAATAGTTTCAGGCTTAGTATACTTTGCCTCGATCAATGGGATTATTAAGAGCATATTATCACTTCCATTCAATAGTTACATAATCTTTGCAGCTCAACATGTCCCCCTCATTATAGGTACTTAGAGGTTACTTTCGAAGAAGTATATCACTCAAGAAGGAAAAAAAGGCTATTGAATAAAAAACATCTACAATATTAATATTTGATTTGGGGGAATGAGGTTTAATTATACCATATTGATAAACTAAAACTGTCTAGGAATAGTCAACAATCTTTGGTATTGGTTGCACATTATGTCCCAAATAAGACAGGCATTGCTACTAAAACGTTTGTTGTGGAAAAAAATATTAAAAAGGAAAATAGGGCAAATGATCTAATGGTTGATAGGTATGCAGAACTTCCCCCTGTCACCTCCACAGTTATGATACAATTGTATTAAAATGTGGAATTTTAATTGAAAAGTACAAAAATAACTATCATTTCAATATATACGTACATGCATAAATCTTGATATATTGTGCTAAGGGTCATTTAATGTAGGATATAAATGGAAGCAATAGCTTATAAAATACATACTTTTCTAAACTAGATGCTAAAAGTGGGTTGTCATAAATCTTTTGCATGAGAACTTCTACAGGTTTACATACATTGTTCATGAAGGCAATAGGCAGGATTTTTTAGTTTTTTTTAACCATAAGAAATCTAATTATCATGTCTCATCCTTAGCAGCAATGCCTCGTTTATGATAGAACAATTTCAGAGTAGAAGGGTCCAGAATTCTTGTATGTGAAAGACTGCATTTCCTCCACCTCCACCCCACCCAAATTTTAACCAGTTCTTAACACTGAGGTATTACCATCATGAAATCAGGCATCTAGGTGATGTACCCAAGAAAGGACAGATTAAAGTATGGAAATGGGCCAGGTGCAGTGCGGTGACTCACCCCTGTAATCCCAGCAGTTTGGGAGGCTGAGGCAGGAGGATTACTTGAGGTTAGGAGTTCGGGACCAGCCTCGTCAACACGGTGAAACCCCGTCTCCACAAAATAAATAAATAAATTAATTAATTAAAAAATAATTAGCCAGGTGTGGTGGTGCATGCCTGTAATCTCAGCTACTGGGGAAACTGAGGCAGGAGAATTGCTTGAACCCGGGAAGTGAAGGTTGCAATGAGCCGAGATCACTCCACCGCACTCCATCCTGGGAGGCAGAGTGAGTGAGAATCCATCTCAAAAAAAAAAAAAAAAAAAAAGAAAAGAAAGGAAAAAAGTATGTATGGAATGGGCAAGGCCAATGTTTCCTTATTTCAGAAACTATTGGACATACTGAGAAAATTCAGGAGGTGATCTGCCTAAAAGAATGTACCTGAGGTCCAATGATGACCGCCATTAGAGTTTCTTGGCTTTGTCAATTCATTAGCTCTTGCCTTGGGCAAGTCACTTACCTTTAAAGTGATTACAATACTAGCTTCTGTTGATTGAATGTTTTCCATGGTCCTATTACTATGTTCAATACTTCACATGCAGTCTATTTTACAAGTGAAAAAGAATAAAAGTATCTCATTCTTTCACCAACTATTTCATGTTGGGATAACTATCCCCATTCTATGGAAGAAATAAATCAAGTTTATACAGCTTAAATGAGTTATGAAGTCCATAGTGCTCTTAAGTGGCAGTCCCAGAATTCAAATATATGTACTTTCAAATTTTCTGTATTTTATTTACCTTATTATATTCTGAGTAGTATCATTTCAGCATGGTACCCATCCTATATTTCAAGTGCTTGATATCCACGTGTGGCTAGTGGCCACTGCATTAGACACTTTATTTTCTTATAACTCTCCAAAAAATACCAATCTCCATGACTAGTTTTTTACTCTCCATTTGCTTGAACATGTGGTATCACCAACTCCAAATTTTTATAACATCTTACAAATTTTGAAAGACTCCAGCCCCAACCATAACTGCAAAAGCTTAACCATATCCTCTGGTATGAATTGATCTTTTTACTGTTTTCTCATTGTATTTTGTAGTTCTTCACCACACTTAACCTAAACCTTTCTTATTGTGGTTATGTTTGTATTCATAGGTGTTACCTACTGTGCTATTAGCTATTAGAAGCCACAGACTGGGCCTAGTTGATCTATGGATACCCCATATAGTCCTTAATATGATGCCTTATATAGAGTAGCTAATCGATAACTGTCAAAATGAATCAAATCAAATGGCCAGGGAAGGAGAAACAGTAAAGCATATGTGAAAAATGATCCATTTTGTTATGTGATTTGTTTGATGTTAGAATGGCTCAATTTAGATGATATTTTAAGACTAATATCTGTAGTGTGCTAAACATTTTTTGATGTATTTACCTTCTAGAACACAATAAAAGAAAGGCTACAAATAAAAATGTCTGAGGATTCTACTGCTAGCATTCAAATTTGTATTGGAAAATCCATTATTTATGTCCTTCATAAGTGCACGTATATTTATTTCAGTAACCAACTCATGACTCTATCATCTGAAATGACATTTTGTGATGGCCACATTATGCTGGGTAATAGAAATCATATATATGGAAAGTAATTTCAAATGGATCAAGCAATCCACATATTAAGAAATGAATGCAGAGGTAAGAAGCAACAAATCAGTAAATAGCTTATACTTCCACCTCACACAAAGAAATGTCATAATTTTTCTGGCCATTGACTGTAAAAATTATGAATATGCACATAGAATCCCCAAGAGGAAAGCAAATGAAAAAATAAACAGTTTTTTCAAATCGATAAGAGACTGTGAATCAAACTGAGGCAATGGCATTTTGATGACAACTGTATTTTAAATTATTTCTTTAGCTAAAACTTCCAGCATTCTTTCCTACTGGCTTGTATTAAAGATGTACTCTTGCTTATTCTTGTTATTAAATCGAGACACTCTTTATACTAGGGTAATTTTTTAATTTATGAAAGAGAAATAAAAACTGTCTGAAGCTTATCTCTAATTGCATAGTTGATACCAACACAATGGAAAAAACAGCAGATCAGAACAAATTGCTGTAATAAAAACTGGTTTAATTTTCCCATGATTTACAATATCTTACACAAAAAATTACAGAATTGATCAAATATAAGGGAGTGTTAACTGAAAAAAAATTCTATTATGTTTCCAGTTATAAGTGTTCACTCATAATTGTGGTTCGCTGTTAAAATTATTTTCAGTTTCTTATTTTTGTGTGGTGTATGTATGATTTCTCTCTAGCGATGAAAGCTGTAGTATCACCATCATGATCAAAATATTATCCAGCCATTACAGTTAGAATTAAAGAACAACACTACACATTCTCAATTTTTTTTGTATCTCCAAATTAAGTTTACATGATTCTCCATGCTACCTTTGAGGAGAGGCTGTTAATACAAGTTCAACATATTTCTGTAATGATATTTCTAAATATATGAATTATGTTTTATTTTAATTTTGGTGTTATTGAGAAGAGTTTTATCCCCGTCCCTTAATTCATCTTTGCTATCATGTAGATAACCAATATTTTGTGTATCTTTATACAATTGAATATTTTACTAAATTTTCTTTAAATCGGCTGTTAGCATCTCTTAATTTTCTTTTAAATTGAGTTGTTTTTTAAAGGCGTATAGGCATACCACTTAAAAAGTCAAAGCGTCTACCTGATTATGGAGAGCTTTCTGTCCTTTCTTCTTCCATCTTGTAGCACCACCCAGAAGAAATTGCTTTTAATAATTTTCTAATCTTTCCTCAGGTACCAAATTCCATATCTCAACATCAATTTTGTTGTTAGTTCTTGAATTTTCAGGTTTCAGTATGACTTAATGATTTCCAATTAGGAAATTGAGAATTTCAACCGATCACATATTTCCAACTCCGACATGAATAACATACTTTCTTTTCCCCTTTACTCAAACTAGTTCTCCGAATTTCGTTTTAACAATGTAAGTGTTTACATAATTATGGCGAGGCACACGTCACCCTGAGGAAAGTTAGGCAGTGCCTAACATTGCTTGTTCCTTGTGTTACTTTGTCTTCCCTGGAGTTCCTCAGGGTCTAATTTTAAACTATTTTACTCTTACTCATTTTTTAAATTAATTCATCTCCTAACACTCCCCCTTTGAATACTTTCAGACACATGAGTATTTCTTCTCTCTCCTATGTCAAGTACTCTGTCAAATGGATCTTTCCTGTCTTCCTGTTTCATGTTTTTTTTTTTTTTTATGGAGATTATGTCAAAAATAAAGGTAATGATTTTGAGAAAGTACCATGTATGAAATTGCCTTTATTTTAGGCTCCTACTGAATTGGTTAAATATAGAACTATGGTTGGGAATTTCTTTTCTCTACAGTAATACCTTTTCTTTTGAAGGTATTTCTTCAATCCTCTCTAGTTTCCAGTATTGAGTTTAAGACATTGATAGTTACGTTAATGAGTTCCTTGGAAGTCTTTAAGATTATCTTCCAGTTCCTGGTAAACCAAAATTTGAAAAAGTGTTCCTTATTGCAGTTCTAATTTTCCTTCATTGCTTGGAAAGTAGGTGACCCTAATAGTTAGAAAACTCATGTTTTTATTTTTCAGTTTCAAGAAATTTCCTGGACTTACAGTTTTGATTATTTCATCTCAATTTTCTCTCTCTTTTTATTTATTTATTTTTTTTTTGAGGAACTACAATTCGAGCTCTATTTGGGTCTATTATACTGATTCTTTAGTAATCAAATCATTTCTTTCTTATTTCATTTCATCTTGTTTGTATCTTTATTGTACTGTCTGTATTATTTCCTTAATTGTGTATTCCAGGCATGTTCCTTTTAAATTTTATTTTTGTATTTCTATTATTTTGTTTTTCCATGCTCTTGGATTTCTATTACTATTTTCTTTGATTTATTCTCAAAATGTTGTCTTGCAACTTAAAAAAAAAATCCTATTTTATTTACCTAATGATGTGTTTCCCATTCATTTTATTGTTTGTTTTAAGTTAGGTAAATGACTTTGCATCTGTCTGCATGTATGCATTTAGGAAATTGTGACTTTAGTTTTGGAAATTGTACTTAGTAAACAATAGCCACATTGGAAGAACTACAAAGTTTTTGGAATAATTTAAGTTTGCTCCAAAACCCAGATAATGTTACTGTGCTGAGCTGGAAGTTGAGAGTGGAAGTGGGGTGCACAATCTCCTCGATTTATGAGGAAGTTCCTGTTCTTTCTTTGTATTCATACAGCCTTGCAAGCATTATAGTTAGAAGAAAATGATCTAGAAATCTGATATTGATTTTACTTTATTTACTATTTTGAAGGGTGCTAGTGATTTGCATTGTAGTTTTTGTGCTACTACAGATATTTTTGTAATTGGCAAAGGTGAGGTGACATCCTAAACTAGAACAGGAAGACTTGTTTTGTTTGATTAGAGGTAATATAGAAAGTATTCACAGAAATAAGTTAATTATATGTAACACCACTTTGTGTAAAATTTTAAAATACATACTTACACTACAAAGTAATGATATTTGATACCAAATTTATTGTTAACTACTTAAGGACCTTGCTCCAGAATCAAAATATGAAGTCAGATATGCATCTTTTCAATGCCAAACCAAGATGGGTAACTCAGAAGAGGGAGAAAAGGGATCAAGTATTTGCTGCTATTAGAGATTTAGACCTTATGCAAATAAAACAGAAAGAGAGGAAAATGCCTCTCTTGCTTTTGTTCTAAAATTTTACATTTCTAATTTTTTTAAATCAAAGAAAATATCTATGGTATATCAATGAATAAACATCTTCTCAAACAGGGAGAGTACAGATGTAGTGTGCGCCATTTTGGAGTAATTTCTACTCTGAAAATATTTACTGAAGATTAAAATATAGTAATTTTTTAGTTTACAATATTATCATAATACATTCCATCTTTTGCTTACACTCATTTAGTTTTTAAAAAACATGTAAGTTTCAGGAGTTTACATTTCTCATCTCTATATGTATAACTACACTTTTTAAATTATGATTCTGAAAAATAAAAATGTCCATTTCTATCTTTGTGAAGATATGAAAATCCCTTGTGAGGAGATAATCAGCTAGCAAAGGGCTTCTATTTATTGACAAACATCAATTGTTTTAAATAATGTAAAGATTGTTTCAAATGGAGATTTTTTATCCGCATTTCTATTTGTATTAATAGGCTTAATGAATTATTTAAATGTTTTCCATTTGATTCTAATTAATATTTGCAAATATATATTTCTCACTGCAAATAGATAAAGTATCAAGATTTTTTGTAGGCGACAACCCCTGAAAAAGTCATAAAGATGTGTTTAAAGGTGACATGGGCCACTCGAAAATGGAAAGAAGAGATTTAAATGCTACTAATGATTCCAGAGAAGGAAGTCTCTACCTCTCCTTCTTCCGTCTAGGGTAAGATTTTCTGCAGGGACCAGAATGTAGTCAATTTTGTAAAATGATCCAGATCATCTTGAAAACTGCCTGTCTCTGAGTAGGATAAAATAATCTGTTTATGTCATTTAGTTCCAGTGTTTTAACAGTATCATTCAAATGTCTGATGATCTTAGGATTTTTAACTTGATTAAATAAACATTTACTGAGTTGGTGGGTTAAAATGCCTCACTGTAAATATAGACTTGTCTATTTCTCTT
Organism: Pan troglodytes; assembly: GCF_028858775.2. Lineage (NCBI taxonomy): Eukaryota > Metazoa > Chordata > Mammalia > Primates > Hominidae > Pan > Pan troglodytes. Next base: position 109,458,384 of record NC_072412.2, on the reverse strand, counting down.
TGCAATCATTTTATTTTGTGCATTATTTGAGTTTATATTACTATGTACATTGCCATTTATATAGTTATATATTCCTGTCAAGTTGACATATTACCATTATAAAATACGCCTATATTGCTAATAATGGCTTTTGCCCTAAATTATACTTGTTCTAATTTATTATAGATATAACACTTTATTTATATGTTAAAACTTTTCAGTTCTTGTGATTCAACACACTCTGTATTCTTATATTGAAGATGTGTCTCTTTTAAGTGGAGAGGTTATTGTTGTTTGTCTTGTTTTTATTTAGTCTGACAATGTACACTGTTCATTATGGCATTTAGTCCATCTGCAAGAATACAATTACCGATACATTGCAGTTTAAATTTACTATCTAATCATTTACTGCCATTTTACTATTTTGTTTCAATTGTTGTTCTGTGTATCTTTCTTTTTGCCATTCTTGGTTTGAATGAATACTGAATATTGTATCATATACTTCATGTATGCCGTTTCAAATCTTCTTGGTCTCAACTGTCTCTCCATCCACTGCTGAAACAACCACATTATGCTTCATTCAGGTACAACTTGACAGCATGTTGCTTCAATTTGGTGCATTATTCTTCTTGCTTCCTGCCTTGGGACTCATAGATCATGCATAAGCAACCTGGAAACGAGATATTTTAACTCCAAGAGGCTAGACTTGACTGTGGCCTTATGAATGTCAATGAATTAATGTTTTTGCAAGTTTCTGTCATAAATAAAAGTCTCAATTTGACCAGTAATTGGAAGATGTGGAATCAGAACTTAGGAAGTTTGGCTCCACAGTTTTTGCTCTTACATTCTGCGCTAGTAAGATCTATTTTCAGTTCTTTCAAAAGAGCAGTCAATCATCCCATCATGAATTACTAAACAAAATATTATCGCATTGCTTTAAAATGCATCCTTTGCATAGAAAATCAACTGTTTCTAAAATACAAGCCTCTTTTAATCCTAAATTTGTATAGTACTGAATGACTGCCATACTACATCAGTTACTATAATTGCATGGTAGTGTCCATATCTGAGAGAAAAATGATCTTCATCATTTCTTTGTTTTTAACTTTTCTCTTTTAGAAATATTTAAATCTTTTATCAGAAATTTATTTTACATTTACAATTTATTTTAGTTGTGAATTTACTAAATATATGGATAACTTGGAGACAGTATAATCTTTTTATCTGAAATGTAGTTCATATCTTCTTGTAATTAGATCTTATACCCTACAGAATATATTTCATCAATTTATTTAAATACATCTTGTAAAGTTTATGAGTTGATAACTTAGGTACTTCATACCATATTTCTCATTAAATTATTTCATAATGTGCTGAAATTAATAACATGGAAATATATTTAAGATAATGTTAAATTCTGAAATTTATTCAGAAGCTAACTACTAGAACAGAATAGGCATTTCATGTGAAAAAATATAATGTCTTAGTTTACTACACATTAAAAAACTAAAAATAATGTGGCTTTTAAAATAAACTGGTAAATTACAGGTAGACTTAAGAAAGTCTTGATTTCAATTAAAAGAAGTTAAGGATTTTACTATATTTTCAATTAGTCAGTAAGCCTCTGGCCTTTTACATTTTATCCCATGCTTCACATTTTAGGGATTTTAATGACTGTGTCTAGATATAACATCTAATTCTATATTAATTTGCTGTTGGGAAAATGATCGAAGAAACGTAGGACATCCAAACAGAGAGGTAAGAAAACAAAAGTACTTCGAATACTTTAATGTAATTTTTAAAACAGAATATATAAAGTGAAAGAGAGTAAGGTGACTCATAAACATAAAAATAAAATTCTTTAAGAAGGTTGAGCACAAATGACTCCTTCTTAAAACCATCTAAAGTAAATTTGCTTTGACCACTGTTTTATGTTTATCATATTATTGCACTCTCACAAAATATATGTAGAGTGTTCAAATATTTAATTCTTAGATTTTTAGACTCTGAAGGTTAGACTTAGTTCCCACTCATATTTCTAGCCTGAGATCCTAGTATTGCAGTAAGAAAATATAGAAACTAAATAAATGTATGCCAAATGAAGCAATAAATGAAGCAATATCAATCTATCAAAGATTTTTGCATCAGATTGATTTTGAACTAAACTCCAAAATTTAATATTACCTTCTTACTGAGAAGTAAGTTTGTTATGTATTGAATAAAATATAAAGCAAGACAAACTTAAAATAATAAAGTGAGTAAAAAGTGAAAAAAATGAGAATTGTTCATAAGAGAATAGCTGAAAAGGAAGAAACACAGGGAATCATTTTCTTCCCTGCATTTTAAAAAGTTGTTTGCCTTAGGCATTTTCCCTGTACATTAGCAGTTTTATGAACAGGATAAACAGATAAACACTGAAATAAAAAAGAAAAGTAAAAAGCTAAATTTACATGTATATCTAATTGACAATCTGCTCATAAAAACATTAGAATTTGTAGATTTCAAAATGAATCATTTAACAGGACCAGTAAATCATTCAATAATATTGACTACATTAGACTTAAGAAAAAATAATACTAAAAGAAACAACATAGAATCATGTGAAAATGAAGCATAAACTAACCAAAAAATATTACAAAAATAACGCAGGAATTGTCAGAGATAAAATACGTCTGTATGAGGAATCCATGTCATCTTTCTTTATCACCAAGACTCTCTCACAAAGGATGGCATTTCAAGCAGGCTTGATAAAACCTAACAGAATCAAAACTCTGTGGAAAGGCTTCAGGCAACTTTCTTTGAGCATTGAGAACTTTTCCTTCACACAGTATCTGTCTCTGTCATTTTGGGTGGAAACAATATGAGGAGGAATAGCACAATATTCTTCAAGGTGATTTCATACAGAAACCAAACTCTCACTTGAATTTAAAAAAGGATTAAAGGTGACTAAAATATGGAATTACTTGCTATTTACATTAGTTATTTTCACTTAGAAATGGGCATTCACATTCAGTGACTATAAACAATGTAAATATACTTTTTTCTTAGTTTGAAAGAACTAAACTAATATTTTAAATAAGTAACCCTTAAGTTAAAAGACCACTCTCTTTAGAGCTCAAAAGAAGTGGAACCTGTAGTCCCTAATTTCATTTTGATCAGACTAAAAGAAACATCTGTGGTTGCTTTTAAAGTATGATGAATGTCAACACAAACCAAAAAAAAAAAAAAAAAAGTGTCAACTAACACCTGTCAATCACAAAACAATAATAATCTTCCTTTTGTAACCCTACTTAATTTTGATTGAAGAAGAATTAGTATTATCACTAACTGATAGTATGTTAGTCATTTCCCTGCCTATCAAAAGAAGAAAATCCCTATTACAACTGAAACTAACAAATAGGTAAGGCCTCTGACCTTACCATGCACAGACATTTCTGTCTCCCATTTGTCATTTGATCTGAAGTTGTCAGCAAACAGATGTCTCCTTTAGCCTAAGGCACACTCAGAGCTACTAGGGCAGCTGTTGCTATGACATTTGATGAAGGTATGGAAAGTGATGATAATGTGATTTGTAGGTCTATCCGCATTAAGTGCTTGAGAGCATAAGATGGGAATGATGCATTCCCGGCTAATTTGTTAATGCCCATTTTAAAAAATGCTTTTAGTTAAATGTAATTTCCTGTGCCAAACATATTTTTTTCCTTTAAAGTGCCTCCTACAATAATTTTCGAAGAGTTGATCTGTGCCTGGAAATGCCTCTATTTAACATCCAAACTTTGAATGTTATTTGCATGAGAGAATATAATAGAACTTCTAATAGTCTTGTTTTTTTAAAGGCAAATGTGTCCTAATCATCAACAACACCTTCTCATAATGGATTTATATACAAACGAGGGATAATTTATTATAATAATAATATAGCAGAGGGATTCTAATATGCTTTAGTGAACTTAGAATAGTCAATAAAAATTTTTGTTTTGGGGATATGAGATCAAATTCTACATAGGGTGTGTGTGTGTGTGTGTGTGTGTGTGTGTGTGTGTGTTAATGGGAGTATAGTTTCTACTTTAAAACCGTGGACCCTAAATTTACCTAGATGGGCATTTTCAAAGTGTGCATAATTGTGTTTCAAGAGATGAAGTACTATGCATCTGAATATTTTTTGTCTTAGAGGGTTTTTTGCTTTTGTTTTTAGTTTTTACAATAGCATTGAACACGAAGATAGTGATTTCTTTATTTGTAAATAGTGATTTCTTTATTTTTAGAAAAATGGCAAAATTTACCTTTGTGTCTGTGATCAATAATTTATTATTTTATATATTCACATGAGTGATTGAAATTATCCTCATTGAACTCAGAAAGCATGGCCATGAGAACTAGTTAAAATCTCATACTATGAATATGTTTATCACACTTCTCTAAAATCTATGGGAATAGAGAAAATGTGGAATTTAAAACTAAGCAGACATGATCTCTAGTACTTTGATACAGGTAAATACTGTACTCTCCTTAAGCTTTACACTCTTGATTTTTAAAATGGAGCTAATAATAACTATCTTGAAAGATTATTGCCATCACTGAAAATAATATTCATGAATCAACCAATACCATAACTCCTCTATAGGACATGGAAGAGTATTATATATGACAAATGATTGCTATGATTATTATTATCAGTGTTATTATTATCCTAATCCTAAGTAATCCAATAAAAGAAAAATACATCTGTGCATGTGCGTATGTGCACGTGTGTGTAGTGAAATACATGTTGAGTAAATGGAAAGTCTAGCTGTATTTAATCAACCTACCTGAATCCTCAGGAAAAAATTCTAAACCTAGTTTAAAACATGTAAACTCTAAGCTCTCTCCTTATAGTAAGTTAGTAGCAGCACATCTTAAAATCTGTTGTGAATATTCTCTTAGTTCTACATGAGTCTAACTAAACAGAGGATTATTCTTAGGTGTTTGAAAGAGACATATGTGACACTGCTGTTTTGAGAACAATTTAAGTGTTGTCTTGTCATGTACAGAAGTTCTCACATTACTTTATATAAATGATTGCATAATTGTTTTATAGTAAATAATAGACTGTCAATATTTCTAGGATAACTCCAAAACAAAATTTCCTAGAACACATTTTGAAAAGGGCGACTTGAATGACAGCTAAACTGAGAATTACTAGCATATTTGGATAGTCTTGTCTTCTATAATATAAACTAATTTGATTAAAAAAAGGATTAAGTTTACCTGGTACCAAGTTCTTTTTTAAATTTTTATAATGTAATTATCAAAAACATGTTAATATTTTTGTAAAATAATTATCTCCAAATATAAGTTGAATTTAAACAGTTCTAAATCATAGCTATTGGTTTTAAATGATTTTTCCATAGATTATCCAATATTGTATGACGCTGTTGACTAACAAAGGGTTGTTAAAATTCACTGCAAACAATGTAAAACACTTACAAATTATCCCAGTTAAAGTAAAAATATTAATAATATGCCACAGTCAAAGATTATTTTGTGAGTGAGGTAGGAGGTGTAACCATGAAAATTATTTGACACTGAAATTATTAATAAAAATTACTATCAATAAAAACCTTGTGAGTGAAAACAGATAAAATTGGAAAGCACATATTTATTAAATGAATGCCTTTGATACTCTTTAAAGCTTATTCTTTTAAATTTCTTAGGATGTGTTCATATTGTGGTTGAAATAAAGAAGAGACTATATTTATACTCTTGTCAGTTATTATAAAATTTAATCAGTAAAAATTAGAATGAAAGGGTTCATACAAGTAGTATGAAAGACATATTTAAGTTTTAATGAGATTTTCAGCTCAATTATATCCATAAATGTTCAATTACATCCATAGATTCTATTGAATCTCCAGCCAAAGATATTAAAAATGCACTCTCATAAAGTTGAATACACATTGCATTAATGTTTTTAGAATATTATGAAGAACAAATGAAAACATTCAAAGATTTATACAAGGCTAATATGGCTAGAACCTGTCATCTTATCACAGAGGTAAAATTTCTTGGTAGATTGTACTAGTTTCAACGAAAAAGAACCCAGGACTGTATGCTTGGCATTGATTTCATGTCTGTTATGATAGTGCACATCTGATTCCCAACAACGTTTGCAGCATTTAGTGAAGTAGACATTACATGACCCTTGATGTAATCAGCATAGAGAAAATGATGATGAACTTAATGAATAAGCATTAGGAAAATGATCATTGAATCAATAAAAAAAGTTATAAAGTCTTATTGTAGATAAGTAATGTAAAACCCACCAAAAACGACACAACAAAAATTTTAACAGATGGCAAGTCATCTTAATCAAGCACATTAAGGAATCACACTTTTAAAAAATAAAATAGTAGGTTATTTGACATGCACTATAATTACATTGGATATATTGCTTTCAATAAACGCTAAAGGACAAATTAACATTAGTCGTGCCAACTGCATTTCTAAATCTGCTTTTCAGGCTTATAATTAAAATCCTAAATTATTACTGCCACAAATTAACAGTTTTAATGTAATGCAGACATTGTAATCATCAGCATTTAGTTGTTTCTTAAATGGATTGTCTAATGCAAATTTAAACAATGTTCACTCAGTAAACAGTAAATACTAATAGCCTTTTCAGTGTTGCAAGAGAAAACTGTATAAGGCAGACTCTTCTGCTATATTTTCTCAAACAAAAAGGAGAGCTTCGCTCACTAGAGAAATAGTGTAACCCTTAGTGAAATAATCACGTCAGCCTCATCTAAAGCAGTGAGACTCTTAGAATGAAGTTGTTTAGAATCTTCCAACTCACAGAAAGAACAGGAAATACCATTATCTACTGTTTGAGTGAGCAATTCCCTGAGTTACTGTATGGGAATGACCCCTTTAGTTACAAGATGACTCCAGTTGGATACCAGGGCTTTGCATTCCAGCAAGATTCCGGTACGCTCACTGAACCAAGGATCTCATTTAATTCTCACAACTTTTAAGAGTATTTTCATTATATCATCTCATAGGGAAATGCATTTTAAGACATGTATTACATGTTTGGAATTTTGTCAGATTCCATTTGAAGCTATCCATGTTTCAGCGTGTTGATGCAAAGTGATGTTTTGTGGACATTTGTCTTTATTCCTCTGCCTCGTAGTGTATATCTTCTGCTACTTCAATCATTTTGGATTGAATGATTAAATGAATGCTGAAGTTAAAAAGTGTGATTGGAAAAAGCAAGGTGTGATAATGAAAGGATTTATAATATAAAGTTTGGTATAATAAAATTTCATTTTAAATTATTGTAAAATAAATGAAGACTTGATTACAAAATAAATGAATTAAGAATTATGTATAGAGATAGTGTTTCCTTTTTTAAAAAGAAGAAATGAATAGGATATACTTGCAAATCTTGGATTTAAATTTGTATTGGTAAAAGTTTTATAAATCAAAAATGATTATGGAAATGCACACATGTAGTTATCAGTATTGTTATTTATTGTTATTTGCATATATTATTTTACTTACAGAAGAGTCTACAACTACAACATACTTTTAGTCTCCACTACAATTTTAATTATAATAATCTTTATGTAAATTAGCGGTAGCTCATTTCTAGAATTGCTTTTAATTTTATGATTGAAACAGCACAAAAAATATTTAACAACTTATGGGGCAACCCAGAATTCTGAAGACAAAATTGTAATGGTGTTCTAATTTATAATTGCCAAATGAGAATTAGAAAAAAATGTAATGATAGAAAAGAGAAAAATATAAAAATCTCATCAGTTTCTTTCTGAACCTTCTTATCTATACCTTGTATTAATAACACCACCTTTATTATTAAGCTCAATGGCATCTTTAATGATTTCTTATTGATATCCCCATACTTTTGTTAACGGAGATGACGGTCATGACAATGATAATGATGATGATGATGATGATAATGATGATGCCATCAATTCATTTATTGTGAAAGATATTGGTGAGAATACATGACGAAATGAAAGTGTCTTTTCAACTATGCAATAATCTACAAATATAATATTAGTAATTGAAACCTGAAGTTATTCTATTTAAATTTCTGGTTAGTTGGGGAATCATTAGGATAAGATATTCATCTTAACTCCAAAATATATTAACTTCAACAAGATAATTTGGAAATTAATTTCCTTTTAATCTTCATAGCACGTATATTTATATATGTTGAAAATATTTTATAATTTTACTGTCTTGGAGTCTGTAAAGAAGATAGCTGCGTAACTTATTTAAAAAAACAAAACAAAACTCATAAACCTGGAAAACTACCTTGTATTAGTCCATTCTCACACTGCATTAAAGGACTGCCTGAAACTGGGTAATTTACAAAGATAGAAGTTTAATTTAATCACAGATTTGCATGGCTGGGGAGACCTCAGGAAACTTACAATTATGGCAGAAGGAGAAGCAAACATGTCCTTATTTACATGATGTCAGGAAGGAGAAGTGCCAAGTAAAATGAGGAAAAGCCCCTTATAAAACCATCAGATCTTGCGGTAACTCACTCACTATAACAAGAACAGCAGCATGGAGGTAATCGCAACACATGATTCAATTACCTCCCACTGGGTCCGTCCCAGGACACATGGGGATTATGGAAACTACAACTCAAGATGAGATTTGGGCCAAACCATATAATTTCACCCTTGGACCCTCCAAAATCTAAAGTCTTCACATTTCAAAATCAATCATGCCTTCCCACCAGTACCCCAAAATCTTAACTCATTTCAGCATTAACCTAAAAGTCTAAGTCCAAAGTCTCATCTGAGCCAAGAAAAGTCCCTTCTGCCTATGAGTCTGTAAAGTCAAAAGCAAGTTAGCTACTTCCTAGATACAATGGGGATACCAGCATTGGGTAAATACAGCCATTCCAAATGGGAGAAAGTAGCTAAAATAAAGGGGCTACAGGCTCCATGCAGGTCCAAAATCCAGCAGGGAAGTCCAATCTTAAAGCTAGCTCCAAAATGAACTACTTTGACTCCATGTCTTACATCCAGGTCACACTGATGCAAGAGGGGGGTTCCCGCAGCCTTGGGCAGCTCCACCCCTGTGGCTTTACAGGGTACAGCTCCACTCCCACTTTCCTCCATGGGCCGCCACTGAGTGTCTGCAGGCTTTTCCAGGAACATGGTGCAAGCTATCAGTGAATCTACCATTCTGAGGTCTGGAGGACTGTGGTCACCTTCTCACAGCTCCACTAGGCAGTACCCCAGCGGGAACACTGTGTGAGGGCTCCAACCCCATATTTCTATTCTGCACTACCCTAACAGAATTTCCCATGAGGGCTCCACCCCTGCAACACACCTCTGCCTGGACAGTCAGGCATTTCCATACAATCTGTGAAATCTAGGCAGAGGTTCCCAAACCTCAATTCTTGAGGTTTCTTTCCATACAATCTGTGAAATCTAGGCAGCACCTACAGGCTGTCCACCCACAGGCTCAACACCACATGAAAGCTGCCAAGGCATGGGACTTGCACCCTCTGAAGCCATGGCCTGAGCTGTACCTTGGCCCCTTTTAGCCACTGCTGGGACACAGGGCACCAAGTCCTGAGACTGCACAAAGCAGCAAGGCACAGGGCCTGGCATACAAAACCATTTTTTCCTGTTAGGCCTCCAGCCTGTGATGGGAGGGGCTGCCACATAGGTCTCTGACGTGCCCTGGAGATATTTTCTTCTTTGTCTTGGTGATTAACATTTGGTTCCTCATTACTTGTGCAAATTTATGCAACTGGCTTGAATTTCTTCCCAGAAAATTGATTTTTCCTTTGTCAGGTGGCATATTTTTTAAACTTTTTTGCTTTGCTTTCCTTTCAAACCTAAGTTCCAATTCCAAACTATTTTTTTTTGTGAATACATAAAACTCAATGCTTTAACTGCACCCAAGTCACCCAAACACTTTGCTGCTTAGAAATTTCTTCTGCCAGATACCATAAATCATGTCTCTCAAGTTCAAAGTTCCACAAATCTCTGGAGCAGGAGCAAAATGCTGCCAGTCTCTGTGCATATCAAGAGTGACCTTTACTCCAGTTCCCAAGAAGTTACTCATCTCCCTCTGAGACCACCTCAACCTGGACTTAATTGCCAATATCAGTATCAGTATTTTGGTCAAAGCCATTTAACAAGTCTCTAGAAAGTTCCAAACTTTCCTACTCTTTCTGTCTTCTGAGCCCTCAAAACTGTTCCAACCTCTGCCTGTCACCCAGTTCCAATGATGCTTTCACATTTTTGTGTACCTTTACAGCAGCACCCACTACCTGCTACCAGTTTACTGTATTAGTCCATTCTCACACTGCTATAAAGTACTGCCTGAGACTGAGAAATTTATTAAAAAAACAAAAGGTTTAATTGACTCACAGTTCCTCATGACTGGGGGGCCTCAAGAATCTTACAACTATGGTGAAAGAGGAAGCAAATACTTCCTTCTTCACTTGATGGCAGGAAGGAGAAATGCTGAGCAAAATGGAGAAAGCCCCCTAGAACACTGTAGGATCTCATGGGAACTCACTCACTATCATGAAAACAGCAGCATGGGGGTAACTGCTTGATATGGTTAGGCTCTGTGTCCCCACCCAAATCTCATCTTGTAGCTCCCATAATTCCTACGTGTTGTAGGAGGGACCTGGCGGGAGGTAATTAAATCATGGGGGGTGGGTCTTTCCCATGCTGTTCTCATGATACTGAATAAGTCTCACAAAACCTGGGATGGTTTAAAAAGCAGGAGCTTCCATGCACAAGCTCTCTCTCTTTTTGCCTGTGACCATCCCCGTAAAATGTGAATTGCTCCTCATTGCCTTCCAACATGATTGTGAGACCTCCACAGCCATATGGAACTGTAAGTTTATTAAATCTCCTTCTTTTGTAAATTGCCCAGACTCAGATATGTGTTTATGCACAATGTAAAAAAAAAAAAAAAAAACAAAAACAAAAAACAAAAAAAACCAGACTAATACAGTAAATTGGTACCAGAAGTGAGGTGTTGTTGAAAACATAACCAAAAATGTGGAAGTGACTATGGAACTGGGTAACAGGCAGCGGTTGGAACAGTTTGGAGGGCTCAGAAGAAGAAAGGAAAATGTAGGAAGGTTTGGAACTTCCTAGAGACTTGTCGAATGGCTTTAACAAAAATGCTGATAGTATTATGAACAATAAGGTCCAGGCTGAGGTGGTCTCAGATGGAGATGAGGAACTTATTGGGAACTGGAGCAAAAGTGACTCTTGTTATATTGTAGCAGAAAGACTGGAGGCATTTTGCTCTTGCATGGGGATTTGTGGAACTTTGAACTTGAGAGAGATGATTTAGGGTATCTGGTAGAAGAAATTTCTTAGCCACATAGCATTCAAGAGGTGACTTGGGTGCTGTAAAAGGCATTCAGTTTTATAAGGAAAGGAGAGAATAAGAGTTCAGAAAATTTGCACATGACAATGCAATAGAAAAGAAAAACCCATTTTCCGAGGAGAAATTCAAGCTGGCTGCAGAAATTTGCATAAGGAGGAGCCAAATGTTAATCCACAAGACAATGGGGAAAAGGTCTCTAGGGTATGTCAGAGGTCTTCATGGCAGCCTGTACCATCACAGGCCAAGAGGCCTAGGAGAAAAAAGTAGCTTTCTGAGCGGGGCCCAGGGTCCCCGTGTTGTGTGCAGCATAGGGACTTGGTGCCCTGCGTCCCAGCTTCTCCAGCTGTGGTGGAAAGGGGCCAACATAGAGCTCAGGCTGTGGCTTCAGAGGGTGCAAGCCTCAACCTTTGGCAGTTTCCCATGTGGTGTTGAGCTTGTGAGTGCACAGAAGCCAAGAATTGAGGTTTGGAAACCTCTGTCTAGATTTCAGAAGATGTATAGAAATGCCTGGATACCAAGGCAGAAGTTCCCTGCAGGGATGGGGTTCTCATAGATAATCTCTGCTAGGGCAGTGCAGAAGGGAAATGTGGGGTAGGGGCCCCCATACAGAGTCCCTACTGAGGCACGAGCTAGTGGAGCTGTGAGAAAAGGGGCACCATACTCCAGACCCCAGAATGGTAGATCCACTGATACCTTGCACTCTGCACCTGGCAAAGCTGCAGACACTCAACACCAGCCCGTGAAAGCAGCCAAGAGGGAGACTGTACCCTGCAAAGCCACAAGGGCAAACCCACTTCTTGAATTAGCATGACCTGGATGTGAGACATCCAGGAGGATCTCAAAGGAGATCATTTTGGATCTCTAAAATTTGACTGCCCCACAGAATTTTGGACTTGCATGAACCCCGTAGCCCCTTAGTTGTGGCCAATTTCTCCCATTCCGAATGGCTGTATTTACCCAATGCCTGTACCCCTACTGTATCTAGGAATTAACTATCTTGCTTTTAATTTTACAGGCTCATAGGTGGAAGGGACTTGCCTTGTCTCAGATGAGACTTTAGACTGTGGACTTTTGAGTTAATGCTGAAATGAGTTAAGACTTGGGGGACTGTTGGAAAGGCATGATTTGTTTTGAAATGTGAAGACATGAGATTTGGGAGGGGCCAGGGAGTGAAATGATATGATTTGGCTCTGTGTCCCCACCCAAAGTTCATCTTGTAGCTCTTATAATTCCCACATGTTGTGAGTGGGACCTGGTGGGAGATAACTGAATTATGGGGCAGGTCTTTCCCATGCTGTTCTCATGATAGGGAATAAATCTCACAAGATCTGATGGTTCTTAAAATGGGATTTTCCAGATTGCTGGCAAGATGGCTGAATAGGAACAGCTTCAGTCTGCAGCTCCCAGTGAGATCGATGCAGAAGGCGGGTGATTTTTGCATTTCAAACTGAGGTACCTGGTTCTCCTCATTGGAACTGGTTGGACAGTGGATTCAGCTCACAGCGGGGCAAGCCAAAACAGGGTGGGGCATCACCTCACCCGGGAAGCACAAGGGGTCAGGGAATTTTCTCCCCTACCCAAGGGGAACCGTGAGGGACTTAGCCTGAGGAACTCTGGCACAGATACTGGGCTTGTCCCACAGTCTTTGCAAGCCACAAACCAAGAGATTCTCTCCCATGCCTATCCCATCAGGGCCCTGGGTTTCAAGCACAAAACTGGGCAGCCATTTGGGCAGACACCAAAGTACCTGCAGGAGTTATTTTTTTCCATACCCCAGTAGTGCCTGGAACACCAGTGAGACAGAACCATTCACTCACCTGGAAAGTGATGCTGAAGCCAGGGAGCCAAAAGGTTTGGCTCAGTGGGTCCCACCCCCAGGGAGCTCAGCAAACTAAGATCCACTGGCTTGAAATTCTTGCTGCCAGCAGAGCAGCAGTCTGAGATCGACCTGGGATGTTCGAGCTTGGTTGGGGGAGGGATGTCTGCCATTGCTGAGGCTTGAGTAGGTGCTCTTATGCTCACAGTGTAAACAAAGCCACTGGGAAGTTTGAACTGGATGGAGTCCACTGCAGCTCAGCAAGGCTGCTGTGGCCAGACTGCCAGATTTCTCTCCTCTGGGCAGGGCATCTCTGAAAAAAGGCAGCAGACCCAGTCAAGCACTTATAGATAAAACCCCCACCTCCCTGGGACAGAGCACCTGGGGAAGGGGCAGCTGTGGGCACAGCTTCAGCAAACTTAAATGTCCCTGCCTGACAGCACTGAAGAGAGCAGCGGACTTCTCAGCACAGTGTTCGAGCTCTGCTAAGGGTCAGACTGCCTCCTCAAGTGGGTCCCTGACCCTTGTGTATCCTGACTGGGAGATACCTCTCAATAGGGGCTGACAGGCATCTCAAACAGGACAGCTCTGGCTGGCAAGTGGCAGGTGCCCCTCTGGGATGAAGCTTCCAGAGGAAAAATCAGGCAGCAATCTTTGCTGTTCTGCATCCTTCGCTGGTGATACCCAGGCAAAAAGGGTCTGGAGTGGACCTCCAGCGAACTCCAGCAGACCGGCAGCAGAGGGGCCTGACTGTTAGAAGGAAAACTAACAAACAGAGAGGAATAGCACATACACTCAAAGACCACATCCAAAGGTCACCAACATCAACATCAAAACCAAAGGTAGATAAATCCACAAAGTTGGGGAGAAACCAGCACAAAAAGGTTGAAAATTCCAAAAACCAGAATGCCTCTTCTCCTCCAAAGGATCAGAACTCCTCGCCACCAAGGGAACAAAACTGGATGGTGAATGAGTTTGATGGATTTACAGAAGTAGGCTTCAGAAGTTGGGTAATAACAAACTCCTCCGAGCTAAAGGAGCATGTTCTAACCCAATGCAAGGAAGCTAAGAACCTTGAATAAAGGTTAGACGAGTTGCTAACTAGAATAACCAGTGTAGAGAAGAACATAAATGAGCTGATGAAGCTGAAAAACACAGACAAGAACTTTGTGAAGCATACACAAGTTTCAATAGCCGAGTTGATCAAGTGGAAGAAAGGATACCAGTGATTGAAGATCAACCTAATGAAATAAAAAGAGAAGGCAAGATTAGACAAAATAGAATTAAAAAAGGATCAAACAAAGCCTCCAAGAAATATGGGCCTATGTGAAAAGACCAAATCTACGTTTGATTGGTGTACCTGAAAGTAACGAGGAGAATGGAACCAAGTTGGAAAACACTCCAGGAGAACTTCCCCAACCTAGCAAGACAGGCCAACCTTCAAATTCAGGAAATACAGAGAACACCACAAAGATACTCCTTGAGAAGAGCAATCCCAAGACATATAATCATCAGATTCACCAAGCTGAAATGAAGGAAAAAATATTAAGGGCAGCCAGAGAGAAAGGTCGCGTTACCCACAAAGGCAAGCCCATCAGACTAACAGCGGATCTCTCTGCAGAAACCCTACAAGCCAGAAGAGAGTGGGGGACAATATTCAACATTCTTAAAGGAAAAAATTTTCAACCTGGAATTTCATATCTAGCCAAAATAACCTTCATAAGAGAAGGAGAAATAAAATCCTTTACAGACAAGCAAATGTTGAGAGACTTTTGTCATCACCAGGCCTGCCTTGCAAGAGCTCCTGAAGGAAGCACTAAACATGGAAAGGAATAACCGGTAGCAGCCACTGTGAAAACCTACCAAATTGTAAAGATCTTCAACACTATGAAGAAACTGCCTCAACCAATGGGCAAAACAACCAACTAGCATCACAATGACAGGATCAAATTCACACATAACAATATTAATCTCAAGTGTAAACGGCCTAAATGCCCCAATTAAAAGACAGACTGGCAAATTCGATAAAGAGTCAAGACCCATCAGTGTGCTGTATTCAGGAGAACCATCTCACGTGCAAAGACACACATAGGCTCACAATAAAGGGATGGAGGAATATTTACCAAGCAAAGCAAAGCAGAAGTTGCAATCCTAATCTCTGATAAAACATACTTTAAACCAACAGATCAATGAGACAGAATATTAATAAGGGTATTCAAGGCTTGAACTCAGCTCTGGACCAAGTGGATCTAAAAGACATCTACAGAGCTCTCCACCCCAAATCAACAGAATATACTTTCTTCCCAGCACCTCATTGCACTTATTCTAAAATTGACCACATAATTGGAAGTAAAACACTCCTCAGTAAATGCAAAAAACAGAAATCATAACAAACAGTCTCTCAAACCACAGTGCAATCAAATTATAACTCAAGATTAAGAAGCTCACTCAAAACTGCACAACTACATGGAAACTGAACAACCAACAACCCACTCCTGAATGACTACTGGGTACATAATGAAATGAAGGCAGATATAAAGATGTTATTTGAAACCAATGAGAATGAAGACACAACACACCAGAATCTCTGGGACCCATTTAAAGCAGTGTGTAGAGGGAAATTTATAGCACTAAATGCTCAAAAGAGAAAGCAGGAAAGATCTAAAAATGACACCCTAACAACAAAATTACAAGAACTAGAGAAGCAACAGCAAACAAATAGAAAATCTGGCAGAAGACAAGAAATAACTAAGATCAGAGCAGAACTCAAGGAGATAGAGATATGAAAAACCATTCAAAAAATCAGTGAATCCAGGATCTGGTTTTTGAAATGATCAGCAAAATAGATAGACCACTAATAAAGAAAAATATAGAGAAGAATCAAATAGAAACACAAAATAATGATATAGGGGATATCACCACTGATCCCACGGAAATGCAAACTACCATAGAGAATACTAAAAACACATCTATGCAAATAAACTGAAAAATCTAATAGAAATGGATAAATTCATGGGCACATACACCCTCCCAAGTCTAAACAAGGAAGAAGTTGAATCCAATAACAAGTTCTGAAATTGAGGTGATAATTAATAGCCTACTAACCAAAAAAAGTCCAGGACCAGACGGATTCACAGCCAAATTCCACAAGAGGTACAAAGAGGAGCTGGTACCATTCCTTCTGAAACTATTCCAAATAATAGGAAAAGAGGGAAGCCTCCCTAACTCATTTTACGAGGCCAACATCATCCTGATACCAAAAACTGGCAGAGACACAATAAAAAAAGAAAATTTCAGGCCAATATCCCTGATGAACATTGATGCAAAAATCCTCAATAAAATACTGTCAAATTAATCCAGCAACACTTCGAAAAGCTTATCCACCACGATCAAGTGGATGCATCCCAAGGCTTTATCCCTGGGATGCAAGGCTGGTTCAACATACACAAATCAATAAACATAATCCATCACATAAACAGAACCAATGACAAAACCACATGGTTACTTCAATAGATGCAGAAAATACTTTTGACAAAATTCAACACCCCTTCATGCTAAAAACTCTCAATAAACTAGGTATCGATGGGCCATATCTCAAAATAATAAGAACTGTTTATGACAAACCCACAGCCAGTATCATACTGAATGGGCAAAAACTGGAAGCATTCCCTTTGAAAACCAGCACAAGACAAGTATGCCCTCTCTCATCACTCCTATTCAACATAGTATTGGAAGTTCTGGCCAGAGCAATTAGGCAAGAGAAAGAAATAAAGGGTATTCAAATCGGAAGAGAGGAAGTCAAATTGTCTCTGTTTGCGGAAGACATGATTGTATATTTAGAGAACTCCATCGTCTCAGCCCAAAATCTCCTTAAGCTGATAAGCAACTTCAACAAAGTCTCAGAATACAAAATCAATGTGCAAAAATCACAAGCATTCCTATACACCAATAGCAGACAAACAGAGAGTCAAATCATGAGTGAACTCCTATTCACAATTGCTACAAAGAGGATAAAATACCTAGGAATACAACTTACAAGGGATGTGAAGGACCTCTTCAAGGAGAACTACAAACCACTGCTCAAGGAAATAAGAGAGGACACAAACAAATGGAAAAACATTCCATAATCATGGATAAGAAGAATCAATATCATGAAAATGGCAATACTGCCCAAAGTAATTTATAGACTCAATGCTATCCCCATCAAGCTATCACTGACTTTCTTCACAGAATTGGAAAAAACTACTTTAAACTTCATATGGAACCAAAAAAGAGCCCCCATAGTCAAGACAATCCTGGGCAAGAACAAAGCTGGAGATATCACACTACTTGACTTCAAACTATACTACAAGGCTACAGTAACCAAAGCAGCATGGTATGGTACCAAAACAGATATATAGAACAATGGAACAGAACAGAGGCCTCAGAAACAACACCACACATCTACAACCATCTGACCTTTGACAAACCTGACACAAAAAAAGGAATGGGGAAAAGATTCCCTATTTGATAAATTGTGTTGGGAAAACTGGCTAGCCATATGCTGAAAACTGAAACTGGACCCCTTCCTTATACCTTATACAAAAATCAACTCAAGATAGATCAAAGACTTAAACCTAAGACCTAGGACCATATAAATCCTAGAAGAAAACCTGGGCATTATCATTCAGGACATAGGCATGGTCAAAGACTTCATGTCTAAAACACCAAAAGCAATGACAACAAAAGCCAAAATTGACAAATGGGATCTAATTAAACTAAAAAGTTTCTGCACGGCAAAAGAAACTATCATCAGAGTGAACAGGCAACCTACCGAATGGGAGAAAATTTTTGCAATCTATCCATCTGTCAAAGAGCTAATATCCAGAATCTACAAAGAACTTAAACAAATTTACAAGAAAAAAAGAACAACCCCATCAAAAAGTAGGCAAAGGATATGAACAGACACTTCTCAAAAGAAGACATTTATGCAGCCAACAGACACATGAAAAAATGCTCATCATCACTGTCATTACAGAAATGCAAATCAAAACCACTATGAGATGCCATCTGACACCAGTTAGAATGGCGATCATTAAAAAGTCAGGAAACAGGTCGGGCGCGGTGGCTCACGCCTGTAATCCCAGCACTTTGGGAGGCCGAGGTGGGTGGATCACAAGGCCAGGAGATCGAGACCATCCTGACTAACACGGTGAAACCCTGTCTCTACTAAAAATACAAAAAATTAGCCGGGTGTGGTGACAGGTGCCTGTAGTCCCAGCTACTTGGGAACTGAGGCAGGAGAATGGCATGAACCCAGGAGGTGGAGCTTGCAGTGAGCCGAGTTCACAACACTGCACTCCAGCCTAGGCAACAGAGCAAGACTCAGTCTCAAAAAAAAAAAAAGGTCAGGTAACAACAGATGCTGGAGAGTATGTGAGAAACAGGGACACTTTTACACTGTTGGTGGGAGTGTAAATTAGTTCAACCATTGTGGAAGAAAGTGTGGCAATTCCTCAAGGATATAGAACTAGAAATACCATTTGACCCAGCAATCCCATTACTGGATATATAACCAAAGGATTATAAATCATTCTACCATAAAGACACATGCACACATATGTTTATTGCAGCAGTATTCATAATAGCTAAGACTTGGAACCAACCCAAATGTTCATCAATCATAGACTGGATAAAGAAAATGTGGCGCATATACACCATGGAATACTATGCAACCATAAAAAAGGAGGAGTTCCTGTCCTTTGGAGGGACATGGATGAAGCTGGAAACCATCGTTCTCAGCAAACTATCACAAGAACAGAAAACTAAACTGCGCATGTTCTTACTCATAAGTGGGAGTTGAAAATGAGAACACATGGACATAAGGAGGGGAACATCACACATCGGGATCTGTCAGTGGGGTAGGGGCTGGGGGCTGGGGGAGAGATAACACTAGGAGAAATACCTAATGTAGGTGAAGGGTTGATGGGTGCAGCAAACCACCACGGCACATGTATACCATACCTATGTAACAAAACTGCACGTTCTGCACATGTACCCCAGAACTTAAAGTATAATAAAAAATAAGAATAATAGAATAAAATAAAAACGGAAGTTTCTTTGCACAGGCTCTCTGTCTTTTTGCCTGCCGCCATCCACATAAAATGTGATTTGCTCCTTCTTGCCTTCCACCATGACTGTGAGGCCTCCTCAGCCATGTGGAACTGTAAATCCATTAAAACTCTTTCTTTTGTAAATTGCCCAGTTTCAGGTATGTGTTTATCAGCAGCGCAAAAAAACAGACTAATATGCCGTTCCCGTGATTCAATTACCTCCCACTGGGTCCCTTCCATGACACAGGGTTTGTGGGAACTACAATTCAAGATGAGATTTGGGTGAGGTCACAGCCAAACCATGTCGTACCTGTATTATATACCCTCTCCTGCAATCATTCAAACTTTTGTCATAAAAAACCTTTAAATCATTGTACAACACACTATAACCCTAGATAGAAATATTGTACTTGTTCTTATTTTCTTCTCATTTTTAAGACTCCCAAGGCTATTTAGATTCCATAATAAAATTGTATGTTAGCCATTTTACAACAGAGAAAGTTGGCAAGTACCATGCCATTTTCTCTGACACTCTTTAATATGCCACTTTTCATTTGGTGCACTAATCATTTAAAATAAGCCTTCCCTGCTGAGCATTGTTTCTGTGCATTCTGTAGGTAGTATGTTGAACTTCCAGCACAATTTATACATCTTTAACATTTTCTGATTAGCTCGTATTTCCATACATGTGGGGCGTGGAAGGCTTTCTAAGACTCCCTGTATCATATAAAAAAAAAAAATGTGGAACATTTACTATGAACCCTTCACAAAAATTCTGTGCTCCTGCATCTTGTGAACTCCCTTTCACATAATATTCCACTGTTTATTATTTCATTGAACACTTTAACTATTTAACACATTTGGTTATTACTTAATGACTAACCAAAATAAAGCCTAGTACATTCACACACTGAGGTTCACACAATGCATTTTTTTGTTTGTTTGTTGTTTATTCTTTTAAATTATTTTAGTTTTGGTTTTACCCAAAATAAAACTCACATCTCTTCTCCAGAGTAACCTCTATTCTTATATCTATTGGTCAGCAACCTAGAATATATAATCAGTTCAAAGTTTATCATGTAATTCTTGCTCCATTAATCTTCCATCCTTGCTAAGATATTTTAGTTCATTTATACAGAAAAGAAGCCATCTCAGATCTTCAGGGGTTGACAGACCAGTCAGACTATCCATGAGGAAGATGTACATCCATGAACACTAGCATACACAAATTATACAAAAGTACTATTAAATACAGGTTAAATGGGCAAAATCATTTTTAGTTGTAGAGATTAAGAACACAGAGCCTAGAATTGGAAAGCTTGAACTCGAATCTTGAGTGTGCTCTTGATCATATGACAGCAGCTTCTGCACCTCTTTCTTAATCCCATTCACAATCTATATTCTCAGCCATGATTGCCCGCATTGGGGTTTATCACTTGACAGCTTCCATCCCACATCCCTTAATATAGCATCCTGGGCTTGGCACAGACTTTATGTCATTCCTCTACTTACAGATTTAGAATGACTTTCTATTGTTCATTTTTGCAGACCAAATCCTTCCACACAAGTCAGAGAACTTTTGTATTGGTAATTAAGGAAAAGCTTTAAGTCACGGTCAAAAGTGTCAGTCAGGGAGGTGGCAGCTGAAATGAAGCTGGGTGCAGTGCTGACATTGCTTATGATTTGTGAGATGTTGCAACAGCCACGAACCACAGATGACAGAAAGATGACAATGGATTTTGTGGACTAATAGACTTCATTGATCAAGGAAACTAGTTACAAAGATGAAGGTAAAAATCACAAACACCATCCAAATGCGCTATTGCTTATATAGGGTTGAATATAATAAGGTAATTATTCACTCATTGAAACAAACGTCTGCCCCACAATACCTTTATAAATGTATTCTTCAGAAAATAATGCTCAAGAGAAGGTCTTTGTAATGTACTGTTTAGTCCCATCATGAACTTTATTATAGAGATGTATCTAAGAGAGAATGGAGTTATGTTGCTGTATGGGATATTTTGAAGGCGTGTAGACTCTGATAGCCATAATATGAAACAAAATGGAAAGTAATTAAGAATAAAAGTAAGAAGTAAGTTTAAAGTAGGTTTAGCTATCTTATTTACATGTTCAATTTTCACTTTCTTATCTTTTTTTTTTTACTGAAAATTAACATTGCCTAAAGATGTAAATGTGAAAATGTCACACATAGTAAAGAAAATATATCATTGCAAGGATATCCTGATAATGAATAAAAATTATGGAATCATACATGTATTTTTGGGTAAAAATACAAATTTTAAGAGTATTGGATAAGGGAGCTCACGGATGAGCTATATTATTTTGAAAGTTTCATGTTCCTCATTTTTCTGTCATTAGAAATCTTTATGTAGAGCTATAACTGGAAATATAATTTCATGTCTCGTGTAAATCATGCATTCATTTTGCACATACATTAAATTGACAAAAAAATCATATTCTATTTGATACTCATGCTAGACTTCAAATAGAGAATATTCTTAAAACACGAAGTGATGAAACATAAAATAACACCATTATGTTCCCTAAAAGAACAGAATCACACTTGAGATACATTATTCCTAAGTTCAGCATTGATGCTGATATCACATTTTCTTCCCCAACTGTGAATAGCAGTTTCAGAAATTTGATATTTTCAAGGGATACTTGAACTCTCTGATGCTTCATTCATTGAAATATTATTGCTCATATTGCTATCATGATTGTTGAAGTGAAACATGATACCCATTTCTTCTCTGAGAAAATTTCATTGTTCCTGCTTGCAATGATATGAGATATGAGAGTTGAGTTCTTATTGTGACTTATTGGTATTACAAAATTTGAGCCTCAGTCTTATCAAATTCTGTTGAATATTTCTGATAATATAACAAAAGAGAAAGCCAGCATATATTTGTTAGGGGGGCCTTCAAAATGATTAAACACATGATAGTTTTGATAAATTTATCAATATCTAATATCTTAATATATTGTGAAAGAAGCATTTATTATCTCAAAGCTTTGATTTTGAGATATTATTGTTCAAGATATTTTTGTGCCACGTAGCCTTGTGACAAAAGAATATAATAAACAATAGCAAAAATAAGAGACAAGGCCAGGTGCAGTGGCTCACACTTGTAATCCCAGCACTTTGGGAGACCAAAGTCAGGGGATTGCTTGAGCCCAGGAGAAACCAGCCTGGGCATCACTGGGAGACTCCATCTCTGCAAAATATAAAAAAGTTAGCCAGGCATGTTGGCACGTGCCTGTAGTCCCAGCTCCTCAGAAGGCTGAGGTGGGAGAACTGGCTTCAGCCTGGCAGGTTGAGGCTGCAGTGAGCTGTGATCATACCACTGCACTCTAGACTGGAAGACAGAGCAAGATTCTGTCTCAAAAAGAAAAAAAAAGAGAGACAAAGAGTGAAGTTTCATCTTGAAAAGAGTTATACATAGACAATGATGATAAAATTATAATTTATATACGCATGTGACAACAATTGAATCCAAAATTTTGAAATTTTTAAATGATGTTAAAAGTCATTTGTTATGGCTAGATATTATTCTCTAATAACCATTTTACATGGTTTTGACGTTTGTTCCCTCCAAATCTCATGTTGAAATGTGACCTCCAAAGTTGGATGTTGGCCTAGTGGAAGGTGTTTGGTTCATGGGGGAGATCCCTCATGAATAGCTTGGTGTTGTCCTTGCAGTAATGAGTTCTCACTCTATTAGTTCACGTGAAGGTTGGTTGTTTAAAAGAGCCGGACGTCTTTCTTGCTCCCTGTCTCACCATGTGACACACCTGCTCCCCCTTCACCTTCTTCCATAAGTAAGAACTTCCTAAGGCCTCACCAGAAGCTGAGCAGTTGCTGGTGCCATTCTTGTACAGCCTGCAGAACCATGATCCAAACAAACCTCTTTTCTTTACAAATTATCCAGTCTCAGGTCTTCCTTTATTGTACCTCAAAACAGACTAACACACTGTTTATCTGTTGATGGACATTTCCTTTAATTACACGTCTTGACTGTTACAAATAATGTTGCAATGAAGAGAAACTTAACTATTAATGGTTTAATTAAAAAGGAGTGTATTTTCCTGACATCACTGTGCAATTATTCATTTGTTGGTTCTCATGTCCAAATTCACCCTCTTTGTACCAGCTTCGCAATAATAGATAATTTTTCTTAAACATTTCTCTTTTATACTGGGCACCCTCATAAACTTTATCCGCTGAAAGACATTGGAGGTACTCTGTGGAAGGAGGAGGTTCTTTCTCCCAGCTCTGGTGGCTGTACCTCCAGCAAATGTGGGTAGGAGGGTCATCAGATGGTACTCTGTCCCAGACAGATGCCCACAGTGCCTAGAGTGCAACAAACTTACAGAACAACACGGCGATCACCTTTGCACTTTGATATGGTGTGGCTGTGTCTTCACCCAAATCTCATTTTGAATTGTACCTCCCATAATTCCCACGTGTCGTGGGAGGGACCTGGTAGTAGATAATTGAATCATGGATGCAGGAATTTCCCATGCTGTTCTCGTGATAGTGAATAAGTCTCATAAGATCTGATGATTTTATAAAGAAGAGTTCCCCTACACAAGCTCTTGCCTGCCACCCTATAAGACATGACTTTGCTCCTCGTTAGCCTTCCACCATGATTGTGAGGCCTCCCCAGACATGTGGAACTGTGAGTCCCTTAAACCTCTTTCTTTTATAAATTACCCAGTCTCAGGTATTTATTAGCAGCATGAGATCAGACTAATACACACTTGATGTAGACATCACGTGTCCCAGACCTCTTACACTGTGTGCTCCTGGTCTCCTGCCTAGACTGGTGCCCCATGCGCTCTGACTGCATAGCTCTCTCTCCAAGTTTATCCCCTGCAGCCTATCCTAAAGAGAACACTGCCCGCTGCATAACTCCTCTCCCCTCTCCACTGGCTCCCTTCCTTTCTGCACAATGGTGCATCTAGACACAGCCTCAGCAGTGCCCCAGAAATTGCTTCTCACTTGCCCAGCAGCTGCACACCAGCTCTGCTCTGTGCAAACCATAAAAGTTATCTGCCATTCACTGGCCTGCAAATACATCTCTAAAGAAGTCAGAGCCTCAGCCTTGGTGGAGAGGGTCCATTCTAAAATTGTTCATCTTTGGATATGCTCCCTAAGCTGTAGGGTAGCATATGGTACCATTATTTTTTCTTTTACTGTAGTAATTATTTACATTAAATCTCTCCTATTTAAGTAACCATATGGGTCATGGCTGGACCCAAACTGGCATAACATCATGAAGCAGAGAGTTACGTAGAGTTGGTTAATTCAGTGCCTCTAGGACTTCAAGAAACTCCTGCTGACTAAATGCAAAGGTAACATGGAGTGAAGAATGGAAGCAAGAAACTATAAACACTAACTATGTTCTCTTGACCAGCTGCAGCAATTAAGACATTAGAGTTGTGCATACACCCTTTCATGCATAAGCATAAACATAACAATTAGTATCTAATTTCTCCTCTACACTACACTATCCCAACGATGTAATCACCCAGAAAAGGACTGAAGGAGTATAGGGTATGTGTATCCCCATTTTGCATCTCTCCCTTTTGGGGTAGGGAGGAGCATATCTTGGCTTGTATGAAGCATAGGTTTATCACTCTGGATGACAATGATGTTCTTTTTCGGGTATGAATATTTAGCTGTAAGAGTGTGTGGAAGATTACAAATAGTTTCACATGTTTCTACCATCCCAGATTGCATACCTCTGTTCAACGGGACTTTGCCTCTCCTCCAAGTAATATATGGAATCTTGAATCTCAGCTGGCTCAGTGACTTAACAAAATGTAACTGATTGTTGCTCCATAACTTCTGAGACTAGGCCTTGAGAGAACATGTAGTCTCCAGTTTCACTCTTTGGATTGCAGGTCTGAAAGGAAGTTAGTCTAAGCCTTCTGTACACATGAGTTCATGTGGAGGACTCAGTGTCCTCTGGCACCTGCAGGTACTAACTGCTGAAATGTGAGTGAGCCTACCTGTACCTTCCACTTGGATGTAGTTCCATCAGTAAGCCCAGGTGAAACCAAGAGAGAACCCATCCAACCAAACCACAGAATCCTGTGAAATAATAACTCATTGCCAAGTCGTGGAGTTAGCAAGTACTAACTGAAACAGAGTGTGTGTGTGTGTGTGTGTGTGTGTGTGTGTGTGTGTGTGTGTATGTGTTGACAAAGAAGTAGACTGTCTGTGCTGGGTCCTGTTCTCTGTGGTTGATGTGGCATCATTGCTACCCCTTTCCACAGTCTCTGCCTCATCACACTCACTCTAGGAAAGTGCATTTCCCAAGCCCCTGCCCCCTAGGCCAGACATGAAATTCCAAAAATAAAGCACTTCCTTGAGATTTGGAAACCAGAAGAGATGGGAAAATCCGTTTGTTTCATAATTATATATTACCTAAATATTGTATTATTTTATTTATAAAATATTATTAATCATTATTATATATTATTAATTTTATTCTATCTCCAATTTCAAAGCATCTCTTGACTTTTATTCTTCAAGACAGATGCTTACAATTTGGATTTCTGGATCACAGCTATGTGTACCTCAAACATGAACAGATACTGTCCACTTACTTGGAAAAACTAGCATTTTATATTAAAATTGGTATTATATGATAATATTATTTTTTCTTAATTATACCAGTAATATATTTTGTCAACTCTTCCAACAGGGAAGAAATAGTATCTTAATGTTACAAGTTGAATTCCCCTGATTAGCCATGAAGTTGGGTATATTTTCACTCATTTATTGACAATCTGTATGTTTTCCTACAGATTGTCTATTCACATCCTTTGTCAAAATACATTTGTTTTTATTTGTCTAGGAGCTACTTGCAAATAATGACTATTGATTGTTTTAAGTGCTACAACTAATTTCTCTCAGGCTGTTTTGACATTTCTTAAAAACACAATTAAAGACACTGAAATTTCTCATGCTTATAATTACAATACTTTAGGAGGCCGAGATGGGAGGATCACTTGAGGCCCAGAGTATGAGACCAAGCTGGGCAGCAGAGCGAGACACCAAGCTGGGCAGCAGATCAAGACCCTGTCTTAACAAATAAATAAATAAAATAAAGGTATGAAATTTTCAGTTGATTCTTCATCATTAATTTCACCTGATTCTTCATGTATTTGTTTCATGACTCCCGGGGTTTTCCCCAACCATTCATCTTACTAAAATTCAATCTTCAAATAAAACGTGGTCATCTCTCTTTGCTCTCATTCATAGTTGCGCTTGATTTTTCACTCCTCTGATTAATCAGTTTTAAAAAAAAAACACTCTTCAAGCTTTTATTGTGTAGCCAGTATGGTTCATTTCAACATCTGTCACCACATAAAATGTCTTTCCAACATTGTTGGGCTGTTTGGCTTAGCTAGGCATCATTTGGTTGCTAGAACAGAGAGAAATTCAACCTTACTAAGGTGAAAAGCAGGACCCATGATAAGAATAAATGGATATGCCACGTTTCCTAGTAAAATGAAATATATAAAGCCTTCAATAAGAGGAAAGGAATTTGGAATTATCTGTCTTTTTCATGGCATAATGCTGCTCAATTTTACAGGTCTCTGTATTTCTGTTCCCCTTCATCTTCTTCAAAATGCCAGAAATTCTCTATTTGTTTGAAAGTTTGCTTTGTCTAAAAACAGCCACAAAAATGAGACTCCCAGATCCTGAGTTTATATGAACACAATTTCACTATAGCATCTGGGTAGTGTAAATCTTACCTGTATATACTCTTTAGAGATAGAATTTCTGTATTCAAATCTCAGCTTTGCCACTGAAAATTCAGCAAACTATTCAACCTGTGACTCAGGACTTCTTTAATGAGAATTAAACAAGCTAACTGGTGTTAAAAATTTTAAGAAGTATCTGCATACATAAATGTCCGTTTTTCTTATAGAATGATTAATTCCTAACTCATTATTTCTTACTTCATTCCAAAATGCTAATGAGGCAAACTCATTCAGAAGTGAGTATGTCAGCTTTTCTGTATTAGTCAGCTTTCACAGCAGTAACAACCAACCAAATTGCTTCAGTGGCTTATGACAACAACTTCTATTTCCTGCTGATGAAACATGATTTCTGGTCAGGGCTGACTCTTCTGAGCTCAGCTTGGCTTGACTTCACAAGTCGTCTTCTGTAACTCACGTGGAAGGGATGCTTCTCTTTGGGCCTCACGGTGGTGGGGTGGTGGTTGGAGTAAGAGGGTACAATATACTCTCCTGTATTAGGTGCATATTGCAGTCCTCATTAGCTACAGTCTGGGGTTTTGTAATTAAGTAAATAGGTCTACTCCCTTCAAAGCACACACACCCTCAAAGAAAAATCTTAAGAGAACAGCAAGATGATTTTGGATTTTTCTAGAATACCTTTCATGGCCTTGTTTCTGATGGGCTACATCTGGACTGTTCTTTGCATCACATTCCCCCTGACTTCTTCCATCCCATCTCCTCATCACTGCTTAACTTCTCAAATCTGACAGGCCTCATATTTGAAGACTCTAACCTTATCATTTTCTTTATAAATACAATTTTTGTTTGAGTATTGTTAATAAGTTGTATCTTTTTTTAATGCTCTACAACTCTAGGAGATTCCAGAATATGGAAGAATCTGTGACAGAGACCATAGGTGGTTCCCAAAGCCAAAAATATTTACTATCTATCCTCTTCAGGAAAAGTTTTCCGACCCTTGTTCTAGAATACGGTTAGGACATCGAGAGGAAGCTGTAAACAAAGGTAACTAAATGTAGTTAGTCTAATGGAAAGCAGAAGAGAAGTTGTAGAAACACTTTTGATGATATGTCTTCAAATTTACCTCATGGCCGTAAATTCACCAGCTGCTGTGAGTACTGACTATACAAGTGCCCTCAGTAAACCAAAGCCACCGTGTCTGGAATTGGTTCCTTCTGGTGGGTTTTTTGGTCTTGCTGACTTCAAGAATGAAGCCATGGACCCTCGTGGTGAGTGTTACAGTTCTTAAAGATGGTGTGTCCAGAGTTTGTTCCTTCAGATGCGTCCAGAATTTCTTCCCTCCGGTGCGTTCGTGGTCTCGCTTGATTTCAGGAGTGAAGCCATAGACCTTCACAGTAAGGGTTACAGCTCTTAAAGGTGGCACAGACCCAAAGAGTGAGCAACAGCAAGATTTACTGTGAAGAGCAAAATAACAGCTTCCACAGCACACAAGGATAAGGAACGGCACCCACGCAGGTTGCCACTGTTGGCTCCGGTGGCCAGCTTTTAGTCCCTTATTTGACCCCGCCCATGTCATGCTGATTGGTCCGTATTACAGAGTGCTGATTGGTCCGTTTTACAGAGTGCTAAAACTGATTGGTCAGGTTTTAGAGAGTGCTGATTGGTGCCTTTAAAAACCTTTAGCTAGACACAGAGCGCTGATTGGTGCATTTTTACCGAGTGCTGATTGGTGCATTTACAAACCTTTAGCTAGACACAGAGCACTGATTGGTGCGTTTACAATCCTTTAGCTAGACAGAAAAGTTCTCCAATTCCCCACTCTACCCAGAAGCCCAGCTGGCTTCACCTCTCACCACTGTGCTGAATCAGGGATTATGCAACAGATCTCCCCAGAACTCCGTCCCCACCTGACACTGAGCCCTCAGTCAGCGACTGATCAACAGATGGGTACAATAAGCCACCTGACCCCTTAACTTAATGGGAGGGCACCTCGGGAATGCAGTTCATACTACACATTTTCCTGTGGGATCGGCTTGGATCTAGACTGCACCTTAGACCACATTCTTGCTTAGATATTTTCCTGTGCCTCACTCTTTCATTCTTGCTCCAAAGAACACATTCTCAATAAATAATAACTCCTCACACAATAATTCTTGTCTAGGCAGTCATTGTAAGGAATATACCCTAAAAGAGAAGGAAGTAAGAATGAAAACTATGGAGAAGCTTTCTATGTTTCTTATCACAATTTTACTGAGAGAATGAAAGAAAACAATCCTCTGGCCTATGTTTTGAAACATGACGTCAAGACTTTATTTTGATTTGGTTAGATAATTCTCTGGCCATAGACAGGTAAACATAAGCCAATATACTTGAGATTGTATCGGAATTAAACTTTCCATCCCTAAGAAAGCACATGCTAGTGTAAATTCAAGCCTAAAAGAAAAAAAAAAGTCAATGTATTATAGATAGAGTTAGATATGTAAGGGTTGCAATAAAATTAAAGTACAAAAACATATAGATGTATATATACATACTTGTGTGATGATAAAGCTAATATTTATGTAAAATCTGTCTTCTTGAGACTGCCATATATTTTATAGAATAACACAGTTGCTGTAAAATTATTTAATAAATTTAGTTTGATATATTTTCAAATGGAATATAGGTCTGAGTAATTTGCCAATACAAAGATAGGAAGTGATGTTTAGGGCCCAATTCAGAGAATTTATAAGAATTTATAAGATATGCTTATTTTCTTACCATTAAACTCTTTTTTCTTCAATAAATGCAATGTATCTATAAAATCATTAATTCTCCTTAAAAACAGATGATTATATGGTCAAAAAATAATAAAGAAACGGCTGACTCAATTACTATTTTTTTGTTTTTTTTCCAGAATGGATTTTTAAAAACTGAATTGACTAAACTGAACAGCTAATTCTGGAAACAAATGGACACAAACATAGTGTTGAATGGAATGGAGGATATTGGAAAGGGTTTGGAAGAGCACCAAGAATAACTTAACTAAGCTCCCGAAGGACCGGAAAGGAAGAATGTGTTTCAGTATTTATTGTAAGAACGTATTTTGATACAAAGTTGCTTGTATTTCTTAATGGCTGTGCCCAGGAGAAAACCTCTCGTATTATAACAGCACATGGTCTTTCTTTTGCAAATAAAATGTAAGTAGGTAAAGAGAATGAAAGACTTGTTCAACAAAAGAAATATATATGCTGCCGGATGTGTCTAGTTGAGTCTCTCTCTATATCTTATACATGTATTTTACTAATCTATCCTTAACTGTTTTTTAAAGCATTTTTGTCTACATTTTAATTCAACTCTCAGAAAAGTTGATTATGTGAACCTCTTATCTAAAAAGCTCCGTTATCTGAATTAGGCCATGTTTCTGTACATGCATCATTTACGTTAAGAACTTCCCATCCTTATCTGAAGCCCTCATTATCCAAATTAAGTCTCTGACCTTCTTTCCATTTTGCTAATTGAGGTTTAACGATATCAGAATTTATATTCTCTGATTTATGAGAATAAGGAGAAAATAAGCTTCCTGTGTAACTGGACCAAAAAATTATCATTACTCAACTTTGTAAAATGGCTTATTTTGTGACTGCTTTTCAACTTTTCCGTTCATATATTCAAAAAAAATCTAGAAAATACGTTTTTACAGGAAACAAATTGTAATGTAAAATATGAGTCATGGGGGGGAGTTACTAATTTCTTTGGAAAAAAGTGAGGGACAGAGAGGTAGCCAGAGAAAGCTTTAATTACTTTAGATCTTGCCACATCTCTACGTTGGCATCCAGGCTTTCCTGGGAAGGGAGGCAAGGAACCTCTTGAGGTACCAGGAAAGGTAAATCAAAGATCAGTGGAAATGGTGAAGACTTGCAGAGTTAACCCACCTCAGAGCGTGCAGGTGACATGAACCAGGAATGCTGTACTGTGACTCCCGTTGCCCACTCTGCCCATTTTCCTCCATGTTTCTTTCTTTTTCTCTCTCTCTTCTTTTTTTCTTTTTTGTAGGGACAGGGTTTCACACTGTTGCCCA
Organism: Pan troglodytes; assembly: GCF_028858775.2. Taxonomy (NCBI): domain Eukaryota; kingdom Metazoa; phylum Chordata; class Mammalia; order Primates; family Hominidae; genus Pan; species Pan troglodytes. The sequence goes on along the minus strand of NC_072412.2, from coordinate 109,427,285 downwards.
GGCTGGAGTGCAGTGGCAAGATCACAGCTCACTGCAGTCTCCAATTCCCGGGCTCAAGAGATGCCCTTGCCTCAGCCTCCCATAGCTGGGACCACCAGTGTGCACCACCACGTCTGGCTAATTTTTTAATGTTCTTGTAGAGATGAGGTCTCTCTATGTTGCCAAGCTGATGTCCTCCTTGTGTTTTATACCCATTTTCAGCTTTTGAAATAATGATCAATAACAAGAACTAAAGAAAGTTATAAATATCCATAATTCATAATGTTTAAGGTCTGCAAGAATAGATGGACAGATATAGAGACATGTAATTAAAGTATAATTATGTTCAAACATAGGTTTATATTTATATTTTATTAATCTATTTCAGAACCTAGAAATACACAGACCGCAGTAAAGGAAGGAAATCTGAATGCCTGTTAGACGCTTTTTAAAAAATATATGATAATATATTATCTTGATCAGAAACATTATTTTTAGCTTGTATTAAACAATATGGTGTCCTCATTAAGTATGCTTACAGGATTATACAAAAGAACCAAAGGCTCTCTTGTATACTCCTATGTGGTTATATAATCCTAAAAGAGTCTTTGTCTTGTATAATCATGTGAACTAATTTTGCACAATCCTGAGTGTACTCATTTTGAGAAATGTATCTGCAAGACAAAGGGTTAATCATACAGTAAGAATAAAATAGAGTCCAAATATTATGATATGATGACTTTCCTCTCACTGGTTTCCTCAAATAACAGTTTAAGTGGAAACCAACATTTTATTTCTCAGTTAGTTAGATAAAAATGAAAATACCATTATTAGTAATCTACATCACGTTTCTTTATAGGATGATTTTATAATGGCAGATTGAAGCAATCAAATAGCATGAAAGGCTTGATCCAGATTTACTCAGTAAATTGAGTTCAACTTGTTATTATCTCTTCAAAGGGCAAACCTTCTATAATAGCAGCTCAGCTTAGACATTATGCAACCAGTAAAACAAAAAGAATGAGTACACCCTGGAATACTTTAAAGTAAGGAAGAGCTATGTCCTGGTACTATCCACAGTGCTCACAGAAATAAGGCTTCAACTGTTCCCACCTTCCAACTTCTGCCCCAAGAAGCTGGACAAAGTAGTGAAATGTATCAAGTGCATTTCCTCCATGCACTTAATAGGCCCTGCTCCTCACACCCAGGGTTTCATCTTATCTTTCCAATAGGCCTAGACATTAGAAGTACAGTCACTTCCACTTAACATGAGGACTCTTAGCTAGGGCAGTCAACGACCCTACCCATTGCCCCCTAGATGGCCTGCAAGACTGAGGTGCTGACTCCCGGGTCTCTGGCATTAATCACCAAATAGCACTGCCCCTGAAGCGAATTAGGGAAACGTGGGAACTCCAAGAAACACAAGATTTGAGAATGAACCTGAATTTAAAAATCTTAACTTCTCCATATCCTCGTCCTATGGATAGGACTCTCCGTATCTGATGGAGAGAGAGTCCTATCACTCTCTACTGAGGAGAAAACTGCAAAAATTTGAGAAATAGGATAACTTTTTCTGGAAAAGCCTGTGTTGACAACAACAGTAACAAAAATGCCATGAGAGGTAGGAGGCTTGCATTAATCAGGATTCTTCTGATTGCATTTAACACACATTAAATCGGGGCTGCTTTCGGCAAAAGGCTGAATTTATTGAATCATAAAATACTTCAAGGGGCACAAGGCCTCCAGAACAAATGGATGTGGGATTCAGAAATTCCTTCCTGTCTCTCCACTTGGTCGCTGCATCTGTCTCTGTTGTGGTAAAACACATGGTCCCCAGCTGACCTGAGGTTTTGCAGCAGCCTCTGGGCATTTTCCTGTGAGACTCTCACCTTGACGCAGCAAGCAGGAGTGATTACAGAGCAGTTTCCAAATTCTCTTAGAGACAGTGGTAAAAATGAGTTTTCTGTGGCCTTCTCTGAGGTTTGCTCCTTCCAGCAGTCTTGTAAACACATAATTTTGAGAAATAAGCGTAGTTCCACCTGAAATAACCAGAGTTGTTTCTGTTTTCCTGAGCAAACCCTGAGTGATGCAGAATCTTAATAAAAGAATTTTAAGTTTTGAGTATATGGCTGTTGGGACTCTGTTACAAATTGCCTTCCACTCTCAAAGTCAGCCTTCCAAAGTCTTGCCCATCCCTGGGAGGATGTGTTTCCTCTTTGATGCATTTCCAAATCTCCCAATCCAAATTAGCCTTTATTCTAATACAGATATTAGAATTATAAAGAATATTTTTATAACACGGATTGGAAAATCTTTTGTATAAAGTAAATGAATGGGAAAACTTTTACAAAGGGTGCTGTTCTTTTTACATGAGATTAATGTATACATTAATTTTGTATACATTGTTACTCAGCTTCAGAGAGTTCACAAAGAAAAATCTCCAATTCTGTTTCATCTTTATATGGTATAGAATTCCACGGTGTGGTCACAGTTTTTTTTTTTTTTAATACCATAATTTAACGTATTCATCCTTATATTCCCTCACCTTCCACTGATGGGCATTTACAACACCCAAATGAAACTTCCGTTACAGTTATGTAAATATGATAGCAACTTCTAGTAAGTTTTAAGTTCTTGGCAGGAAGGTCCTGTGGTTTATTTATTCTCATCAATATTGTGACCCACTGTTTTTTCTACAGTAAGAACCTTTAGAATATTTTTGAAAATTAATAAAAATCAATTATAATGATGTTTTCATATATAACAGCAAAACAAAATATTATTGTGTTAATTCATTGATGTACTATTAAAGGCACCAAATATTATTTTTAATAAAAATTATGAAGCAACCCAGTCTAGCCTCTTCTTTAAAAATATTGCTAATTGCAAGTAAACGTCTCTTTTATTTAGGTATTTATAGATTCTTATTTGGGAATATAGATGAGAAACCTGGACTGTTGTTTGTTTTATGTATTGTATGTTCATAACCTTTTGGGTTTCTCTGATAGTTGTTTTTTTCCTTTTGATTTATAAGAACGCTTCACAAAATAGAGATAAAAGCCCTGCTCTCTCATATGGGATACCAAGAGTTTGCAAGGTTTATCTTGATTTTAAACTTTTTTTTTTATGTTTTTACTGCTTTCATGGGCTGGGGTTGAGTGTCTGCAGATTTTCCAGGCACGCAATGCAAGCTGTAGGTTGATCTTCCATTCTGGGGTCTGGAGTTCTGTGGCCCTCTTCTCACAGCTCCACTAGGCAGTGCCCCAGTAGAGAATCTGTGTGGGAACTCACACCACACATTTTCCTTCTGCACTGCCCTAGCAGAGGTTCTCCATGAGTGCTATACCCCTGCAGCACACCTCTGCCCGGATAGCTGGCATTTCCATACATCCTCTGAAATCTAGGTGGAGGTTCCCAAACCTCAATTCTTGTCTTCTGTGTACCAATAGGCCCAGCACCACATGTAATCCGCCAAAGGCTGGGGCTTGCACCCTCTGAAGCAACAGCCTGAGCTCCACCTTGGCGCCTTTTAGCCATGCCTGGAATGGCTGAGATGCAGGGCACCAACTTCCAAGGCTGCACAAAGCAGCAAGGCCATGAGACTGACCAACGAAACCATTTTTTCCTCCTAGACCTCCCAAGGTGTGATGGGAGGGGCTGCTGTGAAGATTTCTGATATTCCCTGGGGACATTGTCCCCATTTTCTTGGCCATTAACATTTGACTCCTAGTTACTTATGCAAATTTCTGCAGCTGGCTGGAATTTCTCCCCAGAAAATGGAGTTTTCTTTTCTACTGTGTTGGCACCCTGTCAATTTTCCAAATTTTTATGCTCTGCTTCCCCCAAATGCTTTGCTGCTTAGAAATTTCTTCCACCACCTGGCCAACACCGTGAAACCCCATCTCTACTAAAAATGCAAAAATTAGCCAGGTGTGGTGGCATGTGCCCGTAATCCCAGGTACTCGGGAGGCTGAGGCAGGAGAATCGCTGGAACCCGGGAGGCAGAGGTTGCAGTGAGCTGAGATCACACCATTGCACTCCAGCCAGGGTGACGAAAATGAAACTCCATCTCCGAAGAAAAAAAGAAAAGAAATTTTTTCCACCAGATACCCTGAATCATCTCTCTCAAGTTCAAAGTTCCACAGACCTCTAGGGCAGGGTAAAATGTCACCAGCCTCTTTGCATAGCAAGAGTGACCTTTACTTCAGTCCCCAAGTTCCTCATCTCCATATGAGACCACCTCAGACTGGACTTCATGGTGATTGCCCATGTAACTACCAGCATTTTGGTCAAAGCCATTCAACAAGTCTCCAGGGAGTTCCAAACCTTCCCACATCTTCCTGTTTTCTGAGCCCTCCAAGTCTCTAGGAAGTTCCAAACATTCTCACAGTTTACTATCTTCTTTTGAGTCCTCCACACTGACCCAACCTCTGTCTATTACCCAGTTCCAAATTTGTTTCCACATTTTCGGGTATCTATGTAACAGCATCCCACTCTGCAGTACTAATTTACTGTATTAGTCCGTTCTGACACTGCCAGTAAGAACTTCCCGCGTCTGGGTAATTTATAAAGAAAACAGGTTTAATTGACTCACAGTTTTGCAAGGCTGAGGAGGCCTCAGGAAACTTACAATCATGGCAAAGGCACCTCTTTACAGGGCGGAAAGAAACAGAATGAGTGCCCAGTGAAGGGGGAAGCCCGCGATATCTCAGGAGAACTCACTCATTATCATGAGAACTGCAGCATGGGGGTAACCGCCCCCATGATTTCATTACCTCCCATCAGGTGCCACCCAAGACGGGTGGGGATTATAAGAACTACAATTCAAGATGTGATTTGGGTGGAGACATAGCCAAACCATATCATCAACTAAATTATTATTTGAAAAAAAGAACAGTACTTTCCCAATATGATTATTCAAACATGTCTGATTCTTTATAGTCAAAGTACTTCATTAAATATTAAATACTTCAGCATTATCTATGTTTCAATCTGAAATTGAGCTAATATTCTAGAGGGTCATTGCATCATAATTAACATGAGCTTTTTATTTAGACCAATCTCCATTCCAGATCCATTTCTGACACTTCTTATCTCTTCGAATTGGGCAATTTATTTAATTAAAGTTAAAACATTTTAAGGATCAGTTTTTTCAATTTTAAAATTAGTGTGAGACTATCCATGTCTTAAGGTCTTTGCACAAACTAAATGAAATAAACTATCTAAAATGCATACTTCTGAAGTGAGTAGTAAATAAAACCTATTATTAAGCATTATTATTGTTTTTCCCCTTCAGATGAAACTATAGACATTGATGATTCCTATTCTTTTATTTTGACATGTAAAATTGGATGCCAATACTTTTCTGAGTAGATATAAATTTAATTAATTATTACAAAACACTTGGTGAAACTATCAGCCTCGGATCAAGATATCATAACTGCTGCTGAACTATATGATTTTTATAACAATTTTATTCTGTTTTTTGCACTGAGGCTTTTAGGGAGAAAATAATTCCACCTCTGAGACTTAAAGTATAAAAAAATCTTAGAAAGAATATTGCAGAGGTAGCTCTGTGCCCACACATGGGATCAGCACCCAAATGTCTTACCATTACATTCTGGTGAGACCAAGTTCTCCACTCCCTGCTTATGATAAAAAGTGGTAGAAGGGAGACACATTTATAATCACAGCAATTAAAAATAACCCCTGCTACTGCAAACATTTCAGTAATTTAAAATACACCAGGATTATGAGGAATGGTTATTGATTATATGAAAATACAATAGAATAAAAGTGACAAGTATAGACCTTGAAATTGTTTGGGGTCTGCTGTTAGGTCATCTTAGGTTTGTGAATTAAAGGGGCATGGACTTTTCACTATGTAAATAATGAAGCATTTGTTCTCACTCTTTAAAATTCTTACAATAGCTTTTCTCTACGATCAGGTGCCCTTTAAATGGATGGCAGTTTTGGATCAGATAAAAAGTCAGTAGCCACTTTCTGAGACAGAAGCTTTTTAGATCCTTAGATTAATATGCCTTGCTCTGTACTTTTAGCGGTACTTTGCTGCAGACTAGCAAGTATTTTCACAAGTGGAGATAAAGCTGAAGTCTACGTCTACCACATGTTAGTGGCACCTCATGGAAATGTGGAGGAAGGGGATTATTTAGAGTTCAAACTCAGGCCAGCCCACCCCACCCACTTCCTTGATTAAAAGTAAGGGTAAAGAGAAGGTCTTTTATATTCCTGAGGGCGGGGGAATCAGTACTTGTGAAATAGAGACTAAAAATATTGTGTGTGTAACAATTATTTGAAAGATTGAGTGTAACATTTCAGGAAATATGAAGGCTATAATAAATTCAGTCAAATTGGTTCAAATATAATTAAGTCAATTATATTTCCTGAAATTCTTTGATACAGCACCATGCTCATGGCTTTATTGTTTGTAATATGCCAATCCATGCCTTGTCTCTATTATACAAATGGAAATTCTCTTCAGAATTTCATAAAGCTTAAAGCAAATTGATAATCAAGTTACATTCCTGAACTCGAATCCAATGTATATAAATCACCTTAAAACATGGCCGATTAATAATTGATATGCTTTGATTTTGCATTATATTTGGTGGTCTTAGAAAATAATAGGAATGATTCAGTATGAAATTACATTTTTGATTTGTTCTCATGAGTTGATCCAATAGGCATAGATGTAATTTACTCAAAAATAACTGTTTTGTAAAACTGATTCCTTTAGTGTTAATTTTATCTTTTATGTTAAGTAAAAATAATTGATAATTATGGCCCATAGAACGTGTCTGTTGCTACTATTTATATTTCACGTTGATGCTATGCCTTTATTTTTTGTGATCTCTAAGCAACATATCTGTCTAAATCTACACTTCAAGTAAAGATTACTAAAGGGATAATGTGCTTAAGTTACCAGGTAAGGAGATAAAGATGTATTTTAATATCTCTAGAAGCATCTTTTGCCAAACTGGAAATGTTTTTTCCCTGTTGTTGTTCTCTTACATTAAGTGGCTTTTATATGGAAAGAAATATTTAAGGATAGAAGACAATTAGCCTTACAAATATTTCAGAAACTGGATTTAAAACTTGGTAAAGCTCAATAAACTTAATTTATACACATGTATCGCATGACCACTGTTGTATTGAGTAAATAGAGAAAAAAAAGATTCTTATGTCCATGATTTTCAAGAGTGTAACTTTGAGCACTGTATGAAAACATTTGAAATTTACTAAATACGATTATTTTTCTGAGTCAAACGAAAGAGCGCATTTTCATTTAGTAATCAAAATGGCCATACATACTACGTAGTCTACAAAGATTATTTTCTTTTCACCTTCTATGCTGGAAAATGATAGTTTTATCTGTGATTTTCTAAATATCTGAGAAAATGGAAGGTTCATACCAATGGAAATGTTGATATTTCACATGGTCCTATAGTTCTTCATTAATAATGGCCAATCTCTTATTGAGCAAAGAAAGACGAGTTTTGCATGACAAGGTTTTGCATTGTAAGCCATTTTCAGGTTATGAGGTGATGATATTCTATCTCATTTATTGTATTAGGCTATAGTTAGGTCTTCCAAAAGAGAAGGATATTTTCTAATGTGCTACATTTCATGAGGAAGTTGGGGAATGGTCAGGAGAACACTCAGCCTTTCTCAGTGCATAACTTCAATTGGTTCCAGATCATCTGAGTATTCTAACCTGCGCCCAGTGCATCAGAGGCAGTGGTAAATGTGCTGGAGAGAACTGTTTTGATGAACTTTAAGAGTTGCTTGAGTAAATCTCAATGATCTTCTTTTATCTGTTATCATTTATTTTTTGTCAGACTAAAGAAAAAATATATATAGCATGCTTTTAAGCTTGCCTCCCCCACTGCCTCATCCCACCATAGTCTATTTCTTTTAGATCTTGTTCACGCCTTTAATTTTCAGTTGGGATTGGAAACAGAAGAAGGGGACCACATTTAGTTGATGTAAAATGCCTATACCAATAGTGTCAATCTGCAGTGCTTTTATACTTCTATAAACAAATGTAAAATTATTAGGGAACATGGCAGCAAAGAAATTGGTGTTCCCCATTAGCATGCAACCTTATATGCCATTGCCCAGCAGCATTTCTCAATATCAATTATTTTTAGGTGTATCTTTCTCCCAAGTAAGTCATCTACAAAAATGTGGGTAAAAATAAAACAGCTTCCAAACCAGACAGTGATTTAAAACTCTACACACAGACCCATAACATTCCATAATTTACAAATCCTAGACTTTGGGAACTGAAGGCTCAGAGCAGCATGCTGAAAGCATGGAGAGGGCTTCACCCTGTGCACCTTGACCTTCTGAACCAAAGCTGACAGCCAGTCAACTGCAAACCTCAGTGGTGCCCCAGTGTAACACATGACACGTGAGTATTAGCTGCAGTGACAGGCTGCTCTAACTTAGCTGTCATCTGGCCCATTCTCTACACAAACCATCAACATAATTCACTCTAAAGGGCTTTTGCAGAGGGCTTAATGCTTTCTCTTTCTTGCCTTGTACAGTGCAGAATTTAGGACAGCTTATTTTAATTTGATGACCTGAACTATGATCTAATAAGGGACAGCTGTGGCAGCTAAATCCCCAGGCTACTTATTGTCAATTAGAATGAATCCTAAATAAACTCCCTTCATTCCAAAGTTGACCCATTCTTAAACGGTAGGCAGAAATGACACTTAGAAAAGGAAATGCAGGGAACTGGAAGAAAGAGCCAATGGAATGCAAATACTATGAAAGAGAGGACTCTTCAAACAAAATTAGAAGGATGAGCAGTGATAATGACATTTTGATGTTGAGTAATTGCTATTGAATTTTTTTTGAATTGTGAAAAATATCCATGGGGAGAACACAAAGGAATATCAAGCTGTCAAACAAAATGTACCATGTTATTCGAGTTCAGCTAAAAATAAATGTGTTTATGTGACTAAAAGTTATTTCTTTAAATATAGAAGATAAAATGCCCTAGAGCAGTGGATTACAAACTTTTTCTTCTTATTATTCATAACAAATATACATTTTGCAACAAGACCTAGGACATCAGTACAGAAATCTATATACATCTGTTAAACAAAAGTTTCTTGAAATAATATTGATTTTCCCATGTGGTAGGCACTCCAGTTGTTTTTTTTTGTTTGTTTGTTCTGGTTTCTCACTTTGAAGGAAAGCTATCACTACCTATCAAATTCTTATCACCAGCCCCCAAAGGACAGGACCCACAGATTGAAAAATGGTATTTCAGAACCTGGGAACAAAATACAAATAGAAAATGTCCAAACCAAACTTAAAGCACTTTAAGATACTCATAAGAAGAGAGGATTTAGCAGCCCAATGCAGAGTCAAATACATTATTGACCCATGCAAAAGCAATTTATAATAACATTGTTTGCTGCTTCCTTGAGTGTGAAGGGCATAAAAAATAAGTGAACATTGTGTAGTGTGACTATTGCTCTCAAGCCTCAGCCATGTATTGTTTGTAAGCACTTCTTACTTAAGTTTATAAAATATGAAGAGATAATCTCTTAGTAACATTGGCAGCCCTCACCTGTGTAAACACTGGAAGTGATAATGGATGCAATCTAAAATCAAGATGCAAGGGGACGTAGAATATGAGTAGGTAAAACAGTTGTTTCTCCTTGTTTTAAGGAGATAAAAGGCTTTTTATAGGGCTCTCTTGCCAGAGCTATATTGAGCTTGCAGAATAGTTTTCAAAGTGGTTGTAGGGGCAGAATTGACAAGCAGAATTGTTTAAAGAGACCAGCATTCCCTCTTGGAGGACCAAATGCCGAAGACTATTTTCAGTTTGTAGGCAGAATCACTTGCTATGAAAACATTTATTTGTCTCTCAGTTAGAACTAGCAACCAGCTGCGTTTGGGCTGGTTGTCTCAAGAGGACATCTCTCTACAGGCAAAAGGTACCACTGGAGTTCATCACCTTGGACTTAAACTGCAGAAAAAACCCATTCTTTTCAGTCTGGTGGGGCCCTGGGCCTAGACTATTTATCTGTAGTTCCCTCAGGCCCCACAGTTTGATGGCCTTTGTTAGTGGGCTTGATCTTAAACCGTGAGTGTTCCATCTTTCTTTATGTGTATGTAAACTATTACATCAATTCTTTTGCACTGTTCATAAATTAAAAAATAAAAACTATCAAGAAAAACGATGACCAAGTAGTACAGTCTAGATAAGACTTCAAACATTCTAATCCAAATCATAATCAGACAGATTTCTCCACGTTATGGATCCCACCAAAAAGGATACCTTTAGGGTCTCAATCATAAGCAAAAACAGAAATATCTTTAGAGAAGACAAGATATTTTATAATGTTTCTCTCTATGCTAAAAATGGAACATACATTTTATAAGCAAAGCTATAGGCCAGATATTTTTATTTGTACTGGTAATATGCCCTTTACATGCCATTAAAAGTCACCGTGAAAAAAAAAAAAAAAGGATAAAATGCCTAATGTTCATTTTGTTCTGGAAAGAAGCCCAGTTCTCAACCAACACACTGACTACAGAGGTGCCTGAAATGACAAAAGGATCTTCAGACAGAAATGACATTGTCAATAGTTGAGAGTCGCCACAGTGCAGCAGTAGGATAGGTTAGTTAATGCAGCCCCACGTAAGCAGAATAGAATTTCCTTTTTTCCTTTATTTTTTTGAGACAGAGTCTTGCTCTGTCGCCCAGGCTGGAGTGCAGCGGCGCGATCTCGGCTCACTGCAAGCTCCGCCTCCCAGGTTTATGCCATTCTCCAAGCAGAATAGAATTTCACAACCACTCTGAGACTCTCTGACTTCTCTTACTTATCCTTACAGAGAAAGGAAAAACTGGTAGCCATCATTTAGTAAGACTTAATGTAACCTTGCTTCTTCTCTTCGGCTGTTTTCTCTCCTCTCCTTATGTGGAGGACCTTAGTCTAAGCAATAAAGACTTTGAGACTTCATAGTTCCTCAAATTTCAACTAATGTAAATTATGGGGATTAATATGTATCACATGTTACTATTATCTATTTTTCTACATTGGCCTCAATGATGAAAATAAAAGCTTACATTTAATGCTTCCATTTTATGAAACAGGGCAATCAACCAGGCTAGTGTTTTTATTATTAGTAATAACTAAGCAGAGAAAAACCAAAAACATTGCTGCTGATGCTTATTATTTAGGAATTATGAAAAATAAAGACTAACTCCGCCCTGAAACACACACACACACACACACACACACACACATGCACACACGTGGTAAAATAAGTAGCCAAAACTTAATTTTGAAATAAAAATTACCCTCTGTATTTCTTTTCTGTTCTTTTTTGTTTTGTTTCTCCCTTTAAAAAATGTAAGGTAAAAATAATCATAATTTTACCTGTCAAAAAAAGCCCTTAATATCAAACCTGGATTCACCCTCTTTCAACAATAGATGAATGGTTGAGAATTACCTCATATCGTCTTAATGGAATCTTACATACCCATTATATAGTGCTTAAGAACCATAAATAACATTATAATGCCTATAATACATAAGTGAAAAATAAAAATAATATGGTCTCAACATAGCAATGCATATAAGGATAAAAATACATTAACCTATCTAAATAATATTTAGTGTGGTAATATAATGGGCACTTTGACTTGCTTAGCACTATGAAATGTATTTTATTTCCAAGTATATTGCAATGTATACATATGGTTATCCACATGTAAGATGACTTCCTAATCAAGGTAATACACATTGGAGTTTTGAAGCTCTCAATACCTTTGTATGCAAGACATACACACAATTGTGTTTTTCCACAAAGTATGGGGCTAAGAAATACAGATGTAAAATATGATGCCAACCTCACTTATGATCAGAAAAGTGTGAATTAAAACAGCATTGAGACACCAGCTAATAAGTAGACTATTAAGTGTGATAATTTCAAGACTGGATGGAGTTGCAGAGATATGGAAATTCATATGTTGCTAGTGCAAGTATAATTTGCTGAAGCCATTTTGGAGAGAAATTTGGCAATATTTGGAAAAGTTGCAGATTCAACAATTCCACTTTTAGAATTACATGCCATAAAAGTAATCCTACATATGCAGAAAGAGAAGTGTATCTAAGTGTTATTCTTAGGGTATAATTTGCATTAATGCCAACGTGGAAATTAGGAGAGTGAATAAATGATTTGCCATAAATTGTAACAAAGAAAAGCAGCTAAAATGAGTGAACTTGATCTTTATGTACCCAAACAAATAAATTTTGAAAACAAGATTTATTACAGAAGCAAGCTGCAAGGAGATACTGATATTACAACAGCATTTATATTTAAAAAGGTAAAAATACTACACATTTTTCTAGATATCAACCACCAATAAAGACAAAGATAAAAATCAACTTAAGAATAGAAGCTACCTCTAAAAAAGAAGGGAAGGAAGTACAAAAAAAAATGAACTTACAAAGATTTAATTGCATTTAAAAAGCTGAGGTAATTGCCACACAGTTTTACCTTTATTTTTATCTGAGTTAAAACTGTATAGGCATCTGTTACAATATTCTTTCTGCTTTTCCATGTGTTTGAAATAATTTGTACAATAAAACTTTAAAAGTATACAGCTAAAATTAATTCAGTATGAATTTTTAAAATTTGGTTTACCTTCCTCGAATGATTTCTGTGATCGTTTTATCTTATATCTTATAAGAGCACAATATAGGTCAGGTCATGTATGAGGAGAATTTGTTTACAATAAGTGCAATACAATAAGAAGCCGTTTCCTCTTCTGCTGTAAATTCAACTGCAACGCCTCCTTGTGTTTTCTCTTGTCTCCTATATGAGAACTGTAATTGGCACAGGTGCACACAGTTACAGGACTCGCAGTCCTGCCAAACTAACATCTCTGTCACTGTGACGTTTACCTACAGCACTCCAAAGTGTGCCTCTTATAAAAGAGTCAGTTCCACCTCCACTCTCCTCACATGATCTGCGACCTGTGAACAACTGGATGGATTTAATGATGATAAATCAGTCTTCTTCACAAAGAGCAACTCAACCTAATCTGACGATGATAAAAGAAAAATAAATGATTTCACAACGGCATAATAGTTTCCTAAATTACTTCAGATTCTAAAACAAAACAACACTGCAGACAGGCCAGGAAATGCATTATTCTGAGTGCTGAAATAATTAAGCCCCCATTTTGACTTAAGAATTCCATTTTAAATGCTGAAGTACATTATGAAAGCTAACTTTGGCCTTTTTCTATCTGAAAAATAGTCGTTTTCCAACTTCTGTACAGAATTGCTTTCTTAAAAGTAACAATCTTACTTGCATTTCTGTTGCAAAAACATTATCAGTATGCTTAGCATTTACATTGAGTATTTTACTTGTTCCAGGCTGACACTATGTTCAAAGTGACTTATAAAAGAGTGATACATTTTATAGGAAAGATATTTGAGGCTTAGAAGATGTAACTATTGCCCAAGGACCCAAAGGTTGGAAAGCGGCAAAGTGTGGCTCCGAGGTGGAGGTGGGTGTGGTTGAGCAGGATGCGTCCCGCACAATGTTGAATTCCCTGCGAATGGCGCTCCCTGAAAAATGCTCTATCCCACTCACTTGTTCCAGTTGCTCTGAGAGTCCCTTCGTTGCACTGGCCACCGCTGCCTGCTCGTTGATCTGAGCATTGCTTGGAAGGTGAATGGGTTGGATTTCTCACATTGTTCCATGGCTAGTTTGAAAGTTGGTGAGCCCAGTAACCTTCCTTGGATAGGTCTAATACCAGGCAAATCGTTCTAGGACCTGACCTACACTGAATCACTTACATCAGATAAACCTCATCACCGTCAGGCACAGAATCAGCAGATTAAAACACATGCAATGCAATGATGGGCTTCTTGTTTTTTGCTTTGTTTTTGTTTTAATAATCTTTCTTTCCTTTATTATACCCTAAATACACAGAGTAGATAAAGCACAATCCTTTGTCATCATTGGTCCATAAATGACCTTTTTCTCTCTCTTTGTTGCTCTTTCAGTATGTACATCTATAATATACAAGGCTTCTTGATTTCCTAATGAATGATCTTGATGCAAACTTCTGAAATAGGCAACAGTGAAAATGGACTGTGAGGAATTTTTTTCATTCATTCATTCATTCATTACGAATATTTGATAAAGACTTAACGATAGTCCAGTCACTATTTAGGGCACTGTGGCTACATCAGAGGACAAACAAAGAGAACAGCTTATGTTCAGGTGAGATGAAAGGCAAATGAGAAATAATAAGCCTAATCAATCAATTATATATCCATTGATAAGATGATAAGTGCTATGGAAAGTTAGAGGAGGTCAAGATGGTGGCCTCAGGAGTGCAATGAGAGGGCATGAGCTGCAGTATTAAATAAGGTCACCAGGTGGTCTATGGAGATAGGGGCAATGAGCAAAGCCATGGAGCTGAGGAGTGGAGCCACACAGGAATCTCAGGGAGTAGGTTCTACTCAGAGATGGGGCCTACAAAGGCGTTAACTGGGGTGTGTCTGGCCTGTTCACAGCATGGCAGGGGGGCTGCAATGAACAGTACTCACAGGCGAGGTCACAGTGCTGGGGGCAGAACAGCTGGTATACAGAGAGTCATGTTTGGGTATTTCACAGTGAATGGTCATATACAGTACTTTTTCACAGTAAAATTTTTATCAGTGAAGTGTAAATTATATTTGTGTATGCCTCTCTCTGTGTGCGTGTGGATGTATTAGGACATGCTCTTATCTAAGTATAAGGCAGGTACACACTGTTTTTGAAGAATATAGTAAGAGGTAGTCATACAAAAATATTAAGTGTTCTGTTTAGTAATAGAAAGTGATATGCATTTAACTTGTTTCTGTTTTTGTTTTGTTTGTTTGATGCAGGGTCTGGCTTTGTTGCCCAGGCTGGAGTGCAGTGGCTCTGACATGGCTCACTGCAGTGTCAATCTCCTGGACTCAAGCAATACTCCCACCTCAGCCTCTCAAGTAGCACGCAGGCTACCACACCCAGCTTGTTTTTTTATTTTTGTATTCTTTGTAGAGACGGGGTCTCACAAGGTTGCCCAGGCTGGTCTCAAATTCCTGGGCTCAAAGGATCCTCCTTGAGTCCTCAGCCTTCCAAAGTGCTGAGATTGCAGATGTGAGCCACCACACCCAGCCTTGGTTTTGTTTTTGAAGAAAGGTAAATGATTTCAAAAAGAGAAATTTATCCTAGACTCATGCGTTTTTCACTGAGGCTTTTGGATGGAATAGACAGATATTAAAGGTATTTTCTTTTTTCGGTGCTAAAATATATCTCAGTCAAGCTTTGGAGTAGATAATGAAAAGGGCTATGTTCCTGCTTGGAGTCAAATGTTAGAGCAGGAAGTTTTGGGGGACCATGATGAATGCACAATGGTAGAAAATGCCTTCATTTAATAGCCTTAGGTAATGTTCTGTTTAGCAATATCAGTAGTGAGCAGGAATTGTCCAGACTGCCTGGGCTTAAGGGATGGCTTTCTACTTTAGTGGAGAAAAGAGCTCTGTGTTGGATTAACAAATTATCTGATATTAATAGTGTGCTTTAACCTTTTGAATCTGTAAGCAATTCTAGATGACTTTGGACATGCCTAAAAAAGACATCCATTAACAGGCCCAGGAAATAATGTACCATCTTGGCATAAAAAACTGAAAATAGCATCAAATTGAATAATCAGGAAATAGAACTTTACTCCGTAACTCTAAGCTGGTGATGCGGGCATTCCAGCTATGACATACCTTCAAGCCAACAGATGAATATCTTAGTCTAAACATCTTTTTTTAATAAAATGGATGAATATTGATGTATTGTTCATGACTTATACTCTGTTAAGAAGAGCTGGGTGATCAGACCAGGACTTGGCACTGCCCATGTATGTCTGCCTTATCTGAGCTTGTGATCATAGAGAGTCCAAAAGCAATGATAACCTCTGTAGATCACAGTTGGATGGAACATCTGTCTCTAATCTCTATGTGAGCTCTATAAACAACTGAAGGGAAAAAAGAGCACTGAGCAGGGACCGGACCATCTTGCCAGTCATGGCAAACCTGTGAGGCTCTATTTATTCTCTTAGTGTTAATAAATAATGCAATTTACAACAAACATATTGAAACATTTTTATGGAACCACTATTACAGATTTATAGATAGATAGATACATAGATACCTAGATGGATATGAATTCTCTTTATATTACCTATATAATGTATATGATGGATACATCACATTTATGCATTTACTTGGCTGAATAGACTCTTAATGCATATTTGTTCTAAAACCTAAAGACTTTTAATCAGTTTGGGTTTGGGTAACAGCTACATTTTATAACTAATCACATTTAAGAATATAAATTGTTACTCTTTATTCTTATCATTTCTGTGCTACTCTGCACTACAACTTTTGCTTTCCAAGTCCAAATCCACCATTATTTTTTTCATTTATTATTTCAATGTCAAACATTTTTTCTAATTTATATGGACCAACTATATAAATAACCTCTTCTATTGGGAAAGAGGTCACATAGAAAGACGGTTGTGAAAAAAGTATTGCTTTCAAAAGATCCAAAAAATAACTTTGAAACCAAGGATTTTAACATACGTTGGTATATTTTTACCATAATATCTTCTGAAAAAAATATATGCATATAATTGCATATATTTATGGTGTACAACATATTTTTGATGTGTGTATACATTGTGAAGTGATTATTATAATCAAACTAATTAACATATCCATCATCTCACATAGCTACCATGTTCTTGTGTGTGGTAAGAACACAGATCTGCTCTCTTAACAAATTTCAAGTATACAATACATTATTTTAACTATAGTCATCATGCTGTATATTTGTTCTCCAGAATTTATTTATCTCATAGTTAAATTTTTTTACACTTTGGCTTATATTCTGAATTAATGGATAGCATCCCAAAATAGTTTTCAAAAAGTTATTAATTTTGTCTAGGCTTTAAAATCATATTCAGAGTGGCAAATACTGCAATTTCCCTTACACAGTATCTGTTCTCAAATGCATTATTTCTTACCTTTCCCTACTTAAAATCTAGAAAGCTAAATATACGGTACTTCTAGCCACTCTCTAGGCAGGGAGGGCCATTTGATAACATTTTGTCCAAGAATTTATTAATGGAAGTTTTCTGGGAGGAGTGTCCCTTTCCAAATAGAAAGTTCAGTGGAGGGCAGGACTTCCAAGCCATCCAAACCCTCTCTGTCAGCAACTCAGAGATGACCCTGGAATTTTGTCAGGAAGCACAAAGAACAGGAAGAGGGCAGCACTCTGGCTTCTGGATGCCATCCCTCATCAGCTGAACCTTCCTTGGACTGCTTCATTCAGGCCTAGGCATGAAAATAATCACATGTAGTTTAACCTACTGCAAGTCAGAGTTTCTCTCACTGTTGGTGGATGTGATCCTGATACACAAAAATGACCTTTAGCCCATTTGATATCGAGTGTTAGTATTAACTATGCATGAGCTAAAATTATTTGGGCCACATCTCTTCCTATCTTTTCTAAATGCATCTGAGGCATGTGTTTTTTCAGGAGATGAAATATTCGTGTGAGCAAATGAACATCCCTGCTTCTAACAGATGGAGCAGGGCAGGAGCGAGGCATGGGGAGAACTGAATCTTGCAGCAATCCAAGTCTTCTGTCCACTTCATTCATATCAATATCTTGTTGATAACAACAAGATGTGTGGTGCAGTTTTCAAAGCGGCTTTTCAAGGATCTTGATTCTATGCCCGCTCATTCATGGTAGCCAAACTCAATCGTTGTTAATTTAGCCCACGATTGTCTTTCCTCCCATTATATGCACCACAATGCCGTGATTTCAATGTGGTTAAAGATAACTTATGCTGTACTAAGAAAAATAGTTAAAGTGGCTCTCCATCGTATAGACATGCATTCCATCTCATTTCCTTCCTGCCATCGCCTTTCATGTGCTATAAATATCTCCTACTCTGTAGGGTGAATGGTTTTACACTCTCAAAGCATATTGATAAGGTTTCATGTAACAATCAACTCAGCTGTGTTGAAACTGACAAACCACGTTCTATAATATAAGAGTGATGTTGCTGTAATTCAAACCCAATGACTACCTCTGGCCCATACACTACTCTTAATGTGTTTTTGTTGTTCGTAATGTCAACAGATGCCCTGAATTAAATCTCAGCGCTCGATCAAGACGCTGCCTGTCCCAGTTCACCTTGCAAGAGACTTGGAGGCAGACTGCCCTCAGCAAACACATCGCTGTTTCTCATTGACATAGTAAAAAATGTTATTTGTCTTGCTGTCTTAAGTGAAAAGTCATGTGTAAGTAAAATAATAAAATACTTACCAACTGCTCCTCGACCTTCACATTTCTGGGGAGGGAAGTAGGAACTGCAGAATAGCACTAGGAGGTAAACACTAAAACCTATTGGCATGGTTTTGCTGTGTCCCCACCTGAAGCTCAACTTGAATTGTAGCTCCCAGAATTCCCACATGTTGTGGGAGGGACCCAGGGGTGGGTAATTGTATCAAGGGGCTGGTCTTTCCTATCCTATTGTCATGATAGTGAAAAAGTCTCACGAGATCTGATGGGTTTACCAGGGGTTTCCACTTTGGTGACGTTTGAAATTTATCTTTGGATCTTCTCATTTCTTTCATGTTTTCAGTTTTTTCTTGCTGCTGCCATTTAAGAAGTGCCTTTCACCTCCTGCCATGATTCTGAGGCCTCCCCAAGCCATGTGAAACTGTAAGTCCAATTAAATCTCTTTTTCTTCCCAGTCTTGGATATGTCCGTATCAGCAGTGTGAAAATGGACAAATACAGTAAATTGGTACCAGTAGAGAGTGGCGTTGCTGAAAAGAAACCTGAAAATGTGGAAGCAACTTTGGAACTGGGTAACATGCAGGGATTAGAACAGTTTGAAGGGCTCAGAAGAAGACAGCAAGATGTGGGAAAGTTTGGAACTTCTAAAGACTTGCTGAATGGCTTTGTCCAAAATGCTAATAGTGATATGGACAATAAGGTCCAGGCTAAGGTGGTGTCAGATGGAGATGTGGAACTTGTTGGAAACTGGAGCAAAGGTGACTCTTGTCGTTTTAGCAAAGAGACTGGTGGCATTTTATGATTGTGATAGAGATTGTGGAACTTTGAACTTGAGACAGTTTATTTAGGTTATCTGGTGGAAGAAATTTCTAAGCTACAAAGCATTCAAGAGGTGATTTGGGTACTGTTAAAGACATTCAGTTTTATAAGAGAAGTAGAGCATTAAAGTTTTGAAAATTTGTAGCCTATGTGATAGAAAAGAAAAATCCATTTTCTGGAGAGAAATTCAAGCCCGCTTTAGAAATCTGCATAAATAGCAAGAAGCCTAATGTTATTCCCTGAGACCATGGGGAAAATGTCTCCAGGCCATGTCAGAGACCTTCATGGCAGTCCCTCCAATCACAGGCCTGGAGGCCCAGGAGAAAAAAGTGGTTTAGTGGGCTAGGCCCAGGGTCTCTATGCTGTGTGCAGCCTAGGGACTTGGTGCCCTGTGTCCTAGCTGCTCCAGCTGTGGCTGAAAGAGGCCAACATACAGCTCAGGCGGTGACTTCAGAGGTTAGAAGACTCAAGCCTTTGTAGCTTCCACATGTTGAGGCTGTGGGTGCACAGAAGTCAAGAATTGAGATTTGGGAACCTCTGCCTAGATTTCAGAAGATGTATGCAAACATCTGCACGCCTTCGGCAAAAGTTTTCTGCAGGGGAGAGCCCTCATGGAGAATCTCTGCTAGGGCAGTGCAGAAGGGAAATGTAGGGTCGGAGACCCCATACAGAGTGCCTACTGGGATACTGCCTAGTGGAACTGTGAGAAGAGGGCCACCATCCTCCACCCCAGAATAGTAGATCCATTGACAGCTTGCACTGTGCACCTGGAAAAGGCACAGACACTCAATGCCATCTGCGAAAGCAGCCGGGAGGGAGGCTATACCCTGCAAAGCCCCAGGGGAGGAGCTGCCCACGACCATGTGAACCCATCTCTTGCACCTACATGACCTTGGGAACCCATCTCTTACATCAGCATGGCCTGGAATAAAAGGAGATCATTTTGGAGCTTTAAAATTTGACTGCCTCACTGGATTTGGACCTGCATGGGCCCTGTAGCCCCTTTGTTTTGGCCAATTTCTTATTTGGAACAGCTGTATTTATGGAATACCTGTAACCCCATTGTATCTAGGAAGTAACTAACTCGCTTTTGATTTTACAGGCTCATAGGTAGAAGGGACTTGCCTTGTCTCAGATGAGACTTTGGTCTATAAACTTTTGGGTTAATGCTGAAATTAGTTAAGACTTTGGGGGAACTGTTGGGAAGGCATAATTGATTTTGAAATGTGAGTACATGAGACTTGGAGGGGTCAGGGGCAGAACGATAGGTTTGGCTGTGTCCCCACCCAAGTCTCAACTTGAATTGTAGCTCTCAGAATTCCTACGTATTGTGGGAGGGACCCATGGGGAGATAATTGAATCATGGGGCTGGTCTTTCCCATCCTATTCTCATGGTACTGAATAATTCTCACGAGATCTGATGGGTTTATCAGGGGTTTCTGCTTTTACTACTTTCTCATTTTCTCTTGCTGCCACCAGGTAAGAAGTGCCTTTGGCTTCCTGCCATGATTCTGAGGCCTCCTCAGCCATGTGGAACTATAAGTCCAATTAAACCTCTTTTTTTCCCCCAGTTTTGGTTATATATTTATCAGTAGTGTGAAAACAGACTAATACACCTATACCTTCTTTTTCAATTAGAAATAATCACTATCCTATAACCACAACCACTAACAAGCAGCTACACAGTGACATACATTCTTGGTATCTCTGCGGCTCAAAAACTGTCCAGATTGAATCGTTTACATTACAAATGTGTGCATTTGAAAAGTAAGATATTTTATTTTCCTCCATAAAAATATAAGATTTATTCATTTTTTGAAACTTTTGTCACCTTAATGAACATCCTTACAACTTTCTGTTAGTGTTAACTTAGATAACCTGCACTGAAACTTTGATCCCTAGCTATGTAAAATTTAATGATACATTAAATATTAATCTATTTATCTAAAATCAATATTTTAAAGCATTTGGCTTTATTACAAAAATGTAGAAGGCTTTACATATAATATTGATATGCTCTTGTAGACTATCTTTATCATAGTAAAAGGAGATATTTCTGCAAATATACAAAATAGTAAATTCAATAACTAAAAATTTGTGAGATATTTTATATAAAATATAGCCTATTTACGTTTTCATAATATTATAACTTATTTATATTTTCATAATATTACATATATGTTTTCTTGGAATTTATACTATAGGAGTCACAGATGGCAAAAAGAAAACTTTTTCCTGAACAATTGCATAATTAGGTATAGGAATTTTATATTATCACTGTTATATTCTATATAAATTCATCTAAAATGTGTGAAATGATTTTATTCATCCCTCTCATCTTCTATGAAGTTGAATTACTGAATTTCTCCATTCTGAATGCTGAGAATTATAATCAACAATCTACACATCATCTATAAACATGCAATCTGGACCACAGCCGCTCCATGTTGGGTCACCCTGTGGGCCACCTGCTCTCCCCTGAGATTCTGTACAAAATGTTTACCCTGGGGACTCTCACTAGACTCTTGCTGATTCCGTAAACTGATTTAGACTTGTGTAAGGTGGAATTCTGAATGAGTATTATTGTAAATTTCCCAGAGTGGGAAATGTGGGCTACATATTATTTAGAACCCTACTATTTTTTCTTATTGATTGAAACATTGCATTAACTTAAAATCTCTCGAGTTCATGCTAAATATAACTTTATTAAAGTCTAATCAAAACCCGGTCCTAGGCTGAGAAATAGCATAGAGTACACTCAAGTGAAAAGTTGTCAGATTATTAAAAATGAGAGAAATAAAATAGGTTGTTTTCTGATGGACTGAACAAGGGGGAGGAAGATAATAGAGAAATAGATATCTTCAAGAGGAAATAGGATGAGCTTGATATGTCATGCTGCTTCTTGCCAGATAAAATATTTAGTGTAATCAACAGTATTTCTCAAATTAGTTAAGAATAAAGAGGTGGACGGGTCACACAGCAGGGAAACTAACAACTATCTGGTGTCAGTCTTCTTAGCTGGCCTCCAGCCTCTGACATCGATAGCTGCTGGGTGACTTTGGGTAGATTACTTAGTCCCTCCAGGTCTATATTTATTGACACACATAATTATGTTGATGAATGTGTTTTGATTCCTCTCTGAGATATTGTGAATTAACCATAATTCATAGAGGAACCACAAAAGGCCTATACAATTGCCATCTACAAAAATATTGGAGCTTTACATTATAAAAAATCCAGAATAAAGTTTAAAAGGACTAATGCTAAGGTGTTTCATTAATAAAAATAATTTTACAATACTGAAGAAATAAAAATCAAAACTAAAATCTACACCTCAGGCATCACCATGCTCATCACTGTATGATACTTTTTGGGAATAGAACCCGTGATGCTCTGCTAAGTAGAGAGTCTTATTTTTGTAGAGGGCTGGCTGCCTTCTGCAACAAACGGAATCGTGGCTGTCTGCTTCATGAAGTCTTCTCCTCTTACCCTTGCCTGGTGTTCGGTGGATGACCCAAGGACAGGCACTGCAGGGTTTCACCCTTCTCACCCTCTCCCTCCTTTTCTCTTGTCCTTTTCCATCACTTCACAAGAAAATTGACTTTATTCTGCCTCTTCTAACCACCTGAACACCCCTCAGTCTTCTCAATCTTTTCAATTAAACCCTAAATGGATGTTACCAAAAACATTCACGCTCAGTTATTTTTAATTTGGAAAAAGTGAATATGTAACAGAGAAAGGAATAAAGTGAGAGAGACAGAAAAGTGAGAGAAATAGAAAATGCTTTCTTATACCACAAATATTAAGACAAACATTTTAGAAGGTGCTTCAATAGAGAAATAAAATTTTTTAAATGTCTGCAAAAATAAATGTAAAAAATTATAACTGCTTTTGAACATATTTGAGTTTAAATAAAAATGGTATTATTTTAATATTCACTGTATTTAAAATTAAAACTTAAAAATTATGTGAAAAATGGTCACTTAAAAGTCTCAAAATGTCCACTGAAACAATAATTGCAATTCTATTTTTACTTAGCAACTTTTATCTTTATATCTCTTTTCTATTTTTTAAAACTAAAGTGCTAAAGGAACCTAGCTACACTAAAGTAGATAAATACAGACAGAGATATATACATAGACAGATAAGATACAGATTATGATATGTTGTATATAATTATATATAATCAAATTATGTAACATTCATGTTAATTACTGATCAAAATATCATGTAAAATGTTAACTATGTATCACTGTATACATCACTATATTAGGCAGAAAAGGCTAAGCTATGCTGAGGTGAGAAACACAAATATCTCAGTGGCTTATCACAGCAAGCTCACATCCTTGATCATGAAAAATCAGCTGTGGATTTGGATATTCTCCAAGACATCAGCCTTTAGGTGTACAGACTCAAAGACCCAGGCAATTTAGATTACGTATCTCTGCCATCTCATTAGGGGGCGTCCTCCACAGTTTTCAACAATCAGCCTGAGGTTGCTACACTGCAACCGGGAAGAATGACTTATCTGTGTGTTTGACAGAAGAGCATGAAATAAGACACAAGTTATGTAAGCCACAATAAATCCTCTATTTTGGAATAGCCAAAATATTTGCCAGATGAAGTAAATAGTTTTATTCACAATTTCCATGAAGAAGCCCCAGAGGCCACCTGGTGGGGCTGTGGAGTAGTGGGTCATGAAGCAGCATGCCAGTTTGACATTGAAGCTTTGCAAAGCTGTCAGTGCTGAGTCTGAGGCACCTTGCTCAGGGGACACAGAAGGACTGATCCACAAACACAGGCCAGTTCTCAGGAGAAGAAAAGCCAGAATGAGATAAAGCCACAAAAAGGGTGAGGAGGGTGATTCAAATATTAAAAAGGGTTTTTGGATGAGTTCATTAGGAAGTAAAACACTGCCTTTGAACTTGGAGATGAGGGGATGATATGGTTTGGCTTTGTCCACACCCAAATTTCATCTTGAATTGCAGTTCCCATAATCCCCACATGTCTTGGAAGAGGCCTGGTAGGAAGAAATTGAATCATGGGTGTGGTTCCCCCCTGCTATTCTCGTGATTTGAGTTCTCATGAAATGTAATGATTTTATAAGAGGCTTCTCCCTTCTCTTGGCTCTAATTCTTCCCTCTCCTGCTGCCCTGTGAAGTGCTGCCTTCCGCCATGATTGTAAGTTTCCTGAGGCCTCCCCAGCCACGTGGAACTGTGAGTCAATTAAACCTCTTTTCTTTATAAATTACCCAGTTCTGGGTATTTCTTCGTTGCATCATGAGAAGTGACTAATACAGAAAATTGGTACTGGTAGTGTGGAGTGCTATTATAAGGATATCTGAAAATGTGGAAGCAACTTTGGAACTTAGTAACAGACAGAGAATGCAACAGTTTGGAGGGCTCAGAAGACAGAAAGATGTGGGAAAGTTTGGAATGTATTAGAAACTTGCTGAATGGCTTTGACCAAAGTGCCAATAGTGATATGGACAATGAAGTCCAAGCTGAGGTGGTCTCAGATGGAGATGAGGAACTCGTTGGGAACTGGAGCAAAGATGACCCTTGTTATGCCTTAGCAAAGAGAACAGTGGCATTTTGCCCCTGCCCTGGATATCTGTGGAACTTTGAACTTGAGGGAGATGATTTAGGGTATCTTGGGGAAGAAATTTCTAAACAGCAAAGTATTCAGGAGGAAGCAGAGCATAAAAGTTTGGAAAATTTGCATCCTGACGATGCAATAGAAAAGAAAAACCCATTTTCTTGGGAGAAGTTAAAGCATGCTACAGAAATTTGCAAAATTAACAAGGAGGTAAATGCTAATCACCATGGCAATGGGGAAAATGTCTCCAGGGCATATCAGAGGTCTTCACAGCAGACCCTCCCATCACAAGCTGGGAGGCCTAGGAGGAAAAAATAGTTTCATGGGTCAGGCTCAGGGCCTTGCTGCTTTTTGCAGCCTTGGAAGTTGGTGCCCTGCATCTCAGCCATTCCAGGCATGGCTAAACAGGACCAACATAGAGCTCAGGCTGTTGCTTCAGAGGGTGCAAGCCCCAAACCTTGGGGGAATGCCTGTGGTGCTGGGCCTATTGGTGCACAGAAGACAAGAATTGAAAATGTCTCCAAGGCATGTCAGAGACCTTCACAGAAGCTCCTCCCACCACAGGCCTAGAGGCCTAGGGGTAAAAAATGGTTTCCAGGGCTCCCCTGTTGTGTGCAGCCTAGGGACTTGGTGCTCTGCATCCCAGCCCCTCTAGCTATGGCTAAAATGGGCCATGGTACAGTTCGCAGCATGGCTTCATGCCATGGCCTTGGCAGCTTCCACATGGTGTTGAGCCTGCAGGTGCACAGAAGTCAAGAATTGAGGTTTGGGAACCCTTGCCTAGATTTCAGAGGATGTATGGAAATGGCTGGATGTCCAGGCAGAAATTTGCTGCAGAAGTATAACCCTCATGGGGAAACTCTGTTAGGGCAGTGCAGAAGGGAAATGTGGGCTTGGAGCACCCACACAGAGTCCACACTGGGGCACTGCCTCGTGGAGCTGTGAAAAGAGGGTCACCATCATCCAGACCCCAGAATGGCAGATCCACCAACAGCTTGCACCTATGAGCCTAGAAAAGTCAGAGGCTGTACCCTGCAAAGCCACAGGGACAGAGCTGCCCAAGGCCATGGGAGCTCACTGTTTGGATCAGCATGACCTCAATGTGAAACATGGAGTCAAAGGAGATTATTTCGGAGCTTTAAGATTTAATTACTTTCTCATTGGATTTTGTACTTGCGTGGGGCCTGTAGCCCCTTTGTTTTGGCCAATTTCTCCCACTT
Organism: Pan troglodytes; assembly: GCF_028858775.2. Classification (NCBI taxonomy): domain Eukaryota; kingdom Metazoa; phylum Chordata; class Mammalia; order Primates; family Hominidae; genus Pan; species Pan troglodytes. The sequence continues at coordinate 109,401,270 of NC_072412.2, read as the reverse complement.
GGAACGCGTGTATTTACACAATGTCCGTACCTTCATTGTATCTAGGAAGTAACTAACTTTCTTTTGATTTTACAGGCTCACAGACAGAAAGAACTTACCTTGTCTCAGATGAGACTTTGGACTTGAATTTTTGGGATAAGGCTGAAATGAGCTAAGACTTTGTGGGACTGTTGGGAAGGCATAATTGTGTTTTGAAATGTATGTAAGGATATGATATTGGGGGGTGGGGGGCAGAATGATATGGCTTGGCTGTTTCCCCACCCAAATTTCATTTTGAATTGTAGCTCCTATAAACCTCATGTGTGGTGAGAGGGACCTGGTTGGAGGTAATTGAATCATGGGGACGGTTTTCCCCATGCTATTCTTGTGATAGTGAATAAGTTCTCATGAGATCCGATGGTTTTATATGGGGCTTCCCCCTTCACTCAGCTCTCATTTTTCTCTCTCCTGCCACCCTGTGAAAAGATGCTTTCCACCATGATTGTAAATATCTGAGGCTTTCCCAGCCATGTGGATCTATGAGTTAATTAAACCTCTTTTCTTTATAAATTATCCAGTCTTGGGTGTTTCTTCACAGCAGTGTGAGAATGGACTAATACAGAGGGTGACCATGGGGACATTAAGGCAGAACCTGGCGAGTAGAGAGTGCAGCCAAGCAAATCCTAGGAGCCAGGAGTGAGTCCCATGTGCTGATTTAAGAGGCCTGCAGTCAGCATGGTGGGAGGAGAAGGAGACAGTGGTGGAAGACGAAGTCTCTTGAGTTATGAGGCAAGGGAGAGCAGAGAGAGAAGATCATGACAGGACGGTCTGTGCAGGTCTTCAGCTGTTTCTCCAAAAGAACTAGAAAGATGTTGGAAGACTTTGAGCAGAGTGAAGTGATGAGATCTAATTCCAAACTGTCACCCAGGAAAGGGCCAAAACCCAAAGACCACTTAGGAAGCCGAAGTCTTAGCCCAGATGAGATCTGATGATGATTAGCACCAGATGTCTTCTGTGACCGCTGTGGCAAGTGGCAAGTTCTGGATCAATATTCACACAGAGACATCACACTGTTGTTTTTTGTGTGTGGGTTTTTTGGTTATTGTTTGTTTGTTTGTCTCCAAGTAGCTTTGTATATAATCTATATAAGGGGCAAAAAAGCCAAGGATTAATCTTTCCTGTATCTGGGGTGTGTGACCTGTGCCTTCACAAGCTGCCCTGTGTGCAGAAGGGTCCAGTGTGTGGCTCAATGTTCTGTTATCACCATCTTGGAATGGTTAAGAATTTGTGAACAAGGGCCCATTTCTGCATTTTCACTGTACACTGAGCACAACAAATTATCTAGCCTGAGAGTTAATCCAAGGTTTAACTTCTCAATAATTGGAATAAAATGCTTTCACTGGATGTCAATGTTGCTGGTGGATATGATATTAGGGGAAGGATGTTGAATTCATTCTGGGCATTTGAGCTTTAGGTCCTTACTTAGACATCCAAAATATATTTTCATATAATTGCTATGTGAGTGCATAGTTTAATAGTGATTCTAAGCTGAAGTTATAAATGTGGGAGTCATCAGCATATCAGTGATGTGTAAAGCTAAGAGAGTAGGTAAAATCACCAAAGGAGTGAGTGTACCATAGGGAATGGAACCACAGTGGGTGGGGGAAAGATCTGTATTCTCCCTTTGGTAACTTTCCCTGGCAAAATGTATGAAGCAGAACTACAGGGATTTCTTCAAATAAATAAAACTCTGAGATAAATAGTAAGCCTGAACTGTTTTCTAGTCTCCCTCTGTGTTGATTTATTCCCACTCTGTTAATGCAGTACTGTGATCTTGCAGAACTGTCATAGAGCATGATTTTTCATTATCAAAGAGTATTTGGTTCAGGCCTCATTCTCAGAAGAAATCATCATAGCTATTTGAAAAATGCCATTCCCTACAGTATTATTGATGATGATAATGTAATAGGTTGATTTTGGATGGTACAAATATACATATATTCAAATAAATAATGACCTATAATATCTTACTTAACCAGGTATCTAATGTTTTACATTTATGTTTATGACCACAACCTTACATAAATAATGCTGCAATTAATATCTTTGCGTATAAAAGTTATTGACCAATAGATTACAAAGTATAAAATTATGGAAGCATTATATCTTTGAAAAATATATATTTATATGTGTGTATATATATATGCATTTATCTGGATTTTTTTCTCAAGAGATAGGGTTTTATCTCTTACACATATATTTTTAAATTTATTTAACCATTGTTCTAAGATCCATTTCCAAAAATGTATTTTCATATTTGTTAATGGTTTTATTTTCTAATTTTTAGATGGTTTTCACATCATATTTCCACTTGTAAAGAAACAAAATTTTGTGTTCTTTTGATAAAACCTCTTTTGTATCATATTCAATGCAGATTAAAATTTAAACTTCTATATTTTTTCCTTGATTATGAGATATATATGGATATTTACAATAAATATAAAAAAGATCTTGATATGGTTTGGCTGTGTCCTCAGCCAAATCTCAACCTGAATTGTATCTCTCACAATTCCCACATGTTGTGGAAGGGACCCAGTGGGAGGTAATTGAATCATGGGGGCGGGTCTTTCTCATGGTATTCTCATGAGAGTGAATAAGTCTCATGAGATCTGATGATTAAAATAAAAAGGAGTTTTCCTGTACAAGCTCTCTCTTTTGCCTGCTGCCATCCATGTAAGACATGACTTGCTCCTCCTTGCCTTTCACCATGATTGTGAGGCTTCCCCAACCACATGGAACTATAAGTCCAATTAAACCTCTTTCTTTTGTAAATTGCCCAATCTCAGATATGTCTTTATCAGCAGCATGAAAATGGACAACTACAAATCTATAAATGTTATTATATAAATTATGTCTGAGTAATATATTCTTATTTGTAAAAATGTCACAACTGACATTTTTAAAGGCAGCATTTTTTTTTTAATATACAAGCATCTATCTGTAGCTCAGCAAGAACCCATCTCAGTATTTTGGTGTTGCAACAAATTATGTTTTAGCTCATGGGTAATAATAAAATAATAACTTAGTGTTACTTTTAGATTCAAATAATGTTTAAACTTAGGAGTTTAAGTTATATAAATATATCTTGCCAATTCAATTATTTAATTATTTATTCCACAATTACTTACTGAATACTCTAGGATGTTATAAGTATTCATAATATTAGTGTATAAATTTTCACCTGAACCAATATAGAACATAGTTTATATATTTAAATAATACTAAATATATTGTTAGTTTCTAGTAGACATAAATTAGAATATGACTGGTTTAATTTAAACCATCCTTGAATCATGTCTTTGAAGTATGAAAGTAGCTTGAAGCTCTACATGTTTGATTTCTATCTAGGGATAATAACTTATTATTTATTATTATTTTCTGCAAAGAAGGAAAATAGTAATGCATTCTACAGCCAAATAAAGATAAGAAGATATCTTACAAGATGTCCAAAATATTTGAATCATTTTGCAACATGTTGGAGCTGTTTTTGCAAAACTAGAAATTAAAAGGAGCCAGGGGAGCACGTGATTATTTATCTTTTTTGGATAACTAAAACAATCTGTACTGATAGGGAGATCAAATCTAGAAAAAAGATTTTGTAACACATCTTACAAAAAGAAAAATGTGGATAAAAAAATAATAGAACCCTGAAGGAGACTAGCAGAGTTATCAACAATTTTGCTTCTTTTCTGAAGTACGTCTTATAACTAGAATGATCGTATGTTCTGGTTAGCTTGGGAAAGTCCTGGTTTAGAATTACAGGTTCCACCAATTTACTATTATCAAGTATTTTCACTTTCACAAATGTCCCTGTTTGAAGTTAAATTATGTGTTCATTCTTCTTATAACCAATACAACAGGGTTATGGTTAAAATATATAGTGCTTTTTGGCTCAAGATGAAACTGAAAACTAATTAATGGCATAACTACTGGAAGAGATGTGTGCAAATCACTGAATTTGCGTTTAATAAAATTACCCAAAAACATGGACTCCTAGGCAACGATCATGTCTTTCTTTGTCACTTAGCCTTTTGCCTGCAGTGTGTTTAGTGATGATTACAGTATAATTACTCACCTGCATCAAATTTGGGGCTCCTGCCTAATGTTTACCACAAGAGTTTCCAAAGGATAGTCAACTCATGATTGATGAGATGGTAATTATAGGACTCCCTAATCTTGTTCAAAATAAATAAATACCAACGTAAACAAACATCAAATAATAGGGCCAGTTCCTGCTAATTGTAAGCAAATGCTAAAGTCTTGGAACAATAATAACAACAACAAAATGCACTTTGATTAACAAAAGATAATACTAAAACATTGCTTTAAACATCCTTAAAATGAATAATAATTTCCATTTTTATTCTGCAACTCCAATGTTCATTAAATGATTAAAGTAAACTGAAAAAGAAAGTAAAACGAAATTCAGCTAACAAAATAATACATAACTCTAAACAAATCGGTATGGCATTATATATAAAACTTCATTAAAACACATATTGAAAGTATGCCTTATAGTTCAAAGAAGTACTTTTTCACAGACCAAACATAAATTATGATGGTAAAACTTTAATAACACTCATCAACTAAATGTCTCCCTTAGTCCATTTATTGTCTTTATTGATTCTCCAATAATGCAATTTCACATTTTTGCTTTATGTATACTCAGTCATCTTACATATATGCATTTTTATTTGCCTATAAAATTAACTTTAGCTTAGTGTGAAAGACAAAATGTTACCTATAGTATCAAATATATGATATACACGTAATTACTGCAAATTTTATTTTATACAGATATTTATGATTTACTATATAATGCTAAATAATACTATATAGTTTTGGTGCAAGTGTTTGAGTTTAATAAAGAAAACACATAGAAATAATGCTGCTTTGAAAACTCAAATGAAGATTTCATATCTCTGGTTACTGCTTAGCCAACCTCCATTCTCATATCAGTGTCTCATAAATCTTACTGAAGAAGATTTAGTTACATCAATATCTTGTTGATTTTATATGGTCTTTTGGGATTAGGATAAAGAATAACAAACAATATTGATTTAATTCAAACTAGGTAAATCTTCCATGACCTTGTTGCTTAACAAATATAATGTTTATGTCTTCTATATTAAACCATTGCAGAACACATTCACAGCTGTTCTTGAAATTTGAAGTATAAATGGAGGATAAAACAACCATTTCTGGAGCATAGATTATATGTCCTGTTTGCATCTTCTGCCTACAAACTCTCTTCTTATTTATTCATCTGCACTACCATCCTCATAGGCAATTTTATTCAGTATAAACAGTTATTTCAAAATTTTTCAAAGAATAAGTTGATACAGACCTGAAATAGGCCATCAGTAGTAGAAACAGATTAGAACTGAGGCAATAAATAGTAGACAAAGAGATGAAGAAGCAAATATAAAAAGTATAGAAGAAATGATTTGGTCACTGGTGACCATATGGTGATCATATGAGGACATATTTGAAAGCATAAAAATTTAGAAGAGGGAATAGGTGAGAATAACAAGATGATACTATAGAGAATAATATCTTGGGTGAGTATGTTGGTGATAGTTAAATTAACTGAGAAGCAGACCAAAGGAGTTTAAATAGATATGAAGAAAAAAAATTAATTTGGTTTTAGATTGGAAATAAGGTGCACACATGGGGCAGAAATGCACACTTTCTAATGACTGTACCGATGATGACTTTTGTGCTAAACTCTTAGCTCAGTTTCCACATTTAGGGTGACTTTTTAAATCAAGTTACAATACTCACTCATTTATACCAAAGAGTAATACTAACAGAAGAATATATATGTATAAAATTCAGGAAAATACGTATGACAATACTAGCACCCAATCAATGAATGCTTTGGCATTGACATAATCTCAGTAAAAGTTGAATAATGTATATAAAATAACCATAATACAACTTACATGATTTTAGAACTATAATGAATACTTTATTTAGTATTAGTCAAATTGAGTTTAATAAATACCATACAGAGATACTACCAGTGTTTAGGAAAAGACTCTTATGTGCTATAGAAAGAAGAATTTTAAAATGTATGCCACAACACATATAGGCATATCTCATTTTATCCTGTTTTGCTTTTTCGTGCTTGGCAAATATTATGCTTTTGAAAAATGGAGATTTATGGTAACCCTGCATTGAGCAAGTCTACTGGCACCATTTTTCCAATAGCACGTGCTCATTTCATGTCTCTCTGTTACATTTTACTAATTCTCACAATATTTCTAACTTTTTCCTTATTATTATACCTGTTTTGGTGGTCTGTGATCAGTGGTCCTTGATGTTATGGTGGTCTGTGATCAGTGATCCTATTGTAATTGTTTTGGTGCCATGAACCATGCTCATATAAGACAGTAAACTCAATCAATAAATGATACATGTATTCTACTCCATGGCTACTCTTTGAACCAGCCATTGCCCTCAGTCTTTCTCCCTCTCCCCAGACCTCCCTATTCCCTGAGATACAACAATATTGAAATTAGGCCAATTAATAACCTACAGTGGCTTCTAAGTGTTTAAGTAAAAGGAAGAGTCTAATATCACTCACTTTAAAACAAAAGTTCGGTATGATTACGCTTAAGTGATGAGCAAAACAGTCTTATTGCTGATACAAATTTTTGTGGTTTGGATAGAATATCAAACCAGCCACAACATTCCCTTAAGCCAAAGTGCAATCTAGATCAAGATCTTAACTCTCTTGCATCCTATGAAAGCAGAGAGAGGTGAGGAGGTTCCAAAAAGAAAGTTTGAAGCTATCAGAGGTTGGTTCATAAATATTTTAAGTCCACTGTTAAGACCTACTGCTCAGAAAAAAAAAGATTCCTTTCAAAATATCTGCTAAATGACAATGCACTTAGTCAACCAAGAAATCTGATGGAGCTGTAAAGGAAAATTAGTGTTATCTCTATGCCTGCTAACCTAATACTCACTCTGCAGCTCATGGATCAAAAAGTAATTTTGACTTTCAAGTCTTATTGTATAAGAAAAACATTTCATAAGGCTATAGCTGCCATAGATAATGATTCCTCTGATTGATCTGAGCAAAGCAAATAAAAAACCCTCTGGAAATAACTCACCATTCTAGAAACCATTAAGGACATTTGTAATTCAAGGAGGAAGGTCAAAATATCATCAGCAGGAGTTTGGAAGAAGTTGATTCCAACTCTCCTGTATGACTTTGACGAGACTTCACTATGGGAATTAACTGCAGATGGGATGAATATAAGAACTAGAATTAGAAGTGAATCCTGAAAATGTTACTGAATTGCTGCAGTTTCATGATAAAGCTTTAATGAATGAGAAATTGCTTTGTATGGATGTAAAAATATAAAGTGGTTTCTTGAGATGGAATCTACTTATCTGGTGAAGAGGCTGTGGACGTTATTGAAATGATAACAAAGGATTTGGAATATTCCATAAACTTAGTTGATAAAGCAGTGGCGAGGTTGGAAATAGGACTTGTTTCCAATTTTGAAAGAAGTCCTACTGTAAGCAAAATGCTATCAAACAGCATCACATGCTACAGAGAAATCTTTCATGAAAGAGTCAATTGATGGAGAAAACTTCATCTTTTTCTTATTTTAAGAATGTCCACAGTCATCCCAACTTTCAGTAACCACCACCCTGATCATTTAGCACCCATGAACATCCGGGTAAGACCCTCCCCAGAAAAAAGATTATGACTCATTGAAGGAGCAGATGATTGTTAGCATTTTTTAGCCATGATTTATTTTTAAATTAATATATGCATATTTTTAGATATAATGCTGTTTCATACTTAATAGACTACAGTATGGTGTTAACATAACTGTAATATACACTAGGAAACAAAAAAAGTGTGACTCACTTTATTGCAATATTGACTTTATTGTGTGGGTCTGAAACTGAATCTACAATAATTTGCATACAGTATAAAAGGAGAGAATATGCCTTTCAGTAGCTACCTCTCTTACTGAAGGCAGTGTTTATATATCTCTAAATAGATTATCTTGTCTTTCTAGGGTGATATGACTTTAACCCTAGACTTGAGTTTTCTAATTAGAATGTAATTTAATATAGAATTAGACAAAATTTTTAAAATGCTACATATGTAGATATAACTTTATATACATACATAATTTAGAATTAGATGTGGTTTTTAGAAAGTTTTATATTTATATGAAGTTATATACATACATAAAACTATCAAAATTAGAGTTGTGAATTAATGTAATTAGTTGTCTTATAATGAATGGGTGGGCTGCCATTTATCAGAGGTATTTATGGTGAGACTATGACTCTAGGTCAAAGAGGTTATTGTAGGCAATGAATTGATCTTGGATAAAGTGCTGTATAATTACCTTCAATTCAAAAAATTTGTATTTCTAAAATTATATTGTTTAATATTTCCCGGCTGTTCATGGGATTTCTCAAGTGTTTTTGTAAAGAAAATGCCGAAGAGTCTGGAAATTAACCCATACAGCTACAGTCAGTTGATTTTTGACAAGGGTGCCAAGACCATTTGATGGGGGAAAGAATAATCTCTTCTACAGCTGGTGCTGGAATAATGCGAATGAAGTTGGACCCCTAATGGACACTATGTACATAAATTAACTTAAAATGGATCAAAGATCTAAATGAAAGAGCTAAAAATATATAACAACTTCAAAGAAATCAAAGGTGTATAACCTTGGATTTCGTAATGAACTCTCGGATAAAGCAAAACAAAATCACAAAACCATAAGAAAAACACTTTAAAAATAGATAAATTGGACTCATTACAATTAAATAAAAACTTTTTTACAACCAGGGAAACTATTAAGACAGTGAAAAGACAGCCTACAGAATGAGACGAAATGTTTTCAGATCATATTATCTGATAAAATTTAGTATCTAGAATACATATAAATAAGTCTTTCACCTCAAAAACAAAAATTAAACAACCTAAGTTAAAAATGGGCAAAGGCCTTGAATAGACCTTTCTCTGAAGAGGATATACAGATTGCCAACAAATATAAGAAAAGATACTCAACATTATTAGTCATTAGGGAAATGCAAATCGAAGCCATAATAAGATAACAATTGAAACAACTAAGGTGATTTATTAAACAGTAAGAACAGCAAAAAGCATAAAAGAGCAAGTATTGGTGATGATGTGGAGAAATAAGAACCCCCATATGGTTGGTGAAATGTAAAATGGTGCAGCCTTTACGGAAAGCAGTTTTGCAATTTCATTAAGAAGCAAAACATAGAAATGTCACATGATGCAGCAGTTCCACTCATAGGAATATACCCAAAATAATTAAAACCAGGTATTCCAACAAACATTCGTACACAAATAAATGTAGCCAAACTAATTCACACTAGCCAAAAGGTAAAAACAAACCAAATGTCCTTCAATGGATGAATGGATAAAGAGTGGTATATCCATACAACGGAATATAGTCTAGCCAAAAAAGAAATGAAGTTGTGATACATGCTACTATCTGGAGGAACCTAGAAGGCATTATGCTAAGTGAAAGAAGCCAGACACAAGGGATACACACTGAATGATTCTATTATTCCAGAACAGGCCAATCCGTAAGACAGAAAGCTGACTAGTGGTTGTCGGTGGCTGGGAAAGGGAAATGGGGAGTGACTGCTTAATGGGTACAAGGTTTTATTTCAGGGTGACGAAAATGCCTTGGAGCTAGATAGAGATAATTGATACATAATATTCTTAGCATATTTGATGCCACTGAGTTTACATTTTAAAATGGTTAATTTTATGTTTTACAAATTTTACCTCAATAAAAAAATAATAAGTTCCCAATTTATGCAAAGCACAGTTTCCATGTTAATCTTCTATTCTGGTTCTACACTTTTCTAGATGCTATACTTAAAAAACACATAAATATAGTTTTTCCCAAATAAAATAGATATTCTTTCTTAAAAATGTGTCTTTTGGAAAGTACTAATGTATGCCTTTATTCAAACAGAAAAAGCATAAATTAAAGTGAGACGTTTGCTATAATATAGTCAATTTTAATGTAAAATACAAACTCGAAAACAAATTTTAAGAAATTAATCAACAATTTTGGTAATGTTTATGTGATATTTTATTCTATTTTAGATTTTAGTGTTTCAATGGTTATCAGCATTTCAATTCATAGTGATTATTTGTAAAACCTAGTTAAGATAGAATTAAGAATTTTTCTCTGAATTTAAACATTTAAGTTTAGCTACGTTGAAAAATGACAGTGTTTATGAAATGTCATATGAATTAATATTATATTGGTATTGACACTAACCCTAGGAAGTGCTTATTGCAAAATTTAAACTATTGCTAGCTAGGCTAAAATTCTCTCTAATTTATTTAAATAATGTGTTAGCATTGCTTCAATAATTAATATTGTAAACCTGGTTTCAATATACTACAAGTGTGTTTTAAAGCATTTGACACAGACACAGTCAGGGAATACCCAACAGCATTCTCCTGCATTCCTCTCCTCCACTTAGGTCCTAATTGACCTCAAACATGGCCTCAGGTCTAGCTAAATGTTGACCTTAGTGTGGTTCACAAATCAAAGTCATTCTAGAGACTGGCTCCAGGATCTGCTTGAATTCTTCCAATCTGTCATTTAGACATTTCCTAAGAATCCATTAGTTGCTTTCTGTTTGTAAACTTCGTGTGACTTAAGGCAATGATGAATAAAGCATGGCAAATGCTCTCGAAGATGTGTGGTGTGATGGAAGAAAAAGACAGGTTAAATAACCCTAATGAAATGGAATACATTTTAAAATACCTGAGGGAGAAGAGAAAACAGAGGGTCCAACTCAGCAGGTGAGACACATGGTATGCACATATCTAGGGAAAAAGTCGCAGAGAAAACAGCATAATAAAATGATTCTCCAGGGATGTATACAGGTCACACGTACAGCAACTCAGGCTTCAGCTTGGCTTACCTAGTGAGAAATCTACAAGACCTCTCTCCTTCCTTTCAGCACTACTCTTTTGAACTCTGTGGCTGTACCTGGACATCTGGTCCAACTGCAGACTTCTGAGTCCTTACTGACCTTCTCTCAGGGACCTTACACTTAACCAGACTGTCAGGACCTATCAGCTGTTCAGCAAATCCCCTAGTCAGACCTCTTCAGCTTGCTTGTCTCACAGACAAGTGAGAACTTACCTATGAGAGAGAAAAGTCCCATCCCTTTGAATGAGCAAAGCTGCAATACTCAACACCTTATGGCTTTGTTCCTTACTATGTTCCATAATCTATACAAAGCAAATAGAAAGTCCTGAGCATTCTCATATCCTCAACAGCTACCTTCTCAAAACTAATTTCTTTTAAAGTTGATACTACTTTTTCTTCATCAACTTTTTCTACCCCCTTTTGTATCTTTGCAGAAACCTCCATCAGTTAGGTCTAAATCCAATGTTACCTTCCCTAGGAGACTTCAATGAAACACCCTCACTCCACTTACAATTAGTTACTGGTTCCTACATTCTCTTATAACAATTTGTACTTGATCGTGGCATTTGTCCTTGTCCAACTTATTGTGCAAATACCTGCCTTTCCCATAGAGAACAGGAGAAATTTGAGAGCAGCAGTTACTCTATTCTTGTGTGCATTCTGTAATGCCCATAACCATTCCTTGAGTCCACAAATTCGTGTATTCATTGAACAAATATGGATCGTGCTACATATATGTGCCAGGTACTCTTCCTGGTAGTGAATTGAACTGAAGTAAGTTGTAACTTCTAGTAGAGAGGGAAATAAACTTATTGTTATTATTAAAGTTCTAGTTGATGAGGAGAATATCAAAACACAGGACATTCCCCTTTATGATACACAACTAGATACACAACTATGATATACAACTAGAATCCTGGGCTCAAAAGGGAGAATCAAGGGTTTTATAATCAATCTTGTCATTCAACATAATCATGCAGAATCCTGTTTTTTTATATATATATTTCAATGTTTCCTGTTCACATGTCATTTTAATTCTTAAATCAATTCCACGTGTTAATACGTTGGAATGAAGAGGTCACACTGCATACTCCTTGAGGAGTTATGGTCACGTCCCTTTTGCTTGAAATTCCAGATTGAAAACTGAAACGTCCCAGAATGCTTTAAGCAAAACGATGTGATGCAGCTGTGCCTTTGATACTTAAAAAAAATCATGGCATCAGTAGTTGATGTTTAAGACATTTTAGAAAGCTTGTACACCCTTGTGCTTCAAGGCCCGAAACAAAGCCCAAAGGCCCAAATAGCATCTGCCTGGAGGTGGAAGTGCTTATCGCTCTTGCCTGTTTCAGTTGGGGCTAGAGACATTTAACATCAAGCACTTTCTTCATAATTGACTGTGTTGGGGAAGGGGTTAGTCTTTCCACAGCATGGGTTTGTCTTTCCAGAGCAAAGAATGGGACAGGGGTTCGTTGGGGGGTGGGGGCGCGGAACACGTCAATGTCGATGTTGACACCACTAGAAAATGGAAATTGTGAAATAATTGTAAACTTTCTAATATCAGAGGTAAAGGCATAGAGCTACAGAACAACAAAAAGTAAAAATGAATTGAGCCAGTAAGGAAAGTGTTCTGTCAGGGAACACAGAAAAGACATGCGGTCCATTAAAAGCAGAAATGCTACTATGCTCCAGCATCGGGAGAACACAGTGTGTGAATGGCCTTTCCCACAGCGCTAATGAACCAGCTTTGAAAAATTGTCACCTTCTCATCCCGTGCCTGTGATCACTACTAGCTTATAATTTTTTTGGAGTCTGACTGTGAATTTTAGATTCCAAAATGGAATTTGTACTTGGAGACCCTCTTATCTATCCTCTTGCAGGAAGCGCTTAGTTCATCATCTCAATGAAGAGTTTTCTATCTCTGATGGGAAAGTTCTTGAAAGTTTATCTCACTCTAGAGAGGACTTAATGCTTAGAATTCCAACAGTTTTCTATGGTGAATTTTCATGCTGTTTCTTCCTTTTGAATACTCAAAAATATGTGAGTGCAAAACCTCTTATCCCTCTCCTTCCAGGCTGCAAGAATAAGAGACAGAGAATAATACCAAAAATAAAAAATAAAAAAAAACAGACAATAATATCCAAGGAACAAAAATAAAACAGCAATAAAAAAATTCAGTCTTTGTCTTTTGAAAAACTGATCAGGTGAACAAATGTCCCGACACTATTCATTGATTCATCAAACACTGTGGCGGAGTCACAGACGTGCCCTGACTTCCGCTTTCTCCTACCATCTTCAGTTCTACCACCACCCGGTGGACTTAACCTGCTATTATTTCCACCATCAAACTTGAGATGGACATCAGCAATCGTTTGAGAAATGACTGATGCCGCCTATATTGATGTTAGTTATTCCAGTCCTACTTGTTTCATTGTTTTCTCAAAATATGGCCACGGTATTTGTTAGAGGAGATAAATACATCTTCTATTTATTTTCTAGCATCTTCTACATAATCATTACAAACATAGGTAATACATGCTATAAGATTATCAAGCAGATAAAAGATATATTTCATCTCCCTGTTTCTGTTTGTTGTTTTGCTTTGTTTATACAGCAACATTTCTGAGATCATGCCCTTTTTATTTTGCCTATTTTTCAGCTTTTCTCTAAACCCTCATCCCGGACAAAGCATGATGCTCTAGGACCTGCCATAAAAACAGCTATATTTGCATGACTTGTAAACCAAAACATCTGCAAGACTTAATCATGGTGTGTTTTGGAGACCGAAAGCTGTTCCCCAAACCCATTCTTGCCTTCCTTATAAACAGCTGGATGCCCAGGTAGAAATGGCATTTCTCAGCCTCCTTTGCCTTTAGATTTGGATGGCACTCTATGTTCTCTATGTTCTCACCACTGGAATGTGAATAGTGATGCCTGGAGTAATCCCAGAAGCTACATGTTGAAGAATATGGAGCTGCCTATTAGCCCAGTTTCCTGTAATACACACGTGAATAGACCCCCACCCAGCCTAGACTGTTACTCTAGGAAGAAATGACCTTAGATTTTGTTTGAAGCACTGCGTTGGGATTCGTGTTTGTTATAGCAGCTCACCTTGTCTTCATTCACACACACTCTCATTTGTACTGAGTGGACCCAGGACGTGTGTGAAATCAAAACCTAGAGAATCTCATTAGGTAAGTGGTATTGTTTCCATGATCAAACATGACAGGAAGTATGGAAAACATACTATTATGTTTGTTATTTAGAAATATGTATATACAGGCAGCATTGTATGTAGACACTTTGTATTTAAAAATGAAAGCTAGGACATAGAATACCTTTTCTGCAAACTGTACAGGTTCTTGACAACATTTTAACATAATTAAGAATCATGTGTGTGTGCGTGTGTGTGTGTGTGCATGTGTGTGTATCTACCTAGACAGAGACAGCAATAGAAAGACAAAGAGAGAGGGAGAGTTATATGTGCAAATTGAGAACATTTTTTGGATAGTGAAGTGTAAAAAGAAAACGAAAGTAAGAGAGTTAATCAAATTCTAACATTCAACATTTTAAAACCTTGATTTCAGGTTTTAAATATTTTATTGAATATATTATTTTAAAATTAATATTATTAATGTATTTAATTATAAATCGATACATGCTACTATAACATTTCTTAAAATACAGAATGATAAATAATAAAATGGAAAGGCATTTTCTTACACAATATTCCCATCAGAAGAAGCAGCAGTGCAAGAAGCAACAGTGCAAGAAGCAGTTTCAGATTGCAAGGTAGGTGCTTTGCCATTAAATGCAATTGACTCTCCCTTAAGGAGATACCTTTTAAAGCTTGTATTTGTTAGAGAAGATAAATACATCTTCTGTTTATTTTCTATCATCTTCTGCATAATCTGGACTGTCTACATAATCTACATAAACTGGACTATCCATCCAGTAAGATATAGCTTTGTTCACCCCATCCCTTCCTTTGAGAATTACCATTTGTGGTATCACATTCCCATTCAGTCTTTGATAACTTTGGTCTTCTATCCTCAAATTTTACTAGGTTTAATTATAAAAGTTAAAGATCTCACATGTTAACTGTCCTTTGCAACAACCTGTTAATAATAATAAAAACATACCGATTATATGTAACCTGAATGTTCCTGGTCTGTGGCCCTAGGACATTTCACAAGGGACTTTTGCCTATGTCAATTGGGAAAGGACCTCAGAATTGCCCAGTATCTTTCCTGTAGCCAAGAGAGTAAAATTCCGTGTTTGCTTTTGGAAGGCAGTTATCTTTTATATTACACCTAAGTTATTCAGGGACTTGGGCAAAGAGTCTGAACTATTTTTAAAGTTTTGAGGGGTCATGTTTCTCTCCCTAGAGCACATTGAATCTTTGCAGCTGTCTCTAACTCCATTTTTGGTAATGATGTTAGGAGATTTTATTGTGCAATTAGAAATAAGAGCATACATCTGAACTTTGTCATACAAAGAAACAAATTCCAAGTAATGTAAGGTAAATGTTCTCAGTTTAAAGTTTAGAGTCATCAACCTAATACCAATGTTACTATTACTACTGATGATGATGACAGTGATAAGAAGAGGAACAACAGGTTGTACTTTCTGTATAGTACTTACCATGTGCCACATAATGTTATATGCAGTATATTATTAAATAAATCATTTAATCTTCATCCAAAGCAACACTATGATATGAATACTACTTTTATCCCATTTAAAACAGGTGAAGAAAATGAAGCAAAAAGGAGATAAGTGACTTTGGCCAAGATAGAAACTGCCCCAACCATTTGGAGGCTCTGAAAGAATCTGATTTGGGAATGGATAGCTGCTATCACAAATCCACTGGAAGAAAATGCTAAAGCAGAGAACAGAAACTTGTTGAGTGAGAAGAAGAGGCTGAGTCTAGCAAGAGATGTATTGTTGAGCATCACAGGAAGTCATACTTCTGCGGCAAGGTCTCTAATACACATTTGCCATTTTCCATGGCAGGACTTAGCAGCTTAGAGACCGAAATGGAAAACCGATCTATTTAGGTTGAATTAATCCAGGAAGCTGCTCAATACATAGTCCCAAAACTCAGGTTTCTACATAATACAGGTTAAGGATTGCCAAACAGAACATGAGTTAGTGCCAAAATTCATCAGCACCATACACCAGGGGTGCCTTATTTAAAAAGTAAATTTGTAATTAAAATTATTTGACTGGGTGGAACTAAGCACATTTACTTTTTTAAATTTCTGACTCTTTGTAATCTCAGAGTGGAAGTTGATTATACCACAAAGTTAGGCAAAGCATAAGCACTGTGATCTACCACGTATAGACTTCAGTATAATACACTTGTGAAGTGATATGGTTTGGCTGTGTCCCCACCCAAATCTCTTCTTGAACTGTAGTTCCCATAATCCCCATGTGTCATGGGAGGGACCCCATGAAAAATAATTGAATCATGGGGGTGGTTACTTCCATGTTATTCTCGTGATAGTGAGTGAGTTCTCACAAGATCTGATGGTTTTATAAGGGGCTGTTCCCTCTCTTTGTTCTGCACTTCTCCTTGCTGCTGCCATGTGAAGGGGCACATGTTTGCTTTCCCTTTAGCCATGATTGTAAGTTTCCTGATGCCTCTGCAGCCATACTGAACTGTGAGTCAATTAAACCTTTATAAATTATCCAGTTTCCCATGCATCTTTATCAGCAGTGTGAGAACAAACTAATATAGTAAATTGGTACCAGTAGAGTGGGGTGCTGCCATAAAGATACCCCTAGATGTGGAAGTGAGTTCGGAACTGGGTAACAGGCACAGGTTAGAACATTTGGAGGGCCCAGAAAAAGACAGGAAAATGTGGGAAATTTTGGAACTTCCCAGAGACTTGGAGGGCTCAGAAGACAGGAAGATGTGGGAAAGTTTGGAACTTCCTAGAGACTCGTTGAATGGCTTTGACCAAGATGCTGATGGTGACATGGACAATTAAGTACAGGCTGAGGTGGTCTCAGATAGAGATGAGAAACTTGTTGGGAACTGGAGTAAAGTTCCAAGGAGTAAAGATCACTCTTGCTATGCAAAGAGACCGGAAGCATTTTGCCTCTACCCTAGAGATCTATGGAACTTTGAACTTGAGAGAGATGATTTAGGGTATCTGGTGGAAGACATTTCTAAGTGGCAGTGTATTCAAAAGGAAGCAAGGCATAAAAGTTCAAAACATTTGCAGCCTGCCTATGCAATAAAAAAGAAAACCCAGTTTCCTGGGGAGAAATTCAAGCAGGATGCAGACATTTGTACAAATAATGAGGAGGCAAATGTTAATCACCAAGAAAATAGGGAAAATATCTCCAGGGCATGTCGGAGACCTTCATGGCAGCCCCTCCAATCACAATCCCAGAGGCCTAGGAGGAAAAAATGGTTTCCTGAGCTGGGTCCAGGGCTACCTGGC
Source organism: Pan troglodytes (assembly GCF_028858775.2). Taxonomy (NCBI): domain Eukaryota; kingdom Metazoa; phylum Chordata; class Mammalia; order Primates; family Hominidae; genus Pan; species Pan troglodytes. The sequence goes on along the minus strand of NC_072412.2, from coordinate 109,383,803 downwards.
TCTGTGAGTCTCAGGACTTGGTGCCCTGAGTCCCAGCTGATACAATCATAACTAAAAGTGGCCAAGGTAGGGCTCAGGCCATGGCTTCAGAGGGTGCAAGCCCCAAGCTTTGGCAGCTTTCATGTGCTGTTGGGCCTCAGGTCCACAGAAGACAAGAATTGTGGTCTGGGAATCCCTGACTAGATTTTGGAGGATTTATGGAAATGCCTGCATATCCAGGCAGAAGTTTGGTGCAGTAGTGGAGTTCTCACAGAGAACCTCTGCCAGGGCAGTTCAGAAGGGAAATGTGGGGTCACAGACCCCACACAGAGTACCCAATGGTGTACTGCCTAGTTGAGCTGTGAGAAGAGGGCCACAGTCCTCCAGAATGGTAGATCCACGGATAGCTTGCACTGTGTGCCCGGAAAAGCTGCAGACACTCCACACCAGCCTATGAAAGCAGTTGGGAGGGGGGTTGTACCCTGCAAAGGCAGAGGAGTGGAGTTGTCCAAAGTCACTGGAGCCCACCTCTTGCATCAGTGTCACCTGAATGTGAGATATGGAGTCAAAGGAGATCATTTTGGAACATTAAGGTTTAATGAATGCCCTACTGGATTTTGGACTTGCATGGGGCCATTAGCCAATTGGTTTTGGCCAATTTCTCCCATTTGGAACAGGTGTATTTACCCAATGCCTGTACCCGCATTGTATCTAGGAAGTAACTAACTTGCTTTTGATTTTACCAGCTCATAGACAGAAAAGAATTGCCTTGTCTCAGATGAGACTTTAACTTGGACATTTTGGTTAATGCTGGAATGAGTTAAAACTTTGGGGAACTGTTCGGAAGGCATGATTGTGTTTTGAAATGTGAGGACATGAGATTTGGGAGGGGTCGGGGTGGAATGATATGGTTTAGCTCTGTCCCCACCCAAATCTCATCTTGAACTGTAGTTCCCATAATCCCCACATGCTGTGGGAGGGACCCAGAGAGAGGTAATTGAATCATGGGGGCAGTTACCTCCATGCTGTTCTCAGGATAGTGAGTGAGTTCTCGAACAAGATCTGATTGTTTTATAAGGGACTTTCCCCCCTCCTCATGCCGTACTTCTTGCTGCTGTTGTGTGAAGAAGGACTTGTTTGCTTCCCCTTTTGCCATGATTGGTAAGTTTCCTGAGGCCTCCCCAGCCATGCTGAACTGTGAGTCAATTAAACCTCCTTCCTTTGTAAATTACCCAATCTTGGGTATGTCTTTTTTAGCAGCATGAGGACAGACTAATACATGAAGTATATACTCAATATGTCAAAAATCCCTATTCGTATGGACCCCATTCTTTAGAGATTACACCAGACAAAGGTGTGTTAATCATGTAATTAGAGCACATACTTTTACTCTGTTAATGTATAAAATTGAATCAGTTTTCCACTTTGTGATAGTTAATACTGAATGTCAACTTGATTGGATTGAAGGATACAATGGATTAATCCGGTGTGCATCTGTGTGGGTGTTGCCAAAAGAGATTAACATTTGAGTCAGTGGGCTGAGTAAGGCAGATCCACCCTTAATCTGGTGGGCACAACCTATCACCTTCCAGCGAATATAAAGCAGGCAGAAGGCCGGGCGCGGTGGCTCACGCCTGTAATCCCAGCACTTTGGGAGGCCGAGGCGGGCGGATCACGAGGTCAGGAGATCGAGATCATCCTGGCTAACACGGTGAAACCCCGTCTCTACTAAAAATAGAAAAAATTAGCCGGGCGTGGTGGCGGGCGCCTGTAGTCCCAGCTACTCGGGAGGCTGAGGCAGGAGAATGGCGTGAACCCAGGAGGCGGAGCTTGCAGTGAGCTGAGATCGGGCCACTGCACTCCAGCCTGGGCGAAAGAGCAAGACTCCGTCTCAAAAAAAAAAAAAAAAAAAAAAAAAGCAGGCAGAAAAACGTGAAAAGGAGACGTTGGCCTAGACTCTCATCCTACCTCTTTCTCCCGTGCTGGATGTTTCCCGCCCTCAAACATTGAACTCCAAGTTCTTCAGTTTTGGGACTCAGACTGGCTTCCTTGCTCCTCAGCTTGCAGACAGCCTGTTGTGGGACCTTGTGATTGTGTAAGTTAATACATAATAAACTACCTTATATATATCTATATCTATATCTATCAACACTATCAACATATATATCAAAATAGTATGTATATACATATATATATCCTTATATATATATATATAGGATATATATAGACAGAACTAATAGGATATATATATGTCCTAATAGTACCTATATTTATACTATTTGTAATTTATAATTATACTATTTGTATTTATAACAGGATACATATATCCTAATAGTATATATTTTATATATACTATATATAATAGTATAATTCATAATTATATATAAATAGTATTATTTATGATTTTATATATATGTGTGTGTGTGTATATATATATATATATATATATATCCTATTAGTTCCATCCCTGTATGAGAACCCTGCTTAATACACACTGTATCTGATCTGCATATATAGACATTGTCCAAGTGGGTAACTAATGAGATAGACATCAATTAAAGCATTTGCAGCTGGGCGCGGTGGCTCATGCCTGTAATCCCAGCACTTTGGGAGGCTGAGGCCAGTGGGTCATTTGAGGTTAGGAGTTCAAGACCAGCCTGGCCAACATGATGAAAGCCCATCTCTATTAAAAATGCCTGTAATCCCAACTACTCAGGAGGCTGAGGCAGAAGAATTGCTTGAACTTGGGAGGTGGAGGTTGCAATGAGCTGAGATCGCACCACTACACTCCTGTCTGGGTGACAAGAGCAAGACCCAATCTCAAAAAAAAAAAAAACAAACAAAAAAAACAACCTATTTGCTGTTGTGGTATATCTGTTCTTTGCCTGAATGATATTGAATGAACAATGTGGTTCACTAAGTGAGTTCAAAATATAAAAATGAATTACACAAACTGCAGAAACTAATAGCTAATTGTTACTAAAATAAATTACTTTTTTTTTTACCATAGATTAGTTGTTATAGTACAGTTTTTATGTAATTTATAAATGCTGCTACTATATTTCTTGAACAGCCATAGGCTGAGTCCAGTAAGCTGTATAAAAGCATGGAATTATGTAAAAATTATGACACTCTAGGCAAAACAAACACATTTTATGTAAGCACTGTGCCAGAGACATGATTAGGAGAAAGATTATGATTTCAATGTTGGCTTTTTGATATGCCTAAGAGTCAGAGAAATATAGCTATCAAATGAATATTTAAACATGTATGCAGGAAGATCTTTTGAGAGATTTGTGTTAAAGATACACTTTGAGAGCAATTGAAACCTTAAGGATGAATGCAATCATTCAAGAAAACAATATTAATTGGGAAGTAAAAGAAAGCTTATAGTGGAGTATTGAAAAACTCATTATTCAGTGGTGAAAATCTGCAGAATAGTCAACAAAAAATACAAAGAGTAGCCAGAAAGGATGGCAGAAAAGGGGCAGGACTTGTGAGTACAGGATAAATTCAGCTCACATTGTAGGACTGCTTGTTTGCAGAGTGATCAAAGGAGGCTTGGCCCCAATACCATTTTCCTCTAACAACTTTAAATTTGTCTAAGTTTGAGGCCTAAAATAGACATAAACACACACAAGTACACATGCACAGATGTACATACACAAGTATTCACAAACACACATGCACATGTATGCCTGCAACAGAGCCTAAACCTCCACTAGGAAACTGAAAAGTGATATACAAAAGGAAGTGAAAGGAGCCAATTACATTCTTTTGAAAAGACATGTAAGATAACGACCAAACAGAACCAATACCTTTTATTTAAGACATAGATAATTAGGAGCATTAAAATAAAATGAGAAATGAGATTTGTTTGATTTGAGGCAAGACAATTCATCTATAATGTCAAAATCAAAAGGCAAAATCATAATTGGAGTCAAGATTTACTGTATTATATAGGAGGAATAATATTAACAGGCAGTTTTATTGTAGATGTTCAATTAACAATTGCATGAAGCAGGGACTAATATAATTTTTATATAAAGAAAATTGAGGTATATGTGACTTTAGTAACTTTTTAAAGGTAGTTTAGCTAATGAGTGAAAGAGGAATGTTGGATATTCAGGTGTGTTGGGCTTCAAAGCTCACGGGTTTCAAACAAATGATCACCGTTGCCTGTGATTCCATAGGAATCAAATGAGAATATGATGAAGCTTCCCCTGTGTAGCAATGGCACTGCACAATAACCATGACGATGTGTCCCTGACCTTCAGTCAGGCCAGGTGTCTCTTCAACTCTCAAAGGAGGGTGGCTATGTATGATATAAAGGCTCTACCTCCAGCAATTCTCCCATCTGAATCACTGAGTTCTCAGTAGAGCACAAGGATTTCCAATGAAAACAATAAAAATTAAGATTCAGTGGTTTTTTTTTTGGTTGATCTTAATTTTCTTACAAATATGTTTATATTAATCAGGCCTAAATTATTTGAGTGTGTGTGTGTGTGTGTGTGTCTGTGTGTGTGGCTGGGGGGTGGGTTGCGTGGGTGTCTCTCCTAATGTATATCCCATAACATTAGCTTAAATTTCCTCCATATCATCTTTGTTGTTATTGTAAGTGTCTTTCCTTCTTATGACATCATCTCTGTAAGCCAAAAACATGTCTAACCAAGATTGGTTAGGCCAAAGAATATTTCTGGTGCAGACAATAATAATAATAATAATATGTGGAATTCTCAAATGCAATTTTAATTTATTAAATTCACTGGGAATAAAAAGGACTCTTGCATTAAGTGCTATTGGGGCAGGAGAAGAGAAAGACAGCATTTAGGATACTCTGGAGAGAACATTTTGTTCCATTTTAATATATCAAGATTAGAAAATAAGCAATATCTGAAATACTATTTTCACAAATGAAAAATCTTGCTTGCTAGAACAAGTGAATGAAGTTATATAACTTAATGGTAAACTGGCATTAAAAGGAATTTTTAATGTAAAAAAGAGGCATTTACTTGTGTTTTGTGGCTATACTCTCTTGGTGATATTAACGCAAATGCAACTTCCTAATACAGGTAGGAGGAACTAGTTTCCCTTCCATTTGTATATTAGCAATAAGATTGTTCACAAATTAAACACAACACAAAATCATAGATAACATTAGTTTTAGAGTCCTATAGCAAGTAAATATATTTTTTAAAACTCTGCAAATCACCAAGCTTCTAAAAAATCATTTAAAAAATCAGGTCTCATGATGAATATTATTTAGCTAGTCATTTCAAAATTCTGAATGAAATCTCCTAAGTAAAATTTAATTGCACTAGCTAAAATAATTATATTTATTTGGCAGCTAGAATCTTCATTATTTCTGTATCGCAGATAGGAGCAATATTTGACACATGGCAGGTTCTTAAACATATTTTCTTAAAAATCTAAATCTGTACCTTTTAGTTTAAATTAAATAAAGAGAGAAAGAAGTAGTCAAGGGAGGGACTAGGAAAGAAGATGAGAGAAAAAGAATAATTTTATCAACAGTTATGTTTATTTCCTGCATGGCTGGATACACGTTTCATATAAAGATACAGTTTTTATGTTACTTTCAGTCATAATTTTAAAATTTGTCATTCACAATTTTTAGATCTTTGATTAATATCAATATATATTCATCAGATAGGATAAAATTGAATTAATGTCAAACTGTTTTAATCAAAATTATATTAATTTTGCAAAAATAATGGAAACATTGTATAAATTGTAGAAGACAGGTTTCGGAAAAAGAACAAAGAGTAAGAATCTGTATGCCAGCTCAACGAAATCCTACTTCTAGTGAGCTATAGCCTTTATATAAACAAAAATATATCTCTAGACTAGATAAGTCTGTCTTTATAAAGTGGCTGTACATGCTTTGCTCCAATTATGAATTCTCCAAATACATTTTGATCTGTAGTTTTATCCTAAGTAACTTTGCTCCTTTCAAATGGCTGCACCATGTAAATGAGCATTATTGGGTATGTTAAAAGTTAAGATCTCCATTGGTTAGTAAATACTTTAGCATTTATTTTATCAATTAGTATATTTATATTAGATGTAACTTAATTGATTACTTCAATATAATCCTTCCTTGAATTAGCTGGCTAAATACCATTCCTAGAACTCTAATGCTCAGGACTGGACTGTGAAACCATGGTCAATGGCCCTGATGTTCAATTAACAACTGTATGAAGCAGGGTTGTTCTAATATAATAAACAGTTCTAGGTGTACTGCCGCCCTGCTGGCCATATCACCCACCAGGAATAAAGCTGACATCAACTCGGAGAAATGACTCCTCATGCACTCCATTCTAAAGCAATTTTCGAAAGGTACATTATTGTAAAAATGTGAGAAATACTTCACTGAACATAGATTGTGTGATTTAGACAAAAGAAATATATCTTCTTATTTTTGAAATGTAATGGTTAATTTATTTATTTGACATAATTGAACAGCAGCTTAACTCTTTTCTTAACATATGGAAGACTTGAAATTTTATTTTTTTAATTTTATTTTTAAATTGTGAGATAAAATTGTACATATGTATTGTGTAAATGATGTTTTGAAGTATATATACATTGTGAAATGGTTAAGTCTAGCTAATTCACATGTGCGTTACCTCACAGAGTTATTGTTTTTGTGGCAAGAATGCTTCACACCAACTTTCTTAGAATTTTTCAAGAATACAGTATAGTTATAATGGAAATATATTTTCTATATGAAATGCATTCTAGCATCTTTTCTATAGTAAATGTGGCCATTTCCACATTGCTGTCACTTCTAGTACTTACAGAATACTATTATAGCATAATGACTCTTATGGTCAAAGAAATTATTTTTAAGTCCAATATGCTTTTTTAACTTATTTTTATCATTTCAGACTCTAGAATGCTTTTTGCATTTATTATAGAGGAATTATATGAAATGAAAAATAAAATTTAAAGAAAAGTAGTTTAAACTTTCCCTTAGACCATACACTAAGAGTAAAAACAACTGTTTCAGCTAACTGCATCAGCAGTTCCCAACAAGAGTATCAATGCAGTCCATAGTTTAATGTTTATTGAGGCTCCACAATATAGTATTAATTTCATTAAGTAAACCAATATATTTAAATATACTGATTATACCTGTAATTCAATAACATTAACTTGGTATTCTGAAGGTCTTCTTTGACAATTTCCAATTGGCTAAGTACTACCTTAGAGGATAACTTACTATGTCATTACTGTGATAGCTAAATGTTCCTCTTAATATAAAGTATAGAAAAGAGACATGGTATTTGAATAGGTACTTCTGTTTTATTGAAATATTTTAAAATTCAATATAATGCAGTACAGCAATTCAAAAACTCATAATAAACAGCATTGTGATCTTCCAGTGCAAATACTATTATGTAAGATTAATGATAAGGTTCAACATTTATGTTGAAATAAAATTAATATCTCATTATGTACCTATTTTAACACCTATTCAATTTATTCTAATAGCATATCTTCTACAATATCTGCTCTGTCATGAGAACTATGAAGTTAAAACTATCAGTAATATCTGACTTTCCCTGAAGGATCACACAATCTACTTAGAAATACCATACACAGAGATTCAAGCTGCTAGAGAACAGATCAATGCCATATCTAAAAGAATGTGATGGTTAATGAATCATGGCTCAGTGTGGAGTTTTCATTTCTTTCCCTGTTCTATGACTCTTCTAATGGGTGAAACTCTGTATTAGTCTGTTTTTATGTTGCTGATAGTGACATGCTCAAAACCGGGTAATTTATAAATAAAAATAGGTTTAATGGACTCACAGTTTCATCTGTCTGGGGAGGCCTCACAATCATTGCAGAAGGCAAAAGGCATATCTTTCATGATGGCAGGCAAGAGAAAGAATGACAGCTAAGTGAAAGCGGAAACCCCTTATAAAATCACCAGATCTCGTGAGAACTATTCACTACCACGAGAACAGTATGAGAGAAACTGCCCCCATGATTGAATTATCTCCCACAGGGTCCCTCCTACAACAGGTAAGAATTATGGGAGCTACAATTCAAGATGAGATTTGGGTGGGGACACAGCCAAACCATATCACTAACTAATTTTACTTTTTCATGAACACCTGTGCTTTTCCAATACTGTGAAGCCAATTACTTGGGTATACGGAAAAAACACAAGATGTCTTAAAACTTTTACTCTAAAGATTAAGATTTAGTGTAAAGCACCAAAAATTTTCCTCTATAAAGTGTCAGGTAGTACTTTAGTCTTTGCAGGCTACAAGGTCTCTGTTGCAACTACTCAACTCTGAAGCTGTAGCATCAAAGTGGCCATAGACAATATCATGAGAACACCAAGGGGAAAATCTTTCCCATGATCCCATCACCTCCCACCAGGCCCCTCCTCCAACACTGAGGATTACAATTTGACATGAGATTTGGGCGGGGACACAAATCCAAAACATATCACCAGGTTATCTGATTTGTACAAAGTTTTCCAGAGGCTTCCTTGCATCTTTTATACTTTTCTTCCATGGCTAGGCACCTGGTCTACTCAACTTAATACATCAACTTGGAGCTGGGGCTCACTTCATCACCAAGTCTTATTTCCAGACTTCCCACTAGTTGACCACGAACTTGAGGGAATCATGTTTTCAGTATATGACTCTCTGTGCATTTCCTAACTATCAGACTAGTTAGACTCTCATTTTATCTTTAATTGTATCACGCCTCTACTTTCCCATAGGATTTTATCTTTTCCACCAGCTTTCACTTCCTTTCCAAAATGCATACATGCTTGTCATTTCCTACTGAAATTCACTTGGACTCGACCACCAATGATAACAACTCCAAAACAATACACTTTTATTTTGAAGGCCTTTATTTTTCCAGAGTTTGTACTAAATGCTCTAAACATATAGACATTCAGAACACAGGTGGCAAGGTTGTATATTAAAGGATATAGCTGTGTGAATTATAATTTTTTTCTCCCCATCTGCATTCTCACCAGTATCCCAAGTTCCATTTTATCCTTTTCCAGACCTCAAATAAACCAAAACCAAGATTTAAGAAAGCCACAGGTTTAAGAATGAAACATAAATATACAGAATGTATTTGGTAAGCTTTTCTTTACCTAGAGACTGTAACAGAAAAGGAATGTCAGCAGAGAGAGAAGCCCTATGAGATCGCCTCTCACGGACAGGAAACCCTCCGAGTAAGAACCAAGAGCCAAGGACTGGATTGGAGAGGACACAGCAATGGGCTCTCCTGAAGTGTGCACCTTGTCCCCACACAAATTATCACAACAGCTGGACGCTCCACTGGCGAGAAAATCATGCGCAGAGAGGTTAAATAATGTGTCCAAGTCACACAAATAGAAATTGGCAGAAGCAGAACAAGTCCCAAAAGCAGTTTCACTCCAAATTACATTTTTCTAATACCTGCGGCAACTTAGCCATAGCAATTACTTCCTCCAAGTTTACCAGATCTCCTCATATTTCACTGTAATGTGACAACAAATGAGGTACACGCATGACAAGATTTGTTCTCATGAAACTTTGAAGACTGTGTGTAGAAAGGGGGAATATTTACATTCTACAAATCAGATGGGACGATGTTAAGTATTTTCTATAACTGAACTCAACTGCTCTTCAATCAACTCTTAAGGCAAACAATGTACTGGCTTCAATAATAGGATCGTTTTATGGTTACTTTCTTCTCCTTTCCTTGCCCTTCTCCCAGGATGTGATCTACATTTCCAGGAGGCTTAACATATTGCCTTGGATTGCAGAGTAAGGGAATTTGGAGCCTCCATTGCCTGTGGTTAAGAGAGATTAACATTTGCAAAATCAAACACTCTGGTTCTTTCCCTCTCTTTCATTTTCTCACTATTTTCTTTCTCTCTCCCACCTTTTTCCCACTCTCCTCTCATCCCTGGACAGTAGCGACAGAAAGGAATTTTCATTTTTCATAATACAGCATGTACTTGCCTTACTACTGCTCTGGAATGACTCTGTGATACTTTATGAAAACCCTGGACTATCAGACAGAGCTTTCGAAATGTAAAACTGAGTTCTGAGAATCTAGAACGCAAAAAGCCTGGTTTCAGAAACCAAAGCATTTGCTGTACAACTTCCAGTTTGCTATAAACGGCTATCATTTTGCTGAAGACAAGTCAAATGTTTTGAAACATGACGTGATTCATAACCAGTTTTAGAGAAAAATCAGAAACCATTAAAATTTCCATCAACAAGAGAATTAACTTACTGTTTAGAGAAAAATTATAAAGAACATAAATGCCTCAAAAAAAGATTATTTTAAAATTAGAAAAATAACAGCTAAAATAGTTGATCTACTTGATCTAATAATCAAAAATGGAAAGGATAAAAAGACAAGATACAACTACATCTTTACATTATTCACGGTCCTATAATTTGTACATATCTGGAAGGAAATTTGACAATAGTTTCAAAATACTTTATAAAGTACCTATACTTTAATTCAGTATTTCTGCTGTAACACAGCCAATTGGTTTGGTGCAAAAATACTAATGGCAGCAATATCTGTAAAAGAGAAAAAATGGAAACAAACATAAATAAAAAGAATAAGGAAATTTTTAGATATATTTATTGACACACAGTCAACACTCAATAAATCCAGTTTGAATGAATAAATAAATGAATGGCTACTTTTCTTTCTACAAATACAGTTGACCCTTGAGCAACGATAGGATTAGGAAGCTTGAACCTCCGCCCCCTGCAAAGTCAAAATTAAGCATATAGATGTTCACTTATCCAAATTTTAACTACTAATTACCAACTGTTGATCAGAAGCCTTATCAACAAACTGAAGTTGATTAACACCCATTTTGTAAGTTTTATGCATTGCAAATTGTATTTGTATAATAAAGTAAGCTAGAGAAAAGAAAATCATAAGGAAGAAAAATGTATTTATTATTCATTAGGTGGAAGGGGTTCATCATAAATGTCATAATCCTCATCTTGAGTAGGCTGAAGAGGAGGAGGCAGAGGAGGGCTGATCTTGGTGTCTCAGGGGTCCAGATGTGGAGGAGGAGGCAGGAGGGGCAGGCACACTTGGTATAACTTTATAGAAACACTTTATAATTTCTCTCTTTTTATTTCCATTTTTCTAAATGCTTCTATATGGTACCAATTCTTTCACCAATTGCTTCAGTTTCAGTGTCCATATGACAGAAGGGCCCATGTTATAAAAGAAGTCAAAAGCAGTCTTGAAATTGAAACCTTTCAGTTAGGTTGTCTGATGTCACTCGGTTTTTGGCCTCTTCTAAGTCTTTTTCCTCATTGTCTGGTGCTGGTTTGGAAGCAATCATCTCCATCAAGTCATCTTCAGTTAATTCCTCTGGTGTGGTGTCTATTAGTTCTTGAATTTCTCCAAGATCTATGTCTTGAAACCCTTCACTCCCCCCCCCCCTTTTTTTTTGCCATATCCACAATCTCTTTCATGATTGCCTTGATCAACTCTGTCATAAATCCTGTGAAGTCATGCACACCATATAGATGCCTTTTTTATCCAGCAGGAACTTACTGCTTCAGGCTTGATAGCTTTCATGGCATTTTCTATAAAAATGATGACATCTTCAATGGCATAATCCTTCCAGATTTTTATGTTGTTCTCTCTATTGGGGCTCTCTTCCTTAGCATTGGGAATCCTTTCCATAGAGTACCACGTAGAATGAAGCTTAAAGGTTCTTATGACCCCCAGTATAGAGGCTGAAGTAGGGACATTGTGTTTGGGGGTAAGTAGACAACCTTGACGCCTTCCCATGTTGAATCATTGGGTTCTGGGTGCCCAGAAACATTGTCAATATCAAATTTTAAAAGGCAAGGTACTTCCCAACTTTAAGGACAAAGCATTGACGGAATCAGTTCAGTAAAAGGGTTCTCATTGTCCAGCCCTTCTTGTTGTGCAACTAAAGACTGGCAGCTGGTATTTATCTCTCCCCTAGAAGACTCAGAGGTTAGCAGCTTTATAGATAAGGGCAGTCTGACAGCATTTGCACAAAACAGTAGAGTTGGCCTATTCCTTCCTGCCTTAAATCCTGGTGCTTGCTTCTCTTCCTTAGCAACAGATGTCCTTTGTGGCACTTTTGTCTTCATTAAAATTAAAAACAACAACAACAACAAAAAACCGGTTCAGGAAGATATCCTTTGTCCTCAATGACTTTCTTAATGGCTTCTGGGGATTTGTTTGCTTCCTCTTGGTCAGCAGAAGCTGCTTCTCTTGTTATCTTTACATGTTTGAAGCCAGGCCTCTTTTTAAAAATATCAAGCCATCCTTTGCTGGCATTAAATTATCCAGATTTGGATCCTCCACCTTCCTTTAGCATTAAGTTGTCATACAATGATTTCACTTTTTCTAGAATCACATTAGAATCTGTAAATATGTCTTTTCATAGCAATTCTGCACCTATGTAGAAGGTGCATTTTTCAGTACAAGATAGAAAGGCATTTCGCAAGAAGTGTAAGGTTTTTGATCCTGCTGGTATAACTTCAGTGATGGCTTCACAAATTTCCTTTTCTATTTTAACGTTTGTCTTTGTGATGAATTCATTTACCTTGAAATGATGGGCAGCTACAGCTACAGATCTTAATCTATGGTACATATCATAACAACTTTTTATTATAATGTCATGACTTTTCTCTGCTTCTTGGGAGCACCTCCAGCATCACTAGTGGCAGTTTGTATGGGTTCCATGGTGTTATTCAAGGTTTATGGTATTGCATTACACACAATTGAAAACACACAAGGATGGTGAGTGATCACTTTTTACTGGGTTATCCAATTTACTGGAGAGATGAACTGCTCACACAGAGACAACTAGTGTCATAAGACATTTTAAGAACATACTTGCAACACTTGAGCTCACCGCATTAGCAACAGGAGGTGGCTAAGAAATAATTACAGTTGTATAGTATGTACTACATTTAATTGTACGTAGTTATGATTTAATATTATATCTTCACATTTGTTTACCTTTCTCTACACTGCAAGTAGTGCCATGTATGGTTTGTGTTTATATGAAGCGTTTACACTCATGTGAAGTGCCAAACATATAGTAAGGATTCATTAATTATTATTAGTAGTAGTATTTTAAATTTCATTGCATAAACCCAAGACCAGTATCACTCCACAACCTTAAATGTTCTGCTTATAATACTTGAATTTTCATTTTCCCCAATATTCTATATTGCTTATTACAAGGTGGAAGCTGAGTAACAGGGAAAAAGATCATCACCAGGTCAGCCATAATTGAGGTAGAGGCTGTTGGAAACCAGCCCTTTATGCTTCATAGTATCCTATTAAACTACAACAAAACATATTTAATTTGGAAAACCAAGCTTTTAGATATAAGTTTTTGAAAATACAATTGTCATATATATATCTGGAAATAGAAACATTGAAGTTTGCCTTTTAAATATTTTTTGTCAAAGTGCAGATTATTAAAACTAGATATAGTACTAGAATGGAGAGCATGTGCTGGCATCAGTAGAGAAAATTTGATACTTTAACATGCATTATGTTTTTCACAAACTTCTAATCTGCAATATAACTTTATACAAATAGGAGTTATAACTTTATGCATACTTCTACATTCATACCTGGTTGCATGAATAGGCTCATTAACATACTGTCTTGACTCAAAAGAATGATGGCAATGCTGCCAATCATAAATTTTGTAATGCAACAATTTTATTATTCCTTTATAAATGTTTTCTATTTTCTTTTTTGTTCTTCCTATGTCTCACTCTCTTTGCTACTCTTTCCTCTTTTTTTACTTGGTAAGATACTTAAAATTTAGTTTTTCTAAGTTAACGCCATGCTATCTTATGTGAATTGTAAAACTGTATAAAATAATTTTATGTAGAAAATAGCATCAGTTACACATGGCATTATGTCGTAATAACTCATAAAGCCAGGGCATGTTCTCACATTACATCTCTGCCAAATTGGTTTCCATGCTGGTAAATGGAAGAATGATTGATCTGCTGCTGCCTAAAAATCTACAGCCTTTTTTCTGTCCCAAGGGTGACAAGATGTCTCAATAAGCAAATTTTCATTGCTAGTAAAATAATGCAGAAACTAGAATAAAAAGAACTCTGATGAGGATGATTTCACTAGACAAGAAATCAAATAAATTGCTGTGGAAGAGAGAATCAAAATAACAGATGAATCTTAAAATGCAAATGCATTATCCATGCAAAATATGTCTGGGGAGGGCCAAGTCGCAGCTGGACCTGCACAGTGGCAGAAAAGACACTTAAATCTGGAGAATGCAATAAAAGATTATTTTTACTGTATTTATCAAGTAATGACAGACTTAAATTCTCATACTGTAAGTGTTGAGATAATATCTAAAAAGACATCAAAATCCCAAGTGAATTAACCCAAGAACAGACAATCAAATATCGCATGTTCTCACTTATAAGGTGTTCCCTCCCCCCTCCCCTCACCCACAATTGGTGAATACATGGTGATGCAGAGATGATGATAATATCCCATTTGAAAGTACCACATCCTGAGAACTAAGATCTTGCCAGAATTGCAAGGGGTAAATTCATAAAATTCATAGGCCTGTCTTCCCTAAGGTAAACATGGAATCTTTGAAATAGATCTTTTCCTAGAAATATGTCAGCTTGGAAGAAGCATTTAAAAAGGCAATTGAGAAAAACACCAGTAGAAGAAAATAAGTATTTATTTTCTGTCTTTTCTAAAATATATCTTTAAATTTATCTACTTTGACAAAATTAGAAAATATGTAGGGAAATCTGTATCATCAAATCATATCTATACAGTATCTACCAGTATTATCCTTGCCAAACAAGGATGAAGAGAGTTGCTATAAAAAGTAGAATACTGAGACTGAGATGCAGGAAATACTAGGCAATGTAGCAATAAAATTCTATTTATGGACTCCCTTTGTATCTCTTTCTCCACCTAGCATTTCAACAGATGTTTAAATCTAATTTTGTTTTTTGAAAAACCTGAACTTCGAGTATTCCAGTTAATCTCAACTATGATCACACAAATACACAAAACAAATGAATAAGCATGCATCTATTAATATTATACATTCATTGGTATGCAATCTAAATATATTTGGACATTATACAAGATATACCAAAATACAAATTTTAAAAGAGTAAATAAATGTTCAAATGGTTTTCCCACAATGACTTGCATTTTCTTGAATACTGACTGAGTTACTTGCATCCCAATTTGGAGGTCGTTATCTACCATTTGTGGGATTTAAGAAGGAGACAATCAAGATGAGACAGAAGAGGCTGTAAGGAATGTAGGCATTTGCTGAACTAGGGTCTACAAAAATAATTAACTCTGTGTAACGAGTGAAGAGTTCACCACACATATGCTGGGCTTGGTTTTCCCAGACATTCCAATTTTGCCTTTCCATGGGTCAAAAGATCACCTTACTTCCTGTTACCGAAGTGTGATCAAGGAGGGAGCTTAATAATCTCCTGGGATATTTAATGGAAGTGAAGTATGTGCATGAGCAAAATTTCAGTGACATATGACTGAAATATTACTGCCCAAGTAAATACCTACTGCTGGATTACCTAGAAAGAAATTCAAAGAAGACCTTCCTATTACATCAGAGGACCAGGGCTCATGGTTTTTCCCTGCACTGGTGATCTTGCATGTTCTCCAATGGCAAAAATATTTTCCAACTATTAGCTCTGCTTCCAAGTTGGCTGTACTCTCTCTCCCTAGTAGAGAGCAGCAAATGGGCTCAGCATTGTGAAGATACTAACAGTCATCTACTGTTCCCAAGTCATTTTTTCTGTTTATGAACATTCAGACACACGTCCCTGAAAATTAAGTCCTATGTATATTTATAATTCTAACCCAAGTAATCTAATCTAGACTTCTCACTTTAAACACATAAAAATGTACTTGCTTTATTCCCTTTCCAATTCTGTTGTTAAATTAGAAACTCAGATTACCTAAATCTAAAACTAAAAGTGCCCCTTTTGTTATTATTTAATTTTCCAATCTAACAACTTAATTTTTGGCATTGTTGCCTTTAAATCAGTTCCTTTATACAGATCATGAAATTTTTTAAGTTGAGCTCTTCTATCACAGATCTAAAAGAAGTTCAACACCAGAAATTATTTAAACAATGGTATATCCAAATGGCTTACAGAAATCACCTACACATTGTTAAAGAGATAAGTTTATATAAGAATTTTCCCCCAGGGCATGCATAAATAGTTTATTGAACTCAACATAAAGCAAGCGGATGGCATTTTAAAGAGCACAGTTACACAGGTATATAAAAATCTGACGACTTAATAGACACAGTCTCTGAAAATAAAATACTGATAATGGGAACATAAATTTTTGTCTCTTTCAAACAAATAGATTCTAGAGGACAAATATTAAAAGTAAATTAGACTTCCTTAGAGGAATAAAACATAGCTTTAAACAAGAATTTCAAAATATGATCTGCAAAAAGGGAGCAGGATTCAAAGATTTTATTATAAATTAATTCCAGATAGTGTTTTGTAGGTCTGTCTTTTCTTGAAACTTTGTGAAACATGCCTATTTAAAGCTCTGATGTTTGTTTCTACATTACAATCTGAATCTTAAAATACTTTATTTTTACTTCAATGGTGTATTTCTTAATGTCCTAGATAGTAAACTTATGCGTGTCTTGGTTTAAGTTCCATCAAGCAAATGCAGATGCATGAGGTAAAGTGCAAGAAAATGATCAATGGTGACTCTGTAAAAGGGTTCTTTCAAATTGATTACTCATTTCAATTGTGATTTAGTTGCTTTTAACAAGAAAGGCATCTACTTATTCTCCATTGAAGTGGTACCACATTTGTTGCCTTAAAAATATATAGGGACATTGATTGTGTCCTCGCCAACATTCCACTTACAAATACTATCATTTCTGATACTCACTTATATTATTAAATAAAGGATATTTTTTCTGTCAAGCCCTCCATTTGTTAGATTTTGATATGTATTATTTTAAGTTATGTGTTTCTTTTATTGAAGAAAGTTGGAAGTCACAGGGCATTGCAACCAGTGACAATTATTTTAGTAATTTTATTCTCTCTACCTAAATGCCTTCTCCCATACACATTAGTAATTCCAATGGCTTTCTTTCTCCCCTCTTTCAGGGCTTCTGTTCAAATGTCATTTTATCATTGGTGTTTTTTCTGACCTCTCACTTATAACAGCAAACTTACACATAGGATGTTGTGTTCTGACAAGATGTCCCTCTTCTGTGGTTTTCTTGATCAGAAATCGTGACTACCAAGTAGATTCTAAACTCCATTGAGCCAAATGTCTTGCATCAAATGCTTTTGTCTTAAAGCTCTGTTCTAAATTAGTTGTAGCTGTGTTCATCACTTCTCCAAACCTTGCCCCATTTCAGAGATAAGCCATGGGTGGGTGAGAGATGAGAGCTGCTAATCCTCAGGAGCCCCCTGAGTTTCTCGTTACCATGGATGATTGTAGCCCCAAGTACACGTGCTTTATATGTTTATTGGGATTGATCAAATTGACATTCTAGTCTCCCTTCTAATTGATAGAAACAGACATCTGCTGGGCCAACATGCGGTTATGTGAACACCCTCTCTTACCTATTTCTGCCCTTCCAATGCTTACAGTGTAAAAAGAAAAAGTAAACTAAGTTTACACGTATTTATATGTGTCTACGAATGGCTATAGACAACTATATTACCAGGACAGATACCAAGTATAAAGTCTCCACATAGGGAATAATTCTATGGTATTTTTTCCTTTATCTATATTGATTCTCTCCCTGCTTTTATGTTTTTTATGAAGATTTTATGTAAATTTGAAAAGAAAATACATTTATCAACAGTAACATTTGAAAAAGGAGAGACAGTTCTCTCTGCCAGAAGTGTCAGGGAAGTATGCTGCATGAGATGAATTTCGAACATCATTTTGAAAGAAGTCAGTATTAGAAGGAGAATTCTAATGCTAATCTTCTAACTCTTCCATATTTCATCTGGAGCTTGCCAAGTAGACAATTATATGCATTGACCCATGTGTCTGGAATGTGACTCAGACAGACACAAACTTGCCTTTGAGGATCAGTGATGAAGACTATCAAATCTAATATGTCAGCTCTTTTATTTTGTGATTGGTCTCATATTTACTGATGATTTTATCTTCTGTAGACAAACAAGAATGTTTTCTAAAAGAAACAACTTGCTATCTCCAGTAGTGTTTTATATACAAAAGAAACTCAATCAATAATTTTCAGCTTTCTGCTACAGTACCTGTGCAATCACCTGTAAACCTCTAAAAAGTTAAAAATTCTAGATACGTATATCTGTGCATGTTTGTATGTTTGCATATCTGTCAAATGTTACTCACACATATCTCACAATATTATTTGGGTTGCTAATGATCTTGTTTGAGTTATGTCTGCAAGCATGAGGGCCATCAAATTATAATAAACTGAGCTTTTTGAGGCTTACCTATGTCAAAGTATACTAATAAGTTATCTCTGTATTTACCCCCAAAAAATGCACCTTATAACAGTATGCAAGCAAAAAGAATAAGTTTAACAATATGGCAATTAGTTTAGAAAAGAATGCAACTGTGACCCAGCCAGAATGTCTTTATATGATAAGAGGTTTGGACTTGTGAGAGTGAATGGGGCCTCTCCAGCTGTTGAGAAGATCTGATTTTCACTATCCTGGAGGGCCTCACTCCACACACACCACCTTGTCCATTAGGCCTCTGGGAATAGCAAAGAGACATCAGGAAGCCCTGTCTCCTTAACATATATTTTTAAATGTTGGATTTATACTTCAGAGTCCAATTTGTTTGCTTGGTAGAAAAGGAGATTAAAATAGTCTAAAAATAGGTCCAGTTGCCCATTTGCTTCAATTTTCAAAACTGGACTACCTAAGCTCACTCTCAAAGCTAGTGCTAAAATGATAGCAATGACCTTCTCATCATGTGAAAGAATGAGTTAAATGAGATATTATATGTTAAGACCTTTATTCAGCCCTTAAATATCACTAATAAATATTTTTCTTGTTGTTATTATTGTTAAAACTAATTTAACAAAATATTATAGTTAAATTGTTTTTTCTATATTTCGAATATTGGTAGGGAAGGGTATATAAATGTATTTCTTTAATGTTTGTTAGTGATAGATTTGTGGTAAGTTTTCCAATATTCTCCACAATATTATTAATAGAAGCATACAATTTTTCTAAAATCTTAATGTCTTTTAGGATTTAAGTAGCCTATATGAAAATGTATATGTCCCATTACCCCATATAAACATTAATATACTCTGAGTGAGAAATTTAAACCAATTCAAATTATCGAGAATTATCTTTTACAAGACACTTATAGGCATGGTGACAAATTCAAAAATGGAAACGAGTACTACCATTGAAAGTGCTCTTGTTTTAGCAATAAAGATGTCCAATAAGAAGCAAAAAGAACACGTTCTGCTATGTTAAGGTGAGGCTAACAGCTTGCTCCTCAATAGCTTTTACAGGTATTTACTAAAATCATGGGGCTGGAACTTGCTATAAAATGGTATCAATTCAATGTTAGGTAGGGTGATATTCTCACCTCTTTTCCTCTCTACAGAGTTCGCTATCATTCATTCTAATCTTGCTTTCTCTCCCTCTTTCCTGATCTCTGCCAAGGTTTAGATTTTAAATTACACTCTGCGGTTATGCTTCAGTAGATTTAAAATTACTAAGTTCATATGTTATGATTTCACATGGTCAGTTCTCAATGGGAGATTAGTTTATCCTCCATTACCTTCAAAGCGAACTTTGACTAAAGTATTTCAATATAAAATCCAATGTAAAGCTACAGTTTTTTCCATTATTTTAAAAAGCTGAACACTCTTATCTTTCTTTTTTAGCCACTGTTAGTTTAAATGACCTCAATACTACAGTCATAAAGACACTGCCAACAAAAGAAAAATAATTTTACTTTATATATTTTTTCTTACTAAAATCGGATTTGTTTGAACCACTTTGAAATGGGTTTAATGGTATTACCTTCAATTTCCACTTGATTTTTGAGGTTATTGTACAAAGTAAATTTATCTGATTCAAATTGCTTAAAACTTTTTGAACTGGAGCTAGCTTAACCTCAAAAGTTAATATACCCTAAAATGTTCTAAAACTTTTTTCTACTTTAATAGCATAACTATAAAGCATGTTCTTACAGAAGTGAATTTGTAATCTGTCTTTACAATTTACAGAGAAAAATTTGCTATAATCTCTACTGAAAATCATTGATTTTGTTTTGTAATATCTATCTGAATGCAAAATTTGCTCTGAGGTGAACAAAGAAATTTGTAGAACTCTCCACCCCAAATCAACAGAATATACATTCTTTTCAGCATCACACCACACCTATTCCAAAATTGACCACATAGTTGGAAGTAAAGCGCTCCTCAGCAAATGTAAAAGAACAGAAATTATAACAAACTGTCTCTCAGACCACAGTGCCATCAAACTAGAATTCAGGATTAAGAAACTCACTCAAAACCACTCAATTACATGGCAACTGAACAACCTGCTCCTGAATGACTACTGGGTACATAACGAAATGAAGGCAGAAATAAAGATGTTCTTTGAAACCAACGAGAACAAAGACACAACATACCAGAATCTCTGAGACACATTCAAAGCAGTGTGTAGAGGGAAGTTTATAGCACTAAATGCCCACAAGAGAAAGCAGGAAAGATCTAAAATTGACACCCTAACATCACAATTAAAAGAACTAGAGAAGCAAGAGCAAACACATTCAAAAGCTAGCAGAAGGCAAGAAATAACTAAGATCAGAGCAGAACTGAAGGAAATAGAGACACAAAAAACCCTTCAAAAAATCAATGAATCCAGGAGCTGGTTTTTTGAAGAGATCAACAAAATTGATAGACCACTAGCAAGACTAATAAAGAAGAAAAGAGAGAAGAATCAAATAGATGCAATAAAAAAATGATAAAGGGGATATCACCACCGATCCCACAGAAATACAAACTACCATCAGAGAATACTATAAACACCTCTATGCAAATAAACTAGAAAATCTAGAAGAAATGGATAAATTCCTTGACATATACACCCTCCCAAGACTAAACCAGGAAGAAGTTGAATCTCTGAATAGACTAATAACAGGCTCTGAAATTGAGGCAATAATTAATAGCATACCAACCAAAAAAAAGTCCAGGACCAGACGGATTCACAGCCGAATTCTACCAGAGGTACAAGGAGGAGCTGGTACCATTCCTTCTGAAACTATTCCAATCAATAGAAAAAGAGGGAATCCTCCCTAACTCGTTTTATGGGGCCAGCATCATCCTGATACCAAAGCCTGGAAGAGACACTACAAAGAAAGAGAACTTTAGACCAATATCCCCAATGAACATCGATGCAAAAATCCTCATTAAAACACTGGCAAACCGAATCAGGCAGCACATCAAAAAGCTTATCCACCATGACTAAGTGGGCTTCATCCCTGGGATGAAAGGCTGGTTCAACATATGAAAATCAATAAATGTAATCCAGCATATAAACAGAACCAAAGACAAAAACCACATGATTATCTCAATAGATGCAAAAAAGGCCTTTGACAAAATTCAACAGCCCTTCGTGCTAAAAACTCTCAATAAATTAGGTATTGATGGGACATATCTCAAAATATTAAGAGCTGTCTATGACAAACCCACAGCCAATATCATACTGAAGGGGCAAAAATTGGAAGCATTCCCTTTGAAAACTGGCACAAGACAGGGAGGCCCTCTCTCACCACTCCTATTCAACATAGTGTTGGAAGTTCTGGCCAGGGCAATCAGGCAGGAGAAGGAAATAAAGGGTATTCAATTAGGAAAAGAGGAAGTCAAATTGTCCCTGTTTGCAGATGACATGATTGTATATCTAGAAAACCCCATCGTCTCAGCCCAAAATCTCCTTAAGCTGATAGGCAACTTCAACAAAGTCTCAGGATACAAAATCAATGTGCAAAAATCACAAGCATTCTTATACACCAATAACCGACAAACGGAGAGCCAAATCATGAGTGAACTCCCATTCACAATTGCTTCAAAGAGAATAAAATACCTAGGAATCCAACTTACGAGGGACGTGAAGGACCTCTTCAAGGAGAACTACAAACCACTGCTCAAGGAAATAAAAGAGGATACAAACAAATGGAAGAACATTCCATGCTCATGGGTAGGAAGAATCAATATCATGAAAATGGCCATACTGCCCAACATAATTTATAGATTCAATGCCACTGCCATCAAGCTACCAATGACTTTCTTCACAGAATTGGAAAAAACTACTTTAAAGCTCATATGGAACCAAAAAAGAGCCCACATTGCCAAGTCAATCCTAAGCCAAAAGAACAAAGGTGGCAGCATCATGCCACCTGACTTCAAACTATACTACAAGGCTACAGTAACCAAAACAGCATGGTACTGGTACCAAAACAGAGATATAGACCAATGGAACAGAACAGAGCCCTCAGAAATAATGCCGCATCTGATCTTTGACAAACCTGACAAAAAGAAGAAATGGGGAAAGGATTCCCTATTTAATACATTGGTGCTGGGAAAACTGGCTAGCCATATGCAGAAAGCTGAAATTGGATCCCTTCCTTACACCTTATACAAAAATTAATTCAAGATGGATTAAAGACTTAAATGTTAGACCTAAAACCATGGAGTACATCAGTAGCCAAATCCATTCAATATCTTCTAAATTATACTCCTAAGTGGTGTCTTTAGTATCGACTTATTGATATACTTATGACAACTAAGGAATAGCAGGATACTTGTTTTACCTTGCAAGATTTACTTACAGTTGTATGTCTTACAATGGCAATTATAACAAAAAGGTGGACTCGATGGGATAATATCCAGGAAGAGTTTGCTCTTCAGTCATTGCTATGGTTTGAAAATGTCTCTCAAACTTAATCCCCTATGTGACAGTGTTGGGAGGTGAGGCCTACAGAGATGATTAGGTCATCAGGCAAAGCCCCAGTGATGGATTAATGTCCTTACCGTGAATGAGTTAGTTATCAGCAGTGGGCTTGTTATAAAAGCTAGCTGGATTCCCTCTTCCCTTTGCAAACATGAACTCCTGCCCTTCCGCCTTCCACTGTGGAATGATGAAGCAAGGAGCCCTTCACGTGATGTCGGAACCCCCACCTTGGACTTCCCAGCCTCTAGAACTATAGGAAAAAAAAGAAAGAAATGTATATTCTTTAAAAATTACCCTGTCTCTGGTGTTCTGTTATAGGAACACACGGCAGCCAACTCAGATAATTTTTAATATGAATGTCATATATTTTATTTTATTGAAACTATTTTCAGAATGTCTCCCTTAGATAAAAGTTAAAATAATCTAATGACAAGGCTCTTCAGTGATAGTTAGTCTGGTATCAGTGAATTTGCAAGTTGATATTCAAATAAAAGTGAAAAGTGCTGATGACTGTCACTGCTGCTGCTGTTACTGTATGTGTTGAAACTTGAGGGATGCAAGGTGAATATTTGTAGAAACAGGCAAATGTGACTCAGTTTTTTGATCCCATTCTGTCCTCCTGTATACAGGACATTTTAGGCATCAATTGTTTCTGCCATTGTTGTAGTTGCGTGAAAAAATGCAATTTTTTTCATACTCTGTGTATAATTGTAAGAAATGACACATAGTAGGTATTTGGTAATACCTCATATAAACTTCCTGCCTTCAATTTATTGTGGATCCTTCAGAAAATTAGGTTAACAATCTAGATTTGAGAAGGATGCAGATAAAAGCAAAGGTGGTACACAGACACATGATACCAGGACTTCTTGTTAATCTGTCTGTGTTGGTTAAATTAAGCTTGAAAATGCTATAAGCCTTGGAAATTGAGCTGCTCACTGGTTTGAAATCATTGCATATAAAATACTATAGAGGGTAATTTTAAAGAAGCATTTGCTTTGAAAAGAGAAGGAAAACCCTGGCTATGTAAAGTCGGAGTAGCAGGACAAGTATTTTATAATAATTAGAGAAAATTGATGGAGGTAAAATGAATTGTTGCAAACTCAAGGTATAACCATCAGGATGGGAGACTACACAGAGAAAAGGAGTAGCCAATAAATAAATCCTCACTTCAGTGTGTTAGGCCAGAGAGATGTTGGCTAAGTTAGAAACACTAATGTTTATAGAAAAACTTTTGAATATCCTCATTTCTCATATCTTCTACTTGCTTTTCCTCCAGTTGTATGCAAGAATTGGAGAACTACACTGGAGTTCAGGAAGCTAAGATTATGGATTTTTTTGAGAAATCTGTCATCACACAGAAGAATAAGGAGAATTGTTATTTTAAAAGACTAAATCTAAAAATATAGAATGTAGGAATAAAATGACCAGAGAATGAAAACATAAAGCTCATAGACAGTAACATTTGATGCTTTCAATTGTGAATATGTATTTGAATAATAAGAAATTATGCATCTGTCACTCATCTAAATTGAATAATTCTTTCACTCAGACACTTTATTTTTAAAAAATCCTGTTAAGAAAGACAATTATGTTCAAAATAATAGTTTGTTGTACATTGTTATGCAAACAGACAAGGTAGAGAAAGGCATGGAGTAGCGTGAAAAGGTTGCTAGAAGCAGATTCACAACCTAAAATAAAAGGAAAGTTTCTGGAAATATATATTGAAGAAACTATTATTTAAATATAAATCTGTATATTTTAATGAAAGGGGTTGGACAACACATGACATTTTCAATGTAATTTCTTTTTACATAGTATTGTAGATATTTTTATATTTCAATGATTAAGTCATAATTTTGATGGCTCTGTAGTGTGTCATTGTATCCCATAATGAATTTAATCTCACTTTTTTTTTTTTTTTTTGAGACAGAATCTCACTCTGTTGCCCAAGCTGGAGTGCAGTGGCAAGATCTCAGCTCACTGCAACCTCCACCTTCCAGGTTCAAACGATTCTCCTGCCTCAGCCTCCAGCGTAGTTGGGACTACAGGTGCCCACCACCACACCTGGCTAATTTTTGTATTTTTAGTAGAAACAGGGTTTCACTATATTGGCCAGGCTGGTCTCGAACTGCTGACATAAATTGTCCCCTTAATAATTACCTAGTGACTATTTTTGACTCTTATAAGAATTTTGGACTGAAAGATTATTTGGTTGGATATTAGGATAGCCATTCAGGCCCTCATCTGACGCCTATTTGCACAGAATATCTTCTTCTTTCATTTTCCACCTATTTTTGTCTTTGGATCTAAAGTGAATTTCTCGTTCACAGCATATAGATGGATCATGAATTTTTAGTTCATTCTGCCAATCTCTGCCTTTTGATTGCAGTTTAATCCATTTACATTTAAAGTAATTACAATTAAGATAGGACCTAATTCTACTATTCTTCTCTTTGTTTTCTGTATATCTCATACCTTTTCTCACTCCTCATATCCTCCATTACTGTTATGTATTACATTAAATTGACTTTTATAATTTACCATTGCAATTCCTCTTTCAATAGTTTTTGTGTATGTTTTTAATATTTTCAATTATTACCATGATTAAAATTAACATATTAAATTTATAATTATCTAATTTGAATTGATACCAACTGAACTTCAATAGCATACAAAATTTAGTCTCCAATTTTTGTTCAATACTGTCCCCCATCCCCCACATTCTTATGGTCACTATTATATCTTCAAACATTTTGTGATTTTTAATATAGATTTATAATTATTTTAAGCATTTTAAAAAATAATGTAGCAAATTAAAGTGGAGCATAAACTAAATATATATTAATGCTGGTTTTTATATTTGCATATGTATTTTTCCACACCAGACTTCTTTTTTTCTTTATAATGCTTTGGGAAACTGTCTAGTAGCCCTTAATTTCATCCTGAAAAACTGCCTTTAACATTTCTTTCAAGGAAGATCTACTGGCAATAATCTCCCTCAGCTTTGTATATCTAAAAATGTCTTCACTTCTCTTTCCTATTTGAAGAATAAGTTAGTTGGATATAAAATTTTCTGTTAACATTATTTTTCCTTTTATCACTTTAAAAATGTCATTCCACTGTTTTCTAGCCTCCTACTTTCGGATGACAAGCTGGCTATTAATCTAATGCAGGACTGCTTTTACATTATTTGTCTCTTCTCTATTGGCACTTTAAAGCATCTTTCCATTTTTGTCTTTCAAAAATTTAATTATGATATGTCTCAGAGTAAGTCTTTTTGTGTTTTTCCTTTTCAGAGTTTGTTGATATTTTTGGATTACAGATTCATGCTTGTTTTCACATTGTTGAAATTTTCAACTATTTATATTCTAATATTGGTCTGCCCTTTGCTTTTTTCACTCTTCTAGGACTCCTATTATATGTATTTAGTACACTTAATGTTCACAGGTCTCTTAAACCTTGCTTTTTTTTTTTCTTGAATCTTCCTTTTTGCTCCTCAGTCTCAGTAATTCCAACTGAACTTTCTTCTAATTCACTTATTCTTTCCTCTGCATGCTCAAAACTGGTATTGAAATCCTGGGGTACATTCTTCATTTCCATTATTGTACTATTTAGTTCCAAAATATCTGGTTCATTTTTCTGTATCTTTATTCATGTTCACTATTTGTTCATACCTCATTCTCCTAGTTCATTTAGCTATTTGTCCACAATTCCTTTTTGAACTTTATAAGAATATTTCAGAGTTGATTTAGTAAGTCCAAAATCTATGCTTCTTCAGGGCAGGGTTTGTTAATTTCTTCTGTGAGTAGGACACCGTGCAATGTTTCCTGCCTTGCTCCATAATATTTTGTTGATAATTGAACATTATGAATTTTATATTGTGGCCATTTTCTTCAGGGTTCATTTTTGCTGTTTGCTGTGGGTTGTCACTATTTAGTGACTTTTAAAATTTATTTCTGTTAAGTCTATATTTTTGGTATTATGTGGTCTCTGTAGTCTCTATTTCTTGAGATTTTGTTCAGTTGATATTTAGAAAGAGGTTTC
Organism: Pan troglodytes; assembly: GCF_028858775.2. Taxonomy (NCBI): domain Eukaryota; kingdom Metazoa; phylum Chordata; class Mammalia; order Primates; family Hominidae; genus Pan; species Pan troglodytes. Next base: position 109,356,750 of record NC_072412.2, on the reverse strand, counting down.
TTTTTTTTTAAAAAAAGTGGGGAGCTAAAGAAGGAAACAAGGGAAAGGAGAAAAAAGAGAGAGAAATGAGAAATAAAAACAAAAATAAACTTCTATTCATTGCCTCTTGGCTTTTTTTCTGGGTCATTCCTTCAACACTTATCCAGGCCCCTTAAAACTCTAACTCAGCCTTCGTTTTCTATCTATGCTAAGCCTAGAGATCAGATAGAGGTGAAAGCTTTAGGTTCTCTCAGATCTTTTTGAGCCTACATTGTTCCCTGGGCATGTGTGTGGCTTTCTAAATTTCCCAGTGTATTTGGGCTGCTTTTGAATATCCTCATTTCTCATATCTTCTACTTGCTTTTCCTCTCAGGCCTTTAGTGCTTTATCATTACCTCACCTAAAATGTTTGACCTCAGGTAGCAGTGGGTTGTTCCTTTACCTTAAAATACGTTTAAAGAATACTGTTTTTATGCCCTGAGTTCCAAATGAGGCAAAACAAAGACAGGCTGCTTGTGCCAGTCATTCAGGCAACACTCAGAATGATCAGAGAGTGGAAGCACAATTTTTTCAGAGGAAGATCTGCTTTGCTCCCTGCTGACTCGGGGATTAAGGTCCGACACTGCAAATGTGGGATCCTGTCTTCAAAATTAATATGGAACTGGATGTGATGTGGTGAGGCAAAGTCATGGAAAATGTCATGATTTTCAATCAATTTTTGAGTTGTCTTTATTTGGATTCAGTGGTTTCCATGGTTGTTGAAAACTTTAGACTGTTTTCCAGAGTTCTGACCACTGAATTCTGACAGTTTTTGCTCCATTTTTAAAGTTCTTAAAGAGGGATGGGTTTTTGGAGCTACCTACTACACCATTTTCACTGCCATCACTCTTGTTATCCATTATTGGTTACAAAAATAATGTGTAAGTATAGATACATATATATAAAACATGTATTGGTATATTATATATGGCAGTAATGGATATAATCTATATTATATAGTACTAATACATATACTATAAAATATACACACATCTATTTATTAAGTATATTTAATATATACATATATAAAATATATTAGTATATGATATATAGTAGTAATATATAATTATATAGCAGTAATAAATATACTACATAATATATATACCTACATCGATATATTAAGTATATTTAATGTATATATGTTATTGTGTATAGTCAACATGATATATTTGACAAAATTTTATACAGTACGTAATAAAATAATTTGAGATTTTGGAGACATACTTTCAATTGTGGATCTACAATTGCCATGACATTTATGGTAAAGTGACTTCCTATTGAAAGCAGAATTTTAGTCCATTCGTTCTTTAAAATGACAGTTATTTACTTTACTTCTACATTCTGCACGGCAAACATGATGTATGTCAGAGCACTTGCGTGATCAAATTTCAGTTTGTCACTGCAGGTTTATACCAGCCATTTTCAGCACCACTTACCCTGGGTTCCCAGCGAACAGTGTGCTTTTGCATGGCACCATTTTAAAAGTCCATTAATTATATTACCAAATATGGAAAACAGTTTCTTCCACAGATTGGCAAAACAGAGAAGTGTTACAGTTGCCTTTGAATTGCACAAGTCATGAAAATATGAAAACAAAGTAATTCATTCTGAATAAGCTAGTCTTAGTAGTAATGACTATTCATTTATAAAAAGTGGTGTGAAAAGCCTATGCAATTCATTTAAATCCTAAGTAAACTTAAAATAAAACTCCAGTTTATGTGAAACATTTTGAAATAAACTACAAAGTAATTTTCTACTTGAATCATCCCAGTGGTTTACTCTTCCATCTTATTGTTTTAAATTTTTACTGTATATATAAGCAGAGCAGTACCTAGCATGAAGAAATTACACAAGGAAAGCATATCTTGTGAAGTCATCTTTAAATCATGCCTTATTCAGAATTATGTTCCAAGAAACTAACACCGCAAAAATAAATATTAAATGCAGTTGCTTTAATATTACAACAAATTATGATAGTCTATTTAAATTCCATTATTAGAGCATTTTCAAAATGTGTCATAAATAATTGACCATTGTAAGAAGCAGCCAGTTGAAATTTTGCTCTATCAACAAAAGCATGTAGTATTTATATTAGTAGTATGATATCCACACATTTAATTATGAATAGGGCATATATGGAAGCCTTGGCCCATTGTACATATCAACAAATGAATCAATGAATTAAAAATATTTAAACAGAAAAAGAAAACACATAATCCTTATCAAATTACTTCATACTCATAAATAAAATGTTTCCTTTATCCTTTCTTTTTTCAAAATGTTGATTTTATAACACTATAAATTTTAAATTATTTAACATTGAATAATATATTAGATATTGCCAATCTCAAGTAGAATTAGACACATTTTATCTCAATTATATATACAGATGAAATTCAGTTGAGAAGTTAAATTCTCCAAAATAAAATATTGAGTATATAAGAACATAGATTTTCTGTTACATGACTATTCTATTGTATTCAGATAGAAGAAACAAAATATTGATGGAATAGCTATTCCATGCTAGTGTTAACTGTGTTCAATGACTTCCTTTAATTTAAAATACAGAAATTGTAAGGCATCATTGCCCTCATGTTGTTATTTTGTATGCCAACATTTATTAAGAGAATTTTCTGTGTCATCTAGTTAGTGATGAATATCTAAATATCTTCTATTTTATTAAGATGGACATCACACTCTTAAAGGAAAAAACCCCTGTTCTTTCCATTTTAACAAGATAGATGCCATGTATGAGCAAGTGGCATATTAATAAAATTTTAATGTCAGGAATTAAAGAAGCAAATGAGAATATAATAGATCAAAGTCCAATTTAACTAAGGAACAGTGAGTTGATAAATGGCTAGTTTACACTAGGTTCTCTAGATTTAATATATGTCACAAAATGTAATGTCATCAAAACTTACTAGTACTAAAGTTAAGGAAAACAAATAATGAGATACTATTGAAATATGTAAGAGTACTACTTTTTAGCTAACATACATTGAAGTATATAAAACAGAAGAGAGATGAAAAATGTCTCCCATAGTTTTGTATATCAGGAGGAAGAATTCATCACTGAAAACAGAATAAAATTTTACATTTCATTGTCTAAAATTTTGTCTATAAAACTCTTTTGTGTACTGCTTTTTGCTTTTGATTATATTATGCTTTTGTACTTACTAGGAGTTCATTCATTCACTCATTGCATAATATGCACATTTAATACTTGCTTTGGAAAGAACCATAGATGACTAGATAGTGTTCAATTTAACCAATGACAAAAATAAAAATAAAAAATATATAAATATTCATAGTAAAGACCAAAAATGAGATAGAATCTTTGAGCTCAAAGTTTTAAGAATCTTCAATACTTGCATCTCACATACTTTTCCCAGAACTTAAAGTATAATAACAAAAATTTCTTTTTCTCTTACCAACCTGTCAAAATTAGCCAAGCCCCATTCACACCGTAACTTCAAATGCAGTCCTTCAGATCATTTGGTTTATGATCCTCTTAGCACCTACCATTATCTTAGATAATCTTATGTATTTCTTCATTTACTTCTGCATTTTCCCTCTGGTCGCATTTGGAATATAAACTCTGTATAGTAGATAATCTTATTTTTCTCTTTTCTGTGTGTTTAACTCCAATAAAACTTCCCAAAGCAGCCAGGCACGTTGGCTCATGCCTATAATCCCAGCACTTTAGGAGGTTGAGGTAGGAGGATTGCTTGAGCCCAGGAATTTGAGACCAGCCTGGAGGACACAGTGAAACCTCATCTCACGACATAGATAGATGATAGATAGATAGATAGATAGATAGATATGATATATATATCTGCATATATACATATATGATTATAGATATTTATTAAATAAGTAAATATGTATTTAATATTGAAAATTAGGAAGTTGTTTTATATATGCATGATATCACATATATATGACAGCAGATCTGCTGTATCTGCGGGCATCTGCTGTCTTTTATATATATATATAAAAACAACTATCATATATATAACATGCATATGTTATATATATATGCTATCATATATATACAACTTCCTAATTTTCAACATTAAATGCATATTTACTTATTTAATAAATCTAATGAAAATATAAGATATGCTCACATACTATCACAATACAAGAGCTTATGTATTAGGTGCTACAAAGAAACGAGAAAGTGACAGCATCTTGCAATTTCAGAGCAAGGTTTGAAACATTTTCGCTTTACTAATACTATTCATGAATCCAGGGAGAGTTTAAATGCAGATGGCTTTGACCTACAGCAGAGCAGAAGACAGTCTGCAGAAGCAAAGAAATGAAATAGGTTTGAGTGTACTGCTTTAAAAAGTGGGGAAGTATTTCAGGGTAACTTTTGTGAAGAAAGCAATATTAAGATAATAAAGATATGCCTACTAGGAGAGCTAAACAAAAGTGAGGGTTTAGCTGACGCTGTATAGCGAGAGTTGCTGGTAAGCACGCTTTTGTTCATTTATTCAAAATGCATTGAACATCTCCTTTATTATGAACTGTCCTGTCCAATTGCTTCTTTCTTTTCCAGAGTTTTAAATCTATACCCAAATGGTCCTCATTATTTGCTAGACAGACACTCAAAAACTAAGAATATTAGACTTTATATTTGAACATAAATATGTAACAGGTGCTATATCATATCTTTGGAAAGGGTTCTGAAGCAATGAATGGTTACTAAATAACTTTATATAGTGTATTTTTATAAGCATATCAAATTTTAGTGGGTTTATTCTTTAAAATGCTTTAGAGACTCTAAAGTAGAAACCCTTGTTAGAATAATTTAGCTTTACAGTTGTTTCTTTGAACATAAATGCATCTATCTGAAGGTTCCCATAAAACAAATTCATCAGTATTCTATCTTGTGATGTATATTTACCATTTTATGCACGAGATAAAGGAAAGCTTGCTCAGTCTGTCTTCGTTTCTTTCTCTCTGTGTGTCTTGGCGAGAGTCACATGCTGTAATAAATGGGTGGGGGGAAGTTGTATGTATCACTGGATTTGTATGCTACAAATAAGAGAAATGGGAAGACTTTTTTGCAGGAGAAATAGACAAAAGCATAAACATAATTTGGAAAAAAGAAATGACAAGACAGGAAGGCACAGGAGTACACTCTTTCGAAATGACTGAAAAAGGAAAAGGTGGAAGGTGGCAATGTTTTTTCTGATGGGCTTAGATAATACTCAGGTATGAATATAGGTAGAGTTGGATTTCCTCTCTGAACCCAGATATACTGATGCCATGCCTTCTTTTCCTGGGACACGATTTACTAGCAAGTGAATGTTTTACAGTATTTTCCGTTACTAATTACACTGAGCTTGTTTTTGCAGACCCGGGGATTCTCTGAAAGTAATGCAGCAGCTGTCTTATACAACGTGGACCTTATTACCTCTGAGCACTTCCCATTACTCCTTCCCTTGTTCATATACCTTTCCGGAACACTGGCCTCCTTCTGTACCTAGCGTATAAGAGGCGGCTTTCTATGGCCTCCTCCTCCCGCTGTCTTGAATACTCCCCTGCCAGATAGCCACAAGACTTACTTTCCTATCTGCAGCTTCCTGAAAAAGAAACAAATGAGGGAGTGGAAGTTTAAACAGAGGAAAATCCTAAACAATGGTATATTGCCAGGGTTGCCGCTAGGCCTTGCCTAGAGGTGTTCAGAAGGGGTCCAAGAACTGTCCGCCTAAGTCATTCACTGGAGGCTTCTGTCTCTGAGTGGATGAAGGCTTCTGCTATGATGGAGAAGGCCCTGGCACAGAAAGTCTGACTCACAGCTAGTGCTGCAGGTGAGATGCCATTAGCCAAGGTGCAATACCATCCTTGCCGACAAGTATCTGCTACAAAAATCAGAAAGGGGCTGAGGGATGCCAGAGGACTCTCTTCTCCTCCTGCAACCCTTCAGTTACTTGCTCACATCTGACTGCCCTGGATAAAATCCCCATAATCTCTGTATTCCCAGCTTCTTGCCCTGTGCCACCTCCCCCTGCTCTGTTTATCTTCCATAGTACTTATCACCATTTGCTACCTGTCAGCAGCATACCACATTAGGGAGGCGGGGTGAGCCTTCCTGGGTACAGGCAATGAAGGATGCAACTATAGAAAAATTAAAGACACAATAAACTTGCTAAAATCTTCAACTTTTCATTTTCACCATGCACTCCCAATTCTAAACAAAGTCAATGACAAAACCTACATTTTCTCTGGGAGACTGACCACCTCCCCACCGCCTAGCCTCCTTGAGACTCTTATTTATTCAGTTAAATACTGTCTCACTCACTAAAATGTGCTTTCTATGAACAGATCATTTTTGTCTATTTTTCCAGTGATGTAACTTTAGGGCTTGAAAGGCACCTGATGTATACACATTTGTTGGCTGAGTGCATGAATATCCTGCCTCTCCTCGCCAGTCCCTGCCATCATCAGAGTTAGGCCTTGTGCTTCAGGACTGGGGCTCTCCCTTCCCTTCCGCTGGAGAGGAGCAAGTGGATGGGAGATTGGAAGTGTTTTATTGTATTTCAAATTTTAAAAGGAACAAAAAAGAAAGAAAGAGAAATTCTAGAGTTGCTAGGAAGAATTCCTAAAAAGAGAAAAACTCCTTGTCGGAAAGTCTAGGCCCAACTAATAATCTAGCCACATTTGTTAGCAACGAAGAAGGGATAAAATAAGCTGCAGTGCACCAGATGGATAGGGGAGCAAAGGGATCCAGGTTCTTCAGAGAAGCAAAGAACTGAGCCCTCCTCAAAGTCACCCTTTGGATGGAGGTGTCCTGAGGACTCTCTCCTAATGCCCTCATCCTGGAGAGGTTTTATGAAGTTCTTCTATGGCCGGCATGACTCAGCAAGAAAGAGTCCAGTGGAGCCCAGCTTTGAATGCACTTGTGAGTCTTCACCAGACCCAGTGCCTGCTGTTACCTTCAGAAACCAGAAACCAGAAAACAGGTTCCTCCTTCTGTCTAGAACCTGTTAAGCCTAATACTCTTCTAGGATAAAATGAAGTTCAAGACCCACACAGGAAACTGATATTGAACCTCAAGCCAGCTTCAAAGTCAAACAGAATTAAACATTCAATTTTATGCTTAAAATAAAGGTGACAATTCTTGCTTGCCAAAATACTAGTACAGTTAGTAAAATTTACATTCTCATCCCTTCTTTTTGTCCTCCTACATTCTCTCCTGTCCCCCTCTTTTCTTCCTTCCTTCTATCCTTTCTCTCTCTTTTGCTTTCTCAAGAAATATTTTCAGAATACCTTCAATTTACTCTTTTCTCATTATTTTATTTATCCATTCATCTCACAGGCTGTGGAGAAAGAAAAAAGAAAACATAAATCACCTGACCAAGTCCACGCAATGATTAAATGTTAGAAGTTGAACTCAAACCCACGTTGCCTGCATTCAATTTCTCCAGTCTTTCTCCTGCAGTACTTTACTTCTGCTTTGTTCTTCCAACCCTTAAATCCTGTTAGTACACAGAATATTCTTATACTACTTACAAAAAGGTCTTTCTCCGGGGGAAAGCCATTTCAAAAAATGCTGTGGCCTGGGGAAGGACTCTAGATCCCAGCCCCCATCTGTGCCATCCACCTGGAACTCTGCAGAGAGTGACTGCCCACCTGAGCTCTATCTCTGCTCTCTTCTAGTGCCTCTCCCTTTCCTTCTTCTTCAAAGGTCCGTTGTGCTTATTCAAGGTGCAAGTTTCTCTAACCAAGGAAGACGTTTATACAGGTATTATTTTTAGCTAAATTGCCAAAGCAAACTCTAGGACTTCAAAAATCCTACTGATAAAGACAAACCAGTGCATCATCATTGCACAGGCATGTAGATAATCCTAAAAGGCCTCCGTTTTATGGAATGTGTGTAAGTGATTGGGCAGAATGCAGTGGTGCTTGGGTTTACCCAGGTAAACAGTGTGATCATGCTGAGCTTGTCTTTACCATCTTTCTCCTCCCAACTCTAGAGAAAAGTGATGCATTTGAATATTATGTGTATATAGAAAGTCACTTTGGTGAAAGAGAAGAAATAATAGGAAAGGGACAGTGCCAAGAGATATTCAGAGGCACTAGGAGCTGCCCATGGCTGCCATTTTATCATTCACCTCTGCTGTAAAGGAGCGACTCCAAATGATAATGTATTACAGGAAAAAAAAATCATTAAATTGCATTATTCAAAGAAATATATACTTACAGTACAGTTATAACCTTTTCTGAAATTATACTAGATTCAATTAAAACTTGATTGATCAGGTCTTAACATTTCTATTAAATAACCGAAGATTGTAAGAGGAACTAAAAAATGGTTTGGCCTAAATTTAGCTTATTAACCATCCCTCTAATCCACCCTCCCCCTACCCACAAGCCCTGCATTACCCTTCCCAGCCTCTGGAAACCTTCGTTCTACTTTCTATGTCCATGAGTTCAGTTGTTTTGATTTTATATTCCACAAATAAGTGAGGACATGCAATGTTTGTCTCTCTGTGCCTGGCTTATTTCACTTAACATAATGATCTCCAGTTCCATCCATGTTGTTGCAGATGACTGGATCCCATATTTTTTGATGGCTGAATATTACTCCATTGTGTATATGTGCACATTTTCTTTATAATAAATTGAAGAGTCTAATTGGATTGTTTGTAACTCAAAGGAAAAATGCTTGAGGGGACGGATATCCCATTCTCTATTATGTACTTATTTCACATTGCATGCCTGTATCAAAATATCTCTTGTACCCCATAAATATATACACTTATTATGTACCCACAAAAATTAAATAATAATAGTAAATAAAATAACATAAATAAATAAATTTAGCCTAACTCTTCCTTGCGTTGGTGGCCCAATCAAACTAACTGATTTTAAAACACAGTAAATAAACCACATATCCCTGGTGAGATAGTTTCAAAAACAATGAATGCAAAGAAATTATCAGCTCTTTCATTATTAATATTTTATCTTGAAATTATGAGATCATATATACATAAGTAAATAGATGAATATAAATAAATTGATATATATATATGATAGAGCAAATTAAAATTGTATTGTTAAGATTTTCAGTAGAGGCCGGGCGCAGTGGCTCACGCCTGTAATCCCAGCACTTTGGGAGGCCAAGGCAGGTGGATCATGAGGTCAGGAGATGGAGACCATCATGGCTAACACAGTGAAACCCCATCTCCATTAAAAATACAAAAATAAAATTAGCCAGGCATGGTGGCAGGTGGCTGTAGTCCCTGCTACTCAAGAGGCTGAGGCAGAAGAGTGGCATGAACCCGGGAGGTGGAGCTTGCAGTGAGCTGAGATCATGCCACTGCACTCCAGCCTGGGCGACAGAGTGAGACCCCAGTCTCAAAAAAAAAAAAAAAAAAGATTTTCAGCACAAGAAAAAGATAAAATATAAACTCACAAAACTCAAGTAAAAATTCAACACTTTAAGTTTGAATTAGAAATATCTAAAAATATTACATATATTAAAAATAAAATTACTAGCTCTGCCCACTGGAAAAGGCCAGTAGCAATAGCAATCCTAGTCAGCTATCAAAAAACCACATTGGCACTTTGGGAAGCCAAGTCAGGCGGACCACTTGAGGTCAGGAGTTTGAGACCAGCCTGGCCAACAGGGGAAACCCTGTCTCTACTAAAAATATACACACAAAAAATTAGCTGGGCATGGTGGCTCACGCCTGTGATCCCAGCTACTCAGGAGCCTGAGGCATGTGAATCACTTGAACCTGCGAGGCGGAGGTTGCAGTGAGCCAAGATTGCGCCACTGAACTCCAGCCTGGGTGACATAGTGAAATGGTATCTCAAACAAACAAAATAAAACAAACAAAAAACCCACAATGATAAGCATATGTGATCAACCTATTATATTTGGCTTCAGCCAACTAAGCTAATTTTCAATCTCAAAGTTAACTTTTAATTTTAAAATCTAAAAATGATGACTTCACTTTATAAATGTTATGTTCCGAACTTATTCTGCATATCCTATTATGATTTTCAACCATCTTCAAAACCTTCCATGTTTTATACAAATATTGACAGTTAATTTCATTGAGGTTAATATGTACGTTTCTTGGGTTAAAAAAGTGCCAATGACATTTGTTGCTCCTTTGGATTTCACCTATTAACTCACATTTGCCCCTATTTCATCAATTAAATACAGTGGCACTGTCTAGTAGTAGACATTATCTCCACAATCAATATTTCTACATGTATAGGACTTATCTTTGGCTTTTTAAAAGAACATACACAAGCTAATGAGTGAAAAAAGCACTTTGTCTGTGATCTAAATAATGAATTTAATATTGGGACAAGTCTAATGCCAATTTGCTTTTTAAATAAGCATTGTCATGCTAGGAAGTTAATTAAAGGTTTTGTTCTGCTTTGCAATAAGAAGAAAAACAAAACAAAACTTCGTAAAGCAGGAAGAGATAAAGGATTGATTATTTTGTCTGTTAACAGTGTTTCCTAGTTCTCAATTTGTTTAATAACTTATTAAGACACATTGTATTTCCAGCCTTCCATGTTTCTCTAAGTGAAACTGCAGATAGCTTGAAAAAAGTTTGCTGTGAGTATCGAGGAGAAAGACTATGTATAAAAACAATGTTATCTCAGAAAATATGCAACACTGAAATCATGCAGCTATCAGATTTTCAGTATTATTTTATAGCGAGAATTGGCCACTGAACTTGAGACAGGCTGCCTGGATACCCAACCCCCAGCTTTTACTAGCTGTGTGACCCTGGACAAGTAAGTTAACCCCTCTGAGTTTTTGTTTCTTCATTTCTGAAGTGAAACCTACCTGATGGGAATGTTGAAGATGAAATGGATTGACAAAGATTGATAGAACACATTTAGACGGGTGTCTTCCATATGGAAAATATTAGATAGGTCAGTATCTTCATGTTGTCTGTGCCTTTCTTTACTTACCATGCCTTCTTTTGCTTTGCCATTGTTTGTATTTTCAGCGTTATTGAAATGCCAGACTTACTTATTTTTTAATTAGAATCCCCTTCTAACAAAGGGTGCAAATCACATGTCTAAAAGCTCATGTTTGACTTTTAAGTCTTATTCCAGAAGAGTGCCCATATTTAACAATTCAATTTGTTATTAGATTCACTTGACTTTTGGAGACTAGCAAATATTCCTAGAATCAATCGCTCAAACAGTCTCTTCTACTGCCGCCTTACACATACATCAAGCATTGCTGCAAATGTTGATGGCACCTTCAGCGACCACATTCCTGACCTGTTCACAGCCACTCTTGCACAGCTGTTATCAATCATCAGAGATGGCCTGCAGGGCAACTGGGGTGCGGAGCCACCTTTCTCAGGGCCAGTGTGGCATCTTGCCACTCGTTCTTGCTGACCTATTTCTGAATATATCCTTGACCTTTAAAAATATTGCAGACAACGGCTTCTTCTTTTACAGGTATAATAGCATCTGAAAGTTATGCTCTTGAGTTCAACTTTAAGGTCCCCTTTTCACTTTTAAGGACAGTTGATATTTTAATAGATTGCTTTTACTGTACCACTTTGTTTTAAACCTGCTCATCCACCTCAACCCATTCTTGTTTCCACTGCAATTTTTCTTAAAATTTTTCCAGTTTTTATTATGAATTAAAGCATTTTTTATGGTTAAATAAATCTAGGATAGGTTTGAGAATTAACATTCATTTACTATCAACTTCATATATTTGAAACCATAAATTTTATGCACATTATATCGTACCTAATAGGTAATAGTACTTTTTTAATTTTATGTACTTGATTCTATACATATTTATTCATCTCTCTGTACTTAATGTATTACTGCCAATACATACCTAAGCTTTTAAACTGTACGAATCAGTATATGCTCTTTGAATATGATTTCATATTTGAATGTTATTTTGATAAGTGCATTAACTCAAATCCTGTAAAATAACAATATTTTCTTATTTTCTTTAGAATAGCTTGAACAATAAATCAGTGGAGAGAAACTGCAGTTGGCACGAAAAACTTGGCAATTAGACAGTTCTTTAAAAGTGTGTTACCATTCTTCCAGGAAATAACTAATGATGTTCAGAAAAAAAGAATTCAAGTAGCAAACAGCATGAGACACATTGAGACTTAGAAATTGTTAATTGTGAGTACCATGTCTCTCTGTCTTGTGTAGGGAAAGATGACTCTATTGTTCCAAACTATGAGACAAGCCTATTATGCACCTGGTATTTTCCTCTCTGGGTCTGAGGAAGTTTGTTTGACTTCTGGTGCTGGACCATTAGGTGGTTGGACTTCATCTTCTTTTCAGGCACAGAATCTGAACCACTGGGCTACAGCCCGCACCCAACGGCTGAATGCCTGAGTTTTTTTTGTCTGTTGCCCAGGCTTTACTGAAGTTCCACTCGGAACTTACCATTCCAATTTTTTTTCAGATTTCCTTGAAGTGTAGGTTTCCTAGGGCTATCTTAGCAAAATATAACAAACTGAGTAGCTTAAAACAACAAAAATATATTCCCTTATGATCTTAGAGACCCAGAAATCCAAAATAAAGGTGTTGGCAGCACCATGCTCCCTCAGAGGCTTCTCAGGAGAATCTTCTTGCTTGGTAGAGTTACTGGTAGCCCTCAGTGTTCCTTGGCTGGTGGCAGCATAATTCTGATCTCTGCCTCTGACTTTTCATGGCTCTCTTCCTTCTGTTCCTCTCCCTTCTCTCTTACAAAACCAGATATATTGGATTAGAGCCCACCTTAATAACCTCATCTTATCTTAACAATATCTGCAAAGATTCTATTTCCAAATAAGGTCACCTCCCATGTATTGAAGGTTAAGAGTTCAGCATATTATTTCAGCGGAAACAATTCAACTTAAAATACAAGACTACTTCTGATTATTTTATATCTAGCAGGATTTGAGCCTTTGATAAATTAAGAATAAGATGACTGTATTGGATTACCACTAAGTTAATTTAGACTATAATGTCCTGTATATTACTTTGTTATATTTATGATGATGGGTGCATTCATTGAGTAAGAAAATATTTATTGATCACTTACAGGCAAGCTGAGCTGAGCAGTGAACCCTATACATGTGATTTAGACACAGAGCTTCTTTTAAAGGAAATTACATTTTAGAGACAGAAATAAAACACACATAAAATACCACCAACTTAAAATAAAACATACCTGGGTGCAATGGTTCATTCCTGCAATCCCAGCACTTTGGGAGCTTAAGGCAGGCAGTTCACTTGAGCTCAGGAGTTTGAGACCAGCCTGGGCAACATAGAGAAACCCCATCTCTACACAAAATACAAAAATTAGCCGGGTGTGCTGGCATGTGCCTGTGGTCCCAGCTACTTGAGGGGCTGAAGTGGGAGAATCGTTTGAGCCCGGGAGGCAGGGGTTGCAGTGAGCTGAGATCGTGCCAATGCACTCTAGCCTGGGCAACAGAGGGAGACCCAGTCTCTAAATAAATTAATAAATAATAAATACCCTAAGAGATTCAGGGTAAGATTCTAAGAGGAAGGAGAGCATTGCCAACTAATAGGCATGGTCAAGAGAGGGTGTTTTCTCTTCCCCATCTAATTCTGAGCTTTGTGAAAAGCTTCTTCACACTCCTTAAATACATCAGCCTGTAAGTCTTCAATCTGACCATAACTTAAAGCAGCGCTACCCAAGGTGCGGCCCAAGGACCAGCACTATTCTGTGAACTGTTTAGGTCTATGGCAAGATACACACAGAAACTGAGAGTCCGTATTTTGAAACTTGTAAAGAAATTTCAATAAATTTAAGTATGTTGAATGTCATAACAATAAAGAAATGTTGGTTTGGGTTTTTTTATGTACTTTTTTCACTTTCTTTTTCTAGTGGTTATTTTTATTGTGTGTTATAGAGGTATACCATGATATACTGAAAAATTTTAATTAATTATTTGCCTCATTTGAAATGCTCTGAAGCAAGGACTTTCTTCTGGAGAAGGCCCACATTTAAAAACACAACCCTTAAGGGCCCTTAAGGGCCTCAGGCCAAATCCTTTTTTCACCCTCCCATCCCACAAGGCTGTAACTGACAACAGCTTTGGTGACTAGCAAGAAATTTAATTATTTTTCTTCATATCCTGACTTGCTCAGAGTGTCTAGGAAGGCATCCCAGGTATAAAAATAATTACTTTTTTAAACAGACAAAATGTTTGACCTCATTATGTGCAGGTCTTGAAGTCATATTCCTATATTCAAAGCAGAATGGCAGAGTTAAAAAAAAAAAAAACAAAACACTAAACTAATTGTTGAAGGACTGGTTCCACTTTCAAATCTCTCATGTCCTAGTTGAATGACCTTGAACACTTCTGCACTCAATCTTTAGAATTTGCTACCCATCTACCACACAGAGGTTTGTATAAAGCCAAGTCTTTATAAAGAGATTTTTTCATATACCAAATCTTTGAGGTTTTGATGACAGTTTTCTGTGGTATCCAAAATTTCTTTAGACATGCAAAGAATTAATATTTTATGGCAGGCATATTGCTGATTCTTCAGGAATATGCCAATGAGAAAAATGTTCCTTAAGTTAAATCTTAGACAAAGCAAACACATGAACTTTTCTTGAGCCTTTCTATAATGACTTTTGGGCTAAGATATAATGAGGAATCTTATTAAGGTAATAATTTTCACTTTGTAAATAGCCTGAATTTAAGATAGACCTAGATATATTTTTCTACCACTCTTCAAAGATGGGCTGTTAAAAGCATCCTAATAACCTGATATTTCTGGACCTCTTCATTTTGTTAAAACTGAAAATATATTGAATGTAGTTAAAATTTTTCCCAGAAAGGTTTTCAGAGTAAACACAGTACAGCTTGTGGGAGTCACACTATTATCTAACCAACATGCTTCAGAAACTACTGGGAAAGCCAAGCTCCAATGGGATACCAGAGTCCAATCATGATTCTTCTTACACTAGGAGCTCTATAGTAAATATTGACTATGGTAGAATCTTGCATCTGTGAATTTGTGTTTTGGTGAAAATTTGTGTTTTGGAAATGGTAGATAGATGAGAAAAAAATCCTTAGTTTTTTATATAGCTCTCTAAAAACCGGGATGGTATAATAGGTCATTTTAAGACCAAGAACTTAAACTAGCATAGTTCCTGTCCTGTGTTAAACCATACTAGGACCAAGCATACTTATACCAAGATCAAGTAAAAATAGCTTGTATTATTGTTCCAGGAATTACTTGTTCCTGGAAAATAAGAATATGAACCAACTAAACCACTTGTCTATTAAACCAAGTTTGCTAATTAGGGCTTACTTCAAGATTCTCACTTCTTTGCTGTGCCTGCAAAACCAAAGGTATTTTATTATATAAAATTTTCCCAATTCCAACTAGCTCCACACCTTGAAATATTTATCCTTAAATCACATATCCCAGGCTCTAAAGCATCTATATACTTCTATAGTATCACTACTTAGAGACTCCAATGAGACCCTGTCAAGGTTGTTTTTTTTTTTCCTACTGCTACAGTCTAACAAACTTGATTTGCTTAATCAATAGGTTTTTATGCTGGTCATTTGGAAAAAGATAGAGACAAAAGTGTATCAAAAGACTTTAGTTAATATAAAATTTTAGGTCAACCTACATGATAGCATTTTTCCACAACAATTCCCATTTTCTTCTTATTATTCCCTATGAACCAATATTGTTAGAGATATTGTTTCAACTGTTTACTTTTTACTTATTAGCTCTCTCCCACATTGTATGAAAATTGAAAGCCTCTTCCTTAGATAACATCCAGTATAAATGTATTCAATCTAGTCATTATCACCCCCTAAGTGTTTTGGTACCCTTCTCCTCTTATAAAACATAAAGGATAAAAGGAATATACATTATATCAATACCTGCATGTGGACACTACCTAGACATAGAGAAGTTGAGTTCAGGCATCAGTCTCCCATAGAAAATGAAGTCTGTTAAAACTGTTGTTGGAGGCACCAACTAGGAGCAGCTGTAGCTTGAGATAACCAAGGAGGAAGACCATAGCCTGGAGACCTCTAACCAGGATATAGGAAGCACAGTTTCTACAAGCAATGAGACTGAGGAAGTAAGGAGCCAGTGAATGGCTCTTCTGGACAATATTTGGTACATATGTGGCCTTAGAATAATTATTAGGATTCAGAGGTCAGAAGCCAGTAGTCCCAAAGAGCGATGGTTTTACAAATGTGTCAAATTCAAGCATGTTTTCCTAAAGAGAATTTGCCATGAATCCAGTCTCCAAGGAAAGTTTTATTATTCACAGAAGAAAATTTAAGGCCAAACTGATTTCCCAACATAGCAACAAAAGTTTATAGTCAAGGAGGTAGCTCTGTGTTAAATCTAAGAAACAACTACAACTTCAGTCTTACAGCACACATTCACACAATTTAAAGGATCCATATTAGTTAACTTGTCATTGTTTCTCATTGTTTTAGGGGTAACATTATAGGTTGTTTGAGCATAGACATTACCTTTTAAGTAATTAATTATTAACATTACAGATCTAAGTCTTATAGCACAGGAAAAACCGGATGGATGAGACAACATTGAACAAAAGTCAACGATTAAGAATCCTCTTAATTTTACAATTATTCTTTTGCCAGACACTGAAAAAGAAAAGGCATCCTCTTTATCTGCATGCCTTTTCACCTTGTGGGGCTTATGTCTGGGGAAAAAAAAGAGAAAAGGAAAATATTTACACAAAATTAATTCTGAAAGTTATTAAAAGACAAATCAGCAGATATTAAAACCACTAAAATTCTTATAAATTCTGATTTTTAATATTTGAATTAGACACATTTTTAATGGAGGTATATAAATGTTCATAGTTTCATTTCTCTTAGAGGGATTTTCCAAATATGTCCGGACACTTTGTTACTTGAGTTATGGTTGAATAACTTCATTATTTTAGAGATTAACGACTAACTGAAATAAAGGAGCCAGACAAAGTATATATTTTTAAGAAATCTGATTAATTAATTAAAAACATCATCTAGGCCGGGCGTGGTGGCTCACGCCTGTAATCCCAGCACTTTAGGAGGCTGAGGTGGGCAGATCACCAGGTCAGGAGATTGAGACCATCCTGGCTAACATAGTGAAAGCCCGTCTCTGCTAAAAATACAAAAACAAAATTAGCCGGGCATGGTGGTGGGCGCCCCTAGTCCCAGCTACTCGGGAGGCTGAGGCAGGAGAATGGCGTGAACCTGGGAGGCAGAGCTTGCAGTGAGCCCAGATCGCGCCACCGCATTCCAGTCTGGGTGACAGAGCAAGACTCCTCCATCTCAAAAATAAATAAATAAATAAAATAAAATAAAATAAAATAAAATAAAATGAATAAAACATAATCTAATATATTTTCACTTAGGATAATTCTTTAAAATTTTCTATTAAAAGAAATACACATTTTTACCAAGATGTTTATTATCATTAACTTGTCAAATATAGTTTTTTCAATGTTAATGCATAGTTTATTCTGCATTCCTTAATGCTCATTATAGACCAAACACAGTGCTTCCCACTAAGAACACATAGACCCAAAGTCTTCGTCTTTGCCATTATGGAGTTCTAGGTGTTCTAGATGCAAACTGAAATTCCCTATTGAAAGTTGTCATGACTAATTTTATGTGTCAACTTGCCTGAACCAAAAGGTGTCCACATATTTGGTCAAACATTATTACTGGTGTGTTTATGAGGATGTTTCTGGATGAGATAACATTTCAATCAGCAGAGTGAGTAAAGCAACTTGCTCTTTTTCGTGTGGGCGGGCCTCATTCAATCAGTTAGACGTTTGAATAGAACAAAAAGCTGACTATCTCCCATATAAGAGGAAATTCTTCTTGACCAACTGCTCTTGAACTAGATTGGCTTTTTTCCAGTATTTGGGCTCAAACTGAAACATTGACTCTTCCTGGATCTCAAGCCCACTGGCCTTTGAAATGTAACAGCATCAACAGCTTTCCTGGGTCTCCAGCTTGCTGGCTTACTCTGAATATCTTGGGATTTACCAGCCTCCGTAATCACTTTAGCTATTTCTTTATATTAAATCTCCCTGGAAAGATAGGTAGATAAATGGATATATAGATAGATAGACAGACAGACATCTTATTGGTTCTGTTCATCTCGTGAACCCTCACTAATACAGAGGTTTACACAGAACATTATGAGATGTGTAGAAAAGATCATATAATTAATCATGGGGTAATCATAAATGACTTCTCAATGGAGTGAAAATGTAATAAAAATCTTAATTTAAGTACTTTGAAGATATATCAGAATTCTAGCCTTCATCAGAGAAATAATACAGTTCACTTTATTTAGTATCTTTTTTTTTTTTTTGAGACGGATTCTCGCCCTGTCGCCCAGGCTGGAGTGCAGTGGCGCGACCTCAGCTCACTGCAAGCTCCGCCTCCGGGGTTCATGCCATTCTCCTGCCTCAGCCTCCCGATAATTTTTTTCTTTTTTTCTTTTCTTTTTTTTTTTTTTAGTAGAGACGGGGTTTCACCGTGTTAGCCAGGAAGGTCTCAATCTCCTGACTTCGTGATCCACCCACCTCAGCCTCCCAAAGTGCTGGGATTACAGGCGTGTGCCACCGCGCCCGGCCTATTTAGTATATTTTAATGTATTTTAGCAGCAGAAAGTTCTTTCAAATACCATTTTATATATTTTTTAAAAACTTCAATGAATAAAATAGATGTATCTCTAGCTGATCTAATTGATGTAGAAATGCCTATTAGATACTGTATTAGGCAGTTCTTTTGTGGCTATAAAGGAATACCTGACACTTGGTAATTTATAAAGAAAAGAGGCTTAAGTGGCTCATGTTTCTACAGGCTGTACAGGAAGCATGGTGCTGGCATCTTCTCAGCTTCTGGGGTGACCCCAGGAACCCCTTTCACTCACGGCAGAAGTTGAAGTGGGAGCCGGCAATTACATGGCAGAGTGAGAACAAAGAGGAGGAGAAGTCCCACACACTTTTAAGTGACCAGATCTCCAGAAAACACACTCACTATGGTGAGGACAGTACTAAGTCATGAGGGGTGTGTCCCCATGACTCAAACACCTCTCACCAGGCCCCACCTGTAACATTGGGTATTTAGAGATTTGGGTGGGGACAAACAAACATCCAAACTAAATTAGGCACCTACTCATCTACCAATTCCACTGAATTTTCTTTATAGACCTCTTAAGTCTCATACAGCAGTTCACAGGATTAAAATTACAGCTCAATTTAATCAGAGAGTGCCGGGGATCACACAATTATATTTGATTAAACATCGTTATACAATTTCAACTACCTTACTTTACAACAAATTCCAACTCCTGTGATTTACAAGATAACATTTTTCACAAGGAACAAGTATTTTCAAGTATGACTATTAGACTTGTGTTTGTTGCTATGTCTACTCCATCTGTGACAGAACAATTAGATAAAGTAATTAATCATGTCTTATTTTTCTGTAGATTGATGAGAAAAGAATAAAATGTATTTGCCCATAACACAAGAGATAAGAAGGGATTTATGTCTAGAGGCCTGGGATATTTTTTGTCTTGTAAGAGATTCAAGAGATGCTAGTTTTAAAAAACTAGGATTATGGAAGCAAGAGGCACAATTGTGTATTAGGTAGAGGGTTTGAAGAGTTGAAAGAGAGAGGAATGTGCAGAATGTAAAAAAATGACATAAAATCAATGGAAAACATGTATTATTCAACAAATCAGAAAAGTGGATAGTCATCTGAAGGAAAAATAATAATTTGATATTTTATTTTATATCTTTTGTTAAAATACATTTGGATGGATAAATAACTGAACCTTGAAACAATTGGAAAATTGTAAGAAAACAGAGGTGGATTTAGTTTTGTAGGTTTATAGTGGGCATGGCATTTCTAAGTAACAAACAAAGTACAGAAGACAAAATAAAGCACTGAGAAATTTAAATACACATACATTTTAAGATTCTTTTTTTTGTTTGTTTGAGACAGAGTCTCACTCTGTTGGCCAGGCTGGAGTGCAGTGGCACGATCTCGGCTCACTGCAACCTCTGCTTCCTGGGCTCGAGCAATTCTCCTGCCTCAGCCTCCCAAGTAGCTGGGATTACAGGTGTGTGCCATCATGCCTGGTTAATATTCTTTATATAAAATTTTTACACAAAGACTCATTAAATTGGCAAAATGTTTGCAATTCACACTACAGAAAATAGAAAAATTTTCTTAATCCATAAATACTCTTGTAAATTAAAAGGAAAAAATTCACCACCAAAAAAAAGCAAAGTGCATTTTATAGAGTAGAAAATACAAAATGTTTTTAAAAGTATACAGTGCTGGTGAGAATATGCCATTTTAAAACTGCTATGAAAAGCAATTTGTCAAAAACTACCAATATGTAAGTGGACATACTTTGTGACTCTGCAATTCACTTTCCCAGGAATTTATCCTACATATTTGTAAAATATTGTATACCTAAGGACATTCATTACAGCCATCGTGTGCTATAGTAAAACTGCATATGTGCTTAAAATATTGAGCAAATTAAATAAATTATGCTATGTCCATAAAATGAAATTCTTTAAAATTTTATATAGAATATAACATTTCCAGATGTAATGTTAAATTGAAAATTAAATGATCTATTATGTCTCTTTGTATGAAAAAAATACATACATGGTGCTTGGAGTGCATAGGAAACATCTGGAAAGACACCCAAGAATGGCTGCATCTAGAGATGCTAGTTGGGCAGCAGGAAGGGAGACAAATTTTTATAGTATTTCTTTTTGTACTTGTAAAATATTTATGTAGTCCATGTATAACCTCTTAGATAATAAATAAATTAAACATTCAAAGTCACCAAATATTTTGAAACAACACCAAAATATTAATATTGTATGGGTCAGAGAATAATAGAACAATAAAAACTATAAAATTCTTCGAATCAAATGTTAATAGAACAATATCTTATTTATTTATTTATTTAAAGTTTATGGGGTACAAGAGTAGTTTTGTTACATGGATATATTGTGTAGTGGAGAAATCTGGGTTTTTAGTATTCCCGTCACCCAAATAGCGAACACTGTATCCAATAGGTGTTAATAATTTCTCATTCTTCACCCCCTCTCCTACCCTATCACTGTTTGGAGCCTCCAATGTTTATGAATCCACTCTGAATGTCCGTGGGTACACATTGCTTAGCGGCCATTTATAAGTGAGAACATGAAGTATTTGACTTTCTGAATTATTCACTTAAGATAATGACCTCCAGTCCCACCCATGTTAGCAGAGCAACTTTATATAAAATGTGGTTACGTTCAGCTAAAACTGGAAATAAATGAAAATTAGGGCCTTAAATTGTATTATAAAACAAGAGACATAAAGGTAATTAAGCTATATTTAGCTTCAAGAGGAAGAGAAAAATATAGTAAACTCAAATAAAATGAGTGAGAACATGAAATTAAAAAATAAATATAAGTAAAACAAATAATCAAAAAAAAAAAAAACCCCAAATCATCAGCAAAACAAAAAGCGGTTACAAATTCAAAAAGCCTAGTAATACAATGAAGGGAAAATATGGTAAGAACACACATGAAAAGGATTTTATCTTCTGAGGAAAAAAAGTGAGTAAAATTACATGATCTTTTATCCCTGTGCCTTCTAATTTTTAAAAAGAAAAAATAACAATCTTAAGCCAACACCTCTTGAAAATGAAAACCGTAGGAAGATTACCTAACTTATTTCACAAGTCTTGCAACATTAAAGAGAGCAAAAGTTCTGCCTAAAAATATTAGCTACATTTAATTCAGAGGTATATTTTTAAAAAACATACCCTGGTCAGAAGCAGTGGCTCATGCCTGTAATCCCAGCACTTTGGGAGGCTGAGGCGTGTGGATCACCTGAGGTCAGGAGTTTGAGACTAGTTTGGCCAACATGTGCAACCCCGTCTCTACTAAAACTACAAAAAAATTACCTGGGCGTGGTGGCAGATGCCTGTAATCCATGCCTGTAATCCCAGCTACTCGGGAGGCTGAGGCAGAAGAATCGCCTGAACCTGGGAGGTGGAGGTTACAGTGAGCCAAGATTGCACCATTGCACTCCAGCCTGGGTGACAGAGTGAGACATCGTCTCAAAAAAAAAAAAAAAAAAACAACACCCTAACCGGGTAGTGATAACCTGGATGTACTAGATGGACAAGGTTATTTCAGTCTAGAAAATTGAATAATATGAAATATACTCTCAATACCTTTAAAAGGTGACCATCTTAATATATGCAAATATGTTTTATAAAATTTAAATATTCACTATAAAGCATTTGACTAGAACTGGACATGATAGTCATTAACCTGACAATAGTGTTGGCCAAAAAAAAAAAAAAAAAAAAAGAAGAAAATTAAAAAGTAATTTCTGTTGCATTCTTTGACAGTCAGGAAAAAAAAAGAATGTCTAAAAATAATACCACCATTCAACATTACACCAGACAACTTAGCCAACTGAAAAATACATTAAAAAGAATACAAAAAGTTTGAGATAAAATGAGAAAAATCACCATTAAATGATATGATTGTCTACATTAAAAACTCAAGAGAGTTAGTTAATTAAAACTGGTTAGGTTTAATAGACCAACTATATTTTAAAATGGTGGAAACTTTCAGCAACAATAATCAAATTAAAAATATGGTAGAAAAATAATTCCATTCAAAAAGAAAAAAAAACAGAAACAATAAAAGTACTGGGAAAGTAAACCTCTTCAAATGTATAATAAAATACCATTGGTAAAAATTCACAAACTTTTACTAAAGGGCATTGATAAGAAAGATGCAAATATAGATACACTCTGAAATATGTGACAATTTCTTGAGAAAATATACAAATCCTCAAATACATATATAAAATGCAAATTTTTCACAAATAATGGTGGCAGAGAAGTTCATTTGATATTTCTGGTGGTCTGATTATAGCTACAATCTAAATGTTTATAATTTGGTTTTATGTTAAACGTCCAAAGTCGGTGAAATTTTCCTCTCTTCTTCCATCAAAAGAAGGCATTATCATAGTGTGTGCCAGGAAGATCAACAAAACCAACACCAAGCAAGTTTGCACCGAAGGCCACTACCACTTATTCTCATCCTTACTGACCCCCAAAAGTCACGAGCCCTATGCAAGAACTTCCATTTCCTAAATGTAGTTCTGCTTCTTGATACCAGAGCCTCCTCAAGAACAAGAAAGGGCACATTGCTGATGCAGAATAAAGCCAACTAAAAAATATTGTAGTGTAGGAAAAGTCAAAGTGGGACTCACTGTGTGTGTAAGTTCTTGGATGTACTGTTGGTGAAAAGGGGACCCATGCTACTGGGCACTGATGAGCATCTGCAAACTATAAGAACAGCTTTTGTTGCCCTTGTCACCTCAAACCTTTTTGGGGGAAACTAGGGCTATAAGTAAATAGTTGATTTAGCACAATAAATAACTCAAATTCTGCCTCTCAAATGTATTCTATTCCTCGGAATGTAGAGCATAGCTCATAACATGGGAGCATATTCAGGAGTTTTGTTAGGGGCTGCCATGACAAAATTCCATAGACTGGGTGGTTTAAACATTGGACATTTATTTCTTGCAGTGTGGGGGCTGGAAATCAGGGTGCCAGGTTTTGGTTAGGTCTCTCTTCCTAGCTAATAGACAGCCCCTCTTGCTTCCCCCTCAGGTAACTTTTTTTTCAGTGCGTGTGCACTGAGAAGACGGTGAGCTCTGTGCTGGCTCTTACTATCAACACACTAATCCCATCATGAGGTGCTCATCCTCATGACCTCATCTAGCCCCAATTACCTTCCAAAGACCCATCTCCAACTGCAATCACACTGGCAGTTTACAGCTTCAGCATATGAATTTGGGGGTAACACAAACATTCAGTTGATAGCATGGAGCATGTTGCTTTAAACATCAAATTGGCAGATCCCTGTGCACAAAAGCTAATCAATCTATTGGACCCTTCAATTAAAATTTCTGTTCTAGGGATTTCTCAAAAGCACACAACTTTACTACAATAAACGTGTCTCAAAACTTAGACTCATTTAGATCCTTCAAACGTTGTTTATTAAAGACAAAAACCACTAACCTTCTTCATGATCAATAGCAGGCAATTCCCAGTCATCACTGCTCATATTATTGTATGTTCTTCTTTAGCTAAAGCATGACACAATAGTAAGTTTTATACTTTATTCCAGAACTATCCTGGTGTTTTTATTTCTATGGCCTTACTGTTCAGAAAACACAAATGTTTAAAGAAAATTCACAAATAAATAAAACTGCATACCAAGTAAAGGATTTTTTAGGTCAATATATTACGCTTCTGAGACATATCTAGGTAACCTTCTAATGTAGATCCATTCCATAACATCATGACCACAAGTTGTCCAAAAGCTGCCATTTGTTCATGCCATCTCCTATCTCAATTTAAAGACAAAAATTAAATGAGTATGATACATTTCAATAGGTAAGAAGTCTCTACCTCCTTTACAACGGTATTTTTCTTCCTTTTTTATGAGCAGCCAAAAGGTTGAGAACTCCCTATTCATTCAGTCTTATTTACTTAGCCTGACACGGTTTGGCTCTGTGTCCCAAACCAAACCTCATCTTGAATAGTAATAATCCCCACATGCCAAGGGTGGGACCAAGTGGAGATAATTGAATCATGGGGACAGTTTCCCCATACTGTTCTCGTGATAGTGAGTTCTCACAAGATCTGAGAGCCCTGTGCTCAGCACTCATTCTCTCTCCTGTCGCCATGTGAAGAGGTACCTTCCGCCATAATTGTAAGTTAACTGAGGTCTTCCCAGCCATGCAGAATCTTGAGTCAATTGAACTTCTTTTCTTTCAGGGTATTTATTCATAACAGCATGAGAACAGACTAATATATGGCCTTTCTGTGCTGTGCTGGGTGTTTGTGTTGACAGCTTCAACAGAGAGGCTTGTTTTACAGTAATTCTCCAACAGTCATATTTTCTCCAGGCTGAGTCATCTCCACTCTTTATTTATTCCCTGGCTGCATTTGAAATTTGAATTTTGTCATTCTGCTTTCCAAAGGCAACAGATTGGGAGAACTCCAGAGTGTTAGATAATGGAACACAGGCTGCTAATCTTTGAAAAAAGACTATAATCCTAGAGAACATGGTGCCAGACTTTTTTTATTCTTTCATTTTCAATCTAAGGAAGAATGGCTGAACACACTTAACTGATCAAAGCATATAAACATACTTTTGGAATCATATTGCTTGAGTGATAAATACGATAATTTAACCTTTATTTTGGAACATGTGGCAATGAAGTCCATTTCCTTCTTTCCTATAATTTTATTCACTCTGATAGTCACACGATCTCCATGCTGCCATCTATCCTTTTCTGTTGACAGGAAGAATAGTGATTATTCAGGTGGGTATGTGATTAAGGTGGCGTGACACTGAAAACTGAATGTTCACCCTAGCAGTTAGCCCTCCACCTTCCTTCAAAATTCAGTGTTTGCATCCAAGTGTTATGAACATATAGTCCAATTTTAAAAGAGAAAAGAAATGGAAACACCCCAAAGTCATGATTCCACATAAAACCGAGATTCTAAAATCACTAACCTGAATATCACAGAGAAGTTACTTAGCCCAAAGACTATCTGTTGAATCCTGGTTTATAGACCTGAATTATATATAATCTTGAAGAGCTTTCTTCCAGTGGACACAGAAATAAAACAGACTAGGGAAAATCTTAGGCTAAGGCCATTTTTGCACTGTTTCTGGTCTTACCCCATTTCCACTCTGCTCTTTGCAAAGCACCTCAAAATCTGAAATAAATTCCCGTTCCATATTATATACCAACTACACGAACTTGAAGAAAATAGCACACAAAGAAAGCAATTCGGTATCTATTATGTTCCAGGTATATAACTTATCTCCTCCAAAAAAGGACCAAATTCTTTCTTCTGTTGCCTGTCTGTGGATTAGAGAACTCTATTTTGTCCTTTGACCTCTGTCAGAGCATTTCTTCCCTTGAGGCCGAGAACACAATGGCTACGGTGTGGCATTTTAGCAACATATAAAGCAGGGATTCTCAAGGGTGGCTTCTGGCCCTGCAGAAAGTAGCAGATTCAATCTTTGGATTTAATTCATTTAGTCTCCCACTGTAAAGTGAGGGTAGAGGATAGGTGAGCTGTGAGACTTCTGCTGTGCTTGTGTTGATCACATTACACAGGCACAGAGGCTGCTATCCTGTGGTTAGGGTGTGATGTGTGATAAACACATCTTTTCATCCAACAGCCTTTAAAGCTTAAACCCAATTAACTTCTCCATATAGGAGAAACGTCATTCCAGAAGAGTTCTGCCTGCTCCTTAGGGAAGCGCTCTCCTAATAACCTGTGTCACTCCAATGGATCAATAGTCTAAATAGTAAGTGAGTCAGGTCCCATGGCCTTTTCTCGACTGATCAAAGCTATGCATAATTCTGATGGCTGTCTGGAGAACGGGATGTTATGTAATAAAACACAAGCAAAGAGACTAGGCTGAGTATGATGCAGTAAACCAGGTGAGGTTCTTTGGTTGGATGGTGATGCTTTGGAGTAAGGTAATAACAGGGGAAATGCAAGAAGTAAGTGAATTTCTGCTACATTGTGAAGGTGACATTGATCGCATTGGCTAGTCAGTGACACATTATTAATATGTCATTCCCCTTCCTCACCAAATCAGTCCTTTTGTCACAGAGAAATTGGAAGCACTACAAAAAGTAAAAGTTCACCCAACAGTACCATAGCATTACCCTCACATCCCCACAACGTGGAAACAATGTTAATGTTAAGAAAAGAAAGCCTGATGGATGCTACATGTGATGTGAGTTTGGCTTGAGCGTAGCAGTGAATTGTGACATCATTTGCTGAAACACACACGACTGGGGAAGGAAAAGTTTGTACAACTGTTGGGAAAAATCAGTTGTTCTTTGTACAAGTGAACTCAGAGGCTTCTATGTGACGTCCAAGTGAAGTCATTGAGTAGGCAGTCAGACATGTGGACTCAGGGCAGAGACACAGGGTGGAAATGTAACACTAGGCATCACTAGAAAAGAGACTGAACCGAGGGAGGGTCCTGGGACAGAGCTATGCTCACGTAGGAAAATTGTGCCCATAAGCAATAAGCAACACTATAAACGCCCTCTCATCACCAGGTCAGTCCTTATTCTCACAGAGAAATTGGAAGCACTAAAGTCAATCAATCAATCAATCATAGCCCACTTTCATGCCCCCTTAGATCACTTGGAGCAATTTGGGTGCTAACATACATACAAAAATCAAACGCACCAGGTGGCTTCTTATTTCAGCTGATGTTTAGTGTGGGGAGGAGCAGTCAAGGGAATGAATGGCAATTCCAGGTATTTCTTCAACATCTGAGGCCTGGACCATTTTCCCATTGAAATTATTTCAGCACCTCCAAAAATAGCTTTCACTAGCCCCATTTTTGTATAGCTTTTGGTAACACTCAAAATACCCAAGAGTACCATAACATCACCCTCACATCCCCACAATGTGGAAACAACCAAAATACCCATTAAATGTGACAAACAGCAGTTTATAATCTAAATTCCAATTACTCTATTGTAAAATTTTGTTACAAAACAAGACATGTGTGCCTAAAATTAAAGATACATTGTAAATGCTAGAACTGAATTTTCATGATCAGCTGCAGAGAATTATTGTTACTTAGCAGGAGGTAGGGGGAAGATGTGAGGAGAGTAAAAGGAATAGATTTCCAGATTTCTGAGTCCTGAGGGAATTATTTCATCTGTGCCAACAAGTTTTTCATTGACAACTTGTGTAGATAAAACCAATTGCTTGAGACGTTGCTACAAGAATAAACTAAAAATGTAATGATTAGTAAAGTTAATTTCAGAGCAAGGAATACCTATGCTCAGATCTCAGTTTTGTCAAATATTTGAAGTTTATCCTCAGACAGATAACCCAGCTTCTCTCTTTTTCAACGTGCTCACCTTGGAAATAGTTATGATAATACTGCCTAATTCATATTCCTACACAGGACCTGCCCATGGACTAAAGCTGTTCAAGCCCCACCCATGAGTGCATATTCACTCTCATCTGTCCCCAAAATGCTGTAGTCCCATCATTTCTCTAAGACATAACTAGAATTTATTTTTTCTTTCCCCTTCAAATTTACATTTTTCTCACTTGGTGTGGAATACAATGTGCAATTCCAAAACTCAGTAAAGATTCAAATGTCTAACCAGCACAAATAAAGGGAAATACTGCACTTCATTTGTATTTTACACAAATATTGTTCTCTATGTAATTGTTTTCATCTATAAACTATAGCTTACTTATCATTTATTATGTGTCAGGCTCTTCTAACTGCTTTGTGAACTTCATTTTGTTTAGTTTTCACAGTGACACCATGAAGTTGGTAGTATTTTCATCCCCATTTTATCAATAAGAAAATTGAGGGAGAATTGAAAGTGTGTGTGAGTGTGTGGGGAGAAAGGAGAGAGAGTAAGTGATTGCTCAAGATAGCACAGCTAGAGAGTGGTAGAGCTGGAATTTGAACTTAGACACCCTGGATGCAGGATTTGTGTCTTCTTAATCACCCTGC
This sequence comes from Pan troglodytes, assembly GCF_028858775.2. NCBI lineage: Eukaryota > Metazoa > Chordata > Mammalia > Primates > Hominidae > Pan > Pan troglodytes. The sequence goes on along the minus strand of NC_072412.2, from coordinate 109,328,084 downwards.
TGTGTTGCCTCTAGTTGAAGACAAAAGACATCGCACAGTTACTTAAAATGCTTGGTGAAAAAATAAAATGGCCTGAGCTAGTCTTCTCCTGTTCACTTTTGTGAAATGATACAACATCCCTCACAACACAATTTATCCTATTAGTGATTTCAGGGTGTCATGATGTGAAGAAGCTTGCCTAATTTTCAAAGCTAGCATTTCACAAAATAGCTATAGTTTAATTTTTAGTATGAATATTTATTAAGCTCACATACCTACTAGTGTTCTCAGAAACTGAGTTTAGGAAATGCTGATCCAAGTTCCCAACTCTCTTGTTTTGCAGAAATATTGTGAAAGGGAACAACTAAATCTTATTATCATTAAGAAATATATTTATGAAAAAATAGGAAGGGTGATTTTTTAGGGGGTCCATTTCATTTGTAAAAGGGAACTTAAATATTCCTGAACAGTGGAGGTTATAAAACCAGTCCTATATATTAAGTTGAATTTGGTTAACTAGGTATTGGCAGGTTTCTGATCATATTTATGGGGTTGGGAATTTGGAAGCTATGGTGTCTGATATGGTTTGGCTCTATGTTCCCTCCCAAATCTCATGTTGAATTGTAATCCTCAATATTAGAGAAGGGGTCTTGAGGGAAACTTTTGGGAAGGCATAATTGTGTTCTGAAATGTGACAAGGACATGAGATTTGGGAGGAGGGCAGCAATGGAATGATAGAGGTTGGCTCTGTGTCCTCACCCAAATCTCATGTCTAATTGTAAACCTTAATGTTGAAGGAGGGACCTGGTGGGAGGTGATTGGATCATGGGGACAGATTTCGCCCTTGCTGTTGCTGGGATAGTGAGTGAGTTCTCATGAGGTCTGGTTATTTGAAAGTGTGCAGCATTTCCCACTCCTCTTCCTCCCTCTCTGTTGCTCTGGCCATGTGAAGACTGTGCCTGCTTCCCCTTTGCCTTCCGCCATGATTGTAAGTTTCCTGAGGCCTCCCCAGAAGCAGAAGCCTGTGTAGTCTGTAGAACCATGAGCCAATTAAACTCAGGTACGTCTTTATAACAGTGTGAGAATGGACTAATACAGTGTCTGATGAGACAAGATGACTATCTTTAAACACCTTGTGTCATCTATGTTTATTTTACACATTTTGTCTGTTCTCCTGTTCCTTTTCAGGATGAATCTTGTAGTAAATCAATCTCTCTCTCTCTCCCTCTCTCTCTCTCTATCTCTCTCTCTCTCTCACACACACACACACACAAATTAATGTTTACCTCTGACTCTCCTCCCCAAACCACTACCTTGGTATCACAAGGTGTGCATGTGAGTCCAAACCCTATCACAGAACCAACCCTACAAACTGTCCACTAGCCCGGCCCTTCCCAATTTGAGTCCTGGCTTTCTCTGCATCCCTCTCTCAGTGTGGCTGAGTTCTTGCCTGCCTCAAGTTTAAATCCTCTTTAGACACAATAGAGTTATGATAAAAAGATAGTTTCTCTCTCTCTCTTTTTTTTTTTTTTGAATTATGAGGCAGACCTTCTGTCTTGTCACCCAGGCTGGAGTGCAATGGCATGGTCTTGGCTCACTGCAACCTCCGCCTCCTGGGTTCAAGGGATTTTCCTGCCTCAGCCTCCTGAGTACCTGAGATTACACGTGCATGCCACCATGCCTGGCTAATTTTTGCATGTTTTAGTAGAGACAGGGTTTCACCGTCATGGCCAGGCTAGTCTCGAACTCCTGACCTCAGGTGATTCCCCCCCCCCATCTTCCCAAAGTGCTGAGTTTACAGGCATGAGCCACCGCGCCTGGCCAACAGTTTATCTTTTAAAATGAGATGCTATTCTACTATATAAGAAGTTAACATTCTGTTCAAATGAAAGAGAACATTTTAACACCAGTGCTTACCAAACCAGAATATTTAAAACATTTAAAATAAAAATATTACTAATATTAAACATTTATTGTTTACTCTGTGAGGCACCAGATTCGGCATTTTATAGATAGCATCTCATTTAATTCTCACAACTTTCTGAAATAGACATATATGTTTTTATTACTGCTTAAGAAGTGAGGAAAGTAAGGATTCATGAAGTTAAGTAGAAGGAACAGTAAGCAGTAAAAACAAGGTTTGAAGCCAGGCAATTTAAATCCAAAGACCATGTTCTTAAACACCAATCCCTGAACAGTTATGTATTTACTGTACAAGTTTGCCTTTCTACCAATTACCTTTATGCCTACAAAGCCTTTTAAACAAACACAGGTGTATTACTTCATTTTCACACTGTTATAAGAAAATACCCAAGACTGGGTAATTTATAAAGGAAAGAGGTGTAATTGACTCACAGTTCCACATGGCTGGGGAGACTTCGGGAAACTTACGATCATGATGGAAGGCGAGGGGGAAGCAAGCATCTTCTTCACAAGGCAGCAGGAGAGAGAAAAATGAAGGAGGAACTTCCCAACACTTATAAAACCACCAGATCTCTGAGAATTCACTCACTATCTTGAGAACAGCATGAGGGAAGCTGCCCCCCATGATCCAATCACCTCCTTCCTTTGACAGGTGGGGATTACAGGTCCCTCCCTCCACAGGTGAAGATTACAATTCAAGATGAGATTTACTTGGAGGCACAGAGCCAAACCATATCAACAGAATTATATACATGATATTCACTCATTAATAAAATCAAAATACATCTATTCATCTTAAATTAATTTTAATCAGAGTAAAGAAAGCACTTTTAAAAAACACCAAACAGGAAAACCATTATTCTTATTCTAGCTAGCAGAATATAATTTCCCTTAAGTATTTATCAGTTTTATTTGTGTCTATATTGAGTATATGCCCATAATTATGCTTTGCTTTGAGGTCACTTCAAATGCTATAAGGATAAAAGATTAAAGAAGTGAATTGTTTTTCACCTTAGCTTATTTAAATTTGTTTTATGTTTCTTTATGGGTAGAGACATTGCATTTCACACACTCACATACCTGTTGGCGCTTGGGAAAAGAACACATTTTGGAGTCTGAGGGCCTTCATGTATTGTAAGTGTATATATCTGGTTTTTTACAGTGATTGTGTCATAAGCATTTGTTGATGCATATAGAGTGTGAGCATGGGATGTGTGCGCTCTCACACATGAATTCATCCAGTCATGGAGTGCCTCTGGTATACTAGCCACATTGTTTTGTTTAGTAATTGCAATAACTCCATGGGCTAAGAATGATTATCTTCATATTATATATGAGAAGAAAAAGGCCCGGAAAGCAACTTACAAAGAACCCAAATTATAAATAACAGAGCCAGTCAATGCTTGGTTTTCCACATAATTGTGCCCTCCACTAGAGCCCAGTAACAGAGATCTCTCTGTGTAGCATTTTTTTTTCTTAACTTCAGGATTCTGTACCATTCAGACAGAATTGAGGTTCCATGTCCTAGGCCTGTCTCCAATAGAAATTCCATATGTTCCTTTACGTTTGCTAAAAGATTATTGGCTAAAGGAGAAAACAACAAACTCCATGATACAATTCTAATGATATATTTCATTGAAATAATGGTTTTTGTGGAACACCATCAACTCTGTCTAGCTAGACAGAGTCTGAGGATAAATTGCTGTGTGAATTGAAACTGAGGAGACAACCTGGAGCACAGAGCTGATAGATCCTATTGTTAGTGGTACATTCTAACTACTAGGGCAAATCTCTCAACTAGAGGTCTGTGAGAGAGCGTCTCAGATTTATAGACTATAAAATAAAATATAAAGTTGCTGCTTAAATGCAGAAAGGCATTTTGGGGGGATCAAATCCAAAGCTATATTCCATGTTTAAGGAGTTCCATGACCAAAAAGATATCCACCCACTGATGGAAAAGAAGCACATTACCCACCCTTCTGCCTCAACACAACATCTGTGCTAGTCCTGAGCACTGGGAGTGGCATGTGTATATCAAATTCAAGGGCACACAGTTAGTATTGAACCAAAGGGCCAAGGGAAAGGAACTTTCTTATCAGATTGAGACTTTCTTATGATCTTATGAGATTTCTTGCTATCTCTTTTTTAGTTTTCTTCCTGTGTAACTGGCGTGGAGAGAGAGCCTTGTGTAGGCTACCATTTGAGGGAAGACTTCTGCTATAGAAAATCCTAGGAAAGGCATCCTAGAAATGTTCCACCTTACACAATATGGAAATGTTCCTGTACTTTTGTGAGGAGTTGTTTCTGGATTCATCTTTCTCTCTCTTTCTTGGATTTGGACATAAGACAGTAATTGCTATTATTAGAATGTAAAATGAAGAAAAAGGGGGCAAGTTAAGGGCAAATAAATTCGTGGTTTTCTGTATTGTTACAGCCCCATGTGCTAAGGTCAGATGCCCAATATAGAGATTTGGAAACAAGCCCCCCATGTTTAACGGGTATGTGAATTTAATTCAAAGTACCTCTCCTGCGCACCTCCCTTTGAACCTGTGGCCGCATTAACACCTGGAAATGAATTCAGCCTCTCAGGGTTCTAGCGGCTCTTCCACCTTTCCATCACAGAGACAAGAAGAAACAGGATGGCTCTTAAATTGCTTCTTTGTAGAGAAGGCTGAGTAGCTGGGTGTGTTGTGTAACAGGGGTTGAGTTTCTGCCCAGCATCTGGGAAGAAGGTGTGGTCTGCATTAAAGACAGGCAGGGTCATTCAGGAAGTAAAGAACTCGTGTGAGGAAAAGACTGTTGTAAGAGACAGCCACTATCTGCCATCTATCTAGGGGTTGATTAGGTGAAGCCTCAGAAGCCACTGGGAAAAACCAACGGGGAACTAATTTTATGTCCTTTGGACACAGTTGACACAATTGACTTTCAGGAGGCCGTAGCATAGATGGCATTCACTTTCCAATCTGCTGTGATTGGCATTCACTTTCCAATCTGGTGGCATTGGCTGGTGGGCCTTGTGGCAGCAAAGTGGCAAAGTTAAACAAGGATTAGTAGCACTAATGGGAGATGAATCAAGGCCAGAGGCTTCAATGTCAGTTCCATAGAAAAACAAAATCTGCAACAAGATTAATTAAAATAGTGCAATCTGCTACCCGTGTTAAAAGATACAACTGCAGGTGAGTGGTCTTCTGGGCTAGATATAGGAACTCCACTGTGGGCTCTCGGGACCAACTTGTTGAAGCATACTCCTAGGGCAATTGTGACTTTCCTGTTGTCACAAGACAAAAACCAGCCCAGATTTGCATCAAGGACACTGTAACGGGGACAAAAGGATTGGCTGAGCTGAAGATAGAAGCCTAACAATGTAATAATTATGATGAATAATTACAGCGCGGTTACTATAATTAATAATAACAACATATTGTATACTTGAAACTTGCGAAGGAAGTAGATCTTAAGTATTCTCACCACAAAATTTAAAAAGTAACTATGTGAGATGATTGATATGTTAATTTGCTTGATTGTGGTAATTATTTCATAATGTATACATATATCAATATATTGTGCAACTTGAATATATATAATTTTTATTTGCTAATTATACCTCGATAAAGCTAGAAAGAAAACCTCAGAGCCATTGATTTTCTCAGTGGCTTGAATCACTTGGGAAAAAATGGCTTAGACACGCAAATACAAAATGAGTACTTGTTTACATAACAGAAGAAGACCAAGCAGGTGGATTCCATGCATGAAAACTATTTAAAACAACAATGTGTTTGATATTTTTAAATATTGCAGAAATAACATGTGGGTCATTTTTCATTCAATGGAAATAATTTGAGATAAGAAATAGAAGAAATTGGCCTGGCACGGTGGCTCATGCCTGTAATCCCAGCACTTTGGGAGGTCGAGGCGGGAGGATCACGAGATCACGAGTTCGAGACTAGCCTGGCCAACCTAGTGAAAACCCATCCTACTAAAAATACAAAAATTAGCCAGGCATGGTGGTGGCTGCCTGTAATCTCAGCTACTCAGGAGGATGGGGCAGGAGAAACACTTGAACCCGGGAGGCGGAGGTTGCAGTGAGCCAAGATCGCACCATTGCACTCTGGCCCAGGTGACAGTGAGAGACTCCATCTCAAAAAAAAAAAAAAAAAAAAGAAATAGAAGAAATTTGATTTTATACCATTAAGGTAAGTGAATAGATATATATATATTTAAATTATACTTTAAGTTTTAGAGTACATGTGCAAAACGTGCAGGTTTGTTACATATGTATACGTGTGCCATGTTGGTGTGCTGCACCCAGTAACTCGTCATTTACATTAGGTATATCTCCTAATGCTATCCCTCCCCCCTCCCCCCACCCCACAACAGGCCCCAGTGTGTGATGTTCCCCTTCCTGTGTCCATGTGTTCTCATTTTTCAGTTCCCACCTATGAGTGAGAACATGCAGTGTTTGGTTTTTTGTCCTTGCAATAGTTTACTGAGAACGATGGTTTCCAGCTTCATCCATGTCCCTACAAAGGACATGAACTCATCATTTTTTATGGCTGCATAGTATTCCATGGTGTATATGTGCCACATTTTCTTAATCCAGTCTATCATTGTTGGACATTTGGGTTGGTTCCAAGTCTTTGCTATTGTGAATAGTGCCGCAGGAACTCAAACAAATTTACAAGAAAAGGTAAGTGAATATTTGATGCACAATTGCTCAGGTTCATATTTTATATGCAGTTGGAAGTTGCAGAAGGGTTTTCTCAAGCCTGTGGTTTGGAGTTTGAGGACAGCAGAGGGCGTGTGTCTGTAAGCACTCAAAACTACAGAGCTGAAGAGCCATCATTAACTGTCTGAAAAGAAATGGCAGAAATAACGCAAAGCAGAGATGTCAGAAGTCCTAAGGTCAGTTCCAGGCGTGCCTCTTTAATATGTTTGGCTTGGACCAAGTTGTTGAAGTTTTCAAGCCTAAGCTTTTCTAACTCTAAGTGAGGATGATAATAGTTGTTTCTATTTCATAGAGGTGTTGTGAAGAGTACTGGAGATAATATATGCAAAATGCTCAACACAGTGCCTGGCACAAAATTAGTGCTCTTTATAAATCAGCTGCTGTGGTATAGGTTGCTAGTTCCCTAATACACATGCTACTCTTCCTTTGTTCTAACAAAATCACAGTTTTGTTGGGAGTGCATTATGCCTACTAAAATCTGTTTTCCAGGCTGTTTCGCAGGTAGAGGCGACCATGTAAAATAGATATCATCAACGAGATGCCAGGTAACTTATAGCCTCAAGGAATGCTCAAAAAGAGCAGAGGCAGTTTTTACTGGCAGCATTCATTTTGCTTTTACCTTTCTCCCTGGCTGGAATCATAGCTATGTTGCATGAGTGTTAGAAGCCACTTTGTGACCATGAGGCAACCTAGAAGATAAAAGGCATGTATTAAAAATGATGAAATACAAATATTGAAAGGGCCAGGTATGGTGGTTCACACCTGACATCTCAACAATTTGGAAGGATGAGGTGGAAGATCACTTGAGCTCAGGAGTTTGAGACCAGCCTGGGAAACATAGCAAGACCCCATCTCAAAAAAATAAAAATAAAAAGATACTGAAAGATCTTAGGTCCCTGCTGATGGTGCACAGCTGCCATGACAACTCTCAATTGACCACCCATGATGACTAATTTTATGTGTGAACTTGGCTAGATCATGGTACCCAGATATTTGGTCAAACATGTTTCTGTGAAGAAATTCTTATAGATGAGATTAACATTGAAACCCGTAGGCTTTGAATAAAAACAGATTACCCTCCATAATGTGGAGGGCCTTATCCAATCAGTTGAAGGCTTTTATAATTAAGACCAATTTTCCCTGAAGATGAGGAAATTCTGTCAGCAGACCGCCGACTGCCTCTGGACTTTAGATTTCAACTCAAACTGCAACTCTTCCCTGGACTTCCAGCCTGCCAGCCTCCCTGAAGATTTGTATCTTGCTGAGTCACCATCACCATATTGGCCAATTCCAGTTAAATCTCTCTCTAGATAATTATATAAAGATATAAAAGCAGATACATATATAGATGTGTGTAAATATGTATATATACCATATATAATCTTTTTGGTTCTGTTTCTCTAGAGAATTCTGACTGGTAAACCACCATAAAATGTTTCATTTCTCATTTAGTAAAATAAAACCCAATCTATTTACACCTCATTTCCATGTTTTTAGGCTTCTGCTACTCACTGCGGAGCACACTCCTTACCTGTACATTAACTATTAAGAATTGGTCCAATGTTATGATCATCATCATGTGTCAAAAAGGCACAATTTATTCCATCCTTAAATCCTATTGGTGATAAATTGTCTCCAGACTTCAAACATCATAGAAGAAAGCAGTAGAAACAATAAAAAATAAATAAAAAGATGGAGCCTCACTGAACTTTCTTTTGATTCTGCTGTTATTCTCAAGTCATGGTTTTAAGACACCAGGGTAACACTTGTGTGTCAAAAAGTGTCAGGCAATGAGGAAGACAGATGGGTTCTCACTTTAAGAAACCCGGTACCCTCTCTACATGTGCAGGCTGCATGAACAACCCTGAAATGAAACTAAGATGTTCACGAAGTTCTTTGAACTTGTTGTTTACCTGATATGGCTTAAGAGTAATGCTGCTGAGCACACTGAATATTCTGGTAATCTAATTAGTGTAATACCAAAGGGTATTATTCAAATATTTTTAAGCTTCAGGCTTGGTTTTTAAGTGTAATTTTACACATTTGGTCTGTAGAGATGATGTTAAAATGATAGCCCTGCTCTTGAGCATCTCTGACTCTGTCATCTCCTTCTCAAGTCCTAAAGAATTCTTGTGGGACCCCTAGGGCTCTGTAAAGTCAAGATCGAAAAAGAAAAAAGCCTGACCCACAGTTTCCACTGAGGATATGTGTCCTTGTTCAGTATCTGAGCTTAGCAAAGACTAGAGTCAGGCTTATTTATCTTGATCCCAATTCAGTTTCATCTGTCTCATTCTCTGTATTTATGACCGTCTCTATATTCCATACACAAGTTGTACTGCAGGTGTCTTTTTCCCTTTTTTGCCACTTTTGGCAAATATTCACTCATTCATGGTTTTACTAATAGTAAAAATGTTTTGCACATGAAATGATTCTCATCATACAAATAATTTCAAACAATATTGTTTACAAAGAATGCTCATTGCTATGTAGAAACAATTTAGCATATCAGAAATCTGGGAATCTATTGTGAGCTACGTTCGTGCAAGGACAAGTAGACCAGACATTTGAAAATCATAGGTAGCAGTGACCTATTTTGATCCTAACAGATAATTCTACCCTTTGTTTTTGAAAGATGATGTGAAAGGTGACTCATTGGAAACCTTGTAATTTATTTATGTATTTAATCATGTGTTGAAGAATGCTTTAAGGTTTTGGATTTATGTTTGAATATTTTAATGACCATATCAAAATACTTAGTCTGTTACCATTCAGCACGGCAAAGGTGCTCTCCTTGAGGGGAACAGGCTCATTCATGTCATAACGTTACTTTGAGATAACATATGGAACAAACATATGAGAATATTAAAATGTTACTCATGTAGTTTCATCCATCCAGACAGATTTATTATACAAAATACTCTACACAATTAATTTTAAGTCATATTGCTAAATATTGGTAGAATTTTCTAAAACACAGGGAAATATTACCTGGTAAATTTAATTAAGAAGTTATGAGGAGATTCTTTCAGTTTGAACATGGAGGCAAAAATTTAGTTTTCTATTATCTCATCTCAGAGGTCAAAAAAAAAAAACACTCATCAAAAAGAAAAAAATCCATTTTCAGTGAAATAAGGAGACAGCTGGGAAGCCAGACACCAAAACAGATGGAATAGCTACCAGGGAAAACACAGATGAAGCTAGCATACAGGAAAAAGTGAAGCTAACTGACCAGCAGAGAAGAGTCAGATACAATGGATCCCCAGCAAAGACAAAGGAAGCACAACTCTCTAAAGGTGAGAAGTACATGCATACTTAAAAAAACACTAGGTTACTGTTTAGATGGCCGGTCCTAAGAAACAAGGGAGGCAGAAGCAGTGAGGACTGATTTAAGAAAGAAAGAAAGAAAGAAAGAAAGAAAGAAAGAAAGAAAGAAAGAAAGAAAGAAAGAGAAGGAAAGAAAGAGAGAGAGAGAGAGAGAAAGAAAGAAAAAGAAAGCTGCCATTTATATAGAATGTATACTTTCTCTAAAATAGTAAAAGAGAATCTTTGTATTCTGGGTTTCCTAATGAGCTGTTTATCTCGTTTAAGTAGGAAGAAGGAATGCATGATCAAACTCAGACCAAAAATAAGTGGATCTATGAAAACAAACAAACAATAACAATCAAAACTCCAATTAGCTTGGAATATGTCCAGACAACTCCCAAAAAAAATCACTTGCAAATAGTTGCTGCAGGGAAAGAGCATTTATCTCCTTCCATGATGTATAATGAAAGAGGAACAGCACAGACTTTGCAAGTACACTACATGAGAAGAAGCGAACGGAATGAAAAATAACAGATTAAATATTCTCAATACAAAGTCTTGCCATAGAGAAGATGAGAATGGTAATAAAAAATATGGTCAGAAATAATGTTTTCAATTGGAAAAACAGCAAAAAGAAGAAACACGGAGAGATAGCAAGATAACTAGAGGAATTGAAAGTGATGCCAACAAAACACATTTTTTAACGAAAGAAAAAAATTAATCACAGAAATAAAGTGAAAACTTGAGGGGAAAGGAAAGGACACCACTTCTGTAAAAGCTGTCAGGAACACAGGAGACAAAAGTGAGAAATCTTCAAGGATCTAGAACTAGAAATACCATTTGACCCAGCAATCCCATTACTGGGTATATACCCAAAGGATTATAAATCATTCTACTATAAAGACACATGTACATGTATGTTTATTGCGGCACTGTTCACAATGACAAAGATTTGGAACCAACCCAAATGCCCATCAATGATAGACTGGATAAAGAAAATGTGGCACATATACACCATGGAATACTACGCATAAAGAAGGATGATTTTACGTCCTTTGCAGGGACATGGATGAAGCTGGAAACCATCATTCTCAGCAAACTATCACAAGAACAGAAAAAGCAAACACCGCATGTTCTCACTCATAAATGGGAGTTGAACAATGAGAACACATGGACACAGGGAGGGGAACATCACACACCAGGGCCTGTTGCGGGGTGGGGAGCTAGGAGAGGGATAGCATTAGGAGAAATACCTAATGTAGATGACAGGTTGATGGGTCCAGCAAACCACCATGGCATGTGTATATCTATATAACAAACCTGCATGTTCTGCACATGTACCCCAGAACTTGAAGTATAATAATAAAAAAAAAGCAAAGCAAAGCAGAGGTAAAGAAAAAGATAAATTAAAAAAAAAAAACGTATTACATCTCATACTACTCACTGGAATGAATCCCTAATGGATGGATGGCTATATATAAAAAGGAAAACATAAAATAATCAATCAAAGTATGGATTAGTTTATAAGAAGGACATGAAAAGTTTATAAGAAGGACATGAAATCATGTTAATAAAAATTAACCTCCTGCATGGTAAAACCATTGTAAGTAGCACATCACTTAGATATAATATTTGCCACTTATAGAGAGCCAAAGGGCTAGCTGAAAGATGACGAGTATGATCCCACTATGCACAGCAAAGGAAATATTGAATGTTTGAAAATATGTTAGACTAAAACCACAATATGTTAAATATAAATTAAAAGTATATTGATATAACATTTTTCCTACCAATGGTCAAAAGATCTAAATTTGTGGCAGTACATATTTGGTAAAAATATCTATAAGTGGCAAATATTATATCCAAATGTTTGTGCTGCAAAAATTAGACTATATAACAATTTAAAAAATGACTTCTTTAGATAATAATATGGAAGTATCACCAAGGGATATTAAGTAGGAAGCCATAAACGCACAGCAGTGTATATGGTTTGGAAAAAAGTGTGTGTGTGGTATGAGGAGTGGTGAAAAGAAAAGAGAAAAAGAGTTGATGAATGAATGGATGGCTGGATGCAAGGGCAGACAGGTGGATAAACGGAAGGATGATAGAATCACATGCTTGTATATGCATCAAATATCTGGAAATATATACAAAGAACTTGTAATGCTAATTATTTACTGCAGGTGAATCACGTGGCTGGCACAGGGTTTAGAGGGATACTAATCATACCTCGATATGTGCAATACTTACATGTTTGAACTGTGAACAATGTGAATATAATACCAAATCAAAACCTAAATAATTTTTTAAAAAATATTGTAAGCAGTTAGTAGGTAAGTAATGTATAGGAAATTCCTGGATGATTTCAAGACAAATAACTTTTACTTTGCTTGCAAATTTTAGCAGCTCCTTCTTTTGTCCAAGTTGATATGTGAACTCTTGAGATGCATGGAGTTTGGTATTAAACTTTCAAGAATTTATTCGGACTTAGCCGCCGATGCCTAGGCAAGGCCAACTCTCTCTGTCCTGATGTTCTCTCTCCAGTGCTGATGCTCCATTCCGATTTCCTATGCATCTGGTTGTTTCTTCAGTTGTTCTATTCCAAGGAGTCTCAGGCCACATAGAATCTCCACTTAATTTATTTTCTTACATTTTTCCTGTATCTCTTTTCTTGTTTTTTGCTCCAGAGTCACATCCAAAGGACCGAATCATAAGACCAGTCATGTGTTCTTTTGCATTTAAGAAAGCTGAACCTGAAAAGATTAAACACTTTGTCCCAGGTCCACACAGTGTAAAAGTGCAAAGTGCATGTCTTTTTTTTTTTTTTTTTTTTGAGCCAGAGTTTTGCTCTTGTTGCCCAGGCTAGAGTGCAATGGAGCGATCTCAGCAGAACCTCCGCCTTCTGGGTTCAAGCAATTCTCCTGACTCAGCCTCCCAAGTAGCTGGGAATGCAGGGGCCCACCACCATGCCTGGCTAATTTTTGTATTTTTAGTAGAGGCGGGGTTTCACCATGTTGTCCAGGCTGGTCTCAAACTCCTGACCTCAGGGGATCCACCTGCCTCGGCCTCCCAAAGTGCCAGGAATACAGGCATGAGCCACCACGCCCAGCTGCAAACTGCTTGTCTTGAATCTCACCTTCAATATCCTTTATTTTACCTCCTATGTTCTTTTAAATATGCGTTAGTTTTCATCTTGGAGGAATTGTCATTGTAAACAAATCTTTCATTTCATTGACATAAATAGCAATAAAATCAACTTCAAAATATAAACAAAACACGCTTCTTTTCTTCTCATTTAGGAGACATACCTTCTATGTTATGAATTAAACATTATTTTAAAGTTTTAACAGTTTCAAATATTATATTTGGGTGGGGGAAAATAAAAAAATATATATCTTTTGCTCATATTTTACTCAGATTTTTTATACCTCAGTCAGCAGTTTGATAAAAACCACATGCTTACTTTGGTTTTAATGCCTTAAAAAAAAAAAATCTAGTTATTCCCCAAGGATGTCACAGTTTGCTCACTCCCAAATCTGACATCATAATCCTTTACTCCCACAATTTGAATTAATAAGTATATAACTTACAGACCCATCTTGAATGTATTTATTATTTATAATCTACCACATATCCTGACTGTGTAATTATAGTCTCCTCCCTGATTTTTGCAGGGGATAAGTTATCTTTCCTTTATTCTATCCACAAGTAATTTCACCTCTGCATATATTTTCAGTCAGTCAGGATTTCACCTTCTATCTATAGCCTACCTAGAGCCTGATGAAGGACTAAGCAAGAAATCATCTGCATCTGTCTTAAGTCAGTTTGCTGCTTTAACAAAATCCCATGAAATGGATGAATTATAAACAACGAACATTTATTTCTCACAGTTCTGGAGACTGAGAAGTCAAAGACCAGAGTACTGGCAGATTCAACGTCTGGTGAGAGCACACTTCCTGGTTTATAGATGAGTCTCTCTTGCTAAGTCCACACATCTACACATGGTGGAAGCAGTGAACCAACTCTCTGAGGTCTCTTTTATAAGGGTACTAATTCCCTTATAAAATTCATTCACGAGGGCTCTGTCCACTTCTCAGAAGGCCTCACTTCCTAATATCATCACCTTAGGGGGAAGGATTTTAACATAGGAATTTTGGGGGGACATGAAAATTCAGATTCTAGAACCATCTGATGCTTTAATGTTTCTCTTGTTATCACTTTCTTTTCCCTTCGCTTTCAATCAGAAATTCATCGAATGAGTCATGCAATTACAATTTCTTTATCTTTTTTTTCTTTTGAGACGGAGTCTTGCTCTGTCGCCAGGCTGGAGTGCAATGGCGCAATCTCAGCTCACTGCAACCTCTGCTTCCTGGGTTCAAGCGACTCTCCTGCCTCAGCCTCCCGAGTAGCTGGGACTACAGGCATGCGCCACCCCCCCAGCCCCCCAAGCTAACTTTGTATTTTTAGTAGAGACTGGGTTTCACCATGTTGGCCAGTATAGTTTTAATCTCGACCTCGTGATCCGCCCGCCTCGGCTTCCCAACGTGCTGGGATTACAGGCGCGAGCCACCTCGCCCAGCAGCAGTAACAATTTCTTAAATCTCCCTTTCCCCTTCTTTTCTCAGATCTAATATTGACCAACGTCATGCATCAGAAAAAGAATCCCTTGGAGTATGTGAGCATACACTTTTATTCTTTACTCAATCCAGTTCCTCCTCCTTCATGCTCAATTCCATGTCTTCCAAAAACTTAAGTTTGGAATAGAAATTTATCTATTTTCTGTGTATAGATGATCTATAGCTGTAATAATGTTTATATTGTATGTCTTCTGTAATCTTTTTAAATAGAAGCAATGTTATTCATTTGTGACAAGTTTCATTTTTTTAAAGCCAGTATAAAAAAATCATTTCCACTCCACTACAAAATATACATGCTACATATTGTGGGTGATTGAAAACATTAATATGTCATATCTCTAGTTGTGAAAGCTCACAATCTAGTTGTAGAATATCCAGATATAAAAATAGCTCCATGACAAAGCAATTGCTCTTCAGAGATGTACTATAATTACAAACAACGCCCAAGGGATGACACAGCTCATTGCATTCAGGGGAATATAAGACTGTTAGACACAGTGTGGAATTTCAATTGTCTTATAATTTTTGCAGAATTTTATCTGAAGGCAAAAGAGGGCTGAAGAACAGAAAGTATAGGACAAGCCCATTCCAACCTTGAATGCTAACTTCAAGGTTGGAGAAATCATGACAAACCAGTATGACAAGAAAATAAAGCAGGGTAAATAAATGTCTGCAGTGAGATATTAGTCTCTAGCATAAAGACTTGGAATTTGGAGCTTAACAAAAAATGTAAGATATTTTAGTTCATGCAATGGATGAAGAATACAAGATTGTAAAAGTGCATTGTTGGCATAAGGTCACAAACACGAACAGGGTCAAATTCAATATTTGAATTTATATTATCCACATCCCAGACAAGGGGTCTTTCTTCATGATCACCTGCAGGCCGAATGCACATGCCCATGAATATCAAGAGGAGTCATTTTGCCCTTGCTCTGTAATATTCTTTGAAGTCAGTGGAGATGTAAAAGAAGCTGTGGAAACCACATGAAATTTCCTTCACAGAGTTTTAAAGATTCCACTTTTTATGTGACACATTTTGATAAAATCAAGAAAAGAGACTTGATGTGAAGTGTGGCAGAAGCTGAGAATGTCATTCCAAGCTTGTAGAATGGCCGAGCATGCCATTGCATGAGGGAGTCTCAGCAGCAGAGGAGCAGGTCAGAGCAGGCCAGAGACAGAGTCCAAAGGAAGAGTGAAGGGCTCCAATTCCTAATGGAAGCATCATCCACTGTGAATCATTAAATCTAATGAGAGATTTAAGCAACTTCCAAGCCATGATGACCTCCTAGAGTCAGACATTTGTTATTATTATTAGCGTTGTTGTTGTTACTTATCTATAGTTATCATCACTACAGAGGGACCTTGACTATATCCACTCATTATTTCTGAATGCCCTTAAGCCCCAAAATTGCATGTTTTCAAAAAGGGTTCAGAATTCATGTGTGGTTGTATGTTTATTTTGAGGTATGATAGCAAATAAAGATTTTACATGGATTTTTAGCTACGTACATAGTCACTGAAGTTTTAAAATAACTTCATGAGAAAGCATGTCTTCAGCTGTGTTTCTATACTACTTCAAGGCATTATGAAATAGCGTTGAAGATCAATCGATTTTAGAACCTTGTTCCCTGGGCTGAAATTCTAGCTCTGCCATAACTTGTGTGACTTCTGACCCTTAATTTTCTCACTTGAAAAATGGGGATAATTATATTAGCCCCCATCATACAGCTGTTGTAAGGATTGCCTATTAATATATAAAGCACCTATAATGCTGCCTATTACATACTAATTTTTCTAGTGTTACCTATTATTATTGTCAATGGTAAGATAATCTGCAGTCTTTTTATAGTAGTTGAGTAAATTAGAGCTATAGTGTATAATTCCTATGATTTTGTACCATTGTAAATAATTCAAACAGAAAAGCATAAAGATGATTATTTCAGCTGGGCACGGTGGCGCATGCCTAAAATCCCAACATTTTAGGAGGCTGAGGTGGGAGGATCACTTGAGCCCAGGAGTTTGCGACCAGCCTGGGCAACATAGGGAGACCCTCATCTTTACAAAAAATGTAAAAAAAAAAAAATTATTTATTTATTTTGAGATGGCGTCTCGCTCTGTCACCCAGGCTGGAGTGCAGTGGTGTGATTTTGGCTCACTGCAACTTCTGCCTCCCGGGTTCAAGTGATTCTCCTGCCTCAGCCTCCTGAGTTGCTGGGACTACAGGAACATGCCGCCACGCCCAGATAATTTTTGTATTTTTAGTAGAGATGGGGTTTTGCCATGTTGGCCAGGCTGGTCTTGAACTCCTGACCTCAGGTGATCTGCCTGCCTCAGCCTCCCAAAGTGCTGGGATTAAAGGCGTGAGCCACCGTGCATGGCCAAAAAATTTTTTTCAAAATAGCCAGGCATGGTGATGTGCACCTGTAGCCCCAGCTACTCAGGAGGCTGAGGCAGGAGGATTGCTCGAACCTGGGAGGTCCGAGGCTGCAGTAAACTATGATGGCCCCACTGACTCTGGCATGCGTCATAGAGTGAGACCCCCTCTCAACCATAAAAAGATAATTAATTCATAAAATTTTCAATGCAAGCATTGAATTGAAATTCTGCACATTTTACAACTTCATTTTGTTTGGACACATGTGAGTAACACAAAAGCATTCATACATGATTTCTTTTGTCAAATCAATTTGCAAAAAAATAAAATATCGAACTTAGTAAGAAATTTTACTTGCATATGGAAAAAAGTTAAAGCTAAACTTCTCAATATCACAGTGAATAGCATAGTTCCCTCCATGGTTCTAGAAGAGAGAATGAACATGAATACATTAATTAAACTCTAGAGTAAGCAATTGCACATTTACTTTCATTGACCAATATGTAGTAGTTTTTTATTTGGTTTACTCTGAGACTAACTACCATTTATATTGCAAATTTCTGCACATAAAGAATTAGATATTTACACACATAAAGAGATAGAAATTTACATCTCTCTTTAGCTTGAAGTATCCCAAATTAAGTAAGCCCCTAGCTATCCTCTTTTTCTTGACATGTATATTTTTAACCCTCTCTCCAATTCTACCACTCATCAGCTGCTCTGCCTGCGTTGCGGCCAACTACTCAAGCAGGCCCATCATTCAGCCATGGAACTGGCTGTACCCTGTAGCTTAGGCACCTCTCCACAGGTAACTGCAAAAACTTGCAAAGGAAGAGAAAACCATTTTAGTGAAATTTTTCAGAGCCACTATAATTTCAAAGGATTTTTTTTTCTTTTTTGTCAAATGCCTCACTCCCAACAAACACATTTCTTTGAAGAAATACCAATATTTTGGCCCCCAGTCTCTATCTGCTAGACTTCTTCTTCCTACCTGGAAATAACATAGAAACTCTATCACTTAGATAAAGATGTGCTTGGTGTATCCACAATTAAACTCTGCTTTCGCTGTGTCTCCTGATATAAGGGTTTGTATGGGAGCCTCTACCCTCTCCTCCCATGGTAAGACCATAGGTTACTTTTTAAAAAATTCTATTCACTTAATAGTATATCATTTTAAAACAATTAATCTTTAAGGTAAAAAAACTTTGTAATTTCTGCCTTATTGTTACAAACAAAATTAAAGATGTTAATTGTTAATGTTACAGAAAACAATTGACGTTATTAATTTTATTAACCTTATACAATTATTATAATAAACTGTCTTCTGCTTCACATCAGATAATTGTCAATTTGCCTTCTTAAAAACATTCCATTAAAAATTTGTCTATTGCTTAATTCAATGGATATACACTCATTTTATGACCCTCGTGTTCATCTCAATCAACAAGTAAAAGCATAGGAGACGTGATGTGTAAATAGCAAGAAAGGGGACTGAGAGAAAAATGGATGAAATGCAGAGCTAGGGTCTGTGACATGTCAGTCTCTAGCAGGAATGAATAGAGAGCCTGAGTCTGGCCTCGCGCCAAAAGCAGGTGGATGCAGTGGCTAAGGAATGAATGTTTTCATCACCCTCGAATTTCCTCCTCTCCCTGTGCCATGGACCATCTCTCCCCACTCCTAGCCCAGGTGACCACTGATCTGTTTTCCATCACTATAGCCGTGTCTGTCCTAGAATTTCATTTACATGAACCATATAGTATTGTATAATTTATGGTGCCTGGCTTCTGTCTTTTTCCATAATGTTTTTGAGATTGTAGTTGCATGCATCAATGACTTTTTTTCTCTCTTTAACTATTTATCTACATGTCAGGGTTTTTCTTTATTTGTTTATTGCTGAATATTCTATTTATAGATATATCACAATTGCTTTGTCTGTGAATTCTTGATAGCAGTGGAGGTTGTTTCCGGTTTGAAGCCATCACGAGGGAAGCTGTCTTGAGCATCTGGTTACAAGCCCATAGGCATGTTTCTATTTCCCCTGATTACATAACAAGAAGTGGCCATGCTGAGTTTGGTGACAAGTGCCTGCTGAGCTGTTTTCCAATGAGGCTCTGCCGTTTTGAATTTCCACCAACTGTAGGAGCTTTCCAGTTGCTCACATTCCCAACTACATTTGAAAATAAATAAATAAAGCAGCTATTTTGGGGTTGTAGGGACATCTGAGTTTTAATTTTCATTTCACTGCAGATGTTGAGAATCTTCACAAGTGCTTAGCTGACATTATGCATCTTTTGGCAAAGTGTATTTTTAAATAATCTGACCATTTACTTATTGAATAGTTTATTGATGACTTAAGGAGTTTCTCCAAAGGTATATGTCTTTGTGAATATTTTCTTAATAGTTAAGAAGCCAGTATATCTGTGCATAGTAGATATGCAATAAATATTGGAAGAATCTGATTCCGAAGATATCTGAATCTGGAAGATTGTAATTTGATTGTAATTTGATTACAAAAGAATACTAAAACACTTTATAATACATATAGATACTTCAAAGTTGTTTGATGTACCTAGATAAAAAGTAACTCCACTGTTGCTCAGTCAAATCTAGAATTAGGATATCTCTACTTTCACCAAGTTTTAATAAGAAGCTGTACAGGAAAACTGGTAGTATTCCTCATTGTCATTGTGGATGCAACAGTACCAGATGTGACACTCTAAAACTTGCTTTGTGTCCCTTATTTAAACCTTCGTGTGCCTTATTTAAATTATTATTATATGAAAACATAAGCCAAATAATGTAGCATTTAATAGCCCACACCTGGGAGTCAGATGGTCATGTGTTTCTGACTTTGGCAATTGACTTAACCTCTCAAAGCCTCAGCTTCTTCATCTTCAAAATGAAGAAAAACTTCTTAACTCATAGGGTTGTTGTACAGATAAAAGAGAAAACAACTATAAAACACTCAGGATGATGCTTGACGCATAGCCAATGCCTAAAACACCTTAGTTTATTATTTTGATAATTATTATCAGCTTCAATGAAAATGTGAAATTTAAATACTAGCATAAATTCGTTGGAAATCTATAGAGGGAAGTAATGAGATACAAATGTAGGCCTTCATTTATATGGTAATTTTAATATTACAAATGTGTCTGAGATTTTACTGTTTCATGACACTTAAACTAACTTATTTTCATCATCTTCCCTGTCATATCCCAAATAAGCTGTGTTGCCACATCTTAGGGTATTAGGTCAGCGGCCTTAATTTCTCCCCCTCCCCCACCTTTTTTTTTTGGACAGTATGCATTCACACCATTTGTTTTCTATTCCAAAAAGGAAAAGAAAAAAAAAAGGCTAGAGCTAATGACATTTTCTAACGCCTTTCCAATTCCTCTATATTTTGTCTAATTTAAAGGGAATCACTCCTTGGAGGTTATTCCTGGCACATTCACAGAGCTTAGAGCAAAGGAGTCGGGTAGGCTCCCGTGATCAGTGCGGACTGCAGATGTCATGCAGAAACTCAAAGAACTGTGTCTGCAGACAGTTGGAGACAAAACTTCAGTGCTAGGGTCAAGAGCAGTAACTGTGGGCAACACTTTCTAATGAGCAAGGTTCACATGGGTTATGGACTTTTGGCCTGCAGACTGTGATTACAGATATGGTTCAGGAGACATTCTGTACAAAAATCTGGACAAGTTATTTAATGTGGATTTGTTTAAATGAAAGAAAATAATTCATGGAGAAGAGCAAAACCTTAAACTAAAAATACATTTAAAGGTACATATGTAGAAATACATCACATACAAACTACTAAGATAAGCATATAAACTACTAAGATATGCATATAACACACATGAATTTTTAAAATGCATATTATACTTATATTGCTACTTTATGTTTCTTATAGTAAATATCAATCTCATCATTCTAGCTTATTGGTACAATCAGTAGCTAAATGAGATGAAGGATTTAGGAACAGGCCATTTATCTTCTGTTTTCATCTTCTGGTTCCTGGTCACTCCAGTCTGCTTATGTTAATATATCCCTCTTTGATTTAATTTCCTACCTTTCTGTCCAAACTTCTCAGCCCATAGCTAATACATTTTTGCAAGTGTTCTAGAGCTTGATAGCTAAAACACTATAAGTTAAATTTTGAAAGCACATGCTCTTCATTAGCAATATTTGCAATGTGTAGTGATATTTAATTTTCTCTCCTTTTGCACGAGTATCTTTAAATGTGGCCACTTCAAGGGATGTTTTGTAAATGCACTCAGGAAAAATGTCTGGTTCAAAATTTCCGTGAATTTCTGTCTGCAGCTGAAATTGCGGAATTGTTAGAGCGGCACAGCATTAGACAAGCAAAGAAAAAGTTTCCAACTAGTTTTATTTTTGAACACTCTATTAGAATAAACATTAGCATTTTTTTGATCGTGCCCTGTTAGTCCTTCCTCTTCCACTCATCCAAAGTACCCTCACCCCTTAAGGGTGTCTGCACCATTGCTCAGGCCCCATCCAAACACTGGTGCTGTTCCCTACATTCAGAATTGTCAGGGAACTTGGCCTCTTTTCTTTTCCCAGTTTTTGTGGTTGTGTGGTTTTTGTTTTTTGTTTTTGTTTTTGTTTTCGAATATATAGAAGGAGAAGAAATATCTGTAGGTTTTTGTTCTAACGATCTGCTAACAAATAACCTTACTGAACAATTTCTCTGTCCCATACTTTTGCAGGCCTCCTGCTGGGCACCTCCTTGAGTCTAATGCCCACCTATTCCTCCCTAAACTATTTAGAAAGACTGAATTAATGCTTGGGGTAAACTGCTAAAATGGAAAATGTTAAATATCAACGAACAAATCTGGATTTGACCCAGTGGACATAACAACCTGAGCTAAATCAAAAACCAAGGATAATTCAAATTTAAATAAATTTATTTTTTTTTCTGATAGGCAAGGAAACAAACATGAGAAATAACTGGGGTTCAGCTAAAATGTCATTGAATTTCCATTAGTAAAACCAGAGCATTTTATGCATACATTTAAAAAACTCTAGTAAATTTTGAAAACAAATAGTTGAAAATCCTGATTAAGCACAACCTCCACCAAGACAACAGCCCATGATTGGTGTTTACTGTGTTGGTTCAGCCCCCACCATGGGGTCTACCAAGAAAAACAGTACTATTGATTTAATCCCTTTCTGGCAGACCTTTAACTGAAACTTAATTATGTTGCTTTTTGTCTGGAACCTTCCCCCAAGGTTTCTGTGATATTAGAATACCTCCTTTAAGTGTTATGAAAAGAGCATTAGAGAATTTTTCCTCTGATTATTTCATAACATAACATAGCAGTTCCTTCTGCCAGCAAGCCCACACAACTGTTTTCAATAAAACAGCTTTTATTTTTTTTTCCATTTTATAAAATATAGATTAAACATCAATTAGTCATAGCTAAGTTTTCGCATTTTCCTTTTACAATAATCTTTTTATGGCTAGCTCTCAAACAATACAAATAAGGTCCTCTAATATGTGGACAATGGCACAGTCTTCTGTTTAAAAAAAGGGTGAGGATACTTGGTTTTGTCAATCTTGAAATGTTTTGCAATAATTTCATGCTGAGCAATTATTTCTATATTTCTCAAAAGGTGGAAATTTTGAAAGCATGGGGTAGTACATATTTTTATAGCTAGAAAAATCTTATTAAATGGGTATGGCATTCTGGATTTCTTTCCTTCCTCCTCTTTAAACTCATAAAATGGAAAGTGGTCAAACCAAATGTGTACTAACCATAGCAGCTTCCACGTCTTATGGTCACCAGTGTCGATTCTTGTCATTTTTGTTTACTATTATTGGCTTGTCACAGTCTCCATATATCCAAAAATAATTGAAAATGAAAACAAACTTTTGTATGTGTCCTTTTTCTCCCCAGCAATGTGTCAGCTGGGAAAATGCTCTCTTTGAAAAGAAAGCAGAGCTGACATATAATTGTTGCCTTTACCCCAGCTGTTACTGACATTACACGCTGAACCTTCCTTGGAGACACAAAACCAATTTTGATGTGACACTCTGAAAAGTCACCACTGGTACTTTACAAATAGTTCAAGGTCACAGAAATCTTGTCCTGGACACTTTCGTGTAAACCTCTGGAGGACTTTTCTTTCTTAGGATAAGCTGTGTTTTTATTGATTTTGCAAATTGTAGACTTAAGGTCTAACAAAGGAAAAGCTATCAAGAGAAAAAAAAGCTAAGTACAAAATCAATGCTTTTGCATTGAGATTTTACAAAAGCAATCCCATACAAATATTATTGTGAAAGAAAAGTTGAAAATACGTTTAACTTTCAAAACTTGTGTACAGGAATAGACAAACTCAGTGTGCATTTGATTAATGGGACATTTGGTAAAATATTTAACTTTTATTACATCTAATTCAAGTTTTTTATTAAATATTATTGTCAGAGTATTCTATTCATTATACTGATATTTTGTTAGTAGTATTTTTTCTTTATTGTAACTTTTCTTATTCAATCATCAATTTGTTACTCAACAATATTCTCATCAAAACTATTTTTGTAGTGTCATCTGATAAGTAACTAGTGCTGTGTGAGTTTCCTTTCTTGTCAGTAATTTCTAAGATAAAAGAATATGCCTTTATTTCATTCTTTCTTTTGACTCTTCTTATCAAGGCTGAAATACCTTGTAGCCCCTAAAGAATTAAGTTGGTCAGTCCTCTAAGAAAAAGAGAATTGGCCAACATCATTCACATAGCAAAGGATCAAGACCTCAGCGGTCTCACTCTATTTCTGAGGTTGCTGACCATCTAAACTACACTGGCCAATAACCAAAATAGTTCATCTGACTCAAAAGTAAACTGGCCTAATGCTCATGCTGTAAATTATATCGCTGTGATTACTAGCTCTTTTTTCTCTCATTTCAATGCATGAGGAAATTTACACTTACCTACATGGATTAAGTTGCTAAAGATCAATTTCCTAACAAAATGTCAGTATGAAAAAACATCCTTTTGAGAAATAATGAACTCTTATCTATGCTCTTTTCTTGTCATCAACTTTTAATGATATTCTCATTATATGAGATCCTTAGGGTGAGAAGAAATACATTTAATTTATAAAGTTTATGATTTACCTTCACATTACTGCTATTTCAAAGACAGCCATTTTTATACTTCACGAAAATTTGCTTTGTCCTAAACCAATATAGATAGATTGATGTGTAGCTGGATAGACAGCTAATAGATCGATAGATCAATAAACAGATGACTGATAGATTTTTTTTTTTTTCCCTTGAGACGGAGTCTCGCTCTGTCGCCCAGGCTGGAGTGCAGTGGCGCGATCTCGGCTCACGGCAAGCTCCGCCTCCCGGGTTCACGCCATTCTCCTGCCTCAGCCTCCTGAGTAGCTGGGACTACAGGCGCCCGCCACCACGCCCAGCTAATGTTTTGCATTATTTAGTAGAGACGGGGTTTCACGATGGTCTCAATCTACTGACCTCGAGATCCGCCCGCCTCGGCCTCCCAAAGTGCTGGGATTGCAAGCGTGAGCCACCACACCTGGCCAACTGATAGATTCTTTCACATTCACTACAAGAAACAAGTTCCCTAACAAATTTTGATATACTTAGACCCATAAAGACACAATGACAAATCCCATTACATTTAACAAATGCTTATTTGATGCAGGATCGAGCAAAACATTATATTTGCATTGTAATAAATAAGGAAATGATTATGATCTGCTATCTAACTTACACACTTTTAGTAATAATTCAAATTACAGTAATTGAGTTTTTTCTAAGTGCTGTGCATTGTCCTAGGTTGCCCAAGGACATGTGGGTTGTAAGTGAAATAACCATAATTTGAACCCTTGTCTGTTGGACCTAAAAAAATCCATATTTGGTATATTTGACCATACCAATCCAGGAAGGAGCTTGACAATTATACAAATCGCTCGATAATTGAGCAAAATGTGATCATTGTCGTTTGACATATAAATATTTTTACTGAAATTCACATAGATTAGTGGTCACCCGTGGCTGGGAAGGCTAGAGGGAAGGAGGGGATAGAGAGAAGTTGGTTAACAGGTATACAATTGTAGTTAGATAGGAAGAATAAGTTCTAGTGTTCTATAAAAAAGTAGGGTGACTATAGTTAACAATAATTTACAGTGTATTTTCTAATAGATAGATGAGAGCATTTTGGATGTTCCTAACACAAAGAAATAATAAATGCTTGAGGTGATACGTATACCAATTGCCCTGATTTGATCATTACACAACATATACATGTATCAAAACGACACATGTACCTTATAAATATGTACAATTATGATGAGTCAATTAAATAATTAAAAAAGAAACTGATCTTACTAAGGTTGCCAATGGCCTCCACATTTCTGAATCAAAATTTTAGTTCTGACTCATCATTCTACTCTCAGAATTATCCAGCGTCGTGCTACTTAACATTGTGAGCTGGATTTTTATTTATAATTTTAAAAATTGAGGTGAACAGAAGCATCTGCACAATGTAGGTGAGGTTTATTAGTTCACTACTTTGTGTCTAGCTCTGCCATCATTTCACGTAGTAGTGTGTGAGATGAACATGTCATGAACGTGTTCTCAATTTTAGATGCAGTTTAAATCAGAAAGAAGCACACCAAACATTCTTGACCCATTCTCTTTTCTCAACCCTGTCCAGCTATAACATAACTAACATCTTAAATAGTATCATTATTATTTTAGCTAACACCTTTTCA
This sequence comes from Pan troglodytes, assembly GCF_028858775.2. Classification (NCBI taxonomy): domain Eukaryota; kingdom Metazoa; phylum Chordata; class Mammalia; order Primates; family Hominidae; genus Pan; species Pan troglodytes. Next base: position 109,302,381 of record NC_072412.2, on the reverse strand, counting down.
AGGGCAGAATGCAGAGTGCTAAGATAGATACTTCCTTTGATCTCGGGCGATTTTGAGAAATTTATGTAATGCTGCTGCTCCTTGCTGGTCACTATTAGTACCAGCCAGTTCAATAACCTGGGAGATGCATGAAGTCACTGGGCCTCTGTAAATGGTGTCAGTGAGGAAAACAACGGGAAATTACAGGTTAGGTATCATGAACTAAAGAGTCTGGGTGGACACTGGTCTGAAAGCTCTGTACCAACAGTATAAATCCACAACTTTCAAAGTATATTTCATTGTGGGTAACACTTTGTAAATTATTTCAATAAACCTTTTAAGCAAAAATGAACACAAATAAAAAAACAGCATGTTTCAGGGAATTTTACTTATTTAAGTTGTGTTACTTGAGAAAGTTAATGATGAACTATAATTTTTATGAAATTATTGATCATTCATTTATCATTCCCCATGAGTGCCATCTTGATGTCACTAACCACATGAAAACCAAAAACCATGAATTCGCAGAAGAATTAGCATCTAATTCAAAGGGTCACATTTAGTTTAGGAGAACCATGCCTGAAGAAAACAATTTGGCACATGAAGCAGAGACGTGCTTATCCATCACTCTGAGAGTGCCTGGTTATTAAGATCAAATGACTGTTGTTCTGACTTAATTTTGTTCAAATTCAAACCCAAATCACATTAATTTTCTAAGGTTGTCATAAAAAAAAACAAGTGCACGCATGCACACACACACACACACATACATGCACACACACACAGACTGAGTGGATTCAACAACAGAATTTTATTTCCTTCCGGTTCTGGTGCTTGGAAGTTCAAACCAAGATGTTAACAGATTTGGTTCCTTCTGGGGCCTCTCTCCTTGGCTTGCAGACGGCAGCTTTTTTGCCGTGTCCTTACAGGCCCTTCCCTCTGTGAACACCCATCCCTGGTGTCTCCTTGTGCATCCAAATTTATTCTTTTTATAATGATGCCAGTTATGTTGAATTAAGCACCTCCCCACCGTGTCAGGTGATTTTGACTTAATCATAAAGGCCCCATCTCCAAATACAGTTACATGCTGAGGACCTGGGAGTGAAGGCTTCAAGATATTAATATATTTGGGGGGAATAATTCCACTCATAAATTTTCTTGTACCCACATATAAGTGACATGATTTCTACTTAACAGTTGGCTACATTAACAGAATAATTATTTTAAAAGTTCAATGATGCCCGTTTAAAATCTGGTAAGAATTTGCTTCAAATCGATTTCAGTTAACTTATTATCAAAAACGGTTTATTTTGCCAGGTACAGTGGCATGCACCTATAGTATCAGCTACTTAGGCATCTGAGGCAGAAGAATTGCTTCAGCCTGGGTGTTTCATGCCAGCCTGGGCAACACAGCAAGATCCTGTCTCTAAAAAATTGTTTATTTTTATCAAATATATATAAAAAAATACCATATTGGAAAAAAAAAAGCCTCAGGAAAATTCCAGTGGCCTGTGGCTAAGAAACTGATTAAAGTACATAAAAATGTGTTAGGAATATTTATTCTGTTTATTTTTTTTATATTTGAATTATAAACAAAATAATTTTTCAAATGTACATGGCCATATGTTATTTTTATTTTTGAAAATAATTTCATTTTGAAAATCATTTTGAGTGGATTGTTTCAACATTTCACCCAATATAATGAAATTAATTTGAATACTAATTAATAGAAATTTTCATAAAACAATATAATTTTAATATGTTTAGCACTCCCACTCTCAAAAATGTCCTGCTTTGGGACACTTATGTGGTCATTCAATAGCATTTGACATAGATAAACTTCCTTTCTCTAAATATACTCTCTTTACTTGATTTTCAAGTTAATGCACCCTCACTGGCCATTTTCCAGTCTCCTTTGCTTGTATCTCTCCTTCCCACCAAACTCCTAAAGTAGGCTGTCCTTAGGGTCCCTCTTGTCATCTTCCCATCTGTCTCACTCCCTCTTAGCCAATCCAGCCTTACCACATTAAACACTATCTGGAACCTTACGGTGCCAACATTTACATTTCCAAACAAGACGTTTCTCCAAAGCCCAGACTCATATGTCCAACTGCTCACTGAGCATATTCACTAGGATGTCTAGCTCTTATCTCAAGGTTACAATGACCAAATCTGAATTTTTTATATTCCTTCCTTTCAAGCCTTCAACACCCACAGTATTGCCTCAACACTGTCATTTCTATTCTTTGGGAAAACACTTTGGCAAAATCCTTGACTTCTCTCTTTCACACTTCACATCATGCCCATCAGGAAATGCTCTTAGTTCTACCTTCAAACTATATCCAGAATGGCCACAGCTCATGAACTCCACTGCTACCACCATGATCTGAGCCCCCATCATCTCTAAACTGGGTTTTTGCAATGATTGATCGACCGGTTTTTTTTCCCACTGATGCTGCTCTTAGTGGAGTAGCCAGAGAAGCCTCTCAGAAGTATCAGTTAATTATGTTCATCTACTGAAAATTCCTGGAATGCTCCTTATTTCACTCAGATTAAAAACCACAAATCTTATAGGGACATACAGGTGTTACATGATCTGCCTCTGTCACTCCCTGTCCTCATGTATTAGTCTGTTCTCACACTGCTACATACCAAAGACATACCCAAGACTGGGTAATTAGTAAAGGAAAGAGATTTAATTGACTCATAGTTCCACATGGCTGGGGAGGCCTCACAATCATGGTGGAAGGCGAATGCAGAGAAAGACACATCTTACATGGTGGCAGGCAAGAGTTTGTGCAGAGGAACTCCCATTTATAAAACCATCAGATCTAGTGAGACTTTCTCACTATCACAAGAACAGTATAGGGAAAATCACCTCCATGATTCAGTCATCTCCACCTGGCTCCACTCTTGACAGCCTTGACACGTGGAGATTATTACAATTGAAGATGAGATTTGGGTGGGACACAGCCTAACCATATCACCACTTATCCCACTTTTTCCGTGCCTTCTCCCCACTGCCTACTGCAGCCACAAGTTTGAACTTGGAACCTTTGCCCTTGCTGGTCTCACTAACGAAATATTTTTTCTCAGATATCTCCAGGGCTCCTTCCCTTCCCTTCTTCTAGTCTTCCCTTAAATGTTGCCTTTTCAGAGGTCATGCTATTAAAATTGCAAGGTACCCCTCAAGCAACAGTTACTTTGGATCACTCTTGCCTGGTTCTACTTTTCTTTTCATTTTCATAGCATTAGAATCACTGAATATTTCAGTTTAAAGACAACGGATTGTAACTCTTGTCCTAACATAATTATAAGTAGGACAAACTTTCACTCTCCAAATGTGTCCTGTAGCAAAAAATAAGTAGTATGTTCACCCCATATATAAAACACTTATTTACTGTATCTATTGTTTTCACACTCTAACATGAAATCTAGGGGCTCAGGGAGTTTTATATGTTCCAGTCACAGTTATGTCTAAAGTGTGAAGAATATTCTTGGCACAGAATAGTCATAATAAATATTTGTAATAATTAAATTGACTTTAGGAAACTAAAATATAGATGAAAAAAGCTTACGATAATGAGGTATTTTAAAAGCACCATGGCCTCTCAGACTAAAGTGACCAAGTCTATTAGAGGGAGTGAAGAAAGATTCTCAGAAAAGTTGACACTTGACGTATGTTTTAAAGACTGGTGGATTGTTTGTCACACAAGGAAATGACAAATGCTTGAGGATGGATACCCCATTTCCCTTTGATGTGATTATTACATATTGTATGCTTGTATCAAAATGTCTCATGCATGCCATAAATATACATTTATACACCAAATAAGTATCCATAAATATTAAAAATGTAAATAAAGAATGATTCTGAGACAAATAAAAGAAGAGGAAGAAAAGGAAATACCAGACATTAAAAAAATCAGTACCACAGGTAAAACATCATGATGACATAAAATGCTGTGTTGTGTTCAGAAAACAATGGGAATTTTGACATGGATGAACACAGGGTGTAGGAGGCATCATGGAGAAGATACTGGAAGCATAGGTTGCAAATAGAAGATAAGCTTTTGGACAAGAAGAATTTTGTATATAATAGTGGGATTCAGCAAGGAAGAAACGGAGCTGGGGTGGACTCCCGCACTGCTCCCCACAGACTTCGGCTTCTTCCTCGGGACAGAGGGTCACATTGCAAGGTCATACTCTTTTGAAGTTAGATGTGACCAAGTGACTTGCTTTGGCCAAACAATGAGAGCAGAAATGGTAGGTGCCACTTTCAGGCAGAAGCTTTAGGAGTCAAGGTCAACCTCGTGATCACTTTCTCCTTTCCTGGCAATCGTGGATTCATGAAGGAAGAGGGAGCCTCTCACAGCTTGGGTCCCTGAGTGTGGTTGGTGTAGAGAAGAGCGCCCCACCCAAGCCTGCCACAGTTGTCTGCTGGGAGAGAGAAATGAAGCATTCCTGTTTTAGGCCTGAGCTACCCTTTCATTTTTCTATTTTTTTTTAACCATAGCATAGCTTATTGCATTCTAATCTAAATATCTTTAAACGATGAAGTAAAATTATTACCCAAGTAAACATTTAATTACTCTGTAAATTGTGATGTAGAATTTCCGCATTAAAATATATATGATATAATTACTTAACAATTTAAAAATTATTTTTGTAGCAAAACTAACTAGAAAAAAGGAAAATACATGACTATTGGCAATTTGGAGTTCTTAATCCTAAGTAACACATCAAATATGCTAAATTTGCTCTGAGGTAGTAAACTGTGGTGTTGCATGCTTATACATATTTAAATAAACAAATAATGTATTAGTGCTTTAATTTGTACTTCACAAAAGGTGAAAAATATTATCTATGTCTTTGTTCATTTCTTGAAATCCTTATGTTTCATTTATATTACATAACAAAAATATAAAGTGTTATTTTTGCAAGTATCTATTATTTTATGACAAAAAAGGCATATTTTTGTTGTAATCAACATCTTTGGTACAAAAAAACATGTTTAATTCCCGGTTTGCTGTGCCAAGGAAATCATCAAAGTAGACAAGGGGTTGTCTGGGTGTGTAATAGCTCAATGAGAGTTGGTAAAGAATGGCAGACATATAAAGGCTTGGCTGTTTTATTTTATTCCCATATAGTATGAAAAGCAATAGTGCATCAAGTATTTTATGCATTGGAAATCTAACTCTCTAGAGCTTATGTTTTTAAAGGTTCAGCAACTGAGCAGAAAGAGTCTAGATCAACAAATTAAGTTATGTTCACACTGATTGGCAGGGGCAGATGCAATTCCTTTCTTTCTTTCTACCAATGATACTGGAGGTCACATCTCAGAGGAAAATGAAAATCTCTGCATCTCAACCTGACACATTCCATTTGGTTCTCGAACATGATTCACCTAAGAAGTTATGAGTATGACACAGTTAATTTAGCAAGCACAATGGTTTGTTCAATAACATTAACCTTCTATAAAAACATCCCCATCTGTTTCCTAAAGTAAATATTATAAGATATAGGTACAATTAAAATTTTAGGCAGTATTCTACTCTATGGAATGTCAAAAAATCCAATAAAATGAAATTACATAAATATTTTTCATAAGATATAATGAATAAAAAGTTTAAATAAAGGTGTCTGCACTTTTCAGGATATGCTTTTTTATATTATGCCGAAATAGTCTTTGGTGGTCAAAGGCCATTGAGACATTATTCTTAGCTAAAGGAAGATATTATATCTTAATAAAATATTAGAACAAAATGGAAACTCTCTAACATGGCCTACAAGACTTTACATGATCTTATCCCTTTCCAATTTAATTTTATATCATTTTCCCCTTATTTATTTTTGTTAAACCACATTGGCTTTCTTTCTGTTTTCTTTAGAAGTCAACTCTCCTTCCCGCCTGAGGGCCTCTGCTCTTTCTATTGCTTGGAATCTTCTCATGATGGACTCAGCCTTTCACTCTCCACTCCAGTGTTGCCTTAGAGAGGTTGTCTCTGACCTGCCAATTGGAGGTAACTCCCTTTTTGCTCCTTTTATTCACATATAAGACTGTTGCATTTTTCTCTTATCAGTTATCAGTATCTAATACCGTGGTTTTTATTTTAATAGGTTATTATGTGCCTTTCCTATGAAAATAATAAATATTATGAAAGCAGGAATCTCCTCCGTCTTATTAAAATTTTCCTGCATGAGAAATGAAAGCTTCTTTTTCCCTTTAATTTCCATGAATTCATTTTATGAGCAGTTCTTAGATATATTATACTTCCTTACCTTTTACATTAAAACTACTGAAATGAAATTTACATAATTTATTTTCTATAAAGGTGCTTATGTATATTTTCAAAAAGCTCATATGGCATATAATACAGGCAGGTATGTAACGTTGAGATCATTGAGATAATTTGCTATATAGATCTTTGAACTTCTGTAGTGACCAATTTTATATCTGTTTATTATCTTTATGCTGAATATTTCTATTTTAACATACTGGAAAAGAGATAGTAAGAAGGTGGGTATACCATCTAAATGTGTGATCTTAATAAATCATAAATAATAATCAATGCTCAACCAATATCAATATATTATTTTTATTATCATGCCAACTGCTTAGATTATTCTGAAAGATGCTTAGCACCATTAAATTCTATTGTTTGCTCATTATGCTTAAATGACAAAAGCGGACATCTACTCAGAACAAATGTACAAATGTAATAATATTCTTTAATCACTTATGATCTGTGAAGCATAAGAAGTAGCAAACTTATATTAATTATTTTATTATTTTATGAGGTACTAAAGCAGTAAGATTAGAAAGCAGGTAAATAAAATCCTTGGAAAATGAGGGATTTTTCTTAGTCTCCTAGTCAAATATTTGGTAAAGTTACCTCTTTGCCTTTTTTTTTTTTTGAGATTGAGTTTTGTTCTTGTTGCCCAGGCTGGAGTGTAATGGCACGATCTCATCTCACCGCAACCTCCGCCTCCCGGTTCAAGTGATTCTCCTGCCTCAGCCTCCCGAGTAGCTGGGATTACAGGCATGTGTCGCCACTCCCAGCTAATTTTGCATTTTTAGTAGAGATGGGTTTTCTCCATATTGGTCAGGCTGGTCTCGAACTCCCGACCTCAAGTGATCCGCCCACCTCAGCCTCCCAAAGTGCTGGAATTACAGGCGTGAGCCACCACGCCTGGCCAAAGTTGCCTCTTAAGATTTGATCTGGAAAATACAGGATGAGATTTTGATAGATGCGAGGATGGGAATTCTACCCCTGTGGAAGAAATGTCGTAAGTAAAATTATGGTAGAAAGATGAGAAATCTAGTTTATCTAAAAGACAGGTGGCATATAAAGATAAAAATACAGTGAAGGTAGTTTGAAACAAGGTCCCGGATAAAACAAAACATTAAGCAAATGGGTTTTGAATTTTATTTTTCAGGAAAGTGAGGTACTATTGAAGACCTTTGAGAGAGAGAATATTGGATCAGTTTAGTGTTTTAAAATTAATAAATATGTGTGAATCAATATGTATTGAGTAGATAAACTAATAAATGAAATAATAGTTCATACAAGTGAATATTTCTCACTAGATTAGGAAGATTAGGAAATCCAATGTAAGAATGATATACAGGGAGAATTAGAAGAGTAATTCTAAGTAATAAATATTTTTAACCAACTATTACTGTTGGAAAGAGAGTAAAGTGGTATCAAGACTTGAATTAGGACATTGGTATTATTTATGTTTGGACTATGGGACCACCACAGTTGGGACAATGGGAAAGGAAAGTATCTGAAAGCTACATTGGATTAGATACCACAAAGGTATGGTAGAAGCAAAGGGAAATGAACCAGCTGTCAAGCCTGGTCTCAGAGAAAAGAAGTATGAATAGTATCTAAAAATACAGCAATTTCAGGCGTGACTTTGGGACTCCATGGTTCTTGAATGATACAATCCCAGGGAACACAGCATCGCACTAGGAAATCCATGCTGCAGATGAAAATCAGAAGCCTATTGAGTGACAGTCCATTCAGGGGCATTTATCCAACTGCAGCAGAACTTTGGCCAGAGGATAGGGATAGGTAAAATGTAGATTACAAACCCGAGGAAACGCAACACAGAAATGCCCCAAACACGAGCTGGTTTAGTGTGGGATCCCAAACCTAGCAAGAAAGCTCTATTCTTGACAGGCAAACTAGGGAGATATAGTTCAATTAGAAACCAGATTTAGAGAATTGATCCAGGTCCAGGAAGCAAAATACTGAATTTTGTAGCTTTGATGGGTGCTAGGGATGCGTCTGCTTGCTAGGGAAAAAAATACATATATACATATATTTATATTATATATATTTTTATATTTTTATCATAAATATATAAACATATATATAAAACTATGTTATATATGTAACATATATAGCTATACATGTTATATATAGTTAGTAACTAACATATATAGCTAGTAACATATATAACTATATAGTTATATATATGATGTGTGTGTGTGTATGTGAGTACGTGTGTGTTAGTACAAAATAGAGCCCAGGAATCCAGGCTGGCTTCCAGATCCAGCATCCATCGTAAATAATGGACTTCATGACTTGATTGTGACTATGTAGCTATTGAAATATATCCTAACTCACTAGAGACTGTTTTGAGAACTAGAATTGAGTGATGAGTAAATATTTGTGAGTGATCAACGTGAAGGAAGAAAAATGTGGAAACTGAAAATAGAGGCAGAGGATAAATGGCGGAGGAACTGTGAACACACGAACAGCTGAAATAGTCAAGTGAAGGAAAGTTTTCAGTGAGGAGCGTCAAGAAGACAAGATCAGTTCCATAAGGTCTTACGTTTAGGTGATGGAAAGAGTAGACAGCAATATGTGGCCAAAAGGAGGAATTGGTTTGGTGGCCAAATGTAATGAGTTAAATAATAGATAAGATGAATGGCTTTGATTCAAATACAGCACTGTAACTATGACGACAGATCACAGCAAAAGATAAAGCTGTGTGGAATGCATGAAATTAGCAAAAGAGGGAACATATCAGAAAAATATGTTTTGGGGAAAAACTTGTAACATCATTTAGAGTGTGAAAAAAGTAAGAAGTGCAAACATGGTGATAGAGAAACTATGTTCAAAAAGGTAGAAATGTAAAGCAGTCCATACAATGTAAAAGGGGGATTTTACTCATGATTGAGTGGTCAAAACTGACAGAGTAAATGAGAACAGAACAGAAAAATTATTTTCATGTCATATTTAGAGGACAATTGCTAACATGTGAAACGTGGTTTTTCTAGACTAATAGACATAATGTCATATTTTAAAAGGATATCAAATGAGTTTAAGACTTACAAAAGCACAGGCAGTGAGTGCGTGATTCTCTCATTTCAAGTTTGGGTATAACAGTAACAAAGGAAGACACATAAACCATACGAAGAATATTAATCTGATAAACAACGCTGGAACACGTTAGTGCACAGGAAGGGAGACAAAGTAGGGGAAAATGGAAGACTAAATGGAAGTGATATGTTTAGAAGAAGGTAGGGTGGCTGAGACGGAACTAAGAATACTTAAATAAGAGTTTGCCTTAAAGAGGACAGACACATATCTACCAGAGCAGAGGAGAAAGAAGATATGAATGTAGATGAGCTGAATAAGTATTTTGAGGTGAGAAGGAGAAAACTTAAATAGGTTTTTCTGGATGACATCTACTGCCTTATTTAAGTAAGAGACAAAAAGATATTTCTCCTAAGAGTTGAGAATCAAACTTTGGGAGACTGAGGTTAAATATTTGTTTATTTGTTTGTTTGTTTTTAAGTTATTATACTTTAAGTTTTAGAGTACATGTGCACAACATGCGGTGTTTTTTGGAGAAGCTACTTTGGGAAATTTGATAGGAAATTAATAAATGATATGTGGAACTATAGAATAGCACGGATACATTTATTATATTTGCCATTCTTATGCAGTTATATTCAGTATACCACCCTTTACATAAAATTTTTGTTTTAAATTGTTTTATAATTCAACTCAAATAATATATGCACACATGGCTTTTAAAAAATTCTAATAGCAAGGGAATTTTAATAAAGAGTATGAGGCCCAGTTAACACCAACTCCCAGTTCCAATCTTAAAAGGCAAATATTATTAAATAATTATGAAATGCTCAACCTATTTTAACATTCTGTTAACATATGTGGATTTATAACACTATATTTTCTCCTACCCCTGTCCTCCTTATTATATCAAAATTCATAGTTCACTTGCTGCTCAACTCAGGAAATTCAAAAATCATACTTCAGCTTCTCTTTTTTATTCCTTAAGAGGTAAAAACGTTTCCAAATTCCCACTTTAGAAGATTGATGCTCCCTCTGCTTTACCTCTCTTCCTTCACTTTTCCCTTCAGTTTCTGTAAAGTGTATGTGTAAATTTGTCTGTGATGTGTCCATTGTTGATACTACCAGGAAAAACAGTCACCATTTTTTTAGGAAGTTGAAATATATAAATGCTGGTAGATATAAATCCAAGCCTGACACTTAAATTAAGAACACCTCGATGTAAACTCTTCTATACAATAATCATAATTCTTTCAATGTCAGTTCTCCTATGCCATGCAAAAAATTTCGTTTTATGTATAGGTCAAGTGAAATTGTGTGTGATAATGACATTCAATGAGTTGCTTAAAATTAAGTCACATTTCTATTTGCTTTTTATTTTTTATCATGTCATTTTTGAGAGCCATTGTTTGTTTATTCTGCAGTTCACAGTTGCCTATTTATTTAATAATACTTATGTTTAATTTATTAATTTACTTTTTGATTTTCATGGGATTTCACTTATTTGAATTTTAAATTTATACTATTCTGTTTATGTCTTATCACCCCAGTTTGTCCCAGAATCTACTGTCCTGCTCCAAGCTGGACTGTGAGATGTTTGGGGACCTACCTTCAGCGCTCTCCTGAGTCAACTGATTTTTCTCATTTTGTTCCAGCATAATTTCAAGTAGCTTTCTAGGAAAAGATAAATTGGAAACAAATTTTCTATGTCTTTGAATATCTGAAAATATCCACACTCTCCTTTTCATTAATAAATTGAATCAGATAGACTTTTTGATGGGTCTTTTTTTCCCATGATTTGGAAAGCATTACCATTACATGCATTTTTTTGTTCCATTTAATGAAATTCTATTAATATTTTTAGCAAAAATAATGGAGATTCAAAAACACAACCTGCAATAAGAGATAGCCATATGTGGTTCCTAATAGAATATAAGTACCTCAAATGAAGAGCCTGATTTATTTATATTTTTAGCCACAATATACCAGTTGGTTGCTTCTGTTTTGGTCTTTCCTGAATACAGTTCCACTTCCTCTTGATGATTGGGTAGTGCCATGTTTTTTTTTGGTTTGCATTTTGTTTTTTTGTTTTTGATCTTATTTTTGGCAACTGGCATAGTCTTCACAGCCCTAAGACACTAGTTATGCATCCATTAAGAAGCCCAAGTCCACTTCCTCACATAATGTGAATTTTGGTTATTATAGTACATGAATACAAAAAAATTACTATATGAAAAAATTCTACTCTGTGTCAAACTAATATACAATATATTTCTAGTTTGTCTGATTTGACTTGGGGCACGTTTTAAAACTGTAGTATAAAACTATGAATTATCAGACATTAATTAGACTCCAATTAATGAGTTTTTAAAAGGATTTACCCCAATATACCCCGATATAACTTGTATGTATATGGACTTTATTTAGTATACACCCTATGTTGTGGAATTTGTATATTTGCACCACATATTAGAAAAGAAAGAAGAAATAAACAGTGTTTATTCTTTGTAATAGTTTGTTTGGTTCCCTTTTTAATTTTTTTTCCATGACACATTTCTAGGCTGAAATCAATATGCATAAGAGCAGCCATTACTAGCTGCTGGCCTAAGTATGGCTAATGGTATTTCTGTTATAAGTTAGGCAAATTTTTGAATGGAATGCAAAAGGAAGAATTTTTCCTACCAGTCACAAAATAAATTATGGTTGTAGCAATCTCCATATGAAGTGGGCCATGAGACTGGAGACATTTGACAAGACACTAAAGGGAAGGCACGGAGAGCAAAGGTTCAGGGATTTGTTTAAAAGTAATTTATTTTTGGCTTCATGCCATCTTTGAAAATCTATCTCCAGGCAATAAACATTAGAAATTTTATTACCAATGACCTAGTCTCTGGCTTCTCTGGGAATCAGATAACTTGTCTCCTTGTAGCCTAGGGCTACCTTGATGGTTTCCTTCAGGAAAAGTGGCCCTGGTTTGCAATAAAAGTCACAAGGTTAATCTGGTACTTGGAGTTGCTTTTCCCTATGGATAGTAATTCTTACACTAAATTACATTTTAGTCATTATCTATCTCCCTCATTAATATTATTTGCATTAAAACCTTTCAAATCATTGCATATTCAGCCCCATGTACTCTGAGAGATTCTGGCATTTATGTTGTGGTCATTCTCTGCTATAAATTATTTGGTAATTCAATCAACATAAGCTTCGTTTTTTATTTCATTAGCATCTCTTGGTGAAGAGATGTATAAGAGGTTAGTCAAATAGCCAGAGCTGTCTTATATGTACCCAATACTATTTTATGAATGAGGAAGTTCCATTTTTATTTTATTGACAGTTTTATGACAAGTGCTATCATTGCAGTGACATCTCTACTCTAAAAATACCCATCTCACTCAAGCATTATAAAAACCAAAAAGCATCCACAATAACAAAAAATGTACGAATTCATTATTTTACTCAAAGAAAAGAGTCTATCTGATGTACAAGTCTGTAATTATAAAAAGCTGATATAACTACACAACATAAATAATACAACCTTATACCCAAAATTATTTTTGTATGTTTTATTTTCCACATTGTTTTATTATGTTTTAGGAAAATAATAGGAAAGAGAATGCATAGTAATTCAGATGAGAAATGAGAATTTTTTCCCAGAAAGAAAAGAAAGTAGGAGGAGATTAAAAACGAAATCTAACACTCATATAATGTTGACCCTTGTCTAATGGAATCTTTACATGTGTTATGTCTTTCGAACATCTGTCAGTCAGGGTAAGATCAGAAAATTCAAAGTGACTCTAGTTGGTTCTGGTAGAGACAAACTTAATATAGGCAATCAAAGACTACATAACAATTGGAGGAGTTGGGCACCTGAAGGCCAGGAGGCTGCTTTCGGGAAATCAGGATTTTTAATAATTGACAGGAGCTGCCTCTGATGACCATAAGGGTCTGCAGCACCAAAATGGATAAGAAGAAATTGAGAAGTCGAAAGCACTTATCACCAATGATCTAAGCTACCTGACCGGAGCTCTCCTCCTTCACTGCCTTTCATTCTTATTGTTTAAGTGTAAAGAGGTTTCAGGAGACCGTAATTTCAGAGTTCTTCCTGCTATGCAAAACTAAAAGCTAAAGTGAGTGGCAACGATGCTGAGTTGATGGGAGACAATTCTGCATACAGCCATCAAGATGAGCAGAGATGGAGGCTCAGCAATCATACGCAAACTTATTCTAAACATGTGCGACTGTGATTCATAAAGCTTCAGTGACTTTGAGAGGTAAATGATACCGATTATTATATAGCTATATTATATGCAAAAATATGTACATATAAATATGTATAGTAAATATGTGTGTGCATGTATTATCAAGAGATAGAGTGTGTGTACTTGTGAGAGGTTTTCTGCAATATAATACATACATTTTATATCAGTTAGCCATTACACAATCTTCCTATTACAGATGAAATAACTGACATCCAGAATAGGGAATCTATGCCTGAGTACACTGCCAAATTTGTAAGTGCAAAATTGAGATTTGAACTCAGTTCTATCTGACTTCAGAGTGTATGCTTTTGACCAGTGCTATCTGCAGATAGATCAATTTCAAGGGGTGTGCAAGAAGACCCATTGCATTGAAGGAAGCAAATATTATTATTGCAATCCCAATCATTTTTATCTTAAAATATTTGGAAAATGCATTATTTATATTTAATATTCAGGTTGCTATGGGGGCTCAAGTTCTTCCACATAATACTTTTATGTTACGCAAAACACCCGATGGAAGAGAGAAAGTTCTAAACTCTATAAAGTTGATAGGTAGGCCCACTCTCTTCTGTTTTGTGTTTTTTTTCTTTTTTTTTTGTATGTGTGTGAATATATCTGGTGCAAGTTATCATGTATAATATGATGTCAGTAAAAATAAGATTTTTATTTTATTTTATTTTGAGACTGGGTCTCACTCTGTCACCAATGCTGGAATACAGGCACTATCTCAGCTCACTGTGGCCTCAACCTTCTGGACTCAAGCAATCTTCCCACCTTGGCCTCCCAAGTAGCTGGGACCACAGCCGTGCACCACCACACCCAGCTAATTTTTGTATTTTTTGTAGAGACAGGGTTTTGCCATATTGCCCAGCCTGGTCTCAAACTCCTGAGCTCAAGTGATCTGCCTGCTCCTGCCTCCCAAAGTGCTGGGGTTATAGTCATAAGCTACCGTATACAGCCAAAAAATAAGATTTTTAAATGCTTGAACCTTTATAATACTTTGACATCAAAAGTGCTATCCTTAAAAACATATAGTGTGATTGTTGAAGTCCACTTGATAATTCAGAGTAAAATAATTTGGAGTATTTGAATTTAAGAATGAGTCTCATGAATATCCAGCACTGGGTAAGATGGAGTAAGCTCCTTGCTCTTAAAAATGCTGGGGGGGATAGAAAAAGCAATTGCCAGAAGACTTTGAAAAGGAATCAGAATCAAGTCAATTGGAGAGTGGAGTCAAAACTTGAATAAGCAACCTCATAGAGTGAGATCCCAGAATTTTGTAATTGATTTTTTTTTTCTTTTCTGCTTTGTGTCCTGACATTGTTTTGAAGATGAGTCCCACCTTTGTCCATACCACCCTGAATGCACCCAGTCTCGTCAGAAGATGAGTCCTCAGCAAGATTGCATGGACACCAAAACTCCAAGAGAAGCCTTGTCTTTCTGGCCAAAGGCCCAGGAATAGGGGCCACCTTGGGCAAAAGAATATAAGAGGGGTCTCCTTCCCTTCCTCTCTCTCATTTTTGCTTTCTTGGTTGTGGCCCGAAGGCAGTTCCAGTAATGAAGTTGTAGCAACCAGGGCAAATAAAACTCGATCTATCTGGCTAGATGAGCAGCAAATGGGGATGCTGCAAGTAGAAGAGTACATAAAAAATTCTGAAAGGGGGTGAGGAAAAGGCAATCTCCTCTGTTGGTGCATTGATTAGCAAAAGTGCCGGATTTACCCTTGGGCTGTGCATGATATTTCCCCCCAAAACATAGTAAAAATCATAAAAACCTACATAATTATTAAAGCTCTATACTTAGAATTTCTTCTTGTTCAAAAATCTTCTATTGGAAATGATGGTAAGAGGAGTTAGAAAAGAAAAAAATATATAAAATAAAAGTCTTCTAAACAAAGATTTAAATAAGTTTGTATTTATAGATTTTTCATTCATGTATGCATGAATGTACTCATTTAGAAAATAAATGTGGAGTGCCTACAATTTTTCAAGCACTGGAATCGAGAAGAAAATGAAAAGGAAGAGGAGCAAGAGGAAGGAGGAGGAGTTAATGATGAAGAAATAAAGAAAAAAGAAACAAAATAGACCAAAATATTTACTACAATGAATATTATATCCCAGTGAAGAAAAGAGATAATCAAAAAATAAATAAATAAGTTATATATAATATAAAGTATTGATAAATACTAAAGAGAAAAATATGGACCAGAAAAAAAAAACATATAAACATCTAGGCTGGGACTGAAATTTTAGTGCGGCCAGGAAAGACTTCACTGATTAAGTGATTTTCATGAAATACCTTAAAGATGTGTGGGAATAAGCATGTCAGTAATTTGTAGAATATCCCAGGCAGAGGGAAAACAAATAGAAAGTCCCAGAATTGTTTGAAATATGCCTGGTGTGATGGAGAAACAACAGAAGAGCGTGGGCATGAAGCAGCAGGAATGAAGGAGATGAAGTCAGAGAGATCGCAGGACGCCAGGTCATGTAAGAAGAGCATTTAGAGCCATCAGTCCTGGAAGGTACTGAAAACTAACATGTCATAAAGCTAAGGTTTCAACAGGAGCACTCTGGCAATTGTGAGGAGAATGGACCAGTTGGGTGCAAGAGCAGAAGTGGGGAGATCAGGTGAGAGGCTGCTTGAAATATCCCAGGTGAGAGTGATGGGGATGGTAGTGTGGCTAACAGGAAGGAGTCAGATTCTGAAAGTACTTTGAACCAAAGTCTTCCCCTATGGCTGATTTGGGGTGTGAGATGAAGAGAAATATCGAAGGTGACTCTGAGTTTCCTGCCTGGAATACCTAGAATGCTGCAGATAAGGAATAGGAATTTTGGTGTGGGATGATATTAGGAGCACAGTTTTGGGGAAGACATTCCAGAGAAAACAATCAGATATATAAATGGATGTGTCAGGTACACAGGGGAGTGTACAATTCAAGGAGAGATCTAGACTACAGGTACACGCAAACACAAACTCACACATTTGAGAGTTGCTCACCAAATTCTGGTGTGTAAAAACTCCCACATGGCCCATTGCCAGTTACCAGTGTGACTTCACTGAACACAAGTGAGAAGAGAGAACATTATGGTGCTGGTACAAGTTGGCTGCAGCACATTGCTGGTGGCTGTTGGCATATACATGTGAGAAGCTGTTAATCATAAAAAGAAGTTCAAGGACTAGCTTCAGAGAACTAAAATATTAAGAGGTCAGAGCTAGGATGAAAACCAGCAGAAGAGATTGAGAAGTGGTCAGGATGGGAGGATGGAAATATAAAGATGGTGAGCTGTCCTGGAAACCAAGTGAAGAAAGCATTTCAGGGGCAATTTTGTGATTAACCTTGTACGTTGCCGATGATTGGTCAGACTGGATGAGAACTAGAAAAGGCCATGGACTTAGCAACATTAGGTCATTGGTTGGCTGATAAGAAGATTAGTGGAATGACTAATACGCAAGCCTGAGTGAAGTGGTTTCATGAGAAATCAGAGGCCGGGCGCAGTGGCTCACACCTGTAATCCCAGCACTTTGGGAGGCACAGGTGAGCAGCACACTTGAGGCCGGGAGCTCAAGACCAGTCTGGGCAACATGGCAAGCAAGACCCCATCTCTACTAAAAATACAAAAAAATAGCTCAGTGTGGTGGTGAGTGCCTGTGGTCCCAGCTGTTTGGGAGGGTGAGGTAGGAGGATCGCGTGAGCCCAGGGGAGAGAGGTTGCAGTGGGCTGAGATGGCACCACTGCACTCCAGCCTGGGTGACAGAGCAAGACGCTGTCTCAAAAAATAAATAAATAAATAAATAAGAGAAATCAGAAAGAGAATTTGGAGATAGCAAGTCTAGACAACAGGTAGATGCTGAAGAGAGAATGGGAATTGACAGGATATTGAATATGTTTGCTAAAAACAAAACCAAATAAATGAGAAAGAAAAAGAAAGAAACAATGAAGAGAAAAGAAAAAGCAAGAAAGAGACTTTCCAGTTAGGTTGATGGAACAGATCACACATATTAAATACAAGAAATTGTTACTAGTTGAATATAGGAAAAAGACTTGTTGGTAATTAAGTTTGAAAAACAAGCCCAATAATTTAGCAAATGAAGCCTTCGGAGAACTTTAAAAAATATTTATATAGTCACTTCTTTGAAAACTGTAATAAACATCGAAACAAAATGTATTAATAAGTTAAAATTAGGTATAAACTTTCCCAATTCTGTATCACAAAGCATTGAAACAAAAATTCAATTTACTTAATTATATTGTTCCCACCAAAATCTTATTACTAATAGGATGTAATATTTACCAAAAAGCAAAAACGTTTTATCTTATTTTAAGTAAATATTTTATTTTTAAAGTGATGATTATTTTATATTTCCTCATTCAAAATACTATGGCTTCTGCATAGTATAACTATATTAGTGAATGTGCAAAATAAATTGATAAAAATGAATGAATGACAGAGACATCAATGATAGATGAATAGATTGATAGATTAATTTCCTGAGTGATCGATTTTTAGATAGTGTTCAGACTTTTCTTGCTTATAAAAGTAAAATTTTGTAGGAACACTGCTCTTAACTAGTATAATATACTGCCTCTATATACACACTATTTCTCCTATTAGAAAGACAATAAAACTGAATATGGGAAAAGGAAAAGAGCCAATGGAATAGCAGTTAAGTACATGAAAACAAATTGGAACAAAATACAATTGAAATCATTCTATTGTATAGTCTTCAACAGAGAAGACATGTTTCCAAACAGTATAGTTTTACCTCTATTCAGACCTTCCTTCAACTGTTACGTACTTGGTCATACTTTTCAGCTGCTGCAAAAGATGGATTTGACTTTTATGTGTCCTAAAATGATAGAGATAAAAGTGTCTATGAAACCACAGCTTCCTCATTTCATTGTCCATATATAATCTTCCCTTCTGTGCTGTTTTCTCTGCCTATGTGGGATTATTACAGTTACAGGCTGAAGGAACATGTCTATTTCTGAAGATGTCACTCATCAATTTTCTATTTTATATTTCTACATTTTTGTAACATCAAGAATAGTTATAGAATTATTCATTTCTTTTTATCTCATATGAAAATATGAGAGCGATGGCAGATTTGTTTTGTTTTTCTTTAAGAGTGATATATAGATGAGGAAGAAATGTACAGCAACAACCCATACACAAAATTAATGAAGAAAAACAGGGACAAATAAGTGGATGTAAGTAAATAGGTAATGTTTTCTTCAAGGGGAAACCTGAAGAAGGGAGAAAGAGGAAAAGGGTAAGGCAAAATATATTGCTTCAAAGAGAATGAAAACATTAAAAACACTTCTTTGTTACCATATAACATTATCACAGGGTGTATTACCATAAAATTTATTCACATTTATTTATTACCATCAGGAATAAAAATTAAATAATAAATTTACTCGTTCAATAATTCAACCAGTATTTACTGGGCATCACTGCAGGCCAGATCATTTGTCTGGCACTAAGTATCCAATGGTGGACAGAAGAGTCACGATCTCTACCCACATGGAACTTTTAATTTGATGCTGGAAATAGCTACTAAAAACATAAATGTAAATTTTGATATGTGTTATAAAGGAAAATAGGCTAGAGCAAGGAATAACAAAGAGTGAAAGAATTTAGGTTATAGGGTATGATGTTTAAGATGCTATTTAAACAGACTTCGTGGCAGGAAAATGGGGATGAAACTGGCTCATGAGCATAATTGAATAGATAAGTAAAGAACTAAACAAAAGGTAATGTGGCTGGAACTCAATGAATAAGAGAGTTAGAGGAGACAATACTGAAAAAAAGGTAGAGATTGGATTATGCAACACTTGAAAGGTGAAGTCAATGACTTTGGTGCTTTTCACAATTGAGACACCACTCTAATTGCTTCTGTAATTAACTTGTTTTATCTTCTCAAGTACTGTCTGAGAAATAAAGTTTCACTGTGAACATTCCCATTTTAAAGATGAGCAGACTAAGGGATGTGCTGAAGTTCACGCAGATAATACCTGGGAACAGCCAGAAATCCATGCTGTCAATCTTTGTTTTCTCATAATTAAATACTGTATTTTGCTGACTCTTAAAGAGTTTCAGCTTGTATTCTAGAAGTAATAAAAGGTGACTACAGGGTTCTAGGTGGTGAAGTAATGGGTGCTTTAGCTTTTCAAAATCTATCTGGTTATTATGTAGCAGGTGGATTGAAGTTGGGCAAGAATGAATTGGGAAACCAATAAACCAGATAAGAGATG
Organism: Pan troglodytes; assembly: GCF_028858775.2. Classification (NCBI taxonomy): domain Eukaryota; kingdom Metazoa; phylum Chordata; class Mammalia; order Primates; family Hominidae; genus Pan; species Pan troglodytes. The sequence goes on along the minus strand of NC_072412.2, from coordinate 109,282,549 downwards.
GTGGAAGCTCAAGATAGAGGGCGAGCATTACAAATAGAAACAGATGATTTGGGAAATATTTTGCAGGTAGAGCTAATCCAAGTTGCTAGTGAATTAAATGAGAAATGTGTCAAGGACAATTCCCAGAAGTCTTGCTGGCACACTTAGTTGGATAATGTGCCCTTTACTAGATGGAAACACTAGACTAATTGCAAGCTAAAGAGTTCAGTTTATGACATGTCACATGAGCAATAACCGTGGCATTTCCATGTACTATTCAAATAAGCCACTGTATAACTGTGTGTTAGATATGAGTTCTAAATCTCTTTTCAGAGAATTAATATGTCATTATGTTCAATTCTTCGCCTTCTACTTTTAAACTTAACTTCCTCGTAAAGCAACCTTTTTTGATTACCTACTCCACCCTCACTGATTCCGATCACCTTCTCCACCTTAACTCCTTCCTATCACCTGCTCCACTGCAACTCATTCCGACTACCCGCTAGCTGCTCTGCCCTGACTCCGGCCAAAGCACTCACTCCATCATTCTCTTTAAATTAGCCAATCGGAATTAGTTTAGCCTGTGCGGTCTAACCCTAGCCAACAGGGGGACGACACAGCCCCAGCGCCCACGTGTGTCAGGGATAAGAACCTCTTCCCCTCCCTTGTCCAAGTGTGCGCTCACCATTCCTCCATCTGTAAGGGCGCACCCTTCTATAGAAGTAACTTGCCTTGCTGAGAATTAAAAAGAAAATTGTATATTCGAGTGCTATTCCTTTTGTGGCACCGAAACTTTATACATAACATATGCACCTTAGAAAACATACCGAAACATGTAACTTTAGGTGTCAGAAAATATCTATGGCATTAAAAGCAATGAGAATGAATTTGATGATCTGGAGGGAAGGTGTAGAAAGAGAATAAAAAAGACAGTGGGAAGTCAAGGCTTTACTAACACCTCCATTTAGAAAATGGTAAAGGAGATATTTTTGACCACAGAATGTTCTGGTTTTTCTTTTCTCTCTGAACATTTTTCCTACTCATTCTTTGATTTTTAATCTAGTAATGTGATACTCTCAGGTTCTTCCTGTGCTGATAAATCAGTCATAAAGAACAATGGTCACGGTTGATCAATGTTCCTTAGAAGTTAAATGAAACATGTAAGCAACTAGTGAATAGTACCCTGCGAGAATGCCTTAAGAGTCACTCATAGGTGGGAATTGAACAATGAGAACACATGGACACAGGAAGGGGAACATCACACTCCGGGGACTGTTGTGGGGTGGGGGGAGGGGGGAGGGATAGCATTAGGGATATACCTAATGCTAAATGACGAGTTAATGGGCGCAGCACAGCAATATGGCACATGTATACATATGTAACAAACCTGCACGTTGTGCACATGTACCCTAAAACTTAAAGTATAATAATAATAAAATTTAAAAAGGAAAAAAAAAAGGGTCCATTCCTCCTTGACCTTGGTTTAGCACTACAGGAGAGGCTGTTCTCACAAGAAAAATGTCACACCAAAAGACTGTTAAATCAAGGGAAGATCTCTTGTTGGCTGTTTGTATACACTTTGCTGTGGAAATGCTGAGTCCTTTAGTCTTTAATCTTAGTCTGCCAACCTGACAGCTTTGAAATTGCTGCAGAAAAGCTCCCTGAAAGAGATAAATCAGTATATCATCTGCATAAAAAGACAATGTATCATCTTGGTAAATAAGATAACCAAATGAAGTGTAGATACTGGGGAAAAGCTCTCATAGGAGGCTCCATAAGAAGACAAGGGAATTTAAGAAGTTTAAGAAAACCAAAGCCATATAAACCATACAGTAATGTAAAATTTCCTCATGGAAGTTATACATACACATGCACACACACACAAATCTAATTACGAGCTTCAAACATTTCCTGAAAGTCTCAGGACATCCTGTCTGTAATTATAGTTAAGGAATAAACAAAAATAAAGATCCCAGGCATATAGTGAAAAGGTCGACATAATAAAAACAATAAGCTTCTCCTTCAGATAAGAACTCTCTGTAGGACCAAATTCAATTTGGCATTTAAGTAATAATTTGATACATCTGATCCCAATGTCTAAATGGACCTGATGCGAGGAATACAATATGACACATAAATTCGAACTACCATACCAGAATATGCAGTAACGTCTTTGTGTAAAAACAAGGTGGCTTTGAAAAATAGCAGAAACTTAATTAATTTTCTGAAGTCAAGAAGGCTCCTGCTTTATTGAAAGCCTAACTAACCATTACAATCTTGCTCAACTGAAAAAGTGGTTGGTAATGGGAATGTTTTTCAAGGCTACAGGGTTTCTTATGCGCTAACCCATAAGCCCTACTGGAAGCAGAGCCTGATCGTGGTATTGTACGGCTGCTCTCATGCCCTTGTGGTGATGAAAAGCAGAAGAAATTTCAATATATGCTATAGGACCTGAAATAGAGACAGGTCAGAATAAATGGATCATTCAGTGTCAGAACAAAACATGACGATGGTCAGAGGTGCCAATTAACTGCAAATGTTCTCAGTTTTCTTAAACAACAAATTCCAATGGTTGAACTTCGGCTCAGTGCACTGTTAATCATCTGAGAGATGAATTAACACTGAAACAGCTATTTTCATCTTTTTTCACTCCATTTTTCAAGAAACATGATAAGCCTTTTTTTTTTTTTTTTTTTTTTTTGAGATGGAGTCTCGCCTTGTTGCCCAGGCTGGAGTGCAATGGCACAATCTCAACTTACTGCAACCTCCGCCTCCCGAGTGCAAATGATTCTCCTGCCTCAGCCTCCCGAGTAGCTGAACTTACAGGTGCCCACCACCATGCCCAGCTAATTTTTGTATTTTTAGTCGAGACGGGGTTTCATCATGTTGGCCAGGCTGGTCTCGAACTCTTGACCTTGTGATCCGCCCGCTTGGGCACCCAAAGTGCTGGGATTACAGGTGTGAGCTGCCACACCAGCCATGATAAGCCTTTTATAAAAACCAAAGATTCATTTGGGGAATATCACAATATAGCAATAGTTGGTGAATAAAACTGCAAAACGAGAACAAGAATGCTATAGGGAAAAAGGTGGGAACAACAAAGTAAAATAAGCTTCATTTTGTTTTATGTATTTATGTAAGTATGCGTTTATTTATTTAGACACAGGGTCTTGCTGTATCTCCCAGGCTGGAGGATGGTGGCACCATCGATTGTAGCCTCGACTTCCTGGGCTCATGTTATTTTTCCCCATCAGCCTCCAACGTAGGTGGGACTACAGGTGTATGCCTCTATGCCCAGCTAGCTTTCATTGTTTATAGATACAAGGTCTCGCTATGTTGCTTAGGCTGGTTTGAACTCCTGGATTCAAGTGATCCTCCGACCTTGGCCTCCCAAAATGCTGGGGTCAGAGGCGTGAGCCACTGCACCAGGCCAAACATAAGCTTTAAAACGATGTTTTCAATTGTGTAATGCACTTGAATTAATCTTAATACTACCGACAAAGGCTACTATTGACAATGCTAATATTTAGACAACTGATTAACATTATCAGGGAGAAAAACTGAATTTGAGGTAAATAGCCAAAGTATCTTTTAGGAAGCTGATTGGATATGATATTGGTGTTGGCATAAATTTTCTAGATCACTTGAGATTTCAGAAAACAGCAGTTAGAAGTTTCCAACTAATTATGAAATAGACAATGTTAATTTATTTTATCTCCCTTTCCATACCCATTTTGTTTTCCTTTGTGGACCTACATTATCGTACAGGTAATTTGATTTTCTCAACACTGCATCATCACAGAGCATCCACACATCATACCCTACTGTCTCATTTTAACCCTCCCACCCACCGACATAAAGCTCTGTCTTTCTGTATCTCATTCCCTCCACAGCTACCCTTTTTCTAGTACTAATGCATAGTTGCAAGTTAGTATGTTGAAGACATATTTTGAAATCAAAAGTTTGGACTCAATTTCCAGCTCTGTTTTGCAGAAGAAAGAAACTCTGAGAACATTATAAAACCTCTCTATGTGTATTTTCTGTTCTGTTAAGTAAAACTAGCAACAACATCAGAGAGTTTAAGTAAAGATAAAATGAGAATGTGGATGTAGAAAATGATTTTCCATATATGAATGTCATTACTAGCCATGCGCTGCCACATTCAGGTATACATGCCCATTAGAAATGAATCTAATTTTAAATTTTCAGGCATAGAATCTAGTTAACACATAGAATTCTTGTGACATTCCAGAACCTATGTGCAGAATTTATTTCGGTTTTGGTTTTTGGGGTTGATAAAGATCCACTAAACCTCCAGTATGAATGTTGGAAAGAATATGAGATTGTGAACATTTTTTTTCTCTGCCAAGAACATTTTGAACATCTTAGCTATGTTTGATTAATTTTCAGACTTATGAGTTGACCCCTTCAAGGAAAACCCAGAAAACATCTCAAGAACTTCAATTCAAAAGTGAAAAACTTTAGGAAGTAGACTCATCAAAAATTTATTTTGTTCTCAAGGGTAGTAGTGGTGAGGGCATCCAATTATGAGGCCAGCGGTGATTACAATTCCCTGGGACAGACCTAGCTTCAAGCGAGAAGTGGCGGTCATGGTGCCTACTGACATTGCTCCATGGGGTGGTGGCAGCATCGGTAATGCTTCATCAGGTGAACTCTGCAGGAAAGGTGTTGGCATCATTCCTGGAAACATAGCCTGAAGCTTGGTTTTTCCATGCCAAAAAATTTGTGAGTTACCCAATATTCTTTTAATAGACACTATTTCTGCTTAATCAGCCAGATTCAGTTTTGGCTCGTGGCAACAAAGAACCCTGACTAATGCATCCATTCATTGCCAATTTGCAACCATTGAAGTGATATTCAGAGTAGGTGCACAAGCTGCAGAGAATAAATCCACCACCAGACTCTGAGTAAAGGTGAAACTTAAGGAGAAGCACTCACTAACTCATTTCAACTGGACAAAATGTCCCACAGAAAAAAAGACAAAGTGTGTGGCTCTCTCCAAGGCCTGATCAGCTTAGCTGCCCACAACTAAATAGAAACACATACACACACACACACACACACACACACACACACACACACACACACACACACGAGAGAGAGAGAGAGAGAGAGAGAGAGACAGAGAGAGACAGAGAGAGAGGCATAGGGGTAGGAAAGTCCATAGGTATAATTGAAATATGGATCTGCCCATTGTCATATGGGGCTGTCTTGAAATGAAATCAACAAGCTGACTTAGTTTTTAAAGGGCTTTACTATCTAAACTACAACTTGCTGGGACTAAAAGAGACTATTTGAGATATAAAATGACCCTGACCCCTCAGTAGGTGACAAGCAAGAGGCAGGATAAGAAAGTTGCTCAGCCCCCAAGAAGGCCATATCCTCCAAGTTCAGATGTGGCCAAGCAGAAGGGTGGAAGAGGAAGAGCATTAACAAACAGTGGATGCAGAAGCACCTTCAAAGAGCAACCAGAGCTTAATCAGCAAACATTGCCCACCCTCGGAGTAGAGCAACCAGGCAGCTCCAGCTCACTGAGATTCCAGATTGCTCTGGCTAATGTCTGCTGTTTGCCCAGTATTTCTTCTTTCGGGATAAGATCATCCTGTACCTATTCCACTATTGTATATCTGGGGTCTGAAGGAGAGGAGAGGACAGGACAGCAGATTTCTTTTCTTTTTAGTTCACAAGTCTCAGGTCCCAGGGGATGCTCCTGTGAACTGGGCATAATCAAAAGCTCTTGGACACTGAACTGGATTCAGTGGGTGTTTAAGACTTTTAGGCTTTCTCCCTTGGAAAAGAGGTTAGTGTGTTCTGTATGTAAAAAGCTAGTGAACTGAATTTTTGCGACCTGAAGGGTGGATAGTGATAGTCTATGGTGCATTGGTGTCAATCGCAGATATTTCTAACTGTCCAACAGGCATGATATAATTGTGCTCTCTGTGCCTTAGGAGTAATGAGTGGTAAGTTTACTTCTTTGCTCAGTGTAAAGCAAGTGTCACTTATGATAGGAAAGCTAAAGTGACAGTGTACAATTTATTACTCTCTCTTTCCCCCCCTGCCACAGAGACAGCACAGGACCCAGGGTGGCAATGAGGAAGAAGAGAAATCCCAGTGACTCTTGCTAGACACACAGCAAGAGTAAGAATACAACCTCTGTTGCTTTAAGCTGCTGAAAGGGGAGGTCATTGTTTTTACCATAGCATGTCTGAGACCACCCTGCTTGGCAGAGATATCATGAAGCTCAATCTCTAATCCTGTTGCTGCAGGCCATAGGTATGCTGGAGAGGGGGATAAGGTAAAAGAAAGACAGACTGATATCTTACAAATAAATGATCTATGCTGTCTTAAATCTAAGATTTCTTAATACTAAGAGCGAGTGCTAAAAAGCAACAGGATATAACCTTGCAAATACAAGGTTTCCATGTGTTTGGAAGTAAAATCACTTTCATTAGAATTAACATTTTGATTCCAATTGCCACACACAAATAATGAAAAAAGGAAAACCTACGCAGCAGTTAACCTACTACTCTCTGTGTACATGTACATAAAACCTACACTCACACGAGGAAAAGCAATGAATACTGATTAACTGGGAGAAGACCCCTCTGGATTAGGAATATGTTGGCAAATAATATTAAAATTTTACCAGATTATAATCTGATTTCTAAGGTTTGTTTATCAATCTATCAAAATAAAGTTGATAAAATGAAACCCTTCCCAGAAGAAATGAGCTTCATCCCAGGTTCACAGATAGAATTGACTTGTAAGTCTCTTACCTACCCATCCACCTAAACCACAGATCCTTTGCTGTCACTAAATCACACTCCTTTTATTTGCTTTCTCTTAAGAGTAAATATTCACAATCTGTTCTGCTTAACATTATTACTTCTTAGCAATTTTTATCTTTTTGATGGTAATACAAAAGCAAGTTTATATCTAGTATTTTCAGAATTAATACCGGCCGGGCGTGGTGACTCACACCTGTAATCCCAGCGCTTTGGGAGGCCGAGGCAGGTGGATTACTTGAGGTCAGGAGTTCAAGACCAGCCTGGCCAACATGGCGAAATACCGTCTCCACAAAAAATACAAAAATTAGCTGGGCGTAATGGTATGCACCTGTAACCCCAGCTACTTGGGAAGCAGGAGAAGCACTTGATACTGGAAGGCAGAGGTTGCAGTGAGCTGAGATCCTGCCACTGCACTCCAGCCTGGGCGACAGAGAGAGACTCTGTCTCAAAAACAAACAAACAATTAATATAGATTTTTATTTCTCCTGGAAGGTTAATAAAGTTCGAGAAATAACTTTATTTTTCTAAAGAGATAGTTGGCTTAACTAACATATCAAAGAAGTAAATAAGCATACCAAACAAGGGAAATCAAAGAACATTCACATGAATTAAAAACAAAAGCAAAAAGACAAAAATGATTATTGAATTAAGGAATAAAGGAGCTATTTTACTTTGATTGAGGAAATACCCTGAACAAATAAACAGAGAATAAAACTAAATGCTCATATTTCTAGATGAGAAAAACTCCTAGCAAAATCTCATTTATCATTCTTCTACTTGTGACATCTCCATTGTCTTGCTTTAAGAAGAAATCACTGAGAAAGTTTCAAGTTTGTGAATCACACTGTAATCCTTTAAACTCTTGTTTTTCTCATCTTCCTAACTTTCTCGTTTAAACTTGATTTTAAAAACTTAAATTGCAAAAAGACATCTACCCGCAAACATTAGGTTTATTTTCTAGGTTAGCTATGGTATAAAATTATTAAGGCCCAAGTTCATGAGGAAGGTACTTATTTATGTTCTTATTCTTAGAGAGATCAACTTTAGTTTCAATGGTACAGATTTCCTCCATTAGTCCTAGAGAAAATATAGTTCAATGGCGAGAGAGGTATTATTAAGCAAAAAAAAATAATAAAATGAAAAGAAAAAGGGAGGTATGTGTTGAAATAAAGTGGCTCTTGCAGAACCAGCGTAAGAAGAGTCCATACATTCATCTGTTAATCATGTTGTAGCAGTCCAGACGTCTGAGTTTTGTAGTCCAAGTAGGATATAGGACTTCCATAGCTAGCGTTGCTACATCCACCTTGGAAAAGTTACAAATCAGTTCTTGGATATGTTTCACAAGATTAAGGGGCATTCCCAGTCTTTCCTGGGAGGTCCTTTTTGAAGGCACAAGGCTTTGCTCGCACATGGTTGCTTTTTGAGCTCTTAAAGTCCCTGCGTGTCCAAACTACCATTTGAATATCTGACAAGTAAAATATGGATTCGCTAAATGTCAAGTTAGCATAGGTAATACCAGAAAAATATTGGTATTGGAAAGGTGTAAATGAAAGGAAAATGACAGATAGCATGTCACACTTGGAGAAATATAATCTTAAGGGTATTCACTGGGAAAAAGGCTAAGAACCAATGTCAGCTTTAAAGAGACTAGACTTTACTGCAGACCAGGGGTTCTCACGAGAGTGATGTTGACACTCCTCCACCTCTATCCCTTGAGACACTTTGGCAACGTCTGAAGCTATTTTTGGTTGTCACAACTGGGTAGAGGTCGGAGATGCTGTTAAACATCTTGCAATGCACAGAAGAGCCCCACAAAACCAAGCATGACCCCATGATCCAGCACAAAGTGTCAAAAGCTCAAGGCTGAACAACGCTCCTGTGGACAGTTTCAGAATTCTAGAACTGCACATATTCATCACGCTCCCAAATCCCAAAAGAAAACAAACAAAAAACTAGATTTTGTATATCTTCGGAAAAGTTTCTTTAAATAAAAAAGTGAGCTAATTTTTTTCTTATGAACATTTATATTACATCACATCACAACAACTTGAAGGAGTATAAGTGCTTTGATTTTAGAAAGATCTCGCTTTAAAAAATTCATTTTGCTGATTATCAGCTTTCTACTTTGGATGCACTAAACTCTTAGCACTAGTTTTCTCATCTGAGAAAATGGACACTTCAAAGTTTCATTTCGGCAATGCTATAATGAGTAAATGACAATATTCAGAAGGACTACTCAGAGCAAATAATACCAAATGGTATTATTACTGTTATCATTATCACCATTTTCTATGGGATAAAATAGGCTACTAAATTCCTATGCAATTAAAATGGAAAAAGTCTAAAGAATACTAATATTGTTCTAGTGGAAGATCTCAGTAAGAAAGAATAGACACAAAATACATTATTCTCAAGCCGCAAAATTTCCAGCTGACATGGTTCCTTTTGGAAAATGGGACACTAAGTGATAGGGTTTGGCTCTGTGTCCCCACCCAAATCTCATCTTGAATTGTACTCTCATAATTCCCACATGTTGTGGGAGAGACCCAGTGAAAGATAATTGAATCATGGGGGCAGTTTCCCCCATTCTGTTCTTATGGTAGTGAATAAGTCTCACGAGATCTGATTGTTTTATAAGGGGTTTCTGCTCTTGCTTCTTCCTCATTCTCTCTTGCTACTGCCATGTAAGAAGCGCCTTTCGCCTTCCGCCATGATGGTGAGGGCTCTCCGGCCACATGGAACTGTGAGTCCATTAAACCTATTTTTCTTCCCAGTCTCAGGTATGTCTTTATCAGCAGCATGAAAATGGACTAATACACTGAGCTAAGACTAACTTGTCTTCCATATGAAACAGAACGTGCTGATGGAATAGGTACTCACTATATTTTAAACTAATGGAATTCACTAATGTAATGGTAGAGGGGTATGTCATGTGCACACTCTAAGGTAAATCCCAGTGAATTGCACTTTGTATAATCCAATCTACTTGAGTGGGAGCAGAAATTGACTTGTCTCTAACCGATAGAATATGGCAAAGGACATACAAAACTCTGTAATTATGTCAAATTATGTAAGACTCTCTTAGCACTCTGAAGAGATTATCTCGTTGACCTTAAACAGGCCAACAGCCCCAGAGCAGGGAACTACAGACAGCCTCTAGGTTTTGAGGGTGGCCTTTAGGCTGTAAGCCTATGTGACTGGGACTCTCAGTCACAGAGCCACAAACAAATATATTCTGCCAATGCTGAATAATCATGGAAGTGTGTTCTTCCAGTTAAGCCTCCAGTTAAAAATACATCCCAGATAACATCCTGATCTTCATCTGGGGAGACCCTGAGCAGAGAACTAAGATAATCCATGTTCAGACCACTGACCCATGGAAACTGTGAAACAATAAAAGTGCACTGTTTTGAAGCCACTAAGGTTGTAGTAATTTGGTGTGCAGCAACAGAAAACTAATGCAAGAGGATTGGTTGATTATATAGCATCCCTAAAGTATGAGTGAAATCTTGGATATTTACGGTATAAAGGATCATTCAATCAAACTAGGATATAAACAGGTTCTATGAGTCATGGATCCAAACCAGTTAGGCATGATAGACCTACCTTACAATTGTATTGTCTGATTACACACATAGACACACACAAACAGACACACAGTGATACATAGGAAAATAAGACTATTCACAGTTGTGAAAATATTTCATACTTATTTTACTAAAAATTTACAACTGGATCTTCAAAATCTATGTTTTCATGCATGAATTTCATATCCTCTGGAGATAAATGAGAACCAATTAAACCAATTTACTATGCAGGAACTCTTAATTGACAGTACTCCTACAACATATTATCATGCCAGTAATCTGGATGGAATATATGAATATTTCAAAATTATAAATACTATGGTAAATATTATAGGTACATGAAAGTCAACATGAAAAATTAGAATGCAGTTATTCACTGACAAAATATAAGATCAAATTAAATGGGCTTAGGAAAAACCCTCTTGCAATTGAATAATGTTGAAGTCAAGGTCAAATTTTAAAGGAATGCATGACTGTATTATACCTTACATTTTTTTTATCAGCAGCATGGAGAGGACATTTTAATTGACTCAGAAAATACATTACTATTGAATTATATATAAGTGTAAAAGAAAGTCACTTAACCTGGTAATCAGTAGGGAAAAAAACATACATGAAGCAGCATTACATTTATGCACATAATAAATATAGGCAAAATGTGGAAGAGAAAACTGTGAGCAAAATGAAAGATGGCCTTGTCTGAAGAGGAGAGAAAGCCTCACAGAGGGACATATCTTCCCTTTGAGCCTGTGCATGTCCTCCACATAGTTCCCTTCCTCACATTTAAGTTAAAAGATGATTTTCAGATAAGGGTTGTGATTTTCCTGGTCCGAAAACCATACATGGCTTTTAGGGGCTCTGAATCCTTGTTAGAGTTAGATGATAATACAATCTGGGCAACATTTACACTAATTAGCTTGTTTTATACAAATGCACCAGGCTGATATTATTGATGTCACCATGAACACTTTGTTCCTTTTGTATTTAAAACAAACATGCAAATGGATAATTAGGTAGAAAAACCTCCCAAATAACTTTGAACAGGGTGAAGTCACAGCAGCAATAAGTATCTGGTTCAAAAACAGGACTGAAAATAACAATAGGAGAATAGGTTAATCTGCTGAGTGTTAGTTTTCTATGTCTATATAATACAATAATAACACATACGCTTATTGTGCTAGTCAAATCATATTATGTTTATTAAAAAATAATGTCTTACAAATGGAACCAAATTTCATTTCTTCAAATGTTGTTCTTGCTGGTTTTAAGTTATCCAATCACTAAATAAAACCATAGCCACCATTTCCTTTGATGCAAATGGTAGTTTTCACACTGGATTCCATTATAAAAGGTTCTCAATAAACATTAGTTTTAAAGAAATATTCCCTTTTTATTTAAGATGCCAAGATTGTAGATGAGCACAGAAGGTTATATGTCTTCTTTCAACTCAGTGTTACTGACAGCATGAAAGTTCTGTTGGCAACAAATCATTGCAGTGTAGCATCGAAAGGAAGAAAACTCAAGGTTACACTACTTTGAAGTTCCCTGGATTAGGACATTCACAATAAAGCAAGAGACTGAAAAGCCAACCCCAGTATAAATGATAATCAGAAACCACTGAATTGTTTCTGTACTATTCTGGATAAACCTTCCTGTGTAATTGCAAAAACAGGGAAGGGCCAGTCTTTTCCTTCTTTGCATAATGTGAGGAAAATATTGGGTCAGATGGCACGATACTTTCTTTCATTATTCCATAATTGCTGAAGTGAAGAAGTATAACAACAACCCATTTTAGAGACAGGTGGATTTCCTAGTAGCAAATTCAAATGGTGTTGGTTTTAGTAGTATTGGTAATTCCGACAGCAAATATCTTTGCACAACTCAAATGAGGTAGATAAACAAATTCAGATAATGCTACAAGGCGAGTGCCTCCTGCAGTTCTCTGAGCCTCCTGAAGCTGTGGTAGTGACATAGCATAATTCACTGACTCTCTAGAGTGTCATAGTCTAATGGCATTTCACAGCCATGGCACATCACATTACATTATGCTCACAGTGTCACCACGTAAGCCACAGCACCATAAAGTGATAACATCACATAATGAGACATGCAAACTCAATGTAATGTGACATACAAGAAAATCAATGCAGCATATCACTAAAAGCACCCCAGTTTGGAAGGGGTGGGGGTACCTATGGGCATTTCAAATGAATTTACAGATCATTCATTTCCTACATAATTTTACTGTATTTAATTTCTGTGCATCTGCAGACTTCCTCAGAGAAATCTCATGTTGAATTTGCAAGCTGTGCAACTACGCAACCATATTTCTTTTCCAGAGGAAGCCATGTAGTAAAATGTAAATATGTAGCATAGAATATTCGAAAAGAATTTAACGAACAGCAAGAATTTCATTTTAATGGGATGTTCTCTTTGCAAATATTGTGTAAAGGGCTACACATTTCTTAAATTAACTGGCACAATTCTGACTCTCAACATGAGAAAGGAACCTTTCAAAAGAAAGAAATAGCAATTATAAAAGGATTAAAAGGTAGGACTTATCAGGAAAGACTACACAGTATAGGGAGTGCTGGGTAGAATTAGAAACTAGAGCAAGAAGCATTTCTTCAACAATACAGTCTTTTGTTGTAGGAGGAAACACTCTCAGCTAATATTACCTCAAAGCCAGGCAACCAGTTACTATAGGAACTCTCTAGGACTAAACTTCTAATACCAAACTACTGGCAACATTGCCTTTGCATTTTACACCAAGAAGCACAAGAGTGCGCTCTCAAATATGATAATGAGCAAAACTGCACACCAGTTACAGCAAATAAAAGGAAAGATGGAGTTAATGTCATTAAGAAATAGTTTAGGGCCGGGCACAGTGGCTCACACCTGTAATCCAGCACTTTGGGAGCCCGAGGTGGGCGAATCACAAGGTCAGGAGTCTGAGACCAGCCTGGCCACCATGGTGAAATCCCGTCTCTACTAAAAACACAAAAATTAGCTGGGCGTGGTGGCGGGCGCCTATAGTCCCAGCTACTCGGGAGGCTGAGGCAGGAGAATCGCTTGAACCTGGGAGGCAGAGATTGCAGTGAGCCAAGATGGCACCACTGCACTCCAGCCTGGGTAATAGAGCGAGACTCCGTCTCAAAAAAAAAATAAATAAATAAATAAATAAACAAATAAATAAATAGTTTAGACAATTGATGGTGTTTCTAAACATCAGGAGTCACTGAATTTCAAGGTGATAAAACATGCCTAGCAACATTGAATTAGACTAGAAGATATTAATTTTTGAGACAGAGTCTCACTGTCACCCCGGCTGGAGTGCAGTGGCGGCTCACTGCAACCTTTGCCTCCTGGATTCCAGCAATTCTCCTACCTCAGCCTCCTGAGTAGCTGGGACTACAGGCTCCCACCACCACACCCAGCTAATTTTTGTACTTTTAGTAGAGACGGGGTTTCACCATGTTGGCCTGGTTGGTCTCGAACTCCTGACCTCAGGTGATCTGCCCGCCTCAGCCTCCCAAAGTGCTGGGATTACAGGTGTGAACCACTGCACCCAGCCGAAGATATTCTTAAGATAATTTTATGCTTTTGAGGGTATTGTTTTCTAATTTTCATGACATAGTTTTTCAGACTGAGTCAACGAAATTTGGCAACTAGATTAAAAATAACAGAAAAATGTAATGAAAGAAAAGTTTTAAAGCACTATTATATACATTTATACAAGTTCAAAACTCTCCCTTGTATATTTTTGATGGAAATATGTTTTGCCATGTACCTCCTTTGATTCTGTCCAACGTAAACATTAGGAAAACAATCACTTTAGCACTGTTTCCAATCTGGAAATGCATGTGGATCACACGGAGCAGTTGTCTATCCCCTTCCTCTGCAGTTTTAAAACCATCTACTTGTCTATTTTGCCGTGCTTGACAAGATACTTTGGGGTTGAAATAGGCACAGCCTGAAAGTGATCAAAGTTTATTTAGAAGCTAATGTAGACAGTAAATTATAGAAATTACAATTATGTTGTCAAATAAAAAAAATTCTGGATTTTCCTCATTTTCTTTGTGTGTGTGTTGTAAAAGTCACACAACATAAAATTTACCTTCTTAATAAATTTCTATTAATAGTAACAGTGCAGAATTGTAAACCTGAAACATAATGTTATACAGCAATTTTCTAGAATTTTTTCATTATGTGCAACTGGGTCTTTCTACCCATCGAACAGCAACTTCCCACTTCTCCCTTCCTCCTTGCAAGTGGCAAGCAATTCTCCTTCCAGCTTCAAAGAGTTTGACTACTTTAGATTCTCATACAGAGGAATTGCACACATTTATCTTTCTGTGACTGGCTTATTTCACATAGCATAATGTCCTCAAGCCTCATTTATATTGTAATGTCTGACAGAAGTTCCTTCTTTTTTATGACTGAATAATATTCTATTTTATATATAAAATAGATAATCTGGGTAATTCATGGGGTAAAGCCATTGATGTGGAACGTTTAGATATCCTTTTAGATCACTTGTTTGAAGGTTTCCTGGTCCATTTTATTGTCATTAAAACCAAGGAGGAAACTGGTAAATATAATAAAAACATATGATATGTAAAAACTGATCACCTTGGATTAGATGTAGCTTACTCTTCAAGTTCTCCAATGCCGGGCTCTGTTATGCACCTGCTCTGACTCAATTCTGTTCTTGTGTGTTGTGATATATTATTTGATTGTTTATGGCATGCCCCCCCCAACAATTATGGCAAGCACCTTTAAAATTAAATTAACATTGAGTTGCAAACCAAATCATACAAAATAATACAAAACTTAAAGAAACGTATAAATTAATTTTTGGCAAATGCAGGCAACACTCATCTTAGAAGGATAAAATCAAGGACTGTTAATCACAAGTATTGATCCATTAAAAGTAAAGCTCTTTTAGACTCAAGTTCCCAAGAGGACAATATCATGAACCTCTGATATCCCTAAAAACTATAGCACATGACAGTCCCAGGGTGTATGACAAGACGGTCATACAACACATGTCAGTGTATCAATAAATAATCACCCATCTCTGGGAAAGGCACAGTTTTCTACTTCAACCAGGGACACATTCGGTACAAACATTGCATCTGTGTTCCCTCCCCCACTCCTTTCTTGCCTATTCTCTCTGCCTCAATAACAGGAACACTGTCATTAGACCTCCCTCTGAGCATTCAGAGCCCTCAAGTCAGGGACACATTTCACCAAGAGAGACTTAGTCAACAGTGCAACGCTGCTGCCATTTTCCTCAAAGTTAACTCTTTAATTTGATGTGATTTTTTTTCTCCACTCCCATAATGTGGCACAGCTTAATCCAAAGCCATTAGAGAGAACTTACATCCCCCTTCTCCATAATGTGGCAATTAGAGAGAACCCAATTCCCCCTTCTCCATAATGTGGCACACCTTAATCCAGGGCAATTAGAGAAAATCTACTTCCCCCACATCAGCTAAGCCCCAGCACCCCCCCCCCCACCATTACACATTCAAAAAATGTGTCAGAACTGTTCTGGCTATTACTTGAAAGGATTATGAAGAGGTTGTTTTGGTGTTTGTTTTGTTGTTTACTTACACATGTTGCTATCCACTCACTAGAACTGGGTTTTATTCATTATCATGTTTTGATAATTTCAGAAAAATGAGATTTTCTTAGTACAATTAGTATTAATTTACTCTATCTTATTAAAAACTACATTTCTAATAGCATATTATTTCTTATTTTGCCTTACTTGATCTTATTTAATTTTTGTCTTTTTTTGATGCAAAGTTGCTCATCAATTGTATTTCTAAAGAGTAATTTTAAAGATTCATTTTCAATGGATGCCACCTACAAATTTCAAGGTATGAAATATAACCAGGAGTGTTTCTTTTGTGCTTAAAACATCACTTCAGTATTTAAACAATGCTTACAATGTGAAATGAAAACTCAAATTATCTAGGTAATCCCTACTGGATAAGGAGAAAAGGCTTTGCTTGAAATGCCGGCCAATCAGAATGAAACAAAACAATTTTTTTTGGCCGGGCGCGGTGGCTCACGCCTGTAATCCCAGCACTTTGGGAGGCCGAGGCGGGTGGATCACGAGGTCAGGAGATCGAGACCATCCTGGCTAACACGGTGAAACCCCGTCTCTACTAAAAATACAAAAAATTAGCCGGGCGTGGTAGCGGGCGCCTGTAGTCCCAGCTACTCGGGAGGCTGAGGCAGGAGAATGGCGTGAACCCGGGAGGCGGAGCTTGCAGTGAGCCGAGATAGCGCCACTGCACTCCAGCCTGGGCGACAGAGCGAGACTCCGTCTCAAAAAAAAAAAAAAAAAAAACAAAACAATTTTTTTTGGCTACAAATATTTTAATAGCCTCACTTTTGCCCTTATAAATACACAAATACACTTTCTGAGAATAAAACTGCACTTAAAAGTATTTTTTCATTAAAAATTAGGTTATCAGCTTTCCACAAGTTTGTCAATCCCTGTTACCTATCATAAGTTACCTTTTAACAAGCTCTTTATGGACATAACCACTCATCTATCACACCATTCAATTTATTGACCTCATTTTGCTTAAAAGTAAAGCATCCTACACATGTTGGTATTTTTTTTATTTTAAATTATAGACCAAAGAAGTGAAATGAAAATTAAGTTTTATAATTTTTGACTATTAAAGTGTTGATACGTTGACGTTCAGGAGACAAATATATGTCAGAGATTTAATTGTCAAAAAATATACTTTCACTTTTAATCATTTGTGGCTCAAACAACTGAATAGAACCTTTAGATTCTCCATGGAGCCTACAGTAGGACAGAGGAGAGAGAGTCTCTGGAAGGACTTTCTTCTGCTTGTTAGAAGGAAGTGTCAGTATTTATTCCCTAAATGGCAAAGGGAGGTAAAGGAAGATCTGATAGTGGGACAGAAAGAGATCCTGAGCTCATATATTTGCAGCAGATGTGCGTGACATTTTATTACTAAAAAGAAAACATTTATATAGACATTGATCTCAAAAGTAAAATCAAATGCTAAACTTGGTACCATATTGGACTGTAATAAGCCTTCCTCTCTTAACGTTTGAAACTATGTTTTTATATGGTGACAGTGACATTTTATATATTTAGCCCATAGTTTTAACAGCTCCTAAATATTCATAATGCTAATTTTAAGTCACAGCATGATTTGTTAATTCTTATAACTCTGCCAAACCTTGATAAATTGGGCTAAATTTGAACCAGATTTTCTAAGCCTTGCAGAGACATATTAATTCAATATTATTACTGTCAAGCATAAAATATGTTCAGAAGCTTCCAGCATCACATCACACCACTTCACAGCTGAACTGGCACTTCATTCCCTTAAACTGACTAACTTATCTGCCATTGAAATAACCAATAAGGTTGTCTATTGTTCTTGCATTTAATAGGGTTCATTCTTTTGACCAAAATTGTAGAGTAGGGAAAGGAAATAGAAAAATTCTTTTGAGAAAAGTAATAGCTTAGGTAGTTAATAAATATGAATGACTATGTTTCACAAAATTTAAAACTGTCAAGAATGAAAAAGAAGCTAATTGTTGTTGGTCTACCAAAAGCTAAATATGGTAAATGGCTCTTAATGAGCACAATGTAGAAATGTCTGTTCTTTCCTTAGGGGCATTTCAAAGGAAATAAAAATAGTTTATTGGAATTCTGTCATATACAGTGCATTATAAATATGCCAATATCTGTTTATACGCTTGAAGAAAATTTTATTTCTTGTATATAAAACTATTATTGTGACATTGTTTCATTTTCATAGCAAGTCTGAACCTGATTTAGATTTTGACTCTAGAGAAGGAGAAGTTCCCTTGTTTTTTTATCTGACTCCCAGGGCAAGTTCTTAGCTTCCATGATTTTGAAAATTAACAGCAAAATGGTCTCGAGTACCAATAACGTGAAAGATAAATGATAAAGATACGTCCTCAATAAAGTTCTTCTCTTGAAGTATCACTGCTATGACTTCCCATATAAGAGACTATCCCTATCTCTCTATCTGAAGTTCTTTCTCCAAACTTACGCCTCCTCTCTCATGCCCTTAAACCTTATCCCTTTTCACTTACTCAAGCCTTTTTTTTTTTGAAATTGTGTTCCTCTTACACGTGTTCAATTTTTCCCTCTCTGCTATGTTCTGCTTTAATTGACGCCATCTTTTGTGTAGAGGGTATTTCCCTGGACCCCACTTCTTCCTCTGGCCACCACTTCATTTCTCTTGGTTTCTTTCTCAAATTCCTCAATATTATATACCTTTTTTCCTTTAAAAGGCTGTATTTAAAATGTACTTGCTTCTTTAAAAAATGGTCGTTATTTTTTAAAGTAGCTTGAGTTTTACTGAAAAATTGGGCAGAAAGTAGAGTTCTTACATGCTGCCTTCCTCCACATACTCACAGACTTTCCACTATCAGCTTCCTACACCAGAGAGGTTCATTTGTTACAATCAATAAACCTACATTGGCACATCACTATCACCTAAAATCCATAGTTACATGAGTGTTCCCTCTTGGTGTTTTGAATTCTGTGGGTTTTGACTAATGTATAATAACATGTATCTACCATTACAGTATCATACAGAATAATTTTACTGCCTTAAAAGTCCTCTGTGCTCTGCTGAACTATTACTATTACTTCCCCTCCCTTAACTCCTGACAACCACTCATCTTTTTACTGTCTTAATAGTTTTGCCTTTGACATTCAGTTTTTAAGCCATTTAAATGTTTCCAAGCCTACTACTCCAAAATTGTTTCTGATAGGATCACTAATAATTCTGTTAATTAATATACGATGGTCAATTCTTAGTGCTTATCCTAGTTCAATATTTCAGCACTGTTGACAGTTGATCATTCCTACCCTCATGAAAAACACATGTATCTTGGTTTCCACGATGCCTCATTATTCTGGTTTTAGCCACTTCCTTTCTAGACATTTGTATTCAGTCTCAATCATTGATTATTCCTTTTCTGAAAACACTTAAATGTTAGGACAACCTTAGACTTAGATCTGCTCCTCTACTCCATTCTAACTATATGACTCTAATTTATAGCATTTGAATGGACTAATTCAAATAACTTATATTTGTTAAAGTTGCTGTAACTTGCGATAGTTTACTGAGAATGATGATTTCCAATTTCATCCATGTCCCTACAAAGGACATGAACTCATCATTTTTTATGGCTGCATAGTATTCCATGGTGTATATGTGCCACATTTTCTTAATCCAGTCTATCATTGTTGGACATTTGGGTTGGTTCCAAGTCTTTGCTCTTGTGAATAGTGCCAGTAAACTATCGCAAGAACAAAAAACCAAACACCGCATATTCTCACTCATAGGTGGGAATTGAACAATGAGAACACATGGACACAGGAAGGGGAACATCACACTCTGGGGCCTGTTGTGGGGTGGAGGGAGGGGGGAGGGATAGCATTAGGAGATATACCTAATGCTAGATGACGAGTTAGTGGGTGCAGCGCACTAGCATGGCACATGTATACATATGTAACTAACCTGCACATTGTGCACATGTACCCTAAAACTTAAAGTATAATAATTAAAAAAAAAAAGTGATACATAGACCCACTATTCGATCGCCATAAAAAGCAATGAACTATTGAGACATACAACAATAAACTTTTGGAGATGAAAAAAAAAAAAGTTGCTGTAACTATATACGATTCTAGTCTCCAGACATAATAGGGTAGATACATTTCTCCCTAACTAAAACTCTGCATATTACATATAAAACAAAGTTAAGAAGACTCTGAAAGATAGAGAGGGTAGTTAGCCTGTATTTATTTTCCTGAGTCTACATTTTGCCTAATGCATTCCATGCTGGCTGCTGAGGAAGCCAATAATCTACAAACATCAACGAGCACAGACAAAAAAAGAAAAATGCCAAAGGAGGCTGCTCTTTCTAGGCAAATGACCAAGAAAGGCACATCTATCTAAGACAGTAAACCTTCAGAGAATAGACACTCTACCCAAACACCGTGAACCAAGCGTGCCCTGTTATTATCACTGTCATCAAAGACCAAATTGAAAGCCTAGACTTCCAACTTCACCCTGCTGTCCTAAGGTTCCTCTTTTCCCACACTGGCATAATTCTTAAAAAGGCTTGGAGGGAATAAGGATGTCCATCCCTGTCTGGCAGTAACAAGGACCCACCCCACACACCCAGAGTGTCAGTGGAGACCACATGGGATGCAGTAATAAGGCCCTTCTTCCAATCTTAGCTGAAGTGGTGTCTGCAAAGGTATTCTGGGAAGCCTGAACTATCATCACACCCAGCAGTCATGAGGTTAGTTCCATTGCCAGCATGGTGTTGAAGGAGGACTGCTAAAATTGTATCTGTAAATAAGATCCAGAATATTATGACCTAATGTTCAAAATGTCCAACATACATAGAAAATCATGTATCATGCCAAAAAGCAGAAAAATCTCAAATTAAATTAGAGAAGACAATCAACAGACACCAATGCTGTGATGACACAGATGAAGGAATTATCTGACTAGTTTTCTAAAGCAGCAATTATAAACATAATCCAATGAACAGTTACAATCATGTTTGAAGACCCACCAAAGAACAGAAGGTGTCACCAAATAAAAATATAAAGAGGAAACAAATGAATATTTTAGAACTGAAAAATACACAATTGAAATTAAAAATTCTAAGAACGAATCCAAGAGGAGAATAAAAATGGCATAGGAAATAAACAATTAACTTGAGGACAAAAGATAGAAATTACCCAGTCTGAGGAGGGGGGCGGGGCTTAAGACAGCTATCTAGACACATTTCATGTCCACCTCCTCCACTTAGAAGAACCAAAATAATATGTAGATAGCCACACTTAGAATACATTATCTGAAAGACCATGCTGGATTTCAACGGAGAAGTGACAGGAAACACCAAAAGCAGGGAAGGAGAAGGAAGAGAGGAGGCCTGCCTGGCCAGGATTGACTGGGAACCAACAGTTACTTCCAAACACAGGGAAGGAATCAGTGAGGGACTTCCAAGCCACTCACATCCTCACCATGGAATCATGCAGTCCTGGCAATAGGACAACCCCTTGATCCTTCCAACCCTGAAACTAACATAAGGAGTTTCCAGAAGACTGTAGGACAAAACTACTCCAAAGAGAGAGCTCATGCTGTATCTGACACCCTTTCTAGGCCTAAGCAGCTACAGCAAGGTGCCACTGTCCAGCTGGGCTTTTGGCCAACTGCCCACTGTCCTGGGACCCAGAAGTACTGGGACCAAGGCATTACAAAAACTCGGGCTGCCACTACTGAGACTGGGGAGTGAGCTAAGAGTGCTCCTGTAGCCAAGGCTAAGAAAGAAGCAAGTGAGGCATAGGCTGCAGCTGACAGTGCTGGGAAGTGACCACAACTGGGACTGAGAGTGGGATGCAACTGGAATGTGAGGTGCTGTTGGGACTTGATCAACAGGGAGGTGGGGGACCCTGCAGCCAGGCGAGGGGTGCTAGCTAGGCATGGGTTACCACCACCAGGGCAAGCTCTGCTGAGACTGGGACATAAGAGGCATGTGTGTTTCTCACCCACCAACGCAGGCTGTGGACATCAAGGATGGCCTTACCCTCTCCAGTAACAGGGCTTCAGTGTGGTTGCTACTGCCCGCAACTTGAGCACTTTGCCTGGAGTCTGAGGATTGCCTCATTGTCATCCACCAAGGCTGGGGTCTGCTCTCACCTTTGGGGAGCTTGAAAATAAGCCCACTCAGTCAAGCTTTGCCACTCCCATCCTCGAGACAGAGCGCAAAGCCTGGTGTTTGGGGGATTGCCTGACCCAAACCCATCCTTAGGCACCTGAGCACTCCTCTCACGGTCCTAGGGTTGGGCGTAAACTTCTGGCTGCAACAACTTTAGCTAGCACCTGTCTGCAAATGCCACCTTCAGGTCTGGAAACTGGCCTGCTCATTCCTTGGAAGCCACTGCCAACAACAATGAACACTGTTTGCACTTGAGAAAGCCACATGAAGGCCCAAGAATTGACCTGCCGATAAGCACCAACACAGGTGCCAGTGCACACCACTCTGGGGTAAAAACAGAGGCACACTTAGCCCACTGCTACCACTGCTAGGGCCTGAAGACTGGCCCACCTGGAATCCTAGTTCCCAGCACAACTTCTCCACAACTTCCACTAATAACCTCATCCTAACCCATCGAGAAAATCACAGATGCCGCTAATGTTGTTTATAGCCAAAGAAATCATACAGAGAGTACACTACTGCACACATGCAGATCTAGAAAAGCAAGAACAAACTAAACCCAAAATTAGCAAAAGAAAAGACATTAATAAAGATTAGAGCATAACTAAAAGAAATAGACTAAAAAATACAAAGGATCCACAAAATAAAAAGTAGGTGTCTTGAAAAATTTAAACAAAATTGATAAACTGCTCCCTAGACTAACAAAGAAAATAAGAGAGAAGACCCAAAATAAACAAAATCAGAAATGAGAAAGGACACATTACAACTTATACCACAGAAATACAAAAGACCATTACAGACTTTTTCTTTTTTATTCAATTTTTATTTTTTAAGTTCTAGGGTACATGTGCAAGGTGTGCAGTTTTGTTATGTAGGTATACGTGTGCCATGGTGGTTTGCTGCACAGATCAACCCATCACCTAGGTATTAAGCCTAGAATCCTTTAGCTATTCTTCCTGATGCTCTCCCTCCCCTGACATCCTCCAACAAGCCCCAGTATGTGATGTTCCCCTACACGTGTTCATGTGTTCTCATTGTTCAGCTCCCACTTATAAATGAAAACATGCAG
Organism: Pan troglodytes; assembly: GCF_028858775.2. NCBI lineage: Eukaryota > Metazoa > Chordata > Mammalia > Primates > Hominidae > Pan > Pan troglodytes. The sequence continues at coordinate 109,259,321 of NC_072412.2, read as the reverse complement.
TGTTCGGTTTTCTGTTCCTGTGTTAGTTTGCTGAGGATAATGGCTTCCAGCTCCATCCATTTTCCTGCAAAGAATGTGATCTCTTTCCTTTTTATGGTTGCAGAGTATTTCATGGCATCACAGATGAACAACTATACACTGACAAACTAGAAAACTTGGAGGAAATGAATAAATTCCTGGAAACACACAATCTACCAATATTGAATCAGTAGGGAATAGAAATCTGAACTGACCAATAATAAGTAGTGACATTAAATTAGCAATAAAAATGTCTCCCCACAATGAAAAGCCCAAGACCAGTTGGATTCACAGCCAAATTCTACCAAACATACAAAGAAAAACTAATACCTAATACCAACTGTTTTCAAAGTATTCCAAAAAATTGAAGAGAAAGGTGCTCTTCATAACTCATTCTATGAAACCGGCATCATCCTGATACCACAACCAAAAATAACGACAACAACAAAGATCTACAGACCAATATGCCCAGTGAATATATGCAAAAATCCTCAACAAAATACCAGCAAACTGAATCCAACAGCACATTAAAAAAGATAAGACACAACGATCAAGTGGGACTTATCTCAAGGATGTAAGGATGATTCCACAAACACAAATCAATAAGCACGATTCATCACAGCTACAGAATGAAACACAAAAACCATACGATCACCTAAGTAAACACAGAAAAAAATTTGATAAATCATCCCTGCAATATACCTGCATGATAAAAACTCTCAACAAACCAGGGATAAAAGGAATATGCCTAAAAACAATAAAGACCATATACAACAAACCACAGCTAATGTTATACTGAATGGTGAAAATTAAGTCATTCCTCTAAGAACTGGAATAAGACCAGGATGTCCGCTTTCACCACTCCTGTTCAATATGCTACTGAAAGTCCTAGCAAGAGCAATCAGGCCGAGAAAAGAACAAAAGACATTCAAACCGGAAATGAAGAAGTCAAATTATCCCTCTTTGCTAATGATATAATCTTATGCCTGAAAATACCTAAAGACTCCACCAAAAAACTCTTAGATTTGATATATAAATTCAGTAAAGTTGCAAGATACAACATCGGTGTCCAAAAATCAGTAGCATTTTTATACACCAATAATCATCTAGCCATAAAAGAAATGAAGAAGGCAATCCCACTTACAATAGCTCCAACAAATAAAAATAAACTACATAGGAATATACTTAGCCAATAAGGTGAAAGATCTCTGCAGGAAAACTACAAAACACTGATGAAAGTAATACAAGATGACACTAACAATTCCAATTCAAAAAACACCCCATCCTCATGGATTGGAATAATTAACAATGCTATAAATGACCATATTTCTCAAAGCAATCAAAAGATTCAACACATTCCCTATCAAAATGTTAACCTTATTCTTCACATAATTTGAAAAAAAGCAAACCTAAACTTCATATGAAACCAAAAAAGGGCCTGAATGGCCAAAGCAATCCTGAGCAAAAAGAACAAGACTGGAGGCATTACATTACCTGACTTCAAAATATATTACAAGCCTACAGTAAAAAAACAAAACTAAACTAAACAAAAAACAGCCTGATACTGGTATAAAATGGATACCTAAACTAACAGAACAAAATAGAGAACCCAGAAATAAAGCCACATATTTACAGCCAACAAATCTTTGACAAAGCCAACAAGAACTTACATTGGGGAAAAGACACTATTTTAAACAAATGGTGATGGGAAAATTGGATAGTCACATGTAGAATAACGAAACCGGACTCCTATCTCTCAGCACATACACAAATCAACTCAACAAATGGGTTAAAGACTTAGATGTATGACCCCCAAATACAAAAATACTACAAGCAAACCTAGGGAGAACTCTTATAGACATTGAACTAAGAAAAGAATTTATGACAAAACCTTCAAATGCACAGGTAGTAAAAACAAAAATAAACAAACGAGACTCAACTACAAAACTTCTGCTCAGTAAAATTCAAAATAACTGGAGTGAAGACACAACCTGAAAAATGGGCAAAAATATTTGTAAACTATTCATCCAACATGGAAGTAATATCCAGAATATAGAAGGAAACCAAACAACTCAATAAAAAATATCTCATTAAAAAGTGGGCAAGGACATGAATAGACAACATTTCTCAAAAGAAGAAATACAAATGGCCAACAGTATATTAAAAAAGTGCTCAACATCGCTAATAATCAGAAACATGAAAATCACAACCACAATGAGATATCATCTTACCCCATTCAGAATGGCTATTATTAAAAAGAGAAAAAAAAAATAACAGATGTATGTAAGGATCCAAAGAAAGTGAACTCTTATACACCGTTGGTGAAAATGTAAACTAGTAGAGTCACAGGGGAAAACAGTGTGAACATTTCTCAAAGAACTAAAACTGGAACTACTATTCAATCCAGCAATCCCACTACTGGATATTTATCCAAAGGAAAAGAAATCAGTAAATCAAAGGGATACCTGCACTCGCATATTTACTGCAGCACCATTCACAATAGCAAAGATGTGGAATTAACCTGTTTGTTCATCAGTGGATGAATGAATAAAGAAAATGTGGTATATATACATGATGGAATAATATTCAGCCATACAAAAGAACAAAATTATGTCATTTGTAGCAACACGGATGGAATTGGAGGTCATTACTTTAAGGGAAATTAGCCAGGCACAAAAAGACAAATAACACATGTTCTCACGTATATTTTGGAGCTGAAATGTTTGATGACATGGAGGTAGAGAGTGGGAAGAGAAATAACAGAGATTGTAAAGGGTGAGTGGAGGGAGGTTGGGAAGGATAATGATAATTGGTTTAAAAGATACAAACATATGTAAGCTATAAGAAATAAATTCAGTTTTTGACTGTAGAGTAGAGTGATTGTACTTGACAAAAATGTACTGTATTCAGGTAATGGATACCCTAAATACCTTGACTTGAACAATATGCATTATATACATGAAACAAATTTATTATGTACCCTATACATTGGTACAAAAAAAATAAAAATGCTGTTTTAAAAATTGAAAAAAGTAATTGCCCTGTGTGGACAACTGTGAGAAATTATGCTAAAATAAGGTGAACAGAATCTCATGAACCTGTAGGACTAAAAAGCCATCTAACATTCGTGTCACTTCCACTTCAGGAGTGAAGAAAGAGGGTAGCACTAAAAATGCATGCAAAGAACGAATGTCTGAAAACTTCTCAAATTTGGCAAAAGGGAAAAATGTACAATTCAAGACTTGAGTGAACCCCAAATAAGACAAACTCAAAAAATCGATTCCAAGACACATCACAATCTAACTTCCAGAAACTGAAGGCAAGGAAAAAGTCTTGAAAGCAGTAAGAAAGAAATGACATCTTACCTTTAAGGACAAAACAGTTCAAAAGACAACAGACTTCTTACAGGAAACCATAGAAACCAGTAGGAGATGGCACAATATTTGTCCAGGGCTGAAAGAAAAGCACTATCCTTCTGACCAAATAAACAAATGAAAAAATAATTTAGGAAATTATTATTTTTAAGCCTTGTGTACTTGATGGTATTACTTTGTGAGTATTATTTTGTGAGTCTCAAGGAGCCAATTATTCTTCCAATCTTAGGTAGCCAAACATGTTAATGAGAGCTCAGAGTTTTAGTCTAATATCTAGATTATTTCCAATGTGTATAATCTTCATATTGCAATAAAAGGAAGCTCAGAGTAGATGACAGAGCATTAATAGCTGTACTCAAATCCTTGTTCAACCACTTACTATGTGAATTTGGACAGCATCTTTTGTCTCTGAGCCTTACTTTTTTCATCTATTAAATGGGACAATAATATCTGTTGCATAACTAACAATGGGGATAAAGAAGGACAGTATATGACAGTTTCAGACTGAATTTAGTTATGGGATTATATAGAGATGTGGATCATTTAATTCATTAAAATATATTAAGAATAATATTTCCAGTCAGGGGAGAACAAAGAGGTCCATCTCTTTTTCTTAGGGTAGACAGTTAATTTGAAAGATAGATAGACTTGTACACATTCAATAAGAGGCAAGCAGGGGAGGCAGAATATGTTTATAGATGCATAAATAGATTTCTATGGTAGCAACAAGTGCCTTAATATTAAACACATGAATGTAAGTCCCGGCTCTGCCACTGATGAGCCATGAATTATTGGACAGATCATTAATATTTCCAAAATTTTATTTTCTTATTGACAAAATAGAAATATAAATAATGTCTTCAGTAGAAGGATTGTAAAGCTCAAATAAAGACAATTCATGTGAAGCACTTAGCCAAGTGTATGATCCCTAGCATTTTAGAAAGCGATAGATGATGGTTGCTATTATCACTCATAAGGCTATTTATCAAGGATATCTTTGCCATGAGGTAGGCTTTAGGGACAGCAAGCTTTCTAGAGGCAAGTGTATCACGGACTGCAAATGCATTCCAAGCTACTAACGTAGGATGCCCAAACCCAAAGAGCTGGAAAGCTTCAGGATAAATTCATCCTTCTGATAGGGCTGAAATACAAATAGAAATGGCAAGAGAGGTACATTTCCATTTCATTTTAGATCATAATTGTTGACAAGAAAGAGCTATTAAGAGTCCGAGAGAAGAGACAGGCATGATAATCACTGTATTTCTAAAGATAATTCTGATAGCAGAAAGAACAGAGTATATGAAAGTGGAGAGGGTAGAATCAAGAAAATCAATTCTAATGTTGTTGAAATAATCCAAGTAGTAAGTGATAAAGGCATGGAAATGGGTGAAAAATAATGATATAAGCAGCAAGGAAAAAGAGATCTTGGAATAATACAAGTGAACAGACTCATTGAGAAGAATCCCACACGGCAGTAATGGAAAACAAAACAGAAAAAGATCTTCTGAATTTGACATTTTACCACCACAAAACTTTGACCTCAAAGAGTTTGAGAATTGTGTCAAAGACTCAGATCATCTATCTTAGATAGTCTTTTATTTCACCTTTGTGCCAAGCCATCTGCTCCCTCTCAAGGGCAAATATGGTGCTTTACTGACTGACTGGAAAAGCAAATATCCTGAATGCCTAGTTATTGACATTTAAGACTTACATCTTCTCTAATGACTCAGTGGGTGTGATACTCAGTAATGGAAGTTTTTAATTTGTGATTCTGATACACTGAGACCTTTCTCTGCAGCTGGAATGTTGTCTGGTGATGTCATGGTCTGCAGGGATCCCATCCACATATGCTGCATGCAATTTCCTATTATGTACTCCACATAATTGAATGATGCTCTCACCATTTGTTTTCCAATAAATATCACTCATGATGACCTTGAAAATACCTTTTCTCCTTCAGATATTCTTTTTGAAGCCCCAGTCATTAATCAAAAGAACTAACACAGTAATGTTTATGTTACTCAGAAAAGTAGCAAAAATAGTGTAAACAAGATATTCAGGTCAAGTTGTTTTTTTCCAACACTGTATTAAATGATACTTTGTTAGAATAAATATATCTCTCTCTATTAACATGTATGTATCTACATGAATACACATGTTTATACTTAATAATAGTATCTAATAACTATTGACAGTCGCTATGGGACAGACCCTGTATTAAGCACTTTACATTTGTGATATTATTTTCATCCATAGAGGCAGGTAGTATTATTAGACCCATTTGACAGATGAGTAAAATCAAGCTTAGAGGGTTTAATGGCACTGCTCAAAGTCAGGAAAGAAAGGTGGTGGATTTAGCAAATCTGACACAAAGCTGCTGCTTCTTAATGCTATAATATGACAGTGTACATTCTAGCCTGTGCGTATCTGTATAAGTATACATGTGTACATATGTGGATATGTACTTGACTATATACAGTGTTAACATGTATCCAGTATACCTAACACAGGTGTCAGGAAATGTGTGCCAAAGCCCTGTTATGGAGTAATCCTTTGAAACGAAAGAGAACAACTATAGTTTTAGTTTATTATTTATTTTCCTCTTAGTCTATTTATTCAGAAATATGATTTAAACTGCATAAAAATTTCTACGATTCCACTTTCATCAACAATTACTAGCAATGCCAATCCAATTAAATGTCCAGAAACCTTGGAAGAATTTCTAAAAATAGCAAGATTTAGAATTTCAGTTTTCTATAGCAACAACCTTGCAAAATACCTATAATCAGGGCATTTAAAATTAACTTAGAGAAGTATGAAAGTGTGATTTGCAGGTCACTCAGTTAGTTAGGAAAAAGTCTGAGTTACTGTGCACAGCAGTCTGAGGTATGACTACACATTAATGAGAGTGATTTAATAAGCAATTTTTAAAAATCAATCTTATTATTGTAGAGCAGAGGTCAAAAACTGGCAGGCTACAGGTCGGATTTTGCCCTGAGATATGTTTTGTTTGGCTCACATAACTTTGGCCTGCCCAAGGTTGTAAATCTTTTGAAATAGTTGCCAACATTTGAAAATCGGGAGATATATAAAAACCTGGGTTTCTGGCTTCTTTTAAAAGGCCCGGAGGTCTGGCAAGCTGAGCATTCATTCTCTCAAGACAACTCTAATTTGTATCTGGGCAATCTCATAGCACTCTGTTCTCTATAACTCTGTCTTCTCTCTATTGCTCTACCTTTGTTATAACTTCCTAACACTCAGTCCTCCTTATTCATTTACATTATCTGTGCAAGCTCTGTAATTATTTGAGTCTAGCTGTGCTGTTTGAAAATTATAGCTACTATATGGGAACGTCTGCTCACCCATCCAAATTTTCTATTTTTCAAATAGTACTGTGGAGTAGAATTCTAAGATTCTACCATCCCCAACTCCAAGACACCCAACCCTGGTGGACACACCCCTTCTTCTAGTTATTCAATCAAGCACTAATTGGGGTGCTGCTGTGAAGGGATTTCGCAGATGTAATTAAGGCCTCAAATCAGTTGACCTTAAAATTGGGAGATAATCAGGGTAGGCCTGAACTAATCACATGGGCTCTTTAAAAGTAGAGAATTTCCTCCAGCTGGTCACAAAAGAGGATATCAGAGATTGCATTCCAGCTGGAATGGGAGAGGGCAAAGATCCTGTTATGAACATCCCCCAGGGGCCACTTAGCAAGGAATAGAAGCTCGAAGAGGTCTTTGAAAGACAGAAGGAAAATGGGAACCTTGATCATACAGCCATGGGTTTTGCCAAAAACAGTGAGCTTGGAAAAGGACACTGAACCCATATGAGAAAAACAGTCATAGTGGCCACCTCGATTTCAGCCCAGTGAGACCCTGGACAGAGAACTCTGTCATGCAGTGCCTAGACTTCTGAGCTGCAGAACTGTGAGATAATACATTTTTGTTGTTTGAAGCCTCTAGCTTTATGGTGATTTTTAAAACCACAAAAGAAATCTAATACAATATCCAATCATTCTTCCATCATCCTGACGTGAAGCTTAATATTAACATTAGCATCCCTATTTGCAATTAGTTGCCAAGATGGGTTGATTTTACTTACTTTGCTATTTCACTGACCTAGTTTAAACTTTTATCCTCCTGTGTCTGAAATTCAGTTATCGTTCTCTCTGGTTTCTATATATCTAGTTTTTGCCCCACAAAAAATACATGATTTGCAATATTTCTATTTTAAACTTTCAGAAGCACTTGTCAAAGTCTTTAGTGAATCCCTATTGATTCATTAAAAAGGTAAGACTTCTCAGCCTGGCCTTCCCAGTGCTTCGTAACCTAAGTCCTGCCGACATATGCAGGTTCAGTAGTACTACATACTTTCCAAGCTGCCTACAACCCAGCACAATTAAGTTAGGCAATCTTCACATTGTATGTATGTATTTTATTAGACGGTAAATTTATTGGGGGCATGGTGTCTATCTGAAAATTATCATGGCCTTGGGGCATATGGACACACATTCATGGATCTCAGGTTTCTCCAGAATACTCAAATTTTATGCTTCACTCTTTCACTATGTCTCAGACTGCATTAAAAATAACAAATGTATATGACTAACAATTTGAAATACAGACTGATGACCAAGTTGTGCCATTCAACGTCTGTCCTTATTTACACTTGTTTGTATTTATGCTCTGTGCATTAAGTTATGCTGCACAGAATTTCTTACACAGAGAACTTGGGAATAAAGGAGGTTTTAGTAAGAAAGTTATGCTTCAGACCAAAAGTGAAGGCCTAATAGTAAAATGCCAATGAAAATTTCAGTGTGGCTTAAATGGAAAACAAAAGAAAGATGAAAGAATTGAGTGACAAAGGACCCATAATAGTATAAATTCCCCCTATTAATTTTGTGATTAGCAATTTAGTTTTGGCAAATTATGCAATTACATTAATTTTGTTGGTGGAAATTTAGCTGCTTTGCCATTAGGTTTACATTTAATACATAATTTTACTTTAGATTTAAAGTTATTTGTGAACTGGGAGTTTATGTACAGATTTATGTTCTTACATGTTTCTGAAATAATATGCTAAATTAAGCTAATATAGAGATAGGAGTAGATCTGTGAATACTAGTTTTCTTTGTAACGAGTTTATATTTTAATTAAATATGCAAACAAGCTTAGAGCGAGGAACAACAGATTTCCAAGGAAAAAGTATAGTTTCAAGTGCTGCCTTTGCTACTTATAATCTTAGAATGGCTAAATTTATGACTTGAGGTCACGGTTTTCTCATCAGAATAAGAGGGTGTGCAATTATACACATTTTAAGTTAGCTTTTCATTCCTAAACTTTTAAATTCATTTTTGTATTCTCAATGGCAGTAAGTCTAAAACCTGGTCAATTGTTACAATTACCTGTGGAGATTTTATTTTATTAACTTTATATTTTAGAAAAACTTTAGATTTACCGAAAAGTTGCAAGTTAGTATGGAGAGTTTCTGTATACCCGTGCCCACTTTTCCCTATCATTAATATCTTACACCAGCATGATGCATTTGCCACACTAATCAACCAATATTGATACACAATGTTTAACTAATGTCTACACTTTACCCATATTTTCTTAGCTTTTACTTAATGTTCTTTTACTGTTTCAGAATCCTGTCCAGGATATTATCTTTTGTGTAGTCATAGCATTAGTCAGCATTCTCCAGAGATTCAGAATCAATGGGACATACTAAAGAGATTATATTAGTTTGTTCTCACTCTGCTATAAAGAAATACCTGAACTGGGTAATTTATAAAGAAAAGAGGTTTAACTGGCTCACAGTTCTGCAGGCTGTAGAGGAAGTATGGCAGCATCTGCCTCTGGGGAGGCCTCAGGGAACTTTTCCTCATGGTGGAAGGCAAAGCAGGAGCAGATGTTGGCAGAAGCAGGACAAGCAGAGGGAGTGGAGATGCCACACACTTTGAAACAACCAGATCTCATGAGAACTCACTCACTGTCACCAGAACAGTACCAGGAGATGGTGCTAAACCATTCATGAAGGACCAAACCATGCACTCTCATGATCCAAACACCTCCCACCATGCCCCACCTCCAATATTGGGGATTACAATTCGATATGAGATTTGGGTGGGGACACAGATCCAAATCATATCAGACTTAGTATAAAGAATTGGATAATGCAGTTATGGAGGCTGAGAAACCTAAGAGCTGCAGTCAACAAGCTGTTCACCCAGGAGAGCTGATGATAAAATTCCATCCCAGGCCAAACAAAGGCTTGAGAACCAGGAGAGCAGATAGTGTAAGTTTCAGTCCAAAAGCCTGCAGGAGCAACACCCAAAAAGAGCTGTTTCTGTCCTAGCGCAAAGACTGGAAAAACAATGTCACAGCTCAGTCAGGCAAGAGGAACTCCTTCTTACTCAGCCATTTTGTTCTTTCAGGTCTTCACTTGCTTGGTTGAGGCCCACATACATTAGGGAGGGCCATGTGTGGTATTCAGTCTACTAAGACAAATGTTAAACTCATCCAAAAGCACTCTCGCAGACATGCCCAGAATAATGTTTGACCAGATGTCTGGGTACCCTGTGGCTCAGTCAAGTCAACACATTCTACAATTAACCATCACAGCCACCATGTTTCCTTAGCCTCTTCTTGGCTGTGACAACTCAGGGTTGTCTTGTTTTTGGTAACTTCGGTATGTTGAGGAGGATTGGTCAGGTATTTTGAAGAATGTGACTAATGCAAGATTTGGTTAGGGTTTTTCTCATGATTAAGGTGTGGTTATGTTTGGGAAGGAAGGTCACAGAGGTAAAGTGCCATTCTTCTCATATTATCTCAAAGGTTCCCATTATCAACATGACCTAGCTTTTTTTTTTTTTTTTTGAGATGAAGTCTTGCTGAGTCACCCAGGCTGGAGTGCAGTGGTGTGATCTCAGCTCAATACAACCCCTGCCTCTGGGGTTCAAGCCATTCTCGTGCCTCAGCCTCCCAAGTAGCTGGGATTACAGGTACGCACCACCACGCCCAGCTAATTTTTGTATTTTTTAGTAGAGACAGGATTTCACCATGTTGCCTAGGTCAGTCTCAAACTCCTGACCTCAAGTGATCTGCCCACCTCGGCCTCCCAAAGTGCTGGGATTATAGGTGTGAGCCACCGTGCCTGGCCACAACTTAGCATTAATCACTTGACTGACATAGTGAATTAATTATGATTACCTCCTTGAGAGAAAATTATTTACATAAATTATTTGGGATTTTTCTTCATGATATGGAGATTTTTAATATAAAGAATCCCATTTTTCAGAACAAGTGAGTTTGACTATTTAAGGGAAGAGCAAAGTTCTCTCAGGAATCTATTTATTATTTAAATCTTTCTTGCAGTTAAACTACCAGATTTCATAATTTTGCATCCAGTATAGTAGTTTGTAAAGGGTAGATGGTTAATGTAACTATGTTTATTGCATTAATGTTATAGTCCCCTCAAATTTTGTGTATTATAAATTGATCACAATCATTTTTCTGATCAAAATGAGCCAAATTTTTAAAAATATATACATTATGGCTGCATGAATCACTAATATATAGTGATAGGATGCAGAGTAAGAGTTAATTGATATTGAGATGTGAGATTAGCTGGGGAATTTTAGGATGATGGGTATGTTTTATTATTTGATTGTAGAAGAAATTGCATGGGTATTTACATTCATCAAAACTCATCAAACTGTACCTTAAAATGTGCTTATTTATTGTGTAAATTATACCTCAATAATATTGATTTTTAAAAGTAAAATATGGACCAATTTTTCAAGATTTTTAAACTCAGACAACAGAGAAATGCCCAAAACTGTGAGGAGAAATAATTCTAGAAAATGTTCAAATAAACCGAAATTTAATAGTTAAAACGGGAGTATGTCAGAGAGACAATCATCACTGCATTATTATCTGCCATCATAATGGAGTAGTAGTATGTAACAAGCAGTGTGGCTGTGTAACTTGAGTACAAATTTCTGGTTCCTTTTGTTCATAGTTATCCGGCCACGTAAATGTCTTCACCAAATGATTCTGCACAGAAGTGATATGTAGAGCTTCTACCTTGTTGCTTTACAGAAAATAACTTGTCTGACTTTCCCTGAGTTCCCCTTCCTAACAGTTACAGCATGGATGTGCCTGTACCCCAGCTTTGATTGTGCAGATTAAGATAAGAACCTAGGTACTGATGAAGCTAGATTACTAAAGAAACTTGAGTCTCTGAATGTCCCTATGGAGCAAAGTCTCCCAGGCAGCCCTACCCAGGAGATGTACGTGTAAGTGAAGCAACATTCTTTCTTCTTCAAGCCACAGCTTGTTTATTCTGCTTTGAAAGTTAACCTTTCCACTAACTGAAAGCAGAAGGACCCAGGGCGTTTCATGCTGAGGTAGTAGGATGAATAAAGGCAAATATGCATAAGCAGTGAATACACATGACTCCTTGTATTAGAAAAGGGATTGGGAAAAATGGCTGGGAAAGCAGGTTAATGGGGAGAACTGATTATTGAAGAATTTATAAAATACAGTTCAATTAACGCATGATATTATTACAGAGGAAATGAACATGAACATTGCAGGGACAGAAAATCATTTCTTCAAGAATATCAATCATATTTATGCAACTCATTGGTAAAAAAAAGAGATGCTGGCAAAATAAAAGCATAGTAATTTTTTTAGAAATAAAGTGATATGTACTTAATCGGGGTCTGACCATAAGAATAGGAGAAATGAAAAAAAAAAAAAAAAAACCAAAAGTATATCTTGAAGAAAGAAATGACCAAACAAGGTGGTGGGCTCAAAAACTAGGTAAAAAATAAATAAACCTAAATTACAAAAACTCAGACAATGCTGGTAATTGTTTATAGATAGAAAAAGCCTCCCTTTAGGATTCTGTTGTATAATGAACTACTTCACTGCTATTTTCATGGGTGCTACCTTGTGCTGGACTTTCCAATTAGTTTTAGCAATACAGTGTTTTTTTAACTGAGTTGCCTTTATGAATTAAAGTGTGATTCTGTGTTTGAATAATATTGGCTCTCTTTGGAAATTAAATTCAAATTATATTTGTTTGCTCTATGTTTTCCTTTTCTAGGAGGAATGAAAGTATATCTAATAGTATAGAATGAAAAGAGAATGCCTTCCCAGAGATGACAACTTTGCTGGGTTAATTAATAAAGAAAAGTTCACAACGTCTATGGAAGAAATAATCTTGCCTTGTAGTCTAAAAAGCGTGTAAACAAGAGAGGGCATATGTAAAAACAGGGTAAAAATAAGAAATTGCTAATTTTTTAAACGGCCAATACCTGAAAGTCAGTACGTTAGAAAAATGAAACAAACAAACCAAAAAACCACTTTTCTTCCAATTTCAGTGCTAAACCTCTAGGTCAGATTGACATTTTTCAATGTTTGCATGATAGCAGACTTCGATAGAATCCTTCTCCAACCACTCCTGCACGTTTCCAATCACGCTATGTTCTGTAATGCATATTGGAGCGAGGCTTCCTTTGTTCACAACTCTCTGCGAGCTCCCATTGCCTGAAGAGTATAGTTCAGCCTCCTGCATGGCTGTCAAGGTTCTTTAAGATCTGACTCCAAATTATCTTTCATCACCTGCTAAATCATCCCCAAAGTTCTACTCTCTTTCTTGCATACAGCCTGCTGTGTCCTTTCTTTACTCTTGCTCAGTGCACTCATCCTTTTTCTTTTGAAAAATCTACTTATCTCTAAAGGTTCAGATTAAATAGCACTTCTTACAGGATCTTCTACTACATTTAGATTTGTTGCATGGCTTACCACTTTTATTATATTTAGTTGTGCATGGCATTTTTCTGTGAAGAACTGAGTTATCGTGCTCAAATATGAAACTTTATAAAAGCCTTCTTTTTGTGATTCCATGTGCTTCCTCCCACCTTCTCCAGTGAAGCACACAAGTCTTTGTACCGAGAGAATAAAACTACATACACGCTCATACAAATGTGTTCTCATAATTGTTTCACCTCCCTATGTTGTTCACTGGAGATAAAAATTTTAAAAAAAGCTTACACATGTTTACCAAATGCAACCTCCTTTGCCTTAATTATTCAATAGACATGGCAATTTTCTTACAACTTCAAATATCAATTTGTAGGTGGTAATAACAAAAATTATTCTCATATTGTCTAGTTTGGAATACTCATAATGTAGAGAATGCAAATTTTCATTCCATAAATAGAATAAAAAGTTGAAGTAATTGTAGTAACAATTATAATAAAGAATGCTTTTAAGATGTTTTCTGGGAGAAAGTAACAGAAACCTAATTCAAACTTATTTAAGTGAAAAAATAAATAAAGGAATTTATAAAAAATGTTTTGACTCAAAAATTGAAAAGTAAAACAAGAGTGGTTTAGCCTCAGACATCGCTTGATTCAGGCCTCAAGTAACATCAGTTATCTCTTTCTCTTTATTCTTCAGTTAGCTTTAATCTCAGACTTCATGCATTAACTTAAAATATCTTTTGTGTCTATGATATCTCAGGTACTATTCAAGATACAGGCATAGAACAGAGAACAAAACACATGAAATATCTGTTCTCCTGGAGCTTACATTCTATCCGGGATTAGAGAGAAAGTGTGTGTGTGTGTGTGTGTATGTGTGTCTACCTAGTGATGAGAAGAAAAATAATTCAGGATGAGGGGCAGAAATCTCTAAGAAGGGCCTTCCAAGCAGAATGAAACCAAGAAAAACATTATTATTGTTGTTATTATTATTATTATGATGATGATGTTGAGACAGGGTCATACTCTGTCGCCCAGGCTGGAGTGCAGTGGTGTAATCTCAGCTCACTGCTGCCTCGACCTACTGGGCTCAAGCGACTCTCCTGCCTCAGCCTCTCAACTAGCTGGGACCAAGGTCCACACTTCCAATCCTGGCTAACTTTTTAAATTTTTTGTAGAAATGGGGATTGGCCATGTTGCTCAGGCTGGTCTTGAACTCCTGGGCTCCCGGGAAAACATTCTGAAGCCAGCACTTGTCTGATGTGATTGAGAAAGACTGAAGAAGCCAGTGTGTCTGGACCAGTGATCAAGGTGCATAGTGGTGGGGAATAGAAAGAAAAGGAGTTCAGGCGATGAAATAATCTAGAGCTGTTTATGTTATAAAAAGAATATTTGCTCACATTCCAATGAGACAGAAAATGGTTAGAAGGTTTAGAACAGAGATGTGGCATGATTATTACATTTTAAAATAATTACTACTTTTGAAGTTCAGGATCATATATAACAACCCTGAGGCCAGAAGTGAAGAGTGCTCTTTTCCCAGAGGCAGAAAAGGAGATTCAAAGAAATGAGGACTGCTATCACGAAACAAACTGCCCTTTTCTAAACTCATCACTGGGGCAAGAAAGGGGATGGAAGGCAGCTGAACTGACCAGCTTAGCCCCACTCATGGGTTTCCTCTTTGTGTCTAGTAGTGGAGACATCACCACCTAAAATACATAGAAAAAAACTATAATATAAATTTTACTAAATTGATTAATAAAAGAACGGAGATGACAGAGAAGACAGTGAACTTGAAGTTAGATCAATACGAATTATCTCAGCCAAAGAAGGGAAAAAAGATTGAATTAAAAATAGTCAGGGTCTCAGGGACTCTACTAGTAACCTCAATAGATCTAAACTGTGGGTACTTGCAGTTCCAAAGGACAAGAGAGAGAAAATAGGTCAGCAAAAAGTCCTTGTAAACAGAATGGCTAAAAACTTCAAACGTTACATAAATCTAATTTTATGATTATTGAAAAGTTCTCCTTTAAATGCTGAAAGTAAGCAAACTGTCACCAGAATTCTATCCAGCAAAAATACCCTTCAAGAATGACGGTAAAATATAGACAACCACAAGTAAAGAAGAACAAAGATAATTTGCCACCTGCAAAGATAATCAGATAATCAGACCTGCATTGTAATGTTAAAGACAGTTGTTAAGGCTGAAGGGAAGTGATACCAGAGGGAAATGTGCTATCTTCAGAAACAAATAAAAAGCATCAGAAATGTAAACATATAGACAAATATAAAAGACTGTGTTTTCTATTTGTTTAAAATACTTACACCCTTTAAAGAAAAAATATAACATTTTCTTGTGGGGTTTTCAATGATTATTGATATACTACATAAGATAAAAGATGATGCAGTGGTCAATACACCCACATGGTTGCAATTTTTCTAAATGTCACGTGAGATGGTAGAATAGCAAAAGATTGTCGAAAAAAATAAGGAAGTATACAGTAATCTCTAGCAGAATTACTAAGAAATATAAAACCAATAGGTAAAAGTCAAGAGGTGAGTTAAAGTATAATTCTAAATATTATTCAAAGACTTCAAAACAGAGAAAACATAGAAAATAGAGGAAAAATAGAAAATAAGTAACAAATTAGTAGACCTAAATGCAACGATAAAAATAATCATACCAGATCTTAATGATGTAAATTTTCCATTAAAACAGAAATTATTAGAGTCAATTAACATGCAAAACACAATTATATGCTGTCATAAGATGCATTTTAAATACAAACATAATACACCAATCAGTTAAAAGTAAATAGATAAAATAACTGTCAAGTAGATAATAAATATGAAAAGTCTGGAGTGGTCACAATATTAGATAAATTAGTCATCCAGACAAAGATGAAGACTGCCAGTTCATAATCACAAAAGGATCAATTTTCAAGAAGACAAAACAATCAAAAATGTAGATTTGCCTACTAAAAATTTTCAATATGTAAAACAAAAATGGACAACATTAAAGATTGTGTCCTTAATCATAGTAGCAGTTAGTACAATATATGTCAGTTATATATCTTTAAGCAGTTGGTACAATGTATGTCAAAAATATTAGGGAAATATTGATAGCTTAATTAATATCTATAGAGCATTGCCCCCAATAACTGCAGAAACAATATTTTTTTCAAGTGCACACTGTTATATTTACTAATATAGACTAATATATTGATCCACATTAAATAAGTTCCCCCAAATTAAAAAAAATTGAAGTCACACACAGTATATTTTCTGACTGCAATGGAATTAAATTAAAAATCAATAACTATAAGATTTTAGAAAAATATTTTGAGTGTCTGGACGTGTTTTAAAATTTAAAAATATACTTTCAAATAATACTTGGGTTAAAGACTAGAGAAATCAGAAAATGTTTTAATTGTTGGATTTAAGATACAACATATCAAAATATATAAAATGGAACTCAAGCAGTACATAGAAGAAAATGTCCTATCATTTAAAATTCATAAATGTAATAAATTAAGTAAAACTTTTTCATCCTTCCCAAACTAAGAACGGAAGGACGCTCCCTCATGCTGATAAAGGGAATAATTAGAGGTTAAATAATGGATACTTTTCCCTCAATTCCCCAATACAACAAAATTTCTCACTCCTAATTTACACCCAACATTGTACTGGAGATCCTGACTGTGGCAATAATCCAAGGAGGGGAAAAGACATTCAGATTGGAAAAGAAGTAAAACTGTCTCCATTTTCAGATGCCATAATTGTTCATACAAGAAACCTTAAGAAATTTACAAAAGTACTTGAACTAATAAATTAGTGTAGAATTGTTGAAGGATACAAGGTTAATAAACTAATGGCAATTGCACTTTTATATACTAGCAGCAAACAATAGGAAAATGAAATAAAAATGCATTTATAATAGTGCCAAAACCAAAGTATTTAGGAATAAATTCAACTTAAGATATGAAAGATTCCTAGACTGAAATTAGAGATAATCACTAACGTAACAACAAAATAAAAACTAAAACATATAGAGATGAAAATATACCCTATCCGTAGACTGAAAGCCTCAATATCATAAGGTCAGTTCTCTGAAGTAGATCTATAGGCTTACTTCAAACCCAATCAGAATTCTTGCAGGACATTTTGTAGGTGTTGAAAGTTGGCTTGACAATGCATATGGAAATTAGGAACATGAAGGATAACTGCAGCAAATTTAAAAAAAGAACAGCAAAGTGTGAGGGTTGACACTATTTGGTTTCAAAATGACTATAAGGCTACAGTAATTAAGGCAGTGTGGTAATGAAATTAAGGTAGACAGATATATTAAAGGAACAAAACAGTACACGGAAATAAATACACAAATAGATAGTGAATTGATTTTGCCAAAGGTGCCAAGGCAGTTCAATGGTAAAATAAAAGTTATTTTAAAAAATGGTGCTGGAAAAAGTGGATATGTTCAGAAAAAAAAATCCAATGATTTACTTTACTCACACCATGCACACAAGCAAAATCAAAATAGATTCTGACCTTAATGGAAAAAGCTAACACTATTAAGCTTTTAGAAAAATAAATAGAATATTTTTGCACACTTAGAGTAAGTAATTGTTTCTAAGTTAGGACACAATAAGCATAAATAAGAAAAGAAAATATTGATAAACTTGACTTCATTAAAATGCTCTTTGAAAGGGGCTATAAAGAAAATAAACTGCCAAGCTACAGCATGTGAGAAAATATTCCTAATAGTTTAATATGAAGCAAATCATTTTCAGAATATAAAAAAACTCTTATGACTCATTAACAAGAAGACATACAACCAAATAAAAAAAAAGCAAAAGATTTAATGGACACAATAGAAAACAATATGAATACACTCATGAAAAATGATTAGTTATTAGAAAAATGCAAATTAAACAATTTTTCATCCATTAAAATGTCTAAAATTACAAACTATTACAATATTAAGCATTGATCACGAAGTGGAGCAACTGGAGGTTTCATAACATTTCTGGTAACATATAAAATTATACCACCATTTTAGAAAGGTCTCTAGAAGTTCCTTGCACAGCTAACCACATATTAACCCCATAGCTCGACAATTTCAGTCACAGGTGTTTATCCAAGAGTAATGAAAACATAAGTCCACAAAAATACTTTTTCAAAAGTATTTCTGACAGCTTTAGTGTAATAGTCAAAAGCTGGATCACCACAAGTGTTGATAAACAGAAGAATGAATAAATAAATTGTGGTATGTCATTTCAAAGCATGATATTTGGCATAAAAAACAAGAGTGGGCATGGCCTATGCCTCAAAAACATTATGCTAAACAAAAGAACCCAGACTAAAGAATTGAGGCTTTATAATTCAATTTATATAAAATACATCCTTTATGATTTCATCTATATGAAGAATAAGCAAAATCAGAAATAAGAGCAATAGTTACCAATGGCTTATGGAGATTCAGTGAAAGGAGGTAAAGGGGTCCATATATATATATATCTTTAAATAAAGATATATATATATCTTTACATATATATGCATATCATATAAAGACATGTTATATACTTTTATTGGGGTTGATTCTTAGTCAGTTGTATAAATTTGTCAAAATGCTCAGAAATTGAATTATATTTTTATTTTAAAAAATGACCAGTGTACTATTTAAATGATGCAACATTGCAGGTGTACGCTATTGCATTTGAAAGAGTGGAGTTTCTAGGAAGCTAGAGTGTTAAATTGTTCATCCGGTGAACTATTGCAATCACCCAAGAGGAAGAAAGAATGTAAAAAGGAGAGGGAGACTAAACTAGTTATATGGGGAGAATTTACTCATCTCTCTTTAGATTATGAGCATGACCAGAGACCTCAGAAAATCTGCCTACCTCAGTATTTGACCTAAAGTAGTAACAGCCAAAATAGTAACAGCCAAGACTTATACAGTGTTACTGTGAGCCATACTGTGCTTGTTAAGAACGTTAAATATGTTAACTCATGGATAGAAAGTAGTCAGTTATGCCTGATAGATTTTTAAAATCTTTCATTTACATTATAGAAGCCAGGTATGAAATTTGCAACAGGTTGATCTTGTTGTGAGACCTGCATGCCAACGTATTGCACTTGTATGAAATAGTGGATAAAGCAGTGTATTGCTCTTTTATGTATTCAAAACTGAGAATATAACTGAATACAACTGAATTCACAAGAACGACTGAACACATCCAGAGGAAACTAATGGTCATTTCTTTAGTCAGTAACCTTACATGTTTTATTTGTTCATAACTAAAGCTCCCGCAGTGCCTGTCATCTGAGAAAACCAATCTCTAAGACATTCTATAAGAGTTTGTAGTTTTCTTTCAGGGAATCCCAGCTATGTCACAGAACATTGAAAATGTATCTGTTGCATGTTCCCTTGTGAATTTGTTATCAATTAAAGAGTTTGGTGTAAATGTTAAGGGTTAAACTTGCCATTAAAGGCTTTTTCTCATGAGACATTCAACCAGAAGATAGCCTGAGCACACATCAGATCTGGTTTCCTGGAGATGCATCTCTTAGTACATTGTAAAGGACCTTTTAAAAATAATTGCCTTGTTGAACATTATCTTTAAAAATTTTAGAATGTCCTAAGTAAATTAAATGTTATATTTAGTGTTATTTTATCTATTTGAGTTTATAATACTTGCCCCCAACTAATTCTGGCAAATCAGATCAATGAAAAGAAATTAAGAGAAAACACATATGCCACAAATGAGCAAGTCTGGAATTCTGTACACTTTTAAAAGGAATACTTTAAAATAATTATTTTACTGAAGTAATAAATTTACTCCAGTGTACCCTAGAGAAAGAAAATCTCCAATGCTTAGTTATTGTCTTTACTTCTATATGGATATTCTCAGCATTTTCAATGTTTCAAATACCACAACATTATATATGTATCTATGTGCCTGTATTATACCTATAGGACAATTTTTCTCATGAACATGTACTAAAAATCTTACCTATGAAGATTAAGTTGTAATAATTTGCCCTTTATTTATTGTCAATATTTTGGTAAGATCAAGATGATCTTTATAAACTGTAGAACCTTTAAACAATATGAAGTATAGTAGTTTTAAAAATGTAACCCATCTTTGTGCTTCCATCTAGTTGAAAAATTAAAATTAAAATATCAAACCTATATCTCTTACAAGAAGAAAACCAGTTGTCTAAAACTAGCCTGAGGAGGGTATAATGAAGAACAGAGAAAGGAGAATGACTTTGGGTATATTTTACAGCCTCAGTTTGCAGAGCCATTAGCAAACAGTCAAAAAGTCAAGGGCTTGAGTAAACGGCTCAGCAAGAAATTACTTACTGAATGCTATCAGAGGCTGTGGTCAAATACACCTGCCACAGAGCTCGCTGGTAGATAGGATGATTTAGGACTGCATACAAATCAGTGGCATTCCACATGTGGCTGCCCAGTGAGAGGCTGGCAGTGAGTAGGAGAATGCCAATCACGGAGAGTCCCTTCTTCATTTACATCACATTGGAATTCAGATGGTGGCTGAGAACCCAAAAAGTGAATTTATCGTTGCAAGAAAGTCAATATTTTAAAATACCTGTAGGCAGTGATTTAAAAGGCCATTTTGTGCACACCATTTACTTCTTTATACACACGCACATTGCTATTCATTGCCACAAATACCTAGGAGCAGAGTAATTCCATGAGGCTACTGCATTGAAAACACTGGGTCTTTACAAAGCAGAGGCCTGTGTCTCATCAGGAAAACAGAGTTGTTAAAAAAGAAAGTTCTCTCAATTTCAAGACAGGCTATTTGCTTCACCTGTCTCATTTGTTTTTTCGATTTTGCCCTTATTCTCAAAGAATATTTTATTTTTAATGAAATCTGTCACAAAGTCACCCTGTCAAGTCTATCCTCTCTACTGATGACATGTCAACATGATGCTATGAAAACAGACACAGCTAACGGAATGTAAACTTGACTTTTAGAAGTGATATATTTTGATTGAGGGAAAACTATATTCATAAGTCTCAAATAAAGCTGGTGTCCTTTTCTGAACTTGTGTATTCTTGCTTATTTATAAATTGAAGTACATACATATAACTGATACCAACATGCATATTAATTGAACTTATGTTAAATACGAGAGATTAAATGTTTTAAATATAGTTGCTGCTTATGGCGTGCATATATAAAAAAGTAAACGGATATGTTCTCTATCAGTTTTCAAAAAAGACAGTTCAATTAAGACAAAGAGAAAAATGAATATACTTAACGCAGCTATTTCCACTGTAAAATCCTTTGCCTAATTTTTCCCTTTTCTTAACGGACTAGGGGAAAGATCAGAATGCATGTCCACTGACACGTGGCTCATTTTTATGCTTGAGTCAAAGAGTAGCTTCTCTCTCTATCTATTTTTTAATTATCAATAAGAATGATCTTGCTGAAACATACCATCAGCTCTGGGCCTAAAATTCTAGGAAGATATTATCAAGGAATGAAAAGGAGTCCCTATATACTATTCTCCAACTTCTTCAATCACTGAAAAACACACGAAACAGCCACACGGCCTGCTGACATATGTACTGCACCGTATGTCTACCTGAATATTGGAGTTTGAGAAAGAATTGACCACTGGAGCTTATGCACACTTTCCTGATCTGCTCACTACTGAACATCTTCTTGCTGTCTCTTATTGCCTTCTGATATTATTTTTCCAAGCTTCCAACTATTCCAATTCTTCTTGCGGTTTTGAGTCAACTTCTCTAGAATCCTCACTTCCTACATTGTTCTCCAGTTTATAACCAGTTTTCTCTTTACCATTGCAACCCTTGTTTTCAAAGTCCTCTGAAATTTGTGTGACTTGGTTTCAAGACACTTTTTAGAACATTTGGAATATGTGTTCTCAATAGTGGAACATCTCCTGGTCTAGCCCTTTCTCTGTTCCGATCCATGACAGCTTAAACTGTCATTGGATCATTTTGCCAAATCTGCTTGAAAATAGAAATGCTTTTCTCTGTTCAAATACTTTTTCAGTAACTTCTGAAATATTTAAATTTACTACTAAAACAATTAGCCTGGAGTATTTTGTGTTTGTGTCATCATCTCTGAAGGGGAAAAAGGAGACAGCTATGAACCATTTCTTAAAACCTGACTTCAAGTTTCATGATAAATATTCCCATATCTCTTGAATCTATAAATCATTTTTTAATTAAAAAAAGGCTTTTAGTGATATTACAGTGCCAAAGGTCAATTTCCATAATTACATTTACTTTTAAAAATAATGCCAGTTCATTTACATTCAAATAGTGTACTTATTTGCATCATTACATTTGCCACTCATGACATAATGGCCTATTTAAAAATAAGATTTGTTTGAATTGGTTACATGTAAGAAAGGGTTTAAGGTAGAGAAAGAAATATCTACAAAATTATATCATTAGACGATAATCTTCTAACAATTAAAAGCCCTGTTCCTCAAGTCTGTGCATTGAAAGCTTACTGCAGTTAAGTGGACAGTAGGTGAGGCCAGCACCAGGTTCAGAATTTTGATAAAATCACCTCAGCCTGAATCCAGTTCACCACAAATGGCAAAAGTTGCATTGGAAATTAATTTTCAGAATTATTTTAAGTCAGGTTACAGGAACTACATAGGCTCCTTTTATATAAATTTGCCAGAGTTGCTAGAAATATGAACGTCACGAATGATATTTGTTAAACAAAATGAATAATGCCAGGAAGCCTTGGAAACAGAAGTGGACGAGGTGATGCTCTGAGCGCAAATAGCACCTGGAGCTTTTAAGACAATCAAAGGATATAAAGTACTGGGACAGATTGGGTAGATCCATACACATTTTCATCCATCACTGCTTTGAGAGATGAAACACATGTAAACAAGAGGAAAAATTGGTAATCATAGAAGCAAACTCTCCAGCCGCTCCATTGTACTCATCTCAAACACTGTGCTTGTGTGCCTATCAATCAGCATGTTCCTTATATCAAATATGCTAAATGACATACATCTATAAGACCAGCAGTAGAAAGACAAATTAATCCCTTGGAAAAAATCTAAAGGTGAGAATCCTAATTTGCAAGCTGCAGTTTGTATACTGGAATGAAAATAAGAAAAATATAAATTATACCAAGAATAAGCAACGGATGCATGCAACAGCCTGAGTGAGACTCAGACATAAGACTGAGTGAAAAAATACAAAAGTATATGTACTGTTTGATTTCATGTCATGATTACATATGTTCTAGAATATGCCAAACTAATTAATAGCAATAGAAATGAAATTAACATTTGTACTGCATTATAACTTGATAGAATGGTAGGTTACATGGATATATTCACTTGCCAAAAAATCTTTGAAATATGTGCTTAAGGTTTGTGCATTTTACACTGTATAAAGTATACCTTTATTAAAATATGCATGGGTAAAACTTACGACATAGTTGAAAAATACTAAAGCCCAGGGACACAAACATCTTCACAACATGAGAAAAATAACAATTTATTCAACAGATATGTACCAGTTACTTTTTAAGTGATAAGCTATTTGGGGCATTTAGGATACATCAGTGAACCAACCAGAAAATGATCTCTGCCTATATTTCAGCCATGAGAGAAAAAAAAAAACAAAGAGGTAATACATAACACATAGTATAGTAAACGGTAATAAATGCTATGGAGATATAAAACTGGACAACAAAGAATAGTGAATTGGGAGTGCTGCTCAGGGAAGCAAATGGCTGAGGTGAAATCTTTAATTAAAGTTTGTCAAGTCAGATCTCATTAAGAAAATGATGTATGAACCAAAACATGGAAAAGATGAGGGTTTTTTTTTTCCCTATGTGAATAACTTTGGTTTTAGTTTGAAGGAAATTGGGAGCTACTGAAGTTTTAAAAAAATTGCTCTAGCAGTTTGGTAATGATCATTGTTGGAGAGACAGGAAAGAAACAGACACCTGCTGGTAGCAGGAGGTGGTGGATGGTAGTCATGCTCTGGGTATCTTGGAGAAGATCTCAGTGGATTTGCTGAGCACTTGGAGATGCAAAGTCAGAGAAACAGGTCAAGCGGATTTGAAGTCTTCTGGTCTGTTGAAGGCTAGCGATAGAGTAGATTCAGAATGAACAGTAAGACGAAAAACAAAGAAAGCCAGATTGAAGGTGTTTATTAGTGAAGTTACCTTGGAAGTCAACCATAGCTTCTGCCCCCACTAAAAACAAACAAACAAACAACAACAACAACAACAAAACACAATGAAAATCACAACCTCATCTGAAGTATCCAATACTGTTGGTCCATCCAGAAACAGGAAGATGGATGCCATCAATAAAGTCCATTCCATGACTGCATTACTTGAATTGCAGTAAATTCTTAGGTAGGTCAGCAAAATTCTGTATTCATGTAATTTCTACTTCTGCATTTAGTTTTGTTTTTAACATCTACACTGAGAAAGCACAGCATTCTTTATATGACCATTATATAAATATTTCAGAACAGTCAGCATGTTCACCTACCTTTGAGAGAGTGCCACCCTTGCTTTCCTCAGATGAGCCTCGTTTTCTATTGTTCCTAAATCCTTTATTGTTTTTGACTTCATTTTCTGCTCACAGGGTTTTTAGCTCTTGCTCAAATGAGCCAAGGCCTGAGCATAGTCTCAGTAGTGGAGAACAGATAGCTGTTTTCCTTTGATTCATGTGCTCTACTCCTAATACTACAAGTTTAAAAACACTATAATCATTTTGGCACTCCTGACATAGTGTTGGTATATAATGAAACTAGAGCAAAAAATTCATTAAGTCCTTTGAATTTTTTATTTAAAATTTTCCTTCTATTTAGCCATGCAGTCCTACTATATGGAAATTTCCACTTGACAATTTTACTTTAAATGCAGACTTTTATATTTCACATTACTCAATTTTTAATATCTTGGCTTATTGTTATAGTCAATTTTAGAATGTATATGCCTTATGCCAAATCAAAACATTGGCTATTATATTCGGATTCATGATACCACTGTATTAAGATGATAATCATTTTGAAGTGAAAAACTGAATAATGTATAGAATATAAAATCAGTAATTCAGAAAAAATTTTAATTAAGAGAAATAAAATTAAATAAGCATTTTACAATATTAGTATGATCATTTTATATGAAGTTCTTAGTATATCAATATGCTGTACAGTATTCTTGACCTACTTTTTATTTTTTGTTAACTGAATAGTTTACCGACAGACAAAATTACTGAATATATGAGTAATGGTTACATAAAAGATAACTTCATTAAATATGATTTATTAAGTAGAGAAGTGATATATATTATGAATTTGCGCCATGCTCCACTGATTGAAGCTGGCTTTTTTCCCTTTGCCTTATAACATGCTATTTCTTCAATCCTTTCTACTGACTAATGTTTCTATTCAATTCTATTCACAGTCATTATATATTTGTATATTTATTTACATCCTCAGGCTAAGGAGAGAAAATTTTGTGACTTTATTTATTAAATTAAAAAATGGGAAAAGATAAAAATTAAGTTAATGGATGAATATTTTAAATAAAATTAAGACAAAATAAAATTGGCTTGGAAACAATTGAAGTTGCTGTATTAAATAGAGAAAATTAATACAAAGAAAAATAGCATATGTCTTGCCTTGGCAGACGGAAATAAACTAAAAAATGTACACATGCTGCATTTCTATGTAGAAAAAGACTTATTTAGTGCTTCTTAGCATAGGCAATAGTATTCTTCATGACAAACTACTGTACCTCTGCTATTAAAATGCATAAAAACACATTAAAATTACAGAAGTATCATTACAATTCATCATACTTTTAGAAATAATACATAATGTTAACTGAAATATGAGATTGAATTGAAATTCAATTGAAAACAATTGAACAAAAAAGATAATCCATAAGAGAAAAACAACCATAATGAATGAGTCCATCTCAAATCCCAGCCTGATAAAGTAAAATGCATATTTATGTTTAGTGAAAGTGCTCAAGTTAAAGTGCCTTTTATTTCTGTTTTGATTGTATATGGTGTTACTGTGTAAGGTGCAAATAAAGTTATAGCTTATCAAGCTCTCCTATTACCAAGAGCAGCTTACAGTTTACTAAGAGGTACAGAAAGATTTGCTTCCTCAGTGACTGGTGATACTTAACGGGGGCAAATATCTTCCGTTCCTTTGCCTTCTCCTCTAGCTTTCCATTAGATCAATATAAATAATGGCGTAAACATATTAGGTTCTTTATTCATTGCTCACTGAAGTATCTTTTAATAACCTTTTTAAGAGTGAAAAAAACATCAATTCTGGGCATCCTATGTTCACTAAAAAATTTGTCTTATGTGAAAGCATTTTCTGATAAAAATATTTTTGTTGTTTTCAAATAAAGCCAAGAATGTATTCATTTTTAGAAATTGGATACAATAAACTAGGGTTTTGGTAACCATAGTTATATTTCTTTTATACAAAATTTGCAAAAAAATCAAAATTATAAGATGCAACGAATTGTATTAAAGAGAAAAATCCTTTCTTTCTGAAGACAATTCTGAAGCAATGACTATGGAAACCATCTAGCTACCAATGTGGTAACCCTTCGTCCTTTTTGCAGCAGTGTGTACTGAACTTATATCTGTTTTCTTAATTGCCAAAAAGCCCTCACAAGCTACCTCTTCCCAATATTTCCTTTTGTTATTCTCAGAAAGCTAAAAGGAGAGAGAGGTTAGGACAATGAGACTTCCTTGAATGTCCTAAGTAGAATGAAGGAGTTTCTATTCTCCATTTTCAAGTGAAAAAAAGGAGAAGAGGAGCTTCACTAAGAATTATATGATGTTAACTTCTTACTTGTGTTGGGAAAAGGTACTTTGCTGTGGATTAGGAAACCATCAGGCACACACACCTTGTATGAACACATATGAGCATCTGAGACATGGATCCCTCAAGTTGATGCCACATTAATGTGTTGTTGTTGTTGTTGTTTTCCAAGATTAGGACTCAGCACTGGGAAGACTGCCAAAGTAGAAATCCTAAGAACACTTTGCCTCAGGGACAGCTTTGTCCATAGAAACCATGGGGAATATCATGACTGTGAGTTCTGGGAATGAGAGGTTAAATACAGAAACTCGGTAATGAGGAAGAAACACTGACTGGCCTCAAGTGGAAAAATGATGCTTTCTTTGGTGCACTTTACTATGTAGCTTCTAAGTGTGATTTTACTAGTAAGGAAATCAGGGGAGGGGATAAGAAAAATAAAATGTGACTAATTACTTTTTAAAAACAGGAAACCCATTAGATGATCTGTGTTCTGTCACGCAGTAAATTAAAAAATGTAGTAGAAACATGGGCCATCTGCTTTGATTACCTATCGTGTCATGAGCCACAATTAAATCAGTGAACTGCATTTAGAATCAGTGGGTAGGAAGGGACCCTGAATGACTGTCTAATCAAATGCTAGGCAGTCACCATGGTTGTTGTCATCCTTTGGGTGAATGAAGATGAGGCTAGCCCTTAGGAAAGGTGCAGTCCAGCTGCGGTATATGACTTGTAGAATCCAACAATTCTCATTCAGTAGATGTGGAGGAGGGTCTAAGCATCTGAGATTTTAGTTAAGTGCACAGGTTGTTTTGAGAAAGGTACATAATAATTCAATTCCCCTCTAGCTCGTATGCTTCCATGAAAACACCACAGAGTGAGAAAAAGTAGATGACAGTGTAAGAGGATTATACACACTGAGCACTTGGAGGTCAAATGATTGCTGAGATTGGAAAGGGAGTCACTGAAGAGTGTGGAAGCAAGGCAAGAATTCTGGGGAGTCACATGAGGGTCAAGTGAATTTCACATGAAAGAGGGATATGAGTGGAAGAACAAGGGCAGAGATATGGATGCATACTCTAAGCATGTAAATAAGCCAGCTTGATTCAAGAATGCATAGCAGCTTGTATGGAAGACCAGTGGAAGATGGGTCTGGAAGGTCATGGTGAAAACCAAACTTCAGGCTAAATTCTTTTTTTTTTTTTTTTTTTTTTGAGACAGATTCTTACTCTGTCGCCCAGGCTGGAGTGCAGTGGCGTGATCTCGGCTCACTGCAACATCTGCCTCCTGGGTTCAAGCGATTATCCTCCCTCAGCCTCCTGAGTAGCTGGGACTACAGGCTCGCACCATCACCCCCAGCTAATTTTTGTACTTTTAGTAGAGACGGGGTTTCACCATGTTGGCCAGGATGGTCTCAATCTCTTGATCTTGGGATCTGCCCGCCTCGGCCTCCCAAAGTACTGGGATTACAGGTGTAAGCCACCACGCCTGGCTGAGGCTACATTCTTGATTTATTCTTTATTCTACTGGGAATAGAGGGTTTTTGGAGGTTTTAAAGAGAGAATTCACACAAACTTAATTGAGTCTTAAAATGATTCATCTTGGTTAAGGACAGAACATAACCTAGTAATATTTTGCAATCTTTCAGGAGAAATGCAAGGGAGATTAAGCTCAGAGGGGAAGCAAGAGGATAAGCAAAAGAAGGAAACATGCACAGGTGTCAAGCACAGGACTTTATGTATGATTAAATGCAGGGCATGGAGGATAACAAGGACTTGGAGGTGACTGAGAATTTAAACTTACAAGATAAGTATTATAATATTATTTAGTAACAGAAATAGGGAAATGGGGGCTAAGATACATGTCTGGAAAGAATGAGGAGACTGATTCTATAGTAACTCTCAGTTACAGCCTAAAGGATGCAGGAGGAACTTTCTTCAATGGCATAGTGGTTAAGTAAGTGCTTAGGCTCTCAAGGCTGCCTGCCTGCCTGCGTTCAAATCAGGGACCTAGGATTGGTCAGCAAAAATAACCCTGGGCAAATGATTCAGCCTTTCTAAGCCTCACCTTCCTCTTCCTTAAGATTGAGAAAAACCATAGTAATACTTCATGAATGTTTAATTTTGCTTTTTGAGGCTTAAATGGGTTAACGCATTGCTAAGTGCTTTGGTTATACTGACATCATAGTAAGCCCTTAATAGATGCCTGTTGTTATTGCAGTCCTTATTTTATTCACTGGAATATAACCATTTTTTTCTTTAACATATTCTGTCTTAGATCTAAATTCTCCTTCCCTGCACTCACACTATGTATCCTCCATGAAAATAGAAAGCAGTTGTTCATATTGCTCTCTAATACAACCCTTCATATATCAATTTATTTTCTGTCCATCCTAACTGTTATACTTTCCTAACTGTTATGTTTCCACTTTTCAATAACTGACTTTCTTCGTCTTAATCAAAACTAATCTAATGCATTTCTCTCAAAACTATCCTTATAACTACTAAATGCTTATTGCATAAAAATATTGTCTCAAAGCTATCATAATACACTGCATTATTTAACCTGAATAAATAATGCCTTTTCTGCAAAAGTGAATACTGTAAAAATCATGCTTAGTAAAAAGTCTAATAAAGTGGAAGGTTTGTTTCTACAAAATGAGGATTAAAAGCAGCACAGCTCACTTACATGTATACATTAATTGTGTTGGAAAACAATAAAAATTCCTCATGTTCCATATTTCTCTAAAATTCTGTGTTTTTCTCATGTGTGCAATGGCCACATTGGTTTTTATGCACACATAGATCCTTCTTCATAATCAATGAGATGTCATGCCTCAAAATCACAAAACTAATCCAGCTCTTCTATTGTATTTTTTTTTCAATAAAATCTGGGCCCCTCATCACTCTTGATCTCCACACAGAAGTTCTATTGATGTTGCTAAGAGATGTGCACATGAATCAAGTCTACTAAATGACACATAATAACTAAGAGACTGAATTGCTCCAGGGATTAGTAATGGGCCTGTGACCTACAGGTCAACAATTTGAAACCAGACTGGGTTAATAGTAGCTAAAAATTGCTACAATCTGATGTGCGATTGAAAGTCAGTGAAAGGAGAGCTACGGTCTCTACGGAGTTCCAAGTTAACAGGTGCCCATCGCACAGAATCACAAAAACAATGGCCAAGTTAAAAGGTCAAAGATGAAATTGGTGTGGAAATCCAGCTACCTTCTGATCAGTTGCAGGTAGTCCCTGGAGTACTTACTGGCATGCTGAACATGTCCTTTCTTTTTCACACACACATAGGACGGCTTCCTTTCGTGACAATGTCAACAGAACACCACAACATACAAACTTAGAGAATAAACTTTATTAGCTGAAAATGTTTGTTTGCCTCTGGGGTTCCATAAATTTTATTTTAAATATAACTCCTAAATTAAGAAGAATCTATCATTAGAATTTATATTGATGCACAGAAATAAAAAGCATTTTGTTATACACACACACACACACACACACACACACACCATAAGATAACAAAATGATCCCTCAAAGATTAAAATTACATGAATGCTAGCTCTGTTATTTAATGAGTACATTCACTGTTCCTGTATTTTCCTATTGATGTTATCATTAAGGCCTCCTCTATTGGCCTGTCTGTCTGAATATCTTTAAAAAATGTCAGTAGTGCTATTTTTGTAGTATTGCATTCATAAATAATAACAATTATTGAGCATTTATATTATATATAAAATGAATACTTCTAAGTATTCATTGAAGCTCTGCATAACCAAGTGTTGATAGAGTACTGTCAGATCAAAATTTTAGTAATAACAAAGACAGATAAGCTTATATCATTATCTCTGAAAATAAGGACCTTTATAGGGTGTTTATAAATTCCTAGTGCAACTTTAACTTTCAATAAATGTGGATACATTCACAATAGGAAGAAAACTGCAAAAATATGTTATTATTCTTCCAGATGATATGATTTGGAGGTAATTCAAGCCAAGATTGCATATTTGTCAGAGAATTATTCAACTAAAATTGGAGAGCATTTTCAAACTGTTAGAATGGAAAATCACATTATGTATCATAAGAAAGCTAGAAATATTGACCTTTTTTGTTCTGCACATACTTAAAATTATTTCATAATAGAGATTTTTAAAACTTGACACTATTTTCTAATCATGCTTGGAATTATTAATATATAAGCAAGGTATTTTTATGTGGCCTCCATCTATTTCTCATGGCATGTTTGTTTTTATTTTTGTTTTTTTGTTTTTTCAAGACAGTCTCACCCTGTCACCAGGCTGGAGCGCAGTGGCATGATCTCAGCTAACTGCAATCTCCACCTCCCGGGTTCAAGTAATTCTTCTGCCTCAGCCTCCCCGAGTAGTTGGGACTACAGGCACACACCACCACGCCTGGCTAATTTTTGCATTTTTTAGTAGAGATGGGATTTCACCATGTTGACCAGGATGGTCTTGATCTCCTGACCTCATAATCCAATCCACCCACCTTGGCCTCCAAAGTGCTGGGATTACAGGGGTGAGCCACCACGCCCCTATGTTTCTTTTTTCTCTTTCTTTTTTTTTGGGGGGGGGGTATTGCTTGTTTATTTGTTTTTTGAGACAAAGTCTTACTTGGTCACCTAGGCTGGAGTGCAGTGGTGCAGTCTTGGCTCACTGCAACCTCAGCCTCCTGGGTTGAAGCGATTCTCCTGCCTCAGCCTCCTGAGTAGCTTGGGACTACAGGCACTCGCCACCACACCTGGCTGCATTTTATATTTTTAGTAGAGACGGGGTTTCACCATGTTGGCCGGGCTGGTCTTGAACTCCCGACCTCAGGTGATTCACCCGCCTTGGCCTCCCAAAGTGCTGGGATTACTGGCTTGAGCCATCACATCCGGCCTGTGTTTTTTTAAAAAGGAAAAATTCCAAAATTGTAATCATTGTATTTTAAAATCATCCTTATTTATATTTACTATCAAACCAAAAATTCATCATCTATCTGAAATTATTCAAGTAATCTGAAAAAACTTCAGCATCCTAAGTGAATGGTGGTCTGATGAAACATATTTTGCATCATAGTGATGAAAGAAATAAAAAATAGTATTTTAAAAATAAGATGTTTGAGAATTTAAATTCAGTAATATTTCTGACTGTACCCCATTTTGTTTACTTCTATAATCATCTTTAAAAAGCCCTACTTTACTTTTTTACAGTGTTCTAAATCATCTTTTCTTTACTGACATAAAAACCCTTTTCTTTCCATGCCTCTTAATAGGATGATTTATTTATAGAAGCAAAAGGAAGATAAGTCCACAGATGCTATGGCCCCCCACGCTTTATAAGTGGTTTGCAAAAGGGCAGATGCCATTGACCTTTTAGATGACTAGGGTAGTTGATCTCACAAAGAGGCCACTTTTGTATCCTTGATTGAATTTGAGATTGCCTTTCTCAACTAAGACAATATGAATGGATGGTTGTTAATATGTTCAATAACCCGATTTTTTAACATCCAAAAATATTAAAAAGCTTTAACCCTAATATTAACATGTCTCTTGGTGCTAGGTAGTATTTTCCACTGAAGATACTCATTTGCAAATGCAAATAATTTTTTTCATTTCTCTTTTAAAAGCACAAAAATTCAATAAAAGCATCTGACATTTAGTTACTATTACATGTTATGCTCATTCTGTGTTGGCTTATTCATTTAATCCATATCCTGCCTCATTTCAAAAAGGCTTTAAGCTAAATAAAAGAAAGATATAGAATAGAATAAGATGAACAGCACAAATCCAAAACATGGATTTTACAAAATGACAGCCAAGTAGTAAAATAAAGCAATCAGAGATGGCAAAAATACATATATGCCGATTTAAAAAGGCTCAGTGTACACATAATGACATATACATGGGTGTGTGTACAAACACAAACACAGGCAAATACACATATGCAAGTATACATTACAATGTATACTCATGCATACACATATTCACTATTTATTACTTAATTTTAAAATTTATAATTGACATAATTGTACATATTCATGGGGTAAAGGGTTATGTTTCAATGCATGTATACATAATTTGGTAATCAAATTGGGGTATTTACCATATCCATCACATTAAACATTTATCATTTCTTTGCATGACAACATTCAAAACCTAACTATCTTGAAATAGATACTACATTGTTATCTGCTATAGTCATCCTACTGTGTAACAGGAACACCAAAACATATTTTTCCTAAATATAACTTTGTTCCCATTGTCCAATCTTTCAAGGTCCCCTCTTTCTACTTCCCCTCCCAGTCTCTGGTAACCACTATTCTACTTTCTACTTGTATGAAATTAATTTGTTTAGATCCCACATATGAGTGAAATCATGCTGTGTGTGTCTTTCTGTGCCTGGTTTATTTCACTTAACATAATGTCCTCCAAGTTCATCCACGTTGACACAAATACTGGATTTCTTCTGTTTTATGGCTGAATAGTATTCCATTGTCTATAAACAGCACATTTTCTTTACCCATTCATCCTGTAGATGGGCATTGAGATTGATTCCATATCTTGGCTACCATGAATAATATTGCAATAAACATGAGTGTGCAAATAACTCTTTGATATACTGTTTTCTTTTCCTGTGAATACATATCTGGTAATGGGATTACTGGATCATATGGTAGTTCTATTTTTAGTTTTTGTGAGGAACTTCCATACTATTTTTTAGAATGGCTGTACTAATTTACATTTCCACCAATGGTATATGAGTTACCTTTTCACCACATGCTCACGAGCAACTGTTTGGATTTTTTTTTTTTTTTTGGTCTTTTTGATAGTAG
This sequence comes from Pan troglodytes, assembly GCF_028858775.2. Classification (NCBI taxonomy): domain Eukaryota; kingdom Metazoa; phylum Chordata; class Mammalia; order Primates; family Hominidae; genus Pan; species Pan troglodytes. The sequence goes on along the minus strand of NC_072412.2, from coordinate 109,225,456 downwards.
CCATTTTGATTGGGGTGAGGTCATATCTCATTGGGATTTTGTTTTTTTAACACTGATGATTAGTGATTTTGAACATTTTTCATATACCTGTTTGCCATTTGCACATCTTCTTTTGAGAAACGTCTATTAAGGCTTGACGCTATAGTCTGGGAGATGAGGACTTTATATATTGGTGAAAGATAGATATTTTAAAATCTCAAGGAATATGATGATCTCATTTTATTTCTGCTGCTCGGCCATATCTAGACTACTAGGTTCACATTTTCTTACCATATTTATGGGGGATATTGATAATTTATTCATCATACTTCTCACATTTTGTCTGTCCAACATAGCATGACTATGGCTCTGTGCACAGTTCTGGAGTTTAGAGCATGTACATGGGGAAAACAAGAGGCAGAGAGTATAGAATATACTGCTTGCAGTGCATATGAAGTTTGTAGCATTCTAGTTAGAACTGTTGGCTCTGGAGCCAGAATCACTAATCATGGTTCTGCCACTTTCTAGTTATGTGGGCGACTTATACAGCCTCTCTGTGCCTCAGTTTTCCTGCCATTAAAGTGGAGGTGATATTAATGCCCACCTCATAAGATTTTAAACGGGGAAACATCATTTTCTGTATGTATAACCCTTCAAATATTTCTCAGCATATAGTTAACACTCAGTTAAATTTATCTATTACCTGTGAAAAGCCTGACAATAATCTTTACCAGGCTAATCATATTAATCAATGTGACAAGTTAAAATTATATTTACAGTTAATTTTAGGAATCATTCTGAAAAATCCAGTACAAATTTGACTTCTCGTTTTAGAATAAGATTTAAAGAATATTTTAACCAAATATATATTCTTTGGCTGCTGCTCAGCTTGGGATCCCTTAATAGGTGTCCCTGCAAATCTTCCTTCATTCTGCATTTGCTACTTATCTGACACCCTGCACTATTCTAGGAGCCATAAAAACAATGAATAAGGCAAAGTTCTTGCCGTTAATTAAATTTAGGCTACCGTTTTAAAGATTAAATTGACAAGTGCAAACTTTTTTAGCAATGCAAATTTTGCTACAATAGGTGGAAGCAGAGGGGATTAAAGAAGCACATTAGTTTGTGGAAGGAATTCTTCAGTCATGATACAGAGGCCGGGCCTGGGGGCCTCAGACACAGCTCCGTAAAGAAATGATCCTAGTATAAAAACTGGAGGGTGATTACAGTGAGCCTGTTGAAATATGGAATCAAACAAACGCACAGACTGAGGAAGATGATGGCACTTTTGAGTGAGGCAAGATCAGACTGTGAAAAATGGGGAATATAGGAAGATGGTAAGGAATATTCAGGAGCTCAGATGCTCTGACCATGAAGTGTCCTGCAAGTCCTTCAATAAGTCTATATTTTAAAGAAGTGAGTATGGAATTAGAGCCTGAGAGAATTCTGTCATCTATAAAATATGAAGACATTATCATAACACCAAAAGTCACTAGAAAATCATGATGATCTGTATGCAGGAGAATCGAGAAGAGACATGAATGGCTTCGGGTCCAGATGTTTGCCTCGAAGTTACATGATTTAGTTAACTAATAAAAATGTATTGAGTACCTACTATAGGTGTGGCACTGTGCTAGGCTCTGAAAACAAAATGTTAAGAAAAAGAGGATGAGGAAGAGGAACAAAAGGAGGAGGAAGGAGAGAGGAAGAATTTTTTAAAAAGAAAATAAAAAAGCTCTGCTCTTATGGGGTTCCTAGTTAAATAGTAAACACTATCATTAATTTATCAAAGTATTACACTATGGAATAGATAATTAAAACTGACATATGTATTGAGAAGTAAAAAAATAGCAAAGGGATTAAAACAATCTTCTAAAAAGAAAAGACAATTGAGTAGAAATCTGAAGGATGAATTTAGTTAAAATATGTTAAAATATGTATGAATTTAGTTAAAATATATATTATACACTGACTAATTCAAACCAAATAAAGATGCCATCTGGCTGAATCTTTAAACTTTATTTTTATTGTAAAAGTAATAGCTATTCATTCTTTTAACTTCTCCAACAATATACAAAAGCACAAAGTCAAAATTATAAGTCACTCAACATTACAATACTCTGCAGAGACTGTATTTTAATGATAACTGTACTTTTAAAAAATGTATTTCTTGATTGAATTGTCATTAACTGTGAAGGGTCTGGGATTGCTACACTCTTTTCAAGCTCACACATTAACCTGTTACTGTCCCCATTGATGCTGGCAGAAAACATGAAGCTCCTGGGTCAGAGAAAAAGGGATTTTACTACTGATGGTACAAGTAACATGAGTGTGATGTGGTTGGTTTCAGGTTTCTATGCCATGAAGTGTCATGGAGATCATACATGTCAGTGTCATGCCATGAACTATGCATGTTCAGTCAGTTCTATGCCAGTTCTATGTCAGTTCTATGTCAGTTCTATGCCATGAAGTGTCATGGAGATCATGAAGTGTCATGGGCCTTAATGAATGCTTATATATGCAGTAGGTCGCACTGAGGAAGAACACAGAGCTTGGGGGATTCACTGCCTTCATAGCAAATAGAAACAAGTCTACTCTTTACTCAGAAAAAAAAAAAATGAGAGAACATTGTCTCTCAAGTTAAATCACTGCAAACCCAGTGCTAAGAAATAGCCTGGTAAAGAAAAGCCAAGGCTTTGTATCCTCGGTATCCCCATCAAAAATGTGTTGAGATGCTGAGGGTCCATCACAGATAGCTGGTATCAACTCCATGGGGATACAAAAATGGGTAATAGAGATCATATATATATTTATTTACGTAGCTTCTTGAATAAAATAATAATAATGAAAAGTGACAATGTGTTAGTCATTAAACTGTTAATATCTGAACGTGTTTGATTAGTAACAATGGAAAGACACTTCTAATGGTTTTTATTCTGAAATTTGAACATGGACTGTATTTTGAGGCCAGGAAGACTGCAATCAGTTTTAGAGAAGTGGGTTACGCATCCCTATCCAATATAATATGGAAAAATCATATATTATAATGATGAAACATACCTAACAAACTGCTGTGGGTTGAAGTGTGTCTCCCTAAAAGATGTGTTGAAGTCCTAATTCCCAGTACCCGTGAATGTAAACTCATCTGGAAATATTTGTTTGCATCTGTAATTGGTCACGAAAAGGCCATACTGTATTAGATTGGACTTTTAGATTCAAATAACTGGTATCTATTTAAGAAGGCCACGTAGAAAACAAAGACACAAACACACAGAGGAAATGCCTTGTGATGACAGAAGCATGATGGAGGCAGACATGTGAGTGCTGTGCCTACAAGCCAAGAGGCACAGAGGACTGCTGGCCACCGTCAAATGCTGGAAGAACCAAGAAAACCTTCTCCTCTAGAATCTTCAGAGAGTCCTGGCCCTGTCGCCAACTTGATTTTGGACTTCCTATAGCCTCTAGAACTGTAAGAGAATACATTTCTGTTCTTTTAAACCATTAAGCTTGTGGTAATTGTGTACAGCAGGCCTATAAAACAAACGAACATACACACACACACACAAATACAATCTCCCTTTCTTCCACTCCAGTTATCAGCTATATAGAGAGAAACATATATTAATATACAGACACACACATTTTTATAATTCCTGTGTGTCTTCATTTGGGTTTCCCCAAAGCTAACACTGACACAAGAAATTTGCTGGAAATAAGTCATTGGAGAGAGAATTCCAGGAAGCATACTGGGGGAATGGGGAAGGGAGAGAAAGACTTCAGGAAAGTACGAAAGGCTGAGGTCAATGAGCACGTGCAGGTGCGGAGGAGCCAGTCCCACTGCCAACCCTTTAAGAAACTGTATGAAACACAAGTCTGCAATGCACTACCAAGAGGCAAAGATTTAAGATATGTATCCACAAATTCTTGTTCTTTGTTGGTTGATGGTTCCTACTGGAGACACTACTCCTTTGGCACTTCAGATCTGACTGAGCTTGGTTCTGTGAACAGGATGCCCTCGGTCTGGGAGACACAGCACTTGAGAAAGGAAGCTACAACCACACATGCAAATTGCCCAGTGAAGCTGAAAGTGACTTCTAGATTGACTTGAGAGAATATGGACCAGGTACTAAGAACATGTACAATGTTAATTTTTTAAAAATCATGCTCTTTTAAAACTATATTTTCTACTACTTAATGATGATATTTATAGACACATTATCACATTCACACATAACAGCACATGATTATAATAATTCCAGGGGGGAATACATCCATACTAATGCAGTACAATAAATTAAAGTTTCGGGGTTTCTTTTAAAGCTCATGTTCTTCTCCTGGTGATTTTTTAAAAATTCTTATTTAGACACAATTTTATAATTACAAAAGAGTTATACAAGACAGTACAGATAATCCCAGATACCCTTCATTTAGCTTGCCTGGGAATTAACATTTTACGTGACCGTAGAACAATTATCATAGCAAACAATAATAACTTTGGTAGAAATAATAAGTAAACTATAGAACTTATTCAGATCTCTCCAGTTTGTTTTTTTTTAAACATCCTTTTCTTCTATTTTGGGATATAATTCAAGAGCCTACATTTTATTTGGTAATCATGCCACCTTAGCCTCCTTTGAGTATTCTTCCAAATTTCCTACTCTTTTATTATTCAGTTTTGCAGTGTCTCTTAATTTGGGTTTGTCTGATATTTTCTCATGCATAATTGGATGGCATAGTGCATTGTAACAGGTGACATTAACCTTGGACACTTGGTTTAGATGGTGTCTGCAAGGATTATCCCCTGTAAACTTGTTGTTCTCCCCTGGAATTACTGCATATTTAGGGGTGATGCTATAAAACTATGCAAATATGCTATTTCTTCTTTAAATTTTGTGCATTAGTTTTAGCTTTCTTCAGTTAACCTTGTCTGTGGCAATTACTACTATGGTGCTTTAATGGTAATTTTCTGTTCTCCCATCGTTCTTTCTACATTTATATTAATTGAATTTCTTCTCTGAGGAAAGATTATTATTTCTCTCTGGTTAGTTAAATGCTTAGTTAGTTTTATGTTTATATTAATATGGACTCAAAGATTTTTATTTTATCTTTTATGTTATAATCCAAATATATCACTGATCATTTTATTGCTTATTTTGTTTCAATTTTCGTCATTGGGAGCACCTTCAGATTGGTTCCATGCCCACGTGTTCTCGTGGTTGATCACTGGTTAGTCTGTTTTTAGCATATTCTTGCTTTCTTGTTCCAGTGTCATCTTGTCAGTCCTTTGTAGGGACATGGATGAAGCTGGAAACCATCATTCTCAGCAAACTATCACAAGGACAAAAAGCCAAACACTGCATGTTCTCACTCACAGGTGGGAATTGAACAATGAGAACACTTGGACACAGGAAGGGGAACATCACACACCGGGGCCTGTCATCGGATGTGGGGAGAGGGGAGGGATAGCATTAGGAGATATACCTAATGTAAATGACGAGTTAATGGGTGCAGCACACCAACATGGCACACGTATACATATGTAACCCTGCACGTTGTGCACATGTACCCTAGAACTTAAAGTATAATAATAATTAAAAAAAATAAAAGAATTGAACCCAGGCAGCCTGGCTCCAGAGCCCATGTTCTAAGCTGCTCTACTTGAGATAGGGTCTCTCCTTTTGGAAATAGACAGGGTTGTGAAGGGGGGAAATTCCAGTCATAACCTATGTCATGCTCACACTCACGCTCTGCTATCTAGCACCCCGTTCTAACCCTAATGTCTTACAAGCTAGATGTTGCTTGCCTGCTCATTCTCGTCTGACCACAGGGATGGATTTTTATTAACAGCCTCCTGCTGGAGGGGCCAGGAGCAGAGAGCTGTGCACCCTCCACGCTGTGACCTTCCCACCCTACCGCCCAGCCTGCTGTGGTTTGAGGACTCTGGCGGGTATTTTCTTTCCCTCCGAGAAGCCAAGTCAGCACCGATCCAGCTCCAAAACATGGTGCCCATGGGACATGAGCTGGCCTGCCAAAGACCTGCCCAGGGTCTCAGATCTTTCCGGGACTGCCTATTATAAACAGATGCTCCTCCTGGGACCCACCCAGAGACCACCCGACTCATGTCGCCGGTGGGAGGGTGTGCTGCAGCTGAACTCCAGGAATGAAAGCCAAGTCCAGTATTAGTGTAAGCCCCTCTGGGCTAGGAAGGCAAGGCTGGGTAGAGAAGGGGCATTCGGTATCCTCTGATCACGGGCCTCCTGGGGCTGGTGTCTTGTGATGATGTTAGCTGAGCTTTTACTGTTGTGCCTGGCCCATGCTGGATGCTGGGGTTACAAGATGAATAAGATCCCCTGGAGGACCCTGCACGCTCATGGGAGAGGCAGGGGTGTTCACCAATCAGTCAGCATGCTCACATCTGTGCACTAGTGGAGGTTGAACAAAGACTAGTGTTAGCAGTGAGGAATGGGTATCCTGAGTCAGGCTGATCTGCTGTTATGAGCTACGTGACCCTGGGTGAGTCACTGTCTGAAAAAAAAGAAAGAAAATTCTCTTCTATTCCTAGTGTGATAAATGGTTATTTCTTTTTATCATGAATGAACATTGAATTTTGACATTCTTTTTTCTATATATAGACATGATCATGCGATTTTTCTTGATGGTGAATTACACTGATTGCTTTTCATACATTGAAAAAGATTTACATTCCTGGGATAAAACCCACATGGTTGTGATGACTTATTTATTCTTTTTACATATTGCTGGATTCAGTTTGCTAATATTTTGCTAGGTATTTTTTGCCTCTAAGTTCAAAGGGATATTGGCCTGGAGTTTTCTAAGCTTGTAATGCCAGTGTATAATATTGGTATCAGGATAATGATGGTCATAAATGAGTTTAAAAATGTTTCCTTTCCTGTTATTTTCTGCAGAAGATTGCATAGTATTTGTACCATTTCTACTTTAAATATTTGATATGATGCACTGGTAAAACCACTGGAAACTGCAATTAGGTTGGGGTGAAAGTAAACATGGTTTTAACCCAATCTAAATAGAAAGATTTTAAACACAGCATTAATTTCTATAATAAATATAAGGCCAGTCAAGGTATCTATTTCTTCTGGAATAGGCTTTAGTAGATTGTGTATTTCAAAAAATTGATTCATTTTCAGCAAGCCAGCCTTTGGTTTTTAGGATTTGTATCATTTTTCAGTTTCACTTCCATTAATTTTTGTTCTTCTCATTATTTTCTTTTTTTCTATTTTACATACAATTAATAATTAATTCTTTTTTTAAAGTTCCATGAGATAAATTCTGAGGTCATTGATTTGATAACTTTTATTTTATGTAATAAAATATCATATGTATGCCATAAATATGTACAAACTTCGTAGTAATTACTTCCTATTAAGCTTATTAAAATTTGTTTTATAACTCAGAATCCTATTGATCTTGGTAAATATGTCAAGTGTCCATGAAGAGAGTGTGTATTTTGTTGTTGTTGGGTGAAGAGTTCCATAAATGTCAATTTGGTCTAACTGCTTGATAGATGTCTTCAGTTAATCTCTACCTTACAGACCTTCTGCCTATCTGAGTTATTAACTACTGAGGAGTGCTGCAGTCTCCAATAATTGTGAATTTGTATGTCTTCTCTAAGACTCATTACTCTTGACGTCATGTCATTTTCTTGCTTGTTAGCTGCATATTTAGGATTTTGATGTTTTCTGGGAAAATTAAAACTTCATTATTATGTAATATATTTCATCTCTGATGATATTTTTGTTCTGAAGTCCTCTTCATCTGATATTAAAATGGCCACTTCAGCTTTCTTTGGGCCGGTACATCTTTTACTTTTAAAATGCCTCCATGTCTTTGTATTGGCAGTGGATTTTGTAGCTAGCACATATTAAGGTCTTGCCTTTTTTAAATCCATTCTAACACTGTCTCAATTCTCATTTAATATGAGTAATGATATGACTAGAATCATAATTCACCATTGAAAACATTTTTCAAATTGTCCCATCTGTTCCTTGTCTTTCTATCCTCCTTTCTGCATTTTTCTAACTGAATTTTTATTAGTGCATAATATTTGTATATATTTATGGGGTACATATATCTTACTACATGCACAGACTGTGTAATGATAAAGTCATGGTATTTGTGGTGTTCAACATCCCAAGCGTTTATAATTTCTATGTGTTGGAAACACTTCATGTCCTCTCTTCTAGCTGTTTTGAAATAAACAATAGATTGTTGTTAACTATAGTCACCCTACTCTGCTTATCAAAATTTGGAGCTAATTCCTTCTATCTAACTGTATATTTGTATCCAACCATAGCTCTCTTTTTTAATCAACTGTGGTAAGATACACATAAAAGTTACCATCTTGACACTTTCTGAGTGTACAGTTTAAAGGCATTAAGTGCATTCACACTGTTGGGCTGCCATCACCAGGATTCATCCACAGAAACTCTCATCTTGCAAAACTGAGACTACGTACCTATAAATAATAACTCTCCATTACCCCTTCTCCTCAGCCCCTGATAATCACCCTTCTACTTTCTGACTCTGAATTTGACTACTCTAAGTATCTTGCGTAAGTGAATCATATAGTATCATGCACTGTAGTTAGCGTAATGTCCTCAAGCTTCATTCATATTGGAGCATGTGTCAAAATTTTCATTCTTTTAAAGATAAAGTAAAAAGCCATTGTATGTAGATACCACATTTTGTTTGTCTATTTGTCTGATGATGGGCATGTAGGTTGTTTACACCTTTTGGCTATTTCAAATAATGCTGCTATAAACATGGGTATACAAATGTCTTTTTAAGAGTCAGCTTTCAATTTAGCGGGTTATAGGAGACAAGGAATGGCTAGGTCATATACCAATTCTATGTTTAATTTTTAAGGAACCACTAAATTGTGTTTCATAGTGGCTGCACTATTTTTCATTCCCACCAACAGTTCACACGGGATCCAGTCTCTCCACATCCTTACCAATATCAGCTATCCTAATTGGTATGAGGTAATGGTTTGATTTGCATTTGCCTAATGATTGGTAATGTCGAGCATCTTTTCATATGCTTGTTAGCAATTTACATATCTTCTTTGAGGAATTAACTGAGCTTTTGATATGATTGCATTTTATTTACTCAACCAACTCACTATCCCATTTTTAAATTGTAATGGTTTCCACTAGGTTTTACAATATACATTTTTAAAGTCTTCTTATATTGTCTCATATGTAGTGTGAAGAACTTGTAAGAGTATATTCCCCTTTCTCACTCCTGTCTATGTACTATTTTTGTCATTCATTTAAATTTTACATATGTGATAAACACAGAATTCAATCTTTCTATATTATTTGTAGAAAAGTTAACATAAGAAAAATGTCTTAAATTCTACCATCATGTATTACATTTGCAGTCTCCTTTTTCATTGCTCTAATTTTCAGCCTAATATATTTTTTCTACCTAAACAAGTATGTTTGAAATGCATTTTCTCAGCATTTGTTTATTTGAGAAAGATTTCTTTATCTTATATTTCTTCATGTTTGAAAGATATTTTTGCTGATTACAAAATTATCACTTAGAGGTTTTTTTTTCTTTAGCACTTTACAGATGACATACCATTTTAATCCAGCTTCCACAATTCCTTGTGAAAAGCCTGCTGAAATCCCCATTTTTGTTCCTCTTATGTAGTGTTTCATTTTCTCGGGCTGGCTCTAAGATTTTCTCTTCATTTTTTATCTCAGCAGTGTAAGTATGATTTGCCTAGGTGTGTCTGTCTGTGTATACATTTTATTTGTTTGCTATTCTCAGAGATTCTTAGATATTTCATTTTGTTTGTCACTCATTTAAAAAAATCCATTGTCATTATTTCTTCAAATAGACATTCTGCTCCTTTCTCTCTTTGCTTTCTTATACCCAGATTATGTCTAGATTAGAACTTTTGATATTTTTCCAAAGCTCTCGGATAGATTTCCAATTTTTATACTCCTTTTTCTCTTTGCTTCTTCGTCTGGATGATTTCTGTTGGCCTATCTTCAAGTACACTGATTCTTTTCCCAGCCACGTCAATTTTAATGATGAACCTATTGAAGGCATTCTTTGTCTTTGTTATCATGTTTCTAATTTCTAACATTTTTATTTGATTTTTTTCTTATATTTTCTGTTGAAATTACTCATCTGATCTTGCCTTTTATCCACCTTTCCTTTTAAAGCCTATAACAAATTAATCATATGCATTTTTAATTTTCTGTCAAGATCTATGTTATATCTATTTGTGATTATTGCTCTCTGTCTTGGGAGTGTGTTGTTTTTCTTGCCTTTCCATATGCCACATATTTTTTATATTATTATTGAAAACCAGACATTGTGGACCATGGAGCTTATTTCCCTCAGTCTTATCCCTGGAAATGGGCATTCTTTTCCCTGTGCTAGACCTTTAGTGCAAGGGTTTGTGTTAATGTAGTCAGGAGTTGGGCATGTTTGTAATTTACTCTTGCTGTGTTACCCTGAATGCCACAGAGACTTCAAATTCGAGGAGATATTGCTTCCGTCTAAGGTGGGAAATGGATTAACAGTATCTTTTTGATTCTGAGTTTTAAGGCTTTCCTTTGTGCTGTGCTACAGAGTGGGTCACTTTTTAAGCACTTGTCCCTCTCTTGTCCCTGTCCCAGCCATATTATGCTATCACTTGTTATTTGCAGCTTCCTAGCTTGTGGATGGAAGGAAGCGGATGCCGTCCATTAAGGCTCTCCTATTGGCAGACACCATGTCCCTGGCCATGGGAATGCGGCATTTTCCTTTCTCCTGCTCTTTTCCGGGCTGCCACTGTGAACTCAGTACTTAATTCTGTTCTTCCCCCAAGAGAGTGTTTTTTTCTTTTCCTTTCCCTGTGTCAAAGACAGTTCACCAATGCCCAAGGGTAAGCAGTTTTGCTTTTCCCCTTGTGTCCGGGATTGGTGGGTTCTTGGTCTCACTGACTTCAAGAATGAAGCCGCGGACCCTCGCGGTGAGTGTTACAGCTCTTAAGGTGGCGCGTCTGGAGTTTGTTCCTTCTGATGTTGGGATGTGTTCAGAGTTTCTTCCTTCTGGTGGGTTCGTGGTCTTGCTGGCTCAGGAGAGAAGCTGCGGACCTTCCCAGTGAGTGTTACAGCTCTTAAGGCGGCGCGCCTGGAGTTTCTTCTTCCCAGTGGGTTCGTGGTCTCGTTGGCTTCAGGAGTGAAGCTGCAGACCTTCGCGGTGAGTGTTACAGCTCATAAAGGCAGTGTGGACCCAAAAAGTGAACAGCAGTTAAGATTTACTGCAAAGAGGAAAAGAACAAAGCTACCACAGTGTGGAAGAAGACCTGAGCGTGTTGCCACTGCTGGCTGTGGCAGCCTGCTTTTATTCTCTTATCTGGCCCCACCCACATCCTGCTGATTGGTAGAGCCTAGTGGTCTGTTTTGACAGGGCGCTGATTGATGTGTTTACAATCCCTGAGCTAGACACATAGGTTCTCCAGGTCCCCACCAGATTAGCTAGATACACAGTGTTGATTGGTGCATTCACAAACCCTGAGCTAGACACAGGGTGCTGATTGGCGTGTTTACAAACCTTGAGCTAGATACAGAGTGCCGATTGGTGTACTTACAATCCCTGAGCTAGAATAAAAGATTCTCCACGTCCCCACCAGATTAGCTAGATACAGAGTGTGGACACAAAGGTTCTCCAAGTCCCCACCAGAGTAGCTAGATACAGAGTGTGGATTGGTGCATTCACAAACCCTTAGCTAGACACAGGGTGCTGACTGGTGTGTTTACAAACCTTGAGCTAGATACAGAGTGCCGACTGGTGTATTTACAATCCCTTAGCTAGACACAAAGATTCTCCACGTCCCCACCAGATTAGCTAGATACAGAGTGTTGATTGGTGCATTCACAAACCCTGAGCTAGACACAGGGTGCTGATTGGTGTGTTTACAAACCTTGAGCTAGATACAGAGTGCCCATTGGTGTATTTACAATCCCTTAGCTAGACATAAAGGTTCTCCATGTCCCCACCAGACTCAGGAGCCCAGCTGGCTTCACCCAGTGGATCCCGCACCAGGGCTGCAGGTGGAACTGCCTGCCAGTCCCGCACCATGCGCCTGCATTCCTCAGCCCTTGGGTGGTTGATGGAACTGGGCACTGTGGAGCAAGGGGCGGCGCTTGTCGGGGAGGCTCGGGCGCACAGGAGCCCGCGGAGACTGGGGGAGGCTCAGGCATGGCGGGCTGCAGGTCCCGAGTCCTGCCCCGCAGGAAGGCAGCTAAGGCTGCGGCGAGAAATTGAGCACAGCAGCTGCTGGCCCAAGTGCTAAGCCCCTCACTGCCCTGGCCAGCGGGGCCAGCCGGCCGCTCCGAGTGCTGGGCCTGCCGAGCCCACGCCCACCCGGAACTGGCGCTGGCCCGCAAGCACCACGCGCAGCCCCGGTTCCTGGCCGCGCCTCTCCCTCCACACCTCCCTGCAAGCTGAGGGAGCCGGCTCCGGCCTTGACCAGCCCAGAAAGGGGCTCCCACAGTGCAGCGGCGGGCTGAAGGGCTCCTCAAGTGCCACCAAAGTGGGAGCCCGGGCAGAGGAGGCGCCGAGAGCGAGCGAAGGCTGTGAGGACCGCCAGCACGCTGTCACCTCTCACCCTCACACACAAATTCAGGCTTTTGTTCATAATGGGTGAACTAAATGGGGAAAACAGGAAGGATCCCAGAAGGTCGAGTTTCTTATCCCTCTCATATAGCTATACTTTCCCTGCCTGAAGCCTCAAGCATAATAGACACTTATTATAGGTCTTTTTGATATTTTTTCCATGACAACTTGGTAGAGTTTGTAGAGAAAAGCCTGCAAAATGATAAGGAGTCCCTAGATTTCCTTGTCCTCAGCAACTTTGCACCACCCCCATAGCGCGCACTCAGCGTCTGTCTATCAGCTACTGTGTGTAAACTCTTGTCACTGGTGTCCTGTTGCATCTACAATAGGTGAATCAATTTCAGAGTTGGGTGCAATGGCTCGTGCCTGCAATCCCAGTGCTTTGGGAGGTCAAAGCGGGAGGATCACTTGAGACCAAGAGTTTGAGACCAGCCTCGCAAAATAGTGAGACTCTATCTCCACAAAGATAATAAAAATAAATTAGCCAGGCGCAGTGGCGCTCACCTGTAGTCCAAACTACTCAGAAAGCTGAGGTGGGAAAATCACTTGAGCCCAGGAGTTTGAGGCTACAGCGAGCTATGATTGTACCAATGCGCTCCAGCCTGGACAACAGAGCAGAGTGAGACCTTGTCTCTAAAAAAAAGTTCAAGTTTTCTCTCTCCCAATAGGCACTGTGTCTCTCAGAGTTTCTTCAAGTAATCTTCTCAGCAGTCTCAGCTCTCTGCTATGTTTGAGAAATCATAAATATGATGTTACTCTGTGTCATTTTATTGTAGGCATAGGGGCAATGCTCCTTGCAGGCTTCCATATCCTAAAGTGGAAGCCAGAAATCCTAGATCCCATTTTAGTTGTCTTTTAACTTCTATCAAGTTGGCAGCTACAAAATCTCCCAATGTCCTCCCTTACATACAAATATGCATTTTTAAAGTGAAACAAACATGTAACATATGGATCACATTAATGAATAACTGTTGGATTGCATCAACTAATTAATTTGCAAATTATATTTCAGAACTGTTTGGCTATGAACCAAATAGTTTCTTCTAAGTTAAACATTTCAGGTTTTATCTGGAAGTGGTGGCACAAACCCATAGTCCCAGCTACTTGGGTAGCTGAGGCAAGAAAAATTGCTTTAGCCCAGGAAGTTTGGGGCTAATCTGGGCAACATAGTAAGACCCTGTCTTTAAAAAAATAAATTAGTTTTCAAAAAGTGTACCATGATTAATGCCTTCTTCTAGTGAAATCCGTTACACCCCCCTGGACTTTTTCTAGACGTTAGTATAATAAGCGTCATCCATCTGCAAACAATGATACGTCAATTTCCCTTACAAATAGATCCCTACGTACCTGGAAATATAAAGATAAAAATACTTAGTTTCCTATTCATGTACATTTTATAAGAGCATTATAATGATATACTGATACTAACAACATGAAATATACTTTTAATTTCTGCAGTAACAGATTTTACTCACGTATTCTGACCTATGCACACACCAGCACTCCACTGTTCATGTAATAAATATGCAAATGCAATAAATACATTTTCCTCCAATAAAGATTCTAGGGCCCCTTAAAATAGGTTTGGCCTTTCTATATAGATGAACAGCATGGAAGAATTTCTATGATATAGCTAAAGCTTGATGGCAGTGGGAGATCTGCAAGGTTTCAGCATGAGAGGAGCAAGATGTCTCAAATAGATTTTTTGAGACAAGAATCAAAAAGCTGACATAAGCTCCATGGCATTAGTTGGCAAAGACCCCCTCATGATCTTCAAAACTACCACATTTATTCCAAGTAGCTATTAACAAGATTTTATTGTAAAATGCAAGTTAAAAAGCCAATAACAGTCAGTATTATTCTTTATTCTCAGTGTCAAGGATATACATTGCTCTTGCTTAGAATCTAAATGTTCCCAAAACAGTCACCATTTTGAAGTTTAATAATATATCACTAAATTACTGTCATATGCTTATTCCATGAAAATCTTGCCAATCTCCATTTTTAAACATTATTAATTTGATTCTAAGAACATTATCTATTTGCTATAACCAAGAAAGAAACATCAAAATCAATATTTGATAAAACTATAGATTTTTTTCAAAAATTCCTAAAGCAAGTCTTTTTTAATGTGAAAAAGTTTTAAAATATATAACCAGCTTCATATTTTAAAAATAATTATATTGATAACAGGTCTTATATTAGAATAGATACATTATGTATAGATATTTTTTTGAACATGGCAGCATAAAATGACTGGGTGTGATTACAAAACACATTTAATTTTTAAACTATTGTATGGTATCTATGTAAACTAGCAAGCTTGCATATTAGTGATATGATGAAGCACATTTTGATGAGTTTTTGATGAGTTATGTTTCCAAATACGAAAAATTTAATTATTATCTAGCATAAGCTGCTTCCAACATTAGTTAGTTGGCTTTTATAACATAATATTTGCTTATTTTTGAAAATCTGAAGTTTTTATTTTTTAGGTTATTTTATCTAAATTAACATGTGCCAAAATAGTAATCTTGTTAAGTTTAAGTTAAAACTTTAAAAAAACTGTTTGACAGATAATATTGTGCATTTAAAAAATATTATTTGTCTCAGAAAAATCAAAGTAGAGTCACATCAACACAATGATTACAATTTCTCTACAGTTGAGAAATAAAATATCTCCTAGGAAATTCAGCTTTGCCCCAAATCAAGAACCAGAATTAAATGTAGCCTCTATCTCTGTTTGATTCCACAGTGATCATTTTAGCTTTATTTGAAAAACTGATCAAGGAAAATATCAGTTATACAAACATCCTTTTTGTTTGTAATTGTTTGTGATTTTATGTAAGGAAACAATGAAAAACCATCTGTCCCAGCATCCTGGACTCTAAAGTTTAGCCGCTATATTAGGGAAAACAGTCCATACCATTTCCAATTAGCTCTCTTGGCAGAGAACTTTTCCCTGACATTCCTACAAGGGGTTTTGATGCTTAACTTTCAATACTCAAAAATAAAGTATGAAAAATTTTATTATTTTTAATTTTAAAAATATTTCCTTATAGACATTTATTTCCAAAGTGGTTGGTATAATGTCCTTCAGATGTCTAGACAATACCCACATACTATTGCCATTATTATAAAAGTCTGAAACATTATCAGATGAGAAGTAATTTGCGCAGTTTCATGAGCTTTAAAAATTATCCATTTAACCAATGTAGTTTTTCTTTTCTTTTTTTTTAAATTTTACTTTAAGTTCTGGGATACATGTGCAGAACCCATGCAGCCTTGTACATAGGTATACATGTGCCATGATGGTTTGCTGCACCTGTCAACCCATCATTTAGGTTTTAATCCTCCCATGCATTAGGTATTTGTCCTAATGCTCTCCCTTCCCTTGACCCCCACCCTCTGACAGGCCCCGGTGTGTGATCTTCCCTCTCAGTGTCCATGTAACCAATGAAGTTTTAAACTATACTAATTAATTAGCTACTTTAAAGGTATTAATACATTCTCTAGTACATATTATCTTTATATTATATGTGCTGGGTAAAATATGAAAATAGAAGGAAATACATGCTGCCTCTTTCAAAGCTTAAAGGGAAAAGTAAGGCAAGTACTTATGGCAGAAATATATGTCACAGTACACTACATGTGGCAAAAAGGTATAAATCACAATGATGATTCACGAAAGAAAGCAATAACCTTCATCTTCAGGAACCAGAAAATTTATTATGATGAAGATGGCACTTGAATTTTGTTTTAATGTATTCGTAGAATTTTGACTAGTAGATTTAGTTGGAACTATGCTACAGAAAGAAGAAACAACATGAGCCAGTTTAGTAGGCAAAACAATGTGGCTTTGGAGATTCCTTGAGTTATGTTGAGTTATGTGGGAACAAACAATAATATAAAATGGATTAGTGGGGATTGACAATAATGTCAGTACCACTACTGGAATCAGGCCATTAGCATGTTTATTTTGCAGTATTGCAAAATGATCCAATTTATCTTTTTCCAGTGTTATTCCTTTATAATCCTTCCTTCACGTTTTCAACAAGGGGATAATTCTAAGTCACAAACCTGACTATGTCTTTGGTTATTTGCTAGCTGATCTGCACTCTTTACAATTAAATCTATTGCTATAATACAGTTTGCAAGACTGCGTAACATCATAACCTAAAATCTACATAAGTTTCAAACTTACTGCTTCGTAACTGAAACCTATCCTGAAATCCTATTCTCCAAGTGATATATTTTTTTCTCTACCTCAAAGGTTCTTAATAGTTTCTGTAAAATGGCAATTGGTACACTCATAATAATGTGTTATTTAGCTTTCTACTATCTTGGACCATACGGTCCACAACAATTGGGATCATCTCCTTTGATCATTCTTCATCGTTATTTTATCTCTAACATCTTGCATTGTGACAGACATACCTTAGGGATATATATGTGATAAATATAAAATAATTAATAAAGTATTTTTATTATTTTATTCCATACAAAATCTGAACCCTTCTCAATAGCCATGTGCGGTACATGCCTATTATGCTGCACAATGCTGCTTTAGAATAAGGAAAAGTGAGTGCAAAGATTTTGCCTTCTATGTGTAGCACCAGAGGAGACTTAACAGGTGATGGAAATTTCCTTATTCACTTGAAGCAGTCAAATGACCTAAAATCTTTAGTTACTATGTTTTATTTTTGAAAAATATATTTTAAGTGTTATATTGTGTAGCTGAATGTGTGTAGCCAATATTGCTGAGCCCTAAAGAAGATGGCCTATTTCTGAAAAATACCACTAGTTTAATAATCTTGGCTCAGGAGAGACGGTTGATGACATGCAGACAGAGAGCACTCAGTGTTTGAATTCTTACCAGTAATTCCTGAAACTTTCTTGGGTGCTTACTGAATATTTTTTAAAGGGCATCATTTTCAAAAGATCTTCTTTCTACATCAGGAACAGCCTGCATTACCCTTTATGTGGCTAGTTTGAAGGTCCCATGTAAGAAAGCATTAAAAAGGAATTTAGAGAGGTGGAGGGATTGCAACATCATTTCTCCCTTCCCTGAAGTCTAAAAATAGGGAACCTTTTGATTGAAAGTGATCCTTGGAAGATGCAGCTTCAGCTATGTGCTTATACAGAAATGAGCTATGCTCAAATTCATTAGTGTTCAAAACTGCCTCCTTCACTAGCTCACTGCTGGATCTAAACATCGATTAAGGCCGCTCTTTCTCCATGAACATTTCAAAGGCAAGATTTTCAACAGGACTGCAGTTTCAAACAACTCAGGAAAATATTTTGATGCTTTCTTAGAGTATTGGTAGGTATTGCTATGTTTGATTCGTCCATCTGCAAAGACTGCTGCCATGTACTGAGGCAAAGACAGGAAAAATACATGCTCTGAATGTTCTTGGAGTTAGGTGCCTAAATGTGGATCCATTTGTAATTCAATCAGTAAACTTTATCTCTAAGGAGTCATGAGGCATTGCAGGCCAAGAAGAAAGTCAAGAATATTATACAGAGACTTATGGAATAAGAGAGGAAAAAAAAAGTTTCACAATGCTTTTATTAAGGAAAATTTAAAATATAATAAGCAAAATTGAGTATTTTTTTGGTAAAACCATTGTTCTAATGAGAAGAATAGACTTATTTTTTTTGAGGGGAGGGATAACGTTTCACTTCGTTGTGGTTCAAAGTTAGTGTTCCCTATAATCAAATCAATCACAAATGTTCATTTCTAAGAAACACTCAGCTCCTGGTAGCCAAAAACAGGTGTTTACCCAGATTTGGCCTTCATAGGTTGCCAATCCCTAAAGCACAGGAAAGCAACAGCCACCTTGATTCTGTGTGTGTGTGCCTGCGTGTGTGTGTTTGCATGCATGTAAAGTCAGTGGTTGACATCACATCAATAAATAAGTATGGGAAACAATTCTGGTATAATTCACTCTTTTTAAAGAACTGGCCCTAGACCTTCCCACTGTATTGAGAGAATACTTTCAGAGAGCTATGTCAGTTTTCTGTTATTGCTGTAACAAATTACCACAAACTCAGTGGCTTAAAATAACACCGATTTAATATCATAAAGTAGATAGGGTAGAAGTTCAAATTAGTTTCAGTTTGCTAAAGTCAAGATGTCAGCCAGGCTGGTTCCTTCTAGAGGCTTCTAGGGGAGAATCTTGTTCAGCTTTTTTTTTTTTTTTTTTTTTTTTGAGGAGTTTCGCTCTCATTGCCCAGGCTGGAGTGCAATGGATGGCGCGATCTCAGCTCACCACGGCCTCCGCCTCCTGGGTTCAAGCGATTCTCCTGCCTCAGCCTCCTGTGTAGCTGGGATTACAGGCATGAGCCACCACACCCAGCCAATTTTGTAATTTTAGTAGAGATGGGGTTTCTCCATGTTGGTCAGGCTGGTCTTGAACTCCCAACCTCAGGTGATCCGCTCACCTTGGTCTCCCAAAGTGCTGGGATTACAGGTGTGAGCCACCATGATCAGCCTGAATCTTGCTCAGCTTCTAAATATGGCTTGCATTCCTTAACTCTTGACTCCTTTCCCATGTCACTTTAATTTCTGGCTTCCATTATCATGTCTCCTATTACTAACTCTAATCACCCTGCTTACCCAAATAAGGACTTTTGTGATTTTATCAGACCCACCTGGATAATCTGATAATATTCCCATTTCAAGATGCCTCCTTTACAGATTTTCGCCTATGCTATGCCCTTTTTCCCATGCAAGCTCACATATTCACAGGTTCTAGGGATTATGAATTGGATATCTTTGGGGGGCTATTCTTCAGACTACCACAATAACTTCCTACATTTTATACAAGATGCTTGTTGATTTATACTTAGTGAGTTTCCACCAGCTTTCCTAGGCCAGTTAAAAGGGTTCTCGAGAACACTAAGGATTTAAATACCTTTCTCTTCTAATGTACATAAGTAGTTTGCACAATGGCAGTGTCAATGCTCAACATAGTATTTTTGAGAACACGAGTTTGACGTGCATTTTCGAATGTAACTATTTCAGAACAACCTAGTGAGGTATATATTATATCCTCATTTTACTTTTATTTGGTTGTTCAACCTCAGCTGACTACAACTATTAAATCTGTTGGAATAGCAGTGTATGACTGCAGTCCTCCTGATACATCTTCAAAAACACCGACCTCTGCTGGAATAATCCCAGCTGGAACAATCAACATGTTTGAAAATTCAGTGAAGAATGAATTTCATTGTTTCCTACCAAATCAAATGCAAGAAATCAAGCACATGAAAATCATAGTCTTCTCTCATCTTCTGAATGTAGATTAAAATATGTTTATAGAAATAATTATGTGTAGAATGAACAAAGAGTTTTACATTAATTAAATATAATCAGGTGGGCTCTCTGCTACTGTAGGTAGACAGGAAGGAAATAATTTGAGTAGATTAATGCATGATATTTGGAAAACTCTAAGGAGAATTTATCAGGATTGATTAACACTTACCTTTAAAATATAAAAATATCCTCAAATTTGAATTGTTAATTCAGTCCATGTTTTACATAGCTACATAAGAAAAGTATTCTGTGAAACAAAAATCATTAGGCATCTATTCAATAAAGACAGGAGTTCAAGAACTATGAACTTTAAAATGTTAGTTTATTACATAATTGAGATTGTTTCATATGTGTGAAATCTAATCTGAATCAAATGTACTAACCTTTGAAAATTAAACTACTCCATAAGTACTGTATTATCTTAAAAAGTAGAGATTTTTCAAAAACATGGAAATAAAAAGTTTTGGTTCAATATGTAATCAGTAGCTTGATGCATGAACAGGCGATTGTACATACTCCACTAAATTTTCAGATGAATTATTTAATTGATCAAATCTCTCTTATTTTGTGCACCCAAAAATGGGATTTGTGAAAACTCTGACAGAAGCATATTTTTATTCCAGAGAGAAGAAATACTTAGAACATTGGGAATACCTGTCCAAAAAAGACAAATATGTAT
Organism: Pan troglodytes; assembly: GCF_028858775.2. NCBI lineage: Eukaryota > Metazoa > Chordata > Mammalia > Primates > Hominidae > Pan > Pan troglodytes. Next base: position 109,204,820 of record NC_072412.2, on the reverse strand, counting down.
GGGAATAATCTGTTTCTCCGTGTATTAAAAATGTCATTTTTCCTGAAAGAGACACAGGTTAGAATTGCCTCCTCTTTACCATGGTATCTAACAATGTGGAAACCAAGGAAGTTCTCAAAGCATATTCCCCAATTACAGAGTGGTTATATAGTGGCTTGAGGTGCAAAATATGTCTGTGAAAACTATAGTACCAGCCCTAAGGAAAATCACACTATGAAAACTTTGAGAATGGATTGTGCAAAGAATGATGTATCCATGAAAGCAAATGACAATGACATTTTACATCATAATCTAAATAGAAGAATGTGGTTTTGGAGATTAAAAATTGGGAGGTTTCTCAAAAGACTTTAGACATAGATTAGGGAATGATAATTCTAGATATTCTAAAAAAATCTTGCCATTAAAAATTCAAGTGAATTTGGAAAAAATATATACAAGAAAGTGTTAAAATAACTTTTAAAATAGATAACCTGACTCTCTTGATAAAAAACGATTGTAATAAGGCACTAAAAAGAAAAAGATGAATTGAATATAAAGAATTCACAATATTTCTCTCAGTTAATGGCCTCAAGGGAAAATGCAATCTATAATGCAAAAATGAGAGCAAATTATTCAATAAACCTGGCAAAACTGTCATATATATTACAGGAAGAGATAAAAGGAAGCTTACTTTTTTTTTTTTTTTGAGACAGAGTCTCGCTCTGTCGCCCAGGCTGGAGTGCAGTGGCGTGATCTCGGCTCACTGCAAGCTTTGCCTCCCGTGTTCATGCCATTCTCCTGCCTCAGCATCCTGAGTAGCAGGGACTACAGGCGCCCGCCACCACACCCAGCTAATTTTTTGTATTTTGAGTAGAGACGGGGTTTCACCCTGTTAGCCAGGATGGTCTCCATCTCCTGACCTTGTGATCAGTACTGGCTTATATTCTAAAGTACATCTGTATTTCAAGCCATCTCCACAGGGTCGGGGGCACTTTATAGGGGCAAGGGCCTGAGAGTCACACTCCAATCCTTAAAATGTGTGAGCTAATGTTTGCATGTATTTATTTGTTCCCATATAACATGAACTGAGTGCACAGCATGTGCCTGCCATGGGGCTGGGCAGTTTCACATGTATTGACTCATTTTATTCAAAGAAAAATTCTAGGAGGTATCATTAAATAGACAAGGAAGGTGAGTTCACCAGAATTGCACTGCTTTGTTTGAAACTCTGAATTTGAAAAGTAAGAAATCCAAGATGAGATATACAATTATCTCATTCTAAACTCAATGCTCTGTACAATATTCAACACTGCCCGCCAGTAGGGAAGAAGAAGAAAAATATAGCATCCTCTCGTATTCTAGTGTGGATTTTAGGGTTTGGGGTAAAACAGAAGATATGCACCTATTTTGTATAGTGGGCACTGTTTGATCCAAGAGCAGCTAGCAAATGTGTCCACTGTCCACCACAAATATATGCAAGCTCATGTGGCCAAGTAGCTCACCAAAATTGTCTTCATATGAAGTGTTTTATTCTTGTATAAGTTTGAATGCATTTATGATGTTCTTTTTTCCTTCTCCCCCAACTAAATAAAATCTAGAGTTTTTTTAACTGAATTTATCTTACCATATATTCTATTTGCATGTGGTTATGGGACAGGACATCATTCTCATTAACTGAATAAGTATTTACTTAAGATCTACTACATATAACTTACTGTGTTAAACACTATTGGGAAAGAAAATATGTTTATAACACTTGCTTTACCTTTAAGAGCTTAATAGTCCAGAGAAAATATCAGCATAAAAATACATTATATGTAAGTGTGTGCGTGTGTGTGTGTGTGTGTAGGTATGTGGGTGCATGTGTAGTTTTGTTTTTAATAGTAAATGACTATAGTCAATAACTATTTAATTGTACATTTTAAAATAACTAAAAATGTATAATTGGATTGTTTGTAATATGAAAGATAAACGCTTGAGGGGATGAATATCCTATATTCTGTGATACGATCATTGTGCATTGCCTGCCTGTATCAAAACATCTCATGTACCCCACAAATATATACACCTACTGTGTACCCCAAAAAATTAAAAATATTTTTAAAAAATAAGTTATATCAATACCACATAAAGGAGGAATTTGTTAACTTGATTGTTTCTAATACACTAGTATGGCTTCATAGGAATAGAAGGGATCCTCTCGTATATTAATGTTCTTTACCAAGAACATCATGTTGCAAAAGAGAAAACAGAAATGAGATGCAGAAAGTTTAAATAACTTACTCACAGATTTAGTTTATGAAATAAAAATCTGCACTAGAACTCACATCTCCAATTTTTCAGCCTGTAATATTTTTACAGCACCCATTTAGAAGCATTAACGTCTGCATTAAGAAGCTTTTTTGGACAATGATGACATCTCTTAGAATCTTGGGTACAGGTAGAAAATACTTTTAAATAAATTCTGGTTTCATATTTTAGGAATTTTCTACTTTATATTATATGACTGACTGATATTCATAAGACTCTACTTGAAATTGAATATTCCCAACACAAAGAAATGATAAATGTTTTTGATGATAGATATGCTAAACTCTGATCTGATCACTACACATTGTGTCTATTGAACATCACCATGTACCCCATGAATATGTACAATTATTATTTGACAATGAAAGAAAGGGAAAAATAAGGAAATATTCCTGTGCTAATAAGCTCATGAACCCATTCATTGTGAGAGCTATGCTATTTGCTAGATGCTTCCTCTTTATACTTAAATCTGAATTAACATAATTTCTATCCATTGGTTCTGAATATTTCCTTCGAGTTACAGGGAATATATCCAATCAATCTTATCTTTTATCAGTTCAACATCTAACAGTAAATAAACATTTTCTCTTTCCTGTATGTTTTCTGTATACTTTCTCTTTACTGTAGTCATATTTCCCTACTATGTCTCTACTTCCCAGACCTCTTCAAAATCATAGCCACTTTTATCTGGATATGTCCTCATTAGCCAGAATCCTATGGAAAGAGTGATGTTTTTCTACAAAAGAACTCAAAACTCTGACAATAGTTTGCCAAATCAGACAAAAGTGATAAAAAAAAAAACAGACACAAACCGTATTGTTATTGGCTAGAATAACTAAATTTTTTGGCAACCACCTCACATGTTGAGCTTATCAATTCAAAGATGGACATTTTTCACAGACCACATTTCCAAGAACCCAGACGGGTATTCTACTGAGAAGCAGCCTCTTCCAGATGGCACAAAGCTCTCTCCTGTAACTGTGTTAGCAGTAGAGTTCCAGCTGGAAACTTCAGATCACCTTATCCTCTCAATCGGAAGTTTTCTTTTTTTACTGTTATTTGAGGTTCTCCTGTTATATACAGTCAAATCTAATCCTGGTACAAACACTCTACAAAACTGCTACCTTGAACCAGTATCCAAATGTTCTTCCTTTCAATAGCCAAATTATTGGATGCTTCTTACAACTCTGCCCACTGGCACAATAACTACATTTTCATCCCCAGCCTCGTAAGACACTGCTGTCATCTGGTAATCCTTGCACTCATCTTTTGGTTCAGTTAAATCTCCATTTATCTTCAGTGACTACTACTCCCGGTTATTTCTAATTACTCTCATCTACATGGTATCTCACTTCTTCCTTCACAAAGAAAACTGAAGAACCCAAGCATGAACTCTATTTCCCACCAATAATGATCAGAAACAACCGTCCCTCCTCTTTATCTCATTTTCAAATGACATAGTCCCTTTCTTCCAGTCAATATCAATCCTTCCGTGTCTACTTTCTATTTTTCTTCTGGGGAATTTCTTTCTTTCCTTTCTAAATTTTAAATTTCAAAAAGTTATTTGAAAAAAATTAATTGAAATACACTACTTTGGTTATTTCAAAATAGTCTATTTACGTCTTCCCTATGATAAAAAAAAAAAGAAAAACAAAAAAATCTGTTTGGATTATGCTTTTTGCTACCAATGCCACTCTAATTTTTTTTTCCTTTCTCAGCCACAATTCTTGACAGAGTAGACTACACTCGCTCCATGAATCTCCTTAGTTCTGAACCACTGTTCCACCCGGTGCCTCGTAGCTCCTACTTTTACCAAGCCGCTAAAACCATCCGCAGCAAAGTCATCCATGTCCTCAGTGGCTATAAATTTTTGTCTTACTAAAATAATTTCATGCTTTTTCTTTTTTTTTATTTTTACTATTCTTTACATAATGAAAGTCTCTAAACCTTTGATTTTCACTATATTCCTGTCTTCTGAAATTTTCTACCTTAGTGATTTTCTTTCTTCTCCACACAATGCCTGTTGGAATTATCAAGTTCCCTTTCCTTTTTCCTCTGCTATTCCTATCTATACATATTTTACTTTTGACAATTATAGACATTCTCTTATTTTTATTGCATCAAATATTTCAGCCATGACTTTTGTGATCTACCCACAAAGATCCAGACACATGTATATAACTGCTCATCAAACATCTTTACTCGGATATTGTGATGGTTAATACTGAGTGTCACCTTGATTGGACTGAAGGATACAATGTATTAATCCTGTGTGTGTCTGTGTGGGTGTTGCCAAAAGAGGTTAACATTTGAGTCAGTGGGCTGGGGAAGGCAGATCCACCCTTAATCTGGTGGGCACAATCTAATCAGCTGCCAGTGAATATAAAGCAGGCAGGAAAACGTGAAAAAGACACACTGGCCTAGCCTCCCCGCCCACATCTTTCTCCTGTGCTGGATGCTTCCTGCCCTCAAACATCAGACTCCAAGTTCTTCAGCTGTGGGACTTGGACTGGCTCTACTTGCTCCTCAAGCTTGCAGACAGCCTATTGTGGGACATTGTCATCATGTAAGTTAATACTTAATAAACTCCCCTTTATATATATATATAAATATATATACACACACACACATATATACACACACATATATCATATATATACATACCTATATACATATATATCATATATACATATATACCCATATATCATATATACAGATATATATATACACACACACACATATATATCCTATTAGTGCCATTCCTCTAGAGAACCCTAATACAGATATCCAGTGGATATTTAAAACTTAGTATGTCAAAAACTGAATTTGTCAGTTCTAAAGGTCTGTTGTACAGCAAGTACTTACAGTATGCATGACTGTGTTACACGTTGAACATTTTGTTAAGGGAGTATATCTCATGTGAAGTGTTCTTACCGCAAGAACAACTAACTAAAAAGAGAACACACAGAAACTTTGGGAAGTATTAGACATATCTACATCCTCAATTGTGATTGTGGTTTCATGGGTATATGCCTATGTCCAAACTCATCAAACTGCACACATTAAATATGTGCAGTTTGTTTTACATCAATTATGCCTCAATAAAGGTGAAGTATTTAAAAACTGAATTTATCATATTTCCCTCATACACCCTCTTCTATACTATTCCTAAATTCATTTATGATGAATTCACCAGTTACTCAACCCAGAAAACTGAATTATCCCATAAGGTCATTCATTTATATGTATTTATTCACCAGTTTCCATGGTTTTACCTGTCAATTATCAAAGCTGTCCCTTTCTCACTGTTATTCTTCTACTGCTTTAATTTAGGCCTTCAGCATGGCTGACTTGCACAACTACTTGTAGTCTTCAAGTTGGCTTCCCTGATACCAAGGAATCTCTAATGCTCAATTCTTTTCTATAACATGTATATAAATCAGGCTTTTTTTTCCTTCTCTCTTAAGAAGACTTGAGTCACTTCTTATCATCTGCAACACAGAAAATAGACAACACGCAAACACTACTTTCCTCTTCTCCACTCTCATCTCAGGCTGCTAACCACAAAAAAACTTTTGCCCAAGGAATGACAGATTCCTCATTTTCCTTGCATCCATACAATTCCATTAGCCTGAAAAACTACCCTCTATATCATTTCCTACATGCTTCCCAGAATTTAGTATCTTCTACAAAGCTGGTCACTTATATTCACCCACTTCCAGTTGGTGGCCTTGTCCTTACCCTATAGCATCACCATACTTAGTGCACTCTATACAAGTTCTATGTTGATTGGCAGATCCTAGAAAGGAGATCCTCCTCCTAATTTATCTTTGTGTCCCTGATGCCAAATATTTGGGATAATATGTTTAATAAATGTTTATTGAACTTTGAGCTTTTTCATATGAATAGCTGGAACACTGATCCCATTCAATACCCACTCATCTGATTTCTAATTGCATTTATTTTCTATTGCAGATGTAACAAACATAGTGTCTTAAAGTAACAGAAATTTATTTCCTTATAGTTCTGGAGGTCAGAAATCTAAAATAGTTCCACAGTGCTGTATTCTTTCCTGGTGGCTCTAGGGGAGGATCTATTTCCTTGCCTTTTTCAGCCTCTAGAGACTACCTACATTCCCTGACTCTAAGTTCATTCCTCCACCGTAGAAGCCAACAGTGTGGCATCTCTGTCCTCTATGACCTCTGCATTCATCCTCAAATCTCTCTATAACTCTGTTCCTTCTACCTCTCTCTGCTAAGGAACTTGTGACTATATTGGACTCAACCAGATGATCCAGGATAACCTCCTTATTTCCAAATTATTTAATTTATCACGTCTGCAAAGACAAGTTTTCCATATAAAGCAGCATGTCTACAGCTTCCAGCAATTATGACTTGGTTATCTGCTGTGATATGAATATTTGTGTCTTCCCCCCAAAATAGGTGGAAATCCTAATCCCCAAGGTGATAGAATTAGTATGCAGGGCATTTGGGAGTGATAAGGCCTAGAGGGTAGAGCCTTATGAATGGGATTACTGCCCTGATAAAAGAGAATTGAGAGAAAGTCCTTGCTCATTCCACTCTGTGAGCACACAGTGAAAAGTTGCCATCTATGAACCAGGAAGTGGGTTCTCATCAGACACTAAGACTGATAGCACATTGATCTTGGACTTCCCATTCTCTACAATTGTGAGAAATAGATTTCTGTTGTTTCTAAGCCATCTAGTCTATTATGTTTTTTTATAGCAGGGCAAATGTAACTAAACCTCAGATATCATGGAGCTGTTATACAGCCTCTTACAGCAATCTAATTGCAAAAATTACATTAAGTGCCCAAAAATCATATCCTGTTAATGTAGGCTTATTTCTTTCCCAAATATTTATTACAAAATAAAAAATAAAACTCTCATAATTATATCACTTCCTAATTTAATAATTGTGTTTTTTTCCCTTTATCTAAATGACCCATTAAACACATTGGCTAAAACAATTACTACAGAGATTTGTGGCTTATCTACATCACTTTTATGTAGCTGGCTTCTGTTCATTTAATTTCAACCAGCAGTGACTTTGTATGACTTCACTTCTACCAGGTTGACATGATTCCCACATGTCCAAAAAGAAGTTATGAAATCTGTGTGCATCCCTTGTTAAAGATAGTACATAACAACTCTACTCTCAAAATATACTCTAAAGATTTTGGTTTGTCTTGACATATACTACTGGCTTTTGCTATATAAATAAAACATTTAGTAAATTAGAGTCTGTAAAGAATCGGTGTCTGAACATTTTAAAATAAAATAGTTAATGCCCTTGGTCTCTGATATGGTTTGGTTGTGTCCCCACCCAAATCTCACCTTGAATTGTAATAATCTTCACATGTCAAGGGTGGGGCCAGATGAAGATAACTGAATCACAGGAGCAGCATCCCCCCCCCCAGTCTCACAAGATCTGATGGTTTTATAAATGGGAGTTCCCTCTCACAAGCTCTGTTGCCTGCTGCCATGTAAGACATGTCATGCTTCCCCTTCACCTTCCACCATGATTGTGAGGCCACCTCACAGCCATGTGAAACTGGGAGTCAGTTAAAACTCTTTCCTTTATAAATTACCCAATCTCGGGTATGTCTTTATTAATAGTGTGGGAACAGACTAATATAATCTCTATTTTTTAAAAATATCATTTCGTCTCTTTCTGGATTAGGATACTTCTTTATATGCAGACTCCTTGCACTTTTCTAATTCCTCATTATTCCTTAAACATTGATAACAGTGGGTCTGTGATCAACTATAAAAGTGCATAATTTAAAATGTTTTGAATCTTGTAGACTTATTAAATTTACTCTTTGTATGCTCCAAAATAAGAAAAATCAATAATATATATATATTATGTGCACATATACTATATAAAGTAAATATATTAATATATAATTTATGTAATAAAATTAAATTACATTTATAAATATGTATTGAATGCATTAAAGGTATTACATACATACATTGTTATGTTTAATATACAACTTATATATAGTGAAATCAAATTACATTTAGAAGTATGTATTACATATATAAAACTTATTTCATAAATATAATTATAGATATATGTTTTATCTTATATATTTGTATTATATAGATTCTATATTTTTAATTTTTTTGATTTTGTAATGCAGGTGTCTCAGAAATTAGAAAATGTTATGGATTTGGATTTTTTCTTTATATACTACTTAGTAAATATCATCAGAGGCAAACTGGGGTGCAAGGCAATTTTGAAATGTACATCTGCTTGTCTATATGTAGAATTAGTTTCAAAAGGTAATAAGAAAATAGATACATGAAAAAAGTAATTAAGATGTTGTTATCGTCCTTGGAGCACAAGTTAATAAATATATCCTTTAACTATGTTTCACTTAGGACTTCAGGTAAATTTAAATTTATGTCCCCAGAGAAATCCATATGTATCAAGAACAATAGGTTCTCCTCAAATCTGAGCACTTCTGATCTAGAGAATATATTCTTACCTCTCTAGACTAAAATCCTAAAAAGTGGGTAAAATAGAATCCCTTAGACAGGGATTGAGAAGTGAGACCTAAACCTACAAAACCTCAATGCTGGTAAATATGCCTAACAGAAAAAAAAAAAAAAATGGGTGTATTCTCCCTACTACTTTGTGCTGTTACAACAAACACAGAGGAAACATCAAATCATGGTGTTGGTCATGGAATCAGCTGTGGTAAAGCCACTTGGATTAGCAACACTGGTAAAGCCCAGGTAGAGCTGGGGGCTGCGTTCTTCTCCATCTGACAACCTTCTCAACAGCTCATTCTATATGCCATTGTCCAGCTGGGATGCTGATTTTTCAAAGTAAAATTTAAAAATAGAACAATTTCCCTTTTCTCCTGTGTTTGGCTTAAAATATTTGAATGGGACTTATTCATTCAACATATGAATTCAATAACTCTTATGCAACAGATGATGTATAAAACTTAAACTGTATTGAATAAAATGAAACATAGTGTGACTTCATAAGTACCACAAAATGATTATTTAGCTTCAAATTGTTGTAAATGCTACGAAGGAAAATTATGAACTATAATGAAAAAGAGGGTAAAGAGTAACCCAACATTATTTAATGTTGACTTGGAGAGAGTATTTGGGAAAGCCATTTGAGAGAGAAATACTTTAACTGAGACTTGCTGACTTGAAGGGTAAATAGGTTAGCTATCTTAAATCTCAGTATATACATTGTTCCCTTTAAGCATGAACAAACAAAAAAATCTCTGGGCATATTTCAAAGCAGGGAGCATTTGGAGGACTCAGAGGTAATATTCCTTAATTACAATAAACACTATCAAACACATTATAACAAAATATAAACCTAAGCTGTTTATCTTCATTTGGCTCAAAAATTTTATGAGAATAATACTAACATTTTAAAATTTTATGAGAATAATACCGCCCATTTTAAATATGAGGGAAGTAAGACTCAATTGGGTTAAGTAACTTTTCAAAGGTCACAAATGTTATGGTGCATGAGTATTAGAGTAAATGATTGAATTCATTTCTGGGTGACTTTAGCATCCATATTCTTATGATGGACGCAAGAGTGATCCTTTATTGCTCAACCAGAAGATACGACATACATATAACAAGGATTCACATTTAAAAGATCAAAAATTTGGAAAAGAAATGATAATAAAATAGAAAAAGGCCTTTTTCCTGAGCTAAAGAAGGCTTGTGCCTTTACAATGACAAGATTCAAAGAGCACCAGATAAAATGAAAGAAAAAGAGATACATGTGGATATATCCCAATATTTTTGTTGTAATTTCAAGAATATAGAAAATCTGTCTTCTCTATTGAGGAGAAAAATGACAAGTTGCCCACTGCATTGAAATTAATGATAAGGTGGAAAATAGCTTCATCCTCTGGTTTACAAGATACTAGAAGACAATAAATTGATGTCTCCACAACTCTTGTGAATTCAACACTACTGTGACCTAATGTTATTACAAAGCTAGGCACTTTAAAGTAAATATTCTGCAGAAACTCAGGGTTTCCCTCTTCTCCTTCTTCTCCATTTCATTCCCTATGTTGGCTTATAGGTTCTTCTGAATGCTTCACAGGAATGATGAGAAATGTCACCTTAACTCCACCCATGCCCTTGCCCACAATCTTAACAACTGTAACATCTGATGTCAAGATGCTCTGGTGCTGGGCCTAGTGACTGTGACAAGGTTTTCTATACCTCCAAATACACTTTAAGGAGTAAGGCACAAACCTCAGAGCCTGAGATTGCCCCAGATAGACCTGTATGTTTCCATCAATATTCCATTTACTGAGGTTTGAATGTAACAAGGTGCACTGTGGTGAAAACACACTCAGACCCTTGTTAGTATCTAAACCTAATTGCATTTCCTGTGATTGTCCTCTCTTCTACTCTGGGATTCTTATAATGATTCTGTTTCTGGGTGGAGTCAAGGATGAAAAAAAGGCTCTTGCCTCATCAAAAATTTTTCTGTACTTTACATTCTGTGTTCTGAGCTTTCTTTGAGCATCATCCAGCACTCGTTTTTGCTGGATGTTTAAGGAAAAAAAATCTAATCTATTTTTTCCCTCTCCCATGTACCTGACATTTGGAATTGAAAGCCAATGATTTCAAAACTATTCTGTCTGTAAGAAATTTAAAGCTCTATTTCTGAATTTGCTGCTGAGCAGTGACTTCTACAATCTGGACTGGAGTTGCTGTTTCCCTGATAAACCTATGTTATTAAGTAGGTGAGTTAAGAGATGCAAGTAAACAAAGTACAGTAACAAATTGCTATGTTTATTTGAGCAAATATTTAATATACTTAGTATATAATGCATATTCAAAAATTACAATTTATATTTCCAATAGAAAAAAACTATAAATAGGCTATGTGAAAGAAGAAATGTCAGTGATGAACAGACATAGTGAAATATTTGTAGCATCACTAATAAAATAAAATAATTAAAATTACAATACACCAAGGGACCAATTTCCAACTAGTAGACTAGCAGAACACAGTAATTTGAAAAGTATATGCACACACTCACAAATTCATATTTATAAATATTTGGCATTTATCAATTGAAATGCCTGAGACATCATATTAATCTCTCTGTGTCATAATTGGCTGTTCATTGTAACCAGGACATGACCCTAACAAATACTGGAGATTCATTTTTGCCATTGTTTTACTATATACTTTATTCCTTAACAATCATAGTTCATGACATCAAATCATGTTGCAATGACAGTAGTTAGTCGAGCCAAAGGTAGATTTAAGCACCCTTGTTTTGTTTTCCTGGAAAGTGGAAAAGCTATTTATTTGAGCTTGAATAACCAGTCAATAAGTTCAGGTGTCAAATGAATGGCAGCATTCCAATTCTGCAGAAACAAAAATATTGACTAAACAAAGAATTTCAGGGTCATCAAAAATTGCTAGACACCATACCACTCTCAGGCATCTACCTAGACATGTGTTTCCTTCTTGACTGTGTCCTTGAGGACAGATATCAATTCATCAGTGACACAGGCCAGGAAAAGAAGAGGCGTATGAGACTGACAATCCAGATGGAGCGAATTCATGCCTGCGGCTCGAAAACATTTCTGCATCCTGTGGACTGCTAATAGTAAGTTGTAATTGTTTAGTTGAGGAAATTATAATTATTAATTTTGTTTGGGACAAGCACATCAACGAGAGCCAACACACATGGTCTAGACTACAGTGCTCATCAATAAAAATGTGATACAAGTCACATATGTAATTTGAATTCTTTAATAAGCACATTTATTAAAAAACAGACAACAGTAAATTTAATAATACATTTTATTTAGCACAATGATTCAAAAACATAATTTCAACATGTAAACAATATAAAAATATTAATTAAATATTATACATAATTGTAAAGTAAATGCTTGAAACCCTGAACATATTTCACACTAAGAACACATGTCAGTTCACACATCAAGAAAAACTGGTCTATATTTAGAATTCATATAACACAAACTTGAAAAATTAGATTCACATGCTACAGTTATTTCAAACGTATTTGAAGATATTTTCATTAACAAAATTGAGTATAAAAGGTATGCATATTTATATATGTATCTTAACCCACTTAATTAAACAATAAACTTTCACATGTCTTACATCTGGAGACATCCTAGTTTTCCAATGCTATGAAATTAACTAAGTAGTAACCATTAGCACATAGTCTTTAAATACGGCAATGCAGGTGTACTGGCAAGCAAAGGTCTATGTCGTATGGTTGTAATAATGCAGCTTATAAATATATATTTTAACTGCAGTTGTATATATAGATATACATAGAAAAATAAATGGTTGATACCAATGTAAATACAGAAGCGAAAACAGAGACATAGACATTGACATAGGTATATTGAAATACTGCATTTTGTGGTATGCTGGTAAATGTTTAACAATAGGTTCTCCAAAAAAAAAATTGATTTTCAGTGTTTGATTGTTTCCAGTTTTCATGTTACGAACACTTCTACCATAGCCAATGTGGTGGAAGCTACCAATGTGACATCAGTAAATGTGAGGAGATGAGAGGAAATGTGCAGAAGCACAACATTACATAGTATTTCCAACATACAAACCAGGTATTGTTGCATGCACCTTAGTCCCAGCTACTGGGGGGGCTGAGGCGGGATGATTGCACAGGAATGATAGATGTAAGCAACCTCAAAAGCATAGATAATAGTACAGTGTGGTAAAGTAGTTAGAAAGTGATTAATTCTGATTGCGTCCCACCTTTGCCTTTAACAAAATTTGTTACTTATATCATTTAATTTAAATAATAGCTATATTTAATAACTGGCTTACAAAATTCCTGCGAATTTAACAATGGGATGTTGTGAGCTGAAATGAGCTGGCTCCAGGATATCCCTGGCTGCAAATAAGGATGTACATTACAGAATGTGGTGAGGACAGCCAACTGCTTACCAAAAATTGGGATTCCCTTCCACTTTATTGACTGTGATTGTCACAAGAAAATGGATGCACAGTCAGAGATTATATTCCCCTACCACTTGACATTAGGGTAACTGCGACCCCTTTTGCCTATGGGACCTGAATGGAAATGAGTATGTCACTTTCACCCAGTGGATTTGCCTTCAGTATATTCTTCCCTCTACTGCCAGCTGGTTGCAGAAGATGATGGAGCCACAAGATACAAGGAACCTGGATCCCTGAGTCACCACGTGGAAAAAAAGCCATTTGTTGGCATGGAACCGATGCATTATATTCCTTTTTTTTTTTTTTGAGATAGTCTCGCTCTGTCGCCCAGGCTGGAGTGCAGTAGCACGATCTGGGCTCATTGCAAGCTCCGCCTCCCAGGTTCACGCCATTCTCCTGCCTCAGCCTCCCGAGTAGCTGGGACTACAATCACCCGCTACCACACCCGGCTAATTTTTTGTATTTTTAGTAGAGACGGGGTTTCCCCGTGTTAGCCAGGATGGTCTCGATCTCCTGACCTCGTGATCCGCCCGCTTCGGCCTCCCAAAGTGCTGGGATTACAGGCGTGAGCCACCGTGCCCTGTCTCCATGCATTATATTCTTACAGAAACTATAAATGATTTCCTATGTGTTAAACTTTAGGGTTTATTATAACAGCTAGGGTTGTCCTAAATAATACCCATATGAATTTTAATTTTCTATCTCGTATTTTTCTACAAAGAATGTGAATCTTATTTACAAAAATAAATATTTAAGGTAAATTTTATCACAAACACATTAAAATGGAAATCTTAGACATCAGGCAAAAAATAAGGGAATGGGCATGTTCCAGTGATTTTGTGAGCCATTGTTAAAAGAGTACTTAAATATCCAGAACAAATCTACTCTAACTTTGGGGATTATTCATAGTCTTTAATTTTATTTGTAAATTATACCCCAAATTTCTCCTTAGAGATGATAAAAGCTGTTTTTAACCTATGTATTGAGAAACATTATTTTAAAATTTCATTTATTGAAATAACATATTAGAAAACTTATAGTTTCAAAAATATAATCTTTACCGTAAAAATATTTGGGTTTTCTATTTCCCTTCTGAGGGCTGGAGTCAATGTTATATGTAAAGTGCGTGTTTAACAGATCTGAATGCTGATGAAGTGTGAGTGATGCCACCATCCGCAGCTGTGGAAACACTCACTCTGTGGGGTCTGAACTTGGCCTCTACACCTGAAAGGCTTTGAGGTCATCTTTAAAATATTATTTTCTTTCCATTTTCAAGGTTAAATGGAACATGATGGAGGTTTTGAATTCCAAACAGTTTTTGAAAGACTTTAAAATAATTTTCAGTCATGTGTAGGGAAAATGTATTCCAATCTTCCTCTCCTAACCAATCTCATAACATTGTGTATGAGAGTAGCTAATGTGAAATTCCATGCAGAAATTTTATACACAGTGATTTAAAGAAAAAATGTTCATAGGGGATTGTCACAGGCAATTCTTAATGCCTGTTGCCATATATTTTATAAAAACAAACAGTAATAATAATAAATAATATCTTTTACTTATTAAATACTTTATGTTCAAAAACTTAAAAGATATTTGCCTAGGTTGGCCAAAATACAGTTAGCAATAAATAGAGCTAATAAAAAGAAATAATATCCTTTTTAAAAAATTTTTGAAACATCTTAAGTAAGGCAAAATGAACTTAGCCTATATATCCCTATATTAGTCCATTCTCATTCTACTAATAAAGACATACCTGAGACTGGGTAATTTATAAAGGAAAGAGGTTATTTGACTCACAGTGCAGTATGGCTGAGGAGGCCTCAGGAAACTTAAAATCACGGCAGAAGGGGAAGCGAACATGTCCTTCTTCACATGGCAGCAGCAAGGAGAAGAATGAGTGCCCAGCAAAGGGGAAAGTTCTTACTATCAGGTCTTGTGAGAACTAACTCACTATCATAACAACAGAATGTGGGAAACTGTCCCCATGATTCAATTGTTTCCACCTGGTCTCTCCCATGGCACATGG
Organism: Pan troglodytes; assembly: GCF_028858775.2. Classification (NCBI taxonomy): domain Eukaryota; kingdom Metazoa; phylum Chordata; class Mammalia; order Primates; family Hominidae; genus Pan; species Pan troglodytes. The sequence continues at coordinate 109,189,499 of NC_072412.2, read as the reverse complement.
GGATTATGGGAACTACAATTCAAAATGAGATTTAGGTGGGAACACAGTTAAACCATATCAATCCCTAAGTACTGTTTTATTTTCATGATATGTTCTACTCTTCTTGGCTACTTGTTTATGCTTACTAATGTTTATCAACATTAAGTTTTTACTTTAAAGGTAAAAACAGGTCTTGGGATGAAATAGTTGTGAATATTCCCCAACTGTATACACACCAAGGGTGATGGTGTTCATGCAAAATCATAAATAGTGGAGAATAAGAAATTTATGGAATAACCTCCAGCTATCAATTAACATCACATTAAGCAGGAACATAAGGGAACCTGGTTGACCAAAATAAAATTGAGTCAACTTAGATATGTCACTTCATTACATTAAAAATATATCTTTGTATAACTAGAATGCAGACTATAGTGCCCTAGTGACATAAAGATAACCAGACACTGTTTTTCCCTTTTATGACCAAATGTACACTATATTTAATGTAAAATTTGAGCTATCTGAAATCAATTTAGAGAGTACACCACTTAAGGTCATCAGTATAAAACCTCATTTTATAACAGGAAAAATGTTTATAAACAGAATGATTGTGGTAGAGTATAGCATGTGAGAATGTTCTTTCTTTACATCTTGTTTTTCAAAATCAAAATACCATAAGTGAAATTTCTGATTCACTTTGAATACACAGACTGAATTTGGACTCCATTTACCAATATACTACTATTGCCATTTCAACTAGAGCAACTAAGGAAGATGTGTCAAAGTGTAATTAATATACGCTGTCTTGTGATTAATGTGTAAATATATACCTGAACTATAATCTATAAATTTACAGGTTTATTCCAGGAAAAAGAGAATTATATACTGAAAGCTTGAATTAAACAATAATGAGATTTTAATACCCTTCTTATACTCATAACTAAACAAAGTTGCAAAACATCAAGGGCATTGAAGTACTTGAAAAAAATCACTGCTTACAAATTGCACGGGATGAAAGAAAGATTAAGTAGCAGTGTATTTTTGTATTTTTGTCTTTTTTTAAAAGGTGGGTATTTAGTGAGGCATATATTGAAGATTATTTAAAAAGATCATTGAGAATTCAAAAGAAAACAGAGTGTCATGTCAGAATTTGTGGAAAATGCTTTAAAGGTCACATGAATATGTCCCAAGTTATGTAAAATTTTCTGTAATCACAGTTGCTAATCTGTTCTAAAAATGTGGTCTTCAGAGTAAAGTGTTGAAAGCCTCTAGACTAGCCTAAGGGTCTTACCACATATTTCAGTATATCCTCTCTAAGTGCTCATCTAAGTTCCTTCTTGTAAAATAGACTATAAATCTGACTGTAAGAGACTGCCTCAGAACTCATCAAGTTATAAGGATACAATATTGACTTGCTAGATGTATCTCCAGTTTCAAACATGTCAAAGATGATAAATATAGAAGTAAAATGATAGAAATAAAATGACGTAATTGCCTTGCAATTAATCATACTTAATTGTGAATGTCTGTGTGTATGCATGTCAAGGGTTGATTTTAGTGGACATAACTTTGGTCTTATCACAAATTCTTCTAGTTAATAAGTTTATTACACTGAGCAATACATTCTTAGAAGGCAATAATGTTAAATTTTTGCCTTGTTAAAATTGAAGTGAAAATTCTAGCCTAATTCATCGGCTAAATGAAACTAATAATCCCTGTCTACCTCATACTATAATTGCCAAACTGCATTAATTTAAGGGTTGTGAAAGTGTTTCATAAGCAGTAAGCCATTGTAAGAAGATAATGTTGGTATTATTTAATGTTGTCCTGTGAAACCACTGCAGATGTTCTTTAAACAAGAATCTCAGTTATCTTCCATGGCTTATTTTAATAAGCACATCAATCAAATATGTATTGAAAACTTTCTATGTGTGAAAGTCAGTATAAAATATTTTGGGGACATAAAGATAAACAATGGACATTTCCTGCACTTGAGGCATATTTAATGTACTTGAAGAGTGCAATGAACAATTCACAAGTCATTCTTATATCTCAAGTTTTTCTCCCAAAGTAATCCATACACCTTGTTGAGAGATATAGCAAACAAGATATGCTTATTGGAGCAGAAGTCACTAGCGCCTTAAAATGGTAGGAACACTTAAATGATACTTTTGATGAATTTTTGGAGGCTGAGCATGGACCATCACAAGAATAAGATACTCTTGTGGACCTCAGACTTGGGGAGCTACTATACTTCCATGGGCTTTCTCTGAAGAATCTTATAAGATTCTCATGATAAATATTCAGGAAGGATCTGCTTCTGACTCTGTCAAGGGAAGGGAAGAGTAAACAGTCACACCCAACCAGAGACTTCACAAATGTTTCTACTCTTTGGGATAAAAAACTTCACCACAGTACAATTCTGAAGTATTATCCAAGCTATGGGAAGGAAATGGCTTCCCACTCCAGCCCTCACCAGCTTTTCTGTATCAAATAAGGAGGAAATACGTTCAAAACTAAAAACTAGTTAAGAGGAGACAGGGCCTCAAAGAAATATATTGAGAATGCCATAGCTAGGAAAAGCATAAGTGAGGAAAGCCATATGTTCTCTCTGGAAGGGAAACAAATGTTTGTAAAGGCGAGAGTCCTAAGACACAAGTCCACTGAAAGATTGAAGATTAATCAGAAAATTATAGCATGTTCTCCTTTCCCCAAATGATGCAGGATTTTTCTTGGTCACTTTGCAAGCCAGGGACCTCCAGCTGGCAATGCCCCCACCCGGGCATCAATCGGCCACACTACCTCCTACAGGATATTGCATACCCACTTGGCCCACCCAGGCTTCTCCTGCCTTGCCCACCAGCTCAGCTCACCAGCTCAGCCTGTGACTGGGCTGAGCATGCCACAGCTGCCTGTGTTATAGCTTGTACTCACATTTGACGGTTCCCAAGTTCTTGTCCCATGCCCAAGAAGAATGAGGATACATTGACAATTGAAAGGTGAGGAGGGCACAGAAGAATTTAATTGAGTGACAAAATAGCTCTCAGCAGAAAGGGGACATGAGGGTGGTCAACTACCTAGAGTCAGGTGGTTTCTCTCCCAGTGTGGGGGAGTCCTGGGCTTTGATGGACTCTGAACAGGGGAGTGTGTGCTGATTGGTTTGTGAGTATGCAAAAAGGCTGAAACAAAGGAACCACCCAAAGGTGGTCATGACAGTGTAAAAAATACAATTAGGGAACGGTAGTTATATGTAAAATAGGTGAAGGGTAGGAATCAATCAGAGGAAAGTGTGCCAAACAGGAAGACAGGTTCTCAATTCATCCATGAATTTGACTTGTAGCTTGGCTTTCAAGCTTTAAACTTTCTTTGGCTTGGAGGTGGGGTTTCACTGGGGACCTGCCCCTATCTGCATAGGCATTTGTCTGCTTGCTGCTGCTATCAATATCTTACCACCCCACCCAACAGGACTCTGGATTAACAACAGTGGATTATAGCTGAAAGAAATTCAAGACACAGGCTCTCTCTGTTGAGCAATACATAGGGAATCCCCAAAGCTTAGAAAGCACACAAAAACAAAGATACTAAAGGTGTTTGAATTCTCTGGTAGCTATAGCCATAACAAACGTTGAATACAACCAAACTTCTAGCCACATTAATATACATATGCACACAAAATACACATTTACTTCAATATCTGTTATCCACAACAACATGTCTGGTTTTCAATGAAAAAGAAATTCAAAGTATGCCAAAAGACAAAAACAAAACACACAAACAAAATAGTCTGGACAAAGCAATAATCAAAATGAGATTCAGGTATGACTCAGACATTGACATTATCAAAAAGAGAATTTAAAATAACTATGAGTAATAAGCTAAGGGCTCTTAAGGAAAAATTAGACACATGCAAAAACAGATGGGTAATGTAGGAAGAGAAATGGAAACTCAAACAATTAAATTTATAATGCAAATGTAACTGGAATACCAAAGGAGAAGAAAGAGAGAATGGAGTGGAAGAAATATATAAAGTAATAATGTCTGAAACATTCCAAAATTGATGAAAGACACCAAACCTCACATCCAGGAAGTTCAAAGAACACCAAGCAGGATAAATGTCAATGAGCTACACCTAGGGTATCATATTCAAACTGTACAATATTCAAACCAGAAACAAAGAGAACCTTAGGAAAGGGAAGAGAGGTGGAGGAAGGAGAGGGGAGTAAACACCTTATAGAGGAACAAGAGTAAAAATTACAGTGGATTTCTTATCAGAAACTGAGTAGGAAGTGAGTGGAGTGAAATATTTAAAGTATTGAAACCAAAAGAAGGCCAATCCAGAATTCTACATCCAGTGAAATTAGCAGCCTTCTAAAGTGAAGGATAAAGACTTTCTTGAACAAACAAAAATTGAGGACATCTGTTGCTAGCCGTGTTCTTCGGGTAGATGAAAATGTTATAGGTCAAAAACTTGGATCTTCATAATGAAATAAATAGTGTAGGGGAAAGTATATATGAAGGTAAAATAAAATCCTTTTATTTTTCTTATTTTTAAATGATCTAAAAGACAACTCTTTGTATAAAGCAATCAAAATAAAGATGTCTCTGATGGTTGTAGTTTATGTGTGAATGAAACAAATAATAACAATGTCAGGGGGAGGAATAGGGATATACTATTGCAGGGTACATACACTGTGGGTGAAGCAATATAAAGTTATTTCAAAGCGAATTTAGGTTATTTAGAAGTGTATGTTGTAAAATCTAAAAACACCACTGAACATGCTTTTTAAAAGTATAAAGATAATATAAGAATGAATTAAATAATAGAAAATAGTCAAAACCAGAGAAAACAGAGAAGCATATGGGGAAGTCAAATGCAGTGAGTTAAACAACCCTTAGATAGATAGATACAATTTTTTATGTTAAAGGCATGTTTGACAACCAATAATAAAATTAAATGATGCATTTAAGAATGATCAATTTTGCTATAGAAGATAAGAAAATAGATGGGATGACTGAAATTCATAAGATGCATGAAGCCTAAAAAAAAAAGTAACAAAGAATTTTTGAGATATGAGCAAGATTCATAGGAATGTTAAGTATGTGTAATAATAATGAGTTAATGTGTTTCTTGTGAGAGATAGACATAATACTCAAGAAGTGATAAATATTGAGTATAAGAAAATAACTGGTATGACATGCTAAAGAAACGTACAATTAATAGAAAGTAAGATCAAGTAAAAATGAATATCATTTAAGGACAGAAAACAAGGAAAAGATGAAGTCATTGTCATGCCACCTCTAGACTGACAGCTCTTTCACTTCTAGGTCGTACACTCTTTAGAGACATAGCATGATGGTTTATCCTGACCATACATATACTTCCCCAAGATATGCAGATAAAACATATAGTTTTTCAGTAGCTGATTAGCAGGGTACAGTTTTGACCCAACTTGTCCCTGCCTCTTTCCTATAGAGTAAGTATGCACCACTAGCCTAAGAGTCTCAACTTGCCTATGTTTCTTCACTTTTGACTCCATTTGGAATCCATTTTAATAAGCCATGTGAGCTGTGCATATTCACTTGGTGTTTGAGATTTTTTTCCAGTATCTAGGATAATTCAGTTGGTAGTGTTGTTGGACCATACCACTGCATCAAAGTAATTTTCTACACAATAGCTATAAAAACTGTATGTTTCTTGTCATTAGCAATGTACTCAAATGAATAAAGTCTAGAAAAGAGGATGATAGTTGTTCAAAATATCTAGCAAAGAAGGCAACTACCATATAATTTAGGTCCCTCTTTTACTCTACGCCACAATATTCTATTTATCAAAATGGGAAGTTAAAATTAATGAAAGACTGTTAGAGAATGATTGTGGAAGAGTATAGCATGAAAAATAATTTCAAAATATGATAATTACATTATTATACTTAGTTAATACTTATCTTTTTTCCTTGTAAAATTAAGAAGTAGTAGAATTTTAAAATATTCAACAAAGAAAAGAAACATTCTAAATATGAAACATTATTCAGGCCGGTAACAGTGGCTCACATCTGTAATCCCAGCACTTTGGGAGGCCAAGATAGGAGGATTTTTTTAGCCCAGGAGTTCAAGACTAGTCTGGGCAGCATAGGAAGACCCTCATCTCTTTAAAAAAATTAAAAACTTAGGCATGGCGGTGTGTGCCTATAGTCCCATACATTTATATATATATATAGTCCCATACATATATATATATGCTGACACATATATATATTATTCTAATAAAATAACAAATTATTATATATTTAAAATTATATATATTTCTAGACAATATATATTATATAAATATATATATACTGAACATATATATACATTAAATATATACTATATATACACACACACTAAATATATACTTATATATATATATAAAACTCTCATTCTACAGGTGCATCTGTTTGCCATATTTCTGATGTATGTTTATTTACTTTTCCAAAAACGAATCCATAATCAATTTGCCTTATAGTAGATATTGACATAGATAAAATGATGTTTCTTAATTACTGTAGTAACAACTACACTATGCATTACAAATATTGTGAATCATGTTGAATTTTGAAGATATAATAAAAATATTTTTAATTATTATGTTTCATCGTAATGGTGTAATTTGAAGCAGTGAACACGTGCTCAGGAGAGTGACATATATTACAGTGAACATTTACTTTGGTGGAAACAATATAGAAACATCCATATTTGATGAGATAGCCCATTCTTGTATTTTCTTAGTTAAGGAAATCATCCAGAGATGAAAATATTTCATAATATACTTGAAACATTCAGAAGAGAAAAATAATGAAGAAAGTTTCTTCAAAGCATAAATGACAAAACTGTTCATATGTTAATAGTTTACATATGAAAATCACTCTTACAGTAGATCATAAAAAATATAGAATAATGAAACTCTTAGTATTAAATATCCCAGAATTAAATTATTTATTAAAAGCAAAGACAGGAAATTTAATCTACCATTCTCTAAAGATATGAAAGTGTTGGCCTCATATTGCTTTAGAAAGAAAAATATAATATTTATTCAGTGTATTTTTACAATTTGAAACAAAAGGTGGGCAAATTTTACATTCTCAATTATTTTAATTATGAAAAGAAACAACAAAATTAGTCACTTAAGGAAGAAATATAATTGTCCTGAGAGACTGGAGCTAAGTGGTCAAAGCAGATTGTAAACAATAAAGGACTTAATTTTGAGGCTTGGGATCTTGGTTGGCTTACACAAGGTATGTTAAATATCTGAAAAAAATGTATATTTGTTTTGTTAAATAATTTATTTGTAGATAAAGATGTATGACTCCCCAAGGAGAGCTATTCTCCTAAAACATTTAATACAACAGAAATTTTAAAGATCTGGAGAAAGAAGAGTAAAATTTTACATTTTAAATGAATGTTGGCTTTTAGGAAATGCTGACTCTAAAATAAATTCCTAGGCAAGGCATGCAATTTTAATTTCTGCCTTGATCTCTAGAAAAAGTATTCAGCAAAGATTAGCAAAGTTAACTGTGCTTTCTTTTCTCTACAAGATGATTTAAAAATTCAGTTCTATGTAATGCATCTACTCCATTTTTACCACACGAAAACATCTTTTAGAGATACATGTCGGGCAATAACCTAGGGCCCCCATGCTATTGTGTGCCGCTTGCTATTATGCTATTTTTGTATCCACTCTAGAAACATTGCCTCTGATACCAATGATAGAATGGGGGATTTTAGAGTGCCCTAGTTTCAGTTCAGATGTTCGGTTTTGTACTTGTACTTTTTAAAATATGACTTCTCAGCAGTATGTTACAATCAACAGACGGGACTCTATGTATCCCCTCACTAAGAAATAACAAGTACCACTTCTCCATCACCCGAAATGTAATAATATCTCTGCTCTGTTACAATTATTTTTGACAGAATATGAAGAAGAATAGATGGATTATAGAAACCAGAGTCCTCACAAAATAGACAAGTTGAGGAACTACAGGATAAAGCAACAGAAAACACTGTATCATGATGTTTTTGAAATTTTAATTTCATAATAAAGCGATATAGTAGCTTCATTTTAAATTTAAAAAATAGCTACATTGTAAAATATTTGCATGATCTAAGATTAGCTGCATTGCATCTTAGCAATTGTTTAAGAAACTCAGTCTAAATATCATCTACACAGAAATTCTCTCTGTATACCATTTTTTGAAAACATTTCTAAATAAGTTTTTAATGCATGAACCTTTTGTGGGGCACAGTGTCTCCGTTTAGTAGACTGCCGATTCTTTTTACTTAAAGTTATGTTGTATAAAAATGGTGTGCGTAATGAAGATTTAAGTGCCATGTGAAATGTTCATAGCAATTGAAGGACATTATTGAGGACTCCTGCTTGGCGCATTTATCCCTAATTGCACATACGGCACCCAACTTCTTCAGCAGAAATATGGACCTAATGGAAATCCTTTGACTGGACTGGAAAATATGCTTGTCACCAGCATCCATCTTAATAGAAAAGTAACTGCACTTGCTCATTCCCGATCCAGATTTGCAAAGCGCCTCTTTATAATCATCATAAAACCTCAAGACTGCCCAGAGAGCACCTTAGCGACCTAGGAGATAGCTCAATCAACGATTTTAATAGAAGAGTTTGTTTTTCCATTTAGTTGGGAAAATTTGGATTGCTCTGTTACCAAGCTCTTATAGTCTATCAGACACTGAAGCTCAGATGTCCTTGCTTCCTTAATATTTATACTCTTATAAGTTTCCCGTTTGGAATAATACAACAGAAATCACAGAACTCCTGATAAATGCCATTTTCCTTTAGCTATCATTTCCAGATAAAATTAGTAAATTCCTTCCCTGCCTGGTTGTATTTGGCTATTGGGTGTATTTGTTGTATTCATATTTGTGTACATAAAATATCTATATGTGTATAGTAAAGACATTGCCTTTTTCCTCACACTACATACTTATGAAGGTGTATAAACATGAAAAATAATCGTGATGGGACATTTGAGTAAAAATTGCATTGGATATTTCATATATGATATCAAAGTTCTCTATAAATATAAGAAAATAAATCTAGGGAAAAAGCATAAAATATATGCTTTTTCAAAGACCACATGAGGAAAAGTTAAGTAATAAACGAATTGTACACTGGCATTATAAATATGGAAACGTGAACAACACGTGGTTCTGGGTGTCTGTGTCAGTTGCAGGCTGTGTGAAGAAACCTTAGTTATTTGTATTATGCTATTTTTGTGCCCAGCCTAGAAATACTGCCTCTGATGCCAATGACAGAATGAAGGACTTTTGAGAGTCCCAGTGTTAGTTCATACGTTTGGTTTTATATTTTACTTGTAAACTAAGACTTCTCAGCAGTGTGCTACAACCAACAGTAGGAACTAACTAACTAAAATGTATCTGAAAGAGCTTGGTCAAGTCTGGAATGAAGTGCTTTGTAACAGTATGGAAGAGGCTCTCATTTCGTAGAAATACAAAGGACTAAAGACTGGAGAAGAGAGAAGGCAATGAAGAATTCTATACCAAAAATTTCAAATTTAAATCAGAGTTCTAGAGCAGAAAGGGAGTTTATGTGGTTAAGACAGAAAAGAGAATATTCTGAGGGGAATGTTTATTATTTTGGGTAAAAATTATTAACTCTGTCATACACCTTGTTTACAGATAGCTAAATTAATAACCAAGAAAAAATATTCTACCAATGAATGCATCAAATATATATGTAGACTTTGTCTTCTGGTACCAAATATTGTGTCTCTGTGTAGTCAAATACAGTCTAACTTGTAAAAGACAACAGTACATACTGGAAAGATTTTTCTTTTCAAGTGGTAGTTCCTGTTTGAACACAGTATTTTGAAACTGGCATTCTAATAAATATAAAGAAATTACTCTTGTGATCAAAAGAGGTGTGATTTTCTGTCTACCTCAATGTCATTCTTACATTTTCACTTAATATTGAAAAGATGAATACACAATTGCAGATTGAAAAGATTTAAACTGACTTCCAAATTGCATTTTGCTCATTTCTTTTTTCTCCAGACAAAATTATGTGTAAACCATGTAAGTGAATAACATTGTTTTTTCATTTTTAAAATATCAAGTATAAGTCTGCTTTTCTGTAGACATACCATAGCCTGTTGTATATTTATAGCCAGCATTGGTTTTGTATGCATTTTGGCCATATAAAATAAGAATTTGTCTCTTTCACCAGCACTTGAGTAAAAAAAAAAAACATAGTTTCACGTTAAAAGATTAGATTTATGAATAGTAATTTTAACTCTTTCCTGCCTTTTAGAGTCCCTTTCAACTTTTGGAAATGTAAGTGAATAAAACAAAAAAAAATGAGTTTTACAAATGTCTTATGAATAAGTTTTTAATAATATTATAATTCTGAGAATACATAATCCAAGAAAGTTATGCTGATTTAGCCTGTATTTAGAATCTGAAATGTAAGGTAATTCATACTCTAAATACACATATTCTTTGTTTAAAAATTGACATATGAATTTGGTATGTTACTCTCATCTGTAACATGCAATTTATGATACCCACTGAAATGGTTTGGATTTGTGTACCCACCCAAATCTCATCTTGAATCGTAACCCCATAATCCCCATATATTGTGAAAGGGACCCTGTGGCAGGTAATTGAATCATGGGGGCAGTTCCCCCCATGCTGTTCTTGTGATACTGAATAAGTTCTAACAAGATATGATGGTTTTATAAGGGGCTTCCCCTTTCACTTGGCACAGATTCTCTCTCCTGCCACCCTGTGAAGAGATGCCCTCCACCATGATTGTAAGTTTGGTGAGGCCTCTGCAGCCATGTGGAATTGCAAGCCAATTAAACCAATTTTCTCTTTATGAATTACCCAGTCTTTCTCTAGTGTGAGAAAAAACTAATACAGTAAATTGGTACTGGGAGTGGGGCACTGCTATAAGGATGCCCAAAAATGTGGAAGTGACTTTGGAACTGAGCAACAGGCAGAGGTTGGAAAAGTTTGGAGGGCTTAGAAGAAGACAGGAAAATGTGGGAATGTCTGGAACTTTCTAGACACTTGGAGGCCTCAGAAGAAGATAGGACGATATGGGAAAGTTTGGAACTTCCAAGAGACTGTTGAATGACGTTGACCAGAAGACTGATAGTGACATGAACAATGAAGTCCAGGCTGATGTAGTCTTGGATGGAGATAAGAAACTTCTTGGAAACTGGAGCAAAGGTGACTCTTGCTACGCTTTAGCAAAAAGGCTGGTGGCATTCTGTTTGTGCCCTAGAGATCTGTGGAACTTTGAACTTGAGAGACATGATTTAAAGTGTCTGGTGGAAAAAAATTTCTAAGTGGCAAAATGTTCAAGAGGAAGCAGAGCATAAAAGTTTGGAAAATTTGTAGCCTGACGATGAAATAGAAAAGGAAAACCTACTTTCTGAGTAGAAACTCAAACCCACTGCAGAAATTTGCATAAGTAACAAGGAGCTGAAAGTTAATCTCCAAGACAATAGGAAAACTGTCTCCAGAGCATGTCGGAGACCTTCATGGCAGCCTCTCACATCACAGGCCCAGAGGACTAGGAGGGAATCGTAGTTTCATGGACCTGGCCCAGTCCCCACAACCCACTTTGTGCATCTGCAGCTCTGTGCAGGGGCCCCCTCCTCTGTACAGAGATGGTAACCTGTATCCCAGCTGCTTCAACTTTAGCCATGGCTAAAAGGGTCCAAGGTATAGCTTGGGCCATTGCTTCAGAGGATGCAAGTCCCAAGCTTTGGCAGCTTCCATGTGATGTTGACCCTGCAGGTGAACATATGTTAAGAATTGAGGTTTGGAAACTTCCACCTAGATTTCACAGGATGTATGGAAACACCTGGATTTCCAGGCAGAAGTTTGCTACAGGAGCAGAGTCCTCATTAATATCTATTAGGACAGTGCTGGAGGGAAATATGGGATTGGAGCCCACACATAGAGTCCGCACTGGGGCACTGCCTAGTGGAGCCGTGGGAAGAGGGCCGCCATCCTCAGGACCCAGGAATGGTAGATGCACAAACAGCTTACACTGTGCACCTGGAAAAGCTACAGACAACCAACAGCAGCTCTTGAAAGCATCTGGGAGGGGGACTGTACCCTGAAAAGCCACAGAGGCAGAGCTGTCCAAGGCCATGGGAGCCCACCTCTTGCATCAGCGTGACGTGGATGTGATACATGGAGTAAAAGGAGATCATTTTGAAACTTTAAGGTTGAATGACTGCCCTGTTGGATTTCGAGCTTTCACGAGACCTGTAGCTCCTTTGTTTTGGATAATTTCTCCCATTTAGAATGGGTGCATTTACCCAATGCCTGTACCTCTATTGTATCTAGAAGTAACTAAGTTGCTTTGATTTTACAGGCTCAAAAGTGGAAGGAACTTGCCTTATTTCAGAAGAGACTTTGGACTTGCACATTTGGATTAATGCTGGGATGAGCTAAGAATTTGGGGGACTGTTGAAAAGGCATGACTGTGTTTTGAAATGTGAGGACATGAGATTTAGGAGGCGCTAGGGGTGAAATGATATGGTTTGGCTTTGTGTCCCCACCCAAATTTCATCTTGAATAGTAATCACATAATCCCCACGTATTATGGGAGGGATGCAGTGGGAGGTAATTGAATCATGGGGTCAGTTTCTTCCCATGCTGTTCTCGTGATAGTGATTTCTCACAAGATCTGATGGTTTTATAAGGGGCTTCCCCCATCACTTGGCACTCATTCTCTCTCCTGCTACCCTGTGCAGAGGTGACATCTGCCATGATTTTAAGTTTCCTGAAGCCTCCCCAGCCATGTGGAACTGTGAGTCAATTAAGCCACTTTTCTTTATGAATTACCTAGTCTTGGGTATTTCTACATAGCAGTGTGAGAACAGCTTAATACACCTGGTGCTATCACGCTAAATTATTGAATTTTTACTTTTAAAGCACTTCTTGTTCAAACTTATCCCAATAATATTAAATAGCAGTTTCCTATTTTGTCCACCACCCTATTAAATTGTCAGTAGGAATAAAGATTATTTTTTGAATGTAAATTGTCTGGAAAGTTTTAAAATGTCAAAACATTTTACATGTTTTCTTCTAAATTATATTATAATTATGTAAGTGCTACATGGCAAACATATAAACATGCCAACCTCTAGGCCAGCCTTGTGGCAAACTGGTAGATAAAAGATGCAGAAGCAAAAGAAACTATCATGCTACCTGACTTCAAACTGTACTGCAAGGCTACAGTAACCAAAACAGCATGGTAATGGTACAAAAACAGATATATAAACCAATGGAACAGAACAGAGGCCTCAGAAGTAACACCACACATCTATAACCATCTGATCTTTGACAAACCTGTCAAAAACAAGCAATGGGGAAAGATTCCCTATTTAATAAATGGTGCTGTGAAAACTGGCTAGCCATATGCAGAAAACTGAAACTGGACCCCTTCCTTACACGTTATATAAAAATTAACTGAAGATGGATTAAAGACTTAAACATAAGACCTAAAACCACAAAAACCCTAGAAGAAAACCTAGGCAATACCATTCAGTGATAAAATCTTAAATTTCAGGGGGAAAGGCAACAAAAACCAGCCTCAGGTCACTGGAAATCCGCAGCAATTCAGGGAAGAAGATAAGAACAACAGAAGAACAACAACCATAGAACAGGAATACGTACTAGGTCCAGTGTTGCACCTGCAGGAGGGGAAGGATCATTAGTGAAAGCTGGGCCACTGACACCCAGGTTCACAATGCCTGCCTGACTGAGGCTAAGTATAAAGGTCAGGGCATGTACTGGTTCTTCATCCCTGCTATGCTGGCAAGCATCAAGTAAGAAACTTTCAAATATAGCTACAAGACACAGGTTCTCTCTACAGAGCAGTACAAAGGAGAAATCTAAGAAGAGAACACAAAGAGGAGCAGGCTTTGGTAACCCCACTTACCAAATAAGATATACCGAAAAAAGGTAAGGTGACCAAGAAGAATTTGAAGCCTCTGTTGTACTGTGGGTAACCACAGCAACAGCAAACTCAAACCCAGTCCAATCCCTATTTAGATAAACACAAATCCCCATGTGAAAACTATTTACCTTATTCTCTACTATCCTATACACAATTGTCAGATTTCAACAATAAAAGGAGAGGCATACAAAAAGACCTCAGGCACATTGTTAGAAAACTGATTATGTAAATTATATGTCTCATTTTATATGTTAGGCATTGTAAAACCTTTGGAAGTCTCGTGGCTATGTGAAATTACTGTATGTGTAGGAAGAGGTCAATAGGCTGTAGATATTTGATCACAGCACTCTTATGTTCTATAATTGAGCTATGAATATTTGTTTAATTCAAGATGAAAAGGTGAAAGATACCTTATGGCACCTCAAGTGTTTAAACTTTGGAAGATAATTTGGTTAATATGAACTGATTTCAAGGGTGACTACAAAGAAAATATGTGAGTAATAAGGACCAAAGAGGATCATGGAATATCAGACAAAAATCAGTTCAACTGAAGAGCAAAACCTACCAGGCTATTCTACAATGGAATGAGAAACCCACTATCGGGGAAAACCAAAGATGCCTTAGGTCTTAACTTCAGAAAGGCTTTGATTCAGTGCCATATTAATTGTTAGCAAGGCAATAGAGTTTGGATCAGAATCTGAAATACATAATGTCACCAATTGAAAATCATATGTAAAATATCTGGATTATGGAACACATATAAAAATGCCATTTTATTACTTCGAATTACACATAGAAATTGTTACCATATTATAGAAAATTTTGACAAGAAAATAACTGTGAGGACTTCCATTAAGTAATAAACTATGTACCAATGGAGACTATCAGTACATTTGCAACTGGGCCAGCACACAGAATTTGCCCAGATAGAAAGAAAAACTTTACTTAATTTTGAGAAATGTAATTTAATAAATGGAAATAAAAATAAATAACATTAAGAACTCTTAAAATAATAAAATAAGACTCTTTTTAGAAGCAAATTAAATGCAGAAATGCTTTTGGGTTAACCCTGTTGAATGTTGGTCATGAACAAATGGAGTAATGAATTTTTAGTAAACACAATGCCTATCACAATAAAAATATTTGCTTTGTATTTTAAATCTATGTTGTAAGTTTTTATATTATCATTATACTTTAAGTTCTGGGGTACATGCGCAGAATGTTCAGGTTTGTTACATAGGTATACATGTGCCATAGTGGTTTGCTGCACCCATCAACCATCACCTACATTAGGTATTTCTCCTAATGCTATCCCTCCCCTAGCCCCCCAACCCCGGACCGGCCCCAGTGTGTGATGTTCCCCTCCCTGTGTCCATGTGTTCTCATTCTTCAACTCCCACTTATGAGTGACGACATGCAGTGTTTGGTTTTCTGTTCTTGTGTTAGTTTGCTGAGAATGATGATTTCCAGCTTCATTCATGTCCCTACAAAGACATGAACTCATTCTTTTTTATGGCTGCATAGTATTCCACAGTGTATATATGTGACATTTTCTTTATCCAGTCTATCACTGATGGACAATTGGGTTGGCTCCAAGTCTTTGCTATTGTGAATACTGCCACAATAAACATACGTGTGCATGTGTCTTTATAGTAGAATGATTTATGATCCTTTGGGTATATACCCAGTAATGGGATTGCTGGGTTAAATGGTATTTCTAGTTCTAGGTCCTCGAGGAATCTCCACACTGTCTTCTACAAGGTTGAACTAATTTATGCTCCCACCAACAGTGTAAAAATGTTCCTATTTCTCCAAATCCTCTCAAGCATCTGTTGTTTCCTGACTTTTTAATGATCGCCATTCTAACTGGCATGAGATGGTACCTCATTGTGGTTTTGATTTGCATTTCTCTAATGACCAGTGATGATGAGCTTTTTTTCCTATGTTGGTTGGCCACATAAATGTCTTCTTTTGAGGAGTGTCTGTCTATATCCTTCACCCATTTTTTGATGGGGTTGTTTTTATTTTTCTTGGAAATTTGTTTAAGTTCTTTGTAGATTCTGGATATTATCCCTTTGTCAGATGGATAGATTGCAAAAATTTTCTCCCATTCTAGTTTAATTAGATCCCATTTGTCAATTTTGGCTTTTGTTGCCATTGCTTTTGGTGTTTTAGTCATGAAGTCTTTGCCCATGCCTATGTCCTGAAAGGTATTTATTCTTTATTTGTTGTTTAATAAACGGTATTTATTCTTTGTTTATTTTATACCTAAATGGTATATATTCTTCATTTAAAAACCTTCATTCTTCATTTACAAACTTTTCAGACAATTTATATTTAATACCTCAATGGAATTTTATCCCATTGAGGTATGTATTTGTGTTCTACAGATGCATAACAAATTATCACAAACTCAGTGACTTAAAACAAAGCAAACAAGAAATTATCTCAAAGTTTCTGTAGGGTAGAAGTCTGGCCTGATGTCTTCTAGTTCTCCTCTCAGGGTATGTCAAGGTTAAAATCCAATCATCCAGAGTGAGATTTCATCTGGAGGCTCTGTGGAAAAATTCAATTCCATGCACTTGCTTGCTGATAACAGAATTCAGTTTCTTGTGGTTGGAGGACTGGAGTCTTACTTTCCCTGCTGGCTTTCAGGCAGGCAGGATCGTCCTTCTATTCTTTTGAGGACACTGCATTCCCACCATGTGATCCTCTTTATCTTTGAAGCCAGTGTGTCAAATCCTTCTCACATCTTGAATTTTTCTGAGCACAGAATGTCTCTCCTTGTAAAATGGTTTATTGGATTAGGTCAGATCCACCTGAATAATCTTCTCATTATAAAGTGTATTAGTTCATTTTCATGCTGCTATCAAAGACATACTGGAGAATGGGTAATTTATAAAGGAAAGAGCTTTAATTAACTCACAGTTTAGCATGACTGGGGAGGCCTCAGGAAACTTACAATCATGGTGGAAGAGGAAGCAAACACATCCTTCTTCACATAGCAGCAGGAGACAGAAGTAGGAGTGAAGTAGGGCAGGGGGAAGCCTATAATAAAACCATCAGCTCTCATGAGAACTCACTCAGTGTCACAAGAACAGCAGCAGGAGGGTAACCATTTCCATGATTCAATTACCTCCAAAAGGGTCTCTCCCATGACACGTGGGTATTAAAGGACTACAATTCACAATGAGCTTTGGGTGGGGACATACCAAAAACATATCATAAGGTCAGCCTTGCCACAGGATATATCCTAATCACAGGAGTAAAATCCATCCTATTCTCAATTCCAGGAATTCTGCAGGGCATGTATACTAGATGAAAGGGAAATTCTGGAAGCTGTTTTTTAATTCCGCCTAGTTCACAGAGACAGAGACACACCAGTCAGGTTGGAGTTTCAACAGAGGTTGCCATTTCCTTCCTCAATCCTCCCCATGGGGGAAAGATTTCTCAGAATTCTGCCTCATCTTCTCTGTGAGCTCTTGGTGGGTTCAGTGAAGGAAACATCTGAATGATGGTTTGAAGTCCCCTTTCCTGTGGTCCTCAGTGGCTGCACACTCTCACACTAAATCACATTTATCATTTAGACATCTAGTCTATATTTCTAACTGACTTTTCTTTCCAGCTTATGTGGAATTTAGCAGTGTCTATCCCAGGCAAACAAATGCTCCAGCCATTCTTCCCAATAGGCAGTCCTCTTTCTCCAGATTTTGGAATGGTTGTTTGCCCTAACACGTAAGTTCTGTAAAGGGTTAAGAGAAATTGTGTTTGTAGTTTGTTTTGCTTTTGTCTCTTATTATAAAGGTAGCCATAATTCCTCTTCAAATCTTGGTTTTATTCTTGTTGTAAATCTTTTTCTCTTTAAAACACATCAAAGAGTGAAGTGGAAAATTCCAACACATGATTTGATGTCCAAACTGAAACACCAAGGAAAGTTCCCCAAATCAAATGTGCTTCATAACTCTATGCATTCAACTTCATCATTCTCTCATTGATTGATTGATTGATTGATTGATTTTCCTCATCTTTAATCCAAAAGAGCCTCAGGGCTTTGGTCAAATGCTCTATGGATAGGAAGATTTTCATGGCATGAGTGAGTTGCATCATTTCTAGGCAATGTTCCATTCGGCATGCCTCAGGCTAGCAGGACAGTTGAAGATAGATGAGGATGTCAGGTCACAGTAAGTTGTACATTAATCCATGCTCCCACTATGGTGACAGTTAACTTTGTGTGATGGGCACTGGGAAAGAGCAGTGATGTAAGTGTGTATGCTTGCCAGCTTTTGCCATTTTTCACATCCCTTGCTAACTGCTCCTGAAACGATGAAAGAAAGCTTACAAAAAATCTATTTCAGACAAAAACATGTTCTATTCCATAGGCAGTTACTGTTATTTCATTCAATGACATTTCTTTAGGCTTCAGATATATTTTAACTCTACTAAATATTCAGATAGATTCCTGTTTCAACTTCTTAGACTGGGATATTTTTGTCTTTGAATTCAATGTGTTTCAGCCTGTAAGTCATGGAAGAGCCTTGAAGGCAAATGGGCTTATTTTGTTTTATTGCTTATTATATAATCTATTGCTCTGCTCTCTTTAATTGTACTTATATTAATTCTAACACAACATCGGCTGAATGCCATGGTGTCAGTTGAATTATGTACTGCTGATCATTTTATAGTAGTGATATTGATTTAGTTTAATATTTCCTTTTGTTCAATCAAACTCTATTTTTCTAAGATTGTTTCTATATTTAAACAGCTAAATGCATTTCTTTCATAATTAAATACCAAAGACTAACTATTGCCTGAAGCAGAGAACAATTTGAAAATTTTACAATCATAATAACATTCACATTTCTACATAAAGGCCAGCAATGAATATTTACTATGTCAATCACAAAAATAAGTCAAGAATTGAGCATGCCTCTGTTATAAAACTTGAAAAAAAAAATCTCAAAAACATTTAACATAAATACTGGCAAAGCAAAGCTGTTCATTCACACAAGCAATGAGCTTTGGAACCAGGGCTTTAGGCTAAGAATAGTTGATCTTTTTAACTTCTCATTATCCTTTGCAGGCATTAGCTCTTTTTGCTCTTTATGACATGGAAATGCAACCCTAAACATAGGCTGGTGGAAGTCAAGTGAACACATCGTTGTGGCTGGAAGAAGAGTGGAATCATATGATTAGCCAGTTCTGGGTTGTTTATCCAGGCTAGCTTGAGGAGGTCTCATCAGTTGCACAAGAGTAAATAGATGAGATCTGGTTATTATAAAATGGAGTAGTGGTTGTTACCTATAGTGGCCTGAATGCTGGCCCCTAAAAAGATATGTCCGTATCAACAGAATCTGTAAATGTTACTTTAGTTTTAAAACAGATCTTTCAGATTTAATTAAGGATTGGGAAATGAGATCATCCTGGATTATCTGGATAGACTCTAAATTTAATGGCAAGCATCCTTAGAAGAGAAGAGAAGAAGACATAGACAAATAAAGAAGGTCATGCAAAAACGGAGGAAGAAATTAGGGTTACACAGCAACAAGCCAAGAAATGTCTGGAGCCAGCAAAAGTTGAAAAAGGCAAATAAGTATTCTGCCCTGGAGCCTTCAGAGAGAACATGTTTCTCCTGAACCTTGGTTTCAGAGATCTGGCCTCTAGAACTGTGAGACGCTATGTTTCTGTTGCTGTAAGTCCGTAAGTTTCTGGTGATTTGTAATGGCCATGTGTAACCAATATAACATCAAAACAAGCAAAGACTGAGCAGATAGGATCTTTAAAATCATATTTTAAATATCTAAATATTTTTAATATTTAAAATTAAATATCTAAATATTTTTAATATTTAAAATTAAATATCTAAATATTTTTAATATTTAAAATTAAATATCTAAATATTTTTAATATTTAAAATTAAATATCTAAATATTTTTAATATTTAAAATTAAATATCTAAATATTTTTAATATTTAAAATTAAATATCTAAATATTTTTAATATTTAAATATTTACATTCATAGCTCTTCCTGAAATCCTGCTGAGATACTGAATAAAACTACATTTAATATAAACTTAGAAAGAACTGACATCTTCCAAGTGCTGATTCAGAAATGTGGGACTTCTCTCCATTCATGCAGCACTGTTTATACATACTTAAGGTTTTATAACTTTCATGATGTATATTCAATCTTGATCATTAAATATTATCAAATATTTTATCCATTTTCATTCATAACCACTCTTGGAAGTTATAAATGGATAATTTGGAGATACTTGTTCTGCCCCTAGATTTCATATTAGGGGTTTTTTCAAATTTATTTATATTTATTATTATTATTTTTTTGACAGTCTCGCTCTGTTGCCCAGGCTGGAGTGCAGTGGCTCGACAGCAACCCCCACCTCCCAGGTTTAAGGAATTCTCTGGCCTCAGCCTCCGCAATAGCTGGGACTACAGGTGTGCACCACCACACCCAGCTAGTTTTTGTATTTTCACTAGAGACAGGGTTTTACAGGCTGGTCTCGAACTCCTGAGTTCAGGTGGTCCACCTGCCCAGCCTCCCTAAGTGCTGGGATTACAGGTGTGAGCCACAGCACCCGACTGACTCCACATTAGTTTTAATATTCAGTTAAGTCTCTGTTTACATGTCATCTTTGGAAATGTTAAAATATAGAGGAATAAAAGAAGAAAATAAAAAACATTATGTTTTCAGCAGAAGCCATTATTACTAAACTTGTTTATTTACTATCAAAATCTATTAGACATCTGCTTCTCTCTTCCTCCTGAACATGGAAAAGCAAGCATCCTCTGTTTCCTACAATATCTGTGTCCTAGGTTTGCTTGAATTCCATTTTCTACCTCCTTGTCTAGATCCCTCTGTATTAGCTTGGGTTAAAAAATACATTCAGACTTTTCAAACTTGTAAGACATGGATACATGGTCCTCTACCTTGACAGTTTGCTCATGACAGGTAGAAATATCCTAAAACTCCTTCCTTACCCTATTCCCTTATTGTTTTTGAAATTTCACTCCTGGTTCGTATATTTACATATATATATATATATATAAAATTGTTGTAGTTACATTTAATGTAATTGCTATTATTTATAATCATGTTTATCAGCAGGAACATTATACCCATTCAGGATAATAGGACACTATGTTTGAAAGTATTTCCTGCATCGCAGGTACTAAGTACTAGTAGCACCCTTCTGTTATTTTGACAACTAACAAAGACCTAACACATTTCCAAATGCCTTCTAGGGAAATAGCACTATTCCAGGTGAGAATTCCTGACATTAATTAAAATGTATTTAGATATGCCAATTTGGTTTACTAATATATTTGATTACTGTTCCTTTGACATTTTACCCTTGTCTCTAGGATTAATTTTCTTCCTCTTTGCAAATGATGATAATAGTTTTTCAAGTGAGAGTGTAAAACGGTAAATTTCCTAAGTCTTTGTTTTTCCTAAATGCCTTAATTTCACCCTCCGTTTTTTATGAGTATCAGAGTTGATCTTGAAGGTTTGGTTTCCTTCACCTTTTTTAATGCTTTGCCCCCCTGTCTACAAATCCAATATTGCCAATGAGAAATCTAATGCAATTACTCTTGCTTCTTGGTAATTAACCCATCTCTTCCTTCTGCTTAAAAACCTTTTGTAAATTATATTTTGTCTTGCAACAGGAGTTTATGTGTAAATTTATTTTTATTTTTGATTATTCTGTAAAGCAGTTAGTGAACGTTTTAAGTACAAAAAAATTTTTTTTGAATATCTCTTGGGGACTATTTCTTCCATTATTTCTTTCTGGAATGCCTATAAGATAAATGCAGGGCTTTCTGATTTGGGCCTTTTGGAATCAATTTTGCTTTTATAGATTCTCTCCACATATTTTGTATTGGGTTCTAGAAAATTATTTGTTCACTCTATTACTCAATAGTTTGCTACTTTATTGTGCTCAGTCTGCTAGACAACCATCTTAAAATTTATTTCAAAAATTGTGTTTTTTCTTACTAAAATGTCGCTATAACTTCTTACTTTCTTCCACTTTTGAAATATTTGCATTTATTTGAATCATATCTTTTTTATGGTTGACCCTTGAACAATACAGAAGTTAGGAACGCTAACTGTGCAGTATACATGAATATCTGTGTATAACTTTGAACTCCCTAAAAACTTAACTAGTATAATAGTAGCCCACTGTTGACTGGATGCCTCTCCAATAACATGAACTGTCAATTAAGACATACTCTGTATGTTATATGTATTACATGTTGTAATCTTACAAAAAAGTAAGTTAGAGGAAAAAATGATTTCAAGAAAATTATAAGGCAGAGATATTTACTATTCATCAAGCAAATTTGCATCATAAAGGTCTTCATTCTCTGCTTCATGTTGAGTAGGCTGGGGAGGAGGAGAAAGAAGAGGAGGGGCTGGTCTTGCTTTTTCAGAGGCAGAAGAGATGGAGGAGGTGGAAGGGGAGACAGGAGAGAGTGACAGTCTTAGTGTAAATTTGTGGAAATAGAGTGTAATTTCTGTCTTTTTTTTTTGCTTTTTTTCCTTTCTCTGAACATGTTTCTATATGGTACCAATCCTTCTTCCACCATTTCCTTTACATTTCAGTGCCTGTATCATAGAGTGGTCCATACCCTAAAAAAAAAAAAAAAAAAAAAAAAAAAAGCCAAAAGCAGTCTGATAATTGGAAACCATCTGGCAGATTGTCTAATGTCAATGTGTTTTCTGGCACTGCCTCTTCTACATCTTCTTACTCATCGTCTGGCCCTGGTTTGGATGCACTCATCTCCATCAATTCGTCTTCAATTAATTCTTCTGGTGTGATGCCTATTAGCTTTTGAATTTCCTCAAGATCCATACATTGAAACCACTTGCCGCCCATTTTGCCATATCTACAATTTCTTTTTTCTTTTCTTTTTTTGAGACAGAGTCTCACTCTGTCGCCCAGGCTGGAGTGCAGTAGCGCGATCTCGGCTCACTGCAACCTCTGCCTCCAGGTTTAAGAAATTCTCTGTCTCAGCCTCCCGAATAGCTGTGATTACAGGCACATGCCACCACATCCAGCTAATTTTTTTGTAGTTTTAGTAGATACGAGGTTTCAGCATCTTGGCCAGGCTGGTCTTAAACTCCTGACTTCATGATCCACCTGCCTCAGCCTCCCAAAGTGCTGGGATTACAGGTGTGAGCCACCATGCCCGGCCTATATCCACAGTTACTTTCACAATTTCCTTGATTGGCTCCATCATAAATCTGGTGAAGTCATGCACCTCTGGACACAGTTTTCTCCAGCAGAGATTTCTTGTTTTGGTCTTCATGTCTTTCCCAGCTTTTTCTATAATAACAATGGCATCTTATGGCATCTTATCGTATAATCCTTCCAGACTTTTATAATGTTCTATCAGGGTTCTCTTCCACAGTTTTGATAATTCTTTTCATAGATCACTGTGTGTAATGAGCCTCAAAAGTCCTTATGATACCCTGATACAGACACTGAATTAGAGATGGTGTGTTTGGGGCCAAGCAGACCACTTTAACACCTTTGGTGGTAAACTCATGGGATTCTGGATGGCCAGGGGCATTGTCCATATCAAAAGAACTTTAAAAGGCAGTCCCTTACAGGTAAAGTACTTCCTAGCTTCAGGCATAAAGCATCAATGGAAGCAATCCAGGAAAGGTGTTCTCATTGTCCAGGCCTTTTTGTTGTACAACTGAAAGACTGGTAGCTGGTGTTTGTCTTTACCCTTCAAGACACAGGGGTTATAAGCTCTATACATAAGGGCAGTTCTGAAGATAAATCCACTGGAATTTGCACCAAAAAGTAGAGTTAGCCTATCCCTTTCTGCCTTAAATCCTGGTGCTCACTTCTCTTCCTTACTAATAAACTTCCTTTTTGGCTTTTTATTTTTTCCCAGAATAGTGCACTTTTGTTTGCATTAAAAAACCTGTTCACGCAAATATTCTTTCTCCTCAATGGCATCTGGGAACTCACCCACTGCCTCTTGGTCAGCAGAAGCTCCTTATCCTGTAATCTTCACATTTTGTTTTAAGCCAAACCTCTTTCTAAAATTATCAAGCCATCTTTGAGAGCATTAACATTCTCTGAAACTCTCCAACTTTTTTAGATCCTTCACCGTCCTTTCTTCAAGTTGTCATATAATGATTTCATTTTTTTTCTGAGAACGTGTTAGAGTCTATAGGTATGCCTTTCTTGCAGCAATCTTATGCGGAAAAAAAAAGCTGCATTTTCAGTATGAGATAAAATGATATTTCACCAAAAGTGCAAGATTTCCCACCTGCTGGCATAAGTACAATGACAGCTTCACAGTTTTTCTTTTTTTACAATAGTCCTTATGCTGCAATCATTTATTGGTAAATAGCAGATAAACGGACCATTAATCATCTTTTGGGGCTGGGTCCCAGACTTATATTCACATTGTTCAAGAAGGTGATGATAGGGTAGATACATTCTACAATGCCAACTTGACTTTCAAACTCAGTACCAACCCACTTCCAGTGTATTTTTACGAATTATCTCCCATTTGTAGTAAAGTAAGACAATGAAAAATAATTAAGTTTGAATTAATATAATTAACTTAGATACCTATCAGAGTAATAAGCAATATTTATAGTATTAGCTTCATGTTTTATAATATTTTAATAAGCTTAGCTATGGCATTTACAAATCAAAAGAAATTGTTTCCTTATATTTTTTCTATCTGCCCCAATTTGTTGTTATTACAGCCAAAATTTAGTGGTTTTTTATTCAAATGATGTAAAGGTTTGATGTGTGAAGAAGGCTGTTTTGAAAATATTGGAGACGATATTTCCTAGCACTTCATTCCAATATTCATAAATAGGAGAACATTCTCAGTGATTTTGATAAGTGCACAAACATGAGATGTGAGATTTACAACAGAAGCAGTCTGTCTTATTCAAAGACAGACAAACATTTTCTCAGTTCTATAATTTCTAGAAGAAATGACTTACTTAGCATTTGTATAACTTCTACTCACATAAAGATTTATCTGTGTTCACCCCTATGCCTGGAGTTGCACAGATAAACATGGATTAGGAAATAGATTACACGCTATCTACTGATGCAATTTTAAAAGTTGGTGATGGAGTATCTACCCCTTTGGAAATAAAGTATGCATATCTTTAATCACCTACCTCAACAGAAAATACCCTATTATATGAATAAAATGATATTATTTTTTATAAACCAGCCATGATTCTAATATTATTCCTGAAGGGCTCTTATATTCAGCTTGAATGTGAAACTGTTTCTATAATTGCACATCTATAAGTTTTATTTAATTGGATGTTGCTAATTGCAGACTTTGTATGTGGTCAATAATCTTCCTAATGTTACTAGAAAGAATTTATGCATTATTGTAAAGATTTGACTTTAAATTTAATTCCTCTAGCTAGAAAATATGATGAAACAAAAAGAGTCACAAGAATATTTAGGGGTAATCTATTTTATTATTTTTATCTATCAGAAGATAAAGTCCTGAATAGGTTATCTTGACCAAAACATATATACTATTTGAACTTCATTTTAAAACCTGATTATTTCTAACGTTGTAGGATTTAGGTCAGGTGGTCCAAGTTATAAGTAAAAGATATAAGGAAAGACGTAAACCTTCTTGGAAGGCCAGGAGGTTTAGCAAAGCTTCGGGAATTTAGCCGAAGGCAGCTAAATACTCGTGAGGGCAAAGGGTAGATAACAAGGGAATGTAAAGGAACTTATCTAGATAAATTGATTTACTTATGTCTCTGGAAACCAACCTTTGATCATTCACGAGCAGGACTGCTCTCTGCTTGGGGGGTCGACAATGTTTATTACCCATAAATTGTGTTTGCTCCAAGCCTTTGTCATTAAATCTGTGCTAAGTAAATGCTAGCATTGCTGGCTTAGGTGGGGGGCTGCACTCTCACCAGCGGTGCTAAGTGATGTGGTCCCTTTGCCGTGCTGTTAGGCAAAATACCTGTGTCAGTGTACTTCTTTCATCTATCGCTTGGCCAGAGTCGGCAGGATGGACCCAGCATAATATCACTTCAGGTCATTCAGAAATTTTATATACCAAAATTTCGGAATTGTGAAGAATTAGAAATCATTGCTGTAGTGCATTGGCTATTGTCCCCCCAAAATTCATATCCACCTGGAACATCAGAATGTGCCCTTATTTGGAAACAGAACTTTGCTAATATAATTAATTAAGGATCTAGAGATGAAATCCTTCTGGATTTAGCATAAGCTCTAAACCAATGAGTTGTGTTCTTCTAAGAAAAAGAGAGACAGAGAAAAGATGTGAAGATGAAGACAGAAATTGGAGGACGCATCTACAAGCCAAGAGAAGCCAGGGATTTACTATAACCACCATTAGCTAAGAGAGAGGTATGGGCTGATTTCTCCCTCAGAACTTTCAGAAACAACCAACCCTACTGACAATTAGAGTTCAGATTTCTTGCCTCCTGAACTATTAGAGAATAGCAATTTATGTTGTTTAAACCAATGAATTTGCAATAATTTGTCATGGCAGTCATAAGAAACTAACACAATTCCATATGCTTTGAAATTTATGACTACTTAAAATTGCTCATTTAACAATTTTATTTCTTTCATTAGCACAATCCAAGGTTGTTTTATTGCAATTTTTAAGAATCTAAGTAACATTTTGAATGTTAATTGGCCTTATTGACAATATGATCTTCATTTGTAAATTTAGCCCAATGTTATTGCTGTTTCACTGCTATTTGAAATTGAGATAGGAGTTCAGCAGGACTGGTTTTACAAAGTACAGGTCACAAAGAGCCCGCTAATAATAAAATAGGATGCTGTAAAGAAGCTGGCGAAACCCTGTCAAATCCAAGGTAGCAACAAAAGTGACCTCTGGTTGTCATCACTGCTCAGTCTATGCTAATTATAATATATTATATAACATGCTAAAAGACACTCTTGCCAGCACCATGACTGTTTGCAAATGCCATGGCAATACCTGGAAGTTACCCTATATGGGGTCTGATAGAGGGAGAAACCCTCAGTTCTGGAATTCCCCGCCCCTTTCTGCAGAAAACTTATGAATAATCCACCCCTTATTTAGCATATGATATGGTTTGACTGTGTCCCCAACCAAATCTCATCTCAAATTGTAACTCCCACAATTTCCACATATCATGGGCAGAACCCAGTGGAAGATGATTGAATTATGGGGGTGGGTCTTTCCTGCACTGTTCTCGTGACAGTGAATGAGCCTCACAAGATCTGATGGTTTTAAAAACAGGAATTTCTCTGCACAATTCGCAATTCACCCTGTGACAAAATAAAAAATTATTATCAATTAAACAATAATTGAAAGTCAATGCTGTACATAACTACCATACCTTGACTGATAAACATTTTGTTTTTCAACTTTACAGAGGCAAGAAGACAGATGGTATCATTTATTAATATAACCATTAATGACGGAAGGCAGTTCTTCTCCATTCCAATAGTTGAGTTTAATTATATACACTATAAGGCACTCATTCATCCATTCAACAAATATCTATTAGTGTCTCTTATGTGCCATTGCGTAAATGTTAAAGATACAAAGATGATGGCAATGCATGAAAAAGCTCACAATAGTGATAAAGAATGACAGCACAGTGCATTAGGTAAAAGGGATTAAAAAGTTGCCCTAGAAACATTCAAAGGGATACCTGTGTCAGTCTTGGGAGGTCAAGAAACTCTTCACAGAGAAAATGATTTATAATTTGAGACCTAATGGATTAGCAGAAATTAGGCCAGCAGAGAAGAGGGAGTGGCTGATGGAAAAATGTCCCTGGCCTTGGAAAGGCATAATGATGCTCAGAGGCAAGAGGGAGCATGGTGCGTTAGCAGATTTGATGCTGAAAATAACAATAGCACACAGTGCAAATATTGTGATCCATTCAAATATGAAATGGAAAAGATCATAGGGATCATAAAGAACTTAAATCCTAAGGCAATGAGAAGCCATGGAAACATTTTGAGCAGTAGTCTAACATGTCTGGGCTTGCTGTTTAGAAAGTTCCCTAGCAGTGTTGTGGACAGGAAAGAGGAGGCTGGAGGAGAGGAAAGTAAATGCAGGCTCTGTTGCTTTAAATCTGGCCAATATCATAGTGACCTATGTTACAGAAATGGCACTAAAGGCAGAAATAAGCAGTTATACAGAGGAAAACTCAGTTGGATTGGTGATTCGCTGGATGGAAAAGGGAGTAAAAAATGGAGAAAAAAGACTCAAGGTGAGGTCTGGGTTCTGCCATGAACAAATGGATAAGATTAGGGATGTGGGATGTTCCCCTTCCTGTGTCCATGTGTTCCCATTGTTCAATTCCCACCTATGAGTGAGAATGTGAGGTGTTTGGTTTTTTGTTCTTGCGATAGTTTACTGAGAATGATGATGTCCAATTTCATCCATGTCCCTACAAAGGACATAAACTCATCATTTTTTATGGCTGCATAGTATTCCATGGTGTATATGTGCCACATTTTCTTAATCCAGTCTGTCATTGTTGGACATTTGCCTGCACATTGTGCACGTGTACCCTAAAACTTAAAGTATAATAATAAAAAATAAAATAAGATAAAATGCAAAAAAAAAAAAAAAAAGATTAGTGATATGGGAATGGACCAGGCTTAGAAGCAAATATGATACATTCTTTTGGTAGATGCTGACTTTGAAATGCCTATCCCTGAATACTAAGGGACAAATATCTAATAGAAAATTACATATAATCATCTAAATTCCAGAAGAAAATGTTATAATAAAAATTTGGTAGTCAATAAACCAATATAATTTTATCATTCTTCTATGCAATAAATTATCTCAATTTTCTATTGCTGCTGCAACAAATTGCCACAAGTTTAGTGGCTGACAACCATACAAATTTACTATCTCACAGTATTATGGTCTAGAAGTTCAACACATGCCTTGCAGAACTAAAATCAAGGGGTCCGCAGGGCTGTGTTCCCTTATGGAAGCTACCGGAGAGAACAGTATCCTCGGCCTTTCCAGCTTCTAGAGTCTGCCCTCATCCCTTGGCTCATGGATTCATTCTGCCATCTTTAACCCTAGCAACACTGCATTTCCCTAAGCCTGCCTTTCTTCTGTAGTCAATTATCTCTCTCCCTCTCCTCTTCTTTTTCTTCATGCTCCCCTTTCACTTTTAAGGACCCTTGTAATAAATTTGTACCCACCTGCATAATCCAAGATAACCTCCCCATATCAAGGTCAGCGGATAAGCAACCTTAATTTCATCTACAGACTTAACTCCCCTTTGCCATGTAACATAACTTAATCACAAGTCCTGGGGATTAGGACATGGGCATCTTTTGGGACCACTATTCTACTTATCATGCAACAACAACAACGACAAAGTTGGAGTCTAGCCAGGAAAAGAGAAATCACAGTGGATATTTTAGCAGAGGGGAGTTCTTTGGAGAACTAATTACACAGGGTTGGCAAGCTCAGAGAACAGAAAGGTATGACTGAAGAACCTAGAGGTATTAACTATAGGAAGCAGCTACCAGTCTTAGTGCTTGGGGAACAAAAGGAAAGAATTTGGCATTGGCAGAAAGTGGCATCTTAGAAGAGGAGTCTGAAAGTAGTGAGGTTCAGACATATGAGGAAAGGGAAATTATCTGGGTGGTGTTGGTGCTTCTAAAGGGATGCAGTGAAGCTTTGTCCCGGAAATGCCAAAAAAAATCTGGAGGCTAAAACCAACTGCCTGGGTAAAATGCCACTGCTGGGACAATAATGAGCAGAACAGCCAGAAAAAAATGAAGAAAATTTATTTCCCTTTTCCTCCTCCTGTCTTCACATCAACTGTTACTTTCTCTTATTAAGGCAGTCTGAAATGCAACTTTTAGACTCCCAGCAGCAATGTCACAGAACAGGTATGAAAGAGTAGATTTGTATCTTGAGAGGCAATAGGTAACTTTTGATCACAGAATTCTGCCACCAGAACTCTAAGAATATAGATTCAGTGAAGAAGAGGATCAGATCTTATAGCAAAGAAGAGATAGTGAAAAACCTGATCTTTGTGCTCTAGGGGATGAGGGAAAATGAAGATAGAGAAGAAGGGCTGGGTCAGAACGTGCACATCCTCATAGCAGAAACACCATGGGGAGGGTACAAGGGGTAGGAGGACCTTCATGGCTTGACTGTGGGGAATGGGACATCAGCGCATAGGAATTATAAACTAGGAGGAAGCTAAGGACTCTAGAGCCCTACACATTACCAGTCTCATAGAAAAGATTGGAATCCTGGGAATGTGCAAGTTTCTACAAGCCCCTGTGATGGCCCACAGAGGTACTAAGAAGACTAGAGGAGGCCAGGAGCAGTGGCTCAAGCCTGTAATCCCAGCACTTTAGGAGGCTGAGGCAAGTGGATCGCTTGAGCTCAGGAGTTCAAGAACAGCCTAGGCAATCTGGTGAAACCCTGTCTCTACAAAAAATACAAAAATTAGCATGCCATAGTCGCTCATGCCTGTAGTCCCAGCTACTTGGGGGGCTGACGTTGGAGGACTGCTTGAGCCTAGGAGGCAGAGGGTGCAGTGAGTCTAAGATCATACCACGCCACTGCACTCCAACCTAGGTGACAGAGTGAGACCCTGTCTCCAAAAAAAAAAAAAAAAAAAAAAGAGAGAGAGAAGACTAAAGAAGCATTGAAGTCCTGTGATTTTGCAAAGAAGCTTATGTCTAACTGAGATCTGGTGCAAAGTATTTCAGACCATGAAATACAGGTATGGTACCAGCATATTGCCTGAAATGCCATATGTATTGAGTAATACCTCAGTTATCATGAGTCCACAGGGCAGACCACAAGTACCCCACTACAGGAGAGAACAGCAAAATTCTATAGAACACTGGATGTACCTACAGCCTCCCATCCTCCTCACCATGAGGTCAGTAAGACTACATAGGAGATACAACGCAGAGCGAAAATCTGAAGAAAAAACAACAAACCAGTATTTGCTAAAATAAAAGGAGACCTCCAAGAAAGAAAGTTTAAAGCAAAAATTTTGGATATACCTATACATTATTACTGAAACATTAGAGATTTGCTTTAGGGTCTACTGCTCACCACACAGAAAGCCAATCACTGAGACGAGGAGCATTGCCAGAAAAGAGGCAGAATTGGGTGCTGCAGCCAAAAAGATAGGAGATCTTTCTCAAACCCATCTCCCTGACTGACTAGAATTAGGGGGTTTATATGGCAAGGAAGAATTGTAATCATGTGTGAAAAAGCAGGAATTAGGGAGGGGTAAAGAAGAGGAGTTGGTCAACAGGCAGCAGGTTGCCATCAGGCAATCACGGTGGGTGAAGGGTGAAGGGTCCAGGTGCAGTGTTCTGGTGAGTTTCAGATCCTTCATACTATCTGGGAGAGCTAATGATTTGTTTCCTAAGAAAGGAACTCAGATAAGACAAATATAACTTTCTCAAGTTTTAAGATTGGAGGGGGGAATCACTTTCTAGGTTTATTCAAAAGAAACTATAAACATCAGTTCTATGAGACAAATGGGCTAGTTCAAAATCACTGTCATGTTTAAATTTTATCACTCCCTGCCCCCAACCCCACCTAAAATGTACATTTTGAACAATGGATTATGTCCTATGGGAGGATTAATAAGGTGAGGAATTATAATGAGGCTATGTTTACATTGCATCTCCTAAAGTGGTGTGAGGTTTTCTGAAGTGTGCCCATTCCACATGCATTAGGGTTGGGAACTGAGTCACGTTACTTTATTACATGCGTCCTGAAGACTTGACTCAATGTAGAAACAGCACTGAAACCAGGAATCAAGAATTTTAGGAATAAGAATATCCCAGTTTAAGATCCCCGAGCTATTATTCTGGTTGTATACAGGTCATATATTACTACCTGATGGTATTTGAAATAGCTGCAATTGTGTAAGGAGGGTTTGTAAATTTATAAGATGAAAAGACCCAAGACAAAATCCTAAATAAGACTAGATTCATCAGACTCTCAGAAAGAGAGAAATAGCAAAGAAGACCACAGATTCTGAGTCTGATAAGAGTATGGCCTCATATAGGCCATGGAAAGAAAATAGGTTAAAAAAAAAAAAAGAGGTGCCCCATTGCATCAAATGTTACCGATAAAACAATAATAATGAGAACTAAAGAGTGTCCATTTAATTTAGTTACAAAGTTACAAAAGGGCCATTTTAAATCCCTAATATCTGTGTCCACAAAGTGATAAGGAAGAAACCCACCTGAAGTGGATCCTAGACTAGTGAAACTGTTTGGCAGTAAAAGAATTAAGACATTCTAGAAAAAAAAAATCCTTCCTTCTCTCACTAAATAAAATGTTCACCTGATAATGGACTAATTATGCAAAACAATAAAATAACCACCATGAAGTTTACATGCACTATGGAAAACAGAGTTGAAAGCTTGTAGTCTGTCCAGGAGAGGAAGAGTCTTTGGAGAATCTCTTGACATTAATTCAGTAATGCAAAAGGCACATCACTAGGATGAGAATTAAAAACAAACAAACAAACAAACAAAAAACCCTGAAAGTAGGAACTGCAAAGGAAGTTGTTTAGAGGCTGAATAAAGCAGTAGGAAGATGCAAAGGCAAGCTGAGAGTAAAACCATAAAACAGTCTTTAGATTTGGAGCCCCAAGTCATAATAATTGGAAACTTTGAAATACATTGTATATATGTGTGTGATATTATTATAATTATACATAATTATGAGTAATTTATGATATATTTATTAATGTGTTATTTATGATTTGTTTACTTATGAGTTATTTATAAAACATTTATTTTCAGGTGTTATCTATGATTAAACTTTTGGTTACCTGGAAATATCTTTTTCACTCTTCTTGAAATATATAGTTTTAGTTATAAATTCTAGGTTGGTCATCATTTTTTTTCAGCATACTAACAATATCATTTCACTCTTCTTTGTTTTCTATGTCAGTTGAATCGCAGTGTCTTTGAAAATAATCTTTTTCCTTCTCTCTGTATAATGTATTCTTTGACTATGGTCTTCTAGGGTTTCACTAAAAGTATGTCTAGGGTTGTGTTTATTTTTCTTTATAATTTTGGGGCTTCATTGCATTTCTTAAGTCAGCAAGTTGCTGTTTTTAATCAGTAAAAGAAACTCGGCCTTTTTCTCTTCAAACATTACCTCTCAGATCTCCTCCTATCTACTTCCAAGTCTCAATGTCAATGTATATGACATTCTATTTCTGTTGCTCTAGCTTTCTAATCTCACTTTCATACTCTCCATAGTTGTATTTCTCCTGTGATATATTCTGGACAATGTCTCTTGACCAGGCTTCTAGTTTACTAATTTTCTCTTTAGCTATATCTAATCTGATTGTAAAACCAATGTTTGAAATTTTAAAAATTAAATCATTATATTTTTAATTGCCATATAATTCACTTGGTTATTTTTTCAATCTGCTAAGTATTTTTTACTTTTGAATAATTTTCCCCTGAAAGGTTTTACAACTTTGTCTTTTTTATCATTTTTCAGCATAACATTAATATTTATTTTAGAATCTTTTCGCCATATTTTCAGTACCTGAAGTGTTTGCAGATC
This sequence comes from Pan troglodytes, assembly GCF_028858775.2. Lineage (NCBI taxonomy): Eukaryota > Metazoa > Chordata > Mammalia > Primates > Hominidae > Pan > Pan troglodytes. The sequence goes on along the minus strand of NC_072412.2, from coordinate 109,155,891 downwards.
TGTTTTTCCTGCTGGTACACACTCACAGGAGTATTATTTCTTTGGTTTCTGAGATAGATACACACACACACACACACACACAGACACACACAGACACACACATTTATTCAGTTAATTATTTGTATAAATCTGTATATTTCTACCATATTTGCTTTTAGTTTCTTCTTGGATTTAGAACCCATTTTTCTTCCTTTTTTGTGCTATAAATACTCCTCTATTTTTTCAGATATTTGCTTAGGTTTTATTTACTATATTAAACTGTGAGCTCCAGTGGACAGAGATCATGCCTTTTAAAGAATCTTTTGTCTCCTATTTATTTCAGGACAATTATCGCTGAAACATAAGAGAAACTTCTTGGATTTATTGGGATCATTTTTCTTCTTTCTGAAATAAGTTTCTCAGAAATCTTACTTCATATAAACTTTAGATTTATAGAACTCTTACTATATATAAACTTTATAAAATCTTATATATAAACTTTATATATATAAAACATATAGATAGATAGATAGATAGATAGATAGATAGATAGATATATGTTTTAATCCTTGGATAATTATTTGTGTAAACATTTGAAAAGTATGTTGGGATAAATTCCTCAAGGGAATATCTGCATTTCCTTTGCTGAGTACCTGGTCCCTTCTACTACAGAATAAATTCATGGCTTAAGTTATTTTAAAATTTCCAATTATTATGACTTGGGGCTCCAAATCTAAAGACTATTTTACGGTTTTACTCTCAGCTTGCCTTTGCATCTTCCTACTGCTTTATTCAGCCTCTAAACAACTTCCTTTGCAGTTCCTACTTTCAGGGTTTTTTGTTTGTTTGTTTTTAATTCTCATCCTAGTGATGTGCCTTTTGCATTACTGAATTAATGTCAAGAGATTCTCCAAAGACTCTCCCTCTCCTGGACAGACTACAAGCTTTCAACTCTGTTATCCATAGTGCATGAAACTTTCAAAACTGAGAATCAATTTCATCAAGGCCTGGAAAATTCCTCAGGACAAAAGCAGCTACAGTGGTCTCCCTCTAGATTCCTGTGCCATTTAATCTTGCAAGATAGTTTTTGTCAATATTATCTCTTTGCCAACACTTTAGAAAGATGTATTCGATGTTTTACCCAGCAATTTTAATTGTGTTTTAAAAGATAGTTGCCTTAAATAACCCAGACTAGCATATTTGCAAAAATGAACTGGCTTTCTGGATTTTGTTTTCAACAAGACCCCGTTTTTCTTTTTTGTGTGTGTGCTATAAATACTCCTCTATTTTATCAGATATTTGGTTAGGTTTTATTTATTATATTAAACTGTGAGCTCCAAGTGGACAGAGATCATGCCTTTTAAAGAATCTTTTGTCTCTTGTTTATTTCAGGATAATTATCACTGAAACATAAGAGAAACTCAAACATTTGTTGAATAGAAATGTGTGCATTTGAATTTGTGTTAGAACCTTCAGAAACTTATTACACCAATATTATCATCATAATTCAAAATAACTTATGTGGATTTTCACTTTTAAAATTATTCTGAAAGCCTGAATATTCATTTTTGTGAAATTCAAAAGCGCTGTATATTCATTATCTGGAAGAAAATTTTTTATTTGTTGGAAACACTTAAATACAGGTTAGAACCTGTTTAGTGATAAGAAGAGTTACCAAATTGCTAAATAAAGACGTTTTAATTAGGAAAATACATGTGACTGTAGAGTAATAAGATGAGCTTTAAAGCATGATTCCTAAATTGACTTAGACTAAAATCTTAAATTCCATAATCTCATGATAATACTCATTTAGGGAAATAAATTTGGGTAGATTTATTTAAATGTCTCTTTACCACTTGCATTTTTGCAGATTGATGCATTTGAGTAAACGTTTCTATATTTTCATTTCATTATACTTGATGTCTAAATAAATGAGTGTTCAGAAACATCTGCCTCAAAGTCATGGAAACTTCAGATAGTAGCACATGTTAGTGAATCAGCTCTGAATGCATATGTTGATGCATTAGTATCTTAACACTTTCTGCCTTCCACATTGCACACATGGTAAATATGAGTCTGTCATTTTGAGATTTATTTTCTTGTATTCAATTTGAGGTGACCGCATAATAAATACATCAACAATGCCAGCTACTGGTTCTGCCTGACAGCTGATATTTTCCATTTCTATATTCAAATTTTAATGTGTTAACAATATTTAAACTTACAAAGATTATTGAAGCATTCATTATTTAATTTAAATATGTAGAATTAAGTTTGAATTTGAAAGTATGTGGTAGGTGGATATGATGTGTTCATGTGTATAGGGGTATAAAAATGTAAATTATTTGGGGAATAGGCTGCTAGCTAACTGTATTGTTAATTTTATTCCCCATTTTGCCGAAGTGAGTACCTCCCTGAGGATACTGTATCATAGACATTGTGGACAAAACTGCAGCATGCAGGAATAACATTAACTTGCTAAACAGTCAAATTTATGCAGGAGATTACAATAATAGCTACAGTACCTAGTTCATCTATCTAGAGAGACGAAGCATTTGAGTTTTAATTGAATGGGTTTATTTGTAAATAAAGATTTATTTCTGTTTACATAGTCTATAATTTTATTATTAAACAAAATAATTTAAATATTTAAAAATTATAAATTAATATAAAATAAATATTATTTATTTATCCTGCTTTATATATCAAAGCAGAAGTGTAAAAGATGAAATTTAAGAAGGAAAAATGCCTAATTACTGCAGATATAGAGGAGAAATCAATATTGTATGTGCGAGACATGCCAGATGATGCTTAAAAATTGTTTTGAATTCTACAATGTCATACAAAAAAGTAGAATCTGCTGTTAAATAGTTTGATAATCTTCACTTCCTTTATTATGCTGTGAGTTGGGGAGACTGTCCCCATTTGTCATTAAACTGGGTTTTTTGTGGTCTCATGACTCTTTCCACCCCCTCCCCTTTCTGTCTAACCTAACTACATTTCTTAGCAAAGCATGCATTAGTGTTTATTTGTCTCTGCAAACAATACAAATGGTAGAAGCAGCAGAGAAGCCGGTAAGTGCTCAGCGAGTTGCTGCTGCCTTCCATTACATCTGGCCACTGTGATCGTTAATTGCCTGTCACAGCCACTGAGCCGTGGAGCCAGCGGGGCTGCCACCTCCTGTTTGGTCAAGTTGTCATCTCCTATTAATCTGAACCCTGTTGTTTTTTTCCATCGCCTTTACTTTCTCACTCTAGACAGAATGAAAATCTATTATCTGCATGAGATATGAGTGTATCAGAATTTTAATTTTGAAGAAAAAACCGAATAAAAAGACTTTCTCATAAAAAGTGAGTCTCTCACCAGGGCCGCATGGTATTTTCTGTACCACGCTGCTTTTAAAGGCTCATGTCCTTCTTTTTTTTTTTTCTTTTTTTCAAACTGAAGTGTTTTTATAGCACCAGAGATCACCTGGTGAAATTTTGCAAACTGTAAACAAGAACAAAATAAAAACACAAAAATTCAGGGAAATTTCTGAGGCCAGTTTGCTAATGGTCACAAAGTCTTTGTTGAGTATTGGTTTCCACAAAATATTAGGGAAAACATAAAATTTAGACAGAGCCTATTGTTTTCAACATTATAATTTGTTAGCTCAAGAGGCAGTTATTATAACATTGAAGTATTCTATGCTGATATATTTTCAGCTACTCAACAACTTCCAAATGACCTCCTCATTCCAGTTTCACCAGAGGAGCTCATCCATGAGTCAAGGCTCCTAGAATGAAGACCCCTGTACTTCCACTTGTTTGGGGCTGTGAGTTGAGACTGTGTCTGAGAAGAAACAAACAACAACAATCAATAGAAATAAATAGATAGATATAGATGTAAATACGGATACAGATCTTTGCTTTCCTCCTGATTTTTTTTTAAATAAAAGGAATAATCAGCTATTCCTTCACTTTGAAATTATCCGTGGACATTCTAAGGCTGTTTTTGGATATGCGCAATGAGAAAACATATGGCTGATTAGTTCTAGGACTAACCTAAGCTTTAAAGGAAAACACAGGAAAAAGTGCCTCAGATGTTTGCATTGTGCACAGAAAAGAGAAGCCAAGCCGAAGCCAAAAGTGAAGGGTTTGGATGCATTGGTGTCTATTCTGTATAATACCCATTTGGAAGACTAGCTGGAGTGACAACTAAAAGATCCAAGATTATAAATATATTACTAAGTGAAAGAAAGAGAAAATATTTAACCTTCTGAGTAAATTCAAATGTAATGCCTACAAATTTTGAAACTTGTTATATGCAAAAATTTGCACTAGGAGTTCAGGTAATCCTCTCAAGAAAGTTATAATACAATACAGAAAATGCATCAACCTAAGTAACTCTTTAGAGTATTAGGATCATATAATATTATATAACTTTACACTTTGTGAATGTCAATTATTTGAGTAATAATAACAATGACAACAGAAGGTTAGACTCATTTTAGTCAAGGATTTATGAATATTGGTATTCCCATTCCATAATTAGGTCCAATCCCACAATAAAACATTTTGAGGGGTTTTCAAGAACCTGGTCTGGAAGAGCTCCTCTATTATATCAAAGATATAAAGTTATACCAAAGATATTAAAAAGAATAATTACGGTGAAAACAGCTTTAATCTCTCCCTCTCTAAACACACACACCTACTCCACACCCCAATGAACTAACAACATGGTGACCATCAGATAAAAAAGCACTCTCTCTGCAGCAAGCTTATCCAAAATCAGATTAAGAAGAAGCATATCTGAGTTTCTTCTCCCAGACTTGCCAGTCAGATAAATAAATTGATTGCTCTTCTTTTTCTGTGGTCAAGTGGAGGGCAGAGGAGAAAGCCAAAAATTTGCGTAGTCTTCTTAAGCTTTTCATTCTCTACCCGTGAAAATCAACTATAAAGACTGTGCTAAACCAGCCATGTACTACACTCATCCTCAGGGCAGAAGACTGATGACCTGAAAGGGAAGTCTCCCTTCCACCAGCAAAAGACCTACAAAAGAATAGCCCAGGTTTATATTCCCTGATCTCATTTCAAGGCTGTTGAACCATAATGTGAGCCAAAGCCAACTCTAAAATAAATACTTGAACACTCCTGGATCGCAGAAAATTCATCAGAACCACCTAGTAGCCAAAAATAAAATAAATAAATAAAAATAAAAGAAAAAGAAAAAGAATTTAGCCAGAAAAATATTTTAAGAGTCTTGCAAATGGAAAAATCCCTGAACCAGGGCTGCTGAATACTCAGGAAGGAACAGGCTACTGAAATTTATTTTACCTTTGACTACCTGCTTTCAATCTGGAGCACTACAGAATCTCAATCTCTCTCTTCTCTCTTCTCTCTCTCTCTCTCTCTCTCTCTCTCTATCTTAACCAAGCTCAGCCTGCCCATTCAGAACACTCCAATTCAATAAGTAGGATGTTCTATGGTGAAGCTGGCTGCAAGCATCATGCTAATTTTACTGGTCTCATAATCCCAAGGCAAGCTTCTACTGCAGCTACCCCCACAGCCTGAGCCAGGGTAAGACATCCTTTCAGATGACAAGCACAGAGTATGGTTGTGGGGAAGGTGGTCACTTCACCCTGACTTGATCAGTTAAAGAGCTCTGCAGTAACCTTCCAAGTACCCGAGTATGTGTGACTGTATTTTGTGGCAAAGCCTGATAAAGCTGTTGGAATGAATTTGAGTCTTTCTTTTAAATGTTAAAATAGAGACGTTTCTGAAGGAAAAAAGACTTGCTCTTTCAATTTAACATCCTGCCGTGGGTCACGGGACTGGCAGTGGCCTGCTACCATTTGCTCTTGAAGCCACGAAATTGGTCAGAGCAGGACATTAATTTATTCCAGGATCATATTTTACTCCAAGGTTGAAGATTTACCCTCTAGTCTAATTTCTGCCCCAAAGTATGCCCAATCTGTTCATCCAATATATTTTACCCGGTTAGGCTAAATAATAATACAAAGATCAACTTATGTAGCACAGGATGTCACAAATTAAAAATAAAGCTTAACCTAGCAAATTATGAAGGAGAAATTTCAGCTCATTAGATTAATTCCTATTGCCTTTATAAGTCAAATTCCAAAGAAAGTTTAAAATTCTAACTTTAAGGTCTAAAGAAGTTAAAAGTCAAATATCAGTTCCAACTTTCTTATCTTGCTCAATATCCCTCAGAAATGTGTAGCGAAAGCCTGCATTTCCTTTGGGGCAATGACATTTCAGTTCTTTGCTTTGTCAACTATGGCCATTGCCCCATAGCCCTGAGATACCTGTTAAACTCATGTCCACAAAACTGAGGAATCACCCTTCTTTAAGAACTGGAGCTGCTCTCCAGTCTCCTGAAAGCTGGAACACGAAGGGCCTATTGAGGGCTCATAAACAAGTCTGACTCTGCCAAAGAATTGTGTCTGTACGCAGCATTTCCCGTGGCACTGGGGCCTATTTCCATCTGCTTCTGAATTTTTCTACTGCTTTTAGAAGAGATGGGCCGGGTGCAGTGGTTTCCACCTGTAATCCCAGCATTTTGGAAGGCCAAGGCATGTGGATCGCTTCAGCCCAAGAGTTCCAGACCAGCCTGGGCAACACGGGGAAACCCTATCTCTACAAAAAATACAAAAATTGGCTGGGCATGGTGGCATGTGCCTGTGGTCCCATCTACTTGGGAGGCTGAGTTGGGAGGATAGCTTGAGCCCAGGAGGTCAAGGCTGCAGTGCACTACGATTGTGCCATTGCACTTCAGCCTGGGAGACAGAGTGAGACCCTGTCTCAAAAAAAAAAAAAAAAAGAGATTAGCCATGTTCATGCTTTTTTCATTTGTGCTTTTCCTTTTGTACCTCTAATAGTGCTGGCACCATTTATTGTATTTGGGTATTCAACTGGGTTATTATGTTTTCTTTGTTTTCTGGCCCAGACATTTCTTTTGCTGATGTATTTTTAAACATCTCCTACAGTAAAATGTATGGAATTATGAATTCCAAGATTCATACCCATCTTTTTCCATCTTTCCCTTCTGCATGGGAGAACTGCAGCCTGGAGTTATTATTTCATCAGATCACCTCCTACCCGGGACTCAACTTCTGCTCTCCTTAAAGCTTTATTTTTTTAAATGCAATAAATGGACAAAAAAAAATTTCTCCAAATTAACCAGTGAATTTTCTCACATTTAATATTGCTAAATGTGAATGCTACAAGGTGTTAAAAGAATAGCACATTAAAAACTCATTACTTTTCTTCTGGGTTGAGCAATTTCTAGCATTTTTCTACACTGCTGTTTTTTCTTTCTATATGTATATTTTTGTTGTTTTTAATGATATATTTGAGAATTGTTGGCAGGCACAATGACACTTTACATCTAAATATTTCAACAAGTATACCTTAGAAATAAGGAATGTCTAAATATCCACATTAGAATGGTCACATTTGGGACATCTAACATTAATTTTATAATGTTACCTAACATACAGATCATATTCAATGTTCTCCAAATGTTCCAACATTGTCCTTTAGGGCTGTTATTTATTTGTTTTGTCAATCCAGATTCAATCAAGAATTATACCTTCCATTGAATTGTCATATCTCTTCAGGCTCTTTTAATCTAGTAGGATTTCCAGCCTTTTTTTTTATAGAATGATTTTTTCCCTATTAGTTTCCTCATGGTTAGCTACAGATTAAACAAACACTGTTGGCAGAAAAATGTTTAATGTAGGTGGCAGCTTCCTTTTTAAATGTGTCTTTTCTTCCTTGTGCCTTCCCTCAGAAGCCCTAATCCCATAAATCTCTTAGGCATGTTCTTTAGGGGAACAGGCAACACTTGCTTACATGAACTGGGTCGTCTTAAAACTCATCCAATAATTCTATGAGTATTGCACTTCATCTTTCTGGCATTCCCTGTGAAATTCACTTACATTTTTACCAATTTCTTAGTATGACTGCCCAAGTCTTCAAGAAACATCTCTAATTGCTATATGTGGCTTCAAAAAGGTGCTTCTCCATAGATTCTAGGCTGCTTTTTGGGGACTCATTCCTAACTGCTTTCTGAGATACAGAGATGACTTAAGGCCCCAGACATTCTTGCTGATATAGTAACAGTTGTAATATCTCCCCGTGTTTAAATACTTTGTTTGATGCTGTTAAACTGTAGTCTGTATTTTGAGGTCTAATTGTGTCATCATTTCATATAGATCTAGAATTACTTCTAAAATCTCAAGTCTCTTGATATATATCCAGCTTCTCCTTCATTACAAATTTGCCTAGCTAGTTCTGTATTTTTTGTTGTTAACTGAAACTGTTTTCAGATCAGAAATGTGAGAAGTTGGAAATAAATGTATCCTCAATGTTCCACAAGACCAAAGACATGGTTGATGCCTCCCCGCTTCTCTTTCTCCTCTCCCTTTCTCTATATCTTCATCTGTCTAGCCAGCTACCTCGGCTGGGAGGTAAATATGTCTCAGGATCTTTACAAAGCAGATCCTGAGACAGGGATTTGAGGGCTCAAGATTTATTGAAGACGTAAGGGATGGGCCTGATCCACAGGGAGCTCTAAGGATGTGTCACACTGCAGTGTTGCTCCCATCTGGAAGAAAAGGAGTTGGACATTGGAACCCTGGATCAGTCCATTCATCCTTGTCTGTAAGTTACTCCAGAAGCAGGGGTAAATGGGGGTGGAGTAGGCAGTAGGGTTGGCCATAATCTCCCAGGCAGCCAACCTCAATGATTTGAGGGCAATTCTCTGGAGAAGGGGACATCTGCGAGCCAACAGCAGCTAACTCACAACTGAGGGCTGGGGTTGCTCACTTCGTCAGTTGATTGCAGGTAATTGACAGCATCCACTATATGGGAGTTGGCTTAATCTCTATGTAAAGCACAGAGAAGGGATCTTCTTAGAATGTGGGGGTATTATCTTCCGTTGCACCTCAGCTCTTGACTCTACTCGTTAATTCTGGAGAAACTATAGATATACCATTCTATTTCAGTGTGCATGCAAAACTCCATTTAATCTTCCTAACTAAACCTTTCATGTAGCTATTATTTAGTGCCTTCTGGTATTGTTTGCTTTGGTTTCCAGTTTCTATTTTCTCTGCCTAACCCCAGCCTTGGAGAGAGGCTAAATTCAAGAGTCTCATCTACTCTACAGAGGAAGGATGGCTTTTAGAGTTTCCACTCCTCTGATCCTTCCTGTCCCTGCCTCAGTATGCCCAAAGCATGATTTTTGACATAAGCACAGATTCAGAGTTCACTAATCTTAGAGACAGTGCCCAGGTGAGATGTTCGTGACTAAGACTCTTTTGGAGACACCTAGGTCGTGCTTGCTACAAGGCTGCTCATCAGCCTTCTGTTCCTTCCTGAGGGATTCTTGGCATCCATCTAATAAATTCTCATTTTCTGGAAGTTAACTGGATTCCATTTCTGTTGCATAGAATAGAAATTTTCTATTACATACATGGGTTTAAAGGTTTACATAATCTAGTGTTCCAAGTGATATAGCTAGCAAGCTTTTTAGCTGTACCTAGAACTCAGGTGTACAGAATATTCAAGGCTGATCTCTTAGTCACCACTATTTTTCTATTTTTATTTATTGTCAATTACAATGCACAAACTATACAGTTACTCAAATTATTCAAGGACAAATATTTTACTAGGGAGGAAAAAAAGGTCTACGTCACTGTATAGCTATATGTGGGTAAGAACTTTAAAAAACATCATAAAATTTAATTTTAAATAATTTTTCTTTAACAGCATCCCAATGGGCCAGTGAAAGATGTCCATGATGAGGCTTCTTTGCAAAACAGATGATTCTGAGTGGGCCTTTCTCTGGTTGAGTTGCCCTGCATCCTGTACCCCTTTAGAAACAGCCTCCTGGAAAATGTGAGAATGACATTTCAGAGGGTGAGGCACTAACAAGTTCTCTTTTCTGAAGGATGCCTAAGAAAGGGGAATAAGGCAGAGATTTCCCTGGGGACCACACCCCAGCATGGGCTTTGGTAAGACCAGTCTGTTCCTTTTGCCCTGACCAAGGGGTAGGCTGGGCTTTCAGGGGTCTCCAATTCTTATAGCTACAGGTGTGATCCAGGGACTGTATTCCTATTTCCAGGAAGTTATATCTTCACAGGCGAAGTAAAAGAAATACACAATGAAATTAATTATGAGATTTTACCAATCAATGTAATTTGACTGAAAAGCCTGGCTGTAGATTGAGCCTGTTACATGTATCTCTTTCCAGGAGCTGCTTCTTTATAAACTGCATGGAGTTTAGAGTATATTACACCCTTTTTAACATGTAGCTCAATTTCAAAGGTCATTCTTTGCCTAACAATCGGTCAATGCGTATCTCACACTTCTACTTCAACACTATTCTCTTCTTTCTTCAGAGATTACTAATTAACTCAATATACGTTTAAGTCACTGTTTTTACTTTAGATCTATTCACTGCAGCAATTGTTTTCTTTTACTAAAATTCACATTCAATCTATCCGGCTGGGATGTAGGAAACTTAGGGGCTGGAAAACATTCTGTGCTCAATTGGATATATACCATATTTTAGCCAATAATTTATTTTATATACATATGATAAAGCAGCTTAGAGTTTCAAGTGGAGGAACCTCGTAAAAACATTCAATGACTTCCTTCCTTTAAGGGGAGACAGGTTTGAAAGGTATTTTTTTCTAGAGTTTGGAATCATCTTTATCTTTCCAAGAATTCTGATGGCAAACACACACACACACATACACACACACACAAACAAAATCAGTGAGAACAACCAACAATTCAAATACTATTTCTCACTAGGAAGTATTGAGTAGAAAGGGTGCTCTTTTCCCTATTCCCAGATCTTTCCCTTTGCATCCCAATTCTTGGGATGGACAAGTGATTGTAAAAGCATGAAACAGACAGGCTAGAAGATGAAAAAGCTTGAAGGTTTTCAAGAGCAATGGATATTCATGGACTTCCAAAATATTGTAAAGACTAGAGTTGACTGAGGAAGTTTAGAAAGGTAAATATGGAACGGATTGTGAAATAGACCATATGACATGTGGTGGAATTTAGACTTATTGTGCAGTAAGCCACTAAAATATATTTAGCACTGCAATGACAACATAGCTATATTTAGATTTCAGATAGATAGCTCTCTTACCAGAGGATGAATTAGAAATAGTGAGATAAGGCAGAAGTCATTTGAAGCAACACAAAGAAAGATGATGAGAGTCTTTACTAAGAAAGTGGCTATAGAAATGGAGATGAAGGGGTATAATTAAGAAAGTTTTAAAGATAAAAACAAACAAATTTGGTGACAAGTTTGATATGTAGAAAAGAAGGAAAATGTGCTGTGTCTGTTTTATTCTTCTTAAAAATATATTAGAATAAAACCCCTTTTTGGCCCTTTGGTGTTTATTGGGTCTTATCACAAAACTTCTAGTCACTTTAATAGTTATTTGCTCTCTAAAAATGGAGACAGTCCCAGCTTGGGGCATCTCCTGCTGACCCAGAGGTCCTACCGCCTTACATCTTACAGAAAGGGACAAAGAACAGTGTGATTAAAGAGTAGAGTACAGGATCCTTTACTTCTAGGACTTTATGTAATAATGATTGACATGATACATTATAGCTTAAGGCACAGATAATAAGGAGTGTTTCCAGGTAAATGGAAAATGTATAATTTCCTTGACTTTAACCATCTGTCTTCCTGTAATTTCTACTTCCAAATCCACATAATATCTATCTATAAACTAAGCCTCTTAAAACCTGGTATCAACCTTATTTTTAATAAGCTTACCTCAGTAGTCTGATGATTTAACATCAAATAGATTTCACCACGGGTCCCAGAATGAACACATGTGCTGGTCACTGGGTACTTCCCTTGCTTTCTCAATCTAATTCTGAAGCATCCTTAGATTCTGGATGCCTGAACTGATTACTCTGGCCCCTTTGGGTCAATCTGCAAATACCTAAATTTCTTCAGTACTGGAATGTGTCTTACCTTATTATTTATATTGGGAATGAGAGTGGTTCCCTAATGTCAGATTTGCAAATGGTTGTGTTCCTAGCATTTGCTTCTAGTCCATAGCAATGTTGTCTTAATTGCAGATTTTAAATTATGGATCCAAGATATGGATCTACCTTTAACCACTTCTGGATCCAGGATTCTATACCCCAGCCTTCTGAAAATCACCTCCTCCATTTCACCAGTCCCCACTAGACTTCCTGACTTCTTACTGTGATCTTCGCCAATAGTCTACCCCCAGCAGCCATATGTTCCCTTACAAGTACCTATGGGGCTCCTCCCCTAAGCTTGTATAGCCTCAGCATTGTGAAAGTTAGAAGTTTCTGCCTTTTCCACTCAACTTAGATCAGCATTTAGAATCATTTAGCAATCTCTCAAGTCTACATGGTTTTGCAACTAAATTACATAGACACAACTAATATGAAAAGTGTTTAGGGTCAAAAATGCAATCTTTTTGTCAGACAGAAATGAATATATTTTCCTTAGGTCCCGATTCCTCTATTTTCTCTTGTCTGATTTTACTGGAAAAGAGTCCAGAGAAGAATGTATGTCATATTTTGTTGCATTCTATTATTTCTACCTTCTACCAAGATAGATAACATAATGATACTCTGTCAGATGTTAAAAACTCTGCTAAAAATAGAATAAAGGTCATATATTTTAAAGTCATATATTTACAAAGGCAAGGGGAATAGGAGAGAAAACAACTGCTGCAAAGTTTGGATGAGCAACTTAGTGAGCTAGAGAAAGTTAAACCTAAGCTGTACCTAGGGGTTGGCCAGAAATTTCCGATGGAAATCCAGAAAAAGAGCCTGTTTACACCATGGAATCTGAGGATGGCTCAAGAATTGGAAGCTCTAGGTTGCTCTGGAGTTTCCCACAGGGCTAGAAAGAGGAGACTCAATTGAGTCTTCTCAATTATAGTTGAGCATTAAGCAATTGTACTTCTTTCCCAAGTTACTGAGCCAGACAACCAACCCCCGACTCTGAGGCAGAAATTTGGAACTTTAAAAATCAAAAGAGCGAGCCAACTAAGAAGCAAACAAGAAAGAAAAAAGAGAAATTCTTGACTATGACATCGGACACAGCTGATGTCAGACACATGGTACTGAAATAAGCAAAATTAAATGAAAATCTGCATGCCGAATTGTGAGATCTCCAACTCCCAGCATTTGGCTCCTGTGGGCATGATTGCTAATTTTTAATCAATATCTATTCTCTTTTTCTTCCTTTTAGTAATAGAAATGCTCATTGCTCTAAGCTTTATCTGAGCACATGGTCACCCAGCTAAACATGACTCTTCAAAGTTTCCATTGCAGTTGGTAAAGCCATGTGCCTCCATTTTCAATAATGGGATACAAGCAAAAATGATGTGCACGATTTGCATATCACATTTATGTGCACAATTGCATATCACAGCTGCTTACTCTGAACTCTTTCCTTCTTTCCTCTCATCAAGAAATAAATAAGTTTTGTGGAACAGGGGTTTATACCTGCCCTGTACTACCTGCTTACATTGAGTCTATTTCATGAGAGAGGATCAAAACTTTTATCTTGTTAGAGATAATGCATTCTTATGTATCTTTAATGTAGAAACTTAACCAGTAGTCTAAGAAATGCTTAATTGCTGACAACGTATTTAAATTCTACTCTGGAGAAGCTGATATGCCTAACGACGTATGACATGACATGGGGATACCAACAACTGGAGGCAGTAAAAACCTTAATATGATCCCTGAAGTAAAGAAGAAATCAAATCTCTGTCCAAGATTGTGATAAAATATTTAGTGCTTAACCTTAAATACTAACACACAGATAATAACTAGTAGACATTTAAGAAAAGCCTGTGTCCAAAAAGATAAAGACACATATAAACCAAAACAGAAACACAGGAACTGAGAGGAAACCAAAGATAACGAAGGGAGCCAAGAAAACATTAAACATCTCTAATTGTTAATATATTGCATCCTTAAACTAAGAACAGAGGTAATATTCGGGAGAAAAAAAAATCCTGATAGTTAAATAATTGGATAACAAAGTTTTACAAATCAATAGCATATTTAAGTAAGAAAAATGAGATAATTTCCATAACAGGAGGACAAAAAAAAAAGAAGAAAAAAGGTTAAAAAAAATCAAGAGCATCCCAGGAAGCCCAACATTAACTTAATAAGGTTTATAAACCACAGAAGTAAAAAGAATGAATACAAACTGAAGAATAAAGAGAAGGAAGCAAAAGAAAAAAGAAAAAGGAAAGTTAAATATCCCACTAAAGACATGACTTCACAGGTGTAAATGCCATGGTCCTCAACAAAGTGAAAATTGACCAAAACAACATTTTATCCTCATAAAATTTCAGAATCTTAGGGATAAAGAATATTTTTAAATTACCAAATAAATCAGTTACATGCAAAGGATTAAAATTCAGGATATTTTTGGATTCATCAGTAACTATGAAACATGTAGAGAAATGTTTTTAAAATATAAATTAAAAAAGACTTCCAGAGAAGCTTTTTATACTTGTCAAAGGACAAAATTACAACAAATTAGTTAAAGATCTGATTGATTTTTTATTCGCAAATCACGAATCAGTGCAGCCTCCATTCTACAAAAGGTCACGAGGGCTCCCACTGGACAGTGCCAGAACAGTGGGCCTTGTAAGGTGGGAACAAGAAAGCAGAGCATTGGTAGAAAAGCTGATTGGTTAACATCAGGTTACTTTTTTTTTTTTAACATTAAAATGGAGAGGAATTTCTTATTATGCGGGCTCAAGTAGACTGGAATTTCTTGTTTTCAGGAAAAACTGGTGTGTTTGGGATCGACCTACTTCCTTAAAGTTTTAGTTTGGTTATGTGGCATTTAGCATGAGTGACTCCATTTTTATTTGGTCTGGCCTAGTAGGTTCTAGTAGGGTCTAGTGTAATCCACTAGATTACACTAGTGGATTAGGCATTCCATAATTGTATCGTATTTGATGAAATTATCAACAAAATGAAACTTTTGAATAATAAAGATGTGTTCAGACGTTAAAAGTCTCAAATTTACCCTCTATGCACCCTTTCGCAAGAAACTGCTGTAAGATTTAGTCTACCAAAATGAAGGAACAAATGAGAGAAAGGGAAGAGATAACATAGAATTCAGAAACAGAAGATTCCACTGGGAGAAAATTAAAAGATATTATCAGAAGGATGTGAAGGGATATACTAAGACATTAGCCCGGTAGCAGTCCTGGAGAGTGAGCAGACTGTTAAATCCAGAAGAATAATTCCAATGGGGAAAAAAGATGATGATTTGAAAATATTGCAAATTGAGATACATATTGAAAAGAGATTTGGGGAATGGATCATTGATATATACTAGATAATTATAATTAAGCAAAATGAAAACAACAGGCCTATTGCTAATGCTAGAGAAAGTACATTTTAAAAGAAGAATAGATATTCATAGACCACTAGTGTGATTTAATGACATATTATTCAATAGCCATAATAATATAAATGCTTAGTGTTGATTTAACTTAAAATTATGACGTGGCTATTTCAATACCATCAAAGGGAGAGGGAAGTCTATGTGCGTGTTTGATCTCAGTGTAAGAGAGGAGAGTAAAATCTTTGAGTTTGAATTTAGTAGTTAATATGCAAAGCATAATTTTTAAAAGACAAACATGGTTTACTTACAAGTATAAAGGTGTATGCCAGGATAAACATTTTAAGTGGTAGAAAATGTTTCCTAGAAAGTGAGAATCCAGGACTATTTTTTAATGCTGTTGTCTTACTGTTATTTAAGAAAATCATGTAACTGTTTCACCATATCACCTCATTTTATGTATTATTGATTTAAAAAATTAAAGTAAACATTACATTTAAACATAAATAGTTACTCCCACTATATTTATTTTCTAGGACTACAGTAACAGAAGACCAGGGATTAGGTGGCTTAAACAAACAAAATGACTATTTTCTCACAGGTTGAGAGGCTGGAATTCCAAGATCAAGCTGCCAGCAGTGTTGGTTTCTGGTGAGGTCTCTCTTTTTAGCTTGTAGACAGCTGCCTGGTTACAATGTCTTCACACAGTCTTCCTTCATATACTGATCCCTCTGCTGTCCTTCTCTTCTTATAAGGATACCAACCCAATTGGATTAGGTCCCCCTCCTACAAACTCACTTAACCTTAGTTACCTCCTTAAAGTCTCTATCTCCAAATATAGTCACATTGGGAGTTAGGGCTTTAATATATGAATTGTGTGTGTGTGTGTGTGTGTGTGTGTGGTGGGAGAGACACAATTCATTCCATAATACCCACACATCTCTAATTGTTTAAGAATTTTTCCAATTCACACATTCACACATGTTGTTTAAGCCAAAATCCACTCTGATTAACCAGAGCCAGAACTGTTATTGGTTGTTAAATATTTCTATTACAATTTATTCTATAAACACACATTAATTTCTTTGAGATATTTCCAACTTTAATAATGAATTGAGTCTTTTCCAATGGCTTTCTCAAATGTTTTTATCAGAGAAATATTTCTATTCATGGGCATAGAATATTTCTATTAGGAGCTTTTCAATTGCTAAGGGTCTATAACCTAAACTAAAGCATCATGCTTTTTAGTGTAAGTCAAAGAGACATAAGAATGAAAAGATCACCATATATATGCTCTTAATTTTCAAAACTGAAATTGCTAATGCTAATTTTTATTTGCGCACCTGCTGCTAAAAACCAAATGTGCTACTCACTTCCTTCCTACAGTTGCAAATACATGCCCTTTGATTAGTGGCTGCAGCTGCTCTCCAAAGAACATGAAATTGATTGCAAATCTGCCTCCTAGATTAGAGGTCAGCTGCAAATGTTTGTTCCAAAAAGCAAGTCTTTTTGTTTCAGTTGCTTGCCATATTTGACATGAGGTAAAATGCATGAGCTTTGGAGTTGAGATTTAATTCCTAGGTCTGAAACTAAGCCGATCCTTGTTCTTTCTTTGCAACTTGGTAAAATTAATGGAGCCTACCATATGTAATTGTTTAAAGGTTAAATGAGATAGTCATGGAGAGGGCTTAGATCAGTGCTGACTCTCTAGCAAGTGCTCAGTAAACATTAGTTAGTATGTTAAAACCCTCTGTCTCAGTCGCTTCACTTATGCCTTACTGCTTAGGATTCTACAGCAATAAACATTTTCTAATGGTTTTATGAACCTCTGCAAATTGTTTCCACAAACAGCAGTGCCAATATCTCTCTGCTTCCTTAGGCTGTTACAGTGGCCCAAAAATTTATGTGACATTTCCCAAATAAACTAGGCCATTCAACTCAACAACTTCTATTTTAAAAATTACATTTGGTTCCTCCAAAAGATGTCCATAATGTTGATAAATAATTTTAAATGAAAAATAAAACAGACTTGCTTTGTCATTTTTTTAAAAAAATCATCATTTTGTAGTAGAAAAGTCTTTGGTTAAATTAACTGCTGAATAAATGTGAACTCTTAATTCACAAGCAATGTTTTACATATATTAGGTGGTCAATAAATATTTATTATATAAAAGTACAATCCTGTATATAGTGGGGATTTTATTCTATGAACTGAGCTGACTATTTTTAATCATTTATGATTTCTTATGCACCAGGAGTACCATTATGTATATTTTTATTTAATTTTTAAAAACAAATACTGATATGTATGCACTGCTATTAATGAGACTACACAGATCGAGTATACACGATACTAAACTTATTTTACAGAAGATGTAAATTACTTGTATGACTAAATAGATCTTTCCTTTAAAAAAATCCCATACTTTCTTACATTTGTTGGTAATGTTCCATTTTACAAGGTGGTTGCCATATTGTGTGATGTGTTGCATTTTGTTTCCTATCTTTTTCCAAAAGAGACTTACAGAATAGATATCGGTTATATAAAAAAGAATAAGAAAGTATAAGAAGGAGAAGGAGAGATGTAAGAGTTTTGCTCGTGCTTCAATCTTAATTAAGAACTTTTCTGGAAAAGCCTGTAGGCAGTACAATGTTTCCCTTCAAGCAAGGAGCTCTGGAGGAAATCTATGAGTCAATAAACCGCTTTTTATTTAAAATTTTATTTAAATTTATTTAAATTTAAATAAATTTAAATTTATTTAAATAAAATTTATTTAAAATTTTATTTAAAAGAAGTATTTAAAATACTTCTTTTCCTGAAGTATTAAATGCTCCTCTAAAACTCCCAGGTTTGCTTGTTTTTTACTGTTGTTGTTGTCTGATTGTTTGCTTGATTTCTTTCTTCTTCTCTGGAGGTTGTGTAGAGGTAGCCTAGTCCTGTGTTAAATAAGCTCTTAGCCATAAACATAGGTTGTTTTAGCTGGGGAGGTTTGTCTTATTCAATGATACCTAATGAAAACATTTAGAAAAATCTCCCATGGAATGACTTTGACCTGTGGCATCACCCACAGCAGAAAACAACAACAACAAAAAACCCTTCTCCTTTAAATGGGCATCTCTGCAAAGAAAGGGTGCTGATCTGGAGTGACCCTTCTATGGCATTCGCTAATCGTGGATGACAGCTAGTGAAATGGGACTGGACGCAGAGAATTGCTTCATTAGTAGCACAGACTAAAGGACCTGTGAAGCTATAACCTGCCTTTCCTAATACACGGGTTGCGTAATTTCATCATTTAACCCTCACCATTTAAACTGATATTGTATACTTAAGCTGAATTCTAAAACAAACAAATTTTAAACACGTTTTAATAATTTCCCTGTTAAAGTACAAAATTGTTTTATTTTTGTGATTTTTCTATGTTCAAAAAGAGTCATTCTTCAGAGAAATTGTGAGTTCGCTTCAGACCACCGTAATAAAATGAATATCATAATAAAGGGAGTCATATACATTGCTTGGTTTCCCAATGCATATAAAACTTATGTTTACACTATAGTCTATTAAATGTGCAATATCAATATACGTACCTTAATTTTAAAATACTATATTGCTAAAAATGCTAATGATCACCTGAGACTTCAGCAAGTCATAATCTTTTTTCTGGTGGAGGATCTTGCTTCCATGTTGGTGGCTGCTGATGGTCAGGGTGGTGGTTGCTGAAAGTTTGGGTGGGCTGTGGCCATTTCTTATGAAAACAACAAAGTTTGCTGCATTGATTGACTCTTCTTTTCATGAAAGCTTTCTCTGTAACATGCAATGCTGTTTGATAACATTTTGCCCTCAGTGAAACTTCTTTCAAAATTAGAGTCAATCCTCTCAAACCCTGACACTGCTTTAATCACTAAGTTTAT
This sequence comes from Pan troglodytes, assembly GCF_028858775.2. NCBI lineage: Eukaryota > Metazoa > Chordata > Mammalia > Primates > Hominidae > Pan > Pan troglodytes. The sequence goes on along the minus strand of NC_072412.2, from coordinate 109,136,607 downwards.
AAAATATTCTAAATATTTTGTTGTTATTTCAACAATATTCATTCACAGCATCTTCACCAGGAGCAGTTTCCATCTCAAGAAACTATTTTCTTTGCTCATCCATAAGAAACAACTTCTCATCCATTCAAGTTGTATCACGAGAGGGCCGCAATTCAGTCACATCTTCAAGCTCTTTCTAATTCTAGTTCTCTTACTATGCACCCCATCTGCAGTGACTTCCTCCACTGAAATCTTGAACCCCTTAAAGTCATTCATGAGGGCTGAAACCCAGTTCTTCCAAACTCCTACTAATGTTGGTATTTTGACCTTCTTCCATGATCACAAATGTTCCTTATGGCATCTAGAATGGTGGATCCTTTCCAGAGGGTTTTTTTTTTTTTGTATTGTTTATGTTACTTTAAGTTCTGGGATACATGTGCTGAACATGCAGTTTGTTACATAGGTATACAGGTGCCATGGTGATTTGCTGCACCCATCAACCCATTATCTAGGTTTTAAGTCCCGCATGCATTAGGTATTTGTCTTAATGCTCTCCCTCACCTTTCCCCCTACCCTGACAGGCCCTGGTGTGTGATGTTCCCCTCCCTGTGTCCATGTGTTCTCATTGTTCAACTCCCACTTATGAGTGAGAACATGCGGTGTTTGGTTTTCTGTTCCTGTGTTAGTTTGCTGCGGATAATGGTTTCCAGCTTCACCCATGTCCCTGCAAAGGACACGAACTCACTCTTCTTTTATGGCTGCATAGTATTCCATGGTGTGTATGTGCCACATTTTCTTTATCCAGTCTATCATTGATGGGCATTTCGGCTGGTTCCAAGTCTTTGCTATTGTAAATAGTGCTGCAATAAATATATGTGTGCATGTGTCTTTATAGTAGAATGGTTTATAATCCTTCAGGTATATACCCAGTAATGAGATTGCTGGATCAAATGATATCTCTGGTTCTAGATCCTTAAGGAATCGCCACACTGTCTTCCACAATGGTTGAACTACTTTACATTCCCATCTAAAGTGGAAAAGCATTCCTGTTTCTCCACAGCCTTGCCAGCATCTGTTGTTTCCTGATTTTTTAATGATTGCCATTCTAACTGGCATGAGATGGTATCTCATTGAGCGTTGTAAATGTATTTTGCCCAGATCCGTTAGGAAGGAATTACTGTTTATAGCAGCTATAAGCCTTAGAAAATGTATTTCTTAACCAGTGACTCAAAAGTCAAAATAACTCCTTGATCCGTGGGCTGCAGAAAGGATGTGGTGCTAGCAGGCATGAAAACAATATTAATATTCTTATACATCTCTATCAGAGCTCTTAGGGGACCAGGTGCATTGTCAATGGGTAATATTTTGAAAGGAATCTTTTTTTGAGCAGTAATTCTCAACAGTGGGCTTATAATATTTAGTAAATCATGCTGTTAACAGATATGTTGTCATCCAGGCTTTGTGGTTCCATTTATAGAGCAAATGCAACACAATTCTTAAGGGCCCTAAAATTTTTAGAATGGTAAATGAGCATTGGCTTCGACTTAAAATCACCAGCTGCATTAGCCCCTAACAGGAGAGTCAGCCTGTCCCTTGACGCTCTGAAGCCAAGTATTGACTTTTCCTTTCCAGCTGTCAAAGTCCTAGATGGCATCTTGTTCCAGTATAAGGCTATTTCACCTACATTGAGAATCTGTTGTTTAGTAAAACCACCTTCATCCATGATCTTAGCTAAATCTTCTGGATAACTTGCTATCAGTCTAGCTTTTAGCCTGTCTTAGCTTTTGACATGTCTTCCTCACTAAGATTTTGATTTAAAATGAGAAACATGTGACTCTTCCTTTTACTTGTACTTAGAAGCCATTGTAGGTTATTATTTGGACTAATTTCACTATTATTGTATATCAGTGAATAGAAAGGCTCAAGGAAAGTGAGAGAGATGGAGAAATGGCCAGTCAGTGGAGCAGTCGGAACACATATAACATGTAGTCTTTGCCATCTTCTATGGGCATGGTTCATGGTGCCTCAAAACAATTACAACAGTAATGTCAAAGATCACGGATTACAGATTACCATTAGAGATATACTAATAATGAAAAAAGTTTGAAATATTATGAGGTTTACCAAAATGAGACATAGAGACATGAAGTGAGCACATGCTATTGGAAGGATGGCACCTATCACCTTGCTGAAAGCAGGATTGCCACAGTCATTCAATTTCTTAAAAAAAAAAAAGGCAGTATCTGAGAGGCATAAGAAAATGAAGTACAATAAAACAAGGTATGCTTGTATAGTATATAACCATGGTATAAACAATAGGATTGTGACAAAAATAAACAATTAAAAATAATTGACTATAGTGTTGAATCTTATAGCACATTCATGCCGTAAGGGAGCAGGTATAGGCAACAAATTGGCACACTTTCATTATTTCATTTACGAATCCTATCAGGACAGAATGGAATTAATCATTTGAAATCATCATTTGTTTGGTTTTAGCAATATTTTGCAACTGCAAAAATAAGTGTTTCAAAATTATACTGTAACCATAAAGTGTTTTTCAATATATATGCTCTTAACCTTCAATAGCTAGCAGCGTGCAGTGCACACTCATCCCGCTGCTAACTACTGGAAGAGATACTTGACCACTGGAAGCAAGTTGAAAACAATGTATGATAGTATATGACTGAGAAAAATTTCACAGTACACTCTTCAATGAAGAGGAAGTGTGACATTTTTGAAAATTATTATTTTTTTTCCCAAGAAGAATTCTATTATACACGGTAGAAAAGTATAGTGCTTTGGTAATAAAAATTATAAGTTAAATCATACAAACAGATGACAAAACAATGAAATTCATTTCAAATATACTTCTAGGCATAGAAGAGAGTAAAAGAAGGAAAAGATTAAAAAATGGTCTTTTGTCAAACATGATAATGATGTATCTTCTCATGAATTTTAAGCATAGAGCTGGTGTGGGCCGACGCTGTGAAGTGTCTGGTGAGTCGTACAGTCTCTGTTGCTAATGCTCATCTCAGCTGTTTTAGCACAAAACAGCCACTGAGAATGTGTCACTACAACTTCATCTGCAGAAACAGGAAGATAGACATATTTGGCTCAAGGGCCATCATTTGCTGAACATTTATTCTGGAGGAACTTTCAGAGACTGTTATTTTTCAAAGAAACTCTGCTATCCAAATAATCTCTTCAACCAAATAAAATTCATTTAGGATTGATCAGAAAGATAACTGGGCATATTTCAAGATATTCTATTCTATCAAATCTCTAAATATTATTCTGAGGTCATTTAGAGTTGCAGTCCTGTGTCCAAAGCAGTTAATTTCGGAAGTTTAGAAGCACTGGCATTGATAAATTAATAACACATTAATTAATATTGCTGTTCCAATATCTCATGTTTGAAAATTATCAATTCAACTCAGTGAATCTACAGAGCAGGGAGGGTGAGCAACACTTGAATTTACCCAAGTTCAAGTTTATTTTTAAAAGGATAGATTTTTTTCCCTCCCATTAATGTATTCCAATAGACACATGCAGAATGAGCTACTTTTTATGTCTGTTTTCCTAACCACCAATAGGTATATGCTATTTATAAGTAATTAAATATAGTGAAATTCTGTCATTACAAATTTTCATCAGTTTGGTTGTCAAGTCTTTTTTTTTTTTTTTTTTTTGAGATGGAGTCTCACTCTGTCACCCAGGCTGGAGTGCAGTGGCACCATCTCAGCTCACTGCAACCTCTGCCCCCTGGGTTCAAGAGATTCTCCTGCCTCAGCCTTCTGAGTAGCTGGGATTAAAGGTGTGCATCACCACACCCAGGTAATTTTTGTATTTTTAGTAAAGATGGGGTTTCACCATGTTGGCTGGGCTCATCTTGAATGCCTGACCTCGTCTTGAATGCCTGAACTCAAGTCATCTGCCCTCCTCAACCTCCCAAAGTGCTAGGATTACAGGCGTGAGCCACCATGCCCGGCCATCAAGTCATTTTTTTAGCTACAAAAGCAACACAATGGCAATACTAGCTATAATTTGTTAAGCATAATATCTCATTTATCAATTGTCACAACAATAAGAGTAATATTCTTATTTTAAAAGCAAAAAAAAAAAAATTTGGAATTTAGGTAATTGCCAGAGAAGACAGGGCCAATCAGGAATAGCATCAGAATTTAAAACTAGGTCTCATTTGTGATTCTTAAACTTTTTGTGCCGCAAAATAGTTAACAGGGTCCTACTATGAATCAGGTGCTTTATGTACAGAATTTTAATCTGCAACAAACCAGCAAAGTTAGTGTCCATGTTTCTCTTGTATAATTAAGAAATTATATGTGAATTACTTGTCCCTGGTCACAGAGCCAGCAGAGCCTGGACTGGAACTTGATCTCCTTGTCTCGGGACTAATACTCTCCCTACTATGCCCAGCTGCTGATGGGTGAATGTGAATGTGGAGGCATATTTCAAGCAAACTAATTTAATGCTTAGATTTGCAAAAGCAAAGCCTAGTTGAGATTGATAAAGAAAAAGACAAAATGGGATTCTGAGTACGAGAGAAAGTAAGAAGACATGTTTAAAACAGAAAAAAAATGGTGGAAAACCAAAAGGTTTAAACCCTCTTCCCAATATTAAATGTTGCGTCAACTTAGATGAAGGGCTTAACTTTTTGAAGAACTTCTGGTTATTCATCTTCAAAAGGGAAGTAATGATATAGATTCAGAAGGGGTTGATGGGAACATGAGGAAATAACTCTCACATGAAAATTGTCTTCTAATGATAATAAATATGTATACCTCTAAACGTGCACATATAAAGTTAAATAAGGATGCGTTCTATATTTTTACTTCAATATTTTTATGTGCTTATTTGAACAGTTTTTGTTCAGCTGTATCTTATTTCTAATGTCTAAATATATAGGATTTTAAACTAGGCCTTCTGGAACCAATTTCTAGTTAATGAATGAATGATTTATATGAAAATTATTCTTTGATCTTTACTAAAATTTGGTCAATTTTCATGAGGTTCTGGGTGTACTTTGAAACAAATATTTGCTAACACTAGAGTGCACTGTGTTATTTAAATCTGTGCTACACCCAGTTTATTTAACTGAAACAAAAATTAGTGTTAAAAATCTCCTACAACGACGCCAAGTTTGCTCACTTCTCATACCATCACCAGCCTCAGCTCTAGTTTAATTCTGTGGATTAGTGCTTTCTCATTTTGAGAAATTTGAAGACTTCCTGTATATTCTTGCAGTTTTATATTTTATCTAGTATTATCTTGGTGTTTTGTACTAGATGGAATTTCTGGATTTTAAATCCACCAGATAAAACGAAAGTTAATATTCTGAATTTATTTTCTGTTCTGATAATACATTATATGATAGTTTAAAAACATGGCAAGCATACTAGGCTGTACTAATTCAGCAAGCAGTATAAACCTAATCTTTTCCCCATTCCATTGTTGTTTGGTTCTCTGTTCCCTAGTCTGTCCTTTAGTGTCGCTTAACTAATCTCCATCTTCAAGCTGAACTCTGCTTGTGTCTACTTGCTGATGCTAGGGAAGTCTGAAAGTGCTGCTTCCATTTAGTTAGTTTGTCCTTTCAGAAAAGACTGTGTAGCCATACTTAGAAAGAATTCTCAGTGGCCTCCAGATACCCTGAACTGAAACCTTCCATTCTAACGAGAAGCATTAACATTTAGTTCCAATTTGGTGTAATCATTACCTTGTTTGGCTCAGAGGTTTCCCATGGGAAATCAAATGTAAACAGTGCTTTCTATAAATGACCTTTGTTTCTCACAACTGAGCCTCACACTGATGTTGAAATCCAGATTTCCTCTTTATTTATTTTTTTAATCTCCAAATGGGCTTAAGCAACAGAAGTAATGATGATGTCTACACATAAAGTGAAAGCCATTTACAACTTTGTTTTCTTAAACATCATCAATTTTGTAATATAAATATAAAATAAATTACCTAGAGTTGAATATAAACTCCTAACACATTTTGTGTTCTTGTCATTTTCATGTGTCCATGCTGACACCGGTGTAGCTAGAGAAGAACTCCTATTGAAAGTAAAAGGCAGTATCTGCTCTGCAGCTGCAATAGCTGCTTATGGAATCTACGGTTTTGTTTGCTTGTTTCCCAGCTCATCACTTCACACATGGTACTTAAGTTTCTGACTGCAGGGTGAAATATACCAGCCATGACCCAGATTACTACCAGACGTTTTGAACGTAAGAACAAAAACACAGGTCTTGTTTAAGCCCCTCTTAATTTGTTGTGTGCTGTTGCCAACACTAATACTCACAGGCAAACCTAGTCCCAACTAGTATTTATTTATTTAATTTTTATTTTATTTATTTATTTATTTTGAGATAGTCTTGCTCTGTTGCCCAGGCTGGAGTGCAGTGGCTCAATCTCAGCTCACTGCAACCTCCACCTCCTGGGTTCAAGTGATTCTCCTGCCTCAGCCTCCCCAGTAGCTAGAACTATAGGCATTCGCCACCATGCCCAGCTAATTTTTGTATTTTTAGCAGAGACGGGGTTTCACGATGTTGGCCAGGCGGAGCTCGAACTCCTAACCTCAGGTGATCTGCCCACCTCGGCCTCCCAAAGTGCTGGAATTACAGGCGTATGCCACCATGCCGGGCCCCAACTAGTATAGATGTAGGTACCAGGAAGTAGGGGGCTTACAAGTAGCAGGACTTAAACTAATAGCATTTGTTTGGTGGAATTAGTAGGGAGGGGTATTTCACAGTGTGGGCTAGTGTAACCTGAAAGCTTCTCATACCTTAAGAAAACCTTGACAAAAGAAGTCCCTGCTGTTTCTTAGAAGGCAGATCACATTTCAACCTGTGCAGCAACATTAGGAAGAATACTAAGAAAACTCAGATTATTGATTTTTGCTGGCCGCTTCTTGCCCCTTTTAAAAAGCCCTGAGAAGAGATGAGCATTGTCTGTGTTCTCCAGTCTGCATTCAGGGATGGGAGTGCACAGTAAGGCACTTTCAATGTCAACAGAGTGAGAGTCTTATAAACTGCGACCTTGCAGATCTGAAGGGAAATACTTCTCTTTCTGAAACCAGAGCAGTTGTCTTTCATGGCTCTTAAATAGCAGCCTCAGTGGGAGACTGAGGTCCAGTGCTTTTTCGAGTGTCTTCCAGTGAGAGGTCTATGCTGGACAATGGGAGGCAGCCCAACAGTAAACTCAGATTAAAGGAGCTGCCTTTGTCCTCAAGCCTCTATTTTGAGAAGTCCCTAAAAGAGCTTCAACCAAGGAAGCAGAACCAGTAGAAGACTTTACATAAGGAGATAGAGAGATATGTGCAGACACAGAGCTATGGATATAGAAATGTACAGATATGTAGATATAGATTATTTATTTACCTATTACAATAAATTATACAATTGTAAGGACTGGCTGAGCAAGCGGAAAGTCCACAGGGCCAGTGTCCAGGAAGGAAAGACCACAGGCAGGCTGGAAACTGGAGAGCTTGAATTAAAGCCTGAAGTCCACAGGATGGGAAGGAGACGTGATCAGCGGATCAGCAACAATTAGGAAGGTCAGCAGATCACAACATCAAGATGATCCTGAAGGTCCCAGAGTAGAGAAACTCTGCAGTTGTTCTTCCAATCCACAGGTGGTGGGAGTGGGGGGAGAAAGACTGATAATGGACGAAACACAGAAACCACCAGGTGAAACAGTCTAGCGGTCTTAATTTAATTTTCCATTTTGACTATTATTAAATAATGCATTGCGAGATCACAGAGTACAGTATACCCACTACATCAGTAAACACAATCTCTAAGATAGTAGAACAATTGCAGGAAACAATATTGAAAATTGTACACGTGATACATCAAACTTTAAAATAGTTTTATGCCAGCATTTCCCAAATTCTGTCCTAGTGATAAGAGTTCAGCCAGATATAAAGAGATTACATACGAAAAAAGAAATTATGTAATTGAATAAGTTTAAACAAGCAAGAGTTAAATAGAATATAATGGATTTTAAATTTATGAGAGTACCTATTATGGTCTTCAATATACTAAAATGCAAGTACATCTCTGGGCAGTAGTGGCACATGCTATGATATATGTTACACTTGTATTTTACACAACATTTCTCAAACCCATTTGACTTAGAATCCTATTCCCCTCCGCAGCCCACATTTTATGGCACACTATTTTAAATACACTGTGTTGATTTATCACACAGTTTAACACAGTTTAAACACTGTGTTGATTTATCAATAAAAGTGACCTTAGGGAACTCTTAAGCAAATTTGGGTGCTTGGGATCTTATAATTCATAGCGGAGTTTTGATCTTGGCCTGGATAGTAGCAACTTATTAGTTTTCTCCGTTCATCCAAGTCATGGAGCCAGGTTGAATAAATGGATCTAGTGTACTTATATTTATTGAGAAATGCATAAAATTATAAAATGTCTGGAAACTAGTATTAAACTCCAAATCTGGCCGTCTAAAAAATGCTAAGGATGATAAGAGATTCCAGAGCCTTCTGGGGGTTGATGACTGTGTTCAGTAAACTCCACCTAGGATGTGTAATAAATCATGGGCCGTTTTGCAAAGGTGCCAAATGAGGCATGCAATTCCCAATCAACCTGAAGGCAGAGTTTAAAAGCCTAATGCACCAGGGACAGGTGACAGAGAAAGATATTCAGTGATGGAACATATCTCATATAGGGTATTATATGCAAAAGATTGATCAAATCTTTTACAGTAAAGGATTGGCAAGGGAGGTAGGTAGCATCTGAATGGTATTTTTGTAGTTGTTTATTCTCGTGTGAGGCATTTTCTAAGGGTATTATTTGACATTTTAATAATAATCAAATTCATCATGAAGTGTGAATAACAGAACAAACCCCCTTGAATGAAAAATGATTTTGCCCTCATAATAAATTGGATTCAGAAACACCTAATTACCTTACCACCACCATCCAAACATTTAAAACTCAGTAATGATCTCAGTAGCACTTTCTCATTACTGGACAACCACAGAAACCAAAACTCACACTTTTGTGTGTGGAGGGCATGGGCGGGGGATAGGCAGGGAGAGAGGCTGGAGATTTCTGCCTCAAAAAATGAAATGTAAGATTTTTCAATATTTTTTATTTGTAATATATAACCTACAGAATTTTGATGATTTAAAGGTCAGCAAACCACAATCTTTTTCCAAACTGTTCATTTCCACTCAGCATAAAAAGAGACTAATTTCTATACTACTTTTCAACAATGAGAAATCATGTAGAAAAACATGTATATCTGCAATTAAGACTGTGTCTGATTGGCATAGGCAAAAAAAAAAAAAAAAAAGATGGTAGCTGTCCATTGGCAAATTAGCTCTCCATTGGCAAATCACTTCCTGGGCTGCTTAGAACAGAAGAGAATAAGCAGCTCTGAAATGTAAGGCACATAAAGCACCTATAGTAAAGCAAGGAGCTTCCTCCCTGGTTAAATACTTAAGTCTAATACAGTTAATTTTAATGAGAAATGCTTAAAAACATAAAAGCTCTCTGGAAACAATCGAGGCTATTTCCCTCTTCTTCCTTGTCCTGGTCCTCCTGGTTCCTTGTCCTAGTCCTCCCGGCTATTGACTTATATTTCAATTCTAACCTTTTCTCCTCCCCTCAGTTCCACAGTCACAAATAAAAGGCAAAACAAAAATAAAAACAAGAGGTAGACTCCAGAATTGATTTCATTCACATAAAATACAGAAGAGCTCTTCTTAATTTCTTATGCCTCCCAGTGTTGATCCTGGCTCAGTTAAAATTACTAATACAATAAAAACAATCTTCACAAAACTAGGCCAGCTACAGTAGCTCATGCCTGTAATCCCGCTGAGTTTGAGACCAGCCTGAGAAATACAGCAGGACCCTATCTCTACCACAAATTTAAGAATTAGCCAGGCCTGGTGATGTGCACCTGTAGTCCCAGCTACCCAGGAGGCTCATCCAAGGAGGATCACTTGAGCTCAGGAGGTGGAGGCTGCAGTGAGCTATGATTGGGCCACTGTACTCCAACCTGGGTAACAAAGTGAGATCTTCTCTCTCTTTCTCAAAAAAGAATCTTTAAAAAACTTTAGATAAATAAGTTTCGTATTTAGCAGGTATCCATAACCAACATCAATCCTAATATATCGCATTTTTAGGTCATCATTTCCGAACATTTTGTCACTAGGCCATGAACTACCTGGCTAGAAGACTGTGGTCACCAAACCTTGCCCCAATTCCTGGTCCAAGCTCCAGACCTGCTGAGTTAGAATCTCTAGGTATGCGGCCAGAACACTGGTGTATTTACTTCTTGTTATTATTATTATTTTCTCTGATAAAGGGGTACTCAAATTGTGATGTGGTTTGGAGTTACCTGGGGTGCTTGTTCAAACCTCTGAGGTCCTGCCCCACGATGGAAGTGGCAAGAGTGGACTGGGCTCTGGGCACCAGTCACTTGAGCAAGTTTTCAGGGTGATTCAACACTACCCAGAGTCTCAGATCATAGCTTTAGATCTTTGTCATACGATCAGAATAACTTTCATTAGGCAGGAAAACTTTTAGGGACTAGTTGAATTCATGGTCAGTATTTCTCCAGGTGAATATTAAGGATTTGAGACACAGCTCATGTCGGTCTGTTGCAACGAGAAGTAAACTTTTTAAAAAACGCACTTTGATTAATATATCCATAAGATATATGTAGCAACAAACATAAATGTTACAGTACGATTAAGGAATGTCTTATTTTAACAGTCAGGTGTTTTGTGGACTACTCAATTTATTTACTTATCTTTATTTTCCTGACTTAATAGACTTTCCTAGAAACCTGGAATACATAAATACACAGTATGTGGGGTTTTTTGTTTTTGTTCTGTTTGCTTTGAGATAGAGTCTCACTCTGTCATCCAGGCTGGCATGCAGTGGCACAATCATAGCTCACTGCATCCTTGACCTCCTGGGCTCAAATGATTCTCCCACCTTAACCTCCCAATGCGCTGGGATTCAGGCGTGAGCCACCGCCTGTGGCCCCACAGCATGGTTCTTAGGCAGTGTGTAAAATCTCCAGACTTCTCTGTAAACATAGAAAGCCCTAACTAGTATTAGTAACAGGTCTCTAAAAGTTCAAAGGCAGGGGCTGTCTCTCCTCTTTCCTCTCCTTCCCTCCTTCCTCCAATCCTCTATTCTCATTCTTTGTCTCATACTCTCTCTCCCACTGACCCTCTTATTTTCAGACAAAAATGCTAGGACCCTATAAAATGCTCCACCTAAGCTGTGCAACTGCTAGACTCTTTATGGTCTTGTTAAGCCACCCCCTCCCCTTTCTGCTTAGATTCAGAAAATCCTTCCTCCCTGTTCTTCAATACCTCGCAGCAGGGCCAGGCACGAGAACTAGGATTGGCTTCTCCAGTCGGTCTGTTACACAATGTTTATTTATTTGTTCTCCTTCCGAACAACCACGTGGGACTTTCCTCCTTCTGGGTGGGGTCTTCTTAATAATGTCACTCTTCATTCCTAGCCTGATTCATATTTCCAAATACAAAGAAATTGAGCAGAATAAGAAACCATTTTTCTCTCTAGAAAACTTCTTAATAGAAAATATAATACTTCCCTTTCAATTTCAATTCTAGCCAGATATTATATATTAGGCCCAATGTTTCCTTACGAACTAAAAATTCTTTGAAAACAAAAGCCCTCTAATATGGCAGCTCATATACAATAAAATTCAAATTATTGACGTTTCTTCATGCTACCAAACACTGAAACCCCTTGCGCCGTATTTCCCATAATGTTCTTATACGATCACTCAAGACCTGTTCATTATTTTGAGTCTATTCTTATATTTTTCTTTTCTTTTATTAATTCATCTCATTGAGTTGCTATGACATTCAAGATCCATAAGATCTGTTTGGGTCAAAACAATTTAAACTGTAGTTCCCACCTCTGGAGGCTGCAGAACTGCCTAGTAACCACGTACTTGGACACAGGGGCTCCTCCCTAAATTTACCCTACCTGGAAAAGGAAGTTTAGACAACTCATGTCTCTGGCAAATATGTATAGAAAAGAACTTCCCTTAAAATGTAAATTTACACAATTTTGGAACTTAATTTTAAATCATACGTGAAAACAAATCTTAAAGATGAAAAAAATCTATTTAAAAAATAAGTGTTCATTTTTCATTAATACGACAAATGCCCCTTCTCATCTTATTTGCAGTCCTCTTCCCAGGCCTTCTTATCCCACTTTGTTTGCTTTTTTCAGAAATGTTACAAAATTTCACTTACAGACTCGTCTTTCCCCAACTCCCCAGTTTTAACTAATGACTGATTTTCCATGGCATGAATTCTATACACATTAAATAAATGTGCATGTCTTTGTTTTAGCACTACTCTAATAATATCTTCCAGTATTGGTTTCTGTCCTTTTGATTTGTCCTTATGATTATGTGACTCTGGTTTATTTTAGGTCCCAGGCATCCAAAAGGAAAAGCTAGAAATTGCTCATTCAGTTTTATGAGATTCTCATCACCTTAGCATGGTTATAAAGGACTTCATAGGTTTAAGTACTTAATAATGCTAATATAAACAGGAACAATAAGCCAGTACATATTTTTGATATAAAATTATGCTGAGTCTGTGCCATGTTTGAGCTCTCTACATTATACAAGTAAAAAAATCAAATCCCTATGCATATTAATGTAAATATGGCAATATTTTTGTCCATTTTGTATTCTTTGTTAAATGACTGAAAACATACCATTCTCTCATTTCCATTATTACTTTCACTGACACTTTGTTCCAATTTCTCTCCCTTTCCTTTATTTTGCCAACCCAAACTAAGTGGACTGCCAAGCAGTTTCTTAGAGCACTCGTGGTACTCTGGTTCCACAAGCCTGCATAATTCATTCATGGAGGAGCAGAGTGGCCGTCGTAATTCACTGCTAACTGTGAGTTACCCCACGTAACACCTAAAATTCAATATGCTGATAGAGGCCAAAGTAATTGAAAAAGGAAAATGCCTAGAGAACTTAAACCTTAGCACAACCTGAAAGGATTTCTAATGGCCGAGATCTCATTAAAAGATAAAGTTCGCATGTAAAGCCAGACAAAGGGAAAAGAGGCCCAAACGGGCTACATGATTGACAGTGCACCTGCACACTTCGTCCACCAGAGACCTCCACGCACGTGGGTCAGCAGCCAGGGCGCACCGCGCTTTTGTTTAATTTATAAGAACAAAATGCTCTGCTACTCTTTTCTTTCTTGGCTCCTTGTGCCATATTTTTTTTTCCACACAGGTCACTTCATTTTCTTGTTTAAAGAACTATAAAAACTCCAGTTGTATATTCAGAAAGAAGAACAGAGCTTGTGAAATACTAATCAGTGGTTGTTTTTCACTGATAGTTTTTAAAGCAATTAAGGCCTTTGTAGATAAATATGGTTAAGCCCAAGATTTGGTAGCAACAAATTCGATAAATATAAACAACCACACACATTCTCTCTCTCTCTCACACACACACACAATCTGTATTATTAGATTGCATTTCTATGGCTTACTCATAATTTTTTCCACTGCTTTTCCATCAATACAATATGAATATATGCCAACTTGGTTTTTCAAAATGTGACTTTGCATTGTCACGGTCATTGTCAAATTCACATCCCCAATCTCCTACCATGGTATTTTCAACATGGGCACATGTCGTTTCTCAGATGACTGTAGTCCTAGTTCTGGGTTTTCTATGGACCAGGTCGACAACACTGGGGAAGGCACTTAACTTCCTTAGGACATAGTGAAATAAAGGAGGTGCAGTAAATGTTTTTACTACATTATTCTTTAAACATGTATTGAGCTGCTTCTTTATGAGAAACTCTGTGAAATGTGTAAAAAATACAATGACAAGTGTGATTCAGTCCCTGCACACAAGAAGTTTAACTTAATATGAGAGTCACAGATGAATGCTGACCAACACAGTTTATCATCAGCAGTCCCGGCAAACTTCTCCTCTCACTTGACTTCTCCTCTCCTCTCCTGCAAACTTCTCCTCTCACTTGACTTCTCCTGTCCCCTCTTGCAAACTTCTCCTCTCACTTGCCCCACCTCGCCTCGCCTCTTATTCTATTTTATTCAATTATGTCATCCACGCTCAGGTTACCACAACAGAGACCTTGTCATCCCCACAGCTCCACCATTTATGTAATAAAACTCTGAACCAAACAGCCTAACTTTGAATTTATTTACTTCATTATATCTAGCATAATAATCACTGGGCTATCAAAACCATACTGGTTCATTGGCCCTTTTAAACTTTGCCCATGTATCTGAAGTATGGTATTACTAGGTGTATAAACTACTTAATAAAAATAAGATTAGAAATCAATGAAATAGAAAAATATTCAATCAAAAAACATTAAAAGGCAAAAGTATGGTTCTTCAAATAATAATAAAATTTATACAACCATAGCAAGATTATTTGAGAACAAAGAAAAAATTACATTACTATAAATAAAAAATAAATAAAAAAGAAAAAATTACAGATCCCTAAAATATTAAAAATATAATACAAATATAGTGAACAATTTTACCTCAATACATTTGCAAGTTTAAACAAAATAGGAAAATATCTTTACAAATGAAATTTACTAAAATCAAAATAATAAGAAACAGAAACCCTAAAACCTCTTATATCTGTTCAAAGTTTGAACCTTTAACTAAAAGCATCATGTGGGGTGGAGCCAAGATGGCTGAATAGGAACGGCTCCAGTCTACAGCTCCCAGCATGAGCAACACAGAAGACGACTGATTTCTGCATTTCCAACTGAGGTACCGGGTTCGTCTCACTGGGGATTGTCAGAAAGTGGGTGCAGGACAGTGGGTGCAGCGCACCGAGCGTGAGCCAAAGCAGGGCGAGGCATCGTGTCACCCAGGAAGCACAAGGGGTCAGGGAATTCCCTTTCCTAGTCAAGGAAAGGGGTGACAGACGGCACCTGGAAAATCGGGTCACTCCCACCCTAATACTGTGCTTTTCCAACGGTCTTAGCAAATGGCACATCAGGAGATTGTATCCTGCACCTGGTTCGGAGGGTCCTACGCCCACGGAGTCTCGCTCATTGTGAGCAGAGCAGTCTGAGATCAAATTGCAAGGCAGCAGTGAGGCTGGGGGAGGGGCGTCCCCCATTGCCGAGGCTTGAGTAGGTAAACAAAGCAGCCAGGAAGCTCGAACTGGGTGGAGCCCACCGCAGCTCAAGGAGGCCTGCCTGCCTCTGTAGACTCCATCTCTGGGGCAGGGCATAGCTAAACAAAAGGCAGCAGAAACTTCTGCAGACTTAAATGTCCCTGTCTGACAGCTTTGGGCTGGAGATCTGAGAACAGACAGACTGCCTCCTCAAGTGGGTCCCTGACCCCCGAGTAGCCTAAATGGGAGGCACCCCCCAGTAGGGGCAGACTGACACCTCACACAGCCGGGTACTCCTCTGAGACAAAACTTCCAGAGGAACGATCAGGCAGCAACATTTGCTGTTCACCAATATCCACTGTTCTGCAGCCGTGGCTGCTGATACCCAGGCAAACAGGGTCTGGAGTGGACCTCCAACAGACCTGCAGCTGATGGTCCTGACTGTTAGAAGGAAAACTAACAAACAGAAAGGACATCTACACCAAAAACCCATCTGTACATCACCATCATCAAAGACCAAAGGTAGATAAAAACCACAAAGATGGGAAAAAACAGAGCAGAAAAACTGAAAATTCTAAAAATCAGAGTGCCTCTCCTCCTCCAAAGGAACACAGCTCCTCACCAGCAACAGAACAAAGCGGGATGGAGAATGACTTTGACGAGTTGAGAGAAGAAGGCTTCAGACAATCAAACTACTCCGAGCTAAGGAGGAAGTTCGAACTCATGGCAAAGAAGTTAAAAACCTTGAAAAAAGATTAGACAAATGGCTAACTAGAATAACCAATGCAGAGAAGTCCTTAAAGGACCTGATGGAGGTGAAAACCACGGCACGAGAACTACGTGACAAATGCACAAGTCTCAGTAACCGATTCGATCAACTGGAAGAAAGGGTATCAGTGATGGAAGATGAAATGAATGAAATGAAGCGAGAAGAGAAGTTTAGAGAAAAAAGAATAAAAGGAAACAAACAAAGCCTCCAAGGAATATGGGACTATGTGAAAAGACCAAATCTACGTCTGATTGGTGCACCTGAAAGTGACGGGGAGAATGGAACCAAGTTGGAAAACACTTTGCAGGATATAATCCAGGAGAACTTCCCCAATCTAGCAAGGCAGGCCAACATTCAGATTCAGGAAATACAGAGAACGCCACAAAGATACTCCTCAAGAAGAGCAACTCCAAGACACATAATTGTCTGATTCACCAAAGTTGAAATGAAGGAAAAAATGTTAAGGGCAGCCAGAGAGAAAGTTCGGGTTACCCACAAAGGGAAGCCCATCACACTAACAGCTGATCTCTCGGCAGAAAGTCTACAAGCCAGAAGACAGAGGGGGCCAATATTCAACATTCTTAAAGAAAACAATTTTCAACCCAGAATTTCATATCCAGCAAAACTAAACTTCATAAGTGAAGGAGAAATAAAATCCTTTACAGATAAGCAAATGC
This sequence comes from Pan troglodytes, assembly GCF_028858775.2. Lineage (NCBI taxonomy): Eukaryota > Metazoa > Chordata > Mammalia > Primates > Hominidae > Pan > Pan troglodytes. The sequence goes on along the minus strand of NC_072412.2, from coordinate 109,119,993 downwards.
TGAGAGATTTTGTCACCACCAGGTCTGCCCTAAAAGAGCTCCTGAAGGAAGCATTAAACATGGAAAGGAACAACTGGTACCAGCCACTGCAAAAACATGCCAAATTGTAAAGACCATCAAAGCTAGGAAGAAACTGCATCAACTAACGAGCAAAATAACCAGCTAACATCATAATGACAGGATCAAATTCACACATAACAATATGAACCTTAAATGTAAATGGGCTAAATGCTCCAATTGAAAGACTAACACTGGGAAATTGGATAAAGAGTCAAGACCCATCATTGTGCTGTATTCAGGAAACCCATCTCATGTGCAGAGACACACATAGGCTCAAAATAAAGGGATGGAGGAAGATCTACCAAGCAAATGGAAAACAAAAAAGGCAGGAGTTGCAATCCTAGGCTCTGATAAAATAGACTTTAAACCAACAAAGATCAAAAGAGACAAAGAAGGCCATTATATAATGGTAAAGGGTTCAATTCAACAAGAAGAGCTAAATATCCTAAATATATATGCACCCAATACAGGAGCACCCAGATTCATAAAGCAAGTCCTTAGAGACTTACAAAGAGACTTAGACTCCCACACAATAATAATGGGAGACTTTAACACCCCACAGTCAACATTAGACAGATCAACGAGACAGAAAGTTAAAAGGATATCCAGGAATTAAACTCAGCTCTGCACCAAGAGGACCTAATAGACATCTACAGAACTCTCCACCAGAATTCAACAGAATATACATTCTTTTCAGCACCACACCACACCTATTCCAAAATTGACCATATAGTTGGAAGTAAAGCACTCCTCAGCAAATGTAAAAGAACAGAAATTATAACAAACTGTCTCTCAGACCACAGTGCAATCAAACTAGAACTCAGGATTAAGAAACTCACTCAAAACCACTCAACTACATGGAAACTGAACAACCTGCTCCTGAATGACTACTGGGTACATAACGAAATGAAGGGAGAAATAAAGATGTTCTTTGAAACCAATAAGAACAAAGACACAACATACCAGAATCTCTGGGACACATTCAAAGCAGTGTGTAGAGGGAAATTTATAGCACTAAATGCCCACAAGAGAAAGTAGGAAAGATCTAAAATTGACACCCTAACATCATGATTAAAAGAACTAGAGAAGCAAGAGCAAACACATTCAAAAGCTAGCAGAAGGCAAGAAATAACTAAGATCAGAGCAGAACTGAAGGAAATAGAGACACAAAAAACCCTTCAAAAAATCAATGATTCCAGGAGCTAGTTTTTTGAAACAATCAACAAAATTGACAGAACGCTAGCAAGACTAATAAAGAAGAAAGGAGAGAAGAATCAAATAGATGCAATAAAAAATGATAAAGGGGATGTCACCACCAATCCCACAGAAATACAAACTACCATCAGAGAATGGTACTATAAACACCTCTATGAAAATAAACTAGAAAATCTAGAAGAAATATATAAATTCCTTGACACATACACCCTCCCAAGACTACACCAGGAAGAAGTTGAATCTCTGAATAGACCATAAGAGGCTCTGAAATTGAGGCAATAATTAATAGCTTACTAACTGAAAAAAGTCCAGGACCAGATGGATTCACAGCCAAATTCTACGAGGGGTACAAGGAGGAGCTGGTACCATTCCTTCTGAAACTATTCCAATCAATAGAAAAAGAGGGAATCCTCCCTAACTCATTTTATGAGGCCAGCATCATCCTGATACCAAAGCCTGGCAGAGACACAACAAAAAAAAAAAACCCAGAATTTTAGACCAATATCCCTGATGAACATTGATGCAAAAATCCTCAATAAAATACTGACAAACCGAATCCAGCAGCACATCAAAAAGCTTATCCACCATGATCAAGTGGGCTTCATCCCTGGGATGCAAGACTGGTTCAACATATGCAAATCAATAAACGTAATCCAGCATATAAACAGAACCAATGACAAAAACCACATGATTATCTCAATAGATGCAGAAAAGGCCTTTGACAAAATTCAACAACCCTTCATGCTAAAAACTCTTAATAAATTAGGTATTGATGGGATGTATCTGAAAATAATAAGAGCTATCTATGACAAACCCACAGCCAATATCATACTGAATGGGCAAAAACTGGAAGCATTCCCTTTGAAAACTGGCACAAGACAGGGATGCCCTCTCTCACCACTCCTATGCAACAGAGTGTTGGAAGTTCCGGCCAGGGCAATTAGGCAGGAGAAGGAAATAAAGGGTATTCAATTAGGAAAAGAGGAAGTCAAATTGTCCCTGTTTGCAGATGACATGATTGTATATCTAGAAAACCCCATCATCTCAGCCCAAAATCTCCTTAAGCTGATAGACAACTTCAGCAAAGTCTCAGGATACAAAATCAACGTGCAAAAATCACAAGCATTCTTATACACCAATAACAGACAAACAGAGAGCCAAATCATGAGTGAACTCCCATTCACAATTGCTGCAAAGAGAATAAAATACCTAGGAATCCAACTTACAAGAGATGTGAAGGACCTCTTCAAGGAGAACTACAAACCACTGCTCAAGGAAATAAAAGAGGATACAAACAAATGGAAGAACATTCCATGCTCATGGATAGGAAGAATCAATATCGTGAAAATGGCCATACTGCCCAAGGTAATTTATAGATTCAATGCCATCCCCATCAAGCTACCAATGACTTTCTTCACAGAATTGGAAAAAAACTACTTTAAAGTTCATAGGGAACCAAAAAAGAGCCCGCATTGCCAAGTCAATCCTAAGCCAAAAGAACAAAGTTGGAGGCATCACACTACCTGACTTCAAACTATACTACAAGGCTACAGTAACCAAAACAGCATGGTACTGGTACCAACACAGAGATGTAGACCAATGGAACAGAACAGAGCCCTCAGAAATAATGCCACATATCTACAACTATCTGATCTTTGACAAACCTGACAAAAAGAAGAAATAGGGAAAGGATTCCCTATTTAATAAATGGTGCTGAGATAACTGGCTAGCCACATGTAGAAAGCTGAAACTGGATCCCTTCCTTACACCTTATACAAAAATTAATTCAAGATGGATTAAAGACTTAAATGTTAGACCTAAAACCATAAAAACCCTAGAAGAAAACCTAGGCTTTACCATTCAGGACATAGGCATGGGCGAGGACTTCATGTCTAACACACCAAAAGCAATGGCGACAAAAGCCAAAATTGACAAATGGGATCTAATTAAAGTAAAGAGCTTCCACACAGCAAAAGAAACTACCATCAGAGTGAACAGGAAACCTATAGAATGGGAGAAAATTTTTGCAATCTACTCATCTGACTAAGGGCTAATATCCAGAATCTACAATGAACTCAAACAAATTTACAGGAAAAAAACAAACAACCCCATCAACAAGTGGGCAAAGGATATGAACAGACACTTCTCAAAAGAAGACGTTTACACAGCCAAAAGACACATGAAAAAATGCTCATCATCACTGGCCATCAGAGCAATGCAAGTCAAAACCACAAGGAGGTACCATCTCACACCAGTTAGAATGGCAATCATTAAAAAGTCAGGAAACAACAGGTGCTGGAGAGGATGTGGAGAAATAAGAACGTTTTCACACTGTTGGTGGGACTGTAAACTAGTTCAACCATTGTGGAAGTCACTGTGGCGATTCCTCAGGGATCTAGAACTAGAAATACCATTTGACCCAGCCATCCCATTACTGGGTATATACCCAAAGGACTATAAATCATGTTGCTATAAAGACACATGCACACGTATGTTTATTGCGGCACTATTCACAATAGCAAAGACTTGGAACCAACCCAAATGTCTAACAATTATAGGCTGGATTAAGAAAATGTGGCACATATACACCATGGAATACTATACAGCCATAAAAAATGATGAGTTCATGTCCTTTGTAGGGACATGGATGAAGCTGGAAACCATCATTCTCAGCAAACTATCGCAAGGACAAAAAACCAAACACCGCATGTTCTCACTCATAAGTGGGAATTGAACAATGAGAACACATGGACACAGGAAGGGGGACATCACACACTGGGGCCTGTTGTGGGGTGGGGGAGAGGGGTGGGATAGCATTAGGAGATATACCTAATGTTAAATGACGAGTTAATGGGTGCAGCACACCAACATGGCACATGTATACATATGTAACAAACCTGCACGTTGTGCACATGTACTCTAAAACTTAAAGTATAATTTAAAAAAAGCATCATGTGAAAATATTTCAGGACAAGATAAGTTTCCTGAAGAATTTATCTTAGCATTTAAGGAAGAAATAATTCTGATTTTACATAAACTTTTCTAGAGAACAATATAAAAGATGGAAGTCTTACCGATTCATTCAAGGTGGCCAACATAAGCTCAATAACTAAAACTTGCCAAAAACATTACTGGAAAAGAAAATTGAAAGGCAATCTTTTTAATTAGTCAGACACAAAAATCCTAAATATAATATTAAGAGTAAAGCCCATTATGAGTAAGTGAATTTTATTTCAGAAAAGCAAAGTTGGGATATATCAATTTAGGTTAACAGAATTAAAAAATCATAATCACTTCAAATTTAGTAAAAATATTTGACAAAAAATAAATGCATATTTAAGGCCAAAAATTTTCCAGCAGAGTCGGAACACAAGAAAATTAAGTTCCCTTCTATAATCTTATCTTTCTTTCTTTCTGTGCACAAATTTCATCTCTCCTTCATTGCTGAGCACTAATATTACCATCTATATGAAAATCCATTTGATCATTTAATCCACGGTTATCTGCTTTTCTTTGGCTCTCATTTTTTACAATAAACAGCTTATTTTTCTTGCTACATTTCTAGTATTTGCGTATATAATACATGTATTTGCAATTTAAGTCTTACTGTATATTCACGGTCTCACAGCTAAATTATCACTTCTTTGAGGTGTGAAAGTGAATAATATATATATTTAGAAGATGAAAACCAATGCATTTGTTCCTTTAGTAAATAGATATAAAGTTTCAGCTATGTTTCAGGCACTGAAAGGTTAGGTGCTAGATATACAATAATAAGACATGAGGCTTGCCCTCAAGAATTCAGTCAAGTCAGACAGAGAGACATACCAATTGAAACAAATAACAATCCTACCGGGCAAAGTTCAAGACTGCATAGAACAATAAAATAACAGAAAAAAATGATATTCAAGTGAACAGTAATATAAATCTATATAATGTTACATTTTAATAGAATTTTCTAAAATTTTGATACAATAAATTTACATTCATTAACTGCATACATTTAGTTCATACTATTAAGTACTTATTGTGTTCTTGCATATACAAAGATGAATGAGATTTTATCCCTGCCTTTACCAAAATCAAAATGTGAGGAAGAATAGATTATAATGAGATGTGGCAGGTACATTATAAGATAAGGACAAAGTCATCTGGGGACACCAAGGACACAGACACCAGCTCTGTCTGAGGTATCAGGGAAGGACTTACTGCAGTGGACATCAATTATTTGTTCAGTCAATATATATCAAGTTCCTTTGATGAGCCTGGCACTGTCCTGTGAGTCAAAAGACAGAGCAGCAAAACAAACAAAAATAGACATGGATTGTGGAGGCATTTAATCTGGAATTTACAAAATAGTTAATTTTGAATAAAAACAGTTGGGATGAAAATTGCAGGGATGCAAAAAAGCTTGAGAGACAATATAATTGCTGAGAGATTAGTCAGTGCAGCGTGAATGCCTGTGGTGTATCCCTCTCTTAGGCACTTACTCTTTAGATAAACTTGGGCAGGTTGCTTAGCCTTCTGATGTCATTTTCCTTATCTTTACAATGGGAATGTTAATATTAATAGTATATACCGCTTAGATTTGTAGTAACTTTTAAATGAGTTTATACATGCTGCAAAGCACTTATCACCACATTGAGAACAAGGTAATTACTCAAGACAAACTCACACGAAAAAGGTGATTTTTAAAGCAAAACCAGCTAACTTTAAACAGCAAAGTGAAGTTTATGTATGTGTGAACAGACCATGGTGAGATTAAAGGAGGTTAAAAAAAAAAGATAATGGAAATTATATAACATTTTATTGCTTCTGTTGAGTTAGCACATGGGGTGGCAAAATATAGCCCATGGGCCAAATTCACCCTGCTCCTGTTTCTGTAAATTAACTTGTATTGGACATAGCCACACTCATTCATTTATCTGTTGCCAATAGCTTATTATGCCCTACAGTGGTAGAGTTTAGTTTTAGGGACCAATATCATGCGACCTGCAAAGAAACTATATTTACTATCTCTTCTTTACAGAATAAAGTCTCTTGGCCTCCAAGTTACAGAAATGGAAGAAGCAAGATCTTGCAGGGGAGTAGGAAAATCCCAGCCAAAGCCCAGTGTAGGAAGTGGGATGTAAAATTAGGAAAAAGCTAGATTGCAGGAAATGACAAACACTTGCACCATGCAAACAAAATAATTGTAACATATCCATCATTTTCCTTAAAATGAATTGAGACCACATACATGAAATTATAGCTGTTCGATGTCAGAACTCCTGGATTTTCCTCACAGATAGCATTACCTATAAAATAAATAGTTGGACTAGATGATCTCTACAGTCCCATTCAGACATGAGCATCCATTACTCTAAATATTTCTTAGTATCTCCTGGAGTGTTTTTGCTACCTTGCAGGAAAGATTACAAATTTTATTTATTTTATTACAAACCAAATGGAAGAAACACTTATGTAGACTATTAAATTTTTACTACTTAATATATGTTGATCATAAAAGTTAATTCTTGTGCAAAGGACATTTTAAAAATCTCAAATTACAGGAAAACTGTTCATTGGGAATTTCATTCACGTTTTATGTTAATGAGGTTGTATTTATAAAGGTAAATATATTAAAACAGCAGAATAAATATCTTTCAACTGTGAATTCAAGAGTCCAAAATCACCATCACGCTCAGCTCATCCCCATTTCTCCCCACTCTCCTATGTCCCCAACATTGGTAAAGGGCAGCATTATCCACCCAGAAGCCCAGGCAAGGGACCCAGGACTCACCCTACGCTTGTCTGCTACTCTCTGCAGCAACTCCCTGAAGACCTGCGTAGTCTCCAAGCCCTCTTCAATATCTCCATATCCCCGTTTCTCTCCATTTCTTTTGCTACTCCACTAAATTTAATCTGCCATCCTTTCTCTCCTTGGTTATTACCACAGCATACCTAGTTCACTTCTATCCATATTGTCCTCTACAAATGATCAGCTCTTAACATTCACTGCTATCAGAATAAAGCAAAAATCCCCTGAAATGGTTTGCAAAGTGCTTCATGATCTTGCTCCCTACTTAACTCATTAATCATTTGCCTTCTTTATCTATTCACTGGGTCACCAGCAATCTTTGCAATACCCTTGGGGTACGGCCTTGTCTCACCTGTGTGTCTTTGTACACACACACTGTGTGTCTTTGTACACACAGTGTGTTTTTGTACACACACACTGTGTGTCTTTGTACACACACACTGTGTGTCTTTCTCACTTTGGAATAACTTTTCTGAACGCTGACCAGTCTACATTCACCTGGCTGATTACTGTATTCGGAAATCAACTTAGATGTCATCTCTTCATACAAGCCTTAAATAACCCCATCAGAAAGGACTAAGTACCCGTACTGAGTAGTCCACACAATCCTGTGCCTGTTTATACCATAACATAAACAATAATACTGTGTTGTAATCACATAGTTGCTTGTTCATCTCCTCAATAAGACATTATATACACAATCTGTTAGAGTGTTTGGCTTATGTCAGGCAATACCAGATATGTTTTGAGGAAAATAAATGAATACCTAAGTTACTCTAATATTTTTAAACAGAAGACAGAAATTCAGTAGAAAGTAAAAGCATAAAAATATAGCCTATTTGAAAAGTGATATTCTCTACCATAAGAAAAATAGCTATAAAAGTATATGTGTTTAGAACAGTGTAATTATGCAATTTATCATGATGACTTTACTACATTTTGTCATATTTGACATGTTTTTAGAGTGGGGAAAATAGGAAAGAGTTCGATCTCAGTCGTCAAGCAGCAGTAAAAAAAAAAACCAAAAACAGCAGATATGCATCCATACAAAAACCCAAAGAATTTGATACAAATTAGGAAAAGGAGTAAATCATCCACTGACACGTAATTGTCAAATGAAACACTGGTGTTGCTGTGTGATTCTCTTCATTTAGGTGTCATTAGGTGTGAAAGGCACCAAGGAAAGAGGAAAGGAAAAGAGGGAAGCAGAAGGAAAAAAAAGGAGAAAGAGATAGATGAATAGAAGGAGAGGTGAGGAAGAGGAAGAGAAGGAAGGCGGAAGGGAAGGAAGGAGGTATCAAGAAAGAAATGAAGGATTATTTTCTTGGGTTTTTATTTTTTTTTCTGGTAGGAGAACTGTCTGTAGGAGAAAAGTGATATATGTCTGCCCCGTATGTAAGTTGTAGTTTTCACTCTTTTAAACAATGCAGAAATAGAAGGCCAAAAAAACAAGAACTTGTACCAGCAACTTTACTTCTAACAATAATCAAGTGCTAGGCTTCCAGGCTCCTTTCCACCCTGAGAAAGCATCCTCCAATTTGTATTGAGTAAAATTCAGCTTTAAACCCCCCTAAAAATTCAGCTTTAAACCCCTCCTCTAATCTGCATTGTTCTGTATCTTTTATTTTGACTTTTTATCAGGACTTCTCCATTTTTTTTTTACATCTCATAGAATTTTGTATAATTTATATTAACTTTATAATTGTATACTCTGATGATATGTAGAAGCATAGTCAGATATTTTTCAGCTTATTCTCAGATCTTCAGGAATCAGTCCTGCCAATCAAAGGCAGGACATCTTATTGTTTAAGGCCTCGTAACCATCGCTTGTGAGTTTCACAGACTGCAGAAATATATCACACATAATCAGTTTCAAATTCTTGCACCAACGTCACCATAGGTCACTTGTCAAAACTACAGACACTTAACCTCACTGCAGATCCACCAAATTAGAATCTCTGCATTGTTAACAAGCTCTTCAAAGTGATTTTATCAAGCTTTAAAATCTGCTCTCAGGGAGAAGTTGCACAAATTTAAGCCCCATTTCAATGATGTAAAACACTAATAGGAAAAAGTAGAAGTCAAACTGGATTTTGTAATACTATTGATATGATGGGCTTATTCTGTTTTATTCTAGAAATGGGCCAGTGCTTCTGAATATGTAGCTGGGGGTTAAGCACCTGAAGAAAATTGGAATTCTGTGGAAATGTGAGAGCAAAGGTGACTGGATGCAAATGAGACAAACGGCAGAGCTGCCATCCAGGTACTCGGTGTCTCCACGAGCCCTGGGACACTTTCAAGAAGGGAACATGGCATCAGTAAGGTATTTTAGGAAAGGCTTTGGTGCTTGCTTCACTCAGAGGGTTGTTTCTTTCTTATTTCCTCAGTTTTACAGCTGGAATTTGTATGACTAGTGTGGTAGACTGAATAATGGCCCCCAAAGATGTCTATGTCCTAATCCTCAGAACCTGTGCATATGTTACCCTACACAGCAAAAGGGGCTTTGCCTGTGTGATTAAATAAAGGCTTTGGGGATGGGGAGATTATCCTGGATTACTCAGGTGAGCCTGATGCAATCACAGGGGTCCTTTATAAGAGGGAGGTGGAAGGGAAGATAAGATAGAGGTGACATGATGATGGAAGCAGTGGGAGAGATTGGAAGACAATAAGCTTCTGGCTGTCACAGTGGAGAAGGAGCCACTGGCCAAGGAGTTTAACAACTTCTTAGGAACTGGAAAAAGCAGGGAATGGATTCTCCCCCAGAGCCTGTGGCAGAAACCAGTCCTATACACACCTTGGCATTAGCCCACTGCCACTGAACTTTATCTTCTGATCTCCAGAACTCTAAAATAATAAATTTTTGTTATGTTAAGCCATTAGCATGGTGGTGATAAGTTATAGTAGCAATACAAAACTAATACAACAGGCACTGAAAAAATGAACCACTTATTGGAATAAAAATTAAAGGTTCATATATTTGTTAATGAATAAACTATGTGGCATTAAAATACTTGAAAATAAAATATTTGAAATTGATCCATATCTACCAAGTGTTACTATCATATTTTATGCCATAATTCCTTTAACAGTCTGGTGAGATCTATGAATCTAGGAATCCCATCTCAGAATATTTTTAACACATAAAATAACATCCATGGGAACAGGAGCCCATTAAATTGTGATACTGTTTGTACCCTAATTTATGTACCTTTAATACAAGGTAGAAATTATTTAAATGAAGACCAACCTAATCCTTTGAGTCAAAGGTTTTATTTTATTAATAAGAATATGAAGGGTACAAAGGAAGTATTTTGCTTATCTGCTTAATCTGTCTGTGGATTCTATATTAAAATAATGAATAATGACAGTGTCTGAAACACCTTGCTTGCATGTATTAAATCTGCCAGTCCAGAGGCCTGTCTTCCTCCAGTTGAGTCTTAGACCCTCACCCTGCTAAAAAAAACTTATCTTTTGATGCCTCCAGGCACCTGATTATAGTTCCAGAGATTACATCGGTCCAAGGCATAACAAAACCACTAATTCTAGAGATTGTTAAAAAAAAAAAAAAAAAGTAGCATACTATTTTCAGTTATAAACAACCAAACAAAATACACAAATAGTGGCTTATATCTTACATGATGTTTTAGTGTAACACATATATAGAACAACAAATCTACATGGATTGAGATTAACTCTGTATGCTTTTCTACATGCACTAGTCATTCTATCTGCCAATTTCAGATTTATTTTTTTATATTGACATTATATGCAATTAGAAAAACTTATAAATGAGCATGCCTCGTTACTTGGATTAGACATACATACTGTACATGTAATATGATCATGTTAAAATGTAGAGTAACAGCTGATTAACTATGCAGAAAAAGTAAAATTAGGTCCTCACCCTACACTGTATATATAAAAAAAATCTAATGGAATATAGCAGCAAGCATACAAGTTCAACTAAAAACCAGAGTAGCCTGTACATATCTACTTATCCGATGGAAAATATCAAATGGCATTCTGAGTGAAAACCTTAAGATAGAAACTTGATAGAGCTAACAATATAAAAATATGTAAATAATATCAATATTTATTTGTATAAACATAAAATATAGAAATGTTTAAAATATAAAAATCAAATTGGGAACATCATTTTAATAAATATAAGATATTATGTTTAAAATTTAAAAATATAGGCTGGGCATGGTGGCTCTCCCCTGTAATCCCAACATTTTGGGAGGCTGACGCAGTTGGATCACCTGAGGTCAGAAGGTCGAGACCAGCCTGGCCCACATGGGGAAACCCAGTCTCTACTAAAAATACAAAGATTAACTGGACCTAATGGCAGGCACCTGTAATCCCAGCTATTCGGGAGGCTGAGGCAGGAGAATCACTTGAACCTGGGGGTGGGGTGTGGAGGTTGCAGTGAGTTGAGATTGTGCCATTGCACTCTAGCTTGGGTGACAAGAGTGAAAAAATAAATTAAATATTTCACTAACTATCATGAAAAAGATGATACAGCTAATAAACAAGTGAAGAAACACATATGCAGTTCAAAAAGAACTATACATGAGCATACTTATGATAAATTCCATCTCAGCAATATCTAAGAAACACTAAGTAAGACAAAAGTTAATTTTTCCTCAGAACAAAAAATTAAGCCCTAAATTTTTACCACTAGCATAGGAAAAAAGAGAGTTTCTTTGTTGGTGGTGCTAATTTGACTACATGTACCAACTTCATAAAAAATGTTAACTCAATTTTCACAATTTAACCTAAGGGAATAATCAGAGATGTGCTAAAAGAGTTGTGGACAAAAGTTTTCATCTCCAGAAGACAGAATAACAGGAAAAACTTTTTGAAAAGAACAAAACATGCTCATCTTTTATGAGTAAAGAGCAATTTGAAAAAGACAAATGTGTAAGTATAAATATCTAGAAAAAACACTGAGGAGATATGCACCAGAATATCATGTGAGATTTCTGCTTCCAGGCAAGATGGCGTAACAGAACAGATTTATCCTCCCACTTGAAATGACTAAATATGAAAACAAAATGTGTGAAACAACAGCCCTCAGGACTTAGATAACAAGGAAAGGAAAGAGAGTAATTTCTGACAAATGGGAAATGAAGAAGATGAGCCCTAAAACTTCTCTTGACTACTGCTTGAGAAAAGTTTCAGACCACAATGCCGGGAAAGGGAATTCAGTCAAATCCAGGAATTGAGGCGACAAAACTTGGATTCCAGTAAAGTCAAGGTGAAGAAAGTTCTGAGGGCAGTGTCTAGAGACAAAGCAGCTTAGGGAAAGAACACCACAGATCTCCAGAGAATCTGCCTCAAGAGCTTAGTTGACTACTAGTCATCTGTGCCTTCACATGAGGAAACAACCTGAGACCAGGGAAGGAAACACCTCAAAAGATTAAAGGGAACAGTTCCTGGAGATTAAACACCACTAGGAATAGAGCCTTTACCCAACAGCCAGAGTAAAAACCATTATTCAGAAGGCACTGATATGAGATTAATATGAAAGGTCTTACCTGAGTGGAAGGAACAATTATCCCTACAGAAAATGAAGATCTAGTCCCATCTAAAAAGATTTAAAGGAACATGTGAAAAACAAACTGTTTCCACATAACATAATCATGTTTAGAATGAAGCTCTAGAATGATGGAAATACAAAAATATAGACAGCATCACAGTACACTTACATTGTTCGGCAACCAATTAAAATTTACAAGGTATATATATATATATATCACCTGTAATTAGCATAAAATCAGTTAATTGAAATAGATTCAGAAATGATAGAGATGATATAATAGGCCAGTATATTACAATAATGTTCATCACTGTATCTTATATCTTGAAGAAAATAGAGGAAAATGTTTATTTAAATAGAGATATAATGGTATTAAAAGATACAAATTGAACTTCTGAGCTAAAAACCATGATGTCTGAACTAAAAACCACACCAGATGGGAATGAAGGCAGATAACTTAGACATGGAAGGGGAAGAGACTAGTAAACTAACTTAGTGACTAGCTTTGCTTAGCTTTTCATTGCTGTTGTGAAAAATTACTAAAAACTAAATAGTATAAAAACACACATACGCATGAATATTATTTATGCTTCACCAGGTTAGAAATTCAACAGGGGTCTTATTCATTGTATTAAAATAAAGGTATTAGAAGGTTACATTCCTTCTGGAGCTTTTTGGTAATAATCTGTTCCCTGGCTCTCTCCAGCTTCTAAAAGTTGCCCTCACTGCTTGGATCATGGTCCCCTTCTTCAACCTCCAAAGCCAGAAACGCTGGATCAAGTTCATCTCACACTGCACATCTTTGCTCTGTTTTTCTGCTTTGTTTTCACCGTGATGGCTGGGCATGGTGGCTCATGCCTGTAATCCCAGCACTTTGGGAGGCCAAGGCAGGCAGATCACTTGAGGTCAGGAGTTCGTGACCAGCCTGGCCAACATGGTGAAACCCTGTCTCTACCAAAACTATAAAAATTAGCGGGGCATGGTGGTGGGTGGCTGTAATCCCAGCTACTCAGGAGGCTGAGGCAGGAGAATTGCTTGAACCTGGGAGGCAGAAGTTGTAGTGAGTCCACATTGTGCCATTGCACTCCAGCCTGGGCGACAAGAGCAAGACTCCATCTCAAAAAAAAAAAAAAAAAAAACTTCATGTGATTAGATTGGTCTTATCAAGATAAACCAGGATAATCTCCCTATTTCAATATCACCTGAGCAGCAATATTAATTCTGTTGTCACCTTTAATTCCTCTGCCATGTAACATATTCAAAAATTCTGTGTTTAGGATGCAAACATCCTTGAGGTGCCATTATTTTACCCACCACAATGACATAGCAATATAATCCATGCAAAATGGAACACACAAAAAACAAAAGATTGAAATAAATGAACTGACCATTAGTGAGCTGTGTTATAACTTCAAGTGATCAAATATATGTATAATTGGAGTCCCCAAGGTAGCATAGGGCAAGATAGTATTCAAATCAATACTGGCTGAAATCTTTCCATCTTTGATAAAAATTGTAATCTTATGGATCAGGGAATCACAAAAAAACTCAAAGCACAAGAAACATGAAAAGATTGACACTAAGGCACATCATAACTAAATTACTTCCATCCAGTCACAAAGAAAAATGCTTAAAATAAGCCAGAAACAAAAGATACGTAACATATAGAGGGACAAAGATAATGACAGCAAATTTCTAATTGGAAACATTTAAGTTAAAAGACAGTGGGAAAACATTTTTAAAGTACTGAAAGACAAAAAAGTAACAGTTTTTTTTTAAAAAATGCAAAAATATCTTAATGAAATAAGAGGGAAAAAATCCTTATTCAGAAATACAAAAGCTGAAAGAGTTCATCACCAGCAGGTCTACAATATAAGAAATATTAAAGGAAGCCCTTTAAGCAGAAGGAAATTGATACGATATGATCACCTGGATCTATGAAAGAAAAACATAAGCCCAGGAATGTAATTACATTGGCAAATAAGAGGTTTTTTTTCTTATTTAAATATCTTCAACAGGTTTAATGGGTAGGTAATAGGTTGATAGGTGCAGCAAACTACCATGGCACACATTTACCTATGTAGCAAACCTACACAGTCTGCACATGTACTCCAGAACTTAAAATAAAATACAATTAAATTAAATTTAAAAATAGATATCTTTAAAAGACATATAATAACAAAGTACTATGGGGTTTATAGTATACCTAAAAGTAAAATGTGTAACAAAAACATCACAAAGTTATGTGAAGTGGCATAATATCCTTTGAAGCTAGACTGTGTACTATAAGCTCCAAAGCAAGCACTATAATTACAAAACAAAAAAGGAATGGAAGTGGAAATTTAAAAATATTTTGAACCAAAGATGAAATGACAACATATTAAAATGTGAGCAGTACAGCTTAAGCAGTTATTACAGAAAAATTTATAGCACTAAACAACAATATTAGGAAGAAGAAACATTGAATAATCTCAGCTTCCTCCTTAAGAAACAAAAAAGAAAGGTAAACTAAATCCAAGGTAAGCAAAAAACTAAAATAAGTCATAGTAACAATTAACAAAATGAAAATACACAAATATATACTCTGTATATTGTATATATTATATATACATAATATATATTTACTAGGCATTTTAATAAAAAAACACAGCTCTATTTTCAAAATTTAAGCAATACATTTTAAAAAATCTCCAGCCTAATAAATTTAAAACAAAGATTACTTTTAGTAAAGGACATATAATCCACAATATTAAAATGTAATTATGTTGAAAATCTTAAATAAATAAATCAAAACCATTTCTGAAGGGGGAAAATAATATTCTTCATCAAAGCCATGTTTCAGAAGCATGCACAACATGGCACCTTTCAGGCATGTGTTTATTAATTCCACAAACAATGATTAAGTATCTGCTTACTATGAACTAATCCGTGTATTGGGATCCACGGAAACTGCAGTCAGCCAAACAGCCAATGCACAAAGCAGTCCTGTGCTTTTGTACTGCAGTATGTAAAGACAGGTGGATCTCAGCTTCCTCTGGACCACTCTCTGTGTGTGCTGCGCATCTCCACCTAAGAAGCTCACTTTGCCTCTTCTGATGGCATTTTCAAAGATGTTTTCCACAGGACAAGGGGTTGCTCTCTGATGACACAATTCTTCCCTATGGCTACACTCTACTCCTTCCAAGGACACAGAGACACTGAGTAACCTAGGTGTGTGTGTGTGCATGTGTAAGTGCATGTGTGTGTGCCTGTGTGTGTGTGTTGGTCTGCACGAGGGTGGAAGGTGGGGAGAGGAGTGGAGAGCCTAGCCAGAAACATCACTTCTTCCCACTGTGCAGATTTGCCTTTTGCTCTGGCCCAAAAGACCAGACTTAATCACATAAGGTGGCCTCCTTTGTACTTCATAAATCCTATGTTCTCACTCCAGTTGGCTCCCCTTTAAATGCCAGGAAAAAAGTTCAGTAAGTTTGACTATTTTCACATCTCTATTTTGATCAGAGTTTAATCTTTTATCCCAGGGCTCCTGGGCTTTTAATCCAGTGGTAGGGCAGATATTTTTTCTTATGAACCTAACTCAAGTATTATAAAGTTCCTGCATAGGCTTCATGGCAATTAAGAGGCTGAAATGGCAAATACAGAGAACATCTAGAGAATGGTGTGGCCTGGAGTTATCAGTTAGCATAATTAATATCAATGCCATCACTGTCGAATCACTATTATGTATAACTTTTGTTTTCAAACTTTTCCCACTAAATTGTGTCTTTTTAGGGCTTATGACTCATTGAATTTTATATCTTTAATATCTTGCAAAATGTGTGGCAGGTAAAAAGAGGTAGTCAATAAATATTTACTAACCAAATAAAAATAACCATTAATTTCATCTAAAGGCTTTGGACTTTATTCTGATTTCTCAAGCATACCCCAAAATAAAACTATCTCACTCTTTAGCTTTAAAAATTGTTGAGAAACTACAAAAAATCACCTAAACTCAGTAAGGAAATTATAAATATCTTTTTCATAGGTCAGACTAGGAAAGCATGGTACCCTTCCATTTCCTCTCTGAGTACTTTACATAATTAGGATTCACCTAATGTGAGCTCCATCGGCAAACCTCAGAATTCTTCTGACAAGTTTATATGTAAAATTAGACCATTTTGGAAATGACCCTTAGACATTGCCACTTATGTTTAAACTTGAATCCTTTCAAACATGAGTTTGCTCTTCAACGCATGAAGATAAAAACTAAAATTGGACCGTATCTTAGTGATAACTGAGACCCTCAATCTTCTGTATCAAGAAATGATTTGTTTTCTTCTTTAATGTCTTAAACAGTGTTATTTATTTAAGGAATCATGTTCACAAACACTTGTTTATGTCATGTATTCAGTTCTTGCACCTGCATCTTTGAAATATCAGTGGAAGGAATGCATTAATAATTCCCTGAGCTGTTACATTTTTTACTGTTTTGTGGAAACTTGTAAACATTCAAACATAATTTGCCCTCAGAATTGTCCAATTTGAGTAACCTCACAAATACGTTTGCTTAGAATACCTGTGTCCTTCAAAAGTGTCTTCAGCAAGATTTTCTCAAGTTCCAAATAATGGAACTATCACTGATTGTGAGTTGTCATTAAGAAGAATTATTTTTACCGAGTAGCTCATAGAATCCTCTTGGTGCCATGCCATGCTCTGTGAAGAAACTTGTGTTTGGAAACATATATAGGTATTGTCTAAACATGCATCTGCGGCTAATTAAGATAAGCCTCCACAGCACCAGATAAAAGATGAAAATTAATCTCGCAGGTTTGGGATGATGCTTAGCTTGTTCCCATGCACAAGTTCTCAGTAATACCACTGTTTCAATTATTTACCTTTTGCTACCTGACACGTAGCAGTGGGGCCAGCTGGAAATGAGATAAAAGTGTCAACTGGATCCTGCTGGCAGAGCGAAGCCAAATGTGATGAATCCTCCATACAGTTAGTGTGTTTCAGACTTGGTACATAAGACACACCATCCCCTTTTGTCACCTATTCGTGATTTTCCATGTTCAAAGAACAGATTAAAATTACAATTTTTAGCTTGCTAATTTACATCATTATGCCCAATCTCTAATTGTATCTCCCCAGAATTGTGACATTAAATTGCACTACTAATGTTCTCAATGCTTTCATTAGTAAAACTGATATTGGTAAATAGATGTGCTGTTTCTGTTAGAATTTTTCTTGACAATTTAAAAAAAAAGAATAAAATTACCTACAATTACATTAAAAGAATAAAACATGATAGTAATGCTAAATTAAAAATAAATAAGATAAATTCAACTTTACCTCAAAAGATGACCTAGAAATTTGAGTCATATATAATCACAGGCATAAATACATGAAACAACATGTCATAGATTTATTCAAGAACCAAGAATCAGAGAAGCATTTGGTTAAAGTTACCATTTATTAACTTTATTTTCAGTCTCTTTCATCCGATCACATAAAAAATTTTAAGATTTGGTAAGATGTTTGACTTATGCAAAAAAGTCAATACAAGCAGAAAATAATAATGAATGTGTTACAACTTGGAAAAACAATACATTTTGAGAAAAAAAATGTAGCTGTTTTGAAATGAAAGACACTTGTCTAAGACTTCTAAGCTTTTTAAAAAAAACTTTTAATTTCATTTGTTAATACCATAAGCAAACATGGGCCCTATTATTAGCTGTTTGTTAAGAAAATAAACTATGGAAATGCAAATGCTCCAAGGTAGTTTCAAAGTCAAAAACTTCTCCATAACACTAACGTAGAGATCTAAATATTTCCACAGACTGTCCTACAAATGCACTACTAGAAATCATAACTATGTTAAAACAATGATCCTAAAATATTCTGTAAATTCAAAGGTCCACACAGGAGGAGAAAGACCAAAAGCATATGACATCATTAATTAGTGAGAGTTTTTCTTTTCTTAGAGGATTTAAACACATCTAGGTATTTTTATTTTGCACACAAATTGCACGGCTATAAACTGTAAAGCACAAACCAGTAGATGGCCTAACTATACGATTAAAAAACTAAACCAGTTTGAAACTGAGGTGGAATTTGAATTCTGTTTATTTTATAGAATTATAAAGACTGTGAAAGTGTGTGGCATAAGTGCATATCCACACACACACAAACATTTACTTAATGATGTCTTAAATCCCAGAAGATATACAGAAGGAAATAGTGGTGGTCAGAGCTATGCCGGCCCAGAGGAGCAGGGGTAGGAACTTGGAATGATATGACTGTTTCCAAGACCTCCAACTTTGAAAAGAGGAATTAATAGCTATAGAGGATGTGTGACAGCAGAATTTCTCAAACTTTTGGCACGCTATTTGTCCCAAACCACAAAATGATGTGTAAGCACTTCAAGAAAATCTCAGGAGTAAAAGAAAATGGTTCCTACTTGCAAAAAAAAAAAGGATCTGACAACTTGTCACCTTGGAAAGGTTCCATTTCATTTTTCGTGAACTTTGTTTTTTAAGTGTGAAGCAGAGAAATCTTCATACGCCACAGTGCATACACCTCGCCTCATATCCACAGACTAATTCACAGGAGGAAGTATGCATATATCAAATGACCAACGTGCAAGGTTGAAGGGCTTGAAACACTGTCTTCTTACAGTTTTATTTATTTAATATGAGTTTAGAAACAGAGAATTCTTAATGTATAATAAAAATATGAAAACCCCACTGATACTGTTGATGTGTTTTCATGTAAGCATGCAAGAACAGCTTCTTAAATCAGCCAGCCACTGTTGCAGCCCAAATTTAACAATTGTATAGAACCATACAGCATGCATCTTCTTGCATGTTTGCTTTTGTTGGGCCAAATCAAGCCACTGTATACTACTTACTTTAATCTGACTTCTAAAAATCCATTTTTTATCTTCTCCCTCATTGTCTCGAGTCTATTACTGTAAAACAACTAAAATCATATGGTAAAGTACATGGATTATTGAAAAACAGAGGAACAAATTACACATAGATACACTCATTACTTTCTAAAAAGTTGATAAAGATTTAATAATATCTAGAATATTGATCTCTCCAATTTTTCAACTCTTAGTGTCCTAGTCATTTATTTCTCATATTTTACCACTTTGTTTTATATATTCTCATCCTCTTGTTTCTTGTGTGCTTTAATATAAATAAGTTATCTGATAGCTGGTTGTAAGATTCTTGCAGAAAGAAATCCAATGTCTCACTTCATTTTATTTTGTTCAGTGTGTAGCACGCTAGCAAACACAAGTACTCAATGACACTTGTGGTTGATCTGATTACGGTGGATATATTCAATGGAGCTCCTCATAAGCGTCTTTCCCTTTCAAAGACCAACTCATATAATACTCTTCTTCCATTTATGCATTTCTCTGCTTTCTTTCCAGTTAACATATATCACAAGAAGAGGAATGTTATTGTTGAATTCTACACTTCTTCACTGATCCATCCCAGCACATTAACTATACATGCACACAGACACACACACACACACACACATTTGCACATTAGAAGCATTTAAATACTTCATTTATAGTTTATCATTTTGTTTAGGTTTTAAATGCTTCACTCTATGATTAATAAATTTGTATTGGAGAGTAAGAAAGACAACTATTTTGAATTAATAGATTAATTTTAAAATGATGTCTGCTACAATCCTACCTTAATTTACAGGAAAAAAAGAAAGCATTTAAGATAAGAGTGATTTGGTTACTGAGAAAAACCCTCCCTAACTGGGGTCTTAAAAGATCATCAATTTGAAGGTAAAGCAAAATTAAATATATCTATTTTCCTTGTCTTCTCTTATTTTGATCTTGTACTGGTATTTCACTGAATCTCGGTTATCATCTTCATAGCTCTTCTGAAACAATCTATTGTTAGGGATTTATAAGGTGTAATATGTGCCAGGATGTGCTTATGTTCAGGCTTTAAAAAAATTATTTTAGAAGATATCATTCTAAACATTTTTTCAAAGAATCTGTTGCACTGGACTTTGCTCAATATATGATTGAAAGAAATAATATTTTTATACTATATACCATATAAAATGTGTGCAATGTTATTTCCCTACTGTGGTGGTCATCACAGCCAGCAGTTGTGAAAGCACATTATCATCTAGTGATCCCACCAACTGATAATAAAGGGTTTCAGTAAAACAGATACTAGCAAAGCCCTCATCTCTCTGGTTGCACATGGAGTTGTTTATTTATATCAAACATTAAAACTTGGCATGTGATTTTCATGTTATGAAATCAAAATAAATGATAAATTATTATTATTATTATTATTATTATTATTATTATTATTTTCAGACAGAGTCTCATCCTATTGCCCAGACCAGAGTGTAGTGGCACAATAATGGCTCACTATATCCTTGACTTCCTGGATTCAGATAATCCTTTCACCTCAGCTTTCCAAGTAGCTAGGACTATAGGTGTACAAGACCACACCCAGCTAATTTATTGTATTTTTTATAGAGACAGAGTCTCACTATGTTACCTAGGCTGGTCTCACACTTCTGGGCTCGGGTAATCCACCCACCTCTGCCTCCCAAAGTGCTAAGATTACAGGCATGAGCCACCATGCCCAGCCTGATGAATTATTTTTAGTAAAGAGCAAAAATAAAATGTCCATGGGACATCCCTAGTAAAATGTAAGTGGGAAAGAACTAAAGACATAAAATTTGAATCAAGTTATTAAAAACCCATATATAAACACATGTTCCTGGATACACTAAGAGTTGATTGTGGGAGTATAACCTGCCCTCATATTAGTCACTATTTCTTACTCTCTAATAAACTCTAAATCTACTTCTGGTAAAGAAAGAAGGACACTTGATTTTAGGATCAAAACAAATTTGAATTTTCAAGAAAATTGGAAAAAAAAGAGGAAAGAAGAAGTGACTATTATTTTGGTTCATTGTCTAGTATGTAAAACAAGCCTTTGATGTTTCAAACTCAAAAGAAAAAAATTAAAAAAAATTGTCTCTGATAAGAATTATAAACTCTGAATACAATCACCACAGTCAAACCGTGACAAAAATCATCAGATGTCCCAAATCAAAGCTATGCTCCTAAGAAGCAGCTGCAGTATGCCTGGTCATATAACCTGAACTCATCAATGAAACAAACAGCACAGCAAGCCTGGGAGCACCCCTTCTCCACCACACACTTTCATCTCCACTCAGTTCCCAGATTATGTCAGTCATAAGAGGAAAGAAAAATGCCTTTGTTCTCTTCTATGTGTAAAAGTGTGCTGATAGCACCTCTAACTTCATAGAAGTTGGCTTTCCCCATGAATAAATTTAATATCTAGAAAAATGTATCCTAAATCCCATTCCATGCAGTGAATGATATATAAAGCCTGGCATTTGTACAACCAGATAACACACCAGACATCAAGAATAGCTCCTAAGCACCCAAATTTATGAAGCAAACATTGATAAAACTAACAAGAGAAACAGAACACAAAAATAGGAATTTCAATACCCCAATTTCAGTAATGGATATGACACCCAGACAAAAAAACAATAAAGAAACAAGACTTGAATAACATTAGAGATCAAATAAAACTAGCAGGCATATACATGACATTCCACCCAACAACAGCAGAATAATCATTTTTTCAAGTACACATGAAACATATTCCAGGAAGATCACATATTAAGTCACAAAAATAATAGTAAATTGTAAGAAGACTGAAATCACATCAAGTGTCTTTACTGACTGCAATGCATTAAAACTAAAAATCAATTGGAAATCAAGAAAAACTGGAAATTCACAAGTATGTGGAAATTAACGTACTATTGAATAACCAATGGGTTTAAGAAAAAATCAAAAAAAGATTAGAAAATATCTTCATATATATGAAAACAAAATGCAACATACCAAAACTTACAGGATATAGCAGAAGTAGTATTAGGAAGGAAGCATATAGTGATGAACACCTACCTTAAAAAGTAAGAAAGACATCAAATAAATAATGTAACTTTAAGCACTCAGGAACTAAATCATGCAGTAACTAAAAAAAGATAACAAATTAAGCCCAAAGATAGCAGAAAAATAAAGATTAGAGCAGAAATTTAATAGAGAAAAGAAAAACAGTAGACAAAATATATGAAAATAAGTGTTCTTTTTAAAAACTATCAAGTTGGCAAACATTTAAGTAGACTAAGAAGAGAAAAGATGCAAATAAAATCAGAAATGAAAGAGAAGGCACTAAAAGTGATCAGTGTCATAACAGTCAAGAAGACATGACTAGATAGAATAGAATATAATGTTCTATTCTATTTATATTCTATCAATATAATGTTGATAGAATAGAAAATTTAATAGTGTTAAAATGTTCATACTACACAAAGTAATCTATAGATTCAATAAAATTCCTATCAAAATTGCATTGACATTCTTTATAGAAATAAGAAAACAATCCTAAAATTTATATGGAATCACAAAGAAGCCTCAATAGTTGTAACAATGTTGAGAAAGAACAAAAATGGAGACTTCACACATCCTAATTTTGAAACATACTACAAAGCTACAGTAATCAAATAATATGGGACTGGCATAAAGATAGTCATATAGACCGACAGAATGCAATGGAGAGCCTAGAAATAAGTCATAGAATATCAATATTCAGTCAGGCACAGTGGCTCACACCTGTAATCCCAGCACTTTGGGAGGCCAAGGTGGGTAGATCACGAGGTCAGGAGATGGAGACCATCCTGGCTAATGCAGTGAAACGCCGTCTCTACTAAAAATACAAAAAATTAGCCAGATGTGGTGGCAAGTGCCTGTAATCCCAGCTACTCAAGAGACTGAGGCAGGATAATCACGGAACCTGGGAGGCAGAGGTTGCAGTGAGCCGAGATCGCGCCACTGCACTCCAGCCTGGGTGACAGAGTGAGACTCCATCTTAAAAATAAATAAATAAATAAATAAAATATTAATATTAAAAAATGATTATTTTCATAAATTCATTGACATGATAAATCAATACAAATAACTTGACATAACTATGAAAATCCTTTGTTTTAGAATATGTAAAAAATAAAAATCTAAATACTTCTCAAATGTTATCACTCAGGATATTTAAAACTATTTAAAAATGCACACACACACTCACACACACACACATATATGTATATGCGAAAGAGAGAGAGAGACAGAGAGGAAGAATTGAATGTTTAGACATTTAAGAAGAAAAAAACTGTGTGCAATCCTAGTCAGAGGGCCAAAATTCAGCATGAATGGACTCCATGCCAGTCTATCATGGTATACTGGATGGGAAAGGGAATTGTTACAGCTATAAATGTGAGTGGGTAGAGACAATGAGTAACTTTGAACATCAGACTGATAACTTTTGATTTTGTTAATAGGTAAGTAGACAATTTTTGATTTTGTTAATAGGTAAGTAGTCATTTTAAACACTATTTAAGGTAGTCAGTACTTATAACACATCTAATTCTGCTACTGAGACTTTAGGAAGTTGGAAAAATACACACCATCCAACCATGGCAATCAAAGGCACACAAATTTATGTAACAGAATCTCGAGTTTGAGTCTCAGTCACCAAATTGCCTCTCTCTACCATATTATACAATGATTATTCATGTTTCCTCTATTCCTAATTAGCACAAGTTTCATGAGGTTGAAAAAAAGAGTAGTAGAAGAAAGAAAATGAAAATATTTAATCTTTGGGAGTAATCTTCTACACTTCCTTCAGGAAAATGTGACTAATTCTTCATGAGGTTAATAAATTTTCCCTTCAGATAATTTCAAAGGAAGAATACAATAGTGGCAGGCATATAACCAGCAACCAGAAAACCATTCCTAAACCCTTGTCATATTTCACCTTCTTACTAAAGGGGCTTATAAACAAAAGCCTGCCTACCTAGGTTCCCTTTCTTTTTAGTATAAATGTGACTGATTCTAACACCTGAAATATAAATAGATGTAAAACGAAGACTTCAAAGGATATTCCTGTGAAACCCAGTAAAGAGAGAGAGAGAGTTGTAAACATGAGTGTATGAAACATACATATCTTGCTCAAGATGTGATGCCTGGGGCTTCAGCAGCCATTTTATTCCCATAAGAAAAATACCAACAAAATTACTGGGTCATTGGCCCTAAGAGTGTTTAACTGCTCTACCAATACCACCAAAAACCTTGTTATGTGAAAACTCCTTGTTATGTGAGAAAAACAAACCCCTATTATCAAGTCACTGTAACTTAAGTTTTTTGTGTTACTTGGACTTGAGAATTTATTCCTGATCAATGTAAAGTTTCTTCTTAAAAGTTGGCATTGTTGAATAAAAACAGTCTAGAGTGGATGACTCTGAAGAATAACACTGTTAAAAGTTCAAAAATGATATGAAGAGCCATTCAGTTTTCAGAATTATGATCCAATACATTGAGATAAGCTTGAGATTGTCATGCATTTGATACAAGGCCAAGTCTCCAGGCTGTTTATGTTGTAAAACAAGAGACATAAATGTTTTAAAATATAAAACTTTCAAATAAATATTATTTCATATATTTTAAAAATTAGAACCACTAATTGAAGGCAGCTTCAAAATATGTAAATGAGTGCTGCTTTAAAGGTATCAAAATACCTATACTTCATAATATAGAGAGATTTTTTAGTAAGACAACGGTGGTAAACATATATCCAGATCTTCTCAAAATTGCCCATTAATTACTGTTCAAAAAATGAGAAAGGGGCTCAAATCATTAAACACATCAAACACTAGAAGCTTTTAGCTTATACGCTTTTATTTTCTGTTATATAAAATTTTAACAATTGTCATACACTAGAAGATGCATATCATCCTATTGCATTTTAAATGAATTATAATAATATGTATCAGGTACAGTTTCTCTGTCTTTGGACTCATCCACTCAGACCCTGACTGTTGAAGATTAAGTGATAAATACTGAATATCTCTTAATGTTAGTCTCCAGGCATTCAATCGAAGGAAAAAACCTTTTTATTAAGTAATACTTTTTCAATAACATTAGCTCAGCTTCCTGAAAACTCTGGAGAAGTTTAGCTCAATGTGAATGCAACTTTTCAGGTGTAATAGAGGAAGAAATCACTTGTGGCCTTCACCCAAACTATGACAGCTACTGAAGAATAAAAAGTTTGAAAGTTACATAGTAGTTTGTTCTGGAAGATTACACTTCTCTTTGGTGTTTTAAAGAAAATAGACCATCAGTCAGTAGTGCCACCACTGGTTAAACAAACTTCAAGAAGCTATGTACATTAAAAGGAAGCTGTCGTTGCTATGCACTTTTATAAGTAATTCAACTACTTTAAACTGTTTTCTAAAGTGAAGAATGCAAAGAGTAGAATTTTGTGCTGTGCTTTGAGTCTATTCTCTGTTAACCTTTCTCTGAAAAGTCATGCCAGACATTATTTTCAGACAATTGTTCTGTTCAGAGAAACACTAAGAACAAATAAGCATTTACACTTGAAGTGTGAAGAACATTTTAATGGTGTTAGAAATCATTTTGTTTTGTGAGCTGCAGGTCTAACAAAAATAACTAAAGAAAAATAGTCCAAAATGTGATGAAAAGATATTTAGATTTATCACTGAACTTCGTCTGCTGTTACTCAGACCTTTCCTTTCACCAACTGATAATAAATGTCATGTATCCTTCATAGTCGTGTCCCGAAAGAAAAAGTAGCTCTGCATTGAGGTGTAAGGTTCTTCATCTTTTCAAAAATGACAGACATTCCAAATAAAAGATTGAAGGTCTAAGATGTTAATCCTTCAATGTTGAAAAAGAAAGTTTCAGAAACTTGGATATTCTCTCGCAATGACAAATTATCTTAATGTAACTGAGACAGATGGTATCTTAGCTTCTCGAGTAATAAGTGAAATTACAAATCATATATATCAGGTAATATTAATTCATCCTACCAAGGATATGCTGAAAATCTGTAATGTAGGTTTCGCCAGCTGCTTTAAAACAATAATAGACTATATTATTTAGAGCAGATTTAGGTTCACAGCAAAATTGAGCATATGCTGTAGAGATTTCCCATGCAACCCCGCCCCATCCCCATTCCTACCTCCCCAACTATCAACATCCCCCACCAGAGTGGTACATTTATGACAATTGATGAAACTATATTGACACATCATTATCACCCACATTCCATAGCTTATGTTAGAGTTCACCCTTGGTGTTGTACATTCTATGGGTTTTGACAAATATATAATGACATGTATCTACCATTACAGTATCATAGTCTGCACATTTACTGCCCTAAAAATCTTCTGTTCTTTACCTATTCATTCTTTCCTCCCACCAACCCCTATAAACCATGGATCTTTTTATTACCTCCATAGTTTAGCCTCTTCTAAAATATATCTTTCATATATATGGAATGATACTAGTCTTTTCAGATTAACTTCTTTTACTTAGTATTATCCTTTTAAGTTTTCTCCCCGTCTTTCTAAGGCTTAATAGCTTATTTCTTTTTAGCCTTCAATAATATTCCATTTCCTGGATATAGTGCAACTTATTCACTCACCCATGGAAGGACATCTTGGTTGCTTCCAAATTTTAGCAATTACATAAAAAACTGCTACAAATCTTCATGTGCAGGTTTTTGTGTAGACACAAATTTCAACTCCTTTGGGTAAATGACAAAGAGTAAAATTGCTAGATCATATGGTTAGAATATATCTGTTTTTTTGTTGTTGTTGGTTTTTTTTTTTTTTTTTTGAGATGGAGTTTCACTCGGTCACCCAGGCTGGAGTGCAGTGGCGTGATCTCGGCTCACTGCAAGCTCCACCTCCCGGGTTCACACCATTCTCCTGCCTCAGCCTCCCAAGTAGCTGGGACTACAGGCGCCCGCCACCACGCCCAGCTAATTTTTTGTATTCTTAGTAGAGACAGGGTTTCACCGTGTTAGCCAGGATGGTCTCGATCTCCTGTCCCCGTGATCTGAATATATTTGGTTTTTAAAGAAACTTCCAATTGTATTCCAAAGTGGTGGTACCATTTTGCATCCCAACCAACAGTGAACCGACTTCTTGTTGCTCTATGTCCTTGTCAGCATTTGGTGTTGGCAGTGTTCTAGAGTTTAGCCACTCATATAGGAGTATAGTATTTCATAATTATTTTAATTTGTATTACTATTGTTTTGCTGTTTAAGTAAATATACAATTAATGAACTTAAATTTTGTAATTGAAAAGACAAGCATACAGACATAAAATAATGATCTAATGTCCAAAAAGAATATGACTAAATGTCTTTCTTGGGGACATATTCCACCTAGGGAGGGTGATATAATGCAATAATAAAGAATATGTATTTCTCGTGGTGGCAGGGGCCTGTAGTCCCAGCTACTCAGGAGGCTGAGGCAGGAGAATGGCGTGAGCCCAGGAGGCGGAGCTTGCAGTGAGCCGAGATCGCGCCACTGCACTCCAGCCTGGCGACAAAAAAAAAAAAAAAAGAATATGTATTTCTAAAAATAGAGCTACCCTTTTTCCCAACAATCCCACTACTGGGTACTTACCCAAAGGAAAAGACATTGTTTTATCAAAAAGACACCTGCACTTGTATGTTTATTGCAGCACTATTCACAATAGCAAATTCATGGAATAAACCTAAGTGTCCATCAACAGCAGATTGGATAAGGCAAATGTGACACATATACACCATGGAATACTATGCAGCCATTAAAAGAATGAAATCATGCCCTTTTCTGCAACATGGATGCAGCCAGAAGTCATTAACCTAAATGACTATACACAGAGACAGAACATAAAATATTACATATTCTCACTTATAAGTGGGAGCAAAACAAAATGTACTCATGGGCATTCAGATGGAAACAACAGACGCTGGAGATTCCAAAAGGGAAGGAGAGGGAGGGATTAAGGGTTGAAAAACTACCTATTGGGTGCTGTGTTCACTGTCTGGATGATGGGATGGATAGAAGCCCAAACCCCAGCATTATGCAATATACCCATGTAGCAAACCTGTACGTGTACCTCCTGCACCCCTTGAATCTATAATCTTTAAAAAAGAATATGTGTCCTATGTTAAGATATTCTGGATTCAAATATATCCACTCTTGCCTGATTGTTTGGAAATGGACCTTACCTCAATGAGCTTCAGTTCTCTAATCTTTAAAATAGCTTTTTAAACCAGTTTTTCACACCTATTTTCTGTAAGATGGTTTACAGTCTATGTCCCTGCTGAAGAAACTTTCTTTTCCCTCCCTTCCCCTCTCCTTCCTCGCATCATATCTTCCTCCTTCCTTTCTTCTACCTCTTTTAGAAAAAAACAAATATCTGATGCAGTATTCTGCAATCTTTTCTATTCAGGCTAAATATCTTAGAAATAACCCCTTCAGTTCAGTTTTGCAGCTGTATTCCTATGCTTTGCGCTTTCTGTTCTCTTGTTTTCTATCTGTATTTGCATACACACACACACACACACACACACACACACACACACACACACCAGCCACTAGTGTTCCAAAATCAAATCGACTTCCCAAATAGGAGTACCTTAGAGTCCCATTGGGTCTTTATTCTTAACTAAGAATCTTCTAGACATCCTGACAGACTATCATGAAGTTCACCCATGTAATAGGCTTTCTTGGGAGTGCATCTGTCCACCCAAAAAGAACACACTAAAAACCAAGGGTTATTTGGGAGATGGTGATAGCATTACACTCACTTTGTGGTAACTCACTGTGCTGTGCACTTATAACAAAATGCATCAAATTTAAAACATTTATAATCTGGCTCTCTCTCTTGATCTACCAAGCATCTTCCCAGTTGTCCAAGTCAGAAGTTTGAAAACCACTTTGCCTTCTGCATGTACCTTTTCTCAGTTCTGTTTTCCCTTGTGCCTCTGAAATGTCCTTTGACTGACAAACTGCCCAATGCCAGCCTGCTGTGATGGGCCAAACTTACATGATCGCAGCAGCATCTCATTTCAATGCCCTCCCAACCAATTTTGTCCTTTGTCTCTCCCTCCTCTAATTTATCCTGTGCATTACCATTAGAATCATCTTCTCCCATCCCACAGCCAAATATGATTATCATGCCTCAGCTTTTCCATTGCCAAAATTCCAAAATGAGTTTGAGGCACTTCATAACCAGACCTCAACCAACTCTGCAGTCTCTTCTCCATTCCAGTGGAAAGTTCCTCCATTCCAATTTCCCCAAACATCCCCAATGCCTATCCTAGCCAAGTGAAATGACATCTTAGTTCTGTCCATGCAAAACTCAGTATTATTGCAATTAACTGAAATGCCCTGTGAGGAGGATGGGCTCCCACTCTTGCTCAAAGATCCTAGCAAAATTACTTGTCACACCATGTGCAGTACCACACAACATACATATATGTGTTTCATCATTTTTATATGTCAGTCTCTCCATTAAATTATAATAAGCTCTTTAAGACCAAGTCTCTGTCTTATCCATCATTAATATCTAGCAAACAACAAAGAGTTGGGTTTCACTGAACACCTATGCTTATCAGTGTTCCAGGAAAGGGATTGCCATCTCTCTTAAAACTACATTTTACATGTTAGTCTCTTTGTCTTCCCTGATATACTTTGTCTCCCTGCCCTCAACTTTTCTTTTCTATTTTGAAATCTGCTGGCTCTTCCTTGCTCCCCAAGACCCTTTCCAATCATTCTGAGCCAGAGTAGGCTCAGGAAGCTTTGTCCAAGCCGTAGTCTTCCTGGTTTACTTCTTGTGGTCACCTGACTTTCCTTTTGTTTATTGGCGTAATTTTCTCTTTGTATTATGCTCATTTTTACTTCATTATAAGAGTTAACGCACAGTAAGATTCCAAAAATGACACAATAAGTATTCAACCCAGCCTATGAAGTAAGTGCTCAACCCCAGCCTCTCAATAGCATTCCCAGTTTAAATGAAATCCCTTACCTGATCTAGACCTATTCTCCCTTCTGTCTACAACTGATCACCATCCTAACTTTAGTGATCATTACTATAAAATTATATAACTTATGTTTGAATATGTTATTTGTTCAATTATGTATAAATCTTATCATATAGCATGTCTTCTATCAACTCTGTCTTGTTGAACATTGTGTTCATTCATATTCACATGGGTAGCTCGTTTATTCTTATTGTCATGTAAGACATAACTTATGTTACATATCATACTTTATTCTTATTTTGATTAACATATTTTTAGTTTTCATTGTTTGCAAATATTCTTTTAAGAATATTCTTGTGGCTAGGTGTGGTGGCTCATGTCTGTAATCTCAGCACTTTGAGAGGCCGAGGCAGGAGAATTGCTTGAGCCCAGGAGTTTGAGACCAGCCTACACAACAAAGTGAAAACCCATCTCTACTAAATATAGAAAAATCAGCTGGGTGTCGTGGTACACGCCTGTAGTCCCAGCTACTCAGAGACTGAGGTGGGAGGATTACTGGAGCCCAGGAGGTAGGGGCTGCAGTAAGCTGTGATCACTCCGCTGCACTCCAGCCTGGGTATCAGAAGAAGACCCTGTCTCAAAAAAATAAAAAAAACTTGCCTGTTTTCCTTGGATACATATGTAAAAGTTTCTCTGGCCTATAATATGTACATAGAATTGGTATTCTGAAGAAGTAGATATTCTTACAATTTTTCCCTATCATGCAATAAATACTAAATATTTTATTAGAATTATATTGATTACATATTAAATTCAAGAGAATTGACTTTTTTACAATATTAAGATTCAGTATTTCTTAATATAGTCTAATATAAAATGCTATAGTTTTCTTTCAAATATTGTGCACAAGTTGGTTAAATCAAGCATGTCCTAAGTGACATAATTTTTGTTGCTCTTTAACATCTTTATATAAAATTACATTATATAAAGTTTCATATTTAAGATATAGAGATCAATCGATGTTTTTATATTGATCATATATCTAGCAAACTTGATCACCTTATTAAGTATATTAATTACATTAACTTAATTGATCACATTGAATATTTTATTAGATTTCCCTCCTAGGACAAAATTATATTGTCTGTGAAGATGGGCTATTTTCCCTTTGTTGTCAATTCATATATATTTCATTTATTTATTTTTCCTCTTGCTAGGATCCGCACAACAGCATTCAAGAGAAGCAATGTTGCCAAGCATCCTGGTCTTGATCCAAATTTTAACCAGAATACTTCCAATGCTTCAACTTTAAATAACACGTTAGCTGGAAGATCTGCATAGGAACTGGTTATCACATTAAGAAATATTTTTGCAATTCCGAGTTGGTTAAAACTTGATTTTTATGAAATCGTAAACGTGTGACTGATTTCACAGAATCTAGTGACCTCATCAAATGTTTTTATTTTTATGGCAAAATATATTAATGTCTATCTAATATGAATACATTATTGAACCTATGGAGCAAAATTAAATTTATTCATGAAGAATTATTTGTTTCATACACTGTCAGATTTTGATTGCTAATATTTGTCCTGGTATTCACATTTATGACAGTGAACGAGAATGCTTTATTATTCCTTTTTTAAAAAAACACCTCATCTGATTTGGGTATCAGGTATCTAGTAGCTTCATGAAATAAATTTGAGACAGTTTCCCATAAAAAGTCACAAAAAAGTGGGAAACCGTATTTGTTAGAAACAATATCTATTTTAATGTATGTAATAACTTACTGTAAAAATACCTGTCCTTTTTTTTACTTTGAATATTATTTGTTTAGTTGTGATAAAATTCATTAAACATTTTTAATCTCAGTGCTATCAGGTACATTCACACCGTGC
This sequence comes from Pan troglodytes, assembly GCF_028858775.2. Lineage (NCBI taxonomy): Eukaryota > Metazoa > Chordata > Mammalia > Primates > Hominidae > Pan > Pan troglodytes. The sequence continues at coordinate 109,087,569 of NC_072412.2, read as the reverse complement.
AAACATCACCAGCATCCATGTCCAGAAATTTTCATCTTTCCCAAATGAAACTCTGTCCCCATTAAATACTAACTGAGGGTTACATTTTTAACTAATGATTTTCTATTGATTTTAGAATGTTGGTTTTAAGCCAGACATGAAAACATCAGGATGAAAAATAATGGAGGAAAAATAATGGAGGACCTTTTATTTGAAATCATTTTATTTAAAACAGAGGTCAATTTATTTGTACGATGTTAAGAAGATAACCAGAATCCAGAAAGTATCTTCCACAAGTAAGTGTTTTGCTTATCTAAGATACAGAAACTACTGTAAAATCCTGGAGAAGAGAGGGTCCCTCAAGAGGAGCACCCCCTAGAATGTCTATTATAAAATATTCTGCTGGAGCAGTCAGTGAACAATTCACAGGGCCTACAAACTGGAAATTAACTTGAGTTAAGAAAAAGAAATAATATTTATTGTTAACCCAATTTAGAGTGCTGAGGTTCAAAACCACTGCATAAGAATTTTAAAAAATAGATTTCTCATGATAAGATATTCTCTCGAAGGCTGAGGCAAAATTCTTTCACAATATGGAAACTTCTACTCAAAATCATAAAAGGAGTGGTGGGTCAGGAAAGAAGGTATTAATCTTGTATCAGCTACACTGGAAATATTTTCTTAAAACCAGTTCATAAGCTGATTACTTTGACACCCAAAGGTAGCCACTACATGTTAAGAACATTAATATCAACCATAAGTCTCCAAAATTATTATCCCTCTCTAAATATTGGTGTCTTCTCAAACAAGCTTCATCTTTTGGGGATGCAACCTTGCCTTTATATACCTACTCTGCTTGAAATTATAGATGGTCTATAGGCTGGCCATGGAGGACTCAAAACAGAAACTTGCTGTGTTGATGCTGATAATGAAGCTGCAACTCAGTCGTCTATTCCCAGCTTCAGGGGAAGAGACGTAGCTCAGAAATGTGTGGCAGAAGTTGGGTTATACTGCAGAACTGTACTTTTTTTTTTAATCTCTCCCTAACATATTTTTACCATGGGGCTTTAATAATTTGTTTGAAGTGAATTTACAGAGAATTGGTCATACCTCTATCTGAATAGCAGTAGAGGTTACATTCTAAAGACAAAACAATGTTAGCGTTACTCATTGGTACTATGATGAATATGGGTGCTTCCGTCTTTTTAGTTTCTGATATTTTCCTGGTTCACTTGTCTTTCTTCCAGGTCCAATATGATTGATAAATAGGCTCCTATAGTGCATAGTTCATGAAAGAGCACACACTTTTGTGCAGAGTCAGCAAATTTTTCCTGTAAAGTTTCAGATGGTGAATGCTAAGGGCTGTATGTTTCTGTTGCAATTACTCAAGTCTGCTGTTGCAGCTCAAAAGGAGCCCTGTGAAATATTTAAAAGATGAACAGGGCTGGGTTCCAACAAAATTTTATTTATAAAGTGGGCAAAGGGTTGAATTTTGCCCAAGAAACAGTTTGTCCTCCTCTGCTTTCGTGTGGGGTGTACTCTTATGCTCTCACCTTCCTCTATGGGAAACGAATGAGGAAAATTCACATGTCTGTTAACTTCCATATTTTCCAACAAGCTTCTTGGGTTGACAACTTAAGTTTGACTTACTCATTATTGAAGAAAATGATGCTTGAGAGCTGTCTCATCCAAGTGACTTCTTTAAATGTGTAATTTTGGCTGGGTGTGGTGGCTCACACCTGTAATCCCAACAATTTGGGAGGCTGAGGTGGGCAGATCACTTGAGGCCAGAAGTTTCACACCAGCCTGGTCAAATGGGAAACCCTATCTCTACTAAAAATACAAAAAAATTGGCCAGGTTTGGGGGTACACACCTGTACTCCTAGCTACTCGAAAAGCTGAGGCAGGAGAATCTGTTGAACCTGGGAGGCAGAGGTTGCAGTGAACCGAGATCATGCCACTGCATTCCAGCCTGGGTGACAGAGTGATATTCCATCTCAAAATAAATAAGTAAATAAGTAAATAAATAAATAGTTAATTTTTAAGTCTAAGTGGTTAGATCTTGGAGGACTGATTCTATTTTGATCTTTATTATTAGATTATTTTAGTTTTGCCTTATGGTCAGAAAATCCAGGGGAAATATATTGTTGCAGAAGTCGCTGGTCATCCTGAAATGTTTATTACACCTGAGTGTTATTTGTAACATGAAGATAACACACGACACATTAGGGGACTAGGCATCATTGCAGAGTTGCAATGTGTCTGCACTGAGTAATGTTTAGCGTATATGGTACTGTTTCCCCCATAGCCAGGATGCACGGGTCCAGGAATCAAGGGGTGGAAGTGGAAGTGGGACCACTCACCATCACCCCTAGTGACCTACTAGCAAAATGTTTGCTTCCTGTTCCCATGACACAACATTCTGCTGGCCTAGACGTTTTAGTTCCAGAAGGAGGAATGCTGCCACCAGGAGACACAACAATGATTCCATTACACTGGAATGTAAGATTGCCACCTGGCCACTTTGTGCTCCTCCTGCCTCTAAGGCAACAGGCTCAGAAGGGAGCTACAGTGTTGGCTGGGGTGACTGACCTGAAATGTCAAGATGAAATCAGTCTACTACACCACAGTGGAGGTAAGGAAGAGTATGCATGGAATACAGGAGATCCCTTAGGGCGTCTCTTAGTATTACCATGCCCTGTGATTAAGGTAAATGGGAAACTACAACAGCCCAGCCCAGGGAGAACTACAAATGGCCCAGACCTTCAGGAATGAAGTCACTCCACCAGGTGAAAACCACGACTTGCTGAGGTGCTTGCTGAAGGCAAAGGGAATACTGAAGGGTTAGTAGAAGAAGGTAGTCATTACTACCAGCTATAATCATGTGACCAGTTGCAGAAATGAGGCCGGTAATTGTCATGAGTATCTCCTTATTTTGTTAAGAATATGGTTGTGCATGTATACACTTGTACTAAGAAAATATCTTCATTTTATTTCCTTTCTTTGTTCTTTATCATGTGACATAAGATTTGACTTCATATCAGCATTTAAGTGTTGTTAACTCTATGTAATAGCATTTAGGTTAAGGATTAGTACACTTCTGGTTGTAGTAAAGATAGCTATATTATGTTAGGTATAATCATACCTTTATATTATGTTAGGTATAACCATACCTAACATAATATAAAGATAGCTATATTATGTTATTGTCTTTATTTAAAGATTATGTATGATTTCCGGAGATGTGTATGGGTTCAAGTTGACAAGGGGTAGCCTTTTGATGGTTAATATTGAGTGTCAACTTCATTGGATTGAAGGATGCAAAGTATTATTCCTAGGTGTGTCTGTGAGGGTGTTGCCAAAGGAGATTAACATTTGAGTCAGTGGATTGGGAGAGGCAGACCTACCCTCAATCTGGGTGGGCACCATCTAATCAGCTGCCAGTGCAATAAGAATAAAGCAGGCAGTAGAAGGTGGAAGAGCAGACTTGCTGAGTTTTCGAGCCTTCATCTCTCTCCCATGCTGGATGCTTCCTGCCCTCGAAAGTCAGACTCCAAGTTCTTCAGCTTTTGGACTCTTGGACTTATACCAGTGGTTTCCCAGGGGCTCTCGAACCTTTGGCCACAGACTGAAGGCTGCACTGTCAGCTTCCCTACTTTTGAGGTTTTGGGACTCGGACTGATCCACCACTGGCTTCCTCGCTCCTCAACTTGCAGACGGCCTATTGTGAATTTTACCTTGTGATCATGTGAATCAATTCTCCTTTATAAACTCGCTTTCATATGTACATATATCCTATTAGTTCTGTCCCTCGAGAGAACCCTAATACACCTATGCCTTACTATCTAACTGGTCCACAAGTGATAAGCTCATATGGGTAGTGTACTTAGAAAGCATACTCACAACCTAAATATTAACTCAGATGACCTGACCTGCAGTCATTTAAGTTCATAGTTTCCAAACTGTATGCCAAGGGGCCTGGCAGGCTGAAGTAAACTCACAGGTGCATGGGGTAGTTTTAAATTTCCAAAAAAAAAATAGTGATTCTCAATACTTGTCTATCTCTATCTAACACTCTGTATTCCTGACTTGTCCTTTTGAAATCTTTTACACCAAAATGTAAGTCTTTTTATTTTTAGCTCAGTACGATTTTCTCTATTTATTTAATTATAGATATTTCTGTTAGCTATTCCTTTTTCTAGTCATGGAATTTTCATTATTTAGGTATTAGCTATTCTAAAGTTACCCATAATATTCTATTTTTTTTCTTTAATCATTTCCATGTCTTTGTCCTTTGGCTTTTTCTGAAATAAATCAATGTGTTACTCTTTTATATAATTTAAATGCTGCTGCTTTCCTTTCTAATACTGCCTGCTTATTAATTGATTTATTTCACCCGTATCTTTTTCTTTGGGAATTTGAGAATAGCTTTTCTCAGAGCCAGACCTTCAGTTTTTCCTAGAGCCAAGACTTCCATACAAAAGCAGAATTCCATGCCAATGTGGCAAGTAATCTTTTGGATGTAGCTGTCTGAAATTATGTGATCCCATCCATCTATCCTACATACAACTGCTGAAATAGTCTTCATAAAACATCATTTTAATTACACCATTACCTTGTTCAACAGGTAGGTAGTGACTCATTGTAAATACATTTGGGTTGATGGTTATCCATGTTCCTGACTGTGATTCTTCGAGCACCACCTAGTTAAACTTCATTTCATCTTTCAATTTCATTTCTAATATATTTAGAAAAATAAACAATATTCTCTCAACAGAAAGGCTCTATAAACAAAAGTTATTAATGAAAGTAAAATTAAATGTATATATGTCTCAATAGGAGTCTATTTTGTGGAAAAAAACATAATTTGGAAACTTGTTTTTCAACCTATAATTATAATACTAAAAATCTCTCTAGATATAATACTATCAGTGCAACAAAAAAGAGAAAGGCATATTCGAACTTTGTCCTTAATTGTAGAAAATGTTTTCCATTCTAGAAGCAACAATTCCTGCTACTACTCTGGGATCCATCTAATTTATAAATCCTTTTACAGTCATAGCTTGTAAACTTCTGCAATTTTTTCTATAATGGTCCCTGTTCAAGAAAGCATCACTTCTAAACAGGATTGAAAAAAAAAAAAAACTGGGATGATATAAATTCCCCAGATAGCAAATTAACTAGCTCTGATCCTGGCTAGTTTTGCTTCAGGATGAAAGCATGTGGGGGGAAAAGAATTTTGTTAAACGTTTCAGCTTCATATCAAACTAAATGCTGTCTTGAATGCCTTCACTGTGTAACATGGTATAGATCTGCTTCAGTATTCAACAAGCATAAATTCTCCATCTGGATTATATTGTAGGTGTGAAAGTTTATAGTTGAAAGACATGTACTTGGCAAAAACTTAAAATTACAGGAAGCTTTTTGAGTAAGTGAAAGGTGAGAAATTACTACAGTCAGAAGATCTGAATATCTTATTTCTTCATTTTGAGTTTTACAGTTTTCTTTACAGCACTTGGAAACTTAAATGAGACTAAAATCACTATGATTTTATATTTATTTTCAAAAACTCTTAGGAAACATTTTCTTCAGAAATGAAAGACTATTTCTTTATAAGAATGCTATTAAATACACAGAAAAACTTGTACCTTACAATTTGGAAAATATTGAGAGTCAAGACAAAAAAGGAGGGAAAAACGAGAGCATATGAAAAATCAGGCATTCACAGGAGTGTATGTTTCCCAAGCTACATTTCTGTAAGTTTCAAAACTTTAAAGCAGAATGGCTATGGTAATATCCTAATGCCAGTATTGGAAGGTCCACCTGAAGACAAATTTCCCTCAAATCCTTGCACTAATTCAGAGCTAAGGGGAGCAGATCCCTGCACACAACAAAGTCAATCTCTCAGGCTTTATGCCACTGACCTGTGATCATATCCACTTTTGTACAAATGATTCCACATCTATGACAACAATCCACTATGCTCCTCCAACTTGTATTTCCAACGCCCTACTCATACATCTCCAGTTGGATGTTTCAGAAACACCGCAAACACAAGTATAGAAATTAACTAGTTATGTATTACATGCAAATTTAATCTCTGTATCAATTCCTGTCCAGGTAAATTTATAGTTAACTTGGAAGTCATCTTGAATTCTTTTTCCCTGATCACCTAAAATAATTCACTCACCCAAAAAGTTCCCATATATCTGTCACATTTATCTTACGCTATTTAAAACCTAGATCACTCCATTAACTTGCAGTCTTATAATTTCTTACCCAAGTAAATAGCCTGTAAATTAGTCTTCCTGCTGTCATGTTCCCTTTTACATTCCCACACTGGCTTCAATGTTGTCCAACTTTAAAAATTGTCTGATTATGGCACTTATGGCTAAAACCCCTGCAGTGGCCCCCAATTACCACAATATTGAAGGTAAAGTCAATGACAAATACCTAGAAGACTTTATATGTATGTCATTTATAAACACATAAATAATATAGACAATAATTATATAAAACAATGTTGCCTAACTTGTGCATATAACACAAAAAATAGTATAAACCCAAACTACTTGGCAATAGTATATAATGTGAGGAAAATCATTGAAATTAAAACAAAGAGGTTTTATGTTTTAAAACAGAATGAAATTATTAATTACGTATTATACTATCTAAGGGATCCACTACCTGTGGAGATCATGAGTAAAATTTTTTTCTTTCCCTGATCACCTAAAATAATTTTTCTGCTGAAACAAACTTTTCAAGGACATTTTAGTTTCTATATCTGTCTCACTTTTATGAGGAACATTTCCAAACAAGTAGAGGAAAGAAAGATAAAGATAGTTATACTTGATTTAACAAACAATATCCTCTGAAGTATCAAGTAATAGAGAATAGAGAGGTCTAAGAATAAAGGATGGAAAAAATATATTCCAGGTAAATGCTAAACAAGAGTAAGTTGATACAGCTGTAATAATATCATAGAAAATAGACTTTAGTAGAGGTGATGTGGTATAACTATATAATGATAAAAAAATCCATTAATCAGAAAAAGAAAAAAATATTTAACTTACACACTTGTAATATTATTGCCACAAAATATATTTAGCAGAAATTGAAAGAGGTATAAAGATGGTACAAATCTATCATTAGAGTGGAAAATTGTAATTTCCCTTTCTAAGGAGTGGAAGCAAACCATAAAAAAAGACGCAATAGAACAGCAATATTGTATTAGAGTCCAATCAAGAGACAGAAATCACAGGCAATGCGAACAGGGATATCCAATATTACTAATTATTAACTATAACTGAAGGATTATGATGGATAAAGTTAACTTTAAAGATTATAGGAACAGCAGATACAGGAGCACCCCCTACTTCTATGACTGAGCTAGAGTAACTAAAGAAGGAAAAATTCAGAGGGCTAAGATTGAGACCTTTTCTGAGATGGCATAAACAGAGTCACAGAATAGCAAAGGTCACTGGGTGCTGGAAGAACCCACTGGGAAGTCTCCATCTGGGTGGCCAAGAAAAGCCAACTTTCAGGAGGTGTCATGGTACTGATCTTGTTGCGAAGCTGCATAAGGAGGTGGTGAGCTGGGTGAGCTGTCTCATGAGCAGGTGCCCCACACACAGCTCCACATACTGCAGGAGCCTGCTGAGAGGTGCTCACCAGGACCAGAAGGAAGAGCCCTTCCTCCTTCCATGTCCCTCAGACCTCTGCTAACATAGCTTACTACCGAGCAAATGTAGCTCCCAATGTAGCTTAACACCATCTGATAATAAAAAGAATGTTCTAAGGGGGCTATGGAGCATGGATTTGGAGTAAAGAGGCTATATTTTTGTAACTAAGACAACAAGCCTGATCTAATGAAGACATAAAGAAAACTGCACTTCATTTTCACTCTTTCATGGAATATTTCTGCAAATATAATTATAAAAGTTTTATGATTTGGAAATTTTAAAAAAATTGAAAATGCGTATGAGTCAGAGCAGGAATTATAATGGCCAATTTGAAATATTTAGAATGGACAGATAATGGAAATAACATACATCAAGACTTCAGAATACAGCTAAAACAGTTCTCATAAAGAGATTAATAGCTTACTTTAAAAAGAAAAAGGCTCATAATTAACAAGCTATGCATCCAAAATATAAAGCTAGAAAAAGACTATATAAAACCTGAACTAAGTGGAAAAGAAAGAAAATAAAAATAAAAGCAGAAATTATTGAACATTTTAGAATAAAATAAATTTTGAATGAAATCAAAAATAATGTTGCTTCAGTAAAGCTAAACATCGGTTCTTTGAAATGCAATCCTATGGTTTGGGAGGCCAAGGTGGGTGGATCTTCTGAGGTCAGGAGTTTGAGACCAGCCTGGACAACATGGTGAAACCTCATCTCTACTAAAAATACAAAAATTAGCCAGGTGTGATAGCACATACCTATAATCTCAGCTACTAGGAGAATAACTTGAACCCAGGAGGCAGAGGTTGCAGTGAACTGAGATCACCCCACCGCACTCCATCCTGGACAACAGAGCAAAACTCCATCTCAAAAAAAAAAAAAAAGAAAAGAAAAGCAACCCTATGGAAGGCTAATAAAATACATATTTTAAAAGAGCCAAAGAGATGAATAAGTAATGTTATGAATGACACTTTAAGAAAAGGAAGGAGAAGAACTGGGAGAGAGAAGGAGGAGGAGGAAAATGAGGAAGAAAGAAGAAAAAGTTGAAAGAAGAAGTTAGAGGAGGAGGAAAGAAGCAATATGATAAAAGAGATGACGGCATGATAATGTTTTTTCTTCCTTTTTTAAATGAAGACAAAAACAATAATTTGTTAGAATTTGCCCTTCCAACATTAAGGCATCATAAAATTAAAACATTTTAGATAAAGTGGAATTGGCACTGAAAATGGACAAATAAATTACTGAAATGGAATAAAAGGGGGTCTAGAGATTGATCAAATATATGTAGAAACTTGATTTAGGATACAGAGGCAGTTGCAAATCCATGGGAGAATAAAAGACTATTTAATAAATGTTGATGTGGCCATTGTTTTATGTATGGAAAAAGATAAAATTCAATTCATCTATGACATAAAAAGTTCAAATATAGAGATTTTAAATATATAAATATGAAAGCATAATTAAGATTTTGAGAAGGGGAATAATTTTTTAAGGCTATTTGCAAAGCACATTAAAACTAAGTTGTATTTTTTATTTTAATAAAAGAGAGACCACAAGAAGATGTGAATGACAAACCACTGAATAGAAAATATTTGCAACCGAAGCAACAAAATAACCTCCAACAAATTAGTAATAATAACTTGCAAAGAAATAACATGTGGAAGACAATGTCTGGAATGATGGAATGAGGATCTCCACGGGCCTTCTCCCCACTGAAACAACCATAATTGGTTACGACTACTTAAAAAGTAAAATAAAGTTTCTGAAAATTAACCTATACAACAAGTTTTTAAAAACATAATCAGGAAAATCTACTAAATCTTGATAAAAATAATGAGGGAGTCTCTGGCACCTGAGCCACCATCCACTCCTTCCCCACCCCCTCGACACAGCATGATGAAAGCTCCATTCTGGTCACACGTTTGGCCAAAAATACGTGACTTACTCTCACTCCAGCTGCCAACCAAATGCTTCAGTGTCTCCCCAGGAGTAGACCACCAGCATTTCTTATGCCCCCAACTCTGTGTTTCAGAGATGATATTCCAGATGACAGTCGCTAGGAGTTCAGCAAGCTCCTTCCTTCCTCCCAGCCCCTGCCCCTAGAGCAGCAGGCCAGGAACACTGAGGCCTGGACCCCCATCATGCCAGCTCACATCAAAAGACACTGCAAGGGCCGGGCGCGGTGGCTCACGCCTGTAATCCCAACACTTCGGAAGGCCGAGGCGGGCGGATCACGAGGTCAGGAGATCGAGACCATCCTGACTAACACGGTAAAACCCCGTCTCTACTAAAAATACCAAAAATTAGCCGGGCATGATGGCGGGCGCCTGTAGTCCCAGCTACTCCGGAGGCTGAGGCAGGAGAATGGCGTGAACCCGGGAGAGGGAGCTTGCAGTGAGCCGAGATGGCGCCACTCCACTCCAGCCTGGGAGACTGAGCGAGACTCCGTCTCAAAAAAAAAAAAAAAAAGACACAGCAAGGAATGCCAGAGGCTGCTGGCCCCACACATAAGAAAGAATGAAATAAAATAAACCTGTACCACATAGAAAAATCTTTTGTACCATATAGAAAAATTAAAAGGATCATAAACCTAAACATAAATGCTATAACTTCCAACAACAAACAGAAGAAAATCATTTTGAACCTGAAGAAGGCAAAGGGTTCTCATATAGAACACCAAGAGCAGAAAACATAAAAAGACTCGGCAACCTGGACTTTATCAAATTGAAAACTTCTGCACTCCAAAAGACACTGCTGACAGAATGAAAACAATAGCTACTCTAGAGAAAATATTTGCAATTCATATAGCTAGCAAAGGACTGATGTCCACAACGTATTGAAATAAAACACTGTATCTCAATAACAAGAAGGCAAATAACACAATTAAACTTAACCAGAAGATTTGAATGGCAATTTTAATAAAGAAGATATAAATGACCACAAGCTCATGAAAATGCCATTAGTCATCATATAAATGCAAATTAAATTCACAGTGAGATACTTTCCATATTCATTGATTGCCTAGAATTGTAAATATTGATAACACCAAATTTTGGTGAGTATGTCTAGCAACTGGCACCCTCTTAAGAGTGTAAAATTGTACAAGTGTTTTAGAAAACTGTGTCTTATTAAGTTAAACATCCACTTACCATACAACCCAGTAATTCTCATTCTAGCTATTTTCCCAAAAGAATGAACATGTATATTCACCCAGACTGATATTCCAATATCCACAGCTTCATCTATCCATTAATACTTTCTATAAAAAGTATCCAAACACTGGATACAAATTAAATCTCCACTAATGTGTTCATGGATAAAGACTTAGGGTATGTACCTACATTGGAATACTATTCATCAATAAAAAAGGAATAAGCTACTGATACTTTTATCAACATATACATCAACAAAAATATGCTGAGAGAAAGAAGTACATGTTGTATGGTTATGTTCATGTGAATTCTAGAAAAGACAAACTAAGCTTTAGTGACAGAAAGCAGAATAGAAGTTTCCAGTAATTAAGGTAAGATTAATTGCAAAGTGACATGAGGAAATGATTTGGGGTGATGGAAATATTCTATAACATGATTAGTGCTGGTTATCTGAGTATATTCATTTGTCAAAATTATTCAAGCTATTCTTCTAAAACAGATGCATTCGGTTGTGTGTAAATTGTACCCCCATTAAATATTTTTTAAAAAAGAAGTAATAAGCATGCAGACTGCATAGACAGTAAAGTTTGTTTCTTAGCATTCCCTATATCGAAAACATAAACCTTTGAAATTATTGAATTAAAAATTTTTTAATTGTGTGAAAAACATCCCTCAAGCTAAATAACATACCGCACAAAAAATAAAAAAGCTTAAAAAAATCTTTTAAAACTTTGTGTTAGGAACATTCAATATCCTCCTTCTAGCTATTCAAATTTATATGATATATTATTGTTAACTACAGTTGCCCTAAGGTGCTATAGAATACTGGAATGTATTCCTCCTATCTAACTCTTCTGAATGTTCTCAAAACAAAGAAATGATAAATGTTTGAGATGATGGATATACTGACTACCATGATCTGATCACTATACCTTATATGTATTGAAACATTACTAAGTCCCCATAAACATGTACGATTATTATGTGCTTAATTTTTTTAATTTAAAAATAAAATGAAGGGTACATCTAACAAGCTTCTTCAGGAAAAAAAAAAAAAATCTCTTAGAACTGCTGAAAAACGGCCGGGCACGGTGGCTCACGCCTGTAATCCCAGCACTTCGGGAGGCCGAGGCGGGCTGATCACGAGGTCAGGAGATCGAGACCATCCTGGCTAACACGGCGAAACCCCGTCTCTACTAAAAATACAAAAACTAGGCTGGGCGTCGTGGCAGGCACCTGTAGTCCCAGCTACTCGGGAGGCTGAGGCAGGAGAATGGCATGAACCCGGGAGGCGGAGCTTGCAGTGAGCCGAGATCACGATCGCGCCACTGCACTCCGGCCTGGGCGACTGAGCGAGATTCCGTCTCAAAAAAAAAAAAAAAAAAAAAAACAACTGCTGAAAAACAAATATTTTTCTGGACTACAAATCGTGATAACTCAAAAGTGGGAGGTGCTTATTATTGTTACTGATGTAAATGTTGCATAGAAATATTCAAAGGTTGTAACACGAAAAGTTGAAAATCTGAAAAACACATTTAAAAAAACTGGTAGTTATTTGTTAGTTGTATTGTTGAGTTAATGACAATAATCAATGTGAAAAAATTTTAATAAATGTCATAAACTAATTGTATAAAAAAATCACATGGCATATCAAAATTAACCTCCCAAATCACGAAAAAAAAACAGAAGCTTAAACAGTTTGAGCATATATTACTAACACTTATGACAATGGTTACGTCACAGTGAATTAAAAAACAAAACCATGTATATATCATATATAGTAATGTTTATACAAAAAAACAAAAACAGGAAAAACAGAATGCAAGCTAATAAATATGTAAGGAAAATTAAAGTTGGAATATCATTCTATTACAAACTCAAATTTAATAATTGATTCAGATAAGGATTATCCATTGATGCTAAAGTCATTGGGGGAAATACAGTTGCAGAATATTCACATGGTCTGAAATTAACATCGCATAAATAACTCATGAATTGAAATGCATAAAGAAGGAAATTCAATCTTACAATAAATAGATCCATGATCGCCACCCTGAAATTAACATCGCATAAATAACTCATGAATTGAAATGCATAAAGAAGGAAATTCAATCTTACAATAAATAGATCCATGATGGCCATCTTAACCTAGTGATCAAATTTTACATCACTAATAAGTGCAATCACTAAAATGATACAGTAACATTTACATTTTTATTTTGCAACTAATCTTTAACATGTTTCTATCACAAAGAAATACTCAGATAAATTCAGAATGCAGAGACTTAAATTTTATAGGGATATATTGCAGACAAGTTGACTGGTCTTTCAAAAATTCAGTCTAAGAAAAATGAAAAAAGTAAGACTATTCATAGTCCAAAGTAAATAAAGAGACTAACAATCAAATATGTATGTAAACCTGGATTAAATCTGGATAAAGAAAAAATTGCATATATATTTTGAGATAGTTGGAGGATTTGGATATGAACTACAAATTATATGATATTTTTAAATTAATGTTAATAGTCTTAGATATAATAATGCTATTCTGGCTATATAGGAGAATGTGATTACTCTTAGGAGACACAAATAATTGAAAGCTCTGGGTGTGTGTGTGTGTGTGTGTGCATGTGTGTATTTATACGTGTATAAGAGAAACAAAACATAACAAAGTTTAACAAATTGTGACTGAAGCCTTTTATGTTCATTTTTCTACATTCCTTAAGTTTGAATTTTTTCAAAAGTAAAAGTTTTTTCAACTTTTAGTTTAGATTCTGGGGGTACATGTGCAGGTTTGTTACATGGGTAAATTGCCTGTCATTGAGGTTTGGTGTACAAATGATCCCATTACCTAGGTAGTGAGTATAGTACCTAATAGGTAGTTTTCCAACCCTCCTCCCTCTAGCAGCCCCCATTGTCTATTGTTGCCATCTTTATATTCATATGTACTCAATGTGTGTGGCTCCTGCTTATAAGTGAGGATATTTGGTTTCTGTCGCCGCTTTAATCCGCTTAGGATAATGGTCTCCAGCTGCATCCACATTGCTGCAAAGGACATGATTTCATTCTTTTTTATGGCTATGTAGTATTCTATGGTGTACATTCCATGGTGCTGCACATATTCCAGGTTGCTGCAAATATCATGGTATACCACATTTTCTTCATCCAGTCCACCACTGGTGAGCATCTAGGTTGATTCCGTGTATTTGCTATTGTGAATAATGCTGTGATGAACATATTAGTGCATGTGTCTTTTTAAAGCCAATTTCCTTTTCTGTATGTATGCATGTGTGTGTATTTATTTATTTATTTATTTATTTATTTATTTATTTTATTTCCATAGTTTTGGGGGAACAAGTGGTATTGGTTACATGAGCAAGTTTTTTAGTGGTGATTTGTGAGATTTGGTACACCCATCACTTCAGCAGTATACACTGAACCCAATTTGTAGTCTTTTATCCCTCTCCCCAATTCCACCATTTCTCCTGAGTCCCCAGATTCCATTGTATCATTTTTATGCCTTTGCATCCTCATAGCTTAGCTCCCACTTATGAGTGAGAACAAACAATGTTTGGATTTCTGTTCCCGAGTTACTTTACTTAGAATAATAATCTCCAGTTCCATCCAGGTTGCTGCAAATGCCATTAATTCATTCCTTTTTATGGCTGATGAGAAAAACCCTTCTAGACATTGGCTTAAGCAAAAACTTCATGGCCAAGAACCCAAAAGCTAACGTAATAAAAACAAAGATAAATAGATAGGACTTAATTAAACTGAAGAGATTCTGCACAGGAAAAGAAACAGTCAGCAGAGTAAACAGACAACCTACAGATAGGGAGAAAATCTTCACAATCTATTAATCTGACAAAGGAATAACATCCAGAATCTACAAGGAAATCAAACAAATTAGCAAGAAAAAAACAGTCCCATCAAAAAGCAGGCTAAGGACGTGAATAGAAAATCCTCAAAATAAGATATACAAATGGCCCACAAACATATGAAAAAATGTTCAACATCACTAATGATTAGGGAAATGTAAATCAAAATCATAATGTAACACCAGCTTACTCCTGGAAGAATGGACATAATCAAAAAATCAAAAAATAATAATGTTGGCATGGCCGCAGTGAAAAGGGAACACTTCTACACTGCTGGTGGGAATGTAAAGTAGTACAACCACTATGGAAAACAGTGTGGAGATTCCTTAAGGAACTAAAAGTAGAACCCCCATTTGATGCAGCAATCCCACTACTCGCATCTACCCAGAGGAAAAGAAGTCATTATACGAAAAAGATACTTGCACACACGTTTATAGCAGCACAATTCTCAATTGCAAAAATATGGAAACAACCCAAATGCCCATAAATCAATGAGTAGGTAAATTGTGATATATATACACACACACATATATATCATATATACACATATATATCATATATACATATATCTATATATACATATATATCATATATACACATATATACATATATCCTATATATACATATATCATATATACACATATATATCATATATACACATATATATCATATATACATATATATCATATATACATATATATCATATATATACACACACATATATATATGATGGAACACTACAAAATTTTTTTTTTTTTTTTTTTTTGAGACAGAGTCTCGCTCAGTCACCCAGGCTGGAGTGCACTGGCTGGATCTCAGCTCACTGCAAGCTCCGCCTCCTGGGCTCACGCCATTCTCCTGCCTCAGCCTCCGGAGTAGCTGGGACTGCAGGCACCCGCCACTACGCCCAGCTAATTTTTTGGTATTTTTTTAGTAGAGACGGGGTTTCACCGTGTTAGCCAGGATGGTCTCGATCTCCTGACTTTGTGATCCGCCCTCCTCGGCCTCCCAAAGTGCTGGGATTACAGGCATGAGCCACCGCGCCCGGCCAAAGTTTTTTAAATAAACTATGTAGATAACACAAAGAAGACACAATGTTATCAGAATGCTATTATAGCACTATATTTTAAAGTATAAATCAAGACGTAAAATATTTGAAGTAACTTAAAAATAATATTAATATAGTTCCATTATTGCCATATTAAGTTATGGTTACACTGGTAGCAAAGCATATCTACACAAACTCAAAAACAAATTCTCAGAAAGCAAATAGTGCAATAAAATGTATTATATATGAAAATCTAACTTTTTTACGTAAAAATTTTAAACAAAACTCTAAGTTTGAGTATACTTTAAAGTGTTTTTTTTCTAATTAAACTAAAGGAGCAGGAAAATATCTGAAATAATATATGAAACTTTATTAGCACTTGAAAATAATTTTAATAAAAATATTGCTATAAAACCATGAATTTTCTAAATTTTGCTGTTTATTGAGAAAGTCTGAAGTTTCAGTCAACATTTTTAAAAAATCTGGATGTTTTATTTAGCAATATCTTTAATCACTATATGTAACTCTCTCTTAGAAGGCAATAACAAATAAAAAAATCTAAACCTCTGCCAATATTTTCTTGATGAATTTAATATTTGTTTTTACACATCAAAAGTCGGCCAGGCGCGGTGGCTGACGGCTGTAATCCCAATATTTTGGGAGGCCGAGGCGGGCCGATCACCTGAGGTCAGGAGTTTGAGACCAGCCTGGCCAACATGGCGAAACCCGGTCTCTACTAAAAATACAAAAATTAGCCAGGCATGGTGGCACGTGCCTGTAATTCCAGCCACTTGGGAGGCTGAGGCATGAGAATCCCTTGAACCTGGGAGGCGGTGGTTGCAGTGAACTCAGATTGCGCCACCGCATTTCAGCCCGGGGGATAGAGCAAGACTCTGTCAAAAAAAAAAAAAAAAGAAAAGAAAAGAAAAGTCAGATAATTAAATGAAATCGCTGATGAGCTGGTAATTGAAGTGATACATTTGAAAGAGTATTTGCTAGATGAGCAGCCTGTAGTGTCAGAGTTTGGATATATTTTTTTTTTCAAAAATTGTAAAATAATAAACATTTTCAAAAAGTTATAGTTCCATCTCAATAAATGATCAGTAATAGAGGTTTTAATACTTTATTTGGTTTTATAAGAAAGACATGTTTCAGTTCTTAAAGCCAAGAGATAATTCAACTGCTGTTAAGAGTGTTTGAACACACAAAATTAAAGGAAACTTTGAAAAACAAGTAGTGACAATACTAGAAAACAAAGAATTGAACTCATAATTTAATTAAACGACTGGCATCTGTATGGCCCTTTTTTCGTTTAGGGACAATATAATGTTAGACCTCAATTTTATAAATTTGAATGTAAATTAATTCAGCCCAAAGTAGTGGACTTCATTTCAAACAAAGGAAAATAATGCACATATGATTTCACTTTAAACTTAACCTAAAGCAGCTCAAATTTATACATAAAAGACATCAAACTGGTATGCAAAAAAGGCCTTTGAAATGAATTTAATATATCAAGTTCTGAGAAGCTCAGGTATTGAACATGGAAAAAATCTCATTAAATATTTCTCACAGTGGATCAGAATTTGTTTCTTTTTGATTCTACCTTCAGGTCCTGAAAGAGTGAGCAAGCTAATATATGAATGACGGGATAATAATAACATTTTTTATATCTCCCATCTCCAAGGAACTCAAATTCTTTATAGGAATGATCTCATTAATCCTAACAGCATCCCTGCAAGGGAGGCAGGTGAAAAGAGCTATAATAACCACTTTATAAATGAAAATAGTGGGAAATTTTACAGTTTCATATAAATGAAAAAAGAGTGGTACCTTTTGACTTGGAGTATGGCAGTTTAGCTTCCGGACTGCTGGTTTATTAACTTTGAGCATGGTTTTCTTTTGAAATAGTTAAACTCATTAAACAATTCCTCACTTAAAAAAAACTATATTTCCCTAAGTTTATAAGGTTTCAGTAGTTATTATATTTAACTAGAATATTTAAATTGTAATTGTAAGATTGTTTACTAAAACTGTGAAAAATTAACAAGACCTAAAAGGATGAAATAGTACATCACGTACACAATAGAACGTCAAAAATGAATGTAAGAAAAGAATATTCCTGATGGAGTGCGGAGGCTCACTCCTGTAATCCCAGCATTTTGGGGGGCTGAGGCGGGCAGATCACCTCAGGAGTTCAAGACCAGCCTGACCAACATAGTGAACCCCTATATCTACAAAAATACAAAAATTAGCCGGGCATGATGGTGGGTGCCTGTAATCCCAGCTACTCGGGAGGCTGAGGCGGGAGAATGGCTTGAATCTGGAAGGTGGAGATTGCAGTGAGCCAAGATCGCATGATTGCATTCCAGCCTGGGCAACAGGGGGAGACTCTACCTCAAAAAAAAAAAAAAAAAAAGAAAGAAAGAAAAGAAAAGAAAAGAATATCCCTATACACAGCTTTTACCTTAAAATAACCCCAAATAGATCAAATAATTACTACATACATAATTTTTCATCTCAAAATAAATGAGATAAACGTTCATACAGTTGCCAAATAAACTATATCAGATCACTTCTAGCTGTGCATTTTCTTGTTGATTATTGAAATAGTAAAGTTCATGGTGAACATTTTGAAAAACACTAAAAAACTACAAAAATAATTTTATAATTACAAAAAGTATAAAAATGATTTTCCATTATTAAACAATTCAAAATAAATTATTGTTAATATTGGCATGTTAAATTCCAAGTCGACATCCACACACATATTTCAGTCCATATTTTACAAAGGGTATATTTTGCAATCATGATGAACATGCCGTTTGGAATACACATGGTAACCTAACATTGCAGGTATTTTTCAATTCTTTAAATATTATTGAAACGTTAATTCTAATGTCTGTATACTGATATAACCTAAATGCATAACATAATTTATTTAAAATGTTTCTTTGGGGAATAATAGATTGCATCTACTTTTTGTATTATGTGTAACGCAAGGAAGAGTCTCTACAAGCCTCAATTCTTTTCTATATTTCACTTTATTTCTGTAGATTGTTTCCTAAAGTGAAGCGCAGAGATAAAAGTCATAAACTGACCCCACATTTCAGAATTTTAAATTCCACACTGTTATCAGAAATATGAGTTTACACTCCCAGCACCCATCTGACCTTGTCTTTATAGGCATTTATTATTTTAGTTCTTCTTTTAAAGATTGTTGAAATGGGAAAATAGTTATCTCCCCCTACTTTTTAAAAGAATTTTTGATGTCTTTATTTTGTTATCAGTGAGGTTAAACCACCCTCTTATTTTCATTAAGTATTTGTGATTGCTAATTTTTCCATTATCTGTTTAGTTTATCTACTGTGGTGTGTTTTTAATACATTTTGGAAAAAAACATATTGATTTATGAAAATAACATATACTCTTTTAAAAAGTCAGGATATAAAAAGGGAGACAAAAAAGAAAGCAATGAAACCTTACCACCTAGAAACAGCTTCAATGATGACCTGACATCTATGATCCCATAAAGAAGCATATGTGTGAATAGACACACATATTGATAATGAATGAGGAGGCTGTGAGCAAGAGCAAGAAATAATTTTAAAATAAAAAGATTACATTAAACATATTTAAAATATATTAAATTCAATTTTAATTGAATTTAAGAAAAGAAATACAAACTCAATTGATACTGAAGGGATTCTATAGTCCGATATAAATGTTTCTTTACCACAGGAGATATTATTTCCTTAAAAATCCGTTTAAGATTGAGAAAAGAGATTCTAATATCTGTATTGAGTTTGAAGTCATTATGGTTTTAACTCACAGATTTTAACTACTATAATATTGATATTATGAAAATGAGATTTTTAGTAGTCGCATATTTCCTCCTACCTACCTGTCTCCACTTGCCTATTTTATTGCTTGGATTATTTTCTCTCTGTCATGTTTTGTTGCATTTATATTCTGTTCGGATATATGATTTTGTTTCTTTATCTGGATGAGTTGAATTCTCAACACCGGTCACTTTACCACTTCTAATTTCATGACTTTTTAAAATGTCTTACTCCTTTACTGATTGACTAAATTTTTATTATAGGGTTGCTTATTTAGTTGACATATAAACAGTATTATTTAATCCTGTTTGAAAATGCCTTCATACTTGATATTCAAACGACAGCTTTCTGTGGTATAAGATTTCAGGGTCACATGCCCTTCCCTCTAAATAATATAAGCTTTTCTGTATTGTCTTGTCTCCTCATTGTGGAGACATTTGGCCAGCCTGATGCCTTCTGTTCCAAATGCTGTTTTATCCTCTAGTCCTAGGAATTCTTTCTGTATTGCTGCAGTTCATTACTTTGAGCTGGATACATTTCCATGTTGATTTCTGTGCATTTGTGTGTTCATGATATCTACTGTGACTTTCCAATGATCATATGCACTTCTTCACTTTATCTTTCCTCTTGCATCATTTCTTTTGAACTTCGCATTGTTCTTTACCACTGATTCACATTTCCATTGTTGCTGTTCTATTTCTGTTGATTCAAATTCACATATTAGATCTGTAATTACATGGTTTAGAATTTGTATTTATTGCTCATACCCATGTGCCTTTTCTTGTTATGCCTTTTCATTTCAATGTTTCTAAGGCTAGGCATGGTGGCTCAAGACTGTGATCCTAGCAACTCAGGAGGCTGAGGTGGAGGATGGATTGAGGATAGGAGATCAAGACCAGTCTGGGCAACACAGCAAGACTTTATCTCTACATTTTTTTTTAAATTAGCCTGGCATGGTGGCTCAGGCCTTAGTTTTAGCTACTTGGGAGCCTAAGGTGGGAGGATCATTTAAGCCCAGGAGTTTGAGGCTGCAGTGAGCCATGATCGGGCCACTGCCCTCCAGCCTGAGTAGCTGAGACCCCATCTCTACAAAAGAAAAAAAAATGTCAATAACGTTTTAAGAACATTAAATACCTCAAACATTCCCTGAAAGTATTGAGAAGTTAAATATATGAAGGAAATGTATTTCTATTATAGACTTCCAAAAACTATTTTAAAGAGAGCTCACTTTCCTTCAATCTTCATTTCCTGTATCATCTACTAACATTTACCTCAGTTTTAGAGAGAGTTCACTTCTCTCCAATCTTTATTTCCTGTAGTATCTGCTGAAATTTATCTGAATTTTCCTGTAGCATCTACTAAAATTTACCTGAATTATTATAAGTACCAAAAACCATAAAATAAAGAATAACTGATATACAAAGATCCTGACTACGTGAAGATAATATGTGACATCTTAATGTTTAAATACAATAATGAAAATAAAATAGATTCGTGCGGATAAACTAATTCTTATGGAAGGACTCTACTTTAAAATGATTTCCTTTTTTGATTTATCATTTTGCATTTATCACCAGAGGAGTTATAACCAGGATGCCAGAAAAAAACAAGCTCTTTCAATTTTTAGATCCCTTAGCTACAATTTAAAGCCTCCTTAAAGATAAAGCCATAAAGACTATTACATATTTTATAATGAAAATATAATTGTTAAGAAGGAACACCTTTGATAGATTCTGTTCATTTTAAATTTCTTTTATTTTAGCACATTTATCTTAGATATTTCCCTGAAATCTACATGATTTAATTTATTTTTTCTGTCTCACTGAATTTGTTTTAGAAAGCCTGAACGTAATTGCCTGGGTTTATATCCAACAGTATTTTTGCAAGTTTTTGGGAAGTAACAATTGTGTCACTTCTCTTTTAACTCAGCATTATTTGTGGTATCAAACAGCTAAGTTTCAGAAGAAAACGATGATGTGTTCTACTCTGGGGATTTAGGGACTCCAAAATATAGTGAAGAATATGCCTTTGTATTAATTACGGCTTTGACATTGCTCCAGATGTACATAATACCTGATGTGTAAGCCAGATGCCCTATGCGTTCCTGCCTGCACCTGTCCACCGCTGCTAAGGAAATCAGAACCCCACTGCTGCAGGTGGGCCATGGCTGACTTCCAACATCTGTCTCATGATACTTTTGCTGCCCTCTGGGGAGACATGTAGGATCACTCTACAGAAACATTTATGATTTCATTATAGAATGAATCACCAAGAGTCAATGGGGGCCTGCTAATTGGCATTTAGAGATATAAATTTATTTTAACTGCAAATGAAGGTATTTCTGTCTCCTTCTCATATAACCACTTGCAGAAGCTATATATCCTCTCAAAACATTCTCACTAGGCTTGCCACTTTTAAAGCTTCCTAATGGTTTTTCAACTAAAAAAGGAAATTATTTTTGCTCAGGAGTTTCTGAAAAGCATTTAAAGAAATGTACATAACCCTTCAATTTTTTAATTCTGCACAGCTTCTCCTGAAATTTCAACCAATGGTTCAGTAAGTTTTATTGTTATGCTGCCCTCCAAGAATTCCGGAATTCAGACATTTTGCAGTCTTCCCTCTAATACATTGGTTACAGCAGCACATTTACCTTTAAACTAAATGTATTTTCCTGGTATTTATATAAGGTAAAAAATAATCTCTCTGACCTAAGTTTTTCCTGTGGTAATTATTTCTGCAGCTGTTTCCCAAATACCTATAACCACTTAATAAATAAATATTTATGCATAGGATATTTAAAATTATCATCATAAATACGGTTTTAGTTTGAACGGAAAGAATGTTTATCTGCCAACCTCCATAAATAAATTAATTATCTGTGTAAAGAAAATTCAGTAAAATGTATTGCTTCAAGCTATCTTCCCTTGTTGCTTTATAAAATTCTACAGCTTAAAACATGTAGCTCTTTTTTGGGGGGTAAGATTCTATAATTCTGGTGATTTTTTATTCTAATAGAAAATATGATAAATAAGCCTATAAATTCTGAAAGAAAACATCTTTAAGAACAAACATGCTGATAAAGACCATTATTTTATGAAAAGCAAACACTAGAAAAAATAGACATTTTCCATTTTTTTGTTAACTAAATCTATTATTTTGAAACTAATAAAATCTAAAAATATCTTGAAACGTTTATGATACAGCATGATTTTGAACTGCATTTCATTGTATTCAGCAAACATTAAAAGAGCCAAAATTTTACACTACTAATGCCTCTAATTATTCTGTGCATTATGAATATATAATACATCTTTACATCATATAAAATTGATAGATCACCTTCCTTATTTTTAGCTTGTGAAGAACTTTTGTTTACTGTTATTAAAATTGTAACCTTTATTCACACACAACCATAAATGTATATACTTAAAAAGTAAACAAAAGAAAAGTTTTAAACAAAAATAAATGTGGGTACAATTTCCCAAAAACGAAATGATTTTCCGCAGGGTGCAGTGGCTCCCACCTGTAATCCAAGCACTTTGGGAGGCCGAGGCAGGTGGATCACGAGGTCAGGAGTTCGAGACCAGCCTGACCAACATGGTGAAACCCCGTCTCTACTAAAAATACAAAAATTAGCCGGGCATGGTGGAACACGCCTGTAATTCCAGCTACTCAGGAGGCTGAGGCAGGAGAATTGCTTGAACCCAGGAGGTGGAGGTTGCAGTGAGCCAAGATTGCACCACTGCACTCCAGCCTAGGCGACAGACTAAGACTCCATCTCAAAAAAAAAAAAAAAATTTTCATAACAGATATACCTAAGGAAATAAGTGTCTAGTTTACCACCATGGCTAAAATATAAACACTAGCACAGTTATGGAGTTTTACAGTGAACTTTATCTAGTTTCTATGTTTCTTATTGATAACTTAGTTTTATAAAATTTGAATTTAATATGGGGATTCTCAGCTGTTAGTATTACAATTCATTTTTCTTAATATCTTTCTGAAAGGTCTGGCTCCATTTATTAGAAGCAATGAAATTTTTACATCATTTCTCTCATTGTTCTGTAATAAACGCTAAATCACAGAATGTTAAAGTCCAATGTCTAGAATTCATCATTTTTCTTTAATCTGATGAATTGAATATATTGATTATCCAAACATTAATACATAAGCCATGTCCAGTATAAGAAAATCACAAAAGTAACAAACTATAGAATTAAAATAAAATTAACACTAAAAATCACATAATTCAAAAGTCATTTTAATATTCTAAAGTATTCCAAAGTCATCACTCTGAATACCAATTATATTAATAGCTCTATAGATATATATGTTATAGTATGTTGGGCTAAATTTATACTGGCTGGCTGTATATCTTATTTTGAATAATTTTGAATATGATTTTATGCCTCTACTTTATTTATTTTGAAAAATCTTCAGGGAGAAAAAAAATTTGTTGTATTTCAATACTGGGCATGAGCTCACCAGAAAATATACATTTTACTTGAATCTCCACAAATTGGCTTCACCTTTTTGAGAAAAGATTGTTTCTGGTTAAGAGTATATAACAGAAGTGCCTTTGCTTAAAACACCCCAATTGCTATGCACTATGTCTACTTAATAAATAGAGACAATAAATAAATTAGAGCATTCTTTATCACATTATATAATAAATGATACTGATATTTCTTAATTCAATCTTTATACTTGTGTATAGAAAATCTAACCTTATATACTGTATTAGTCCATTTTTATACTGCTGTGAAGAAATACCTGATATTGGGTAATTTATAAAGAAAAGGAGGTTTAATGGACTCACAGTTCCACATGGCTGGGGAAGCCTCACAATCATGGCAGAAGGCAAAGGAGGAGCAAAGGCACATCTTACATGGGGGCAGGCAAGACAGCGTGTGCAGGGGAACTGCCCTTTATAAAACCATCAGATCTCATGAGACTTATTCACTATCACAAAAATAACACGGGAAAAACCTACCCCCTTGATTTAATTACCTCCCACTGGGTCTCTCCAATGACACATGGGAATTCTGGGAGCTACAATTCAAGTTGAGATTTGGGTAGGGGCACAGCGAAACCATATCACATACCAAAGTTTTATTTATATATTTCATAGACATGAATATCACAAATCACTTAACAGTATTCCTATGTATCTAAAGATTGTCCTTTGGAAATCTGTGATCTAGATGAGATAATAGCACTAATGAAACAAACTTCATTTGAACTTCACTTCTATAAACTATTTCAAAGAATTGAGCTTTATTAAAACGGGAGGGCGAATTTGTATAGATTTGAAAATAGTATATGAGTTCTATTGCTATTTTTATTTTTCTGCTTCTGTTCCTTTTATAAAGTTACTGTTTAACACTAAGCCTAAAGTCATATTTTCTATTTTAACTCATAATCATTAGATTCTCAGTGTTTTTGATTTTACAAATACTTCATTTCCAAAGGAATTGTTTTACTTTATCTTTCAAAGTGTTTTAGTTTCTTTCAGCACTCATGTCAGCAACAGACAATTGAAATAAGAAACATTTTCATTGTCAATGATACTGATTTCAGCAGGAATTAAATAGTGCACAAAATTATATTTTGTTAGAAGAGGAAGTCTTGTGTTCATTTTATTGTTTCTTTGTAAGTATAGATGATTTATAAACCTTGCACTTCATTTATTTCTCTGTACACATGATGTTTCTTGACCATCTGTTTTGGTGCTTCCCACTGTGCTATATTCTGGTATAAATAAAGATGTCAATAAGTGCTTGACCTTGAGGGTTTCACACAATCTGTTAAGGAATTCAAAAATAAATATATAGATGAAATCCAATGGACAAAGTGTGACGTTAGTGTTATACATGCTATTGGCTTACAAGAAAGAGAGTATCTCACTCTTCACAATAGAGCAGTAGAAGACTTCACAAAGAGCACATCTTCTGAGTTGGATTTTCAAGAGAGAGTTGGAGGTTGACAGGTAAAGAAAATGGCAAATGGGGTCCAAGTGGAGAGAACTCAATTGTAAACATGCGGAAACATAAAGACCTTGGACCCTTATAAGAACAGTAACAGATATGGATTGCCTGGCTTGAAAAGTGTAATTGTTAAAACACTATGGTAGGAGAGGCCATGCAGGTTTATGCCAGATGTCAGGCTAAAGAGTTAGCACTAGATTATATAGGAAATGTGGTAAAACTTTAATGATTTTATATCAAGAAGAAAAATGCTGAGATTTTTGTTTTAGAAAAATCAGTCTGAGCATGAGGAAAAGATGGTAAAGAAGAGAAAAGATAACTAAAAGTAATTTACACAGATAATTACAAAAATCTAGATGAAAGAGAATATGACTTAAAATAGTAGATGATATTGAGAACAGGAGACCCCCAAGGGATTTGGGATACACTTTGGAAATAATAGCTATTAATTAGAGGGTTTATTTTTCTTGCATTATCAAACAAACTGAGGAAGGTAAATTTAATTATCGATCCAGCTAACACAGAGACATGTGCTTGGCAAATGTTGTATGGGTACTTAAAATATCTTACCAAGTTTATTCTCATAAAAATCCATAGTATATTGAGGGGATTAATAAAAAGAAAGATAGAGGCATATGGAGATCTCATCCAGCAAGTCAATTTTCTGCCGCAACTTTAACATTTTTTATGCTTGTTAGCTCTTGAGTTTTGAAAATATTCAGTGTCTATCCATTCTAGACATCTTTCTCTCCCCTTTCAAACTGTAAACATCTAAATTTATATTTGATCTAAAACATTTTTCACAAGAGTTGCTGAATTAGGAGGCACATTGATCCGACAGATGTATCAAATCAATTCGCCTGGAGGATTAGAAACAATATTTAACCATTCAAAGTCACCTGTTGTAAGTCACTGTGATTCAGTCACCTGTCATAAGTGCCGTCAAATGAAAAAGGGGAAATTTTGTCCTAATTATTCTACCTTGTAATAGTACTATTGTGGTACAAGTGAAGTACCAAAACGTTTTGTTTGGTTTGGTCTGGTTTTCTCATCAGATAAGGGCTGGCTAGAGGTGGTGGGAAACTATTTATACCTGAAGTTTTTCTCTTGAGTAGCCAATAGATAATAAGGCCATTAACTCAGATTGAGACTAAACAGAGGATTATTGCTCTGTTTACTTGCCTCCTTAGACTTGGGGGCAAATATGTCCAATTTAGAGGATTATTTTGAGATGTCTGAGATGTATGAAAGACATGTTCTTAAGTTGTTTAGCAGGAAATTGTGTAGTTGAATAGCAGTCCGATATGACACCAAAAGCACAGGCAACAAAACAAAATATAGACAAACTGGAGTTAATGAAAATTTGTTTTTAATTGTGCATCAAAATATAGTATTGATACAATAAAAAAGCAGCCCACAAAATGGAAGAACATTTTTGCAAATCATATATCTGATAAAGGATTAATATCCAGAATATATAGAGAACACCTCAAATTTCAAAAAAAGAAAAGATGTAAAAAATGGACAAAGGTATAATACCCAGTACTGGGATTGCTGGATCGAATGGTAATTCTGCTTTTAGTTCTCTGAGAATTCACCATACCATTTTCCACAGTGGCTGAACTAATTTACACTCCCACCAACAGCATATAAGTGTTCCCTTTTGTCTGCAACCTCACCAGCATCTGTTATTTTTTTACATTTTAATAATAGCCATTCTGACTGGTGTGAGATGGTATCTCATTGTGGTTTTGATTTGCATTTCTCTAATAATCAGTGGTAATGAGCTTTTTTCCATATGATTGTTAGCCACATGTATGTCTTCTTTTGAGAAGTCTCTATTCATTTCCTTTGCCCACTTCGTAATGGGGTTGTTTTTCTCTTACAAGTTTAAGTTCCTTAAAGATGCTGGATATTAGACCTTTGTCAGAGGCATAGTTTGCAAATATTTCCCCCATTCTATACGTTGTCTGTTTACTCTGTTAATAGTTTATTTTGCTGTGCAGAAACTCTTAAGTTTAATTAGATCTTATTTGTCAATTTTTGCTTTTGCCACGATTGCTTTGGTGCCTTTGTCATGAAATCTTTGCCTGTTCCTATGTCCAGGATGGTAGTGCCTAGGTTGTCTTTCAGGGTTTTTATAGTTTGGGGTTTTATATTTAAATCTTTAATCCATCTTAAGTTGATTTCTGTATATGGTGTAAGGAAGAGGTCCAGCTTCATTCTTCTGCATATGGCTAGCCAGTTATCCCAGCACAATTTATTGAATAGGGAGTCATTTCCTTATTGCTAGTTTTTGTCAGTTTTGTTGAAGATCAGATGGTCGTAGATGTGCAGCCTTATTTCTTGGCTCTCTATTCTGTTCCCTTAGTCTATGTGCCTGTGTTTATACCAGTACAATGCTATTTTGGTTTTCTGTAGCCTTGTAGTATAGTTTGAAGTTGGGTAACATGATGCCTCCAGCTTTGTTCTTTTTGCTTAGGATTACCTTGGCTATTCAGTCACTTTTCGGGTTCCATATGAATTTTAAATAGTTCTTTCTAGTTCTGTGCAGAATGACATTGGCAGTTTCATGGGAACAGTGTTGAATCTGTAAATTGCCTTGGGCAATATAGCCATTTTAATTATATTGATTTTTCCTAACCATGAGCATGGGATGTTTTCTATTTGTTTGTGTCTTCTCTGATTGCTTTGAGCAGTGTTTTGTAATTCTTATTGCAGATATCTTTCACCTCCCTGGTTAGCTGTATTTCTAGGTATTTTGTTCTTTTTGTGGCATTTGTGAATGAGATTGCCTTTCTGATTTGGCTCTTGGTTTGACTGTTGTTGATGTATAGGAATGCTAGTGATTTTTGCACATTGATTTTGTATCACAAAGCTTTGCTGAAGTTGTTTATCAGCTGGAGGAGATTTTGGGCCAAGACTATGAGGTTTTCTAGATATACATTCATGTCATCTGCAAACAGAGATAGTTTGACTTCTTCTCTTCCTATTTCGATGCCTTTATTTCTTTATCTTGGCTGATTGCTCTGGCTAGGGCTTCCAATACTATTTTGAATAGAAGTGGTGAGAGAGGGCATCCTTGTCTTGTGCCAGTTTTCATTCTACCATAAAGACACATGCACGTAAATGTTCACTGCATCAGTCGTCACAATAGCAAAGATGTGGAATCAACCTAAGTGCTCATCAATGACAGGTGAGGTGTCAGATGCCCACAAGCTAGAGAACCAGAAGCTGAAGCTGACCAAAGAAGCAGCTCGGACTGAGATTGAACAGTTCTGCCTACAGAGGGAGGAAGAGTTCAAGGCCAAGGAAGCCATGGCACTAGTATCCCATGGCAGCTGCAGCAATGAAGTGGAGAGGGCGACCCAGGAAAAGAGACCTTACTCCAGATCTACTTCCCACTGGGCATGTATGAAGTCTTGATTAACCTCTTGGTCTTTGTCTGCAACGTCTGGCCATAAATCTATAAAACTACTGCATAAATGGATAGGAGAAGAAAGAAGTGCCTGTTTCATGGATTGGCATTTTACATGCGCTCATAAAATATGAAGCTTTAGCAAAGCTTGAATTATATTCTTATGAAAAGTCATTAAATTATTTCTGTACATTATGCAGTAGATCCCTTCACACTTTGGAAAGTAACAAATCTAGCTTCTTTGTACTGACTTAGAAGTTATCTAAAGCTTTCATCTTTTAACCTCATATGCCTTAGAAATTTAATGGGTATATTGTCTGTTTCCTATGCCTTTTGGTTCAAGCAACATATATGGCAATGTTTCTTGAGCCAAAAGGCATATCTAGTAAAAAAAATTTATTTGAAGGAAGAAAGATGTTAAATATTTTTCCCCCTGATGCTCTCTTGAAGGTCAAGGGCTTTATCGCTGAAAAAGTAGTGGTTATTTGTTAACATATGTGAAATGGCAGCCAGCCTTCAAGTAGTTCATTCCTGCTGATGATTAGAAAAATGAATACTAGTATAATTGTTTGGGTTCCTTTTAGTTTATCTTAATCAAAATTACCAGATGACAGAATTCAAGAATTTGTTACATGTTATTAGTTGGTGTACCAATAATCACTTAAAAGTGAAGACTTTTTGTCATGCAAAAAATGGACAAAGACTTTAATAGACATATCTTTAAAAAATACAAATGGCTAATAAGAACATAAAATGATGTTCAACATCTCTAGTCACTAGGGAACTGCAAATAAAAACTACAACATACCACCTCACAACATTAGGGTGGCTACTATCAAAACAGCAGGAAATAGCAGGTAATGGCAAGAATATGAAGTATTTGGAACTCTTCTGCACTGTTGGCGGGAATGTGAAGTATTATAGCTGCTGTGGAGAACAGTGTGGTGGCTCCTTAAAAGTTAAATACAGAATTACCATGTAATCCAGCAGTTCCACTTTCAGATATATGTACCCAAAAGAAGTGAACGCAGAGTCTGGAACAGATACATGTACGCCTATGTTCATAGCAGCATTATTTACAGTAGCTAAAACACGGAAACAACCCAAGTGTCCACTGACAGATGAATAAATAACAAATGTGGTATACACATACAATGGAATATAATGCAGCCTTAAAAAGGAAGAAAACTCTGATATATGCTAGAATGTGGAGGAAACTTGACAGCATTATGCCAAGCGAAATAAGCCATATTCACACACAAAAATGACTGTATGATTCCACTTATATGAGGTCCCTAGAGTGGTCAGAATCATAGAGACAGAAAATAGAATAGTGGTTACCAGGGGCTGGGGGAAGAAGAAATAGGAATTGTTTAATGGGTATACAGTTTCACTTTCACATGATGAAAAGAGTGCTGCAGATGAATGCTGGTGATGGTTGCAGACATTACAAATGTATTTGATACTGCTGAATTGCACACTTAAAAATCACTAAGATGGCAGATTTTATGTGTATTTTGTCACAATTTAAAAATTTGGGAAAAAGTAGTCAGATATAAAGTCCATCAAAGGAACTAAGAAGAAAGTAATCAGAGAAGTAGAAGTGGAAGAAAAAGAAATCAGCCTTAAAACCAAAGAGAGAAAGAATTTGGGTAAATGCCTATTGATCTGAGTCATATTAAAAATCAGAAACGCAACATTACTTTTCTGAGGCGCATGGTGTTACCTCTCTGAATGAAAAGGAGGCAGCTATATTTTTGATGTTGTAATTAACACACGTAGTTGTTTAATGAGATTTACATGCAAAATTCTTGAATGATGGTAAATTGAAGCCTATATGAAAGTATGATAATCTTAATGACATAACATTTTATTTACCTTTTTATTTTTAAAAGGATAAAGTGCAGAACGTGTAGGTTTGTTACATAGGTATACATGTGCCATGGTGGTTTGCTGCACCTATTAATCCGTCATCTAGGTTTTAAGCCCCTCATGCATTAGCTATTTGTCATAATGCTCTCCATACATTTTACTTAACCAATAGCTAACAGCCCAGTTAGAAGGAAAAGTTGCGAGAGAGAAAATGAGTTTGTTAAGTTCACCAGCAACCAAATCTCAAAGATTGTAATGGTAATAATAATTTTTTATAAATCAAAAAATAAGTGATATAAGCAGGATAGCTGGAACTGAGATGAGAATTTCTGTGGCATCTGATTAACTGCCAGGAAATGACTGATTCTCTAGTAATCAAAATGAAAAAGGAAATCAGGTAGGTTTATAATATATACAACCACAGGCTCTATGATGCACAGCACTCACCAATTCAACCTTCTTGTGGATTAATTAGCATTGTGAATACTCAGCATATATTAATCGTTTACAAGTAAGAAATTACAAACGTTCTGCAGGTTCAAAGGATCTCAAAACAGCTCAAGGGATTAGCATAAAACATGGTGATCTTTTAGAAGAGCACACCTGTTATAATTAGACGCTGTCAAAAGCGGTGATTAGAACAGAGAGCATTAAAAATCTGTTGTGTTTGGGTTTTGAGGACATTACCATTAGAGAAAGTTAGGAAAAGAGCTCTTGAACCCTTCTGACCCCTTTTTTCCAGACAGAAGAAAAATATAAAAACAAATGCTTAAAACACACAGAATACTCACTGAACAAAACATTTCCCAGCCCAGCTTCAAGTAAAAGCCCATTCAGATGAGTGCATAGCTAGCAATACTGAGTAGACTCATGAAGTATGCTCGGACAAGAACAGCACCAAGTGTCCTCATGGAGTGAGACGGCAACTGAATTGCAGGTCTTGTGAGTCCAGTTCTCAGAGAAAAGTGGATTCATAATTCTAAATTGTTCCAGAAAAGAAAACTAATGAGAAGTTTGTTTTCCATGTAGGTCCTCATTGTCATATTTGTCAGAAGGAGAACTAGAGAAACACAGTATATTTCTCCTCTTCTGAAAACGCAGACATGCCTGTGTATGGGACCATTCTGTGGCCAGCCAGCCCTGTGTACCCTCCTAAATCTTCCTAAGGTTCTCATAACCTAAAATTCATAATTTGTGACCTAATCAGAGCCCATTTACAATATTCACTACTGGGGACTTGAACTCTCTTAATGAGAAAAGTGTCTCCTTCACATTAAAAGGCCAAGTTACACTAATTTTCAACATCTTCTGCAAGCATACCTTGACGATGGCTATGTAATTTAGTTACCTCATTAAAGGTAATGGCAAGAAGCACAATTACTTTTGCACCCAACTAATACATGACTTTTTCTCTCTGAATCTCACTTGCTGGATTGTGGGGATACCACTGTAGATTCAGTTCAGTCTTTGGGACATGAATATTAGGGTTCCTATTGAGGTTTCCTTATGTTGGCACATGAATAAGCAGAATGTGCCCTCTGACCCAAACTCCCATGGAGGAGTAGGCACCAACACAGGTGGCTCTCAGAGCAGTGTTTTTAGGGTAACAGAAGCTATCGCAGCAGGCATACCAACCTGAAGAGACTGAAGTGCTGCCCTTGACACCCTGAATTTGGCCAGCCAGCTCTTTTCTGTCTAAATAGAACCTTCTATAAGAAGAGGCTATTTCCATTTGACCCAGCCATCCCATTACTGGGTATATACCCAAAGGATTATAAATCACGCTGCTATAAAGACACATGAACACGTATGTTTATTGTGGCACTATTCACAATAGCAAAGACTTGCAACCAACCCAAATGTCCATCAATGATAGATTGGATTAAGACAATGTGGCACATATACACCATGAAATACTATGCAGCCATAAAAAGGATGAGTTCATGTCCTTTGTAGGGACATGGATGAAGCTGGAAACCATCATTCTCAGCAAACTATCACAAGGACAGAAAACCAAACACTGTATGTTCTCACTCATGGGTGGGAATTGAACAATGAGAACACTTGGACACAGGAAGGGGAACATCACACATTGGGGCCTGTCATGGGGTGGGGGGAGGGGGGAGGGATAGCATTAGGAGGTACACCTAATGTAAATGACGAGTTAATGGGTGCAGCACACCAACATGGCACATGTATACATATGTAACAAACCTGCACATTGTGCACATGTACCCTAGAACTTAAATTAAAAAAAAAAAAAAAAAGAAGAGGCTATTTCCTTGTGAGGTCTCCAAAAGTTAGAATGCAACCAGAACATTATTTGGTGCACAAAACACTGCCTAGATATATATTTTTATTTGTATTTTTCATGTTAAGAAAATGAAATTAATGAATAACATTTATCTCTAATATGTATGTTGTTGTGTATATGTATGTGTGTGTGTGTTGTGTGTGTATTTTTGTGTACGTATGCACATTCCAGCCAAACCCTCACCAGCTGCTGTTTTATTATCCCATATTTTGCCATTTATTTACAACAAATGGTTTATCCATCTGGCCATAAGGAGAACTTTCATAAACATGAGCATCTGACCATAACATAACTCACATCGCATTTGTGTTCAAAAACTGTCCCCCAAACCCTTCTTTCTTAATATTTCATGTTGTATTCTAAAAAAAGAGATTATATAATTATCTTCTACATGTCCAAAAGACCTATTACCACAGTTGCCAGGTGATTATTGATTTTGGAAGCAACTTTCAAATTTTAAATGAAGAATGTCATTTAACTTCAGAATAGAGGGTAGGCTTAACGTTCATTATAAAACAGCCATGATCCACTCTTTGAAAATAGCATAGAATGCTGGGTCAGCCTTCATCACTTCTGTGATCTGATGCAGTGAACTGTGGCCATAAACTTCAAAGGCACAGGGACAGCTTGGAGGCAGTTCAACAGATAGCAATGGAATCAGAGTTTCAGAACTGGAAGGGATACTCGGATCAATGCATTCTCCTAACTGCACAGAGGAGAAATAGATAGATTGGAAAGATAGCTAAAGAAAATATTCTCAGAAAAGGGGTTATTTTTTGTGTTGAAAGAGAAGGCAAAAGAGTATCTTCCAATTACAAATATGTAGTTGAAAACAGAGTATAAGGATGTCTTTGCCACTACCCACCACACCACATACACACACACACACACACACAAAATCACAATCATAATCACATATAACAGCAATACATACCCAAATCAAGACAAAAAGTGGAAAGGAATTATGCTGTAAGTTGAGCCAAACGCAAAATAAATTAGTAAATACCCAAGGATGTGAGCTGTTGTTCTATCTGAAGAACTTAAGCATTGAAATCTTTACTTTTTAGTGGTGAAAATATTAGCAATTAGTAAATATTTTAGATTTTGAAACACTTTTCTTTTTTCTTTTTTTGAGACAGAGTCTCGCTCTGTTGCCCATGCTGGAGTGCAGTGGCGCGATCTCGGCTCACTGCAACCTCCACCTCCCAGGTTCACGCCATTCTCCTGCCTCAGCCTCCCAAGTAGCTGGGACAACAGGTGCCCGCCATCACGCCTAGCTAATTTTTTGTATTTTTAGTAGAGAAGGGGTTTCACCGTGTTAGCCAGGATGGTCTTGATCTCCTGACCTCGTGATCCACCTGCCTCGGCCTCTCAAAGTGCTGGGATTACAGGTGTGAGTCACCATGCCCGGCCGATTTTGAAACACTTTTTTACATATTTCATTAAGTTGACACAATAATCATATGACACAGGTATTAATATTCACATTTGTCATACATGAAAACTGAAGGTCAGAGAATATTTAATTTAACAAAAACTGCACAGTTTGTAAATGACAGTATCAGAAATCAATTTAGGTGTTCTGATTTAAGATATTAGTCATTTCTTTGTGTCTAGTGAGCACTTCTTTGGCGGTAAAGAATAGTGATTTAAAATAATTCTTTGGAAAAAACGGGGCCCTTTCATGCCTTTCTTAAAAACAGCAAATGTGGAAACAGGACAAACTAACTGGAAAAGGGGGCTCATCTAGCCCTGCCTTTTCCTAGAACAGCTGGCAGAAGTGCTTTGGTATCCCTTGATGATAGCACTGCCCTGCATGTGTGACAACAAAAGAGATAACAACATATCAACATATCAAGAGATAACATGCATAACAACAACTCATCCTAAGCCAAGGCTGGGTTTTAGAAAGGTTGCCGAATCATAAAAAAAAAGTTTACGTTTTCAAATGAAAAATTCAGTTGTTTGGGAAAAAAGACTCAAGCCTACACAGCTAATCCCAGGTAAATTAGTGTTGTCTAGTGGAGGGAACATAGGTTTGAGTGCAGTCAGATTCATAATCAAATCCAGGCTTAACTCCTCACTCTTGGGTGCATTGCTCTATTTATTATTTGCTTTCACTGAACCTCAGTTACACCATCTATAAATGGTGGGAAGTGCCGGTTTCAAAGGGCTAGTCTGAGGCTCAAAGGAGATTGCCTGTGTAAACTGCTTTCTACCAGCCCCTCCAGGAGTGCCATTCTGTTATTTTGTGTAGTTATGCACAAGACCTCAAGCCCATGCAGACATACTTAGGGTTAGAGTGTTAGCATTAGAAACAGAGTTAGGGTCAACATTAAGGATTTAGAGATCTTTGTTTTCTTCTCTTAATAATTAGAATGCACAATTACTTTATTTCTTTTGTGAGTGTCATATGGCTTACATGCCTAGCAACAGTGACCAACACAACTAAGTTGTTTAAAAAATATTGTTTTTAATGTTACTGAATTTCCTGCTGTGAAGATATTGTCTAGTGCCAAAAACTGCACGTCATAGCTTTTCTCTAGAACTCACTCAGTAAGAGATCAGCTACAAAATATTATTTCTACATCTGGAGAATTCATGTGTGGCATGAGAGTTTCTTTTAACTCATGCATATATGAGTGAATAATGATCCTCCCACATCTGAACAAGCTGTGCAAAATGTTCCAACTCTATCCCTCCTGTACTGCTACGTTTCTACAGATAGTGATATGCTATAAAATAAGAATTATTAAGAATTTGATTATGATTGGTATGGATCTTGGAAACAGCCTGAATTTAGATTATTTAACTTTATTTCTATTATTTAAAACCTATGCATTTCCAAGTACCCTTTGGCTAAGCTACCAATGAGGGTAGGATTTAATATTTATTGAGCATCTACTGTGAATTAAATATTCTTTATGTATTAGCATTGAATTCTCACTAGATCACATATCAGTATTCTAAGTTATAGATAGACCCAGTAATTGAATGGCTCAAACATAACGCATGCTCATTTCTTGCTTACATAAGCTACTGGGTGGGTTTTCATGATTATAGCTCTTGTCCAGGCCATCATTTAGGGTGAGTTCCTTTCATCTGATGGCTCTGCCATCCCCTACTGCCTCATTATTGTTTGAATCCAGTTAGAAGAAGGGAGAATGCCATGTTGAAGGTTTTATGGCCAGGTTTAGAAGTGGCACACAGCCCTTCCACTCCCATTCTGGAGGACAGAATTAGTCACATGTCCATACCCAGTACAAGGGATGCTGGGAAATGTTTTCTACCTACATCCAAAGAAACAGTACCTTAGGCTCATAGTGTTAAATAAATAATTTGTGGTAATGACCAGGTTTTGGACCCAGGCTTATCTAACTCCAAAGTTCATGTTGTTTCTGTGATCATAAGCTGCCTATCAGATTTTAAGACTTATGTTTCTACCACACTACGGCTCAAAATTTGTGGTACATTTTCTCCCGTTCATCCTGTTACTGAAGAAGCCATAATAAGTGACTCCTAAATTCAATATTCTTAGATGTAAAAATTTCTATTCCAAGTGTCTACTTCGCTTTTGATCTTTTAAGTGTGCATTCTAGAAGGGGAACAAATCCACCAGTGTTTGTATCAAATATTAACTGAGGGTTACCTAAGACCCAAAAGGCTTGGACCCTCATCTTTCACTCAGGAAAATGTGAGTGTGCCCTAAGAGTAGAAATGCAAGCATTCTACATGAAAATAAACACAACCAGCAGTTAACTACAAGTGTAATTTTGTGGAAGCCACAGAAATGCAGTTCTCAGCTCTGATTCAATAGATTCCTTCCTTCCTGCGGGGAGCACAGCAAGCATGGCTAACAGGCAGCCCAAGCCGACCCCCGTCGGGATCTCCGCTGCAGGCACATGGAGACCACACTTCCCTCAGGATTCTCCCAGGCAGACACAGAAGGAACACGAAGGAAGTCCAGTCCTGCAGATCTACAGAATCCTCTGATGGGAATCTTTGGCTCAGGAACTCCACATCACTGTGACCAAACGTTCTGAGAACAGCACTAGGGTCTGACAGCCTTCTTGTCAGGTCTCCCTCCCGTCTCTCATTTAACATTGTCGGTCTCAGGCCTGCAGTGCTGTGCGCAGGCCTACCAACCCCTGCTCTTTTATTCTTATGTATTTATCTCAATAAATCTCTTGCTTGTCTAATCCTTTTTGAACATTTATTTCTGGAGGACTTAAATTGATGCAAATATTAAGTTGAACTTAATATTTGTAGATGCTAAAAGCGCATCAATTTATAAATATACACACTCATACACATACATTTACAGCAAGAGAGAGGGATGTCTAAGCCCCAAAGTAAGCAAAATGCTTGAAACAAACAAACAAAAAAAATAGGAATAATCTCACTAAAGTCAGGAACAAAACAAGCGTAACTACTATAAAAGCCATCATGTAATGTTGTAAATGAAGAACTAAGCAAAAATAAAACAAAACAAAATGAAAAGAATTACAGTAATAAAAATTCAAAGTAAAAAGACTTAATTTTACCTGATCTGATTATGCCTGAAAATCACAAATGGTAATAAAAAATATGGCAAACAGTAAGTTCATAAAAATTGCAGAAAACAAGAGTAATACTAATATTAAAAAATCCATTGTTTTTACACATGCAAACAATAGCCAGTTAGAAAGTATAATAGAAGGAAAGGTCCTATACTATAAAAGTAAATTATAAAGCCCATAGGAATAAATTTAATAAGACCTGTGTAAATCTATATGAAAACAATTTTAAAATGCAACTGAAAAACAAAACTTAAGAATTGAACAAAAGACACAGTATGTGTTCATGGAGAGGAAGATTTAACATCGTACAATAATTATTTCTCTGTTAAGTTTATTTGCTTCTTTGAAATGTACCAAACAAAATACCACAATCATATTATTTAGAATTAGGACAGTGATTATAACATTAATACAGATGAATAAACAATGTAGTGAAGAAATATTTGAAACAGAAGAGCAATGAAGAATCACTGGTTTTACTAGATATCAAAATATTATAAAGCATTAATAATAAAAAATAATATGGTATTGATGCATAAATAGGCCATCAAACATAATTCAGAATCTAGAAAACCTAGCAAAATCCCAATTCAAAACAAAATTCCTTTTAAAAAAAGGGAATTTAGTATGAGGTAAAAGTTGTTTCTACCTTTTAAAATCAGTAGGGAAAAGGGGACTACTAAAATTGGCAAGAATAACTAAGTAGACATTTGGAAAAACATAAAGCTAAATTCATATGCCACACTCTACACCATGATAAATTTCCAATGATCAAAAATCTATATGTGAATTAATTAAGCTGTGAAACTACTAGAAGAAAACATGGCTAAATTCTTCATAATATTGAAATAAGAAAAGTCTTCTTTATTCAGACTCAAAACTCAAAAGCCATAAATCTGATAAATTTAACCATATGAGAATCAAAATTTCCTTCAGGTGGAGAGTTTATGCAAAACAAAACCAAGCTAAGTGCAGCTAACTGTCAGGGAACAGGGAAAGGGACTGAGGAGTGCTCACATTTCCCACTAGGGTCAAGCCTGGCTAATTAAATTAATGAGAAACCAACCCAAATCCCAATAGGAAGGAAATGAAAAGACAGTTCACAAAAAAGAAAATAGAAATGATGCCAAAACGCATGAAACAATGTTCATATTTACATATAATGAGTGAAATGCTAACTAAAATTGAATTCAAATACATTTTTCTCCAGATATTTTTTAAAAATCTAAGTTTTGATAACTGACTCTGGGCTATCATTTGAATGATGTTGATTGCTCCAAAATTCATGAAACTTGACCCCCAATGCCACAGTATTAGGAGGTTTGGCTTTTGGGAGTTTACTGAGTCAGGAGGGTACTGGCCTCACACTGGGATTAGCTGTTCTCATCAAAGGACTTGATAGAGAAAGTTAACCCCTTTTTGCCCTTCCACTCTTCTGCCTCATGAGGATGTCACAAGAGAAGGTGCTATCTACAGAGCAGGCCCTCACCACACTTCAAACATGCTGGCACCTTGATCTCAGCCTTTGTAGCCTCCAGAACTGTGATAAATAAGTTTCTGCTCTGTATAAAGTACCTGGTCTCAGGTATTTTGTTATAACAGCAGACTCCGACACCCTCTTATGAAGTTATAGGGAAACAGGTGCTTTCATATACTGCTGGGCTAAATTAGTACCATCCTTTCTGAGGGCAAGTTGGCAATGTCATCATTATGAAAATGGACCCAGAAATTACATCCTTGGAATTTAACTGCACAAATATGACATGATGTAAGGCTCTTTACTGAAGCATCTTTTATGGCTACCAATAGGAAACAACTCAGATAGTTAATAAATGATGACAACTTCTCACAATGCAATGTGGTACTACTTAAAGGAAAGGAATGAAAGAACTGTATCCAAACATAGAAATATTTCCTTCCAAAATACTTCAAATAAAGACCAAGATATACAGTAATGTGTGTGATATGATACACACACCTTCTGGATATAAAAAAGGAAATAAGAGTGCACATGTGTGTATATGTGTACCTGCAAAATGAAACCCTGGAAGAAAACATAAGAAACTAATGACCATGGTTACCCACGGGGGGGAGCAGTAAGAGATGTGCAGATGAGGGATGAAAATGAAGGCAAGACCTTTTATTCTACACATTTTTATAACTTGATTCTGCATTCAAATTTTTTGATCATCTATTCAGTTTCTATAATCATAAGAAGAATACCAGAGCAAGCAAAGGTTAAAATATATACATTCATTTATTTCAAAAATGTTTATTCAACAACCACGGTGTAGCAAGAGCTGAACCAGGCAATGAAGAATAAAAGATGACAATTCCAGTATTTAAGGAGCATACAGTCTAGTGAAAGAAACTGACAAGCAATAATGACCTAGATTTAAAACTTGAATGATTGAGCAAAGGAAACTGCACCAGTAGAAACAGAAAAGTCAAAAGGGAAAGCCACCTTAAGAAATAATATAGCTGATAGGAGATATTCTACAATTTGATGAAATGAAGGATTTATGCAAATTGAAAATTCCATCAGTTAGTGGATAAAAGACTGGCATTTATAAAGGACTCCAAAACTGGATTTTGAGTGTTATTTTGAGGCTGAAAATATAGAAGAGAAAGCAAAAAGAGAAGGGAATTCATAGGAAATCCTAGCCAATGTCCACATGCATTGGGCTTAGGACATTTTTCCTTTCATTGAAGTTTCCATTCAAGATTCTGCCCTGAAAAAGTAGCCTCAATAAACATAGGATTGAAGTATTTTTCATATACAACTAAACAAAAGGCTTAAAACTCATAACAGTCTCTGTCAAAACATCTATCTCTTTAAAATGATAATCATAACTTTAAAAACTCACAGTAAGATAGTCTATGATATGATATTGCTGAAGCTGTATATCTGACATCTGGTGAGATGTCTAGTACCATTTTATGATTTATGAGACAGGAAATCTGAAGATCCTTTGGATACGGTATGATTCATGTAAAAAAGACACTTTGATTCAAATCCATTTACTTTTATTTTTGATCATTCAGAGAAATTATTTCATGTCGAATATTAATTCTTCCAAGAAACATCTGGTAGGGCACGATGCTAATGAGGCCACAGTTGCTGGTTCAATCCATACACTGCAGACAGGCGCCACAGAGGGAGAAGCGTTTTTTGTATGCACCTCTAATCAAGTCCAGCTGTCTTCCAATTTTGACACTGGGCACAAAGGGACCCAGGTGAGAGAAGGTGAATTCCTGATGAGGAATCATCATCCACAAAAAGTAGCAGAAATTTCTTAGTTAATCTTACATCTCACAACATGACAGGCTGTGGGCTCAGTCATCTACATTTGTCCTTGAGGGTTTCTTTTTTAATGTAAGACAATATTATTCAAGTAAGTATATCACAAATGATTCATTCAACCAGGATAAAGGGAAAATGCAAGGTAATGCGTGCTCAATGCAACTGAATTCCTCTAATTTCTCCTAGGCATCGTTATTGTCAACCAGATAATGCTGTGTTGCTCCTGCTTTAAATCTGAATATAACTTTACCATGCAGGAAAATAAACTCACAAACAAAAATACATTTTCAGACTCCATCAAGAGTGCTGCCAAGCATAGAGTTTACAAGTGTAACAATGGCAGCTGTTCCCACCAGTAAGAACAGCTGGGAAAAACAGAACTAGAGTCATTATCTCTCAGATTATGATCTGCTGGAACAATGCCCAAAATATCAACACTGCCACTGAGTGACAGCATTTAGCCTCTGATAACCTCATTTAAATTTTCATTTCACTTCACTAAAATGCATTAACGGTGTCACATATTCAAGAATAAACAAAACATTTCAGAATTATTCCAACAATATATGTGGAAATCTGTTTTCTTTTAGAGACTTTGAACTGCCTGTATTCAAGATTAGCAAATACCGAGTCACTTCATTCCTGAGAGACCACCATCTAAAGGAAGCACACTTTTTTGGAAGAGAAGTAATAGAATAGATATATATTGTTCAAGCTGTCCATGAAATAAAATCCAGGTTTGATTATTACAGTTAGAAAATTGGCACCACAATGTCCAGAAGATCAGGGATAGAGAAACATCCTGTCAATCTTATGCTCTATGGGCATGAATGAGGATTATGAATTCAGAAAGTGAGTTACATTTACAAACCACTCGTGTATACAGAATACATCTGTGTGTGACTCTGCAAAAAGCAAGTAGAATATAAAATAATACAGAAATAATAACCTCTCTCTCTATGAAGGAGAAGCTATAGGAATGACAAAGATAGAAGGCAAATGAACAAGAGGATGTCCTAGAAGTCAAGTACAAAGAAACCCTGCTGAGGAGTAAGCAGTGGTCCGTGGCGTGTGATGGATGACTCTTCATTTGTACTGCATATGGCCTTAACATCTTTTCAGAAAGTATGAGCGAACAAGTGTAAATACTATAATTGCAAGTGCACCATTATAGAAGATAAAACTCCAAAGAATGACTTAAAGGAATCAGAAAAGAGAACAATGCATTG
Source organism: Pan troglodytes (assembly GCF_028858775.2). Lineage (NCBI taxonomy): Eukaryota > Metazoa > Chordata > Mammalia > Primates > Hominidae > Pan > Pan troglodytes. The sequence goes on along the minus strand of NC_072412.2, from coordinate 109,045,302 downwards.
TGTAAAAGAAATGATATTTATCGTTTCTTGTTATTGAGAATATCATAGAGCAAAGAACAATCCCGCCAGTGTCAGGTAGCTGCAGAGACTATTTTACTACCTGCAGAACAGTTACAAAAGACTAGATTCTGTAAGTATTTGATATTAAAAAATTAAAATCTATCTGGAAAATTGAGACAGGAAAAAAAGAGGTGGCATCTGTAAGTATCATGCATCCCCTTCTGCTCCTGGAATTCCATGTTTAATAGAAAATTTTAATTCAAACACTCTAGGTGACTGACGAGGTTACAGTGACATAGATGATATCCTAAAGCGTGAGTTTCAGAATCAGGAAGAACCCAGGTTTATCCCATAAGTCATAGTTGTCAATGTTTTTCAAGTGGTTCCTACATGCTCAGGAAGTTTTTGGTGGGCTGCACATGGATTGTTTTCTCACAAAATTCTCCTAGCCACCCTAAGGTTTCATATTTTTGTTATCCTCATTATATAGATGAGGAAAATCTGCCACAGCCATGTTAAGTAACCTGGCTAAGGTCACGGAGTTGGTAAGTGGTGGAGGTAAACTATAAAGTATCTCACTTCCTCCAAAATGTCACTATCTGGATGACTACAAAAGTCACTACTCTTCTTGGCATCGCACTATGCTTTTCTGTACAGTATGAATGAATCTCATGCCCTACTCACAAGGGTGTTATGGGATAACATCAAAACCATTGCCTTCTATAAAACAGTGACTCAATGCTGCTGACATCATTAATTATGTCATCATTAATTATGACATCATTAATTATGACCATCATTAAAGATTATCAAGCACTTGAAACAGAGAGAGAAACAATAACCTTCTTAAATGCCTAAAATTAGGAAACCCTCTTGATTACAGCTGACTGAAAGCTGGGGACTCTTGTAAAGCCATCTTCTGTTTACATTGTATGGAAAAGCAGCTACTTGTCCCGAGTTCCACACCTTCCTGCTGTAACCTCCCACTGTGACTTTTCCTTTCCTCCACGTTGATCAAATAAACCAAGAAGTTTCTACATATTAGAAGGCAGTAAGTCCAGATATGGGGAAGGGGCTGGATAGCTGCATATATAATTATTAATTGACTATATTTATTTCTGCAGAGACAAAGACAGCCTTAACATTTCCCTCAGTTTAATTCAACTTTAGTCAGGTTTCTTCCTGACTCTATGCCCCTGACCTCCTTTTTCATAGAAAAACTTTAGAACACTTGCAATTGGAAACTCTCTCTCTGCCTCTTTAAGATATAAATCTTCTCCCAACCTCTTGCAAGTTTTACAACTAAGGAATGTCTTTTTCAAGGACCTGGGAGCCATCATTGAAATGGCATCATCAAGAAGGAGTCCCTATCTCCCAGTCTCTGTGAAAGGGTGTGAGCCAAACTTCCATCAGCACCAGTTGGGAAACACAGGTGGCCTGATCCCACTGACCAACCTCCTGTCATGTCATTCAGTACTTTTCCACTAGTTCACTCCAGTGTTTAAAACCTCGCCCACCTTTCATTTTAAGGGTATGGAGTTTAGTCTCTCTCCCAATTGCAATAGTCTTGAATAAAGTCTTCCTTGCCTGTTTAACTCTGTCTGGTGCAAGTTTCTTTGACAGTGGTGGATTTTACATTCACTTGAGAGAGCAGAAACTAGGCAGGAAGAGGAAAGAAAATTATGTAGTGGATTTTCTGATGAGATAAAAAAATGGAGGCTGCCTTAGTGTGAGCTTTTTATGTAAAAGTGCCAGCACCTCCATGACATCTTGATTGGGTCATGAAAGGAGTCATCCCCAAGCATGCAGACATCATGGGGAGAACTGAAAGTGGGATGGGGGGTGGACAAGGCATGAAAAATAAATGACAGCTTTAAAGAAGAACAATTATAAAATTTATACTCTACAAGAATAGACTTTTATGTAGATTAAAATGCATTTAAATGCAAATTCAAGGCATATTTTTATGTAAATTTATATGTGGTCTTCTTGTTTATTTCATATATTTGGCTGTGACCTTGTAAAGACCTTAGCAACAATTCCTCCCTACTGCTTTAGAACTGTTAGGCAAGGAGAGGTCTATTGTGAGCTCCTCTTCAAGTAACTGGGTGAGGTTTGGGGAGGAAGAAGGGTAACTTTCTAATGATCTGAAGTTCTGAAATACTTAGGAGTATTTAGACCAGAGTAATATATTTAGGCCTAAATACTCAAAAAGTTTCCCAGGATATTTCCATCCTGATGGGCTAGTACGGAATTCAGAGCTCTCAGTAAACATTAAAACCCAGTGCCTACCCAGGATCGTTGATGGAACCTGGGGAACAAAGCTGACCTTTCTTGGGGCAGATGAATCCTTTGAAAGTGTCTGACACTCCTTGAAAGAACAACACGTGCCTATACCATGTCCCTTCCACCATGAGAGCTTTGGGTTAGAACTCAGATCAATTTATATTTCAAATCCTAGCTATGAAAGCTTGGGCAAACAAGAAAACTTATCGAAGCTTCAGGTCCCCAATATACAGACTGATTGATAGATGATTGATATAGATAGAAAGATAGATAGATAGACAGAGTTCCTTTATTTGAGAGGAATAAAAATCTCTACTAAAGAGAGGTGTTGTGATACTTACTGCCATATCTGGCACAGAGAAGACACTCAATGTAGGCAGCTTCTATTGTCATTATTATTGTTACCATTATTGTGATTTTTCCAATTTTTTAATTCCCATTTACCAATAATAAAAGCCCCACATCACTTGGCTTTAGGTTCCTGGATATGTGTGTGTTCCTCAGATATCCAAAGTGTGATTTTACTTGTCAGAGAAGTGAATTTCAAGGAGCTCTGGGCCTAGATAAATTAATTTCTACTATGCAACATTTATGATAATGATATGTACAAATGATTTGCTCAGTAAATGCATTTGAATGTCTTCCCAAGTTTGATGCTGTATTAGTTTGCCAAGGCTGCTATAACAAAGTACCATAGACTGAGTGGCTTAAACAAAAGAAATTTATTTCACATTTCTGGAGACTAGAGCTCCAAAAGCTGGGTGCCGGCAGGGTTGGTTTCTTACAGAAAGGCCTCTCTCCTTGAGGGTTGGTTTCTTACAGACAGGCCTCTCTCTTGGTTTTGTAGATGGTCATCCTCTCCCCGTGTCTTTATATAATCTTCCCTCTGTATCCAAATTCCCTCTTCCTATCAGGATGCCCATCTTGTTGGATTAGAGCTGACCCTAGTGACCTCATTTTAATTTAATTATTTCTATAAAGACCCTGTCTCCAAATACAGACACATTCTGAGGTACTGACCCCAACATGAATTTTGTGGGGGACACAGTTTAGCCCATAACACATGGCTTAATTTTATATATGTCTATTTTATCTAATTTTCTACTTAGTGGCCTTTTCTTTTCCACCTCATCCATTATAGTTTCCCAATATTTATAACGTTTGATCATTATTAACTATTGAAACACCTTTAAATTTAATCTGATACAGAAATGCCCTAGTCCAGGTAACAGGTAGAGCAGGCACCAGGTAGAGCAGGCTGGGATCTCACATAAGAATATATGGTAGAAAGAATTAGAATTTTATTTCATAGAGAATAAGCCCCAAATATTTTATTTCTTTATAACCTCCACAGTGTCATGCAGTACAGTAAACGCACAGCACATGCCTGTGGGAAAGATGAGTGAATCAATGAATGAATTAGCAGGACTCAAAGAGCAACAGCTGACATTTATAACCCCTCTTCTTCTAAGCACACAGAGTAATCGTGTTGCCTTGTGGAAGACTCTTTAGAGTTGCCTGGCTGGGGAATATTTAGTTTGAGAGACAGCCTAGGGACTCACACTCATCATGGAGAAGCCTGAACTGCATCTTGAGATTTGCCAGTGTTTCCAGAGCAATCCAAGCATTGCTCCAGCAGTGTGAAGTTGTGTCAGGGAAATAAAAAGCCAAGGTCTCCAGTAGACCCTAGGGAGAATGGAGACAAGAACATCACACCATTTAAATGATTAAAGCAAGAAATTTAACAGTGAAAAGTGATAAGGCATTGCATTTTCCTGTTAAAATGATGAATTCTGTTTACTTTGACCAAGAGCAGGCTTAATTTTAAAACAGGGAGGTGATCCAGTTTATACCAAAATACCAATATATTCAAATAATAAACTAAATTAGCCCTTCTGTTTAAAAAAAAGATCTTATCAAAATGCTAACCACTGTGGCATATCTGCAAAGAGAACCTTGCCTAAGTTCAAAATTGTCAAATTCCATAGAGAAAGCTGTTATCTAGTTTTTTAAACACCTGTAGCTTCCCTACCTCCACAGCTTATCCCGTCTACAATTTTCAAATCCCCACCTATTCATTTTCCACTATCTTGTTTCCACTTGAAAACTGAATAATTAGGAAAGAAGATAGATACATACATACATGCTATCTAGATAGACAGATATCCATAGATAAAATAATAAAAATCCCAATCTCTAGCTAGATAAAGAGTATTGTTCCCAGTACTCATTTCAGTTATCTTAAATGTTTGTTTTTTTGTGGGTTTATTCTTTGGGTGGGAATGTATTGGTTTTGGTTTTTATTTTTAACAAAGACAAAAGAGAAAGAGGAGAGAAAAGACAATTGCACATTTCTAAGTGTTTTATCAGAGCCTCAGTGTAGAGGTTGTGTTATGATCTCGAGTGGAAATTTGTTTTCATCACAAACCACCTCACAGTATGATACAATTTATCATGATTGTCATCCTAGGCTCAAGGGAGAGCAGAAATAGAATTCTAGCAGCTCTGTGCATAAGGACCTATGTACTCAAGCGCATGGGTAATCCTCAGTGAAATCGCTGCCATCATTGGGTGCCAGCCACTGGCTACTGACAGTAGTTGGCCCCAGCTGCCCAACTTTTAAGTAGTTGGTTTGAACTCACATCAATTGATAAATATTTAGGTCAAAAATCACTCAAGCGCATAAACATACCACCCCAAACTCAACAACACAATACTGTATGCATTTCCAATTCTTTATATAGACAGGGCATTTTACAGTTAGTTCTCCCTTTTTCTTCTTTTTTTTAACTGCATTTTAACGCCCTAGGTTTGTTTAAACTTCTGTCAGAATGTTGACTTGGACTGAGATTTTATTTTTAATTCAGAAAAGAAGAGGATATAATGTCTTTAAAAGAAGAAGGAAATTCGGAGAGTTTTCTGCAATTAGCACCATAGAAGTCAGTTAAGATGCCTTCTGGAAATTTCCAATAGATAGGGGGTAAGTTAGAATGGCAGCAGGCAGCAAATGAAAACAGCACTTGGCAATTTGGGAATCCTTTCTTTGTGACAAACTATCTGGTAGGCAACAATTTTGGCTTTCTCTAAACTTGTATAACTTGCTGTTATTTTGGCTGATTTTGATCATTAGCACAATTGCACATAGAGAACTGTCAGTCAAATTAACTTAAGGCTGAATTCACGCCTACTTTCCCACCTCATTCTACTTAAGTACTTTCAGAAATCCCATCTTTACTTCTAGAAACATTGAAGCAAAAAGAGCTAGAAAGGAAGGTAGCCAGACTGCTACACCTCCCCTCCTTCCCATCATTATAGATAAGCACTTAAAGTGAAGTTTAGACCTCAAGTCTCTCTCTCCAATTCATGCTTTACTATAGACTGGATTTTTTACTTCAAGTTCATCTGGCTAAAATATAAGTACATATTCACATCACTAAACAGAAAGACAATGGTCCACAAACATGCTCCACTTTCTATGTTTACTACCTTAAAAAATTGTATCATTATCCAGTTGCTCAATTCATAGCCTAGGTCCTTTTCTTCCTTCTCTTTTTCTATGGTAACACTTAACTAATCACCTTTTTTTTTCAAATTTTCTTTCTTCCCATATCTCTTGCATCTGTCCATCTTTTTCATGTGCCAACACCATCCAATTCAGACCTCAGTCATTCCTCACCTGTTTATTGCAATAGCTGTGAAGAAACTTGCTTCCTTGGGCCACACTTTCACATTAATTCTACGATGCAGTTAGTCATCTTTCCAACATGAAAATCTCTTCACGTCATTTTTACAAAGACTCCGCATAAAATCCAAATGACATGGAATAATGAACAAACCCTTCATGGCTTGTCCTAGCAAACCTCTCCAGCCTCATTTGTCACTTCCTTAGCTAACCTTGAGCCCCAGTATTCGGCTACTCACAGGTCCCTGCACCAGCCATGATTTCTTTACCCTCTTGTCATTTTCCCTATGCCTGGAGCTTCGACTCCTTCCCCTGCTTCAGTTCTTTCTCAGTTTCTCGTAGAAATCAGTTCTTGCAGAAAACCTGTGACCATAGAAAACTTGTGACTGTATCTCCAGCAGGGCACTGTGAATCCTGTGTGCTCCTTAAAGAATTTATTGCAAAGGGGGCTTACTTTTATATACCATCTCCCTCTATCTTAAAAGCTCCTTAAGAGCGGGAATTCTGTCTTTTTAATCATCATTTATTACTGAATCCTGAGTATATAATGGAACACCAGGGCCATAGAAATTTCATGCTTTATAAATATTGCTCAAAGAATGAATGAAGAGATGGCAGAGGAAGATGTCTTAGATATCAATATTACAGTTGTGTTGCCGTTGCTCCAGTGAGGTCTTGGGGAAATTATTCACCCCGATTGGATAGCTTTGGCTCTTTCATCTTTGGAGTGAATATTTAGTGAGGACAACCCACTCCTTAACTGAACGATATTGAGGTGGTAACAAGAATTCCATCCACATTTTTACTTTCCAGTGTTTGGGGCAAATTCAGTCATTTTGTAATCATAAGTAGAAATTCAATAACTTGTTTTCTAATCAAAACTAGAAATCCATATAAATGCAAACAGTGAATCCTTTACCAAAATTACATACAAGTCAGCATTGAAAATAAGAAGTGGTTTTTTAGACCCTATGCCCTTAGAAAAAGATGGCTCTTATTTTTTGAATGGATTATGTTCTGCAATAAAGCATATGTTGTATATTTTCCTAGGCTACAAACATATGTCCTAATGTACACTGTCTATTTGTACTATAAGTCGTTTGCTTTAAAAAAATAAAAAGGTTGATTTTTAAGCTTTCTATCTAATCTCTATTTGGTTCTCGGGCTTTTTGCTTTACTTCTGTGAAGAGATAGTTCATGCCACTTTCGTACTTTCTAATTTTCTTCCTGTGCTTCTGAAAGACAACTATCTGTCTCCTTTTGTAAAGATATTCATCATGAAATTATAACATGGTATAGGTTGAGACGTGCCAGGATATTTCACCGACTATGGGGACACTCAGTAACAGACCTCTTTATTATCCCAGCAGTCAAAGCCCGGTTTTAAAATGTCAAGTGTCTCTGCAATGCCTACTTCCAATTTACTGGGGAAGCGGAAAGAAAGATTAGAAAGAGATTAAATGTATGGGTATTTAGTACCATAAAAAAGGAATTAGAAAAATTGAATTTATTAGAATTAAAATTATTATAAGAAAGAACCAAACCATGGTGGTCCTTGGAATGCCGCCTTCTCATTTTGAACTTCTTGAGATGGAACATGAATTAGCGACTATCTAAGAAATTAGAAATTAGACATCCTGGGCCTTACAAACTTTTGGTTTTTATATCTATAAAAAAAAGGACACATCCCAAGTTGTACTTACATTCTTACTTAATCAAACATGTTTTTTAAGATATGCAAACACAATTAGAAGGTGAGTAGGTAATTTGGATGCCTAGTAATCAACATTTAGTTATAATTTATGATGTCTTAATTAGCTTCCTTATAATTTAATTGATGAAAATTATTTACATGTACAAATAGCCACTGACTGTGAAAGCTAGTGGAGCCAAGATCCAACTTATATTATTTTCCCAACCAATAAACAAACAAACAAACAAAAACGCTTTTAGCAACCAAATTATCTTTGTAGTCTATTGTTTAGGACATCCGTTCTGTTTACTATTACAGTGTAAGAATGCTGTACTACGGAATTGAAAAACTGTTATTTTGAAGAACGGAGTTTCTCCCCCTCAGTACTATTGACATATGGGACGAGAAGATTCTTTGTCCTGGGGAGCTGTTCTGTGCATTGTAAGAGGCTGAGCAGCATCTTGGCCCTGCTTCCGCCTACTCGACCCCAGGAGCACGCCCCTCCCAGTTACGACAACCAAAAACGTTTCCAGGCATTGCCCCCAGTAGGGCCACTGCTCTAGTATCCTAGTGTTCTAAGTCGGGAATGTGCCATTTGTCATTATTTAAACCACTCAATGAAAGTACAGCACTTAGTAAAAACAAACAAAAAAACGGGAAAGATATGCCTATAATGGTGTGCTAGATGGTCCAAGAGAAATAGCAACCCAAAGGGTAGAAAGAAGCAGGCCTGGGTTGACCTAACAAATCTTCTCAGTCTCTATAAGCTCTTAGGCCAGGCCCTTCACATTTTTTTTTTTTTTTTTGAGACGGAGTCTCTGTTGCACAGGCAGGAGTGCAGTGGCACTATCACCGCTCACTGCAACCTCCGCCTTCCGGGTTCAAGCAATTATCCCATCTCAGCCTCCCGAGTAGCTGGTGTGCACCACCATGCCCTGCTACTTTTTGTATTTTTAGGAGAGACAGGGTTTCACCATATTGGCCGAGCTGGTCTCGAACTCCTGACCTTGTGATCCTCCTGCCTCAGCCTCCCAAAGTGCTGGGATTACAGACGTGAGCGACCACGCCCGGCCGCCCTTCACGTTTTTATTCCTCAATTTTCTACCATAAAAATGAATAATACTAATAATCCTCTCATAAGGTTGGGGTCCCAATCAACGGAGCTAAAACATGAGAAGGACCAATGAACTACACAGATGGATGAGCCTGGAGGGCATCATGCTAAGTAAAATAGGCCAGGAAGAGACACACAAATGCCACATAGTCTCACTCATATGTGCAACCTGAAAAGTCAAACTCACAGAAGCAGAGAACAGACTGGTGGTTACCAGGGCTGGTGGACTGAGGGTCAGGGGAAGATATTGATCAAAGAGCAAAAAATTCAGTTAGGAAGAATATGTTCAAGAGATCTATTGTACATTATGGTGACTGTAGTTAATAACATTGTATTTTATAATTTAAAATTGCAAAGATAATAGATTCTAAGTGTTTTCACCATACACACAAAAATGAGTATGCAATTTAATGCAAATGTTTATTTGCTTGAGTTAACTATTCCACAATGTATTCATGCAGCAAAACATGTTGTACACTATACACATATATTTTTATATGCCAGTTAAAAACTAAATAAATAATAATCTTAACCAAAAAAAAGGCCAGCAAAGATACTAGCACATAATGAGTATTCAACAATTGGTTTGTTATTAACAAAACATGATTCAAAAAGTAGTTCAAAAATATTTTTTGCAATGATGTTTGCAGGGAAAATTTCTCTTTTTATCACGGATCAAATGATTTTAGATTGTACAGAGTCAAATTCTCCCACACAGCCCTTATAATTTCAGGAATTTATAATCAGTATAATAATTCTTCTTAGCCTTAGTTATTAAGAGGTAGTGTAAGCTAACGTTTAAGAACATGAATTTTAGAATCAGACAGATCTAGGTAAATAACCCTTCCTCCAGTGTGAGTTTCTATGCCTCACTTAGGCATAAAACTAAACAAATTATAAAGCTGTAGTTTTGTTTTTGAATTTACTTTCTACTGATATGGGCTTGGAGGTAGCTCTAAGACCAAAAAAAAATACTAATGCTTAAGAAACATTGAATTAATGGTGTTGCTTGAAAGTTAAGAAACAATAGAAAAGGAAAATAAAAGAAAAATGTGTTAGGAAAGTAAGGAGAAGGGAAGGAAATGTACATTTAGTGCCTACTACACACCAGGCACTGCAGAAGCTTCTTCTGCAAGGACAATCTATGGTGAGGTGGTAATCCTCTCCATAATACACGGTTAGCTTCATTTTACGGAAGAGCATCAGAGGGGCGTTGTAACTTACTTGACAGCACACGGCAAGTAACTAACGGAATAAGAACCAGCACAGAAGTCACTCCGACTCCAGAACAGCTGTTTTTATCTACCACCATGGGCTGCCTCGGTACACCCCGGCCCTGACAGCTACAGAACTGTTCTTTATGTCCAGCTCTTGCTGACACTACACAGAGAGAATACTGAATTTTAGCAGGTAAGAAAAAGCAATAGGTATCCTCACAAATGTTATCATCCTAAGGGAAGTAGCTGTATCGTTATGATTATTTCATCAGTTGGCTTGAGATACTAGCCTATTTATGGAGATTAAATTCTATTTTAAAAAGGTTTCAGTGGGAGGCTGAGGCAGACAGGTCACAAGGTCAGGAGATCGAGGCCATCCTGGCTAACACAGTGAAACCCCATCTCTACTAAAAACACAAAAAATTAGCTGGGCGTGGTGGCGGGCACCTGTAGTCCCAGCTACTCTGGAGGCTGAGGCAGGAGAATGGTGTGAACACGCGAGGTGGAGGTTGAAGTGAGCCGAGTCGTGCCACTTCACTCCAGCCTGGGTGACAGAGCGAGACTCCACCTCACCAAAAAAAAAAAAAAAAAAAAAAAGGTTTCAGAAGTATTATTGTCAATAATTACAAAACTAAAAAAGGAGAATGCAAGTTCCCAAAATCCAAAACATTTCTAGAAATGAAACAGTTAAGGGGTCAAAGTACCAAAGTGATGAATTTTTTGTGTGGTTGGGGCAGACTCCTTAATGTTAATACAGTTTTGTTGGATTGTAGAAAAATTTATGACACCATTATCTTATACAAAATATCTGCCCATTTTATAGATACAGCAGTCCCCCTTATCCTCAGCTTTGCTTTTGAAAGTTTCATTTACTCGAGAATAACTGCAGTCTGAAAATATTAAATGGAAAATTTCAGAAATAAACAATTCATAAGTTTTAAACTGCATGCTGTTCTATGTAGTGTGATGCAATCTCACAGTGCTCAGTGCCGTTATGCCTGGAGCATGAATCCTCCCCTCTTCCAGAGTGTCCCCACTGTGGATGTTCCCTGCCCGCGAGTCACTTAGCTGTCTCGATTACCCGATTGACTGTCCAACATCTCCATGCTTGTGGTCACGCCATCCCTATTTTACTTAATAATGGCCCCAAAGTGAAAGAGTAGTTTTAATTTTTTAAAGTTGCCTGAATTCACAATCCAGGAAAAAGATATTAATGTACTCAGAGAATTCGTTGAAAATGCCATTTGCAATCCCTAGTCCTATTCTCTGAGCATGGTTTCGCGTAGACGCTCAGGGTACTTTTGAAATGAGCCATGCCACCAAAAGAAAAGTGACATTTGCTTTGTTATATTAAAACAACTTGAGAAGCATGCAGCAGCTCCTGAGATGAATTTCCTGGGATAGAATGGAGCAAGTTTTAATATTAGCTCACACATATATTTGCACTTTATGATATTTATTACATAGGCTCAACTAATAAAAAAGTAAAAAAAAAAATTAGAACCAACTGAGGCTTTGTAACTCAGCTAAAATGTAACATATCCTTATAAGTGGTTTGTACAATGAACTGCTTTTAGACTGATACCCTTTAACGTTCATATTTGTTTCATAAATTTGTCACCCAGATCCCTTGGTGAAATCTCCCTAATGTACACCGAACACATAAAAATGATTCAAGATGTAAGTAACTAATAAAATCTTGTCCTTATTATTTTAAGAGGATGTCACTAACTGACCAAGAATATGTCACTTCATCAGCTCTGAAATCTTTAACAGATCAGTAAAATAAATTATACCAAGTGCATGAACTGAGAGTGTGGTTTCTTAAAAAATGCATCAAGTGAATTTTATTTTCATCTACTCAGATGGGCGATGAGCACTCAATAGGAGTAAAGATTGTTTTGGAAGGTGCAGATAAATTTCAATAACAATATCTATGTGACTGCAGTGTTGCTGGCAGTAGCTTATCCTAAGTATCTGCTCTTATTTTTTACAAACTAAAGATCATGTTTGGGATGAAAAGTTTTACAAAACACACCCAAGATTTATTTTATGTGAATGAATGAATAAATGTATAAATAGGGATTTTTGTTTCATGCAGTATTCTAGAAATGTGACCCTAGTTTGTTTGAATTTCTTCCCATCTACAAGTGAATCTATGCTCCCATCCTTTGAACCTGGAGTCTGAGACTGGACATGGAGTACAGCAGAAGTGAGGCTGTGTTGGGTTTTGTACCCAGATCTTAAGACACTGGCAGCTCTTGAACAGAAAGACCAGCACGTTGGTGGCTTTTCAAGGTGTAGTTCAGGTTACCTCACTTTGCTAGATTACCCAGCCTGTGTCACATACAGTCTTTTTTTTATATATATACTTTAAGTTCTAGGGTACATGTGCACAACGTGTAGGTTTGTTACAGATGTATACATGTGCCATGTTCGTGTGCTGCACCCATTAACTCATCATTTACATTAAGTATATCTCCAAATGCTATCCCTCCCCCTCCCCCCACCCCATGACAGGCCCCAGTGTGTGATATTCCCCACCCTGTGTCCAAGTGTTCTCATTGTTCAATTCCCACCTGCGAGTGACAACATGCGGTGTTCGCGATATTTTGCTGAGAATGATGGTTTCCAGCTTCATCCATGTCCCTACAAACGACATGAACTCATCCCTTTTTATGGCTGCGTAGTATTCCATGGTGTGTATGTGCCACATTTTCTTAATCCAGTCTGTCATTGTTGGATATTTGGGTTGGTTCACAAGTCTTTGCTATTGTAAATAGTGCTGCAATAAACATATATGTGCATGTGTCTTTATAGCAGCATAATTTATAATCCTTTGGGTATATACCCAGTAATGGGATGGCTGGGTCAAATGGTATTTCTAATTCTAGATTCTTGAGGAATCGCCACACTGTCTTCCACAATGGTTGAATTTTTAAAGCAGAAAAGGGAACATAAACATATTTTGGAACTCTCTCTCTCTCCCAATTCTAATATACTTGTCTATATGTTAAATATACACATAAATTATAAAATCAAGTATTTGTTTCAGGTTCAGAATCAAGGTTTTCAGGTTCTACCATGGGGCTCTGGATATTTATTTACAGGGGCAGAATAGATGACAAAGGTAATAAATTCCCTCATTCTTGGCCACAACACTGTAAGCACTGCCTTTCTCTTGAAAATAAGGAAGGCTTGGGTAGAGGCCCACATGTGGAGGATAACAAGTACAGCACCAACTTGTAGCCATGTGAAGGAGTCATCCTGGCTGTGGATCCTTCATCCATGTGAGCCGCCTGCCCTTGCCAACATCCTGTAGAATGCACGTGAGCTGTCCCCACCAAGAGCTGACAAAGATGCAGATTCGGGAGCAACATAAATTAATGTTGTTATTTTAAACATGAGTCTCGCGATAGTTTGTTGTGCAATGGTAGATTAAGAAGAATATTTGTAAAACCAACAGGTACACTAAGGAGTTATTTTCAAGAGAAAGGCAATGCTTACAGTTTTGTGGTCAAGAACAAGGAAAATTATTACCTTCATCATGTATTCTACCCATGTAAATATCCAAGGTCCCATGGTGGAACCTGAAAACCCTGATTCTGAAGCCAAAACACAATACATGACTTGATTATATATATATATATATGCATATGCATACACACATACACATATATATGCACACTACCATATATATACTACTGTATGTATGCTATATATATGTAACTAATGTGTATACATATATATTAGAATTGAGTGAAAGAGAGATTCCAAAAGACTGTTTTCTGCTTAAAAAGTAAATGTAGACGGTTTATGGCATAAACCAGGTAACCCAGGCAAGTAAGGTAACCTGAAACACACTTTGAAAAGCCACCAACCTACCTAGGTGTCTACAGTAGGTCTATGCGAATCCTCCCAGTCCCCGGTTCTAACAAATTGACTGTTTGTGGTTTTGAGCAGAGACCAGAAAAATATATGGACTTCCCAAAAATAAGAGTTCTCAATACTAACACGTAGCAAGTAAGAAAAAAGAAATTTCTCTAGCTCCGCCTCAGAACAATTAAATTAACATCTCTGGTGGGGTAGATTAATATCACTACTACTAAAAGCTAAACAGAACCAGAAGGGCCTAATAATTATAATATGGGACCAAATCTAATAATCATTAGTCTAGGATTTCTAAAATATTAAGTTCTTCCTTCTATTTTCCAAAAAAGTGAAAGCAGAGGAGGAGTAGAAAGTGTTGATTTTTCTTCCTTCTCTCTCACTTTTCTCTGAGCCTAAATGATTCCCTATCTTAGGGTAAACAGTTGAGCAAATGGAAAAAAAAGTAAAATGAAGAAAAGTAGTAAATGCCAAAGGAAAAAACAGTGGCATCTACTAATAGGTATGTATGTTTTTAAACCTGTAAATTCCTCTAATGTCAAAGAATTTAAAATAAAGTACCCTGACATAACCAGAAGTTGTTTTTCACTCCCCAGCAGATTGAGAACATTTAAAAGAATGGGTAATATCTAGTCTTGGGGAAAGAATGGGGAAATAGAAACTCAAACATAGGAGATTGAAACATAAAGTGGTGAAACATTCATGGAGGCGATTTAGCAGCAAGTATCAAATGTAAAATCCACATTCTGTGGACTCAGTAGTTCTGCTTCTCAAAGCTCTGGCCTATGGAAGCACTGGCATATGCACACAAAATATTCACTTCTGCATCATATCTAAACTCTAAAAACTGGAAGAACTCAAATATCAGCCAATACTACAAGAACCAATCAACTGTGGTATATTTCTTCTGTGGAATATTATATAGCCATTGTTAAGAATGAGATATAAGTGTATACACCTTCTATGTACCCACAAAAATTAAAAATTAAGAAGCCTTAAAATAGAATGAGATAGATTCATAGGCAATGACAAATACATATCTCTAAAACATAGAATTAGGAAAAATAATACATCTAAACCAATACATACTATGTATTATACTTACTATATATAAAACATATGCATGTGCATTTGTGTGGAGTACATACCTTTATGTACACATACATATATGTAGATGTAAATGTATATAAAACTGATTAGGAGAGCCACTCTAAATAATACAAAGTGGTTACCTCTGCATAAGGGAGAGAGATTCCAGAGAGGGACGAGAGGCAAAGTGGAGAGAGGATTAAGGAGGATTGTTTATGTACTGCTGGAGTGATTCATTATAAGATTTCTTTTCAATGAAAAGTAAAAGCCTTCAAAACCGGGCTGTTGACAAAGGGTCTGTTCCTGCTCATCCTCACTGGGTCTAAGAAATTGTGCTTTTGATCTTCTCAGTTTTCACAGCTAACAGTTACCTTGCCCATTCACCTCGCTTGGGATTCAATCAATCAAGAGTGTTTGTGCATAGTTCCCATGTCCCAGCTGCCTCGTGGGTTTCTAGGATTATACAAATTTGACACAATTGTGACCTATTTCTCTACTGCTTTTCTAAAAATAATCAAGTTTTGTTTCATCAATTTCCTAATTTTCACTACTTTCTTATTAATGTAATTTAGTTATCAATGCCTGCATTGAGAAAGTTGTCAAATAATTCGATGCAAACTGTTTATAATTTCAAGCTATTTGCATGATTGTTTCTATCTACCAACAGTGCATATTGTCACAGTGACATTTCCATTGTTACAATTGCTAGTCAGTAAGAGACGGAAACATTGCGTCCTCCAAGATGACTTTGCCATGTGTATAAGTCTACTTCATTTGTATTCAATGTTCTGAAAATTGTGTAGAAAACACGAATTATAGAGAACTCCGCACCGAAATTAGCTTTGGAAGCATTATATTCGTAAATGTGCATCATCTGGGAAGCATTTATTGAGCACCTTCTGCAGGAATACATATGCTATAATTATTCTGATAAACGTTATGAGCAAAAAAGTGAAATCCCTGACATCAAACAAGTTTGAATTCACTGAAAGACACTGATTACTCATATCTAAGAGGCAACTCTTTATAGACATTTAATTATTGTTTGCTTTGAAAATATTCACTGGACTCTTATTATGGGTTGGATATGATTCTGAGTCCTGAAATAAATCAGGGAATAAAACAGGAAGAAATAAATAACTCCCTTCCTTCATTGAAGCTCATATTGTCCTGGGGCAGGTAGGCAATGAGAAACAACTAGATGATAATAATATGTAGATGATACATGAGAAGAAAATCAGTACTAATAAAAATACAGGGAAAGAGTTGATGATTGGGAGTACAGACAAGAGAGGGAGAAGCAATGGGCATGGGTTACAGTTTCAGAGTGGTGAGGGTCACCCTCGGCAGGAAGGCAGAGTTCAGGAACTACCTGAAGGAGCTGAGAGAGTTAGCCATGCCAGTGTCACAAAAGAGATTCCAGGCGAAGGGGACAGATGACGCAATGTCCAAGGGAAGCTGTGTTCCTGGAGTGTTTGATGAACATTATGAAGGCCAGTGTTTTGAACTGCAGGGGTAAATTGGGATTACAGTTGATGAAGTAGGTAGAAAGCAGAGGTGAGGCCAGATCATGTAGGTCTTTGCAAGCCACTGAAAAAATGAATGCTTTTATTCTGTGGGGGAAGAAAATCATTTGAGCAGCGGAGGCACACTACTGAACAAGATACTTAAAGGGATCACTGTGGATATTGTGTTAACAACAGAACATCAAGGAACAAGAGTAAAATTATGAATTCCAGTTACTCGGTTGCTGAAATATTCCAGAAAAATAAGTGATGCTGTTTGGTCCAGGGTGGTAGCAGTGGAAGTGGTGAGAAGTGGCCCAGATTCTGGACATATTTTGCAGATAGAATTGACAAGATTCCCTGGGGATTGAACAAGGGGTATGAGAGAAAGGAATCAAGGATGTTGACCAGAAAAATTGGAAAGATGAAGTTGCTATTAACACAGATAAGAAGAAACAGGGGTGGAGTTGGTATAATAGGGAGGATCAAGAGTTCAATTTTGCCTTGCTGAGTTTGTCCTGCCCATTTGGTACTCAAGTGGAGAATGTATAAGAAGAGCATGATATACAAGGCTGGAATTCAGAACTGATTCTGGGTTTTTGATATATGTTTGGGAATCCTTATCATGCAGATGGTGTCACAGGAAATAATAATGAATAAAACCCTCAAGGAAGTTAGGATAGCTGTATTAGTTCATTCTTGCACTGCTATAAAGAAATGCCTGAGACTGGGTAATGTATAACAAAAGAGGTTTAATTGGCTCATGGTCCTGCAAGCTATACAGGAAGCATAGTGGCTTCTGTCTCTGGGGAGGCCTTGGGAAACTTACAATCATGGTAGAAGGTGAAGAGGACGCAGGCACATCTTACATGGCTGGAGCAGGAGGGAGAGAGAGAGCAGGGGGAGGTGACACACTTTTAAACAACCAGATCTCATGACCACTCACTCACTCTCAAGAGAACAGCACTAAGGGACTGTTGCTAATCCACTCATAAGAACTCCACCCATATGATCCAATCACCTCCCACCAGGCCCCACTCCAAATTGTGAATACAATTTGACGTGAGATTTTGGTGAGGACACAGATCCAAACCATATCAATAGCTATGGAAGAGAAAGATGATTTAGCATAAGCCCTGGGTACTCTAACATTGAAAAGCCAAGAAGAAGAGAAGGAACAAACGAGAATGAGAAGCAGCAACAAGTAAAGGAGAAAAACCAAAAGAAAAGGGAATCAGGAAACCAAGCAAAGTAAGTATTTCAGAGAGGAGGAAGTGATGAACAGCTATATATTCTGTCACTTGGCTGAGTAACATAAAGATTGAAGAGTTCCTATTGCATGTAGCCACAATAAGGCCAATTAGTGCCTTCAACAAGAGCAGTTTTGGTGTTATGGTGACGGCATATGCCTGGCTGGAGTGAATGTCAGAGATGATGGGAAGAGTGTAAAGTACTTTTTCAGAAAGGTTTGCTAACCTGAGAGACAGAGGTCTGAGAAGCTAATGGCAAAGGCGACTAGGATCAACAGACTGGTGTTTTTAAGACATATTTCTATGCTAATGAGAATGATCCAGTAAAGGGGAAAAGAATGATGCCGATTGGAGAAGGTAGATGCCCTGGAGCAGCCTCTTCAAAGGCCAGGGGAGGTGGGCGCTCATGCACAGTGGAGGAATTGATTCTGGATAGGGGTAGGGGTAGCTCAGCTATTAACAGAAAAGAAAGCATACAAGAGGTACCACAACTGGCAGGGAGGCTCAAGACATGATAGAGTCTGTGGACATTCTCTCGATTACTTCGTTTGTCTCAGTATGGTAGAAATCAAGGTCATCAGTTCAGAGTAATGGTGAGAGAGAAGGTAGGAGAGGTTTAAAAAAAGGAAAGGAGGCAAGAAAGAATAGTCTAGGTTGGAAGAAAGATACATCCATGAAATAGGGAAATAGAAGAAGGTTGTCAGGCAGTATTGAAAGCTCACTTGGGGTTCCTGGTTATGGATTTAAAGTGAGACTATCAAGAGGATCTGTGTTTTACTTTGGCCACATTGAACTGCATAAGAGAAAGCACAGGTTAAAAACAGAGTCAGGTTTAGCTAAGGTGGTGGCTAAGCCAAGAGAGCACACAGAACAGGAGAAGCAAGAAAGTTGAGGACAGGAGCCACAAATTAACAGGCAAAACAGATACGTAAGGATAAATAACCTCATACACACACGTGTGGCTCAGAAAAATTTGTGCAATAAGTTGTTCAAACTCAAACTAAACTCGAATAATAATAATCCACCTTCAAAGTGATTATTTTCACTACCAGTATACTCAGTCTCTCAAGGTTCTGTGCCTCAAAACCATATGAAGTCTCCCCTTTGACATTCTCCTCACAGCCTATGGCACAATCTTTCCACCTTAGGCAAAGGTGACAAATCTTCATCTTTTGAACAGTGATTTTCGTGTTGGAAATACTGGAAGTCTTTTTAAACCAAACCTAGTGAATTAAGCAAGTTATCAAGCCATGTGATTCTATTTGGGGTCCCAAACGAGGTGTGATTCCAAAGTAATGAGACTTATTTCCTTGAATGACTCATAAACTGGCTCTGAAGAAAATTCCAAAACAAGAGTTACACAATTTGGAATTAGGGACAACTTAACTGATAAAGTGCTCCTAGAAAGAATGAGTTTTAAGTTGGACTTATGAAGGGATGGAAAGGTAACAGATTGGACGATATTAGGAATGACCTGAACAGGTAGTGCTAACATTTCTACAGGTATTTTGACTGTAAATTTTTTATTTTATTTGCATGTATCACCATGTATCCTTAAAACAAATGAGTAAAGTAGGTAGCAAAGATTCACTGCATTATAAAGAACATGGAAAACTCTATTCTGTCAATACTTCTAACTCGTAAGTGAGGAATCCAAAGTCTTCAGAGTTTTAGAAACTTGTTCAAATTCACAGAAATAGTGAGAAAAAAAAGCCACTAAAAGATATGTCTCCTGGTCCTAACTAAAAGTAACTCAGAATACTCTCTCTCAAACTGGCATGGTCCTCAAAATTTGGCAGAGGAAATGAGCAAAAGAGTTTCTGTTTCTTGATTTCCCACTGCCACTTGTTATAATGTAGGCACAGAGTGAGGAAAGTGCAATATTTTCTTCCATGTAGGCTCTAGAACAATGGTTCTCAACTGGGAATAATTTTGCCCCCAAAGAGACATATGGAAACACAACTCTGGGAGTGGTGGAAAGGGTTGCTCCTGGCATCTGGTTTGCAGAGGCCAATGATTTGCTATACATTCTACAACACATAGGACAGCACCTTAATAAGGAATTATTTGTCCCCAAATGTCAGTCGTGCTGAAGCTGAGATGGATATATTTGAGAACATGAAGATATCTCATAAACATATAGTTCTTACATTTAACATATTAGAAACTAGGAAACATTCATGGAAACTAGCCCTAGGGTTCTGGGTTTTCAACAGGTATTTGAGCAGGAATACATTTGTAAATTTATCACTGAGCATGCAAACTACCATCCATAAGTAGCCCATTATGTGTAGTTATTTTCCAAGGAATAAATTTCAACTTTGGAAATCAGGTTTCCTGGGTATAACAGTATTCTTCTTTAGAACCTAAGACAGCTGGCCCAAGGTGTGAAAAATGCTGATGAAAGATGGTGTTGGTGGAATCATCTACAGCAGACTGTAGTGAGAAAGGATAAAGGTAGGCAGGTCAACTAGGAGAAAAAAGTAGGTCTTCACTCAAAGTCTAAAGAGGTTTACCAAGAAGAAAAGCACATTTGACAAAGTCAGGAGGCCCAATGAGGCATGACTGACACAAGCATCTATTGGAGAGATCAAATAACATATACAATGAAATCTCAAACTTAGTGAATATAAGATTACGTACATTACTGGGCAGGCTCCTAAATTGAAATTAGGCATCTTTTTCATTGAATTGTTCTTCTACTGATGGTAAAGAATATTTTAGAGAGGAACTTAATACAATGTGGATATAAATGACTTCCAAAAGGATAATTATGGATACTGACATTTAATATTTTCAGATTTTATTTTCTATTAATTAGGAAATAAGTTTTTGTCCCTTTCTAGGTGTACTGCAGTTAATTTTCAGTTTATGAATACTTATTACTATTGCTGTCTTTGGCTCTAAATTTCATAAATAGAATGTATTTATGTATGAAACCAGCAGCAAGAGAATTTGCTTCCCAAAGCCATATTTCAGAACTCACCAGATTGTGTGGCTGTTGAAAATCGATTTTCCCTCACCTCCTGGTATGAACACGCAGTATTTATTTTCCAAGGGGAAACACCTGCAATCAATTGATGAACTGCTGTTTGTGGATCCAACTGTCACTGGGGCCATGCAGTGGCAAAAGCCTCATTAACATGATATGAACGTGCCCACAAATGCATCACTGAGATGCAGGCTGTGAACACATATATTATTGTCTTTGCAGATTCTACTTTTTTTCAAAAAAGCCTAACTTTTAGAACTAGATGTTCTGACTCTTTTGAAATAAACACCTTGATTTGGTAGTATGCTAATGGCTAAGACACACTGTTATTTTCCTTCTTTGTCAGCTAACAGTAATTTTCCAATTTCTTCTCCCCAAAGTAAGAGCAGAAAAATTTCACTGAATCTTACAAAAGGTATTGAGTCTGAGAGTCTGCTCAATTTAGGTACTGCTTTTGACAGTATTCTGCATTGTCACTAAGACAGTTTCTTTTAAAAAAATGAGAGGAAAGTTTTCATCTTATAACATTATGACTAATTGTATAAGTGCACACAATTGCTGTTTGCACAAAGCTGCATGGGGCAGCTTTATAGTAAAATATTCCCACTTCTTGGAGCATCTGCATACCATTCTTACACATGAAAGCATAGAATTTTGGTGCTATAAGTGAACTAAGAAATAATTCTCTGTTTCACTAATTTTTGGAAGAAGACATGGGACCCAGAGATTACAAGAACTACCACAGTTCACTTAATTAGTGACAGTGTAACTTGAATCTGGGTCCTTTTTCATGTCACACAGGGACTCAAATAAATCCCAGAATAGTTTGTCTTATTCAGTGGCAAAGTTGAAGCTTCAGTTGATTAGACACCAAAAATTCCCCAACCTGGTCAATTTGGGAAATTATGTAACTTCGTATACATCTACTTCATACATATTAAGTGCCCAATAACCTTTGAATGAAGTATTTTTATGATCTTTAAAGAATTTTTCAATGAATGTTTATTAAGCACGTCCATTTCCCTGATATTTTGCTTAACCCTCAGTATACTATGGTGAAAGCTGCAGCACTTCTACCCTTGAGAAATTTGAAGACTACTACAGAAAACACAAAATTGTGAAATGCAAAATAATAAGATAGATGTTGAAGGAGAAGGATGTGATAGGCACAGTGGCCACAGACAGGACGGATGTCCAGTTTCATCTAGAGGGGTTGGAGAGGCCTTCACAGATGAAACAATGATGTTAATGTATTTGAATGACTTTTCTAAGAAATGTGGAGACATTTTTCCTAACATACCACATTGTGTCAAGGTGTATTATTATGTAGGTTCCCTTAGAGTTAGGTTCCAAATACGAGATAAGAATAATGCTTTAATAGGGCAATGTGAATTTTTTTCTCTTTGTTTATCATACAAATAAAGATGTAAAAGAAATGAAAATGAAAATGTTTCCCTCTTTCCCATTCTCCACATTCCTGGTGGTATTTACAGAAAAAGTCTTTCCTGCTGTCTAAGAAAAACTCACTCATTATAATTGTAGAAAAATTGGACCATCAAGCGCTATTATGAAAGAACATATGGGGAAGATGCAGGAAAAAGGAAGGCAGTACCTCTAGGGGAGAGGAAGGATGATGAACTGTGGGGAATCTGAGGGAACATGGAGCAGGAGTTCGGGATAAATCTGAGAAATGTGCTTGAAAAGGAAGGGTAGTCCCCATAAGACCAGTCCAGGACCACCAGTCAGAACACGCGCAGCCCACAGGAGCTGAGTCTTAGCATTCATCCTATGAGCTTTCCCACCATAGCTCCCAGGGACCAGAGAACTCTCACTATTCCTTGTTTTCTCAGCAAGTGAGGACTTGCCTTTGCCTTTGTGGGCTTCCAGCGTCTCATCCACAATTTCCCACTAGAAGTGACGCCAGTCCAGGCCCCAAGACTTTTCTCTAAGACAGTATGACTTTCTGGTGTGGATGGTTCTGCTCTCCAACTTGGGCATCACGTACCACAAGTATCTAAGACACTGTAAACCCAAGTGCGCATGGTGCCTTCTGTGGAGACACTATTTTTCCACACTTACACTTTCACCAAATAGAAGAGGATTGGAGGCTGGATTGAAACAGCTTGAGATGCCCTGGGGCAACTTGGTGGTCTAAGAGTTATGGAAAAAAACACTATTATCCATAGGCTGGGAAAATGAAAAGGGCTTTGACGCCTCACTGAGCCCCTCCTTTCCTTTTCCTTCCAGTAAGTGAGCTTCTCAAACCTCAGACCTGAGAGTGCATACATCTTGCATGTAAAACCCTGAAATTGTCATTAGGTTGAAACTCCTTTTCATTTCCATTCTTGCCCATGAAAATACTTTTTCAACATGTCAGATTCACGGCTACTGAGCAATTCATGGCATAATACAATGCATGCGCTCTTGACATTTAAAAATGTGATTTCTGAATCTTTGAAACTGAATTGTCTAAGACCCAAATGCTCTAAAAAGGAATCACTAACTTAGAAACATTTGCTACCTGGGCACTCACTCCTTGGCCTGGTTGAGTAGTCCCTTCATTGAGAGATTAGCTCCCGGGAAAGGGGTTAGAACGGTGCTGTTTTTCTACAGTGACCCACAATCTAAGAAAAAAGTCTGGGACCCAGAATCTAAGAAAGGATCTGGGACCCAGAATCTCAGAATCTGGGTGCAAAAGGGAGAAAGCAAGTAGCTCCCGTAACCCACGAAAACTTGCAAGAGCAACTACAGTGCTTCTTTTCTATAAACTCAATTAAAACATTTATGGGAAGGTGCTAGGAACCGGGCTTCATGTCTTCATTCTAAGGAAATGCTTTCTGAAATGCTGGCCTTGGAGCCAAAACTGTATGGATTCAGAGTAACTTTGGCAAGTTTTCAGAATTTCTACATTTTAACCTAATTGTTTGTAAGAGGGAAATATTAATGCCTCAGGATAGCTGTGAATAAAATTTTTTTAAAACATCCTTGCAACAATATGGAAAAACTTGGAGAACGTTATGCTAGGAGAAATAAACCAGACACAGAAAAATAAACACTATATGATCTCACTTAACATGTGAAATCGAAACTAGTCAAACTCATAGAAGCAGAGAGTAGAATGGAGGCTGCCAGCGATGAAGCAGAGGGGGAAATGAGGAGGTGATGGTTAAGGGTACAAAGTTGCAATTACTCAAGATACAGAAGTTTTAGATATCTGCTATCCAGCATAGCGCCTATAACTAAAAATACTGTAGTGTATATTTAAAATTGCTGAGACTGGATGTTAAGTGTTCTTGCCATAAAAAAGAAAAATACATTTTTATATATGTACCAATGTGTGTATTTATGTCTATTTTTCATGTCTATGAATATGTGTGCATGTGTGTTTGTGTAGATATGTGCATATGTGCCTATGTATATATGTACATATGTACCTATGCATGTATGTACATATGTACCTATGCATATATGTATATATGTATGTTGTTAGCTATAGGTGTTAGGCTAAATACCAGATCTCCAGAATTCATTTGTCTTGCATAACTGAAACTTTGCATCCTTAACCATCACTTTGCCATAGCCGGCTCTCCTTCATGTCTGGCAACCCCCATCCTACTCTCTGCTTCTATGAGTTTAACTATTTTAGATTTCTTATATAAGTATTATGTGTCCTTATATCTGTAAGTATATCTATACATATATGCGTGTATACACATGGGTGGGTATTATGTGTGCATATGTTTATTTATATATAATATAGTTATAAGAAGCTCAATATTCAGTAAATCCCACTTTCCTCTCCTCTATTATTGCATTTGCTGGTGTCCCCAGAAATCACAAAGCCCTTTGGAAGTACCATCTCCCACTGCTAACAATTGCAAGACCTGAAACCAAAAACCAGTTTCTTTCCATCACTGGTTGTATTCCACGCCAGCAGGCATCCCACTGCACTGTGATTACCTGCTTATCTGCCACCCCACTAGAATGGGACTCTTCACAGGTAAGGGTGGCAGTTATACTATTTCTCCCGCATTTCTCACCATGACCAGCACTTGGTAGGTGCTAGATATGGCTGGCTGGCCAAAGTTAATAATCAAATAACTGAGTGAATCAATCAATCAATCAAGAGTAAATTACTTAGTGGGGTTCATAATCATGTTGGAGAGGTATTAAAGAATGATTCCAAACAAAATGATAAAGGACCCATGAGAGTCTATTCTCTAAGAAGTCTCTAGTCAGAGATGTCAGGTCAGCCCTTGGAAGGAGTTGAATATCTTGAAAGTTCAAACCTCCAATGCCTGCAGGGCCTAAGAAAGTAACAAAAATAACAACAGAGAAAGTTCTGGATACAGAGGCAAAGGAGAGCGCATGCATACATTCCAAATATTTTTAAATTGTTTGTTAATGTTGCACATGGCTTTTGTTTTTCATTTGCTGGGCAGGCAAGTCCAGTACATCCGTAGGGGCTGACTCTCAGGAGGTGACTTGCTAAAGGCCTTTTGCAATGTT
Organism: Pan troglodytes; assembly: GCF_028858775.2. NCBI lineage: Eukaryota > Metazoa > Chordata > Mammalia > Primates > Hominidae > Pan > Pan troglodytes. The sequence continues at coordinate 109,020,077 of NC_072412.2, read as the reverse complement.
AAAATAGAATTCATCTTGTTTGCAAGACAGCTAACAAAGCAAGTACCTCCATGGCTAATGTCACTCTCTACCCCTGCTCCCTAGGTTATGGCTTTGTTCTTTAATTACCATAAAATCATAAATGGCCATATTCAAAGCTCAGGCTGACACCATAAGATGTCAGAAGGTCGTGTCAGTGTCCTCACCAACTACTCAACTACACACTGTGGCCTCTCAACAGTTGACTTTGTCTGCATCCCCTATCGTCTTCCTACATGACAGCTTTGTGAAAAATACTAATTGATCTTGAGATAGCTGCAATAGAGACACAAAACAGCTTGGGTTGCTCTGTCACCAGAGGAAGGGAAGAGGTAAGGTGATTAATGATACCAGCAAGGAAGGTTTTATCTCAAATGAGATGCTTATGTAAGACAATCTGGCTTTTGCAACTTTCCTTTTCTGCTTGTGTTTTATTGGAGGTCAGAAGAAAAGTGCATTTGTAGGTGAAGATTTTCCCCTCGTGCTTTAATTTGTTTTATGGCTCTGTTCTCTAGCCAAGTGCCCAAGCACAGAGGAGAGGAAAGAGCACTAGACTTGGAGTCAAAAGGTCTGTATTCAGGCCTCAGCTTTGCGAACTTGGGCAGGTCAGTTGACATTTCAGAGCTTCAGTGTGTTCATCTTAAAAACGAGCTAGCAATCTATGCCTTGCCTTTTCCTGGGCACTACACCAGTTCTGCCTACACTCCTCATTTTGTTATTTTAGCATTAACCTCCTCATAAGTAAAAAGTTGAACACATACTCAAATACAGATAGATCATTTTGTTAGTCTTATACATGTTTTGTCACTTAAATATGTTGTGTTTGCTAAACATAAACAAAAATAGAAACTTTTGGACATTAACATGAAAATAAAAGAAGCTGTGATATCTCCTTCCCATGCCTACCTTGCATGTCCCATGGGACACATGCCCATCACTTTGGAAACAATGATCTGCATGTGATAGATTGTTTCTATTTCTTTAAATGTGACTTTTTTGGAATCTTGACACTCAAAGTATGGTTCATGGACCAGCAGCATCAGCATCACCTAAGACCTATTAGAAATGCAAAATTGCAAATCCCACCCCAGATCTGCTGAATCAGAATGATCTGCATTTTAATGTAATCTCCCTAGGTGATTAGGTATGCACTGACATGAAGCCTCTTTCTTGAAATAATTTCCTTTACTCATTAAGAATGTTTGCTTACCTTTCAAGACTCCAGGTATCCATAGTGTTAGTCTGCAAATCCTTCCTCCTGTCCCCCCACTACTCCCTTACACCCCACAAAGTTAGATTCAGCCATGGTTTTGATTCAGCATACCTTTATGTGTCCATAGTATACCGGCAACTCAGATGCCTACTTGATGTCAGACACATTCTCTTAATTATATTTGTCAGCCTTCTTGGTGTTCAGTAGTACTCATTAAAACAAAATTCAAGGCAGCCTGTTGTGAGAATCAAATGAGACAATGTGTGTGGAAACACAATCATGTATTTATTCTTTCATTTAAAAAAACTTGCCTTAAGCAGCCACCAGGTGCAAGGAATATTCCCAGGCATGTGGTAAAAAAGAAGGCTGAGGCACAGTCCTACCTTTGGGACCTCAAGGTCTAATGTGTAAAAAGTCCTGATTTGTATCCTCTTTCCCTGTTCATTCCTGTGACTGCTGCAGCCCCAGGCATTTCAGAGAGTAACAAGCACTCTGTGGGAGTTCAGGTGTTCACCCTTGGGATGGCCTTTGGTCTGGAATGTCCAGGTACCTTTTTCAGGGAAACCAGTCTCTGAGATTCCCTAGGACCCCAGCATAGCTCACTATGCCCCAGACTCTTTCTTCATTCTCCTTCCCTAGGGGTGCAGCTCTTTCTTCTTGGCTGAACTATTTTCAGCTGTAAAACAAAGGCAAACTTACTTATATCTTTAGTGGGGAAACCCAGTAAATAAACCCAAATGGATGTTTAAGAATTTAAAAGAACGTAGTAGAGGAAAGGCAATCTCTGCAAAATGGTATTATTCTTTTCAGTTGATAGATCCTAATTATAATGGCCTTTGTATGGGGTTCAATGAAATTGCCTCCAATTACAAAAGAAAGATGCTTAAAATTAATTTGTTACCACTAAGGAGTAAAATTTTAGAGCACCTGATATCACGGCCTAAATAAAAACCTGAAGCCCAGAAAGTATGCTCTAAAAAACAGACAATGCCATATTCGGTGCACCATCTGTCATGATGGAAGAATTAGTCTCTAAATAAACACCTTTAGTTAATTCCAATGGCTCAGAGCAATTGACGCACCTTGCCTGCTGCCCAAGCCTCAGCTATAAAGAAAATCTTTACTTCCTGGTTACAAAAATAGGAATTAAAGTGTAGAAGAAAAAAATAATCCTCTTGTGAACTCTCACTCCTATATTATGCAAGGTAAACCTTCAGTGCATTAGTCATCAACTTTTATATCACCTTTAGCAGCTGCTGTCCCTGCTTGAACTGTCATACCCAGTGTTCAACACAATAGATGAGTTTTCTTTAATACTTTACCTGTCATCTATAATTTTAATGCACTTTACTTTTTATTTTATTTTATTTTTTTTGAGATGGCATCTCACTCTGTTGCCATGCTGGAGTGCAGTGGTGTGATCATGGTTCACTGCAACCTCCTCCTCCTGGGTTCAAGCAATTCTCCTGCCTCAGCCTCCTGAGTAGCTGGGACTACAGGCGTGTGCCATCATACCCAGCTAATTTTTGTATTTTTAGCAGAGACGAGATTTCACCAGGTTGATCACGATGGTCTCGATCTCTTGACTTCATGATCTGCCCACCTCAGCCTCCTGAAGTGCTGGGATTACAGGTGTGAGCCACCACACCCAGCCTATTTCTGAAGTATTTATTCATCAACTGAATTTTAGCCTAGCACAACTGTAGTTTATTTCCTGAGTTACTTGTAAGTTGCTCAAACTAATTAGTAAAATGAAAATGATGATGTATAGTTCCATGTGAATCGCATTCTCTGGAATTGTTCAGTGCACAACCTGCACTACACGACATGGCTGCCCTGTTTTTACTGTTTCTCATTATACTCTCAAGCTTACAATATCAGTGTTATTGGTTTGTATCTTTTCTTTCTAATTTAAATTTGTAGACTGGTTTTATAGGTGAAATATTACTCTTGGGAAAAAGACTGGTTTTTCTCATGAAAATGCTTAACCACAGTAACATGAATGGTGTCACTGTAATTGCCATTTAAGGAGGGAAGAGGAGAATGAGGCAGAGTGGTGGGCTCATTAATTTCACTGCCGCTAACCACCAATATTCTGATCCAGCTCAGAGAGTGAGGCCAAAAGCCATATCAATCTACACTATGAACTATTTAGCACAGTGAAATGGAATGTCACAAAGCAAAGAAAGGAACAGACTGCTCTGCCACCATGTTGACCTTGAAGCAACAAAATTGAAAAGTCAATTACCATTTGGATTATAATTCTATAATGATGTCTTTATTATGGTAATGATTAAATTTTAAATAGAGTTATACACATTAAATCAGATTCTTAGCAGATTCCACTGCTTGAATTTGTAAAGACGCCCACTCAAACTTGTCCTTTGAGAGTAAAATGTATATAGCCAATTATTTTGGATTTGCTTATGAATAAATATTGTGCATAAAGAAGTCTATCATATTTGAAAGTTATAATTTTAGTGCTTTTGTAAAAAAACATTTTTAAAATCCCATGCCACATACTATATTTTAATAAAATAATATATTTAATAAATATATTTTACAACCTTTACATGAAAATTAAAGGAAATATATATGGAATGTATGGGGAATTATTTTAAATAGGGAAACATTTTCACCAAGTGGCGCAGTTCTTAGGAAATAGAAACTATGATAAATTAGTGAATTAAACATTTCTATAATTTTCAACAAAGACCTAAACAAGGTGACAATAAAGCACATGTCAATATGTTAAGCAACATTTGATGACAAAATTAGGATCCAATGAATATTGTCCCTAAAATTTTACTGTTATGATTTTATAAACAAATGAAATAAACATCAGAAGCATATTCTTTGGATAGTAGACAGATGTGCTTACATATTTTACATTTTTGTCTTATACAGGTATCAAAATTTATACACATTCATGCACCCACAAGCACATGAAATATGGGTTAAATTCTAGGGTTTTTATGGTTTTAGGTCTAACATTTAAGTCTTTAATCCATCTTGAATTAATTTTTGTATAAGGTGTAAGGAAGGGATCCAGTTTCAGCTTTCTACATATGGCTAGCCAGTTTTCCCAGCACCATTTATTAAATAGGGAATCCTTTCCCCATTTCTTATTTTTGTCAGGTTTGTCAAAGATCAGATAGCTGTAGATGTGTGGTGGTATTATTTCTGAGGGCTCTGTTCTGTTCCATTGGTCTATATCTCTGTTTTGGTACCAGTACCATGCTGTTTTGGTTACTGTAGCCTTGTAGTATAGTTTGAAGTCAGGTAGCATGATGCCTCCAGCTTTGTTCTTTTGGCTTAGGATTGACTTGGCAATGAGGGCTCTTTTTTGGTTCCACATGAACTTTAAAGTAGTTTTTTCCAATTCTGTGAAGAAAGTCATTGGTGGGTTGATGGGGATGGCACTGAATCTATAAATTACCTTTGGCAGTATGGCCATTTTCACAATATTGATTCTTCCTATCCTTGAGCATGGAATGTTCTTCCATTTGTTTGTGTCCTCTTTTATTTCGTCAAGCAGTAGTTTGTAGTTCTCCTTGAAGAGGTCTTTCACATCCCTTGTAAGTTGGATTCCTAGGTATTTTATTCTCTTTGAAGCAATTGTGAATGGGAGTTCACTCATGATTTGGCTCTCTGCTTGTCTGTTATTGGTGTATAAGGATGCTTGTGATTTTTGCACATTGATTTTGTATCCTGAGACTTTGCTGAAGTTGCTTATCAGCTTAATGAGATTTTGGGCTGAGACTATGGGGTTTTCTAGATATACAATCATGCAAATCAAAACCACAATGTGATATCATCTCACACCAGTTAGAATGGCAATCATTAAAAAGTCAGGAAACAACAGGTGCTGGAGAGGATGTGGGGAAATAGGAACACTTTTACACTGTTGGTGGGACTGTTAACTAGTTCAACCATTGTGGAAGTCAGTGTGGCGATTCCTCAGGGATCTAGAACTAGAAATACCATTTGACCCAGCCATCCCATTACTGGGTATATACCCAAAGGAATATAAATCATGCTGCTATAAAGACACATGCACACGTATGTTTATTGCAGCACTACTCACAATAGCAAAGACTTGGAACCAACCCAAATGTCCAACAATGATAGACTGGATAAAGAAAATGTGACACATATACACCATAGAATACTATGCGGCCATAAAAAATGATGAGTTCATGTCCTTTGTAGGGACATGGATGAAGCTGGAAACCATCATTCTCAGCAAACTATCACAAGGACAAAAAACCAAACACCACATGTTCTCACTCATAGGTGGGAACTGAACAATGTGAACACTTGGACGCAGGAAGGGGAACATCACACACCGGGGCCTGTTGTGGGATGGGGGGAGGTGGGAGGAATAGCATTAGGAGATATACCTAATGTAAATGACGAGTTCATGGGTGCAGCACACCAACATGGCATGTGTACACATATGTAACAAACCTACACATTGTGTACCTGTACCCTAGAAGTTAAAGTATAATAAAAATGTATATATGTTTTAGAAAATAAAAAAAGCTTGATTTCATAAACAAAAAACAAAAAACAAGCCAACAAAAAAATAAAGTTCTTTCTTACTAAAAAGAAAAAGAAATATGGGTTAAATTATGAATTTTATAATAAAAATATATGATGATTTGAATGTTCTGCAAATTTGTATCTGAGTGGCCTTGGGCAGATTTTTAATCTCACTCTCCTTAATTGTCAACTACGACTAATGAAATCTACATCATGAGAGAGGGTTGAGAAGTAAATGTGTGCCTGTAGCTAAAGCTGGCAGTGTAGAAGTGCGAAACAAACCTCCCTGCTCTCTGTCTGTGGCCTTGCTTGCAGGATTGAGGTCTAGGCAACGTGACAAAGAATCCCTTTTTTCATATCAATGGCCCACAGATTTTCAGTCTGTCTTTCCCTGTCACCCTCTTCTTTGCGTTACTTCCTATAATGCTAAAGTACATGTGAGGTTCAATCTTCCCTTAGAATCACAAACTTGGGTTTTGCTTTATAGAGTAAAATACAGCAGGCCTCACAGCATGCTTTAGTCCAAACGTACATAATAGCCTTCTTAATTTGACAAAAAGGAAAAATACTTGTGAAGAATTTTCCATATGGATATTTGGACCATGTCCCCAGAACTATTTTCATCTTGCAAATTCAAAACTCTGTACTCATTAAACAATATTGGCATTCTCTTAATTCTGCCTGAATATACAGTGGTATAAAACAGATCTCATTTGATTTAAATTAGGTAATAAAGTAGTAAGACACTCAAAACAAATATGCTATATTAGCTTTGAACTTGAGAAAGAGGATTTAGGGTATCTAGTGGAAGAATATTCTAAGCAGCAAAGCATTCAAAAAGAAGCAGAGCATAAAGGTTTGGAAAATTTGCAGCCTAATGATGCAATAAAAAAGAAAAACCCATTTTTGGAGGAGAAATTCAAGATGGCTGCAGAAATTTGCATAAGTAACAAGGATCCAAATGTTAATCACCAACACAATTTGGAAAATGTCTCCAGGGCATGTCAGAGACTTCACAGCATCCCTTCCCATCACAGGCCTGGAGGCCGAGAAAGGAAAAATGGTTTTGTGGGCCGGGCCCAAGGCCCTGCTGCTTTGTGCACCCTCAGGACGTGAGGTCCTGTGTCCCAGCCATGGCTAAAAGAGGCCAACATAGAGCTCAGGTGGTTGCTTTAGATGGTGCCAGCTCCAAGCTTTGGTGGCTTCCACATGATGCTGAGCCTATGGATGCACAGAAGTCAAGAATTGGGGTTTGGGAACTTCTGCCTAGATTTCAGAGTATGTATGGAAATACCTGGATGTCTAGGCAGAAGTTTTCTGCAGGGGTAGAGCCCTCATGGAGAACCTCTGCTAGGGCAGTGCAGAAGGCAATTGTGGGGTTGGTACCCCCACAGAGTCCCCACTGGGGTACTGCCTAGTGGAGCTGTGAGATGAGCGCCACTCTCCTCTAGACCCCAGAATGGTAGATTCACCTATGCCTTGCACCATGTGCCTGGAAAAGCCACAGTCAATGCCAGCCTGTGAAAGCAGCTGGGATGGGGGGAGGGGTACCCTCCCACAGGGCTTAAAGTACACAGGGCTTAAAGCTGCCCAAGGCTGTGGGACTCCACCCCTTGCATCAGTGTGACCTGGATGTGAGACAGGGAGTCAAAGGAGATCATTTCAGAGCTTTAAGATTTGACTAACCCACTGGATTTCAGACTGGCATGGGGCCCATAGCCCCTTTATTTTGGCCAATTTCTCCCATTTGGAATGGGTGTGTTTACCCAATGCCTGTACCCACACTGTGTCTAGGAAGTAACTAACTTGCTTTTGATTTTACAGGCTCATAGGCAGAGAGACTTGCCTTGTCTCAGATGAGACTTTGAACTTGGACTTTTGAGATAATGCTGGAATGAGTTAAGACTTTGGAGGACTGTTAGAAGAGCATGATTGTGTTTTGAAATGTGAGGACATGAGACTTGGGAGGGGTCAGGGTGAAGTAATATGGTTTGGCTGTGTCCCCACCCAAATATCATCTTGAATTGTAGTTCTCATAATCTCCATGTGTTGTGGGAAGGACCCAGTGGGAGGTAATTGAATCAGGGGGGCAGTTACCCTCATGCTGTTCTTGTGATAGGGAGTTTTCACAAGATCTTTTGGTTTTATGAGGGGCTTTTCCCCCTTTGCTCAGTATTTCTCCTTGCTGCTACCATGTGTAGAGGGATGTGTTTGCTTCCCCTTCCACCATGATTGTAAGTTTCCTGAGGCCTTCCCAGCCATGCTGATCTGTGAGTCAATTCAACCTCTCTTCTTTATAAACTCCCCAGTCTTAGGTAGGTATTTATTAGCGACATGAGAATGGACTAATACATCAGCCTTCAGAAGTGGTAGAAATAATTTCTATTGTTTACAAGTCACCCAGTCTATGGTTTTTTGTTATAGCAGCCTGAACAGACTAAGGCAGAAAATTGGTACCTGGAGTAGGCTGCTGTTTTCACATATACTTTAAAATGCAGAAGAGCTTTGGAACTGGGTAATGGGTAGAGGCTCGAAGAATTTTGATGTTCATGCTAGTAAAATCCTACATTGCCATGAACAGCCTCCAACTTGTAAGAACAGCAGCACACGCTGCTCCCAGCAAAGCCATTAGAGGAGGGGCACTCAGATACTTGGGGACCCAACTCCTGCACAGCAAAGCTGCAAAGGTGAAGCCTTCACCTTAGTGTATGCAGTAGACAGGACCCCTGTGCCAGTGGAGGGCAGAGCATTGAGCCAAAGGAGGTTATTCTTAAGCCTTAAGGTTTTGGGCATGCTTGGGACCAGTCACTCCATTCTTTCCTATGTGTTTCTTTTGAAATGGAAATGCCCATTCTGTGCCTGTTTCACCATTGTGTTTTGGAAGCACGTAACATGCCTGAGATCACAGGTTCAGAGCTGGAGAGGAATTTGCCTCAGGATACCTCGAGTCTCACTCATATACGATTAACATGACATTTAGATGAGACTTTGGACTTTAGACTTTCAAGTTGTCCATGGAACAAGTTAGGACTTTGGGGGCTATTGGGGTGGTATTTGGCATGCAAGTGGGACATGAATTTCAAAAGATCAGAGGTGGAATGATAAGGGCTGAATATTTATGTCCCCTCAAAATTCAAAAGTTAAAATCCTAATCTCAAGATAATATGGTATTAGGAAGTGTGGCCTTTGGGAGATGACTAGATCATAAGGACAGGGTCTTTATGAATGAGATTAATGCTTTTCTAAAAGGGACTTCCAAAGACGATCCCCCTCACCCCTCCATCGTGTAAGGATACAAAAAGAAGCCAGCCATCTATGAGAAAGCAGTCCCTTACCACACATCAAATCTGTTCGTGTCTTTACTTGGACTTCAGGCTTCCAGAACTTTGAAAAATAGCTTTCTGTTGTTTATAAGCCACTCAGTCTATGATACTCTGTTACAGCAGCTACAATGGGCTAAAATGTTGATCTTTCCATGACCTCCTTTCTGTAACTAAAAATTCTGAACAGGAGAGAGAGGAGAGAGAGAGAAAGACAGGAAGCTCGAGAGAGGAGAGAGAAAAACAGCATCTTTATTATGGTATTCACCCTCTCGTCAGTTCTCGGAATATTTACTTTTAGTGTCTGCCCCTCACACTGAACTTAGTCTCCCAAAAGCAAAGACTGTTTTATGCAACTTCATATGTTCGATGAGCAGCACAAAGCATGATATATAGTAACGTTCACCACATGCACATCTAACACATACCACAATTGTAAAGCTGTACACAAATTTGTAATTAGAATTTCTACATAGTTTTCACTTGGCATTAAAAATTATGTCCCTAAAATGAGGCAATAGCCTACTATTTTTATAAAGACTTGAAAAAATTATTTATTTATATTTGTCCACTTTTATTTTACAATACACTAATCTGAGATAAATTAGTATTCTGAAAATCTCTATAGCATGTTACTTCTGAACTGGTAAGCATGAGTTTCTCAAAGCAAGATTCCATTCTTAGTTTGGGGTCACAGAAGATTGCTTCTTTGCCCTGATTACTGCTGCAGACAAGAGCTGATGCGAACTGCTCTGCCACCATTCCTCAAATGCTGCAGTCAAAATTTCATTGTGGTCACATTTTTACTTCCAAGTGCCCACCTCTCCCCCGCTCCTTTTTATCGTGTAACTAAGATGTATTCTAACATGCAAACATAAGTATACATTTACAGCTTAGTGTGCTTGTTTCAGAATCCCAGCCAAACTTTGTTTTTCTTGATGAATTGTGACTGGGTCAGAAAAATGCAGGCAGACAGTGACCCATTTGTCCACTTAATATATTTGGCAACAAATGTAATTGTAAATATAGCAGGTTAGTGTTTGAGGGAGGAAAATGCAGTATTGTTATAAGAATAATAATGTCCACTTGAAGCTATACCAATTACCCAAGTCTGTGCACATCCAGGCTGCATCACTGAATTGCTGAATATATGTATAAGCAATTCAGAAAGGACTTAAAAGTTTTTAAATGTTTCTTCTCTTTCAATGAGATTCACTCACACATGATTCTTAAATGGTCTTCATATCCAGTTTGAAACTGAGCGCATGTTTGGGGTCAAGTTCAGTTTGGTATTTCGTGGTACTGAAAAAGAAAATGAACTTTCAAAAGAAGAATAGGATTCTAGTTTCTATTAATGGTATGCAAAGTGCCAGCATGCAAGCATGTTACATAAAATCTAAAAGATAAATTTAACTGATGCATTTTCCAGTTAAACATTAGCTTTAACATGGATACTGAGACTCTAATGTTTCACAAGGGTAAGTTTGTAATTGAGACACACAGTATTTAAAACAGGTGGAGACCATGCCTAGCTCCCCTTGGAAGTTTAATGCCACAGCAAATAATTAAATAGAATTTATTGGGCAAATAAGGAAAAGCCACTCCAAATTAAATCTCGCAATTATTACTGTATAAGGCATTTATGCAGTGCTTCTTGTTTTTATAATAATTGCTATCACTGTCATACTGTTTCACAAATATCTATTCCTCTACTATTAGAGGTCTCATTTCATTGAAATATATCCAAGATCAGACAGTAAATCTGGATATCAAGCACACAGGGAGACAGTGCCAAAACCCTGTGCTCATCAGTTTACACAGAGAATGCTTTGAAACTGGGTTTCAATCCAAACAAGTTTCATGCATAGAGTAGAAACTGCTTCCTTAAAAGACCTGTATCCATGGCCCTGAATACAGATGCGTCTGGTGTTTGCTTTCCTCAGCACAGAAGCCACGGTCCTGTGGAACACATGTTGGAATCTTAATGTTAGGGCATCAGCAAGTTGTAGTCAGGGCAATTAAAACAATGCGTGGAGCACTGACCCAGACCCTGATGACACCCAAAGTTTCCACAACGCAGCAATTTCAAATATTTAATTCAATTTTTACAGCAGTTGTCTAAAATGGATGATGTCAGAGCACAGTCTGAATTCAAGGAACTCTCAGTTGAAGAGATCAGAAAGTCAAAATAAACACGTATTTAAGACGAATGTGTTCTGTGACCCTTCCCCAGAATGTGTTGGGTCGTGTGTAAAACTGTGTTCAGGTGGATAAAGTTTATAGAAACCCTACAGTAGAGTAAAAAAGTCAGGGTAAGCTTTCTGGAGGCGAGGCAGGTCAAATGAATGATATGAATGATGGGCTATAACTTAGTAGAGAAAAGGAATGTGCAGGAGAACCATCTCTAAAACTCTTGTCGACACCTATTTCCAAATCCAGTGTTTTACATCACAGAGAATGGTTCGTCAGTGATGTAGGCTCTGTAATGTTGCTACCTGAAACAGTCTGGAAAGTCTCCATTTACCAGGACTTTGCTGAAGAAATAGTTTGAATGACTATAAAAAATGGGAATTTCATTCTTTTAAAAAGTCAACATTGGCAGGGCACGGTGGCTCACGCCTATAATTCCAGCACTTTGGGAGGCCAAGGCAGGTGGAACATGAGGTTAGGAGTTCAAGAACAGCCTGGCCAAGATGGTGAAACCTCATCTCTATTAAAAATACAAAAATTAGCCAGGCGTGGTGGCGGGTGCCTGTGATCCCAGCTATTTGGGAGACTGAGGCAAGAGAATCGCTTGAACGCAGGGGGCAGAGATTGCACTGAGCTGAGATCGCACCACTGCACTCCAGCCTGGGTGACAGAGTGAGGCTCTGTCTCAGAAAAACAAAACAAAAAAGTCAACATTACTGGTGAGAAAATCTTAGGTGGGCTTTGCTCGTGAACAAAACACCAAGCACTCCCTTCCCAACTCTACAAGGCTGTCAAGATCATGAGCCTCATGGACACAGGTGGACTGGTGGATGAAAAGTGAGAAAAACACAGCATCAATCAGTAAGCCTCTCTCCCAGCCAACACCCCTCCAACACAGGACTGGACCCCATCACTGTGGCAGCACCTATGGCAGCTGTCAGCATCACTGGACCCACAGAAAAGGCCATGGACCCCTAGGACAGAAACCCGTCCCAGGCCAGAGAGCAAGTGTTAGGCTGGATACCAGGGCCTTCCGAGAGAAAAGACTTCATGTAGCCTAACCCTTACTGTCGTCCCTGTGTTTCCTTAACAAACCTACATTCTCCCCTCTCTCACTAACCTGACTCCATGCCCTCTGGACCTTCTTCTTAGTCAACAGCCATTTGGCTACATCTTCAACATCTTCAACCCTTTTGCACAACAGTCCCTCAATTTCCCTTGTCTTACAGAAAACCTATGGATCTCTGAAGATAACATTTCCCTTCAGCACTTTTGTTCTTTTTTCTAAGGTCAGAAAGTAGGAACATAATTCTCGCTTTGGAATTTTCTGTGCTTTTTATCCCACTGCTCTCTCTGTAAAATGTTTGGTTTCTTTGACCGTAGGACCACCCTGCATTGCCCCCTCTCAACCTCCCCATCGCTGTCATCTCCAGCCCTCCGAGACATTCCTCAGTTGATGAAGAGGCCTCCGTGTGGCTGGAGGCTTCCTCTGCATCTCCGGTTATAATTCCAGGCTGCCTCAGCATCCATATGAAGTTGCCCTGACAATCTTACTTTCAGATTTAATGACTTCCTAGACTAAAACTATCTTCTCTTTATTCTATCACAACCACCCTCCCCTACCGTCCCACCCTGGACTGCTTCTGGTCTAAATCATAAATCAAAATATTCCACTTTTCAGCCACAGCTTCCCATCATTCCATCCTACATACAACGACCTCCACAGAACTGAGCTTCAGTCTCATAATGAGAACTTCATTCTTAACCCTTCTGCTTTCTTTCTTTGCAAGAAAATATTGTCATTCCTTCTTTATCACCCAGTTAGCCCATGATTTAAATCATGCATTTGTAAATATCCCAAACTCTTTGGTTTCTTGTGTTTTCTTTGTATCCGCTTATCAAGCTCCCAGTTCTCCTTATGGGAAATTATACAACTGAGAAGATTGGTGTCACAGTCAATTTAGGTTCATCATTCAGAACTGCATTTCACTCTGGATGGTCAGTTCTCCCTCCCCTCTCCACAGACTGAAATCAATACCACTGCAATCTCAGCAACCCTCCAACCTTCTCACCCAGCCCTTCTTCAGGAAGTGATCTTGTATGAAAACTGCAAGCATAAGCTAAGGATACTCTTACCTGTCCATTGCCACACCTACAAACTACCAGGGTTTACATGCAGCTTTTTCCTCCAGGGGAGAAACTGTTCTTCCTATTAAAGCCCACTCTCTCCATAGGGCTCCTTTCAGAAATCCTATGGTATCAACTATGGAGGTTTTCTCATGTATTTTCAACTTCCCCCTACAAATAGGATTAAATTATTCTCATCAGCATGAAAATACGTACCGGTTTTTTCCGTAAAACCACAATTAAAAAATGTCTGTTTGGACATAACTTCTGTTTCCTTCTTTCATAACCAAGTTTCTGAAGTCTGTTTTATAAATGCTACCTATGCTTGATTTCTCATTCACGTAGCCACTTACTGGAATAAGTTCTCTAGTGCTACCATTCAACAAAATCTAAAGTCAACAGTGATATCTCTGTTGCTATATCTAATGAACAACTTTTCTTCCTCATTTTACTTGTCATCAGCATTATAAAGAGCTTCCCACTTCCTATTTGGAGAAACATTCTCTTCTTTTGTCTCCCATGATGTATGATCTTGGCATTCCTCCCATCTCTCAAATAGCTCCTTGGGGTTTTTTTTGCCAGCTCTTTTTCCCCCTCTCGATCTTAGAAAGTTACCGTTTCTTAGGATTGTTCCTGAACTCCAGTGTCTTTTCTTGGTAGACCACCTTTTGGGAAATCTCCTGTATTCCTTTAAACACCGTTTTGTGCATTCAGACCAGCCCACACTGCAGAGCTCCATGTCGGTTTACTCTGCTGCCTATGTGACATTTCTATTGGGTCTCGAATCATACCAAATTTATCCTTCACAAAACAGAAATTCTAATATTCTTCCGAATGCTGATTCCCCTTCAATATCCCCCGTCAACCCAGTTTGACATTCCAGAAACTTTTGAGGAAATTTTGCTTGTCCCTTCTCCTTCAGTTTGTTACCAACTTTTATCAAGTCTACAGCCTATATATCTCTCTAACCTGCAACTTCTCTCCATCTCTATCATACAACCTAGTTCAGCCTACATTCTGTAGTCACCAAAAAAGAAGAGCTCATAAAAAGACGATTTTAATAATGCCATTGCCTGCCTTAAACCTTCCATTGATTCCACTGCACTTCAGACAACATCAAAATTCAAATCTGGCTCCTCCCTACCTTTCCAACAAAATGAGCCACGCTGCCTTTCTTTCTGATCCTTGAGCCACCCAGTTCTGTCTATTTCAAGGACTTCTCACATAATCCTTCAACTTGGAAATCTTTCTCTTTCCTGCTTGCAACCCCACCTCTCCTATATATGACTAATCTTATTTTCTTTGGTCTTAATTCAAATGTCACATGGTCCCTGCATATATGCTTCCAGGTCGTAGCAGCATCAGCATCAGCCTTAGAGGCCAGCAACCTTGGTTCTGGCCAGGGTTCTTGTAATGCAGAGGGCTCCACTCTTGTCCACCCCTTCTTTCTTCGCTGCCCATGGTGTATGGAATCCAGATAATCCCTGCCCAAATGACAAGAGACCCAGAGCCTGCTCTCAGGATTTCCCTCAGGTCACCTTCCATTCCAGAAGGTGAAATCATGCCTCTGGTGTGCATACCTCCAGGACAAAGGGCAGCCTAGTAACTGCTATTTGCAGTGCAGGGGAGAAGGTAAAGAAATGAGATTGAACTACTACTGTTACTGCTGTTCAGCGGGTGTGATGCCTATACAGGTGTGCAGGAAGCCATTCATGGTGTGATGTCTACACAGGTAGATAGGAAGCCATTCATGGTATGATGTCTACACAGGTGGATAGGAAGCCATTCATGGTGTGATGTCTACACAGGTGGATAGGAAGCCATTCATGGTGTGATGTCTACACAGTTGGATAGGAAGCCATTCATGGTGTGATGTCTACACAGGTGGATAGGAAGCCATTCATGGGTGGGTGTGCTGTCTACATACATGTTCAGGAAGCCCTTCATGTGCAATAGGAGGAAGCAGGAATCACACAAGGGACTGGTGCAGAACAAGGTGTCACCTTGTCGCCAGGATGCGTATGGAAGAGTGAGGATTAGGCTAGATTGAGTGGCATGTAACATGTTATCATCTGTAGTGTGACATTAAAGAAATGTCCTAGAAAAATACTTTTCATTGGCTTGTTCATAACTTTTCACGGAAGGAAAAGTAGTTATAAACCCCAAGTAAGAGACCATACATAGTCCAGATCGGTAATACCTGGAAATGGCACGGAACAGTAGTAACAGAAAGGAGATGAAGTGGACAGATTTGGAGGACAATAAGAATACAATGACTGGTCCTAGCAACTGCTTAAATGTAGTAAATGCAATGCACAGCCGTGTGCTACTTTCCTGAATCATAAAGTACAATTCCTATTTTACTGGATGCTTTCTCATTACAGACCATATTCTTTAAATTAATCTAGTGCCCAGACTGTATATTAACTCTCAATTCTACAGATGGCTTGGAGGCCTATAAACAATTATAGAAGTTGAGTCCTCTAGTAAAGAAATACATAGATTAATGTTTCAGCAAACTAATTAAGGTAGGAGAGTTTTGAGCCAAAATATTACCCTAAAGGTTTTTTAAGAAAAAGTAAGAAAAACTCATCACAATTGTTGCTTATAAGTTGCTTATAAACTTATAATCAGAAGCAATTCCAGGGTAGAAAATAGAGACTAAATGAAAAAAGTTAGCATCCCTAAAGTAAACTTATCGCTGCTGATAACTATCATCATTACTCACAAGACAGAGACTTTGAATGCTCCAGCCACTCCAGGGAGGTCCATTTGCTATTCTAGGAAAACAAGACACTAAAGCTTTGAATCACTAAATGGCAGACTAGTTAACTAAAAGAGCGATGCAACATCTAAAGTTATAACCACATATATGACAATTAAAGGAGGAAAAAAGATCTTGGCAAAAATATAAAACCTGGGATGACTCCAGCTTTCTCACTATTGGAAATCTCAATACATTCAGGTTTATGCTGCCTAAAAAATTCTATACTCTAAACCGATTTCAAGGAGATGCAAAGGTTTTGAAAAATAAAACCCCAGATTATAGAGGAAATCACAGTGCCAAGGGCTAATAACAGGGAAGCTAAAATAAGAATTAGAACAACGGCTATTTGAGAAATGTTTCAGAAGGTTATTCCATAAAAGCAAATGTAAAACTATTACGTAGGATAACAAAACAGCTTATAATAATTATGTTCATGCAATTGCTGTTGTGTTTAGATTAATATTCCTTGAAGAAACTAGCTGTGTTGCTATCAAATATGTTCAATCTTTAAAATGTTCTCTTTCTCTAACTAGTATGACAGGTTTTACTGTATTATTAATTGAACTTGGGAACAGCACCTCATTCCCTCTTCTGGAAGCTCTTGGTAATTCACCTATACCCATTCTAAATGTTACTGTCTTTTAACCCAGGCTGTTCTCCACGCAACTGTGACTATAATGACCCAGGGCAATGTGTCTGTATCTCTGAAAACTTTGATAACTATCACACACTGCAACAGATGGATTTAATCAAACGTTTAAGTATTAAAAATACATCTAAAGTAGATTCTAGAGGCATGTGTAGGCAAACATTATGAATGAGTTTACACAGAGCAAGTGTGTAGTGTTTCATCTTACTGAATGAACTCAGCCAGCCTAACTAAATGGTGTCCCATAAGAACCTTGTAAACCCAGTTCCTCCGTGGGTGGTGGCCTCCTGTTCTCTTACTAGACTCCAGTGCAGCATGATTCTTGACACCATCTACCCCATGTCCCTCAGCTAAATTGCAGCAGATGTGGCCCTAATCTCTTCCATGTGAAGGGAAATATCATTTATAAGTGTATTGGGGACTTCTTCATCTTACGCAACAGCAGCTGGAAACTTTAATTTTCTCCACACAAAATGCATGCATTATGGGTGTGAAATTACAGAAGGTTGTATAAGTCCCTAGTTCTGGCACCTCATTAAACACTTTGCAATGCATTCCCATTTAAAATAAAATTTTAAAAAGTAGCCTACACACATGAGCTTGAATGTATGTGTGGTTGATCCTAAAATATTTTGATGAGTATTCATTCGCATGCAATTCCTCTTAATTTTAGTCACCTCAATCACAGGCTATATTAAATAAGATAAAAATGAGTTGGGGGATTAGGATAAAAAGTTTTGGAGTATAATAAATGTCCATAGTATCAAATGTTTTTGCAAGAATGATGCTACTTTTTTGCAGTCTTGAATTCCAAAAGTTCACTTCTCGTCCTGAAAAAAAAAAGGTTATAATGTCTCTTTAAAAATGCATGCTCTCAACTAACAGAGGCCAGCTCAGCACATTTTTAACAAACCAAAACAGTGCCAAAAATATTGTCAAATCAATGCAGGTCTCACCTTACTGGAGCTTAGACTGTGAAAATAGCACAATGGAGTCAAAGCAAATATGGGTGTGACATTTGATGATTCTGCTCTATGTGCTTGATTAGAGAGAGAGAATGAATAGAAATGATTCTGGTGACTCTTCCCTCCATTCTGCTCAGTAAGTGCTTGTGTTGAATGAGAGTGAAACAGGGGATTGAATCTGTTGCTGTCCCAGTTGATCCTTGCTATTTGCCTCTTAAATTATGCTCAGCTTGCTACCCAATTGTCCCTAAACACAAGTGAATCAATTACTCAGCTGAAGAATGAGGATTTGATATAATTTTGGAGAAAAAAGTGGTAAAAACTTTTTCTAGACAGCACTTTCCTAAGGGATTTTTGAGGGTAATTTTATAATATGCATGTTTTCCTTAAAGTGTTGATTTTAAAACCCAGTCCTCATGGAAAATAAACCCAACTATGTAAAGATGCAATACCTGCAGTACAACTTGTTTATTATGATCTAGGCTAAAATTGAATTCCTTGCACAACATGAAGAAAGCCTGAACACATAGCTCCTTAAAGCTTCTGTATTTTCTGAATGATATAAATTGGGTGATACATGAAAGAAAAAGATAATTTTTAAATATTTTTGTTAGTTTTTTAAATCACAAAAGTAATAACTGCTCATCTTTGAAAACTTAGAAATCAAAAAATGGCTTACACAAACACGGAATAAAAACCATTAGTATCTTGGTACATCTATTTCCAATAAGATAATATACTATACATATAACTTTTAGATCTTGTAATTTTTCAGACAACCATATAACTGGAAAATTTTCCATTTGGGATATTTAGGGATATTCAGACTCAATGTGATTTTAACAACTCTTCATTAGTATATCTTAAAAACATTACAATTTAACCAATATCCTACTGTATTTTTAGACTGTTAGTATTTCTATAATTATATTTACAATGATGAAATTTTATTTATCTCTCTTTTAAAAAACTCTTTTATTTATCCATCATTTTAAAAATCTCCAGATATTTCTTAGGACAAATTCCTAGAAGTGAAATTGCTGGTTCACAGGGAATGAACACTATTTGGTCTGTTGATTTTTGGATACCAATGCCTTCCAGAAAGTTAAGTAAAATTTAAACTTACAACATTGATTGACTAAAGTGTCTCTTTTCCATCATCCTCACCAACTAGGGTATCTTAATTATTTTAAATCATTGTCAATAGGACAGGCTGCCATGCCCAGGAGGATGCTGACCACATTTAACAGAAAGGCAATCACATGCATAGTTGTAGTCATCAAATAGGTTAACTGCTGTAACAGAAATACCCAAATCTCAGTGACTTCAGCAATAACATTTTACCACACCAGTTCAGTGCACACGTTGGATAGGCAGCCATGTAGTCCTTTAGGGACAACTCCAGCCTCTGTCCAACTTTCTTGTAATACCATCACCCAGCACTCTGGCCAGCTCTCATGGGAAGAGAATCACATAGGAGGAATTTCTATGGTCAAGGCCAGGAAATCAGCTGCCCACACTTGCTTACATATTCCATTAGGTATGACTCAGTCCCAGGGACACACTCAGCTTCAAAGAGGCTCTGGACACAGTCTAGCTGTGAGCCAGAGAAGAAAAGGCAATCAATTTGTTGAATGTCAAGCCATCTTTGCCACACGTTAGCATTTGTTTACATTTTAATGTAATTAGAAAGTTTCTATATTTTAAAAAGATAATTCAGTCCATTCACATTTAGATTAATCATGGAATCACTTATATACATAAAATTGTATGCCTGCCTTTCTGCATTTTTCTTTCCTTTTCTTGTTGCATACCTTTCCCCCCTTTACTTCTGCTAGTTGGATACGAATATTGTCCACTTCATTTTCCCTCATTCATTTGTAACTCTACTATACTTTTTTATTCCAGTAATGGTTACTATTAGCATATATTGAATTAATTTGAACAAGATAACCTCTAATTATTCACAATGGCTTTCTAAATTATCTACTTCGCCACTGCCCCTACCCATACAATAAGACCTGCAGAATCCTCTTACTTTCTCTTTCTCCTACCCCCGCCTCCACTCTTCATGAGATCTCAGAAATGTCTGTATCCTCATTTTCTCATTCATTACTTCCTCCTACTCCTAGATTTTGATTAAAAATTTCAGACATCATCAATATTTCTATGAAAGAATGAACACTCACTTTCAAGAGCTTTTGTGTTTATATTATGTCTATCCTTAGCTTTTATGTTTTAACTCTGTATTATAGATGGATTAAGAGATCTTGATCTCTGTTCTGGTCAATTTGTCATGTATCAATGTTATTTTCTTAGTACTTTCCTCAAATTAGGTACTAGGATGACACACTTTTGGCTGGAAATAGAGTTCTTCCCTTGCAGTCCTTTGATGTCAAATTATAGATGCTATACCACTTCTTATAGTTATCTCATTTCCTTTGTAAGAAACTGTTCTTTGTGCATCAACATTACTGACCTATTGGGTTGGATAATTCTTTGTCATGGAGGCTGTTCTGTGCATTGTAAGATGTTGAGTAGTATCCCTGCCCTCCTTGGCCACCCACTAGATGCCAAGAGCACCATACTCAATTGTGTCCATCAAAAATTTCTCCAGACGTTGCCCAATGTTCCCTAGTGTCAAAATGCTCCCAGCTGAGAACCACCAACCAAGAAGCTTATAAAACTTGTTTCTATCTGAGAGTTTAAGAAGTTTTAGCACAACAAATATAATTGTTTGGGTTTTTATAAATTTGTCTATACATCTTTCAATGTTCATCCTTCGATAAAAGGTAAGTCTGTTTAAAATTATCTCTGCCCCTATGGATTGGGGCTTCAGGTCAACTCTGAGCCTCAGGTGAGGCCCTTAAATAAAAAATACTCTGTTATCTTTCACATTATCTCAAACACAAATGCATGGAACCTCAGCCTTCTAATTCAATCAAGTTTTGCTTTTGTGGGATCAGTAAAACCCTGGAAATTCACATGCACTGGAATCTAAAATAGTTGAACTCAAAGACATAGAGTAAATGGTTGCAACCAAAGGCTAGGGGTGAAGGGATTGAGGGGATGTTGGTCAAAGAACACAAAATTTCAATTAGACAGGGAGAATAAGTTTAAGAGATCTGTTGTACACCATGGTGACTATAGTTACTAAAAATACTTAAAAATTATTAAGAGAGTAAAAAGTCCTCAGCCTCCAAATTGATAAATATGTGAGGTAATGCAAATGTTTAAATACCTTAATCAATTGTATACATATATCAAAACATTGTGGTACGTACCATAACTCTATACAATTTTAACTTCTCAATTTTTAACAATTGTATAAACAAAAAAGAAAAGACGATTCACCTGAGGTCAAAGCTGACCTTCTCCCCTGATTGCCAAGGAGGAAGCGACTCTTTTCTCCACCTCCTAAAAGTTCACCAAAACCAATAGCTCCCTTCCACAGCAGCCACTTGTCTCAAGAAAAACAAAACAAATTGCTTCAGAATGAGTAGTAGAGTGCAAGCAAGTTATGTTCAAGTTGCCATGTTCCCAGAGTCACCTTCAGAATGTATTTTAAAAGACTTGTTCTTGAATTCAAGAATTTGGGAAAACTCGGGAAAGGCTTAGGAAAGAGAATATTCCATGTATGAAACTTGCTCCAATGTTACTATTATTATAACATAATAACATGATATGATAATAACATTAAACACAAAGAAAAATGAAATATAATTCACTTTCAACTGAACTCCAAAGAAATCAGTAATGACTTTAGCCAGTATGAACATGGTGAGGATTTTTAACATTAGAAATAAGATATCTCTCTAGCATTCAAAATTCCTCCAGAGGAGTAGATATCTGTATTAACATAAAAAGATTCCACTGACACATCCTACCATCTCCACTACAGATAAAAAGAATGTGCCATTACAAAATGGAGTAAGACCTTAAATAGACCCCAAAGAAATCACCAATGTAAAAAGTCCCATTTCTAAGGAATGATTTTCTTGGTTGATAAGTTAAATATATTCAAATAGGTGCTAAATGAAAGCGGAATGCTTTTATAATATAAAGTACAAGTCAAGGTACAAAGGACAGAATTTCTCATTTATCAGTGACAGAGGCAAATAGAAAATCTGACCTCAGTCTTATCAGATATGTCCTTCTCAAAATAAGCAAGGAACTGCTACAAATCCCAAAAGCAGAAACAACAAGGACAAAACTTAGTGCACCTGTTTGACTGATAAAAAAAAATCTTGTGAGGTTGATTAGATTAAGTCAAGTAAATGAGCCAAAGGAACTGCGTAAGTCTCACTGCTTACCATGTCCTTATCCTTTTAGCAATAACTGTTACAAGTTTTCAAATGAGCAATAAAATATCTGCAACAAAACCCAGAGTAGACTTGAAATGGCTTGGCTCTGTGTTCCCACCCAAATCTCACCTTGAATTGTAATAATCCCCACATGTCAAGGACAGGACCAGGTAGAGATAATTGAATCACAGGGGCAGTTTCCCCCATGCTGTTCTCATGATAGTGAGTGAGTTCTCATGAAATCTGATGGTTTTATAAGGAGCTTTTCCCCCTTTTTCTTGGCACTTCTCTTTGTTGCCACTATGGGAAGAAGGATGTGTTTGCTTCACCTTCCACTATCATTGTAAGTTACCTGAAGCCCCCAGCCATGCTGAACTGTGAGTCAATTAAATCTCTTTTCTTTATAAATTACCAGTCTTGGGTATGTCTTTATTAGCAGTGTGAAAACAGACTAATAGAGTAAATTGGTACCGGTAGAGTAGGGTGCTGCTGTAAAGATACCCAATAATGTACAAGCAACTTTGGAACTGGGTAGAGGATGGAACAGTTTGCAAGGCTTAGAAAAAGACAGGAAGATGTGGGAAAGTTTGGAACTTTCTAGAGACTTGTTGAATGGCTTTGTCCAAAATGCTGATAGTGACATGGACAATAAAGTCCAGGCTAAGGTAGTCTCAGATGGAGATGAGGAACTTGTTGGGAAATGGAATAAAGCTGATCTTGCTATATTTTAGCGAAAAGAATGGTGGCATTTTGCCTCTGCCCTAGAGATCTATGGAACTTTGAAGTTGAGAGAGATGGTTTACAGTATCTAATGGAAGAAATTTTTAAGCAGCGAAGCATTCAAGAGGTGACTTGAGTGCTGTTAAAAGCACTCAGTTTTAAGTATTCACAAAGATATGGTTTGGAATTGGAACTTATGTTTAAAAGGGAAGCAGGGCATGAAAGTTCAGAAGATTTTTCAGTCTGACAATGTGATAGAAAAGAAAAACCCATTTTCTTATGAGAAATTCAAGCCAGCTGCAGAAATTTGCATAAGTAAAGAGGAGCCAAATGTTAATCATCAAGATAATAGGGAAATGTCTCCAGGGCTAGTCAGAGGTCCTCACAGCAGCCCCTCCCATCACAAGCCCTGAGGCCTAGGAGGAAAAATGGTTCTGTGGGCTGGGCCCAGGGCCTTGCTGCTTTATGCAGTATTAGGACTTGGTGACCTGTGTCCCAGCCATGGCTAAAAGGGGTTAATGTAGAGCTCAGGCTGTTGCTTCAAAGTGTATAAGCCCCAAGCCTTAGCAGCTTCCACGTGGTGTTGAGCCTGGGGGTGCACAAAAGTCAAGAACTGAGGTTTGGTAACATCTGTCTAGTGTTCAGAGGATATATGGAAACACTTGGATGTCCAGGCAGAAGTCTGCTGCAGGGGCAGAGCCCTCATGGAGAACCTCTGTTAGGGCCATGCAGAAGGGAAATGTGAGGTTGGAGCCCTCACACAGAGTGCTTTCTGGGGCACTGCCTAGTGGAGCTGTGAGATAAAAGCCACTGTCCTCTAGACCCCAGAATGTTAGATCCACTGACAGCTTCCATCATGCACCTGGAAAAGCCACAGTGACTCAATGCCAGCCTGTGAAAGCAGCTGGGATGGGGCTGTACTCTACAAAGCCACAGGGGCAGAGCTACCCAAGGCCATAGGAGCCCACCTCTTGCATCAGCATGACCTGGATGTGAGACATTGAGTCAAAGGAGATTATTTCAGAGTTTTAAAATGTAAGTACTGCCTCATTAGATTTTGGACTTGCTTGGGGCTTGTAACCCCTTTGTTTTGACCAATTTATCCCATTTGAAAAGGGTGTATTTTCCCAATGCTTGCATCCCCATTGTCTCTATGAAGTAACCAACTTGCTTTTAATTTTACAGGCTCATAGGCTAAAAGGACTTGCCTTGGTTCAGATGAGACTTTGGACTGTGGACTTCTGGGTTAATGCTGAAATGAGTTAAGACTGTAGGGGACTGTTGGAAGGGCATGATTGTGTTTTTAAAAGTGAGGATATGAGATTCAGGAGGGGCCAGGTGAGGAATGATATGGTTTGGCTCTGTGTCCCCACCCAAATCTCACCTTGAATTATAATTCCCACATGTTAAGGGTGGACCAGGTGGAGATAATCAAATCATGGGGGCAGTTTCCCTGATACTGTTCTGATGATAATGAGTTTTCACGAGATTTGATGGCTTTAAAACGAGCTTTTCCCCATTTTGCTTGGCACTTTGCTGCTGCCATGTAAAGAACGACATTTTTGCTTACCCTTCCACCATGATTCTAAGTTTCCTGAAGCCCCCAGCCATGCTGAACTGTGAATCAATTAAACCTCTTTTCTTTATAAATTACCCAGTCTTGGGTTTGTCTTTAGCAGCAGTGTGAGAATAGACTAATGCAAGACTGTTTTCAACAACTCATGTAGTCATTGCTATATTCAAATAAGCCAGAAATTAGCCATAGAGGGGTAGAGCTTGCACAATGATAGGAAGGAACAACAGAACATGCAGCTGTCATGGGCATAGCGTTAAAGCTTACACCTCAGGTGATCACATGCACCTCAGGTGATCCACCTGCCTCAGCCTCCCAAAGTGCTGGAATTACATGTGTGAGCCACTGCACCCAGCCTATTATTGTCACTATTATTAACAACTCCACTGTATGAATAATGAAACTAGGACACTCAATGACTCTCCTTCACCCATTGACAGTAAACGATGGAACATTAAGTCAGGCTACACTTTCTCAACTTCAAGGCTTGTGTTGTGTCTACAGATAGCTAGATTATCATATAGGCTGTCATTGTTGAAATATTAAAAACAACTATGAACCTCAGTTTGATCAGTATACAGAGCCTAGCTTTACTCCAATGACATTCAGGTGGTGTATAATGTATGTTGCAAGGAGAATTAACAATCAAAATTATTTGATGACTTGAGGGGTTTCTCAGGGAAGTGTGGATGTGGGAAAACTGAAAACCACCTTGTGCTTTGACATAAAGAGCAAGTCTCAGCCCAAGCTTCCCTGATGAGCATCAATCAACACCAGTTATTTTGCAGTGCCTTGTTGACTCTGTTGCCTAAATTTGGCCTAATTTCTTTTAGAGTTCTCTATTGTGTAGGACTATCCCCTGTGTAGCATCTCAAATTTCTTGGTACACAAAAATATAATACAATTAGGAAAATGCAAGATTTGGTCAGAAAGAGGGAAAATAAGGGTTATACACTGTGTTTCCAATTGACTCCAACCTCATAAAAATGCTCTGCCATGGGAGTGCTCTAGGTTGCCCAGTCCCCATTATTCAATGAAATAAGCTCGCCAGCTGGGCTGACCTTGCAAAAGTGCACAGTAAGTCGTTACTGATGGCAAGCAAAGAGAAAAACAGGCATTTTCCTGAAAAGCAGACTGCTCTCTCCTGAGAATCTTCCAAGGAGAGGGCGTCTGGGCATTTCCTGCTATTTTTATCTCCTGAGGCTAAACTTAGTACAAATGAATTAGAACTATCAATTAAAAAGGAGTGGGGCAGGAGAGAAAAACAGGGAAAATCTATTAAGCATTCATGGACACAAAATTGCAGAAATTATGAAGATGAGCAACCCTAAAGAAGTATTTTATGCAACCCACATGCATTCTTCAAATTATGCAGATGAATTTAATAAAATCAGAATTCATTTAAAATGTACATAACCTCAACACCCCATCTCTCCAAGCTCATAGCTCTCCAGGCACACATTTACTCATTTCTCTGTTAATCAGTGAAGGTAACTTTTTAACCTCCCAGGGTTTGGAAAATAGAGATCCTTAAACCAGAGCAAAAGCTGTCTTCCACTGAACTATGACAGGAAACCAAAATGAAATGCCTTCCATTTGAAAGTTCATAGAGAAAGAAATAAGTTAAAATGCTATTCCTCAAACAGAGAAGATTTGTACATAAAAACATAAGCCCAATGTGCCCCATTATCTAGATTCACAGCTTTGCAAAAGGAAACCACCTAATATATTAAAATATATTTTGTTTGTAATTCCTTGTGTAAGAAAAGGAGGGGGAAGAACCATAAAGGAATAAAGAAAAGAAGGAAGAGAAAAAAATTAAAAAAGAATTAGTAATATGTATAACTATTTACTAATTTGCATGGAATCAGAGCAAGGTGGTTTTGCCTATGTGTTTTTGTAACAGGTAAATAATAAGAAAATATGCTTTAATTACTTTCATGTATTATAAATATCATGACTTTAGAATTCACATTCGAGCTGAAATTTTCCATGTTTTAAAATATACATGTGGTTTATGAGTTTACAAAATTATAACCCATTACAGCATTATAATCCACTTCTGTAAAATCATTCTATAAAATCTATAAAAACATTGTAGTCCACTTCTACAAAACTGCACAGAGAAGTGAAACATGCCCCTGTGCCTTTGTTTATGCTATCCATTTCTTGGCTATAAATGTCCTCATTCCACACAGAGTGCAGAGGTAAATACTATTCTGCTTTGGCTAACTATCACAAAACCCTAATTGGGAGAGTTCAAACCAAAATGCCCAGTGTTTTATGATATATTCACAATACTGTTAATACAGATAATAAGTAATGTATATTCTGGGTATGATTTACAATCATGACCAAAACTTTCATTACAGTGGCCTATAAAATATTAGCTTATAGTCACTGGAATGCAGTTTTCATCATTTTCTTCCTATGACTGTAGATCAGTTATGTGAACACAGCATCACACTAAAAAAAATAAAATGCAGTTAAGTAAAAAGGACATGGTTAATGCCCTTTGGGAGCTCATATTTAAAATGGAAATATAAGCTTACCCCTGAGAAAGGACAAGAGGAAATGGGCTTAAATTTATGGAAAGAAGGGACAAAGCATTTTTCCTCATGCTCTTTCCTCCCCCACCGACCCACAAGGTTGCTAACTGCCAGGTGACCCAGAGAATAGAATGAAAAAAACAAAGAAATTTTCTGACCATGATCTTTTCCTGATGTAGAAAGGAAAAGGGTTGCACATCTGCCTGATCCTTCCTTTTTCTTTAGACTATTTTTTTTTTTATGATTGGGCCTGCATCAAGAGAGGCTTAAAGGGAAATATCCATTCTCTTTAAAACAAAATTGGAAAATTAATTGTTAACAACAGTTAGAAGGCTCTGCTGGAGATCATAGCAATAGACCCCTAGATATTGTAGAAATTAAGAAAGTTGTTTGCTTAGAATAACACTCCAGCAGTTTCACAATGACTTCATTGGCTTCCAGACCCCACTTTCATCTTTCATCTTTCTAAATGCAATCATCAAACCAAACCAAACCAAATTACTTCCAACATAATTTGCTTGAAATACTCTCAATGTGTCATTAAGCCAGACAAAATAATTATTACATAAAAAATAAACTGTTTTAAACCAACATGCTGATGGAGAACTATCACAGGGTAGATTGAATCTCATCCCCACCCATTTTAACACCAGCTCTGAGAACTTCCTTGAGTTTCTTAATTAATTTGTAAAAGTTTCTCCTCATCTATAAAAGGAGTATTGTATTTGAGGACTGGGGATAATGGATGAAAACCACTTAAGAGTTGTAATATAGCAAAGAAAAATAATGAAAAAGGAGAAGAAAATAACTCAGAACAAAGCTTTGGGAGATAGAAACGGAACAAAGAGAAGAGAAAACAGCCAAGATAAATGATTCAAAGGGAGGAAAAGGTGTCAGAAATGTAGAGTCAGAAGGTAAAAGAAAAACCAAAATTAAATAAAGCAGAGAATTTAAGGTTGAAAACCAAGAAACCTCCTTTATACTGGATTAGTAAATTCCCACATAACTTAGAGCAAATCTTTCTCTATGTATTTAGTTTATATTTCATATGAAAAAGCCTTGTCTATCCATCCAGGAATTGACAAATATATTTTCATGTTTATTTGCATCCATGCCCAAAACAGCTTAGTCACCTAAAAGGTTTATAATAATTATTCCGTCAAGATAGTAGTGGAAAAGGATCACGAATACACATGAAGTAATGCAGTCTTCAGTGGGGTATTTTTAAAGAAAAGCAAAGGAGACCATGAAGAGAGAGATACTGAGGTTTCCTTAGATAAGGGAAATAGATATGTACATCAGGTACTGGAGGGGCAGGTTTGAAATTCAGAATGTTCAGGAATGTGTTGAAGGAAAGGGAAAAAATGGGGATATGAAGTCGTAAGGCCCAGTACAAACTAAATGATCCTGGAACTGAGATAGATGTAGTCTCTGAATCAGCTTCACAGTCAGATTTCGAATAATGCTTTACTAAGCGTAGGTTTCTGTAACTCTAAATTGGCCTAATAATTTTCATCTTGATGGGAGATGTGAGGTTAAAAGAGCTTTCTGAATATGAATGATTTGTCACAGTGGCTGGGACGTAGTACATGCTCCACAGATGATCGCCTCTCTTGCCATAATTATTTTTAGGATTAGCACAATAATTGATCCCCAGTCCAAAAGACACGTAAGAAATAGAAAACGGATATACGAATGGAAAGGGGGCCACAGATAAAAGCTGTCTATCTTCAGATTCTAAGATGATCACTGTAGCGTGAAGGGTGGGACTTAAGGAGCTGTGGAAAGGTGTGGAGGAGATGAACACAGGAGAAGGGTAAAAGTGTTCCTTGAGCTTTGCACCTCACAGGGTCTGTGCACCAAACCCAGGCTCCTGGGTGCTCTGTGATGAGGCAAGGCCTGAGAGTTGCCATGCAGCCAGTGAGAGCCCTTGACCAAGCAAATTCAGAAAAACTGAGTCATAAGTCACTCGGTAAGGGTGTTTCAACAGTACAGAGCTCAAGAGCAAAAGTGAGAAAGGGGAACAGCCAAGTTCAAAAACATTCAGAGAAACAAAGATGGTAGACACACAGACTCAAAGGAGGTGGGAAATGTGGTTCTCACTCTGACATCACCCTGCCTCCTTTTAAAGATCTGTGAAAAATTGAGGATTTTTTTTTTCCTGGACCATAGAACATTAGAACAGGGAGGGATAAAGTTAATTTAGTGTTCTATACATTAGAAACTTGAATTGTCAAAGTAAAATACTAAAATATTTCAAGGGAAAATGAAGAAATCTAATTTTTTTTGTTCAAAAGAGAAAAGATAATGCAAAAATCGGATTTTACAAAGATAGAATTAGATAATATCCTCATATTTTTAATTTCTGAAAAGACTTTTCACGTTTTGATTCACAAATGTGCAAACATATAAAATGCACCTTATTTTAAATATAACTTTATTATATTATCTTTTTTCTATCTGCATTAAAAATTTTATTCACAAATAGAGTAATAAATGAAGTTAAATTTTAAAAACTAAATACTTTTTTTTTATTATTATACTTTATGTTTTAGGGTACACGTGCACAACGTGCAGGTTTGTTACATATGTGTACATGTGCCATGTTGGTGTGCTGCACCCAGTAACTCATCATTTAACATCAGGTATATCTCCTAATGCTATCCCTCCCCCCTCCACCCACCCCACAACAGGCCCTAGTGTGTGATGTTCCCCTTCCTGTGTCCATGTGTTCTCATTTTTCAATTCCCACCTGTAAGTGAGAACATGCGGTGTTTGGTTTTTTGTCTTTGTGATATTTTGCTGAGAATGATGGTTTCCAGCTTCATCCATGTCCCTACAAAGGACATGAACTCATCATTTTTTATGGCTGCATAGTATTCCATGCTGTATATGTACCACATTTTCTTGATCCAGTCTATCATTGTTCGACATTTGGGTTGGTTCCAAGTCTTTGCTATTGTGAAGAGTGCCGCAAGAAACCTAAGTGTGCATGTGTCTTTATAGCAGCATGTTTTGTAATCCTTTGGGTATATACCCAGTAATGGGATGGCTGGGTCAAATGGTATTTCTAGTTCTAGATCCCTGAGGAATTGCCACACTGACTTCCACAATGGTTGAACTAGTTTACAGTCCTACCAACAGTGTAAAAGTGTTCTTATTTCTCCACATCCTCTCCAGCACCTGTTGTTTCCTGACTTTTTAATGATTGCCATTCTAACTGGTGTGAGATGGTATCTCATTGTGGTTTTGATTGGCATTTCTCTGATGGCCAGTGATGATGAGCATTTTTTCATGTGTCTTTTGACTGCATAAATGTCTTCTTTTGAGAAGTGTCTGTTCATATCCTTCACCCACTTTTTGATGGGGTTGTTTGTTTTTTTCCTGTAAATTTGTTGAAGTTCATTGTAGATTCTGGATATTAGCCCTTTGTCAGATGGGTAGATTGCAAAAATTTTCTCCCATTCTGTAGGTTGCCTGTTCACTCTGATGGTAGTTTCTTCTGCTGTGCAGAAGCTTTTTAGTTTCATTAGATCCAATTTGTCAATTTTGGCTTTTGTTGCCATTGCTTTTGGTGTTTTAGACATGAAGTCCTTGCCCATGCCTATGTCCTGAATGGTATTGCCTAGGTTTTCTTCTAGGGTTTTTATGGTTTTAGGTATAAAATTTAAGTCTTTAATCCATCTTGAATTAATTTTTGTATAAGGTATAAGGAAGGGATCCAGTTTCAGTTTTCTACATATGGCTAGCCAGTTTTCCCAGCACCATTTATTAAATAGGGAATCCTTTCCCCATTTCTTGTTTTTGTCAGGTTTGTCAAAGATCAGATGCGGCATTATTTCTGAGGGCTCTGTTCTGTTCCATTGGTCTATATCTCTGTTTTGGTACCAGTACCATGCTGTTTTGGTTACTGTAGCCTTGTAGTATAGTTTGAAGTCAGGTAGCGTGATGCCTCCGGCTTTGTTCTTTTGGCTTAGGATTGACTTGGCAATACATGCTCTTTTTTGGTTCCATATGAACCTTAAAGTAGTTTTTTCCAATTCTGTGAAGAAAGTCATTGGTAGCTTGATGGGGATGGCACTGAATCTGTAAATTACCTTCGGCAGTATGGCTATTTTCATGATACTGATTCTTCCTACCCATGAGCATGGAATGTTCTTCCATTTCTTTGTATCCTCTTTTATTTCACTGAGCAGTGGCTTGTGGTTCTCCTTGAAGAGGTCCTTCACATCCCATTAAATTGGATTGCTAGGTATTTTATTCTCTTTGAAGCAATTGTGAATGGGAGTTCACTCATGATTTGGCTGTTCATCTGTTATTGGTATATAAGAATGCTTGTGATTTTTGCACATCGATTTTGTATCCTGAGACTTTGCTGAAGTTACCTATCAGCTTAAGGAAATTTTGGGCTGAGACGATGGGGTTTTCTAGATATACAATCATGTCATCTGCAAATGGGGACAATTTGACTTCCTCTTTTCCTAATTGAATACTTTTTATTTCCTTCTCCTGCCTGATTGCCCTGGCCAGAACTTCCAGCACTATGTTGAACAGGAGTGGTGAGACAGGGCATCCCTGTCTTGTGCCAGTTTTCAAAGGGAATGCTTCCAGTTTTGCCCATTCAGTATGATATTGGCTGTGGGTTTGTCATAGATAGCTCTTAATATTTTGAGATACATCCCATCAATAACTAATGTATTGAGAGTTTTAGCAGGAAGGCGTTGTTGAATTTTGTCAAGGGCCTTTTCTGCATGTATTGAGATAATCATGTGTTTTTTGTCATTGGTTCTGTTTATATGCTGGATTACGTTTATTGATTTGCGTATGTTGAACCAGCCTTGCATCCCAGGGATGAAGCCCACTTGATAATGATGGATAAGCTTTTTGATGTATGTACTGCTGGATTCGGTTTGTCAGTATTTTATTGAGGATTTTTGCATCGATGTTCATTGGGCATATTGGTCTAAAATTCTCTTTTTTTGTTGTGTCTCTGCCAGGCTTTGGTATTAGGACGATGCTGGCCTCATAAAATCAGTTAGGGAGGATTCCCTCTTTTTCTATTGATTGGAATAGTTTCAGAAAGAATGGTACCAGCTCCTCCTTGTACCTCTGGTAGAATTCGGCTGTGAATCCATCGGGTCCTGAAGTTGTTTTGGTTGGTAAACTATTAATTATTGCTTCAATTTCAGAGCCTGTTATTGGTCTATTCAGAGATTCAACTTCTTCCTGGTTTAGTCGTGGGAGGGTATATGTTTCGAGGAATTTATCCATTTCTTCTAGATTTTCAAGTTTATTTGCGTAGACGTGTTTATAGTATTCTCTGATGGTAGTTTGTATTTCTGTGAGATCGGTGGTGATATCCCATTTATCATTTTTTATGGTGTCTATTTGATTCTTCTCTCTTTTCTTTATTAGTCTTGCTAGCAGTCTATCAATTTTGTTGATCTTTTCAAAAAACCAACTCCTGGATTCAATGATTTTTTTGAAGGGTTTTTTGTGTCTCTATTTCCTTCATTTCTGCTCTGATCTTAGTTATTTCTTGACTTCTGCTAGCTTTTGAATGTGTTTGCTCTTGCTTCTCTAGTTCTTTTAATTGTGATGTTAGGGTGTCAATTTTAGATCTTTCCTGCTTTCTCTTGTGGGCATTTGGTGCTATAAATTTCCCTCTACACACTGCTTTGAATGTGTCCCAGAGATTCTGGTATGTTGTGTCTTTCTTCTCGTTGGTTTCAAAGAACATCTTTATTTCTGCCTTTGTTATGTACCCAGTAGTCATTCAGGAGCAGGTTGTTCAGTTTCCATGTAGTTGAACGGTTTTGAGTGAGTTTCTTAATCCTGAGTTCTAGTTTGATTGCACTGTGGTCTGAGAGACAGTTTGTTATAATTTCTGTTCTTTTACATTTGCTGAGGAGTGCTTTACTTCCAACTATGTGGTCAATTTTGGAATAGGTGTGGTGTGGTGCTGAAAAGAATGTATATTCTGTTGAATTCTGGTGGAGAGTTCTGTAGATCTCTATTAGTTCCGCTTGGTGCAGAGCTGATTTCAATTCCTGGATATCTTTGTAAACTTTCTGTCTCATTGATCTGCTTAATGTTGACAGTGGGGTGTTAAAGTCTCCCATTAGTATTGTGTGGGATTCTAAGTCTCCTTCTAGGTCTCTAAGGACTTGCTTTATGAATCTGTGTGCTCCTGTATTGGGTGCATATATATTTAGGATAGTTAGCTCTTCTTGTTGAATTGATCCCTTTACCATTATGTAATGGCCTTCTTTGTCTCTTTTGATGTTTGTTGGTTTAAAGTCTGTTTTATCAGAGACTAGGATTGCAACACCTGCATTTTTTTGCTTTCCGTTTGCTTGGTAGATCTTCCTCCATCCCTTTATATTGAGCCTATGTGTGTCTCTGCACATGAGGTGGGTTTCCTGAATACAGCACACTGATGGGTCTTGACTCTTTATCCAATTTGCCAGTCTGTGTCTTTTAATTGGAGCATTTAGCCCATTTACATTTAAGGTTAATATTGTTATGTGTGAATTTGATCCTGTCATTATGATGTTAGCTGGCTATTTTGCTCGTTAGTTGATGCAGCTTCTTCTTAGCCTCAATGATCTTTACAATTTGGCATGTTTTTGCAGTGGCTGGTACTGCTTGTTGCTTTCCATGTTTAGTGCTTCCTTCAGGAGCTCTTTTAGGGCAGGCCTGGTGGTGACAAAATCTCTCAGCATTTGCTTGTCTGTAAAGTAATTTATTTCTCCTTCACTTATGAAGCTTAGTTTGTCTGGATATGAAATTTTGGGTTGATAATTCTTTTCTTTAAGAATGTTGAATATTGGCCCTCCCTCTCATCCAGCTTGTAGAGTTTCTGCCGAGAGATCAGCTGTTAGTGTGATGGGCTTCCCTTTGTGGGTAACCCGACCTTTCTCTCTGGCTGCCCATAACATTTTTTCCTTCATTTCAACTTTGGTGAATCAGACAATTACGTGTCTTGGAGTTGCTCTTCTCGAGGAGTATCTTTGTGGCATTCTCTGTTATTTCCTGAATTTGAATGGTGGCCTGCCTTGCTAGATTGGGGAAGTTCTCCTGGATAATATCCTGCAGAGTGTTTTCTAACTTGGTTTCATTCTCCTCGTCACTTTCAGGTGCACCAATCAGACGTAGATTTGGTGTTTTCACATAGTCCCTTATTTCTTGGAGGCTTTGTTCATTTCTTTTCATTCTTTTTCTCTAAACTTCTCTTCTCACTTCATTTCATTCATTTCATCTTCCATCACTGATACCCTTTCTTCCAGTTGATCGAATCGGCTACTGAGACTTGTGCATTTGTCACGTAGTTCTCATGCCTTGGTTTTCAGCTCCATCAGGTACTTTAAGGACTTCTCTGCATTGGTTATTCTAGTTAGCCATTCGTCTAATTTTTTTTTCAAGGTTTTTAACTTCTTTGCCATGGGTTCGAACTTCCTCCTTTAGCTCGAAGTAGTTTGATCGTCTGAAGCCTTCTCTCAACTCGTCAAAGTCATTCTCCATCCAGCTTTGTTCTGTTGCTGGTGAGGAGCTGTGTTCCTTTGGGGTAGGAGAGGCACTCTGATTTTTAGAGTTTCCAGTTTTTCTGCTCTGTTTTATCCCCATCTTTGTGGTTTTATCTACCTGTGGTCTTTGATGATGGTGACGTACAGATGGGGTTTTGGTGTAGATGTCCTTTCTGTTAGTTTTCCTTCTAACAGTCAGGACCCTCAGCTACAGGTCTGTTGGAGTTTGCTGGAGGTCCACTCCAGACCCTGTTTGCCTGGGTATCAGCAGCGGAGGCTGCAGAACAGTGGATATTGGTGAACAGCAAATGTTGCTGCCTGATAGTTCCTCTGGAAGTTTTGTCTCAGAGGAGTACCCAGCCTTGTAAGGTGTCAGTCTGCCCCTGCTGGGGGGTGCCTCCCAGTTAGGCTACTCGCGGGTGAGGGACCCACTTGAGGCAGTCTGTCCATTCTCAGATCTCCAGCTGCGTGCTGGGAGAACCACTACTCTCTTCAAAGCTGTCAGACAGGGACATTTAAGTCTGCAGAGGATTCTGCTGCCTTTTGTTTGGCAATTCCCTGCCCCAAAAGGTGGAGTCTACAGAGGCAGGCAGGCAGGCAGGCCTCCTGGAGCTGGGGCGGGATCCACCCAGTTCGAGCTTCCTGGCCACTTTGTTTACCTACTCAAGCCTGGACAATGGCGGGTGCCCCTCCCCCAGCCTGGCTGGTGTCTTGCAGTTTGATCTCAGACTGCTGTGCTAGCAATGAGAAAGGTTCTGTGGGCATAGGACCCTCTGAGCCATGCACAGGATATAATCTCCTGGTGTGCTGTTTGCTAAGACCGTTGGAAAAGCACAATATTAGGGTGGGAGTGACCCGATTTTCCTGGTGCTGTCAAATTATTATTTGTTGCTATAAAACTCAAGGTGTAGAGATTTCTGGGAAGTAGTTGGAAAATAGCAAGATCTTATGTTATTGTTTATTTGTTTTTTTTAGTGTCACAAATGGGATTATTTCAAAGCACACAAACTATTTGTTTTGTTGAGGGTTGAGCTGATGTATCAACACATCCTCTTCTGCTGCGTCTTTCAGTGCAAATAAAAGAACAAGCATGTTCACCAACTTGAGCCTCATTTGCATGATGTGCAACATTCATACACATCTTGTTAACTAGGGAAAATCTGTCTGAACTCAGCTGCCTATGCACCCATATTACAATTACTATTTTTCACTTGTAATCTCTGGTATGCTGATACTATAT
Organism: Pan troglodytes; assembly: GCF_028858775.2. Classification (NCBI taxonomy): domain Eukaryota; kingdom Metazoa; phylum Chordata; class Mammalia; order Primates; family Hominidae; genus Pan; species Pan troglodytes. Next base: position 108,984,371 of record NC_072412.2, on the reverse strand, counting down.
TGGAACAAAAAGTAAACACTTTACATATGTCAAAGAGTTTAATGAGCAATATTTGAAGTACAATATAACTTAGAGACATTGTAATAAAACATGAAAGGTTTCATGGAAAGAAGAAACTTAAAAAAAAAAAAAACAGGTAGATTGTCTTTAGCAAGAAATGTCTTGGAAATCTCAAACTGTAACCTAGCTCAGAGAGCAAAGTCATGCTGTAGCCAAAAATGTGGGGAGAGGAGAAGGGTATTTGCCTTTCCCACAAGACTTATTTCCACCATGGAAACTTCCATGCCAGGGGGATTTGAACCAGGACAAACTTTAGGTGTGGGGGAAAAGTCTTGTATACGAAGCATCTTCTTTTTTATTGTTACTTTCCTTAACAGTATCCTCTGAGCAGAGACCAATGAGACAAAGTGGGCAAGAATAGTTGATCTCCACCAGTTGGTTGTGAGTTATTGATGTGGACTGTGGACTCTGCGAGAACAGCAGCTGCTTTAGTTCCCTGCTCTACTCTCAGTGTACATCCCAGGGAATGGCATTCAATAAGTCCTCAACACGTGCTTTGTCACTAAAAAGATGGCAATAAAAAGGGATAGACAGCATAACACAGGCGTCTGGGAACTTTTACTGTGAAGGACCAAAGAGTAAATATTCTAGGGTATTCTGACCATCTGGTCTCTGTTGCAACAACTCCATTCTGCCCTTTTAGTGTGAAAGAAGCTTTGAACAATATGTAAATAAATAAGCGTGGCTGCTTGAAAAAAAAATCCTTTTTAGACACAAGCAGGTTGACAGCTAAACTTGGCCTACAGGCTCTGGTTTGATGACGTCTCATTCAACATACACAAATGGTGGTCAGTTAGGTCAAGTCAGTCTAAACACACAGTCTGTATGTGGCTTAGGGTTGTGTTTATAGAATTGCAAGGTCAGGACAGGATTGAAAACAAAGGGTTAATGCAGCAGACGTCTACGGAATCTGAAAAGTAACTCCTTGCAGAAGTTCCTCCGATATTTTCTCAAATAGCTCCAGAATTCATGAATGCTGCAGTCTCTGCCAAGTGTTGACAGAGGCCTGGTACAATACCCTGGGATGGGTTCAGTGAGTGAGTCTTTTTAAAAACCTTCCTTGGTGACTCGGATGGCTGACTTTCCAGTATATTTAGTTAGTTTTTAGATTATAAAAACTGAAGAGTTAGACAAATTCAAGATAGAAGCCACAATGTCTTTTATATCTAACATATTATATTCTAAACAATTCCGCACAAAAAAAAAAATAGAAAAGGAGTAGGAATGAGGGTGATGGAAAGGGAATTATATTTGGTAAGCAATTATCATGTGCTAGGATCTCAGTCATGTGGTATGTTTTTCATGTTGCTTTTACTTGATTCTCACTACAGCTGTGAGATAATCATTTCCCTGCCTTAGGTGAGAAGACTGAGATCCAAAAATGTTTCATAACTAGGCACATTGGTAAGAGGCAGAGTTAAACTTTAGGGTCAGATTTGACATGTTCAGGTATCCACAACTTTTTATTGCTCTCCAGAATTCCCAGCTGGTAGGAATGTTCCTTTCTGTAACCTCCCAAGGTAGCACAACTGAGTGAGCAGATGAAGGCCAGAATGATGCTTTAGATATGGCTATAGGGAAGCTGTATCCCAAGAGGCGATATTTGGGCTGAGACTAGAATGATGAGAAGAAAGCAGTTCTGAAAAACTCTGAGAAATGAGACAGAAGATTAGAGGCCCTAGGATAGCAAAGTGCTTTGCCTACTTGGGGAGTACACAGAAGATCAGAAAGGACAGAAGGAAGGTCCATCTGGCTGGACCACAATGAGCAGCAGGATTTTCGAGGATGGTAGATCTCATACAGGGTTTTAGACACCATGGTAAGGAGTTTGGGTTTTATTATAGGGCCATTGGGAAGTTGTTAGAGGGTTTCAGGTCAGGAAATGATTTAAACTGAGTTAATTTTTTAAAATATAATTTATATGGCTGTGTGAAAACTAGACTGTAAGGCAGTGAGCACAAAGGAGTAGGGGAGCATCTGTGATGGTTAATTTTATGTGTCAACTTGACTTGGTTACCAGATGCCCAGATATTTGTTTCAACGTTATTGCTGCATGTGTCTATGAGGATGTTTCTTGATGAGATTAACATCTGAATCAGCAGGCTGAGTAAAGCAGATGTCCCTCCCCAGTGTGGATGGGCCTCATCCAATCTATTGAAGGCCAGAATAGAACAAAAAGCAGAGGAAGGGTGAATTCGTTCTCTCTGCCTGACTGTGTTCAAGACAGGACACTGATCTTCTCCTGCCTTTTGATTTAGACTCAACCAATTCCTGATTATATATGATCACACAGACACAGAGAGAGAGAGAGGCAGAAAGAGAGACAGAGAGTAATATATATAGTTCTGTTGGTTCTGTTTCTCTGAAGAACTCTGACCAAGGTTACAGCATCTAAGTGACAGTTAATGGGGACTTGGAGGAGATACATATTTGAATTAAGGATGTACTATTAAGAATTAGCTGACGTTTTAATGTTTGAGATAAGAGTAGAAGAAAATAAAAGATTATTGTTCAATTTTGGCTTACTCAGATGGCACCACTTGGGAAAAAACAGTTCAGAGAATGAGGACATTCGAAGTTGAGATGTTTATTGATGAGCCAAGTGCAGAATGCAAGTAGGTAGCTGGATATAAATTTTAGAGCTCAAGATGATGACAGATGATGGATGGCTAGACAGACAGATGGAAAGATAGATAGATGATAGATAATAGATAGATGGGTAATAGATAGATGAGCCCTGGGGCACTCAAAAATGGAAAGCATGTAAGATGGAAAGAACCATGCTTCTTTTGTAAGGATCTACCTTTGCAAATATTATCCTGATTTAATCTATGTTTGCCACCATATACATAGCAGAAGATGTGATATTTGTAGAGGACCACAAGTTAAACAATAGTGGAAAAGCATAAATAACATTTAAACATACTAGATTACAAAGAAGAAATAGTTCTGACTTAAAATGTTTACTATGGCACCAAAGATGGAAATGGATTTGAGAACAGAAATATCTAAAGCACGATAATAATTTATGAGGATGCTGCAGTGATTCAGGCAAGACACAGCAGTACCTCCAATGACAGCCTGCTCTCCTGAGACTATTCATCTCTCTGGCCCTCATCAGTCTCTCTTGGAGCTGTTCTTCTTCCATCTGCCCACCTAAAGTGTCACTATCCTTTGGGAGGCCATCTTTGGCTTTCTTCTAACTCCTGATGCTCTCACTGTAGGAATCTCATACAAGTCCAAAGCCACGACAACCACAGGTATGCAATGATGACCAATTCTCAATCCAAGGCATAATTTATTTCCTTAAGCTCCAGGCTCATATTTCAGATTGTCTATTCTATCACAGCTATTGCATTTCAGATGGAATGTATCCAAAGCCAATCTCATTCTTTTCCTCCCACAGCCTACTCCATCTCTAACATTCTCTCCATTTGCCAGCGGCATCCCCTACTACCCAGGCAACCGTGAGAGAAATAGGAGAATCATCTTTAAATTTTCAATTTCCCTTACATCCCACATCCAATTTGAGACCAAGTCCTGTTGATTATCTACCTATCTCATTCTCCAATCTGTTTTTTCCTCTCTGTTCCCATGGCTGCTACCAATTTTTTTTAATCATCCTTTGCCTAGACTGTGTTCAGTTTTCTATCTGTTCACAGTGAATTTTCCAAAAGAAAATCCATACATATTTATTCCTTACTTTCAGCCCTTCAGTGCATCCTTTTTATTGTTTCTGGAAGTATTTTTCAAAGATATTTTTATGGCCATGGCCTCAGGGCTTCTGGACTTCTTTAAGCATTGGCAAAGTATGCATTGCTTAATGCTAATCCAAAACATAAATATAAGCCTATTCTGTATGATAAAGATGGCATAGCACCACCACAGGATTTCAGTACCTGAAAGTCTCATTAGCAACCAGTGACGCCAGTTTATTGTTGCGGCTAAGATAAAAACATAAATAACATAGCGAAAGTTAATGACTTTGACCCATATGTCATCCCAGCCTGGTATATAAACAAGTAAAGATTCCACTATAGTTAAAATAGAGGGACGTGAAGACTGAATTAAGCCATAACACAGTGCCCGTTACTATTAGCATGGGCAAATGAAAGCCAAAAAAACTGCACCAAAGCATGTTCATTTCAGAGCAGCAACTTAATCAAAAAGAAAAATAGCATTCTTTCAACTTTGAATTCTCATTGTTGTATGATTCTATTTGTTTTTAATTTATAAGTTTGTTTTGGTTATGTAAGAGCTTTCTATGTAAAGAGTTTGTACTTTGTTTTATATATGTTTTATACATATGTAAGAAAGAATATGATATAAATAATTGAAGTGAACAATGGAAGTCATAAGCGTTATTTTCCTTAAAAGGCATCCATATGTTACCCACGTCTGAGAAATGCTGGCATGCTAGCTCAAGTCCAAATGCCTCAGTATGTTGTTGACAAGTTCCTCCGTGATCCAGCTACCCTCATCTCCCACTGCTAAAATGTACCCTGTAGTTCGGCCATTTCAAAAAGCCTTTATCTAAATTACCCCTGCCTTTTCATGTCTATGTTTTTCATATTAGATCTCCATGTCCCTATAGTCCTTCATTCCCTACAGTCACAAGTTGACTTTGAAAACCGTTTAAGATATCAACTATATTCTGATTTTTTTTCTCATTTCTTCCATCTTCCACCCCAATCAACTAGGTAAATTTATGTGCTTTTTCCATAATCTTCCCCAAAGATAGTACATTTATTGATGGCACTACAAATTAATAAATTGAGGTACAGTAAAGTTATGTAACTTTTTCAGAGTCATATAGCTAATAAGGTACAGAGGTATGATTTATACCTCTTATTATTATATTTTAATACTCAGCATCTAGTATTAACTGCTATGCTTTAGGTACCAGCGTGCTTGTCTTTTTTTCATGAGGTCCTAAGCAACTTAAATTTAAGGATTTTATTTCATTCATTTTTGTATTTCCAGTACCTGGTTTATTTCCCATCATACAGTAGCCTCTCAATAGACACTTGTCATACAGATAGATGAATGGAAAGATGAATATATGTCTGGATGGATGGATGGATGAATGGATGGATGCATGACAAAACCGATATGGGGATGGATATTATCACTTTTGAGTACAATATATTTTAGATCAAAGACAAGTGAGAAATCAGTGCCCCTCCTAATAACACTTATACATGTTTTTCAGATTTCAAATCATGCTGTAACAGTATTCTTATTACCACAATAGCTCCAGATGTGGGATATAATCTATAATCCACCAAGAAGACATTTTGACATATAGATTGACATGACTGGAAGGCTGTGATATTTTAACCTGCACAGGTCTCTGCTGCTTGATACATAGAAAACTTTTATTATCAATTTAAATCCTAAAGAGTTTGCCATTAAAAGATTTATATTGTCCTCTAGTCAAAATACTAGTAACCCTTTCATTGTGTTTGCTATTGATCAATCTTCTGATGAACTTACAAGGGGAAGAGTTAGCTATGTATTTGATGTCCTACTCTGAACAGAATTCATGAAAGCTGATGCATTAAAATAACCATTCAAAAGAGCAATGTGGTTCAATTTGAATAAGGAACCGTACAGTTAACTGGATTTTCGTTCTCAGGCTCATAAACACACATAGATGAGCTCTTCATTATGAATGGAAGCCACATGAATATTAATTCTCTGTTTAACCTGTGCTCTAAAACTACCGAATTTTGCAATTTTTGTATAGTTTTAGCTCCTTATTGTGTTTGTCATTTGAGAAATCTTAGCCCATAGACAATAGTTTCACACAAGGAAATTTATATTTTCAGTCATAAGTTTCTAATACTCTTCCTTCTTTTGCACTTTAACACTAATACCAAATATATATTATTTATGATGCATAAAATAATGTCACTAAAAATATGTATTTTATATTATTTTGCTATTTTCCCTTTATTTAATATATACTTCTTCCTTGATGTATTATTCAGAAAACTTTAAGCACAGAAACCAAATGAATGTAGAAAAGAACAAAGAATAACCCAGCAGTACGCAGTAAAATTTCTCCAAGCATAATGAATGATGTAATAACGAATACAAGTTATACCAAGGTGTATTCTTAGCGATATAAGACTGTTAGTAAAGGCAAAAATTATTTATATGTAAATAAAATTTTGTTCTTTGTTCTCTTCACCCACTGGCTTTGTTTCCTGAAGAAATAAACTCAATGACTATGAGTTTTGGAAGCAATGGAATATATTCAGGAGCAATCCTGGTTAATCCCTTTGGGTGTTCTGATAAATTGTGAAATTGATATAGTAGAATTTACCTGTATATTTATTCTGAACAGTAACTGAATTAGTTTGCTGGCTGCAATTTTTCCAAGCAAGAAGTTTACTTAAACATTGGCTCAAGTAAATTGAAGAAGAAGGCAATCTAGTGTCATAGAGAAGGAAATCATGCAGTTATTCTTAGTTTGCCAAAGAAAAATGGAATGGAAATATCACAAACATATCTCTTGTGGCAATTTATGAAAGTTACATAATTAGTAACTTATTGAATTTGAATTTCAACTGAGATCTGTCTGACTACCATATTCAGGCAATTTCCACCATGCTACCCTATGATTTACATTCTCATGAACAAACAATCCACACATGTAACCCTTGGTTTGAAGATGCCCCTATCGGGAGAAATGCTAATTTTATTTACATGAAAGCTGACAAGAAATGATGTCAGAACCCTGTTTATCTTTGTCTAGACTCCAGCTAAGAATCGTAGCAAATTTATTTTTCTGGGCATCACAGAGCTATTCAATTAGAAAGATTTCTGGAAGAAAAATTTAAATATTAGAAAATGAATTAGAAAATTTTGATCTTCAAAATGAATTTGCAGAGCCTCATAACATTGTTGAGTGGTCCATAAATATTATTTTAAATTATTTGAAAAAAGACAAAAAGCAGAGAATCCTCCAATTTAAGCCCATGTGGCCTCTGAAGCTGCCTGGGCCAACCTCTCCACTATCAAATGTCATCGGACTTGAGCTATTTGTGCACAGGTTTCCTCAGGTGTCTGCATTTGTCATTTACCCTACATCTTTTTCCTGGGGGAGCCTCTGTTACTGAGAGTCTATTCATTTCCTCATCAATGTTCTATACAGCAAAAACTTGTTTTCTCTTTCCATAAAAATCAGAGAAAATATAAATCTTCCTCCTCATCCTCTCTAAATTTGCCAGTTGAGATTTCTCTATCCCTCAACCCCTCACCCACAGTTCAGGCATATCACTGCCCCGCCCTGTACTAACAAGCTATTCCACAGAACTTTTAAACATTAATGTCCTGTTTGGGAGATAGAAGTAGGGAGAGACTTATATCTCTCTCTCTTTTCAAGTGTCAGCTTTTTCTATCTTCTGAAATTCTCTCTCTTAAAAAATGGCCCATAAACCAACAAAGATCAAAAGAGACAAAGAAGGCCATTACATAATGGTAAAGGGATCAATTCAACAAGAGGAGCTAACTATCCTAAATATTTATGCACCCAATACAGGAGCACCCAGATTCATAAAGCAAGTCCTGAGTGACCTACAAAGAGACTTAGACTCCCACACATTAATAATGGGAGACTTTAACACCCCACTGTCAACATTAGACAGATCAACGAGACAGAAAGTCAACAAGGATACCCAGGAATTGAACTCAGCTCTGCACCAAGCGGACCTAATAGACATCTACAGAACTCTCCACCCCAAATCAACAGAATATACATTTTTTTCAGCACCACACCACACCTATTCCAAAATTGACCACATACTTGGAAGTAAAGCTCTCCTCAGCAAATGTAAAAGAACAGAAATTATAACAAACTATCTCTCAGACCACAGTGCAATCAAATTAGAACTCAGGATTAAGAATCTCACTCAAAGCCGCTCAACTACATGGAAACTGAACAACCTGCTCCTGAATGACTACTGGGTACATAACGAAATGAAGGCAGAAATAAAGATGTTCTTTGAAACCAACGAGAACAAAGACACAACATACCAGAATCTCTGGGACGCATTCAAAGCAGTGTGCAGAGGGTAATTTATAGCACTAAATGCCCACAAGAGAAAGCAGGAAAGATCCAAAATTGACACCCTAACATCACAATTAAAAGAACTAGAAAAGCAAGAGCAAACACATTCAAAAGCTAGCAGAAGGCAAGAAATAACTAAAATCAGAGCAGAACTGAAGGAAATAGAGACACAAAAAACCCTTCAAAAAATTAATGAATCCAGGAGCTGGTTTTTTGAAAGGATCAACAAAATTGATAGACTGCTAGCAAGACTAATAAAGAAAAAAAGAGAGAAGAATCAAATAGACGCAATAAAAAATGATAAAGGGGATATCACCACCGATCCCACAGAAATACAAACTACCATCAGAGAATACTACAAACACCTCTACGCAAATAAACTAGAAAATCTAGAAGAAATGGATACATTCCTCGACACATACACTCTCCCAAGACTAAACCAGGAAGAAGTTGAATCTCTGAATAGACCAATAACAGGAGCTGAAATTGTGGCAATAATCGATAGTTTACCAACCAAAAAGAGTCCAGGACCAGATGGATTCACAGCCGAATTCTACCAGAGGTACAAGGAGGAACTGGTACCATTCCTTCTGAAACTATTCCAATCAATAGAAAAAGAGGGAATCCTCCCTAACTCATTTTATGAGGCCAGCATCATTCTGATACCAAAGCCTGGCAGAGACACAACCAAAAAAGAGAATTTTAGACCAATATCCTTGATGAACATTGATGCAAAAATCCTCAATAAAATACTGGCAAACCGAATTCAGCAGCACATCAAAAAGCTTATCCACCATGATCAAGTGGGCTTCATCCCTGGGATGCAAGGCTGGTTCAACATACGCAAATCAATAAATGTAATCCAGCATATAAACAGAGCCAAAGACAAAAACCACATGATTATCTCAATAGATGCAGAAAAAGCCTTTGACAAAATTCAACAACCCTTCATGCTAAAAACTCTTAATAAATTAGGTATTGATGGGACATATTTCAAAATAATAAGAGCTATCTATGACAAACCCACAGCCAATATCATACTGAAGGGGCAAAAACTGGAAGCATTCCCTTTGAAAACTGGCACAAGACAGGGATGCCCTCTCTCACCACTCCTATTCAACATAGTGTTGGAAGTTCTGGCCAGGGCAATCAGGCAGGAGAAGGAAATAAAGGGTATTCAATTAGGAAAAGAGGAAGTCAAATTGTCCCTGTTTGCAGACGACATGATTGTTTATCTAGAAAACCCCATCGTCTCAGCCCAAAATCTCCTTAAGCTGATAAGCAACTTCAGCAAAGTCTCAGGATACAAAATCAATGTACAAAAATCACAAGCATTCTTATAGACCAACAACAGACAAACAGAGAGCCAAATCATGAGTGAACTCCCATTCACAATTGCTTCAAAGAGAATAAAATACCTAGGAATCCAACTTACAAGGGATGTGAAGCACCTCTTCAAGGAGAACTACAAACCACTGCTCAAGGAAATAAAAGAGGATACAAACAAATGGAAGAACATTCCTTGCTCATGGGTAGGAAGAATCAATATCGTGAAAATGGCCATACTGCCCAAGGTAATTTACAGATTCAATGCCATCCCCATCAAGCTTCCAATGACTTTCTTCACAGAATTGGAAAAAACTACTTTAAAGTTCATATGGAACCAAAAGAGAGCCCGCATCGCCAAGTCAATCCTAAGCCAAAAGAACAAAGCTGGAGGCATCACACTACCTGACTTCAAACTATACTACAAGGCTACAGTAACCAAAGCAGCATGGTACTGGTACCAAAACAGAAATATAGATCAATGGAACAGAACAGAGCCCTCAGAAATAACGCCGCTTACCTACAACTATCTGATCTTTGACAAACCTGAGAAAAACAAGCAATGGGGAAAGGATTCCCTATTTAATAAATGGTGCTGGGAAAACTGGCTAGCCATATGTAGAAAGCTGAAACTGGATCCCTTCCTTACACCTTATACAAAAATCAATTCAAGATGGATTAAAGATTTAAACGTTAGACCTAAAACCATAAAAACCCTAGAAGAAAACCTGGGCATTACCATTCAGGACATAGGCGTGGGCAAGGACTTCATGTCCAAAACACCAAAAGCAATGGCAACAAAAGCCAAAATTGACAAATGGGATCTAATTAAACTGAAGAGCTTCTGCACAGCAAAAGAAACTACCATCAGAGTGAATAGGCAACCTACAACATGGGAGAAAATTTTTGCAACCTACTCATCTGACAAAGGGCTAATATCCAGAATCTACAGTGAACTCAAACAAATTTACAAGAAAAAAACAAACAACCCCATCAAAAAGTGGGCGAAGGACATGAACAGGCACTTCTCAAAAGAAGACATTTATGCAGCCAAAAAACACATGAAAAATTGCTCATCATCACTGGCCATCAGAGAAATGCAAATCAAAACCACTATGAGATATCATCTCACCCCAGTTAGAATGGCAATCATTAAAAAGTCAGGAAACAACAGGTGCTGGAGAGGATGTGGAGAAATAGGAACACTTTTACACTGTTGGTGGGACTGTAAACTAGTTCAACCATTGTGGAAGTCAGTGTGGCGATTCCTCAGGGATCTAGAACTAGAAATACCATTTGACCCAGCCATCCCATTACTGGGTATATACCCAAATGACTATAAATCATGCTGCTATAAAGACACATGCACACGTATGTTTATTGCGGCATTATTCACAATAGCAAAGACTTGGAACCAACACAAATGTCCAACAATGATAGACTGGATTAAGAAAATGTGGCACATATACACCATGGAATACTATGCAGCCATAAAAAATGATGAGTTCATATCCTTTGTAGGGACATGGATGAAATTGGAAACCATCATTCTCAGTAAACTATCGCAAGAACAAAAAACCAAACACCGCATATTCTCACTCATAGGTGGGAATTGAACAATGAGATCACATGGACACAGGAAGGGGAATATCATACTCTGGGGACTGTGGTGGGGAGGGGGGAGGGGGGAGGGATAGCATTGGGAGATATACCTAATGCTAGATGACGAGTTAGTGGGTGCAGCGCACCAGCATGGCACATGTATACATATGTAACTACCCTGCACAATGTGCACATGTACCCTAAAACTTAAAGTATAATTAAAAAAAAAAAAAAAAAAAAAGAAACTATACTTTAACTTCAAAAAAAAAAAAAAATGGCCCATACACATGATAATCTCACTCCAATTTAAACTTAAAACAAATGTGGCTCATTTTTCAAATCAAGGCAAGACCACAGAGAACTGAGAGTTCCAACAATCATCATGGATTACTTGTGCATAGGATATTTCTTTAAGATGAATGTTCTTGTTATTTATACCTATGGCTACTTAAATCTGATTTACTTAATAGGACGTAATATGGGTTTTTGAATAATAAATCTAGTAGTGGTAGGTTTTACTATCTAAATACCTTTTTGAAGACAAATTTGCTGTCTTAACCACCTTTATATTCCCAATCAATTTTATTAAGTTAAATAAAATATCAATCGTACTTATTTACATAGTAAATCTGAATTAGACAGATCTTTGGCTATACACAGTTATTAGTTCCTTTAACTGGGTGATATTAGAACAATAAAGGAGGAAAATATTTTTACAGGTTCTAAGTTACATTCTAGAAATTGGTGTTGATACTTTTATAGGCAGATATAGTCCTCTCTCTTATGACGTTCTAACTTCCACTTACTTTTTTTTGAAGTCATTTTAAGTGAAATCTTATACCATTCACACAAAGTGTAATGTGTAACTTATATAAAACGTCCAAAAAGAGAACATAATCTGAAAGAGGCAAACAAGGCTAATCCGACACTACCCTCCAACTACTCCCTGTCTGACACTACCCTCCCACCACTCCCTACCCAACAATCATTGTGCTGGTTTTCTTTCCTTTCCTTGTTGAAATTTGCTATTAGAGATCTATTTTGTAAGCAGAAGTTCTTTCAGAAGGCCAAATAAATATTGATATATTGAAAAGGAGGCTGTCTTCCTACTTCCTATCCATTAATACATTAGAGGGCACTCATTCATCAAGTCAACTCTGAGAAGGTAAAATATGAAAGAGTTTAGTTTCAACAAGGTTATTAAGGAACATAAAGGGCGTGGTTGAGTAGACACTGAGCATCAGGGGAAACCTAATTACTTTTGCCTGAGGCTGAGGTGACCCATCCCAAGTGATAGATGAGGCCACTAGATTGCAAGGATGAAGCAACCAGCAGAGGTCGGTGACAATGACCAAGTGAGAGCCAACCTTCCCAACGTTGGTTTTTAAGAGCTGTCATATTGCTGAGACTTGTATTCAGAAAACAAAACTTAAGTTACCATGTATATTTCAAATGATGGCTTTAGAAGGAGAATAAAATCAGTTATGAGAAAGGCTCAATAATGAGGAATAATCTCTTAGACTCCATAGCACTATATGACATTAAACCCTGGGAAAGGTGTGTTAAATGGTTAAAACCAAAAGGACTATTACAAAGAGTTTTTCAGTACAACAAACAACAAACCTACTTCTTCCTTAGAATAGAACCTTTTTCTTCAGCCCAGAGCAAATGTTTCAGCTGAATTACTTTCTGGACTTTATAAGGTGTTGACACAACTTCTACTTGCACATCGTAAATGTGCCACCCTAATAATCTGTGTTTAATTACTGTTTATTGTAAATGAATTTTCTCAGCAATCCAATGTGGTGCTTTTCATTTTTCTGTCAGTGAAGTTTCCTCTCTCAGAACCTTTGCCCCCAGCTACCAATGATATGACCATCCAAAGTATGCACCCATCCAGAGACTGAGGGGGAACCGCACCTGGAATGCTGGAGGCAACATCTTTGTTGAAATTCAAGTACATAAAAACTAAATCAGCCTTTTAAAATAATAGGAAAAGCTACTGTGCCTTCAGAGCAAATGTTTTATAAAGATGGGATTATACACTCATGAGTTAGCACCACTCCCATTCAGACCAAAACACCCTTTCCTTGGAAGACTGACAGCTAATTAGAATTAACAGAAACAATAATTTTCCCCATCCAGTTGTTCATATCTAATGCACCCTAGATTGACAACATGGAAATACAAAGAAAAGATATGAAATAATTTGTTAGTACCTTCTGTGTGGCAAAATATTCTACAGGTCAGTCCGAAATTGAGGCAGTTTTTATAAACAATCATTCTATAAAATAACATCTGGATTTAATGGAATGCCAAGGGATGAATATTAGAGTAACACAGTATGCAGGAATTAGAAAAAAAAAACAAGTCAATTAATACTGTTTTCTCTGCAAAGATCAGATATATCAAATACTGTGAAAGAAATACTTGTGATAAGTAAAGCTCATGGTAAGACAGTGGTGCTATTCATTATCACCGGAGAAGGACATTACCAACAATATAAGAAGCTGAGATTTTCAAACTTTGGGTAATTAATTTCAATCAGAGCTGGATTCAAGGTCAGTTGTGTAATACCAGCCATTATTTTCCCTTTGCTACCTTTGGCAGGCATTTCACATGGCTCATCCATAAATAATTAAAACCAAAGTATCTGCTGCATAAGCTTAACTATTGCAGGGAAATGCAGAGGTCCAAGATTTTATTTCATTTGGAACTTCTAATAAAAAGGGAAACAACCTTCTCTGTGTATTAAGAAATGAGACTTACTTCCTGCATAAACAATACAAACATTTCTTTTTAAGTGTTCAATATGTTCATTTCCATCTGGACCTTTCTAAACTGCTTAAGTTGAGAAAAATTACAAAAGCAAAAGCCTCATACATGCACTGCCTGCATGAAAATAATTTAAATCTGAGGTAACCTCCAACTGACAATAGTGAGTCACAGGATAAGGTAATATTTTGTGAGACACATGATGAAATAACAATTTGAAATTTAGCAACATGAATCATGTTTCCAAAGCATGAGGTGTCCAAAAGGACCCTTGGGACCCCCAGTTAGGACTGATCTGGGAGGGCTACAATCTCTAGAATGTTTGTAAAATGAGAAGTAGAATACATGAGGGTAAAGTTGGTTTATGGATAGGTCAAAAAGTTCAGTTGGTAATATTTTAATTTCTTAAGGGGAAATGATTTTTACTTTTCTTAATTCTTATGAATGTATCACTTAATTTACAGCAGATGCACCTCAGAAATATATACATTAAAGCAAAGAGATTCAGTTACAACCAAAAACACTATATCTCAATTTAATAAGTGTTCATGTATGCACAGACAGAAGTCTAGACTAGTACCATTGTACAGAAATAAAGAACAACAAATTAGATATTAGGCATTTTAAGTAACTTCCTAACCAAGACTTAAACAAAAGTAAAATATGTAGCTTACTCAATCCAAAATTGAGAAGTACACTATGGTAAAGTGGAAATAATTCTGTATTTGAATCACAATTTGAGTTACAACTGTGTGAACTTGACCAAATGCGCTGAGTGGTTGAGATCACATGGAATTACATATTAGATCTCTCATGAGATCTGACGGGTTCATAGAAGGTAGTTTCTCCTGCGCTCACACATGCTCTCTTTCTCACCTGCCACCATGTAAGATGTGCCTGCTTCCCCTTCCACCAGGATTCTAAGTTTTCTGAGGCCTCCTCCAGTACCAGCTCAGTCCTAAGCCACATCTGGTTCTAGATTAGCTAAAGAAGGTAAAGTCCATACCCAGTTTTTGAGGGGAACAAACTAAATAAGAAGAGTGAATGCACATTTATGAAAGTGTAAATGAACAATTCTGTTATGAACACAAACATGACCAGGGTGCCGAGCCTTATCATTAAGAAACTGAATTCATGACTCCCAATCTGGGAGAACAGAAAACATTACTGAGCTGGAGCACATTGACCCATTCAGTTCTGAAATGCATGTCCAACAGGTAGGTGGAGCCCTGAGCAAGAATTGCTACTGTGTTGAAGTCACAGAGCCAGAGTGCTTCCATGTAGCCTGAGAAAATCTTCCAGAGTAAGTCATTGCTGTGGTGAGCCATTGTTGGGAGAGGCTGTGGGTACGTGAGGCATACAAACATTTGTGAATCCACCAAAAAGAGGTTAATTTTTATTCCTAAAATGGATAGACAGGTTATGTTAGAATTCCTTCTTTACCACTGAAGGGGACACCAGATACTAAGCTTGCAACATAGTAAGACCCTGTCTCTAAAAAATTATTTAAAAATTGGTTGGACATGGCAGTGCACCTGTAATTTCAGATACTAGGGAGACTGAGGCAGCATAATTGCTTGAGCCCAGGAGTTTGAGGCTGCAGTGAGCCATGATCACACCACTGCATTCCAGCCTGGGTGATAGAGCAAGATCCTATCTCTAAAAATAATAATAATCATCAGGGGTAACTTAGTTTTGATATTTACCTACATACTACTTGAAGAAGCTCTTTAAGCATTTACAAAGTATTCCAAAAGAATAACCACAGAAACCTATAAAATGAGAACTATAGTTTGCTGAATTAGTTAATCCTAATCACACAAATATGCATCACAAACTACAAATAATATACAGCTTGGTTATATGCTCATTTCCAATTTTTTATTACTGGGAACTGGTAAATGTTACAGTGTGGTGGAGGGAGAACCCACATTCAGAACCATGTGGATATTCTTTATTCCTTATCAGAGTTCCGCATAATTAGTGACCAGTGTTTACAAGCTCATCTTGAAGCCCTGTGACCTCTGCTCTGGAATTGCAATATCCTCGCATCTGAACTTTTAATCCAAATTAGAGAATCATTAGATTCTCCACCAATAATTCTTCAGAGTTTAGAAATCCTGTGCAACCTGTTTTATTACTTACAAAATGTCTTCCTATGTATGCTCTCTGGAAGTGCTGGCTCCCTTGACATGGGAAATCCCCTCTGCAGGGACATTGTATGGAAGCTCTTTATCTCTCCATCATTACCACAGAGGGAGGGTATTTGCTGCCACTGGTTTTTCTTGTTTTTGTTTTTTGTTTTTTTTTGTTTTTGGGATGGAGTCTTGCTCTCTCACCCAGTCTAGAGTGCAATGGCATGATCTTGGCTCACTGCAACATCCGCCCCAAGGTTCAAGTGGTTCTCCTGCCTCAGCCTCCAGAGTAGCTGGGATTACAGGCACGTGCCACCACGCCCAGTTAATTTTTTGTATTTTTGTAGAGACGGGGTTTCACCATGTTGGTCAGACTGGTCTTGAACTCCTGACCTCGAGTGATTCAACCACCTCAGCCTCCCAAAGTGCTTGGATTCCAGGCGTGAGCCACTGTGCCTGGCGCATTGGTTTTTAAAGGCAAGAAAACGGATCCTGGGGAAATTTGTGGGCTGCATACTCCCTATACCCACAAATCCTCCATCTTATCTGACCCACAGTTGGAACCAACTTAATCTTACTGTTTAAAGATGCTTCAAATATACACACCTCTCTTTGACTTCCTTAAGTATACAAATGGGTGACAACAGTAAATGCAACAAACACTTTCTACATATACCCAAACCAGGGACTTACTGGGAACATGTAGAACCATTATCAGAGGTTAAGTAGTGGAGCAGAAACATACGGATATAAAGGAGGAAGTCCTGGAAAGCTTTCGGACATAACGAGGAGAGCAAATTCAAAGGCCTCAAGTTGAGACTAAGCTTTGGAATGAAAAGGAGGCCAGGGTGGCATCACGGCATGAGTACAGGGGTGGGATGAAGCAAAGACAGCAGGCAGCTGTGTTAGCCTCCTTGGGCTGCCATTATGAATTAATACAAACTGCAAGGCCTAAAACAACAGACATTTTTTAGCTCACAGTTTAGGAGGTGTTAGTAGAGTGGGTTCCTTCCAGAGGCTCTGAGGGAGAGTCTGGTCTCTATACCTCTCTTGTAGCTGCTGGTGGTTGGCAACATTTTTTGGTGTTTCTTATTTTATAGCAGCATCACTCTGACCTCTGTCTCCATCTTCACATGGCTTTCTTCCCTGTGTATCTTCTCAGTATCTTTGTGTCTTTTCTCTTCTTAAGGACACCCATCACACTGGATTTAGGGCTCATGCTAATCCAGTATGACCTCATCACAACGAATGACATCTTAAAGGGCTCTATTTCCCAATAGGGTCATGTTCTGAGTTTCCAGGTAGACATAATTTTTTATTTTTTTAATTTTTTTTGAGACGGAGTCTCGCTGTGTCGCCCCAGCTGGAGTGCAGTGGCACAATCTTGTCTCACTGCAAGCCCCACCTCCCAGGTTCACACCATTCTCCTGCCTCAGCCTCAGGAGTAGCTGGGACTACAGGTGCCTGCCACCATGCCCAGCTAATTTTTTGTATTTTTAGTAGAGACGGGGTTTCACCATGTTAGCCAGGATGATCTCCATCTCCTGACCTCGTGATCCGCCCGCCTCGGCCTCCCAAAGTGCTGGGATTACAGGCGTGAGCCACCACCCCCAGCCAGTAGACATAAATTTTTGGGGGGACACTCTTGAACCCAATTGCCAGATCATTTAGGGCCTTGCAGTCTATTACCTGGACCTTGGACCTTTTTTTCTAAATGCAATGTTAATTCTTCAGAAGGTTTTTAGCAAAGGAAAAGGCTTAACCTCATTTGTACTTTTGTAAGATCTTTCTGACTACTATGTGAAACATGAGTTATAGTGAGAAAAGAAAAGTATAGAAGTCAGTTAACTACTGCAGTAATCAAGGTGAGAAATGAGAGAGGCTTGCGTTAGTGTGTTGGCATTTACAGTCAGAGGACATGGACATTTTGAGGAATTATCTGAGAGATATAAATAACATGTGTGGTTGATGGATTTGAGGTAGGAGTAAGGAAAAGGGAGGGAGCCTAGATTTCTCCTTTGAGTCACTGGGTGGTGGCTGGTACCATTTACTACAACAGGGAAGATTGCCAGCTGGGGTAGGAATGGATACGAATCAGAAGTTCAATTTTGGACATACTACATTTGAGCTGCATATTAGAATTTCAAGTGGAGATAACATAAGACAGTTGGACCCCAGAGAGGTCAGGATTTGAAAGATAAATTAGACAGTCAACAGCATGTTGATGGTAATTAAAGCCATACCAGATGAGGTCATTAAGAGTTGGAGCATAGAGAAGGAGTGCCTGAAATGCATTATAGGACTCTCTTGTGTTTAGACATCAGTTAGAGAAAGAGGAAGAGCCAGTAAGAGAAACTCAGATAGAGGAGCCGCCAAAGCATGAGGAAGTCCAGGAAAGCATGGTGTCGCAAACCCTACTGCGTGCATTGTAATGCAGAAATCACATGTGGTAGATTATTTGTTTAAAGTATTCACTGTATTTTCTAACATTTCCCACCCCAGGGACTATCCCTATGGGATGAATATAAGTCATATAACACTTACTAAGGTTTGGCCACGTGACCAGCTGTGGCCAATGGAATGTGAACAGAAGCGACGTGTTTTACTGTAAGAAGCTTTAAGAGCCACTGTATTGTCCTGTCTTTGCTCTATTCCTCCAGCATCAACCCAAAATAAATATGACATGAAGAGTATATCTATATCAACAATTAATATGAGTGAGAATAAACTTTTGTTGCCATAAAGCACTGAGGTTTGGCAACTGTCCATTAGCCACAGGATAACCTAGAAAAAAATGGATGAAACCATCACATCTTATGTAGCATGGTCATAAAATGAGACGTTCTTCACAGGTCTGGAGCTGTTGGTAGTCCTGGAATAACAGGAGCTTTTGCATCACACTTATCTAAGATCAGACACCAAATTTGTCACTTGCTACCTATATGCTCTTCACCAAATTGGCCTCTCTGAGCCTCAATCTTCCCATCTGGACTAAAGGATACCTATCGTACAGGGCTGTGGTAAGGATTAAATGTGACATATTTGCAGAGCACTCAGTATCGTTCTGGCCCCCTCCACAGAATCCTTTTCTATTTGTTAATTTCTTTATTTTATTGCCATAGATTACTCTAGTCAGCACCATGTTGTTAGAAAAAGGACAGAGAATAAGCAAAGTATCTATAGAGTCCAGGCCTAGAGAAATGTTCCCTGCTGCAAGGCTGGCTTCAGAGGGACAGCTGGGTGCCTGCGACACAAAGGACACATCACTGTCAGAATCAGGCTTCAATCACACAACAACAGCCCTTATGGAATTCAATTCACAAAATACCTTAGAGACCATCATTAATAAGGGAGGTCAACTAAGGGAATCCCATGCAGACAGGACAATTTTCTTGGCAGAGCAAGTGGTAGAGCCTGTCGTCTCTGGACTATATTTGGGCAAGAGACAGCTGAAACTCTGGGTGGTTAAACTGGTGGAAACTAAGGCTAAAGAATAGAGAATGTAGATTTATTAAATAGAGAATTAACATCTCACCTAAGCCACATTGTCTTTATAAAGTAGCTATACTCAAATACTCATTTTACAGATGAGGACACTGAAGCTGAGAGATAAAATATCAGAAATTGTACCCAAGTATATATGTCCCCCAAAGTCCATATTCTTTCCACGAAGGACAATGAATCTCTAAAATAATTAATTAAGAAGGTAGAGAACTAGCCTTATAGCCTTATGACCTAAGCCCACAAAAGAAACGAAAAGGGAAAAGAACATGGAAAACATACAATCATATCAAACTTGTACCAAAAAATAAAAAATTGTAGCAGCCTTTTTTTTTTTTTTTTTGAGATGGAGTTTTCACTCTTGTTCCCCAGGCTGGAGTACGGTGGCACGATCTCAGCTCACTGCAACCTCCGCCTCCCAGGTTCAAGGGATTCTCTTGCCTCCTCCTCCTCCTCAGTAGCTGGGATTACAGGCGCCCACCACCACGACCAGCTAATTTTTTTGTATTTTTAGTAGATACAGGGTTTCGCCATGTTGGCCAGGCTGGTCTCGAACTCCTGACCTCAGGTGATCCACCCTACTAGGCCTCCCAAAGTGCTGGGATTACAAGTGTGAGCCACTGTGCCTGACCAGCAGCATTACTCTTAATAGCCAAAAAGTAGAAATAGCTAATATCTATCAACAGATGAATGAATGGACAAAATGTGATATATAAATAACAATGGAATATGATTCAGCCATAAACAGAAAGACATTCTGACACATGCTATAACATGGATGAACCTTGAAAACATTATGTTATACAAAATAAAAAAAAATGCAGAGGCCACACGTCGTATGACTCCATCTATATGGAGTGCCCAAAATAGGCAAATCCACAAAGACAGAAGGCAGATTAGTGGTTACCAGGGGAATGGGATGAAGGGGAACAGGGAGTGACATTTAATGGCTATGGGACTTCTTTGCCAGGTGATAAAAACTTCCTGGATTGGTGACTGTAGTGCAACCTTGTAAATGTACTAAAAACTACTAAATTGTATACTTTAAAATAATCATTTGTATGATTGCAAATTAAGCCTCAATAAAAATAGAAAGGGAGATATAGCATTCATGTTTATGTTATTGGTAGTATACAGTGCTATGACTTGTAAACCATTGACTCCATTCCCAGTTTGATAACATATCTCAAGTTCAAACCCCACAGCCGTAGAAGAAGTAGAAAGAAAGGCTATTCATATAAGCCAACCCTTCATCCAGACTGGCTTAGGGACTGAGGCAGGTAGCCCAGAGCTGGCCTGCTAGCAGAGCAGCAATAAAGACAGATTCCAGGAGCCTGGGATCAAGGGCAAAAGAAACAGAAGTGCACTCTCGACAGGCAGCCACAGGTCAGTTTCATAGGAATCTCCGTGTGTCCTGCTGGGTGCTCTTGGGATACCCTTCTACTTCAACCCCAGAGAGTATGTCACCCTCTTCTTTCATTCTGAGTATCCCCTGAGGAAAGAAGGAAAATATTAAGTGCAGAAGAACAATGACAAGAGCAGCCACATCTAAGAGAGGGCAGGAAAATCTCACTGCAAAACATGCTCATTAAATCCCACAGCTTCCCAAGTCTGTAGCAGAAAGTGCTGCATCTCTGTAATAACAAAGTGGCTGCGGGGTTAGGAAGGAGGCTCTTTGTGACACAATTCTGCAGAACTACTAAAGGAAAGTACAAACCACCCTGGTGCCTGGATCCCTTCCCGACCCCGGTGATCATGCCCATAAATTCCAGAAGCATGCCGTCATTCTCTAGACTACTGGAATGGAAATTATTCTGAGTCTAGGAAAGTAATGAATGATAAAGCCCAGTGGTGCGGGTGGCAGTTAATTTGCCAGGAAGAGCTAATGGGGAGGGGCCTGGGGACCTGCCCTCCAGGCTGGGTTCCCCTATTGCCTCATTGATCCTGGTAGTTCTGTTAACCTCTCCGTGCAGTGACTTCCTCATGTGAAAAATTAAAATGCAGAAGCCTGTGTTCCCTGTCCATTCTGAGATGGGCTCCCAACGTGCCGGCTCTCGACACTGATCTCTTCCTCCCAGATAATCTGCCTGTATATTCCCTTGAGAAAGGTGCTCCAAGGAAGGCAGATGGAGACTCGCAGCAATTTGTAACGCAACTTTGAATAAGGATGGGTGGGCACAGGGAACACAGGGCAGGCAGAAGGAAGCTTATGGCATTTAATCTTGGCCACCACCACTTACCTAAAAAAAAAAAAATGGAAATACCACGCTCCCTGCCGAAGTCACAAAAATCTATTCCCTGTTACCATCATGCAGAGCTTCATAAAAGCATTGGAATGGATAGTTTCCATCATTTGAATGACTAATTGAGCAATATTCACCCTAATTTTCCCTAAATGGGCATTATAGCTTTTGATATCCAAATTTCTTAAAGCTTAGGGATTTTTTTTCACCCCTGTGAAAAAATTGCTACTGCAATTTCCAACTTTTGGAAGTTCCACTGGCTATTAATAGTGCCTGAATCTTCACAAAAATTCAATGCTAGGAGATGAGGAAAGAAATTTTCTTTAAATGTGATCTGCTCTCTTTTCTTTAAAAAATAAATAAATAAATAAATAAATAAATAAATAAATAAGCTTCTGAGATTGCACAGTGGCCCTGTCTGGATGCATGTATTCTTTTTGTCAGTGACTCAATATCTTTTAGATTACGGTGTATTAAAATAAACCCAGAGAGCCTAGAGGGAAAAAATAAACATGGCATTTGTCTTGAACTCATAAAGGGATTCATACAAAAAAGAATTTAATAAAAATCATTACCACCTAAAAGCAATGCCAAAATTTAATTATACATTTTTCAACCCCCAACGTAAATGCTCTAACATCTAAACCCACTGAAAAGCTGCCAGCTTTATTACTGCCATACCTATAGTATTTTCTGAAGCAGTCTCATCTAATTCTTGAATGCATGACCACCTCTAGCACTGCAGGTAGAGAAAATTTTTCTGTTGCACTAAAATAGCTTCTATTCTCAAAGGCCCGTAGCAATCCATCAATCTTGTCCTCTTGGGTAATTAGGCCCCTTCCCCATTTCCAGGCAGACGTTGCGGAGGACGCTGCTAAGCTCACAGGCAAGTCTGGCTGAATTACAGCAATGTCCAGGGCTGGATTGTCAGCCACTGTGTTGTCCTCAGTCCCTATCAGCCATGGCATTTTCTCAGAAGAGAAATTAGTCCCTCTGCCAACTCCTATATTTTGTATAAGCCCAGATGTCACATTTTGCTAATGTCATACTAGACTGTAATATTTTTATAACGTAGTGTAGAAAACCAAAGCTGAGCCAAATAGACACATTGCTGCCAGATGGGGGACCTTTATTTACTGATAAAAGTTTTTTAAATCATAAAACTTGAACTTATTAGAAAATGAGCTGAGTTTTTAAATTTACATGTGAGCCTAATCCTCTCTCCCACTGAGAATAGGAAAGAAGATGAGCTCCTAGAAATACAAAGTGTTTAGAAATCCCATCTTCATGGAGCAGGGACACGGGAGGTGAATCTCTCCCTGGTGCATGGATTTGCTGAGCACAAGAATGACCAGAATCGTCTCATGAAAGGAACTGTGGAGCAACCTCTGCAAGCCTGTGAGTTGAAACCTGCCTTCAAAGCAGGATGAAAATGCTTCTTGTGAAGAACTGGCTTGTCTTCCTCCCAAATGTCTAGCCTGGAGAGGAGGATGAAGCAGACTGTGAGGTTTCCCAGCCATTCCCCGGGCTTACTTCCCAAAGCCATTCCTGAACAGTCATGACATTTCTAATTGATCTAATCATGTTATTTTTGCCTCTAAGCAAGGGCAATTATCCCTTCTTCATATTTCCCTGTAGATGTATTTTCTTTGAAAATGTTTTTCTATCCTGACCCAAGTGTTATTTTCTTCGTTGGGATTGGCTCTGAATACGGCTAGGATTGTAATGGGACCTTTTCCCATTCTAATTCTTTCTTCCCCAGATTATTCTCCCTACATATTTACTGATATTTAACTCTGAGTACTCCATATATTCATGACCTTGAAAGCAGAAATTGACCTCTTCTGTCATCAATAGTCCACTTATTACTTTAATAATGATAAATGGCTTTGCCAATATGCTTACACCATTATACTCTCCAGAACATTACTTTTAAATCTGTTACTTTTATGTTTGTTAATAATTTGCACCCTAACTCATCTGAACTGTATCACCTTTTGATTGTACTATTTTTAGTTAAACAACAATCACATTTTCCCACACCTCATAGATTCTTCAGGCAGTCTAATTTTTTATCAAATCAAATTATAATATATTCAGAAACCAAATATTCTGCCCTAATGACCCCCTGATTCAGATATATTGAGACATCTACCCACCTTTTTTCTTTTCTCTCCTTGTTTCCCTTCTAATATTGAGGGTCACATGAACTCAATTTTAATTGTGGGTGGTACCACAAAATTACGGTTCTCCACCATAAAATTATCCCCTCAACCAGATAGTCGGAATTCTTCCCACTTATGACTAATATCTAAATGGTTAGGCATTGTGCAACACAATTTTTAAGATGAACACATCACTGGGAGGGTTAATGTATTTGGGCTTGCAGTCAAGGGACTTGAGCTCAACTCCAAGCTCTACCTCTTGTTATTCATGTGATTGATATTAGACATCTCATTGAAATGTTCTATACCACTACAAAGGGAAGATGGCCATAACTGCCTGGAATTATCCCTATTCTTGCAAACATTAAAGTACATACATATAAAAATATTCTGTAACTAAATATCATAAGATGTACTACTAGCATCAATATTTGTCATCCTTTGCTTACCACAATCTGTTACCACAAATTTCTCGTCCTGGGAATTTTGGTTCAGCCAGGCTCACTCTACCAATTTGCCAACTCACACTTGTGTCCACTGTCTTCACGAAAGGACTAGCACAGGTTTTACAGCCTGTCCATAGAGTGAGGGCCTTAAATTCCTCAGCTCATTTTTCTCTCATTACTTACAATGATGAGGTCAGGCTCACTGAAATGTGCCTAAAATCATGCCTTGAATAAAGTGAGAGCTCAGTCGTTGTTGAATACGTAGATGGAGGAAAAAAATCTGAATTTTAGACTAATAGAGAGGCAATGGTAGTATATCAATGCACATGTGACTATACTTGTAAGGCCAAAAGAAAAAAATAGAGAAGAAAAAATATTTTCTCCATCAGGGTGTGCAGCATCATGCTCACAAATCTTATATTTCTCTCCTTTCATTAATACTGAAAATAGAATTATGAAACTCCTGACAGCCTATTATTAAGAGTAACATTTTCTGAGCAATTACTATGTGCCAGACAGAACCTGAGTATGCAAAGATGACTAAACCTCCCTAGAGTGATTTATATGCATCATTATCCTATCTGGATCTAACCTGTGCTTCTTTGGAAATCACTTTTTTTGTGCCTAACTGAAAGCATTTGTTTAAAGCACCTATACTTAAAATTAAAAACAAAATCCGAGCAGTAATTTATCTAGCAAACTGCTTTCACCAAAAGCTTACCTGTTTTTTCCCATCAAGTATCCTGAATTAAGGCTGTAAAATCAATTGACCGTAGACAGTATCCTCTTAAGAATTACAACAAAAACCTTTGCTAGTAACTTCTTTTAACTAACAGTTTTGTAAGATAAATAATGCTAGGGATGCAAGTACCAGCAGCAACCAGGGCATCAGGTTCTGCACCAGCCATTCCTCAGGTTTATCTTCGGCCTCGGTTCCCATTATCTTGGTGCTCTGAAAGCAGACTTTTCTCATTTGTTCTTTAATCTGTTATTCAGGTAATTTCTCTGTCCCTTGTGTACCGCTAAAGACTTTTCCCCAGCTGCAAGGACTGATTTCGTTTCTAAATAGTCTTGCTTTGTTTTCATCCCTTACTGTCTTTCCCAAATATTTCTCCCACCATTGACATTGTGTTCTTTTCACCTTCAATCACCCACCTCACCATGGGATTGTTTATCTTTCTTTAAATTTCCTCCTTCCAAAGCAAACTGCCACCTTTAAGAAGTTCCTTAATTCTTATGCCACTATCGCAACAATTTGTTTTTTTCTTAGTGAGGAATAATTTTTCCCCAATTTATTTTGTTGTGTATCTTCTACTCTAAGTGAATTCTCATGGCATATGGTGGGGATATTATCTGTGCACTTCCATAGAAAGACTCTAGATACTTTATCTCCTATTTCATCATGACATTCCCTGCTGGGGCCATCTTTTCCTGTCATGCAGCAAAGTTCTCCTCAGAACATTAATCTGGTAGTGCCCGGAGATGGAGATAACTCTTAGGCATATTTTCTCATGTGTACGTGTGGCGCAGCAGGGACTTCACAAGTTTCATACTCCATCTTCCCATGACTTTTCATAATAATATTTGAAGGGGACTCTTAAGGCAGCCACCAGCCTGGTGGTGAAAGGAAAGATTGCAGGTTCTAATGCTGGCTGTGCTCAGAGATGCCCCTGGTCGCTTTGTTATGGTAGAACAGCAAAGGAGTGTGAAAAAATCTACATCAGTGTAACTTTCTTCTCCTTGTAGCCAGAGAAATGAAACCAACTCAAAGCCTTACCTCCCTTGGTAATTCCTATCGATATCAAATCTGCCTTGAAAGGCACTTAAAATCATGCCTTGAATAAAGTGAGAGCTCAGTCGTTGTTGTTGAATACATAGATGAAAGGAAAAAAATCTGATTTTTAGATAAATATAAAGGCAATGGCAGCAATACTGTATGACTGGTAAACTTCTGCCATTCTCTAGAGTAGTGAATAGATAATCACACTTCAGAGAGAACTGTGGAATTTGGCAGAAAAATGATGGGAAACACCTAAAGCAAGGAAGGAGAGGAAAGTGAGGCAGGCTGCTTGGCCACAATCAGCTGGGAGCTTGGAGAAAGATTCCTCAACATGGGGAAAGGGTATGTGGGAGACCCCCAGCATTCCACATTCCCACTGTAAACTCCTGCAATCCTAGCCAAAGGCAAGCCCTTCAAGCCTCACAGGCTCTCAAATTAGCAGAGAGCTGTCTGAAAACTGTGCAATGGCACTGATTGAAGGAGGGAGCTCATGCTAGGTCGCACACACTCCCCAAGACCTAAATAGCTACTACCATAAACCATATCATGCTAAATGCCCACCTGCCAGGCCCACTGCTGCCACTACCAGCATCAGAGCAAGCCACCTAGAGGCCTATGATCTGGCCTGCCAGGACCTGCTAACGCTGGTGCTGATATGTTTTGGCTCTGGGTCCTCACCCAGATCTCATCTTGAATTGTACTCCCATAATTCCAACATGTTGTAGGAGGAACCCAGTGGGAGACAATGGAATCATGGGGCGGTTTCTCTCATACTGTTCTCACGGTAGTGAATAAGTCTCAGGAAACCTGGTTTAATAAGGGGAAACCAATTTTGCTTGATATTTCATTCTGTCTCTTGCCTGCTGCGATGTAAAACATGCCTTTCACCTTCTGCCTTGATTTTGAGGCCCTCCCCAGCCCCATGGAACTGTGAGTTGAATTCAACCTCTTTTTTTTTTTTTTTTTGAAATTACCCAGTCTCAGGTATGTCTTTATCAGCAGCGTGAAAATGAATACAGGTGCCAATGTATGCCAACCCCAGGGTCCAAGTACAAGTATAGTCAGCCCACTGCTGCTACCACTGATGCCCAAAAACTGGCCCCTTGGCAACCCAAGCCACAGCAAAACTTCACCACACTTTCCACTAACCACCACATCATTACATCAGTCTGTAATGTCTGAGGAAATAACAGACATCACTGAGCTGTTACAGCTGAGGAAATTATACAGAGACTGCACTACTGCACACACTCAGAATCAAGGCCAAAGTTCTCTATTCAGCCAACACCATAAATACATCTTCAGGAAAGTTTCCTCCCCTACAAAAGCAAGTTCAAATAATTTAAATAAGCTACTATTACTTCAGATGTGTATGTATTAAAGTAAAAACATAGAAAATATGACAAAGCAAGGAAATACGACACCTCCAAAGGGACACAGTAACTCTCCAGCAACAGATCTCGATTAAAAAATTATGACATCCCAGAAAATACATTCAAAGTATCAATTTAAAAGAAGCTCAGTGAGATATAAAAAGTCCTGAAAAACAATACAAAGAAAACAGAAACAATTTGGAATATGAATGAAAAATCTACCAAAGAGATAGGTGTCATAAAAAAGAACCAAACAGTAATTCTGGAGCTGAAGAATTCATTAAATGAACAGAAAACACATTTCAAGGCTTCAACAATACACTAAACAGAAGAAAGAATCTCATAACTTAAAGGCAATTCTTTTTAAATAGCCCCATCAGGCAAAACTAAAGAAAAGATAAATTTAAAACAGTGAGCAAAGACTACATGACATATGAGAGAACATAAGGCAACAAAATATTTGAATTTTTAGGGTTTCAGAAGGAAAAGGGAAAACAAAAGGCTTAGAAAACCTATTTAATGAAATAATAAATGAAAGTTCCCAACTGTAGCAAGATATTTAGACATTTAAATAAAAGAGCCACAGAGATCCCCAGATACACTGCAAAAATATCTCCACAGCACATTATAGTCAAACTGTCAAAAGTCAATGACAAAAAGAAAATACGAAAAACAGTCAGAGAAAAGGGTCTAATTACTTATAAGGATTCCCCAATCAGACTACAGTAGCGGACTTCTCAGTAGAAACTTTATCAGCCAGAGAGACTGAGATGTTAGTTTCAAGGCACTAAAAAAAAAAAAAATGCCATCCAAGGAATATTTGGCCTGGAAAATTATCCTTCATAAATGAAGAAAAAAAATAAAGTTTTTCCCTATCAAACAATAGCTGAGGAATTCATCATCACTAGATCAGCTCTATAAGAAATGCTTAAGGGAATCCTATACCTGGAAGCAAAAAAAGAGATATCTTCCATTATGAAAACACATGAAAATATAAAATCCACTACTAGAGAAAATATACAAACAGGAGAAGTTTCAAATATCACCACTGCAGAAAACCACTAAACCACAATGATAAACAGTAAGAGAGAAAGAAAGATATATCAAACAATTAGAAATCATTTGATAAAATGACAAGCACCTCACATATCAATAATAGACTTGAATTAAACAGATTAAACTTTCCACTTAAAATATATAGACTGGCTGAATGGATACAAAAAATATATAAAATAAAGTAAACATTACCTCACTATATGCTGCCCACCAGAAACACATCTCACCTCTGGAGATACATATAGGCTGAAAGTAAAGGGAAGGGAAAATATATTTTATGCAAATGGAAACCAAAAATAAACAGGAGTAATTATATCAGATAAAACAGACTTCAACTCAAAAACAGCAAAAGGAGGGAAAAAAGCTCATTATATAATGATACAGGGATCAAGTCAGCAAAAGGTTATAACAAATATTAATATATATGCACCCACAACTGGGGCATCCAGATA
Source organism: Pan troglodytes (assembly GCF_028858775.2). Taxonomy (NCBI): domain Eukaryota; kingdom Metazoa; phylum Chordata; class Mammalia; order Primates; family Hominidae; genus Pan; species Pan troglodytes. The sequence continues at coordinate 108,955,380 of NC_072412.2, read as the reverse complement.
TATAAAGCAAATATTAATGGATTTAAAGAAAGAGACAAACTCCAATTCAGTAATAGTTGTAGACTTAGACACCACACTCTCAGTATTAAACAGATTACTGAGACAGGAAATTAAGAAGAAACATTGGATTTAAACTGCACGTTGGGCTACATTGATTTAACAGACATTTACAGAACATTTATCCAGTGTCTACACAATGCACATCATTCTCATCAGCACATGTAACATTCTCCAGGATGGACCACATATTAGGTCACAAAATAAGTCTTGGCAAATTTTTTCAAAATTGACATCATGTCAAGTATCTTTTCAAACCACAATGAAATAAAATTAGAAACCAATACTAAGAAGAACTTTGAAAATTGTACAAATCTATGGAAATTTAAAAACTTGCTCCTAAGTGACCATTGGGTCGAAGGATAAGTTAAGAAAAAAAGTTTTTAAAAATTGAAACAAATGAAAATGAATACAGAACATATGAAAACCTATAGGATATAATACAAGTAGTGCTAATAGGGAACTTTATGGCAATAAGTGCCTACATCAAAAAAGTGAAAAGATTTCAAGATTTGTACAGTTTTCAAAGTTCCTCTTGCCATTGATTTAATTTTATTCCACTGTGGTTTGAGAAGATACCTGATACAACGTGAATTTTGAAAAAATTTGTCAAGACTTACTTTGTGACCTAATATGTGGTCCATCCTGGAGTATGTTACATGTGCTAATGGGAATGATGTGCACTCTGTAGACATTAGATAAATGTTCTGTAAATATCTGTTAAATCTATTTAGTCTAATGTACAGTTTAAATCCAATGTTCCTTTCTTAATTTTCTGTCTCAGCAACCTGTTTAATGCCGAGAATGGGGTGTCAAAGTCTACAACTATTACTGAACAACCTGCTCGTAAGTGACCACTGGGTCAAAGAAAAAATTATGAAAAAAATTCTTTAAAAAATTGAAACAAATGAGAATGAAAATACAGCATACAAAAACCCATGGTATATAATAAAAGTAGTGCTAAGAGGGAAGTTTATAGCAGTAAGTGCCTACATTAAAAGAGTAGAAAGATTTCAAATAATGATGCACCTCAAGGAACTAAAAAAGCAAGAGCAAACTAAACACAAAATTAGTGCAAGGGAAAAATGACAAAAATCAGAGAAGAACTAAATAAAATAGAGACTAACAAAATACAAAATATTAATCAAAGGAAAACTTGTTTTCTGAAAACATTCATAAAATAAACCACTTGCTAGATTAACCATGTAAAAAAGAGAGAAAAACCAAATAAAACCAGAAGAGAAAGAGAAAACATTTCAATCAATACCACAGAAATACAAAAGATTATCCAAGACTATTATGAATAAGCATACACTAAAAAATTAGAAAATTTAAAGAAAATTGATAAATTCCTGGAAACATACAACCCATCAAGATAAATCAGGAAGAAATAGAAAACCTGAACACACCAATTATAATAACAAGATCAAAACATTAATAAAAAGTCTTCCAACAATAAAAAGTCCAGAACTAGATGGCTTCACTGCCAAATTTTATCAATCTTTCAAAGAATGACTAACACCAATTCTTATCAAACTATTCCAAAAAACTAAAGAGGAGGGAATTCTCCCTAATGCATTCTATGAGGCCAGCATTACCCTGATACCACCAGCTAAGGACACACAAAGAAAACTACAGAGAAATATTGCTAATGAACATAGACACAAAAATCCTCAACAAAATACTAGCAAACCAAATCCGACAGCACATCAGAAAAATAATAATACATTCATGACCAAGTGAAAATTTTTCCAGGGATGTACAAATAATCCAACATACACAAATCAATAAACATGACACATCACATCATAGAATGAAGGACAAAAACTATATGATTTTAATTGACATAGAAAGCATTTTATAAAATTCAACATTTCTTCATGATAAAAATGTACAGAAAGAACATAAGCACAGAAAGAACATATATCAAAATAATAAAAGTCATGGGTGACACACCCACAGCTAACATCAAACTTAATATTATGGAATGAAAACTGGAATAAGACAAGATGTCCACTCTCACTACTTATATATAACATACTACTGGAAGCCCTAGCCACAGCAATCAGGCAAGAAAAAGAAATAAAAGCTTTCTGCATTGGAAAAGAGGAAATTAAATTGTCCCTCTTGCTTATGATATGATCTCGTAGGTAGAGAATCCTAAAGACTTCACCAAAAAACTCTTAGATCTGATAAATAAATTCATTAAAGTTGTAGGATACAAAATCAACATATAAAAATCAGTAGCATTTCTGTATACCAATAATAAACTAGCCAAGAAAAAAATCAAGAAGGCAATCCCATTTACAAAAGCTATTAAACAATACCTAGTGATACGGTTTGGCTGTGTCCTGACCCAAATCCCAACTTGAGTTGTATATCTCAGAATTCCCACGCGTTGTGGGAGGGACCCAGGGGGAGGTAATTGAATCATGGAGGCCAGTCTTTCCCATGCTATTCTCATGATAGTGAATAAGTCTCATGAGGTTTGATGGGTTTATCAGGGGTTTCCACTTTTGCTTCTTCCTCATTTTCTCTTGTTGCCACCATATAAGAAGTGCCTTTCACCTCCAAATATGATTCTGACGCCTCCCCAGCCATGTGGAACTGTAAGTCTAAATAAACCTCTTTTTCTTCCTAATCTCAGGTATGTCTTTACCAGCAGCATGAAAACAGACTAATACATCTAGAAAAAAATTTAACCAAAAAGGTGAATGATCTCTACAAGGAAGCTATAATGCGCTGATGAAAGTAATTGAAGATGACACAAACAAATGGAAATGCATACCATGCTCATGGATCAAGAGAGTCAATATTGTGAAAATAATCATACTTCTCACAGCAATCTACAGATTTAATGTAATCCCTACCAAAATACCAACATCGCTTTTTCATAGAATTAGAAAAAGCAAGCCTAAAATGTGTATGGAACCAACAAAGAACCCAAATACTTAAAGCAATCCTGAGCAAGGAAAAAAAAAAAGCAAAAAATCTGGAGGCATCATACCATAAAACTTCAAACTATACTACAAGGATATCATAACCAAAATAGCATGGTATTACTATAAAAAAAACAAAACATAGACCCATGAAACAGAAGAAAATCTAGAAATAAATCAGCATATGTATACCCAACAAATTTTTGTCAAATGTGCTAAGAACATACACTGGGGACAGGACACCCACTTCAATAAATGATGCTGGGAAAATTGAACATCTACATGCAGATTAACAAAACTGGAACTCTATCTCTTGCCATATACAAAAATGAACACAAGATAGATGAAATACTTAAATGAAAGACCCGAAACTGCAAAATTACTAGAAGAAAACATAGGGAAAATACTTCAGGACATTGGTCTAGGCAAAAGCACAGACAACTAAAACAAAAGTAGACAAATGGGGCTATATGCAACTAAACAGCTTCTGCATAGCAAAGAAAACAATCCACAAACTGAAAAGAAAACCTGATGAACGGGAGAACATATTTGCAAACTATTATTCCAAAAAAGCATAATATTCAATAATATATAAGGAACTCAAATAACTCATCAGTTAGAAATACAAATAATCCCACTGAAAAGTGGGCAAAGGATATGAATAGACATTTCTCAATAGAAGACATACAAATAGCCAACAGATGTATGAAAAAATGCTCAACACCACTAATCATCAGGGAAATACAAATCAAAACCACAGTTAGGTATCAGCTTACATCTGTTAGAATGGCTATTACTAAAATAAGGATGCAGAGAAAAGCAATATCTTATACAGTTGTGGTGGGAATGTAAATTAGTACAACTACTATGGAGAACAGTATGGCTATTTCTCAAAGAGCTATAGAACTACCATACAATCCAGCAGTACCACTTCTGGGTATTTACCCCAAGGATAAGAAATCAGTATATCAAAGAGATACTAGCAATAGTGCTGTGTTTTATCACAGCACTATCAAAATAGCAAAGATATGGAATCAACCTAAGTGTCCATCTATGGAAGAATAAAGTAAATGTGATACACACACACATACACATGTGAAATAATGGTGTTCTGTCCCCAGTGTATGTTCTTAGCATCTTTGTCAAAAATTAGTTGGGTACAAATACATGGATTTCTGGATTTGCTTCTGTTTTGTTGGTCTATGTTTCTGTTGTATACCAATACCATGCTATTTTGGTTATGATAGGTACCTTGTAGTACAGTTTGAAGTCAGGTAGTATAATGCCTCCAGCTCTTTTGCTTTTTATATTTAATGTGGAATATATATGCCACATCATATATATAAGATAAACTATTGTGTTGAATATAATCCCATTTGTCTATTTTTGTCTGTGCTTTTGCCTAGACCAATGTCCTGAAGTATTTTCCCTATATATATATGAAATAGAAAACTATTTGACCATAAGAAAAACAAATGAAACATGTTACTTGCAGCAACGTGGATAGAACTGGAGGTCATTAGACTAAGTGAAATAAGCCAGGCACAGGAAGACAAATATCTCATGTTCTCACTCATATGTGGGAGCCAAGAAACTGGATCTCATGAAGATAAAGAATAGAATGGTGATTACCAGAGTCTGGGAAGGCTGGCGTGGCGGAGGGATGAAGGGGGAAAAAAGAATACAAATGTATTTATTACTACTGAACTGTACACTTAAAACTGGTAAGAAATAGTAAAAAAATAGTATGTCAACACTAAAAGAAATCATAATAAAATCAATAGAAAAGTGAAAAAACATGTTGATTATGGTTTCTTTTTCCATCTCTCACTGCTACTGTTTTCCTCTCGAGCCTCAGACCCTCCATGTAACTCTCCTTTCTCCTCTTCTCTGAGGGGAAAATTTACATGATCCTAAGAAGTCTCCCTTGATATCCCCACTTTGTAGTATCATGCATTAAGCACACGGTGACCATGTCTTCCCTCTAATAATCATTTTAATCAGGAGAGAACTGCTTTGGAAACTACTTTACAGATGAGAAAATTAAGATACAGAAGAGTTAATTAATTTTTCAAAGGTTAAAAATTGCTCTGGTTTGAACATGTGTGTCCCCCCAAAATTCCTATGTTGAAATCCTCACCCTTAAAGGGATGGTATTAGGAGATGGGGCCTTTAGGAAGTGATGAGGTAGTCCTCATAATGGGATTAGCGCACTTATAAAATAGACCCCAGACAGCTGCCTTGCCTCTTCCACCATGTGAGCACACAGTGAGATGGCGTGGTTGATGAGCCAGGAAATCAGTCCTCACCAGACACTAAATGTGCCTGCACCTTGATCACAGACTTTCCAGCCTCTAGAACTGTGATAAATAAATTTGTAATGTTATAAGCTATCCAGTCTATGGCATTTTGTTATAGCAGCCCCAATGAACTAAGACAAAAAATTAAATCAAATATGCAATGTAACTGTTTGAACTTGAGCTTTTATGGCAGACTGGTTCCATGCTACCTTGACATTGGGTGGAAAGGGGAGCAAATTAGAGTAAACTGTCATTCTGTCTCTCTGTAGTGTCATTTTGTACCTTCATTTAAATAGATATCTGCAATCATATAATTTTTCAAGAAGAGTCTCACATTTTCTTTCAGGGTATAGCTATTAGTTTATATTTTAAGTAAAATGAGAAACACTCAAGGTAAACCAAATAACATCAGGTTTTCTCTCAACCACACTCAATTCTGGGCCTGTTTGTCCTATGAACTTGCTTGATGTCTATAGAAAGTCATTTAACTCTGATAGGTCTCAATTTCCTTATTCATAAAATAAATGGACTATATTTTCCTCAGGGTCTATTCCAGATCTAACTGCTTTTAATTTATGCTATAAGACAAAAACAGTCATTGCTAACTTTCTCAATATTCTAGACATGTCCCCTGAGATATCACATGCTGGGAGAATTTTATCTGCAAAATCCTAGGCATAAAAGTATGTAAGTAAAACATGAAAGGCTTATTAAACAAGCCATACCACTTAAACTGGGGTATGACAAGTGTACCCTCTACTAATAAAGTGATACAGCTTCCTAATCCACTGAGAATACAAACCAAGACTGGCAATACAGATGTCAGATATGTTCTGTACTGCATCAATACATCGATACGTCACTTTTCAGTTGAAATTACAATTTTTGACAGGCTACATTCTTCTTCCTACAGAGAAAATAATTCTATAGCCTTTTAATATTTTTATAGTTTCTGCAGCATTGCAAGCTCAAATCAGAATAACTTAAGTAGTTTAATGTCGCTTCCTTAAGACGACTTTTTCAGCAGAAGTAAATTTCTGTACACAAATCTGAATTTAATCCATATGAGCACGGTGTGCGACTAGGTCAGTTCAGGTGTTGTCAATGCAAAGAATGAAAGCTGGTTTCAAGATTTAGTGTCTCTAGAAATCTTTTTAGAAAATATTCATTAAACAAATGAAATTTTAAAAACCAATTCTTCTCACTTATTATATGCATACTAGTCGCCTGGGGATATTTAAAATGCAGGTTCTGATTTAGTAGTTCAGAGACAGGAACTGCGATTAGGGGGCTAAACCATCTGGTGTTGTCTCAAACTGAAGAGTTTCCTGGGACAAAGGACTTTTCTTGCTAAAACTGGGTATATTCTTAGCAAACCACCACCGCGAATCTGTCACTCTACCTGAGATTCTGCACTACCAAGAAGCACTCAGATACTGCTGCTGATGTTGGTCCTTGGATCAAATTTTGAGGAACAAAAGTGGGGGGCTGGTTTTAGAACCTGTGGTACAGGTAGCTGGTTTCAAAATTTGCTTTCTCCCTTAGTACTTGTGTGATCTTATGCAAGTTTCTTTACTTATCAAGTCTCAAATCACCAACTGAAAATTAGGATAGTAATACCCACTTCGCAGAGCTGCGAGCTTTAGAAAAGATAAAGAGCATAAAGTTCCTGGTCTATTAGGAATTCTTGACAATTGTTAGCTTTTGGTATCATTGTTGTCTTAATATTTTCTCCGATAAAATATCAGTTAAATGAATATCATTATAGTATACAACTGTTGAAATAAAACTTGATTAGACAAGATCTTGACACTTGGCTGAATTGAAAGAAGATTTTATTTCACGTGTATCCAGTCTGGGCAAATATATCTTTAGAAAGTCAAGTACATATGGCAAAATAACTAATATATGTACAATTTCATGCTTTACAAATACATGTGCAAATGGTGATAACCCTGCATCTGCATCAAGTTAAATGTACCAGAATAATTGGCTTACCATTCAATATTGAGTCAATTCAAGGAAGAGAAATTCCAATTTAACTGCATCAATTCATAAGTAAAATAAACAAAGAAAAACGAAATCAAAATCCTATTTAGTCAATGATTGAGTCAAATCATATAGAGAACTTCCTTAGAATTCATTTTTAAAGTGCAGTTTTCAGGAGGTGATTCATCCTTTTGGATGTTAAAATCATGTCACCAAATACTATAATGGTGAATAAAATAATGCAACATGTTATTTGGACCTGAGGTGAGAAAGGCTTGAAGCAGGAGACAAGTAAAGAAATGGGACAGAAGTGCAGAGTCCTGAGAAGAAAAAAATGATGAGATACGGAGCGTGGCCTGAAACACAAAGCACAGGACACCAAGGTCAAAGACAACTCTATGGTTCTAAGCTTTATATACTAAGTGTTAAAACATACCAAAAAAAACCTACAAAACCTCATAAGGATGACAATTTAAACCTAAATCAATTATTACTCAATTCTACTAACATCATTAGTCATATTTTAAATTTCCTATTATAACTATCTTTTAGAAAATAATTTCCATACTGAAATAAATTAAAAGCTGATGATCATTAATGTGGATTTATTTTGCTCCCTCTGACTTCCAATGTTTCTACCATATAGCCTAGCATCCGAAATTTATTGAAAAAAAAAATTGTGAGCATACCAGACAGGTTCATGATTATTAAGCCCTTAGGGCCACTGTTATCTTGCTCACTCCCTTGGCCTGCAGGAGCTGTGGCTTTGATTCATGATGTGGAAAGGATCGTTATCTAATCAATCAGCAAGCCAAATGACACAGAATAATTTACTTCACATTAACATCATTTACTAGCCTGGGCATATGTAACTTTTTAATAATGCTTAAGACATTGGTTTTACAATAAAAAATCTTCAATCACGTATTTCATATTTCCTATGACAGATGAGAAAAAATGAGGAAACCAAAGCTTTTGGAGAAGGGCTGGAACTAGCACTTAGTTCTTCTAACTCCTCGTGTTAGCCTGTTTTCCTTACGCCAATATTGACAGAGAATAAAGAAGAAAAATTGCATCAGTGTTTGAGCATTGATCATCTACTTTGTCATTTGTCAATGCTTTTAAAAGGAAAAAAATGCTTTATCTTTGCCATGCCCTTTTATAGACACTCGTTTCTTCTTCCTCCTCTGTTGATTCTGTTCACAATTTTCTAAACTTCTTTATCTTCCTATCAACTTTAATGATAACATATTCAAGAGCATTCATTAATGCAGCACAGAGTCATCATAAAGGAAACACGAAACTTGGGGCACAAATGAAGGCTTAATACACCCACAGTGTCTTAGACGAAGCACATCCCCAAGGCAAGTATGGTCTGTAAGCATCTTACATCATACCCAAGTGTCTTCAGTGTGGACATCAGTCAGTTACTGATTTGAATATTTAATTTTCTAAGCTCCTATGTGTTCAAGTTGTTGCAATCTATCGTTAATTTATTCTTTAAGCAACACACACTTCTATGAATAAAGTAGGTTTATGTAAGTACACCATCCTTCGGTGTCCTAGAATCTTCAATATGTCCTGGGCCATCTAGTGTAAAAAACTTCCTGTCTTACAGAACTACTTTAAAAAACCCCTGATGTTTCCAGGACAATTTCATCTGACCTTTATGTGAAAACCACCACCCTCCCTCCGACGCTCACATTTGACAACTGATTTTAAACCATCTCCCAGGTGCCTAAGTAAGCAAAGTCACACATGTACACATACAGAACTTGTGTTCTTTGTCAAAACCTAGCTTGGGAGGGGAAATTCTGTGGCTGTTACCTGCAGATGTTTTATTTGAACAGATATTATAAATGGATTTTAATTGTGCTTTCAGATGTAAAACACCCACCAAGGAATAGCCCTAATAGACCTGTAGGAACTCAATAAAATAAATCAATAGCATATGTCCTGGAAGAGTATTGCACTTTCTAACATTTTGATCAATACTGACATTTGACCCATAAAATGTGTCATCTATTAATTTTTTTGTGAAAATTTGCTGATACAAGTGCAACTACATACAAGAAAATGTATTAAGGAGAACTTTATTTTCCCCTGCTCTTGCCAACGTTTTTCTGACACGTCACCATACTATCACCTCTCTCTCTTGTTCATGCAGCTCTTGTTGCAGGAAATAATAATCTTTCTTTGTGTCAGATCCTCATTCTCCTCTCAATCTCAAATGTCCACATTGGACCATCACCTACCAGGTCATTATGTTAGCTCACTGCTTGCAATTACATGCACCAGAGGCACAGCAAATCACAGGATTAAATCTGAGTTCTTTTAAAAACACAGTACAAGGTGAGGTAGCCACATAGTTCTAAGTTCAGATTCACAGCAGCTTCTAGACTGCTGTGAGTAGCAGGGAGGAATATGATCAGGCTCCTTGTAGGCCCTTGGTCGAAGCAGAATCAATCTATTGGCATATTTGTCCTTCCTCATGTTGCTTTATTTGTCCAGCTTTAGCTGAAGTACACAGACTCTAAAACTTGTAGTTGCCTGTTACTAATGACATAGACAAAGCTAAAATTTTATTTTTGAGAAACAGCAAAAATGCCAAAAAAAGACCAAGCTAAGAGGCCAGATGACAGGGTAACCTAAATATCTAAGATTTGGGAGAGATTTTACAGGAGACAGAACCAGATAAAATTACCATACTGTGGTCTGGCAGTGCAAATACTTAAACACAATAAATTCAAGATAAAAAGTGTAACATATTTTTAAAATGTATGGAGAATGCAGAGAAGCAATGATTGGAATTTTAGGTTTAAGTGGGTATTACACAGAGAGAGGAAAATATAATATTTATTGAAGCCTTACAAGGTGCCAGGTCTTTACAACCTGTGAGAGAAGCATTCCCAGTTCCATTCCCCAGTGAGGAAATCATGGTTCAGAAAGGTGAATTAATGTCTCTGGGTCACCCAACTACTAAGTGGAAAAGCTGAGATTCAAACCTGGGCCTGTCTAAATTACAGAGCCTTCATGATTTTTCACCAAGCCATTCTGCTGATCACTTTTATTATCTTAGCAGCCAAACCTCTGAAATATTAAAGTTTATGATCTCTTGCTCCATGTGCTTTGTAAACTTTTGCACTATTGTATGTTCTGTGTCTATGCAGAATGCTGAGCAGACTCTCACAGTTTTCCTTTTCTAAATCACACTGCCTAGTTTTAAAGACTAAGATTTAGCATCATCTCAGGGCATGATATGGTTTGACTGTGTCCCCATCAAATCTCATCTTGAATTCCCATGTGTTGTGGGAGGGACCCAGTAGAAGGTAATTTAATCATGGGGGCAGGTCTTTCCCATGCTGTTCTCACGATAGTAAAAAAAAGTCTCACCAGATCGGATGGTTTTAAAAAGGAGAGTTTCCCTGCACATGCTCTCTTCTCTTGTCTGCTGCCATGTGAGACATGCCTTTCACCTTCCGCCATGATTGTGAGGCCTCCCCAGCCATGTGGAACTGTAAGGCCAATAGATCTCTTTCTTTTGTAAATTGTCCAGTCTCAGGTATATCTTTATCAGCAGTGTGAAAACGGGCTAATACAGGTCACCCGTTCTCTGAGACTGGGAGACAGACAAGTATTGAGGGAAAGGAAAAAAGCTACACAAGACTCCCACAAAACCAAACAGATCTAAGTTAGAGTTTGTGGGGAATGATAAGTAGTGAAACTTTTTAAGCAAGAGAAGAATAAAGAAAACATTCAGTGTTGTAGTTACCTCAAGGGAAAGGCAGAAAGATGTGATTGGGGATGGAAACTTACACAGACTCAATGTCATTTTGTATTGATTGAGTGCTTACATTGGTGGAGAGATTACAGGCATAGAATCTATTATTAAGCCTTGTAAATAATACATATGTTTATCTACTACTTTGTTGTCTCATATATTTTATTTAAAATAAGAAAGTAATTGGTCCAAGCCCAGAGCAGCAGTACAGTCTGGGGACTCTGCACACGCCTGAGGCTCTAAGAGAAGGCCCTGCTCAGCCCCTCCTCCATCTCAACCAAGCAGGGCACAAAGCAGCCCATCACTGGTCCAAAGCCTGCTTTACTGAGAGCTGAATCTGTGCCTCTTACGAAGGATTAATACCCCATGAGGCAAGTCCTTCTTTTTTATAAATAATTGCAGCTCAGGGACTCCCATTGCGATAAATTCTGAAATGCTTCTCCCTGCTCTCTGTTCTCCTATGCCCCGCTCTATTCTTGCTGGCATGAAAACTTTAATCTTTAAAATTAATTAAGTAAGAATACCAACATATTTGATTGGATATTTGTCAATATGAGGCTGAAAAGAAAAAAATAATGTTTTATAATACCAGCTGGTAACATTTAAAAAACAAAGTAAAACAAAGAATACTCATTTCTGTGAAGCCAGAATGTGTTGTTATTTCCTGTGTCTAAGCAGTTGAGAAGCAGCAGTGTTCTTTCAGTATTTACAGCAATTACAATTTTGCATTCATTTGTCTGAATATTTGGCTTAATGTCTGCTCCCACGTGAGACTATAAGTTTTATGAGGGCAGGCTCTGTCTGTTCATCATGGTCCTCCCAATGCCAAGCCACAGCTCTGAGGACAATTTAGTTGTCATAAGTGAGTGGCCAAGTGAGTACATAAATGAATAAAGATTTTAGTATTAAAAAATCTTATACGTCCACTGTGATAACTTCATAAGACAAGAAATATTTGCTTTAATAAGGACAACTTTCAATGTACAGAAAGTTGAGTCACTAAATCAAGCCATCAGATACATAACAAATCCTCTAGCCCATTCTCCTGGTAATATACTAGATATTAGGTATGGCTGCCATCAGGATTCATATTCATGTTATTAGCTGATTGGTATAATACAGTTAGAAATAATGCTTCTAGGCAGTAATGAATAGAAAAATTATTAGTATGTACTTACAGTTTATATACCAACTCTCCTCCAAAAAAATGAGAAATAAGAGTGATTATAGGAAAGTAAATCTCAAATATATATATGTGTGTGTAATATGTATATTTTTTAAAAATTTAGTTGTAATTTCTTAATGTAATTGTTTACACCTAACACGTATCCTTCACATACTTTTCATAGTTATTAAATCATTGGTTATATGATAATTCACCCTATTTTGTTTTTAAATATGTACATCTAATAGGAAGATATTGCTACGCGGTTATGAAAAATAATTTTTTCTGAATATCAGTTAAGAAAACTATCGTTTCATTTGTATACAAAGCAATTAATTATAGTTACATCCCAGATTTTACCAAAAATTTTTGACAATCACTTGAGAATAATATATATGTGTAACCACCGAGTGCAAAGTAAAGCAATGTGGAGAAAATAAGATAATTGGGTGACAAATTTTATATTTAAAACAAATTGTAATTTAAATAGTGTAAAGTGGAAATGGGCGCATATTAGAGGCTGCTGACAAGGGAGCAGGATTGGGAACTGAGTCAGGAATGCAGGAGTGAGTGCACGGGGTGGGTGGTGCTTCTGGTAGGATGTGGTTGGCCCCTTAAACCATCTCCAGGCTGCAAGGAAGAGAGTGACTGCACTGTGAGAAAAACTGAGCAAACGTTCCACGTCTGTTTCAGAAAAATGAGCCCTAATTCAGAATTCACAAAACAAGAACCAAACTCATGATTCTGTTAAAACATTTTTAAAAAGTAAACAAAGTGACTCACTTTTGGTGAGAGGAGCTAATAAAAAAATAAATGCCCAATGGATTTTTGAAAATAATTTTTTAACCTGCTCTCAGTCATTCTACTGGAATCATTTCTATTTTGTGGGTCTTAACAAAGTTGAAAGTTTAAAACTAACCTTGACAAGTCAGAAAGGGCCACACATTGCACCATTCCAGTTATATGAAATGTCCAGATTTATATGCAAATTCAAAGATGCATAAAGTAGGTTCGTGGGGCCCAGGCTGGTGCAGAGGGAGAGTTGAAAGGAAATATGGAGTGACTGCTAATGGGCACAGGGTTTCGTTCTGGGGGGATGAAAATGTCCTGAAATTGATGATATTGATGGTTGTAAAACTCTTTGAAAATGCTAAGAGCCATTTACTTACTCACTTTAAGTGAATTATTTGTAGGAAATGTGAATTATACAATAAAAACTGCTTTTAAAAAAACAAGCTAAACCTAGGAGCTTAAAACCACATCACAAGGCACATGCAGGACTGTTCATATCATGTAGAAATAATCTGTTAGAGGATTATTTTAAAAGTTGTTTATAGAATCATATCAATTTAACAGGAATTCTATAAGGAGTCTAATTAGTATCCTTTTCTACTAAAGAAAAGTATAAGGACAGTAGATTTAAAAATTAAACTTGGCAGGGTGTGGTGGCTCATGCCTGTAATCCCAGCACTTTGGAAGGCTGAGGCGGGAGGATCACCTGAGGCCAGGAGTTCAGGACCAGCCTGGCCAACTTGGTGAAATCTCATCTCTACCAAAAATACAAAATGAGCCAGGTGTGGTGGTGCACCCCTGTAATTCCAGCTACTCGGGAGGCTGTGGCAGGAGGATCGCTTGAACCTGGGAGGCAGAGGTTGCAGTGAGCCGAGATTGAGCCACAGCACTCCAGCCTGGACAACAGAGTGAGACTCTGCCTTTAAACAAACAAACAAACAATCAGACTTTAGGACAAATATTTAAAAGGGAATTTTCATTCAATTTGAAATTCAAGAAAGTCTATGGCACACTTTCTCAGCAAAGACTTTAAAGACTGAACAGATATCTCTAGGGTGGTTTAAACACAGCCCTATATAAAGTCCGGGGTGGTTTAAACACAGCCCTATATAAAGTCCAGTGTGATGGTTAATTTTTTGTGAACTTAGCTAGGTTATGGTGTCAGTATTTGGTCAAACCCCAGTCTAGATTTCTCAGTGAAGGCATTTTTTTAGATGTGATTAACATTTAAATCAGTGGACTTTGAGTAAAGCAAATGATTCTTCCTAGTAGTTCAACCAGTTTAAGGACTTTAAGAGAAAAGACTGAGGTTCTTGGATGTACAAGGACTCTTTCACAAGACTGCAATATAGAAGCCCTGACTGCGTTTCCTCTCTGCTACTCTGTAGAACTCCAACTCAAGATGGCAGCATAAACTCTTCCCTGAATTTTCAGCCTGCCAACCTGCCAGCCTGCCCTATAGATTTAAGGCTTGCCAGCCCCCACAATCATATCTGCTAATTCCTACATGTCTTTCTTTCTCTCTTTCTCATGCTGACTAATACAGCCAGCATCAGGAGTCACCCCTTATTCCTTCCTGATGAAAAAACACAATAATCATACCAAGAATATGGAAATTTCTCTGGAGCAGGTATTTTCCTCAAGCAGACATTTAGGCTTTGAATTTTCAATGCTGAAGCTTAACTGATATCAGCACTGGCCAGGCTAATTTTTGCAAAAGAAAAGTGGACACCAGATACCACAATGCCTAGACATGCATGTCTTATGACCAACACCTCTCTTCCTCATAAGATGGAACGAGTGACTGCCAACCAAAACTCAGCTGGTGGTGACATCTATGCCAGGAGGAGACAGAAAAAAAAATGGAATATGTGATGCATCTGAGATATTTGTGCATATTTTATGGTTTAAATGCACAGAGAGTTATGTGAGGATGAAAACAAAAAGGTGATATCCTGGATCCCTCCTGCATTACTATACATAATGTTTCGGATTCTGTAAATAATTTATATGTAAAAGAGAATATCCAATATGATGATTTTGCGGGGTTAATCTTAACAAAGTTTACATTATCATTTTCATCAATGAAAAGAGACTTGGGGCAGGATAAGAACATTATTCACCAACTCCCTATACTATTTCATTGAAGTCTGTGGAGCGGGCTTTGTAGTAATTAAGAATCTATAGCATCTTTAGGAATAAAGAAAAGTTTATTTTTATTAGAAAACCCTATGCACATTTTATTTTTCAAAGCCATGGACACGCCAACAGTAATGAAGCAAAACTGGAAGGAAAACAAACAAAACAAAAACCTTTCAGCTGAAGAACCAAGACCTCACTTAGTATTAAGTAAAAGCAAGGAGAGGATTGGAATTGACAAATGATTAAGAAGAGTTAAGAGACAGCTCAATGGGGAGTTCCCATTTTTACTTCTATGATTTTGTTCTTCTGTAAAAGGAAAAGGGATAGTACTAAGAATTGGGAAATTATGAAGAGAATTACTGATCTATATCCCTAGAGTGAAGAGGCATTGATTTTCGTCTACAGTTAATTGCAGTCCTATTTTTTAGTACTGAGAGGATGGTGTCTCTTCTCTTGTAATTACAAGTAATGCTCAAGGACACAGATCGTTACATGCAATGGCCTCAGAAGTTGAAGATGTTCCCGTAGTTTCAGATGGGGTCACTAACGACTGGTCCACTCCACCAAAGCAAGTGCCACTCCACTGCCATCCACAAAACTGAAAGGTAAAATGACCTCCTCCCATACAAATTTCCAAATAGTCAACCATAAGTTGTTATTCTATTTGTTTTGCCTAAAATCCTATAGTTTTCTGATTATTGTCTTCTGCCATCCACAAAACTGAAAGGTAAAATGACCTCCTCCCATACAAATTTCCAAATAGTCAACCATAAGTTGTTATTCTATTTGTTTTGCCTAAAATCCTATAGTTTTCTGATTATTGTCTTTTGAGACAGAAAAAAGTTATTTACTTGCATTTAAAAGTGCAACCAGAATTATTCTCAAATGCAAATCATGATTTGTAAACAAAAATAACAAAATCAAAGCACGAAAGACATAAGTGCTCCTAACTTAGCTCCTAAGTGAATTCAGGGTCTGAATAGGAATTTTAACCACATCTTCTCCGACATGATGTCAAAAAATACACTTTTGTGATATGTAGGCAATTCTTGATATATGAATGTACACTGATGAGTCATTGTGGATTCAAATGGTCAATGGAAAAACTGGAATCCATAAGTCCTGATTTTTTGAGGTGATACCAATTTTTGTCCCTCAGTTTTATATATCTGAAAGGAATTTTTTAAAAATCTCTCTTCTGTTCAAATTTAGAGGCTTCTGTAACAGAAAGAAAAAAACATTACAAAGAAAGAAAGAGGGGAAGAGAAAGGAATAGAATGGAGACAAGGGGAGCTATGCTGCTAGGAGAGAAGGCACATTCAGAAGTCAAAAGCTTGTTCATTGAGGGCAAGACATTTAAGAATCATTCTGAAGGAGATATCAAGGGTTTCTGTGGGCATAGTCTAGAAGAGAGAGGTTTAAACAAAACCAATTAAATGTCTTTGCATAATAAAATGCTCCAGTTATCTACTGCTGTATAACAAATCACTTAAAACAATAACTAAACAATTTAAAAAATCATTTATTTTGCTTAAAAATGTGAGGTTGACTGGACTTATCAAGAAAGTTCTCCTTAGAAGCCTCTCATGCTATTGGAGTCAGATGGTGGCTGGGTTGGGGCCATCTTAAAACCATCTCAGCTCACATGTCTTCCAGAGCTAGGAAGATTGAAACAGCTGTGAGGTGAAATAGTTGGGGCTCCCTGACATTGTTCTCAAGAGTGCACACTTCTGGTGTGTGTTTTGGGGGGAAGAGGTGTAGGTGTGTGTTTGTGTGTGTGTAGTCTCCCCATGAGTTTCCCCAAATGATGGCTCCAGGATAAACAGACTACTATAAATAAGCAGCTAAAGGCTTTCACATCAGTATCCCAAGAGTACTAGCAGAAGCTTCATGGTCTTTTCTTACCTACTCTCAAAAGTCAAGCAGTATCACTTTTGCGACATTCCTTGTCTCTGAAGCAATAAAGTCCCATGGAGATTCAAGGGGAAGAGTCATAGACTCTACTTCCTGAAGAGAAAATTCCAAAGAATTTGTGAAAATATTTTAAAACAATGACATAAAAGAATAAGCATTAATCAGTGTCTAGTACAGAGTTGAAAAAAGAGGAGAGAAAAAGAAAAGATGGTGGGAAAGGATTTCAGTTTTGTAACTTTTAGACAAAAAAGAAAGGTTAGAAACTAGAATGTGCAATAAGAGAAGAACAAAAAATAATAGCAAGTAATGCCTTTGGTTTTCTTCCATTGAGTTCTGGGAAAGATAAATTTATTGTTCTTTTTCATTTTATTTTCCCACATGATAATTCCCTTAGTACCCAAATCTTCAATAAAATGCTGCCACACTAATATAGTACAGGATATTAGCACTTTGTAGCAGGAATGGTAAGGTTTCTAGGGACAGGAGTAAAATCATGCTGAAAAGAACAGTGGCCTTAAGAATCTAGAGCAAACATTAGAAATCAGGTAACATTAGAAGAAGAAAAAAATCCTACTACTTCTACAAACTCAGGAGAGGAGCTAAGGAAACCTTTCTTCTCTCCAAAATACCAGAGAAAAGTGACCCAAAGAAGTGAGAAAACCAAGACATCAGTCTCATGGATTAAGGCTTGTGGGCGTGATTCCTGGAGCCATCTCATTTGCATCTCAAAGGATGGGTGAGGACAGAAGACTGTAGGATGAAGACATCTTTTGCAACCAAATGACTTTTGCTATGTGGTCACAGAAGTTTCAAAAAGATCCACTAATTTTACTTTTCAATTGAACTTCTCCCTTGGAATGTCACTTAGTAACTCAAAGTGAAACAAAGAATTTTATCATGTGGAATTTATTTTAAATTCTGACTAGCTATAACAGATAGAGTGCACTAGGTCACTAGGTATTATATGTATTTTTAATAATTTTATCTATATACAAAAACAGTAAATAAAGATCTACAGTGAAGAAAGACTTCACCACCAGGCTGTGCACTGTGCTTGCTAGCTCGCTCGCTCTCTCTCGTTCTCTCTCTCTCTCTCTCTCTTTTTGTGTATTTAAAGAATTAAAAGAGAGTCTTACTTCTTCAGGTTTGTGAAACTAGACAGGCTCAGATATCATGATTTAGAGTTTATGATTTAGAATTTTCTGATGAGAATATTTCAATGTCATCATCTAATAAACTTTTCTTTTTTATGTAGAAAGTAAGTTTTAAGTTAGAACTTGATTACAAACCTGCCAAGTCAGTGTTTCAATACAGCTGTGCCTCAGTGGCAGAGAAAAGGTTCATTTGAAAAGAGATGATATTATGCTATCAAAATTGCTGAACAACAAGAAAAAAGATATTTTTCTTCCACGCCTAGACACCACTTTCAAAGATAGAATGAATATAAAAATAAATTGATGAGGGTGTTGAAAAAACCAGTAATATTTTACCAGCAGACCAGAAATGTAAATCATTTTTGAAAGACATAAAGCAAATGGAAACCAAGATAATGTTTAAAAAAAGAGCCTTTTCTGACAAAACCTTGGAATACCCCCCAAAACTGGGATAACAAAGCTATGAGAAGGAGTGTGTCATATGCAATGAAGTGGTAGTTAATTAAAGGTTATGACAGGTGAGCCAGTACCAACACTCTCCTGACAGATAACTCTAACGTTTGTATAAATGGAATGCTGCTTCCAGGTCCTTACGGCTGTCTGCAACCACCCTCTCCAGAAAACAAACTATGAAGAAACTCCACTTGATCACAACCATCACAAATCCACTGGCCATTCACAGGAGAGAAACTGCTGCAATCCCAGCTGCTTTTACTGCCAGGCAAGAGTAATTATCCTTTAGTGTGAGAAAATACATTTTCAGTTGTTAATTTAAACCAGACTGTCATTTAAAGTATGATTAGAAACAAGGAAAAAAAATGAAAAACTCAATATGTAACACATCTAAAAATTAAAATATAAGGACAGAAGAAAATTTAAGGTAATTATAATTGGTATCTTCAGAGACATTTCAAAGGGCATAAAGGCCATTGAAAGAAGGTTGCTATGGAAAGAAAAAAACAGAACTCTTGGTAATATAAAATATGAAAGATAAAATACAAACTTCTTACACAGACAGAATAGCAACTCACACAGAGGAGAAGATCAGACACCAGAGTAGAATCGGGATCACAGGATAGGATAAAGAGATGCAAAGTCTGAGAAAAAAAATAAAGAAACAACAGAAAGGTTTTTAAAGATGTCTAACATGTGTCTCTAAAGAGATTCCCAGACAAGACAGCAAAAACAGTGGGTAAGAATACCCCAACTTATGAAGAAGAGAAAAATGTATGAGAACTGAGGTAATATTCAAGCTTTGAAATGTCTAGGTACCCACGGAGTGAAAGAAGATTGATTTTAAAACACACACACACACACACACACTTTAAATACGTGCTGCTAAATTGTCAAAGCTATAAGGAAAACCAAAAATGCCTGTAAAAGTTCCCAACTAGCAAAGGCAATTAAATAAGAAAAAGAAATGAGTCATACAAATTGAAAATAAGTAAATAAAATTATATTTGCAGATTACTTGACCTTGTATTTAGAAAATCTTAATGAATCCACAAAATAATATTGAGCTAAGAAACAAATTCAACAGTGTTACAGAATACAAAATCAATATAAAAAAATCAGTAGTATGTGTACCCAATTGAGTAATCTGAAAGTAAAAGTAAGAAAACTCTTCCCTTACAATTGCATTAAAAACATGTAGGAGTAAATTAACAAAAGTGGTACATGACTTATATACTTAAAATTAAATAAATAGAAAGACATCCCATGTCCATAGATTGGAAAACTTAATAATAGTGCTCAAAATTACTTGCAGATTTAATGTAATTCCTATATAAATAATGGCTGGGTGTTATTGGGGATTTTTTGGTTTCAGTTGACTAGCTGGTTCTAATATTTATATTAAAAGTCTATGGACCCTAAACTGCCAGAAACAATCTTAAAAAAGAAGTATAATGTGGGGGACACACACTCCTTGATTTTGAAACTTAACACAAAATTATAGCAATAAAGACTGTGTGGTACTGTCACAAGAATTAATGCAATAGACTTTAGAGTCCAGAAATAAATCCTGACATTTATTGTCAATTAATTTTTATAAGGATGCCAAGACAATTGGAAAAGAATCACCACCTTTTCAATAAATCGTGCTCAAACAACCAGACAGCCAAAGGTAAAAGAGAGAAATCGGACCTTTACCTCACATGATATACAAAAATTAACTTAAAATATATCAAAGATCTACATGCAAGAGCTAAAACTATAAAACTCTTGGAAGAAAACGTGGAGGTAAACCTTTATGACCTCGCACTTGGCAATGATTTATCAGACATGATGCCAAAACCACAAAAAAAGGAGAGAAAAAAGATAAATTACACTTAATCGAAATTAAAAAAGAAAAACTTTTGTTCATCAAGTGATGTTACCACAGAATGGGAGAAAATATTTGCAAATCATATGACTTTTAAAGGTCTAATATCCAGAATATATAGAGAACTCCTACATGTCAACAACAAAAAGACAAATAATTTTAAAAGGGGAAAGGATTTGAATAATTATTCAAATATACAAATGACCAATAAGCATCTAAAAAGATGCTCAGTATTATTAGTCATCATGAAAATGCAAATAGAATTCAAAATGTGACGCCATTTCACATGCAAAAGATGGCTACAATTAAAAATGGATAACAACTAGTGTGGGCAAGAATGCGGGGAGTTAGAACATACATGGATTGCTGATAAAATGGTACAGAAACTTTGGAAAACAGTTTGGTAGTACTTCAAAAAGTTAAACATGTTATCAAAATGACCTAGCAATGCTACTCCTGTATATAAGCTCAAGAACATTGAAAACACACCTCTACGCAAAACTTATTCGTAAACATTTATACCAGCATTATTCATACTAGCCAAAAAGTGAAAACAATGTAAATGTCCATAAATGGACAAATAGATAAGCAACAGTGGTATATTTACACAATGGAATATTACTTATCGGTGAAAAAGAATGAAGAACTGACATATGCTACACGTAGAGGAACCCTGAAAACATTGGTCTAAGTGAAAGAAGCCAGGCACACATGGCAACACTTGTACGATCCCACTTATATGGCAAACCTAGAATAGGCAAGTATAGAGAAACAAACTACATTAGTGGTTTCCAGGGTCTGGAGGGAGAGAATAGGAGTGATTGCTAATGGTACAGGGTTTCTTTTTTTTTTTTTCTTTTGTTTTGATCTACTACTTTTATTTTTTAATTGACAAATTACAATTGTACATATTCATGGACTATATAGTGATATTTCAATAAATATAATGTATAGTGATCAGATCAGGGTAATTAGGATAACCATCATCTCAAACACTTATTATTTCTTTATATTGGGAGTATTCAATATCCTCCTCCCAGCTATTTGAAGCTCTCTATTATTGTCAAGTATAGTTATCCTACAGTGATAGAGAACACTAGAAGTTATATAATCCCAGCACTTTGGGAGGCCAAGGCGGGTGGATTGCTTGAGGTCAGGAGTTCAAAACCAGCCTGACCAAAAAGGTGAAACCCCATCTCTACTAAAAAAAAATACAAAGATTAGCTGGGCGTGGTATCGGGTACCCGTAATCCTAGCTACTCCAGAGGCTGAGGCAGGAGAATCACTTGAACCTGGGAGACGGAGGTTGCAGTGAGCCGAGATCACACCACTGCACTCCATTCTGGGCGACAGAGTGAGACTCCATCTCAGAAAAACAAACACAAAACACTTTTGCATCCTTTAACAAATCTTTCCCTGTCCCTCCTGTCCCTCCCCAACTTCCCAGCCTACAGTATTCTCTGTTTGACTTTTTACTTCAACAAGGTCAACTTTTTTTTACCTTCTACATATGAGTGAGAATGTAACGTCCTCTATTTCCATCCATGTTTCCAGAAATAAAATGATTTTATTCTTTTTAAGGCTTATGGCATTACATTGTGTATATTTACCACATTTTCTGTACCCATTCATCTATTATTGGACAGCTTGATATAGCTGATTCTATATCTTGGTTATTATGAATAGTGCTGCAAGAAACATGGGGGCACAGATGTCTCCTAGATACACTGATTTTCTTTCCTTTGAATAAATGTCCAGTAGTGGGACTGTTGAGTCATATGCTAGCTCTATTTGTAGTTTTTTTTAGAAACTTCTATACTATTCATCATAGTGTTCAGGGTTTCTTTTTGGAGGAAAAGATTCTGGAAATAGAGAGTGGTGATGGTTGAACAATCTTGTGAATATGCTACATATTCTACAAATATTATAAAGAGATTTTGTATATACATAATTTAAGTTATATGTACTAAAACATACTAAACGCATTGAATTGTATACTTTAAAAAGAATTGTGTAGTATGTAAATTATACGTTGTGAATTTTAAGAAATGTAAGCTTCCCAAACTGGAAAACAAATAGTACCTACAAGGGAACAAGAGTCAAATTAGAATTAAACTTCTCATCAATAACATCAGATACTTGAGGAAAATGTAACAATATTTTTAAACTTATGGAGTAAAAGCATTTTGAATAAAAATTCTATACCCATCTAAACTAAGATTCAACTGTGACAATAGTAAAATTTTTGTATGTACAAGAACTCAGAGATTTTCAACCCATAACTATTTCTGGAAAAAACACTAGCAAAACAGAAAGAAAATCAAAGAAAGAAAATGATAGATTAAAAAAAGGAAAAAGTTATGGCAATACAAGGAGAAATATACACGTTTACGTGTAAATATGTCATAAAGCTTCAGGAAATTCTAAAATAAAAAGGCTCAAGAAAGAAAAGATAATGGGGAAAAGATCATATTTTGAAACTAAACATTACATTCATACATGCAAATTAGCAAAAAATGTGTAAATATCTTATAGCAGGTAGGAATTATATGGATTAATTCTAGATACTGATATATCCATATATATAAAAAGTAAGTACAAGCTATTTCTCCAAAGTGTCATCCAATACTTCACAGCAGACTAATCTTGCCTCTGAAAACTAGAAAAGCTGCATAAAGTTTTTAAAAGTCTCTTTGGTAGCATTAGACTTTTAAGGATAGCCAGGATTTGAGGGGCCAAGATCCAGCAGAAAACTTCTGCTGTCAGGCTAAAGATCTAAGAAGGATCAGTTTCCAAATGCTGAGGAAACAGAAACTGGAATTTGAGACCAGCCAAGGTGGAAGAGACCTGGTAAACACCACAGAGTTTCAACTAAAACTCCTAAAGTATTATACTTTTGGAATTAAGACTAACAGGAAATAGAAAAGACCTTACAAAGACTGAAAGCCAGACTTAAAATCAGCTCAATCCATCATTTAATTAAAGAAATTTTCTCCTACATTGCCTGCCTGCCAGAAGCTAAGGGAAACCATTTCTAGAATAGGATAACATCATTCAGAACTCTGACAGTTTAAAATTAACAACTTCCAGCAATAATAAAACCCTATTAATCAAGACAGAACCAAGAGAAAACATAAGCATTAGAAATGCATCCACAGGTTTTCCAGATATTGGAATTATCAGACATGAGCTTAAACTGTGATGAATACACTCAAGAGGATAAAAGGGAAATGGAGAAGTTCACCAGGAACTAAAATCTTTAAAAAGGAATCAATTTAAAATTGTAATACTGATAATACCAGAACTAAAACTAAAATCTCAAAATACAGACTTCATTAGACACAGCTGAAAGGTGAACTGATAATCTGAATTGTAGATCAAAAGCTGATGATCAAAGACATAAAAGAATATAAAATTCAGGAAAGAAGCTTAGAAACAAATGGAGCATGCTAAAATGTCTATATAATTAGAGCCTCAGAAGGAGAAAAGAGACAGATATGAGGCAGAATCAGTATTTGAAGAGGTAATAAATGAACATTTTCTAAAACTAATGAAGACATCAACCCACAAATTCAAGAAATGCAGCAAGCCTCAAGAAGAATAAATATGAAGAAATCACCTTTAAAATTCAAAGACAGAGAAATATTAGGAGCACCAAGAACAACAAAAACAGGCATTATCTTAAAAGGAGGAAAAATAATGCTGAAACCTGAGTTCTTCAGAAGAAAAAAGGAGGAGGGATGGAATAGTGAGGATTCTCCAGAGATATAGGAACAATGGGAGATACAGAGAAAACAGAGAAAGATATTTATAATGTGAGATTGGCTCAAGCAATTTTGGAGGCTGAGATGTCCCATAATCTGCCACCTACAAGCTTGGGACCCAGGAAGTCTGGGGCATAGTTTCAGTCCAAATGAAAAGAACTGAGAACCAGGGAAGCCAATGGCATAAGTCCCAGTTTGAGTCTGAAGGCCCAAGAACCACGGGTGCTGATGTCTGAGGATGGAAGGAGATGGATGTTTCAGCTTAAACAGAAAGAGCACATGTGTCTTTCTCTGACTTTTTGTTCTGTCCCGGCCCTCAGCGGATTGGATGACGGCTGCCCACATTGGTGAGGGTGATCTTGTTCACTCAGACAACTGATTCCAATGCTGACCTCTGTCAAAGACACCCTCACTGACACACCCATAACCCATTGTTTTACCAAATATCTGGGCATCCTTTAGCCCAGTCAAGGTGACACACAAAATCATCCACCATGCGGATAATCCAGAAGAAAAGAGAATAATATGTTTATACTTTAAGAAAAAAAGTGAATGCCTACCTTGACTCGTACCTTTGGAAATATCAAAAAATGAAGACTAAGTAAAGACATTTGCACACTAAACTGAGAGAATCCATTTCCAGCAGATCCACAATAAAAGACACACAAAAAACAGTTTTCCATGCAAAAATAATATAATATCAGAGTAAAGCATAAAAATGAAGGAAAAATAAAGATCAATGGAAAATCAAAAGGTAAATATGCAGAAAATTAATATAAATATTAACCATATAAAATAGTAACATATGATTTAGGGAATTCAATGCTTAGAAATAAAATACATGATAGGAAAACAAAAATAGAGGTTAAATGACTTGAAACTGTACTAAGTTTCACTTGGGAAGTGGCAAATGTACTAATTTATATTAAGCATTAGTGATCAAGATTATGATCAAGATTAATGTCAACTCTAGGATAACCACTAAAAAACAGTAAAATAATGTAACTAGCTATCTAATAGAAAAAAATAAAATGAAAAAGAAGAAATCCTGATTAATCTTTATTAAAAGACAAGAAGGGGATTAAAAATATAGAACATATGAGAAAAAATAGAATATAAATAGTAAAATGACAGATTTAAGTCCAAATGTATTACAATCCACATTAAATTTTTTAATTAAAAATAGTCCACAGGTTATCAGACTGGGATATAAAACAAACTTTAAATATGTTCTGCATACAAAAAAATGCCTTAAATTTAAGGATACAGGTAATGTAAAAGTAAAAGGATGAGAACATATAATCCATGCAAACATTAATCAAAAGAAAACTGATATAGTTATGCTAACATCAAAGTAGACTTTAAGGCAACAAACATTGCTAGAAATAAAGAAAAAATAATAAAGTGTCAATCAGTCAGGAAGATATAAAACTTGTAAATGCCTATGCAACTAATAACTTTAAAATGTTTTAAAATGGTGGAAAGTGTTAAAAGGGAAAAATAGAGAAATTCATTGTCATTAAGTGAGATATTGTAACATACTTCTCTGACTGCTAGCACAGCAAACAGAAAACAATTTCATAAGGATATAAAATATTTAACAACATAGTTAATCTAGTCAACTTATACAACACACTACATACAGCAAATGCAATCTGTACATAATTTCCAGGTGCACATGAAACATATACAAAAATTAAACACATGCAGGGCACAAGGTTAGTCTCTACAGAACTTAAAATATTAAATCATATGCAGAATATATTTGGACCAGTGTGGAATTAAGAAAAAAAGAAATAAGTAGAAAAAAAGCAAATATATTAGAAATTAAACAATGTATTTCCAAATAACCTATGGGTTAAATAGAAAATATCAATAAAAATTTGAAAAATATTCTAACTGAAAGGGAATGAAAAGATCACAGGTCATAAATGAATGACAGAGAAAAGTCAAACATTTATAAGTTGAAACGAATGTATTAGAAAAGCTTTTCATTCTCAAGATCTACTGATGTGTACAAGGTGACTAATTTTATTAAAAGGAGAAATCTTTACCTTCAAATATATCCGGACATTTTACTCTTCTTCTGGTAGTGGGGTAAAGGATTAGGGAGGAAGATGAGAGTATTATTACTTGGGAAACATGCTTTGCTTCGTTTTTTAATCTGGAAAGGATTTTTGCTACTTTATGCTTTCTCTTTCAATGATTATTCTCATTTTTACCATTTTGGCAATTAGGAAAACATAACCAGAAGCAGTCTTTTTTGTTAGATTTTTGCTTGTCTTTTGGGAGTTAGTGTTCTTCACTAACACAAGAGCATCTAGCATTTACTTTTCTTCTAGTTTTTTGAGACAGTGGATCCAACAACAGCTAGAGTGGCGGGCTTGAAAGACCCGCTCCACATTCCCCATAAATGAGTACCCAATGAAGGAGCCACCCTGCGCCATTTTCATTTTCCTCACAGTTTTTCTGGAGATGAAAAATCTTAAGCTTATTGCTCTTGGGCCGTTTCTTTTGGGGAGTAGTGTAGGACTTCATTCTGGTCTTGGAATCACAACATTGAGCTTTAACATAGGATGAAATAGGAGCTCCTTCTAAAGGCCAAAGCCAGAGAGAATGCAACCATCTCTCAGGAACTTGCCAGCAAAACCTGATCTGCTGATCAGTAGAATCTTTTTTTAAATCCTGAACTTGGCCTCTACGTTGTCCATTATATCCAAAGGTTCATACTCAAGAATGATATTTTTCCCCTTTAGCTTTTGTATGAAGATTTCTGTCCTTCTGGGGGTTCCACTTGCAGAAATGGGAAAAGGTGAGTTTCACTCAATGGAACAGTAGGGCATATGGCAGAAAGGTTTCTAGCCAGCATGCAGCAAAAGAGAGTACATGCCAATACTGTACTTATTAAAAACTGAAAGTTTTTAATCACAAGCAACTTTGAAAATCTGAGAAATGTTATTTTCCTTATCTCTGGAACAAATTTACACATGCAAATACAAATGCTGCAGTCAAGGCATTCATAGAATGTGTGGTGTCCATGTACGGGCATGGATTTCAAGATCCCTAGATCAAACACTCTAAAAAAAAATAGAATACAATTTTGAAAATTAAAACTCTCATGGGAAAGTAAATAGAAATACATATTTTAAAAATACGCCAACCTACTCAAAAGTTCAGACTCAGCACTCAACACATTAGTGCCATGCATTGTTCTTCCTCCACTTAAGGAACTGTCATCAACAATGCCTTTCACTTTTCCAGGTAGCATATTCACTGAAGCAAGACAGTGCAAAGAGAAACCAACACAAAAAAAGAAAAAAAAAAAAAAAAGAAAGAAATCTCAGCACATTTAAGATCATGCACTTGATAAAACTGTTTTCTTAGCTAGACACAGTGTGAAATTCTTTTCACGGTTTTCAGTCTAAGTAATTTGATCAGATCACTATTCCGCTTCAGCATGTCACCCAGTACTGCTCACTTACTCTGAGTGCCTCCTTGAACATGTTTCCTCTCATTCAAGTTCCTTTCCACTGATGGAACAAGAAGATTAACAGGATTAGGTATCTCTTATTTTTTCTTATTGAGACTGGGAAAATTATGTCTGATTTTTTAAATGTTTTATTTTATTGGTCTACTTTTGACAGGTTCAAGATTTTCCCTACCCACTCCTATCCCTTTGTAAAAGTCTACATAATTTAAAAAGATTATCTTCTAAACTTTCTTTGCTGTTAAACTTGCTCAAGAAAATACCATCTGACCCTATTTATTAGCATGTATTTTCATTCTCTAAAATGGGAAATAAGGGACCCTAGTATGATGTCCTCTGAACAATGTATCTTTAATTAAGAAAATATATCTTCCTCTGATTCTAGACTTTCTACTTGATTCCTTCTATACTGTTGTTAAATTATTGATTTGGAGATAAGACAAGGAAATACAGAGAGAGGGAGTAAAAACAAAACAATGAAATAATTTAAGTACCTGCTAAGTTTCAAGAGATAAATGAGAAAATGTCATTTTCTCTCATTTTATCCTCATGTTAATTCTGATACAGGGACTTGTACTCCAAATGGTCTCTATCTTTCCTAGCCTGTGGGCAGCAATGACATCATTGCTAAGATCTGGCTGTTTCATAGTCCCCACTCCATAACCACAGCACTCAATGCCCTTCTGCCCCTCCGCTCCACCCACTGGGGCCTCCCAGTTTGCAGCTGCAGGGCATCTTGGGAAATTCAGCTCCCCCTTGTTTAGTTAACCACCTTCTCCAAGCCACCTGAGGATGAACCCACAGATGCTTGTTCCTCTGTGAAAACTGGGCTTCTTGCTCAGCATTCTGGCTCTCAACTCCCAAAGTTGTAAAACCTTCCAGCTGTGAAACACCATCACATGACCCTCTAGCTCACTGTGCCACACCTACCTAGACCCTCCCTCAACTCCTATCTTCCAAATAGGAATTTTTTTTTTTTTTGAGAATGAAACAGGGCATTATTAATGACTGCATGAGGACAATGGGGATAAATTGAGACTGCTGCATACAAACCAAGACCAATGATTATCTTGGGGCAACACTGCTTGTCCCACTAGAACTAAAAAAGGCTTTATGAAAACAATTTTGCTTCCTTCCTTCCTTTTCCTTTGGATTTACTGTGTTGTGTTCCTTTCCCAGAAGAAAAAAAAAAAGTGTTTCCAGTTCGCTTAATCAACCACTGAGTTTTTTCACTCAATAGTCATTTTTTTTATTTATAGAAGTTCAATTTGGTTCTTTTGCAAATTTACTCATGATTTTTATTAGTCTCCTGTTCCTGAACCATCTTTTCTACTCCATATTTTGCTTCTTTTAAACAGTTATCTATGTATGTACTTTACAATATCTTATCTTGCTGAGCTTATGCTGCTGTTTGCAGTTTCTGCTGCACTCATTTATGGTGGTTCCTTTTAATAATGTGTTGTATAATTTAGGATCATAAAGTTATAGCTCACTGATTTTAACTGGTGGCCATCTTTGGGCCCCTAGGTTGAGGGCATATTCTTCCAGAGAGTCCCACTTGCTCATGTTGAGTGTCCTAGGGCACTGCCATCCTAGAGGTCATTTAAATTAATGCTTGGTTTGGGATTTCCTAACCCACGCAATTATGTAGATTCAAACCCCATACATGAAAAAAGAAGAAATTTTCATTAATATATTAATTTTTCACTTGGTGCCAAGACTTAGGCAGCCAAGTTTGCCTATTTTGTCTCTCTCCCAGAGATCAGTTATTTTATTCCTAACCCACCTTTTCCTAAGTATATAGTTCCTGAGAAAATCTGAGTTCATTTCTTCATCTTCTACAGGGTCAGTGTTTTATTTTCTATCTCTGTGTAGCCAACGCAAGACAGCTGAAGCATCACTGCTTGCATACCACCCAGTTTTCAGCTCTGTCTTAGCTTTTTGTCCCAGGTTATATCTCTTATCTTGTTTATATATTTACAGACTTGTTTACACACATACTTTGTGAACTCAGCTATGTGCTTTAAAGTGTTTCTCTATTTTATTCACTATTTCTAGGTATTCTATAAGGAGAGAATATTTGGAACATTTTAGTTTTACCACATTGTCAGAAGCAGAATTCTGAAATAATATTTGTTGTATGGTAAGCTTCCTAAGTTTTAGAATTTCTTTTACTCTTACAGATCTTTTACTTGGTAAATCATCAAGATCCAGAAGGAAGACATGTCGAATTAAAAATAAAGCCCCTTCTCAGTTGTCATGAGAAGCCGTGGTCTCTAATCTTTAGTAAAACCCTTGGTGAATAAGATGACAGACATTGCATGAGTTAATAACTTACTATGTTTGTGAAGAAAATCCTATGCCATCCTGATGAAACTAGAGTCTCCAAATTATGAATGAGTCAAAATGCAGGATACAGGCCAACTTTTATCAACTATTAATGTAATTGCTTCTCTTCATCTCCTTTTTTTTTTTGTTTTGATTATAACTCCAGTCAGGGGACTTTTTCTACACTTAAATGAACCCGTTCCACTACCGATATTTTATGTAAGTCAGTGGCATGTCTGGGTTCAGGAAATGAGAGTCCCTTTAGACATGTTGAAAAAAAATGGTCTATATGCTTCCTTCTCTTTCCACCTTCCTTCCACTGACTGACATAGTGCGCAATTCCTTAATCTTATAGTGTGGATTGATCAGCACTGGGCCACTTATGTTCAGGATTAAAACAAGAGGAAAATTGTAATTTTTCCTAAATCCTTAATTCTAAAAATGGTAAGACACATTGGGTTATACTTACAATATTACCTATAATGCTGGCTCCA
Source organism: Pan troglodytes (assembly GCF_028858775.2). Lineage (NCBI taxonomy): Eukaryota > Metazoa > Chordata > Mammalia > Primates > Hominidae > Pan > Pan troglodytes. The sequence continues at coordinate 108,924,751 of NC_072412.2, read as the reverse complement.
AGGATAGAGATGTAGCAAAAATTATTTCCAGACTTATTACACCCAACACAATGTAATACTACCATGAATGTATATAAATGGGTTTATGATGGCTTTTTTATGTGTCTATTTCTAATATTATATTCTGAAAAGAAAGCATTCCATTCATTCTTCAATAGCTCTTATCAGATTGCTACTAACTTTATAGTTCAGTTCTCTGCAAAAATTAGCTCTGCAGTTTGCAACACAGACCATATAATTTTAAAAGGTCATAGAATTGAGACTGTGTGCTGAAATCTACCATGCACCTTAGCAAGAGGAGTATAAGCATTAAGATGAACTACATCTTGTTTGCCAGGGAATGGAATAAAGTCTTTCAAGAAGAGATTCCTCCCACTTGCGTCAGACAGCTCAGGAGAGATTCCCAAAGGCCAAGAAAGATAAGGGTGAGTAATCCATTTTTACTTCTACTAAAGTAAGAAAGCAAGAAAAAGAATTAATACATTTGAATATAGACAAATGTTTGTACTAAAATCCAGATTTCTCAAAAACAAAAAAATTTAAAACATTTCACAGGATCATTCGACAATATAATCCTTAACTTCAAAACCCCTCAAGCCAGAAAAGGAGACTTCTGAATATATTGTAACCCACCAGCTCTGAAAATAGATATCCATTAACTTGGCTGTTAAGTATGCCACCAGTGCATCCAGCATCTATCAGGTGGTTTCTTCTAGGCCAGAGCAGACCATTCCCAAAATAGTCCATGCCAGCAAGTGTGTCTATGGGCTCTCAGATCCAGGTGATCTAAGATGTGTTGGAGCTAAATCGTAAGACAGTCAAGGAAGAATTTTTAAGAACAAGGACAGCAAAGAGGAAAGACAAACGAGGAGTTTTTGAACCTCTCTGGGGAACCCATTTGGGCTGGGCACTTTTTGAACTGCTTCAATGTCTCAAGTGTGAATTATCCCTCCCCTTTTTTCCAATAGCAGATTGAGACTAGCTTATAGTCAGTTTTAAATTGCAAACACAGACAGAAATTTCCTAACACCTAGTCTGACTTGTTGATTACACAGCCAACAAATTCTGAAAAGATTAATAAGGTGCTATGTAAAACAAAATTTGGAAGTATCCACCCAAGACCTTTTGAAATCTAAGTGTATTATAAGTTTTACTAACCCTGAAGGAGAACCTTAGCCAGGCTGATAGATTCTATAATGGGTAAATTTAGGGGAAAATTGTCATTTGAAAACTCAATTTGTTGAATTTGGTGGTGGAAGTCTGAAAACCAGGTCTTCAGAAGAAAGGTCAACTTCCATTTTTTTAAATATAGCAACTATTTTATGAGTGGTGAATGTTTACCTTAATACAATGTTGATTTAAATATTTCAAGCAGAAAAAATACTTTGAAAATATGATTTGTTTCTTCAGGAAACATTATTAATTCCACAAGCATATAGACCTAGGGTTTACTGTATCTTTGGAAAGGTCAATTATCTTTCACCCCAAGATTACTGACCTGTTATTTCATTTGATAAATCAACTGAATTTGACATCTAAGAGTTACCTGATATTTATCTTTCAATGAAATGGCTCCGCTCTCAAAATCAATAATTTAATCATCTCACTAGTTCTATCCTTAAAATTTCTTGTATAAGCATGCTTATGAAAATACCTCGTAAACATCATGAAGAGCTGCAATCTGCTGGCCTCTCCACTGTCCCCTCCCTTCTTCTTTGTTCTTTAAGCTAGAATTCATGATCCACCATTATGGTCAATTCCTTGTAAACATATTCACTCTCTCTCTCTTTGTTCCTCCACCACACTCACTTGGAAAATTAAAAGCGGTCATTCAGTTAGTCAACATCTGACTTCCCCCACGTTGGCCATCTGTACAGCTGGAAATTGCTGGATAAAATCACATAGAGGATGATTCAACACCAGCCAAGATTCCAAATGCATTTCCAAATAGCATCAATAATCTCTTTCTCTCTCTCTCTCTCTCTCTCTCTGTCTTCCCTTCCCCTCCCCCTCCCCCTTTCTTTCCCCAGCCCTCTCATCTCTTTGATACATCTTTGGTATTTAGAAAAGGATGCATGTTTTGTTCCAATGGTTACATTTATAAACCTGCTTCAACAATTATTTATCCACGATGAAACGTTCGTTAACTCCTTAGAAAGCCTGTCTCATATCATGGTCTCACTCCTCACACCCTACTTTCTCCTTTCATCTGCACACATTAACCAGTATTTCACTGAGGCAATCCGCAGACAGGATCTGGTCTTCCCGTTTCTTATAATTTTACCCATATTTATTTTCTTTTGTAAAAATAGAGGAAGGTTTTTGTTTTTGCTTTTGTTTCCTAGCTAATGAAGAATCTATCCATCCATCTCCATCCAAGAAAGTCCTTACTTTCTTGGAGTGACCCCTCTCTCTCTTCTGCGTTCTCAATCTCTCTCTTATTACTGGGTCTTTGTCTTCAAACAAAAAAGCTCTAGAATCTACCATTATATACAATAAAAAGAAAGAGAAAGAAACCCTCCCTTGGTTTCTTATCCTTCTCCAGGTACTCTCACATTACTCTGCTTCTCTTAAAAGGCACATTTTAAAATATTGCCTACTGATTATCTCTGCTCTTGAATTTCTATGCACTGGTTGACTTATTTCAATCTGGATTTTTCACTCACTATTGCAATGAAAATGATGCCAAGGTCACTAGTCATCTAAATGTTGCCAAATCCAACAGACAGTGCTAATTTTACTATGCTATGTGCAGGACGCAAATGGAACAGTTGACTACTCTTTGCTTCCTGAAATGCTTTTCTATTAAGACTTTCCCTGTGCCACCTACCATGGACTGAATATTTATGAATTGCCCCCAAAATCATATGTTGAAGCCTTAACAAGCAATATGGATGTACTTGGTGGTGGGGCCTCTAAGGAAGTAACTAAGGTTAAGTAAGGTCATATGCGTGGGACTTGATCAAATTTTCATGTCCTTATAAGAAGAGATAGCACAAAAGCACTCTCGTGCTCTCCTTTGTACTACACTCTCTCTCCACACCTTCCTTCAGAGAAAAGGCCATGTAAGGACAAATCAGCCATCTGCAAGCAAGAAAGAGAGCCTTCACCAGAAACCAACCATGCTGGCACCTTGATCTTTGACTTCCAGCCTCCAGACTCTGAGAACATAAATTTCTGTTGTTTACCCAGTATGTGGTATTGTGTTATGGAAGCCTTAACAGACTAAGACGCCATCTTCTCCAGATTGTCTTCCAACTCTTTCACTGCTCCTTTACAATTCCAGCTGGTCTACCCTGGTGTAAATATGGGAGCCTCTTACAGCTGAATCTTTCTCTTCTCTCTTTATTTCCTCTGCCCAAGCAGTCTCCAACTTTTTCATAGTTCTAGCTACCATCTGAATGCTGCTGACTCCCACGATTATATTTCTGGTTTAAATTTCTTCTGGAGTTTCCAGAATTTTATATCAACTGGTTATTGATAGAAAAAAAATGTTAAAACATTTTGCTGCTCCTAAAGCTTCTGCCCAGAAGTGACACACTTTAATTCCCATTTCCATAGCCATGCCATTCATCAAAGCAGGTCACCTGGCCATGTGTGACTTTGATGTACTGGTGATACGCAAACATAACATGTACCTGGAAGAACAGATGGGATCATAATTTGTGATCACTCCCAATACTATCACAACCCCAAGATCTATTTCTTTTCCATATGGCCAAGGTGTCTTCTACATCTTATTCATCGACAGCACCATTCACTCCGTTGTTACAAGTATATTAGCACACTTGATCCCTTCTTATCCTCATCTCCCACACACAATCCTTTGTTAATTCTGTACATTTGACCTTCAACAAATACCTAGAATGCATCTCTTGCCATACGCATGCCAACTATGGAGTCCAGATCACTGCTATCAATTACCTGAATGAATATGACATCATTATAACAGAAGTCCCCACTGCCTGCCTTTCTCTTGCCCTGCATTTTCTACTTTGCCATATTTCAGGTAGAATGGTATATTGGAAGCAAAAAGATGAAGGTCCACCTTTTCCCAACGTGATTTGCACCACTTTTCTCATTCACTGTGCTCCAGCCAGGCTGGCTTTGCACCTGCTTTGTCTTCTTCCCGTTCACCCCCAGCTGTTCACATGGCCGTATCCTCAGCCTTAACTATCAGCTTAAATACTATTCGCAGGCAGGATTTTCCCAATACCTTATTTTAGCAGTGACTCACATACACACCACCCCCACTTTATTTCCATTGCAGAACACTGTTCCTAACACTTGAGTAAATTTGCAATTGGGTATGCATTTACATTTACTTATCCGTTATTTGTCTCCTCCAGCTGGCATGACCTTTATCTTTCTTATTTTTTAGTATATCCCTGGCACGAGCATAGTGCCTTAGTAGATGACAAACACTAAGCCTGCAAAGCTCAGGCCATTGTTTACTGGAGCAAAAAACAGGCTTCAAATTCACTTTTCTGATTCTCTTACTATTTTGTTCACAGTGTATGCTCAGTGAGTACAATGGGACCTTGTCTATAATATGCATGAAACAAATATTTGTTCAATCAATGAATGACTGAATATGGCAAAATATATCAGAAACAAATATTAGATTATTTGCAGTTTTTATTGGCTTCATTTTTATTGGCCTTTGACCTTGTGAATAGGAAGGAATCATTTGTGGTTCATGCTATGTGATTTTTGCCTAGACCCTGGTAACTAACATGTGAAGGGCATGTACTACTCAACTTCCTGCTGAGGGCCCAAACTGGAAAGAAGGAAGATCTTTTGACACAGCAATTAAAATGTCCAACTGGAGAGTTCAGGATCATCCTCAGACTCCATTCTTTTAAACCTACTGCTTTTGAATATGCACAAACTTCTCATGCTATAAAGAAAACAAATTTGTTATATCATATTTTAACACATCTATTGTTATTATTATTTATAACCAGAATGTTTGGAACATATAAATTATCCTGCTACCAAATTAATTACAAATTAAAATAGCTAAGCATCAAATATTCTAGGAATAAAATTATTGGTAAACATTCCCCACTTCAGACAGCTTATAAATAAGGATCCCATTTAACGAGGGAATATTCTGTTACTTTAGTATTAATTTTTCAACCATTTTCAAAGTAACATTGAAGATATTTAGTGGGGCCATGAGGAGTATCAGTTTGCATGTGCCTTGAAGTGTTTTCAGGCTGAAACTATTTTATCCATGCCATGTAGAGTAAAATTTTTGGACTTCTGCCACTAATTTATCTGTTCAATAGAGCAAGTTTCAAATAAACATTTAACCAGAATCCTGGGCTAGTTAGAAGTCTATGGACTATGAGATAACCTTGAACAATCATAGATAACTTTCTAAGTAGACTTGTGTCCTTAGTGAGCTCCTCAGTTTTATGAAAATATAGCAACTATGTTCATTCCCCAGTTCCTGCCAGGGCAACATGAAAATGTACAGAGTTAACCTATGAACCTTAATAATTCAGTCAGCAAAAATTTTATCCAAGATAGATTTCTCAGAAGACATCTGGTCTACCCATTCTTCCAATTAGTTCTCAACAAAAATGGCAGTGACTGAATAATGGATCAGCAAAGACTTCAGAACCTCCCTAACACCGCAATGGCCCTCTGCAGAACTGCTTTTGAGTGAGTTGCTCTTGCTATGACCTCATCAGCCTAGATGGAAAGCCACTCGAAGAGCCCAGTGATGCACAATTGTTATGTCTTGTGGGAACTTGTTGTCCAGAATGGTGTTAATTGCATCACAATGTTTTATTCTTTTTTAAATGAAAAACCTCAGGAGATATTTCTATTATTTTGAAGATCTTGAGTAATTAACTAAATTTATTTTGATTTCCATCTTCTTTTGCCTCATTTTTAATTTGTGTTTGTGTTCCTTTGTCATGTATATACCATAATAAATATTTTTTGGAATTAGGATATATATATATATACACACACACACACACACATATATATACCTATATACGTATATATATACACATACATATATGTGTGTACACATATATACACAAATATGCACACACACATACATGCACACATATATCCAAATATATACCCAGATATGCATATGAATATATAATATACTTTACATATATATAAAATATATGACTCCCTCCTCTAACAACCCCCTCTAACCAAGTTATTAACCTTCCTTTTTTTTGGACAATCTCTTAAGCTAAAGAAATAAATCTATACTAATGCAATTACCCCCAGTGGAAACGACAGGGGAGAGATTAGTGAGTAGGCTGAAAGATATCCAAGTGACACTCAAATTACAAGTTAGCAGTTACCTATAGCATCTAACCACTGGACGATTCCAATGTACACACAACTTTCAAAATCAATTTCAGCCCAGATTTCAAACAGAAAATCAGAGCTAAGCCTCCTGACTTTCATTCTCTTTTTGATTGATCTTTGGTCATCATTAAGCTATTTAGTAGTGTTCCTTTTCCATAATGCTTCCTCCTGTATTTCTCCTTACAGACAAGAAAAAAACACCGAGAAAGTCTCCTAAATATCAAAAAATAATTTATTCATATCATCGCTTGAGCCTGGGAGGCGGAGGTCACAGTGAGCCAAGATTATGCGACTGCACTCCAGCCTGTGCAGCAGAGCTAGACTCGGTCTCATAAATCAACCAATCAATCAATTTCCCCAAGATCACACAGCCAGACCAATCATTCTGGCCCTGAGCCCACCTGACAAAGACTAACATTTCAGCTCTGCTGTGCACTACCTGTGTCTCTCTAGGTGAGTTATATAATTTCTCTAGGGTTGAGTTTCCTGAGCTATAAAATGGAATAATATGAAACCACCTGATATTAAAAAAACACTTACATGGTTGCTAAATATTGGTAAGTGCTAAACACTATTTATTTTTACTGTTATTCCCATTTTAGTTATAGTTTTGTTGCTGTTATAAGTAATTTCAGGTTTTTTACTTAGAAATGTAAGTTAAGGCTGAAATAGGGGTTTAGCATAAACATTACAATACCAATGCCTGGTATCATTCATGCAAAAGTGGATACAAGTGTCTATAAAATACCTGAGGACAACAGCCAGCTTTATACTTCTTTGTGGTGGGTAACTGAACACAGTAAATGCTTACTAGATGCTGAGTGAACTAAGGGGTTCACTCATACTCTCCACCCCTATCAATGCATACTGGAATGTTCATGGATTGTTATGGGACCTAGTGCCATAACACAGTAATAGTGACTATGCCTCAGCACTCAATACCATATGAGACTAGAGAGCATTACTATGGTTACAAAAGGCAACACGGAGGAATGGGGAATTCAGCCTCCTCCCTCAGCTACCCAAGGCATTCACTATGGGGAAACTCTCAAAATCCTTAATACTTACAGGGAAGTTCAGACAAATATCACTGCAAAGTGGTTTTGCTCTTTCTTCCTGTAGGGCTTTCATCTGTAAGACACCTTTGCTGATAGGATTAAGCCCCATAGGAAGAGTCATTCCGAAGACAAAATTGCCAGCTTCATTCCCTGAGGATTTGAGATTTCACTACAGCGTGCTCACTCTGTTTCCTGTATTTCTAGCTATGTGTTGCAAACTGGTCTCTCACTTTTGTAAACCCTATTCTTGGTTGAGATTTTTTAAAGTAAAAACTTTAAGAGAACAAAATGTAAACAGTTTCAAAATTCATATGTAATATATCTGTAGATTAAAAAAAAATAAAGGAATAATAAAGGCAAATCCTAGACAAACAATTTGAATCACAAAATGATAATGTTTCCTTGACAAATACAGTAAAAGGAAATCTGAGTCCAGTGACGTTGTCATGGACTAAATTATTTTAAAGAAATCCAGTTTTGGTCTCTAAATATGCAGTCCTCTAGAATAATTTCCAGGAGCACTGAAACAGTCAAAAGAAAGAAGGCAGTTAGTTAAATGTCATGAGACACAGTACAGAAAAGCAATGTTATTGCAACCATAATCATTTGCTAACATCTTGAACTTGTAACAGCTACCTTAAACATATGCTTCCTCACCATCATGGCATGTTCAATATCTTTGCACACTTGGAAGCATAAAACACTAATTTCCATAACCCTGTTATTACAGGAGCTGAGGAACAGAGAAGATTGGTGAGGTGGTAACTTAAAAGCCATTTAGAAAGATGATGGCTTTTAAGGTGGTATGATATCAGGCTAAGAAGTTATGCTAAGCATGGGACATCAACACTTTAAGGAATTGTGCGTGTCCATTAGAAAAAAAAACTCTTGCTGAATTTTAGCCCTTTTTTCTTAAAAATGCACTACTCCTACTTATAATAGTTTGAGATAGATTTTTTTATATGCATATGCTACTTCTAGGAATGAGATTTATTCCTTTAGGCCACTTTACTACCCGACATAGGAAACATTTTATAAAAGAGAGTGTTGTACATGATTCCCAATGATTTTTTTTTTTTGGTTTGCAGAAAAATCCCCCTCAATTTTTCGGCACAATGCATTTCATTCATTTAGTTAGTCAGTCATTATTTCAAGAAATGTTTCTGTCTATGTGTTTGTGTGTGTGTGTGTGTGTGTGTGTGTGTTATGTGTTGGGTTAATAATGGTTAGCAAAATGGGACACAGCTCTCCACTCATTGATTTTTCATTGTAATGAGCAAAATGAGTATTTATAACATAATTAAATGCATATTTGTAACAATATAAAAATATAATTTTATATAACAAAAATTATAATATCATGTAACAACTGTGATAATTGCTACAAATAAAAAGGATGTGTCTTTGTTAATGTCTAAAAGGTAGAGACACTAGGGATTTTTATTTCGACATGGATAGAGACTATTATAATAGTCAATGACAGCCTCATTGCAGATTAGATCACAAGAATAATGGGAAATTGCCACCTCATTTAGAATCTGAAATCTAAAGCTGGATGAAACATTTCCTTGTAATAAACAAACAAGCAAAAAAAAAAGTTCCCTTTGTCTTGTAAAATCTCTTTAAAAATGCAGACTTCTGCTCTCTACATAGTTATCCTCTTAACAATACTGAGAAATCAGAACCTGATTATTATAAAAGCTGGAATTGCAATTTATCAAAATAATGGGAAATCTAAAACGTATCTTAAAAATACCTAATAAAATTTTTCCATTAAATCCAGACTCATTTTTAAGTGAAGACTAGAGGCACATTCCAAATTTCATGTTTTGCTTGCTTGTCCCAACTTAGTCCTCTCTACTGAAAATCATAAAAGAGCAGAGAAATAAAGTAAAAAAATATAAAACATCATTCTAATAACTTCACTTATTTCAGACAACATCTCTGTTTATCAGTGGGGTGATTGGGTGATTAGGTGATAAAAGAAATCCTTTTCGTTTTTCTTAATGGATATCACCAATGAAGATACACGTTCCTAAATTACCATTGTAAATGCCTGTTCTACAAATACAAGCCAGACACAATATGCAGAAAACAATCTCTTACTCCTGAAATCACTTCCATGATATGACACATTTCAGTACCTGGATTTATGGAGCTGTTCAAATTCCCATAGTAATCATGGGATAATGAATCCCTTTGGTTGGATAGCCACAGGCTCTAAAATGGATTATTTGTTTTAGAAGAAAAAAAAAATGAGTAGACACGAACACTATATTAATGGCTAGCTTAATGCACTTTTTGTTTTTCTTTTCCTTTATGAAAATGTTCTGATTGTATCTATGTAAAAACTCATAGTTTTTATACCAGAAGATAAAACTCACAATATAATGGCACACTTGCATCTCTGCCAAGGAATTTTCAGTTGTTGAAAAAAAATATATGAGCTTGTATTAAAAGTCTTTACATTATGTATTTCCTAAAACTAAAATGCATTTATTTTACCCTGAAATGCACATGGTAAGCATAATTCATTTTCTTCCACCACTTATACATAGCAGAGATTCATAAGGAACAAGGTGGCAAATAAGGCCCCTTCCTAACTTCCTGGAAGCTCATGCTCTCAACCGCAAACTCATCACTGACTACTTTATTTATTTACTTATTTATACAATTTCAGTCTTATCTGGATCACTTATCCAAAAATATCAGCTCATTCTGGCACACTATGGAATCTTCTGTTATTTGGAAATAGCACAGACAAAAATTCTGCCATACAGAACACTGCTAAGCTGTAAAGCTGGATGGAACAGTTAAATTTGCTAACTGCTTTTACTGTATATATAGTAAGAGTAACAAACACTTATGTCATGTTTATGATGTGCCAGGCATGTAATAATTCATTTAAACCTTACTGCACCAATAAGATGGTAGTTTTCCATCCCCATTTTACAGATGAAAGAACTGAAGCCTAGAGATGCTGATAAATCACCAGAGTCCCAGAGCTGGTGGTGACAAAGCTAGAAGGAACACCAGAAGCAGAGGGCCTCTGTGAGAACTCATTTCAGGCTGCCACAGAGCCACCGCAAACAAACAGCTTCTGCCAGCAAATTTTGTCTTGCTTTATTCATTTAATTTTCAGGTTTATTCCAATCAGAGTTATCCCAAAAATTTCAGAGGAGAAATAAAGTGTTTTCTTTCTCTCTTTCTCTGTCCAGGGCCAATTTGTATCATATACATAGTACTGTAGAATTCTACAGTACACTTTTGAAAAGTGGCTGAGGACCCCAAATGCCCCTAAGAAACTACAGTGGTTTGAATCTTGCTTTATTGCAAACTGTCTTAACTTTTAAAACTCCTTTACACCCTACAAACAGAATGTGAGCACCATTTCAAAACAGTGATTTAAACAGATGCAACTATATTAAGATTTTAACATAGCCATGGTCAGGATATATTTTATCCTGAAGCCTACACACAGTCAGCCCAGTCGTGACTATACTTTTCTTTCTATTTCTTCAATTCATAGCAACCTATTTATTGCCCCATCTCTGCTTGCTGTACCTAAGGTTGATCTGTTTGCTTCTTTTGTTTTGCAACAGCCAAGGGCTCTGCTGCATTGCAGGCAATTCGCTTCTGGGATATCCTCAGAGAATTTCTTTGCTGCCCTGTTTGTAGTCACCCTGTACATCCCATAGTAGAGCTCTACCATCTACACTGTGCACATTTCCAGCTCGGCAAAAATGGAATTACATGAGATATAGCTTCAAAGTTGTATTCATTCAATGTTACAAATGGTTCTTGGCTGACATTGATGAAACTCCTCAAGTGTCTGATGGGACATAGGTGACACAGATAAATCTTAGGCATGTGCACGGGCAGGTGTTTGTTTGAGTCCAGAAAAAGTGAGTCAGTTTAAAACTTTAGCATTATAGGTCACCTCTAGATGAACATTTCTTACATTTATTTCAATTGTTATCAGCCTTTAATTCTTGTCCCTTTAAATAATGACAGCTATCTATATGGCATATTTTATTAACCAAATGCCAATTGCTGTAATGATATAGGAACATGTTTACTTATTAAACAAGATCTCATGTAGAACTTTTTAAAGCATCTGTTCTGTAAGGGCTACTTCTCTGTGATCTTACAGAATCTTGGTATAAATGTTTTGTAATTTTAAATGTGTTGTAATAACTAAACCACTTATCAGTCTCCCTCACTAGATCATAAGCTCGAAATGACAAAACAAATGAACAGATAAATAAGTAAATGAATGAATAAAGAAACACATGTATTCTCCACTTCATCCCGTTTATGCTGGAGCTTTAAAAAAAGCAAATTATTCTCAGCTATCATTGTTAATACGATCATTAATTATTATTCATTTCCCCTACCCAGCCTCTACTCAATGGCAGGACTTGTTGTTACCACACAGTTTTTTTTAAAAAATAAAACATGTCATGACCTCTTCCTTCACTACGCTACTGAAATCCAAGCCTTCTTCACTTGGACCCTAACTCCACTTTTTCTCCCCCCTTTGAAGCTCGGCTTTTCTAAAAACACCAGCAATACTTTTTTTCCAAAATACAAATCTAATCATGTCACGCTCCTCCTTGGAGTTCATCAGTTGCTCGCAGATGGCACACAGGGACCTTCACCGGCTGACACACGCTTCAGTCTAGCCTCATCTGCTACTTCCGCACTCGTGATTTCAAAAGCAGAGTCCTCCCGCTCCCACGGGTCGTGGCTCTTGGTGCTGTGCCTTTCCCATCACGCTTTCTTCCTCTAGGTCTTAACGTGCTCCCCAGCTTTCAGATGCCGCTCAGGATTCCTCCTCCAGAGGTCCCTCCACCCATCTTAGAATCATCCTTCAGAGGAGGCTAAGGGTGCCCTCATCCTATCACACCTGGGACCTTAGCACTCCTTCTGCCTGCTTCCATTTGCTGTATACATTTATATTGCTAGTTCCATTTCTCTGATAAAACCGTTAGCCTCTTGAGAAAAACATAAAATATTCATTGTTTTTATTCCCTTCACTCGACCAGGTGCTTGACTCATGGGAAACACAGATGAATGGAGTTTGACCTCAGCGGAATTTTCAGGAAGGAGTTGTTCTAGCCTTGTTCAACCAGATTAAAAATCAGTTTCTCTAGGATAATGCTTCTCAGCATTCAATCTTGTAAAAAAGTGTTAACAATTTTGTTAATTTTTAAAATTATAATCAAAATAATCCCTCATTTTGAATTTGCCCAGTTGTACTCAACAACAAACTGAATGGAGGGCGTTTAAGCCACCTTCCATCATGAGGGGGTCATTGAATTTTCCTGGAAGTTGTACAGGTAATAATTTCCTAACCAAATCTGACTATATAATTGGGCTGTCTTTGCCTCAGAAGGAAAAAAATCAATTAAATCACATTTTCAATTTTTTTTTTTTTTTGCTGTGGATATTTCCATTTCCACACATGTTTAAAATTAAACATATTTATTAACTCATAGCTCAACTTATTAATAGTACAAAACGCAAAATCTCCAAAAACAGAAAATTGGTAGCCAGTCCAGAGTTCTCTTTCCATTTTTGATCGGCAAAATCTACACCCGTACCAAGGAGGAAAGTTCATGTGAGTGTTCCTACTAATGAGGACGGACCTGCTCCCTCTCAAATCTTGCCTTAGTCACAAAGATTGGATTGAAATAAAAATTACATTGCACTTTGATCAGGGTTGCAGTGGTAAAACATCAGCCAGAACGTATCCAAAAGCAGGCTTTCCTCACAGATACGAGAGAAAAATTGGATTAGAATCCAGCCGCCTTTTGCATGTTAGAGGCAATAAGTGTATATTGTATGAAAATCATCAGCATAACAAATAGATCATAATCACACAGCGTATGAACATTGAAATCTATCTTAAGATAGTGGATTAAAATGAGTCATTGTGTATCAAAAAAGATGGCGGGTCTGAAACATAAAACAAGAAAACAACATGAAGAGCCATTTATTCAATCTGACCTAGACATAAAAGGGGACACCATAATAACCACTGAATAATGACTGAGATCATGCTTTTGTGATAAGTCACTGAGATCTGAAATGAAAAACTGAATTATTACTAAATAAAAGGATTTGGTTTCATTGTTGAATTTATTCACATATTTCAGAAAATTTATTTTGCGGTTATATTTGAAGGTCAAAGAATAAAACTGAAGCATCTTGCCTATTGCAAAGATCCCCCTAGGAGCTGGGGAGGTAGGTATCTTCTAGGTTTTGAAGTTTAGCTCTCTTCTTCAGGCTTATAAGATAGTAGTCATTCCCAGGAAGTAGAGAGAGCCAGAGTGCACACCTGGAACAGGAAAGGCAGAGTAGTATCCCAAGTACTAACACGCCCCCTACAGCCAGCCTACTGCAGACTTCCCTAATCCACCCAGCGCTCGCCCTGGGGATTTGCCCTGTGGACTCTGCCATCTTTTCCCTGGACTACCTAGGGTGCCCCACCAGCCAGCTTTCTCTGCCTCCTGACACTATCATGACTGCTTCATTTCTCTCTCTCCATTCCAGTTCTATAGTTTTATGTTCACTAACTCTGAAAATGAACTATTATTATTTCCTATCTACTATCTAGAACAGAGCCCTGATGTTTTGCGCTTCATTTCTGTTGTGGGAACAGCTCAAAGATGAATCAGATCCCAGGAATTGTCTCATTTTGATTGACAACCCACGATGCACTGTTCTCTTATATATCACATAATGTAGCACGATATGCAATATACAGTACATACAATCCTATCTCATCAACCACCAGCTGGCTTTATTGTTTGCTTATTAATTCTTGTTTTCCTCATTTTATTTTAGGGTCATTGACATTTTTCTGATTATATCAACTGCAATGCACATTATTATAAATTCAACTACTAAGACACATTACATGAAAAGAGATTTTTTTAAACAAAGCACCGGAAACACATCATGGTCTGCATTATCACTATCATTATCTGTGCTTAAAATTGGAATGTCATGAATGAATATGCAGTTCTGTGTGACTCTGAACAACTGGCATTGCACATAAGAATGGTTCTAGATCTCAAGGCACCCTTTTCTAAGAATTTCCTTTTTCTCATTGTCTAAGAAATTTATTAGAGGCTTGAAAATGTCTTATTTTATCAGCTTGTATTTTTTCCATATTATCATAGTGCAAATATAACTATAAATGCCTATTCACAGGCAGTTCTCTTTTCCTAAACAAAAGATTAATAAAGAAGAAAAAATTGAAAATATAATGTTCAGATGCATGCTTGCTTGTCAATGACATCAAATAGTTCTGGCTAAAGTCATTTCCTTTCCACCTATTCACTTAATTAGAAAGAAAATCTTTTCCAAATAAATAATTTTGAAAGTTACTTGATATGTCTTCACCATTGTCCACATAATATAAGGAATGTCTTCATCATAGCTTGGCCTCTTCTACAGATGGTTAGTTGAAATCATTTATTTAAATCTAAAACCAGAAGAAAGCTCTGTATCCACTGACATTTTCAATGGAATCCCTATGATAGAAATATTTTATAGTTACACTGTAATTATTAAATATCTACTTAAGTCTTGTTCATAGAGTGACAATCCAAGAACAAAGGGGGAAAATTAAGAAGCTTTAAGGAATGTAACATTTTAAAATTCACCTAAGCTTCTAAGTCCTATTCTGTTCTCAGCACTCAATGAGATGTCTACTTGATTATATTGCTGAAGGTACATGGAATCACAGTTTGGACTACCATTCAAAGTTTCCTTTTTTTTTTTTTTTAACTATCTTGACTCAGAGGTATGTACTATCTCATTAACGTGACATTACCAAATCTCTTTTTGAATACTCACCTTTTGAATAACACATACAAAAAAGTCAGCAGTTATCAGTTTGCTCTCCTTTTTTTGCATTCCCACAGCAGATTCTGTAACCTGGATTACAGCATTTAGCCTTCTATACTACACTCATGTAAGTATGTGTGTCACTAAAATAGCTCCTTAATGTCAGGGAATCTTTCTGTTTACAGCATTAACCAAGAGCCTCACACACTGCAGGTGTCTGATAAATATTTATTGAATAAGTAAATGTAGATCAAAAATGAAAATACATTTTCCTTACAAGAATTCTGCAATTTCTCCCTGACCAGTTGATTTATATAAGCCCTCTCTGCAGTAGTTCTCTGAATGGCCTTGGGCCAACTCAGTTCTCTGCCTATTTCTCTCTCATAGTTCTCCAGAATAACTGTAGCACGTGCTGGGAACACAGCACCCTGAGATAGCAGGAGCTGGCTGGAACAGCCTGGGTTCTGCCCTGATACCCCCTAGAACAGGAGGTTATTTAACACTTTAGCTCAGTGAGTCCTGTGACCCCCAGGTATGTAACCCAGAGCAGGCTGCCCTTCAGAGTCCCTTGTCTGTGGTACAAGTGGAGCACACAAAGTTGAGGCTTCAAGACTCCTGGACAGATTTCTGGGCTTTTGGGGACCTGTTGCCAGTGGAATCTAGGCTTCTAATGTCCCTTGCTACCTACCTGTAAGTAATAAAACCCGCTTCCTGTAATGTGTTGTGTGTAAGCACTTTTGCTCTCAATGGACTCAAACAAGTTGGTAAGTAGTACACAGTGAACCTGCTTCACATCCTGCATTCAAGACCTGTAAATATCATTGAAACATTTATGTTTCAGATTTATGAGCATGCAATATTCTAACTGTAAAGGATTTAATCCATACATCTAGTGAAACAAATAAGAACCTAATTAAAGAAGTGTTTACTTTGGGCAAAAAACAAGACTTCTGTCAAAATGCCTTTTAAATTTTTTGTTTAGTCCACACTTAAACAAAGCTTTTAATCTCTATTAAGAAGGGACATCATTATGCATTGATTGATTAACACAATTATGGACATGTTCTGTTTTATCAAATATATTTTATTAAACAATCAACTTCAATTTTTTCTTCCATAGCTAAGTTATATATAACACCATTCTGAAACATCTTTAAAAGCCATCTTTTCTAACTCCAAAATAGTCATTACTATTCACTCTTGGTCGTCTTCCTTGAAATAGTACTCTGTGGATCAGTACTGAACAGCCAGGTAACAGCTACAAGCTCCAAACCACCTGTAAACATCAGTTCATCTTATACCTATAACAAGTCGCTTAATATCCCAAAGTCCCACACAGATAAGTGAAGCCTCAATCATATAAGTGTTGTAAGAGGAGGGAATTTAGATTTTTCATTATTTCACTATTTTATGTTTTATTTATAATAAGTTAATATTCCTTAGTTTTTTTTTTTTTTTTTTTTTTTGGCTTAAGTTTTGAGACTATATTATTGTCTTTTCTCAATTCTTTCCAAAGTTTAGGTTTCTTATTTTTAAAAAAATATTACTGGCCAGATGCAGTGGCTCACACCTGTAATCCCAGCACCTTGGGAGGCCAAGACAGGCGGATCACTTGAGGTCAGCAGTTCGAGACCAGCCTGGGTAATATGGCAAAACCCCATCTCTACAAAAAAACACAAAAATTAGCCAGGTGTAGTGGCACACACATGTAGTCCCAGTTACTGGGGAGGCTGAGGAATGAGAATCACTTGAACCCAGGAGGGGGAGGTTTTGGTGAACTAAGATCATGTCACTGCACTCCAGCCTGAGCAACAGAGTGAGACTCTGTCTCAAAGAAAAAATAAAAATAAAATATATTATCAGCAAATAATCATCTTCCATAAGAAAGAGTTTTGCACTGAAGGGGGAATAAATTCTGTATCAAAATTAAGTCTGCTAGTCTCAGAGAAAGTTCTCAACATATGCGAAGTGAAAGTAGTAAATGCCTACTATTTCATCTGTTCTAAACAGCACTCACTTCTTCTCAGCCATTTAATTTTCCCCATCTTTAACCATGAGTTTGGACTGGGAGTTGTCTTCTTTCTTAAATTTTCTCATCCCCAGCCACAGGGACTAATCTAGGGACGGGCTATTGGCCAGTCTGGTCTTATAAAAGAACCCATTCCCAGGTAAGAATTAGTTGGTTCAGGAATATGCACTCAATTCAGTCCCAGCCAATCAACCCTTCTCTGTGACTTTTGAATTTAGAAACAAAAATTAGGAGTTCCATTCTATCTGGTGATGACACTGGGAAATGTCAGGCATTTCTGTTTCTATTCACCAGAGAAGAGGCTAAATCTGAGAAAAGCCATCATGCAGAAAGAAGCCAAACGAGAGCCAGAGATTGAATCCTCAGGGTGCTCATGACCCTGTTGTCACTGGAGACTGAGGCTCTGCTATGCGTTTTTAATTCTGCTAGCCAACACTTCCCCCAAAAATATTTGCCTAAGTTAATTCAAGTTTGATTTCCAGCCAATCCACTGACTAATTTGCTCACTAATGACAGTAATAATGCATACGGGTATCTAACCACACTTTTTCCTCTTGTTTATTAGATATCTTCTAACCTCATTTTATTAATCATGTATAACTTCTCATTTTTTCTGACATATATGTTTAACTTACTTTCAAAAAACCTTGCATTTTCATCCGTCACTAAAACACAACAACTAAAAAACTACTCCCTGTTTAAGATTTTCTAAATCCAACTAAAAAACAACAAGAAAAGGCTAACTTTCTTCATTATAGAGCTCTAGGCCCAATTTCTCCAGATTCTTTTCTTTGTAAGAGTCCCACAGTAATACACACTTGAGTAATTTATGTTATAGCAAATATGTATAAATCTTTTCTAGTCCTTTATTTTCCACTGGAAGAGTGAATTTACAAGCAATGATCTTACAATCTTCTAGAAACTGTAACTCTTGACAGCAATGGCTCTGACAGTAGTCCAATATTTGTGCAATGTTAATTTATTAACATTCCTGTAAAATGTCATCCTTTCACAAGCAAACATTTTTTCATGAGCCAAAAGATATAAAAAAGAGACACTGTATTTTGTTACGAGGAAACTGAAAGATTATTGATCATAGGCAAAATCAAAGCTTTTCTCTACCTAGGTCTATTTCCCCACATAGCCTTCATTTAAAGTCCTGTAGTCATGTGTTTCAAGCTTCCAGTGATTCAAAATAAATTCTTTCAGCATCTGTGGAACTTGGAGAATCTTGCTTGATATTTAGCTGCCATGTTGCCTATTAATCTAGTACTAGAGTAAATAGTGAGAAGACTCTAGTCAATTTGGCCTCCTTCCTGAGCAAGCTTGTCTTCTAGTCAACATGTCTGGATCTTTGATTTCTATTCATGCTCAAGAATTTAAAGAAGGTAAGGCAAGATCCTGTTGCCAGAGGAATCTAAAGCTATTTGTACTTAAGTTACCCATCCTTAGTGCATTCCCAAATAGGAAAAACATGCAATTCGAAGTGTCTTACAGCTGCAAAAAACCATGCAATTAAAGTATGAAAATAAAAGTCTAAACTGCAGGCTGTTAAAGTCTTCAACATAATGGCACCTGAGCCTATAAGCAGTGATTGTTCAAATATATGTGGTACATTCTTGGTAATTACACACCTTAGAACATGTTTTCATTTTCTTTCCATTGGTGTTTTTAAAGACTATGCCAGTAAACCACTGCTGCCTAAAAAGTTTTCAGCTCAAAAACCCATGTATCCCATTACAGCTTCAAATTTCCCATCTCAGTGTGCCTGTGTACATCAGACCAAAGTATACCCGACAGTTCAGCTGAATTCCAAATAGAATTGAAAATAGATTTTACTCGCCAACTGTCATGGGTGTGTGTCTGTGTGTGTGTCTGTGTGTGTGTGTGTGTGTGTGTGTGTAGGTATCTCAGCTTGGAAAAAAAGTCTAGTAAATATTTATGAAAATCATTTCTTTGGTCTCCAAACAGCACAGTTAAAATTAAATAGCCATCACAAGAAAGCGTCATCACAGGTAACTTCATACTACTGTTTGGGCTTCCAGACTCTTTTCAAGTATGCACTGAACAGATGGAGAATGTTAGAGGCCTTTCAGACTAGCATTGAAGGCAAACTGTCCAGCAATCTATCATGATTTGGGGATTCTCAATGACCTTTTAAGGCTTTGCAGAGGAATCTGCTAAATTATGTTTACCAACCTATGGATTCTTTCAAAAAAATACACGTTTTTAATCCAAAACATGCTTCAGCAGTTAAAAGGATAATAACATCAGTCGCATAAAGATTATGCTGTTTTGTTATTGTTGTTCTTTTATTCTAATTTGTTTTACCTTGTTTTTACAATGACCTCCCTTCATGTGAGAGGGACCAAATGATAGAACTGCCCGTGACACTTCTGGAGAACAATTGTATATTTCCTTCCAATTAATGCTTTGACTTGTTAAATTCCACCATAAAATCGTGTGCAAAATTTCAAATCCTCTCCCCTGCTGCTTAGTGGATGAGAATGTTCCCCGCACCAGCTGAAATGTTCATTACTTCTAAATTATGCAGGCTGGGGCCAGGGTGGGCTGCCAGGCTGGGGAGGGATTGTTGTCTCCTAATTATCAGTGGCTGCAATTTGCCCCTGCTACATTTTCAGAGTTACACTCGAGGTCCCCATCTTTGTTTCAGGAAGAAAATGTATTCAGTTCTCTTTTTCATAGGAAAAATCAAGAAAACAATTACATAGTCTGTATTTAAACTTTGAAATGGCTCAGTTCTCTTCTCATGTAGAATAAAAAGTGATAGAGTATTGAAGTTTGACTTGGAGAACAGTGTCTAAATCAAATAACCTATTGTTTTACTTTTGTGCAATACCACTATAAATATAAGATTTCCAGGGGCTGTTTTTACCCATGTGGCTCCAAGAATGTTTTGTGACTCTTTATCTATAAACTGCAGTCTATCTGACATGCAAAAGTCCTTATTCCTAGTTGCAAAACAGGGAGACACCACGACATAGGCTTAATTTTGCTGTCATGAAAAGGGACCATAGCTGGATGGCTTGATCATAAGAGGACCAAGGATAGATATAGTTCTCCTGGATAAACATATGCAATCTATGCACATTTTCATAAAATGTTTCCAAAGATCATAGCAGTCATTAATGGGAGCATATTTTTTCTTAGAAAGTCACCTTTGAACATCCTTTCCTTGAAAATATTCTATTATATATTAAAGAAAAAATTGTTTTATTGCCTTTGTTGAAGGCTTAGGAGGCGAAGATTTATGTTGAGCTGATAATTTTTATATTTTCATCTGTATTCTTAGAAAAAGGAAAAGCTAAGTGCAAGTCCAAAAATAAAGCATTTAATTCTACTCACTTCCAGTGTCCTGGGTAATAAATGCATCTGAGGGCTCAGGTTTCAGGCCAAGCCCAGAGAAAAAGGGTGTTGTTGCAGGGTGTGGGGGTAGGGTAACATTCACTTATTCCTGTACATAGTTGATTAGAAAAACATAAATCAACTTCGATTATTTATTTCAAGTTAATCTAATACCCAGGGTGATTTTAATTAGGATAGGTACATTTTGAAACTACAAAATAAAGCAACTCCACTTAACATATCAAACAGGTGGTGAAGATTACATTTTCTCATCTCTTCCTTCTATGCTCATGGGAGCTGTGGGTGTTTGAGTGACAGACTATCACCCAGCAGACTCCTTCTTCCTCACCCAATGTAAATCCTTTTTGTTAACCCTGTAGTGGAAAACAGAGGGAAACAGCTTGTGTGGTCTGGACAGTCTTTCAACTCCTAGCACTCCCACAAGGCCAAGTGATTGACTCTTTGGTCTTTGAAATTCTCCATGTATATTAGAGTAAGCAATGCAGCTCAGTCCCCGGAATCTCACTGTGGTTACATGTGGAAGTTACAGAAATGAAAGTGGCATTCTACTTAAGAAACCATAAAAATAAGCAGGGAGACTTGAAAGCTAGCACTGCCTTTCCCCATAACTAGTAGTTACCAAAAAATTTTAAATTTATGACAAATGAACAATCATCTCTTTAAAAGTCCCAGCTGCACTTGAGAAGTAAAGATAATCTGATCTCAAAATGAGGAAAGATCTTAGCAAACTGGAAGCAGTTTGGTGAGCATATTTGGATCCAGGCCAGCAGAGGTGAACTGAAAGGGACAAGCAGAAAAAAGAAGAGTTCCTGCTTCCTCCCTCAACCAGATAATTAACGGAACAGAGGAAAACAGTATAGACAAGAAAGTGCAGAGAACATTCCTGAAGCCAGGAGCAGGAGCTGCTCCTTGAGCGTCTCTTGACAGAAAATATCAAGTCAGTGATCTCAGTCAGAAAATGGCACCAGGGAACACCTGGAATGCTGAGTTCATGGGCATGCCTGTCATTCTTGTGCCATTCCAGTGCATGGCCACACAAGGGCTGCCAAACCTTCATGCTCTAACCATTAGGTACTTCTCTACCCTCATCTCTTTCCCCTCAATGACTTCACTTTGCCTTGCAATTTTTAGAAAGGCCAAGCTCATGTCCATTTCATACCATAAGGTCCCACCGTTTCTTCCACTGGAGTGCTCATTCTTAAGCTATGCATGTGAGTTAGCGCCCCAATTAATGTTTGTGTTCGTACATGAACTCTTCAGACAGATTTCCCCCAATTATTCTGTTTAAAAGCATCTGGGACTCCACCATTCTGACCTCCCTACCTGTCACGGGTTGCATATTGGACCTTCAAAAGATGCATCCATATCCAGGCATCCTTAATTAAGTGTATTTGCAAAGATCCTTGTTCCAAATAAGGTAGACTCTTTCTTCCTCACCTGGGGTTCTTTTTGTTAACGCTGCAGTGTAAAACAGAGGGAAACGGCTTGCGTGGCCTTATTTGGAAATAGGGTACTCATAAAAATAATTATGTTGAAATGAGATCATCCCGGATCAACTAAGTGGGCCCTAAATTCAACGACAAATGTCCTCATAAGAGACAGGAGAAGAAATCTGTGCAAAGACCAGGCAAAGATTAGAGTTATGTAGTCACAAGCCAAGGACTGCCTGGAGCCACTAGATAGGGGAGGCTGCATAAAAGGAGTCTCCCTTCCAGACTTCGGCTGGACCGTGGCTCTCTTGACATCTTTATTTTTATATTTTTTCTAATTTTTAATTGACATAATTGTACGTATTTATAGAGTATGTTTTAATACATATGTATGTTGCATAATGATCTAATCAGGGTCATGTTTCCATAACCTCATGCGTTTATCATTTCTTTGAGGTGAGATTGTTTAAAAGCTTCCCTTCTAGCTAATTTGTAATAGATAATATTTGACTGTTAACCATAGTTACCCACTGTGGTTATGGTTATAATAGAACACCAAAATTACTCTTCCTAGGTAATTGTAACTTTATACCCATTAACCATCCTCTTCGCATTATCTCCTCCTCCCACCCAGTCACAGTCTCTAGTAACCACTGTGCTACTCTCCACTTCTATGATATCAACCTTTTAAAAATTATTCCACAAATGAGATCATGTGCTATTTATCATTTTGTGTCTGACTTATTTCACTTAACACGTCCTCCAGGTTCCCAGGTACATTCATGTTGTACAAACAATGGGATTTTGTTCTTTCTTATGGTTGAATAGTATTCCATTGTGTGTCTATACCACATTGTCTGTATCCATTCATCTATTGTTGGACACTTAGGTTGATTCCATATCTTGGCTATTGTGAACAATGCTGCAATAAACACTGGAATGCCAATATCTCTTTGAGATTCTGATTTTTCTTTTGGACATATACCCAGTAGTGGGATTGCTGGATCATATGGTAGTTCTATTTTGAATTTTTGACAAACCTCCATCTGCTTTCCAGAATGGCTGTAGTCATTACCAGGAGTGTGTAAGTCTTCTCTTTTCTCCATGTCCTTGCCAACACTTGTTTTCTTTTTGATAACAGCCACTCTGAGTGAGGTGGTATTTCATTGTGGTTTTGATTTGCATTTCCCTGATGAGTGATATTAAACATTTTTTCATATAGCTTTTGGCCATTTGTATTTCTTAAGAAATGTCTATTAAGCTCTTTTGCCTACTTTTTAATTGGTTTATTTGTATTTTTGCTGTTAAGTTCATTGTATATTTTGGATATTATCCCCTTGTCAGATACACAGTTTGTAAATATTTTCTCTCATTCCGTAGGTTGTCACTTGACTGTTAATAGTTTTCTCTGCTGTTCTAAAGCTTTTTAGTTTGATATAATCTTATTTGCCTGTTTTTGCTTTCATTGCCTGTGCTTTTGAGGTGTTATTTTGAAAAAATTCTTACCCAGTCCAATGTCATGAAGTGTTTCCCTTACATTTCCTTCTAGTAGTTTCATGTTTTACATTTAAGTCTTAAATCTATTTTGAGTTAATTTTTGTAAACAGTGAGTTAGGGATCTAGTCTTATTCTTCTGCATTGTGGATATTCAATTTTCCAGCACCATTTATTGAGGAGACTGTCTTTTCCCCAATGTGTGTTCTTAAAATCTTTGTGGAAAATCAGTGGGTTGTGGGTGCATTAATCTTTGTTGACATCTTGATTTGGGACTCTGGGCCCCCAGAACTGTGAGAAAATAAATTTCTGTTTTAAGCTACCAAGTTTGTGGCAATTTATTATAGCAGCCCTAGAAAACTAATGTACTTCCCCTTCCTTTCCTTTTCTTTCTAGCAATTACCACTATATATCATATATTGTTTATTTGCTCATTTGTCTCCTCCTCTAGAATGTGAGAGCAGAGAGTTTATCTGTTTTGTTCACTGATGTTCCCCAGTGCCTAGAAGAATGTCTAGCACACAGTAGTCACTTAATAAGAATATGTTGAACTGTGAATGAATGTGAGCTGCTCAGGTAACCTTCTGGATGTTTTGTTTAGGAGTGATCTTGTGGGTGGACTCTAGATTTTTTGACTTCACTGCATGCTCAGGGTGGTCTGAGAATATGCTGCTGCCAACACATTTATTTAGGCCTCCCTATCGCCATGCTATTACAGGAAATAATATGGGTCCTTCGGGAATAATCTTTGAGATATTGCCATTCAAGAAATACCACTGTAATACAATATTCAAAACTTTTGAATTTGGCATGAAAAATTATACAGGCAAAAAGTGACTGGCCTCTAGGAAGAAGACACTCACTGTATTTGTAAAAGAAATGCGCAGCTTAAAATGTTCTAATTTAATGTTAAAATGTTGATTTGGGTATGGGCTTGTTTGATTCCTGGGCAGAACCAGCACACAGAAACTGAAGGACACTCTCAGGATGGCTAATGCTGCAAGAGAGACACTGTCAAGGTTAACAAGTTTCCGTTCACTAGAACTGTAAAGACAGGAAGAGCGATGGGAAGGCTGACTCTGTCAGATGATAAGCAGAGAGACAGTGCAGCGTGTACAGAGGCACTCACTCATGTCACCACGGGCTGCTGAGAGAACACAAAGACCTGTCTTAGATATGGGAGTTGAAGGAGATGAGCAGGCGAGCAGGCTGGATTTTCCTTGGGCTATAGGTCCAACTCAGGCCCCACCCAGCATTACAGCATGGAAGAAACAATAAGGGAGAAAGCAGCTCGAACCATTTTAACTATACAGGAAACTGGACAAAGAACAGGAAGAAATAAATAAAAGCATAATAGCACAAGGTGGAATGCATATTAAGTGTACGAGAAATAGATCCCTTTACTTTCAGAAGACAAGAACGACCCACTAGGGCACATGGGATGGGATGTAGATAAGAAGGAAGTCAATGAATCAATGTTCATTAATGACATGCATTTCACAGCCATGTTCTTGAGTAATTCTCATACTGACCTGTTTATTTCTATTTTAGAAGTCAGGATATTGAGGTTCAGATAAGTTAAGTGGTTTTCTCAAAACCACAAGGAAAGACCTCTGTGACTCAAAGCCATGAATTTCCATTGCATCAAACTGCCTACCTGTACAAAATTAAAAATGTGAATTGTTTATTCTTTGTAGTATGACTTGGCTCAATATCCTAAAATAATTCTGATCTTGTGACTAAGATACAAAAAAAATTGCAAGTATCTCTCCTTCATGCATATAATGACAAATACATAGAAATGAATGATTATTCACAGATTTAGATGCCTTGGAAAGAACCAGAAAGGGAGCTATGATGTATTAGAGAAAATATCTGACCTACAGCCAGAATTTCTGGATTCAAACCTTAGCCCTAACTCTGATCAATTATGTGACTTTGAATAAGACACTTAGGTACACAAAGATGCTGTTTCTTCATCAGATTAAACATATTTAATAAGCCGGGCATGGTGGCTCACTCCTGTAATCCCAGCACTTTGGGAGGCCAAGGCGGATGGATCACAATGTCAGGAAATGGAGACCATCCTGGCTAACACAGTGAAACCCCATCTCTACTAAAAATAAAAAAAAATTAGCCAGGCGTGGTGGCATGCCCCTGTAGTCCCAGCTACTTGGGAGGCTGAGGCAGGAGAATCGCTTGAACCCAGAAGGCAGAGGTTGCAGTGAGCCAAGATCACACCACTGCACTCTAGCCTGGGCGACAGAGCGAGACTGCATGTCAAAATAAAAAAACAAAATGTAATAACATACGTTAGTAAAGCAACTAGCACCTACAGGTGTTCAGAATTGCCTATAGGTATTATTACTGGTATTACCATTGTCTAAGAAAAGAGATGGTCCTCCTGCAGCTGTGTAGTAAATGTGTGCATTTTAGGCTCATTAGTCTGGATAATAGTGACTCTTGGAGAAAAAAGGAAGCACTCAGGAACGGGACAGCCAGTTGGGTTACCAGGCAGATGGCTAAGACTAGAAGCCAAGAACTGGTGAAGAGTTGAAGGTGCAAATTTGTTATTGGTTTCTTAGGTCAACATAGCTAGGACGTGTTGTTTGAGACAATTGGAAGAACACATGGGATTTGATCTGATAGCTGTTATATTCACATACATCCTTCATCTCTTATCAAAAAATGTGTGATGAACTGAGAAGTCCTTTTTAGATTAAAAAAATTTTAAAACATGGGCCTACATGCCCACTGAAAAGGCAGTATCTCTGAGTTTTTTAGGACTTGAAATATTTATAGTAAAACTCTTTAAATTTAATGATGTGAACAGAAATTAAACCATTAATCTGGCCTATAGCACATGAATTAAAAGGAAGCTTTATTGCTTATCTTTATGTAAACTTCTTGCTCATTTATAATTTCATTTATTGACACATCTTTTGTAATACTCAAGTATCAAGGTCACTTTAATTGACTAAATGCTTTTTTTTTTTTTTTTTTGAGACGGAGCCTCGCTCTGTTGCCCAGGCTGGAGTTCAGTGGCGCGATCTCGGCTCACTGCAAGCTCTGCCTCCCAGGTTCACACCATTCTCCTGCCTCAGCCTCCCGAGTAGCTGAGACTACAGGCACCCGCCTCTACGCCTGGCTAATTTTTTGTATTTTTAGTAGAGACGGGGTTTCCCCGTGTTAGCCAGGATGGTCTCGATCTCCTGACCCCATGATCCACCCGCCTCGGCCTCCCAAAGTGCTGGGATTACAAGCATGAGCCACCGCGCCTGGCCTTAATTGACTAAATTCTCTAAGACCTCTGCAGATTTTTTTAGTTCAGCCCCACTATTTTCTCAGATAGTTAAAATTTATTCAACGATTTCAAATGTTCTGTAAAAGTTGAATGTGCCCAGATTTTCTTATTTTAATCAAAGTAATATGCATACATGGTTAAAGAAAAACCAATAGAAGACCTGTAATGAACAGCAACACTTTCCTTTTCTTTAACTTTTATATTAAGTTCAGGAGTACATGTGCAGGTTTGTTATACAGGCAAATCTGAGCAATGCTTTCTTAACCCACCTCATTTTACCCTTTCTTGCTCTGCTTCACTTCTGAGACTCAAAATTGCTCTTAATGGGTTTCGTACTTTTTTGTCAGTATTTTCATAAATGTAAATAGTAGACCACTATTTCTACTTAGGCATTACCTATTGACACCAGAGCATAGAAGCTGTGAATTTAGCTCACTGATTACTGTTCACAATCATTTTTTTCTCTCTCTCCAACTATTTAAAGCTATAATACAATATTATATCTCTGGTAACTCCATTTATAAAATCAAATGATATGCTTACACTCTATTTGCTGTTCCAGCAATGGTGAGCACTATTGCTTGAGAGTTTAGCCTATAAGTAGGATATTATTGGCAGTTTTTACCTCCATCTTCCCAACTCCCCACTCCCATCTTCAGTTAACCATAAACTTTCACATTATGAAGATTAATATTTATGTCTTGAAATCATAATTTGTGAGCTCTGACTGTAGATTAAGCCCTAAAGTTAAAAATCGGTAATATGTATTTACACTTTCTAGTAAATATTGGTCCCTGTGGAGCCATGGTAGACAGACATTAACATATACCCTTCCCAAGTCAAAGGTCACGACACATCAATAATTCAAAAGTGAGTGTTCCCAGCTTAGAAGTCAGGGATTCATCAGGTATTCAATGCGTCCCAGATTTTACTTTTCACCCTATTTGGACAATGGCATTCTCAAGGTATTTTATGCTTCATTCATTCTTCCAGTACTGCTTTGTAATATTAATTTAAAGATTTGGGTTATACTTGACCTCCAAGAAATATTTTTTGTTATTTAATTTTCTCCTCGCCATTTTTTCTGTTCTTTCTTTCTGGAACTCCTATGTATCAGACATTGGTCTTTTTATGTTGTTCCTCTACGCTTTTGATCTTTCTCTGATATTATGTGTTGCTTTGTATTTTCTGGAGTTTTTACTCAACTATAATCACTCATCTTTCATCTATTAACATTTATTTTTATTTCAGCAGGCATATTTTTAATTTTCAAGATATGTTCTTTGTCCTTGATTGTTCATATTTCATAGCAGCCTGCATTTATCCTTTATATTTGACATTTCTTTGGTTTCTCTGAGGATAATTAAAGGCTTTATAAAGTAATGATAGCAATAATATTTTTCAAAATGTTGACTCATCTCCAAATTTTCTTGGCTTCCTCCTGAATTTTTTGTGCTTTTTATATTCCTTTCACATGCTGACAGTCCTCAGCACGTTGGGAACCGTCCATCTCCATTTCCTCTATTACGAATCTTTGTGTGTTTTCTTGCTGGGCTTCTCCTTGAATGAAAGCCAGTCTGGGGGTTCTGTTTGTGTGGGTGCACTTGCAGGCTGAGTGGACAGGCAGGGAGCACAGGCCTGTCTGGGGCCTTATAGAGCTGGTTCAATGAAGCTTCTATTCTGGACTCTCCACCTTCCACCAGCAATCCTCATTCTCAGGAAACTTGTCCAACTAAGAGAGAGGGTTTGCATAAACACGTTCTGGGTTTTGTCCAAAGATCAATTCTGAATTGCCTATCTCTGTTCTGTGGTGAGGTTTCTACCTAGGGAAACGTTCATTTGATGCCGTTTGAATTAACTCCTTATTTTCCACCCATCGCACTTCCATCTTTGATAACTGTTGGATGCCACATTTTTTTTTTATCAAGAGATTTACAAGAAAATGATCTTTAACTTCCACTACTATCCCACTCTGGCCCATAGCTTCTTTAACCCTCTTTTTCCATCAGTATGTTCCCATATGTTTTCAGAATTCTGAAAAATTTGAAATTCAGCGTCTAGTAACTGCTGCCCTGCCTCCCATGATCTCTGCTACTGTAAATCTATCCTCATCACTAATTCTATATTATGTTTGCAGTGTTTTGGAGGAGAAGGGGGGGAAAAGCATGGGGAAAGAGAAGGGAAGACAAAACCAACATTTAGTCCACCACCTTCAATTGGCAACCAGTGTAGTCTTGTAAATAAAAGACATTCATGTTTGGACAAAAATTAACATAATATCGTGTTAGTGTTTTCAACATAGTCCACCTGCAGCTTGTATGATTTTAAAACAACCATGGACTTAAAAGAAACCTAAACTCTAGAATTACACTGTCCAAACATACAGCTATTTAAATTTAAATGAAATCAAGTGAAATTAAATTTAAAATCCATTTCCTCAGTCATGCTAGTCAGGTTTCAAATGCTCAATGCCACATGTGGCTAGTGCCTACTGGACTGGACAGTGAAGCTGGAGGGCATTCTTAACGCAGCATAAAGTGCTGGTGGACAGTGCTTCCATAGAGCAAACTCAGAGCTCATCGGTAAAAAATTAACTCATTGAAAATCAGGTGTAACTGATGAGGAATGGGGAAGGGGCCTCTCTTTCCTTTTTATTTCTGTCATGTTGTGTTAAAATGCCCCTGCATGTGTTTCAGGAAGGAAATCTGTTTCCTACAGGTCCTTTGCTTTCTGTCGGGGGCAGCCGCATGGGTCCACCCTACTGTAGGAGCTGACTGAGGGCATGCCAGCGGCAGTCGTGGTGAAAAGGTGAGAACTTTGAATGCTTGCATTGCTTCCTGAGAGGAAGGGGGCAGGCGCTTCAGTGTTTATGTTATACAGGCAGGCTTACACATTTGGAGGGTCTTAAATTACCTCTGAGAACAGTACGTGAGAACAGCCAAGGAGAGAAGACAGGAATTTGACAAGGACTTTACTCTGCGCTCA
Source organism: Pan troglodytes (assembly GCF_028858775.2). NCBI lineage: Eukaryota > Metazoa > Chordata > Mammalia > Primates > Hominidae > Pan > Pan troglodytes. The sequence goes on along the minus strand of NC_072412.2, from coordinate 108,894,856 downwards.
TTTCCAGTTCACAGGCCATCAGTGAGCCGGTAATGGTGACAGCTCATCTCACCTCCCTGGAATCTGTCCCTGAATAGCTCACCGTAAACTTTTAAACTGAACTCTGATAAGGAAGAACTACCTCTAGCCTGCCGTAAATGGTGGAGTTTCATCTACTTTGTGGTCTTTTGTGATGAATTGGATTACAGTTTCGGAAGTGAGAAGTAACATAGAAACCAAAATTTTGCATTGATTCATGATGTTAGGGCATGAGGAGGGACAGGTTTATGCAATTTAAAGGAAATTCAGCACCCTGGGAACTTACGCCACCTGGTTTTATGCCTAAGAAGTAGGTACAGGGTGGAAAAAAAAGAGAAACCAACTACAAGCCAAAATAAAGCTAACCCTTTGAGGCTAGTCAGTGATTCACTCTGGAATTTCAAAACTGCAGAAATTGCATAGGACTTCCATGCCTCATGAACGGCACTCCCTGTGGGAAAGAGCCAGCGGACTGTTGCATTCATAAAAAAATGATATATGACATGCTCTCAGCACCCCTCCATAGGATCCAATAGATTGTCTAAAAGTCAACATCCTCTCATGTTAGAAATTAAGTCTCTTAAATATTATTTTTATCTTTAGGCTTAAAAATTATATCTGTATATACCCATGCTCTCTACAATATTTTTGTTTCTTTAGTGTACTAGTATACATTTTTAATGGTAAAACTCACATAAGGCATTTTTCTCTGTTTTTCCTTTTTTTCTCTAAACCTAATTAGGGCACACAGTTTTGATTTGTAGTTTTTTATGGAGAGAATAAATAACAAGTCATAATATATTTTTATACAAAAATGACCAAGAGTTCATAGATTTAACAATTTTTTTCAATACAGGCAAACTGAATGACATTAAAAAAAACCTGTATTCAGGTCTGATTTTCAGTTTGAATTTCTGCATGGATCACATTAATTGGGTGTTTTAATTTCCATTTTGTATGTGTTGGATATGAACACACACTAATTCATGTCATATAATCTATGGTGTATTGCCCCATATCTATCCATTAAACACATATTAATTGAGAGCCTGATAAAAGAAGGACACTGCAGCAAAAAGAGCAATGAATCAAACACAGATTCCTTCTCAGAAGTTGGATACTTTGCAGAGATGATAAGGCCCAATAACTAGCATCAAGTGCAGTCCTGAATCCCTGTTTGGGCGAAATTTTCAATTTGCCCTAGAGCCTTAGGATAGGCAAAAGACAGCCCTGAGTTCTCTTCACCCATCCTACCCCTGCCTGCTCAGGGCACTACCAAGTGGGGGCAATCATGGCTCCATGTGATCACTAGGGAGAAGGATCTGGAAATGAAAGGATAGGGGAGGGGGATCATTTCATTACAGCCCTCTTTATTACGTCATTGGTATTTTCCCCTACAAAGCCCCAACAACTTAACCAATCATGGTAGAGAAATTTCAATTCCATGTATGTGGATTTCTACAGCCAAGCAGAAAGTGATGCATTCTTCATGCTGCTTTAGGAAGATGGCAGTCAAAGAAGAGTCTGAACCAAAGCAGTGCCATCTCTGGATGGGCAAAGCTTCTGCAGCAACGGTTTACAGATGCCCCAGCAGGAGCACTAGAAAGGGAGCCAATCGTATTACTGAGAGAGCTGGGGCCAGAGAGCTGGGACCTGACAGCAGGTAATATGTGAACTAGGATGCTGATTGCAGATGGCACCTAGCATGTGAGGAAAGGGTCTAGCTGAGCTGGGAGTCATTCCATGTGACTTGTAGCAGCTGCACCCAGTCAGAGACAATCACAGGACTGCAATCAGGAAGCCTAGTTTGTGTCCTGAGTCAGCACCTTCTCCCCGACTTCTCAATGACTACTCCAAATTTTAACTATTCTTAAGCCTTCACCCTAATCCACACCTCAGTCTTTATTGAAAACCTACCTTCTACCACATCAAGAAAATCTGAAATCATCAAGCAGGAACTCCTTCAAACTCTAACACCTGCCTCTTAAAAATGAGTCTGTCTCCATAATCAGTCTTATCTTTTCAGTCTCATAGGAAGAGTTACCACTTTTTGTTCAACACCAACTTGTAAATGAGATGTCTTTCTTAGTCCTCCTTTAAAATGTCTGCTCCCCTAACCTGGAATTTTATGTTTTCACTTTCTCAAGGCTTAATCCTCATCAGCTATAACAGGGTCTAATCTCTGTCATTTTGAAAGTTACCCTTCTTTTATTTTATATCCCTCTCAAGCGTTCTTAAGCAGGTTTTGCTGTGGACCCTTTGAGATCTGGTGAAGCCTATTGATCCTTTCTTGGAATAATGTGTGTAAATAAGATATTTAGGTTTACCAAAGAATCCAGTTATATTGGTAAAGTCATCAAAATAATATTAACAATGATATGTGATTCATTAATTCTCCAGTGGACAAATCTAGAGTCAGATCTAGTAACTACCATAATTTTAGGATCATGAGTGTAACAATAATATGTAATACCAACAATAACCTTAAGGTAATATATGTGATTTCTGAGCAAGTTGGGGTTACTGCTAATACTATCCCGCTTGTTATCTAAGTTTCATTATTAAAAGAAATACAAAATTACAATTAGAAGATTAGTGAAAATAAAGATGTTCCCATTCAAGTTCCCGGAATTCCATCCTTGGATATCATGGAGGGAGCATGAACTCTCTGCTCCTCTCTTCACCATCACCATTCTTTTTTTTTTATTATTATTATACTTTAAGTTCTAGGGTACTTGTGCACAATGTGCAGGTTTGTTACATATGTATACATGCGCCATGTTGGTGTGCTGCACCCATTAACTCGTCATTAACATTAGGTATATCTCCTAATGCTATCCTTCCCCCGTCCCCCCACCCCATGACAGGCCCCAGTGTGTGATGTTCCCCACCCTGTGCCCAAGTGTTCTCATTGTTCAGTTCCCACCTATGAGTGAGAACATGTGGTGTTTGGTTTTTTTTATAATTCTCGAATTCGTTTTCTGCCTTGCTGGGATCTTGCTTCTGCCCTACCTCTCTTTTGACCTTGTCTTGGGAAGGACCCCCAGTGGTGTCCCATGTGTTGTGTAACTGCACTCCAATCAGTTCACATCTGATTTGATCTTTGGAATACAGACGGTGAACATTCTCACACATGCTGAAAACCTCTCCTTTCCCCTCCTTCCTCAATTGGCTGATGGCTAAAACTTACTGTTTCCTAATCATTGTGTCTGCTTACCTGGTCTCTGCTCACCTTAATTGTTTAGTTTACACATGGCTCTAAACTGTTTGCATCAAAGATAGCATGTCCTAATTACCTATTCTTTGAGGATAAAAAGGCTTAGATGAACCTAAAAAGGGAAGGGAAATTAATGTTAACAGAGGACTTATCATGATAGCATCATGCAAAGTACTTACCACATGATTTTATTCACATCTTCCAGTGATTCACAAAGGTTATTCCCACTTTGGAGAATATACTTGAGTAAACTGATATTCAGAATCATAAGTAAATTTCTTAAAGTCACGTCACTGGGAGGTGGTAGAATGAGGATTGAAATCCTGGTTTACTGAAATTAGGTTTTCTATACGTAGTAATGTTCTCTCCATCTAACGTCACACCTGCTTTGTTTAGGTGAAGCGTGGCTTGGGAGGGGAACAGGGGAGAAGAGCAGGGGTACAGGAAGCATAGTTCTGACAATGCTGCTCCTAGCTCACCTGTCACTGTTCTCAACCCCAGAGCCACCTTACTCCAATACCTAGAAAGTGTCTGTTCCAGCCTTATGGGGACAGCTCAAAACCATGACAACAAACAAGTCTCTTTGAGCACCTGACATAAGCCCAAAAGACATGTTTTGATGAAGGTAATTTCATCAGTGCAGACAGGCAACCTGGAAAACTTAGTCTCATTTCCACTAAAACAACTTTCTTTGCAAAAGGATATTTCTATCAGATGATGACCTAAATTTCCCTCCTTGGCTCACTGTGGAAGGTACAGGCTTGCCACGTCTATCTCCACTCAGGACAAGTAACAAGATGGCCAAACTGAGGGTACAGTTCTGACACCATCTGGGTGGCCTGGCAGTCCTCCTTCAGGTCAACCTGCTGGAAAGTGAGCTCTGCAAGCTCCAATCACCGCAATGGCCTTCGTGACCAATCTTCTGCTTGCTGGTTGATGATGTTGGGGAGCCTCATCTTTTGCAGAGAATGGAAGTTGGGGGGACAAAAGGAGCTCAGGCTGTGGAGTTCATGCAGGACAGGTGAGCCCCAGAACTGAGGTTTAGCCCAGGAGGGTTCTTCACTTTGCCCTGAAAAGAATTCAAGTGCCAGCCAGTGGTGTTAAACAGCAACTTTTATTAAACAGTAACTTTTACTGAAGTGGCAGTGTACAGTAGCAGCAGAGGTACTTACGCTATTTGCAGCAGGGCTACTTCATAGGCAGTGAGCCCAGAGTGGCAGCTCAGAGGCAATGCTGAACTCTTATTTCCACCAACTTTTAATTATATGCAAATTAAGAGGCAGTTTATACAGAAATTTCCAGGATCACAGTGTTAACTCCTGGTTGGTTGGGTCATTGCCATGGAAAGAGGAGGTAACTTCCAGGTGCTGCCATGGCAATGGTAAGCTGACATGGCATGCTGGTGGGTGTGTCTTATAGAAAGCTGCTTCCACTAGGGACCTGTTTCAGCTAGTCCTCAATTTGGTCCAGTGTCAGAACCTGGCCTCCTGAGTCCAGTCCCGTTTCTTACATAAGAATCAGCCACATCCAGTTGGAAGCTGCCCTCTACTGTGTGGAATTGGACTGTGCTATGTACTCTCTCTGCACTTTAGATCCTCAACTATAGAGAACAGCTAATAAAGCCTGTTTTCATAAAGTCATTTTGCGGTAGAGTAAAGCAACAAACCTGAAGTGCCCATAGCTGATGGCAGGGAGAAGGCACTGGGTGAAGCTCAGATTATTTCCCCTCTAGTCCCTTGACATTTTTATCATATAATTAAGAGTCAGTGAAAATTGCCGTAGACAGATAAATAGATGATAGATACACACACATGAGCATATATAGCTGTATTTATATCTCACATAAGACTCCAATTTCAATATAGAAAATAACTTTGATTCTTGGACAAAAATAAAACAATATTTTTTATTAATGCATGACATTCTTTTTAATATACTGACTTCAGTCAAGCTTTTATCTCTTTTGGTATAATCTGGAAGTTTCTCCTTTTTTCCCACATCCCAGCGCCATGCAAAGTGAGGCGCTTAGCAAATGCTTTTGATGATGATAATAGGTTTGCCATTTTAAAGGATGGATAATTTGAGTCATAGAAAGGTTAAATAGCTTGCTTGAAACTATTCCATGCTTCTTTTCAGCCTGGAAGCAAGGACTCTAAGTGCATTCCTCTTTCCCTGCATCCTACTCTTTGATACTTCATAGATAATTGATAAACAAAGTCATTTCTTTTCTCAACAAAAGCTGTGTCTTCTTGGCTAAATTAAAGTTTTGGTAATCCAATTTATTCTCTTAACCCAAGAGAGCAAGCAATTGATTTCATTTTCATTTTCAATCATGAAAACCTTGTCACATTTCATTCTTGCTCTCTGAATTATTAGGTTTCAGTTCTTGTTTCCACATGCTTTATATGCACAAGTCAAGTGTAACCTGAAAGATATTAAAGTGGATTTGCAGTGAAATGGCACATATCTAGGAAATTTGTCTTATTGCCTCTTAACTCCTCTTTTGTTTAATGTGCTTATTGGTATTTTCCTAGGACTGTGCTGGTGCTGCGTGACGGCACATTTCTGCTGACGGCCCTGAACTTTCAGACAGATGCTCTGTGAATCAGGTGAGAGGGAATCTTTAATTAACGCCTTAAGACTGGGAAAGGAAACAAAGAACAGGAAGGTTGTAAGATGGATCTGGCTGTCAAAACAAAATGAAATAAAAATCCCAACATGCTCTGCCCCAGCAAGCATCACTCTGTCCTGCACTGGGCTCTCGCCCGCTCTCATGCAGAAATAAGGGCCTGGAACTGGAGACCACAGAGGACAATTTAATATGGAAGAAAGCAATGAAACAACTTTCCACAGAAATTCTCTGCCCAGAGCACCCTAGTGCCTCATTCCTGCCTCTATCATTAGAGCTGCTTTCAAATCCCCAATGATCTTAAAGTCCCTTGGAAGGGCTTGAAAGCTTCTCAGGTAATTATGGCCTTGTGAGAAACAATCAAGCTGGAAAAAAGGTATTTCTAAAAGAATCCCTAAAGTAAGCCCCCGCCATTGTATCTGTTCTTTAGAGCTATAAGAGAAATTCATGTTACACTTTAGGGAAACCTCTTTGGTAAAATAGCTTGAATGTCACAGCCCAAGGCTAGAATTCTTTCTTTAGGAAATAATATATTTCAGAATCAGAATATGACTTTGAACACAGCCTGGTAAATCCAGTTTTGTACAACAGAGAAATGTTAGCACCTGAGTTCAAGGACAGCTGAGACTTTAGTGCTTTTTTTGTACATCCTTCCTTGTCCAGATTGCTTGCTGCCCTTCTTTCTGATACACTGTGTTCTATTCCTCTTCTGAAAACTCATCTAAAACTTGATTGTTTAAAGCAAATATGTATTGAACACTTACTGTCTGCAAGGCATTGTTCTAGTTGCTGGAGATACAGACATAACTTTAAAAAGCAAAATCCCTGTCTTCATAATAGAAAATTTGCTATTTTAATTTCTCAAAACCCAATTGCTCCATTAAGGTGCACATTTACACAAAAAGAATATGCACTTAGCTCTGTCTTACTTCTCTGCTCCTTCCAGGTATGCTGTCCCGTGTGCCCCTGACTGTCCATTCCCCGCGGTGCAGAGACTGCAGCCTCTTTTGATTTCTCTCAGTGTCAAATACAAAGCCCTGCTCACCACAGCTACTCAAAATCCAGGCATTCAGATATTATCTAATCTCCCTAAACGACATTTTTGTGACACACAGAGTGAGTGCTGTTGTCTTGCTATTTTATATGCTTGAAACTTGAGTCAGCGTTCTTAAATTGATTGGCCAAGAAAACAAAGTGGTCAAGCTGAGACAAGATCATGAATCTTTGGTTTTCCATTCAAATTACAGAGCTAAAGAAAAAAAGAAATGGAGATTTTCCTTCCAAGCTTACAAAAACTGCTGTAACTAAGTATGATTTTATAAGATCCCAAGCCAATTGAAATATTGTCATTTGTAATAATAAAACCTATATATGATTAGCACTTTGCATTTTTCATTTATTCATTCATTCAACAACAAATACCTCCACACACCAGACTCCCAAGAAATGAGGCTGCGGTGGTAAGCAAGAGAGATACAATGCCTGCCTTCAGGGACCTGGTCTGTTTTCCTATCTGATTATCTAAGCTCTTTTCAGGAAGTTTGGTAACCTCTGTGATCCCTAGACAGTGTAGCTTCAACTCAAGGCTCTGAAGTTTATTAACTGCAAAACACAAGGTAACATAATAAACTCTTCGAGCTTCCTTATATGCATAATAATGTTGGAAATATTATCCACCTGATGGGGTGTAGCAGTTAGGGTTCAGCATAAAGAGGTTTATTACAGGAACTGGCTCACACCATTGTGGCAGCAAAGGAAGTCCAAAGTCCTTGAGTGGCAGTCAGGAAGGTGAAGAGCAGCTGAACCCCAAGGGCAGGAGCTAAAGCTTGCCATCCATCCACAGGTTCAGTTAAGAAGGAAGACATGGGGGAAGGAGCGCAGTCACAGATCTAGCCATTGTTGAGAATGTTTTAGCTCAAGAAGAAGGCCTACACCCTCTTTTACTAAAGTCCTTTCAACTGTTTTCAGGCCTAATAGAATCTCTGTTTTGATTAGCATAAAGTCAGTTGATTAGGGACTTTAATTATAACTGCAAAATCCCTTCACAGTAGGACCTAGACTAGCCTTTGAATAGTGGAGAGAAGATATGTGTGCTACAAAATAGCTGTGCCTCCCTCAACCTTCCAGCTCCAAAGGGAAAGAGGATGTTACTCATGGCCCACCCTAACCAGAACACATGAGAAAAGGAATTCCGGGTGACACAGGATCAATAAAACCCTAGTCAAGACGACACATCAAAAACCCATCATATGGGGTTATCGTGAGGATTAAGGAGACCCTGTATGTAAAACATCTGGAGTACACATAGTAACGAATTACCCCTTAGCAGATGACAAAATTGAGCTCAGAGGAAAAAAAAAATAGTGCTTCTGTAACAGTTGGTCTGTAGAGTTGAAATGACAATCTGGTTTTCCTCAGTCAGCAACCTTATTTCTTGCCGTGGTTTCTGCGCAACTTGTGTTCCTTTTCTAGGCTGAGTCAGAACACAGGTGCACACGTTAAAAGAAAAAAAATGTGCAACAGCTCTAAGTATAGGCAGGTTTGCAGTGAGATGGTCAAACACATCTAAGGTTCCCAGGCAAGTAAGTTAAGGCAGAGAGATCCCTGGCCTAAGACATAGCAGGGGATTATTACACAGGTGAAACCTCAGGTCATCTTACCCTGCAGGCTGTGTGCACCATACTTCTTCCCTAATAGTCCATCTCTATGTGAACTTCTAGAAACTTGACTCTCATGTAAATCTGTTTGCATTTTTCTCTCTCCTGATCTGCTTTATAAACAGGATTTCACACTGGAAATATTGTATTACTTCCTTTCAGGTGACTATTGTTATTCCACACATTTAAAATTCATAAAATACTTTCAATGATTCAAGGGAAATTTTGCTTGGGTAGGTTAGGGTAATATTTGTGTGGTTAAAAATGAAAAATGAACACTATTTCTCCACCCACAATTCTTACAGTAAAGTAAATAAAAATAGACATAAAAACTCTTAGAACTTAAATTGTCAACACAAATTAATTCACTTGCTCTGACTTTGGCAGTGAAACAGAAGCAGGAATTCACCTTGACTAGGCTCAGCCTCCTCCCTAGACATTATCCCAGGATGTGGATCTGCTAGAACACCGCTGACACTGGCCAGGCATCTGCTTTGAACTGATCTCATCCTGTCTTCTCCTGGCTCCATAAGCCTTGAGCAACTAAATTTTAAAATATTCACATTCTAGATTGTCAATCAAAATGGTATCCCAAAGGTATAAGCTATCCAGTTTTGCATTTATAAACTTTGAGTCTTTAAAATATATCTGAATCCAATCATCTGCAGGTCACTGGACAAATATTTATTAGTCTCTTCTTATGTGTCAGAAAGTCTTTTTGATTCTGAGAACAGCACAGACACAGGGTTCCTGCTCTCAGGAGGCTTATACTCCAGTGAAGCTCCATAGACATTAAACTAGTAAACAAATGTTGAACAATTCAAACTGGGGTGACTGCTACTAAGGAAAGGAATAGGAAAGGAAAGGAATAGGCTGATACAATTAGATAAGTTAGATAAGCTATAACTTAAAACACTGAGGAGACTCGTTATTCAAACAAGCATGATTGTCTATCCTTCCATAAGTAGATAATTTGTTAGTAATATCAAGAATTCTACATATTTGATGCATTTTGCTCAGAAGCTAAGTCCCTATATGACCATACTTTTTAATTGTTGAAAAATTGTACATATTAACTGTGTACATGTTTTGAAGTATATATGCATTATGAAATAGTTAAATCTAGTTACTGAACAAATGCAATACCTCACAGAATTATTGTTTTTGTGGTGAGAACACTTAACATCCGCTCTCTGCCTTTTTAAAATTAACTATACATATTTTTCATTTAATTGTAGTAGGAACACATGAGATCTGTCCTCTTAACAAAATGTTAAGTGTACAGTATTGTAAACTATAGTCATTATTGCTATGCAGATTCTAGGACTTACTCATGTTGAATCACTGAAACTTTGTACACTTTGACTAATACCTATTTCCCCTCCTCCAGCTTCTGGCAACCACCATACTCTGCTTCTGTGAATTTCACTATTTTAGATTCCTCATATAGGAGGTATCATGAGATATTTATCCTTGTGACTGGTTTATTTAACATCATGTTCTCAAGGTTCATCTGTGTTGTTGGATCTAGCAGGATATCTTTATTTTTTTAAGGCTGAATAATAGTCCATTGTGTGTATGTACTATATTTTCTTCATTCATTCATCTGTTGATGGGCATTTAGGTTGTTTTCTTTCCTTGGCTATTGTGAACAGTACTGTAATAAACAAGGGAGTGTAGATATCTCCTTGAGACCCTGATTTCATTTCCTTTGGAGATATAACCAATAGTGGGATTGCTGGATCATATGGTAGTTCTATTTTTAATTTTTTTGAGAAACCTTCATACTCTTTTCCGTAATGGCCATACGAATTTACATTCCCACCAACAGTATGCAAAGGTTTCCTTTTCTCCACATCCTCATCAACACTTGTTATCTTTTGTTTTTTGTTTGTTTTCTGCAACATGGTCTCCCCTAGGTTATCCAGACTGGAGTGCAGCAGTACAATAATGGCTCAGTATAGCCTCAAACTCCTGGGCTCAAGCAATCCTCACTCCTCAGCCTCCTAAGTAGCTGGGACAATAGATGCATGCCACCACTCCCAGTTATTTTTAATTTTTTGTAGAGACAGGGTCTCACTTTTTTACTCAGGCTGGTCCTGAACTCCTGATTTTAAGTGATCCTCCTTCCTCAGCCTCCCAAAGTGCTGGGATTACAGGTATGAGCCACCACGCCTGGCCGTATCTTTTGTATTTTTTGATAACAGCCATTCTAACAGGTATGAGGTAATATCTCATTGTAGTTTTGGTTTATGGTTTTTTGATAATTAGTTTGGTTTACAGCTCCTGATAATTATAGACATATAAAATGGTCAATGGGTACATCAAAAGATGTTAAGATCAAAAGATGTTCTTCTTTTTAGAAATGTCTATTCAGGTCCTTTGCCCATTTTTAAGTTATTTGTTTTCTTGTTATTGAGTTGAGATTTTTATATACTTTGGATATTAAGTTCTTATCAAATAAGTGGTTTGCAAGTATTTTCTTCCATTCCATATGTTGCCTTTTTACTATGTTAATTTCATTTGCTGTGCAGAAAATTTTAGTTTGATGTAGTTTCAATTATCTGTTTTTTATTTTGTTGCCTAAACTTTTCATGTCCTATCTAAAAAAGAATTGCCAAGACCAATGTTTTCTTAGTTTGTGCCACTATAACAAGATACCTGAGACTGGGTAATTATAAGCAGCAGGCATTTGTTGATCACACTTCTGGAGGCAGGGAAGTCAAAAATTAAGGCACCAACACATTTGGTGTCTAGAGAGGGCTCCTTTCTGCTTCTAAGGTGGTGCCTTGTTGCTGCATCATCTGGAGGGGAAGAACGCGGTGTCCTCACATGGTAGATGGGACAGAAGGGCAAAAAGGGTGAACATTGTATGAAGCCTCTTATAAGGGCCTTAATCCATTCACAATGGAGGAGCCCTCATGACCTAATCACCTCCTGAAGGCCCTACCTTTTAATACTATTATATTGGAGATAAAATTTTAACATAAATTTTGAAGGAAAAAAAACATTCAAACCAGAGTAGCTGTCCTAAAGCTTTTTCCCTTATGTCTTCTTCTAGGAATTTTACAGTTTCTGGTCTTACATTTAGGTGTTTAATCCACTTTGAATTTTCATATACAAGATAAGGATCCAATTGTATTTTCTGCATATCAATATTTAGTATTCCCAATGCCATTTGTTGAAGACAATATCCTTTTTCCATTATGTATTCTTGACACCTTTGTCTAAAATCTGTTGACTGTATATGCATGGGTTTATTTCTGTATTCTCTATTATGTTTTCGATTATAGTAAATTATTCTCTGTTGTGGTCTATATATCTGTTTTTGTGCCATTATTATATCATTTTAATTATAGCTTTGTAATATATTTTTGAATCAGGCAGTGAAATGTCTTCACTTCTGTTCTTCTTTCTCAAAATAGTTTTTGCTACTCACTCTTCTTGCAGTTTATCTATTTTAGGATTCTTTTCCCATTTCTGTAAAAAAATGCCATTGAGATATTGGTAAAATTTGCATTGAGTCTATAATACTCACTTTTAGTAACAGAGAGATTTTAGTGTTAAACCTTCCAAGCCATGAGCATGGGATACCTTTCCATTTATTTGTGTCTTTAATTTTTTTCAGCAGTGTGTTGTAGTTTTCGGTGTACAGGTCTTTCACTTTCTTAGTTCAAGTTATTTCTAAGTATTTTCTTCACTTTGACACTATTGTAAATGAATTGTTTTCTTAATTTTATTTTCAGACAGTTCATTGTTCATGTATATAAATGCAACTGATTTTTGACTGTTATCTTTGTATCTTATAATTTTTCTGAATTGTTTTTTAGTTCCAACAGTTTTTGTTTTTGGAGTTATTTGTGGAATACTTAGGGTTTTCTACACAAGTGACCATGTCATCTGCAACAGAGATAATTTTGTTTTTTCCTTTCTGATGTGAATGCCTTTTTTTTTTCTTGCCTACTTGCTCTGGATAGAACTTCTAGTACTATGTTAAATAGAAGTGGAAATAATGGGCTTTTTTGCCTTGTTCCTGATTTCTGATTCTAGAGAAAAAGCTTCCAAATTTTTATCTTTGTATATCTGTTAGATGTGAGCTTTTTATATTATTAGGTTGTGGTAATTTCCTTTCACTCATAGTTGGTTGAGAGTTTCTATCATGAAGTAAAGTTGAATTTTGTCAAATGCTTTTTCTAAATCTATTGATATAGATTTACTTTCTGTCAGTGGCTAGTAGATATTAATAGTCAGACAATTTTATATAAAACAAGCTTGATTATATATTTTCAATCTTGTATATTAGCCCATTTATCAAAAATATACAAAAAATGCAGCCTTCCTAGTCAATATTGTGATTTATATCCTTCATTCTGTTAACATGAACATCATACATTTTTAAAAATATATATACCTTCCTCAGAAGGAATATAGTATAGAATAAATGTTAGGATTTAAAACAATTCTCTAGTGCAACACTTCCCTTACCAGAATAAGTGTTTAAAAGAGAGGTGACTATCTTATAATCTTTGAAGGGAAACTAAATATGTAGAAATCAAAAAATTAGAATAAACACCAAGGTTTAGTCAAAAGTGGAGATGCATCTGTTGAAAAAATAGAAAAGAGCATGCCTGTGGTTTCTAGTAAATAGAATTCATCAAGACCCAGCAAAAATAATTCAGATTATGAAAACTAATTTTTTAAACCGGGATAAGGACACTTTCTAATGGGTTAGTTAGAAAAGAAGTGGCTTGCATTGTTTCACTGGCTGATAGGAGACTGATAATTTTATAGCAGATTAAGGAGCTTGTATTAGTCCATTTCCACACTGCTGATAAAGACATACCTGAGATGGCACAATTTACAAAAGAAAGAGGTTTAATGGACTTACAGTTCCACATGGCTGGGGAGGCCTCACAATTATGGTGGAAGGCAAGGAGGAGCAAGCAGTATCTTACATGGATGGCAGCGGGCAAAGACAGCTTGTGCAGAGAAACTCCCACTTATAAAACCATCAGATCTCATGAGACTTATTCAGTATCACAAGAACAGCACAGAAAAGACCCACCCCCATGATACAATTATGTCCCACTGGATCCCTCCCACAACACATGGGAATTGTGGGAGCTACCATTCAAGATGAGATTTGGGTGGGAACACAGCCAAACCATATCACTCTACCCCTGAGCCCCCCAAAATCTCATGTCCTCACATTTCAAAACCAGTCATGCCTTCCCAATAGTCCCCCAAAGTCTTAAATCATATTAACATTAATTCAAAAGTCCACAGTCCAAACCCTTATCTGAGACAAGACAAGCCACTTCTGCCTATGGGCCTGTAAAATCAGAAGCAAGTCACTTACTTCCTAGATACAATGGTGGTACAGGCACTGGATAAATACACCCATTCCAAATGGGAGAAATGAGCAAAAACAAGAGGGCTACAGGCCCTGTGCAAGTCTGAAATCTAACAGGGCAGTCAAATTTTAAAACTTCAAAATGATCTCTAACTCCATGTCTCACATTCATGTCACACTGATGCAAGAGATGGGTTCCTGTGGTCTTGTGCAGCTCAACCCCTGTAGCTTTTCAGGGTACAGCCTCCCTCCTGGCTGCTTTCACAGGCTGGCATTGAGTGTCTGCAGCTTTTCCAGGTGCACAGTGCATGCTGTCAGTGGATCTACCATTCTAAGATCTGAAGAACAGCGGCCCTCTTCTCACAGCTCTACTAGGCAGTGCCCCAGTGGGGCCACTGTGTGGGGGCTTCAGCCACACATTTTCCTTCTGCATTGCCCTAGCAGAGGTTCCCCATGAGGGCCTTGCCCCTGCAGCAAACTTCTGCCTGGACATCCAGGAGTTTCCATATGTCCTCTGAAATCTAGGCGGAGGTTCCCAAACCTCAATTCTTGACTTCTATGCACCCACAGGCTCAACACTACATGGAAGCTGCCACAGTTTGGAGCTTGCACCCTGTGAAGCCATGGCCTGAGCTATCATCTTGGCCTCTTTTAGACATGGCTAGAGCAGCTGGGACACAGGGCACCAAGTTATTAGGTGGCACACAGCAGGGAGGTCCTGAGCTCAGCCTACAAAACCATTTTTTCCTCCTAGACCTCTAGGTCTGTGATGGGAAGGTCTGCCATGAAGACCTCTGACATGCCCTGGAGACATTTTTTCCATTATCTTAGGGATTAACATTTAGTTCCTTGTTACTTATGCAAATTTCTGCAGCTGGCTTCAATTTCTCCTTAGCAAATGGGATTTTCTTTTTTATCACATTGTCACGCTGCAAGTTTTCTGAACTTTTATGCTCTGCTTCTCTTATAAAACGGAATGCCTTTAACAGTACCTAAGTCACATCTTGAATGCTTTGCTGCCGAGAAATCTCTTCTACCAGATACCTTAAATCATCTTTCTCAAGTTCAAAGTTCCACAAATCCCTAGGGAAGGGGCAAAATGCCACCAGTCTCTTTGCTAAAACATAGCGAGAGTCAGCTTTACTCTAGTTCCCAACAATCTCCTCATCTCCATCTGAGACCATCTCAGCCTGGATTTCATTGTCCATATCATTATCAGCATTTTGGTCAAAGCCATTCAACAAGATTCTAGGAAGTTCCAAACTTTCCCACATTTTCCTGTCTTCTGAGCCCTCCAAACTGTTCCAACCTCCAGTTCCAAAGTCACTTCCACATTTTTGGATAACTTTACAGCAGCACCCCACACTACTGGTAACAATGTATTGTATTAGTACATTTTCATGCTGCTAATAAAGACATACCAAAGACTGGACAATTTACAAAAGAAAGAGGTTTAATGGACTCACAGTTCCACATAGCTAGAGAGGCCTCACAATCATGGTGGAAGGCAAGGAGGAGCAAGTCACATTTTACATGGATGACGGCAGGCAAAAGGAGAGCTTGTGCAGGGACACTCCCCCTTACAAAACCATCAGATCTCACAAGACTTATTCACTATCATGAGAACAGCACAGGAAAAACCCTCCCCTATGATTCAATTACCTCCCACCGGGTCCCAGCCACAACACATGGGAATTTGTGGGAGCTACGATTCAAGATGAGATTTAAGTTGGGACACAGCCAAACCATATCGGAGCTCAGTTTTGTTTCTTACTCAAATCTACACAAGTCTGACTTATTTTTGTAGTCTAGGTTCTTAGATACTTTTCCCGGTGGCTAGTGGATATTAATAGTCTGAACATTTTATATAAAACAAACTTGATTTTATTTTTCAACATAGTATACTAGCCCATTCATCAAAACTATACATAAAGGCAGCATTCCTAGTCAAAGAGAATTCATATGGAAGACATATACTAATGTGGTTGCCACAAAAATTCAACCTCAGCCAAAAAATTAAGTCTCAATTTTCTGTGCCACATTACTTACATATTTCTCATCTCTCTCTCTCTCTCTCTCTATATATATATACCCATTCACATTACATAAGAAATTAAGAAAAATAGTCCCCAAAGGATTTCCTCCAAACATTGAAATTCCTTTTTCTACATTAAGTTTCTGTTTGGAAATGAGTCAACCTTGCAGTAAATGTTTTTTATCCCTTATGTCACTTAATCTCGACAAACCTCTGATAGAATCGTCATCATCATTATCACGATCATCATCTTTATTCTTGTTCTATATATCAGAAAGGTTGAGTAATTCATCCGAGTTCAAATAGCTAGCATAAGGCAGAATAGTCATCTTAACTGTAGCCTTTTGACTCAAAAGCCTCAGTGAAATCCTGACTCCCCCACCTAGATTTTACAATATTCATCTACCTCTCTAAAGCACTTACTTTCTATTTTGTATTAGAAACTCTTGTATACATATTGTAATGGTTCAATTTGCATGTCACCTTGACTGGGTCATAGAATGCCCAGATATTTGGCTAAACATTATTTCTGGATGTGTCTGTGAGCTATTAGCATTTGACTTAGTGAACTCAGTAAAACAGATGGACTTCCTCATTACTGGATGATATGGGAGGGCATCAGCCAATCTCTTGAGGACCTCAATAGAACAAAGGTGAAGGAAGAGGGAATTTGTCTTTTTTCTGCCTGTTGGAACTGAGACATCAGTCTTATCCTGGCCTTAGACTTGGATTTACATCATCAGCAACCCTAGTTCTCAAGTCTTCAGACTCTGAATCACACCACCAGCTTTCCCAGGTCATCACCTTGCAGATACGCAGATCATAGAACTCCTCAGCTTTCGTTATCATGTGAGAAAATTTGTTATAATAAATAAATAGATCTATAAACATATATCTCCCTTAATTATAAATATACACATACACACATTTATATTATATATGTATATACATATGTAATTACATACAAACATATATAATTATGTGTGTGTGTATATGTATGTGTATGTGTATATATATATATATATATATATATATATATATATCTCCTATTGTTTCTGCTTTTCTGGAAAACTCTGACAAATATATATTTCCCATGTTAGCTCCATGCAAGTAAAATACATGCCTGATAGTTCTTTGCAGATAACAGCACCTAAATAACTACCATAATATTCACCACTACCATAATCATAATTAACACTGTTTGCGATTTTCTAATGTACCTGGGACCATGCTAAATGTTTAGATCATTTTAAAATTTAATCCTCAAATTAATTCCAAGTAATGTAGATAGTACTAGTATTTCCATTTTTTTAAAGATAAAACTGAGGCTTAGAAAGGCTTATCGTGGCTTTCCAAGATAGCAGGATGAACACGTATATAACCAAAGTAATATTAAGCAAGTCCAACAAGGTTATTTAAATATATTTACTAGGCAACCTAAAATATGACAGGTACTCATTTAGCTAGTAAGCAATATGGCAAAACTTATATTACACTGGTGGGGCAGACAGACAATACATGTAGCTCTGGCAATATGAGCCATGGCAGGAAAAAGCAGGGAAGGAGGTAAGGGGACCATTTGTTTTTGTTAGAATTTGATATACAGTAACCCCCTCTTATCCACATTTTCAGTTTTCATGGTTTCAGTTATCCACAGTCAACCACAGCCCCTAAATATTAATATTATTACTATGCCTAATTTATAAATTTTATCATAGGTGTGTAAGTATCAAAAACATAGTTTATATATATAACATAGTTTATATATATAACAAACATACTATACAAAAACAGCATTTTAATATATGTACATAAAAAACTAAAATATATATACACAATTTGGTACATACATATAAAATTTGGTACTATCTGTGGCTTCCAAGGCACTAGGAATCTTGGAACATATACCCCAGGAATAAGTAGGGACTACTATACTACAATTCTATATAGAATGGTTAGAAAGAGTTACACATTGAAGATAGCTTTCAGAAAAGGCCTTAAAGTTTGAGTTCCAGATTAATAAACAGCATATGCAAAGTTCAAAGGATGAAGCAGGCTTGGCCTATTTAAGGGAACACAAACAGCCACTATGGTTTAGCCAGATGGGCATAAGAGAAAAAGTTATAAGTAATGGAATCAGAAATGAGCCATAGGGTCCTCTTTGATTTTGTAAGGCTTTATAGGACTTCCTAAGCAGGACTTATATGTTGTAAAAGATCACTGTGAGAGTTTGTTTTAGATAGATTGTAAGATGTAAACGTGGAAGAAGGGAAGAATTGTAACCTTCTCCAGTTAGAAGGCTATTGTAATAATCCCATCTAGAGATGAGGGTAGCATGGACCAGGTACTATGAAAAACAATTTTTGAATGAGTTAGAGTTTGCGTATGGTTCTAAGATAGACTTTATAAATGTCCTGACAAATAAAATGTGAGGTGTTTAGACTTTATGTCTATGTCCCTCCAAAATTTATGTGTTGAAATCCTAACCCCCAATGTGATGGTTTTAGGAGGTAGGGCCTTTGAAAGACAAAATCTAGTACATGAAGGTGGAGCCCTAATGAATGGGATTATTACCCTTATAAAAGAGATTCCAGAGAGCTCTTTAGCGCTCTTCCTGCCTCATGAAGCTATAAGGAAAAGTTGGCAGTCTGCAGCTTAGAAGAGGGACCTCACCAAAACCCAACCATGTTGACTCCCTATCTCAGACTGTCAGGCTCCAGAACTGTGAGAAATAGGACAGGGACCCTATGAGGCATGGCAGCTCAAGATGGCAGCACAGAGAGGGAAGCAAGACAGCCAGTCAGACCAGCTCAGAGTCAGGAGGGACTCCCAATTGCAGGAAAAAGGTAAACAAGAGATCTCCAGCATCAACATCCCCACATCTTCAGTCCTAGCTACAATAAAGCCCCTTAGTCCTCATAAGCCCTAAGCCTAGATAGGGAGCTGCCTGGAGTCCACAAGCCTACATTATTCCAGAGGGAGAACTCACACTGGGTCCTACCCCTGGGACCCTGGTGCTGCAGCATAGTACCAGTTTGAATGCAGAGCCAATAGGAGACTATATCCTGCCCTGGGACCCAATAGCCCCGGCATCTCCACATCCCTGGGGTCCTACCAACATTCTCATACATTCACTCAGAGGGCTACAGCGTCACAGAACTTCCTGGACCTATTGATGTGCCACACCACCAGCTCTTAAGCTCACACAGCACCCTACACCCTGGGGAATGGGCAGTCCAGCACATTAGGGAGGCTGCCCCCAGGACATAGGGAACAAAAGTGTATACTTCACAGAGCCTGAGAGCAGCATGCCTGGGGCCACCACCACTGACAGTGATTCCACCCCCCACAAGCAGTGGAGTCATCACACAGCTGTGCTTTCCACCTGGGGGCCTAGGGATGGACCTACTCAACCTGCCACAGACCCCACCTGTGTACCCTGTCCAGGAGGCCAAGGACCCTTGTTCTACCCCTCCATAGACAATGCTGTGGGGTGCTCACTCACCTCACCCAGGTGCCCAAGGACTGATCCACCATCTTCACTGCAGGTGATCACACATACATTCTACCTGGAGGCTCAAAGGCAGACCCACCCAGAACATGTCACCATCACAACCAGTGCCTAAACATGCCACCTAGGGGCTGAGGAGTGACCCACTCAGCACCCTTGTCTCCAGGAAAACCTCCCCACAGCCTCTGCAAACAACCACAGCCTAAGCCTCTAAAGAACTCACAGACACTGCTGGCATTGATTACAGCTGAAGAATTTATATGAAGATTACACTACAGTGCCCACCCAGAACCAAGGACAAATCAGTTTACACAACTGACATTATAGATACATCTACAGAAAAAGCCTTCTTCTACAGAAGCTATTCTATAAAATTGGAAGAAGTGACAGTTACACCAAATGCACAGATATCAACAGAAGGACAGAAGAAACAAGAAAAACTAAGAAAACATGGCACCTTCAAAGGAACACAGTAACACTCCAGTAACAGGACTCCAAAAAAGGGAAATCTATGCAATGCCTGTTCAAAATAATAATCTTAAGGAAACTCAGAGAAACAAGGGAACACAAACAATACAAAAGTAGGAGAAAAATAATTCATGATCTGAATGAGAAATTCAGTAAAGAGATAGATATCATTAGAAAGACCCAAACAGAAATCCCAGAACTGAAGAATTTAATGAATAAAATAAAAAATAAAATTAACTTTAACAATTAAGTAGATTAACAGAAAAAAAAATTTTTGAACTCGAAAACAGGTTTTTATAGAAGCCAGTCAGAAAAATATATTAAAAAAGAAATGAAAGAGAAAAAAATGTTAGAAGAGTGAAGAAAGCCTGTGTGACATATAGTACCACATCAAGTGAACAAGTATCCAAAGATTGCAAGTTCAACAAGGAGAATAGATGATAAAAGGCATAGAAATCCTGTTTAATGAAATAATCGCTGAAAACTTCCCAAGTTTGCAAAAGTTATAAACATCTTGAAAAAGGAAGCTCTAAGATCCCCAAATAGATTCAATCCAAAAAACGTTTTCTTCAAAGCAGATTATAGCAAAACTGTTAGAAGTCAAAAACAAAGGAGGATATTCTCAAAACTGCAAAAGAAAAGCATCAAGTCACATTTAATGGAATCTCTAACGGCAGATTTCTTAGCAGAAACCTTATAGGCCAGGAAAGAATGGGATGATATATTCAAAGTGCTCAAAGAAAAAAAAATTTATCAGTCAAGAATACTATACCCAGCAAACCAATCCTTCAGAAATAAGGAAATAATGTATTTCCCAGACAAACAAAACAGGGAATTCAGCATCACCACTAGACTGCTCCTATAATAAAGGCTTACAGGAGTCCGACATCTGGAAGCAAAAGGACAGTATCTATCATAAAAATATAGGGAAGTCAAAAACTCACTGGAAGAGCAAATATACAAATGAGAAATAGAAAGAAATCAAATGTTATCCACTACAAAAAGCCACCAAATCACAAATATATGCAATAAGAATGTTTACACCGAACAATCTGAAAACAATTGACAAAATGACAGAAGTAGGTTCTCACCTATTAATCGCAACCTTGAATGTAAATAGTATAAGTTCCCCAATTAAAAGATATAGACAGGTTGAGCAGATTTTTTAAAAAGAAAAAGAAAGAAGCAAGACCGTGTTATATGCTGCCTGCAAGAAACTCACCTACCTGTACAGACACAAATAAACTGAAAGGATAGAAAAAGATATTTCATGCAAATGGAAACCAAAAGCATGCACAAGTAGCCATACTTACATCAGACAAAATAGAAATTAAGACTAAAAAAAGATAAAGAGACAAAGAAGGCCATTATATAATAAGAAAGGGATTAATTCAGCAAGAAGATATAATTATTCCAAACATATATGCACCCAAAAAGCAGAGCAGCCAGATACATAAGAAAAATATTAAAGTATAAGGGAGAGATACAACTCAATACAAAAATAGTTGGGGATTCAACACTACCCACTTTCAGCATTAGACAGATAACCTACACAGAAATTTAACAAAGAAACATTAGACTTAAACAGCTCTGCAGACCAAATGGACCTAACAGACATTTATAGAACATCTCATACAACAGCTGCAGAATACGCATTCTTCTCATCTAGCACCTGGTGCATTCTCTACGACAGACAATATATTAGGCCACTAAACAAGTCTCAATACATATTCAAAAATGAAAATTTTATCAGGTATCATTTCAGGCCATAATAGAATAAAAATTAACAACAAGAGGAAATTTGTGAACATACGAATATGTGGAAATTAAATAACATGCTCATGAATGACCACTGGGTAAATAAAGAGATCAATAATAAAATTTAAAAACTACTTGAAAGAAATAAAAATGGAAACACCACATTCCAAACCCTATAGGATACAGCAAAAGCAGTACTAAGAGAAGTTTTTAGCAATAAATGGCTACATCAAAGAAGTAGAAATATTTTAAATAAACAAACAAATGATTAACCCCTAATTATCAGAAATTGGAAAAGCAAAAATAAATCAAACCCATAATTACTGGAAGAAGAGAAATAATAAAAGTCATAGCAAAACTAAATAAAATCAAGACTTAAAAATACAAAAAAAATCAACAAAATGAAAGGTTTTTCTGAAACAACAACCAAATTAACAAACAGGTAGACTGAGAAAGAGTAAAGATTCAAATAAGTAAAACCAGAAACAAACAAAAAGACATTAAAAGTAATACCACAGAAGTAAAAAGAATCATTAGAGACTGTCATGAATAACTATACATCAACAAATTTAAAAACTTAGAGAAAATGAAAAAATTCCTAAACACATATAACACACCAAGATTGAACCAGGAAGAAATAGAAAACCTAAGCAGAACAGTGACAAGTACAAGATCTATTAGTAATAAGTCTCCAACCAAGGAAAAGTTCAGGACTGGACAGTTTTACTGCTGAATTTCACCAAACTTTAAAAAAAAACTACAACCAATTATTCTCAAACTATTTCAAAAATTGAATAGGAGGGTATTTTTTCTTACTCATTCTACAAGGTAAGCGTTACTTTGATACCAAAACCAGAAAAGGATACAACAACAAACTGTAGGCCAATATCCCTGATGAGCATAGATGGAAAATATTCTTATCAAAATACTAGCTAATTAAATCAAACATCAAAAAAAACAACACAATCAAGTGGAATTTATCCAAGAAATGCAAAGATAGCTCAACATATGCAAATCAATAAATGTGATACACCATATCCACAAATGAAAAAAATAATATGATCAACTCAATAGATGCAGAAAAAGCATTTGATAAAATTCAACATCCATTCATGATAAACACTCTCAACAAAATAAACAATCTCAACAAACACTCTCAAAAACACTCAACAAACACTCTCAACAAAAACATCCATTCATGATAAACACTCTCAACATGCATTCATGATAAACTCTCAAAAAAGAGGGTACAGAAGGAACAAACTTCAAAATAATGAAGGCCATATATGACAAGACCACAACTAATATCTACTGAGTAGAGGCAAATTAAAACTCTTTCCTCTGAGATCTGGCTCAAGACAAGGATGATCACTTTCACTGCTTTTATTCAACGTTGTAGTGAAAGTCAGCCAGAGCAATTAGGCAAGAGAAAATAAAGGAAACTCAAATTGGAAAGAATGAAGTCAAATTGTTCTTGTTTTCAGACAACATGATCTTACACTTAGAATATAATGACTCCAGCAAAAAACTATCAGAAATAATAAATGAGTTCAGCAAAGTTGCAGGAAACAAAATCAAAGTGCAAAAATCAGTAGGATTTCTATATACCAATAGTAAACAATCTGAAAAAGCAATAAAGCAATTCCATTTGCAATAGCTACAGAAAAAAAAACTAAGGAATAAATTTAAGGAAGTGAAAGAACTCTAAAATGAAAATGATGAGACACTAGCAAAAGAAATTTAATAGGACAAAAAAATTGAAAGATATCCCACATTCATGAATTGGAATAATATTGTTAAAATGTCCATACTACCCAAAGTGATCTACAAATTGAATACAATTCCTATCAAAATACCAATGGCATTCTTCACAGAAATAGAAAAGGCAATCCTAAAATTTGTGTGAAACCACAAAAGACCCCAAATAGAAAAAGCAATCCTAAGAAAAAAGAACAAAGCTGAAGGCATCACACTGCCTGATTTCAAAATATACTACAAAGCTAGAGTAACCAAGTCAGCATGGTACTGGCCTAAAAACAGACATGTAGGCCAACGAAACAGAATAAAGAACCCAGAAATAAATCAGTGCGTTTACAACCAACTCGTTTTTCACAAAGGCACAAAGAACATACATAGAAGAAAGAACAGTCTCTTCAATAAATGGTGCCAAAAGCTGAATATCCATACACAGAAGAATAAAACTAGACCCCTATCTTTTATCATATAAAAAATCAAGTCAAGATGAATTCAAGACTTCAATGTAAAACCTAAACTACAAAACTACTAAGGAAAACACACACACACACACACACACACACACACACACACACACACAATTCAGGATATTGGTCTTGGCAAAGATTTTTGAGTAAGACCTCAAAAGCACAAGCAACAATAGCAAAAGTAGAGAAATGGGATTACATCTATCTAAAAAGCTTCTACACAGCAAAGCAAACAGTGGAGTGAAGAGAGAACCTGCAGAATGGCAAAAAGGATTTGCAAACTATACATCTGACAGGGGATTAATAATCAAAATATATAAGGAGCTCAAACAATTCAATAGCAAAAATACCAATAATCAAATTAAGAAATGGGCAAAGGAGTTCTATAGAGACTTCTCAAAAGAAGACATACAATGAGCCAATAAGTATATGAAAAAATGTTCAATGTCACTAATCATCAGGGAAACGCAGCTCAAAACCACAATGAGGTATCATCTTGCCCCAGTTAAAATGGCTATTATAGAAAAGACATAAAATAACAGATGCTGGTGAGGATGTGAAGAAGGTGGAACTCTTGTACACTGTTGGTGAAAATATAAATTAATACAGCCAGTAAAAAAAAACATGTAAAGTTTTCCCAATCCAATTTGTAGTCTTTTCTTTGTTTTTTGTTTTGTTTTGTTTTGTTTTGAGACTGAGTCTTGCTCTGTTGCTAGGCTGGAGTGCAGTGGCGCGATCTTAGCTTACTTCAATCTCTGCCTCCCGGGTTCAGGCAGTTCCCCTGCCTCAGCCTCCCGAGTAGCTGAGACTACAGGTGCACGCCACCATGCCTAGCTATTTTTTTCTTTTTCTTTTTCTTTTTTTGGTATTGTAGTAGAAATTGGGTTTTACCATGTTGGCCAGGATGGTCTCAATCTCCTGACCTTGTGATCTGCCCGCCTCGGCCTCCCAAAGTGCTGGGATTACAGGCGTGAGCCACCACACCCAGCCAATTTATAGTCTTTATGTATACTGTTTGGGTGATGGGTGCACCAAAATCTCACAAATCACCACTAAAGAACTTACTGGTGTAACCAAATACCATCTGTTCCCCAAAAACCTATAGAAATAAATTTTAAAAAATTCAATCCAGCTATTCCACTGCTGGGTACGAAAGAAAGAAAGAAAGAAAGAAAGAAAGAAAGAAAGAAAGAAAGAAAGAAAGAAAGAAAGAAAGAAAGAAAGAAAGAAAGAAAGAATACACACACACACACACACACACACATACATATATTAGTATATATACTGATATATATATAGTATATATGTGTGTGTGTATATATATATAAGTATATCAGGGAGATAGCCACACTCTCATGTTTATCACAATACTATTCATAACAGGCAAGAAATCGAATCGACCTAAGTGTCAATCAGTGAGTGAATGAATAAAGAAAATGTGGTATATATGCATAATAGAAGACTGTTAAGCCATAAAAAGGAAGAAAATTCTATCATTTTTCAGCAACATGGATGAGCCTGGACAATATTATGTTAAGTGAAATAAGCCAGACACAGAAAGATAAATTTTACATGTTCTTACTTATATATGAGAGATAAAAAGGTTGATCATGGAGGTAGAGAGTAGAATGGTGGTTATTTGGGGCTGGGAAAATAAAGAGGAAGGAGGGGAAACAAAGATTGGTTAATGGGTACAAAATACAGTTACATAGAATAAGTTCTAGTGTTTGATAGTACTGTAGAGTGACTACAGTTACCAATAATTTATTGTATATTTCAAAAATAGCTAGAAGAGAAGCTTTGGAATGTTCTCAACACAAATAAATGATAAACATTTGAGTTAATAGATACCCTAATTACTCTGATTTAACCATTAACCTATTGTATTAATGTATCTAAATATCACACTGTACTCCATAAATATGTATAATTGCATATGAATTTTACCAAAACAGAAATACAATAAATTTCTGATATTTATAAGCCACCTAGTCTCTGATACTCTTTTGTAGTTGCTCAAAGACATTGGGTATAAAATAATTTTTATACCTTTTTTTTGGTCTTGAGTAACTGAAAGGATGGAGTTGCTATTAACTCAGATGGGAAAGACTGCACAGTGGGGTCCTGGAGAGAGAATAGTTCAGTTTAGAACTAAGTGTGAGACCCCTATTGAATAATGAATATGGCAGTTAAAGAGCCAGAAATTTGGGGGACACATTGAGACTGGACAGAAAAATAGGGAGCCTTCACTATATGGATTATTGACACCCATAAGGCTGAATGAGTTTACAAAAAGAGCAAACATAAATAATGAGAGACCCAAGGACTGAGTATTGAGACTCTCCCAAATTTAAAGGTAAGCGGGATGGGAAGTGTAGTAAAAAAGACAAGAGAAGGAGAGGTTAGTTGTGGAAGAGAAAAACCAGGAGTGTGTGTTCCTGGAAGCCAAGTGAACAAGTTCCAAAAAGGAGGAAGTGATGAACTGTATCCGACACTGCTGATAGGGCTACTAAGGCATGAAGTGAAAACTGACACAGAATTTAGCACTACTGTGGTCACTGGAAACTCTGACGAGAACAGCTTTACTGGAGTGAGAAGGACAATGAATATTTATGGCCATTCGGGTAAAGTGTCCCAGTTCACTGGGGGCCTTGGAGTTTTTCCCCTCTTATTAGTACTGCAAAAGTAGCTTGCTGGAGGGAAAGATCAATCTTTCTAATTGTAGATTTTTGTACTCTATGAAAGGAGTTCATCCGGTTTCAATTATTGTGCCTTTTTTCATTAGATGTTTATTTTGTATTGATGTGTGATTGTGTGTACATGTGTGTGGGTGTTTTAATTTCCAATCCAGAGCTGCTTTGATCCTAGAAACAGAATACTCAGCATTCCATCTCAGTGAGCACGGCTTCAGAGTCCCATATTTGCTTTTCTCCTCCCCTGCTAGCTCAATTCTAGGGAGGCCAATTAAACTGCCTACACCAGCATCAAACACAGCATACACTATCTCGACACATCGGTGATTATAAACACCCAAGTATATTTTAGAATAAGTACTGAGCTGCACTTGGGGTGTTTTCACTTTG
Organism: Pan troglodytes; assembly: GCF_028858775.2. Lineage (NCBI taxonomy): Eukaryota > Metazoa > Chordata > Mammalia > Primates > Hominidae > Pan > Pan troglodytes. Next base: position 108,867,905 of record NC_072412.2, on the reverse strand, counting down.
CAAGAACTGTCTTTTGAGTAGAAACACATTGTAACTTGCAATGCACTCATGTTCTCAGGGGTATTGTCATTAAATGCAGGAAGACACCTGCACTAAGCTTCCTCCTCATAATTGGTGAGGTCAAATCATTCCCGTTGTATGTGTTTTTCAGTTCTTGTCCATTTTCTGAGGCTTGATAATTAAATTTGATGTATGAGTCACTCACTAAAGTCATTGTAAGAAAAGTAAATAAAACATTTTAGCAATGTCTGAAAACTCAGAGGAAAGTAATTTTTGCTAGGGGGGAAAAATTGAGGCCAGAACCGTTCTTAAGTTTGTCTACCTCAGAGGAATACCTGTCTCAACCTACACTGAATAAACGCATTGAAAAATTATGTTTTCGTTGAAAAATTGCCTCTATTTAAAATGCTGAAAATGGCTGGTATGTTAAATAAAGAAATCATATTATTCCCAAGTTACATCTGAATCTACATCACTTTTCTTCGTTATTTAGAAAAAAATATGTTAATCATATATATATGCAAAAATCAGCATGTAAGAATTCTAAAAGCACTATGTACCTAACCAGGAGACACTCACAGACTGGGGGGATGTTGCTAATTTTCTCAACCAGGTAATATATTTGTTAGCTGGTCATAATAATGGTCTGCTGGTGGCCATAAAGAAAACCCAGAAGTTCTCTTTTCTCTACTTTCTGCAAGTGAAAATTAGATAATCTGATAAACTAGGTTATCAGATTAGATTATCAGAAAATTAGATAATCAGATAATCTGATAAAGAGAAATTGTGTTGATGATGCCTTACTGGGTGATAATGTGTGCTTGGAAGAGCCTCAGGTACTCCCTCTACTTCCACACAACATAATGCATTCACAAACAGTAGTTTTGTGAAGAATATCCATTCACTTAATGATTCATTGATTTATTTACTTTCTCAACTTCTATGCATTGAACATTGGTAGATGAGCCAGGACCTGTATTTACTTCCAACAGAAAGATTGCAGTGGAGACCGGCAGACAAAATTGTAGGTTGATGACATGATAGACCAGGGGTTGAAGGAGAGATTTTATGCCCTTCTACTCTTTTCCTCACACACTCACCATGGGCGCTCACAGGATACATGGACAGAGTGTGCTCACAAGCCTGATTTTGTTAATCCTTATCCCAAATGTCACTTCTTCTCTGGTCCTTCCAGTCTAAATTGTTCACCCTGTTTTTTCTTTTTCATTCTCTATTATGGTCCTTCATAGCATTATCACATATTGACATTTTTATATAACATTTGTGTTAAGTCCATGTCTTCCCTCTTGGAAGGTCACATCCATGAGAACAGAGAGCTCATTAGATTTTTTGACCACTATTATAGACCATAGATTTGTTGCACTCCATGCAAAGTGTAGCATTTATCACAAATATTTAATGGAATGTTTTAAAAAACTATTAGTAACAAATACAACAAAATTCCTTCCTAGGCATCATCCCCTTGCTTGCTAGAAAATTTTCAGTATCTAACTCAAGGATGACATATAACAAAAATAAAACAAAAAACAAGAATAAAATAAAAGGAACTAAAATAAATAAATAAAACTTTCAGTATCTTTATCTCCAGTAGCTCAAAAAATATATTTTCTGTTTGTTTTCAATCCAGATAATGTGCAGTGTAATAAAAGATGTTTTTCAGTACTCTATTCAAATTTTCAATACCTTCCTGAAATAATTTGATGTCTAAAATTGTTTCGTCTATTTTGTGTGTGTGTGATGGAGTGTCCCTCTGTCACCCAGGCTAGACTTCAGTGGTGCCATCTCAGCTCACTGCAGCCTCTGCTTCCCTGGTTCAAGAGATTCTCCTGTCTCAGCCTCCCTGTAGCTGAGAATTCAGGCATGCCACCATGCCTGGATAATTTTTATACTGTTTTAATAGAGATGGGGTTTTTACCATGTTGGCCAGGCTGGTCTCGAACTCCTAACTTCAAGTGATCTGCCCATCTCAGCCTCCCTAAGTGATGGAATTACAGGCGTGAGCCACTGCACCTGGCCATCAACTTCTTGTTACATCCTATTATAGCCCCAGGTGCAAAGTCACTTAAATGCCTGAGTCAGGAAAATCTGGAGTGGAAGTGTCTTTATTTAAACTACCCAGAACTGACACTTACAATCTCATGCCATTGAACATCTGCACACAGCAGAGGGCTCAGCCCAAATCATGTCAGTCCCTCTTCACATCTTTCAGTTTTCCTCTTCCGCCAAGAGCCTCAAGGCCCAGATTTACTTTGTCTCATGATGCTGTGTCCTTATTGTTATTCAAAGTTACACTGTAATATCCTCCCCTTTAACTCCACCTGCTGCTTTACCTTCTTCTGAAATACACAACACCCAGTTGCCTTGTTTTTCAGTTATTCCTATAGGTCATTCCCATTTCAAGACTCATGCATACTAAAGTTACATTTTTCATGGCTAAAAAAAAAGTATACATAACAAAATCTCCGAATATTTAAAGTTCTACTAATGGGGAAATCAAATTTTCTAACAGTTGAAGAGATCTATATGCTGTATGTTCGCAAACTATGAACTCAAATGTCTCTTCAAAAATGGCCGTCCTTTCTTATCACTTATTTGGATTACTATAACTTACCATAGCAACAATGCAGTATCTACTAGATGCCAGGCACTTTGGGGTTGATACATTGACAGACATTGACCTTCAGTTTTCATGTTACCACACTGTCCTGGTTTTCTACCTACCAGCTGCTTCTATTTATATATTTTTTTTTTCTGAGACAGAGTCTTGCTCTGTCATCCATGCTGGAGTGCAGTGGCATGATCTGGGCTCACTGCAATATCCGCCTCCCAGGTTCAAGTGATTCTCCTGCCTCAGCCTCCCGAGTAGCAGGGATTACAGGTGCAAGCCACTGTGCCCAGCTAATTTTTATATTTTTTTAGTAGAGACAGGGTTTCGCCATGCTGGCCAGGCTGGTCTTGAACTCCTGACCTCAGGTGATCCGCCCGCCTCGGCCTCCCAAAGTGCTGGGATTACAGGCGTGAGCCACCATGCCCAGCAATCTATTCACATATTTTAATTGATCTCTAAATGTTTAGTAGTTCAGGGATTAGCCCTAGTCCCTCTTTATTACTCTCTTGTCCTGAATGATTTCCATTTAGAACAACAGCTTTACCTGCAATATAGTGCCAAAGTATACCTCCAATCCTTAAATCCCGACTCTGATCTCCAAGTGCCTACAATGTTCTTCCAAACGGATATCCAATAGGCATCTCAAAGTGATCATGAAACCACCTTTGCAAAATTATGACAGTGAAAGAGATCTGACCTAATCAACTCCATCTTGCTTCTAACCTCCAAGCTGATACGGGAGAAGGGCAGGGAAGTGCTGAGAGGAGAAGGGTAGGTCTCTGGCAAAGGCTCCACCCACAGGCCTGTGCCCACAGGCCTAGATGAGGACAGGCACTCCTGCCTTCACGCCCAAATATTACATTTCCCAAGACCACCCTGGCCCACCACTCCCCAATCCTGTGCTTATAAAAACTCCAAGACCCTAGCAGGCAGACACACAAGTGGGTGGACGTCAAGAGAAGTGGATTGGCAGAAGATGACACAAGCACCAGGACATCAAGAGGAGCATAGTGGCAGAAGAGCACACCAACAGAGCCAGCAGGCCACTGACCATCAGAATGATGTGGAGTTTGGCCTGGGGAGTTGGAGGAGAGCCTAGGACACGGAGCAGCCGGACTCCAGGGGAAAACCATGTCCCTTCTTGCTCCTTCATCTACTGAGAGCTACTTCTACTCCATAAAACTGTGTACTCATTCTCCAAGCCTAGATGTGATCCAATTCTTCTGGTACACCAAGGCAAGAACCCAGTGATACAGAAAGCCCTCTGTCCTTGCCATAAGGCAGGGGTCTAATTGAGCTAACACAAACTACCTGTAGATGACTAAACTAAAAGAGCACCCTGTAACACAAGCCCACTGGGGCTTCAGCTGTAAACATTCAGCCCTAGACACTGCCATGGTGTTGAAGCCCCACAGCCTATGCATCTATATGCTTCCCTAGAGGTTTAAGCAGTAGGGCACTGTAGAAGTGAGCCATACCCTCATTGCATGCCCTGTGAAGGGGACGAGGGAACTTTTCCTGTTTCAACTGGGGGCTCGTCTGGGACTGCGGAAGGTGAGTGTGAGTGAATGTGAAACTGTTAGGCCTGACTCTCTTCCAAAACCCTGCCACCTCTCCCTTTTTCCTGTAAGAGGCTCTGTTTCCCTTCATGGACTTTTAAAAGTCTGCCCTAACTGGGCTGGTCAAAAACCTCCAGACTTTCTTTTCTCTCTTTCACATGATTTGCAGTGACTCTTATCTATTCCTTTATAATGTTAAGAGTTTTTCTACAGGCTGTGACAATGTTACTAAGTAAAATGAGCATTAGGCTCAGCCACCAAAGGTCCAAATCAGACCAGTTGTTCCTAGAGGTGTCATGTATGCCTCCATGTCGACAGCTGCAGGCATGCATGGCTCAGGGCACCTCCTGTTACACTTTCCCCTTTCAGCTTGGGTACCTGGGTGTGCCTGCAGCAGGCAAAGTGGAGTCCAACAGCCACGAGGGGGGGCATGGGAGAAAGCCTCAGTAGTAGCTGCGAGCCCACAGAGCCAATGGATGGGTGCTTTTTATCCGCTGTACCAATGGAACCCTTTCCTCCCCTGGCCAAGGAATTCAACTCAGTCTGATCCAGGGGAAAGATATAAGGATTGGAAATGCCCAGTTGCACTAAGCAAGGGGTTCTTCCCCCAGAACCTCCCCCTTTTTGCCCCTTAAACTGTTTTTCTTTTTTTCTTTTTCTAAGTCAGAGGCCTCCCCCACCCCCCACCAGCTGTTTCTGACAGGGAAGTTAACAGAGGAAAAACCCCTTCTGGCTGATAACTGCAAATTCGGCAAGGCACATTTGAGACACTCTAAACAGATACAAACAGCCTCTAAAATACCTTTTCAGTTCCAAACTCAATTCCAAGCTTTAGGCTGAGGCCCTAGAAAGACAGACCAGGTCTGAGGGGCTCAAAGCCAAGCAACAGGCAAAATGTAAATGTGCAGGACCAATTCCTGCTGACTCAACCCCACCCCACGGAAGGAGGCCATGCTTCATGGCATAAACAGGCCCAGGGAACTCAAAGGTTGCTGGCAGCAGGGAGAAAGGGAGGCATAGCTGAGGGTGGTTAATTCCTATTCTCCAGGTTTTCCCTGCTTCATGGGTATTGTTACCTATGGCCAGTACCTGCCAAGGTCACCAAGGCTCAGGGACAACAGGTGGAAAGTGAAGGAAGGACACTTGCTTGCTTTCTCCATCACACCCTGAATGAGGGATGCCTCTATTCCCTGTCTTTCAAAATGGACAACCAGTTCTCTTTACTGCCCCCAGCTTATACTACTCTGGAGTGTATCTTGAACCATTGGGACTGCTTTGACCCTCAGAATCTGGAGGAAAAATGCCTCATAGCCCTCTGTATAAAGGTTTGGCCAAATGATGAAGGACTGGATTGGGCCCAGGAAATAACCATGCATTTCAAAACCATTCAGCAGTTGGAACTTTTCTGTAGACATGGGGACAGATGGTCTGAGGCCCCATATGTGCAGGCTTTCTATTCCTTGCAAAGCGATCCAGACCTCTGCTGACAGTATAGGATTGGTGCAGCCCTCCTGTTTGCCATCTCAGGGAAGGCTGCAAGGGATAAGCTCAGGAAGGTCTACTTAACTAAGTCTCTGTTTCCACAATTGACCAGCAGAATTTATTCTCCATACAACTAGCTAAACAGATCTCATTTAAAAAGAGAAAACACATCATTCTCTTGTGTATGGGATACAGAGAGACTGCTGTCCTTGCGAAAAGGCAGGAGTCTAATTGAGCTAATACAAGCCACATATGGATGGCTAAACTAAATCAAGTGCTTTTCATTGTTTTTAAAATTAGGTCTAAACACCTCACTGCGGCTTTTAAACCACCAGGTGATCTGGCCTCACCTCCATCCCTCACCTCACCTGCTGCTGCCTTCACCTGACCTCACTGCACTTTAGCCCCCTGGCTCCATTCCAGTTCCTTGGCAAGTCAAGATCCATTCTCCCCTCAGGCTTGGCAAGATGCTGATGGTGAACAATGTTGCTTCATTGTGGCATAATGCCTCTAAGATGAAAACACACTTAAACTTAGTGTTGAACCCGAAACTCCGTCTCCTTATCCTGTGCATTTTCATGTCTTGTCTATAATGAGTAATTGCTTCAATGTTTGCCTTGGACACTAGAGTTTCCCCAAAGTTAGAGTTGGAGTCGTCTTATTCTCTGTTCTTCCACGGCACCTTGAGAGCTTACTAGATGAATTAATAAACAAATAATGAATGAATCAATGCAGAATGCCAAGCACCCATTCATCAGGTCTTTCCCTGCCATTAAAGGAACAACAAGCATCATTTAACCCTCCTTCCCCAACACTTTTACTTAGTCGAGGTGGTACTGAAATAAGAATTACTGGATCTGGAGTCTACCCATCCACTATTCTCATGATCTTGAAAACTACCTCTCTTGAATCCTTGAATCCTCAATTGTAAAACAAAGGCTTTGGAGTAGATTGGTGGTTTGCTAACTTTCTAAGTGAAAGAAACATTTTAAAATAAAATTATAAACATTTTAACATATGAATCATTTTTAAATTATGCTGGGCCCAGTGCAGTGGTGCACACCTGTACACCCAGGCACTCAGGAACCAGAGGCAGAAGGACTGCTTCAGCCCAGGAATTTGAGGCTGGAGTAAGCTATGATTGTGACATTGTACTCCATCCTGGGTGACACAGCAAGACATTGTCTCTTAAAAAATTTTTAAAGATGTAATAAAATAAATAATGCAGCTTTGGTTGAATGGGCTGGTGTTCTTGAAATTCTGCCAATCAGCAAACCCATCTGTCCCTGCCTGTGGGAACCCCAGAGGCACCTCCATAGATTTCCAGGGCTCTTCCAAGCCCAGTTCAAAAACCACTGGACTCAAAAGTCTCTAAGGCCCCTGGTAGATCTAACATTTCATGATTCCAACTCTGAAATAAACAACAGATGTCGCCAACTAAAGCCGAATGATATTTATTCATGTACTCCTTTAAAAATTAAATGGAAGACTTTCCTCCCCCTCAGAAAGCAAGCAAAATTCATTGCTTGGAATTCTGACAGAGTATACAAAGAGCCTTTTAAATGCTAAAGAACATTCATAAATGACTTTGTCACAAAGTGTTATAAGATTTTGCAAAATTGAGCTTATGTAGTTTTTTGCTGACTTGAAGTGTTATTGATTAGAAAATACCTCTACCCTCCGGGCCATGCGTGCCTCAGAAGGTTTCAGATCCAGGAACTCGACTCACCTCACCTGTGTACCGGAAAGGTCAAGCCACCATGGAAACCCATTAAAACACAAACGCACATTCACTCCGCTTGGAGGTTGAGAGTGACAGATCCAATCTCACCCAGAGCCACATTGCAGCCTCCAGGAGGCTGATGTAATTCTCCTGTGAGTCTGTGGTTTAAATGGAATTGATTATTTAAAAATATTAGATATGGCATTGCTTGCTTTTTCTCATTGCATTAAGAACTCTCATACGTGAAGCTAGAAGCTAAGTAGACAAACATACAGTCATAGTGTCCTCATACCTATGTATATGCACATACCTGCACATGGGTACACACGTACATAGAGGAGACAATATTAATAGTTTATATATGTGTAAGCATTTACATTTATAAAGCACTTTACTATACAGCAGGTCATTCAATTCTCCTAAGAACTCTGTAAGCTAGGTATTTATGTTATTGACATAGAATAGTTATAAATATTTGGGAGGTATATGTGATATTTTGGTACCTGTATACAATGTGTGACAATTATATCAAGATAACTGGGATAGCCATCATTTTATCTTTTCTTTGTGTTGGGAACATTACAATTCTTTTCTTCTAACTATTTTCAAATATACAATTATTGTTAACTGTAATTTTTCTACTGTACTATAGAATATTACAACCTATTCTTCCTAACTTTGGTATTTCTATCAGCTAGGTATTTTTAAAAAGCTGCTAAGCACACAAAAAAAATGCACTAAGGGATTTTCATACATTTACCACTTTTAATTGTCCCAATATTTCAAATAAAAATATGAAGGCTCTGAGAATTCAAGCGGCTTATTCAGTGTCACAATGCCGATGGGCGTATTTGTGAATGAAAACTGGTACTATCAACTATCAAGGGCAATGTTGTTTCTCTACAACATAGTTTCATCTAATCCCAAAATAAAATGTGGACTGACTTTTGTAAAAAAGTTTGTTCTACCAGGGCAGCTTTTGGTAAAACATTTGTTCTCGATTGCTTTTCTAATGTTAGAGCTAGATTTTGTATAAATTCTTGCATGTTCAATAGCCGGGATCTCTCTTTCATTGGGCAGCACCATTTATAAAAAGCTGGGTGAAGAAGTCAGAGCTGTGAGTTAAGTCACCTAAGGTTTGACATAGAGCTTTGACTTCATTCAAGATGCTTTTGATAGAGGAATGAGACTGGGGTAATATTTTACATCCTCCTCCAAACATCCCAACTTCTCAACAGAACGGTGTCCTCGGTCCCTTGCTTTCTCCCCATTTTCTCTATTGCCATTGACATTATTTTTTCCTTCAGTGTGATAAGATAGGTGATTTTCCTTGTCTCCTTCGTTTACAGCTGGCAGCGTTAGCCAGCCAGTCTTGTAGAAACAAGAGAAATGTGATGATTAGCTTTAGTGGTTTAGGAACTTTATACTGCTGGGTCTCATTAGTCGGACATCAGCCAAGAAACTTCATTCACATATAGCTTAAGCATGTTGTGCATGATCTCAAGAGCCTGCCACAACCTGGAAGCTGTGCAAACCATCCTGGATTAAGCTGTTCTGTGAGGAAGGAATGAGAGCTGCCCAAGATTAACTACCAGTCCTGTAACTAAATGGCACAGAGCTTCTAAGGGAGAAAGAAAGATAAACGATTTCCTTGATTACAAATCTCTCACTCATGTGGAAAACATATTCCCCAACTCCGAGACCATGTTACTGAAGGAGCACCATCTGCCACTGGCTCAACTCTAATGAAGAAAGAGTTCAGTAGAGGAGTAATGGATCCTCTCAGTGGCCCCATTCATCCTGGGGAAAGCCGTTCTGACCACTACGTGCCACAGCGTGCCTCTCCCCTGTTGCTGCTGTGTGTCTGTGAGGATGGAGATTTTTCGTTGGAAATAAGAGAAAGAATCCAATGATGTGGTGCCACAGTCTGGCTGTTATCCCCACTGCCCATCATGTAGCTCTTGACGTACCTGACAATTACCTTGAGCCTCATTTTATCTGTAAGGTGGAATTCATCACATAAGTCTCCCAGCAGTCCTTAGTACAAAGTCTAATGTGTAGTGGCAATAAATTTCTGTACATTCCAAGAAGAATCCGATACTATTATTGTGGTTTTTTCCCAAGAAAGATGCCTTCTTGTATTCAATTCTTTTTGTTGAAAGAGAAGACTTGACTTCTAAAGTATTGTATTGACTTCTAAAGTAAATTTGAATCGTGCATCCATTACCCCAGTAGAGACTCACAGCTCTGTAGGGTACTAACAGGGACACTCTTTCTAGATGAATGTAATACCCTCCACATGTGTCAATTATTTCTCACATTGTAGGTCTAACCCCTCTTTAGTAAGTCTAATGCCTGTATTTCTCAGCCTAACTCATTACGGTACCTACCTAATTCCTGGCCATCATTTCAACAGAGATAAGCAAAGTCCCCCTAGTAGAAAACAGGCAGTGACCAGAAAGTGCAAAGTCAAGGAAGAGGGCATGAGGATGCCAAGGGGAGCAAGATTAAAGGTGCCAGGAAAATAACAAAAACACCTTGAGAAGGAAAATTATGATTCGTCTTTCTCCATTGGCCTGGAAACAAGCATACTCAATCATGGTTATGGTGAACATATTTTCCATACCAAAAGCTGTTGGAACAAACAGTCTGACCAGGAATCTTTGTGCCATTTAAGAGAGTGAAATATGATATGAGAGATATAATTTGAGTCCTGAAATACGAGTGTCCAGAACACATCAATAAGTTTGGAGTCAACAGATTTAAAAAGGACACTGTCCAGAAAGTGCAAAGATATATGTTCACTGAAGTCATTCTCTCAACATAAAATTACTATTTCTTATGGATGCCATAGTGGGTAGAACTGACTGAAAGACCCTGAACACTCAGTATCTCTAGGCATCAGTTTCCTCCAGTGAAGGAATTGTATTAGGTAGTCTCAAAAGCCCTTTTATGCACCAATATTCTATAATCCTTTAATTTAGTCTCTATGCTGCAATGGTCCTGCTTCACAAACAGTGCATGCACAGGCACACAAATACACACACTGTCACTCACACATTCATGAACTTAGCATCTGCCATTATTAATCTCTGGGATGGCAACACGGTTTTTTCACTTTCACTTGTTCTTTCAATTAGAAACATACTTTTCACGTCTCTTTCCAATGAGAATCATAAGATAATGTCTAAATATTTTATAAATGACCAGAATTTACATTTCCTCATACCTCTGGGTTCTTTGATCATCACAAGTCTCAGTCTTCCATGTCAGTTACTATCTATCCCTACAACAAAATGGCCATAGGTGTTCTCAGAACTTCCCAGCTCCCAGAAGTTCAGCCAATGCCTGGTTTCACCACCCTCTCCCCACTTTCTGGCAATAAATAACACTATCACATTTTGGGGCCAATAAACAATATCTAACAGTCAGATTGCTCTTCTTCAAGTTCCTTAACTTCTCTATACCACATTTTCTCTAAGTATAAGTAGGTTTAATAGTGTCTATCTCATAAGAGTGTTTTTGGAAACAAATATAATAACGAATGTAAAACACAGTATCTAGTACAAATAGTTCTCCAAATCCATAAAGTAAGCCCAAGACTCTAAAAGCATCCTCCGCCATGAGGAGAAATTGATGTTTATATTAACTTATTTTCAGACAGACAGCCTCTGGCTTCCCATTCTTGAATGATCTGGTTTCACAGTTAGATGCTATCACACCAATGACTTTGCAGAAAATGGCTAAAATAGAGGCAGAGTGGAGCCCCCATGAGCTGGAACCTATGTCCCAGAGATAGATCATTGCACATGTCATGATATCTTCATAATTAGTATATGTGTCGGACAAATGAACCAGTGACTCCTCTTCTTATAAATTTAATAAACTCATTATATAGAGACCTATTTACCTGAATAATTATCGTAGTAAAAACCAGGATGCAGAACCATTTATCAGGAATGTGATTGTTCATTCTATGTGTCAACTTGGCTAGTCTATGATGCCTATTTGGTCAACTGTTGCTATAATCTATTTCTTAGAGGTGATCAACACTTCAGTCAGTAGACTTTGAATTAATCAGGTTGCCTTCCATAATGTAGGTGTGCTTCATCCGAACAGCTGAAGGCCTTAGCAGCAAAGACTGAGGTTTCCTGAAGGAGAAGCAATTCTGCCTCAAGAGTGAAACACAGAAATTCTGCAAACTTTGGACTCAAAATTGCAACATCAACTCTTCCTTGAATTTTCAGCTTTACAGATTTGGGACACGACAGCCCCCAACAGTTGCATGGGTCAGTTCCTTAATCTCTCTCTCTCAATCTTTCTCTCTCCCCACCCCCCACACACATGCATATATATACACACACACATGCATATATATACACACGTGTATATACACACACACACACATCTCCTATTTGTTCCTAATACAAGGAATGATCACAAATATAACATTGAACTGTATGAAATTGCTGTTTGTATAGATCAAAATTTGCTATTGGTGTCCCATGAAGTTTGACTAATTACACACACATAAGTGCTAAAGTGAGAAAAATTGACTGGCTTATCCATAGTTGGTGAGATTATCAGTGATTTTTTATCATTTTCTTAGTTTTTAGTTTTTTTAAATACATATTTGTAAGTCAGATAAATATATTTAAATATTAATCACCCTAAACTCACTTCTGCAGCACCATTAAGCCCAAAATAAGCCAAGCCATCCTAAATCATTAAAAAGATGACTGCTATGTGGTAACCAATGAATTAACATCTTTGCAAAACCACAAGTTTTCAGGAATGTGAGAGTATGAAACAGACTAGAGAATATCAACGAGTAAAGAAATGGTGAACGCATTTCCTGTGCAAAATGCCATGCCTTGAGGGAAAGAGTTTCTGGGAGGCGCTGAGCAAAACGCCTTGCCTTTGGGGAAACAGTTTCAGGGAGGCACTGTGGAGGCACTGACAAGGAACTCTTAGGAGTCTTCCAGGGGAGGGAAAGAAGAAAGAGGATCCACTGCTGGAAGAAATATAGGACTTTGAAATCCCATATGGCTTAGAACCAGCCATGCACTGGTGGCAAATGGAGCATGGTCCCAGTGACAGGTTCCCAGGAAGAAAAGGCAGCACTTGCTAGCTTCCCTCAGACTCACATGGCTTGGTTTTGTTTGCTGTGGTTTTTTTAAACGAACGATCTCCAAGACCAATGTGTGCAAAAGACAAATAGTACTTTCAATAGGATTCTTAAAAGTAAATAATAATTGCAAATTTTCCAAAGCATTAGAGTGTTACATCACATAATAGAAAAACATTTGTCTGGATATCAAAATTACTGTAACTCTCCTAAAATGATAAAATACCTTGGGATTTTCCTTCTTAATGAAAAGTTTTGTCAAAAACTATGGATGCCTGTTGTATATAAGAATTATAATTCTGCAAGATTATGAGAAATGATCAAATGATTTGGCCTGAGGAATCCTGTTCTAAGACTGCACAATTCCTGTTTGGAAATGACTCTTTCTTGTCCCCTTGCTAGTACATGAAGCAATCCACTGAAGTGCCCTTGCATACCTGTCTCACTTGGTGTGTACTAACTGTACTCATGGCCCTAAGGTTGCATGTCTCCCACTGCAGGGATCGTCCACATTGCCTCTGGACTTAGCTGTGAGACTTGCTTTGACCAATGGAACATCAGCCAACTTGATACAAGCAAAAACTTACACATCTTGGTTTCTCTCTTTTGCACCACTGCCTTCACCTTGAGATCATGCCCGGACTACCCTGCTGAAGAAGAAGATACAGGGAATAGACACATGTCTCCTTCCTGCTAGCATAGGTTCAAACATGGGAAAGAGGGCAGACAAGATCAGCAAAGCCATCCAACCACCTATGATGCATGAAAGCAAAAAATAAGTATCTACCGAGCAAAACTAAGTATCTGTAGTTGATTCCCACTGAAGTGCTGTGGTTGTTCGTTATGCAGCATTATTGAGGCCTTAGAAAATGGATACATCTAGGTCTAGGGAAGACCTACATTCTTTAGGGGGCTTTCTTTAGCTCTTTCTTCTCACCAAGACCTACCAGTTGTAAGCTGTATTCCATCAAAATCCTGCTTGATACTAGGTAACTTATATAATGTGTGTGTGTGTGTCTTATAAGAATTGATCAAATTATGTCATTTTTGGTTGTTTTATTAGGAACGGAAAACCAAATACTGCATGTTCTCACTTATAAGTGGGAGATAAATAACAACAACTTACGACCATAAAGAAGAAAGCAATAGACACTGGGGTCTACCTGAGTGGAGAAAGTGGGAGGAGGGAGAGAAGCAGGAAAGATAACTCTAGGGTACTGGGCTTAATACCAGGGTGATAATATAATCTGTACAACAAACCCCCATGACACATGTTTACCTATGTAACAAACCTTCACATGTACCCCCAAACCAAAAATAAAAGCTAAAATAAGGAACTTGAATGATATCAGGAGAGTAGAATATACACATTCCCCACATGACAATACAGAACAGGCTGCAAGGAGATAAAACCAGAAAATAACTCTGCAATACTGGGATTGGTGAGTAGGAAAGAACTTTCCTGGGCAAGAGGAGTGGCCCAGTCAAAGCTTTGAGGACAGGTGTCAGATAAAGGCTGGTGTCAGGGAGGCCAACCTAAAGGGGGAGGTGTCCTGAGAGGTCAGCAGATACTGCATGATGGCAAGATCTAAGTGCAAACTATCTCCACAGAGCTGGGAAGGCTGAGGGCATCACAAAGAATGAAAACAAGTCATGAGACTGTTTCTAGGAATACCAGCCCAATAAGAACACATTCAAATCCTCAACCTCAGAGAGATGAAAGCCAGAAACTCCATTTTAAGGAAACAAAAAATGGAAAACTTAGCTTGAAGTGGCATATTATTGGCATCAAGGTAGAAACTAAATAATTAGAACTTTTGGAAAGTCAGAGCCTGGCCAAAAAAAAAAAAAAGGTGGATTTAATACAGAGTGCCCCGAGTATTGAAGTCAAGTGACTTTTCTTTCTTTTGCCCTTGTAAGTTTTGAAGCATGAAAAAAATTATAAAAACTGTTTCTTGTATTGGGCTTGAAAACGTAAATAAGTATGCCAGTTCAGTATGATTTAGATAACAAATTTACTTTTTTACATTTAAAAAAGTATTGATTTTAAATGCCTACCAATTTTGTAAGAAAAGTAAAATCTGCATAAGAATTAAAACATTTTCTAAATTGTATGTAACTTGAAGCAATACCTATACAGGCACTATCCGAAGACAGTTAAAACAATTATTCAGAAAATTAAGACTCTTGAAAAACATTACTAAAGCTGTTTCTGCCTAAATTATTCCAGTTGACTGTCTAAATTGATCAAATTCATCAATCATTGTTCAACTTTATACCTCACTTTGCCTAGGTACAAACAAAATCTTCCTAATGATTACTCTAATTGCAGACAATAAACTCTGAAAACCAACTATAGAGCCCTGGCATGCAGATCTTAATTATTTAATACCATCCAGCCTCCCAAAAGTGGACGCAAATTTAAATCTAAAGTAGTTCCCAGTAGGCCTCAATTGCTAGGTCTGTGTGTATGGGTGGGTGGGTGTGGGTGGGTAGGTGGGTAGGTGTGTGTGTGTACTCTTTATTGCAATTTATTATAACAGGTATATACAGTGTAGTTTACATTAAAATTCCCTGAAAACTATACATCTGATTCATAATTAGTTTTCCTTCACAAACTCAGCTATAGATTAATCTAATTACATTGCATGTATTTGAATATTGGCTTTTATCTGCTTCTGTTTGTTTTACTCCGAAGTCTCAAACACATTTGTCAGCTTTATCGCTGCAGGCAGGTAGAACTTGAGGCAATTGCTCAGTAGTTTAGAATGCCAAGAGAAGCCAAACCCTAAGCTCACTAATACAGATAAGAGTAACAAAATCAGAAAGAGTTTGCTTCATTCCATAAGAAGAAATTCATTTTAACTTCCTTGGCACTCTTGAGGTCGATACTTTTTCTATGAAATTATAGGAAGGCTCAAGGAAAATCTAATGCCACATATACTAAAATGGACAACATGGAATTCAGAGAAGCATTTCTCCTTCAACTAGTTTCTAGTGAAGGATTTTTTTGTCTTTACCTTTTATGTAGGCAGATTGATTACATGGAAATAGCACCCCAGAAAATATTAGAGGAGCTAGCTAAATTAAATTGTTAATTAAATATAATTTCCTTGGTGATTCATAATATCCATATTTGGAGATGGTAAAATTATCCTCTTCCATGACTATCGTCTTGCTTCTTCTATCGGCCCTTGTTCTTTAAGAAGCCATGTTTCTGGTACATTTCCAAGATGCAGATGATCTTGATCATCATTATTGCCCATAGCTCCAAAGTCATGCTCTGGCCAGCTTCAGCTTAGACCTTCGTTTTTCATCTGTGATACCCAGACATAGACTGAATAATCCAGATATTTGTTACTGACTTTTGATGGCCAACCCCTCAAAGCCTATATTGCTTGGACTTTTAAATTTTTCACTCCCCCATCACTAGCTCCTTTTAACTATCAGCATACAGTACTACTAGTGTCACTCAGGGGGCTGTTGGAGTTACCTCACAGGAATCAAAGCTAACAACGTCTGAAACCTTGAAAAAAACACAGTCTGGAAAAAATCCACACCACCAAAATGTTTACAACCATGAAATCAAGTTTGAATACAGTGAAGGAAGGCAGAAAAGATGTGGCAAAATCATCACATGATACCCAAGATAGACCAATTTTTTGTGAAATGGAGTAGGGTAATACACAACTCTTTGCCTTAGAGACTACAGAATATGTTAATATCTGTGTAGGAATACGGAGACTCTATAGCAGTCTTTAAGCCACTCCTATCCCTGTGCGATTGGTCATACCCAATATTCCTGGAAAGCATCACAATTGTGTGCTGGCATTCTGTAAAAAGCAGCAAATAGTAGAAGCTCAATAAATACTTGTTGAATCAATCCTTTCCCTTAGAAAATCCATCACCATGTTTATATTAAGTGCGAGGTTAACAGCTTGAGAGGCTTTATGTGTGTTGTTTGGAAATACGGTCTATTATTTTGTTTCTACTATTAGAATACTCCTATGACTTCATTATAGAACACTTACAAAGTAAAGGTAAACATCAAAAGGTATGTCATTTTTTATTGCCTAAGTTTTCACTAATATGTCATCAGCATCTTGCCATGTCATTGACTATTCTTATACAGCACTGCTAATGGCTGTATAGTATTTCACTCCATGAGTTATCATTAACATTTGTTTCAATCTAACATTGATTAGCAAATAGAATAATATGTGACTCAAAGCACTAGCTCAACGTGTATTCTTAAATAAGTGAATTAAATAGACATTTACTTTTCCTCTATTAATAATAATACCACCATGAACATGTTTGTGGTTAAATCTCTGTGCACATACATAATTCACCCTTTGGATGAATTCCTAGAAGTTAAGATGCTGGACAAAGAGTACATATTTGAATTTTAATCTCATCAATATAAACTTCTCTAGAGACTGCTAAGGAACCATACATAAAAATGATTTGCATTACTCAAAGCTGACAGCAATCTGATTCCCCAAGCTTGGCCTTTCAACTAAAAAAGAAAGAAAGAAAGAAAAGGTTCTAGTTTCCTCTTCTCTTGCTCCAGAAAAAGAGCCTACATCTAACTAACTAGGTCATATGCATTACAAGGACATCTAGCTATTAGGTGTGAAATAAAATGGGTCAGGAAAAGATATCCTTTAGTTTGATTCACTGAAGACCAAGTAGGAATGATTATAGGGTGTGAGTACTATCCAGTCACATGAATGATCAAATTGGATGCTAATAAATGTTTTGCCTCGGTCCAATTTGGCCATCTGGCCAGTGATTTGTTTCAGCTCCTGCCAAAAAAGATTGACTCTAACTGCAATGTCAACATCATCCTCTATTCCACAGGCTGCCAGGAACCAGAGAACATCATCTGCTTCATCAGCCTGCCTTCAGACAGGACTGCATTTAAAATTTGTTGAACAAGACGTATCCTGCTTTAAAATGCTTTCCTGCAAGGAACTGCAGGAGACCTCACCTATAACCACCAACTGAAAGACAAAAGACAAATCTAGTAACATTTAAATGGCCTAAACATTATTGAGTGATATTTGCAAATATGATACTTAATTGTAAGCTTTTACTTTCATAGGGTAGTCACATAATTTAAAAATACAATCCTAAACACCTGGAAGTTCCATTAGGAAAGTGTCTCACAATACCACAGAAAATCCCTGCTACTAACTCGAGCTCAAGTGGATTTTCATACACTTTCATAAAGTATTTCAAGTGTATATTACAGCTTCTCCCTAACATTGTTTTCTAAACCTGGGCATGACCACTTAGATTATTCACTTCAATTTGACACAGTTTGTAAAATGAGTTACTTCATACACATAAAAAGTGATCGTTTTCAACTTAGGTGACTGAGACTGTGCATTTAGGGAAGTGAAGTAAGGCTCCCAGTATCCAGAACCAAAAGTAATTTAACACATTCTCATTCCTTCCCTACTTCTATCACAATGCTACTTTGGCACACGATGGCTTGTTGACCTAGAATTTTTTTTGTTTTTAGTGCAGAAAATCTTAACAAAAATAATTATTCTAAAATTACCAAATGTACTTATGGGAATTATTTGATTTTACCATGGGAGAGACACATCGAAGGATCATGATTCAGGCTTCAATGCAGTGACTTCTGGGAACAATTATTTAGTTGTTAAAATAGGCAGAAGGTATTTGGCAAATTGTTGGAGAAAAAGGGCAGGAGAAGGAGAAAAAAGAAAAGAAGGGTAAAAGAATTACCTTACTCTTTCAATTACATATTACTCATAACTGTGTGAATTGAAAAATATTTTTAAATGTTCAAAACGATATAACTAAAAGGACATTCTATCATTTAATAAATTGGATTTAATAAATATGGTCTGATAATTTAGAACATCTATTGCTACAATAAAAAATAGTGTGTTATTGAAATGCTACAAGATAGCAACTGTGGACTGCACATTTCATCTAGGGAATAGCCACATCGCCAGTGGAAATGTGACCTTTATTTCTTACATATTCGAAAATGCCCTCTTTTGACATATAAATGTGTTGTCAAACAAGCCAGTTCAGAAGACAGGGTAGATTAAAAATCAAACAAGATTTGTACTAGTTTCCAGATTTTTTATTATAAATCCAGAAGGGAAATTGAGGCATGGCACAGCTAAATAAGTTGACCAAAGTGGTGGAGAAAGATTTGAACCTAGGCTATGGGATTCCTAACCACCTGATAATTACATCAAAACTGATTTGTAATGTTTGATCTTTTTTCCATTTGCCAGTTGTTAAAAGAAATCTGTCTTACTATCTTACTAATGTTGCAGAGATTAAAACGTCCATTATGACCCTAGACAAGTAACCTTATTTTCAAGTGGAAGTTTTAGATATTTAAGTGTAAGGACTACCAGATGGTCTTAAAAGTATTTTCCAGATCTGGAATTCTCTGGTTTTATAATACTACAGGATATCAATTATTTTAATAGTTTATACAGCTCAATTATTGAATCTGTCTACATATTATTGTTTTTCCATCATGTTGGTGTATGATTTCAAATAATATAAAGCTTTATAGGTTACCATTAGCTACTGTCACAACAAAGTATTAGTATATTATATCATCTTATGGAGATGCCAAATTAAGTCAATAAAATGAATTTGAGCCACAATGAAAGGAATCATTAAATACAGAGAGCCTAAAATACAGTCCAGTGATTATAGATTTTGCCATTAAGAGATTGTGCCTCAAAGTGAAACCATGATATTTACAAGACTCTATAACCCCCCCTTCAAAATCTAATGGAAAGATTTCTTTTCCCAGAATTGTCTTGTGAAATATTTTCTAATTAAGGGAATTATTGTATTAGTCTGTTTCAAATGAATTATTTTCCCATGGAAGTAGGTGAAACCAAAGGCAAAGTGATATTTGTTCTCCAGAGCTGGGGCCCATCTCCACACCGCCATCTCCTGGGTGTGGAAAAGCACAGAGAGGAGATCTGTTCCATTGTTCAATGCTTTGTGAAAGTCACATGGCACATGAGTGAGAAAATTGTGAAATAGAATTTTGGAACCTCTTGCTCATTCTCAGCAATTACTACCAGTACTATTTTCCCCAATTACCCTTTTAAGACTAGATAACTCTTCCACATTATTACTATTGCTCCTCACCACTCCTATATGAAAATACATTTCCTGAAAGGTTAAAAGTATACAGTTTTGAAACTAACAAAATGTTTCATGTGTCAAACACCTGTGTGGGTCACCTGAAGATCTTAGTTAAGTTGCAATAACATGGAATAATCTTCCAGTTCTTTTGGAGATAGTTTCTTCTCATTCATTCCATATCAGAGAAGGAAAGTGATTTTACTACTGCTTTTCCTTCCCTTCCCTCTCCCTTCTGATTCACTGCAATTGGCCCACAGGGTAAGAGGACAGGAAGCAATGAATCAGAAAAGAGAAAGATTATATACTTTCTTTTTCACATGTCAAGACTATAATTCTGAAGCCATCATAGATAGAGACTGAATTAGTCAGGATTCTCGAAAGAGATAGAACCAATGGGATATACACAGACACATAATAAAAGGGGATTTATTATGGGAATTGACTTATACAATTAGGGAGCCACGACGTCCCACAATGTGCTGTTTTGCCAGCTGGAGAACCAGGAAAGCTGGGGGTGTAATTTAGTCTAAGTCCAAATGATTAAGAATCACAGGAGACAATGGTATTACTCTCAGCTCAAGGCCAAAGACCTGATAATTGAGAAAGTCTGATAGTGTAAGTCTCAAAGTCCAAAAGCTCAAGAACCAGGAGCTCCAATGTTCAAGGACAAGAGAAGGTGAATATCCCAGCTCAAAAAGAAAAAGCAGATTTGCCCTTTCTCCACCATTTTGTCCTATTCCATCCCTCAACAGATTGGGTGATACCCACCCACAGTCTACCAATTCATGTGTCAATCTCTTCTGAAAACACTCTCACAAGCACACCCAGACATAATGCTTTACCAGCTATCTGGGCATCCCTTAGCTCAGCTGAGTTGACATGTGAAATTAACCAGTACAAATCTATCTCATGGATCAGACTGATTCTTGAATGCTGTTTCTCCACTGCCCCTTTTCCTAGCTGTTTGGCTCCAGGCAAGATTTTTAACATCTTTAAGTCTCAGCTTCCTCATTTGTGAAAAAGAAATAATTATAGAACCCTCACAGGTTTGATTAGCACAGTGTCTGGCACAGATGCCATAGATATTACTAATGAAGTTGCTTAATGTTTTCATTGCCATGGGTAGTCTGCATCATTGTCCATTTGATTTATTTTGATTACATCACAGTGATTCTGATTAAAGAGGTTTGTCTAGAAAGGCAGATACCCACAATAAGGAATTAATCTTAAAGACCTGCCTGGCATTAGCACTGTAACATAATATCTGTATTAATTTCCTCAGACTGTCAAAAACAAAGTATCGCAAACTGAGTGACTTAAAACAAAGTCTTTTTTTTTTCTTGTAGTTATAGAGGTTAGAAATTTGAAGAAACCACCCCCTGATTCAATTATTTCCTACCAGGTCCATTCTACAACACATGGGAATTATGGGAGCTATAATTCAAGATGAGATTTGGGTGGGGACACAGCCAAACCAAATCATTCTGCCCCTGGCACCTCCCAAATCTCATGTTCTCACATTTCAAAACCAATCATGCCTTCCCAACAGTCCCCCAAAGTCTTAACTCATTTCAGCATTAACTCAAAAGTCCACAGTCAAAAGTCTCATCTGTGACAGGGCAAGTCCCTTCTGCCTATGAGCCTGTAAAATCACAAGCAAGCTACTTACTTCCTGGATACAATGGGGATACAGGCATTGGATAAATACACCCATTCCAAATGGGAGAAATGAGCCAAAACAAAGGGACTAAAGATCCCCTGCAAGTCTGAAATCCAGCAGGGCAGTCAAATCTTAAAGCTTCAAAATGATCTCCTTTGACTCCATGTCTCATATCCAGGTCATGCTGATGCAAGAGGTGGGTTCCCATGTTCTTACACAGCTCCGCCCCTGTGGCTTTGCAAGGTACAGCCTCCCTCTTGGCTGCTTTTATGGGATGGCATTGAGTGCCTGTGGCTTTTCCAGGTGCACAGTGCAAGCTGTTGGTGGATTTACCATTCTGGGGTTTGCAGGATGGCAGGTCTCTTCTCAGAGCTCCAATAGGCAGTGCCCCAGTGGGGACTCTGTGTGGGGGCTTCAACCCCACATTTCCCTTCAGCACTGCCCTAGCAGAGGTTTACCATGAGGACCCCGGCCCTGCATCAAACTTCTGCCTAGACATCCAGGAATTTCCATAGATCCTCCAAAATCTAGGCAGAGATTCCCAAACCTCAGTTCTTAACTTCTGTACACCTGCAGGCTCAACACTAAGTGAAAGTTGCCATGGCTTGGGGCTTGCACCCTCTGAAGCCATGGCACAATCTGTACCTTTGTCCCTTTTAGCCATGGCTGGAGTGACTGGGACACAGGGCACCAAGTCCCGAGGCTGCACACAGTATGGGAGCCCTGGTCCTGGCCCACAGAACCATTTATATCTCCTAAGCCTCCAGGCCTGTGATGGGAGGGGCTGCCATGGAGACCTCCAACAAGCCCTGGAGACATTTTCCCTACTGTCTTGGCAATTAACATCTGGCTTCTCATTACCTATGCAAATTTCTTCAGCCTGCTTGAGTTTCTCAGAAAATGGGTATTTCTTTTGTATTGCTTCTTCAGGCTGCAACTTTTTCAAACTTTTATGCTGTTTCCCTTTTAAAACTGAATGCTTTTAACAGCACCCAAGTCACTTCTTGAATGCTTTGCTGCTGAGAAATCTCTTCCACCAGATACCCTAAATCATCTCCCCCAAGTTCAAAATTGCACAAATCTCTAGGGCAGGGGCAAAATGCTGCCAATGTCTTTGCTAAAACAGCAAAAGTCACCTTTACTCCAGTTCTCAACAAATTCCTCATCTCCATCTGAGACCACCTAAGCCTGGATTTCATTGTCCATATCATTAATCAGCATTTTGGCCAATGCCATTCAACAAGTCTCTAGGAAGTTCCAGACTTTCCCACATTTTCCTGTCTACCTCTGAGCCCTCCAAACTATTCCAGCCTCTGCCTGTTACCCAGTTCCAAAGTTGCTTCCACATTTTTGGATATCTTTACAGCAGTGCCCCACTCTACCAGTACCAATTTGCTGTATTAGTCTGTTTCCAAACTGTGATAAAGACATATCTGAGACTGGGTAATTTATAAAGAAAAGCTCTTAAAACCATGTGTATTATAACAGGTATTGCAAATCTATTTTTAAATACTCTCTTAAAAGCAATTTAATTTAGTCAAGCTGTGTTCAGCAATTTGGGGCCTTTCTCTTGGTCTTGTTGATTTCATTGTCAGTCTTCATATTCTGATTGATTCATTTGACAACCAGCTCTAATGCTATTTTGAAGCAAGTAAGGTAACAAGCCCTTATCAAAACTTTTACTGTGCATATGACCATTTGTGGGGACAATTACACTGCATAAAAAGAATTTTACCAATTCTTCTATTTTGAGAACACTTGGAAAAATTTAATATTTTCATATTTAAAATTCATAAGTAGAACCAATTATCTGACAACCAAATACATACATGGGGCCCTGAAATATTGGTACTTTTTGGTGGAAATATTTTACCAACCTAAAATAACAGACAGAGTGGCTCTCAAAATAAATGAGTTTAATCACTTTTGGATAGGTCGACATGGTGTGACTGTAAATGTGATGCATGAAGAAGAGCACAGAATAATTCTCTAGCATTCTTGCCATGGACACATGGCTTAGGTCTGGTCATAAGGAAACAATGGATAGACCATGTTTAGGGTAGTCTTAGGGGAGAAAAGTTATGTATTCTTTAGACTGTCAAGCATATAAGAGTCAGGAAAACACTAAAGAACTTTTCTACACTGAAAGAAACTGCTGAGACATGATAAATAAAAGCAATGTGTGCTTGTGATAGGATTCTAGACTAGAAAGGAAAAGGAGCTACTATTAAGACAGATGGCAAAATGTGAATGGTGTCTGAGAACGGAATGGTTGTACTGTATCAGTGTTTATTTTCTGACCAGAGGAGTATATGGTAGTAACATAAGAAGGTATCCTTGTTTTAGGTGAAAAGGAGTTATACACTGCAGTATTTAAAGGTGATGGGTCAACACATACCTCTCTAAAGAAAGAAAGTAAAACAGAAATAGGGAAAATGCAGTAAAATTTAACAATTGAAGAACCTGTGTGAAGGGCATGCAAAAGTTTTTTGTACTTTTCTTACAACTTTTTCTGTAGGTTTGAAAGTATTTCAAAATAAAAAAGTGTGTATACAGAAAATATTTTTTAAATTATAAAAAAACAAATAAATGTATATGGGAATAAATTATGGATTACCATCTGGAAATATCGATGACATGGCATCCCATGGAAGGCCAAAGGCATACCCAGGGAGACACAGGAAGGCAAGGATTTTTAAAGACAAAATGTGGAGGGTTACATAAGTTATTGTGAACTCACTATCCTTGGCTACAAGAATCAATGACAAGATTGGTGTCAGTCCAAGGTTGAAAAGGCAGTTGCTGGGCAGACGTCCTGGCAGAAGTATTCCTTGTGAAAGCTTGTCATGGCCTTCATACATGGTCATGGTTTTGAAGAGTCCTTGTAGTAGTTTTTATCATAGGTATGTGTGTGTGTGAGAGCCTTCCATTCTAGCCTCCCAACTCCATTTTGCTAGAGTTTGGCATAAGTGACTTCATTTTCAGTTGACAACTGTTGCATTTGTCCCCCTTCTGATCAAGGTCTTTCTCTAAAAGCATTACTGATAATTCTGTAGTTAGATTTTGATTGTCTCTTAATGCTGGGATGGACCTATCCTGATTGGTCTTGTTCCACGTCATGGGGAACAGATTGGCAACTAGGAGTCAGCGGTAAAAACCCTCTTAGCTACACTGTAGCAACAAGAGGGTTTGAAGAGAGTGGCTCTCAGGCTAAGTTTTCCTGGAGTTCATTGTTAAATTCAATTTTGTCCATTTTATAGTTGTAGGAAGTGTTCCTTTGAAGGGCCAGATCAGCATTATTCTGTTAGGAGGTGTGATTCTGTAGAAATTTGACAGGCAACAGGTACAAAGTTTTAAAAGAATCATGCAGAGTAAAAACAGCAATATAGCAACCCCAGTTTATGTGACTATTTTTAGCTGTGAACCTAGGCCTGAAGGTAGTAGCCAACTAAATGATCAAAAGATAGTGGGGGACAATTGGATTGAGGGAACCTAGAAGAATTCAAGGTTCAGTCCAGATTGCAGGTAAATAATAAAAACTTGAAAACAATGAACAGGGGTACACGTGACAGCCAGTGTAAGACAGTTTTCCTTTTTTTTTTGTTTTTTTTTTTTGAGATGGAGCCTCACCCTGCTGTCACCCAGGCTGGAGTGCAGTGGTGCAGCTCACTGCAACCTCTGCCTCCCGGGTTCAAGCAATTCTCCTGCCTTAGCCTCCTGAGTAGCTGGGACTACAGGTGCCCATCACCACACCCAGCTAATTTTTTGTATTTTTAGTAGAGACAGGGTTTCACCATATTGGCCAGGCTGGTCTTAAACTCCTGATGCTGTGATCTGCCCACCTTGGCCTCCCAAAGTGCTGGGATTACAGGCGTGAGCCACAGAAACATAACTGTTTTCTCTACAGTTACTCTTATTTTTACCAAAGATAATCAAAGTAAGCCCAACTTGTTTATAACAAGTTTAGCTTCATCAGATTTGGCCTTATTTTTTATATAAGTGTACCAAAGATGTCAACTGACTACATAGGAATATGAGACTTAAAATCTCTCAAGGGCAGAAAGACAAACCAAGGCTGACTTTAGATTCTGCTTGTAGTACCTACAGACAATTTAAATGTAGTATAACATCTCATTCAAAACCTTGTTAATATAACCAATTGTATCCTATTATAAGAAAAACAGATTTATTTTTCTTGTATAATTTGCATACAAAATTACATATATTAATAAGAATTTTTAACTCTTAGTAATCTTAATTTCTAATAAAAAACCTAAAAAGTAAAGCAAATTTATTTTCTTGGTGCATTCTCCTCAGATTGAATTTATAGTTTTATGATCTTAAAAATATAATAGAGACATATATAAACCTATCTGACCAGCAAACCCAGGTTAAAAAAAGTATGCAGACAAATCTGAAGACATTCTATTTTATTTTTATCAATAATTTAAAAACAGCTTATTTATCAAAGATCTCCCCAAGTCCCATGAACTTGAAATGTATTTAATTATCACATTTCTAGAAGCTTTAGGTATGCTCATTTATCTCTGAACCAATTTAAATAAAGCATTTTACTAATATTAGTATGAAAGACATTTAAGATTTTTCATTTGCTCAATTTTCAAATGTCAAAAACTATGCCAATAAGAAAAGTGGTCAGAGGAAGCAGGGCATATAGTTCATCCGAATTTGGGGAAAAAAAGTGTTTTAGTTAACTGAGAAGCTCCCGTGGGAGAAGCAGGAACCAATACAGAAACAGAGAGAGCTAAAAAAAAATTACAGCCTAGATATCAGCTGACTTCTAACCAGAGATCTCTGAAAAACAAATTCTTTTCAAATATCTTATTATTAGGTTTTAGCCAGAAGAAACAGCAACCATTCCTGAAAGTATTAAACTTTTTTTAAAGTCAATTCTTCTCATAGGTTCCAATAGGACAGTTGTTTAGAATGTGAGCTCTTAAAAAAAAAAAAAACTTTTAGGTACAAAATTCCAAATCTCCAAAGGTATACCTACTTCAATTTCAATTCAAAACCAATAAGCCTTCTATGGCTTAACAATGGAAGAGGTGTCCTCAAGAGGGTACAAAAGAGTCCCTCTCAAGATCCAAAATTTCTCCCACACAGAGAGTAAAGTACTCTCCTAAGAGAGAAAAGACCTTCATTACTAACGAGGCAATAAAAGTTGAGAAAATTAAGATAAATTCTCCTTATGATGAATAATGCAAAAGACAGAAATCAACAACCAAACAAAAAACCAAGAACTATTTCTGGGAGGCTGCGGGTCAATAGTCAATGAGCACTCAAAACCAAATTTACAAAAGTCACAATTCAAAGAACAAATTATTACAAATGCTTTTCTTTTCTACCAATCCACATTTAGAAAAATAAAATAAGAAGGGACAAAGAAATATCTTCCTCTCTCAACTAGACATCACAGATACAGATCTAAGGGAGCTCACCTTGATAAGAATTTCTACTTTCTGCTGGGTTTTGTCATATCTCTCAGGATTCTACCCACGGGCTCCAAAGTGAATGTGTATCCCAACCTTTAGGGTCTTAGCCGAGTCTAAGAATTCAGTTAACATAAGATAGTTTAACAAGAGAAATGCACAACAAGTCTTACATAGCATTGGAACATAAGGAAATGAAGAAACAAAATACAACTGCTGTGAACTATGTTTTCTCTGATCACAGATTCAAGGATGAAACAGATTCTGCAAGAGAAAAGGCCCATCATGTGAAAAAAACACAACTTAAAATTCATAGAAAAGAAGGTGACAAAATGTTAGTCTTGGGTAACTTTGATTTGTAACATGTCAATGCAGCTGAGAATTGTTCTCCATTCAGCAAGCAGTCCAAAGTCCCCCTCATTGCAGCAAAGGTACTCCTAAATATTGGCAAATGAAGAGTTGATGTTTTTCAAACTATTTCCCTACAAGACTCAACTGTAGAGTAATTTTGGAAGACACAATACGGATTTTAATTTTTTATGGGCTCTAACTTGACATTTGTGTGTTAAGAATGGACAATTTTATGTCTGCACAAAAGTCATCTCACTGGGTCAGCTCCAAAACTTCTTGGTAATATCAATAATGCTACCATTAAAATTATACAACATGTATTAGGTGCTTGGTATATGCTAGACAATGTTCTAGGGCTTTATGACTATTCATCATTTAATCCTTAAAACAATTTAATGAAATAGGTATTATTATCTTCATTTTACAGATAGGCAACCTGAGCTTCCTGAACCCAAGCATTCTGGCTCCAGAATCTGTATAAGTTTAAACACTACACTATCTGCCTCTTAGAATCATTTTTCATGGCATGGATACATTTATATATCTAATAGGCACACCCAGTGGCTGACCTCAGCTGAAATCCTCCAAAAGTTCCCCTTCCATTGTAATGAATGACATCTATGTGCCCCTGTAGAGAGCCAAACCTCCTCTTATTCCTTGGGTCTAATTTTCCTGAACTCACTCAGAGGACTCGTTCCTCTGATTTTCCTCTCATATATTGTCATTTTCTCATACTCAAATATTGTCACCTGGTCACTCTCTAATTTCTCTTTCTTATTTTCATGGAAAATATTACTATCTGAAATGTAATTATATAACGATATTTATCAGCTTGCTTATTGTTTGCCTCCTTCAGTAGGTTATAACCTCCATAAAACAAGGCTTCTTGCTCAGAGTTATTCCCTGGGTGTCTAGAACAGTGTCTTGCATACACTAGAAGAAAAATAAACATTTCAGAATAAATTACTGAATAAGGAAATAAATGAATAGATCCTGCTACTGTTTCCACATCTTTTCATGGCTATAAGAAAAATCATCTGAAATAAGCCCTGGCTTGTATTAAACACATTTTTTGCACCCTGCATATAACATTTTTATTTTAATGTATGTTTGTATATTCTATTAGTTTATTAGACACCATAACAGCTATATATGCCTATTACTATTGAACTTAAATGAACCATCAACTCTACTGTATTATTCCACTTGTCCCTATGAATTTGTCACATATGCCCAAATAGTTAGATCCAGGCTCTCCAATGTCTCCTGCAATCAGTTGAACAGCACCCTGGTTTCCTTGCTCTCTTTCCATTATCTTTGAAACCACTTTAAATTCAGGTTTTATTATCTACATTAGTGTAAGCCCAAAGGTTTGTAATAAACAAATTCACAAATCCACGATGTACTATGCCTTTTAAAAAAAGCTCACTATTCTTAACCTCTCAAACCTGCTTAACAATTATATACATCTCTAAATGAAGCTTTGTGCCCCTTTCTTCCTCAGACTACAGAAGCAATTATGCTTTTAAAACTCTACGGCAAAAAAATAATCACAATAAACAGAATGAAATGTCATTCTGAATGGCAAGCTCTTCCCAAGCTGCCAGGAGAGAGCTCTTGAAGACATCAGTATTCACAAGACAAACCCCAATTTGCTGAGTCCACCAACAGGTTGCATAGTTCTCCCTACCACACTGACAAATACAATTGTTGAGGCTGCTGTGCAATAATAATGAAAGCTTGAAAAGAGGCTGGGAGAAGGCTGTATTGATAGTATTTGGAATTGACTGCCTTCCAATAAAAATAATCTCTGGCTCTGCCTGCAAAGTCACAGCTGACAAAGTCATGTTGCCCCATATGGCTTTACTCTGTGAAGCCTCATTGAGTGTCATCCCAAGAGTGGCAGAGAGAGTTCTGCCTTTCTCTCCTGTTCTACAGAAAAATGGTATCGTGATTTATAAGGAAAGATGTGCCTGTCTATTATTTTGGATCTGTTCGAGAGCCATGTAGAAAATATCAGGACAGCAAAGCATCCGTGCACTAGACAGAAGCATCTGGGGTATTTCTTTTAAATTTGTGTTTCCACTTGAATGGAAAGCACTGTTTCTAAACGCTGTCTCTCTATCTGATAGAAGAGTCAGTAACAGGACCTCAGGACTCTGAATGTCAGTGTGCTCATAAACGGAGCCCAGTAAGGAGAAGATTCCATCCCTCCCCAGCCCAGCAGGTTCTAGACTCAAATGATACGGAAAGGCTAATGGGAAGCATGAAAAACAGAGACACTCATCTGTCACCCATTAAGTGGCAGAGAAGCCCTGAAGATGAGTTCAGGCTGCCAAGAGCATTGGACTTGCTCTTCTCTTCCCAGAGGTGTTCACACCTTGAAGGTGAGAATTTGTTTACAGAACGAATATGGCTTCTCTCTCTAAACATCTTATTGTACTGTACTCACCCTTCTTCTTCTTGTGATTGAGAAAGGAATGGCACGGGGTGGTCGCAGGAGGATGGAAAAACCCAAACAGCTAAAACAAGAACTAGGCAAAGAAATCACAGAATAACAGAAAACCCAAAATAAGGGAGAGAAAATGGCCAGCACTTCAGTTAAGGTGACATGTCCATGACTCTTCAGGCAAACCCAAGTGAAAGAGAAAGGTGGCAGTAACCACGGTCTCCATCATCCCCTCCTTTTCCAGAATACCTAATTATTTAGGTATTCTTCAATACTGACCATGGGTCAACTCACTACAGCAACTCTGGAAGAGAAAGAAACATGCTCACTCTTAGGCAGTGGCATGACTCAATATTCCAGTTCTTGGAAGTATTCAATGGCTGAAATACATATCTTCAGAAACCAGTGCAGCAACTTTCATCCTATGTTCCCCAGGGATCAAGGGCCCAGGAGGCTTCCTCCTAGGCTGCCTTAGGGATAGGAGGTCATCACAGAGGTATGGCTCAGGAGGCTCCTTCATTCCAACTCTCTCCCTCTGAGCAGCCCTGTTTTATATGGTTTATATATTAGGGCTCTGGAGTATAGTAGTCCCCCCTTGTCCATGGTTTCACTTGCCATGGTTTCTGTTACCAACTGTCAACCACGGCTCAAAAATATTAAATGGAATAATCCAGAAAGAAGCAATTCATAAACATTAAGTTGTGATTGTACTGAGTAAGTGTAATGAAATCTCGCTCTGCCCTGCTGCATCCTACCCAGGATGTGACTCAACCCTTCCTCCAGTGTCTCCACACCACACATACCCCTGCCCATGAGTCCCTTAATAGCCATCTGAGTGATCAGATCAGCTGATGAGGCTTCATGCTGCTTGTGTTCAAGTCACTCTTATTTTACCTCATAATGGCCCCAAAGCAGAAGAGTAGTGATGCTGGCAATTTGGAGATGCCAAAGAAGCTGTAAAGTGCTCCGTTTAAGTGAAAAGTTGGGAGTTCTTGACTTAAGAAACAAAAATTGTGGGCTGAGTTTGCTAAGGTCTACAGTAAGAATGAATCTTCTACCTATGAAGTTGTGAGGAAGGAAAAAGAAGTTTGTGCTAGTTTTGCTGTAGCACCTCAACCTGGAAAAGTTTTGGCCAGGGTGTGTGCTAAGTGCTTAAGATGGAAAAGGCATTCAACCTGTGGACAAACAGAAAACGTGCTTCAATTGACAGCAACATGTTGCACTGAAAAGCATTGAACCTGAAAGAAGATTTCAGCAGGAAATTCCCTGAAAGCAGTGATGCCTTTGACTGCAAGTGAGGGATGGTTACATGGATTCAGGAAGAGGGAAGGTCACTGGTAGCCCACTGCCTGCGTCATTCACCTGGCTTCCTCTCATCACATGGGCATTGCACCATCTCACATCAACAGGTTGCCAGAGGGCTCGCGAGGCTCTCCAGATGCCAGGGACACCCCAGCCCCAGCCAGCGACCGGGTTCTGGACACCATCATGAAAAAATTCAGGGATGAATCAGAATGAAGTGAAAGGCAAGAAGCTTTTATCACAAAGGGGAAGTTCACACTTAAGAGAGAAGTGCAGGCATGCTGGCGAGAAAGTCGTGCCCAACAGACTTTGGGTTTCTAATTTTATGGGTGTTTCTTTAGAGGGTGGAATAATGATTAAGTGTTCTGGAAAAGAGGGGATTGGGGGAACTATGGTTACCGCCCCCTTTCTCTCTCACTTGGGTTTGCCTGAAGAGTCATGGACATGTCACCCTGATGGGAGCTTTCGCCCTTTTCTCTCGCTCGTTTTGAATTTTCTGTTATCCTGTGATTTCTTTATCTTGCTCCTGTTTTAGCTGTTATTTGGGTTTTTCCATCCTCCTGTGACCACCCAGTGCCATTCCTATCTCCATCACAAGAAGAAGGGTGAATACAGTACCACATTTAGAGAGAAGCTATATTTGTATAACTTCGTTATAGTTTATTGTTCTAATTGTTCTATTTTAGCTATTGTTAATCTCTTACTGTGCTTAATTTATAAATTAAACTTCATCATAGATAAGAATAGGAAAAATATAGTATGCATACGATTTGGCACTAGCTGTGGTTTCAGTCACCCAGTGGGGGGCCTTGGAACACATTCCGTGCAGATAAGGGAGGAAATACCATACAGTATTTTATTGTTGTTGTTTTCACATGAAAACTACCACCTGGTAATTTGTGCAGGTACTAGTAAAATCTTAGCCCTTTATATGCACACTACCTTGTTTACCTCAAGGAGCTCCGTGGAGATGAATATATTTAGCCATATGGACAACCGTGAGATCTTAAGAGGAAACACACTATTGAAAATATTTATGTGATTTTTGTTACATCAGACACTGTGTTTTGTTCCTATGCTACGTATACAGTTAGAATTGAATAAAGACAACCAGAATTCTTGGAACAGACTGGGTTATCTTAGACATTAACTTCATGGAGAAAGGGTACATTTGGCAACATGGAATGTTACCGGTCAGCAAGTCAGTTACCTGGGGGTAAACTGAAAGGATCTGATGCCCTGTACAGTCATCTCTAAGTCGAGCACTTGGAAGTCAAGTCAGGTCTTCACCACAAGCAGGGCATGTCCAACACCACAGCCTGGTCCCCGGAGTCCTGATCCCAGTGGGAGTTCCAGGCATGGCTGGCCCTGGGTCTTGGAAACTGTTCCGTTTCTTATCCTACCTGTCTTTCTACTTCTTTTAGGCCTCCTTTATGGACTGTCTTCCCTGCTGCCTGTAAAAGATTGGTACTGTCCACCAGGCAGAAAGGGTGGACAGGGTTTAGCTAGATACAGGAGCATCTTTTATCCACAGCTGTAAGTGTTTAGAGCCCAGAAGGAAAATTCCGAGGCCTGACTCAGAGACATGGGTCCAAATGAGGACCTAGGAGTCTGCCTGTAAGGCCGGGGAAGGGGGATGAGTGAAATGAAAGCAAGAAGAGCAGGGACAGTGGGCACCTGTGTGAACTGGAGTATTCAAAAGAGCTCTCCAGAGAAACAACCAATAGGATCTCTGTTTCTACATCCCAGTCTGTAAGCTACACACCTGAGGATCATCCTAGGTGCTTTCCCCTCAACACCCAAATCAAATTGATTAGGTCCCATTCATATTACCCTCCATATACCTCCAGTCCCACTGCTCTTCTCAAGGTCTATTATGAGTGTGTCAGTCTAGCTTCTTTTTTCTTGCCTCTGCTCTTACAATAGCTCCCAACTTATTTCACATTGCTCCTTTTAATTCATCTTTTTCTCTTCCACCAAATTTTTCATGCAATTTTCATATCACTGCCTCAATTCACAATGGCCAACAATACCGTTGTATCTTCCAGGATAAACACCAAACCCTTTCCATGGCACAGAGAGCCCTCTGTGGTCAGGAACCTCAGCTTCACACCCTGACATGTGCCACACTGCATCATGCATACATCTATGCCAAACGTACATGTGGTTTTCAATCCAGTGTGCTGATTCACACACTTGTCTCTTTGCCTAGGCTATTCACACTATTTCCTCACCAGTGTTCTTCTGCGTTCCCCACACAGGTCCACCTGGTTCATTCCTACCAATTCTGTAAGAGCCAGCATAGGCAGCATCCTGTGTGGAAACTCCACCATCTGGCAAAGCTGATCTTTCCTATTTTTCCTGCTGTTGCTCCTAATGCATGTCTCTCTCAGAGCATTTATCTCATTTTTTCACAAGCATTTTATGTGTACCTTACATCTTTGCCACTAAGCGCTTCAAACAATCCTTGTCACAAAGTACATGCTCATTAAATGCATGCTGATTTAGTAAATCAATCAATACACTAATCAGTGTTGGTATCCCAAAGCATACTCATAATGCCTTTAAACTGATACCTAATAAAATTTTGTTCACTTTGAAATTGATCATTGTAGGACATAATTCATTTTGAAATTCCTTAGGTACCTTAAATATCTTTCCCTCATTTTCTCCTTCCAGTTTTTAAAGCTGTATCTAGAATATAGTCTCAATATAATTCATTTTACTACAAACTTATCTCACTAAATTAGAAGATTAGGTATAAAAATATTATTACTATAGTTATTATTTAGAAACAAACTAAATAAAGTATTTGAGCAGGCTTTATTTTATGTATACTACTCCCCACCCCTGCATAAGAACTTTTAAAATCAACTTTCTATGTCAGGTACAGTGACTCATGCCTGTAATCCCAGCTCTTTGGGATGCCGAGGCTGTCAGATCACCTGAGGTCAGGAGTTTGAGACCAGCCTGGCCAACATGGTGAAATCCTGTCTCTATTAAAAATACAAAATTAGCCGGGCATGGTGGCACATGCCTGTAATCTCAGTTACCTGGGAGGCTGAGGCAGAAGGATCACTTGAACCCGGGAGGCAGAGGTTGCAATGAGCTGAGATGGCACCATTGCACTCCAGCCTGGGCAAAAAAGAGCAAAACTCCATCTCAAAAAAACTAAAACTAAAAAATAATAAAATCAACTTTCTAAATTGTTTATAAAACTTGGTAATAAAGTATCAGGTAACAACTCATATTGGGAAATTTAGCTACTTATTCCACCGCAACAGGACAGCAAACTTTACTGTGAAAAGTGAGACGATAAATATTTTAGTCTTTGTAGGCCATATCACATATTATCCCTGTTAAATATGCTTGTGTGTGTGTGTGTGTGTGTGTGTGTGTGTGTGTGCATGCATTCATGCCTGAGCTCTATAACCCTTAAAAGGTGTAAAAATTGACCAGGCGCAGTGGCTCACGCCGGTAATCCCAGCACTGTGGGAGGCCGACGTAGGGGGATCACAAGGTCAGGAGTTGGAGACCAGCCTGGTCAACATGGTGAATCCCCGTGTCTACTAAAAAAAACACTAAAAAGGCTGGGCGCGGTGGCTCACGCCTGTAATCCCAGCACTTTGGGAGGCCGAGGCAGGCGGATCATGAGTTCAAGAGATTGA
The DNA here is from genome assembly GCF_028858775.2 of Pan troglodytes. Lineage (NCBI taxonomy): Eukaryota > Metazoa > Chordata > Mammalia > Primates > Hominidae > Pan > Pan troglodytes. The sequence goes on along the minus strand of NC_072412.2, from coordinate 108,833,340 downwards.
GACTATCCTAGCTAACACGGTGAAACCCCGTCTCTACTAAAAATACAAAAAAATTAGCTGGGCGTAGTGGTAGGTGCCTATAGTCCTAGCTACTAGGGAGGCTGAGGCAAGAGAATGGCGTGAACCTGGGAGGCGGAGCTTGCAGTGAGCCGAGATTGCGCCACTGCGCACTATCCTGGGCAACAAAGCGAGACTCCATCTCAAAAAAAAAAAAAAAATTAGCTGGGCATGGTGGTGTATGCCCGTAATCCCAGCTACTCTGGAGGCTGAGGCAGGAGAATTGCTTGAACCCGGGAGGCTGAGGTTGCAGTGAGGAGAGATCACGCCACTGCACTCCAGCCTGGGCAACACAGCAAGACTCTGTCCCCTCCCGCGCTGCCAAAAAAAAAGTGTAAAAATTATTCTTAGCTTGCAGGCTGTTAAAATTTATATATATATATATATATACAGACCAGAAAGGATTTTACCCACAAGGCATGTTTTGTTGATCTTTGTTCTATAACAGTTCTTTGTATTCCACTAATTATTTTGTTTTAATCCATTTTTATCAAGTTAATTTTTGGGTGAGTATTAAATAGTCCATTCTTACATGCACATCAAGTAATGTGAATTCAATTAAATTATTTGAGTCTCAACAATCATTAATTAATGTACAACTTTCCGTATTCATTCTACTATTAAAAGCTTCTAAAGGTAAAATCAGCAAGCTGAAGGGGAAGATGTAGTCTCAACGAACCCCAGTTTTTAAATGTAAGAGATTTGGGGAAAAGAGGAATTATATATCTAAAGTGGTCAACACACATTTCTTATTTACCATAAAATATATCTTCCTTCCCAAATGTTCCTTTGTTACCTAAAATTGCACTGAAATTAAAAAAACAATGAAAGAAGATCAAGTTTTCTGGAGGAGAGAGAATTCATTTGAGTGTCCTATGACACGTTGTGGTGGAGACATGCAGGTGATAGATGAATGTCACAATCTTTAGACAAAAGAGTGCTGTCACTGAAGATATTATCTTGGGAATCATAAGATAGAGGTGGTATTTTAAACCAAGAGAGTAACTGACCCAGAAAAAGGGTGTAAGAGGAAAAGGAAAAGAATAAGCATGAAGACAATCTTGGAAGAATATGTGAGTGCTCTATTTTTGGCTCCGCCAAGCAAGATGTCACCCAGAATGCAATAAGACAGTCATGGAGGCAATGACTTGCTCTCCACAATTAGGAAAAGCTCAACTGGCCCATATGTCTCCAGCATACGCTCTAAAAGGCCGATTAGTAAGGGGAACGTGAAAGTAGGAGCAAAATCATCCAACATTTGTTTATCTAAATGTCATTGGCATTTAAGAAAGCTGAATGAAATGACAACTGCTATTCTCTGTGGACACCTATTGCAAAGAAGTTTTAGTTTATCTAAATAGAATGTCACTGGTTAATTATATTGCTTTGTGTCCACTTATAGCTATGCACAATATGCAAAATAAACATACATTGAATAAGAGTACTACCTTGATTTCTACTGGTACTATGAGAACTGGTTCAGCTCTTTGTTTTTTGTCTTTTCTTTTTCTGGCCATATAGAAATACAACTGGTAGTCTTCAAGTAATTTTTATTAAAATTCTCTATACAGTGGTTTCTTTTACACCCAAGTGAATGTTCTTCATAATCACTAGTTGTTAATAACTAATTGTTAACTTTTTGATGTTCTCCAGGGTTAGCTGCTTTTGCCACCTTAGTAGGCACAGTTCAAAAATATAGAATATAAAGTATATTTTAAAGAAACAATTGTTTAATGGAGAATTACCTAAATAGATTTTTTATAATTGCTAAACTCATACCTTCTTTTCCAACAGTGTATTTTATTCAGGCCTGAAAGAATACTTCAGGTTAAGATTGAATGAAAATGTAAGAGGTGATTCAATTCATGTTCATCTTTGACCAAAGCTGACAATTTCACAACTAAAATTTGAATCTGTCTTTGCTTTCAGGTTTGGTCCTAATACTGCATAATTTTGTAGGCTAGCTTCTTTTTCCCTTTCAAACTACAAAATGGAACGTTGGCACGCAAAGGTCACCTCAGCCAGCCAGTTTTTCACGAAACATGGCGCAGTGACATTTGAATTCAACCTCGTGTCTACTGAGCTGCCCACCAGACTTACTTTGACAGATCTGAGTATGATGGATGCAGATTTCCATCCAAAAGGTTTGGCTAGGCCTCAGCAGTAATATAACCTTTCTTAAAGGTTATTTTTAACCACTTGCTAAAAATTCCTTGAGGAAGAAAAAGTGACATGCCCTTTAGTAAAATGAATACAATAATACACCTACAATTGATACTGCTGCAGTAGAGTTCGGCCAATTGCCGGAGTGAGAACCTACTCTTTAATAACCAGGGGCTGTCCAGTCCTGGCCCAGCACTTGAATGAGATTATGTGGAAACTAAGCCTAACTCTAATTCTGAAACAAAGAAAAAGGGGGAGGGGGGACAAAAAAACCCTCTAAAGTAGTTCTTGAAACCCCTCCATTATATTGTCTATTAGCTCTGATACTGTTTTTATAAAGTCAAATCAAATATAATGCAATGGATTTATTCATTAGGAATATAATTGACTCAGTGAAGGTTAACCTAACAGTTAAACAATGTTTGGTTCTATTTCCAAAAGATTTTAATATGACTCCATCTCTAAAAAATAAAGCAGAAGAAGTACTGCAATCAGTACATTGACTGGACCAACAAAATTAGCAGCACTCCATTTGAGATAATAACTCAAAATTATTTCCTAAGTAAGACTCCATGTACTTTTACAATTTATTACTAAGAAAACAAAAAAAGATTGTACAAATATAATTAATCTTCTGACTCACAGCATTTTGGTAATGCAGATTTCATTCTGACAGCATCAAAGCCAATGCATTGCCATTTTTAATTCACAAGTAAAAAATGTATTATTCCAGGGTTCTCTAGTTATTAAGGTAATAAGAGTAATTAACAGCACCCTGCTGGCTACACATGGCTTGGACTGTGTGTTTCCAGGTTTGGGTAAATGGGTGGCACTGATCAAAGCCTTCTTCCTGAATCCCTGTTGCCTCACATTGTGGTAGTTGTGGCTATAGAGAATCCCCAAAGACAACTCTGGAAAAGACATAAGTATCTGGGAAGATTTTGCCCACTCTTTCACAGCAGAATTCAAAACCTAAGTGATGGCCCTATGGCGATGCTCAGAGAGAGACATAAACAGTGCAAAGTGAAACTGAATATCATTCTTTCTGAGATTAAGGTAATGCCTTCATCTAATAGTCATTTAAATTTTTCAATATTTCTACTATAAAAAGTAAATCTATTTCATTCATTTTGTTTTTTGAAAAACATTAGGTGTGATTTGTTTGTTATTTTACAAAAAAAAGAATATTCCTTCAATCCACTTAGCTAGTGTAAAAAGCTACAGGATGAAATGCCCACGTTTTGAGATACTCATGACTCAAAACAAACAAAAAAAACCCCTACTACACTCTTTTCCTTAAGCTACTTATGCAAATGTTAAATTTTTTTAAATAAATCTATTTGCTATTAGCGTCCATGAAGATGCTAAGCTTAGGTCCACCTCAGGAAAATTGTTATTGTAAAACACATGATGTGTGAAAACCTAATATTTCAGTTTTTAAATCAGTGCTCCCAGCTTTATTGCTTACAAAATGATATCTCAAAGAAAAGTACATAAAGGCAGAAGCCCCTCATTGGAGGTTAAGTTTGTTTCCTGCCTCATTCTTTAGCTGTATGAACGTAGAACATTCAACAATCAGGATGGGGTGGGTGTCTGACATGTTTTCACATATGGAGAGGCAGTGTGAGTAAACTTCCCATTTTATGGATTTTTCTAAAAAGCACAGAGCATGACTTCAAATGCATTAAACTCTGTTAACATGACTGTTGGGATGTCCCCACTGGCCCATGAGCATTGAGGTGTCGCTGAGCTTAGGGCTCTGAGGATTCCCGCGTGCGCAGCATTGCCAGAGGGGATAAATACCCCGGCTCCAAACTGATAAGTTCTGACTATATAGCTGCTGTGTCTTCCAACTATGAAAATTATTTTAGGTCCAAGAAACCTAGGCACTCAAGAAATGAGTTGGATTAAAACAATACTTCCAAAAATAACATTTAAGAAATACTATATTTAAAATCTTTCAGGTAAAACTTTGTAGATTTTGATGTAGTATAAAATTACTTATTTTGTATATTAAAATTTCCCCATTTGGCATTCAACCTTATAGGATTTATGATAGATATGGGTGGATAGATGGGTGGGGGGATAGAATGATTGGATGGTGAATACTTCATATGTATAAGGCAGGATATTGTTTGAAGTGAAAATGCCAGGCCCTTCTTCTCAAAGGCGAGACTTGAAATAGGAGGAGAATGATGAAGGCAGAAACGTTTTCTCTTGAGGGAAAATCTTACAACTTTAAGCCTTTGTTAGTTAGAAGAGACCCTTCTTGATCATGGAGTATTAGCCAATGAAGAGTTCTAGACAAAACTTTCTAAGGGACAGGATGGCACAAAAAATAAAATTCATTGAGAAAAGATGGGAAATTAGTTTGGAGAATGGGGATGGGCCCAAATATTTCAGTCTGTTTTGTGATGCAGCAATCTGAAGAAAATTGAGGTTCGTGATGGGGGATCCTATTTGCATCTTAGGGAGATGTTAGCAGTGATACCAAGAAAATTTAGACAGAAAATGCTGAAACACTGTGCAGAGATAACAGTAAAAATGGATAGTAAGGGACAGACCTAAGGGACAGTCCTTAAGTCCAATGGAAGGTCTTGATGGATGATTGACGGAAAGGGATGGAGGAGCCGAAGGAGTCAACGAGGAGGAGCACAGCCAGAGTGGGAAGCTGGGTGCACAGTGAGATCCTAGCCTGAGTGAATTCAGGAGTAAGGACAAGAAATTTAGCTGGAGGGGAGGCTGTCTGTATAATTTAGAAAGTGCTAATATTGAAGTCGCTGTGAAATATTCAAGCAAAGAAATGTCATACAAATTTTTGGAAATATAGATCTGCCATTTCAGAGAGAGGCTGCTGTTGTATATTTATGAGGCACCCGCAAAGTCAACAGCCTGAAGAATGGGTGACGAGAAAAAGGGATCATTAATATTTAAAGCATCAGTGAAGGAAGCTGATCCAAAGAAGGGGAGCAAAAACGATTGTCGGAATCCTATTAGAGGGGTCAGGTTAGGCTGGTGCTCTGGAAGCCCAAGGAAAAGCGGGTGTTTAAGAAATGAGAGAGAAAATATTGGATCAAATGTTACAGAAAACAATTATTAGTGTAGCCAAAAAACAGTGGCATACATTTTGCCAAATAAAAAGTCCACTTTATCAAATAAGGCAGCATCAATACATTTAGAAAGAAAAGTTTGTGATATGCCAGAGAGTGGATGAGAGCAGTTGAAAGAGTGGCTTCTAGCAATTCATTCATTCATTCATTCTCAGTGATTCCACACATATTTACTGATCACCTACTGCATGCCACATACTGTTAAAGACATTAGAGATATTGCAGTGGATAAAGTCAGCTCCTCTCTTGTATCCTTGAGAGGAGGAATCCTAAATTGAGGCATTTGGAGAGAATTTCATAAGTTTCATCATGAGAAGAAAGAAGGCATTGCTTGAACAGCGAGGTGTGGTGAAGAGGAGGCATTTTAGGATGAGGGAAATAAGTGCATATAGGGCCTAAAGGAAGAAAAGATAGAAAATAGAGAAGAGATCCCTAAGGAACCCGAGAATAAACAGAAGCCTAGTGATTGAGGGAGTGACAGCTGTTCCCTCCCCACCCATGACAAACGTGCGCACAGCTCTGATGATCCTCTACCTGCAGTCACAGAAATTCCCAAATACACAAAGGCACTGGGACCTCAGGGAGGACACTGTAGGTGTCCTGTAATCCTAACATTGTTGAGTGGGACAGCAGCCTGGAAAGATACCGGGGGTCTGCGTGATGGGCTGCCACACACCTCAGGAAAGAAAGTATTCTTGCTCTCAGGGAGAGCCCACACATCCTGCCTCAGTTGACCCATGTCTTCAGAAGCAGACACCATCATTGGGCCCTGAATCTCACACTGAAGGAAACCACATCCCAGAAATGTTAAGTTTTAAAGCCCTTCATTGGAATTTCAAGCACGGAGTTTAGCATATGGATGACAATGAAATCTTGAACTTATTTGAATGGACTAGAAAAATCTGATTAGCGATAATCGCTACACAAGCAGGTGACGAGTGAGTTAGCCACATTGTATGTAAACTTCTGTTTTTGGTACTTTATCATAAACAGACATATTTTGCTGCTGTTCTCAGAGCAGTTGCGTTAATTACGCTCCCTCGTACGCGGTGCATTATGTTCAGCAATTGTTGCTAGATTTCTCCTTTCTTGTCTAGCTCTGTTTGTGTTCTCTTTTCTGTGTCTTCATCTCAAATTCCTCTCCCTCCCAATAGACATCTACCTCCTCTAATAATGTGTTTGAAATAGATCCTCCAATATGTGTGTGTCCTTGTAAGATATGTAGTGTTCTGTTTGTTTTTAATTTACATAAGTAATATTGTACAAAAAAATTCCCTGCTGTTTACCTTTTCATCTCAGCACTATGTTTTTAAAATCCATCCATGTTGCTGAATGTACAGTCTGTCACTACAATACAAATTAGCTCAGATATAAATGGTAAACAGGGGAATGATGTCAAGATAACAAAGAATTTACATTGCTTCATAAGCAATTTTCCCAGCTTTCTCTTGTTTATGCCATCAAATAGGCGCTACTGAGCACAAAACATACAAATCCAGCTGAAAGACACAAGCACTGAAGACCACAGTAGTGGTCTCAACATCCATATACCTCACATGCTTCCTCGTCTTGGCTTAACCACCTACTCCATGGGCGCGTTGATCGGTGCTTCTCTTCAATCTTTGTGCCTTTTATTCCATCTCCAAATTCAGCAGGCTAAGCACTCATACTCTCTTCTACCATTTTACATTTAATTATTAAGATAAATCCTTCTGTGGACCTTAATAGTTTTGTATGTATTTAAAATTTGGTGTTTCTTCTTAATAGTAAATACAACACATATAGTTGTACAAACTGGGGGGCAAAATCTGCGATATACATAAAAAGCAAGTGATTTATAATTACAATGTGAATATGGATCTTAATCCAAATTAATATGAAAAATTGGAAAAGCAGACTAAAGAAACAATACAAAAAGAAAAAATAACAGTGGCTAAAGAATATAAAAACATGCTCAAATTCACTAGCAATAAAAAAGAAGGAAATTAAAACAATAAGAACACATTTTAACCTTCAGATGGCCTAAAACAATCTGGAAAGGGACCTGATAAAATTACAATAGTGGTTACTTCTAATGGGAGGGAAGTCAGAAAAGAGATGTGGGGACCATAATTCTCTTATTGTTACTCTCTACAGTTCTATGCTGTTTCATGTTTTTCACCATGAGTAGATGTTTAGGCCATTGAGTTTTTTAATATACATTTAATAGAAAAATCATGGAATAGTATGTATGACCAAGAAAGGTTTCATAACATAGGTGTGGCTTGGGCTTAAGGGATAAAAAGGAGTTGTTCCCTAGAGCACATTTGGCATTGTCAGGAGGCATTTTCAGGTATACAAGGGAGGGGTGCTCCTGACATCTAGCAGAGAGGAAACCCAGGGATGCTGCTAAACAACCTATGGTGTACAGGACAGCCACCAACACTAGAAAACCATGTGGTCCAAAATATCAACAGCCCCACGGTTGAGAACCCTTATTTCGAAAAAGGAAAGGGATGCCTGCCTCAAAGGAGAATGGCCTGAACAGAGGCAGCGAGGAAAGAATGCTGACAGTGTGAACAGTCGGCAGTGATTACAGCAGTGACTCTGGAGAGGAGGGGTCAGGTACTCTCAGGGGGGCACTCAGCACTCCATTAATACACTCCTAAGAATTTTTATACTCTTCAGGGGACAAAGCAGAGGGAAATGAGGAAAACAGCGTTAAAGCTGTTTTGGTTGACTTGCATTACTTCAGACTTATTCCATTTAATTTTATACCCTGTGATTATTTAAAAGGTTTCCATTTTAATCAAGACTATTTTCTGCATTTTAGAAGTCTGTTCTGCATAAAATATCACATGTATATAATGACATTTGAGTGTCCAGTTTGATGCTGTTTTTAAAAGTGGGTTACACACAAAAGGATTAGTAAATATGGAGTTCTATCTGATAAGCTGGATTAGTGAGACCTGGCATGAGGAAGAAAATGATTAAGAGAATAAAACATTCATTTCCAGTAAAATCCCTGCCATGAAGCGTCAAGATATGCTCTGATAAGGGATTTCCTTGCAGAAGGTGAACCTGGGAATCACTAGATCCCAAACGTTGATCAGGATGATCAAATGTCTTCCTATTTAAACCCAAATAGATATTCCTGTCATTGCAGCTCTCTTGCAGAATAAAATTTTGGTCTAGGAAGCTCTGCTAGGTTAACAGTGAAAAGGAAATGGATGTGACTTCCTTTGTCAAACACTTTTGCAGACGCTGCTATACATGGATGATTTGATAGTGAAAAAGGTTTGCTCTGGCCAAAATCACATTTTTTAATGATTTAGCCTGGGTTGTCAGTATGAAGAGGATGGTACACAATCATCTACATTTTACAAAGATACTCCTGGGCTGTACCATGACTCTCCCAAGATTTCAATTCCCAATTATCTAGTTTACTGGCAATACTGTCCAGAAAGCCTCTTTGATTTAGCAAGGTAAGCCTCGTACTTTGACAAAATGCACCAAGAAATTTTGATATCAAGCCTAAGCTGGCAGATACTCCAAGCAAATGCATCTCAATAGTCCAGAGGGACCATTTGAAACATCTTCAGTAACTGGAGAAAGAAGGAAGAGGCATTCATCTCCCTTAGCATGGCAGCTACAAATGTGCAGGTTGTTAGCTCAGTTGAGCAGAGAATTGTGTTAATGAGACCAAGGTCACAGGTCTAATTCCTGGGTAGCCCGCTTAATTCTTATCTGGTATGTGGCCAGAGTATCTATGCAGGTAAAGCTCCTTGGGCTCAACGTGATCCAATGGGAAATTGCAGATGAAACAATTTGCAGATGAAACAAGGAAGATTACAATCTTTTCAGATGGGTTAAGAATGATGTATACAGGACTCCATTAACTAATTATTTTTTACATAGCATTTCTTGAAAGTTGTTCTAAAAATCTACATTTAAATGGTTAATCGCTTCGTGGAAATAGGACATTTTTGTAAAAATAGACAATCAAATGAAAATTAAATATCCGACATATGTACTGGACTTTTGAATTATTTTCTTTTACTTCTCATCTGCTTTTCTGGTCTTCATAGACATGGTCCAGATTGAAAAGTATTAGAAAGTAGTGCAAGAAATTCCAAATATTACACATATGTCACATTCATTTATAGTTTTTATTTTTCATGTGTTATTTTTAAGACAGAGTCGCACTCTGTCACCCAGGCTGGAGTACAGTGGCACGATCTTGGCTCACTGCATCCTCTGCCTCATGAGTTCAAGTGATTCTAGTGCCTCAGACTCCCAAGTCGCTGGGATTACAGGCACATACCACCATGCCTGGCTAATTTTTGTATTTTTAGTAAGACTTTCACCATATTGGCCAGGCTGGTTATTGTCTTCTTAATAATGAGATGGTTAGTAGATACATTTAAATCCACCATAGTCTCCCCAACCAAAATTCCATAAATAGCATATCTTGATGTAGTCCATGAACCTACATCACCTTGCAACATGTTAGAAATACAGAGCCTTGGGCTTCACCCAAGACAAATTAATTTAAAAATCTGTATTTTGACAAGATGCCCAGGTGAGCCAGGTACATGAAAGTTTGGGAATCACTGCTCTAATATCTAGTGAATGCTGCAATCCATGGTACATCTATAGAGTCATCTGTCCTCAGTAACCATTCTTTGATGTACCAGTCACCTGTTTTACAAGGTTGATAACAACACCTGTTATCAGCTGTCGAGTTGTTTCATGAAAAGGTTCAGAGCTTATTGGAATTTCATGTGGTATCATAGTTATCCAGATGTCTAAACCATCAGCAGGAGACAGTAACCAGCAAAGGTTTTCCAGTTCAACATATTCCTTTACCTGTGAGTGAAAATCAAAGGCTGCCATTGAATAAAAATAGAACATATTATGTATTTGTTGACTAACCAGGTAAAATTTAATGGCTTATTTGTGGTATCATTTTAATGGCTTACAGTCTGTAAATGTGCCATTTGGATCTGCTGCACTGCGGATTGAACATTGGAAAATGTCTTGTGAATGTACTCATTAGTTAATAAAAGTAGTTAATATTGAAATACTGTAGTTTTGGTAGTTTCACGCACAAGCAGCCCTTTTCAAAAGTTTAGAACCAGTGATTTCCCATAGGACAGAGACCACTGAATACTTCACCTTTTAAATAAACTATTATTTAAAGATATGTTAAAAAAATAATGTACCAAATATTTTAACTGTATTAGCCAAGAATGAAACAACTCTTCAGAAGAAAAGAGGTTTTATTTCAACGTATCAAAAGCACTGAACAAAGAATTGAGTATTTTTAGCTCAGTACTTTTGTTTCAATATCTAACGAAATAAATGTATATGATTAAAATCTCACTCGTATTTGAGACATACAATTTTCTTTGAAATGCTGACTGTGCAGAACACATTTCTAACCTAAGTTATAACTCTCTTGCTCTGTTGTCCAGTTTTCAAAAATTACCTGATAGGCTTCGAAGTGTTATGCTGTGCTATGTCTTTTCAGAGATGGAAAAATACAGAACAAAGGCCATGAAAAGTAACGAGTGATTTCTTTGATCTAATAAAAATCAATCAAGCTGATTTTTGTTTTTCTTCTTGGGTGGTTTGTCTATTGCAAACAGTCCTTTTCTCACAGGCTGGAAAGACAGCCTCCTCCTTGTTTAATCTTCTATGACCAGGTTTAGCCACACCTTCTGTCCAGACCTCTGACTCCTTGTGTACTGGGATATTGATAGGCAGGAGCTAAGGCTACAAACTTCCAGGGCCTGGATAAGTCCCTAAAGGGCCAGGGTGGAAGTGCTGGCCAAATACAAGCCAGTGAGTTACTAGGAAAGCAGACTAGCAGTTAAACTGGCAGGCTAACAGTTGAGACCAGCCAGACACACCCTGCGCCATCTTCATCTTTCTTTGCCACAGGCAACCACCACATTCCACAGTCATTTTCAAAAACATTGTTAGAGCAGGTTTATGCCTCTTCTGATTTGGCAAATGCTCCATATATTTACTGTGATCAAAGAACATTGTCATTAAATCCACAACAGTTGAAAGTAGAAAAAAGAACTTTAGAGTAAAAACGTATGACCCTTTCTCATCACAAACACAAGAACTCTGACCAATTCTCTTAGGAAAATGAAGGCAAGAGAGGGAAACCCAGACTGAGTTTCTGTGCTGATTCCAGCAAACTATCAAGCCACGGTGGATGAGAAGTCCTGAAAACAGCCCAGCAGACCCTGACTCCTGAGACACAAATGCATTTACATTAACTTGAATGAGGTTAATTTTTGGTCTTGGACCTCTGATAGATTTGAATTTTCTTAAATCAAAGTTTTTCTATACACCCTGGTCTAGACCTCATATCAGAAACTTAGAGGGTGGCCAGGCGTGGCAGCTCATGCCTGAAGTCCCAGCACTTTGGGAGGCCAAGGTAGACGGACAGTTTGAGCCCAGGAGTTTGAGACCAGCCTGTACAACATAGTGAGACCCCGTCTCTAAAAAAAAGAAAAAAAAAAAGTTAGCTGGGCGTGGTGCCATGTACTAGTAGCCCCAGCTACTCAGGAGGCTGAGACGAGACAATTACTTGAGCTCAGGAGGCTGAGGCTGCAGTGAGCTGAGATCAGATGACTGACCACACCACTGCAGTCCAGCCTGGGCGACAGGTAGATTCCGTCTCAAATAAATAAATAAAAATAAAAAAAAGAAACTTAGAGGGCAAGTTTTCGTCTCCCTGAGGTTCATCTTTTTTCGATATACAGACAAAATACCAAGTTTAGGCCTTTGGAATTTACCATGACTGTTTACAATTTTAATAGCTACAGGTTGTGTGGAAGTTAGCAACTGAAAAATCACCTTTCAACAGGCTCTCAACTAATATAACTTACTTAATATAATTGCTAAAGATAAATCTATTCCCCTCTCTTACTTTTCTCCCCAGACTAAGTGTTAGGACATTCCAAGTTTACCCCAGTAGAAACTCAATTGAAGGTGAAAACAAAAAAGTCAAGATAAAGTTTATAAAATGCATCTGTTACAGTTTTGACATAAATAAGTACTCCCAAGGACAAATGAGGTGTAATTAATATTGCTGTTTCAGTCTTTAAAATTTTTCCTTGGGAAACAAAAAGCCTTTTAAGATTTTTGATGGATCCTACTCATCACCTTTAGTCAAGAGTGACAGCACAACTTTCACGAATACATTTATTCTTTAGATTTATATCACCAAAGCCTCTGGAGAAATGCACAGACAGAAAGTTCATGCACTGCCTTTCTGACTTTCTCAGTGACATTCCAGAAAGCACAGTGGTAAAACAGAGCCTTGTACACAGATTGGAGCATCAATGTTTAATTTACATCAAAACCATCCATTGTCACTTGGTTTCACCTAATACCATTTGCTAATCTTAGTATTGGATGAGAATATAGTGCTCTAAAAACTGTGGGAAACAATGTATCTATTTCCTAACAATGCAGAAAATCTAACGTTTACTATTACACATATTTAAATACATGTATTTCAAATTGCAGAATCAACACAAAAACCTTCATTCCTACAGTTTTTAATCCAATAATTAAAAGATTTTGTATGTAGAAATATGTATGTTTTATACATATAATGGACAAAATCTAGCAAATATTTTTTACCATTCTCTTTGGCATGACTAAAATATTGATCTATAATTTAAGGTATATAGTACAAAGTTTTGTATTTGTTGGTATTAACCAATCCTCTTACTTTAACTGGAAATTTTTAAATCAATCACCTTTGAATTATGATGTAAGCATCAAAGATGTGCCACGGAACAGATGTTTATAAAATGAAACTATCTTTTAAACATCAATAAAAAGTAAATTTAAGTTCTTACAATATTTGTGATGCCTCAAAAACATGGAATCATAAAATTTTAGAGCTAGAAGAGATATTCGAGATTCATAGTTCGATGTCATCATTTTAAAAATGAGGAATCTGAGAGCTGGAAAGGTTAATTGACTTTCTCCTTCTCAAGGTCACGGAAGTTGTAAGTGGCAGAGTGGGAATTAAACATCCCAGACAATCCACATGGCCTTCCTTTCACAAGGGGTGTGGCATTTTAACTCTGCTGCAATGATATTCTTGCAGATACACACACCTGGCTCCAATTCCGTGCTTCTACTGAAAGGAAAATAAATTGCACATAGGCCCTTTCATTATTCCAGGTCCATACTTCTGACATAACTTGGTGCCCCCATAAACCAGCAGGGCTAAATCTGCCCCTGTAACGGACTAGAAGTCAATCTATGAACATTGACATAAAATCACTCTGAGGAAATATTGAAACATAGAAATCCTCCCAGGCAAGTGTCAAGGAGCTTCTAAGGTCGTCTAGTAGCAGAGTGTCTGTGGGAACATCTCAGAAGCTGGGTAAAGTTACAAAGTTATCCAGCAATCCAGTTAATAGGTAAATAATAATAATTAATTAACCAACACTTTTAAATAAAAAGAAATTCCTCAAAACCTCCCTCAGAACATCTCCGTATCTCTAGTATCTAAACGAATGCCTGGCATGGGCCGGGCGCGGTGGCTCACGCCTATAATCCCAGCACTTTGGGAGGCCGAGGCAGGCGGATCATGAGGTCAGGAGATCGAGACCAGCCTGGCTAACATGGTGAAACCCCATCTCTACTAAAAATACAAAAAATTAGCCAGGCATGGTGGCGGGCACCCATAGTCCCAGCTACTTGGGAGGCTGAGACAGGAGAATGGCGTGAACCCGGTAGGCGGAGCTTGCAGTGAGCCGAGATCGCACCACTGCACTCCAGCCTGGGCGACAGAGCGAGACTCCGTCTCACAAAAAAAAAAAAAAAAAAAAAAAAAAGAATTCCTGGCATTTGGTTGATTTGTTATTATAAATGAAATACACATTGATGTTCATTAGCAGATTAATAAATCCAAAAATTAAAATAGGTCCACACACTAACCTACTGAAACCAGCGTGACTGGAGGCAAAGGCTGGCAGGCTTCTGGGATCTATAGCTTGATTTATGCCTGGTAACTCAGCTGAGATAAGAAAGCCCAGATCCAGGCACCAGCAGGATTGGAAGGCTGCCTGGGATGTGTATATTGAGGAATCATCTAAAACGGAGCACCATTAATGAGCTAAACACAACTCAAAACCAGAGGAAAAGAAAAGAACTTTCAGCCAATTGTTACTGATGTACGAAAAAGGAACGGATGCTTGGAGATCTTGACCGGTAGGAAATAAAGACATTATTTTCAATGTTCTGCATTCACATGCGTTTAGAAATAGATGTGTGAAATGTTCTAGATGCTGCACTCACCCTTCTTTCCTGCCACTACTGAATACTACTATAGCTAAGTTGTAATTTGCACAGACCATTAAATTTCTTCTTGCTCTTACGCCATATCCAGATATGGCATAAGAACAAAAAACACAGACAAGAGTATGAGGTAAGAAGTGAAGCTCTAGATCAGGTCTCCAAGGTTTTCGGCCATGAATCCTTTTGGCAGTCTAACGGACTCATGGTTCATGGATTCATGATTTATGGACTCTTTGCAGAATAATGTTTATAAATATATAAAATATAAATTTAATATTAAAAATATGAAATATTTAATATAAAGATAATGCAAATAATAAAGACAAATATAATAGTAAATATAAAAATAAAACACTACAAAGGAAAACAATTATATTGAAACACATATCAATATATTTGAAATATGCATATCAATATATTAATGAGAATCTGCTATAATTTCTCAATAAGTGAATGATATTTTAATATATCTACCACAACTGTGTCATGATAAAATCCTAAGGCTTTTTGCAGGAGTACCATTTCTTTCATAGTTAAAAAAAAAATGTGGGTGGTAGTTAAAAAAAAAAAAAAAGAAAAACTTTGTGATATTTACAGGTGATAAAGTCCACAGTTACTGCTGATGCTTCTGTGGTGGGTCCGCATTGATAATTAGAGAAAATGTTCCATTTTGGTAGGAAGTAAATGAAAACAAACATACACAATTTTTTTTCAAGTTCATGGAATCCCTTAATTCTTTCCACACACTCCCCAGGAGGTGTGGCTCCAGGTTAAGAACAACTAATTTGGAGTGAGACCGACCCCAAGATGGAAATTTAGCTCTGTCACAGGTGATCTGCAATGCTGGATAGGTTGCTGATCTTCCATGAGCTCTTCAGAATGGGGGAGAATTACATATGACATGGAATTGTTGAAAGGAATGATGTCAGCAGCATGGTTAGCACACTGTCTAGCACATATTAAACTCTCAATGTATTATGCTTTTGATATGCAGTGGGATAATTTTTCCTCCTTGATAGTTAGTCTTTCAGGATAATTTGTTTACTTCCAAGTAAGCAAGTAATATTTCTTCTCTTTGCTGAGGATTCAATTCCTCTTCATTTTAGCAACTTAATTCACAAAAACAAAACAATATCAAAGTGCTAATGGGATCAAGGTCACATGTGATTCTATCTGAGCCCTAATACAAACGTTTCTTACACTAAAATTTAAAAAAAACTTCATAAAATAAACAAAATATCAAAGCATTTTGATACACCCAAATGCATACTACTGGGGAGGAGTTGGGCATTGAATTTGAGAGCCTAAGTCCATGAGATCAATGAGAAAACACAGTGCCTTCAGCAATAGATACCAAATGTGATGTTGCCATTCAGAAGAACTGGATGTTTGCACTTAATTCATCTAAAATTCTTAAGTCTCAGAAAAACTAAACAGAATAAAATCTCTGATGATATAAGTTCAGCACAACAAAGGTCAGGTCAGACATGCCCACCTCAGAAGCAGGTGAGAGGCTCTCTGTTACCTCTAGCAGGGTGCTTAGGTGGTTCATCTGTAACCCCATTTCAAAGCATTAATGAAATTTTCACTCAACCTCGCCCCCTGCCAAAAGAGATGAAATGGAAAAGGAGGTATCATGTTGGTTGGGAGGAAAATCAGAGACTTAGAAAATAAGATTTGCTGCCTTTTTGCCTGTTTAGAATATTAGCAAATACCAAATTTCCCAGACTAACTGGTATTTTTCATCAGTATTTTCATTTAGCTATCGGCTTACCCTTCTCTACACGAAAGTGATTCAGTTCATTTAATCAAGCACATTTTGAAGACGATTATCTGTCATTCATCTTCAACAATTGCTTATTGGTGTCAGCAACAGCATGAGATTCTGGAGGCTACAACCATGAATAAAAACTCATCTCTATTTTAGGACCTTGTAGTTTAATGTGCAAGATATGAAGCATATTCAGGATTCTAAAAATGAGCCCTAGTTTATCAACACCCAAATGTAGCCTTCTGGGACTGAGAGTACATGCTTCTGCTTAAAAAGATATCAATAATGTTTATGTGAATGAATGAGTGAATGAATGAATACATGTAGAAAAAGTATTCCCAGAGATGTATGACTTGAATATATTTATGCTAAATAGATGTCTGATAAATGTATACAGAAATCTTTGCTCTGCACCAAAGAAGTGTTCCCAACATCAAGGACTCATCCAAGACCAGAGAAAGGTAATAAATTGATTAGTTGCCAGGAGAACACAAAAACAGTTTGAAAAGGAATGTTTATTATTTTATTTAGAAGACCCTCCAAAATTAAAATTACCAGAGGAACATTAACTTTATTTGGGAGAATTAAAGAAGAAAATTAATAGCTTAAAAAAAAAAGATTTAAAATGAATTGCAGATACTAGCAAAGGAAGGAAATAAAGGGGAGAGTGTTGGCAACCTATGAAGTGACCTGTATCTCTGGAAACAAAATAGGAGATGGGAATAAAAAGTGCAAAGAAGGAAAGATGGCATATGGTTCCAGCATGTGGCTACCTTTTAACAGAAAGGTAAGGAAAAAAAAATAGAAGTCAGAACCTGGGAAGAGAAACTAGGAAAAGAATGGAGATATGTTACTACCCATAAAAAGAGAAGACTGCTTTATGAGGTAATAAATCCCCATCTTTGAAAGTATTGAAACAGGAGATGAGTAAACAAGGAAAAGGTAGAGGTGATTGATTTATCATGTGTGGAGTAGGTTAAGTGACATTGAGCACTTGAGGTGTATTCTAATGCCTAGAAAAGCCTATAATCCTATGAACACTTCAAAACAAAAGTAGTGTGAGGGCACACCTTGAAAGCAAAAGAGAGGAGGGAGACTCAGAAAAGTAAAAAGAAAGTGGAAGAGAGAGAGAGGGAGGGAGATAAGGACAAAGGAGAGAGGGTGGGAGGGGAAAAAAAATGATGAAGGAAGGAGCCATCCCAAGTCCCCAGTGCCAAAGTAAACCTAGTTCCTCTTTGAAAAGACACCTGTGTAAGGTCAAGAAAATTGCCAGCTGAAGTAGCACTACTAGGGAAATGGGAAATGGCCCATAAGTTGGTTTGGTGGAAGTTATTTCAGGGATAGAGAATAAGCGGAGGTTCTGATTATTATGCCACCAGAACTGCAGGAGAGCTCCAGGAACAAATTGCCCCCAGAGCCCCACCCTCAGGCTTCATAACACTAGTTTTCAACAAAGGGTTTATGGATCCCCCTGCAGCACCCTAGTATATCACACCACACCACTAACTAGTCCAATAAATGCCTTTCTTTTGCTCGAGAAAATTCACTCCTGCTGTGATTTGAACCATAGACCCTTAGATGCAGAGGAACTAGAATCAAAATGGTGATGGCCAGCCCTAGAAATAGCCATTTAATCAGCTCCCTGTGTGTTTATAAGTTGCCAAGCGGGAAAAGTTCATGCTCACTGAATGCATCGGCTTGAACTAATGGAATCAACCATATTTGTGTGACTAAGAAGCTGACAGTGGAACCAAGTATTCTGGTTTTTCCCATTTTCCATTGTCCGATGACTTCATTCAGCAACGAAGGTGGATGCAGGGAGTTAACACTTTTATTTTTCTTTCATGGGGAATCCAAATTTAAAGTTTTGTTATCCTTCGAAACAATTTTTCTTTCTAGTAAGGTAATTTTTAAAAATAAAAACAGTATTTATTATAGAAACTCTTTGGAAAATGGTTCTTTAATGTTTTAGAACTTCATTCATTTTCATCAAGGATTCAAGTTCCTTTAAGAAAGATCAACACTTGCAAAATTAACGTTATAAATTGTACAAAAAGAGACAGGCTTGACACTCAACCAAGTAACATAGAAACCCCTATTTCCTTATAAACTTCCATCATTTATTTTCTTTTCTCTAATTTTATTACTCTAAAGTTCTATTTAATGTAGCTGTATTAGGACCAAGAAAATTAATATTAAACTACTGGAAGTGAAAATCAAGGCACCTCTGATTTAAGGACATTTTTTAAAAAAACTTTTTTGAATCGGTTTCCTGGCTGTTTATTATATATCTTAACAAGATCTAAACTTTCTTTCAACCATTTTTAGATAATTCAGAAGTTGAAACATACCAAATGAGAATGATAATATTCTTAGTTAATATAATTTATCCTATCTCCCCAGACCCACAATTTTTTAAAATATTTATTATTGCAACAGCAAAATAGTTGATGTAGAAGGCACTGAAGTGCACCATTGCCTTCAGTCACCAACACAGAAAGTGTGATCTCTCTCTCTCCAAATCTTTCTCTCACTGCTTTTTCCCCAAGGTCTGGTTTCTCTGCTAAGTTTAACACCAAAAACTTTACGTTTGTGACACTGTTTTGATTTTTAAGCAAGCTACAAGAACTCTACAATTTGCAACTTGGATAATATCGTTACTGATTTTAAAGTACCAGTTAGTATCCCTCAACTTCTTTGAGAATAAAAAGATTTCAAGAAAAAAATGACAGTTTTTAATTGTTTCCCTTATCTGTGAAAGTCCTTTGTTCGGAAGTACAATAAGAGGTTTCTAGGCATAAATGTACTATTTCTGCCAAGAAGGAGATCTAGGTAGATGTGGAAATAGCATCAACAAGCAAATTTTGTACATTATGCGCATTTTCCATTTGCCTGGTCTTCTACTAGATTTTTAGAAAAGAATTCTGCATTAAGGAGAGACTAGATGTTCACATACATTTATTAAGAATAGTAGTAAAAACTGTCAGAAGAGTCCAAAGAGATGGCACGGAAATTTGGAGAAATAAGCAGGAAAACTTTTCCTGGGGAGGTCACGTTCCTGGGTAAGGAAGGCCAATATCTCAGATGTGACACACATGGAGGATGAGAAGGGAGTTCACACTAATCTTGAGAATATAGTGAGACAATGTAAGGGATCAGCCACCAGTGAATGCTCAAGCAGATGCAGGAAAAATATAATAGGCTTCCCTAATAAAGAAAACAAGTAGTTATGATGGTACTTGGAATGTAAAATGCCATGGTGCTTGATAGAAAAAGGTTATTCAAAAGCACATGATCCCTACAGCCAGGTAGAGGTCAAAAGCAGTACCCAATAAAAGAAATGCCCCAGAAAAAAAGAAAAATCATTTTCTCTCTAAAAAAATTAAACTGGAAATTTCAAATGCCCAAAAAGTATCCCTGTGTAGAAGTCATTGTAAGATGCATGTTATCTCTTAAAGAAGCAAAAAAATCAGGGATTTCTGGTCATCTAAAGACAGATTTTTGAGTATAATCTATAGAAAGCAAAAATCTCACTAGTGGCAATAACTCAAAAAAAGAATGTGTGAGCAGAAGAAATGTTATTTTATGTGACAGAGAAAAAGGGTTTTCTGAGATCCTGGCAGATTTCATCTTATACAGACCAAAGGATAGAGATGCTGAGCCTTTCGTCTAGGAGGGCAACATAATCCTTAAGGGTAAAGATAATGTTTAAGTGTCCTGGCCAGAGGAGATAGGCTTGAGATTCTGCATCTCCCTAGGTCAAATTGTACCCCTGGTTAACTTCTTTAATTTAAATTGGCTTCCTTGGGAGAGGATATTTGAACTACAGATAACAGTATCAACTTGTAAAGCTTGCCACTGAAAAGTTATGAATTTGCATTCTCATGTATTCATTAGCTTCTCATAAATGGTATTGCTAGTCCCTAAAGGCTGATCAATACTTGGGACACCAAAAATTCAAACTGGGTCTCACTAAGGTACTTGTTCCATCATAAGGCTTGTCTAGGTCACCTGCCCACTCCAGTCTCTGCCATCTTTGTAATACCATTCTTTAACTTCAGCAAAGGCTTGGAGAGGCAAAGCCTATTAATGCTGCATGTGCATGTGGTAGGTAGAATGATGCTCTTATCCCCTGCAAGATCCTCACCTTCTAATCCCTCGAATCTGTGAATGTGTTAGATTACATTGCAATGGGAATTCGAACTTCAGATTGAATTAAGGTTGCTAATCAGATGACCTTAAGATAGTGAGCTTATCTTGCATTATCCAGGTGGCCCAAGGTAATCCCAAGGATCCTTAAAAGTGGAATAGAAAGGCAGATAAAGAGAGTCTGAAGATGTGGCAAGGGAAACAGAAATGTTATCTTGCTAACTTTGAAGATGGAGCAAAAAGCCATGAACCAAGAAATGTGGGTGACCTCCAAAAGCTGAAAAAAGCAAAGAAACAAATTCTCCCCAACTCCCCAGAGGGAATGCAGCCCTGCCCACACATTAGTTTTAGCTCAGTAAGATTCCTACTGGCCTTCTAGCCTGCTGGAAGATAATAAAGTTGTACTCTCTTGAGCCACCCTACTGTGTTTGTAGTAACTTGTTACTGTAGCAATATAAAACTAATACACCCTGTATCCAAGTAAAACTGCATTATGATTCCACTTAATATGAGATCTGAAGAGATTGCTCTAGCTACTGTTGGTGATTAAAACCATAAGCATTCAAAGTAGACAAACACTAATTCATATCCTAATGTGGGCCATTTAATGGTGTGAAGAGTAAATTATTTACTCTCCAACCCTCAACTTCATCATCCATTAAATAAAGTGAGAATCTACCTCACAGATTGTTGTGAGGATTTAAAAAATTAAGTTTTCCAGTCCAGTAAAAATGTGTTTCACACTCATACATGCCAAAATATTTGATAACGGGAAGTTACGCAACAATTTAAAATACTAGTTAGAGCTTCTATTACATGTTGGAGCTATAACAATGAACAAGGCAGACACCTAAAAATAACCATCTGGCAGTAATATCCTATGATAAGCCCTTGATGAGAGTACACAAAGCTCTGTTACCACATAGAGGGGACTTTGGCTGGATTTAGGGGTCAGATAACCCTTCTTAGTGGAAGTAAATTCTAAATGGAGGCCTAAACAATAAAGAGAAAGTAGACAAAAATGGGTGGAGGAATAGTGATAGCAACAGGAGACAGACAAATGCCTAGGCAGACAGGGACAGGTCTCTGGTCAAACCCAACCTTCAAGCCAAGGACAGTTTAAAGCCTGAAAACTGAGCTGCCAGTTCTCCATACAGTCCAAAACTGGAGTGAGAACTTCCATCCCTTCTTGCCCACTCTCTCTTGATTGGTTCCCTGTAATGATACCTTTTAATTAATCTAATGGTGCCTTTTCCAAGGCCACCCATGGACCAATCAGCACACACTCCTCCATTCTAAGCCCATAAAAACCCCAGACTCAGCCTCACAGATTGCTACCATCTTTTGGGTCCCCTCTCAACACTGAGAACTTTCTTTCTGTTGCTTAATAAAATTCTCCTCTGACTTACTCACTCTCTGGTGTCCACATACCTTATTCCTCTTGGTCACAGGACAAGAACCTGGAACTAGCTGAACTATGGAATGAAACAGCTATAGTACTCCTGCTCACGAAGCTGCAGGTGGAGGGAATAAAAGAGCTGTAACACTCCCTCCTGCTCACTGAACAATGAGAGAAGCAGCCACTGGGTGCCACTCCCTCCCACTTGCCCATCTACAGAGTGAAAAAGCTGCCACAATAGTGGAAGTGCATTCTAGATAGAGAAAGCAATATGATGAAGAGCATGGTAGCTTGGCACTCAAGGGAATTGAAAATAACAATAAAACAGGTGCATTTATGAAGAAAGCAAAGACCAAAACATGAAGTGTCTTTTATTATTATAGCCATGTGGGTTTATTGCAAAGTTTTAAGTGAAGAACAGATACTGATCATATTTGTATTCTAGAAAGAGCATTCTAGCCACAGGTTAAAAAACAAATTTGAAAACCTAGAAGGATGTAAAGGCAACAGAAACCAATTGGGAAACTGTTGTTACAATGCAAACAAACTACTTACTATTATTACTTTTGCCATCAAGCATATAAGAAACAGGAATGAATATGAAAGAATAAAATGAGATGAGCACATAAAAGCAAATCCACCTACATGTGTTTTATCTCAAAAAATCATCGTGCAGCTGCACAGAATAACAAGTGTAGAGAGACAAGAAGAGTCTATCTGCCATTTACAGGCAAGGGAGCAGGGCAGGATGAAGGGCATGGTGTGGTACAGGGCAAGATCTCAGACCCGACAAAAGATGAGACCATCCTGGTTAATTGTAAACTCTAAGTCTTACATTACTGAGTTCTCCCAGGAGAATTCTAATGGAAAGTAGACAACTACTGGGTCTCACCAAGGTTACCTGTTCTTCCATAAGGCTCATCTAGGTCATCAGCTTACTCCAGTCTCTGTCATCTTTGTAATATCATTCAACTTAAGCCAAGGCTTGGAGAGGCAAAGCCTATTAATGCTGTACGTGTATGTGGTAGGTAGAATGATGCTCCTATCCCCTGCAAGATGCCCATCATCTAATCCCTGGAACCTGTGAATGTGTTAGATTACATGAATAAGGAATTAGGACTACAGATTGAATTACAGTTGCTAATCAGATGATTAGATGCAGGAAGTGATTGATCACAAAAACATTCCTGGAGAAATTTTGGCCTCATAGGAGACAGAGCCATCTTAGGAAATATCACTCACTCAAACCCACAAATACCTCAAAACCCTGCCTTATTCTGAGCCAATGTGGAAGAGTGAAGGCTCTGTCTCACTGGGCCTCTCTTCACACACAGTAACCTAAGACCTAGTGGGAAAATGACTGTGATGGATGAAGGATCTAGGAGAGGCAGTAGAAGCTATGCATGTCCAAGTGCCCAGAAGAATGGGAGCCGGAAGAGATAGGACCAGGGCATTGCACATGACGATGCAGGGTTTGCCAGACTGCCTATGCAGGAAATTTGGCAGAAAAAGTCCTCAGACTTCCAACAAGAAAACCTTGATGCATCAGTGCAACCTTTCTACATTTGTAGAAATGAAAAAGAACAAGTTATTTACAGCAAACTGTGCACCAACACTATAGAATAAAGGTAATTTTCATTATAAAATTGTGACTGTCAGATATAAAAATGAACACATTAAATATATTATTTATGAAGAAAGTGGTGAGGTGTTACCACCAATTCAAAGGAGAAACAAAAAAGCAAATGTATAGATTAGGAATATTAAAATGAATGTACAAATGGAGACAAATCTGTTCTCTTCCGGTCAGGGGAGGGAAGTCAATTGAAATGTCTCCACTGGACAGAATTTGTCTACAGACAGGAGTCAGGGTTTCATGTTGTTTTAGCGGTTTTCTGTCAGTTACTGACATGCTAGTGTTATAAAATAGCTCCCATGGAATATGCTTTAAGCAATGCATAGTTTTTCACTGGAGCTTAAATCTTCCTGAGTGCTTTGACTGGTATTTGTCTATAGTGACTTACCAAAAGCAAGCTTGTAGATGGTCCTAGAATTTAAAACTAAGAAGCCAATCTTCAGGCCATCTGCTGAGGGTGATTAGGATACTGAGGAGGTCCTAGGAGCTATGGCACCCAGAGTACCTTGCTTGTGCATCTGACAGGGCGGCTCACTGCTGTAGCACTTTTCTGAAGATCTGCCCTTTAATATTTGATCCCACACCCTACCTATGTAAAGTTCCTTATTTCTAAGTTCACTGCCCATCTCCCACCTGCAAAGCAGGCTGTAGACCCTGAGGATGTCTCAACCTGGTCTCCAGTCCCGACATCACCCAGATACTACTAAGCCCAGGTCTAGAAGATTCCCAGACACTGAGATAAAATATGAAAAATCCCACGCTCTGCTTCTTTGTCCATAATACCCGGTGCTGGATCTATGTGGCATTTCCAGGGACAAAACTCAATCCACCCCAATCTTACTGAGGTTACAAATGTTAGCAGAATTCTAATTTAAAGAAGTCTGACTACAGTATAGCAGTGACTAGAGCTGCTTACAGACTGGAGAAGCTGGAGAGCCTGCAGCAGGATGGGGGGAGTTTGTCCCAAAGAAGAGAACAAGGAGCATGGTGGGGGAGAAGAATTAAAACAGTAACTTCCACATGAGGCTTATGAGAAAGCATATATTTTAAAACTCCAGGGAACTCCCCGAACCTCAGATAAGAACAAACAATCTGCCAATATGTTGTTTCAAAGGAAGAGGATTAAAAAAGAACTGCTAAGTCTAGATTGAGAGGGAAATGTTGCCTCTAGATGCCAAAAGTAATTGTAACACAATATGGGATAAACATTAGGAAGCTCCCAGAAGCAATTTTACATATGCACGGTGGTCATTTCAAATCATGTAGATGGAACGACAAAAAA
Organism: Pan troglodytes; assembly: GCF_028858775.2. Lineage (NCBI taxonomy): Eukaryota > Metazoa > Chordata > Mammalia > Primates > Hominidae > Pan > Pan troglodytes. Next base: position 108,808,452 of record NC_072412.2, on the reverse strand, counting down.
CTGCTGCAAGAAATGTGAATATAAAGTATCTAGACCAAGAGATTTTAGTATTTTCAGATGTTGATGGTTACACATGATTTTTTTCCAAAATGGCTTTAACTACATGAAAATTGTCTTTCAGCTGAAGTCAAACAAAACAAAGACAAAAGTAATCTGTTTTATGAAATCTTACAACAAAGACATAGCTACTTGTCTTCCAGCTTGGAATCTGAATGCGCTATTTGTTAATGGAAAATCCATTATGGCATTTGGGGATAATGCATTTTGTTAAAACAAATGAGAACCCTTCCCATCTCACTGACATCACTCTCTCAAAGTTAGTCTAGACATTTTACAAATATCAACAGAGGCACATCGTAAGCTGACATGTCATTAAGTCATAGAGAGAAGGAAGACAAACAAATATTTGTCATCACTGTGTGTCAGCCACTGACTAAGTGTTCTGTCTCTTTTCTTATTAAATTGAGTCAACTACACTGTCAGATACAATCCTAGGTGCAAACAGAGGAAGAGGAAGAAAAAAGAAACTCAGAACTAAATCTAAATAATTATACTTGCACCAAATAATAAAGCCATAGAGTGTGGATCCAAACCTGATTGTCTGAGACACTCACTCACTGGTTTAGATGATGGGAGGAATCCAATTGGGTTATTTTGTAGAATTTTTTTAAAGTGATACTACCTTATGATTAAACCAAGATTATATTCTAAGACAATTTTTACTATACTTGTTCAAAAATATTTTTCAGCACCTACTATATGCTGGATATTGTTCTAAGTTCTCGGAAAACATCAACAAACAGAAAAAAAAAGAAAAAAGAATGTTGAGTCCTTCTAGATTCATATCTTATAAGAGAAAGCATTTTGCTCATCTTGTATTAAGGTTTTTTGAACCTCCCTATGGAAAGAAATTAGAGCTAGGAATATTATGGTTAAATTAGAAAACATAGTATCACCACACTTAGTAATACTGTTGCCCCAGCAAAACAGACCATTTTTTATGTGACTTTAGCTTGTGTGTGTGTGTGTGTGTGTGTGTGTGTGCGCGCGCACTGCAGTTCTGCTGCCACATTCTAATGGAACATGCAAGAGGGTCCATGGCAGTCCTACGGGATGCATTCCAGCCCCAAATCCACCACTTAGCAGTCCTAGGCAAATCATTTTAGCTCTCTAGACCCTAGTTTCCTCCAGCTGCAAAATGAGATACTAATACCTCCTCCACAGGGTGGGTGAGGGAACTAAATGAGTTCACATAGGGAAAGCACTTGGCATAGTACAATACCCTTGTAAGTTTAATCAATACTGTCAGGATGTAAACAAGGACATGAGTTACTGCTACTGTCCATTTAGTCATCTTTTAAAAAGTCAATATTTGTGCAATACTGTTAACGTTTAATACTGATGTTACACAGAAGTCCAGTTAACTCCACAGGTCATGCTGGAAGATGGAAACAGAAGTAGAACTATATGATACATACCCATGAAAGCAAAAGAAAATAACATGCATGCTTCACATCTCTAATGTCTAATGTTCGTAATTACCTTGTTTGGCCTGCATTTCACAGAACAGGAAACAGAGTGATTGATAACTATACCTGAAGTCACACAGCTCTTCAGCATGTAAATGTGACTCTCAATCCCTATCTTTTTGACACTGATACTTAGATGCTTCCAGCAATGCCGTGCTTCTCTCCTATATAGCTAATAGTTTTGTAGTATCCTCCTATACTCACATTTGAAAATTTTTTCCCTTCTATTCTGAAACTTCTCAATGCCCCAATCTAAAAGTTTTAAGCCAATCTGTGAAAATTGTTTCTGTCTGCAGCAGACCTAAGGGTCCCCAAATCCTCACTCCACTTGGGGCATAATACCATCTCTGGGGCTGACGCAAGTTCAGGATAAGTAGTGCTATCTTTGTTCTCTAAACAATTTTAACCTACTGTGTCTGTGTGACCCATCTGTGATTGTCTGAGACCAGTCTGTGGGTGAATAAATGAGCGCATCAATGGATGAATTGCATGTGATTAGTTTAGAAATTACTGATCAGCCATTATTCCAGATACTCCCATTCCTGATGTCCATTCTTGCTGCTCCCAGTCCCCACAGGTGGGTCAACATCTGGACTTTGCACCAGCAGAGCTTACTACTTAAAATACAGGAAGAAAAGAACGATGACTGTATGCACTTTCAAATATATTATTGTTTCAATGACTCTAATGTAATTTTTTAAAATATATGCAAGCATAGATTTTGTACATCAAATTGTAATTCAGGAAAAGTTAAAATACTGAGAATCACATGATTTGCTTTGAGAACCATCCTATCAACCTTCATGTGTGGTCATTTACAAAGCAACCCACATACTTCAGTTTGTATGCATGGGATTCACCCTGTGTACCTAGAGAAAGACACAAACATAATGAGCCTCACCTGGAGGACATTAGGTCTCCTCCAATGGACTTAACCATGTGACTACCAATCATGTATAAGTCTTAAAAATCTTGTGGATTTTGTTATTTTACCCATTCTGTTTATAATCAGTTTCAGTTTTTAATTTGATTTTGAAGTTGTAGTTAATCAAAAGATGTTTTACTTTTAGTACTACATTTTCATTTCCTTCCAGCCAACACTGCAATAACTGAAGTTTCAGCAACTTACTCCTCATTAAATGCCCATTAGAAACACCTTCTCCTCTGTGTGTTTTGGATGATCGCTTGTATTTCGGATTACCTTTTTAGAGTACTTATACTTTTTCACTGATAATCATACTTTGTTTCCTTTTCATGTGGAAGTTGAATTTTTATTTTTCTTATTTTGTTTTCATTGTCAACATTCCAGATTGGGTTTTATGTAAATGCTTCTTAGAAAATATATAAATATTACATCAATATCCAAAAGAGCGAAAAATTTATTCCAATAAAACATTACTAATATATGTAACATTCCAATTCTCTTTTACTAGGCCTCTAGGTATGGTAGGGGAAAAAAATCCAGCTCCAGAGTTGGCATAATCTATATTAGCTTAAAATATTAATAATTTAGCCCAAAGGTCAACTTTTTAATAGAAAATACTTGGTCGTTCTTAATAAAATATTTAAAGAGTGAAAAATACCTGAAATAAAGCATTTTAAAAGAATTAGTGATAACTTTAAAGTAATCAGCATGCTCTTCTCCTTGGGGGCCAATATTCAGAAAAAGCAGTTCATTTTATTTTATTGACAATATAGTGATATTTGGCAGGTTGTGTATTTTTCCCCTATTTAATTTTTTAAAAATTTAATGTTGAACACCTGCCAGATTGGCAGCACTGGAAGTCTAAGTTACTGTGTGGAATTGGCTCTCCATCAAACTGTGTTCCTCAGGTTGGGGATGCAGGTTTTTGTGAGATTTTTTTTTCTCCTACCTTAATTACTTTCCCCCTACAGCACAGCCATTAATGAATCAGAGACACCACTAGAGAAGAGATTGATCCACTTCGTCCCTGGTGAGAAATAATACCGATTTCTTAGTATTATGGGAGAATAATTTGAACTGAGAAAGAAAAAAAAGAGTTGAAGTCAGGAAAAAAAAAAAAAAGATTCTTCTCTCTAGGAAGGATAATAGATCATGTAGTCCTGGTTGTTAATATCATTTAATAGGCTGTCTGCATAGTTTCTAACCCCATCTGAGTAAATCACAGGAAATGCCTGAGCCTCACTGAAGATCCTGCTTATTCCCCTACAGAAATGTTGACTGCATAAAAGGGCCCTTGAGCTGCAATACAACTCACAGCTATGCTTGCATCACTTCTAACACACACTGCCCAGGTGATCAACTATTCTTCCAGGGAAAAGAAACTTTATATCCCCTAAGTGAGCTCATTGGAGAGATAAATATTCTTTTTATTGAGTCAAAATGTCGCTTCTTCCTAACTCAGACCCTAAATGGTGCTATAGTCACTGGAGCTAGTTCCATCCCTTAGGCTGAGTTCCTGGGAAATTCTTGTGCTAGATTTTAGACCGTCTTCCTCTCTCCAATCAAATCAAAGTTAATACAAAAATAATCATTCTCATAAGTTATTGTTACTTATGTCTCTAGGCCTGTCTCCAAGTGACCCCAAACTAAATGACAGTAGTTCACATTGTGAAAGGGATGATATTGAATGATGCAAAATCCTGGATTTTGCAAGAAAAAGAAATTTTCAGTTTACAATTTTAAATATATAAAATCCCCCAAATAACTTTGCTCTAACAAGTGCTGACCATAACAAAACACAATAAAATCGTCAGTCCGGACAGAAAAGCTCCTTGTTCTAAGACCCAAATAGGCAATATCACATAAAAACCACCTCATATGACTTTTTCTTCTAGACATAGGTCAAACCAAAACAAGCATATATATTAGCCAAATAGAAATTAATAGAAACCATTGAAAATGGGCTTCTGTTTGTACTCAGGGGAGTTCACAGAAGGGGGGGGTGCATGACCAATTAAGGGCTAATTTTCTGGTGTCTCAACTATCAACATTTACACTCTTTATAAAAAGTGTCATAGTCAGTAAACGATTGCAAAATGATATGCATGACAGTTGCACATTTTTGTCCTGTAATACATGTTGTTGGTGATTAAAAATTTCAGAGGAGTGACAAACGTTAATGAATTCTGCATGCCATAAATAGTGAATTACCCTAGAACAAATGCTGAAAAGTGACAGAGAATATGAGATTAGAATGGCATATTTGGAGAATGTGCATAATAGTCTATCTGCGTCTACTGATTCAGGCACCAACTGAAATCAGTTGCTTTAATGCAAACATGCCTAGGTGTCTTCTATCCTTTGAAAGTCACTTTGTCTGCTACCAAGAAACTCATTGCAAATTCCATTTCTCTATGCCAGAGAATGACCGACCCTCTTGGAAAATAAAGCAAAAGTTGGTAGGGAGGCAGTCTGAGTGGAGGAAGCAGTTTCTGCAGCTTTCCCAGGTAAAAGCACTTCATCCTGGATTTCACTCCACCTGAAGATAGCTGCAAATGTGTACCAGACTTGTTGTCATAAAGCAGCCGGACTCCTATTCCACCAGCCAGTGCTCCAAAGGTGGTTACGTCATTCAGGCTTTCCAACGGTGGTGTCAAGATAAACCTCTGCATTTGAGAGACCACATGCTTTCAGTGTTGGTCTGCATGCTCCTACATTTTGCAGAAGCACACAGTTTAGAATGAACTTACATACAACAGGTCTGTTTATAATAAAGCATGTCAAGTTCATTTAGTTGAAAATTACATTTGTGGCTAAATGCGATCATTTCATTTTCTTGAGTTTATAAAATCTTTTGATCTGGTTGATTCAAAAATGCTGAGCAATACAAATATACAACATTTTCCTGGATTCAATAGTTTCCCCTGTTTCTAACATTATAGGCAGGAAAAGTTGATGTGAAGGTAGCTATGTTTAATATGTTGTATAAAATGATGTATGTGGGAGATTTTTAAATAAAAATCATACAATCATTTTTCAGCGTAGTTTTCTTTTTGGAGTATTTAAAACCTCACTCATTGACAAAGGGATATCTTTTAAGGCTCAGTTTCATTTAGGTATAGAAACTCCTGTCTAAATAGGGACGAAGAAAAATGGTTTTAAAATGCTAAGTATGTATTTCTTTAAGAACATTTCCTTTTTTCTCAATGAGGAAGCTAATTCAGACTCAGAGACAAAGATAAGTAAAAATAAGTTCCCATCTACTGAAGACCTCTGTGAGAAAGCCACTTCATTTGCCCTCTCATTTATATGAGCAGTATTTTGACTAAAATAAACAGAACAGTTCTTGTGTCTCTTCCCTATACCCATATATCTTATGTCTCTAACTGGCAAGAAAAAAAGTATCGTAAATATAAATCACAGAGAAAAACAGCTCTGCTGGTGGCTGATGAGAAGGATTTTAATATGACCCTGCTATAGATGACTTCCTATGAGCTGATCAACGTCGTGTCTGGAAAAGAGATAATAAAACAAAACAAATGCCTAGAAATTAAAGCAAGCAGGACAAAAGTAGACAATTGAGTTTCCACAAAAATCCAAGAAACCCCACATGCACATAAACTACTCCTTTGCTTTGTCTGAATGTTCCCTGCCTGCTCTTAGAAGCTGCATAAGTCAGGGATATTTACCATTACTCAATAAGCCAAGCACCTTTTTACCTAAATTGGATCTTCTAAGTTTCCATCCAAATGAAACAAGCACACTAAAAGAATTTGCTTCTGAAAGGAAGTTGAGTTTAATATTCCATTTTAGTGACTATGTAAATCATACAATGTCTTATAAACAAAGCAAGTTTATTCTCAAGAAAGAGATTATAAAATGTAACACCGTCTTTTGGGAAGCCATTTACCTGATTCAGACAACTTTAGCACAGTCTTTACATCATTGAACCTTAAATGTCTTCCCCTAAGTCTCTCAGTTTATGTTCAAACAGGCATCTGTTTTTCAATTAACCAAGTAAACATAACCTGTTCATGTGGAAGCTATTGACTTCTGTAGCTAATAAGCATTACACAAACCAAGGAAAATGGTAAGGTTATGACAAATGGCATTCTGTTTCCTTTAAGATATGTTATGATATACCAAAATGATTGCCAATACCATACTTAACACAGACAATTGAGGATTTTCCAAACATTTTTACTATGTTTATTTATACCAAATGCATCATGTGGCATACTGATTTGATTGTATAGGCAATTTCCCCTACAAAAACTAGGGTCAAGGAAAAAACACTCCATCAAAATTACAGACTTAGGAAAGAGGAAAAACAAACATGGAAATACATTTGAAGTAGTAGTCTTTAAAAAATAAAATGTCCTGTATGAAACTCCAGGTTGGATATAGAAATTTGTTCTGGAAGAACTATATAGATGATGTCAGAGTGCCTGAACCATAACCAAAAAGTTCACAGCTAGGATCAATTATGAGTAATTGATTATCTCACTTGCATTGGTCAATGTGTGTGTGAGCTCATTATCAAGGAAGTAAGTAGCGTGGTCTATGTCTGTAACAGACTAAAAGCAGCTCCTTAGGGCCACTTGAATGACTATGTGTGTGTGAACAAGTACAAGTGAAGGGTCTTATAAGATACCAAGCATTAACATGTCATGGTTTTGAGGGGGGTTGGTTTGGGGAGGTCTTTTGGGGGGTTATTCATGGAGGTTGGGCAACATGGCTGAGTTCTAGTCAGCGCTGGAGTGCTGACAAGACACTTTGGCCAAAGTGTCACATCCCATTCTCTTGGCCTTTCCCAAATTCATTTCTCTCTCCCAGAGAGATTCACTGAGCAGTTAAATATCATGCTTAATAGCCCTCTGACATAAGAAAGAGATTATATTTAATAGATTTGAATATCCTTTTTCCTATCACACTAAGCATTTCACAATTCGGGAACTTAATTTGTTTGCAAAGGTACAGAAAAAGAAAGTGATTTCTGGATTTCATATATAGTACTTTCTTGCCCCCTACTGGAAAATGTGAACCTGGCATACTAAGAATTCTGATTTTAAAGTGTTTTCCGATTGATCTCTCCTATAAGCCAGTTCACAAACCCACATATACGTCAAACAAGAATAAAATGTAGTAGGTGTAGAAGTTTAATACCATTAACTATGCATTTTATTAAAAAATAATGAACTTAAGAAATCCAATTTACTTTTAAAAATACCCTCAGGCGTACAAAAGTCAATTTTCCAATTGCATAGTGAAAGTAAATCCACCATATCAAGGTGAAAACTGGTACAATTCTTTGTAAATAGAGCTTAAGGGGAGCTTAACATTAAACTGGATTTGCAAAGATTATAAAGAAGTGTGTTTTCTGCTTTTTAAATATTATTCATGACTTCTTGAGCATCAAAAAAATAATTCCATTAGAAAGGGTATTTCAATATTAGCTTTATTTTTGAAGGTACACATGCAGTTTTTCTTGAGAAATATTTTTAACACAGAGAACCCGGGGCCCCTGGACCACTTTTTGATCATTTCTTCTGCAGCAGTGAGTTATGAACATGCTCTCACTGGAATGATGGCCACCACTATTTCTTGGATACACATTTTAGCTTTTGTGGTTCAAGGCCTCTACATTCTTTTATGCAAATCCAGCTAATCACGAATTGCAACCCATGCAATGATTAATGTTCTTTGACAACATTCTTTTGTCATTCAATTCCAGTGATTGTGAGGTCCATAGTCAGAATGACCAGCCCTCAAACAAAGAAGAGGCCATTCCTTGCGGGGCACACTGCTGGGATGTGCCTCTGGCTTCTCATGCCTCCTTCAGTCTCTGACACCCAGGAGGGAACTACTGCTGGACTGAAAGACTGAAAGGGCCTCTGAAAGAGGCTCTGTGGGGAACTTCTCCATCGTCAGCCACATGGAGCTTTTCACTCAGTGACCCGAATCATTCAAAGGACAGGCCACTTCCACGGTAAGGCAGGAACGCCTCACAAGGGCAGGCAGGCACACCCAGTGAAGAGAAAGAGCTTCCCCTTCCTGGCATCTCTTCTCCAACACGGAAGGTCTTCAAAGGCCAGTTCTTGGACAAGAGCCAGATACCAAGATAAGTGCTGCTCACGAAAGGCACCGAGCAGATGTGACTATAACCAGACCTTTTTCGTTCCTCCTAGCCCTTGATTTCAGTCTACAGAGGGCTCCACCGTCTCCTCGGGGTGGGAATTACCTGGATTCCTTTCATGCTAAGTGCTAGTCCTCAGTTCCAATTCTTTTCATGCAAAGGCAGAGCCAGCCAGGAGAGACAGAGGGGATTATCTTTGACGATGGTCTTTAAAACCCATATTACAAACATCTGCTCTACTCTGGTGTATTAGGCCATTCTCAAACAGCTATAAATACATACCTGGGACTCAGTAATTTATAAGTAAAAGAGGCTTAATTGCTCATGGTTCCGCTGGCTGTACAGGAAGCATGATGCTGGCTTCTGTTCAGCCTCTGGGGAGGCCTCAGAAAACTTACAACCATAGTGAAAGGTGAAAGGGAAGCAGATATCTCCCATGGCTGGAACAGCAGCAAGAGAGAGTGGAGAGATGCCACACACTTTTAAACAACCAGATCTCATGAGGACTCACTATCACAAGAAGAGCCCTACGTGGATGGTGCTAAACCACTCTTGAGAAAACCACCCCATGATCCAATCACCTTCCACCAGGCCCCACTTAGGCCCCACTTCTAACACTGGGGATTACGATACAATTCAACATGAGATTTGGTGGGGACACAGATCCAAACTGTATCATATGACAAATATCCTTTCCTGTTGTTATACTTTAAAATGGCAGCCTTCCGGGGGTCAGGGAGAGGGTAGAAATTCAGAGTGTTAGCATCTTAGAATGCCTAAAAAGGGTTTTGAACCTTTTAGGACTAAGACAGTCACTTCAGTTATAGGTACCAAAAATGCTTCCACAGAAAAATTAGCTGTGGTATAAAGAGCAAATGCCAAATCTCCTGGCTGACCTCTATGTGATCTGCTTAGAATGAGCATCTTCCAAATTTTTTAGCAAACAATAATGTGTATTACCAAGCTCTAGTGAACAATTCCACCCCTTCCTTTACAGTAGTAAGGGTTAGAAACTGGGGACACCAAGAAGGGAATGACCCAAGTTGAACTGAAGTGTGAATAAACTTAGTTCAGTGATGATCCTGCCCTATGTCCTGCTACAGAAGTAACGTTCAGTTGTATACCAATATTGAAAGCATCGAGAAATCATCAGAAATGTATCCCCCAGTCTCACTCCACTCCATTGGCAGTTAACTGCCAGGACAACTTTTGAAGATAAAAATCAATAATGCAAGGTCGTTGGAGTTTTCCCAATCATTTTCCTCCTGATTTGCCTTCCTGGGTATCTCCTCAATGTTCACTGGTTCTATTTTAAGAAAAAGGAAACCAGCATGGTATGATGGTCATTAAATCAAGTCATTTACATACCCATGACTCTGGTTGAAATATATTTATTAGTGGATATGGAGTTAATTTTACAATATCTCTATATAGGTAAGCTGATTTCATTATCTGAAATCGGAGTCAAAGTTTGCAGTTCACTCTATCCTCAGGATCCTCTAGGCCTATTTTTGAAAATTTAAGATACAGAACTATTAAGTATTCAAACAAGCATTTTCTCAGACCTGAATCTGTTTCCTGAGAAAAATTTTAGCCTACCTTCAAATACAGGGAGGAAGAATCTACATGCAAAAAGAAAAGTCTTCGCTAATCTTCCCAAGTACAAATCAAGAGAACTATCTACATTCCCACTATCTAAATACATAGGACAGTGAGATTGCCTGGGACAGAGCCAGTTGTCAGTAGACAGGGAGCATTTCTGGGTGTCACCTCTCCATTGCTTTGGGATTCCTGATACAGAACACACAGAGGCTGCAAGAAGCCTTTCAGGAGATGGGGGTCCTCAGTGTCATCGCCTCAACTTGTATGCATTGTCTTTACAATGAGCGACACAGAAACTTTCACTTCCCGTTATCTCAAAAGATTTTAATCTCGAATCTTCCGCTCTTCAACTCCTGTGGAAGCTAGGCTGAAGTGGTTGATTTTCCAAGAGCCTATGGTCTTTAGCCCTGTAGTATTCCCCCTTACAAGCCCAGTTCTGATTCTCAAGAAAGGCACACTCGGGAACTAAATAATCAAACTTCATCAAACTCTCCATTTGCAGTTTTATAGACAAGCCCCTCACAGTTGCTCCACACAATAGTTAGGTGAGGGAACACAAGAAGTAGGTAGAAAAGGAACAAATTTAAATGGCCTCAAATTTATATGTTTTAGTTGATATGCGAGGCCTTTTCCACAAGCCTGGAACCTCTGCCCTTTGTCCATTCTGCTGTGTCTCTCAGTGTACCCTCTAGTACATAACGTAAGAAGAAACCAGTAACTACTTAATAGACAACCCGTTTATTCACTTACTAACTCTCAATTTCATCTTAAAGGCACTCTCTCATTATGGTTTTTTGATTCTTCCTCTTTGGAAGAATTGGTGTTGGAGTTAGGCCATTACTTTAAAAAATAAAGTAACTGTGGCTTACTTCAAAAATAAAATATGAATAACTAAAATGAATTTTGATTTCTTTTGACTGCACAAATTACTTTGAAAGCTAACAGCTCCGCACATTTTTAAAATAGATTCAATCATTCAAGCTCAATCACAAATTTTCTACCCCATAATAATTTCTAATCATTTCACAGTGCACACACACTGCATCTAAATGCCTTCTTCCACATGTCAAAATAAAATTCATATCTATTACCACACCTCTGAACCATCAAATCATTCAAAATGAAGATCATAAAATGAAGATACATGGAAATGATATGTAATGCCACAATAGAATGTATTCTGCAGGGGTGAGCTTGCCAAACTCCAGCATCACACTTTTAACTCAACAGTATTTTGCCTTTTAAATAATTTATTTTTCTCTTTCTAAATACACTGTAATATTTACAACTTAAACGAAACTTTGCTTGAAAGACAACAGCCATACTTGTACCGAAGATAATATCACTTTTGGGGATTATCTATACGGTTAACATTGTTAATATCATTATGAGAGTCCCTCCATCCCATTGATAAGGACACTGCAAAAATTCATGCAGAAGATCACATTGCAGAAAAAATTACTTATCTACCACAACCAGAAATAACTCATTAGTGAACTTAAAATCTTGAAGACTTGAAGACAGAATCATCTATGTACACTTTTCTTCTAAGAAATGAAAACTATGAAATGAATGAGTCCTGTCACACTTCCCCATTCATAACCTCAACCTTGTAAAAACAAAACACACAGAGAAAACTCCCAAGCACACTCTAACATATAGAACACACACACCTACATTTACACACACCTAGACTCTCATGCACACACATGCATATGTACACACACGCCCCTACATACATACATGTAGGTCAGGAAAACCCAGATGGTTTAATCAGAATGCCAATGTCATAGGACTGTCTTGCAAAACACCTTTATTCTGGGCCCCACCTTAAGAGAACAGAAACATACCTCCTGAGACCTATACACACCTGTGAATGCCATGCTGGATAGTGAAAGGCCTCGTGTCCCAAATCACCTGGAGGCAGAAAGCACTTGCGGGGGAGGTGTGCTTGACCCATTGTGGTCATTGCTGGTTCTAAGTCAGCAATTGCTCTGGTTGGTATTGAACCAGACCCTTCTACCAGAGGATAAACTTGGCCTGGAGAGAACAATTTCATTCCAAATTCATCTTGTCCCCATTTTCTTCCTTGAGTTGGGCTGCCCCTTTCCAAATACCTCCTCCCCTTCTTCCTTTGACTAAACACACACTGAAAGATGCTGGGAGGCTAAAGCGGTTTTTCCACTGAAGCCTTCCATCAGGTTCTGGAGAGCAACACACAAGCAGAACAGCCATTCCATCCATGGCATTGCTGACTCATTCCCATGACTGCTAGAGAGGATAAGACCTCACCGGGTGGATCTTTAGGGGGAACCCAGAACAAACACTTTCTTACTCTCTCCCTCTTCTGTTCCCCACTAGACTGCTCCTATCTATGTCTCCTCCCTTTGCATGAGCCACCCATCTCCCCACCATGACAGAGGCGCCCCCTTTCTAGTCTTTAGCTGTGTGTCCTGCAAATTCAGCCACCTCGGCGTGTCAGTAGGAGCACAGTGAACGTTCGCTGGCCTGGTCAACTTGGAGTGGCTCTACCAAAGAAGGTACTGTGAGTGCCTTTTACCAGAACAAGCCTTATTTAACTATTTGTAGCTTCGTCATTTTTCAAAGTTAGATTTTCTTCCATCCAGTCATTTCAAAATGCCTTTGAACTTCTGCACATTTCTGTTCACTTGTATTTCTTGAGTTAATATGCTTCCCAAAGCATTTAACTTGGGCACCACCACAGAATCTTCTTTTACATCAATAGAGTATGATTTCAGGAACCATTTGCATTACTGGTTAAATGAAATATTGTTTCCTATTTGATTATCAAAATAACCTAATTCTCTTCTAGAATCTGCTCTTCCCCTTTTAAGCTATCCCAAATCCCCCAATCTCAATCCCAGATCCCCCAATCTCAATCCCAGACCCCCCAATCCCCACTTCCAATTCCAAATCCCAGAAAAGATGACAGGGCTCACATCATGCTGTTGGTTCATCTTCAGAATCATTAGACAGCCTCCATTCTGACAATAGCAATAAGAGGAGGAGGAGAATTTGAGGCTTTGAGGGGGATGCAGGAACACTGAGAAAGTTACAAAATCTACTTTTTTTTTCTTTCTGAGCAAATTTTGGTGTCTTCATTTCTAATCAGGGAAGCCACTTTTTTGGTGAATTGGTTAAGTGGGTAAGCAAAAGCAAAAGAAAAGAGTATCAACCAAACATTCAGCCTTATGGAATTACAGTCAGAATGTATGCCTACTGGCCCAATCCCCTGAAATAATGTTTCCCAAATAATAAATCTTATAGTTTGCATTAATCTTCTGTATGACTCATCACACTATCATTTACCTTTCCAGAAGACATTTTAGAAAATAACTTCCTCTGAAATCAAACTATTTAAAAGTATGGTTCAGCTTGCCTTTCAGTTCCTTCAATCTACCCGAAATCTCCTGCAGTTTTATCTCTTTCATAGTCCTGTGAGGTGCTGAGCCCATCACATTCACAGAAAACTTCTGTCCATATGCAGTATAAATAGTAAACATTCCAGCACATATATTTGCAGGAATGGATATCCATTCTTTATTTCACCCACTTATTAAATTTAAATAATATTTATTATGCATTTTATCTTGTCAAAGCACTGTATTAGGAGCTAGGTAGATACAAAACCAAACAAAATATAGTCTTAACTTTAATGATATTTTGGTTATACATAAAACATGTATACAACAAAACAATAAGCTAAGAGAAGTATAAAAAAAATGACTTGGTGTTCAGAGGAGGTAGGATTAACTTTATCCTAGCTGTTAAGATGAGGGATAGCTTCGAAAAGGATGTGGCATTTGAACTAGAGAAGAATAGGCAGGATTTGATTATGTGTAAATGATAGAGGTAGTTGGAAGGAGAATATCATGGCAGAGGGAAGAGGACCAACAAATGTAAGAAAGTGAGAGGTATGGGAGTAGAGACCAGTATTTCCCTTAACTTTCCTGCAGCAATGGTTCACAAAGAGAAGTGATGGGAAACACACTACTTAGAGCATGTTGAAACTAGATCAGAGAGAGCCTAGCATGCCATCTGAGAAACTGCTCTTTAAGGGGAATGAAAAAAAAAATAACTGAAGGATATGGAGCATGTGAGTAAATAATTAATGGTTGCATCAAGAAGATTGCCCGCTGTGTGTAAGTAGCAGAGGGGAGCACAGTTAGAGACAAGACTATTAGACTACTTCAATAGACCACAGAGAGACAAAGGAAAAAGGCCAGGGTATGAGAGCTACCTCAGAGACAGAAATATAGGACTTAGCAAATGGATACGAGGGAGAAGCAAAGGAGAGGGAATCATAAAAAGCCTTGAGTAACTGGGAGAATCATGATGACCTTCACAGGCAACACAAGAGAAGGAAATAGAAGATAAGTTTATTTCCACACCTGCAAATTTGTCTAGTATGTCTGCAAATTTTAGGTACAACCCCAACCCAGCAAAGTGTGCCAAGTTATCTACAGAGACTTATGTTGAGTAAATACTACTCAAACCAATTCTAAAGCAATATTTGCCCTATTAGGACCTCAACGTAGTCTCTATCTAATCTGTTTCGTCTACTCCTTATTCTTTTTTACTTCCCAACAGCCAGCCTTTCCAACCGATGATCAGCTTACCACTGCTCCTGTTTACCCATGGCTCATGCCCTCCATCATGGCTGTCAACTAACTTCAGATGCTCCTAGGTGATGGACTTCTCAGTTCAGCCACACCAACCTCTCACCAAGACTCTCCTGGCAGAATCACCAACTGGCACAGCAGGCAAAGACCTGCTCCAACTCTTAGCCCTAGAAAGCTGGGCCCAGACAGAATCTAAGGTGCTAAAGGGATGGCCAAATGAAGATGCTTATAGTTAGTTGGAAATGCAATATTGCAAGATTGGAGTTGAGAATACAGAAAAGTTGAGAGATTTCATGACAATGGTCCTCAGTTGCCACCACACTAAGTGTGACAGTAAAGTGTGAAAGCCCATCCAGCAGGACAGCTGGGTGTCTGTAAGACGACGGAGGCCTCTGAGAACAGGAGAGCAGGGAGGCTCGAACTCATGGTCTCTCTTACACACTATGGACATATGTTTGTGTAATGAGGAGAACGAACGGGAGGAAAGGCTATTTTGTAACACGGATCCGGGAGCGTGCCCCTGGGCAGCTCACGGATACTGAAAAATAGTGGTTGTCTTCCACAAGTACCAGAAACCTTGGGTGATCCACTCAAGCCACAAGCAGCAGGCTGGCCCTTCAAAGTGGAGCCCTGGGACGCTTGGAGGAGCTGAGGTGGAATAAACAAAGGTTAAATTCTCTTTCACTTACTTCTAAGTGACAGGTTTTAATTAAAGATAATTCACACTTGAATTGATCCTCTCAGTTCCTGCTGCTGACAGACTAGGAGACTGTCAAGGGAGGAACTGCGTGGCAAGAAGACCTGGATACGGATGGGGAGGGACGGAGGGGAGAGGTACTTGCGTGCACTCACCAAAATTAAAAGGTGGGGGAAAGACACCAAAAGGTGGATACTATGGATAAATGTGGTCTACTGTACCTAGGGATTTCAATGTTTTTTCTCCCTTAAAAAGTCACTAAATAACTTGTCTTTGTGGAGTAAAAGAACATGTATCCCAATGTCACTTTTTACTAGTTTCAAATATTACAGAAAGATATTTATTTCATGATACTAAGAATAGGATAGATGCAAGTGTTCCTATTATATAATTCAAAAACTGACACTGAGAGAATGACATATGGGACAGGTCATGTGGAATAGAGGGTCCAGGGTGATAAGAGAAACTCCAGTTCCTCCAGACAAGACTCCAACCTGGCTCTAAGCAAAAGAGAATCTGACAACATTAGTGGCTTTTGCAATTCAAGCCATTCCCGCCTTTGTTTGCCAAAGCTAAAAAAAATTTAAATATATAAAAAAATTATTCTTGCTAAAATTCTATTTCTGGGGTCACAGCTGCAGGAGCAAGATTAACATACGCTAAAGCTAGAACTACTGAAGGTTGATTGTACACATTTTTTCAAATGCAGCTTAATCGCCCAAGAATGCAGAATCAAATTTCAGATGTATTTAAAGTGCGAAAAATATTTATATAATTATTGTCTCTCCAGATAAATATTAAAATCCCAAACCACTCTACTTAAGGTCCCTGAATCTCTGTTGAATCCCACCTCCATACAAGGCAGGCTCTCAGAGCTCAGCAAAATTCTATCTATCCACAGAGGTCCCGCTCAAATTCCACATTCTCCATGAAGCCTCCTCCTCATGCCCTAACAGGAATTAACTCTCACCTCTGTGAAACCCCACAGCACTTTGTCTCCCTAATGTGGCACTTATGTGCCATGAATGGTAGTTACCTGGACATGCACACATCTTCTTTCCCCTGCTTTCCTATTGAATTGTACAATCCCCAAGGGAAGGAACCATAACTTACACATCAGCATATCTCCTCTAACAGCCTAGTGAAATACATCCTGCTTAGGAGGTGTTAAGTATATTTTTTAAATGAATGATGACTGCATGAAAATTCTCCTGGGTACGCAGGCTTTCCTTTTAAAGTTTTGTCTTAGAATATGGAAAGCAAGATTCTGCCGGTTGCACCTAGCCTGCGGCTACTTCTTCACCACGAAATCACAAACGAATACCATCTGCTATTTCTCTCTGCTAGGTCCCTCTGGAGATTCCCTTCAGGTTAATTGGCCACTCTCTGTTCTAGCCCCGACTCTCTCTCAGTTCTTACTCCTGGGAAAACCTCAGCTGGGCCAGAGGTCTAGGACACTGCTAAGTTATATGTTCAATACCATATGTTTTTCCTCTTTAAGTTCCTAATTATTACTTTCTTTTAGGTTATCTTCATTTCCTCCCTCCTGAAATGTTCCCTTTTCAGGTCTCTCCTGAAACTATCTCCTTCGAGTCATCTACAGAACATAAGGCGAGCAGATGGTGCTGCGATTGCACTGGTAATTACCCCCTGAGAAAAGCAACCTTCTTCCCAAAGCAGGTAATTTGGACTAAAATAGAACTTTTGCCAGAATAACCCAGGTAAGTAGGGTGTTGAGCTTTATACGTACGCAATCATATTTTATGCAATAGGAACCATCACCATTTGTTTTGGACAAAACCAGGCTGTTTCTTGCCCCCTACAATGAAGGGGGCCAACTTTAAAGGCTAAAATTAACTTGTTTCTACTCTAAGCCTCCAACTCCAATTCCAACGGTGTGTTTTGAGGCACCTGATCACAGTACAGGAACTTGGGGATCTCCTCTTACTAGCAATCACGTGCACTACTTCTCATATCTAGTTTTTAAGCATCATGACTTATTTAATATTTATTTTAAAGGAAATTCCTGAAGTGCAGCTACCATCAGTATGTAAATTTTTCGACTTTTTGTCGAAACCAATATCATATCCTTAAACCCAGGCTTAGGACACAATGGGGAAAAAAACAAAACTACCTCTTCGCTTGAAAGGAAACAAATTTTGCCTGCACTTACACTGGTTTCTTATCGTAGCTGCAAGCCATGATCTGCTGAAATACTTCTCTGACAGCAAGAGTAACTAGAGTGCTTTCAGCCCAAGAACAGGGCACTCTATGTCATTGGGCAAAAATGGCAAAAGGTCGTCCAAATGAACTTCACATAAGAGGAAGAGAAGCAGTGAGAAATGATCATTGCCCTTTCCAATCCAGACCAGGTCCAATTACCATCAATTGGACCACCACATCGTGGTGGTGTTTTTCCTCTTTTATCTGGTGTAAGAGTTTGATAACCCAAAGGCTGTAATTGTGTTGTAGGGCTAATTAAAAAGGAGGCCAGGATTTTAATATGTATCGCCAACACAAAAGCAAGATATTTATTGCACTTGGCACATAACAGAGGTTAAAATTTCATTGAAAAGAGGTTTCAGAAATTAACATAACTATATGTCTCTGCTTTTTTCTTCTTCTCTTCTAGTAATGCAAAGCAGAACAGGAAAAAAATACTTAAGGATAAAAAAGCTCATTCTAAACATGTCAGCCTCATCAATGTTATGGATAGGTAACAACCAATTTTATAATAAAGAACCTGTGTCTTCCAATTCGGTGTTTCAGTTCTTAACTTACAAAGCTCTTTTGTAATGTTTGGTCATCTCTTCCTCCACTTTTTCTGACATTACAAATATGTTCAGACTCCTTTCTGCATCAACCTTCTAAACTATCTACTCCATAATGAACTTGCTGGGGAAAAGTGAAAGTGGAAAAAGTGAGATGTTTTCTATTAGTCAACATTAGGAAATCTCTTAAGGAATTACTTTGCTGTTTAAAAGTTGCTCACCTGTATTCATGGGAGAGAAAATGCATGTCACAATGTAGCATTAAGCAGCATCAGAACTTCACAAGTATTAGCATTTCAAATAAGTCACAATTCTCTAAGGCTGGTGACTAGGAAAAATAACTCTTAGTCATTCTTAAGAGTAAACTTAAACCAAGTAATTGTGGTTAATATCAGACTAGCTGATTTGTGTAGTCATGAAAATATCAGCAGAGTTCCTTTACAAAAGGAAATAGATTAATAAAAAGTATTTATTATTATAACTAATATCCAATAATTGATTAATATTCATTACAGACTCTGCCAATATAAATAGTTCTCTTTGAACCCAACTATAAGTAATAATTGCTCTTCACATATAATTAGTACCTTAAAACATTACTTAGGTCTCATGAGACCACAAACTGCACCTCCTGTTAAAGGTAATGTGACATTATGGATCTAGAACCAGAAATACCATTTGACATAGCAATCCCATTACTAGGTATGTACCCAAAGGATTGTAAATCATTCTGCTGTAAAGACACATGCACACATGTTTACTGCAGCACTATTTACAATAGCAAAGACTTGGAATCAACCCAAATGCCCATCAATGATAGACTAGATAAAGCAAATGTGGCACATATGCACCATGGAATACTACGCAGCCGTAAAAAAGAATGAGTTCATGTCCTTTGCAGGAACATGGATGAAGCCTGAAGCCATCATTCTCAGCAAACTAACACAGGAACAGAAAACCAAACACTGCATATTCTTACTCATAAGTGGGAGTTGAACAATGAGAACACATGGACACAGGGATGGCAACATCACATACTGAGACCTGTCAGGGGTCGGGGGAAAGGAGAGGAAAAGGGGGAAAGGGGAGGAAGAGCATTAGGACAAATACCTAATGCATTTGGGGCTTAAAATCTAGAAGTGGATAGGTGCAGCAAACCACCATGGCACATGTATACATATGTAGCAAACCTGCACGTTCTGCACATGTATCCCAGAACTTAAAGTAAAATGTAAAAAAAAAAAAAAAAAAAAAGTTAAAATCAGTTTTAGATAGGCTATGTCAACATGGGAACGGCCTCTGCATTGGAGCCTTATACACAGCCTCTAAAACCTGGGCCTTGAAAATTAGCACTTTCTTTAATGAGGGTCCAGAAGTTCCACTGTGAACAATAATAGTTTATTACCTAAAAAGGAGTCTGTGTCTTGTATAAATTTTCCTTCAAGAAGCTACGAACTGAGACATGCCTCCTCATACACTTCAGAACAAGGAGCATAACATTTGGTATTTGTCAAAGTCTGACTCTTAATCAGCTGGTGGCCACAATGGGAATACCCAAGAGCAATGGTTCTCAAAGTGGGGTTCCCAAAGAACAGCATCAACATCACCTGGGAACTTGTTACATAAAGTAAGTTATCAGACTCTGCCCAGCCCTGCTGAATCAGAAGCTTTGAGGGTGGAGACCTGCAGTTTGTGTTTAACAAGTCCCAGGTGCTCCTGATGCTCCCTCATGTTTGAGAGCCACTGCCCTGGAAGCAGATTTCTCAAAATGTGGTGTGAGGACCATCGGCTGTTGATCACACGGGTGCTAATCCCTGGAACTCACCCTGACCTATTGAATTACACTGTCTAGAAATAGACATTTTTCATAAGCTTCCTAGGATGCTCTATTCATCCAACAGTTTGGGAACTACCCAGGCAAATTTCAGCCAATAGAGGATTCTCCCACTGAAACACAAGGGAAGATATGAACCCAACTAATGAACTTGCTGAAAATGTTTCATATTTGAAGACATCAGCCTATGTTTCTTCAAGCTTCGGTAGAGCGAGGAAGTCCTTATGTGTTGGTTACTATGAGAACTAAATATTTTCTCTCACTGTCACTTTTTAAAAGCCTTTAGTCAACAAAAAGAGACATTTTCTAATTGAAAAAAAAATAAAGCTGAAATAGAACATCTTCATGTCCCCAGATCATTATGTAATTAATATTAGGCTGCAAATAACCCAAGGCCTAGGCATTTTTTTTATAAATCAGGTTTTTGTGTTTTTTTTAATGTGGTCTAGAAATGTTGCTGGTGACAGCACAGACATTCCTACACGGCCCATCAAGTGGCCACGTCATCCATCAGTAGTGATATTAAAGACTCCTCCTCTCCATCAAAACACAGCCAGAATCAGTTTAAAACATACCTGCCAAAAATAACAAAATAATTTCATGTATGAGAAGAGGTAGCAGATGCTGACATGGGGAAGGGAGGAAAAGAAAAAAGCAAAGTGGAAAATGGAAAAGAGTCAGGTTAAAAGACGGAAGCCAGCCTCCATATTAACCTTAATAAAAGTCAATCACCTCCCCCTTTATCTTGCTGAGTGAAAATAAAAATATCTACAAGAACATAAACATTACTGTAACAGCAATTACAATCACGCAAGCAGCCTCAAAATCCCAACCTCTTCCTCTGAGGTCTCTGAAAATCAAAGTCCACAGAAACGAAACACTACATAATTTTAAATCTGCACAGTGTAGCTGGTGGACATATCAGATTTTCTCAGCATCCTCATACATCATACAGCCTTTATCAAGGTAACACTTGTATTGTGCCAAATTAATCCTTTTTAGCCTTATCATTGTAAATAGATGTGTCTACTTTCCGACGTTACAAACAACAAGAAACGGATTAATCTTTTAGATATTGTAGGAAGCTGCTTTCTCACAAAGGCAATGATGTGCTATTTTGGACAAAGCCAAGACTTTTGCAATAAGAGGGCCTGGGTTCAAATATCTGTTCTCCTATTTAATTGCTACATTAAGGGGGGCAAGTCAGTAAAACCAATCTGAGTTTCAATTTTCCCACTTAAAAAGGATCCCCCAGAGAGTGGTATATCAGATAATACTCATGAAAATTCTATATGTGTAATGGGTTTTCATACATTACTCTAGACTCTAAGTTTCCTAATGTTAGGGGTTGTGTCTTTTCATTCTCTCAGATGCACATAATAATATATAACTTAATAGATTAATTGGATGTTTTCTATCTTGTCATGGGAATTAGAATTAGCACCAGAGGAGGCCAAAAAAGCAGACCCAAGCTAGGCATGTGTCCCAGGCTCCAGAGTCAAACTAAACATGGCGTCTTTCTGAAATGGAGCTACCAGATGGCATGCACCTATGTCAGAGGGTGACTAAGAAGGTCCAAGGGCAGATACTAAATCTGTCATCTAGCCCAAGGAGCCAGTGCAAGACCTGAAAAGCAAGGCCATATCTAAATACCTAGGACGAAGAAAGCTCAGGAATGGAGCGGGAGGGAAAAACAAGTTAAAGAAGCCAAAAGCATCACAAAGAGCAGGATGGGGACCCCCAGCGTCTTGTTATGCTAGGTGGTGGGCATCCCAAGACTCGCACGCTTCAGCATGAGTTAAAGTCCTAGAATCATGGCAAATAGCTTGAATGCTGTTTAATTTTTATTTAGCACTTTTTGAAGGAGTTAACATAGTATGTTTGAATGAACGTAGAGGGGATTTAAGCCAGACAGACCCAAGTTCAAATCCCATTCTACAGTTTACTAGCTGTGTGAACTCGCTTATGTTACCTAACACTCCAATTTCCCCGTCTTCCTCAATGTGCTTTTGTGGGAATTAAATGAAATCAGGAGTCATGAAGAGCCTGAAATAATGTCTGGCACCTAAAAAGTGCTCAACAAATGTCAACTTCCTTCTCCTGCTATGATTTCTCGCCTTTTCCCTTGGCTACATTCCTTTTCTTATTAACAATTTATTATCTCTATTACAGTCAGTAAGTGCTTATTGAAAAGAAAGTTATCCCTTAATTTTCCTTCAGCTTTGCTTCCATATATGATTCTAACTTTAACTGTAGCTCCCACAACCCAGAATCTCTTGATTCTATTTGTAGAGCAAAGCTGGGAACCCATTAACTAGAACCCTCCGCAGTAGACCTTTCCATAAAGAAAGCTATTTGCCCTGTGCTCACTAAAAATATGCCTTAATAACTAGTTCACAAAATAGAAGCTTTCCCATGAACTGGTATTTATAAAAACATTTTTCAGAATGTGAAAACGTGAGATTGGCTTTCACAGGTGAAATACGAAGAGATCATGAGAGTTGGCAACTATTTATTCATGTGTTTAGCATGTCTTTATTGAGGTCATACTATGCACGGGCCATAGGATGAAATGCTAAGGACACAGCATTGGAACAGATCAACATTGTCCCTGCCCCCAGGGAGCACAGAGACTATTTGTCAGGAGAGTCTGGTCAAGGCTACATAATAAATAAACCTTTAAAATCTCATTCAACAAAAGGAGGAGGTATTTCTCCCCTACATCTCTGTCTAATGGGCATCTGGCAGCTGTCCTAGGCAGCTTTTCTTTTGGTGCTAACAAGTAAATCCAGGTTCCTTCCGTCTTTTCATGCCACCGTCTCAAACGTGTGGCCTCCAGGGTCTGAACGGAAAGAGAAGTGAGTAGGTGGTCTATTACCCAGCCTGGAGCTAGTTTACAATCCTTCATCCAAATTTCACTACCCAGAACCCAATCACATGGCCCCAACCTTACCACAGGGGAGGTTGAAAAGGTAATCTTCCCCTCGGGCCCCAGAAGAAAATATTACAATGAGAATCAGTGAACATCTAAAATCACACCTTTGACACATCTACTTTTTGCAAACTGCATTCCCATTTTCTAGCCCCTTCCAGGAAGCTTTCAGTCTAGTGAGTGGAGACAAATATGCGGATAAATACTGATTACAGATAGATTTGCTATGTGCTAGTACAGAGGGTCTGAGCTCTGGAAGTGCTGAGCTACTGAAGCATAATGAAGAAAAAATTCAATATGGAAATACTTTGGAGAATACAGTATTTACCCTGAGGCTTGAAGAAAGGGATGAGCTTTCACAAGTAAATGTGAGGGAAATGGCTTTCCAAGCAAAGGAAAGAGTTTGAGAAATGGAGGTGTTCAAGAAATGTCAGGGAGCCCAGTGTGTCCAGCAAGGAACCCACATGACCCATAATAAGCTTTGAAAGGAAGGGCAGAGGTCAAATTGTGAATGCCTTTGAATGCCTCACCTGAAATTATCCATACCTAGCACAGGTAGGAGTAGCAAACACTTATTACAAGAATGCAGGCAAAAGGCAATGAGGTTCTAAACCAGGGAAAGTTCCATGCCACGTCCTGATTTCATGCCCCTTGAAAGCAAGCAGTGTCTTTATCAACTTCATTTGTTGTTGCTGTTTTGCTTTTAGTTTCCTTCAATACCTGCCTATGGCATACAGCACTCATCTGGCAGATACTGATGGACAAAATGGCTGCCTGAATAAATGTAGAAACAGCATCTTTTTGACAGATGTAAACACCCTAAGTACATGACTAACTGACCAATATGTAGAGATTCATTTAAAAATATAGATTGTTTTCAGGGAGGCACAAGTAGCAGATGACCCAGAGCAGGTACTTACGTAGGGGTAGGAGGATGCCTTACATGGTCAGTAATGAAAGAATACAGTGTAGGGAAAGGAGGATGCATCCTGTGGTAATGAAAGAATACAGGCAATAGGCCCAAGGCTCAGAAAACAAGAGCAGAACTAGAGCTCCTCATTTTTAAAAATTTATTTCTGTTTGCACCTCCCCTGTGGTGGCAAGAGCCTTCTAGCTGGTTTCTGGGAGAGCTGAACTCTAATGCTGCCTCTACTATTTTTGAGCTGATCAGCCTTAGTCATGTCAGGTGCCCTTTTCATTTTCTTTATCTAAACACATTGATGTTGACAATTATCTCACCCAGATCTGACAGAGGTAAACGAAGATGGTTGGAAAAACACTTTGAAAAGACTAAAGTCCTTAGTAATATGAAGTACCCACTTTAATGAAAAGTATAGACTTCAAGGAGTGAGGGTAAGGAGACTGAGGCAGAGCACGGGTTAAAAGAGGGATAAAATCTAATTATTTTCAGCAGCCTAAGAAATGCATCAAGATGTTTGGCCAGATCGTGGTGCAGGCTTTCAATTCCAGCTGATTCTGTTAGGTCACATTCACATCAGCAATAGAATCAATTCTATACCAAAGCAGCTTCTACCTTGAGCTTTGCAGTTGTGATTAGTTTCTCTTATTAGTGCCCAGAGGGACTGGCTTTAACCACACTGTAGGGTGACTTAATTAAAGAATTAGATAAACAAAGAAATATCTCCCACTCTGAATCAAACCAAAGTGTCATGAAAAATAAAACAAGCAGAAACAAAGGCACCGATAAAGTATTCAAGTAGAACAAGTTTATATAAAAACATAATGAGGGTTCATTATTACAAATCAAAAGACCAAGAGGCAACACACAGAGCTCTCCATGGCCACCTTTATCAGATTCACCTAGGACAGAACAGTTCTGAAAGGAATGCGGAAAACCATGCAGAAATAATATATGCCACATCTGTGTCATCCATGAGATTTACAGGTGCTTTGATAGGCAACATCTCATGTAATTTACAGCAAGCTTTCTGAGATGGGTATTAGCTTCATTTTACAGATAATGAAACGAAGACTCAGTTTACATGACTTGCCCATTTTCACATAATTATGAAGTAACAGAACCAGAACTCCAACCCAGACGGCTCACCTGGAGACCCAGGTGTCTTCCATTATGTGACAATTAAATTTCGAAGCAACCTGCACTTGTTTGATGGGTCTTATGAAAGGAACGCATATTTTCTCATTGAACTGCAAACAACAGATATTCACTGAGCATCAACTATTTCCAAAACACTGTGCTAGGTGATGGGAGGACAAGCATAGTCCTTGATCTTACAGAGCACACATTTCTTCTTAGAAAAAAATGCAAAAAATAAATAAATAACATGTTCTCTCTAGTATTTTTTTAAAATTATACCTAGAAATAGTCAATCTAAATACAATTGCAATGCTCCCTACCCCCACATACACACACAAGATTTTCTAGAATTTTCAGATCAGCATTACTTGCCTATGTAATAAAATGTCCATTCAAACACCAAAATAGAGTACCATGAAGATCATCAATGGGTTCTGACCAAAAAGGCCTCCACAGCATTCCCCTCATCTTGACTAAGCTTTAGAGAGGCTTTTTCCTGACTAGAGATTTCTGATCTCTCTTAGAACACTTACTATAGAAAACTTGCAGTTGTAAATTCTTTGAGATGTGAATCTTCTACAACCCAAAAATGTCTTTCTCTAGGACCTATCATCCCTTTTAAACATCATCAACAAGAAAGATAGGATCCTTGTCTGTGAGTCTCTATGGAGGGGTAGGAGCCTAACTTCCATCAGCACTAATCAGCAAACAGATGGCCTAATCACATTGACCAAGCTCCTCCTAATATCTTCCAGGATTTCAGTATTTTCCCACTACCTCCCCCCAGAGCATAAAAACTCTCCCACTTTTGTTTTATTAGCATTTATTTCAATCTTCCCTATCGCAATAGTCTTGAATAAAATCATCCTTGCAGACTTGTAGCTACAGTAACCAAAACAGTCTGTTTTTTACTCGTGCAAAAACAGACATGGCCGGGCATGGTGGCTCACGCCTGTAATCCCAGCACTTTGGGAAGCCGAGGCAGGTGGATCACCTGAGGTCAGGAGTTCAAGACCAACCTGACCAACATGGTGAAACCCTACCTCTACTAAAAATACAAAAAATTAGCCAGGCATGGTGGCAGGTGCCTGTAATCCCAGCTACTCTGGAGGCTGAGGCAGGAGAATCACTTGAACCCAGGAGGCAGAGGTTGCAGTGAGCCAAGATCAGGCCATCGCACTCCAGCCTATGTGACAAGAGCAAAACTCCACCTCAAAAAAAAACAAAACAACGTAAATCAATAAAACAGGATAGAGAACCCAGAAATTAAGTCACACACCTACAACCATCTACTCTTCAACAGAGTCAACAATTACAAGCAATGGGGAAAGGACCACCTATTCAATAAACGGTACTGGGATAGCTGGCTAGCCATATACAGAAGAATGATACCGGACCTCTACATTTCAACATATTCAAAAATTAACTCAAGGTTTTTTTTGAATGTAAGACCTGAAATTATAAAACTCCTAGAGGAAAACATAGGAAATACGATTCTGGACATCAGCCTTGGCAAACAATTTACAACTAAGTCCCCAGAAACAACTGCAACAGAAACAAAAATTGACAATGGGACCTAATTAAACAAAGGCTTCTGCACATCAGAAACAAACAAAAAACTATCAACAAAGTAAACAACCTACAGAATGGGAGAAAATATTTACCGACTATACATCCAAAAAAAAGGTCTAGTATCCAGAATTTATAAGGAACTCAAATTAACAAGCAAAAAAAAAAGCCCATTTTAAAAATGGGTTAAAAAAAAAAAAAGCCCGTTTTAAAAATGGGTAAAAAAAAAACCCATTTTAAAAACGGGTAAAAAAAATGAACAGAAACTCCCCAAAAGAAGACATACATGACGCAACAAATATATGAAAAAACGCTCAACATCACTAATTATCGGAGAAATGCAAATCAAAACCACAATGAGATACCGTATTAGTCTGTTTTCACACCGATATAAAGAACTGCCCGAAACTGGGTAATTTATAAAGGAAAGAGGTTAAATTGACTCACAGTTCAGCATGGCAGGGAGGGCTTCAGGAAACTTACAATCACGACACAAGGTGAGGAGAAAGCAAAGCACCTTCTTCACAAGATGGGAGGAAGGAAAATGAACGCAGGAGGAACTACCGAACACTTACGAAACCATCAGATCTCGCGATAACTCACTGTCACGAGAACAGCATGGGCGAGACCGCCTCCATGATTCAATGACCTCCACCTGGTCTCTCCCTTAACACCTGAAGATAATGGGGATTACAATTCTAGATGAGATTTTGGATGAGGACACAGCCAAACCGTATCAGATACCATCTCACACCAGTCAGAATGGTCATTATTAAAACGTCAAAAAATAAAAGATATTGGCAAGGTTGTGGAGAAAAGGGAATGCTTAAACACTGTAGGAGTGTAAATTAGTTCGGCCACTGTGGAAGCAGTTTGGAGATTTCTGAAAGAACTACCATTTCAGCCATCAATCCCATTACTGGGTATATACCAAGGGAAAAGAAACCTACCAAAAAGACACGTGTACTCAGCAAAGACATGGAATCAATACAGGTGCCCATCAACAGTGGACTAGAGAAGGAAAAGGTGGCACATATACATCATGGAAAACTATGCAGCCATAAAAATGATGAAATTATGTCCTTTGCAGCAACATGGATGGGACAGGAGGCCATTACCTTAAGCAAATCAATGCAGAAACAGAAAACCAAATACTGTATGTTCCCATTTTTAAATAGGAGTTAAACACTGAGTACCCATTGACATAAACATGGGAATAATAGACAATGAGTCTAGTTGTGGAGGGTGGGAATGGGGCAAGGATTGAAAAACTACCCATTGGGTACTATGCTCACTACCTGGGTGACAAGGTCATTTCTACAACAAACTTCAGTGACATGCAATATACTCATGTAACAAACCTCCTTGTGCACCCCTGAACTCAAAGTTGGGAAAGAAAGAGACTTCCTTGCTTGTTTAACTGACCTGGTGCAATTTTTCTTTTACAGTTCGTATGCATCAAGTACTATGCAAGCTACTAGTCATGTGAATATGAATAGAAGAGGGCTCTGCTCCAAACAGCTCAAGGTACAGACCCTGCAGAAGCAGCACATTAAGATCTGCAAAGCTTAATATCTATCTAACATAGCCCTGAGCTTGAGAAATATTATCTTATAAAGCTGACAACTTCCAGAACAGAACCTAGAGATAGAAATGGTTTAGGGGAAGAAGAGGTAAAAGGCAAGGAAAAACAACAACCAAAACACCAACATCTTTATCTCTCTTGCTTTTAAGAGATTAAGCTTACAGAGCTTTTTTCTTATGCTATTATACCAAGAACAAGGTGACAAGCAGGAGCGGATTTTCTTCCAGCCCTGTGTCCTGGTTGTAGGTCTACCTCCCGCCCTTCTCCTCCCTGCTGTGTCTACACTGGAACCCACATCACTCCTGTGATGGGTTCCATTTCTATGGCTCATCCTTGAAGGCTGAATTTTTTATTTTTTATTTTTTTATTTTTTTGAGGCGGAGTCTCGCTCTGTCGCCCAGGCTGGAGTGCAGTGGCGCGATCTCGGCTCACTGCAAGCTCCGACTCCCAGGTTCACGCCATTCTCCTGCCTCAGGCTCCCGAGTAGCTGGGACTACAGGCGCCCGCCACGGCACCGGGCCAGAGGCTAACGTTTTGATGTGAAAGATAAAAGGAGGGCGGGGGTGGTAGCTCACACCTGTAATCCCAGCACGTTGGGAGGCGGAGGCGGGCAGATCACCAGAGGTCAGGAGTTCGAGACCAACCTGGCCAATATGGCGAATCCCCGTTTCTACTAAAAATACAAAAATTAGCCCAGCATGGTGGGCAGCACCTGTAATTCCAGCTACTCGGGAGGCTAAGGCAGGGAGAATCACTTGAACCTTGGAATCGGAGGTTGCGGTGAGCTGAGATTATGCCATTGCACTCCAGCCTGGGTGACAGAGTGAGACACCATCTCAAAATAAATAAATAAATAAATAAATAAATAAATAAATAAATAAATAAATAAATGGAAATGTGGCCTATCAGAAGGCAGGACCACATGCTTTGTAATTAAAACTGTTAGTGATTCCTGATTCTTACAGAGGAAGCTTCAGGACTGCTAGCAGAAGCAATTAGGAAATATTTCCAGGCAAATGAGGTTTTTAAATGTGCTACAGGACGGGCTTCGCATTCCTCCCACTGAACCCCACCAACTTTGCATCTTACCCGGAGGCTGCTTTCTTTATATGAATATTGCTTAATTGAGAGTTTGGGTGGGGCTTGTTCAATGATAATAGATATGCATGAGGGTCAAAATTAGTAAACACCAACCTCAAAGGTAGTATAATTTGTAAGCCTAGAAAATGCTCTGGGCTGCTAGGTCACTTTTTTGCATTAGAAGAAATGGAAAAAAGATATCCAATATTCTGAATTGAAATAAAAGGTAGAACAGGAAGATGGGAGATGGGTTGGGGGTGAAAAGAAAATCCTGTAAATGCGTGCAGTGATGTCAGTCAGGAGGCAAGCCTCATAACCAGGAGCACAAGGGGATTGATGGCAATCATGGGAACACTGGAGTGTATTTATGGCTTACATCGGGGGAGCTCCAACGTCTGGACATCTGTAAATATGAGAGTCTTGAAATGTCACTAGTAACTGACATAATAGAGAAAGTAAAAGCAGAGTCAGAAAAATAAGAAAGAACTAAATCAAGCCTCGGGGAGAACATTGATGATCCTACGGGCAAGGAGAAAAAAGCCAATGAAGGGTAGCCGAATAAAACAATGAGACAAGGGAAGAAACAAACAAAACCGGGACTCTAGAGATCCTAAAACCTATTGTACATTTCAAAACAGCTAGAAGAGAATAATTTGAATGTTTCTGACATAAAGAAAAGACATATATTTAAAGTGACAGATGTCCTAATTACATTGATTCAATCTTTACAAATTATACGAATGTATTAAATTATCACATGCACCCACCAAAATGTGTACATATATTACATATGAATTAAGGAAATAAAATTTTAAAATGGAAGGGGAAGAAATGTGAATAAATAATTCACTGAAAAAAAAAAAAGGAGATACTGAAACCAGTAGCCTTCAGAATCCCAGCAGAAGCCAAGGATACACTCATACCAGGATAATCAAGGAAGGCTGAGAGAGCTCTTATCAGTATGAAGGCAGAGCATTGGAAAACCATACCAGAGAGTGCGAATCCTGGGGCCTGTAGGAGGGGAGGAGCTGTGCCCACCCCAGGGTGGGAAGGGATGTGAGGAGAGAATAATGAGCAGATCCTGAAAGGTGAGATTTACAAAGAAGACCGTCTTAAGTGGACCCATGACCTTTGTTTAACAAACACAGCCAGCTTAACCTTACCCTGCAGGGAGTCCTGCCATACTCCCTTCTCCCTCTCTGATCTCTCCCTGGGGCTCCACATTGGCCAAATCAAACCAGAAGCAAGACAGGGAGAGATGAGGATGCCGTGGATAGGATTCATGCGAGTCAGACTCCCCCAACCAAAGCCAAGAGGAGCAGGGTGGAAAAACACAAATGGAAGGTGTCCTGCAGAGTGGCCAAGGGAGCAAGAATGGATGCCTCCAACCCTGGGTCCAGGCTCACTTCAGAAGCCAAACAACCTCCAGCTGTGACATCTGAGTGGCAAGGAGGATACGGAAGTTCGCAGAACATTTCGAAGCTCTCTATGGAAGAAAACAAGACTGATTTCATCTATAAGTCGTCTACTTGTCAAAGAATAAATATATACACGTGTGTGTGTATGTGTGTATATATATACATATGCACTTTTCACTTTTGGCATTTGTGATAAGGAATGTTAACATCAAGAATAGTATTTACTTTAACGAGTCTGTTGGGAAAAGCCGAATCCTATCACCAGGCAGAAAGTCTTTTATTTAATAAGTAGTCACAAAAATGGCCCTAATTTGAGATCAGGAGTTTGAGTCTAGCCTGGCCAACATGGCGAAACCCTGTCTCCACTAAAAATACAAAATTTAGCCAGGTGTGGTGGGTGCCTGTAATCCCAGCTACTTGGGAGGCTGAGGCAGTAGAATTGCTTGAACCTGGGAGGCAGATGTTGCAGTGAGCCAAGATCGCGCCATTGCACTCCAGCCTGGGCAACAACAGCAAAACTCTGTCTCAAAAAAAAAAAGAAAAATGTTTCTGCCCCATGAATTCCGAGACATATTCAACCTACACAAAGGAAAAAGTCCAATTCTCGGCGGCCAGGCCTCCCTGCTCAGGGGCTCGGCCTCTCTGTGGGCAGCCTGCCTGAGTTCACTGCACTAACTCATTAGTAGTCTCTCTTTCTCTACAGAGAACTTCCCCAGTCCATCTCTTTCAGTCAATTGAGATTTCTCTCTGGAACATGGCATGCTGAGGTTTAGAAAATAAACACTTATTTTTTTTTAATGTGCTGAAAAATTATGGACTGCTATCCCACGTGGCCACCATTGGTTTCCGATGATCCTGCACCTCTCATCTATTAAAAGCTATTTGATTTAGAATGTAATAATAAAAAAATGTTTTTCCACCTATGGCATCAATTATGCAGATTGGCTTTTCTGGGGGGAAAAGTAATGAGACATCATCAGTATTCTTTGAATTTCTAACTTAATTCAAACAGTTACCATGATAGTATAACTTATTATTTGGTACCTGAGGTTGATGAATTCTCCACAGGCTGTCAGTAATTATTCTCAAGTATCTATTATGAGGACATAGAAAATTGCTATTATGTGCTGACTCAGTAGAGTGTGTGAAGCGCCCCCTCCCTGTCCTTCTCCAGGCTCTCAGATTTCACTGTGATATATCTTAGCTGATTCACACAGGAAAGTTCTATTAAATTTCAAATTATCTAATCACATGACTGAGGTCATATTAAGATATAAATAAAAGGAAATACAGACATGATTTATTTGTGCATGTCACCCTGTAGGAAGAAAATCCAAAATGAAACCTCAGGATGTCATCAGTAAGAACCACCACACACACAAAAAAATGTTTCAGGGGATCTCTGTGACTGCTTTTTCTCAAGTGTCAATGGAACATAGGAGACCAAGCCGAGGACAACCCTCCCTGTGACCCCATCAAAGTCTAGATGCTTTGGTTGCAAGTGGTCATGATTGCAACCCAACCAGGAGGTACTTAGTAAAGCAGAAAGGGAAGTCATCGCATGCCACAGCTGAGAAGTCTGAGGCTTAAGGATGGCAGAAATTCAACTGACGTCATCTGATTGCTCTCCCACCATCCTTAAGATGTCGTTTTTCCATGTGTATTGGTCTTCTTCTCACTGGTTAGACTCAAGTGTCTCCTTTAGGCATGCGGAGGAAGCCCTGGATGAGCTCTAGGTGTGGTCATGTGAGTTTGGGGGCTGGGAATATAAGCAAGGCCAGGTGCTCACTTCAGTGGCCTGCGGTGGGGAGCAGGGGAGGATGCACGTTGGGTCAGTGACATGAGGCACCTGTTAGGATCCTGTAAAGTGGGAAAGAGGCAGTTCCTCAAAAGAAGGGAAAGTAATTCCCAGGAGGTGAGCAGGAAGGAACATGGAAGCACAGGATCCAGAATGTCCAGTGTGGATTCTAAGACCTCTGAAGCATCCACCCTTGTCAGAGGCATTGGATTTCTCTGGGAGTTCAGAGAAATAAAACGAGACCCTGAGCAAATACCTGGAACGTTATGAGGTCTTGAACAGTGGTCTTCCAGACAAAGCATTTACTCATGATTTCGCTCCTTCCTCTTCAATCCCAGAGGAGAAAACGAAAAAATTGGGTAGGTTTTGGGATTAGTAGAAGGGGAAATGCAGCCTCATGGAATGCTGGAAATCTACACACCACTAGCATAGAAGTCTTTCAGGAAGTTTGTCTTCTGCTCTCTGGGCATTGATTAAGCAAAGAACAAACAAAACACACAAACAAGTCTAATTTATATATTTATTTATTTGTTTATTTATTTATTTATTTGAGACGGAATCTTGCTCTGTCCCCAGGCTGGAGTGCAGTGGCGCGATTTCTGCTCACTGCAAGCTCCGCCCCCCCGGGTTCATGCCATTCTCCTGCCTCAGCCTCCCGAGTAGCTGGGACTACAGGCGCCCGCCATCATGGCTGGCTAATTTTTTTTTTTTTTTTTTTTTTTTTTTTTTTTTTTTTTGTATTTTTAGTAGAGACGGGATTTCACCGTGTTCGCCAGGAGGTCTTGATCTCCTGACCTCGTGATCTGCCCGCCTCGGCCTCACAAAGTGCTGGGATTACACACGTGAGCCACCGCGCCCGGCCGTAATTTTTTTGCTGTTGCTCAAATTAAGGCTTTTTAATAAAAACTCAAAATATGCTGAGAGCCTATACATCACCTTCTAATTCTTTTGCAAACTAGGTAGAAGGGCATAGGACATTTACATTGAGATAGTTTATAACTGATCACTCTATGCCGGTTTCTGGGGCTTTTCTTAAATGATTAACACTCTTGTTGTTGAGATGCTGATTGTGCATTTAAGAAGCGATATCTAATAAGGCATCTCCCTTTCTCTCCCTTCTTCTCATTGTCAGACAAGGTAAGTCTGATGTGATCAAAAAGGCACTGTAGCTTCTCTGTACTAGAAAGTGGAGAAAAGTAAAATACACCTATGGCCCCCTCCAGCTTCGTTCGTTGACCAAATGTTACCTGCGTGCCCTCTGGGGAGGCAGGGCCACTCTTCTCGATTCAAATTAGACAAGACCCTGTGATATGGTTTGGCCGTGTCCCTACCCAAGTCTCATCTTGCACTGTAGCTCCCATAATCTCCACATACCCGGTGGGAGGTAATTGAATCATGGGGGCAGGTTTTTCCCATGCTGTTCTCGTGATAGTGAGTAAATCTCATGAGATCTGGTGGTTTTATAAACGGAAGTTCCCCTGCACAGGCTCCCTTGCCTACCCCTATGTAAGACATGCCTTTGCTCCTCCTTTGCCTTTTACCGTGATTGTGAGGCCTCCCCAGCCATGTAGTACTGTTAATCCATTAAACCTCTTTTCTTTTATAAGTTAAGCAGTTTCAGGTATTTATTCATAGCAGATGAAAATGGACAAATACACCCTACCCTCCAGAATCTAGGGAAAGAGAGTCACCTCAACCAGTACGTCCTAATACAAGGGGAAATGTGTACACAGGTGACCATATCACAGAGGAGCCCAGAGGACGGGCCAACACATTTTGCCTGGGAGGCTGGCAGAGGGCTCTACAGGATGTGATATTTACAATGTGCCTAGAAGGACAAATAGGACTATACTATGCAGGCCTGGTGGACAGGACTGAGGTGCTCCTGGCTGATAAATCCGGATGGAAAAGAGCATGGAAGTGAAAGAGGGCACAGTTGAAAATTAAGATTTGAGTACCACGTGCTGACAGAAAGTGCTAGAAGGTGAAACTGCCATGGGAGTCAGGGCTGGCCAGTGAAAGCCTCTGTATCCCAAGTGGGTTAGTTTCCCAGGGACACCATGACAAAACACCCAGGGCTGGGTGACTTCAAACAACAAAAATGTATTCTATCACGTTCCTGGAAGCCAGAAGGCTGAAAGCACGATGTTGGTTCATGTCAGGCTCTGAGAAAAATCATTTCTTGGTTTCTGGGAGCCCCAGGCATTGCTTGGCTTCCAAGCTGCAGATGTCTGTCTCTGTGTCTCTTCTCCTCTTCTTACAAAGACATATAAGTCATATTGGATTAAGGACTCACCCTGCCCCAGTATGGTCTCATCTTAATTCCCATCTTAATGATATTTACAAAGCCCTATTTCCAAATAAAGTCCCCTTCATGGGTACCAGGAGTTCTAGGACTTCAACACACCATTTTGGGAGACAACTGAACCCACAGCATCAAGGTAGATGTTCAAAGAAAAATTGTACAGGATAAGTTAAACAGCTAAGGAAGCCTTTATTCAAGATTATTGCAATAGGAGTCAAGACTATTATAATACAATAGAAAAGAGAGATTGAACTCAACTGCACGGAAGCAAAAGGTGAGAGAGTTTTTAAGCACTGGAATGAGCCAGTGGAAAAGTACTGGAGGACATTGAGGGAGGCTGGTCAATGTGATTAGGCCATTTGTGTTTGCTAATTGGTGCCCTCCCATATAGACCTGGCAGATAGGGACCTTTTCTTTCTGGGTAATTACATTTCAAAGTGATGGCTCTAGGTTCTTGAAAAAGACATTCCTCGGTTTTAGAAGATTTACATTTCAAATTGGCAAAGGAAGAATTTGCAATTGTAAGTTTTCTAAAATACATATTCTAAGGAAAGGAAGTTCAGGGGCCTAAATGTCTAATGTTTAATCAAGCTGAGAGGAATATTAAAGCTGTCTGGGTCACTGGTAAGTCCCAAGCCAGAGCTTCTCGGTGGTCTAGACACATCTGTGTGTCTAGATGTGGCTTCTCCTCTCCAACCTGAAACCATCAGCAGCCTATTCCATTTATTTCAGTGCGCCCTGACACAAAAATGTTTAGGTAGCTGCTGGAATTTACTTTTATGGAAGAAATTCTAAAGACAATATGAAGGATCATCTATAAGGAGATGGGAATGAAGGCAGAGAAACTAATTATAAGTAGCTGAAATATCCCGAAGCAGTGTTGGAGGAGATGAGAGAAGAGACCAGAGGCAGTTCTCAAATGTCTAAAATCATCTCAGAAATTGAGATTGATTCAATGTAGTGGCTTGTGGGTTCAAACTGCTCTGTAGACAAAAGGCCTGAATTCTCCAGTTTTTTGAGATTTTTGGAAATATGCCCTGAAAATTATCCATCCAACTCTTATAAACCACAGTATGTCATCTGGTGCCTTCATGCAATCACTTTTCCCTCACTGGCCATGTGTAGAACAAGAGACAGAGGAAGAGTAGGTGGGAGAATGAGAGTAAAGGCTATTGTCAAGAGCCCAATGACAATCTGAGTAGTTGTGGTTCCAAGTGAAAACACAGCACTCAAAAACATCTTAGCAGTTCTTAATAAACTCAAGATCCCCCAAGGACCACGGGTCGGTGGACCACATGTTATCCTTGGTCCACAGATTTTAATGTTCCTCAATTAAAAAAAAAATAGATGATACAGTAAGCCTTGCAAACAAGTCCCCTGGGACCTGATTAAGATAGCAATAGTCTTGTCCTTTTCTGCTTGAGAAGAACTGTACTAGTAAGCATCTTAGATCTACAGACGCCAAACTGGTCAATGTTAAATTGTAACAAGTATATTTACGGGGAGGACTCAAGTTGTAAATCAGGGATTGGCAAACTTTTGCTGTAAAGAGCCAGATAGAAAATATTTTTGACTCTGTGGGCCATGCAGTCTTCATCACAGTACGCAACTCTGTCATTGTAGCACAAAGTACCCATACACAATATGAAAATGAATGGACACGGAATGAAAATAAATGGACATGACTGTGCTCCAATAAAACTTTACCTATACGCACTGAAATTTGACTTTTACACATAATATTACCTTTCTTTTGAGCCATTCTGAGCTGAAAAGCTATATAAAGAGGAACCAGATTTGGCCTGAAGGCTGCAGATTGCCCATCCCTGGTCTAAATGAAAAAAGAATTCTAAGTTTCATATATTCCCAATGCATCTCATTGTCTTGCCTCTCACCAAGACATGCGCCAGTCACACAGGGAAATATCCCCAGCACCTTTGTTGACAAAAAGAGAAGAAGAGTCACATCTTAAGTTGTTTCGCAAGTATCCCAACCTCATAAGTGCCTGATACCACACAAAAGCAATCATGAATTAACATACTCAGTATAAGTTTATTGAAGGACTACTCTGTACCAGGACTGCACTGTGTAAGACACTAAGAATTATAGATGGCAGAGACCAAAATCCTTGGCCTCATAGGAGTTTATCTCGTGCAGTTCTTCCCTATCCTAAGTGCACATTAGAATCATCTACGTTGATTTCAAAAACTACAGGTAGTGGATATTTTTCAAAATACTCCCCAGACCAATTAAATCAGAATCTCTAAGGGAGGGACCTAGCCACCTTCAGAAAAATTGGCTTTTGAAAACGTCTACTGCCCACATTGCAGCCTCAGAAGTTGATTTAATTGCTTTGGGGTGGGCCTGGGCACAGGTAGTTTTTATGACTCTCCAGGTGATGCTAAAGTGCAGCCAAGACTATGCACATTGGCCTAGTGCTTTCAGGTAGGCAGGTTGGATGCATGAGCCTCAGAGGACCCATTAATTACACCTGCACCTAAAGGCAATTTGGGGAGGAGCCCACCTCCAGCTGGCCCGTAACTTCACTTTCATGGGGCCAGAGTGTTTAAACCTTGGCTAGACTCTCAGATCCCCAGACCCTCCATGGGCAGCTTTAAGTCTTCACAGCTCTCATCTTAAGATCTACTTTCTCAATTACCTCCCTTATCCCACATGTTTATATCTCCATTTCCCCTTTCCCATCTTAGATAACCTTTACAACATAGCCTTCTTCCTATCAAGATCTGTGTAGAACAGATCTTCTCAAAGTGCAGCCCTGGACCAGTGCACCAGGGTCACCTGGGAACCTGTTAGAAATGCATGTTCTGTGGCCCACCCCAGATCTGTGAATCAGAAGCTCAAAGTAAGTCCTGGAACTCTGTGTTTCAACAACTTTTCCAGGTGATTCTGAAGCATACTCAAGTTTTGAGAACCAAGGACATAAAGAAATAAAGGGTGGAGTGGATTTTGATGATATCACTAAATAAAGCAGCAATTTCTCAAAAAAAACTGAAGCAATGGACTAAAATTTGGAGAGCTAAGATTTTTAGAATTTTAGCTCATTCAATTTCAGTCAAAAACTGCCACTCTTGGGGATTGCAATCTCCAGAATTAGAATTCTCTCTTAAACTAGATTTTATCACACATATCAAAGGACATTCCTGTCACTTGTAGGTCACTGACATAGAAACTAATTTGAAAATAAAAGGCAATAGTCATTGGTTTTATTGACTTACTTTTTATTAACCTAGAAACAGTAAAGTTTTAAACGTCCCTAGTTCTCAAGGATCCAACATTACCCAAGATTAAGGGCTTAAAATAATTTCCAGGAAGAAGAAATGGACATGTGTATGTTAAAAGAGATCTTGATTGCTTCTCAGCCTTTTGGCTAAGATCAAGCAAAAGAGATCCTGTGTGATTCTAATTTCCCAGGATCTCTCCTCATACCCCCAATAGCCACTAATTTTCTCCTCTCTCTGTTGTTTTACTGAAACTGTGAGGGTTTGGGGTTTTTAGCCAATTAGAAAAAAATCTATTTAGTAACAGACATCTGTTCCAACAGCAAGAGGTTCCAACATTTGGGTACCTGACTCAACAGAATAAAGTATTTTAGTCTGGCTTTGACATGTCAGGATATGGGCCAATAGGAAGAATTGCAAATATTATTCTGATTCTGACAAATTGCAGGTGCTGTGATTTATGTGGTGGCATCCTCTGTTTATTAGTGGGACCGTATTGAACTCCATGGTTTTCCTGTTTATATAATACACACAACTTTGCAGTAGTGAGCTGGTAAATGTTTCACAACCAGCTCTAGGTAGAGAGAATCGCATGGGGAAGCCTGAGTTGTTCTGCCAATTTCCATGAAATAAATACTCCCACCATGGCCAAGTTCAAGCTAGCAGTGAGATATCACTGCTTGTGGAGCTGGAGAGAGAGATGCACAGTAGCATGGCATTATGTAGTATTTCTACCATAAAGACACAAGAGATATCAGTAACCTCAAAAACATGGATAACAGTAAAATGTAGTTGAACACTTAGAAAGCGATGCATTTTGAGTATTTGTTATTTTTGTTTTGATATCATTTATTTAATCTTATGATTATATAATTTAATGTTTCATAATGTCCCTGTTTGACAACCAGCTCAAAAAATTCCTGAACGTTTTGCAACAGACCCTTCCAAGCAGGTAAAAGCTGGCTCTGACACAGCACTGTGAGTGAATAGCCTTCTTGAACTGATCATCATTTCCTCTTTGCATTGTTTGTCAGGGAGTTCCATACAGAGGTTACAACACTAACCAGAGTGGTGAACGCTCACATCCATCCCTTCACCATACTGGACAGCGTAGAGAGGGATGGAGACAGAGCTCAGCAGAGCTGCATCACAGCCTTCAAAGTTACCTGCTTTATATATGTGTCTCTCTCCCCCAAAGAGCTGGTGAGTGCCTTAAAAATTGAGACTTATTGTTTACCTATGTATCACAGTATTTGGCATCAAAATGGTTTTAATAAATGTGTACATTACAGCTTAATCACTCCACCACTGGAAAACAACATAAAACACGTATTCTGACAGCCTCTGGTCAGCACTGTCCTACTCTGAATTATGACTTCATGGCTCAACCATCTGACTCTTTAGTGGGTCACAGCAGTAGCAGATAGTGCAGGCAAAGCTGGGGCAGGGTGGACTGAGCCACCAGAAGACGAAGCACCTGGCTTTGGAGGAAGAGAGCCTTTAGAACAGATGATCCTCAAAAATGAGGTCACCTGATGGTGCATTTGGGAGCATGCCATTCCTATGTCATCCTCTGTGTGTAAAGAACAGTGCTAAAATCTCTCAAGCCAACCAAAGAAATGGTATCAGGGGAGAATGAGCAGAAGAGAATTAAGAAGTCTCTCAAAGAC
Organism: Pan troglodytes; assembly: GCF_028858775.2. NCBI lineage: Eukaryota > Metazoa > Chordata > Mammalia > Primates > Hominidae > Pan > Pan troglodytes. The sequence goes on along the minus strand of NC_072412.2, from coordinate 108,768,660 downwards.
ATTTTTATCTCCGAGAAAGTGGGGCACCACCCACGGCTGTCTCTACCCAGGAGAAAACCTGTTTAGAAAACGCTGATACACCATGAACCTTAAAAGGAAGGTTCACAGAGATATTTTCTTTTTAACTTCAGCAAGAAAAACACAACACTAAATATTCCAAACTGCTGCTCTCAATTTGTCAGAGACAAAAGAAACAGCAAGAGAGTTAAAGGCACGGTCATCTAAACACAACAGACTGTAAGAAGACTGTCTCCTGGGGGAAAAAATCTTGAAAAATAATCAGTGCACAACAAATATTATTAAGTGGCAAAAGCAAACACAGTAAAATACAGGTGGAAAATATATTTTGGGCTGTAACCAGGCTAGAAAAACAAGACAAATAGGGAACTATAAAGGACTTCAGAATATAATTAGAAGGGCAATAAGAAATAACTGCCGACTAACAGAGAAGGGAAAGAGTGAAAATGCACCCAGGGTGTGTAATGAATGAGGTGCAAGGAGAGGGCGAATATATTTCACAGATTTCGATCCTCATTCTCTTATTCCTATTAGATTTCAATAGAAATCAAAGCTATGCATGTAGAAGAACAGCAGGCTTAAGAAGATTTAACAATGAATACATATACAAAATGTATTCCTTTACCCAAGAAACTAAATTGAATCAAAATTCTCTCTGGCCTTCTCCCCCAACCCCTTGTGTTCTATCCAGTGTTATATTTGATCACACCCTGTGCTCAGAGAAACCTAGGTGCAAGTAAGGACGTGAAGCATGATAATTGCTCAGTGCACCACCTGTGAGACTCAAGGATGCAATAAGTTAAAGCCAGGGGGCCCCAGGCAGCAAAAACTTTCCATGGATTCTGTGGTTAGCAGGAGCAAAAGGTGGCTTCACAGTTAGAGCCTTGAAGTTTTTCCTGACTCAGGTAAGGGGAGTTCCCAGAGAGCTAGCTGATAGACCAGAAGGAGAGATATGGAGGCTAATCGAATTACAGCTCTGAAAAGCAGTAAATGAAGATCTCCACAGAGTTCTGGAGGGAAGTTCTCAAGTAGCTGTGATTCTGTCCTTCAGAAGACATTTGGCCATATCTGGAGACCCTTCTGATTGCCATGCTGGGGGAGGATGCTGCTGACCATCTGGTGGGTCCAGGCCAGGGATGCTGCTAAGCATCTGACGATGACCCCACCATAGAGAGTGGCCAGCCCCTAATGTCACTCATGCTGAGATGGAGAAACTGGTGTCGATCAAGAAATGAAAATACTGCTGAAAAGTAAAAAGGACTCTGCTTGTGGTGGAAAGGTTGGGGTATTAAGTATTGGGGAATGAGGGAGAAATGGCAAACCAAAGCATGACCAGGGTATGTGAATGTTATTACACGCAGTCATGGCTTAAGAGACAAATGCGTGGGAGCAGGATGCATAAGAAGCACTGTGTCATATCACGTCCTCTACGCAATACTTAGTTGGACAAGGTTGTATGGGATGTGTGAGATTTCTTATGAGCTAACATATGCAAATGGTGTAGAGTGAGGGGTTGTTCCTAACACCTGTGTAAATCACATGAGATAAGCCACAAGGAAGATGAGAGAGGCTATTTGAATGGAAAACACCTGATTTGATGCCTAGCTGCAAAAAAGGAAGGTTTACAGTCCCTCTGTCCCTCAGGGAGAAGGCATGGGATCCTTAGATTGCTGGTTTATAGGTACCCAAAATAAACCTATTTTCATGGTTGGAAGAGGCAGTTTTTTCTACAGGAGAAGGCTGAAAGGAGAAAGGTTTCAGAAAGGTAGTACTTAATCTGAATATATTGATTTACTCAGAAAACTGGACATTATAATCTGAACAGGATATGTGCACAATTTATATTAAAAAAATTTAATGATGAAAGAAGACAAAGTGGAAAGCTTCTTATGTTTTTTAAGAGTTAAATAAAATGCAATTCCAATTAAATTACTGATAGGATTTTATCTGGAATAAGATACATTGATATCTGAAAAAATTAAAAATTTAAAAAGCATCCAGACAACATTTGAGAAATAATAGCAATGAGAGGTAACTGACATTTATAGACATTAAACTTCTGAAGGTTCAATAATTTAAAAGTATGATACTAGTGCATCAGTAAAGTGATCAATGAAATGCAATAGGAAATTCCAAAATAGACATAAGCACATACAGGAATTTGTTATATTTTAAAGATGTCATTTTAAGTTAGCAAGAGATTTCTGCCAAGAAAGAAAAACAGTTGAATTCCTACCTAATGCTTTGCATCAAAATAAAATAAAATGGATGAACTATTGAAATAATAAAAATGAAACAATTAAAAATATCAAGAGAAATCAAAACAGAAAGCAAGAAAACCAGAAATTACAGTGTTGGTATTCTATAAGCATCACATCAAGAGCTTCTTCCTAGATTTTTATTTAAATATGGCACCTTTTGGCATCCCCCATAACTCTCTGGGAACCTGGGACAGAAAGTTCAAACAAACTTTAACAATGACATATGGGACAACTGACCACATCAGATTAAAGTGATTCTTATGCCTTGGTTTCACTCCACATCATGCTGACATGCCCTTACAGAGCCAAACCCAACAGCAAATTAAATAAATCCCATGACTGTGGTACTTAGTCCAATTCTAGTGAGTTCCACTAGTGGATTTTGTTTTTTATCACGCTTCAGACAGTCTCTCTGGAACTCTCTGAAAAAAATCTTGCTTTTTTTTTTTTCTTAACAAATTTGTGTTCACTGATCCCTAAATGTGATACCATCATAAATCCCTACAATACCAGGCATGCTTTGAAAGATTTTATTTTTGGTTTTTTGTTATATTCTCATCTACTTTAATGTGAAGCAAAGCCTTTACACAAATTTCAAAGGGCTACAACATTAAAAAGATTTCAGTGGCAAAATGTCAACAATTGTGTACAATGAGCTGAGAAATGTTTCTGAAAACTGCTTTTTATCAAAAGAGTGTGTATACATCTAGTTATTCTGAGTCTGTGTTGATATTCTTGCAATACTGACTTTAAGGTTCAGGTTGGTTTTTTTTCCCATTACTATAGCTAGAACGACTGAAAATGTAGTTGAAAATGACACCTCTTTAAATGAATTAATAATGAAAGGGGGAGAGGCTTAATAAGGTCAGGGTGACTGTATCGTGTCCTCTTTAAAAATCTGCTTGCCTGAGAGTTTATTTAGATTAAACTACCAGAAAATGGTAAACACCCTAAAAATGCCCAGACACCCTAAAAATGCCCTATGATACCTGAAAAATTTACACTGTAAAAATGTATTGCTTGGTAAAAGTTAATATATGTCATTTTAATTTTTGCCACATATAGTCTTTTTCAATAACTGTGAAATAGTTACTTGTTTTGGAGAATTCTTTAGTTTTCATCAAATGTTCATGAATGTCACTTCTTATCATCATTGGCCTCAATTTTTCCTTAAAAAATAGGTTCTAAAACACACATAAGCATGCCTTGGGAACCCAGTTTTCACTTCAGATGACCAGACAAAACCTATGAATACTTTAAAAGCTCTGCAATCTAAAGTAGCTTGATTTCGAACAAGAGGAAAATTATCTCTGACTTAGAGTAACCTACAACATACATTAAATAAATTGAAATATTATCTACTTAATATTCTATTTTAATTTGCATATGATCCAAGTAATTAACATTAAGACACATAATAATCATCCTAAAACACTTCAAATCTACCATTCACTTTTATATAGTCCTATTACCATATCATTTAAATATTAGCATTCACATAAATAAATTCATATAAAAACACCTTACAGGAAATAAACAGAAGCATTTATACTAATCAAGTTTATGATAGGAAAGGATTCAGATATTTTCTACTTAAATAATGCTAATAAATTCTTTGGAAAGAGCCTCAGACTAATGAATGAAAAGTCAGTATTATAAAATATTAATTTTTATTTAGTACTGGTTTGAAGTTCTTGATTTTCTGAAGAGTAAAAGGAGAAAACATAAAGGGAAAAAACCAACATTCTAAAAGTGCCCACCATATTCCAGATATTATGCTTGGTCTTTATACAGTACCTACGCTCTTGTTTCATAGCAAGTGGAGCACAGGATAGCAGCTCACACGTGAGACTAAGCACACTGCATTAACTCACCCAGTTTCTGACAGCTAAACTGGTAGATACAGCATGGTTCCCTCAGTGTCATCTCTTTTTTATGATCCCAGAATTTTCAAAGGCCTATAGGAAAAACGCTATTTGATTTAATTTATTCCATTATTTCCCAAATTAATTTGACCACAGAAACCTTTCCTTTTCTTACGCGTAGCTGTTTAAGGATCATCGCACTTCACAAGTCTTTCTGGTGTAGGTAAATTGAACATATTACTAGAAAATACAAACTCCACAATTTGTCAAAGACTCAAAACAAGCTCATAAGACCGGAGCTTGATCTGGGTGTAAAGCTACATTTCACCTTTTCTCTTTAACATTCCAAAGCCCCAAACAATTCATAATACATTATGGCTTATTAGGCCACTCCCCCCAGAAATATTTGCACATTAAAGAAGGGAATGAAGAGAATCCCTCCTTTAATGCAAAGGTAGAATCTTCTGGAGTAGTTACAGGGGTCCATTGGAGCAGCTAAGCTTTTCTTGGGCACCTCAAATCCTAGCATACCCAGGATTACCTGCTCAGCATATCTAGAAACCTGGGCACCCACTTGAACCAAATGCTCTTTTTTTTTTTTTTTGAGATAGTGTCTCACTCTGTCCCCAGGCTGGGTGCTGTGGCATGATCTCAGCTCACTGCAGCCTCCACCTCCTGGGTTAAAGCAATTCTCCTGCCTCAGCCTCCCATGTAGCTGGGATTACAGACACCAGCCAGCACGCCCGGCTAATTTTTGTAATTTTTAGTACAGATGGGGTTTCACCATGTTGGCCAGGCTAGTCTCGAGCTCCGGACCTCAAGAAATCCACCCTCCTCAGCCTCCCAAAGTGCTGGGATTACAGGCGTGAGCCACCGCGCCCAGCTGACCCAGTTGCTCTTAGTTCCCTTCCTAGTAAATGTGAGTAACAAGATGTCATTTTCCACAAACATACAGAAATACTTAATAAATTGTGAACCGAGCTGCTCATACAAAAAAATGTAGAAGAGAAGGAGGTTTAATAAGACGTAAGACACTCCAATCTGGGAAAGTCATTGATTTTAGGTAAAGCATAGGTTTCCATTAAACAAAATTAGCATGAACAGTAGAATGTGCAACTAAGCAAATCCAAAATATATTATAGGAAAATGACATTTTTGTTCAATTAGGAAGAAACTAAAAATGTTTTTGACTATGAGTTAGCTAAAGTAGGACATTGTTACCATAATTTTCATATTTAAACATGCAATAAACTCCAATTTTGGTTTGTCAAAGTGAATATCAGGAAGCCAAAGGCAGTTTAAATTGAGATCATCTCCTATTCTCACAACTGCATTGTCACAAAAAGGTCAGCAGAATACGCAAGAATATGTTACAGAATTTCAACCTTAATATCATCACAGATTCCTCTACTTTCAGGGTGTTTTTCTTTGCATTATTCTGTGTTAAATACGTGTTATAAATCTAACTGAAAAATTCAAATAAAATTTTAGAAACTACAGGCATTCAGAGCTCTTCAAATATTTACTTAGTTTGGAAGAATTAAAAACATATTTCTCTAAAACTTAATTCAGTTACTCTTATACTTCTATTCATAGATACTTCTCAAATGTCAATTATGGGCCCAATCTGTGCTGAAGACACTGTAGGAGCACACACGCGCGCACACACACACACACACACAATACCCAACATGGTTCGTGCTCCTCACAAAATATACAACTCAGTTATGAATTATAGTAACAAGGATAAAAGTGGATGAACAGGTCACACAACATAGATCCTTGATATTCATGGGGAAGGCATCCAGAAAGCTTCATAGACCCCAAAACATCAAGTTCTATCTATAGTCCTGTCTATTCCTCAGATGGGTTGCTGGGCACTGAGCCCAGCTCCCACACCAGCTAAGTGACTTTCAGAAGTGAAGTAGGAAGAGGAGAAATGATTAACGGTACCTTCATGAATGCCAAAGTCTACTTACAATCAATTGTAAAATTATATAATAGTGATAGTAACATTCATATAATTCTGAAAGGAAATATGTACAATCATATACTCCCAACAAATAGTAGTAGGCACACCTACTATGTTCCTGAAAACTATTTTTGCACTGGGGATATAGCAGTGAATCAAAGAGACAGAGACTGAGACTATTCCCTCAGCCAATGTTTTATTGAGAGAAGACAGAAAGTAAATTAATAAATATTTATCAGGTTATGCTATCAGTGGACAGGGCATAGATGATGCTGGGAATGGGTATTGGTTGCTTTTCATGTAGAATAGTCAGGAAAGACTTCTCTGATACTTTGAATAGAGAACTAAAGATGTCAAGGAGAAGAACACATCAAGCAAAGAAAGAATGTGCGAAGGCCCCAAGGTGGCGGTGACATTAGCAAATTTGAGGAACAGCAATGAGGCTAGTGTGGCAGGACTGAGGTGCAAAGTGAGAAATGGGAAAAGAAAAAAACGTGTAAATGGGGTGTCAGTGGTGGCAGCCATCTGTGCTGGGCCTGAAGCAACTGCAGGCTGGAGTCGACTCAGGAAGTGCCATGATGTAGGACATGAGGGACAAAGATGTATCTAACCTCAAGGCAAGAAACTAAACTTGAGATCCATAAGTGTATCTGTTAGTTTTCTGATTTTTCGCCATTGCGGGTACTCCTGAGAACACTAAAAAGACCAAAGCTTCCACTCTTCAAAAGGAATCTTTCATTCCTGGCTATCTTCTTCCATCAGAGCACCTTCTTGGAGCCCACTGAATTTATCTGTCCAGTACACTATCTAGCTAACCTTCTTCACCTTATTCTGGAAATCTCTTAAAAATTAGAAAGTGTAATCAAACTAGTCACATATGGCTCCATGTGAGAGGAAAACTTCTGAAAAACTATTTAAATGTCTGATTAAAAAAATTTAATCCACGGTGGCCTTAGTACCAGTGTAAAGTAGCAGAAAGTTTAAGAATGTAAGAAGGTGAATTTTCAGAGATGAAGGTGTTCAAGCATGGTTTGGAAAACAGGCAAGAACTAATCAAGCAAGCTGATCTCATCCTAAATACACATTAATTTATGAGGTGTTAACAGCACAGGGATTAACCTATGAAATAGCTGCTCATTTTATTAAGCAAAAATGATCAAAATGTGCTACTCTCATTATAACAGAAATACGAACTACATCATGCCAAAAGACAACTAAATAATGACTGAAATGGGTTTTATAAGGACAATATGCCTACTAAGTGAGCCAGCCTCTTTGAAATTCAAGATGCTGAATCAGGAACTAAACTTCCAAACTAGTTTCTTCAGCCTTATTAGGAAAACATGGGCAGTTGATGTCTGTTTCTGTTCTATTTCTTCAGCCATTCAATAAGGAAAATTCTATTACACTACTTCTCAAGGGGTATCTTTTGGAGTTGTCCATGTCTTTGAACTGCTAAATATTATGGCTTTCTCTGCTGTGTGTCTATAACCCTCAAAACAATCACTTGCAAATTCCAAGGCACAAAACACAATGAATGCACCCTAGTTTCACTTGCTGGAAATCTCCTAAAAGGTCAGTGGAGTGCATTGTCCAATATTCTAGTATCATTTTCTGAGGACTGGAATTAATTGTACAATTTTCTGTTAAACTTATATAAATGAAAACAAAAAAAAAACTGAACATTTAATTTGAGTTGAGAGTTTAGAAATTCTGCCACCTTCATAAAACCTTTCCTGATCAGTTTCATAAAAGCTGTGTTTCCCTCCTTTGAAATATTCTAGCAATGACTTGTATTATTCATTGGTCAATTTATTTTATACTGCTTCTTGTGACTCTTCAACTTTTCATTCTTAAGTATTATTTTAATATTTAATCATTACATTTCGCCATACTTATGGCTTATTTGGCCAGATTATTAAGCCTCATAAGATTAAAGACTAAGAATTAAATATCTATACAACCTCTCACCCACACCCAGACACCCAGAGCAGAGTTTGGAATATTTCAGTCCCTCCTGATGATTTGTTGATTTGATTTTCCTGATTTCAGCCAAGTTGAAGAACAGTGAATAGCTGCCCCTTATTAGGCACAGGGACTGATCCCCAAGCAACTAGGTCTTACAGAAAATATTCGTGGAGGCCTGAATAAGTCAGCTGCCCATATTTTGTGGACTAACTTTCTTCATAAACTCATCTGACTCTTCCTCCTTTGGCTCTTACTCAGAATAATTTTTCAATATATGTTTTGTGTTATTACATCATATGTGTTTACAAAGCTACAAAATGTTTAAGAAGTTGTCTAAATACTTGAGCAAGGTAAATTAGCTAAATGTTTGACGTTGACTAATTTCTCAAAGGACTGCCCAATTCCACTGTTTTTAAGTCAATAAGCAAGAGAAGAAAAGAAGTTGAAAGTAAAAAGTCAGTTGGCCATGGTTTTCACTTTTCAGTGGACTGTGGTGCCATTAAATGGAAAACCTATAATTCTGACAGTGGTTTATGAAGGAAAATATTTTTATGTATTAAACAGGATCTTACAAGAGTGTTGCTGTGGTATATGGAAAAAGAACTGCAGAAAATTTGGAAAAGGCTCTAAAGACTTTCACTAGCACTCTCTCTTATCCTTCATTAATGTCATGATTTTCTGATTTCACTAAGTTTAACAGGAAACCAACAATTCCTGAAAAAGCTGAGATTTTCATCTTAGCTCTATCACTTTATGAATTTGCTTAACAGCATGGACCATGCAATTTTGTACACATGGGAATATGCCCCAAGTTACAGAGGGTGAAATTTTGACCTAAGCTCCTTACTTCACAGGAGATATCCCACTGCACCTGGTCTACAAATTGATGTTTTTAAAGCCCCTGCCCCCCAAACACATTAACTTTTAAAATTGTAAGGGAGTCATTTCTCTGAGACTTTTTCAGAGAAAAATGCTGATTCTAACAGAGTTGCTTTCAAAAATCTGGATATGATTTCCATAACATTTCAAGGGCAAAATGCCAAATGCTCAGAACTATTAAAGATAGTGTAAATGACCAAGCAGACATACAGAAAATGCTATCGGCTATAAAAGTCATCAACTGGAAAAGTTTCACAATTAACTCTTGTGTTTCCAGAGCTACAAAATTACCTGAATCAGCTTCTTCAATAAATCTGACATTTTTATTTTAAAGGTAATCACAGGGAGAGAGGGGGATAAATGGGCAGAGCACAGAGGATTTTTAGGGTTTGAAACTACTCTCCATGATACTGTCATGGTGGATACATGTCATTGTATATTTGTCCAAACCCATAGGATGTACAACATCTACAGGGAGCCCTAATGTAAACTATGGACTTTGGGTGATGACCATGTGCCCATTTAGTTCATCAATCATAACAAATGTGCCTTTGAGGTGAGGGAATGCGATGGTGGGGGAGGTTGTGCATGTATGGGGGCAGAAGGTGTATAGGAAATCTCTGTACCTTCCTTTCAATTTTGCTGTGAACCTAAAACTACTCTTTTAAAAAGCCATTTTAAAAAAATCACAGTATAATTTTAAAAAAGAGGAGATTGATGATACCCTTGACTTGAAAGATATCCTGTGATCTCTTCAGGTAAGGCATCACCACCTAATAGGCTTCCTCACAGGGTTTCTATTTCCTCATCTATGTGGTGGGCATACTGTGTGAATATTTATCAAGCTTCATATATATGCTTTGTATACTTTCTGATACTCAGATTTTTAAATAAGTGGTATTGATATCAAGCTCAGCATTACTTTATTTCTACAACACATTTAGTTTTACCAAGACATGCAGTATCTTCAAGGTTTATCCATCCATTTCATTTATTAGAGGTTAAAATAGGCCAGAGCTATAAATGTTTTATGTACATATCAATCTGAAAGATGTACCAAATCCTGTATGCTTTGAAATACATATTACATTCATCCAAGGCAGAAATGATCTAGCTATGCTTAATTTAAGCATCTTGTTTTTCTTCCTCTAACTTTTCCATCTTGAAACTACCCACTAGTAGTGTATCTACCCACTAGTATATACTATAGTATATCCTCTTCTAGATAGTGAGCAAGAGAAAAATGAGATCAAAGTAATCTAATATTTTGATAGTATAATGGGTATGCCAAAAGCCTCTCATTACAAAGGAGGTAAAATTACATTTCCCAAAGGGATATCTGGTGAGTATCAATAGGATTCCATGACACATTCTAATGCTCACACGTTTGCATCACCCTTGATGTTACCAAATGAATGTTTGTGTCCTCACAGCTCCAGACTTGAACTTCTAATCCCCAATGAGATGATATTGGGAGGTGGGGCCTTTGAGAGGTGATTAGTCACAATGGGAACCTCATGAATGGGATGAGTGCCCTTTCCAAAAAGGCCCCAGAGAGCTCTCTAGCCCTCTTTCTACCTTGGGAGGATGTGACAAAAGTTAGCCATCTACAAACCAGGAGTGGGCCCTCATTAGACACCAGATTACTGTGCATTAACCTTAGACTTCTCAGCCTCTAGAGCCATATGAAATACATTTCTGTTGTTTATGGGCTGTCAAGTCTATGCTACTTTGTTATAGAAGTCCAAATGAACTAACACACTTGAGAAGTAGTCATAAATAAAATGATGACACCTGCATAGGATCTATTAATAATGGTTTCATATTTGAACATCCAGTCAATTACTCCTAATCTTCCCTTTTTCCTACCCTGTGTGATGTACCAAAGACCTCTCCTCCTTGCTTTGTTCTTTTTGTTTTACTCTAGAGAGAGTATGGCAGGGCTCATCAATCCTTACCATGGTATTTTTTTACTTGCTTTTAGTTTAATTTCTCAGGTTTAATCTACTGGGTACCTGTTATATCATCCCACATGCTTTTCTTGATTCTTATGGGTTAAGAAATCCACCAGGTATCAATCTGAATGAATATTTTTTCTACCCAAGGAATTTGGACTATAAGATTTAGGTCTAATTATAGTAAGTATACATTAAAATGGCAAGTCAGTTGAAATACGTGGGTGTGGATGTGTGAACATGAGAGACAGAGACAGAAAGGGAGAAGGATAGAAAAAGACTCATGACCAGCCTGGGCAACATGGTGAAACACCGTCTCTACAAAAAACACAAAAATTAGCCAGGTATGATGGTGCACATCTGTAGTCCCAGCTACTTGGGAGGCAGAGGTAGGAGGATTGCTTGAGCCCATGAGACAGAGGTTGCAGTGAGCTGAGATTGCGCCACTGCACTTCAGCCTGGACAACAGAGCAAGATCCCGTCTCAACAAAAAAAAAAAAAAAAAAAAAAGAAGAAGAAGAAGAAAAAAAAAAAAAAGAATGGAGAGACAGAGAGAAAGCCAGCCCCGGAATGCTGACCATTCCACACATCTATTACAACCCACCCAACTCCCATTCAGAAGCTATCAACTTTACAGACCATTTTTACTGATATCCAACAAAAACAAATCATATACATATAAAGCTTTTTATGGCTATAAAGCACTTTTACATATATTACCTCATTTGATCATTACAACCACCATCTCATGATGTAGGAGGACACTCGTTAACCTATCAATTCCTTGGGACAGAAATTTTCAGTAAGTGATTAAAAAGAAAAAATAACAGGTATCATGGGAAGCATTGCTATCACCACAGCTAAGAACAATGGATATGTCAAAAACTTCGTTTAGCTGAAAATGTAAAAAGGTACTCAGAATCCTATTTAAACAATTCCACTTTATGTTTTATCTGGTTTTTTAACCTAGGAGATAAAATTGATCAAAATGTTCAGATCAAACTGTTAGTAGGAGTTTCAGAAGATATTTCACAATTTAAAATGTTTTTCTCTTGCTCATGATGTATAATTATGAACCTATGTGAATGGAGACATAATAAGATTGCTCTGAATTATCTAGACTGATTTCATTCCCACCATATTAACAGCTAATGGATTCCTCCATTGTAAATTATTTTTCAAAGCAATAGCAAAAAATTTACTAAATTTTGTGCAAGCAGTTTTTCAATATCTATAAAACTTCTATTTTAAAACATGATCAAAGTTTTTCAGTCTTATGTAATATATTTATTACAAAATGTCATATACTGCATGAAAATTTAAATTGTGATGGATTACTTAAGAGATTAGCAGATTTCAAGTATTAATGGACTAAATTAAAGATCATAACTTTGTCAACACAAAGTGCTTTCCATACATGTGATTAATAACAAAAGAGGCTATTTGAGACTAAATACTTTTACTACCTTCCCTGTGTTAGATTGTGATATCCATATCACAAACATGATAGATATCCTTAATCAGTGGTACTAGAGTTCTCATTAAGTACTCATTAAACTTCTGCACCTTAGGATAACCTTGAGAGGTGCATTAGACACTAATGAGTAAATGCTTTCATTGTATGAGCATAACTCTTATTAATGATAATGGAATTTATATGCATGCAGCGGGCAAAGATAGTAGAGATAAACTATAAAAATAATACCAATTTGAATTTCATATCCCAGTACTCAAATAAAGGATATATTTGTTAATTTGTTCTAATAAAACTGTCTTCAAAAATGCTACGTATGGATAGAAATTAGCTGGGGGAAAAAACCTTTAAGACATTTAAAAATACTTAAATGCTTGGCAATCATGAGTAAAGGTAAAATAATAAATATCTGGATTAGAACAGGAACAATTGTTTTAGAAAAAAATAATAGTTTTAGGTTCTGTAAGATCTTACAGTCAAATTCCTTAATGTATTTTGTTAGCAATACAGTTGATGAATTGATAAAACATCTGTCTTCTGTGCTTTCTGTTTTATTTATTGTTATTGTTGGTTTTTTCTTAATTAAATTATTTCTATGCTCAAAAATGCTTTACTGTATAATTTACTGTACTATTACTATAAGGAAAACAGATATTATATAGGTCAAATAAAACCTTGATTCAGGGATAATAACACCCTGCCTATTTACTTCCTCTTGATTCTGAACACAAGTAGTTAAATTATTTTAACAAGTGACTATCCAAACTAATTTTCAAGTTATTCTGCAGTTGAGACCTCCGAAAACTTCTGACAGACCTACTCATGAGTATAATTATATTCCAAGACTTTCTTCTTGTTGACTAAATTGTCCTGATGTACTTAAATTTAATTTCTTCTTAAATCTTTTTTGGAGATGAGGAAAATAAGGACACCATCTTGGAATAGCAGAATCTTTGATCTCAGGAGATTATCTAGCAAATAGTAGTTGTCTTCTTGCACTCTGCTGGCATTGAGAAACTCAGTAATATGAAGGCAGCCCATTTCAATTGTTAAAACATTCTTACTTATAATTAGCTAAAATCTATTCTGTAGATAATTCTAGGCCCAAAAATCCTCGCTCTTAAAGTCAAATGGAATAGCCTTAATTCCTCTCCCACATAACAGGCCTCAAATTCATGAAGACGTGTTTCTGTGCTGATGTCTCTTTTCTCCATTGAACATTCACTGTACCTTCAACCATTGCTTAAATAAGATAAGGTTCATTACCCACTGACCTCTGGACCTCTCTAGATAGATGTCAGAGAGGTGCTCTCCTGCTTCAATAAGGCAGCTAGAATTAATCGCAGTCTTCCTGCAGTGAGTTCAGTAGTGCTGAGTGCAGAAAGCGTATTATCTTCTGTGAACTGGACACCCTTCTTTCCTCTATTAACACAGCCTAGGATTGCATTAGATCATTTGTCAGTCTCCTCACCTTGGATAACCCTCCATATCTATGGATATATTAACAGGAGGGAATTGAGAGGAACTTTTATCAGACCATCTAGTCTGACCCCCTGAACCTTTAATCAAATAGCAGTGCTTTTATAGCAGGTTATCTGGAAACCTATATAAATGGATCATTAAAAACACTGTTGTGTTGCTTTGGAACCACTAAAAATTGAGAGAGGTGGCTGGTATTCAAACATCCTTTCATTTGTTCCTGTGTTGGTGAATTGAGTATCAATAAGCCACAACCATGTGTCTGGCTGGGACAGAGACATGAAGAACAGAACCCTGAATCTCAGTTCCCAGATGTCTCAGATAAGCTGATCGATAATGACATACTGTGTGCCAGGTACTCTGATGAAGGTGTGTAACAGTGATGTGAGGACAGAGAGGAGGAATGCCCAACCCAGCCCAGGTCAGATGAGGGGTCGTGGAGGCATCGCAGAGAATCCCATTCTGAGCCGGATCTTAAGGGAAAAGCGAGGGTCCTCCTGGCTCCCCTTCTTCAGTGACTACAACAATGGCTTTGTGCTAAGAAATAAATGAATCAAAATTTAAAATAAGACAAAGTTAACAGTTGGATAGTTAATGAATAGATGGATCAGTTAATTAATGAGTTAATTAGATATAAAGAGTACTTCAGTCACGTGCCAGCCACGGAGATGAAAGATTAATGTATTCGTAGAGAGATAAGCAGTTTGGTTAAGCTACAACTATGCTTGTAGAAGAGGAACAAGAAATGGGACGAGAGAAGTAGGTAAGAAGAAAATAATGTGAAGGAACAGGGACTAGATACAGAAGAAACACCTGGTGTTGCTCTTGGAAAAGTCCAGCAAAAAAGAGAAAAGAGGAAGGAAGGCGGGAACATGTTTGAGAGACACCAAGGACTAAGGATACCAGAGGTAGTGACGGAAATATAATTTCTTGGTTTCTCACCTGGGCCACTGTAAGAAAGAAGATTGAATTGACTAACCTTCAGACCAGAGGTAGGGCAGATTTTGGAAGGGAGGGGAGTGACAAATCCAGTTTGCTTTGAATTAAATGTAAGACATAAGGTGGAGCATTGATAAGAGAAATCCGTAAGGAATGGACCACCCATTCCCAGTCTTCAATGAGGAGATGGGACTAAATACGGATCTCTGGGTTACCAGAGGACATACATGATAGTTCACGTCTTTGGGGTGAATGAGATTGCCTGGGGAAAGAGGGAAAGTACCCAGCGTGGAGAGAAAAATGCTAAACATCAAGGCCTGGGCAACTACAAGTATCTAACAGGCTGCCTAAGGAAGAGAAATCCACAAACTAGACTTCGAAAGCATCTCTGAGAAGGGAGGAATTGGATATATTGGTATGTTGAGTAACAAAGGCCAGCTGAGCAGAAGTCAAAAGCAGGAAGGTCGGAATGATTAACGGATCAAAAGTTCTACTATCTTACAGACTTTAATTATAAAATATAAACTTCATTTTCAAAGAATACATTTTTCTAAGAAATCAGCTAAAAGGGCACTTTCTTAATAAAGAATCACTTTTTCTTTGCCATCTTCCTCATTTTAAGGGTCTCCTTTCAGCTACCCCAGTGCTAAAATGTATTTCTAAAACCTTCCAGAAAAGCTGAGGCAGGAGCAGAGGCTGGGTTCAGATATGGGGCCTTGAGATAGAGTTTGCATTTTATTCTCTGTGAAATGGGAAGCTTCAAACCATTCACATTCAGCAGCCCTGGACTGCAATGCCCACATTTTATCAGTAGGTGCTGATATCTAATAAGACATGGTTGCTCAAGACCTCAGTTACAAAGAAACCCGAGGACATGGATGGGTCTGGATAGCTGATGGTTCACCACTGTAAGCTACGGATCTGCTCCCCACACCCCTTTACATTTTTAATGGATTGTTCCCCTAAATCTGTCTATACTTATAGTATAGCATATTCTGTCTTTAGATCATTTTATTGTTATATTGAGAAAATGGAAGCAACAAGAGGAGTTTCCTCATTTTGACACCACCAAGTTCACCAGCCTCTGCATATCTTTGTCTGTCCTCTGCCTTTCCTCTTCAGACACATCAAGTGCCCCAGAGGGAATCAAAACCCACCCTTCACTTAGTGCTCTGTGCCTATCCTCACTCACCTTTGCGAATGCTTTACTTGGTTACTCTCAGGAGTTATCTCATCTCCTATCTCATCTGCATTTTTAATTTAAATTTTATTTGTATAAATGTATGGAGTCTAAGTGTAATTTTGTCACATGTCTGTATTGATAGTGGTGAAGTCAGGGATTTTAGGGCATCCATGATCCGAATAATGTATATCGCACTCATTAAGTAATTTCTCATTATCTACCCACATCCACCCTGAAACTGCTTTGAGTCTTCATCATCTACCATTCCCACTCTATGTCCATGTGAATGTTATTTTGCTCCGACATGTAAGTGAGAACACGAGGTATTTGTCTTTCTGTGTCTGAGTTGTTTTACTTAAAATAATAGTCTTCCATTCCATCCATATTGAGGCAAAAGACTTGATTTCATTTTTTATGGCTGAATAGTATTCTACTGTGTATATATGCTACATTTTCTTTATTCATTCTTCCATTGATGAACATGGGTTGATTCCATAGTTTTCCTATAGTGACTAGTGCTGCAATAAACAGATGAATGCAGGTATCCTTTTAATAGAATGATTTCTTTTCTTTTGGGTATCCAGATATCCAGATTGCCAGATCCTGTGGTCCTCCTAGTTTTAGTTCTTTGAGAAGTCTCCATGCTGTTCTCCATAAAGGTTGTACTAATTTATATTCCCACCAACAGTGTATAAACACTCTCTTTTCTCTGCATCCTCACCAACATCTGTTATTTTTTTCCTGCCTTTTTAGTAATAGCCATTCTGACTGGTATAAGATGATAGCCTCCCACAGTACCAGAACTCTCCCTTTAAAATACAAATGTATGATACACCTCCCACCTTAACAATATTTAATGTACAAGTGTCCTAACTACCATGCAATGCCCCCTTCACAGCGTAACCTCAAGTAAGGGCTGTTTCCACTGTCTCTACGTTCTCGCTTCCCAATTTCATCACTGATTCCAAACAGATTTCTATTTCATCCATCAACTGACCAAATCAAGACTGCCAATGAGCCCCCATTGGACCCTCTTCCACAGCTGTGGTATTCGACTTTCCACATGTACCTAATTCAGTTGACCACTCCTTCCATCTTGGAGCTCTTTCTTCTATTGGTTTCTACAACACTCTCATTATTCCACTTACCTAAGGCTCCTTCTCAGCTTCCCTTGGTTGATTTCTCCTTCCCTCTTCCTCTGATCTCACATTGATATCTAATATGAATTTCACACTCAAATCGCAAATCAGAGTTTGTCATTTCACCTCAAATCCTCACTGGGTCTTCCCCATTTCAGTAAATGGCACCACCATCCGTCCACACAGTTAAAGTCAAAAGCCTGGGAATCTTCCTTACCACCTCCTCCGTTTTCTTCACTCCCTGCCTGCAATCCATCAGCAAATCCCATCAGTGCTACTTCTGAAATATACACGGACCTCACCCACTTCTCCTGTTTCCACTGTTTCCTGTCTGGTCTAAGGGCCATCCTAGTAGTCTGGACATCCCCAGCCACCTGCCAAGCCTCTCTGCCACTGCTTTTACATCCTGTGATCCAGAGTAATCTTTTACTGTTTTCCAAGTGATGTCAGTACCCTGAATAAAACTCTCCAATGGCTTCCCACCTCACACAGAATAAAATCCAGCTCCACGTCAGTGTCCCATACCCAGCCTCCTCTCCTCCTCCAGGTTTTCCAGAATTCCCTGGACTCACCATGCTTCACTTTTGCCACATAAGCCCTTCTGTTCTTGAAGTCACAAGGCACATTCCAGCCTCAGGACCCTTGCACATGCAATCCCTCTTGCTGGAACACCAGTCTTCACAGGCTTGGCTTCTCTTTCCATTCAGGTCTCTACTTAAAGGTCACCATAATTAACAGCTTTCCTAACCACTTTGCCTCAGGTAGAATCGGTTGCCCTCAGCTGTAAGTTGGGTCTCTATCACACCATCCCATTTTCTTCATATCACTTTTTGCTATCTGAAATTAACCTTTTTTAAATTTATGTTTTATACTGTTGTGTGTTTTCCTAAACTAAAATATAAACTCAATGAAACCAGGTACCTGGTCTGTTTTAGTCACTTCTGGGTCCCCCCCAGTGCCTGGTATAATGAAGTGTTTAATAAATAATAAATCAATGATAAACCGGGGATAAATGCTGTCTGATTATGATTTGGGGATTCTTGATACATTGAAATAACATTTATAGAGGTAAGAGATTTTGCCCTTAAATTCTGAAACCCTCGTAACCTGGCTAAGGCATATAACGACCTCTGATTTAAAATTGTAGTTGATCCAGTCTATCATTGTTGGACATTTGGATTAAGCAAACGTGGCACATATACACCATGGAATACTATGCAGCCATAAAAAATGATGAGTTCATGTCCTCTGTAGGGACATGGATGAAATTGGAAATCATCATTCTCAGTAAACTATCGCAAGGACAAAAAACCAAACACTGCATATTCTCACTCATAGGTGGGAATTGAACAATGAGAACACATGGACACAGGAAGGGGAACATCACACTCTGGGGACTGTTGTGGGGTCGGGGGAGGGGGAGGGATAGCTTTAGGAGATATACCTAATGCTAAACGACGAGTTAATGGGTGCAGCACACCAGCATGGCACATGTATACACATGTAACTAACCTGCACATTGTGCACTTGTACCCTAAAACTTAAAGTATAATAATAATAAAAGAAAAAAAAAGAAAAAAAAAGAAAAATATCCCAATAAAAAAATAAATAAATAAAATTGTAGTTGAACTTGCAGGCTGAAGAATTTGTTTTGACATGAAATCTATACAAGGGTGTGTAAACACATTTACATATGATCTCTCCCAGTGACGTTAAATCATTCTTAGAAATTTTAAGCACTATTGGCTATTGTTTTGTCATGGAGGGGTTTCATAAAGAACATTAAAAATAGACTCTAATTTCTCTTTTAAACTAGAAAAAACAAACTTGTGGAAATCACCCAAATATAATACTCCAGCAGGAGACAAGAACACAGGAAAGTTTTAAAACTTGCAATTGTCCACAAGTAAGCACCTAAGAGGCTATTAGCTGCCACCTGGTATCACAACCTCAGTAAGTTTCCAGGCCCACACACTGAGAAACAAAAGGCATTCCGGAGATGTGGCCTTGATCAGAAGAGGTGAGAACAGTTCTTAGTCTTAGCAAGGTGGTCATGGTCATTAGACCGGTATCCTGACCACACCAAGGCTTCCTAAATTCCGGAGATCCCCGGGTTGGTTTGCAAGACCCTCCCTGCCTATGTTTCCATGGAGATTAGAGCTCTTAGGTTAGAATTAGAGGGACTGAGCACTTGCCTCAGGGGAGCAAGTTGCAGATGCCAGGTGGGGTGGTGACAAGGCTTGCGGGGATGCTATGAGCTTTACAGAGGAAAGAGACTGGCGGCCATCACTCAGGCCTCCAGCAAGAAAGAAAGGGGAGCGTGGGGAGCCAATCTGGGGCTAACAAGCAGTATAAACTCCATTTGCCGTAAAAAGAAGTGTGTGGTTTGTCCACACTGCTGCACCAGGGTCAAGGCTGTGTTGAGCAGGAGCACAGAAGCACAGTTAGGAGTGTGGGCGGCTAAGCGCTCAGTGCCTGGACAGATGGCTTCAGGGCTCCACGCTGCTGCCCCTCCCTCATGGCTGCAGATTTCAGGGAGTTGTGTGACCTTTCACCGCTCAGCTTTCTCCTCTGTAAATACACGTGCACACCTGTGGTCACTATTTTCTCTTAGGGTTGCTGGAAAAATTAATATTAATAATCCCATTGTAAAAACGTAATAGAAGACAGCTGTTATTAACAAAAGAGATTAAATTGTAGCTTGTGTGTCTGCTTTCTAGAGTTGTTCTACCCCCATCGTTGCTGTTCAGCCATCATCTCTCAGCCAGTTTGCTTTGAGCACCTCTTTTCTTCCCATCAAACTCAACACTGTTTATCGTGATAGGACTTGGTACTTCTCAAAATTGAAAACAAGACTGTAGTTTATTATTTATATCTGTCTATCCATTGTGCTGTAACCTCCATGAAGGCAGGTGTCCCATTCACCGCCCTATATCCTCACAGCCTCGTTTCGGGTTTGAGCATATTTCTATTTGACTCTTAATCAATATTTGTTGAATGTTGTTCTGAAGTCTGCCTGTCATGTCCATCGTCATAGTGACAAAAGAATATAGAGTGACAGTCAGGGACTCCTTGGTGAGGAACATGCATAAGCATTAGTGTATGAATATTTAAGTCACTTCTCTCAGAGGCAACTTTCCTTACTTCTGAGTGAGACTGTGGAGAAATACTGAGCGGGAGGCCACTTACCCACCTGTTATCCTGCGCCAGATGACTACCCAGGACCCCAATTCTTTCATCTATAAAATGGAAATCAGGGTAGCAAACCCACAGGAATGTTGTGAAGACTAAGCGTTATACAGAAACCACTTTTAAATTTATTTTTAAGCAAGAGTAACCATCTTTAAAACAAATGTGACAGGTAATCCCAAAATATAAAACGGACCAAGTGGAACTTCCGGAGGACAGACTCTCTGCTTGGCTCTTAGCACATCCCCAGGAAACCTCATCAGAAGTTAGAGCTCATGGGACCACAGTGTCAAAACCACTGAGGCTCAGGCTGTCACGCGCTGAACAGGGAACATAACAGACTTGGAACAGACATGCACTCTCTCTCTTCTGGCTTATCTTCTTTGCATTTAGCTGAGGTTGCTTCATAAATAAGTTCTAGCTCTAAGGGCAGGGAGGGGAGGGGTAGGTGACTTTCCCCCAATATGAAATTGAAGTTCTCATCTTAGAGCTATACAAAGTAAACTAGCATCTGTGTTGGCAGTTCTCGAAGTTTTAAGCTGTGGATATTGTGTTAAAACACAGATCCAAGTCATTAAACACGAACAGCAGGCATGAAAAAACATAACTCTTGCATAGCACCGTTTCATATTGTTGTAACCAGAATTATAAAGGTAAAAATGAGTCCCATCTAGGGATAAAGCAAGAATTTTTACTTGACATCAAGAGCATGTGATTGATGCAGGGCCATTTCCCAACAAGAAAGCATCCAACACAAAATATTATTTCATTATCTTTTCCAGCTTTTTTGAGATATAATTTACAAATAAAAGTTGTATATATTTAAGATGTACAACATGTTTTGATATATACATTGTGAAAGGATTACCAGCTTCGAACTAATTAACATATTCATCACCTCACAGAGTTAGTATTTGTTGTATATTATGACAATACCTAAGATCAATATCTTAGCAAATTTCAAGTATTCAATATAGTGTTGTTAACAATAGTCACCATGCTGTACATTAGATCTCCAGAACTCATTCAAAAAAATATTATCTATATAAAAATATTATAACAGCTACAAATGCACTATAAAAGGTATGGGTGAGAGTCTATGGTTTGTTTGTTTGTTTTTAATTTTCCTTCCATTGTAAGGAGATGGGGAGAGAAAACTGGTCCATTGCACTTTTTGGCAACTGAACTCTGTTCTCTGATTGGCGTGTCTTTGCTTCTCTCCTCCCCAGGCAGAGACCACTCATCTCTGCCTGAGGCTCATGTCTCTGGCTAAGCTTCCTGGCTTCTGCTTGTCACTCTCAGCCTGAGCATCTCCTCCAGCCCCTTGGCTTCACCACTTCCCCTCAAGGGACCTTGTCCACTGTGACTCCCTCGAACTCTAGATAAAACGGTTCAGTCCCACATGCACCAGGGCACTAGATATCCTTTGCATGTCTTTATCTTTCAATTTAGCTGATGGCCCTTGGCTCACATTTAATGGAAACTTTCATTCTGCCAGAGGGGATTGCTTTATCTAGCTTTTTTATACAAAAGTTCAGCCATTGAATCGGCTTGGTGGGTGACCTGTGTGGCCCAGCAAGAGTGTCAGGAAGCCATTTTTTCCTTCTCAGTTCATCAGAAGTGTTCCTTGCACCCCCATATAGAATTGCCCCACAGCATACTGGCAGCTCAACATTTGAAGGTGTTTTCTAGGAATGCAGCAAAATGCCCTAAAATGTCCTCATATGAGGCCAAAACGTCCAACCTGAATAAAAACTCATAAATTTACCTGGAACTATATTGCTGTCTCTGGTCCAGTCTCCATGGGAAGACATCCAATACTTACAACCAACAAATTTATGTAATCTTTTGAGTTTCCAAGTCTAAGAAAAAAAGTGGCATAAAGCCAGGTGTAGGGGAAGTCTAACAATGGGGATCACCCACAAGTTGAATGTTAAGCTGGGGAAAATAACAAGTGCTCATCAATTATTTTCTAAAGTTACTCTGGACAAGACCCAAGAGAATACCATTACTCCAGTCCCTGCAATGCCTTTTATGCCAGCCAAGTGCAAACCTGAACAAACAACCCTTCTCTTGCAAGGCAGGCAGGTCTTTAAAGGAATCTGACTGCTGCTGACTGCGCCCCAGTCTGCTTTTATCAGAAGATCAAAGGAGCTGGATGGGCAGCCTCGTTCCCAACAGGCTGTTTCCACTGTCTGCTGCAGAGAGCAATGCCCCCTGGGGTTAATACACTGCATAAGAGACAGAGTGAAAACTGACCAGTGACCACCAAGGGGGATGCTGGGGCCTCCATCAGCCACACCACCTGAGGAGCCCCACATCACATCAGAGAGACTGAGAGACAGAGCCTGGCCAGCCCCTTCAATTGTGTTCCTGGTGCCTGGGAGTCCATTGAGAAGCATCAAGCTGGCCTGAGCTTCCTTTAACCTCAAGAACAAAGACCAGTGTGAGTGGGGATCAGAAAAAGAGTGAAAGGAGAAAGGGACAAATTAGAACAAAATGCCAGGGTGATAAAGGGAACAGAAGCAACATGCACCCAACTGTTTGAAGTCAAGGGCTCCCGAGGAGAAGGCAGGTTCTCCTTCCCTTTGCAAGGTCACTAGTCACAAGCATGCGACCACAGGGTGGCCTCAGGCAGCCCTGAGATCTCCTTTTCCCTCGCAGTTAGGTGAGCATAGGATGTGGCAGCTGACTCAAGCAGAAGCAAGGAGTCTCTGCCAGGGGTTTGGGATTTGAAAGCAAAACAGAGAAATCTACACTCCCTTTGGACGCCAGGATCTATGGCATGTGGTATAATGAGAGATAAAGGTCACAGTTCTAAGCACTCTGAGTGCAGGACCTGTTGGGTTAGAGTGGCAGGGCACCTTCCACCCACCCATCAGGAAAGCACAGAGAACTGCCGCGCAGATAAAAATGAGGCAGGTGCAGCCAGGCACGGTGGCGCAGCTGGGCACGGTGGCTCACGCCTGTAATCCCAACACTTTAGGAGGCTGAGGCGGGCAGATCACGAGGTCAGGAGATCGAGACTATCCTGGCTAACACGGTGAAACCCCATCTCTACTAAAAATACAAAAATTAGCCAGGCATGGTGGTGGACGTCTGTAATCCCAGCCACTTGGGAGGCTGAGGCAGGAAAATCGCTTGAACCTGGGAGGTGGAGTTTGCAGTGAGCCGAGATCAGGCCACTGCACTCCAGCCTGGTGACAGAGTGAGGGTCCATCAAAAAAAAAAAAAAAAAAAAAAAAAAAAAAAAAAAAAAGGCAGGTGCACAGGGCTCAGGTGCCCAGACCAAATAAATGTCTTCATGCGCAACCTTGCCAGAGAATAGTCCCACTCTCCTAGATCATTTAATTTTTCTTCTATTTCATAACCAACTGGAAGTCTGCCCCATCATTGAACTTTAAGCAGAAACTACCATTCATTCATTCATTCATCCAACAATATTTACCCAACAAAACACTGTTCCAGCTCTTAGACAAAACTGAACAACAACAAAAATTTAGCCTTTGTGAAACTAACATTCTAGTGGGGACTGATTAGGAATAATCAAGACAATATAGAAAGTAACTTACATAGCTTGCTACAATGATGGAAGAAAACCAGGCTGCTCTGCCTATGGGATAGCCCAGCTCTATCTATAGAGCAGCAGGAAAAAAAATTATTCAGGATAAAAGGAATCCTAGAGAGAGAGTGCTGCAATTTTAAATGAGTAGTCAAAGTAGGCCTTTCTCAAATGAGGTAAGATTGTAAGGAAGTAAGGGAAGAGCCATGTGGATATGTAGAGAAAAGGATTCCCATCAGCTAAAACAGCCAGCACAAAGGCCCTGAGGCAGAAATGTGCACAATCTGTTTGAGAAACAGTGAGGAGGCCAGTTTGGCCAAGGCAATGTGAGGGAGAGGGAGGGTGATGGATGGAAGTTCTGATGATCAGAGATGAATGGGGCACTCATTGTTTCTAAAGGAGTAACGCAGGTATGCCAGTGCAACATGCATCCTGCATTTTTGCAGTTTCTGACTATGTGTATTCTCCACGAAAGTCAGTTCACCATGTCCAACCACAGAAATGAAAGCCCCCATGTCTTCCTGTCTACCCCATCATACCTAGAGGACAAGACACCTTCCCTGACTCAGTCCCAAGGCATTAAAGTAAGATGAATAGCAGAATGGATTTCTTTCATTGCAGGGATACCAACAATGATGTCCTGCAGTCCGGGGGGTGGGGGTGGCGGGGGGAGGCCTTCCCAGGCTCTTTCTTGGAAAATACTGATTATGCTCCCTGACTTCCAAAACCAGGGTCAGGTATTTTTTGGCCACTATCATAATAATTTATTCAGGCAAAAACCATTTATGAATCTTTAAACTATTGGGTAAAGGTTGAAGAAGAATAAGGTATTTGCAATGTCTCTAAATAGCTCCCAACAAATTATTTACTAATCACAAAAAGGGAAATAGTAACTTTACAGTGGCGAAACCTGGCAAAAATCCACAGTAAGCAGGTGATCAAAGTTAACATCATAGATAATGGGACACTAGTCTGTCCCCCTTATCAGACCGAAATTGTTGAGAATAAAGTCAAAGTCTTTTTCCAGATTCTTTAGTGACACTTGTCATAGCAAAGGTTGAAGAAACCTGGCATCTGTTGGATGCCAGATATGTACTCATAGTTCTCTGCCACGTGGTCTTTTTTTACACTTTACACAGGAAGAAAACAATGGTCAGAGAGAGAAAGAAACTTTTCAGTGGTTATACGTGAATAATTTACAGGGTCTAAATTTGAACCTAGAGTTTCCTGACTCCAAAGTCCAAGTTCTTTTCCCTTTCTTACACAGCTTTCAGTCTGAAATCTAATCATGCAACACTGGAATTGATTAATCATGTGACAGAGATTTCTTTTTCACAAGATTAAAGAACAGAAAATTTTGCATAGGCAGGAATCACAAACTTGACTGCTAATCGTTGTTCCGTTAATACGCAAAATAAGCCAATTCAGGGAGCTGCAAGAAAATGGTGCGTGGTCAGGGCTAGTCAGACTTGAAGAATGAATGACACATCTCAACAGGGCAGCTGCCTTCAGGTCCAATCCATTGTTGGCATTAGCAGTGAGAACCCAAGATTGCCAGATCGTCTGATGTTTCCTAAGAAGAAGGAAATCTGAATGTGTGTGAATTTTTAAACATTGGCAGCTAATTTTTAAAAAGTGAAACACTCAGCTGGCTTAACTAAACACACCATGCTTGGCCCGAAGTCGCCAGTTTACAATCTCCGGCACAGACTACTGTTCTTACGAGCCTTCACATTGCCCGCGCTGGTCCTGTCTTCTCAAATGGTGTTGGTGTGAGTGATTCACTATAGGTACCCACCCAGGATTGCTGCCATCTTTAGAAACTCAGCAGACTAAGTTGAGCTGAAATGAAGTTAAAGTGTAATAAGTTATTGCTGGTATTTCACAACTGATTATCTGGGAATGAGAAGGAGGAATGAATTTGGAACTGAACTCTTTAGTCTTAATTTTCAGTCCTACTGATTGCCACCACCTACTAGGAGTCATGTGATTTTGATGTAGCCACTCCCCATGTGGGCCCTTGAAGTGAAAATACTGCTGAGAAATAACAATATATGCCTCAGAAATATGCATTCCAGGTATTGTAATGCTGTGAGCGTATTTTAAAGTGGCAAGTAAAGTAAAAAATGAGTACAATTTTCTAAAACTTATTTGCACTGAGAAGAAAGAACATGATGCTTTCTTCACTCATTTATTAAGGAAATACAGCATGGACTCTTTCACCAGGCTGCAAGGTTCATGCCCAGGTGCTGTCACTTAGCATCTATGACCTTCAGCAAGTTATTGAACCTGCACCTCACTTCCCTCCTCTCTAATATGTGCAGAGTAATAGTGTCTACCTCTTTAGTCAGAGTTCTCCTCAGAGACGTTATTAATAGCATATAGAGAGAAAGATATAAGAAGATCTTTATTAGGAGAATTGGCTCACTAGATTATGGAGACGAAGTCCCCCGATACACCATCTGCAAGCTGGAGAACCAGGGAAAATGGTGTGGCTCACTGCAAGTCTGAGGGCCTCAGAACCAAGGAAGCATATGGCGTAACTCTCAGTCCAAGAGCCCAGGGGGCCAGTGATGCAGATCCCGAAGTCTGAAGGCAGAGAGCCTGGGGTTCTTACATCAAAGGACAGGAGAAGAAAGGTTTCCCGTCTCTGGAAGTGAGAGAAAGAATTCACCCTTCTCCCACCCTTTTGTGCCATCGGGCCTCCAGCCTTTTAGTCCAATATATTTCAATTGGATGGTGTCTGCCCACACTGAAGGCCAGGCTTCTCACTCACCCACCAACTCAAATGCCAGTACCCTCCAGAAACACCTTCACAGACACATTTGGAGCAACCCAATTATTCTAACCAATTGACAAACCACCTGGGTTTTCTCTTTCAGCAGAAGAGGGACAGGCTCAGTGCTTACTATAGCACTGAGAATAATTAATATATATATTAATAATTAATATTTTACCAGCTATCTGGGTATCCCTTAATCCAATCAAGTTGACAATCAAAGTCAATCATCACACTACTTGAGAGTGTTGGAAGTTTTAGGCGAAGAGTTAATGGCACAAAAGAATTATGTTTTATGTGTTATCTATTAAGTTTATAAGAAATAAATTATTAAAAATAATGTAAGAAAATAACTACAATTATGGCCATAAAATTAACAAGTCTTAATTTGATAGGGCAGCAATCAGCTTTCTACATGTTTCTCTTAAATATAATAATTTGTCAAGAATCTCTTCAGCAGCAATTGATTGACGATAGCTACCAAAGTCATTATGATTCTGCATAATTTTAAAGCAGCTATTTTTTACAGATACTCAGAATGAAATAATAAAAATTAGAAGGTGATGGAAATAGTTATAGATACTTAAATTGAGCATTTTTCTGAGCATAAAAAGTTGATGTAATCATGACTGTACAAAGGTGACATAAAATATCAATTCAGGAAAAGGATGATAAAAACTTTTTAAAAAACATTTTGTCATACACCTTACAGAACTGCTAAATTGCCTTTCCATTCTCAATAACATGAGTCAAAGGCCTCAAGCCGGTATAAAAAATGTGAAACAATCCATTGCAGGAGCAGCCCCTGATAGGAGAAAACAGGATTTCCAAATCAATTTGTCATGATCCAATATGGATTAAGCAGTTTATTTGTTTTGACATTTCTCATTTGCTAAGTGCCAGCATGCCAAAGTAATCTTTCTGTGATACAGACACCAACCAGAACATTTATTATTATTTGTTTAGGGGATTTATAGCTCCTTTCCCTCCAGAGAAGTCATTTGAAAGCAGAAATATTTGGAAATTGGAACTGCATGTGGTTTCACCTGATAATAGTTTAATCTCATCACCTCCCCACTGCAATGGAAAACCATGCTCTACAACCTTGGAAAAGGGGTGAAAGACCTTCCAGATTTATGTAGCAAACACAACCACCCCACCTTAGACTTGAACATCTACCCCTCACAGAAAGTAACAGTAATGTGTATTCCGGAATCTTTTTAGTCCAATATATTTCAATTGCTTTTCATTTGTGTTACTGCGAAAGTAGGGTTGGGTGGAGACTTACAAACTCTTAATAGAGACTATTAAATAGAGATTATTAAATAGAGACTATTAAAAACACAAGAGATAAGATAAGGTAGTGGAATTATTCTTGATTTGGAGTCAGACCAACTTGAGTTTGAATCCTAGTACTTCATTTATTAACGATTAGTTTACATTAAGCAAGTTACATAACCTCTCCAAGCTTCAGTTTTCTCAACTGTAAAACAGTGCTAATATTCTCTTCATTGGATTATGGTGACGCTTAAATCAGATAATAGGAATAAATTGCCTAGTGTAGGGCTTGGCCCACGGTACCCCATTAAATGTGTGCCATTCCCTCCAGCACTCCGTACTTTCCCTAGACTCTCACTTTGTGTTTTACAGGAGAGGGAGAGGGTGGATGCAAAAGGAAGTGAACAGACATCTTCCTCCAGCAGACTTCACATCACTTAGAGCAACTCATGGAGGCTTCATTCTCTAAAACATCTTCAGCCCACGTTAGGGCAGGACTGCGAATAAACAGAACTAACTCCAGTTCTGTGTACTAAAGCTTAGCAGAAGGTGTAATTCATAAAAGAATATAAGAAAGAGAACAGGGAGGAAGCAGAGCAAAATGAGCAGAGCGGTAAAAGGATTTTACCTTGACACAGTGATGATAGAACTCTTAACCAGAGAGCTAGGAATGTCATCAGAGAACAGCCATTTCCAGCATCCCACACCCTACTCTATTGGAATGACACCTCTTGGTTTAAGCAACAGCTTACACAAACTATTGCCATGTTTACTTTCATGTATTTATATCCCTTTGGAACATTATGTATATCAATTATGTGTTGAGTGCATTATCTTAGGTGCATGTTAGAATTATTATTTATAGAGTGTGACACTGAAAAGGAGGGACTAACAAGACCCAGCTAAAATCTGTGTTTCCAGCTTCCAGAAAGTAAACTAAGTGAATTAAGTCTATGTCCACATAAAAGCTAATCTCTGCTTGGCAAACAGAGGGTGAAATATAACCTAGAACTCTCCCAAATCCAAAGCATTGCCACTGCCTAACAAATCTGAAGGATGAGAGCAACATTGTTAGGGAGAGCGTGAGTGCCTAGCACTGAGCTGACCATTTTCTATGCACAACCTTGATTAGTTCTCACGGCAACACAGTGAGGCAATTGCTATCACTATACCTCTTAAGATCAGGAAACCAACCCTTGTAGGTTATTGGACCATGCCAACACTAAAAACAGGAGCCTAGAAGCCAAAGATTTTCTAGTTCTTAAACCTGTACTCTTAAGTGAACTGCCTTCATATCAACCTGTATCCTGCTGAATAGACATATAGTGGGTTATAGTGGGTCTCACATATTCCCACAGCAAGACCCATGCTTGGAAGATTCAGGCTTGGAACATAAATGGGTAAGGAACATAAGAGATGGGCTTGGAACATAAGAGATGAGATCAAGTCTGAAATAAATATCGAAAAGAATTCTAAGACAAGTTATTGGCCAAAAAATTCCTGTAACATAAGTTTATTGGACTCATAAATGAAAACAAAAACCAAAAGAAGGGAACTTGAGGGGCAGCTACAAAATAGGGGCTAATAACAAGCGTTTCAGAAAAAGGATTACAGTCACGAACCAAAACAGGACACCTAAAAGAGTGATGCAGGCAGTAGGATGAGCCGAAGACAAATTCGAAAGTTGGGAGAAGTTTCAAGCTAGACCACATCTGCAGTGCAGGCTCTGTTTAAAGTGAAGCATGAGGTGGTTGACAATTGAATTTCACGATCCCAAATATCCCCTGGTTCTTTCAAGGCACATAACTCAATAGCCAGGAGAAATTATTCCTGCCATTGGGGGAAAATCTGTGCCCTGCTGTTATTCCCGCCCAGGAAATTCAGATCCTCCATGTTCTCTGATTCTGTGCACAGTGAAGTCCGGGTTCAACACTCCTGGCTGAAAAAGAGATTGGAAAAGTGTGTTTCTGGTATTTTTGCCTCTAGGCTAGGAATTTGGCTCTCCTCCACAAAATCTCATCATGGCGGGGGAATCGGCTATGCACAGTCAGGGAAATAAAATGCTGGACACTTAAAAGGAATAATAAAAGTCCATTGCTGAATTATTTCCATTTCTTCCGTTAACTATGACCTCAAAACACTACACAGGCAGTCCTATAAAGCCCTCCTTACCCCATCTCAAAACTTCAGAAAATTGCAAGATTTCAGGCTACAAGCTTAAGTAGAAAGGATAAATTGCTTCCCAAGCCTATCTTGCCCGTAAGCTTGTCTTTGTTGCATCTGATGAAATCTCAATTCCCAGACCTACCAGCTTCCTTCCCAGAGTGGTTGGAAATGTCTCAAACCATAAAGTTGTTTTGGAATTAAACATTCCTAAAGAAATTGCTGAACTAAATATATTTCAAGGTTATACCACCTTCAAACCTGTGCCCCTGAATCACCCACTGGGCCACGTTGCTAATCTCAGTTACTTAAACTGATGAGGATCAAGGACACTCTGCCCCACAGGACTACTGGAATCTTCTTGGACATTCTCAATCCTGGGGAGCTCAGTGTATTGCAGTAGGTCATTTGTACCTAGCTAGCCTCATTCAACAGCATCTTTTAAATATGGGCATAGCTACGTTTTAGCACCATGAAAAACTGTGGTTTAAAAAACTGTGCTGTGATTTAAAAGTAAATCTTGATTAAGACTGCCTAGTGTTAAACTCTAGACCACCACTTACTAGAGGTATGAGCTTAGGCAAATTATTTTACCTCTCTGAACCTTAGTTTTCTTATCTGTAAATTAGGAATGTTAAAAGTCTCTGTCTTGTAAAGTTTTTGAGAGGATTAAAACAGTAATACATAATGATATACACAGAAGCACCTAAGTGGTTTCTGACATGTTTAATTCCTTGGCAATCCTATTAGCAACCTTTTTATGACAAAATTGAGGCTTAAGAAGATTACATAAACTGTCCAAGATTATACAGCTATTATGCGAAGAAGCGATTTCTCTAAATTCATTCCAAAGAGTTGGCTAAGAACTCTGATGAGTTATGAAAAAGAAAATGAAAACAAAGAGCAGAGTATATCATAGACAAGGGATCAAGAGATCTAAGCCCCAGTTTTCATGTTTCTAAAATGGCTGGGTTGGGTTTGATTTCCAGGTTAAGATGGCATTTGTGTAGCAATTCCTGATTTTCTCCAAATTGCCCCACGAAAATAGCAAAGAAGACATAAAAAAAATTAATTGTGTGATATTCCAGGAAATTAAGGATAATAGCAAACCATTGATAGAGTGTGGGAGGGATTTCCAGTACATAGAGAATAGATGGAGATAGACTTACCAACAAAACTACTGCCCTGCATTTATGTTGCTCTCTGAGATAGAGCAGTACATCCTGCTCAGATGATGCCTTCTACCCACTGCCTCCCACCGGCTGGGAGTTAGAGGACCTGCATTTTTTTTTCTTTTTTTTTCTTTTTTTTTTTTTTGTGATGGAGTCTTGCTCTGTCACCCCGGCTGGAGTGCAATGGCACGATCTTGGCTCACTGCAACCTCTGCCTCCTGGGTTCAAGTGACTCTCCTGCCTCAGCCTCCCGAGTAGCTGGGATTACAGGTGCCCTCCAACAAGCCCAGCTGATTTTTGTATTTTTAGTAGAGTCGGGGTTTCACCAGTTTGGCCAGGCTGGTCTCGAACTCCTGACCTCAGGTGATCCACCCACCTCGGCCTCCCAAAGTGCTGGGATTACAGGCATGAGCCATCGTGCCTGGCCAAGACATACAATTTTTTTAAGCGCATCCATTCCCAGCCACCTTGACTCACTTTACCATTCAGGTACTATTGTAGAGTTGTAAAAGTTAGCTCCTCCATGTGGCCACCACCACCATGCTATTCACCATCTGCATAGCCCTTTAACAGGCATTCTGAAATATCTAGAATTTCTAAAGCTTAATGACCAAGAAAACAGTATAATTTGTGGAAATAAGTGCAGGGCAACCAAGTGAGAACAAGCAAAGACTTCAGAACTTGCTATACCAAGGGAGGCAGCAAACATCACTTGCGTTTTGGCAGTGACTCAAAGGCAGGCAGAAGAGAGAGAAAGCTTGAGAGTAGGAAAAAGGTAGGAGCTCAGATGTGCCCTGATTGGAGGCTACTGGCCCAAGGAAGATGGAGAGGGGCGATCTAGAAGTAGGGCATCTTCCGTGATTGCTTTGGGGAACGTGTGGTCTTCTCTAGGTGTTCATAAGGTGGAAGCAGGGACAAAAATTAGAGAAACTGCCAGTTATTAATCAAGTTCTGGCCATTTGGAGCTGATGATTATTTACAGGGGATTTTGTTTGGTTTCCTGAACTGGTTCCTGGAGGTAGTGATCTGACTTCCTTCAAGTCAGACTTATAGATAATAGGCTGGCTTCCTGAGCTGGTTACTGTAGACAGTGGGTTGACTTTCTGGGCTTGTTGCTCTAGATCTGTTTTTACATATAGTCTGGTGATTGCCCGTTTCTAGTCTCTCAATTACATTTTGGGATATGCACGTGAAGGCAGAAACAAAGAAAACCGTGTTACCAGAATATGCCAGAAATACTCATTTTTAAATATAAATACCTAGGATTAAAAAAGAATCATGGATACCCACAAGTGATGTGGGGATAGAACTTATCAATCTCAGAGTCAGAGGCAAAGTTCTTAAGCCACGGGATAAAAGAAGAGTTTATCTAAGTCTGGAAGAACTTTACTGGATAAATCCTGCTTTCAAGATCCACACTCTGTTTTTGTCCTGACACAGGTTTTCAGTAAGCACCTAAGTGGAAAGTAAGAGCAGCCAAAGGAAGACTTTGTATTCTATCTGCTGGCAAATGCTAAAAAAAAAAGACCAATCCTTCTGAATCAAAGGATAAGAAACAATAATTCCTTAATTTCCTTATGAACGTTTATGCGACATCATAAAAATGTAGAGTATCAACTATCCTAAAGATTTTAAGGAATCCTATCTCTGAAAATTACTTGCTACATGTAAAATAAGAATTTGTAGGTAAATATTTGCCTTTTTCTCAAAGATATACAAGAAATTATAGATGCCATATTTTAAAAAAGTATGCTGCCCTAAAAACTGATCAATATAAGACAAAAAGATGAAAGTCTGAGATTTAATCTGACATTGGAAAACGTTGTGACCTTCTCTTAAACTTCAAAAGTAGAATTAAAATCCCAAGGTAGCATCATTAAAAGAATCTACATCTGTTTAGGTCCTACTCAAGGAAAAATTAAAGAAGTTATCTCAAAATGCAAAGGAAAAATAAAAATACTAGGAGTAAATGATAAAACGAAGAGCAAAGTAACAAAGGGAGCAAAAGACACTACAATATATGTATACTTAAATGAAATGAAAAAATTAACTTCATTCTTAGATAAAAAGGGTTTCAAAAACAGAATATAAAACTTGAAAATAGGACAAATTTCAAAAATCAAGAAAAAAAACTCTGTTTTTCAACAATAGAAGATACATCACATTGACCTTATATTTCTTCATCATCAGAATAGATTTCAGAAGAAAATAGAGCAATGTCCACATAGGTGAATAAGAAATCAAAGACTTCCCTACATCAAACTAGTTGTTAATTCACAAATGGGAAGGAAAAGGATTTTTTTTCCAGATATATAAGAAAACTGAAAAAATAATTTTCATGTATATTGCCTGAAAAAAGACTTCAGAATATACTCGAGATGACCAAAAATGTAATTAACATTAAAGAGCCAAAAATATGAAGTACATAACCTAAAGAAAAAAGGCTGAACACAGAATAAAATTAAACAAGTATAGTAGTTACATATCTAAGTGATTTTTTGCAAATAAGATAAAATCACCATCATTTTTTTTGAGACAGGGTCTCACTCTGTTGCCCAGGCTGCAGTGCAGTGGCACAATCACAGCTCACTGCAAACTCCACCTCCCAGACTGAAGCAATTCTCCTGCCTCAGCTTCCTGAGTAGCTGGGACCACAGGTGTGCACCACCATGCCTGGCTAATTTCAATTTAAAGTGTTTAAATTAAATTATCCTTTAAATAATAGAGTAAAATTTTTTTTTCAAAAAAGTCTGTAGTTTACTAACAATTTTATATATCAATAAGATTCAGATTTATTTTTTAAATGATAAAAATGTAAAAGTTCACTAAAGTTTGCTAAAAATACGCTGAGATTAGTTTACATAGGGCAGCGTCAGAAGTTATGATACAGTTGTTCATTGGTAATTAGAAAAATTTGGATTGCACTGTGTTTTTTAAAAACTTCAAAGGTAATTGCCAGTGGAGTTAAAAACAGGATGCACACCTGTTTTCCAAATCACTACAGAACAAAAAAACAAGATTCAAGAATCTGCAAAGAATAAAAATAGCTAATATTTATTTAACTCTCATTTTATGCCAGGTACTATATATGTTTGCTTCTCTTTTTTTCATTTATTTCTTAAGACCATTTTATGAAGTAGATATTATTATTTGCCACATTTTTCAGAAATGACATTGAAGATAAAAAAAAATCAGTAAATTTTTTCCAATTCTGTGAAGAAAGTCATTGGTAGCTTGATGGGGATGGCATTGAATCTGTAAATTACCTTGGGCAGTATGGCCATTTTCACCATATTGATTCTTCCTACCCATGAGCATGGAATGTTCTTCCATTTGTTTGTATCCTCTTTTATTTCCTTGAGCAGTGGTTTGTAGTTCTCCTTGAAGAGGTCCTTCACATGCCTTGTAAGTTGGATTCCTAGGTATTTTATTCTCTTTGAAGCAATTGTGAATGGGAGTTCACTCACGATTTGGCTCTCTGTTTGTCTGTTGTTGGTGTATAAGAATGCTTGTGATTTTTGTACATTGATTTTGTATCCTGAGACTTTGCTGAAGTTGCTTATCAGCTTAAGGAGATTTTGGGCTGAGACAATGGGGTTTTCTAGATATACAATCATGTCGTCTGCAAACAGGGACAATTTGACTTCCTCTTTTCCTAATTGAATACCCTTTATTTCCTTCTCCTGCCTAATTGCCCTGGCCAGAACTTCCAACACTATGTTGAATAGGAGTGGTGAGAGAGGGCATCCCTGTCTTGTGCCAGTTTTCAAAGGGAATGCTTCCAGTTTTTGCCCATTCAGTATGATATTGGCTGTGGGTTTGTCATAGATAGCTCTTATTATTTTGAAATACGTCCCATCAATACCTAATTTATTGAGAGTTTTTAGCATGAAGGGTTGTTGAATTTTGTCAAAGGCTTTTTCTGCATCTATTGAGATAATCATGTGGTTTTTGTCTTTGGCTCTGTTTATATGCTGGATTACATTTATTGATTTGCGTATATTGAACCAGCCTTGCATCCCAGGGATGAAGCCCACTTGATCATGGTAGATAAGCTTTTTGATGTGCTGCTGGATTCGTTTTGTCAGTATTTTATTGAGGATTTTTGCATCAATGTTCATCAAGGATATTGGTCTAAAATTCTCTTTTTTGGTTGTGTCTCTGCCCGGCTTTGGTATCAGAATGATGCTGGCCTCATAAAATGAGTTAGGGAGGATTCCCTCTTTTTCTATTGATTGGAATAGTTTCAGAAGGAATGGTACCAGTTCCTCCTTGTACCTCTGGTAGAATTCAGCTGTGAATCCATCTGGTCCTGGACTCTTTTTGGTTGGTAAACTATCGATTATTGCCACAATTTCAGCCCCTGTTATTGGTCTATTCAGAGATTCAACTTCTTCCTGGTTTAGTCTTGGGAGAGTGTATGTGTTGAGGAATTTATCCATTTCTTCTAGATTTTCTAGTTTATTTGCATAGAGGTGTTTGTAGTATTCTCTGATGGTAGTTTGTATTTCTGTGGGATCGGTGGTGATATCCCCTTTATCATTTTTTATTGTGTCTATTTGATTCTTCTCTCTTTTTTTCTTTATTAGTCTTGCTAGCGGTCTATCAATTTTGTTGATCCTTTCAAAAAACCAGCTCCTGGATTCATTGATTTTTTGAAGGGTTTTTTGTGTCTCTATTTCCTTCAGTTCTGCTCTGATTTTAGTTATTTCTTGCCTTCTGCTAGCTTTTGAATGTGTTTGCTCTTGCTTTTCTAGTTCTTTTAATTGTGATGTTAGGGTGTCAATTTTGGATCTTTCCTGCTTTCTCTTGTGGGCATTTAGTGCTATAAATTTCCCTCTATACACTGCTTTGAATGCGTCCCAGAGATTCTGGTATGTTGTGTCTTTGTTCTCGTTGGTTTCAAAGAACATCTTTATTTCTGCCTTCATTTCGTTATGTATCCAGTAGTCATTCAGGAGCAGGTTGTTCAGTTTCCATGTAGTTGAGCGGCTTTGAGTGAGATTCTTAATCCTGAGTTCTAGTTTGATTGCACTGTGGTCTGAGAGATAGTTTGTTATAATTTCTGTTCTTTTACATTTGCTGAGGAGAGCTTTACTTCCAACTATGTGGTCAATTTTGGAATAGGTGTGGTGTGGTACTGAAAAAAATGTATATTCCGTTGATTTGGGGTGGAGAGTTCTGTAGATGTCTATTAGGTCCACTTGGTGCAGAGCTGAGTTCAATTCCTGGGTATCCTTGTTGACTTTCTGTCTTGTTGATCTTCACAGAATTGGAAAAAACTACTTTAAAGTTCATATGGAACCAAAAAAGAGCCCGCATCGCCAAGTCAATCCTAAGCCAAAAGAACAAAGGTGGAGGCATCACACTACCTGACTTCAAACTATACTACAAGGCTACAGTAACCAAAACAGCATGGTACTGGTACCAAAACAGAGATATAGATCAATGGAACAGAACAGAGCCCTCAGAAATAACGCCGCATATCTACAACTATCTGATCTTTGACAAACCTGAGAAAAACAAGCAATGGGGAAAGGATTCCCTATTTAATAAATGGTGCTGGGAAAACTGGCTAGCCATATGTAGAAAGCTGAAACTGGATCCCTTCCTTACACCTTATACAAAAATCAATTCAAGATGGATTAAAGATTTAAACGTTAGACCTAATACCATAAAAACCCTAGAAGAAAACTTAGGCATTACCATTCAGGACATAGGCATGGGCAAGGACTTCATGTCCAAAACACCAAAAGCAATGGCAACAAAAGCCAAAATTGACAAATGGGATCTAATTAAACTAAAGAGCTTCTGCACAGCAAAAGAAACTACCATCAGAGTGAACAGGCAACCTACAACATGGGAGAAAATTTTTGCAACCTACTCATCTGACAAAGGGCTAATATCCAGAATCTACAATGAACTCAAACAAATTTACAAGAAAAAAACAAACAACCCCATCAAAAAGTGGGCGAAGGACATGAACAGACACTTCTCAAAAGAAGACATTTATGCAGCCAAAAAACACATAAAAAAATGCTCATCATCACTGGCCATCAGAGAAATGCAAATCAAAACCACAATGAGATACCATCTCACACCAGTTAGAATGGCAATCATTGAAAAGTCAGGAAACAACAGGTGCTGCAGAGGATGTGGAGAAATAGGAACACTTTTACATTGTTGGTGGGACTGTAAACTAGTTCAACCATTGTGGAAGTCAGTGTGGCGATTCCTCAGGGATCTAGAACTAGAAATACCATTTGACCCAGCCATCCCATTACTGGGTATATACACAAGTGACTATAAATCATGCTGCTATAAAGACACATGCACACGTATGTTTATTGTGGCATTATTCACAATAGCAAAGACTTGGAACCAACCCAAATGTCCAACAATGATAGACTGGATTAAGAAAATGTGGCATATATACACCATGGAATACTATGCAGCCATAAAAAATGATGAGTTCGTGTCCTTTGTAGGGACATGGATGAAATTGGAAATCATCATTCTCAGTAAACTATCACAAGAACAAAAAACCAAACACGGCATATTCTCACTCATAGGTGGGAATTGAACAATGAGATCACATGGACACAGGAAGGGGAATATCACACTCTGGGGACTGTGGTGGGGTGGGGGGAGGGGGGAGGGATAGCATTGGGAGATATACCTAATGCTAGATGACGAGTTAGTGGGTGCAGAGCACCAGCATGGCACATATATACATATGTAACTAACCTGCACAATGTGCACATGTACCCTAAAACTTAAAGTATAATAAAAAAAAATCAGTAAATTATTCAAAGACAAATAGTTTGTAAATGTTACAACTGCAATTTTAACTCAGAAGACTAGCCTTCAGAGCCAGTGTTGAGCCACCAAAACATGTTGCTTCACCTAAATGTTTATTGAGAGCATAGGATATGCCAGAAACCCTGCTATTATTTCACTTAACCTTTCAACAACAAGACAAGATAAGCAGGAGCATGAAAAGTTATTATACGTATCAATTATACTAGTGACTTCAACGCCTAATGTTAAAGCACAAAGATTTGTGGAATTGACTTTTTATTTACTTATTTTTAATTTGGGGGATAACATTTCGGTTTGGGCCTAAAACTAAATAATACTAAAGAAAGAAAGAAAAATAAATAAATAAAAAGATACATCAGAAATGAAGCAAACGGCAACAAAAAAGAGCCAAGGAGACAACATTAATATCAAAGAAATACTCAATATTAAATGTATTAAAACTAAAAAGGAGACTCATTACATTGTATTAATTATACAAATTATACAAATAATAAGACAAATAGGCAATGCACTATACTCCACATAAAATAATGTCATAGTTATCTTACATATTATATATACCTACATAATTATACATTTTAAAATTATATATCTCTCTTATAAATGCGAAGAACAATGAACAAAAAGCAAAAATACAGTGAACCCCTTGAATACACCAGCACCAATATGTGATAGATCAGATACATTCAAAGACATAAATAATTAAAACAACATAATTAGTAAATTAATCTTAGTCAAGCTAAACCAAGTTTTACATTCTACAGAAAACTCAATAGTAAATTGAGCCAAAAACAATCTCAATTCCATAATTGTAGAGACAGAAATTATAGAGGCAAGATTATCAGATAATAATATATTATCTGATAATATTATAAATTTGTTCATATGATACAAAGATCCTGAATGCTAAAACATTATTTGAAGACTTAATTGATAAAAATCAGATAGAAAACATTGCAAAATAAAATCATGATGAGGCCACCAAAGGAATATTTAATGCCTAAGAATACTATAATATTTTTAATTTTAAATTTCTATTTATTTATTCATTTATTTAAGAGACAGGGTCTCCCTTTGTCACCCAGGCTGGAGTGCAGTGATGTGATCACAACTCACTTCTGCCTCCAAATTCTGGGCTCAAAGTATTCTCCCACCTCAGCCTCCAGAGTAGTTGCGACTACAGGCATGAGCTGGTACACCTGGCTAAAAATAGAAAAAATACTAACATGTCACTTTTAAATAGAGTTTAAAATATTAAAAATAACTTGACCAGAAAATAATAAATGTGTGAATTAAAAAGAACAAAATAAAAAACAGATGCAGAAAAAAATTAAAATTAATATATATTAATTAAATAGTTGTTTCTTAGGGAACAATTTAAGTAACAGGAATACCAAATCAAGAAAAAAAAATCAAATTTAGAAAAAAGTTAAATCAACAAATATAGAATATTTTGAATAATTTCATGTTAAGAATTTGATATATTACAAAGAAATGGAGTTTATACTGGAAAAACATTAAATATCTAAACTGAAAACCTGAATGTGTCTAAAAATAGAAGGCATGAAGTAAAGACTGTATTTTATTATGTGTCCAGGCACACAGGTGAATAATTTCAACCTCTGACTTGCTAGGTCATCCTGATCATTTACACATCTTTTTACACCTTGGAAAAAAGCTGAGGAATGTATCTTAAGAAACTGTCTATGACAAACCCACAGCCAATATCATACTGAATGGACAAAAACTGGAAGCATTCCCCTTGAAAACTGGCACAAGACGGGGATGCCCTCTCTCACCACTCCTATTCAACAGAATGTTGGAAGTTCTGGCCAGGGCAATCAGGCAGGAGAAGGGAATAAAGGGCATTCAATTAGGAAAAGAGGAAGTCAAATTGTCCCTGTTTGCAGATGACATTGTATATCTAGAAAACCCCATTGTCTCAGCCCAAAATCTCCTTAAGCTGATAAGCAACTTCATCAAAGTCTCAGGAGACAAAATCAATGTGCAAAAATCACAAGCATTCTTATACACCAATAACAGACAAACAGAGAGCCAAATCATGAGTGAACTCCCATTCACGATTGCTTCAAAGAGAATAAAATACCTAGGAATCCAACTTAAAGGGATGTGAAGGACCTCTTCAAGGAGAACTACAAACCACTGCTCAATGAAATAAAAGAGCATACAAACAAATGGAAGAACATTCCATGCTCATGGGTAGGAAGAATCAATATCATGAAAATGGCCACACTGCCCAAGGTAATTTATAGATTCAGTGCCATCCCCATCAAGCTACCAATGACTTTCTTCACAGAATTGGAAAAAACTACTTTAAAGTTCATATGGAACCAAAAAAGAGCCCTCATTGCCAAGTCAATCCTAAGCCAAAAGAACAAAGCTGGAGGCATCATGCTACCTGACTTCAAACTAGACTACAAGGCTACAGTAACCAAAACAGCATGGTACTGGTACCAAAACAGAGGTATAGACCAATGGAACAGAACAGAGCCCTCAGAAATAATGCTGCACATCTACAACTGTCTGATCTTTGACAAACCTGACAAAAACAAGAAATGGGGAAACGATTCCCTATTTAATAAATGGTGCTGGGAAAACTGGCTAGCCAAATGTAGAAAGCTGAAACTGGATCCCTTCCTTACACCTTATACAAAAATTAATTCAAGACGGATTAAAGACTTACATGTTAGACCTAAAACCATAAAAACCCTAGAAGAAAACCTAGGCAATACCATTCAGGACATAGGCATGGGCAAGGACTTCATGTCTAAAACACCAAAAGCAATGTCAACAAAAGCCGAAATTGACAAATGGGATCTAATTAAACTAAAGAGCTTCTGCACAGCAAAAGAAACCACCATCAGAGTGAACAGGCAACCTACAGAATGGGAGAAAATTTTTGCAACCTACTTATCTGACAAAGGGCTAATATCCAGAATCTACAATGAACTCCAACAAATTTACAAGAAAAAAACAAACAACCCCATCAAAAAGTGGGCAAGGGATATGAACAGACACTTCTCAAAAGAAGACATTTATGCAGCCAAAAAACACATAAAAAAATGCTCATCATCACTGGCCATCAGAGAAACCAATCAAATCAAAACCACAATGAGATACCATCTCACACCAGTTAGAATGGCAATCATTAAAAAGTCAGGAAACAACAGGTGCTGGAGAGGATGTGGAGAAATAGGAACACTTTTACACTGTTGGTGGGACTGAAAACTAGTTCAACCATTGTGAAAGTCAGTGTGGCGATTCCTCAGGGATCTAGAACTAGAAATACCATTTGACCCAGCCATCCCATTGCTGGGTATATACCCAAAGGATTATAAATCATGCTGCTATAAAGACACATGCACACATATATTTATTGTGGCACTATTCACAATAGCAAAGACTTGGAACCAACCCAAATGTCCAACAATGATAGACTGGATTAAGAAAATGTGGCACATATACACCATGGAATACTATTCAGCCATAAAAAATGATGAGTTCATGTCCTTTGTAGGGACATAGATGAAGCTGGAAACCATCATTCTCAGCAAACTATTGCAAGGACAAAAAACCAAACACCGCATGTTCTCACTCATAGGTGGGAATTGAACAATGAGAACACATGTACACAGGAAGGGGAACATCACACAGCAGGGAGTGTTGTGGGGTGGGGGGAGGGGGGAGGGATAGCATTAGGAGATACACCTAATGCTAAATGACGAGTTAATGGGTGCAGCACACCAACATGGCACATGTATACATATGTAACAAACCTGCACGTTGTGCACATGTACCCTAAAACTTAAAGTATAATAATAATTAAAAAAAGGAATCTACCATAACTCTAATAAACAAGTCTGATAATGAGCAAAACAGAAATTAGAGATCAATCTTATGTATTTCTGTATGCATATACAAAAGTCCTAACTGAAATACTAGCAAATTTATAACACTCTAATATCAAAAACAAATCCTTGAATGCTTTAATAAGGATTCTAGCATTATAATAATAGTGATTCTAGCGTTATAACAATGGAGTCTAGAATTATTAACTCAATCTGGAAAAATCTTGTAGTTACCTTAATTGATGGTTAAAAAGAGATATTTAATAAAATTCAATCATTATTCTTGATTGTATAAGTTTTTTTAACCTTAAGAATAAAAACACAACATAGATGAACAATCTCATACCAAAAGCCATTGCCATTAGTAAGTCAATGAGTGTCAATCTTGTTAAAGGAAGGTTACAACCGTCATTCTCCTTTACCATTGTTCTGGGTGCTACACTGAGACTGAAAACAGATTATAATAATTAGGAAGAGACAATAGTATCATTATTAATGACAGACACTGCTATGTATCTAGAAAATCTATATAAATAAGCTGAAAAAAAACTCTTCAAATTAATAACAAAATTCAACACAGTAGATGTACACGAGACAAATACACAAATATCAAGAATTTTTCCAGTATACCAATAACAACCTGGTAGTAAAATGTTTAGATCTTACAAAAGCCTTGAAAACTGTTATTATTTTTTTCTGGGCATATTATTGTGCAAATGTATTTTTTTCTACCATGTGTAGAAAACATGTAAAAAGAAAGCCAATGTATAATAAAAGAAAACCTGAATACGTAATCAAAAGCATCCATGTTTCTGCTTGTGTAGACAGAGGAAAGACATTGATTCCTTGCAGCTCCATGTGTAGTTTAGACATCCCAATTAAAATCTCAAGTGTGGAACTTCACAAAATGATTTTCAAAAATACAAAGAATTTAAATAATATAAATGTGATAATTATTAAGAACTATTTTATTAAAAAAAGAAAGAGGATGTGATCAGCAAAAAAAAAAAATGCTACCAAAAATAGTTTCAATTTTAGCAAAACATGTGCAACATCTATGACAGTTACACATTTAATTAGAAAACGACTAAGATTCCAGTGGTGAACTGGAAAACAAATATAATCAGAAATTTATGAAAGAGAAAATTCAATTAACCAGAATGTATAAGGAGCTCAAACAAAATAGCAAAAAATAATCCCAAATAATCTAATTTACAAATGGGGAAAATATCTGAATAGACATTTCTCCAAAGAAGACATACAAATGGCAAATAGGTATATGAAAAGGTGTTCGATGTCACCAATCATCAGAGAAATGCAAATCAAAACCACAATGAAATATCCTCTCACTGCAGTTAAAATGGCTTTTATCAAAAAGAC
Organism: Pan troglodytes; assembly: GCF_028858775.2. Taxonomy (NCBI): domain Eukaryota; kingdom Metazoa; phylum Chordata; class Mammalia; order Primates; family Hominidae; genus Pan; species Pan troglodytes. Next base: position 108,725,314 of record NC_072412.2, on the reverse strand, counting down.
AGGCAATAATGAATGCTGGTGAGGATGTGGAAAAAGGGGCACCTTTGTACGTTGTTGGAGGGAATGTAAACTTAGCACAGTCACTATGGAGAACAGTTTGGAGGGTCCTCAAAAAACTAGAAATATAACTATCATATGATTCACATATGATTCACTGCTATCTATATATCCAAAAGAAAGAAAATTCATACATCAAAGTGATATCTGCGCTCCCGTGTTTCTTGCAGCACTATTCACAATAGCCAAGACATGAAATCAACCTAAGTCTCCATCAACAGATAAATGGGTAAAGAAAATGTGGCATATATACACAATGAAATATTATTCAGCAATAAAAAAGAATAAAGTCAAGTCATTTGCAGCTTCATGGTTGGAACTGAAGGACTTTATGTTAAATGAAATAAGCTGGGCACAGAAAGACAAATTTTGCAAGTTCTCACTCAGATATGGGAGCCAAAAAAATTGATCTCATGATGATAGAGCATTGAATAATGGTTACCATTATTCAATGGTAGTGGGGAGGTGAGGATGAAGTGGGATGGTTAATGGGTACAAAAATACAGTTCAATAAAAGCAATACGATCTAATATTTCATAGCACAATAGACTCAATTTGCTTAATTATTTTGTTAAGACACAGGCAGTAAATCTTTCTACTCAGTAAAATAAAATCTAAGGTGCAATTGGTAGCTTTGGATTTTATCTTCAGCCCATTAGTCTCATCTCTTCCTTGATAGTTTAAAACTTTTAATTAATCTAAAAATAGAATTTGGGTTTGAACTAGACAATCTCTAGAGAGCTTTCAGTAATAAGTCATTTGATTGCTCTAATAGTGTCACCATTCAGTTTCCCACAACTATTGTGTAAATACAGGGAAGCCATATACATCTAAGCCATTCTTAAGACTGTTGATAGGCCAGGCACAATGGCTTATGCCTGTAATCACACCTTGGGAGGTCAAGACAGGAGAATTACTTGAGCCCAAGAGTTCGAGAAAAGCCTGGGCAACATAGCAAGACCCCTTCTCTACAAAAAAATATTTTAACAAGATTAGTTGAGCATGCTGTTGTGCACCTATGGTTCTAGCTACACGGGAGGCTGATGTGGGAGGATGATTTGAACCCGGGAGATTGAGGCTGCAGTGAGCCATGATCACACCCTTGCACTCCAGTCTCAGTGAGAGAAAGAAGAAAGAAAGAAAAAAAGAAAAGGAAGGAAGGAAGGAAGGAAGGAAGGAAGGAAGGAAGGAAGGAAGGAAGGAAGGAAGGAAGGGAGATAAAGAAAATTCAGTAAAGTGGATTATAAAATTCCATGCTTATTTCAAACTATATGAAGATTAAACAATGGAATAATTACTTAGAATATATCTGAATGTTTCTACAAATTATTTAGATTCTTTAATTAGAAAAGCAAGTCTTACAAGTTATATTTAACCAACAAACTTGAAATATCCATGAAAGAAAGCTTTTTATATGTAGCCTGACTCTATGACCAATGTATAATGATGAATTGACAAAGACATATCATTTGAGGTTTCTTTAAAAAAATTTGAGTGGTGTTTATAATTTTGCTTAGATTTGAGAAAGAACCGTATCACTTGGATTTTAAGGGGGGATACTAAGATGTTGTTTTCCATTCAGTTGTTCAGAGTAAATTAACCAGTTATTTATCAACTTACATCTATTTATAATTGTATAATGTGATCATTGATTTTGTCTCTTAAAAAAGTAAATCTGTTTATTGTCACTATACATAATCTTTAATTAAACAAAGAAATAAAATTTTTAAAGGAAAAGTAAGCAGATGATCTGCTAAATGACAGTCAAGCTAAATTGTGGCCTCAAAACAGACTTTCAAATAAATATGACTTAAATAATTGACTCAATTTGCTTAATTCCCTTGTTAAGACACAGGCAATAAATCTTTCTACTCACTTTAGTAAAATAAAATATAAGGTGCAATTGATGGGTTTGGATTTTATCTTCAGTCCATTAGTCTCATCTCTTCCTTCTTTAATAGTTTCAAACTGAAATTTCTCCATTTTCATATGAGTTCACTATTCTTTGGGAATCCAAAGGGAATACCATCAAAATTTGCTTACCTAGTTCCAGTAAAGGTAAGATTGCTTTAGGGAGAATATTTCTTAGAATAGAAACTCCATTATTTCCATCTATTGTCAAGATAATCTTTTACTACAGAGACAAATTCCCAATCTAATTAATCATCACTCTGACTTTCAGTACCTAAAAATTAGAAGACTTCTGCAGTTTACTATGTATTAGCAAAACGTGAGCTAGACATATCTAGTTGCTTCTGTGAAATTGTTTCTGCTGCCTTCTAACTAGTCTCTATAATAAACTGTACTTGCCTCAGTCACAGGTTTGAGTCAACCAAAATATTGTAAGTCATTCATTGTCAAAATAATTTGATAATCACTTAAAATGTTAAAGTTCAATTCATAGTAAAATTAGTTTCCTACATTTTTCTTACACCATATGCAGTTTTCCAAATTACCTTTTTCCACATGAATCAAAATGTCTGTGATGCATCTTAATTCATACTATTGTTCAGTCCTCTTTAGGCCTTCATGTGAAAAGATGCTTTGAAACCATTATCATGTCTTAAACTCCCTTTCAAGCTGTGTGCCAAATGTTTACATTTTCTTTATATAACCCATTATTCTAAACACATTATTTGCTCTTCTTGAACACTTTCTGTTGTTCCCAATCTTTTTTTAATGTTGAGACAAACATTTTCTGTACTACATTAATTCATCTAGCATTTCTATATGAATTGAGCACAGGACATGTGTCAACTTCCATGGCGGCCAAGGGAGATAAGCAGGTGCATAACTACCTGAACGGTACCAAAGACTTCGATTTGGGTCTCTCTCCCTCTTTTAGTGCAGCCACCATCATTTCCCAGCATTTTATCTCTGTGCAGCAATAGTAACTGATTCTGACCTCAAGATAGATGATGATTTCCTGCCATCATTGTTTAGATAACTTCAATCTCTTTTGGTTTTTTTTTGTTTTTTTTTTTTTTTGAGATAGAGTCTCGCTCTGTTGCCCAGGCTGGAGTGCAGTGGCGTGATCTCGGCTCACTACAAGCTCTCCCTCCCGGGTTCACGCCATTCTCCTGCTTCAACCTCCTGAGTAGCTGGGACTGCAGGCGCCCGCCACCACGCCCGGCTAATTTTTTGTATTTTTAGTAGAGACGGGGTTTCACCGTGTTAGCCAGGATGGTCTCGATCTCCTGACCTCGTGATCCACCCACCTCGGCCTCCCAAAGTGCTGGGATTACAGGCATGAGACACTGCGCCCAGCCTAGATAACTTCAATATCTTTTAACAGAGTTTGGTTTTGGTTCCATGTACCAAAACCAGAACCAAGTGTCTTGTTTGGTTTCAAGACACTGTTTCCTAATTTAGAAAAGCCACTGGGCAATCGCTGATGTCATGATCTGAAACCTCAATGGCTAACTTCAATTTAGCAATTCATAAGGTGGATCTCCTTTGAAAAATAGTTTTCATTAATCTTCAATCATTATCCATCCAATTAATAATTGCATTCTTCAAATACATTGTGCTCAGAACTTGTACTGTAGGTGTGGGCCTTGAAGAATTAGTATCTGAGGACCTTAGAGAAGTGATTTTACATACTTAAAGCAATAGATTCTATCAGTTCTGTCTCTTGGTTTTGCCGTCTTGGATCATCACCCATCAAGATGGAAAGAGGACATATGAAGACAACCAGAAGAGTGAAAATAGATCAAAACGGACTGAAGGGTGGATGAAGAATAGGAACTTTGAAAAAGTGTCAAGAGTATAGAATGGGCTTTCTTAGAGCCATAAATGTTTTCAGAATGTTTCAGAATGTCTGTGAACTGGCTAGACACTCTGTTCACTATGCCCCTCCCCTAACTAGCGTGGTCCCATCCAATTATAATACAGAACGGGTAAGGAATTCAGTTTGGCTTAATGAGATAGAAAACACAAAACAAGAGTGGCTGAAGCAAGAAGTGATTTATTTCTCTCTCAAATTGACTAAGTATAATGGCTCCACAGTCATTAGGAAACCAGGCCGTTCTCAGCACTTGACAGCTTTGTGGATCAAGATGGCAGCCTTGGCTCTAACAGCAGGTCCCATGGAGTCAGATAGAAGAAGAGACCAAAGTGTGTGCTCCCTCTCTTTGAGGAGACTTCCTGGAAGATACTATACCACTTCTGCTCATATCACTTTGGCTAGAATTTAGTTATATGTCCATAATAGCTATGAAAGAGGTTAGGGAATTTAGTTTTTATTCTGGGAAATTATGTCTCCAGCTAGCATTTTGAAGTTCTATGATTAAAGGAGAAGGAAGAATGGATATTGAGGGAAAACTATCATTATCTACCAGAGAACCAATTATTTTGTTAAATAAAGATTTGAATAATTTAATGACACATGAAATCTGACCACTTCTTATGTTCAGTCCAGCTTTCCTTCAGTGGAGTCTGATTGATTCATTTTGCCTTAATAACTAGTTGTAAAAAAAAAAAAAGATTGCAGAACAGATATCATTGAACACAAATCTACATTTGTCATATATATGTATTTATAAAATTACATTAAATGACTTATACAGAGCATTTTATATAGAAAAATGTAATGTATATTTCAGTTCATGAAAACTGATTACTTAAATGTAAGTAACATTTTGATAAACTCATGAAAATTTTCATCTCTACCTTGACTGCACTGAAGCATCACCTGGGGAGCTTGTCTTGTTGCTGTCGTTTCATTATTTTTTAACAATTTCAATGCCCAGCACACGGTGAGCACTGAGACCAATTCATCCAGAACCTGGAAGGGGTAGAAAAGGAGAGTATAACCCAGGTCTTTCTGTGTCTTGTAAAAGCAGCTTCTAAAGTATAGGACCCCATTCAGCAACAGCTAAGGAAGGCTTAGAATATGAGCATTAAACTGGGCTGTACTGATGTTTTTAATTGCACTCAAGAGTAAAGTGCAATTAAGAAAATCTGTGATGTGATTGATCTCTCTGTATGTGGAACACTTTTGCACTAAATAAAGTAAGTTGCTAAGGTAAATTAATGCATTTCTGACTCTCCTTTGAAATCAGACACCTTTTTTTTTCTTCCAGGTTAATTATATAAAGCAACTGCAATGATATAATGTGTAGTGACAAAATACTTTTTAAGTACAGAAGGAGGGGAGGCTAAGGCAGAACATGTAAGAAGATTTAGCTGAGACTCTTTAGTGTCTTCATAAAGGCTGTTTCAGTCATATCTGTGGATACCAGGTGGCTGAGTATCTCAAGCCACCCACTGCTCTTACCGCTAGTCAGTCTTCTTGGTGATTCCAACCTTCCTAGGTGAAAGGGGCAGGTGTAGAAGGATAAAATCTTTCTCCAAAAAAAAAATATGAGGGGAAAACCCTATAGCCAAGCATGTAAAACCTTGGCTCCTAAGTCTGGACCCACCCCTACTGACACATATGACTTCTAATAATTCCATCTCTCTGAAGCAAGGTGTCCTGCCTATGAAACACAGGCATTTGACCAGTGTTGTCTAGATTTCTTTCTACCTCCAGAATCTTAAGTTTCTACCCAGCAGTCATCCTACTTGGAAAGAAAATTACTAATTTAGATTTCCTGTCCAAGTAATTGCATCAATCCTCCCCTCACCACAGGTCATACCAGAATAACAGCAATGTCTAGAGGGAAAATCCTCAATTTGAGCCTCTCCTGGGTCCCCCTGACAATTCAGATATATGAAGTGAAGGGAATGTGGTTAGAGTGCATTCAGGGTTTATGCACTTAACACAGAAAGCACCTGGCATGAGTACTGCCTTTTGTGACCTCCAGTGAGAACCACTGCTTAAAGCTTTGGAGACTTCTAACAGGCATTGGTCACGGGGTGTATAGATTTTCCAGTGGTCCAGAAAACAAAATCGATTTCAGAATGGGTTGTAGATGTGCTGAGAGGTTCTAAGGGGGTAAAAACCCACAAAAATGCAAACACCAAGAATCAGTAAGGAAACAGACTATAAAACTAGGGGACTCATGGATATGAGGCAGGTCTGAAGGGAGTCTCGGTTGCCAGAATGAAGAACCATGGAAGTAGTCAGGGGGGTCTAACAGCCTCAAAGAGCAGTCAAGATACTTGAGGTTTCTGTACCTAGTTATGTGCAACGTGTCAAGGACCCTCAGTGAGCAATGGCAGAAGATTAATTGGAAAAACACTGAGAGCACAGGGAAGCGTTTAACAGAAACTACAACGCCGATACTGCCCGGAGGCAGGACCAGATGAAACAAAAAGTGATTATTAGACCCAGAAGAGAATTAAGATAAGTATCTTGGGTGGACTGTACACCAAATACTCCCCCTATTTGTTACTAAAGAATCCCAGTGTTGCCCAGGGCATCAATAAGTTTTACCAGAAATACTCAGATTCACTGCCTCCCTTGCAAGTATGAGGGTGGGGTGAGGGAGAGCAGGGTCCTGAGATACTTCTGGACCAGGTGAGGGGGAGAGAGCTGAAGCCTCCTTCTTGCAGCCATGAGGTGGTAAATGAGACGACAAAAGCCATAAGGTCAGGACGGGGGAACAGAACAGCAGGAGGAGACTGGGACTCAGGGATGTCACAGAACCACTAGACCATACCATACTTCATGCTTTAAGGGAAATGAACCGCTATTTGACTAAGCCACCTTACATGCAAACTATAATATTCAATAAGCCAAGTCACTCATTAATGACAGTATAATAACACCTCATGACTCCACGATGCTGAGGAATTGGAAAGCCTGGAAAACTCGTGCAAGAGAACAGTTTCTGCTCATCCAAGGTCTGCTCACAGGAGCCAACCTCAGATGTCTACCTGCTTAGAACCTCAGCACGTCTACGACCCATTCTGAAGTCGGTTTTGTTTTCTATGCCTCTTCGTAATAACATAATCTCCCTTGAGATTACACAAAATCAAACATCTTCAAGGAGCCAGATGAGCTCAGAACTTAAGACAAATGGGCAAAATGCTTAGCAAATCCTTACTAAGTGGAGGCGCATTCATATCATTTCCATAAACAATGGAGGAAAGATAGAAAAGGACTCAAATTAGAACCATGCCAGAGCCCTGACATTTTAGATGATATTAAACCTACAAACTGGCACTTAAAAATGATGAGGAACACACAGGAGACAAACACATGTGCCTCATGTCGCTGATTAAAGTTTGAAAGGAAGCATTAAGACTCAGCTGTTATAGATAATGCCTGAAGAATTTCAGATTAGTTGGAGGGAGACAAATAGAAAACTACTATTTTTTTTTCCGACTCATGAAGAGGTATTGAGGCCCAAATACCTGGCTGCTGGAATAAATAAATTTCCTCTGGGCTATGTTGTATTTATTGCTTGCAGCGGGGAGCATTTGACTTCCGTATGGACTGGCCAGAGTGGATCAAGGGTGCGGCTAAGCCCAGTGATGTCCGACAAAGACACTGCAAGCAATGTCAGGCTGCTGTGTGGAAAATACAAAAAAGAACATTTCCCCTTAGCCCAAGAGTTATTTTTACTGAGATAACCCAGACATTTACCAGAGCTTCAGTGCAGAGAAGCTGTCAGCAAAGCTTTCAGATGCAATTCACCCAGGAGGGCACTTAAGGAATCTTTCCCTTTCGATCTCAGCAGAATATCCTTCACCCCTCGTAGACTCGTGGTGTTCTGAACCCTGATCAAGGCCATCACCAAGTCTGACCCCAGACCTGACTACTGCCTCATCACTGCTGATTCAGGGCAGACCAGCAAAGCCAGCATGAGATTGCAGAGCGCATGCCCAAGCAGGGAGCACCCTCAGGACACCATCAACCTCCAACGCACGAAATGGACAAATGAAGCCAAGTTGCACGTGCACAGGCGGTGATCAAAGTGTGAGGGTGAAACCGGGTTTGAAGATTTTTTTTTTTTTGAGACAGAGTTTCTCGCTCTTGTTGCCCTGGCTGGAGTGCAATGGTGCAATCCTGGCTCACTGCAACCTCCACCTCCCAGATTCAAGCAATTCTCCTGCCTCAGCCTCCCAAGTAGCTGGGATTACAGCCACACTACACCTGGCTAATTTTGTATTTTTAGTAGAGACGGGGTTTCCCCATGTTGGTCAGGCTGGTCTCGAACTCCTGACCTCAGGTGATCCACCCGCCTCAGCCTCCCAAAGTGCTGGGATTACAGGCGTGAGCCACCGCGCCCGGCCAAAGATGTCTTTTCTAAACCTGCTAGGAACTTGTCTCTGGTCAGAAATTATGTCAGGAAGCCTCTGTTTAAAAAAAAAAAAAATGAAAAGCACTCTAGAGAAAGAAACTTGAATTTTTATTGTGACTCCACTGAGTAGTTCTTTGAAATCTTTAAAATAGCATCACGCTATTCTTTGGAAAGAGGGGAAGCATGTCAAAAAAGCGAGATAGAATTTAACTGGAACTCCAACTTTCCTTAAAACTAGGTATGTAGCCTTAATGCATTCACCAATATTGCAGACATTCCATCTCTGTGACAGAGCAAGACCCTATCGCAAAAAAGAAAAAAAAAAAAACCATCATGATAGCTGCCGAGGAAATCAGGGAAGATTAAGTGCGATGACATCTGCAAAGTGCCTGGCAGTTTGGTTGTTATGATTAGTAGCAGTAGTTGCAGTGTAGTTATCACTGGCAATTTTTAAAATGTGACTCATCCTTCCTTCACGAGGAAAATGTAGATTCAAGATTAAATTATTATCACTAAAAAATGGTTTAGACCATTTAAAGATGATTTCTGATCCTTGATCTGAAAATTACAAAACACATTGACATAGAAAGATTTTGGCTTACTCCAAGCAGCGCACTGGTTGGTAAAGACGAAGATCTGTTACATCAGAGGAGCGCACTGCTGTTGGCTCCAGAGGGGCAAACCCCACCTTCAAGGGAGCACTGAAGAGTAGATTTCCCCAGACTCAGAGTCACCTGGGGCTGCAGTAATGAAGGGTAAGCTAAGTAGGATAAGGCAAGCCCAGAGTGTGCTGCATTGTCAGGCTGGAGGGTGGAGAAGGAATTTTTTACCTGGCACACCTGGGTCCTGAATGCCACGAGGTCTCAGAACAATAATGAGTGTTTGCTGAACAAAGGTCTAGAGAGCCAAGAGACCAGGCGATAAACTGTAAAGCCATCCTAACAACAGCTTTCATTATTAAGCCCCTACTCTGTATCACTCAAGTTGGATTCATTATCTCATTTAACTCTCACAATAAAATTATGAGGTGAGCCAGTTATCCCCAGCCATATGAGCAAACAGATGTTTAATGAAGTTCAGCCAACTAGGTCATGTGAGTGTCTTCTGAGTAAAGATGAATCTTTCTTGCCATGAGAGTTTTCTGCTCCTTTCAGCTTCACAAGGAACCTGTCGCCTACCTGGCTACAGGCCAGGCCAGGCTCTATGGCCCTGGCTACATAGAGCATCTTTCATTCTGCAAACATTTCTGATTCCAAATTCCCAAACATAATCTGCCTGTGTCCTGTCTTGTTTTTTCATGACAAAGACATCTGATTATCAAATTAGATACTTTGATAAATATGGTTATACTAAGGTAAGCAAAGGTGGCATTTTTTTATCTCCTTCTGTTGATAAAAATCTTAAGTCAGAGGTTCTCAAAGAGTGATGTGTAGCAACGCAGGAGTCTCCAAGAAGTTTCTTTCTGTGTTCCCTAAGCTAAAACTATTTTTACAATAATGCAAAGATATTGTTTGCCTTTTTCACTGTTTATAGTTTTCCTTGAAGTAACTGGCTCATTTGGTTCATTTTTAAGAAAATATCTACCAAATACTCAAGTCTGAAACTGTAGTTTGTCCTTCTACCATTCTTTCAAGTAAAAACATTATTTCACAAAAAAAAAAAAAAAAAACAAGGTAGTTCAGCTTGCAGCCCAGCAGCCTGTGATCTTTTCTTGGAGATGACCCTCACCTTTGGTCTGTAGCAGAAATGTAATATCCCTACTTGTCATTTCATCACATAGAATATGTTTTAAATATACTAAAGGTTGATGTTTAATAATAAAATGAATAATTGTATTGCTTCATCATGGATCTATTTGAAAGGTTTTTGCTGGTTTCTTTGCTTTCACTGAGTGTGTGGTGGTGAAGATGTTATGAGTGTCAGTAGTTTACCACCACCACCATGATGTGTACAAAGGCTGCAGTAGTTTTATTGCCCATTGCTTTTGTAACACCAGTGCATATGTCCACATTGAGAAAAGGCAAATTTGTTGCCAGCGATAAAATTTGACTTTCAAGAGAAAAACTCAAATTAAGAAAAAGTAGCGTCTGGGAATTTCCCAATACTTAAAAATCTTTCTGATAAAATTAGTAGTGATATAATCAAATGTGATTTTTTTGGTGTGGTACTATAAAATAGGATAATTGGAAGATCTTCATAACTCTATGAACCAGTATTTTCTGCATTAACAGGGAATGGCATTATAAAATCACCCATGGATAAAAGCTTTTTGAACTGAAAGATTCCTGGATTTTACAGTAATAGTCTACAAAAAGCTCTATGTTTTTAGATTCCATACTGCAATTAACAATGTAAAAACTACCACTTGCCTCACTTACCAAATTTTAGTGTAACAGCAAAGAAGTATATTCACAATTATATGTATAAAGGCTATGGAGGCTGGGCGCGGTGGCTTATGCCTGTAATCTCAACATTTTGGAAGGCCGAGGCAGGCAGATCACCTGAGGTTGGGAGTTCGAGACTAGCCTGATCAACTTGGAGAAACCCGGTCTCTACTAAAAATACAAAATTAGTCGGGCGTGGTGGCACATGCCTGTAATCCCAGCTACTTGGGAGTCTGAAGAAGCAGGAGAATCGCTTGAACCCGGGAGGCGGATGTTGCAGTGAGCTAAGATCATACCATTGGACTCCAGCCCGGGCAACAAGAGCAAAACTCCGTCTCAAACAAATAAATAAATACATGCTACTGAAATGCTCCTTCATTTTCCAACTACATTTCTATGTGAGGCTGGATATTTGTATACTTCAACCAAAGCAGCATATATGAAATTCAGCACTCTTCTATCAAACCAGACATGAAAGAGATTTCAAAAATGTAAAGCAATGCCATTTTTCTTACCAAAATTTTGTTTTAGCAAATTTTGGGAGGGGGAGTTTTTCTTTGGATTTTTAGAGATAGGGTCTCATTCTGTTGCCCAGACTGGACTTGAACCCCTGGCTCAAGCAATCCTCCTGCCTTAGCCTCCTGAGTAGTTGGGACTACAAGTACATGCCACTGTGCCCGGTTAGTTATTTTTCAATGAAAATATGTTATTCCTATTAACATATGAGTTTCTTATTGACATTTTAAATGAATTAATAAATATCTAACTTTCCTCAATTTTAATTCCTGGTACGGTAAATATCAATAGATATAAGCCATATGAACAAAGTCTCTTTGAGGTCTTCAAGAAACTTTAAGAGTGTAAAAAGGACAAAGTTTGAGAGCTGCTGCCTTTAGTCAAAACAAAACAAAAACAAGTACTCGAAAAGCAGAGTTTGGTAAGATAAGTCTTTTCCTACCTCCTGTGAATTATTTCAGGATCTCTTCAATAGTAGGCAGAATAATAACCCTTAAAGACATCCAAGTCCTAATTCCCAGAACCTAAGTGTTACCTCATGTGGTGAAAGGGAATTAGGTTGCTGACGGAATGAAGGTTGCTAATTAGCCGCAGCCTGCATAGTCCAGGTGGACCAGAAATGACATAATCACGAAGGACTCTAAATGTGGAAGAGTGAGAGAGAGGAGAGTCAGCATCAGAGTGAAACTCTTCCAGCTGGTGCTGGCTTTGCAAATGAAAGGGCCACAAGCCAAGGAATGCGGCAGCCTCCAGAAGCTAGAAAATGCAAGAAAAGAGGTAAGAGATGCCCTGAGCCTCCAGGAAGGAAAACAGCCCTGCCAGCATCTGGATTTTAACCCAGTAGCACCCACCTCGGACTTCTGACCTCCAGACTGCAAGACAACAAATTTATGATGCTCTAAGCCACTGACAATGCTGAACTTTACCTGAGCCCGGTGTTCCTGGAAAACAGCTAATGTTAAGAAACCCTCATTTATTCTGTGCTCCAGGAAGTGACCTACTGCAGACTCACTCTTTCCCATGTGACTCAGATGACACTCAAGCATAACCCCTTGTTTAGGACAAGGCCTGACACAGACCCTCCAAATTCCTGTTCTTTGCCTCATAAATGATAAGTTGAACTATTTGTCTATTGTCACTTGGAACAAAAGGCACGTTAACCTAACTTTGGCTAAATTTATCTCCTTCCCTCAGTCCCAAACCTCAACCAGAGCCAGTAAACAGCCTCTCCTTCATGCCCTATCCTAGAAATAGTGTGACTTCAGGGGAAAACATTCTCAGACCTACTGTCCTATCATGCCATGTTCCTCATTCATCCCACTTCTCAGGCTTGGTTCTCCTTAGTCTTGTTTACTCCCCCTTATAAAAGAAAAGCCTTTTTCTGGCTGACCTCTGAGACAGTTGCAGATTTCATGGTCACAGAATTCTCCCTAATGCAACAGCCCTTTATCCCTCTTGCAATAATCCTTTCTCATATAGCACCGCTCTATCTAAATTCAGATTTGCTTTTCTTTTTTTTCTTATTCACATTTTATTTATTTATTTAATTTTTAAATTTTATTCAGAGAAATGCAAATCAAAACCACAATGAGATACCATCTCACACCAGTTAGAATGGCTTTTCTTTTTTTTAGACAGACTCTCGCTCTGTTGCCCAGGCTGGAGTGCAGTGGTGTGATTTCGGCTCACTGCAACCTCCGCCTCCCGGATTCAAGTGATTCTCCTGCCTCAGCCTCCCCAGTAGCTGGGATTACAGGTGTGTGCCACTACACCTGGCTCATTTTTTGTATTTTCAGTAGAGACGGTTTTCACCGTGTTATCCAGGATGGTCTCAATCTCCTGACCTCATGATCCGCCAGCCTTGGCCTCCCAAAGTGCTGGGATTACAGGTGTGAGCCACCGCACCCGGCCCAGATTTGCTTTTTTTTTTTTTTTTTTTTGAGACGGAGTCTTGCTCTGTTGCCCAGGCTGGGGTGCAGTGGCGTGATCTCGGCTCACTGCAAGCTCCGCCTCCCAGGTTCATGCCATTCTCCTGCCTCAGCCTCCTGAGCAGCTGGGACTACAGGAGCCCGCCACCACGCCTGGCTAATTTTTTTGTATTTTTAGTAGAGACGGGGTTTCACCGTGTTAGCCAGGATGGTCTTGATCTCCTGACCTTGTGATCTGCCTGCCTCGGCCTCCCAAAGTGCTGGGATTACAGGCTTGAGCCACCACGCCCGGCCTCAGATTTGCTTTTTATCTGACACCACTGAGTTTGTGTAATTTGCTATAGCAGCAGCAGGAAGCTAATACATCACCTAAAAGCAGCAAACTTCCCAAGCCTTCTTGGGAGAATGAACAAGGCAGCAGCAAAATATAACAGGATTAATTCCCATTTATGTAGCTCCTATCAAATGACTGGCATCCATTCCATTTGCACTCACACCAAAGATGGTGAAGATTTGAGATTGAAGGAGGTTTACCAAGATGAAGATCTTTGATCAATCAAATCAAGGATCTCTCGATCCAGCCCTGTAGGTGGCATAGCTGGGAGTCTCAAAGAACTATTCTTAAATTCCTTAGTGACCCAGAGCCCCCACACTGTCACTACCCAGAGGAAGTCCTTGATGGCTCAAGTAATAGGAATGCACTTCAGCCTCTTGGGATATTCACTTACAAGTCTGCATGTAAGAACTCATTTCATTTTAAAAATAAAAGGTAAAACTTGGAGAATGAATGCAAATCACACCATTCTCTGGGATGCAAAATGGAAAAGGAATCTTCTGAGTTAAACACTGTGAACCCCTTAAGGAGTATCTCATGATATGTATGTAGCCTTTGCAAGGACGTTCTTTTAATAGGAATGACCTTGTTCTCCTGTTTGCACTATTTTGAGTATTAAGAGGTGCATTGCAAGCAAGGCTGATAGCTGACATGTTGAAGTTGCAAAATGAAACCGTTAAGAAAGAAATCTTTGTCTCCTAAAAGTCATGCTGATGAACCAGATGTTTGAGTGATGTTGCTGCTATTTTAGTATCTTCGGTTGTCATTTTTTACTTGAAGGTTTTAAAAATGAAGAAGCAAAAGGGCTCACTAAGCTTCATTTGCAGCAGGCAGAGCCCCGTCAGTGAGTCAGCCCCCCACACACAATCGTACATGTGCTCGCACGCGTCTCTCATGCCATATCACTCCAACACAGACTGCTTCTCACCCTCCCTATCTCAGTCCACAGGTTGCACATTTTACCTATCCAGAACACTCACTGCTGTGTGAGGAATAATTGCTGTACCAAAGGCAACGCACACACACCCTTAGCTATCTCCAGCTTTCCACACAGTAGGTAGAATTTGAGATTTCTGGCTTATCATTTTATAAGATGCAGAGCAGGAAATTTAGAATATCTCATAAAATAAAAAGGTTTTCAACAGGAAGATCTACCCAGGGCAGCACTCCTGGCCACGTTTTATTACTATTCCATTTCTCTCCTGAAGCCCAGCCACCTGGTTTGCATTTTCCCTGCAGCTTGACATCTTCAGGATGCCTTTCTCAGCTGAGTGGCCTGTGGCAGGGGCAATGGCCCTTCTCCAAGGAGCACATGGGTTAGCACATGTGCTGTTTTCAACAAACCACCTGACAAAACTGTGACTTGCCCCCACGTGAAGGGTAGAGGTTGTAGAGGGGAGTTAGAACAGGCAAAAGAGAAAAAAGAAAAGCAGAATGAACTCTGTACATGCATGGACAATCTCCCACTCTGGCCCATCTTTGATTCCTAACCTGCAATCCTGAGTGAGTTTTGAAAGAAAGATGGTTTCCTGACATTAGATGCAATATTGTGGGGTGGAGGGAATGTTTTTATCAGATTCACAATAAAAGATTAAAACCCATCTTGGTGAAGTTTAAAATTCAGTTAAACAATATCTTCTTTAAACTCTCCAGCATAGCTCAAACTATTAAAAATAATCCCTCCTTTATCTGTTTTTTAAATCTGGTTGTAACCAAAAGGAAGTTTCTTTTTCTACTTTCTGTGTCCAAGGGAAAAAAAAATTAAAGGGAAAAACAAAGAAGAGGGAGAGGAGAAGAAAACAAAATTGGAGTGTAGTGAAGATGAAATAAGGAGTTGCTGTAGTAGTAGAATTTGAGAGCTAGAAAGATCACTTTTTCCAACATGCCCTTTTAATAAGTAGACATCATTCATGATTTATTAAAGACTATGAGGCTAAAGTGTTGCCTAGTGACTGCTTCTTGCATCTCACAGCCAGCAGCAAGACAACATCCAGGGCAAGTGGGAGAGGGAGTGATGAGTCAGTAGGCAAAGACCTTGCCTGTGGGGCCCCAACAGACTCCTTACAGAAGATATTTCCCTCTGAGTTTGCCCTTAAAGACATTATTGGCTGAGCATGGTAGCTCACACCTGTAATTCCAACATTTTGGGAGCCCAAGGTGGGAGGACCACTTGAGCCCAGGAGTTCCAGACCAGCCAGGGCAACATAGCAAGACCCCATCTCTATAAAAATAAATAAATAAGTAAAAATGCTATGAGTGCACAAAAGCATGCAGTGGCCACAGGATCAACATTGAACAAAGTCAAGTAAAGATTTTTAAATTTTTATTTAGGGCTGTTTATTTGGTTTGATGCTTTGTCTTTCTACCTACCTCTATGCCCTGGGAATTAAGAGAACTGAGTTCAAGGAGCAAATTTGCATTTTGCTTAATGTTAATTGAGATGTTTCCTGCACTTTTGCACCAATATGGTTTGGCTGTGTCCTCACCCAAAATCTCATCTTGAATTGTAATCCCCATAAGCCCCATAATCCCCATGTGTCCAGGGAGAGACCAGGTGGAGGTAATTGAATCATGGGGGTGGTTTCCCCTATGCTGTTCTCATGATAGTGAGTGAGTTCTCACGAGATCTGATGGTTTTATAAGTGTTTGCTAGTTCCTCCTGCATTCATTCTCCTTCCTGCCACCTCATGAAAATGTGCCTTGCTTGCCCTTTGCCTTCCACCGTGATTGTAAATTTCCTGAGGTCTCCCCAGCCATGCTGAACTGTGAGTCAAGTAAACCTCTTTTCTTTATAAATTACTCAGTCTCAGGTATGTCTTTATAATAGTGTGAGAATGGACTAATACACGCATCATCTGTGTACATATTATTGTTTAAAAGGGTGTTCCTAGAGAGCATCAACTGACCAAGTCAGACAAGCTGGGGCGTCAGGACCGTGGTCCAGGGTTCTAGGATCCTCAGGCCTTTACCATGAGCCACACATGCACTCAGTCTCCAACATTCCTCTTCAATGTCTTTTCTTGCTCAGTTCACAAGGAATGTTGCCAAGGCCAGCATCCAGGGCCCCTGGGCTGCAGAGGCCCAACACCCTGCCTTTGGCCCTGCTCCAGTCTCTCTAGAACATCCTTTCTTCCTGTCTATCCTGCTCTTAGAGAACACATGCTCAGAGTTCTTTCTCCCTGACACCACCACTGGCAGAAATTATCCCCCTCTTCCTCACATCCCCACCAGACACAGGGGACACTAAAAGTGAGGACCATGTTCTATTGTCTCTGTAGACCCAGCAACTAGCAGAGGTTCTGGCAAAAAAAAAAAAAAAAAAAAGAAAGTCTCCATGTAATGGTTGAACTAAAGCTTTCATGGGCTCACAATTTATTCATCTGACAAGTGTCTGTTGATCACTACTGTGTACCAGGTCTGTGCTATGAGAAAGGGATATAAAGATAAATAAGACCCAGTTTATGTTTACCAAGAGCTCTTAGTCTAATGGAAATGAATGCAAATCTGTCAACATCTAAAGGAGAAAAAAATATTCAAGTTTATTCCCTTCTGACAATGGGACAGAGGCATCTTATTCATGGGACCAGAGTTCCACCACCATTTGTAGAGAAACTCACCTGACTGGGCATCATAGCCATACCTAATGAAGTTTTAATAACCTGATATGTTTAAAGCCGAATTCAAGTTAACAGAGGCCTGAAGATATTAGAGTTGATTAGGGAAAGTACAAGAGAGAAAGAAAGAAAATTAAATCTGAGAAAGAGAAATAAAAATGATGATCAAATTTTACAGTAGGCGATTTTGTTCTATTTCTCTGTCTCAAAGTGGAGGCGAAAGTAGAATTTCCTTTTATTCTTTAGAAAATCCACAACTGGCCCAGGAGGCCAGGCATGTACTCAGTTCCCACCTCAAGACTTCATGTATAGCGTTCTCCTATTTTTAAAAATGGATTTCTGTAAAATGTTTCATAATGTGGATTGGTTTCTTTGGGGTCTGCCTCTGCACTATAGCTACATAAAAAAAACATTAATAACTTCTTCGTTAATGGGTTTTTCAGAGTCTCCAAAGACTCACCTTGTACATTATAACTTCCTCCCACTTAGCCTCCTGGCTATATCTTGATTGCCCTTGTAAGACATCTTCAGGACATATTGCTTAAGTTAAAGATTGTCCTTATGAGAAATAACTTCTCATACTATGCACAACGTACACTCAGGAAACAGCAGTGCTTAAGTGCCGTCATTTCATGTGTCATTTTACCTTCATCCTGTGAAATGCTCAGCTCTGAGAGGGGCTGACCCTGCCTAGTAAATGAAGAATTTCAAAGACAGAGGCAGCTGAGGCTCTATCTAAGACATGAGAGGTGACTTTGAACTGGTTATTTCATGTTTTTGTCCTTTGCCAAGACACTCTAGTCAACTCACCCAATCTTCACTTTTACAGGGTGAGGTGGAGTTTCCAGAAAATTATTGTTCCATTTTGAAACCTGTAGAAGAGAGAAAAAAGAGTCCATAAAATCATAATTTGCTAAGTGTATGTATATGTGTGTATACATGAAATATATGAGTATCTTTTCTATCATCCAGATATGCTAATATTAAAGACAGAGTCTTGCAATGGGTCTCAAATATTGCTACGCTCTCTATGACACCATAGAATGTAAATCATTAGAGGGTAGGAACTATGGTAGCCTTGTGTTTGTCACTGCTTCTAGTCTTGTAATTTTAGCCTTTTCTGGTCCCAAAAGAAATCAACCTTGCATCTCCCTAAATACCTGTCATTGGGACTAGCAACTGGTACCAGCCACTTTAGCTTGGCAAGTAAACCCTGAATTCAGAAGTGACAAGCAAACGTCCCAAGATTCTTCTTGCTAAAGTAGGAGTTCTTTACCTTTTATGAGTTACAGACAGCTTTGGGAAGATTTTTTAAATGTACATAGCTACAAACAAAAGTTTGCATGCTGTTTTTGGAGGGTCATAGGCCCTGACAGCTAATTTCAGCATCTCTACCTTGAAAATATTTTTAAAATCAGCCTGCCCCATCTCCTCATATTCTGCCCTCTCTTCCCCAGGTTGGCAGCCCTTGCTTTATTTTGGTCTCTGCTGTCTTCTTGTTACTCAGAGAGCACTTGTTAAGTAAACAGCCTCCGCAATGATTGGGTAACTGCAGTGGTAGTTGTGTGCCTCACCATGCTGCCGTTAAAGAAATGACAGTCTGGTTAATCAAGCAGCACTGGTTTTTGACAGATGACAAAGCATTCATGGCACTGAGATCAGTTTCAAAACAAATGGCTGTCTCAGGCTACTCACCACTTTGTCGTGAGACTGTCAGGGGCTGCCTGTGCGTGGTTCACATCCGAGGAAGCTTGGCCAACTGGCGCTCACAAGAGATGACATCTATCAACAGCATCAGTCTCTGCAGGCCTCCAAGTACTACACCCAACATTCAAACACAAAGCGTGATAGAAGAGGCATCCCAGTGCGGCAGCTGCAAATTAGCAGCAGACAATGAAAAGTTGGTTCAAAATTTGGTTTCATGGTTTTCATTCAGGGCAGCATGATGAGTGAAAGCAGATTTTTGTCTCCAGTGGACCTCATTTGCCGCTCACTTGCCCTTTCAAACCACCGTTTTACTCAGTTTCCCTTTATAGAAAATGGGGAAAATTGAAAAAATTATTTTCCCAGGTTACTGTGAATGGTAAATGTAGTGGTAGTTAGTGCAGGTAACTACTACAGTGCCTGTCAAGTATTAAAGGATTCAAGAAACTTACGACTGAAACAGTAAATGCAAGTTAATTCTAACTTATAAAAGGAAATCATCTAAGTTTCATCTGAGAACTACATAGTGAAGTCAGTCTGTGTGGGCTGCCATAAGAAAATGCCATAGACTGAGGGGCTTAAACAACAGAAATTGATGTCTTGAAGTCCTGGAGGCTGGAAGTCAAAGATCGAAGTGCGGATGGAGATCAAAGTGCGGGTGGACTCTGTTCTTGGTGTGAGCCTTCTTCCTGGTTTGCAAATGCTGCCTTCTTGTTGTGTCTTCACGTGGCAGATGTGGTGTAGGGGAGAAAGAGGCAGACCTGGTGCTTTCTGGTGTCTCTTCTTGTAAGCATACTAATCTCATCAGATCAGGGCTACACACTTATGACTTCGTGTCACCTTAATTCCCTCCTAAAGGCCCTATCTTTAAATACAGTCTCATTAGTGGTTAGGAATTAGTGCAACTTAGGAACTTGGGGGGAATACAATTCAATTCCTTGCAAATGGCAATCGATTTTAGGTATCCTGAGAAATTTGGAAAATGAGACCCAAACTGAAATAGTATCTTTAATTAACAAATTTTATAAATCTTGAACTGAGAAAATTAAAATTCTGAATTGAAAACGTCCATATGAAATTATATTTCTTCTTCTCTGGGTTGAGGGAGAGCCATGCCAAGTCCAGAAATTCTCCATTTGGCCCATTTTATGAGTCTATTGATACAATTTAAGGGTTGGACCGCAGACACAGAAGTATGATCCGAGGGACACTCCAGCGACTGTGCCAGGGAGTGAGGGCAGGGAAGGTGGGCTGGCCTGCAACTGCCACTTGCTCCGAGCGGCCATTGTCAGTGAAGGATCCTGGGAGCCAGAGAGAGTATTTTAAAGTTCATGGCACACAAACGTATGGAAGAAGTCAGGGATATTTTAAAGTTCATGGCATACGAAAGTATGGAAGAAGTCAGGGATATTTTCTGAGTTGGGAAAAACATACCTAGTTTTCTGCTAAGTCAACACAGCTTTTCTTTTTCTTCTAGCTCTGGAGAAAGTAAAATGTGAGGGAAAAAGCTCCCCTGCATTTTCATGCCCAGCTGTCTGTGCTTTGCCTTTCCTTTGGCTTGAATACTGTTCCTGCCTTCCCTCATGGGAAAATAATCAAGTCCTAAGGCAATAACACATCCTCCTTATAATTTCTTGTAAGTCCCTTAGCCCATCAGCATTCTCTCTCTTTTGCCCCATATCCCAATACACTTTCCTCTTGCTACTTTGTGACCTGTTAGCAAGTGCTTTACCCCTCCACCACTCAGTTTCCTTGCCTGCAAAATGGGTATGTTATTGATATACATCTCATAGATTTGTAGTAATTAATGAAACAATAAATGTGAAGCATTTAATACTGTGCATGACATATTATAGCCACTTAATAATTTTAACCTATTGCTATTATTATAAATCGTTTGTAACATGAGTTTCAGATATCTTGAACAACTTTCCAGACCTTAGTGCTTCTATTAACTACATAATATTTACAAGACTGTATAAAAATAGATAAAGACCCTTAAAAGTATGTATGACATGTTCTTTTTAAAAAGTTGGATTGAATTTATGATTCTTGGAGAAATGTATGATTTTCTCCTATAAATCATTATTCTTTTAAAATCAATCATGTTGAGGCACAATTTAAATTCAATGAAATTTACTCATTTTATGCGTAAAGTTTAATGCATTTTCACTAATGCATACACCATTGTGACTGTCACCACTTATGAGGCACAAAACACTTCCATCCCCCTGAAAGGTCCCTTGTGTCCTGGTCCACTCAAGCCCATTCCACCCCTACCCTGGGAAATTACTGATCTACTTTTTGTCACTACAGATTAATTTTACCTGATCTATAATTTGATATAAATCAAATCCTACAGTTTGCTTTCATTTTTTTCTAGCTTCTTTTCCCAGATTAATGTTTTGAGATTTGCCTATATTGTTAAATCTATCATTACCTAATTTTTTTATTGTTTTTAATTTATTTTTTATTTTTACCCATTGTATGGCTATACCACACAGTTTGTATATAGCTTCACCGTAGATGGACATTTGGTTGTTTCTGTCTTTTATGCATCATGTATAAAGCTGCCATGAACATTTCATTACAAGTCTTCATATAAACACAACTTTTCATTTCTCTTGGAATTATTGTTAGGTAAAATGGCAAGTGCATATTTATAAGAAACTTCCAGGTTATCTCCTATTTTGATTTCCCCCCAGTGATGTATGACTTCCAGTACTCAATGACATTACCAATATTTTGTGCTGTAAGTCTTTACTTTTTGCCTTTATAGTAGGTGAACAGCAGTATCTTACAGCAATTTTCGTTTATTTTCCCTGATAATTAATGATGTTGGTGATCTTTTCATGTGCTCCTTGGCCATTCATATATTGTCTTCTATGAAGTTCCTGTTCAAATATTTTGTTTATTTTTTTCTCATTAAGTTGTAGAAACTCTTTATGTATTCTAACTACAAGTCCCTTGTAATATACATGTATTCTAATATCCTCTTACAATCTTCGGCTTGCCTCTCATGTTCTTAGCAGTATCTTTTAAAGAAAAGAGCTTTGGATACAGTCAAATTAATCATTGTTTCTTATATTTAGCTTTGTTTTCTGAGGAATTTTTGCTTACCCCAATGTCACAAACATTTTCTTGTATGTTTTTGACTCATAGTTGTATGGTTTCAGCTTTAACTTTTAACTCTATGATATAGTTAAAGTATATTTTTGTGTAAATTGTAAAGTAATGGCTGAAGTTTATTTCTCCCATACATATATCCAGCTCCTCCAGAACAATTTATTTTTTAAGAAATGATTTTTCCCCAGTGAACAACTGTAACACCTTTTTTGAAAATCAATTGACTGCATATGTATGTGTCTATTTTTAGACTCAATATTCTGTTTCATTGCTCCATGTGTTTTTCTCAGGCCGATATCAGTCTTGAACACAGCTAAGCCTTGTGTCCCCACCCAAATCTCATCTTGGCTGTGTCCCCACCCAAGTATCATCTTGAATTCCCATGTGTTGTGGCAGGGACTCAGTGGGAGGTAACTGGATCATGGAAGCAGGTCTTTCCCACGATGTTCTCATGGTGGTGGGTGAGTTACATGAGATCTGATGGTATTATGAGTGGGAGTTTCCCAGCACAAGCTCCTTTTCTTTGCTGCCATCTGTGTAAGACATGACTTGCTCCTCCTTGCCTTCTGCCATGATTTTGAGGCTTCCCCAGACACTTGGAACTGTAAGTCCATATTAAACCACTTTTTTGTAAATTGCCCAGTCTCAGGTATGTCTTTATCAGCAGTGTGAAAACAGACTAATACAGTAAATTGGTACCAGGAGTGGGGTGTTGCTGAAACAATACCCAAAAATGTGGAAGTGAGTTTGAAGCTGGGTAACAGGCAGAGGTTGGAACATTTTGGATGGCTCAGAAGAAGACAGGAAAATGTAGGAAAGTCTGGAACTCCCTAGAGACTTGTTGAATGGCTTTGACCAAAATGCTGATAATGATATGGACAAAGAAATCCAGGCTGAAGTTGTCTCAGATGGAGATGAGGAACTTTTTGGGAACTGAATCAAAGGTGATTCTTGTTATATTTTAGCAAAAATATGAGTGGCATTTTGCCCCTGCCCTAGAGATCTGTGGAACTTTGAATTTATGAGAGATGATTTAGTGTATCTGGCAGAAGAAATTTCTAAGCAGAAAGCATTCAAGATGTGACTTGGGTGCTGTTAAAACCATTCAGTTTTATAAGGGAAGGAGAGCATTAAAGTTTGGAAAATTTGCAGCTTGACAATGTGATAGAAAATAAAATCCCATTTTTTGAGGAGAAATTCAAGCTGACTGAAGAAATTCACCTAAGTTACAAGGAGCTGAATGTTAATCCCCAAGGCAATGGGAAAAATGTTTCCAAGGCATGTCAGAGGTCTTCAAGGTAGCCCTCCCCCATCACAGGCCCAGAGACCTAGGAGGAAAAATAGTTTCATGGGCCGGGCCCAGGGTCCCTATGCTGTGTGCAGCCTAGGGACTTGTGCCCTGCATCCCAGCCACTCCAGCATGGCTGAAAGGGGCCAACGTAGAGCTCAGGACATGGCTTCAGCGGTTGCAAGCCTCAGGTCTTGGCAAATTTCACATGGTGTTGAGCCTGCCAGTGCACAGAAGTCAAGAATTGGGGTTTGGGAACCTCCACCTAAGATTTCAGAAGATGTATGGAAATGCCTGGATGTCCAGGCAGATGTTTGATGCAGGGGAGGGCCCCTCATGGAGAACCTCAGCTAAGGCATTGAGGAAGGGAAATGTGGGTTCAGAGCCCCCCACAGACTCCCCACTGGGACATCATCTAGTGGAGCTGTGAGATGAGGACCTCTATCCTCCAGACCCCAGTATGGTAGATCCACTGACAGCTTGCACCATGTGCCTGGAAAAGCCCCAGACACTCAACGCCAGCCTGTGAAAGCAGCTGGGAGGGAGGCTGTACCCTGCAAAGCTATAGGGGCAGAGCTGCCCAAGACCATGCGTATCCACCTCTTGCATCAGCATGACCTGGATATGAGACATGGAGTCAAAGGAGATCATTTTGGAGCTTTAAGATATGTCTGCCTCGCTGGATTTCAGACTTGCATGGGGCCTGTAACCCCTTTGTTTTGGCCAATGTCTCCCATTTGGAACAGCTGTATTTGCCCAATGCCTGTACCCCCATTGTATCTAAGAAGTAACTAACCTGCTTTTGGTTTTACAGGCTTATAGGTGGAAGAGGCTTGCCTTAGACTGTACTTGGACTTTTGGGTTAATGCTGAAATGAGTTAAGACTTTGGGGGACTGTTGGGGAGCCATGATTGGTTTTGAAATGTGAGGACATGAGATTTGGGAAGGGTCAGGGGTGGAAAGATATGGTTTAGCTGTGTCCCCACCCAAATCTCATCTTGAATTCCCACATGTTGTGGGAGGAACTCAGTGGGAGGTAACTGGGTCATGGGGGCAGGTCTTTCTCTTGGTGTTCTCATGGTGGTGGGTGGGTCTCACGATATCTGATGGTATCATAAAGGGTATTTCCCTGCACAAGCTCTTTTTCTTTGCCTGCTGCCATCCACGTAAGACGTGACTTGCTCCTCCTTGCTTTGTGCCACAATTGAGGCTTCCCCAGACACTTGGAACCATAAGTCCATATTAAACCTCTTTTTTGAGAGGCTCAGTTATATCTTTATTAGAAGGCTCAGGTATGTCTTTATCAGCAGTGTGAAAATGGACTAATACACTTTGAAATCAAGCAGTATAAGAGATTCCCCTTCATTCTGTTTTTTCAAAAACTTTAAGCTATTCTTTACCACCATCCAATATAAATTTTTGTCATGATAAAAATGTTCTACATTTGTGTTGTCCAATACAATATCCACAAGCCACATGTACCTAAGAGCATGAAAAATTTGGATTTTATAACTGAGAAAGTAAATTTTTAATTTTACTTAATTTCAATTTGACTTTAAATAGTTACATGTGGCTAGTGGTTACCATATTGTACAATAAAGTTCTTTGCATTTCCATTGAAATTTTAGAATCACTTTGTAAATTTCTACCAAAAAAAATCCTTTCTAGGATTTTGATTGGGATTGCGTAGAATCCGTAGGTCAATGGGTAAAATTCACATCTTAAGATCAAGTCCTAAAATCTAAATAAATTCCCATTTATTTATATCATCTTTAACTTCTCTCTGTTTATTTTTTGTAGATTTCTGTACACAGATTTCACACACCGTTTTAGTTCATTCTGGCTGTTAGAAGAAAACACCACAGACTGGGTCACTTGCAAACAGCAGAAACATTTCTCACAGTTCTGGAGGCTGAAAGGTCCAAGATTAAGATGCCAGCAGACTGAGTGTCAGGTGAAGGCTTGCTTTCTGGTTCATAGATGGCACCTTCTAGCTCTATCCTCACACAGTGGAAGGGGTAGCTGAGCTCCTTCAGGCTTCCTTTATAAGGGCACTAATCTCATTCATGAGGGCTTCACCCTCATGAACTCACTACTTCCCAAAGGCCCAGCCTCCTCATACCATCACCATGGGGGCTAGGATTTCAACATACAAATTTTGGGGAGACAAATTATTCAAACCAGAGTGCATGTTTTGTCTAATTTATTTTTAAGTATTTTACATTTTTATATGCTATAGAAAAGACTTTATGTTTTTCTATGGTTATTTATAATTTACTAGTCTTTTGCTAAGAATTTTTGTATTTATGTTCATTCACTAAGGTATTAAGACTGTAATTCTGGTTTGCATTGTCTCTTATGAGAAATCAGTGGTCACTTTTAACTTTGTTCTCTTATGTGTCACGTTTTTTCTCTTGCTTCTAAGATTTTTCTCTTATAACTCTTTTTCAGCAATTTGATTAAGATGTGTCCTAGAGAAATGGCATTTTTATTTATTTTTGTATTTTTTATAGCTAATACATAGAAACAAAACTGATTTTTGTGTATTAAGCCTATATCCTGCCATTTTACCAAAAACTCACTAATTCCTGGCTTACACAGTGAAACCCCATCTCTATAAAAATACAAAAAATTAGCCGGGTGTGGTGGCGGGCACCTGTAGTCCCAGCTACTCCAGAGGCTGAGGCAGGAGAATGGCGTGAACCCTGGAGGCGGAGCTTGCAGTGAGCCGAGATCATGCCACTGCACTCCAGCCTGGGCGACAGAGCGAGACTCCGTCAAAAAAAAAAAAAAAAAAAAAAAAAAACACTCATTAGTTCTAGTATCTGTTTTGTAAATTGTAGATTTCTAAGGTTATATATGTACAATTCATGCCATCCATATATAAAGACACTTCTTCCTTTCCAATCTAAAGTCTTTGTTTTTCTTATCATATTGCACTGCATAGAAAATCCTCAGGTACAATATTGAATTTAGGTGATGAAGCTGACTAGCTTTGTCTTATTTCTGTCTCAGGTGCCTAACGTCAGTAGGCATGACTGAAGTAGGTTTCTTTTATAGACACCCTTTACCAGGTTGAGGAAATTTTCTTCCACTCCTAGTTTACTGAGAGTTTTTACCATGAGTGGATGTTGTATTTTGTGAAATTCTTTTCCTCAGCTATCAAGATGACATGAGTTTCCTTTTAGAGTATGAGTTAATAAGTTTTTCTTTTATAGCAAGAGTTTATCTCTGGAATGCAAAGTTGGTTTATTGTTTGGAAATAAACCAACAATGTAATCATTATACTAACATAATGGTTAATATAATATGGTTTCTATATATCACTCAATTCAATTTGCTACTCTGTGTGTGTGTGTGTGTGTGTGTGTGTGTGTCTTGAGATAGAGTCTTACTCTGTTGTCCAGGCTAGAGTGAAATGGTGTGATCATAGCTCACTGCACCTCAACCTCCTGAGCTCAAGCAATTCTCCTGCCTCAGCCTCCTGAGTACTCTGCCCTGCCAATTCCAGCCTCCTCCTTCTCTGTCTTCTCAGCTTAGTGCAACCACTATGCTCTGCTTGTGTTCCCTCTCCTCATATCACGGTCCAAAAAGTGTTTTCGGGGAGAAATCTGAGGCAACTATAGGACTCACATTGTTAGTTTCCCTTTTCTTAGGCATTAGAAGACTGTGCTGCCTATTGCCAAATATCTGAAAAGTTATTTCTTATATATCAGCCAACATTGCAGTTGATTGCAGAGAAAAATGAGTCCTATATTACCTATTTCCTTCTCTTTTTTTTTCTTTTTTTGGGGGAGGGGGAGGGACAGAGTCTTGTTCTGTCACCCAGGCTGGAGTGCAGTGGCCCAATCTTGGCTAACTGCAACCTCTGTCTCCCAAGTTCAAGGGATTCTCCTGCCTCAGCCTCCTAAGTAACTCAGATTACAGGCATGTGCCACCATGCCCAGCTAAATTTTTTTGTGGTTTTGGTAGAGATGGGGTTTTGCTATGTTGCTTGGCCTCAAACTCCTGACCTCAAGTGATCCACCTGCCTTGGCCTCCCAGAGTGTTGGGATTACAGGCGTGAACCACTGTCCCTGGCCCCTATTTCTTTCATAGTTGAAAATCTCTATATATTTCTACATACATTTAATATACAATGTATCATATGAATTATAGCTTTTTAAAATTAATCTACAACACCCTGCTAAAACACTTTGAGGTCAAGAACTTTTGTCTTTCATATTTATGAAACCTGTATTTAGCAAAATGCCTGGCATATAATGAACATTGGCATAAAATGTTTGTGGAATATGTGCTTTCTTCTTCTCTCCCAACTCTGGCCTCCAGTCTCCCAGATGTGTACTGGCAGGCTACCTTAATTTTATTTTTCATGAACCTTGTTTCCCCCATTATTCTCTCTGTTCCCTTCAATTCAGGTGTAGAACTATGTAATTTAAGCCAAGTCAGGTAAATCTACCCTGATTCCTATTTATTTCTTGACTTGATTTTTTATCTTTCGTATCCCAAATCCAACTAAATTATTAAGAGAAAGGGAAAGATGTAAGCTTCCTCCCTTAGCAGGCCTAGGAAAATCAGATAACATACGTGGTAATACATATCCAAAAAATGAGGTAATACATAAATGGTATTTAATAAATGTTTTGTTATTCTCATACTCTCACTTATCAGCCTTCATCAACACAGAAATCATCAAAAGACCCACCACTTTTCCATTCCCAAATACAAGTTAACAGAAACACTCAACGGTTAATTTGCCACCCCAATTACACAGCTACCTTGCCTTTTACATGCAAAATTTTTAATCCAGTTTTGACCCATACTCACTTTGAGAGTTTTTGTCTGCTCCCGTATTAGTTCTGTATTTTATGCCTTTGTCTATCAGTTCATCATGTACATAAGCTCCTAGTAGGCAGTAATATCAGCAATAGCTCATGTTTATCTGGCACTTAGTCTCTGCCAGACACTGTTGCAAGTATTGTGGATCTATTAACTCATTTAAATTTCCCAACAACCTTGGGTGGTAGGTGCTATTATTTTCTCTACTATAAAGATGAGATAACCGATGCCCATAAAGCACATGAAACTTGCCCAAGGTCACCTAGCTAGTAAATTCAGGAGCTGGGATTCAAATTCCAGAGCTGGAACTCCTGCCCACCACAAGATGCTGCCTCCACAAGGATGTTCTTATGTTTCCTGACAGCAGAATAGTCCTCATACATTTATATCATGTACCTTGAATTGGATGCCAGACCACTTTATCATCACCCCAGATCCACCAGGCCCCATCTGCCCCCTGGGTCCCAGCCACTTGCTTCATCTTCTGGCCACAGTGGCTGCAGTAAAGACAGAAGCTTCTGCAATCATTTCTCTGCATCTCATAACACCATCACTTTTCTCAGTCTCCCTAGAGGTTAAGAGTCAGGCTTTGTCTTGGCTTTTATCTCACTCTTTCCTGCAGGAAATACAACCATCTCAATGCCCAGATCCAGTGTGACTGGACCCACCCAGGGTCTAGCTATTCAACAAGATGTCCAGAGTGACAAGTTAATACTGCTAAGAAGGATGAGGAGTTGATGCCTCATGGAAAGTAATGTGACCTTTGATAGACAGGAAGAAGCCAGGAGATCAATTATTCTTCCTTCCTTCCTACTTGACTGCTCCAAGACACAGTGATTCCATGTCACCTCTCCAACTCTCTAGATACAGCCCCAGTAACTGAGCAACCAACTATGTCATCTTGCAAAGCTGTAGCCTGCTCTATTAGGCACCACTTTGAATTGTTTCCTGTCTTCCTTGCCTCGCTTTATTTTCCCCTCATTATTGCTTCTCTCCAATTATATTCTCCAGTAAAGCATAAGCACACAAGCTTCACTTAAGGCTCTATTTTCTTTGGGCAACGAACTTCTTTTATTCCAATAATATAGGTTAATTTGTGCTGACACATATGTTCTCTCTCTTTGTATATTAATTATCTATTGTTGTATAACGAATTAGTCAACACTTAGTGGCTTAAATCAAGAAACACTTATTATCTCATGGTTTGCATGAGTAAGACATGCAGAAGCTGCTTAGCTGGGTAGTTATGGCTCAAGGTCTCTCCAGAGGTTGCAGTCAAGATAACAGGCAGAGATGTAACCTTCTGAAAGCTCAACGGGGGCTGGGCCATCTGCTTCCAAAATGGCGCACTCACAGCTATTGCCAGAAGCCTTGGTTTCTCACTAACTCTTAGCAGAAGGCCTCAGTTCCTCACCACATGTATCTCTCCATAGGGCTGCTTACATGTCCTCCAGAATGAGCGTTCCACGAGAGGGCAACAAGGTAGATGCAATGCCTTTTATGACCTTCAAAGTCACACACCATCATTTTTGCCTCATCCTGTTCACTAGAAACAAGTCACTAAATGTGGCTCACATTCGAAGGGAATAGAATTACTCTCTACCTTTTAAAGAAAAGAGTGTGGACAGAATTTTAAATCACCACACCTGGTTTTTCTAGTTGCTAAGAATATATATTTACAAGACAGATTGCTAGGGTTATAGTCTACAAGCTTGAAATAGAGTTGCTAATGATTCTACCAAAAAAAAAAAAAAAAAAAACTGAACTCATGGCCACCACTAACACTTTGCAGAGTTCTAACTAGCTGTCTTGCTGTACTGCACTAACATAAGTGATTCAAAATTCTTTTAGGATGTAATATGTGATGTCAGCATCCCAAAATCATTTTGGTTCAGCCTTTCTTGGTTCTTTATTCAGTCCTCTCCAAACCTATATCTGCATTTTATGATAAACATTCCAACAAGTGATCGATACTGACCACATCTACTATTAGTAATGAATGTTAACAAAAATAAATCTTCTCATTTGTCAGTAATAACAAGGTTATTAGAAGAATCAAGTAAGTTAGCAAATGAAAAATGACTATAGAGTACTGTCTGGCACAGTGGGTGGTCAATAAATGTTCTCCTTTAAATCAAAACAAAAGAAATCTAAAAAAACTATTTATCAGCTAACAGCTCTTACCTTGCTGCTTCTTGAGTCACTACAACTATACTCTTGCAGATCACATAACCCAAATTTGTTCTGTCCCTACATGGTGATAAGTAACTTGCCTCTTTCATCTGATACTTTGTTGCTATAAAACATATAAAAACAATGACATGTCAGGTTGAGTGTTTCTGCTTAACTATCTTCTTCCCATACTTCTGATATACCTTGTCTACCACTTTGGCCTTGGTGAAATTGAATCTCACACTACAGGTTCAATGAGATTATTATTGCCCTGCATATTCAATAAGATCGTAGTTTATGTCATTAGTTTCCTACTTCAAGATACATCCACTCAGCTATTGAAACAATTAAAATTTTAACTGAAAACAAATGCTAATTGCTGGCCACAGACACAACTTTCTACGTATTATTATTATTTAAAATGAGTATTTTGCACACACATAAATGTAAGCCTTATAGCCACTCATCGAATATCTTTAGGTCTCTTGTTAAGTTCCTATGTACAGTTAATTATTTGTGCTAATAAGTAACAACATAATTGAAATTAATGAG
Organism: Pan troglodytes; assembly: GCF_028858775.2. Taxonomy (NCBI): domain Eukaryota; kingdom Metazoa; phylum Chordata; class Mammalia; order Primates; family Hominidae; genus Pan; species Pan troglodytes. The sequence continues at coordinate 108,694,608 of NC_072412.2, read as the reverse complement.
CCAGTAACTGTCTCCTATCTTCCAAAAACCTTCCCTTTTCTCTTTACTGCAATGTCTACCACACTTAAATAATGTGTTTTATTTTCTTCTATTTCTTCTACCTATGCTTATAAAGTGCTAATAAGCAGAGAAGAGTCAAAATAGGTCAACCTGAAGAAGAAAAGCAGAGATCTTAGTATACCTAAAAATGAATATTCATTCCTCAAACAAATGGGAATGAAATGCACTTCTAGGTATAAATACAGAGTGGGAAAAATCTTTAGATCACGGTAATTATAAGTGATATGCCCTTAGACCAAGAAATTATGTTTATAACTAGGCCAATAAATAGTTTTCAACTCATGTACCAATTTCATATGGTGCACATACTGAAAAGGATCCCAAAACCAAGGACACAAGGGACAGAGGATGACAGCACATCCTGGAGATGCAGCTGATCCCCATGCTCAGCCCATAGCTCCCCAGGTGTGTTTTGTCACCAGGCTAACACTCTATTTAGCATCCATTTCTTTAATGAGTACTTTGCCCTCACAGGGTTGACTGTTGACTCAGACAGATGCAAAAGGCCTCCACACTTGATGTGCCCAAGATCTGGAATGTCCTTCCAGACAAACGCCCAGTAGCTGGGAGCCCATTTATTGTAAAGACAAATGCATTTGTTCCCATCACAGAACTGCAGGCAAAGTCTAGCAGAGTGGGAACGGGAAAATGAAAAATACATCTTTATAGTCTATGTCTATGTATGATTTCAACCAAAGTAACAAGGCCAACAAAGTAACAAGGCCAAATAAATTTACACCAAAGACTTCCTACTCCAATGTTAACATTGTTGTGGATACAGTTTGTAAAATATAAAAAATAAAAACTGGATGCGGTGGCTCGAACCTGTAATCCCAATGCTTTGGAAGGCTAAGCTGGGAGGATTGCTTCAGGCCAGAAGTTTGAGACCAGCGTGGGCATCATAGCAAGACCCTGCCTGGAAAAAATAAATAAATAAATGAATAAATATAATTTTTTAATTTTTAAAAAATCTGTTTGAAGACCAAATCTTAATGTTGTAAGTACCTAATCTAAGTACCATTTATTTAGGTTGCTCTAGTGGATCCTAGATGATATCCATGTGCAATTTTTACCTAAATTTCTATGTCTTTACTGTTGAAACACTGGACTTAGTACTTTTTAACTTTCCTAGGCTACTTACCTTCAATTTTTCTTTTCCTATTTTTCTCTTTAAGCTAAATTCTAACTTCACCACTTCCAGGCTATGTGATCTCAAACAAGTCACTTCACCTCCTTCTGAAGTTTACCTCCTGAAGTTTCACCTAGGAAGTGCAGATAAAATAGACCCCACCTCATAAAGCTGGTGGAAGAACTGAATGTGAATACATTGAAACCTCACAGAACTGAGGCAAGCCATTCTCAGATTCAATATCACCATCGGAGAGAGGGAAAAAATGCAGGTTACAATATCTGCAACTTCACTCTTATATAATGAATATTAAATAAATATTACCTATTATTATTGGGCCCACTACCCAATAGGACCATGTTCCAAGTATACCAATCTTAGGCATTTTTATCTTATTCGGTCATTTTTCATCAACATTGTTCTCATCATAAGCTGACTCCTGACTTTAGACTTTCCCTCTTTTAAGTAGGCAGGCTTTGTATTTGTCTTCTGGCTCCAATCTTTCCTGGCTGTCTTGAGTAAAGACACAATACCTATCCTCCCATGCCTCCCTCCCAACACCCTTCCCAAGGTAACTGAACATTGATAAACAGGCACCTGTGCAGTGAGAGGGAGCTGCTCAAGTGCATGAACTGGAAAACAGTGTCTTGAGCAAGGGCTGGGTAAATCAGTATAAGTGCATTTTTGGAGCTTGTTTCAGCTCATTCTTTCTTCCATCACTTTGTGGTTTATAGAGTGATAAATAACATTTTTAAATGTTGCTTTTGTGATACTCAAGTGGAAAGAAAATTTGCCATCAACTAGAGAGCAACCTTTGCACATGCTATCCCTCTGTTCCTGTTTCCTGGGCAAGCCTAGAAAGCCCAGGACTTAGGAAGGAAAGTGAGACACATCTAAGTCCAGAAGTAGCGGGTTGCTGATTGATTTGGTCTAGCCAAGCCTCTTCGAAAGACAGAAGCAGGCTATAACACAACGATGCTCTCGGCTCTCCTCAGATCCACCGTTACTGCCACCAACCTTCTTTAGAGTCTTATCACCTCTCACATGGATTCTAAATTGCTTCCAAGGCTTTCTTGCTCTTACTCTCAAATTCCTTCTGATCCACAGCACTTTTCAAATGGATGCCAAATTAATCTGATTATTGTACTCAGATCTTAAATGGTTTCTTGCAGCCGGCCACATTAGGTAGAAAAGACGCATTCTGGCATTCAAAGCCCTTCAGAAGTTTAGCCCCAACCTCACTTTCTAGCCTGATCTCCTTTCATTGCCTACACACACCATACTCTCCAGTAGGGCCAGATCTTTCTCAGTGATCCTTTTCAATGACTTGCAACTTTATATCCACCAGAAACTTATCTCCCATTTCTCCCCCAGTCAATTTCCATTTCAAATTTTACTTCCTTCCTGACCCCAATCACCCTATCCTCCTGCTCTCACAACGAGATGTAATCTCTTCTCCATCAAACATGTCTTGGTGCTGTGGGTATATCCCTCCTTAGGCTCTTACTACATTCTGTTCTATATGATAATCACTTTCATATTGAATTTTTTCCTTGCCACCATCAAACCATCATCAGCCTGAGCATAAAGACTGTATCATTACATTTCCTCTGATGCCTAAAACAGAGCTTGGCCTCCTGAAAGCACTGAGTAAATATTTTTCAAATTGAATTGAATACTGTATCATGGAGAAATATCCTTTATTTACCTTACATTTGTTTAAATTTGTTTTATTTTGCAAATATTAGTAACTATATCAACCTAACATTTATTTTTCCCTTCTGTTCCTATTACTGGCAGTGAACAATATTTTCCATAGCTGTGTCTATATACTGAAAGCCAGAGACAGAGAGAGAGAGAGAAGAGAGAACCAGGCATTATATTTAAACTTTCCAGATGAAAGCCCACCAGTACTTCATGTTCTCAGGTGACCGCATCATGCACCAGGCCATGGAGTCACTGAAAGAAAATAAAGTTTAAAAGGCAAGATTCTATTATTATTCTTTGGGACCGTACTTCTCAATTGCCCTTTGGTTTATCTTTAAAAGAGTCTTTCATCCCATGAAATTTAGTGTTCTCTCCCTTTTCTCATTATAAACAATTCACTTCACACATGCAGAAAAATGAAATTAGGTTGAATAATACAAAGTTATGAATGCTGATAGAAAATAAATATCTTCTTATCTTCCTTTCACTTTGCTGCTTGGTCTCTGTGGTTTTGCCTTTCTGGATCTGTGCCTTTTAAATGCCTTAAAGTCTAAAAGTTGAAAGGTAGAAAAGACGAGAGGATTTACTGTTAATGAGCACAATTGGGTCCTATGTCTTTATAGTCAATATTTGAAGTAGTTTAAGGAAAAGGATGTTAATTTAAGAGATAGGTCAAATGTTTTGTCTTGTTTTTCAACAGGAGCACCTGGAAGAATATGTTGTTTTTATTTATTAGATATTTACAAGACTCTCATAGCCCAGCAAATTATGATGAACACTAGGTATTTAATACAATGTGATAAACGTAAAAACTGCCAATATAGTTCGTTTCCAGATTTTTTTAAAAAGTACTGAATCATTGAACCAGTAAAAAGAAAGACAGAGAAATAGAAAGAGGGAAGAGAGGAAGGAAAGAAGGAAAGAGAAAAGAAAAAGGAATGCTGATATTGGGAGAGTTAGCCCAGGCTGTCTTTCATAATAAGCATATTGAAAGAGCAAAGGGAAGGCTTTCAGCTAACTTACCAAAGCACCTGTCAAAATCCAGGGTTGAGTCTATCTAAAGAAAACGATACGGTCAGTTTCTATTTACATTAAAGAGCTATAATAAATCTATTTGAAATGTCTAAATGTATACTTATTGTGAGTCACTGTTTTCCTGAACACACAGTCATGTACCTATCTCTTAAACAGGCGGTAGCGTTTAAGGTAACTTTATAGGTTGAATGACCAAAAGGCTATGTGTCTTGCAAACCCTTTGCCCTTTACCTTATACAGAACATCTATGCTGGAGGATCAAGGAAGATCAAGGTGGGGTCAGGGGAGGGTGCTCAGAAATATACAGTTAAAAAAAAATGAGAAAGAAAGAGTACTATTCCAGGGATTATTCCTATCCCAATTCTTCATTCAGCTATTTCTACTCAAAACCTAATTTTCTCAAAAACAAAATGCCTACATATATTTCTCTTGCCATTTCCTTAAATTAAAATTCCTTCTATTCCCTGTTTCTCTTATTGGGGTTGCAAGATTTAGCAAATAAAAATACAGGACATCAAACGAAGTTTGAATTTCAGAAAAATAATGAATAAATTTTAGTAAAAGTATATTCCATGTAATATTTTGTAATACTTACACAAAAAAAATTGTGTGTCTGAAATGTAAACAGTGAATCATTTTCAGTATAAGTATATCCCAAATGTTGCACGAAACATATTTACACTGAAAAAAAATTGATGTTTATCTGAAATTCTTATTTAACTGGACATCCTGCATTTGATCTGGCAACTCTCATGTAAATTCTCCCATCATTCAAAGCCCATATCAAATCTCATCTCTTTAGTGAATAGTTTCATAGCCGTTTTATTTCAAAAGGATTCATGCATTTATTCATTCAATCAACAAATATGGGTTGAACAGTTAGTGTCCTCCAGAAACTGTTAGGCATTACGGCTAAAACAAAGAGCCTGTTGTTAGAAGGCAGAGGGTACCCTTGAAAACAGCAAGAAGGACACAGGGGAAGAAGAGCTATGAGAAAGGTGCACGGGGCACCATGGGAGACCCTCAGTGAGCCTCTCCCTCTTGTCTCCTATCTAACTGCATCACACATCAGCATTTGGAGCTATACTTTTCACTTCTAAGCTTCTCCCTAGTGTACTACTGTGCTTAAGGTAGGCACTTGATATTTATTTGTTTTCATATAATGAAGGACTTTTTCCATTCACTTACCCTTCACTGGAGTTATTAGAAAGCTAACCACAGGATTGGGTTTGGTTTGTTTCTCTTTGACTAAAGTAAGACACTGCCTTTTCCAATAAGCTAAATGTGACAAGCTTTGCTCCATGTTCTTCGAACAGTCATTTAATCCTCATGCTGTCATCATGAACTAGGTACTATTTAAAACCCATTTTACTTAAGAGGAAACAAAGACACAAAATGCTTCCGTTAATTTGCCCCAAGTCAGATGAGTAGGAAAGGTGGGGCTGAGATTCAGACAAGCGGTCTGGCTCCAGAATGTTCTGTTGCCACTCTGTAATAAGTAATAGAGTTGACTTTAAAAATTAAAATTAATAAGCTTCTGGAATTTTCTGTAGACATTTAATATGTTCCTTTTTAATTTTATATTTTAAAAGAGCTATCCTTATTATATTTCTGATGATCCGCAAATGAACCAGATAGATTCCTCTCTAATTCAAGGGGAAGAAATGTTAAGGAGAAGGAAGCCAAAACTGTGCCATCTAACATAACGAAAGCATTTGTTTGTTCATTGCATTTTCCTTCATTGCAGCCAACTCAAATCATTCTGGTCTGTGCTGCAGTCTAATGTCTGATTCCAAGAGTCAACTCCATACCCACCCATATGGCTTAGTACTGGACAGTAGCAAATCTGATGTCACTGGGAAAGTAGAGTCATGAAAGCTTTTCCAAGTGACTGTTTAACTTAAGGTTGGCCACTGTGGAGTTAAAATAAATGAAAACATTCACAAACATTAGCTAAGAAATGTTGAAACGTAACACAGGAGAGAGAGAAGTCCTAGATACTGAGTGTTGTTACTTTATTGCCCGATCTATGAAAATTCAAATTTAAGTATCCTGAATGTTATAAAGTCTAAGTGACTTCCAAAATGTGTTCTTTGTGAAGCTATTGATGAATGTTAAAAATATCCATTTTCCATTTGTATAGAATGAGGATACTTAAAACATAAACACATTCATTTGGATGCACTGCAAGTCCCCTTTCTCTCAACACGGTACTGCCTGTTCCCATTTCTCGATAGATGGGATTTCTCACAGATATGTCATGATTTAAATGTTAGCTACCTGGGATACCAATAGAAACCAGATAAAAACCACTTTTACTATGGGAAAAGATGAAGAATTGACAGCGCTCATAAAGAGACTTTCATCTTCAGGAAATAATCGTCCTGCTTTGAATAGTGCAGGTTGTTGTGGTTTGGCCTCAGGGTTTATGTCCCACTTAGATTAATGCATTATATTAGGAGAAGGCTAGCTTCGTGGAGTCTTTGCTAATAAATTATGTGTTAAGATAAGTAAAATAAATAAAACTGTCGGGATAGACCTGTTTGTCCCTAGATGGCATTCTGATACCAAAGCTAAGACTCTATTGATATTTTTTAAAGGTCTGTTAACTGTAAAATATAATTTATGGCCTCCTTCACTTTCAAAGTCGGAAAATAATGCAGAAATGGGAAGTTATTGTAGAAAATTCTGTTTAATATCTTATATAAATCACAAGTTTCAGAATCTCAAAACCATACAAAGCCCTCTTATTTTGCATAAACTGTCTCATATAGAAACCAATATGAATTTCATATATAATTGATAGGAGAGTGACATTTAGAAAAATATAAAATGTCAACAGGGACATCTTGAGTAAACACATCACAAAAGCCTGTGTTTATAACAATAAAAGACAAATAGATTTGGGGGGAATAAAAGAATCTCAGAGGATGAAAGAACTTTAAAGTTTATCTAGTTCACCCATCCCACTCTCATACACTCTATATTATCTCCTCCAGAAACTTGAGCCTGGGTGCTTGGACAGTATCTCCTAGGAGTTCACAGACTCTGTGTCTACCCAAACATTATCCCTGGGACTTACTGGTAAAGAACAAGAAAATGAGGCCAAGATCAGGAAGGATTTTGAAAGCAACTATTTTCACCCTCTCCCACAACAAGCAATGCTTTTGTCTCCCTCTTAACCTCTCAGCACTTTGCCTCCTAACCCTTGGGGAATGTAGGTGCTTGAGGAAGCACCATGGGGTGAACCAAGAACCATGGACAGGAAAATCCATGTGCAATGAAAGCAAGGCCGGGAAAAGTGGGAAAGTCGGCGGGACAGTGCAGAGCTCTGATGGAGGTGGCAAGTGTCCTGGCGTTGGTCTGAAGCTGAGAAACAGCCATATGATCCAAGACTATCCTTTCATGTTTAAATTGTGGTTGAAAAAATGTGTGACATAAAATTTACGATCTTAACCGTTTTTATGTGCATAGTATTAACCATATTCACATTGTTGTGCAACAGATCTCTAGAACCTTCCGTCCTGCAAAACCAAAACTCTACGTTCACTGAACAAAAACTTCCCATTTTCAACCTCCCACAGCCCCTGGTGACCACTTTTCTACTTTCTGTTTCTAAGAGTCTCACTACTCTAGATACCTCCTGTAAGTGGAATTATGCAGTATTTGTCTTTTTGTGACTGGCTTCTTTCATTTAGCTAATGTTTTCAAGGTTCATCCATGCCGTAGCTCATGATGGGACTTCCTTCTGTTTCAAGGCTCCATAATATTCCATATATATACGACACATCTCGTCAGCCATCCATCTGTCCATGTTTATTTAAGTTGCTTCCACCTCTTGGCTATTGTGAATAATGGTGCAATGAAGCATAAATGTGAAAATAACTCTTTGAGATATTGTTTTCAATCCTTTTGGATATATACCCACAAGTGGGAATGCTGGATCATATGGTAATTCCATTTTTCATTTTTTGAGGACCTCAAGACTTCTTATTTAACCGTATTGCTACTTATTCTTTTCAATTGACTGTTCTTCCAATTCTTGCTTCCCAGTAGAGGCTGTTAAATCGATCCAGGGACACCTGGGGACAACCGGCCACTGGCTTCTCCTACACAGATTCACACTATTACTGGGACCAAACCAAGCCATTCTATACCACTTTTCACACATTGCTACAAAGACGAAACACAGACCAATCATTCTTTACTTACTGTATTTGGACAGAAAATAAATGTTGATTCCTTTTAGTAATTATTTCCCATTTTAGCTTCAAGATATCATTCAAGAAAGCCTCCCGACTACACAAATGCAATTTTTATTTCGAAGGAGTGATCTTCTTCCTTTTTTCATTTGAGATAATATTTAGATGTTTTTAGGGGTAAAAAGTATGATTTTGAGAGACTTGATATGAAACATGTAAATATGTTTGTGTATATTAACTTATGAACATAATTTATTGACTAGATAACGCCCACCAAATAGCTAAGATGGTTATCTTCTGCAAATTACATTAGTAAAATAAATGTGTCAAGGAAAAGATAGATTTATTGCAAAAGTCTTCAGAAATACAATATTTTTAGGTAAAATCCTCAAAAAGCAGAGCCTACAATATGGTTTGGTTGTGTCCCCACCCAAATATCATCTTGAATTGTAGCTTCCATGGTTCCCATGTGTTGTGAGAGGGACCTGGTGGGAGGTAACTGAATCATGGGGGCAGGTCTTTCCCATGCTGTTCTCATGATAGTGAATAAGTCTCACAAGAGCTGGTGGTTTTAAAAAGGGGAGTTCCCCTGCACAAGCTTTCTCTTGCCTGTCGCCATGTAAGACATGCCTTGCTCTTCCACCATGATGTGAGGCCTCCCCAGCCATGTGGAACTGTGGTTCAATTAAACCTCTTTCCTTTATCCATTACTCAGTCTCAGGTATGTCTTTATTAGCAGCATGAGAACAGACTAGCCCAGAAAAAACTTAACTAGTTATCCAGAAAATGTTCAATGGGATTATTATTCAAAAAAAATAATGCATAAACATCAAGGCAATGTTCAGCAGAGGTCAAATAAATGCAAGTGCAAATCAAAGAAATTCCTCTCTGTTTATCAAGTATTCAGAAGAGAGCAAGACTAAATCAAGGACAGAAATGCGGTTCTCTCTAAAGCTTACTAGATTTGGGAAATCTGGAAGGCAGGGAGAGCTCTCTGGATTTTACCTAGCCTGGAAAAAAAAAACAGATTTTAAGATTACCTTTCTCCCTTTGTTCTTTTTAGCAAGCAAAATTCTGAGTACCCCTAAGGTACCCTGACGCTGCAAAGGAGGTATGCGAATAGAGACCACCAGAAATAAATTTTCTCCATTGCAATTAATAATTATTTGGCTTTTTGGTTCAAATATCACTGTCTTGTGAGTTGACTTAAGGAATCAGTCATCGGAAAGTTGATAAACTCCAACCATTCTGTACCAGCACACCAGAAGCTAAGACACAGGGAGACCCTATCCTGGTTCCTGCTTAGCTATGCAATCCGTCTACCACTTCCTGAGTGATAGAAACCCAAAAAGTGACCAACTGCTTGGAATAAAAAGAAATTCTTACAGCAAAAATAATAATAATAATATTCAAAGAATTATTCTACCACACATGCAGCAAAAATTCAAAATGTTCTCTTCAGTAATTATCAAATGTTAAGAAAACCCTCAATGAAACAGATGGAATAAATTGTAGTTAAATTTTTGAACATTTATTGGGGCTGCAGCAACTTTGCAGACAGTCCAAAATTCCAGAGTAATATCCTTCAAGATGTAGTGGAGATTTTTGGAGTTCCGACCACATCTGAGAAGCTCTGCTCTTCCTTTTCAGCACTCAGTAACAGAGAAGGGTGTTCTGATTAATAACTTTCAAATCAATGAGATATTCTGTTTGTGGAAATGAGATATGCCACAGGAAAATCAAGCACATATGTGAGTAAATTGTGGGGACTTACGATGCTTGATGGGAATTGACACCCATTTATTTTTCAAAATATACATTTTACCAGAACTCAGATTTTTGTTTGTTTGTTTTTTGAGACAGAGTCTTGCTCTGTCACTCAGGCTGGAGTGCAGTGGCACAATCTCAGCTCACTGCAACCTCCGCCTCCTGGCCTCATGAAACTCTCCTGCCTCAGCCCCCTGAGTAGCTGGGGCTACAGACGTGTGCCACCATGCCTGGCTAATTTTTGTATTTTTAGTAGAGATGAGGCTCAGATGTTTTACAAGGCTTTCCCACATAGTATCATCAGCTTCACTCATTCTATAATTAAGTTCAATCAATATGTCCCAAATACCAGGGGAGTTGTCAATAGTGACAATATTTAATGCAATTGATGTATAAAAATTAAAATGTTTGTTCTTTATTGCATTTAGTTTCATATCATACTCCTCTTTACATCTCTAATGTCTCTTCTTAGAACCCTGAGGATTAAATTTTCTTGTGGTAGTTTGTACATATCAACATATTTTAGAGGCAAGTTTACTGGAAGACCACACAGTATGAAGATTAAACAATCAGCTTATAATAAGAGTGAGAAGTTTCCATCCCTGGCCCCTCTTTCCTGTCAATTGGCTGGTTGAAATCAGGCTTCATGGAAGAGATTATCTTTAAAGATGAGAAAAGAATAGTTTGAAAAGAAGAAATAGAATATTCATCAAGATACGCAATAGAACCCCCCTTCTATTAAGTAAGGGGAATGAACTAAAATAAATTCTAAGTACAGTCATACCTACAATATTTGGTGACTAACTGAGCATAAAACAAAATACAATGGTAAAAATCAAAGACAGGCAGCAGCCAGCAATAAACTACGTGGTAAGGTTTGAGATGGTGCTTACTAGTATGACTTAATACCACATTTTTCTGAAAATAAAGCTTCCACATTAATTGCAAATTCGGACTGACTAACTCATTGACAGAAATAAATTCACATATGAATGTCAATCAATAAAAGGACAAAAGAAAAGTAACACTAAAAAGAAACATTTGATAATTCATCAAAATAAAAGTACCTAAGTTAAAGCAGAGGAAGCATTTTTGACCAACATTTTCATGAGTCGAAAATAGGTATAAAAACCTTAAAAATAATCTGCTTGAAGATAACAGAGAGCTAATAAGATAGGAAATAGAGATCCAAGGAGGTTAAACAAACGGCGGAGGCCATTTTTCCCAAAGGATTGTTCTTGGAATACTAGAAGAGACAATAGAGAGAATTAGCTGCACAGCTGACAATGTTTCAGGAATAGAAGACAGTGATTGGAGTCTGGTACATAATTTCTTAAAATCCTCAAGGAGACAGGCCAACATAAATGAAACCCAGTATGAAAAAAAAAAAAAGGCAATGGAATCAGATCCATGGTGGTTCCAGATACTGGAGAGTCTATATTTTTAAGGAAGTCTGCTTACTGTGTTCAAGAAGATCACAAACAAAATTTTCGTCAGAGAACTAGACAACTTAAAAAACTGAAAATTCTGGAAATAAAAGGTACAATAATTGAAATTAGAAACATATAGATCAGCTTAGCAGCAGAATAAATACAGCTGAATGAAAAGAGAATTGGTGAATTGGTGAATTGTTATAGGCCAGAAGAATAGATTCAAAATAAAGGATGGAAAAAATATTATAGGTGATACATAAGAAAGAGTGAACAACTCAGAAGGCACAGTGAGAAAGCCTAAAGTATGTACAATTTGTGTCTGAGAAAAAAAAGAAGTAATATTTGCTAAGATAGTGGCTGACAGCTTGCCAAAATTGAGACGAGATATTGAGTAATATACTTAAAATCATTATGAAGCTCAGGCAAGATAAATAAAAATAAACGTATATGTAAGTACATTGTATAAAATGCTGAAAACCAAAGACAAAGAGAAAATATTAAAATCAGCCAGAGGGGAGAAAAAGGATAAGTTACTTTCAAAGGAACAATAATAAGCCTTATGGATAATCACTCAACAGACACAATGGAATTCAGAATAAAATGTAATTATAGCTTCAAAGTGCTGAAAGTAAATCACTCCTAAAATATAATTTCATACTTAGTTAAAATATCCTGGAAGAACAGAGATAGCAAATCATAACTGAAAAAAAAATAGCTGCTAGAAGCCCCTCCCTAAAGAAAATGCTAAGTGTTGTCTTCAGGAAGAAAAAAAACAGTTGTTCAGAAATGCAAAAAAAAATAAAGAGCAACAAAATAAGAAGTATTTGGATAAATGTAATGAATATTGACTTGTAAATGAAAATAATGGTATTTTTCTTAATTAAAGCTAGGGAGACATAAAATTCACGGCATTAATGACATGTGTCCATAGGGGTTCTTGCATTATCTGAGAATGAGACAAAAATACAAAAACTATGGCTTGAAAAGTAAAGGAGGAATGGTGTAATGTGTAATGCCACCAGTAAAATAATAATAGCAACAGTGTTTAAAACTCCCAATGTAACACATAGGACAAATGTGATAGAAAATAATAAATTAAAAACAAGGCAAGAAAGAAAAAGGGAATATAAAATATGTATTCAAATAGAAAGTATTTGGTAAAACTAAAGATTTAAACCGAAATATAGAATAAATCATATTAAATGTAAGTGAAAGGAATTTTCAGAATAAATAAACTCTACATTGCTATTTTAAAAAACACATCTTAAATTTAAAGAAAAAGAACGATTACAAATGAAAGGATACAAAAAGATATGCCACACAAGCACAACAAAGAGAAATCTGCCGTAGTCATTGATATGGTTTGGCCCTGTGTCCCCACCCAAATCTCATCTTGAATTATAATAATCACCATGTGTCAAGGGTGGTGCCAGGTAGAGATTATTGAATCATGCGGGCAGTTTCCCCTATCCTATTCTGGTAATAGTGAATAAGTCTCATGAGATCTGATGGTTTTATAAATGGGAGTTCCCCGTACATGGTCTCTTGCCTGCCACCATGTAAGACGTCCTTTGCTCTTATGCCATGATTGTGAGGCACCCCCAGCCATGTGGAGCTGTGAGTCCATTAAACCTCTTTCCTTTATAAATTACCCAGTCTTAGATATGTCTTTATCAGCAGCAGGAGAACAGACTAGCACAGTTATATTTTTTAAACCTGATAAAATTTACTTTAAGACAAAAAGCACCACCAGAGATAGATTGGCAGGCATTCCCGGTGTGACTCAACGTGTCCAAATTCCCTCTTTTTCTGAGGACACCACCCTAATGGCCAAATTGCAACTTAACCATCACTTTAAGGACCTTATCTCCAAATATTATTACATTCTGAGGTACCAGGGATTAAGGCTTCCGATTCATGAATTTTGTGGGGACACAATCAACCTATAATTGGTAATTATAGTAACTCATGGAAAATGCTAATCTTATTAGCTTGAAAATCACAGCAGATAAGTAACAGTCAGTTTTTACTATTTTATATTATATGACAAAAGTCCCCACGCTCCCTGTTGTTTATAGCACAACCTCGTATTTCTGTGGTTCCATGGCTCTGTTCCATGTGTCTTCTTATTCTAGGAACAGATGAGGGAAGCGCTTTTAGCTGGGATTGCCATTCCCACACAAAGGGGAAAGAGTGGGGAAAATGTGGTACATGATTTTAGGAGTTTCTGCTTGGAGGTAGCATACCCATCACTATCATTACTGCTTACTTGGCCAAAGCAATCCCGTGGCTCAACACTAACACTTAACAATTGGCTATTCTGGGCAGGTTTGGTGGCCCATGCCTGTAATCCCAGAACATTAGGAAGCCGAGACTGGAGGATTGCTTGAGCCCAGGAGTTTGAGACCACTCTGGGCAACATAGTGAGACTCCCTCCAGCCCACCCCCTGACCCCATCCCACCCCCACCGATCTTTACAAAAAACTTAAAAGTTTGTCAGACATGGTAACACATGCCTGTAGTCCCAACTAGTAGAGAGGGTGAGGTGAGAGAACTGCTTGAGCCTGGGCGATGGAGGCTACAGTGAGCTGTGATCACACCACTGCACTCCGGTCTGGGCGACAGAGCGAGATTCTGTCCCCCCACCCTGCAAAAAAAGCCAAAAAAAAATGGCTATTCCTTCAACAGGGAAGCACTGCAAGTCAATTTCAACAGCTGTGGCTATAGAATCCCATTACAGAGAAGTAGGAAGCAATTAACTGACAGCAATAATATAATCAGCCACCGCAAGGTCATGGATTTACAGGAATTTGCTATTCATCCACGTTATAAAAGCAAAGACAAAAAATGTGAGTAACAAAATGTTTGCCATGCTTGCAAGAGACAACAGGAGCTATTAGCAAAATACATCGATTAATTTTCTACTTTAAGATTACGTGTTACTAGTGAACCAGAAAGCATGCAATAGTTGCTGTCTACGAAGAGGATTTGCTTGAAGGTTTATCTAGGACTGATTCACCAAAAAGTATTTAATTATAGGTTCAGAAAACTTAATGTTTTCAGATACTTAGAAAATGTTTGACTGACAACAACACAAAATGAGTAAGATACAGGATAATTAACAGAGCCAACCCTTGCTAAAATGATGAAAGTGAACTAGCCATCCAACTACCCACCTCCTAGCCCCATCCCCCAACTTCTCCTCCCATCTCTACTCCCAGCCTTTATTCTCTCCTGATTTCTTCTCAAGTTTAGTGTCATTTCCTGCCTTCTCTAGGCCTGGGCACAGACCACTCCCCAATCTCTTCTTATCAAATGTGTCAGGTTGATTTTTGTTTTTGTTTTTGTTTACTTTATATTGAAGTATTGGTACTTGTGACCCCTCCTAGTCTCTGATCTTCCATACTGCCAAGGTAACGACTATCCTAACTTCTAACACCATAGATTTGCTTTGCCTGTTTTTGTATGTGTTCTTTAGTTTCTGGTTTCTTTCACTCAACATTAGATTTGTGGTAGTAGATTACTCATCCAGCTGATGTATAGAAGTCCATCGTGTGAATATACCACAATATATTTACCTATTCTACCCTTGATGGACATTTGGATAGTTTCCAGTTTGACGCTATTATGAATGGAGTCACTGTGAACATTCTAGTTCATGTCTCTTGGGGAACTTAATTTATAGATTTCTTTAGATTGAAACCTAGGACTGGAATGGCTGGGTCGGAGGGCATATGGACATTTAGCTATAATCATTTTCCAAAGTGGTGGGACCATCCTACAGATGTTTAATAAGGATTCGCATTCATTCATAAAAACCTGAATAGTCTGCACAGTATTTTCAAAAGAAGCAGATCTAGAACCCAGTTCTGATTCCAAGCCTAGTGCATTTTCCATCCAGTAGATTCCAGGTTCTTCTATCCTACTTTCTTCTCCTCAATACTATGCTGCCTTTTCCCTCTAAAGACTCAAGAATGAATAGCTAGTCATTCATGGGGCATTCTCCCCAAGGTACTTGTTGCCTTAAAGAGGGTCAGTGGTAACTCCAAAGAGCTCTAATTGTGGGACTTTCAGGTTTCATAAAAGATCAATCTGTAGAAAGGAACTAGAGAGGAGAGAGAGGGAGATAACTTCAGTCACAGGAAAGTACTTAACAGAGTCAATCAAATCCAAGAGGGCCATTGATCTGAATAGAGCCATTTGTGATGAAACACAATAGAAGATAGGAAGCTCATCTTTTATCATGTGAACTTCAGGGCAAACATGCTAGAAAGCTATTGAACCCTGGCCTCCTCAAATTGATACACAGGAACAAGAGGGAAGCCTCAGATGTCAAATTCTCATGTCTGCGCCCAGGTGGCCAGAAGCAGGAACCGGCTCCTGGTTTCTTGAGGGTGGCCTGCATGTGAGCCCAGGGTGTGACAAAATGTAGCAGAAAAGACTGAGAAGGATGACGATGAAAATGAAGCTCCAGCCTCCTGACTACCCCTCTCAGGTGTGCATCTGTTTCCAATTCCATATTACAATTAAAGAGAATGATTTTTTATTTTTTTTTATTTTATTATTATTTTACTTTAAGTTTTAGGGTACATGTGCACAATGTGCAGGTTTGTTACATATGTATACATGTGCCATGCTGGTGTGCTGCACCCATTAACTCATCATTTAGCATTAGGTATATCTCCTAATGCTATCCCTCCCCCCTCCCCCCACCCCACAACAGGCCCCAGAGTGTGATGTTCCCCTTCCTGTGTCCATGTGTTCTCATTGTTCACTTCCCACCTATGAGTGAGAATATGCGGTGTTTGATTTTTTGTTCTTGCGATAGTTTACTGAGAATGATGATTTCCAATTTCATCCACGTCCCTACAAAGGACATGAACTCATCATTTTGTATGGCTGCATAGTATTCCATGGTGTATATGTGCCACATTTTCTTAATCCAGTCTATCATTGTTGGACATTTGTGTTGGTTCCAAGTCTTTGCTATTGTGAATAGTGCTGCAATAAACTTACGTGTGCATGTGTCTTTATAGCAGCATGATTTATAGTCCTTTGGGTATATACCCAGTAATGGGATGGCTGGGTCAAATGGTATTTCTAGTTCTAGATCCCTGAGGAATCGCCACACTGACTTCCACAATGGTTGAACTAGTTTACAGTCCCACCAACAGTGTAAAAGTGTTCCTATTTCTCCACATCCTCTCCAGCACCTGTTGTTTCCTGAGAATGATTTTTATATATTTAGATACTTTCAGTGTCTGGATTTGAATATAGCTGAAGTTAAGGGTACTAATTAATTGTGAATCATTCCAATACTTGAATATAAAACCTCTCAAGCCTAATGTGCAAATTTATGTAAAAACAATGTGAAATTAGAAATGCATTGGCACTTTTTTTTAAGCAGAACTGTAGCACTCTGTCTAGTCAAACAGACTGCTCATTTGCAAGTTGTCTATATGCAAAGCATTCTGCCCCTGGGAGCCTAAAATCTCCTTAGCAAGTCATCTGAAATTTGAGAAGAGCTTTGTTCTGAACCTGCTTTCTGCTGTCTTCCCTTTTCTTCCCTGCTTCCAGCACTGTGAGCAAAAAGCCTAAATATGGATCACACCTGGCCAACCCAGAAGCAGCCATGGCCCAAAACAGGAGGCCTGCCCTGGGAAACCCATTTGAGTTCAAAGGAGGGTGTCTAAATATGCTTGTCTTGAGCCCTGTGCATTGGGCCTTGCACTGCAGCCTTCCAACTTTAAGAGAAATTTCAGAATCCAAATCCTTCCCGCCTGCAGGGCTCAAATTTTCCTTTGCAGATCAGACCTGGTGAAGAGGCTATTTGCCGTTCAGTCCTAGGCTAGCTTTCTGCCTTTCACCTAATGTTTGAGGTTAAGAGAAATCAGAAAAGAGAGACCGTAAACTGATCAACACTGCATGGGCATCTGCCTCACCCAGCTTTGGGAGTGGGGGGAAGAGCCAGCCACAGGTGCTCAGGTGCAGGTGCCCAGGTGTGAGCGGCCAGGTGCAGATGCTCAGGTGTGGCAGCAGGGAGTGCACTTGGCTCATCTGCCCTGGGGAGGGCCAGCTCCCGACAGAAGTAGGCCAGAGGTCAGTCCCAGGAAATGCTTGGAGCAGCCAGCAGGGTAGGGCCAAGTCATGATACACCTAGGAGTGGGAGGGGAGCCCTCTTTGGAAATTACCTGGTTTATCATTTAGCTGTTGGGGTGGGGAAGGAGGTGGGAAAGACAGAAGGCTCTCCCAGGAATTGGCAGGCAGCCAGGTCAGGGGCAATGGCAGCCCCCACTTGTGCTAGAAAGGCAGGCAGGACGTGACCGCTCAGATATTCTCTCCTGGGCCAGGAGCCACATCAACAAGTACAAATCACGGTTGCCCTGGAAGGAAATGGCTCAGGTTTTCCCCAGTAGCTCAATGCCTAGGCACCCCCACCTGTGGTTTGGGCATTTCACTCTATTAGCTCTTCTGCTCAGTGGCCCATTCTGCTAGCCACAGCTCACATTTACTCCAGTTATGAAAAAGGTTAATTTTCCCATATTGAGTTTCTCTGCAAAAGCTGCTTTCAGTTGTGACCGGTAAGTTCCGTTGTCACCAATATAGGTACAACTGTTGTCACCCTGATATTCTGAAGCCATGATACTAAAAGTGTGACCCCAGATCAGTGTCATCGCCATCAACTGCAAGCTTGCTAGAAAGAAAACTCCCCCTAGACTTCCAGAATCAGAATTTGCATTTTAGCAAGGCCCCCAGGGGAATCCTGTTCACACTGAGTTTTGAGAAGCTCTGTTCTAAGATATTACTCCAATCCCCAACAAGCCAAACCGACCACTTTCTTCACATAATCAGAACGCTCGGTTCCAGTATTTCCAGATACCAGCCATAGGAAAACACATTGTTCTCTCATTTCCCTTTAACCTTATCTAAAGCACTCAATTTCCTCAACCCTTAAGTCGTCATCTGTAAAATGGGAGTGCTAATCCTACTTAATTTAAGATGATTAAGTTGAATAATAAATTAGAATTTGTCCTACAAATTGTGAATCATGATCGGAATATTCAATTTTATTATTACTCTGTGTCCTAACTCAATAACTGGGTTATAAACTCCTGAAAACAGGACAATCTCTTCTCTACCTCTTTCTTTATCTTCCCTGTGTACTGAAATACAGCGTTCTGCCCAGCATGAGGTCGACTATTTGACATTTACAAAATTCTCTCTTGGAATCCCCCTGCCAAAAAAAAAAAATCGAATTTCAATTTATGACTCCAAGCACAAAGAGATCCTGTCACTTTGACCTAATTCTCTGAGGTTCATCCCTCTAAATAATTGTATTGTCTCCATCTATAAAGTACTCTGTTACTATGACAACGCACACATAATTGCATGTGTAAGTAGTTGAGGGTGGCTGTGCAAGTCAGACTCCTTTCCACCAGGAAACACAGAAAACATTCTATCTTCCCAAATGTTACTCTCTCAGATTTGCACCAAGACCCTAGAAGTTTCTTAAACTTCCATATACTTTATGGACACTACAAAGCAATTCCAGGAAACACTGATACAGTAGCAAAACTACTGGGAGTGGAAATTGGATGGAGATCTGGGTCCCAGTTCAGAGTCTGACACCTGATTTGCAACATAATTAGGCACAGGGTACTCAACTATTCAGGGCCCTAAACCCTTCTATTGAAAGGGAAATGAGAGAACAATATGTGTTCCTATGGCTCAGTCCCTATAAGATTCTGTACTATTCAGAGTTGATTTTAAGTGTCACTTAACTGAAATTATCCAACAAACCTTCAGGGCATGAAACATTAACAGGGCTCTTTTTATATGGCATGGTTCCTATGGCTCAATCCCTATAAGATTCTGTACTATTCAGAGTTGATTTTAAAAGTCACTTAACTGAAATTATCCAACAAACCCTCGAGGACATTAAACATTAACGTGGCTCTTTTTATATGGCATGGTTCATTATCATGCCAATAAATGATTAATCGTAACTCTCTGTCTTGACCAATAATTTTGCTGGACTTTTATGATTCACAACGTGCTCTGTGTTATAATGCTACCTCTTGAAACTGACATCCTAGCTTTATTGTTTTTTATTACTTCCCTAAGGTGGCTTTCAAAAGAGACACCAAGTGACATATTTTTAGGAGGGGTTTAAAAGTTTGATGGGGTAGAAGTAAACATTGCTTAACTCAACCAGCAGCAGAGCCAGGGCCCAGGGACCAGCGCTTCTGTGGACTTGGCCTTTCGAGCAGCAGACCCAGCAATGAATGATCCGAACAGCTGTGTGGACAATGCAACAGTTTGCTCTGGTGCATCCTGCGTGGTACCTGAGAGCAATTTCAATAACATCCTAAGTGTGGTCCTAAGTACGGTGCTGACCATCCTGTTGGCCTTGGTGATGTTCTCCATGGGATGCAACGTGGAAATCAAGAAATTTCTAGGGCACATAAAGCGGCCGTGGGGCATTTGTGTTGGCTTCCTCTGTCAGTTTGGAATCATGCCCCTCACAGGATTCATCCTGTCGGTGGCCTTTGACATCCTCCCGCTCCAGGCCGTGGTGGTGCTCATTATAGGATGCTGCCCTGGAGGAACTGCCTCCAATATCTTGGCCTATTGGGTCGATGGCGACATGGACCTGAGGTAAGATTATCTATACTCTAACTACTGCAATCACCTTGGAGTAATCCTTCCAGAAGCCTATGGCATTCTGAATGTCCAACTGATTTGCCACGCATCTAAAGTATGACTAAGGAATCAAACAGGAGAGAATAAATGCATTCCCGTGCCTTCTAGCACAGCTGCTTAGCTATTGGAATTGGGGGATTTATATTTTGTGTTTGTGTTTTTAAATCTAACTCAGTTAACAGGGAGTTGCATAGTTGCTGTTGATCTCTAGGAAAAGATTCAAAGCTTTTTTAAAAAAGTAATCTTTTCCAAACCACAAGCTGCAGCTGAGGAGGTTTATCCTGTTGGTAGCAGGAAAAAAAAAGCAAAATACACTTTCTTTGTAATGATGAGGAGCTCTGGGTGCAATCATAAAATAAAACTGTTTGTATTAGAACCTGTAGTGAGACAGTGGTCAACTCCATCAAACATAGCCAGTTCTTTGGGCAAACATTTTCCTGGTATAAAACCTAAGGAAGAATTCGTAAATTTGCTTCACCTCTACTGGCATTAAAAGTGGGGGAAAAAGCCTACAGCAGCTTTTTAAAAATTATGCTTACCTTACTACAAAATAAACAGAAAACGTTTTCTCCACTTCCTACAGAGTAATCTAAATTGCAATGTTTGCCCATTTCATCCCGTGCCAGTCTGAACTAGCACTGGAAAAAAAAACTAATAGAAATAAGATGAAGCATTAATGTGACTAGATTGAGAAATTTTATGCTAAAAGTTGAATAGACAAATGTCTTTTTCCTTAGCTCACAATTCCTCATTTCCCTTGAAAGGTATGCATTTCCTTCTGCAAACCATCCTGGTGCTAATGCAACGTGTGCTTATTAAATACTGTACAGTAGGCAATTAGCTCTGTTCATCCCCAGCTACTATTGGCAGAGGAGAGAAGCACAAAGTGTAGAATTGTAAACACTGGATTGATAGAGTACCCAGTGATCAATTAGGAACCTGCTGTCTCATTTCAACTGGTGCTGGTTTCTCCAGAAGCTTTAGAAAAGTCATACAAACCCTATACCTTCATATGGTTTAGTCTTTCACATAAGAAAACACATGATATCCACCTTGCAATTGCTTTTTTTTTTTAAGAAAAGCCCTATAAAACAACATAGGATGGCAAGTGCTATTCAGGTTTAGTTAATCTGTGAACCACGATATAGCAATAAGGTCTTTTTAGACCTCAATTTAGTTTGACCTGGACACAGGTACACAGAAGTGAGAATTCTAAATGCCAGCACCTGTTACACTGAGAAAAGTGAACTACTTGGAACATTGGGCCTTGACCCCCAATAAACAGCTTTCTCATAATATTTGTAACTTTTAGTGCAGAGGAGTTTTGTACCTCAATGTAATACCACACATGGAACCCTTTTATAAGACAGAAAAAAAACGTGTGTGGTGCTGGACTATTAGGTTGTTGAAATGAATTCTCTTCTGTGAGCTAAAAACAGTAAGATCTAACCTAAAAGCTCCAAGTTACATTTTTCTGTGGTTTTAAGGAAATCTTATTTCTCTTGAAACAGGAGATGATTCTGTAATCCTGTCCACCTAGCATAACAATTCCTATAAATTATTTTTTTAAATAAGAACTAAAAGTAGAATATGAAGCTTTGGTAGAAACCTCCAGCTAAATCCGTGCAAATGAATCCTTCCAGCAAGTCAAAATAAGCCCTGTAACGCAACATGGAGCAACCTCACCTATCCAGAGCTCAACAAGACCCAATAAAAGACACTGCACACCCAAAATAAATTTCACTTAATCTCATAAATGCTCCTCATGCGGGACCGACTTAACTATTTTTATTTTAAAGTTCTGTTGTGCTATTTCCCAGAAATAAGAAGCGGGGAAGGAAGTGTTAGGAAGGGCAAAAGAGAAGATCAAATGCCTGCAAAGCAAAGCAGACACTGACAACACACAGCCATCTTTCTATCACTTATCCTCTATCACTTATTCTCTCTATCACATATTCTCTCTTAATTATCAATTATTCTCTCTGGTTTCTGTAGCACTTATTCTAGTCTCTGGTCTCTGTATCACTTACTCTTCTACAAACACAAGAAGATGTCACGGTATTTTAGAACAACCGATAATCATGTTTATCATGATCGGTCTTAATCATTGAGAAGAGGTTAAATTATACTGCTATGTAAGATGATGACATTATGCATTGTGTGTTAGGAAAACAATATTCCAATATTTCTTTAATACAAATTAATTAAAAGGGTAAAACCTGAGCTATTGCGTAACAGTTTTCCAAAACTTTTTATTCTTCTGGATTAAGAACTGGATAACTAAAGTCTCCTGATAATTTACTTAGATACAATCCTATCTAACATTTATATTTCCAGTTGTGTACACTTAGAATTTTACCTTCTCCATCTCCACTTGAACTCTAGCAATGGCATGAAGACATGACTGTTTATGTTAACAGGCAGCTGCACTAATTGAGCTAATGCCACACAATGCCAGCAAAACCATTCCACCTGGTTTTAACTCTCTTGGTTATGGTTCTTGGGAGAAGAAACCAAAACATTTCCCTCTCACCCTATCATCTCTTATGAACCTGGAAAGCCACTGCATTTTGCAATCTCTAGTGACTTTGAAAAATAAAAAATAATACACAATAATCCTTGATCATTGGAATCCAGCAAGTACTATTTCAGCTCCTTCTCTGACCACTCCCAGCGTGGAGTTTGTGAATCTGATTGGTGCACATATATTTTCACCTAAGTTGCAGCTGTGCCATGGACATCACATGCACAAAAAGCATCAGGGAGAAGAGATGGTGACCTTTCAGGTGAATCTGCTGGTGGCCAAAACCCATAGTTGAGGGGACACAGAAACCTCTTATCTCCTTTGTGTCTGCTCTCTCCCCAGACACAGGCAAATATCCGGTGTCTTCATCCTTCTTAATGGCCTCAGCCACACCATGCAAGGACTTCTCATTTCCTTTCTTTGGCTTCCTCTTTGGGGAATCCATTCTTATGCATCCTTCTCCCAGTTGCCCCCAGTTCCTTCCCTGCCACCTACTTTCTACATTCCTTTTTATTATTTTACAGACTTTCCTACCACATCCTTTGTTCTTTGGGCAAATGCTGTTAGATTTTTCAGCTTCCAGTGCAGCATTCATTGATATTTTAGATATTCAAGAAACCTCACCCTGTAGCTTACCACAAATTCACAGCAATCAATCCTTCCTAT
Organism: Pan troglodytes; assembly: GCF_028858775.2. Taxonomy (NCBI): domain Eukaryota; kingdom Metazoa; phylum Chordata; class Mammalia; order Primates; family Hominidae; genus Pan; species Pan troglodytes. Next base: position 108,671,382 of record NC_072412.2, on the reverse strand, counting down.
GTCAACCCCATAAACGTCCTTCTCTTCTCTACTCTGGGAGACCTAACCCAAAACCATTTGGCTTTTTCCTTTATTCTCCCTAAAAGTAACCAAACATTGTTTCTCTCCAGTAGCATTGATTTTACTAGCTAACATTTATTAAACACTAGTATATGCCATGCACAGTGCTAAGTACTCAAAATAAGTTGGTATATTTCATCCTCCCAAGAATCCTCTAAAGTTAGTACTATTATTTTCTGCATTTGGCAGATAATAAAGTTAAGATTCATAACCTTGACCAAGGTCATTGAGTCAATGTATGCCTGAGTCAGAATTGGAATCACCCAGGTCTACCCACTACCACTTTGCAGGCTCATAAGCTTTCTCTACACTGCTTCCATCACTTTTCATTTCTCCAATTTCTAGCACTGCCTATATACACTACGTTAGAGCCTTCAAACTTGGTATTTTACTTCTAATATGATTACAATCTTTTACATTGCTTAACACTGATTTCACTGAATTCCTCAACATTCACTATATTTACATTTATTCTTTCTTTTATTTCCATACACACAAAAGAAAATCTCCCTGGCAGTTAATAGAGCTGAAGTCAAAATTAGGGCCAAGATTTTTTTTTTTATTTTTCTTATACTTTACTCTTTTCTCTCAGTCTAATATAAATTCAAGGCAGTGTATGTATTTTTTATATACATGCCTTTTATAGAACTTCAGATTTTTTCGTGTAAGGTGATATTTTGTTTTGCTAATTTAGGCTCCTATATTATTTCTTAAAATTTGTTATCTGTGAATTGTTTTGAATCTCATTTTGAGTGGTTTGATTTTGTTCTTACATTCATTCAAATAGCATCAACTTCCAGCTACCTATTCGTCTGTTCATCTGCAAGTTCTCTTCGTCAATGCTGCTCACAAGTCTAAACCTTTCCTTCTCCAAATCCTCTTTTGTCCCTCATCACGATCCTTAAGAAACTGCTCTCACCAAACTCAAAATTATGATACAACGTCATAGATTGTCTTAGCAATATTCAGAATTAAAGGTTTTGCAAGGATCTTTGAAAAAAAAACAAAGACAGAAAAAGACTTCCTTCTTAAACATTTTCTCACATTTTAAAACAAAAATTCTCAGACTTCTCTTCACTGGAACCCAGTTAATAAATCCTCCTCACTTCCCCACTGGATTCCCACCACACTCTAGAAAAAAATATTGGATGCACAGGAAAAAAAGTGATTTTATTATAGGGACAACTTTAAATCCATTCTAATATATTTTTTTAAATAAAAGAAAAAAAAGAGAACACTGAAAGAAGAGAGGAAGGAACAGAGAAAAAAATTACCTTCAAACTCCAGTACTTTCATTATAAGTAGGACAAAGTACTATTAATAACAAATTAACTTGTTTGTCTGGTGTACAATTCTGCCTTAGCATCTATTTCATACCTAAATTAAGTTAACCTATAACCAGAATAGATTGAACTGCTTAAAGTTTTAAATACATCCACATTATTTGTTACTGTTGTAATATTTTAGCTCTACTAAAACAAGTATTTTTATCTAAATTATTTAAGCCTATTTTAAATGAGGTCATTCTGGTGAAAAATAAATATATTATTAGAGAAGTTAAGCTCTCTGATGAACTTTGTCCCACCCTGTATTTTGCCAAACTGTGCAAATTTAACTGTGCCTTGAAACAAAATTTCTCATTGTTAGCTCCTTTCTTAGTATAGTGTGTTGTTGTTGTTGTTGTTGTTTTGGGGGGCAGGTAATATAAATATTTAGCATTTTCTTTCAAGTACACCCATAATACCCTGAAGAAATTACTACTCTTGACAACCTCAATGACGACCTGTTGAGAGAAGGGCCTTTCAGAGAAATTTCTCATTTCTCTAAGTTTCCCGATTCTATTTGGTGGAACACAAGATACACAAACATGGTACCATAAATGATCACAGCAGAGAGATGCAGGGTGCGGTGGCTCCTGCTTGTAATCCCAGCACTTTGGAAGGCCTAGGAGAGCGGATCACCTGAGCCCAGGAGTTTGAGACCAGCCTGGACAACATGGTGAAACCCCATCTCTACAAAAAATTTAAAAATTAGCCTGGCATGGTGGCTCGTGCCTGTAGTCCCAGCTACTCGGGAGGCTGAGGTGCAAAGATGACTTGAGCCCAGGCTTCAGTGAGCCAAGTTGGTGACCCTGTACTCCGGCCTGGGTGACAGAGAGAGACCCTATTTAAAAAAAAAAAAAAAAATGGTAGTAGCAACCAGCTCTTAATAGAGTGCTTTGCATTGGTCTAAGTGCCGGACACTATTGGCTCATTCTATCCTTACAGCCATTTTAGATAAGGAAACTGGTAAAGAGAAGTCAACTAAATTACTCAAATTAACACACTAAGTGGCACCGCCTGCTTTCAGCCCAGACAGTGTGTGGCTTTAGAGCTCAGGCTTTAAAGGCAGAGAATGTACGCTGTGTACAGATCACTTCGAAGAGGACCCGGAAGACTCACTCCCCAAAAATCTTTCTTTGACCCACTGTCCTAGTACTAGAGATAGCATCATTTGGCATTAATGTCTCCATGTAGAAAGCCTACTCAGCCAGACCCTCTTACTAAAATGCAAACACTCTGAGCAGGGATGATACCAGACACTAGTTCTGAACACACATTTGCCAAATTGCCAATAACTTACTCAGTGCTAAGAATTTAGGTCTACCCTGCTGCTTGCATGCTTTCTTTTGATTTTTAAGTCAGTTTCCGCTTCTTGTCCCAAGCTAGGGTCACTTGGACAGTAATTTTTCTGCTTTATGGCAACACAGCGAGGTCTCCTACCTTGGACATGCATTCTATTCCAGGGGCCCAGGGAGGCCCGTTCCATCTCAGCATGGTCAGACACATGCAGCCTTGGTGGTGTCAGCTGCTTTAAATGTGTTTGCTGTTCTTTGATTGAATGTTTGAAGGATGGCACACCCAGCGAACCTTATACATTATTTAGTGATGACTTTAACCCATCGTTTAATACTGTTTCTGACCCTTAAGAATAAAAGGGGAGGGAAGGACGGCACAAGGCAAAGTGGAAAGACACCAAATATGGCCCATTTTGCTCAAGGCCAGGCCCTGAATACACTCAGGCACATAGGCACATGTATATTACTGTTCATCACACCAGACGATGCTACAGGTTGAGACAGTTCTTGCAGGACTTTCTTATCATGAATCGAAAATAAAAATTTTCTCCCATTCGGGAGGTTGTTTGTCTACTCTGTTGATAGTTTCCTTTGCTGTGCAGAAGCTCTTTAGTTTAATTAGATTCCAAGAAAACAATGAACAAAGCCATTAAAAAGTGGGCAAATGACATGAACGGATGCTTCTCAAAAGAAGTCACACATGCAGCCAACAATCATATGAAAAAAAGTTCAACATCACTGATCATTAGAGAAATGCAAATCAAAACCACAATGAAATGCCATATCACACCAGTCAGAATGGCTATTATTAAAAAGGCAAAAATTAACAGATGCTGGCGAGGTTACAGAGAAAAAGGAATACTTATCTTCTGTTGGTGGGAGTGTAAATTAGTTCATCCATTGTGGAAAGCAGTGTGGCAATTCCTCAAAGACCTAAAAACAGAAATACACTCAACCCATCAATCCCATTACTGGGTATATACCCAAAAGAATACAAATCGTTCTATTATAAAGACACATGCACACATATGTCCACCACAGCACTATTTACAGTGGCATACATATAGAATCAACCTAATTGCCCATCAATGATAGACTGGATAAAGAAAATGTGGTACATACACACCATGGAATACTATGCAGCCATAAAAATGGACTAGATCAAGTCTTTTGCAGGAACATGGATGGAGCTGGAGGCCATTATCCTTAGCAAAGTAACACAAGGACAGAAAACCAAATACTACATGTTCTCACTTATAAGTGGGAGCTAAATGATGAGAACGCATGGACACATAGAGGGGAACAACAGACACTGGGGCCTATTAGAGGGTGGAGGGTGGGAGGAAGGAGAGGATCGGGAAACATAACTAATGGGTACTAGGCTTAATACCTAGGCAATGAAATAATCTGTACAACAAACCCCCATGACACAAGTTGACCTATATAACAAACATGCACATGTACCCGTAAACTTAAAATAAAAGTTAAATTAAAAAATAAAAATAAAACAGCATCTTCCCTAGAACACCACAGGTGGATGTATCAATCTGCCCGTTGCCTTTCAGCGTCAGCATGACCACATGCTCCACACTGCTTGCCCTCGGAATGATGCCGCTGTGCCTCCTTATCTATACCAAAATGTGGGTCGACTCTGGGAGCATCGTAATTCCCTATGATAACATAGGTAAGTCATCCATCTGTAAGACTGTTGACTGTTACCCTCAAACTCTCTGCTTACCCCCTGCTAGGCTCTCAGACCAGGCTCACACCTGACCGTTATTGCCCTAGTAGGAGTTTTTGCCTGATATCATTATAAAGTCACCCCTGCGTTTGAAGAGTGTTGGCAGAATGTAAATTCCAAACCTTGACCTTATGGGAGAACCTGTCTTTTCTTCAATTTGAATCACCAGGGAAAGGAGCCCCCTCCCCAGCCCTTAGTCTGGACTGAGGAGGCTTAAGCTTTGGGGACATGGGAGCTTCCACCTATTCCTTAACCCAGAGTGTCACTAGTTAATGGTCATAGGATTTTGCATCCAGACACTTGAATTGAAGAAATTTGTTTGTTTTTTTTTTGAGATGGAGTCTCACTCTGCCACCCAGCCTGGAGTGCAGGGGCGTGATCTCGGCTCACTGCAAATTTCACCCCCTGGGTTCAAGCAATTCTCCTGCCTCAGCCTCCCTAGTAGCTGGAATTACAAGCATGCACTACCACGCCTGGCTAATTTTTGTATTTTTAGTAGGGACGGGGTTTCTCCATGTTGGTCAGGCTGGTCTCAAACTCCTGACCTCAAGTGATCTGCCGACCTCAGCCTCCCAAAGTGGGATAACATGCATGAGCCACCATGCCCAACCTGAAGAAATTTTTTAAAATCACATAATGGTTTCAAAATAGAGCACTGAGTAAGCAATCCAGAGTGTTACAACAGAAAACTTCTAGATGAAACACACTGTTTCTAACACTCGACTGTGAGCCACACCTTGACCCAAAAGTTGATTTAATGGCAAAGTCATGCTCCAGGAGTCAAATTTACTAATAATGACTCTGTCTCATTTCACCCTCATCCCAAAAACCTTATGTTCTGTTTCTGGGGAAACAAATTATAGTGGGAGATTAAGTTATTGTTGTAACTTAGGGATGAGGGTCAAAGGAAGAACAAGAGAGTTCCTGGTATACCAGGAATAGGCATTTCCCACAGAACTATCACGAACAAAAGACAAGATGTGGGCAAAATAGTAAATCAGTAACAATCACCAGGTACACTATATGCCCCAAATACCTGGATTTTTTTCCCCACTGACCTTGGAAAAAAATCCCAATGAGCTGCCTCAAAAAGGTGTGGGTTTCCCATTGAAGAAAGCATCCAAGCAAAGGCTAAATGATGAGCCACCTGGATGCTTGTAAAAGGGACTCCTATTGGGATAGGAAGCTGGGCTGAAATGCCTTCCATTTCCAAGAAAGACTGCTTCTGTGATTTAGGGTGATTGAGGGAATATACAACTGAATTAGAATAAACTTTGTGAATACCAATTGGGGATGATCTGTATTACAATGTTTGTAGCCTCTTCTCTCTCTCCTACTCTTACCATTACCATTAGACCAAAAAAAAAAAATTGTCCTCCTTGACATGCCCTATTCAGTATGGGTTTTTGATATACAAGATTCTTCAGACCCCAGGAGAGAACCTTAATATCATATATAACCTCCTGACAAGAGACTTTAGGGTGACCCTCCACTACCACCTGCTTTTGCCTTCATGCTGCTTGACTCTCTGGCTGCTCTGTCAGTGGACGCCTTCTATGGAGCTAAAAACCATAGTTTACGTGAGTGGTGACCATTATATCCCTGTCAAAGAACCTGTCTGCTGAGTGAGGAATTTTGATTCCACATTAGTCACTGTAATAATTTAATAATTTAAGCCATAAAATATTCTCCTTTTGATATACATTCCCTTCTGAGAAATGACTCATGGAAATACTGAATAATTCTAACTACAGTGTGAATGACTTATACCATATTCTGTGATATGAATAAATTTTGAAATAAGGAGAAAATGAAAAATCAATTAGCACCTCAATGGAGGAAAAGGTCATCATAAGAGGTCAAGAGTGAAAAGAAAAGAAAAATAGGAAAAGAGAAAAGAAAAGGGAAAAGAGAGAAGTTTGAAAAACAAAGATATTGTTATATGTAAAATATTTATTCAGAAACAGAATACTTGTTCCTCAGTACCACAAGGAAAAATGAGCATTCAGACAAAAAGTTTTCTCAGCAAGGCAATTTTACTTTCTGCAGAAAGAGTGCTCCTCACAGATGGAACAATGGTGAGAGCACACCTGAACAATGGAGGGAAGTAATTCATATCCCTTATGCAGCTTGTCCCTGCTACTGTGTCCTTTCTCCATTGGCTGGAACCAGACATCACCATCTAAGCTAAAACCTGACTGGCTAATAATTTAAAACTTTTCTAAATAGGTATAGGCAATAGACAACAAAGGAAAAGAGGACATTGCTTGTGAAAGGACTTAGAAAAGTAATAATATTTCCAAATAAGGAAGGGGCATAGGCTGCAAGCTGGAATGTGCCTGTGAGCATGTTCAGCATAAATATCTTGGTTAAAGTACAAGGACATAGAAGGTACTTATTCCTTTATATCTAACAGCTATATAGAATAGGGCTTAACAAAGAGTTACTAGCACAAAGTAAGGGGGCTTGAAGGAAGTTAGTCTTTAAAAGAAATTATTATTTCTAATGTTTATTATTATTATTATTTTCCTTTAACAAGAAGGGACACTTTGAAGAGGAAACTTTTTACTTTCTACAGATATTAACCCTGCTCACCATGTTTGCCCAGGCCTCCATACTCACCTTTTTGCTGTTGGTTTTTCTGGTTCTTTAACATAGAAAATAAACGAACTGACTGCTTCACAAGATGTTATCACTGCCTTCTAAATTGTGGCTCAGGGTGATTATTTGCCCAAGGTCACCAGGAAGCTGGAATAGCCCACAGTCTATTCTCTACACAGCTCTATGGGCAGACATGTTTGGTACAAGTTCATGCTCCAGTGATTCAGTAAACACCTGTGAGCCCCCTCAGATGCTGACATCTGGATCGAGAGGAGGCAGACCATGCAGCTGGTACCACTAAAATAAAACCACTGCTGCAAATTGTTGTACTTACTCCTCTCTACCCCACATTTTTAAGTGTCTTGTGCCAAGAAGTTTATAGCCATTTCATCATTTGATTCTCACAACAGCACTGTAAGGCAGACATAACTCCACCCATTTTACAAATGAGGAAACCAAAGCTTAGAGGGGTTCAATGATTTGCACAGTTCCCACAGTTTGGGAATACAGAAAGATTCAGTTCCAAATCTAGCTGGCTCCCAGTCCCACCACATGAATCCATTCACCACCACTCTCTTTCATTCTCATTCTTCTTTCTACCTTTCTTTCCTCTGATATCTACTGTGTAAACTTGATTAAAGACCAAGTTATGGATTCAATGTGTAACCATGAGTGGATGCTTTTTCATCTGCATAGACAGGCACTTTACAGAGAGAACATGGGCATATGAGGCATACGTAAAACAAACAGAGCATGAGGAAAGAAAAGAGCAAGATCACCAGCCCACTGGAGACCAAAGTTACAACATCCACCTCTACAAGCAGAAGCCACACACTGTGGGTGTAAAGAAAAACAGAGTCCCTTTCCCAGTCAACCCCAGGTCCCTGAAAAACTTCATCTGGCCTCATCTGGTCAGGAAAGAAAAGCAATTCTGCCATGGATTTCGGCAGGTGGTGCTGCTTATGTGTTATCCCGTTGGCTTGGGCTGCCTCAAAAAGATGAAGACTCTTAGCAGGAGGGGCCAAACAGATTCAGCACATTAAAATATAGGACCAAAACCTAACCACACTAATATTCCAAGTACAGGACTTGCACCTAGATTTAAGCTACCACATCACAAACAAGTCATATATCCAGATGGTTTTAAGACCTACAAACTTCAAAAACTTAGGCAATGGTCTAAAGACCCAGGAGAGGGTGTTTCCTTCTTGTATTCATCTGTTCTCTCATTGCTATAAAGAATTACCTGAGACTGGATAATTTATAAAGAAAAGAAGTTTAGTTGGCTCACAGTTCCACAGACTGTACAGGAAGCATGGCAGGGGAGGCCTCAGGAAACTTACAATCATGGCAGAAGGTGAAGGGGAAGCAGGCAGCTTCTACATGGCTGGAGCAGAGGAAGAGAGCAAAGAAGGAGGTGTGCACACTTACAGACAACCAGATCATGAGAACTCACCATCACAAGAACAACAAGGGGGAAGTCTGCCCCCACAATTCGATCACCTCCCACCAGGCCCCTCCTCCAACAGACCCCTCCTTTAGCTGTAATCCTCCAACTGGGGATTATAATTCAACATGAGATATGGGTGGGGACAGAGAGCCAAACCATATCACTCCCAAAGCAGCAGGATGCAAGGATACACACGGGGGGTTTTTCTGGGGCATCTCAGCAGTACATGTGTCAACGCCACTCTTTCACATCTTTTTTTCCATTATTCCCTCCTTACTCCCCCTCATTTATCTTTTTTTTCCTACTCTTAGTACCCTTAGTCATTATTTAATTCTGCTAAGTAATTTCTGTGCAAAAGTCATCACTGACCCTCATATTGCCAGGAGGGCTAGAAGACTACAAGGAAATTATGTTTTCATCATTATTGCATTCACTTTAAATTAATATCTATAGCCTTGGATTCCAGAATCTGTTTTCCAGTCCTAGTTCAATCTACCCAGTTAATCAATACTAAGCAACATCCACTCTCAGAATTTCACTGTTCAATATCACTTTCTTATACTGCTTTAAAAGGATGTTTGAAAAAGAAACAACCTATGAAAAGTTAGAAGTTGTTGGTGCTAAATTACATGAAATCAGCTATTGGACAAATGAGTGTTAAATAACATGGAGAAACAAACCACATGTCGCAAAAACAGCAGTAAATTTAACATGGTGAAACTGAAGTATGACTCTTTCATCTGGCCAGGTGAGCATGTTACTGCAAAGAACTATAATTACATGAGAGGTCGTCAAATATATTATCTCATGGAAAATTTAAAGCACGCTTTCTCAACTTTTGTTCTCACCTCTCTGCTGTAAATTTGAATAACTAAAGCTAGTTTTAACCAAAAGTCAGGAGATGTCAGAATACCTGGTGATCTTGCGCTAATTTTGGACATTTTCTTTCATTTTAAAATATTTTAAAATTATTTTTTATTTCTACTACCATGAACTAGCAGACAAATGTAAAATGTCATCTTTGTATGCCATACACACACACACACACACACACACACACACACACACAAACCTTGGTGAGCTATTTTTCCTAGAGATATAAAGATCCTAAAGAAGCCAAGATTCTGACAAACTAAAACTAACGTATGCTGGCAAAATAAGAAACTCTAAAAAATTAATGCAGAATTTAGTGAAAGAATTTACAGCATTGATATTATCAATTATCTACCAATAATATTAAATTATTTACTGGAGTGGGTGAAGAAGTTGAGTGAGTGTGTGTGTGCATGTGTGTGTGTGTAATTCTGTATTCTGTTTTGTGTATTCAAGAAGGAAGACTGAAATACCACCTAATCTTTCTTCAGGCTGCTTGTTCTTCTGTTTTTCTCTTTCCTGTGTCACCAGTTCTGCTGATCACATTGCCCTTCTGTCATCTTTAGGTACGTCTCTGGTTGCTCTCGTTGTTCCTGTTTCCATTGGGATGTTTGTTAATCACAAATGGCCCCAAAAAGCAAAGATCATACTTAAAGTAAGTATCCCAGTTCACACCGTTAAATATTCCACTGTGACAATCAAAACCATAGGGTTTTCCATCCATGAAATGGTTTCATTCTCATTGTATGATTACTGTTGAGTAGGGGCCTGAAGTCATTAGCCATGCAGTCTTCTCTTTTAGAATGTCCTTCTTTATATGTGTGTAGAGAGAGAGAGGTGGGATCTCACTATGTTGCTAATGCTGTTCTTGAACTCCTGTGCTCAAGTGATCCTTCCAAAGTGCTGGGATTACAGGTATGAGACACTGCGCCCAGCCTAGCATGCCCTTCTTTATTGCAGTCACAGGAAAAATTTCTACCCATTTTTTAAGACACTCCACTGAACTATCACCTCTTGGTTTTACTCTATTCTGTCCTCACGGCATATTACTGTTATCTCTGTTATGTGAGTTTGTGTTATACAATATATCTAAATGGCTTTCTTAGAAAATAGAACATATCTTTCTTATGTCTGTATCCATATGGCCATTTCATTGCCTGGCAATCCCATTCACTAACTATATTCTAGCTAGAAGATCTGGATATGTATGTAGATAATATAGATAGATTCTGCTGCTCGGGGCAAAGTAAGTCCATTGTATTCCTTGCTTCTCTTGACAAAAAATGTTTATAATCTCCAAATTTTGTTTTAAATCTGAAAAGGAGAAAAAAAAAACAACAGTGGTTTTCATTTGCTTATACCTTTTTTAAAGTTGTATAGAGTTCTATACCCATTTTCTCATTATCGTAACAATCATAAAGGGAAGCTGGGGCGACATTTTATCCCCAGTTAAAAATAAAGAAACTACAGTTCAGAAAGTTCCTGATTTACTGAAGGAAACAGAATAGGAGTAGTTGAATCCGGAAGCCAAATCTTCCAGGCTTTCATTGAAATGGGTTGTCTTTTTGTTCTGACAAGGATAATTTTCAAGTCAGAAAATCTTCAGACTAATTGCAAATGGTTGCTACATGTCCTGTTGTGTTCTTAAGCTTAAAGCATGGGACAAGCGTCAGTATTTCCAGTGGGCTGATTGCAGCCTCCTGGCTTGGAGTACATAGAAAGACAACTTTATCATCACTTCCCCCAAGGACAAGGAGACTGCTGAGGTTTTGTCTCTGACAAACATACTTGGATTTGCTTTGACTCATGATTGCTGGGTTCACTTATTCCTTTTTTTTTTTCAGATTGGGTCCATCGCGGGCGCCATCCTCATTGTGCTCATAGCTGTGGTTGGAGGAATATTGTACCAAAGCTCCTGGATCATTGCTCCCAAACTGTGGATTATAGGAACAATATTTCCTGTGGCGGGTTACTCCCTGGGGTTTCTTCTGGCTAGAATTGCTGGTCTACCCTGGTACAGGTATGGCATTTAGTAAATCACATTGGGAATTTTAATCTGTAATATCTGTTGTATTCCTTTGCTAGAGGTGCCGTAAGACAGAACCACAAACGGAGTGGCTTAAACAACAGACACTTACTGTCTCATGGTTTCAGAGACTAGAAGTGAAAATGAAGGTGTCACTGAATTGATTCTTTCTAAGGGCTAAGATGGAGGGATCCCTTACTGGCCTTCCTCGTGGCTTGCAGACAGCCATCTTCTTCCTGTGTCTTTCCTCAGTGCACCTCTCTGTGGCCTGGCTCCCCTTTTGATAAGGACACCAGTCATTGGATAAGGGCCTCCTCTAATGAACTCATCTTAACTAATTATATCTGCAATGACCCTGTTCCCACATAAGGTCACATCCTGAGGTGCGGAGTGTTAGGACTTCAACATATGAATTTGGGGGAAAGGGAGACATAATCAACCCATAACAGCTGCAAACACTGAAGACAGGATCAAAATCCTTAGCCTTTCATCAATCTCATTCATCCTATTTCTGAATATGTCATTCTAAATAGGCCCATTCATTCCGAAGTCATGCAAGTCCCCAGAAAGAAAATACTGACTGCCTCTTTTTTGCTCAAAGTCTTCTGGACCATTCGGCTTACAAGGCAGATGGGGCTCTTCCATTGCTAAGTATTCTTATTCTCTGAGTGGAATGACATTAATGAAAGCAGTTGGGCTGCCTTGGAATAGACAAGCGTTCCTCCAGCTGGCAGCAGGGTGAGCTCATCCTCCAAAGGCGCCGAATATTAGAATGGGTTTCACACTTCTGGATTTGGTACCGGGCAAAAACAATTCTTTTTGACCAATCCATCGAATCCACAGGCAAAGAGAACACAGGTGTAGGGACAGATGCATGTATGAAGTTGGGAAAGAGAGGAGTGGGTATTGGCAGCAAGAAGAGCGCAGTGTTTGCGTCAGGCAGACCTGGGCTTGCCTTCCAATCTGACCACACACCGCCCGGGGGACCTCAGGCCCAGCATTCACTCTTTCTCTGAGTTTTATCATCTGTAGAATGGGGACAATAATTTTTACCTTATAGACCTTTTGTCAAGATTTAAACACAACAATTTTTTATTTTTATGAGACAGGGTCTCATTCTGTCGCCCAGGCTGGAGTCCAGTGGCACAATCATAGCTCACTGAAGCCTTGGCTCAAGTGATCCTCCTGCCTTAGCCTCCCGAGAAGCTGGGACTACAAGCGCACACCACCTTGCCTGGCTAATTTTTTTGTTTTGTTTTGTTGTTTTAGAAACAGGGTCTCATTATGTGGCCCAGCCTGGTCTTGAACTCCTGGACACCTGGGCTCAAGAAATCCTCCCACTTCAGCCTCCCAAAGTGCTGAGATTACTGGTGTGAGCCACCTGTTTAGCCCAGCCTAAACAAAACAAATTAAACGATAAAACAGCGACAACAAATACCGTATCTTGAGCATTTTCTGAGCTGCTGCCCTGTGCTCTACACTGTTACCAAAATCATAATTGAAAAGGGTGAAATGAACCCTCTTGGCCACTTACCGAACACTGTGGTAAATGAGCCAACTCTTCATATGTACATATTAAATATATTCATTTATATTATATACAATAGGTGAGATGATGTATAATATACATTAATAAGTGTTACACTTATTCCATAGAAAGTTATATATTGAATAAGCCTATCTTAAATACATGCATTAAAAGCAGAGACATAATGCATATATATGTACTTATTATTATATCTGCTTTTCATGTTTCACAATACAAAACAACAACTAAAACATGTGGTCTCTTAACATCTTCTGTAGGTGCCGAACGGTTGCTTTTGAAACGGGGATGCAGAACACGCAGCTATGTTCCACCATCGTTCAGCTGTCCTTCACTCCTGAGGAGCTCAATGTCGTATTCACCTTCCCGCTCATCTACAGCATTTTCCAGCTCGCCTTTGCCGCAATATTCTTAGGATGTGAGGAATCATGCCAATCCCATTTCATGATAATCTTTGAAAAATCCTGGAGTTGCTAAAACAACATTTTTTAAAAACTCCCCGTTCCTGGTGGTGAATTGTACAAATATATGAGAGGAAAAAGCCACTGTCATATTATCATGACTTTCCAATTGCTGATGAAAAGATGGTAGTTTTACCAAAAGATTCTAGCAAAGATTATTTTTGAGTGAAAAGTAATGGAGGCCGATTCTCTCCATTGACTTTCTTTTCCTCAGTAATAAGGAAGGCAGAGGAACCTGTTGGGACCATTTTATTGTGCGCCTTCCGGCATTCGCCCAGGAACTCAGGATTTGGTGATCTTTTTCAAAACATTGTCTTAATATGCTTTATAAATATAGGATATTTATCAGAAAACTGGTATACAAAGAAAATTTACCAGGCTAACTTACAAGGAAGATGTGTGTGTGCATATGTGTATATGCATGTATATATATATTTTAAATACCCATAAAATTGAAGTGGTTGAAGCAAAAATGTTCCTTATGTAAAGTACTAGGTGTAGTTTAAGTAATTCTTACTTCTCCTGTCCTGTGGCATGAAGCTCCCAGTGTTTCCCATCAGGCCCCACCGCCCACTGGCCTTCACCTAGTTGAAAATTCTTTCTACATTTTCCTTTCCAAGGGCTGATAATATTTAACCTCTATTTTTACATTCTATTTTTTTTAATAAAAAAGCTAGTTTTTAAAGGCTCATGACATTGTAATGGGGAATATAAAGTGAAGGCACACAACAAAACTAATGTAAATGTTAGGTCACAAAATGTCCAGAGATATAGTTTGGTTTGGTTTGGTTTTGCTTTACTTTTCTCTCTCTCTCTCTCTTTTCTTTTTTTCTTTTTCTTTCTTTTTTTTTTTTTTTGAGACAGCCCCTCGCTCTGTCATCCAGGCAGGATTGCAGTGGCGTGATCTCTGCTCACTGCAAGCTCTGCCTCCTGGATTCACGCCATTCTCCCTCCTCAGCCTCCCAAGTAGCTGGGACTACAGGTGCCCACCACCACGACAGGCTAATTTTGTCTTTGTATTTTTAGTAGAAACGGGGTTCCAAGGCGGGCAGATCATGAGGTCAGGAGATCGAGACCATCCTGGCTAACACGGTGAAACCCCATCTCTACTAAAAATATGGTTTTGCTTTACTTTTCTGCTTAGCTTCATCAGCTCTTCAACTTGCCCTGTGATGGTGATCTCCTCTGCACTACTGTCTTGAATGTCATTCTCAAAGCAGAGGCTTCCTTTCCAGAATAGAATACTCTGAATCCACCGAAAACATTCCACGGATTTATCGCTGCTCCAGGAAGCAGGAGTCCAGGCCTAATTACCTTGTTTTCTGTATAATAACGTTGTTTGATCTGCCCAATTTGGCACACAGTGGGATTTTTCCAAATAATTACTTAATGATGTCTACTAGATAAGCCAGAGAAAGTGGACTGGTTGATAGAACAATTAAGTAATGCACTAGTTGAACACTAACCCCAAAGAGGTTTATTAATAAAAAATTAAGTTGAAGGAATGAAGAAAAGGGAGCACTCAACTCGGTCTTGAAATTTCCCAGTTACATCAGTATGTATAAAAATAAAGGAGGAATCTTTGTCAAGTGTGTACAATACCTGGAAACATATTTTGGTGATAAGATTAGGATTCTAAGTTTTTTTTGGAAAAAGGAGAGGAGGGGAAGAAAGAAAAAGGGAAAAAAGGAAGGATGGGGGAGGGAGAGAGGGAGGGAGGGAGGGAGGAAGGCAGGGAGAGAAGGGAGAGAAAGAAAAAGGGATAAACAAGAGGTATAGTTTGGTTAAATGAAATCATTGGCATAAGTTTAAGCTGAGGGACTCTCAGCTCAAAACAGTTTATAATAAGTGGCGGATCTTCAAATTGACCACAAGCTCAATTAAATTCAATAGTGTGGTTCAGTGGCTTTGAAAATAATATATTACTAGAAGTTCAGGGAGCAATCTAAAGGAGATATTGATCTTGGGTTAATAAGATCTTTGAAGCGAGTCATTATCTCTCTCAGCTGTGTATCATAATGAAAGTTAACATTTATTGAGCATTTACTATTCCTCACAGACCATGTTAGGCATTTAATTTTATCTCATTTAATGTTCACAATTGCCCTATGAGGTAGCTAATATTATTATGGCCATTTTATATGTGAGGTATTAGAATTCAAGGGGTCCTATAAGGAGTATTTTCTGTCCTCCTCTTGCCTTTGTGACCAGTTGAGAAGTAGAAGAAAAATCAGATATTCAGATAACAAAATAGCACTTTAACTATGGATAAAACTTAATTGGAAAACATGACTTGAATCTGCAACCAAATGGGCTTGTTGAAACCACCCTTTCCTCCACTGCCTCACACATGTGCAGACGTGTACTCACACATGCATAGACACTGCAGGTCTTGCCTCGCAGGGCAGAGCCTACCCTGATGAGCTGACATTAACAATAAGCTGAGAAATGCTTGCTATCAGAGACCAGCAGCTCCATAGAAAAGAGGAATGCTGATCACCCATCAGCCGAGTCTCTTCTCTCCGGGGGAAAGATTGAATGAAGGCAGGGAGGGAATGGGAACGTTGTTCTAGTTCAAGTCCTTCTACAGAGGACCATCAAACCAAGGTCCTGGAGGTTGCACTGCACCATGTGTATATTTATTAAGAACTAGCACATTAACTGGGATATGGCGGTACAGAATAAATCCTCCCTATTGTTCTTATCATTGTTGAGTACCACGTGCAGGGCTGAATGTCTGAAGAAGCTTGTGGCTGCCCTGAGCAAATTTCTCCTAAAGATTTATGCTAGGTCTTCCTGAAGTGCAGTCATCCCTCTCGCCATGAGTAGCCATAGAACAAAGAATGGTGATTTCTTTCTCTAAGCAGCCTCCAGTCTACAGAAAATGTGATCTGCCATGTGAATCATAGGTTATAATCTCTATGCAAAGTAATTTTGCAGTTTATTATTATAAAATTTACTTAACTATCTCTGTATTGTTTTCTAGTTTATGTGGCATACAAGAAATGTCATGGAAAAAACAAGGCAGAAACTCCAGAGAGCAAAGAAAATGGAACGGAGCCAGAGTCATCGTTTTATAAGGCAAATGGAGGATTTCAACCTGACGAAAAGTAGACATCAAGTGGACAAAACAGACGAGTTCCAAATTACATTCTTAAACCGTAACTATATTTAATTATTTGTTTTGGTAGGACAGTTGGCAGAAAAGAGTTAAAGTGAAAATTGGAATTTCATTGGAATTCATATATTGGTTTCAGTACCAAGTGACTGGTGGCCCAATTCTTCAATGGGACAAATATTGTTTCCTATATATATGTATATGTTTTATATATGTATGTATACTCATATAGATATATTGTCATTGAAATAGTCCCCCAAAATATTCTCAGACTAAACCTAACATAGGGAACACCGAGAATGAAAACATTGTTAACACCAAAACTGAATTCTTATGCAGAATTTCCTAGCCCAGAGATGACGACCTGACTTTCTGTATGTTAAAGTAGATGTAATGAATTATTATTATTATAGTGGTCACAATTTTCTTCAGTGTTTATGATTATAAAAATTGACATGAACATCTTTCACTGACATTTTAATCATTATTTTAAGAGCTTTGCAACCTATATATTTATATAACTTTGTAATATAACATGGGCAAATATCTGACTTCTGTATTTTTAAAAAGTTGCCTTCTCCAGTGGCAGTCCAAAAGCAGAAATGAGAGGAAATTATTACAAAATAGAGTTCAATAACCATATTGGATGCAGGCTCTTAACTCAGCAGGGATATCGTACATCTATTGCTCTACCTCAGGGGTCCAGTGATACCCACTAGATCTTCCAAGGAAAAACATAATTCTTTCAAATGGTGTGTATTTGGCAAAGAGCTCTTCAAATCTGGGAGAGGGACTTCCTCAAGGTTTTCCTGTGTGCAGTGGGTCCACATAGCTAATATGACAGCTATTCAGTTGACAGGGACCACCCACAGTAAGCACCATGGTCAGGGAGGTGGCAGGAGGTGCAAAGACAGAAGTATTGGAAGAAACACCAAGACTCTAGTGGAGGAATTAATTCAATGGGAGATAGTATAAAATACATAGAAAACACAAGTAACAGAAACCTGGTTGAAATGCTTAACTAGAGTCAATTAGATGTGCAGGAGTAAGTAATATAAGAAGAATCAAGTCCGAGAGTGATCAGGAAATGAGTATTAAACAGTATTTGAAACAGAGAACGTGTGCCAGGGCCCAAAAGTCAGAAGGGCCCCACCAGCCAGGAAAGTTGTTTGAATGCTGTAAGTAGGTGTAGCCAAGGGAAGCCAGGACTATCTGATATACGGTAGCAGGGGTTTATGGCTGCCAGGGGAAAATAACTCATCAAGTGTTGGACTTTCAATTATAAGATCGAATTTAATTTCCTTTCCCTCATTCTGCAGCAATCAGAATACACAATCTTAACCACTCGGTCCTTAGTGGTTTTGTTCCATTTTGCATTGGGTATTTTCACTGCCTCATAGAGTCTATTTCAAGTGTTTTGGCTGAAAGGGCTTTTTGCATTTGCATGTTCTGAGTTCAGATTCTGCTGGTGCACCCAAGCATTATGGGAACAGGAACTCAACTTAGCTCTTCCAGTAGAGGGGTGAGGGATTCTGCTTTTCAAATTCATAACATTTATCTTTTTATGCAAGATTTCCATTTACAGTTGAATAAGTACTTCATATTTTTCCATCATTAGACAAATACAAAATGGACTAAATAATTTTAAGAGATAGTGGAGGAGAGGGGGTACAGACTTCCTTCTTAGAGAGTGTCAGAGAATATGCTCCCAATGGTGGAAAGGAAGATTTACAGTCTAGCGGCTAAGTACCTCCTACACATTTCTCATCAATCAGAAAATAGACAGGTACACTAAAGGGACCCTGAGAACTCCTATTGTAATTTCAACACACCCAAAATCAAGGGCCTGAATGCCAGCAGCTGCAGCAAGCAGGTTTTTCCTCCCTGTTGATCAAGACAGGTGAGCAAGATAGGACTTGGCTTTCTTACATGATGCGGTAACTTGTGACTTCAGTCTTTTTCCCTGATTTGCTAGTGGGAAGAAAAATAGCTGAGCTTTCTAAAATGATAGCTCTCTATTTTTAAATGAATTTGAAAAGTCGATTAAATTATGTATTTTATTGCCTCTGAGTATCATAGTAAATGAATATTTTATTTTAAAGGCTTAAATAAATGAAAATGATTTTTGTAATGTTTGGTCTAGTTGAATCTTTGTGACTTGTGTCAAGATTTTCTCACTGCTCAGTTCTAGAGATACAAATAAGGTGGAGTTTCTCAGATATTAAATTGTTCTTTGAAAGGTGCCTGAAAGAAACTCTTAATTAAACACTCTCATAATTCGGTCTCCCACTGATACTGACTGGGATTTTCCTCCAGAAAATCATACAGGGGGAACATTAATTAAAGACTCTTAAAAATAGTTTGACAATGATAGCTGATTTAAAATAATAATGAAAGTATTTCATGAACTTACAAATGAAGCCACCATCTTCTACGAAATGATGATGTGTATACATATATATACATGTGTGTGTATATTTACACACATACACAATGATAGCCTATTTAAAATAATAAAAGTACTTCATGAACTTACAAATAAAGCTTTCACCTCCCACAAAATGGTGATAAATGATATATGTATATTATACATATGACATATATATTATATATGTCACATACATTATACATATATTATACATACACATATATTATATATATGTCATATGTATAATATACGCATACACACACAAAGAATTATGGAGCTCTTGCATTAAAATCTCTCATAAATGAGACTTGAAGAAATTCAGGTCATCAACCTCATTTGACTCCTCCTCAAAGACATCATTCTCTTTTCAATCTAGGAAACTCTCACTCTCTTCCAGTAGGAAACAATTTATCTCCTTGGAATATTTGGTATCCCATTGCTTCTCAATCCTTCACCTTTTCAAAAACCACATAAGTTTAGAACAACCGTCTTCAAACTGTGGTGTGGTTACCCCTGGGAGTTCATGAAATTGTTCAAAGGGTATGCAGGCATGGATAGGGAGTAAGTTTCCATTTCTTCAACTTCCAGATGTATGCCTTCCCCAAACTGCCCTGCCTGAAATGCCCAGTGTTTGAGTTGTCCTGGGTTCTCCATGTCCACCTCCTCTCTCATGGTCAGGCCTTATTCTCAGGCCTAATCTTACTATGGTACATTGGTCAAGGGTGGGAACACTTTTTAACACCAAGCAAACAATTCAAAATATTGATATCTGAGAAAAGCTTATCTTTCCCAATAGTATAGATATGTATTTAATGATTTAGAAATGAAGTATGTGGGCCCATGTTGGCATATTTGTATAGGTATGTATTTCATGATTTAGAAATGAAGTATTTGGGCTTGTGTTGGAACATTTTGAATATATAAATACTATAAAGTGGTCTAGGGGAGAAGACAATTTTCCATTAACATGCCAGCACTTCCATCCCAATATTTACCCACAAAAGCCATCACCCTTGAGAGTAAAACTGTGAGAGCAAACAAAGGAGCATTGGTTAGAGACATTGAAAGAGGACACAGGGGTTTTTTTCCTCCAAGAGATACCAAACTATAACAAATGTCTGAGCCTTATCTATCTTTCTTAAGTTGGAATTCAGATGTGAAATGGTCAACACAGAGGCCCATGTCGATATATTGTTAAGATTGAAAAGAGAAGTCAAAAAAATTTTTCTGACAAAAAGTCTGATGTAATTGACTGGTTTCTCTGCTAATTAAGAAATATAAAAGACATTTCTTGTAAATTACATGAGCTCGATCTGCAGCTCTAAGGTTTAAAAAATATATTTAAAACATATGAAAAGCACATTATAAAATAATTGATCTAAAATATATAAAGAACTCTTGAAACTCAATAATAAGAAGTCAAGGAACCCAACTGAAAAATGAGCAGAAGAATTTGAATAGACACTTCAGCAAAAAATGGTACTAAAAGCAAATAAGCACATGGCAATGGGAGGTACATTCATGAGAAGATACTCAACACGACAATATTAGATAAATCCAAATTAAAACCACAATAAGGTACCACTGCCTGCTCAATAAAATAACTAAAAAGAAAAAAGTGCTGACAATAACAAGTGTTGACAAGAATGTAGATTGCTAAGTGGTACAACCACCTTCGAAAACGTGTTGCAGCTTCTCATAAACATACACTAACCATGGGACCCAGCAGTCTCCCTCCTAGGTATTTACCCAAGGTAACCAGAAGTGAAATGGTGACAGAAAGCCAATCAGGCATCAAGCATCTGGGGAGGCAATTACTGCAAGAAGGTATGATGTACCATGTGGAAGTGACAGAAATGTTCTATATCATAACTTTGGTGGTGGATCCACAACTTTATACATTTGTCCAAATTCACAGAACTGTACTTTTGAAATTAGTGACTCTTATTCTATGTAAATGTTATTATAATAAAGCTGATCAAATATTTTTTTGCCCAAGATGTAGCAGGAAATGTATCTAATATTTTTATCTTCTCCACCCTTTTGTGAGAATAGAGTTAAATGTGGAGACTCTAAGTGGAGGAATAACAAAGTCTAGAGCTCTTAGATACATCTAGCAATGCCTTCGGTAGCACACTTTCCAGAAATTGAGATGGCAAATGACTTCAGTTCAAGAAACATTTTGAAAGATGGGTAATTCCAATTCTTTACTTTCAAGAAAACTGGAAGAGGATCCCATCAAGTTGTTAATCCTTGTATTTTAAAAAAGTTTTGCTGATAGACCACTATGTGGTATTGTTTTTGCGTGTAACTTGGAAATTTGAGGGACAATATATACCAAAAATCCTCTCGTTATCATCTTCCTTTTTATGTAAACAAGGTTTATAAGCACTTAAACCCATAAAAAAGAGGCACAAAATAGTTGTTGCTGTGTCTCAGTCTAACAATAACAGGGCAGTGTATATTGCATTCCAGGCTTTCGTCTAAGTTCTTTACACATGTGAACTCATTTAGTCCTCACAATCACTCTGTGGGATATGTAATATTTCTCCCACTTTTACAGTTGAGGGAACTTAGGCACAGAATGGTTAAGTAACTTTCCCAATGTCACTCAGCTGGCAAAGGGTGAAACTTGAACTCCAGAAGTTTAGCTGTATATTCTGTACTGTTGACCACAGCACTCAGCTACATAATATTTATCCAAAAATACACAGTGTCAAAATTCTCATAAATACATTACATTAGAATAAAATTCTATAATGGAAAAAGGATTAACATAAATTCAAGTCAAAAGAAAAACAATGTAAAATTCTCAAAAATGAAGGCAGAACTTCTCATTTTTTAAAAATCAGTAATAAATATCTATGAGGTGTGTAGATTTCAATGGATATATTTAAAAGTGATGTATCACTTTAATTTTAAATTTTCATTTTTACCAAATTGTATTTTCAGCTTTTGTCAGAAATTGAACTTGTAATTATTTAACCTTATGATAACAAATGTTAAATATCAACTAAGAATGTATAAAGTATACATCAGCTTTAAAAATTGTTTGGAGTTATATAATCAAGTTTCTTTTTTTTCTAAATTCCAGTGGTTTGACCTTCTATTAATTTGCTAAGTGGTACATTTAAAAACCTGTTCAGTGTTATAAAGCTGGTAGAGAAAAATTAATTCTAAGAAATGATCATTGCCTTTGCTGGGAATAAGTACACGCCAACAAATATACATGTAAGTAATAAGAGAGACAGTATCATCATTTAAAATTAAAAATAGTAGTTTAGGATGTTTAAATACAAAGATTACTTACATGTCAAACCAGCAGGGTTTTCAGCTGCTTGATTGATTTATACAATATAAGTCAATTCTTAAGTCATTGTGGTTACTGTTCTCAAATCAAAAGAATTTTAAAAGAATAGCTTTGAAAAATAACAAATATGATTCTGTCCTTTTGCTACTGGGACATAATGACTCTTTTATGCCTCATGGCATAAGAAACATAAGGCTAAGTCTTCTAAGCTGTATCGCTAATGTCAATCCTTTAAAGGAGTCAGTGAAGACAATACAGACATTCATTAAGAACAAAATGAGACAGAGAAGGAAAAGGGTTATGAAATCACGTTAAGTGAAAAAAGCAAATTGGTAATTAATTATATTTATATTGCAATCCTTTCAAATGATAGGGAATAAAAAGGAGGGGAAACATTAAAGGGTTTTTTAAGGAAATGAGACCATGAGGTTGCTTTTTCAATATTTTTCTGTACTATCATATGATATATGAGACAACAAAATCAAGAGAAAGAAATATGAAAAGTGGCTTCAAGGGTTAACATGGCTTCCCCGGGGTCAATGTACAGGTCTGGTGAGTATGGATGGAGTGGAGAGAAATGAACCTCTCCATTGGTCTTGCAGTTTCTGCCATTTGTACCTTCTTCCTTCCCACTGGCCCTAAGAATCTCTGCCCCTCACCAGTAAGGCACAGGCTTTTCAGGTGTAGCAGATACTATTGTCTGGTTAACCCAGCACTCATTTCCAACCCCCTCTCTGATTCCCACCTCAACTAAAAACTCACATGTCAACCTTCATTTGCAGCTAGGTAGCCATGTGACACCTTTCTAGACAATTACATAGAAGCAGAAATCTCTTCAGGAAGATTCTAGCAAAGCCTTTGGTAATTTTTTGTTGATGTTGCTATCGAGGTACTAGAGACACCTGTCATTGACCCTTCTCCCACCTCCTGCTGCCTTAAAGACAAAGGGTTGCCTGGTACTGCAACAGCGACTATAGAACAGCACAGAACCAGCTCTAGCAGTGTTGAGCCACTGAAGCAAAGCCAATAGCTGCCAGCCTGTAAACTTGACACCTAAGCAAAACAAACACCTACTTACTTAGTCTGTTGTTACCCAGATATGTTATCACTTGCAGCTGGAAGAATTCCTAATTTATAGACCTGAGGATCCCTGTCACTGGAATTGCCTTAGGTATAAGGTACTCACAAAAATGCCTGAGGAATCAGTGATGGTGAACAACAGAAAACTTAAAAAGGCTAACAGGAATATCAAGGCAGTCTCTCCATACAGCATTTGGCTTGGGGCACAACAAGGTGGAAAGTTCCATAAAGACAATGACTATAACATTTGATTTGCCATATCTCTCATTATCACAAAGGAAACTTATTGCCTACTTATATTCATAT
This sequence comes from Pan troglodytes, assembly GCF_028858775.2. Lineage (NCBI taxonomy): Eukaryota > Metazoa > Chordata > Mammalia > Primates > Hominidae > Pan > Pan troglodytes. The sequence continues at coordinate 108,647,765 of NC_072412.2, read as the reverse complement.
TGGCTCTGAATCGGAATATTTAAAACGTTGCTCATTTCCAAGCCAAAAGAATCTTCCCCATAGACTTAAATTTAAAAGTAATAAACATAGAAGTTGCAGAGATAGAGAATAAAAATTACTTGTTAAATTTCCAAATAGTTACTGCCAAGCTATGTGTTAAAAATATTTCATTTGTATACAGTGCAATTATAATGATTTTTATTAATTCTCCACCAGACCATTACAAATTTCTTTAAAGGATAATTACACTATTTATTTGCAGTAATAAAAATAAAGTCCTGCCATATAGCAATTAGGTGGGGATAGAGGGCAGAAAACAAAATAAAAATTATGTAATTCTAATGTGTAGTGATGGTTTTTAAAGCTTTTGAATACATATTTATTACATTGGGCTTCCAACTGCACATAGAATCATCACTCATACCGTCCTAAGACTTTTGAGTAAATATGCATTAGGCGAGTTTTAAGCACTCATTATTAACTCAGTCAACCAGAACAAATTCATTAACTGTAAGCTTATCTAGTTTATCAAGTGAATCTAGACTAAGTTCATGGGAATGTACTTAAACTTTAAATATTTATTCGTTAGATCTTGCTAGAATCCTAGAGTAATATATTCATTATGCCAGGGATTTTTAATGTGCTGTGTCAAATTATGTTCTCCCAAATGCTCAAGTGATATAATATAATTAACTTTATAACCTGGGTGTTAATTCTTATGATATAAAGGACCATGAATGAATCACCAGTATTGCAGGGCTTTGCTGCCTTTGGTCACGAGATCCCCCATATGTTGTCTCTTCCAACATTTTCAGCTCTCGCCTCTCTGCTCATACTAGGATATTTGATTTCTTTCTTCTTCGCCTGAAAAGTCTACTGTTGAACTGAGACATTCCCTCAAGCCAAACACTGATACCTCCCCCAGGACATATCTTATTGATACTCAATAAGGTCCTGTGCTTAAAGTTGCTGCTAAATCCAGCCTCCCTTCAAAAGAATCTCTCACCTCCCTAGGGCCAAGGAGGTGAGAATAAAATCACTCGTCCAGCATGAACTGCTATCTCTACAGGATTCACTTAATCTTACATGACACACACCACCATATTGGTTAAGATACTGTCAATTATTTTTCATATTTGGTTATCTCATTATTCTCCACCCTTTCTAAACTCCCATCATTTTTATTTTCTGCACTATCATTTGGCACTTTGCAAAGGCTTATTTTGTTAGTTTTCTTTCAAACCCTCTCCAAACCTCATAAATAGTTATAGTTTGATGACTATTCAGTAAATTAATGATGATTTTAATGACTATATCAGAGACCTATCATATAGGTGTTTAAAAGTTTCAAAATGTCTTTATTCCTTTTCCATGCCACCTAGCAAAGGCATTCTTATTCTTGTGGAAATGTGGAATGAACAGAACCTGAGGTGTATGACTTACGCCCATCACCATCATATATAATACAGCTTCTTTCTTTACTCTGAAGAATGAAGCTGCTGAGTAGGCCTTTTCTGCATTGCTAGAAAAGTGTGTAATAAACAAAGGGAAAAAGCTTCAGTAAGCTGGACAACACACATGAGTGATAATCAGAAGGTCTCGCCTTTGCAAATACACATCTTGCTTTTGCAAGGATAGTGTTGTATCTTATTCTTGTCTTTCAAAATATCATTAGCCCTGCAACAAATCATCTCTTAACTCACGAAATATACATTGACTCCACACATACATATCAGCAACCCTTTCACAGTCACACCTTGCTGTTCATACCAAATGTTTCCTGGCTAAACAAGCAAGCATTTATGTAGGGCCATACTTAACCGTTACCTGAATTATCATCAATTCCATGGAAAAACTTATGAGAAATGATGACATTTACCCAAGAGCCAACTGTGTGACTGTGTTTGTGTGTATGTATGTGAGCATGTGCAAGCATGTTTCATGTGTCTAACTAGTATAAACAGGATCCTGATATTTACACAGTTTTCCATGAGATACAACACTATCCTTGCAAAAGCAAGATGTGTATTTGCAAAGGAGAGACCTTCTGATTATCACTCGTGTGTGTTGTCCAGCTTACTAAAGCATCTTCCCTTTGTTTAATACACACTTTTCTAACAATGCAGAAAAGGCCTGCTCAGCAGCTTCATTCCCCAGAGTAACAAACACATCTCAAGTACCTAGTCCTGCCCTGTCCCTTTACCGACTCCCTCTTTCAAGGACTTGAACACTGTATAGACTTGGAAAGAAGCTGTATTATATATGATGGTGATGGGCGTAAGTCATACACCTCAGGTTCTGTTCATTCCACATTTCATCTTATCTTTATTTTATGGGTCTATTTTATTATCATTGAGATTACTGAATCATAAACCTAAGAGGAAAAATGTTCCATTTTAAAATATATTTTATACTATTTGGGGGTTACACTCATAGTATGAATCTTCATATCTATGTCATTTAGTTAAAATGCCTGTGTATTGTATCACACAATGTTATAGTATTTCAACCTCTCTTGCACTTACCCCACTGACAGGTGACCTCCATAAAGTCAGGGACTTTTATACTCAGTCTTATAAACTTAGTGACTAAAATAGTACCTAGCTCATAGTAGACACTCAACAGTATTTGTTAATAAGAAGTCTATCAAAATTAATATTGAAAACCTCAACACATGTGACACTTGGCTGCTCCCATTTTCCTCCCATTTTTCTGCCCCTTGTAAGTCTTCTCTTCATCTTTCTGTGATCTCTCCTAGCAGTTGTGAACATGTGTGATATTTATTTCTTGCCTCTGTGATATCAAGCATAGAAAATAAGTAATTTGCCTTATTAAATTAGATGTATTGGCCTTAACTTTATACTGTTAATGACTCGAATATCTATTTCCAATCCTGATCTTTAATTTAAGCTTCAGTCCCATATCTCTAATTGCATACAAGACCCTACTATTTTAAGGTGATACCTGTCCTCTTCACACTAAAATTGGATCCACTTACTTAATTCCATTCTTTCTATCAATAGGATTCTCTCAGTCAGCCCACTGAAAATCTGAAGCTGTCTTCTACTCTTTCCTTTCCTTTATGACCGATAGCCAAGCAGTTAAAATGATTGGTCTAATCCTAGTTCAAAAAGTCTCCTAAATCCAGTCCTTCCTCTTTGTTTTCATTACTTTATTCTAGTAATAGTTATCATTTTCTCGTATCTGGACAACTACATCAGCATCTTGGTTTCTCTTATTCCAGTCTCTCTCTAAAGCCTTATACACCCCACACTTGACTACATGTTCAGTGAATATTAGGGGTCAAGTACTATTTGTTCAACGAATAAATGAAAGAATTATTTAATGGATAAATGTTGTACCATATAACATGCCTTAGATACTGAATTTATCACAACGGATGTCTGCCCCCATACATTTCAACCTAGACTTCAAATCTGCTCATAACCTGACTCCAACTTTTGTCCATCATGTCTAAATGACCCCCACTGTCCCAGGTAGTTTACGCGCATCAGTCCAGACTCAAGTTTCTCTAGCTCTGAAGAGCACCTCTCACGCTTTTCATATATGTAAAATTTGCCCTATTACCTCTGTGAATAGATGTCAAGAATGACTTGTGCTGCTCATTGGCCTCTCATCTTCTCTGAATTCTTCTAATATTCTCTACATAATAGTAATAAATTTTGACATTCTATCTGCAATGTCACTTCACAACTTCTTCCACATAAGTCTTTTTCCCTCAGAGAGATTTACATGATCTGGGAGGCCTGAGACTGTGTCTTAAGGTCTTTGCTTGACTGACTCCAATGATTTAAAGGACTGGGTATTTCTTTAATGTCTACGTACTTCATTTTGCCTTTGTATACTTCCTGTGAAGAATAAAAAGGGAAACTAACTTTAAAGCAGAACAAAATCTACACATAACGGGTTCCTGAAAGGAGAGAAAAGCACGTTCTACATCAATTTATTAACAAGGAGTATATAACTCAAGAGGACTTTTATAAGTAGAACTCCCTAAATGTTTTTCATTTATAACCATGAAATAGAAAAAAAAAGGAAAATATCAGGATAAGAATATCTCACTTTTTTTATTGTTTCCTGAAATGCCCAAAATTGACTTGCTAATACTGCATGTTAGTAGTCAGTTAAAATGAGAAAAAGCATATATACTTTTTCCTGTTCTTATAAAAGAAATGTCTAGAAAAACATTTCATTCGAAGGTTTTCTATGTGCTTCAAAGTAACAAATCTGAATGACCTGTTTTTAAAAGCACAGTAATAGTAATATTAATGCCAAAAGAAAGACAATAAACAGAGCTAGAAATCAGATATCAAAGAAAGTACCATATAATTTTATTAAGAATGTTTGTTCCTGCAACTCAAAAGTTGAAAATACTCTTATCAGATAAGTTTCAAAGATAAGAAGAATGACTGAAGATAAGAGTTTATTTTTGACCCTCCAAGGACTTTACTTTTAGTAAACTATTAAAAATAATAAAAGATATAACTCACATTTTTTCACCTAAGGAAATACTCTACTGTTATGGAAATAATTTCCCAACGTTTACTTCCTCTTTTTTCAGATAATTATTTCAGTATTCATTTGGTTTTGGTGCTTAATGGTAAAATAAGAGTTTTTGAGGAAAGATCCCAGGCAAAAACATTAATATATAAACAGAACCAACCCGAGGCAATTTTGAGAGATGAATCGTGTATCTTCTTTTTCCCCTGCAGTCAGCTTCTCTCTTCCTGCCAGGTGTTCTCTGTTGGTTATTATAAGTTTCTAGTCTTATCTTGTACCACTTCCCCAGAAAACCTATTTTCTAAAAAGGCCAATTCACTCAATATGTTACAGTCACTCCTCATGCACACTCAACTCCATGCTTTTATGTGAACCATTGCAGTGACCCGGAACATTTTCCTCTTCCCATCCAGATCTCACTCATCTTTCAAGGTCCCACTCAAGCCCCACCTTTTCTGTGTAGCCCTCCCTGATCACATCAATATCTTCTGAAATTATACAGAGCTGCAACATTCATGCAAATGCTATGTCTTCTCTCCTCAAGTAGATTTGCATGTCCTGGTAAATAATAGCATGTTTTACATTACAGAAAACAACTGATTTGGACCAAAACATACATCTCTCTGATAAAAATGACTACCTATTCTTTTAACTCTCTCCTCCACTTTCCTGTGTAGAGTTCGGTAAGTTTTCACATCTTGTTTATTGCCCTGTATTTTGATGAGTGCTTATTTAAACATTTCTTTTCTTTCTTTCTGTTTTGTTTTGTTTTGTTTTGTTTTTTTGAGATGGAGTCTCACTCTGTCACCCAGGCTGGAGTGCAGTGGCACAATCTCAGCTCACTGGAACCTCCGCCTCCCTGGTTCAAGCAATTCTCCTGCTTCAGTCCCCCTAGTGGCTGGGATTACAGGCATGCATCAACATGCCTGGCTAGTTTTTTTGTATTTTTAGTAGAGACGAGGTTTCTCCATGTTGACCAAGCTGGTCTCAAACTTCTGACCTCGGGTGATCCGCCCACCTCGGCCTCCCAAAGTGCTGGGATTACAGGCATGAGCCACGGCGCCTGGCCTGTTTAAACATTTCTTATCTTCCTGACAAGAATATAATCCTCAAAAGAGCAGGGATTTGTCTTATATTGTATGACTCAACCACCAAGACTAGCACCATCATAGGCAGTCTGCTCTCCATATCATTGGGTTCCATGTCTGTAGATTCAACCAACCGTGGATTGAAAATATTTGGAAAAAAAAACATTCTACAAAGTTCCAAAAAGCAAAACTTGAATTTGCTGCATGCCAAGTACCACTTTGAATCCACACAAATGAAGTCATGTGTAGGCTTTGTAGTAGGTGTTTTCAGTAATCTAGAGGTGATTTAAAGTATACAGGAGGATATACATAGGTTATTTGCAAATACTACACCATTTTATACAAGGGACTTTAGTATCCTTGGATTTTGGTATCTGTGGAGGGTCCTGGAACCAATCTCCCATAGACACCTCATGAATAGTAGATATACAACTATATATGTAATAAGAGATAATTGGGAACTCAACAGTAGTCTAGAGAGTTGGAAAATCCTGGAATCAAATCATAGCTTTGCCATTTACTAGCCATAGTGATGTAACCTTGGTTTTGCTATTTACCCTTCACCAGCCTCACTTGCTGCATCTGTAAAATGTGGTTGTTCTCTGCTATTGTCAGTATTGTTGATGTGGTTGTGGTGGTGTTGGCAGTCTCCTTTTACTCAATCACTGGAAGAACATCCATGTCTGTGACAAGAGACAATTTTTTATTTAAGAAATCTTTCCGGGCATGGTGGCTCACACGTGTAATCCCAGCACTTTGGGAGCCAAGACAGATGGATCATCTGAGGTCAGTAGTTCGAGACCAGCCTGGCCAACATAGTGAAATCCCATCTCTGCTAACAATACAAAAATTGGCTGGGCGTGCTGGTGCATGCCTGTAATCCCAGCTACTCGTGAGGCTGAGGCAGGAGAATGGCTGGAAACCAGGAGGGAAGCAATGAGCCAAGATCACATCACAGCCAGGCATGGTGGCTCATACCTGTAATCCCAGCACTTTGGGAGGCCAAAGCGGGCAGATCACTTGAGGTCAGGAGTTCAAGACCAGCCTGGCCAACATGGCAAAATGCCATCTCTACTAAAAATACAATTAGCTGGACATGGTGGCGCATGCTTGTAATACCAGCTACTTGGGAGGCTGAGGCAGAAGAATCACTTGAACCTGGGAGGTGGTGGTCGCAATGAGCCTAGATCACGCCACCGCACTCCCATCTGGGTGACGGAGTGAGACTCCATCAAAAAAAAAAAATTTTTAACTATGTCTTTAAACTCTCTTCAGAAAATTTATTGACACTTATCATTGTATTTTTCTGAAGTTTTTCTTTCAAACTCCTAAAAAATGTATGGGAAGGCAATAAACACAAAGGAAAGGAAATATTAATAATATATATGTTCACTCTTAAAAATCCAAACAAATGATATCACAAAAGTATTTGCTGTCAAATATCACTTTGTGATCTTTGATGGGTGTTCAACCTCAGTTATGAACCATATGTCAGATGTGGGGATGATTTTATGGTTCATTGCAGCCTTGGTAGAAGTCTTTAACCCCATAACAGTTGCTTCAGTGAGAAAGTTCAAAACTACCTTCAGTCATTTCAAATATGACAACATTGACTTGCTTTTTGCTATTTTGAGTCTATTCTGCAGCATAGAGGTATACCAAAAAGGCATCTGAGCAGACATGTGGCAGTCTTCTGATGTGCTAATATTTGTATGCCTGCATGACTCTGATTCTCACATGCCAAAATAGTTAAAGAAGCAGATGTAGGTTAAAAATTGTCATTTTTTTTTTCTTTCTAAGTCATTGCACACAGCTTTTATGCATCATTTGTTTTCCATTATGCCAACTTTAGTATCTTGTTTACCACCGTTCAGACGGACTATTCCTATTTTGGAAAGTTTCTGAGTTTCTGTGAATTGGTCAAGGGTGAGATTTCAACATATAAGGAGCAGTGATTATTCAGTTAAAGAGGAATTTATGATCAACAATGAGTAGGTGCAATAAATGCTCAGGGAAGTGAAGAGTTGAACTTGCTCGGGACCTGTCATTCATCTGAACATTCCTTGCTTATTGAGCAAATATCACATTCCAGGCACTTCACTGGGCACTGAGAGTAGATCAATTGCTTTTCTTAAGAACACTATATATTGTCTTTCACATTTTTGATCCTTAATTAAGATGATCTAATTAACAACTCAAAGCGGAAAACATTGCCACTCCAGAAGATTGGTCTAAACATAAAGAAAAGAGTGTAAAAATCAGTCTCTCAACTATTGTCTTGTTGACTTCCTAGCCATGGTCTTTAAAGCTTTTCAGTACAGTGCCTCCCTAACATCATTATTTCATTAACCCCATTTTTCACGACATTAAATATATTGTCTTATGTAAAGTCAATTAGGGCAAAGCTTCTAAGCTGTAAGTGCATGCTTCATTTAGCCCTTTTAAAACTTTCATTTCTCTATTTTGTTGCCATTCTTCCCATCCTTAGAAAAGGTTCTTTCCACTATATCTCCACTAAATCAAGATTGCTTTTCTCAAACTCAAGCAATAGATTCATTTCTCCCAGGAAATCCTTTTAGCATGGCTCGAGTAATGATGTCCACTCAAATAAATGACATTCCAATCAATGTCATACAATATCTAGATCATTCTAAAATATAAATGTCCTTGGTAAATATTCATTTATTATGCACCTTGCACAGAGCAGCTATATAATTAATATCTGGTGAATGCATAAAATTCCATTTAATTTCTCACATCTTTAGATGAAGTCTTTCCAATCTACCATCATTTTCTATCACTGTACATTTTAACACTCCGAACAGGAAAATAAATCAATTACAAAGTTATAAAGACCATTAGCAATATTAAGAAAAATTATGTGAAAAAATGTTGGTAAGATGGTGGAATTGAATTTTCCAGCACTCATGCCTCCCACAGAAACACTGATTTGAACAACTATCCATGCATGAAAATACCTTACAAGAGGCAAGGAAACCAAGAAAGAGATTACAGCACCTGGGTGTGGCACAGAAATGAGAAAAGGCACCTTGAAGAGGGTCAGAAGGACAGTCTCACATTATCCATGTCACCTCTCCCCCGTGTCCAGGCAGCACAGGCTGGAGAGGAGATACCTTCTGCTTAGGAGAAGGAAAGGAAGGAGAGCATAGGACTTTGCCTTGAACCCCAATACCCAGCCCACTCCAGTAAAACCCAACACTGAGTAGGTGCAGATGGACACAGACTCTGGCTCAATACCCACAGGCTAAACTTCCAGGCCTACCCAGGCACCAGACTGGATCCCATAGGCCCAAGCTCCAGGCCTGCAATGTAGACACAGTCTCTGAACTGCCCCACCACTAAGCCAACCCCAGCCAACCCAGTCTCTAGACCACCCCCAGCACCAGGCTGACCCCCACAGCACCAGGCTTCAGGCATGGCCCAGCACAAGGCTGGCACTCAGAGCCCACGCCATCAAACCAGTACCTGCAGGCCAGGGACCCATCAGCTGAGATACAGGCACCAGATTTTCTCAGCACCAGACCAGCCCCTGTGGCCATAGGCTCCAGGCCAGTAACCGTGGACTGAGCCTATAAGTCTGCACCGGCCACAAACAGGATCTTGCAACCCCAGGTTCCAGGCCAGTCTGATAGACTAGGTGTCACAGGGTTGGGCTCCACAGGCCCAGGTTTCAGGTCCACCCAAGCACCAGGCCAGTTCCTGTAGCCCTAGTCATGCGGCCAGCACCCTTGGACACATCCTCCAGGCTGACCTCTGCAAGTTTGGACCACAATCCCAAAAGATACAATCCTGAATGCCATAATCCCAAATGCTGAAATATCAAAAATCCCTAACATCTAAAATTTTAAACATCAAGCCAGGTGCGGTGGCTCACTCCTGTAATCCCAGCACTTTGGGAGGCCAAGGTGGGTGGATCGCATGAGGTCAGGAGTTCAAGACCAGCCTGGGCAACATAGTGAAACTCCAACTCTACTAAAAGCACAAAAATTAGCCAGTTGTGGTGGCACACGCCTCTAGTCCCAGCCACTCGGGAGACTGAGGCAGGAGAATCGCTTGAAACCAGGAAGCGGAGTGAGCCAAGATCATGCCACTGCACTCCAGCCTGGGTGACAGAGCAAGACTCTGTCACAGAAATAAATAAATAAATAAAATTTCAAACATCACAATCACAGGATAGTTGTGTCATTTTAGATGAAATACATCTTGTTTTTGCCTTTGTTTGAAAATTGAGTATGGTTTAAGGAGCTACGTATGGGTACAAGGTGACAAAGGGTAGACTTATGGACTTACTTTTAGAGTCAACTTGACTGAATTAAGGAATATCTAGAAACCTAGTAGAAAATTATTTGTGGTGTGTCTGTAAGAGTGTTTCCAGAGTAGATTAATGTGTGAGTCTGTGTGGGCTAGGTGGGGAAGATCTGCCCTCAGCTTTGACGCGCACCATCAAATCAGCAAGTGTCCCAGACAGAACAAATACAGAAGGTGAACTGGTCTCTCCGAGAGCGGGGAAAGGCTTTTCTTCTGCTTCCTTGGACATCAGAACTCCAGGCTTGCCAGCTTTTGGACTCCAGGACTTATACTAGCAGACACCTAGGTCCTGAGGCTTTCAGGCTTGGACTGAGAGTAACACCATCAGCTTCCCTGACTATCAACATAAAAACATTGAAATTTCCTTCAATAAATGAAGAGATGTCCTTTTTTACACATCTGCATTTGTGAAATATAAAATTCTCGAGATCTCAGCTCTTTGGGCAACTGCATATGCAGTAGTAACCCATTGTGGTTTTTGATTGATCTTGCCAAAAGACTTAGATTGTTCATCATGGTATTTTAGATCACTGCAGTTATAAAGCTGGGTGCACACAATTACCAACCATAGTGATGTGTGTTCATACATTTTGATTTTTGATCTAATTCTTTATGAATATGATTCTCTGCTCCTAACTGTTCTACTCATGCTACTGTCAGTAGTATATTTGAGTGCTTATGCTTGCAATAAGTACTTGCAATAAGTCTCTTGCAATAATATGTAAGTTATTATTTTCTATTTTATTCTGTAAAATGGCCTATGAAGTGTTCTGTCGTGTTTTTATGTGTTTGTAAAGTAAATCCCCTTTTAAAATGTAAATAATGTCTTCTAAAGAATTTTTTAATTTTTTTCAGAATTATATTTTGGGGATTTTGATCTTTCAGAATTTTAAACATTTGAGATTATGGCATTTGAGATTGTGTCTTTCAAGATTATCATTGGCCCACCTGTGGGTAAAGGCACCAGGCACACCTAGCAACATGCAAGTCCCTGTGGCTCCAAACTCCAGGCCTGCCCAAGATTTTAGAACAGCCCAGAATTAGGTTGGCCCACAGAGTCCTAGAATTTGAACCTTCTCCAGGCTGGCACCCCTGGCCTCATGCCCTGTGGACACCTGTGTACACAAGCTCTGGGCTTGCTTAGTGCCAGGTGGGTCCCTGCAGTCTCACCCACCATGCCGGCCCCTATAGCCCCATGCTTCAACAGACCCAGCTGGAGCCTGGGAGGCCTTGGTAGACAGACCAGTTCCCATGGACTGAGGATCCAGGTACCCCTCAGTAGATCCAGGACCCAATGCCATTCCTATGGACTCAGGTGCCAGGCCCACCCCAGTGGACCCAGGTACCAAGCCAATCCTGGCACCTGGCCAGTCCTTGCAGACTCAGGCTCAGAACTCAAACCACCAGAACAGCCTTTATGGACCCTGGCTTCACAGATACAGGCTGCAAGCATATCCTCTCTGTGGACCCAACCAACAGGTGGGTCCAGTGGATCCAAGCCTCAGGCTCAACCTCATGGGCCCAGGCACCAAGGCGAACTTCCAGAGAACTCCAGCAGCAAGCCCGTCCATGGATCATGCCAAATAGCCTGCCCAAAATCTTTGAGTAGGTTGACTGCCAAAGGAGTTTCCCAAATAAAGTCAGTCTGCAAAGACTAGGATGCCTCTCTCTTTCTTCAAATGCACAGACATCAATGTAAGGCAACAAGAAACATGAAAGACCAAGGATATGTAATACCAGCAAAAGAACACAATAATCTCCCAGTAAATGACCCCCCCAAAAATGAAGATATATGAACTGCCTAATAAAGAATTCAAAATAATAGTTTTAAGAAAGATAAGTGAACTTCAAAAAAATACAAACAATTCAATGAAATCAGGAAAACAATAAATGACCAAAATTAGAAATTTAATGGAGAGATTAAAATGATTTTAAAAAAACAAATTCTAGAGCTGAAAATTATAATAAATGAAATGAGAAATGCAGTAGAGGGCATCAACAGCAGAACTGATCAAGCAGAAAATAAAATCTGTCAACTTGTAGACAGCTTATTTAAAAATATATAGTCAGAGGAGAAAAAATAAAAAGGAATAAGAAAAATTATGGGATTTATGGGGTAGTATCAAAAGAGCAAATAAATGTTTTAGTTATAGGAGTTTAAGAAGGAGAGGAAAGAGGACAAGTAATAGAAAGCTTATTTTTACAAAATAAAAGCAGATAACTTTCCAAATATAAATATATAGGAGATTAAAAGTGTCCATTCAGATTCAATCCAAGCAAGGCTACATCAATACATATTATAATGAAACTGTCCAAAATCAAAGACAATGAGAATATCTTAAAAGCAGAAAGAGAAAAGAAGGAAATCTTATATAAGGGAGTTTTAATAAGGCTAGCAGCAGATTTTTAAGCAGAAGCTTTGCAGGCCAAGAGCGAGTCAGATGATATATCTGAGATGCTGAAGGGAAAAAAAAAAAAAAAACTACTAACCAAGATTACTGTATCTAGAAAACTTATCCTTCAGAAATGAAGAAGAGATGATGACTTTCCCAAAAAACAAAAGCTTAGGGAGTTTACCACCACCAGACCTGTCTTACAGGAAATGATAAAAAGAGTTTTTCAAATCAAAAGAGAAAGAAATTAATTAGTAATATGAAAATGTATAAAAATATGAAACACACTGGTAAAAGTAAGTACACAGTCAAAATCAGAATATTGTAATACCATAATAGTAGTGTGTAAATCACTTATATCTTTGGTATAAAGGCAAAAAGACCAAATTGTTAAAAACAATAATAGTATGATAATTTGTTAAAGGATACACAATGTGAAAAGAAATAGATTGTGACCTGCAAAAGATAAAATGGGGAAGACAGAATAAAAATGTTGAGTTTTTCAATGTGACCAAATTTAAGTTGCTATCAGCTTAAAATGGCCTATTATAAGATGTTTTATGTAAGCCCCATGGTAAACACAAAGCAAAAACCTATCGTACATACACAAGATAAAAAAAAAGGAATCAAAGTATTTAACTAGAGAAAATCACCTAATCACAAAGAAAGACAGGAATAGAAAAAGAAAGAGAGAGAGAAAGAGAGAGGATGAAAGAAAGAAAAAAGGAAGAAAGAAAGAAAGAAAGGAGAAAAGAAAAGAAAGAAAAAGGAAGCAAGGAAGGAAGGAAGGAGAAAAGAAAAGATCACCCAAATTGAAAAGGAAGAAGTTAATTTGTTCCTGTTTGCAGACATCATGATCTCATATATAGAAAACTTTAAAGACTCCACCCAAAAACTATTAGAACCAATAATTCAGTAAAGTTGCAGGATACGTAATTAACATACAAAAACAGTAGCATTTCTATACACTAACAATAAACTATCCGAAAAAGAAATCAAGAAAACAATTCCAGTCACAATAGCTACCAAAAAATAAAATAAAATGATTAGAAATAAACTTAACGAAGGAGGCAAAAGACCTATACACTGAAAACTATAAAACATTGAGGAAAGAAATACAGAAAGGCAAAAATAAATGAAAAGATATCCCGTGTTCATGGATTGGAATAATTAATATTGTTAAAATGTCCATAATACCCAAAGTGATCTACAGATTCAATATAATCCCTATCAAAATTCCAATGGCATTTGTCACACAACTAGAGAAAACAATTCTAAAATTCATACGGAACTAGAAAAGACCCCAAATAGCCAAAGCAATTTTGAGCAAAAAGAACAACACTGGAGATTTTACATTACCTGAATTCAAAATAAACTTCAAAGCTACAGTAATCAAAACAACATAGTATTGGCATAAAGCAGATACATAGACCAACAGAACAGAAGAAAGGACTCAAGAAAAAACCATGCATTTACAGTCAATTGATTTTTAACAAGGTGCCAAAAACACACAATGGAAAAAGGACAGTCTCTTCAATAAATGTCACTGAAACAACTGGATATCCACATGAAGAAGCATGAAATTAGACCCTTATCTCACACTATATGCAAAAACCAACTCAAAATGGCTTAAAGACTTAAATGTGAAGCCATTGTGGAGGACAGTGTGGTGAATCCTCAAGGATCTAGAACCAGAAATGCCATTTGACCCAGCAATCCCATTACTGGGTATATGTCCAAAGGATTATAAATCATCCTACTATAAAGACACATGCACACGTATGTTTATTGCAGCACTGTTCACAATAGCAAAGACTTGGAACCAACCCAAATGCCCATCAATGATAGACTGGATAAAGAAAATGTGGCATATATACACCATGGAATACTATGCAGCCATAAACAAGGATGAGTTCATGTCCTTCGCAGGGACATGGATGAAGCTGGAAATTATCATACTTAGCAAACTAACATAGGAACAGAAAACCAAACACCGCATGTTCTCACTAATAAGTGGGAGTTGAACAATGAGAACACATGGACACAGGGAGGGGAACATCACACACTGGGGCCTGTCAGGGGTTTGGGGGCTTGGGGAGGGATAGCATTAGGAGAAATACCTAATGTAGATGATGTGTTGATGGGTGCAGCGAACTACCATGGCATATGTATACCTATGTAACAAACCTTCATGTTCTGCACATGTATCTCAGAATTTAAAGCATAATTAAAAAAAAAAAAAGAAAGGAACAATGTTATGTCCTTTGCAGGGACATGGATGCAGCTGGAGGCCATCATCCTTAGCAAACTAGGGTAGGAACAGAAAATCAAACACTGCATGTTCTCACTTATAAGTGAAAGCTAAATGATGAGAACACATGGACAGATAGAGGGGAACAACACACACTGTCAGAGGGTGGGGAAAGTAACTACCGCTACTAGTCTTAATACCTGAGCGATGAAATAATCTGTACAAAACTTCCATGACACATGTTTACCTATGTAACAAACCTGCACATGTACCCCTGAACTTCATAAAATTATTGGAAAAAGAAAAAAAAACTACCAGAACACGTAAGAGAAAAGTTCCATAACATTGATCCGAGCAATGATTTTTTTTGGATATGACCTCAAAAGCAAAAGCAAATAAAGCAAAAATAGACAAATAAGATTACATCAAATTCAAAAGCTCATGCAAGCCAAGGAAACAATCAACAGAGTGAAGAGACAACCTACGGGATGGGAGAAAATATTTGCAAACTCATACATCTGATAATCATTTAATATTCAAAACATACAAGGAATTCAATTCAGTAGCAAGAAAACAAATAACCCAATTAAAACATAGCTAAAGGACCTGATTAGACATTTCTCAAAAGAATAAATACAAATGGCTAGTAAGTATAAACCAAAATGCTCAACATCACTCATCATCAGGAAAATGTAAATTGAAACTATAATCAGATATCATTTCACACCTATTGGAATGGATATTATCAACTAGATGAAAGATAATTGCTGGTGAGTATATGGAGGAAAGGAAACCCTTTCACGTTGTTGGTGGGAGTAAATTAGTGTAGTCATTATAGAAAGCAGTATGGAGGTTTCTCAAAAATATTAAAAATAGAACTACCATTGGATCTGGCAATCCCAATACTGGGTGTATATCCAAAGAAAACGAAATCAGTATGTCAGAGCGATATTTACACTCCCATGTTTATCGCAGCATTATTGGCAAATAGCCAAGATACCAAATCAACCTAAGTGTTCATCAATGGATCAATGGATAAAGAAAATATGCTAAATATATACAAAGGAATACTATTCAGCCTTAAACAAGAAGGAAATTCTATCAAGTGAAATAAACCAGGCACAGAAAGACAGATACCACATAATCTCACATATATGTGGAATCTAAAAAATCGAACTAATCCAAGTAGAGAGTAGAATAGTGATTAACAGGAGCTGGATACATGGGGGTTTGGGGACAGGTTGGTCAAAGGATACAAAATTCCAGTTCGAGAGGCAGAATATATTCCTAATCAATTGTACAATGTAGTGACAATAGTTAATAACAGTACTATACTTCGAAAAAAGCTAAGAGAATAGATTTTAAGTGTTCTCACCATAAAAAAAGGGATAAGTATCTGAGGTAATGGATATGTTAATTAGCTCTATTGAGCCTTTCCACAATGTATGCATAATCTAAAACGTCACGTACAAGATACTACAATTTTTAGTTGTCTATTTTGAAAATAATTTGTATGAGGTTTGCAGAAATAGAAAAGTGAAGATTCAGTCATTTAACAGTACGAACCACTTTAAAGGAGTCTTAGATTTTCAGAAGTGAGTCCTGAAGAATATAGACTCAGGCAACAGATGTTTAGTAAAGCCATCCTCAGTTTTCTAAGAAAAAAAAAACATACACATACAAACAAAAAACAATGGTCAAGTCCTGAAAGGGTATCTTTTGCTTAGGAATTTCAGTAATTGATAGATCCAGGAAATCTCACAGAGGAAAAACAGATTTCCAAATGAGTCATTCCATGGAAATGGTTCAGTGGAATGGCTACATTCCCGAGCTTGGCTTCCCAGAGGTCTCCTTGGCCAGAAATGGTGGACCGCAGCAGGAACTTCTCAAATCATGCCAAGATCCTGGGACTGACCTGGAATGGAACCATAGAGAAGCTGGAACAGAAGCTGTTTGTTCATTTGCCAACATTTACCTCAGTATGAAACTGCCAAATAAAAAATGCCAACAAATTTTTAAGAGAATTCCCCTTGGCTGCACAACAATAAGAAAAGGACCAAGTAAAAATTAAGATGTAAATATTTACAATGCCCTTTCCTGAGCTCAGTGCACAGAATCTTGCCTAACATTTGACAGCAGGAAGCATCCTTTCATCAATTTTGTGTTATAATCAACCTTATGAATTAAGAATAAAACCTTAAATCAGATCATGATACACAGTTGAGGCTATTTCCCACATAGGCACACCAATGCTGGAAAACATACACGTTTAAAAAAAAGAACACCAATTTGTAGGACCTAAGTCCAGAAAATATAAGGATAAATATACATCTTACTTATTAAGCTTTATGTGCTTTTCAACTGAAGGCCTTGTTAAAGGAACAGTCAAGTATAATTACTTGGTCATTGGACCAAAAATAAAGTATAATTTTCTATATATATGTGTCACAGAAAGAGGCCACTTGGGATAGTGGCCCAAAATTGGGTATACAGGAGATTTCAGTAGAGATGCTTTCATTATTGCATTGCAATAAAGATTTACAAGTTAATCAAATGCCATGAACTGTTTCTTGGATAATCTATGCAGCCAACACTGCACTGACGAGTAGGTGTTTAAATTTACAGCCTCAAAGCAGTGGAAGTTTGCTGACAGATACAGCACAGAACATCTTAGTAGGAAAACACCCTTGAAAGCAATTCTTTATTATGTTCTCAACATCCTCTTTCCCACCTGTGCCTGTAGCCCCAGGAGCTGCCAGCCCTTCAGTAATGACACACAATCTATTAGCTTAAAACACTGAGGCAGTTGGACAGGAGCTATCTTTGGACTAAAGTACATTATCTGTCTGCTGTTTACCTCTTAACTCATGCCTTGTTATGCCCACGTACCCTGCGGCCCCCTTTTAAGTATGTTTGCCTATGCATGTAATGGGAGTGAGTGAACAGGCTTGGTTTGGGAATTCTCCCAAATAGCTTCATTGGTGATCTTAACCAGTACTATCCAACTCAACCCCTAAATGTGAGTAGACCACAAAGAAGTCAGCATGTCCCCGGTAGTCTAATTACATTGTTATTTAAGCACATTCTGTTCTTTTTAATATTTTGTTTTTATCTTTTACTGTTATTAAGCTTAATAATGTAATACTGTATCTGATATTTTAAATTCTATATATACACCAAAAAAAGGAAAGTTGAAGGAGGAGGTCAGACACATAAAAGTGTGATATCTCCAGTCAGAGCCAAATTCCTAAAGGGTTAGCCCATTAAACAGCCAAGCAAAATAAGACACAATCGGTGCTAACTTCATTTTCAAAAGTTCCCACGTGTAGGTTTTATAAGTGCCTAGAGGGATGAGTTAGCCTCAATTGTGTCTTGTTTAATTTGGCCACATAAAGGGCTAACCCTTTTCTAACTTGGCTCTAGTTGTAGATATCTCACCTCTAACGTCTGAACTTGATTCTTAACTTGGCTTTTTCAGTGCACATTAAATGTTTCTGATTTGGTATCACTCTAAAAGAATTTGTAAGTGGTTTCTTTGCACTATGTCTGGACGGATTGGGGTCAGGTGTGATTGGTGGGTTTCCACTGTTAAATTATTCCACGCTCCCTCACCCCCACCTAATGGCTACACCCTCTGAGTTCATCTTCTGAGTGGGAGGCCAAAATGTCCTGAGATCAGGTACTGGGGAACTTAGATATACACACTGCAATTGCAACAAAACAAAATTGATATCTTACTTTGTTGAATAAATGTGTTGTCTTTGCCAAGAGCTTCTGATTGACAATTCTAACTTGAGAAAAAAATAAAGAGAAATTGTCTAATCTAGTAGATAGAATGCAGAAATTAAGTCATTATTTCTATTTCTCCATGTGTTCAATAGACTACAATTTATTACAGAATTCCCTAGTTTATGATTTAGCATGAAGAAATACAATTGGAATAAACCTCTAAACTCCCTCATAGAAATTAACTGCATTCATTTCCCCCAATGCACACACACAAAAAAAGAATTTAATCCTACCTGTAGAGATTCATAAAACACAAGATAACCTAAATTATTATAAGAAAGAAGAAAACTTGTGTAAAGATTCATAAAATGGAGTAAGCAATGAGTAGATGAACTACAAGTCTTAGAGTCAGAAAACTGCATCTGTACACTGAGTTACGAGTTTTATAACCAGTGGTAAGTCATTTGACCTCACTGAGCCTCCATTTTCTTGTGCATAAATAAAAATTATAATAATTTCTACCTCACTGAGAGAATCACATGAGACTACAAACATGAAAGTGCCCTGTAGAGTATAAATTCCAATAACGTATTTCACAAATACTATAAAAGAATTAGAGAATGACTAAGTGTTAAATTACAGTGTGACTATAACTGCGAGAGTTCAGAAAAAGGATAGTCCTATGAGTTGGAGATTAGAAAGTGTGCTCTGGAACAGGTGCGATTTGAGGTGGACCTTAAAGGATCTGTTCAATTTGAGCAATACAAGGAAAGAAGAAAGTCCTCTGAATAAGAGAGATAGAAAAGGAATCGGGAGAGGGAGAAGCCTGGCGAGCAGCAGAAACAGATGCATACAGAGAAAAATCACTGCATATAGAGGAGAGGTGTTAGCCATGAGAAAACAAGAGATAACAGTGCACACCAAGGAGTAACAGAAAAGGGACAGGAGTGACTGAAGGAGCCCTGTATGGACTGAACATTTATGTCCCCCCAATAAGCTGAATCCTTAGTACCCAATTCATAAGCTGAATCCTTAGTACTCAATATGACGGTATTTAAAGACGGAGTCTTAGGGAGATAATTAGGGTTAGATAAAGTCATGAGGGTGGGGCTCTGGTCTAATGGGATTAGTACCATTTTAATAAGAGACACCAGTGAGAGTGCACTTTCTCTCTCTCTTTCTCTCTCTCTCATTATGGGTACACAAAAAAGAGGTCATGTGAGCACACAGCAAGATGGTGGCCACCTGCAATCCAGAAGAAAAGGCCTCAGAATGAAAACAACTCTGCCAGCCCTTGATCTTGTACTTCTCAGCCTCCAGAACTGTAAGAAATAAATTTCTGTTGTTTAAGCCATCCAGTCTATGGGATTTTGTTATGGCAGCTGGAGCTAAGACAAGTCCCAGGTATGGAAAGCCTCAAAAGTCAGACAGAGTGATTGGGCTAATGCGTGGACTATAGGCTCCTGGACAGGGTGACAAAAGGAAAGGGGTATCTTTGGAATAGTATTGCAGTAATGGTGCACGGCGTGAAATGAAAAGAAATGAGGCTGAAGGCAGAGAAGCAAGCCAGGAAGCTGTTTCTAAAATCCATATATTGTGTGATGAAGTAATGATTGGAAACAGCAAAACGACTGGAGAGGGGAGGGTGAACCTAATGGACATTTCTAAGACACAACAGTATCCAGTGATTGCGAGAGAAAAAGAGGAAAAAGTCATCCTGACTGTTAATTAGGCTCTGGTCTCATTTGCCTATTTTTAAAAAATGGATGAAGGGCTTGGGGTAAGCAGGTTGAATTGCTCAAAACAAGGAACTCAAAAACTATTATTATAATCATCATCCTCATTATTAATATAAAGTGCTAAGTCATTACTCATGGGTTGGCAAATCAAAGGCTGGGAAATGAGAAGAACTATGTTCAGTTTTTGGCTTAATTCCAAGTCATATCTCTAACTTCAAAGTTTCCAAGGAAGCTGCTTCCACATCCAGCAAAATAGGAATAAGTAGCCAAACACGCTCTTATTTCTCTCATAAGTTTATCTGTGAGTTAGTGAAACAGCATTTGTGAATAGTTGGAGCCCTGCAAAAATATTGCCTTGCAAATATAAAAATGACTAAGCCCAAGTAACTGTTATTAATAATTATTCATGGCCAGTGGAACAACTAACCTTCAAAAAAATGTTTTTTTATGAGGAGTGTCAGAAATTAGGACTCAGCATTTCATTACGGGGCATACATTAGTTATTCAAAGAATACACTGAAAATGTAGATATTTACATCGCCAGATTTTTCTGCTTAATTAAATGTAAATCATCTTAGTAGATGATTTTATGATGTCTTAATAGATTTTATTATGTCTTAGTAGACATTATCTCAATATCTAAAGGAACTTTTCCCTTCTAGAGTCTGTTTATATATATCAGAGATAAAAATACACAAGAGATGTGAGCAGAAACATATATTCATCAGATCACAGAAACTATTTTAGGCAGTTCTTTGTTACTAAAAATGGTTTGATGAACTATTTATTTGTGTGTGTGTGTGTGTGTGTGTGTTCGTGTGTTTTGTACAAATCTAATTTAGAACATTGGAACTATAAATAACTTTAAAGATCTAGTGTAATTCTCTTATTTGACAGATTCAACCACTGCAACCCAAGCTTATATACTCACATTTCACCAAAAAAAAGAACTGAGGTAGAGAGTTAAAGTAATTTAGCAAGGTCATCAATGGGGCAAGTGGCAGAGCTCAGACTTACATGTGTGGCTGAAATTCCAAACCTGTCCTTTTTAATGCCAAAGCCCATGATCTTTACATCATGTCATGCTGCCTGCCTGTCCTCTGCCCAAAGGCAACATTAGGAACACAGAGCCACTTTAAGAGAGCTGGGTGAGGCCACCCTGGGCCTCAAAATACCTAACATGCTTCAGGATAATCCACTCTCCAAGAGGACCTGTTGATTTGGGGAAGAGCCAAACTCACCCCTAACCACATCTTCCCAGATCAGATTTTTCATGCAGTTACCGAGTTGAGCTCAAAACCAAATCTGAAACTGAAGCCCAGAGACAATGCATCACCCCTGTTTCTTTCCACCTGTCCTTCCTACCTGGCTTTCCTCAGAAGGTGAGATTGGGAGATAAGGAAGGCTTGCCTTCCGGGCCCTCTGACCTCTGCTACTTCCCCTCCTAAGTTACCGAGAACTCTTCCCGCAGCCATTGGTTCAGCTCGACCCCTGTAGCGTCCCATGCATGCAGCCGCCCACTTCGCCCAAATCCGGGGCCTGGGTTTCTGACATCGCGCTTCTTGAGTTTCAGGTGTGATGATCTAATTGTTGCAAAGACAAAATTTACCAAAATGTGCTTCTCTTAACTCACAAATAAAACACTTTTCATATTCAAGTAAGTTTTGGAAACTGTTGATTATATTCTTTTCTTGGAAATTCACTCTACACATAATAAAGCCTTTGGGAAATTTCTAGTTAAAAGAAGAAAGAGATGGAGAAGAAGAAAGAGAAGGAAAGGAAGAAAGAGCTACAGGGAGGAAGAGGAAGACGAAGAGGAGGAGGATGGGGGAAAGGAAGAGAAAGAGGAGGAAGAGGAAAAAAGAGAAGAGGAGGAGGAGAGGTAGGGCAAGAATCCTTTGTTTCTATTTAACCCAGGGTTTGCCAAGCTTGTCTGGTCACAGACCCCCTTTGTTTACTTAATATGTCTCAGAAATAATATTCTGTAAAATGCATTTTAGAAAAATTTGCACTAAGGTCTTTATGCCTGTAATTGGATTAATGTGCTGCTCCTCCTTGCTAATGTACTTGTAATTTAACTTGAACTTCCTAGAAATATACCCTAACCCAAGGGAACAATCCCTGGAGGGAGAATCTTATACAAATGGCAGTCCCTTGAAGGAGGTGAATGGCAGAGTTTTTCCCGCCCCACAAAATGTCATAAGGAAATGCAGTCCGCCTGGCACAGATGCCGCCAGCCCCTCCATGCCTGCTCCTACTGTGAACACCTACTGGGGACCCAGGAGTCTCCGTGGCAGGGCTTTTTTCAAAATCACATTTTTATACACAAAAGCATACGGATATAAAATCCCCGAGGAGAAAATTGAAATGATACGGTTTTATCACACAATTTTTTTCTGCAGCATTTATTGAAAAAGGCATTATCACATGGAATCCCTTTGAATTGCATTTTGATTTTGTAATTTTATTTATTCATGGTTTTCTGATGTCAAGGTGTTGTGGGAGCTTAAAATTCTATTTTAGATCCACTTAATTGTGTTTGAAAAGATCTATGAAAACAGTTCCTGCCGTGTGACTTGTCAGTGTTATCTGTGCTCTGGGAAATGGCTCCAGCAGCTTCCTGCAGGGGTCCTGCCAACAGGCTGCATTTTTTCTCACCATCACACTCCTCACCACAACCAGCTCAAACCAAGCCTCATAAACCCGACTGACAAACCTCACAAATATCCATCTCCCCTCCTCTACACTCAGCTCCGCCTGTTGAAGTGATATTGCTCCAGTGGTTGATGATCAATGCTGGATTAACCAGAGCCTCTCCTAGCCTTTCCTTTTGCTTCTCCTTCTCCTAAATTTGTCATCGTCCTCCTCGTTAGCCTCTCCAATGCTCCCTCTCCTATTGCATCTACTACTGCAGCATCAGCAGATGAGCCAGAAAATAAATAGTGGCAAAATTCCTTCTAAGGCAGCCTCATTTGCAATGGCAATGGGAGCGAAAATGGACAATGGCCCATGGAGGCTTCCACAAGCTCATAATTGTGTCTATTTGCTTCCTTCTCAGTCATCTAACATTCATTCATTTGTCGAAAAGAAAAATTGAGGGCCTACTTTGCTTATAACAAGATACGATGGTTAATTTTATGTGTCAACATGACTAGGCTAAGGGATGCCGAGGCAGCTGGTAAAACATGATGTCTGGGTGTGTCTGTGAGGGTGTTTCCGGAAGAGATTAGCATTTGAATTAGTAGACTAAGGAAGATCCACTCTCACCCATGTGGGTTGGCACCATCCAATCCATTGAGGGCCTGAATAGATGAAAAATGTGGAAAAGGGTCAAATTCACTCTCTGAGCTGGGACATCCATCTTCTCCTTCCCTCAGACATCGGCACTCCTGGTTATTGGGCCTTGGGACTCAGACTGGGACTTTCACCATCAGGCCCCCTGGTTCTCAGGTCTTCACACTCAGACTTAGGCTAAATTACACCACCAGTTTTTCTGGTTCTCCACCTGGCAGGTGGCAGATGGTGGGACTTCCTGGTCTCCATTATCATGTGAGACAATTCTCACAATACATTTCTTCATATGTATATATAGATATATATATATGTCTCCTATTGACTCTGTTTCTCTGAAGAATTCACATTACTACACAAGCAGATATGAAGAATCACGATCTGTAGTTATTTCTCACCCAGACTTTCAATATAGTTGGGTAAAAAACCTTACCACGAAAAAAAACATTTATAATGACACAGTGGCAAAACAACAGTGCATGTGGCATATTGCTTGGATTTTATAGAATGCATTCACTTTTTTAAAAAGCTTTCTTTAACTCCTACTGTGTGCCAGGTAATATGCTTGGGGCTAGCAGTGAATGAATGAAAGAAGATCCCTTGCTGTCAAGGAGCCCACTTAATGTCTAGCAAGGGAGAGGGAAAAATTAATAAGCCCCTACAGGATAGTGAGACGAATGCTTTAAAAGGAGTGTTTCAAAAGTGCTGTAGAAAAACAGAAATTCCAGCCATGTGGGGATCTAGAAAAGCTTCCCCAGGAAAGACATCCTGAAGTGAATTTTGAAGTGGAGAAAAAGTCTGACATGGTTGTAAAAGGGATAAGAGCATTTCAGTGAGGAAGAGCAGGAAAAATGTTAAACGGTTCATAAGTGAGAGAGAACATGCCGAGTTTGGAGAACTGGGGCTCATTTGCCGTGGATGGGGCATTTGTTGCACATACAGGTGTCAGGAAACAATGATAGGAGAGGAGGTGCCAGTCCAACCGTGGGGGATCTAATATGTCCTACCAAGAAATATGGACTTTATCCTTAGGTAAAGCAGAATCATCGTCACATTTTGGACAAAGAAATCATGTAATGTAATTTGAATATTACAAAAATCACTGAGGCAGAAATACAGGATGAATTTAGGCAAGAACTAATCCAGGAGCGGAGAGAATGTGAACCAAGACCGAAATGGTGAGAAATCAAGGGTGATTTCCAAATGTCTGGCTTCAGAGTGTGAGGCAGTGAGGATTCCATTTACTAAAATATGTTTGAGGGAGACTGATTTTATTGGTTGAGTTTGAGGTGAACAGATTCGGGTTTTCTATGGGATATTCAAGTGGAGGTATCCATTAGATATGAGTATAGGCTAGAGATAAACATGAGTACTTTCTGCATGTATGGTGGCAGTGGAAGCCATGGAAACACTAAGTTTGTCAAATGCTGTGAGATCATCCAAAGGAAATCCCACAGAGGGAGGGGAGCAGAAAGATGCTAGATCTCTAGGCAACTCCAACATCCACTGGGCAGATAGAAGAGGAAATAACAGCAGCAATTGAGAAGCTGTCCAGAAAAAAAGCTAGAGAATCAAGGTAAAAATGGTGTCATGGAAGTGACTCCTCCCGTTGTGAGCCTAAGGAAAAGGGGAGGATTCTTCCCTCTGTGTAGGAACTGAGGCCTTCGATTTTTGCAGGCCTTGCTGAGGGACAAGGGCATAACATCAGAGATCCAGCACTACCTCTTTTATGTCCTGACTGTTGATATATTCTTTGCTCTGCCTTTTTGCTGGTATGGTAGCAAACTGATATGAAAGCAATCTGATTCATCTCCCTAATCTATCTTCAAACTGAGGAAGACCTCTGTGATCTTCCTGGCCTACTTAATTACTACTTCTTGTTTACCAATAAGGAAAACGAGGCTCAGAGAGGCTGAGACTTGCCCTCTCACACAGGTAATAAGAATTAGCACCAGTATTAAACTCCCACCTGGCTTCAAATGGAATCATTTTCCACTATATTCTACTGGTTCTAATAACATTCCTCATTTGTACCCTTTTTTAAAAATCTTTTCAAATTCTTTCTTCCAAATTGATCCAAATTAAAACTGGAGACCGTTTTTGAAATTTGACCTTGCAGCCCTCACATAAATGGGAACCTCATTGTACATTCTGGAAAGCAGCCTATGAAAAATACAGACCAGTAAAGATTTTTAGTTATTCTTGCTGTGTAAATGCTGTGTTTCTGTTGTATTTTCCCTTCTTCTATTTGAAAAAGACAAAAAAAAAAAATAGATAAATGAATGAATGAATGAAAACTTCAAACTTCAATCAGGCCTTAGAATAGCATTGATCAATAAGATCAATTGCATTTTATTTGAAAGCAACCCAAGGAAGAAAAGTAAATCCAGGTGATCATATATAAATATTCTACAAATAATATGCAAATAGAATTTGTATGACCATATCATGTATCCAGGAAAAAGACCCATGAAAACCATAAAAGACAATTAGTCTCAACCTCAGTGTCATATTTTGTGAGTCAGACAACTATGTAATCTTAAGTAAAATATACTGTGCGAATGGGGTGCTGTGTAAGTTGGGGTCAGATTAAAGAGGCTATTTTTGTTTAATCTAGGAGAATATTTTTTAAAGCATCAGAATGTATCCCCAGTGACTGAAATTATTATGCTGCAAAAAGGAAAGAAATTAGGTCAAAACTCATTATCAAGCGGCATTTCCACAAGCAGCAGGGGAATATGCTGTTTCCTATCAGACATTACATCCAGAGTCTGGGTAGGTTTCTTTCCTGAATCTGAGCCTAAAAAACTACTTCATTTCCTCACCTTTCCCAGCATTTATAAGTAACCAAGTTTCAACAGTGGTCATGAGTAGTAGACAAACTACTCCAATTCCCTGTGCTGTAAAACTTATTTTAAAAAGCAACTTGTAAATTCAGAAGCTTGCTTCAGTTTCTTCTGTCAACCAATAATGGCCAACTATCTCCATCCTCAGGAACGGACAGAGAAAAAATATTACAGCCAAAAATTACTTTCTTTTTTTTAACTAGAATAAATTATTTTTGGCACAATTTTGCATCCATTTCTTCCCCTCTGGAGGACAGTTTTGGAATTTAGGGCTCTAGACTTGAATTATCAACTTTGGATTTTGCTTTAGGGCCATGATTCTAAGTGACTGAGAGCATTAATTGTGGTGTTCTTTGTTCCACTGGCATCTTTCTTCAGAAAGTTCCAAGCAATCCTGTTTGGTGTTTTATCTCTTTATCACAGAAGCCCTAGAAAGTAAAACTAGCACTATGATTAATCTACTTTTTAAAATATGAAAATGTTTCTATCGTGTGCATAATTCTATGCAGTGAAGTAAGATGCCTACCTATTTATTTATAATTTTGTTATCCAATGAGAGTCATAGTTTATTTCTGATATTCAGGCTCTATTAAGGCAGATACTTTGTATTGTTTACTGGATGAATGAATAGATAGATGGATAAATAAATGAATACATAGTTATATACCATAATCTTAGTGTACCTTATTCTTCCATTTACTTCTGACAAAGGTAGGTGAATGAAAAATGAATGATGGATGCACAGATGAATAGATGGTTAGAGAAGTAAGTGGATAGAGGATATTTGAATGGAAAGAAAGATAGGTGGGTGGGTGGTGGATGAATAAAGGAAAAGATGCATAGATAGCTCAGTGTATGGACAAATGGATGAATGGCACTGATAATTCTGACCAAAGATGTCATTTTAAGCCATGGGTGAGTACACAAGAATCTCAAGTGACATCCACTAGGAGCTCAAGCAATAGAAAATCCACAGAGATAAAAGGAAGAACTAGGAAGAACTAAGTTGGATTAGAAATGAGTAGCGTTTGCTGGGGGAAAAAAAAAAGCTTCAGGCAAATAAAACATAGTTGGGTCACCAAGTTTGGGGTTAAATCCAATACAGGGTTCCATATTGCTGTAGTTCTACAAAGACTCCCGCAGAGTTTGCTGCAGGATAATGAAGAGGAAACCAAGATACAAGCCAAGGGCATTGGCTCCAACCATCCTTCCATCCCCCAGTTGAACTAGAACAGCTCCACTGGTATCACTTTTACATACTGTGGCTCCTTATAAGATTTTACTTAAAAGGACATTCCCACTTTGACAAAAAGTAAACTAAAATGATGAATAAATGAATGAATGAAAACTTCAGCAAATTTTAGTGAGGCCATAGAATAACACTGATCAATAGTATTGGTCACCTTTTAACTTCAAAATAACCTGAAAAAAAAAAAATCAACCCAGGTGAACATATACAAATGTTCTACACATAATATGCAAATAGAATTACCATACCATTGCCAGGTAACATATTCATAAAATGGAAATAATTGTTAAAGCATCCTCTAAACTAGGAGGAATTATGTCCTGCTTATCTTACAGGACTGTCCTAAGGCAAACGACCTACTGTAAGAGAAAAAGGCTTTGAAACTCACAAAGAGCTTCATAAGTATATGGCATTATCAAAATTACAAGAAATACAAAAAATTTGAGATTTAAGAAAAAGCTAATTTGTCTTAATTATGCATTTTCTTTTGCCTTGTTTTCTTTCTCATTCATCCACCCAGCCCTAGGTCTTTCCAGACTCCATTTTTTACAAAATCACTATCTTGGTATATTTTACCCTTCCTTCTTTTCATTCCTTTCACTTCTAAGAGAGCTAGATATAATAATAAATATAAAACTAATAAATATAAAAACATGATTAGAAGAATTTGGCTGCAAGTATGAGGGTTAGGAAAGACAAAACAGCATCAAAAAGGATTTTGATTTTTATTTCCAAGGCCAATCTGTTGGGCAGAGCAAGGTGAGGGGAGTCCCTGAAAATATCTTTTGTCTCAGCCACCTGGGTCATCTCAGGGTTCTTAAGACCCTTGGGAATAAGCTACTGGATCTTTTCCATAGAAGGCGCAACTTCAGTCAGAGTTGAACCAGGATTCCGACAGCCTCAGCCTGCGCAACAGCAACTTGAGCCCTCCAGGCAACTAAGAACCAATTATTTTCTAAAGTATATTTCAGATCAGCAATTTTGAGATGTGTTTTCAATATTGCAATACTATCTTGGTTATCTATTGCTATGTAACAAATCACTCCAATATCTACTATCTCCAAACAACAGTTATCATTTACTACCTCTCACAATTCAGTGGTCAGACCAGGAGTCTTCTGATGGTCTCTCTTGGAGTCTTTCATGAGATTGTAATCAAATGTTGCCTGGGCCTGGAGTCATCTGGAAGCTCGATTGGGAAGCTGAGAGACAGCCCCACTCTCGTGCCTCATAGGCTCAGTGCTGACCACAGGGTTTCTTCAAGAAGATAGCCAGCCTTCTTACATAGTGGCTCAGGGGTCCCAAAAAGTGACTATTTCAAGAGGAAGGAAGCAGAAGCTGCGAGTTTCTTAAAAGCTAGGAACAGAGCTGGCACGGGGTCACTCCTGTTGCATTCCATGGGTAACATGAGCCACAGACCAGCCCAGATGTAACGTGGGAGGAGACCACACAAAGATTTGAACACCCTAAGACATAGCTCATTAGGGGCCACCTTTGGAGACATCATACAGAATTATTGTGAAAAGTGCTTCCATTAATCAAAAACATTAAGAGATATGGAGATTTTTAACATCACATAATAATCCTCATAATAATAGGGATCAGAATTATCTGTCTAGAGAGTATGGTTCCATTGACATGCCTTAGGTACCTACCATATACATAGCGGCTATGGCCACAGAAGATTAGGTTTTAGGTGCATCTCTGTATGTAGATTATAAGAGTATACACTGTGACTACAAAGATGTAATCTCAAGCTGGTGTACCAACCTTGGAATGTAACTGGTTGCTAAGAAATGAAAATGAAAACCATGTGTGTGTGTGATCTAATGCCATTAATGGACATATAAATTAATTCCCTTCTTTCATTTGATTCCAGGCATTTTACTTACCTTACATCATCTGAGTTTCTCAATAATTCCTGTGCCACCATGTAAGAAGTTACATGTGTTTGTGACTCCTGGACAACTGTAGTGATATGCTCCATCCTTGATTATCTTATTATTTTCATTTAAGCTAGCCCAATCCAAAATTGGTAAAGGATGCAAAGTGGTCTCAATAGTATTCTTATCCAAAAGAATATAAAGAAAGAGAACAAAATTAAGGAAGTTCATTTGATAAGAATAACTGATAAAATTATAACTATGGAGCTTCACATAATAAGAGCTGAAACATCCTCTAACATAAATAACTTCAGAGAGTAGTCATAGACTCAGGCTCCTGCCCTCCATCCACAGCTCTGACCTAATGTTATCCTGCTTTCTTGGTTGTGATACTGTAATCATACATTAAAGCCTGTGACAAGTCACCGAATTCTTAATATATCTCAGAAGTTGAGAAAAACTAGTTATTATGAAGACTCTGTCATTAACAACAACATCCTTAACATCCTTAATGTTATGAGACATCCTTAATGAATGAGACAATGAATGAGAAAAGTCATAATCTGAGTAAAATACCCCGTACTATTTATACCACATGTTAGTTGTTACAACTCCCTCTCCTCCTGTTCTATTTTAACCTATAAGTCTCATTATCAATTAAACCACTTAATGGATAACTTAGCATATTGTGACTTGCTATAACTTAGTGTTTTGTAAAGCCATTTACTGTCCTTTGTTCTTCTATGACATTGCTGATGGCATTTCATCAAAATAGTTCTTCTAGCAAACCTAAAAAGTATAGCCAAATCACTTTTTAAGAATGTTATATTTAAGATTATAATTTTTGAAATGACAGAATTTGTTACTTAAAGAGAAGAAAGAAAAGAAAAGGTATATTTTCTTTCTTTACAGCTGTTTTGGGGTGACATCTACAGAACCACTTTTAAATGACTGCTGTGGAGTCATGTGGTCCATCCTTCATTTCTTCCACAATCGCTTGAGTGCTTGCTCTGTGTAAGACACCATGACAGATGGCTCCTTAGCTCCTGCTTTCAAATATTTTATAACCTACTCAGGAGACAGACAGACAGGCAGTAAAATATATCATGGTTGGTACCACGGCGAGATTAACAAGTGTAATGGAGGCATAAAAGAAGATACCTCAGTCCACTCCAGGAGGTTAAAATGCAATTAATAGAAGTCAAGCTTGAAATAACATTGAAGGATGAGTAGTTTTCTATTCTCATTAGCAGGGAAAAAGCACGTTGAAGAGAATGGTATGTGCAAATGGACAAAAGTGTAGATATGGAGAAATGCTCGTGTGTTTAGGGACTACAAGGACTTAAGTGCTGAAGGAGAGAAAAGTACAAGTGGCCAAAGATGAAGAGAGACTCAGGGGCAGGGCCAGATGATGAAGATCCTTGTTTTCCTCGCAGAGGAATTTGGACTTGATTCTGTAGGCTAAGGAATTGGAAACCGAGGTGGATTGTTACCATATTTGCTTGTGAGGAACTGAGAGACAAGCCTAACAAAAATTGCCCCTAAATTATCAGAACATGCAGACATAGTTTTTCTCCACAGAGATGCCTGGTAACCATAACTTCAATAACCATATTGTCAGCACAGTCACCTTAACTAAAAACACTGGGCCAAACAACCTGAGGAAAAATCTATCCCAATATTACTCTAATATTATTAGCACTGGACATCTGTAGGGTATACAAAAGAATAAAGGAAATATTTTTGTTTGAGCAATTATGAAATAATCGAAGTTTCTGGGATATGCATTGCATATAGATGTGGCTTCTCTTTCTAGTGTGCCAGTTTTGCCCAAAATTGGGTAACAAAAGTAAGCATGTAGATATTTTTCAAAATGGATGAGGTATTTTAAGTTTTTTTTAAAATGTGACTTCTCAACATGGCATTTTAACCTGCTATTCAAACTTTTCTTCCAAATATTCACCCTTCACCCACTCGAAACAAAGTCATTCTTCTGTACAATTATGAGTACGCCAATGGAAACGTCTGACAATCAGTACCCCATAAATTATGTGTGGAGAAGGATAATCCCCTTAGGAGGAAACATGGTCCAGGGGCACATACATATTTTGTAATTTGCTATAATTCAACGTTAGACTGTATATAAGTTAACACCAAACGTTTAAAGGCAGAAATGGTAGCACACTGGATTTTCTCCTCTACTGCACAGCCTCTTTCAACAGTCCTGTGTATTTCACAAGGTTATTTTAAGGATTAAATGAGGAAATGAAAGCACTTTGTAAACTGTAAAGTCCTAACCTGATGTAATGTTTCATTAACGAATGAATTTACAAATGACTAGGACAAGGTGCCTTTTGAACGAATGTTTTCGTTCTTCCATTAATTAGAAAAGGTCTAGTGTGGTCTACCAAGCAAAAGCAAGGGCTGTGGCATTCCCTGATGCCATGGCACAGACGTACACAATTCCAATAGTCTACATCAGACAGTAGCAATCGGGCTGCGTGTACAGACCCATCTGGTTCTCATATCGTCTGAACGAGGTGCTGAAGTGGAGGATTTTTACTTCACTGAATCTGAACAAATCCTCTTGAGCTTTCGCCAGATGATTAAAGATGGTGCAAATTGTCCTCAGCCTGGTCCCCATTCTTTGATGTCCTCTGTCAGCAAACCATAAGGCATCACCTAAGACAAAAGCTCACGTGGGGCATGTCGGAACAGTAAACCCAGAGTTCGCGAGTGATTTTTCTCAATTGCCACTGGTCCATTCAACTGAGTTTTACGTGAGACATTCGGAGGTGAACCAAACATAAACCAGACCTACCCAGTTTGTAATGTTCTCAGCTGTGTGTTTGTGGGAAATATATTTCTTGGAGGCTTGCCACTTCTTTGTTGAATGCCATGGCTGGAGTTTCTGCTTAATAGTGGTGGTGGGAAGGAGGGTGCTGGTGACAGAAATGCTAAGGCCAAACACAGAAGCCTAGCTAAGAAAAACAAACTTTCTCTCAAGGAGACGCAAAATTAGCTCGCTCCATGTGTTAAAAGAGGAAAGTGATTAGATTATTTAGCTGGGCGTCTTATGTCAAATGCAAAATATTTGATTTTAACCTCCTTCTAAGACCATGGCATATTCTTATTAATAGATGGTACTATGGGAGTAGAAAAGATTTATAAAAAGTGGTGATAAATGATGCTTGAAGTAAGAGACACACTGACATTTTTTAAAGGATTAATCTCAGTTTTTGGGTATCTAGTGTTTTTTTTACCAGGGTTATCCAAACTGAATCCAGGGATGTAAAAATATATTCTTACACTGACCCTGAAATCTATTGGATCACCATAGTACATGTGCCACAACCTAGCACACATGGGGGAAAAAAATGAAACTTTCCTTATTTATTTTATTTTTAGTATAATTTCCAATAAAAGATGAATCCCAGCCAGTAGCTGAGGGGGCCAATGTGGTTCTTATAAGTACAAAATATGGTTGGGGCATCTAATGATGTTGAAAACATTCCTTGTATTTTAGTTATACTGCGTCAAGATTGAGGTCATGAAATCCAATTGTTGGAAACAATATATCCTGCAATTTAACTAAATTGAAGATGATGCCAACCATCTGGGGATTTGTCCAAACTGAGCTCTTGCCTTGGAATGACATGCACATATGAGCAGTTCTGGGACTTGGTTTCACACAATGGTTTCTTGACATTATTTTGGACATATGAACTAAATTGGGGATCTTTCTTAATTCATGTATCTTATTTGTACTGGTTTTCAAATGTATCTTTTGTCTGGTCTTGATCAAGATGAATATTTGTGGTCATATTATGACTGCCTTAAAACCCTGTTCTCGTGTTAAGTGTACACAGCTAGCATGATATCAATATTCAACTGAGGTTTTCACAAGGCTGATAGGTTGAGATTAAACTTCTCAAGAAGTGAGTGTTGGTGTTTATGTTTGGTCTAAACAAATTGGCAGCCTAAGAGAACATGGAGATTCCTTAATCTGCATGCTCAGTAAGACCATATCTGCCTCAAAGATCCTCTTAATCAGGTTTTACTATTATTATTGTTATTGAACATAGAATGTTTAAGATTTTGAGGACATTCTATCTTACAAAGCAGTGCACACATATTTAATGCTTACAAAAGTTCTGTAAATGGATGTTATCTTCATGTTACAGAGAAAAATACTGGAGCTCATGGAGGTGATGTGACTTCTCTAATAATACACAATAAATAACAAAAGTGGGATTAAAACCCAGATTTTCTGATTCCTCTGTCAGGCTTTTCCTACCACACCCATCTTTCTCTTTTTATATAAGCATGTGTCATTTTTCTGCAGGTTACAGAAGTACTGGAATACAGGAATGGACTTTAAAACTGAAATTTCTATGAAGGCCTTTAATTGCATGAGGTTATTGCTGCAAAGCAGTTGCTGGCCCTGGTCTTTCTCATCACTCAGTTCGCTTTTATTTTGGCTGCTTGCCACTGACAAGACCATCTTATCCCTTTCTTATCATTGTCAGAAGGCCCTGGCCTGGGAAGGGCAGACCAGGGGCACAGAGAGAGAAGTGTTGCTATTTGGGGCCCATAGATTTTTACTCCATCACTTACGTTGCTTCCCACACATTTCATCCCATAGGCATTTAATATTATACATTCCTCCCTGGAAAGAAAATAAGTTGATTGATTTGCACACATGCTCATTAATCCAAAACACGAAGTCCAAACTGAACAATAATTTGCCCGCTTATCAAGTTATGATCTGTTAGACTAAAGATCGTTGACCAACATGACTCATACAGTAAGAATCCCTTTAGCACATCATGTCATAAGGAAAGGTGAAGAAAATGATGCTTCCTGTCATTTTATACACTTGTCTCTCTAAGAACTGAGATAAATAAGGAGGTATAAGGAGAGCAAGAATCCACTCCCAAATGCTTCACCTACTTCTGCCCCTTCAAGACTTTCTGCAGGTTGGTAACTTCCAAGCACTCTTCAATCAGCATTAGCAGGAGAAGGAAGAATGAATCCCATTGAATCAGAAGCCTTCAGACCCAAGATCTTCTGAGACCAGTTCACAGTGGGCAGAAAAAGCCAAGTAAATGTCCCTCACAGAAGCTCAGACACTCTCAAGACACAGAAATGCTACCAGTCACCTGCATCCTCTTAATATCCAGCAACTGTAGCTCTAGAACTTCTTCTTATGCAGGGAATCTCAGACAATTAAAGAACAGAAACAGACAAATCCATACATGTGTGCTTAGGCAATATTTAAACTTGTTCTTGACACCTGTCTTGAAGTAAACTTTCTCCACGTGGCCACCTATAAATTCTATAGCAGGCTCATGACCCTACAGGAAATTTACACACCTTATAACAGATGCCTTAGAAAATATCAACCACGGTACTAGAGAAATGTTGACCACTATATATTAATAACACAGTCCTTTGGAAAATATGAAGTCTACTCCATGATCAACTGTTTTGGCTACATTTGATACAATGTTCTTTCTTCAGTGTATATCAGCACTTAGGTCTATTCATATTCTTCACCCCAAGGATTTTGGCAGGCTGTTGAACAAAGTGTCCATTTGATACTTAACAACCCTCTTATCTCAGGTTTGGTAATTCAGTTTTAAACATCTGCACTACTTCCACATTCACTTTATATCTGCCCATAAACCATAATGAGAAAAAAGCCTGGCCTTAGAAATTCACAAATGCACTAAGCTGGAACACAGTAGTTGCTCAATAAATAATTGTTGAGTGAAAATAAAATGTGCTTATCAGGCAGGATTTAGATCCTAGGGATGATGGAAAAGAAGCATGGAAAAGCCTCTCACTCTCAACTATCCCAAGCAGTATTTAGGGATCTCCATTCTGCAGGACAGAAAAGAACTGCCAAACATAGGCTGAGCTGAGACAGATGTTTCTGCAAGAACACTCAGCAGACAATGTTTGCCTTCACTTCAGAATTTCCCATTTTTGTTCTGTCTTCTCAGTAAGGCAGGTCTTTCTGGGAAATATTTATGAAATCTTTTCTTGAATCAGAGGTCTCCTTCCGTTATTTGCTTTCCTAACAGAAAGTGTACCCAAGGGAACACTCATATTTTTTTTCTGTCAAAAGACTGGGAAAGTACATACCCTTTATTAAAAAGAAAAAAGAAATCTCATTTAGGGTGAAGGTTGAGCAGGCAGGCTGGGTGTTCCCGCCACCTCACCAAGAATTATCCTTGTTATTCTTTCCCTTTTTCTTTTTGAGCTTAAAGTTCTATGATATTATGAGAAACAACAAAAGGCTTTTACATAAATCATCTAAGTGCGAAGGTGGCAGACGTGCTGAGGAGGACAGACTTCGGGGCTTTGGCTCTCCAGCTTCAACAGAAGGAAGACTTTGTTAACTTTTCAGCAAGGATCCTCCTGTAAGTCCTTGTCCTCACCAAAGCATTCTTCTCCAGAACAAACTTAATTATGTAGTACAATTTAGACCCTCGATTCATTCCAAAACCAGGGCAAAAATCACACCCTGTGCATACCTGCACGTACTATTTACTCAAATATGTTTTAGGGTATTGTCAAATGTTCCTTCTGGAACCTAGACAAAAAGGTTCTAGCCCAAGATGGGGTCTCAGAAGCTAGCCCTGTATGTGCAAAGAGAAAGGGAAGAAATAAATCTGGATAAGATGGCCTCAGAAAGTAAGAAATTGTTCAAATACGTCAAATCCATAAGGAAGGGATTAAGATAACATTTATAGGTTTTACTAATGCTTCTTCATGGCCTAGAAAAGTGCCTGGTACATAAGATGGCAGACATTTGATGAACAAATAAGTGAATGACATCCAAAATGTAGTGATACAGGAAATATCAGCAATTGTATGTGTTCAGGACACAAAATGAAAAAACTGCCTTTGTGTGCCACACCTTCATTGAAGACTGGGGTAAGAGAAGTGGCCATTAGGGAGTGCTTCTTCAAATACCACCCCATCCTACTCCACAATTACACAGCAAAACACAGTCTGGGTTTCTGTAAGCCACTTGGGAGAGATCCTCAAGGGACTCCTAATCCCTTCAATGAGAAGCAGTCTTCACGTTAGACTGCCCAGGCTACATTCCTGGGAGTCCAGTGCTTCCTGTACCACTTGTTCTCTTTCTCATCAAGCCAATCACCAGAGTCAAGGTAAAGGACAAGGTCATGATCCATTAGGTAAAGCAAGATAGAGTCGACAACAAGATGGGCAATTGGGATCCAAAGTCCACAGGGATGTTCTCCTCCCTCACTTTGAAGAATCCCAGAGAACATTCTAAAACTTCTGGCAGAGGCAGGTGGAGTGGATATACTGAGAGGAGAACCAGGTACAATCTGATGCTCTGGCCCACATTTTATCTGGGGCCTTCCCTTTAAGGATCTCAGGATCCTTCTAAGACACCTGTATTTCACTCAGATACTGGCTGCCTTTCAGCATGTTAGTAGGGTTGTGGAGTAGAGAGGAGGAGCAGGGTGTAAGGCCAAAGCAGCATTCAAAGTGGAGTAGGTGCAGCTAAAATGTTATTTTGTAGTGGACAGGTAGGCGTTAAAAGATGTAACTAGAGTAGACTTAGCCAGGCATGGTGGCGCACACCTGTAATCCCAGCTACTCGGGAGGCTGAGGCATGAGAATCACTTGAACCCAGAAGGTGAAGGTTACCATGAGTCAAGATTGCACCACTGCTCTCCAGCCTGGGTGACAGAGAAAGACTCTGTCTCAATAATAATAAAATGAATAAATAAATTAAAAGATGTAACCAGAGTAGAAATTTGGCAGGTACCCATTTTGCATGTTTTGAAGCCCATTGGTTTGTGGACGTTGGGTGGTAAACCATAAGTACAAATGTTGGAGGCCTTGAAAAGTGCCCTCCAACATCAAGAGACCAACAGAGTCTGCTGCTGAAAGCCTGGTGACCACATCTGTGGAGGTGGAAGAGTTCATTGGATAATGGACCTACTGTGACCAATAAATCCCACAGACAAAGTGCACCCTCTTGGTATCAGTTTCCACTAGAAGAAAAGAGAGGGGCTGAATCTTAGGCTACAAACTCAAATGAGCAAAAAATGCCGCATATATTTATTTTCCATAAATCAGTTTAGTTGCAATTGTGAGCCTACCTGATTCCCTACTGGCAGGAAACAGGATTCATTCTTGGGGCCCCCACACTAATCCAGGGCTATTCCATAGTTCAGTGTCCCACACAGTGCCAGGATGTTAGAGTCCCTCGGGCCACTGGTCATGCACCACACTGGGTACAGCTGAGATGTTCTCTTTGTTTCTGCAACAAGCATCTGCAGCTTCTGTGCTTGCATGGGGCAAGGATGTATTCAAGGAGGTGCTTCCTGAGTTCTCTCTGGCAGGATGCACCCAGGAGCTTCCTCTTCAGAGACTTGTCACATTCTCAAGAGGCTGCTCAGAAGAACTAGGAACATTTCTGCTGCTCTCCTGGCCCTGTCCACCCACCAGACTTGGGGAATTTATTTTCGTTTAAGAAATTTTGTTCTCTGGTTGTATTTCTTCCCAGCCACCATGCTGCTTTCTATAAGACATCCCTTCCCCTTGAAACTTTGGCTTTCAGAAACAAACAAATCAAAAAGAAAGAACAGGAAGTTTTACAGACAACTTCTGCTTTCCATACTGCGACAAAATTTTCCTAGGGCAAGAAAACGCAAAGGTAGACCAGCTCTATACTAAGATGTGATGAAAGAGAAAAACACAGAGAGGAAATATAAACATAAACTAATATTCAGCTATATATATACAAGTATAGATCAGAGATAAAGCCCAGATTAGCAATATTCAACAAGTGTTTAGGACATCAGATTTCTTTACAGCAGGCCCTTAAGCTGGACACTGATGGTGTATAACCCAGCATCGCCAATTTGCCCTAAGATGGGGCCAGCAGAAACCCTTATGGCCATAAATATCCAACTGCCTTAAGTGGGCTGAAGTAAGGGAACAGATGACAATCACTCACCTCACACGGCAGGCCCCTCCCTAGGGGCTACCCTGGAGCCATTTGTGATAACTCTTTGGATGGACGACTTTTGTTACCTTCAGTTGAACTGAATAATCATATTTTCCAGATAAGCATCTGCTGAATCAAGCTCTATTAATTCCCTGTTATACAAATTACTACAAAGTGGTTTTAAACCACAGAACTGTATTCTCCACAGTTCTGGAAGTTAGAAGTCTAAAATCAAGGTGTCAGCATGACGTCACTACTTCTGAAGCCTCTGGGGAAGAATCCTTCCCTACTTCTTCCAGTTTCTGTTGCTGCCAGCAACTCTTGGTGTTCATTGGTTTGTAGATGCATCACTCCCAATCTCTGTCCCCATCGTACATGGTATTCTCCCTGTCTGTCTGTCTCTGTGTCCATATTTCCCTCTGCTTATCAGGACACCTATCTTACTAGATTTAGTGCTCACCCTAAGCCAGTACAACCTCATCTTACCTTGATTACATCTACAAAGACCGGTTTCCCAATAGGGTCATATTCACAGGTTCCAGGTGAACATGAATCCTGGGGGACACTCTTCAGCCCAGTACAGAAGCTACCTCTGGAAACGTATCCATCTGGTATGTGTGGGCTGCTTGACCATACACACATGTTGGCAACTCAAAGCTCTAGAAAATAAGCCTCCCTTTGTCATGAACTGTATTGTCCAGCTTGCTGCAGCTGCCCGGGGCTTACAGTCGTCTGGACACTAGAACAAGACGTAAGGGCAACTGATCCCTGATTTAAAAATTCAGAATGTCTCCTTTACCCTTGAACAGTGTGGAAACAATTGCCAACTGCAGATGGGCAACAGAGCTACAGGACACCATAGGAACAGAGACTGCACAGTGGTGAGGCCCCAGATGGTGTTAAGAAAACCCCATCTCTCTTCCCTGTCATGGTTAAAA
This sequence comes from Pan troglodytes, assembly GCF_028858775.2. Lineage (NCBI taxonomy): Eukaryota > Metazoa > Chordata > Mammalia > Primates > Hominidae > Pan > Pan troglodytes. The sequence goes on along the minus strand of NC_072412.2, from coordinate 108,608,507 downwards.
AAGAGGAAGTCACATGAGTGTCCCTGAGACCACAGAAGAAAACGAAAAGCCAAATTCCAGTTAGGGTAGCCTCTGGAAGCAGGAAGCCATTCAAAAGCTAGCAAGAGTGTGAGGACCAAACTCAAGATGTAAGGTACTTAAGGGAATTAGCACCACTGGGGTCAACAGGTTGACTCTGGGGATGCCCTTTTGCACCATTGCATTGGCTGGTATGAAGAAGGGAGGGCAGCTGGTAGAAGGTGTGGGATTGTACATCAGCGGAGAAGCCAAGGGCAAGAAGGATACCCATAGCAACACCTCAAAGTTTTTTAATGGAATCCCTTTTCCAACTTAGAGGTTATTATGATCAACTAATCAGTACTCAGGGAGATGACATATGGATTTTGCCATATATTTATATTTATCAAAATATGTATGTCAGCTTACCCTGCTTTATTAAGATGTGGCAAAAAGTAGGGACACTAATTTCTGTAAAACTGCCATTCCTTTGCATTTCAAGTGGTATACTGGGATAAATAAAAAGAACAATGCTGTGATTGTTTTTCATTGCAAAATACATTTTTTTCCTTCTCTGCCGCTGGCTTCTTGGTGATTGGTTCCTTCCCGCCCCACCTCCCTCTGTGAATCACAGTTAAGACTTGAACCTTCCATCTAACTTTAGTATCTTCCTCCTCACCAGGAGTTAGTCTTCTGGGACCCCAAATGCAATACTAACCGATTCAACAATCTCACAGTCTTGCACAAAAAAATTGATAGAAATATATTCACTAGATGTGAAATCATGTTACAATTTAATTCTTTCCTATTTCTCTGACAGATGCTTCATGTAGTAAAGCTGGACTCAAGAGCCTCAGCATACATGAGATAGGATTTTTGGTAAGCCAGGCAAATTGAAATATATGATAAAGAGTTTCTCCCTTATTCAATCAAGAATATTGATAAGGGTGTAGTTTTCTGCTAATGTCCAAAAGCATGACTTTATTTGAATTCTCTGTAAGTGTCCAAAAGGAAATGCTCATGCAAATGAATATTAATGTATTCCTGTTAAAAATTTTCAGCATAACTTCGGGGGAAGTGTAAACTCCATAGATTAATCAAGTATCATTTATCAATATAGCAACAAATATTTATTGTGCATTTTTGTGCTCTAAGCACTCTACTACTATGCCTGTTTATGAAACAAGACTTGTAAAAATTATACGACCATGTCCAAACCCACAAGAAGTAATTTTTTTAAATTGCATTAAATGGCAATTAGCATGAAGGCAATGGAAGAAATCACAAAAGAAAGAGATAGATAGATTTTATAGCATGAAAATGTAAGCCCTCTGTTTCTCAAAACATAAGCCATTTCATAAGGCTTATATTTATATAATTACATAATTACATGTATATATAATAATTATATAAATATAAGATATATAAATATAAACCAAAGTACAAATATATATATATACAAACCAAAGATTATGTCTTTGATACATGATGAAGTTGTATAATACAATAAGACACTGAGAATCCAGTATGTAAATGGCTCACAAACATGACATTCACAAATAAGGACATAGAATAGTTTATAAATACCTGAAAAAATTAACCTCAGTAATAAATCAAAGAAATGAAAATTAAAACAACCACAACAAGAAAAAACAACTTACCAATTTAGCCAAGACATGTTTAATGATAACTGAAGAGATACAATCTATTTTTGTTTGAATCTTTGAAGTAAGGAAAAATAACAAATTACCCCTTTACCCTCCAAGTACATCAAAATAAAAGGGAAAATCCACATGAATAAATAACAGAAGAGAGAATCTCTGAGGAAAAATAAGTTCTTAATTAATAGAGTTAGAGAACTGCAGATTTGGATGAAGGCAGATTGTAGCCTGGGGATCTGTTCCATCTCCTGAGAAATTAGGGAACAATTTTGGCTATGGGGAGCTAGAAAAAACATAGGGGACATGGAATAGGTTTTGTGTTACATTAAACAAGATTTTCAACTACATCCTTACAGCTGACACAACTGTAAGTTTCAAATGCATATTAGCCATCAATATGGGCTGAGGTTATCATGCCAAAATTGCTGTAAGCAGTTTGGCAGAGACCCACTACTGGGAGGTTTGGGCACCCAGCTCTCTGCTGATATGACTTAACGTGGTGGATTTTAGCATACCAGAAGGAACTGATGGACTGCATATTCCTCAAAATTCCCCCAACTGAATTTCCAAAAAAAAGCCAAGTGCAGTGGCTCATACCTGTAATCACAGCACTTTGGAAGGCCAAGGCAGGAGGATCACTTGAGCTCAGGAGTTCGAGACCAGTCTGGGCAATATAATAAGACCTCATGTGTACTAAAAATCAAAAACATCATCTGGGTGAGGTGGTGTGTACCTGTAGTCCCAGCTACTCAGGAGGCTGAGGCAGGAGGATTGCTGGAGCCCAGGAGGTCGAGGCTGCAGTGAGCTGTGATCATGCCACTGAACTTCCAGCCTGGGAGAAAGAGTAAGACCCTGTTTCAAAAAAAAAATTACATGACAACTGTGTTAAAATAGTCTGTGTTGTTCATTAGACATAAACGTACGTGCCTTAACAATCATGCTGGGGGTAAAACTGATAGCTCTTCTGGAAACTGTGGAGCTTATTGAGTATTCATGCTTGACAAGAAAGCATGGCTTCTCACTAAGAAGATAAGGCCAGGCATAACTGTAGGTAAGACCAAAGGCTCCTTAAAGTAGTGTGAATCATAAAAACAAATGAACATCCAAGAACCCAGAGTTCTACTCCTCTACTTATGTTCACAAAAGCCTAGTAAACTTTTAAAGTGGATGTAAATATAACTTACCTTAGTCACAGAAAATGTCAACAATGCACACATAGAACACCTTCATTAGAAGTAATACTATGCATCTTCCTAAATAAGCTATGATATGGTTTGGCACTGTGTCCCCACCCAAATCTCATGTTGAACTGTAATCCCCAATGTTGAAGAAGGGACCTGGTGGGAGGTGATTGAATAATGGGGGCAGATTTCCCCCTTGCTGTTCTCATGATAGTGAGTGAGTTCTCATGAGGTCTGCTTGTTAGAAAGTGTGTAGCACTTCCCCCTTTGCTCTCTCTCTTTCTCCTGCCAGGTGTGTAAAAATGTGCCTGCTTCCCCTTCACCTTCCACCATGATTGCAATTTTCCTGAGGCCTCTCCAGAAGCAGAAGCCTGTAAAACCCACAGAAACATGAGTCAATTAAACCTCTTTTCTTTATAAATTACTGAGTCTCAGGTTCTTTACAGCAATGTAAGAATGGACTAATATAGAAAATTGGTGCCAGAGAAGTGGGACATTACTATAAAAACACCTTAAAATGTGGAAGCAGCTTTGTTACTGGGTAACAGGCAGAGGTTGGAATAATTTGGAAGCATCAGAAGAAGATAGGAAGGTGAGGGGAGATTTGGAACTTTCTAGAGACTTGCCGAATGGTTGTAATCGAAATGCTGATAGTGATAGGGACAGTGAAGTCCAACCTAATGAGGTCTCAGATGGAGATAAGAAATTCATTGGGAACTGGAGGAAAGGTCACTCTGTGCTTTAGCAAAGAGACTGGTGGCATTGTGCCCCTGCTCTAGAGATCTATGAAACTTTTAATGTGAGAGAAGATTTAAGATATCTCATAGAATAAATTTCTGCTCTAGAGACCTATAGAACTTTGAATGTGAGAGAAGATTTAAGATATCTGGTAGAAGAAATTTCTAAGCAGCAAAGCATTCAAGAGCTAGTCTGGCTGCTTCTAACAGTGTACACTTGTATGTGTTCACAAAGAGATGGTCTGAAATTGGAACTCATATTTAAAAGAGAAACAGAGCATTAAAGTTCAAACAATTTGTAGCCTGACCATGTAGTAGAAAAGAAAAACCCATTTTCTGGGGAAGAATTCAAGCCTGCTGCAAAAATTTGCACAAGTAAAGAGGAGCTAAATGCTAATAGCCAAGAAAATGGGGGAAAAAATGCCCCCAAGGCACTTCAGAGACCACTGTGGCAGCCCCTCCCATTACAGGCCTGGAGGCCTGGGAGAGGAAAATGATTCTGTGGGCCAGGCCCAGGGCCCAGCTGCTCTGTGCAACCTTGGGACATGGTGCCCTGTGTCCCAGCCACCCCAGCTCCAGCCGTGGCTAAAAGGGCCCCAGGTAAGTCTCTGACCACTGCTCCAGAGGGTGCAAGTCAGAAGCTGCCAAGGGTTCAACGTGGTGTTAAGTCTGCAGGTGCATAGATGGCAAGAGTTGAGGCTTGGGAGTGTCCACCTAGATTTCAAAGGATGTATGGAAATGCCTGTATGTCCAGGCAAAGTCAGCTACAGGGGTGGAGCCCTCATGGATAACCTCTATTAGGGCAGTACAGAGGGGAAATGTGGGGTTGGAGCCCCTACACAGAGTCCCCACTGGGGAACTGCTTAGTGGAGCTGTGAGAAGAAGGTCACCATCCTCCAGACCCAAGAATAGTAGATCCACCAATATCTTGCACCATGCACCTGAAAAGCTGCAGGCACTCAACACCAGCCCTTGAGAGAAGCCATGGGAGCTGAGCCCTGCAGAGCCAGAGGGCAGATCTGCCCAAGGCCCAGGGAGCCCACTGCTTGCATTAGTGTGGCCTGAATGTGTGAGACATGGAATCAAAGGACACTATTTTGAACCTTTAAGATTTAATGACTGCCCTGCTGGGTTTTAGACTTGCGTGGGGCCTGTAGTCCCTTGTTTGGGCCAATTTCTCCCTTTTGGAATGGGAGCATTTACCTAATGCCTGTACCCTTATTGTATCTTGGAAGTAACTAACTTGTTTTTAATTTTACAGGTTCATAGGCAGAAGGGACATGCCTTGTTTCAGATGAGAGTTAACTTGGACTTTTGAGTTAATGCTGTAAGAGTTAAGACTTTACGGGACTGTTGGGAGGCATGATTGTGTTTTGAAATGTGAGAAGGACATGAGATTTTGGCGGGCTGAGGTGGAATGATGTGGTTTTGCTGTGTGTCTCCACCAAAATTTCATATCAAATTGTAATCCCCAATGTTGGGGGAGGGATCTGGTGGGAGGTGATTGGATAATGGGAGCGGATTTCCCCCTTGCTGTTCTCATGATAGCGAGTGAGTTCTCATGAGATCTGCCTGTTTGAAAGTGTGTAGCACTTCCCCCTTTGCTCTGTCTCTTTCTCCTGCTGGGCATATGAATATGTGCCTGCTTCCCCTTCACCTACTGCCATGATTATAAGTTTCCTGAAGCCTCTCCAGAGGCAGAAGACTGTACACCCCACAGAACCATGAGCCAATTAAACCTCTTTTCTTTATAAATTACCCAGTCTCAGGTTGTTCTTTATAGCAATGCAAAAACAGATTTATACAAGCTATAAAGTGAATATTTTAGTAGATGAAATACTTGTTATTTTTTGAGAACTAATTAAATATTGGAGAATGTGTACCCAGAATAGTAACTCTGGTTTTAGAATATTGATATGTAGCCCTCCTAGCAATAATTATGGTCATTATCTGTCTTTTTGGGGCACTCTCAGCTCAAGATAATACAAGCTTAACACCATGCAAGGCTTTATGTTTTCTAAAGGGGAAAGGACATTATCCAGCTTGCTCAAAAGTGTTATATTATCATATTATCAAAAAAAAAAACCAACAAATTCTGGGGAACTCTTACACACTGCTGGTGAGAATGTAAATTAGTACAGCCATTATAAAAAACAGTATGGAGATGCCTTAAAATGGTAAAAATAGAGCTACCTACCATTTAATCCTGTAATTCCACTAATGGATATATATCCAAAGAAATTGAAATCCAAAGGAATTGATATATTGAAAAGATATCTGCAGTCCTAGTGAAGCACCACTCACAGTAGCCAAAAGATGGAATCAACCAAAGTATTCATCAACTGATGAATGGATACGGAAAAAGTATTCCATATAAACAATGGAATACTATTTGGCTATAAAAAAGAATGAAATCCTGTCATTTGTGGCAATATGGATGAACCTGGATGACATTGTATTAAGTAATATAAACCAGACACAGAAAGATAAATACCACATGATCTAATTCATGTGGAATCTTAAAAAGTTGATTTCACAGACATAGAGAGCAGAACAGTGATTACCAGAGGCTGGGGAGGAAAGCGGGGAGGAAATAATGAGGGGGGTTGTTCAATGGCTAAAGAATAAGTTAAAAATAAGGAAGAATAAGTTCTAGTGTTCTATTACATAGTGGGATGACTATAGCTAACAACAATGTATTGTGTATTTCAAGACAGCTAGGAAAGAGGATCTCAAAAGTTATTACCACAAAGAAATGATAAAGGTTTGAGATGACTGACATACTAACTACCATGATTTGATTATTATACAATGTGTGCACATATTAATACCTCACACTCTACCCCCATAAACATATGTAATTATGTATGATTATAAGTGAAATTTTTTAAATAAAAAATAATAAAATAAAAAGAAAGTAGAATAAAGGTTACCAGGGGCCAGGGAATGGGGAAAAGGAGAAGTGTTATTTAATGTGTACAGAGTTTTGAATGGGGATGATGAAAAAGTTTTGGATATAGCCAGTGCTGTTGGTTAGGCAACACTATGAATGTATTTAATGCCACTGAATTGTAAAATTACGAATGATTAAAATGATAAATATTATATCATGTATATCTTACTACAATTTTTTAAATCTGGGGGGAAAATTAGTATATGCTCTTTAAGAAGCTAATTTAAAAGGCACCAGAAAGCATTCTTTTTTAATGCAAAAAAAATTGCATTTCTATCAGACAGGATTCCTTAGCCTGTTTGAATATGACTATGGGTTTATATTTATGCAGTTCATGCAGTTTAGTCCAAAACCTACAAAATCAAACTCTGAGGAAAAGTCAATAAAAACCATGTCCAATAAACAAATGAGCCTGTAATTTTAGAGGATAAAATGTGTACTAATTTTTAAAATAGGATAAACTACATTTTGGGTTTATCCAGGATAAACAATTTGTTGAGAATAGAATTACACCATTGAGTAATTCTACAAAAGCTCTAGAGACAAAACATTGGTTTCTCCTGAGATCATTACTATACTGGATTTTCTTATCAGCAGGATGAGAAAAGTATCTCCAACTGTACGTATTCACAACAAAGCTCCTTACCTCTTCACCTTTGCCTCCAAATATGCTCCTCCATCTTTCACATCTCAGTACACCATGTCAACATGCCCGTAGTTGCTTAGGCCAAAAGGCTACTATACTATCCTCACACCCCATATCCAATACCCCAGCAAATCCTGTTGGCTCTGCCTTAAAAATTTCCTGTGATCTGAATATTTGTTCTCCACAAAATTCATATGTTGAAATCCTAACTTCCAAGATGGTGAAACTATAAGGTGGGGCTTTGGAAGGTGGTTAGGTTATTGGAGAGGGACCCTCATGAGTAGGATCAGTGTCTTATAAAAGAAGCTAGAGAGGGACTCCTGACTCCCTCTGCCATGTGAGGTTAGAGTAAGAAGACAGCTGCCTATAAGGAAGTGGACCTTCACCAGATACAGAATCTGCTGGTGCCTTGATGTTAGACTTCCCAGCCTCCAGAACTGTAAGAAATAAATTTCTGTCATTTATAAGCCACTAAGTCTACAATATTTTTTTATAGCAGCCTGAGAAGACGAAGACAATACCTAACCAAAATTCAACTTTTCCTTATCACTTCTGCCCCTACTGTCCTAGTCCAAGATACCAACTCCTCTCACCCAGACTGTGAAATATTAACAAGTAGCCTCCTAACTACACTTCTTGCTCCCATTCTTGTCTACCTTCAGATAAAATGATACATAGTTCCCAGAAAAACTTTTTTTTTGAGACATAGTCTCACTCTATTGCCCAGGCTGGAGTGCAGTGGCATGATCTTGGATCACTGCAACAGCCACCTGCTGGGTTCAGGTGATTCTCCTGCATCAGCTTTCCAAGTAACTGGAAGTACAGGTGCACACCAACAAGTCCGGCTAATTTTTTTATTTTTAGCAGAGACAGGGTTTCACCATTTTGGCCAGGCTGGACTTGAACTCCTGCCCTCAAGTGATCCACCAGCTTTGGCCCCACAAAGTGCTGGGATTACAGGTGTGAGCCACTGCACCCAGACCCAGAGAAACTTTTAAAAGCACAAATAAGATTATGTCACTCTTTAGCCCACCAAATCCTCTGTGGCTTTCTATCCTCTCAGAATAAAATTCACACTTTTGACCATGACCTACTACAAAGACATATGTGATCCACAGCTGCCTAGAAATCTCCGTCCCTCATATCCAACTACTTGCTTACATTAACTGCAATATTCTTCTCCCAAATATTCACCCAGCTCACCCTCAATTCATCTCAGTCTCCTCTCAAATCCTCCTTCAGAAGGACTTAGCTGGTAACTCTCTTTTAAGTATCCACCTACAACCTCTGTTTCATCACGCTCTCTGACTTACCTAGCTTTAGATATTCTCTAAGCCATTATCACTATTTTACATATAATTGTTACTGTGGTCTGTCTTCCCTGCTAGGATGTTAGTTCCATGAGTGCAGAGTCTTGGCTGTATTCATAGCTGTGGCCCAGCCTCTTGAAATGTACCCAAAACACAGTCTCTACCTAATCAAATGTAGTTGAATGAATTAATGAGAAAGATAATTACAAACAGTTGATGAAATAACTTCAAGCCTTACTGAATTTTATCAACTAAAACCCATTCCACTTAAAAGAATGTGCTTTGGTTTAGAAAGCAATGTAAAAGTAAATATTAAGACACTAAAATGTATATTACATCAATTTCATTACATCATGACCATATATTAGATTTTGTATATCATGCAATTAATATGTACAACATCAATTGCCTTACACTTTTCAATATCCCATAGCTATTCCTTTACTTTTTAAAATATAATGTGTATTTTGGCTCACTTGAGTTAGAAAAATGAATGTTTATTTTTAACACTTTGACATAATGAAATGTTTATCCTTCTTGAATTTGGCATTTCAAATTCTGGGAATTTGCCTTAAGGGAAGGGAAGGGAAGGGAAGCATTCAAAACTTGAGGGAAAATGTAAGTACAATGAAAAAAAAAAGTATGAACAATTTAAAAAGAAAATCTAACTATACCAGAGATTTTAATCTCAATCTTCAATTACCTAAGACCTCCCAGAATATCAAATGTTTAAACTGGTTAGGGCACCCCAACTGCTGAATCAATCCCTTGTAGAACCTGAATCAAAATGTTTTCCAATGGTAAATGTCCATATCTCTTTTCCGTTAAAATGCACATATGCATGTGTTGAATGTGAAATTAAGAAAATGTCAGAGAGAGTGAATATATGAGGAAGGAAAGCTTACAGAGATTTCTTTTTGCTGTTAAGAAGAAAAACAAAAATACAAATCTCTTTAGTGCATATTCCAGATGGACAGTGTCACAAATCTTAGAAACAGTTACTAATTGGTAATGCCTATCTTGGCTAAAGACTAACATACCAAATATCTAAAGTTATCTGATATTAGCCTATCAGTATATGCTGATGGATCAGTGGAACAGAAGTGAGAGTCCAGAAATAGATCCTTATATTTATGGTCAATTGATTTTTGACAAAGGTGCCAAACCAATTCAATGGAAAATGGATAGTCTTTTCAACAAATAGTGCTGGGACAATTAAATATCCATATGCAACATGGTAAATTTAGATCACTACCTCACATCATACACAATAATTCACTCTAAATGGATCATAGACCTACATTTAAAGGCTACAATTAGAAAACTTAAAAAAAAGAATAAAGTCTTTATGACTTGAAAGTGATGGTGAGGTCAAGAATCGAGACCATCCTGGCCAACATGGTGAAACCCTGTCTGCACTAAAAATACAAAAATTAGCCGGGTGTGGTGGCATGTGCCTACAGTCCCAGCTACTCAGGAGGCTGAGGCAGGAGACTCGCTTGAACCTGGGAGGCGGAGTGAGGCGAGATCCCGCCGCTGCACTCCAGCCTGGCGACAGAGCAAGGCTCTGTCTCAAAAAAAAAAAAAAAAAATGTGGGCCGCGCGGTGTCGTGGCTCACGCCTGTAATCCCAGCACTTTGGGAGGCCGAGGCAGGTGGATCACGAGGTCAGGAGATGGTAGCCATCCTGGCTAACATGGTGAAACCCCACGCCACTGCACTCCAGCCTGGTCGACAGAGCAAGACTCCATCTCAAAAAAAAAAAAAAAAAAAAAAAAAAAAAACTTGAAGTGATGGAATAGATACATTAAAGCACTGCCAACTTTCCTATATATGTATGATGGCAATAAAACACACTAATTATGATGATTATCATTTTGTATTCATCAGATATAGTTCAGGTTTTATTTACAAATGAAAACTCATCAGTGATCTGAAATTCTTCATTAGTGGAATTTAACAAGCATAGATGTTTTGAGTGGAGAGATCTCACTGCTCACTACAGTGGCTCCATCAACATTAAATTAGATAGTATTTGCAAGAGCGCTATGATCATGTAAACATGTCATACCGTGCTATTAACCATACTCGCATGATAGACCAATCCCAGTAAGACACTGGGGGACATGGTTTATTGCTAATGCAGCATGGTTTTCTCTATGTAGCTAGGTCATCGATCAGTTCAAAACTTTCTGCAATAGAGAATGTGATACCTGTGGGTATTCCAGACTGCTTATGACAGGGAAACCAACCTAGCTCAAGACTGAATAAACAGCATATAACCATCCTGGTGATCAAATGAGCTGTAACAAGAATATGAGTTCCTGGATCAAAGAAACCCGTAGAATCTCCATAAAATATAGCAAAAATTACAGACTGGTCCCAGAACCTTTCATATCCTAAGCTTCTTCTCTAAGAAGCTCTTTTTCAATGTCTCTCTCTTTTTCCAGAGATGAAGCAGAACACGCTGACATAGACAATTTGACAAAAGCATTTTAATGCTTCTGTGTTAATGCAGTTGCATAAAAATGAACATGACAAAATGTTAAAAGCACAATTTTTTTACTCAATAACGTGAATAACAGAAATCAAGCTCTACTCCATTCCTGAGCCCCTCCTCTACCCTACCCCCGGGGACATATCTAGTAATAGGCTAAGAATCAAGGATAGAGTGGTGATATCTGTTTTTCACATTACTTAGAACATTTTTTTTAAAGCAGAGTATTTTATGAGGTTTTTTAAGGAGGCTAAAAATATCTCCAAAAAGCCACATTCTAATGCTATATAGCTAGCCATAGAACATGACCCACTTCCACTCTATCAGAGACTGAATCTCAGAATTTCAGGATGAGATAGTAAATCAATATTCACCTTGCGACTTTTCTCTAACTTCCTTCCTGGGCAAGGGACAGGACATGAGAATTTGGTGAAAGATCCTGAATCAGCACTGAAGACAACATCATCCGAGTTGAACGCCTTGTGATTGGATGAAACAATATCACCTGCCATAGGCTAAAAAGGCTTATCTGATAAAACACAGGATTCTGATATTGAAAGGTGATTAAGGAAGTCAGAGCATGTTAAATATTAAGCACTTCTTGGAATGTGAACACTGTGCTAGAGGTTGCCGCATCATAGGAAATGAATCTTCAGATGACCTCAAGGTCTTTGGCTCTAACATTGCTGAAGCACAAAAATGTCAAAGTATCTAAATGAGTTCCAGAACCAACACTAAAAGGAAACACGACTGCTTGAGGGCAATCCTCACAAACCCAGATGTTTTCTATTCAGGCTCCAATCCCATTGCCCTCCAACATCATCAGCTCCTGGGGAAACACGGTTAAATCTATCATCTTGACAACCTTCAAATGAAGACCCTCCTTTGACTTTGTATTTGTTCTTATTGGAAAAATTTACACTCCCTCCTCCATAATAGTATCAGATTTCTCTGATTCTTCCTGATGCTGCCACAAATACCTAGTCTATGTATTCTATAAATATTTATTGAGCACCTACTATGTGCCAGCCCTCTTTTGGGCACTAGAGAGGTATATGCAGTGACTAGCAGGCCTTGGCATTCCTTGTCAAACAACTGAAACCATGATTTCAGCAATATTCGACTTTGCTGACTTTAAAGTCCATGGTGTCTCTTCACAATACTGGGATAGTCTTTTTTGCCTGCCACTGGTACTGTGTAACTCATATTCCTCTAGCCTGCAAGAATTTCCACTCCTAGAGCATCTGATTGCCTCTTCTTAAAGAAGAATGGCCAAACTTATTAGTTTCTATTTCAGGAATTTCCACCCTCAACTGTCAGGCAGTATAGCCATCTCCAGTCCTCTGTGTACTACATCCAACTTACTGCCCACCTTTTCAGATACACCCATCCCAATCTTACATCACCATGGTCTCTATTAAAGCATAATAATATATATTGTTATGTTATTATTTACAAATAACCCAAATAACACTACATGCCTGTCCACTTGTGGCTCTGAACATCGAGAAATACTTGTCTTCCACCTTTGCCTCATTCAAATACCCTCCTCATCTTCCTCCTCCTTTTTCTTCTCCTCCTCCTCCTCCTTTTTCTGCTCCTTCCAGGATGTTCTCAAAGCCCAAATCCCTATAAAGATTTTTCAACTACCTCTAGAATTAACGTTTTAAAAACACAATGTTGTTATGACATCAACATACTCCAAAATATAATACTTACATTTTGAAAACCGATTGTGTGTGTTTATACCTGAAAGGTATTCCCATGTTTCTGATAATTGAAGTGCTTATGTTCATTACTCCACTCTATATTAGTGTAGGTAATCTAGGTAATCTCTTCTTCTTTTTTTTTTTTTTTTTTTTTTTGAGACAGGGTCCAAGGCTGGAGTACAGTGGCACAATCTTGGCTCACTGCAACAACATCTGCCTCCTGGGCTCAAGTGATTCTTGTGCCTCAGCCTCCTGAGTAGCTGGGATTACAGGTGCTCTCCACCATGCCCAGTTAATTTCCGTATTTTTAGTAGAGACGGGGTTTCACCATGTTGGCCAGGCAGGTCTCAAACTACTGACCTCAACTGATCCACCTGCCTCAGCCTCCCAAAGTGCTGGGATTGCAGGCGTGAGCCACTGTGCCCAGCCAGTAATTTCTTTTGTGTAAGATTACTTAGCAAATGGTCATTGATATTTGCTATTTGAATTACAATAAGACAATACTGTTCCACCACTTCTACAGAAGCTGATGACTTGGAAGATAAAAGAAAAAGAAATTAACAAGTACAGATTTCTTATCTTGGTTTCATTTGGTATTAGATTGTTAGATTTAGGGAGAGGAGGGCTGGAGGGATTTTTTTGAGAAGCAATGGGTTCTTCTGTGTGTTTTTATTGGACAGAGCACTGGATCCAAAAACAGTATATAAGTCACGGATGTTCTCCTAGGAATTGGCCCTGCACCCTTGAGAAACCACTCCACATCTCTGCAAGACAACTCTTCTCACAGGAAAAATGAAAGAGTTGGGCTAGAAGGTTACTTGATCCCCTCGGAGTACAACTATTATTCATAGTTTCCCAAAAACTGTACAAATTACCTGTAAAATTACCTAGGCAGAAAGGTATGCCTAGATCATAATCCCTTCACCTCCAATTTATATTTACTGATATTCCAGGAGTTGGAAGATATTCCGAGGGCTTCAGGATATTTCACTGATAGTAAGCAGCAACAAAAACGCAATATTAAAAAAAAAGGTACCATTCCATTACTAAACCTTGGTGCACACCCTAAGAACCATCTCAGACATTACCAGAGGCACTACTAAATGGGCAACGAATCACACCGCATTAACTCCTGGGCAACATTAACAATGTAGAGAAACAACCCAATACATTCAGGATCGTAAATATTCACAAAACATCACATTATTATCACTTAAATTTATCCACAGGTAAATTGGATTAATTGGATGCAAATGAACATTGGGGAAATTAAAGGCCACTTAAAGTTTTCATCTAGCCCTTACATAGGGTCAAAAAGGCAGCCCACATAAAGAGGGGAGTGGGCAGGTGCTATACATCCTAATCCTGGCTTTCAACCACAGCTGGGATTTAGAGGTACGAAGAGAAAGAATAAAACACCTGTGTGGAGGATGGGCTAATATAATAAAGGGGACCAGTCTCATCTAAATGGTGCTGTTCGACTGGGAATTTAGTAAGTTCCCTTAATGCACTGGGCATTAAGGGAACCATCCCCCTACCTGCAGTTAAAAGAATGCACGAGATCCTGGCCTACACATTCTGCGAGCTTGCAGTCAAGTTGATGAGAAAATGAACCCATGCTCAACCCACGATTAGGAAAATGGTTACATGCTAAACTCTTACAGACTCATGAATTCATATAAATTCAGAGAGAGAGAGAGAGAGAGAGAGAAAATAAATCCTACAGCCTGGAGTTATCAGATTTCCTACAGAAACAATGGGGAGGTCAAGAAGTCCGTGTTGGAATTCCGACTCTGGCCATGCCCCTGGCTTTTTAGTGGCCTGTGTTGCCAGTATGCCAGGAATGGACAGCTTCACGAAGCCCAGGAAGCTTCTACATTGCAAATGCAAAGACATGAATATACACTGCGAGTAAATGAACACTTTAAGTGCTTGTAGAAGAATAATGTCATTCTCAGTAATGGAGACGTTGAGAACTAAGAAAGGAAAGGGTGGCAATTTTGCCATGAACAATTCCAATTTAGGATGGTTTTATTTGAGCAATAACACCGGGGTCTTCCTACAGTTAAGAGACAGACTCAATTAGGAATGTACCCTGTGGGCATTCTGTGCAATTGCCATCCAAGGGACAAACTGCACTCAATCAGCACAGAAAGGACGGCTGCCGTGCATCAAGCTTACAGCTCAGCTCACCAGCCTAGTAAAAGCTCCATGAGGTGCAGCATCTAAAACACAGGCAGATTCCATTAACAGTTGGGTCAGACACATAAAACTGTATTCATCTTTATAGCTATTTGTATTATGTAGAGTTGGAAAGAAGAAGAGCAGTGTTTGTTTTGAAGCCATTCTCCAACTATCTCTTTCCAGGTCCGTTCCCTGCTGACCACGGTAGCCTCCTCACAGGCCCCCTCTTTTGCTCCTTCCAAATTCCCAAAGCTAGATTCTTCCTGCTGCTTGATTAAGCCCTAAAATACAACTGTGACTATGCCTCCCTCCACCCTGCTTAAAAGCCTTGCACGGTTCTCAGCCCTTCCTCATGGAGTCTAAATCCCTTCTCTCTGTGTTTCCTGTCTTATTTTCCACTATTATCTCAGCCTGAAGCTCTGAAAACTGAATTATCCAGCACATCCTGCACTTATCTCCAAGTGTCGATCTTTGCCATGGCCAGCCCCTCCCCGAAGTTGAATGCTCTTCTCCCATCTTCCCCAGCCCCACTGCAAAGTTCTAGAAACATGTCCATGAATTCTCTGGTATCTTTCTTTTGAGAGATGGGACCTAATTGCCCTCCTCTTGAATGTGGGATGGACTTAGTGGCTCATTTCTAATGAATAGAATGAAGCAGAAGTGAGTAAAATGCCCTCAAACCTAGATGCTGCCTCCTCCGTATTATTTCTGTGCTTGCTGTCATTCTCTTTCTCTTTCTCTCTCTCATTGCTGGCTCTGAGAGAAGCCAGCTGCCAAGTCATGAGGAGGCTCAGGCAAGCCTATGGAGAGGCCCACATGGTTGCCCACAGAGCCCTCTTGGCAAGAGCCAGCAAAGAATTGGGGCCTCCTGCCAGGAGCCATAAGAGCAAGCCATTTGGAAGCAGATCCTCCATCCCCCTTCGGGCCTTCAGATGACCACCGGCCAACAACTTGACTCAGGGCTCTCAGCAACCTCATGAGAGCCCTGAGCAGAACCCCTGGCTGAGCTGTTCCCAAGTTCCTGCCCTATGGAAACTGCAAAATAGTAACTGTTTGTTGTTTTGAGCCAGTGTGTTTGGGAGGTAATTTGTTATGTAGCAATAGATAACTAACAGTAATAATAACTAGATAATAAGTAAATATTACATAAACTGACTCATTTTCAAATGTCTAAATCCTAAGTACAATTTAACTGTTAGATTAAATGTCTCCTCCTCCATGGATCACTCCTAGCTCACCTGAGTAGAAATAGTGTCTAAAATCACATAAAGTTAAACTGTATCTCTCTTGTAGAATTTCATATCTCTATTATAGTGGCATGTATGACTTGCAAAATTTTCTGTCTTATTGAAAGTTAAGCTCCTTGAGGAAGTGGTCCCAAATTTTTTCTCTTGCTATCTCATCAGAGGAGCTAGGTGCATTTTTTTTTAATGTGATAAATATTTATCAAGAGAATGAGCACCCAGATTTCAAATTAAAGTTTATTTCATTGATTGAAATCCTATTTGTGTTTATTGTTATGATATTAGTTAAAAGTTCTATGTGACTGGCCTGGTGCAGTGGCTCACGCCTGTAATCCCAGCACTTTGGGAGGCCAAAGCGAGTGGATCACAAGGTCAGGAGTTCAAGACCATCCTGGCCAGCAGGTGAAACCCCGTCTCTACTAAAAATACAAAAAATTAGCCGGGCATGGTGGCGCACGCCTGTAATCCCAGCTACTTGGGAGGCTGAGGCAGGAGAATTGCTTGAATCTGGGAGGTGGAGATTGCAGTGAGCCAAGATCACACCACTACACTCCAGCCTGGGAGACAGAGCAAGACTCCATCTGAAAAAAAAAAAAAAAAAAAAAAAAAAAAAAGTTCTATGTGATCGCAGAAGCAAAAGACCATATAAAAAGTGTCTTATCCCTTCATAACTTTCACAAAAGGAGAAAACTGCCCAGGGTATAATAACTAATGTATCCAATTTACAAGCTCATTAGGTAAGAGCAATTTAAATATAACCATTCTGGTGTTGGTCCTTGTACAAAGCTGATACAGAATTGAAAGTAGGGGTGTGGAAATCAAGAGATGCCTAGGTCCTAACCAGATAATAAAGTCCTTGCCAAGTTTTCCTCCAGTTGAAAACAGAAACTTTTCTTTTTCACATTGTTTGTGAGCTGACATCATCTCCTAGACCATTTCCACTCTCCTTAGTGAAGCCTTCTCGAATTTGCTTTGTACGATATTAACGAAGCATCAACAGCAACATATGAAAAGTGAATAAGTATTTTTGATTACTTGTATCTAAAGCCCAGGCCTCCCGTTTCCTCTGAGTAATGGAAAATGTGAAAATGGATTATGAAGCGAGCATGAAATGTTCAGAGCATTTTGGCTTTTAAAAATGAAAGCACAAAAATCACTATGTTTTGCTGGAGCTCCCGAGACATAATTGCGTAAAGGGAAGGATCCTTCCTGCCAGCCATTGTCTTTGCCACTGGTAAAAGGAAAGGCTGTCAAAGCCCTTCTCTCTGCTGCCTTTGACATATTTCTAGAATGTCTATTATTACCCAATGTTCAGTGACTGGTGGAGCTCAGATTCAGGCAGGAACAGCCGGAGAAGACAAATCGTACTCAACTCTTACGCTATCACATCTGATCCTTGATCTGAAGCAACCATAATAAATGTATTGAGACATTTTGTACAGGGATAATTGTTTTCATTGTAAATCAGTATTCATTTACAGATTATTAGATACTGTAAAACTTTTATTTATGTGTGGATGGTTATGCATTCTTGATACATAAGACATCAGATCAGCTGGCTCCCTTCCCTTTCCCAAGCAACCAAGACAACAAAAAAACAGTGAGTGCCTGAGTTCCAGTCACTCCCATCTGGCTGTCCAATGTTAAGATAACATCGTTCCGTTCACAATTTTTAAGTACATCCTTAGAATTTTGACTACTATTGTTCCAACTCTCTGCTCCCAAAATGGGGATAACATTTTAAAAGACTGGAAACCCTTTAAGGAATGTTATTCAGACTGTCAGGCATTCGATTATAGAGCACCTCTGCATTATTTTCTACACTAGATAAATGAAATAAAGGTTTAGGCAATAATTCAAAGAATTTAATCAAAGTTAGCCATCAATATAGGTCATTCAAGACAGTATAATTTTAGTCTTTGGTAGTAAATGCTTTCAGCCTGAATTTTCTAGATAAACAACTCTATATTTCTCTTTGTCAGTGTGAAAGAAGCTTTAGGGGGAATAGGGGGAACTTTACCTTCTTTTAAATTAGACATACCTGCCATTCACATTGCCACTCTTAATAGCACACTGTATCCAAACCAAACTAATGGATCGTAATGCAATGTTGCTATGAATTTTTTTATGAGTAGTGAAACTAGGCTCTCCCCACATCTGACATCTTGGTTCGTTTAATCAACATCACCCCAAGCCCTGCTGAATTTTAAATGGCAGAAAGTCATCAACAGCACAGCCATAGATTAAAGCAATGCCTATCCTAATACAACTTCACCCAAATGGAAATGTGGCAAACTAGGACAACAGAAGTCCTAGCTAAGTCAAGAGGGAAGTCAAGAGGGAGAAAAAGACGCAGAGGAAATCCATAGCACTCCATGAGGGAATTCGACCATCCTGTGGTTGTCTAGAAAACACTATAGGAAAGCGCATCTAATATATGGAGGAAGATGCTGACCAGCTGTGATTCTGTAAGGCTGTGTTAAAAAAAAAAAAAGACTTTTCAGTGAACAATTAAAGATAAACCTAAACTATTTTCAGTATAAAAAAAATCCATTCGTCACATTCGTCTTTTGATCACGTCTACAGAAATGACAATCACTACCAAGAAGGTGACTGGACATCCTGGCTGCCAAGGAAAGGGCTGGCTTGTGCCTGCCGTCCTGAATCAATAACAGTGTCACCTTCCACTATCAGAAATATTCCAGTTTGGACAACCAATTGTATGGTCACCGTAATTTTTAGTGTATTATTATTTAGAGGGAAATAACAATGACATAATAAATACATGTATAGCCTTAAAGAAAACCTTCCATCTACTTCCTTCATTCTGATATTCCTCAGTCTTGGTGAGAGTATCCAGTAAGTGTACTGTTATCAGCAACATTCAACTTGACCCTTCTACTCCAGCTGACAGAGAGTTTCTCTCCCTCTCTCTCTCTCTCTATCTATCTCTATCTCTATTTCTATCTCTATCATCACTATCTCTATCTCCACATATACCACAATTTCTTTCTGGTACTGCCTTTACATATTTGCCCAACCATCCCCCAACCAAGAATCTGCTCTTGCTTGCCAGTGTACTTTATCCAATACCAAGACTAAGACTCACTTTCTCACTTTCTCTTATGGATGCGACTTCATTTTACCTCACTGGGCACAGATCCTAGAGATAAAAGTGTATTTTTTAATGTATATTATATTTATTTGCTCAGACGTAACTATTAATATAAATTGGGTGGAATATGGATACAAAGTAACAAAACCTACTGTCCAAGCTTGGGTGCACTTGACGAAACTCTAGCTGCTGACCAGGAGCTCCATTGCCCGCTGACTAGAGAAGCTTGGAGACCACCTCCACCTGGGGGACTCGCAGTACCCCACCCTTCTTCTTAAAGGGCACTGTTCCAGATACTGTCCAGCTGCAAGGAAAAATTGTTGGCCTCATTTTTCTCATTTATTTTTAATTTCCTTTATTTTCTGTAAACTTTTGTAAACCTTCTTCAATCCTTCTGCCTCTAGGTGTGAAACACATGAATATCAAGCATAGCTCTTGCCTACATAGATCATAACATTTTGGAGAATTGGGAAAATAAGAACCATATAGATATAGTACAAAATATGATGTAGTAGTACCATGAGATAGCTACGAAGTGTATTAAGGTTTTAAAAAAGAAAGAAATCACTTCCATTAAGGCAGGTATAAGACAAAGAACTAACAGTGGATAGGATTAAAATTGTGTCCTCTTGAGGTTACAGAATAAGGTTACATACGTGGTAGCAATGTTGAGGGGGAGGGACAGGCAGTCCAGGTGGGAACAGCATAAATAAAATTATGGGGGTTAGAAAATGGAGAGCACAATTGAAATAAAATGGTCATTCTAACTAGCAGAATGACTATTTAGCAGTAAGACATGGCCTGTCTAAAAGGGTAGATTTCTTATTTGCTTAATGTATCTAGGGAGATCAAGTTACGAAAGAAAAATGTATATATTCACAGCATGTGTGCGTATGTGAGTGTACCTATGATTTTATTGAAAAGGTACATGATTATTAAATACTCATTTACAAAATGCACAGATTAAATAGCCTCCTACCACACACATTTCTACAATGTTTTCTTTCTGCTCAGATAAAGGGAAAATCAGCCAGGAGCTCCAAAGAGACCTACTCTATCAAAGATTCAGATTCCACGTATGAGAACCAGGAAACGAAAGAGTCTCAGATCCACACTCCTGTAAAATTTTATAAGGGCATGTTTGGCAGCTCTGATCTGAGGCTCACGCAGCCTGACTCAGATCAAGCTGCATTTGCGAATCCAGTGCTGGAGGAAAGGGGAGTTTGGGAGAAGCAATTACTGGGTTGCATCAGAGACACCACTGTATCTCCTGCATTCAGTGACAGAGTCTCACTTTTCCCCACTGTAAGTCTCAGTCAGTTTGATTGATGCACAGAACTGTTCCTCTCCCTCCTCCCTGGGGAGGGAAGGGAAGATGAAGTGCAATATTGCAGAGAGAAAAGTGGTTTTATACACAGCATCTTAATTCTCAATGATGGAGAAAGAAGAAAAAGAACAGGAATTCTAAGTAGCAGAGAAAGGTTCAAGGTTAATTTGATTGGCAATATATGAAATGCCACTTACCTCAGGCCATTTCAAATTGCCCCTCCTTCTCTCCACAATGAAAGAAATGATTCTTTCCAAAGACAGGGTGATCAACTGATAATGGCTGCTATTACATATTCATATACCACTTTGCATTCTGCAGCTTACTTGGCAGGAATTCTTACAAGTCTCTGTTCGCGGATGCCCTGTCAGGGAGGTGAGGCTGGAATTCAGTGAGCTCTCACAGGCACTTTTCAGTGGACAGAAGGACAGAGACGGGATAGTAGGTGGGGGGTGCCTGGAAGAGACCACACCTGAGGTGCATAGGTGATGTGTGCCTCCACCTTGCCTTCGTTGCTCACCCCATTCAGTCCATACTGGGGGGCTTGCTTTCCAAAGACAGAGTACTTTATTTAAGAACATGCTTTGTAACCGATCGTCTTAACAACAGGTACGTCTCAGTACTAGCATGAGGCTGAAAAAAATTATTTTGTGCTTTAAGAAAAAAATGTGGTACCACCACAAAGAAGATGAGGAAAAGAATATAAAAATAATAATAATGTGGAATAATTATCTTTCTATGTTAAGGATGATTTCCTCATCCTAGAGAAAGTAAGGAGAGGTTTTTATTTTAAGGAATTTTTACAAAGAAAAAGAGGAAAAATTATGAGTTTTTAAGAGTTTTGAGTTTCTGAGTTGTGATGCAACTAACTCACACTTCTTGGAGCATAATCCTAACGCGATGAGGGTAAAATCCATTCAACCAATACTCATTCTCTAACATGCACAAGGAAGAAGGCTGGCAAGTTTTATTCCCATACAAGCCAGTTTAGGTCACAAAACAAAAGACACAGCCAGACACAGGGTTCCTAAATACAGCTGGAGGGAAGTTGGAAAGAAAATATGGATGGATGGCTGAGTGCATGTTCACTGTATCTTGGAAAAAGAACACAAAGCCCAAGGAATCATTAGCTTCATGTTTTTAACTCTCTCTCTCTCTCTGTCTCTCTGTCTCTCTGTCTCTCTGTCTCTCTGTCTCTCTGTCTCTCTGTCTCTCCGTCTCACTCTCTCTCTCTCTTTCTCCTCCCTCTCTCTCCCAGTTATCTTGTGACATGGCCAATTGCTGAGTTGCTATTCATTATTAACTGTCTTCCTTCAAGGTCAGTGATTGCCCTGAGTGTGATGACAGTGCTCAAGGTAACGCACGATTCAGATCAACCTTGAAATGTTGACCCATCATAAGTTCAGTGTAATTAAAAGGTGTGCCTATGCCCAAGCCCGCTGTTTGAAACCTAATGTCTCTGCACTTACCCAGAATATCTGTCTGTGGATTTTCTTCATGGGCAATTTTTACAAAGCACTAAAAATCTGCATGAAATTAATGACTGCAAATTAGCTTGAGCAAATTTCTTAAATTAACTCAGTAACAGTTCTGATTTAAATTTAGGAAGAAAGGGGCTTTTTATTTATTTACAGCCAAAGAATATAAGGTAAATTCAAATAATTTAAGATCAAACTACCGCCCTGTTTGTGAAGTCTGGGGTTTGACATGCAGCGGTGGGTTTTGAAGAATGGTTCCTTCGAGTTATTCTGACCACAGCTGTTTTCAGTGCAATTGATTTTTATTACTAATGGGATTGGTGCTCCTCAACATACAATGCAGAGAGAGAGAAAACACGATAGCGAGAGGGTGGAGGAGAGAGAAAGACATTTCCACTGAAACTACTCTAGGACAGTCTTACCACTCCCCTCTAAACCTCACTCCAGGACGCCAGGATGCATGTTGGCAATTTATGTCTCACAGGGCACTCAAGTCCATCATTTCAGAGACAAGAAGCAAAATCCCTACTCTAAGAGAATAGTTGATTCCTCCAAGTTTAGCAGGAAACCAAACTGAAATGGTTGAACTTGAACAAGGAAACATGCTTAAGAACCAGGAATATGTCTGGATAAACTAACTGCATTTCAATAAACACCTTTCTTGGGGTTTATTCTTTAACATAATCAGAGCATCTAAAATATCTCTGTCACCCTGAATGGCAAAACTAAAAGTAAATGACCAAACAGATCTATGTTATGAAAGAAAAGCTTACCCAAAAATGTGGAACCAACCTAAATGCCCATCGACTAATGAGTGTATAAAGAAAATGTGGTATATACACACCACAGAATACTACTCAGCCTTTAAAAGGAATGAAATAATGTCTTTTGCAGCAACTCAGATGGAGCTGGAGGCCATTATTCTAAGTGAAGTAACGCAGGAATGGAAAACCAAAACCATATGTTCTCACTTAGCTCTCACAAGTGGGAGCTAAGCTATGAGTATGCAGAGACAAACAGAGTGATATTATGGACTTTAGAGACTCAGAAAGGAGAGGGTGGGAGGAGGGCTAGGGATAAAAACTACACATTAGGTACAATGTACACTACTCAAGTGATGAGTGCACTAAAATCTCAGATTTCACCATTATATAATTCATCCATATAATACAAAAAAACACACGGACCCCAAAAGCTATTGAAATAAAACAACAAAAAGAAAAAAAAGAAAAGCTTGCCCAGGTAGTGACTAAGATGGTCTGCAACTTTTTCCATCAGAGCTTGGAGACAACGAAGGAAGCAGAGTAACACTGATCAAATCATTCCATAATCTCCAATGCATGAGCTCAGTTCCAACAATACTGTGACCTTCCAGGCTATTCTCCAAACTTTAAAATACTGCTACTCATCTACAAATGGAGATTCTAATACATACCTTCCAGGATTGTTGTGAGGATTAAATGAACGTGAAGCTTAGCACCAGGGCTGGCAGGCAAGAAAGGCTCAATGGATAAATGTTGCTGTTATTACTGTCGCATCTGTAATTTTTTTACTCTTTAGTACTTAGCAATAAATTGATTTTATGGTAAACATGTATATTTGGCCACAGTCATTTTCTTCCATGCATCCAAAGCATACAAAAATTTATTATTTGGCAAAAAGTAATTAAATAAAGCTTTTATTTATTTATTTATTTTGAGATGGAGTCTCGCTCTGTCTCCCAGGCTGGAGGGTAGTGGCGTAATCTTCACTCACTGCAACCTCCCACTCCAGGGTTCAAGCGATTCTCCTGCTTCAGCCTCCTGAGAAGCTGGGATTACAGGCGCCCACCACCATGCCCAGCTAATTTTTGTGTTTTTAGTGGAGACGATTTCACCATGTTGGCCAGGCTGGTCTCAAACTCCTGACCTTGGGTGATCCGCCCGCCTCAGCCTCCCAAAGTGCTGGGATTACAGGTGTGAGCCACCACACCCAGCCCAAATAAATCTTTTAATTCAGTGACTCTAAATAAGACCTCTCTCAAAGAGTATATGTTGAATGCCTCCAGCAATCCAGGCACTGTGCTAGGCTGAAAGATTAAAATCCCAGGTGATCCGGCCAGGCGCAGTGGCTCACGCCTGTAATCCTAGCACTTTGGGAGGCCGAGGCGGGTGGATCACCTGAGGTCAGGAGATCGAGACCAGCCTGGCCAACATGATGAAACCCTTTCTCTACTAAAAATACAAAAACTAGCTGGGGGTGGTGGGCGCCTGTAATCCCAGCTACTCGGGAGGCTGAGGTAGCAGAATCACTTGAAGCTGGGAGGCGGAAGTTGCAATGACCCGAGATTGCGCCATTGCACTCCAGCCTGGGCGACAGAGCAAGACTCAGTCCCAAAAAAAAAAAAAAAAAAAAAATCCCAGGTTATCCAAGTCAGCATCAGTTGATGCAAGTTTTTCTGTGGCAATAGAAGGATGAATACTGAGTGATTCCACTTATGTGGGGGATCTGAAATAGTCAAACTCATAGAAACAGAAAGTAAAATGGCAGTTGCCAGAAACTACAGGAAAGGGAAACAGAGAGTTACTGTTCCACAAGTGTAAAGTTCCCACAGTTACAAAGGTGAACACCTGCTGCTCAGCAAGTATAAGCTCTAGAGATCTGCTACGCAATATTTCACCTATGTGTCAAGCGGGTCCATCTCATGTTAAGTGCTCTTTCTCACCAAGATGAAATAAGTAAATTGCTCTTAAAGATGACCTGTGGCTAAGGATGTTCTGAGACTGAAGACCAAGCAGCCTAGGCGAAGTCAACTCACAACTTCAGAGGCCTTGCCAGTCCAACTCTAGACAAAAATAAAAAAGTAAATAAATGAAGCTTTCAATTTAGCAAGACTAAGAAGGTCTCTCTCAAAATGATACAGGTGTACTCCAAGTAAATGTAGGCCAAACAGGAATGTAATAAGTCAATCAGGGAGAACCTATCAGCAACTGAAAGTCAAGAAGATAAAAATATAAATTCACATAATGGAAAGAGAGCGTCAGGCAACACTAAGCGATTAGGACTGATGGTTATTCTATTGCCAAAGATCTCAAAAGATAAAAGCATGGTCTAGTCCTCGGTTTCCTCATAGAGGCCCAGATCTACTCACTTTTTTCACCCATGCTGCTCCCAGTGTCTTGCAAAGCACGTTTGGCTCAAACATATACACATTTGCAAGCTTGCCAAGGCCTTTGAGTACACATGGATGTTCTAAATGATAAACCAGTGCCAGTATTAGCTTTAACTAACACTGAACCCTTTGGGAAAAGTAATGCATGACTAGCTTATGTGGTCTTTAATACTGTTTATTGTCTGCCCCTTTTTGACATCATTCCCTAAAAGAGCCCAATTTCATTCACAACAAAAAGTTGCTATGTGCCATACCAGGTTCTCCTTATAATTATTCATAACATTTTAGGATAATTTTTATGGCTTTTATGACTGCACTAGCCTTCTCAACCTCTCACTTTTACATTTTGAACATTGGCACAAATTTTAAATCTATTGAACCACCCATGGCTTCCCACAGCATTGCATTATAAGCATTATATTTTCGCTCTCTATCTTCTTTGTTTGAATCATCATTTGAGTACATAGTATACATTTTTAAATTTCATCCTTTATCTACATTATCACTAACTTTTCATTTAGATCCTGCTTTTGTAAGTACTCAAAAAAATCCACAGTGCTATCACAGCAGGTGCTATTTATGAAATGTAAACATTACCAACAATGCAAAAATGAAATTTAATTGTGAGTTGTATGATTTTGTAAGTACCAGGCCAAAAGCTAGACACTTTACATGTATTATCTCATTTAATCTTTAGTAAAATCTTAAGAGACTCCAGTATCATCATCACACCCACTTTACAGAAGATAAACTGAGCTGGAAGACAGTAAGCAATCTGAGAAGGTCACATAGTGAAGAGGAGACAAAACTCAGAATCCATCTGTCTAGCTCCAAAACCTAGACTCTTAAGCATTGCACCATGTGCAGAAAACATTATGTGCTCTTTTGTGCTTGTGCTTTTGTTCAAAATACTTTTCAATGTTGAAGTAGCCAAATAAAATCCACATACAATGGAATAAAGGCTTTGGCATTTTTAAGAACCTTTAAACTTTCATTTTTTTTTCTTCTAATGTACCCCCTTGCTATTACCTGGTTTATTCAGTCACAGTTAGAATGCAATAAATGGAGTAACAACACAAACAATACTGAAATAGCACACGTAGCCTAGCAAAAATCCATAGGAAAACAGAGCAACGTGAAAGCAAAGTCCGAAGGCCCTCCCCTTGTATGGCCCTGCCTGCCCAGCACTCTGGCTTCCCGGCAATCAGCCACACACCGCAGAACTTTGTGTTTCCACCCACAGTGGAAATTTCCATATCTAAAATGTTATTATGGGCTTCATAGAACAATCTGTGTAAGGTCATATTTGCATAAGTCAAGTGTTCCACAGTCTGTACAGCGTCTTTACCTAATGCAGGATTAAATTGCCATGGTGGGCTCTAATTAACCCTCCAGATTGCCCTAAATGCCAGCCAGCATTCACTTAAAGAAGAGTGGCTGGAATATGGAAGCAGCAAGGCGGGGACCTGCAGTTGAGCTCTCCAGTACTCAAAGCCACCAAAGCTCAGAAACCGAGGGAGAAAGACTCTTTTATTCACCCGTGTCCTTTTACGTAGTAAGTTAGTAGAAGCAGGGGAAAAGTCAGTGGGTGCATTGGTGACAAATGAGGGGACTTCAAAGGACTAAGCATGGAGATATTACCAGATTGTCATCAATGCAGACGCTCTTTAGCCCAAGGGCTTCCAAACTGGATTTCCAGAAGTCCTGATTTCCTGCCTCAAGACTGCTTTAGGAGTGAGAGGGAAAGGCCCAGTTAGCATGGCCAAAGGTCTTCAAGCTTTCCTTCAATCAGTGTGGCTCCCCTTTTTTCTGTCAGGCATGCTGGAATTTCATGCCTGGTTTGTTTGGAAGGAGTATCTAACGCTAAAGATGAAGTCAGAATGCCACTAATTCAGGACAACTTCTACCACTTACCTATATGACGATGGTAAGAACGCCAGGCTCAGTATCTTGCCCAGTGAGTCAAGGCTGGAAAGTGGCAAGCCTAGACTGGAACCTAAGAATTTGGATTTTGGGTCCACAGCCCAATCAGCACACCTGGAGCCTTTGTCCACCATTTCCTTTGCTTCTTTCTACTCCTGCTCTGGAAGTCTATTGTTACTTTTCTCCGATTAGGTAAATGCATAAGTGAAATAAGGTGCACAGGTGACTCTTCCATCAAATCTTTAAAAGCGGGCAGACCTAGAAACTGTGTAAGGCACATGGTCTTTGGAGCAGGGATGCCTTTGATGAACTACCTCTGCTTCCAAATCCCATACGGATGAGTCCTGAGCATGTGCACATGAATCTGTCCGGCCTAATTCCTTCAGTGATTGTATTGTATAGTGCGCTAAGACTTGCCAAGCATATGTACATATTTTGTCTCAGTGTAAAACTTAGCCCCCTGTAAAAGGCTGAGGATGCATCTATCCTACTGGGAATGCAGAATTATAGGGCTTTACAGATCACCCAGCCCAATTTGTAGATGAACTTGTAGTTGATCTACAAGTGAGAAAACTGACACCCAGAAGTGTTCAGTGATATCTTAAGGTCATTAATATCCAAGCCAAGACTGAAGACCAAATCTACTGATTCCTGCACCAGCTCCTGTCCCACTACCCAGCCCAGTTATGTGCAGTCAAGGTTTTAATGCGTCCTGATATTCTTTCAGATGGTGGCCCCACTCAGAGCTGCACACATGACCTCACATACGAATACTTAGAAGCTAAAAGCAAAGTTATTTAGTTAGTTGCTTATTTCCAAGTATCTCTAAGGACATTTGCTCTACATTCTCATGCATCTTCCTGCTTTCCTTCACGGTACTTGTAACAATTTCATGTTATTTACTTTTCTAAAATGCATTTATTTATATAATGCATTTACTTATTTGTTTGTTCAGTTTCCTTCTACATGAAAATATAAGTTCCACGAGAACAGTGGCTGGTTTTCTGTCTTGTCTAACACTGCTATTTCCAGACCCCAACACATTGTCTAGAACATAAGCCAAAGTCGAATGAATGAGCAAATGAGTAATTGAATGAATGAATGAGTGAATCTCACTACCCTAAAAATACTTCTGTGACTATACTTGTTACATAGTATTTAAACCCTGCATTCACACTTCTGTCTCCCTTAATAAACTATAAGTTTCTTGAAAGTATCTGCACTTTGTAGTGTTGGAAATACCTAGTTATGCCTTATTTATACAAAGAAGGAAATTAAAAAATATTTGCCAAGTAAGTAAATTTCATTCATTCATTAATAAAATCCTGGACATATAATAGGCACTCAAAAATATGTATATACTGATTAACTGATTGGTTTGTTGGTTGATTGATGAGTGCTTGATAAAACTTCATGAAAATCAAACATTTCCAGGGTGATATTTTTAGGAAACTATCAACCATCACAAAAACCTAATTTTTTTTTTTTTTTTTTGAGACAGAGTTTCACTAGTTGCCCAGGCTGGAGTCCAACGGCATGATCTTGGCTCACCGCAACCTCCGCCTCCTGGGTTCAAGAGATTCTCCTGCCTCAGCCTCCTGAGTAGCTGGGATTACAGGCATGTGCCACCATGCCTGGCTAATTTTGTATTTTTAGTAGAGATGGGGTTTCTCCATGTTGGTCAGGCTGGTCTTGAATTCCCGACCAAAGGTGATCCGCCCGCCTCGGCCTCCCAAACTGCTGAGATTACAGGCATGAGCCACCGCACCCAGCCATAACCTAATGTTTCTGTACGAATTTTTTAAATGTCTATTTGAGGACACAAAGAAGGGAACAAAAAATACCAGTGCCTACTTGAGGGTAGAAGGTGGGAGGAGGGTGAGAATTGAGAAATTACCTATCGGCTATTATACTGATTACTTGAGTGACAAAATTATCTGTACACCAAACCCCAGCCACATGCAATTTTCCCATGTAAAAAACCTGTACATGTATCCCTTTAACCTACAATAAAAGTTGGAAAGAAAAAGGTTTATATCTATAAAAATATGATTCCTCTGAATTTTATTTTTTTAGCCTCTTTTCTTCTCCACTAGTTAGATCAAAAATATAACTACTTTGTAGAATATGTTTTCAGTTTTGTTCAGGACACTGTGCAAAGGGAAGCCATTTAGGAGCAGGTTAAGGCAGGTTTCCTCTATACATGTCACTTCAAGTTCACTGTTTCATAACTTCAAAAACCAAAAAGGGGTGAAAGTTCAGGGTAACTACTTATGACTGTGAGCATCGCAGCATGTAATAAAATAGTCACAGAGCTTCTGTTTACTGGATTTGAGAAGGTCATTCTGAGTACGGTTCAAGGCTAAGTGCCTAAGTGCATCATGGGCAATGCCTTGGATTTCTCTGTACCTTTTAAGAACATCTTTGCAAAGCAGGTGACAGCTGTGGAAAATAGAATGCACACACAGACACACACACCCATCTTTTCCACTAACATTTTGGCTTACTTTTAAAATTCTACAAGATCTATTCTACAAACTGGAAACATAACAGAGGCACTTTCTCAACAGATATTGAGAAATAAAAAAGCAACAGGTGATCTCCCAGACATATTACAGGTAGAATGAAAAGAACATGTTTTATTTGGGAACTGGTGTGTATGTGGAGATACATGCACATACACTCAATCTGCTGTTAACCTTGTGCTCAGAAGAAAGAAGTCTATGTGTAATTGAAATCTATCACTGATTTCAAACATTTCATTTGATTTAATCCTTTTACTTGCTTCCTTCACCATACACCTTACTAAAATGGTATTTAAGCTGCTTACTAAAATGATATTTAAGCTGCTTTCTGTATCTGCCTCTGCCCTTCTATTGGTAAAGGAGTTCAGCCATGAGGTGGACACCATGGCATGAAATAACAAAGGTAAAATAAGGCCCGAATGATATCTAAACTCTTCCTCAAACCTGGAATTGCCAAAGGTTGTCCATATTGAGCATAGGTAACCTGCTGGACATACATGAAGTGTATGCTCCTACATGAAGTATACAATATCCAGCAAGTTGGAGATGCTGTATATTTGGGGTCCCAGCAGGAGCCTAGGCTGGTAGTCACAAACACCTAGACATGTCCAGTGAATTTGCAGATTGAGCCCATCAGAAGCACATCTGGAAGAGGTGCGAAGGAACTGCTTCTTAGAGACCCCACCAAAAGAAAGAGAATACAGGCAGAATGAGCATGAGCTGGGAGGAAAGCCTCGGTGTCTCAATGTCAGGAGGTTCCCAGCACAAAGGGTTCTATTATTCGGCTTTATCTCCCAATTTAGCCCAAGTAAACACCTGAGTAAGGCCCGTAGAAAGAGAGGGAGAGTATGTGTGAGGGAGCGGGGAGGGGAACCAGAAAAGCTGTTTCACTAAAAACACACAGCTTAGGGAAATACCCCTTTCCCCCCTATCAATATTAAATAATAATAATAACAATAAAGATGGGGGAAGAGGGAGACAGAAGACAGAGAGCAGTTCCTCCCTCTGCTCCACAATAAAATGTCATGCACATCCCATCGCCCCTGGGCTCCAGGGCTTCACCTGCTACCAGAGATGGGAGCGATCTGCAAACACAGCAAAACCCAGAGGCTGCCTTCTTAAAGCTGGGGGACTGTGTTCACATCTGGCAGTGATAGACACACTTCTAAGCACACCTGGGGAATTTCTAAGTATTTAAAGTCCCCTGTGAGCATCGCGGGACAGGTGAAATTTGGATTGTTCCTGTTAAAGCGCCCCATTTGTGTACCCACAATCCAAGGAGGCCTGAGGAGTCTCAAGAGATTATATACATGCCTTTATAATACAAAAAATTTTAAATGACTATCAAATACTTGTGAATTCGGATTTACAACCCTCATGATCAAGTTCAGATTGCATTTTAACAAAATTTATTAGTTGTCTGCTTACATATAGTACACTGTGCTAAGTACTGTATGGAATGATAAAAATGTTTTAAACGTAGTTCTTTTATACACCAAACATGATATATCACTGAATATGTATTTGCATACATTCACATATAACAACTCCTCCCCAGCTTCAACTTAGATCACATGAATTCGATTTCTGGCAACTCTAGACATTCAAGTTATTGCTATCAACCATGTAAATCAGTTAAAAAGGCCTGAAAGCTGCAAAGAAAATTGTCAAGAAGTTAACGCACTTTGCTCTGAAGAAAAAGAAATAGAGTCACCCTTGAGTCAGAGGCCATGAGCTTAGTATGATGTACAAATTTCAGGTTACTGACTTGAAGTTTAGTTAGCTGTATTCTTCTGGTAACCAACAGCATAAGAAGTGACAACTGACAGCAAAGGACAAGATGAAAGAAACAAAACACCACAACAATCCTGTGTCCTTGATTGAGGTGAATGGGCTGAGACACCTCCACGACCCCAAGGGTGCACAAACATCAAAACCTGTCAGTTTAATGTCTGATGTTCAGCCAATGTCTGAGTCATCAAAAGGAGGTAAGCTATGTTCTGTCTCTTACAGTAACCAAGAGACACGTAGATACAACACATTTAAGATTCCCATAATATTTTTTAATATGGCCAATTAACCACTTGAAGGCTAAAACGCTGGAATATTCCTCACAGAATTATAGTTTGGAGACCTAGAATATCTAGCCAGAGTTAAACAGCAAGTTAGAAATAAAACCAAAATGGAGCTCAGCATGGTGGCATGTGCCTGTAATCCCAGCTACTCAGGAGGCTGAGGTGGGAGGATTGCTTGAGCCCAGGAGGTAGAGGCTAGCCTGGGCAATGTCGTGACACCTCATCTTAATAAAAATATTTTTTTAAAAACATGACACTTCAGGTTCTGATATCTGCCTGTAATATTAAAAGGAATGAGAGTTTGAAAACTCGATGGAACCTATACAATATTTTCATCTCCAGCCTCGCGTTTTGCAGGTAAACTCATTGAGATCTAGAGACATAAGTGATTTACTCAAGGTCACAATTCAATGATGAGTAGAATCAAGACAAGAATACAGGTTTCTGACCAGCACTCCTCAAAACCATCAAGGTAATCAAGGACAAGGAAAGTCTAAGAAGCCGTCAGAGATCACAGAAGGCTAAGGAGTCATGATAACTAAATGTAAGTGGTGTTCTGGATGGGGTCCAGGAATGGAGAAAGGACATTTGGGAGAAACTGATGGAATCAGAATATTGTATTGAGCTTCATTAAGAATAATGTACCTACGCTTGTTTCTTACTTGTGACAAATGTATCATGGTGATATAGGATGATTACAACGGGGGACATTGGATGAGAGATATAAGGGAATTCTCCGTACCATTGTTACAACTTTTCTGTATGTCCAAAGCTATTTTAAAATAAAAAGCTGATTTAAAACAAAAAGTTCTACTTCTAAATTTCAAAAAAAAAATACCGTTTTCAAGAATTCTTTCCATCAAAGCAGGTTGTCCCTCTTCTAAGATAGTTGAATGAGACTTCCATTCCACAAACTAAAAACTGCCATTCAGTCTCTGTTCATAATAGCCATGCTATTAATATCTGGAACAGCTCCTCCTCCTGCCTGCCTTCATCAAGTAAAAGTAAAGAAATTAGTCAGATTAACCCTCAATAAGCAAATGTACAGCTTTCAATATCGGCAGCAGATATTTTAAGCAACTGTTGCCACATATGTTTCCATTTGAGAGATACAACGGAGGGAAAGTATATCCCACCCTTAGACGGTGGGAACAAGAGTATCAAAGGGAAATGGAGACAAGCTTGTGCACATCTACCTTTTCAACTTTTCAAACATGTATTAAGAACCTGCTAGCTGTCAGAACTCTGCCCTCACTTCAAGTATACTAAATCCTTAAATGTAAATGGCTCAGACTCTCAAAAGGGTGACCTCGAGTCTTCTAACAGTGCCCATGAAATTTAATAATTGGGAGGCTAACACCAAATCTCATTTATTGCTGCTTTAAATGAAATAGATCACAGTTAGTAAAAAGCCTGCAAATTAAAGTAACCCAGCAGTCTTAACTAGCAATTAAAATGACTCTTTTTTTTTCAATAAAAGGTGAAACCATATGCTACAGCAGATTTTTTGTCACGTACAAGATAAATGAGCAGTTTGGCTCAGCGGGGAATAATTCCAGTTCATATTGAAGGATCAGATTCAGTATCAAAATTTCATTCTCTCAATGTCAGGATCCTTGATACCAATTACCTGAAAACACTTGGGCTCAAGAGCCATCCCTGTGAAAACACAAGCACAAGGTACATGCCCTCCTCATTCCTCCCCACACATCCCAATAGAGAGGGGGGAACTGAGAGTCCAGCATTATCAGGGTTGTATTCAAAGCTTAAATTCCGACAAAACCTAACAGAGTCTCACCCTCCTCACCAGGATTTGTGGGAGTATCCAACCCTGTAACAAACGTATGCAGGGACCAGGAAGCCGACTGGAGAGAAATGTGCATGGCCTCATCTGATCCAGATCGGTGTCATAAGAACATGTTGGAAGAAATAAGATTGGTCCTGGGAAGTGCCAGTCATCTTTTAGGTGGAAAAGGATAGAAGCTCATGAAGCTGGACATAATGTACACATGATATTAACCCGAGAGCATTCAATACCTTGCAAGCTCAGCTGTTTGGAACACTTCTTCCCAAGTTCTTTGACGTCCCTCAATGTCTTCACCTAAGTAGGTGGAAAGGGGAGTGAGTGGAGATACTGGTAGTGGCATACTTGATGGGAAGACAGAAAATCATTACTGATATCAAAAGACAGAAAAACAAGGTAGAAAGAAAGATAAATGCACTAGGTAGGTAGGTAGGTAGGAAGGTAGGTAGGTAGGTAGGTAGGTAGGTAGATGGATGGATTGACTGACTGATATGATTTGGCTCTGTGTCCCCTCCCAAATCTCATGTCGAATTGTAATCCCCAGCGTTGGAGGTGGGGCCTGGTGGGAGGTGATTTGATCATGGGGGTGGATTTCCCCTGAGTGCTGTTCTTGTGATAGTGAGTTATCATGAGATCTAGTTGTTTAAAAGTGTGTGGAATCTCCCTGCCCCACTTCCTCCTGCCCCTGCCATGTAAGAACTGCCTACTTCCCCTTTCCCTTCCACCATGAGTGTAAGTTTCCTGAGGCCTCCCTAGAAGTAGATGCTGCCATGCTTCCTGCACAACCTGCAGAACCGTGAGCCAATTAAATTTCTTTTCCTTATAAATTACCCAATCTCAGGTATTTCTTCACAGCAGTGTGAGAATGGATAGATAGATAGACAGACAGATAGATAGATAGATTTATGCACTATATTTATATCTAAATGGCAGTAGGTGTGGGGTACACAGACGGATGGACCAGTGAATGATCAGAAGGAAAAAAAGTGGCAAAGACACACTTTGTAGATAACTACTTTGCTCTGGTCACTGAAGTTTGAGCTTCCTAGGCATTATCTCATGTAACCCATGTGTAATGGGCATGGCTATTTTGCCAATTTTGTATATAAACTGTTGACACATTATCAGAGTTAGAGTTAAAACCCTTGGGTTTTCCACTACCCTACACTGCTTCTCATTTAAGGTCACAGTTAAAATCTGAAGATGCTCTATTAGAGAATGCAAGCCATACAGACCGTCAGTGTGTAATTATAAACTGTGCCCTCAAATCTACTCAGCCTTTTAACACATGCATTCTACCGAACTCCAGGATAAAAAGGCAAGGGAGAGCAATGGATGCCCCCCCAACCCTTCTCCACTCGATGGTGAGCAGGCAAGAAGCACATTTCTATTCAATATTGTCTCTCACTACCTCTATTCTTCACATCCCCCATAGTTCCCACATTCCCCCTCCCAGCCAGTTTTTTACTCCAGTGATTCTCCCACTTTAATGAACATATAAATTGCCTAGGATTTTGTTAAAAGCAGATTCTGGCTAGAAGTGATGGAATCTGAGAGATTCAGCAGTTCTAACAAGCTCCCAGGTGATGCCAATGATGCTGGTCCCAGGACCACACTCTAGGTAACTAACCTCTATTCTAGACCCCATTGTTGGAGAAAAGCAAATCTTGTTAGACATAAAAAAAAAATAGTATTGTTCTCTGGACACTAAGAACATTTAGTACACATTCTAAGAAGAAATATGATCTGGACATGGGAGATTTGCACTATACATATATTTGAAGAAAGAGCATCTGCAAGTCGTAGAAAAGCCCCCCTGCACACCCCACCACAATTCCTTTCTGAATTACCTAGAGTTTTATGCTAGTAAAAGCAAGGCCGGCACAGTAAAGAATAGATGCCATCCTGATGTTGTTCAAATATATATTTACTTCTTCTTCATGATCTTTCACCCATTTAATTTTCTCTGAGAGATTATTCAGGTCACTTTTTAAATGAGTTTCAATGTTTCTAGGGCTGCAGCTCATTATAAAAATGTTCACAGCAGATAGAATCTTGCTTCAGCACTGCACTATTTTAGAGCTGGCAGACACAGAAATCGGTATGCAGATATTGTACCATAAACATTAATTTATTATGTGGAAGGTTGATTGATTAATAAATACATAAGCCAGGAAGCCTAATTTAACTCTTAATTTTTTTTATTTCACAGAGGGAAAAATTAATCTGCAAGTGTTGATTGATTGAGAGTCTTAGTATGGTCTAGACAGCAATGGAAAATGACTATGAACCTGGGACTTTGCAAACTGCATCATTTGCAAAATAAACCTGATCAACCAGCTTCATCCCACAGTGATTGATGGTCAGAAAGGAAAGGCTGTAGAGATCATGGAGGAGAAGAATACATAATCATCTGAGGAAGGAGTGCACCCTGCGGAGTGGTTAAAGAAGAGAGAATGAGTGAATATTTTTACCTCAGAAATGGACACAAGTGAAAAAAATGCACTTGAAATTTTAAAAATTAATGTTTATTAGAGCACTCCAGTAAACAAGCAAATTAGAACTAGCACATTGCACTCCTAAGAATGTGCAGAATATTAATACATCTTAGCTTTTGTGGTCCCACCGCAAAGATAGTGGGATGTGAAGAACCAGCTTATAGTCTTGCTATGATTAAAAGGTCACATTTAGAACCAAATATTCTGTATCCAGATTTGAATAATGTTGAATGTTTTCCTAAAAGCAAAGGACACATACTCATTGTTCCCTCTTTGAAGAGTAGCAATTAAGCTGAGCAGGGCAATTACTTATAAATTAGACCTGTTTTCCTTTCCAGTTCATATTTACACAATGAGCATTAAGGTCAAGTTTCAAGCCCTAATCCTCAGAAAACTGACATCAGAATCATCAATACTGTTAGTATTTAGTGTGTCCATGGAGGTAAATTGTAGAAGGAAGGTAACATTGGAGGGCCTGCTGTAGTAATAAGAACTGTTAAATATTCCACCAGAGATTCTGACCAAAGGTTTGCTACTAACCCTTTGTTTTATTAATCCCATTTTATACATGAAAAAAAACTCAAGATTAAGGATGTTTGGAAGATTGGCCAGTGCTACAAAAACAACAGCTATTAAGCAGCGGCACCTCATTGATGTTGGACTGCAAAGCAGGATCTTTCTACAGAATGCATGGGAATGACCTGCAGAGCTGGTTAAAACAGATTGCTGAGCCCTGCACTCCAAGTTTCTCATCAGGCAGAATATTAGCTTCCTATTGCTGCTGCAGATAATTACCACAAAGTTAGTGGCTTAAAAACACATAAATTTGTTATCTCCCAGATCTGTAGGCCAGAAGTTCAGGTACAGCACAATTCTGCATGGAGTCTCACAAGGCAGAAATTAAGGTGTCAGAAGTTCTGGGTTCCATTCTTTTTTACTTTTCTTTTTTTTTTTTTGAGACAGGGTCTCACTCTGTTGCCCCAGCTAAAGTGCAGTGGCACAATCACAGCTCACTGCAGCCTTAACCTCCCAGGCTCCAACGATCCTCCCACTTGAGCCTCCCGAGTAGCTGAGACTACAGGTGCATGTCACCACGTCCCACTAATTTTTGTATTTTTTTGTAGAAGCAAAGTTTTGCCATGTTGCCCACGCTGGTCTTGAACTCCTGGATTCAACAATCCTCACACCTCAGCCTCCCAAAGTGCTGGGATTACAAGTGTGAACCACCACACCAAACCTTGTGTTCCATTCTTTATTATTACTTTTTAATAGATACAGGATCTCACTCTGTTGCCCAGGCTGGAGTGCAGCAGCACAATCATAGCTCACCTTAACCTTGAACTCCTGGGCTCCAGCAATCCTCCCACTTCAGCCTCCTGAGTAGCTAGGACTACAGGTGCACACCACGAAGACTGGCTAATTTTTGTATTTTTTGTAGAGATGGGGTTTTGCCATGTGCCCAGGCTGGTCTCAAACTCCTGGCTTCAAGCAATCCTCCCAACTCGACCTCACAAAGTGCTTGGATTACAGGCTTGAGCCACCACATCTGGCCAGGCTGTGTTCCATTCTGAAGACTGTGAGGAGGAACCTGCTTTCAAGGTCATTCAGGTCGTTGCCTGAATTCGGTTCCTTGCAGTTATAGGACTGAGGTCCCCATTCCTTGCTGGCTGCTGGTGAATGGCTGGAGGCTGGAGGCTGTCTCCATTCCTTCTCATGCTCTCCCTGTGGCCTATCCAGCAAGCACGGTTCCACTCACACTTTGAATTTTCTTGACACCTCTGCTGTACCTCTCTGACACCAGTCAGGGAAAGTTCTCCACTTTTAAGGACTTACTGTGATTAGATTGGGCCAACTGAATAACCAGGAATAAACTTTCTATCTTAAAAGTTTAGAAACTTTAATTTTCTGCCAAGTTCGTGTTGCATGTAATATAGTTGCAGAATCCAGGGATTCGGGGGTGGACATCTTTGAGGGGCCATTCCACCTGCTACAGTGATCCTGGGCTGGGACCCACCCGGAAATATGCCTTTCTGACAAGTGTTTTTATGTTAGAAACTTATCTACGATGCTGATGTGATGCTGCTGATCCATCCTTTGAGGAT
The DNA here is from genome assembly GCF_028858775.2 of Pan troglodytes. Lineage (NCBI taxonomy): Eukaryota > Metazoa > Chordata > Mammalia > Primates > Hominidae > Pan > Pan troglodytes. The sequence goes on along the minus strand of NC_072412.2, from coordinate 108,570,391 downwards.
GCCTACAGAAGCTGCTCCTACTGCAAGTGCGGTTCATGGCATCAACCTCACCCGGGAGCTTGTTAGAAATGCAGGACCTTGGGCCTCCTCCCAGACTTACTGGGGTAAGAAGCTGCAGTTTAACAAGATCCCCAGGTAACTTGGTGCACATTAAAGTCTGAGAAATATTGCTCTACAACAGTTAAAAACAGGGAAAAGTAATGGAGTAATTTATGTTTTATTTATTCTAAAAACCTTTTAGATAGACACAGCTCTTTTTTTTGTTCAGTTATTGCCCTTTTGTGTTAAGAGGGTGGAGGGAGGTATCTTACCTGCAAAGTTGGTAAAGAATTTCTGCACTATCTCTTAAGCTGACTTTAATTTACCCACCCCTACATCCAATTTTAATACAAAAGGGGGCAATCTCCCCGTGAACTCAGCCTTGAAAATGTTTGGCATCCTTGAACAATTGCAAGCTGGATTGTGTTATTCACTGGGCTTCCTTGACCAGGACGTCCTGCCTTTGGTCACATCCTAGTTTGATAGATAGGAATAGATTAAAACTGACTCTCAGATGGGTTCTGGAAGGAGCCACAGCCCTGGCCATCCTCCCTGAGAAGAGACAGAGTGAGTCCATCAGCGGCAGGATACTCTGCCTTGACTTCACCGCTAATCATATTTCCCCACATCTGAGAAGAGACTCAGCAGAATCTAAGGGCCCCAGAGGAGAATCAGATATCATTAACCCTTTTATTGGGGATGTTATTGGTTTTCTGTGAGTTACCATTAGAGGAAAGTGACTGCAGTTAGAAGATATTGAAGAAGACTGAAGACTGTGTATTTATCTTGTGACTAAACACACAGCAAATTTCTACCTTTGCCTCAAAAATTCCTAAATGGAATTACTGAAACATAACTGTTACATATACAAAGAAGAGTGGGCTATGTTTCAAGATGTAGACATTAACTGTAAATTAACTATCTCAAACTCTCTCACTTTTCTTAATTTAAGCTGAGAGAAGAAAAAATGAAAATGGAAAGAAGTTTGGAGTGATCATAAGAACATAACGAGTACAGGAAAGTGCCATCAAGTAAATGCTAGGAAAACACAAACCAACAAATAAACCTCTCTGTCTCTGTCTCTCTCTCTGTCTCTCTCTCTCACACACACACACACTCACACTCAGTCTACTCTTTCTTTTTTAGTGCACAGAGCTCCCTCCAGGTGATAAGGTCCATAGTGTCTGCTGAAACCAGCTGATAATTTCTGAAGGAGCACAAAGATTCATGTAAACCATCTTATTCCCAGCACATTCTTGCTATCCTTGCACTTGTTCCTTGATCAGATAAGGAGACAGTGGGACCATTTTCAATCCTTAATCTGATCCTCTAAAACATTACTAAATATTCAATAATAAAAGTGTTGTATATTGACAGGGGATGTCAGCAGCCCAAAAATGTTTAATGAAGTACCTGAAAATACAGATAGATTATACCGGCAGAGTCAATAAGACAACAGCCATTCAGGCAAGACATGGCACAAAAGCCAGAGGTGATAACTGCCCCCAAAACTTAAAGGGAAAAACACTTCCCTGATCAATGCCATTCTCCCACCTCCCTTTCTGAAAACTATTTACTTCAAGAAGTATTTACCAAAAAAAAAATATATTCACTATTTCCTGAAATCTGAATATTGTTTGTCTTCTAAAACCACCTGGTAAAATAGCTTAGCTTTCCACCCATCACTGACGCCCCAGTGTTCTTTTCCCTCTGGGTGTACCGAGGGTGGAGAAATGGGAAAGATCCCAGATCGAGGGTGGGATCTCCCTGGGGTCATTGGGGAAATGCAAGATGACCTCTCACTAAATTGTATGACTGTTGGAAAGTAGACAGGGGTGGCATGGAGAAAATAAAGCTAAAATCATTTTTCCCTATAACTGGGCTCTGGGCAATATTTGAATTCCTTTTGATAACAATTAGACTGTGGTGTAGCTCTTCTTTAGAGCCTAGGAAATATTACTGGCATTTGTTTTGGATATTACTATTCAAAATGCTGCTACCGATTAGTAAGTCTCTCCGAGGTTATAAACGCTGGAAAGAAAACGCTGGAAAATGATCCCAGAATGAAGGAGAACATAGAGATAAGACAACTGAAAGCAAGGTATAATTTGGAATTGGATTGTTTTTTCTCTGGCAGGTGTTATTGAGCCAACAGGAGAGCTGGAGTGGGACCTGAATATTAGATGTTAGTAAGGCATCAATGTTAATTTCTTGACTTTAATGGTTGCATTTGGAAATGATGGGCATTAAATGATACAGAAAGAAGAAAGAGGAAGAGGAGGGAAAGGAGGAAAGGAAGAAGAAAGAGAAGAGGTTCTTTGCACTGTCCTCACAACTTTGCTGAGCTGGGGATTGTTTTAAAAATAAATAAAATTATATAAAAGAAACTCAATAAAATAAATCATTCAAATCTCAATACTTCTCTTCTTTGTGATTTCATGCACTCTCAAATCTGCAAAGTCTGCAACTACTCCATTAACGCAATGGCTTTCTGCATCAATGACTTACTGCTTCATGACAAATCACCCCAAAACATGGTGGCTTAAAATAACAACCATCTATTTAGCTCAGAATTCTATGGGTCAGAAACATTGAATGGGATCAGCTATGCAATTCTGCTAGGCTGGGCTGGGCTTACTCATACATTTGCAGTGAGTTGCCAGTCCCACTGGGAGCCCCTGCTTCTGGGGATTGCCTGGCTGTCAGCTGAGACCACGAAGGAAACTAGGCCATATGTCTGTTATCATCTACCCAGCTAGGCTGAGTTTTTTCCCCTGGCTGCTCAAGGTTCTAAAAGCACATAGATAGTAAACCCCACGCACATCTTCTACATTTTCAACTTTCCGCTCGCCTCACAGGTGCTGCTGTCCCATTAGCAAAGCAAGCCACACAGACAAGCCCAAGGTCAATGTAGGAAGGCCCCATCAAACTGCATCAATATTGGGTGTCATTACAGCAATCTAGCCAGCACACTCCCAAATCTCCATTTCTAACTCTGCTTTCTCATCCTACTTAAACTGCCTGCTAGACATCTCTTCATGGTGTCCTCCCTGAATTTCAAATTTCACTTGTATAAAATTCATCATATTATAGCCAACACAGGACAATGAATAGAACGAGGCTTCTAGTCAGCTCTGGGTTTGAATTCTACTTATTGTGAGATTTTGGTTTAAGCTACTTAAATCTCTGAGAATGGCTTCCATTTTCAACAAAAATAATAATAAATATTTGATAGTTATTATGGGGATTAAACAAGATAGTGTACTGTCAACCCTTAACACACAGTAGGCAATCAATAATTTTTTTTGTATTCTCCACCCATTATCTAGAGAAACCTACTCCCCTTTTCGAATTTCTTTATTGACATGTTCTCACTCATCCAGGCTGATGGAAACACTGTGGCCATTTTCACATTTTCCTTTTCCTTTGCCCATTTGTATTCAACCTGCCCACCTAATGGGTTATCGTGAAGAATTGCACTGAAGCACGTAACAAAGTGCCTATCAAATCATAGTTCTTCTCTGTATATTTTTTTCATTTTTAAAAGGCTTGTTAATAATCAAAATCAGTTCATTGCATTTCTGCAATTTTACTCAACAAACATTGAGTATCAGGGATGAACTCATCACTTTTTGGGTCTCTTACCAAAGCTACACTTCTTCCTCTGTCTTCCGTGTCTGTCCCCTGTCAGCACCAACAACCAGGGCCCTCAGGACATGACCCTGAGAGTCCTCCTTGACGTGGCTCTCATCCACTTCACTCAAATAATTCACCATGAAGTCCTACTGATAGAACTACCTGGCTTCAGTTTCATCACCATCACTGACTCGCTGATTGACATTGGACCAGTCACTTAATCTCTCTGTTTTGGTTTCCTCATCTGTAAAATGGGAGTGATAATAACAGTACAGGATGCACTTAGACTGTGCCCGCTACCTACCCAGTGCTTTGATAGGGTTAGCTATTACTGTTGGCCCCTAAGTCCTTCCTTCTCTCTCCATCTCTGCTTGCTGCTACCTCACTTCAGGCTCTCACCATCCCTCTTGGGTGTGAGTGCCATTCATCACCCTCTAACTTAAATCCAGCGCCTGGTGTCACCTCTTCCAATCCATCCTCCCCGCAGGCACCAGGGAAATCAGTGCAAAAGGACAAGCCCAGGATGCCACTTTCCTTCTGAAAGCCCTTCACCTACTGCTATCTTCTCAGACTATTTGGACTGAAGATCAGTTTGTTTCCTAACCAAGTTTCAGTAACAGAACATACATGTGTAAAACAGTAAAAAGTATTTATTGGAAAAATTTAATACAAAAAAACCTAAACACATACAAAATAAAAGTCTCAAATTTTAATTGTCTCATGTCATGGGCATAAAGAGTCTGTCAAATTGCTGATGGGGTACGGTGGCTCACGCCTGTAATCCCAGCACTTTGGGAGCCTGAGACAGGCAGATCACTTGAGGTCAGGAGTTCGAGACCAACCTGGTCAACATGGTGAAACCCTGTCCTACTAAAAACATAAAAGTTAGCCAGGCATTATGGCACATGCCTGTAATCCCAGCTACTCAGGAGGCTGAGTTAGGAGAATTGCTTGAACCCGGGAGGTGGAGGTTACAGTGAGCCGAGATCATACCACTGCACTCCAGCCTGGGTGATAGAGCAAGACACTGTCTCAAAAAAAAAAAAGAAAAGAGTCTGTCAAATTGCTGCAAAAGTTTCTAAACACACAGTCCCGATTTCTCCACTCATCTCTTCATGGACCCCTGACAAACAGCTACTGGACTGAGAGCTCCCCTTTGAGAAGCACCTAAGTTAGGAGCCCTTCACTACCGATGGTCCAGCTAGTTTTTTGCCTAATCTTATCCTCCAATCCACCCCTTCCCCCACACCCCAACTCTTCCTGCAAAATGTGTATTTATGCATTTGTGCATTCATTCACTTACATATTATTTATTGATTTATTTATTTATTGACTTGGGTTCCCCCAGTGTATAATCCCTCTCTGTTCCTTCCCACAGGCTGCTTCCTCTTCCTCTTCGCATTTTTGTGACCAGAAAACTCCTAAGCAGATGCTGCATGATCTATAGTCTTCCTATCCGCTACTCGGTGTTGCAGCTGCCTGCCAGGCCCTGTTTCATCCCTGATACGATGGTTGGTTGTCATCGCCTTCCTTGACACTGCTGTGTGGCTGCCAGCTCTCTGGTTAGTGTGGTCTCTCCTCGCCTTTAAGAGTTGCAGGCCACTGAGTCCTGCTGCCCCGCAACGCTGCTGCGGCACTGCTGCTTCTATAAGAAAGGAAGATTTCCTCCTTGAATTACTAAAGCCATCTGAGCCTTTTAGTGAAAGCCTGCTTATTCCATTCCTCTCTCCTTTCTCCTTAGGTAACTGGGGAAATGCACTTGAAGACAGCTTCAGACAACAGTTAAAGACACCACCTTGTATCTCATCAACTTTGCTGAACACCTACTCTGTCTTTTATTCAGCTGGCTGCAATAAAAGCAGAAAGAAAAGCGCGTCCCCACCAGAAAAGCAGCACTTAGAGCCACTCAAGAAAGATCAGAATCATGGGATTGTACTGGTGGTTGGGGTAATTGAAGGAAGAGCACTAAGTCGGTGACTAGGATTTTAGTCTTGAGAGACAGTTCTCTGTGGGTCTTTCTCATTTTCACGCGTCTTCTTAGCAGAGGCATGACAGCCTTTTTTCTCTTTTCAAAAATGTACATGAACAGTTGAAAGGTAGGAACAGTGTCTTCTTCTGGAGCAGAGGGAAGAATGTTGTACAGTACAATAAAGATAATGTCTCCAGGCAGGGCGTGGTGGCTCACACTTGTAATCCCAGCACTTTGGGAGGCCGAGGTGGTTGGATTGCCTGAGGTCAGGAGTTCTAGATCAGCCTGGCCAACATGGTGACACCCCAACTCTACTAAAAAAAAATACAAAAATTAGCCACGTATGGTGGAGGGTGCCTGTAATCCCAGCTACTTAAGAAGCTGAGGCAGGAAAATCGCTTGAACTCAGGAGGCAGTGGTTGCAGTGAGCTAAGATCATGCCATTGCACTGCAGCCTGGGTGACAACAGCAAAACTCTGTCTCAAAAAAAAAAAGATGTCTCCCTCCTGGGCAAAACTTAGGTAGGTTTGCTTGCATTTCATTTATTACCAAATATTGGTGTTCCCTAAGCTGAGGGTTTCTCAAATACACGTGCAACATCCAGGGCCCCGAATGAGTTCACATCCTTTACAGGGACATAGATGAAGCTGGAAACCATCATCCTCAGTAAACTAACACAGAAACAGAAAATCAAACACCGCATGTTCTCACTCATAAGTAGGAGTTGAACAAGGAGAACACATGGACACAGGGAGGGAAACATCACACACTGGGGCCTGTCGGTGGGTGAGGGACTAGGGAAGGGAGAGTATTAGGACAAACACCTAATGCATGTGGGGCTTAGAACCTAGATGACGGGTTGATAGATCCAGCAAACCACCATGGCACATGTATACCTAGGTAACAAACCTGTACATTCTGCACATGTATCCCAGAACTTAAAGTAAAATTTAAAAAAAATAAAATAAAATAAAAATACATAAATAAATATAACTAATTAAACATCCAGGACCACTCTGTGTGGCCCCAGTGGGACTTGGGTGAGGAAGGGAACTGACACAAGCATTCATGCCACTTGCTATGCAGGGAGGAACAAAGTCCTTTGTCTCTTACCCAGGAGTGTTGTGTCTTCTATCAGCATCCGTGAATCAGTGGCAGGCTTAAGTGTTAGCTCAAAAGTGGGGTAAAATAACACAGTTCTCGACATTTAGAGGAGGTCAGGGAACTATTTCACAGGTCCCACTTGAGCTGAGACATACAGGCTTTGCGTAAGTTAGCCGTAAGGACATTCTAGAAGACAAAAAGAAAAGCACATAGCAGGGAATGGTGGCATCACCTCATGACACATTTAGGAAAATGCAAGTAGAACAGGACAGCCAGATCATTGCCAAAGATTTCACAGACAGCTGTGAAACTAAACCGATGTGTTCGATTTAGACTTAGCGTTCATTTTGAGTTACATTTTTTAACAGCATTAAGCATAGTCTAAATTAGCTAATGCAGTGCTTCCCAAACTGGTGTCAAAGAAAAACTTTGTAGTTTTCCTTGTAATGTAGCATTAATCCTGTGCCAAGAAAAATAGACTTTCCTTGCACTATTAAGTGAGTTTGTTAACGGCAAGCAAAGTTCGATACTTTTTTTACTGAAGCCCTTCTGGATACTTTAAAATGTCAATCAATATTTTGAATCACCAAATGGGACCTGTAGCATACAGTCTAGCTAGTCCCAGCTAATCTGATCAGATAGCCTTTGTTTGGGGAACCCTGATTAACATTTCCCAGAAGCATTGTTCTGCTCCTCCTAATATGAGTAATGTTCTGTCTAATCCATTTAAAAATCACTATAGCATTATTATAAACAAACAAATAAAATTACAAATGAGTAAAATTAATCTTTAGCTGGATTTGCTTTGAAAATATATCTATGTGGTTAGGATTCTGTGATCCTAGCCTTGATCACCTAAAGAAAGTGAAATTCTATAGAGGCTTGTATGCATCTGTTCTCCGCTCCAATGACCTGCAAAATAATAACTCAATTCATTAATTGCACAGGAACATGTTAACTCATACACCTAACCTCTAGTTGACTAAATTGTTGTAAGAACAATTTACATAATACTGAAATATATATATATATGCATATATATGTGTGTGTGTGTGTGTGTTTGTGTATAGTGCAATAGAACACAGAAGTTTGGAGGTTTACCCTTTATAATTCAGACATTATTTACTTTGCTGAAGAATGCCTTCAGAGTCTTATTACACTCTAGGTCATTGAAAATATAGTATTGCACACATATCATTTTAGTATGGAAATATATATATTATATGTAATAATATGTGTATTATATCTGCATTCATATATATTATATATACACTGAAAATACCTAGACAAGTTTCTCTTAACCCTAAAACAAAAAGAATTAGGAAGCCAAGCAGGGAAAATTTGATAGCCCTTTGATTGTTGGCCATTTTATAGCTGAAAAATGGCTTAATTATTGTTACAAGTACACACTAAAATAAAAAGCAAATATTGTTTCCTTAAAGTTGAAGGGAGGATTGATTGAAAAGCTCCACTGGCCAAAAATATTTGGAAGAGTTTGTCATCATCTGCTTCAGCCTGTTGAATGGCAGAAATTCAATGCGCTGGCTCTCCAATGTTTTGAAAAAAAAGGATTCTAATCTATCATTACCTCACCATTGAATCCCCCCACCACCACCATGTTATCATATAGAAGATATTCGGTCAATGTCTATTAAATCAATAAATGAATGTTTCACCTTATAATTGATTTGATAACTATATTGTACAATTTTGAGGATGTTTGCTGATTTTTATGAAATTCTTTACCACCAATCCTGCTGATTCAGATGACTAAAAAAGTTCATTAGAGAAACAGAGAAAATACAAAAGAAATGTTTAAATGATTTATCAGAAGCAATAACTAAATTACTAAAATCCCAAGGATTATATAGAGTGAAACACTACAGTACAGCAAACATAGATAACATTCTGTTTACACAGATATTACATTAAAGTTGAAAAGCAAACAAAATTATCTTTATAGTTTCTCTTTTGTAAAATCATGGATAGGGTTTTAAAATTTTCATTTATTTCAACTCTGAGTTTCTCATATGAAGTAGTGTTTATTTCATATAATCCTCTGGATTTTAACAAAGGAATACTTTGTTATTTAAAATGTCATGCTGATGAGTGAGAAACATGCTGAAATCAATAAAAGATTTAAACTGCATAGGCCAGTTTTCTTTTCCTATCTCACAATGATTCGGTCTCCCCATGTCCATGGGCTTTGTCCCTCCATTGTTTGTTAGTCTTGGCGCCGCCAGGGTAATCCCCAGCTGCAAATTTCTCTTCCCCGATTTGCATGCATGAGGACTCACTGCCACCCAGAGCCATAAATTATTTGTGCATATTAGCCTCATATCATGACCTTTCATAATGAAAAAAAAATGATTCCCAACCTCGAAGGATTTATTATCTATATGGAGAGAAAGTCAAATGCAAAATTAACTGTTCTGCAAAATGGAATTCATTTCCTCATCCATTCATTAAGTCATTATTGATTCATTCAGCAACATTTATTTACCGCATGTGAAGGTACTGCTTCTGTGGAAGATACTGTGGATATAAAGACAAATAAAATATCTCAGTCTGCTGCCATCCTCCTACTTCCCTGCCTGCCTTTCCAGAATCCTGGCTTTGGCTTATGTCTAGGCTCTATAGTCCCTCAACAACCACGAAAGACCGTTGTCTACAGTTTTCCCCAGGACCCTCCAGCCCTATAAGTAGTTGTCCAATCTTCCTCAAGCATAATTTTTTTCAAGTAACTCCCCTCTTCAAAAGCTTTTAACCCCACAACCTAGGAAATAAATTATAAATTCTCAAATTGACAACAATTGAAGACCCTTGATATGCTGGCCCGTATCTATTTCCAGTCTTAAGAAACTAACATGACAGGAGTGACTTGCATCACCCTAGTCCTTTCACACATATTATTTCAGACACAGTGCCCTATGAATTATTTTCACAGTAACATTGGAGATTCACAGAGCACTGTCATGTGTATCCCAACACAGTTCATTTTCTTCCTGGGCACATCGAAGACTATTTCTAAGCCCCTGACACCTGGGTGGAACCATGGGACTGGTTCTGGTCTATGGAATGTGGACAGACTTAATGTACTTCTACACCTGCTCCCTAAAAGATTGCCCACACTCTTTCCCTCTTTCTTCCCCTCTGGTGGTGAATGTGGAGACCTGTGTGGGAGACAAAAGCATCTCAAGATGAAGCACTTAAAACTCATTCTGCAGCAGAGCTCCCACCCCTAGAAACCAAATTAAACCCTGATGTTAGAAAACATTCTATTTTTATTGTTTTAAGTCCCTGAGATTTCAGTTTGTTTGTTATTGCAGTGTAAGCTAGCTTATTCTAACCATCCAGGCAGAAATTAACTACATCTTTTTAGACACGAGAAAACTAAGGTTCCAAAAGGTAAATGACACCCAAATGCATGTGGTTAATAAGTAGAAGGATTATGTATTAGTCCATTCTCACACTGCTATAAAAATATTACAAGACTGGATAATTTATAAAGGAAAGAGGTTTAATTCACTCGCAGTTCCACATGGCTGTGGGATGCCTCAGGAAACTTATAGTCACGGTGGAAGGCGAAGGACCTTCTTCACATGGCAGCAGGAGAGAGAAGAGTGAGGAGCAAAGGGGAAAGAGCCCCTTATAAAACGATCAGATCTCCTGAGAACTCACTCACTGTCACGAAAACGGAGATTTGGGTGGGGACACAGCCAAACCATATCAGACTATAAACTCAGATCATCACTTTCAGATCACTGAAACTTTCCACTTCATCCTCTTCCTTTTCTGCCATTCATGCAATGATCCCCCTCATGGGACATTTAGCACAGCTACATGGAAATGCTTCCTTAAATGCACAGTGCACTTCCTCATCTCCATCCTTTGTCCAGAGTAGTACTCATGGAGAAGGCTCTTCCCTCATTACATGCTTTGAAACCTGTGCTTCAGGGTCTGACTCAGTCTCCACACGAAGCCTTTCCTGCTGCCCCTGAACAGAGCAATTCCTCTCACCTCTGTGATCACGCAGCATCTCGTCTCTCACTTTCTCATAACTCCTATAATATCATAGATCTGCATATACTGTCTCCCCGTTAAACCAAAGGCTTCTCAAGGACAAAGACCATGATTTATTCCTTTTTGCACAACCCACTTTGTCTAGCCCTGTACCTTGTGCATGAGGTGCTCAATAAATGTTTGAATTTAGTTAAATTCACATTTTAAAGCCTTTAGAAATTTTAATACATTTTCCACTTCTATTAATTATTTTAAATGATCCTGGCCCCAGGACAACATTCAAGGGGTCATGACTTCTCTTTTGAAAGTGCCACTTCAGTAGCAGCATTTCAAAGACAAAAGACAGGCACTATATGTGGTATTCGGTTTCACACCGCTTTGCACATAAGTCACCCAATAATCATGTCAAATGAATAAATGTGGTGGTTTAACTGTTTAATCTATCATTAGTACGTGCATGGACTTACAGTGAATGTCAATGAAAGTCACTTCTGATAATAATACGGAAGGATAATATATGCAAAGGATCTCTGGATATGGTGTCCACTTTGATCTTGTTTTTAAATACAATACGTTAGTTCTGATTTTTAAAGTGTACTTTGAAATCCTCTGATCTTCTCTAATGAGCCACTCGATTATATAAAGGCCTTGCCTTGTGTTTTAGAAATGAATTTGCAGCGTCTCTGTTAGCCAGAGCTGGACTTTGGAAATATGAATAGTGAAACAGATTATTAACAAGCCCTTGCTCTTACTTTACTTTTGTTACCACAAACCAATTTATGTCCGCAATATTTACCTACTAAAAACAAAGTACACAAACTGGAACACGTCTTTAAAAATGAATTGCTTCTAAATAAACTTTACATGCAATTAGAATTATGATACCTTTTATGAAGGGCTGTGTCCCCTTCCATTTGGCACTAGTGACAAAGGTTAAAAATGCCCTTCTATAAAATACCACATCATTAAACAAAGCAACTCTGTAATTACCCACTACACAACTGGATAAATTCCAAGTTTTGTAATTATTTTAACCTACGTATAATCTACTTGTACAAAAAAATAAGTCCAAAGGATAGAAGAATAGATTTTCTCTTCAGCACGATTTAGTTTTGTTCTCACTTGTGGAAATTCGCTCTGCTCCTCTTGTTTGAAAAATTAAAATAACAAATATCAAGAGTTTTCCGCTCTATCTTTCTCTTTAAGTAACGATGCAAGCATATGGCTGTAGAACGTCAGGCTTTCTGCTTTCTGTGTTGCTAAAACCCAGCACTAGGAATGAGACATAAAGTGGCATCTAGCATATTAAAAACTCAAGCCCCACAAGCAACAGGTGCAAGAATAATGCCTAAGGAGAAGCTGAAGAATCTCATTATTATCATCTGATAGAGGCAAAACTCTGTAAAAGGCAAATCCTTGTTTCCCAATAGGATCAAGTTACACCCCACGGAAGCAAAGTCCCACCACTTCTCCAGTGTTGACTTCCAAAGGTTTCCATCCAAACTGCACATCTTTTCAAAGTACCAAGGGGCCAGGCTCTCTCACCAAGGTCCAGATAAATGTCCAGCTACCTCACGGGTTCCCACCACGTCCCCTCTGCCACACTGAGAAGAAGGCTATCACCTGTGGGTAACTCTACAGAAGGAATGCATTCTGCACCATCCACCACACACTGAGATGAAAAAGAGTAAAAACTTTTTTAAAATCATCCTTCAGAATTTCCAGGTCACTGGAATTTAAAATCATGGTGATGACCAAGTACTTTCATCAAATATCCATGAAATACCTTAGGCATTTTTCTTAGTACAAATCCTAATACCTTGGCCAGATTTCCCCTTTGAGTGGGTGCCCTTGTTGACTATTTAGTTATTAACTATGAAAGTGGTGTTCTTGCTGTAGGCTCAGACCACTTCCCCACAGTACATTGAGCAAATACCCCCAAATTCCAGGAAGCTGCATGGACTTTCTATAAACGAAAAATCTAAAAAATAATGACAACTGTTGAAGTTGCATTCAGAGCTTACTATTGGTGCTTGATAACTTTTCCAGAAGATCAGTGCTACCTTCTGGAAAATTGTAAAACAGAACATGTTGACCAGTGAGTTACAGGGTCTAACTCCAATACCCCTCAGGGACTCACCTCCCAGTTTCAATATTCAGACCCGGGAAGAAAGAGGGCTGTGTAATGACTGCTGCAGTTCAGGCAATTCAGCCTGTATTTGTCTCTCAGTCTTCCCCCTTCTGAGTTTTGGAATATAAATATACAATTGAATTATCTTATTTCTACACATATTGAACACTAAATGTAAGTTACTTGGAGCAATTAAGCATATATCTACTTGGCACTTACCATGCCAGACAGCCTGCTACTGTTTTACAGAAATTATCATTTTTAATCCACAGGACAAGCCCACTAATTTTTTTTCACATGAGAAAACTGAGGTTCTAGTAATTTAAGTGACTTCCTCAAGGTCACCCAATAAGGAAGTAATATAACTGGACACCTGTCTTCACAGCCCATGCTTTCTACTACGACATATTACTTCTGTGAATTTTAAGTTCAAAATGCTGACTTTATGTTTCTTAATCTCAAAACCTTGTTTTCTTTGTTGGTAAAGCTGTAACATCCCCAATGTCATGGCTAATAATCGACAGTGGTGGGTACTGAATGCTGGATTTGGGGCTCTTTTTCTATATAACATCTTCAAAAGACATTGGACACGTGGTCTTAATCTGCCAATTTTTTCTACCCTCTAGTCTCCTCCCTCTCAAAACTTGGGGATCACCCTGAAAGCACCTTGCTTCTCCCTGACACATATCCCATCCATTAAAAAGACCTGTTAGTTCTACTTTCAAAATATCATTCAAATTCGTCACTTCTTTCCAGCTCCAACAACAGCTTTAGGGCTAGTTGCCATCATCCCCCCGTGAGGCTGAGTGATATCCCCTCATCCATTCCTTTTCCTTCCAATCCCCCCAGTAGAGAGGAAGCTTTTGGAAATGCAAATCAGTTTATGGTACCCCATTACTTAAAACCCATCAGAGACTTCCTGTTTCATTTGGGATTACCCCGGTCTTTTCTCACCTGCTTTCCCTCATACTTCTTTGAAAATATCAAGTTCCTTCCCCCTTCAAGGGTTTTATACACACTATTCCTTCTATCTGGAGCACGCTTCTTCATTCAGCTTCAAAGATACTTCCTCATGGGAGATTCCTGTCCCTTTACTCCCATTTAAACTGGATCCTCCCCTTGCCCTCTACTATGAACTGAGTTGTGTCCCCCAAACATTCATATATTGAAGGCTTAGCCCCCAGTGTGATGATGTTTGGAGATGGGGGCTTTGGGAGATGATTAGGGTTAGATGAGGTCATGAGGGTGGGGCCCTTATGATGGAATCAGTGCCCTTATAAGAAGAGGCCAGAGTGCTGTCTTGTTCTTGCGCTCTCTCTCTCTCTCTCTCTCTGTATCCCAGTCATGATGTAAGGACACAGCAAGACAGTGGCTGTCTATAAGCCAAAAAGAGAGCCCATACCAGAATCCAACCATGTTGGCATCCTGATCCCAGACTTGCAGCCTCCAGCATTGCAAGACAATAAATTTCTCTGTTTAAACCATCCAATCTATGGTATTTTGTTACAGCAACCTGAGCAAACTAATACACCCTCTTTGGTAGTTTTCCTAGTTAAGATATAGGCTAAACAGCAATAATAAATAGATCAAAAGATACAATGATTTAAATAAGATGAAAATTCATTCTTCTGCCTCATTATAATCCATAGTCCAAGACTATATGGGAAGTTCTGCAGTCTACAACTCATGGTTTCTATCTTGCAGTAGAAGGCTGCAGTTTCAGTTATTATCTTCCAGCCAGCAGGAAGCAGGGAAGGACCAAGAGAATATACATGATTCCTTTTTGAGGCACACTCAGGAAGTGATAATAAAATTAATAATAATAATTCTGTTTATTTACCATTGGCCAGAACTTAGTCACTTGGGCAAGTTGCAAAAGATGCTAGATGCTTGGTCATGTTCCTGGCTGAAACTCAGGCGTTCTCTGACTAAAGATGGACAGAATGGAATTGATGAAAAGCGAACAGTCTCTATATTTTCTCTTCACAAGTTGTAACTCAATTAATAGTTACCTATTTATTTGGTTGATAATTTGTTCAATGACTCTCTTCTCTTTTGAACATATGCTTGATAAGGGGGAAACATTATACATACTTGGATCAGCACAATGTTCCCATGCTGGGCACAGTTGCTAGAATACATTGGATGATTCATAAATATTTGATGATTACATGAATAGGAAATGTGTTCTTTAAGTATCATGCAATCTAATATGTCCACCTTCTGCTAAATAAACTCCTCAGGGGAGAAAGCATATACTCTATATGTGTGGATACAGGCATCTCCAGCCAACCCTGAGGACTCCAATGCTGCTTCCATTCCTTCAGCACCCATTTCTTCCTTAACACCTTCATCTGGGGCTTCTGAACACTCCATTGAAACTTTTTTCTTGGCCAGATCTGTTTCTCAGCCTAGTATTACATCTATTACTACCAATCACTTTCTACTGTTCTTAGAATTCTTTCCACCTTGGTTTTCCCCCTTTTAACAAATGCTACCTTCAAACCCCAAACCAAATAGGCTAGTTACCTTCAAGTTATTTTTTTATCCTTCTTTCATTCCACAATTCATCTTTACTCACTGATTCATCAATTTCTTCTTTCATTCAGCAGCTATTTATATCTGTTCTGTATACTGCGCTAATCAGCAAGAATACAAAATATGTAATATAAGCTTTCCTAAGGAAGCTCAGAGTCTACTTGACTTGAGTATTTTGGAGACAAACTGGAAAATAAACAATTCAAATGCAATGCAATGGGTGCTATAATAGAGATATGTTTAGAAAACTGTGGGAACACAATTATTGAGTAATTACTACTTTTGCCTCATTGGATCTGTTGTTATCCTCAGATCATCCCAACTGTAAAGACAAGGAAACTGAGAATCAGAGTTAAAGAAGATATCCAAGGTTAGACTACCAGGAAGTGAGAAAGCAACTGTTAATTTAATACTATCTAATAACAAACTCACTATCTTTTCCCTCTACAATGCACTAATGTAAATGCTATCCTGCCCTAATGCAAGTTCTCTTAAGATGGCACCTAGTTCTGCCTCTTCTCATCCACAAGCACCTAGCTCAAGCCAGACCCAAATAGCATCCTCAATAGATAAATGTAATGGCTTCCCATGTTCTTTGCTTCAATCTAGAATCCTTGTCAGAACAGCAGACACTACCAGAGGGAAGATAGTGCAGAGGAAAAAAACACCACCTGTGTTTGCTACTTATCCATTTTATATTGCTGCAAACTACTCCAAAACTCTGTGGAATAAAACAATTTATTATCATTCATAGTTCTGAGTGTTGACTGGGCTCAGCTGGGTGGTTCTTGCTCAGGGTCTCTTGTGCAATTGCAGTTGTTTGCTGGCAGGGACTGGAATCATCAGAAGGTTTCTTTATTTACATTTCTGGTGCTGGGGTAAGACACTGGGGATTGGTCAGATGTCTCATATGGTTGGCTTTTGCTACCTCACAGGACAGCAGTTGCAGGGTAGTTAGATTTTGTACATGTCAGCTGGCTATTCTTAGAATAAGCTCAGTTTTCTTAGCCATAAAATGTTGAAAGCAATGTCTAACTCACTGGGTTGCTATGAGAATTACCTGGAATTGAGTGTATAAAATGCCATGTAGCAGGTAGGCTCTCAGTAAGTGTTAGTTCTCTTTCCCCATCATGTTCCACCCTCATTCCCCAGCAGGTGATAGAACAGGATTTTTATAAGTTTGTTAAATGAATGAATGAGTGAAACTACGCAATGCATGGAGCTTCCAAAGTAATCATCCAAGACACTATTCATAATGTCATCCTCCTGCTTAAGAATGCGCAGAACCTTTGAGTTGCTAAACACAGAACTCTGGGTCCACCAAACTCTGCTATCCATTCCCCATGCCTCCTGCAGGCAAACCTCAAGGGCTCTTCTGATGGCTCCCAGCCCTCCCTCTGACACAGACCGTGGTGCCACAACCTAGTGTATGTTTACAACTGCCCCCTGCTGGCACAGGAGCCAACTGAAAGAGCTCCCAATGGCCAGGGCAGAAGCAATTTAGCAACAGGATAAAGTAGTACTGTATCATAACCCAAAGTACAAATTAAATGTCCATGGGTCCATACTGATATAAATAAGTGATTGAGTAAATTAATGAACGAGGGAAAAGAAACAAATCTCGCGTGAAAAATTCCAAGTGATTTATGTAAATATGTTACCCTCAAGGAAGTGGAGTGTCAATCCCTACTCCTTAACTCTGAGCCACCCATAGTGACTTCTTTCCAAAGAGTGCATTATGAAAAAGGGATTTTTTTAAAGTAGCTTTTCAGTGGAGAAACCTGACAAACGCTACCTCAGCCAGGTAATCAAGGTCAACATCACTTATAAATCATTGCCAGGCATGGCAGCCTGCACCTATATTCCCAGCTACTTAAGAGGCTGGGACAGGAGGATTGCTTGATGCCATGAGTTTGAGGCTGCAAGGCACTATGATCATGCCTGTGAATAGCCACTGCACTCCAGTCTAGGCTGCATAGCAAGATAAAATCTCAAAAAAAAACCAAAAAAAACAACTAGTTATGTCACATTTGCAGTGTGCTCCCTTGATATAATGTGATGAGACTTGTACTTTACCTATGTGATCTTTGTCCCAAAAACCTATAAGCCCAGTCTAATCATAAGAAAAGCCTAAGTGAGGGATGGTATTTGACCTGGCATTCTCAAAACTATCAAGGTTGTCAAGAACAGAGAAACTTGGGCCAGGACAATGGCTCACACCTGTAATCTCAGCACTTTGAGAGGCCAAGGCAGGAGGATCACTTGAGCCCTGAAATTCAAGAACAGCCTGGGCAACAAAGTGAGACCCTATCTCCACCAAAAATACAAAAATTATCTGGGCATGGTGGCGTGCACCTGAAATCCCAGCTACTTGAGAGGCTGAGGTGGTGGGAGGATCGCTTGAGCCCAGAAGGTTAAGTCTGCAGTGAGCCAACATCATGCCACTGCACTCCAGCATGGACAACAGAGAGACCCTGTCTCTAAAAGGAAAAAAAAAAAGGAAACTTAGAGAAAGCGTCACAACCAGGAGGATCCTAAGAAAACATGATAACTAAATGTACCGTGGTATCCTAGATGAGATCCTGGCACAGAAAAAAAGGACATTAGGTACAAACTAAGGACATCTTAATAAACTGCAGACTTTAGTTAAAATAATAAATCAAGATTGTTTCATTAATTGTAACAAATTTACCATACTGATCTAAGATGTTAATAATAGAAATTAGATGCATAGTATATAGAAAATTGCTATACTATCTTCACAAGTTTCTGTAAATCTAAAATTGTTCCAAAAAATATGCTTCTATTGTGGAAAAAAAGCCTTCTGAGGCTCTGTCAGTAACGGTGATCATGCTGGGAGAGGCTCAGATGCTGGAAATAGAGGTGTTTCTGTATTTGCGTTGAGTTGGAGTATGGGCTCCACCATTTAGAATCATCTCTCCCTACTAATCCAAACTGCCCCCTGCCTGCATTCCCTTTGTTCATGGAAAAACCATCTCCTAGATCCCTAAGTTCAAGATCTCAGGGTCAGCCCCTTTTTTTGCTGCGTTTTCTAAGCCCAGTTGCTTCTGTCTCTGAATTTTATTTCAAATCCAGCATCTCGATTGCATATTACTGTCTTAGCTCAGGTCCTCTGCATCAGCCATACACATGCCTATGTCATTCCCCTCCCCCAGTCTCTCCCCAGTTTCAATCCATACTCTGAAGCCAACAGAGCTAGCTTCTCCAAGCAGGTATGTGATCATGTCATCCCACTGAGTAAAAGTTCCCGCTCCGTCTACATAGAATGTGTACTTACTTGCACTGATAGAAGATTCTTGCACTGATAGAAGATTCTTCCCACTCTCACCCCAATCCACATTTCCACTTTCCTTCCCTACCCCTCCCTTATGCTGCAGCCACAGCAGGTCACCACTGCACCCCACAAAACCTACCTTGGAGTCTCACGATTCATGCCGTGGGGTGAACCTCCAACAGGAATGCTCTTGTCACCCCCTCCCATCCCTGTGTTTCCTCTCTTGGTGAGCCCCTCGCCCCACGAACCTCATCTCAGAAGTTACCTACACTGGACGCCTTCTCTGACTCCCTCAGGCAGAAATCGCCCCTCTGTAGGACCGCCAACATGTGGATATGCAGATGTCCGCGGGAAGCGTCTCTAATGTGTGAAGACCACATGCCATTCACAAACATCCGCCATGCCTACAGCAATGTGTCTCTCATGGTGGGTACTGAATTAACCTATGCTGAGTGCTTCTGTTCTATAACTCACCATGACCCTTCTAGACCACAACTCCTGGGGACCCCCTACCCCTGCCATGCACCACTGCTTCCCACCCCCATCAGAATCTCCTTTCTCAGATGAACGTCCCTGTCGGCTCAGCTGAGGATCAGCCAGGACGGCCTGCAGCAGGAGTCAGCAGAATTTAAAAAGAATTGGCGCTTTGAGCCTTAGTCACACAGAAGGCCTGACTGGTAGTTGTCTCTCTCCTTTTATGTAAAATACATTTCCTTGTGCCACAGTGATAGCCTCCTAACTCAGGATGAAGCAGCTGCGGCTATCAAGGGGGCAAGAAAGACGGTCTGCTTGTCCTAATAACTACAGTCTCCCATTGCTGCCTTTCTGACTAATGAAAGAGTCCAAGATTCCAACAAGGACGCCAGAGTGCCCCCTGCCTAGCCCTCAAGCCCACAGGCTGCTGTCCCACTAGGCAGACCGGCATGTTAAAGAAACTCACAGCTCTCAGAGTCTGCAAAATGCTGCCCCAAAGCAGATGGATGTACCATCAGGAACACAGATCCAAAAAATAAAAAATGAATCACTTATGAATTAAATTAATAAAATCAGTGAATTATAACATAAGTAGGCCAGGTGTGGTCACTCACACCTGTAATCCCAGCACTTCGGGAGGCCGAGGCAAGAGGATCACTTAAGCCCAGGAATTCAAGTCCAGCCCCAGGCAACATAGCAAGACCTTGTCTCTACAAAAAAAAAAAACTTTAAAAGTTAGCTGGGCATGGTGGTGTGTGCCTGTGGTCCCAGCTACTCGGGAGGCTGAGGCAGAAGGATCACTTGAGCCCAAGAGGTCAAGGCTACACTGAACCCTGATTATGCCACTGCACTCTAGCCTGGGCAACAGAGTGAGGCCCCATCTCTAAACACACACAACCACACATACACACACACACGCACATAAAAGTAAGCTTACTCAAATAAATCAAATAGAATTTCAAACATGTTTATACAAATTAATGTTAAAAAATAAGTTTAAAATTAGATCCCGGACCCCTAAATACCAAATGAATGTCAAAGACTACAGTCACAGATTGTTTTCCAACGTTCTTTGTGAAGCACTATATATTTTATAACAAGAAAGTCATTTCTTTGTTTTTGTAAAATTTGTCTACTAATATGAATTATAAAGCCCTTGAATTTTTCCTCCAGTTTTTATTTGTTCTTTTCTCTTCTCCTAAATGGTCGTTCTTCTAACTTCTAATTCTTCAAAAACACACAAGGCTAATGATTAGGGTGGGGAGGGTGATTGGCCCAAAACTAGTAGAGACTAGTTAGGCCCAACTATACTGCAGTCTTTCAGCACAGTACCACCCTCACTGAGGGGCACTAATTTGTTCCTACTAGGACCCAAACCTGTTCTCCGTGATCCTGATAATATCTGATGTGGTTCTATTCCCAAAGCAGAAATGTAATGAATCTTAAAGATTAGTATTAGTATGTACTGTGATTTTCTTAATAAATCTCTATTAAATTTTGTAAATGAGTATCCCAATGTCAGGAGTAACAAACATATTAATAGGAATCAAAATCAGAAAGACCACAGTTTTTAGTAGGTTCTGTATCTTATCAATAGATGGCAATAATGTAAAAAGTTTCTTTTTGTTGTTCTTGTTCTCCAAACTGATATTTGCATCAGACTTAGCAGCTGATAACAGATTATGAAAATTCTGGCTAAAATTAAAATGCCAAAACTGGATCTTCTGGATAATGAGAAACTGATTGCCTCTATTACTAAAGAGGAAATGAAAGCAGCAATAGAGAAATTTGCAAGTAGCAAGCCTCCTGTGGTGATGAGTGTCGATTGGAATAGGATAAAGCTTTTGAGGGAGAATCAAAAGATCTGTGAAGCAGGATTTAGGAGAACTGTCTACTTATAAGACCCGTGAAAGCCTCAATGTAAGGGCCTTTGTTTTATAAAAAGTACCAACTTTCTTCCTGTTTGCTTAATTAATTGCATTGGAAATCAAAGCCTCCCAAGTAAAAACTGGATAGAATAAATTCAAGTTGAGATCAGTGGTGGTTTCCTGCACGGCTGCACTTACAATGTGTGCAAAATTTCTAATTTACAAGTGCCAGCAAATAGATTTAAACCTCCCTCCTATAGTAATTTATGAATTTGCACAGAAAACCTTTATCGTGTAGAAGAGGAATATTTACAAAGGCTCTTAAAGAAACTGCATTTTCAAGAACTTCAGTAAATGAAACATAAGACACAAATGCCTTTTTGACTGCACCAGTTAGCAATACAGTGCTTCTTTTTTTCTGGAAGAAACATGTAGAATATAGATGTCATTTTGTTTCATTTTGTCTGTTGACAAAAGAAGTTTATGTTCAATTCAATAGAGAAGTGAGTCAAGGTAAAAATTAAAAGCCAACCATCCCTGGAAACAGTGTACTTCACTTTACAGTAATGTGTTCATCCTTTCTCTCAAGGTACTTTTAAAACATCTCCACATCAAAATGCACCAGAATCCCCAAGTAAACACTTAACCTCAGAAAAAGACAAAAACATGTATTAACTTTAACAGCACCTAGCAAGTGGTAAAGAATAAAACCCAAATCTCTTTAGCCAAGGTAACTTCTTGACAGACACTGTTGAAATATTCCTAATATCTTTGCAGTTGATCATTTAATTTTTCTCTTCGGTTTTTCTCAAACTATTGCCCCACACTGCCTGCGCATTAAAGGAAAGAGAATATTTTGGTATTATTTCAACTGCTCCTGAAATCATCCTATGAGACAACACAAATACACATCACCCAAGCACACACCTGAGGACTTCTTTATGTTGATGTCCTAGTTTCTCCCCATTTCTGAGCACTTTTGTTTCTGTTTGACCTGAAACGTACTTGATGTAGACAATGATTTCAAGTGCTGGTTCTACTTAAAGCAAGATTTTCCAGACAGGTAGCTTATTTACCCAAAATATTTATTTCCTTTTCTTTTCTTACAATTATTAAGAAATTTCACTTCCCAGATAAATAAAAGGTAGCTATAGTATATTAAAGAGTCAGGAATTAGTCACATGAGGTGCACCTAAGGGTACCGACTGTAATAAATTTTTTTTCTTTCTTTCTTTCTTTTTTTTTTTTCTGAGATGGAGTCTCATTCTGTCGCCCAGCCTGGAGTGCAATGGTGCCATCTCAGCTCACTGCAATCTCCACCTCCCGAGTACAAGCGGTTCTCCTGCCTCAGCCTCCCGAGTAGCTGGGATTACAGGCATGTGCCATGACGCCAGGCTAATCTTGTTGCATTTTTAGTAGAGACAGTGTTTCACCATGTTGGCCAGGCTGGTTTCAAACTCCTGACCTCAAGTTATCCAACCGCCTCGGCCCCCCAAAGTGCTGGGATTACAGGCGTGAGCCACCGCACCCGGCCAAGATTTTTCTAAAACATTAAAAACCTTGTTGTAATGCACACTTGGCTTATGAACTGATTTTTTCTCACATTTTTTTATCCTCAGTTTGCATGTGAAAATAATATATCTACTTTTCAAATATCAAAACCAGGCTGACTAAAGAACTATTGGAGATTTATGTGATTACAGCAATATATTGTTATTTCAGTTTGCCAAAACTATTACAGATTATAGGAGAAATCCTAACAAGAAATAAATTGCTGAGGAAATTCTTAACTATTCAGCATTTTCAGTTCCTATGGAAATTTAATAACTGTGTATTCATGAGGCTATGATAGGCATATTTAATATGAAATTAATATTCTTTCAATGTAATGTTTTGGTGGAGTGTTGTTTCGCATCTGTTTTTAGCATTTTGGTCAGAGTCTTGTAAATACATATGTCTATAAAAGTTAAACCCATCAGTGCTGCTGCTTGGTTAAAAAAATAGTAAAAAATAAAAGTTAAACTCAATTAGATCTTTCTAGTGTTATATCTGTATTCTGAAGCTCACGTCACAGACAATTTATTATAGTTATGAGAGTCATTTCAACAGATTGGCTGATCCAGTTAAGAAGGAGCATGTCATGCATATAACGATAATAAGCATTGCTCAAAAGGTGGTCAGCTCTTAAAAATTCTATAGGGTTTCATTAAGGAAGAGGGTGGGACTTTGGCCCCACACTCACCACCCAGAATTATCAGGCCCCAGGGCCTATTGAGCCAGGCCCCAAATCCCAGATGCAGTCCAAAAGGATTCAAATCAGGCTGAAAGATGGCATAAGAGGGCCATGATCAAACAGGAAGCACTGGAGTGGTATGGACCAAGCACGTGCTTCAGTCTGCCAGAAGGAGGCAATGGTCAAAAGAGCTATATCTTGAAAAGTCGCTGGAAGAATATCCTATGAATAAAAAGGGAAAAAGTCTCCCATAAGAGTGGAGTAAGGAGAAGTGTAAAGGCACCAAGTTATGAGAAATCTCATCCA
Source organism: Pan troglodytes (assembly GCF_028858775.2). Taxonomy (NCBI): domain Eukaryota; kingdom Metazoa; phylum Chordata; class Mammalia; order Primates; family Hominidae; genus Pan; species Pan troglodytes. The sequence continues at coordinate 108,546,775 of NC_072412.2, read as the reverse complement.
GGCATCCACTGTGTCTGGATTGCAAGAAGGGAAGGTGGTGGTGGGATGGAAATGTGTGGGGTTTCTTTGGGGGATGCTGAACCGTGAGGATGCTGATGCATCCTCCAGGACAGGCTTAGAGACACCAGCCAGGGCACGTGAGAGTTTAGGTTCCAGAAGGTAACCTGTATGGATGGTTTAATGGCCGCAGAGACTGTGGCCAAGGACATGGACTCCAGAGCCAATGCCTATGCTCATCCTCTGCTCCTGGTCTACCTTTGTGACCTTGGGCATGTGACTTACTCATTCGTGAAATAGGAAAAGTCAGAGTCTATCTTAGAGTCATTGTGAGGATTAAAGGAGTTAATTATTTCTAAGACATTTTCACGCATCTGGCAAAGAGTCAGCATTATTTAAGCACCTGGTAAATAAAATAGTGGTTAAAGCAATAAAGCGTCATCTCTTTACCAGGAAAGTCTGCTCTGGATTCCAAGCTTGAAGGAAGCCTTAAGAAAAAAAAAAAAAAAGATACACCAAAGATTACTGAGGTCCCTGACTATAGAATCATAATCCAATAACTTGCTTTAAGGAAGAATTCCAGAATTCCAGTCTTGACCCCAGTATTACTGCACTGAGCATTATGTAAGAAGTTAGAGCTTCATCCTAAAGGTGGCAGGTAATGAGCTCTTCCACAGAAACAGAATATGAGTCTGCTCGTTTGCTTTAATAGACAGTTGAGAACAGAGACAGCAGATGGATGAGTCCCAAGCAAAGGCCAAGAGAAGAGATTTCCCCCACTCTGGGCTCTCTGATTATCCTTTGCTGCTCTGAAAAGCAATCATTCCTTTTTATAGGTTCTTCCGAAAGAAATACAAGGTTATTAAGAACATTTTTTAATTCACATAGCCCAGATATTTTGGGGGTAACTGTGTCATAATTACTGAGTTATGCATCAAGATTGTACATAAAATAAGTTGCTGTGTATATATAAACAAATGAAAAATGAACTATAATATTCTTTATAATTGTAGCTACGGTCATGAGGCTGGATCATTTGAAAGTTTACGGGAGTGTGCTGGGTCACACTTTGTCTCCAAGTGAAGTCTTTGTGGTCCGAGGCTCATCAAACCTCACTCATACAAATAGAAAGGCAGAATCATGCTGAACAGTTTGCTTGCTAAATTATGTTGCAAACTACTACTGACTTCTACTCAAAATAAGAAAAATGAGAGTTTTACCAATTGCATCCTAGTAAAATAAATATGTAGATACAGGTGTGTGACCACAAAATGCTGACTTTTAAATTTAGTCATACCAACCAATAGTATCTCAGAAGCAGAGTTTATTAAAAGTTAATTATTGCAGTTAATAATTTTAGAATAAAGATCTCTTTCTGATTGTTACAGCTTACACACTAAGGCTAGTGTCTAGCTTGCCTTTCTTTAAAATGCAAGTTAATTATAATGTCTCAGCATCCGTTTCCCCTGACACACCATTACCCCTCCCTAAATATAACTTTACCTATAAAAATAATGGGCCAGAAAACCTCAATGAAATATTACTTGTATGTAGCTTGTGCTGGATAGAAATCACCATAACAGTCTATTACCTTGTATGTGATTCCTGAAAAACATAAATGCATCCTAAAATGTTTCATCTAATGAAATAATTGATTTTCTTTTGAAAAAAAAGAAAATGTAGTCAGGAAAATGAAAAGAACACTTTCTAAAGAGACTAACAAGAGTCTTCTGATGTCACAAATTATATTGCCTTTCAACGCAACTGTGCTCCCTAGTGGGAAGTTCTAAAAGGTTTAGTTTAAATTTTTTAGAAGTTTGTTTCATGTAAGCATCACCACATATGCCAAATGATCCATTAAGGGTGTTCCATTATAGCTTAAAGAGTTTTGAGTTAAACGCACAGGGCACTGTGGCCTAAGATGCTAAGAAAATACACAGCTCGATTTCCATTTGATGTAACTCGGCAGGAAGATATTATCCACAGAACATTTGCTGCATTAAGGCAAGCAGTTATACAACGACTTCAGAACTCTTTCAACTACTTGGATGCTCCTGACCTCCCTTGACCAAAGTCTACCCGTCTTAGCATATTGGAAAGGTAGTCAATTCCCATCATTCAAACATGAGATCTGCAAGTGTCCAGTGTGCATTGCAAACATGCTAGGAATCTAAGTCATATCCTCGTGGCCAGGCGCAGTGGCTCACGCCTGTAATCCCAGCACTTCGGGAGGCCAAGGCAGGTGGATTACTTGAGGTCAAGAGTTCAAGACCAGCCTGGCCAACATGGTGAAACCTTGTCTCTACAAAAAATACAAAAATTAGCCAGGTGTGGTGGTGGGTGTCTGCAATCCCAGCTACTCAGCAGGCTGAGGCAGGAGAATCCTTTGAACCTGGGAGGCAGAGGTTGCAGTGAGCCAAGATTGTACCACTGCACTCCAGCCTGGTGACAGAGAGAGACTCCATCTCAAAAACAAAAAATAAAAGAAAGCATAAAATAAATCATATCCAGTGTTTTCATGGGGACTTTCTAACACCATGCCAACCCACATTTCCTGGCCCACACCCCGTAGAGCCTTTGTCTTGAGTCCTTCTCAACCTAGCAGTTTCAGTTTAAAATCTGGACCATCCCAACTTTTATCCTAATTGTCCCCCTCTTGTATGGGCCATCGTGTATGTGCTAATTATCCTGCTCCTGTCTGCAGACAAGTGTCCTGGAAATACCCTTGAGGCCAGAATTACATAAGTAGTGTCTGCATGCTTGGAAAGAAAACTGATAGCTGCAAGTCACTGAGAATGTCCCGGACTCAAGACACGGAGTGTGCCCTGAGAATATTCTGCTACGTGAGCCCTCTAAGTGTGTTCAGTCAATGATGCAAAAATATCCCCAGTGGATTTTAAACAAGTGCCACGTTGAGAGAGGAAGATATCTGATACTCAAGAGGGCAAAGTAAGAGATGCATATCTTAAAGGCATTTATCTCTTGGAGGAAGTTTAGACAGCTTACTTCTGGAAAGCATAGTCCTTCCACACAGTCTTTGGTATTAATATTTTGTTTTCTTTTCACTCATTTACTCTTACCAGAGATCACCAAACTCAGTTAGACATTACGGAAAGAAAAGCAAGAACCCAGCTGGTTTCAGAAGGGTCAAGAGTGGAAAAGGGGCTGGGCGCAGTGGCTCATGCCTGTAATCCCAGCACTTTGGGAGGCAGAGGCAGGCGGATCACAAGGTCAGGAGATCGAGACCATCCTGGCTAACACGGTGAAACCCCATCTCTACCAAAAATACAAATATTAGCCAGGCATGGTGGCAGGCGCCTGTAGTCCCAGCTGCTCGGGAGGCTGAGGCAGGAGAATGGCATGAACCCAGGAGGCGGAGCTTGCAGCGAACCAAGATCGCGCCACTGCACTCCGGCCTGAGCAACGGAGAGAGACTTTGTCTCAAAATAAAAAAAAAAAAAAAGAGTGGAAAAGGTAGAATTTGAGCAGTTGTGTTTAAAAATTCACATCAATGGAGAAGAGTGAAGAGGTGTTCTGGATGGGTGATAGTAGTATGGACAAATCCTGAAGACATGAACTGCATGTGTCTTCAAGAAACAGCCAGTACACTTGCTTCACTGAGTCGAGGATTTGCTTTGGGAAGAATGAGGTAGGTTGGGGCCAGATAGTCAAGATCCTTGAATGTCAGCCTAAGGGGTTTGCAATTTATTAACAATAAGAAGTCATTAAAGGCTTTTGATACAATGAAAATTACATTTCAGGAAGCTTTATTTGAAAGTGCAGAAGAGATCTATATGGGCAGGATGAGCTGTGCAAACTGGAAAATGAGAAGTCTATGTTCCTGGGCCAAACCTCTCCCTTTGGTGCCATATGGTGACTTGGTCTCAGAGGGGGAAATCCAAGGAAAGGGAAAAGGAAGAAAACTGCCCTCCACCGATCTCCTCCTCTCCCCACCTCCCAGGGCTAATCCAACCACATCCCCAAGAACAAGCATTCCCCGGAGAAGCCCAAGTCCACAAGGAGGTCGGGCTTTGTGCCCGTCTCCTTCACTTGCATTCCCCCTCTTGTTCACCTACTGAAGAAGCACAGCTAGATGAAGAAACGCCTTTCCTTTTAAGGGAACTGAATTGTCCTTAACTGATGAGAGCCCTTTAAGACCAGTAAGTCTCTACCTGGAGTAGGGCCAATTTAATATATCTGAATTGCCCTAGATAAAATGTCTCATCTGCAGAGATCCTTATCAAAGCCAGTAATTTCTCTGTGTATTCTTCATAGTATGTCCAGCCCTATTGAAATTTTCTCCCACCTGTTGTCAACTTTTAAATCCAGAATTCTGCCTAACACCAGATCAGACATGCCAGTCTCATTCCAAGCACAGCTCACCCAGTCCTTTTTCCAGCTGAACCTGTCTACCTGTGCTGACCTCAGCTTGCTTGATCTTTGCTTGTCTCTAGCAGTGCTGTATCCAGTGGCCACTGTGTTTCTGACTCACATTCTCATAGGGATGTTGCCCCCTAAGGAAGCTGGAGAGGGGGTTACAGCCAGTCACCAGGTGGTGAGGGTCTGAAACACATGAGAACAATGGAAGAAAAAAGGAGGCACTAAATAAAACAGGCCTGATTGCTGCTGCTGTGTCATAGCAAAAGGGCTGCATGGCTAAGTCACTCCAGAAAACAACACAGTACACAGATCATTCCCATGGTGTCCTGAGATAGTCAGAAATGAGTCTGTGAAATTGAACCTTAAAATGTCTTTATGGCACTGGTCCTAAAGCCTAGAAACTGATAGTAATTATTTACACAGGCAAAGAGATGGAATGAAAAACAGACTTCTTTGCCTCTCTTCTTTCAAAGTGATTGACATTGGGTCACTGAAGAAAAACTCAGAATACTGGCTCTCAAGAATTCTTCATGACCAACTCCAGGTTCCATCTTGTTTATTTCCTGGGATATATATTTGAAAGTTCTGTATCATCATCTATTTTATAAAATGTTGACATGCTAAATGAAGATGAGAGAAGGCAAAAAACAGAAACATGGGAATGTTAGTGGAATGCAATAAAAGATAACATAGGTACTGAGGTCATTTGTCCTTTCAGCCCCATATTTAAAATACTACCACATAAAAATAAGATCTCTACAAGCACACTCAACCAAAAGTCTGGAGGCCAAGGTGGGCAGGTAACGAGGTCAGGAGTTCCAGACCAGTCTAGCCAACATAGTGAAACCCCATCTCCACTAAAAATACAAAAAATTAGCCAGGTGTGGTGGTATGCACTTGTAATCCTAGCTACTCAGGAGGCTGAGGAAGGAGAATCGCGTGAACCCAGGAGGCAGAGGTTGCAGTGAGCTGAGATCACGCCATTGGACTCCAGCCCAGGCAACAGTGCAAGACTCTGTCTCAAAAAAACAAACAAACAAAAAGTCCTGAAAACAGAGACATGTTTAATAGTCATATACAAGGATATGTAATGGAAGGTCTGAGTTCTTTTAGCAAACATTAACTAAGCATGTTTCACATATCTGAGACTTACTAAAGCTTAAGGAGACTAAGATTTTTTAAATTTTTTCGACAATAGTAACAATTCAAGAAATAAGTGCAATAGACACAAAATGCTATGGGAACACACAGGAATGATACCTGATGTAGAAACAGAGACAGAGAAGAAAGATTTCCTAGGGCAGTGACCTCAAGTTGGGATGTTAAGGAGGAGGAGGAATGAATCCTGCAGGAAGCCCAGTGCTGCAGGAGGAAATTAAACACATGCAAAGCTCCTCACTGAGATGAGCAGGACACACAGGGAGCTGTACACAGTTCCCATGAGGGTTCCAGGGTTCAAGGAAGGGAGTGATAAGAGGAGAATTGAGAATACAAAGGCAAGGGCCAGATAACAGAAGACTTTGTGTGCCACGTTAAGGATTTCGGATTTCATCTGGAAGGCAAGGGGAAGCTGTTCAGGGGTTTTCCGAGGGAACTGACATTATCAGATTTGTGGGTGAGAACCCTCACCTTGGTGTCCCATCTGGGGAAAAGCTGGAGTAGGGCTGGAATGGAGGCCACGAAGCCAGCCAGGTGGCCAGGGGAATACTCCAGAAGGGAAATGGCAGAGCCCCAAGCAGGATGCTGGGGGTGGAAATACCAAGGAGGGAGTGGAACAGATGAGGAATAGAAGACTCAGCCGAGCTGTGCACCTGATAGGGGAACAGGCAAGCAGAAGTATTCATGGCTTCTGGATCGAGCAAGAGACCAAGAGGATGAGGCAATTGTCCAAGATAAAGAGCCTGGAGTGAGGGAAAGGGGAATCTGAATTTGAGGTTTATCTGTGAGTTATCCACGTAGAAACTTCTTGGTCTTCTCTAGGGTTCGATCTCAAAGGCTTACATACAAACATCTTTATATCTCTTGTGTCAAACTAGGAAGGTATCCACAAAAATATTTTATTTCAGACTTTTAAGATCTACCACTATTTTCAGTAGATTCCAGCTTTCTGGTTAATGTGTTCTGTTAGCATATTCCCCATGTGAAAAGTATTTCCTGTTTCTCTGGAAACGGTCTCTTATCATAGACTTGTGGAATTCACTGAGAATCTTGCGGTTTAGAATTTTCTTAATGAGCCCCCCAACAAAAATTTTACTTATACTACTGGTTTTTTTATTTTCTAAACAATTTCTTACTCAAACACTTACACTTCAATAGCTCATAGTATAAAATATTGTGCAGAACTTTTTGAAAAGTCTAAACATTATCCCCTAGCACCTACACTTCTTCACAATCCTCTAATAAATTACTCAGATGCCATGTTTCTTGATCAAATCCAGGAATCATTCCTTCCACACAGCTCACACAATACAACCAAGATGACTTTCAATTTATGGTACGGATGTTGTATCAATAGCAACTCTTTTATAGGAAGAAAACCCACATTTATAAAAAGCAAGATATGAGTCTTGTGGAGCATAGGCACTGTCATCCGAAAACCTTACAAATTATTACCCATATCAACACTTTTATGGAAGCCTTTCAAAAGATACCTGAGTCTTCAGTTTAAGTTCACAGTTGATCAGGATTAGTCAAAAGCACCATTCACCAGATGCCTCTGACCTGAGCCTGTCCACCTGCTACTGGTCCCCTGCTGCCTGTCCCCTGTCTCTAGCTAACTGCAGTACCTCCTCTGTCTTCCACCATTGCTCACCCCCCATCCACTCCCAGCACAGCAGCCAGAGGAAGTCTTTGAAATCGCTGAGCCAAGTTATATTCCTCCTCTGCACAGAGCCCTCCAGTGGCTTCCTTCTTCCCTCAGAGAAAGAAGCCAAAGTCCTTAAAATGGCCTACAAGACTGGATTGGTCTATTTTCATGCTGCCGATAAAGACATACCGGAGACTGGGTAATTTGTAAAGAAAAAGAGGTTTAATGAACTCAAAGTTCCACGTGGCAAGGGAGGCCTCACAATCATGGCAGAAGGCAAAAGGCCTGTCTTACATGGTGGCAGACAAGAGAGAAAATGAGAATCAAGCAAAAGGGGTTTCCCCATATAAAACCATCAGATCTCATGAGACTTATTCACTACCATGAGAACAGTAGAGAGGAAACTGCCGCCATGATTCAATTATCTTCCCACCTGGTTCCTCCCACAACACGTGGGAATTATGGGAGCTACAATTCAAGATGAGATTTGGGTGGAGACACAGCCAAACCATCAAAGGCCCTCACTACCTCCTTCTAATCCCTCCCTCTTACCCCCTCCTTCTCACCCTTGCCCACCTTGCTCCAGCCCCAGCAGCTGCTGTAGGGCCTCTGCCTTGACTATTCCTGTGCAGGGAATGCTCTTCTCCCAGATGTCTTCACGGCCAACTCACCCCACATCTTCCCTCAAGAGTCGCTTCCTCAGAGGGGCATCTCCTGCCCACTCTATTTAAAATGAAAGCACCCCACTATCACCCAGACCCCCCAAAGCCTCTGACCCAGCTCAATATTTTTCTATAACACATAAATGTTAACATATTTCCCTTCTTGTAGTTATGGATAATTTTTGATCTCCTTACACTAGAATGTAAACTCAATGAGAAGACAGATGTTTCTTCTCGGTTTTGTTCTTGAGTTTTAGTGCCTAAAATAGTGTCTAGAACCTAACAGGCACTCAATAAACTCTTTGGAATGAATGTGAGTGAATGGTAAGCAGGAATTCTTTATTGCTAACAAGAGTTTTCTGTGCTCAGGTCTTACCCAGAAAGAACAATGTCCAGCCAGAGGCAGAGCAGTGAGGTAGACTAGTGGGAACTGTATTTCTGAACTCTTAAGAGAGAGAGCACGTTGGGATTCCCAATCAATGTCAACACAATCAGATCTCCAGCATGCCAAATCTTTAGTTCATTCCTTCTTTCCCTCATTCATGCATATTTATGTGTGCATTTTCAAAAATCTTTGAGAGAAAATTTTTTTTGGTCCAACTTTTCTTTTAGGTTCAGAAGGTACATGCACAGATTTGTTAAATGGGTGAATTGTGTGTTGCTGGTATTTGGTGTACAAATGATTTCATCACTCAGGCAGTGAACATAGTACCCAATACACAGTTTTTCAATCTCCACCTTCCTCCCACCCTCCACCCTCAAGTAAGCCCTGGTGTCTATTGTTCCCTTCTTCATGTCCATGTGTACTCAATGTTGAGCATCCAGTTATAAGTGAGAACATGTTGGATTCGGTTTCCTTTTTCTCTTTGCATGGCATCAGGAGGGGAGGGAAGGGAAGTGCAAGCCTGTATTTGGTTTTCTGTCCCTGCATTAATTCACTTAGGATAATGGCCTCCAGTTGCATTCATGTTGCTGCAAAGGACATGATTTCATTCTTTTTTGTGGCTACATAGTATTCCATGGTGTATACTTACACATTTTCTTTATTCAGTTCACTGTTGATGGACATATAGATTGATTTTTGTCTTTGCTACTATGAAAGTGTTGTGATGACCGTATACCTGCATGTGTCTTTATTGCAGAATGATTTCTATTCCTTTGGGTATACACCCAATGATGGGATTGCTGGGTCAAATGGTAGTTGTAAGTTCTCCAAACTGCTTTCCACAGTGGCTGAACTATTTGCCTTCCCAACAGCAGTGTATAAGTGTTCCCTTTCTTCTGTAACCGCACCAACATCTGTTATTTTTGACTTTTTAATAATAGCCATTCTGACTGGTGTGAGGTGGTATCTCATTGTGGTTTTGATTTGATTTTTCTAATGATTAGTGATGTTGAATATTTTCTTCATAGGCTTGTTTGCTATGTGTATGGCCTCAAAAAGACTTTTAAGAATTACGAACTTTACTGCTAATATTTACTCACACCAAACACGAAAAAATAAAACATATAGAAATTTCCTTTTATGTGAGACACTATGCTCGGTGCTAGAGAGGGTTTTTTTTTTTTTTGAAGACGAAAAGACCCAGTTCTTTTGTGCTCAAGGAGCACACAGTCTAGAGAGGAAGACTAGAAAGTGATTACATCAGACTGGGGTGAGTTAAGAGCTACCTTCCCAAAGGAGGGACGTTAGCTCGTTCTTGAGAATGAGAATGAGTTTGGCAAGCGGAAGATGAGGAGAGAAAATTTCAAATGAAAGAAGAGGAAGAATTAAGACCTGGAGGCATAAAGAGGCTGAAAGCCACATCCAAGCCTTCTCAGCCATCCGTCTGTGTTAATTCCAATGAAGGCAAATGACTTTTCCGAAGTATAGAGAAATGAACAAACGTAAGGACTAGTGTAATTACTTCTGTCCTTTGGAAGCTGCATTTGTATAATATAGATTTCATTCCAGAGATATCAAAAATAGTATAGGGTATTAGGGGCATTTTCCTTTAGCTTAACCATAGAGAAACTTAGTACCTAGGTATTGTTTGTTCCCAAATAAAAAGGATAGAGTTTTGGAAACCTCCCCCCGCTTCTGCTACGTCATCAAGTCATATATAACTCTAACTGGACTTACAGTCCCTAGAGAGAAAAATGGAGAAATGCAAAGGAGAGTGAAATGCAAAAGAGAAATCTAATGATTGCTTAAAGCATGTCTTCCTGTTACTATTCCCTTCTCTCTCCGCAGTGGTTCTGGAGACTTCTGAGAATCAATGAAAGTTGTCGAGTTTCTCTTTAGAAAATATCACATAGGCACTCTTGGTCAAGGTTCAGTGCAGAGAATAGAATCCTCCAGAAACTGTAGCTTTTATCTTTCCACCCATTACGGTATGAGAAGGAGCACTGGAAGGAGGAAAGGAGGTTTGAGTTTAAAAAAAAAAAAAAGGCATAAAAAAGGAGTGAATAAAAACATGTGCAAAAATATCTGCACACATGTAAACCTATCCACAAGCTCCAGGATCAAAACATCTCAGGAGAGGCCAGGCACGATGGCTCATGCCTGTAATCCCAGCACTCTGGGAGGCTAAAGGTGGGCAGATCACTTGAGGTCAGGAGTTCGAGACCAGCCTGGCCAACATGGCAAAACCTCGTCTCTACTAAAAATACAAAAATCAGCCAGACATGGTGGCACATACCTGTGATCCCAGCTACTTGGGAAGCTAAGGCAGGAGAATCGCTTGAACCCAGGAGGCAGAAGTTGCAGTAAACAGAGATCATGCCACTGCACCCGAGCCTGGGTGACAGACAGAGCATGATTCTTTCTCAAAAAAAAAAAAAAAAAAAAAAGCCTCCTGAGAAATAAAGACCTCATAACAGCAAGCCCAGGGCAAGAGATAAGATGGGGAGCAAAGCATCCTGAATTAAGCACCAAAGAAAAACAAAAGTGGCTATTTTTTTCATTTCAACCTTTTCAGCCTGCAACCATCTTGGAAAGTCTAAATTATAAAACCAACAGGATTTGAAGGTCAGAGAATACACTTGTGTGATGTTTTCTTCAATTTTCTCATCTGCAAAATGGGTATAATAATATGTATCCTATTCTATCTACCTCCTGGCATCGCTGTGAAAATAATAATAGCATATGTGGAAGAGCTTGTACGTACTTACAAATGATAGCTTATCATTATTATTATTATTATCTGATTCATGTTATAGATCAGCTTTAAGGAATCAATAGTTACTTCTATAACCCACTTGAAAGGAAAAGCTCTTACCTACTTAAGAGCCCTAATCAATTAATAATAAATAGTGCGTAATAAAATTAGCTGTTCCAACATAAGCCCCCTAAGTATTACCTGATTGATCAAGTAGCATTTCCACTAAGAGTTATCTATTAAATACGGATGAATCAGCAATATTATTTTTGAACACGTGTATATGGAAAGCCAGAGAAGACTATTCAAATGGAACAGCCCGGGGAGCTGATATTCAGCTTTCTCCATAAAATGCACTTTAAACTCAAAAGGTCACCCCCGGACTCATCATCCTCCCCTCTGCCCAAACTTCCTCCTCAATCCTTTTTGTCTCACCGTTTACAGCATCACGATCCAGCCGGCTGGCCTTAATAATTTTCCATTCCACCTTTTCCCTCCTTAACTCCCATATTTAGTAAATAGCAAATCCTGTTACTTTTCCATTTCTTTGCTTTTAACTCATTGCAGTTGTTTTGGTCGAGGCTTACTTCATCTCTTGAAAAAATTACGGCAGAACCCTCCTAAATGTGTATTCTTTCTGTTGGGAGCAGGTTCTGTACAGGTAGAGTAATTGTGTTGCTCAGATCTGCTACAGCCCGACCAATTTTGATTTTGCATCATTTACTGATCACTGACAGATGTGCTAAAAATCTCTCACTACAACAGGGATTTGTCAGTTTTACCTTGTGATGATGACAATTTTGGCTGTTTAAATACAAACTGCATTATTAGGTGACTAAAAGTTCAGAGTTCTTAATTCTTATATTTTCCTCCTGAATTATTCCTTTTATCCAAATGTAGTAACCCTCATCAGCCTTAACAGTGCTTTTTGCCTTAAGGATCTGTTGCAATGAATATGGTTAGACTAGCTTTCTTTGGTTAGTGTTTAGCTGGTATATCTTTTTCTTCCCTTTACTTTTCAATCTTTTTTAGATATGCTCCTTGCAAATTACATCCAGCTGGCTTTGTGTTTTAGTTTTGCCTTTGACTGTAAAGAATTTCTAATCTATTATGATAATCTCTGCATAATAAGTGGTAAGTTTAATGTAATTGTTATTTATTGTGCTTATTCTGCTATTTTATTTTGCACTTTCTCGTCATTTTTTTCTATGCTTTTTTCCTCCTTTTTGGTTTCTATTGATTTCACCAATTTCACCAAGTTTTATTTATTCTTTTTCTTTCCTCTACTTATTTGCAAGCTACAGATCCTACCTCTATTCTTTTACTGTTTAGGGTTTTAGTATTTTGACAAGCTGTCCCTATTTCTAGTCACACAAAAGTGGGGCAATGAGTTTGGGATGATGGGAATGGCACCTGGCAAAGGATGAGGCCACACCTGATGTCTGCACTTCCAAGCCTAGCTGCACATGTCCTCTGCAATCTTCCCCTCTCTCCGCTGTTAGCAGCATGCACAGCAGCTGTGGGTGCATCAAAGACAGTGGCCTCACTAAGTGGAAGAGCCTGGATTGCTAAGTCATCCCTTTAAACAAAGTCACCCTGAAATTCAGATTTTCTTGATTACCTCAGCATAGTCAAAAACATACTCAAAGTCTGAAGATTGTCAACGTCTCTAAGCTTAGATGACTTTAGAGTGATTTCAGTACAGACATCGTCTTCCCATGTGACATATTATGTTGTGCAGCGATCGAGTTCCATCTTGACTTTGCCACCCCTTCACAGTCACCGCCTCCGTGGTTTTAAGTGGATGATGCTTATATACATGGAGCCGCACATTCACCTTCATTCTCACAGCTCACCCCTTCCTTCTGAGTTCAGTTTCCTTCTTCCTGAAGCACCTCTTACACAGGACGTTTTGAATCAAGAACTTTGTTGGTGGCAAACTAACTCAGTCTTTATCTTTAAGTGTCTTTTTTTATTTTGCCTCTTGAAATATAGTTTAAGTATAGAATATTTATTAACCATGATTTTCCCTCAGCACTTTGAAAATATTATTCTATTATATTCTAACATCTATTTTGGCTGATGAGGCTTCTTTTGGTTTAATGGTTATCCTTTTGTAGGAGAGCTATGTCTTTTTCTCTGGTTGCTTATAAGATCTGTTTGCCTGTGGTGTTCTGAAGTTCCATCAAGATGTGTTTAGGTGTGGATTTATTTATTCAGCTCAGGACACGTTGCATTTTTTAATCTGATTTATGAAATTTAGTCAATTTATGCAATATGATTCTACACCTAGAAAACCCTATAGTCTCTATCCAAAAGCTCCTTGACTTGATAAACAACTTCAACAAAGTCTCAGGATACAAAATCAATGTAAAAATATCAGTAGGATTCCTATACACCAATAACATTCAAGCTGAGAGCTGTATCAAGAACACAATCCCATTCACAATAGCCATAAAAAAAATACCTAGGAATACAACTAATCAGGGAAGTGAAAGGATCTTTACAATGAAAATTACCAAACCCTGCTCAAAGAAATCAGAGATGACACAAACAATGGAAAAACATTCCATGCTCATGGATAGGAATAATCAATATTGTTAAAATGGCCATACGGCCCAAAGCAATTTACAGATTCAATGCTATTCCTATCAAACTACCAATGGCATTCTTCACAGAAGTAGAAGAAAACTATCTTAAAATTCCTATGGAACCAAAAAAGAGCTCAAATAGCCATAGTAATCCTAAGCAAAAAGAACAAAGCTGGAGGTATCACATTCCCCAACTTCAAACTATACTTCAAGGCTACACAATCAAAATAGCATGATACTTGTACAAAAACAAACACATAGACCAATGGAGCAGAATAGAAAGCCCAGAAATAATGCTGCACACCTACAACCATCTGATCTTTGACAAAGGTGACAAAAACAAGCAATGGAGAAAGGACTCTCTATTCAATAAATGGTGCTGGCATAAATGGTTAGCTATATGCAAAAGATTGAAATTAGACCCCTTCCTCACGCCATATACAAAAATCAACTCAAGATGGATTAAAGACTTAAATGCAAAATTTAAAACTATAAAAACTCTAGAAGATAATCTAGGAAATACTATTCCGGACATAAGCTCTGGCAAAGATTTCATGATGAAGCCTCCAAAAGCAATTGCAAAACAAACATAAAAACTGAAACTGGGACTTAATTATACTAAAGAGCTTCTACACAGCCAAAAGAAACTATCAAGATAGTACACAGACAACCTACAGAATGGGAGAAATTTTTGCAATCTACCCATCTGACAAAGGCCTGATATCCAGCATCTACAAAGAACTTAAACAAAATTACAAGAAAAAAGCAACCCCATTAAAAAGTGAGCAAAGGACATGAACAGATACTTCTGAAAAGAAGACATACACAGTCAGCAAGCATATGAAAAAATACTCAGCATCACTAATTATTAGAGAAATGCACACTAAAACCACAATGAGATACCATGTCACACCAGTCATAATGGCTATTACTAAAAAGTCAAAAGATAACAGATGCTGGTGGGGTTGTGGTGAAAAGGGAATGCTCATATACTGCTGGTGGGAGTGTAAATTAGTTCAGCCACTGTGGAAAGCAGTTTGATGATATATCAAAGAACTCAAAGCAGAATTACCACTTGACCCAGCAATCCCATTATTAAGTATATTCCCAAAGGAATATAAATCATTCTACCATAAAGACACATACATGCAAATTCATTGCAGTACTAATCACAATAGCAAAGGTATGGAATCATCCCAAATGTCCATCGATGGTAGACTAGATACAGAAAATGTGGTTCATATACAGTATGGAATACTATGTAGCCATAAAAAAGAATGAGATCATGTCCTTTGCAGTAACATGAATGGAGCTAGAGGTCATTATCCTAAGCAAACTATCACAGGAACAGAAAACAAAATACTGCATATTTGTTGTAAGTGGGAGCTAAACATTGAGTACATAGAGATACAAAACAGGGAACAGCAGACACCAGGGCTTACTTGAGGGTAAAGGGTGGGAGGAGGGTGAGGATTGAAAAACTACCTATTAGGTGCTATGCTTATTACATGGGTGATGAAATATTTGTACACCAAACCCTCACAATATGCAATCTGCCTATATAACAAACCTGTGCATGTACCCCTGAACCTAACATAGAATTTTTTTAAAAAAAGAAAGAAATTTAGTCAATTTATGGCTTTAATCAATTTTCTGAAACTTTTAGCCATCAACTCTTTAAC
Source organism: Pan troglodytes (assembly GCF_028858775.2). NCBI lineage: Eukaryota > Metazoa > Chordata > Mammalia > Primates > Hominidae > Pan > Pan troglodytes. Next base: position 108,531,517 of record NC_072412.2, on the reverse strand, counting down.
TATTGGCCTTTACCTTCTTTCTCTTCTTTCACCTAGAATTTCTACTAGAAATATATCGGGCCTTCCAATTCTGTTGTCCACATCTCTAAACTTCTCTTTAATATATTTCCATCACTTAATCTTTCTGTGCTGTAATCTTGATAATTTCCTAAGATCAGTCATCTAGTTCACGAATTCTCTCTTCATCTGTTTACTACTCTCTTTAAATCTAGCTAGACTTTATCTAATCCACTGAGATTTGTATTTCAATTACTATTTTTTTCTTTCTAGAAATTCTATGTGGTTCTTTGTTAGATACATCTGGACTATTCTGATAGTCTTGTTCACATTTTGGTAACTTGTTTTATGTCTTTAGTCATGCTGTTATCTCTGCCTGATACTTCTATTGCCAGACACGCTTGGAGTCTAGTCCCATTGTTTGTCTTTGTTGATTCCTTCAGGATGGACTATGTCATACTAGGTTGAGTCCCGGTTCCACAATGCAACAGTCATGTTATCTTGGGTATATTACTTATCTTGACTAAATTTGTTTCTTACTCTGTAAAATGAAATTAGAGACTAAAGCACTTGTCTCAGAATACTGTTGTAAGTACTAAATGAGATAATATGTAAAAGCCCTTGATATAGAGCCTGAGCTCTCAGAACATAACTTTTCTTGCTAGCATTCAGCACTGGATTATCTCTAGTGTCCATCACAATGCCTGGCACTTAGTTACTGTTCAGTAACTGTTTGGTAAGTGAAAAAACTAATTTATGATAAATTTTACCATTACAAATTATCCAAATGCTAGTAATCTGTGGATGTACCATACTTGTACTATAAATGCCTAACTTACAAATATCTCAAACATCCATTTATTCATTCTCTATACAAGAACAGCCATGGTCCTGATGATGAGATAAATAACAATGAACTTTAAAAAAAAAAAATCCTGCTCTCATGCTGTTTACATTCCAGCGGAGATAAACTGATAATACATAGATCATATATTAGATAAGTAAATAGGAAGATGAAGGAAGGAAGGAAGGAAGGAAGGAAGGAAGGCAGGAAGGAAGGAAGGAAGGAAAGGAGGGAAGGAAGGAAGGAAGGAAAGGAGGGAAGGAAGGAAGGGAAGGGAAGGAGGGAAGAAAGGAGGGAGAGAGGGAGGGAGGGAGGAAAGTGAAAGAAAGAAAGAGGAAGAGAAAGGAAGGGAGGGAGGGAGGAAAGGAGAAAAGGAAAAGAGAAAAGAAGGGGAAAGAAAGTAAGGGAAGGAAGAAAGAAATCACGATTAAGGCTTAGTCAGAAAACTAAAGTGATAGATTGGAGAGCAGCTGAGTTAATGCTTTGGATTGGATGGCTTTACTCTACATGGATGTTGAGCTGAGGGCTGAAGGATAAGATCTGAGCCATTTGGTGATATGAATAAGAGCATCTGAGGCAAATGAGACAATTAATGCACAAGCTCTGAAGGAGCTTTGCCCCTTCAAGAAATACAAAAAGGTTCTGTACATGTATCCCAGAACTTAAAGTAAATAAATAAATAGAAATACGAAAAGGCTGTGCGGCTGGAGTAAGATTAACGGGGGGACGGCCGGGCGCGGTGGCTCACGCCTGTCATCCCAGCACCTCAGGAGTCTGAGTCAGGCGGATCACCTGAGGTCAGGAATTCCAGACCAGCCTGGTCAACATGGTGAAACCCTGTCCCCACTAAAAATACACAAATGAGTCGGGTGTGGAGGCACATGCCTGTAGTCCTAGCGACTCGGGAGGCTGAAGCAGGAGAATCGCTTGAGCCCGGGAGGTGGAGGTTGCAGTGAGCCGAGATCGCGCCACTGCACTCCAGCCTGGCGACAGAGCGAGAGTCCGTCTTAAAAAAAGATTAGAGGAAGAGTGGGCCGCAATAAGGTCAGAACAGTAGCTATGTACCAGATCATGTAGGGCCTTGTAAACCAGAGTAAGGAGTCTGGAATTTATTCTACACATACTGAGAAACCATTCGAGAGTTTTGAGCAAGAAAATGTGATCATCCAAGTTCCATTTTTAAAATGTCACACTAACTGGTGAATGTTTGAGATGGAGAACTGTTGGCGGAGATGCAGCCAACGTGAAGGCTGGGCGGTTGCTGCTTTCTGCCTGAGTCCCAACCCATCCTGAAACCATAGTTACTGCCACCACCGCTACCACTACCACCGCCAGCATCTACACGAAAAGCTCTGGTCTCATAGGGCCATCTGGTGGCCGTAGTAGGAACTGTTTGATTCCATGGGCTCTGGAAACATCCAAGTCTTTTCAGACTACCACCAAGATCTGTCTCTAATCAAATTATTTTAAGTCCCACTTTCAAAAGTTTCTGTTATTCAATTTATTTATTTTCTCTTGTTTTTATGATTATGATAACAATAGGATTTTTTTTACTTTTCATTATAAGTAAAAAGAAGTCTGGACTACACTCTAATGGACTAGGTTACAATCTTATGAGTGAAATTTACTATTTGTCATAAGAGGTTTCACGGAAACAATGAGGATCAAATTCTCTCTCCCCTTAAAAACTACTTACCAACACTTCTGGAACATAACAAAGGGACAAATAAGATAATTTATGATGTTACTTTAGTGAAGAAGTTGGAAGTCAAGCTCATGTATATATTTTTAGTTCGGAACGTGGCCCTAGATGTGGAATCATAACATCTGGAACAGCTGGCGAGTGCTGAAAGAATCTCAGGGTTTTTCTTTTTCCTTAAGAAAGAAGCAATTTGAAAGATGAGGCTTTGTTTCATAGAGGAAAGCTATTTATAACTGGTAGCTGGCAATTGTTGAAGCTAGCTCCGGCTACTTTAGATATGAAATGAACTACCTTTTTCAAGAGTACAATGGTCAAATCAGAAAACTCTCAACTTTTCCTTGGCTAATGCAAAGCACCTCTTTTATATTAATTTAAATGTGTGATGCCAGGACCACTGATCCTCCTTGGAGAGGATTTTCCAGATGCAATAATGTGGCTAATTGCAATAAGCAGCCCTGCTTCTCTCTACGTGGATATTTTCTTGTCCATCACATTGAAAGATCTTAAAAGCCATGCTTACTCGCTCAACTTTATTCAGGAAACTTTGACACATTATAGCAAGTCTGTTAAAAATTTATTTCACTGGGCATAAAGATCTCTGGCTGCTTTGCTAGGCAGAAGTGAAGCAGTGAATTTGTACTCCAGATATAATTAGATTGACTCTTACTTTGGGGATACTTTTGGATCCCTCCACATCAAAGTAAGATCTGGAGGAGCAATGGCAAAATTCCTCTTTCTGGAAAAATTAACTGTGGTTTTCAGTAGCTGTTAGTGGACTGTAGCAAGACAGGCCTGTGCTCTTGCCAAGGATCTTTCTTTCCCGCCCATCCACACTGTTGTACTATCCCAAAGTACCTGGTCTCATGGGCATGCTCTACATGAAATGAGTTAGGGGTCAGCCCTGTTCTCAGCAGAGACTTGTCACAGACTCTTTCACCACCATCGGCAGCAATTAGCACTAATTGGTACCCTGGGCACCCGCAGAACAGCAAGAGCAGTGATGGAGTGAACAGGCAGGACAAATTACCCTTTCGCCTCTGGGAAGTGAACTTATTGGTTCTGTGCGAAGCTGCTCTGTTCCCACTACCCCAGCTGGGCCTGGGAGGTGGATTAAGGAGGAATTTATTCCCTGAGGCTGTCAAACAAAAGGATTGAAGAAGGTCAGTTCACTGAGTGGGCAAAACAAAGCAGCTGAGTTATGACCACGAAACAGCCATAAATAGGTCTCCACGTCCTCACTCCGTATTGCCTCACCCTTCCTATCTCTCCCTCTCGCTTTCCATTTCTCCCTATAATATTATAAATCCAATCAAAGCAAGTGCTCTATCAGCATTTTTCTCTCCTTAGCCTCAGAGTGCCTGCTGTTTATACTCATTACTGTGCAAGCCGGGTCACCCCGTGGCTGGGAAGAGATGTGGTCATTTGTCTTTGCTTTGCTACTCTATCAATTCATCCTATCCACTTCACCAGAGATATGGGAGTGACGTGAAAACAAGTAAAATGGGACCTGTGCAAACCTTTGGTCTTTGCAGAATATTAATTCTACTACGTGCCCTTGGGTTTGTCATTCTAATAACTCTACCATAGCTACTTTAAGTCAAGAGGTTAAAGAATCCTTGAGCGAATTATCAGAGAACAATTAATAATCCTTTCCTCTGCTACAAGTAGCCACCAGATGACTTGGCATCACTCACAAGACAACAGAAGGCAAAGGGATGTTGGCATTCTGCCACCTTAGAAAACTCGCTCCTCCCTTTTGCTTAAGTCAGATGCCAGCACTCTTCTGAAGGCTGAGCAGAGAGGAATAGAAAAGGGAGTGGGCGTTTAATTAGCAAATTCACAACAAATAAACGACAGCACCAGGATATCATCAGCGCTCTTCTGTCTTCCTAAGATGAGGAATCGGTTTGAAACTAAACAAAAGCCATTCACTTTCCACCTTGCATTACTTAAAAAAATACTTCTTATCTGAGTTTTTAACCATTCATCTGGGAGGAGGGAACCTCAAAATGGTTGACCTAGAAATAATTCAGCTTTGCAGAGGTGTCTGAGCCCAGACATTACCAAAGCCAGGAGGGACCTTTTAGAAGCATTTATAACTAGATCGATATGTCAACTTGTCCTGCCCTCAGCTCACTCGAGTTTTTGCTGAAACTGAAAGAAGAGCTAGAAACAAACTGCCAGAAGGCTCACAGTTGTCACAGATCGTGTAAGGAGGCAAGTCTAGTTTTTGTAGCTCCTTTCCCTTCCTAGAAGGGCTCCAAGACAAGCTGATGTGATATCTGGCCTAGATATCTTTTCATTCTCAATGGCTAGTAAAACACCTGATAGAAAATGCTCAACAACTGTGCGTTACATGAAAGAATGGATAAATGAATCATCACTGAAAGGCTAGACGAGGTATAGACTTTATAGCAACTAATTGAGTTCATTCCACTCAGCTCAATGGATGCTCTTTTCTGGAGACCTAAAGCAAAATGAAAAATATATGACATTAGCCAGAAAAGTGACACACTTTCATTTATTCAATTGACAAACATTTATTGACACCTGTGACATGCCAGGCCCAATGCAAGGCAATTGTACACAAAAAGAAAAACATAGACTCTGCCTCATAAAGTTTAGTTTAGTTGAAAAGGCAGAGATCAGAACACATAAAGAAAGACAAAGAGATGTGAAATAGCCATCCTAGACTACATCATGGAGAGTACAGAGCAGGAGGCTGCCTGCTCTGGGAATTTATAGAGGAGGAACATTTGAGCTGGGTCTTTGTAGATAAGCAGGGAACCAAAATGGGAAAGAGATGGGTATTCCAGGCTCAGAGAGTGATGGCAAAGCAGAGAATGGCTGTGATGAAGAATGGGCTTGAGGGAGAGGAAGTCACTGAGCATCAGGTTGATAGGGAAATGGGATGGGGTGGAGAAGAAAGGAGGTAGAGAGGGTGGAAGGAGAAGGAAAGAAAAAGGATGGAGACTAAGAGAGCTTGGCCTGTGATCATTTGGCCAAGGGCCTGTGTTCTACCTGGAATACAGGTTTGGACTCTAACCTAAGGCAACAGGGCACCACAAACAAGTTTTAACCAGGACAGTGGCAAGCTCAGATTGTCTAGGAAGACAATGTAATTAACCTGGTCCACAAAGCAGTGTCCCTTTCGTTCCCCATTCATTCCTTGAGTGTGCTTCTGGAAGCTTTGCCTAAATGAATGTTTCCAAATGATACTAAAAGACTTAAAAAAAGTTAAAAAGACAGTGTATGGAAGTTGTTGGTCAAGGGATGAAAAATTTCAGTTAGGAGGAATAAGTTCAAGAGACCTATTGTACAACATGGTGACTGTAGCTAATAGTGTATTGTATCCTTGAAAATTGCTGAGGGAGTAGATTTTAAGTGTTCTCAACACAATAACTTGATAAGTATGTGCGGGAATGCATATGTTAATTATCTTGATTTAGCTGTTCCACAAGTATACATATTTCAAAACATGCTATACATGATAAACATACACTTTGTCAATTAAATATATGTATATATATAATTTTTTAAATAACACTGTGAGAAATGGGTTGGAGCAGAAGAAAAATAAAGTCAGGAGACTGTTTGATAGCTATTGTAAGGGCAAAGTTTAGGAGGTAAAATTGATAACCCTTGATGATGAAATAATTCAAAAGCTAAAAGGAAACATGGACTTGATAATAATGGAGGTGTTTCCAGCCAGGACATCTGAGTGGTTGAAATGCTTCTTGAAAGACTAGAACCTCTACTTTTAACTCCAGAAAAGAGACACTTGGCCATCAAAATAGTCTCAAAATTGTCATCACTATGTTGAACTATTGTATCTTAAAGGCAGGAACAAATGGCATGTTTCCGATCTGTGTCAGAAAATAGCAAAAAATACTTTAATACAGAGGAGCCTCACAGAGATCAAGGAAACTATGACCTTAAAATATTATCATTTCTCAAAGGTCTAGTTTGTGTTTTCGGTGCCTTTGGTGAACGAGAAAGCAAAGGCTACCTTGGAATTAAGGATGAAAAATCATTTCAGTGATAAAGCTCCACATTCATTCACGCCTAACTTCCAGGTTTTAAATGCAATCTTGATTTTATCTCACCTAAGAACAAGAGTGTGCATTTGGTGTTCTTATTAAAGTTTGACTCAAAAAGCTGTGCAACTACTCAAGGTCCAGAGACAATGAACAGTGATGGAAAGGTGAAGCACACTTCACAGGGATGTGAGATGGCAGGTCTGAGCTAGCAGCGGCCCCTCCCTCCGCCTCGGCCTTGCAGATATTTGCCTCCTCTGCCGCAGGCCTCGGGGATCCAGGCCTGTACATTATTCATTTTGCCTTTGGCACCTGGAGCACGCCTTTCAACCGCATGGACAGATGGATGGACATAGCTATGCTAGTAGTCACTTCCCCACTGCAAAATGCACCTGAAAACCACATCTTCCCAAGCTTTCCCTCAGGCATTTTAAATACTCAAAACCTGGTAAATTTTTCAATTTTACACCGAAGTGAACAAGTACCCTACTGTGCAGGAGTTTTACTCAACTCCAAAAAGAGAAAGTATTTTTTAAAAGTTATAAGCAGCTTAAATACGGTTTTGCACAATAAGCTGTTTCATTTGGTTTTTTATCTGTATCAAAACTAGACAGTAAAATGTTTACTGCTTCCTAACTAGATCTGGCAAAGGTTTTATTCTATGTCCTTAATTTGTATTTTCTCTCAGAAATCTCAGGAAATTAAGGATAAAATGAGTATTAACAATGTTTATGTTACAAATGTAAACACAGGAAAGTCAAGAAGCCTTTTAAACATTCCTCGTTTTTTTCTTTTTTTTTTTTTGAGACAGGGTCCTATTCTGTCACCCAGGCTGCTATGCAGTGGCATGATCATAGCTCACTGTTGCCTCGACCTCCTGGGCTCAAGCCATCCTCCCGCCTCAGCCTCCCAATAGTTGGGACTACAGGCATGCACTACCACATGCAGCTAATATTTTAAAATTTTTTGTAAAGACAGGGTCTCACTGTGTTGCCCAGGCTGGTCCTGAAGCGCCTCGGCTCAGGTGATCCTCCCACGTTGGCCTCCTAGATTGCTGGGATTACAGACATGAGCAACCGTGCTGGCCTAGGAAGCATTTTAAAAAGGAAACATTTAATAGTCATTTTATTATCTATGCTGTTCTCAAGTAAAAGCTATATATTCTTGTCCTGTTTTCCAAATATTCCTCTGCTGAGGAATTGATATGTCAGAATAAACACACTTACAAAAGAATCTTTATTTTGCTTTTGTTGACTTGAGTTTGTAACTCAAATAAACTGAATTGCTCAATTGTTTCACATGTATCATAAACACAGTGAGGCGTTTAATTTTTCTTACTATATTTCTTGGTAATACCTGTCAAGTCAGCTAATCAAATAGATATCATCATCTACTCTGCTATGTTCTTTTTTCTCTTCTACTTATTATCTGAAACACACCAAAGGCAATGGGAGGCATGAGTGAATTTAAATCCCTTATAAATTATCCCTAGCAATGGTATTTTGCCTTTACCTTCAAGAAGGGCTTTTATAATGAACTCTCTTATAGGGACTTTGAAGAAAACAGAAGAGAGGCACGAAACTGAGCACCCTGTGGAGAGCCTTTCTGAACAGAAGGCCAGGCCATCTTCCCGCTCAGTTCTGCCTGGACAGCATTTGTTAGGGGCAAACAATTTTCTCTTCCTGAGCCCTGTACAAAACATTTTCAGGATCTAACTCCCAACACAGCAGATTTCTTGACATCTAATCACAGCTGCCTGGTTTTATTGCTAATAATGGTCTATTAAAATTCCAAATCAGCTTATTAGTATCTTTATGTATTTCTTCAGTGAATAAAACAAGAATTCCAACAGAACTCTCTTTTTAAGTCAGTAACAAAGCATCAAAGTGATAAGGGACAAAAACCCAGAGAATTCATCTTTAAATTGCTATCAAGGGAAATGAAAACAAAAAAAAATGGGGGTCATTCACTGTAGCAACAACCTCTCTCCTGATAAAAAATAAAATGCCATGCATGCAGATATTGGCCAAGACAAAGGAGAGAAGTTATTTCTGTTAAAGATCTTTCATGTAAGTGGCCATTTTCATTTGATGATATTTATGGTACTGTGAGAAAATTAAGTAAATTAAAAGTTTAACATTTGCATGCATCTATTTACACAAAAGACTTAAGTTTAAAACAAGATAATATGGTAAGATGATGTAGAAAGAGAAATAATTTCTCTGAAAGTAATTAAAGTTAAAAAATAAGAATCTTAGGCCAGGTGCGGTGGCTCACACCTGTAATCCCAGCACTTTGGGAGGCCAAGGTGGGCGGATCACCTGAGTGAGGAGTTTGAAACCAGCCTGGCCAATATGGCAAAACCCCATCTCTACTAAAAATACAAAAATTAGCTGGGCACGGTGGTGAGCACCTGTAATCCCAGATTTTCAGGAGGCTCAGGCAGGAGAATTGCTTGAACCCAGGAGGCAGAAGTTGCAGTGAGCCAAGATCGTACCGTTGCACTCCAGCCTGGGGGACAGAGTGAGACTCCATCTCAAATAAAGAAATAAATAAATAAGAATCTTTTTAAAAAATAAAAAATCTTTTTCTAGAGATATGGGAGCCTATGCTCTGCTTGGAAACTACATTGTCAGTAGAAATATGGCTATGATCAGTAACTACAGGGGCTAGGCACTGAACACAGGCCCTGTGAACAAGGATGAGGGCTCCTATGGTTCCCAACCAGAGTGGGTGATCTCTGTTGTCCATAGGGAGAATCAGTGCCCTACACATAGCCAAAGAGCATTGCCTGCATGATAGTAACAGTATCAACTGCCCTGGATGAAGACTCCTCCATCATTTTTTTTTTCAAGACCAAGCAAGCGTCTAAAGTTCTTGAACAATTCGAAGAGTAGAGCCCTAATAAGACCAACGTAATATTCTTCTGCTAACCAGGCAGACTGAAGCATACCAATTTTTTCTTAATCTTTTAAAAAATGTGAGAAGTATAATATTATTACACCAGTATTATAGTTTATGTATGTTTCAACAGCAAAACGTAAACAGACCTAGGAAATTCAACTCAAATAAAAAGTGGACACAGATATGCCAACTCTAAAGGTCAATACGGTTGTCTTTGTCTCTGTGCTATTTTGAAATGATCAGTCTGTTGAAGGCTAAGATCTTTTTTAAAAGGCAAGTTCCAAAGCACATTTATTGTTATGACTTTACTTGAGCTTTCTGAAGAAAACATAATGGCTTTAAGAAAATATTGAATGTGGCTTTCAAAATCCCTAAATGAATCTACATATACATAAAAAATGCCTAATGCCACATATAAAGGTCATATACCTTCTTGGCCCTTCATCCAGGAGCCAAATTCAGGTGGGTACCGACAACTTCTCAGCTACTGGTAGATGACCACTCCCTCTTACCTGTTACTCAGCCCGTGCATAGATTTGAGTAATTTCATCAGTTACCAAAAGTGAAGCATTGGACTCTGATCTTGCAAAGAAAATAACTCTTTGGGTTTACAAAGGGCAAAAATTTCCATGGGAAATCCCACATATTATAATCACCCTGGGTGGATCCACATTGGTACACCAATGTGTTCCAATACTATATTTCCTATGAACCAACTAAAGTCAGATTCCTGGAAGGAACACTTCTTGGTTCCTACCATATCTATGAAATGCCTACATCCCATTACTGACGTATTAAGAATGTTCAGAAAGCATGCTTCCCGTCTTGGTCAGATCACGTCTACACCATTGCCTCAAGCTTTGGAGACCACAATTTAAGAGGCAATATTGAGTAATTGGAGTATGTCCAAAGAGTGTAATCAAGACTGTGAAAGTAACTTCAAATGACAAATGATTGAAAAAGAACTGGTGATGTTTAGCCTGAAAAAAAAAAAAGACTGTCTTATACTCTTCTCATTGCAATTTCATAGAAAAGGTTCGTTTTGCATGGAAAAAGGCTTATTTTTTGTTGGTTATAAGAGGTAAGCAGATTTCAGCTCCATATAAGGAAGTACTTTCTCATAATTAGAATACACTGTTTTGTCAAAGAGAAGGGTCATTTTCCTGAAAGAATTCCCATTCACTATCTGCTACCAATACTTTTGTACTAAATAAGAGATTGGACTCCTAACCTTTAAGGTAGCTTTAAATTCTAGGTTCCTAATAGTCTGTATATTTGGTTAACTCATAACATACTATACTTAAACACATTTTTTGCATGAGAATTTTGAGTCATTCTGGAACCAAGAGTTTCTTCTAAAGCAACTGGTTAAGTCAGAAACACTTGAGTTGATGCCAGCAGATATGATCCCCATTACCTTACAGATTGCTAAAACTGCGAAAGCATAAACTTCAATGTTAGGCTTAGGTTCAAATCCCTCCTCTACCATTTAAAACCTGATGCAACCTATGCAAGTCCCTTAACCTCAGTAAGCTTTAATTTCTTCATCAGTAAAATGGGATAATAGTGTTTAGCTCATAAGACTGTTGTAAGGATTTTTTTTCACATTCATACAAGCCATGTATTTAAAGTGTACAATTCAGTGGTTTTCAGTATATTCATAGCATTGCACAACCAATACCACTAATTCCAAAACATTTTCATCACTCTGCACAAAAACTCTGTACCCAGCAGCAGTCATTCCCCATTTCTCCCCAATCCCTATCCTCAGGATAATAAACATAAAGAACTAGGCAAAGTTCCTGGCTCAAAGAAACCCCTTAATATAGGGCAGTTGTTATCAGACATCATGCCTACCACATCCCTACAACATGAGGTTGGAATGTGCTTATTCCCTGTACTGTTTGAATACTTTCCACATGCCCCAAGACGTACTAGAAATATACGCATAGAGGAAGATGGATGGGGAAGGGGAGGGACACAAAAGTTTTTTATGCATAGTCCATAAGCAAATACATAAATACATCTGAACACACAACTCTTTTTTTAAATGTTTTGAGATAGTAGTAGATTCACGTGCTGTTATAAGAAATAATACAGAGAGACACATGTACTCTTTACACATACCTATGTAATCCAGCTATTTTTATGTAATCTATCTATTTTCTTATGTTGTGAGGCTTTATTGTTAGTTTTCTGTCCTCCATCCAATTTACCGCTGCGGACTAAGAGTGGAAATAATAAATGTGGCTGAGTGGACCCGGCCATGACAGCACTGAGAACCTGGGAGTATTCTCCCTGGAGATCTATGCAGTCACTCTCAGCTTTTCACTTTAGCTTGAGACACTGTCACTCCCTGCTAAGACTTCCTTTCTAGAGAACCCCTGAACACTGCTTGGTGAAAAGCAGAGCCCTTTTCTGTGAGGCTGAACTATTCGGATTCTTGGAAAATGGCGGTGTTGTGGTTCATTGGGCAAAGGGTGTAGTTTGTGTTTAACATTGGAATATTCCAATTTCTATTGATTAGATCAATTAATATTCTAGTGCTGAGGTGAGGTAGTATGTTTTCTTTCCTCCAAAAGCAATTACTCTGTATTGACTGAGCTCTAGGGGAAATGTTTCCTAGGACATAGCTGAGGTTGGTTTCAATACAGTTGGAGTCTTTCATGTGGAAAATTCTCTACTTAGCAATTACGTGCAATGAGAAAACTTGAATTCATAAGTGGTTCAGTAAATCACAAGCCATGAAGAGTACAGGAAGAGCCAAAGAGAGAAAGTCTGGGCATTTAGCCAAATTCACCTCACCAATATTTCCCAAAAAAATGGCCAACAAAATCCTGTGGAGAGCATTTTAAAAACACAGATTTCTGCACCAAAATACACCCATCCCCACTCCTGATGGTTCTAAATTCAACGGATTAAGGCAGAACCAGAGAAACAGAATTTCCATAAAGCTTCCCACGAGGGTCCAGTCGGGAGCCAAGGTTGGGAACCACTGCTTCAGGCTGGTATATTTCACTGTGATGACCATCCCTTCATAGTAGGAAAGAGTAAATGAACACCTCCCTTCACTTTCACTGTCAAAATTCTTAACTTATTTTATTTTAAAATTTTTTTTACAATGATAATAATGAATTTCAGTTTTTTAAATTACTTAATGGAGATTATCTAGTTGGAGGTATTATGATGCCAGTTTCATGGAAGAATATGCCCTGAATTCATCCCAAATTTGAAGAGAAAAAATACTATACCCCACTGCTGCCAGAATATTTCATTTGTGACCAAAAAAAAAAAAAAAAAAAAGAAAAACTCACCAAGCAAGGCTGGGTATAGTGGACCATGTCTGTAATCCCAGCACTTTGGGAGGCCAAGGTGGGTGGATTGCCTGAACCCAGGAGTTCGAGACCAGCCTGGGCAACATAGTGAAAGTCCATCTCTACAAAAAAAATACAAAAAAATAGCCAGGTGTAGTGGCACGCACCTGTAGTCCCAACTACTGGGGTGGCTGAGGTGGAAGGATCACTTGACCTGGGAGGTCAAGGCTGTAGGAGTGAGACCCCATCTCAAAAAAAAAAAAAAAATCTCACCAATGCCAATCATCTTCTAGCTTATCCGGCAAGTGGTGAAGGTGGGTGAAAACAAGGTGCATGCCCAGGTACACCCCTACAATGATGAAATCAAAAACTCTGACTGAGCTTCCCCCACCATGCTCCCCCATCCCTTACAAACTCCTCTGTACCCCATAAATCCCACACTCAACATTGTCACTGTTCGTGTATATCAGAATCATACCTCTGAAGACCATATAAAGGTTGGGAATCCAATCTCTGGTACTAGGAGCACATTTTTAATTAAGAGCCTGTCTGAATTTGGAGCTATTACATACTGTAGCAATAAAATTAAACACTGTCACTCTCTGTTCTTTAATAGCTGACACACGTCTCATATTCAAAGTCCCCAAACTATAATTTTAAGAAATATCCCCTTAGTCTCTGGCTGTCAAATAAGCTCTGCACAATTTTTCTCACTTCGTCTTCACTTCATAGACTGTAACTATGCTTAAAGTGTTAGACTCAAATGGGCATACGTGGCACATAAAGAATATTAAGTGCATGCAAAAATGGTAGCCTGTATCATGCAATCTTGCAAGAACTTGGGAAGGATGGAGCCTAGAGGAATTTGCCCAGGTGGTTCATAGAAGGCCTCTTGGGGAGGTGTTCTTTCCAGAAAGAGGTGCATTTTAGAGATGTGAATCATCAGACACAGCAGATGAAATGAGTGGAGGACACAGTGGAGCAGGTAGGTGGAAGCATCTCCCGTTCGTACCAACGTGCCCCAGTCTCAAATGATGATCTCTGAAGATGGAGACGTAGTGTACAGCCACATAGTGTGTCTCAAAGTCTGGTTCTCAGACCAGGAGCATCAGCATCACCAGGAACTTAGAAACACAAATCTTTGGGCCGCATTCCAAATCACTGAATCAGAAACTCTGGGGTTGGGGTTCAGCAACCTGTGTTTTGACAAAACCTCCAGGTGATTCAGATGCACCCTCAGGTTTGAGAACCACTAGATTACAAGAAATGGAAATCTGACAAGTCCGATCAGACATTTCCTCTTAGGCTGTAAGAAGCAAAACCTCTCTTCCCACCCCAGTGTCCTCTCTGCTTGCTCCCTGTCTTCATTCCCTTACACTGGCATCCTCTTCCCTCTCCTCCCTCGTCACCCCTTCCACCTCACCACACACCAACGAACACCTGTGCGGCGTTCAAAGAACTAGAAACCAGCCCCCATTTCTCCTCTACTTGGAGAATGTATTTTATAACATGTGCATAGTGCGCAGGCAAGGGGCGGAATTTAAACAATGCCTAATTAAAGAAGACAACACCACACGTTTATCACATTACATTGTTGTGTATTTACCCCTTGCCGCTTTTGATGCATTTGCATATCATCTTTTATAATTCAATTCACTTGCTTAAATCATTTCTTTTGTTTTCACTTATTTATCCAGAAGGAAAAGTTCATTTTGCAGATCACTGGGGCCTCCCAGTGGCGATCATCTGTAATTTCATACTCGAATTTTATTCTGGGATCTGTAGGGTAATGGTATCTAAATCCTTAGAATTTCACCTGCTTGGTAGGAGCATGAAATAGAAGCAAAGCAAGCATTTCGTCTAAGAGAGATTGCATCAGCATCCCAGCTGAAATTTCTTCAGATGTTGGCTTTGACTTCTTGCATTTATCAAACTCCGTATTCAGTCATCTGCTTCGTAGAGACGACAATCGGCAGGCTTCAGACTCTGCTGGTCAGCTCAAAATTCAACCAGGAATGAGGACAATAAAGAGACGATCAGAGAAAAACATCTTGTGACTCCTTTCCTCAATAACCTTGGAGTCTCTCCCTCGGGTTTCCATTTCTACCATCCTGCTTTTGAAGTTGTGCCTGTGCCGGGTAGCCATTTCCCACAAGAAGTTTTAAACACAACGTTTTCCCTCCTCTCCATTCTGGAACATTCAGTGGCTGCCTTGCCTCTGCTCTCCTGTGGCAGTCAGCACCGTCCTCTGCACCTCGTGCTCACAGGACAGCCTCTGACATCGTGGCAGCTCTCCGAGCCACCCCCCACCACCACCCCTCACCCACCACCCTGCTCCTGCATCAGCTTACATCCTGTCACCTGTCGGAGGGCTCCAGCCAGGGCTTGCAGCTTACTCTGCAATATCGCCCTCCAGGGACAGAGGTGCCTGGCCAACCTCAGGCTAACGGGCACCAAAGGCCATTTCCACTTAGATAAGCACTTTGCTGCCAAAGATATTGGTGTCCTTCCATTCTCCCACTAGGTCCCTACGGCCTGGTCTTTGGCATTGGAAGGCTGTGCTGCCTGAGTCCATGCGGGCCCTCCCGTTGAAAGATTGCTGAAAGGTGGTTTCCAAGAACTGGTGTTCTCACATCACCCCATGGCTTAACTCTGCTGATTCAGGGAGAGTTCCCGCCTAGTAACAGACCTATAAACATCAGCACCGTTCACAGAATATGGCCACAAACAGATCAGATGAGGTTTTAAAGTTCATCCCCACCCCCTTGGCCTTCTCTGCTGAAAAGTCACCAGAGGGCAGCCCGCATTTCCTTCATTTCATTCTTCCTGAGCCGTTGCCCAAGCAAAAGAACAGCATTTGCTTCCACCTCAGCATCTCCTTTATATAATACGGTCTTTCGCTTCCCACATTAGTGTTTTAAGATCAACATACACCTTTAAATTAATCGCTCTAATACGTGCTCAATATTCCTTGCAAAGAAAAACTTAGTGAAGTCTTTGCTGGGTATGTATGTGGATTCATAAAATTCTACTCTTGGAGACATATTATGAACAGGAGTACATTTCTGCAGGCTCATCTCAAGAGTAGCCCACTTAAGCTAATTTGTGCTCAGGTGGCAAACGAAGACAAGGTTTATGAAACTGGATAGCTCCAAATTAGCTAGAATAAAATTAAAATTCGAGATTTCCTTGCAGGGCTCAGAGTGGAAAACTGACACAAGGCCATACTCTGTAAACAGCACAAGCTTTGGTGCCGTAGAGACAGAGGTTCCCATCCCAACAACTGTCACCCATGTGTAACCTGGGAGGAGGCTTATTTCTGCGGAGCTGCAATATCTTCATATATAAATTGGGTTAATGCCGCTAGGGTTGTCAGGATGATTCAGTGAGATATTGGAAATCTCTAAAAACAGTCCTGAAAGCAGTGAGTATTCCACTAATAATGGTTATTACTTCAGCAAAGGTTCGTAGAAGCTACAGTCTTTCCAGCGAGTCATCGGAACAAGTCACTCCTATTTGCCCCCAAAGCTTAGCACACACACTTCCTTCTGCCTAGGACATGTCCCATCTCTCCTCTCTGCCCTCACCTCCATCTCCTTCACCCAGCTAAACCTTCCCCCAGAAGCCCTCACTGTGCCCTGGTTGTGGGTTAAGCTCCCCCTGCCAGGACACCTAGCACTGATTGGTTTTCATGTATTCCCCCTACCAGGCCATCCCCAGTTCTGCCTCTGCCCATCTGCACTGGGCTCATGGCCTCCGTGAGGACTGGCTCTGTCTGTCTATTCACTATTGAGTCTGCAGCCCCTGCTTGGCACACTGTGGGTTTTCAGTAAATACTGAATAAATAAATGAATGAATGACAACCATTAGAGGCTTCCAAAAGAAGAAAAACTAAAATTCAAGGAAAGTAAAAGGTAGTTGCATTAATTATTCTTTATTCAACTATTTATTATGCATTAATTAATAGTTGCATTCTTATAATTCCCTTTAAGCCTCCTTGAATTATTTCTTTAAAAAAATGAAATCTGTTTCCAAGAGTTCTAGTACTTTGTTCCCCTGACCCCTTGAATGTTGCACAAAATGTTTCCTTAATTTCTTTCCAATACGTGATTACAAAATGTGTTTATTATGTTTTACATCTTCTAATTCTTAAATTGACTATCTATTAATCACAGAGATACTAAGGAATAAGGAAATCCTTGGTAGAAAAGTGTTAATAATTTACCAGTTGCCAACTGTACTTTTACCTCTGCATGCCAGGTAGGTAGAAGCATTACTCATGTTTTTTAATCTAAGAATTTCTTACATTTTTATGGCCTGTCCTTTGGGCTTATTTATGACGGTTTGTGACAAAGAGACAACCTTTGCCATTATGATTTATACTCTACTAACAAAGAAAACACAGAAGTAGATAAGAAGCCCAAATTAAATCATGGCACTAGATAAGAACACCCAAATTAAATCATGACACTAAAAATAAAAAAAAAAATCCAGTGGAGGTAATTTAAAATTAAAACAAAGAGTATAGGCATTACAGACTATGGACAATGAGAATATAGAAACTTTCAAAACCTAAACTACAAAATCTAGCATTTGCCAAATAAGTCACTTTAAAAATTTTATACTTATATTTGTAGCATCATGAAATAATGCCCGGCTATTAAAATATTTTTAATGGCATATTTTAATCTTATTCTGTTTGTGCTTTTGTTTGAAACACCAAGCAATATTTTTTGGTTTGATAAAGTGTTCGTGGTTGGCAGAAGATATTCAATATTTTTCTATGTTTTTTCCATTAATACCATTTATCACAAAACTGACCTGGATATCTATTATTGCTTTTAGTAATCCCTTGAAATTGCTTGATGGTAAATGCCAATTCTAAAACTTGATTGGATTTCAGGAAAAGACAATTGCCTTAGAAACAAACAAACAAACAAAGAACAGAGAGGAAAAATCCTGCCTTTGAGCAGGATTTTTGAGAGTAAAAGCATTGCTTATGATAGAGACCAAAGGTTAGTTCAATAGAATAAGCAGTCAACAGTGTATGCCCAGCAATCTAAGTACTACACAGCCATATGCGACCTGAGTAAACACGAATGTCTAGCTCAGGAATCCTTCAAAAAGGAGTTAATATGACCGCAGAACTAATTGATGCTAACCAAGGCACCTAAGACACAACTATCCCGTTAATACTACAGTATAATTATACAGAACGCTGTCTGATTTTGTGTGGAACTTGAAAGCAAAGCAAATATTGACACTGGACTTGCAGGTAATATCCTAGACTTAATTTCACATCACAAACTCAAACACGGTGATACCTGGGTGTGGAACTCATTCACAAACCACTTCCAGGCTTCATAAGGAAGACAGAAGGAACTGTGTCCACACACATGCACACTAACACAAATGTCTATAATTTTTAAATTTTGCTGTGCCTGTATTCCTATTAACACTTCTACAAATTATTCACTTGCTCCATTCCCAATTTTATTTCCTATTATTGCCTTATAATTTATATATGACTTAAAAAAACATATTTTTGACCATTTTTATTTTCTTCACCTACAGATTTCCATGAAAACTAAATTAAAATGAAGTAGGAAGAAGCACAGTATATTAAATTTATTTTAGTCTTATCCATAAGCTTACTTGTCTGATTTACTTAGGGTTGACTTTAATTCTTTTATATCTACAACCCAAGGTCACCAGCTAGTTTTCCAATTTAATACCTGCAAATCTCTTCTTGTATCAAAATTCTACTCAGTGGATGTGTTTCACTTCCAAATGATATTTAGAAATTATTTGTCTGCTCATGTGCAAATGGTGCTACCTAAACAAATGAGACATGGTCTCTGTCTATATAGACCAGGCTTTCACTGAGAAGGCCAAGCTCCTAGACTCTGAGGCCTTAATGAAGAAAAGGAACAGTCCATTCTGTTATGCTTCATCTCTTCCACAATATAATGAGCATCCTATTTGGCTGCAGATATGTTAGGAAGTTACCCAATGTCACCAATTCTTTATCCAAAAGAAAGGGAACAGAGTATGAATACGGAATGAAAAAAACTTTTTTTTATAAATTCTGGTAGACAAAAATTGGTACAAATAAAAGAGGATATATCATTACATTCCAAGATAGAAGGTTTTGGTGCAGTACTTAGTTTCCAAAGACAGTCGATACGGTCTAGGGAACAGAACTCTCAAGGTTACCTGTGTGTAATTTTAAGCTGCAGAGAATCTCCTGCAGGTTGGGGTGTCTTCTGTGGAGTGATAGCTATTCTGCATTAACCTATATTAAAACCTTGACAATCAGTTAAGTTCATTCTATTGGAAATCCAGAAAGTTACTGAAAGAATTGGACCAAGGTTTTTAATAACATAGTCTAACTTGTCAAAAAGCCAGATAAAAAGGTGCGAAAATTCACAGTATAACTCCCTTGGATGGAAGTTAACAAATCAATTCCCAGTCCAAAAAAAAAGAAAAAAGTAAGGTAGAAAAGGCCTACTCTAATTACATCTTTTGAAATTAAATTATTGTAAAATTGGATCTAAAAAGTATGGAGAAACTGCAGCAAAAAGACAAAAGAATAAAAGAATGAAGAGGATAATCGAATGAAGTGGGAAAGAGGGACATGATGTGTGTGGCTAGGTGTTAAACTTTGGGTGTGAATGCTATAAACAGAATAAAACAATGAATCTGGAACACTGCGTTTGACAGATTGGCACATAGAGAAAGAGGAACTTCATAGAATTGTATGGTTGGTTTGGTCCTAATGCTGTCTTTGAAAGGACACCTTACATATTCTACCTAAAAATAACTTAGTAATGATATTCAGATATTTTCTTAGCAGAGGAGTCATTTTTTCATTTGTTACCCCAAGGTTCCTGCTGCATTTACAACTCTCAGGCTCCTAGAAGCCTCTAGAGGCAGCTTTTGGGAACCTTGGAACTCTACTGACCAGTTCAAAAACCACTGCGGTATTAAATTCATGTTGTTCAGAGTCAACAGATACTCTTATAACTGGAGTGGGGGAGAGTGTGCAGAACCTTCAAAATCATCTCAGTATACACACCCATATGTGATCTCTTAAGGACTCGGGGCCTAGTCCTTGTTTTACTCTCTGTCTAGTCTTTTTGTTGCCTGAGGGAGCTTCACAAACTATCTCTAAGCTGTTGACTCTAAATGTATGCACAGTGGCTCAGCCCTGACTCTTTCTCCCACACACTCTACACTCTACATGGTGGGAAGGTCTGTTGGCTCTGGCAGCCAAACACGTCTAGAACTGGCCACTTCTTGTCACTCCAATGCAGGCTGCCACATCAGATTGCGGCAGCCTCTCCCTGGTCTCATCTCTCCCCATTCTAGTCTCAAAATGCCAGGCACAGTGGTCCTCACATGAGGAAAGTTTATTTCACTCCTCTACTCACAAAACCATTCAGAGATTCTCCATTCCACCAGAAGAAAAGCCAGAGCTCTTTCTGGGGCCTAAAGATCATGCTGCACCCTATGATAAGCCACCCAGATCCTCTTGAGGGTGACCTAACCCCAGCTGCTGGAGCTGGTGGCAGGCAGCCCACAGCTGTCAACATGTTCAGGACTGCCTCAGCTGAAGTCACCTCATCCAAGGTCACAGAGTCTTCCCAGGGCAGCCCATATCCAATGACTGGGCCACACGGGGTCATAAAGGCCCAGACATATCTCCCCAATCAGGACAACTCCAGAGGCCACTCTCAGGACAGTGCTCCATGTGGGGGTTACCTCAAACTGTTACCGGGCCTGCATTGCAGCTCGACCTGTTTCTGTCCTACTTCCTTCCACTCCCTTCCATAGGTCTTCCTTTCAACAGCACTCCCTAAAAAATGACCTGCTCACCCAATTCCCTCTCAGAGTCTGTTTCTAGAGAACCCAGCCTGCACACAGTCCTACGTGATCTAGCTCCCCGTAGCCTCTCTGAATTCCTGCTCACTCTGCGCCAGCCTCTCCTGCTCACTCTGTGCCAAGCACACTGGCCTTTGATATTTCCAGAGGATTGGCTGGCTCCTGCCTCCAGATCCCTGTGTGGTTGTTCCTTCTGCCTGCAACACCCTTCCCCAGACACCTACACTGCTACCTCCTGTCAGCTTCACCTAAATATTGCCTTCGAAACAAGCCTACCCTGACCTACTCATATAGGAAATAAAAGTTTTAAAATGGAACAGTTCTCATTTTTTTAATGCATTTGCTTATCTTTCTGGATATTTATTATATTTTGAAGAAATGACTTCATCTGTTTTTAAAAGCTTGAAAATTCTTGTTTTAAATAAAGACAGTACAGTGGTTAAATACAGCTTTGGGCTCATACAGACCTGGACTTGAATGTCCTAGCACTGCCACTCTGCAGATGTGTGTAGCCAGGGGACATCTCAGCCTCAGTTTCTTTATCCATGAAGCAGGGATAGCAGAGCTTCTACCTCTTAGAATGGTTGTGAGGATTAAATGACTTTATGTAAGTAACAGACTGTGAAAATGACAAAGATCCATGTAAATATTGGGAATTATTGAGAGATGGTCCCATGAACCACGTGTACTAAAAAAATAAAATAAAATACACTGGAGTATATTTGTATCATGACTTATGATCAGAGTCCTAGAAAATATTATTTTCATCTATACTCAACCTGGAGTAGACAGAAAACTTTCAGCAAAGCAGAAAGGACTAATTCTAGGAAGGAAAGTATCACCCCGAGGGCACAGCAACAGCCTAAAAAATGTTACTGGGGACACAGCAGAGTTATTGCCAACCAGTGTCATCTAGGCAGTTACATAGTACAAAATCCTAATTCTTTGCTCTTTTTGCACTGACTTGAATTACTACAGACTTTATTCTAGTCTCTAAGGAAAGCATATGTGAAAAAGTCACATAATATTTCAAGTATCTAGATGTATATATGTTCATCAGAAGAGCTTTAAACTTTAAAACCAGCTATGTGTCTGATTATCTGAGATTAGAGGCCTAAATCTTTTCATATGTATTTTTAACCCAAAGCATTTGTATTTATTTCTGTTTTTGTGAAACAAAATAATGATAGTTGGCTTAAAACAAAACAGTAACTTCTCCAATGTCTCAACAATTTTTGCTTGCATTCACTCACTTTTCATTTAGCAGAATAAAATGTCCTCATCCGTGACCTCAAATCCACAAGCTTGACTGATTTCATCGGAGGTTACATCAGAGGTCTACTCTGCCAGGCAGAGATGACAGACCACCTATAAGCTGGCACTAATGAAAACCACACAAGTCGGAGATTTACCATTGCATTATGTATCTGCCTGTTCAGATTTATTTGCAGATCCCACTGTAGTCAATTTCATTATTTCTAAAGAGAGAATCATCTACACTTATGTTTAAAAGAATAACAAGTTTCACTGAAGAGATATTATTAAAAACTATCATTTTGTTATTATACATTAAAAATAATAATTGCACCATTATTAAAATAATAATAAATGATGATATAAGGCAAAAGGAGAGCAGACAACAACAGCACAGTGTGACTTTGCCAAGAGCTTCTATTACCGCATGAGTAGAAGGCAGGCCCAGGGCCTGGGTGCTGATAGAGACAAACTAGGAACAAGTTACCCCAATCCTACAGACTCACATGCAGTATCTGGAAAAATTACTGCCTGGGGTGAGGCAAATTTGGGAAA
This sequence comes from Pan troglodytes, assembly GCF_028858775.2. Lineage (NCBI taxonomy): Eukaryota > Metazoa > Chordata > Mammalia > Primates > Hominidae > Pan > Pan troglodytes. The sequence goes on along the minus strand of NC_072412.2, from coordinate 108,509,026 downwards.
CTATCTTCTATTCTTGTAGTAGGGGGTTTTGTGTGTGTGTGTGTGTGTGTGTGTGTGTGTGTGTGTGTGTGTGCATCTGTGTGTGTATTTCCCCTTGGGAAACTCAGTGGCACATAAAGTTATTCAGGGTTTTCTTTAAAGTGATTATTTGCTAAAAATTGCCTTAGCATTTCCACGTCCTCATTGAGGATGTCATACGCTCCTCCGGTTTTTCTTCACAGCTTTATACAACTTAATATTCAGGCTAGGGAAACTGGAAATTTCCTCCAGGTCAAACAACTCCTTAAATCTATCTACGAATTTATTTTCCTTCTCCAACCTGAATTTCATGGCCCACAGGATGATGGTGGTTTCTTTGCACAGATGGTCAAAGGTAATGAGGAGCTCTTCCAAGAAAGGATGAGCGTAGACCACGTCCGCTGCCAAAATATAGTCAAAATTATTAGAAGACCTGGGGAAGTTTGTATCTAAAGCTACTCCCCAGGAGAGTTCTTTAACCTGAGGCAAATGCTTGCTTTTCATTTTGGTGTTTCGGGAAATATTATATTGCAGGTTTCCAAGTAATTCGGGTAAATCTGTGGCCGTCACGTGAGCACCTGTGAAGCAAAGGACAGTAGAGAAAGTAACCCTCATGAGATAAGGTAGAACAATCAAAAGTTTCAAGCCAGGATGCACTTTGCAATTCTGCACAATTCTTCATCCCCCCCTAAAAAAAGACTCAGCAGTACCTCTACACAGAAAGGGAATCCCATTCAAATGGATGCAAAGCAGCTATATGCCTCTGCTTAAAGAAAAAAAAAAAAGAGAGAGAGACCCATGGTACTTTTGCGCACCATTGCATTTTTTATGTTCTCCTCGTTTTTGTTCTGGTATGTTTTGCTGTTACTATTGTTTTTGTTTGCTATTTATCTGCTACATACCAGGAGAAAAATAATCACGAAAAAGAGAAAGTCAAAATATTTGGCACCCTCATTGGACCAATGAGAAGTCATTGATGGAAGAATAGGTACCTCCCTAAAAGAATTCTGAGCTTCAGTCATGTGACACCAAATGAGTGTATGTAACATCAGACATCCTATAGTTGAACAGAAGTGCTCATGTGAGAAGTGGAGGGAAGAAAGAAGACAAGAAGACCTTTCAATGGCATTCACTGAAAAGTATTATGATATACATGCTATGCCCAGGTTTTCAACTTGGCCCATCACAAGTATAAATCTTCCCACCAAAACATGCTAAAAGTCTAGTCACAACGTGTGTATAGTGCTCATAAAGCTACCACTCATAGATGAAGATGTAAACAATTTCCAAGATAGAAGTGAATAGTGATGGGTTTTTGAGGAAGAAATATGGCAGGAGCAAATTTGTAGAAATTTGGTCACTAAAGTAAACTTTGAGCAGTAGCAAAGGCTAAAAATAATCTGCAAATAAATCTAAGACTGTCCAATTCTACAGCATCAGAAAAGCACAGACCAGGTAAAGAACAAGAAAGCAGAAATGGAAGAGAAGTCTAGTTCAGCTCAGACCAAATCAGAAGCTACTCCTCAGATGCAATATCACGAGTCTCTTGTCATCAACTGTATTTTGTGAAAATATTAAAATGGGAGGGGAATATGCCTATCATTGGTACACTCACAGAGATATAAGCCTTTACATTCTACTATCGGTGGGTCGATCATTTTCAACAAATCTTTCTTAAATCTCAGAGTAAGGAATACACCTTTGCCCATATTGAATGTAAACTCTCCCTTATACTTAATATCTTTGTGCCTAGAGAGATAAACACTACCACTTTCAGAATACAGACTAAACAAAGTTTCTATCTTTTAATATTTGTTTCAAGTTAGACAAGCGGACTCAAGGGACCAATTCTTTTTAATAAAACAAATGACTCCCCAAAGCACAAATTCTGCTCCTAAGTCAGGCTTTCAGGTATAAATCGAATAGTGACTCTGACTTATCCTTACTAAATGGAATAGTGACTTTGGAAAACAATATCAGGACACAGCAACTTTTAAAAAATATTATTTGGGAAGACTCCAAGAGTCTTATAAATCTCTAGTATTTGAAAGTTGTAAATTGCTAAATGTTCAATTCCTCTCAAGATTTTAAAGTGGCAGGTGTGCATTTCTGAAGATCAAGGAAATCAGGATGGATCTGGGTAGCACACATCAGAGAAAGAGCTAAACTAAGGCAATGAGATAGATAACAGTAACAAAAAGACTGAACTGAAACAGGCTCTTTTAATGTTAAAAACTATCACATGCTCAGTTGGAAAAGATGCTGGTGAGAGAACTCAGGGTCGCAATAAAAAAGAATGGAGATAGGCCAGGCGCAGTGGCTCATGCCTGTAATCCCAGCACTTTGGGATGCCCAGGCGGGCGGATCACCTGTGCTCAGGGGTTCGAAACCAGCCTGGCCAACATGGCGAAACCCTGTCTCTACTAAAAATACAAAAAATTAGCTGGGCATGGTGGTGGGCATCTGTAGTCCCAGCTACTCGGGGAGGCTGAGGCAGGAGAACCACCTGAACCCAGGAGGCGGAGGTTTCAGTGAGCGGAGATCGCGCCACTGCACTCCAGCCTGGGCGACAGAGAAAAAAAAAAAAAAAAAAAGAATTGAATGAACTGAGAAAACAAATTCAAGGACAAACACCTAAAAATAGAAGCAGACGTGTGATTTTTATGTGATTTCTAATATTATCTCCCTATTCTGATACGTGCTTTTTCATAAAAGCATAGCACTTCAAAACTCAAAAGGAATCTACAGCTACATGGGAACACTGAAATGGCGCTAAAATCTAAAGTGCATCTGAATCAGCAGCAATAGAATCTGCCTCTGCCTGGTATTTCACATTTCTCCTCTCGCAACCAGAATGCTTCCATGCAACTCTTATTTAGAACACTTCATCTGAGGCTTGTGACAGTATTCCACAAGAAGAATTAACACAACTTAATGCAGAAAACTATGAAAGAGACCGGAATTAACACAACTTAATGCAGAAAACTATGAAAGAGACCGGAATTAACACAACTTAATGCAGAAAACTATGAAAGAGACTGGTAAGGAGACTTTAAAATCTGTAGTTTCTAGATGAAGCCCATTCAAACAGTTAAGGAGTCACAGATAGGCGCAGGTCATAGTACACTGGATAGTAAAACAACTAATGATATTTGATCATTAAATTCTCTGACACTCCCTCTATTCAATCAAAAATATCTGCTTACCAAGTAAACTTGCCACAATGGAGACTAGCCCTGTTCCAGCTCCAATTTCAATCACGTTTTTGTCAACCATATTATACTGCTTTGCATTTGTTTCCAGGAAATAGCATAGAACAAGGGCCTATAAAAGTTAGAAAAAAGAAAAAAGGGACGCTTGGCAAGTAATAACAGAAAGTAAAATTAAACTTTATTGGATAAATATGCTGCTAATGTTATGCTATGTATGCGTGCTCATATGAGTACATGAGAGTACTCATGTGTGTACCTGTACATCACTCCAAAAAATATGAACAAAAGTGCATCCTCTGAGAGGTTCAACATTTCTGCTAGAAAAATTCCTTGGGGATTATTGAGAGGAAAAGAGAAATAACTAAAAATGTGGAGTTCAATTGCTTAGGTTTGATCATTTTTAAAGGAAGCAACTTCTGATAATACTAGTCATTTCCAAGTGGTGTGTGGGATTGGGGCAGGTGGGGTGGTGGGTCCATTACTCTTCATGGGACAGTTGGTAAAGGATTGAGAGTCTTTGAGGACATTCTACATGTGAGACTCATATAGATTTCAATGTAATTGTTTAACTCAAATGGAGCTAATAAAAGGGGAAATAAAAATGCTTACTGCTCTAAACTCTTATTTTAAAAACTGAAGAAGTAAACAACACCCTGTATTAATCCTATAAATTTCAATAAAGTCAGAAATAAAATTAATTGAGGCCCAGCGTGGTAGCTTATGCCTGTAATCCCAGCACCTTGGGAGGTGGAGGTGGATGGATCACTTGAGGCAAGGAGTTCAAAACCAGCCTGGCCAACATGGTTGAAACCCCATTCCTACCAAAATTACAAAAATTAGCTTGGTGTGGTGGTGCATGCCTGTAGTCCCAGCTACTCAGGAGGCTGCAGCAGGAGAATCATTTAAACCCAGGAGGCAGAGGTTGCAGTGAGCTGAGATCAAGCCACAGCACTCCAGCCCGGGTGACAGAGCAAGACTCTGTCTCAAAAGAAAAGAAAAGAAAAGAAAAGAAAAGAAATAGAATTACAGAATTAATTGGGAGAAATAATTTCCTAGTCACATGATTTCTAAAACATAGTACTATTTGAGGTCACAAAGAAGGAATATGGAACCTGTTTTCTTCTTCCAAATAGAACAGAATAATGAACAAAACTGGCTGGAAAAATAATTGGAATGTGACAAATTCTGTATGAAATTATACCGATGGCCAAACAACAGCACCATAACAATCCATGGCCTCAGTAATTCGAATCTCATGACCAATAAAATGAAAACTTTCCCAGGAAGTAGTTGTTATTAGAGTCGGAATAAAACATCTTGCCATGATCTCTGTGACCACCTGCTTGTCATCATAGGCTTCTCTGGTGTCTGAAAGGAAAAGAAAAAGGTAATGGTTGTATAAGTAAATCCATGAAAAGAGAAAAGAACTTGATGGAAATACAGCATTTCTGCTTAGTCTAAGGAGCTTTTGAATATTCAGTGACTTTAGGTGAGAAATAATAAGGTAAACTATTTGAAAATGACTCTCAATGTAAGCTAATATTTCCATTCATCAGGGTGGCAACATCTTTCTTATTTTCATGGGAGTTCAAATCACCATTATCCCCTTCTGCAATGCTACACACAACAAATAATAATTGATGTACTTTTTTAAAGCAATATATTTTAAGAGCCACCAATCAGTTCATATAGAATAAGAGAGAGATTGGTGATGGAATATAAGAACCCACCTCTTCATATTGGCATCCCAGCGCAATTCTAGCTGTTCTGTGTCCCAGGCACAGTGCTGGGTGATGGAGTATAGTAGCTAGCCAAATAGACATGGTCCCTGCCCTTGGAAAAATCGGAAATCCATAGACACAAACATGTGGTATCTCATGGCATACCTATAAAGAATTGTTGGATTGGAAGAAAGTGCTTTTCCACAGTACTCCCAAGGCTCTTGGCTTTGGTGCCCACCTGGATAGACATTTCTAATAAATGGTGTGTTCTCAGCTTTGCCTTGATGAACAGTTTTGTCAATGGTTTGACTAACTGATGACATTACAAGTATTATAAAATTTTCAGAATATATAAATGGGATGGGGACAACAAGTATAACAGAAAACTAAATGTGAAGGAAAATGTCTTCAGTTGTAAAAATGGATTGGTCTTAACAATGTGAAATTTAATAAAGATAAGTCTAAAGTCTGTATTCAGCCTGAGTTTAGCAGCACTGTGTAGGGGGTGGGGACAGACAGATACATTTACTTGGCCACAAGCTCAATATGAGTCAAAAGTTTAATATGACCATCAAAAAATCGCTGCACCTAGCCCACATTAAAAATATAATTTCCAAAATCATGGAGGTAGAGGCTTTCTTTTACACCAGTCAGATTATACTTGTACATCCAGTTAGGGAAGGCCCACTTTAGAGGGCCACTGAGAAACTGTAGCAACTGGGAGGTGAGAAATCTTGAAACTCGGCCTTATAAGGACAGTTTTGGGGAGTTCAACATGTTCAACAAAAAGAAGAAAAGACCTGAGTGAACACAAGAGTTTTCAAAATTTGAAGGACTAGAAAATAGAAGGTTGGGGTGCATGCGTGTGTGTGTGTGTCTGTGTGTGTGTGTGTGTGTGTGCCCTGCTTAGAATACAAACAGAATCATGTACTCCTCAAAAGAACTCCAATTTAACCACATCCACAGGAAGGGCCCAGCCTACCACCCACCTCTACCACTACTGCAAACATTGACCCTTGACAGAGATGCAGGGGAAACAAAGAAATAGAAATTTGGTATTTTTCAGCAAGAGCCATCTCTTCTAATATTTTTCACTGTACTTCACCTTAAACAACAGTATGCATTCACATTCAGGAAGAGCTCTAAGAACCAAATAATATTGGAAACGTGTTTTATTTGAACTTTAACTTCCATTTCACTATATGCACTTGCCTTGGTAAGACTGGGGGTGCAGGGGGAGGGCAACATTTGCTGTGGAAGTTCTTTAGGGAAAAGTAGAGAACGTTAATTGCTTCCTTGACCTTTAACTGAATTTGTCCTCTTGGGCCTCCTTGCATACTACTTGTAAATGTAGCACTTCTATGACAAGTCACCTAAGGTACCAGGGATTAATAGATGTTAGAGTACACTAAGTCCCAGGAGCATCTTCGAAAGTTCCAGTCTTTGATATAAAAACTTTGCCGGTGAATATTTACTGGTACAACCTGACATCTTTGACTTTGCATGTTCTTTTAAAGGTTAGTTGGCCAGATTAGTGCTCCTGTCCTAACAACTACAGAGGGATAACAAATGAATTCCTAGCTTTTGACTGCGTCCTTCTGAATAGAGTTATTTCATTCTAAGAATGACCCCATCTTTACCTTCATATGGAAATGAGATTTAAAAATATATGAATATATTATAATGAAAATTACTTACACTCCTAAAACAAAGGACCTTCAAAGAGATTTCACGAAATGAATATAACCACTACTAATTGCATACACACTTTAAAAAGAACACAACTATATCACTCATAAATGGTAATGCAAAATTAGTTATACACCTACGATGATCATGTATCACAGAAAACATTATCAGGTTGAATAAAATTTAATTGATAATGCTTTATATTAATATTCTCTTTTGCATTTAAATATTATATGAATACTACAAGCATCCAACAAGAAATCACCTTCATAAATTAGCATAATTTATAGCATGAAACCCAAATAAACTAAACTTGGCTGCCTAAAATAATCTGTCTAAAGGGGGATATGCTCTTTGTAAGTATCATGCTGATAAAATCATAAAAATTCTTTTAGAGGAATGAGGATTAAAATGAAATTTCTTTATGACACGGAAAAAAATAATAATTTGTCTAAAAGTGTAAAATTTTAAAAGCAAACATATACACATAAACAGACAATTATTTCCATCTTAAAACATTGGTTGCTGTTTTCCAGTGTGAACTTCTATTTAAAGATTTTGAGGTAATAGTTTGTTTTTTTGTTGTTGTTTTGTTTTTTGAGGGTTTTGTTTTTTTTGTTTGTTTTGTTTTGTTTTGACAGAGTCTGGCTCTGTCACCCAGGCTGAAGTGCAGTGGCACAATCCCGGCTCACTGCAACCTCCGCCTCCTGGGTTCAAGCGATTCTCGTGCCTCAGCCTCCTGAGTGGCTGAGTCTACAGCCATGCGCCACCACGCCTGGCTAATTTTTGTATTTTTTTAGTAAAGACGGGGTTTCACCATGTTGCCCAGGCTGGTCTCCAACTCCTGAGCTCAACTGATTCACCCACCTCAGCCTCCCAAAGTGCTGGGATTACAGACATGAGCCACTGCGCCTGGCCTTGAGGTGATAGTTTTAATGGTAATTATTTATGTAAATCAAGACATGTTTAATATTAAGCTCCAACAATAACACCACCCATTTCAAGGTTGATAATAAGAATCTCTAAACAAGAATCTAATGGAAAGAGCTGCCCTATTATAAAGGCATCCCTACAGCAGCCTTGTTGTAATAAAAAGGAAAAAAATCTATGCTCCAAATAATTTACAAAGAACATGCCCCTTAAACTGCATGCTTATTTAGTTGTTGAATATGAGTCGAATATTGAGAAGATTGGTGAATTAGTAGATAGTCTGGTTTTTAAGATTTGAAGAGCAATTCCTACAAAAATTAATAGCATTGCCATACAATGGAATTTTAATATACATTTCTGAAGAATAATTTTTCCACATATATTCTTTCCTCATTATCTAGCACTTAGCCCCCAGGACAAATAACAAAAACCAGATAATATTTATTACACAAGATTCTGTACATCGGCTTCCCTATATGAAAAGCAGCAAACTTCTGATAACTGTACCTTCAGATAAAAGCTATCTACTATAGTTTTAGAACATTATTTTATTGGTGAATTTAATATTAAAACACAAATATTAAAATAGATTTTAAATAAAACATAGTCAAGACAGAGTATTACAATTACGTTGCTATCTTGGGCTTATCTATTTTAATGCTTTTGATACAAAAAAAGTCAACACCATTTTCCTGCTATTCATTCTTTGCTGATAGTAAATAAAATCTACCAGGTGCTCTTGTTTTCCTGAGAATTAAAGGGATTTCAAGTATAAAGTGAAAAGTAGCAAGATTCTGCCACATTATGATGACGATTTTAAGAGGAAAATTCAACAGTGAATTGACTTCAATGCTGGATTACAACAAGCCTTCAAAAATGGAGGCTTTTGTCTATATTCTTCTCTTCTATACTTGTAAGGTCAATAATAGCAATAATAAGTGGAAGGACCAGATCACAGAAATGCATCCCCCACCAAAAAAAACAAAAAAAAACAAAAACAAAAAAACAACAACAACAACTCTTTAATAGCTGTGACAAGTGAATTCAAGCTTCCATTTGAGGGCTGTCATGAAAACCTGTCAGCAAAATTTAAAGTAAAATCCCCTCTACTAAATGAAAGAAACTGTCATTCAAATGAATCTTCTATTCAAAGCTGAATGTCATGTGCTTCTTAGAAATGCCTACAGATTAAAAAAAAGAAGTTAAAGATATTTTCAGATTAGTAAATAGTCACAGGCTTAACTTAAAAGATAGAATTCTGAAAACCTCAGCAATGCCAAGGTCTTGGACCCTTATGTTGAAACCAATTCCTGAGAAGATTCTACAGATATCCTCTGTCTGCTGGTCTTCTTAGTTTCAAGAATGTACAGAGGTTGTAACTCTAATCAAGTAGACCAAACAATGCTACATTTTGTGTTTACAAAAGAAAGAAAATGCATCTTTTATTGAGGTTGCTCAGGATGCAAGTGGAAAAATAAAGAACCTAAATTAGTTGTACTACAAGTTTGCTACTGCGATCACGGAAGGGGCAGACAACTAAACAAATGTCAATACCTTGATAAATGCTATAAAACAGGTCTTTCTAAAATGCTATGGGAAGCACCACTGGTTGGTTGAATCAGGAGAAGCATCATAAAAGAGGAGATATTTAAGCCCAGGAGCTGTTAGAAGATCTATGGAGCGAGGGTACAAGGCTAGGGGTTTGGGCCAGAATCCCAAAAGACAGTTTCTGATGCCATAATCCCCAGTGTTGAATCCTGAAAGATCAAAACCCCAAATACATAATTCTGATAAAAATAATTCTAAAAGTTCTTTAAAACATATTTACATTTTTAAAAGAGTTTAGAAACATAAAAACACAACAGAACACTTTGTGGGCTACTTTATACAATAAAATTGGCAATAATAATATACATAATTTTGCAATGATAAGCACTCAGGTTTGCTACCCACAGTTACACAGGCATAACAGTTATGAGCAGAAAAATTGTATTCATAAAGAAATCACTTATATAGTTTGGTCACTTGAAATATCCTGATGAAACCTAAGTCTTTTGATGAAACTGATCCAAACCTACAGTGGAGCTGGATGCAGTGGCTCACGCCTGTAGTCCCCGCTACTCAGGAAGCTGAGGTGGAAGGATCGTTAGAGCCCAGCCTGGGCAACATAGTGAGACGCCCCTTGCTAAAAAAATTAAAATTAAATACCAACAATGGGTCACCACCACATATACAGTCATATATAGTTGCCTAAAGAGCTGAGATCTTGAAAAATGTTATCTTTCACAAATGCAGATGCAGAAAAAGGATATCCCTTTATTTATTGAAGAAGTTTTAAGGTTTTTACATATATATGCACAATGCTTACACACAAAGTCAGTGTTATTAAAATGCACTTCCATGGAGTCAGATTTGCAAAAAAAAAAAAGTGCATAAAACAAATTAGAACTCTCTAAAAGCTCATACAATTTATGCCTCTAGTTTTGGAAATGTAAAGATGAAACATGTAGCATACCATAGTGAGTTGTAAAAAATAATGCTGATGATTTAAAATGGTGAGGAAAAAAACTTCAAAAAAGGAAAAAGAAAAACAAAACCTTCCCAAAGAAACTAAAAAGAAAATTCAACATATGAAAAAGTGTATTACAGGGATAAATTATGGGCAACTGCACGGAGGTAGCCCATAAGAGCTGGCCGACTTCCACAATCATTAACTCTATTCTGAAGACTTGCGTGGAGATGAGTAACTGTTTCTTTTCTTTTAGGACATGGCTCTTCTTGAAGAATACATTCACATTGATTTTCTACATGATGCTGCTCTTTTTGAAATTCTAGTTTTATTCAATATACACTGACATGAGCATTTTCTATTAAATTTCCTATCTTCTGTGTCATGCTTCTATGTTGTTTTGGGTACATGGAAATCCTTTGCTCATGCACTCATATACAGACCACAGATTTGGCTGAAACAATACTGGTGATCGAACAGCAACATCATTGTGTGCTTTCTTATCCTACCATGCACATAGTTATTTTACAGTCAGTAACTTTGCTGGCTTCATCAGGCAAATTCAGCTTTAACTCATTAAGACCTCCTAGAATTTCATCAGCTAGAAGGAATGCCAATGCAGACAAATAATGCGTTATAAACTGAAGGTTTCCATGTTACTATATTCTACAGGCAATCCATTCATCTGAATTTTCCGGCAAATGTATTGGGCTGAATGGAAAAAGAAACTGTTGCTAACACCTTGAAATCCACCTTTAGAAGTTTTGATGGCACCTAATTCCAAATCTATCATTGTGGTTTGGGAATTCAATTAGATGTAAGGGCGTTTGTTCTTTGGGGATTTCAACATTCAGGATCATGGCATTTTGGATTGTGTCTTTAGGGATTATAATGAATATTACACAAGGTGCATGGAGGGGAACTATAGAAAATAAGCCTGAAGAAGTAGGTTGGGATTAAATTTATGTGCAACATTGACCTTTGTTCTATAAGGTGAGGAGGAGCTAATAAAGATTATTAGAACAGGAATTGACATGATCAGATTTGATATTTAAGAACTACATCTGACAGCAGGAGCTGAAAAACTGGTGACCTTACAAGCTAATTAGAAGATTATTGGAACAATCTAGATGAAAAATGACAAGAGTCTAAATGAAGGCCTTGGGTCAAGGAGCCAAGTATGAACTTGTGTGCTTTCAAAGTGGTGGTATGCCTCCCCTAGGGGTGACAATTGACATTCAAACTTGACATTCAAATCTGAGTTTTGAAGACATCTGAAGTAGACTGGTATATTCAAGAGTTATTTTTATTCAACATGTAGAAAATTTATTAGTCTTATCTGGAAGATAATTATTCATGTTACTTGTAAAATGTTTAAAATGTGTTAATAAATTATTCTCACTTTAGTAATTATATGTGCTATAGTACTCCAACTAGTATATTAAATATATTGCCTCAGACTGTAGTTTGATAGGTTTCTTAAAACAGTGGTAGAATTATATAAATTTCCATATATATTAATGCAATACTGTTTATAAAAACCATATTACCCATTAATCCAATTCTGCAAAGATTTATGAAGATGCTCCTGAAAATTTTTAATGTGATGCCTTGAGGAGAACATTATATTAGGTCCTGAAGGGAGTCAACTGACTTATGATCAGAAATACAAGATCATCACTCATGAGCAAATTTAAGTCAGCCAATACGGTTATGTTATAGCTAATTCATTCATTCATTCATTCACTCACTTATTAAGTACCTGGGCACTATGAATTAGAAGGCAGATCAAGTGCTATATAAGAGAGGTTCAGTAAAAGTGCTATAACAGAGACTTCAGTAGGCAATGCAAAAATAGAAAGTTCCACCTCTCAGAGAGCTCAGGAAAGAATTATCTGAGCCTTCCTAATTATGAGTTTGTCAAATAGGAGAAGGGAAGACCTGCCATACACAGGAAATGACATGTGCAAAAGCCCACTGGCAAAAAGTCTCCTGACCAACTTTGGAAACCCTGAGAACCAGAATATAGGATAAATGAGGATAGTAGCACAAGGTAAAACACATTACACCATACTAAGAAGCCTTGATTTTATCCTGTAAGAAATAATGAGGCACTGAAGAATTTTAAGCAGAAGACAAATGTGACAAGATTTGGATTTTTAAAAGATCATGCAGTGCAGGTTACAGTGTGGGAAAAGAACTAGAGAGGGTAAAGAAAGGGAGTTGGCCCAGAGCGAGACAGCCAATTAGAAGGCGGTTAACAGCAGTCAGGAGCAGAGATAATGAAGAATCAAGGTAAGTGATGGTGGAAATGGAACAAGGGGTAGGGAAACATATCAGGAATGTAAAATCAATGAGATGTAATGATGAAGGGTGTGAAGGAAAGGGAGAAAATCAGGATGATTCCAGGTTTCTGGGTAGCCTGGGGAGTGATGTTGCCATTGAGTGAGATCGAAAATATAGGTGGAAGGGCAAACCTGTAAAGGAAAATTATTTTAAATACATATTACCCTGGTGTGCCACTCAGATTAAGAGAACCTGCCACAAGGAGCAGAGTTGCCCAACACTGCCCATTGCTGCACCTGTGGCTCCTGGGAGACCATGTTCCTCCTGGGGCTGCCTACTCAAGCCAGCCAGTTCCTGTTCCATATAGGACACTCCTCTAGTGGGCAACTCCTGCTCAGGGATTTTCATCAGCCCACCTGAGACTGTCTCAGAATTGTGTTGCAATTGGAGACTCTTCCCATCCAATCTGTCTTCTGTCTCCTCTCACGGGCACTGGACCCACGTTGGGCTCTGAAGGCTCCCCTTGCCTACTTCTGTTTTCTTCCTTATCCTCCACAAACATTTCCCCCAGTAAATCCCTTACATGCTTAGCCCGATTTTGGCATCTATGTCTTGAAGGCCCTAAACTGACAAGAGGTACTAAGTAGGATGTCAAGTAAGCAGCTGACGTGACAGACTCGAGGGTCATTGAGAGCCAGAATCACTGAGCCTTGGGCAAGGATGAATCTGCCCCAAGGCTGCAGGTCCTCCAGTGACCCTACTGTTCTATAACAGATTGCTACGTGTACTAACAGCTGGAGAGAGGCTGCTGGCATGAGGCAGGCAACATAGGATATTTAGAAAAGTTAATGTGGGTAAGGTTTTAGACACCTTAGGTTATAATATAGCCTTAGAAACACATACAGAAGAATTTTTTAGCACCCACCATAGCCCTAATTTTAATCTGTGTATAAATAAGTGACATCCTATAGTTCTTGGATCTTCATGCCAGTGTTGAAATATGAGCACTGAGCTATGGGTTTGCTCCATCCTTTCCAAGCACAGGATTCTAAGTATAAAAGAGGGCAGGAAAAGTCAGTATCCTTCAGTACTTGAGAACTGAGTGTTCCTCTACTTGGTGATGCCTTTCCAACTAAATGCCACCTGATCTGCTCCAAGGGCACATCCCTAATTCCCTTAGCTCTGTGTGTGTGAACACATTTTTAAAGCTTCATTTGGCTATATAGATGATTACAGAGTGTGTTTGTTTGTGTTGTAAAACATTGTAATGCTAGTTCCGTCTCAACCTTACCTTGAACTTCTTCCACTTCCTTTGTAATTTGCCAAATTATCTTCTACACAGTTGAAACCAAGAATTGTTACTAATGGTAATGATAATGATATAAACCACACAGAAATTGCATCTTCAATCAAATCATCTAAATGGCTGGGTTCTCTAAGTGATCAACTTAAATGGTTAGGTTTGCAAGAATCGCTTGGTAAAACTATTTGTGTTTAAGCCAGGTAGGCTGCCAACACTGGGCATACACCCAGCTTTCTTGGCCTAAAGATGTGTTCTCCTAGGTAGAAGCCACCTGGAATGGCCAAAAACAGAAAAACCAGAACTATAGTGTTCAGAAAACATCTACAGTGTGTGCAGATAAGGAGAGAACAAAAGAAATCAAGATATTTAGATTTGTATTACAACTGCTCTACAAAAATATGGTAATTTTTCTAGTCTGTCAAGAGTGTATGTCTGTACTTTTGATCTCAAGACAATGGGGACAGTTATATTACATAACCCATGCAAAGTCACGCTTGATACTTAAGACTATATAAAAATGATGGTTCAATTTCAAATAACCACACTGATAGTAGAATTCAAACTTAATCTCTTTACATCCAGAGGTCAAATTACATTATGTATTTGCCTCTAATAAATAGTTAGAGGAACCATAAACTCAGGCTACAGATGTTTGTATAGCCTAAATTCACCTTTCATCCAACTACCAGTAAAAACTTATAGTTTTCACATAAAACTATTTTTATCTTTCTTGCAAGCTTCTTATCTGAAATAAAATTTGCTTAGAAATCACATCATACATTTAGTGTACAGCGCTTGAGAAAAAAATGTATTCCTTATTTGAAGATCAAAAACCCTGTACATGCTTAGTAAGTCTATATATTTAATTTAATCTGTCAAAAGTATCTTTAACATATCATCAAGATCATGGTATAGTAATAGACTTAAACATGATTCAAGATGTTTGCAGGCTCACAAATATAAACCAAGACATAATATGCCATTGATAAAAGTCCCAGCTCCATTTAAGACATTAATGAATATTGCAAAGGTGACACTTTATATTCTATTAGTTATTTGTCTTCTTAGAAATGCTAAGCTACATAAACATAAAATGACTTACCTTCTTGAGCTTCTGAATCCATCAAGTAATGAAATGATGGTAGGTGATATATTGATGTTTTCTTCATTATTTCTTGAAAACTAGATAGATAATACATTAAAATATCAAATGGTAATAATTCAAAATATGTATGGAGTGCTTTTATATTTTCTTAATAAAGTTTAACTTCAAATACAGCAGACAAAATTATATTAAAATATCATATATTAACGAAGCGTGACTTAAGAAAGACCATCTAAACACTATCTAGAACAAATTAAAATGAGAACAAAGGCTTCTGAGTCAGAAATTTTAAAAAGCTACTACAGAAAGAAAACATATTCTTCACCAGAGACTACCTCAGTTGTAACAAAGAAAGGCATCATCTTCATATTGACTAGTAAGACTGCAATCCTAAAATTTAAGAGGCGATTAAAACATTGAAAGTTCACTTGTTACCATCAATGCATCATTAGCACCTATGCAATGTCAAACAGCCTCATTGCCAGATAATCTTTCGAGCAGCATCTACCTTAAGGAGTCCATACCATCACAGCCGATATATTTAAAACTGAAGAAACTATTTATGCCTCTTGAATAGAGCAGATTATCTGAATAAATTTAACAGTTATTCAAACTTTAGAAAATAACGATTTGATATTTTACTTCTCAATCTGGGGTAAAGTAACAATTGCAGTACCATGAATTAATATAGCACTCCTTTCTTCCGAGAATCCCAAAGCACATTTTACAGCCACCACATTTTCTTTTACAGCATACTTCAGCAAGTTAGAAGACATTATTTTCCCTACAGTTTGCAAATCAGGAAAACCAAGGTTAAATTATGTCATTGAGGCTACACAGCTAAAACGATAGCAAAAGTGGTCACATGTTTTGCTCCCAATTTAGATCTCTTCCATTAAAGAAAGACGTGTCTGCCTTAAGGCTGATATTTAAATGGAAAGCCTGGACATACCTAAAGGAGTTAGCTGAGTTTCTAGAAGGTTAAAATGTATCATCCACAATTTTTGTTTTTGCTGCTGGGACCTCTGGTAGTGACTGAAAGGCTAGCATCGCAGCACAGTTTACTACTATACACACTCGCTACCACTGGTAACGAGTCCAGGCAGAAGGGATTAGGATTCTGACAGCTGCAGCTCCCACGCCTCTGGTTATACAGCAGTGAGATGGCAATGCCCGTAACTAAGGGGGCAGAAGGCTAGGAATATCCCACATGAGTGTCTCGTGAACAGAGCTAAAGGTGAATACAACCCACTCCCGGAAGTGAGTGAAGACTTTTTGGAGGAAGTGATCCAGCTTTTAACTTGGATGCCAAGAGTTATTCTAAGACTCCGTGGCTATGACATTCTAGGAAACGAATGCTACATATTTTTCATGTCACCTATCTGCAAGGGAACACTGTCTTTAGACTCCAACAACCATACTAGAATGTCTGTAGCATTGCTCTGCACCCAGAAATCAAACTACCATGATTCCTTTATATTCAGACTGAATGGGCAGGCTCCGAACATAGATCCATCTGTGCACCTGCCCAAGTGCATGTACATGTGCCTCTCAGAGGACATACACATTTCCCATGCCACTGGAAAGATCCCTGATAGAAAGTTACAGAGTTAAGATAAAGCAATATTGGAAAGTTAAACTTAGGAGTGTGACTACAGGTCCACAATGTATACACAGATGAATCAAGATCACTTTAATGTATTGGAAAGGGCTAGGAGTTGGGAAGCCTGATTTTAGTTATTCCTGCCTATAATTAGATTGTGATTTTAAGCCATTTACTTAGTATGTTTCTTGGTTTCATCATCTATAGAACAAGTATATATCGGCAGGGTGCCTTAGCCTTTGGGAGGCCAAGGCAGGAGGACCACTCAGCCCAGGAAATGGAGGCTGCAGTGAGCCGTGGTCACACCACCAAACTCCCGCCTGGGTAGCAGAGCAAGACCCTGTCTCAAAAAAATATGTCTTTTAAAAATGATACAAAAGTCATATAACATATATTTGTGGGGTGAATATTATAGGTAAAAACATTCTGGAAAGTTCAAAATCCTAAGCAATGTGAACTATTATTCATAGGCAGTTAACTTGGGGCAGAGGATACTCTTTCTTTGGGGCTTTTTTAAAAACAAAATAAATGACGAATAAAAACCATTGTCTTTTTTAAGGATTTTTTTGAAAGATCATGCAATCCTCACTGTTAGATCTCTTAAGAGGCAGAAGCCCTCAATCAAGCATCTTAACCAACATGACTGTTTAACAAATACATACAGACTTCTGCCTCCAGCTGTAAGTAGCTTATAGCAAACCTCAGCTTCTATTAAGAATGAGAAAAACAGATTTTTAAACACACACACACCCCACACAAACATGCCTCTGTTATAAAGTATCAGAGAGCTGTCAAGGCAGCCAAGAATTCCAGGCATTGCTGTTTCCTGAGGAAGCCAAAGAGAAGACCGCATGTAAGGATAGCAGCGGAGCATCAGGCAATCTCACAGAACTGTGGAGACAAAAGAAGAGTGTTTGTGGCTGCCAAGACAGTCAGATTTGTGGGCCCAAGATCCCAGAAAAAAGGGAGAGAGAAGCCTGACACTTAGTGCTGACCATTCAGTCGAAGAATTGACTGATTAAGCTGTTTAGGGCAAGAGGCTAATTTTTGAAGCATTCAGTGGCAAAAGCAGATCCAAGCGCAAAAGAAGAAACATCAGGGCACTCCTGGAAAGTGACTTTCCTGGAATACAGGTGAAACTAGAAGCTGGAGTCTTACAGAAAAACCTGCAAACTAGCCTTCAATCTACTTTGTCCTCGCTGGCTGCACTGAGGTGATCTTCCCCTCTGCTGCCTGTCCAAATACATTCTGGAATCCTCTCTAGAGGAAGATACAGGGTACCTATAATTTTTCCCATAGACTGTCCAACATTCAGTTAAAATTTACCCATGCATACCAAGAAACAGACAATAGAAATAAACTCATAGGTGACTTAGATATTGGAGTTATTCGACAGACTTTAAAGTAACTGTGATTAAGATACTCAAAAACAGATGACAAGAAGTACACCAGGGAACTGGAATCTATAAAAATGAGTCAAATTGAAAAAAAAAAGAGTCAAATAAAACTGAAAAATAACAATCAATGAAATAAAATACTCAATATATGGGTTTAACAGCAAGTATAGATAAAGCTAAACAAAATATTAATGAGCTGGAAGATAATCGAAAAGGCATATGATGGTCATCATCCTAAATAAGCTCTAGGTACACCAACTTGATGTGAATAATAAAGAATTTGTTCAGCTGCTGATTATTTTAAACAGGCAACCTCTTTCATAGGTAAAATAGCACCCTGGAATTTTGAGTTAGAAGATTTTGGTTCAGGTGAGAAGTTTTACCTACTACATGGGTGAATTTGGCAAAACTGGTTAATGTCTCTAAACGTGTTTCTCCCCTTGTAAAAGCATTATGTCTTGGTCACAGGGTTAAGAGAAAAAGAAGATACAATATCAAACTCTCATATAAATAGTGTTACAGAACAGGTTTCTCATGGTCCTGACCATCCATTTCCCCTTCTGCTTGCCCTGGACTTTGGTTCTTTCCCCTTCTGGCAGGATGCAATGCAGATGAAGTAATCACCCAGTATAGACCACTCAGGCAAGATAGCACCCTAGGGGTTGGCTGAACACAGGACTGAATGACTTCATGGTGCACAACTGCTTCATCAGCTCAGACTGGCCAGACTGTTGAGTAAGAGAGAAGTAATGTTTTAGCTTATTCAGACCATTGTATATGAGCATCTTTTGTTACAGTAGCTTATCCTTTCCCAAAGCTAACGCAGTGAAAAACAAATGTAAATATCTACTAAAGGCATCAAATTAAATTTGTTAGCAAGACGGTTATTCTACCTGCAAATATATATGCAGAAAACTCCCAGTGACAAGTAATTCTGAGAAATGAGAAAAACACGAAAAAGTTAATTTTCCCCTCCCCTTGCCTCCAAAAATGTTCTGCTCCAAGTACCTCCAGAGAAAAGAAGCATGAAGAAAAGATTTGAGTTTATGTGGAAATCATTGTTGACTTTAGAAGGAGCTGCTAGAGAAGAATGATGGATGCAGAAGACGTATTTGAAATTAGGAAAAAATAGTGTGCAAAGAAAAGCAGCTGCTGTAGTCCAAGTACTGGAGAAGTTTGGCTGGCCAAGTCAATATAAATGAGAGCCTAAAAAACAACATATCTAGGAGTCGTTCAAAGACTGCTGGAGATTATCTACTTGGATTTTGTTTTCATTGGTGAAGATTTTCAATTTGAAGGCTGAAGGAAAAAGTCAGGAAAGATGGAAATACTAAAGATGCCAAAAGGACACAGACTTGGGAAGGTAGCTCTGAAGGCAGAGGACCCACGCTCAAAGTAATTGGTAGTACTCTCCTCCAATCATTCTTAACTCGAAGCAAATAGGAGCTTGGGGGTTGTTCTTGGGAGAGGTCTCCACAGGAGCAGTCTTAAAATAACCTTCTTTGTCCACTCTGAACAAACACTGTGTCAACAACAATCATCCCCTGCAGGCCACTCCTAAAGCTGACCCAACTACACCAGTTCAACTCCAGCCCCGAGCCTCCAAATCCATTTACACAGAAGTCAGCTTCTGACAAGTGAAGTCTGGTTTAAAAGCCAAACATAACGGTACAGAGGTTCCCATACACTTACTGTTCACAGGTAGAATGATGCACCCCATTTAGGTTTCCTAATTGTTTGCTAAAACCACAGCAAACATATTCAAATATGTTCCAGCAGTGAGGCTCCCTCCTGCTATGCTTTTAAGTGGAACCTGAGGGAAAATGCAAAGCCGTGGGCAGCAGGGCTAAACAGTTGTGTAAAACTGCCACTATTGTGGAATTAGAAACATGCACGTATTTCTTCTCAGCTACGTCTGAATGTCAGAGGGAATGCCTATTGAGAGTGAGTGCTGATCAATAGAAATCTTTTTCGTTTTTTTAACATGTGGCCAGGAAGGATCAGACATTGTAAGATAATGAAAACATGAAAAGACAAAGCCTGTGAATACAAGATAATATGCAATGATACTTGAAATATTCAGCTAAAAAATACTAGAAAAGTAAAGCATTAAAAAACAAATGTCACATTTAGCATTTGTGTTTTTAGGAACCACACCCTAAATACAAAGACCGTGCAAACAGTTCATTTTATTAAGTCTTCGTGACAAATTCATTACAAATGGCTGTCATAACTAATTATAGAGGATACATATTTTTTAATTAGGTTTTCCTTTTTCTTCCCCTCGCACGTCTTAGTTTCCTTCTTTTCTTCCCAAACACAGATCTGGCGGTCACGAGGACCATCTTCTCTTTCCCTCCATCGTCATCACTATCACTAGAGCTGCTGGTGGTCGCACCTCCATTCTTCACGGGAGCTTCCTTCACTGAGTTCTGCGAATCTGAAGCACTGGTTTTTGGCTCTTTCACAGCTGTTCTCCTTTGTACATTCATTAAAGATGAACTTTCAGCATCTTCACTTGAAGATCCATCAGATGATTCTGAGAGGCAGGTCTCCCCCAAAAATCCACCGCATGTATTCTTTCCTTTAGAATCTGAAAGCCTCTTTCTTTTCAGGCTTGATGACTCTTCTAATGTATTTGTTATGCCTCTCTTCTGGGTTTTTCCTTTTGCCTTATCAAGTAGCTCAAATTCTTTCTCCATGGCAACAGAAACTGCTTCTATTTCGCTGGCTGCTGCTTCTTTCTCTTTCCTTAGCATACATGTCACAGCTCTGTTTAGTCTCTGGCTCTTAATACGTTTAGCATCTTCTTTCTCCTGTTGTGCTAATCTAAAGAAGGAATCGATTCGGAGCTGTGTCTAAAAAAATAACAAAAGAATAATAATAATAAATCAGACAAGTAAGTCAAGTTTCTAAACCAAATCAACAAGCTCAACCTTGATCACTCACATTGGATTACTATGTCAGAGAATATTAATTCATTATCTCCCAAAACCCAGTTCTCTCCCAGTGAATTACTGACAGTAATTTTCACTTTCTAAATCATACCTAAAGCAGTACTTGTACCATCTCTGTCAACTAAGTCTTTAGTCCACATCTCAAATGAGAAATCTCTTCCTAAGATATTCAAAGAGCGTTAAATATTTTTCTGTAGCTAAACATTTCATCTTCCTCAGGAGCAACACGACCTCGTGGGGCCTGTTTCTAAGTCCTACTATATCTTTCTTTTAAAAACATTATCATCATACAATACCTTTGAGAGGCAAGTTCACAGTATATATTAGCAACTGTAAGAAATATTCATGCCTTTTATTCAGCAAATTCACTTTTAAGAAGATATTCTTTGGCCGGGCATGGTGGCTCACGCCTGTAACCCCAGCACTCTGGGAGGCCGAGGTGGGTGGATCACGAGGTCAGATCGAGACCATTCTGGCTAACACGGTGAAACCCCGTCTCTACTAAAAAATTACAAAACATTAGCCAGGCGTGGTGGCGGGCGCCTGTAGTCCCAGCTACTCGGGAGGCTGAGGCAGGAGAATGGCGTGAACCCGGGAGGCGGAGCTTGCAGTGAGCCGAGATCGCACCACTGCACTCCAGCCTGGGGAACAGAGAGAGACTCCGTCTCAGAAAAAAAAAATATGGGTGAAGCTATATGCCTAATGTTCATCACAGCATTACTATAAAAAACTTGAAAATTAAAGGTCCAACAAGTAAACTGAACTAATTATTTAAATCTCTTTCATGAAATATAATCTAGTCATCTGGAATTAAGAAAACCACACAATACATAGAAGAAAATATGCTAATAAGTTGGGGGGAGGATTAGATCTATTAAGTTACATTTAGTATGGTCACAAATAAATGCAAGAAAATTTTTTAACCTAAATGTTAACAACTGTATTAGAGGAGGTAACTAATGAGTAGTTTTAATTCATTTTCTTCATTTTCTAATTTTGGAAAAATAAACACATTAAGTTTTAGAATGAAAAGGGAGATAAATATTACAACAAAATTTATCTGAAATTAAGAAATCACCAGACACTAAGCCAAATAGCTTTCCTTTTTGGTTGGTTTATAATGTTTCCAGTAGATAGTCATCCAAAAAACAAAGAGAAACTCATAGAAATGCTGTCTTAGTTTTGTTCATGTTTTTCAAAATTATCCAAGCCTAATGAAAATGGGTTTAATTTCAATATATTATCACAAAAGCTACACTCTCATTTCTGCTAAGTGGTTTATTTGTATGTATGTTTTGTGGGTTGTTTCTAGTGTGGGCGAAAGCTTGTTTTGTGAGTCAGAACATACTCACAGATAAAGCAAGAAGTAGGTACCTAGAGGAACTAAAGGTCATACAAAAGGGCTCCTTCCCCACAAAAACCTCTCCTACTGATACACAATAATGACTGAACTTCTACCTTTCAAGATTCATTTATAGAATTTAAAAATATTAGTACTTATAAAAACTTAAATGATCAGAATTGCTTTGAAGTCTTCCTTTCATTAAAAAATGAAAGTAACTTCCAAGGGGTAATGTATTTAGTCAGAAACACCTTAGTGTGAAATCAGTTATTAGACTGGTTTTTTCGAAGAAAAAAATGAATATGAAAGGACTCCAAAGTTCAGCCCTAAGAGTGATCATAGAAAATGAAGCCAAAGTCTAACTTTTTCTATTTTCTTCTCATCGCTCATCTAAATTATCCTAATTTCAAAATGTCTGCTCTATGCCCCAAAATAAAAGAGTTAACTGGTCTTTAACAGCTGTCAACCACAGCCTACCCTTCATCCTGAACTTAGGAGAAGGGTCCACCATGATTACCTGCTGGGCATCGAGTTGCTTTAATACAGGAAACAGAGATTCATCTGTCTTCGTTCTGTTCCAGCCAAAATACCGCTGACAAAATATGCATGCAGTTAAGACTTATAAATATTTTGAAAGATATTTAAACAAGTGACAAATAAAAAGGTCCAAAGAACCCATTCTTGATTCCATTCCCCGTATCTCCTAAGATTTTCCTATTTATAAAGATTAGAGTGCTAAAAGAAATTACTAACAAAATAAATGACTCCAGCATAATCATCTGGCACTATGTTCTTTTCAATTCCATAAAATAAAACATATTTAGCTCTCACTTTAGGACATCAAAGACTTGTGACTATGAAAAAAGGTTAACTGGAATAAAAACAAGCTTCAGATATCTTGCCTATTTCATTAAGAGAAAAAAATCAAACGTAGTTGGATTAATTCTAGTGCAAGTTTTGAAACATCTATCCGAATGATTACTTAAATATACACGGAAAGGACAACCAGTAATAAAAACGACAAGATTAGTCATCTTTCTTTCTTTCAGAATCAATAATATTTAAGTATGTGGTTATATCTATGAATGCTTATCACTGCTTATTCAAACAAAGACCCTCTTTAAAACTAAGGAGAGGGGCCAGATGCAGTGGCTTGTGCTACTTAGGAGGCTGAGGCAGAAGGATCCCTTGAGCCCAGGAAGTGGTGGCTGCAGTGAGCTATGATTGCACCACTGCACTCCAGGCTGGGTGACAGAGTGATACACTGTTCCTTTAAAACAAACAAACAAACAAAAAACAACAACTGAGGAGAGGGAAGAAAGAGTGAAAAGGAGAGCGGGATATTAAGAAAATGGGATTAACGGGATATAAGAAAAAAATGATCCAAGTTTCTCTTCCATAAGTTTTAAACCAAACACATATTTGACAAGGTGTTTCCTTCTCTTTTAAGCAAAGGATATTCTCTAATTTTGTCGAGATCAGGTTTCCCCCACAGAAAGGATCCCTTCGAGTCATCCACCACGGGTTTGAGGTAGGCCTCGGCAACAGCTGGGTTAGGAAAGCCAGGGGTGAGTTGCAATGTCCGTAATTTTTTTTTCACTTTGGTGTCATGAGGATTAGGTCTTATCTTTGGATTTTTTTGAGCTTCATGCCACCATTCTCTGTAAAATAAAGGAAACAATTACTTACACAGCAATAAGACACTATAGTTCATACACTAAGGATGAAGAACTAAACTTAGAACATGTAAACTCAAGTTCTAACTCAAATTGTATGCTATATAGAATATTTCATTAATTTTAGTACTATTAGCCACAATGTATAATGATGGCAAACATTTATGGAAGTCTTCCTCTGTGCTTGGCACTGTGTTAAATATTTCACATGCCCCATCATCACACAAGCCATGCCCTATCGTTACCCTCACCTCACAGAGGAGGGAACTGAACTCAAAAATAAGTAACTGGCTCAAGATTTCACAGCTGGAATTGGTACAGTCTTCCTCTAGAGCCCACACTCATAATTATACCACAGAAGTTACAACTTCTCTGGGTCTCTTTCTCAGCAGTAAAATGGAAGTAATGTATCTGTATTATTTACCTCAAATCAAATACAATAATGGATTGAAGAATATTTAATAAAATGTAAATATGCCTAGAAAATGTTAAATTTGTTTTAAAAATCTGTAAAAACAGATACATGTATCTGTTTTTAAAATTTAACATTTTATATATATAAATACATATGTATGTAAAACAAATAAATATATACAAAAACAGAGATAATAGAACTCTACTTAAAGTACGATTCCAGTTTTGGAAAAAACACATATATGAGAAAAGTAAACAGATATTTAAAATAAATAACACTAACAACTATTATTTCGCTGTGTGCTAGGCAATATTCTACGTGAGAACACAGTCATTCATTTTCTTCTTTATATTTTATTCATTTTTCAATGTTTTCCATTCTAAGCCTAAATCGGCCGGATAAAGACAGCGACACACTCTTGGACCCTCCTCCCATCACGAAGGGGGTCCCTGTGGCCTCCTCTTGAGCAGGGCGGCCATGGCTGACCAGTGTGACTCAAGCCGTGCCAGGCCTAGGGGCCCTCGCCACTTCCTGTCCCCTGGACCTCCTGCTCTTGGCTCCAACATGCTACGAGGAAGCCAAGCTCACCAAGTGTCCATCCGGGCCCCGAGGCCGAAGCCACCTCATCAGCCCCGCGAGCCATCTTAAGGGGTCCTAGCCCAGCTGAGCTGTCCTAGCCGACATGGAACAGAGACAAGACACCCCCACCAGGCCTGAGCGAGCTTCAGAGGCATGAGCAAAATCAGTGACTACTGCTGTGTGAAGCCACTAAGGCTGAAGGTAGTTAGTAATGCAGTGACGGCTGACCAGAAACATTTACACAATTAGGAAAAAATAAATGCCATCAAAGTTACTAACATAATCCTCACCAATCCATGTACTCAATGGAACCTGAAAAAACGCCCGCAGCTCAGGCTCCCCCGCTTCACAAGCTTGCTAGTGCAGCATTAGGAACCCACTCAGACCGGCTGTCAGGGCCAGGGTCCGCCTCACCGATGCAGGAGTGCCATCTAGCGTTGGAAATTACTAATTGCGGTCTTCAAAGTATTATAGCAACAAAATGCAAAAAGGAAAAAATAATTTTTCTTCATTACTTTTACAACATTCTTTCCAGGAGTGCACTGAGAGAATACCGATAATTCTCCTCTACTTTACTTGCAGATTTTCGTTTTTGAAACTGTAATCATGACTGCCCGTTAGAATCAGTGCACTTGTGAGCTCATCAAGCCAAAGCTATGGTTACTCCTTCAAGCAGGAGGGCCTGGCACTTCACATAAAGATGAAAGGAGGAAGGTGTCTGTCAATCAGCTGAGCTGGGGGAGTGGAGGCAACTGTGATGAAACTGAAGGATTCATGCCCAGTCCAAGGCCTTGGGGTAGGGGAGGGGAACTGCTGTTGCTCCATGCCAGCTATTTTGGGGCTATCCAGAAATTTAGGCCCAGTATTTTCAGATCTCCTTTTTCCCCCAACAGAATCCATAATTTTGTGTAAAATCTCCCAAAGTTAAATGTTGGTAGCCAATTGAAAATTAAAGCTCAAGAGAAGAATACACCGTGTAGTCCAAACCAAATGTGAGTACAGCTGAATTCAACCTGCAGGCCCAATGCAGCCCCACTCTAAGAATGATTCACCAGCCAGGGTGCCCTCAGAAGAGGAGAACAGAAAACAAAGTGAGGCCACATTCTGATTTTACTGGTTTCCCACCATCCTTCCTGCTCTTTACTCTGTATTCATCCTAAATGTCCTGAGCCAGGCAGAGCGAAGGCTGCTCCTATCTGGCATCAACGAGCTGGAGGACCAAAGGCAGAAACTGCTCTAATATGAAAATGATTCAGCAGGCAACAAACGAGCAAAAACTGCTGAACAAAGAAAAGTGGAACAGCATAAACAGGTCATTCACTAAATCAGAAACACAAACCATCTATGAACATAAAAAATTCACCCTCAATAGTTATCAAGAAACCAAATGGAAAAGTCAGATACTATTTCACTTATTCTAAAATAATCATTAGATAAGAACCCGAAGATTAAGGACACTCAAATCAATGTCTGTTAATACCTTTCTAAAAATAGAAATAACAAAAGACACTTGATTAAACTAGCCCGGATAGACGCAAAAAGAGACTACCTGTAGCCATTAAAAACAATATAAATCTATATCATCGTTGATAATAGGTCTTGTTCTAATACCAAATGGGTTACAGGTAAAATAAAAAGTATATAGCATCATCCCATTCTTGTAAAAAAATATCATACACACACTCAAATGAGTATACATATATATGCAATGGATATGCATATATATGTGTGAAGAGAAGTCTAAAATTACATAAACAAATTGTAAACTGTAATCATCTTTTTAATACATATTTATAATTTTCTATGATGTATTTACTTTATTTGTATAATAAAGTTATTTGTAGGTTTTCAAGTTATTTACCTACCATGATGTATGTCTACCTCATAACTCATTCCCAGTATATAAATTTCCTCAACAATAAGAAAATCAGAAAAAGATAAATGAAGAAAGTATAAAATACAACACATTGGTGAGTGTGCTATGACTGGAAGACTGCAATCACTACAACAGTTTCGCTGTTCATTTCAGTGATTCCAGTCACTGACTCTTCAGGTCAGAGCATCCTAGCATCTTTCAAACACAGGATATGTAACTGGAGAGAACACTCAAGGATCATTAAATCAGCCACCACCAAACAGCATCTCACGACATAGTCATGGTTAAAAGATGCCACCACAATCTTGTGAATACACTAAAAACCAATGAACTGTACACTTTAAATCGGTGAACTCTGTGGTATGTGACTATATTTCAATTTTTCAAAAAGATGCCATCAAGGACAAAGAAAAAACTACTTTCCCAGACATACTCATAACTCCTACCATCTCAGAATCTTCAAAATGATAAATGTACCCCGAGTATAGCACAACTCTGGGTTCTGGATGGAGCAAGACTTCACCACTGAACACGTCACGGGATTCACATGGTGAGAAACAGGACAGGAGTGCTGGATGTAACATTCCTGGCATTATATTTCCAAGTCGCTTCCTGGCTGACCTCTCTCAGGACACCAAACACACAGACAAGTACAATTTGCTTTGCTTCTCCATCACCTCCAAGTATATGGGGGGAGTCCTTGAGGGTATGGCCTATGCCTTACTCATCTCTCCTTTCCCCAGGGCCAGCACAGTGTCTGACACATCATAGCTGCTATATAAGTATGTCAATGAATGAAAAGGCAACTTCTACATTCCTGTGAAATCCACAGGACTGGCTTTGTACCCTTGAACTAGGATAAGCCCAGCACCACTAAGAACTGACTCTGATTTCATCATCTCTAGAAAATGGAAAACAACCAATACTTTCTGCTGCTTTCTCAGTGAACCATTGTTCACATGTTACAGCATGACAGTTCATGCTGTAAATAATAGTTCTATTTGCTTATTTGGGTATTTACACAATTATCCAAATTAAAGAAATAAAAGACCTTACGAGAATTTTAGGAGAGGTTCCAGGCCATGCCCAGGGAATTCATTGAGAATTTCCATGGCGGTTACACAACCCACAGTTGGTATTCCTTCGGTATAATCACTTCCAAGCAAATAAGCCAAATTTATTAACTTATTCCGGTCCAATCCTAAAGAGTAACAATATTTTTTAATTTTTATCAAGATTTCTTATATGACATTTATAAACATTTTATTATATAAATCATGTTTGTGTGTATATATCTATATCCAACCACCAAAAATATCTTATTATTTGAAAATAAATTATTTTATTCAACGGCATTCTGTTAATATTTTTAAAGTTTCATCCATTCTCATAGCTTTAAATACCCTCTATACGCTGACCCCCAAAGTTAGCTATCTAGCCTGGGTCTCTCTGAACCACAGTCACATATATTCAACTATCAACTCAACACCTCCACTGGGTATCCAATGAGCATCCCCAATTTATCATATCCAAACCTGAACACTTCGTTTCTCCTCCTCCACTGTGCTCCCTCCTTGTCTTACTGAAGGCAGGTCCACTCGACCAGCTGCTCAGTATCTGGAATCCTCCTCGACTTCATTCTTCTCCCACCCCACATTCAATCTGCCTGCATACCCTAGCACACCAGACCCTGGTGGGTTTCAGCTTCTTCCTATTCTCTAAGATTAACCCTTGCCATTTCCTCCCTCCTCCTCTCACACTGGCCTCCTTGCTTCCCTAGAACACAGCCCACAAGCTTCTGCCTCAGCCCCTTTCACTCACTAGTCCCGAGGTATCTATCTACAGTGCTTGCTTCCTATTTCCTGCACGTCCCTGCCTTGAAGTTACATGAGTAAAGCCTTTCCCAACAACTCTCTGAAACAGCACCTGCACTCTCGATGCCTGAAGCGCACTCTCGATGCCTGAAGCTCACTCTCTCCTCTCCTTTACTGTTACATTTTTCTATATGGCACTTACCACCAACTGTCAAATTATGATTTATGTATCTGCTTATCATCTGTTTCTCCTACTATTTTACTCTCTGTTCTTTCCCTCTTGTTAAGAACAACTGGCATATAGGAGTCACCAAACATACATTTGTTGGATGAACAGAAGACGATCAGTGCCAGAAACCCGAATACAGGCCCAGGCGCGGCCTGCTTCCCCTCTCCACCACCTTTTGTTCACTGTGGAGATCTCGGGTAACTAGTCAAAGTTTAACTAAGTCAGTTGATTAACTACCTAAACATACTAGGACTTTAATTCCTTAATTCAAATGTTTAAAATCCTATTCCTCTATATAAGCCAAAGATCACTCGTATGAAAATTTGCATAGACCTGCAATTTCCATCAGTGCATCAAACTAGTTCCTTGGAAAGAAAACTTCCTAGGACAAACTCTGAAGGTAAGTGTCAGAAAGTAATCAAAAAGACTCTGAAGTCTTACCCAATTGATTGTGAAAGTCCACATATTGATAATATTCTACAAACTTGTTTTTATTAAAAAAGTTTCTATAGACATGCCGTGCTCCAAACAGCCAGATATCACTATCATCAGTGATGGTTCCGGAAGTCTGATCAGTCAGGTCCAGGATGGCGCACTGCGCCTCTGCTTCCATGGGAGCCTGGATGTAGGGAATGCCGAACAGGCGCAGGAGTTCCTGCAGAGTGAGGGGTACACAGTGACGCCCAGGGAAGGGCACCGCCAGGCCCTGAGCACAGGGGGAGCAGTGCCTACCACTTCATGTAATGCATTCATTCCTGCAGAGTTAGGGACACACAGTGACCCCCAGGGAAGGGCATCACCAGGCCCTGAGCACCAGGGGGCACAGTGCATACCCCCTTCATGCAGTGCATTCCCCCAGGGGTCTGAGGAAGGTGGTAAAGGAAACCCAAGCTGCCGGCACCCACCTGGCTTTCCAGGAACATCTGTCCGGTGACAGTAGCAGCGATCCGTTCTTGCTGCTGTTTTTGAGCTTTCAGTGAATTCTGCTGTGCTAAGAGGTTGCTCTCCAGAGTTTCCAACTCCTCCTATAAAATGTTTTTTCATTTATAGATTTATATTAATAATCCAAATGAGTTTTGTTTACAAAAAGCCTGCATTTAGTCTGACTGAAATTACCAATAAGCTCTTTCTCCTTAGGAAGTACTCCACTGGATGTCTAACCAAGACTCTGTAATATCTTTAGAGATTCATCACTAAACCACATGGAAAACGGAGTCTATCCCAGCCAGTAACCTACACAAAAATGAAGCCATCAGCAACCACAAGATGTACTGCAAATAGCTACTAAATACTCATCCACCAACTCCTTAAAACTCAAAACCTACTTAACCTGGCTTCCTCAGCAAGAAGTCGAAACACAATGTTACGGTATTACCAAATTAATATCTTGCCATTCATGGAGTGAATCTTCTGCATCTTCCTCAGCTTCCTGTGGCTCACCATCCACGTCGTCCCTCTCAGAGTTGTCCCTCAGGAGGCTCTCGGACTCAGCAGGGGCTTCTCCCTCCCTAGTTCCTACCAGTTCCTCTTCGCCTTGTTCTGAGGGAGGTTTGGAAGTTTCAGGGAATTCTGCTTGAAGTTCCTCATCACTAATCACACTTTGCACTTCAATGAAACTTCCTGTACCAAAATTAAAAGGTCACTTCATCTACAACCAAAACATTAAAATGATCCTGCAATCATCAAGAGCTTTCTGGAGGAACCTGAAAAATGCTACATCCTAAAAAGGAAAGATATGACTATAACAGAATACATGTAACAGTAGCGTTATTAATAAATAAATGTAATCACAAACGCCTGTAACTTCAAAACAAGCCTTTTCAATTAGGTAAACTGGCACTGTCTTTGAAAGTAGGAAACTCTCTTAAGATTTGTATATTCGCTTTATATAAATATGTTCTAAGTTAACTGACATTGTTTTAAAAATTCAAAAAGGAGAATTATCAAAGTATATAAACAATCATGGAAGTTGCTCAGTATGTTTTTATGCTATTCACACAGCACAGAATAAAGCTGTGACTAAGAAACAGTTCTTCCTCTTCCACTTCCCTTCTCTCCTCTCTTACTGTCTTTCCTTCTCCTTAAAATATATTTAATGGTTGCCTTCCTTCCCTGTAGGTGGAGAGGGCTGGCAAGGCCTGTCCAGCTGGGTTTAAGGAGACAATCGGAACAGAGGAGGGGGCTCTCAGGGACTGGGAGCTGGCACCAAGGACACAGCTGAAGCAAAGAAGAGAGCAGGGCCAAGGAGGAGGCCAGTGGGAAGGGGAGATGGTTACATATCCAGGGAGAATAAGCAGATGTAAATGTATTGAGGATAAGGGGAGCAATGTTTCTCATTGTTAGGGAAACTATAAAGAAGCAGGAGGCTAGACTGAACCCCATGGAATTGCAGATGTCAGTATAAACTCATGCATTTTAGTACAGATAGACATAGAAATAAATATAGATGTGTGTGTGCATGTATATGTATACATAAATATACTTCCTGGCACTGTTGCTGAAAGGGCCTGAGACAGTTATACCTCAGGATCCATAAGCACACTCACATCCAGCTTGTGGTGTCTAAACCCCATGCTCCACTGAAAGGAACCAGAGCTCCCTGGTGAAATGGCTGGTTCCAGGACCAGGGCAGAGAAAGTACAACATATGCCTGAAACAGCTTGGCCAGAAAGCAAGGAAAAGCTCAAAATATAATGAAAAAACTGCTGAAAGCCATTAGAAGGAGCCCCAATGGCCAAAGCTGTGATAATTTGAGTAACAAAGTAAATTATGACAGTATTGGATTATAACTCACTAAATAGGAATACAGGAGTCTACACTGATTAAAAATAATAAAAATAAATGGGGAGAAGGAAAAGATCTTCCTCATAGGAGGATGTCAAGTAATAATATATAAGGAATGATGGAGTTAGAAAAACCATCATTTGGCAACCAACGTAGTAACAAATTATTCAGGTAAACATCAATGGATGCTAACAAGTGGGTGGAAGTTTGTTCAGGAACAGCATATTTATATAGCTCCAAAAATTCCTTTTCCACAAAATACTTATTAATTACAAAAGGGAAACAGTAACATTTGAATGAAGAAAACTAGCAGATACCAGGAACAAATTGTGTGTGTGTGTGTGTGTGTGTGTGTGTGTGTGTGTGTGTGTGTGTGTGTGGTTGATTCTCTTATTCAAAGTGGCCATCATGTATGAAGTCTCTGTGAACACTAAATTAGCCAATACCGAGTCATTGCTCCTAAACATATCTATGTGCATATACACACATATGCATATATAACATATATATGAACACATTTCATATATATTATCTTAAATCCTAAAAAACCACCATCTTAATAGATTCCATTTATTTTATAAACAAGAAACAAAGTTCAAGAAACAAATTAGTGACCTGTGTGAAGCTGCCACGCTAACAGGTGCCAGAATAGGGATTCAAATCTGGTCCAACTGGCCTGGGGCCGGAGCTTCTTGCTCTCTCTCCATTGCATAATCCCCTACTGTCCCCACCCTCTGGTCATCTCTCTCAGAACACGGGAACCAGGCAGAGTGTCACCTTGCTTAACCTCAGCAGGGGACAGTGTGGCAACTCAAGCTTTTCCCCAACTCTGCAAATGTCCACAAATGACCACAAAGACATTGCGGTGAGTACTGATTTTGGAGTTATAAATAAATTTTAGTGATCAGGCAATTTTGCAAATATGGAATCTACAAATAATGAGGATCAACGGTATACATATGTATACAGATTTGGAGATATATGATATACATATAGAGGGCCACAGAGAGACCAAGAGAAATTCTAAGCTAATGTGGTAACATGCTAGCCACTGAGGTACTGGATGAAGGAACCAGTGTTTTATAATATTCTTCCAACTTTTTAAAGTTCATAATTATTTCAAAATAAAAAGTTTTTAAAAACTAGAGGGAAACTCAACTTTACCTTCCCCAAATAGGGCACTTCATGCCTTTAAAAATGATAACAAAAAGCAGAGC
Organism: Pan troglodytes; assembly: GCF_028858775.2. Taxonomy (NCBI): domain Eukaryota; kingdom Metazoa; phylum Chordata; class Mammalia; order Primates; family Hominidae; genus Pan; species Pan troglodytes. Next base: position 108,476,364 of record NC_072412.2, on the reverse strand, counting down.
AACACAGGGAAGGTCAAGATTCCATGACCAGCTCTGACTCCCTGGGAAAGTCATTTCATCTTTCTTTCTACGTCTCTCGTTCCTTATCTGTAAAAAGTTAAAACGGGACTACATTAACCGATCTCTGAATTCCTACAGAGGGGAAATCCTACCGTTCCAGATTTCTACAAAAGCACAGACACGTACCATCAGATTCACTTTCTTCCGAGTCAATTTCCATTGGTTCCACGGCCTTTGGAATGGAAATTAAATCCTGGCCTGCAGATTCAGTGGTCTGCTGTTCTTGGATGGTTTCCAGAAAATTCTCATGCTCTTTAGCATTAAATGACACCACATTTTCCACATTATCTACTGCCTCTGAAGGGACACTTACTATGCTACTTGTTTCTTGCAAACTGACAGGGCCAATGACTTCAGAAGCAGAATTCGGTTTATATTTTGTTTCATCATCACTTGAAAGAAGAGAAGAATCGAATTTACTCTCATATGGGCAAAGTTCGTTCTGCTGCTCAAGCACTTCAGCATGTGTTTCATTCTTTGACACTGAATTTGTACAAGTTGGAGATGCCGGTGTCAGTTCCCTTCCATTCGGGAGCCCAGGTGCGTCACTATGTCTAACCACTGCACTCTCCAGAGGCAGCCGATCTTTTCTGTCCTTAATCATAGACTCATCACTTATCGGAAAGGCTTCAGTCCCCACGTGAACAAGTGACATTTGTTCTTTTGGAACTGAGTCTGTGGGCTCTCTCCCCTCATTAGTGCTGGCTACATGCTCCTCTGCAGAGTTCACACTAGATGACGCAAGTGTTGCAGTAAACGGTATTCCTTTTCCATCTCTCACTTTAAGTCCTTCATCACTGTTCTCGGTGGAGCTGTTTATACGCATTTCTTCTGCTCCTGGCCCTCCCGTCTGCACATCATCCCCAGCACACACTTTTACATCTTCGTCATCATCAAGAGCTCTCTGAATGGCTGAAAGAGTCCGGGGTGATATGGAGCCTTCGTCTACAGCAGCAGGTGCGTTCCTCCCACGGGCCTGCCTTCGATTTTCACTCTCCAGCTCCTCTTCTGAGCTACTTCCCAGCAGGGCAGCTTGCATAGCTAGTAAAGTTCTTGGAGAAGGAGGGGAAGCATCAGGCTCTTTCTCTGTCTTCAGTTTTTCACATGGAGATGACTTCACGTCAAAAGACATGCCGTGCATTTTGCTGGAAGAAGGAAGAGACTCTGAATCCACTTCTGCAACTGTCTTAGCTTGAATACCTTAAGAAGAATTAAAACACTTCTCACCATGCAGTTTTACAGTGTGACAATACGCTTCTAGTAAGATGGATAAGAGAACACTGGTTCTCATAAATAAGTATATACATTTTCATTTAATCGGCAACTAGGAGTTAATTCATTAGCTAATTTTAAAGTGGTTTGGCACTATAGTAGTTAATCCATTAATAGCAGTATACAGTTATTACATAAATAGAATTTCATTAATATTATCCAGGGGTGCTAGTTTATAGAATTCAGAGTCATGATATATCTTTGATTTTTTAATGTAAATATATAAATGATGGTGCCTGATACCTTTTATCAAGATGTAATGTGAAGTGTCTTCAGAGACCACTCTCCTTGACTCTACCTCCTTCAGAAAGCCCCCTTCATCTTCATACTGCCTTCGGATGTGTCCTGAATGTTGCTGATTCATTTCCTTCTGGACATGTTCTATGTGCTGGTTCAGATAGTTCTTTTTAAGCAAGCCTTTGAGTTGGTACTGTGAAAAGTCATCGGACTCCTAAAGGCAAAATAAACAAACAAAATTACTGTTTTATATTAAATACAGATAATATTACCATATTTCCACCCTTTCCCCAACAGGGAACAAAGAACAATTGGCTTTTTTCATTGATGGTAGTTTCATATTATAAAAGGTGAATAACAAGAAAAACTACAGCTTCCTTTTAAAAAAATAATCTTCGAAAGAGTTGGGCAAAAAAAAATCATGAATACTATGGCCAGGTGCGGTGGCTCATGCCTGTAATCCTAGCACTTTGGGAGGCCGAGATGGGTGGATTACCGGAGGTCAGGAGTTCGAGACCAGCCTGGCCAACGTGGTGAAACCCTGTCTCTACTAAAAATACAAAAATTAGCCGGGTGTAGTGGCAGGCGCCTGTAATCCCAGCTACCCAGGAGACTGAGGCAGGAGAATCACTTGAACCGGGGAGGCAGAGGTTGCAGTGAGCCGAGATTGTGCCATTGCACTCCAGCCTGAGGGATAAGAGCGAGACTTCCTCTCAAAAAAAAAAAAAATCATGAATACTGTTTATGATTTAATCATTATTCAATAAACATGTATTGAGCATGTAATGCATAGCAGTCACTATGACATCTGATTATGGCTTAACAATCTTCTAGAATGTAGGTAAATATGCAAGTGAAGTGTCCTGCACAACCTTATCCCATAAAAGACACAATAAATCACAGTAATCACAGTTATTAACAGTAATACTTAACATTATAAGGCATTTCCCATGGAGGGCATTTTTCTAAGTGCTTTTACATATAATACCTCATTTTATTCTCACAATCATCCTATGAAACAGATATCACCTCCATTTTATAAATGAAGAAATTGGGACTTAAAATAGGTTAGGTAACCTCCCTAGAGTCACAGGGCTAATAAGTGGTAGAGCTGGGATCAAAAGCATGTCAATTTACTATAATTGATTCTATTAACATAGTAGACAGCCCCCTCATCCTTGGGGTATGTTCCAAGACCCCCAGAGGACGCCTGAAACTGCAGAAGTACCAAACCTGATTGTCATCAATCAGAACATGTTTCTCTTCATGTCTTCCACCCCAAAATGTAATGGCTTTTCCATCTTAACTGAGCACTTATCCCACGCTGAGGTCATGACTTTTGCAGTTTATGGTACGGCAGCAAAACTAGCACCAATTTCTTTTTGCTTCTTCACAATTTCACAGATAGAAAAGTCATTTTTATGCAGATCTAAGCAACCTCAGCCAGCATACGATTTTTTTTCTTTCCTTATTAATTCAAGAACTTTCACCTTTTCATTTAAAGGAGGCACTTTACAGCTTCTCTTTGGCATATTCAAATTGCCAGCATCATACTCTTGCACTGTTGTGCCATCATTAAGTCAAATAAGAGTGACTTGAGGAGAAGCACTGCAATATCGCGACAGTCGATCTGATCACCGCGACAGCTACTCAGTGATTAACAGGCAGGAAGCATCTACAGCATGGAGATGCTAGACAAAGGGAGGATTCACGTTCCAGGCAAGATGGAGCAGGAGGGTGTGAGATTTCATCACTCTACTCAGAATGGTGTGCAACTTAAAACTTATGAATTGTTTATTTCTGAAAGTTTCCATTTAATATTTTCAGACCACAGTTTACCACAGGTCACTGAAAACTGCAGAAACCAAAACCCTGAGTAAAGTGGAACTATGGTATTATGATTATTACTACTGCTATTATTACCTACCATCACTACTATTATCAATATTACATTTGCACAACATACAGATGACACAAAGGCCCAACATGGATGACTTAGAACATCTCTATCAAAATTACAGATCCAGTAAGCTGCTACTCCACACCACCCTACAGTCCACCACTTCCAGAGACTTCATGGTTGCAGAAAGAAAATAAAGAACAGTAAATCATTAGGGACTATCTCTCTTTCTCCCATTTCCTCCTGTTATTGTTTACACAACCAAAATTCTACTTCCTCAACTGCCAACCAGAGATCCTTTCATACTCAAGAAATAAAATGCCTGATAGACAGACTGAGCCTGGATTTTTCTCCTGAAATAAAAATCAATTTACTTCTGTCCTTTGTATATCCAAAGACCCAAGAATGTCACTTCTGTGCACCTTAGTGTGTGCTACTGCACATTCTTTGTGGAAAAAACAGGGAGTGATGAGAAAAGAAATTTACCCTTCCTTTTTCATATTTCTGCTATCAATTTAAGCAATATTCAAAAATTGTAGAAAATAAAAAAACACTCCATCTATGCACTAAGGTCGATGATGCTGCAAAATTTCTATTCTGTCCTATAGTGGGTGAAAGGAGAACTACGGTAGAAATAACAGGTAGTAGCAACAGAAAGAGAAAAAGAACTCACTCACTGGCAACTAAGACAGGGAGTCATCAATAGTAACATGAATTAAGTATCAATGGTAGCATGATCAGGAGACATATTTGCTAGCACCCAACTGCACATACCACCTCCACTCTAGCTTTCTGGGCCTGCCAAGCTACAAGATGTTCCAAGGTGAAGAAGCCCCATTCACACTGTCCGGGAAGAGGACAAGGGAATGTGGAGAGCCAATGGCATCTCTAGGGCTGCAGCAGAGGAAGATATACCGGAATTTCAATTTAGAACTTATTTTTCCATTGTGATTAGATTCTATATTACTATTAGTTTTTATAGACAATGTATATTATAGGTTACAATAACTTTTATGACCTAACCTAAGAATTGAGTCAGTAAGCATCTACTGGACACATACCATGTGAAAAATACTGAGCTAGGCACTGAAAATACAGAGGTGAGCAAGATAAGCGTGTTTTGGAACTAAGAACTATAAAGTGATATTACAGGGTGCTATGAGAACAAAGACCAGGAGAAAAGACCTAGTCTTGGGTCAAAAGTCAAGAAAAACTTCTTAGAGTAAATGTCTATAGGCTCAAACGTATAAATATACGATGCTTCTTAGAATCTGAGATATAGAAATGCTGTTTACTGTTAACTGAGATATTGTATAAGTATTGCTTATCAATTTTCTCTTCTTTCTAATAAAAAGTTTTGCTGAAGTTCTTAATTCTAAGCATGAATGTACTGTTGCATATTTCACCTCTGGCATTGCTTCAAATAATGTTCTTCTGCGCTTGGTGAACTCTTTCATATCAGTCAAGATTTCATGCTTTACTTCAGGGGGCAGGCTGCTGAAGTCCTCAGACTCAATATCTATCGCTTGAGGATTATGAAAGAACTCTTCCTGTAAAGATAAAAACACAGCACCATGAAATTTACATTTCGTACACTTAGTTCTATTCACCATTAAGGATATGTATTATGTTTATATAATAAACACAGTTCTACATAATCAACAATTGGCGAAACACAGTTGCATATAATCTGTGACAGGCAACAAAGTGAGTAGGCAAATTAGGGAATGTAGCCATTCACTCTTTAATTCATTCAAAAGAAAAAAATACTTAGCAGGTACCTCTAAGGCACCAGGCACTGTTCTAGGTGCTACGGTACTGTGAGATCGGATAAGGTGCCAGATAAGGTCCCTGCTCTTAGGAGTAGAGGAGAGAAGACAATAAATAAACAAATAAATGAACAAGATAATGGTAAAGTAAAGCAGATTTATCTGATATGAGAGTGATTACATGAACAGAACGTGGAAAAAAAGATTTATTTGATAGATAAAGAAGACCCCACTAAAAAGAGGATGTGTGAGCAGGGACTTGGGAGATATCAAAGAGCCTCACTGAGGATAGAGCATTTCAGGCTGAGAGAACAGAAAATGCAAGAACCCAAGACAGAATGAGCCTTAGGAATTCAAGCAATATATATCATTCCCATAATTAAGTTAGTTTTATTTTGCTCATAACATAAGAAATGAAATTAAAAGTAAGAAATTCACAGAAGACATGGAAAAGTGTAAAACTTTTCTCAACTTTAACTCATTACCAAAAGTACTTTAAAATCCTTCATTAGTAAAAAAGATAAGCTAATACAACCTGCTGTCCTGCATGTCTGTATGTTACATGTGTACGTACCAACCAGCAAACACGTAGGACAGACCTGTCACTGCGCTCAGCATTTCCTGTGCTTTCCCTCACTAATGCTCCCATCACCCCTATCAGGAAGGCATTGATATCAATTTCGTTTTACAAAAAAAAATAAAGCCTTGGAGAATTTAATCTGTGTAAGATCACACAGCTAGTGAACAGTGGAGCCTGGACTGAAACGCAGGTCTTTTTGACCACAAGGCCCATGGTCTTAACTAAGATTGCTCTCACTAGCTGCATTAATAGCACAGCACCTCCACTACCTGAAGGATCTCGAGGTTTTAGCTCAAAAGTTTCTACCTGATAGAACAAAACCATATGAACAAACAAGAAACAGTGAATTTGGGAATCAAAAAATGCTATCTGTGACACTAAGAAACTTGAAAAATGTTTATGAAAAAAATGTATATATACAGCATAATCTCAATTTGTAAAAATGTTATTCATGAAAATATGTGTGGGACATTCTTCTTGTCTAACTCTCTGCCCCTTCCATAGGGCAGTAACTAGCTTCTGAGGAACAGGATGTGGTGGGAAGGATGCTGCACAACTTCCAAAGCTAGGTCAGAAAGGCAACAGGGCTTCTGCTTAGAACTTTCTCTTGGGATGCCCACACTGGGAATACAGTCATCATGCTGGGAAAAAGCCCAGGCCACGTGGAGAGGCCACAAGTAGGTGCTCTGGTGCTGGCCGCATGGAAGACTGGCTGACAGCCAGCATCAACCACCGCCCATGGCAGCAAGGAAGCCTCGTTAATCACTCCAGCCCCAGCTACAGACTGGCTGCATCTACACAAGAGACCCCAGAGAGAACTGCCTGGCTGAGCTCATCAACCCCTGGAACCCAGACAGATGACGATAACAAATGATGTTTCAACCACTAAGTTACACAGCGACAGATAACTAGAACATACACACATATGTGTACACATATATATGTACACATGCACATTTGATACATATATACAAATACAGACACAGGTATTCAACTATATGGGGCAGGCAAAGAATGGATGAAAATATATCGAACTGTTATTACAAGTTATTTATGAATGATATGTTTTCTATATTTTCTATGTAAGCACATATTACTATTGGTTGGTTGGTTGGTTGGTTGTAAAAGAAAAATAGCTTATTTTGAATATATAGATGTGCATAATGGCAAATTCCATATATATATATATATATATATATATACACACACGTGTGTAGGTGAGTGTGTTTTAAATACATACATGTACACATATATATGCACAACCAAAAAGTCATCTGTCTTTACTTTTTATCAGGAACTTTCACAGTTTGATATACCTCATTAATATTCATTTTCATGTCATTCACTTCAAATAACAGAATACATTCTGAATTCAAAAATGATCTAAATACCTGTAATGCTTGTTTTTGATTCATTCTTTCTTGCCATTCTTTTTCATCTTCCTCTTCTGAACTGAAAGTCAAACATACTTTTACGATATCTATGATTTTTAAGGACCCCTTACAAAAATACTTGTATGCAAGGCGCTGCTCGTTATACGGGCTACAGTGGTGAATAAAACAGCAAGATCTGTGCCACTACTGGTCTCACGGTCTGGTGGGGGACACGTGTAAGTAAGCAATTAGAGTGGGATCTAATAACTTCCACCACAAGGGAAGGGCAGGTCACTAGAGATGCAATAGGGAGTCACCTCACCCAATTTAGGAGTCACAAAAGCTTTCCAGGATCTCCTGCAATTACACTGGTTGGAGTTAGCCACGAATTAATGAGTGTAGTTGTAGGGAGTGGGAAGGTTCATGGAGAAGAGTGTTCCAGGCAAAAGAACTAAGTTGTATAACCATATAGAAACAAGGAAAAGAAAGCCTGCCTGTGGATGATGTGAAGAAAGGCAGGGATAAGACTGGAAAGTGTAATTAAGGAGTTAAAGTTTTATCCTAAAGAAATGAGAAGCTAAGCTGCGTTTGTGGCTCACGCCTGCAATCCCAGCACTTTGGGAGGCCGAGGCAGGTGGATCACTTGAGGTCAGGAGTTCGAGACCAGCCTGGACAACATGGTGAAACCTCGTCTCTACTAAAAATACAAAAAATTAGCCAGGTGTGGTGGCAGGTGCCTGTAATCCCAGCTACTCCGGAGGCTGAGGCAGGAGAATCGCTTAAACCCAGGAGGCAGGGGTTGCAGTGAGCTGAGATTGTGCCACTGCACTCCAGTCTGGGCAACAGAGACTCCATCTCAAAAAAAAAAAAAAAGAAAGAAATGAGCAGGAGAAGCTAGAAAGTGTTTTAAGTAAGGAAATGACAATATCAGATTTGGATTTTAAACAGACTATAACACAAAACAGAGACTGGGCTTGGTGGGAGGAGCTATTACTAAAAGGGTATGATCAAAGACAAAGACAGAAAGAAGTTTAAAAGCTAATAATGTAACCTGGAGAAAAAACGACAGTGGTAGCAATGGAGACAAATAGAAGTGAGCTGATACAAAAGCTAAGTTGTCTCTTGGGAACTCCTGGGAAAGGAAGAGGTGGAGGGAAGGACAGGGGACAAAGGCAAACTGCCAAGCTTCCGGTTCTCCACCTTCACTTCAAACACAGAAACCACCAACCATTAAGACAGAGACAGAGGAAGTGGAGTCCACAGAGAGGCTGAGCAGAAAGCGCCAGAGAGATGCCGGGGGAGCGGGGCAGTGTGGCATGGTGTTTAGCGCAGAGAAGTCGAGCACACTAAGACGTGCAAAGCGTCTGCTAGATATACAACAAGAATGTCATGGGTTGTGGTATTTTAGCATCATGGTGAGAGAGACCATATTGGATTGAAAAGCAGCTAGAGACAGCATGTGTAAGCAAAGTGTAAGCAAAACTAAAATTCATGCCTTGGAGAATTTAGAATCCACAGCCCTGGCAGAGGTTCTTTAGAATGAAGAGGAATAAGAATCATGAATCACCAAAACACAAAGATTAGTAAATAAAAAATTTAGTCTTTGAAAAATATTCTGAAAGGTATAGAGCATGCCTATTTCAGATGCATTAAGAAATGTTCACATGCCTTATCGTGTAGATAACACATCAAGGTTTAAATGTGTCTGAATGTAGCAATGACTAAAATAATATTCTTAAATAGTTAAACATTTACCTGTGTTTTTCTTCCTCTTGTAAAGGAGGCAAAACATAGATGTCGTTTTCTCTTCGAACTTGCGTAAGACTGGGTAGTGCTTCATCTCTGGAAAGTACACAAATCTTTAAACAGATTATGCAGACCCTGCTCAGGATGGTGAACAGGGACCTGACCTGGCTGCTCTCAGGCCACTGCTGTGGAAAATAAATGCAGCCGAGAGAAAGGAAGGAACCGTGGCGGGGCTGCTCACCTAGAGTCAAGAAGAGCATAATCAAAGTAAAAAGTGTACACGACGCAACACGACAGCTTTTTTTTCTCATTAGCAAAGTTGATTCTCACAGAACGGAGAATTGCCACAACTCCAAATTACCAGGTCAAATGGCAGCCTACTTGTCTCATTTCACTCTCTATTTTCTGTTGAGAGTCAAAATTAGATAGGGAAAGAGAATCGCAGGAAATCAAGACAAAAATCACACTTTTTTAAAACTTCATCTCTAACACGACTATAATTTTCCTCTTGCCTTTTGCTTCTGAAGGCAGTTTTGATGGCTTGTCTTTTCAAAAATGTTTTCAGAAGCTTCTCTGTCGTTTTCCTGGAGTCACTGGACGCTAAGTCCTTTCTCTGCCTTCTCTTCACCTATGAGAAGAAAGGATGTAAGATCTCACTTCAGGATATTAGACCACTGGAAACATTGCTGTGATTTATTTTCCAGAGAATTTGGTTTGTCTGAGTTTTCAGACTATGGCTGCTTTAGCATTTCCTCCTAATTGCCATATCAGTGTATATCTTCAGGTTGCTGCTACGTAAAGGACACCCAGAGTTTCCGTCTATTACTTAATGGGCTACTACACAATATATTTGGGAAACTTAATTTACTTTCAGTTTCTTTTAAATGTCTTTTAATATGCCCAAGAAGTGGAAAGCTTAAATGCTTCCCAAAAGAAATTATTTGTTTATTCTATAAAATGTCACAGTGACACCAAAAACAATTTCTAATATTGCTTTTTATAAACATGCATTACTTACATGTAATTCTGCTCTTCAATATTCAAGATTATATATCATAAGAAATTCTAAAATGTATAGAAATATCTTGTAAGAAATGTTCAAGTAGTGACAAATGGATAGTCCCTGTGCTTATGGCTGAACATCGGATAAAAATAACCAAGATATTCTCTTTTCCTCTCTAATCCTTCCACAAAGTACCTGATTTACAGTATGCCTTGGGCAACTGAAAACTGCAACATTCAAGACTAGACACTCTTACTGAGGCAACAAAGGTCCCCCAGCATTTATAAATGCTTTTTATTTTTATCCTATATCCTTACTTTTATCCTATATCCTCACTTAGAGAGTATCTGGTATGATTACAAAGTCATCATTTCATTACTTTGGTATTTTCAACAAATAAAAGTCATATATCCAAATGGGTGCTGTCATTTGGACTGTTTAAACATTATTTTATGTCATTTTTTTAGAGATGGGGTCTCCCTGTGTTGCCCAGGCTGGACTTGGGCTCAAGCAATCCTCCTGCCCCCGGCCTTCCAAAAGCATTTTTTAAAACTACTTCCAGAACAATAAAGCAGCAACTCATTCTGACTCTTCTATATCATGGTCAATTTCCTTCCTAGATAATCCACTTTAGTCACCACTTGGCACCACATAACATTGCTTACTCCTAAAATCCAATTCCCCTTAAAAGAAGGCTTGCTATCACAGAGGATACTTGATCTCAGATTCAGGGAGGCACTTCCCAAAGAGGGTTTCCACAGTGTTCTGAGTGATGGCCGCATCCTTGAAATAAATATAGAACACCTAACAAGATCCTCTAAAGGGAAAACTCTCAATAGCAAGGTTTTTAGTAGTGAGTTTTATTTAAAAGTTAAATTTTATCATTGTATCCATGATGAACTCTCATAAAACTTTTTAAAAGAAAAATTAATTGTTCAAGATAAAAAAGTAGATGTAATTAAGTATGTGTCAAAATAAGTCTGTTTCTAAAATTCTAAAGAGAAAACAAAAATTTTATGTGAATTTTTCTAAGAATGCAGAAAGAAAAAAATTATTTGACACTTACTAAAAACTATATGACACTTACCAAAGTCTGTTTCTTCAATAGTGGAGCATCCCCATCAAACACAAAAATAGGACGAATTCGAAAAAATAAGAGTTTGCAGAGCCGATGAAACAAAGTGAGAAGATGAGGATTTTCTATTGAGTTCCCGTGGCGATCCCGGACTCCTTTAAGTGCTTGGTTTAACCAAATGCTAATATCTGGGAGAATTGTTAATGGAAAAAACTCCGGGATTTTTCTCTTCATCCTCACAACTTCAATTTCCTAATAACTGATATTATCCAAACGTTGAACACTAAATACTTATCACTATTCATTTAAAATCGAAAAACATTTAGCTCTCATGGGATCTACCTAAAGTCAGTTAACTTTTAGTTGAGCTCTTGTTACCCCTATTCACATATTGCATTTTAAAATCATACAAAGACAGACATATCCTTTTAAGAAGTCTCATTGCAAAGAATTGCTTCTTTAAAAAAAAATAAGTGATTGCTAAAGAATTTTCATGAATTAGCACAAATTTTCTGGAGGACAATTTGACAATTCATAGTGAAAAAAACTTTTTAAAACTTTGCAGTCTATTTTACCACTTCCAGACATTGATCCTCAGAAAATCATCATGGATACATAATGAGAGTTATTTACAGAATGCTTGTTTATAATCATGAAAATATAAAAATCAACTTAAAAGTTTTCCAGCAGGTCTTTTTAAAAAACTAATCATAGGCCGGGTGCGGTGGCTCACACCTGTAATCCCAGCACTTTGGGAGGCCGAGGCAGGTGGATCACGAGATCAAGAGATCGAGACCATCCTGGCCAACATGGTGAAACCCCATCTCTACTAAAAATACAAAAATTGGCTGGGCATGGTGGTGCGCAACTGTAGTCCCAGCTACTCAGGAGGCTGAGGCAGGAGAATCGCTTGAACCCAGGAGGCAGAGGTTGCAGTGAGCCGAGATCGCGCCACTGCACTCCAGCCTGGTGACAGAGCAAGACTCCGTCTCAAAAAAGAAAAACTAATTATGGCAGACCTATTTGCTGGAATACCAAAAAGCCCTTAAAAATGGAAGTTGCAGGAGCATGTGTGATAAGGAAGATAGTCATTAAATATTATTAAAGATAGTAAAACAGGCTATAAAACCATATAAAGTATAACTCCATTTTCTGATACAGTATATATGTTAAATATAAAAAACTAGAAGTTTCACACACCAAAATATTAAAGTAGATATTATGTCTGCTGAGATTAAAGAAAATTTATATTTTCATCTTGAAGTTTTCTTATATTTTTAAATTTTTCTAAAAAGTGCTTCTCAAAAAATGTTATATTTGTCCAAAAGAAAGAGTGACACCGCACTCTGCTGGTTTTCCTGCTCTCAGACTCTTTGCCAGCTCCTGTAACACTGTTAAAGTATTCACTTCATCAGTGATCTTTCTCAGGCCCTCTTCTTTCCTCCTGTCTGAACTATCAACCTCCACTCCCCTCCACATACACCACGCCCTGACTCCATGTATATGTCTGCCCAGAGCACGCTCCTGACCCCAGAACAGAGAGCCCAGATGACATCTCTACCCCATACCTCCTAGACATTTCAAACTTAACATGATCAAAACTGAACTCCATGTCTTCTCCACTCAGCTGCTCATGCCCCCATCTCAGGGAATGTCCCTGCCATTCACCCGAGCCAGAATGCTGGGCATCACCACCTATAGCTATTACCAGGTCTATCAATTCTACCTTCTAATGTATCTTGAAGGTATATACTAGATTTCACCAACGTGTCTTTGGTGAAAACCCTCCAAAGCTTCCCACTGCCTTCAAGATACTATCTAAAACTTCTTCTCCTGGTCTAGGAAGCCTTGAATGATCTGGCCTCTGCTCACTTCCTGCTACTGGGCTTTCCTCAAACCCGGAAATCACTAAGCTCCTTCCTGCCTCCAGGTTCTTCTCACATGCTGCTTCCTCTGCCTGAAACAGTTTCTCCCTCTCTCCGCCTAGTTCTCTCCTACTCTAAGGTCTCAGTCCAGGGGTCCCCTCCTCAGTCCAGATGGAGACCTCCTCCTTGTATACATTCCTATTTTAAAAATATATTGAGGCCGAGCGCGGTAGCTCACACTTGTAATCCCAGCACTTTCGGAGGCCAAGGCGGGCAGACCACCTGAGGTCAGGAGATCGAGACCATCCTGGCCAAAATGGTGAAATCCTGTCTCTACTAAAAATACAAAAATTAGCCAGGCATGGTGGCGTGTGCCTATAAGGCTGAGGCAGGAGAATCGACTGAACCCGGGAGGCGAAGGTTGCAGTGAGCCAAGATCACGCCACTGCACTCGAGCCTGCGTGACAGAGGGAGACTCTGTCTCAAAAAAAACAAAAAGAAAAAAAAAAAAAAAACAGAGAGAAACCTGGACTGATGCTAATATTTGCAGGTAAATTTCTAACACAGGGAAAGAACATTGAAGGGGCCACCTATCACGTTATTTCTGTTTTTATTATATGGCAGCAATTTTTCTATGCACTGGCATATCCAGTGCACTGAACAAAACACAGTATTGGCCCTATGGAGTTTATAATCTAGCAGGGAAAAAACCCAGCCTGTGTGCTCCATGGCTTGCCCAGGCAATTTGTGCACTGCACTCCCTTTCACAGGGACTCTTATACACAATAAATATCTGCTATTAAATAAGTTGAACAGTTTACTATTTAAATGAATGTACACTGCCTAACTTTTACTAACATAAAAAAAATGTAGGTCCATCAACAATTAACTTACAAAACACTATGTAACAAAATACCTAGTGGAAAGCAAGCTACTGCTATGCTTATTTCTATAATATTTAGCAATACCATGGGCCAGGCATATCCAAGACCCTAGGGATATGCACCAAACAATTCAGCCATGAACAAAACAGAGACGGTCCCTATCTCCAGGAAGCCAGTGCAGCAGGACAAAAGGAATGGCAAGAGGTGATACGACCACTGGGAAGTTTCTAGAACATGATTTAAGGATAACTTTGATGAACATGTGAAGAACAGATTATAAGGAAACCAGTTCTAAAATGAGTTACAATAGCCCGAGTTAACGCAGACAGTAGTGGTGGAGACCATGAGAAGAGATCGGATAAAAGATACATTTCAGAGGTAGAACTTGGTGTTGATGTGCATCTGTCTTGTATTACATCGATGTTTCTGCTTGCTACAAGTATAGTCTGGAAAAGCCATGAAGCTCACTATTACATAGGATTAAATTAGTTTCTACTTGGCCCACTACTTTAAACTTTAACTTCAGTGAGGAAATCTAGTTTCAGATCAGTGGCTCTCATCCCTGCTATCCATTAGAATAGGATATGAAGCTTCTGAAACATATGGATTATTAAACCCCATGGGCCTAAAATTCTAAATCATAGAGACTGAGGTAGGTCTTCTTTTATTTTTTATTTTTCAATTAACTACAGGTAGTGCCAATTCTCAGCTAGGGTTGAGAATTTTGGCTTGAATTCTTAGAGATGAAATATGTAAAATTAGATGACCTGAAAATATTCACATAAATTGTTAGACAAGAAATATGAAAAATGAGACAATCTGAAAATATTTGTATAATTTGACTTGTCTAATTTCAGTAAGTTTATATACGCAAAATTAAAGTTCTGCGGACAGAAAAGTTAAAATCTGCAGCAAAGCCAAAAATCACTTCAGGTATAAGACCCAAAGACCAATAACATTTCAATACAAAAAATAAGTTTCTTTAGTTCTTTAGTTAGGTGACTTAAAAATCTCCATTAGTATACATAGCCTAAAGAGATGGTAATATCTTGCTAATACACTTAAACGCATATTACAAACATTAAAATCTGTAAGAGACAAAAGTTTAACTTAATTCTGCATTATTTGACACAGATATTTAGACTGTATAAATAAGACACTAAGCTATATAGATGGTTTAAAGACCAAACAATTTAGTATAGAGATACAAGAGTAAATTATGAAACTAGTATAATAACGGGTAAGTTTGTCATTAACAAACAATACAATAAAATCTAAATAATTTCAGGTGTCTGAATTCCCGTGAAAATGAAATAAAGCAAAACCGAGTGTAGAACAAGTAATCAGATATACTCCTTTGACATAAACGAGGTTATTATAAATATATGAGGTTGTCATTATGACTAGAATGTCTTTCACAGTCCTCTTTATTTATTTATTCAGAGACAGACATGAACACGGCTCATTGCAGCCTTGACCGCCTGGGCCCAAGCAATCTTCCTGCCTCAGCCTTCCGTGTAGCTGGGACCAAAGGTGCAGGCCACCACGTCCAGCTAATTTTTTGACTGTGTGTAGAGACAGGGGTTCACTATGTTGCCCAGGCTGGTCTTGAACCCCTGGGCTCAAATGATCCTCCTGCCTTGACCTCCCAAAGTGCTGGGATGACAGGCGTAAGCCACTGAGCCTGGCCACAGTCCTCTTTAGTAATTCTTCACAAGGGCTGCTACATAAAATGATCTAAATCTTTGCTGAAGTTTTAAGGGTTCTTGTCACTGAAAACTAACCTTTACCCTTTATTTCTGAGAAAATCTTTAGACTGCAATGATAATAACGAACAGCTTGAGGGCAGCAACAGCGCATGTGCTCTAAAAAACAAAAAACAAAACAAAACAAAAATCCTTTGGCTTTCCCCAATTCAAAGTACCCTGTATAAAAACTTTTAAGCCAAAAATCAATTACAGATGTATTTAAAGATTATTCACTTGCAAAAAATGATAACAATCTGATTATGTTTTAAAACTTATCAACGTCGTTTTATTTATAAGTTTTGTACCTATTGAAGAATTAGGGCTCCACAGTCAGGGATTCCTTTGCTGAACGCCCACACATTCTTGCACTCCATTTCCCGTCCCCAATCCCCCCGCAATCATTTACAGGACTCTTTCTTTCCACAAGCCCACAAGCCCCTAGACTCATAGATCCCCATTTAGGAAATTGGTGTAAGGTATCACCAGATTCTGAGCCAGAATAGATACTCAAAAAAAAAAAAAAAAAAATGACTACATAACAAAGAAAAAGATAAAAATTTCAAAAGCAATATCACGTTTTGCTAATGAAAAAAGAATTTAATTCCAATGACAAACAAAACCAGCCAAACATGTATAGAAACAATAGTCCTTAAAAAGTCAATTTAAAAAATGGGTAAAACACCTGTCCACACTATCCTTCCTCTAAGAAACACAAATGGGGCAAGACTCAAGCAAAACTAATCGTCGAAGTCTACTCTTCTCTCCTTACTGACCTCCCGGACAGGATAATAACTTTAAGATTTACTGTATTAATCGCGCTAAACTTCTCTCATGTAGGTAATTTCTTTATTCCTCATTCCAATCCTGTGTGTAGATACTATCACCACCTCTACTTTGCAGATGAGAGAACTAAAGCAGAGAGGAACGTAAAGCACTGCCACAAAGTGACAAACCAGGATGCACAGGCCGCTAAGACTGCAAAGCTGGGGAAAGCAGACAGGGCGGCCCGCCTCATCACCCGATTCCGCACTCAACCTACCACGGATCAAAAATATTTGCGATGGAAAAAAATAAATAAATAAAACATACCAATAAAAACTACAAAAAATTTTAAAATACAGTATAACAACTATTTACAGATCACTTACATTGCATTCGGCATTGCAAGTAAGCTAGAAACGATTTAAAAGATTACGGAAGTGGGTAGTTTATATGCAAATACCACGCCATTATATAAGGGAGTTGAAGGAACTTGAACATCGTGGTATACGGAGGAGGGGCTGGAACCAAAGCCCCGGGGATACCGAGGGACGACTGTACTTAAAAAACCTAGTGACAGAGATTCTATAGCGACCCCGACCCAAGACCATCATCCTGCAGATGCCACTGTGCCCAAGGCAGAGCCCCGCGAGGAATCCAGCCCCGAATCCCTGCACCCCAAGTCCCAACGCGGCGTTAAGGATACCAACAGCCAGGATCTTCCCTTCCAGCGCCTCGGGGCTGACCTGCCGCCCGGAGCACTCCAGCAGCTTCCAGAGCCCCTGGACCCCCATGAGGCGGCTGCGTCCTAAGAGCAGACCCCGACAACTTCTACTCTAATTCTTCCACGACGGGCTGCACCGCCGCCTAGGACCCCGGGAGGAAGCCCTCCCTGCTCCTACACAACAAAGATGGCAAATAATACAGAAGCCACGGTTTTCCAGTGGGGGACGGCACTAATGGGAGCGCATTAAAGCGGAGAGACTCCGGCTGCAACACGTCTCAGCAGCTGTCACCGCCTCCCGGAAGAAAGACAGGTCCAGAGAATGGCCGTTGGCGGGGGCAGGGCGTCGCCTCGCCCAGCGCTTAGGCCCAAACGTCTTCGCCGCTAATGGAAGACCGGGGTGCAAGGGCCACGCAGGCGACGGAAACAGCCAGAAGATGTCCCTGCGACACCTCTCGCCTTCGCTGGTGGGTCCGCAAACCCACGAAAAATGGGCCCGCTCGGTTTCCGTCTAATACGACGCTCAGGGCGGAAGCCCCGCCTCCGCACATGACGTATATTTTCTGCGCTTGCAGCACTCCGGAAGTGAGAAGTTTAGCCCCAGTGTTGATCCCTTGGTGGTTACTTGCTTCCGCCACGCTGGCATCCTGAAGGCGTTAAGCATTAAAACAATGTGCAAAAGTGCCTTCTTGGAGGGGTAACGGGCTTTTGTTTTTGTTTGAGACAGGGTCTCACGCTGTCGCCCATACTGGAGTCTAGTGGCGCGTTCGTAGCTCACTGCAGCCTGGAACTCCTGCTGTCCGAGCTCAAGCGACTCTCCCATCTCAGCCTCTCAAGTAGCTGGGACCGCAGGTGCGCACCACTATGCTTGGCGAATTATTTTTTTAGAAATGAGGTGTCCCTGTGTTGCCCAGGCTGGGAGCTATTTTCTGCACGCTTTTTTAGTATCGGTTTCTACCTTTGCGCCGCCATGTGTGAAGATACTTAACACGAAGTGTTGTTTTACACGTGAAGAGACAACCAAAAGGTGGATGCCTTCTTGGTTTTGTACTATTTATTTATATGCTAGCACGTAGTAACTAAAGAATAATAAAATTTAAAGCCTGTGAAGATGTTGGGGTCCCAAAATTACTAAGCAAAAGGGAAAAGTCAAGCTGGGAACTGCTCAGGGCAAAACCTGCCTCCCATTTTAGTCAGTCATCCTTCTGCTCGCTGAGATAGATGCATATTCTGATTGTCTCCTTTGGAAAGGCTTATCAGAAACTCGTATGCAGCCATTTGTCTCTCATCTACCTGTGACCTAGAAGCCCTTCGTGCTTCCGAGTTGTCCCCACCTTTCTGGAAGGAACCAGTGTACTTACATATGTTGATTGATGTCTCCTGTCTCCCTAAAATGTATAAAACCAATCTGTGCCCCGACCACCTTGGGCACATGTCATCTGGACTTCCTGGGGCTGTGTCACAGGTGCGCCTCCTTAACGTTGGCAAAATAAACTTTCTAAATTAACTGAGACCTGTCCCAAATTTTGGGGGTTCACAAGCCTTAATCCTTGACATACAGTTTAGTTTTCTTCAGCATCTAAAATTTATAATGCCGCGGCTTGTAGATCAGAAAGGACTAGAAATCAATTAACAGAGTAACCCCAGAAAAGGCCACAGCTCTGGAACCCTCAGGCCAAGATTCAAATCCCCGCATCGTGCCTCACTATGGTGTTTAGCATTCCTGAAGTCACATTTGTTCAGAATTTGTGTCTCCATCAGTAATCAGGGCATAAAACCAACCTTGCAGACTTTAGTAAGTATTCAAGGTGTTACATGCAACGCACTTAGCACTAGTAACTACTCAATAAAGGATAGTATTAGCATCCATATTTGTTCAAATTGGAACTAAATTTAAACTCAGTGAAAAGGCTGACTTAAGGGAGCAGGCAATTTTTTAAAGACTTCTTTATAACAGAAGTGTATGGGAAATTGATTTTTATTTTTTTACTTTTTATTTTTTTGACAGGGTCTCAATCTGTCGCCCAGGCTGGAGTGCAGTAGTGCAGTCTCAGTTTACTGCAACTTCCACCTCTCAGGCTCAAGTGATGCTCCTGCCTCAGCCTCCCGAGTAGTTGAGATTACAGGCCCCCATCACCACGCCCTGATTTTTTTTTTTTTTTGAGACAGGGTCTTGCTTTGTTGCCCAAACTGGTCTCAAACAATCCTCCTGCCTCAGTCTCCCAAAGTGCTGGAGTTAGAGACATGAGCCACCGTGCTCCGTGGAGAAATCCATTTTTAGCAAAACCACTTCAATGCTCAATAAGATGGTTCACAGTGGCCATGTTTGGTTGACCTAGTCACAACTAATTTGCTACAGGAATAATCCTGACAAAGTGTTTTTTGCATTTCCTCCATATGTTAAGTAATCCCCAGAAACTGTTCCCAGTTGTTATTTTACTGATAGTAATATAACTGCCTGTTCAGTATTTGTCTCTTCCCCATGGTAAACTGGAAACTTACTGAAACGAAGAACGGTTTTGTTGACTGCTATATCCCCCGATCCTGGCACTTAGCAGTTCTGTAAATATTGCCTAAATGACCTCTTAAGCCTCTAGTCTAAAGCTCTCCAGTGCACCTTGCAGTCTGCTGAAAGAATCTGCTTGGAGGTTAGGCTGATAATTCATTCAGATCTCATCTGAGCCATATGTTGCCTTGTGTTAT
Organism: Pan troglodytes; assembly: GCF_028858775.2. Taxonomy (NCBI): domain Eukaryota; kingdom Metazoa; phylum Chordata; class Mammalia; order Primates; family Hominidae; genus Pan; species Pan troglodytes. The sequence continues at coordinate 108,456,666 of NC_072412.2, read as the reverse complement.
GGTCTGAATTCTGTCCTCCAAAATTCATCTGTGGAAGCCTGAGTACCTCAGAATGTGACTCTCTGAAGACACAGCATTTAAAAATGATTAAATTGAAATGAGGCCATTAGGATAGGCCCTAAATCCAGTTTGACTGGTGTCTTTGTAGAAAGACGAAATTGGGCCACAGGGAGAGACTCCAGGGATGATAGGCACAGAGGAAAGGCCTTGTGAGGACACAGTGAGAAGGCGGCCCTCTGCAGGTGAAGGAGACAGGCCTCAGAAGAAACCAAACCTGCCTGCTCCTGGACTTCTAGTTTCCAGAACCATGAGAAAATAAATATCTGTTGTTTATGCCACCCTGTCTGTGGTGTTTTGTTACGGTATCCCTCAGAAACTAAGACACTGTGATCCTAGGCAGGTTTCTTCACCAGTGAAAGCCTCAGTTTCTGCCAGTAAAATTAGAATGCCACCAACATCTTGTTCTTGTTGTTGCTGAGCTATTTAAGAACTGACCTGGTAATGGTGTATAATTTAGTTTGTTGAGTGAATCGCTGGTACAGGAGGGGTGGGAGTGTTATTGGTAAAGTTGAGATGCAGAATGTGATGGATCCTAGAAGAGCTGCCTGAGCCCCTCCAGTCTGGGAGAAGACAAGTTGGCAAGTATTTTAGGTGCTGCACCAACTTGGCCTAATGATGGCACACAGTTCTTTAACAGTAATAGCAGTAGGGAAAGGAATTGCTGCAGAATTTGATCTAAATAAACTTTTTTTTTTTTCTGCCTGTGAGCTGGGTAAAAATAAATAGCCAACATAGACATTTGAGTATTGTAAGTACTTTTAAAACCAAAGCAAAGGCTGGGCACGGTGGCTCATGCCTGTAATCCCAGCACTTTGGGAGGCCGAGGCAGGCAGATCACTTGAGGCCGGGAGTTCGAGACCACCCTGGCCAACATGGTGAAACCCAGTCTCTACTAAAAATACAAAAATTAGCCGGGCATGGTGGTGCATGCCTGTAATCCCAGCTACTCGGGAGGCTGAAGCAGGAGAACCACTTGAACCCGGGAGGCGGAGGTTGCAGAGAGCACCACTGCACTCCAGCCTTGGCGATAGAGCGAGACTCTGTCTCAAAAAAATAAAGCAACATTCTTGAATATGAAATATTCTTTTGAAGAAACAGCAACTAAGGGGTGCATATGTGATTTAAAAGGAATTAGCTCCTTAAGATGCTATCTAAAGGGCTCTCTCTAAAGACTCTGAATAGTAAAATTCACATCTTTTGGAATAATAGCAAGCTCTTAAATAGCACTTCCTATCTACAAAGCACTGTTCTAACCACGACATGTATTAGCTTATTCTTCAAAATCATTTATAAAGTAGATACTATTACCCCCACTTTACTAATGAGGAAATAGGCACAGAAAAAAAATTAACCTTAACTTGCCTATATCACTATAGGTGATATAGCTTGTAAGTGCAGAGCCAGTATTTGAACTTTCATTGTATCTATAGGATTCCTAAGAGCTGACCAAGAAATCAAATATCAAGGGAATTTTACTAATCTTCTAAGAGAAGTATGCAGTAACTCTTGCTTACAGCTTCTGCGGGAAAGATAATCTCACTAAACTCAAACCTCACTGTGCTCTTAATAACTGGAAAGCCAAACTTGGAAGCCAAACTTAGAACAGATCAAGACTTTTATAAAAATTGATTATGGTCAATAGTCTGAACAACTCATCCTCTTTTTCTAGGTGTCTCCCTATCCTTTAATTTCTTATTTTATTTTGCATTTTTCTCCTTTCCTCTTGGTTCTTCCTACCTACCTCTTCTCTGAAATATTCAGTTGAACTGTATGAAATTGCTAATATTCAACCATTTTTGACCTACAAAGATGACAACTTCATTTGGTTCAAGCTAATAAAAGAATCAAATTTTCTATTTCCTATTAAATTAGAAATCTAAAATTACAGTCATCATAATGCATATTGTTTCATTAATTATAAAAGGCTCAAGATGGTTTCCTATAATGTACCAGTTGAGCAGAATTGACAAATTATCATGTACTTCAAAGACACAATGGTACTTTCTACCTAAAACAAAGGCTTAAAAACATTCATATAATTAAAAGTAGAAAACAAAACTTTATTTGATGAAATCTTTTTAAAAGTTCCAGTATGAAGTAACAAAATCAACAACCTACAAATCTCTTTCAGTCCTTTGCATTTCAAGCAAAATATTCTCTTCAGAAAAATGACCATTTCATAATATATATCCGCTTCTGTAGGCTAGGCATGTACGAGTGAACAAATGGATATAAAATTCAAGAAAAAAAATGAAAATATTTTAAAAATAAAAATCTGAACCTTTTCCTTGAGGTGTATTGCGATATGGTTACCAACACATTCAGCACCTTGTAATCACCAAGTTACTGATTTGAGTCCTGGAACAAGACCCTAAAATTAAAGAACAAGAGATCCTAGTCATTTGTGAGTCACAGGTTGGCAGCAGAAGAAAAACCGACAGCAACTAGAGGAGCTCAAATACATGAAATTCACACTTCTGAAATATTTAATACTCACTTCAAACAGCTAATTGTCTGTATGATTTTAAAAAAGGAAACAGCTCAGAGTCTGGAATATGGGTAGTTGTCCTCTGAGTGACTTGGGCATTTCTTATGCATCTTCAGTACTGTTATCAACATATGACTCCATACTGAGAGAGCAGTCAAATATCAGGAGATCTCGTTTCACAGATAACCTTGGGTATAGAAACTTAAGGTGCCAATTGTTCTTTTACTTTACCCCTAAGGCAAACGTCATCTAGACTTATAAAAGTCTTTCGAGACCTAAGGTTCTTGTCAATATTTGATTATTACAAAACACATCAAGAAATTCAAAAAATCTGAATCAATGCACTAAGTCACCCACTTGCACCAAAAAAAAGGATCAGTTTTTTGTTTTGTTTTGTTTTGTTTTTTTGAGACGGAGTCTTGCCCTGTCGCCCAGGCTGGAGTGCAGTGGCGCCATCTCCGCTCACTGCAAGCTCCACCTCCTGGGTTCACGCCATTCTCCTGCCTCAGCCTCTCGAGTAGCTAGGACTACAGATGCCCACCACTACACCCAGCTAATTTTTTGTATGTTTAGTAGAGACGGGGTTTCACCATGTTAGCCAGGATGGTCTCGATCTCCAGGATCAGTGTCTTGAGTCTTTTCTCTTTTGCCTCTTAGTCAGAATCCTAAGAACATAACCAGGAAACAAATGAGGCAAGCAAGATCCTGCTATAAATCAAAGAACTACTAGACTCATGAAATAATTTTAAATGTGTGTTAACCATGAGTGAAAACTAGAAATTGACAGCCCCAATTTTTTTTTAAGGGCAGATGGTACTTTACATCTTGGTCTTAGGCATAAAACTATCTGTAACAAATGTCTAGGGATCGAGTCATTAAAAAAGTCACTTCATGCTTAAGTATTTCAAATCTTGATGCTATTAAGTGAATTTGTGTTTCACTTATTTAGACAACAGTTGTAATTTTATTGAATTTTGTGAAATTTTCTGTCCAGATTTTATACTCTTAACTTGAAAGGACAATAATCTGTGCTTATCTGCTTATATATCTGAAATCACCCACCATAATCATATACAAGCTTAGTATCTGGAGAACTACAAGGTTATTTTTTATACCACAAGATCTGCTCCTATTTAATGTAGGCTTACTAAAATCTTCTACTGTCTTTATACAGTCCTGTATATAGCAGTTTCATATATAATGCCAGCTGTTCAGTACCAAGCATAGTCAATCATTCCCATCGTAATCACTGTAACCCTGGTAACCACTGTTCCTTCTCTCATGGATACTAGACATCTTTTTCCATGCTGAGTCCTGATGGAAACTAGCACTGAAAGACCGGCCCAGACGCCCATGCTGCTTCTTGGAAATATTGTCTTCACTCTCAGATTTGGCAATTCCCTGGGCATGTGTTGGAGGTTGTGATTCTTGTCTAATGGTTCCAAATGGAAAGTTCCAAAGGCCAAATCTTTGCCAACTAAGTCTCTGGAATGCTATGATGCAATGCAAATTTCCCCCAACCTGAGAAGAAAAAAAAGTTGGGTGAAGAAAATAAAGGGAAATTAATTGTATTAATTTGTAGGTCCCTATGAACTCCCTTGTTTCTTTTTTTACTTCACCTGGCTCAAAATGGTACTTTCCTTCCAGGTATCATCAGAGCACCTTATCCTGCACCTTTTCTAACACCTGCCTTTACAAAATATAACAATGCCCACTGGAGCCAAAACACCTTCCTCCCCATGCCTCTCTACTACTCACTCCCAACACATACTAGAGAACTTCCCCATCTGCCTAATTCAAACACCAAGATCATTCCTTTTCCTCTCTCTCCTATTCTTCATATAGTTATATGAGTAAGATTGCATCAATAAGATATCATTTCCTGAGAGCCTCTCCCAAAGCCTTGTTTGTACACATGACTCTGCCACAAGGCCACAGTTAATCTGGCCCAAGCTGGGCTAAGACTATGGAACTGAACCCAAGACAGGTCAGTCTCAGTCTGGACTGTTCATCTAAAAAAGACACATAAATTGAAAGATGATGATCTTAAGAAGAAAGTAATCAGACAAAAGGAAAGCTAAGAACAATATATAACCCCCAAAAGAGTGAAGCAGACTACCAGCTACTTGGCCCTTGCTATCATTCCAATACCTGCTACCATCTACCATTCCTTTATGACTCCAGGTTATACCCCTTGCCCTTGGGTTTTAAAGACAGCCCTGTGTCCTTAAAATAATTTTCACTCCTCTATCAAATATAGGTTTCTGTTATTTGCAACCTAAAGAGTGCTAAGTAAAACACCGCATTTTGGTCAGCTGGGAAATGCCTTCAGACACAATGGTGTTCTTCTTACCTTCTTTGTTTTTCTATACTGCAGTCCCCTCTCTAAGTGCCGGATATCCAGGTATTCCGGATTTTGAGTGTTTAGATCAGTAACAATATCTGCCCATCTATAGTTAAGAAGAAAGGATAAAGCACAATTTTCTTTAGGTCTAAAGTATCATTGCAATGGAATTTTTCATGAGCAAGTTGCTGCAATATTATCACAGCAATAATTGGCAGTAATTCTCTTATCTCAACATTGTTTCATCTACTAAACTGTAATAACTTCTAGTTTTATAACAATTCTGTTTATCCATCCGTTGCCAAGGTTTTCAGTATACAATTGGTTACTCTTCCTACAGAATAAATAAATACCAACATGTTAGATGACATCCTGCAGGCTAAAGCAGCAATATGCTATATTTCCTTTTCAATTACAGTCAAGTCCACTTTTAAAAGAATGTAAAGTTAATATGTCTCTATTAGGAGACAACACAATTGTGCAGAAAATCCAAGGGAATTACAAAACAACTACTAGAACTAAAAGGATTTGGTAAAGATGTAAGATTCAAGGTCTACATAGGAAAATCAATTGTATTTTTGTATTCAACCAGCAAATAATGAAGAAATGAAATTTTAAAAAAATCAATTTACAATAGCATCAAAAAGTATAACACACTGAGGAAAACCTTTTTATTGCAATATCTTTTTTAAGTTTTACTTCAATTGTTTTTGGGGTACAGCTGGGTTTTGGTTACACCAATAAGTTCTTCGGTGGTGATTTCTGAGATTTTAGTGCACCCGTCATCCAAGCAGTGTACACTGAATCCAATATGTAGTCTTTTATCTCTCACCCGCCTCCCAGACTGCCCTCAGGAGTCCCCAAAGTCCATTATATCATTCTTATGCCTTTGCATCCGCATAGCTTAGCTCCCACTTAAAGTGAAAACATATGATATTTGGTTTTCCATTCCTGAGTTACTTCACTTAGAATAATGGCCTCCGGCTCCACCCAAGTTGTTGCAAAAGACATCATTTCATTCCTTTTCATGGCTGAGTAGTATTCCGTGGTATATACATACCACATTTTCTTTATCCACTCATTGGTTGATGGGCACTTAGGTTGATTCTCCATCTTTGCAACTGCAAATTGTACCACTATAAACATGTGTGTGCCTGTGTGTTTTTCATATGACTTATTTTCCTTTGGGCAGATACTCAGTAGTGGGATTGCTGGATCAAATGGTAGATCTACTTTTAGTTCTTTAAGGAATCTCCATACTGTTTGTCATAGTGATTGTACTAATTTACATTCCCACCAGCAGTGTAATAGAACACATTGAGAAAAAATGTTTAATAAAAGACATAAAACTCCATACTGAAAAAATTTTTTTTAAAAGTTGAAATTAAAGCTCTAATTAAGTAAAGATATAGTCCATGTTGTTATGATGTCAATTCTCCCAAAACTAAACTATGAATTCTTTCTTTCTTTATGAGACAGGGTCTCACCTTATCACTTAGGGAGGAGTGCAGTGGTGCAATCTCAGCTCACTGCGGCCTCGATCTCCCAGGCTCAGTTGATCCTCCCCCCTCAGCCTCCCGAGTAGCTGAGACTACACGCACATGCCACCATGCCTGGCTAATTTTTGTCGTTTTAGTAGAGATGGGGTTTCGCCATATTGCCAAGGCTGGTCTCGAACTCCTGAGCTGAAGTGATCCTCCCACCTAAGTGCTGGGATTACGGGCGTGAGCCAACGCGCCCAGCCGAAATTATGAATTCTATAGATTCTATCCTCATCAAAATCTTTACAAGCTCTAATTAAAAAGACAAATTCTAAAATTTTTATGGAAAAGCCAAGGTCCTAGAAGAGCCAAAACAATCTTTAAGAAAAAGAAAAATTCAGAGAATTCGTGCTATTTAATTTCAGGATTTAGTATAAACAACAATTGAGAGTGTGGCATCAGTAAAAGGACAGACAGATTAGTAGGACAGGGTCCAGAAACAGCCCATACATACAGTTTTCAGCAGAGGCACCAAAGAATTTAAATAAGGAAAGGAAAATCTTTGTAAACAAATAGTGCTAGAATAACTAGATAAACACTGGGGGAAAAAATCAAAGTTGAGCTCTACCACATACCACACACAAAAGGTAATTAAGGCCAGGCATGGTGGCTCACATCTGTAATCCCGGCCCTTTGGGAGGCCAAGGAGGTAAGATCACTTGAGTCCAGGAGTTTGAAACCAGCCTGGACAACACAGCAAGACTCTGTCTCTACAAAAAAGTTTTAAAATTAGTAGGGCATGGGGGCACACATCTGTGGTCTCAGCTACTCAGGAGACTGAGGTGGGAGGATCACTTGAACCCAGGAGGTCGAGGCTTTAGTGAGCCATGATCACACCACTGTTCTCTGGCCTGGGTGATAGAGAGAGACCCTGTCTCAAAACAATAATAGAAATGGATCAGAAATCTAAACATAAAATCTATAAAGCTTCTAGAAAAAAATAGGAAAGCATCTTTGAGGTCGTGGGGTAGGCAAAAATTTCTTATAGAGGCACAAAACATATAAAAGAAAATTGATCAAATAAATTTAATTAAGATTAATTAGAATCAGAACTTCTGTTCATCAGAAGGTTTACAACCACTTTGGAGAATTTTCTCACAGTTTCTTAAATATACATCTATACTATGAATCAGCAATTCTAGTCCTAGGTGTCTTCCAGGAGAACAAAACATATGTCCTCTAAAAGACTTGTACAACAAAAGTGACTTCTCCATACAAAGGAAATGATTTGGCCATATAAAGGAATGAAGTTCTAATCCATGCTAAAACATGGATGACATTGAAAACACTGTATTAAGTGAAAGAAGCCAGGTACAAAATGCTACATACTGTATGACACCATTTATACGAAATGTCAAGAACAGGCAAATCCCAGCCAGGCGCGGTGGCTCACGCCTGTAATCCCAACACTTTGGGAGGCTGAGGTGGGTGGATCACTTGATATCAGTAGTTTGAGACTAGCCTGGCCAACATGGCGAAACCCCGTCTCTACGAAAAATATAAAAATTAGCTGGGCGTGATAGCGGGCGCCTGTAAGCCCAACTACTCAGGAGGCTACGGCAGAAGAATCTCTTGAACCTGGGAGATGAAGGTTCAGTGAGCTGACATCACACCACTGCACTCCCACCTAAGTGACAGAAAGAGACTCTGTCTTAAAAAAACCAAACAAACAAACAAGAATAGGCAAATCCCTAGAGATAGAAGGTAGATCAGTGGTTGCCAGGGCTCAGGGAATACGGAGTGACTGCCAAGGGGTATGGGGTTTCTTTCTGGAGTGATGAAAATGTTCTGCAATTATATAGTGGTGATTGGTGCAGAACCCTGTAACTATAATAAAATCTATGGAATTGTACACTTTTTTCCCTTTTTTTGAGGCAGGATCTCGTTCTGTCACCCAGATGAGAGTGCAGCGGTATGATCACAGCTTATTACAGCCTCAATCTCCTAGGCTCAAGCAATCCTCTTGCCTCATTTTTTAATTTTTTTGTAGAGACATGGTCTCACTATGTTGCCCAGGTTGGCCTCGAACTCCTGGGCTCAAGCGATCCTCCCACCTTAGCCTCCCAAAGTGCTGGGATTACAGGCATGAGCCACCGCGCATGGTGGGTGCGGTGAACTTTATGGTATGTGAATTATATTTTAATAAAATTTTTATATAATTTGTTTCAAGGCTTGTACATGAATGTTCCTAAGAGCTTCATTGACAAGAGACCAAACCTCAAAGCAATCCAAATGCCCATCAACAGGAAAATGGAAAACAAATTGCAGCATGCTTATGCAACAGAATACTACTCAGCAATAAAAAAATAATAAACTCTTGATACATGTAACACAATGGAGGAATCTCAAAAATGTTACTTAAGATATTGATGCAAAAATAATATTGTCTGATTCTCTTTACATGGAATTCAAGAAGAGGCAAAGCAAATCTGTAGTGACAGAAATCAGAAGAGGGGCTTTCTATGGAGATTGATAGGAGTAGAGAGTGAGAGTATTTTCCATGGCAATGAATGTGTACCATATCCTATTTGGGTGGTGATTATACAGGTGCATTCGTTTATCAAACTAATTATATACAACTAAGATCTGTGCATTTCACTGTATCTAAATGTTACCTCAATTAAAGAAAATAAAAGGAAGTTAACATACTTTTTACAGTGAATGGCAGGATGTTTTCTACTTGATTCTCCAATTAAGATCCAATATTCAACTTCCTGTGGCGAGAGAGGTCCCCTGCTAAATATAAAATACATTCACAGTACGTTTAATAGTTACTCCCTTGAGTATACTGCTTCAAATATATATTAATAAAAGGCATACTAGAGTATATTCAAACCTGGCATTCATTCATCAAGAACAGACATTAGAGCTTAGGTGAGGGCAAATTTCTACAGGCCATTAAAGAGAACTCACAAATTAAATTTCAGCCTTAATCCTCTATTCAAAATCTAGGGCTATAAAATGTTTTAATATACCACCTCTAAAATTCTAGGAGGAAAAAAAAATCCTGGAATGCTATCTGCATTTTTCCACTACTCTTCTCCTTTCACTATGAATTCAAGACATCTCAAAACGCATCCTAAAAATGAAACCCTAAAGCAATGAAGTCTTTAAACACATTGATGTCCTAAACCCATCCCTGGACATTCTAATTCAAATAGGTCTGGAGTAGAGCCTGGGGATTTATATAGTTTTTTTAAGAAAATCTCACATGATTCTTAGGTACAGGCAGAAGTGAGGGACTCTCTTTTAAAGGGTACAAAGTTGGTTTAAAACCATGATTTATATTTGATAAATGTCTGAAATAAGGTGAAGCTGCAGGATGAAATCATAAAAGAAACATACAGTATACCTCACTTACAAGAAATTCCACCTCCAGAAAGATGAATAAAGCATTTCAGCATTGGGAGAGAACAAGAGAGTTCCCTCTTGCTCCTTATTCACAAAACACAACTTCCAGCTTCCTGGTTCTCCCAGGTCATTCCAACCTGTCTCAGAATCCCTCTCTTCCCCAAACCCGAGGGGTCTTTGAGTGGGACTCCAAAGCCACATGGCCTCCAGCCCCAAATAACCCATCCTGGCTGGGTGTGGTGGCTCACGTCTATAATCCAAGCACTTTGGGAGACTGACATGGTCAGATCACTGGAGCCCAGGAGTTCAAGACCAGCCTGGGCAACATGGTGAAACCCTGAAACCCCATCTCAAAATTAGCCAGGTATGGTGGTGTGTACCTGTAGTTCCAGCTACTCAGGAGGCTGAGGTGGGAGGATCACTTAAGCCCAGGAGGTCGAGGCTGCAGTGAGCTATGATCTCACCACTGCACTCCAGTCTGGGCAATACAGCAAGGCCTTGTCTCAAAAAAAAAAAAAAAAAACCCATCCTATCCCCATGACCAAGCCAATCCCTTTGCTCAAAGTACTCATGGCTTGTGTTTTCACCAATTCTTTCTTTCTTTCTTTTTTTTTTTTTTTACAGAAAGGATCTCGCTCTGTTGCCCAGGCTGGAGTGCAGTGGCATGATCTCAGCTCAGGCGATCCTCCCGTCTCAGCCTCCCAAGTAGCTGGGACTACAGGTGCATACCAACACACTCAGCTAATTTTTGTATTTTTTAAGAGACAGGGTCTCACTATGTTGCCCAGGCTGGTCTTGAATTCCTGGGTGCAAGCAATCTGCCTGCCTCAGCCTCCCAAAATGCTGGGATTACACCACTGCACCCCACCCACCAATTCTTAACTAGATACTTCTCCCTTGGCTTTCAACCATCCTGGTATTATCTCAACCCATCATAAGGAAAAGTGGCTAAGCAGGAAAAAAACCATTAAAACTTAGTCACCTTCTCTTTCTTAGGGATCATCTCTTCCATAAAGATGCAAGTTTACCAGTAAAGTTATATAGTTAATAAAACAGAAACTCTAGATTAGGCAAAAAAGAAATATAACCATGAAAGTCATGTAGTTTCTGACATTGGAAATAAAAATTGGCTCAGAGCTTCCTTGCAATCAGGACAAAGGGGGAACCCAGACAAATTCCATATTCTTCACTTTAAGAAAAGAAGATGCTTTTTAATTTACTCAGTTGTGACAATCTTCTTGACACTAGATTCTGTAATATATTGTTCATGTGGGACGTTGGATGAGGCACTGTGACATAGTCTATAAAATCCTTTGCAACTGTTTTATAATAAATGTAAAAATTACTTTTCAGGAAGGGTGTGGTGGCTCACACCTGTAATCCCAGCACTTTGGGAGGCCCAGGAATAAGGACCACTTGAGGCCAGGAGTTTGAGACCAGCCTGCACAACATAGCAAGACCCCATCTCTATAGAAAACACAAATTAAAAAATTTAATGAGCTGGGCATGGTGGTGCATGCCTGTAGTTCTAGCCACTCAGGAGGCTGAGGCAGAAGGATTGCTTGAGGCCAGGAGTTTGAGGCAGCAGTGACCTATAATTACACCATTGCACTCCAGCCTGGATGACAGAGTAAGACCCTGTCTCTAAGAGAAAAACAAGTGACTTTTCAAATGACTTTTTCCTATAATGACTGAACAACAGTATCTAAATGGATATTTTCAACAGCACAATTAACTAAATGCAATTCTGCAGAAGAATAAGTCATAATGTTTAAAGAATAGTCTAACTTGATGTCAGGAAAGCAGATGGCCAAGCCTCCCAATATCACAGACTTCGAAAATTTTTTAATTTTTTTAATTTTTTTTTTTGCAAGTTCTGCCTCCCGGGTTCACGCCATTCTCCTCCCTCAGCCTCCCGAGTAGCTGGGACTACAGGCGCCCGCCACCACGCCCGGCTAATTTTTTTTTTTTTTTTTTGTATTTTTAGTAGAGACGGGGTTTCACCGTGTTAGCCAGGATGGTCTCGATCTTCTGACCTCGTGATCCGCCCACCTCGGCCTCCCAAAGTGCTAGGATTACAGGCGTGAGCTACCGCACCCATCTATTTTTTAATATTTCTTAAAATGCACTTTCTAAAACATGTCAATGCTTACCTGAATGCTTTATTAGCTTTAACAGGGGTTGCTTCGAAGCCAATTGGACAAAAATAATGATTTTGGCAATGATAGATATAAGCCAGCGATTCATCTTTCAATCCACGGGTTAACTTTGACAGGGCCCCTGAAGCTATTAAAAACAAACAAACAAACAAACAAACTGAAAGCCCATAAAGCAGTGTCCATGCTTTACACAAAGGACTGGTTACGGGCTTAAGGACAGAAAAGACATTACTTGGAATACACTGACACTGCTGGGGAAAAACAAGAAGCTATTGATAGGTACAAAAAATGTTAATAAATGTATTCTGTTTTACTCTTTAAACTGAAATTCAGGTAAGCTCATTAGCAAACTAAAGAACTAAAATATGTCCTTGCTTACCAAAACCTTCTAATAACACACATACTTGTCTATGAAATTTACCTAGTGTATTCAGCAATGGTTTCAACTTTTCTGGTTGTACACCGCTGTCACTTAAAATTCTGAACAAGCATGCCCAATGTTAGCACATGCATTTATAAAGTATATACATATACCACTGTACTAATATGTCTTTATAAAAGATATACAAAAAGTTGGAATTTAAAATTAGGTTAAAATATAGAAGTTCTAATATATATGCAGTACACACATCCCAACTTAAAAAACTACTGATGTATATGAATAAAAATAAACTCCAGGTAATGATCAAGTTCTAAAAATGCAAACTTCTCCTACTAATGAGACAGCCAAGTAAAAAGGGCTTCCTGGAGAATCTCCAGCTGGCCTGCGTGCTGGGAGGATGGGGTTGGGCCTCAGGAAGTGCCCGCTGTTTGCAGAGGGGAGGAGCTTGGCCTCTCCTGTCCCTGTGTGGTAACCTGGGATTCAATCTGTGAGATGGGGGCCTGTTAGCAGGAACCCTTCTCACTTTGCTGAGTTTTTTCCTTTTCACCCAATAAATTCTGTTCCCCTTCACCCTTCAAAGTATCTGTGAGCCTAATCTTTCCTTGTTGTGTGATAAGAACCCAGATTTTTCTACAGACACTTTAATCTTTACACAAAACTTATGGAGGCTAGAGGAGTAGTCTTCACAAGCCAAGTGACAAGATAACATCTCTACAGAGACAGGCTGGTAGTACCACCACAACCTCTTATACCCACTCTTCCCTGGACATTTGCCATAATATAATAGTGGTCAATTTCAAAAGTATTACCATAAGAAATGACTTTTCACCAGCACTTAGTACTCAAAGCCATTAACTGAGGTTTCATTAACTGGCATGTCCTAGAAGAAGCTAAATTATTTATTCATAAACAGCCCATTAAAACTAGAAATCCTAAAAATAGATGAAGCAGATGAAAGCTTGCAAGTCATAGTTTCAGTGATCGACTTTCTGGCCACTGAAATAGCTGAAGACCACTAAGAGCAGCAGGTCCACGGCCGCAGAAGAGAGCCAAGGAGTGATGCACGGTCCCTCAAGTGCATTAGTAGGGAAGATGGAACAAGTAACTTTTATATAAGGTGGAATAAGATAGTGCCACAAAAGGGGCATAGAATTCAAAGGAGAAAGAGCACATCAGGTTTGAGGAGTCAAGAAGAAGTAGCATTCAAGATGAAACTTAATGAAGTGTCAGGATTTCAACAATCTAGACAGAGGAAAGAGCATTAGGAGAAAACAAAACCACTGGGGAAGAAGGAATATACTCAGGGAACAGCCCGTGATCTAGTTTATAGAATACAGGGTAGGATGGTATAGAGGAGCCTACTGTGGGACAACCCAACAATTTCAGGCCAAAATAAGAAAAAGATCACCCTCTGAAATAAAAGATAGTAAATACAGCATGCATTTATTTATTTATTTATTTATTTATTTATTTATTTTATTTTATTTTATTTTTTGAGACAGGGCCTTGCTCTGTCGCCAAGGCTGGAGTGCAGTGGCATGATCTCGGCTCACTGCAACCTCTACCTCCCCGGTTCAAACAATCCTCATGCCTCAGCCTCCCAAGTAATTGGGATTCCATGCACTCACCACCACGCCCAGCTAATTTTTGTATTTTTAGTAGAGACGGGGTTTCACTATGTTGGCCAGGCTGGTCTCAAATTCCCAACATCAAGTGTCCCGCCCCTCTCAGCCTCCCAAAGTGCTGGGATTACAGGTGTGAGCCACTGTGCCGAGCCAGTAAATACAGCATTCAACACATTAAGGTAGTTGTCCAAGAAAGTAATTCTGTGTATGAGAAGACACAAATGTATTACTGAGGGAAGCTAAATTCAGAATGAAGTTGAGTCTGTACTTCAGTATAGCTTTAAAATCTGAAACTTAAGCAATAAAGCAACCACCACCAAATGCAGAGCCATGATCTGCACGGCATAGAGAAAGGAGAAAAAAACTACAGGAATCCACTGGCCTGCTGCATGGAGAAGAGCAGGTATACTGAGCAGCCAATAAGAGAATTCTGGTCCCTTTGAGATTATGTTTCTTACTTCAAGTTACTCTGTTAACATTCTGACATTCTGAGTTTGCTTAGTATGAGCTTGTCCTGTAGACCCTGATCATCTATAGAGGAATGCTAGATAACTCCATAAGAACTTACTAGAGTATATTTTTACACCTTCAAAGACAAGAATAGCTTCTGAAACTCTGATAGGTAATCCAGCAATCTAACATTACTCTGCTAGGTCCTTATTCCCCTGACATCTTTTTTATTTTTAAAAAAAAAAAAGATGCCCAGGCTGGAGTGCATGGCACAATCTCAGCTCACTGCAACCTCCACCTCCCGGGTTCAAGCAATTCTCATGCCTCAGCCTCCCAAGTAGCTGGGATTACAGGTGCACGCCACCATGCCCAGGTCATTTTTTGTATTCTTAGTAGAGAAGAGGTTTCACTATGTTGGCCAGGATGGTCTCAAACTCCTGGCCTCAAGGAATCCACCCACCTCGGCCTCCCAACCTGCTGGGATTACAGGCATGAGCCACTATGCCAGCCTCCCCTGACATCTTTTAAATACAACTGGTACATGGAGGACAGCAGGGGAAGGCCAATTTGTGTCAGCTTGGAATGACACTAAGCAGTTTATGCTGTAAGCAAGCACCAAACAGCTCCTAAAGAGGAAAGGGGTATGTTAGCACTGCATGTTCAAGAGATTTATTATTTGTGTCTAATATTAATTGGAGAAAACCAGTACATGAGGAAAACAGAATACTAACGTATTGTCCACCGGAGATGTACTGAGGTGCTGCAGTCAGCTGGTAACAACAATCATGGTGAAGCGATGTGTGAGTTATACAGGAATGAGGCCAGAGACGGGTCTTCTCTGTTAAGCAAAAGTTATGAACTGCAATACCCACTAGAAAAAACTAAATACATGAATATAAATGCAATTTTCAAGCTAGCTGATTAAAAAAATGAGTCTGGACTTGCCTGGTGCAAATGTTGGTGGCTAAGTGAACCCATACTCGGAAGTTATCTGAACAGAGACCTAATGTTGGCAACTCCTAGAATAAATTTTCATTGTGACTAGTGACATCTCTGAAAAAAATACTCATATTAACAGCTAAGTCTTATCAAAATCCCTGGACTTCACTTTTATTCCATTAGTGTGCTTAGTTTACAGTTACTGAGAGCCCACTGGACATAAGCACCGGGGAGTCCCTGAATCACAACAGCGTGGTCCCCAGGAAAACGTAAAGCCCATTGTGAAAAACAGGCTTAGTGGTCCTTAAAAAACAATTTAAGCACAAAGAGAAGATAGATTTAAAAGTGTTTTGAAACAAATAGCGCCACTGACAATGGTTTTCACCAGTGAACATCCCAGAGAGAAATCAGAAAGCCTATCTCTGCAACTCTTTCTTCCACAATGGGAGAGAACGGAAGAGACGTCTGCTTTACACATGAACCACCCTACCGCCTGAATACCATCAGAATTCATAGGGTAACGTGTAATGTCGTGGGCATCATATCTAGAATGTAAGGGCTACTCAGAACAGTCCCTATGGTCAAGGAGCTGGACACTCACATTGAACAGGTGAAACACAATAAAACATAGCACATAGCAAATGGAAAATGATGGGTGTGAATAATCAGTACTAGAGGAATTTAGAGGAATCCAGGGCTAAGGTGGCCAAGGAACATATCAGAGATGAAGCAGGGCTTAACTGGGTCCCCCAATTAGCAAAGGTAAAGACAAAAATATTCCAGGAGGCGTACGCAGATTAATTATCCTTCAGGAAATGCACACAGAAAAGCAGTAAAAAGTCGAATATTCTGGAAAAAAAATTGAAAGTAGGAATAAAACTTGAAAAATATATTAAAACTTACTCAAAGAAATTACAGTAACCACCTCAACCCCCTAACAAAATAAAAGAAAACAAATTTAAGGAAAATAGGTAGTTTATCCCATTCCTCAATGAAAAGTTTGGATGTATGCTGGAGGAAATTTAAACAAATAGGTAAAAAAAAAAAAAAAAAAAAAAAAAAGTCATGGGGACCCAATGCTACACATCCTAGATTATTAAGGGAACTGGTTAACACATGTACCAAATCATTACATTTAAATAAGTCACAAAGAACTTGGGAGGTACCAGACTATTGGAAAATAAAATAAATAAAGTACAGATATTCAAAAGATCTACAAACGAGAATTTCTAGCAAAATTATAGTATAAAATCTTAAAGTTGGACAAGACAGTTGATCAAAAATCTTTTAAAATTCCAGAATAGTGGTTCCTAAGTCAACTCTCTCCATGGTCCTTTCAGTGTTTTATTCCATTCCATTAATTATAAAAGTATATGTTCTTACTTTGGGAATTTGATTAAATGTATACAGCTGATGTTTCCTCAATACCCAGAGTTTCTTTGATAGATTTTCTCTCTTATTCTAATTTCTCTGGGTCTTCCTGCTTCCCCTAATTTCCTTTACTTTGACTGACCCATCTCTTCATCTATCCTCTCACTCCATCTAGATACTGCTGATATTAATAGAAAAAGCCATTAACTACTCAAATGAAGTCCTCTTCTAATCAGCAGGCAAAAAGAAAACAAGTAAAAGGAATTATGAGTCTTGTTCTGGTGTCTCCCAGGGCCTTACTCATAATGCAGTCTTGGGACACAAGACTGAGAACTGTATTGTAATAGCTTTCCATTATATCCGACACGTAAGTATGACATTCGCTCCAGTGATCATTTCTATACTCCCAGACATGCATTTTGGTCCACACCCCATTAAAAGAGATATAAAGCCACCCTATGAATCAGTTAGGAAGTGATTCTGAGACAGTCTTAATCTCTTACTATTTATAATGTAAAAGGCAATGTTCAAGGCACTGCTAAGATGTAAAGTTGAAAACTTCAGATTCAATGAGTTGGCTTATTTCCTGTCCTTAGGAACACATGAAAAACTGTCAACTGAGAGACTCCAGAAGACAGAAGGAGGACGCACTGGGTTCTGATGGAAAGCAGGGCAGACCTAGCACACAGGTGCAGGTGAGTGTGTGTCTGGGAGTGTGGGGAGGGGAGAGCAGGCAGGAGCCAGAAGGAAAGATGAGCTACGGAAAGGGAAAGAGAAAACATTTTCCTTTCCACATCACAAGAGAGAGCTCTTGCAAAGGAAGAATGCCAGCTTTGGAATGGACAACAAAATTCTCTCCTAGAAGTTTCGTAACCCCAATCTCCTGAATTCCTCCTGACTCATATCCTCAATTGAGAATTCATTAAATCAACTCCTACTGAGCACCTAAGTATCAGGCACTGTGATGCACAAATGAGTAAGAACTTGGCCTAATCCTCAAGAAAGGCAACTCTAGTTTTTCTGCATGAAACCATACGGTGCACCAAGAATTACCTCGCAATGAAATCAAAGTTCTACCAGAGGCACACATGGTGCTGTGACAACCCAGGAGAGGAAGGGATTGAATCCTGCCTGGCAAGCAGAAGAAAAAGCCATCCCCCCAGGTTTTCGCGGGACACCACCATATCCATTTGTTATGCTGAAGTCCAAGATGGACAAATAAATAGGAATCCACCAATCACAAAGATATGAAATCCCACATTCCACATGCTCCACAGCAGGGCATCCCATCAGTGAGGCACATAGGCCTAAGGATGACCTGTACCTTGTGAAGAACAGGGAAACATCGAGGAGCCCAGCATGGCTGAACACCAGGGGAGGTAGGCTGAAGCAGGATATTCGAAAGCCAGTCCCTCAAACACCATGCTCAGGAATTTAGGCTTCATCCTCTAGGTTAGGGTTTGGCAAACTCCCACCAACAGGTAAATCCAGTCTCCAGACTGCAGCCTGTGTTGAAATGGGCAGCAAGCTAAAATGGTTTTTACATTGTTAAAAATCAAAAGAAAATTGGGCCAGGCACAGTAGCTCATGCCTGTAATCCCAGCACTTTGGGAGGCCGAGGTAGGAGGATCACTTAAGGCCAGGAGTTCAAGACTAGCCTGGGCAATATAGTGAGCCCCCATCTCTAAAAATTTAATTGAAAAAAATTAAAAAATAAAATTAGGCTGGGCACAGTGGTTCACGCCTGTAATCCCAGCACTTTGGGAGGCCGAGGCGGGCAGATCACAAGGTCAGGAGATCGAGACCATCCTGGCTAACATGGTGAAACCCCGTCTCTACTAAAAAAAATACAAAAAATTAGCCGGGCATGGTGGTGGGCGCCTGTAGTCCCAGCTACTCGGGAGGCTGAGGCAGGAGAATGGCGTGAACCCAGCAGGTGGAGCTTGCAGTGAGCCAAGATCGCGCCACTGAAATCCAGCCTGGGCAACAGAGCGAGACTCCGTCTCAAAAAAAAAAAAAAAAATTAATTAATTAAATTTAATTAAAAATTAGCCAGGTGCAGTGGCATGAACCTGTAGTCCTAGCTACTTGGGAGGCTAAGGGGAAAGGATCGCTTGAGCCTAGGAGTTCAAGGCTGCAGTAAGCCATGATCACAGCCACTGCATTCCAGCCTAGTGGACGGAATGAGACCCTCATCTCTAAAAAATAAATAATAAAATTTTTAAAAGTTCAAAAGAAAAATAATATTTTGTGACATGTGAAAATCATGTGATATTCAAATTTCAGGTCCATCAGTAAGGTTTCCCCAGGACACCACCATATCCATTTGTTTACATGTTGTCTATGGCTGCCTTCAAGATCCAAGCAGCTGCATCAAGCAGCTGTGACTGCCCCAGAACCATGTGTCTCTCAAAGCCAAGAATACTTACTATCAAGCCTTTTATGTAAAAACATTTGCCAACTACTGCTCCTCTAGGTTAATGATTTTCAGTACCGACACATCCAGGTGGTTATACAAGATGACCCCCTTTGTGGGCACAGAAACAAAATATTAGAACATTTATTTATAGTGACCCTCATATTTTAAAAAGAAATTAAGCTTTACTAGTATTTATTCTGTGGATTGAGTGTGGATGCTGTCTACACTATACAACCCGACATCCAAAGGTCCCAGGTCACACATGTGCTATCCTGAGAGAGGGGCAGGAACTCCACATGGTGGTGCCAGCTCAGGTTGCTAATTACTGTGCCTTGACACCCCTTACCCTCTCACTTGCTTTCACTGAACTGCTATGTATTCAGTTTACAGGGTGCAAAATGTCATTGGCAGACATTTTACAAAACTTTTAATGAACACAACTGACAGAATCATTATTATACCTTCTAATAACTGGAAAATGACCATAAAAATCTTTTGGACCAGAAAAAGGTTTGGCACATCTTGTGGAAGTAAACATTCAAGAACTATAAAAGACAATGCCAAATTATGCATTTTCTTTTCATGGCACATGAAGACACCTCAAATAAGATCCAGAAGAAACAAGAGACAGCAAAATCAGATATATACACATTTCCTACATTACACCAAATACGGAGGAAAAAGTTTCAATAGATTTAAAAAATAAAAGGGTTTGAAAATATGAGTAAGGAATGAGGTTATTTTTAAAAGCAGATTTTTAAAAGAACTACATATTTTAGAATAAAAATGATTGAAAACCTCTTTTAAAAAACTCAAACTCAATAGGCAGTATAAAAAGCAAACTAGACACAGCTGAAGAGAAAATTACCAAACAGGATAATATATCCTTTCTTAGTTTTTCGTTGCCTGATCACTTACTGAGAGTAGTGTGGTGACAGTCTCACTAGAAACAGAAATAAATAGCAACACAGCATTTAAAGCTGTGTTTTCCAGAAGGATAGACAGGCCCCATGTGAATGCATAGAATTTAGTCAGTAGGAATAAATGCTAGCACTTACTGAGTCCTTACTCTGTAACACAGCGTGCTAAGTACATTACAAGTATGTCTCCTTTTATCCTCACACTGACCCTATACAAATATAGAAAGATAAAAGATCTACATCAAGGCTCAGCAAGTGACTTGTTCAAGGTCACAAAACTAGTATGTGTAGAAAGCAACATGTAATCTCCAAGCCTGCCTCCAAGTAACCAACCTGATATACCCAATATAGGTCAACAGAAATATATCTGACTTTGTGCTCAGTCTTTTACCTTGGTAAACCATATACCCTCTATTGATAACAATTCTCTTCCTGATTAATCCTTGAGTCCTCTTCTCAAACAGGCCTGGACCTTAGACTTCTGTGTCCAGTTTTAGCATGAATCCTGCTAAGTCAGTTTAGAGAGAACCCACAACCCTTAATATCTAATCAAGTTCCTCACGGACCTCCCCTGCCAACTCCTGATGTCTCAGCCCTTGACCTGCCTTTAGCAAGAAGTCTGTTAGGCCAGTTTAGCAAGAATCCCCATACCCTTGACCCTCTTAGTAATATCCCACCCCCAAACCCCTCACTGTGTCCCTTGGCTATAAAGTCCCAGTTGTCTTTGTTGTCTTTGCTGTATTCAGAGTTGAGCCTGATCTCTCATTCCTACTACAATAGGCCTTTCACAAGTCTAAAATAAAGTCTTCTCACCCTTTTAACAAGTGTCAGAATAATTTTTTCTTTAATAATGTATTACGATTTTCTGATTTATACAGTCAAAAGATTGTAACAATTTTAAAAATGGAAATTGCTAAATAGTACAAATTATTTAATTAGCACATAACTAAAATAATCCTTGAGATCAACTCCATTAATATTTCTGTTATAAACAAGACTATTTTATAGCAGAACTCTGTCACTTCAACAGTCAATTTTCCTGCCATTATATGTTACCACACAGGTCTAACATCAAATATTCTCAAATCCTTACATTCCTTCTTAGGAAGAAAAACTGCTAACTCCCTGCTGCTTCCTTAGAGTTTTACTAGCATGTGCGCGTACACACGCACATACATACACACACAAACACACACACACACCACGGACCCAAACAGTACAATGTGTTAGAGTAGTGTTTGTGATATACCTTAAAGTTCTAAAGGTTCTACATAAAAAGGTTAGAAGAGGTAAAATATTAAACTGCATATTAAAAAGTGCCCTACAGATTACATGCAAGTAACAGACTGTGCTGAGGGTTTACATAATGTCCCAGGAAGCTAAACAGGCAGTCTTTGAGATGAACTCTAAACCGTGTGTGTGTATGTGTGTGTGTGCATGTGTGTATGTGTGTGTGTAAATCTTCTATATGTTTACCTACCAGTTTCTCCTGCTGTTTTATTCTTCCCATGAGGCTTATATAGAACATAAGAGCATCCTTTTACATGGAAGTGGTCATTAATTTGTCTAAACCACCTGAAAGTAACAAGAAGATTTGTTCATGGCAACAATTCTACAACAAAGATGGCATTATTCCAATTCTAAAGAAATTCAGGCATAGCCCAAAGTTGGTATACCTATGAGAGGTCGAAGCCCAGAAGCTGGATACATGGTTTACTATCAATACACATCTACATCATTATTATTTTGCAAAACTAGAAACACGATATTGCCTCTAAGAGGGTCTTCATACCTCATAAGTGTTGTATTTCCCGTGAAAGGACCAAACCTAATATCTTCAAATGGAGGTTGAAAGCCCAGAATATGTAAAGCTTCTTCTTGGGTAATAGGTGGAAGGCTACAAAAGAAACATTCATTGCCTTTCATTTTTCAATTCCAGTCATATGCAAATACAGCCTATCTCAATGTTAATATGTTTGTCTGATTTGCAAATAATATTAGTAATATTTTTCATTATTTTATTTTATTTTTTTTTTAGAGACAGGTTCTCACTCTGTAGCCCAGGCTGGAGTGCAGTGGCGTGATCATAGCTCACTACAGCCTTAAACTCCTGGGCTCAAGTGATCCTCTTGCCTCAGTCTCCTAAGAGACTAGAAATACAAGTACATGCCATTGTGCCTGGCTAGTTGTTTTTATTTTTTTACTTTGTAGAGGTGGGGTCTTGCTTTGTTGCCCAGGCTGGTCTCAAACTCTTTGGCTTCAAGCAATACTCCCGCCTTGGCCTTCCAAAGTGCTGACATTACAAGTGTGAGCCACTGTACCCAGCCCATTTTTATTTCACTGAAAATAATATGTATATATTTTAAGCTAAAAGACTTACACTAAAATACAGCAGGGTTTTGTTAAATTTATAAAAAATCTATTCTTAAATTTTTTCTGTTATAGAAAAAGCAACATCAAATTACTTTGGAGTTTGGGGATACTGATAGATTGACATACTTACTTTCCAGCTCCCATTGTGCTGTATAAGAAATTCCAACAAGAAATTAATGAGGAGATACCACAAGAAGTCTTATACTGTGGTCGGCTTATGCAGTACCTGAGAAAACAAAAGACTGTTTTCTTCACTTTAATGAATACAAAATATGCATGCTAGAAATAGAAAACTCATGGCAATTAAAGGTGTTAATATAATGAAAACTTTGATCCCCTAAGTCAATGTAAAATCTTCCATATTCACTTATTAATCATGTCATAAATATAAAATAATAAATCACCTGCTTTAACAAAAATAGCTAAGTATGACTAACTGCCAGTTAAAGTGGATGTTATCCAAACCAATGGGAAAAAAAGTAATGATATATCACCTATTAAAAGTTTGGTGTAAACTCTTGGTTGAACTGCTTACATGATTATTTGCAACTTCAGAAATACAAGAGAAACAAACCATTGCCCCCACATGTCAACCTCTCAGAGAGATTCTTCAACCCAAACAAAAATTCATCCATTTATTACCCACTGTGTCCATCTAAAATCCTTGGGCAAGAAGCCACGAAGCAGTGCTTCTCCTGTCACAGAGAAGTTTAAAAGTGAAATACAAAATCCTTCCATGGCATGATTCAGTGGCACTAAGCAATCCAGACAATTTTCCAAACCGTCATGATTCAAGAAAAGAAACTGGGGCAAATGTGAACAGAAGGAGAAAGAGACAGACTATTTATTTATTCTGTTTTAAGAAGAAATACGTTTGCTTTCTTTTTTTTTTTGAGACAGAGTCTCGCTCTGTCGCCCAGGCTGGAGTGCAGTGGTGCAATCTTGGCTCACTGCAATCTCCACCTCCCAGGTTCAAGCAATTCTCCTGCCTCAGCCTCTCGAGTAGCTGGGAAGACAGGCGTGCGCTACCACAACCAGCTAATTTTTGTATTTTTAGTAGAGACAGGGTTTCACTATGTTGGCCAGGATGGTCTCAATCTCTTGACCTTGTGATCTCCCACCTCAGCCTCCCAAAGTGCTGGATTACAGACGTGAGCCACTGCACCTGGCCAAATGCGAAGCTAGTCAAGCGTGGTTGTAGGGGGAGACAATGTTAAATCAGCTTAACAATAACCCACAACACTTGTTGGCCTTCAAATGATCTTCTCCTAACTGCTTTCTAAAGAAGGTGCTAAGAAGTAGCCACAATGAAACAAAGAAACAAGACCTATCATCACTAAGAGCAACTTTAGTGTGGTCTGAAAATTAATTACAAAATGAAAAATTAGACATATGCATGTGTACATATATGCATTTGTATATGTATATATACTGTGCATATTGGCACACATACAAGTTAACCATGACCCTTCAATATTTTTTTTTAAGTTCCAGTGTATACATGCAGGATGTGCAGCTTTATTACATAGATAAATGTGTGTCATGGTGGTTTGCTGCATCTATCAACCCATTACCTAGGTATTACACTCTGTGTGCATTAGCTATTTTTCCTGATACTCTCCTGTCCCCGGTTCCCACCCCGCGACAGGGCCCAGTGTGTGTTGTTCCCTCCCTACGTCCATGTGTTCACATTGTTCGGCTCTCACTTATCAGTGAGAACGTGTGCCATGAGCCCTAAATCTGTAGACTCAACTACGCAAACTGACACACAAAAGCTAATAACTATCACTTAACATACTAAGTGCTGTCTTCAACACCTTATTGTCAAATCTATTGAGTCCTCCCTCAGTTTTGCTTTGTTCTTTAATTGTGATAAAAACATACAACATCAAATTTATCATGTACACTATTTTTAAGTGTACAGGTCAGTAGTGTCAACTATATGCAAATTGTTAGGCAACAGAACTTTTTCATCTTGCAAAAATGAAACTCTTTACCCACTGAACAACACAACTCCCTTTTACCCCTTTCCCCCATCCCTGGAAACATGAGCAATTTACTAATGTCCTTATTCAAGTAATCTGCCCTAGTTGTTTAAATATGAGTGCGAACTCCAACCTAAGAGACCTTTGTGGACAAGTGATTATTAACAGTTCTGTCATCATAAGCTATATGGCCCATGCTGATAAAACACAAGCAACTCATTCATTTACTGATTTTTTTTTCTGCTGTGAATATTTTTGCCAGAGTTCAATTTTGGGGATTATTTTGCAAGTCCAATACTAACAGTGTTTTATATTTTACAACATTTATCTTTACATATATTTACTAACAAAGTATTGCATGCATGTATATATTTTTTCTCATAACACTAAACTTGGCCTGAAAGAATTTTTAAAAAGGAGAGGGAAAGGGGAATTTCTCTTAAGATTTTTCATACTTTTTCATCAATCTAAACTTGTTTCCTAGTCTTGTTTATGACCAGGTTAAAATGCTTACCAACATTCTACTATCTTCTATGGGACTTTCCATTCTAACCTAATCTTGTAATATTCTCAGTGGAAAACAGGCTTATAGTCCTGGTGATGTTTTCCCCTCAGGGTATTTCTCCCATCTATCCTTCCTAGTCCTAGCCTTCATGGCCTCACATGTTATACTATTAACATGTAGTTACACAGATTTGTTGTTGAAACAAAGCTTAAATCTAAGTGATTAGAAGCACAAACGAGCAAAACCTTCTTTTCAAAGAAACTAAAATGAATGTTTGTGACTTTAATGTCTCTTCTCCATTATTCCCTACATACTAACTATTCCAAATTTATCTTGATAAAAGTTACTTTTGTTAAGAAATCGTCCATGGCTTATCTTTAACTCAGAAAAAAAATCTAAATATTGAGCCTGATATCTAAGAAACAGATCATGACATGTATTACACGCAAACAGCATGAATGTTGAGTCTGACTCTTCAGCTTCAACACAAGATCTTCTACTTATTAGCCATGTGACACTGGCAGGTTTCTTGGCCTCTCTGAGCCTCACTTTAGACAAGCTACTCTACTCTTCATTACCCACATTCCAGAGACACTTTGCTGTAATTCTTTCAAAGACCCTTCACCCCTCCAACCCTTCATATTTCCTCCCTTAAGACCCAGGACCTTAGTAAAGCATTTTGGTGATCATTACCTCCTTTCATGGTTAATTAGTGATTCATACCCATCACGTGACAAACTGCCTAAGATATTTAACATTTTTCTGTTTAGTCCCCTCACCTCAACTGGATTGTAAACCTTGGGAAAACAAAGACAATGTTGTGTGCATCTCTGTTTCTCAGCCTACAGCAAAGGGTCCAATATTTATTAAATAAGTGATAAAAATATATTTCTAAAATGTCATACAAAGGAATTTTAAAAACCCAAATCAAGGTCAGTAATACATAGAAGTTGTCATGAATTAAACTTGTTTTCATTAGACTAGGAACTGTATTTTAAGATAACCAAATAGCCCCAGTTGATCAGTGAAAGCTACAGAAGAAGGCTGGGTAATAAAAGTAAAAAAAAAAAAATTGGAATTTTGAAATATAACCATTTTGCAACAAATATTCAGACAAGGATCATCAATGGGTTTGGGTTGTCAATACATTTGGCTAAAACCATAAGGTAAAAAGCTGATGGAACCTGGCTATTACCTAATGCCACTCTGTCACTCTACTGATTACTTGAGGGTAGCAGAGGAGAAAGAAAGAACTCGTCAATGTAGAATACAGCTGTCACCACCTTAACCCAGTAATCACTTAGAATTGCTAATACTGGATAATCAGATACCATGTGCCTTCTGATGTGAAACCTTTGAAGTATGAGGGCCCACTTAAGCAGTGTTCTTGCATAAAATGTTGTACTGGAATTTAATCAAGTCTTTATATTCAACTTCCAGTTTACAGGAAATATTGAGGTTAGATGAATAATTTAGGAAACTAAAAGGAAAATACAAATCTGGAATGTAGGACATTCTACAAAATATCTGGCCAAGTCTCTTCAATAAGTCAATCTTTATTATTCTCATTTGTCGATTAAAATAATAGAATTTTTAAAAGACAAGGGGGAAAGTGGGGTGGAGACTGACCTAGATTGAGAGAATTATGGGTCATGACAAGCAAACATGTGGTTCACAACTGGGTCCCACTTTGAACAAACAGATATGAAGACCTTTTCAGAACAATCTGGGAAACATGAATTTAGCCTGGGAATTAGACACTAGGGAAATATTGTTAATCTTATCAGGTATGACAAAAGTATTGTGGTTAAGTAGAAAAAAGTCATTTTTTAGAGATGCATACTTAGGTAACTTGAGATGAAATACAATAAAAATCAGTCACTTACTTGAAAATTCTTCAGCAATGAAAAGCTAAGTATGTAACTACATCAAAAGGTTAATCATTGTTAAATCTACATGGCAGTTATGTGGAGTCACACAGATGACTCTAATAATCAGCCGAGTTTGGGAAAGACCAGCATAACTCATTATTAATCTACTTCAAACATTTGTGGTAGACTTTAAATATTCAGAAATCCTGGTAATAATTTTAGAAATAAAAATATTTATGATACATATAGTGTATTAATTTGTAAACTGCTACGTTATTGCCAACATATATTACATATTTCAAAAATGAAAAAAATAAAAACTGATAACATCACCATCGTCTGAGGTCCAATACTTTCCGCTGTTTAATATCTTCAAGAGGAGAATGCTGAGGACATTCCTTCTGATATCTTCGCTTTTTATCTGAAGTTTTTCTCTTGGAAACTTGTTTCTTTGCATTGCCTAGAATACAAGAGTATAAAATAAGCAAAATGCTTAAGATGAAGTAAACTGAAATGACAAAAATTAATTATGCACCAAAATTAAGAAGTAACTGCCTTAATAATTCTGCTGAGAAAGTGCAAAGAAAAAATAATAACAAATAAATAACTGCCACAGGTTCTAAAAATGATATTTGCAAACACAATGAAGATACATGTATTTTCAATAATAGTCCCCTACCTTAAAGAGAAAGAATAAAAACAAATTTAAACAACCATGAATCCTATTTCGTGTCAGGTTCTTATACTCCAATTCCAGAGTTAGTCACTTAGCTGGTGGAACAGTCAATCACTAAATCTTTAGCCACATCCAGAAAATCAAATTATCGACAGTAAAAAAATTTAACTAGACCACTTTCCAGAAAATGAAGGCTTTCTATAAAACAATAAAACCAAATTAAAGCAACTCTGTTAAGAAAGTAAAGGCACCAGATCCATTAATGTGATGATGTGATGTTTAAAAATATCTCTGGACCGACAGAGACGACAGAATGAATGAAGAATGATGCACACATGTACAATACTAAAATGCAACTCTAGCACAGAAACTAGAATGAAAAGCAAGCCTCCTGTGTGCATGTATGCATGTATGTATGCATGTACACACACACTCATACATGCACACACATACAAACATTCTCCAAAAGACCCTCAAGACAAACAACAGTGGTTACTACTGGGGAAGGGAGAATTGGGAGCTAGACAAAAGGAAGCCAAAAGTAAGAGTGAGAATTTGTACTTTTTAATTTTTTTTAATTTTTGAGAGTACATAGTAGGTGTACATGCTTAGGGGTACATGAGATGTTTTGATACAAGCATGCAATGTGAAATAACCACATCATGGAGAATGGGGTATCCATCCCTATACTTTTTATTTTTATAAGTTTTATTTCTAAATTGTTAGTGAAGTATCTAGTAAAAAATTATATAAAGTAAAATATCAATAAATAACATCCAAGCCTCATTTCACTAAAATACTATTAAGATTTCAGATAGCTATGCTCAAATACTTTAATCTTTCACACATATTCTATTTTACAACAGTTCTGTTACAAAAATTAACTGAAGGCTAATATTTCATTTTTATGAGTCATTCATAAATTATAAAATAGATTATATACATATATGCCTAGTAAGCAAACATGGAAAGAGATCGGTTTTATTCCTTCAAGATACTATACACAGAAACCATATGACACCTACGAACAGCTGGAACTCAGGAACTATTATTACACAGGGAATTTCTGTAAAAATGTAATAATAATGAAGACTATAAAGTCAAGAATCAATGTTTCACCTTCCTTTTAATTATTCTTTTTGTTTGTTTGTTTGTTTTGAGACAAGGTCTTGCTTTGTTGCCCAGACAAGAGTGCAGTGACGCAATCTCCACTCATTGCAACCTCTGCCTCCCGGGCTCAAGCAATCCTCCTACATCAGCCTCAGGAGTACCTGGGACCACAAGTGCGTGCGACCATGCCCAGCTAATTTTTGTATTTTTAACAAAGTCAGGGTCTCCCTATGTTGCCCAGGTTGGTCTCAAACTCCTGAGCTCAAGCAATCCACCTGCCTCAGCCTCACAAAATGCTGGGATTACAAGTGTGAGCCATCATGCTCGACCCTTTTAATTATTTTTTCTAAGTTTTTACAGAGAACACACTTTTCACAGAGCTGAACATCACTGGCAAAGGTGAGCAATTGTGCCAAATCTCATTGTGCCAAATTTCCTTGACTCTTAGAGAGTCAGATAACAGAAGAATTCGTTTCTAACATTTCTTGAGATGTCTTCACTGCCTAATAATGACTTAATTCCCTAAGTAGTTTTCCCAGCCACTTAAAATGTTAAGGCTAATGAAACATAGAAATGTGTGACCTTGATAGGCTCTGCCAACAGTCTGTACTCACACTTTCCTCTAGGGTTCCATGACCTTGCCCCCTATTCTCTTTTTGTTGAATCTCGGATTGCCCCTGGGATCAATTAGCATATACGGCCCAAATGAGCATACTTCATAAAATCCCCGCACTGCCACAGAAAGAGCTGGTCCCACAGGCAAAAGTTCTTTTGACTTGAGGGAAAGAAGCCACATCAAAGTGAAAGCTCCGTTTGAGATGGGAACATAGAAGAGCAACACCTGCATCTTCTGCCTCCCATCACATCAGCTTCAAGAACCTTCTCCCACTGCTCCTTCTCATTACTGAGTTCCTTCTTCCATTCCTCACCCTACCCACAGCACACACACACAGCCTAAACACCAAACACACACACAGACAGACAGACACACACAGACACATACACACACAAATATATGTATTCACCACACTGACTTTTAGAAAAAGGTATGAGAAGAGCAAACAAAAGCAGAAAATCCACTGTCTTTTTTTACTGGAAGAACCAAAGGACAGAGTCCTGTGCAATCACCATCACTGAAAGTGAGGTGAGAGGAAACCCAGAAAGAAGAGAGCCACAGAGAAGAGGGGGCCCAAATTCTGTGTATAAATTTGGCCCAAACCTTGGACTGACCCCTGGACCATGCATGCAAGGAGCAAATTCAAGCAACACAGCTGAAAGAGCTGAACTGAGATGGTTGGAGCTGTACCAAGGAGACAGAATTTACAGTTTTAGTTCAACCAAATTAACTGCCTCCCAAAACCAAAAAAAAAATCAACACTTTGAAGGAATATACCAGAGTTGCCATAACATAATAGTCCCACTCTCTAGGATACAATGCAAAATTATAGAACATGTAAGGAAAGTGAAAAATATGACTCATTCTCAAGAAAAAAGATAAGGCCTACTGTGAGATTGGCCAGATTTTGAAATTTGCAGATAAGAAATTAAAGTAGATATTATAACTCTGCATTATGACATAGATAAAATGCTCTTGTAATAAATGAAAAATATAGCAAATCTCAGATGAGAAATAGAAGCTATAAAAATGTAAATTCTAGAACTAAAATAAATAGATGGAAAAATATATACCATGCAAATATAATCAAAATAAAGCTGAGGAGCTTTATTAATATCAAACAAAGTAACTTTCAGAACAAGAAATACTTCCAGGAATAACGAAATATATTTCATAATGATAAAAGGGTCAATTCAGGAAGAAGGCCTAAATCTCATAAATGTATGTGAACTTAATAACAGAGCTTCAAATTACATTTTTAAAAAAATTAACAGAATTAAGTGCAGTGTAGGAGGCACCAGGAATCTGTCTCCCCACCTAGACAACTGCACTGGCAGAACCTGTCTGATGTAATTATTTTGGAATTCCAGAGTCTATTCAAAGGATTGCAACTTTCAGAGGAAGTCCTGAACAGTAAATGCAAATTTTGGTCAATTTCAGTACATAGCAAGGTACAACTACCTATCCCCAAGTCCAAGAAACTGTGCATATGTTCCTGGAGAAGCTCCAGGCAGTTTGTGGGAACCATGGTGGGCAAAAAGGTCCATGTCCTGTGAAAATTGGAAATCTGTGTTCTGATTGCTGACTGCTGCTTCTGATCTTGAAAGCACAGATACAGGGGGGCAGCCATTGTTGCAACTCTCCCTCCAATGTTGCAAGCCCCTCCCACTACAACAGAAGCAACTTCCAGAGGACTTAAGGGGCCAGCACCTTTGGTGTGGTTTTTTTGTTCTGTTTTTTTTTCTCTCCATTTTCTGTTTGGGGAGCCAGACATTTCAAAAACAGTATATTCAAAAGCAATCACTTATACAGGGAAATGTAGAAAATCACTGTACACACTCAGAGAAAGGCAGGGGCTTTTCCCTGAGAAGCCCTTAAATGTATACCTCAGGTTGATTACCAGCATAGAAACAGCCTATAGCAATCAAAAAACAAAAACTAAAATCAACAAACTCTGGGAAAGATGGGTATTGATTTCCAGAGTTACTGCATTATTAAATAATATTTGAATATCTAGTTTCCAACAACAACAACAAAAAATCACAAGAAACAGAATAAGGCCCATTCAAAGAAACAAAAAAATATATAAACCAACAGAAACCATCTCTGGAAAGACCAAATGGCAGACTTGCTAGACAAGGACTTCAAAACCACTATCTTAAAGATGCCAAAAGAACTAATGAAAGATGTATGTATGAAGAACATGGAAATATCAATGAAGAGATAGAAAACTTAAAACCAAAAATAAATTCTTAGGCTGAAAAATGTAATAACTGAAATGAAAAACTCACTAGAGTGATTCAAAGGCAGTTTTGAGCAGGCAGAAAAATTAGTGACCTTGAAGATGGGAAAACTGAAATAATTGAGTATGAGGAACAGAAAGAAAAAGGTCTGAAGAAAAGTAAACAGACCTTAAGGGACCTGGGGACACCATCGAGTGGACCAATCTATACATTGCAGAAGTTCCAGAAGGAGAAGACACTGAAAAAGGGGTAGGAGATTATCCAAACAAATAATGCCTAAAAACTTTCGAAATCTGATTTAAAAAACATGAATATAAACATCCAAGAAACTCAACAAATTCCAAATAGGATGAACTTAGAAAGACCCACACCAATATACGTTATAATAAAATTGCAAGGCCGGGCACGGTGGCTCACGCCTGTAATCCCAGCACTTTGGGAGGCTGAGGCAGGCGGATGACCTGAGGTCGGGAGTTCGAGACCAGCCTGACCAACATGGAGAAACTCCGTCTCTACTAAAAATACAAAATTAGCCAGGCATGGTGGTGCACGCCTGTAATCCCAGCTACTTGGGAGGCTGAGGCAGGAGAATCGCTTGAACCCAGAAGGTGGAGGTTGTGGTGAGCCAAGATCGTGCCATTGCACTCCAACCTGGGCAACAAGAACAAAACTCCGTATCAAATAAAAAATTTAAAAATTGCAAAAAGACAAAGACTCTTAAAAGCAACACAAGAGAAGCAACTCATCACATACAATGGACTGTTAATAAGAATATCAACAGATTTCTCATCAGAAACTTTGGAAGCCAGAAGGAAGTGGGCTGATATATTCAAAGTGCTGAAATAAAAAAAAAATTCAAACAAGAATTCTAAATCCAGCAAAACTGTCCTTCAAAAGTGAAGAAGAAACTCAGACATTCCCAGACAAACAAAAACTGAAGGAGTTTATTACCACTAGACTTGCCCTGTAAGGAATGCTAAAAGGATTCCTGCTGGTTGAAATGAAAGGTCATTAGCTAGTACCTCAAAGCTATAGGAAGAAATAAATTTACCTCAGTGAAGGTAATACACGAACAATTATAAAAGCCAGTGTTATTTTGTTAGTTTGCAACTCCAGTTTTTGTATTCTATATGATTTATGAGACTAATACATTTTTGAAAAATTATTATTAGCTTAAAAGCTAGTAGTAGGCCAGGAGCAGTGGCTCATGCCTGTATTCCCAGCACTTTGGAAGGCCGAGGCAGGAGGATTGCTTGAGCCCAGGAGTTCAAGACCAGCCCTGGCAACATAGTGAGACTCTATCTCTACAAAAAAATATAAAAAATTAGCCAGGCGTGGTGATGTGCACCTGCAGTCCCAGCTACTCAGGAGGCTGAAGTGGGAGGATTGCTTAAGCCTGGGAGGTCAAGGCTGCAGTAAGCCATGGTCGTGCCACTGCACTCCAGTCTGGGCAAGAGAGCAAGACCCTATTTCAAAATAAAAAATAAAAATAAAAAAGCTATTATTATAATAACTTTGGTTTGTAACTCCACATTTTGTTTTCCACATTATTTAAGAGATTAATACATAAAAATTATTAGTTTATGTTTTCAGACACACAATATATAAATTTGTAATTTTATAACATCAATAACTGAAAGTTAAGGGGGGATGAAGCAGTATAGGAAAAGAGTTTTTACATATAAATACCAAGTACTAAAATGACAAAAGTCTCTCCTTATCAGTGATTACTTTAAATGTAAATGGATTAAATTCTCCACTCAAAACGCAGAGACTGGCAGAATGGATTTTTTAAAAATATGTTTTTGTATACGTGAGTTCACACACAAAAATAGAAACAGAAAAAATTAGCTAACTATATGCTGTCTCTGAAACACTCACTTTAGATCTAGAGATACAAATAGGCTGAAAGTAAAAGGATGGAAATAAGTATTCCAAAGCAAATAGCACCCAGAAGACAGCAGGGGTGGCTATAAATAAACCAGTCATAAAAAGACAAATACTATATGATTTCACTTACATAAGGTACCTAGAGTAGTCAAATTCACAGTGACAAAAAGTAAAATTGTGGTTTCCAGGGACTGTGAGGAGAAGGAATGAGGATTTATTGTTTAATGGGTACAAAGTTTATTTTGTAAGATGAAAAGAAGGGCTGGGCGCGGTGGCTCACGCCTGTAATCCCAGCACCTTGGGAGGCCGAGGCGGGCGGATCACGAGGTCAGGAGGTCGAGACCACGGTGAAACCCCGTCCCTACTAAAAATACAAAAAAGTAGCCGGGCGCGGTGACAGGCGCCTGTAGTCCCAGGTACTCGGGAGGCTGAGGCAGGAGAATGGCGTGAACCCGGGAGGCGGTGCTTGCAGTGAGCCGAGATCGCGCCACTGCACTCCAGCCTGGGCGACAGAGAGAGACTCTGTCTCAAAAAAAAAAAAAAAAAGAAAGAAAGAAAAGAAAAGGAAAGAGATTTGGAGATGAATAGTGATGATGGTTGCACAACAACGTAAATGTACTTAATGCCACTAAACTGTACACGTAAAAATGGTTAAGACAGTAAATTTTCTGTTATTAGACATGTATTAGTTTTTAAAAAAGAAATTAAATGCAGAAAAGACAACTTCACAATCATAGTTGAAGATTTTGAACACCCTTCTTTTGGTAATTGATAGAACAAGACACAAGTTAAGCAGAGACACAAAAGATGTGAATGACACTTTCAAACACTTTGACATAATTCATATTTATAGATACTCCCAATGACTGCAGAATACACATACTTTTCAAGTGCACATGGCACATTCACCAAGATAGACCATATGTTGGGTCATAAAACAAGTCTCAGTAAATTTAAAAAGACTGAGAGCATATGCCCTCTGTCCACAATGGAACTAAACTAGAAATCAATATTTAGAAAAACTATTAATATCTAGAAATTAAACAGCATACATCTAAGTAATACATGTATCAAAGAATAAATTGCAAAGGAAATTAGAAAATGTTTCCAATTAAATAATAATAATAAGCATATCAAAATTTGTGAGCTGCAGCTAAAGCAGTACTT
Organism: Pan troglodytes; assembly: GCF_028858775.2. NCBI lineage: Eukaryota > Metazoa > Chordata > Mammalia > Primates > Hominidae > Pan > Pan troglodytes. The sequence continues at coordinate 108,422,181 of NC_072412.2, read as the reverse complement.
AGAGAGCAATTTGGAGTATTATATGCTTATGGTAGAAAAGTCTAAAATCAATGATCTAAGCTTCCATCTTAAGAAGTCAGAAAATGAAGAACAAAGTAAACTCAAAGTAAGTCAGAGGAAGCAAATAATAAGGAGCAGAAACCAATGAAACAGAAAACAAACAATTGAGAAAATTAACAACGCTAAAAGCTGGTTATTTGAAAAGATTAACAAAATTGATAAACTCCTAGCTAGACTGATCAGTTTTAAAAAAATAGAGAAAATAAATTAATTACCAGTATTAGGATGCAAAAGGAGTTGTCAACAAAGATTCCTTAGATGTTAGAGGGATAACATTAACTTTAAGCCCCCAAATTTGACAACGTAAATGACATGGACAAATTAAAATTTGTCAGAAATTAACAGAAATCAAGACAACTCCATAATTATAAATACAGATTTTAATATCTCTCTGAAAATCCTCAGAAAACAGGAGGAAAAAACACTTCCCAACTTTTCTTAGAAGATTTGCATAGCCCTAATTCCAAAACTGGCCAAAGGCATTAGACAAAAAGAAAACTGCATACTCATTACCCACAAATTTAGACAAAAAAAGCAAAATCCCCCTCCTACCCTTAAGAATTACAAATTTACATAACATTCTATGAAACAAATTGATTTTGCAGATGAACAAGCAGAAGCATTAAGGTTTTACAAAATCATCAGAGAAGACTAGAAGTAAATACAAATCCTAGTTTGACCTCCTCTTATTAACTCTGCAACTTCGGTCTAGAGATTTATCCCTTCTAAGCCTCAATTTCTTCACCTACAAATGGGGCTAACAGTACCTGCCTCATAAAATTCCTGTATTACTTTGAATTCAAAAGAAAGAAGTGTAAAGTATTTCTATCTGCCATAGGACCACCCCATTGCAACTGTGAAAGTTATGCACAACCTCGGTAAACAGCATCCTCTTAAATTGAGCAGTACACAACCCACTTGGTGGTACATGGAGGCTTTGCTGGGTGCCTAAAAAAATTCTAACAACAAAAAAAGCTAAAACCTTATATAGCAGGAAGAAAAGATGTTTGGTCAGGAAATACAACTTCATGTGCCTATAAAACTCTGAAACAGTAGTAAGTTATTCTAGCCATGTTATTAACATTTTCTAAGCTACCATCTGTTTATAATATTTTACAACATTATTAGATTTTCAAATCTCTCAAAATATTTAATACAAAGCTTATGCTTGAAGTTTCCAGTGGAAGCCCTGTAATGAACTACATGCCCTATGTCAAGGTTACTTTCCTAAAATTACAATGACAGACAAGATGATAGCCATGTTCCTTATCTAGTATTATACAAGGAAACTATGTGTAATGGCAAGATTAAACAAGACATAGTGTTTGTTTTCTCATTATTTTCACATATGAACTTCATGGCTCCCTCCTTACCTGATTTGTGTTTCGAATTTGTGGTCACCCCATCAAATTCAGATTTATCAATTTCCCATGCGAGAGGTAGCTTGCCCAGGCTGTTGGATAAGTTTTCCAAGCTATTTTCTTCATTGTAGATAATTTCCGATGTACTAGTCGGGATACCAATGTATCTTGATGAATTATTTCCAGCAGATAAAGAGGTACTATCAGGGAGGCAAGAAGAGCGGGATGGATTTGGAGTTTTATAGATTGAGGTCGCCTGGTTGAGAAAGGCATAGTCTGAACAGATGGCATAAATTTTTTCCCGTGTATGAGTCACTGGACAACTCCATGGATAATGACCATCTCCTTTGGGACCCAAGGGTGCTCCTGAGGCACTTGTGCAGAAAGATTTTACAGCACCTTGTAGATTCTCTTCAGGTGACTTTCTCTCAGATTTGTGCTCACCATTTCCAGAATCACTTGACCTTTCTGTTTCTGCAACGTTAGGCATTGAATGCAGTGTAAAAGTTTCTATTACTAGAAACAAGTTGCAACTCTATCTGTTTCTTGATAAACAACTTTGACAATTGTTTACAGCATGCTATAAAAGCTTGAGAGCTGCAAAATGAGCTCCTAAGAGGAAGGAAAAAGAATGATCAACAATCCACCAGATACACAAAGAGCCACTAAAAAGCATAGCAAGTTTTATGCATACATATGCCTTCATTCTATATTAATTTTACAACTACTATATGACTGGAGTCACAATCACTATCTTATTTTTTAAATTAGTCTAAAATATGCATTAAATTATTTTCAAATAATTAAAAAATAATTAAAAAGCAAATAGCCCAATTTTTTTTTTTTTTGAGATGGAGTTTCACTCTTGTTGCCCAGGCTGGAGTGCAATGGCACAATCTCGGCTCACCGCAACCTCCACCTCCCGGGTTCAAGTGATTCTCCTGCCTCAGCCTCCCAAGTAGCTGGGATTACAGGCATGCGCCACCACGCCCGGCTAATTTTGTATTTTTAGTAGAGACGGGGTTTCTCCATCTTGGTCAGGCTGGTCTCAAAATCCCGACCTCAAGTGATCTGCCCACCTCTGCCTCCCAAAGTGCTGGAATTACAGATGTGAGCCACCACGCCCGGCCAGCAAATAGCCCAATTTTTAAAAATGGGCAAAGTATCTGAATAGTGTCTTCTCCAAAATCAGTATAGAAATTGCCAATAAGGCCAGGCGCAGTCACTCACACCTGTAATCCAGCACTTTGGGAGGCCAAGGCAGGTGGATCACTTGGGGTCAGGAGTTCGAGACCAGCCTGGCCAACATGGTGAAACCCCGTCTCTTCTAAAAATACAAAAATTAGCCAGGCATGGTGGCACATGCCTGTAGTCCCAGCTATTCAGGAGGCTGAGACATAAGACTCACTTGAACCTGGGAGGTAGAGGTTGCAGTGAGCCGAGATCGCGCCACTACACTCTAGCCTGGCCAACAGAGCGAGACTGTATCAAAAATAAAAATAAAATAAAATAAATGGCCAATAAGCACATGAAAAGATGCTCAGTATCATTAGCCATCATGGAAATACAAATCAAAACCACAATGAGATAACACCTCATACACGCTAGAATGGCTATAATCAAAAAGGTTGGTGAGGACGTGGAGAAATCATAACCCTCATACATTGCTAATGGAAATGTAAAATGGTCCAGTTGCTTTGGAAAACAGTTCTTCCAACAATTAAACAGAGTTACCATATGGTCCAGCAATTTCATGCCGGGGTATATATCCATGACAGACGAAAATACATCTTCACACAAATGTTAATAGCAGCATTATTCATAATGGCCAAAAAATGGAAACAACCCAAATGTCCACCAACTGAGGAATGTATAAATAAAATGTGGTATATCCATACAATGGAATATTATTTGGCAATAAAAAGAAATGAAGTACTGACCCATGCTACAACATGGATGAACCCCAAAAACATTATAGTGAGTAAAAGAAGATCGTCACAAAGGACCAGATAGTGTATTATTCTATTTATATAACATGCCCAGAACAGGCAAATCTATGCAGATAGAAAGTAGATTCATGGTTGCCTAGGGCTTGGGGTTTGGGGGTGATGGAGTTTCTTTTTGTAATAATGATAATATTCTATAAATGATTGTGGCAATGAACACACAACTTGTAAATACCCTAAAAGCCAATGAATTGCATAACTTAATGGGTAAATTATATGGTGTGTGAATTATACCTCCATAAAGTTGTCTAAAAAATAATGTGTTAGCAAGATTTTTTACGTACATAGGCATAAAGGATACATGATGAATAACGGCCACAGATTTAAATAAACACAGAATACAGAAAGTAAATTTTTCAAAGATTCATCACCTGACAGAAAAACGGATCCAATCAAGGTGTCACTAACTTCTGATCAGTTTCAGGAAATACTGAATTTCAAGTCTAAACTGATTCCTTTAGGGAAGAAAACAGAAAGCTTAAATAGCAACTGAGGGCATGCAAGGAAGCTGAAGATTTATACCAGAGGAAGTCCTTGGTGAATTGAACCATCCCAGGACATGCAGCAGACAACCCCAGGCAGGTGCCCAGGCAGGGTATGTGGGTTTCTCAGGGCTCCAGCAACAGAGCATCAGCTGAGAGATTCAATCCACCCTGGGTGATCAGTTGGACTTTTACCAGTTAATATCTCTGCCCATTTGCTTACTTAAAAAATTAGAAATAAAAATAACTGTCATGGGTTACAAAAAATAGTATCAAAACCATCATACAAATATTGAACAACGAAAGCCTATGAGTTAGGCTGCAAGAAATAGAAGACGATTTACACAAGAGCCCCCTAGGTTATCCTGATCTGTGAGGAGAAACTAGCAAAGGTACTGCATGGCTTTCATGGAATTTAAGGAAACAGAGCTGCATATTAGGACTCCACATATGCTAGGCAAAATTCCATTTTCTTTACTTTTAAAGCATGCTTTTTCTCTATTCAAACCTTCAGTTTTTAGGCCTGGTGTGGTGGCTCATGCCTGTAATCCCAGCAATTTGGGAGGCTGAGGCGGGTGGATCATTTGAGGTCAGGAGTTCGAGACTAGCCTGGCCAATATGATGAAACCCCATCTCGACTGAAAATTTAAAAATTAGCCAGACAGTAAGGGCCGGGTGCGGTGGCTCACACATGTAATCCCAGCACTGTGGGAGGCCGAGGCGGGTGGATCATGAGGTCAGGAGTTCGAGACCAGCCTGGCACACAGGGTGAAACCCTGTCTCTACTAAAAAATACAAAAAAATTAGCTGGGCATGGTGGCGCGCACCTGTAATCACAGCTACTTGCCAGGCTGAGGCAGGAGAACGGCTTGAACCCAGGAGGTGGAGGTTGCAGTGAGCTGAGATCCTGCCATTGCACTCCAGCCTGGGTGACAGAGTGAGACTCCATCTCAAAAAAAAAAAAAAAATTAGCCAGGCGGTAGTGACGCATGCCTGTAATCCCAGCTACTCGGGAGGCTGAGGCAGGAGAATTGCTTGAGGCTCGAAGGCAGAGGTTGTGTTGAGCCAAGATCGCGCCACTGCACTCCAGCCTGGGTGACCTGCACTCCATCTTGTCTCGAAACAAACAAACAAACAAAAAACTCTTCAGTTTTAAAATAATTTGTGCAGAGTTTATAGTTGTTTGCAAGAGGGTCAGTTGGATAGGAATATTACCACGAAAGGTGGAACCTCCTGTGGTTTCACTTTGAAAACTTTCACTTTCTTTTGGTAAAAAAAATTCTTGGAGTAGGTGTAGTGGGTCCTCAAGTGGAAGTGGTGCTCTCTCCTTATTCATCTGGTGGTACAACGGTGATGGCAGAGGGAAGCTCAGTACCTGGCGTTGTTCAGACCAAACTCTTGTCTTTTTGGAAGACAGAGTTGCTCTGATTCTTAGCAGGTGTCCTAACATAGCATTTTCTACTTCTCATCTGTGACCTTCATGCCTTTCTCTACATCAGTGTGGTGGACAGAGAGGTAGGTATTTGTGGTATTGGGGTCGTGGGGGTGGGCTGTGCGAGGTGAGGAATGAAAGAGCATATAGTCTCGGTGAGAGGCAATAGACAAAGGTTATTAGAGTGAGTCTGGTGGCGAGACGGAAATGTTCCAGGCCCTGCCCCTTTTATATCCTCATCTCAGACTTGGCTTCTACTTTCTTTTTTTTTTTTTTTTTTTTTTGAGACGGAGTCTCGCTCTGTCGCCCAGGCTGGAGTGCAGTGGCGCGATCTCAGCTCACTGCAAGCTCCGCCTCCCGGGTTCACGCCATTCTCCTGCCTCAGCCTCCCGAGTAGCTGGGACTACAGGCGCCCGCTACCACGCCCGGCTAATTTTTTGTATTTTTAGTAGAGACGGGGTTTCACCGTGTTAGCCAGGATGGTCTCGATCTCCTGACCTCGTGATCCGCCCGCCTCGGCCTCCCAAAGTGCTGGGATTACAGGCGTGAGCCACCGCGCCCGGCCGCTAGGCTTCCACTTTCCCAGGGCTTCCTTCCTCACACTGAATGGAATTTTGCCTGTGGGACCAGCTCTCTGTGTGACAGTGTAGGGATTTGATTTGATTTTTTTTTAGATGGAATCTCACTCTGTTGCCCAGGCTGGAGTGCAATGGCGGGATCTCAGCTCACTGCAACCTCTGCCTCCTGGGTTCAAGAGATTCTCCTGCCTCAGCCTCTGGAGTAGCTGGAATTACAGGCAGGTGCCACCATGCCTGGCTAATTTTTGTATTTTTAGTAGAGATGGGGTTTCACCATGTTGGCCAGGCTGGTCTGGAACTCCCGACCTCAGGTGATCTGCCGGCCTCGGCCTCCCAAAGTGCTGGGATTATAGGAATGAGCCACTGCACCTGGCAGGGATTGTAAAAGTATGCTCATTTGGAACATTTATAGAATAACCTTTTTTTTTTTTTTTTTTTAAGAAACAGGGTCTTGCTATGTTGCCTAGGCTGGTCTTGACCTCTTGGCTTCAAGCAATCCTCCCACCTCAGCCTCCCAAATTGCTGGCATTACAGGCACAAGCCACCATGCCCAGCCATGGAGAATATTCTTATCAAAAACATAGGCAAAGGGAAATGACTGCATTTAAGCACAAAAGTTGGGGGTAAGCTTCCTGGAAGCTAAAGATAGAACACAGCACTAGATTAATAAAAACAGTAACAGTGTGGGCCAGGCACAGTGGCTCATACCTGTAATATCTATGCTTTGGGAGGCTGAGGCAAAAGAATCGCTTGAGGCCAGGAGTTTGAGGCTGCAGTGAGCTATGATCACACCACTGCACTCCAGCCTGGGCAACAAAACAAGACTCTGTCTCAAAAAAAAAAAAAAAAAAAAAGGAAAGAGAGAAAAAAGTAACAGTCTGGTTTGTTTGTGTTTTTAGTTTGTTTGCTTTTAAATAATGGTCACGGAACAAGATGATCTCTTTGGTCGAAGTTTTAGCAAAAAAAAATGAAGATCATCAATATAAGGATGCATTTTATATTGACTGTCACTAAAATCCAAGGGCATGAAACATTCTCATTGGAAACTATATGTAAATTTCTCTTTGAAAATGTAATATTCATAGATTTTATAAGTAAAACATTACAAAAAAATGCAAAGTACCAAAAGATATTACAGGAAAATGGAAATTACCCAAATCCCACGACCCAAACACTGCTAGTGTTTACTTTCTTTCCACACTGTCTCACGTCTATTCTCTCCGCTATAGTGAGAGCCCCAAGAGGCCAAGGGGGCTTCTATTATTGCATGCTCAGATTCTAGCTTTCTTAAAGTACACTAAGCACAATTTATTACTGATAATACTAATAACAGAATCGTTATAGACAATACTGAGCTATAGAGAGGCAGTTTGTCCCTCCACTTAATAGGCTGCAGCTGTCACTGTTTTGACTCATCTTTTATCTCCTTTTGTTTCTCTACTTATAAACTATTCCCAGTGAGTTGACACTTCCAACCTGACCTGTGCAGAGATATTAGAAAATAAAGTTTGCTACACATATATGATCACAGAACTCCTCTGCCTGAAAGCCTCTGCTCTTAGAACAAAAGGCCAACTCCTGATGGTCCCTAGATCTATCTGGTTAGCTCCATCTCATTCCCTTCCCCCACCCCCCCAAGCTCCACATTACTTTTTGGTTCTCCCAATACTGTCTCCCTTACTTAGCTCATTCCCATTCATCTTTCCAATGTCAGCTCAAATGTCACTTTCTGGGGGAAACTTTCTTGGCTTCTCAAACTACGCCAGTTCACCCGGTACGGACTCCAGTACCTTCCTCACACAGGTCTTACCAGGTGGCAATTTTACACTTACTTCTGTGCATATCTGTTCATATGATCAACGTCTGCATCCTGCAAGTCTGGTTTTCCAGATTATTGTATCCCCAGGGCCTAGGATTTGTAGACGTCTCATTCAACAGATAATTTTTAAGTGTTTGCATCATGCCAGGCATTACTGTAGGCCCTCATTTTGATTGATTGCGGTTCCCTCTTCCAGGCAAGTGAGGTGTTGCTATATTAAGATTTACTAAGCCGGCGTGGTGGCTCACGCCTGTAATCCCAGCACTTTGGGAGGCTGAGGCGGGTGGATCATCTGAGGTCAGGAGTTTGAGGCCAGCCTGGCCAACATGGTGAGACCCGTTTCTACTAAAAAAAAATAAAAAATAAAAAAATAAAAAATTAGCCGTGCGTGGCGGCGCATGCGTGTAGGCCCAGCTACTCAGGAGGCAAGGCTGGAGAATCGCTGAACACCAGAGGTGGAGGTTGCAGTTGCACCATTGCACTCCAGCCTGGGCGATCAGAGCAAAACTCCGTCTCAAAAAAAAAAAAAAAAAAAAAAAAAAAAAAAAAAAAAAAAAATTTACTACTAAGAATGACTGCAGGACCTCAGGCTCAGCTAATAGCTTACTCATAAAATCATGTCATAAGCAATAGAAATATGGCTTGCTCGTATGCAAAGCAAAAATTTATAAAATGGCAAGTTTAAAAAGCACCGCCAGAGTCATGATTGTTCAAAGTCACTGAACGAAGTGTTCTGTAAAATAAACGTCCATTTGTAAAGCCAATCTTCATCGCCTAGGTTATAGTCTTTTCAGGTTATATTTTGTCTGTATTCTCAAGTATCAAGTTTATGAGAGAACCAAACATCTCTAAAAACCTCTTCAGTAAAGCCTTTTCGTATAACAAAATACCCCGATCGATATCCTGTATAGAAGGCAACTGAGGAGCAGGGGCATTCCGGTGACCTCGTAAGGGTCGAATATGCGCGGGAGGGCGAAACCAGAGGCGCATAGCCCCCGGCCGAGCTAATGCCACCCTTCCCACCCGGTGTCCTCCCGCGCCCTCCAGGCCCCTTCCTCCCCTTCAGACCTGCCGGTCCCCAGAGCCGAGGCGCCAGCCTGTCAAAAGATACCGGGAGTCCTCCGGGCCTGGCGCCAGCCTCCAGCCCGCGCCCCTGGGGAGGCCGGGAGCGTTTCCACCACCGTCCTCTGACAAGCTCGCCGCTCGGCCGGGCTCCGAGGCCGCCGGGACGGAGTAGACAGTCGCGCAGGCCAAGCCCCGCCGCGCAGAACCAGTGCGCGCGGAAGCGACGCGGGCAGAGAGGAAGGAGCGCGGCTGCGCTCCCTGCCCGTGGCCAACCCAGCCCGCGCCTCCGCGCGTGTCGCGGGCACCCCGAGTCCCCAGCCCGCAGAGCCCAAGGGCCGCCGAGGCCTCCTCGCCCCTACTCCCTCCTCTACCTTCCCTCACCGGCCGGAAGACGAGGCTCTCCGCCAGGGGGAGCGCGCCGAGGCCCGGGGGTGACCGCCTCGAACATGCTTGCCCCGGGCCCCGGGGACGCTGTCGGTGTTAAAGGGGGCCCACGGGCAATTGCTGCATCCGGGCTAAGAGCTGGGGCTCCGATTCGACTGTTTGAGTAAACGAGTCGGTATCATTAATAATGACAATTGCACAAAAGAAAATAGGAAAGAAACCCCCTTTCCTGGCGCAGGACCAGGCCCGCCTTGGCTCGGAGCCACCGGCTCTTCTGGGTTTTCGGGGCAGCTGGCAAAAGGCAGGCAGGCAGAGGAGGGGGCTCCGGGTCCGACTGCCAAGCTGACCAGGGCGGTGAGCCCGTGACTCCTGGCGGCGGCCCGGACCCGGGTGCTGGCGTGCAGGGGAAGGCGACTGCCGCTGCGCGCTGGTTCCCGGACCCTGCCCAGCGTGGCGTGGAGACCGACGGCCGCACAGGGGTCACCGGTATCCACATGGACACCTCCTAATCGAGCTTTGTTCACCACAGGGCTAGGCCCTTCTTTCCCTGGCGCTTCTCTTCCCCCTGCGACCCAGCTCTTCCCCCTACTCCTTCCCGGGAGAGCGCGCACCCATGCAGTGGCCTCCATCTGGACGCCACGGGGCTCCGGAGAGGCGATGACCCCTGGCAGCCCAGGCCGGTATCGAATTAAGTAAAAATTGTGAATGCCCAGGTGGCTGCGCGTAGAGTGGCAGCAGGCCGGGCTGGCGGCGCCCAGGTGCCCAGCGGAGGGCCAGGCGCTCAGAGCGCACAGCCGGCCGCCACCTCGGCCCCTGCCCCCCGCCCCGGGGTACCTCTGGCCTGTCGGGTGGGGTCGGGTCGCTGCGGCCGCGGCGGAACCCGGCTCCGGACCTGGATCACAGCATCCAGCGCGCGGCCGGCGAGGCGCCTCCTGTTACCCTGGGGCCGGCGTCCCTCGTCCCATCGGAGCGCGCGAGGATGCTGCGGTGCCCGGCGACAGGTCGTCGGATAGCATTGACAGCACCTTCCTTTCAAGGTGCTTTATGCCTGCCCTCTGCACGTGCGGAGGGCAGGGTGACCAACGCAAAAACCTGAGCTGCGCCTCCAGACCCGTGCGCCCCTTTGATGGGCATCTGTGGTGTTTATCTGTCCCCCGAAAGCGGTGACCGAAAAGTAAATAAATGGGCGAGAGGTGGTAAAAACCTGGCAGTATTTCCGCTCGTCCTGTCGCGAACTACATATCCCAGGGAGCCCGGGGCGCCGGGACGCGTGTCCACCCCGCCATCCACTTGGAGAAGGCGTTACTGAGCCTGGCCCGACGCACGGGCCAATCCCCTCGCCCTACACCTTGGCTGGAACCTGAGACGGATTCGCTCCCAAATGATGCTCCAGTGGCAGGAGCAACTCAAGTTCATCATTGTCCTGAGAGAGAGGAGCAGCGCGGTTCTCGGCCGGGACAGCAGAACGCCAGGGGACCCTCACCTGGGCGCGCCGGGGCACGGGCGTTGATTGTCCTGGGGTCGCGGAGACCCGCGCGCCTGCCCTGCACGCCGGGCGGCACCCTTTGCAGTCGCGTTGGCTGCTGCGATCGGCCGGTGGGTCCCTGCCGAAGCCTTGGCTGCTTCTGTCCACCTCTTACACTTCTTCATTTATCGGTGGATCATTTCGAGAGTCCGTCTTGTAAATGTTTGGCACTTTGCTACTTTATTGCTTCTTTCTGGCGACAGTTCCAGCCCTCGCCGAGACCGGCGGAGAAAGGCAGCTGAGCCCGGAGAAGAGCGAAATATGGGGACCCGGGCTAAAAGCAGACGTCGTCCTTCCCGCCCGCTATTTCTATATTCAGGCAGTGGATACATCAGGGAATAAGTAAGTCGAGAAACGGCTCCTTACCTATTTTGGATGGCGGTTAAGTCTGTTTCTCCTTTTAAGATTTTTCTTTCCAAGAACTCGTTTCTCCACAGCAGTTTATATTCCAGGATATTTGGTTACCAATTTTTCTCTGTAGCTGTAGAAATTGTTCCGAATTATAATATATGCCATATAATGTATTGTATATAACATATAAAATAATCTCCTAGCAATTTTGATTCAGATTCCCACATTATCAGGGCAAGACAAAGTCCCTCCACTTTGCTGGAAATACTGTTTCTAACTACTTTTCGCATAAGCTGTTATAAGGGATTTAAACCTAGTTGTTAGAGACTTGATGGGCTTCATCTTTCTCTGGTGCGGCCCTCAATTTTCAAGGAGACATCTGCAGGTAAGCATGTTTTGAAACTGAAAAAGAAAAATGAAGTACTATTTGAAACTTCAGAGTTCGGAAGGAAAGTATCGAAGTATTAATCTCCTATACGATTGTAACAAATATTTTGTTCCAATGAATTTAATACTTTAACATCATACTTAAAACTTATTTTTATAATTCATATACTTCTGAAATGATTGTCTCTATTATTGGTGGATGCTGACCGTGTGTATTTCATACAGAAAAAAATACTGGAATAAAAGGTTGTCAAGTAAAAGGCAGGTTGTAAATTTTGTTATTTGGCAAAAGATGATACACTACCTACTACTTTGCTTTTGCCCATGGCTGAGCATGATTTTTTTTTTTTTTAAGACAGGGTTTCACTTCCTAGCCTAGTCTGGAGTGCAGTGGTGCAATCACAGCTCACTGTACCCTCAACTTCCCAGGCTGAAGCTATCCTCCCACCTCAGCCTCCCTAGTAGTTGGGACTACAGGTGTGTGCCACCTCGCCTGGCTATTTGTTTATTATTATTATCATTATTATGATTATTATTATTATTATTTGTAGAGACAGGATCTCACCTTGTTGCCCAGGCTGATCTCGAACTCCTGGCCTCAAGCAGTCGTCCCTCCTTGGCATCCCAAGGTGCTGAGATAGTAGGCATGGGCCACAGTGCCAGGCCTGAGCGTGATTTATAATACTGATATTGTAAAGATTCATTGGCAGAGATTTTTCAAAATAAGATCATTATCTTTGGGAGCACCATTTGATCACAAATATCCAGATGTGATGGCATGAAATAAGTTAGTAAGAATATTTTTCCATATGGAATGCATGAGTATGTTCTATGCTTATATAGATTAATAGTCTTAACATACTCCATTGTGACTGTTTAATGAAACTGTTTCATGTTATCTTGGCCATTGTCATCCTCATTTTTTTAAATCTCTGATCCATCATATTCATTCTGGTACTAAAAGCATAAGAGAAAAAGAAGCAATCATATGTTAGAGGAAGAATGTGGAGGAGAATAATCAAGTTTCCAGACTGAAGAGCATAACCATTGTGTGTTTGTTCGTTAAAATCTGTTTATCTCCCCCGTCGCCTTTTCATCACAGATTCACGTCTTCTCCAGGCGAAAGGGTCTTCCAGGTGAAAGTCTCAGCACCAGAGGAGCAATTCACTAGAGTCGGAGTCCAGGTTTTAGACCGAAAAGATGGGTCCTTCATAGTAAGATACAGAATGTATGCAAGCTACAAAAATCTGAAGGTGGAAGTTAAATTCCAAGGGCAACATGTGGCCAAATCTCCATATATTTTAAAAGGTAATTTGGAATATAATTTTATAACAGCAGTATTTGAATAAAATAATATATGTTATTCCATCAACAAAAACAACTTGGCATGATATATATATATATATAAATTTTTTTTTTACTGAAAGAAGAAAAATAAAGGCTTTCTACTTGAAAGCTAAGTTATGAGTCCTGGTAAAAAGACATTCAAGATTTGAATGGAAATTCTGATTTGCTAAAGAGCAGGGAACATATTAGTAGAGAATTTACTCCGCGAAGACATACATTAGCAAGAATAATCAAGCTGTGTGCATGCTCATATATGATACTTTCTTAATTGGAAAGATATGACTTAAGTAACTGATAAGTGTTATTGAAATTAGGTAGATCACTTCAGGAAGGGAGATAGCTCGAAAGACAAGGAGCGCACTGGTGGTTGTTTTTTTGTCTTTGTTCCAATGCCATTTTCCCAGAGAAATTCTCTGACATTTCTTTTTTTTTTTTTTTTTGAGGCAAAGTCTCGCTCTGTCGCAAGGCTGGAGTGCGATGGCGCAGTCTTGGCTCACTGCAAGCTCCGCCTTCCGGGTTCAAGCGATTATCCTGCCTCAGCCTCCCATGTAGCTGGGATTACAGGCACGCACCATCATGCCAGGCTAATTTTTGTATTTTTAGTAGAGACAGGATTTCACCATGTTGACCAGGATGGTTTCGATCTCTTGACCTCATGATCTGCCTGCCTCAGCCTCCCAAAGTGCTGGGATTACAGGCGTGAGCCACCATGCTCGGCCATTCTGATGTTTCTTATATAGGATGAGAGTACAGTTTTATTACCTAGAGCCATCTCCTTCCCTCTTACAGGCGACAGTACCACAAGACAGTAGGGAAGCAGTGTATATACAAAGGCAGAAATCTTGTCCCCCCTTAACAACCCCAAGAAAAGTAAACTTTTTTTTTTTTTTTTTTTTTTGTGAACTCTGCAGAGAAGTAAGAAAAGGTAAACACTTTTTAAGAGTGTCTAGGTTCCTTTCCTACATTCTGCCAGTACTGCCTGGTACAGTATCACCCACTAAACCTTAAAAAGATATTCCATTGTCAGCCACTGCCTGGGTTAGGTGGGATCTGAGAATTATAAAAAGGAATAACAGTAAAAACCTCAGTGCAGACTGTAATTAATTTGTTATAAAATTAGTGAAGTGGACTGTTTTGAGAATTACTTTTGCTTCTTTTCGTTGCCGTTGTTGTTGAGACAGGGTCTCGCTCTGTTGCCCAGGCTGGAGTGCAGTGGTGCAATCACTGCTTACTGCAGCCTCGACCTCCTGGGTTCAAGCAATCCTCCCACCTCAGCTGCATGAGTAGCTGGGACTACAGGCACTCACCACCATGCCCCACTAATTTTTGTATTTTTTGTAGAAACAGGGTTTTGCCATGTTGCTCAGGCCGGTCCCGAACCCTGGAGCTCAAGTGATCTGCCCACCTCAGTCTCCCAAAGTGCTAGGATTACAGGCATGAGCCACTGTACCCAGCTACTTTTGCTTTTTTTTTTTTTTTTTTTTTTTTTGAGGTGGTGTCTCGCTCTGTCGCTAGCCTAGAGTGCAGTGGCGCAATCTCGGCTCACTGCAAGCTCTGCCTCCCGGGTTCAAGCGATTCTGCTGCCTCAGCCTCCCAAATAGCTGAGACTACAGGCACGCGCCACAACACCTGGCTAATTTTTGTATTTTTAGTAGAGACGGGGTTTCACCATGTTGACCAGGATGGTCTCGATCTCCTGACCTTGTGATCCGCCCGCCTCAGCCTCCCAAAGTGCTGGGATTACAGGCATGAGCCAAGCACCCAGCCTACTTTTCCTCCTTAATAATTCTTAAAAAAAAAGAATAGCAGTTCCTTGTTTATTTTTGCTGTTATTGATGATTTACTTATTGAGAAAAGTACCTTAGACACTTTAAGAACCTGTTTGTATAACAGACCATCAAAATATTAAATCATATCACTTTTGTCTTTCATTAAAATAGGTATGCTCCTCTGATACCCTTTTACCAGTATTTGGTTATTCTTCAGTCTGCAAAACATAAGGAATAATGAGCTGTAATATTACCATAGACATAAACCAAGTATCTGTTGTCTTTATTTTTTAAAACAAGAGTCTCACTCTGTCCCCCAAGCTGGAGTGCAGTGGCACAATCTCCGCTCACTGCAACCTTCACCTCCCAGATTCAAGCTATTGTCATGCCTCAGCCTCCTGAGTAGCTGAGATTTCAGGCACACACCACCATACCCAGCTAAACTTTTTTGTATTTTTAGTAGAGATGGGGTTTCAACATGTTGGCCAGGCTGGTCTCAAACTCCTGACCTCAAGTTATCCACCCACCTCAGCCTCCCAAAGTGCTGGTATTACAGACGTAAGCCACTGCACCCAGCCTCTATTTCCTTTCTTTTGAACTCATGCAAAGTAGACCTTATTATGAAAATATCACAAAACTTCACTGTGAAGAGCTGTCAGAGTAGAAGGCTGACTTACTTGCAATGCCCCAGTATAGTAAAAATGTATTACTTTTTTGTTCTTTGAAACAGGGTCTCACTGTCTTGCCCAGGGTGGAGTGGTGCAAACATGGCTCACTGCAGCTTCAACCTCCTGGGCTCAAGTGATCCTCCCACGTCAGCCTCCCAAGTAGCTGAAACCACAGGTGCATGCCAACACACCAAGCTAATGTTTTATTTTTTGTAGAGACATGGTCTCCCTGTGTTGCCCAGGCTGGTCCTGAACTCCTGGGCTCAGGCTGTCCTCCTGCCTCAGCCTCCCAAAGTGCTGGGATTACAGACATGAGCCAACCTTGCTGGCCTGTAATTCTCTTAAAATGTGTTTTCAATGAAAATGCTCTTCCTATGTAACTAAGCAAAATTCATGAAGCCACATTATAAATATTTATTACAAGTTTCAAATGCTGAGTGAAATGATCACTGTTGTACTTTGTTATTCTTATGTAAATAGGGCCGGTTTACCATGAGAACTGTGACTGTCCTCTGCAAGATAGTGCAGCCTGGCTACGGGAGATGAACTGCCCTGAAACCATTGCTCAGATTCAGAGAGATCTGGCACATTTCCCTGCTGTGGATCCAGAAAAGATTGCAGTAGAAATCCCAAAAAGATTTGGACAGAGGCAGAGCCTATGTCACTACACCTTAAAGGATAACAAGGTACAACACATGATTTTTTGCTTGTTTGTTTTAGTGATTTTTTTTTCTTGTTTTGAACATTTGGCTACAATTAGCTAAATCATTTTATAAACATCATTCGAATGAGCACTGTGACAAGCTTTTCCTCAGTGAAGTCTGCCAGCGTTTTTAGACTAACATAATAAATGGTAAATTCTCTTTTAGGTTTATATCAAGACTCATGGTGAACATGTAGGTTTTAGAATTTTCATGGATGCCATACTACTTTCTTTGACTAGAAAGGTAAGTATATATTTTCTCTTAGCTCTAATAGATAATTTAAGCCCAGATTTTACAGGATAATTTTTCAAAATACAAATTATAACACTATCAGGGTATTCTCTTCTGGAGCCTTATGATAATACTATTCTGAAGCTTTCTGTTATTTCAGGTACCTGCGTTTGTTTCCTAGGGCTGCCTTAACAAAGTGCTACAAACTGGAAGCCTTAAAATAACAGAAATGTATTCTCTGGCAGTTATGGAGGCCAGATGTCCAAAATCAAAGTGTCAGCTAGGTGCCATGGCTCACGCCTGTAATCCTAGCACTTTAGGAGGTCAAAGCGGGTGGATCACTTGAGCCCAGGAGCTTGAGACCAGGCTGGGCAACATGGTGAAGACCTGTCTCTACAAAAAATACAAAAATTAGCCCGTAGTAGTTTCAGCTAATGGGGAGCTGAGGCAGGAAGATCGCTTGAACCTAGGAGGTCGAGGCTGCATGAGCCGAGATCACGCCACTGCACTCCCAAGGCCTGGGTGACAAGAGTGAGATCCTGTCCCCCCCCAAAAAAAATTAAAGTGTCAGGAGGCCAGCTCCCTCTGAGATGATCCTTTCCTTTCCTTTCCTGCCTCTTCCTGGCTGCTGGCAGTGGCCCTCCATCTTTGGTGTTCCTTGGTTTGCAGCTGCATCCTCCCATCTCTGCCTCTGTCATCACGTGGGCTTCTCCCCTCATGTCTCTGGGTCTCGTCTTATAAGGACACAGCATAGTGGATTAATGGCCCAGCCTACTCCAGTATGACCTCATGCTAACTAATATCTGCAACAACCCTATTTCCAAATAAGGTCATTCTGAGACACTGGGATTTAAGACTTCAGCATATCTTTTGCAGGGACACAATATTTTATAGAGGAAAGAAAAATGCCTTATCATAAAATTATTTTGGTACTAAACTAACTTTGAGTCCAAAGATGACTTGCCTTGTACTGAATCCCATTCCTTGGGATAATGGGCTTTTGTTGGGTTCTAGTGGAATGGTTTGAAAGTAATGTCAAAATGGTGGATGTGAAAGACTCTACCAACATTTTTACCAAATGTATATTTATTTGTAATCTATTATAATATTTATTTGTTGAATAATTTGCATGTATATCTTGATTAAACTACTCATGGAAAATCATAATGCCTTTTTTTCAAGATTTCAAAGCACTTACAGTCTGTTAATTCTGAATGTAGGTAGTTATATAGCATCAATATTAAGCCTCCTTTAAACTAAGACATCAGAGTACCGTCATACTTCTCTTGCTCCTCTTTGTCAATCCATGGGAAAATGAGAATGTTCTTCAGGACTTCGGTTTCTCAAGATGCTTCTCAGACTGGTCAGTGCTTTTCTGGCCTTAAAAATGTATATCTGTTGTTTTGTAAATACTCTAAACATTTTCTGTGACTAGATAAAACATATCCTCTTTACATATTCATGCCATTTGCCAGTACAGGAAGGAAGCATAGCTTGAAACTTACTATGTTGCTGTTGGTGTTGGGCTTCCTGAGTTCAAATCCTGGTCCCGCCACCTACCTGGTGTATGTTTTTTAAAATGGAACCATCTGGCTCACTAGCAAGAAACTAGGGTTAGAGTCCCAAGTGCTATTTTTTAAATCATTTTCCAATAATTCTCTTTCTCTTTGATCATCTTAGAGGCTGTTCGCAGTATTAGAACAGAGATTGCTTTTGCAGTTTCATCCCTTTCATAGGGAGCATAGAATACTTATACATGTGACCATATTCTGAAACATTGCCCACTATTCAAACCAAGATAATTATTATTACCTGAAACATGTAACATTGGCCTTTCATTAATGCAATTTCAAATTTAAATTGATAAATACAATGTATTATCCAATGCAGGAAATGTGAATAAGCTCCTTGTTTTGTTTTTTCTAGGTGAAGATGCCAGATGTGGAGTTCTTTGTTAATTTGGGAGACTGGCCTTTGGAAAAAAAGAAATCCAATTCAAACATCCATCCGATCTTTTCCTGGTGTGGCTCCACAGATTCCAAGGATATCGTGATGCCTACATACGATTTGACTGATTCTGTTCTGGAAACCATGGGCCGGTGAGAGATAAGTCAGGGTTGGCCCAGAGCCTTGGTTTTCTTTCTTTGGTGAGTTCTTTTGCAACAACCTTTGTGATATGATGATTTGGGAGGAAAATCTGTTGCACTTTGTCTTCTAGGGTAAGTCTGGATATGATGTCCGTGCAAGCTAACACGGGTCCTCCCTGGGAAAGCAAAAATTCCACTGCCGTCTGGAGAGGGCGAGACAGCCGCAAAGAGAGACTCGAGCTGGTTAAACTCAGTAGAAAATACCCGGAACTCATAGACGCTGCTTTCACCAACTTTTTCTTCTTTAAACACGATGAAAACCTGTATGGTCCCATTGTGAAACACATTTCATTTTTTGATTTCTTCAAGGTATGACTTAATCAGTAGCTAATCTTTTGTGTTTTTCTAATGTATTTGTACATAGTGCTTTGGGAAGGGAAATTGAGGCCTGCAAATTTCAAGAGGTGGGAGAAGTTAGCACAAAATTGAGCGAATATTGAGACATGGGGGTGCTGGGGACTGTTTTGGCAACCAGGGTCTGCCCTCACTGCCCAGTCTTGATATTAAATGCGCATCAAGGGAGTTTGGAGCCTGGATAGAGCTATAATTTTTTTCCAGCTAACCCTTGAGATAAGCACATGTCACCTCCAAATATGCTTTTATTAATACTTACATGTAAGTCATTTTACAAATACTTTTCCCCAGAGCCATGTTATCACAACAGAATAAGGAAGATATAAACTACTTGTTTCTTACCAGGCCTTCTCGGGGGAATGACGTGAAACTCATCCAAATGTTCTGCCTGGGAATTAGGGTTTGCTTTCTGTGTCTAGAATGTGGATTCCGCATGGTTCCTGGGGAGTAGTCCTTTTTCTAACAACTCCCTTTATAAGGCAGTGGGCAGCACCCTGCTCTTTAGACCATGGAGTCGTTTCTGAAGTCCCCCATGGTAGAGAGAGAGGTGAAAAAGGTCATCATCTGTCCTCTGTATGTGGGAAGACAAGTGATTAACGAGTTCTGTCTGCCCTGTAGATGACCAAATTTTCTTTTGATGGGTTTTGTTGAGGCAGGTTGACCTAAAGAATGTTAAAGTTGAATTGTCAGTATTTTTCTATATGCATATCCCAAAGATTTTTGAAAGAAATGATTATAACCAAAGTGAAAGGATACTAGCCAACCTTCCTCAGTGGAGGGGTGCTCCATCCTGCCTTGGCTTTATTCCTGCCTGTTGAATTTTCTGCAACTAAAGATGATAGATTACCACAGTTCTATGAATAGTTTTATTCATAGGTGTTCTTGCTCCAGAGCTTGCTAATTTCTTTAAGACATATGTCTGGGTGTTTAAAAAATACGGTTAGCCAGGCGTGATGGCTCACGCCTATAATCCCAGCACTTTGGGAGGCTGAGGCAGGCAGATCACCTGAGTTCCAGGGTTCGAGACCAGCCTGGCCAACATGGTGAAACCGCATCTCTACTAAAAATACAAAAATTAGCTGGGCGTGGTGGTGCGTGCCTCTAATCCCAGCGACTTGGGATGCTGAGGCACAAGAATCACTTGATCCCGGGAGGTGGAAGTTGCAGTGAGCTGAGATCACGCCACTACACTCCAGCCTGAGTGACAGAGCGAGACTCTGTCTCAAAATAAATACGTAAATAATACGGTTAACATGGCTCAGAATATGCCATCATTAGGGGCACATTTACAATCAATAAAGTAGCAGGAGAATTACAAAAAGTCACAAATGAATCCATCCTTCCTTATGTTGCAGCCTTAGGACAGCAGTATGATTGTATTCGCTGCTTCAACACTAGATTTGTATCCTTTGTAAAACTGAGAAGCACATCAAAATGAGCATTTAGCTCTAGATCAACCTGTTGTTTAATAACACTTACTAAACGGCAAAGGCAGAGCGTGGAAGCTGACCAAATTGTGTCTGAGGATTGCAAAGGTTTATGTGTGGGATGGGAAGGAGAATAGAGTGGAGAAAAGGAAATTGAATGGAGGTTCTTAGACTTTACCATTGTTTTGCAGCATAAGTATCAAATAAATATCGATGGCACTGTAGCAGCTTATCGCCTGCCATATTTGCTAGTTGGTGACAGTGTTGTGCTGAAGCAGGACTCCATCTACTATGAACATTTTTACAATGAGCTGCAGCCCTGGAAACACTACATTCCAGTTAAGAGCAACCTGAGCGATCTGCTAGAAAAACTTAAATGGGCGAAAGATCACGATGAAGAGGTAAGGTTAGTCTCCTTGAAGGCTTATTTCCACTTGTTTCCCAATATCATGGGTCCTTTTGAAATGTATTGTACCTGGAGAGCATCCAGGATGTTCACGTAATAGACTTTGGCCTGTAAATGGGAAGCTGCCTGCCCATAGATGGCACGGCAGTTCCCCTAGGCTGAACACAGCGGGCACTGCATCTTACATTAACTCTCCACTCTGCATGTGAAACAAAAAGCTAGGCTGGGTGCGGTGGCTCGTGCCTGTAATCCCAGCACTTTGGAAGGCTGAGGCAGGCAGATCACCTGAGGTCAGGAGTTCAAGACCAGCCTGGCTAACATGGTCAAACCCCATCTCTACTAAAAATACAAAAATAAGCTGGCGTGGTGATGGGTGCCTGTAATCCCAGCTACTGGGGAGGCTGAGGCAGGAGAATCACTTGAACCTGGGAGGCGGAGGTTGCAGTGAGCCGAGACCACACCATTGCACTCCAGCCTGGGCAACAAGAGCAAAACTCCGTCTCAAACAACAACAACAACAACAAAAAGCTAAACTGTGGCCTTGATTACACTTTCCTTTCAAGTAGCGTTGCTCTGAGCCACAAGCATTGCCTCCACTAGCAATGTGAAAATTGTAAGATGGCCAGTCTGGCAGGAGTCACTAACAGGCTCCAGGTTAAAATGAGGGATTGATTCAGAAGTAGATGCAGCCATAAATACAGAAATAAAGAGGGATGGAATGCAATAAACTTTAAGCTAATTGTCTCCTGAAATTTGTGAAGGCAGCTGGCTAAGCTTCATCTTGCGTTTACAAAGTCGTCAGTTTGCTTGGTGTACAACCTTGTCTCTCCAGGAGAGGCTTAGTTCTAGAAGGTCCAATATGACTTCTCAAACTTTTAAGTCTTAGAAACCTCCCTCTGATTTAAACAAACGTACTCTGTTAAATGTTCTGTTTTACAATGAGACTACCCCCAAAGATATTATTTCCCACAGTTGCCCCAACGTATACATACTCTGAAGAGCAGTTTGCAGATGCCTGCATGGGAAAAATGGATTCTATTACAGGATTTTGTCGTTGTTCTTCCTGTAGGCCAAAAAGATAGCAAAAGCAGGACAAGAATTTGCAAGAAATAATCTCATGGGCGATGACATATTCTGTTATTATTTCAAACTTTTCCAGGTCAGTATTTTCCAAGAAAATCATCACGTAACTTATAAGTAGACATGTTAAGAACAAATAATATTTTACTTAACAATTTCTAAACATATGTTACTATAGGGAGATATATATACTTCTGTGGATGAAAATCAGAGACAAATATTAAGCAATCATAAAAAAAAGTTGAAAACCAAAGATTAGCTAATGGAAAATGTTACAATATTAAGCGAAAACTATTAATATTAGAACTATGTGATGTTTGACTAAGAAATTGGCCTCTGATCCTACAAAGTTACGGTGCATGGATTTGTATGTTCTCTTTGTGTTACATTGCTGCTGCCTTACCATTTCTTTGTCTAAACAGTGCCAGGTGTGTTTGGGCCTCTTGTCTTGACTCCGTATGAGCCTTGACTTCCCTTGGAAATTATTTCCATGGACCCAAGCATTTAGAGATTGTAATCAAGCATATCCGACGACTTAAAGGACTCTTTTAAAAATGTGGTAGTAGGCCGGGTGCAGTGGCTCACACCTGTAATCCCAGCACTTTGGGAGGCTGAGGCAGACAGATCACCTGAGGTCAGGAGTTTGATACCAGCCTGGCCAACATGGTGAAACCCCGTCTCTACTAAAAATACAAAAATTAGCCGGGTGTGGTTGTGCACACCTATAATCCCAGCTACTCGGGAGGCTGAGGCAGGAGAATCACTTGAACCCGGGAAGTGGAAGTTGCAGTGAGCCGAGATCATACCCCTGCACTCCAGCCTGGGTGACAAGAGTGAAATTCTGTCTCAAAAAAAAAAAAAAAAAAATCAGGTAGTAAACAAGTTCTTGGCTAATAATAGTACTAGATCTAGATTAAGATTTTTATCTCACAGTTGCAGATACTGAGCCCCATATCTGAGGCTCTGCTACAGATCAAAGTTGGTGTATTTCTGGCCTGTACTCCTCCTCCCCATTTTGTAACCTTCCCTTGATGGAGGGAAGCAGAGGACAAACCGTGTAAAATGAATAAACTGGGGGGATTTACCATGTGAATTTCTAAGGATCCATGGGGCAGTGTTCATTCATTTAGCATACGTACTTAGCACAGTGCTTCACTCAGAGTAAGCACGTGATAAATGAAGATGATGATGGAGGCTTGTGCAAGCCATGATAAGGAAAGCAGAATAGTCTCTGTCTTCACATTCTCAGTCTAGGGAAGATTGTGTGCAAAATTATTTTTACTGTGAGGCAGAAGATGGTTAAAAAAAAAAGTCATGGAAATTTAGGATAGAATAAAGAGATGTCTGTTAGGAATAGGCAGCCAGTATTCAAAGGATGGTCTCCTCTCAGATGCTCTACCATTGATGTTCAGAACTGGTATAGATGACGGACTATGCAGATCACAGTTTGACACACATGAGTTAAATGAATCATAGTCTTCATATATTCTAGCCCGTCTCATTGGGTGGATATAAAGTGTTTTATAAGGAATGCTTTTATATTGTTGCTTAAACAGGAATATGCCAATTTACAAGTGAGTGAGCCCCAAATCCGAGAGGGCATGAAAAGGGTAGAACCACAGACTGAGGACGACCTCTTCCCTTGTACTTGCCATAGGAAAAAGGTAACCAGAACTGAGCTTATGGCCAGTGTCAGAGTAAAAACTAACATTGATCCAAACTTGCTTTTATTCCTATAGTCATTCAATCAGGCAGCAAATATTTGAGTTCCTCTCGAGGTCTCCAAGCAATTCAGTCTGCCAGAGAGATACGTATAAAAGATAGCAGTGCTCAAGAAAGGATGCTACAATGCAGTTAATTGAGAAGACATGGTAGCTCCCTGGCAAAGTGGAGGGAAGTCTTTTATAATGTGAGAATCCAGCTCACACCCTATTTGAATGGATGCTTACAGTCTGAAAAATATTTTCATGTGTATCATCTGATGCCCTCATCTCCTCATGAGATAAGTTTGGCAAAGTTCATCATCCCAGTTTAGAGAAGGAAAAATATGTAACCACGATTATTGATGTTTTCCAATTCTTCATTTGAAAGTCATCTCAGTTGATACCACTACATAAGGATCTCATTGATAAAAATGAAAGTCAGATTCACATCTGGACTTTTAAGGTAGAAAGGACCTTAGAAGTCATCCAGTAAATGCCTTCATTTTATGGTTAACAAAACTGAGCCCAAAAAGGAATTGTGCTCAAAATCATCTAGCTGGATTATAGCAAAGCAAAAACCAATCTCTCATCATCAGATTGTGATTGCGTGTGCTTGTATATAAAGCTATAGTGTGGCAGGGGACTGTTGCTTTGATTATGATTTTTGTTTGTTTGAAGGAATGTAAATTGCATAAACTAGAGTGTGTGTGTGTGTGTGTGTGTGTGTGTGTGTGTGTGTGTGTAACATATGCTGACTTAACATTTTAGGCAACATAATTAGGTTTCTGAATGGACAAGTTCAAAATTGTGGTATTATAACCAAAGACAAGAAGGCAGATTTGGCAATTATTATGTCTACCTCTCAAGGAGGTGTAAAAGGAATTAAGGTGAGGCTGGCCCCAGTGATGTGACAGAACCAGCTTATATGAGCTCACCCACTGATAAATATTCAGGAATTTTGCATACTAGTTAAATTTTTGGTAGCTTGGAATCATCCTGATAGGAGTATTTACACCATGACAATCAGCACATGCTACAAATCAGAATTTTGGTTGTTTTATTTTTGTCTTTGTTTTTTATAGAACTCATTAACCACTAACCAACTGGCCCTCAGAGGTGGTTCATCATCATTGTTAACTCTGTCAGTGCTCCAAGGCCATAAAAATCAGTTAAAACCAATGATAAAACAAGAATTGCCAAATCGAAAGGATCCCCCTCACCAATCCGTGATTTGGTATCAGAACACTTCTCACTTTGGCTCTAAGTGAGATTGGCAGCTTCCTTGCTCCACTCCTGCTCAGTTATTTATCTTCATCTACGTAATTGAGAGGAGGTACCCAGCCAGTTTCTTCCACTGATTAGTAGAAGTTAGGGGCCAGAATGATAGCTTCGTTTATTTTTTGCTCATTGTCTATCCTAGTCTTTCACCACTACTGTTCATAACATGAGGCCTTTACAGTAGTACAGCCCATGGATGTTTGGGTTCCTTATCAGTAGGCTATGAAACACAAGTGATTTTACCCTTAGCTGACTCTGGGCCTCTGGAAATAGTCCCAAGCCCTAAAAGCCTCTAGCAGCATCTTGGCTCCCTCTCATCTTTACAGGAAAATAATTAACAAATGAATGTAAGTCTTCTTCACTTGTGTAAGACTTCTTGATAGCTCTAAATATTTTGCTTCTTAATTGCAGACCAAAGATGAACTCTGATATGCAAAATAACTTCTATTAGAATAATGGTGCTCTGAAGACTCTTCTTAACTAAAAAGAAGAATTTTTTTAAGTATTAATTCCATGGACAATATAAAATCTGTGTGATTGCAGTATGAAGACACGTTTCTACTTATGCAGTATTCTCATGACTGTACTTTAAAGTACATTTTTAGAATTTTATAATAAAACCACCTTTATTTTAAAGGACTACGTTGTGCTAATTATTAGCCGTGTTTGGAACAGAGAGCAGTAAAAACAGAGAGAATCTGGGTCCTTGATGCACAGCAGCCCAGAGCACCTGCCCAGACTGGTTTTAAATGACAAAGCAATGAACCCCTGTCTCCTTTTAAGCCCAAATTATTGTGGGTATTCAGCCAAACTTAATTCTAGCTAATACTTCGTACAAGGCCAGTCATTATATGGCCTCTACCTGCATCTTTAGTCAAATCTCTCAGCACTTTCTAGTATCAATACTGTCCTCTGGAAGAACGAGTCCTCTCCCAGTTCTGTCGATGCCTGTGTCCTTACCTTCCTGGCTCTTGCCTTTCCCTTGTCCTGGAATGTCTTGGCCCTCTTTTCTTCAACTGGCTTACACATCCTTCAGCACATATTTTATCCTTACTAGATTTTAAGTGCCATGACCTCAGAGACCAGGCCTTTCTTCTGGGTAGTCCTAACGTCTAATAGAGTGCCAGCAACTAGAAAGACTGAATAAATATCTAATGGGTGATATGGTTTTGATGTTTGTCCCTTCCAAATCTTATGTTGAAATGTAATTCCGAGTGGTGGAGATGGGGCCCGGTGGGAGATGTTTGTATCTTAGGGGTGGATCCCTCATGAATGGCCTGGCACCATCCTTGCAGTGACAAGTGAGTTCTCACTGTGAGTTCACATGATCTGGTGGTTTTAAAAGGTGTGGCACCTCCCCCTCTCTCTGTGTTGCTCCCTCTCTTGCCACCTGATACCCTGGCTCCCCTTTGCCTTCCACCGTGGTTGGAAGCTTCCTGAAGCCCTCTCCAGAAGCAGATGCTGGCACCACACTTCCTATACAGCCTGCAGAACGATGAACCAAAATAAATCTCTTTTCTTTAGAAATTACCCAGCCTCAGGTATTTCTTTATAGCAACACAAAAATGGCATTAACACAATGAGTAAATGAATGAATGAAAATCACTTTGAAATGCAGTTAAAAGAATTTAAAAAGAACTAAAAATCTGAACACTGAACCATATATCATATTCTACAAATTCCTTTACCTAATATTCTCTCTTCCATTCATCTTCCAGTCAAATAATTTTTTCTAAATTATTTTGAATCTTGAAATAGACATACAGAAGAATATAAAACATATATCTGCAATTTAAACATATATCTGCAATTTAATTATAAGAAAACATCCATGTAATCACTGACAAAGATTCTTTGCTTGACCACGTGTATTAGTCCATTCTCTCGCTGCTAATAAAGACATACCTGAGACTGGGTAATTTATAAAGAAAAGAGGTTTAATTGACTCACAGTTCCACAGGGCTGAGGAGACCTCAGGAAACTTGCAATCATGGCAGAAGGGGAAGCAAACAAGTCTTTCCTCACATGGCGGCAAGGAGAAAGCACCAAGCAAAGGGGAAAAACCTCTTATAAAACCATCAGATCTCGTGAGAACTCACTCACTATCACAAGAACAGCATGAAGGTAACTGTCCCCATAAATCAATTACCTCCCACCAGGTCTCTCCCACAACATGTGGGGATTATGGGAACTACAATTCAAGGTGAGATTTGGGTGGGGACACAGCCAAACCATATCATTCCACCCCGGCCCCTCCCAAATCTCACATCTCACATTTCAAAACACAATCATGCCTTCCCAACAGTTCCCCAAAGTCTTATTTCATCATTAACCCAAAAGTCCAAGTCCACAGTTTCATCTGAGACAAGGCAAGTCTCTTCCACCTATGAGCCTGTAAAATCAAACACAAGTTAGTTACTTCCTAGATACAATGGAGGTACAGGCATTGGGTAAATATACCTGTTCCAAATGGGAGAAATTGGCCAAAACAAAGGGGCTATAAGCCTCATGCAAGCCCCAAATCCAACAAGGCAGTAATTAAATCTTAAAGCTCCAAAATAATCTTTGACTCCATGTCTCACATCCAGGTCACACTGATGCAAGAGGTGGGCTCTGACAGCCTTGGGCAGCTCTACCCCTGTGGCTTTGCAGGCCACAGCCCCTCACCCCAGCTGCTTCCACAGCTGGCATTGAGTGTCTACGGCTTTTCCAGGTGCAAGCTGCAAGCTGTTGGTGGATCTCTCATTCTGGGTCTGGAGGACAGTGCCCCTCTTCAGCTCCACTTGGCACTACCCCCGTGGGGACTCTTGTGTGGGGCCCAACCCCACATTTCCCTTCCACACTGCCCTAGCAGTGAGGGCTGTGCCCCCACAGCAAACCAGCCTGAACATCCAGGTGTTTCCATACATCCTCTAAAATCTAAGCAGAGGTTCCCAAACTTCAATTATTGACTTCTGCATACCTGCAGGCTCAACACCATATGTAAGCTGCCAAGGCTTGGGGCTTGCACCCTCTGAAGCCATGGCCCAAGCTGTACCTTGGTCCCTTTCAGCCACAGCTAGAGTGGCTAGGACACAAGCCACCAAGTCCCTAGGCTGCACACAGCAGGGGGCCCTGGGCCTGGCCCCAAAACCATTTTTCCCTCCTAGGCCTCTGGGCCTGTGATAGGAGAGGCTGCCTTGAAAGTCTCTGACATGCCCTGGAGACATTTCCCCATTGTCTTAATGATTAACATTGGGCTTTTTGTTTATGCAAATTTCTGTAGCAAGCTTGGATTTCTCCCCAGAAAATGGGTTTTTATTTTCTGTTACATTGTCAAACTGAAAATTTTCCAAACTTTTATGCTCTGCTTCCTCTTGAACGCTTTGCCATGTAGAAATTTCTTCTGCCAGATACCTTAAATCATCTCTCTCAAGTTCAAAGTTCCACAGATCTCTAAGGCAGGGGCCAAATGCTGCCAGCCTCTTTGGTAAAGTATATCAAGCATCATCTTTATTCCAGTTCCCAACAAGTTTCTCATCTCCATCTGACACCACCTCAGCCTGGACTTCATTGTCCATATCACAATCAGCATTTTGGTCAAAGCCATTCCACAAGTCTCTAGGAAGTTCCAGACTTTCCCATGTCTTTCTGTCTTCTAAGCCCTCCAAGTCTCTAGGAAGTTCCAAACTTTTCCACATTTTCCTGTCTTCTTCTGAGCCCTCCAAACTGTTCTAGCCTCTGCCCGTTACCCAGTTCCAAAGTCACTTCCACATTCTTTGGGTATCTTTACAGCAGCACCTCACTCTCTGCAGTACCAATTTACTGTATTAGTCCATTCTCACGCTGCTAATAAAAGACATACCCACAACTGGGTAATTTATAAGGGAAAGAGGTTTAATTGACTCACAGTTCCACAGGGCTGGAAGGCCTCAGGAAATTTACAATCATGGTGGAAGGGGAAGTGAATACATCCTTCTTCACATGCCAGCTGGAAGAAGTGCTGAACAAAGGGAGAAAAGCCCCTTATAAAACCATCAGATCTTGTGAGAACTCACTCGCTATCTTGAGAACAGCATGGGGGTAACTGCCCCTGTGATTCAATTACCTCCCACTGGGTCCATCCCATGACACATGGGGATTACGGGAACTACAATTCAAGATTGTTCCCAGACCAAACTGAGAGTCAGGCTACTATTTCTCGTGGCCCAATAACAAGATGCAGATGAACTGGGGAGGAAGAGAGTTTTTATTTCTGTAACCAGCTACAGGGAGAAGGCCTGGAAATTATCACCAGACCGACTGAAAATTACAAAGTTTTCCAGAGCCTATATACCTTCCAAGCTATATGTCTATATTTAAGTATGCATTCATCTAAACACATAAGTGATTAACTTCTTTTAATCTGTAACTAAGGTCTGAGTCTTGAAGACCTTTCTCTGGAGACTCAGTAAATGTACTTAATCTAAATGAGTCCAGGTGCTGGGGTGATTACCCTTATCTTGTCTCCTACTAAATCACGAAGGTTTAGGGATTTCCTTCAGACTCCCAATAAATTAGTTTATGGAGGCCTTGGGAGTTTCTTCAGGCCCCCAATAAAACTTGTTTAATCATGCTTTAAGGTTCAGGAAAGGCCTAGGCAAAACTCTTGGTGGGCTGTTGTTACATTCCAGCCTTTGTATAAGGACGCTGGCTTTTAACATTTAATTTAACCACTCAGTCAGTACTGAAACTGTTGTATGGAGGCCTGCGTTAGTGAGACCTGGCCTGCCACAAGATGAGATTTGGGTAGGGACACAGCCAAACCATATCACCATCCTTTCATCAGCCTCCTGAACCTTGTCGTAGGCCTATCTGTGCACTGCCTTATAAAATTCAATTTTAGCAAGAACCCTGCTAATTCAGTTTCACAAAAATCCCCCACCCTCCATATGTGACCACACTTTATATCTAATCTGCTTCCTCATCCTCTACCATCCCCCAGGTCATGTCTGATCGTGCTGGCCTGTTTTCAGCTAGAATCCCATTTGGTCTATTTAACCAGAATCTCTGTCACCCTGATGCATTTCCTCTTAGTAATTTTCCATCCACTGACTCCCTACCCTGCTCCTTGGCTATAAATGCCCATTTAACCATGCTGTATTCAGAATTGAGTCCAATCCTATACTGAAGTGTCTTTTCCCCTGTTGCAATAGTCCTGAATAACATCTGTTTTTTTACCACTTTAACTATCGTCCAGCTCTGGTTTTTCTTCGACATTTCCACTCGGGTTCAGAAATAGAACATTGCTTAGAGGTGACCACAGTGCCTCCTCTTATCACATTTCCTCTCTGCTCCCAGGTAACCACAAACATGATGGCTGTGATAATCTTTTTCTTGCTTTTTAGTTTTACCACCTACATACACTTCCCTAAGCAGTAGAGTTTACTCTTGCCTATTTTGAAATTGATATAAATGGAATCGTATCAAATTTTTGTTGTTGTTACTTGCCTATTTTTTTTTTTAGACCGAGTCACACTCTGTCACTCAGGCTGGAGTGCAATGGCACAATCTTGGCTCACTTCAACCTCCACCTCCCAGGTTCAAGCGATTCTCCTGCCTCAGTCTCCTGAGTAGCTGGGATTATAGGTGCCTGCCTTGCCCGGCTAATGTTTTGTATTTTTAGTAGAGAGAGGGTTTCAGCATGTTGCCCAAGGTTGTCTCAAACTCCTGAACTCAAGTGCTATGCCAGCCTCGGCCTCCCAAAGTGCTAGGATTACAGGCATGAGCCACCACACCCAGCCTTATTCATTTTTTATATGTGGACAGTACTTCACCATATAAATATGATCACTTTATTTTACCGTCCATTGCAGATGGACATTTGGATTCCTCTCATTTGGGGGGAATGTCAATCAGTGCTACAGCAAACATTCTTATTCATGTTTCTTGGCCACATTTGATTAGAAGTGGAATTACTGGGTTATAAGGAATGTACACCTGTTATTTCACTCGATAATGTTAAATGATTCCAAATTGGTTGTCCCAGTTTATGCTCTTTCCAGGGCTGTACAGAATTTGCAGTTGTTTTACTTTCTGCTAACAGTTGATATTATCAGACTTACAAATTTTTTGCCAATCTGATTAGTACACAATGGTAACACATTATGTTTTAATTTTCATTTCTCTGATTATTAATGAGGTTGACCATTTTGTGGTTATGAGCCATTTGTGTTGCCTTTCCTGTAAAATTTTTAATCTTTTTAAATTTTTACTTATTTCCCTACTAAGTTGTTCAACTTCCTGCTGGATTCATAGACATATTTTGGAGTTAGTACTTTGTGGTATATGCTGCATACATCCTACTTTATGGTATGTCTTAGACTCTCATTTCAGTGTCTTTTAATGCTCAAAAGATTATGTTTTTTGTTTTTTGGGTGTTTTTTTTCGTAGAGACAGGGTCTCACTAGCTGGTTATTTAATGTAGCTAAGAAAACTATAGATTTTTATATATGTTCTGTACCCAACCCCTTAACGAACGATTTTATTAGCTCTAATACATTTCACTTGTTTTTTCTCAAACACAGTCATATTTGAAACTGACAGTGTATCTTCTTTACCATATTTATAATCTTATTTATTTTCTGTCCTTATTGCATTGGCTGGAACTTCTAGCATAATGTTGAATGATTGTGGTGACAACAAGCATTCTTATTGTCTTTCAGACTTCATTGGTATATCATTAGTCAGGATTCTCCAGATAAATATGACCAATAGAAGGGTGTGTGTGTGTGTGTGTGTGTGTGTGTTCATAAGGATTTATTTTAAGAAATTGGTTCACACAATTATAGAGGCTAGCAAGTCCAAAATCTGCAGTTAAAGTCCAAAGACCATTAGGCTGGAGACCCAGGAGAGATTAGTATTGCAGTTCAAGCCTGAAGGAGGTCTGCTGACAGAATTCCCTCTTGCTCAAGGGAGGCTAGTCTTTTGTTCTACTTACTCCTTCAGTTAACTGGATGAGGCCCCCCCCACGTTACAGAGGGCAATCTGCTTTACTCACAGTTCACTGATTTAAATGGTAATCTTATCCCAAAACACCCTCATCAAAACATGCAGAATAATGTGTGACCACTTATCTAGGCACCCTGGATCAGCCAACTTGACACATAAAGTTAGCATTACAAATGGGAATTTGTTCAACAACTGTTGAGCACCTAATATGTGCCAGACATTGTACTGTGCTCTAAGGATACAGAAGTGAACAACTGCTGTCTATTCTGAAAAAGAATGAAATTAACAAGTAAAAACTAAACAAGATAATTATGGATTGTCATAAATAAAAACAGGGTATTATAGAGAAAAGTGGGGTAGGTAGTGGTGGCTACTTTAGATTGGATCATCAAAGATGCTACAGATTTTTCTATGTCGAGTAAAATGTTTGGTATAGTTTATGATAAACAACCACTATTAAAACAATACATTTCCAATCTAATACTGACTTATTTCCTTTTTCAATAGGAAAGGCATTAAATTTTATTAAATGTTTTTAAGTCATCTATTGAAATGCTCATGTTTTATTTGGCTTTGTTTTTGCTGCATTAATCTGTAATGGATTACATTAATAGCATTCTAATTTTTGAAACATTATAAAACCCCAGGGTTTAAAAAAAAAACAAACCCAGGGTTATTACATATTATTATTTTAATACATGGCTGAATTAATTGCACTAATATTTAATTTAGGATATTTCAAACTATAGCCCACAGGCCAAATCTGAGCCACCACCAGTGTTTGTACAGCCTGCAAACTAAGAATGATCTCAACATTGCTAAGTGGCTGAAAAACGTAAAAAGAAGAGTATCTCATTACATGAGAAGCATATATGAAATTCAATTTTTGGTTCATAAATAAAGCTTTTGTATTAGTTTCCTATTGTTGCTATGATAAATTACCACAAACTTATGTGGTTGAAAACAACATAAATTATTCTTTCAGAGTTTTGGAGGTCAGAGTCCGAAACCAGTTTCACAGAGCTCATGTCAAGGTATTGGCAGGGCTGATTCCTTCTGGAGTCTCTGAGAGGGGAAAACTTTTCCTTGCTATTTCCAGCTTCTAGAGCTGCAGTCCTTATATTTCTTGTCTTGAGGCCCCTCTTCCATCTTCTCAGCCAGCATCTTGGCATCTTCAAATCTCTCCGCTTCTGTCGTCACATCGCCTTTTGTTTCTCTGAATGGCACAGCAGAATTATTCATAATAACCAAAAAGTGTAAACAATTCAAATGTCCACCAACTGGTGAATGGATACTCAAAAATGCTGAATACTATTTGGCAATAAAAATATATGAGTTGTAACAAGGTGCAAAGTACTGATGCATGTCACAGCATGGATAAACCTTGAAAACATTATCCTAAGTGCAAGAGGCTAGAGGCATACGACCATACAGTGTAGGACTCCATTTATATGAACTGTCCAGAAAAGGCAAATCCAGAGAGACAGAAAGTATGTTAGTGGTTGCCCGGGGTTAGGGGTAGGAACAGAGAATGGCTGTAATGCCAGTGAATCCCAAAATTGGAGCTCAGCCTGAGAGGGTTCTTGACTTTGCACAGGAAAGGATTCAAGAGCAAACTGACAGTAAAATGAAAGCAAAGCAAGTACATTAGAGCAACAAAGCACAGGAAAATTGCTTCTGGTAAACTGAGCAGGGCTACCCCACAGGCAGAGTAACACTCATGGATTGCTGGCTAGCTATATATATTATATGTATATACATACATATAATATATATACACATATATAATATATACATACATATAATATATACATATGTATATAAACATATATACATGTTATATATACATATGTGTATATATACATGTTATATATACATATGTGTATATATACACACATATATACATATATAGCATTTATACTATATGTATATAGCATTTATACTATATGTATATAGCATTTATACTATATGTATATAGTATATACATATATACATAAATATACATATAGTATATACATACACACATAAATACTATATATAGTATTTATACAATATATGTATACATATATAGTATTTATACTATATATAGTACGTATATATATGTGTGTATATATACACATATGTATATGTGTGTGTGTGTATGTATAGAGAGAGAGAGAGAGAGAGAGAGAGAGAGAGAGAGACGGAGTCTCGCTCTGTTGCCCAGCCTGGAGTGCAGTGGTGCTCTCTTCTCGGCTTTGCAACCTCTGCCTCCAGGGTTCAAGCAGTTCTCCTGCCTCAGCTCCCGAGTAGCTGGGACTACAGGTGCCTGCCACTACGCCTGACTAATTTTTGTGTTTTTGGTAGATGCCGGGTTTCACCGTGTTGGCCAGGCTGGTCTCCAACTCCTGACCTCAGGTGATCCACCCGCCTTGGTCTCCCAAAGTGCTGGGATTACAGGCATGGGCCAGGGCACCCGGCCACTGGCTAGCTATATTTATACCTACTCCTTCATCGTACGCTAAATAAGGGGTGGGTTATTCACGAATTTTCTAGAAAAGGGGTGGGGAGTTCCCCTGGAACTGAGAATTCTTCCGTTTTTAAACCATATAAGGTAAGGTCTGGGCATTGCCATGGCATTTGTAAACTGTCAGAGTGCTGGTGGAAGTGTTGTAGCATGTTCATGTATTATAATTAGTGTATAATGAGCAGTGAGGGCACTAGAGGTCACTTTGGTCACCATCCTGGTTTTAGCTGGCTTGGGCCTGTTTCTTTAGGGCAGTTTCGGCCGTTTTTTTAGGGCATCCTGTTCTGACCAGATCTTGTTTTGCTCAGCAGGTGGTGATCAGTGCTCGGAAAGTCCTGCTGATCTCCTATCTCAACTGTAACTGCGCAAATACTTTTCAGGGGGATAATGGAAATGTTCTTAAATTACAGTGATGGTTGCAAATGGTTTTAAAATTACTGAAAATCATTGAATGGTACACTTCAAATGAGTGAATTTTATGGCATGTAAAGAAATGTTTTTAAAAAACACAGGTAAAAAATTAGGAGACAAAGAAGTATTAAGACTTTGTAATTTGGGGAAACACTTGTGATAAATGACAGCGACTATGTGGGTTTGTGGAATGTATTTCCTTATATGTACCGTGACAGAAAAGAGGGCAGGTGCCAACTGCACTGGGCTTGGGGAAGATTCATTCATTTAAGAAATTTTTTTTTTCTGAGCATTATTCATACACAAGAGGTTCACGGTTAAAACAAAAATTTACAAAAAGCAACCCTTTCTTCACCTGGGAGCTTATAGCGCAGTGAGGAGACACAGATACATCCATAGCTCGTGAGGTGACCGGGGAAGGACAGGAAGAGCGGGGAGGCGATCAGGGGAGGCCTCGCTGTGAAAACCACGCGCCCTGTCGACCCCGAGGAGACGCGGCCCACGCTGGGAGGGAGCAGCCAGGACAAAAGCCGGTCGTCATGGGGTCCCGCCTGGTGAGTGGGGGTGAGGACAGCGAAGTGTGGGCTGCCCTGGGCTTCCAGGGAAAGGAGCCAGATGGAGAGGGGAGATGTGGGGGACCGATCGCGTGCAACAGCCTAGGCCACTGCCGGCCGCTGGCTGTGGCAATGAGCGCGGAACCTTTGGAAGATCCGGGGGGACAGGCTTCCACAGCATCCACGTGGCTGCGGCGTCGCCGACAAGGCCCAGGCGGGGGCAAGATGGTACGAAGCGACCATTTAAGTGATTGTTACAATCATCCCCGCAAAGATAACAGGGGGCTTGACCCCATGTAGAAGTGTGCGAAGCGGCTGGTTTCTGTCAGCGTTTGACCTTAAGGGGAGTAACGAATCGACTATGGGTGTGAGGAAGACTGGTCAGAGCTGATCGCGCCTCGGAATGGAGTGGTGGCTGCGATGCGGAAAGGCCGCGAGTGGAGCAATCCTGGGTGAGGCGGAAACGGGGGCTGACTTTCCAGCCGTCCGCGTGCTACTGAGGCGGCGGCCACCGTGGCACCTTCCCCTAACTCCGCTCGTCCGCGCGTACAGCCCTGGGATGTGGCGGGCTGGGAGACCCACGCTCCCGGCGTGCTCTGCGGCCCGGCCCGCGCACCCGGGGGCGTGGCCTGCGCGCGCGTGCGTCGTAGCCGAACGCTGTGGCGGGGCAGGCGAGGCGGTCGCTTCGAGCGCGCTAGTCAGCTCCCTGAAGGGAGTGACGGCGGTTGGGTGCCCGCGGCCACTTTTGCCTTCCCGGGTAAGTGCGGCGGTGGCGGTTGGCGCCGCCGGCTGACGGGCGGCTTCCTGGGAGACGGGGAGAGCACCCGGCAGGCCCGCCTGAGGCGTTTGAGGCTCGCGGGCGTCACTCCTCAGGGGCGTCTGGTCCGAGCCGGGAGGCGTTCCGCTAAGTTCGGTGCCCGCGGGCACCAGCCGGTGGGGGCTTCGTCCGCTTTGCCGGGTAGGAGGGCGGAATGCGGGGTTGGTACGGGCGGGGAGAGCCGGACGGGGCCAACCTGGACCAACCACGTCAGCCAGTCCCGGGTGACTGGCTCGAAGTAGCCTCGGAGTTGAGAGGGGTCGACCGGGGCAGCCCGCGGCGCATCCCCGGCAGCGCGCATTTGCGGAGAGAACGGATCCCGTGCCCGAGCGCCGCCGAGCCCCGCACGCCCGTGAGACCCGCTTTGAATTTTCTCTCCATGTTTGCTGGGGTTGTTGACCCGACCCCCCGTAAGACTCGGACTCAACGTTTTTGTTTGCCCCACGACAGCCAGCGTAATGCTGTGGACGTAACAGGGCACGAACGTTTGTAACTGAAAGTTGAAGGGGCTGTGGCGTCTCCGTCCCGTGGCGTGGGAGGTGATCGCCCAGCCCTTGTGAGTAGGAGTTGTCCTAGAACTCCGCCGACCGCCCAGCCGGTGGAGCCGGCGCTCCGGACGCCACTAGAGCTGGCGTTTCGTGGGCGCAGCACCTCTAGCCGGTCATCTTCACCATCGCCGTTGAGGGCACTGAGGCCGGGCCAGGCTTCAAACCCTGCCCTCTCTGAACCTAAAGCCAGATACGAAAACCCAGACGACAGTGGCCTGGCACGGTGGCTCACGCCTGTAACCCCAGCACGATGGGAGGCCGAGGCGGGTGGATCAGCTGAGGTCAGGAGTTCAAAACCAGCCTGGCCAAGATGGTGAAACCTCGTCTCTACTAAAAATACAAAAATTAGCCGGGCGCGGTGGCGGACGCCTGTAATCTCAGCTACTCGGGAGACTGAGGCTGGAGAATCTCTTGAACCCCGGAGGCAGAGGTTGCAGTGAGCCGAGATCGCGCCACTGCACTCCTGCCTGGGGAACAGAGCAAGACTCTGTCTCAAAAAAACAAACCCAGATGACCTAGAGCAGGTTGCTTGGGGCTTGCATTATGGGGCATTTTCCGTGTTTCTGAAGAAAACCAGCATGTGTGCAGCTGCCGTGAAGAACACACTGTGCATCGTGAAGTCTGAAAAGAAGTAAAGCAGACCGGGAGAGGTGGCAAACGCCTTGGGATCCCAACGGCTTGGGAGGCCACGGCAGGGGGTATCGCTTGAGCCCGGGTGTTCAAGACCAGCCTGCGAAACATAGGGAGACCCTCGTCTCTACAAAAACATTTAAAAATAATTAGCGGGCGTGGTGGTGAGCGTCTGTAGTCCCACCTACTCAAGAGGCTGAGGCGAGAGGATCGCTTGAGCTCAGGAGTTCGAGGATTCAGTGAGCTTATGATTGCGCCACTCAATTTTCCGGCCTGTCCGCCGGAGCGAGAACCTGTCTCAAAAAAAAAATAGTGAAGCATTCTAAATTAAGATGGTGGTTGTTTACATGCATCTAAATTTACTCCTTCATGAAGTTTCACTAAACTTACATTAAGGCTGTTTAAAAACAAACATGAACCTCCAGCAATGGGAGAATAGGAAAGGAAACGCTGGCAATCAAATAGCGGGCTCTAAAACATGTGTGTCTTAGCAAACCCTGTATTAACCACAGACTCTTCAAACTGCACGGAAACTGGCAGCACTGGACAGCTGTGGTACTGGGAATGAAGGTGGTGTGGTGCAGAAGGTGGGTGTAAGGAGCTTAAAGAAAGATGATTTAGGTGAAATATGAGAAGCAATTGGATATCCAGATCCCCTTCCCCATTTCACGCTGTTGGGTGACTGCCTTTCCCCTTGTTAGAAGACTGGATGGAGGCTTATTCTCTTGAGAAAGTAAAACAGAGGATCTTTGAACTGAGAAACCCAGGCATAATTATGGGGCTGCATGTATGAAGATAGGGACACTGAAGCTTGAAGTCTTTCATCTCCTTTGTCTCGCTCGACTTCCAAAACTTTTGCAGTCAGATCAGACTAATAATGCTCTCCAGGCTGAAATAAGAGAATTCTACACGCTCACACACACAGATGGCACAGATGGGGAAAGGTACATAATAAGTTGCTTATGGTGGTTTCTAGGAAGTGAAAGGAACTTGGTGGTTGGGGGAAGAGTGTGTGGAAACTTCTGTTTACATTGTCTTTTAAAATGTACCATGTACACACGATACCTATTCAAAAATGAAATGTATTCTTCACCTCAGGAAGATCTATGAAAAAAACATTCTGTAAATTATGAACAAATACTTTGACTTCTGTTTACATTTTTTTAATGTACCGTGTGCACGTGATACCTATTCAAAAATGAAATGTATTCACCTTGGGAAGTTCTATGAAAAAATTCTGTAAAAAATTATGAACAAACCCTTTGATACAGCGATTCCTTCCCCAGGAATTTATCTTATAAATACACATACACTCGTGTGAAAATAAGTACAGTGCTATGTGGAAGGATAAGTAAGAAGCAGATAATATTGGTTACCTTTGGAGAGGGGAATCTGATGTCAAGTCAAGAGTGGAATGAGAGACTTTTTCACTACATATTCTTGGTACCTTTTGAACTTTAAACCATGTTATTGTTACCTATTGAATGAATGAATAAATAAATGTTAATGGGAAAAATGGGTGAGTAATGGAGATCCTGATGTTGGTAATGTCTTAAACAACACAAGAGCTCTTAACATAGGAAGGAATGCTGCATAACAACCCCAAAATTTCAGTGGCTTACATTTCATGCTCATGGATCTTCAGATCAGCTGTTGGTCAGATGTTGGTTAGACTAGTCTGGACTCCAGACTTCAGTTTTGGGTTCAGATCTGTTCCGTGTGTCTTCATTTTGAGACCCAGGCTGAAAATGCAAAACCACCTAGAGCATGTTTTTCTCATGGCTGAGGGTGAAAGTTCAAAAGGGCTTCTGGAAGTTTGCCATGCCTCAGCTCAGAAGTCACACATTGAAATGTCTACCTACATTCCATTAGTTAAAACAAGTTACGTTGCCAAGTCCAAAGTAAACAGGGTGAAGACATATATACTCTGCCTTCTGGCAGCACTGTGAAGTTCCATGACAAGATGTGGATGGGTAGGCTTGGGAACTATAATGATGAAGAAAATGGGTTAATGGAAAGATGCTGAAAAATTAAGTTTAGGATAGTTGGTTTAGAATGAAGATTCTTACAAAAATGTGTATTTATACATTTTTACATTACCATTTTTTGCCAAGATACAGCATCCTACTTTGATATGAATTACCTTACAGTTTCCATGTCAAAGTATCACCTTTGTTTTATCTTCTATAACATCTACCAACCCTCCACCTGGCCCTCTAACCAATTCTGAGTGCCCGTAGAAAAATGTACATGTAAAGACACCAGATTTTAGGGAAGTAATTCTAAATGTTTATTTTAGCTACTGAATGTGTTCATTCATAGTTTTTGTGTCATATCCATGTCTGCCAACTCACCTTTCACAACAGAATCTTCTTTTCAGGGAGATGTCCTTTGCTTCTCAGATGTAAATGCACTTTAAGTTTGTTATTCAACAGTGAAAATGAGTCATACAGAGGTAATATTTTCGTATGTTCTGCATCTTCAGGGTTCCTGGTTTTTTGTTTGTTTGTAACGATGTGGCTTCAGAGTAATCTTATTTTCAACTTTCACTGTGGGAGGCAGTATAGCATAAGTGGTTAAGAGCGAGGAATCTAGAGCAGACTACCCTGAGTTTAAATCCTAGCTAGCGGCTATATAACCTTGGGCAAGTTACTTAATCTGCTGTGCCTTATCTATAAAATGGGGATAATGATAGTGCTTGCCTCATAGAATTGTTAGAAAAGTGAAATAAGTTAATACATATAAAGCACTTATAATAATACCCGACACAGTAAGCACTTAAATACTATTATTAATATCACTACTTTTTATTTGGAGGCTATGACTTGAATTGTGAGCCTCACAGAGCAAACATATATATAGCTGTTCAGTTGTCTTAATAGGCAAGAAAGTAATTTTTGATCCCTTTATTCTCTTGAATTCCAGGTTAAATTAAAAATACCTTTTGGAAATAAATTACTAGATGCTG
Source organism: Pan troglodytes (assembly GCF_028858775.2). NCBI lineage: Eukaryota > Metazoa > Chordata > Mammalia > Primates > Hominidae > Pan > Pan troglodytes. Next base: position 108,382,214 of record NC_072412.2, on the reverse strand, counting down.
TTTGTTTGGTACCTAACAAGAGCTTAACATATGGAATAATTCTTACACATGGAGCATCAGGAGATATGAATCTTCCTCATTTGATGTCACTGGCATCCCATCTTGCATCTCATGGGTTTTTCTGCCTGAGATTTACCTGTAAAGGCCTTAATATTGTACATAGAATTAAGGCGTATAAATCAGTTTTGGTAAGAAAATTTCTTTATATTTACTTATAACAGAATTCTGTTTGAAATCCTTAATAAATGTAAGATAAATTTTATTAGTCATCTGGTTTAATTTAAAAAATCTTTGAATGAGTGTATTCTTAGAAAACTCAGCAGTACATGAAAGCTTTTTAGTCGTCAGATTTCCCTTGTCATCAGTTTCCATGGAGATGAATGCTTACATCATAAATGTTCCTCCGTGATATTGCCAAGGAAGCTACTTATGATTTTTCTCCCTGGAATTATGTAACTTTAGCGCATCATTTTGGCATTCTAGAATATTTCATCTACCATACTATGCATGTATAAATATGATACTGTTTTCTGTATATGTTATTTAGAAACCTTGCTTAAAATCCTGGATAACACTAAAGTTTCTCTAAATCAAGCTTGTCCAACCCATGGGCCACATATGGCCCAGGACAGCTTTGAACGTGGCCCAACACAAGTTTGTAAACTTACTTAAAACATTATGAGATTTTTTTTGCAATTTTTTTTTTAAGCTCATCAGGTGTCATGAGTGTTAGTGTATTTTATGTGTGGCACAACACAGTTCTTCCACTGTGGCCCAGAGAAACCAAAAGATTGAACACCCCTGATCTAAATAATTTCAAGCTTATTAATAAGTTTATTAGAACTTTAGATGTTAACATTATCAAATTTGGTATTAGTTGGAAGCCTTTGCTGGCCTTTTTAAAAAATAATTTATTCTCTAAAAAATAGTTTAGTGCTTAAATATTTTAGTAGAGGTAGATTGACTTTTTTCTCACATATTTGCCTGTATTACCTAACATGTGATTTAATAGTGAAGGCATGACCAGAAGAGGAAGGACTGCTTACTTCTTTTAAGAAAAATCCCTTAAGATTTTCTGGTTATCTTTGCATAGATTTTCATACATTTCAGTAATGATGAGAAACAATATATCTTGCCTTTCCAGTGGAATATTTTATAGGTGAAGAACTGATGATTTTTTTTATTTTTCTAGAATTACCTGAAGACATCAGGAGAATACAAACTTGCAGGTGTTTTTCTTGGAGGTAAGTGCAATACTTGTGAATACTTGTTAATTACCTGTTTTAATATAGGAATAGGTAATGGAGAATTAAAATTATTTGATCATAGGAAGCTAATTTAAGGATTTTTTTGTTGTTTTGGTAAGTCACCTTTTTAATGTTAAAGCACTTTATATACTTAGAGCAAACTTGAACCTCATGTATATGTATTATAATCTGAGCCTCTCTCTTTTTATTCATATCCCTGAATCGTCATCCTGCATATGATGATTCCTTTACAATGATTGTCCTTGTCCTTTTAAGTGTTCTTTAGAAAAATAATTGCCTTTTTTTTTTTTAGCATTTAAGATCAATTTTTAGCTTTTTTTTTGAGACAGAGTCTTGCTCTGTCACCCAGGCTGGAGTGCAGTGGCGCCATCTCGGCTCACTGCAGCCTCCACCTCTGGGATTCAAGTGATTCTCCTCCCTCAGCCTCCCAAGTAGCTGGGACTATAGGTTTGCACCACCATGCCTGGCTAATTTTTGTGTTTTTAGTAGAGATAGGGTTTTGCCATGTTGGTCAGGCTGGTCTCAAACTCTTGACCTCAGGCAGTCTGCCCACCTAGGCCTCCCAAAGTACTAGGATTACAGGTGTGAGCCACCGTGCCTGGCCTGGTATTGCAACTTGTTAATTGCTGCCTTTTGGAGTTAATTTGTTGGTAAACAGATATGATGAACAGTAAAAGATCCAATTTGCCACACCATCACTGCTACTTTATGTGAAAGTTTATATTTCAAACTGAACTTAATTTTAATTGATTTTAGGTCGTTCAATGGGCTCAAGAGCAGCTGCTTCTGTAATGTGTCACATTGAGCCAGATGATGGTGATGATTTTGTTCGGGGTCTCATTTGTATTTCTTACCCACTGCACCATCCAAAGCAGCAGCATAAACTCAGAGATGAAGACCTCTTTCGTTTAAAAGAGCCTGTACTGTTTGTGTCAGGCTCAGCAGATGAAATGTGTGAAAAGGTGAATTATAACTCAATGTTTGTGTCAATGAAAGAGAATGAAAGGCAGAAATATGTTGGGAGCAAGATACTTCTGGCAACAGTGTCTTTTAAAAATTGCTAATTTGACTAATGCTAGTTTTATGTCCTGGTTACTCTGTTGCTTTTGAGAACCTAAAAATATAAGTATAGTGACAAAATTTGTATCCCTGGAAATAGAGTCGGTAAATATGACCCTTACTTGGAAAATGAAGGATTAATATCTGAATCATCTGATTTTGGGATTACTACACTATAGATTTTTTTAATCATTTCAACATTCAGGCAGAGTATTTGTTATAAAATTGATTCTTGAGAAAGGGTTGGCAATGTCTACACATTACTAAATATTAGCCCAATATTATGAAACAACTTTGTATTCCCCAGGGCATATAATTTGCTTGGGAAAAAGATTTTTGGGGGAAGAAATTTTTTTGTTCCAATTTATTTAACATTTTATTAGTAATGAATGCTTGATCTGATACTGCTACAGCTGAGAGAAGTGGACTGCCACTTTTACGGACATTTCCCCACACATTCTATTACCTAGAAAGTTGTCTGAGAAAGCATTTAATGAATACTTGGGAATGAATGCCAGTATAGGCAGGGGAGAGAGGACCTTTTATTAAATATCAACAGAACATTAGTCTAGTATCCTCTTCTTTTTCTCTTTAGAACTTGTTGGAGAAAGTGGCACAGAAAATGCAAGCTCCCCATAAAATCCACTGGATTGAGAAGGCAAATCATTCCATGGCAGTGAAAGGACGGTCGACAAATGATGTTTTCAAAGAAATAAATACACAGATTTTGTTTTGGATCCAAGAAATTACTGAAATGGACAAGAAATGTCATTAGTTAAAAGCCATGTTATCTTGAGTACACATACAGTTAATTTGATAAAGAAGAGTATGCCTCTCAGCATTGTGAGATATATTTCAGACTAATTTGATGTTCTTTAATGTTCCCTTATTTTTGAAACACTTTTTAAATGTGAAATTAATGTCCTTCACAAAATGTCTTTTGAAAGCACTGTTACAGTTGTATAAAGATGATGTAAAAATATTGAAGGTGGTCTACATATAATTTATTTTCATTAGTATAGTTAAGTTTTGAAAAAAATTAAACATCTGAATTTTGTTACAAAGTTGCTTTTGTCTTATTGATATGCAACTGAGAAATTTTGCAGAGCAGCGTTATCTTCAGAAAAGGAAAACATTATGGTTAATCTAGTCAGATTTATAGAATGCACACATCTCTTCACCTTATCTTTTAATAAATCTCAATGAAAGGATAGGAGAGGACCTATGTTTCAAATATGGGGACCCTGAAGATTTTTTAGAATGAAATAAAGATCTTTAATTCAAGAAGTGTTCACTGAAGGCTTATTACAGGCAAACCTCATTGGGTTTGCAAAGATGAATTAAAACTTGGAGCTTACAACATAGTGTGTGAGGCTGGGCACGGTGGCTCACGTCAGTAATCCAAGCATTTTGGGAGGCTGAGGCAGGCGGATCACTTGAGGCCAGGAGTTTGAGACCATCCTGGCCAACATGGCAAAACCCTGTCTCTACTAAAAATATGAAAATTAGCCAAATATGGTGGCACACATCTATAGTCCCATCTACTCGAAGGATGAGGTGGAAGAATTGCTTGAACCCAGGAAGTGGGGGCTGTAGTGAGCCCAGAGCACACCACTAGACTCCAGCCTGGGCAACAGAGTGAGACTGTGTCTCAAAAACACAACATAGTGTGTAAAATCAATAGACCACTCTGATTAAAGAGAGAAATAATTGCTAAATTGTAGTACTAACATCTTTGCTATATCTATGCAGTTGGGGCACTTAATTTTGCCTTGGAAAGTTCAGCTATCACCTGATCTCGAGCTTGAATGGTGTTGAGTTATATATAAAGAACATAGTTTCTGTATTTCCTGTAAAATTCACAAAAGGTGATGAGGTTGATGTTAAATTTAAATAGAAGTTTGTAGTAAGAAATGTTTCTTTATAGTAAATCTTTTGCATAGCCTCCCTACTACTCTTAATGTTAGGCCATTAAAATAGCCTCAAGTGGCCTGGGCAGCTTGCAGATTTTTGAGGCCCTTTATTCCTCTGCCCTGATGGAATCAGTAGATTCAAAATATTAGTTTTCTAAATATGACAAAGAGAATGAAAACGTAGGTAATAATGTCCAAATCTTTCACATTGTAAAGTGATGCATAACTATAAATTTAAAATTCCTGTGACTATTTATAATAGATATTTTTGACTAAGTCATTTCCTGAACCTAAATTTTTAAGAATGTTGTATAAGTAAACAATAATTAACATTTGAAATTTTAAAACGCTACTAATATCAAAAGATTATAAACATAAAAAATATCCAAAGCTATCAAGAAGATAGAATCACTGGTCTATTAACCACTATAAGTCATTGAAGAACATAGGTATTGTGAACCAGAAGTAAAACTAACAGGACAAGGAAAACACAAAAGACAACTTATTACATAATGTTAGAGTACAACAAAACATTTAAAAGGCTACTGACCAGGCTATACAATTTACAATATTTGCGTTTGCAAAATTAAACTATAGGCATAATATGATGACCAAAGATACTACATCAAATATAGGGGTAATGTAGGTAGATGATCATTTAAAGTTGATCTTCCCCTGAGTTTTCTATAAGAAACTACTGTTCCTTATTGATGTAATGCCTTGACATTTGAGGACTGTATAGCTAGCCATATTTGGGGAACATAGAACTCCTAGAGAAAGATATGAATGATGTATCCACAGCAGAAACAAACATTTAGGAAAAGGTCACATCTGCTCTCCATAGATTTACCACGCCTTGCAGGAAAATGTTCAGCCCCTTCAAGTTTGAGATTATAATCAAAGAGCCATTCTGGCACCTCTTCTGGTAGGCCCTAATTAATGGCATAGATGTTATTGAGGGGGTCTTGACTGCAAGTTGTCCAGGTTCTTGACGTTTTGAATAAAGAATTGGACAAAATGCACAGCAAAGCAAGGAAAGAGTGAAGCAAAGAAAGCATAGATTTGTTGAAAATGATAGTACACTCCACAGTGTGGGAGTGGGCCCAAGCAGCGGCTCAAGGGCCCTGGAAAAGGAATCTTCTGGGGCCCAAACACCCTTTAGAGGTTTCCCATTGTCTACTTGGGTGTTCACCCCATGTAAATGAAGTGGTGGCCCACAATCAGTCTGATTGATTGGTTGCAGAAAGCAACCAGTCAGAGGCTGAAGTGAAGTTACAAAGTTACACTCCCATGCAAATGTCTGTTTGCAGAAAGCAACCAATTTTGCAACCAACTTTCAATTTTCTATCTGCTGCACAGATAAGGTGCGGGTTTGCAAAGGGAGTAGCCTCTGGTCTTTTTGTTACTTAGGCATGGAAAGTTGGGGTTTTCCTATCAACTTAGTTGTAGGAATTCAGGGTGAATCGGTCTTAGGTTCCCTGCCTCCAGACCCTATTCTCCTGCCTCATAAACACTCACCTAGACTAATGCTCCCCACCCAGGGGGGACCTTTACCCCTTAGGGCAGTGGTCCCCAACCTTTTTGGCACCAGGGACCCATTTCATGGAAGACAATTTTTCCACCTGACTGGGTTGGGAGTGGTGGGGGTAGGGATGTTTTCTGGGTGAAACTGTGCCATCCCAGATCATCAGTCATTAGATTCTCATAAGCGCACAACCTATAGATCCCCCATGTGCGCAGTTCAAAATAAGGTTCCCTGCTGCTATAAGAATCTAATGTCACAGCTGATGTGACAGGAGGCAGAGCTCAGGCAGTAATGCTGGCTTGCCTGCTGTTGGTTCATAGTGGGCCACGGACCAGCACTGGTCTGCAGCCCGGGGGTTGGGGACCCCTGTCTTAGGGGATATTTGGCAATGTCTGGAAATATTTTTGATTGTCACGACTGGGGTTGGGGTGCTACTGGCATTCTGTAGGTGGAAGATAGGGATGTTGCTAAGCATCCTACAATACACAGTACTGCAGCCACAACAAAGAAATATCCTGTCCAAAATGTCAATTAGTGCCCACGTTGGGAAACCTCATCTTAGACAAACCAGATTTGGGATTATCTGTAAGTCCTTTCTCCCTCACCATTAACTCTTCCATCCCCCACCTTGATCCATTTGCTTTTTTTTATTAGGTTAGGGGTTTTTTTTGGTTTTTTGTTTTTTTGGTTTTTTTTTTGGAGACTGGAGTGCAGTGGCGCGATCTCCGCCTCCCGGGTTCAAGCGATTCTCGTGCCTCAGCCTCCTGAGTAGCCGGGATTACAGGTGTGTGCCACCACACCTGGCTAATTTTTGTATTTTTAGTAGAGACAGGTTTCGTCATGTTGGCCAGGCTGGTCTCGAACTCCTAATCTCAAGTGATCCGACTGCCTCGGCCTCCCAAAATGCTGGGATTACAGGCAAAAGCCACCGCGCTGGCCTAGTTTTATTTTTCTGAGACAGAATTTCACTCTGTCACCCAGACTAGAATGCAATGGCATTATCATACTTCACTGCAACCTTGAACTCCTGGGCTCAAGGGATCCTCCTGCCTCAGCCTCCCAAGTAGCTGGGACTACAGGCGCCTGCCACTGCACCTGGCTACTTTTTAAAATTATCTTTTTTTAGAGAGACGGGGTCTCAAATATTTTTGTAGAGAACAGGGTCCTGCTTTGTTGCCGAGGCTGGTCTCGAACTCCAGGGCTCAAGCAATCTAACTCAGCCTCCCAAAGTGCTGGGATTACAGGCATGAGCCACCACACCCAGCCATTTGCTTTCTTTTAGTTGCTAAATCCTGGGTTTCAGTCTTTTACTCTAATTCAGACCCTTATCAATTCTCATCTATCAGTGCAGTAGCCTAATTGATTTTCCAATTTTATTGTCTCCTTGCTTTGATACACCAGCTGGTACTTCCAACTCAAAAACTGTTAGATCTCCGAAGGTGGCTCCACAGTAGGGCTCTGTCAACATTTTAGCCTTCTTTTCCCAGACTTCACACCTGTAACCGTGCTATAGCTAACATGGACTATATAAATGTTTATAAAACGGAAGAAGTATTTCCTACTCTTCTTCCTACTTTCTTTGTTCATCTTTGCCTGCTACCAAATCCAAATGAGTAGGGGGAAAAAATTTTTTTCCCCTCTTTGCAGATTTCCTTGAAATTACCCCAAACCAAGTATTTCTCCTCAAACCCCTGTAATATCTTCGTCCTTTCTGTGTTAACCGAACTCTACCTTCTCATTAAGTTATTAATATCTCCATCTCACTTACATTACAAATTCCTTCAAGTTTGGGATTTTTTTTCCTCATCATTGTTAAATGTTAACAAAGATGTTAACAAAACGTTAACAAAACGTGTTAAAGCACGTTTTGGTTCCTTGTTCAGTGCTTTACACATTTATTATTCAACACATGTATTAAACTAAGATATTTACAGAAAGAATTTCTAACAATTTTGAACAATCTCTGGCTTTATGTTGCTGTTTTATATATCTAATATTGGGACTTTTTCCTGTTAAGTAAAGAACAAAAACCAAGTTCATAATGTCAAGATAGTTCAAAGATGGTAACATTGGTAAATATAATAGGAAGTTTTAAAAAAACTTTAATAGAATTTTAATTGTGTTTTCTCGTAGTGTCTATGTTTTACTACTGTAATAGGCTTTCTCTGATACTTTTTCTTTTTACTCTGTAAGCAAGTAAATCTTGCTTAGCATTTACTTTTGATGCTGTTCACTTGACATTGGTCTGAGAGGTTTCTAGTCCAAGGGACAGAAGCATTTATGCTGAAAAATAGATAATTATACTTTTGTTAGTAGCAAGTACATAAGTAACAAACATGACAAAGCCCTGGAGAGGGATAATACTTACCCCTATGTAAACCTACCCATCAGCAGGAGAGGTACGCAGCAGTTCCTTTTCAGTTCCTTAAGAGCTCTTCAGTGGAATGCTAATTAGGGATTCAGTACCATAAAGCTTGGAAAGATCTATTAACTAGAGAGAAGGAAATGTTGAAACAATGAATCCCTTTTAAGATAGTTACCATTAAATGATTTAGAGAGTTTCTGCAAGTAGGTGAGAGTAACTGAGTATTTTTCCAGCTGCTTAATTTTTCTTTTCCCCCCTGAGATGGAGTTTTGCTGTTGTTGCCCAGGCTGGAGGGCAATGGCGTGATCTCGGTTCACTGCAACCTCCGCCTCCCCGGGTTCAAGCGATTCTCCAGCCTCAGCCTCCTGAGTAGCTGGGATTACAGGCACCTGCCACCATGCCCAGCTAATTTTTGTATTTTTAGGTAGAGACGGGGTTTCACCATGTTGGCCAGGCTGGTCTTGAATTCCTCACCTCAGGTGATCCACCTGCCTCGGGCTCCCAAAGTGCTGGGATTATAGGCATGAGCCACTGCGCCTGGCCCAGCTGCTTGAATTTTATGGGGAAACCCAGGAGACTAAAATCACTTCAATTGTCTGTGTGGGCAGGGGAGTACGGGGAAGGTGTACTTTACCATAGTTCTAGAAAAATCAAGAGGAATTGCTGAAGTTTCTTTCAGAGCCAATGAAGACCTACCAAGCATTCTAAAGGGCGATTCTTTGCGAAGACAAAATTCAAGATAAGAATTATACTTAAATAAAGATTAGAAATACCTGTACATTGTGGTCCAGGAGACTGGAAGACTGTAAATTCCAACATTTAGAATGTCATTGATCTCTTGATCTCCAATGTTCAGGGACAGTAAGAGCTGATAATTCTTTTTTCTTTTTCTTTTCTTTTCTTTTTTTTTTTTTTTTTTTTTTGCAACAGTGTCTTGCTTTGTTGTCCAGGATGGGAGTGCAGTGGCAGGATCATGGCTCACTGCAGCCTTCAACTCCCAGGCTCAGGCAATCCTCCCACCTCAGACTCCCAAGTAGCTGAGACTAACTACAGGTGCACACCACTATGCCTGGTTAATTTTTAAATTTTTGGTAAAGACGGAGGTCCACCTATGTTGCCTAGTACTGGTCTCAAACTCCTGGGCTCAAGCCATCCACCCACCTCAGCCTTCCAAAGTGCTGGGATTACGGGCATGAGCCACTTCGCCCAGCTGAAGTCATAAATCTTTGTTGTACTTATTTAAACTGATGTGACAGAAGAGGCCTGAACAGTTCACTTCAGTGTAATGAATAATACTTCAGTGTAATGAATAATACTTCTTTGCTTAACCTACCTTGGATAAGTGAAGTACTAAAACAAAACCAAAGTGAAGCATTAATGAATTACATCTGCAAAGGAAGTATTAATTAATTACACCTTCAAAGGAAGAGTACTCTAAATCCAAGGTAGTGTTAACATTTTTCATTATTAGTCCAGACTATCCTGTCTACTTGTGACTAAAATCATATTTGCTCAATAAGCTTCCAGGCCTACCCACTAGACTTTGAAGGGGAGTGGGCAGTACTGTACTTACATCTGCCTCTGCCCTACCCTTAATTCTGACATCGGAAAGGACATCACAAGTAGCTCCCTGAAATCACTGTAGACAGGGTGAAAAGGAAATTCACCAGGAGGTTATTCCAAAGACACTTTAGTTTTCAGCATGTCAATAGATTGTTGAAGGGAAATGGTGCCAACAGACCCTGCTAGCAAAAAGAAATATAAAATGTGTTCTATTTTAAGAAAAAAATCAGACTCATAAAAGACAAGTCATCACACATTCTACATAGTTGTAATGGGACATACTTAGACCAAAAAAAATTATTCGACATTTCTCTGAAATTCAAATTAAATTGGGCATCTAATGTTTTTATTTGCTAAACCTGTCAACTCTATCTATATTCATTCTAAGAAAGGACTATATTTTCCTTACCACAAAGAAGCATAAAATACATTGTTCCTGGTGTTAATAGAAATGGTTATGTCAAATGCTTTCTACCAATCCAAATTTATTCTATATTTATAATAGGGCAGCGACAATCCATGACAGAATTATGTTGCTACCTATGAAGTTAAGAGAAGGTCATTTTTTGAATTTTAGTAAAAAACTACTTATACAGTGTACATATCTTACCTATGAACTTCCATTATTGCTAAAGCTAATATGAGCTCAGTTAAATACCCACTATGACACGTACCTCACTTAACTTAGGCCCAGAGCAATCACTGCTGCACTTGATAAGATACCAGCAGCACTGGCCAAATGTTGCACATGGTTATGAGTTGGGCATAACGAAGTTTTATATTTCAGGGCCTCTGAAATCAAGGACTTCTGAATGAGACACCAGTCTCTTTCACATATGACATTAAAATGTCAAAGCAATATTATTCCTTTAAAAAAGGGATAGGGAGTGGACTGGAAGATGATACATTCATGACATTATGGGACTTTCTAGAGTCCTGGATTATTCAAAATGATTGGGTGGCGATTTTCTTTATAATTTTACTAGGAATTATTTTTGAGATAATACTCATGAAAGCTTGTGCATCCTTTCGGAAGAAGCCCACACTTTCTAAAAAGGGTAGTTCAGATGTCCAGGAGGTAAGAATAAGTGGTTGATTTCCCCTTTTCCTAGTTTTCAAAATCAGACATAAGAATAATTTGTAAAATTTTTGAATTTTGATACTCGGATTACTCCTCTAACAATTTTTTTTCCATTAAAATAGACGGAAGACAGTTGCCCCAAAAGCAGGAAACTTGGTAAGTATTATACAATTTCACATTTTAATATAAAACTTGTTCATCCTGAGCTTTTCTCATTGATACTGTGACTTTTTTATTCCTATTCAGCTCCAGAGAATTGGTCAGTTATTAATTCATCTTCAGGAGAAAGGTATGTGATATATCACATATATATTTTGAAGCTAAATGAAATAGGTTGGTTGTGTTCTATTCAAAATTGCCTTTACTTCTGAATTTCAGAGAAGGGTTTTCCTAGCTGTTCAATATCATGATTCAATCTAACATTTACTTTAAATGGTTGCTATGCTCCAAGCTGTGTTAAGGACTTTTCGTATATTATTGAAATTATCCTTCGAGGCAGGTAGTTTCTTACAGATGAGGAAAATAAAGCTTGAAGAGGATAAGTGACTTGCTTTCCTACTCTCTCTCTCCAACACACCAGTTCTTATATTTCAACTGAAAAGATATTTATTTAGCACTTACTGTGGACCAAGCAAACACTGAGCTAGGTGCTGCATGAGTGACATGAAAGGAGTTTGTAAAATCAGAATTTATCAGAATTGTAAAGTTATCTCCGTGCTAGGGATTAAATACTGACATAATCACAACTCTTGATGCTATCAATATTTTAATTGTCTTAATTGAAATCCATTCAACAATTATTAGATATCTGCAATATAGTGGAGGCCAACACTGGGATTCAAACCATAAGATAGTCTCTGTTCTCAAGAAGCTTATATTCTTGTGGAGAAGATGTATACATACAGGAAAGTTGCCTTGTGGTATGGTGACACAGTGACAGAAATATTAATATATTTAGGAGATACCTAAGCCAGCCTAGGGCATTGGGAATGGCTTCACGAAGAATGTTATCCTGGAGCTGAATTTTAAAGGATGAATGAACATTAGCCTGAAAAGGACAGAGGTTTAGGAGGATAAGAAAGACATTCCAGGACATGAACAGAAACAGCAGCAATGTGCAAGAAATTACTATTATTTCAGAGTTGCTGGAATGTTGAGGTTGAGTCAGGAAGTAGTGGAAGATGAATGTGAAGAGGTAGGTAGGAGTCAGGTCATAAACGGCTTTCTATACCATGTTAAGACCTGGATTCAATTCTGTAGATAATAACCACTAGTGGTGGTTACACATAAGAGTGGCACAGTTTTGTGTTTCAGCTAGATCACTAGTCACTGTGTGACTAGTCGCTGTGTGAATCAGAGGATTACTTGATGTTCGTCTAATTTCTTTCATTTGTCAGGTATAAAAGGGCTTTATTCATTTAATCTGGTTGCTATATTGTTGTATTGGGTACTAGCAACTCTAGTTCTCAGGTGAGTGTCTTGGGAAGCTGTAACAATATCTGGAGGTGTGAGTAGGTAGAACCCTTGTGAGGGCCAGTTGGAAACAGGAATGCCAGCACAAGCTACAGCATGTCAGTAGTGCAATCAGAATAAGTCCAAATGGACAGACCAAGATTCAGCATTTGAGATATTAGAGGGCTTAGGTGTGCATGGTGACCCAAGGTTCACATGTAATTCAAAACCAGAGGATTAACAGGCAAGAGGAATTCACAAGAAGACATGGAGAAAAAAAGGATTTTCAGCTTCAGAATCAAGGACACTTGAAAGATTTTCCATCCCCGTGTCCTATTATTCCCTTCCTGCCTAGACAGAAGTTAATCCTCGGGTGGCATCTTTCTAGGGGGCGTTAAGGGAAATTCATGGAGAAGAAGAGTTTAGGGGGTGGTGTTGAAGAAAAAGGATTAGAGAAAAGATATGGCTTCTGTGGCAGCAGCATATTATGGTGAAAAAACATAAATTTTGAAGTTAAAAAAGGTCTAGCTTTAGCTTTATATCATAGTTCTGCCTCTTTTGGTTTTTTTTTTTTTTTTTTTTTTTTTTTAGACAGAGTTTTGCTCTTTTTGCCCAGGCTGGAGAGCAATGGTATGACCTCAGCTCACTGCAACCTCCGCCTCCTGGGTTCAAGTGATTCTCCTGCCTCAGCCTCCATAGAAGCTGGGATTACAGGCACCCACCATCACACCTGGCTAATTTTTTGTGTCTCTAGTAGAGATGGGGTTTCACCATGTTGGCCAGGCTGGTCTCGAACCCCTGACCTTAGGTGATCCACCCACCTGGGCCTCTCAAAGTGCTGGGATTACAGTCGTGAGCCACTGCACCTGGCCCTGTAGTTCTACCTCTTAATGATGGCATGGCCTTGGGCTAATGACTTAAACTCACTATACCTCCATTTTTTTTTTTTTTTCGAACTAAGGATTAGAAGAATTACCTCTTAGGAATATCATGAAGAATAGTTGAAATAATATGTGTAACACGGTGGCTCACGCCTGTAATCCCAGCATTTTGGGAAGCCGAGGTGGGCAGATCACTTGAGGTCAGGAGTTCGAAACCAGCCTGGACAACATGGTGAAACCCCATCTCTACTAAAAATACAAAAATTAACCGGCTGCGGTGGCATGCGCCTGTAATCCCAATGACTTGGGAGGCTGAGAATGGCTTGAACCTGGGAGGCAGAGGTTGCAGTGAGACGAGATTGCACCACTGCACTCCAGCCTGGGAGGCGAAGCGACTCCAGCTCAAAAGGAAAAAAGAAAAAAAAAATATATATATATATATATATATATACACACACACACACACACACACACATATGTATATATGTGTGTATATATATATATAAACTTTTTTGGGAAAAGAACTATGAACATAGTTTTTTTTTATTTTTAACCATTGACACCTTCAAATAATTTTATTTCATTTAATTTTTTAAAATTCCTTCTAAAAAAAAAAAAAACCAGGATACATATGCAGAACGTGTAGGTTTGTTACATAGGGATACGTGTGCCATGGTGGTTTACTGCACCTATTGACCTGTCCTCTAAGTTTCCTCCCCTCGTCCCCCATCCCCGAAAAGGCCCTGGTATATGTTGTTCCCCTCCCTGTGTCCATGTGTTCTCATTGTTCAGCTCCCACTTAGGAGTGAGAACATGCGGTGTTTGGTTTTCTGTTCCTGTGTTAGTTTGCTGAGAATGGTGGCTTCCAGCTTCATCCATGTCCCTGCAAAGGTCATGATCTCATTCTTTTTATGGTTGCATGGCATTCCATGGTGTATATGTACCACATTTTCTTTATCCAGTCTATCATTGATGAGCATTTGGGTTGGTTCCATGTCTTTGCTATTGGAAATAGTGGGACAGCATCTTAATAAATTATTTTGAAATAGAAGGGTATATTGGCCGAAGCTAAGCATCAGAATGGTTAAAATCTACTGCATTAGAGATGGAGTGGATTTTATCTTGCTTATGAAATGAGACAAAGGAGAAAGGGGGTAGCTGGGGGGGCAGAGAGGAGCAGAACAGAGGGAGTTGCAGGTGTAGTGGTGTGAGGCTTAGGACTGAGTGGCGTAAAGGATGAGACCACCACTCAGTATCTGAAATCCGGGGACCCGAGCTGCCCAGGTATCGTCTCAGTAAGCAAAGCAAATGGCTGACCTTATATCAGATTTTGGGGTATGGTTTGTTTTAGGGTTGGCCTTACCCATAGATGCATGCTTGATTGAGAGTCTGCCACCAACCACCTGACTTTCAAAGCTTAAACTTGTCACTGACTGGTTGGTTTCAGAAGTGCATTTCCTGAAGGGAGTTATCATTGATAGATAAAACAGTTTAAAAGAAGACTCTGTTTATTTGTTACTATGACTATAGGATTGCCATTGATTGATTTACAACTGGTTCTGCTATTGGTTACCATGGCTCTAGAACTGTTACTCTTTTCCTAGAGAATGAGGAGTTGTTTTTAAAATCTCAAAGGCCAATTAAGATTCCTTGGTGGGGAGAGGCCAAAGGACATCTCACAAATGGGGAGACGTACCTAATGTTTAAATGGGAACCCTATGCATGGCTGTAGTCAACTCTCTCCTGCTTCTGCTTCCAAGTCTTCACTAAAATCAGTCACATGATTTTAAACATATATGAGTGGTTTGTGTATGAGGGATTTTTTTCTCACTGAAATTGAGGAAAGAGTTGGGTCAGTTTGCTGTTAGCAATCAGAAGCCTGGAGGTGGAGATGGTCATTCAGCAAATACTTATTGATTGCCTACTCTGTGTCAGGCATTGCTGTAGGCCCTTGAGACTCATCAGCAAACAAAACAGGGTGTGGGGGTGAAAGAGGGTCAGACAATAAATGATAACATAATAAATAAATTATATGTCAGGAGGTGACATGAGAAATTAGAGAGAACTGTGCTGAGCAGGGATAGTCTCAGTGAGCAAAGCAAACTGCTGATCTTACATTGGATTATTGGATTTTGGGAAATGGTTTGCTTCAGGGCTTTTTTTTTTTTTTTTTGGAGATGGAGTCTCATTCTGTTGCCCAGGCTGGAGTGCAATGGCACAATCTCGGCTCACTGCAACCTCCATCTCCTGGGTTCAACAACTCCCCTGCCTCAGCCTCCCGAGTAGCTGGGTCTACAGGTGCATGCCACCATGCCCAGCTACTTTTTGTATTTTTAGTAGAGTTGGGGTTTCACCATGTTGGCTAGGCTGGTTTCAAACTCCGATGTCAAGTGATCCACCTGCTTCGGCCTCCCAGAGACCTGGGATTACAGGCGTGAGCCACCCCGCCCGGCCTGCTTCAGCATTTTCTTATATTAGGATTAGATCATGCCCATTCCTAAACTAATCACTCAGAAAAATGGGCTTACTATATTAGACTGAGCCTAATAATCTGAGGTAGAACAGGTGTTGGAGAGTAGACATCATGATCATCCAATGCAAAATTTTGTCTTAGTTGAAGAATAGACTTTACTACCAAAGACTATATACTAAAAGTAATGGGCAGATAACAAAGGTGTGTATATGGTCTGTAGTAGATTGCTGGGGCTGCCATAACAACGTATCACAAATTAGGTGGCATTAAAGAACAGAAATTTATTTTCTCATGGTTCTGGAGGCTGAAAGGCTTGGTTTCTCCTGAGGTGTTTCTCCTTGACTCGCAGATGGCCACTTTCTTGCTGTGTCCTCACATGCTCTTTTCTTTTTTTTTTTTTTAATTTTACTTTAAGTTCTGGGATACATATGCAGTATGTGCAGGTTTGTTACATAGGTATACATGTGCCATGGTGGTTTGCTGCACCTATCAACCCGTCATCTAGGTTTTAAGCCCAGCATGCTTTAGGTATTTGTCTGTCCTAATGCTCTCCGTCCCTGTGCCCGTCACCTCCCTGACAGGACCCAGTGTGTGAAGTTCCCCTCCTTGTGTCCATGTGTTCTCATTGTTAGACTCCCACTTAGGGGTGAGAACATGCAGTGTTTGATTTTCTGTTCCTATGTTAGTTTGGTGAGAATGATGGCTTCCAGCTTCATCCATGTCCCTGCAAAGGGCATTAACTCATTCTTTTTTATGGTTGCATAGTATTCCATGGTGTATATGTGCCACATT
The DNA here is from genome assembly GCF_028858775.2 of Pan troglodytes. Taxonomy (NCBI): domain Eukaryota; kingdom Metazoa; phylum Chordata; class Mammalia; order Primates; family Hominidae; genus Pan; species Pan troglodytes. The sequence goes on along the minus strand of NC_072412.2, from coordinate 108,365,842 downwards.
TTCTTTATCCAGTCTATCATTAATGGGCGTTTGGGTTGATTCCATGTCTTTGCTATTGTAAATATTGCTGCAATAAACACGCATGTGCATCACATGCTCTTTTCTCTGTATATGCATGTCCATGGTGTCTCTGTGTCCAAATTTCCTCTTCTTACAAGGGTACCAGTCATATTGGATTAGGGCCCCACTCTAAATAAGTTAATTTAATCAGTTATAAATAAGTTAACTAACATCAGTTAACTTAATCATCTTTTGATGGCCTTATCTCCAAATATGGATTAAGGCCTACCCATATGACCTCATTTAACTTTAATAGCCTATTTAAAGGCCACGTCTACAAATATGGTCACATTCTGAGGTACTACGGTTAGGACTTCAACATATGAATTTTAGAGAAACACAATTCAGCCCATAAAATAGCCTATATATTAGAGGTTAATAAGTGCTCTAAAATTTGAAAGAACTTGAAAACTAACATATTTTAATTATTTACCTAATATTTTTGTGTTATCGATGAAAAAACAAAATCATTAGTGTAGCCTAAAATACCCCAAATTCTAATTAACCAAATCCAGATTAATGAGATTTCATTGTGTCAACTGAAGAATGATGGTGTTTTGAAAAGAATGATGGTGCTCATAAAAGGTTGCAGCCTGCAGGGTAGCCATTCTGACAGACTGGGAAGTGTAGCCTCCTGTCAGAAGCCAGAAACAGGCCATTGGAGGGCAGGAAGAATAAGACAGGAAATCATGCTGAACGAGGTGGATAATACTCATAGTCAATAAGCTGTAGGAGGAGTCATGAATATTTATGAAAGGAGAAACGTGTGCATGAGCAACTGAGCTTCATTCCTCTCCATGGAACTCATGTTCAAAAAATGGCAGCTTTAGCATGATCCAAGGGTGGAGTTTTTGGTCCTCTGACATCAAAAGGTGAAGCAGGGGACATGAAAACCCCCACTGCACATCCTTCCTAGACTGGGCAGAACCACTCTGTGGTTGGTAGTCTCTTACCAGGAAGGAATGCTGGCTGGTTGCTTTGTTGAAAGCGAAAGGGAGGGGCAGCATCTGGTCATTGGTTGATATCAAGGGTGGTGCAAGCCTTTCCAAAGGTCTGTTCTGTTTACCCTTAGGAAAGAAAGCCTAATGGTAGCGAGGCAGGGAGGTGGTATAATAAGGCCTGTCTGACCTCCCATCCCATCATGGTCAGGAATTCATTTTTCAAGATTTCTTTGGGGTCCCCTTGGTCAAGAGGATGTCCATTCAGTCATTTGTGGGACTTAGCATTTCATTTTTATTTCTCAGTTCTATAAGTAATCATTTAGCACAAATAATTTTTGTGGTTGGGTATATCATGATGGATTTCATATACTGCCTTCACTACTTTGATTGAGGGTTATTTAAAAGTAAAGTCACACTTACAGTAAAGTAAGAGATAATCTGTGTTCTCCAAACAAATAGCTACTAGAATTATCGCACCTATTTTATATGCATTTCAGTTTTTGATTTTAGGCTTGCTCATGCATGAAACAGTGACTATCGAAATTTATCATGTATCAGAATCAGCTGGAGAGTTTATTAAAGCTCAGATTTTTTGACCCCACCTTCAAAACGTCAGATTCCACAGTGCTGGGATGGGACCAAAGAATATGCATTTCAAATAAGTTTCCAGGTGTATTGTTAGGGTTCTCCAGAGAAACGGAACCAGTAGGATATGTGTATGTGTGTGTGTGTGTGTGTGTATGTGTGTGTGTGTGTGTATAGAGAGAGAGAGTAAGACAGTTATTTTAAAGAATTGGCTTAAGCAATTGTGGTGACTTGCAAGCCTAAAGTGTGCAGTTTAAGTCAAAAGGCTGTCTGCTGACAGAATTTCCTCTTGCTGGAGTATGTCAGGGGGTTGAGGTATGAGTCTTTTGTTCTATCCAGGCCTTTAACTGATTGGATCATGCCCACCCACATTAGGAAGAACAATCTGCTTTTCTCACAGTTCACTGATACAAATGTTAATCTCATCCAAAACACCCTCGGAGAAACATCCAGAATAATGTTTGACCATATCTCTGGGCATCACTGCCCAGCCAAATTGACAAATAAAATTAACCATCACACCAGAAGATGCTGATGCTGTTGGTCTGAGCACTTCTTAGACTGAGACTAATCATTTGAGGTACATGGGTGTTGGCAAGTTCACATCATCCATGATCAGTACTCCGGCCCAAAATTGTACTGAGACGTGCTTCCCTAAAATGTAGGCTTTTCTTTTGATCTCAAAGAACTGTTAACATAATCTGGATTTATCTATAGACAGCTAGTTTATACTATTGGTATTCTTCTGTTGTACCTATTACATTTCCATAAGAATGTTTTCTTTTAGTGAAAACTTTCATATAGAGAACAGAAAAGATATTCCTTGTAAAATAATATAATCTTAATCCAGCAACTTTGACCCAATCTTGTCAAAAATAGACTTTTAGAGATGCTGAGGTATAGTCTCTGAGATATATAATTGATTTACTTCACTTTTTCCATCGATTAGTTTATTAAGTGAGAAGAACTAGGTAATGAATTGTTTTGTAATATGGATAATGATTTTCCAATTTATCTCTATGCTGATCTGTTTTCATATACTATGCTGCATTTTCTTAAATCTAAAGGTAATTCTTATATGAAATATATTCTAGTATTCATTTGTACACTGTTTTCTTATATTTCAGAGTTGGCACCTTTTTAGAAAAAAGAATTACTTCATCACTTACATCTGAAGAAAAGGAATGTAACTTTGAAGATAGAACTTTATTCTCACGTGAAATACTATGGTCAGGTACTAGTGAAAGTGAAGATCAAGTAAGTCCCTCTAGTGAAAGTCGTGTGCCATCTTCAAATGGAATCAGCTCATCTTTGCCATTGTTTTATTCAGAAGTAGAGGAAATGTGTCTAAGCCATACAGAGCATCCAGACAGAGAATATGAAACCATACAATTTTCCTCCAAGAAATTATTTTCAATGATGAAAACCAACAAAAACAAAAATTCAGGATTTTCTTCTGATCTTAGCTTTTCAGCATCTAGATTCACTGTAGAAAATGAAGATCTAGATGTGGCACCTTGCCCTCTTGCCCACTTATTTCTTTCTAGAGATCAAGTTAGACTTCTGGAAGAAAATGTGAGAAATCAAATTCCTTCAAAACCCAAAACTAAGTTAGGGAGTAGAACTACTTATCAATGCTCAAGATCTCAAGAGTCCTTGAATCAGAATCAACCTTCTGTTGGAATGGTTATTTCTGTCCAAGCACAGGATTCTTTTCCAGGACAAAATGCTTTTCAGAATCAAGGTCTTTATGAAGTCCAATTTACTAGTCAAGCCCAATGTATAAATCATAACCAAGAATCAATTAAGAGCCAGCCTGAGAGCAAAGCCAGCAACTTTGCCCAGCCTGAAGATGTGATGAAGAAGCCATTTTCTAGCAGCACACAAGACTCCTTCCAGTCCCAAGATCTGGATAGGAACCAACATTTTGTTGAAGTTCCATCAATTGTTGAGGCACAATATTCAGTAAAGGGCCTGGAGTCTGATGAACACTTAGGTGAGGACCAACATTGTGTTTGGTTTATAGATTCAAACAAGGTTAAATATTCAATTAAGGGGCAAGACACTATTTTTAAGAATGCTGAATTTCTAGTTTTAACTCTGAATCCAAATTTAGTCACTGAAGATATGCCACAACTAAGGAGTGTAAAAGCACAAGGCCAGCAACAAATTGTTTCATCAGAATTGAACCAGGATTCTGTATATAGCTCAGTGCCTCTTTTGTCTACCATTAAAGGGCAGAAAAATAGAAGAAAAACACCAGACAGTAAAAGCAAACTCAGTCTTAATGTTCCATCTCTAAAAGCCAAAAAAACACCAACTTCACAAGTATTTCAAATCACAGTATGTCACACTTTAAAAAATAGGAATGAGTTAGGATGCAAGAATAACACTGAGAAGAAAGAATTACATGAAAGGAAAGATATATCAGATATAGCTTTGCATCTTATTTCTGTTTCCAAGCTTATTCTGCCTTATGTTAAAAATTATTCCAGAAAACAACTAGTGAAAGTCATGCCGGGTTTAATAAAATGTGGACATTTTCTGCAGAAGCAAAATAAGTCACCAGATACAGAGAAAATCAATTATGCAGGTCCTCTTGAGGAGACAGGAATCTCAGATATTACTAAAAAGGAAAAGGAGTATGACAAAGAAAACAAAAGACTAAAAAACATTTCACCAAAAATGTTACCTCAGCTAGAACAATCCTTCATGGTCAACACTGTTCAACTAAAAGCACCTTGCTTACTAGTAGAAACAAATGGGAAGAGTAAAGAATCTCTTAAAGACTCAATTACACAAGCAAAGGGAATTGGTATTACAGAATTTCATGTTCTAAATAGTAAAAAACCATTTGATCTCCATATTCCAAAGCACAAGACATCTTTAGAAGAAGCTATATCAAAACCTATGCAGAAACTTGTTTCCTCTCCTGAAATGGAATCGAACAATAGAATGAAAATACAGGAGGACCTACAAAGTTCAGAGAATTCCCATCTTCAACTTTCAAATGGAGAGGAGTTACCAACCAGTACACCAAAAACGCAAAGGTGCTTTCCAAGGGAAAATACACAGAAACAAAAAGATTTTTTGGAACTTGTTCTGGAGTTGTCAAATGTCGGTTTGCTCATTTCCCTAGGAAGCAAAATGCATAAAAGCAGTGAAGAATTAGAAGCCATAAAAATTCAAGTGAGTACAGAAAGTGTAAATCTGAAGGAAAATAAACCATTGATACTTAATGTTACAGAAGACAGTGACCTACGTGAAAGTGAGGAACTGGAATGCAACACTGGAAGTAACATAACAAATATGCATCAAGATAAAGAAACGTCTGATGCATTTCACAGTGCCACTTACACTACCATTTCTCAACTACCTGATACAGAAACACATAGCAGATCAAAAGCCAAGGCAGACACATTAAGAATAATAAGGCTCAGTCATTCAGCATCAAAGCAAGAGAAATTACCAGATGAGAAGGAAACACAGAACGCAGAATACATTGATAAGAGCTGTACATTTAAAAAGCCACAACAATGTGATAGAAAGGAACAGGAGAAAGAGGCAAATTCAGAGCTGACACAAGGCTTCAGGTTCAGCGTACATCTAAAGCAAAAGCCCAAGTATGTCAAATTCCAAATGGAACAGATCAGTTCAGGAAGTAGTAAAGCCCCAAATAAAGAGCAAGAAGTCCAACCACAAACTCTTTCTACACAAACTATTTTGGAGAATAGTCCATGCCCCATGATGGATCCATTTCAAGTTGAGAAGGTGAAGCAAAGCACAGATAGACCTACAGACAGAGAGAGTGCCGGAGATCCAAAGAATCCACTTACAATGCCAGAGAACTTGCCAGTTGGTGAACTTTTAATTGAAACAACAGAGTATAGTGTCCCATTTGGTGGAAACCTCCAAAAGACAATGGATAGTCATATTGTAGAAGAAAAGGAAGATGTAAAAAGATATTTACCTGCAGTTGCCCTGGGGTCTTTCAATAACCACTTGCTTACTTTACCATATTTTAAAAGGCAGGAAATTAAAAAAAAATTATCAGAAACAAAAAGTGTACTCAGTGTCAAATATGTAATTATGAAAGTAAAGAAGCCAGCAATCTCACTGATGCCTTATATTAATATATGTGGTACTCCAAACCACAGGAAAAAAATGGGAGGCAATTTTGAAATTATAATTAAACAGATACTGCAAGATAAAATTGCAGCAGGTATGCTTCTGAATGTTATTTACCCTCCCATGTCTATTTTGCCTAATACTAGAATGTATAGCAGATTAAATGCAGAGAATCACAGTCATATCAAGCTAGTCCAAGAGGAATCCCAAATTGAAAGGGAAGAAAAGTATCCATATTTCATTAATGAGGGAAATGAATCCCAAAACACACTAGATGCTAAATTGCAAGATGAAGTAAAAGGCGTCAAAGAAACTCTACCAAAAGCAGTCCTGCATGATAGCTGCAACCTTGGACTTGATGCACATCTAGAGAAGGAGATTAAAACAGAGAAAGAAATGCATCAACCAATCCCATTCACAGAAACTATTATTGAGTCTGTTGTTTCTCCCATAATGGAACTATCTCATGCTGAGAATGTGAAGAGTACTCAAAAAACACAAACAGACTGCAAATGCACTGCAGATTCAGAGACGCCTTCTCCAATATCAGGAAAATCACTGATTGGAGACCCTTTAAACCAAACAAGAGAAAGTTATATTCCAAGTAATGGAAGTGATACAAGAGAAATGGGTTACTGTTTTGCAGAAGAAAAGACAGAAATACCAAAAGATTTACCAGCAACTTCGCCAGAGACTTTCAATTATTGCACTCCTGTTTTGTCTTGTTCTAAAGTGATGAAAAAGAGAGTAACATTTGCACTCAAAACAAGTACAGCGAAGCCCAAATGTGTAAATACAAAGGCTGTGAAGCCATCAATCTCAGAGACAGTCAGTGTCACAAGCCACAGAAAGAAATCAGAATTAGACTTTAAGACTAAGTTTAAAAAGATAAACCAAACTAAAGGATTGGTACCTGAATGTCTAAATACCCTTTGCTCTCCAATGCATAGCAGATTGCAGAGAGAGTTCTGTCTCCCTGCGTCTCAATTAAAGCAAGGAGAAACAGCAGATAAGACATACACTGATGTTTTTGCTAAGAATAGCATATCCCATGACAGAGAGGAAAAATTGCAAGATGGAAAGGAAGAGGAACATAAAGTTTTATTAGAAGCAGCGCCACAGCTGAGCCAGCACCTGGGGTCTGAGGCGGGTCAAATGAAGGAAATCCATCTTGAATCAGACCCAGTGCTGAACTGTTTAACACTGGAGCTACCTATTAATGGACAACGTTTGCAGCACCAAACAGGTTTTGAACAAACTACTTTAGAGACTAGTCTCCAAATGGGTCCTTTAGAAGTTGAAGAACTACAAAAAGCCAACGAAACAGAAAATGACATAAAAGTCCTTGGAGGTCCTAAGATTCCACCTCCCAAAGCTTTACAGGCTCTGGAGAACAGCGATGGCTTAATACTCAATGCATATCAGAAGGATAATGAGCTTGTCAAATCAGATGAGGAACTGAACCAACCAGGAAGTACAAATATTCAGGTACAACCACAAACACATTTTACACAAACTATTTTGAAGTCTACTTCATGCCCTACACTGGATCAATTTCCATTTGAAAAGGTAGAGAGTCATGTTAGGTTTTCACCTCTAAAGTCTGGGGAAGCAAAGGTTGATGAAATCATATTTTATGCAAGAGAAGGTGGTATCTCATCTGATTCTAGCCATCAAAAGGAACAGGCTGGTGGTACTGAAAAGAAAGAGACAGTGATTTTTGGTTCCTGCATGCCTGCTTTATCTACACCTAAAACGATGAGAAACTTAAAACAATTTTCAGACATGAAAACTTTAGTGAATCCCAAATGTGGAATTATAAAGGCAAAGAAGCCATCAATTTCATACATGCTCAATATCAGGGCTGGTGCTGGTCCGAAACGTAGAAAAGAACTGAGCTGTAACTTGACAACCAAAATGAAAGAACTGCATCAAGGCAAAAAGGGGGTAGATGAAACATATGCTTTCCTGACTATGACACCTGACATTAACAAGTATGGCAAGGTAGAAACAGAAAAAGACACGCTAAGAGAAAAAAGACTCAGTTCTACTCAAGTAAAGCAAGATACATCTCCACATGAAGATAGTATTACTTCACGTGACATTAAAGAAACCCTTCTTCAAGATGAAGAGCAAGAAGAAAGGAAACGGGAGGCATTGTTAAAAGTAATTCCACAGCACCTGCAACATTTCATGTTCCGTTCAGGTCAGGGGAAGGATCTTGACTTTCACAAATTAGAAAACCAAGGAAGTAGGAAAATTCTGTTTGTTACCAAACAAGATGTCCCACAGCAACTTCAGCCTGCAGAGCCAATACAAGGAGAGGAGACAAAGAAATGCCTCCAGACCCAAAATGGCACAATATGTACAGTAAATTCAAAACTTCTTCCTCTAAAATCAGAGGACTCAGTAAATGGTGAAGTTTTAACTGGTGCAATAAAACGTGGTGTACCAACTGATAGGAAATGTATGGGGGAACAGCACAATTCGGGTAAAGGGGAAAAGGCAGAGTTTAATAAAGATCTACAAGCAACTGTCCTGGAGTTACAGAAATCACCACATGGTGGGGAGGCACAGAAGGCCAATTTGACTGACACGGAAAGTGGATCTAGTAATGCAATGAACATGAATGTACAACATGAAAGGGAAGATAAAAATATTCAAAAAATGTTAACAGAATCAGTTCCATGCTATAGTCAGCACCTCCGTTTCAGTACACATCAAATGAAAGATCCTGACCCTTGCAAATCAGGATCTGAACCGAAGAGTCCCGAAGGCAGATCTTGGAATTTGTCTCACATAGTGCAAAAAACAAAGCAAGAAACACACTTTAGAGAAACTGTTTTAGAGCCTATTTCTGGATACATGATGAAACAAAGTCCTCATATGCAAGAAGGAATAAAATGTATGGAAGGTCTAAAGACTTCATTTCCCAAAACAGGGAAATCAAAGATTGGTTCATTACCACGTGATACCCCTTGGGATGAAAATCCTAAAAGGAAATGGGATAGTTCTATTTCTGAGAAAACTGCATGGAATCAAAAAAACTTACAAACAGTCTTAAAACCTTTAGATTTCTCCAGCCTCATGTCATCTGAATATGAAAGCCGGAGCTATACATTAGAGTTTATAGGCAAGAAAAGTATGAGTCCCAAATGTGTAACTTTGAAGGCAAAGCAACTACGAATTTTGCAGTTGTTTAATATCATAAGATATTCTACAGAAAACCACAGAAAGAAAAAGCAACACCGTTTTAAGTACAAGATGAAAGGGAAGCAATGGTACACAAGTATAGGAGAGGCATTACTCAGTGCCACTGAATATGCTAAGAGTACAACATCCAAATCAATGATTGATAAACTCTTATTCAATACAGCAGCGAGGTGCATTCTATCTAACAGAACATGCCGACAAAATCTGGATGGTCATATTACAGAGGAAAAGGAAGAGGTACAAGAAAATGTAGCTGCAATTTTCTTGGGTCTTTTAGATTTCTTCATGCCTGTTTTATCTGACTCTAAAAACCAGAGGAACACAGCACAGTTATCAGAAAAAGAAATTATATTCAATGCCAAATGTTTAACTATGAAGGAAAAGAAGTCGTCAATTTCACAGATACATAAAATCAATAGAGAGTCTACCAGAAAACATAGGAAGAAATGTAAATCCTATTTAAGAACTGTATCCAACAGAAAGTACCAAGAAAATCATGGTCATATTACAGAGGAAGAGGAAGAAGTACAAGAAAACTCAGCTGCAACTTTCTTGGGTCCTTTAGATTTCTTCATGCCTGTTTTATCTGACTCTAAAAACCAGATAAACACAATACAGTTATCAGAAAGGAAAATTATATTGAATCCCAAATGTTTAACTATGAAGGAAAAGAAACCACCAGTTTCACAGATACCTAAAATCAGTAGGCAGTTTACTACAAAACATAGGAAGAAACTTGAATCCAATTTAAAAACCAAACTGAAAGCAATGTGGCAAGGTGAAAATGTGGCTGATACATTTCCAAATACAACTTCCTTCACTCCAGATTCCTCTGACATTAAAAGGCAAAGTGGATTCCAAACAGAGATAGACATGAGAATATCAGGGTTAAGTCACACACAACCAACACAAATAGAGTCACTAGCTGAAGGGATAGCAAGGTATTCTGATCCCATTGACAAGAGAAGGACTTCCAACTTGGTAAAGGGAGCAAAACTACATGATAGAGAAAGTGGGGAAGAGAAGCAAGAACATCTTACAGAAATGGATCCATTCTATGCAGAAAACTTCATGGCAAACACATATCTTAGAAAGGATCGTCATCTTGGTAAATCAGAGGATGTGCTTTTGGGAGAAACTTTTTTCTCAAAAAGTCAGATTTACAAAGGGAATTCGGAAAAAAATGTAAAAATAGAAAAAAACAAAAATGGAAAAGAAAGTCTCAAAGTGGGGCTCGCAAGGATGGAGAAATCAGATAATTGTGCAGAACTGAGTGAGGCAACAGATGATGCCATATCAAACAAATATGATAAACAGAACATTGGCCATTCTGTTTTAAAAGAAAATGCTTTCTGTAATTTGGCAGCAATTGTCCCAGATTCTGTTGGCAGGCATTCACCTGCTTCAGAAGAAATGAAAAGACAGAATGGCAGACTTAAAATGGCTGACAGGTCAAGTCCCCAAGGTAGACCTTTGCAGGCAAAGCAATCAGCAGTTTCACAATCACCTGATACTGCAGGTTATGCTGTTGTAAGCAATAATAAGGAGCAGAAACAGAACTTTAAAGCCCAGAAGACAGAAGCAGAAGTTGATTTAATAGATCAAGAAGCAAAGATAAATGTTGCAGAAGAGTTTAATCCAGAATCTGTTTTTTTCTCTAAGATACATCCACTTCAAATTGAAAACAAGAAAGAATTTAAAACTGCAGACTGGAAAACAAGGGCAGATCCCAAGACATTTGCCCTGCCAAAGAAACAGCAAGAGCTGTGTGTCTCAGGAACTATCTGGAGTTATCCTAATCCCTACACATCTATTTCTCCTACAATCATAAGACATAAAGATAAGGCAAAGACAGCAGATGTGGAAAGTACTATGCATACCAAACAGATAAAATTGAAGGCAAAAAGAATACCAGTTTCCCAGCTGCTTGAGTATGGTACTGCAAGCAATAAAAAAGAACTGAGAGGTAACATCCAGCAGCAGAAGTCATTCCAGCTGAGTAAAAATGCAGTACACCGAGTTCTAAAGGCTGTTTATGACTCTGGATACTGTGTGTCTAGCATTAAAAAGCTTACAGAAGTAAAAATGGAGAAAGACAAGCCAAAAGACAGGACATGCATTCTTCCACAGCCAAAGCTGGAGAAACTACTAAAAGAAATGCAAAGGTCATTGTCAGGTTGTACTGATATGTCCAGCATTCTTAGAAAACAGGAACAAGATATTAGAGAAAAGGAACAAAAACACCAAAGCATTTCAGAAGACATATCCCAATACTATATTGGACCGTTAAGGATTAGTTCACAACAAATCAATTACAGTAGTTTCGATGCCCCACGAATTAGAACAGATGAAGAACTTGAATTCCTCATTGCACAAAGAGCAAAGGAAAAAGATGTGGGCATTGCCAAACATTCAGTTTCAATTCCGTGGGAGAGAGAAGGATCGAAGAGACTAGATATTCCACTAAACTCAAAAGGACAGAATATATTTTTTACAGAGTTGGATACTTCTCAACAGAAGACTTGCCAGGAGCAAGAATTGCTGAAACAAGAAGATATTTCTATGACAAACCTGGGGTCTATGGCCTGCCCCATTATGGAACCTCTTCATTTGGAAAACACAGGAAAGGTAACTGAGGAAGAAGAGGTGTATATTAACAGAAAAATTAGTTCACATGTATTGGGAAAAGAAGGATTAAAGAAAACTGATATATTTGTAGGTTCTAAAGGACAGAAATTTCTTTGTACAAATTCAGAGGTACAGCACAAAGTGCCTGCAGAGCAGAAAGAACAGGTGAATCCAGATCATGTTCCCGAAAGTATTCTGGATTCTGAATCTTTCCTCAGTAAGGACCCTCTTCACTTAAAACAGGCAGTGAATACAACAAGAAAAGAAAATGTTACCATCTCTGAAAGTTTCAATGAAAATCTTTGGGGAAAAGAGCAATCAAAGTTGGATATTACATTAAAATCAAATAGACAGAAAATGGACTTTTCAAAAAAATTGAGGATGAAGCATCTAAGTAATTATTATCAGAATAAAGAGAATATTCTGGAATCTGTTCTCCCTTGCATATTGCATCAACTTTATATTGAAAATCCCAAGAAAGAAGGCTCAGCAGAAGAAATCATGAGTTCAAAAGTTCTAAGCCCAATGGTAGAGAAAGCATCACATGAAGTAGGTATTCCGGTGGATCAACCTCCGTGTTCAGAAGGAATACATTTGAATATTAAAGGAAGAAAAGAACATCCACAAGAAAGTACACACGAGGCTTTTCCAGCATCTGTTTCTCACTCTTTAATGGACGTACTTCAGATTAAGTCACCAAAGGTAAAGAAAGCATTAAAGGCAATCAATAGTTTAGGGTACCACACTTCAAATGCAAAAGGAATTGGCTTGCTTTTTCCAAGACAGGCAGAAAAGGAAGAAAAATGTACATACAAGGCTCTTCCAAAGCCTGCATCTCACTCCAAAACAGATCTATTTCAGTTCAATGCATCTATGCAACAAGAGAAATTAGATGCTATGGATATTCCACATTATGACTATTTAACTTCACAGACTAGAGAAGCAGTAAAACAAATGGATGTCATAGTTGGATATACTCAAAACAGTAAAAAAAGACAAGACTTACTCAAAACAGGCCAAAAATGGCAGTACCTACCAATTTCCTATGAGAACTTTTGGGAGCATATATCTTGCCCTCAAAAGTATCCCTGTCTCCTGCAACATTTAATGCCTCAGGAAAAGGAAGCATTATCAGAAGGAGGTAATTTATCAAGCCGGACACCAGGACTAGACTTGTTTTCTGCAGATCAGCTAAGCACTATAACTAAGAATAGACTAGAACGGATTGTGCCCTTGATTTCTCCAAGGCAGATGAGAAAACAAGATTCAATGCTGCCTTTAGGATCATACCATAAAACTATAAAATATGCAAGTCTCTTATTTCCAAAAGGAATGAAATCATCAGATGGGGTACAGGTCTTTGATTTAATATCAAATAATAGCTCACCCAAGTTAAGACTTGGGAAGAAGATAGAAACACAAAAGGCAAATGAAAAGGTACAAAAAGAAGTATGTCTGCCTGTAACATTACATTCTCTTTCTGCATCCATGCCTATTTTGCAAGAAAGTAAAGGACAGAAGGATAGCGTAGAACAAGTTACTAGGAAAGGCGTGATATGCCACAAAAGGAGAACTTCGAAATGGAAGAAATCAGTATTTTCACATATACTCAATACCAGTGACTGTGGTGCCTCAAGTAACAGACTAGAAGAAATGCAGTGGAACATGACAGACAAAATGGTCAATGTGAAACATAGAATGAGTGAAATAGATTTGGTTGCAGCAAAAATATGTGAGTCTATTCTTTCTTTACCTCACTTCAAATTGAATAAAGAAACAATTGATGGGGTGATCTCAAGTAATGTTAAAAGTACAAAACAACACATATCACAGGGAAAGAAGGATAGAGTAAAAGCAATGGATATGAAAAGAATAAAAAGCCCTAACATCATTTTGAAGCCAAGGAAGTCATCACTGTCACATATACTCAGTATAAAGGAATTTCCTTTGCTGTTAGACATTATAAAACAAGAGGGCAAGATGCAAGAAGGTAAAGGTAAATCAAGTATGAAACTGACAAACTTGTGTACTTCTTTACCATCTCTATCACATAGTAATTCAAATTCAAGAACAAAAGCAGGTAAAGATAAGTCAGGAACTCTAAAGGGCTGCCTTCCACCACTAAAGCTCCAGGCATCATCAAATGTCAGAAGAGTATCATCTGCAGAGTCAATTAATAGAGACAGTTTAAGTAATGTAATAGAATCAAAGTGTTTTCCACAGAAAAAGAAGGAAGATAGAGAAAATATAGTAGATGTGAAAGATATAATGGGCCTCAAATGTATCACTTCGAAAGGAAAGAAATCACTTTTTAGACATTTACTGCATGGAAAAGAACCACAACGGAGCAATAAAAAACTAGAGAAAAGGATGCAGGAAGATGAAAGTAATCTAAATGTAGTTCAGAATAAACTCTGTGCTTCTATTCTTTCTCCACCTCACTTGGAATGGAATCCTAGAATAAAAGAGGTATACATGAGAGGAATAACAAGATTCTGTCTTTCATCATCAACACAGCAGGAATTATCAGATACAATGGAAAAATGTGAGCAGCCAATTGATGATAGTTTAAGCAGTATTGAAAAAGCAAAACATATGCCGCAGAAAGACAAAGACAGAGTGGAAAAGGCTTTGGAAAAAATCATGCATTCCAAAAGAATAGCTTTGGAGGTGAAGCAGCCTTCAATATTCCAAGAATTAGAGTTGAACATCAAAGAAAAAGGAGGAAAGATTCAGGAAGATAAAGAAGTTGAGATTTGGAGCAAACCTTTTGCTTCCATCTCTTTTCTACCTTACTCTAAAGTGGGCACAATAGAAGGAGAGGAAGCCATGAGAATAAAAATGAGATCCTCTTTTTCACAACCAAATCTTCAAGAGTCATCAGATACAGAGAAAACAGCATATGAAAAGTGTATTTCTGATAATATCTCAAACAGTGTAAAAAAGGCCCTAGAATCTATATTGCAAAAAGAACAGGAGAGGCGAAAAATGGAAAAAATTAGGGCTTTGAAGAAAATGAAATCATCAATTTCACAGGGAATTCAGTTGGACGTCAAAGAGCAAGAGAAAAAGATAGAACATATTAAAGGTGAACCAAGTGTGCTTCTGACAAATGCCTGCGCTTCCATTCCTTCTCCTTCTCATTTACAACTGGATACAAGGAGAGAAAAAGCAGAGTATGTCACTGAAATAACAAGATACTATCTTCCAGAACTATCACACCAAAAATCATCAGAGGCAGGGGAAAAAGCAGATGGAGTGGCCGGTAAGGGCGATATCACAATCGAAGTACAAAAAGCAAAAGATTACATGCAACAGAAAGAAGACGATGAAGTAAAAATATCAGCTAAGAAAGACATAATGCATCCAGAAGACAAAGGTCTGAAAGCAAAGAAGGCACTTTCACAGGACCTACCATTGAATACTAAAGAGCCAGGGAAAATGGATCAAGAAGCTCAGGAGCAAGGGAAAGAGGACAGAGAAGGTGAGGAGCAAGGGAAAGAGGACAGAAGAGGTGCAGGACAAGAAAAGCTTGATAGAGAAGACAAAGAGCAAGGGAAAATGGATCACGAAGTTGAAGAGCAACAGAAAGCAGATGGAGTAGGCATAGAGCAAGGGAAAATGGATGGAGACAAGAATGAACAGGAAAGAGTTCTGTTCCTATATTTGCCTTCCAATTCTTCTCTAACCCATTATATATTGGACACAAGAATAGAAGGAGAGGAAGACCAACAAGGAATAATCAGACCTGGTATTTTACAACCAAGGCACCAGAAATCATCAGAGACAGGGAAAAAAGCAAATGGGGTGCCCAGTGAGGGTGATAGAGCAAGTGAAGTACAAAAAGCAAAAGATTACATGCAACAGAAAGAAGAGGATGAAGTAAAAATATCAGCTGAGAAAGACTTAATGCATCCAGAAGACAAAGATCTGAAAGGAAAGAAGGCACTTTCACAGAACCTACCACTGAATCCTAAAGAGCCAGGGAAAAGGGATGGAGAAGGCCAGGAGCAAGGGAAAGAGGACGGAGAAGGTGAGGAGCAAGGGAAAAGGGATGGAGAAACTGAAGAGCAACAGCAAGCAGATGGAGTAGGCACAGAGCAAGAGAAAAGGGATGGACACAAGAGTAAACAGGAAACAGTTCTCTTCCTACATTTGCCTTCTGAGTCTTCTCTAACTTGTTATGAATTGAACACAAGAAAAGAAGGAGAGGAAGACTTACAAGGAATAATAAAATCTGCTACTTTGCAACTAAGGCAGCAGAAATCATTTGATGCAGGGAAAATAGCACATACAAAGTCTTTTGGGGTGGATAGCTCAAATGATGTAAAAACAGTACAAGAATACAAGCCACAGAAAGAAGTAGATAGAGGAAAAACAGTAAGTGTGGATTATATAATGCAACCTGAAGGCACAATTTTTGAGGCAGAGCAATTATCACTTCCACATACACTCAATATCCCTGGCAGCAGTGGCTCAAAAACTAGAGAAGTACTAACAAACATAAAAGAAAAATTGAGACATGTACAGGAAAGAAAAAGTGAACTGGATGTGTTTCTGACAATACCTTCTCTATCTCACTGTAAATTAGACAAACGAACAGCAGGCAAAAAAGAGGAACAAGGAGTAACAAGATCTTTTCTTCCACCCTCATGGCACATGGAATCATCAGATACAGGGAAATTAAAATATACATTGTCGTATTTGAATGATATCACAGGTGATTCAAAAAGAGCAAAATACATGGCCCAGATCCAAAAGGATAAAGCAAATATTTCAGAGAAAAGTGTAATGCATCCCGAGTACATAGCTGTAAAGGCAGAGAAATCACCCCTTTCCCATATACTAAAAACAAAGGAACTGCAGGTGAACATCAGTCAACAAGGGGAAAAGGCACAAGAAGGTGAGGTGGAAATAGTTGTACTTCTGAGCAAAACTTGTCCTTTTGTCACTTCTTCAGCTTTCCTTGAGTTAGACTCAATAAAAGAAGAAGAAGGTGAACCAGGAATAACAAGAAGCTTTATGCCACATCTTGAGATCCAGGAATCATTGCCTTCAAGGCAAACAGCACCTACAAAGCCAACAGAGAGCCTTGTAAAGAAAGAGAAACAACTCCTTCCCCAGAAAGAAGACAGAGTACAAACAGTATCCATGCATGGCCTAATGTACCCCAATGGTGCCGTTTTCAAGGCAAAGACATCAGCACCTCCACAAGTGTTCAGCATCACTGAGCACAGTCCTCTGAGCAAGAGAAAGGAGCCACAGTGGGGCATGAAAGAGAGAGCAGGACAGAAGCAGGACAGGACAGGACGTCCTCATGTGATTCTGACAAAAACTCATCCATTCATGCCTTCTCTCTCTCACCATAGATTCTCTCCTTCACAACCAAAGCTTCCTATATCATCAGGTGCAGGAAAAAGCAGACTTGCAAATTCAAATGAAGGTATTAGCCCACATAAAGTAATACTAAAAGCAAATCAACAAATGCCATATAAAGAGGCAAAGGACAGAGTAAAAATAGAAGGCAGGGAAGGTAGAATACTCCCCAAAAGGATACATTTGAGGGCAGAGGCACTCCCACTTGCACTTCTATGCAATGGAAAGAACTACTCTTTGCACATTGAAGAGCAAGGGGAAGGAGTACAGGAAAGCAAAAAGGAACCTGGAGTGGTTCCGAGGAAACCTGCTTCATTCCCTCCTCCTCCATTTTACCTGAATTGTGACACTAGAAGGAATGAAAAGGAAGGCACATTAGGTAAAACACAATTCAGTTTTCCACCACTAAAGATTCAGGATTCATCAGATTCAGGCAAAAAAGCATTTACTGAGTCACTGCATGGTTACACATTAAGCAACTCAAAAGGACCAGTGCAACCCACAGCACAGGGAGAAGAGAAAGGTGGACTCAGAATAGATATGGAAGACAAAATGCTCCCCAAATGTACAGACCTGAAAGCAAAGCAATTACTACTCTCAGATATACTCAATACCATAAAATTGCAGTGGAAAAGTAAAGAACAAAAGAGAAAGATTCAGGAAGATAAAAATAAACAAGTTAAAGGACTGCCAAGCATTAATACTTCTTTACTTACTCCACCATATCTTAAGTTTGATACAACAGAAGGACAGGAGAACGTGATAAGAATTGCAAAAGTGTCTCTCCCACAGTCACGGTCCAAGGAATCATCAGATGCAGGGAGAATAGCATGTCCAGAAGCAACCCATGGAGAACTTTCAAGTGATGTAAAGCAATTAAAAGCACACCTGCTACAGAAAGAAGAGAAGGATAGAGAAAAAGTTGCGGATATGACCAGTGTACTGGATCCCAACAAAATGTATTTGAAGGCAAAGAAATCGCCTGTCTCACATACGCACAGTTTCAGTGATCTTCAGTGGAAAACTAGAGAGCAAGAGGAGGAAAAGCTCCAGAAAGTTAAAAGTGGGCCAGGTGTCATGTTGTCTAAGAGTCCTTCTAGATCCTCCCCACTTCACCTTAATGTGAATACTGGGTTCCAGGAGGAAAGCATACCGATATTAACAAGACCCTCTTTTCCCCTAGTAAAACTCCAGGTATCACCAGATACTGAGGGAGGCACATGTATAAGGCCAATTGCTGGTGATATTTTAATCTATCTACAAAAAGGAAAACATGTGTCACAGAACAAGGAAGAGGATGACGTGCAAATAGTAAGCATCTTAATATTCCCCAAACATCAGGAAGAGAAGGTGCAGGAATGTGAAGGTGAACCAGGTGTGGTTCTGACCAAATCTACTTCATTGCCATCTCTATCTCAACTAGAATTGGATAAAGAAACACATTTAGGTAATGAAATGCTAAGACTTAAAAGACCTATTTTGCGGAGAATATCACACATAGGGGAGACTGTACATAGAGAGTCCATCATTGGTGATATCCCAAAAGATGTTAAAAATGAAAAGCAACATATCCCTCAAAAAGAAGAGAGGAACCAAGAAAAAATAATCGATATGAGAGGCACAGATATAACTTTGAAGTCAAAGAAGTCACCTCGTTCCTGTATGCTCCACAGAACAGAACTGCATGTGAACATTGGAGGGCAAGGACGAAAGGAACATGAAGGTCAAGATAAACCACCAGGTATGATTCAAAGAAAAATGTGCATACTCTTTTCCAAACCTTTGCTGTCTAACCTTAAACTGGAGAGAGCTATGCATGCAGATGAAGAAAGGCTTGGAGGTAAGACATCCTTTTTACTTCCACTAATGCCGTCAGCATTACCAGATACAGAGAAAACAGCAGATGCAGAGGCAAGGATTGGTGATGTAAGAAAAGGAAAACCACATAGGTCACAAAAAGAAAACAGGCATGAAGTGAAAACGATAGATATGAGGTTCAGGATACACTGCCAAGAGGCAAGGATTTCACCAATGTCACATATCCTTAATGCAAAGGAATTAGTGTTGAATATTAACAAACTGGAGAAAAAAGTACACAAAGATAAAGATGAAGCATGTGTGGTTCTGTCAAGGACTTTTCTTTCTATACCGTCAGCACCTCCTCTTTATCTGGATTCAGGGAACAAAACAGACAAAGACACTCCAGGAATTACAGGATCATCTTGTCCACAGCGAACTCTCCATGTACCCTCAAATACCCAGAAAGTAACAAATAGAGACTCAGTTGAAGGCGATGATAAAAACGTTGTTAAGCAAGCAGAACAGTATGTGCCCCGCCCAGAGGCAGAGCAACAGTTGACCTCAAACTTCATGATCAGCGTCCAGCAAAGGAACCAACCTTCACGAGTCAGGTCAGAAGAAGATTTGAATCAGTTAGTTTTAAACTCACGGGATGAGGACATTTATTTCACAGGGTTTGGTACCATAAGAAGTGGGAAAAGGCAGGAATGGCTCTTTACAGGGAAAAAGGCTCAGCCCGTAAAATACAAAACAGAAAATTCAACTGCGTTTCTTTCCTATCCCACAATGGATGCAACTAAAATGGGAGGTCTGGAAGAAGACACTGAAATAATGGATAACTTAAACCATAAAATCAGTCCTAAGGCTTCAGTTTCACTGATAAGGAAAATATCTAAGGAACTGTATGTCACACTTGGCACCCCTGCAAGTTCAAAAGGATTTTCTGTTTCAGAGAGATACGCTCACCAGCAAGAAACTTCATCGAAAGTATCTCCAGAACTTGCAGGTTCATGTAAATTTGATAAGCCAAAGGAAGATGTACAAAGTAACGATAGAATCAGCAAAATGTTTTCTCCCAAAGTGTTAGCACCACAGACAAAGGGATCACTCAAAAATATAAGTATCGTCACTAACTGGAATGCCCCCCAAAATACAGAAGAACAAGATATTGTCATGAAAAAGCAAGTGATCCGACGGTGTGAACATGGGCACAAGACCAGGACGAACACTATCCTTTCTAAGTTTCCCCTTCAAAGTGGAAAGCAGAAGACACCATCGGAAACAGATGTGGACAAGAAAACAACAGCGCACCTCAGCCTACAGATGCTACCAGGAATACACATGGATATGACAGAGATTGACTCTGCAAAAGGGGGAAAGAAGCAGGCATTGCTCATTTCAGAACAAGAGGAAGGTGTTCTGGAATTGCTTCCGAAGTCCCTATTCCCTCCCTGGACTTTTCAATTTCAATCAGGAGATCTGGAGGAAAAAGATCAAACAGACGCAAACACCAATATAAATCTAGAGCAGAAAAAATTAGAAATGGACAATGATAGTACTGTGAATCAGAAAGAAGGGAAATTAAAAATAGGCACAAACAGAGCTTTACATCTGCAAGAAGAGAAAACAGAGATGCACAAGGCCAGGACTGCCAATCTGGAGAAGGAGAGAGGAAGAATGGACACAAGCAGTAGTGCACACCCACATCTTCCATCTCTAAAGGCAGAGGAATCTCAAATGAAGACTCAAGTCATCACTCATAGGGAGAACAGCCGCCTAATCATGCAAAAGCAGAAAAAAGAACTAGAAGCATCTAATGCAAAACAAAGCATTCAACTACAAAAATTATTTCAAAGAAATGTTCTGGATTCATTTTATTCATATGTTCCTCTTTCTCCCAAACGTAAAGACCAGAAAGGCAGATTAACAATAAGAGATCTGAAAAGAGAATTGAGCACCAAATATTTAACTATGAAAATCCAGAATCACCCAATTCCACAGATGCTTAATATCACGGGGCGTGGTACACCAAGCAATAGAAAGAAATTAGAGTATGATGTTAAGTTAAAGAACATAGTTTCATGGAGTAAAGATGTCTCAGGAATATTTATCAGAAGTCTTTCTATTTCCATCATGCGTTCACCTCACACTGACCCTAAGACAAACCTAGAAAGAGAAAAGAGAATCTGTCTTCCTAAATTCCAGGAAAAATCACCAAACACTAGTGAAATGTCTAAGAGAGACACTTTAACAATTGTAAAAGGGGAACAGAATTTTACAAACACAGTTCCACAAGATCCCCAGCCCTTTGCAGTGGACAAACAACAAATGCAGAAACTTCCTAATGTCAAATCAGAAGCAAACCTCAGAAGTGAAATGAATAAAAAATACTTAAAGGCACAAACAAAAGAACGGATTGTTCCAGGGCATGATGTCTCAAGGATCATTAAAAAACCAGACTTACGTATCATCGAGCAGGAAGAAAAGATTCTAAAATGCATTCTGACACCCACAGAGTGTCCATCTATGCTTGAAGATCCAAAGTTACCCAAGCAAAGGGATCAGAGTGAACCAGTATGGGACATGACCACACAAAAGGTTCAGCAACAAAAAGCTTTCCCAGGAACTGTGCCCATACCGCCTCAAGTTAAAAGTAGCGAAGTCAAAATAGTTGCAGACAGTACAAATGCAGAACATTTACTTCCCATTTGTGAAGCAACCAAAGCTATCTCTGAATCCCAGGCTAAAAATATGATCCAAGACAAAGTTTCTTCTGATAAACTAGATAACATACAAGCCTATAAGCCTGACGACTTGAAGTCACCACCTTTTCCAGAGGGTCCAGATACAATATCAACAGCAATATATCCCAAAACGCAGCACAAATCCCTTTTAGAACAGTTTACTCCCAAAGAAAAAAATAAGCTTACTAGTCATTTAGAGTCAAAAGCACTTGAAATACAACTGAATCTGATACCAGAGATGGCAAGGAAATCTTTACAAATGTTCAACTTTTATCCACAAGGGACTATTTCAAAAGATAACAGTTGGAGGTTCTATTCTAGACATAAAACAATGAACTTTATGTCTCTAGAAGGGACTGATACCATAGAACCTAACTCAAAACATAAATACCAAAAGGATTCACCTCTTGTCAGCAATATGAAGACACTGATTGTTGATGTTTCAAGTGGCAGTGAGGAGACAATCACAAAGCTACAGAGTATTAATAAGCTAGAAAATGGAACATCTGCAGTGACTTCTGCTAGTGAGATGCTATTGCCTCATACCCTCCAAAACCACTCAGTAAAAGAAAAAGGCAAACTCCTCATGCACTTTTCTGTGAAAACATTGGAGATACAAATGAAAGCCTTTCCCAGAATTGTAAGAGAATCTTATGCAATGACCAGTGCTCATGAGAGAAAGAAACCCTTATCTAACTGTATTCATCCGGGTTTCACAGGACCAAAACGACAAAACAGAATTTTGTTACTTTCTGAGGAAAAATCTCTCCATCAAATAGATCTTGATTTACAATACAAATACCTTCGTTTTCTCCTGGGGCTTCCTGTTGGAAGTACGTTCCCTAAGCCAAATGTACTTCCCAAACATAGTAAGTTAAACACAATTGCAGTGTGTAAAAACGTAAATGCCGGTGGACAAAGTGGTAGTCTTTCCATTGATACAGAACTGTTAGAACAACATATTTCTTTCAAAAAGCAAAGTCCCCATGAAAACTCATCACTCATCAGAAAATTCCCACAGCCAACCCTTGTGTGTGCTTCTGACCGTGATCTGCACAGCCCGAGGAGGAAAGACACTCAAGTTCTTTCAGAGTCAGAATTCCATGTGACTCCAGAAAAAAACAAACAATATCATGTATGGTTTCAAGAAAGAAATACATGTGAATCTGTTGATTTAAGGACCCAGAGAAATGCTACTGGTTCAGCTGTTTCATGTGAAACTCAGATTTCTGAAGATTTTGTTGATATTCAGACAGATATTGAGAGTCCAGCTGACTTGGACAAGTGTTCATGTCTTGAAGTAAGTGAGAGTGAGGAATGTGTGTTTCTGGAAGCCAACTCTTATTTAAGTCAGGAATCAGAAAACATTCTATTTGAATTACAGACAGGCATTCCTTTGGAAAATGTCTACAAAATCACGACTGATTTGAAATCATTTTACAGTGAAGATTCAGGTTCCCATTGTACTAGAGAGTGCAGAAAGGAAACCTTAATTATTACACCACCTTCCTGTAAGTCCCACAAAAGCAGGAAATATAGATCATCTTCCAAAATGAAATCTCCTGACTGGTTGTGTCATAGTTCATCAAATACTGTGGAAATTCAGTCTAGGTCATCTAGTGTATCATTCAGTGAAGAGAAGATTTCATGGACTACCAAGAGCAGAACAAGTTACTCTTCAGCTCCCTTAACTGAATCAAATATTAAATCACATCTTGCAAAAAACCAAGGCAAGTCTCACAGGCACCCAGAAAGCCAAGAAAGAAAGAAGGCCAGATCTGATTTATTTAGGAAGAAAAACAGTCATTGGGACCACGATTACAGTTGTACACACAGCAAAGAGAAACGTGACAGAAAGAAGAGAGTGTATGATTATGAGTCAGAAAGATTGGATTGTTTCCAAAGCAAACATAAATCAGCATCAAAACCTCATCATGACGATATCAACTTCTATTCTGAAAGAAAACAAAACCGGCCCTTTTTTTTTGCCTGTGTACCAGCAGACTCACTGGAGGTTATACCCAAAACCATTCGCTGGACTATTCCCCATGAAACCTTAAGGAAAAGAAACTTCAGAATTCCCCTAGTGGCAAAGATTTCAAGTTCTTGGAATATATGGAGTTCCTCCAAAAAGTTGTTGGGGTCGCTCTCGGGGTCCCTTACTACCATTTTTCATAGCTGACATTACCATAGCTAAACTCCTCTGAAGTGGACAGCTGGTCGCTATTGTGATATTCTGTGAAAAATAAAATCATATAACGTCCAATGGCTTCCTCGTGAAGTGTTTTTATATAAAGATAGACAGTAATCCAATCTTCCAATGATAGATTGAAATTTGTTATTTATCATTAGCAATTTAGAAAGTTCAGGCACTTTTACTGATTCTGGCAATTTTGCATACCATTTCATCAGGAACCACCAGACTTCATCAGAAAGGGATACATCAGATATGGTAAGGTGCAAACCAATAGGTTGGGATGCATAAAATGTGTGACTTCACATACAGATGTCCTTGCTGTTTGTGGTATTGGTATGGGTTTATACTGCGCAAACACAAAAATTCTGGTGAACCTCATGTCATGCAATTCCCATCAAAAAAGAAAGACTAGTAAATGGATAGTTCATGCTCTGCTCTTTTGAGTATATTCTTGACAGAAGGGAACATCCTTTTTGACTAGATGCTGTACAGAAAGATTTACCTGCTTATAATTGTACACACCTGATGAAAAGAAGCCTTTTTCTGCCTACCAGTTTCTCATACTGTACATTTCAAGCCCTGTTTCTCCTCTCTTTGCACAATCCTTTGGTCCTGGACACTGTAGGAGGCTTTCATGTTGGGATGTAGCCCCTGACTTTGCATCCTTATTTCACCACCTAGGATATGTCCTTTAAAGTGGGCAGAAGGATTCCTGAAAGTTATTCCTACACTTTGACAGAAATATATATCAAAGCGAATGTCAATCACAAAAATATACAACCCAGTCTAAATGCACCCTAACTCAACTTCCCCTAAATCCAGTCCCCAAAATATTGGTAACCTATCCAATCTCACTGACTTGAAGTCAGATGTAATGGAGGGTAAGTCAAAGTGGAAATAACATTTTTAACTAATTGCAGTAAACCTGTCTTATTTTTACAAATCTTTGGGGCCCTGAAGCTCAAGCTTTTTCAGCTTTTATAGTATATCTGCTTATGCAGATAACATCAATTATTTTCCATATTGTAAGCAACAAATTCAGTCAACCATATACCACGCCTTGTCCTGGGTACTGAACAGAACAAAAATTAACAAAGCACAATCTTAAAATTTTTTAAAAAAATTTTAATTATTATGAGTACATATTGGCTGTACATATTTATGAGGTTGATGTGATATTATGATACAAGCATACAATGTGTAATGATCAAATCAGGGTAATTAGGGTATCTGTTACCTCAAGCATTTATTATTTTTTAAACTATCTTTTTTGAGACTAGGTCTCACTATGTTGCCCAGGCTGGTCTTGAACTCCTGGGCTCAAGCCAAGTAACTGGGATTATAGATGCGTGACACCACACCTGGATTAACAATGCATACTCTTTTATTTATTTATTTATTTATTTATTTATTTATTTATTTATTTATTTTTTGAGATAGAGTCCCGATCTGTCACCAGGCTGGAGTGCAGTGGTGTGATATTGGCTCACTGCAACCTCTGCCTCCCAGGTTCAAGAGATTCTCCTGCCTCAGCCTCCCGAGTAGCTGGGACTACAGGCGCACACCACCATGCCCAGCTAATTTTTGTACTTTTAGTAGAGATGGGATTTCACCGTGTTGGCCAGGATGGTCTCAATCTCTTGACTTCGTGATCTACCCACCTCAGGCTTTCGAAGCACTGGGATTACAGGCATGAGCCATCATGCATGGCCAGCACAATCTATTTTTTAATTTCCATTTTTATTTTACATTCAGGGGGTATATGTGCAGGTTTTTTACAAGAGTATATTGCGTGGTGCTGAAATTGGGGCTTCTATTGCTCCCAACACCCAGATAGTAAACATAGTACACGATAGGAAGTTTTTCAGCCCTTCCTCCATCCCTCCCTCCCTCCCTTCTTTCTTTTGGGGTCCCCAGTGTCTATTGTTCCCATCTTCAGGTCCAAGTGAACCCAAGATTTAGCTCCCACTTATCAAGGAGAACATGTGATATTTGGTTGCCTGTTTCTCCATTGGTTCATTTAGGATAACTGCTTCTGTCTGCGTCCATGTTACAACAAAGGACATGATTTTGTTCTTTTTTATGGCTGCATAGTATTCCATGGTGTATATGTACCACATTTTTCTTTATCCAATCCACTGTTAATGGACACCTATGTTGATTCCATTTCTGCTACTGTGAATAGTGCTGTGATGAACACACGAGTTCATGTCTTTTTGGAAGAATGATTTATTTTCTTTTGGGTATATACCCAGTAATGGAATTGCTGGGTCAAACGGTCGTTCAGTTTTTGGTTCTTTGAGAGATCTTCAAACTGCTTTTCATAGTGGCTGAACTAATTTGCATTCCCGCTAACAGTGTATAAGTGTTCCTTTTTCTCTACAACCTCACCAACATCTATTATTTTTTGACTTTTTGATAATAGCCATTCTGACTGGTGTGAGATAGTAGTATCTCATTGTGCATTTCTCTGATGATTACTGATGTTGAGTATTTTTTCTTATGTTTGTTGGCTGCTTGTCTGTCTCTTTTTGAAAAGTGTCTGTTTATGTCCTTTGCCCACTTTTTAATGGAGTTGCTTTTTCTTCTGGGTTTATTTAGGTTCCTTATAAATTCTGGATATAATCCTCTGTTGGATGCATGATTTGCAAATATTTTCTCTTTCTGTAGATTGTTTGTTTACTCTGCTGAGAGTTTCTTTTGCTGCAAAGCACAATCTTGACTTGCAAAACTCACAGTGTCAGGTCAGGGAAGAGAGACAGTCTCTTGAAAGGACCATAACACACATAGACACATAGACATATGAACAAACACCACCTGGTGGCATCTCATTTCCCCAACACACATGCGTATATTACTGGTATCTCTGTTGGCAAAAAGAAAGCAGTCCTGAGGCCACAATTATTCAGCCTAAGTCATCTATCAAGAATTACCTATTTGGAGTAGATGTTGACAAAACGATAAACCTCCAAGCCAAGTCTTCTGGTGACCCACATGTTCTGGCTTCTTTTAGAGATGTAAGTCCCTAGGGGAGCTAAAAGGCACATGTTTGCTCTTGGCTTTAAATTCCCATATTATAACAGATGGTCATGGTGCAGCCATATGCCATTAAAACCAGGGAGAGATATTTAGGCTCAAGTTTTAAGGTAATGAGGGAACTTGGTGGAGTGGGGTGGAGAGAGCGTTTGTCATAAGCGATTCCCCTGCAAGATTTTGACTTTGGCATGAGAATTTCTTAGTTCTACTGCACACAACTGCACTTTACGAGGCCTTGACCCGGTACGTGGAAGAAATAGAGAAAGCAACAGGAATTCATTTTTAAGTCAGAGGTTCCCACATTTTCTCAGTCAATTAGGTGCCCTTAGCATCTCTAATTTTTCCACTGCACCTCTAGGTCAAAATAAATTGCTAACAATAGCACTAAAAGTAGCTTAGGTCTAAACAATTATTACTCATACCTTTTTTTTTCTTTTTTACTTTTTTTTTTTTTTTTTTGAGACGGAGTCTCGCTTTGTTGCCCAGGCTGGAGTGCAGTGGCGCAATCTCGGCTCACTACAACCTCCACCTCCCTGGTTCAAGCAATTCCCCTGCCTCAGCCTTCTGAGTAGCTGGGATTACAGGCACACGCCACCATGCCTGGCTAATTTTTTTGTATTTTTGGTAGAGATGGGGTTTCACCATGTTGGCTCTACTGGTCTCAAACTCCTGACCTCAGACAAACCACTCACCTCGGCTTGCCAAAGTGCTGGGTTTACAGGCATGAGCCACTGTGCCCGGCCTTACTCATATCTTAACAACTTAGTTGTTGCTTAAATAATAGTACATATAAATTGAAATAAAAATATTTTTTATTTCTTTTTCTTTTCTTTTTTTTCTTTTTTTTTTTTTTTTTGAGACTGAGTTTCGCTCTGTCGCCAGGCTGGAGTGTAGCGGCTTGATCTCTGCTCACTGCAACCTCCGCCTTCCAGGTTCAAGTGATTCCCCTGCCTCAGCCTCCCAAGTAGCTGGGACTACAGGCACATGCCACCACACACAGCCAATTTTTGTATTTTTAGTAGAGACAGGGTTTCACCATGTTGGCCAGGATGGTCGCAATTGCTTGACCTCGTGATCTGCCCGCCTCAGCCTCCCAAAGTGTTGGGATTACAGGCGTGAGCCACTGCGCCTATTTCATTCTTAATCACAATTACTGAGTGAGGTGTGTTTGCCTGTTGGGCATGACACAACTCAAACTTTGGAATTGGATGGAACACCACACTGATTCTTGTGCAATACTTGCTTTTATTTCAGCAACGGCTGAAAACTCAGCTCGACAAAGAAAGTATGTAATGGAAAGGAATGTAGCACCATGCAATAAAACTGTGAACTCCCTTGAGCTAATAATTCATACAGTGTCCAACAGATGCCGCTATGTTCACAGCTCAAAAATACTCCATGTCACTGCAGAGCGCATGTTTGGAACTGCTGTCTCAAATTTGTTGCCATGCTTTGTTTTCTGTAGCTTGTTCAAGAACAATGGGATGATGAGAGGTGATATGAGTGAGAGAAGGGGACAATTGAAAGCAGTGAGAGACTCAAGCTGGATTTATGGCATTCTGCCACCAGGTTACCCCACATACACACAGCCACTCTAATTGGAATCACTACATTCGTGACGAAACTCTGGTGGGCCTTAGTACATTCCCATAGTCCATTCTCTCCCCAACCCTCTTAACTATTTTATTTATTTATTTATTTTGAGACAGAGTCTTGCTCTGTTGCCCAGGCTGGAGTGCAATGGCATGATCTCAGCTCACTGCAACCTCTGCCTCCCAGGCTCAAGTGATTCTCCTGCTTTAGCCTCCCGAGTATTTGGGACTACAGGTGCCTGCCATCATGCCTAGCTAATTTTTTTTTTTTTTTTTTTTTTTGTATTTTTAGTAGAGAAAGGGTTTTGCCATGTTGGCCAGGCTGGTTTCGAACTCCTGATCTCAAATGATCCTGTCCACCTCGGCCTCCCAAAGTGCTGGGATTACAGGCATGAGCCACAGAACTTGGCCCTCTTAGCTATTTTATACCTTTGCTACTCTTCTCAAACTTTGAACACTTTGTACCCACACTCAAAAGCAGATGATCTTGCTTCATACTTCACTGAGAAGAGACTTCACAGACTCTCTTCATCACATCTCCACCTACATAACTTGCCTCTTCACCTATTACCACAGATGAACAGAACCATCTCAAGTCAATGCCTCCATTTGCATGCCAAATCTCATTCTTTCTCATTGTCTTAGTTCACTAGGGCTGCTATAACAAACTGCCTTAGACCGGATAATTACTAAAGAACAAGAATTTATTTCTTACAGATCTGGAGGCTGGGAAGTCCAAGATCTAGGCACCAGCAGATTCAGTGTCTGGTGAGGGCCTGTTCCTCACTCGCAGCTTCTTGCTGTGTGCTCACACGGTGGAAGGGTAGAAAGGGCCAAAAACGCTCCCTCAAGCCATTTTATTTTTTCAGGGTACTAATCCCATTCACCTAGTAGCTTCCTAAAGGCCCCACCACTTAATACTCTTGCATTGGGGATTACATTTCAACATGAATTTTGGAGGGACACAAACATTCAAACCAGAGCACTCATATACTCATGGAATCACTTCAACATTTCTCCTCTCTCTCTGCTACATTAGCATTTTTTCACCCTCTACCAGATCATTTCCAAGAGCATACATGCTGTTATCTCCTTCATCTAAAAAATAAATAAATAAAATTAAAATCATCCATTAACCCTTCTTCCCCTGCCAATGACTTCCCCATTTATTTTCTCCTCTTTGCAACAAAAGTCCTCAAAAGAATTATCTGTGCTCACAGTCCAATTCCTCTATTCCCGCTGTCCCATAAATCCACACCAATCTTTCTTTCTCACACCATTCCACTTAAACTTTTCTTATCAAAGTCTCCAGTAGACTCTATGTTGTGAAATTCAATGCTAGATCTAATTCAAAAATACTATTTTTGATTAGCAGTATTTGACACAGGTGATTGCTGTCTTTTTCTTGAAATATTTTTTTTCAGTTTGCTTCCAGGATACCACAGACCTCCGTCATTGGCTCCTACGTCTCAGTTGCATGTGCTGGGTTTTTTTCTTTCTCTTCCTCCATCTTTGGTGATCTCATTCAATACCATGGTTTTAAAGGCATTCTATCTACTGGATTACAACCAAATTTACATCCCCATCCCCAAAATTCTCTCCTAAAATCTAGACATATACGATTGCCCTACTCAATATCCCCCCTCGTTTGAATAGTAGATATTTCAAACTTAACATAATCAAACTGGAGTGCTGATCTTCGTGAGGAAACCTGTTCTACCCATAGTCTTTCCCATCTCGGTTGATGGTAAATCCATCCTTCCAGTTGTTCAGGTCAAAAACCCAAGGGTGTGTGTGTTCCACACAAGTAGGAGTAAACACATTCTACCATATCTCTTCCTTCAGCTACAGCTAAAAACCCTGGACAAAACACATAAAATAAATATCAGAAGACTGAAAGGGGGAGAAAATATGGAAAATTAGCTAGATACTTTAGGATTCAAAAAAGGATATGGAGGTTAGTTTCCTATTTAACTTTTTCACTTATATATTCTGGACTGGAGAATCTCAGAATCTGGAAACACCATGCAAATAGCTGACAAAAGAAACGCCCCAAGAAAAGACTGCTCTTTTTAGCCAAACCACAAGATTTGATTAAAAAGCATTCTTTTTAATCAGAGGGGAGATCCTCATGGTCCCTTCTGCATCTTCTGGACATTCTACCTCTATCAGAAAATCCTTCTCTGCTATCAGCCTCCACCACCAGCCTCTTATGATCTCCCATGGACATAATCTTTTGAAACAAAATTCAGAAAGTTTTACGGGTGAATTTGCTTTTTAGCCCTAAAACACACTTCTATGGAAGGAGTAAAATTAAGCTGGATACTTCCTTGAGTGGTGGAAGGAAAAGAGGAAATTACATGGAAAAGAAGAAAAATCCTAGAAATGAACCTCTCAAGATATTCTCCAAGCACATGAGTAGAAGAAGAACTGCTCTTGGTAAAGGGAAAGTGGCATGAGCCCCTGGTGACTTGGCTCTCTACCCTCTCTTCTTTCTGCACTGACGCTACAGAGCTCCTCAGAGCACTTTGAAAAACACCAAATAGTGGCAGAAATAGATGGAGCTCAAAGAATGTGCTGTTCCATCCACAACCAACATAAATAATGGATCCTTACAAATAGAACTGAAATGTTAACTGCATCCCAAATTAATGGTGCTGAAAAGAATGTATTATAGACCAGTGTCTCAGTCTAAATGTGGATGATACAGTCATCACTGTGCCCAGACATCTGGTACATAAACACTTGGATATTTTGGAGCAGGATGAGCAAACACAATGGCAAAGCTCTGAAAGGCGACCGGCCAACTGAGCAGAGAGGTTAGCAGAGCTGACCAGCACATGGAAACAAATTTTGCTTGCCCATTGACAGGACATGACTTGATTGCATAATGTTGAATTTTTTTTCCTTTTTTTTCTCCTTCATGTCAGATGGGTAATGTGCTGACATCATAACAAGGTTGGAGGGAGGCACATCTCACATGTGAGTGTGAAAACCCAATCATCACATGTATGAACCACAAAAGGATCTCAATATACCTTTAAATAAGAATCTCAACTTTTAAAATATTTTGAAAACACTGAGCCTTATATCAATATTGAAAAGTCAACTTTGAAATAAAAGGTTGTTTAAAATATTCTATTAGGCCAACTCAGAGTCTTCAAGGGGTGGAAGCTATTACTATCTCCCTTTCTTTTGTAAAAAAAAAAAAACAAAAAACATAAACAGGGGTAGATAACCTCTGAGTAAATTTGATAGGTGCAAAATTCTCTCTTTAATTATTTCCCCAATAATTATTTATCCTTTTTATCCAAGATGATAAAGAGTACTTATCCTCTTGTACCAGATACCATAGTATTTTAATAGAACATTTAAAATATGAGTAATATATCATAGATAAAATACTCAAAGGAAAGATTTGGAAAACTTGTAATACTAGTGCAATGAAATTAACACAGCTTTGGAGTCAGACAAGCCAGAATTTGGTTCTTGTTACCAATTTACCAGTGGCATCTTGAAACCAAAGCAGTCTCAGGGACGATCAGAAAACCAAGGCCATCGAGTACATGTGGGGTTGGGGGAGCCTGGGACTGAAGACCCTATTCTTTATGTTATACTTGGAAGAATCCTAGTAAAATCCTAGAATTAATGTTCTGACACGAAGACAGGTAAGTCACTGACTTGCCAAAGAATCACATCATTTTCGAAGTGAGAGGTACTTTGGTCTCATCATCCAACCAACTCTCCCAATTTGACTTAACGGTTAGAGTGGAGAGAGGGTCAGAAGTATTGGTTTATGGGCTAGTTGTATGTAAGTATTGTCTCTGTGTGTGTCTCTGTGTATGTCTGTGTGTGTGTGTGTGTGTGTGTGTGTGTGTGTGTGTGTGTTCATCCTTACCTTATTGGTGGGCCAGTCCCAGTCCCATCTTAAAATCCAAAGTGGGTGAAACATAGGAGGAGAGCAATTCTGTTACTTTGCAGCAAACTAGTGATAGATCTACACAATTTAACATTCAGTTTCTTCCTAGAATTCACAGTTCCTCGCAGGGAGAACATACTACCAAAGCCATTTTTTCTAAGTTCATTTTGAGACTAATATACATTTCATATTTCAGATTATTACTTGTTTTACTAAAACACTGTCAAATATGTATTCCTGGTTCCTTTTGTGTACCACATGGACATATCCATGACTTTTCTAGCAACTTAAATGTTCCCCCTAAATATGTATAAAAGCATAATACTATGACAGGTCTCGCCCTGTCACCCAGGCTGGAGTACAGTGGCACAATCTCAGCTCACTGCAGCCTCCACCTTCCGGGCTCAAGTGATCCTCCCACTTCAGCCTCCCAAGTAGCTGGGACTACAGGTGCACACCACCATGCCCAGCTAATTTTAATTTTTGTAGAGACAATGTCTCACCATGTTGCCCAGGCTGTTCTTGAACTCCTGGGCTCAAGCAATCCACCTGCCTTGGCCTCCCAAAGTGCTGGGATTACAGGCGTGAGCCACTGCGACTGGCTCATTAGTCTATTTAGATCATGCATATCATCATAGGATTGCAAGAATTATTACAAAATAAGCCATATCACCTCTCCTTGCTGACAAAAATAGACTGGAACTCTGGAAAGAGAACCTTCCCCTTGATCCAAGAATCTGCACTGATTATGAGCTGCTGCACAGGAAATTTACCAGGCCTCAGCATTACCCTGTGTCCGTTCTAAGTTAACATGTCATCAATTCTTCAAAACTCAGCTGTTGCTGGCATATCATTTTCCAAACGGAGAAGATAAGTTGCAACATCCATTCTAAACACTAAATAATACCATCTCGATGTACATAGCAAAGCTAAGTAACCATACCGAGAGTGACCATTCATTAGGGAAATCTGCCCACCCACACAGCTGGGAGGCTCATCAGCCCACATGTGTTGAGCACAAGGCACTCTTCTTTTTTCCTTTTTCCAGACAGGGTCTTACTCTGTTGCCCAGGCTGGAGTACAGTGGTGCAGTCATAGCTCACTGTAGCCTCAAACTCTGGGGTTCAAACAATTCTTCCACCTCAGCCTATTAAGTAGCTGGGACTGCAGGTGCATGTCACCACACCTGGCCAATTTTTTATTTTCTATAGGGACAGAGTCTTACTATGTTGCCCAGGCTGGTATCGAACTCCTAGGCTCAAGGGATCCCCCTTCCTTGGCCTCCCAAAGCGCCGGGATTACAGGTGTGAGCTGACACCAAAGAACTCTTGATATACATGATATCATCTGATACTTACAGCAGCCCTGCTATTACTACTCCCATTTTATAGACATGGAGACTGAGGCTCAAAGGTCAAATAACTTTCCCAAATTTACCAATTAAGGGGCAGCATCTCAGTTCCACCCTTGGTCTAATTCCAAAGCCTCACTAGAGAACAGAATGTACAATTCACATCACCTCTAAAGATCGGGGTGAGATTTCAAAGGCAGTTACTTCAGGCTGCGCTTCCAGATGTAGAGAAGAGCCAATCACTCGCTTCCCATCCGAAAAGTTTCAGGAGCTCCAGGTTCTTTGCCTGTCCTTGAACACACTCCTGCTTTTCCAGAGCTGTTGCTCCTCTCAGGTCAGCAGAAGCACATGGGGAAGCGGCAGGACCCTGAGATGGCAACCAAGAGGCGTGGGGTCAGGCTCAGCTCTGTTACTATCAGCCAGAGCTTCCTGGGCTTTCTTTTAGAGCAAAGTAAGAGGATAGTACTAGATCCTTGATTTCAGCTGTGCTATATCCAAACCCAAATAAAAGACACCTGGCTTTTTAGTTAGCTTAATCTCAACAGTCTCTTTCTACCCTAAAATGCCATAGTTTGCAGTGATTTCTCACGAAGCCTTCCTTCATAGCTCACCCAGCCCACTGTGATCTCTTTCTGCTCTGAATTCATGACTCATCCTTGCCATATAAAATGCTGCCCCAACATTTAGCAGGGCTGGGACAAGAATATAAAGGGAGAACCATGTACCATTTATCTAAATATGTAAAATGTATAAATCAAACTAATAAGCTGTCATATATGCTCTATTCTTCTACCCTGTCAAAATCATCTTCAGAATGCACTGAAAGCCCAGGCTTGAGTTTAGAATCCTCAGAGCTCCTGGAAGCCTGTTCTGGAAATGTATATGAACACAGAGCCACTCTTGGTCTAGGACTCTGGCCTGCAGCCCTCCCAGCTTTATCTCCAACCTGGCTCTGTTTCCACAGCAAGAAGGGGGGTCCCAGGTGTGGACACACCAGTACACACACACATGCCATCAACCTTCACACACACACACACACACACACACACACA
Organism: Pan troglodytes; assembly: GCF_028858775.2. Lineage (NCBI taxonomy): Eukaryota > Metazoa > Chordata > Mammalia > Primates > Hominidae > Pan > Pan troglodytes. The sequence goes on along the minus strand of NC_072412.2, from coordinate 108,331,220 downwards.
GCTGTCTCTTGCCTACCACTGGGTTCCTTGGAGAACAGATCCGAAAAGAGGCACATTCAGGAGTTGTGCCTCTTCCCAGATGTGGCTTAGAGTTGGCTCAGGACTTTTTAGACTGGGTATTCTGCAATCCCAGGAGCACGGAGCAGGGTCCAGAAGAAGGTGGGTGGCCCCTTACTTCCTGCCTCCCCTCACCCCTCTCGCACACACCATGCACTCCTTGCTTGGAAGGAGGCCTTTGGATGGAAGAAAAGCCAGGCTCTTGAAGACATGTGTGAAGAGCAAGGGACCCTGTTGTTGGAGTGTGAAGGCAGCACTAACTTCCTGACACGACTTTCATCCTTTCTTACCTTTACCTCACCTACTTTCCTCTTGTCAGATACGATCTTGAGAAAGCTCTGCTTCCTATGAGTCCCAGCCTTTCCCTAACTATCAGGGATGGATAATTGTCTTAATCAGTTCAGGCTGCTTTAACAAAATACCACAGACTGGGTGGTTTGTAAACAATAGACGTTTCCTTCTCACAGTTCTAGGGGCTGGAAGTCCAAGATCAGGGTGTCAGCATGGTTGGGGGTCTGGTGAGGGCCCTCTTCTGGGATACAAACTGTGGTCTTCTCATTGTATCCTCACATGGTGGAAACAGGGCAGGAGAGCTGCCTGGGATCTCCCCTCTAAGGGCATTAATCCCATTCATGAGGACTTCACCCTCATGACCTAATCACTTCCTAAAGGTCCCGCCTCATTATACCATCCTAACAAGAGATTTCAACACATAAATTTGGAGGGGGAAGTGCACATTCAGTCCATAACAATAAATAATTGAATATTTTACTTTCAGGCTATTGACAGGTTCTCCTCTGCAGAATGCCTTTTCTGTTACAAGAATCTTTATTTAGCATTTATATAGAGTTCTAGAAACCTAAACAATCAATAATCAACCATTTAGATTTAACTATCACAAGGGTCATAGCTATAAAGCATTTCTTCACTTAGTGTTTCTTCATCTTTAAGTCAATCTTTTAATTCATTTGTGGTTTACTGTAAATAGATTTCTCCAGCATATTCATCACATAGAATATGAGAGCTATACTCTCCGAAACCACGTATATCCACATGTATGTTTCTGTTGCTACCTGGATGAAGGATACTTTGACTGGGTATGGAAACCTTAGCTTGTAATCTTTTTCTAGCACTAGTTAATATATACAATCCAACTGTTTCCTAGTTTCCAGTGATGACAGACGAGGCATTCAACATCACTCCAATTCTTTTGCTTTAGTAAGTTTCTTATTTTCAGTCCGGAAGCTTTTCAGTTTCATCTTTATGCTTAGAGTTCAGCTATTTTACCAGGATATGCCTAGGTGTGGGCCTTCATAGTCTTTTCTGAAGAGGCATGCACCCTCTCCATTTACAAATAAGTGTCTCTCTCCTACTTAGGGGTCTCCTCATCTATTACCTGTCCAGTGTTTGCCCCTCTGTTGGTTTCTTTTTTTCCTCCTGGAACTTCTATTATTTGTATGTGAAGTTTCTTAGATCTGTCTTCCAAATTCCTCATCTTTCCCCTCACAATTTGTGTGTTTTGAAATTAGCTTTCATTTGATTTCCTAGGTCACAAATTTGTGTCTCAACAATAAATAACCTCTCTTCAGTTAATCTACTGAATATTTTAAAGGAATCATTTGCATTGATGGAAGTAAAACTTTTATTGAGGGATAACACACATACATGAAAATGTATAGATTATACGTGTCCAACTCAATACATTTTTTGTGAGGGGAAAAGAAAATAACATAACAGATTATATAATAAACCAAAATAGAAATTATAAATCAATGGTTTATAATTTCTCTTTCATCACATAGCATATGAGAGCTATACTCTCCCAAACCATATATATCCACGCATATGTTTCTGTCGCTACCTGGATGAAGGATACTTTGGCTGGGTATGGAAACCTTAGCTTGTAGTCTTTTTCTAGCACTAGTTAATATATGCAGTCCAACTGTTTCCTAGCTTCCAGTGATGACAGACAAGGCATTCAACATCACTCCAAATCTTTCGCTTTAGTAAGTTTCTTATTTTCAGTGCAGAAGATTTTCAGCTTTTCAGCTGATAAATCAATAGTTTATAATTTCTCTTTTGGTCTATTATTTAATGTGTTATGTAAAAGGCTTTAAGTTATTTTATTATACAAATTTTAAACATGCACAAAATTACAGAGAATAGCACAAGAACTCTTGCACACCGCTCCCCAGATTCAACAGTTCTCGAGTTTTCCATACTTACCTACCCACGTCTATTTTCTTTTTCTTTGTTAAAAGTATTTTAAAGAAAATCCTAGACAACATGTCCTTTCTCTCCTGCATACATTAGCCCCTAAAGTATAACAGCATTATCTTCCTTAATCCCAATGTTATCACACCTAATAAAATTAACGATAATTCTTCAGAGACATTTTATAATCAGACCATGATTAGATTCTTCCAGTTGTCTCAAAAATACTTGTACATGGTCTGGCACAGTGGCTCATGCCTATAATCCAGGCATGGTGGCACATGCCTATAATCCCAGCTACTTGGGAGGCTGAGGCAGGAGATTTGCTTGAACCTGGGAGGCAGAGTTTGCAGTGAGCCAAGATGGCACCATTGCACTCCAGCCTGTGCAATGAGAGTGAAACTCCATCTTAAAAAAAAAAAAAAAAAAACTTGTACAGAATGTTTATTCGAATTCAGATCAAATCAAAGTCCATTCATTTCATTTGCATATTGTAATTTCTAAGTCTCTTTTAATCAAATTGATTCCTCCCTCTCTCCCTTGCTTTCTGATGTTGGCTTATTTAAGAAACCAGACAAGCTGTCCTATAGAATGTCCCATATTTTGATTTCTTTTTTGCTTCCTTGTGGTTTTCACTTCCTTCTTTATCCCTTGTGTTTCCCTAGAGGCTTAGTTAGATTCAGGCTTAACTTTTTTTTTTTTTTTTGGCAAGAATACATTACAGTTGGTGCTGTGTGCTTCATATCACATTACATCAGGAGGCACCAAATGATCAGTTTCCATTTTTAGTGATGCTGAGATTGATCAAAGAATTCAAGTAGTGACAGCCTGACCCCTCCATTCTCCTTCCCCACCAACCAATCATGAAGTAATGTTATCCTCTGGTGATTGCTGTGTGACTCAATTGTTTCACCAGGGGTGGCAAAGTGATGGTTTTCTGATTCTGTCATTCCTTATTCATTTATTAGCTGGAATTCCTCAGTAAATAATAATTTTCTCTCTCCAATTAGAGCTATCTAATTATCCTGAAAGACAAGATGAGTGCTTAATTCATCTCTTTTAATTGTAAATTTTCAGAGTAAGGAATTGGTGCCCTGGTATTTACAATGGTGTCCAATGAGCTGGAGCTCTCTTTCTCTCATATGTTCAATTTGCTCATTTAATTGAATGAATATATTTTTCTTATTAATGCCCAAATTGTGCACTTTTGGCTATGACTTTATACTTGTTTCTCTTTTGTCATACTGAAAATTTTGGTTATTAATAACATCAGCCTAATTATCTATTTTTATTATCCTACACTATGTAAAAATTTCAAAATACTAGTAATACAGTATACCTACTTAAAATTAGACTACCCAGTCAACTCTAACATTTACTTGCACTTCTATTTGCCCTTAGAATATATCTCTATAAGCACACATAGTCAAAATATTATGTTCTAAAATCACTTGAAACAACTCTTTTGTCAGTATGTCATACACATTGACTCATTTATTGTTGTTTGAATTTAATTTTTAGTTTTTAAACTTTTTTTTTTTTTTGAGATGGAGTCTCACTCTGTCACCCAGGCTGGAGTGCAGTGGCACTATCTCGGCTTGCTGCAAGTTCTGCCTCCCGGGTGCACGCTATTCTCCTGCCTCAGCCTCCCAAGTAGCTGGGACTACAGGTGCCCACCACCACACCCGGCTAATTTTTTGTATTTTTAGTAGAAAAGTGGTTTCACGGTGCTAGCCAGGATGGTCTCGATCTCCTGACCTCGTGATCCACCCGCCTCTGCCTCCCAAAGTGCTGGGATTACAGGCCTGAGCCACCGCGCCCGGCTTAGTTTTTAAACATTTTATTTTTGAATTTCTCTGAAATCAAAGCTATATAGCAAATGACTCTCAAGAGAGACCTGCTTATATTCCTGTCCCCTTCATTCTACTTCCTCCCTCTCCATAAAAGCAGCTATTTTTGTTAGCTTTAATTTTATCTTTCTAGCCTTTCTTTTAACAAATATAAACTGTACCTGCATTCTCCTTGCTTGCTTGCACACTGGGTTGCATACTATATATTTTTTATTTACTTATTTATATTGAGACAGGGTCTCACTCCATCACCCAGGCTGGAGTGCGTGGCACGATCACAGCTCACTGCACCCTCGACCTCCCAGGCTCCAGCAATCCTCCCCTCAGTTTCGCAAGTAGCTGGGACCACAGGTGTGCACCACTACACCCGGCTAATTTTTGTATTTTTGGTAGAGATGGGGTTTTGCCATGTTGTCCAGGCTGGTCTCCAATTCCTAAGCCCAATTGATCCACCTGCCTCAGCCTCCCAAAGTGCTGGGATTATAGGCGTGGCCACTGTGCCCAGCTGGTTGCATACTATATATACTATTTTCAGTGTACTTTCTTCATTTAGCAATATATCCACCATTCACTCCACAGCAGCATGTGGTGGCCCTCCTCTTGCCTCTTTTACTGCTACATGGCATTACATTGGGAAAATGCGTCATAGTTTATGTAACCAGTCCCCTAATTAGATGCATAAATCATTTTATATTTTTGCTAGTGTGCCTTTGGGAAATTGAATTGCTGGGTCAAAGTATAAATGCATAGAATTTTTTTGTAGACATTGACAAATTATTCTCCATTTTGCATTGCTACCAGTTTTAGAGTGTCTGTTTCTCCAGTGTCTTATCAATAAAACTTATTGTCAATTTTTGTTACTATGACAGATTAAAGTTGGGTGTGGTGGCTCATGCCTGCAATCCCAGCACTCTGGGAGGCCAAGGCTGGCAGATCACGAGGTCAGGAGTTCAAGACCAGCCTGGCCAACATAGTGACACTCCGTCTTCACTAAAAACACAAAAATTAGCCGGGCGTGGTGGCAGGCACCTGTAATCCCAGTTACTCGAGAGGCTGACGCAAGAGAATCGCTTGAAACTGGAAGGCAGAGGTTGCAGTGAGCCGAGATCACACCACTGCATTCCAGCCTGGGTGAAAGGGCGAAACTCCGTCTTGGAAAAAAAAAAAAAACAGATTAAAATGAAATCTCAATGTAATTTGACTTACATTTATTTTACATGCATGCAATTGAGCATTTTTTCATATGTTTAAGACCATTTTTATTTTTCTTTGAACTCTATATTTTTGTACATTGTTTACTGTAAGTTAATTTGTACTTTTTTTTTTTTTTTTTGAGACTGAGTCTCGTTCTGTCACCCAGGCTGGAGTGCAGTGGTGCGATCTGGGCTCACTGCAACCTCCACCTCCTGGGTTCACGCCATTCTCCTGCCTCAGCCTCCCGAGTAGCTGGGACTACAGGCACCCGCCACCACGCCTGGCTAATTTTTTGTATTTTTAGTAGAGACGGGGTTTCACCGTGTTAGCCAGGATGGTCTTGATGTACATTTTTTAAACAACTTTTCAGAGACTGATATGGTTTGGCTCTGTGTCCCCACCCAAATCTCACCTTGAACAGAGATCTAGCCCTTTATCAGAGACTTAAATTGCAAATATCTTTTCCTAGTTTGTTAATTTATCTTGTGATCTTGCATCTGAATTTTTTTTAGATGGAATCTCACTCTGTCACCCAGGCAGGAGTGCGGTGGCACGATCTTGGCTCACTGCAATCTCCACCTCCTGGGTTTAAGCCATTCTTCTGTCTCAGACTGCTGAGTAGCTGGGATTACAGGTGTGTGCCACCACACCCGGCTAATTTTTGTATTTTGAGTAGAGACGGGGTTTCACCGTGTTGGCCAGGCTGGTCTTGACCTCCTGACCTCAGGTGATCTACCCTCCTCGGCCTCCCAAAGTGCTGCAATTACAGGCGTGAGCCACTGCGCCCAGCCTTGCATCTGAATTTTTTGTCATACAGTATTATTTAAATTTTATGTGGTCAAATTTATACCTGTTTTTGAGACAGAGTCTTGCTCCATTACCTAGACTGGAGTGCAGTGGGGTAAATCATAGCTCACTGCAACCTCAAACTCCTCAGCTCAAGCAATCCTCTTGTGTCAGCCTCCTGAGTAGCTGGGACTATGGGTGCATGCCACCAGTCCTGGCTAATTTTATAAATTTTAGTAGAGATAAGGTCTTGCCATGTTGCCCAGGCTGGTCTCCAGCTTCTGGGCTCAGTGGATTCTCCTGCCTTGGTCTCCAAAAGTGTTGGGATTACAGGTGTAAGCCACCATGCTCAGCCAAAATTTGTACATCTTTTAGACATTGGTTTTGGATTTTTAATGATGCTTTAAAAAGTTTTCTTAATTCTCAAGTCATAAAGAAATTAACACATGCCTTCTAGTACTTATAGCTACATTATTTACATTTAGATTTCATCCATTTGGAATTTATTCCTGTGTATTTTTTCCCACATAGCTCAATATTATTTATGAAATAATTCAAAACTTCCCCATGACTTGAGATAATACCTTCACTATTTATTAAACTTCCATAACCATATATGTCTGTTTCCGGTTGTGCTATTCAAATGCGAACTTTGGCCTGTTTTTCTATCACATATCAATACCATGAAGCTTTGAATATAGAAGTTTTATAATGTTTTAAATAACTGATGGGATTAGCCTCCCACATTGCGCTTTTTCCAAAATTTTCTTTGATAGTCTTGTTTATTAATTTTACTTATTTATTCATTTATTTTTTTGAGACAGAGTCTCGTTCTGTCGTCTAAGATGGAGTGCAGTGGCACGATCCTGGCTCACTGCAGGATCCGCCTCCCAGGCTCAAGCGATTCTCCTGCCTCAGTCTCCCAAGCATCTGGGGTTATAGGCGTGCACCACCACGCCCAGCTGATTTTTGTATTTTCAGTAGAGACAAGGTTTAGCCATGTTGGCCAGGCTGATCTTGAACTCCTGACTTCAAGTGATCCACCTGCCTTGGCCTCCCAAAGTGCTGGGATTATAAACATTAGCCACCTTGCCTAGCCTATTAATTTTTTTTTTAAAATACAAACCCGATAATCTAGCTCCAGAGAGCAAAATCAGCATTTTTAATGGAATTCCATCAAATTTATATAGTAAGGGGGAAATTACATCTTAAGGAATTAAGTCCTCCTATCAAGAACGTATTATGTTTTTCCAATTGTTTAAGTCAACTTTGTGTCTTTTATTAGTATGGCCTATAATGGCATTTCAGTCAATAATGAGCCACGTACATGACCAAACTACCTGACTAAGGAGTGTGGACCAGGAATAGGATCAGAAATCTTTTAAATCAAGTTTTTAGGAGGCTGCTCCAACGATCAACAACATCAGATGCCTGTGGGTGGTAGGGAGAGAAAGGGCCATCAAGTAGCTATTTGCTGGTGGTTCACAGAGCTGAAAATATGGCAAAGATTATCTTCAAGGGCCACAATGATGTGGCCAGAGTTGGTTAATGGAACTAGAACAATAACACCACCACCTGAAAAGGTGTCAAGAGTAGCAGGGCACCACCATAGTCCCATGAAGGGCCCAAAGGTCAGGCTGCGGGTGGCAGCAGGGAAAGCATCCCTGCCACGAGGCCACCCCATTGTGAGACAAGTAGGTCAACTGTGGCAGGAGCTCCAGTGGGAGCCCCCCCATCATAAACATGGAGTCCTGCACATTGTGCCATCCACAGTGGTGGGTGCGTTCCCACATCCAGCACAGCGATGGGTCCAGAGAGCAACGTGGCCATCTGCTTAGTGCAGGCTCCACCGGCAGCTTGGCTCTAATCGGTCTCATCAGAGAAGGGGCCTTGATCATTTCCATCTATGTGAGTGACCCAGATGTTTCTCTCAGCAGTCACGATTTGTTTCCACAGTCTGTGACCTGCAAACGGGATGCTGTTCATCTGGAATCTGTAGTTTTCCAAGTGGCTGACCAAACGCTTAGCCGTTGACAACAGCCCAAGAATGACTAAAAATAGGGCAAGTTGCATCAAGGGCAGTCTTGGCCAGACCTACAAGAACAGCCATGCATTCTGCCTTCTGAGCAGACAGCTCACATCTGTTTTTGGATCTGTGTAGTCACAGCAGCCCAGGGGACACCACTGGGGTTCAGCTTGGAAAAACCATCAGTGACCCAGGCCCATGCATTTAGGGGAACCTCTGTAAAGTGAGGGCCCCATGGAGCCACAGCTTCGCCTCAGGTGGTGAATAGGAGATAAAATTTCCCTCAGAGGGCTTGTGCCCACTGTTTTGTGTACAGCCAAGATGCTGCTGGGGCCAGGCTGTCCAAATTCCATTTTCCAGCCTAGGCTTGTTGGACCCTTCTCACCATGTTAGCGATTGAGTCTGAGTTTAAACAGACTAGAGAGTCACAAGGCCTTTATAGGTCAGGTGTGCAGTTTCAACTAGAGGACAAGACCAAGCTGATAGCTGATTTTCAGAAGGAGTATGCCTGGTGGTCACAACAGGGAAGTGACAAGTTCAACACTTCTGGGCATGTGTTTGGGTGGAGGGTGTCTCCCATTGACAGGGACCCCATTTGGCATAATCATTGGTCACCATGACCTGAAGCTCAAAGGAACCAGGAGTGTGTGAATCTCCAAGGGTGCTAGCATGTCTCTACATGTGGCTTTTCCCAATCAGAATCATCCCCTCTGGCACTTGCAGGACAGAGAGTACAGGCAATCAGTTCCTATCATACCTCTAGATGTAGAAGAAGCTACAGCAGCTATACTGATTAATTTTATACCTTACAAGAAAAATATAAATTTTATATTCCTATTGAAAGGACCCTTTGTATCTATTTCTGCTTGGGTCCAATCAGGAGAAAGAAACCAGCCAGTAATTTAAACAGGGAAAGTTGAATATAAAAGAATTAGGTATAACAAGGGATTAGAATAATGAGGCATTGACTAGTAAAACAAGAACCCTAAAAAGTGTGGAAATAACAAATATAAGCAGCAGCCTCTATGCTTAAGTCTGAGATAGAAGTTGCCTGTCCCCTCAAAAGGGCTGAGATCCAGAGCCTATTGAGAGGATGTGGCCATGGCTCACTGGATTGCGGAGAAGTCCCTGTGGTGCTGTGCTAGTCACATTAGTCAGAAATCTGCTCCAGACAGTTCTGGGAAAGCTGCTTGTAGGGAAGGGCTGAGCTACAAAACTACTCAAGGATGCTGGTAGGGAGGTGAGTTGCTGCTGCTGGGTGCTGCTGGCTGCCATGCCTTGCAGAGGCTGAGAACTAGAGAGGTTATGAGCTCTGCAGGAGCTGGGTCCTGGGGAAACCATGTGCTCTAAAGGAGCTGGACACTGGGGAAGCTGCCAGTCTGCAGGAGCACACCTGAACCAAGGGGCAAAACCCTCTCCTTCTGTCTAGTCTACTGACAAAGTTTAGCATTGTTCCAGCTGGCAAAGCATTGAAAGGGCCCACATCCATTTGCATAGAGCAGGCAAAAAAGGGTGAATTTGGAGCTGAAAGGTGGTAAGTGCATGACTGACACAGTGTATCTGTTGGAAGGGACCTCTACTTGTATCTATATCTTTAAAAAATAACTGGAAGCAAATAGGAGAAAATATTAAGTTAAAATTCTACGTGGTGGGAATTTTGGTATTTATTATATTAGTTTTATAACTTTCTATATGTTTTAAATTTAGCGAAGAAAAATCTTGGTGAGAAAAAGTGATCGGTATATAGCAGTTCAATCTTTCTAAAGGAGTGAGTATAAGAGTATTAAGCATCTCTCTACTTAAAAAGAAACTGATCTGCATGAATTTTTAAAACTTGTGTGACCTAAATTCTGTTGAAGAAATAAAAAGAAGTTGTTCCCAGTGTTCATTCATACATTCATTCATTCTTTAAACATTTAATGAGCATTTTTTCCATGCCAGTAACCAGACCAGGTACAAGGTCTCAACCCTCATGTTCCTTACAGTCCAGTGGGTAGGAGGCAGAGGCAGATTCTCAGATAATTAAAGTGGACCTGATGCAGGTGATGCCTAGTTGTGATGCAGGAAATAGTAAGAATTATCTAGGTAAAGAGAGGCAGGAAACATTTTCCAGAGAACAAAATAAATGTCTGGAAGGAAAATGTCTAGCCCAGCTTGTCACTTATAAAATAATTAAACCAAGAGAATGGAAAAGGTTATACTCTAAATAAGGAATGTCTGTAGAGATGAGCTCTATTTTAAATAAAATGATTAGTAAGTTTGATGGAGTCGAAGTTTTTATAAATGATCTATGAACCTACAGCTCCTATTTTGCCAGGAAAGCTAAAAAAAGAGAGGTTCTATTTGGGCCTCAGTCAGTTTCCTGGCTATCTTCTAATGTTGATGGTTTTAAGTGGTTGGGATAACTTGGCATGCATTTCAGACTAGAATCAACACATTCTGGGACAGGTGACATAGACAGCTTTCATGAGATGAGCCTTTTATCACATTCATCTTCTCTAAAGTGAGAGGAGCGTGACATTTCCTTGCTCTCTTCTATTCATCCTGGGCTTCTTAAAGAGATACTGCAAGATAAACTTGAGGTCTTCTATGCATGTGTAACTGAGTATTTCTGATTTTATTGTCTCTGTATTAAGGCATGCTGCAATTCTTTCTTTTGGGAGAAATCCCTGTGCTGTTATTCCAGTATCTAGAGTGATTCATATGTCTGGAATGACAAGACAATCCCATATTGAAGCCACTGATAATGCCATCGTTATTGCTGTGCTGGGAAGAGATCCAAGACTAGTAACTAAATCAGCTGATCTTCAATGTGTGTAAAGCACTTAAGCTACCCTGCAATTCAGGGTTTCAACTTGCACAGACTTGACGATTGAATTCTGATTTCCACTCAGGGTTTTCTATTAACATTGTGAGAAAGGATTAGTAAAATATTGACTTATGGAATTTTGTTCTGGGAGAACTAAAACAGAAGCTAACCTGTTATTGCAAATAAAGTCTCTTAACTAAAACGTTGAATCTTGAATATCATTGCTATTTACTTTTATTATGTGTGCAGTTATTTAAAAGACGTCTTTAGAGTAGTTTTAGGCTCACAGCAAAATTAGGAAGAAAACACAGAGAATTCCCATACACCCCATATGCCACTCATCTCTCCCCAGCCTCCCCCACTATCGGTATCTCACACCAGAGCGGTACATTTGTCACAATTGATCAACCTACATGGACACTTATCACCCAAAGTCTATAGTTTACATTAGGGTTCACTCTTAATGTACATAAAGACAAATGTATGACATGTACTCACCATTATCCTCTCATATGGAGTAGTTACACCACCCTCAAAGTCCTCTGGGCTCTACATATTCATCCCCCTCAACCCCACCTCCTGGAAACCACTGATCCTTTTACTGTCTCCATTGTTTTGCACTCCCCAGAATGCCATATAGTTGGAATCATACAGCATGCAGCCTTTCCAGACTAGCTTTTTTCACTTAGTAATATGTATTTAAGATTCCTCCATGTCTCTCCATGGCTTGATCATTTCTTTTTAGTGCTGAATAATAATCCATTGCCTGGATGTTCTACAGTTTACTTATCCATTCACCTTTTGAAAGACATCAGGGTTTCTTCAAAGTTTTGGCAATTACAAATAAAGTTGCTTTGGAACCAACCCAAATGCCCATCAGTGATAGACTGGATAAAGAAAATGTGGCACGTATACGCCATAGAATACTATGCAGCCATAAAAGGAATGAGTTCATGTCCTTTGCAGGGACATGGATGAAGCTGGAAACCATCATCATTCTAAGCAAACTAACACAGGAACAGAAAACCAAACACTGCCTGTTCTCACTCATAAGTGGGAGCTGAACAATGAGAACACATGGACACGGGGAGGAAAACAATACACACCAGGGCGTGTCAGGGGTGGGGGACTAGGGAGACCAGGACAAATACCTAATGCATGTGGGGTTTAAAACCTAGATGACTGGTTGATGGGTGCAGCAAACCACCATGGCACATGTATACCTATGTAACAAACATGCACATTCTGCACATGTATCCTGGAACTTAAAGTAAAATAAAAAAAATTTTAAAATAAAGTTACTATAAATATCCATGTGCAGGGTTTTTGTGGACATAAACTTAGGGTTCCATAAGTTTTCAGCTCATTTAGGTAAGTATCAAAAACCTTGTTTGCTGGATTGTATAATAAGAGTATGTTTATTTAGTTTGGTAAGAAACCACTGAGCTGGGCCGGGCGCAGTGGCTCTCGCCTGTAATCCCAGCACTTTGGGAGGCCGAGGAGGGTGGATCACAAGGTCAGGAGATTGAGACCATCCTGGCCAACATGGTGAAACCCCGTCTCTACTAAAAACACCAAAAATTAGCCAGGTGTGGTGGTGGGCACCTGTAATCCCAGCTACTCAGGAGGCTGAGACAGGAGAATCGCTTGAACCCGGGAGGTGGAGGTTGCAGTGAGTTGAGATCACACCATTGCACTCCAGCCTGGGCAACAAGAGCAAAACTCTGTCTCAAAAAAAAAAAAGAAGAAATCGCCAAACTGTCTTCCAAAGTTGCTATAACCATTTTTGCATTCTCACCAGCAATGAACGAGACTTCCTATTGCTTTGTATCCTCACCAGCATTTGGTATTGTCAGTGTTCTGGCTTTTGGTCGTTCTAATAGGTATATAGTGGTATCTTGTTTTAATTTGCATTTTCCTGATGACATATGATGTTGAGCATCTTTTCATCTGCTTATTTGCCATCTGTGTATCTTGTTTGGGGAGGTTTCTGTTCAGGTCTTTTGTCCATTTTTGATTGAGTTATTCATTTGCTTATCGTTGGGTTTTAAGAAGTTTTTTTTGCATATTTTGGATAAAAATCCTTTATCAGATATGTCTTTTGCAAATATACTCTCCCAGTCTGTGATGTGTCTTATTCTCTTGGTGGTGTCTTTTGCAGAGCAGAAGTTTAAGCTTTAATGAAGTCCAGGATATCAATGTTTTCTTTCATGGCTGGTTTGTTTTTATTTGACTCATTGTTTTCCTTCTCACTGCCCTTGATGACTAATAGGGACCTCTCCTCCACTTTCTGTGCCCCAGTATTCATTATGCCATTTCTATGGATCCTACACAATTGCCATGGGCATCAAATGAGATGGTGTTTATAGATGGGGTTTTTAAACTGAAAAGCAGCAGTACACCTATCAGGTGACATTACTAGTCTATTGACAGTACACACACACACACACACACACACACCACACATGCACATATATATCCACATGCTTTTATTTCTTTCTTCTTTGGCCAGTGGATTGTATTCATTATACCAATTAAAAAGAGACCATCTTTCTTTTTTTTAAAAAAAAGAAAAATGTAATAAAGAGACCAATTTTTAGTCAGGTGCAGTAGTCACATCTATAATCCCAAAGACTTGGGAGGTTGAGGTGGAAGAATCATTTCAGCCCAGGAGATCAAGGCTGCAATGAGCCATGATTGCGCCACTGCAAACCAGGCTGGGCAACAGCGCAAGCAAGATCCCAACCTGTTAAAAAGAGAGAAGACAGAGAGAGACCTTTTTTTTTTTGTATTACAGTTGACAATAGCATTTGAAATCTAAGAGATAAGAAGCTGTAAATGTCATCTTTCATTCCAGAGCTTTTAGAAGGTTACCTTTCTCTGTCTCAGGGAGAAGTGTATCTATTTCAGTGCCCTCTGTCTCTGGAAGGGACAAAAATTCTTGCATGACCCAGGTTCCTCATGCCACTTCTTGATCTAGCTGTGCACTTCCTTGTGAAATCTAGTTTTAGCAAGAAGCTTGCTAAGTCAGTTTAGCCAGAACCCTTGATATCTGATCATCTTCCATCTTCCTCATCTTCAGGGTAAGATTCCTCATCCTCCACCATCCCCTAGGTGATGTCTCATACCCCGACCTGTCTTCAGCAAGAATCCTGTTAGGTCGGTTTAGCCAGAATCCTCCTTACCCAGATGTTACCTCATTGTAATTTTCTATCCACTGACCCCCTCCCTGCTCCTTGACTATAAGTTCTTACTTGCCCCTGCTGTGGTAGAACTTGACCCTGTCAACTTGAAATAATCAAAAGAATTAGAACCTAGCTTGAAAGAAGTTATTTAAGCTTTGAAAAGCTGAGAATATCCATCTGGGAAACACAGACTCCAGAGAAATGAGGTGGGCGCTGTGACGTTAAAAATTAAGCTTTTGCTTATATAGGCAGAAAACAGAGAAGTTTAGTTGGATTGCAACATTTTCTATACAAAGCTGGTTTATGAGTTACAGCAATTTAAATGGTGACAGTTTGTTTGCTGCTTGCTTTCATTTTCTTTCCAATTTAAAACAGTATATTTAGTATTGCATCTTAAGACAATGTGATAGCCACAAAGTCTTTGTGTGAGAAAGGTAGGGAGAAAGTGAATCTATAATGAAGATCCACAGTGAATAGGGAAGAGGTCTTCCCTGGGGCCCTTAAGTCATTTACATTTAATAGAACAATATAGGGAAGGAAGAAGGTTAATCTCTAATCAGAGAAACACAGGTTTCAGTTGTCTGGGTTATGTCTGCCTGCTTGCCTGACTCAGGCCCCATAATCACATTCCTTTAAGGGTCAAAATAATTTAAAGTTCCAACAGCTTAGATTTTGAATTACATATTTTCACTAGCCCCATCTCCCCCACCACAAAACCTCACTGCCGTGGCTCCTCCACCAACCCTGATGATCCTGAATAACATCAGCTTCACTGTGCTGTAACGAGCGTCGCTGAATAATGTTTCCTTTAACAGAAGCGCCAAGAACTATCTTTGCGATTTTGCAAGATTTTCCCAGTTTACATTCATCTCCTGCTTCAGGGTTTTCTTTCCATTTTTGACAAAACTAAATGAAACTGGCAGTTAACTTTAACTGAGTAATGAAAGACAACAAAAAGCAAACAGAGCTGGAGACAGAGAGAGAAAAAGAACACCAATGAATTAACTGTGGCAGCACCTTGAGATTTGATGTTTTCTGGCCTGCAGGCCTGGCTACGGGGCACCTAGAACCCTCAGGGCTAGAAGTTCCAGCTGCCCATTGACTAAGCTCTAGGAAAGGAGAGGAAGGAGCAGAAGAGGGCAGGGAGGGGAAAGGAGAAGGGCAGCACGTGAAGCTCTAAAAGCTTCTGATTTATTTTGCTGAAGATCTAGTCATCAGCTATAGAAAGAAAGGTGTCATTGGTAAATGTCATAACCAGGTGGTTTATGATAGCTCATGTTACCTCTATCCCACTGCAATGAGAGTATTTATTTGAAGCTGTCTCTCCATCAATTACAGGGAAAGATCTTGAGAAAAAGACAGTTTCATGTAACATCTTTCAATATATTTTATTCCATGGTACTTTAGAACTATTGTTATATAGCAAATGGCATATTTTAAAAATTACCCTTTCTAAATTTTTGTTGTTCGTATATAAGAATGCTGTTTTTGGGGTTGGTTGCAGTGGCTCACGGCTGTAATCCCAGCACTTTGGGAGGCCGAGGTGGGTGGATCACCTGAGGTCAGGAGTTCGAGGCCAGGCTGGCTAACATGGTGAAACCCTGTCTCTACTAAAAATACAAAAATTAGCCTGGCATGGTGGCACATGCCTGTAATCCCAGCTACTTGGGAGGCTGAGGCAGGAGAATCACTTGAACCCAGGAAGCGGAGGTTGCTGCAGTGAGTGGAGATTGCGCCATTGCACTCCAGCCTGGGCAACAAGAGCGAGACTCCGTCTCAAAAAAAAAAAAAAATCCTGTTTTTGTACAGGATCTTACACGCAGTTGACAAACTCCTTCATTAGTTCCAAATAGTTTGTCTATAGAATTTATTGCATATTCTATATGGAAAATCATGTCATCTACAAACATGAAACTTCGTTTATTCCTTTCCAATTGTTACAGCTCTTATTTCATTTCCTTGCTTTTATCACGCTGTCCAGACTTCTACACAATGCTAAATAGGAACAGTGACAGTGGATATTGTTGTCTTTTTCCTGTCTTTGTAATTTTCCTCCATTTAATGTGTGTATTATGTATAAATAATGAATATATTTAATGTGGGCTTTCGGTGGACACATGTTGTCATGTTTATGAAGTCTCTCTCTCTCTCTTTCTCTCTCTGTCTCTCTCTCTCTATATATATATGTATATATATACACACACACTTTTTTTTTGAGGCAGAGTCTTTCTCTGTCACCTAGACTGGAATGCAAGGGCACGATCTCAGCTCACTACAACCTCCACTTCCCAGGTTCAAGTGATTCTCCAGCCTCAGCCTCCAGAGGAGCTGGGACTACAGGCACCCGCCACCACACCAGACTAATTTTTGTATTGTTAGTAGAGACGAGTTTCACCATGTTGTTTAGGCTGGTCTCAAACTCCTGATCTCAAGTGATTTGCCCGCCTCAGCCTCCCAAAGTGCTGGAATTATAGCATGAGCCACTGGGCCCTGCCGAAGTCCCCTAATATTTATGTTGGTTTTAAAAGACCATGAATGATGTTGACTTGTACCAAACTTTTTTATATATCTTTCAAGATGATCACATAGTTTTTCTTCTTTAGTCTGTTAAAGGGAGGAATTACACACAAATTCCCCTTTTATCAGCTCCCACTAATATTGCAGCATGTGCCCTGTACTTTTCTTCATGCTCGTAGAATAATCATTTGACAAGAGTATGCACACAGCCACACATGCATGCACACACACACACATACACACACACACACACACAATCAGGCTAGACTAGAAGTATGTGTGATAACAAACCTCCAGCATCTCAGTGGTTTGTCCCCTAAACGTTTGTCTTGGTCATATAAGATTTGCACGCAAGGGGCAGTGGTTGTCCGTGAGAAGGTGCAGCTATGGAGGCAGCTTCCTTGAATGGCTTCATTATTTCTCCACCCAAATACTTTGCTTTTTACTAGAGAATGGGGGAGAAGCAGATTGGAGAAGTTCCCAGAGGCTTTTCCTTCCAGAACCTGGTGGAGTTGGTATGTGAAAGGTGCTATGTCTCTCAGAGACGAAGGAAACAGAACCCCAGAGCTGAAGAGGCGCATCTAGCCCACTTATTTGGAAAGGGGGAGGGCTCAGCTTCCAAGGAACAGGCTCTCTGTTGCTTTTCACCTGGATAGATATTTAAATAATTCAGAGTATTTCCCCCCAAACCTTGACAGCATGGCCTCATGGGAGAACGTCTCTCCAATGGAGTCCATTCCTCCCCCTAGAACAGGGGAAGGAATCAAAGGAATTCCGCGTTGTGGCACATCCCAGAATAGTTCCAACAGGTAAACACATTCTTTCCTAATAGAAATCTGTTGGGAAAAAATGATCTTTCTGAACAGTGGTCAACTGCTGTTGCTAAAATCGGAGCATGATTAGTGACAACTAAGTCCCCTCTCAAAAGTGTCATGTCCAAGCAGCGGACGGCGCTATGGAAAGAACGGACAGCGTTGGAGGCATCTGCTCCTGGCTGGGAGTCGTAGGGTGTCAGAGTCATGGGGCAGCCTCTCCCGCTGCTTCCCAGGCCTCACAGTAAAACAGGAACCGAGGCATCCTTGCCCCTCCTCAGCTTCAAAGCTGAATCACTGTGAAGATATGGTGTTTCCACACTGATACATTTATTTCACTTCATTTGTCTGAGGATTAAAGTGAGCTGCAGAAGGGTATCATTTATTAAAGTGGAAAATAGAATAAATGTCGTTGCCAGAGTATCCCTTATTTCAAGCACATTTTCAGTGTCAGACTTTCTCATCCGAACTTGTTTCCCAAGCACGGCGTTCCTCCGTGTAATTAATATCACATGCTTATAGCTCAGCTGCAAAGCATTCTTGGCTATTTTGATAACATGAAACCTGGCAGTTACCCTTTGTGATTTACACATAGTTGCAGTTGGAGATTTTTCTAAAATTACAATAAAATTTCTTTGAGGGGGAAATCTGTTTTAAGGACTGGATTGGGGAAAGAAAATAAAAAATAGAAGCGAACAACTAAGTATGTCTATTCTCCAAAGTGCATATAAGTTTATCAAGGCAACACACTGGCCTTTGATCAGAGCCACTTTACAAGGCAGGTGATTTATGGACAGCCAGGCCATCCCCTGCAGTGAAGCCTGGGGCTCGAATGCTTAGGGACAGGCATGTGCTATTTTTAAAATAAAAAGACTATAACTTCACTGCTGTTTCCAAACCTATTGGATTATTTTACTGCTATGCTTTATTTCCTTCTTCACTGGTAATGTTGGTCATCTAAGATGAAACAGAAGTAATATTTTCCATGTTCGCAAGTCTGACAAATTTTAGTTTACAAAATTCCTTTCTCTGCATGTGGAAATTTGACACTGTACCTGAGTGGGTATAGGATTTAATTGTTACCAGAGCCAAATCCAAAGCAGGAAGAATCCTGTCTTAAAATCCTGAAGCACAGGTGTTCTAAGTGGCCTCAGTCTTTGCATCCCATATAGAAGCAGCTGGCAGTCACAGCGGCTGCTCTCAGGGGACTCCCCCAGAAGTCTGGCCAGTGCAGGGCTGGGTCGGGGGGGTATTGCAGCAGCCCTGGACCATTTGACAGGCAGGATTCTGACCTTTGGGCCACTGTGTTACCAGCTAATTGAGGGACCAGAAGTTATGAAATTGCATGATTTCACTTTGACCTTTTCTCCATTACACACTGGAAATCACACACATTGAATGTCAGTGGTTCCAGGGTTCTTGAAGAAGGTCTGTGTCTCCAATGAAACCCTCACTTCTCTGGGAGGGAATTCCCACTGAGTCTCCCTTATAAGTAGGCATGGTGGGTATGTCTTGCATTTGCCTGATCAGTATCTCATCCTTTGTGGACCTTTTAGGAAAGATCAATGTGGAAATCAATGAGTCTCCTATTCATATTCTGGGATGGGAACAGGAATAGCAGCCCAGGGCGAGCTGTGGTGAAACAGCCAATCAAGTTATTGTCAGTGGTCCCCTGGGATCATGTGCCTGTTATGGAAGAAGCAACGGAGCCAGGGAAGAAATGGACATCATCTAGAGGTTTGGACTTGGGAAGTGCAACTCCATTGCCTTTAGTTGCAATAGCTGGAGGAGACTTCAGGTTATTTTCCATTGTAGAAAGGGTGGGTCTCCACTGTGAAGTTGTATTTATGGAAATAAGGAAGTATGTATGCACTGGGTGAGAAGAAGGGTAGGAGGGCTATTATAACCCTTGCTTTTTATGGGTTATGGCCCTGCATCCCTTCTTTGAGTTGCCAGCCTGCTCTTCGTGGTTTGGTGCAAGGCTTCCCACAACCCAGCCCTGACTATAGGGGTGAACTTAAGACTAAGAGCACCCGGAATCTTTTTCCCTAGACATTGAATCTTGACCATAGATACACAGTGATGGATGGTGACTGCAGTTGTGACCTTCAATGGCAATGTTTAAACAGAAGGTCCATGAACTCCTGCTGCTGATATCTCTGGAACCAGAGCAGCCCTGGACCCTTTATATCTCAAGGCCAGATGTGTTATAGGACCAACAGGTTCATATGCCCACTGTGTAGTAACAGGCCAATGCACTGAGACAGCCAGGAGGCAGCAGAGAAAGAGTTTAATAATTGCAGGGCTCCTAGCGAGGAGATGGGAGAAGACCCTCAAATCCATCTCCCCGAGAGTTCTGAGTTGGGGTTTTAAAGGGGATCTTGGAGGATGAGGGGCTGGAAAATTGGGGTCATTGATTGGTCAGGGTGAGGAGGATGAAATCATCAGGATGTGGAGCCTGTGTGTTTTGGTGAGTCAGCTTCTTGTGGGGTCCTTCAGACCTGCTGATGTGGGTGGTTTTAGTGGCATGTAGGACGTGAAAGAATATCTCAAAGGAAAACAACATTTCATAAGGTCCTAGTTGTTATCTCTAGAGCAGATAAGGGGATCTATAATCTTGTAACAGGGTCTATCTGATTCTAGGACAACAGACAAACAACAACAAGGAAGCGCGTCAGAGAACAGGCCGACCTCATGATCCATGCTGGGTGTGCTGCAAGCTCGTTTTAGTCTCATTTCTCTCCCTCCCTTCTTCCCTGATTAATAAAGTTTATTGGGATGGTTTCAGATGCTCAGCTTTTCCATATGATTAGGTGAGTGATCCAGAACCCTTCCAAAGAACCCTGTGGACTCAACCCTCTGTTTGAACAACATACAAGATAATATGAGACATTTATTTATCGAGGACCTTCTGAGCACCTGGCACTGTGCCAGATTCTTTCAGATATATAAAATTTCACTTGCTCCTGATGATTCTGGAAAGGAGCAACGGCATCTTATGAAGCTGTAGCAGATACTGTCCTGGCCTCGCTCATGTGTGTCAGACGTGTTGGAGTGCCCCGGCTGCTGCTCTGCATGTGTAGCTGAGGTCCTGGTGGAAAAATACCACCGGAGCTCTCTGCAGCTGGAGTGGAATAATTCTGAAGTGTGTGTTTTGCCTCCTTTCCCAGTGTCTCCCCATGGGGTTAAGCTCTGGTCGCCTGCTCCTGTTGCTGGTCTTGTGGCACACACGTGGCAGGATGTCATCCTTTCCCTGGGTTGCGTCCACTTTCCTTGCTGTGTTATTCACACTCCCCAAATAAAATACTTTCACTCAAATCCCTGCCTTGGAGTCTGCTTCATCGAGAAACCAGACTAAGTAAGATGGGGGCTTCTGGGATGCTTGGAAGATGCAGCTCAGGGTTGGTCCTGTGTCAATCCCTCCATCAATGCAAATCCACCTCCACCGTATAGAGGAGAACACTGAGACACAGGGGAGGCGGGAACAACTCACCTGACATCACTCAGTCAGTAGACACCTAGGCTGGCAATTGTGGTTTACCCTTCATGGCAATGCTGATCCTTTGCCTGGCCCAGGGTGGCTTGATCTTTGCACTGTGGACATTCTGAGCTGGGTAATTCTTTGCTGTGCGGGGCTGTCCTGTGCATTGTAGGAGGTTTTGCAGCATCCTCCGTGCACTAGATGCCAGGAGCATCCCACCCCCTATTGCGATAACTAATAATGTCTCCCCCAAATTGCTGAATGTCCCCTTGGCAAGAGGGGAGGACTCCCCCTTGAGAACCACAGCCCAAGAGAGCCAGATTTCATAGGAAAAAAGGCAGTGCCCATCCTGACAGAGAGAGGCGAGTGACAGCACATGAATAGCCTCCTTATTGAGCCTTTGATCCAATCTTGTATCTTCTGACTCCAAATCTGGCCCACTTTCCATTATGTAGGCTTCTTGGGATCAATTGTTCCATTGTTCTACTTGTTAGAAAGTTCTTTCCTGTTGAGCCCAAATCTGCTTCCCAGTAACTGACTTCATCAGCGTGCCCTCCGAAGCCATGCAGGAGGACTAATCCTTTTCACGGGCTGCACTTCAACTATTTGAAAACAACTTGTGTGTCCCTGCCCTGTTCCCTCCCTGCCCTGCCCCCCGTCAATCCCTTCCTGAACCTTTGGAGTCTTCCCGTGGCTGCTTGGGCACTCAGAGTTTCGCTCAATAACAAATTCAGCAATTACAACACCTACTATGTGCCAGGAGCTACCATATGTCAGGGAACAATTCTCAGACAGGGAATTCAGACTTCTTGGTTCCTTCTCACACCTGCAAACAAGAATTGCCAGAGCCTGGAGTTGACGCATGTTAAAGCTTCCGGGTGATTTGGACATAGCCTCTGCCTACAGGTAAGTCCAGCATTTAAGAGCCTTTGATCTACCGTGGTCTAGCTCCAGGCAATAGAGCTCTGATGTATATCTTAAAGCAGCTATCTAAAAGATGGCTTTGAAGAAAGTATTAAAAAGGAACTGTTTTTTAAATTATTTATTTATTTATTTTTATTATACTTTAATTTCTGGGGTACACATGCAGAATGTGCAGGTTTGTTACATAGGTATACACGTGCCATGGTGGTGTGTTGCACCCATCAACCCATCATCTACATTAGGTATTTCTCCTAATGCTCTCCCTCCCCTAGTCCCCCACCGCCTGACAGGCCCAGATGTGTGATGTTCCCCTCCCTGTGTCCATGTGTTCTCATTGTTCGACTCCCACTTATGAGTGAGAACATGTGGTGTTTGGTTTTCTGTTCCTGTGTTAGTTTGCTGAGAATGATGGTTTCCAGCTTCATCCATGTCCCTGCAAAGGACATGAACTCATCCTAAAAAGGAACTCTTAATAGGATGCTAGGTTAAAGAGGTACATGTTTCTATCAAGTCACATTTTTCAGTAAAAGAGCTTTTAAAAAGTTTATACAAAAAAAATAAGCCTAGAAGTTGATACAAAAAAAAAAAAAAGTTGGTGAGGTTTCTTTCTCTAGATAGTAGAATTAAAGGAGATCAACATTTTTTCCTTTGTCCTTTGCTTCATTTTAAAGCTTGTAGAATGAACGCATATGTGTGTCTATGTGTGTGTGTATATGCATATAAATATACACACATATATTCACGTACATTGCAATCAGTTTTTAAAAGGTTTTTGTAGAATTGTACTGATGACTATCTTTTTGCTATTTCTCATAGGGACTGATGACACCTGGAAGAAATAAGTCGCAGAGATGCAGTATGCAATCATAGAACTAGATGCATTTGGGGAATAAGAAAGCATTAGAACGATAGAGCTGGAACAAATGCCGGCTTATCCCCAGTCATTTAAGAAAGTGGGAAAGGTGATTTACATGGGACCACAGCACATCTAGATGAACATCCTGAGTGAAAAGAAACTGACATAAAGAACACAAAATAGTGACACCAGAGAAACGAGTACCAAGGGTGGGTACAAAAACAAAAATGGGCTTTTATATCTACTCAAGTTAAAACACCATTCATCCAACTCCCTGGTTGAATGTAGCCTATCACAAGTGATTCTCTAATTCCCATTTGTCTGAGGCTTTACTTTGTGTGACCTATATTCTATTTTAAGGGTTTCTGAGCTTCACGAATGAGCACATGATTTTTCTCCTTCCCTTTTGACTATCCCTTATTTCAATTAAATAAATCACAATGGCTTTCTTTTTCTTGGAAGAGTTTTTCTGATTTCCTCTTCCCTCTGCTCTAAATCCCCCGGATTCAACGTTAAGCCTTTGACTCCCGTCCCTTCTCATGGATAGATGCTCTCCTTTCTTCCTCCCCAAAGCATTCCCTTCCTCTTGGTAGATCCTTGTGTTCTTTCTGGCTGCCTGGATACGGGTCCTAGGCAGAGGCTGGGTGGGCATGTCCTCCCTGTGGCTACTGGAGTTTGGCAAATGAGCACAAAATTTGCAAGTCTGTGCAACTGTCCACCACCCACTTCTTTGAAAAGTGAACTGGAAGTCTAACGTTTCCAACCACATCGCAGCAACTGGATGCCACAGGGGCAGCCTCTGTTCTGTTCCAGTGATATTCCTGAAACTTTTGAAGGGAATTCCATTGAATGTTGCTAGGACTGTGCGTGTGCGCGTGTGTGTGTGTGTGTGTGAGAGAGAGAGAGAGAGAGAGAGAGAAAGAGAATTCTAGCAAAGTAATGTGTCTATGAGGACTGGTAGATAATGCTACCCTAAATAACTTGGGCTTCCACTGGCTGGATTTTGTTCATCAAATGCTAATCCTTTCAGGTGTAGACCTATATAAAACACTGGGGATTAAAGAGTGCACAGAAGCCTCACATCTCTTCTGCTGCATAAGGTAAAGATACGTGTAACAATTCAAAATTATTTTGGGCATACTAACAAGGAGTCATTTCCAATTCTGTATTAATTACGAACATGCGATGTAGATCATAGATGTGCTGAACTAGTAACAGTCAGTCAGTAGATTATAGTCGTTCTTTTGTAGATTGCTTTTCAATGCACAGCTGTCTTTGGGAAAAATTAATTTATCATGTCTACAATGATGGGGAGGTTATCATTTCATTGCATAAGGAAAACTGTCACTGGTATTTGGCTGAAAATAGTTCTTTTCTTGCATGTAAAATGAAGATGTCCTAGATTTAGTGTGCAGGGTCCCCTGGTGACAGGTTGAAATTCCGTACACAGTGTCACACTGTGTACCTCCTCTGTAACTTTGGAGACAATAACAACAGTTGATATTGTATGTGCAGGAGGCTTTGCATGGGCGACCCCTCTTAATTCCCACAATCATAGTATGAAGCAGGTGTCACCATCATCTACATTATTTACTTGGATTGTACATGGCACAGCCAAGAGTCAAGGGCAGGCAGGTTTCTCACCACAGTGCTGAGACGTCTACATTGCGGACCCTCCAGGTACTTTTTGTAACAACCAGTCTGCTACTTTCTAGGGGGAACAATTAACTTCCTGCAGTTGTGAGAAAGTTGGAAAGAAGGAGAAAGTGAGCACCTGTAAGAGAAACAAATTCTCCTGTGAATCAGAGCCTGGTAGAGCATTCTTGGCTGGCTTGGTGAACTGGGAAATTGTATCAAATAGTTGATTATTTGATTCTAGAGTCAATGAAAATGCCACATTATTCCACCACAATCTCAGTGCTTTGAAATCTGTTGTGTAGACATGTGTGGGGCACGCAGCCTCTCCCAGGTATAGACAGAATTACCCACATGGTGGGGGCCTGGCGCTTTTTCTTATGCTTTGTTCCCTGAGGGCAATTTCGTGCCTGCACGGCTGGATTTAGTGCTGGTCTTAGGTGAGCTAGTCAGTTGTGGTGTGGCTGGCGTGTCCAGCTTCCATCCTCAGTTGGATGGAACCTCAATGTGATGGGCAACTCGTGTGTGTGAGGAATAAACCCAGGACAGTAAACACAGGTGAGAACCATTTACACTTTGTAAAAGGGACCACAAAATGTCACTGTGACAGCATAGACTTCAGATAAACAAAACATGATGAGAAATTTCAGGACAAACAGGCATGGGAAACCAAGTCAGAACCAAGGCACCTCGGGCTGCATCCTGCCCGCTGAGGACCAATGGAGACTTCGGCTGGATGGCCCATCCTGGCTCTGACTCCTGGCGTCATCCCTGGCCAGCTGCGCCTGGTCTTGCGCTGGTTTTTAATCTCTCTGAGCCTGAATTTGTCTCATCTGAGACAAGGCGTCATGCCAGTGTCTACCTCATAGGGTTTTTGTGAGGATTCAATGAATACACCTCAAGCCCTTCAAGAACTATACGCAGCAACAATATGAGAATTCCTCCAGCAACATCAGGCATCGTTATTTTGAGACCAATGAATGATCCCAATAGCTAGGTCTCTTGTTCTGGACCAGGTACCATTTCCCGCACTTTGATAATCACGTTCACTCTTCTGTTTCTCACGGCAGCCTTAGGAGGTAGGCGGATATTATGATCGCCTTTTCGCTGATGAGGAAATGGGCCCTGAGGGACTGAGTGAGTTGCCCAGTGTTAGAGCGGGAGCCAAGTCGAGCTCCTGGCCCCGGCCCCAGTGCTTTCTACCGTCTTGCAATAGAGCCTAGGAGGAAAGCAGAGCAGCCTTGTGTTTGCTCCAAATCCCAGCTTCTCATCCATGATGTCATTAACCCCAGAATCCACATGTACCCCCAGTGGTATGCAAGTCTGGATAGATTTTACGATTCAGTTCCAGAAGTTATTAGAGATACAGTGTAGAGTCCCAGAACTTAGTGATGGGCTGCAATATTTGGAGTTGGGAGGAGGATGGCAAAGAATAATTTTTCAAAAGAATAAAAACTTGCTATAGGCCCCTGAGCAACATAAAACTGGTTTTCAGGCCAAAGCTGTTGTTTTTGCATTTCTTCACGCGCATAGGTTCAGAAATGCGTAATGGTTTCTCTGCATCTTGCTCAGCAAAGCCAGGATAACAGCTCCTTGGGTGGCTGCTTTGCTCACTCAGGGAACTAAGCTGAAAAGCAGGCGTTCTTTTCAGCTCAGATAAGCTACACCTTTCAGAGCTCTTCGGGAATGTCTTGGGCTGAGCGACTCGGGCCTTGTCCAGCTCTTTCCTCTCAGCAGGCTCCGGCTATGGACGTATGTCTGAGCTCCGCGCAGCAGCCTGGGCGCCGGGGGGAAGGACTCAGCTCCCCGGGTGGCTGGTTAGAGGCTGAGAAGAAGGGGGCTCCGCAGAAAGACAGCACCGGGGCAGTCCTGGAAGGTAACCTCCTTCTTCATCACTTCAACAGTTTTCCTCAGTTGTTTTCCTGGCGATGACATTTTCAAGTAAATTTCAGTGACAAGAATTTCCATTTCCTTTTAACATTAGATTTTTTGCTATAATGAAGCTTAGCAGAAAAATGTTTTGCAAGTATAAACATAATTCCTGTTTTTTCATTATTTACTTATTAAAAGTAATTCCTGGTTTTTCATTATTTACTTATCAAAGTTCGCACATTTGTTTTTATTCTATGTATAGATCTAAGCTTGCTGTATTTTTGTAACAAGAACTTAAAAGAAGAACAAAAAATCTAGGTTCATTTCTGCTTTTCACCAAAATACATTCTTGGCAGCTTTGTCATACAGTGAATCTTTATAAATCAAACTGTATTTCCCCGTTAGGACAACGTAACAGTTTAGGGTTTCATTTCTGGGCATGGATTCAGTTGTAAATAAATAATAGACATAACAAATGATCTAATAAAAGCCAAGATGCAGCATTTACAGTTTTCATAATTGAAGGTGGTAAAAAATGTATCCCAACTCCAATAAATGAGAATGTTGTCTATTTTTACTGCATTGTTTACATAAAAATGCAACTCTACCTTATCTGAAAATCTGATCTCTCTAAAACTATCAGAATAGCACAGAGAATAAATGAAAATATTTCAGGCACAAAAACATATGTTTCTTTATCGTTGTAGAAACTCACAGGGTCTTATGAGAGAATACGTGTATGTCTATGTTTCTTTACAATGTTGATTGGAAAAGTGTAGCTGTCAAGCTTAATATTTGTCAGTTTATTTACCTGTGAAATGATGAGCCATTCAAAATCAGCCTACTTACTCTTCCTAGTCTCTAGAGAAAAATAAGTCCCCAGATGGTGACATATGGAAGGAGGGACAGGCATGGCCTGGATGAGAGTGGGGCAGGGCAGGGAAGCCGGCAGGGGCTGGTACAGGTCCCTGATGCTCTGAGCCACCACCCAGTGGTGTGCTGGAGACGGCTTGTACTGGCACCTGAATTTCAGCATTTTTTGTAGCTGATTGTTATGTATAACCATCATTTAAATTTAAGTTAGAATCTTATGATTAAATAGATTATATTAAAGACAAAGATATATTAAAAGCAAGGTTGATAAACACTCAAAACTCATCATCAATTATTCTATTACCTCTTCCTAATATCTATGCTCTCGAGGTTAATCGTGTCTGTACGCTAGGAACACTACACAGTAGCGAGGTACTGCCCGTCTTTCCCCAGCGAAGTCATGCTGCTTCTCTGAAAACGGCACGGTGGGAGTATTTACTCCAGAGCAATTGTCAAACGCTGTCAATCACCGCTTCTTCCCCTCTTGCTGAACTAGTTATTAAACATTAATCACCCTATTTTTCGGCCTTCCTCCTGCCTCTAAACCAGAATTCAGAGCCAGCCTCTCAGCCCTGTGTTGGGAGCTGGGGTTCGGCTAGATGTCAGTGGCTTCCCAAAAGAGGTGGGGAAAGCTACAGGGCTCCCTCCTTTCCCTGCAATCTCCCTACAGCCTCCTACCAGGGCAGGTGACCGCAAAGGACAAGGTCTCAGGACTGAATTGGTTACCTTTACTAGAGGCGTCTTGCAAGTTCACTGAGGTCCCAGGTTTCTGGAAGCTCACCTTTTTTGTCAGGGCAGAGAATTCTCCTTCAAAGTGGTAGAACATACTAAATCAAAGTCACAGGCTAAAACAACACTCTGAAGAGCTGAAGGCACCCATGATGCTAATTTACAAATGAGTCACTTCATTCACATTTTTTTTTTAGTGTGCTGCACACTGATACTTTTGTAATATACAACAAAAATGAATTTCTAGAGAAATTAAATGAAAATATATACAGACATATAAAATACAAGCTCCGGGTTTTGTTTGTAGTTAGATTCAACAGGCATCATCAAATGGTTGTGACTATTTCTAAAGGCTCACTCCAAATCCCTCTACTTACTGTGGAGCTGTTACCAGTATTTGCAGAATAGTGGCATGGAACTGTTCCAGTGTGTATGGAATGAGTGAGACCTGAAACACCCGGAGGCCCTGCCCCCGACCTGAGGGATGCCCTGCTGACCAGGTTTCTTCCAAGACCCACTTCCCTTTGCCTCGTATTCACCTCCTCCTGCCTTCCACCTTGAGAGGCTATTTCAGATTAAAACACTTCCAATGTTCACCGGCTGCCCCCTTCTACCTTTGTCCAAAGCCCATATTTGACCCCCGGTTAAACATTTTACACTCATATCCCAGGCCACAAAGGCAGGTTTCGTGCAAACAAAACTGACCTTCCTCCCCCCTACTCTCCGCACTGTTAATTCTTTCCCACCTCTGGGACCAACACCTTTTCCTCTGCTCCTGCTCCTTCTTCCACACACTTTGACTCACTGCTCTTTTATTCCTAAGCACTCTGGAAAACCTGCAAACACTTGTGATCCCTTGATGTCAGCCCGATCAGGTGCTCTTTTCCTCTCATTTTATATGCCATTTGAGAGCTGCTAGCGTGGGTCATGGGTTTAAAGGAGTATTTAAAGCAATAGTAACTTAATAGCCAGAGCTCAGCTGACATCCTCCCCCAGGGCTGTGGGGCTGGCTGGGCCTCTACCTTTTGAACAGCAATTGTAGGAAAGATTGAAGGAACATGCTCCAGCCAACACGTGGGAATGCTACTTTACTTCGAGACCTAAAAATAGGCAGGTCTGGCCGGGCGCGGTGGCTCACGCCTGTAATCCCAGCACTTTGGGAGGCCAGGGTGAGCGGATCACGAGGTCAGGAGTTTGAGACCAGCCTGACCAACATGGTGAAACCCCGTGTCTACTAAAAATACAAAAATTAGCTGGGTGTGGTGGTGCACGCCTGTAATCCCAGTTGCTCAGGAGGCTGAGGCAGGAGAATCACTTGAACCCGGGAAGCAGAGGTTGCGGTGAGCTGAGATTGCACCACTGCACTCTAGCCTGGGCAACAGAGTGAGACTCTGTCTCAAAAAGAAAAAAAAAAGGCAGGTTTGTGTTTACCAGTTCCTCTGTATCCAGACCGCTCATTTGTGCAATTTTGCTGGTAAGTTCGCCATTTTTCCATCAGCAAAATATAGGGTGGGGACCGATCCACACATCTTCTGTCCTCCCCTAAATAAAGGCCCAGAGCATTCTTTGGCATTTTGTCATCTGATAAAACTGTCACATCCAAATTTCATGTCCCCATCACCCCATATAATTCAATTTTGTGCCAATTTGCAGCTGTTCTC
Source organism: Pan troglodytes (assembly GCF_028858775.2). Taxonomy (NCBI): domain Eukaryota; kingdom Metazoa; phylum Chordata; class Mammalia; order Primates; family Hominidae; genus Pan; species Pan troglodytes. The sequence goes on along the minus strand of NC_072412.2, from coordinate 108,301,739 downwards.
CTTGATAGCATCATCCCCTCTCTTTATGTAAAGGTCATTCAATCTAATGCCATCTTAGCAATTATACCAAGTGTGTCTTTGCACTGGATTTGAACAAATCATGAACTCCATTTTATTTTTCTGCTTCACAGAATCCAACAAGATAGAACCATCTCTTCATAGCCTCCAGAAATTTGTTCCTACAGATTACGCCAGCTACACTCAGGAGCATTATCGGTTTGCAGGAAAGGAGATTGTCATCCAGGAATCCATAGAGAGTTACGGAGCGGTGGTGTGGCCAGGGGTGAGAGAACTGTCATGTTTGTGATGTCAGGATTTCTGGAGATAACAATTCCGTACTTCACAGTTGCCTTGGACAATTTGTCAAGTTCCTTCATATCCTGCTTCTCCATTTGAGGTTCAGTTGCTTGCCCCCTGGAGGGTGTTGGTGGTGTGCTTGGGATCAGCAAAAACAGTGTTTCTTTCAGAAACAGTGGTTTTGCTTTAAGCTGTTTCTCGAAACATTATTTTTATATTAAATAAACTCAGCTACATGAGGAAGTGAATGCAAAACTTGTATAAATTGTTAAGAAAAAACCCAGGGATTTAGAGTTTAGATTTTGCAGTGGGCATCTCCAAGCCACGCCCATCGACCCTCAGCCATTCATCTCTCTCTCTCTTTTTTTTTCTTTTGAGATGGAGTCTCACTCTGTTACCCAGGCTGGAGTGCAGTGACACGATCTTGGCTCACTACAACCTCCACCTCCTGGGTTCATGCAATTCTCCTGCCTCAGCCTCCCGAGTAGCTGGGACTACAGGTGCGTGCCACCATGCCCGGCTAATTTTTGTATTTTTAGTAGAGATAGGCTTTCACCATATTGGCCAGGCTGGTCTTGAACTCCCGACCTCAAGTGATCTGCCCACCTCGGCCTCCCAAAATGCTGGGATTACAAGTGTGAACCACCACGCCCGGCCGGCCAGCCATTCATCTCTTTTCCACGGGGGCTGTGTCGGTAGGGATGTTTAGGAAGCATGACTTTGTGGCATGTCACCCCTGCCACAGCCCTGAGAGGATGGCGCTGAAATGGGGGCAGTCCTCTGGATTTTTAGTCAGAAAAGCGGCCACTTCAGGGCTGGGTAGTCACAAATGTTCACCTCACCTCCGTTTGCCTTCATTTCCATATTTAAAACCTAGGGTGGTCGTAATGTCTACAGTGCTCCTGACGTGGTTGTCAGAATTGTGAGAATTAATTTCAGATTGTGAGATTAAATGAAGTCCTAGCGTAAGCTCACATGAACTGTCCTCATTAATGTAATATTCTTTCCACCTTTCAGCTGAGGAAATGGGAATGCAGGCCAGTCTGCTGGCGTGGTAAAGCTCCCGACTGGGGTGCAGGGCAGAGCCAAGATGGACAGTGGCCCTCGGAGCCAGCGTGGTTGCTTTTCCCACTGCGGATGTTGTCAGTGATTAGAAAGGCTCCAGATCAGAAGTTCTCAATCTGCAGTCTTGTTAAAATGCGGATTCTGATTCAGGAGGTCTTACACATTCCGGGGTGATGCCTAGCTGCTGGGCCAGGGTGCCCACATTGAGTATTCCTGGTTAGTGGTTCCACGGGGCTCCCTCAGGTCATCTGGCGATGGCACAGGATGGGGAGAAGGGTAGCCAAAGGGCTTCAGGCTCTTAGGTGTCGACCTTCACTCACTCCCAAACAGGGAGCTCTATTTTTACACCTTATGCATATAATTTCCTTCAACTAAAGGCTTTTCTTTGCCTTAAAAACAAGTTTGAAAATCACCAAACTACTCACAGCTTCCTATTGTAACACATTCAGCAAATAGACGACAGCAGTGGTGTAGCGAGAAAGTGGTATAGTAAGAGATCAGAGGCCGGGCACGTGGCTTATGCCTGTAATCCCAGCACTTTCAGAAGCTGAGGCAAGAGGATCGCTTGAGCTCAGGAGTTTGAGACCAGCCTGGGCAACATAGTGAGACCCCATCTCCCTTTTAAAAATAATAATAATTAAAAAAAGATCAGAAATTGAAAAAAGAATATTTGTCCCCGTTTTATTCTGAACAAGGTATCACTCATGCACCAAACACTACCCTCTCATGAAACCTGCTTCCTGAAAGCTGCACAAGAAGGGCATCTAGAGTGGGAAGGCGCCCTTTTCCTGTGCGACTTCAGGTGCAACTCTGTGAAAAGATCTCTTCAGAGTGTGCTAACAGGACAAGGGGCTGGGGGGAGTGTTTGCAATGTCAAAAGACACAGCTGTCCCTGAGAAAAGCTTTGTCTCCACATGACACCCTGCGGCCAGCCCCTCACAGGGCAGGGCACCAGGAAGGACCCCTGCAGCCATCTCCAGGAAGTTCCTCAGAGCTGCCCTCTGAATGGCTCTAGGTGACACTCTTTTCCTGATATTGACCCCCTCCTCCCAGCCCCCACAGCAAATACTTCTCTTCTCTCCTTAAGGACCAAAGAACTCCTTTCTTCAAAACTTCCCTTCTAAGCTCTGGAGCTCCCTGCAGCATGCTGCAGTTGGTGCTATTTATGTCACACCCATGTTGCTATTTTACCCACCGCCCTGGCCTTCCACACCAGCTGGCTTCTCCCCGGCCCCATGAAGTCGGCCCAGACTCCTCGGTGGCTCTGTGGTGACCCCTCTCCCTTCAACCAGCTGTCTGCCTCCTCTACAGCACTTACGTCCCCAGAATTCAGTTTGTAATTGGCTGACATGGCCCCTAAGCCCCACCACTGAGTTCCCAGACAGTAGAGGTGACTGCGTCATATTCATCTGTGCCCGTGGCAGTTCAATATAAACAGATGAGGATGAAATGGAGTGACGTACAGGGTCAGGTTGGCTACCAAACCTACCACTGGTAATCCTAAGAGTGACACGTCTCCAATCATCCTGGCTGCCCCCACTCCAAACTGGGCCCCAAATAGAAAGTAGTGTCCAGAGGAAGATGGGGGCATATCTTTAGCTAGGGCCTAAATGTATAAGTAAATTATAGAGTTCATTGTTTTTTAAATCTCAGTGTTCACGTTCCTCACTCTGGGCTATTTATACTCAAATTTAAGTAACTTTTTGTCATTTCTTCTCATAACTCTTCCTAATCTCTCCAATCAAGGGCGCTGCTAGTTGATGCCTCATTGCCATACATGTAAACACCTCAGCAATCAATGCAAATCAAATACCCTTTACTCTTTGTGGAAAGGTTAGAGGAAGGTGGAGGGAGAAGAGAATGAATAAAGAAGAAAGGGAAGTTTGATTTCCTGTATAAAAAACTAACAATATTTGTTGATATATAAAACATTTTAAAAAATCTGCTTGCTACTACTCAAAGTGGGTACATGGGCCAGCAGATGAGCATCATGTCAGGGCTTGTTTAGACGTGCAGGATCTCGAGCCCCACTCTCGACCTACTGAATGAAGATCTGCGTCTTTAACAAGCTATCCAGGGGATCTGTTTGCACACTGAAGTCTGAGAAGCAGTTTCTGAACTGTCTGTTTCTTAGAAGAACCACTTTTAAAAAAGTCACTAACCCGTTGCTCAATACGGCAAAGTGCACGCCAACCTAAATTTTGGTAAAGGAGTCAGGAAAGAGGTGTTCAAGTTTATAAATTGACATTTTAAAAAATTACTTCTATAATTTAAAAAACTCTCTTACAAGAAAGAATTCTAACATAAAACAACATTCCTAAAGCAGTTGGAGACCAACATGATTAAACCAGTGGAAGGAGTTGCTGTTTTTTTAGCCCAACATTGCCCTGATTTGAAAGAGCTAAGCTGATCTAATGTTCTTCCTATTCTTTGGAGATTTAGGAGGCAATTTAACAAATCTTTTTCCCCAGTTCCTTAGATGCAATTTGTTATAACTTCTTTATTTCAGAGGTCTAAATATGGCATTGAGTGTACATTTGGGTTCTTATGAATATAAACTGAACATATGTAATAACATGTCTTTTAGTATTTAAATTTGGGTGCCAGAAAGGGTTGCTACTGGTTTCCAATGTTCCAATGCCCACATGAAAAGTTATAATTATTTTTTAGGCTACGGCTTTGTGTCAATACTTGGAGGAACATGCCGAGGAACTCAATTTCCAAGATGCAAAAATACTTGAAATTGGTGCCGGACCAGGCCTTGTTTCCATTGTGGCCAGTATTTTAGGTTTGTTGTTTATTCCTGACCTAGTATCCAGACCTTTACTGTAACAACAATAGCAAGTGCTTACTCTATGACAGGCTGTGGTTTAGGTGCCTGGCCCTCACTTCACTCAGTGACTCTCCCCAAAATGTCATGCGGCAGGAATTACTGCTGTTATCTACAGAGATCATTGAGTCTCAGAGAGGTTAATAAACTCCAATCAACCAGTTTCCATGGGACGAAGTTGAGTCCAGAGGCATGACTCTGAATCTCTGTTGTCAATCCCACGGGTGGGGTGAGGTGGGGGAGCTACTGACATCAGGTGGTTGGAGGCCAGGGAGGCTGCTCACCATCTTACAGTGCACAGGACAGGACCACCCACAAGAATTAGCCAGCCCACATTAGGTCAGACATGTCCAGCCCACCCACCAATAGAGCCAAGGCTAAGGAATCCAGTTGTTTCTTGTGTTTCTCCCTGGGTATATGTACACTGTGACTGCCCAGATGTTTCCAGGTCATTGTTTTCTTTTTCTCTTAGGAGCTCAAGTCACAGCAACAGATTTGCCTGATGTCCTGGGAAACCTTCAATACAATCTTTTAAAAAACACACTACAATGTACAGCACATCTGCCTGAAGTGAAAGAACTGGTGTGGGGGGAAGACCTGGACAAAAACTTTCCCAAGTCAGCTTTTTACTATGATTACGTCCTAGCCTCGGATGTGGTCTACCATCACTACTTCCTGGACAAGCTGCTCACCACCATGGTGTACCTTTCCCAGCCAGGGACGGTGCTGCTTTGGGCAAACAAATTCAGGTTCAGCACCGACTATGAATTTTTAGATAAATTCAAGCAAGTTTTTGACACAACACTGTTGGCTGAATATCCAGAGTCATCAGTCAAACTTTTTAAGGGGATACTAAAATGGGACTAAATCCAACAAAATGCCTTTCACAACGTTACTGTGTCTTTTGAGCAATGTGTTAGAAATTGCTTTGGTAATAGACTTCTTTCATAGGATTGAGAAGGTAGTGCATAGAAACAACTTGTATACTTGGAACAAATGTAACAATACTGCAGAAACTTTCTAATTTCTAAGATAATTTAAGATTATCTGGTTAATCTAAATATCTAAAAAGAACAACATAAAAACATGAAAGTAGCTTTGTTGGTTCCAACGAAGTTACATGTTTAATAAATCTTACATGGATAAAGTAATAAGTGAATTTCTTCCCTATTTCTGCTATAGAGCATATGTTTAAACTTGGCAATATAGTCTTGTCACATGCTTTTTGAAACTGGGCTTGACAGAGTCACTATATCTTAGTTTGAAGAATCTACTTTTGCAGATTTTTAACTGCAGCAAAAAGAGGATATTGAATGATAGAAAACAGTTAATAGGCTTAAAGTTGATTAAAAGTGAAAAATAAAACTGCCGGAATGAGAACAATGTTGTCTTAAGAACTTCTTAAGATAATTTACAAAGACTCTCCCTCTGTGTCAATTATCTTAATAATTTCTAGTTAATTTCTGTATTGTCTGCTTTTTTCACAATAAGTATTTTAGGCTCTCTAGTCACATACTGTTCTCTCTCTATATATATTTGTTTGTTTGTTTGCTTTTACAACCATTTATGAAAAGGTAAGAACCTTCTTAGCCTGCCCAAACAGGCCCTGAGTTAGAATTGGTTCACAGCTCATAGTTTACCAACCCCTGGAACTGCAGGCAATCCACAGTGAAATTATTGGAATTTCTAAGAGTTTAGCAAGGTTGCCAAATGTCAATAGTGAAAGCTCAATCTTATTTGTAAATTCTAACTACAAATAGTTAGAAAATGAAATTTAAATTAAGATACCACTTACAATTTCAATAGTGAAGACTTAGGAATCAATCTAACAAAAGATGGGCAGAAATTGATGCAAATGTATCTAGCATTATCGAGACAAATTAAAACTAACATAAGTAAATGGGGAGACATCAAGTTTGTGCATTGGAAGACATTGTAAATATGTCAGTTTTCTCCAAACTGACCAACAGCTTACGTGAAATCATTGTAAAAATCCCAATATACTTTCTTGTGGAATTTGTCAAGCTAAGTCTAAAATCATGTGAAAATAAAAAGGCCAAGAAGAATCAAGATGCTCCTGAAGAACCTGGTGGGAAGACAGGCTTCATAAGAAGTAGTACTTTGATGGGTGCGGTGGCTCACACCTGTAGTCCCAGCACTTTGGGAGGCCGAGGCGGGCGGATCACGAGGTCAGGAGATCGAGACCATCCTGTGAATGGTGAAATCCAGTCTCTACTAAAAATAAAAAAAATTAGCCGGGTGTGGTGGCAGGCGCCTGTAGCGTAGTCCCAGCTACCAGGGAGGCTGAGGCGGGAGAATGGCATGAACCCAGGAGGCGGAGCTTGCAGTGAGCCAAGATCTCGCCACTGCACTCCAGACTGGGCGACAGAACGACTCTGTCTCAAAAAAAAAAAAAAAAAGTAGTACTTTAAAGAGGCAATAATTGAGACAGCAATTAGTATGATTTGCTAATAACACATATGGGTATTTCTTAAAGTGATCTTTAAATTTGCCTGTAAAACAAGAAGTATCTGTAAGTTTAAGGAACAAATGGGCATTCTAGCCATAATTCCAAAGATTTAATTGTCTCTATTTTCTCCTTTATTGATATTTGCCTTCTGAGAATGAGTCTCTCAGGTAAATTTGATGTTTTTAAATACTCTTCAATTCCTGTTGATGGTGATTAAAGTTTCTTCTTTTAAAATAAACAACAGTGGATTCATTAACAGCAAGATCTACCTGATACAAACCTGTTTCCAAGATTTTAAGACTAATTGTTTTTTAAAAAGGAAATCATGTTTCCCCCACTCCCACGTATAAAAATATATGTTTATATATATACATATGGTGCTAAAGAAGTCGCCTTTCTTTCTCTCAAGCAAAAGGGAAGGAAAATGAACATTCCTTTTGCAATGTCCTCTCTTAGGATATAAAACTTACAAGATCAGAACCCCCAAAACAGAAGAAAAGTTGTAGGAAAAGGCTGCGTGTCTTCTACATCTGGATACTGTGTGGAAAGCACAGGGTATCTGCCTGGTGACTCCCAATTATTCCAGCCAATTTTACTTGCAGCTGCTTCTCTGTCTTGTGTGAGCAAGGCCAGGAAAGTCACTCAATCTGGAAAACGTTGCTTTGTTAGTATGAAGCCCAGTAAGCAAGTCAGTTGATTTCAGCATAAAAATAGATGTATACATCAATGGAACAGAGTCCAGAAATAGACTCACACATATATGGTTAACTGATTTTTGACAAAGGTGCCAAAGTAATTCAATGGGAAAATATAGCTTTTTAAATTAGTGTTCAAATTGTATACACACACACACACACACACACGACCTTGACCCTTCTCTCATACTATACACAAAAATTCGATTGAAATGGATCACAGATCTAAATACAAGAACTAAAGCTATAACAACTGTAAAACTTCTGTAAGGAAACATAGGGTAAAACCTTTGTTACCTTAAGTTAGACAAAGATATCTTAGATATGATACCAAAAGTACAACCTGTAAATGAAAAAAATGCTGAGTCGGTCCTTATGAAAATTAAAAAGTTTTGCTCTTCACAAGACTATTACACACACTGGGCCAGGTGCGGTGGCACGTGCCTGTAGTACCAGCTCCTCAGAAGGCCGAGCAGGAGGATAACTTGAATCCAGAAATCTAGCTTGGGCAACATAGCAAGAAACACACTGGGAGAAAATATTTGCATAACACACATCTAAAAAACAGCTTGTATCCAAAACATATAAAAAAACTCTCACAACTCAAGATAGACAATCCAACAACTGAAAAAATGGGCAAAATATCGGAATAGAAACTTTATCAAAGAAGATATACAAGTGTCTAGTAAGTTCATTTACTGGAGAAATGCAAATTAAAATGAGATACTGTAACACAACCAGTAGAATGGCCAAAGTTAAGAAGGTGATATCATCAAGTGTTGATGAGGATGTGCAAAGCTTGCAAGTCTCACACACTGCTAGTAGGAATGTCAAATGATAGTCATTTTGAAAATGGTCTGCTAGTTTCTTACAATGTAAAAAGAAATATACCACGTCTCAGCAATTTCATTCCTAGATATCTACACAACATTACTTGAAAAGATATGCCCATACAAAGACTTGTAAACAAACGTTCACAGCAGAACAGCAGCATGATTCCTAATAGCCTCAAATATAAACAATCCAAACATCCATCAGCTGGTGAATGAACAAAATGTGGTACATCGCACAACACAGTATACACAGCAGCAACAGGGAATGAACAGATACACCCAAAGTGGCTGAAACTTAAGAACATTAGGCGAAAGAAGACACAAAAAATTACATATTGTGATTCCATGTATATAAAATTTCTAGAAAAACTATAGGATTAGAAAGCAGTTCACTGGCTGAGGCTAGGGGTGGGAATGGAGACTGGCTACAAATGAGCTTGAGGGAGTTCTTCCAGATGATTGGGAAGTGCTAAAAACCCAGATTGTGCTGATGGCTGCATTCCAGACATTAGACTGCACACTTGAAATGGTTAAACTTTATCATATGTTCATTACACTTCAATAAAGCTGTTAAAAAACCCATGGTTTGTCCCAAATGTTATGCAAATTTTCTTTCAAATCCTCTATCTTTCAAATATACGATGTAGAGGAATCTATTAAGAAAATTACAGCAATGAAACTTGTTCTTTTAAATGTCTTCTTAAAAACTTTTCACACTTCCAGGGCAAAGGAATATGATCATATGCTTATTTTGTAAATGAAGTGTCCTTTTAGAATGGCTGAATTGATTAGTTACTTTTTTCTTTACACTATTACAGAAAATTTTAAATAAAGTAGACTAACTGTACATTTTAAATACGTGCAGTTTATTATATGGCAACTATAGCTCAATATTCTGCTAAATAAGTATATTTCAACTCATGGAAAACCATGGTTAATCTAAACCATTCCTTTCTCTGCTCCCATATTAATTTGAATCAAATCAGACAAATCATTCCTTTTGTAAATTCAGGTTGTATCTATACAAGATACGTAACCACAATACTATCACATCTAAAATATAATTTTATATTAAATAACATTATACATTAAAATATGTAGTGTTCAAATTTCCAATTGTCTTGTGTCATGACATTTATTTTTAGTTTCAATCAGAACCCAATCAGGTCCAAATTTGATTAATTAGTATGCCTCTTAAATCTGATCCTCCTTTCATCTTGGTTTTTTGTAGAATTTCATACTACTGCATTATGCAGACTGCATCATTAGAGTGTCCTTTAACTTGTTTCTCAGTCCTCTGTTGTTTCTGTAAATTTCACATCTTAATGACTCAGGCTTGAAACCATCTAGCCCAAGCCCAGCTTAGATCTGCCAAATTCCAGGCAAGTTACACTTATTAGTGAAAATAAATTACTGTAGATAGATGAGTTTTGAGGTAGCTTAACTTTTAAAATCACACATAAAATGAAATCACCAAATATATTTCCAGTTGCTTTGTATTCTATTTGCATTTTGGTAAGACCTGGCCGATTCTAGAGTGAATTTGGTTTACATGACTGGGTATGCAGGCAGCCCTAGCTGCAGTGAAAACCTGACAGCTGGCACTGACACTGGAACTGTAGTTATACATGTTTGTCCCTCGAGAGAACTCAGCTTGAATTCATTACAAACTTGCCTGATGTTTGAAATCCTCTCACAAAAGCAGGGGTTTTAAATGAAACTAAAACAGTACATTTGCAGAACTGACTGCAGAGGCATTCTGCAGCAAAGTGCTAGCAGGTACTGCACCATCACATCCTGACCTGGCTGTCGCAGGGTATCAGAAGGCAGGCAGAAATTCTGCTGATTGGGATGCCCAAAAACTCTTCATGTTAGAGCGTCACTTACATCTTCCTCTTCTGGTTTCCGGGATTTTACTTAGTCAGCTTCCCTTTTTCAGTTTACCACCCATGACTACCGATAAATTCTTCACCCCTTGGTTTGCTATGTTCAGACTGAGACTCATGAAATTCAGTTTCTCACTTCTTTATTCCTCAAAAAATTATCTCCATTCAAGGTTTCCTCCCCTTCCCCTTTAGGGGAGATAGCAAGAATCCCTATTATCTATCTCCCTATGAAGGCTTCTCTGACTTAGATCCTAAAGGGAAAGACAAAGACACATGTGTTCTGAATGCTGGGTTGTTGGGAGGACGGAGAACGAAACGCAGTGGAGGCAAAGACTCAGTTAATTCAAATGAAATAATTTTTTTGGTTGGAATAGACACACTGATTCAACACCACGATTTTCTTAAGGAGATTCATGGGGGTCAAATGATTTGACTTGTCAGTACTTGAGCCAGGATTAGACAGCAGAGACCCAGGCTGGGGCTTCCAGTCATCCAGTCCCTGCACATTTCATTAGAGCTGGGGGTGGAGGGAGAAAGGGTTTGAGATTTGTGGTGCCTAAGAAGAGAAGCAGGTGGGGCTCTTCTGGGGTAAAGAGAAGTTCTCCCAGAAAGCAGGTTAACATAAGGAAGGAAAGAAATCCCATGAGATGGCAAAACTCCTCCCAGTGACAATTGAGAACTGCCTCTTATTATTGGAAAGGGGCCACAGAACCAGTATTGAGCACATACCCTGTACTGTCTCTAATGGTTCTTTTAAAAGTTATTTTTACCTAGTTTTTTCAATTGTTTTCAGTGGGTGTGCAAACATTGGCTACTGTGACCAGAAACAGGAAAACTGCTTGACTTTTTGAAGTACCATCCTACTGTTTGTATTATTTTTAATGTAATCACATAGAAACAGTAATGATTTTACTGAGGACATCTTCTAGAGCTTACTTGGGTCCACTTGTCACCACAGAAATGCAGAATGAACCAGACAGGAAACAGGAGCTAACATGGCAGCTTTGTATAACTGCCTCCAGTTACAGGAGTCACAAATGAATAGGCATGGCTCTGTTCCAATAAAACTTTATTTACAAAAACAGGCAGCAGTCCAGTTTGGGTTAAAGGGCCAAACGTTACTGATCCCTGCTGTAGGTAGTACTTACCTGAAATAGCAAAACCTGGGTTGTAAAGCAAGGTCTGTAATTAATTTCCAACAGTTGATCAGCCATATAACCTTGGGAAGTCATCCTACCTTTACTGAGCTTCTCCATTCTCTTACTGGACTAAACCTATACAAATGGGGACCTGTATGTGTGTGCAGGTGAAAGTCCATGAGTGTGTGAGAGAGAACATGCATGTAGCTTTCATGGATAGACTTTAGACCCTAGCTAGCCCAGAAGGTGTGACCAATATGCTTATACATGTATTTATGTTTCTCATAAACGCTCTAACACTTCATGAGATACAGCAGAAACAGTTGGGAGTGACTAAGGATTACTGGTAGTAATTTTAAGCAGCAGTAAATCTTAAGAGAACAAGATAAAAAAATCATACATACACACAATTTTCCATTAGATAAGGGATTGTAAACTTTTCAATACTACTTTTGTCTATTTGGTGGAGGAATGATGAGAGATGCACGTGTAGTAGCCAATGATAAAAATAATAAAAAGTTAGATATGCACAAAAGTTAATCATACAAGAAGTGGAAATATATTCAAATAATTGTAAGCCTATGAGAAACACTGTAAAATAGATTACCTTATGTTTAACTTTTTTTGTCTATGTATTTAATGTATTATTTCTGTTATAACCCCAAATTTTATTTATGAAAAATTAAGACCAACTTTAAGAAGCTTCAATATTCACTTTTATTATTTATAAAAAAAAATTAAGGTACCAGAGTGCATATGGTGTACTGTGATCTTGGTTTTGCAAATTTATTCACGTGTTTTACATTATTTCAATTTTAATAAACATATCATATGTGTATCTTTACAATACCTGATAAAGATTCAGCTGTCTGGCACTTACACATGTATTCTTAGAGTTCATTCTGATGCTCTGAACCTCAAGAGGATGTGAAAATGACTTGCCTGTAATTACCCCAAGATGAAGATTTATTGAAGCAGTTATGCTCCAGCAACTGCCACTCATTTGTGCTGGTTCTACTTTTTCCCCTTAATTGAATGTAAACATTTGCCAAAAAAAAAAAAAAAAAAAAAAAAAATTCTGGAAATGAAGTTGTTAGGTTTTAGTCCAATAAATAATTTTAGCTACGCTTAATGTAGCTTTTTTAAGGCCTTCATACAATTGAAAAAAATTAAAGTTGAGCATGTTAAAACCCTGTTCATTTATAAAATAAAAAATAGTACTTTACAGGTTTGCAGTTAAAAGTTACCTTCCAAAACCTATCATGCATGTCATAAGCTGCAACCCAACTCGAAATCCTAGGTGCTGGCAGGCAGGGCACATCCCCGTGCCAGCAATGTGAGGCATTAAGAAAACACCATGATGTCAGAGGTCTAGATTTACATGTATTAAGCCACACGTCAGTGAATTCTCTGATAAATACATGTCATTTTAATAATCAGTACTGGATAGTGGATGAAAACATGCATTAGACTAAAAATGCCACAAATTTGTTTTTATATCCATTCACTATAAAACTTCCTTTTTTAAAATTTAAAGTCTTGTTTCCTATTTTAGAATACGCAATAATCGGGAGGATACATGATGGGGAGCCAGTTTTCAGTAAAAGATGCACAATGGGTCCATCCAAGTAACTTCATCAGCTACAACAAAATACAATAATATATTATTATAAAGGAAGTGACAGATTTTTAAGCTCAGTATTTAGAATAAATTCTGTATTAAATAATAACAGTAAGGTAGTAGCATATAGAACCTTCCTTCCACCAACCGTCACCCACCCATTGATCCTCCTTCCCACCAACCAACTTTTCTTACTATCAACCAACTTTCCTACCAACCAACCTATTGTTCTCATCATTATCCTTACCAACTGTCCTTTTCCCTCTTTCCTATTCACCTGTGTTCCTCCCTTCTTCCTTCCAACTTACTTGTTCCTTTCCTTCCTACCAACCTAAGTTCCTTTCATTCATTTTTTCTGAGTAACTATCATGTCAAACACTGGGAAAACAGCACTGAACAAATTCACCTCCCACTTTCAGGAAAAATAAATAATAAGCAAATTAATAAATGAATAAACAAGTAAGATATTTATCAGGTGTACAGTAGAAATAATATTTGACACAATATAAACTAACTGGAGAGTTAGATGGTTAAGAAAGGATCTCTATGGAGGCGATACTTCAGTTGAGTTTGAATGACAAGAAATCTGTGCGAAAATCTGGGGAAGACATTCCATCCAGCCGGAGTAGTTAGTGCTAAGGTCCTTTGGTAGGAAAAGGTGTGGCTGTTTGTGCTAAGCAGAGATGCTGGTGTGGCAGAAGCAGAGTTTGTATGGGCAAGTGTGATATGAAATAAGTCTGGAGAGGTAGGCAGGGGCCTTATGGACCACTGCGGAGAGTTTGGATTTTATTCCAAATGTGATGGAGATTCAACAGCAGGTGTCAAAAGGCATCTTTTCCAGCTGCTGTGTGGAGAACAGGCAGCAGGGGGGGCAGAGTGGAGGGCAGACAAGTTAAGAAACACTCCCTGATGTGAATGTCGGCAGGGATCACTGGCTTTACAAACCTAAGTGCTCACGGATCAGATTCCACATGATGAGAACCACATTAGACATATCAACACCTGGCTCCAGAAAGAGTTCTCTTAATCTAGTCAAAGATCTGGAGGAGCTAATTTAAAATGTCTTACAATTTGGACTGACTGGTGAAGGTAAACAAAAAGCTCTAAGAGTAAATATGAATATAGCTTACTCTAATTATCAAACATTTTCAGAGGAACCTACTGATCAGTTTTACATCCAAAGGGTACCTTACATATAAAGTATAATTAACCTGGACTTGCCCTTTAGCTGAATCTGGCACCACCAAACTCCCCTGCCTTCACGTATCCTTTAGGCATAAACCAATTATGCATGTTCAAAGACGAGGTCAGACTAAAGTAACTTCTGTAGAAATGAGCTAAATTTTTTTACTTGACAACTAACTTGTGCAGAAACCTCAACTATAGAATTTCTCTGCACATAATATTGTATATGGTAAGATAATTTTAAAAATACCTACCATCTCAAATGAAGAATAAAATCAAATATAAACTCCAGAAGTTGAACCATTTTAGAGTTGAGGCAACATGCCTTTAAAAGGATTTGTTTCCTTCATAAAGAAAAACTGGCTTCTACGGTTACAAAATTCAAAATGCATTTGCTCTAGTTGAAAACATTTGAGGCTAGTATCAGTTTTTTGGAAAGCAGTGAAAAGTGTTTTTAAAATTTAAATAGCTTATTGACTGTCTCTCATATATTTATTCTATAGTTCATATTACGCTAATTACTGTAATAACTGGTCACAATAAAACCAGTATTGCTATATCACAGTCCTAATCCTTTCTAGTTATCTTGTCACTATGCAATATCAAAGTGATGCTTAACAGTGACATTTTAAATATCACTTACTTGAATACAATTTTTCCAGTTTTCTTTTGTTGGTTTTTCTTCCACAAGTTTAGTTGCAAATTTAAGGCCTCTCCCATACATTTTATTTACTAATGCATGTTTATATGCAAATGTCAAAACCTACAATGTAAAACATGATAAAGCTTGTTTATAAAATAATTTACATTTTAAGGCATTAGCTTTAACAATAAAATTAAGGCTTTAACAGAAGTGTAGTTTTTGAAATGAATATGGTACATAGAGTACATTTTAAAAAACTTTTAAAAAGAAAATTGGTGTCTTCAAAAGAGCTGAGTATTCCACAGAATGAACCATTAGTTTTTTGGGAAGAAAACTAATATGAGAAATTATTAGCCGTGGAAATCCACTTAAAAATACCTCTTCATGCACAAGAAACCAGAGCTAACATAAATAATTACAAAGATGCAAATCAGGATAGAAATAAAAAATGCCAAAATTGCAAATGAGGATAGAAGTAAAAAAACAAGTATTAGATTATATAAACATGGTTTCTTTGGTACAAGTTTTTACCTGTAATTATTGCATCTGTCAAATATACTTATAATCATTTATATATATTTTTGGTCTCTACTTTGGAATGTGGAGAATGTACTCAAAGAAAATCCTATGACACTGATTTGTACTGTAAAGGCAACTAAAGTATTTAACAATTGTTGCCATAAACACAGTAAACACAGTAAACAGGTAATAGAATGCATAGCCCCTAATATAGTAGTAGTATTGCAAAAATAGAATGATCTATAACAATTTTATTATGATGTTCATCAAGTGTTTGTCAATCTCTGTTACATTCCTCAAAGACAGAAACCAGGTTCTTATTCATCTTTATGTTTCCAGTAGTAAGTAGTGTCTGGCACACAGGCCTTCAATAATTGTTTGCAATAACAGCAAATATTGTTGGGGACTTTGCAAGTACTTAATACTCATTCATCACAGCCTAAGGCAGGTCGTGTAGATAAGAAACTACAGTATCAAAATTTAGTAAGTTGCCTAAGGTCATACATAAAAGTGGTAGAGGCAGGAGCCAAACTCAAGGGCTCTAATTTCAGATTCAAATTCCTGACCTCTGCTGCAATACTGGCTCCTTCAGTTTCCCAAATATAACTGAGTAACTGAGTACCTTCTTTAAATGCACCACTGTACTGTGCTGGAAAAATCTGAAGCATATAAGAATTTTCTTGCCACTTCCAGGGTTCTTTACTGCAAATTACCAGTTAATTCTGAGAACAAGCACCTGTCTACTAAAACAAAATGATGGTCTGTGATACGCGAGGGGAATCCTACTGACTCCATTTACTTTATTTTATTTCCACAGGAAAAGAAGATTAATAACTTGTATAAACGCTATTGCAAGAATTATAGTAGAGAGCTAAGAGATTTAAAATGTTTTTGTAACCAAAATCCAAAAAAGTTCATCAACGATGCTTTTACGAATTGGGTTTTAAAACTGATTAGCTACAAATCAAGATGATAACTACTTAGAAATTCAAGAGTTTTGAGGAAAATAAGTAACATCTAAACTAACCAGTATGTCTCCTCAACCTGCCCCCAATCTCCTACCACCAACAAATTAGCATATAACTAGAGAAGGGTGGGCCTGAAGGCATTTTCTAGAAGACTTTCTTAATTTAGCTACATACATAACTGGTTTAACTAAAAGCCTACTACACATATTCTCAAACTGTTTTTAAAATTATCGTGGTTTAACAGCCAGTTTGCAGTACCACAAAATAATGTTTTTTAAAAAAAGGTGAGACAAACATGAAGTACTAGGCTAAACATGTCATATTCAGAGCCCAGCGTAGCCTCTTTCCATTTATCTTCTTCCTCTTTTAACCAGCAGTGGGGCACAAGAGAGGTCTGTGAGGTAACCCCAAGAACTTTGCTGAAACAAGAAGCAGAAAGGTTACCTTAGTGTCAAAGAGATCAGTCCATTTAGTAGTTTCCCAAAATGTTTCTGCCAGAGAATCCAAAGGACTTTCTCCTTCCTCCTCCTTTCCTTCTGCATCCGTGGAAATGGCTCCATCTTGAGCCTGGGTGTGAAGAAGATGGTCTGCCAGGGCACAACCTTTCCTACAAAGGGCATCTACGAGGGTGGATTTTTGTTTGTCCATGTCACTGTACAGCAAATTAAAAAATATTTCAGATATCAGTAAAATGTCTTTAAATGTCTTTAAAAGTAAATTCTTATCTGAATTTAAATTCATGTATTCTTTTGCCTAAGATTTATAATGCAGAAATACTGTATATCCAGGTACGCACAATTGTATTGTACATCAAATATGATGCCTTATTAATAAACATCAAAGGAGCTACTATATTACACATATAGATTACATGAGTTAGGGTAGCTGCACCTGGTTGAAACGGAATGCCAGAAGCAACAGAGTTGAAAGGTTAATCACTATTCTAAATTTTTTTAGCTATATAACTCTTAATCAGGTAAATGACTTTTGAGTTTTCAGTTTTCTTATAAATAGTAATCATTACACATTTGTCTATGTGTATACCCAGAGGTTATGTCTTAAAACTTTCAGTTCATGACTAGGACAAATAAATGTAATGCTTTACTCTGAATGTGCCAGCAACTGTCTCAGCATTTTAACATGTTAATTCATTCACATTCAAAACAATTCTGAGTAAGAGACTATTAATTACTGCCATGTTGCAAAGGAAGAAACTGTGGCCCAAAGAGACTATGCAATTTGTTCAAGGTCCTCCAGTTAGGAAGTGGCAGATCCAGGATTCTAAGCTTAGCAGTAGAAATCTGTAATCTGTGCTCTTAATCACTACGGCACATTGCCTTGATCCAGGGCAGACATCTTTGTTTTCTTCAATGCATTCCATGTGCCTAGGACAATGCCCGGCACAGAATGGAAACTCAATAAATCATTGCTGAATGAAATACAACCACCACCTACACTCCAGGGAAAAGTGTTAGTCTCTAGAATGTGTGCTTATTTGAGGCATTCTGTCCAACTTATGTCAGATACACGTGAAAACGATGAGGACTAAAAGTACTGAGAAAATGATGATGATTGAGGCACTTAGCTGTGGAACAAACTAACAGCTAAGAGTGACTCTGAAAGACTCAGAGTGAAATGTGTAGCATGTGAAAACTGCCGGGACTGTACCATCAATAAGGATCCGCAGTAGGAAAGACAGCCATCAACCCAACAACTTGAAGGCTCAAGGGCTTACCCACATTAATCCTGCGCACCAAGGAGTCCTGTTAATCTAAGAGGCCGCATGGCAGGGAACATGAACACTAAGTACCATAGAAAATGCTGCTGCTGAAACATTGCCCGAGACCGGGGTATTCTCAGAGGTTCAAAGCCCATTTGATCCTGTACCTTGAAAGTGGGCAGGGAGGCAATGTGGGTAGTAGAGAAATTCCTTCACACTGGCAGAGTTCATCAAAGAGGGCAATTACCAACCCCAATACATTTGCAATGTAAATGAAACTATGCCTAAAAGATCCCTCAGTGCTTCTCAGCACAGTGCTTCAAAGCTTGAAGAACCAACTTTCACTGCCTTTTTGTAGAGATGTTTCTGGGTACTGCTTGTTTACACTGGAATTAAGAAGAAAAGGATTTACGAGTAGACTTTTGGGACTTCCAAGCTGTGGGGCATCTGCATGGCTTGCCATTGCCTGATCCACCCTCCTTCCCCCTCCTCTTAGATGCCAGGTGCCATCCTCAAATGTCTTCTCAGCAGTCCTTTGCTTATGCCTTCCAACAACCCAAGGTGTCGGGCACAACTACTATCCTGATTTTGTGAAGGAGAAAGGGGCTTGGAACAGCAATGGGTTGACAAGGCAGGTTTCCACACCCAGGCTGATACTTGTAGATTGGTCAGGGTGGTGGGTAAAAGTCAGAGGGAAAGATGCAAACCTTCTTGGAAGGCCGCGAGGTTTTGCAAAAGCTTCGAAAGAGGATTTGGCTGAAGGCAGTCAAATTCTCTTATCCAGAGCCTGAGAGCAAACGGCAGATAACAATGGAATGTAAAGAAACTTATCTAGATAAATTGGTTTCCTCCTGTCCCCAAAACCCAACCTCTGATCATTCACAAGCAGGACTGCTTTCTACTTGGGGGGTCGACAATGTTTGTTACCCACAAATTGTGTTTGCTCCAAGCTTTTGTCATTAAATCTGTACTAAATAAACGCGAGCATCACTGGCTTAGGGGGACTGCTAACTCTCTTCGGCCCCTAGTGCCGGCAGTCCCTAGCCTGCTGTTTCACTGGATACCTGTGTCTGAGTACTCCTTTCCTTTCATCTGTCACTCGGCCATAGTCTGAGGGACAGACTTGGCAGGTGGTGCCCCATGAGAGGAACGCTGCAATGGATCACAATGGAACCCTCGAAAATGAAGGTGAAGAGACTGCGCAGTCAGTAAGTCACTGGTGCCCGCTTGGGATTTCCAAGTTCGAGGGAATTGTTCAGGCTAGGGTTTCATCATGGGACAACAGTTATCAGCTCAACAGCAACAGTATATAAAAGTATTCAAACAGCTGCTTAAAGCTAGTGGAGGCTCGGTTTCGCAGGCTCAATTAAGGGACCTAATGCAAACTGTTGTTTCCCATAACCCATGGTTCCTC
The DNA here is from genome assembly GCF_028858775.2 of Pan troglodytes. Lineage (NCBI taxonomy): Eukaryota > Metazoa > Chordata > Mammalia > Primates > Hominidae > Pan > Pan troglodytes. The sequence goes on along the minus strand of NC_072412.2, from coordinate 108,282,454 downwards.
CCCCTTCTCCCTCAGCCCCGCTGTTACCGGGCAAAGATAACAAAGAGGAAACGGAGGTTTTGCCTGAGCCCCGTCCTCCAATACATTGGAGAAAAGACAAGGAATATGCTACAGCTATGGGACCCTGTCTTAGGCAAGCGGCATTAGAAGGGGAGCTCTTGGCCTGCCTGGTAACGCAAAATTGACAACACCATCAGGTGTATGAACCCGTTACTTTTAACGCTTATAAAGAGATAAGGAAAAGCATTAAAGAAAACGGAGCCGCTAGCCCATTTACAAGAGGGTTGAGGTCACTCTGCAGATCTCTTTCTAATAATGGCCACTGTTATTTCTCCCCTACCCCTGATGAGGCTCTCTCAAAATCTTATTTAGGTAGAACAGTGACCTTTAAAGGGAGAGAAATTACAAAGAGCCCATGAATTAGCTCAGGAACAATTAAAAGCCAGCCACATACAACTGTCAAACAGCCCTTGGAATTTGCCCATTTTCCTCATTCCCAAAAAGTCTGGCAAATGGAGACTTTTTCATGACTTACGGGCTATCAATGCTAATTTGCAACCTATGAGGCCCCTTCAACAGGGCCTCCCTTCCCCAGCGGCAATTCCTGTAGTTTGACCTATAGTCTTATTGACTTAAACGACTGCTTTTATACTATTCCCCTTGCAGAACAGGACAGAGAAAAATTTGTGTTTAAAATACCAGTTATCAATAAAGGCCAGCTCGCCAATTTCATTGGAAAGTACTTCCTCAAGGAATACTGTGTCAGTATCATGTAAATCAGGCTTTGCTCCCCATTAGAAAAGACTTTCCTAATTGCAAGATTATTCATTTTATGGATGATATTTTACTAGCAGCTCCAACGGAGCCAGGACTTGTAAGTCTATATGCCTCTGTCGTAAAGAATACACAGTTAAGAGGTTTAATCATAGCACCTGAAAAAGTACAATTGTCTTCTCCTTAGAAATATCTTGGATACATTCTAACTTACCGGTCAGTAAGACCTTAAAAAGTTAAATACTAGCAACTTACACACATTAAATGATTATCAGAAATTACTAGGAGATATTAACTGGCTTCACCCCACCTTGGGCATAACTGATACATTACAAAACCTGTTTCTATCCTAAAGGGCAATACAGCCCTAGACTCTCCCAGGTATTTAACTCCTGCAGCAAAAAGGGAAATTGAGGAAATAGAGCATGCTATTTTTCAGAGGCAACAGGATCGCACAGACCCACGATATTCAATATTCAGTTCAATTGTTTGTTTTTCCTACTAAGCATTCCCCAACAGGATTAATAGGACAGATGTCCCCAGGGCTATGCTTCCTAAAATGAGTTTTTTGCTCACATACCAGAACTAAAACTCTATCTCCCTATACCCAGCTAGTTAGTAAAATCATCTATTTAGGCTGCAGATGATGCAATCAGTTGCTAGGTTATGACCGTGATGTCATCGGAAGTCCTTTAAGTAAAAAGCAATTCAAAGCAGTCTTGCCCTTATCTCTAGACCTGCAAATAGCACTCTCTGATTACACAGGCCATATAGAACATGCCCTTCCTGCCGATAAACTACTTCAGTTATTATGTAGTACTCCTGTAGTTATGCCTACAAAAGTGGTTCACCGCCACACCCCCCCCCCCGCCCAATACCTAATTCTTTAATGCTTTTTATTGACGGCTCTGGTAAAAATGGAAAAGTGGTTATTTGGTGGAGACTGCACAATTCCCTCACTTGTTCTGGATTTACTAACACTCAAGAAAGCTGAGGTTGGAGCCTTAATACTGGCCCTAGAGACCTTTTCTGCTCAGCCAATCAATATGGTTAGTGACTCTGCTTACTCTGTTTATTTATTGCAGAACCTTGAAACAGCCCTTATTAAGTCCACTCTCAAGCCCACCCTGTGTGCAGTTTTTCTTTGATTTCAGCAATCGGTGGATCAATGTACACATCCTATTTTTATTACACACATTTGGGCCCACAGCTCACTGCCTGGCCCCCTAGCTTATGGCAATGATCAAGCAGACCTGCAGGTTATGACATCACTGCTTGACCAAGCCACCCATTCACATCAATGTTTCCACCAAAATTGGAGAAATTTATCTAAACGATTTCAACTTACCCAAAGGCTAAACAAATTATCCTGCAATGCCCAAATTGCCAGCTCACAGGCATGTCCCCTCCTTCAACAGGTGTTAACCCTAGAGAACTAGAACCTAATCAGTTATGGCAAACAGATGTTACACACATCCCTAAATTTGGAAAACTAGGATATGTACATGCATCCGTTGATACCAATTCTCACCTAATTAGCATACATGCTCTTCCTGGAAAGTCTGCTCAATATGTTATTAAACATCTTCTTTTAACTTTTGCATTTATGGAGCGGCCCACAAAAATTAAAACTGATATTGGTCCAGCTTATGCCAGCTCAAAATTTCAGCAATTTTGTCACATGTGGAACATCCAACATTCCACAGGCATCCCTCACAACCCCCAAGGACAGGCCACAGTAGAACGTGTCCAATCCACCCTTAAAAATATGCTCAGAAAACAACAAAAAAGTGAATATGAGTAAGGACCCTGCAACACTACTGGCAGAAGCCTTATTTACCCTTACTTTTTAAAATCTAAACGATAAATTTCAATCAGCTAAAGAAGAGCATGTTGCTAAAACCTCTCAAGACATAAACCTGCAGTTTTATGGAAAGATATAAACAGTAATGTATGGTGCGGTTCAAATGAATTGTTAACACTGGGAAGAAGACATGCTTGTGTTCACACCCCCTCAGGTCCTCCTTGGATTCCAGCACGAGGCATCAAACCATACCATAGCGTGGCTAGGACCCAACCCGGTACCAGAAATGAAGAAAATGACCCTGTGGGACCCATAGCCCTGGATGATGCAGCTTCTTCAGACGACACAAACCCTGGACATTACCTGGGAGATGCTGAAGAAAACTCAGAAGGCTGAATGAATCCTGCTCTGGACACAGACACCATTCACTCCAGATAATTTGTTCCTTGCTATGCTTTCCGTTGTACACTGCAACTCTTTTGGGTATTAACCCTTCTTATTCTCTCACTCTGCCTGCAACCCATACCTGCTACACTCTATTGGGCTCATCATTTAGATTTGCCTTTCTTCTGCCCTGTTACCTGGGCAGACCCCACCTTCCCAGCCTCCAATAAAGTAACTGCTTGGCTGGAAGGGGGTAACATACCCTCAGTGGGGTTCCTTAGTAACAGCACACATTGGACTGAGGTGCCAAGAAACACTACATGTCACTCCTTGATTGGAAAAGAATGTTACTGATTATACTCATTTTGTCTTATGTTATTTACTAATTCTAGGATGCAAAGCTGGAATACAAGCAGTAACCACTACGCCAGACAAACCAGTTGCTGCACACATCTGTACTCTTCAATCAACAAAACCTGATGCAAAAAAACAGAAAATGGGGAGATGTAGGAGATTGGTCAGGGTGGTAGGTAAAAGTTAGAGGGAAAGATGCAAACCTTCTTGGAAGGCTGGGAGGTTTTGCAAAAGCTTTGAAAGAGGATCTGGCTGAAGGCAGCCAAATTCTCTTATCTGGAGCCAGGGAGCAAAAGGCAGATAACAAGGGAATGTAAAGGAACTTATCTAGATAAATTTGTTTACTCCTGTCTCCAAAAACCAACCTTTGATCATTTGCGCTAGATAAATTTGTCTACTCCTGTCTCCAAAAACCAACCTTTGATCATTCATGTGCAGGACTGCTCTCTACTTGGGGGTCGACAATGTTTATTACCCACAAATTGTGTTTGCTCCAAGCCTTTGTCATTAAATCTCTACTAAATAAATGTGAGCGTCGCTGGCTCAGGGGGACTGCTAACTCTCTTTGGCCCTTAGTGCTGGCAGTCCCCTAGCCCGCTCTTTCACTGGATACCTGTGTCTGAGCACTCCTTTCATCCGTCGCTCGGCCAGAGTCTGCAGGGCAGACTCGGCAAATGCTGCCTGATGGATCCTGGCTGCCCAGAGAAGGGCTGGAATGATGCAGAAATCAGAAGGCAACCTGGGGGTGACACAGGTAATCTGCATTTGTCAGACCTGGGTTAAATTAGCTGTAAGATCCCTTTCTATTTTAGCATCCTCTGATCACGTAATCTAAATTCTACATATCTGGAGTATTCCTTTCCTCTCCTTAGGTTTTGTACTGACTGGCTGAGATTGAATACCTTTATAGTACATGAGGCTTTTTCCACTCAGGTGAAAGTCAGCTTTTCTTTCTACAGGCTTTTACAATTTGAAATATTTATTTAAAAATACTTGTATTTCATTATCTCTTAATAATTTCCTATCTGGCAATTTCATCTTCTATATTAGATGATAAGTTTCCTAAGAGTAGAGACTATCTTGCTCATGTTTTAAGTCCTTGTCAGTGATGCCTTACATGAAGTATTTGCTCAATAAGGACCTTGAAATCAAATCTAGTTAGGTATCCATCAAGATAATAGCTACATTTTAGGAAGCAACTTAATTGGAATCAGTATTTTAATGCCTAAATAAGTGCAGTTTAAATTTAACTAAAACATGATATTAACTAAAAGTTAATATCATTTTTAAGATTAGAAAATGGCATTTTATAATTTTTGATGTTAGTGATTTAAGAGAAAGCAATTTTGCATGGAAATGAGAAATTAATGCTTAAGTTGGCTGCTACTTGCCCATAGATGACATCTGTAAGAAATGTTAAGTATTTCCTGATAGCATCTTGTATAATATTTCAACTCTGAATATTGTCTTCTGTCCAAACACAACCTAGTCAGAGTCTATTTCAGTCAGGCCAAAGCAAAGGCCTGGAGAGAAATAGAAATTCTTTAATTACAAGGATAAACAAGTTGACCCAGTGTCGCTAAAAACTTAAAGCAGCTCCACTCTTAGCGTTTTTACAAAGTTTTATGGCTTCTTTTCTAGTTTTATCCCAGCTTATTTCAATAGCCATGATAGTCAATGTCTAGTAATCTCCAAAGTAGAAACTAAAAAAAAAAAAAAAAAAGAGATTAAAAACAGTGATAAAAAAAGACCAATAAGAAAACAAAACTAATATCGTATTAGTTTATGGCTCACTGTAATCTGAGATTGAGTTTCCTCTGTGGATGGTAAAACTGAGAAAACCATATGTGTTATTTCATGTAACACCTGAGTTTGAGAAAATCATATTATTTTCACAAAATGTAAAAAATAACAAAAGCTAGAAAGTATATGGGATAGTTAATGTCGGGGGCTGCAGAGAGCTCAAAGAAGACTCAAAATGGGCCATTCTTTTTAGCAACTGGTTATCACTGGTGATCTGTGGAAGACAGTTTTAAAGTGACCAAGGCCAGCCTCCTCTTGCAATAAGATTAACAATGATCACCCTGAGACAGAAAGGAACACAATGAGGATGGGTGGGAGGCAGACGATGCTCCTTTTTCTGTGAGATAATACTGAGTTATGTTAACCTTCTCAAGAAGGGAGAAGAATATACAGAGAAAAGAAAGGGCATTGGCTGTGGAGGCAGATCCTGATTTGACTATGCGCTTTCCAACTTCCTAGCAGTGGCACCTGGGCCAAGTCATCTAAACTCTCTGAACTTCAGTTTTCTCTTCCTTAAAAGGGGGATACAAAGGCCCCTGCCTTCCATGTTGTTTGGAAGACTAAATTTAAATAAAACAATGTATTTAAAATGCCCTCAATAGTCCCTTATACATAATCGGCACTTAATAAATGGTGGCTGTATTTTCTGTTATTATTAACAACAACAACAAAATGGCAATGTTTTGAGACTATTCTTTTGAAAAATATGAAAAGGTAATAATAGTGGCCAAAGAAGCAATTTTAAATATATTCTATCCCACTTGAAAATTATTGCTTGTAAGATTCATAAGATCCTATAGTATCAATATAAATGATATAATGGAAAGAATTCTAGCAGTTTGGAATCCAAGTATTTTATGTAGAAAAAAATACTGACTGAAACTGAGAAAATTTTTAAGGAAAATTTAGTATTTTCAGGCAGCCTGAATAGTTTTGGTTTATTAGTTATAATAACCACAAAAGAATCAGGATATTTCTACCTAGTTAATGATCCCGTAAGTCAAAAATAAACAAAAGTGATAAACAAGTAACTGACACTGGGAGAGCTACCATGAGGTGATGGTTTAAGAGTTCATGGAAGGGTGAAAGTGACCAAATGGCAGCTTGCTTCAGAGTCACTGGACCATTAATTACACCAACATACGGAAATCACACTTGCATGGAAGGAACCATACCAACCACTCATAAACCCAGGGAAGCTTCTCTATTTACACACAGCATTAGGTTTTATAAAGGCAAAACTATAAATTCTCTCCTCCTATTCTCCCTAATACTATAAAACCAGTTTCATAAAAGTTGCCAGATAGTTTTAACCTAATTTTATTATCATTTATTTCACTACAAACCACGTATTAGGTTTTTCATGTAATTATTACAAACCAAATATTAGGTTTTTCATGTTACTGGACAATAAACATTTTAAAAATTATTTTATAGATTGTTAATTTTTGTCTTCCTGATATGGTCCAATTCACATAAACCCTCAAGTGGTTGGACTGCTTGATCACAGATATTCAAATCCCTCTACCTTGACAGCACTTAACAGTAGAGAAGGCAAACTACTTTTCTTGGGCTTACTCTTAAAAAGATTGGACAAAATTATTTTAAAATTTCTAAGGAGGGAGTATCCAAATAGTGATAATTCCCATTATAAGGATATAACAAACATCAGAAAAGCAATATCCTCTATAATATTAGTCCCTACTTTTTAAACAAGTTAACTAGGAAATGAGATGCAAGAAAGATTATTTACTGGTTAGGTACTTTTTTATAGTAGCTGCATCAGGCCTGGGATCAGTCTTCATTGCAATATAAACTGCTAGGGCTGTTTGATCTATATGAGAAATAACAGCATTTGCCGCATCAACAATTTCATTAAGTCTTTTCATTCGTTCCTGGAGAGGAAAAAAGAAATAATAAAAAATAGGTATATCAATCAGTATACAAAAGCAATTTCACTTCTGCTGTCTCAACCATGAGACCTACAACTGCAGTGTGAGTAAACTATGTAATTGACTTGTAGCCCAGGGGCTCCCTGCTATCTCCTACTGTGATTTTTCTAATTGCTGGTATCTCTATAAAACTTGAGCTCAGATGTGTAATAAAAATATCTTATTTACATTCCCTGCTGGAGTACAATGGTGAGAGTAAGCAAAATATAAACTTCATAAAAATGTAAAGCTTTTTTTTTTAACAAAGGTAACTCCTTTTCTGTATTTCTTAAGATTCTAGAAATGTGATTGGCTATTGTCATTACTCTAGTTGCACACTACCTGAACACAGGAAAAAAAAAGAAAGCCCTAGCTGATGAAACCATTTCTTTCTGATCCATCACGAAAAACACAAAGATGAGAGTAAACATTATAATCAACAGTCTAACTGTGATTACCATGATGTTCCCAACAATTTGCTTCTCTCTTGTTAAAGTCTTTTAAGAAATCTCCTTTAAATACCCTCTGGTTCACTCTAAACCCTTGATGATTTTCAACTGACTAGGACAGCACTTTCCCACTGCTTTGATGAATAATGAGAACTGGTCCATGTCATGACAGACTAGAACTATGGCCAAGTCTCACAAATGAGAATCATTAACAAAGTTAATGCAAAGTAGGAATTCTTTCAGTGAAGGTGTTCAGATTTCCATCTGGCCAGGATTACTACGTTCTGCCCCTTGCCCTTTAGGTTAAGGTCATGAAAACAATCGTTAAGGTATCTTCTCTATTACTAATCTCATTGACCAAGCATGAGCAAGAATCCTAAACTAAACTCACAGTAGTGGCTAGGTCTTATAATAACCTTCATGAAAACAGCTTAACACAACATTCAATTTGAGAAAACATGTTTTAGTTAGCAAGAACAGAAGAGAAAGATAATGCACTTTTCCTCAAAACACAAACCTTATATAATTACAAACAAAATAAGATATATTAGAATGAACATGTCTAACCTTTTCAGCATCCAATTGATGAAGTCGTGCAACGTACAGAGGAAGATAATTAGGATATGTTTCTTTCAATTCGTTATAAATGTCACTAGAATCCAGCCTATGTATGTAAGAAGGAGAGAAATATTTACTTTTTTCTTTTAAAAAGAGTACTTCTGTCTTCTCTATTATTTAACATTGTTTGGAAGTTTAAGCCAATAAAATAAGACATTAATTTGAAATACAAGTATAGTCATTGACAAGGATTATCATTATTGGCAAGTAGTATAAATGGTTAACTAGAAAACAAAAATAAATCAAACTGGGCTGGGCATGGTGGCTCACCTCTGTAATCCCAGCACTTTGGGAGGCCAAGGCAGGCGGATCACAAGGGCAAGAGATCAAGACCATCCTGGCCAACATGGTGAAACCCCGTCTCTACTAAAAATACAAAAATTAGCTGGGGGTGGTGGCACATGCCTGTAGTCCCAGCTACTCGGGAGGCTGAGGCAGGAGAATCACTTGAACCTGGGAGGCGGAGGTTGCAGTGAGCCGAGATCAAACCACTGCACTCCAGCCGGGTGACAGAGTGAGACTCCATCTCAAAAAATAAATAAATAAATTAATTAATTAAAAATAAATAAATAAATAAATAAATCAAACTGAAAATTATTTCAATTAAGAGTTCAATAAGATATCCAAATAAAAATATGCATCAATAGCTTTCTTACATACCAGCTATTATATTTATTTAAAAGGAAGAAAAGCACATTCACAAATAGCTAGAAAGATTAAAAGATTTAAAAATGTCTCAGATCTATTAAACTTTTCTGAAAATTCTAGAAAAAATAAAAATGTAAACTTTTCTGAAAATTCCAGTCTTGAATGAATAGAGTTATTCTATGTTCCCCGATGCGGAGGCTGAATAAAATTCCCAATTCTACCTGATTATATGTATCAGGATAAAAACAAATTAACATACAAACTAGCACCAGAAGTGGGTAACTTACATTAAAGTCACTTAATATATTAACAAAACTGCACAGTAATATAAAAATAAGGTTGACCGGGATTTTGATACTATAACTAACTTTCTATGAAAATAAATTTAACTTGTAGACAACAAAATTTACACTAATTCTTAGTACAAAAAAATTAAGTCCTGTTTTTCTCTTTTCGCTAACAATTATCCAAGGGCAAAATCAACACTTTCGTTTTACATTTTAAAACTACTGCACCTTAATTATAAATTTTTTTTTCCAAAAAATGTTCTAAGGTTTTTAAAGTTTTGCTAGGGAATGCTAATAATTTTTTGCTGTTTTCTTCTAAAACACCTATTAGGTAAACAACCTTTTCAATTTTTTCTCCATACAATTTTCCCATTTTAAGTGTGAATTTCAATGCTTTCTAGCATAGTAACAGATATATGTAACTATCACAACAGTCAACTTTAAAACATTTTTCATCAATACAAAAAGAAACCGCCATACCCTTTTGCTATCAGATCTCCCCAGCCTCCCCAGCACTAAGCAACCACTAATCTACTTTCTGTCTCTATAGATTTCCTCATTCTGGACATTTAATATGAATAGAATCATATAATACATGGTCTTTTTGTGACTGGCTACTACCACTTAACATACTATTTTCAAGGTGCATTCATGTTGGAGCATGTATTAATCCTATTCATGGCTGAAAAGGAATCCCCTGTATGGATACACCACATTTTGTTTGTCCATTCATCAGCTGATGGACATTCCACCTTTTGGCCATTATGAATAATGCTGCTATAAACTGTCATCAACATGTTTTTGTGTGAATATAGGTTTTTATTTTTCTTGGGTATATACCTGGGAGTGGAACTGCTGGGCCATATGGAAACTAAGTTTAATCATTTGAAGAGCAGTCAAGATTGTTTTCCAAAAAGTCTGCATCATTTTTGTATTCTTACCATCAGTGTCTGAGGATTCTGCTTTGTCCACATACTTGCCAAAACTCATCATCTGACTTTATGATTCCAGTCATCCTAGTAAGTGTGAAGTTGTATTTCATTGTGATTTTGATGTGCATTTCCCTGAAGACTAACGATTTTGAGCATTTTTTCATGCACTTACTGGTCATTTGTACATCTTTATAGAAATATCTATTCAGATTACTCACCCATTTAAAAAATTGAGCCATTTGCCTTTGTATTATGAAATTGTAGGAATTATTTATATATTCTGGGGGCTGGGTGTGGAGGTGGCTCGTGCCTGTAATCCCAACACTATGGGAAGCTGAAGCAGGAGGATTAATTGAGGCCGGGGGTTCCAGACTAGCCTGGGCAACATAGTGAGATCCCATCCCTTAAAAAAATAAGCTAGGGGTGGTGGCGTGCACTTGTAGTCCTAGCTACTTGGGAGGCTGAAGTGGGAAGATCCCTTGAGCCCAGGGGTTCAAGGCTGCAGTGAGCTATGATCGTGCCACTGCAGTCCAGCCTGGGTGACAGAGAGAGACCCTGTCTCAAAAAAAAAAAAAAAAAGGTTAGCGTTCTTTATATATTTTGCATACAAGCTCCTTAAAAATATGTAACTTGCAAATAGGCCGTTCTTTTCACTTTCTTCATGCTATGCTAAAAGCACAAAAGCTTTTAATCTTGATTAAGTCCAAATTATCTATTTTTTTTCTTATGTTACTTATGCTTTTGGTATCTTTAAAAATCTTTTGCCAAATGTAAGGTCATGAAAGTTTACCACTACGTCTCATTGAGGAGTTTTGTAGTTTCAGCTCTTTGATACATTTTGAGTTAACTTGTATATATGATGTGAGGCAAGGGTCCAACTTCATTCTTTTTCTATATGGCTATCCAGTCCCAGCACCCTTTGCTGCAAATACTATCCTTTCCTCATTAAATGGTCTTTGCATCAGCACCCTTGCCAAAACTAAAAATTAGCTGACCATAGTCACATGGTTTTATTTCTGGACTCTTAATTCTATTCCACTGATCTATATATGTCTTACCCTTGTGCCAGTATAACACTGTCTTGTTTACTGTTGCTTTCTATTTAAGTTTTGGAATCAGGAAGTGTGAGCCCTACTTTGTTCTTCATTTTCAAGACTGTCTGGCTATTCTGAGTCTCAGGGAATCACATATGACTTTTAGAATCAGCTTGTTAATTTCTATAAAAGGATCCTGATGGGGATTCAACTGAATCATTCGATCAATATGAAGAATAGTGTAATGATATTAAGTCTTCTGGTCCACAGACAAGGAATACCTTTTCCATTTACTCAGGTCTTTTAAATTTCTTTCAACAATTGTTTCGTAGTTTTGACGTATAATTCTTACATCTCTTTTGTTAAACATGTTCCTACACATTTTATTTTTTTCAATGTTACTGTAAATGGGATTCTCTTAATTTCCTGTAAACTTTAAATTATTGATATATTTGGACTTAGGTCTTCGATTTTATTTTTTGTTTTTGATGTATCCTGTTTTTTTGTTCCACTGTTCCTCCTATACAGCTTTCTTTTGTATTAAGTGAACATTTTTAAATTAACATTTAAATTTATTTAATGATTTTTTTCAAGTTCATTTTTAGTTTTTTTTTAGTGGTTGCTCTAAGGCTTACCATATACATCTTAACTTATAAGAATCAGCTTCAGATTTTTCCTAGCTTAATTTCAGTGAGATACAGAAATGTTATCCCTTTATAGCTCTATTCCCCTCTCCTTCCTTCTGTAGTAGTATTCTATCTGTTGTATCTATTACTGTAATACACCAATTAATTAACTGTTATAATAATTACTTTACTATCTGCAGTCATTTTTTTAGCCCAATACAGTTTTGCTCCTTTGTGCTATTAGCAAATACATATTACAGAATATTACATTTAAATATTACATAGGCCTAATATATACACAATATTTATAGAACTGCTTTTTAAATTAGTTAACAGGAAAAAAATGAGAACTTTATGCTGTCTTTTATAATTCCATAATAATTAACTTTACCAGTGTTTCTTTCCCCACTCTCACCAATGTGGATTCAAATTACTGCCAGAGATCACCTGCTTTCAGGCTGAATAACTTCTTTTAGTACTTCTTATAAGGTGGGTTTGCTAGCAACAAATTCTCTGTTTTTGTTTACCTGGGAATTATTTCATTTTCATTTTTAAAGGACAGTTTTGCTGGATATAGGATTATTGGTTGAGATTTTTGAGCACTCTGAATATATTATCCCACTGCTTTCTGACCTCTACTGCTTCTGCTCAGAAGTCAGTTGTTAACCTTACTAGCATTTCCTTGTAAGTGATGAGGAGTTTCTGTCTTGCTCCTCTCAAGATCTTCTCCTTATCTTTGACTTTCAGTATTTTTAACATGCTATGTCTATTTGTGGATTTCTTTGCATTTACTTTGAGTTCACTGAGTTCCCTGGATATGTAGGTTAATGTCTTTCAATAAATATGGGGTGTTTCCAGCCATTATTTCACTGAATATATTTTTGCTTTCTCTCTGTTCTCCTGGTACTCCTGTTCCATGGATTTTGGTGCACTAATGGTGTCCCACATTTCTCTGAGGCTCTGCTCTGTTCATTTTTTTCATTCCTTTTTTCTCCACTGTTTTTGAGAGAGCCCTTAGGCACACGGACTTCTCCATCTTCTGTTGCAAATGAAGTCAATTCCTTCAGGAAGAAATTAGGAGCTATCAGTTTTATGAACTCCTTAGGCCACACTGGCAAAATCACTAAGCCCAAGCTCTGGAACAGGGAGTGGAAGAATGGCATGTTTTTCTTTGAGTGACACCCCCACTTAAGGAGCTTAGCACTCTCCTGTGGTCTTCTCAGCTTGCCTCGTGTGGTATGGAACCACAGCCTCCTGGGCATTGGGGCCCCAGTGTTCCCAACAGTACTTTACAAGAGAGCCCCCACCTCTTGAGAGCACTCAGCTGGAACTGAGCCGCTGCAACTGGCAGTAGGTCAGGATGAGAAATGATGACGTCCTCCTCCTCCAAGGAGGAAAGCCTTCTCCCCCAGGAGCTGGAGCTCTTGAAGGCAAGATCTGAAGTAAAATTTCTGGCTCACTAACTGGGAGAGGAAAGGGAGGCAGTGGTCTTGGTTCAAATATCACAGACTCTTGCTTTTCTTATCCAATTCTTGTAGGTATTTTTGAATAGATGCTTCTTCATTTGCTCTATGTCCTTTGGACCATTTCCAGAGGCTTTAAAAAGTTGTTTTGTTTTGTTTTTAAATAATTTTCACTAGTTTTACTGGGGACCAGCATCATGGGTCTCCTCAGGCTGTCATGCCAGAAGACAATCTCTGCAATTTTACTTTTGAAGAATTTATATTATATTGTCAACTGTTTATGACATCCTAAAATCAGGCAGAGACAGACCTGAAGACTTTGACTTCCAGTGGAGATACAATTTAGTTTTAAGTGGGAAAGGTATATTTGCAAGTGAACTGACATTACAATGGTTCAATCTCTGGGAAATATTTTCACATCATGATGACTTCTATTCCCTCTAAAACCATATAACTGCAAGGATGCATACATAATCAGCTGAAGAGGATTCCCACAGAATATCAGCAGTAAAAGAAATATTGCATAACAGATGGAAAAAGCAACTGACTTGACTACATAGAATAAATTTCAAGTAAAAAGCAAGCCCAAAGTCAAAGAGTACACTAGAGTAAAATCTGTGGCAAGTACAGAAAAGCATTAATATCTTTTATGTAAAAAGTTTTAATCGACCAGAAACACCTAATGTCTGAATAGAAAAAAAGGTGAAGAATATGCTCAACTGTCAGAAGCTATACTAATAACGAATGATAACATCTAAAAAGCTCTCCTTTAATAATAACTAGAGACGTAATTTAAGACAGCAGTAATGGCTGGTTTTTGCATTGCGTAGTAGCACACATACACAGCTAGATGGAGTGTAAATTATTATACTCATCTCAGAAAGCAATTTGGCAAAACATAGCAAGACGATTTTTACTTTTAAGATGCAATATGATGGAAATTTTAAAAAATCACCTTTATGTATAAAAATGTTTATCGCAGCATCATGAAGAAAAGCTATAAACATATATATGCAAAATAAAACGTTTAAATAGATTATGTTGCATCCATAGAACCATATACAACACAGACATTAAAAATAGTATTTTATAGGGCTGTTAAATCATAATAAAAAAGTAACCGAAAAATGGAAACTAATTTTATTCACACTGCTACATGTACAAACACAGAGGAAAAAAATAATAATAAGAGGACAATGACTATTTATGAATTGTGGGCAAAAGTGATTTTTCTTTTTTATACTTTCCAATAAAATTATCTTCCAAGAACAAATTAGAGTGATTAAAATAAAAATTAAAACATTTAATTACAAAATTATATATTTATAATTTAAATAAATTACACATTTATATAAAAAGAGGAAAATTTAAAAGCACCTATAATCCTACCAACTGCTGTTAATAATTTTAAATACGGTCTATGTATATATACACAATATTGTTATAGTTGGGAAAATAGAACTAAACATTTAAAGAATTAAAATACATTTAAAAACCTACTTTGTCATCCACTGAATTTTAAGATCTCGCAATGCTTCAGTAAACTCTTCTTTTAAATCTTTCTCTTTTTCTGAATCTTTTTCCTTATCTTTGCTGCCATTCTTAGTCTTTGTTGGTGGAGGTATTAAGTAGTAATGAACAGGGATTACATCCTACGAATGTGGAGAGAGATTCTTAGATTAATATGCTTAATTTTACATACATCAAAATCATCTTCAACAGCTACATGTCATGTAACACGGGCTGCACCTAAGTTGTACTACACTGTATTCTAGATTCTAAGGGTCACAATACACCAAAAATTCCAATCTCTGGTCACAGTAATTTTCTCACAAACTGATGCTGAGTACTGATACTTCAAATATCTCCTTTAAAATAAAAGAGATAAGAACATACTTTTCTCCATTTGAGTATATTTGGTATTCTTGGCTTTACTTGGCAGACAGATGACAAAAGTACACTGACCTTTCACATTTTAAATCTGAGAAGGGGATGAAATAAGTTCAAACTAAGAAAAGATTCTCTAAGTAAATTTAAGGGGACGCTTATGCCTTCATTCAACCAACAGGACTTACTGAGTCCAACCAACAGGACTTACTGAGTCCCCGCGATGTGCCAGGTAATGCTAGAATAGGTAAAGAACAGACCAGATGCTGACATCTGATAGGAAGAAAACAAAACAGAAAAGGATAGAATGACTGTCAGGTAACGAGGGGGAGCCGATGGACACAAAGTGGTTATAGAAAGCCACTCTGAAGAGGTAATATCTTACACAAACGACCCTAAATGAACAAGGAGCAGATGAGCAAGTGTAAAGACCTGAGCTGGGTATAAAGCAAGCACAGCTGTATCTTCTGAGAAAGCAGGCAGCAGCCAACTTAAGTAGGGCTTGACAGAATATGGTTTAAAAAAGAAAAGAAAAAATACTATATATTGTATTTCCAAGTGCACTAAGAAGCATACCAGAAGAGTTTTACAAAAGACAGTGACATGATTAAAGATTTCTGCTTTTTGTTTAATGACTCTGGTTCCTGTATGGATTAAAATTTTGGTTTGTATTCTATTTGGAAAATAGATTATAGAGGGTAAAGGTGGAGGCAAGAACATAACAAGTTAGGAAACAAACCTAGGAAACCCTACACTGCCTTAGACTAAAAATGGGTCGCAGAAATGGGAGAAAATGAATAGATTTGAGATCTTCTTTAAAGGTAGAACCAATGTGTTGCTGACAATGTTGAAAAATATGTGGATGAATAAGGTCAGTTAGGGATGGTGAATGGAAAAAGCAGCTCTGTGAGTGAGAAAGGGAAAGCAAAAAGCACCTGGGATCACGGAAGCCTTGAGGAAAAACCACCAAGAAGAAAGAGAAAATGATCAACTGCCCATTTAGCTGAGAGGCAGTGTACGATGAAGAAGGAAGGAACTGAAAACCCGGCAGCACAGAGCCTGCTGACCCCCCGGACAAGAACAGTGTCAGGGGACAGTGGAGCAGTCCAGGCTGGAGGAGACAGAGATGAAAAGAGAATGGAAGTCAACATGTCTGTGATTCTTTTGAGAAGTTTTGCTTTGAAGACAGCAGCAGAGAAATGGAGAGTAACTGTATTTATTTTATTCACAGATAAGTCTTGACTTGTGAAAGGTAAAGCATTATTTGGGAAACGAAATCACATGCTATACCTGCTAGATTTGTTTTTGGCACAGTAACTGGGTGTCCTTAATTAAGTCGTTATTTATTAAGTCAGTTCCTCAAATTCTATCTTCAGGTTTGCATTTAAAATGGTGCTAAATTAAAATACTATATTCATTTTAATTAACAAAGTTTGTAAAACTGAAACAAATGTTCCCAAAAAGACATTCACTGAAAAAGCTTTACTCTGGTTGAGTAAAAAAATAATACTGCAAGTCCTCACCTCCCGCAAATAGGATTTTTAGGAGCATATACGACACAAATATTCCCATTTTAAATATTTTCACCAACACAATTTCGGGGTATAAAATGATGTAACAGTAAACAACAGGAACTATGGTTGTAGTTCTAATAGTATTCCAACAGAAAATAATAATCCTATCTCCATACTGACTCATTTAAAGCACAGAAAACCACTTTGATGTCAGATAACCATATAAATCCATTTGTAGCCACTGGCTGTCATTCTCCCTCTGAGGTCAGGGGGCCAGAACCTGTAAACAAAGGCCTTACGTGAAACATGAGGCTGGGAAAAGGAAACAGGTCTACTGCTTGGGCTAGCTCTTTCAGGACCCAGCTGCCTGTCCTGCTCCTCTCCTTCTTGAGGTTCACTCTCTGGGTAGGCACTGCCCTGAGCAAAGCCAAGGTAAGCGCAAAATCTGAGCTGATCTTCTACCACCAACTTCTTATGGAAACAGACTGCATCAGTGTCATCTGTACAGCAAAGACAACACATCTAGGAATTACAGGGGCTAAGTGGCCTCCAATATTTACTTTCTGTTAATATAGCTCCATTCTCCATGGAATTGAGCTTCTCTGCCACCCAGTGTGCTAGAAGAGTGGTCTCCAGTCTTTCTCCCTGAGCTTCTCACACCTCCTCACCGTATCAGGGAGAGAGGTATGCTGCTCTTAGGCAGGCAGCCTATGTGTTGTGAGGCACTTCCTCCTCAGACTCAGAGGTATTTGCTATTGTTTTAGTACAGAAGAGAGAAAAGAGAATTGAATTTAAAATGAACAATCTATTAAAATTAATTTAGGATTTACAATTAATTCTAACAAAGACCTATCAAAAGTGGGAAAAAAGATATCCTAGTAACCTTAGGCTAACATTAAAAGCAAAAAAAGAGACAAAGAAAGTTTATGATGAATTATCTTAGGGAAACAAAAATCAAGGTTTTGTAATCAGCATTTTACGTATTAAATATATCAAATTAACAATTATAAATGTTAGTGTAATCCTACAAGATGTTTCAGGACAGGGAATTTTTTATTAGTAAAAATTATAAACCTGGTAGTTTTAATTTCTAATCAAAAGAAAAATAGCGCTATTTTCACTTGCTGTATCACAATAATTTCTTCTTTGTACCAATAAATATTAATATTTTTATGACAATTCTCAAGGGGTTAACATAGTATCAATTTAATAGAAATAATTTTGTACCTTTATTCTTGAGAAATCTTGATTATGGTTTAAAAAGACAGTCAAGAAGAATCTTCAGAGCAGAAATGCTATGAAGATTTCTCTACAGTATATATTTAATGTTAAGTTTAGAAAAAAGGCATTCCAGCTATTCATGAAGTATTTCAACAGTGTTCAAACTGAACAGTGTTATTCAGAAAGTCAAACTCACCTGCCAAACCAATAACTACTCTTTGGGCAACACAACGCACTATAAGTTAAATTGTGGTTCAAAATAGCAATTTCTTTAGTTCTTAAAATTGTTAGTAACTGAATACTCAAAAATTTAAAAGCTTCACATAAACTATTTTTTAAATTTATATCATATTTGAATGCTATTTATGATCTGTTAAAAGTGACAATATTCAGGCTGGGTGCAGTGGCTCATGTCTGTAATTTCAGCATTTTGGGAGGCTGAGCCAGGAGGATCGTCCGAGGCCGGGAGTTTTAGACCACCTTGGGCAACATACGTAGTAAGACCTCTCTCTATAAAAAGTAAAAATTAGCCAGGCATAGTGGCACACGCCTGTAGTCCCAGCCACTCTAGGGAGGCTGAGGTGGGAGGATCACTTGAGCCCAGGAGCTGGAGGCAACAGTGAGCTACGATCATGCCACTGTACTCTAGCCTGGAGTGTAGAGTGAGATTGTCTCTTAAAAAAACATACAAACAAACAAAAAATATATTATTGCATTTTACAAGGAATTTTAAAAAGGGTGACATACCTTTTCAAATCAAGTCACTGAAACCCAGAGGAAAAAATCTATTAAGAATTATATACAAAATGCTATTTATCTTCATCAACCGGAAATTATACATGTATTTTTTTCTTTGTAATGTGACTATAAAACTGTAATACTAATTATTTCTAAAATAAGAGCTTTATTGCGTACTTGCATTGAAGACAGAAAGGAACGAGCAGAGATAACTCTAGCTGCCAAGTTCTTCAAATGAAGCTTTACTAATCACCAAGTAAATGCCTTCCTATTCATTCAGTGTTTTCCTAACTATACAACCTAATTCAAACAAAATCTACCCAAACTTGCAAAAGGTCAACAAAAATAAGAAGAAAAATAATTGGCTATGGCCTTCGTGATAAGTGCCTTCTATTTTTAACAGATTCCTAGAATACCTATTCCTTGTTCTCTAAAGCAGTAACTTGCAAACTATTTTCACAATGTCCCAAAGATATACACATTAATACATAAAATGAAATTACAATTTTATGAGTCTGATGAACTGACATTTCCTATTTTTAAAAAATGCTGTTTTTATCCCATTACGTGGCCCCCAAACGGTCAAGACACCCAGTTGAGAAATACTGATCTTTAGATCTTTCTCCAGAAAGATGATTCCTAGTATCTGTATTTTGTTTGGACAAATTATTTACTATTATGTAATAATATGGACATTTCAGAAGACATTTTAATAAAGGAATTTAAGCTGTTATAGAATGGTGATTCCCCAGTTCCATATCACTACTAATTAACAAGTATACATTAGGACATTACTGATTTTCCCACTGTAATTCTTTCTGTTTAAAAAGAAATCATGAAAATGTTGAATGACGTAGCACGTCTTCACCAGAAAGCTTATTAAATATGTGGTCCCTTTTATATATATATATATATATATGTATGTATGTATGTATGTATGTATGTTTTGTTTTGAGACAGGGTCTCACTCTGTCGCCCAGACTGGAGTGCAGTGGTGTGATCTCAGCTTACTGCAGCCTCCGCCTCCCAGGCTCAAGCGATCTTTCCACCTCAGCCTCCAATAGAGTAGCTGGGACTATAAGTGTGTGCTACCACGCCTGGCTAATTTTTGCATTTTTTTGTAGAGACAGGGTTTCACCATGCTGCCCAGGCTGGTTTCAAACCGCTGAGCTCAAGGGATCTGCCCAACTTGCCCTCCCAAAGTGCCGGGATTACAGGCATGAGTCACTGCGCCTGGCCCTAAAATATATTTATAGCAGACATTTTCTTTTCTGAGTTAAATCTGGCCCCAGCAGTAAATCAAAGATTGCTTAATATGCTGCAGAGAGGCTGATCAGACCACTTAGTAGCGATGGGCTTAAAATCTGTGTTCTTAGCATAAGCTTTAATTGTCAGTGAACAGTCCTTATTTCTGTTCCTGCTACATCCATTGATCTTTATTGTTTCTCTTCTTTCAGAACCAGAATGGATACAAGAGCAGGGAATAAAGTTCGCTTTAAAAAGCTGCAACATTTTATTAATCAAATCACTCAATTTAAAAGTGCTTTTAGACTTTAAAAATAAGTACTTTAGCTTATATGGCTAAAAAAAAAAATTATCACATCCGTCTCTCTATAAAATTGTAAATATGAAAAATTTCAAATATTGCTACTTGTTATCATATCTGTAGCAAGAAATGAATAGCATTAAAATTTTTGTATACACAGAGAAAATGAGTCTTCCAGGAATTTATGGTGGGGAAAAAAAAAAAAACCTTTAGAAAAGCAGTATGTCAACAATGCTTCTAAGTACAGCTAAGAGCACTATACTTCAGAATGCAAAGAAAGGAAACTAAGGGAGACTTATTAAAAAAAAGGTTTATAATAGTGACAGAAAAAAGTTTAATATGCAAATAAGGCTTTAAGACATCTTTTTTAAGAACTGACAATCAGTACCTTTTTAAATTTTCCTTGTCGTTTTGCTGCAGACTGCCCCTGGGAGTTAGAACGACATTCTGTAAGAAAACATGCATAATCTACACAGGATGGAGACAGAACCTCTGTCTAATTGTCTTTCAGTTTATGTTCCACCTGTGTTACACCACTTAGAAGGCTCAGGTCTGTGATTAAGATGGCATGCTTTTAAAGAAAGCAACATTGCCACTTTCATTCCTTACATAAGAAAAAGTACTCAAATATGTTATTACTAAGAGTACGTCAACTTCTTATTGAAAAATTTAGTAGATCAAAATCCATTACTTATAAAAGCATTTCTTAAAATAGTAAATTTAGTTGATGGTCTAGTCTGATTAAAGGGTACCACAACAACCCCACTGCGTATGCATTCTTATAAAAAGCAACGAAGTTACTGTGAAAGTCAAAGTGAAGTGAAAGTTACCTTCCCAACTACCAAAAAACAAGAAAACGCTAAACCACTGAGAAAAGATTACATAAACAATGTGATGGAAGTTATAATGAACTCAACAGCTTTAAGTTACTGCTTTCTCCCAGGAAAGTCTCCCTTGATAAATAGCTACCATAGTTAACACCACATATTTATAATTTAATTTCACAATTGTCTCCTAAAACAATGTAACTGGGAAGTAGTAACTATTTCTGAATTGCTAAAACCCCACTTTTACTAATAATGCTTTTCTGTTATACTCTTCACAAGTAAGCAGACTCTTCAAAGTGTCATCTGTCATCTGAATGAAAATTCACAGCTGACGCCCAATAGCTGAAGCAGCTATGCTTCCTGTGAAATGAAATCTACAAAAAAAACTACCAGGGTTTCTTAAATCAGTGCATGTATTAATTACAAACCATTAACTATTGATTTACTTCAAATTATACTAAAGTACGTATGTATAAACAGTATAAACTGAAATGAGACCCAAGAAATGTCAGGGTAGGCAACTTTCTAAGCACAAGTTTCCCCAATTATGCTTCAATGACAGTAAATAAATGGCCTTTGGTTCAATAGTGGCAAAAAATAAATATAATTCTTAAGATGTATGAGAACTACTCATTTTGATAACAGCATTTATGTAGCAGGCTTACTTAGTTCTGTAAGAAGTAATAGTATAGATAAATGCAAAACTGTTAAGAATGACAACTTTTACTGGCATTGAGCTAAAATGATTATTATGACAAAAGGTGATAGATCTATATAAACATCATTCTCATAATAAATTTGTAATGAAAACATAGAAGGAAAAAACAAAAACAGGTAGGTACTTATAAAACTGTAACATATATGTCTAAAGTACAACAACCAGAAACGTATTTCTAAAAAAAGCATCATTTTGAAATTAAAAGGCAATACCAAAAGAAATATCTCATATTTTCCTACTTAACCATGTGAAATTCCAATGAGAAAGGTCTGTAGAAGTGTGAAGAAACATGTTTTAGGGTAATTGTTCTGACTACTTTTTAAAAGCACCCCAAGATAATCTGATTTATTCCTATGTCCATAATCTTATATGGACAACCAATCTTATTGGTTAAATTTCTATAACATGTTCTAATCTTAAATATCACATGTATTTAAGCCAAGTTTGATTTGTATTTACATGTTTCACAGGAAGTTCAAGTGTATTAGCCATAGGAGGTAAGACAGGTTCAGGGCCTGAGTACTGTAGGCTTGTGAAAAAGAAGCCTAAATATTTCAAAAGTAGGATACATTTTAAAAGACAACTAAATATTAACTGACTTTCACTAGTAACCTGGGAAAAAAGGATTAAATTTTTTTCCCCAAGAGTATATCTTCTCTTTTATCCATTCTGAAATGTGGAATTAATTCTTATCTTTAAAGAAATGAGATTTTTAAATAGGTAATTTCAGTGTTTAAAAAACTAATACTTACAGCTTTCTTTCCTAGTTCAGTCTTTGACAATGTTAAGGATCCTGCAAGATAGCATCCAGGTCCTGCCCCTTTAGGTATTCTAAACAAGAGAATTCAAAGAGAAAAAAAGCAACAAAAGAGAAAGTTTCACAAAGACAAGTAAGGGGAAAAACATGAAAACAATTCCACACTGAATTCATTCCCATAGCTAAGACTTCAAAAATCAAAGGAAGAAATAACTTCAGCCAAAAAAAAAAAAATGACTACATCCTCTAAATTTAGCCTAGATGTCATAAACTGACATTAAAAGGACTACAGTGTATAAGATGGGCAGTAAGTATAAGCAATGTTATCACTTACTTATCATCAGGTAAGGAAGTAACAAAGAATGGCTGGTTATATTTGGGTGGTAATGTCAAATTGCTTGATTTCTTCTTCCCTAGAAGTGCAAAACTATGATTTTCATGAATATCTAAGCTCAAGGTATTAGACAATCTATGAGAAACAATAAATGGAAGGTCTTTAAGGCGTTCCAAATCACTGATTTGCTCATGGCGAATCTGTAGTCGAATTGTATAATCTCCTTTCTCCAGTTTCAAAGAATACTAAAAAAGAAAAACAACATTTGGGAAAAGTTAAGTTTAACCAAGTCAACGGAAATCACTGAAAGAGGATAAAGTGAAAGTTA
Organism: Pan troglodytes; assembly: GCF_028858775.2. NCBI lineage: Eukaryota > Metazoa > Chordata > Mammalia > Primates > Hominidae > Pan > Pan troglodytes. The sequence goes on along the minus strand of NC_072412.2, from coordinate 108,259,477 downwards.
CCATTCACAGACTTGCTCATAATATGTGAGGTACAGTGCAAGGCACTAACTATCCAGACGTTCATATAACACATAAAGTCCCTAGTACGCTGGTGAGCAGACAGGATCAGGGACATCAAGTGACTTGCCTAACATCACACAGAGTAAAGTATAAGAGAGCTGGAGTCAGGTCTGACTTCAAAGCCCTCATTCTTTCCAGAACGACAGAATACTCCCACACTTTTAGCAAAACTCAGTGTCTGCTTGAGAATGACAAAAGCAGTGATTTTCTAGTTCATGGGTCCCTCAGAGACATATAAGAAACAGTACCAAAAAAGTGAGCAAAATTGAGGCACCATAGAATATCTAGGACAAATACACACACACACACACACACACACACACACACGTGTAACTTATGACTACTGGTAATCCTTATTTCCTTTTAGAGAGGGGGACTCACTATGTTGCCCAGGCTGAAGTGCAGTGGCTGTTAACTGGTGCAATCATAGTGCACCATAGCCTAGAGCTCCAGGGCTCAAGCGATCCTCCCACCTCAGCTTCCTGAGTAGACGGGATCACAGGCATGTGCCACCATGCCCAGTTGATCTTCAAATTACAACCAAAATGTCACTCCTTTATTACAGACAGGAAAAAAACAGGAAACCAATAGAGATCAAGGGATACAAATCTATTATCCACTTAACAGGTTCAAGAGGAAGAGATGCTGTATCCTGTGTCAGCCACTTTTTCTGAGATTTAAAAAGTAACCAAAGTAATAGCACTGCAGTAGGCCAGTCTGTAATGAGATGTGACTGCTACTTGCTTTGAGGAAAATCGATACCATTCCTTTAACAACTAATTGAAAAAAATCTCCATAAATTATTTTCATTTGTCAACATAAAATTATACATATTACAGGAAATATCTCATTTCTTTGCAGTAATATCTAAGGGATAAAATGTCTATAAATTATGTGATTTTTCCCTTCAATAAAACAGCACAAAGCATAGTGCCTGGTATGTAGTAAGTGCTCATTACAGAGTTGTCCAACGAGGCAGTAAATTTAAAAGTACAAATGAACTGAAGACATGCGGCCACTGCTGCAGTGCTCTCTTTAGCCCCCTCAGACTTAGGATCATTTCAAGAGGCTCGCATCTCTTTGATGCATGCTTTGATGATTCTACCTTCAGATAGGTAGAATCAGTGTATAGGAAGGAGAAACACCACACACCAAAAGTTATGCTGGCCAGTGTGGGCAAGGTTCACCCTTGTCCTCCTCTAATTCAGCACAACTACACGGTGAAATAGTTGACACAATCTGTTCTTCACCGACTACAACAAACAGGCTCTCACAGTTTGCAAAAGTACTAAACACAAAGCTATAATTTTTGTTTTTTTAAAAGTATGAACATTACCATAACAAGAAACCAGGATTTTGTTAGTTCAGGAAACAGCTTCCGTTAATTCTAAAAATCACCATCAATTTTATACCTGATGTGGATAGGCATCGCCTGAACCCATCTGTCTTTTGTTCTGGTCAAAAATAATCCATAGTTGGCTGTCAAATTCAGATTCATATAATAGTTCACAAAGTAGTGGGCAGCTTGGAGTTACTTCCCCACTCTTGGGCTATTAAAAAACAAAAAAGATTACTTGGCATGATTTGCATATAATTTCTGATACAAATTTTTAATATTGTTATTGACATGAGACTTTTTCATTTAAAAAACATTAAAAATACTTGTGGTAAAAAATTTTGAAAATATAGAACACACAGTATTTTAGCACTTATAAAAGTCACTGCTCTCTTACAAACTTTTAAAAATACACACCTGGCTATGTGTATTCATTAATAAAGCAACATATACATACTTCAGGACCTCTAATTACTTTATAAAACTGAAATGTGAAAATTCACTGAAACCAATCCATTTCCCTAACATTATAACCAAATTGATGTGTGTTTCAGTAACAGTTTTATTGAAATCTCATTGATCTTACAACAATTCTTTGGTCCAGCATTTAAACTGGCCTCCATTACTTTTGCCACCCATCCCACCTGGGAGCTACTCTGACCTTTCCCTGTTCCAGTGCCTTCTTCGCAGAAAGCAATCAGGCCCAGCACCATCACCAGAAGGCAGATGGTATTTCTGAGCCATCTAATCACCCCTGGGTCAGATGGCACCAATGGACAGTGATCAGTGATTTTATAAACTAAGGCTTAAGGCTAGGTCACCACTCAATTACATTTTGTGACTTTACAACTGAATGGTATTTAATTACAAATTATAATTTCCTAAAGAGTAATTCCAAATTAACCGTTAATCACTTGATTCTGTTTTTTATATATACCATATACACTGTCCTTCCATTTTTGATTCTATGAATCATAAATAAAACACAAAAGTTCATCCTAAGGGTACACTTTACTAGGCAAACACTTACTTGATGAAAGTTATATGTCAGGACCACCTCATAAAGTTGACGGTTATTTGGCAAAACATCTCTTGATCCTAAAGGTTTTGTTTTTGCACTCACTGGGCTGTAATGAGGAAACTACATAACTGGTTTGATTCAAGAGTTCATTGAATGAGACAAATAAAACCATATGCAACAAAATCTGTAACATATTGCAAAAAGTGCAGATGAACCTTCCTGAGAGCTATCCTTTTCAGTATACTCTACAATATTTTAATCACTAACTTACATAATTATTTGATTGAATCATATCAATACATACAGTTTAGATTTTGCAATAAATATGACAAAGGCAATCTTTTCATGGCAAAAACATTTTCAAATGTGAACAAACAGCTCTCAATACAACCAAATCCTAACACTAGGGTGACAACTAAAAGTGTTGCAAGACAGGTTCTGATTTGTACCCCTTGTGCAAACTGTTGACAGTACTGTGTTGTGTGCAGCACAGACCTCCCCAGACCCCTGCCGCTCACCAGATGGCAGGGGACACACTCAGCCCTCCTCCTGGCCGAGGGAATGGTATTTCATATTTTTAGTAGTCCTCTGAAGGAAGTTGCTAATGTACAGATTTTATAAAGGAGAAAACTGACACTGAAGAGTAAGTTTTAAATATAGTTTAAAATGTCAGTGAAACATAATCTACTCTAAATTTAGCTCCAAGTTTTTAGATTTAGGAAGAAAACATCAGGATGATATAAGTTGGATATATCTTCAAAAGCTGGATGTTTTAATTTTTATTGATAATTCTAGGAAGCAGTATATCTTTAGACATTACTGTGTCACTGACTATTGTCCCTAACTGGTTATTTTAATACACTTAAGACTAGGCTTCATGCCGATGAGTTAAGGTCAGATTAAACAAAAGAAACCAGGTATCTTTATAACACAGTGAGTATGTGAACACAGGTCAAGGTGCCCTGCTTTTGTAAGGGGAGCTGCTGAGGCACAAACAGCAGGCTACAGTACTTAAGTTTCTACCATTTAATAAACAGTTTCTAATGGTATTGCAGTTTCTAAAAATGACTGCATTAGGATTCACAAAATAATATCAGAGAGAATGTTAACTTGCTATTTTACAGCAAGAAATAAAAAGGTTAATGTCCACTGATCCTAACTAGTCATGACTGGGATCGGCTATCCACCATCCTTGACTTTGCTGGTCAGGTGGGACAGTGAAGCTAGAAGCTGATACTGGGGCTGCCTTGCAGAGATCTGCTGGCAAGGATAAAATTCTCACCTCTAGCATGCAGGTGGATTAAAAAAAAAAGGCCCTTTTTTAAGAGTGTAAGAGATCCCCCCAATCTATATTCAATATCTGTAGTTCCTAAAACATTGAATGATACCGCAGTGTTTGGACCCAGTTCTTCAAAGTTATGCAGGGAGCCAGATCTTCGTATTTCAAGGAGGACTGAACATCAAAGCGGTTGATTCCTTCCGATGCATGCTACAAAGGATTTCTCAAATTACTTTCTCAAACTTTACTAAAAATAAGCAATATTTTGTACCTAAAATAAATGTGTCCAATATAAAGTTTATAAGTACCCACACACAAAGCCTACTGCTATCTTCAGAACCACAGGTAATTTCCCCTCATTAAAGTTTAAATCTAACCAATGAAGTTACTCTCCAATAACACAAGTAACTGACATTAAAAATCATGAAAATGTTGTGGAACTTACAATGTTTAACTGAGGAGCAGTACACACTATCCCATGGAAAGAAATGGTATAATCAATGTTGACATCACTGAGACTTGCCCACCAACGAGCAATGCAAAATTCAATTGCTTTTCCACCCTGCAAATAAAAGTAAATAAAATATATCTCTTTTCTTATTTTTCTCAAATTACAGAATATAAATACTAGCTGTTTCAGAGCAATTCTATGTTTTCAAACTTTTCCTGTTTGTAGCAAGAAAACTCAAAAATTTTAACAGCTATGCTAAGTAAGAGACAAATCATTTGCAGAGATATAGTGTATTTAAATATACATAGTTATGTACTCATAACCCTATGCTTCTTGTCATAAAAGATCCTAGGCAGCTTCTGAAAGCACATATAATAAAGCAAATGTGATTTTATTATTTCGAAGTGAAATAAAAAATTAGGACCAAAAGAAAAATAATCAAGTATAACGACACAATAAAGATACTTCAACTTTGTAAGGCATACTCAATAGGCACAATTGAGTTTGGGCTCACGGCTACCTGGCAACCAAAACAAAATGACATTATGGTCATTTACATCTTTCTCCCTATTAAAAAATAAAGATAAGAAAAGGAAAAAAAAAAAACACCTGCTCTTAGCACTGAGTTTTAAAGTAAGTTTTCTAGTAATCAGTGATTTAAAAGTTTAAAAAGATGAAGCAACACTGATCCATGGAAGAACACAAATGAAAGTAACCAGAAACCAAGAGATACTGGGAAAATCCCAGAACCAACTGAAAACACAAAGGAGTGCATTGAAGGAAGAACATCAGTACTTTCACCTTCTATGGAAGAAAGACTAGTCATCATTTCCAACACCACAGATAAGAATGCAGTCTGCCATCATCTGAGATAACTTAGACATGAAGCAGTAGCAGTTTTCCTATAATGCAAATTAGCCTCATAGCTTAACAACACAGCATTAGTAAAATAAGTTAAGTGACAAGCAAACAGGTCTTAAAGAAATTAATCTATAGTACAACAAAGAATAATCTAAATCAGGGTCCTAACTACGAGGCACGAGAATCTACCAGACTAGTATGTTTCTTTGACTAAACTATTCAAGAATTACAGCCATAATTACCTCCAACTTGATTTCAAGTACCCTGATTAGATTTTCTATTTTTCTACTTCATTTTTTTGGCATTAAAAAAATATATAATCCCAACATGCTAAATACAAACTATAAAATCAAATGCAAATACTTAGTCTTAGCCCATACCAAAAAGGCAAATAAATTGTGTTAGGATTATAAACTATAATTAAACTTACTAGGACAGGAAAAGCTTCAGTCAGTGTTCCTTTCTCTGGAAGAGAACAAAACTTATAGAATTCATGGCTTCGATATGCTCTTTGCTTCACAAGCTGGACCGCATGTAGAACAAACTTTGCTGACACCTCAGAAGAACACGAACACACTGTCACTTCTAAAATAAGAAAGAAAGAAGCAAAGCTTTAAACTTATAAGACCTAAAATTGACATAAAGTGGCTTTAATAATGCCCACTTAGGGAATAATTCCCATGTAGGGACATAATAGGGATCAAAAATAAAATGTATACTCAAATCTGCATATTTCCATAAAAACAAAGAATCAACAAAATATTAATAAAGTTAGAAGACTAGAAGATTTTCTATGGGAACGAAAGAAACTGGTATTAAAATTAACCACCACCATGATGCTGCAAACACCTGGAAACAGCAAGCTGTCCATAGATGCATATACAATTACATTAATCGGGTACCTTTTAAAATCCCTCCTTGTTTTAGCTGAAAACCAGTCAATTCCAGATAAAGTAAGGAAGGTTATATTTTTGGAAACCTCTATTTTGTTATCATGCCTCAATTCCTCATTGATAACTTTTCCTAATCTCTCTTCTTGGTCTACTTGTGTACTGTGTGCGTCTACAAAGCCTGGCACGACTACTTATGCTTAACTTTACTCTGAGCCAGCGCTGGAGGTAAGCCAAGATCACCGCAATGCCAGATTGGCAGCTTTTCTAAAGAACACCCAAGCTAATTCAAGGGAACTGAAGCAAGGCGCAATGCCGTGGCTCATAAAACCAGGTGTGCAGAGAGCTCTCAGAACCTAGTCAGTTGCTAAGAATACAAAATCTAGTGTTATGACAATATTTCTAATTATTTGAAATAAAACTAAGACTGTTAAATTCTCTTAACTACTTGCATTCTAGATCATTTGATAATTTTTATTTAAAAAAACAAATTATTTTCAATACCAACCTAAACCAATCATAAATCAGTGCCATTTATCACTAAACAAGTACCCAATTCAGTATTAATTAACCATAGATTTGTATTCTTTAATTTACCAGTGCACATTTTACCAGAGCCTGGAGCTCTACAAGTCCCAGGGGCCCTATGAGAATGGGACCCCAGGAATGCTGAACACAGCAACTCTGACTCCACCCTCTAGAAGTACTGTCAAGTGTGAGCGTAATCCCAACGAAGACAAGCTATGTACCAAGTACTATAAAATCCCTAATCCTTACAACAGACTAACAACTATATTTACAGTTGAAACAGAAGTCCAGAAAATTTAGAAACCTGCCCCCAGGTAACCATTAGTGTATGGCAGAGTGTGGATCCAAACCCAGACTTCTCAATTTCCAAAGCCCGCGGCCTTGCCGCTACTCTGTGCTGCCTCCCTCTAATCCAGTTCTCTTAACTGCAATATCTTGGACTAGATGCTCTTAAGGCCTCTGGAAGCAGGGTCCTTGTCTAAGTAGCTCACCACCTTAGCCCACTGAAAAGGGCCTGGCACAGATGGTACAGAAAAATATGCTTAATGAATGAGTCTAGTACAACCCGATTATCCTCAGAAGCCTCTCACTGCTGCAATAGCTCCATTATAACCCAGTGTGCAAATTAACAGGCTATATTGGGTGCTGTTCAATTCACTGCTTTAGCTCTCAGCTTTTGCTATTATTTTGCCTTTACCTAATTACATAAAACAAGAAAAGTCTGGTATTTCCTGTGATACCAGGTGACAAACAGATGGACAGCATACAGATAGATGACCAGAAAATGGTATGGGGAACCAAATACAACCAGTTATTCCCAAACCAGGTCATACATGTATGATTTCAATATTTCATTTTCAATAAAGTCTCAGATGTAAATATATCTGTACTTTCATACAAGTACAAAAAACACACTCCTAAGTAAAATACAAGCCATTTTTACTAATGACACCTATCTACCTTATAGGGTTCTGACGGGACTAGACAAGATAATCTCTGTAAAGTGCTTAGCAGAGGGGCCAAATCCAAGAAGTATCAACAATGCTGGCTACTAATTTAAATTGGGTGACACTTTCTTGACAGCCCATATTTGCTTCCTTCTATCAATGGGAGTGAGCTCTGACAACTGACATACTCTTCTATACTGACTGCTAAATTGTCAATTTAGGACACACAACTTGTGAAGGAAAATATGGTACACCCACAGCTCTTGTATAAAAGAATGACATGAGCACTCTCACAGGACTATAACATGTTAATTCAAGAGCTTTGTGTTAGGCAATCATTTACTCTCAAAATTTCAGAGACACTGAAGTGAAAATCTCTTATAAACAGAGCTTCAAAGATTAAAGCTCTATTTCTAAAATTCTGAGAGTTTAACAGTTTGAGGTTTAAGCAACAGCTGCATTGTTTAAACTGATTTGTAGTATTTTAAAAATTAGGCCGGGCCCGGTTGCTCATGCCTGTAATCCCAGCACTTTGGGAGGACGAGGTGAGTGTATCACGAGGTCAAGAGATCGAGATCATCCTAGCCAACATGGTGAAACCTCGTCTCTACTAAAAATACAAAAAATAGCCTGGCGTGGTAGCACACGCCTGCTAGTCCAAGCTACTCGGGAGGCTGAGGAAGGAGAATCGTTTGAACTGGGGAGGTGGAGTTTGCAGTGAGCCGAGATCATGCCACTGCACTCCAGCCTGGCGAAAGAGTGAGACTCTGTCTCAAAAAAAAAAAAAAAAAAAAAAATTATTACCAGGTAAGGCATTATTCTAAACTAAGCTCAAACCTTAAATATTAAAAACATCTTAAGATGGCTTAATTTCCTGTATGGGCCAATGCAAAATTGTACTAGATCTTAAAAACGTTTTGAACTTTACAGAAAGTCTAAGGTACCCAAATACATATATTAGTACCAGGGAAATACATGTTACAGATAAACGAACCTCATATAGCTATAGTCATTAGAACGTAAACAGAGATAAGCGGTCACACAGATTTTAATTTTACCTACCAGCCCATGTTGCACCCTCAGGAACCTCAATAAAATGCCTTCGAATTTGACCAGGTTTAAAGTGTACATCTGTAAACGCTAGATCATAATGTGATGATTCATTTACTCTGAAAATTAATAAAAGTAATTAAATGTATATATTTATTATAAGACCACAGATACTCTAGATTTCATTGGATAAACGCAAAATAACAATTCATTGGAAATAAACACAGGGACTTAGAAGCTGGTTACAAAACAGTAGGTACGATATTGTTCAATTTTTGCAGTAGGTTAGCAGAGATAACCTCTGAATAGCAGAGTATAGATGATTCTACTTTTTGTCTATTTTATGATTTGTAAGATACATTCACACACACTATTAAAAAAGCATTCTCTTTTTTGTTAAAGGCATTCTACAACATTCACAGAATTTTCCAATTACCAGATTCCAAACTACAGTGAGTCCTAGATGTTAAAATCAATGATAAAGTTTTATGTCACTGGTATTATAGCTATGAGACTTGTGTTAAATTAAGCTCCTCCTGTAGCTTCAAAACACTCCCATGATGTAAAATAGTAAAGAAAGGCAAACTACTTTCAAAGCATTTTTGTAAGAAATCAATGAAATAAAGTTCAAATGCATAACTACCCACCACGGAAACAAATTTTATGCTAGAGACAAATTCTTGTCAGTAGGACAAACGGTTAAATGAGTGCCTACTACATGAGGCCCTGTTATTAGGAGCTAGAAACGTAACAAAGAAGAAAATATGATTCTTTAACCTAGACAATCTAGCATGGAGAGAATCATCATCAGAGACATTTAACATAAGATGCTCCAGATAGACAGGAAGAGTTACGGAGCCTGGGAAGCTTCCTGAAGGAGATTGCGTGGCAGCTGACTCCTGAAGGTCTTACACATTACCTGGTCTAAATTACTACTGGACTTTGAGGGAATATACGGCTGAGAATTTAACTGTTGCACAATTTTTCCACGTGTATACCACTCTTTAAATTTATTCTCCTCAATTTCATCCTGTGTTTCTCATGGGCTGAGATCTATTGCATACTTAATATTTACCAGAGTAACAGAACTGTTAGTTTAGAATTTCCACTTGGTTTCCAGTACTCTCACAATCCCAATCTCACCTTCATCCACTAGATAATTTATTTTACACATCCTGTAAAACAGTAGTCTCTGTGCCTTTGGTGGGCTCACAGTGAAAGAGTGTAAGTTAAATAAAAAATTACAACATATTGGCTAAAGTCTGTCCAGGGGCATGTAAAATGTGCCACGAAGCAGAAAGAAGGGACTCCCTTCACCCAGGGATGACCAGGAATGCACCTGGTCATTAACTGAAGAGACAGGAAATTGAAACCAAGTTATCAGCTGTGCACATGCACAAATTCTGAGAATCCTAGAGTGCCAAAATCAGTGAGTTGGCCAAAATGTGTAATTTGGTGTATGGAATGACAGGAAACACTGGCTAGGGCTATAATTGTGAGGGAGCATCGTTTGCTATTTTAAGGAGCTTGAACTTGACCTTTGGAGGTGCCACTGATATACTTTAAGCAGGAAGTAATATAATCTGCTGATTTTTCCTTGGTTCCAGAGGAATAAGATGGGAAGTTAAGAGTTTCTTAACTTCTGCTTCTACAGTAGATAACTAGAAAAGTGGAAGCATTAAGAGAAGAGAGTAAATCCCAAACATGACAGAGACAAAAAGGGCAGGAATGGAGGGGAGTGAAGTAATACTGTCAAATACTGCAGTGGGATCGGGTCAGACGAAGCCTGAGTTATCCTCTGAACTGGGCAATGCAGAGCTCAGAGTGACTGTGGTGGAAATAGTTTTGATGCAGAGGTAGGGCAGATGCCAGGTGCCATCAGTTACTCTCAGAGCGCACAAGAGTCAGTATGGCTGACTACATGACACCTAAAAATGCTAGCTGGGAGCAGAACTAAGACAAAATCCCCATTACCTGGTTCTGTATTAGTGATCATTAAAAGTCCACAAGACTCCATGAATAGTCATTAAAATCTTAGATGTACCAGTAAGCTGTGAGTAACCTGTTACTTACTTTGCTGCTATAACTGCAGTGATCGGAACTCTGAAGAGCGGACCTGCGTTAGGGGATGCTATATCATAGCCACATACCTTGAAAAAAGAATTGGTAAGTGTCAATATCCATAAGCAAATGTTTAAAAGAGGGGGGGAAGGTCTAAACTATTGACAGAATAAATCAATCTACTCTTAATCAAGGTCTTAACCAGAGGTTGACACCAATTTCCTGACACTAGGTCACATAATTAATAGCAAACAGCCCAAACAAATGTATAGCAACATTTGACCAGTTGAAATGGGAAAATGAGACGTCAGGTACAAAATAAGTGCATTTTAATTACTCCCAACTGAAAATTAGCTCAAACTAGTACTACAGACAACTTTAGATATGGAGATACTGTTGTGATACTATTCTATGCCTGGTTTACAACTATTTGTTTAACAGATGCTTTCTTCATCTGAGTACTAAAAGGTATAACTGGCTGGGTGTGGTGGTTCACACCTGTAACCCCAAAGCCCTGGGAGGCCAAGGCAGGAGGATCACTTGAGGCCAAGAGTTCAAGACAAGACTGGGCAACATAGAGAGATCCTGTCTCTACAAAAATAAAAAAATTTAGCCAGGCTTGGTGGTGCACGCCACTAGTCCTAGCTACTCAGGAGGCTAAGGTGTGAATATCACTTGAGCCTAAGAGTTCAAGGCTGCAGTGAACCACGATCACACCACTGTACTCCAGCCTGGGCAACAGAGCAAGACTCTGTCTCTTAAAACAACAACAACAACAACAACAAGAAGCAACTGCAGCTTTGTTTAGCTGACAAAAGAAAACACCAGTTAGAGGGAGATCTAATTGAAAGGTTCTGCTGTACCTCTTCTTTCCTTTTACTTATTCATACAAGGACAAAATATGATTCTTTAGAAACTCACTGCTTAAATGAATATAGACACACCAGAAGAACTGAATAACCTGGCAGATGGATAGGTCTAGTTATTTCTTAGCAAGAAAGCAATATATTGCAAATATACTTTGGATTTTTTTTTTTAACCTTTTAAACATTTTAAAGAGTGAAGAAAGTAAAAATGAAGATACATCAATACCTCTGTATAATGCAATCCTTCTCTTAAGCCCCTGGGATCCACACGTATGTTTATGTGTCTACATTGATTCATGAGTTCCAAATGGCTGGGACACTGAACCCAAGATGAATTTGAAGTCAGAGCTAAATGAAGCTGAAGGGATATTTTTTCAGAGTTTTCTGGCACGAAAAAGACCAAAAATTAAAGATGAGTATTTTTTTCCTTTTTTCCATTTAAAAATGTTACATCTTTCCAAAAAAATTTAGCGACTTAGTTTGGTTGGCTGTAAAATGCATCCAAAACACAGCTTAAATAAAACAGTCAAATAATCTTCCTTACAATTTAGATTACTCATGATTCATTTATACTTTCACCAAGCACTGGTATGACCTTAAAATAAAGAGTTTAAGTGAATGTTTTCATTACTGCACACAGGTCATAGTATTCAACTGAAATGAAGACAGCCAGATAATAGCGATGATTATTTTTGTTCACACCTAATCGAGCTGCAGTTCTCCTAGACTGCTTCTACTTTTCATTCTTCAACAGAAAGCTCTGTCTTATACCTAAGTAGGTAAAGTGGAAAAGAAATTTGATATTTTATTATCCACAATTTAATAAAGCTGTGGGTCACTGAGGCTCATTCTACTGTTTTCCCTGGTAGTTTAAGATGCTAACTAAATTGCCATTGTACAAGGACCCCAAATTGCTCTAATATTTTCTCTTATGACTAAGATTTAAAATAATCATACTGTCAATTCATGTATTCTCTTCACAACACTGGCCCAAACAGCAATTCTTTATTATGATACCACTCATTCAAATAGCAAATGTGAATACGTCAGCTTACTGCCAGCCTATTACTGACCTGTGTTCTCCGGAAATACAGGTTCAATGCCAACGCCATGATCTGAAGGTGCAGCCACCTGAACAGGATCTCGGAGGTAGATGCCACGGTTATTTCCAACAGTAACAGTAAAACCTAATTTATTAGCAAATGATGTATTCTGAACGAGGTAGTCATAGGCTTTATCAACCTAGTGAAAATAATATACATGGTAAGATATAAATGGTTGGGTCAAAAAATATTTTGTTGCAAATTACCAATCAATTTGATTTCAGTTGTAAAACAAAAAGTTAGTGTCTATATTCACCTCTCAAAACTACCTAGTACCCCAACTAAGAGAACAATTCTACATTTTTAGAAACAACACCAGTCACATCTTCCACTCCACTCTATTCACACTGTTATTCTCAAGTGACCAAATTTAGGAATTAATCCCTATGCCGTTATGATTGGCCAGTTTTTGACCTCGATTTCTTTGAATTTCTAACCTCTACATGGCCTCCATCTATTACATTTCTTGATCTTAGTGCAACAGATTTGTCTTAACTACAAAATTTGTTTGTGTATCCTTTTTGCTTGTAGTTCTATGGCCATATAATCCATAATTCAACTGAATCACTGTTATAAAACAAAATATTACCCAATAATATCTAAGATATTATCTCAATGATGCTTTACAACCCATTTTTCATATAGGCAACAATACCTGAATAATACCATGTCCTTGAGCAAATACTTCTATATTGTCAGCCTTCACTGCAGTGTTTTCTAGAGCTCTTCTGACTGAATGAACTGTGTAGTCAATGTTATTAGCTTTCAGACCTAAAATTAAGAAACAAAAACAAGTAGTGTAGCACTCACTATCTGAAACCTTAGCCGCCCACCTGTATGATCGATCACCTGTAGACCCTCTGGTGTTAATGTCTTGTGTTCTAACACTCATTTTAAAATCTTTTTTGAAGACCTGAACTAAACAGTCTGACTCAAACTACCTGCATTACATGAAGGCTTCATTCCACAAAAATCACTGTGTTCTCATTATGTGGTGGGCAGAGAGACTGGTGTGGGCTTTGTGGCGTAATATAAACGTACGAAGCAGGTATCTAAAAGCATGTGAATGACATTTTCTTTCAAACACTGCTGGGTTAAACAAGATGTCTGTTGGCTGTGGTGTTCAACCCAACTGTATGTTATAAACCCCAGGGGAACTCAAGCAAAAAAGATGCTGAGGTCTCATGACAGACCAATTAAATCAGAATCTCTGAGGACTGTCCCAGAGATTGTTATTTATTAAACAACTCTCAGATGATTCTAGGGTACAGCCAGATTGGGAATTACTGTTTTATGGGAAGAATATGGAGGCCACCAATTCGTAAGATGAGTGCTGTATCATTCTTGTCCTCTCCAGAGCTCATTAAACACATAAACATTGATGATATTGTCAGACATCAGAGGAACTGACAGATAAGCAGCCTCTTAGAGAATGTACAGGAGTCTGCAAGGCCACAACATGGCAGACAGGACTTCGAGGCAGAGTGTAGTACACCCAAAGATGGAGGCCAAGAGGCCTTGAAATACCTGGTGAGGCTGAAGAGAACTAGAAAGAGGGTCATGTTAGGATCCATCCTAAGAGTGTGGGCTCAACCTAGAGAAGGATGTAGCACTTGAAGTGGTACATCATCACAGGCTTATGCTGATAGCACCAGTGTGGACAGGCCATGCTGAGGAGATGTGGTGAGCAGAAGAAACTGTGGTGTGGGTGAGAAAAGGGGTGAAGAAAGGAGGCAGGGGAGAGACAACTTAAAGAGGGACGTTTCTGAGGAGGGAGCTTCACAGCAGCCTGGCTACCCTAAATCTGAGTCCTGGCTAAGCCCAGTGCCACTCTATTTAATCCTGTGCACCACTCTAGAAATCCCTCCTTCTCTTTCTACCTCATTTTGCTCACGGCATCCATTAACCTCTAACACGCAACATCTACAGTTTTTTATTTTGTTCAGAGTCTGTTTATCCCAACTATAATATATATAATGATATAACCTCCACATAGGCAGTTATTTTTGATGCTTTGTTCACTAATTTAGCCCCAGAGCTAAAATACTGCTTGACAGTCGTTAACAGCGGACAGCCAACAAATATACTGCTGAATAAACACACATTCAAATTATCATTATCACATAAGTTATTCGTTACCTTAAACTCTACTTTGTGCCCAGGGAATTATCAATTCTACCACATGTTCTTACCATGAGAGCTTCAGAAAACAAAAATATTGGTCTGCAATAATATAAGGACAATAAAGAACACGCTTACCTGAAAGGATCAGGGCAATGCCTCCACATGCATTGGGGGAAGACATAGATGTTCCATTCATTAGCTGCGTCCCTCTCAGTGTCCAGTTAGGAACAGAAGCAATGGCTCCTCCTGGCGCACTGATACTCACACCAAGGGCCCCATCAGCACTAAACGGAAAGCCATTGAAGTTTGCTTAGGATGGTGAAAGCTAAACATACATGGGCATTTTTAAGACGGCCACTGGTTAAATCCAATAGTATAACACTATGTACTAACTGCACTCATTACAAATAATGACAAAGATACTATTATGAAGAATCAATGGGGGAAAACACCCAGCATAGCCATTTTCCCATAGGCAGCATTTATTTTTTCCTTGTAAGTGTACAGAAATGTCTGTGTGTATATACATATCTGGGCATGTGTGACAGGCCACAGTGTCAGGTATATTTAGAGAGAGAAAATAAATGTCACTGTTCTGACTCTTTGATGAGTGTACATCTCTCTTATCTGTAATAAGAAACTTTCCTTCTGTTTAAGGTCTAATATAGCACTGTACAATAGAAATATAATGTGGGCCATATAAATTAACATTTTCTATAAGCCACACTTAAAAAAAGCTAACAAGACATTAATGCAATTAATTTTAGTATGTTTAACTAGACATAGCAAAAATATTAGCATTTCAACATGTAATTAATAGATACAAAGAAAAATGAATTAGTTTACATTGTTTTTTTTGTACCAAGTCTTTGAAATTTGGTGTACATTTTATACTTACAGCATATCTTAACGCAGACTAACCTCACGTCCCTGACTGCTGCCATACTGGACAGCTGAAGTCTAACAGGACTGTCCAGCTGAGGGCTTCAAACAAGCAAAGTCTGATGAATTAAAACCCTCAGAATTCATAACCACATTATCATCCAACAAAGCTCTGTCCTCTGCCCCAAGTAAAGAAGGAATGGCACAGAATAGCACACTTCCGCCTCCCTGGCTAAGTGGCCACACATTCCCCACAGAGGCTGCCAGACTCTCCTTATACCATCTCCCAACTGAGTGAACTATTTTTACTCTTGGGTAGAAACACTAGAGCAATTTGGCTTTACATTTTTATAGAGAACTGAAAGCAATACATATATATTCCTCTTGAAATGGGCTGACGGCACCTCTTTTAGGAACTATCTTAGAACAATTACTACTAGGTAAATAATCTGTTGACCTGTAAAGATGCTCACAATGTAATACTGAATAACAAGTAGGCTACAAAGGTGCCTGAACAGTGTCATCTCCCACTAATTCATGGAAGAATGACTAAAAGGATGTTCATCAATATGTCACCTGCACATATCACAGATAACAAGGTTTAGGGTGATTTTCTACCTTCTTGTTTGCACTATATTGCCTAATGGTGTTCAGAATGAGCATTGGTATTTGATAGCATTGGAAAAAATAACTGGAAAGAGTCATGAATTCTGACTACTTATTGCTCTTTATTAATTTTCCACTAGCTTGTTAAAGTGGTAAATGATAAAGCATTTCTAGATGTTTAAATCAGTATTCTAAAAATGAGTCTCAGCTGGGCTCAGTGGCTCACACCTGTAATTCCAGCACTTTCGGAGGCCGAGGCAGGCAGATCACGAGGTCAGGAGTTCAAGACCAGCCTGGCCAACATGGTGAAACCCCATCTCTACTAAAAATACAAAAATTAACCCGGTGTGGTGGTGAGCGCCTGTAATTCCAGCTACTTGGGAGGCTGAGGCAGAATTGGTTGAACCTGAGAGGTGGAGGTTGTAGTGAGCCGAGATCATGCCACTGCACTCCAGCCTGGGTGACAGAGCAAGACTCTGTTTCAGGAAAGAAAAAAAAAAAAAGTCTCATGAAACAGAAATGTTTCCTTAAAATTCAAAAAAAGCCAGTTAATATTTTTCTTCTCAATTACAATATATAATAAAATTTCACGACCTGTTTATGTAGCTGTGATTACATGCACCCACCACCATGCCCAGCTAAATTTTATATTTTTAGTAGAGATGGGATTTCACCACGTTGGCCAGGCTGGTCTTGAACTCCTGACCTCAAGTGATTCACCTACCTTGGCCTCCAAAAGTGGTGTGGTGGGATTACAGGCGTGAGCCACTGCACCCGGCCCAGACATTTGGTAATACGTCTTTAAGAAATATGCCACACGTGCAAATTGCCTGGAAGTCAGTAGTTGCTGTGTGTCTCAGTCAATGCTGATGCAGAGGCAGCGTTTTTCAAAGATTACAGAACATGCTCTGTTCAGTGACCATTAATCAATGTTTCATATTTTATACCATCTAATGTAATAATTAAAGCAAATTATTTCTAATATTATTTCATGTTTATGAAAAATGAAACAAATTCAATTCTTAGAACATCTGCTTTGTGAATCAGTATCTACTTTAATCCAAGCTTCCCCCATAATTCATGAACTCCTTGGTGTTTTCTTAAAATAATTCTTTAAATGCTCTATGGCGAGTATCGGCAAAGGCTGGTTTAAACATTCTCTAATACTTTGTTTTTACATTGACAGTAAGATAAAACTTAAAATTCCAAACTCAGTTTTAGAAGAGAATAAGTTTAATAATTTTACACTTTTATTAACTGAACAAAAACACATCAAGCTTTGCTGACTTTTGGCTCTTCTCCTAAGCCACTCTTATTGAGTGTCTTTAGCTGGGCTGGCAGGGGCAGTCTACAATGACAGTGCAAAGCAAAGCTTTCTGATCCATGTGGATATCCACGGCCTGGTTGTTTTCAATGACACTTTATAATAAGCTACTAAGATAAGTTTATTTTTTAAAGAGGAAACCACCTAGAGAAAACGAGGAAGATATCTGTAACTCAAAGAATATAACATTATTGCATCTCACCTGAGCACAATCAATTTTTCTAATCTTATCTTCCAATATTCCCCACTAATCTTATACTTCAAACATACTCAGTTACTAGTTATGTCCTCAAAAAACTTTACACTGAAACCTGCTCATCTTTGGGTTCATGTTATTCTTGGCATATAGAACTCCTTTCTTCTGTCTCTCAACATCCTATCCATCCTTTAAGGTCAACTTCAATACCGTCTTCTCCATGAAGGGCTCAAGTGATTGCTCCCACCTCTGGAGTCCCATCATACTAAAATGGCATTTGAAACTCAGATCACAAACTGTTCATTTATGCCTTGCCCACTGTAGGCACTAAGGTATTTGCTGAACTAAATTCAAAGTCTATTCTTTTTATAAATTAACTCCAAACAGATGAATTAAAATAGGCTTTATTTTTCAGAAGGTGCATGTACCCGCTGATGGTGTAACGAAGAATTACATAAATTAGGACTTAATATACCTCTTCAGAAAATCAGTTCACAGAATCAGATAAATGTAGTTCAGAGGGCTTCAGGGAACCAAAAGAGATAAACTTCATTTCTCAATCAGAACTTGTTTACTTTTGGATCTCACCCAAAATTGCTCAAAGTAAGTTATAACTTCAAAAACATGAGCCACAGGTACGTGGGCCCTATGACTGTGATGCTTTATAAAAGCTTAGGGCTTTCATTTCACCAAAGTTCAAATATCAAAAACTATTTAAAACAAGGCCATCACTACTATATAAAGATATCCAAGTCCCTACTTTTTCTTTAGATTCTTATAAATGAAGAATTATGGATATAGGAATAAGAATTTATACTCAGAATAGTGATGTTCTCCATGTGACAATGAAACTATTTCATTTATTTTATTTATCTGTCCCTGAGATGAGACTGTTAATCAAAATGAAAATACTGAAAAAGAAGTAAAAACCAACAGAAAAAAACTAGCAAACTTATCTAAAACTCTGCCCTTCTCAACAGTGTAAAGTTTAACCGAATATACGTAATGGTTCCGCGTTCTACCTGCACCTACCTAGGTCCTCTAGAAGACCAAGTATATTGATTTGCAGGTAATTTCTCTCTCAGTGAATACTCAGCAACCATCATATCAGGAGAAACATAAGCACCAACACCTGTGGGATGGATTTAATCATTAAGAAAAGAAAACAAATGGGGATCCTGATTCTAAATCCACTGTTCACTTGAGTAAACTGCCTAATCTCTCAACACCAGTCCTCTCTCTAATACGATGGAAGAATAAAATTTAATAAGGAAACAAGGAAAGTCTACTATGTACCAGACATTTTACTAAGAACTTTGCTTTTGGATACAAAATACCTATCTCCCAGGATTATTTATCCCAGGATATTTTAGATTAAATATGCTAATGCACCTAAAAGCATGCATGTGTATTTCTATGAAACCACTTATTTCAGTCCACTTTAAATTATGGTCAGTTCTAGATGTGCTGGTTCCCCTACCAGACTATAAGTTTCCTGAGGACACACTTAAGGTGTACAGTGTCTTACGTGTAGCAGAGATACAGGTAACATTTCATTAACTATTGTTTTTTGTTTGCTTGTTTCTAAACAAATCTATTTCTAAAACAGGAAACTAACCAATCACACTTGATGTAGTTCCACCTGGACAACCAACTGTAGACAGGCATGGACCATTATTTCCAGCACTTGAAACATAAATTATATTATGCTTCCATACTGCTTCATTAATTACTTCACAAATTCTCCTGAAAAAGAGAGAATTCCTTTGAACATATAATCAGCCTCTATTCCCAAAGTGTATATAGTACCAAAACCTTGTTTAAATATATGGCTACATAAATTTTGGTACATCCACCCTTGGTGGAACATGATACAGCCATTCTAAGTGATATACCCTACTTGGGCTTTAGGGTAGGGAAGCAGTTATAAGGCCAAATTAAATGTGGGGAAAATGCTAGGTGCAAAACAATATATATGGGAAAATATACTACAAGGTAGTAAAATATTAGTAGTGACTCGGGCAATAGGTGGTTCTATTTCCATCCCCCAGTTAACATAGTCCTGAAGACCCACCTCAGAAGATTCGTACATACAATTATGAGTAGAAATTGACCAAAAGAACCAGTATCTTTTGTGGAAAAGGTAACTAAGGCACTAGGAAGAACTTAAGAGCAAGATTTTAAAGTGTAAGAAACCTGCTTAGAGCTTGACAGCAAACAAGAAAAATATACTGACATTAAGTAGAGGAGATGAGGTTATACCATGAAGAAGAAAATGAAGTTAACATTAAAAAGGTACAGAGCCATGCACAGGACCCTTCAAAGTTGTAAGTGTGAGTATCTGAGAAAGGGAAGAATATTAGCGAAAGAGGACTTCAAGAGGATGAAAGTTAAAGTAGAGAAAGAAATACAGTT
The DNA here is from genome assembly GCF_028858775.2 of Pan troglodytes. NCBI lineage: Eukaryota > Metazoa > Chordata > Mammalia > Primates > Hominidae > Pan > Pan troglodytes. Next base: position 108,239,476 of record NC_072412.2, on the reverse strand, counting down.
AAGTAAAATAAAGAAGTGAGAGAAGAGGGAAGAATGAAATGACTCATGATAACAGGGTGCATGTTACGAGGACCGTAAAGTGATGTCTCAAAAACCAGATGATAGCTTGGTGATGGGAATGGGGGAGAGATGATCAATAAGTAAATACTCGAGGTAATTTCAAATAGCTACTACTATGAAGAAAAAAAAGGAAGGTAACATTAGGTCAAGGCCATGACACTGGATTTGGCAGCAGAAAGACAATGAAGGCAACGAGGAAGGAGGGGAGTAGGGGTGCATCCTAGACACACTAGAATGGATTGAGGAGATGTGAAAACTGACCGAGTTAGTGAACATACGCAACCAACAGTAAGTTTTGCAGATGAGATGCAAGTCACTAAAGAGAATAGCAAAATTTCAGCAAGTCTGGGCGTCTGTCGGGTATGTATATACAACTAAGGATGGCTTCAGAGTGCTTGTGGAACTAGTAATTATAATGATAGACAGACTGTCAGATCTAAATTGCCTGGGAAGAGAAGTGAGGATGCAGTGCATCTGACAGTGAAAAAACACCAGAGTCTGTGGGTTGCATATCTCAGAAGAACTGTGAGGGAGACCTAACCAAGGAAGAGCCACAAAGGACAGCATAGGCATGCTCAGAGTTGAGACTTCAGGCATGGTGCAGTGAACAGCATTAACATCGTCACAGATGTGAACACAGGAACGGGGGTGTGCGGCCTGCGAGCCAAACAGGACTTCAAGAGGATGAAAGTCCTCTTGAACACAGTTATCATCTAACCACTGCAACTGTTCTTTCTTCCACCGTGACACTCAATCCACTTATGAAAAACATCTCATACTCTTCACTGGCTAAGGTTCTATGGCTAAACAACTGTCAAGGAACACTCACCCAGAATTTGGCCAGTGAGTTGCTTCTCCGTAACTGTAGTTGACAAGATCACACTTATGATTTATAACTTCTATCATCTATTAAAAAGATTAAGACTCTAGTTTAGGCAGCAATTTACAGAAACAGATTAGCCAGTAAAATAAGGGCATATATATAATCCTATAGTTTCTTAGCCAATCATATTCTAATTTATAAGTTACCTCCAGGCATATCACCATATACCTGGACATATAAGCACATAAACACAAAAAGGTAGGAGGAGACACATAAAAAAGTAGTCATTAAAAAAAAAAACAAAAAACTAGCATTTCTAGAAAAGAGTGGGGTTAGAGGGGGACAGAGGTAGAGGGAATGGAATGGTCCTTCCTAGGTTAAAAAATCACTAAAATTAAATATACTTTCCTACGTTAAAATGACGTACAGAATATTAGCTGAGGTTTTAAATTCCTCTTAGGCTGATGGAGAAAGCTGGCTAAGAGGTCTTTCTTTTTAAGTATCTCAAAATTGCTTGTTAGGGGATTTGCTAGAAATGACGAGTATGAAGTAAGTAATTTTTTCACAAAGGTTAGGCCAAATCCTAATAATATTTAATAAAAATAATTTAAAAATAAATTAGTAAATATTTTTGCTTTGTTAAAAGTCCTGTACACTATACATAGTTCAATGTATTCTTGGTAAACTAGGAGCACTTATAAACCTAAAAATATCCAAGATCATTAATCATTAATCTTCTGAATCAACAACTCACAAACACTCACAGCTCTTATGAGGCCTGTGCCTGTTTCCATTGTGCTTAGTCTTGTATCACCAATCTTGATGGAAAGAATTTGAGCACCAGGAGCTACCCCATTCCGTTCAGGTTCTTCTGGAAAGTGTCCAGCAGCTATACTAGCTACATGTGTCCCATGAGCTCCTAGAGACACAAAGGTGGGGAAATGACAAAACATTCTCATGGACTGAAAGTTTATTCAATTCAATTTGCATATTATTAACCATGATAAAAAGAATACACATTACTCTGCTACCCTGTTCATGGAGAGCAAAAACTCAAGTCACAAAGGAAAGTATTTGCAACATGTATAGCTGACAAAGAGCTTATATCCAGAATATATAAAAATCTTTCAAATTCACAATAAAAAAAGGGAGAATCCCCCCTTCAAACATTTAAAAAAGGATTTTATAAAAGAAGATACCCAAAGGGCAAATAAACACACGAAAGGATGTTTAATTTCATTCGTCATCTGGGAAACGCAAATTAAGCCACAAAAAGATGCTTCTACATACCTTTTAGAATTGCCAAAATATTAAAGGCTGACAAAGCAAGTGTGGATGGAAGTACATATCATACACTGCTGGCTGGAGTGAAAGCTGAACACTGCCACAGCCTATGAGCCAGCCATCCTACCTCTAGGTACACACAATACCAAAATGTGTGCACATGTAACTAAGACACCCACAAAAATGTTCATGGCAACACTGTTCATAAAATTCAAAAACTTAAAAACAACCACAAGATTCATTAACAGTAAATGGTTACATGTACATCAATTCATAGAACTGACAATTATACAGCAATAAATATAAACTACTACTATGTACTATGAGATAAAGTTCACAAAAATAAGGCTGAACTAAAGAAGTCACATACAAAAATGGATATTGAATTTTCATATAAATGAAAAAAAGGCTGAACCATCTGAAACTGCCACTATTTTATCATTTCCGATCACAAAAACAGCAACATCATATGGTCCAAACTAATGTGGCAATGGAGATCAGGATAGTAGTTAACTGTAGGAGGTGGGAGGGTACATTACTGATTAGGAAGGGGCATGATGGGAGTTTCATTATGTTTCATTTCTTGACCTGAGTTGTAGTTACAAAGAAGTGTCCACTTTGTAGTAATTCAAAGAGTTTTACAACTTGTGATTTGTATCTGTTTTTGTACATGTTATATATAAAGTAATACTAAAACAAAAAACTAGCCTTTTAGTGAAAAAGTTTCTTAAAAGACATGAATATAGAGAAATATCCCACTAGTCTCAGAAAAACAATAATACAAGCACAATGATAAATGACAACTGGCACTGGGCCTTAATGTTTGGGGACTATAGTGTGTTGGAGCTCCAGGAGAAGTAGGCAGGCATCTCTATGTGGCTTTGAACAGGGTCTGCAGCAATGCTGAGACTCCTCTGCTCTAGCCAGCTGCTGTCATGCAAGAAAACATTCGCCCAATGTTGTGGATTCTGGCTTTCTTATTTCTTTCCCCAGATAAAATTGGGAGAGCACAAGTTTAATGTGATTTTTTCCTTCAAAACACCTTACACCAGTTAGAATGACCACTATTAAGACTGACCACAGCAAGTGTTGCTGAGGATACAGAGCACCTGGAATTCTCACACACCATGGTGGGAGTGAAAAGGGTACAGCCCCTTTAGGTAACAGCTTGAATATTTCTTAAAAAAGGCCGGGTGCAGTGGCTCACGCCTGTAATCCCAGCACTTTGGGAAGCCGAGGCGGGCGGATCACGAGGTCAGGAGATCGAGACCATCCTGGCTAACACGGTGAAACCCCGTCTCTACTAAAAATACAAAAAATTAGCCGGGCATGGTAGTGGGCGCCTGTAGTCCCAGCTACTTGGGAGGCTGAGGCAGGAGAATGGCGTGAACCCGGGAGGCGGAGCTTGCAGTGAGCCGAGATCGCGCCACTGCACTCCAGCCTGGGCGACACAGCGAGACTCCGTCTCAAAAAAAAAAAAAAAAAAAGTTAAGTGGCCGGGCGTGGTGGCTCACACCTATAATCTCAGCACTTTGGGAGGCCGAGGCGGGTGGATCACGAGGTCAGGAGTTTGATGCTAGCCTGGCCAACATGGTGAAACCCTGTCTCTACTAAAAATACAAAAACTAGCCAGGTGTGGTGGTACGCGCCTGTAATCCCAGCTACCCAGGAGGTTGAGGCAGGAGAATCACTTGAACCTGGGAGGGAGAGGTTGCAGTGAGCCGAGACCGTGCCACCTGTACTCCAGCCTGGGCGACAGAGCGAGACTCTGTCTCAAAAAAAAAAAAAAAAAGAAAAGGAAAAAAAAAAATTAAGTACATGTTTACCATATCCAACTGGTTCTCTCAGCTATCAGCCCCAAAATAAATAAAAATATATGTCGACAGATACCAAAACAATCTAAACGTCCATCAATGGGAAGCTGGATAAACAAACTGTGGTGTAGCTATATAAAGAACTATTACTCAGAAATAAAGAGCCAGCTTTATAATCATAACATTAATGAATCTCAAAATCATTATGCTGAGTGAAGGAAAGAAAACCATATTTTTTATTCCACTTACATAAAATTCTGGAAAGTGTGAAATAATCTGGAGTGACAGAAAACAGATCAGTGGTTCCCCGGGATGTGGGTGGAGAAAGGCTGGATAATAAAGAGAGCAAACTTTTGGGGGTAATGAGTATGTTCATTACCTTGATTGTGGTGGTTTCCTGGATATACTGACATATTTACATAAAAGCTTATCAAATTATGTATATGTATGTATGTGAAGTTTTTGTACTTAAGCTATACCTCAATAAACTGGGAGGTAGGAGGGGGACGTTAAAGAGTTAAAGTCATCCCACTTCATTCTCCTTTTTCCCCCTACCCTGGGAGGGAGAACTTCCCCCAGAAGTAGCCACCATCCTGGAGCTGGTGTGCATAATCTTTCCATCTATATATTTAACATTTTCACGATATAAACACACATATCTATAAACACTGCATAGTACTATTCGGCATGTTTTAGAATTTTACAAGTTTTATCATCAGTACATATTTTTTCAATATAATTTATGTATTAGGGGTTTATACACACAGCATTTTGATTGCTATATAATACATTCGGCCCTCTGTATCCACAGGTTCCGCACCAACTACATGCAATTTAACCAACCACGGATCAAAAATATAAATATTAAAAAACTATAGTATAACAAATATTTATATAGCACTTACATACTATAAGGTATTAGAAGTCATGTAGAGATGCTGAAAACATATGGGAGAGCATGTCTGTAGGTTATACACAAACACTATGTCATTTTGTATCAGGTACTTGAGCATCTGAGGGACATTCCAGAACCAATCCCCCCAGATACCAAAGGATGACTGTATTTCACAGTAAGAATAACACACAGTTGTTTAAAAAATATATTTTTTTGTTAATAGGTATTTAGTTTCCAACTTTTTTGAAATCACACAGAGCGCCGTAGTGAGGATTCTTTTATCTGATTATCTGTACTCATGGGTGAATTTCTCAAGAGTTAAGATTTCGAGGCAAAATTGCTGTTCATGAGATAAATTCTATCGATGGATTTTTTTTGAGACGGAGTTTCGCTCTTGTTGCCCAGGCTGGAGTGCAATGGCACGATCTCGGCTCACTGCAACCTCCGCCTCCTAGGTTCAAACGATTCTCCTGCCTCAGCCTCCCGAGTAGCTGGGATTACAGGCATGTGCCACCACGCACAGCTAATTCTATATTTTTAGTAGAGATGGGGTTTCTCCATGTTGGTCAGGCTGGTCTCAAACTCCCAGCCTCAGGTGATCCACACACCTCGGCCTCCCAAGGTGCTAGGATCACAGGCATGAGCCACTGCACCCGGCCTATTGATGGATTTTCTGATGTTGGAACATGCTTTTATATTCTTGGACCGGATCCTACATGGTTATGACCTTAAAAAACAACATCTTGCAGGTAAATCAAATCACCTTTATGATTCTGGACCTAGTCCTTTAGCTACGATCTCTAGCTTAAAATTCTCTAGAAGGTTGCTGTGAGCTATCGCAATGTACCACTTTATCACCTCATAAATCTATATCTCATTGGTCAATCTGAAATGGGATACCTCCGCTGGTCACAATGGAGAGCAGGTTTCCATCATCGTATATATTAACGGAGTAATTCAACATCTCAGCTGTGCCAAAAGAGCCATATTCTTGGGCTTCTTTGTAGTTTCTCAACACGGTAGATTTACTCAAGTCCCCATCTTCATTAGAATCAATGCAGGCTCTATTAATTAAAAAGAAATGGAGACAGTAAAATTTATTTTCTTACCTTTCTAAAAATCATGTAACATAGTCTCTCCACTATTTTACTATACTACTACTTCTACCACAACAAATATAAATATAATGACTGCCTGGTTTAGCCTGTTTCTTAGAGTGGGCAGTAAGGATTAGGTAAGATAGCTTGCAGCAACCAGTTCTTAAATCATGCACAAAGTGCTTTAAAAATACCCTCCTTCACAAAACTCTAGGTTAAAAACCACCTGGACTCTTAAGAATTACAGCTAAAACTTGGCTTAGAGTTTTAGAGCAGTTTAGGATAGTTCAGACACATGGCCTAGGTCTAACTTCCAGCTGCTTCTTTTAGTAATGGCTTCAAGAATCTAACGGCTTACACAAGCTCTTTGAAACTAGGTGAATTTTACTGAGCTTCAGTCCTATAGTTATAACAGACTTAAATTTATTTCTCACAGAAAGCATTTTCTACATTATTTTATGGTTGTCTTCCTTCATGTTTTTTCCATTTTACTAACTAAAATAGTTTTTAAATTATATTCCGAACACTTTAGAAGATAGCCTGATTAAAACAAAATACACTTAATATTCAAAAAGTCATAAATGAAATGAACATCATTAAAAGTTCAATATTACGTTTTTAGCTCTAAGTATGTTTTAAATGCAAGAACTGTATTTTAACAAGCTATGCAAGTCAGTCAAAATTGCCAAGTAAATTAATAGAAGCCTACTGGTAGAGCACAGAGAGATGATTTATCATAAATACTGAAGCATATTTCATTAACAAATTACAACACTTAGGAAAAAAGGATTCTTAAAAATTTGTTTTTTATGCATTGCCCTAATATGACTGATGTAATTTCAAATAATAGAATATACGAAGGTATAGGAAACTAAACATTTATGGAGAAAATGAAGCAAAGGGCAAACAAGTCACATATTAAACAGAATCAGGCTTGAGATTAGTGGGTAAAATGCATGTCACCAAATCTTCCACATGCTACAGAAGTAGCACTTGTCTCCAAAATTTATGCAATCGGCCAGCATCCATCCTGAAGGTCATCTACAAAGTCCTCCCTCTGTTCTTCCCCCAGCCCATCTAACCGCACAGTCCCATCTCCATAATGTGTCCGCCTATTTCCACTGTCTCTTCCTTACCGCTGTTGCCTGATGAGCTGATGGCCTGCTCTGCCCCTACATTTGACTCCTGCTGAAAACCTTCCATGTCTTCCAACGGCTCTTAACATTGAAACTCCAGAGCAACGCCCCTAATAATCATCTGCTCACCTCCCTCACCTCCTGCTCCCATCATATCCTCTGTGGCCACACCAAACTTCTCACAGTTCCTCCAACATCCTCCGGATCTTTCCCCCACCCTTTCTACCTCTCTGCTTAGTTTACTGTGATGATCCTTCAAGTCTCAATGTAAGATGTTATTAATACTTTTGGGAAATCTTTCTCGATTCTTCCTAGACTGGTTCAGACGTTCCCAACACTTGCTTCCATGGAGTCTAGAGTCCATGGAGTAGCTTCTATGGTGTCAACCTGGTACAAAGAAGGTACTCAATAAACATCTGCCACATGATTAAGGAATTAATGAAATCATCATCCTTAACAACATTCTCACAGCAAATACAGTGACACATTCCACAGGTCAGTTTCTTATAACCACCATCATTGGAATGACTCAACAATACAACCAACACATCAAAACATAAATTATTACTGACTTCTCTAAATAACACGACAGAGGACAAGTATGAATGTGGTGCAAGGTTATAACTTTCTGAAGGTCTAGTTGACTGAATTCAAGTAGTAGCTAGAATACAGAGAAAGGATATCAAAATGAGGCTCATACACAGAGCAGGGTACATGTAAGTGGGGAGGATGAGAGAAAAGGCTTTTGTTTTATGTATTTCTCGACATTTTCACACATCTCTCAATTTTCTATGGAAAGAATCTAGAGCTTTCATCAAGAATCTAAAAGGAAACATGACATAAGCAAGGTCAAAATCCACTGTAAAGAAATCAACTAATAGCTTCTCCTTTATGTAATCCTCTGTAAACACTGTTTCTCTCAACCAGTTTTTGTTCCATTTGGAGTGACAGTGAGTCTGAGGCTCTGCGTCCTGACAGATGCTCAGAACAGAGTCATCTGAGGCCACCCGTTAAGTGCAGAGATACGCGCTAAACAATTAGCAGAAATGTGGCAGGGAGAGCACAGACTGGACATTCGTCATCAAACAAAACAAAACAAAAAACCCAAGGTACTTAAAGAATAGGTCACTTTACCTCCCTTCAGAAATGGTTGGCATTTTTGAAATGTGAAATGAGAACATCTGCAGACAGGACTGGATTAACCTTATGTACCCTGGGATCTACAAGGTTCTCTTCAAAAAATTTTGGATCTCTGAGATCAAAGCCCTATAGGATATACTGTATTATGCAAAAAAGTTACATTATATCTAGTACCACCTGAAAGTATAATTATGCTATATTCATTTATTATAATAAAATGTTCTAAAATGTTATTCTGAGATTTCAGATTTTATTTCACTTAATGTTAGATTAAATTTCATTTCTAACTCAAAAGTTCTAAACAAAACCCTTAGAATAGTTGTCAACAAACTGCTACAAGTGAGTCACTTTATCAAGCACCTTGAAGACCAAGGAAATCTTGTGGAAACACACACTGGTACCCTGGACATCCTGACTCCGGATTCCTTTTCCTAGGACAAAGTAATCTGCAGTGTTTTCAGAACCTAGAGCAAACACTTTAAATGAAACCACCTATTGCCTCACTACTCAATCCCTGCTAATATTTTAGTATTTCTTTAAGTTCTTTTGTAGTATATACTTTCCTAAATATACTCTGTTTCGTATTTAGCATTTTCCTTGAATTTAACCTTGCCTCCTTTCCCACACTAAAACGCACCTAAGGCTTATCACTGAGTGTGACTGTATCATGTTACCCCAGATGGTGGATGTATCAAGGTTTATTATTCTGTATAAAGCCTCTGGAAAATAATTTTTCAAAACGTGTATGCATATGCACACAACAAAACAACATGTATGAATACACACAAAAGTGCATTAATATTTAATATCTAGATTGAAAGAGTTACGTGCAGTTATTTTATTAACACCATCATCCCCAAATTGAGCAGAAATTTCTCATTCAACTTAACATTGCATACACCTTTGATGAAAGATGAGTTAGTACCTGCACACGTGGGAGGAGAACCCTCCTTTAAGAAGGGTGCACTGTGAAGGTGAACAATTGTGAGAGCAGTGAGGAAGCAGTCATGGCATGATGTGTGTGTGCCCCACCTTGTGATGCAATTCTTTGTGTATAAGCAGGGACGCAGACTACAAGTAATTCTTGACTACAAGTTTAAGAAATAGTCCCTGTTTGTTGTTTTTTTTTTTTGCAGAAATCCTAAAGCACACATATGGCTAAATATCTGTATTAACAATGTCTTCCTGTTTTCATGCAGATAGTAACTCAAGAAGGCAGACTAATCAACTCCAAGAAGCACATATGCAGTATGTAAGGCACTAAAAAAGAAACTAAAAAACGTACATGATGGGTAACTTGGTATAAATCACATTATTATTATTAGTTTTAGTAATAGAAACAGCAGCAGCAACAGCATACATTGATTGCTTACTATATCTAGAAACATCAAATTTAATTTTCACAAAGCCCTGTAAGCACCACTATCTCAATTAACAAATGAGGAAACATTTCCAAATATACGGATGGTCAACATACTAATAAATTATTAATGAAGTAAGTTTATTTAAATCAGATAAAAGTCAGGTTTAGTGTCAATAATTATAACTAGAAGTTCAAGGGGCTTGTCCAAAACTACCCAGATGCCAATTTGGCTCTCAAATGATTTTGCTGAGTGATATCACGAATAAACCAAAATTCTGTGCAGCTCTGAGCATTTAATGTTTTTCAGAGTAGAAAAGAAAACATTTGTAAATGAAGATGTATAAAATACATGAAGTTTACCTCCAGACTTCGCCATCATGCCATACCAAGCAGTCATATACAGGGCCAGGATCGCTGTATTTCTTCTCAAAAGAATTTAGCAATTCCACTTGACTTTGAAGTTCCTCCTTGATTAGTTTATTTGCCTAGTCAGTTGGAAAACTGATTAACATTAGTACATTCTGTCCTTCTAAAAGTTGTATTAACATACAGCCAAAGATACAATGTTAATCCATAGTAAAATTATTTTACCCTGAAAAAATGTAAGAAAATTTTGTTCTATCTATGCAACTTGTCATTCAATTCAATGAAGCAGATATCCATTAATACAGATCTAATTAATAAAGATCTAAAAAACAGTTATTTTACTCAATCTCATTTATTCACTCACTAGGCCTGCTTTGGGAAATACACAGTGCTACACGTTGGTGATTCCATTTAGCCAAGATATGTTTGTTACATATTTGTTATCTAACTTATTTCCAAAAGCAACTCTAAAACTGCTACAAAATAGGTTATCTATTGACTCTTAGATTTTTATATCAGGACCTATTCTATCTCAAATTTATTTCTTAAGAATCCAAATAAATAATAAAACCCATGAATCATCTTATATCTTTTAGAAACTGCTATGTTAAATAGAAGCATTTAATGGGGGTAAGTGAAGCCTTATTTTAGCTCTGTGGTCATGAATAAAACCAAGTGCTTTAAATTCGATTACGTACACACTAGACAACAACTGGCACTAGCAGGTGTTACCTCTCCAAAACATTTCTCTAACCTAGAGTATATATAAAAAAATAAGGTACTCAAATAATTAGGAAAATGACTGGTTTAAACAGAAATAAGCTGGGAGATAGAAAGGCATATAAATACTGAAATTGAGACGAATATCTCTAGACTATGTTACTATATTAAGATCCAGCAGGGGTTGACAAATCATGGTGCATGGGCCAAATCTAGCCTGTGACAAAGTTGTGTAAATGAAGCTTTACTGGAACATGGCCTTCCTGGTTCAGTTACATATTGCCTAGGTTTTCATGATACAAGGGGAGTGTTGAGCAGTCATAAGAGAGTACTAAAAATATTTACTATTTGGCAATTTATTGAAAAAGGTAGTCGTCTTTGATCAAAAGCACTTAATATTGCTTAAAATCAATCTGCCTTCTATAAATAGTGTGGTGTGAGTATTAACCTAGAGGGAAGAAATATGGATTCAAATCTCAATTCAGCAACTTAGCTGTGCAATCCTGAGCAAGTTATTTGTCCTTACGATAATCTGAGGCTGTCACATCAGAAACTAGTAGGATAGCAAACTATTATCTTGGCCAATAATTACTAAATTTCACACAAATCACAATCATGTAAAGGCTATCACAAACATCGATGCTGTTTCTAATCCCACTTAGTAAATCAGAATTATCAGGGGATAAAGCCCAGAAAACTTAATTACTTTTAAAATAATTCAGGTGACTTAGAGATAATCAGTTCATCAGTATCAATTCCACAAATCAGTATATGGGAACCAAGGACTACACCCTCCCATGTTTTGAAACAAGGACCTTGAGGTCTGATATATTAACTGAAATATTAAGTATTTTGAAATCCCTTTTTAAAAGTGACAATAATACATATAATTAGAGAATACATAGGCCGGGCATGGTGGCTCATGCCTGTAATCCCAGCACTTTGGGAGGCCAAGGTGGGCGTATCACAAGGTTGGGAGTTCAAGACCAGCCTGGCCAACATGGTGAAACCCTGTCTCTACTAAAAATGCAAAAAAAAAACTAGTCAGGTGTGGTGGCACGTGCCTGTAATCCCAGCTACTCAGGAGGCTGAGGCGAGAATAGCTTGAACCCGGAAGGCAGAGGTTGCAATGAGCCGAGATCACACCACTGCACTCCAGCCTGGAACAGAGCGAGACTCCGTCTCAAAAAAAAAAAAACAAAAAACAAAAAACAAAACCATACTATATGGTTCCATTTTACACAAATCAAAATAGGCAAAATCATCTGCAGTGTTAGAAGTCAAGGTGGTGGTTGTCTTTCGGAAGGAAAAAGGGAGTAGTGACAAGGAAGGGGCACAAGAGAAATTCCCAGGTGCAGCTTTCATGGGAGAATTCATAACCAAACACAATTTATGTACTTTTACCCTATGTGTATTATGTGTTAAATTTTAAAAATTCATACATATGTACATTGACTTGAGGATAAATAATAAAGGAAAAATTAGTAAAATTAACCAACATAAAAGAAAATTTGTGAAAAAAGAAAACTTGTGGAAAAACAGTCTATTAGTTCTCTAGAAACTCTATGGGAATATGGTTCTAGGGTAATGTTTAAATGAAATCGACTAGCACCAACTTGAGAAGAGCCGTTGTTGGCAACATCAAATTCTTCCTGTTTTCTACAGGCTTCTGCAAGGGCCACTCTGTGAACAGGGTCCCAGATTTTTTCCTTCCGTTCTTTCTGCAAAGACAGAAAAATTACCTTACAATTAGGCTGACAAATACTCAGGTAAACCTAGACAGGCATTTATATGTGGACTTTGTTGGTACAGTTGTGATACTACACAATTCTCATAGAGAGGTTTTAAAAAATCATTTTTGGCCGGGTGTGGTGGCTCACGCCTGTAATCCTAACAATTTGGAAGGCTGAGGTAGGCGGATCACCTGAGGTCAGGAGTTCGAGACTAGCCTGGCCAACAAGGTGAAACCCCGTCTCTACTAAAAATACAAAAATTAGCCAGGTGGGGTGGCAGGTGCCTGTAATCCCAGCTACTTGGGAGGCTAAGGCACGAGAATCGCTTGAACCCAGGAGGCTGAGGCTGCAGTGAGCAGAGATTGAGCCACTGCACTCCAGCCTGGGCAACAGAGTGAGACTCTGTCTCAAAAAGAAAAAAAAAAAAAAGTTTCTAATGAAGCAGATAAAGCCATGGATCGCTTACTAAAAACTGGTTAGTCAATTCATTGCACCCAGGGTTTAAGAGAAGTTTACCAAGACACATCCAGATGTATTTTTATGTATCATATTCCCCAATTTAAAACCTTCTCTTCTCCAAGAATACTGACTGAATTCCCAGTCATTAAAAGGAAGAAAATGTTGTATTCTGGGCCTATACAAAATTGGGAAATGCCATAAGCCTAGTGTACGCAGAGGACTAGAGTAAGACTACAGCTGCATTTTGACAGACAATGCAGGCATCCTCAATTTCCTCCCTATTTTTTTTTCCATCCTCTTTGACTTGATAGGGTTCTATGTCACTGAAATTGGTTTTAACCTTTATCTTCAGTGTCTTTAACTCACGGTAACTCCCAACGCAGCTAAAGGAACAGTCCACTTCAACAACACTATATTTGCATATTAAATCACATCTTATCAACACAGCTGATTACATTTAATATACTATATAAAATGCAGTCATGCAATGGTTCACACCTGTAGTCCCAGCACTTTGGGAGAATGAGGCAGGCGGATCACTTGAGCCCAGGAGTTCGAGACCAGCCTGGGCAACATGGTGAAACCCCATCCCTACAAAAAATACAAAAATTAGATGGGTGTGGTGGTGCGTGCCTGTAGTCCCAACTACACGGGAGGATTGCACAGGAGGTTGAGGCAGTAATTAGCTGTGATCATGCCACTGCATTCCAGCCTGAAATTTTAAAATAACATATTATGTAATAGAAGTTATACGCATTATTCTTGTTTGTTTTGCAGAATGATTAGAAACTGACAAATAAGGTAATCTGAGTAACTTCTTATGCTTCACAGGCCCTTGGGGAAGTAACACGACAGAGGCAAGGCCCCACACATCTTATCCATCAAGCTCACTTCCCAGGATTATACCTTATTTTACAGCTGCAACCCTGGACTTGTATTAGGTACTTGTATCAGCTACTTGTATCAGCATTCTCAAAACGGTAGTCACTAGCCACATGACACTATTTAAACTTAAATTTTAAAACATTACATAAGATAAAATTTCAATTCGTCAGTCACACTAGACATATTTCAAACTCTCAATAGCAACATGGCTAGTGACTACCATAATGGTTAGAGCAGAAACTGAACATTTCAAACATTTCCATTATCACAGAAAGTTCTATTGAACTGTTTTAAAGCAGGCTCTTTATCATTCTGCTTACCACTCTTATTTTTCTAATGGCACACTGGTACTTCTTACACTTCAGCAGTTTTAGGACTGATTAACACTTACCTTAATACTAAATGATGACTAACTGGGAGCAAGAAGGCTAGTTAAACAGGGGAGGGACATTATCACAGAAACTACAGGAACAGAAACGAAAAGGTGGTCTGGACTTTGAATCCACTGTCTTTAGCCTTTTTCAAGTAAAAAAAGTCCTTCAAAAATCCAGTGAAAGCTATATCCCATCTCCCAGAAAAACACAAAAATCTGAATATAATTTCAGTGTATTCACAGATTCCCTAAACTTATCCATGTACCCAAGATCAAGAATCACGACTTTACACGGATGACATTCCATTGAGCAGAATCTTTAAGCAGTCATTGTTTGAAAGCCACCAACCACCCAAAAAACTAAGTTAATGAGATTTTATGAAATATTTCTTTTTCTTCAGTAGGAATAAAATCTGAGGAAGAAGACAAGTCAGAAGAATACAACTCATTGGTACCAGATTGTACATTACCTGTATCCTTTCCTTGAGTGCCTTAGGATAGAAGTCATAGCCATTTTTTATGCCAATATGATATTTGCCTGAGGGATTTGTCCAGCTTGCAGGAATCTACAGAAAAAAAAAGAGTAACCTGTTCATTCACTAAATGCTTTCCAATTCCAATAATACACTACTGAGCAAAAAAGTATATTACTTCTACTCTAATAAGCTTAAATTGGATAAGGATGCTCATGTACAACAACAATGTGTTTAATACTCTAGTTAATGTCTTTATCACTTCTTTTTTCTCATCCATAAATAATTCAACTAGAATAATACCTTCATTTATACAATGCTTCATGGTTTAAAAAGTGCTTTCAACATACACTATCTCAATAAACTCCTAAAATCTTGTAATAATCTTTTAAACGATCTCAAAGTATTTTAAAACACTTTAAACTTTTAGTAGAGCGATGCAAACAGTATGCCTAGTTTACAAACAGAGAAAGCAAAGCAGCAGAGAAATCAAATTACTTGCCTGAACAAGAGGAAAGTTGAAAACTGGAACCTAGTTCTATCATGGAAACCAAAAATTCTGTATAAAGGATATGGGATTTAAAGTCAGATAAACCTGGCTCTGAATCCAAACTCTATCACTAACTAGAAGGAACCCACAGGCTTCCACTTATTCATCTGTAAAAGGAAGAAAATCTCTACCTTATTCTTGGGAACAAAAAAGTGAACTGAGCATCAACCAACATGAATGATCAATCAAGAAAATGTAGGGTATTCATATTCTTTGCAATCATGGAACCGCGGTCATCAAAATCAGCTTTTAAATATGTATAAATGACAAGGTTCAAACACTCAGAGCTGGTGGCCTCATCAATCCTCACTTGTGCAGTACCTTTAACTCATCCCCCTGTCCTTCATCCAATTACTTCCCAGGCAGAAAACTTTTGGATGAAATTTCCTCACAACTAAATAGAGGAAAACAATCATTCACAGAGCTTCAAGGAGCTAATACTAAATAGTGACCTTTTGAAGGCCTCTGTGCCATTAATCACTTCCAAATCAACTGGATGTCCGCAGAATGTGTAATTTCAAACACGCTGGCATACAAGCTAGCACTTTTCACTCAAAACTGAACCTTCTTTAGAGAATACGAATTCTGAACTTTAATGTTTTTGCAACAGCCCACGGCAAAACAATAAAGCACTGCAACAACAAAAAGGGAAGTAGTCACTAGCTTTTAAATTCCAAGTATTTATTCACTACTGTCCCACTACACAGGTGGCTAGCAGCAACTTCTTTGTACAGACATTACAGAAAATCATGAAATGCCAAAAGATTAAATGAAGTAACTAATTAAAATAACTGCAAAATAGAAAGTCGTTAAGTTATATTTAATCACAATTTCTTAAAAAAAACATAAAGTACAATAAAAACAATCCAATAGACATAATTTAATTATAAATGAGATCAAAGTCTGCACGGTCCATGGAACCAGATACTTCTCAAATCACAACTATGTATCTTCCTTACCACGAAGGCAGACTAGTTACAAAAATTACACCAAAAAAATCAGATAAAAGTTATAATCTGGGCTATCTGATCTAACTTTAGCCAAGTTAGAGTAAAGCTAACTTTATGAGGCGATTATGAAATTTTATTTGGCATATTTGAGTATTCTACATAAACAAAGTTATTTTTTCTAAGAATAAAATCTTTACATTTGACCATTTTAGGTTGGTATCTTAAAAAGGTTCTAATAACACAGTAACTACAATGTATTAAGACTGATTGTCATATGATACACGTAATCTTTTTAATTACCAATTACACCTCATTTCTCTGACTCTCTTAAAGAGAGGATGCCTAACAAATGAAACATTTTTCTTAATGGGCCAAGTGTCATCTGAGTGTTAGGGTACCATGCAGTGAAGCCCTCTTAGAGGCTTTTGCTTCCAAATGATTTCAGTCTTGCCAGCCTCATCACACAGGCCAGGGCACACGCACAGTTTCCTTTGGCTGTCACTGCATCTAAGTACCATGCTGAATCTGGCCAAGTCATTCATTATGCCTGGATTTATCTTTATTTTTTTTTTTTAAAAACCAAAAATACTTAAGACTAAGTGTTGATTTTTAAAATGACTTCCAGTTAAATGTGGTAAAATGAAAAAGGTACTGTGCTTCCTTCCAAAATGCTACTAAAATTAGAATAAAGAAGTCGGGGAAGCATCCAAAAACGAAGGGACAAAGAGAATACGAAAGAGACTTCAGAAGCTCACTACATTTTGAAGGGTGCCAAGTGAAAAGAAGGCATTAAAAATTAGAGTGAAAATTGTGGAACACATGGTGTTGGGACAACTGGGTCTTTTCACAGAAAAAAGGAAACAGAACTCTTCAAACTAAGCATATAAAATCACTTCCAGGTGAATTCTAGAACAAACAGAAGAGAAAAGCTGTGACACTTCTTAGAAATATAGGAGAATATCTCTATGATCATGGGGTCAGAAAACATTTGTTATACACTGCTAGTGGAAATGTCTTTTTTTTATTTTTTTGAGAAGGAGTCTCGCTCTGTCGCTCAGGCTGCTGTGCAGTGGCGCCATATTGGCTCACTGCAACCTCTGCGTTCTCCTGTCTCAGCCTCCCTAGTAGCTGGGATTCAGGTGTGCACCACCATGCCCAGCTAATTTTTGTATTTTTAGTAGAGAGGGGGTTTCGACATGTTGGTCAGGCTGGTTTTGAACTCCCGACCTCAGATGATCCAAAGTGCTTGGCCTCCCAAAGTGCTGGGATTACAGGTGTGAGCCACTGTGCCCGGCCTGGAAATGTCCTTTAATACAGACACTTGGTCAAGAAGATGTCCTGTCCAGTTAAAAAACAAACAAACACGCACTTGGAAAAACTGTTTGGCATGACCTAGTGACATATCTCCATGATTCAGCAATTCTACTCCTATGCACACATCCTGGAGACATCCACACACATGTGCACAGGATACACACACATCACAGCAGAATGGATAGAATGTAGTAGGTACAAACCATGGCATATTGCACAGCAATGAAACTTAATAAATCATTGCTGCCCGTGACAACATGGGCAAGTCTCAGGAATCTGAAATCTCACAACACCAAGGGAAAAATGACGCATGATGAAATTTTATGAATGAAATGAGACTGTTTATGTAAAGTTCAAAACTAAACAATATATTTTATGTAGCCACACAGATGTGGTAAAACTACACACAAAAAAGCAAAGGAATGATTATCACGAAAGTTGAAATAGGCTGTGATATAGGAGGATGCAGGAAGTTTCTGATGTATGGCAATACTCTTTATCTTGATCTGGGTGGGTACAATGGTGTTAGCTATACTATTCATAAAACTGTATATATGTGTTTTATGTACTTTATGTATGTATATTTTACAATAAAAGGTTTTAAAGTTCTATTCACTTTTGTACTTTTATCTGCTCATGGGAGTACCATAGGTCATAAGTAGCTTACCACTGGTTTCTCAAGGAAGCCTAGGAATATCATCCTTAGAGAATGAGGCTACTAAAGTGTTCAAAGCACCTAACTTAACAGTTGATCTTAAACTGACAGAAAAATAAAAGTCTGTTAGCAGTTTATGGGCTATGTGGAAAAAACAGACTATAAACATTTAATTCATTTCAAAGCATGACGGCTGGGCGCGGTGGCTGACATTTGTAATCCCAGCACTCTGAGAGGCCGAAGTGGGTGGATCACCTGATGTCAGGAGTTCGAGACCAGCCTAGCCAGCATGGTGAAACCCAGTCTCTACTAAAAATACAAAAAATTAGCCGGGCATGGTGGCGGGTGCCTATAATCCCAGTGACTTGGGAGGCTGAGGCAGGAAAATTGCTGGAACCCAGGAGACGGAGGTTGCAGTGAGCCAAGATCACACCACTGCACTCCAGCCTGGACGACAGAGCAAGACTCTGTCATAAATAAATAAATGAATAAATAAATAAATAAATAAATAAATGCATGACTACATCAAAGAAACTTGAAGACTTCATTGTGCTGGTTTCTGAAAACTATGTACTAAAGAGTTGCAGAGATGCAACTAGTCAGAATCCCAGTGATTAATAATTCTTCCTTTTATTGACTACTGCAAAATATCTAAACACCTGCACATCCCTGAAAAAAATTAAACTGAACATGTGTGTGAGTACATGTTATGGATGGATGGAGAAGAGAGTTCTGACTAAGAAGACTGGCGGAAAATTTATATAAGAGCACTCCCATTGCCCCATCCCACATCCTGCCCAAACTTCACCAACCAAGCTGAACCAGAGAAAAGCTGACATGTCAACAAAGCAAAGAACAGGTGATATGGTTTGGCTCTGTCTCTACCCAAATCGCATGTCGAAATATAACCCCTTCGTGTCAGGGGAGGGATGTGGTGGGAGGTGACTGGATCATGGGGGTGGATTTCCCCCTTGTTGTTCTTGTGATGATGAATTATTACAAGATCTAATGGTTTAAAAATGCATGGGGGCTGGGCATGGTGGCTCGCGCTTGTAATCCCAGCACTTTGGGAGGCTGAGGCAGGTAGATCACCTGAGGTCAGGAGTCTGAGACCAGCTTGGCCAACATGGTGAAACCCTGTCTCTACTAAAAATACAAAATTAGCCGGGTGTGGTGGCAGACACCTGTAATCCCAGCTACTCGGGAGGCTGAGGCAGGAGAATCGCTTGAACCCGGGTGGCAGATGTTGCCGTGAGTTGAGATCGCGCCATTGCACTCCAGTCTGGGCAACAAGACCAAAACTCCGTCTCAAAAAAAAAAAAAAAAAAAAGCATGGCACTTCTCCCTTTGCTGGCTCTCTTTCCTGCTCAATCATGATGAGAAGACATGTCTTGTTTCCCCTTCACCTTCCACCATGATTGTAAGTTTCCTGGGACTCCCAAGTCATGCTTCCTGTTAAGCCTGTAGGACTGTGAGTCAATTAAACCTCTTTTCTTCATAAATTCCCCAGTCTCATGTAGTTCTTCATAGCAATGTGAAAAGGAACTAATACAAAAAGGATGAGACATAAAAATGAGTCTGCATGACATCACTCCAGGCCCCTTGCATGGTGTGGTTACCTGAATACCTACGGCCAGACTTCTTGCTCACTCCTCCCCTAAACCCCAGGCCAAATGGGCTAAGGACTTCTTTAAGGTAACTGGGCATCCTGATGGAAAAAAATATAGTGTATACTGATATTATGGGGGTTCCCCTAAATGTTATCATTACCCTATAGTGAAACCCACCAAAAGACCCTACATAAGCAGAGGAGCTTCCAATCACCTTTTCTTGTGACTTGCTAAAATAAGACAGCTAGGGATGATTAGACACCTAAACAAAATATCTAACATAAAAAGCAGAGAACAAGGAAGAGGAGGCAGAGAAAGAGGAAGGAGAGGGTGAAGAAAAAGGGAGAAAGGAGAGGAGGAAGCAGAATAGGAGACTAAGAAAGGAGAACAGGAGGAAGGGGAGGGAAGAAACAATGAAATAGAAAAAAAATAAAATTTTATCTCAGAGATAAAATGTTGCATACATGATACAAAAATATGCTCCCAGTGAACATGAAGGGGCTTTTGCAATTAAAAATAGGCAAAATTTTAAAAAATTCACACAAGGGTTACAATGTTGAGAAAATGCTGGAAATCTCTCAGGAAGGAAAAAGATTAAGGCAATGAAGAAAAGGTGGAAAAAAATTTAAAAATTGGAGGATCAAGTCAAGAGGTCCAATGTTCAATTAACAGGAGTTCCAGAAAAAAACAGCAAAACAACGGAGAGAAGTTACCTAAGAGAAAATGCAAAACAAATTCTTGGAAATAAAGGACCTGAGAATTAAACTCTCTTCTTCCACATATTAATTCTACAAGTAAAGATTAAGACTAGAAAAAAAAAATCAAGAAATAAAAAATATTAGCATGTTATTTTAAACTGAAGAGAATTTAATGTATTAATGTACTGTTGAAGTAGAAAACAGTAGGGGAGAAGTGGGACAGGATTTAACTCTTTTTGTTAGAAGCCTTGTAAAAATATTTGTCTTTTTAAACTATTAAGACATACTGAACACAATTAAAAATTAAGTTTAAAAACCCACAATGAGGGGCTGAGAATACTTAATGTTAGAGCTAAAGAAATACGTCACCAAGCTGAGAAAAGACAAACCTTATAATTTTTTTGACTTTATTTAATAGCAATACATATGGTACATATATAATTCTACCTTTGAACACTAGTGATATTATTAGTTCATGTGGTTTATCTAAAGCCGGGATTACTGCAGCTATTTAAAAATAAATGAGGCCAGGCATGGTGGCTCATGCCTATAATACCAGCACTTTGGGAGGTCGAGGTGGGTGGATCACTTGAGGTCAGGAGTTTGAGACCAGCCTGGCCAACATGGCAAAATTCCATCTCTACTAAAAACACACAAAAAAATTAGCCAAGTGTCGTGGCGCATGCCTGTAATCCCAGCTACTCGGGAGGCTGAGGCAGAAGAATCACTTGAATACAGGAAGCAGAGGTCGAGGTGAGCCGAGATTGTGCCATTGTACTTCAACCTGGGCGACAGAGTAAGACTCCATCTCAAAATTAATATAAATAAATAAATGCTCGAGTAATACTTTATATGGCTCTAAGCCTGCAAGACTTACTAGGAATTCTCTCTAGCTTCTCAGAGTACCATAGCTCACAGGAATCCCAAGTTTCCCTTTGAAACATATTCTAATAACAAGGTTGACTTGGGGGAAGACAGGCCAAACTCTAGAGTAATTCAGAAGGCTGAGCATTTCTAACCCGAAAATCTGAAATGCTCCATTGACCATTTCCTTTGAGTGTCATGTTGGCACTCAGAAAGTTCTGGATTTTGGAGCATTTCGGATTTTGGATTAGGGAGGCTCAACTGGTATATTCAATGCAAATATTCCAAAATCTGAAACCTAAAACACTTCTGGTCCCCAGCGTTTCAGATAAGGGATTCTCAACCCGCACCGTAAACTGGATGACTCTGACAACTGAAACTTATTTTTTCATAGTTCTAGGGGCTGGAAGCTCAGCATCAGGGTGCCAGCATGGTTGAGCATAGGTGAAAGCCCTCTTCCTGGCTTACAGAGGCCACCTTCTTGCTGTGTCCTCATATGCCCTAGAAAGAGCTTGCTCTAGAGAGAGCTCTCTGATGTCTCTTCTTATAAGGGTACTAATCCTATCCTGAGGGGACACATACTCATAACCTCATCTAACCCTAAATACCTCCCAAAGGCCCAACTTTCAAATACCAACACACCGAGGGATAGGGCTTCAATGTATGAATTTTGGTAGGGGGTGGGGACACAGATCATCAGTTCCTAACACACAGAAAAGGAAGTAGAACCTGGATTATTAATGGCTGCTATCTGCCCATGACAGGCAGATTTCTAAGAAGACCCAAGTCCCTCCCCTAAGTGAAGGCAGGACCCGTGAATATAATGAGATGTCACTCCCATGATTGCGTTATGGTACGTAAAGAAGGTGTAGGGATTTTGCAGACGCAATTAAGGACTCTGAGCAAATCAAAAGTGAGATGATTCTCAGCGGGCCTGAACTAATCAGGTGAGTTCTTTAAAAGAAAGACTGGGGTCATCACCAAGGTCAGAGATTCTCTTACTGGCCTTGAAGAAGCAAGCTATCATGAGTTTTACAGCGGCAATGAAATGAATTTTTCCAACAATCATGTAAACTTGGAAAAGAAGCCTGAGCCTCAGCTGAGCCTTTAATCTTGACTGCAGTCTTGTGAGACCCTGAGCAGAGACCCACATAAAGCCATGCCTGGACTCCTACCCCATGGAATCAGTGATATAATAAATACAGGAATACACAAGGTTTTAGGCGGCTAAGTCTGTGGTGCTTTATTACACGGCACAGAAAGCCAATATGCTGCCACAACAAGCTTACTTAAAAGACAAGGCCTAAGAACAATTCAGATAGATGGCAAAAGGTGGGAAAAGCTAACTAAATAATCATAATTTTATGTTCCAAACTAATGCTGCTTAAGAGTACAGGATCACAAATTCTTGCCATCCATCCTTCATGCTCCTTAGCTCATGAGCTCCTCTGTGCTTGCTTTATAATTATTTTTTACGTTTAGCTTACCCAGGCCTTTCTACCAAGGACATAGAATAAGACAAAGCTGGTAGGCTGAGTGCCCTGGCTCACGCCTATAATCCCAGCACTTTGGGAGGCTGAGACAGGCGGATCACAAGGTCAAGAGTTCGAGACCAGCCTAGCCAAAATGGTGAAACCCTGTCTCTACTAATCATACAAAAATTAGCTGGACGTGGTGGCGGGCACCTGTAATCCCAGCTAATTGGGAGGCTGAGGCAGGAGAATTGCTAGAACCCGGGAGGTGGAGGTTGCAGTGAGCCAAGATTGCACCACTGCACTCTAGCCTGAGCAACGGAGCAAGACTCTATGTCTCGAAAAAAAAAAGAAAAAAAGAAGTTTAAAAAAAAAAAAAGACAAAGCTGGCCATTTAAGTTAACAGCTACTATAGCCTAAGTATTTCTTCATGGTCAAGTTAACTGGGAATACTATGAAGGGACAGTAAAACAGGAAGGCAAAGCTATGACGTGGTTACTTTCTCTATCTTTGTATTCAAAACATAAAATTTGGCAAGCTCACTGAAAAATACCACCCAATTCTAATTACCTCATCAAACAACAAAATAATGGCTTCTTCTAAGACAGCTCCAATGATTCACTTCTTGTGAAATCCCTTCCCCTTAAGTGTGTGCTAGATTAATTAACTCACTTCCAATGAGCTCAATATAGTCAAGTGATAGGTGGTCCCTTAGAAGGTCACTTTTATAAAAAGCCTGTGGCTTTCATCGTGGGGACTCTCTCGGCTCACTCCCCCAGGGAAGGTGCTGCCAGGTACTGCAGCACTGCGGAGAGGCCCAATGGCAAGGAGCCAAGGCCTGCCAGTGACCCTCCAGTAGGCTTGGAAACAAACTTCCCCTTCCTCTCCCAAGCTGAGCCTTCAGCTGAAGTCACAGCCATGGCTAACCATTTGCAACCTCCAGGGCGACTGTGAACTACTGGAACCCCGTTAAGCCACACCCAGATTCCTGACTCACAGAAACTCCGAGGTAATAAATATTTGTCATTTTAAACCAGGATGTTCTGAGGTAATCTGATATGTGGCAATGGATAACTAATACCACCACCAAATGTAAGGTAAAAACATTAGATGCTTTGAGGCAAGAGTAAAAAAAAAAAAATTCAAAAAGAAGACAAAAGGTCTCACCTTAAGCACTCTTCCTGAAAGGCCAACAATCTCACCATCCTTTGGCTCTACTTCCGTAGCAGTATTCACATCGCCACTTCCTGTTGTATCAATGATATCAACGATTTTTGGTTTTCCATCAGTTGTAACCTGAAAATTAAGAAAATTAAAATATGAATGGTAGATTTTAGGTTTTTATTCCTAAAGAAAACAATGCAAATCCACATATATATGTGTGTGTATATACAAAATCTACATTCACTTAAAAAAGAGAACTGAATTGTTTTAAGCCAAAAGCCTGAACAAATACTAGTAAGAAAATTTAATCGTGGAAACACTACAGAATCCTTCAAGTGGTTTCATATATTCAATTAACAAATATTTACTGAGCATTTACTATAGACCACACCCTATTTTAGGTGCTGGGGATATGGCAGTGATCCATACGCAAAAATCCCTGACGATCTTATAGCGAGAAAGCAGTTCAGTTAATAACAAAGTAAAATAAAGAACATGTCAGATGTGCTATCACACTGGGTATTAGCGAAAAAAAAGAACATGTCAGATGGTGAAAATTAACTATGGAGAAAAATTAAGCAGGGAAGGGAGATGGTCAGTGTGGGGTTTTCAACATAAGTTTGGCTGGTCAAGGAAGGCCTTGCTGAGATGGTAACATTTGAGAAAAGATCTAAAGATGGTGAGCTGTGGGCTGGACAAGTTTAGAGCTTTAGGGGGAAAAAATGTTTAGTAGTAATGGTACCACTTAATGGCACCATTATTGGATGCCACACTAGCACCTCAAACGCAACAAAGCTCAAGCTTAACATGCCCCCCACCACCTGATTTTCTCCAGGCTTTGCCATCCCAGGAATCCCCACGCCCAGCTGTTCACACCGGAAACTTAACAATCCTCCTCTGATTCTTTACTTCAGTTGACTCCTCACAGCGAAGCTAACAGGAAATCCTGTTAATTCTTTGTCTAGAAGAGAGCTCAAATCCATCGCATTTTCACTACCACTATCCTAACTTTCCAAACCACCACCATCTCTTGCCTCCATGAGGTGAATCACCTCCTAAGTGGTCCCTCAGTTTCCACTCTTGGCCCCATCAAAAGTAATACAGGCTGAGTGTCCCTAACCTGAAAATTCCAAATGCTCCAAAATCATGGACATGAAGTTCAAAGGACATGTTCATTGGAGACTTTCGAATTTGCGATACTCAACCTGTATTAAAACAAGCTGTATTTTATCAGTCCTCTCCTTTAAGCCCATCAATGTATTCATGGAGCACTCAGAATACTCGCATAAAAAGCCTGGCACCATCTGACCCCTGCCACCCCGTTACTCAGGAGTCTAACCACGCCAACCTCCTTTCAATTCCTGAAACATGCCCAACTTTTTCCTGCCTCATGACTTTTTAAACAGGTTCCTTCTGCCTAGAATTCTTTATCTCTTCAGTCGTTCCACAGGATTCTATCTTCTCTCAGTTTTCTATTAAAGTCCCTCCTGCAGAAAGGCCTCCTCGATGACCTCCTTTAGGTAGCTGCCATCCTAAACTGGATTATTTTTTCTCACTGTACCTCATTTCCTTCACAGAACATAATTCTATTTCTAATGATACAAGCAGGTGATCTTCATCTGTTCCCCCTATTAGAATAGAAAGCTCCATGAAGGCAAGAGCCATGTCTACTTCATTCACGAACATACATATACCCACTACCTAGCAGTGCCTGTCAGGCATTCAATGAATACTTCATTACTGAATTACAAGACACAAGTTACTTAGCACTAAGACTGATTTTCAAAGGTTTGATTTCTTGCCAGTCCACAAATTTTCATTTGAGCCATAACATGATTGCTACAAGTAACAATATATATTTTTACACATTTTTGTGGGAAAATAATTTCTGGGCTCTTTCTTGGCTGGCTTTCCAAAGGGAATTTGTTGCATTGGGGAATATGTACTGAGTTACCAGCAGGAGTCAGCCAGAAAACAGAGTCACAACGACTGAAAAAAAAACAAAAAACGAAAAACAAAAAAAAACCAAAAAACGAAAAACAAAAAAAAAAAACAAAAAAACTCCATCCTCAAGAAAGAAAAAGAAACATAAAAACCGTAGAAACTGTCAGTAAAGTGGAAGAGCAGTCTTCAGACTCCAATTCCACCTGGAGAATTCACACTCTTTACGACAAAGCTTAATGTCCACTGCTCTGGGTCTTTCTGACCAACACGCCCCTTACCCCAACACAAGTATTTCCTCTGCAATAACCTCCAAGCTCTGTAATTAAGGTATACCCTGAAGAAGGAGAGGAAAATTCTCGATGTGGAGAAAACAAAAGCACACATTTTTTTTCCTTTACCAGACAAAGCAAATGGGTGGTTGGTGGACCCCAAATCTCATTTCAATCTTGTTGCCATGGAACAACTGAGGGCCTGATAGCTGAAGGGGTCATAAAGGCCTCCCAGGCACAGCTGTTATTTTCATGTATGGTAATTCTCAAGTTGGATGTTTACTTCTTGGGAACTGTCCTATAATAGTAACAAATAAGAATTCTAATACTCAGAAAGCTCAAAGTCATAATTTAAAAAAATCACTGTGGGAATCATACCAAACCCTGATACAACTATAAAACTTAAATCAGATACTGATGCTGAAGAGATAGGCTATATGTCTCAAAAATATAATTAAAAAAGAGAAAAATGTAAGAAAATCTACCAAAATAAAAATGGAAACAAAATAAAGTTGATACTACTTTATAAAATTAAAACTAGCTAGGTCATGTACTAATCATATAAGAAAATAACCTATTTTAAAATGTATTCCAATACGAAATTTGAAAGATATACAGTACCACTAAGAACCCAAATCACCTATCTTCACCTCAATAAGCAAACCTGAGTGACTTGAGATCAAGAATAACAAGAGAGCACTAACAAGTCAGATAGATCTCTCTCATTAGAAACCTCATTATCAATATATTAGCAAAGGAAAAAAGCCTAATGGGATTTAATGGCTTATTTGTCACCTATTTCCACATGCTTTACTTACAAGGATCTCTCTCCTACACACACAAATTTTCATTACAAATTATTATACATGCAATTATCCTATCCATGAATTTCTTACTTTAATATTAGATAAAGAAAACCACTTCACTAGACATAAAAAGACAAAAACAGAAATGTAGGGTCAGAGGAGGGTTTTAAAAAGGCAAACCCCCTGAGGATTTGCCATGGTGTTTTGGGAGAAGTAAAGGAAAGGAGGAAGCTGAACTGCTAACAATGGAACTATATCACTCATCTCTGAGAAGGGGGAGGCTTCACATGGGAAAGAGGGACTGAAAGCATGGGCAGTTAGTATCGGTAAGAGCTTCGGTATTAAATCCTGGGTCCTGGGGTGGGAGACTGGGAAATGCTTACTGGGCTATGTTGGCTGGATGAAACAGAAATTGCCCACAGCTTTTCCCAAAATGTCAAGAATCTAAGTTAGTGTATGTCTTCAATGTAACCATTAAGGTAGAGGAGTTAGTGAAGGTTGGAAGATTTGCCAAACATTTGCAGAGAGGACCAGAACAAAAGGTAGGACATTTGCAGAGAGGACCAGAACAAATGGCGGGAAGTTTGCAATCTATCATAAACAACACAAAGTTAATGAGTTGACTTAAAATTTCAGGAAAGGTACTGAAAATATTCTTTTAAGCAAATAAAGATTTAATAAATATTAACCAGTGACTTTTATTCTGAGAATATAATGATTAATATAAATAAGACAATCCTTGCTTTTGGAAAGGTTACTATCGGTTGGAAAGAAAAAGTAAGTAGAGAGATGATGACAAAACAGGACAACAAATAATAGAGGTCAGGCCAGTCTGGGTAACACAGTGAGACCCTGTCTCCACAAAAAAATTAAAAAATTAGCTGGGTATGGTGGCACATGCTTATGGTCCCAGCTACTGCAGAGGCTGAGGCAGGAGGCTTGCTTAAACCCAGGAGTTTGAGGCTGAAATGAGTGGTGATCCTGCCACTGTGCCACTGTACTCCAGCCTGGGTGACAGAGTGAGACCCTGTCTTTGAGGAAAAAAAAAAAAAAGAGGTTAGGACACTATCTATGAAAGCATACAAAAACATGTAAGAACACAAAACCCAACTTGGGGGGAATGAGGGAAAGCTAACTGAAAGAGAGGTAATAAAATGTTAGTGAATGTAAAAATAGAGTTTTATGAAACTACTCGTAACCTCCTCAAACCTTTTTTTTCCCTCCATGAGGAAATTATATTCCTTCATTATGCCCATATATATTTTTTCCATTCAACAAAAACATTTAACATTACAAGCACATGTCATACAATTTTGATACATGCTTTCAAAGACTTTTAAGTTAACCAGGAAAAAGTTATCTAATCAGAAACACTAAAATACATATTTCAGGTGCTATTAAGGGGATCTGAGCAAATTGCTATAACAGCAAAGAGACAAAAAGCCTAAATAACTCTTAGGAGGGATTGGGCCTTACTCACCTCTGAAGCTGCAGGCCCTAACACAATGGCAAACACACATAAATACGAGGTGGTGGGGGGAGGGGGCGGGCAGAATTAAATCAGTTGATTTTCCAAAACATAATGGTGTCAAGACCCGACTGGATCTTAAAGGATGAAGCAGGAGTTTACAGATGACGGATGGTAGAAGCCTGACGGAAGATGAAACGCCACATGCAAAGGCATGTATTGGCAAAAAGACCTGAAACATCTAGGTGAGTGAAAGAATGAAATGTTCAAGGGGAGGCAAAGGATGAAAGGTGGGGATGAAGGGGCTATGGACATAAGAAATGATGAGAACTGAGGCTACATAAGGAGGCCAGAGTTGGATGGCAAATGGCCTCATCTATACCATTCAATTTTTTTTTTATTTTTACACAAAAGCAGTTGAGATTCCAAAATGGCTTGTTTTAAATGAGGGTATAATACAACTTTTTTTTTTTTTTAAGGAATCTAACTCTAGAAATGTGAAGGATGGATCAAAGAGAAACAAGACTGGTGGAAGGGAGACCTCCTGGCTATTGCATACATATATTCTGGTCTAGTCCAAGTTCCATCTTGTCTGTGAAACCTGACCAGTCCAGCTCTTACTGGCCAATGCTGCCCCAATTCCTGCCCCATCCCCCCAATAATCCTTGTCAATCTCTGCAAGAGTGACAGTTTGCAAGACTATATCATTTAACACAAACTTAGGCACCTGGTAGGTGCTTGAATATCTGCTGAGGAAATATGAAATCACTTACATAACTACTACTCTTCTCATGCCACCCATCCTCCACTTGATCATGCCCACAGACCTGTCACAAAAGAATTGGGCCCAAGGAAGTCACCAAAGACTGAGACAACCCACTGTGTTCTTCCAAGTTTTCACTTGTGCCTCTAGTCCTTTATTCAGACCCTACCCGGCTTTCCAAACTGCCAGTTCAGCCTCATCTTCCTCTTATTTCATTCTTTCCTTCCTTTTTCTTTCTATCCATCCTCTAATCTTAATGATGTACACATATATCTACAAAATAAATCTGTTAAAGGTACAGGAAAAAAAAATCCTCATGTTTGCAAGCCACCGTACCCAATTTCTTTTAACTGGCTATGTTTAGGCCAATATTTGAGTCAAGGTTGTTAAAAGAGAAGAGTTATGCTTTCATTTTATTTCAATATTTTATCATCTGAATATTTATTACATGCAAATATCTAACATATATTTACCCTCCAAATAGTTGGTGATGAAAGATCCAGCATAAACTTCTATTCACTTATGGTGGGAGCTAAACATTGGGTACACATGGACACAAAGACGGGAACAACAGATACTGGGGATCCCAAAGGGAAGGGGTGGAAATAAGACTGAAACACTACCTACTGGGTACCACGCTCACTACCTGGGTGACAGGATCAATCACACCCCAAACCTTAACATCAGGCAATAACCCCATGTAACAAACCTGTACTTCTACCTTCTGAATCTAAAATAAAAGTTGAAATTATATATATATAAAAGAATAAATATCATTGCCAAAATAGTTTAATATTTTTCTTGAGCATTTAAAAAAGTCACATGTAATTAGTCAGTCCTCTTATAATCAATTTTCACAACAACGCTGTGGGGTGAAAATTATCGTTACTTTAGAGAGAGTAACAGAATAATGTGAGAAACAGATCTGGAAATTCTACCAACAAATTCTACCAAGCAGCACTTCTCCAAACTTTTCTGACCCTCTTATTACCCTGACAAAAGAACCAGTGAACCACTTATCCCAGCTGTTTTCCTCCCACTCATCCTATAAAAAGTAAACACACTCCACAGCTGAATGAAAAGCATTATTACTTCGTAATAAAGCCTCAATGAGTTGATAGCTGTCATTGTTCTAAGTCTTTAAGTTATTAATACAACGACAACTATATAACTCCAGTTACCGGGAGGGAATTCAGTACCTGATCCTCTTCTGATTCACAAAAGGTGTGCTGTACTCCAGAGTGGTGCTGAAGAACACACACCAGGAATCAAGATTCCCAGGGGTTTCTAAGCAGATTCCGCCAGACTCCCCCTCGTTACTTCCAAAATGCTACCTCAATAATCAGAAAGCACGATAAAGGATCCAGAAGGGAAGGGACATTGTGGGGAGGAGAATGAGTGTTTAGTGTAGAAAGGAGGATAAGACAGCCAGGGGCTGATCAACGAGAGATCAGCATACAGTAGGATTAGTCAGGGATGCTGGGAGCTGGATCTTGAACAACGGTGAAATTTTATTACTGGATTTCAGTAAAGGGTTAAAAGTACAAAAGTTAAACTTCAAAGACTTTAAACAGAATGCTTTTAACGAGAGACAACATACTTTCAAAAAAACTACCTTCTGGTATGATACCTTGAATCTACAGATTCTAAAGTTGCCTAAGGCAAAAAACTAAGTAATTTTTAAAAACCGTCGTATGTTTTCAGGTTTAAAAAAAAAAAGTCGCATAATTTCATAAGGTCTGAGAAGCTCGCCAAAACCAAACCTAACTGAATTCTCCTTATGTAAACGAAGACTAAGCCACAAGATTCAATGACCCTAAGCAAATACGCTGCAGAAGACCGTTTAAAAATAGAATACACAAAACTACCACAGGAAACAATTCCGGAAGCGGACTGGGTTATCTTCTGGAAACCCAGCTTTCGTGCTTAAAGACAAACTATTCTTCCCCAAACCAAATCTCCCGATCCCTAAACATTAAGTTCTCACATGTCAGTTGCCTATCTGGTGTCTCCACCCCACCCCAATGATAAAAGCTGTAAAATTCTCTTTAAAAACGTCAGGCAGGGACAGGTGTCCGAGGCACCAGGGGTATGCAGAGGAAGGCGGCGTGGAGGGAAGGAGCCTGGGGGGTCCGGCCTGGCAGCGCCGAAGCGAGAAGGAAGGGGAGTCCCTGGGGCCAAAGGGGGACCCAGGCTTCCCCAGGCTGCCGCGCCGGGCACGCTGCTTTTGTTGAGCTGGGACCACGGCCCAAACTGGGGTCCGGGCCCTCGCCCGCCCAGCGACCCTGGCACTGTGCGCCGTTGAGTCCCCTGGGCGGGCGCCCGTCCCTCCCGCGCCCGGCTCTGACCTCTGCCCACCCCGGTGCTGCCCACCCCGGCCCGGACTCGGCCGCAGAGCGGGGCTTTGGCCTGCCGGGCTCCGAGACTGTGTCCCCACCTGCGTCCCCGGCCGCCCGCGCCCCCGCGCCCGGGCCCTCGGGGGCCGCCTCACCTGCATGCCCGGAGCCCCCGGGTCGACCCCCGTGTCCAGGACTGCGATGAGCACCCCCCGCCCATCATACTCCGGGTAGCGGCAGAGGAAGGAGGCGGCTCCGGTCTCCTTCTTCGGCAGAAGACCGTGAAAAGGGAAGGGCTCCTCAGTCGCAGCGGTGGCCATGGACGCAGGATGGAGGACGAGGAAGCGGCAAACTGCCAGGCTGCGCGCGGACTAGCAGCGCGAGGACACCCGTGCGGCCTCGGGCCGGAGGCGGGGGCGAGGGGCGGGGTCGGCCCGTCTCCCACCAATCCCGGCCTGCCAGGGAGCGGTGGCCAATCACGTGCTGCTACGTAAGCCAACGGCGCCGCTCTCAGGAGCTAGGCCCGAGTATTGCCCGGGCTGCAGTGAAGGGGGAGGAGTCTGAGGACGTTACTGGAGGGTTCGGATCTCGAACCTGGGGCCTTGAAGAGGCCCGCGCTTGGGGTTTTTAGGCAACAGCAGGCCTCCAAGCAGAGTCCTAGTGTCCCGGACCGAATCACTCCCCGAGAGACAGGCAAGGAGATGGACCGCCAGCCAGGAATAATGGGAACCCTTCGCTGGGCAAACAATAGTTTCCAAACTTAAGGTTGTGGATGAAACTTTTTGGTGCGGCTGCTGCAGGGGCCCCAGCCCCGGGGTGCTGCTGACCCGAGGCAAGGGAGCCGGCGCACTCACCCTTAGCCGCTAAGGAGTCTGCGGTGTCGGCGAAAGCTCCGGACATGATTTTGGAAGGTCGTAGTTTAAGGGGTGTAGACTTTGGGTTCCCCTGTGTTGTTATGCCCCTTTGATGGGGGTGAGGTGGTGACGGGGAGCAATAGGGTGGAGACAGGCAATAGTTTCAGTCAACAGGAAGTGGGTTGTTGGTCATTCCGTCGCCTTTGTAGCCAGTAACAAAGCATGAGACTGAAATGGGCCCCTCCTATCCGCTGCTGATCCTTAGCTTCCGGGATTTCTGAAAAACATCTTTTTTTTTTCCTCTTACACTGAAGTTTCTGATTGCTCCTTACGGCTGTCCACTCAATTACAGAGCCATAATTTTCAGTTTTCCAAATTCACAGTGCCTGCCGTCAGTTGCTGCAAGCTGCATAGTGGTCCTCTAATGATCTTTACGTCTATGCTCATGCCAGGGTAATCTTAGCCTTTTATTGTGCCGAAGACCCCTTTGGCAATCTGGTGAGGCCTATTTCTCAAGCAGTGTTTTAAAATGCATACAATGAAATAGATAGGATTGCCCAGGAAATAAATTATGTTTAAATGCAGTTATCAAAAATACTAAAGGCAATTTTGTTATATAGCAGGAGCTTTACGTGTGTGTATATAGTTACAGGTGTGCTTCTTTTGCATTAAATAACAGGAGCTAGGGCCAAGGCTAATAAACTACCATAACTTCAAAATAGTGAAGAATATAATTATTTGGAGATAGCGGTGAAAACTGCACTATGATGAACTGATTTTTATTGGTGACATAACAGCATAACTACCCTGGTTTTTGCCTACATTCATACTTGATGTGAAAAAAATTAAGAGGTTTGTATCTTTTTTCTACGGAAGTTTTTGAATCCCTTGGATTCTGTCTATGGACACCAAGTTAAGAATACCTGGTATAAAGGAAAGCCTTATGCATGCGGTTTCCAACCCACAGAATTTCAGAGATCCTCCATTAAGTCTCAAAAATTATTCTTATGGCTGTGCAATGGTTTCAGCTGATTCCTTGATCATTTATTCAGTCCATAAGTCTTACACAAGCATGTTCTCTTTAGTGCAGAGGAAAAAGAAAACTTTAATGTTTTTCTTCTTATTCCCAACTGTTTACATTACCTCTAGAAAAGAATTTCAAATTAACACAGACGAAAACAGAATAACAAACTCGCAGAAGACATTCAGTATAGAGCTTATAGTGATAGAATAGAATGGCTCCCAGTTTCAAATGAACCATAGTCCAATCACTTCATTTTATAGATGAAGAAACAAAGTTAACTGACTGTCATGGATTACAAAACAGGTTGATGAAAACACTGGATTTGTCTTCTCACAATCTCTCCCCAGTATGTTCTACCACACCATGTGCATGACTTTGCCAGAGTATCACCCAATGAATAAATGGGGAATGAACAGTTTATTATGAAACCTAGGTGGCAGACTTTTTATTAGACTGCCGTAACAGTGTTCTTTAGATTCTTCTTTTCCTTTCCTTTTCTTTTTCTTTTTTGACACAGAGTCTCACTCTGTGGCCCAGGCTGGAGTGCAATGTCACAATCTCGGGTAACTGTAACCTCCGCCTCCCGGGTTCAAGCAGTTCTCCTGCCTCAGCCTCCCGAGTAGCTGGGATTACAGGTGCATGCCACCACACCTGGCTAATTTTTGTATTTTTAGTCGAGACGGGGTTTCGCCATGTTGGCCAGGCTGGTCTTGAACTCCTGACCTCAGGTGATCCACCCACCTCGGTCTCCCAAGGTGCTCGGATTACAGGCATCAGCCACTGCACCCGGCCAGATTTTTCTTTTGTTGCTTACATATCCCATAAACATGTTTTTAAAAAAGTTATGTATCCCTTTGTACAGCTGTAAAATGAAGTCTAAATTTGTCACAATTTTTTTTTTTTTTTTTTGAGACGGAGTTTTGCTCTTCTTGCCCAGGCTGGAGTGCAATGGCGTGATCTCGGCTCACTGCAACCTCCACCTCCCAGGGTTCAAGTGATTCTCCTGCCTCAGCCTCCCAAGTAGCTGGGATTACAGGCATGTGCCACCACACCCAGCTAATGTTTGTATTTTTTTAAATAGATACGGGGTTTCTCCATTTTGATGTCAGACTGGTCTCGAACTCCCGACCTCAGGTGATCCACCCGCCTCGGCCCCCCAAAGTGCTGGCATTACAAGCGTGAGTCACTGCGCCCGGCCTGTCATAAATTTTAAAAATTATAAAGGATGTAATTTCTGGCATAGCATAAATATCGTCATTATTTAATGAAACTTTCACGTTTCTCATGTAAATATACCCAGTTGAGTGTAACTCTGATAGCTACCATCAACTATTTATAAAATATCTGAACACTTAAAAGCAGACATTTTACATCACTGTTTCTTCTGGAAACTTTATTTCCATTCTATATGGAATTTTTTCTCATTGTAATTTGCATTTATAATGGAAAGGCATATTGATAATGTATCATCATCTGCAATAAAAATATATTAATTTTAAAAATTTTCCTGGAAGAAAAATGTTAAACTTATTCTTTTAGGTTATCTTTCAGTTATTACAAAGTTGATTACAACAACATGAGTAAGTCTTAAGCTTTGATTAAAAATTACAGGACAAAAAAATTTTTATTGAAAATGGAGCTCTTAAAAAGATGCTTGGTATAAATAAGTCATGCTTCTATTAATGACAGGACTAGTTAAAAGGATAAGATTTGTATGTCTGTGTCTCTTGTAAAATTGAATCATCAATTCTTAAGAAGTGAAACCAGGGTATATAAGTATTACATAATATGCCCAGAAAGTGATGTGAACAAAATTCAGACGTACGTTGAAGCTCCCATTTTAAGAATCACTCATATGACAAATGTCATCTTTTGCTCTATAACCTTTGCTTAAATTGGAGAAAAGATGGATTTAATGAGACAAATGAAAAGTGGTTTAACATAACACACAGCAGAGCATATGCTGTTATGCTTTGGTGTTTGTTCCCTAGCCCTTGTTCCTCATAATAGATTGTGGAATGTTTCAAAAATGCCATAACTTTTTTTGCTAATTGTGGTCTTAACAAAAATTGTTCTTGATTTAAAAAAAAGATGGATAGGATTGGTTATTGAACTTTGATATTAAATAACGTTTTAGTGATAGTATTTCAAATTGTCCCGTTATTTGATGCCCCAGAGGCTATTACACCTGCAGGTGGTGCATAATAGTAAGATTCGGGATGTGTTCCTTTTCCCTAAAAGGTGGGAGACCCAGCACTGAAACAGGTGCAAAAGAGAATCATGTCTTTCCGCCACAGGCACGCTGTCAGGCAGATAAGCTTAGAAAAAAGTGGATGACTTCAGGCATCTGGAAATTGATTTCATCGAAACTATCCATTTACCAGTTTGAAACCCACTATTTTATATAACCCCTGAAATCACTTTAACTCAATACAGTCATTTACTGTTTGTCTTCAAGCCAAATGTTGTACATATTATAAGTGCTTACATTTTTTCTCCTTTGATTTAATGACATTATCACTGGGGGGAATTTTTAATGCTAAGACAGTTTGTGTGACAGTTCATTGGATATTGGAAACAAGTAGAGTACAGAGAAACATGGATAATCTGTAATAATATATAATAATAAAACAAAAAAATAAGGAGGAGGAGGAGAGGCAAAAACAAGGTCAGTAGGCCTAGGCGTTGGTCATCTTATGGAGGGTAAAGTATTAATAATAGGCTGGACGCACAGCAACTTCTCTCACCCAGCATTGTTCAAAGCAGGAAGTGCTGAGTCAGATGTTTTTCCTGTCACCTGCCCCATTTGAGGCTGCAATCCAAGGCACAGGTGCTGTGGAAGGCAATAGCTTTCTATGAATCGCCTTCCTTGCAACTATTGCTGCAGCCTATCGTTTAGAGAATATTTTAAAATTTAATTTTCCAAGACTCTAGAGATTGCATAAGCATCCTACATGAGCCAGCCGCTGGGCTTTGAAATCTTCCTCTGCAATTGCAGCGAGGCCCCACCTCCCGTGGGCGGCTCCCAGCCCGTGATTGAAGCGGAGGGATGCTGGAGCAGATCTGTTCCGGGAGGCGGGCAATTTCGTGGACTGCCGCCTCAGGCTCCAGGACTCCCCGGCCGGCTTTGCCGAGTTGGACTGCGTGGTGGTCCAGGGCGCTT
The DNA here is from genome assembly GCF_028858775.2 of Pan troglodytes. Taxonomy (NCBI): domain Eukaryota; kingdom Metazoa; phylum Chordata; class Mammalia; order Primates; family Hominidae; genus Pan; species Pan troglodytes. The sequence continues at coordinate 108,202,951 of NC_072412.2, read as the reverse complement.
CCACCCAGCCTCTCTGCCTCTCCTACTTACTCGGCGACAGACTTGCATCGCGGCCTGATGCCTCTCCCAGCTTTTTGTGGACCGTTGACCACCTGACCTCGCGCAGGCACTAACATGTATCCCTGCTCCTCAGAACACGTCCGCCCCCACCCCGAGGACCCGAAACTAAAATAGCTCACACCAAAGAAACAGGTTCGGATGCATGAAGGTTCGCCACTGCTGCCCCCCAAAGGCAAAAGCCGTCGTTACCATTTCTACCAAAGATAACTGAGTCCAAAAGCCAGGGCGACCTGATCAGCAAAGTTTAAGTTACAAGGCCGTGCCTGGCTGTATGGAAGCCTGATCAAGTAGTTCTGATTTCTTACATGGAGAGCAGGACTGAAAATGTGGGAAATTCCATAAACATAGGAAGGCTTTCCAATGATGCCAGGAAATCGTGACAAATATCCACTTTGCTAACATACCTCCAAACCAAAGTAAACTACACAACATCAAGTTCCAGGTACTTGAGCCTCCAGTAATAAAATGGTAAACTAAGCAGTTTGGACCAGGCCTTCTGGTGAAAGTGAGAACTGGACAATGTATGAAAAATATCTGCTTGAAAGATACCTTCCTGAAGGATCAGAGAGCTAACAGGGTGGTGAAGAGTTCGCGTAAAAGACATAAATTCAGAGATTTAAGCCTAACATTTGAGACAGCTTTGCCTTTCAGGGCATTTGCCAGTGCGTAAAGAGGTAGCTGAGAGACAGAATTTTTTTTTACAGCCTCCCAGGGCAATGGGTACAAGAGTGGAGGCCAGAGCCTGCCAAGAGTGGGAACAGCATGGAAAACCTGTATTTTGGGTTGAGGCTGCAAAGTCCACACCCAACAAGTAGGAATAAATTGAAAGTAAACTTAGACTGGCCCCAGAGGGATATCACATTATAGATAATATTAAGTCCTGAACTTGGATCAAGGTGATTATTCTCAATGGTATATGTTCATTGGAATCATCTGGAGAACCTTAAAAATATCGCTACTTGAGCCCACAGATTCCCAGAATTCCAGATATTCTGATTTAATTGGTCTGGATTTTTGCCTGGGCATTGAGATATTTTATATCTACCCAGATTATTCTAATGGGTAGCCAAGGCTGAAACCCACTCAGCTAGTTCTGCCTGGCAGAAGCAAAATACTTTAAAATACCTATATTTACTTCATTCAGGAAGATAAAGATATAGTTGAGCATTTGGGCAGAAAATCAGAAACTTAAAAAAGACAAAGCCAATTTAGAAAGAGCCAAAAAGAAATTTTAGAACTGAAAAATACAAAAGCAAAACAAAATTAGGAACTCAGTTTCTTAATTAAGAAACTCGGTTTCGTAATTAAGAATGAGTTTCATAGTTACTGTCATTTAGCCAAAAAGAATTATAGATTGCAAGAAAATACTAAAAAATACCTGGAAAAATAAAAGGATGAAAAACACAGAAGAGATGAAAAGAGTAATAGATGTAATAGTGGGAAGTTCTAACAAGCTTTTAGGAAATGAGAAAGAAAATGCTTTAGAAGCAATATCTGAGTGTTGAAAGCCTATATATTCAAAAAGTCTGATGGCCCTGAAGCAAGATAAATTTTTAAAAAATCTACATCTGGGGACATCATAGTAAAAAAAAAAAAAAATGAAAAGGCAAGAGTAGTTAGAGAAAAAAGATTACTTTCAAAGAAGCAGCAATTGATTGACAACCGATTCCGAACAGAAATGAAGAAAACCAGGAGACAATGAGACGACAGCTCACCCATGCTGAAAGAAAATAATCGCCAACCCAGAATTCTGTAGCTAATGAAAACATCCTTCAAGAATGAGAACATGATCAAAACATCTTCAGAGACGCAAAGGCCGAGGCAATGTGTCACCAGAAAGACAGCAAAAAGTAAATACTAAAGGATATTCTTTAGGCAAAACAAAAATGGGCCAGGCACAGTGGCTCACACCTGTAATCCCAGCACTTTGGGAGGCCAAGGTGGGTGGATCGCGAGGTCAGGAGATCGAGACCAGCCTGGCCAACATGGTGAAACCCCATCTCTACAGAACTACAAAAATTAGCCAGGCATGATGGCGGGTGCCTGTAATCCCAGCTACTTGGGAGGCTGAGGCAGGAGAATTGTTTGAACCTGGAAGGTGGAGTTTGCAGTGAGCCGAGATCGCGCCAGTGCATTCCAGCCTGGGTGACTGAGTGAGCCTCCATATCAAAAAAAAAAAAAAAAAGACTCAGACACCCCAAAAGCTATATCGAAGTTGAATCAATTTCAGAATGGTGTCTTTTATTGTCAGTTAATGCAAGAAATTTTTTAAAAATGCCTTCCCAGGCCAGAGATGGGGAGATGTACTTTTAGCATTATACGGCTAGGGTTATTACTTTACACAAAAAAGAGCCAATGTTATGTAAATAGGAGAAATGTGATTTTTTCATATAGGAAAAATAGGTGCTTTTGACAGGAAATTAATACTTGGAGTGGTGAGGTGTGTTTAATTTCACGTATCTCACAAAACATGGTGAAATCTCTCACCATTTTCCTCTCATCTGTGGGACCAGAGCTGCCTTTTCTCCCTTTCTCCCCAACAACTCTGAACAGCTGTCCTGGGGACCAGAGGCTCACGCTTCCCTCTGCAGAACCAGTAGAAACTGGGCAGAACAGTGAATCCATTTACCTCCAGAGGACACTAGAGACTGTAGGTTTAAAGACATAAGAGAATTATGTGGCAGATGGCCTTGATTATTTGTGTGGGGCAGATGGTATGTACGGGGAAACACAGAGCGGGGGCTTAGGCAGGAGCTTCCCTTCGTGGGCAGCATCTTGCATCTGCAAGCTTAATCCTGGGCATGAGGCCCAATTCTATGCTCCTCTTTGTTGCCTTCTCCAGCTGTGAGACATTCACTGGAATTTTCAGTAAATAACTTCTTAGGACCTCTGTGTTGATCAGGGATAGTCCAGGCTATGCTGTGGCAGAATACAAGCCCAAATTCCGGTGAGCTAAAAGACATTGCCCTTGTCTACTCATGCAGCATCTCCATTCCCGGTTGGCTGAGAGCTCAGATCCAAGCTGTCACACCTTTGGATTCAGGTTGAAAGGCTGCACTGTCTGGAATGTAGCTGGTCACCACGGCAGGAGAAACAAGAACGTGGGGAAATAGGCATCAGCTTCCAGACCTTCCATCACTTCTGCTCACGTTTCATTAACCAAAGCAAGTTTAATGGCTGCGGCCGAGTTCAAGGAGGCAGAAAAGTACAGTTCTATCGTGTGCCCATGGGGACAGTCTTCATCCATTCAGGCTACTATAACAAAATACCATAAACTGAGTGGCTTGTAAATAATAGAAATTCATTTCTCACAGTTTTGGAGGCTGGGACATCCAAGAGCAAGTTGAAGACTCAGTCTGGTGAAGGCCCATCTTCTGGTTCATAGACAGCTGTCTTTTTACTGTGTCCTCACAGGGGAAGGGGTGAGGGAGGTATCTGGGGCCTCTTTTATAAGGGCGCTAATCCCATTCTTGAGGGCTCCACCTTCAAATACCATCACTTTGGGGGATTAGGTTTCAACACATGAATTTTAAAGGAACACATATGCAGTCCATAGCAGGAACAATAACTTGGACTTTTGGATGGTCCTGATTGCCCCCACAGCCTCACTGATGTCCACTTTGTTTTCACCCTAGTGAAGCATTGGTAATGGAGTATCTATGAGGTGGGGGACTGGCAGGACTTATTTCCTGGTGCCAATGAATGAGGTGAAGAAACCGTAGGAACCAGCAGATGGTGACAACAGTGATCCCTCGCTGCCCTCATTGCTCATTGACATAAAACAGTCCCACCAGTGCCGTGACAGTTCTCAAATGCCATGGCAGCAACCCAAAAGCTACACCTTTTTCCGTGGCAACTACCTAGAAGTTACCTCCCGTTCCCTAAAAAGTTCTAAATAACCCAACCCTCAGTTTGCATTAACCCGCCCCTTAATTTGCATGCAATTGTAAGTGGGTATAAGTGAGTATAAACCCAGTTGCCAAGAGCCCATATGCTGCTCACTCTGGGTGCACTGCAAGGAGCAGTGCTGTTCAGTAAAAGGTTGCTAACACGACTGGCTTGCCCTTGAATTGTTTCCCGAGGGAAGCCAAGAATCCTCCCAGTTTTGACGCTCTCATGTCCTGCATCATCTACAACAGGAAGTGACCTCCTCCATGGTTAGTAACCTTGTGTGAACTGCTAGACAGACAGTAGGAGGCCTCTACTCATGGATAACCCCCTGGATAGAAGAAACTACCCCAGGTCATCTGAGAGTCCTATCTTCCCAACTATATAGCACCTAGCACTTGAGTGCTTCAGAAATGGTGGTTGAACTACACTATGTCCTCCCTGGCCAAAGAATTGTGTTCTACCATACCCAGTGATGTCTCACACCGCTTCTAACTCAGAATAGGTTCTCAAATCTTTGTGCATTTGCCCAATTTATTTTAATATCAAATGTTTACACTATTTGGTAATTACTGATTGCATGGTCTCTCTAACTCTATTACTTGGTGTTCTTAGGAGTGAGAAAAAAAGAATAATACAAAAACAGGATAACATTATGTGTTGTAGTATCATAGAGAGAAAGGAATGCCCAAGAAACATTGCAGCTTGAAGAGTGTAAAATTCTCTAGACTTAAATTGTATATCCTTCCAGAAATGTCATATGCATACAAAGAATATGATGCATATATATTTCCTCTTTCCTTTTTTACACAAATTGTAGTATACTATACTCACTGTCCTGCACTTTATTTTTTTCTTTGTTTTTTGCTTCACAATATTTCCTGATGAATATTCGTACGTAGAATTTTATTCTTTCTTGTTAATCAGGCGTACTATTAATTTGTTTGGATATATCAGTTTATTTAACTCCGTGTGTTTGTTTTTAAATCTCTTGAGAAGCTGGAAATGGGTACTTTCTTGCAAGTACAGTTGTTTCCAAAACATAAGCCTTTTGGGTAATAAAGGTCATCATTTACTTTAGTTCTGACAAAGTCAAATGTCTGCATATGGCTTGTATAAGTTCCACTCCCGTCCTTAGAGGCATTCAACCCACAGTCCCTGCTAAGTGGGCCGGAAGAATGTAACCCACTTACCTTCTGGCCACAGACGATAGACCGGGAGTAGAGTCCTGACCCGAGGCAGAGAAGAAGCAAATGGGTATGTAGTGTGTGATGGGGGCTTACAGTGAGCTTCTGATCCAATCAGCTTCTGCTTTTGGGTTGACAGGTGATTCCTTTGTATCCCTACATTTGACACTTTTATTTGACATCATATGGAATTTTCCCTTACTTAAAGCAGCTTCTGCTAGAACAGGGCATATAGTACTTATTTTGTTTCACCTCAATTCCTGATGTATATTAATCAGCAAAAACATTCTCTCACTGAATTCCATGACAATAAATCACCATGAGGATGGCAGACATGTATTAAATCAGACAAGCCATTGTCCAAGGTGTAGTTCCTGCCCTGTGGTGCTTCACTGGATAGGCTCATGCCTGGACCTGCCTAACTGGGGCTGTTTTCAATTGTGGCACCTGCGTGGGACTTCATAAAACCTGTCCATCTGCCCACATTTGGAATGTCAGAAAAACTTGCCAGGTTTAAGATTCCAGTTAAAGGCGAATCTCAATGATGATCCCGAACATCCCGAAGTGAACAAGAGAAGCCAACAATATGGTAGCAAAAGCATCTGGGCAGCAGATAAAGGGTTTTGTCTTCTAGGTCTAGGTCTGCCACTAATTAGCTACCTGACCTTTAGCAAGGCCTCTGCTGCCTCTGTCATCAATTTGGAAGTTATATGAGTTAAATGAGGCCGGGCTTGGTGGCTCACACCTGTAATCCCAGCACTTTGGGAGGCTGAGGCAGGCGGATCACTTGAGGCCAGGAGTTCAAGACCAGCCTGGCCAATATGGTGAAACCCGTCTCTACTAAAAATACAAAAATGGATGTGGTGGTGCACACGTGTAATCCCAGCTACTCGGGAAACTGAGGCATGAGAATTGCTTGGGTCCGAGAGGCGGAGGTTGCAGTGGGCAGAGATCATGCCACTGCACTCCAGCCTGGGCAACAGAGCAAGACTCTCTCTCTCTCAAAAAAAAAAAAAAGTTACATGAGAAAAAATAGCTTCCACAGTGCTAATAACTATTTGCTATTTGCTATTATTAAAATGTGACTGTATGTAGTAGAGACTCAATAAACAAAACCAAAACTGGTCAGATTTACACCACCTCAAGTTAAGACTTACTAAAGTACACAATTTTTTTAAAAAGAGGACTTCTTAGTTTGCAAGAAATGTTTTTAAAAATCAGCTTAGCCATATAGTAAAGGGACCTTGTTTTCTTGAGGTAAATCATCAACATTTACTTTATAATTTGTCAAATATTTTATGGACAGATACATTTATACTGTTTCTAGAATCTAATTTTTTAAAAAACAGACATGTCTGATCTTGAGGCACTATTCTTTCTTCTTTTATAAAATAATGACAAATAGAGAATTGGTTATAAAAATCACTTTGTGTGTATATTCATGTAAACTGGGGTGGTCACATATTGGGGTTCCAGACAGAATTCTCTGAAGTCTTCTAAAACTGACTATAAGTATTCATTTAGAATGAGCCAATTCCCAATGAATTCATAAAGCTGTTTTGGGGTGTTTTGGAGGTGGTTTGGGGAATATAAAAGGAATAGGAGAAGGTAGGAAGGAAAGAGAAGAGGCTTTATAAAAAATTAAATAATTAAAATCTTTTTTATTAATTGATTTCTTGAAGATTTTGTACACATATTTTTTAAAACAAAATGTTTAACAAAATTGCATAATATATGCGTGTGTATACAGTATACAATATATAAAATACACTCACATTTACATATGCACACGCAGACCCCATACACACTTTAAAATCAGATGCAGATATCTATTGCTTGAATACTAAGAAAAATATTTCCTCAACTGGTGTCTCCAAACCTGCCCAAAGATCTGAATCACCCAGCACTCTTGTTAAAAATACAGTTTACCTGGGTTCCACTTCAGACCTACGGAATCAGAAGCCCTAGTAGAAATGCATCGTAATTTGTGTTTTAAACAAAGATCCTGGGTGATTCTTGTCATCAGGAAGTTTGGAGAACACTGACCTAAACTGTATTTATTTGCTGTACTTAGTGCTGGTATAGCACTACAGTCCGGATAATTAAAACTGGGAAGTTTCTCTAAGATATTTTTATGCCATGGAGCAGTGTGCCAGTTGTCAGCTTCCTGCCTCTCCTCTTCAAATGTACCTTCTCTGCTCTGCTTTTGATACTGGAGCTGGACCCTGTAAACTTGTCTCCCTTCCCAGATGGCACAAGGTTAAGCTTTGAGCATTTTTGACTTGTGTTTTCTCTAATTTAACCCCTCTTATTTTCTTAAGAATCTACTAGGATGAGATTCACCTTTGAAACTGTCTGTTCAAGGACCTCCACACTGCTAACTCTGAAAGCTGAGCCTCATGTTTTTATTTGACCATTGTCCATAGCATTTGACACAGTTGAGTGCTGCTTCTTCCTCGAGAGACTGTCTTTGGTTTTGAGAACACTGCTCTCTCCTCATGTCTCATGTTTCGTGGCTCCAGCTTCCTTTGCTAGTTCCTCTTTTTTTTTTTCCTGACCTCTGAATGTCAGCATGATCTAGGACTCAGTCCTTGAACCTCTTCTCTTTTCTGCCTACACTTACGCCTTTGATGATGGAATCTAATTGCATGGCTCTGAGTACCATCAGCAACCTGAAGATTCTAAAATGCAAGTCTCCAGCTTGACCTCTCTCCTACATTCTAACTCCTGTTTGATATTTCCACTTGGATGTCTAACAAGAATATCACACTTTACATGCTCCAAACTTAACTATTTGTCTTCCCCAGATCTGTTCTTCTTCTAGTATTCCTCTTCTCAATTACACGAAACTGTAAAGCTTCTAGTTGCTCAGGCCAAAAATCTTGTCTCCTCACTCTTCTGCCATCCATCCAATCCATTTTCAAAACCTGTTGGCTTGATCTTCAGAAAACGCTCAGAATCTGATTACTTTTCATCACCTCCACTGCTAACATTTTCATCCAAGCCAACATGATGTTTTGTCTGCATTATACAGGAACCTTCTCTATCAGGATAGCCTGGGTTATGTTGTAATCAAAATGGTCCCCCAAATCTCAATGACTCCAAACCACATGTTCTCTCTCTCTGGCATGATCATCATTGATTTATTCCCTGACATCTTCTGTCCAGGCTCTGGCTCATGGAGAAGCTGTAGACTAGAACATTGCTAGACGACCGTGTGGTTAATGGAAAACAGGGCATAGTGAAGGGTATAGTGCTCTGAACACTCTGTCTGGACATCAAACATGTCCCCTCTGCTCCCATTTCATTGATGAAAGCATGGACATGCCCGATTTCAGCATGACAGGGAGGTATGGGTGATCCTTGTTAGTCACGGTAGTTATATTCTACAAGGTTGTAGCAAACATTGAGTTAGCAAATTCTGAACCACTGCTCCTACGCTAGGAAATACAGGATTATGTTCCTGTGAGCTTCTGGCTGAAACATTTTTGTCAACTGAGATGCCACCCTGTTAGGTAGATTTATTTGCCAACTTCCTTGTAAAACAAGCCAGCCTCACTGATGTTCAAAACCTGCTCTTCCATACAACCCTTTTCCTGCATAATACTTAGCAGGCATTTTTAAAAATATGTATTGAGGGAGTAGAAGAGATATCAGCCTTACCCTGGGACTGAGTCAATGGCAACTTCTTGTTCCACAGGGTTAGGGAAGACTATGAGGAAATTAAAGTTGTTTGGAAAAATCCAGGTGGCATTGCTTTGTATGTTGTGATGGGGAGAGGGGTGAAGTGCAAAAGCCCCTCACACCCTCCATCTCACCTCAGACTGTGTCCTGGAACCCTGGGCAGAGAAGCCCCACTCACACTCCTGCCTCTTGGGATTACTGGTGGCCATGTAGTGATGGAGAATGACAAGTAAGAAGAGCAAGCCGCCTGGCATGTTGGTGAAGATGGCGAGCTGCACTGTTGTGGTTGTCTTGGTCAGCTCTGCTGGGCACTGACACTGTCTGAGCACACATTGGAGGCAGGATACCTGGAAAGCATCTTTGTAGGCCAACTGAGTCCCAAGGGGGCACTTCAAGCTCGTAGCCCAATCAGAGTGGCCTTTCCAGCCCTGCTACCTCACCTGCTCCGGCAGAGGTTTTAAAAATTCTTCCTCAGCCTCTTGATCTGCAGACCCTACCTCAGCTGCAAGTTCAACATCTCACATCATCTGGCCTTTTCAATGAAATGAGTGAGCCAACCAGTAGCTGAGAAAGCTTTAACATTTTCCTTGTCCTAAGGAACATAACATAAATGTCTTTGGCTTTCAGCCTCGAAACAATGCTGTCCACATGCTTTTTAAATCGGTGGTTATCTCATCAATCCATGTTTTCCATAGTGATATGGTTTGGCTCTGTGTCCCCACCCAAATCTCATATTGAATTGTAATCCCTTCATTACAATTCATACAACCCTTTTCCTGCATAATACTTAGCAGGCATTTTTAAAAATATATATTGAGGGAGTAGAAAAGATATCGGCCTTACCCTGGGACTGGTCAGTGGCAGCTTCTTGTTCCACAGGGTTAGAGAAGACTGAGGAAATAAAAGTTGTTTGGAAAAATTGTTGAGGGAGGGATCTGGTGGGAGGTAATTGAATCATAGGGGCAGTTTCTTCCATGCAGTTCTTATGACAGTAGTGAGTTCTCAAGAGATGTGGTGGTTTAAAAGTGTGGCATTTCCTCCTGCCCCACTTCCTGCCACCATGTAAGAGGTACCTTGCTTCCTCTTAGCCTTCCACCATGATTGTAAGTTTCCTGAGGCCTCTCCAGCCACATGGAAATGGGAATCAATTAAACCTCTTTTCTTTATAAATTACCCAGTCTCAGGTAGTTCTTTATAGCAGTGTGAAAATGAACTAATACACACAGGCTTATAATACACTGTAGATATAACTCCAGCACTTTCTGGAGTGCCCTTGTATACAGACTGATGAATTTCCACTTCCTTTTCCTGGATGTACCATACTGTTGATTCATTAATATTGAAGTCATGGCCAACAGCACTGAACTCATGCCTGAATGAAGTTTCTCTGTGTGTTTTCTCCGTAAGGGCACATCATAGTCTTCTTGTGCTTAGGAACGCTAGGCAGCACTTCTATTTGGGGGCCATTTTAAACAGCACTATTACCAACAAAATGTGCAAAAAACATGCCAAAAAAAAAAAGCTTGGCATTAAATAGAACCTGAAAAATATGTGGATTGTTTTCCTACTTTCCTTTTTGGATAGCTTGTTGTGAGCGTATAGGAATGCAACTGTGGTTGCCATGAAGCTTGCATATGAGCCTCAGAGCTGTAATAGCCCATTTTGAGATTACAACTTAAGTTGAATTGCATGTCAAAGCTCTACATGTTTACTCCCCCTACCTTACGTTATTGATATCAGAGTGTATTTTTATATTGTGTACCTATGAACAAGGTTTTGTGGTTACAGTTATTCTTAATAGTTTTGACTTTTAACTTTGATACTAGAGTTAAAAGTGGTTTACACAGGGCCCTGTGATGGAGAATTAAACTCAGATCACACCTGGGATTCAGACAGGCATTGCTGCATTTGCAGCACTAATATAAGTGAAGGAAAAAGAGTGATGATGGGCAGCAGGTGGTCTACTATGGAGCTAGAAGGGAAAGGGGAGAACCAGTCTTGCAGGTTACATTGAGCCTTGCTCAGAGTGGAGGCGGTGGGTGGGGGTGATTTGGCCCATGGATCCCTGATGTGTGCTCATGTTGAAGAGTGGGATTCCTCCACTGTCCTGTCCTGTCAGGGTAGCCAAGGAAGGGCTTCTGCTTCCAGTGGGAATGAGACATGATGACCGTTACCGTTCCTTCTAACTTTCAGAGGTTGCACACTGCAGTAGTAAAGTGCACAGAGTGGAGCTAGCCTGGATGGGTTTGAGTCCTGGCTCTCTCACCTGTCAGCTCTGTGACTTGGGGCCAGTGACTTAACCTCTCTGTGCCTCAGTTTCCTCATCTAGAAAAAATAGAGATGCCAATCCAACAATAATACCAATTCCATAGGGATGCTGCAAAAATTAAATGACTTTGTTTAAAATATTTAGAACTATCCCTAGCACATGATGAGAGCCAGAAAAGTGTTTGCCTTTTTGCTTAAATGGCTGTGATATTTAAAACTGGCCACAATTGATAGTTAACTGCAAATCTACATATTGTAAAGAAGCATGCTGTCCTGATAGTAAACTTTTAAAACACATGTTCAGTTTTATAATTATAATTCCACTATAGTTATCATAAGCAGAAGTACACATTTCTTTACTCTTTTGTTGATATAAAATTTGATTCAATATTTATTTTGTGTATATGATTAAATCCTAGAAAATGCGTCTTGAAAGCAATGCATTTAGATTGGCTTTGCAATAGTGCCACCTTCTGGTTGAATTCCTTCTTTACAAGCCAGTATCTTGTCTAGACTCATCCTACTGCCTTGGTAAATTGTGATTTTGTTCTAGGAGATACCTGAGTGAGGCATGGTAAACCAGTCCCAGCAGACCACTCTCTGAAGATGTTGGCTTGATATGTGCTGGAAGATGAAAAAGCATACAGAATGCAGGACAACATAAAGAAAATAGAACCGAGAAGTTATGCTAAGTATATAAACAAACCAAGAGTATGGATTGGAATGCTGTTTTCTTTGGACAGATCAATGTTCTTTTGGAAAGATAGAATGAAGCTGAATAAGTTGCAGAAAAGGTCAAATAAAATGATTGTGTCCAAAAGACTAGGGTTTTTCTACAGTTTGGAACAAACAGACAGAGGCAATGCAGTGTTTAATGACTGTTCTGAAAAAATAATTATGATATTGTGGGGCGAAGGAGACTCTCACAGCCAAAAGTTATGAAAGAGAGCCACACTCTACAAATTATAGCAAATTTTGGGACATATTAGGGTGAAGGGAGATGGAAAATAAAGTACGAACATACTATATAGTAGGTATTTTACCTATATGATCTAAATTTAGTTGTCTAGACAACCACGCCTTACAATTGGTCTTATCATCCTTTCAGACATCAGAAAACAGAAGCTCAAAAAGTTAAGTATGTTGCCGGGCGCCGTGGCTCACGCCTGTAATCCCAACACTTTGGGAGGCTAAGGCGGGCAGATCACCCGAGGTCAGGAGTTCGAGACCAGCCTGGCAAAACCCTGTCTCTACTAAAAATACAAAAATTAGCTGGGTGTGGTGATGGGCACCTGTAATCCCAGCTACTCCAGAGGCTGAGGCAGGGAGAACTGCTTGAACCTGGGAGGCGGAGGTTGCAGTGAGCTAAAATTGCACCACTACACTCCAGCCTGGGCAACAGAGTGAGACTCTGTCTCGGGGGGCAGGGCAGGGGGAAGTTAAGTATCTTGGTCAATTTCATAGAATAGCTGACAATTGTCTCTGATTCCAAAGGCTATGCTAATGCTAATGTACCATATGTTCCCCCCATTTTCATTTTATTCTAATTAAATAATTAATTTGTTTATTTTGAGACAAGGTCTTGCTGTGTTGCCCAGGCTGGAGTTCAGTGGTGCAATCATAGCTCACTGCACCTTCAAACTACTAAGCTCAAATGATCCTCATGCTTTGGCCTCCCAAGTAGCTGGGACCACGCCACCACGCCTGGTTAATTTATTTTATTTTATTTTTTGAGACAGGGGTCTCGCTTTGTTGCCCATGCTGGTCTCAAACTGCTGGCTTCAAGTGATCCTCCCACCTTGGCCTCCCAAAGTGTTGGGATTACAGGCTGAGCCACCACTCCTGACCTATTTTACTATTATTTTTTAATTTTTAGAGAAAGAAGAAAAAAGAGGTAATATGAGCTAATATTCTTTCAGCATTTACTTTGTACCATGCACTATACTAAATTCTTTTACACTTGTGGTCTCAGTTACATTTATTTATTTATTTATTTATGGAGACAGGGTCTTACTCTGTTGCCCAGACTGTAGTGCAGTGGCACCATCTGGGCTCATTGCAATCTCCACCTTCTGGGTTCCAGTGATTCTCCCATTTCAGCCTCCTGAGTAGCTGGGACTGCAGGCACACACCACCATGCCCAGCAAATTAAATTTTTTTTGTGTGTGTGTGGAGACAAGGTCTCACTATATTGCCCTGGCTGGTCTCAAACTCCTGCTCAAGCAATCCTTCTGTCTTGGCCTCCCAAAGTGCTGGGATTACAGGCGTGAGTCACCACACCTGACTCCCTCAATTACTTTTAAAGTTATTTATTCAGTTTCTTTTCCTCCTTGCCTGTAGCCAAAATCCTCACTCCCATCCTCACAGAGTGCAGTTCTAAGGAGTGCAGTGCACACTCTTTTGCATGTATGTGCTACTGGCAAAATGTGTATTGCTGTTGTATGTGCCTTTATTCTAACTTATGTTTGTTGTATTGTCTTATTTTGTTTCTTTCTTTGTTCACTCAACACTGTTTTCAAAATCTCTATGTGTTGTCCTGTGTACACCATCCAACTACCTCCAACAGCTGGCTAGTGCTCTATTATGTGCTTGCGGCCTGGTTTACCCCTCCATTTCCCAGGGATGGCAGAGCAAGGACCGTCTCCGCTTATGCTTTGTACAGAGCTGGGTGAGAATTCCTATGAGAGTCACACCCAGGATCCATCCTTGGTAGGCCACAGTGAACAGTCTACCTGCATTTCGACAGGGACCTGTCTGACTGCTCCCCAGAATGGCTGCTGAGAATCGGGCCAAGGCTCACCAGCAGCACAGGCAATCCTATCTCTGTGTCTCTCTGCTAGCAGTGGAATTATCCAGTTTTCTAAGTTCTTCCTGTCTGATTAGTCTAAAATGAAACCTCATCATTGCTTGAATTTGCAATTCTGATATCCAACGTATTTGAAACGCTCTTGATAAATGTAGTGGCACTTTGTTTCCTAGTCAGATCTTTTGTCCATTTGACTTGTTCTTTTTGATTTGCAGGAGAGTGTCACATAAGGTTCTATTATTCTCCTTTTTAGAGATGCAAGAATTTACTCTCAGTGAGGTTCAGTGACTCGTCCAAGGACATCAGAGTAAGCAGCGAAGCAAATGTTTGAATCCAGAGTCATGCCTCTGAAAGCTGGATATTAGGGAACAATTTCGTGAATTATCTATTAACCTTAATCTTGTCTTTCTTAACCTTGTCCATCAGGTTAAAAAAACTTCAGCATTTTGATTGTTGAGAAAGAAGATGGCTCAAAACAAAAGAGTGAATTTGTCTTTGATATATTTGATATCTCCTTTCCTTTCTCTCTCTCTCCCACATTCTTCTTTAGGAAATAGTTTATTTTTCGTAAATTAAAACCAAAAGAAGATTAATCACCCCACAATTCTATCAGTGCTAGATAAGTACTATGTTATGCCAAGTGCCAGCCTCCCTTACCTTGAACATATGTATAAGGGGCTGTGCGTGGTGGCTCATGCCTATACTCCTAGCACTTTGGGAAGCTGAGGCGGGCGGATCACCTGAGGTCAGGAGTTCCAGACCAGCCTGGCCAACATGGTGAAATCCCATCTCTACTAAAAATATAAAAATTAGCCAGGCATGGTGGCATGTGCCTGCCATCCCAGCTACCTGGGAGGCTGAGGTGGGGGAATCACTGGAACTCGGGAGGTGGAGGCTGCAGTGAGCTGAGATCGCCCAACTGCACTCCAGCCTGGGTGACAGAGCGAGACTCCATCTTAAAAAAAATATATATGTATAAGGTGTCTAGGATGTGCCATCTCCTGTTCTAGAAACCATGAGAAACAAAGAACACAAAATTTCAGTTAGACTGGAGGAATAAGTTCAAGAGATCTGTTGTACATCATGGTAAATATAGTTAATAACAATATGTTGTATACTTGCAAATTGCTAAGAGAGGAGATTTTAAATGCTTTCACCATAAAAAGATAAGTATGTGAGTTAATGCATAGGCTAAATAGCTTGATTTAGCCATTACTCAATGTACACTTATATCAAAACAGCATGTTGTATACCATATAGATACACACACAATTTTTACTTGTCAATGAAAAAGAAAGACCACTTTCCAAAAAAAGGTATTTAAAATTAAGTAATCCAGTAAAGAAAACAGAATTTTAAAGGCATCATAATATTCTAAAGAAAATTTAAGGTCTAGTTTGGAAAGTGTTATCTTTGTAAATATTATGGTAGTGATAGTTTATAATTCTGTTTCTCTACTTTTCACTTACTGATGTGTCCTGGATTCATATTTCATTGAAATGTATTGATTATATTATAGAAACTATTAATTCAGACTTTTTTATCTTTATTTAAATGTTAAACAAAACTTTGAAAAAATCAGGCTCCTATAAGAGCTAGGAATGTGTTTCATTGCTAATAACAGAGATCTGAAATAACAGTGGCTTAAGCAAAATAAAGGCTTATTTTTCTTTCCTAAAACATTATGGAAGGCCGGGCATGGTGGCTCATGCTTTTAATCCTAGCACTTTGGGAGGCCTAGGCAGGCAGATTGCTTGAGCCCAGGAGTTCAAGACCAGCCTGGGAAACATGGTGAAACCCTGTCTCTACAAAAAATACAAATAATTAGCTGGGCATGGTGGCACACACCTGTAGTCCCAGCTACCTGGGAGGCTGAGGTAGGAGGATCACCTGAGCGTGGGAGGTCAAGGCTGCAATCAGCTGTGGTCATGCCACTGCACTCTAGCCTGGGTGACAGAGTGAAATCCTATCTCAAAAATAAAAATAAAATAAAATAAAATGTCACAGTCAGATGTAGTCAGTTCTCATTGGCATGCTGGTATCAGAGAGCCAGGCTCCTTCTGCATTTCTGCTTTGCACCTGGATTTTCATCCTTAAGGTTTCTTCCTGGGTAACAGAGGCCACTGGGGTTCTAGCCTTTTATATCCATGTTTTAAGAAGGAAGAAAGAAGAAGAGGGGAGGACAAAATGGATGTATCTGCCAGTTGAGTAAATATTTTAAAATAACTTTCTATTTCTTACACGATGCTGAACTTCTCTGTCTACAGGGGAGCCTGGGAGATGTTTAGCTGCTTTCACTGCCACAATACAGAGGTTGTTTAATAAGAAGGAAAAAGAACTATTGGGTAGGCAACTAGCAGTATCTGGCACAGCTCCTAACTATCTTTTATTCAGTACAAGATCACCCACTGTGAATGTGTACTTAAATATACTGAATAACACCTTAAGAAATAACAATTTTAGGCCTGGGCACCATGGCTCATGCCTATAATCCCAACACTTTGGGAGGCTGAGACAAGAGGATCGCTTGAGCCCAGGAGTTCGTGACCAGCCTGGGCAACAAAATGAGACCTTATCTCTACAAAAATAAAAAATAAAATAAAAAAGCAAAATTGGCTGGGCATGGTGGCTTGTGCCTGTAGTCCCAGCTACTCAGGAGGCTGAGGAGGGAAGATTGCTTGAGCCCAGGAGGCAGAGGTTGAAGTGTGCTGAAATTATGCCACTGCATTCCAGCTTGGGTGACAGAGTGAGACACCGTCTCAAACAAAACAAACAAACAAAATTTAAAGTTCCAGGTATTAAAAAGAAATGTTCAAACCTATAAAAAATCTCTCCTCTTACTACCTGATCTCAAAATCTACCAAACTGTAACAATCAAAACAGCATGGTACAATCAAAAGCAGACATATAGGCCAATGGAACAGCATAAATAGCCCAGAAATAAATTCACTCATTTATGGTCAACTGATCTTTGACAAAGTTGCCAAGCACACACAAGAAAGGGAAGAATAGTGTCTTTAGTAAACGACGTTGGGACAACTGGATATCCACATGCAGGAGAATGAAACTAAACTCTAATGTCACACCACATAGAAAAATCAACTCAATATGGATTAAAGAGTTAAATAGACAAATGGGATTACATCAAACTAAAAAGCTTCTGCACAACCAAGGCAACAATTATCAGAGTGAAGAAACAATGCACAGAATGGTAGAAAATATTTGCAAGCCATACATCTGATAAAAGGTTAATATCCAAAATATATAAGAAACTCAACTCAATAGCAACAAACCCAAATAACTGGATTAAAAAGTGGGCAAAGGACTGGGACAAACATTTCTCAAAAGAAGATAAAGAAATGGCCAATGGGTATATGAAAAAATGATCAACATCAGTAGTTATTTGGGAAATACAAATTAAAACCACAATGAGATACCATTTTACATCTGTTAGAAACACTGTTATCAAAAAGACGAAAGTTAGTAAGTGTTGGCAAGGATGCAAAGAAAAGGGAACACTTGTACACTGTTGGTGGGTATGTATATCAGTAAAGCCATTGTGGAAGACAGTATAGAGGTTCCTTAAAAAATTAAAAATAGACTATATGATCTAGCAATCCTACTTCTGGGTATATATCCAGAGGAAATAAAATTAGTATGTTGAAGAGATATCTGAACTCCCATGTTTATTGCAGCATTATTTACAATAGCCAAAATATGAAATCACACTAACTGTCCACTAATGGATGGATAAAGAAAATGTGGTATATATAAACAATGAAATACTATTCAGTCTTAAAATAGAAGGAAATTCTGTCATTTGTGACAACGTGGATGAACCCGGAGGACATTATGCTAAGTGAAATATGCCAGGCACAGAAGACAAATAAGGCATGATTTTACGTATATGTGAAATCTAAAAAAGTTGAACTCATAGAAGTAGAGAGTAGAATGCTCATAACCAGGGCCTGGGGGTGGGGGTGGGGATGGGGAGATCTTGGTCAAAGGGTACAAAGTTTCAGTGAGAAGGAGTAAGTTTTGGAGATCTATGGTGCAGCATGGTAAGTATAGTTAATAATGATGTACTGTGCACTTGAAAACTGCTAAGAGACATTTTAAATGTTCTCACCACAAAAATGGTAAGTGTGTGAGGTGAAGGATGTGTTAGTCAGCTTGATCTAATTATTCGACAGTGTATGCATATGAACAAAACATCACGCTGTACACCGTATATATGCAATTTTTATTTGTTAATTAGAAAACTAATTTAAAAAAGACCTAAAGGGAACCTCTCAATGTGCTCTGGGTCTAGTTTTCACTTCTGTAGTAGCTGCTTCATGGGGTTGGGTTGGGGGCAGTGTTGGAGAAAGAGCAGGTCAATTCTTATTTGGTTATTCATTCACTCAATAAGCAATATTTAGCACCTATTATATTTAGGCATTACACTGTCTTGGGGGGTAATTACTGTATTTTTATAGTGCTTTATAGTTGATAAAGAACATTCATCTGCTTTTTCATATTTAATCCTCATGTAACACCAAGAGACAGGAAACGGGCATTACTTCTTTATACTATAAATAAAGACATTGAGGAACAAGGAGGTTAAATAAGAAATGCCATTCATAAAATTAGTGTGCGTCAGATCCAGGACTTCAGCTGGGGAGTTTCATTTTTCTACTCCTCTGACTTTAGAAATTTGGTGCTGTTGCTAGTTAGGGGATCAAGGTAGTGCACTCTCTCTTTCTCTCAAAATCTGGGGTGTGTGTAGGTCAGAAACTGCCAAAGCTAGATCTTCTGGGCCACTAAGACACCTGCTTAGTTCTCTTATAAGCATTTGACTATAGTCATTTGAATTTATTTAAATCAATAGTTCTTAGCTCCCATTCTCCCAGCCTTTTCTTCCTATTATGAAGTTAAAATATGAGACAACTGCCATGGTTATACCCAGATTTTCACAAAAGTTTCTCCTCCTTTCATTTTGGTAAAAATAATGCAGTGCAATAATTTGTATTCAATACAGCTATTAAGGTTCAACAGTAATGATTATTTACTGCTAAATTCGGATACAAGATATGTACAACTCCCCACTTCATCGTTCTCTTTCTCCCTCAGAAAAGCTTATTAACACGAGTGAGAGTTTCTTTGTTTAAGGAAAACCTTTATTTCCCTCTGACGTGCAAAGCTCAATGACTTTGCCACTGCACTGAATCTTGAGTCCAGTCTCACGATAAGAAAACTCCCCACCTCTCAAACTGCTCCTGGTAACGCTTCATTAGGAGCAAACACTTTCTTGAGACAAATCTCACAAATGATCAAGACAGTTTCTATTGAGACTCTCAGGTTGAGAATTTCTGATCTAAATGTCTAAACTCAATGAGCATAGATGCACTATTTATTTTCACTTATTCAACCTTTCAAAATGTACTTAAAATATCAATATTCTTATAGCAAAGGCCACTAGCGGCTTCCTCAATTAATATCTGGATGCATGAAATCCTTTGTCATACTTTGATACTTTTAAGCAAAAAGGACACACTGATTCTCAATCATGGAAAATAATAAAGGGGGTTTTTTTAGACTAAAATGTGTACTGCAAAAGAATTAACCGGTAATTTTTTTGTTTGTTTCTAAAGTTGTTGAACTTCTCAATAGAAAAAAAGCAGGCAGAGTTTCTGCTGATCTCACTATGAGGCACACAGACTGAAATTTAGTCTTGTATTGATACGTAAATATTAAAAAATGCGTATGATTTTTTCCTTTATTCCTTCTCCAAATCTGATGACCAGCAAAGCTCTTAAATTGCATGCACATATTTATGTGTCACATGTAAACGCTGTTCATGTCATCTGGATATCAGTCAGTCACCAAAACGAAAAGTAGGTTTGACAGGCCAGATCTGGCAGCTCGTAAATGTAGATTTCCATCAAAGAACAAAGACCTGAGCAGTGTTCCTAACAAGGAAGATTCTGTAGATGTCTCCAGTTCGTCTTCTATATTTGCACTTGTGAGATCATTAGTCAGCTGTATTATTTATCTCCTACACAAAAGTATTTCAAGGTCTGTGGGAGTTTTCTCCAGTTAAGGTTAATCAATTTTTATTACTCTCAGTTTATAGCTTCCCAGATGCTTAAGTTGGTGAAGACTTTCTTGTTTTTAATTTAAGAAAAGAGAGTTCCTTATTTGTCCCCTTTCAACCATTCTTGAAGACTTGAACTCACATGGCTATTAAAAATGATGAGCAGAGAGACTTAGATTTTCACTGAATGTCTCTGAGAAACATCTGCAGCATAGCATATCATGATAAAGTAAGAATAAGGGAGGAATGTTAACAGTTTTAGGCTTTGAAACTTAGTATGTTTCCCCTGAACCTTTTGAAAACCCATAAGCTCTACATTTTTAAACTGAGGAGAATTACAATGTAATTTGTTTAGCTAAATAAATCATTTATACAGGAGGAATAATATTTGTGCTAAGCTCTAATTTACTATGAAACAAAGAGCTAGATTTAATGTAATTGTGTTTCTGCATATAATAAAATCTACACATACATTTTGTCCTAAAAATAAGTTATTAAGGCTGGACGCAGTGGCTCACGCCTGTAATCCCAGCACTTTGGGAGGCTGAGGCAGGTGGATCACCAGAGGTCAGGAGTTCGAGACCAGCCTGGCCAACATGGTGAAACCCTGTCTCTACTAAAAATACAAAAAAAGTTTGCCGGGCCTGGTGGTGGGTGCCTGTAATCCCAGCTACTTGGGAGGCTGAGGCAGGAGAATCACTTGAACCTGGGAGGCAGAGGTTGCAGTGAGCCAAGAGCACGCCATTGTACTCCAGCCTAGGCAACAAGAGCGAAACTCAGGCTCAAAATAAATAAATAAGTAAATAAATATAAAAATAAGTTATTAAGCGAGCTCCTGGGCTTCCGTGTGACTCTGGCTTGCTATTACAAATACTCCAGACCATCAAACTGGATTCCTTTCCTAAAATTGCAAATCAGATTTCCCCACCTTACCTTGGTATCCTCAGATATTACCTTTGCCAATATTTTCTTCATTGTTTCCCAGAAATCAATGATGCAACTAATATGATCTGCAATTTTTTCACCAATAGAGGGAACCATCCACCTGCATTTCTTTGCTGTGTCCTCCCAGAGCCCCCAGGGCCTCATGGCTTCTGTGGGTTGCTTTCCATCTCCTCCTCTGGCTCCTGAACGGGTCCTGTCCTCTGTGCTCCAGCTGAAGCAGTGCCGTTTGTCTTTTCCCCTGCTCTCGCCAATCCTGTCTCCAGCAGATCCCTTTCAGGATTTTTTTGTTGTTGTTATCAGCCAGCGCCAGGAGTGAAGAATATAGATTTTGGTATCTATGCCTGCACTCTAATTCCACTTTGCAGCAAGCTATGGAGTTTGCCTTAACTTAACTTCTATATAAAGCTGCTTTAATTTTCTTAAAACCCACGACTTGCATTTAAATTGATTCCATCAGTCAACAAATATTCCCTATATACAGCATTTACAAGCTTCCTGCAAATGCAATCCAAATGAAGAGTTCAGGTTAAAAGGGGCTTTCAATACACCATTTCGGGAGATCCAGTGGTAGAATCTCATGGGATACAGGCATTCATATGCAGTCTGTAGTAATAGTTTCCTACTATGGAGATTTTTCAACATCTTTAGATTGAAAAAAAACCATCTTTATATATAAATGTCATATTTTTTTGCATGACTTTCAAGGAAAAAGTAATGGATGATATTTCTGGAGTACTTAGCTCCAAGGCTTAATGGGGATGAAGGTACTGGAGGAGATATTTTCTTTGATACAGTAAATGAATTAGGAAAGTGTTGCTTATAGGGACATTTAAAAACATGGACATGCAGAAACTTGCAAAGCAGGTAAATACATGTGAGTTAGAGACTGAGAGATAGAGAGAAGAAATGAAAGCAGGAGATAGAGCAAGTGTATTTTCATCTTAGTATTTAGCAAGTATAATCAGGCAGTGCAGGTGACCACACTGAACATAAGGCTGTCATCTGGGTGCTTCAGGAACTTCGTGCTGAGCGAGAGGGAGGAGCACAGCTGTCAGGAACAGCTGGAACAAAAAGGTTCTTGAATCATGTGACTACCATGTAATGAGATTGGCACGTGTCACTGTTGTACATGATCCTTATTAGATAGACTGTCACCCACAGGTCCTGTGTCTTTTCCATCTTTCACAACTCTTCCTTGCTGAGGGATTGCCCTCCTTCTCCCCCACATTGGACCATTTAACTGAATTCCCCAGGATGCAGAGGTCCTTAGTTGAGAATTAAGGAGTGCAGCCATACTCAGAGACATGCCTTCCAGGGCAGATGTCAGCACAGTAAAGACTGTCTTCTTTGCTATTAGGCAAGGCATGGACTGTAGTAATAGCTGCTGCATGTTGTTAAAACATCTTTGATACAGTAGATTCTCAGATTTTCTGAGCAAACTGCCTTGGGCAGAATAGGTACTCCATAAATATTTATGGTTAATGGTTTCTAGGACTTTCATTATCAATGTCATCTTTGCAGCTCACCATTCTGGCTGGAGAAATGGAAATTCAGCGAAAACAAGCAAGCAGTCCTGTCTTTCCTAGTATGAATATACCTAAAGAACTGAGCTAATCATAAATTTCTTACCAGACTGCAATTTCCCAATTGTTTTTGCTGAATTCTGTTGAGCATACATATGTGATGACTGCTCAAACGATTCCCTGTGACACCCCCTCAAATGAGAAGGCATCTGTTTGGCCTCAGTTGGGAAAGCATGCTAAAAATGTCTCCACTTTGGCATTAAATCAGCTTATTGCAGCAGTGTACACTCCAAAGTAGATGTTTCTTGCTTTTTCTCTTTTAGAGAAGTGATTTCATTTATAATCTATTTCTGGATAATCCAGGGACTTTACACATTGCATTTGACCTAAATGCTAAGGTAAGGACAAGTTTCTGCTAGTAAGAAATGATAACAGTTTTTTGTTTTTTTTCTTAGACAGAGTCTCACTCTGTCGCCCAGGCTGAAGTGCAATGGCACAATCTCGGCTCACTGCAACCTCCGCCTCCCGGGCTCAAGCGATTCTCCTGCCTTAGCCTCCCGAGTAGCTGGGATTACAGGCACGCGCCACTGAACCCAGCTAATTTTTGTATTTTTAGTAGAGATGGGGTTTCACCATGTTGCCCAGGCTGGTCTTGAACTCCTGACCTCAGGTGATCCACCCGCCTCGGCCTCCTAAAGTGCTGGGATTACAGGTGTGAGTCACCGTGCCCGGCCAGTAACTGTTTTAATTATAATATAAAGTGATCATAAAGAAGAGTTTCTTAATGTTTGGAAAGACTCCTGAGATAAAAATCATAATGACACATGGATATATTAGTTTAGTAGAAAAATCACTTGTCATCCTAAGCCAAAAATTGCCATTTAACAAAATTTAAGCCAAAAGGAGGACTTTCATAGGTGATTTTAAACAATAAGATGAAAGTTTACTTCAAAGCAATAATAATTTAAGCTTCTCATCCCTCCCTAAAGTAATGAAATCACTTATTTAGTTAGGATAGCTGCAACTTCTATGATATGGGTGCATTAACAAGTTATGTTTTTTTTTAAATTATTTTGTTTTATTGAGATGGAGTCTTTCTCTGTTGCCCAGGCTGGAGTGTAGTGGCATGATCTTGGCTCACTGCAGCCTCCGCCTCCTGGGTTCAAGAGATTCTCATGCCTCAGCCTCCTGAGTAGCTGGGATTACAGGTGTGTGGCACCATGCCCAGCTAAATTTTGTATTTTTAGTAGAGACAGGATTTCACCATGTTGGCTAGGTTGGTCTCGAACTCCTGGCCTCGAGTGATCTACCTGCCTCGGCCTCCCAAAGTGCTGGGATTACAGGCATGAGCCACCATGCCCGGCCACAAGTCACGTTTTAATGCTTTAGTGACACACTAGAATTCACTCCTTAATTGACAGCAGCGATGCTGGAGTTTAGTGATAGATGAGAGTGTATGCTGATGTGACAAGAAGAATGTGCATGAACCCGGTGACATTATAGGTATACATGGTGACTAAAGTATTAGCAGTGTCGGAATAATAGATATCTTCATAGTAGAAGGTCTTTCTCCAAGACAGCCCTGGTAGTCCTCCAATCTTGTTTGCCATCATGAGAACATTTATTACTTTTATACACTGACATAAAACTGAACTCACATTTCATAATTTGGTAGGTGATTTCATGCCTTTTTGTGTTACTGCTGGATTTAGGGCAGTTACAATTCCCTCCACTGGGCAGCTGTGTTCTCTCCACACCAGGTGAGTGGTCATACTGATGAGGGTTGAGATGTGGGGACCATGGACAGCAGAAAGTAAGCGCTCAGGGCAGAAAGCAGTCATCGGTGGGGGAGAGAGAGTGCCTCCCAGACAAGGGGAAGCAGCACTGGAGCCTGTGGAAGAAGCTGGGAGAGGGAGGTCAGTGTGCTGGAGGAGCTGCACTACGGCATGAGCAGCTGTTGCAGCCAGTGGTGCCTTGGACCATTCCTGATTTCCCTGCCACCTTGGGGGTGTCACCATTATGGCAAGACACCTCAGGACATGCCTCTGTTTACTGAAGTGTGTGCAACAAGGCTGTGTTACTTAGGAGATTTATTAAAGATGCAGCGGCTTTCACCTGATTAGGTGAGAGCTGTCAGCCTCAGAGGGTATCCTCAGAGCTTAGGAAGTATTGACCTTCCAAAACTCTATCAGGGAAGAGATAGAGCAGAGTCAGAGAACTGATGGAACCAGCGAAGCAAGTATCACCAGGGCCTTTTGCCCAGGTCTTGACTCTATGTGTCCACTCAGTAGGTGGGCTTCCTTCCTCCTTATTTCATGCGCTTTCTGCACATGGTGGGACACGTGTCCAGTGAATTCTTGACTTTTACATGTCATGGTTTCACTAATAAAAGACTGCCCTTTTCTTTCTCCATAATCAATTCAAAAGTCTTTTGTTTTTTTGAATTTTAATGCCAGAGAGGGGTTAATTTGGATTTCTGGGTCAGATGGTCAAAAATTCCAAGGAAATCCCATTGAAACAGCTTAGCTCAGGAAGTCAAGTCTGTATAAATCAACTGTGGCCAGAGATTTGGGGTCAGTGAGAGAATGGAGCTGCCATTCTAGCCATGGGGCTAGCAGGCCAGCTACTCGAAGGAAGGGGAAGCACTGGGAAGAGGCATCATAGATTTTTGGCTATAGGAATAGTATCAGTCCATTTGGTCATGATGTAGAAAGTTAATTTTTGTTATTACTATTATTGTCATATGAATGATGCCAATTTTATTTTCATTAAATTCTCAGCCCCATCTTTTGTTTCTCTTGCTCTTACCAAAACTCAAAGTGCATAATAGGAGCTAAAAGGATATTTGCTAAATTGAATGAGATTTACTTTCATGTCAGTTATGACATATACATATTGTTTACAATTTTCAGTTAAGAATTACAGAAATTAGTATTCTAAATTTTCTTTCAACATCTGTTACAAAAAGTCTCTTTTGTAAGGAGGCATATTCACTACCCTTTGTATTTGCTTTATGTATACCCGTGAAGTTTAGAGATTAAGGAGGACATCAGCCTACTTTCTTTTTGACATTTACAGTAAGGTGATCTACAGCTTGCAAAGTGGCTATTTTTTGTGTTCTTCCCTGCTGGGCTGGATGGTGGCCCACACAGTGCACCAGGGTCACATGTCAGGGATTAATGCCAAGTCCTGTGAAGTAGGCTTTAAAGAGAAAGGAAAAACAAGGCAGAGTCATGAAGAGAAGTCATGGATCCCCCTCCCCACCTGCTTTATCTGGAGAGAAATGTTCTCAAGTCTGCTGGACACAAAACAGGGGTTGAATTTCAGTGGAGTCCCCTTTCTTATGGTGCAAGAGTTAACGCATCAGTAGGGAACACAGCATCAGTTTGAAAACCAGACAGTCTCGATTTGGGTGCCAACTGAAGATAGGAGTTTTCTGAGGAAACAAGCTGCTCAGAACCTGGTGACTTTGGGGACCTGGGGGAATGAGGCCACCAGAACTATGGGAAGATGAGATTGGGAAAGGCTCTTCCTTGGGGAGAAGAGGATGTTTATGCTACTTGCTTAAGCCAGCTCATTGTCAGGTCAACCAGAGTGGGACATCACAGTCATGCTGGGGGCTAGGGAAAATAAGGGCGTAGGTGAAAAAAAGACTACTTTTAAACCGAGGGACCAAGATGCACTGGATATTTTCCATTTACCACTCCAGGTCCACTTTCTGTCCTTCTTCATCCTTCTCTGTGCTCTGAGAGAATGACTTTTCTCGTCAATGGGTTTCCTTCCGTCCTAGCTCCTAGTAAATGGGAGGCCCTGGCAGAGATGGGATGGAGATAAGACAGGAAGGCCAGGGTATTTATTTCCATAGCTTCACCCTTTCGGGGTGTCTGTGGTTGGCTTCATCCTCCCACCAAAGGCTCTTGTTGGTTGTCCCTCTTCTATTGTGTCTGTGACTGCTCCCTCTGGTTTCCGCACATTCTCTCTGACCTTGCTCCTTTGCCTGTAGTGATAACTGCTGCTGAAGGGGCTGACCCTGAAGGCAGCTGCTGGGCTATGGGTCACTGATGTGGGATCTTGGTGGCACGTCACCATGTCTTCAGCACCCTTATGGCTTCTACATTTGTATTCTACTTCCCCCATGGTCTTAAAAGTCTTTTCTAAATTAAAATGTCTTTGGTTCTAACTTTAACTTTTTGTTTATATTTGGTAATCTAAGCTTCTACTGTAAACCTAAAAAAATGACATTTATTGAAGGCCAACTATGAGTCTAATAGTATGGTAAACTTTTCCATATATTGTGCCTTTTACTTTTTTCCACAATAATTATGTAAGATGTATTAGGAACTTCATGAGGAGGCTCAGAAAGATTGAGCTTAAGACGCGTGTCTTTTTGACTTGGATACCTGCACACATAAACACTACACCATGCCTCTTCAACCTTTCACGAAACAGGCAAAAATAACTTACTTTAATTAAAAACAAGGATATAGCTAACTCTGTATTTGTCAGTACTGAGCATTGGAGGAAGAATGCTATGGGAAGTCAACACCAAACAACCACGTTAGAACCAGTAAATTTAAGCTACTCTTTGAAAGATGCGATTTTTTTTTCCCCAAAACTTATTTTGGGTTTTATCCCTAGAGAGACTTTATTGCTTCTGACTGTCTTCCTTCTGTCCTTTCACATATTCAATTATCTTAAAATCAATCCACCATGGCGTCTGAACTTCTCTTTGTTTCTTCATCATAAACACTCATCTATTTGCCTTTAATTCCATCCCCCGTCTCTTCCTTGGCTCTACTCTGCTCTTGCAACCCTAGTGTTTCAGATCTTACATAACAGTCAGTCCCTCCTCTAGCTTTTGAGTGAAAGAAGTCACCTCGTAGGGGTAGATGTGGTTTCCTTGGCACTGGGCTTGGTTAAAGGATGTTGTTGTCTTTGTACAAATTAGGATACAGTCCTGAGTTTGGATGGCACATAGTTTGGCTGAAAAAGCATGGGCTGAGTGCCCGTCCCACTTCCCACCTTAGTTGGGTGTCCTTGCTCAGGGCCAGGCAGCCCTAGCTTGGGTCAAATACCTAATTTTCAGGGTTTCTTTGCTGCTCTACCTCCTGTGGTATCTATTTGCTTATTTCTCTGAACTTAGAACCTAGTGATCTTGTGAGCACGCCAGGTAGCAAAATGCCTCTTGTACTGAAGATTCCACTAGTCTTTTTCCGGTTGTCTGGCATTGCTCCTAAACATTTCTTCATTATGTGCCTGATGTGTTTATTACAATTTTATTTGTAAGAGTAAAACATTGGAAACAAACTGGCTATCTGGCTATTAGAGAATGAGTAAATGATTCACTTGATGTCATGATAAAATAACAATTTTGAAGTTTTGGGACAATTGTTAATGATAAATGCTAAATTTAAAAAATTCTTTAAAATCTATGTATACTATGATTGCTCCTATGTAAAAATGTGTGTATAAGATTATTTGAAAGACATACTTAAATTGTTATTAGTTATTGTATTACGCAGTTATGAGTGGGTTTTTCTTCATTCTCTAACCTTTTTTTGGAGAACATTACAAAAATCTAATGTCTTGGATTTTTCCAAAAATGCTCATTTTGGAATATAAAAATAAAGTATTTCCTTTAAATTGATTTTCTTATTTTTAAAAAGGCTCTATTAAGTTGCATATCTATTAGTTGCCAATATAATGACTAATGAATAGTTGTTTATAAGCTATATGAAGTATAGAATCTCATAAAATATTGTTGTATTAGAGTGTTGCAACTCCAGCTTGAGGGTGTGGAATTTAGTATACTCAATTCAGACTGTAAAAGTATAAGTTGGATTTGGATAGATATTGCAGAATCTTAACTTAGTCACAAAAAGCTGTGTAAGAAGTTACGTCTGCTAAGTTATTTTTCTGTAAGAAGCTGCTCAGGGAATGGCTCACATTGAATCATCCTGGAAGAAGCCCTCAGCCCTTGTACTTGATATCATAAGGCCAACTGCTGTTGCAAGCCCAAGAAAGGTAATTCTACCTTCTTAGTTAAGGGATTAAAGTGCATCCTTGAAAAGGTTTTCAAGTAAGAATAGAAATGATAAATAAATTTATAATTTTGTGGAAGTTGGATACACATAGGTATTACAGTAAGTTCTCTAGCTAGTCTATTCTTTGCCTGTTTTTTCTTTCTCTGCTTTTAAATATTTAAAGTAGTTAAAAGAGTGAGTTTCAAAATATATCCTTAGACACTTAGGTTGTCCAAGACCCTTTCAGGGGATCCTTGCGGTCAAGACTATTTTCATAATATAAGTTGCCATGTGCTTCCCCCTTCACATGTTATTTGCCTGTTAGGAGCCTGCAACTTTTAAGTAAACAACCGACAGTTTTTTGCCAATCATAAAGTTTCAGTTTTCAAGATAAAATTAGATACTTGAGTCTGTCAGTGTGAGTTCAACAGTTTCCCAGCACTTACTGAGACTGGGGGTGATACTGACACATTTTTTTTTTGATATTTTGAAGTAAAGGGTGTCCACATTTGGAAGAAGTAATTAACTCAGTAAACCAATATATTCCAAATGACCAATGCATGATGTTATAAAATCATACATGGGTAAAAAAATCTATTTTAATCGCAAGAAAGACCATTGGATTTTAATGTCACAGAGTACAAAAGGTTCATTAATATGATTTCAGATTCCACATTGCGACTAACTTTTACGAAACTATCACTTATGGAATTCTGGTGTAGTATCAAAGAAGAATAGCCGTAATTATTTGAAAAGGTAATTAAAAATACTCCTACCTTTTCCAAATACTTGTCTCTGTTAATCTGAATGTTCTTTATATACTTTAACCAAAACAACATGTTACAATATATTGAATATAGAAACAGATATAAGAACCTAGCAAAGCTATCCTTCAAAAATGAGGGAGAAATAAAGTATTTCCCAGACAAGCAAAACCTGAGGGAATTAATTATCGCTAGATCAGCCTTACAAGAAATGCTCAAGGGACTACTACATTTGAAGTCAAAGATTATATCACCTTCATGAAAACATACAGAAGTATAAAGCTCACTGATAGAGCAGATAAACAAGGGATAGAGAGAAAGAAAACCCTATAATTCCAGAAAACCACAAAACCACAATGATAAACACAAAAGAAAGAAGAAAGGAAAAAGGGATATACAAAACAATCAGAAAACAATAAGATGACAGGAGTAATTTATCATCTATCAACACTAATCTTGAATATAAATGAATTAACCTTCCACTTAAAAGGTATAGACTGGGTGAATGGATAAAAAAAAATGACCCAATTATATCGTACTACAAGAAACTCACTTCGCCTATAAAGAAACATGTAGACTGAAAATAAAAGGATAGAAAAAGATATTTCAAAAAACCAGAAACCAAAAGCAAGCAGGAGTAGCTATATTTATTTGACATAATGTAGACTTTAAGTCAAAACTGTATAAAGAGATAAAGAAGTTCATTATGTAATGATAAAGGGATCAATTCAACAAGAAGATATAACAACTGTAAGTATATATGCACCCAACACCAGAGCACCCAGATATATAAAGCAAATATTAGAACTAAAGGGAGAGACAGACTATGATTCAATTATAGTTGGGGACGTCAACATCCCACTCTCAGCATTGGGCAGATCATCCAGACAGAAAATCAATAAAGAAACGTTGGTTTTAAACTGTACTTTAGACCAAATGGACCAACAGCTGCAGAATACACATTCTTTTCATTAGCACATGGAACATTCTCCAGGACAGACCACATGTTAGGCCACAAAACAAGTCTCAACAAATTTACAAGGAGTTAAATCATATGAAGTATTTTTTTCTGAACACAATGGGTTAAAACTAGAAATCAATAACAAGAACTTTTGAAACTTTACAAATACATGGAAAGTAAACAACATGCTCCCGAGTGACCAATGGGTCAATTAAGAAATTAAGAAGAAAACTAAAAAAATTATTTAAATAAATGATAGTAGAAATACAACACAGCAAAAGTTATGGGATATAGCAAAAGCAGTATTAAGGGGAAAGTTTATAGCAATAAATGCCTATATCATACAAACAGAAAGATTTCAAAGAACCTACTAATGCATCTCAAATAACTAAAACAGCAAGAACAATTCATACCCAAAATTAGTAGAAGGAAAGAAATAATAAGTATCAGAGCAAAAAGAAATAAAATTGAAACTAAAAAAAATTACAAATGATTAACAAAATGAGAAGCTTGCCTTTTGAAAAGATAAACAAAATCAAGAAACCATTAGCTAGACTAACCAAAAAAAAAAAGAGAGAAGAGCCAAATAAATGCAATCTGAAACAAAAAAAGGAGACACTACAGTGGTTACCATGGAAAGAATCTGAAGGTCTAGCTAGAGCAATCAGGCAAGAGAAATAAATAAAAGGCACTCAAGTTGGAAAAGAGGAATTCAAACTATCTCTGTTTGCTGATGACATGATCTTATATCTAGAAAACCCTGAAGTCTCCTCCAAAAGGCTTCTAGATTTGATAAATGAATTCAGTAAAATCTCAGGTTGCAAAATCAATGTACACAAATCAGTAATACTGCTATACACCAATAACAACCAAACTGAGAATCAAATCAAGAACTCAATCCCATTTACAATAGTCCACAACAAGAATAAAATACCTAGGAATACACTTAGCCAAGGAGGTGAAAGATCTCTACAAGGAGAACTCCAAAATACTGATCAAAGAAATCATAGATGACACAAACAAATGGAAACACAGACCAAGCTTATAATATATTGGAAGAATCAATATTGTGAAAATGACCATATCATCCACAGCAATCTATAATCAATATAGTTCCTATCAAACTACCAATATAATTTTTCACAGAATTAGAAAAAACAATTCTAAAATTCATATGGAACCAAAAAAGAGTCTGATTAGCCAAAGCAAACCTAAGCAAAAAGAACAAATCTGGAGGCATCACATTATCTGACTTCAAATTATACTATAAGGCTATCATAATCAAAACAGTATGCTACTGGTATAAAAGTAGACACATAGGCCAATGGAAAAGAATAGAGAACCCAGAAATGAAGCCAAATGCATACAACCAACTGATCTTTGACAAAGCAGACCAAAACATATGCTGGGGAAAGGACATCATATTCAATAAACGGTGCTGAGAAAATTGGATAGCCACATGTAGAATGATGAAACTGGATCCTTATCTCTCATCATATACAAAAATTAACTCAAGCTAGATTAGAGACTTTAACACCCGAAGCCATAAAAATTCTAGAAGAAAACCTAGGAAAAACTCTTCTGGATATTGGCCTAGGCAAAGGATTTATGACTAAGGTCAAAAGCAAATGTGACAAAATAAATAAATCCATAAATGGAACCTAATTAGACTAAAATGCTTCTGCACAGCAAAAGAAACTATTAACAGATTAAACAGACAACTTACAAAATAGGAGAAAACATTTGCAAACTATGTATCTGACAAAGGACTAATATCCAGAATCTACAAGGAACTCAAATAGATCAACAATAGAAAAATAAATAATTCCACTAAAAAGTGGGCAAGTGACATGAGCAGACATTTCTCAAAAGCAGATATACAAATAACCAACAAATATATGAGAAAATGCTCAACATCTCTAATAATCAGGGATATGAAAAATTAAAACCTCAATAATATACCATCTTACCCCAGCCAGGGGACCATTCTTTTTTTTTTTTTTTTTTTTTTTAACTTTAAGTTCTAGGGTACATGTGCACAACATGCAGGTTTGTTACATAGGTATACATGTGCCATGTTCGTTTGCTGCACCCATCGACTCGTCATTTACATTAGGTATTTCTAATGCTATCCCTCCCCCAGCACCCCACTCCCCAACAGGCCCTGGTGTGTGATGTTACCCTTCCTGTGTCAACAGAGTGAAGATGCAACCTACAGAATGGGAGAAAATATTTGCAAACTATTTATCTGACAAGGGATTAATACCTAAGAGGTTGATAAAGATTATCCTCAATGTCCACGGCCTCTATTGGGCTTTCTTCCTCTCTAGAATTTCCCTGCACTTACCAGGGGCCTTGTGACAACCCCCCCTTGACAACCCCACCCCCAAGGATGCTACTTATTGGGTTCTTCCTGGAGACACTTCTCATATCTCTTGGCCCTTTATCAAAATGTGCCTGTCCTGTGCCCACTTTTCTTAGTTATCTATGTTCCTAACACCTGTTAATGGGTTTTAGAAATATATTTTAATATCTAAATTTCTATTGTGCGTAGAAAGGATTGTTATACTTACTTGTGTTGTAAATAACATGTAACTTGTTAAAAGTTTAATTTTAAACTTTTAAAAAATATAGCCTTTACTATTTAAATTATTTAAACTCTTAGAACTGATAAATTCAGTAAAGCTGCAAGATACAAAATCAACATACAAAAATTATTAGCGTTTCTATACACCAACAATAAACTAGCAAGAAATCAAGAAAGCAATCTCATTTGCAAAAAATCTTATTAAATTTATAAAATCAAACTAGTAAATGCTATACAAAAATACGAACAAAGTTATCACTGATTCTTTAATGAATATTGAATTAATTTGTAAATACAAACTGATTTACCTTAGATAATCAACACTACTTATATACTTCAGACATTCCCTAGGATATTTTAAGTTACACTTAAACAGGAAAAAATACAGTTCTCTCAAACTCTTCAAAAGACAGAATGACAAATCTAACAAGGAAGATTTTCTGAGGTTCTTAGGAAACCTCTATGTCTTTAATAAATCAGACATGAAAAATCAATAAATCAAACATGAAAAATCAATAAATCAAATTCTCTTAACTTGTTAGTTCTCAGACCTTCTGGTCTCAGGATTATTTTAACTCTTAAAAAGCATAGAGAATCTCAAAGAGTATTTGTGTTTGTGTGTTTTTTTCTGTTGACATTTACTGTATTAAAATTAAAACACAAATTTAAAATTTTTATGTATATGCTTAACATGAAATGAAATTTTAATTTAAAAAAACTATATTTTCAAACACAAACAAAATGTGTGAGAAGAGTAGCATTGTTTTATACTCTTGTAAATATTTTTAAGACTAGAGTTCTGCAGCTACAGGCCAAGGACACCAAGGAATGCTGGCAACCACTAGGAGCTGGAAGAGGTAAGGAAAGATTTTTATCTAGAGCCTTTGGAATGAATGTGGCCCTGCAGACACCTTGGTTTTAGACTCCTGGCCCCCAGAACTATGAGAGAATAATTGTGTTATTTTAAGCCACCAAGTTTCTGATAATTTGTTACTGCAGCTTCAGGAAGGCCTCTAACATATGGTGTTTTATTGGGATAAACTCTTATCAGTAATAGTACGCCTCTTTAAAAACAGGATCCTATTTTCAGAATTATATATATCTGTGGCCATCAAAGCTGTATTTAGGAGGTATAATCTCATGACTCAAGTGATTTTCTTGATATGGATAACAAATCTCTCTTAATGGTCTAATATTTAATCAAGCTTGAATGCACATTGTAAATTTTATATCTTCTATCTCTGCAAATATTTCAAGGTGGTAATGACATTTTTTCCAAATGAACTGTCAGGTTTTTGATCAGGTTTCATCTCACTTATTTGTAAAGTCTACTCATATTTCCTGCCGACATCGATCCCCTCCTTCCTAATGGCCTGTCGTTTTTCAGTGTCTGAACTATGCATTTTGGCACATCAATCAAACTTGCTTCTGCTTTGTATAACATAGTACAGGTTAGTCATGACTGGGTAATAATAGCTACCATTTATAAAGCACATAGTATTTATGTATGCTTAATATATGTCATTTGTAAATCCTTTAGCTATAGCAATATAGCTATCTATCTGTATTTATTTATATATCCCTATTTATATATATATCTATATAAAAATATATATGATATATCTCTCTATATAGGATATAGCTCCAGATATATAAATATATATTTCTGTATATCTATAGATATATCTATAATCTGGACTTTACATATATAAATATATATCTATATATTTATATTATGTATTATATAAAGATATATCTATATATTTATATTATGTATTATATAAAGATATATCTATATATTTATATTATGTATTATATAAAGATATATCTATATATTTATATTATGTATTATATATAAATATATATATATTTATTATGTATTATATACATATATTTATTATATATTATATAATATATATCTATAGATATATATTATATAATTATATATATAGATATATATAACTATATATAACTATATATAGTTATATATATAACTATAGATATATATTATATAATATATACCTATATTTATATTTATATTATATATTATATAAATATGTATCTATATATTTATATTATATATGATATATAAATATATATCTATATTACATATTATATAAAATATATCTCTATAGATATATAAAAATATATTTACATTACATGTATTATATATTTATATTACATATATAAAATATATATCTATAGATACCTAAATATATTTATATATTTACATATATAATATATATGTAATATACATATATATTATATATGTAAATATATAAATATATTTAGGTATCTATAGATATATATTTTATATAATATATGTAATATACATATATAATATATGTAATATATGTACATATATTATATAAAATATATATCTATAGATACATAAATATATTTATATTACATATATACATGTTATCTATAGATATACAAATATATATTATATATTATAAATATAGGTCTACATTTTATACTGTATCTGTATAAAATATATCTGTATTTTATAAATAAGGAAGGTGACATTCAGATAAGTTAACTGACAGCAAATATAGGGCAGAATCATAATTGAAATTTACTGTCTCTTTGACGTCACAGTCTCAAGCCTTTCTACCAGGCTATTCTGCTTCCTCAGAAATTTCTGTAAGTCAGCAATTTGAAATCTGAACAGAGAAACCATACCTCCCATATGTTTATTTAACCTACCTGTACAACAACATATGCAGCCATAGATAAATGTCCACATATGAATTCCAACTTAACTTATGTTGGAAATATTCTCCCCAGATGGGGCAGCAGAGTTTGGGAACTTAAGCTCCCGATCTCTGGAAACCAAGTGAGTTCTTCTTGGCAGGATTTCCTGGTAGGATTTCTGATGAGGTAGGGGCTTAAGGTCTTGAAAGAGATCCCAAGGGTTTGGGGAGCAAACTGCTTTGGAGGGGCACTTCACCATCTTTGGCTGGATTAGACCCTGGGCTCCAGAGTCTCTTCCTTCTGCCTGCTACTTCACGGAGAGTTTTGAGGTGCAGTGATTTTGTTTGCAGGCTTTCATTTCCACTGCATTTAATAGTTGATTCTGACGGGAGGTTCTTTCCTCTGGCCTACTGCTGAGTAGAATAAAATCTACTGTTTTAAAATCTACAGCTTTTCCCAAATAATTGATGTAGGCACGGAACTCCTTAAGCATGTTTAGTGATTTTTAATCATAAGCAGTTATGGGGAAATACAGGGCAGAAATAGGAAAAAAGTAAAAACTTCTAAGAAGTCTCCCTAAAGCAGCTGCTGTTGATGTTTATTGGATGCTCACTCTCTTATCTTTCCCTTGCTACAAACTCATCTCTACTCTTAGGAGCTCCAATCTTCTCCCCTTTTTCTTCTAGAATTTGGGGCTCAAGTCTCACTTTCTTCTAAAAAAAAAAAAAGCTCCAGCCCACGTCTTCCCTTCTCAATTACCGTCTCCTAGCTCTTGAACCTCATCCTTTTTATTTTGGAGTTTTTTGATTAGCCTCTTGGGGGCAGCAATCTCTCAGTTCTGAGTGACATTTTCCTGGACAGATGATGTTAAACTTCAAGTGAATCAGCGGCAGCTAATTTGTTTTGTCTTGTCTAGTGGAGTTTGTTGTGATGTCACTGTTTTAATTCCATGCTTCAATCCACTAACTGAAATAGTAAACCTGTGAATCAAAGTCAGATGTCTTCGTAAATTAACAAAGAACGAATTTGCATGTTCAATGAAAGGAGCAGTTGATAAATTGGCTCACAGCTTAATTTAGCTCATTTTCATTTTTCTGAAAATCTATAGAGTAAAATTCAGTTTTTTCATGAAATCACCCAAATAATTGGATTGTTAACTGTCTTATGTGTTTATTTCTATACCAGACTGTAACCTCCATGAGGCCAAAGGCAATAAGGTATTTTTTCATTTGTTTTTTAACTAGCCCAATGCTCATGAATGCATAGGTAATTAGTAATGTGAAAGCTACTGGCTTGAATTGAGTTCTCGTTTGTTTGTTTGTTTGTTTGTTTGTTTGTTTTAGAAACAGGGTCTTGTTACGTTGCCCAGGCTGGTCTCATACTCCTGGCCCCAAGCAGTCTTCCCGCCTCAACTTCCCAAAATGCTGGGATTACAGGCGTGAGCCACTGTGCCCTGCCTCAATTCTTTTAATGAATATTTAAGTGTTTCTTTCAGGGCAAGCATAATGCCAGATAATTGGGATGCGAAGATAAATAAGATATAATCCCTTTATTCTCAAAGACCTCACGTCTTATTTATTTTTGTGCCCTAAATCTTTATGTATTGATTTGAATCAGTAATAAGGACACGTGATTCCAAATTAGAATGATAGCTTCTACTTATGTCTCCATCCAGCCCGCACTCCCAGTCCAATCAATCCCCATTTGGTATCATCTTCACTAATTCCCTGTGTATCATTTTAGGGTTTCTTTTTGCAGACAGAGTGTACACACACGTGTGCGTGCGCGCACACACACACACACACATTTTCCTTTCTTTCTTTTTCCTTCCTTCCTTCCTTCTTTCTTTCTCTCTCTCTCTCTCTCTTTCTTTCTTTCTTTCTTTCTTTCTTTCTTTCTTTCTTTCTTTCTCTTTCTTTCTTTCTCAAAAGTTAACAGGTAAACCATCCCTGACCTTTTTTTTTTCACTTAATGTATTATAAAGATTAATATCTGTACACAGAAAGTATTCCTATTCTATTTTTAATGGCTGCATAATATTCCATTGTGTGAATGATTGTTTAACCCAAGATTTCTCACCCTCAGTTCTAGTGAGAATTCAGGCTAGATAATTTTTGTTGTGGAGGTTGTCCTGTGCAATATCGGATGCTTTGCAGCATCCCTGGCCTTTACCCACTAGATGCCATAAGTTTCCCTCTCTCCAGTTGTGACAACCAAAAATAAATCACTCCTGGTTGAAAACCCCTGGTTTAAACAATCCTCTAATGAGGAACATTTTTGTTGCTATCAAATTTTTATCATCACAAGCTATGCAGTAATGAGTAATCTTGTAACATGTTATTTTGCACATGTGCAAGGATATTTGTAGAATAAATTACTAGCTATGGGATTTCTGGGTTAAAGTGAAAGTACATTTTTAATTTCGGAAACATTGCAAAATTTCCCCCATAGAGATTGTGTCATTTTGTATTCCCATCAACAACGTATGAGATGCAATCACCTTTCTATGTGATAACTGAAAACCTAAAGAAACATGTATGAATGAGGTATGCCAAAAGGTCATTGCACCCCTTTTGGTAAAGAAATCTGTGTTTGTGCTAAGGAAGGTTGAATGACATGCAAATTCCATATTTTTGTACAGGTATCCTTCTGCCTAGACTTACACTATCAACCTATTTAGTGAGAGGCCAATAACAACTTTGAGGCTTTGCCTTCCAGGGATGAATGGGGGGCTTTGTGACTGGCTTTGACCAAGAAGCTATAATTCCTAGGCTCTTAGTCTTTAAACAGAATAAAAAGAAACCTGACTTCCTTCCATTTAGGTACCAAGTGGATGTTCAATAGATTCCCTGCAGAAGCTGAACTCTAAGCTCAGTAGGAAGGATGTTTCTCCCTACCTTCAACAAAAGTGAGCAGGCAGTACCTCCAGGATGTTCAAACAATTGATGTTTTCCGCCTGTAAACAGAAGGCCTGGAGCAAAGCTCAATATTTAATAAGGAATAAAAGGGTCTAAGGAAACTATGACTAGTTTCTTTCTTTTGGTGTTCTGACATTTCCATCTTATTGAGATCCAAGGCCTAAAATATAGCAATATGTAGTCCAAGGAGGAGGAGTACATCTAATTGGGCAGATCCCAAAACACTATGTGAAATACAGCCTAGAGATACAAGAATGAACACAGTTCTAGGGGAACACAAACAATGGGGGAGCCTGGGGAAGTGATGAGGGAGAAGGGGAGAAAGGCACTCTAGGCAGAAGGAATGGTATCTTCAGCCACAAGAATCAAGACTGGTGCACTCAGACACTGAAAAAGGCTCACAGAGAGAGGTGGGCAATGATCGGCAGCAGTCTTAACAGTCTTTTTTTTTTTTTTTTTGAGACAGAGACAGGGTCTCGTGGTCTCCCTCTGTTGCCCAGGCTGGAGTGCAGTGGCACAATCTTGGCTCACCTCTGCCTCCCGTACTCAGGCGATTCTCATGCCTCAGCCTCCCAAGTAGCTGGGACTATAGATATGTGCCACCATGCCTGGCTAATTTTTGTAATTTTAGTAGAGACAGGGTTTCACCATGTTACTTACCTGCTGGTCTCAAACTCCTGAGCTCACGTAATCTGTCCACCTCGGCCTCCCAAAGTGCTGGGATTACAGGTGTGAGCCACCATGCCCAGCCCGGAACAATCTTCCATGACAAAGAAGAGGGTCAGGATTTTATGATATAGGAAACATGGAGCTAATAAGAGTTTGTTAGCATGACAGTGGGGCAGAATAGAGTTCGGTCTGTGTGCAAGACAAAGACAGTGGCTCACCATCTTTGGAAGAAACTCACCTGAGTGGGAAGAAACTTGTGGCCTGGACTTAGTCGTTGCAATGGCCCAGGAGAGATGGGGAGTGGGCTTAAGCCCAGATGAGAGACCAGGGCAGAATCCTCATGGGAGAGGTTTCTCCTCACTCAGCAGGCTCTTTCCATACTCCTTCTCCAATATGAGGCTAGAACATAAGTTGGATCATATCACTTCTCACCTCAGACCCCTCTGGTGGCTCCCATCTCATTATGAGAAAAGACCTAACTGATTAAAAGTACAACAGGGCCCTCCCTATATGATCTGCTAGACCGAGACCCTAGAGGGAAACAGAAGCTTTCCAGGAAAGAGGGCATGTGCACAGGCTTGACTTCTTCCACTCCCACCGGCTTCTCTCCCTTTCCATCTCAGTTACAGAGGTCTGGGAAGCACCAGGATAGCTGGTTTCTGGACCAGTCAGGACAGAAGTTCAGGACAGAGCTTGTTGGGAGGAACAGGGCATTGGGAATTCAATGTGTGTAAATAGTTTCCATCCTAGTGTTTAATGTAAGTGGTAGTGATGAATTAGCAAATGGGGAAAGAAAGCAAATTAATTCTGATTCTCTAATAGTTGAGCTCCTTGGCATGCTGTTGTAACTAATAAAATATATTTTATTTAGACTTTGATTGCCACGAAGTCACAAATATGTGTATATTTATTTGCAGTAAGCTTCTTACAGTTTTCTTTTGTTTATCTTCTTTCATTCTCTATGTTTGTGACCTTTTATCTTGGATTGTCTTATTGTGGTGGGATGAATAATGGCCTGCAATGATGTCCACATAATCACCTGGGACCTGTGAATGTTACAGGGAAAAGGGACTTTGCAGATGTACTTGAGTTAAGGATCTTAAGATGGAGGATTGTCCTGGATTTTCTTGGTGGGCCCAGTGTAATCACAAGGTTGTTATGAAACAAAGGAAGGAGACATGAGAGTCAGAAAGAAGGCGATGCAATCATGGAAGCAGATTGGAATAAGGTGCTTTGATGGCAGAAGGGGCCATGAGCCCAGAAATGCAGGCAGCCTCTAGAGGCTGGAAACACAAGAAAATGAATTGTCTTCTCAGAGCCTCTGGGAGGAATCAGCCCTGTGACGCTGTGACATTGGCCCAGTGGAACTGACTTCTTCCTTCTGGTCTGTGTTATTTTAAACCAATAAGTTAGTGGTGATCTATTATAGTAGCAATAGAGAACTAGCAACCTATTGACAGCTTTTTTTTTTTTTTTTTTAAATACAATGATCTACCTAAGAGGTATAGTCTAGTGATCAAAAACATGGTCTTGGGAGACAGGCTCCTGGCTCTACCACTCACTATCTGTGTAGACTTAGCCAGGCTATTAAACCCGTCAAGTGCCATTTTCTTTTTTTTTTTTTTTGAGACGGAGTCTGGCTCTGTCGCCCAGGCTGGAGTGCAGTGGCACCATCTCGGCTCACTGCAAGCTCCGCCTCCCAGGTTCACGCCACCCTGTCTCAGCCTCCCGAGTAGCTGGGACTACAGGCGCCCGCCACCAAGCCCGGCTAATTTTTTTTTGGATTATTAGTAGAGACGGGGTTTCACTGTGTTAGCCAGGATGGTCTCGATCTCCTGACCTCGTGATCTGCCTGCCTCGGCCTCCCAAAGTGCTGGGATTACAGGCATGAGCCACCATGCCCAGCTGTGCCATCTCCTTCATCTATAAAATGGCATATTGATTTATACCCTACAGAGATTTGTGCAGATTGTACTTTGACACTTGTGAAAATGCTATACCCAATATCTAGTGTGGAGTAGGCCTTCAGAAAACTCAAAATACAAGCACTGGAGGAGCAGCTAAGTATATTAATTCGTCTTCATCCAGTCTGCTGTGCATTGAAAATAGGGTTCAATTTATTAAAATTCCATTTTGATTCAAGTTCTCGGGGACCCAAATAACCTGCAGATGTGATATGTTTTCAAACTATTTTATAGTTTCTTCTTTCCTTCTTTCATTAACTATGAAAACCAAACATTTTTAATTTTTGGATCAATAGAGAAGTTACAACTTATTTTGGGGAAGTTGTTGCCTCCCTAACATGTCATTTTTAATGGCTTAAGATAGTACTCTCACTTGCAATATCCCTTACCTAAAAAACCGAAACATTTAATGGAGCACAGTAGTTTAAACACAGCTTAAATGACACCTTAATGATTTCTTTATGTCTTAAGGATCCTTTCAGCTTCAAGTAACAGAAATCCCAATTCAGATAATACAGAAATGTGTAATCTCACCATCACAGGACTTCTGAGGCAAGGTAGCTTTCAGGGTTTGGTTCAGTGGCTCAACAAAGATATTGTTGAGCCCTTTCTTTCTATCTGCTCTGACCTCTTCGATGCTGGCTTCATCCCCAGGCTGGTGGCATGATGTTGCTGCAGGCCGTCCCTCATGTCCCCCAGAGGTCAGAATCCTGAGCCAATGGCTGGCAAGGAGAGTGAGATTATACTAAAGACAAGGGCGGAGTCAGCTTTCCCTGTGACCACTGTAGCTGGGGAAGAAAGGTACACACTTCGCAGATGTATTGCGGAGGAAGAGTGGGAGAATGAATGCTGGCTCAGCAACCATGATCTTTGGAGAGTTCTTCCATTTTATCATTTTTCTAATGGGATCCCTCTGTGGAAACTGCTTCAAGGTTTTCTCAGGAAATATTTCTACTTGAACACTTATAAATGGTTAAGCACAACTTCTGAAATCAAATTTTTAACTTCCTAATGTTTTCAAATTTAAAGAGACACATGTGCTTTTCTAAAATTCAAGCAAATTCTTTGGGTTGAGATATACTATAGAAAGTTCATGTGGGAGGGTGATTTAAGAATAACTAGTAGCTTATTGAGGGAATATTTTATCACTGTAGTTATACAGCACTGATGGTCATTGCATAAAATAACTCCACTATTCAATAAAAAAGTAAAATTTTCTTTGTGCAGCTGGGAAGTGGCATGGCAGTGATACACACACACACTCTATATATGTGTATGCACATATGTGTGTATATATACTATATAGAGAGAATATATATATGTATGTGTGTATGTATATACATCACTATGGTTTCATTACAATGACAATAAGACTCTGTTCTCATGTTGATAAAATATCATTTACTCTCTTCTAAAACTCTCATATGATTGACAAGTTTTAGCTTTTTACTTTGTGGATTTTTCCTCCTATTTCTTCTGGTTCTATTTGACTGCATCCCAAGGGTTGCTCTCTTTGGACCACATTCTAAGTCTGTTATGGTCCTTTTTGCTTTATTTATTGTAAAAAGAGACTAAGGAAATATAGTTAACTATATTTCACTCAGAAAAATAATGTTACAATGTCAAGAAATATTGAAGGGAATTGAAGAAATGTAAAATAAAACCATATTTTGGGATCTTGTTTCACTTAACTTTGTTAGCAGCCTCAAATTATTCTCTATTTTTCCATGGAGGGATTCTTTAATCACAATAATTGAGATTTTCCATTTCCAGGGCAATTTAAAGTGTCTGTGAAGGTTTCACATTGACTCATTATTATTAACCTCAGGGGGCACAGAAATGTAAAGAAACAATGTGTAAGTGGAGAAGGCTCTTTAAAACTGCAGAGACAAATGTATGAGAATATCAGCTATTTCAAAAATAAGGTGTTTAAAATAAACAGCCTTGGGAGATTCATAAACACAGTAGCTTGACACACAACAAAGCTGACTCTGGCAGGCTTTAAATATTGCTGGGACAAAATCAACATGTTTGAACACACCTCAGGTTCCAGGTTGTCTTTAAATCACTTTTTGTGTACTGTCCCCTCTCAAAATAGGAATTAGCCATGCCAGTATGTATACATGACACCCCTTCATAATCACTACTGTGAAAACATCAAGGCTAATTACACATTTTTTTATATCATGCCATTGATCTGAGTTCTTGCCCCACCTCTCTATGGAAACCTAACTCCCCTCAACAATCCCATCTTAAGAGTACTTTAGGGACCCCCAACTCTGCTCTTAAAGATACCTGGGCATCTTTATGTGTAGTCAAAATCAACATCTACAATGGCTGGTAATTTCCTTGTCTGTTTCTCCCACTTG
This sequence comes from Pan troglodytes, assembly GCF_028858775.2. Taxonomy (NCBI): domain Eukaryota; kingdom Metazoa; phylum Chordata; class Mammalia; order Primates; family Hominidae; genus Pan; species Pan troglodytes. The sequence continues at coordinate 108,159,562 of NC_072412.2, read as the reverse complement.
AGCATGGAATATTTGAAGGCAAAGGCTGTCTTACTCACTTTTGTGTCTGTCATCATTGCATCATTTGTGACACATGAGGCTCAGTAAACATATTGAGGAAAGAAAATAAAGAAAGGCATGAAATACTTTTTCCAACACAGTTTTCCTTTTAAACACTTCTAGGGTTGTCTTTGAAATATTTGCATATTAAATAGTACCAAGATTTCCATGTCACTTTAGCAGGTGCTATAAAGGTGTGGCTGGATCTTTCTTTTTGTTGAATTCCTGGTATGGAAAGAACACAGATGTGATGCCTCTCTGGCTCTCTACAACCCCAGTGGGAATTACATAGATGTTTAAGATAGAAAAGAATTTCCCTGAAATATCCAAATGATGGAGTCTGAGCACATTCAAGCTGTTGTGGAGAGGTGTAGGTTAAACATTATTTGTTTAATTTCGGTTGAATAGAGAGCACAAATGGCTAATTCAAGATAAAGTACACTTTGAGTAATGCCCAAATTTTCTACTTTAATTCATTTTGTTATCAAATAATCACCAAGTCCGATTTCTTTTCTATTAGGCAGATACAAGGGAAACCTTTGCTGTTTTTCAGTTACCCAGGTAATTGTTTTCAGGTTCCTTTTTTTTTTTTGGTTGACAAGTTTCAGGGAATTACATTCACTTTCTATGATGAAATGGTAACAAACCAATTAGTGAAATTGGTGAGCAGGTAAGGGGAGAACCCTACAACAGACATTTCAAGAGGAAAAGAAGGAGCAGAATGATTGATGTGGAAACAGTGGCTGTGAGACTTATCTTCATGCTTTTTTTTTTTTACAATAATAGGGTTTAGAAATCTCTTTGGCACTTTGGAAAGTAGTCTGAGGCTTAGGTCTTCTCACTAATGACCAGAGAAATACTTGAGGAAAGTTTCAGGGGAGCTGGGGTTCATAGCATTTCCTTTAACGTAGATCATTGAAGACTGCCATAAAAATGTAGTTATTATTTTGATAATACAGTACTGCAGTGCATAGAGGTGAATCAGATATCTCTGATGGGTCAGCTAGCAGACAGAGGGGTTGATGCAGCCACTTAGCATTGCAGGACATCTGGGGGCAAACACCCTGAAGGAGAAGAAAAATTACAATAGAGGTGTAAAAATTAAATTTTGCTTTAATTTTTTTAATCTTGGAATTAACCTGACCATAACCAGGAATGGCAAAGATAGCTCTTCTATGAAATGAATAAGTGGTAAAATATTTGCTTGATTTTTTCATTTCACATTTATGCCCTAGTTAAATATACAGTGAATTCATTTAAAAGAAATAATTCTGCAAATTTTTCTTAGTTTAGCCTTGAGTCGTTTTGTTATTTTTTCATATAAAACATACAATTAATTATAAGACATTTGTCCTGTGCTATTACTTTTCAATCATTTAAACATATGCAGACTATAATTACATAATTATTGATTGTTAAAATGTGGATGCTTAGTTTTTAAAATGTTAAATTAGATCCAAAAAGGATGATATGCGATAGAAATCTATTTGTTTTATCTCAATTAGCACCATCAAAGTAAAATAATTTCTAGTCACCTTCTACATTGTGTGTTTTTTTCTTAAGATGGAAGAAGGAAAGCAACTGTTTCTTTATCAATTATTCTCATAATAATTTCAAAATGTTTCAAAATCTATCTATAGGTGTTGACCTGCTGAATATCATTTTAAAAATAAAGTATACAGGAATAAATATATGTTAATAAGGAAATGATATTGCCTGTTTGCCTATTTGTGTCTTTTTTTGGTATTTCATTTCATTTTATTTTTAAATTTTTCCATAGGTTATTGGGGTACAGGTGGTATTTGGTTACATGAGTAAGTTCTTCAGTGCTGACTTGTGAGATTTTGGTGCACCTATTGCTTGAGCAGTATACACTGCACCCATTTGTAGTCTTTTATCCCTTGCTCCCCTCCTATACTTCCCCCTAAATCCCCAAACTCCATTGCATCATTCTTATGGCTTTGAGTCCTCATAGCTTAGCTCCCACTTATCAGTGAGAACATACAATGTTTGGTTTTCCATTCCTGAGTTACTTCACTTAGATTAATAGTCTCCAATTTTATTTTTAATTTTATTTTTAAATTTTTCCATAGGTTATTGGGGTACAGATCACTGCAAATGCTGTTAATTAATTCCTTTTTATGGCTAAGTAGTATTCCATCGTATATACATACTACAGTTTCTTTATTCACTCGTTGATTGATGGGCATTTGGGTTGGTTCCATGATTTTGCAATTGCAAATTGTGCTGCTATAAACATGCGTGTGCAAGTATCTTTTTCGTATAATGACTTCTTTTCCTTTGGGTAGATACTCAGTAGTGAGACTGCTGGATAAAATGGTAGTTGTACTTTTAGTTCTTTAAGGAGTCTCCACCCCGTTTTCCACAGTGGCTGTACTAGTTTACATTCCCCCCAGCAGTGGAGAAGTGTTCCCTGATCACCACATCCACAGCAAAATCTACTGTTTTTTGATTTTTTGATTATGGCCATTCTTGCAGGAGTAAGACGGTATCGCACTGTAGTTTTGATTTGCATTTCCTTGATCATTAGCGATGTTGAGCATTTTTCCATATGTTTGTTGGCCATTTGTATATCTCCTTTTGAGAATTGTCTATTCATGTCCTTAGCCCACTATTTGACGGGATTGTTTGTTTTTTCCTTACTGATTTGAGTTCGTTGTAGATTCTGGATATTAGCCCTTTGTCAGATGTATAGATTGTGAAGATTTTCTCCCACTCTGTGGGTTGTCTGTTTACTCTGTTGACTGTTCCTTTTGCCGTGCAAAAGCTCTTTAGTTTAATTAAGTCCCAATTATTTATCTTTGTTTTTATTGCATTTGCTTTTGGTTCTTGGTCATGAAATCCTTGCCTAAGCCAATGTCTAGAAGGGTTTTTCTGATGTTATCTTCTAGAATTTCTATAGTTTCGGGTCTTAGATTTAAGTGCTTAATCCATCTTGAGTGGATTTTTGTATAAGGTGAGAAATGAGGATCCAGTTTCATTCTCCTACATGTGGCTAGCCAATTATCCCAGCACCATTTGTTGAAAAGGGTATCCTTTCTCCACTTTATGATTTTGTTTGCTTTGTCAAAGATCAGTTGACTGTAAGTATTTGAGTTTATTTCTGGGTTCTCTATTCTGTTCCATTGGTCTATGTGCCTATTTTTATACCAGTACCATGCTGTTTTGGTGACTATGGCCTTATAGTATAATTGAAATCGGGTAGTGTGATGCCTCCAGATTTGTTCCTTTTGCTTAGTCTTGCTTTGGCTATATGGGATCTTTTTTGGTTCCATATGAATTTTAGAGTTGTTTTTTCTAATTCTGTGAAGAATGATGGTAGTATTTGGATGGGGATTCTATTAAATCCATAGATTGTTTTTGGCAGTAGAATCCATGAGCATGGGATGTGTTTCCATTTGTTCGTGTCGTCTATGATTTCTTTCAGCAGTGTTTTGTAGTTTTCCTTGCAGAGGTCTTTAGCTTCCTGGTTTAGGTATATTCCTAAGTATTTTATTTTATGTTTTATTTTTGCAGCTGTCGTAAAAGGGTTTGAGTTCTTGATTTGATTCTCCATTTGGTCGCTGTTGGTATATAGAAGAGCTACTGATTTGTGTACATTAATCTTGTATCTGGAAACTTTGCTGAATTCTTTTATCAGTTCTAGGAACTTTCTGGAGGAGTCTTTATGATTTTCGAGTTAAACAATCATATTGTCAGCAAACAGTGACAGTTTGACTTCCTCTTTACTGATTTGGATGCCCTTTATTTCTTTCTCTTGTCTGATTGCTCTGGTTAGGACTTCCAGTAGTATGTTGAAGAGGAGTGGTGAGAATGGGCATCCTTGTCTTGTTCCAGTTCTCAGAGGGAATGCTTTCAACTTTTTCCCCATTCAGTATTACGTTGGCTGTGGGTTTGTCACGGATGGCTTTTATTACATTAAGCTATATCCCTTGTATGCCGATTTTGCTGACAGTTTTAATCATAAACCGATGCTGAATTTTGTCAAATGCTTTTTTTGCATCTATTGAGATGATCTTGTGATGTTTGTTTTTAATTATGTTTATGTGGTGTATTGTCTTGTGTATGTTAAACCATCCCTGCATCTCTGGAATGAAACCCAGTTGATCATGGTGGATTATCTTTTGATATGTTGTTGGATTTGGTTAGCTAGTATTTTGTTAAGGATTTTAGCATCTATGTTCATCAAGGATATTGGTCTGTAGTTTTCTTTTTTGGTTATGCCCCTTCCTGGTTTTGGTATTAGGGTGATGCTGGCTTTACAGAATGAATTAGGAAGGGTTCCCTCTTTCTCTATCTTGAGGAATGGTGTCAAAATGATTGGTTCCAATTCTTTGAATGTCTGGTAGAAATCTGCTGTGATTCTCTCTGGTCCTGGACTTTTTTTGTTGGTAATTTTTAAATTACCATTTCAATCTCACTGCTTGTTATTGGTCTGTTTAGGGTATCTAATTCTTCCTGATTTAAGCTAGGAGAGTTGTATATTTTCAGGAGTTTATCCATCTCTTCTAGGTTTTTTAGTTTATGTGCTTAAAGGTGTTCATAGTAGCCTTGAATGATCTTTCATATTTCGGTGGTGTCAGTTGTAATACCTCCCAATTTTTTTCTTAGTAAGGTTATTTGGATTTTCTCTCTTCTTTTATTGGTTAATCTTGCTAATGGTGTATCAATTTTATCTTTCCAAAGAACCAACTTTTGTTTCATTTATCTTTTGTATTTTTTTTTTGTTTCAATTTCATTTTGTTCTGCTCTGATCTTGATTATTTCCTTTCTTCTGTGGGGTTTGGGTTTGATTTGTTCTTGTTTTTCTGGTTTCTTGAGGTGTGACCTTAGAATGTTAGTTTGTGCTCTTTCAGTCTTTTTGATGTAGGCATTTAGGGCTATAAACTTTCCTCTTAGCATCACCTTTGATGTATCCCAGAGGTTTTGATAGGTTGTGTCATTATTGTCATCCAGTTTAAAGAATTTTTAAATTTCCATCTTGATTTTGTTTATGACCCCATGCTCATTCAGGAGCAGGTTATTTAATTTCCATATATTTGCATTTTGAAGGTTCCTTTTGGAGTTGACTTCTAGTTTTATTCCACTGTGGTATGAGAGATGGCTTGATATAATTTCACTTTTCTTAAATTTATTAAGGCTTGTTTTCTGCCCTATCATATGGTCTATCTTGTAGAAAGTTCCATGTGCTGTTGAATAGAATGTGTATTCTGCAGTTGTTGGATGAAATGTTCTGTATAAATCTGTTACGTTCAATTTTCCCAAGGAATAGTTTAAATCCATTGTTTTTTTTTTGTTGGCTTTCTGTCTTGATGTCAGTGGAGTATTGAAGTCCCCCACTATTATTGTGTTGCTGTCTATCTCATTTCTTAGGTCTATTAGTAATTGCTTTATAAATTTGGGAGCTCCAGTGTTAGGTTCATATATCTTTAGGATTGTGATATTTTCCTTTTGGATAAGGCCTTTACCATTATATAATGTACCTGTCTCTTTTAACTGTTGTTGCTTTAAAGTTTGTTTTGTATGATTCAAAAATAGCTACCCCTGCTCACTTTTGGTGTCCATTTGCATGAAATGCTCTTTTCCACCCATTTACTTTAAGTTTATGTGAGTCCTTATGTGTTAGGTAAGTCTCCTAAAGGCAGCAGATAGTTGGTTGGTGAGTTCTTATCCATTCTGCAGTTCCGTATCTTTTAAGTGGAGCATTTAGGCCATTTACATTCATTGTTAGTATTGAGGTGCAAGGTACCACTGCATTCATCATGCTATTTGTTGCCTGTCTACCTTGTTTTCTTTTTTTTGTTTTGTTTTTGCTTTTTAACTTGTATTTTTTTTTTATAGGTCCTGTGTGCTTTAGGCTTTAAAGAGGTTTTGTTTTGATGTGTTTCCAAGATTTGTTTCAAGATTTAGAGCTCCTTTTAGTAGTTCTTGTAGTGGTGGCTTGGTTGTGGTGAATTCTCTCAGCATTTGTTTGTCTGAAAAAGACTGTACCCTTCTTTAATATATGATGCTTAGTTTTGCTGGATACAAAATTCTTGGCTGATAATTGTTTTGTTTGAGGAGGCTGAAGATAGGGCCCCAAACCCTTCTAGTTTGTGGTTTTTGCTGAGAAATCTGCTGTCATTCTTACAGGTTTTCCTTTATAGGTTACCTGGTGCTTTTGCTTTTGTCCCATAGCTCTTAAGATTCTTTCCTTCATATTAACTTTAAATAATCTGATGACAATGTGCCTAGTCGACAATCTTTTTGTGAGGAATTTCCCAGGTGTTCTTTGTGCTGCTTGTATTTGGATGTCTAGGTCTCTAGCAAGGCCAGGGCAGTTTTCGTTAATTATTACCCCAAATATGTTTTCCAAAGTTTTAGATTTCTCTTCTTCCTCAGGAATACCGATTATTCCTAGGTTTGGTCATTGAATGTAATCCCAGGCTTCTCAGAGGCTTTGTTCATATTTTCTTATTCTTTTTCCTTTGTCTTTGTTGGATTGGGTTAATTCAAAGATCTTGTCCTTGAGCTCTGAATTTCTTTATTCTACTTGTTTAATTCGATTGCTGAAACTTTCCAGAGCACTTTGCATTTCTATAAGTGTGTCTAATGTTTCCTGAAATTTCGATTGTTTTTTTTCTTTATGCTATCTATTTCCTTGAATATTTCTCCCTTCACTTCTTGTGTCATTTTTTGGATTTCCTTGCACTGGGCTTTGCCTTTTTCTGGTGCCTCCATGATTAGCTTAATAACTAACCTCTTGAGTTATTTTTCAGATAAATCAGAAATTTCTTCTTGGTTTGGATCCATTGCTGGTGAACTAAAGTGATTATTTTGGGGGGTGTTAATGAGCCTTGTTTTTTCATATTACCAGAGTTGGTTTTCTGGTTCCTTCTCATTTGGGTAGGCGCTGTCACAGCGTCTAGGGCTGAAGGCTGTTTTTGTTGTTGTTGTTGTTGTTGTTGTTTGACGGAGTTTTGCTCTTGTTGCTCAGGCTTGAGTGCAATGGCACGATCTCAGCTCACCGTAACCTCTGCTTCCCAGGTCCTTCAGAGGGTCTGTGGTTCTTCTTGGGATTTCTGGTTTGTTCTTGGAGTTGTTCTGGAGCTAAAATTCACGATGCAAGACTCCACATGCTGCTCTGTTAATCAGAGACAGAGTTGCAATCTAGTCCTGCCTCCTGTCCACTATGATTATCTCCTGTTTGCCTATTTGAATAAATCTAGTCAGTTGTTCAGTTTACACAAAATTGAACCAGAAAATTACCTAGATTCAAAATTTAAAGGAAATTTTAATCAAAATAAGACCATGCCTTAATACTAATTCTGTTAACTGTGATAGTCTCTACTTTGATGTTTTCCTTCTTTTTTTTGACAGGATCTTGCTCTGTCACCCAGGCTGGAGTGCAGTGACACTATCACAGCTCACTGCAGGCTTGAACTCCCAGGCTCAAGCAGTCCTCCCACCTTAGCCACCTCAGTAGCTGGGACTACAAGCATTTGCCACCACAGCAAGGTAATTTTTTTTTTTTTTTTTTTTTGAGACAGAGTCTCGCTCTGTCGCCCAGGCTGGAGTGCAGTGGTGCGATCTCGGCTCACTGCAAGCTCAGCCTCCCAGGTTCACGCCATTCTCCTGCCTCAGCCTCCCGAGTAGCTGGGACTACAGGCGCCCACCACCATGCCTGGCTAATTTTTTTTGTATTTTTAGTAGCGATGGGGTTTCACTGTGTTAGCCAGGATGGTCACGATCTCCTGACCTCGTGATCTGCCCGCCTTGGCCTCCCAAAGTGCTGGGATTACAGGTGTGAGCTACCGCGCCCGGCCACAGCAGGGTAATTTTTAAATTTTTTGTAGAGACAAGGTCTCACTATGTTGCCCAGGCTGGTGTTGAACTCCTGAACTCCAGTGATCCTCCCACCTCAGCCTCCCAAAGTGTTGGCATTCCAGGCGTGAGCCACCATGCCTGGCCAATATTCTCTACTTTGAATCTTACTCCTGGCCTTTGTATAGTTTTTATTAAAAATAGGACGCATGAAAAGAAAAATTTTGTTCTTTTGTTTCCAGATATACCCTCTGTATAATTATTTAGTTTCTAAAAATTTAGAAAAGTTTAGTATACACAATGTATCTTTCATGTACATCTAATGTAACTTAAAACAACATTTGCTAACTTCTGGAATAGGTCTTGTTTTCTTTAGTTTATAAACAAAATTGATCTTTTTTGTTCACCAAGGTTTTTTTTGTCTATTTAATAACTATGATGAAAAATTGACAGCTTTATCTAGGCAGCGTTTCTGATGCTTTAATGGGTATGTGAAATAGCTGGAACTCTTGTTAAAATGCAGGTTCTGCTTTAGTGGGTTTGGGTTGAGGCCTGAGACTCTGGATTTCTAAGTTCCCTGGTGGTTCCAGGACCACACTTTAAGCATCAAGGACATAGGGAAACGCCTTCATTTGCAAATCTTCAGGTGTTTCAGCACTGCTTGAAAACCTGCTGGCTGGTCAGAATTGATGCCAGTCTGTGAGAACTGGCCATAACATGCAGATTATAGGAATATTTCACCTTGCCTAGACTTCCTACTACTTTAAAAGTATTGGCTATGGACACTTTCCTTATCGTTATAAACTTCAAAATATTTTAATAAAAGTCAACTCATTCTTTTAAAGAAAAATAGCCTTCCTTTAAAAAAAATCATACTTTTACCTGAATTGCCAAAGCAATCTTGAGCAAAAAGAGCAAAGCTGAAGATATCAAACTACATAGCTTCAAAATCTACTACAAAGTCTACTACAAAATTTACTATTAAGACAGCATGATACTGGCATAAAAACAGACACATAGACCAATGAAACAGAATAGAGGACCTAGAAATAAATACAGGTACTTGCAGTTAATTGATTTTCAACCAAGGCACCAAGAACTCACAATGGAAAATAGACAGTTTTATTAGTAAATAGTGTTAGGACAGTTGAATATCCAGAAGCAGAAGAATGAAATTAGACCCTATGTCACACTGTAAAAATTAACTCATAATAGATCAACAACATAAATGTAGACCTGAAACTGCAAAACTACTAGAAGATAACATAGGAGAGAAGCTCAATGACATGGGTCTGGATAATAATTTTTTGGATATGACCCCAAAAGCACAGGCAGCAACACCAAAAATAGAGAAATAAGATTACATTAAACTAAGAAGTTTCTTCACAGCCAAGGAAATAATCAAGAGGGAACAGACAACCTATGAAACGGGAGAAAATATTTGCAAACCATACATCTCATAACATCCAAACTTAACAAGGAACTCAAACAACTCAATAGTAAGAAAACAAATAACCCGATTTAAAAATGGGCAAATGACCTTAATAGACATTTCTCAAAAGAAGACATACAAATGGCAAACAGGAGTATGAAAAAATGCTGAACATCACTAATCACCAAAGAAATGCGAACTAAAACCACAGTGAGATACCGCCTCACACCTATTAGAATGGCTATTGTCAAAAATAAGAAAGATTGCAAATGTTGGTGAGGATGTGGAGAAAAGGGAACCCTTGCACACTGTTGGTGGGAATGTAAATTAGTACAGCCATTGTGGAAAACAGTATGGAAGTTACTAAAAAAATTAAAAATAGAACTACCATATGATCCAGCAATCCCAGGAGTAGGTATATAGCCAAAGGAAATGAAATCAGTATGTTGGAGAGATGTCTTCACTCCCATGTCTATTGCAGTACTATTCATGATAACCATGGTATAAAACCAACCTAAGTGTTCATCATTGAATGAATAAAGAAAATATGGTATATATACGCAATGGAATAGTATTCAGCTATGAAAAAGGACATCCTGTCATTTGGGACAGTATGGGTGAACCTAGAGGACGTTACATTAGGTGAAATAAATAAGCCAGGCACAGAAAGACACATATTGCATGATCTCACTCATATAAAAATTTCATAAAGAGATGTGGGAAGTGAGAAGTATGAGAGATTTCCCACTGAGCAGCGTAAGAGTACTTTTTGTTTAAATAATATTCAAGGGTCAAGTATTAATAATGGAAACCCCATTTGAGCTTCAACTTCAGCTTGGTGGATGTGTGGGAAGAAGATGTATTCAGAGCTGCTGTGTTGTGGGATTATTCATTTTTGTGTAATGAAATATTTAAAAAAGCAAACATACCTTTTATGAATGAATGGTTTGGCCCGTTGTTTCTCAAACTGTGATCCTCAAACCAACAGCATCTGCATAACTCGGGAACTTGTTAGAGTCGCAAATTCTCAGGTCCCTTTCAGACCTATTGAATCAGAAATTCTAGGGGCAGGCCCTAGCAATCTGAAGTTTAACGCTCTCCAGGTGATTCTGATGTACACTAAAGCTTGAGAATCACTTGTTCAGTTAACATAAATCTCAAAGGGATGCTTTTACCCCACACTCCCTTCTGCGGACATTTGGCAATGCTTGGAGACATTTTTGGTTGTCACAACTTAGGGGTGGTTGTGTAGGGGGTTGCTACTACCATCCAGTGGTTGGAAGCCAGGACTGCTACTTAATGACAAATGCAGCCCCCCCACAATTAGCAACCCCCCAAATGTCAGTAGTGCTGAGGTTGAAAAATCCTGAAATAAATCCTTTAGGAGGACTTTCCCAAAAGTAGCTAAATTTAGTCAACAGAAAGATCATGGATTAGCAAAGGCCTAGAATTCAAATTCTGCCTCTGCTAATTAATAGCTTGTGGTTTCATGTAAATTCCTTAGTCTCTCAGTTTCAGTTATCTCCTTTACAAAATGGGAATAATTTCTGCCTATTGCATGGATTACTATGAGGATCAAATGAGATAATGTGTAGGAACACACATTGTAAACTGTAATGCTAATTAAATCGAACTGAAGGATTTTTCCAGTGGCAGGAAGATATAGACCAGGCGTAGAATGCTAAAAAAGGTCTGAGCGTCTGATTCAGCTGCCTGAAAATAACCAGATTCTTCAATGTAAATCTGATTTGTGTTGGAGACTTTTTCCCTTAGTGTTTCTTACTTCCTTTCCTGTAACTACTTCATCTCAGCTTTTTTTTTTTTTACTTTCAGTCACTGCATGATACAGAAATAACTTGCTCCTGGCTTCTCTTTATACTAGGGGTTCTCTAAGTTTAGCCTGCATCAGAACCACCAAAAGATTCTTGTTAAAGCTTGTCAAAACGAAGATTACTGGGTTCCATCCTCGAGTCTCTTACTCAGTGGGTCTGGGAGGAACCCAAGAAATTACACTTTCTGACAAGTTACCAGGTGATACTGATGCTGTTGGTCTGGTGAACACATTTTTAAGAACTACTCTCTGCCCTGTTACTAACTGGAGGACAGAAGATAATGGTTAGATTGCTAATTTCTAATTGTCACTAGCAAGGTTTGGCTATGTACATCTCAATGGTTCATTGCCCAGTGCCTTTTGACATAAGGAATAGCTTTTATTTTCCTGGCAAGTGAAACCATTCCCCTTATTTATTCCTTGTCTGAAGTCCCATTTATTTCTCTTTCCTATTCTCAACGATGTTAACAATTTTAGCAATTTAGTATTGATAATGGCTTTGGCTTGTCTTCAGTTAATTGAGGCCACTGTGCTTTAACAATCATATATAACAGCAGAGGAGGCACATTTGGCTTAAACAAAGACAGGATGTGCTAGCGTGCTTCAGATAAAGAATAGCTTAGTTATTCAGTGTTTGTCCTCAATCCAGGAATTGCTGCACTGTCAAAAAAAGCAAAATCATGAAAATGAAGGGCAGGTCTGATCTGAAATATTTGTATTTGAAATATACGTGTACACAGTGTGGCTTATGTACTATTTGCCTCCAAGTAAATTGGGGTATTTGTTTAAAATGCAGCTTCCTGGGCCCCACCCCAAAAGTGAAGATGGTCAAATATCAGATGCTGTAGAGGGTTTCTGAGAAAGGGCCTTGCACCTGCTGTGCCTCAGTTGAGCCCAGGGTGGGGAGCACAAAGCCCTCCAGATGGTTTGGGGCAGTGATGGCACATGGAGCTGGGTGGAGCATGCTTCTACCAGCGGAGAGAGTCCTAGGTGTCAATGGCGCCGTGCCAGCACACAGAGGAGCCAAGGTGGTAACTGCTGGCCCAGTCAGAAGGGGCCTTAGATAGTCCTGGGAGTCTCTGACGTTTCTCCTGTGGCACAGGCAAGCCTCCAACAGTTCCTCAAATTCCCAGGCGATAACTAAGAGACACCTGGTAGGCCTGAAGTGACTTTGCCATTAAATAAAGAAACTGTCAAGGGCTGGCCAGAAGTTCGTGCCAGGGGATGTAGGTTCTCAGGGTGCCTGAGTTTTGCCTTTGGGCACAGATGAGCTTCCTCTGGGTGGAGGCGAGGGCGGTATAAGAGCTAGAAAACATATAAGCCACCTGGGGGCAAAGACAAGTGACCTGCAGTGGTGCCAGCTAAGAACGTCCATCTAGGCTCACACCTACATTTCTGGGCACACTGCGGACACATGGCACTCACAGCCACGTCAGGATCTGCAGGTTCATGTGCTCACATATTTGAGGAAAAAAACAGATTTGTGGGCAACTTTTTCAAGGGAGGGAGTACATATAAACTAGAAGCAAATTTACAAAGATTTATTCTGATGCAGTAGGCATCTTCTGGATCAAGGTTATAAACCCCAAAAGGAGTCATCAAAGATATCAACAGCTTGAATATATTACAGATAAATTGTGTATAAATTGAAAGTATCTTATTGGGCTGAACATAGCCTCACGGGTTTAATGTTCCAGGTGTGCCCTGTTAGGTGTTAAGAACCACCTGAGCCTCACACACCATAAAGAGGGATCTAAGAGAGAGGGTGTGTGTGTGTTAACTTCCGTAACATCACAGTTGTCAAGGAGGCTGCAACAGGAACAAAGCACATTCCAGGTATGGAAACTGAGCTATGAAACTGTGTTGCTGTATTGAAAGTGGAAGATTATATCAGCAGTTCTGTGAAATGAATAGGTCTGTTACACGGGACAGAAATGTGGCAAGGTAATGTCAAGTATTCAGAGTGTGAAATGTGTAAAGTATTCAGTGTGGCTTGTCCCCCATTGTCTTGTTTCCATGACTTCTCTCTGTGTAGGCTTTGTGTCATGAGGTATGGAAATGAGGGAAAGGAGAAAAGCTGAATAGACTGATGTGGCCAACAGAATAATGCCCCCAAAAGATGTCCGTGTTCTAACTCCTGGAATGTGTGGACACGTTCCCTTACATGGCACAAGGGACTTTGCAGATTTGAATAAGGATCTTGAGATGCAGAGGTGATGCTGGACTATCTGGGTGGGCACAGTATAATCACAAGGCTCCTTCTGAGGGGAAGGGAGGCAAGAGACTGAGAGAAGGGGATGTGGCAGTAGAAGTTGGAGTGACGTGGTTGCTGATTCTAAGGAAGGATGAAGGGGCCACGGGCCAAGGAATGTGGCAGCTTCCAGAAGCTGGGAAAGGGAGATGAATAGATTCTCCCTTAGAACCTTCAGAAGAAGCACAACCCTGCAGATGCCTTAGGCTTAACCCAGGGTAGCTCCTTTTGGGCTTCTGACCTTGAGGAGTGTAAGTTAATAAATGTGTGTTGATTCAAGCCTCTAAATTTGTGGTAATTTGTTACAGCAGCAATAGAAAGCTAACGCAACTGAATTTCAACCTTAACTTCGAATTCACCAGTAGTACTCTCTGAACTTAAACAGACGGGTTTAAAGTGGAAATTCAGTTCATCAATAGAAAACTGTCTTGAGAACTCACTTTAGAGGCACTAATTTATAATAATAACTGCTGGCTTGAAAATTTAAAATAGAAGATATCAAGCAGGGCAGCAATCTTTCCTTATTTATTTGAAGGTGTAGTCTATTAAGTAACCACATTCATTTTTCAGCGTGCTTCATCAACTGTATTCCCAGTAAATTGAATATTTAATAATATATATTCCTTCATCCCCCTGCAGAGGATGAAGGCATGCCACCACAGATATTGGTACATTATTCTGCAATTTGAAGACTTAAAAAATTATTTTACTTGATATAGTGCAATAGCTAAGTCTTCAATTTCACTGACCATTTAAAATGATCTAGAATGGTGCATTAATGGGTGTTTAATATTTTCAAAATCATAGCATCGTCTATTAACTGTTCTGTGATGAGAGCAGTCATAGGCAAGATAAGAGTCTGTATTTCATGTAACTTTCAAGAACCAGGGGTTTTTTTTTTGTTGCTGTTTTTTGTTTTTTTTTTACCTCATAGTGCCCTTTCCCATGTACTTCTCCAACTTCTTTGATGAATTAATATAAATTTAATATTGAAAAATGACTCTTGAAGACCAGCTACCTCATTTTACCAAGTTCATAATACAGGGCTGTGGATTAAGTATCTTGAAGTGTCCCCAACTAGAAGGTAGATATGCCAAGGGCAAGGAAGCTGTGATCAACAGGAAAAAGCAGACAGCATTTCTCTCGGCATCCAGGTTACATTCCTGTTTCCCTACAACATTCAAAGTAGTTTGTCTTTCAATGTCTTTTGCAGCAATTTAGATGGAACTGGAGGCCATTATTCTAAGTGAAGTAACTCAGGATTGGAAAACCAAACACTGTATGTTCTCACTTATAAGTAGGAGTCAAGCTATGGGTATGTCAAGCCATACAGAGTGGTATAATGAACATTGGATACTCAGAAGAGGGAAGGATGGGACAAGGGTGAGGGATAAAAAGCTACATATTGTGTATCATGTACCCTCCTTTATTGGGGGAAATTCAGCCAGATATCGGGCGAAATTCACCCCCGATATTTCACATAGGTTCTTTTCTATTTTCCCTAAGTGTCAGCCGATCTGAGAAATAAAGGGAAAGAGTACAAAAGAGAGAAATTTTAAAGCTGGGTGTCCAGGGGAGACATCACATGTTGGCAGGTTCTGTGATGCCCCACAAGCCACAAAACCAGCAAGTTTTTATTAGTGATTTTCAAAAGGGGAGGGAGTGAGCGAATAGGGTGTGGGTCACAGAGATCACATGCTTCACAAAGTAATAGAATATCACAAGGTAAATGGAGGCAGGGCGAGATCACAGTACCACAGGACCAGGGTGAAATTAAAATTGCTAATGAAGTTTTGGGCACACATTGTCATTGATAACATCTTATCAGGAGACAGGGTTTGAGAGCAGACAACTGGTCTGACCAAAATTTATTAGGCAGGAATTTCCTCGTCCTAATAAGCCTGGGAGCACTACGGGAGACTGGGGCTTATTTCATCCCTACAGCTTTGACCGTAAAAGACAGCCATCCCCAGAAGTGGCCATTTTTGAGGCCTCCCCTCAGGGACACATTCTCTTTCTCAGGGATGTTCCTTGCTGAGAAAAAGAATTCAGCAATATTTCTCCCATTTGCTGTTGAAAGAAGAGAAATATGGCTCTGTTCCGCCCAGCTCACCGGCGGTCAGAGTTTAAGGTTATCTCTCTTGTTCCCTGAACATTGCTGTTATCCTGTTCTTTTTTCAAGGTTCCCAGATTTCATATTGTTCAAACACACATGCTCTACAAACAATTTGTGCAGTTAATGCAATCGTCACAGGGTCCTGAGGTGACATACATCCTCCTCAGCTTACAAAGATGATGGGATTAAGAGATTAAAGTAAAGACGGCATAGGAAATCACAAGGGTATTGATTGGAGGAGTGACAAGTGTCCATGAAATCTTCACAATTTATGTTCAGAGATTGCAGTAAAGACAGGCGTAAGAAATTATAAAAGTATTAATTTGGGGAACTAATAAATGTCCATGAAATCTTCACAATCCACATTCTTCTGCCACGGCTTCAGCCGGTCCCTCCGTTGGCGGTCCCTGACTTCCTGCAACATTGCCTGCATGATGGGTGCACTAAAATCTCAGAGTGCACCCCTACAAAATTCATCCATGTAACCAAAAACCATTCGTAGTCCTAAAGTGATTGAAAATTTAAAAAGTAGCTTGTCTTTTCCCCTAGACTTTCTCATCCTTGCTCCTCTCTATAACCTGATAAAACTGTGTTCATTGGTGTGCCAGCTGCTCCCCGTGGATCAAGTTCTCCAAGGTGGCATGGCCAGAATAGAATTTGCATTTTAGGGGAGAGCTCTCAAGCATAGAGTAGCTCTGCTGCCCTCCTCTCCAGCTTTGTGCCCTATTTCAGGCACTCGTCATCCCTCATCAGTTAGGGTGGCTTTGCTTTGCTTGCTTTTGACTCTGCCCTGACAATATACGTTCCACATTTCTGGCAGGGTTTTTTCAATAATTACAATGGCAGGATCCTTACATGTCAGACATACTTCAAAGCTCGTTATATGTATTAATTCCATTCTCATAGCAACCCTGTGGAGGAGATTTTATTGTCTCCATTTTATGCATGTTCCTCCTTCGAAATTCAGGGAAGTTAAGCAACTTGCTCAGGATCACAAAGTGGTAATTTTAGGATTTGAACTCAACAGTCTGGTTGCAAAGACTGTGCTAAATTTGAGTCTTCTGCCCCTTAAGTCACATCGCTACCCTGCTAAAAAATCTATGATGGTTTATATAGCATCCATTTCACACTAACCTTGAGAGTTGGAGAGCAGACTGACCTCACTGCATGCCTGCTTTGTTGTATTTGCTGAGCAACTAAACTGCTCTGTGCTTCTGGCTTGTGTCTGTAAAATGGGAGTAATAAAATCCATTTCAGAGTCATCACCAGGAACTAACCTGACAACACAGGCAAAAAATTTAGTATTGCGCTTAAAGTGCCGAAGAATTCAACAAATGGTAGCCATTTTAATGCTATAAAATTGTGATTATTTCACATTTGAAATAACCCACTCTCTGCCCCAGGCAATATATTTCTTGCAGGAAGTACTCTTCTGCCAATATTCCTTGTTAGAACTTAGTGTGAATTACTGGCAGTCTTTTCAATTTGGGATAGAGCCTGTTTAACTCATTTCCCAATTAGTATTTATTTGCCTGATTGCTGGGTAGACTTAGTCACCAGTAATCAAAATTCCCACAGTGTATTAGATATTTCTAGGTACAGGTATTATTTATCTAAATTTTGGAAGGATTAATTGATGTTAAGATTTCAAACTAAGAGATACACTGAAAGGAAAAAACAACCATAAATGTCAATCATAAAGAGCCCAACAGAATAGGTAATTTAGGTATCTAATAATGCATTGAAATATATTTTGGCTAGGTAGATTCACTTTTTTTTTTTTTGAGATGGAGTCTCGCTCTGTCACCCAGGCCGGAATGCAGTGGCACAATCTCAGCTCCCTACAACCTCTGCCTCCCAGGTTCAAGTGATTCTCCTGCCTCAGCCTCCTGAGTAGCTGGGATTACAGGCACGAACCACTGCACCTGGCTAATTTTTGCATTTTTAGTAGAGGCAGGGTTTCACCATGTTGGCCAGGCTGGTCTTGAACTCCTGGCCTCAGGTGATCCACCTGCCTCGGCCTCCCAAAGACTCACTTTTAAGTAATTTAGTTATCTCATGCCACGTACCTTCTCAACTTCTTCTCTCTTGCTTTTCTCCACACATCCTAGGCGTAAGCCATATTTAGTTACTAACGATTTTCTAAACATGATGAGAAGTTTTATGTCTGTGTCCATGATGTTATTTCTACCTGAAATGAAAAATCCTGAGAAATCCTCTTCATCTGAAATGTACGTCTGCCTTGCCCCTGCCCCTGCATCCTCTTTAAAAAATTCCATCTCCAGCTAGCACTTATCATAGCATGGGAAGCATTACATTGGCTGAGTTCAATACAATTAAATCCAACAATAATTTCTCAGTACCTGCTAGGCCATGCTAGTGCTGAGGGGACAAAGACAGACATGCAGCATCTTTTTCAAGGATGTTTGAAATACATGTTAAATGAAGCAATTCCACATATTGTGGTAGATGCATACATACTTTTATTGTGGAGATGAAGAGAAGGGAGTAAGTGACTCAACTTGCAGAGGCAGAGGCCGCTTCACAGGAGAAGTGGCACTTGAGTCTTGAAGAATGGGCAGGAGTTTTCAAGGCTCACAAAGACAAGAGCAGTCAAGTTTGAAGGAACCCCTGTCCAGGAGCACAGAGGCATAAAGTAGCTTCAGTAAAAGAGGTGTATCTAAGGGAATAGCAAGAGGCGACTCCATAGAAAGAAGCAGGGTAGAGGCGATTTCAACATCTCAGAGAGAATTGCCCTGAACGAGGGCAATGCCAGCCAGCATGGGGCTGAGATTTGGAAGTAGAATTGACAGGCTTTGAGGCTGCTTAGCGGTTGGCGGTGAGTGAAATGGCAGAGCCAGGAATAATTTTTAGGCTTCTCATTTGGATGAATGAATGATTGCCATTAATTAGGTTTGACAACAGAGAAATCAATCAGATTTTAGGAGACGAGAATTGAATTTGGTTTCTGCCAGTTTAAGTCTGATTTAACTGAGATACTCAGGTAGGGGTGTCTGGTAGCCAGTTTGTTGAAAGACTCTAATACCCTGGGACCTGGACTGAGGATAGTTTTGGAATCATCTGCAGATTATAAATTAATAAATGCAAATTACTTAAAACTAAGGCCTGGCACATGGCAAATGCTATTATGTATGTAGGTGATAGCAAAATCCACAGTAGTGCATGTAATTCCCCACAGCCAACAAGAAACTTGCTGAGCAGACTCCAGTGGACCTGCGATATATGGGGACAAGTTTGAGGACCTCAGGCCAGCCTGAGATGGAGAAGAGATGGTCAGAGGGAAAGGAGAGCACAGAGCACACAAGAGTCAGGTAAGCTAGACAAAGAAAATGTTTTAAGAAGGGAGTGCTGTGTGCCCCCGAGCTGTCTAGTGTCTGTTTATCCCACAGTGGAAAGGCATTATTTCCCTTTCTTCGTTTTCCTCTCCGTCCTAACCTACAGCTTTCATCTGAAATCCATGGCAGCTTTGTGTTCCCTACAGAAACAACTCTGGGAATCGGGGTTGGATAATAGAATTCCACTTTATAAGCTGCTAGAAGTTCTACTGGGCATAAAGAGTTTGACTGCCCATTATTTTGCATTGTTAATCCTCTGTTTTGTTGTGTGGGATTTCATTCTACATTTCTTTGGGTTGAATCTTCCTATTGTAATTTATGAACACTTGAAGCCTCTAAAACTCAGGCATAAGGGAAATGATCTGATGTTAGAATTTCAATGTTTAGTCACTATTAGCTCTCAATCAGATCTTTGGGGCATCATCTCTAAGGAAGTGGTGATGGTTACATCTCTCACTTTGCAAATTAGGTATTTCCTTGAAGGTAGGAACTCTGAACTGCGTCTGTCTTGCTCATCATATATATCCCCAGTGACTCTACCTGAGCAGGTGATAAATAGTTTTTGAATAAATCAATATATTTTTGTGTTAAAATAATTTTCTTTTCTTCTTACTAGTATTTTTCACAAAGGCAAGATATGGAGGTCTAAAATGGATTTTTTCCCAGTTGGTGTAGTCTATTGTAACTTCTATTCCTATTTATTTATTTTAACAGCTTATTGAGGGTCTAAGTGATATACAAAGAACTGCGTCGGTTTGATGTGTGTAATTTGATTAGGTTGGACATATGCAAGCCCCTGTGATACTATTACCACAACTCAAGGGAAAAGATACATCCAACGCTTCCCAGAATTTCTATGTGTTCTTCTGTTTTTGTTTGTTTTTTAGTGGTAAGAACACTTAGCATGAGAGCTATCCTCTTATTAAATTTTGAAGGGCACAATGTGTATTGTTAATTTCGGCGCTGTGTTCTATGGTGGATCTCTAAAACGTATTCATCTAGCATAACTGAAACTTTATACTTATTGAACAACAACTAGGGCTGTTTTTATATAAGGTATGCAATGTAATCAGTAACAAAGCACTTTAACTTACAAGGTGTTTGATAGGCCTCTACAATCAATGAAAGCTCTTGGAGCATTGCTATCTGGTTTCTAATTTTGTTCTTTTTGGATTATGAAACACATATGTTATCCCGCACTGTGGGTGAAGTTTGCTACAGTAGCCACCTGTGGTTGGAATGTGGAGACAAAGGGCTGTATCCACACTTTGGGCAGAGATGTGGGAAGGTATAAGAGTAGTGCCCAGAATGACAGGTAAAAAATGTCACCAAGGACTTGCGAGAACTTAGCCTCAGAAACATGCAAGGAGGTGCCTGAATTTCCATTGTCACACAGAATGAGGTGTAAGCTTAAAGGGCATTAAAGAAAGAGCAGGTGGTCCTGGAAGACTGGAAAACTTGGTAGTACCTGGTAGATAAACGGGAAGAAATTCAAGGGCATGACATGTAGCAGGAGAGCAAGTGCTCACTAAAAGGAAGCAACTTAATAAGGACATGCTATCACGATGATTCTCCAAAACTACAGCTTGTGTTTGGGTGGCACCTTGACATGTACCTTGTGATGTTTCTTACTGTAGTCCACGTGGGAAAAGCAGGATTAACAGAATTATCTTTTGAGATAGTGACTCAGAAGTTGTAACTAAAGCCATGGTCACCAAACCGTTTCTTTGCAGAGAGAACTCAGAGGATGACTTCCATCTCAATACCCTTAGTGTGTTTTAGTGATACATTAATTGAGGAAAATGTGGAATTTTAAAGTTATTTACAAGTGCAATTTAAAGAAGGCTTAAAAACTCTCCTTGAGGAAAGGCTCGTGTTGATTTCATTCTTGTAGCCTCACTCTGCTTTGTAGATTATGACATAATGTGTATTTGTTGAGTGAATATTGGTTATATATATTTTTTATTTTATTTTATTATTATTATACTTCAAGTTTTAGGGTACACGTGCACAATGTGCAGGTTTGTTACATATGCATACATGTGCCACGCTGGTGTACTGCACCCATTAACTCGTCATTTAGCATTAGGTATATCTCCTAAAGCTATCCCTCCCCCCTCCTCCCACCCCCCAACAGTCCCCAGAGTGTGATGTTCCCCTTCCTGTGTCCATGTGTTCTCATTGTTCAATTCCCACCTATGAGTGAGAACATGTGGTGTTTGGTTTTTTGTTCTTGCGATAGTCTACTGAGAATGATGATTTCCAATTTCATCCATGTCCCTACAAAGGACATGAACTCATCATTTTTTATGGCTGCATAGTATTCCATGGTGTATATGTGCCACATTTTCTTAACCCAGTCTATCATTGTTGGACATTTGGGTTGGTTCCAAGTCTTTGCTATTGTGAAGATTGCCGCAATAAACATACGTGTGCATGTGTCTTTATAGCAGCATGATTTATAGTCCTTTGGGTATATACCCAGTAATGGGATGGCTGGGTCAAATGGTATTTCTAGTTCTAGATCCCCGAGGAATCGCCACACTGACTTCCACAAGGGTTGAACTAGTTTACAGTCCCACCCACAGTGTAAAAGTGTTCCTATTTCTCCACATCCTCTCCAGCACCTGTTGTTTCCTGACTTTTTAATGATTGCCATTCTAACTGGTGTGAGATGGCATCTCATTGTGGTTTTGATTTGCATTTCTCTGATGGCCAGTGATGGTGAGCATTTTTTCATGTGTTTTTTGGCTGCATAAATGTCTTCTTTTGAGAAGTGTCTGTTCATGTCCTTCGCCCACTTTTCGATGGGGTTGTTTTTTTTTTTTTCTTGTAAATTTGTTTGAGTTCATTGTAGATTCTGGATATTAGCCCTTTGTCAGATGAGTAGGTTGTGAAAATTTTCTCCCATTTTGTAGGTTGCCTTTTCACTCTGATGGTAGTTTCTTTTGCTGTGCAGAAGCTCTTTAGTTTAATTAGATCTCATTTGTCAATTTTGGCTTTTGTTGCCATTGCTTTTGGTGGTTTAGACATGAAGTCCTTGCCCATGCCTATGTCCTGAATGGTAATGCCTAGGTTTTCTTCTAGGGTTTTTATGGTTTTAGGTCTAACATTTAAGTCTTTAATCCATCTTGAATTAATTTTTGTATAAAGTGTAAGGAAGGGATCCAGTTTCAGCTTTCTACATACGGCTAGCCAGTTTTCCCAGCACCATTTATTAAATAGGGAATCGTTTCCCCATTTCTTGTTTTTCTCAGGTTTGTCAAAGATCGGATAGTTGTAGATATGCAGCGTTATTTCTGAGGGCTCTGTTCTGTTCCATTGATCTATATCTCTGTTTCGGTACCAGTACCATGCTGTTTTGGTTACTGTAGCCTTGTAGTATAGTTTGAAGTCAGGTAGCGTGATGCCTCCAGCTTTGTTCTTTTGGCTTAGGATTGACTTGGTGATGCGGGCTCTTTTTTGGTTCCATATGAACTTTAAAGTAGTTTTTTCCAATTCTGTGAAGAAAGTCATTGGTAGCTTGATGGGGATGGCATTGAATCTATAAATAACCTTGGGCAGTATGGCCATTTTCATGATATTGATTCTTCCTACCCATGAGCATGGAATGTTCTTCCATTTGTTTGTATCCTCTTTTATTTCATTGAGCAGTGGTTTGTAGTTCTCCTTGAAGAGGTCCTTCATGTCCCTTGTAAGTTGGATTCCTAGGTATTTTATTCTCTTTGAAGCAATTGTGAATGGGGTTCACTCATGATTTGGCTCTCTGTTTGTCAGTTGTTGGTGTATAAAAATGCTTGTGATTTTTGTACATTGATTTTGTATCCTGAGACTTTGCTGAAGTTGCTTATCAGCTTAAGGAGATTTTGGGCTGAGACAATGGGGTTTTCTAGATATACAATCATGTCATCTGCAAACAGGGACAATTTGACTTCCTCTTTTCCTAATCGAATACCCTTTATTTCCTTCTCCTGCCTAATTGCCCTGGCCAGAACTTCCAACACTATGTTGAATAGGAGTGGTGAGAGAGGGCATCCCTCTCTTGTGCCAGTTTTCAAAGGGAATGCTTCCAGTTTTTGCCCATGCAGTATGATATTGGCTGTGGGTTTGTCATAGATAGCTCTTATTATTTGGAAATACGTCCCATCAATACCTAATTTATTGAGAATTTTTAGCATGAAGGTTGTTGAATTTTGTCAAAGGACTTTTCTGCATCTATTGAGATAATCATGTGGTTTTTGTCTTTGGTTCTGTTTATATGCTGGATTACATTTATTGATTTGCATATATTGAATCAGCCTTGCATCCCAGGGATGAAGCCCACTTGATCATGTTGGATAAGCTTTTTGATGTGCTGCTGGATTCGGTTTGCCAGTATTTGATTGAGGATTTTTGCATCAATGTTCATCAAGGATATTGGTCTAAAATTCTCTCTTTTGGTTGTGTCTCTGCCCAGCTTTGGTATCAGTATGATGCTGGCCTCATAAAATGAGTTAGGGTGGATTCCCTCTTTTTCTATTGATTGGAATAGTTTCAGAAGGAATGGTACCAGTTCCTCCTTGTACCTCTGGTAGAATTCGGCTGTGAATCCATGTGGTCCTAAACTCTTTTTGGTTGGTAAGCTATTGACTATTGTCACAATTTCAGAGCCTGTTATTGGTCTATTCAGAGATTCAACTTCTTCCTGGTTTAGTCTTGGAAGGGTGTATGTGTCGTGGAATTTATCCATTTCTTCTAGATTTTCTAGTTTATTTGCATAGAGGTGTTTGTAGTATTCTCTGATGGTAGTTTGTATTTCTGTGGGATTGGTGGTGATATCCCCTTTATCATTTTTTATTGCATCTATTTGATTCTTCTCTCTTTTCTTCTTTATTAGTCTTGCTAGTGGTCTATCAATTTTGTTGATCCTTTCAAAAAACCAGCTCCTGGATTCACTAATTTTTTGAAGGGTTTTTTGTGTCTCTATTTCCTTCAGTTCTGCTCTGATTTTAGTTATTTCTTGCCTTCTGCTGGCTTTTGAATGTGTTTGCTCTTGCTTTTCTAGTTCTTTTAATTGTGATGTTAGGGTGTCAATTTTGGATCTTTCCTGCTTTCTCTTGTGGGCATTTAGTGCTATAAATTTCCCTCTACACACTGCTTTGAATGTGTCCCAGAGATTCTGGTATGTTGTGTCTTTGTTCTCGTTGGTTTCAAAGAACATCTTTATTTCTCCCTTCATTTCGTGGTGTGCCCAGTATTCATTCAGGAGCAGGTTGTTCAGTTTCCATGTAGTTGAGCGGTTTTGAGTTTCTTAATCCTGAGTTCTAGTTTGATTGCACTGTGGTCTGAGAGACAGTTTGTTATGATTTCTGATCTTTTACATTTGCTGAGGAGAGCTTTACTTCCAAGTATGTGGTCAATTTTGGAATAGGTGTGGTGTGGTGCTGAAAAGAATGTATATTCTGTTGATTTGGGGTGGAGAGTTCTGTAGATGTCTATTAGGTCCACTTGGTGCAGAGCTGAGTTCAATTCCTGGGTATCCTTGTTAACTTTCTGTCTCGTTGATCTGTCTAATGTTGACAGTGGGGTGTTAAAGTCTCCCATTATTATTGTGTGGGAGTCTAAGTCTCTTTGTAGGTCACTCAGGACTTGATTTATGAATCTGGGTGCTCCTGTATTGGGTGCATATATATTTAGGATAGTTAGCTCTTCTTGTTGAATTGATCCCTTTACCATTATGTAATGGCCTTCTTTGTCTCTTTTGATCTTTGTTGGTTTAAAATCTGTTTTATCAGAGACTAGGATTGCAACCCCTGCCTTTTTTTGTTTTCCATTTGCTTGGTAGATCTTCCTCCATCCTTTTATTTTGAGCCTATGTGTGTCTCTGCACATGAGATGGGTTTCCTGAATACAGCACACTGATGGGTCTTGACTTTTTATCCAATTTGCCAGTCTGTGTCTTTTAATTGGAGCATTTAGTCCATTTACATTTAAAGTTAATATTGTTATGTGTGAATTTGATCCTGTCATTATGATGTTAGCTGGTTATTTTGCTCGTTAGTTGATGCAGTTTCTTCCTAGCCTCAATGGTCTTTACAATTTGGCATGATTTTGCAGTGGCTGGTACTGGTTGTTCCTTTCCATGTTTAGTGCTTCCTTCAGGAGCTCTTTTAGGGCAGGCCTGGTGGTGACAAAATCTCTCAGCCTTTGCTTGTCTGTAAAGTATTTTATTTCTCCTTCACTTATGAAGCTTAGTTTGGCTGGATATGAAATTCTGGGTTGAAAATTCTTTTCTTTAAGAATGTTGAATATTGGCCCCCACTCTCTTCTGGCTTGTAGAGTTCCTGCCGAGAGATCCGCTGTTAGTCTGATGGGCTTCCCTTTGTGGGTAACCCGACCTTTCTCTCTGGCTGCCCTTAACATTTTTTCCTTCATTTCAACTTTGGTGGATCTGACAATTATGTGTCTTGGAGTTGCTCTTCTCGAGGAGTATCTTTGTGGTGTTCTCTGTATTTCCTGAATCTGAATGTTGGCCTGCCTTGCTAGATTGGGGAAGTTCTCCTGGATAATATCCTGCAGAGTGTTTTCCAACTTGGTTCCATTCTCCCCGTCACTTTCAGGTACACCAATCAGATGTAGATTTGGTCTTTTCACATAGTCCCATATTTCTTGGAGGCTTTGTTCATTTCTTTTTATTCTTTTTTGTCTAAACTTCCCTTCTCGCTTCATTTCATTCATTTCATCTTCCATCACTGATACCCTTTCTTCCAGTTGATCGCATCGGCTCCTGAGGCTTCTGCATTCTTCAAGTAGTTCTCGAGCCTTGGCTTTCAGCTCCATCAGCTCCATTAAGCACTTCTCTGTATTGGTTATTTTAGTTATACATTCGTCTAAATTTTTTTCAAAGTTTTCAACTTCTTTGCCTTTGGTTTGAATTTCCTCCTGTAGCTCGGAGTAGTTTGATTGTCTGAAGCCTTCTTCTCTCAACTCGTCAAAGTCATTCTTCGTCCAGCTTTGTTCCGTTGCTGGTGAGGAGCTGCATTCCTTTGGAGGAGGAGAGGTGCTCTGCTTTTTAGAGCTTCCAGTTTTTCTGCTGTGTTTTTTCCCCATCTTTGTGGTTTTATCTACTTTTGGTCTTTAATGATGGTGATGTACAGATGGGTTTTTGGTGTGGATGTCCTTTCTGTTTGTTAGTTTTCCTTCTAACAGACAGGACCCTCAGCTGCAGGTCTGTTGGAGTTTGCTAGAGGTCCACCCCAGACCCTGTTTGCCTGGGTACCAGCAGCGGTGGCTGCAGAACAGCGGATTTTCATGAACCACGAATGCTGCTGTCTGATCGTTCCTCTGGAAGTTTTGTCTCAGAGGAGTACCCGGCCGTGTGAGGTGTCAGTCTGCCCCTACTGGGGGGTGCCTCCCAGTTAGGCTGCTCAGGGGTCAGGGGTCAGGGACCCACTTGAGGAGGGAGGCAGTCTGCCCGTTCTCAGATCTCCAGCTGCGTGCTGGGAGAACCACTGCTCTCTTCAAAGCTGTCAGACAGGGACATTTAAGTCTGCAGAGGTTACTGCTGTCTTTTTGTTTGTCTGTGCCCTGCCCCCAGAGGTGGAGCCTACAGAGGCAGGCAGGCCTCCTTGAGCTGTGGTGGGCTCCACCCAGTTCGAGATTCCGAGCTGCTTTGTTTACCTAAGCAAGCCTGGGCAATGGCGGCCACCCCTCCCCCAGCCTCGCTGCCGCCCTGCAGTTTGATGTCAGACTGCTGTGCTAGCAATCAGCGAGACTCCGTGGGCGTAGGACCCTCTGAGCCAGGTGTGGGATATAATCTCCTGGTGCACTGTTTTTTTAAGCCCGTCAGAAAAGTGCGGTATTGGGGTGGGAGTGACCCGATTTTCCAGGTGCCGTCTGTCACTCCTTTCTTTGACTCAGAAAGGGAACTCCCTGACCCCTCACGCTTCCCGAGTGAGGCAATGCCTTGCCCTGCTTCGGCTCGTGCATGGTGTGCTGCACCCACTGACCTGCGCCCACTGTCTGGCACTCCCTAGTGAGATGAACCCGGTACCTCAGATGGAAATGCAGAAATCACCCGTCTTCTGCGTCGCTCACACTGGGAGCTGTAGACCGGAGCTGTTCCTATTCGGCCATCTTGGCTCCAGCTCCTGGTTATATATTAAGGTACATTTTTCATACCTGCATCTCTTAAAATTACTGACATTTTTTTCTTACTGATAAAAGGTTTTAATTTGTTCTCTAATATCAAAACCCTATAAATACAGTTTGTTTTTCACTGATCTTGGCTATATAATACCATCATAGAAATGTTTTCAGGTATAAAAACAATTTATTTTCCAGAACAAGCAAAATCATTTTTTATTTAGTTTTTTAAAGAATCTAATCCAGCTGGAGAGGTCTCTGATTTTTCCCAAATCTCTCTTTAAAAATCTGTATTTTCAAAAATATTCATGCGAAGTTTATGAGGATAAAATTGACCCCTTGTTAGTTTGACTCTTTTACTTGTCATGTGATGAGGTTGTAGTAGAAGACTCTGTCCATCCAGTGACATGGGAAGCTTTGGACATATAAATGTAAAATAACTAGATTCTTGTTCCTATTACAAACATTACCTCACTATTTCCAAATATTTCGTTTGATATCAATATTTAAAATCTATCAGTTGCTTGAGTATTATTTTCTTTTTTTTTTTTGAGGTGGAGTCTCACTCTGAAAATTACTGACTTTTTAACATTGAAAGTTGTTCTGGAGATCCTTGGCTCTCTCTTATTTCTGATATGGGGAGGACATAGGTGCACAATGATTGAGGTACTTGTTCAAGGTCCTACCTCAAATTAATGACAGAGATAGAACCAGATCCCAAACATTACTACCTTCCATAACATTTTGCTGTCATTTCAGACAGTTAGGACACAGGACAATACCATTGGCAGTCTTTTAAAATCAGTGTTTCATTACACACTTACGTTTTAAGTAAGGTGTTTTTCCATTATTAAAGGCCTTAGTAATTATCTTGCAAATCTGTGACCCCTTCTCTTTGTTTTTTAGCCACATCGAACTACTCACTTCCAGTCCCTGAACAAAACAAACATTCTCCCCACCTCTGTACCTTTGCTTATGTGGTCCTGCTCCCCAGAAATGTCCTTCCTTTCTCCTACTCAGTCTTCAAATCCCAGCTTAGTAAAGACTTCCTGACCTAACCCAACTGATTACTTACTTTTTCCTCTGAGCTCCCAAGCATTCCAAATGTAACTCTAGACTTGGTTATAGCACTTGTCACGACATTGTCTGACAGACACCATCCCCTCTGATAGCCTACTATTGCTAATAATAAGTTGAGGTCTGGAAGGATACAAATGTGCAAACAATTCAGGACCCTGAGTCATTTATTTTGAATCCTTTTTTTTTTTTTTTTTTTTTTTGAGACGGAGTCTCACTCTTTTGCCAGGCTGGAGTGCAGTGGTGCAATCTCGGCTCACTGCACCCTCTGCCTCCTGGGTTCAAGACATTCTCCTGCCTCAGCCTCTCAAGTAGATGGGACTACAGGTCTATGCCACCAGGCCAATATAAAAATTTTTATATTTTTAGTAGAGACAGGGTTTCACCATGTTGGCCAGGATGGTCTCGATCTCTTCACCTCGTGATCTGCTCACCTCGGCCTTTGAATCCTTCTTATATAGAACCAGGACCACTAAATTTACCCAAAAAAACCAGATTCTCCTTTTTTGTCTTTTTTTTTTTTTTTTTTTTTTGAGACAGAGTCTTGCTCCGTCGCCCAGGCTAGAGTGCAGGGATTACAGGCATGAGACACTGTGCCTGGTCAGATTCTCCTTTTATGTTGATATGTGGCATATTCAGGCCATGGAAACCTTCTAGACCTCGGGACACAGTATTTTACACTGGATTCTTGACTCTGCCTCTCTCTTTAAATCCAGCTAGAACAGTGTTCAGTACCTAGGATGTACTGTGGAAGAAATTGCCGTTCTTATTGTTCAAAAGCCAGAACTTCCAACATTTTGAATCAAAAGCAGATCTTTTCCCATAGTTTCACTTTCTCTCTGGGAGACTATCACTTTGATACCGACTTCTGCTTTCTGCTCTAGGCTAGCCTTGAGGAGGCAGAAGCTGGGGACCAATTCCTAGAGGAGGACATGCTGGATCTGGGTCTTGAAAAGTTACTAGGAGACATCTAGATGAAGTGGGTGGAAGGGAGAAAAAGATCCTGGTATTCCAGGCAGAACAAAGTTGTGGAGGCACCAAAAAGCATAGTGGGGTCTGGAAGCCACAAAAAGTTCAGTATAGAAGGAGTGTAAGAATCAAAGAGAAGCTGCTTGCGGAGAAGAGGGAGGGCTACGTGGTTGGCACTGGACGGAGGTCTAGGATTTGATCTGGCAGATTACTGGCAGTCAAGAATGGACTTTAGGCAGAGAGAATTTCATTGATCAAATTTCCATCTAAGACTTCTGTCAGTATTTAGCAATCATTGTAAAGAGTAGGCTTTAGGCTTTAATAGAAGATATATAACTACAGAAATAAGAAGACTCTTTCTTGCTAGAATGTATGTAATTCATTCTTACTAGAATGTAAGCTACGTAGCTTCAGAAATAGGGAGAATACCTTGCTAGAATGTAGTGTATAGTCTCTTTCTCTCTTCTTTTATTCTATATATATATATATATATAATTTTTTTTTTTGAGATAGAGTCTCATTCTGTCATCCAGGCTGGAGTGCAGTGGCATAATCTTGGCTCACTGCAACCCCTGCCTCCCGGGTTCAAGCAATTCTCCTGCCTCAGCCTCCCAAGTAGCTGGGACTACAGGTGTGTGCCACCATGCCCGGTTAATTTTTGTATTTTTAGCAGAGACTGGGTTTCACCATGTTGGCCAGGCTAGTCTCAAACTCCTGGCCTCAGGTGATCCACCTGCCTTGGCCTCCCACAGTGCTGAGATTACAGGCGTAAGCCACCACGTCCGGCCTCTCTGTTGTAATATTAATGTGGACAGAAAACTCTTAAGTAAACTTTACTGCTATTTATTAACTATTTATGGAACGCAATTGTTTTTAAAAAATCAATTTGTAGGGCTGAGACAATTCTCTTGTCAACCATTGCCTCGCCTATCCAGTCAAATATTTATTGAACTCCTATAATTTACAAAGAGCTGCAACTGATGAGGGGAATACAACAACAAATGTAAGAACTGATTGAGGTTTTGCTGTGTACCTGCGTGCACTATGCTAAATGCTTTACACGCATTTTCATTTACTCTTTGTGAAATTAATTGTACACTTTATTCTGTACAGCTTCCTAGAGAAATGTTAAATAGCCCATTATCTACAAGTTACTTTTAAACTCATTTAAATGCAAGTCACCTATTTGACTTATATTTCAACAATAGTATCAATACATTACTGAGGATCTTGTATATATAAAACATAAGAGTATAATTTCTGACCATAAAGGTGTTATGTAATCTGGTTGAGTAAATTACATAATTACAAACACACGTGTTATAGGGCATCTTAACAGTGCTATATGTACAGTTGTTGGAGAAATTCAAAGGAAGAAGATATGCACACTAGAAGAGGTAATTCAATTGGTTCTCACTAATTTTGACAGGCTCCCCAACATCACATTTAAATAATAAAGCTGCAGCCTAGTTAAAGCTTTTCTTCAGTAATATGAGTAAAACATAAACAAACCTTACTTTTATTTATAATCTGGGCCTTAGAAATATACTTTTCATCCACTGTCCTACCAGGTTTATTCTGGCATTCAAACAGAAGCCAAAGACGAAACAGGCGGTAAGTGTTTGCTTGTAACTTACAGGGGAATGTGGCGGGGACAAGAAAATAATTTAATTTTCTTGCAAAAACAGAGCAGCAGCTCTTCGCAGTAAGAGCATTGGCTTCAGCAGGCCATTATATGCAGTATGCATTATGTGCAAGACTGAAATTGTAGAACCTTATAATTTGTAAGTATGTGTGTGTGCACATGTGCCTGTGTGTTTCCAATCGGCCTCCTTGCTGAATGACTCACATTATAGTTGTCAGGGGGGAAAGATGGAAAGATGAATCAGATTAACCAGCTCCTTTAAGAAGCAGTATTTCCACCTACAAATATGCCAGTTATGGTGATTCTCTTTCCTCAAAGCTTTTCCTTCTTGGAAGGAATTCTTAATACCCTGCAGCAGCACAGGCCATTAAAGTCCAGGTGGAGTTTTGAAGAGTTCTTTTGAACCTGGGACTACCTGTGTTTTGTGGAGGATAAGTCAATGTTTTCAGCAGAGTGAAAGAATGGAACAAAATAATGATTCCATGTCCCTGTGATTGGACAGGTTCAAATGTTAGTCAAGCAAAGTGTTGACAACTAGTTGCACCCTGAAATTATTCTCGCTAAGTAAGCAAACTGAATTTTTCTTTTATGTTTTTGTATTTTCTTGCTTCCTAGTTATTTTATATATTATGCTAAATGAAAGTAAGTTTCCTCAAATTCTAATGTATTCTAAATTTTCTCATTACTAAAATGTTATCCTTTCATTTCATATTTTTGTTACATTATTACATTATGCATCACAGATCAGTGATCTGTGATACATATCTAACTCTGCTAGTTAGATAATAAAGTTAAACTGCTTTTAAGTTTCTGTAAGTTTAATTTTATAATCAATGATAATGTAAGAATGTGATTTCTTCTATAAACTGGGCTGATATCCAAGTTGTTGCAGAAGATATATGTATAACATATATATCTTCATACATATATAAATATACATGTAAATATATGTATTTAAAGGTCTGAGTAGCTCCAAGACACTCCTGGATACAAGGTTGTTAACCTAAAGTCCATGAATCACCTGAAATTTTATGCACACTTGTGTGAATATGCATTTTTATGAAAATTGAATTCAAAGCTTTCATTACTTTCCTCAAAGGATTTGTGATTCAAAAAAGATTATGAATTACCATATTGAATAGTATTTAAATGCCTTGATAATGCTACCAGGAATTATATTAATTAGGAAAATATGTTTTTTCTATTAATGAAACGGAAGTATTTTCCCTCAAAGTCTGTGTTGTAATAAAAACTTATACAAAGAAAAATATGATTTGACATTTTCATCCCTTTTCTTCTTGCAGTTACGATACCTCTATGTATTCATGATGTGCGCTGATATTTTTGTAGATCAGAGCTTCAAGTTCTGTGGCTCGGTTGTTAATTTAAAATAGTCTGGATTTATACCCACACATTTCATATCTTTGAATCTACCATGTCCTGATAGATTCCTCATTATTTAACTGTCTTAATGGAAGATGTCTAAAAAGTTTATCAGAATGTATATGCAATTTATCTGGTTCTGTTCTTAATATCACCAAAAACAGAAGACTGACCATTTTCACTTCAAAATAAATTTTGCCAATACATAAACTATGTAGTGATTTTTTCTGAAAAGGATTTTCCCAAGGTAGTTTCTTAGCAGAAAAGACATTTGTAGAATAGACCTGACCAATTCTGACATTTAAAGATGGTTACAAGCCAGTAAAAATTTTCTCCTTCAAAATATTGAAAGGCTCAGACATTTAGTTGTTCAAAATTTGAGTTGCTAGTGTATTGCTGGGCAATTTGAGGCACTGAATACCCAGATTAGTGAAACTCAAAGGTATCTTGCTCCAAATTACTCATTTTATAGATAAAGAAACCGAGACTGTCCTAGGATGGTCCTTAGTTAGCCAACAGAATCAGAGATCACCTATTTTGGCTTTCTTTAACCTACTCCCATGCACCAGTAGATTTGGAGATGCACCACCTGGCACTGATATCATAAGAAAAAAGACCCAAATATTCTGTGTGGCGAGTAACAGTGGAAGTGTTACAACCTAAGCCATCCCATGTTTTTCAAGCCTTTGTCATAAACAAGGACACTCATTTTCCAGATATGCTTCTGCTTTTAAGGGTCTTGGGCCATTATATGGCCATTCCAGGTCTCCACCCCTCCCCGACCCCTCCCCAAATGGAACTTAAGTAAAACCAGAGTACTTCAGAGGCTTCAAACACTGTTGTTTGTGAGTTGAGATTATTGGTTATCAGAGTTTCTAAATTTAAGGTCAATGAAAGAACACCAAAACGTATGCACATGTAATTAGAAATGTTCGGAAGCTTATTTTGGAAAACATTTAGGCATATTAAAGATTTAGGTGGTTAACTCACCTCTTTTCAAAATGAAACTTTGAGGCAACTGTGTCATAAAATATAATGTTCCCACCATGAGAATGAAGGCAACATGTCAGGTGGGAAACAGTGGCAGTGTTGGAGTTGTTCAGAAGTGGGTTAGAATCCACTTCAGGGCTGTTTTATCCTTGATCAAATTACTGAATCTACCTGAACCTGTTTTTTCATCTGTTAAACAAAAAGTGGGGATGAGTAAGGTTTAAATTAAATGCTGCTTGACTATTCAATGGTATATACATTCTTCTACATGATAAATGGAAGATGTATAGCCCATGATAGGCACTCAGCAGACAGTGACCATGTCTCATTCTATATACTCAAAAGATCAGACTTAGGATAAGAGAAAAAATTATTTTAACATTTATTTGTATGTCATAAATTAAAATCAAAATTAGAAAGGCAAATCAGACTGTTAGACTGGTACTTTCATAATACTTAAGATTATTTAAAATAACACATGGACTGAACATCATTAGCAATACATCTTTCTAGTTTCTTTTAGAAGCTAGAACAGATTCTCTGTCTTGCTTAGAATTGAAAAGTAATAATAGCAGCAAAACACCCCCACCTTTATTGGGTAACTAATATAAATGTCATTCTACAACTTTCAAAATTTAGTTAGACGTAAATAAAATGAGTCTTTGTAACTATAGTTCAGCCAGTAAATAAAACGATTTGCAGCAAATATCATTGTAAGTACTTTTGTTAAACCTAGACACACAGTGAAAAGAAAATTGCATAGATATATGCCTAGAAAACAAGGCTAATAGCTCCTGGTGCTCTTTACACCTAGTAAAATGCTATTAGGATTTATTAAATTGTACTATGTTTGCTTTATAATAGGAAAACTCATAGCGAGTTAAAATAATATGAGTAATGATGTAAACAATTGACATTATTCTGCTCGATTTCTGTATAATCATGTCCAACATATTTTCAGATTTTTTTTTTTTTTTTTGGTGGGGGGAAGTCAGTAGGGATTGTTGAGACTGATTAAAAATACAAGCTTTGTTTTATCATCATTCATCCTTGCTCCTCTTCCTTCTTCTTCTTTTTCTTCTCCCTCTCTTCTTTCCCTCTTTTTCTTTCTACTTCTCCTACCCCTCTCTCTTTCTTCCTCCTCCTCTCCCTCATTAGTATTCTAACAATTCAATGTTTATTCAAGAAAGATTATTTTATGCTATTAGACACGTACCTGGGTTCCATCTTTTTAAAATCCAGCAATGACTCTAACACAGTGTCTAGTAGGCATTGAGTAAATAATGTAAAGGCTGGAAGGCTCCTGACCCAGGAAGAGGTGATATTTCCACTTGAGTCTGAAGGCAGGGAAAAGCTGAAGTCCCACCTCAAGGCAATCAGGCAAGAGGAATTCCCTATTATCTGGGGGAGGATCAGCCCTTTGTGCTATTCAGGCCTTCATCTGATTGGATGAGGCCCCCACCCACATTAGAGAGGGTGGTCAGTCTCCTTTACTCAGTCTCTCCATTTTAACGTTACACTCATCTAAAAACGCCCTCATAGAAACACCCAGGATAATGTTTAACCAAAATCTGGGCACCTCGTGGCCCAGTCAAGTTGACACATAAAATTATCCATCACAACGACATTTACAGTTTTCAAGAATACGGGTCAGAGATTTTGTAGAATGTCTTTCAGTTTGAATTTATCTGATGTTTTTTCCTCATGATTAGCCTGAGATTATGGGTTTTGCAGAGGAAAAATCACAGCAGTAAAGTGCCAGTCTCATTGCATCATGTCAAGGGGATGTGCTATCAACATGATTTATGGAGGTGGTGTTAACCTTGATCACCTGGCAGAGGGAGGGTTTATCAGGTTTCTCTATTGCCAAGTCACTCTTTCCCCGTTTGTCCTGCAGTCTTTGAGAGGAAGTCACTACGTGGAGCCCACACTTAAGGAAGGAAGAAGAATTATGCTCCACCCTCTTGAAAGTAGAGTAGCTGCATACATTATTTTGAATTCTATCCTCCCCCATTTATTTATTTATTCAATCACTTATTTATACCAGTATGTACTCATAGCTGTGTATTTCATACTTTGGGTTATAATCTAATGTAATTTCATTGATTTTGTTCCTCAAATTTTCCTGTTTGGCCATTGGGGACTGTTTTGGATGGCAATTGATTATGTTTTTAACCAATCTGATCTGGGAAAAATATTTTATTAATTTTGATTTTTCAGGTTGCAGATGAGATTGGATAGTTTTCATAGGTTTATTGTTCTTCAGTGTTGTTTCTTCTGTAAAATAATTTTCCATCCTTTGCCCAATAATAAATTTCCATCCTTTGCCCAAAAATGAATTTATATTGGTAACTCATAACATATATTTTATATGTGTGTATATATACATACATGGCTTATATAATCTTATTCTTTATCTTTTATTAAATATGTTACAAATATATTATCCTATTTCTTGTCTTTCATCATATAGAAATTGCAAGTTTTATACAGTCAAATTTGCCAATACTTTCTTTTATGGTTACTGTTTTTTTTTCTTTGTTGTATTTAAGATTATGAAAATGTTCTCATGTTTTCTTTTATATTCTGCTTTATGTTAGTATCTATATTAATCTGAAGTTTCTTTTTTTATAGATAGGGATTAAATTTTATTTCTGCTTTTTCCATGGATCTACCCAGTTGCTTCAGTACTATTCCTCAAACAGACCATTCCTTTCCCAATTATTAGGAATGCCATTTTTTTTTCCTCTTAGGCTCAACTTTTCTATATGTATGGATCTGTTGCTGCAATGGCTACTCTCTTCTGTGATCTATTCTCTTTAAAATAAAGTGGTGTGTATCACTGCAAATTTCAACCTTGTGAAGCTGAATTAAAACTCCTGTGACTTGACTTTGGACTGTAGAATTCTTGGCCTAGTTTTTGAATATAAGATATGACACATGGAGTCTTTTACAGTAAAAATATTTCTGTGTGGTACATTTTAAGATGACACGCAGCCTACATTTGTGAATAGCATTTTCCTGAAAAACACAATTATTCTTGGCTTCATTTAGTGTCCGATTATGTTTAGTCAGGGTTCAGGTGGGAGAACAAAACCCATGCCAGGAAGAGGAAATTTAGCACAGGAAACCAACTAAGGGGTTAGAAGGGCTGAGAGAATGAACAGAGGAAAGAAAGGCAACCAAAAGAATAGCAATTACAGAATGAAAGGAAAAGGGAAGAGGTGGTATTGCTGGAAGAGCTTGAGCCACCTGGATGGTACTGGGCTCACCTGGCGGTAGTTAGACCTGTGGTCTAAAGGACTGGGAGAAGGAAGTTGGACTGAAGAAGCAGATGCAGCTCCCACTGGAGACTCCTGAAGCAGGGAGAAAGCTGAAGAAATGCTCTGGCTTCTTCACTCTTCTCGCCCTTCAGTCTACCATCCCTGAGTATCAGAGAGCCTGTGGAATACAGACCTGCAATGCCAAGCAAGCAGGAGAAGTTTGGGAATGGATCCAGGTCTAAACAGTCACTAATCACCAGCGATGGCTACATGGTTGTATTACTCTGCCTGGGCTGCCATAACAAAACACTGGGTAGCTTACATAACAGAAATTTATTCCTCATGATCAGAGACTGGGAAGTCCAAGATCAAGGTCCTGGCGAGGTAGGTTTCATTCTGAGGCCTCTTCTCTTGGCTTGCAGATGGCCACCTTCTTGCCATGCCCTCACATGGTACAGAGAGAGAGAACTCTGGTCTTTCTTCCTCTTCTTATAAGGACACTAATTTTATCAAATTAGAGTTCTCCACTTAAGACCTAATTTACCCTTTTTTAAAATAATAGGGCCAAAAATTAAATCCCGTAATAATGACCACTTAGATTAGTATAAGGTTTTACACTTTCAAACTCTTTTGAATATATCTTTTTATTTGATCTTCATGGTTAACCTTGGCATTATATAAGGGCAATGTACCAGTTAGGGTTATGTTAGGTAACCTAAAGAATAGTGATAACAAGAATGAAATGAAAAAGGGAGGAGGCATTACCACTGGAAGAGATTGAGCCACCTGGATGGTCAAGTTAGATCTATGGTCTAATGGCCAGGCAGAAGGAAGTTGGGCTGAAGAAGGAAGTTATTTTAACTTCCTCCTAAGGACACTATCTCCAACTACAGTCGCACTGGGGGTTAGGGCTTCAACACAAGAAATTTTGGGGGAAGTGGGGCACAGTTCAGTCCATAGCAATGGTAATAGGAATATCACTGAGTGGAGACTCAGCATACTTAGATATCAGCCCTGCCTTTTCCATTCACAACTTTTGTAGTTTCTCATCTGAAAAATGGGCATCTAACATCACCTGCAGAAGAGTCTGCTAGTTCTCCCTCAAAATCCATTAATCTTTTCTCCCATTGTAGTAGAAACTTCAGTTTTTTTAAGGACACATGGTCTCTCAGACTAAAACAAAATACATTTGCCAGTCACCTTTGCAGTTAACTGAGACTTTGAGACTACATGCCAGTCAATAGGATGTGAGCAGAAATGTCATAATGCTCATGACATTTACGTGATCCCTTATAATACTTAGGATGTACCCTTTGTCCTTCCTCCTTTTTATCTCTTCTTCTGTTTTGCAGCCTCCAATTATAAATGTAATGGATAGAGCTTTAGTCCTCATCTTGGCCAGGAAGATGAGGGCTCTACCCTGTTGATGTGGAAAGATTGGTCTTGAAGGAGCCTGGAACCTGGAATATTTCTCAGAGGAGGGTTATGATAACAATCCTGGACTTTATCATGAGAGAGAAATAAACCTCTGTCTTCTTCAAGCTACAATTATTTTGATCCTTGTAAGTGATGATGAACATAACCCTAACTGGTACATTGCTCTTATATAACTCAAAGGTAAACTGTGAAGGTCAAATGAAAAGACATATTCAAAAGACTTTGAAAGTGTAAAATCTTATACTAATCTAAGTGGTAATTATTACAGGCTTTAAGTTTTGGCCCTATTATTTTAGAATTTCCAAATAGATTCATTTTGTTCTCTATAAAGTCATTTTTTCATATATGTATTTTCCAGAGGACTTACTAACATATGTGTCTCCCAAGTATGTTATCCAAGCAGCAGTTGAATATTTTTATCTCTTTCATTCATATTCAGAAGGCAAAACTCTTTAGAATTTTGATGTATTTCCAAATGACCTTACCTTAGAATTGTTTGGTAACTGTGCATGGAGAGTTATGGAAGAATAGAGGGAGGATATAACCACTGGATGTCAGAGCTGTGGTATTAATTAATTATTCATAGTTCCATATTTATTAAGTATATACGTGCCAAGCACTGTGCTAGGAACTCAGGATAGTAAAGTAAACGAAATAGCTAAGGTTTTCATGGAGCTCAGATGCAGGGTATAAGACAGACACTATCCAAGTAATCAAACTAAAGGAGGAAGTACCAGAAGTTTGGGGGCTAAATCAGCATAAAGCAGGGAGCCCTAATCACATTTCATGGGTCAGTGAAATTCTTCTGTAGGAAGTGATATTTGAGTTGAGACATTAAGCAAGAGTAAGAGTGAGGCAGTTGAAGAATGATATTTTAGGAACAATATTTCAGGCAAATATTCTAGGTAAGAAAATAGTTGAGGTAGCAGCATCAAGGGGAAGGAAGTTAGGGCTCCTCTGAGGAACTGAAAAGTCTTGAGAATGACTGGAGGTAGTGTGAGTAGAATACTAAGTCTAGGTCCAGGGAAATGCGCAGAGGCGAGACCCTGGAGGTTTATTATCTGTGTGACTACGTTACAGAGTTTGAATTGTGTCCTAGAGACTGTATGGAGCCACTGAAGGGCTTTAAACCAGGAAGTGATCTGAGCAGATTCTCATTTATGAGAAGTCATTTAGTTAAAAATGGAAAGAATGGATTAGGGAGTGAGAAGGAGGGGCAGAAGATGGAAAGCAGAGAGAAGAGTTAGGAGGTCATTGTAATCAGTCTTTTACTGAGAAAGATTCATTTTTCATTCATTCAGTTGAGCAAGAGGTGATAGTCTGGAGGAAGTGAGGAGGCAGAGGTAAAAGATAAATGTAGGGATTTGACTTGACAGAATTGGATTGTGTTAGTCTGTTCTCATGCTGCTAGTAAACGTATACTCAAGACTGGGTAATTTGTAAAGGAAAGAGGTTTAATGGACTCACACTTCCACATGACTGGGGAGACCTCACAATCATGGCAGAAGGCAAAGGAGAAGCAAATTCAGGTCTTACATGGTGGCAGGCAAGAGACTGCGTATAGGGGAACACCCCTTTATAAAACCATCAAATCTCATGAAACATATTGACTATCATGAGAACAGCCTGGGAAAGACCCTCTCCCATGATTCAATTACCTCCCACTGAGTCCCTTCCATGACACGTGGGAATTATGGAAGCTACAACTCAACATGAGATTTGGGTGGGGACACAGCCAAACTATATCATTCCATCCCTGGCCCCTCCTAAGTCTCATGTTCTCACATTTCAAAACCAATAATGCCTTCCCAACAGTCCCCCAAAGTCTTAACTCATTTCAGCATTAACTCAAAAGTCCACAGTCCCAAGTCTCATCTGAGACAAGGCAAGTCCCTTCTGCCTATGAGCCTGTAAAACCAAAAGCAAGTTAGTTACTTCCTAGATACAATGGGGGTACATGCATTGGATAAATACACTCATTCCAAATGTTGGCCAAAATGAAGAGGCTACAGGCCCCATGCAAATCTGAAATCCAGTGGGGCAGTCAAATATTAAAATGATCTCCTTTGACTCCATGTTTCACATCCAGATCATGCTAATGCAAGAGGTGGGCTCCCACTACCTTGGGTAGCTCTGCCTGTGTGGCTTTGCAGGGTACAGCATCCTTCCTGGCTGCTTTCATGGGTTGGGTTTGAATGTCTGCAGCTTTTCCAGCACATGATGCAAGTTGTCAGTGGATCTACCATTCTGCAGCCTGGAGGATGGTGGTTCTCTTCTCACAGCTTCACTAGGCAGTACCCAGTGGGGACTCTGTGTGGGGGCTTCAACCCCACATTTGCCTTCTGCACTGCCTTAGCAGAGGTTCTCCATGAAGTTCCCACCCCTGCAGCAAATTTCCTCCTGGACATCCAGGCATTCCCATACATCCTCTGAAATCTAGGCAGAGGTTCCCAAACCTCAATTCTTGACCTCTGTGCACCTACAGGCTCAACACCATGTGAAAGCTGCCAAGGCTTTGGGCTTGCATCCTCTGAAGCCCTGGGCCAAGCTGTACCTTGGCCTCTTTTAGCCACAGCTGTAGTGGCTGGGAAACAGGACACCAAGTCCCTAGACGGCATACAGCAAGAGGGACTTGGGCCTGGCCCATGAAACCATTGTTTCTTCCTAGGCCTCAGGGCCTGTGATGGTAGGGGCTGCCATGAAGTTCTCTGACATGCCCTGGGGACATTTTCCCCATTGTCTTGGTGATTAACATTTGGCTTCTTGTTACTTATGCAAATTTCTGCAGCCAGCTTGAATTTCTCCACAAAAAAAAAAAAAAAAATGGGTCTTTCTTTTCTATTGCATCATCAGGCTGCAAATTTTCCAAACTTTTATGCTTTGCTTTCCTTGTAAACATAAGTTCCAATTCCAAACCATATCTTTGTGAATACATAAAACTGAATGATTTTAACAGCACCCAAGTAACATCTTGAATGCTTTGTTGCTTAGAAATTTCTTCTGCCAGATACTCTAAATCATCCCTCTCAAGTTCAAAGTTCCACAGATCTCTAGGGCAGGGGCAGAATGCTGCCAGTCTCTTTGTTAAATGTAGTAAGAGTCATCTTTATTCCAGTTTCCAACAAGTTCCCCATCTCCATCTGAGACCACCTTGGCCTGGACCTTATTATCCATATCACTATCAGCATTTTGATCAAAGCCATTTAGAAAGTCTCTAGGAAGTTCCAAACTTTACCACATCTTCCTGTCTTCTGAGCCCTCCAAGTCTCTAGGAAGTTCCAAACTTTCCCACATTTTCCTGTCTTCTTCTGAGCCCTCCAAATGGTTCCAACCCTGTCTAAGTTCCAAAATTGCTCCACATTTTTGGGTATCTTTACAGCAGCGCCCCACTCTACCAGTACCAAGTTACTGTATTAGTCTGCTTTTGTGCTGCTAATAAAGATACCAAAGACTGGGCAATTTATAAAAGAAAGAGGTTTAATGGACTGACAGTTCCACATGGCTGGGGAGACCTCACAATCATGGCAGAAGGCAAAGGAGAAGCAAAGACACATCTTACATGGTGGCAGGCAAGAGAGCAGCATATGTAGGGGAACTCTTCTTTATAAAACCATCAGATCTTGTGAGAGTTACTCACTACCATGAGAATAGCCTGGGAAAGACCCTCCCCCATGATTCAATTACCTGCCGCCAAGTCCCTCCCATGACACATGGGAATTATGGGAGCTACAATTCAAGATGAGATTTGGGTGGGGACACAGCCAAACCATATCATGGATGAATGATGGGATGTCAGCATGAGGATGTGGGGAGAAGCAAGATTGCCCCAGGTTTGTGACTGTGGTAGCCACTGGAGGAGAAGCAGGTTAGAAGGCTGGAGAGTGGCTGGAGGTAATGCTGGTAATAACAACCAGAGCTGCTGAGGGTTTCATATGTGTCAGATACTGTCTAGATACATAACATGTGCAAGCCCATTTAATAGGAACCAGAACCCTATGAAGGAGATGCCATTATTATTCACATTTTATAGTAGGGGAAACTGAGGCACAGAGTGATTAAAGGCTGTGTTCTAGGTTACATAGCTAAGAGGTGTTTATTAGTCCATTCTCATGCTGCTATGAAGAAATACCTAAGACTCGGTAATTTATAAAGAAAAGAGGTTTAATTGACTCACAGTTCTGCATGGCTGGAGATGCATGAGGAAACTTAAAATCATGGCAGAAGGCACCTCTTCACAGGGTGGCAGGAGAATGAGTGTCAATAGTGGAAATACCAGATTCTTATAAAACCATCAGATCTCATGAGAACTTACTATCATGCGAACAGCATGGGGAAACTGCCCCCATGTTTCTGTTACCTCAACCTGGTCCCACCCTTGACACATGGGGATTATTACAATTCAAGATGATATTTGGCCAAACCATATCAAATAGCAGAACAAGAATCTAATCCAGGCAATTGTTCTAGAAGCCATACTCGATCTTTTCTCTGCCAATGAATTAGTTTTGGAGTCTGAGTTTGGACCTGGGATTAAACTCTGGGCTGCCTGTGTGTGAATGATGAAATCACAGAGAGCAGCTTCAGTCATAATCAGAACATTTTAGTTTTTATTCCACCCTTTGG
The DNA here is from genome assembly GCF_028858775.2 of Pan troglodytes. Taxonomy (NCBI): domain Eukaryota; kingdom Metazoa; phylum Chordata; class Mammalia; order Primates; family Hominidae; genus Pan; species Pan troglodytes. The sequence goes on along the minus strand of NC_072412.2, from coordinate 108,117,202 downwards.
CAGAAAAATAACTGGATGATCCAGGGGAAAAGCATGGAACAAAAATATCAAAGAATCTTTGTTCTAATAGTATCTTACATTTGTTCATAACATTTTGTACTTTTCAAACTGTTTCCATGAATACTATCTCATTTATTTTGCAGAATGATTAGCAAGGCAATTATTATTATCCCCATTTTACATGGATGAGGAAATTTCAGCTTGGAGGGATTAAGTAAACTCCAAGCCCAAATATCTTATAAAATGGAGCACCCAAATTTAGATTCAAGTCTTTTGATTTCTTTCTATTCAGGATTATTAGGGAGAAAATTGTGAAGAATGCAATACTTTCTAATCTCAGTTAAAATAGTTAATTTTAGATAGTTTTCTTCTCACTACAATCATCTTCAAGTGGCTGCTGTGCCATGTCTACTTTATTAACTGGAATTATAGTCAGCCAAAATAATTGAAAATTTCAATATATAGAAAGGAAGCTTATGTATTTTAGACATGATTGAATACAACTTATTAATCATGAAAGCCATCTGGACATTGGCATTCATTATTTTTCTTCTTTGGGTAGATATTTCTAAATTGACTTTAAACAATTGTCACTCGGTCTGTTTTGTTCTTGAGTCAACATTTAAGAAACACTGTTTGAGAGTGGGCTTTGGCTTTGAATTGTAAAGAGGGAGTAAGGGGGAAGCAAAAAGCTTGACTCATTTTCCCAAATTATGCATGTTGAGGAGAGCAGCACAATCAGCGTACTGCTCATAACATTTGCAGTGAATGCTGAAGGAAAGGACCCATGGTAGTGTGTACTGTCCACCAAGATCACTGTCATTTTTCAACTGGCTAGAGGTTGGTCCTTTTGTTCTTGATTTCTGCCAAGCTCCTAGTTTTGTAGCCTGTACACCGTCACTGTCACTAAACATATATAGAACAATATTAAGGGATCGCAATTTGGCATATGTTTTATTGAGAGCCCTAGGAAGTAGGACAGGATGAGGGTGTATCGCAAAATTGAAGATGATAAGGCTGTGAAGTTAATATCATGCTTCTCTGTCAACAAGAAGCTTAACTAAGGCCTTAGAACCATTGACTCAAAGGTTTACGTGCAAGTGGATCTCTGAGAACTGATAAAAATGTTTTTAATTAATTGATCAAATATTTATCCACCATTTTAGTGGAATACGAGACAGACGTAATGCTTATCCGTATAGAGTTTACAACTTAATGGGAAAGACACAAAATTAAACAAGGAAGCATCTGCTTGGCTGCCAAACCACTGGTTATCCAACCCTCTCATTATCATATCTAGTGACTGGACTATCCTCACTACGTAACGTGGTGGTATAAGGCCTAAAACTGAGGCCTAGCATTATAGGTGCCTTGACATTTGGGGAAAACTGGGAGGGCCTCAAGTGGCCAAACTGCAAGTTCCGCTACTTCCTCTGCTCCCATGGATGAGGCCCCCTAGTCAAACAACCCTTCTTGATCATGGGGACTATGCACAGTACCTATTAGTCCCTGAGTTGTGGACTTCAGTTTCCTGCCAGCCTGCAAATGTATTCAGACACGCAGTTACATACACCCTCTGCTGGAAGTTAGGGGCCACCTCCCTTTGCCCACAGCCCCCGATTGTTCACTCAGTTCCAGAGTGCAATCCCTGCATGGCCCTGCATGGTGTGGTGTCCTTTTCTCCCAGATTGTGAGTACATGTAGCTAATACACTGCTCTAAATCTCATCTGTCCAGTGCTGGATGTTGTGTGTTTGGTCATAATCCTAGGGTAGGAATCCCTTCCTCAACAGTGGGCTGAACAAGAGGTGATCAAAACAAAGGTACTTTAGATATAGGGTTAAAATTCAGTTTTTAAAAATAATATTCACTTATTACAGGGAATTGAGAAGTGAATGGGAGTTCAGAAATAATTGATATAAATGTAGACTACTCTTGGAAGTGGTTGTACTCCAAACAAACATACAAAGGGGAACACTTAATACTGCTGTCCCCCTTCCCTCCAAACCTTATTGTTATGAACTCAGAAATGGTTAAACAACATTGATACTTATTTGTCAATTAGTTGTATTTATCTGAGATATAAATCAATAGAATTTAGAGACTTTTTAAAGGGACAGAGATTGAAATTTTATATTGTTCAGTTCAAATGGTTGGCTTACTTGGAAAGTTCAATTTTTCATCTGTCAGTTTTCAATCCTAAGTTTGATTTAACAAGTCTTGCAGAAAATTATTCATCTTTGTGTCAGAAATCTGCTGGGAATGGTTGACACACACTTACAATGCATGTCAGGATAAAAATGAGGTGGCTTATGCCTGTAGCAATATTACCACTTGCTTTCCCGAAGCAACACTTCCCTGTCTAAGGACAGACTCATCACTTATCTCATCTTAATTAACTTATATTTTCATTTCAGTTAAAAGCAAACACATCTCAGTCTGGCAACCCTGAAGATGGATGCTCTTCAAGTCAGATGCGTGCTGTGTTTATCTGGCTACATGCCATGGCATCCATGATGATGCTGGTTTATAATTGTCGAGGACAATTTTTACTTAACTGGACAAACAGTGATTGGAATAAAAATGCATAACGGCTTAAAAAAGTAATCAAAACAGCCATATTGTGCCACACAGTAATTAGAGTTGGAAATGGCAAATCAAAATTGTACCCCCATTGTCAGCCTCGTATAGTCAGTGGTGACGAAGGGTCTTATTGAGAGGCAGTGGGACGACACCTTGATCTCCAGGCTGCTTCACTCTTTGATTGTGAAATTCTACTTTGAGTTTTTTCTACCCTATCCTGGCATCTTTAACTTTAGGGGTATTAGAATGGTATTTTATTAAGGGAATAGATGGGGAGCAGGGAGATAAGAAAGGAGGATCCTAAGGGAAAAACAAGATGAAGTTGGGAGGAGGGAGGCTCTAAAGTCAATTTGTACTCACTTTAACAGTCTATCTGGAGACCTGCAGATAAGAGAATGGAAAGAAAGGGCAGACAAAAAGACATGGTGAAATTTGATAGGATAGAATACTTATAGCCACCACTTACTGAAAGTCTGTGCAGGGACAGGCAGTGTATTCGATATTTACATAGACAGTACTAATTCAATAGGGTTCTAAAGCTTGGCAGCACCTTGGCATCACCTGGGAAGTTAAGACAACAAAACAAAACTGACACTCAGGTTCCCTCCTAGAGATTCTGATTTAATTGGCCTAGGGTTAGGCTTCAGTATCAGGATTTTGAAAAGCTTCCCAGGTGATGCTAATGTTCAGGAAAGTGCAAGAACCACTCAAGTTAATTCTCCAAACAACCTCAGAAAATATGTATTATAATCCAAATTTTAATAGTGTCATAAATAAATAAGATTCAGAAGGCAAATTATTAAAAACCAGGCAGCCAAAAAGTGTCAAGGCCAGGACTGGAAACTTCCTCTGCCCGACTCTGGCCTGTGCTTTTCCTGAGCTAATCTACTGCTCTGATTATATTGGAGGGCAGGGCAGGGAGAGGAAGGAGACCCTGATTTGGGTAAATGAGAGCTGACAGTATAGCTTTGCTACTCATTATTCACTTTTTATATTAGGAGCAGATTGTACATGTAGAAACTGGGACTTCAGCAGCTTAAAAAATGGTACCATCATTTAACAGCCCCATGTTCCTAAGTTAAACTGATTTTTCTATATTTAGAGATGTCAGAGCTGAGCTTGGTTCTCTGAGCTCCTTGACTGCAAGAAAAGAAAGGTTATATTGGAATTATGCTTCAAAGATTGAAATCGGTTCTCTTCTGTTTTATGAATGAATTGCATTGAATATATTTGGCATTTTATAATTTGTCTTACCACTCCCATTATCTTTTTTCTAGTTCACTTTTCAGGTGACAGAGTGATTTATTGACTGTCTTTTAAAAGTTCCATTTCACTGAGCAAATGGTAAATATAAAAATCTGCCACTTGACCTAACACTGACTCAGATATCCAAAAGCTTCATTTGATTAAAAAGAACTCATGGAAATGGAGGCCAATAAATGTTAGAATGTAAGGAAATTGAGAAAATTCCAAGATTTGTTCTTTCAAAAATCAGCAGGAGGCAATCTAAATTACATTTTCTTTTAGGGTGACCAGAGGCTGGGTTTGCTTATGCTTTGTAAATAACATGTTTTATGTCACATTTTGTCTATCTCCATTGACTTCACCTCAGGAACCAAAACATATTACCACAGTTAAAGAAACACTCTCAATAAACATACCTCCTTTATCCCTCTCCCAAAATCCAGAGCTGGTTACTTGCAGAAGGACTTGAATGTGTAGCTCTAAGCCAAAATTAAACTTCTATATTCTTTTAAGAGTTATTTCATTATGAAAGTTCTGATAATGACTTATGAAAAGCCAGACTGGAAATAACCCAAATGATCCTCAGTAGAAGACTATTCTACAACTATAAAATGCCCTTACTATAGACTACTATGAAGCATGCATTATGTTATGTTTTTTAGGTGTGATAATGATATTGTGATTTTGTAAGACAATAGAAAATTTGTGTTACAAACTCCATAAGTGGAGAATGTTCTAGTTTCCACTGGTCTTGGGGGAATATTACCTATAACCTTTATTGCTTAAAGTAGCCAAGGCACTGTTTAACTGACATGACTCAGTTTAGACTGGCTGAGATTTTAGCAAAACAACATCTTGTTATTTTAATACTGTAAATAACATTGGAAAGGAGACTTGCAAATGTCTGCAAGCTTCTAGAAAGGACTTTTTCTGGGACAAATTTGAAAGACAGTACCAGTTTGCCTTTGGAAACTTCCTTTGATTCCTATACTATTCGTTTTCTTATTCTGCTTCTTCCAATGCAAGAAGCAGTGTGAATTTTGGGGGCACTTACCTGGGTCTACCTCTTTTGTCAATGCTATGCCACAGGTCCAAGCCACTCAGGACTTCTGTGCTCCTTTGCTACACTCCTTCCTCTTTATTTCTGCTTACCTTTATCTTAAATATATCTATGTTTAATTGGGAGAGTAAGATGTGAAACAAATGCAATCTGGGGGAACAGAATTTGAGTCTTAAACTAGGTGACACTGCAAAGGAGCTGAAAGGGTCTTACGCGGTAATACCTCCGGTTTGCTGCAGACACAAAATATAAATGCTCTCCGAGTGAAAAAATCCTCAGTTATAGCCTCCAGTATTTCTACAGATTAAGATCAATGAAATATGAGCTTATATTAATCACATTATTAGATACAGAATATAAAATGTTTGTAAAATATTTAACAAAATAAAGAGTAAAATTTTAAAAAATCAATGGGGTTATTCGAAAAATGACCAGTAATATATAAATATAATATAACATGATAGTTGGGTTGATCTTACAAATGCAATGTTAAATGGCACAGACATACTCTGGAAGATCTTTTGGCTGTTTCTTATAAAAGTAAGCATGCACTTACAATGCAAACTAACAATTACACTCTTTGGCATTTACCCTAGAGAAATGAAAATGTCTGTTTACACAAAAACATGTGCATGGATGTCCATAGCAGTTTTATTCATCATAGCTCCAACTGGAAACAACTAAAATGCCCTTCAATGAGTGAATGGGTAAACATATGTACTTCCATATCATGGATCGCTATTCAACAAGAAAAAGAAACTATTGATACATGCAACAACTTGGATGGATCTCAAGGGAATTATGCTGAGTCAAAAAGCTAATCCCTAAAGGTTGCATAAGGTATGATTGCATTCAGATTGACATGACCACATTACAGAGATGGAGAACAGATAGTGGTTGCCAGGGCATAGGCGAGGGTTGGGGGATGGGGAGGAAGCAAGGCTGATGTGGATACAAAAGGGCAGCCCAAGGAATTCTTATGGTGATGAAATTGTTTTGTATCTCAAATGTGGTGGTCACATGAAGCCACACATAAAATTACATAGATCTAAATACACACAAACACACACATGTGTACAAGTGTGTGTAAAACTGGTGAAATCTGAATACGATAGGGGAATACTATCAAGGTCAATTTCCTGGTTGTCATATTGCACAATGATTCTGTAAGATGTTACCCTTGGGGAAACTGAATGAAGCATGTATGAATTTCTTTGTATTATTTCTTAAATGGCATGCAAAGCTATAATTATTTTAAAATGAAAAGATTAATTAATATTACAAAAAGATACCTTTTTAAAGGAATAAAAATGTAAGGTATGTTGACATAAATCTAACAAAATTTGTGCAAGAGCTGTATGGACAAAATTATTATGTTTTTCTGTTGGATTTTTAAATTAAATTTATTTTTAATAGTTGTGGGTACATATTAGGTGAGTATATTTATAAAGTATATGAGATATTTTGATACAGGCATACAATGTGTAATAAACACATCCAGGTAATGGGGTTATCCACCTCAAGCGCTGATCATTCCTTTTTTGTTACGAACATTCTAATTGTACTCTCTGGTATTCTAAAAAGTACAAAAATTACCGTTGACTGTAGTCACCCTGTTGTGCTAGCAAATACTAGATCTTATTCATTGTATCTAACTATATTTTTATACCCATTAACCATCCCCATTTCCTGCTCCTTCCTCGCTACCATTCTCAGCGTCTGGTAACCATCATTGTACTTTCTACCTCCATGGGTTCACTTGTTTTAATTTTTAGCTCCCACAAATAAGTAAGAACATGTGATGTTTGTCTTTCTGTGCCTGGCTTATTTAACTTAACACGACGACCTTCAGTTTCATCCACTTTATTGCAAATGATAGCATCTCATTCTTTTTTATGGCTTGATAGTACTCCATTATGTATAAGTACCACATTTTCTTTATTCATCTGTTGATGAATACTAAGTTGATTTCAAATCTTGGCTATTGTGAATAATGCTGCAATAAACATGAGAGTGCAGATATCTCTTTGATATACCGATTTCCTTTCTTTGGGGTATATACCTAGCAGTGGGTCATATGGTAGTTCTAGTTTTAGTTTTTTGAGGAATCTCCAAACTGTTCTCCATAGTGGTTGTACTAATTACATTCCCACCAACAATGTACAAGTGTTTCTCTTTCTTAACATTCTCACCGGTATTCATTATTGCCTGACTTTTGGATATAAGCCATTTTAACTGGGGTGAGATGATATCTCATTGCAGTTTTGATTTGCGTCTCTCTGGTGATCAGTGATGTTGAGCACCTTTTCATATGCCTGTTTGACATTTGTATGTCGTCTTTTGAGAAGTGTCTATTCAGATCTTTTGCCCATTGTTTAATAGGATTATTAGATTTTTTCCTATTGAGTTGTTTGAGCTCCTTATATATTTTGGTTAATCCCTTGTCAGATGGAAAGTTTGCAAATGTTTTTCTCCCATTCTGTGGGTTGTCTGTTCATTTTGTTGATGAAATATTTCCTTTGCTGTGCAGCAGCTTTTTAACTTGATGTGATCCTACTTACCTATTTTTGTTTTGATTGTCTGTGCTTTTGGAGTATTATTCAAGAAACTGTCACCCAGACCAATGTCCTGGAGAGTTTCCCCAATGTTTGCTTGTAGTAGTTTCATAGTTTGAGGTCTTAGATTTAAGTCTTCACTCCATTTTGATTTTATTTTTGTATATGGTGAGATATAGGGATCTAACTTCACTTTTCTGCCTATGGATATCCAGTTTTCCCAGCACCACTTAAAGAAGAAACTGTACTTTCCCCAATGTATGTTCTTGTCACCTTTGTTGAAAATTAGTTCAATGTATATGTATGTATTTATTTCTGGGTTCTCTATTCTGTTCTATTGGTCTATGTGTCTGTTTTTATGTCGTACCGTGTTGTTTTAGTTACTGTAACTTTGTAGTATAATTTGAAGTCAGGTCATGTGATTCCTCCAGTCTTGTTCTTTTTGCTCAGGATGGCTTTAGTTATTCTTGGTCTTTTGTGATCCCATGTATATTTTAGGATTACTTTTTCTATTTCTATGAAGAATGTCATTGGTATTTTGGTAGAACTGCATTGATTCTGTAGATTTCTTTGGGTAGTGTGGACATTTTAACAATATTGATCCTTTCCACCCATGAAAGTAGAATATCCTTTTGTGTGTGTGTCCTCTTCAATTACTTTCATCAATGTTTGACAGTTTTTATTGCAGAGATCTTTTACTACTTTGGTTAAGTTTATTCCTATATATTTTATTTGTAGCTATTATAAATTGGATTACTTTTTTGCTTTTTTTTCAGATTGTCTGTTGTTGCCATACAGAAATTCTACTGATTTTTGTGTATCGATTTTGTATTCTGCAACTTTACTGAATTTGTTTATCAGTTTGAATAGATTTTGGTGGAGTCTTTAGGTTTTTCCAAGTATAAGATTATATCATCAGCAAACAAGTATAACTTGACTTCATCCTTTCCAATTTGGATCCCTTTTATTTCTTTCTCTTGTCTGATTGCTCTAGCTAGGACTTCCAGTACTATCTTGAATAACAGTGATGAAAGTAGGCATCCTTGTCATGTTCCAGATCCTAGAGGAATGGCTTTCAGTTTTCCCCCCACTCAATATGATACTAGCTGTGGGTCTGTCATATATGGCTTTTATTGTATTGAGATATATTCCTTCTATACCCAGGTTTTGAGGCCTAGACTGCCTTTCAGGATGCCAGAGTGCTTTATCCCACAGTGGTGGGGCTAGCTGGAACTCAGACTCTGACTGCTGGGATGGACTATTCCCATCTGGTTAGGGCTGGACTAAATGCTCCCTTTGTGGGTGCTGGCCAAATTCTGCCCTGTGTATGCTTTCTATTGTAACATGGCAGCACTGGGTTCCAATGTAAAGTTCCACAATCACTTTGCTCTTTCTCCCTCAAGCACACAGATTCTCTCTGCCCCTCATGGCTGCTGCTGGGGAATGAGGGAAGAATGGTGTTGTCAGTCCAAGACTGTTATACCTACCCTTTTTAGTGTTTCTTTCCTTGATATAATGTTAAAACTAGGTACTGTGATCACTCACCTGATTTTTGGTTCCTATGAACGTGCTTTCTTGTGTGAATAGTTGTTCAATTTGGTGTTCCTGTAGGGGTAATGATCTCTGGAGAGTTCTATTTGATCATCATTCTCCACCTCCCTCAAAATTATTTGCTGTATTAGGAGACACTATGAAAGATATAAATAAATGGAGAGATAAACACATTAATCTATTAGAAAGTTTACTGTCATATCAAATCACATTGATAGACATCATACATAAATGGAATTACAAATGTTCAACACAGTTATACAAAGATGCTTTATCTTATTAGAATTAGGAAATGACAGTTAAGACAACAATGAGATACCATTTTATGTTCACTGAACTGGAAAAAGAAAAGAAGTCTGTTAAAGTTAAGTGTTAGCAAGGAGGTAGAGTCACGGGAGGTTTTTGCATAGATTTTGTACTGGTATAAAAAATGTACCTTGCTACAATGCTTTTTGTTTGTTTGAGATAGAGTCTCACTCTATTGCCTAACCTTGAGTGCAGTGGCATGATCTCAGGTCACTGCAGCCTCAACCTCCCAGGCTCAAGTGATCCTCCCACCTCAGCCTCCCAAGTAGCTGGGACCACAGGCATGCACCATGATGCCTGGCTAATTTTGTTCGATTTTTATAGATATGAGGTCTCACTATGTTACCTAGGCTGGTCTTGGATTCCAGGGTTCAAGCAGTCCTCCCATCTTGGTCTCCTGAAGTGCTGGGGTTACAAGTGTGAGCTACCACAGCCAGCCTACAGCAATACCTTGGAATGCAATTAGGTACTAGCTGGTAAAGTTAAATAGTCACATAACTTCTGATATGGTTTGGATTTTGTCCCTACCAAATCTCATATCAAATTGGAGGAGGACCCTGGTGGGAGGTGATTGGATCATGGGGACAAATGTCCCCCTTGTTCTCGTGATAGTGAAAAAGCGTGTGACACTTCCCCCTTCACACTCTTTCTCCTGCCACCATGTAAAGAATGTCCTTGCTTCCCTTTCGCCTTCTGCCTTGATTGTAAGTTTCCTGAGGCCTCCCAGTCATTCCTCTTGTTAAGTCTGCAGAGCTGTGAGTCAATTAAACCTCTTTTCTTCATAAATTACCCAGTCTCAGGTAGTTCTTTCTAGCAGTGTGAGAATGGACTAATACAGAATATTGGTACTGGGAGTGCAGCATTACTATAAAGATATCTGAAAATGTGAAAGTGATTTTGGAACTGGGTAATGGGCAGAGGTTAGAACAGTTTGGAGGACTCAGAAGAAGACAGGAATACGTGGAAAAGTTTGGAACTTCCTAGAGACTTGTTGAATGGTTGTGACCAAAATGCTGATAGTGATATAGACAGTGAAGTCCAAGCTGAGGAGGACTCAGATGGAGATGAGGAACTTATTGGGAACTGGAGCAAAGGTCACTCTTGTTAGGCTTTAGCAAAGAGACTGGCTGCATAGTACCCCTGCTCTGGAGATCCATGGAACTTTGAGCTTAAGAGAGATGATTTAGGGTATCTGGTGGAAGAAATTTCTAAGCAGCAAAGCATTGAAGATGTAGCCTGGCTGCTAGTAAAAGCCTATGCTCATTTGGATAAGTAAAGAGAACTTATATTTAAAAGAGAAATAGAGTGTAAAAGTTTGAAAAATTTGCAGCCTGACCATGTGGTAGAAAAGAAAAACCCTTTTTCTGGGGAGAAATTCAAGCCTGCTGGAGGAATTTGCATGAGTAAAGGAGAGCCAAATGTTAATAGCCAAGACAATGGGGAAAATGTATCCAGGGCATTTCAGAGAACTTCACAGAAGCCCCTCCCATTACAAACCTGGAGGCCTAGGTGAGAAAAATGGTTTAATGGGCCAGGCCCGGGGCCCAGCTGCTCTGTGCAGCCTTAGAACTTGGTGCCCTGCATCCCAGCCACTCCAGCTCTAGCTGTGGCTTAAAGGGGCCAAGGTATAGCTTGGGCTGTGGCTTCAGAGGGTGCAAGCCCCAACCTTGGTGGCTTCCACATGGTGTTGGGACTGTCAGTGCACAGAAGCAAGGATTGAGGTTTGGGAGCCCCTTCCCAGATTTCAGAGGATATATGGAAATACCTGGATGTCCAGCCAGTAGTCTGCCACAGGGACAAAGCCCTCATGGAGAACCTCTAGTAGGGCAGCGCAGAGGGGACATATGGGGTTGGAGCCACCACACGGAGTCCCCACTGGGGTACTGCCTAATGGAGCTGTGAGAAGAGGGCCATCATTCTCCAGACCCCAGAATGGTAGATCCACCAACCACTCTCACTGCACACCTGGAAAAGCTTCAGACACTCAAAGCCAGCGCATGAAAGCAGCTACAGGGGCTTCACCCTGAAAAGTCACAGTGGGAGAGCTGCCCAAGGCCTTGGGAGCCCATCTCTTGCATCAGCATGCCCTGGATGTGAGACATGGAATCAAAGGAGATTGTTTTGGAGCTTTAGGATTTAATGATTACCCTGCTGGGTTTCAGATTTGCATGGGGCCTATAGCTCCTTTGTTTTGGTCATTTTCTCCCATTTGGAACAGGAGCATTTACCCCATGTCTTTACCCCTATTGTGTATTGGAATAACTAGCTTGTTTTTAATTTTACAGGCTCATAGGTGGAAGGGAGTTACCTTTTCTCAGATGAGATTTTGGACTTTTGAGTTAGTGCTGAAATGAGTTAAGAAGGTGTTGAGAAGGGTTAATTTTTTGCAAAGTGAGAAGGATGTGAGATTTGGAAGGGGCGAGGGGTGGAATGATATGGTTTGGATTTGTGTCCCCACCCTAATCTCATGTTGAATTGGAGGAGGAGCCTGGTGGGAGGTGATTGGATCATGGGGGTGGATGTCCCCTTTGCTGTTCTCATGACAGTGAATGAGTTCTCACAAGATCCTATGGTTTACAAGTTTGTGGCACTTCTCCTTTCACTCTTTCTCTACCTCTCTATCCTGCTGCCGTGTGAAGAAGTTGCTTGCTTCCCTTTTGCCTTCTGCCATGATTATAAGTTTCCTGAGGTCTCCCAGTCATGCTTCCTGTTAAGCCTGTGTAACTGTGAGTTGATTAAATCTTTTTTTTTCATAAGTTACCCAGTCTCAGGTAGTTTGTCATAGCAGTGTGAGAATGAACTGATACAACCTCATTGACAGAAATTCCATCCTTAGAGTACATACTAGAGAAACTCTTGCTCATGTGTCAGATGTGTATATGGATTCTCTTTACGACATTGTTTGCAGTATCAAAAAACAAAGTAAACCTAAATGCTTAGTGATTAGAAAAAAGATAAACTGTTTTACATTTTATACAGTAAAATACTACATGGCAAACAAATGAAATATAACTACATGTAATAACTTCAATGAATCTTAGAGAAATCATAGAGTGAAGAAAAGGTAAGCTATACTAGAGAATCTTTACTATGCCATCATTTTCATAAATCTTCAAGACAAGCAAAATTAAACATTGTATTATATTTATTATGTGTTTGTCTTCATCCTTTCAGGCTGCTATAACAAACTTCCATAAACTGGGTGGCTAACAAACAAATAAAATTATTCCTCACAATTCTGGAGGCAGGGAAATCCAAGATCCAACTTGTGGACTTGATCACTGTGTGGTGAAGGTCCACTCCCTGGCTCATAGGTGGCTGTCTTTTTGCTGCAACCTCACGTGGCAAAAGGGACAAGAGAGCTCTCAGGTATCTCTTTTATCAGGGCCCTCATCCCGTTCATGAAGGTCCTTCCCTCATGACTGAGTCACCTCCCAAAGGCCCCACCTGCGAAAACCATCATATTGGGGATTATGTTTCAACATATGAATTTTGGAGGAAAACAAAAACTTAGTCTATAACAATATCATTACAATGTATTTTAAAACAGAAATAATAAACAATTAAGAGTAACGATTACCTCTGAGTGGGTGTAGGAACAGGGAGATGCCAGGTTAATAATATAAGGAAAGACCACGTATAAAGATGCAAGCTCTCGGCAATGTTCTAGATCTTCAGTTGTAAGTTTATAGTGTTACTTCATCAGTTACATATATGTTACATATATTTTTCATGTATCACATATTAAATAATACATTTTAAATAGAAAAAAGAAATGTCCCATATAGAAAATTTCAAAGACAAGTTCAAATGTCAGTACAAATTTAAGTTCCTACCTCAGCATAATATCTATTGATTGAGAAATTACATAATAAAAATCTATTGTGATTTTCATACACTTTTTGAAAGAATTAATATATTATCAATCATAACCGTATCTATATATATTTAAAAAAAGACTATGACATACAGTTAGCTCCTCATACAGTTCTTTGAGGGTTAAAAGAGATAATAGATGTGGAGTGCTTAGGAATGGTGGCCGGCACATATTAAATGCTCATTAAGTGTCAGTTGCCCGTGTTGTTATTTATTCAGTTTAAAGACAAAGTTTGGGATACCTATGGGTTCAGCATTTCTGTAAAATCATTCCAAAGTTTCAGCTCATGTGTAGGGAACCAATGAGTTAAACTCATCTGTGGTAAGCAGAATAATGATCCCAAAAGATGTTTCAGTCTTTAATCCTGGCACCTATAACTATGCTGGGTTATATGGAAAAAAGGAGTGTTTGATTTTTTAAAACTGCTGTTCTTGTTTCTCCCATTTTGAGGTATGTAGCCTCACAGTCATTTTGAAAATCTGTGGGGGCCCAGGGGAGCATTCACTTTCAATCTGGTGTTCACTTCAGATGCTCACATTTTTCTCAGGGCTGAGTCCGATTGCTGACCCAGTGAGTAAAAGAAACTGCCTAGGAGATATGTTGTAAAAGGCCATCTGCCCAGGTGCATCTTTTTTTTTTTTTAATTTCTATTTCTGTGTTCTAAAATATAGGGATGCCCAGATATAGTCATGAGGGCATTTAGGGCCATTCCCAGGCAAAATAATGAAGCAGAGTCTCACAGCTGTTCAATCTGTGCTTACCCATGCAGCCTGCCTCCCTGCCCAGACAGCTTAATTTTGGCATTCTGGTCCCAGCTCCCTCCCAGTGCTGCTGCTGCCTGTACTGCACCTTCCTCCCTCCCCCTGCCCAACTCAGATGTGCCCATCCTTCTAAGCAGCCAGGCCCACAGGCTTCCCATTTTTTGTCTACAGTTTGGAACTTTCTATTTTTTTTCCCCTTAATCAAGAGTTATGTATGAATATAAATTGAATTTAATATAACCTGAGTGAATAAAATCTGGATTTAAGTCTAGAAATGTCTCTAGTGTGGAGCTGAGCTGCTTTCTACCTGCTGGAAGAGCCTGCAGAAGAAAGATAGAGAGACTTTGGGGTGGGTTCAGAGTCGTGGTGTTGAGTGTAACAGCTGCTAGGAGCAGTACTAGTTACTCCTGTCATTTCTCAAGTAGTCAGGCAAGATTTGCTTGACCTGATGGTTAACATTTTCACAAGGGATAGAACAGTGTTTGGGCAAAAGGAAGTCTTGCACTGTGGCTGAGGGTAAAATTAGGGGTGGGACAGAGAGAAAGTTGGTCATGAGAGGTAAATGGACTCTTCTTCTCTGTGATGTGTTTTCCAAATTTTCTACAATGGGCATGCGTTACTTTTATAAAAAAAACAGTAAAAATATTCAGTGGCTATGTATGTATGTCCAACAATGAGTTGAAGAGTGAGAGTTTCAGGCCATATGGAGTCCCATAGGGAAGCCACTATGGAAGGGCATCTGGTATCTTTCTTCTTTTTCTAAAGTACACCAAATATAAAGTGCTTTTCTCTTGAAAAATCAAATTAAACTTGTTCTATTTGCAATAAAGTTGCCCACTGATGTCTATTTGGAAAGCACACTTGACAATTAAAAAGTAAATGTAATATGGATTTAGTGGTAACTAATGAGAAATCATGTTATTTACTTGGATATTAGTGATGTACCAATAGCACGGCTAAAAGCTACCAAATTTTCCTTTAAAATGTTATATTTATTTCTTTAAAAAGTATACAATAGGTCTTTTTTTAAATTTTCATAGATTATTGGGGAGCAGGTGGTGTTCGGTTACATGAGTAAGTTCTTTAGTGGTGATTTGTGAGATTTTGGTGCATCCATACCCCAAGCAGTATACACTGCATCCAATTTATAGTCTTTTATCCCTCACCCCTTTCTCCCTGAGTCCCCAAAGTCCACTGTGTCATTCTTATGTCTTTGCATCCCATAGCTTAGCTCCTGCTTATGAGTGAGAACACACGATGTTTGGGTTTCCATTCCTGAGTTAAGGAAGTCATTATTTTGAGTTAATTTCATAGCACTTTTACTTTATAGTCTTTTCTTTGGTTGGTCAAAAATTAATTGTGTCATTCAGTTGAAACATTAATATTGCATAAGAAGGCAAGACATTTTGCAAACCTAAAAATAGTTTAAATGTAATTCTTGAATTGTCAAGAGACTTACTATTAATTATTTAGAGGCTTTTTGAATTTTTGTATTGAAATCTTAGTCATTGTTTAAAATGGATCACTTATATAATTCTCTCAGTTATTCATTTATGCATCAAATTTATTTTGGTTTTCAGCTATATGCAATATATTCCTTGAGATATAAGAATGGGTGCTTCTCTTCAGAGAGCTTACAGTCTAGTAGAGGGGATAGGATGCACACAAGGAATACTATAAGAATTAGAAGGTGGTAAGTCCTGCAGGAATTAAGATAGGTTAAGGTGGTTGCAGTATGTGGGCAGGATAGGGACAGACATAGTAAGATCATTCTTAGCAAGAGAAAGAGCACAGCAAAGGAAGGAAGGCAAGAAACCCAAGATGTGATCTGGGAATAGCAAGTAGAGGCTACATGTCTGTAGAAAAAATGCTACTGGCCTCTAGCCACTATGTTTATATAAAGTTAATGGTAGATTTGTGGGTTTTATGGTTCTTGTTTTGTAATAACCTCTAACCCACTAAATATGACAAGTAGATTTTCATTTGACCCAGTAGACATATACTACTTAGCCTGGAGTTTCACTTCGCTGAGGAGTGAGTGTCATTGTTTCATTCCCAAGGCTGTCTCGATTTCTCTCATGGTTGTTGATGAAGCAGAATCCTCTTTTTTGATTTTCATACCTGTGATGGACAGTTTTGCATGTCAACATTGCCAGACTATAGATCTGAGCTATTCAATCAAATATAAATCTAAGTGTTGCTGTGAAGGCATTTCATAGATGTAATTAAAGTTTATTATCAGTTGACTCTAAGTAAAGAGGCATTATCCCAGATAATCTGGGTGGGCCTGATTCAATCAGTTGAAAAGCCTTAAAAGGAGAGCTGAGGCTTCCCTGAGAAAAAAGGACTTGTACCTGTGGACTGGAGCTCCAGCCAGTGCCTTCCCTGCCAGCCTTCCCTATTGATTTTAGGCTTGCCTAGCCAGCTCCTGCAAGTGTGTAAGCCAATTCCTTTCAATAAATGTCAATATATATCTCCTAATGGATGTACTTCTATAGTTGAACCATGAGACAACACAAAGCTTTGTCCACTCCTTTTTGAAATTATGCTCCTTGGTTCCCTTTGCTGAATGTTTCCCTTTCCCAGTGGTCTAATATATGTAAAATTCTCCAACTTTTCTCTTCCCAAGCTTTATTTATTATTTTCCATTGCTAGCTCATAATTCTCTTGCTTTTTACATGTTTATTTTACTCCATTTCTTTAATCTTTACTCCTGTATTAGCCCGTTTTCACACTGCTGTGAAGATACTACCTGAGACTGGGTAATTTATAAAGAAAGGAGGTTTAATTAACGTCCACAGTTCTGCATGGCTGGGGAGGCTTCAGGAATCATGAAGGAAGGCAAAGAGGAAGCTAGGCATGTCTTACATCAAGGCAGTAGAGAGAGAGAACACAGGAAAAACTGCCACTTTTTAAACCATCAGATCTCGTGAGAACTCCCTTGCTATCACGAGAACAGCATGGGGGAAACCACCCCCATGATCCAATCACCTCCCACCAGTCCCTCCCTCGATACGTGGGGATTACAGTTGGAGATGAGATTTGGGTGGGGACACAGAGCCAAACCATATCAATGCCCTAACAATTCTTGGCTCTAGTATGTTCTTTCTCTCTTTGTTTTGGTCTGTCTCTCTCATATATATCAATATCCGTTTACCTTTAGAAAGTCAGTTCCACAGGACAGGGAGTCTTTGATTGATTCATTGATGTTTGCCAAGCACTTTAGAACTGTACTTCACACATAAGAGATGTTTTTTGTTTATGAAAGTATAGATTTTATTAAATTAAATATTCATTAAATGACATATTTTATTTATTTGTAAATGGCTTTATACCTGAACACCATTCATCGAATGATAATGGCATTGCGTGAAACATTTCTCTCTGCCTCACTGTGGGGTTTGTTGGTGCAAGGCAGTTATTTTGGATGTTTCTGCTTTGAAGATTCAAACTCTCCATCAGGTGCGTAATCTCAATATCTAGACATAAGACCAAGTATAAGGCAGATAGATACCCACTGTAGATCTGAGCTCTCCCTTCCAATTCAGCATTACCGATAACACAGGTAGCTTAACCCCTATCCATCTGTTGTCTGCATTTCTCTCTCAATCAGTTCTAAACTCAGGGACAGTTGAAGAGGTATGCTTAATTCTATCCGCCAAATTCTACAACATGTACTGTGGAACAAATCTATTTTTAGTCTTCTCTGGGAAAACATGCTTTTTCTCTTTTTGGAGAGATCCAATTCCTTTTCCTACTTAAAATTTTTTTTGTTATAGTAGAACTGCCGATCACATAGTAGTCTTTCTTTCTTCAAACGTGTGTATGATTGCAAGTGAGAATCCTTCCCAGACAGTTTTTTTTTTTTTTAATTGGGATTAAGAAAAGTGAGGCTGCTCTTCTCTGGTGTCATTCTGATGTTTTATATTTTACCTTTTTTCATAAAATTAAAGATAATAAGATGGCCATCTTTCTGCAAAATTAGTTGTGAATTTTGGAAAGTCCCCTGAAGGAAATTGTAGAGGGAATTGACCAAGCACACCCTTGGCACTGTATTGGCACCAATTGAAATGAGACATAATTGGTTCAGGAAGGCCCCAGTGCATACTTTTATATGGTTTTCTTCACTAATGCTAAAGACATAAAGGCAGGGAAGGAAGTTGTGGGGTGAAATAGGATGGAGGCTACTAGCTAAATTCAACTTTCGAGTGGTTCAGGTGGTAGGTGGTACGATGTCATGCAGCCTGTATTACTGAAAAAGAATTTGCATAGTAAAATTAATTGAATGACACCAGTCAGTATTTCCTGGGCTCCAAAATGCCTATATCTTTGTCTGCTTTCTCAGGTAAACAATCTGCGGTTACTGTCCTTGGAAGCCTCCCTAGAATTCTCAACCTAGTTCTCGCATTGGGCATCCTCTTATGGCCTCTCCTCCTGGTTCATAAACTCAATCTGGCACCCACTAAATATTTCCTTAATATAAACTCTTACAAGCCACAGACTCTGCTGGGTACATTAATATCCAGGTTCTTTTACCAGACTAATATTACTTAGTTCTTTTAGTAGTTTAAATCTTTCAAATTGTTCTCTAGTAATAAAATAACAGTGCATTTTTATTTGGGAGAACGTAAAGATTTATAGTCTTTTGAAATACTGGGCTTGTCTTACTTTCATTCAATACAATATTTATCACTTTTGGTCATTAGAGCATAATGTTCATCTCAAAGAAAGTCAATACTTTTATATGCTTGTGAACATGAAGTGCTGTTAGATTCTAAAACTGATTCAAGTAGACAATAGAGTGACTAAGCAATGCGAGTTTGCCTCTTTTTTGAAAACCTCCCACTTGTAGAAATTTGTGATTTATGAGGCAAACTGAAAAAGCTTATTAATCTCTCTGGTAATCAGACAATTATAGCAAAGAATACCATAGTTAGAACTTAGCAGAGGGATATTTGAAGTCAAGTATAGGGCAAAATCAAAGGAAACAAAAAACATTAAAATCTTCCAGGTAGATGTAATAAAATTCCTTATGTTAAGAACAAGAGGCATAAAAGTGTCCCCCGGCCACGTTCCTGCCAGCCCTTCTGTTTCTTTGACACTGGTGTACTTTCCAGCAAATGCATTGTCAAGGCAACGTCATTGCTCATTTGCTGAATGTCTGTTGCTTGCCAGGCTCTGGGCCAAGAATTCTGCTAAATGTGAACATGCCCAAAACGTGGCTTCTTTTGAAGGGGAGCTTGTGGTCTCCTGAAGGAGATAGACAGATAGGAGGTTTGTAAGTCAGAAAGGTGTCAATATGTCTGATTCCACCTTGAGGAAAGGGCCAGCCAGGTTGTTCCATGCCACTGGGAGATTTGGGCCTGCATGGAACAGGGTAATTCCCTGTTATTCTATTGATTAGCATTTGGGTAATTTTCGGTTTTTGGTTATCATGAGGGAAATGATTGTAGTAAGTGGAGCAGGAGAAAAGTTAAGGGCTGAGTGAAAATGGCTGCAATTGGAAATCTCAACATAGGAGGTAAAATTGGGGGCCAAGATCTTGGGAATACTAGAATATGATAGGAAGTAAGCAACATATCAAGAAGGAAGCAAGAATCTTTAAATATGTCTGTGATTCGAACTCAGGTATCAGAGGTTTTCTATTTTTTTCTTTGTTCGAACAATGTTTTCTTCACTTTTTTATTGAAGTATAGCATAAAGAGGAGTACAAAAATCATAAAATATGTGAGTTGTTCAATGAGTTGCCACACTGTAACCATACCTATGTAACTACTAGCCAGGTGTATTAGTCAGGGTTCTCTAGAGGGACAGAACTAATAGGATAAATGTGTATATGAAGGGGAGTTTATTAGGCAGATTGACTCACACAATCACAAGGTGAAGTCCCACAATAGGCCGTGTGCAAGCTGAGGAGTAAGGAAGCCAGTCTGAGTCCCAAAATCTCAAAAGTAGGGAAGCCAGTAGTGCAGCCTTCAGTCTGTGGCTGAAGGCCTGAGAGAACCTGGCAAATTACTGGTGTAAGTCTGAGTTCAAAAGCTGAAGAACTTGGAGTCTGATGTTCAAGGGCAGGAAGCGTCCAGCATGGGAGAAAGATGAAAGCCAGAAGACTCAGTAAGGTCTTCTTCTACTTTCTTTTGGCTGCTTTATTCTGGTCACGTTGGCAGATGATTGGATGGTGCCCACCGAGATTAAGGGTGGATCTGCCTCTCCCAGTCCACTGACTCAAATATTAATCTCCTTTGGCAACACCCTTACAGACACACCCAGGAACAATACTTTGCATTCTTCAATCCAATCAAGCTGACACTCAAAATTAACCATCACACCAGAACATTACCAGGGCTTTACAGACATTATCAGGGCTTTACAAGTAGCCCTCTCCATCATTACCCACTTCCTCCTTCCGACTATTCCCAGTAGCCCCACATTTACCCATTTTTGATATCTGTTTATTAATATTTCTTCTTTTTTTTTGATACAGAGTTTAGCTCTGTCACTTAGGCTGGAGTGCAGTGGCACCATCTCAGCTCACTGCAACCTCCGCCTCCCAGGCTCACACAATTCTCCTGCCTCAGCCTTTGGAGTAGCTGGGATTACAGGTGCCCGCCACCACACCTGGCCAACTTTTGTATTTTTAGTAGAGATGGGGTTTCACCATGTTGGCCAGGCTGGTCTTGAACTCCTGACCTCAAGTGATCCACCCACCTCGACCTCCCAAAGTGCTGGGATTACAGGTGTGAGCCACCACGCCCAGCCTGTTTACTAGTAATTTTGAACAGTATTCCACAGTATAAATATAAAAATGTTCTTTAAAATTAATTCTATTGATTAGCATTTGGGTAATTTTCAATTTTTGGCTATCATGAGTAGTACTGCTATCAATTCTTATATGTGTCTTTTGGTGAACACACAGGTACTTTATACATTGAGTAAATGCCTAGAAGTGGAATTTCTGGGTCATAGGATATGCACGTTTAATTTATTAGATGATGCTAATAAGTTTTCCAAAATGATTGTAGTAGCTTATACTTCCACCAGCAGCAGATGGAAGTTCCAGTTGCTCCACATCCTCATCAACCTTTTTGTTTGTTTGTTTTAGCCATGTAGGCAGATTGTAGTGATATCTAGTAATCTCATTTTGGTTGCAAATTATATTTCCCTGACAACTAATACAATTGAGCACATTTGGCCACTGACATGTCATCTTTTGTGAAACACCATTCAAGCCTTTTGCTTCCTGCCCTTCTTTTTAAAGTTTGGTTTAACTCTTTTCTAACTAATTTGTGTGTTTAAAAAAATGCATTCTAGATATGAGTCCTTCAGTCCTGTGTTGAATATGCATACCAAATATTTTCTCCCCCTATCCGGGTTGCCTTTAACTCTCTTAATTGTACTTTTTTGAACCGAGGTTCTTTACATTAAAAATTTTTATTTTTTTTAAGTTAGCACTTTAGCACTTTTTGTATCTGTTTAAGAAATTTTTGCCTACACTGAGGTCATTAAGACATTCTCTGACGTTTTTGCCTAAGATGTAATTGTTCTACCTTTCACATTTATATCTGCATTCGACATGGAGATAGATATCAATTAAGTTTTTTCATGTGTGTGCCCAACTGACCCAGTAATAATTTATTAAAAAAACATCCATTCTCCCTCTACATTGCAAAGTCACCTATGTCATAAAGCAGGGTACTGCATATATGTGGCTCTATTTTTAGACTCTTTATTCTGTTTCATAAGTTAGTCTATCCTTGTACCAATTCCATATTGTTATACTTCTGTATTTTTATAATAGGTCTTAATATCTGGAGGTATAAATTATCCAGCTTTGTTGTTCTTTAAAACTGTCTTGACTATACTTGCCATTGGATCACTATTTATATTTTAGAATCAAACTGTCAATTTCAAGAAATAAAATTCTACTGGGTTTTGAATGAGTCTATTGTATTAGCTATCTATTGCTGCCTAACAAATTACAAATTACCACAAAACTTCGTGGCTTAAGCAACAATGTTGATTAATTCACTCTTTCTGCAGGTCAGGAATTTGGGCATGTTTTAGCTGAGTCCTTTGGTTCATGGTCTCTTGTGGGCTTCAGTGAAGGTATCAGCCGGGGCTGTAGTTATTTCAAGGCTCCACTGGGGAGCAATATTGTATACTTCCAAGTTTGCTCCTGTGGTTGTTGGCAGGATTCAGTTTCTCAATGATTGTTGGACGAAGGCTGACCTCACTTTCTTGCCATATAGGCCTCTCCAGAATGGCATCTTGTTTCATCAAAGCATGCAAACCAAGAAGGCAATAGAGAGAGAATACCAGCAAGATGAAAGTTTTTAATGGAAGCCACATCCCATCACTCTTGACATATTATACTGATTATACACAGGTCAGTAGGTCCAATGCACAATTAAGAGTAAGTTTTTTAAAAAGAGTGAGAGTAGTAGAAGATGGGGGTCATTGGGAATGTTGTTGAGTTGTAAGCATTTTTAATATATCCTGAATACTAAACCCTAATCAGATACATGGTTTGCATGTCTTTTCACATTCTTTTTACTGTCCTTTTATGCACAAAAGTTTTAAGTGTTAATGAAGTCCAATTTGTCTATTTTCTTCTTTTGTTGCTTGTGCTTTTGATGTCATAGCTAAGAATCTATCAAAATTGAGAAATATGGGCCCTCCAACTTTGTGTTTTTTTTCCAAGAATGTTTTAGCCATTTGAAGCCCCTTGCAATTCCATCTGAATCTGAAAATCATCTTTTCTATTTGTGCAAAAAAGACCGTTGGAATTTTGATAGGCATTGCGTTGAATCTGCGGATTGCTTTGGGTAGTATAGACTTCTTAACAATATTGTCTTCTAATCCATGAACATTAGATGCTTTTCCATTTATTCAGGTCTTTAATTTCTTTCAGTAATGTTTTGAAGTGTTATATATATAAGTCTTTTACTTTCTTGGTTAAATTTATACCTAGGTATTTATTCCTTTGGATGCAATTGTAAATGGAATTTTTTTAACTTCCTTTTTGGATTGTCTATTGTTGGTTATTCTTTTGCTTTTTGAGTCTCATGAGAGCTCTTCTCAATTTCAGCCTCTCATTTACAATCTCCAAAATTTTCAGATGCCTCTAAAGGAAAAGTGGTCCAAATGCTGCACTTAGCACCTTGGGCTTCCCTCATCTTCTGGATTTTGGCCCCAAAATTACATGCCTATTCTATAGAAAAATGTGTTGTCAAGTAGGACGTAGGCCCTGTGGTATTTGGTTGGGTCTACTATGGTTCAGAGCAAAAGATCAGACAGTGACAATACAAGTTTAGCACAAAAAAGTGGGAAAGATAGAGCAAATAGACCTGCAACCATCCTGACCTCATCACTCTATTTATGTTTCCATGAGGAGGTATTAAAACCCTTTCAGTGTCAAGTTTGTTATCTGAATGGAAATAACTACCTCATAGAGTTGCTTTGTAAATTAATGATGATAAAGTGAGTAAAACTCTTCACAAATAGTAGTTATCCTTCCTAATTGCCATGTTAGAGACAGAAAGTAGTGTGAGGTTTGGCTGATAAAACCAAAGTAACCTCAATTGATCCAATTTGATACATGTTCTTTATTATTTTATAATGCTGCCTATCATCCTAAAGAATTCGGCATTTGCCAAATTGATCTAACAAAATTTATTTAAAATTAAAAAATGTTTTAATTTATAATGTTTTAATTAAAAATATTACATTTGATAACATTCTAAAATAATTTCAAAGTGAAACGTTTTTCTTTTGAACAAAACTGAATATAAGCAAGTCTTAATTTGGTCCTATATACTGGAATTAGTGTCAAATGGGGGACATCCATCAGATATGTGGGCATCCAAATGCTCTATGCACAGCAACAAATGCTTAAAACAGTAAATGGAAGAAAAAAATTAAATAGAAACATTAGCACTTGATCATATAAATATGGATTTAGGTCTCAATTGTAATTATGATTTTTGAAATGTTCTGCAGCTATGTTGTACACTGGTGCATTAGAAATTAAAAAATAAGTAGGCAAGCTAGAGCACAACACCTAGATATTAAATATAGAGATATTTTCTAAAGCCTTCAATTATTTTTATTTATTTTTTTTATTTTTGGGACAGAGTTTCACTCTTCTTGCCCAGGCTGGAGTGCAGTGGCGTGATCTTGGCTCACTGCAACCTCTACCTCCTGGGTTCAAGTGATTCCCCTGCCTCACCCTCCCAAGTAGCTGGTATTACAGGCGTGCACCATTGCGTCTGGCTAATTTTGTATTTTTAGTAGAGATGGGGTTTCACTATGTTGGTGAGGCTGGTCTCGAACTCCTGACCTCAAGTGATCTGCCTGCCTCAGCCTCCTAAAGTGCTGGGATTACAGGCATGAGCCACCATGCCCAGCCAGCCTTCAATTATTAAACAACACTTATAAAATCAAAAATTCAAAAAAATGATAGTTTTATTTCTATCCCTGCTTCTGTAAATTTTGCCTGTCTCCAACTTTTGCCAGCTGTAAAAGCAAAGTCTGTCACTTGTCACATGGGCAAAGGGAGGGTAAATGAATTTGCTTATCTCCATCACTACAGGTGGAAAACAATTTTTTTCCTGTCCAAATAGTGAGTTATTATCTCTATTTTCTTATATAAAAGATAACACATCATTTTTTCATTAGTTCAGCTACAAACCTTTTGAACAACTATTGATAAGATTAAGTGACTTACTGACAATTTTGGCCAATAAAATAATGATGGCTTATGTCAACCTCTGAATATTTGTTGTTCAAAAGATCTGACTTAACTACATTGAAAAGAAAGTTAAGAACATCTTTAAAAATGCTTTCTTTATTACTTTATGATTGAAGTCTTAAAAATATTTAAGCATCATACATTTTCCAAGTTTATTTGAGATTTTAGTTGTTATTCTTAAAACATAAAATAGGTTTCTAAGGTCAAATGAGTTCCAGAATCTTGGAGAATTCAATCAAGGTAACATTTTTTTTCCTCTTGAAGACAATGCAACATCTGTAATATGAATGTCTACTGTGAATCTCCAGGAAAGTGAGTTTGGGGTGGAACTTACTAGGTATCAGTTCCCACAATCACAGACTGTGTTTCTCAACCTCTTTTCTTAGGAACATTTAGGAGAATTCCTATAAGTACTTGAATTTAAGAGAAAGTTAACTTCGTAATCAAATCATCCACAAATTGATCCACTTCGAAAATTTTGTGCTTCAGAATCCAGCAAAAATGTTACTGAGATGTTTTAACTTGATTTGCCATTATCTGTTAGATTCAGTTATAGAGAAAACTCATATCTCAGGATCCCATATAGTAAGAAATTCAGCATCAATATATGATGAAATGATATGCTAAAAATGCTTTTTTAGTGAATATATTGGCAATGACTCTTTCAATGGCAAGTAATACAAATTACTTGAACCATATTAAACAACAAAAGAAGGATTTATTATAATGATACAAATTTATTCTCTATGTAATTTATTTTCTATCATCAGAACCCACAGGCAAGAATGTATCTGGGTGTCAAGATTGTCTAGAACCATGCTGTCTGATGGGAAAATGTGAGCAACAAATGTTGGCATATCTGTAATCCTGATTTTTCTAATAGCTGGATGAATTTAATTTTAACAATATTTTATTTAACCCAATATATCCAAAATATTATCATTTCAATATGTAATTAGCCTGGAAATATTAATGAGATATTTTCTATTCTTTTGTTGTTGTACTAAGCCTTTAAAATCTAATGTGTGTTTTTATGCTTAAAGAACATTTTTATTTTATTCTATTTTGAAAGAAGATTTCAATTCTAAGTAGTTACATTTCAAATGCTTAAAAGCCTTATGTGGCCAGTGGCTATCATACTGCACAGTGCAAGTCTAGAGCAAAGAATAAAAATTTAGGGAACCCAGGTAATTCTCTCTCAGGTTTAAAATTTCAGAAAAATTTATTTTGTTGAAAACATTCTAAATTTATTTATACCTGTTCAAAGGCAAAAAATGGCACAGAAGATTGAAAAATAAATGCATCTCTATGTTGTTATTTTCAGGAATTGAACCTAGAATAGAGGACAAAGTTTGAAAAATAACACAGAAAAAGATTTATTAGGTAAATATCAATTAAACAAAACAGATTAGAATATCACATGACAGAGGCTCTCAGGAATAAAGAGGTATGAAGCATAATAATAAAGTTTTCTTCAATTCACCCAAAATACGTAACTCCATACTATGTACATAACATAGCCTCAACACATATACAGTAAAAATTGGGAAAACAAAGACATTCACGAAACAATTGTTTTAGTGGAATATTTTAAAGCACTTCTCATTGTAATTGATAGAGGAAGGAAAAATTAGGGAGGATATAAAATATTTAAATAATGCAATCAATGAACAATCTTGTTCTAATGGACATATATAGAACTCTGCACACAACAATCAGAGAATACACATTTTTTTCAAATATACATTTAAGCCTTTCATTTATGAAAAGCAGCAGCATACTATACCATAAATCTCAATGTGACTTAAGCAATGTTATTATACGGAATACAACTCAGTAAAAACTAGTAATAAAAGATAATTAAAAAGTATTACACACTTGAAAATGTAAATATGCAGCTTTAAATAACATATGAACTATAAAAGACATTTTAATGGAAATTAGAAATCACCTAAAACTGGTAATAAATATGCTACATGTAAAAACTTGTGATACAGTTAAAACCATACATAATAAAATTTATATCCCTAAATTTTTGTATACATGTTACAGAAGAAAGGCTAAAAATCAGGTCTAACTTAAGAAATAAAAAATGAGCAGCAGAAGTTCAAAGAATCCTGGGAGTCCAATTATAGCATTTAATTTCCTTTTCTTTCCCATGTAAATTTCTCACATAATATTGTTGATTCTACTTTCTCATTTTCTCTGATATCAGTCTTTTCTTCTTTATTTCCCATGCTGTTGTACAGGTTCAATCTTCCTCATGGCTTCCTCATTTCACTGGCTTTTTTTTCTTTATCACCTGTGTACCCCATGCTTTTAACCCAATCTCCATAACACCAGAGGACCTTTCTAGATCATACATCTGATAATTTTAATCACCAGTTTAGATTTAGTCTTAGTGTAAATTCTTTGTGTATCTACACCCTAAAGAGCTTTCCCACCCTGGCTCCATGGAGTTGGATCATGATCGGTCTAGTCGTGGTCTTATCATCATTTTTCTCGTGTCCAGGGATTGATTGATTCACGGGCATGTGACCAACTCTGGCCAAATACTCCTGAGGATAGTCCTCGAGGGGCTTTGCAAATGTAAATTAGTAAAGCCGTTATGGAAAAACAGAATGGAGGTTCCCCCCCACAAAATAAAAAATGGAACTATTGTATGATTCAGCAATTCCACTATTTCATGTATATCCGAAGGAAATGAAATCAGCATGTTGAAGAGCTATATACATTCCCATGTATGTATATTGCAGCATTATTCACAATAGTGAAGGTATGGAATCAGTCTGTGTCTATTGACAGATGAATGGATAAATAAAATGTGATTATGTATACATCACCCTCTACATATATGTGAAAAGTGATATGTATATAACATGTATATACACACACACATATAATGAAATATTATTCAGCTTTAAAAAAGAAGAAAATCCTGTCATTTTCAGCAATGTCCATAAACCTGGAGGAGATTATAGTAAGTGAAATATGCCAGGCACAAAAAGATAAATATTACATAATATCACTTATATACATTATCTACAAGTTGAACTCAGAGAAGTGGAGAGTAGAATGGTGGTTATGAGGGGCTGGGGGGTTGGATGATCGGGAGATATTGTTCAAAGAGTACCAAGTTTATTAGACAGAAGGAATAAATTCTGGATGTCTATAATACATTATTATTAACTATTTTAACAATAGTTAATATTAATGTGCAGTACATGTGAAAATTACTAAGAGAATACATTTTAAGTGTTCTTATAAAAATGTGAGGTCATGGAGATGTTAATTAACTTGATTTAATCATTCCACATGCATACATACATCAAAACATCACATTGTACAGCTTAAATATTTATAATTTTTATTACTTACACCTCTATAAGGTTGGGAAATAGTTCTAAAAAAGTTTACTGTGGTGGGTTTTAATATTTTCACATTCTTTATATTAAAGGGGAAGTATCAAATTAAAAAAACAAAATAATAAACATTTAAATCCTTGTTTGCGAATTTTCTTTCTCAAGGGCCCAGACAAGAAACCCTTTCTTTTTGGTAACTGATATGGTCTGGCTGTGTGTCCCCACCCAAATCTAATTTGAATTGTAATCTCCATAATCCCCATGTGTCGAGGGAGGGACCTGGAGGGAAGTGATTGGATCATGGGGGCGGTTTCCCTCATGCTGCTCTTGTGATAGTGAATAAGTTCTCACAAGATCTGATGGTTTTATAAGTGTTTGACAGTTCCTTCTTCATGAGCGCTTCTCTCTAGCCTGTGGCCGTGTAAGACATGCCTGCTTCCCCTTCCGCCATGGTTGTAAGTGTTCTGAGGCCTCCCCAGCCATGTGGAACTGTGAGTCAATTAAACCTATTTTCTTTATAAATTACCCCATCTTGGGCATTTCTTTATAGCAGTGTGAGACTGAATTAATACAGTAGCTTTTCTGATTTTATTTTTCCTCTGATAGTGTGAAGTTCTATCATAGTTATTTCCTAGATTAGGTTTGGTTTTTCTTCTGTTTCTCCTGATCATACTCAGTGGGCTTGTTCCAACCGAAAACTTAGGTCTTGTCCTAATTCTTGAGAATATCTGTTTATAGTACTTTGAATAATGCTTCTTCTACATTCTCTCTAGTCTTTCCTTTAGGTGTCACTAATAGATGGATATTGACATTCTAAAGTCATCTCTTTTATGTCTGTTAACTTTTCTCCTCACTCTTTCCTTCTCCTTAATTCTGTGAACTGTGTACTTGAGTACTTCCTTAGTTTGATTTTCCAGATAGCCAATTCACTTCTTATGTCCAGCCAACTCTTCATTTGTTGAGTTTTTATATTTAAAGTTTAAATTTTAAACAGCTAGGTTTTTTTGTCTTTTTTATTGTGATAAAAGATATATAACATAACATTTACCATTTGAACCATTTTTAAGTGTACAGTTCAGGGGCATTAAGTACATTCACAATGGTGTGCAACTATTACCATCATCTAGTTCTGGCACTTTTTACCCCAAACGGAAGCTCTGGCCCATTAAACAATAATTCCTTCTCCCCAACTCTTCCAGCCTCTGGTAACTTCGATTCTACTTCCTGTCTCTATGCTTGTTCCAGGTACCTCATATAAGTGGCATCATACAACATTTGTCCTTTCTTGTCTATGCTTATTTCACAAAGTAGAATGTCTTCAAGATTCCTTTAGGTTGTAGCATGTGTCAGAATTTCATTTTTGTAACTAAATAATATTCCATTTTATGTATGTACTCCATTTTTGTCATCCATTAATCTGTTAATGGACATTTGTGTTTTCACTTTTTGGCTATTGTGAATAATCCTGCTATGAACTTTGGTGTACAAGTGTCTGTTTGAATCCTAAACAATTGTTGTTTTTAAAAGAAATGTTAGGATCTCTAAGTGGTACTTTTCCATGAAAATCTACTTTTTGTTTTATAACTTCCTGTTCTTATTTATCATTTGACTTTCCTTTATGTCTTTACAGTCTAAAGGATACTTACTTTAAATCTTTTATTGTTCTTCTCTTACTTCTGTTCAGATGTAAGTTCTTCAATTTGTTGGGTTTTTTTGTTATCGTGGTTTTAGATACATGTCTTTCATGGTGTAGGCATCCTTTATAGGCTTGTTGGTTCTTTTGAGCTCACCTTATGTAAATGGAGTTTTCCTACAAGTGTCCTAGTCTGCGTCATTTCAATGGCCTATGTCGCTGAAATTGTCTAGTCATAGGGCATTAAAGGTACAGTTTCCTGCGAAGGTAGTGGCATCTTATTGGGTGACAATTTGCTGGAGTAGTTTTGATTTAGCTCTGAAGTTAATGTATTATTACTTCCTCTGAAGTTGCCACAAAGCCTCTGGTGTAAGAATTCCTTCCTTTGCATCTTGAAGGCAAGTATGTATTCATTGATTAAGAATTTACATATATATTTTTCTTTCTGTAGGTGTAGAGCAAAAACGGATTTTGCTTTGTTCATTTCTTCATCTTGAAGCTGTCATCCTTTTCCTTTATTATGCCAGAACTTTCTTGCATTATTTTCTGCTCCACTTTCTTAGTGATTATATCTTCTTGAACTCTATCCAGGTGTGCTGATTACTCATAAAGTTTCTTCTGAAGTCTTCAGGAGTGTGCTTCCAGGAGAATGCTCTTCCCCAGAATCCAAGGTTTGGATGTTGTTAACTTTCTCTTGCTCTGCAGTATGATTTCATGAGACTCTTGCTTATCTATTTTAATATATCAAGATCTGATTAGACCCAATGATTGTAGACACAAACAAGTGGATTGTTCTCTGCACAACTCTCTGTTTGTTGATATTCAGATGAAATTCTCACCTTAAGTCTGTAGTGTGAGTCTGAGTTGATGTGCTTAGTGGCCATCCTGTCCATTTCTAGCATGTTTTTACCTCCAATACTACTTTTCACTATGTTTTTATCTTCTCGTAAGGCCATTTCTTGATTTTATGATCTGACAAAGTATGTAAAAAAATTGTCAGTATGCAGGGGGTTTCCTGTATTTTTTTTTCTTTTTTTTTTTGTAGTTTCTTTTTCCTACATCACAAGTCATCAAGCAATCTTCCTATATTTTCTTAATACGCTTTTATCCTGTTTCCACCCTATGCTTTACTCATACAAATTATTTGCTCCAGAATAAGCTAGCTCCCTTAACCTGCTTGCATTCTATATGCGTACATTACAGGCAGAAGAACTTCTAGGGGATTTAGTTTTGGTTGGTACCAGATCTGGGTCTCTAAATTCAGGAGCAGATCATGGGAGATGAAAAGCATCTCTTTACAAATTTTTAGGAGTGGATTCAGTTTAGTCAATCAGAGCTGGTTGTATTATTATTATTATTATTATTATTATTATTATTATTATTATTTGTAGACAGAGTCTTGCTCTGTTGTCCAGGCTGGAGTAAAATGGCACAATCTTGGCTCACTACAACCTCCATCTCCTGGGTTCAAGTGATTCTCGTACCTCAGACTCCTGAGTAGGTGGGACTACAAGCATCCACCACCATGCCTGGCTAATTTTTTGTATTTTTAGTAGAGACGGAGCCTCACCCTGTTGCCCAGGCTGGTCTCGAACTCCTGAGCTCAGGCAATCCACCCATGTTGGTCTCCCAATGTACTAGGATTACGGGTGTGAGCCACCATGCCTGGCCTGTATTGTATTCTAAAATCTGTATAGTTTTCAGTGTAATTTCCATACTTTATCTGTAATTACTTACAGATTCTGGTTTTAGGTTGAATGTTGTCTTAGTTTTTGGTACTGTAGAGAGTTTTCTTAATATCTTTATAATTATTTAGAGCTGTTAGAAAAGACCACATTGGAATGTGCTAAGTATACATGAATTTAAAACTGAAAATCAGTAATTCTTTTTGATAGAATAAAGGGATAAAACATCAAAAAGGAGATAAAGTACCTTTTTTTAAAAAAAAAGTACTGCTTTTGAATTATCAGAAAATTTCAAGTAACAGTGAGTACTTTTACGTTCTATTGTTCTCACTGTTTGCCTTCTTTTTTTTTTTTTCAAAAGGAAGTATGAAATTACTCCTTTCTGAATTAAAAATAGACATTTATGGTCAGCTTCCTCTACTGCAAGTATATACTATATCATGATAATGATTATTCTGTGGATATTGAAAAAGGAAGGAGAAATGAAAGAATCTGTAAGAAAGACAGGGCCTAAAATTTATGAGAAATGATTTCAGCAGTAAGCTAAAATCTACAGCAATAATTTCTTTAAAACTCATTATTTGGGAATTCTTTATTTCATTCCTTAATGTTTAATATTGAAATTGGCTTTTTTCTCTATAAAAGATTTTTCTTCAAAATAATTGTAATCAAGCAGAAAAACAAAGAAGTATCTCTCTGTTTTTGGATATCTGTTTCAAGTAAAGAACCATGAATAGGGAACCACCTGTTAGCAGGTGGCAAAGCCCCCAGGATGATTTCATATATACACGACACTAGCAAGAATAACAGGTATCGCAATTCCATTCAGCTGTTTTTCCCGTTAAATAAAAGCATTTAATAAATGTTACCAAATAGTTGAAGGTGAACTATTGACTAATACAGGGAGATTATTTTTCCCTGTATTAGTAATTTATATTAATAATTATTAATTAATTAATTATTTATTTAATAATTAATTAATAATTATTAAAATAATAATATTTTGTCATTTTCAGCTTTATTGGGAACTTTAGAAGTTTTATAGTGTTTTGAGTGTAGGTTTTTTGTGTGTGTATATATATATTTAACAGCTTTATTGAGATATAATTCACATACAATATAATTTACCCATTTAAAGTGTACAATTCATCAACTAACTTTTTTTATTGTGGTAAAATACACAACATAAAATTAACCATCTTACTTTCTTTCTTTCTTTTTTTTTTTTTTTTTTTTTTGAGACAGAGTCTCGCTCTGCCGCCCAGGCTAGAGTGCAGTGGCACAATCGTGGCTGACCTCCTCAACCTCCACCTCCCGGGTTCAAACAATTCTCCTGCTTCAGCCTCCCAAGTAGCTGGAATTACAGGCACCTGCCACCACGCCTGGCTAATTTTTTTGTATTTTTAGTAGAGACAGGGTTTCATCATGTTGGTCAGGCTGGTCTCAAACTCCTGACCTCAGGTAATCCACCCACGTCAGCCTCCCAAAGTGCTGGGATTACAGGCGTGAGCCACCAGGGCTGGCCTATCTTACCCATTTTTAAGTGTATATAGTTCATTGGCATTATGTACATTCACATGGTTGTGCAACCCTCACCACTATCCATCTCCAAAACTCTTTTTATCGTGCAAAACTGAAACTCTGTACCCATTGAACAATTACTCCACATCCCTCTCTTCTTAAAGTCTCTGGCAACCCCCGTTCTTCTTTCTGTGTCTATGAATTTGACTACTTTAGGTGCCTTAATAAGTACCTACCATATAGTATTTGCGTGTGTGTGTGTGTGTAATTGCCTTATTTCACTTAGGATAATTTCCTCAAGATTCATCCATGTTGTAGGTCATATTAGGATTTTCTTCCTTTTTAAGGCTAAATAATATTCCAAGGTATTTGTATATCACATTTTATTTATTAATTCACCCATCAAAAGACTTGGGTTGCTTCCACTTTTTGGCTATTATGAATAATGCTGCTATAAACATGGGTGTTCAAATATCTCTTTGAGTCTCTGCTTTGGATTCTTTTGGTTATACCCAGAAGTGGCATTGATAGGGCATATGGTAATTTGATTTCTAATTTTTTGAAAAACTGCCATTTGTTGTCCATAGTGGCTGCAGCATTTTACATTCCCACCAACAATGCACGGAGTTCCAGTTTCTTCACATCATTGCCAACACTTGTTATTTTCTGTCTTTTACAAAAATAGTAGCCGTCCTAATGATGTGAGGTGGTTAAGTATATTTTTGAACACA
This sequence comes from Pan troglodytes, assembly GCF_028858775.2. NCBI lineage: Eukaryota > Metazoa > Chordata > Mammalia > Primates > Hominidae > Pan > Pan troglodytes. The sequence goes on along the minus strand of NC_072412.2, from coordinate 108,083,583 downwards.
TAACATTCAACAGACCTCAGCCAATATTAATGTTTCATTGATTTCTAAATGAAATATCTTCTCAAAGCATTACACAGTGGGAATACTAAGTCTAAGAAGCCACTAGTCTACCAACTCTGTGAGGGTAGGGACTGCACCCTAGCACATGCCTGTCACATGACTGCATCTGGGAGAGAGCAAGGCCCATTTGCTGAATAAGTGAAGGGTGTGTTTCTATTGACAATGAGCTTGGAAATGAATGGTGTGGTGCTTGTCATCCTGGGTGGAGGAGACCAATGTTAAACATGCAATTGATGGCAGCAGCCACACTCCGGGCAGCTTGCCGCTGCCATCACACCAGCTGCAGCAGGGAGGCATGGCTTGGGCTGCATGCTCTGTGGAGCTGGTGGGAGCAGCACTCCTTCCAAGTTGGGGCAGGAGTTCCCCAGGTGGCATTGCGGTCACCCAAACCATGGCTGTGGATCTGTGCCTCCCTCTGCTCTTGGTAGGCTGGGAGCAGGCAGCTGCCCAAACCACAGTTGCATGGCTGCAGACCCAGGAAAAGGCAGGAGCCCCCGTCCACCATCCCTGCACTCTTGGGTGCCCGGGAAGGCCCTCCTGCTCTCTCAGGTTTGGTAGTGACTGCCCCTGCTGCCTGGCTTCTCCCTGCTTTAGGCACCTGCTCTGACCCTGGAGCAAAATCCAGCAAGCCCAGGGCCATGAATGGCAGCAGGAGGCAGATAGATTCCTGGGTGAAAGGGGGTGGGTTCCAGTAAGGCCTCATCTTCAGGCCAGGGAGGGCCTGAAGGCTAGTGACCAGGCTGCCTGTCCCAGTGGACTGGAGTGGGGACCTCTGGTCCCTCTTCTGGGCCACCCGTGGCTGACCATGGACCAATTGGCATGCACTTCCTCCCCTCTGAGGTTCATAAAACCCCTGGGCTCAGCCAGAGCAGGGCAGAGGACAGAGAGGACGGAGAGATGTCTGCAGAGAGGAGCTACCCTTTCTGCTTAGAGCTGGGATGTCTACGGCGACCTGCCTGCAGACAGGAGCCACTCTCTCCAGGACCTCCTCTCTGCTGAGAGCTGCAGAGATAACAGGGAAGACCTGCCCTCAGAGAGGAGCCACTCTCTCCTGGGCCTCCTCTCTACTGAGAACTGAACACTGGGTGAGATAACCTGCCTACAGAGAGGAGCTGCCCCCTGAAGGTCTCCTCTGAGCTGTCCTGACACTCAGTAAAGCTTCTCTTTGTCTTGCTCACTCTCCACTTGTCTGTGTACCTCATTCTTATCCTGGATGCAGGACAAGAACTGAGGCAAAGGAGCCACTGGCCACAGAGGTTTCTAGCCAGAAAAGCGACACCCTAAAGATCCCATAACACAATCAGTGACAAACCTTGGGATCAGGCTTGTTACACAGGGCAACAACAGCCTTGAGTTTCTCTTTAGCGGTGGGTGACACGAATGACTACTCTCCTTGTTGGTATCAGTTGATTTTGAGCTCTCAATGGGTAGTAATGAGTTGCCATTCCTTGTGTTCCCTGAGTGCCCGGCTGGTTTACCTTTTAGAGAGGCAGCATAGAGGAGTGAGGAGAAGATGTGGGGAACAGGGCTCTGTATCCCTGGCCACGTGACCTTTAAGAACTATGTCATCTCTCCAATGCCATCTCCTCACCTGTAAAATGAGATTAAAAATAGCCACTCCAGGAGACTGTTGAGAATTTAAGTGAAATAATGTATGTAAGGTGCACTGCATACATATATAGAGTAGACATTATTGTAAACATTTTATTTTTTGTTTTAGAACTAGTTATTTTATTAAATGATATTAATACATATTTCAAAGAGATTTCATTGTTGTTGCTTCCAAAGCATGTACTTGTTTTGTTTTCCACATTGAACCCATGAGAATATGACTTCAACATATCTAATTTTGATTTTAACAGGCATCCCTGCCCATTTTTGAAAAGAGGGAGGAAAGTGAGGTGGCGAGGGTGACAGGGGCGGGAAGTAGTAATTTACAATGGCTTCAAAAAAATAACAGTTGAAGCTGAATTCTGCATAAACTGGTAACTTCAAGACTGACAGTGAATTTTAATTGTTGTTTTTCCTTTAATGTGTGACTTTTTTTTTCTGCTTGTCTTCCACTTTGTGCCATGAAACTCTCTGATAGTTACAAAGTATTCAAAGTATTTCACTACTTTTGTTAACTTATTCTTTTTTTTTTTTTTTGCAAGTGACTCTCAAGACACAGGTTGCCACACATAAAGTCAGTGCTCAAGAGATGTTTTATTCACCAGAGTTCCTCACAATGTATACTTCAAACACATCCTCAGGGGCTTTGGCTGAGGCCATCTGCTAGTTTTGAAGACCAGATTTCAGTGTGTTGGTGACTGGACTCATGCATATTCTGTCCTGTGTTTCGCAGCTCCTCCTACAACAAAGAATCTTCCTCTTAGAATTTAGAAGGAAGTCCAAGTCTTTTGTGTTTTATTATCTTTACACCAGTTCTGCTTTGGCTATGCTCCTTTTGTTTCAGCTGCTGCTGTCTCCTGGGTGAGGCAGTGAAGTGGACCCATTCTTCCATCACTGTTTATTGAGAAATGCAGAAACATTTGTACAGAAACCACTATGGGTTCAACAGATTTCCTGGTAGAGAAGTAGATAAACCAGCCAGACAAAGACGTTTTGAAATGAGATGTTATCATGTAGCCAACAACTGCAAATTTACAAGAGCTCTCAGTTGAAAATATAATTGTGGCGTTCAAAAATCTCATGAGAAACATCTGAGTTAGAATGATTTTCAGAGGGCTCTCTCACAACGCTAAGATTTTGCTCGGATGATCTCTGTCGACCCCTGAAAACAAAAATAAAAGTTTCTGAAATACCATAATCTTTTATAAAGACATCTTAATAACTTTCAATATAAATAACTTATGTTAAATATAAAGTATACAATCATATATAAATGATATATATTTCTTTTTTTTGAGATGGAGTTTTGCTTTTGAATGATATATATTTCTATAAAACTTATATACAAACTCATATAGATGCAAAGAAGGTAAGCTACCATGAGTAAAATAAAGCACATATTATACCATAAATATTTCAGGGTGAGAATAGTCAAACTATGCCTCACAGACCAAATCTGACCCACAGCCTATTTTTGTATTGCTTGCAAACAAAGAATTGGTTTTTACATTTTAAATGAACTGCTTTTATAAAGAATGTGTAGCTCCCAAAGCCAACATGTTTAATAGCTGCCCCTTTACAGAAAAAGTCTGCTGAGCATTCATGTAAAAGGTAATGTTGCTTAAGCAGCAATTATCTATTAAAACAAATATTATATTTTTCAGAAACATGAAGTGGAAGCTTAAAAATAGCTTGCTCAAATGGGGAAAGGATTCCCTATTTAATAAATGGTGCTGGGAAAACTGGCTAGCCATATGCAGAAAACAGAAACTGGGCCCCTTCCTTATACAAAAATTAACTTAAGAAAGATTGAAGACTTAAATGTAAAACCCAAAACCATACAAACCCTAGAAGAAAACCTAGGCAATACCATTCAGGACATAGGCATAAGCAAAGACTTTGTGAATGAAACACCAAAAGCAATTTCAACAGAAGCCAAAATAGACAAATGGGATCTAATCAAACTAAAGAGCTTCTGCACAGCAAAAGAAACTCTCATCAGTGTGAACAGGCAACCTACAGAATGGGAGAAAAGTTTTGCGATCTATCCGTCTGACAAAGTTTAATATCCAGAATCTATAAGGAACTTAAACAATTTACAAGAAAAAAACAAACAACCCCATCAAAAAGTGGGAAAAGGATATGAACAGACACTTCTCAAAAGAAGACATTTATGTGGCCAACAAATGTAAAAAAAAGGTCATCATCACTGGTCATTAGAGAAGTGCAAATCAAAACCACAAATGAGATACCATCTCATGGCATTAGAATGGCAATTATTAAAAAGTCAGGAAACAACAGATGCTGGTGAGGCTGTGGAGAAATTACGAATGCTTTTGCACTGTTGATGGGAGTATAAATTAGTTCAACCATTATGGAAGACAGTGTGGTAATTCCTCAAGGATCTAGAACAAGAAATGCCATTTGACCTAGCAATACCATTACTGGGTATATACACAAAGGATTATAAATCATTCTACTATAAAGACACATGCACACATGTAGCACTATTTACAATACCAAAGACTTGGAACCAACCCAAATGCCCATCAATGACAGAGTGGATAAAGAAAATGTGGCACATATACACCATGGAACACTATGCAGCCATGAAAAAAGGATGAGTTCATGTCTTTTGTGGGGACATGGATGAAGCTGGAAGCCATCATTCTCAGCAAACTAACACAGGAACAGAAAATCAAACACTGCAAGTTCTCACTCTGAAGTGGGAGTCGAACAATGAGAACACATGGACACAGGGAGGGGAACATCACACCCCGGGGTCTGTCAGGGGGTGGGTGGCAAGGGGAGGGAGAGCATTTGGACAAATACCTAATGTATGCGGGGCTTAAAACCTAGGTGATGGGTTGATAGTTGCAGCAAACCACCATAAGACATGTATCCCTATGTAACAAACCTGCACGTTCTGCACATGTATCCCAGAACTTAAAGTAAAATTTTAAAAAAGCTTGCTCAAAGTTGTTTAATTGATAATAATCTTCTATCAGTGTCTTTAACATTTCACTTCATGTAACTTCTATGAGAGTCAAGTAGTGAAACATTATTAGTTCTGAAGGAGTAAGTTGTGACTAATGAGCAAGAGACTTGTAATCTGATTAAAAGAAATGTCAGTTCAGGTCAAGAAAATAGCTAAAGTAACATTAAAGTAGTGTATTATGCTCTGGTGATTGTTGAACTTTGGGTGGGTTTATACTCAGATATTTTTAATTTAACCATCCACCAAAATGTATTGATGTAAGATGACAACCTTGCACAACTCAGCTTGGATGCTGAAGTCAGCAGGTCTCTGCTTCCCACCAGCTGCCCACACTTTAAAACTGTCCCTTTCCCCACCTCACTTGACCTCTTTGCAGGGGTCCTTCCTCCTTCCAAAAATTATCTTTTGCTTTGTCATCGCAGCAACTGATAAGTAGAACTACAACCCTGGTTCTCCTTCTACTTATCAGTCTCGGACCCTGTAACCAGCTTCCCTTCCTCAACTGGACCTCTAGGCATAGGAATCCATCAACCTCTGCTCTCTTCCTGTGCGTCCTTGCCTGGCTGACCTGAGCCAGCAAATCTGGTGCCTCCCACTTCTGTCTGTGCTTCCATCCACTCTTGTCAGCTTCGAATCTACTAACTCTAATATCTAGACCATGTGTGAATCTGTTTGGTGTCTTTTTTTCTTGATTATCACTCATATAGTCTTGTCTTTTTCCATGTCTGGTAATTTTTTGTTGTAAGCTTAACATTGTGTATAAAACAAGTCCAGAGGCTCCAGATGACATTCTATCCTACAGAAGATTCTCCTTTCCTCTGTCAGGTAGCGTAGAAGCTTGATCACTTCATCCTGGTAAGAATTGAGGTGGTCGGCCAGGAGGCTGAGGCAGGAGGATTGGTTGAGGCCAGGAGCTTGAGACTATCCTGGGCAACATAGTGAGACCCTGTCTCTACAAAAAATAAAAAAAAAGCTGGGTGTGGTGGCATGCAGCTATAGTTTTAGACACCTGAAGGCTGAGGTGGGAGAATTGCTTGATCCCAGGAGTTCAAGGCTGCAGTGAACTATTATTATTGCACCACTGCACTTGGCTGACAGACCAAGACCCTATCTCTAAAAAAGAAAAAAGGAAAAAAAAAAAAAAAACCCAGAATTGAGGTGGGTTGAAGCTGGATTGCAGTTTTGGCAAGACCCAGCCTACTTCTGGCTTCACTCCAATTTTAGGGGTTGGCCTCCCAGACTTTATTAGAGGTTTTCAGCTTAGTTCTGTAGCCTCTCATTCCACATAGTTCAAATGCTGGAAAGTATATTGAGAGGAACTCCAGGTCTGTGTTGCCTTCCACACAGCCCGCAGCTCAGCAAATGCCCTGTCGTCTGTGTGTTTGAGGCACCCCATGTCCCTAATTAGTCAACCCTGACCTTGTTAACTGCCAAAACTTTGCTGAATTTTTTCCACCATGAGATCTCTTCCTGGATTCCGGCCAATCCTGAGTCTATGCACAGGATCAACATATCTTTAGAGGAAAAAATTTCTGGAATATGTTAGCTCAACTGGAAATGGGTCTCCCTCTCTTATGCATATAACAATGTGATAATTGTAATTTATCAGGCTTTTTCTCATTGGAGTGTTAAGTTTCCATGAACACTACATCCTGCATAGAAGCAGAAAGCTTCTGGGAATGACATTTACAATTGAAACTTTCCTTTCACCTCATCTCCCCACTTGTGAGAAGTTACCAAGTTCATCAGCTTTACTTCTAATAATTCCCCAATCTGTTCACATCTTTCCAATTTCACCTTTATCACATTGTCCAATACCATCATATCCCGTCTGGACTTCTGTAATACTCTCGCTACTTTTTTAACACATTCTTTCTCCCTTCAGTGTATTCCTCATTCTTCATTGAGAGCTATTCTTTAAAATGCAAGCCTTTACGTCACTTCCTTGGTTAAATCCCTTCAGCAGCTTTCTATTCCCCCTAAGTCAAAAATCCTTAAAAATTCTTACTGGTGCAGCACCTTCAAATCTCTAGGGCCTCAACTCACAACTTGTGTCCCTTCTCTTTTCTGTATTTCTAATTATGGCAGCTAAGCCCTTATTCTGATTCATATGTAGATTCTTTCAAATGTGATTTTCTGTTTGTCTTGATCACTCTCCCCACCCTTGCCTTTTCTCCTAGCTAACTCTTCCTTATCTTTCAGTCCTACTTTAAACATAAATTTTATAAGGAATCCCTTTTTAACCCCATAAAATAAATCACATATTCATAATATATGCTCTCATAACACTGTATATGTTTTCATTTTAGGATTTATGATGAGTGTAATAATTATGGAAACATATGATTCGTTTCTTTACTTTTCACAAAGGGAGGGACCATGTCCATGTTGTCCTCTGCTGTAACCACTATTACAGGGTATCTAGCACGGATTAGGCATTCAATAACTCTTGGTGGAATGAGGGAATAAAGAAATAAACCAATGAATAAATTCATAAATATTATAGAAACACATCCAACTATATATGAAATCAAATCAACTTGTGGTGATGAAATGTATTATTTGAGGCTTTTTAGGAGCTTAATATTACTCATATACGGACAGCCATCTTTGCCAGGAAGAAAGCCACTTTGTCTGTTCCCTTTTATAAAACCCTTGTTCCCACCTCTTCACCTATAATTTCAACATCTGTCCCCAAAATCTATTCACACACTCAAATACATGTGCACACGCAACACACACACACACACACACACACCGTGTCATACAGGCTGTAGAGGCTGCAGGCAACTCCCCATTCTGCCCTTCACATCCCGACCGGCTACCCTGTCATTCCCTCTCACTGATGCCGTGGATCTATTAGGTTCTCCCTGCTACTTCCTATTTTTTGCAGCTGTTAAGGCTCTCCTTCCTCTCTCCTCCTCACAGTAGCCAGTTTTGTATACAGAATAAAAGGAAAGAGAAGCTCTCCATCTAACTGAATTGTAAAAATTCCTAGTCTCCTAGTTGAATTCCTACAATAACAATGTTAAAAATTGTGGTTAGGCCTAACACTCTTAGAGTTTAGAGACAGGAAGAAATGAAGGTTCTGTGGTGGAAATTCTGAAATGCATTGCTAACAGAAATCCTACCCTCTCTTTGAATGTTTGCACCAGCACAGATTCACAGCTCGAAGCCTCATAACCAGAGAAACCCACTTACTCAGTTCCCTCTATAACATATAGGATGAAGAATGTTCTATTTTATGGTATATTTGAAAATCACAAAGAAAGTAGATTTTATGTGTTCTCATCATAAAAAACAAGTATGTGAGGTAATGCATACATTCATTTGCTCAATTTAGCCATTCCACAATCTGTATATATTTCAAAACTTCACATTGTATACCATAAATATATACAATTTTCATTTGTCAATTGAAAAAAATTTTTAAAAGAATTTCCATTTCATGAGATACATTTGGAGGTCTTCTCAAGACCTCCAGATTCTCAGATTCTCCATTCTCTTGGCACATATAGTAAAATCCTCCTTATGTATTATGAAAATCCTGGCCATAAAAACTATATGTAGGCCTGCTATCTGATCCCTGCCCCCATATGTTTTATCTTCTATTTATGGCACCATCTTTGGCACCCATGGCCAATGATCAGTTCAATCTTATTTTTGGTCCTGGCCAGGGTTGTAGACATCTACAACAATGATACATATCGCCACTTCCCTTCTCTTTTTAATAATCTGATAAGTAATCACAAGTCTCAATGGAACAAGGGAACTTTAAAAAAATAATGCTTAACACAGCTAAATCAAACTCTCGAGAATGAGAAGTGTTTTGATTTTTGGCTGTCAGAGACTCCTTATATCTCTGGGTCTTTATACATTCTAACATCACCAAAATAAATTTTTGAATATTTTTATTTCTAAAAAGAGTGTCGTGTACCCATGAGCAATTACTGTCCTTCTTCCCCCAGCCTCACCAAACCTAATCAACCACTAATCTGCTTTCTGTGTGTATGGGTTTCCCTATTCTGAAAATTTTATATCAGTAGAGGCAGCAATATGTTTTCTTTTGTGTTTGACTTCTTTCACTTAGCATGTTTTCGAGGTTCATCCATGTTGTAGCATGTATAAACACCTTATTCCTTTTTATTGCTGAATAATATTCCCTTGAATGGATATATCACATTTTTTCCATTCATCAGTTGATGCACATTTGAGTTGTTTCCATGTTTTTCCGCTTATGAATATGCTGCCATGAACATTCATGTACAAGTTTTTGTGATGACATATGTCTTCATATCTTTTGGATATATGTATTTATATATATAGATATCCACTCAGGTATATATATAGATATACAGATATCTTCATGTCTCTATATATGTATATATAATATATGTATATACTATCTATCATCTATTTATCTATCCATTTATCTATCTATCTATCTATCTATCTATCTATCTATCTATCTATCTATCCATCTATCCATCTATCTATCTATCCTATCTAAGAGTAGAATTGCTGGGTCACATGACAACTCTATATCTAACCATCTGAGGAATTGCCAGACTGTTTTTTCTTTCTTTTTTTTTTTTTGAGACAGAGTCTCGCTCTTGCTGCCCAGGCTGGAGTGCAGTGGTGCAATCTCAGCTCACTGCAACCTCCGCCTCCTAAGTTCAAGTGATTCTCCTGCCTCAGCCTCCCAAGTAGCTGGGTTGACAGGCGCCCACTACCATGCCTGGCTAATTTTTATATTTTTAGTAGAAATAGGGTTTCACCATGTTGGACATGCTGGTCTCGAACTCCTGACCTCAGGTGATCCATCTGCTTCGGCCTCCAGAGTGCTGGGATTATAGGCATGAGCCACTGCGCCCAGCCCAGACTGTTTTCTAAAATGGCTACACCATTTTACATTTTCACCAGAAATGTGTGAGGCTTCCAATTTCTCCACATTCTCACCAACACTTATTCCTGAATTACTCTTGTTAACAGCCATCCCAGTGGGTGTGAAGTGGTATCTCATTATGGTTTTAATGTGCATTTCCTTAATGACTAAGAATCTTGCTCATCTTTTCACGTGCTTATTGGTTAGTTGTATACCTTCTTTGGAGCTATGTCTATTCAAGTCCTTTGCTCATTTTATAAATGAGTTGTTTGCCTTTTTGTTGTTAAGTTGTAATAGCTTTTTATATTTCTGTATTCTGGATACTAGACCCTTAGCAGAGGATTTGCAAATATTTTATCCCATTCCATGGGTTGTATTTTCACTTTCTTGAGGGTATCCTTTAAGGCCAAAAGTTTAAAATTTTTTCTCTTTTTTCTTTTTCTTTTCTTTTGCTTTTGGTGTCATATCTAAGAAGGTTTGTGTATCTAATCTGTTAAAAGCAGCCAGAAGCAACAACACGCTATCTCCTAGAAATGTTTTCCATTTTTGGATACATGTTTCCTTCTTTCTGGCTTTTTGCAAAATTCCTAATGAGGATTCTAATTTTATAGCCCCTATTTTGAAACCTCCTCCAATATCTACGGCATCATCATCACCCTTCCCCACTTCCTGCGTGTCATCATGCTGTTAGAACCTCTTCAGTTCTTCTCTTTCCAGGTCCAACCCCTAACAAGTCTTCTTTCAGTCTTTGATTGGCTCCTGAAAAATAGTAGATAAATCAGTTGACCCACATAAATCATTTCCCCAAAATGCCATCCTGACCACCAGCAAGGCAACCTTTCCTATTACCTTGCAAAATAATTTGACTCTTCTTTATCCTAAACTCCTCTTTCTATACCAGGCTCTGGATACCACTTTGTATAATAAAAATGCCCATTAAGGTATTTCCCATTTACCCCACACTTCAAAAATGTTCCCACCAAATGTTCACTCTTAGAATGGCAAGAGGATGGCAATTAAAAAAATAGTAGTTTTTAAAAATATACCATGTGTCTTTTGGTAGGAAGGAGGGGGACATATGGCAAAAAAAGGAATAATTTTTTTCCCATTGCAATAGAGGTGTCATCAGTGCAATGTGGCTTTGGTACAGTGTCTCATCTTGGGAAAGAGTCAGTTGAAAGTAACAGCAACAGTAGAAGAGGGCACCTGGCACAGTGGTAGCATACCTGGCTAGTGCTTTGCAGGCATCATGAAAATAGCTGTAAGACATTTTTATCTTCTATCTGAATATAAGAAAAAAAGAAATATGTTGAACAGGTTAAAGGAGAGTTGTTGTTCAGAAATGCATGTGAGACACCCCATTGTAATTTGTAGAAATAGTTGGGGAGACTGTGGAAGTAGAACTACAGATTCTAAAATGACAAGTGGGGTCAAATAAAAATTAAAAAAGGATAATTTCTACAATACTTCAGAGCCTGCATAAGGATGGCATCATGCAGAAGTGAGCCCTTGGATGAAGCTTAGAGGTGGATTTCTAATTTAGGAAAATAATAAAATGGATACGTTTTTAATTTTTTTACACTGACTTCCTATAAAACCTGGAAATAAACTTTATAAGTTCCAGGACAATGATTCATTAATTGAATCTGACAGTAGCACCTTGCAGAACATATTTATTGATTTCTCAATTTTTTGAAGTACAGTTGCATTTACTGTGATGCCTTCAAGGCTGGACAGAATATTAAAGACTGACAATTGAGAGAACTTACGTAAAATTAAATAAATCAATGTGTTCTATCATACACTTGAATACTTGCTAAAAAGAAAAATTAGTTCGCATTAGAAGCATTCTATCATTTTATATTAAGAAAACTGTATTTTCTGTGTGTTTTTATGGAAAAATATGAAAATCATACAGCTATAGGCATTCCTATGCACTGACTCAAACATGGGCCAGTTCGGAAGCGTTGTTTATCCTGTTATGGTAAAAGGCAAATGTTTTGAGTAATACAGTCTGTCTTCATTTCTGTCTTACTATCATTTCATGAGGTATTATAAATAAATAACAATTCAAAGGCAAGTGAATCAGAACCCCTGATTGTACCATCCAATTCAGTAGTCACCAGCCACAGGTGTCTCTTGAGTCTTTGAAGTGTCGCTGACTGAGAGATGTATTGTGAGTGTGACATACCCTCCAGGCTTCCAAGAAGTAGTATTTTAAAAGATACAAAATATAACATTAATCATATTTTTATATCGATTACATGTTGAAAATATATTGGCTATATGGGGTTAAATAAAACATATTAAAATTACTTTCACCTGTTTCTTTTTATTTTTGTTGATGTGGCTACAAGATAATTTCAGATAACTTAGTGGCTTGGATTATATCTGTTGGACAGGCTGCCTGCAAGAATGCCAAATGTTTTAAGTATTGTTAGGGAATTGGAGGGTGCAGCAGGCCAGTGTGACTCAGGCGTTGCGGCATCTGTGGGTCCTTCTGCCTCAGTTATTTGGTGGAGATGAGCTGCCTGCCAATTATATCCACCCGAGCTGTAGATCCGGTTTTATCCAAGACCTTCCAGAAGGGACCAAGAATGCATTGGTTCCACCCCGTCCAACGGACCAGAACAGGCAACCGTTTGAGGACCTAGACCAACACCTGCTCAGGCTGCTTTTGCGTCCTTGACAACAGCTTCAAGATGCTCATGTCTCGAGTAAAGCCCAAAGACAGCAGTGTTTGCAAGTGAACAAAAAAAATCTACAAACGGATACATTGGTATCAATCTAATAAGAATTTTGAGAAGATTAAAGGAAATTATATGTAGAAAGTCTAGATCAGTTAATTCACTTTTGATGGCATAGGGGGAAGTATTAGAAACTTTGGGAAAGAATAATAAAGAACCCTGGGTGGTGAGAATATTGTGAACCATTCAGTTAATGAAGCGATGTTTAACTGTATTGCGCAGAGCCGCAGAGTCGCCTTGAAATGGAGAATGGAGGCCACACCTGCACCAGTCCCAGAGCAACCAGGAAATCTGCTGTTACCCGTTTACATATTAATGCATGTGGTTTATAGATTTCATCAAATATCAACTAAAAAGTCCTCTGCCCTTTAAAAAGTTGGATAGCCATTGATTTAAAGAAGTTAAAATATGTATTTGATGTAAACGGAACTGAGCTTTTCAGTTTAATAATGTCATTTTACCTCTTTCTTAATCTCTAGGTGGAAATTATATTTGAGGACCCTGAAATCTGGTATCAAAAAGTAAAAAATCAAATGTTTTTACCATAACATTAAGAAAGCATTTTTATTTTATTTTTGGTTTAAGAAGAAAAGGAGTTTATCTAGGGATAGTTCACAGTTCTTGGGGTTTCTGAGAATTTCACAAGAGCATAATGGAGGTGGTGCACGTCTGTCCCATAAAGACCCCAGCTTCTGCCGCTTAGTGTGAGTGCTCAGAATCACTACCCCTACGATGGCTGCTGAGTGTGGGGTCCACTGCCACCCTTCCCTGGAGTGCACCTTGTCAGACCCTCCTCCAAATTCTCCAAACCGGCCTCTTGAGCAGGTGTGTCTGATTGGAGGAGCCCGTGCCCCGTGCCTGCTGTAGATGCGATGGAGGTGGGGAAAGTGAGATTCCAGCTTCTGCTCTGGGGACCCGTAGCTCATAAAACAGAGTTGCCCAAACATGGGAGAGGCTTCAGAGCCTTCTTCCGTACCCACGCAAGCGCCTTCTCCTCCACGTTTCTGTATTTCCTGTGCAGAGCCTTGCTTGCCCTCTGGGGTCCCACAGTATTCTGCATGGACCTCCGCCACATTATTCATCAAGCTAATGGTCAAGAGGTCTGCAACAGTCTGCGAACTCCAGCTATTCATGTTTGAATCCTCATTCCATAGCATCGTGCCTGGCACAAAGAAGATATTTAGGAAGTGTTCGCAGTGAACAAAAAAGTGAATTAACTGCAGTAGATTAATTTTCCTAAAGTAACTGCTTGCCTCACTGCCAGCTTACCATCAAAAATTCTAGGGGACATCAAATAGGTGCTTGGAGAGAGGGGCACGTATGTTCGTCTAGAGCTGCAAAAGGGTTACTTTGGGGACAGAAGAAGAAAGTTCTGAGGAAGTTGGATCATGTTTTATTATTACTACTATTTTAATAAATACTCATATTTAGCTATTACCAACATAACAGCTTACTTGCCACGGAAGGGGATGAGTCTTAGCCCTCTCAGATTTGGCATCATTCAGGGTCCTCAGTGAATAAAATTCAAGGGAAGAAATAGAACTTTGCAAGTTTCAGACCCAGGGTGGCATCCCCTAGTACCTGGCCAAGAACAACTAGAATGTGGCTGAGAGGTTGAAAGGCTGTGTCCTCCCTCGCCTTCCCTCCTTCTTTCACAGACCCAACCTCTTTCTCTATTTATCTAAAGTGTGGGAATATAAGAAAGAGAAGATGAAGCCCCAATCTCACAGAACAGTAGCTGAAATTACACAGAAAAGCCATAAAGCAGTGCTTCTATTTTGTTTCATTTTTAAAAGGCTTTACTTTATGACTATAAAATCTGAAGCTGTTTCTCCCCCCAAATTAGAATCCCATGAACTAGAGAGATAAGTTACTAAGATTTTTTATTTTTTTATTTTTCTGAGACATCGTCTTGTTCTGTCGCCCAGGCTGGAGTGCAGTGGCATGTTCTCGTTTGACTGCAACCTCCGCCTCCCTGATTCAAGTGATTCTGCAACCTCAGCCTCCTGAGTAGTTGGGACTACAGGGGTGCATCACCATGCCTGGCTAATTTTTGTATTCTTATTAGAGACGGGGTTTCACCATGTTGGCCAGGCTAGTCTTGAACTCCTGACCTCAGGTGATCTGCCTGCTGTGGCCTCCCAAAGTGCTGGGATTATAGCAGGTGTGAGCCACTGCGCCCAGCGGAGTTATTAAGATTTTTATATCTCCTTTAAGCAACTATTTCAATGCCCTTTGAATTCCATATATAAGGCATATATTTGGATATGAATACTATATGAATATATGTAAATATGATCCTGGTTAAATTACACATGATGTGAGGTTTGATGTACTGCCTTTTTTACTTGGTATTCTGTCAATGCTTTCTAATGTCATTGAAATGTGCTGAAGGCTTTATTTTTAATGCCTGCATAGTATTTCTGAATATGAATTCATCATATTTATTTATTTCCCTTTCATGTAATTTATTCCAAATTTGTCATTGTTATAAACATTCAGGGATGAAGACAGTTGTAACCTTGGCTGTAAATTTTTATGCTGACAGCCAAATTAACAATTCAACATATCCTGAGAAGAGGAGAAAGGATGTGAAATTTCTCACTGTGGTAACACTTGATGACTGTAATTATGACATTGATCCTATATCTCACCTCCATTGGTAGATATAGAAACTGAGGCTCATATTGTTAAGAGAACATGTCCTAAGTCACACGATTAATCAGTGGAAAAAGTGAGATTTAAACCCAAGTCTACCTCACGTCAAAATCCACACCTTTTCCTCTGTGGTGTATGTCCCTGTTCTGACTTAGGAAATTTCCCTCTGTAACTCCAGTGGGGCTACTGAGTGTAAACGGGTATTGTGAAGGAAGGTCCGTCTTAGAGCTGCAGCCAGTATGCCCTGTTCCACCAGGGGTACAAAACAGTTAAATCTCTATTATTCTCCAAATCAAAGGAATCGGGCCCTCCTCTTACAATCTTCGAAGATCTTTTTGTTTTCTTACCCCTGGCATTTTACTTCTATCAATTTTCATACCTGAAGCACACATACATGCGCGCACACCACACACACACACACACACACACACTCCACATGACAGGTAAAGAATCTCAGGCTATCCTAGATGACGTGTCAGTCACCTCGCACAGAGGAAACCGGAAGTTTAAAGGTTGTCTGCAGTCCCTGTAGCCATTGCTGCCACATGGTGTCACTGTCGAAGCACAGGCAGACCAGCTGCCCCAGTACTCTCTCCTTTGTCCCCAGAGTTGGGCATGAGCCTCCCTACCTCCATGTCCCCTCTCTAAACGACCTGGTGACCTGGAAATCGGATACAATCCCTGGCTGCCTCTGGCTCAGATACTTCTTTCCATGGGGCAGAGTCGCCATCATTCATTACACATATATACAAGACACACAGGTATGTGAGCTGCCTGTCTCAGGTGTGCAAACTTAGCCCACAGCCTCTTGGACTTTACATACCAGTGATCTAGGTTCAACGCCACCCATTGATAATGTGGCTACTTGAATTAAGACAAGTAGCGGGGGTGACCTGCTAAAGATAGTGCTATCAGTTTCTTTCCTCCTTCAGCCAAAAAACGTTCTTTTTTGCTGTTGGGTATGTGGAGAGCTGGTTTACTCATCCATGTGGAATGATGGAGATTTTTCCCTTCCACCCCTTCTCAGACAGAGGATAAAAGCCCTTATGTTTTTAGGATCTAAGTCTTACTGTCTCTTAGAGAAGAGAAAAAAATTTCTTTATGTCTCAAAAGTCCAAGGTCTTGTCTTGGGCAAACGTGTACTTTTAGAGAGAAAAAGTTGGTGTTTCAGGGATTGAAACAAAAAGCAGTGAACTCTGTGATTATCCCCAAATTCCAGGAGAAAGGGCAAGGTGGGTGTGGATTTCGTTATGGGCAGGTGACATGCATGTTTTGGCACAGGAATCCCTAGCACTGTGCCTAGTGCTGTGGCTGGGGTGCCGGATGCAGGTACCATGTAGAAGAGGAGGTGGAGACACGAGCCATCAAAGAACCTGACTGGTCTGAGCCTGCAGCTGGTGACAGCCCTATTTTGTTGTGATTGGGAGGGCAGGTTGCAAAATCAGAGAAAGAAGGGCCACAAGCACCTGCGGGAGCTCAGCGACATCAAGACATTTCTCCTCTTAGGAGTGCACATTTGGAGGAAGCCACCTCTGGGACATGGAAGATATTCCTTTTCTTTGAATATCTAATGGGAAGTGGGAGAATCCCCAAGAGTTTAAAAATGGACTTTGTGTCAATCTGCCATTTGGATGCCAAGCCAGATGAAATTTAATGTGGAGACATTAAAGCAATGTGAAATTGCACCCCAGTGTTGAGTAATAGTCTATAGAATTACCCCTCATGCATACAACCACCTGTCCAGATTCAAGCCTCTACTATACTGATCAATTTTACCTACCTCTTGTCAGAATAGAAGAGACCCATCTCATCACTGATGGTCAGGATTCCATCTTGTCCAGCTGGCTCAGGGACTTCTCCGTCATCACCCTCTCTTTCTTCTGTGTCTTCAACCCCTTGCTTTGCCTTGATCTCTTTCCCATCAGCTTTTTAAATACACCCTAGTCTCTTCCATCTTAATAAGCTTTCATCATTTGCCAAATTATCTTTGCGTTAGGCCCTTGTTTGTAGCTAGAACACTGACCAAAGCCTTCAGGAGTGGTCCTGCTCTGTTGTCTGCCAGAATAACTGCTTATGACCTGAGCAACCAGTAGCAATATCAACAATAGAAATTTTGGGAGCATAATGGAATGCTAGAGCCCAAAGCTAATCTGCCTTTAAGACATAATCATGAGGCCCCTAGTATGCCTCAATTCACAGTTTGCTTTGGTTATCCCCATAAGTCCAAACCTCTGAGAACATTTGCTACCACTTGAACTTCCATTTATGTTCCTCTCTGTAAATCCCTAATGTGTCCCAATCCCACAACCTTCCCTGTCACCTCAAACCCCGTCACCGTGCCTTCTAGAATTCCTGCTCTGTGACTGGCCAAATCCTCTTTGTCTCAGCCAGCTCAAGTTGCTATAACAAACCATTGACTGGGTCTCTGAAACAGCAGACATTTATTTCTCACAAGTTCTGGAGTTTGAGAAGTCTGAGATGAAGGTGCTGGCAGATTTGGTCCCTGGCGAGGTCTCCCTTCCTGGCTTGCTGATGGTTGCTTTCTTGCTGTATCCTCACATGGTGGAGCGAGAGCAAGCTCCAGCCTCTTCCTCTTACATGGACACTAACACCATCATGAGGCTTCACCCTCATGATCCTATCTAAGCCCAATTACCTCCCAAAGGACTTACCTTCATATACTATCACATTGGGGATTAGGACTTCAACATATAAATTTAAAAAACATTATTTTGAACACATACATTTTGAAAAACATTCAGTGCATAACATTAGGCCCCTGGCTCCCCCCTCTAATTCATGTCATTCTTGCATGCAGAGTACATTCATTCCATCCCAACAACCCCAAAGTCTGAACTTGTTCCAGCATTAACTCTAAAGTCTGAAATCCAAAGTCTCACCTAAATATCATTGAAATCAGATATAGGTGAGACTTGAGGTACAATTCATCCTGAAGCAAAATTCGTCTCCAGCTGTGAAACCATGAACCTGGATATGTTTTGTGTTTCCAAAATATAATTGTGGAGAAGGCATAGGGTTAGACATTTCCATTCAAAAAGAGATAAATAGTGAAGTAGATGGTGATGGGTCCCAAGCAAGTCAAAAACCTAGCAAGGCAAAATCCACTGCTTTTTTTTTTTTTTTTTTTTTTTTTTGAGATGGAGTCTCACACTGTCACCCGGGCTGGAGTGCAGTGGTGGAATCTTGGCTCACCACAACCTCCTCTTCCCGGGTTCAAGAGATTCTCCTGCCTCAGCCTCCCAAGTAGCTGGGATTACAGGCACCCGCCACCATGCCCAGCTAATTTTTTGTAATTTTAGTATAGATAGAGTTTCACCATGTTGGTCAGGCTTGCCTCGAACTCCTGACATCAGGTGATCCACCTGCCTCAGCCTCCCAAAGTGCTGGGATTACAGGCGTAAGCCACTCTGACAGGCCCCCACTGCACCTTTAGATGGAGAATACTCTTGTGGTTTGATGCTCTGCCTTCCCAACCCACAGGACCCACTGGAGCTGCTATCCTGCCTCCTCAGCTCTGCCAGGGGGCAAGGTGGGGGTTGTGCTCCAAGACTTCCGGTGGCCCCTCCCTCAAGGCTCCAGGCGGCCACAGTCTGACCTGTTGAAATAGAAACTGAGGAGATTCCCCCAACTCCCACCCTTTGAAATAGGAAGAGGCAGCCCTGATGATCTCTGCAGAGCCTTTGTGGTCATTCTTCCCTTGTATGAAGAAGGGTGCATCCGGTGGAATATCTCTGTGGTCTGTTTCTGCAGTCTAAAAGCCTTCCTTCATTTCCTCCCATTTTCCCCTCCATCCTCAAATCTTGTTTTCACTACTCCTTCCAAGCAGGGCCTCTAACAGAAATCTGGCTGGTATCTCAGCATACAACTTCCCCTGAAGCCTTTCAATTGGAGGCATTTTTTCCCCTTCTTAATTCTCATCGCCACTTCTGAACGATTAGGCTCTCTCTCTCTTTCTCTTTTTCTTTTAAAAATTTTCATGCTTATACCATCTGATTGATTCTATCATGGTATCAGTCAGAGTCCCAGCTAGGAAACAGATGGCACACTCAAAGTAGGAAAATTCAAAGAGGGGTTTAAAAAAGGAGCATTTACACAGATACAAGTAGGCTATAGAGAAACTACGAGGAATAGTGCAGGAACCTGGAACTAGTAAGAGTGGTCACCTCAAGGGAGGCATTCGGGAGTTGTTATCAAAACCTAGAGTAAGAGACCCATGTAGAATTGGCTGCTGTATTAGTCCGTTTTCATGCTGCTGATAAAGACATACCCCAGACTGGATAATTTATAAAGAGAAAGAGATTTAATGGAATCACAGTTCCATGTGACTGGGGAGGCCTCATAATCATAGCAGAAGGTAAAAGGTGCCTCTTACATAGTGGCAGACAAGAGAGAAATGAGAGCCAAGCAAAAGAGGAAACCCCTTATAAAACCATCAGATCCTGTGAGACTTATTTACTACTATGAGAACAGTATGAGGGAAACTGCCCCCATGATTCAATTATCTCCCACCAGGTCCCTCCCACAATACATGGGAATTATGGGAACTATAATTCAAGATGAGATTTGGGTGGGGGCACAGAGCCAAATCACTTCAGCTGCCTTGAGCATTCAATGACCTGGAGCCAAAGAACAATTTGACGCAACCTAGGGAATAAGTAATCCGACCTTCCTCCCTTCAGTCTCCCAAAAGTCTCCCCATTGGCTGAACCCCACCAGAAACCAGGGTGCAAGGGAGCTTTTTGAGGTGTTCCATGGGGGACTCAGTGGCGCACAGAGCAAGTGCAGAGCTGATCTGATGAGCATACAGACATGGCTCACAGCAATCATTCTCTTCTTTTCCTCACCGCTGTGGTCTACTGACCTCCTATTCTATTAGACATTTAATAACTTATTATTAAATTTTAAAACCTTATTTTCTCTCCTTCTGTCATGTTTTTTGGCCTGGTAAAACCCCAGTCTGTGATGACTCAACCATCCAAGCACATTTCAGTGCTTACATACAGACAGCTGAACATTGCAGGAGGAGAGTGATGCAGCCAGGCAGACTCGTGGCTTCCCTTTAAAGAAATTGTATAAAACTCCAAGGGGCCACTCAACCCTGACTGACAACTCACCTGCATTTGTCTTGTAAGTTGCTTTTCTCACTCTTTAAGTGAACTATTTTCTGCCTTTTCCTTTCTCCTCAAACTTCTCATTTCTCCTTCCTATACTTTCATCCCTACTCTTAACTTTGCCTCTTATTTCATTTAAATGTAGCAATCGTCAGTGAGGAGTCTCTTCATCTTTACACTTCCAAGTCCAGAAATCTACCTGCATTTAAATCTGTGTCCTTCTCTCTAGAGGGAGAAAGATCATTTTTATAAAAGTGCAATGCCCATGCCCACGTTTACCTATGTAACAAACATGCACATCCTGCACTGTATCCCAGAACTCAAAATTAAAATTAAATTTAAAAAACTGCAATGCCTCTACTCTTTCATTTGGCTCTGAATCCCATTATCTTTTTGGCCTTCTCACAAGCTCTGATTAGATCTCCACTTTCAGCTTACTTCTCTCTCTTTCAACTGGAACCATTTCTGCACAAATATTAACAATCTTTTGTACCTCGTATCTGAAGGAACTAGAGTCGGTCTTCTGACTTTGACCTTCCTTCCACTGTAACTTTATTTCTCTACATCACTTCTTCTGAGTTGGTTTTTTATATTCATCTCCTTGATTTCCTTCTACATAATTGGCAGCTTTTCCTCAGGCTCCCTTTTTGGAATCTCCTGCTCTATCCACCCTCTATCTGGAGGCGCATCCCAGAGACAGTCCTGTGATTTCCCTTCTTCAGAGCCCCCATTCATTCTTTTAAATACAGATAGCCCCTGACTTACCTTGGTTTGACTTAATGACTTTCCCACTTTATGATGGTATGAAACTGATATGCATTTAGCAGAAATGGTACTTCAAGCAAACACACAACCATTCTGTTTTTCACTTTCAGTACAGTATTCAGTAAATTACATGAGATATTCAATACTTTACTATAAAATAGAATTTGTGTGAGATGATTTTGCCCAAGTGTAGGCTAACATAAGTGTTCTGGGCATGTTTAAGGAAGGCTGGGCTAAGCTGTGATGTTTAGTAGGTTAAATGTACTAAATGCACTTTTGACGTATAGTATTTTCAACTTGATGAGTATATTGGGGCATAAGCCCATGGTAAATCAATGGGCATCTGTTTCAACCACATATCAACAATATTTTCTCCTCTAAGATTATGCACTGGCACAGGGACAAGAAGGAGAGGAGGAATACATGAACTTGAAAACTTCTGCACACTTCCTGATATTATGCCTTTCTGCATCCCAGAAGAACTCTCATGGATGAGGAGTCTTACAAAACTCCAGCCATTTTCCTGGAAAGAACAGTTTGAATTCTTGTTGGCTAATCTTCATGGCCAAAGGCACACAGGGAGGGCAGACCTGGGTCTCACCAGCTCCCACTCTTTCCTCCCGTCATGGCAGGCACATGCCAATACTCTTTCCCAGCGAATTGGAACATAGCCCCATAAGCTTTCCCCAAAGAGCTGTCACGTCATCCACTTCCAATTTATTTGGTCTGTCATAGCAGATGCACCTAATTTGCCATCCTTGGCCCAATTTCCTAAATTTAATGATCTTTTCGTTAAAGAATGTTTCTCCTTCTCCAATTTAGGGAGTCCGTTGAAATGGTAAAAAATGTTTTAATATTATGAATCATTCCATGGAACATCTCTAATATCTACATCAACTAACAACTCTTCTTATTTAGGTTGGTAATATGATTTTTTCTCTAGATTTTTTCCTTTCTGAAGGCTTAAGTTCACAATTTATAAAAATCTATAGCCCTTTCCATCATAAAAGGGGTCAGCCATTGTACTAGTCCGTTCTCATGCTGCTGTGAAGAAATACCCGAGACTGGGTAATTTATAAAGGAAAGAGATTTAATCGATGCACAGTTCACCACAGCTGGGGAGGCCTCAGGAAACTTATAATCATGGCAGAAGGCGAAGGGGAAGCAAAGCACCTTCTTTACAAGGTGGCAAGAAGAAGTACAAGCAGGGAAATGCCAGATGCTTATAAAACCATCAGATCTCATGAGAACTCACTCACTATCACGAGAACAGCATGGGTGAAACCACTCCTATGATTAGATCCACTGGGTCCCTCCCAAAACATGTGGGGATTATGGGAACTACGATTCAAGATGAGATTTGGGCGGGACACAGCCAAACTATATCAGCAATACAATATTTCAGTTGAGATGTACCAAGCTCGCCTACTATAGGTCTTAGCACAGACCCAAAAACAATAGGCCGTACACAGTGACTCACACCTATAATCCCAGCACTTCAGGAGGCTGAGGCGGGTGGATTACGAGGTCAAGAGATCAAGACCATCCTGGCCAACATGGTGAAACCCTGTCTGTACTAAAAATACAAAAATTAGCTGGGCGTGGTGATGCGTGCCTTAGTCCCAGCTACTCGGGAGGCTGAGGCAGGAGAACTGCTTGAACCCGGGAGACAGAGGTTGCAGTGAGCCGAGATCGTGCCACTGGCACTCCAGCCTGGGTGACAGAGCAAGACTCCGTCGCAAAAAAAAAAAAAAAAAAAAATGTCCAGGAGTCCTCCTTGCCAGGGCCCAGCAGATAAGACTGGAATATAAGAAGCTTGTCATATTAATAACAGTGTGAAATCTAGTGCGGATATCAGTCCTGTGCTCTAGCTTGGCGACAGAGTGAGACTCCATCTTCAAAAAAAAAAAAAAATTCCGTGTAACCTAAACTACACAGAGGTGTGGAATCTTGTTTGCTCTGTTGGAGTCCTTGGAGTAAATGTAATTCTCTTAAAGAAGAAATAAGGAGTCTGAAGCAAAAAGTCCAATCTGCTACTTTTCGTTTGGGTTATCAAAAATGTTTCTAGAAATAGATTCTAGAAAATAACTTTTTTCATTTCTCAGCCTCAGATCTTCTTTCCAATTACATAAGAAAATATTCTTGGCAGTGATAATATTTGGTGAGCTCATCAATTTCAGTTAAGAAAAAAAGTTCAAGGAATAATTATGGAGCTCTGTCCTCATGCAATAAGAACTTGTTTCTCTCTGTTTTGATTCAATCCCCATTTCCTCCTTAAACTGGATGTGTTTTAAAACTCTCATTCACTAAATAAGATACACTTGGATTCTTTGGATGCTTGATTTAGTAATCATTGTCCCTTATATTCTAAACACTTTAGGTCTGAGAACAAAGATGTTTGCCAATCCATATACCAGGATAATAGTGGTAATAGGCTTCCCAGAAATGAATAGGGGTTTTTACTTTGCAACTTCTATTTCTGAAGTCATGGCATGAAAATTATATCCCCAAATCTATTTGCGTTATTGTTTTCTTATCCAGCTTAATAAACACTTCCACTAGTTCTTCTTTTTTTAAAAAAAAATTTCTTTCTCCCTAATTTATTGGGGTACAGGTGGCATTTGGTTACATGAGTCAGTTCTTTAGTGGTTATTTGTGAGATTTTGGGTACCCATCACTGGAGCAGTATACACTGCATCATATTTGTCATCTTTTGTCCCTTGTTCCCCTCCCACTCTTTCCCCTAAGTCCCCAAAGTCCATTGTATCATTCTTATGCCTTTGCGTCCTCATAGCTTAGCTCTCACATATCTGTGAAAACACACAATGTTTGGTTTTCCATTCCTGAGTTACTTCACTTAGGGTAATAATCTCCAGTCTCATCCAGGTCACTGCAAATGCTGTTAATTCATTTCTTTTTATGGCTGCACAGTATTATATCATATATATATGACATATATATCTATATATACATATATCATATATAGATATATCCCTATATCTATATATAGCTATATATACATATATCTATATATGATATATCTATATATAGATATATATACGTATATGATATATGTATATATACACATATATAGAAATAAAGATATATGATATATCTATATATAGCTATATATGTATATATCTATATACATATGTATATGTAGCTAGATATGTATATATCTATATGATATATACCACAGTTTCTTTATCCACTCATTGATTGATGGGCATTTGGGTTGGTTCCGCGATTTTGCAATTGTAAATTGTGCTGCTATAAACGTGTGTGCAAGTATCTTTTTCGGATGATGACTTCTTTTCCTCTGGGTAGACACCCAGTAGTGGGATTGCTGGATCCAATGGCAGCTATACTTTTAGTTCTTTAAGAAATCTCCACACTGCTTTTCATAGTGGCTATACTAGTTTACATTCCCACCAGCAGTGCAGAAGTGTTCCCTCTTTACTGCAACCACACCAACATCTAGTTTATTGATTTTTTGATTATGGCCATTCTTTCAGGAGTGATGTGGTATTGCAATGTGGTTTTGATTTGCATTTCCCTGATCATTAGTGATGTTGAGCATTTATTCAAATGTTTGTTGGCAATTTGCATATCTTCTTTTGAGAATTGTCTATTCATGTCCTTATCCCACTTTTTGGTAGGATTGTTTGTTTTTTTCTTACTGATTTGTTTGAGTTCGTTGTAGATTCTGGATATTAGTCCTTTGTCAGATGTATAGATTGTGAAGATTTTCTCCCACTCTGTGGTTTGTCTGTTTACTCTGCTGACTGTTCCTTTTGCTGTGCAAAAGCTCTTTAATTTAATTAGGTCCCAGTTATTTGTTTGCTTTTATTGCATTTGCTTTTGGGTTCCTGGTCATGAAATCCTTGCCTAAGCCAATGTCTAGAAGGGTTTTTACAAAGTTATTTTCTAGAATTTTTATGGTTTCAGGTCTTGTATTTAAGTCCTTAATCCATCTTGAGTTGATTTTTGTATAAGGTGAGAGATGAGGATCCACTTTCATTCTCCTACATGTGGTTAGCCAATTATCCTAGCACCATTTGTTAAAAAGGGTGTCCTTTCCCCACTTTAAGATTTTGTTTGCTTTGTCAAAGATCAGTTGGCTGTAAGTACTTGGGTTTATTTCTGGGTTCTCTATTCTGCTCCATTGGTCTATATGCCTATTTTTATACCAGTACCATGCTGTTTTGGTGACTATGACCTTATAGTATAGTTTGAAATCAGGTAGTGTGATGCCTCCAGATTTGTTCTTTTTGCTTAGTCTTGCTTTGGCTATGTGGGCCAAAGCAAGACTTTTTTGGTTCCGTATGAATTTTAGAATTGTTTTCTCTAATTTTGTGAAGAATGATGGTTGTATTTTGATGGGGATTGTATTGAATTTGTAGATTGCTTTTGGCAGTATAATCATTTTCACAATATTAATTCTAACCATCCATGAGCATGGGATGTGTTTCCATTTGTTCATGTCATCTCTTATTTCTTTTAGCAGTGTTTTGTAGTTTTCCTTGTGGAGGTCTTTAGCCTCCTTGTTTAGGTATATTCCTAAGTATTTTATTTTTTTGCAGCTATTGTAAAAGGGTTTGAGTTCTTGATTTGATTCTCCTCTTGGTCTCTGTTGGTGTACAAAAGAGCTACTGATTTGTGTACATTAATTTTGAATCTGGAAACATTGCTGAATTCTTTTATCAGTTCTAGGAGCTGTCTGGAGGAGACTTTTGGGTTTTCAAGGTAAATGATCATATTGTTAGCAAACAGTGACAGTTTGACTTCCTCTTTGCCAATTTGGATGCCCTTAATTTCTTTCTCTTGTCTGATTGCTCTGGCTAGGACTTCAATACTATGTTGAAGAGGAGTGGTAAGAGTGGGCATCCTTGTCTTGTTCTCATTCTTAGAGACAATGCTTTCAACTTTTCCCCATTCAGTATTATGTTGGCTGTGGTTTGTCATAGTTGGCTTTTATTACATTAAGGTATGTCCCTTGTATGCTAATTTTGCTGAGAGTTTTAATCATAAGGGGATGCTGGATTTTGTTGAATGCTTTTTCTGCATCTTATTGAGATAATCATGTGATTTTTCTTTTTAATTCTGTTTATATGGTGTATCATATTTATTGACTTGTATATGTTAAACCATCCCTTCATCCCTGGTATGAAACCAACTTGATTATGGTGAATTATCTTTTTGATATGTTGTTGGATTCACTTAGCTAGTATTTTGTTAAGGATTTTAGCATATATGTTCATCAAGGATATTGGTCTCTAGTTTTCTTTTTTGGTTGTGTCCTTTCCTGGTTTTGGTAGTAGAGTGATGCTGACTTCATAGAATGAATTAGGGAGGGTTCCCTCTTTCTCTGTCTTGTGGAATAGTGTCAAAAGAATTGGTACCAATTCTGCTTTGAATCTCTGATAGAATTCTGCTGTGAATCTGTCTGGTCCTGGACTTTTTTTGTTATTGGTAATTTTTAAATTAGCATTTCACTCTAACTGCTTGTTATTGGTCTGTTCAGGGTATCTCATTCTTCCTGATTTAAGCTAGGAGGGTTGTATTTTTCCAGGAATTTATCCATCTCTTCCACGTTTTCTAGTTTATGTGCATACAGGTAGGTGTTCATAGTATCCTTGAATGATCTTTTGTATTTCAGTGGTGTTAGTTGTAGTATCTCCTGTTTTGTTTCTTAGTGAGGTTATTTGGATTTTCTCTCTTCTTGCCTTGGTCAATCTTGCTAATGGTCTATCAATTTTATTTATCTTCTCAAAGAACCAGGTTTTAAATTTATCTTTTGTATTTTTTTGTTTCAATTTCATTTAGTTCTGCTCTGATCTTCGTTATTTTTTTCTTCTGTTGGGTTTGGGTTTGGTTTGTTCTTGTTTCTCTAGTTCCTTGAGGTGTGACCTTAGATTGTCTGTTTGAGCTCTTTCAGACTTTTTGACGTAGGCCTTTAGGGCTAAGAACTTTCCTCTTATCTGTATCCCAGAGGTTTTGATAGGCTGTGTCATTATTGTCTTTCAGTTCAAATAATTTTTTATTTCTATCTTGATTTCGTTTTTGACCCAATGCTCATTCAGGACCAGGTAATTTAATTTCCATGTATTTGCATGGTTTTAAAGGTCCCTTTTGCAGTTGATTTCTAGTTTTTTTTCCACTCTGGTCTGAGAGAGTGCTTGATATAATTTCAATTTTCTTAAATTTATTGAGACTTGTTTTGTGGCCTATCACATGGTCTATCTTGGAGAGAGTTCCATGCCCTGTTGAATAGAATGTGTATTCTGCAATTGTTGGATGAAATGCTCCATATATATCTGTTAAGTCCATTTGTTCAAAGGTATAGTTAAATCCATTGTTTCTTTGTTGACTTTCCGGCTTGATGAGCTGTCTATTGCTGTCAGTGGAGAATTGAAGTCCTCCACTATTATTGTGTTGCTGTCTGTCTCATTTCTTAGGTCCATTAGTAATTTTTTCATAAATTTGGGAGCTCCGGTGTTAGATGTATATATGTTTAGGATTGTGACATTTTCCTGTTGGATAAGGCCTTTACCATTATATAATGTCCCTCTTTGTCTCTTTTAATGGCTGTTGCTTTAAAGTTTGTTTTGTCTGATGTAAGAATAGCTACTCATGCACACTTTGGGTGTCCATTTGCATGAAATGCCCTTTTCCACCCCTTTACTTTAAGTTCGTGTGAGTCCTTATGTGTTAAGTGAGTCTCCTGAAGGCTGCAGATAGTTGATTGGTGAGTTCTTATCCATACTGTGGTTCTGTATCTGTTTGTTGTTGTTGTTGTTGTTGTTTGTTTGTTTTTTTGACAGAGTTTTGCTCTTGTTGCCCAGACTGGAGTGCAATGGTGCGGTCTTGGCTCACTGCAACCTCTGCCTCCCGGGTTCAAGCAATTCTCCTGCTTCAGCCTCCCAAGTAGCTAGGATTACAGGTACCTGCACCATGCCTGGCTAATTTCTATATTTTCAGTAGAGATGGGTTTTCACCATGTGGACCAGGCTAGTCTCAAACTCCTGACCTCAGGTGATCCACCCACCTTGACCTCCCAAAGTGCTGGGATTACAGGCATGAGCCACTGCACCCAGCCGGTTCTGCATCTTTTAAGTGGAGCACTTAGGCCATTTACAATCAATGTTACTATTGAAATGTGAGGTAGGGTTGCATTCATCATGCTCTTTGTTGTTTAGGAATTTTGGATTTTTTTGTTTTTTGTTTTTGCTTTTTAACTTTTAGTTTTGTTTTATAGGTTCTGTGTGATTTATGCTTTATAGAGTTTCTGTTTTGATGTGTTTCCAGGATTTGTTTCAAGATTTAGAGCTCCTTTTAGCAGTTCTTGTAGTGGTGGCTTGATAGTGGTGAATTATTTCTCTCAGTATTTGTTTGAAAACGACTATGTCTTTCCTTTATACATGATACTGAATTTTGCTGAATACAGAATTCTTGGCTGATAATTGTTTTGTTTGAGGAGGCTGAAGATAGGGCCCAATCCCTTCCAGCTTGTAGGGTTTCTGCTGAGAGATCTGCTATTAATCTGATTAGTTTTCCTTTATAGGTTACCTGGTGCTTCTGTTTCACAACTCTTAAGATTCCTTCCTTCGTTTTAACTTTGGATAACCTGATGACAATGTGCCTAGGTGAAGATCTTTTTGCGATGTATTTCCCAGGTGTTCTTTGTGCTTCTTTTATTTGCATGTCTAGGTCTCTAACAAGGCTGGGGAAGTTTTCCTCGTTTATTCACCAAATATGTTTTCCAAGCTTTTAGAATTGCCTTCTTCCTCAGGAGCACCGATTGTTCTTAGGTTTGGTCATTTAACATAATCCCAGACTTCTTGGAGGCTTTGTTCATATTTTCTTATTCTTTTTTCTCTGTCTTTGTTGGATTAGGTTAATTCAAAGTCCTTGTCTTCGAGCTCTGAATTTCTTTCTTCTACTTGTTCAATTCTATTGCTGACAGTTTCTAGAGCATTTTGCATTTCTGTAAGTGTGTCCAATGTTTCCTGAAGTTTTGATTGTTTTTTTCTTTAAATTAGCTATTTCCTCAAATATTTCTCCCTTCACTTCTTGTATCATTTTTTGGATTTCCTTGCATTGGGCTTTGCCTTTTTCTGGTGCCTCCCTGATTAGCTTAATAACTAACCTCCTGAATTGTTTTTCAGGTAAATCAGGAAATTCATCTTGGTTTGGATCCATTGCTGGTGAACTAGTGTGATTTTGGGGGGTGTTCAAGAGCTTTGTTTTGTCATATAACAAGGGTTGGTTTTCTGGTTCCTTCTCATTTGGGTAGACTCTGTCAGAGGGAAGTTCTAGGGCTGAAGGCTGTTGTTCAGGTTTTGTTTTGTTTTTTCCCCCACAGAATGTTCCCTTGATGTAGTACTCTCCTCCTTTTCCTATGGATATGGCTTCCTGTAGCCGAACTGCAATAATTGTTGTCTCTTTTCTGGGTCTAACCACCCAGCGAGTCTACCCGGCTCCGGGCTGGTACTGGGGGTTGTCTGCACAGAGTCCTGTGATTTGAACCGTCTATGGGTCTCTCAGCCGTGGATACCAGTGCCTCTTCTGGTGTAGGTGGCAGAGGATACAATGGACTCTGTGAGGGTCCTTAGCTTTGGTGGTTGAATGCTCTATTTTTGTGCTGATTGGCCTCCTGCCAGGAGGTGGTGCTTTCTAGAGAGCATCAGCTATAGTAGTGTGGAGAGGCACAGATGGTGGGCAGGGCCCTAGAACTCCCAAGATTAAATGCCCTTTGTCTTCTGCTACCAGGGTGGATAGTGAAGGACCATCAGGTGGGGGTAGGGCTAGGCGTGTCTGAGCTCAGACTCTCCTTGGGTGGGTCTTGCTGCAGCTGCTGTGGGAGATGGGGGTGAGATTCCCAGGCCACTGGAGTTGTGTACCCAGAAGGATTATGGCTGCCTCTGCTGAGTCATGCACGTTGTCAGAGAAATAGGGGAAAGCTGGCAGTCACAGGCCTCACCCAGCTCCCATGCAAAGACATAAGAGCTGGTCTCACTCCCACCATGCCTCCCCCAACAGTCTGCTTCCAGGTGGAGGGCAAAGAAGAGCTTGAAAACTTTCCTGAGGCTTTCCTCCTTCCAGCTGCAAAAGAAAAGGGCTTTAGTTCTTCCCCTTCCTCTGAAGTCTGCATGCCAGATTCGCACTCTCCCCCAAGTTCTGGCCAGGAGGCTTCTTGCCCAGTTCAAATTGTTACAAAGGCCAGCTAGAAAATTCCTTCCCCCTGTGGAGTTTTACCCCCTGTTCCTCTGGCCACCCTCCCTATGGATCCCTGCGGTGCCAGGCAGGAATGGGCTGCTTGGGGACCCAGCGAGCTCCCAGGGCCTTTCTGCTGCTTCCTCTACTCCTGTATTTCGCTGGGGTCGGCTCTCTAACTTGACTCAACTCCAGGTAAAGTCAGAAACTTCTCCCACAAACAGACCTTCAGCTTCTCCAGTGGGGGTGTGTTTTCAGGAGAGGAGGGCCCCCCTTTCCCACTTCTGTAGTTGGGGTTACTCATAGTATCTGGGGTGTCTTCGAGGTCCTGCAGGAGCAGTCAGCTTCCTTCAGAGGGTCTGTGGCTCCTCTCAGGATTGCTGGTTTGTTCCTGCAGTTGATCTGGAGCTAAAATTCACATTGCAAGCCTCCACATGCTGCTCTGTCCGGAGCTGCAATCTAGTCCTGCCTCCCATCCGCCACGATCCCTGCAAATCCCCACTAGTACTTCTTAGTTTAAAATTTGTCTTGGCTATATGAGGTTTAAAAAACTAATGTAACCAAATGATTTGTGAATATTCTATTTTATATGCTATCTTGTTTAGTATGTCAGAATTTATTCTTATTTTTCACTCTTTCCCTAAAGCCTGAAAGAAGGGAAGAACAGGTTCCACATTCTCCCTATGAGACCTACTCATGATATATTCAGTTGTCCGTAATGTCTGACACCAGAAATGTCGGAGGGCTTCTATAGAGAGTTCATTAAAGTAAAGCTATTGAAGATATGTAGAAAGAAAAAAATGTTAATCAGATTAAGTCAATTTAATTCTTTAATTTCACTTGTTGAACTGTCAGTATAAAGAAATTTGGGTCTGATATATTAAAGGTTAAGATGAATAGCAACCAGTCTATTTCAAGGAGATCTAATATTTCCATACCAATAGCAGAAGGTAAGGAAGAACTAGGTACTAGGTAACCTGCAGCATTAATCCTTTATTAGAAAATATTCTTCTCCCAAACTACCATTCAGTAATACTAATTTATGTTTATAAATCAATGTGGGTGGTTTCCTTGTTTGATTCAATGAGCCATGTCTTTAAGATTTGACACAGGGACAAATAATTCCAAATTTTTTCCAGGTAAGGCTTTAATAACAGCAATGATTTGTCTAATTATTCCTCTGGTTTTGAACACAAATTAACAATTTCCCCCTTTTTAGAAATAATAACAGAAACATTTTAACTTTTTCTAGTTAAAAACACAGCAATGAGCATCTTTGCTTATAAAATCATACTACGTGTAAATTATTTTCTTGATAGTGCAATTTCAAGTCAGAAGTTAGGATATAGAAAAAAATCCCACAGGAAAAAATAGGTCAAGATTATAGTGAGGTGGGAAAACAAGTAAGAAAAACTCCCAAAACAAGGTGCTATTTTTAAAATCTCATAAAAACAAGAGAAGAGAAAATTTTGTGAGCTTGAAAAAAAGTTAGTAGAGCTAGCTAACCAATCTTTCTTCTAAAATTTGGGAAAATCAAAGGAAGCAATAAAAACATATTGTGATGAATCCCATGCTATAACAAAGAGAAAAGAAGGGGCATGCTGGAAAGACATGTTTAGGAAAAGAAAAAGGAGTGTGTGTGTGTGTGTGTGTGTGTGTATGTGTGCAATTTCTAGCTCTATCCATAAAGAGGTCAAGAAACAATGACCAGCTCACTATGAACACACATTCACAGCATCCAGACTATGGTCTGAAAGATCATTTCCATTTTTAAAAAAGAGGGGTTCTTGGAACATTGACTGTGGACAGGAAGTATACAAAATGAAACTGGGACATTTTGACATACCAGATAGCATAGAAGCTATAAAAAGCTACTAGGTTTGTGTCAAAAGGACACAAGAGTCAATTCAAAGAGGCTTATATTCACCAAGGGTAGGATAATTTGAACCTTAATAAAGATACAGATTTCAATGGGTTAAAAACTATCAAATATGTTTAAACTTAAGAGTCTGTAATGACTACCAACAAGAGAATATCAATCTATGTATCCTGCCTTTTCTATATAGCCGCTATCCCTGGGTAATCAAGTAGCAGATGAGCAGAAGTGTCGTTTTACAAAATTATTACAGCCAATAAGTGAAAACAAAATGATAGAATTAAAATATTACCATTTGTAAACTCCTGTGAATTAAAGGGTCCTGAGCATTGAGCATCAAAGGCTGCTAACATCAAGAAAGAGAAAGACATAATGTGCTTCATGATGAATGAACACACCACCACTCTAACCTTGCCAAAGGGATCAAATTGATTCTGATCAAGACTCTGGATCCAGCTGCCAATATGCAGGAAAAAGCAACATGTTGCCCTGAAGCATGAGAACTCACTTAGCAAAAGCCAAGCAACAGGAAACTACAGCTCACAAGTGTAGGCTCTTCCAACAAATGAGTTAGGAGATAAGAAAAAAGATAGATTGAAAGGAAGTTAAAGGTATTGAAGGAAGACAGAGACCCTCTCATATTGTTTTATACTCAGTACCTGTTTTAAGAAAAAACAGCAAGGAAGTAAAACCAAAGACAGGCAGCCTGGCGCCAGGCCAGAAACCAGGTCTGAGCATGCCTGGCCTAAACCCAGTAGTTAAAAATCAACTCATAACTTAGAAACCAGTGTTATTCATAGATTCCAAACATTGTATAGAAGAACACTGTGAAACTCCCTGCCCTGTTCTCGTTCTTTCTGACCACCGGTGCATGCAGCCTCTGTCATGTACCACCTGCTTGCTCAAATCAATCATGACCCTTTCATGTGAAATCTTTAGTGTTGTGAGCCCTTAAAAGGGACAGAAATTGTGCATTCAGGAAGCTCGGATTTTAAGGCAGTAGCTTGCCGATGCTCCCAGCTGAATAAAGCCCTTCCTTCTACAACTAGGTGTCTGAGAGGTTTGGTCTGCGGCTTGTCCTGCTACAGTATCAATTTTAAGAAATGAGAAGGCTAAACTACAGTATCTAGGGATGTAAATTAGGATAACAAAACAATACAGTAATAATGTAAGGAAATGAGTCCTCTAAAAGCTGTGAGAGTAATTCCTCATGGAGGTAGAGAGCTGTGGTTGGTCCTGGACATTCTGGGGGCCTTCTGGAGTGGCTGGAGAGTTCTTTTTCTTTCTTTCTTTTCTTTTCTTTTCTTTTCTTTTTTTTTTTTTTTTTGAGTCAGGGTCTCACTCTAACACCCATGCTGGAGTGCTGGAGTGTGCTGATGCAATCTCAGCTCACTGCAGCCTCTGCCTCCGGGGTTCAAGCGATTCTCCTGCCTCAGCCTCCAGAGTAGCTGGGATTACAGGCATGCGCCACCACACTTGGCTAATTTTTGTATTTTCAGTAGAGATGGGGTTTCACCATGTTGGCCAGGCTGGTCTCGAACTCCTGACCTCAGGTGATCCACCTGCCTCAGCCTCCCAGAGTGCTGAGATTACAGGGGTGAGCCACCGGGCCTGGCCTTTTTTGTTTCATTTTTTTTTTTTTTTTTTTTTTGAGATGGAGTCTCGCTCTGTCGCCCAGGCTGGAATGGAGTGGTGCAATCTCAGCTCACTGCAACTTCTGCCTTCTGGGTTCAAGCGATTCTCATGCCTCAGCCTTCCGAGTAGCTGGGATTATAGGTGCCCGTCACCTCGCCCAGCTAATTTATTTTTATTTTTAGCAGAGACAGGGTCTCCCCATGTTGGCTAGGCCAGTCTCCAACTCCGGACCTCAAGTGATCTGCCCGCCTTGACCTCCCAAAGTGCTGGGATTACAGGCATGAGCCACTGTGCCCAGCCTGGATAGTTATTTTTCTTCATCTGTGAAGTGGGTACAGAGATCTTAAAAGAGACAAAATCAGAACAAAACTGACTAATTTGCAAGCAGGAAGCAAGAATGGAAAAGAATAGCGGTAATGTAAATTGAAGTACTTGCAGGATTGAAAAGAGAACTGTTTCTTAAACCTAATTATTAAAAGATAAAACTGAGGAATTTTTTTTTTTTGGTCCATCATCCACTGACACAGAAACCTAGAGGAATTTTTGGAATACAACCTAACTTTACATCTCGAGGAACTAGGAAAAGAAGAGCAGACTAAATCCAAAGTTAGCAGAAGGAAGGAAATAATAAAGATCAGGCAGAATTATTTCTACTAGAAAAACTATAGAAAAAAATCAACAAAAATAAGCGTTGGTTTTTTGAAAAAATAGAGAAACCCTCAGCTAGACTAAGAAAAAAGGGGGGAGTTTTAAATAAATAAAATACAAATAAATGTGGAGGCTAATTAAAACTTAGCGTTAAGATGAGGATGAAATAAGAGCATGGTTGTCATATTCATTGTTAAAACTTCTGAAGAGATTAAGGTTTTCCCAGTAAATTCTTTTAGTTGGATAAAATGGCTGAAGAAAAACAGACAAACATGTAACTCTCCTATATCTGTCTCATAAACACAATATACATGCATGTATGTTAGGTGTGGGACATGGAACAAGAAAATTGCCTGGAATAAAATAGGTAATAAACTATCTAGATTTTTGAGAGAATTTTGTTGTGCAAAGGGCCATCACTTGGACTAAAAGAGGCTGTAGCTGGTACTTAAAAAGCCACATAGGCACCCATGCTTCTACTAGAAGGAAGCTGGCTAAGAAAGCTGCTCAGCTCTCAAGGAAGGCGTTTTCTTCAATGCTCTCTCAAGGTGTGGTTAAGGACGATAATGGACAAAAGGAGGACCCCTCAGAGAGCTGAGCAAAGGGGCACGGAGAACAATGGGCTGGGAAGGTCATGTCAGAGAGGAGACCACATCTCACCCTGAATACGAGCCCCTCAGCACATATGCTCTGCACAACTTTGGAATTGTTATTTACTAGTGACTTCTCCTATTTCTGCCCTTTCAGAAGAGGATAGTGTACAGGTGTTATCCCTTCCCATTGCCTTTTTGGAGTGTAAAGGGCAGATACCTTGTCTCTAGTTATCAAATCTCCAGATCAAAAGTCAGATCTAGACCCAATGTAGAGGCTGTTGTGCGTCACTTGGAGATCCTGAACTTTGAGAGTAGTGATTGGTTGGAAATTTTGGATATGTCCTTCGGGGAGAGGTTGAGTGTGATTTGCACTGAGAAAGAAGAGGAAAATAAATATTTGGCAGGCCCTGAAAAATTACATGACTGCTTATCCATTTCTGGGTTTCTATTTTATTGCAGAAATTGCATTTCCTAACTCTATCAAGCTCAAGTGCAGTTATGAGATTTACCTTAGGCAATGTAGTGTGAGTGGAAATCATGTGTTTCACGTCTAAGAGGAAGACTTTAAAGCTGGTGTATGCTTCTCCATACTCCTCCCCAGCCCATTCTGCTATAATTACTGAAAATATTCCAGTAGTCTGTCATAGTATGTTACTGACTGAAGACACAAGTGATGCAGTTATCTGAAAAATATTTTGAGGGAAAAGATAACATTATCTTCCTCTGGAAAGGTTTTTTTTTTTTTTCTTTCCCTTTTTGGGGGCACTAGAAACAAGGATTCCTTTAATCAGTTCCAAGACTTGAGATTATCTGCTCATCCAGTTGATTTGAACTTGGTTCAGCCATGCTGACTTAGACACAACCCTTGGCTGGCTGGGGACTCTCTGACATTGCCCTGCAGCTCTGGGATGTTGTCACAATTGTGGCTCAGTCCATGAATAGCTACTTTTTGATGACAAATGCTTCTAGAGAAAGAGGTGCCATATAAAGAGCTAAAGTCTCTTGATTCTTTTCAATACTTTTGACCTAGCAATTCTTTACATTTTGTTATTTATTAAAAGGAAGTTGATTCTACAAAGTATACATATTTCAAAACAACTTGTTGTACATGATAAATATATACCATTTTTCTTTGTCAATTAAACAACTTGTTTAATGTCTAAAAAAAGGAAGATACCCTTAGCTGGAGTGGTGAAATGACTTATCTAGTCTTCTGTTACTGTTAGCTGAAGTAAACTTTTATTATCTGTATCTCCAAGTTCTCTTGGAGGCACTCACTATGTTGTCCAGGTAATGACTATATTTGGTTTCCTTAATGATCGCCTGTGCATTATTATTTACTATAACAAAATTTTTCTAATTTGTCATGTTTTTGTTTTTCTCTTGCTTTCTAAAAGCTCAAATTTGAAGGTTACTCATTGATCCAACTGAGTCTTTGTTGATTTTATACATAATTTTATTGTTCTATATTCTTGCAAGTATCCTGTAATAAATTAATTTTAAATACAAAGAAAAAGAGGCAAAATGCAAGTAATTCACCAAAAACACAAGATGCAAATTAAAAAATGGAAATGGTTGATCTTATTTTGAGGGAACAGGATTATACATCGCAAAAATCAAATGAACATGCAAAACATAACTCTGAATATTCAAGAGGTCATTGATAATATTCCAGACATTACTCAATATAATTTTTATCTGAGTAACTCCCTATCTGCATTTGTTTCTTCTTAATTTTTTGAAAGAAAATAGAGTTTCTGATAATACTTTATTAATTTGTGCATTACCTAGAGAGTTATCATGCAATCATAGTCTAAATTTTTAGTGTAGATTGCCTAGCATTTATATAATTCATTGTCATATTTGTCCCTGAAGTCAATAGTTCAATGCCAGCTCCACTGATGTTGGTTACTCCATCTGTTTCATGACTTTGTAAGCTTCTAATTGCCTATATTAAATTCTTTTTTTTTTTTTTTTTTTTGAGACAGAGTCTCGCTCTGTCGCCCAGGCTGGAGTGCAGTGACGCAATCTCAGCTCACTGCAAGCTCCACCTCCCGGGTTCACACCATTCTCCTGCCTCAGCCTCCCGAGTAGCTGGGACTAAAGGCACCTGCCACCACGCCCGGCTAATTTTTTTTTTGTATTTTTAGTAGAGATGGGGTTTCACCATGTTAGCTGGGATGGTCTCGATCTCCTGACCTCGTGATCCGCCCGCCTCGTCCTGCCAAAGTATATTAAATTCTTAATTCACTCAGAGTGATTTCTCTTTCCTGAGTCAAACATTGACTGATATAATCTTTGTTTCCACTGAATTTACTTTAATGTTTATTTGAAAGCCCTGATGGAAAGGTATTCTTTTGCCTGCCAAAACTAGTACTTGCTTCTTTCTTTAACCCCCTCCCTATTTTATCCATGTGGTTTGAATGAGTGTTGCCATGTTATTAGATATCTGACACCCAAGACTACTTTTAGTTGGCTCAGGGATGGCCAACTCAACTGACCTAAGATGAATCAAGCAAAGCTGGAATCCCTAAATTTGGGTCTAGAGAACAAGTCTTGAGTTTATCTCTATTGGTAAAGCTGTGAGATATAAGACATAGCAGTTTCCAGCAGCCATTTTTCCCACTCTTGTGAATGAAGCTGCTCTGATAGAATAAAGCTGACACATTGAGAGGAATGGAGATAAAAGGCAGAAAACTCTTTTTCTTTCAGCTTTGAGAATCAGTGAAATTTTTGCTCTTCTCAGACTTAATGGAGTCAACAGAGTTGTGTTTCTATCACGTACAACCAAAAAAGTCTTGAATTAAAAAAAAATCAGTTAATGTGAAGCCACTCAGTGGAAATGGCTATTCTTCAGTTGGCCAATATATGGAAGCTACAGTTTCAGAAAAAGGAGTTTATTAAGTGATAGCAATTACTAAGTGGTCAGTAGAGATGTTAGAGCTTATATTTTCCATATTAGTCAGAAAAAATAGATGCACATCCCTTGGTGCTTCTTCCATTTAATCTTTATTGACAAACACTTATGATTAAAGGTGGGTGAAATTAAGATGGTAGAGTTTAGATGGTTAATAAATATGGCACAGTAAATAACATCTTAAATTATTCTTTTTGTCCCAATAACATTATAGTGATGGATGCAATATAAAAACCAGAAACCAAAAATTACACAGCCAAGGTATTTAATATTGAAATTTTCACAGACCAAGGCAGGGAGTGGTGGCTCACACCTATAATCCCAGAACTTTGGGAGGCCAATGTGCGTGGATCACTTCAGCTCAGGAGTTCAAGACCAGCCTGGTCAACATGGTTAAACCTCATCTCTACTAAAAATACAAAAATTAGCCAGGCATGGTGGCTCATGCCTATAGTCCCAGCTACTCAGGAGGCTGAGGCGAGAGGATCACTTGAACCTGGGAGGCAGAGGTTGCAGTGAGCCGAGATCACGCCACTGCACTCCAGCCTGAGTGACAGGGCAAGACTGTCTCAATCAATAAAAAAAATTTTTTTTCACAGACCAGAAGTAGAATAGAAACTCCCCAAAGAGATGGAGGCGGAAGCCACAGTGAGATTAATATTGGCAGAGGCATCTGGGAGTTTGGTTCTTGAGGGGTAGCAGGGCCTGGAGGCCAGGAGGTGGAATGAAACTCCTTGTTTTGTCAAAGGACTCTGAAACACAATTGTGCTTGCTACTGAGACTTGGGCATTTATGAGCCTAGGAAGAACAGGAAGATAAAGGCAAGTCCTCATGGCTAGGTATTGCCGTGGGGACTTAATTTAATCCTGAGTGTCACTGCATATTGTGAGCACCAGCAATTCCATGCCTTCTATTTTAGACTATGGTCCTAGAGGATGCTAGAGGGAGGCAACCATGAGACAGAGTGGGAGAAAACAAGGAATAGAGAGAACAAACAAAGAAAAGTAAACAAAAATCTTTCTTCTTACTTTCTTAAAACCAAAATTTGCACACCCATTTAAATTGAATGCTAAGAAATACTACTAATGAACTCAACAATCAGAATATGAATTCACTCCATATTAAATTTACTTGATGGGACAATGTGACCAAGACTTTAGGGAAGCAAAAGAACAGTTTACATAAAACATAAGCAAAAAAAATTGGAAAACAAAGCCAAAGTAAAACAGAATCAATATTTCTGATTTAGAATTTCCAATAAAAGAGAATGGAGAGAATGGCTAAGAACAAATATCTGAAGAGATAATATCTGAGAATCTTGGAATTGAAGAAGAGTACCCACTGAATAGAAGGCAGGCTCAATAAAAATAAATCCACTCATAAGCACACCATAGTGAAGCTGCAGATCATCAAAGAGAAAGGGGAAAAGCTTAAGAGTTACCAGAGAGTAAAATC
Source organism: Pan troglodytes (assembly GCF_028858775.2). NCBI lineage: Eukaryota > Metazoa > Chordata > Mammalia > Primates > Hominidae > Pan > Pan troglodytes. The sequence continues at coordinate 108,044,387 of NC_072412.2, read as the reverse complement.
AGATTACTTGCAAGGGAAAGACAGACTGTGAGTGAGCAGACATCTCATCAGGAACAAGACGGGCTAGAAAACAATGGAATAATAGTCTCAAATTGCCTAGAGAAAAAAGTGTCAACCTAAAATTTTATAACTAGCCAAACTATCATTCAAGAGTCAGACAAAGGAAATACTAACAGCATTTTCCAATCATTGTCATTCACTAAAAGAATTGTTAGAGACTACTTCAGCAAGATTAAAAGTGACCCCAGAGGAGAGATGTGAGATACAGAAAACAATGTTGAACACAGAACCTGATAAAGTATATCAGCAAGTAATTATTGACCACTCAAATAATCACAAGTTTTTGTTCAGCTACCACCAAAACTCTTAAAAACAGTTACAATACTAGGAACGGGTGGGCAGTTTCCAATGAGTCATTAAACTGTGTTGAAATTTCTGTTGTGATATGGAGAGAAATACCAAACAATCATAAATTTTGTTAGAAAAACTTCAAGTCAAAGATTGTGCTGGGTATCTTCAATTTGCCTCTCTAGATCCAACTTTTCCCTTCTGGCTTCTCAGTGATGTGCCAGTGGAGCCCTCTTCAGAAGATTAAAGGGAGGCAGGAGAGTGAGGTTAGTGTACACAGCATCTTCTGTCTCCAAGTTTGTTCAGTTCTAGTACCCTTTCTTCCTCTGCCCTTCCAGGCCTACAGGGAAGTAATAACCCTGCTGTACCTTCTCCTAAGTTTCAGCACTATCCTGTACAGTTTATACCCATGTTGTTGCCTACCTACATACTTTTATTAACATCTTTTCAAATAGCTGAATATGAGTGAGCTATCTGGGACCTTGAATAATAGAAGCATACATGTTAAAAAATGCAAACTATGAAATAATAAAAATTTAATCTGTAGCACCTAAGCCAGTAGCAAGAATAAAGATTTAAACTCTAGCCAGGGAAATTAGGCAAGAAAAGAAATAAAAGGCATCCAAACTGGAAAGGAAGAAGTTAAATTGTCCTTGTTTGCAGACCATATGACCTTGTATATAAAAATTCCTGAAGCCCTGCAAAAATCGTGTTAGAACTAATGTATGAAATCAATAAAGCTGCAAGTTATAAAATCAACATACAAAAATCAGTAGCAGCTCTATACACTAACAACAAACTATCTAAAAATTTTTTAAATCCCACTTACAATAGCTACAAAGAAATAAAATACTTAGGAAACAATTTAACCAAGGAGGTGAAAGACATGTACACTAAAAACTGTAAAACATTTTCTATACTACCCAAAGCAAACTATGGATTTAAAGCAATCCTTATTAAAATTCTGATTACATTTCTCACAGAAATACAAAAACAACCCCTAAAATTTGTATAGCATTACAACAGACTCCAAATAACCAAAGCAATCTCAAACAAAAAGAACAAAGCCAGAGGCACCATACTACCTGACTTCAAAATCTATTACAAAGGTGTAGTAATCAAAACAGCTCTGTACTGGCATAAAAACAGACATGTAAACCAATGGAGTAGAATAGAGAGGCCTGAAAAAAAGTCCACGTTTATGGTCAGTTGATTTCCAACAATGGTGCTGAGAACATACAGTGGAAAGGATAGTCTGTTCAATAAATAATGTTGGGAAAACTGGATATCCAAAAGCAGAAAAAAGAAGTTAGATCCTTATCTCACACCATATACAAAAATCAACTCAAAATGGATTAAAACTTAAATGTAAGACCTGAAACTGTAAAACTATTAAAAGAAAACATAAGAGAAAAGCTCCATGACATTGGTCTAGGCAATGATTTTTTGGATATGAACCTGTAAACATGGGCAACAAAAGCAAAATAGACAAATGAGATTATGTCAAACTGAAAAGCTTCTGTATAGCCATGGAAACAATCAACAGAGTGAAGAAACCATCTACAGAATGGAAGAAAATATTTGTAAACCATACATCTAATAAGGGGTTGGTACTCAAAATATGTAAGGAACTCAAACAATTGAATCGCAAGGAAACAAATAATCTAATTAAGAAATGAGAGAAGGAGGGAGGAGGAGTTGATAGTGTGGCAAGAGAAACAAGAAACTGAAGAAGTTAAGGGAGAAGAGAGCTTCTGAAACTCTCTTCCAAAGGAGGAGATTTGAAAGCCATTGCAAAGGATCTGAAAATACATTTCTGAAAGGAAAGGAAATGGCCAAAAGGTATATGAAAAAATTCTCAACATCACTAATCATCAAATAAATGCAAATGAAAACCATAAGGACAGGAGTGACATCAGCAAGATGGCTGACTAGACTAGCTGGTGCTTGTGTCCCCTACAAGAAAGGACCAAAGCAATGAATACACAGCTAAGATTTGACTGGACTGTCAAAGGGAGAGTGCTAGAGTGCAATGGGGGAGTGGAGATGCACATGTGGTGATTAGAAGTCCAGGAGAGTAGCATGAAGACACCTGGGTTCTGTAGCCGTGTCTCCTCACCAACATCAGATCAGCCCAGAGACAAGAGGGACTTCCTATTGTGGGAAAAAGGTAGGCAGAAGATCCCCACAGTCCCCATTGCCACCACAAACACATACAGTTCTTACTACAGGAGATTTCCATGGTCCTCACAGCCTTACGCCCAGTTTGGAGGGCTGCTGGGAATTCACATAGCTGCATTGCCCCAGATTAGGAGCACAAAGTGTGTACTTTCCACTCCACACACACTCTTTGTGAGCCAAGCTGCTAAAACGTAGTATCATCTTGAGACCAGAACTGCTTCTGGAGTGCCCTGCTCTGGGAGCCAGTAGCCACTGCACCTCTCTAGCACTGGAGCTTCAACTTCATTATGCCAAGCCCACAGAGGTGGCTGAACACCAGAACCCCAACTATGCAGCTTAGGCCTGGTGCTGGCTGTGACGTGGTTTTGAACAGCAGGGAAATCAGCCCCTGCCACTGCACTTCCAGCCAGAGGAACAATCTGTCAGTCCTACCCACAGCAAACCTACCCTTGAGCCGACCAAACCACTGCATGCCCTCCCCCAAGCAGGAGAGACCCCTGAGTCCCTGAGCATCTGACACACCCTCAGTTCAGTGGAATGGCTATGTGCTCACTCACGGGACCTAAAAAACAGCCCTGCAGTGCCCCCAGCCCCTGAAGACATGCCCCTGGACTTCCCAATGGACCTGCACTTCCAATATGGGCTTGAGAAAGAGTCCTGCAGGCCACCCAAGAGGGCATGTCCCCAGGATCATCCAAGAGCTAAAAGCCCACACCCCACACCACAGCCCCATGGGCCATCCTTGGCAGGCATGCCTTTGAGCTGGTGAGCAGCCTTGAATCTATGTCTCAGACTTGAGAAGCATCTCTGTGGGATGTCCCTAGAAGACATGTTCCCAGGCCAGCTGAGCAGCCCTGTGTCCATATTCTGGGCCTACAAAAAACAGTGTGAGCCACCCTTGACAAAAACATCCCCAGGATAGGCAAGGAGCCATGCATCTATGTCCTGGACCTGAGTAATTGGCTCATTCCATTGGCTAACCCCAGCAGACATGTCCCCAGGCTTGTTGAATAGCTGTGCGCCTGTGTCCTGAGCTGAAGGAAATGCCCTGTCAGCCACCCCCAACACACACACACCAGGCCAGCTGAGAAGTGTGTGACTACATTCTGGGACTGACAAACACCCCTGTGGGCTGCTTCTTGCAAATATACCCCCAGGCCAATTGAGCAGCCTTGTACATGCAACCCAGGCCTGAGAACTTCCCTGCAAGCTGCACCTGGCAGGCATGCCTTCAGGTCAGCTGAGCAATGATGTGCCTGTGTTCCTGGCCAGAGTTACAGCTCCATGGTCCCAACCCTAGTGATCCAGACCCTGAGTTGGCCAATACACTGTGTGTTTGCACATACCCCTAATCTGAGAAACAGCCCAGCCAGCTTGCCGTTAGTTGAATGGATTACAGCTGAAGATATTACATGAAGAACACACCACTGCATCCACCTAGAACCAATGCCAATGCAGTTCACTGAAGTGACACCATAAGACCCATTTACATGAATAATTCTTTTCCTATAAAACCTACTCCATAAAACTGGAAGAGATGACTATACCACCAGATGCATAGAAATCAACATAAGAACACATCAACCATGAAAAAGCAAGGAAACATATAACCTCCAAAGGAAAACAATAATAGACCCCAATCATAAGGAAATACATGAAATGTCAGAAAAGGAATTCAAAACAATAAAGTTAATAAAACTCAGTGAGATACAAGAGAATGAACACAATCAATACAATGAAATCAGAAAAACAATTTATAATTTGAATGAGAAATTCAACAACAGACTAGACAATGCAGAGAAGAGGTTTCTGAACTTGAAGAAAAGTCTTTTGAAATCACATAGATGAATAAAAAAAGAATAAAAAAGAATGAAGAAAGCCTACAGGACTTATGAGACGCTATTAAGTGAACAAATATTGGTATCATGAGCATTCCAGACGAAGAGGGGGAAAGGTGAGGAAAACTTATTTAATAAAATAGTAGCAGAAAACTTCTTAAGTCTTGGAAGAGAGATGGATATCCAAGTCCAGTAAGCTCAAAGAAGTCCAAACAGATTTAATGCAAAAAGATCCTTTCCAAACAAAGTAGTAAGAGAAAAGCATCAAGTCACACATATGGGAATCTCCATTAGATAAACAGTGGATTTCTCAGCAGAAACCACGGAGAGGAGTGTTAGGGATATGTTGGCCAAAGGATTCGAAATTTTAATTAGATGAAAGGAATAAGTTCATGAGATCTATTGTACAACATGGTGACTGTAGTTAATAATAATGCATTCTATTCTTGAAAATTGCCATGAGAGTAGATTTTAATTGTTATCATCACAAAAAGGAAAAGCATGTGAGGTAATGTGTGTGCATTTAGCCATTTCACCATGTATACATATTTCAAATCAACATATTGTACACATAAATATACACCTTTTCGTCAATTAAAAATAATTTAAAACAAAAAAATACATGCCAAAAAGAAAAGAGAGTGTAGACACTGAATCCAACAGAAGTCAGAAAATACTGTATAAAAAGGCTAATAAATAGAAACCAAAATTACATGATGGAAATAATTCTAAATATGTCAGTATCTCAGTATATATCAACATATGAAATCACACAACTAAAAGGCAGATATAATCACATCTAATAAAATTCTGTCACATATATGATAGACACACTTGAAACTACACAGGAATGTTAACATTAAGGAAGTATAGTTAAAAATATGGAGCGTAAAAGTACCAACCTAAATGATAAATTAGTGTAGCAATACTAATATGGAGAAAATACCACTAAAAACAAAACATCTTAATAGAGGTAAAGTGAGATACTAATTAATTATAAAAGAACAATTTGACAGGAAGTCATAAAAGTCATAAACTTGTATATACCTAATAATAGCTTGTTCTAATATATGTTGAAGTTTCATCTGAAGTGTATATAATGGGCTGGGCCCATTGACCCATTCCCATAATTCCAGCACTTTGGGAGGCTGAAGCAGGAGCATCACATGAGCCCAAAAGTTCAGAACAGACCAGCCTGAGCAACATAGTAATACCCTATTTCTATTTAAAAAGAAGTTTTTAAAAGTAAAGTATATATAATAAGAAGGAACATGTACTGTTCTCAAGTGCACATAAGATATACACAAAAGCAAACCACATTCTCTCTCTTTAAAATGGAATACAAAACAGCAATAAGAATAAATGAACTACTGATTCACAGAACCATGGGATGGAATCCCAGAAGCAATGTCGAGCAAAAGCAGCCAGTGAAAGAGTGTATACTGAGTTAGTCCACGTATATTCAGTTTAGGAAAAGGCAAAACCAATAAAATGGTGTAAGTTAGAATAGCGGTTATTTCTGAGGGTGGGTAATGATTAAAGGGGGCCAAGGAGGCTACAATTCCGTATCTTGACTAGGGTGCTGGTTGCAAAAATTCATTGAAATTTGTATTATAATTTGTGGCTTTTATGCATGCTTGTTATACTTAAAAAAAAAGTTTACTGAAAAAATTACTAGGTACCAAGCCCTAATGGAAGGCTCAACACATCATATTCTCTGAGCATAACATATAATATAATATAATATATTATAATGTAATATAATAATAATAAAAATATGGTCATCAGAGATAATGAAAATATAGAAATTATAATAGAAAGATAATTAAAAGGTCATAAATTATTGTGAAGAACAGCTTAAAAATAAAAATATACTTAATGATTTTCCCCCACATATTAGTCTAATTTTTAATACACAAATATGATATTGGACAATGCAAAAGGTTAATGAGGCATTTTGCTTAGGAATTGCTAGTTAACTTTCTTACTTCCTATAGCTTCATTGTGGATGGAGGTGGCAGAGAGGAGGTAACAGAAATGATTTGTTGGCCTTGGGAAATGATGTAAAAGCCAAACCTCATGGGATTTTACTCAGCTCCATTTTGCGGAAGTGATCCAAACCTGTATCACGTCCTTACATCCCAATGCCAAGGTTTCTAGAGAGACATCTGTGAAAACACTTTCTGCAGACAGCATCATGCCTTTTTTTTTTTTTTTAGGTGAGAAAAACAAATGGTCACCTTAGGAAAAATTAAGTTCAAATAGCTGTGTTTGTGCATGCACTCATGCGAGTTACATGTTACAGGGACAGAGAGGGGGAAGAGACAGAATTAATAGAGATGGTCTGAGTTTCAAAACTTTCATTGGTTGGTGTTATGAACTGAATGTCTGTGCTTCCCCCAGATTCATAGTTGAAGCTCTAATTCCCAATATACTGGTATTTGGAGTTGGGGCCTTGGGAGATAATTATGTTAAATGAGGTTATGAGGAGGGGTCCTCATGATGGGATTAGTGACCTTTATAAGAATGGACACCAGAGAGTCCTACTCCCCCGCAGCTTCCCACAGCAAGGAAAGGCTATGTGAACTTACCTTGAGGATCTGCAAGCCAGGACTAGAACCGTCGCTAGAAACAAAATTGGCTGGAACTTTGTCTTGGGCTTCCCAGCCTCCAGAACTGTGAGAAAATAAGTTTCTGTTGTTTAAGCCACCCAGTCAATGTATTTTGCTATGGCAGCTTGAGCAGACTAAAATAGTTGGTCTCATGTAGACAAAGCCAAAATCTTCTAGAGCCTCAGAAACAGATTTTCTAATACTCCCAGAGGCTTGCCAAATTTAATTCTAATGAATTGGCTGGCTAAATGTTGGAGATAAAATCGGCAGACATGGGTGATACAGATTTGCAAAATTAAAAAAATATAAACTATCAGAACTATTAATTCTCCAGTACTTTAGTTACAGATAAGTGTTAAACTCCACTTTGGGTTAAATGCCTTTCAATGCTGATTTTTGTATGTTTAAGATAAATATTCTTAACGTGCAGAAGATGACATACCACAGGTTGGAGAAATGTGGTGTTTGAGAATAGACTCGGATACAAAGAATTTAAAAATTTTCAGCGATTAGCACCCACTTTTTAAAGAATGACAACAAACTTATTTAGAATATTATCAGGCACATTATCTGAACTCTATGATTTATCTTTGAGGCTCATCTTTGTAAATTGATTGAGAATAGCTTCTTCATTTAAATAGCTGCTTCCTTGTGACATCTGAGCACATTAATGTGCAGAGAAATACTCTGAAAGCCAAGTGTTTCTCCATTTTCAAAGTGGTAATAAAGAGCATCACCTTTGGAATTTAGTCTTGGGTAGAGTGTCTGCTCTACTGAGATGAGTGACATCAGGGAAACTCTAAACTTTAGTTTTCTTCTCAGTGAAAAAAGTAGTAGTAGCTTTAGTGTTGTTGAAATTTTAAGTGAGAGATATGTACAAATCACTTACCACTGTGCCTGGTACTTAGTAAATACTTAAAAAGATTTAGCGATTATAATTCCAACATTATCATCACCATCAAGTAGGAAAGGTCTGAATTATAATAGTTATGTATTCTCCCTTCTGAATAAGTACATTTCTAAAATATTAGACACCAATATAGTTATATTTAAATATAAAAAAGCTCCCAAGGCTAACTTACCTCTTAAAAATGATTCATCCTTTTGGAGACATCTTTTCCATTAGAGTAATATTACTGAATTGGTTTGATCAAATGTATCTTGCTATTTCAGGTGTGATCACCTCCACTAATCCTCCATGAACTCTCTGAGAAGACATCAGTTAATTGTACTCACCAAAGGGTCTTTGGGAAAATAACCTATCCTGGATGATGGCTCTTCCTGGGAGCTTTGTTAACTTTCCTATTTTGACTTTCAGAGCTCTGGCTCCAAACCTGTTTTCCATGGCCAGCTGTGTTTCAGGAGCACAATATGCCAAGAATGGTTCCTTCTTTCTTCAGTTAATTCCAATGGCTTCAGAATAAAGATTCCATCACAGGTGTAGGATATGGGATACGGGAGCATTGTTGGACATCAAGATATCTATGAGGTTTCCAAAGGCTTTTTCTTCCTGTTTTTGCTTTTAATGGATTTAATTTTTTGTTTTAGTTTTTAATTGAAATATAACAAAATCTAGAGAAGTGCTCAAATCACAAATGTTCAATGAATTTTAAAACATGTGTATGTATATGCCTGTGTAACCAGCACCCAGATACCTTTCTGTATGTATTAGTTTTGGGAAGTAAAACACCTTATCTTCTAACAACGTAGATTGGTTTTCCTTGCTTTTAATATTTATGTAAATGAAATTATACAGTATATACCATTTGTATCTATTTTGTGTTCTTTTGAACATTATTATGTTTGTGAAATTTACTCAAACATCCACATGAACATAGTTGTAGTTTTCCCTTGTTATTGCTATAACCTATTCCACTATGTGACTATAACAAAATGTATTTATCCATTCTTCTCTTAATGGCCATTTGGATAGCCTCTTGTTTTGTGCTATTGCAGTTAGTATTATTAAGAATGTATTATTAGGTGGTTGGTGCAAAAGTGTTTCAGTTTTTGCCATTAAAAGTAATGACATTAAAAGTAATGGCAAAAACCACAATTACTTTTGCACTAACCTAATAGTTACACATTTCTTTTGGAGGACATACGAGCATGTTACTTCGGAGTATGTATGTAGGTATGGAATAACCAATTGATGGGCATACCTATGTTCTACTTTAGCTGATACTGACAAACAGTTTTCCAAAGTAGGTTTTTCAATTTCCACTCCCACTCACAGTATGAATGCTCTAATTGGTATTTTCTCAATATTCTCTGTCTTTTTATGTTCATACTCATATACAATCATTTAAACTATTTTGTGGGGTTGTATAATCTCAATGCCCTTTGAATGCTGAGTAGTTCTTTTGAGTATATTTTCAAATGTTCATTGACCATTTAGATATCCTCTTTTGCAGAGTGCCGGTTCAAACCTTTTGCCCATTTTTCTATTGGGTTGTCTATATTTTCTGTATTGATTTGCAAGAGTTCTTTATGGATTCTGGATATGATTCTGTTGATAGGTACATGTTTTGCAAACAACTTCTCTAACTCTGCCAGTTGTCTTTCCACTCTGTTAATTGTGAGTTGTTGACAGGGGCTATTATCATTATCGTTTATATTTTTCCCTCATGGTTTTTTGTCTTGTTTTTAAAAATGTTGTGTACACCAAGGTCATACAAATGTTTTCCTATGTTTATTCAGAAAGCTTTATTATTTTACCTGTTACATTTAGATTTGCAGTAAATCTTGAATAATTTTTATGTAAAGTGTGATGTATGGGTCAATCTACACTTTTTAAAACATTTGTATAGTTGATCCAGCACGATTTTGTGAAAAGATGATCTTTTTACATTGTAGGACAGTGCCACTTTGTCATAAATCAGGTAATAGTGTAACTGTAGGTCTGTTTTTTGACTCTCTGGTTTGTTCTATTGGTCTATTTGTTTATCATTGCACTGATACCACCTTGTCTTAATTGCTATGGTTTAGAATAGGTCTCGATTACTAGCAGTATAAATCCTCTAGTTTTATTATTCAGGATTCCTTGACTATAGTTTCCCCTTCATATTTTCCTTTAAGTTTCAGAATCAGCTTGATCATGTTATTTAAAATGATGCTAAAGTTTTATTTGTGATTGCCATTAAACTTTGCATAAAATTGACAAATTTACAATTTGAGTCTTCAACTACATGAATACAATATATCTCTCTGTTTATGTAGGTCTTTAATTTTTTTAAAAATCTTTTAACAGGCTGTGTGTAAAGGTTTTGCACATCTTTTATTAGATTTATTCCTACATAACTGATGCTTCAGGTACTATTGTAAAGAGTATTATTTATTAAATTTTATTTTTCATTTTTAAATATATCCACCTTAAATTTAGGGACCTTGCTAAAATCACATATTAATTGTAATCTTTTTAAAGATTCTACAGAATATTTCTTATGCCTTCTTGTGTAATGACAGTTTTATTTTTTCCCTGTAAAACTTTTTACTTAAGTCTCTCTCTACATTCTACAAGCCCATAACTAATGCAACTTCCTCCTCTCTACTATAAAAACTTGCACCTCGTGAAATTCAGCAGGTGCACTGTCAGGAAATAGAAGACAAATGAAACTTACAGTGACATCTCTGACCTAAATTCAAAACATTTATTTTTTTAAATGCTTTTTTTAAAAACTTTTATTTTAGGTTCAGGGATACATGTGCAGGTTTGTTATGTAGGTAAACTTGTGTCATGGGGGTTTATGGTACAGATTATTTAATCACTCAGGTACTAATCCTAGTACCCAATAGTTATTTTTTTTTTATCTTCTCCTTCCTCACACCCTCCTCCCTCAAGTAGGGGCTAGTGTATGTTGTTCCCCTCTTTGTGTTCATGAGTTCTCATCATGTAGCTCCCACTTGTGAGTAAGAACATGTGGTATTTCATTTTCTTCTCCTGCATTGTTTTGCTGAGGGTAACGGCCTCTAGTTCCATATATGTTCCTGCAAAAGATAGGATTTCATTCTTTTTTATGGCTATGTAATATTCCATGGTGTATATGTACCACATTTTCTTTCACCAGTCTGTCTTTGACGGGTATTGAAGTTGATTCCATGTCTTTTCTATTGTGAATAGTGCTGCAATAAACATTCGCATGCATGTGTCTTTATGGTAGAATGATTTATAGTCCTTTGAGTTTATATTTAGTAATGGGGTTGCTGGGTCCAATGGTAATTCTGTTTTTAGCTCTCTGAGGAATTGCCACACTGTTTTCCAGAATAGTTGAACTAAATTGCACTCTCACCAAGAGTGCATAAGTGTTACCTTTTCTCTGTAACCTTGCCAGCATCTGTTATTTATTTATTTTTTTAGTTTTTAATAATAGCCATTCTGATGAGTGTGAGATGGTATCCGATTGTGGCTTTGATTTGCATTTTTCTAATGATTAGTGATATTGAGTTTTTTTTTTCATAGGCTTGCTGGCTACATGTAAGTCTTCTTTTGAAAAGTGTCTGTTCATGTCCTTTCCCCACTTTTTAATAAGTTTGTTTTTTTCTTGTAAATTTATTTACATTCCTTATAGATGTTGGATATTGGAACTTTGTCAGATGCATAGTTTGCAAATATTTTCTCCCATTTTGTAGGTTGCCTGTCCACTCTGTTGATAGTTTCTTTTGCTATGCAGAAGCTCTTTAGTTTAATTAGGTCCCACTTGTCAATTTTTGTTTTTGTTGCAATGGCTTTTGGTGACTTTGTCACAAAATTTTTTCCTGTTTCTATGACCAGAATGGCATTACCTAGGTTGTCTTCCAGGACTTTTATAGTTTTGGGTTTTACATTTAAGTCTTTGGTCCATCTTGAGTAGATTTTTGTAAGGTGTAAGCAAGGAGTCCAGTTTCAATCTTCTGCATATGGCTAGCCAGTTATCCCAGTACCATTTATAGAATAGGAAGTCCTTTCCTCATGGCTTGTTTTTGTCAGCTTCATTGGAGATCAAATGGTTGTATGTTGGAGATCAGATGGTCATATGTGTGCAGCCTTATTTCTGGACTTGAAATAGATTCTGTTCCATTAGTCTGTATGTCTGTTTTTGTATGAGTACCATGCTGTTTTGGTTACTGTAGCCCTGTAGTATAGTTTGAAGTTGGGTAATGTGATGCCTCCAGCTTTGTTCTTTTTGCTTAGCATTTCTTTGGCTATTTGGGCTCTTTTTTGGTTCCATATGAATTTTAATAGTTTTCTCTAGTTCTATGAAGAATATTATTGGTAGTATGATAGGAATAGCATTGAATCTGTAAATTCCTTTGGGCAGTATGGCCATTTTTAATGATTTTGATTCTTCCTAGCATGGAATGTTTTTCCATTTGTGTGTTTCATCTCTAATTTCTTTGAGCAGTGTTTTGTAATTCTCCTTGTAGAGATATTTCACCTCCCTGGTTAGCTGTATTTGTAGGTATTTTTTTTTGTGGCAGTTGTGAATTGGATTGTGTTCCTGATTTAGTTCTCAGCTTGGCTGTTGCTGATGTATATAAATGCTAGTAATTTTTATACATTGATTTTGTATCCTGAAAGTTTGCCAAAGTTGTTTATCAGCTGAAGGTGCTTTTGGGATGAGACTATTGGGTTTTCTAGAAATACAATCATGTTGTCTGCAAACAGGGATAATTTGAATTTCTTTTTTGCTATTTGGATGTCCCTTATTTCATTCTCCTGCCTGATTGCTTTGGCCAGGACCTACAATACTATGTTGAACAGGAGTGGCAAGAGAGGTAAATCCTAGATATTTTAAATTTATAACACATGTTCACAACTATCAAAACATTTCCAGACAGTGTCATATTGTCCAGACTTCTTATTACCAATATCATGGCTTAGGTCTTTCCCTGGGTTTATACTTGATAAATGAAACAAAAATAAAACTTAATAAATCTTGTGCTGGAAACCTAGGGAAAAGATAAAAGCAAAATGTTCAAGGAAAAAAGGATGTCCAAGGCATCACTGGGTAGCTCTTTTTATGGACAAGGAACTAGAGTCTGGTGCATATCATGACAGAGTAGCTGATATGGAATGAAGTCTTCTGCCAATAATAATTATAAGAGCTGGACAAATCCAACTTAAAAAATCTGAAGGCACTGGAGAGCCATGAGAGATGGCAAAAACTGAAAGGAGTACATCCTTAAAAGAATGAGATCCACATTTTCACAGCTTTCTTTGAGGGCACGTTCTAGTTTTCCATGCTATGAGTGAGTTCTGTGCAATGGGAACTGTTTTTCTTCACTGAGACATAAACAGGAGATGAAGACTGTCAGGGCAGTCAGAAACTGAAAGGCAAAACTTGCAGAAAGGAGAAAGGCACAGAGGAAGAAACAACAAAATCTGCATGTAAATTTTCTTCTAGGCTTGACTTTCAAGATACTCAAACACAGGATATGACTGCAAAAAACCCAGTAGAATGCATCAAGTTGAAGGATAAATAGCTGAGCAAATATTTTAGCATCTGCCTCGTTTTGTAGAAGCAGAGACTGCAGTTTAAGTTTCGTAAGTTATGAGAGGCTTAAAAAAAACAACAACAAAGTCTTATAGTTGTGACCTCAGAAGGGCCACACCCATGACAGGATTAAAATGATCTGCTAGTATTCTATCGGCCTTCCAAAATAAAAATACAGTTTTTTTTTTTCAGGAATAAAACAAAGTTACAGTTTCCCCAAGTTTATATACACAATGTGGCATTCAATTAAAAATACAAAGCATGATACAAAACAGAAACAATGCACTTGAAACTAAGAGAAATAACAAATGATAGAAGCAGACCCAGAGAAGATTTACTTACTGGAGTTTTCAGACAGGTATGTTTGAGTAATTATGATTCATATATTCAAAATAACAGAAGAGAAAAAATTTCAGCAGATAACTGGAATCCATAAAAAAGCAAAACTGAAATTCTATAAATAAAACTTGAAATAACTAAAATTAAAATTTCAAGAGATGAGAATAACAGCAGTATGAAAACAATATTTTTATCTGAAAGATAGGTCAGTAGCAAGTTTTCATAATGACACACACAGAAAAAACATGTAAAACATATAAAAGAATTTGAAAGGCACATGGGAAATTTTGAAAAGATGTAGTAAATCTGTAATTGGAATCCTAGGAGAATAGAAGAAAATTAATCGGATAAAAGCATTATCTAAACAAATTTCCCAAATAGCTTAAAAGACATCAACGTACAGGTTTAAGAAGCCCAAGTCAAATAAATGCAAACAAAATCACATGTAGTCACATTATGTTCAAACGGAAGAAAATAAAATACAATGAGAACAAAAGCAGTCTCAGAAAATAAAACACATCACCTTTAGGGAGACAGCAGTAAGGATATTGCCCACTTGTCAAACAAGAAAAAATAGCCCAGGGAATATAAAAAATAGTAGCAACATATTTAAAGTGTTTAATGAAAAACTTAACCTATAATTTTATACCTAGCCAAAATATCCTTAAAAAGGAAAATGAGATAAAGACATTTTCAGACAAGGAAAACTGGAGAATATGGTGTAGAAAAGAACAAAGAGTACCCCTGAAAGAGAAATGTAAATAAATATTGATTATAATTACAATACATAATTAAAAACCTATGTAAAGTAAACTGTATGCAACATTAGTGCAAAAGATGAGAAAGAGTTAACTGAATTTAAACTGTTATAATTTTCTTACATTATTAGTGAAACCACTAATAATGCACTTTAAGTTCACTTACCTACTTGAAATTAGAAGTAAATGTCTTGAAATAAGACATTGTGTTACAAGTAAATCACTTGAAATTAGAAGCAAATGTCTAAAACATTTTTAAGAATTTTTTTTTTTTGAGACAGAGTTTTGCTCTTACTGCCCAGGCTGGAGTGCAATGGTGCGATCTCGGCTCACTGTAACCTTTGCCTCCTGGGTTCAAGTGATTCTCCTGCCTCAGCCCAAGTAGCTGAGATTACAGGTGCCTGCCATCACGCCTGGCTAATTTTGTATTTTTTTAGTAGAGATGGGGTTTCATCATGTTGGTAAGGTTGGTCTCGAACTCCTGACCTCAATTGATCAACTCACCTCGGCCTCCCAAAGTGCTGGGATTACAGGTGTGAGCTACTGCACCCAGCCTTTAAGAAATATTTTTAACAGAATCTGAGCTTATATTCTTGGCCCCCTATAAAGAAGCCTATACTTTTGAACACACATACCCAAAGAAAACAATATTGTGATGAAGAGATGGCAAAATGAATCACTATTTCACTTATGTAAATTTGGTTAGAAAGTTAAAAGAAAAATACTCAAAGAATTATTTTACAAAAGTGGAAAGATCTTCAGTTAAGCTACCAAAAAATCACCTGGAGAATACGAGATGTTTCTAACAATAGCAATGATTAATTGATTCAAAATTTTAAACATTTCAGGTTTATAGTTAAGCTTTAGATGAGTTGTATAATATAAAATGCTGCCCATTTAACACTTTGGCTATGCTTTGTCTCAAAATATTTCAATTTTTTTAAAGAAATTTCAATTTGCATTCTAAAAAATTTGACTCCTGTCATTAATATTTTTGGAACTTTTATATTTTTCAAAGAATGATTTCAGATAGATATAAAAAATTTGTTCTATCACTGTTGTCAATGTTCCAGCTATGTTAGGTCAAAGATAAAGATTTGCTGATATTTAATGTGGGCCTGACATTTCTCTAATTGCTTCATTCTACTGCATGACACATATTGAAAATATCTGTAACTCCAGTTTTTGAAGCAAATGATCAAAAGTGTCATGGATATTACTATTAAAATCATTTAGTATATATGCACAAATGTTATGGATCACCAATTTGCAATTTGTAGAACTGTTGTAAGAAATGAGACAATCTAATCATCTTGGATTTTTTTCTAATGTTCACTTGTTAAATGGTGGAAAAGTTTTACACGGATTTACTGTACTTTTGAATCTAATTCTGTATTTTCTTAAAGCAAAAGAAATGCTTGCTAAATGTTTAATAGTCAAAGACAAAAAATGACAGTGACTTGTTTTCTCACTAATATTATACTGCACATTAATGAGCTAAATTTGAAGTTCCAAGGAAAGGAAAAGCTAATTTCTGACCTAACTAGACAAAATCAAAAATATATGTTGAAATGTTGAAATTAAAACTTTTCATCATATAAATGAGCAATAATTATTTCATATATTTAGCATAAATTAGCATAAAGAATATGTTAATTGTTAACAACATTATGTAAACTGGCTTCAAAATCTTTAAGCAAAATTCAAAGAATTATTTTTGAAATTCATAAATTTAGAATAATCACTCAGTTTATGCAATACTCTTTGTATTAAATTTTAATAATATTCTATTGACACAAGATTTAGTAAATTTAACTTGGAAAACATAATTTTAAAACTAATATACTTTTGCTTAAAAGTCAAATCAATTTTTATAGAAAAAAACCTCAACAAATGCTGTTAATGTGAGTGAGATTATTAAAGGAAAATGATTCTTAGTAGTTAAAGTTACTGGAAAGTGTTTAAGTGTATTTTGAACATCTGGGGTATATGAATCTGCTTCTTCAACTGTAATTTTATGAATCAATATAAATCAAATAGTTCAGATAAGAAGTTAGCATTTTAAGTGAGATACACTGTCAGTGTAAAACACATCCTTAATTTTAAAGACAGGACAGGAAAAGTAAAATATTTCTTAATAACAAAATTGATTAACTATTGAATGATAATATTTTGAATATATTGTTTCAAATATAATATATTATTAAAATCAATTTCTTTTTTTATTTTACCTTTTTAAATATTGCCACTAAGATTTTAAAATTACATATGTGGCTCACATTATATTTCTATTAGACAGTACTGATATAGATTATTTTTACGACAGTATGAAAGGACTGAAACTAATCAACATGTAGAGAACACTTCACCAAACTACTGAAGAATATACTATTTTTTAATGTTCACGGAACATTTACCAAATACCAAGCCAAAGTCACTCTTAAACATATTTCAAAGGATTCAATCATATAAATGTTTTTCACTGATCACAGTGGCATTAAACTAGAAATTAGCACCAGAATATAAATAATACTTGAAAATTAAATAATATACATATTACTAACAAAAAATCAAGGAGGAAGTAAAAAAAATCAATTAGAACTTTTTTTCTTTTTGAGATGGAGTCTCACTCTGTCACCCAGGCTGGAGTGCAGTGGCGTGATCTTGGCTCACTGTAAGCTCTGCCTACTGGGTTCACACCATTCTCTTGCCTCAGCCTCCCAAGTAGCTGGGACTACAGGCACCCACCACCATGCCCGGCTAATTTTTTTGTATTTTTAGTAGAGATAGGGTTTCACCATGTTAGCCAGGATTAGAACATATTTTTAAATGAATAAAAATAATATGACTTCAAAAACTACAGGATGTAGAAGTCCTTAAAGTGGAATTTATAGCACTAAATGCATATATTAGAAAAATCAAAAGCTTGAAAATAAGCAATCTAAGCTTCTCTTTCAGAATGCTAGAAAAAGAACATCAAACCAAACTAAAAAGGTAAATGGAGATAAGAGAAGAAATCAATGAAAATTAAAAGTTCACCAACAATAAAGACATTCAACAAAACCAAAAGTTACTTTTAAAAAAGATATTAATAAAATTAGTAAACCTGTGGCAATAATGTTTTTTTAAAAGACAAAACTTGAGTGACATTACTAGAAATAAAATGGGGCATCATTATAGATCCTACAGACAGTAAAATCATAAGAGGACATTTTAAACAACTTTATGTCATTTCATTTAGATAGTGTGAAAAATCCCTTGAAAACGTAGCAAAACAGAAATAGAAGAATAGAAATAAATGAAAAAATGTGAAGCATTCTATACTTGTTAAATATATTGAATCTGCAGTTAAAACCTTTTCACAAAGAGAATTACAAGTTCAGATGAGTTTGCTGGTGATGTTTTCTCATGCATTATTGAAAAATAATATCAATCTTACATAAATTTTTCCAGAGAAGAAAAAGAGAGAGCTCACTTTCTAATTCATTTTATGAGGCCAGTATAACCTGATACAAAGATTGAAAGATGGTATTTCATTAAAAATTAAGAACTTCTAATAATTAAAATACAACCTTAGAAAACTGAAAAGGCAAGTCACAAGCTGGGAGAAAGTATTTGCAGGCCAGGCGCGGTGGCTCATGCCTGTAATCCTAGCACTTTGGTAGGCTGAGACGGGCGGATTACCTGAGGTCAGGAGTTCGAGACCAGCCTGACCAACATGGAGAAACCCTGTCTCTACTAAAAATACAAAATTAGCTGCGCGTGGTGGCACATACCTGTAATCCCAGCTACTCGGGAGGCTGAGGCAGGAGAATTGCTTGAACCCGGGAAGTGGAGGTTGCAGTGAGCCAAGATCGTGCCATTGCACTCCAGCCTGGGCAACAAGAGGAAGGCTCCACCTCAAAACAAAACAAAACAAAACAAAACAAATAACAAAAAAAACCCACAAAGTATTTGCAGTGCATATACATAACAAAAGATGTGGACTCATTATGTAAAGGACTCCCAGACATCAATAGTAAATAGTAGACAACCTAATAAAAAAAAAATCACGACTTGAAAAGGCACCTCATAGAAGAAGGTAAACGAATGGCGAATAAGCATATGAAAAAGTGATAAACATGATTACGCATCAGCGAACTATAAAATAAAACCACAGTGGGTTACCACTACACTAGAATGCCTAAAATATAAAAAGAGATTATTCTGATGTTGGTGAGAGTATAGAGAAATTGTAACCCTTGTATGCTGCTGGTGGGAATGAAAATTTTCACAGTCATTTTGAAAAACTGGTAGTATTTATTAAAGTTGAAAATATTGCTAATCTGCAATCTAGGTAACTACCCAAAGAAAATGGGTTATCGTGTCCACCCAGACATAAACAAGGATGTTCATAATCCTGATATGGAAAACACCCTAAAGTCCATCAATAACAGAGTGGGCAAACAAATTGTGGCATATTCACAGTGGAATCAATCACAGCAATCCAGAGAATGAACCACTGCTACATGTAACAGTATGGATGGTTCTCACAGATATAATGTTGAGCAAAATATGCCACCCATGAAGAGTACATTTATGATTCAATTTGCATGAATCTCAAGCAAATGTAATTCTTGGTAAAAGAAATCAGAATAGTAATTTCCTGTGGGAGTAAATTTACTGGAAAGGCACACAAAAGAGCCTGTGGGGCACTACAAATGTTCTGTTATTATGTGCATTGTGGATGCCCAAATATAAACACATGCAAAAAGATCAGTGTACTTTTAAGATTGTATACTTCTCTGTTGTATGTTACACTAATTGTGGAAAGATGAGGATAGTAATCATGCCTAATTTTGAAATTAAAGGAGTAAAAAATGCTAAGCAAACATTTTTATTCTCAAACTTTGCCATTTACAGAGATATTCCAGTGTGACTTTTTCAGTTTAGTATTTTCCCTGCTCTATACAGCATACCCTAAATCCATGTAGCTTTCACAATTAAATGGCCGTTTTTGGTCTGGCTCTTCTTCTCCAGAATCCCTTAAAATTGTGGATTCCTTGGACCACAGAATAAAACTTCCACCACATCCTGCCTCCTCCCTTTCTTCAACTCCTTCATTTGGCAGCTTTTCTGCAAAGTTACCCCAAGTTCTAAGCCAGCTTGCAAACTCCATCTGCTTCCCAGACTCGGAGAACTCATGACTCAAAGACTCAGAGCAGGGCAGCATAAAGGGAGTAAGAACTATGGAATGAGAGCTCACGTGTGAAATTCTGACCGTACCACTTACTGGCTGGGATTCTGTGGGTAAATCTTTCAACCTCATCGAAACTTAGTATCCTCAGTTATAAAACGGCCTCCCATTTCATAGTTATTGGGAAGTATCAATTTATACTCAGCAAAATGCCTGACATGTATTAATAGTAAATAAATGCTCATAAATATTAGCTATTGCTTCTTAACATTGTGATGTAGACTTAATGACATGGGAGATTAAAGCTGAAGATATGCAGTAAATAGGTCCATGATTAACAGTTTATGAGGCTCATATGTCAGGGCTCAGGGTCTATTATGGATTCTCTGTGGCACAGACCACCACCCTCCAGGATAAAAATAAGGTCACCGTCAAAGCCTGTCTTTAATAATGACTGGAATTTCCCAGAGGTTACCTTGGAAATGATCCTTAGTAAAGTCTTCTTGGGGTTACATATGTTATTTCTTTTGCAGCCACCTTGAACTGATCAAAAGAGAGACACCAGGAACCAAGGCTATGCTGTGTTTCCTCATGAAAAGGGATGTCATGTTCCCTAACTTTGCGTTATTCTGTGCAACATACATCCCAAAGTATATGGCTGTGTATCAACCGTAAAAGGGTACTTACTGGGTGAGTGCCACTTTGGACAAGTTACTTAACTTCTCTGTGCCACAATTGCTTCATTTTTGTAGGATGAAGGGTACCTATATCATGAAGTTGTGGTGAGAACAATGTGTAGCACAAATTAAGCCCTTGCTAAATCTATCATCACCATCATCATTATTATTGTTATCATCATATATTGTGGTAGTAACATCCCACATTGCCATTTCTTGTCTGTTAGCTCTACAGATGTGTTATTCATCTTTCTCTGCTCTGTGCCCCACGAGCCTGGACTGCAAACACTGCATCACCTGGGCTCCCCTGTCTTCTATTTTCCAGCTGGGTTTGACAGGGAGAGGCAGTAGCTGGAGAACAGTGGCTAGAAGGAAAAAAGATCACAGTATTTTTTTTTTCCTGTGTCCTCTCCTCTGTTCCTCCACTTTGGTCTTGGAAGTAGACTTTTCCCTTGACTCATACAGTCATAATGTCAGTCTCTTCTTCTACTATTCTGGCTCTCCCTGCAATCCAGTAATATTATGTCCTCGATTTCCCCTTTGAACAGGGTAGTGGTAATGATTTTCCACTGTTGCTGGTGTCTGGTGAACCTCAACATCACTTGTTGGTTTACTTAACCCTGCTCATATTGCTACAGATACTCTCTTCAATAAACTCTCAGTGGGTAAACCTTTCTGAATGGAACTGACTTCTTACTGAAATTTATTACGAATATAGTGTTAAAAATAAAACTACTCTGGTGTCCCTCTCTCTGCACCCTCCACAATCAGCCACGAATCCATGGAAAATAGGCCACAATCAATAAATTTCAAACTTCGTACTGTATTCAAAAATCACCATTCTTTGTGAATCTGAGTCTGTCTTCTTTGATCTAGCTTACGTGTCTGAACAATTCTTTGAGGATGGATCTCCTGGGTCTCATGGGTACTTCTCGTGGGCCTCCTTGGCCCACGGGTACGTAGCCAGGGAGGCCAAGCATCCAGTGCTCTATGCAAATTAGAAAAAAAATCTCTTCTGGATGGACCAATTTTAAAAAGGTACACTTTCTAGGTTGACTAATCAGAAAAAGCATATCCTCTGGGCTGCCCAATTAGAAAATGGGAGCCAGCCGCATTGGGATGAACCAGTTAGAAAATGGCAGCCCCTTTGGGATAAGCCTATTAGAAAAAGATGCCTTTCCTAGCCTAAGCTTTTGCCACCCGGCCAGGGAAGTGACTGGGCTAATGGATGCAAGCTGCATTTTATAATTCATGCCCCATTGGTCAGCTGATGCCTTGGAAGTTTCAATGTTCAAGAGTTAAATGGCAGTGTTTTGCTGTAAATAGTTGTTTTTCCCCCAATACTGTAAGAAATAAAATAGAAACATTATTGATAGATATTTTTAAATTCAATTTTAAGTTTTCTCCTAAATTCTACTTGATTTTTTTGGCACCTGCTGCTGCTAATGTTCATACCGTAATCTGATAGAGATGGTATAAGTTTTATCACTAAAGTATATTTGATAACTTTAATTTTACTGTAACACTATTCCACATGCCTGTGCATTGAGCATCATTACTTCCAATCTCCCACTGCTTGAACATACTTGAAAACCTTACTTTAAAATGTTACCTTAATGCAATCAAATCAAACCCAATTGACCAATGGCCTTTTAAAACAGATACATTCCTGAACATGGGAATGTCTATATAAAGTATGTGCCTATTTTAAGAGGTAAAATGACAACAAACAAAAATGTGTATCTTAATGTGTATCAGAGTTTGAGAAATATATATATTGATTAAGGGAAAGTAATTGATGTTGAGGTTAAAATATGATTTTTGCATACTTTTATTCCAATGTTATGCAAATTATAAATTCCTTAAAAGTAACCTAATATATGAGTCAAGATATCCTTGACTAATTACTTATATATTGTTTATTTTAATATTTATCAAAACAATTAAAACTAAGTGCTAAGTAGTGTTCTGAGCCATCATATGTATGTGTGTATTCTATTATTTATCTCATTCGGACCAGTAATAAAGTAAAAGTGCATCGCTGTCAAGATGCCAATACTACATTAAACCCAATCAATGTTCAAATGCAACATTTAAGCATTTTTCACACCTTCATAGACAATTCAATTATGTGCATTTAAATCTGCAATATTATAAATGCTCAAGAGGATCTCTGTTGACATGAAACAGGATTTTTTTTTCACATAATGTAATCTTCTGAATCTAAATTGTGGAAATTAAATATTTTGGACATAAGCAATTAAACGTGTATATATCCGAGATTATTAGGATGCTGGATTAAGCAAGTTCAATAACCTTAACTTTTGACCTCTGGAAACTTATGGTCCAACAGACTTGTACCATTTTTTTTTTTTGAGTATAAAATCTCTCTGGGTTGGCATTTTTCTTCATTAAGTTTGTAACCTAAATGTTACAATATATGACACATTTTTCTGAATTGCAATTTTTACATTTATTTTGAATAATAGCTTTTTGAATGACTCATTTTAACTTTATGACAGGAAATGTGAGATTAAAAGTGCAATGATTTTCATGTTTTTTTAACCACTTATCCTCAAGTTCTAGTAAAATGGTTTTCATATATTTTCTTATGTGAGGGTTGAATTTGATTTTATAAATCTCTTATTTGAAGAAATATGATAAATAAATCCAACTAAGTCATTTTCTTCAGAGCAAAGTGAAAAGTGCTACAGATTCAACTTGATTCTCTCCGAAACTGGCCTGTTGGAAGCCTATGCTCAGTAAGCACTTATGGAAGGAAATAATCCCTGTTTACATGTTTCATAGTGCATGTAACATGTGCATATTGGATTGAAGGTCTCATTGTCATACTAGATGTTTAGGGATCAAGTAAACCATTGCAAACTCAAAGCGAATTCCTTATCAGTAAGCTACCAGGTACCTATAATGGCTTAGAACCTAGGCAGAGAAAACACTGTGTATCCATCTGGGATCAGTCAGGAATATGTTATTTGGTATTTTCTGGTTTCAAAGTGTTTTAATAGAGGAATTGGAGACTTAGAACTGTTGGGAAAGCTGGGAAATGAAAGTCAGGGAAACTATCATCCATGATCTCAGCCTGAAGTACTGAAAGTGGATGCTCTTAAGAGTTAATTGGGAAGTGGCTGAGATTTTTGTCTGCAGCAGCAAAGCGATGGTTTTTAAGAATGTGCCAAGAATTGACTGCGAATCTCACACTGGCCCTGACAACTGCCTTCAGAGAATAATGACTTCTCTTCTGCCACCCAAATCTCTTGTTTGTGGGCCTCTCATTGGAGAAAACTATCCTGCAAACACACAGAAAGGGTAGTCTGGGAAATTTATTCCTGGCTTCTTCAGGTGAGCTTGGAATGGGGTTGGTGCAGAGTTGACCACGGAAAATTCATCATTCAGAGGGAGGCATCTCTTCCATTTAGGTACATATTCAATAATGTTATTTTAATTCTCCAGTTATCCAAGTTTTATAACCTATTGTCCAGGGTAAATAATATTCTAAATTTTTGAATATATAAATCTCTCCTCAAAAGGAAAAAGTTCAGCTGACAAATTTCTCCTGTGATTTAAAAGTGATATATCCAAAGTTGTCCTATTCAATGGCTATAGAAATTAAGAAACTGGATTCCATGTATGTAAAATATTGTCTGACCTTAGAATACTTCAAATCACAGGCAACAATTATTTTCAATTGGGAGCATACTTGCCTCGAATAAGGCATCAGAAAAATTTGGATGAGTGGGAAGAAAGTAGCGTGTAGTTTGAATTAGTTTATAAAAGTTACTGTTGCTTTGGTTTTAGTCAAGGCCTTAATTTCATATTGAAATTTAAATCATATCAATGAAGGTTTAGGAGGTTTATTAATAGGAGACATGGGTTATAAAGATCTAGAGGCATTGATACAAAGAGCTTTGTTGCATATGTCCGCAAATTGTTCAGGGCCAATTCAACTTGTAAAAAGATCCCCTTACCTGCCTCAAAGGATGCAGAGAGGGTCCTCTGAACTCTTGCTGGGCTGTACAGGGAATTGGGGTTTTATTGTCTGTTATATCTATATAGACTGTGATAAAGTTCATTTCATTGAGAAGTGAAGCCTGTGGAATATTGCCAAGAGAAGCTCATATTTCTGAGGACTCAAGGGAATTCACCTGCTTTTATCTGTATCTCTTGGCAGGTTCTTCACTGTTTTATTATACTTTCTGAACATAATTGGAACAAAGGAGGGTTTTTTTCTTAAATTATTTTCTAGTATTTGGGGGCCTTAAGAGGTGATCATTAATTTTGCCTTTTCCTCCTACTTCTGAATTCAGATTCAATTAAGAAAAATGACCACACATGTTAGAAAGATGAGAATAAAAATACTATTTATATTACTGATAAGTTTGGTTGGGGGCTGGAAACTTGGCCTGAGGACAAGAATTTGAGTCTCTAGATACTTCCTCCACATCTGGAAATTGCAGTGGCCATCTAAGGAAGGGTTTGGATTTGGAGAGCAGATACATTTATCCAAAACCCCTGTTGTATCTGTTCAGCCCTGTCTTGGCTTGATTTTCCTTAGAGGACAGATTCTAGTGCAAGTAATTTACTTGGGAGGAAATACAGCAGGTGAGTCAGGAGTGGATCTAGGGAAGGGGAGGAAGCCAATAGTGTGGTGATAAGCCAACTACTCCAGTGGGAGACCGTGTCTTTATCCCACAGGAAAACTGGATGGATGTAAAACACATGCTTCATCATTATCCCTCGCAAGAGGCAAAGGAGCTGAAATATTTAGTGATGGAGAAATTCTCCTAGGGAGCGTTAATCTCTAGTCTTTTCTTTGAGTGCCTAGATAAAGGGCCTTCTGTGGTTTAAATAAAAACCCCTGGAGATCAGATGAGATTGGGTGCATTCAGGGTGGTATGGCAGTCAAAGCAATTACAACAAAAACAAAAAACTGACAAATGGGACTTAATTAAACAAAAGAGCTTCTGCACAGCAAAAGAAACAACCGACAGAATAAACAGACAACCTACGGGATGGGAGAAAATATTTGCAAAGTGCATCCGACAAAGGACTAATATCCAGAATTATAAGGAACTTAAATCAACAAGAAAAAAAGACAAATAAGCCCATTAAAAAGTGAGCAAAGGACATGAACAGATACTTCTCAAAAAAAGACATAGCAGACAACAAATATAAGAAAAAATGCTCAACATCACTAATCATCAGAGAAATGCAAATTAAAACCATAGTGAGATACCATCTCACACTAGTCAGAATGGCTATAATTAAAAAGTAAAAAATGGCCGGGCGCAGTGGCTCAAGCCTGTAATCCCAGCACTTTGGGAGGCCAACATGGGTGGATCACGAGGTCAGGAGATTGAGACCATCCTTGACAACATGGTGAAACCCTGTCTGTACTAAAAATTCAAAAATTAGATGGGTGTGGTGGCGCGTGCCTGTAATCCCAGCTACTCGGGAGGCTGAGGCACGAGAATCACTTGTACCCAGGAGGCGGAGGTTTCAGTGAGGCGAGATCATGCCACTGCATTCCAGCCTGGTGACAGAACGAGACTCCATCTCAAAAAAAAAAGTTAAAAACAAAATAAAACAAATATTGGAGAGGATGTGGAAAAAAGGGAGCACTTATACACTGTTGATGGGAATGTAAATTAGTTCAACTCCTATGGAAAACAGTCTGGAGATGTCTCAAAGAACTGAAAATAGAACCACCACTCAACCCAGCAATTCCATTAGTGGGCATATACCCAAAGGAAAATAAATTGTTTTAGCAAGAAGACACCTATACTCATGTTTATTATGGCACACTTCATAATAGCAAAGTCATGGAATCAACATAAATGTCCATCAACAGTGGACTGGATAAAGAAAATGTGAGACATATACACCGTGAAATACTATGAAGCTATAAAAAAGAATGAAGCTGTGTCCTTTGCACCAATATGGATGCAGCTGGAGGCCATTATCCGAAGCGAATTAATGCAGGAACAGAAAACCAAATACTGCATATTCTCACTAATAAGTGGGAGCTAAAAAATGGGTGCACATGGACATAAAAATGGAAACAACAGACACTAGGGACTCCAAAAGAAGGGAGAGAAAGAGGGAGGGGTCCAAGGGCTGAAAAACTACCTATTGGATATGATGGGTACTATTTGGGTGATGGGTTCACTAGAAGCCCAAACCCCAGCATCACACAATATACCCATGTAACAGACCTGCACATGTACTCCTGAATCTGAAAAAAAAGAAGAAATCTCAAGCTCAGAGATAGAGATACTGGCAATTAGAGGTGACTCAATGCTTCTCACGTGGAAGAGCTGAGGCTGAGGAGTCTAAAAGCTTCTTGCAGGCAGGAAAGCTTCTTGCAGACAGAGAGAAAAGAAGGGGTTGGGCCCCTTAAGTTGTTTCTCCTTCATTGAGGAGTTGGGAGGGGAAGAGAGATGAACTCAAGTTACCTTCCCAGACTGTTCCCTCCAACAGAGAGGAGCAGAGGTTTTTTATATCATGGGTAAATGTAGGAACATGGGGAGAGGAAGAACAGGTACTAATGAGTAGTATAGAGATGTGAAATTTAGAATTATTCCTTAAAAGGTGAAGATAATTGTTAGCAACAAAAATAGAGAAGGAATACATGTGCAAACAACATAAAGCTTCATCTTTTTGAAAAAGATTTACAAGGTAAATATAGACACTGAAGTCCTTATATACACATCGGTCTTTTTTTTCTATCTCTAGTCCCTTGATGGCCAACTCTTTCAATCACTTTGCCCTTCTATTTCTTCAGTGATCAAAGCTTTTTTGTCATGGTCATAGGCTCTAAACTGCCATAGGTTATATTTGATGAGCAGGGAGCAGGACAGAGAAGGAGGCAGGGAAAGTCAAATCTGACAGTGGGATGTTTGCACTCGTGCTGGAAATAAGCAAGGGTGGCTTGCAAGAGGCAACTAAGAGATAAGCAGCTGCTGTAGTGAATGGAAATGAGAGTGGCAGACTGTGGGTAAAGCCATAGGTATATGTTATGTACTTAAGTTCTTTATTCTTTTAAAATAAATAACTAACCCAAATATAAGTGTGTTGTTATTAACACAAGGCCAGCCCATAAGGTAGTAGAGAGAATAAGCTGCTGTAACAAATTCACACAAAACACGTGGTCTGCTATGGATGGTTATGTTCCTCCAAATTCAGATGTTAAAATTGAATGCCCAATGTGATAGTATTGAGAGGTGGGTCCTTTCGGAGGTAATTAAATCAGGAAGGTGGATTGCTCATGAATGGAATTTGTGTCCTTATAAAAGATACCCAGGGGGAACTTGTTGTCCCCTGCCACCATGTGAGGTGAGGACACAGGTAGAAGTCACTGTATATAGGAAGCAAACCCACACCAGGCAGTGCTGGCACCTTGATCTTAGACCTCCTGCCTCCAGAACTGTAAGAAATAAATATCTATTGTTAATAAGTTACCCAGTTTATGGTGTTTTGTTATGGCAGTGAGAATGAACTAAGACAACCTCAAACAAGATAAAAGTTTCTTTCTTTGTCAACAGTGCAGAGCCTGGTGGGCAGGGTAGGTTGGTGGCTCTGTCCAAGGTGCTAGCTTTCTTGAATCTTGATACTACACCACTCTTGGTGTGTGTTCCTGTCCACATGAGTAGTCAAAGCTACTCACACCATTTTCTTTCCAGCTCACAGGAAGGATGGAAGAGAGACGTGGAAGGCAAGGAACTTCCTTTGAAGAATATGACCAGGAAGTTGAACATGTCACTGCTGCTCACATCTCATTGATCAGAATCTAGTCACATGACCACACTTAACTATGATGGGGCTGAAAATTGTATTCTCCATCTGAGTACCCATGTGCCCTTCCAAAACTGTAGAGCAGGTGGGGTTCAATACTAAAAGGAAGAGTGCAATAGAAGAGCAACAATTGGAAGCAAATAGTAAAAGCATGCTGCAATAGTTTTACAGATTTTTGCTGATTAATATCATGAAAGTTCACATGTCTTACATTAAAATAAAATGCAAATGTGATTGTGTCATGAAATTCTGGTCATTACAGTTACTTTTAGAATTGTTTACTATAATATGCTGAAGGTAGGTTTAATTTTTAAATGAACTTGTTTATGAGTACTGGGTTTATTTTACGTTAGCCTTATGAAAACAGTCTTACAGATTTTCTCTCCTATATACTACAAATTATACTATCAATTCTTACAGTCTCAGATTTTTAAATCTTATTTCTACTTACATGCATTTCAAAACGTGCATTTTTCCCCATAGTTTTTCATTTTTGTCATCTAATATTGATTGGAATGTAGCATGGCAAAGAGTAAGCAAACATTTTGATATCTTCCAAAACAAACCTTAAATAATTGTCTGGAATTCAGGTCAGCATCATATGTATATTTGAATCATCCATGATCTGGAGGCCCCAGAACCTGAGTTAATTCTTGGACTATACTTAGTCTTTCTTGTATAACTGGAAATCTGGTTCAAGTTCATCATTTAGTATCCAACGTGGAGTCTTGTACAGTTATTTTCACTGAGCGGATGCTTAATAAATATTGGTTGAATGACTGAATTGGGCTACTCAGAAAACATCAAAAATTGAGGGTCCTTTAGACCAAAAGTAATCTTAATTGGTTAGTCATCTTTTCCAGACAAAAACAATTGCTTTTTGTGGGGTTTAATGATGTGAATAGTAGCCTATGTAACCTAAGTAAATAATATATCAATAAATATAGGAAAGAAGTGCAGAAAGAGCAAAATGTTATACATCATAAGAAAGTTTCTCATTCCTCTAAATAGTATAAAATATGAGAAGCAACTAACACATTGCTTGGCATAATAGATTCTCAATAAATAGTAGTCACAGTTAATTGTCTTTTATATTGTTCCTTAGGTCACAAGTCAAAGAAGTTTTTCACCAACATGTAGCAAAAGAAATGACAGTTTTCTGGCAGTTATTCCTTATTTCAGTAGGGAACAAATTCACTGTCAGAATGCAGAGAAGAAAGTCAAATTTTCATATTCAAGAAGAGCTGATTTGAGACAGACTGTCTTTATAACAAACTAGCATTTAAGAAGATCCAATAATTATAGAATATTTCCCCAAATTTTACTCTATTTGTGAAATACTCCAGGGAACTCAGAAAGTTTTAACATAACATCAGAGCCTGTGAGTTTGGAAGGCCTATTTATATTTCAGCTATTTCTCTGGCATTTGCCCAGTGATAATATATTGGGATATTCTGGAACCCCCTAGGAGACACCAATATGTTATTGAAGCAGCATATGGTATCTGTCTCTGATTGATATAAAAATTATTTTCTAATTATTTGGCAATGCTATTCCATTTTTCCTCTTTCAAAAAGAATTCCACTCTTCATTTTTTTTTTTTTTCAGTCTGTTTCTTCTTAGTAAGTCATTGGCATTACATTCAGGTACTTTTAGTATTCTCTATTTCTTTACCTCACAAACCTTTTTAGACCATATTTAAATCGTAGTAATTTTTAAAAGCTGTATGACATGATCCTTTTGACACATCAAGGCCATCACGATATAGCTTTCCAATGTCTTAACCTTTATGGGATTTACTGGTTTTAAATTCTTCTATCTTACCTAGAATTGACTGATGTTTCCCAGAAGGTCAGGATATCAATGCTAATTTTAGCATCCTAACTAATAGAAAACTCTAAAAGTGGTAAAGATGTTTATTCCATTTTTTGTTTTTTGACAACTGATAATCAAGGAGTTAGTCGATTTTCTTTAAATCAACTTTTAAAATCAAATCAGTCTTTTCCATCAATCCTCAACTATATAAATCGACATCTAAGTTTATATACCATGCAGTAGAGGCAGTAGTTTTAATTTTTTTGAAATTATGAAGAAACTTCTAAATATATATATTTAAATTAGAGTTAAAATTTTTATGTCAGTTTACCTATAAAAATAGAAATAAGCTAGCATAAGTTTAATTCATTTACCTACAGAGAATGGGAGTGGTCAGTTTTACTTCTCTAAAATCCTCATCTCAAAAATATGATGAAATGCTAAGTTAATTTTGAGTAGCGGGTACTCTGGAGTTTGTTATATTATTTTTTGTAATTGTTCGTATCACTTTGCACATTGTATTTTCCTCCAAGTAGAATAAAATAAAATAACAGCTTGGTCTGAAATCCTTTGATTTTTCTGGGCAAGTAGGAAGCTGGGTTATATGTTGGTGAAAATAGAAAACTTGCCTGTTTTGTTAGGTTGGATTAGTGTAGGTGAGATGTGCAGATGAGAAGTAAATGAGGGTGAATTTAATGTTAGCTCAATTAATGAGTGCAGAAACATGCAAAGAATTAGGGCGTGATTTAAGCAGGGACTTTCTGCACAATTATTTAAAGGTAACGTGTTGTCTATAAAAGGCATACATTTTCTCATGTATACATGACCCTCCCCACAAAAGTACAGTTTGCCACCTAGATTTTAGTGGTTGTCCTTTTAAGAGGCGGTTTCTGGTAATATCTGTTATATATCTAGTTTACATTTTTCAAACAGCCCCTCAAGTAGGAGTCCAATAATAAGAATTAAAGGAACTTGAGTTTTCCTTAATGTTTTAGGTGCATTATATGCTGCTTTTGAAAATGTGAAGGTGGAACTGATTTTGGCTGGGTGGAGAAGCATTAAACCCCTTTTTCTCTTTATTTCCCCCCCACCTCCAACCTCCCAACATGCATTTTCTAAGGTTTACTCATTATAATTTTTAATTTTTACTTTTCAAAATTCACTTTTAATAGAAGGCTGTCAGATTGGCTCCAAGAGCAAACAGCAGGCTGACTGGCGCTTGGCGGAGGAGGGAGAGGGTCGCGCGTTGGGTCTGGGTTTGGGGCTGGGGCTGGAGCTGGCGGGTGGGGAGACTTCAGGAGGGGCCCTAGCAGAGAGACTGCAGTGACACTGCCCTCCCTGGGCTGGTTGAAGCATCTCACTGGTGACGGGTCTGAAAGCACGTGGCTACGTCATGGAAAGCCAGTCTTTTCAATGCAAACTTCAACTCCTCCTTCTCCCTCTAATGCCTGTAACTCACATCCGAGGCTGGGCGAGGAATCCGGAGGGGAGATTTTCCTCATGCTCACGGTTGTTGGAAACTGGAAGAGTGAGAGGAAGGAGGAAGGGGATTTGTGGCGCTCTCTACCTACTACAAGACTGACAAGGGGAGGGGGCACCTAAATTTGCACCTTTTCTTCGTGGTGATTGAGAACTGCAGGTTCAAACCGATCCCACTGAGCACTGGCGATTGATTATAAAAAAAATCGACACTGGGAGAAGGGAGGCTCTGTCTTCGGCTGTCAGACTCAATCTCGGAGGTGGTATTGGTGTGTGAGTGTGTGTGGTGGTGTTTTTTTTTCTTTTTTTTTCTTTTTTCTTTCTTTCTTTCCTCTTTTTTTTTTTTTTTTCCTTCTCTCCTAGGGGCTACACAATGGCAGTCTTCTCTCAGTAAGATGAATCCTGCTTTGCCTTCTGCAGATCCACCCATCCTCATAGCGATCAAGTAAAAAGGCTATGGTTTTCTCTTTGGGGATCTTTTGTGCATTACTGTTCTCCCTGATTAGTTTTGATCTCAGTTGGGATCACTTTGCTTTTCTGTTTGGCTTCATGCTGAAAAAGGATTTTTTCTCCAACCCTTTGGTAATAATCCGGTGGTGATCGAGGGGGGATAAATCATTCACCCTGGCCGAAAAAAAACAATCACTGAGAAGTCTCAAAGAAATATACCACGTGAGGGGAAAAAACTGGGAGAAGATCCGGAATATTATCGTTTTTCCTATGGTAAAACCGGTGCCCCTCTTCAGGAGAACTGATTTCAAATTATTATTATGCAACCACAAGGATCTCTTCTTTCTCAGGGTGTCTAAGCTGCTGGATTGCTTTTCGCCCAAATCAATGTGGTTTCTTTGGAACATTTTCAGCAAAGGAACGCATATGCTGCAGTGTCTTTGTGGCAAGAGTCTTAAGAAAAACAAGAACCCAACTGGTAAGCGAAACATGCATCATGTTATGTTTTTCCTCATAATAACCTGTCTGTTGCTCATCGAGCTAGATCTGCAGTTCTGCTATGCAGGAAGGCAGGGGAAACATACCAGGAACCAGGACAGTGTTGCATATAGAGGTGTTGCATGAATAAACAAGTAACAGCTGGATCGGCGTCTACGAACCCCAAAACCATTATTGGCATCTCTTGGCTGTGACACAATCCATCACTAGGAGGGAGGAGGAAACTTTTTTTTTTTTTTTTAATGTATTTGGTTGCCTATGTTTGGTGGAATAGTGAAGGGCTATGGCTTAAGGTTGTGCCCCAGGCAGCTGAAGCTTCGGTAGTTGCCAGGAAAAAGAACCGCGAGCTCCCCTTACTTCTGCAGCAGGTTCGGGGGACGTAGCTGGGTTCCGAGAACCTGCTCTAGACTTTCTGATTAGCTTGCACAATATTCGCCACCACGATCACCTTTACCAAAGTAAAAGAGGCCCCCTCCCTCGCGGCCCCGCTCCTCCGTCAGCCCCCGCGTCCCTCCCCCGTCCAGCTCCGGGTGCCCGAGCATTAACTCATTCCCCCTGTCTGCCTCTGACACATCCTGCCACCGGGAATACTTGAGCAAGGCTTGCGCCGGGAGGGAACCCCAGACTGAGAGGACAAGCCCAGCCCCTCTAATATTTGTAATTGAAGTCCCCCCCTTTAGAAAGCGGTGTCAAAGCCCTGCGTCGGGGTCCCACAGGGCCGGGGGTGGGGATGAACCAGGCCGTGAGTTCGCTTTTAAGCCTACTGGTGATCATGCGCCCCGATTCCAAAGGGCTCCAACAAGGGAACTTGCAGTACATTACATAAGAAATGCAAATGCATCTGATTTGGGGAGTCGGATCCCAGGGGTTCCCGTCCCCGCGTCTCAGTCCGAGGCGACTGGGGGCGGCCGCGGAGCTGTGGGCGAGCAACCCAGGGGAGGCAGGCTGGAGGGCTGCATGGTGGTGGCGGCGGCGCTGGCGAGGAGGCTGGGCGCAGCCTTTCCCGGAACCGCTCACGCTGGCAGCCGGGAGTGTGTGGCGTCCCCTAGCTCCGTTCAGGGTGGAGAGGGACCCGGGGCCGGCTGTTTTTGTCTGGGGTTGTGTCTGAAGGAGGGAGCGGGCAGATCGGCCGTCCCGCAGTGGCAGCCCGGGCTCTGGAAGCTCCTGACGCTGGCACTGCGGTGCAGTAGATCATGGCTCTCCACGGCCTCCCTGACACCCTGGGCTCTGTCGGGGGCCGCACTGGCACCCAGAGCCCCAGCGACTGGGGCAGCAAGTGGCTGCTGCCCTCCAGCCTCCGAACCTTGCCAATGCAACGTAGCTGGGGTGGCGCGCTCCAAGGGGTCTGCCGCCTGCGGGTGCAGCGCGAGGCAGAGGAGGAGGAGGTGTGGGTGGGCGGGGACGGAGGCGGTGGGTGTGGAGGCTGAGACCGTTTGCGGCCACCATTCCTGCAGCAAAGGAGAAACTGCGAGTTGTTAGACAGTCTAAAAGGGCAGAGGCTCCTATGCTGGGGCGGAGAAGATTGCCCCCAGCTGGTACTTCGGGGTGGCAATTGAGGCTCTGGTAGTAGCCTCTGGCTGCTCCGTGGACTCCGTGCTGCAGTGGGCTCTGGGCTCTGCCCTGAGTCCTCCTCCCTGTGTTCTAGTTCTTACACCCTTTCTATTCACCCCCTCTGTTTCCTCCTCCTCCGTCCTTTTACCCTTCTCTCTTCTTAACTCCTCAGCGTTTAGCAACTCTGAAACGACACACCAACCTGAGAATTGCCCAAGGGGAAAACAGTGTTGTCACCTTTCCACCCGCATGTCTAATTCAGCTATGAAGTGTACCCCAAGATGTACTCCAAGCCCCCGACATCAAACCTAAAACTTGCTGACGCTTGGTTCATACAAAACCAACTTACATCTGCAACACTATCTCACAGCCTAATATGAAGACCCTTTTTGCAAGACTTCTCAAAGTGAGAAAGGCCAAGGGCTGCAGTGGGAAGGGCAGGGGTGACTGCTTTACACTGCAAAAATAGTGGTCTTTTGAACCCTTCTTGTGTCTTTCTGTGAAAAGATTTAACTCTCTTCTGAGAAAGGAATAGTGCAAAAACATTTTTTATTTAGATGTGACCATTTGTCTTAGGGACCTTGAAGTCAGTCCTTCCATAGTACTGGAGAGTGGGAAATAATTTAGCACAGAACAGTAAGTTTCTTTGTAGGCCTGTATAATTTTTTTTGTAAACAATTGTACCGGAAACACTAAATTTCTCCCTATACACAAGTCACAATCTTATTACACTTCCTCCATCCCACCCACTTTCATCTCTCTGGAATAGTTTTTCCCCCCTTCCAAGGCATTTTTGGAAACTGTGGAACAAATGACAATTTATTTTTAGAACAATTCATTTTGCAGCTTATGAATGCTAAAGTATTTGGGTATGAATTGATGGGCTAACTCAAAGTGTATCTAAGAACATTACCAACTATTCTAATAGGATAATTTAGTGTTAGATAACCAGGGATATGAGTTCCAACCAGGGAGTTGGAGCATTTAGTATATATATATATAATATATTATACATATATATAATATATGTATAATATATTATACATATATATAATATATATATTTAAATGGGACATTAATGTGTCACATTATTTATCTTACCTTCTAAAAGTTTTAGCCTGTTAAGCTTGAATCAAACCCATGCCAAGCCATTCCCTTTCACTATTGTACTTCGTGAGTTCCATTCTCCTGCTAGTAACATAAAGCCTAAAATCTTTTGCAGGTTTTTGATCCCAAAATAGC
Source organism: Pan troglodytes (assembly GCF_028858775.2). Lineage (NCBI taxonomy): Eukaryota > Metazoa > Chordata > Mammalia > Primates > Hominidae > Pan > Pan troglodytes. Next base: position 108,009,138 of record NC_072412.2, on the reverse strand, counting down.
AGTAGAACTAAAAAGTTAATTGGGTAATTAAAATGAAACAAACACTAAAATTCTTTTAACTGTTACAGCCAAAAGGAACAGATTGACTACTACCTATTATGTTATCTTAAATTTAAAAAGAGAACAATTAACTGGTTTCAAACTAAGAAACTTGGGAGAATACTGCCAAATACCAGTGAATTTGGTGTAAAGCACCTATTCTTATTTCAGAGATAAATAATAGGTTAATTTTCCTTCCTATATCTTTGGAAGTTATGAAATAATTTACTGATTATTTCCAATTCGTTAAACTGTCAACAAGTGTAGGTGGTTCAAGCGTTCGTGGAATTTCAGAGCACCGCTATATAATCAAGTTGGTGTGAAAATAAGCAGAAAATAGAGTTACGAATTTAAGGACAAAGTTATTCATCTACCCAAAAGTTATTGATTAGCTCATTATTAATACTTATATAAGAGGTCTTCATTAAATAGTGTTTTGGGCTTGTTTTATGTAAAATTTAACTGGAAGAGAACATGAAAAATGTGTTTGCACAATATATGCTTTTTAAAATAAATTCCAATAGCTTAAAAGTCCTGGATATAAAGTAAATTTGCTATCTTCATTAAAACACCCAGTCTAACAACTATTATCAGAGAACACACACACACACACACACACACACACACACACTCTTAAATGTCCTACTTTCCTAGCAGAGCAACAGCTATGCATTTAGAATAAATGTTACCTGCTTCAACTTTCACTGTAGGAGTCAGGCAAGGTGACTTTATTTTAGGCAAATCATTAAATAGGGAATACTAAGTCCAAGGCATTTATTTTGCTTGAAGGAGGCTTCATAGGTTTCTTTAAACCAGTACGATAGTTTGGATTGACCAATGTATATAATAGGCCCGTTCTGGAAATAATCTAGGTCACTGCACTTTAAGCCAAGGGTACTAAGGAAAGAAGTGTGGTTGGAAAAAGAAAATCCACAATAAACATAAATACTAAGGTCATGTCATTGCTGTCTCTTCAGGCACATAATGTAAAACAAGCAAAGGAAGCCACAGACCCTCAAATAGATACACCCACTCAACCACACACAGGATATCCCCAAACTTCCATGGCTTGGTAGGATTTTGGAAAACACAGATTTTAAGATAAATCATAATCTAAGAGGATTTTATTGAGTACAAATGTCAGTGCCCAGTGTTAGTACGAAGCAGATGCCCTAGACCTAGTTCTGCACAGCACACTGAGAACATTCCATCAATTCTCTTTTTCTGAACTCAGTCTCCCGCTCTGTCGTGTAACTTTGAGGTGGAACATGCAGGGCTTGGTAGGACCCATGATCACTTTCTATTTCCTACTTGTCTGGCTGCCTTTCAGCTCTGCTTTTGCCTTTCACTAAGCTGTTTTAGGTGCCAAAACACCTGGTATGCCACTGTTACTCATTTAAATATACGTTTTTTTAAAAAGCTACTTGCTTTACATCTAGGGCTGTCATGGTGTTTGGAAGTGAGAAAATAGGAAGAGAGGGAAGAAGAGTGAGCACTTTTTACTCCTCCTCCTTCTCAGCCTACCGACTCATCCTAGGTTCCAGTAGAGCTGGGTGAGCCACAAATGGGCCACAACCTCTGCATGTCTAAACACTGAGTATATTTCAAATGAAAACATCAAATTCAGACTGCACGTCTGGAACAGCAAATAGATGTAAGCTGCTTCTTCTAAGACGCTTGGCTGTAGAGTGGGATTCAATGTAGTATTAGTTGGCCTTAGACTCCATCCAGGAAGCTTATTTACTGAGGTAACAAAATGGGTTTTGTAGAGCAGTGCCACTCCATGAACCAAAGGATGGCATTTTAGGTAGGCTTCGGAGTACTGCCTTGTTGGGAGAGTAGATTTTTCTTTTTTGAAATGTATATCCCAGTTAATAAGTGTAAAATTCAATGCATGATAATCTAAACTTAGTTTTAACAATGAAGATGACTTTGGCTGTACAACTTGTTCTCATCTTAGACAGCATCCATAACTGAGAAAATTTGTTCATATGATGCAGTACTTTCTGAAAGTGCTAAAGCTAATTCTATACTATACTTCACGTTTCCTACAATGAACCATTCCTTTAAAATGTTCGAACCCAGTCTTCCATGTTTTAGCAACACAAACATTGGAGACTTTTGTGAAGTGTTTTTATACATATGGTAACAAGGACAACAACCAATGTTTTCACTCCTTTGCACATTTTGGCATCATACCTCACTCAAATTGACTCATACGCCTTCTATAAATACCACGTAGATGTCTCAAAATGGAAGCATTTATTCAAAATAGTGTCTTTTGCCTTAAGGGGAAACAGTTGGGCTGTTTGAACGTCTAACAGGAGCTCTTCTCTTCAGTGTTAAACAAGTCATTGCACTGTGCCTATATTTTTAATAAAACCTTTGAGCCCAACTCAGTATTACCTCCAGGAGGGACTGTGGAGGTAATACTATTTACCTCCTGTAAATAGGGACAGGGAAACACCTATTTACACATCTGCCTGCTCACTGCCATAGTCTGTGTGGTGTTCCTTAGGACTTGTGTACCAGGTACAAGATTTAGTTATGTGTTGAACCCGGGTACTGAAGGGCATGGAGTTTTCTGAGGGAGACTTCTCAGCTTCCCGTATACCTCTAGAGATGCAATAGCTCTTTTGTATCAAGACCAACTATGTCCTGATGTTTTCCCTGTGTAGTTCTCTAGCTGCCACTATTTTTTTTACTTTGGTCAGAATGTAAAAGGTAGGATGATGAAGAGAAGGGAACAAAAGGAGGGATCCTTAGTGACTTCCTAAACTTGAAGGCAAAAAGGATGAATGTCGCAGACATGTTTTATAGGGAACAGTGAAGTTCTTGTTTGATTAATCTGGTAACCTCATGTAAGAAAGTCACCCAACAACTGCTGGGCACCACTGCCTTTGTCACTGTCTCTTGACAAAAACTCTGTTCACGACATATGGTAGGTTTTCAATACACTTTAATAAAATAGTGAAAAATAGGTATCTCTAGGATAGTGAACTATGGGGCTACAAAGGGCAGGACGATACATTTTACTTGGTTAAATTCGCTTAATGCTTACTCCTTTCTCAAAGCGCCAACCAAGAATTTGGCTACTAAATAAAGAAAAAAGCTGTTAGTGGCTCTTTATCCGCCACGATAGGGTGCTCTGAAACCCGGTCCTGCAGACATTCCCTTGGCCCACATTTTATAGCTTCCTTCTCAGTCTCAAGGCCTGTAGTCTACTGTTCACACTCGAGCCTCTTGCAAAATACACAAGCTCAAAAGCTCATGGCGTTCTCCCCATCTGGCATTCTCGGCCTTAGAATAGCAAACGTTAGGGCACCATTAGGTTCATAGTTGCCAGACCCTTCATTTTCTTTTTTAATCTTTAATTTTCTTCTTAACAAGGAAGACATTCTGCAAAAAATAAACTCCCTCTTTTGAGCTCCTTTCTCTGAAGATGGTAACTGGAACTCTCATTAGTAAAGAACCTCGAGTTTCAGTTGCTTTGGACGGAGTTTCTCGCTTAGTATTTTGCTCTTTGGCAGTTTGAAAAGCAGTAATCTTCCAACTTCGCAGCTCCCTGCACTCGCGCCTACCACCCTGATCTATTTGGCTTTCTCCTTTTTGGAGCCACTTTAAAAGGTGCAGGGTGCTGGGCCGCTGTGGCCTCGGGCTGAGAAGCGGGGAGTTGGTGTCCGGGACCAGAAAGTTTGGCAGAAGCCACGGCTCTGGGCCCAGGCCCCGGGCTTCCAGAGAAGTGTGTCATTATTTGTTTTCTGCAAAGCCGCGAGCGGGCCCACGCTGCAGCTCTGCCTCCAGGCGTGGAACCCCTCGGTAATCCGGGTGAAGCTGGGTTCCGAGTGTGGACTGCTTCGGCTCTGAAGAGGAGGGAGCCCAACGGGCCAGGCAAGGGCTTCCTCCTGGCTTTACCCATTGGCCCAGAGTCCCCGGTCCCGCCGCCGCTGCCCTCTGCTCACGGGGACCGGCCATCACCGCGCTCCCAGCCTCGGCTCGCCGGGGGCTCCGCTACGCAATGCGGCGGAAGCGGCCCGTTGGAGCCGCCGTAGCGCGGGAAGTTTCCGTTGCCACGGAGATGACCTCTGACCCTAGGGCGTCTCTGGGACCCGGCAGCTTGTGCTGTTGTTGCTATGGAAACCATGGCGGCCGGAAGCCGCCGCGCGGGAGAGACTTGGGGCGCGGGTCGGGGCTAGGGCTCCTGCCCTGGCAGAGATCTTCGCTCTTCCGTGGTGGCCGGGGACCGGGCAGTGAGCGGCCGGCTCTGCCGCCCGCGGGGCGCGGGTTTGCAAGGTCACTCCTCCGGCGTTGACGCGGGGGCACCCCATGTGCACTGCTGGACCTGAGGGATGGGAAAGCCACAGGTGGCTGCCTCGGCCCTCCCGGTCTGGCCTCCCGCTAGCGAGCGCCAGCTCTGGACCCGAGACCCATCTGAAGGAAAGGGAAGGGAGCTGGCGTTGCTGGTGATTCTGCCCAAGCTCAGGACTGGGAGAGAACGAGCCAAGTTCTGGTCTCAGCTTACACACTAGCTACTGGGAGACCCTGGGCGGGTCCTGAAGTTTTCTGGGCTTCAGTCCCCTCGGCTACTACAAGAAGGATATTGATTAGAGTAATCCCAGATCAGCCCCAGCTCTAATATTCTAGGTTCCCATAACGTTCACACCCAGTCCTGATTGTAAGTAAACTTCCCTCACCCCTTCCCTGTATCTCTCCCGGACTATGTTAACTATATATTTAAATTGTACTCTAAATTCAGAGACTATCAGAGATAAGAGGCTGACCTTAGCGATCACAAACAACCTGTTCCTTTTACAGGTGTGGCAACTCCTTCCCAGTGGAGGAAGCGACTGTTCCAAGAGCCAGTTTTGGAATTGTAGGCACAAACACAGGTAGAAGCTTTGAGCCTTGGGTGAAGAAACGCGTATTTTACTGGTGACACTAGGAAGAGCTCCTCATGCGCTTCATAGAATTGTGTGGTTGGTGCTGAAATAGATGGCATTCCATTTATCCATTATATTCCCCAGATACCTTTTCCTTAGACAGTTTTAAGATTTTCGGGGTAGGGGAGGGTATCTTCACTAGTTTATTTTTCCTTCTCTCATATCCATGCTATTGGGAAAAATCTTTCTTAAATCTTTTTTATAAACCTCATTTGTAAATTAAGAAGTTGAAAAAGATTATTTTCAGAGTTTATTACAACTCTGAAATTTATGAATTATTTCTTTTAGGTCCACGTGCTTTTTATCACTTTTTCAGTAACTACAATCTCAAAAAAACAAAAAACAAAACTTAGTAAACACTTAAAAAGTGCTGCTGTGTTTGAACTGTTGATGCTGGAGATACAGGGGTGAAGAAGAGTTCTTCCTTCAAGGAATTAGCAGGAAAGACAAAAGACAGGATCAATTATGATGTGGTGAACAATTCTGTGTAGGTGGACCAAGGTGCTATAGGGCCAAGGAAGAGGGGCATGGAAAGGTTTCTGGAGGGAATAAAACTCAGACTGAGTCATGAAGAATGACTAAGAGTTAGCCACGTGGTAAAGGCACTGGTTAGGCTGTCAAGGAAGAGAAAGAAGCATACTTTAAGCTTTGGGGGCGTCAAAGATTGTGGTGCAGACCGAGAATATCAAGTACAACTGAGAAATAGAGGGTGTTTCTAGGGAGTGGCAGGTAGTGAGTGGGGTTGCAAGGTAGTGAGGCACAGATCGTGAGCTCTCTTCTGTGTCATGATCATATCTACCCTTTAGACAACCATTATGACTACAGCGTGGAAAACAGCTCTGGGTTGGGCAAGGTTGAAGGTGGAAAGACCAGGGAGGAAGAGCAGTGAGCAGTGGTGAGCGGTCCAGAATAAGGCAGTGACAGGCACTAGAGAGGAAGTGAAGTCCATCCATCTTAGTGGCCAGTTTGAATTTGGGAAGGAAGTTGAAGGAGGAGTCTGGAATTTTCTGATGACAGGTTTTTGATTTGGACAGTTCTGGTGAGCTAGTCTTCTGGCCATTTGCCAACAGAACACTTCCATCTTCTTGAGACATGGTTGGCTCTCTTCTGACTGTTTATATTGAGGGGCCGAGGTAGCTTTTAACAGCAAGTAGGAGACTTAGACAAGCTTCTCTTTCTAGATTAAAATTTAAATGGACAGTTCTGGGAGAGTTGCTGTGGGATAAAAAGTTCATCTTGATTTCAAACCCGAAAATCCTTAGGACTGGGAAAAAATGCTTTACAATAAAGATAAGCCAAAATGATTTTTTAAACGATTATGTACAATTCTTTGTCAATAGCAGATGTTTTTATGGACACAATACTTTGTTTAGTTTGAGGAGTCAAGTAGTGCAGTTAAAAGCCAAGTTTTCAGATTAACTATTCAGGTCTGGCAAGAAAAGAGAAGGAAGTATGAACTTTATTGAATTTACATATGTAAGTTTGCACACGTGCTTTTTTAGATAGGAATGAATGTAGTTAAAATGCCTTTTTTTCCTCCTGTAGCATTTTGTTGTCTGCACAATTACAGTGGATCACTAAAGTGTGTGGTAACCTTATCTGTAATGCTGCATCTTAAAGGTGTAGCTTGGGAGGGATTGTAATATCTGTTCTTTCCACTTCCTGTGTGGAGCACATGGTATAATATTGTACTTTAAGAAATATGAACATAAGAAGGCTTAAAGACTAAAATAAAAATCATATCTCATAATTGTAGTCCTTTTTGTTTCAACAGCCACTTATTTGTAGTCTGAAACTCATCTTCTTTAGTTGTATTGCTGCTGTATACCAGGTGTTGTAACTTAAGCAAAGAAAGGACCCTGTCTACTAGGAGACCTGAGTCAGTTTTCTACGTAAGCAGTCAGTAGTAACCATCATTTGGCCTTAGCATTTTATTGTTGGGACAAATTGAAAGCAGTAACACAATATGCTCTTTCCTCCTTCATTGCTAAATGACTTGATTTGTTTCCTGAGAAGTGATGTTTTACATTAACTTGATTATTTTTTCTTGTACCTTTAAAAATTTTTTCAACTCACGTGACAAGTAACATAAAATACCTCACATCTCAGACAAATAATAATGACTGTTAAATATTGGAAATACTTTTAATGAGATCAGTACTAAATGTTAGAGATATTTTAATGATGCAGTTAAGAAATTTGATATAGGATAAAAATTTTACATCATTATTGCTTATTATTCTCTCTTTTCTAGTTTTCTTTTAAAATGTTGGGAATAATTTTAAACAACACAGTACTGAGGCCATTCTGGTACATGTGTGGCAGATGTGACTCTGTATGGGGGATACTAACTGTGACATGAATGCTATAGTTAGTATGTGGTCTGATATGCAGCCATAAAGTCTGCCCAGCTTTGTCAGACCCCTTGCCCTTTGTTGTAGCAAAGTGCTTTTCCAGCACTGATATTTCATCCCTTTGTCTCCTTCTCCCTGTATTTGTACTATCCGATTCTAGATTTTGTCCTTTTACATATTTTTTAGTCATGTTTTTCAAAAATTTTGTCATCAACTTACTCTTCAGGCAAGATCAGGATTAGTATTCAATTGGATTTACCTCTTTTACATTCATTACATTAGGAAAATAGACCCAAAATAATAAAATAGTTGTCTGAGAGTAAATGAGAAACATCTGTCTGAACTTGAAACATTTACCCAAAATGATATTTATTTGGCTTAAGTTTTTTCTTTCTGTACTTCAAATTAACATGTAAAAGAACTGTAATGTGGATCTATTGCATTATTTGATTATATAATGAAATGACTTTTAGGGCATTGTAAATCTCTCACCTAGTTTTCCTGTTAACGAATGTATATTACACTTACTAGATTTTTAAAATTATATTACTCTTTTGCTTTAACAGAAATGTTCTGAATTATTTTGAATCCTGTGTTATTATTAGTTGATAACAACTAATCTTTAGAGAATGCTTCTATATACTAGGCACTCTACCTATACTATCTAATTTCATCTTTAAAATCACAGATAGGAAAATCTTTTATACTTCTGTTAAAAATTATGAAGCCCAAGCATGAAAAGATTAAGGAAGTTACTGGAGAGTACCTAGCTAGTAACTGAAAGATCTGAGTATAAAACCAAAACCAAATAATCTGACTCCAGAATACATACTCTTAAATCCCTAAATTGCAGCTACCGCTCTAGAAAGGATGTTGAACAGAATGCTTGTGAAAGTGATCAGTATTTCTCCTAATGTTTTTGTGAATTATTCTGTCCTGAAACTAAAAGGGACTGTGATATATTCACTGTTTAGCTATCTAGAATTTTTAATGCTTTCTTAGTGAGATATAATTTATATACATTAAAATGCACAGTCTTAACTTTATAGCTTGATGTATTCTAACAGTTGTGTGCATCATTGTAACCACTACCCTAGTTAAGATATGGAATATTCCTATCACCCGCCCCCAAAATTTTTCTTATTTCCATTCTGTTCCTACCCATCCCCACTCTGAGAAGCAACCGCCATTCTGATTTCTCTCCCCTTAGTTTGACCTATAGTAGAACTTCATATCATTAAATCATGAAGTCTTCACACTTTTGAGTTTGCCTTTTTCACTCAACATATTGTTTCCGGGATATGACATTGCATGTTAGACGTGGAGAATTCAACGTGGTAGCTTCTGTTTTATTTTTTAAACCGGAAACTCCTAACATCTAAAAATTTCAGGAACTACCAAGGGTCTCACAGTTTACCCAGCTTGCTAGTCTGCTGCAGTTACGTGATGCTGGCAGAAGACAGGGGACTCCTGGGTCAGAGACAGGGGATTTTATCACTCAGAGCATAGAAGACAGCATGAGCTTCATGTGTTTGTCAGTTCCCTGTATGTCCCAAAATCCTTTCAGGGGCAATGCTGAGTGTCTCAGGTGGATGCTTGCTCACAGCGGATTTGTGTCATTGCTCAGTGGTCTGATATGCAGCCATATCAGGAAATTCCCAATCTTTTAAGGGGCTTCTAGCAAAGCTGCCTAATCTTTCTCTGCAGGGAGGTGTTATCTTTATTATCCTGGTCAGGAAACAAATCTGTCCTCTAACCTGGAGGGAGGCACCATCTCTAGATGACAAGGTGGTTTGTTATGCAAATATTTTTGCAAGGACAGTCTGGTACAAAAGCTGTTAGAAGATGTGCAGTAATGCCATGAGAAAATTCTCATTTAAATCTATTTCTGCAAGGTAACTCTTTCCTCCTTTTCTATTTCTCTTGGCACTGCCATGCTTACTGCTCTGTTGATGTATTTACTCTTTAGAAAAATAACTGTTATTTGGAAATTATCTTAAAATCGATCATGAAGTTTTGAGAAGGTAGTATACATCCTATATGATAAACTTACCTGCATTTATTAAGTAATTAATATGTGATATGTTAACATTACATGTTAGTTACTGGGGGAAATTTAAAACATTCTATAAAGGTTTGGTCTTTGACCCACAAGTAATAAAACTAAATGTATGGAGAATACTAGATATGAGAAAGAATTCTGCTAGAAAACTCATCTAGGATGAAAGGGGAAGAAGGGAAAATCTTTTAGAGAAGCATGACCTAAGCTGACTCTTGCATGTGTGTTTCTATTGGTAGGAGAGATAAGCATATTCTTGGCAAGAGGAGTAATGTGAATGAAAGTCAAAGGCTGGGATTATTTATGGATAGAGTGAAAGGTACACGATTGGGAGTTATGGGAAGTTAATGGAATCATATTTTAGCGGCTTAGTGAAATCATATTTTGGGGTCCAAAAGCCCTGTAGAGGAGTTAGCTGGGATGTGGTGAAAATTAGTGAACTAGGGAACTTTTCCAAAAAGAGAAACGACATGATTGAGAATGGCTCAATTATAATTGGGGTGTATAACTGATTGTGGGGAGGGGCAGTACTAGGAGGAAGGAGGGATTTTTGTACTAAGAAAGCAATAAAATGAAAATGTCCTTCTGTTAGTTCGAAATGGGAAACAGGAGCTTGGATGAAAGGATGGTTCTGGGTATGTAATATGAGCAGGAGAGAAATTGCTCAGTAATTAGGAAGGGATGAATCGAGGGCATACGTTGAGAAATTGTGGGCCAGGAAGGGCACTGCTTTCTTGGAACCTGGAAGGATGCGTGAAACAGAAGGTGTAAATGAGAGACATGGGAGTCACTGTGGACTGTGGTGCCTCATGGGAAAGTGGCCTCCATCGACTTTTGGAAGTCATAGATGGTTTGTTGAGAATGTGAGATAGGAAATCTAGTTAGCAGGTACATTTATGTTGTTGTTACATGTAGTTGATAGTTGTCTGAGCATACATCATACATCTTTCTATACAATTTGAGCCTACTTTGTAGTTTTAATTTTCTTATGCAATTTGGAGTCACTTTGCTAGCCCTGATGACGTTACTGGCTTTCTAAATAAGGGGAGAATGGCTTTGACTACCTTCTTCAAGATATACTGAACAACTTTGTAGTATTGACATACTCTTCTTAGCAGCATTTTATTTCCCTGCAAAATGATGTTTTCTACATTGAGTACACATGGACACAAAGAAGGGAACAACAGACCCCAGGGACTACTTGAGAGTGGAGAAAGAGAGGAGGATGAGGAGTTGAGGATCAAATACTACCTATGGCCTGGGCACGGTGGCTCGTGCCTGTAATCCCAGCACTTTGAGAGGCTGAGGCGTGTGGATCATGAGGTCAAGAGATCGAGACCATCCTGGCCAACGTGGTGAAACCCCGTCTTTACTAAAAATACAAAAATTAGCCGGGCGTGGTAGTACGCGCCTGTAGTCCCAGCTACAGGAGGCTGAGGCAGGAGAATCGCTTGAACCTGGGAGGCAGAGGTTGCAGTGAGCTGAGATTGTGCCACTGCACTCCAGCCTGGCGACAGAGCGAGAGTCCATCTCAAAAAAACCCAAAAACTCTCAAAAAACCAAACAAAAAAAACCTGCCTATTGGGTACTATGCTTATTACTTGGATGAGAAAATAATCTGTACACCAAACCCCTGTAATACACTATTTACCTACATAACAAACCTGCACATGCACCCCTGAACCTAAAAGAAAAGTTTAAAAATATAAAAATAAATGATGATGTTTTCTAGTAAAGCCCTGCAACTAAGAAGGACTGAAAATGTCATAGGCTATTTGGATATAAGGACTTTTTTTTTTTTTACCAGTTTGGACCATAATTTTTTCTGTAAGAATTCCAGCATGCTGCTGTGGCTCTAGTGTTGATCATATGTTTCAGTAACCTTTATGATCATTGCTTAGAGGAGATACACATTAAGGAACAGTTGGCTAAAAGCACAACTTTTAGAAATAATTTTTGCTTTCCTTACTCTTTTCTGTTATAAAATTTGAATTGTGTTTCAAGGGGTCAGTATCTGGCTCCTGGATGTTTGAATGCTTAAGAATGACACAAAATTTATAAAGTGATATTTTAAGGAAGGTAACTTTTGTGAAAATGAGAGCAACTAAATTCTCAATGGCTATTCAAATTTTATAAAAATGTAACTAATAATGCCTTATTCTCAGCAGTTGCAATTTCTTTGATTTAAAACTAGGATCCTTATTGGAAATCATGGTTTATAAGACTGGTATTTATATGGCCACAAGCATGATTCATACAAGAAGGGGAAGGGTCCATTTTAGGTGGTGATAGCAGTAGTAGACATACTGTGGTGGGAGCAAATTGGCAGCACAAACCTGAATTCTGTCATTTTAGTGGGTGAGTGAGTAGTGATTTAATCAAAGTTTTCGCAAATGAGTGCGAATGCAATAGACAGCTGCACAGTACTAAATCCTGCAGCATTAAATAAAAGGTTTGAATTTTGTATGAACATAACTTTGAATGAAAAAGTAAAACGTACACCCTTTCCATGTAGAGGTGCCACTTTGGAGTCACGAACAAATCTGTGTCATATGGAAATGTGCACAGTTTCCTACCCAGCCTCTCTGGTGCCAACTAACTTGTATTTGTGAGAGCCTGAGGAAAGGAAGTCAGGGTCATTCAGTTCACTCTGTGTCTTACAACTTTACTCTCGCTTTTGTTATTGAAAGCAGAAGGACGCATTATGTCTGCATATCTTGATAACAGTTTTTGCCTGACAATGCTTTTTCCTTTTAGTGTTACAGTTTTAATGTAAGACAAATCTTTGACCATTTTTTATGTATCCTTTCAAATTTATAATTGGTAGAAATACTTTTAAATATTATTGTAGGGGCCAGGCACGATGGCTGACACCTGTAATCCCAGCACTTTGGGAGGCTGAGGCGGGCAGATCACTTGAGGTCAGGGGTTCGAGACCAGCCTGGCAGACATGGCAAACCCCATCTCTACTAAAGATATAAAAATTAGCCTGGCTTGGTGGCACATGCCTATAATCCCAGCCACTCGGGAAGCTGAGGCAGGAGAATCGCTTGGACCCAGGAGGCAGAGGTTGCCGTGAGCTGAGATTGCTCCACTGCACTCCAGCCTGGGAGACAGCAAGACTCCGTTTCAAAAAAAAAAAAAAAAATTACTGTATATTTTGTTGGGAGCTATTCTTATCTCCCTCCCCTTTAGAATTACAAGAAAATTAAGGAAAATAATAAGAGTTAGTACTGTTAATAAATATGCCAGTGTAAGTTCAAGGAACTTCAAAAATTGTGTAAAAGTGACGTTCGGGTAAAACACATCATATTTATTTCCTAAACGCTATATTACATTATGGCAAAATTGCTGTATTTTAAGCTGCTAAATAGTGAAATACTGCTTTAACACAGTACTTCACAGGTTAAATTTTGGTTTGAGTTTTCCCAATTTGAAAGGCAAATGCAAAGCAAGTTGAATGTATTTATGGGTGTGTATGTATGCCAGACATTTAGCTTGGGACAAAATTTTAAGTGTTTGTGCACTTACCCCATCTGTTGGCCATTAGAATCTTTCACCCAAGAGAGCTACTCAGAAAGGATTGATATTAATAGTAATTTGAAGACAGAAATAAATAGCTTAGAAGTGGGTTCAGTACAAAAATAACTTTTTGTGTTTTAAATTTGTGATTTTGAAAATAAAAAATGATATTTCATATCCACATCAGTTCATTTCATGGCTTTCAAGTAGCTTTTGTTGAGATTATTTTAAATTAAAATTTAGATGCTGAGATCTACAGAATAGGATGTAATTGAAGAACAAGACATTTTTAAGTATGTCTGTTTCCTGTATCAGGTTTACTAGTCAGGCATCTTGGTTATTGGTATTTATTCATTGGTACAGTATAACCAGCTATTACTCACTTCTTCTCACAAGTAAGTAAGCCACATAGATAACTTAGAAGTAAGTGTTGGAATCTCCAAATGTGTGGTATATTTAAGTTACATTATAGGTTCTTCTATAGGTTCAGGGTTGTCTGATACCATGATTTTTCTGTATACTAGCAGGTATTAGAAGAAAGGCAGAAAATAAGATGCAAAAGAAAAAATATGTAGTCAGTAAGTCTTTAGGCTATTCAAAACTTCACAGGGAGGAAACGAAAAATGTTCTGAATAATTCTGTTGGCTGCTGTCTCCATATGGTCATTGCAGGAGTTTTAACATATTGTATATCATTGATTTCTATTGTATGTGGTTAGACATACTTGACAATAGTTGCCAATACTTTTACCTTATAGTCTCCTAAGGACTGCTATGACTCTTTCATATCTCCTTATTAATCTTTTATGTAAAAGAACAAAAGGTGAAAATCTCTGGTGTAGGTGCTGTCCTGCATTATTTTTTGTTTATTTTGTTTGTTTTTAGTTTTCCTTTAGATACTTTGTAAGCAGGGAGGAGATTCAAAGGTTTTGATTCCAAGACTTCCTTAAAAATTAATCAACTTGTGATGACTTTGAGAGCTGATCTCCAAGTTGATCAGAAGCGATGGTTTAATAAAACAGTAAATAAAATATGTAGACTGTGGCATGTATCTGTAAGGGTAACATTTAACAGTTTTTTTCTGATTAGTATTGTAGGGTATAGTAATATCATAGAGTAATCTTTCATTTTTGTGGCTCTGATGCTATAGGGCTCAAGAGGAGGGCATGGCAGGCTTCCTGCAGGGCATAAAATTCTGACTGACTCACAAAGAATGATTGAGGATTAGTCGGGTAGGAAAGGCACAAGGTAATTGTTCAAGAAAGAGAAAACAGTAAACCTTAAACATTTTTAGGGGCATGAGAGAGTGTGGTGAGTACCAAGAATGACAAGTATACATAAATGAGGGGTAGGAATTTGAGTTGATTTGCCTTCCAGTAGACATAATGATATGTGAAATCTGAGAGTTTTACCTTATCAAGAATATTTATCCTTTGTACCTCCCAAATATACCTCTAGTAGTTCTTTGTCGTGTAATACAAGAGACAGATTTGCAGCCATTTTTTAATTTGCCACACATGATAGATAATATTCTCATGTCTAATGCAGTTTTATAAATATTTTTTCCTACCCACAAGTTTTAACTTCCCTTTTTTGCTACATCTCAAAAAAAAATTATAAATCATGTAACAAAAATGCTACTAGAAAAATAGTTTTGAATACATTTTGATTATAGAAAAAACAAACATCGAAAAACACTGGAACTTTTTTATTATTAACAAGTTACTTGAATAACATCTTGCGTCTGATCATGGCATGTGAGTAATTGGAACACCATGACTGAGAACTGATATTACATTTTAACATATGAGAGTTGGTCTCCTTTTAAAAAAGATATTAAAATTTTTTGTAACATTTTTAATGTGTGATACCCCATTTCAGATAGTTGATTTAACACCCAACCCTTCCTGAATTCCTTCTACATGAAGGACAGTGCGCTTGGCCCCATGGGTGATACATGAATCAGACAGGGTCTTAATCTTTCCAAGGGGATTAGAGGGCACTGGAAAGTTGGATAAAAATGAAGAATTGCTGGGGATGGTCAATCCTGGAGCTAAAGCAGTGATTGATAGAGGTGGAGGAATAAACGGATCTATCCTCATTCCCCTTTTTTCTCCCATTCCCTTTCTCTCCTTGTCACTGCCAGTCATGACAGGAGATTCTACTCATTGGACCAGATTAGGAATAGATTTGGACTGGAATATTTCCAAACAGAATGAAGAGTACACGGCTGTCCTTAGATAGCATTTGATAAGTTGGGTACATTTTTAAGTTGAAAAGATAGTAATATGTTGAAAATAGTAATAGCTATTACTTCTACAAAGTAGGTTATGACTGGAAATTGGTTTATTGTCCAACAAAGCTGATTGACAATGCTTTTAGGGCCTTTGTGCATTTTTTCTTTTAAATATGCTTACTTCACCACAAATAAACATATTTGTCTAATGAATAATAACACAACTTCAAAGAACTTTTTTGTTATTTAAGAAATCTAAAATAATTGATATAACAATTATTTTTATAACATATTTGTTATGTAAGAAATCTAAAATAATTGGTATAATTGATCACAATTATAGTTGTAATTGCATTTCTTAAGCCCAGATTGAGTTATAAATCTCACTTTTGTAACAGCTTTATTGAAATATAATTCATATACCATAAAATTTACCCTTTTAAAGTATACAATTCAATAGTTTTTAGTATATTCACATAGTTGTGCGACCATTACCACTATCCAATTCTAGAATATTTTCATCAACTTAAAAAAGAAATCCCATACCTATTAGCAGTAACTCTCTATTTCCCCATTCCTTATCCCCTGGCAACCACTGATATGCTTTCTATGTCTTATGAATTTGCTTATTCTAGATATTTCATAAGAATGGAATCATTCAATATCTGGCTTCTTTTATTTAGAGTAATGTTTTCAAGATTCAAGCATGTATCAATATTTCATTTTGTTTCATTATTGTATAGTATTCCACTGTGTGGATATACCCCTTTTTAAAATTCGTTCTTCAGTTGATGGACATTTGGGTTGTTTTCATTATTTTACTACTATAAATAATGCAGCTATGAACATTTATGTATACATTTTTACATGGACATATGTTTCAATTCTTTTGGGTATGTAACTAGCAATGGAATTACTAGGTAAGATGATAATCTATGTTTAACATTTTGAGTGACTACCAAATGTTTATCAAAACAGCTGCACATTTTACATTCACTCTAGCAATGTATGAGGGTTCTAATTTCTCCATATCTTTGTCAACACTTGTTATGATCTCTTTTTTTGATAGTAGTAATTTTGGTGGCTGTGAAGTATGTCATTGTGTATTTGATTTGCATTTCTCTAATGACTAATGATGTTGAGCATCTTTTAGTTGCTTACTGACCAATTTTATATCTTTGGAGAAATGTCTACTCAAATTATTTGCCCATTTTTAATAGGGTTGTCTTTCTATTTTTGAGTTGTAAGAGCTCTTTTTGTATTCTAGATACAAGTTTCTTATCAAGTATATGATTTAGAAGTATTTTATCCCATTCTGTGGATTTTCTTTTCACTTTCTTAATGGTGTCCTCTAAAGCACAAAGTTCTTAATTTCGTTGAAGTCTAGTTTATGTGTTTATTCTTTTGTCACTTACATAGTTGGTATCATACCTAAGAAATGATTTCCTAACCCAAGATCATAAAGATTTTGTCCTAAGTTTTTCTTTGAGAGTTTTAGCCCTTATATAGGTCTGTGATCTGTTTTGACTTAATTTAGTAGATGCTGTGAGGTAGGGGTCCAACTTCATTCTTGTGCCTGTAGACATCTAATTTTTCAAGGAACATTTGTTGATAATCTCATGGGACATGTAAATCTCATTTTGAATTGACATATAACCAAAATACCTTTTTACCATTCTTAATTTGTTTTACCAAAGAACAATCTAAAAATGTCCTGGTGTTTCAAATAAATAAATTATTGTATATTACATGAAATGATAATAGGGATACTGTAAACATTTTTTCTAACAATGCATGCCTACTTTTACTATAGCTTTACTTAGAACTTTTAAAAAATTAATACTCTTGTGAAACATATAAGCACTTTCAAGAAATTAATATCCTCTTGAAACTAGAACATGTTTTAGCCCATTCCGGCTGCTATAACAAAATTCCTTAGACTGGGTATTTATTAATTTCTCATGTTTCTGGAGGCTGAAAAGTCCAAGATCAATGCACCAGCAAATTCAGTGTCTGGTGAGGGCTTGCTCTCTGCTTCAAAGATGGTGCCTACTTCCTGCATCCTCACATGGCAGAAGGGAAGAACAATCTTCCCTGAGCCTCTCTTACAAAGGCACCAATCCCATTCCTGAGGGGAGAGCCCTCATGACCTAATCATTTCCTAAAGGCTCCACCTCTTAATATTAATTGCATTGAAGATTAGGTTTCAACATATTAATTTTGGGGGAACGCAGACATTTAGACCACAGCAAACACTAGACTATTTGTAGATAACGGAGTGAGCAATTTTTATGTACAGATGGTTGCTGACTTAGAATGGTTTGACTTACTATTACTCAACTTTACAATGGTATGAAAGCAATATGCATTCAGACTGCCCATACAACCATCCTGTTTTTTACTTTAAGTACAATATTCAATAAATTGCATAAGATATTCAACACTTCATTATAAAATAGGCTTTGTGTTAGATGATTTTGCCCAACTGTAGGCTAATATGTGTTCTCAACATGTTTAAGGTAGACTGGGCTAAGGTAAAGATGATTAGTAGGTTAGGTGTATTAAATGGATTTTTGACTTACAATATTTTCAGTTTACAATAGGTTTATTGGGACATAACCCCATTATAAGTTGAGGAGCAGCTATATTTATCTTTGATTGAAAATTGTTCTGACTCGTTATCTGTGTTTATTTTTCAAAGCATAGGCATTTCATTAATACACTGACAATATGGTGCTATATTTACTTTTAATTTGTCTACTTAGTTTTAAAGTTAAATGTAATGAAAGTCAGGATTCACTGTGAGATGTAAATTACACTTCTTGTATTTAAATTTATCCTGGTTTCTTTATTAAATATCTCTTGCAAAACGTAAACATTCCTTGATTTGAATGTAATCTAAAGTTGTAACAGACCAGCCTCTCCTGCTGCAGCTCTCTGTGCTTTGTTAGGAAAATACCCGATTGAGTAGATTAAAGCCCTGTCATCATAAGTAGGTAGAGCCTCTCCTGAAGTAGCTAGACATTCTCAGGGTCAATCATCTGAGGAAAGTTGCAGCCATGAACTTGAACCCTGAAACTGGGAGTTAACTAGATAGCAAAAGGGACTTCATGCTCTGTTTCATACATTTCTTGGGTTTGGATATTTAAGTTGCTAGATATAATTGGGCATTTGGGGCAGGTTAGAGCTGAATAGGGAGGCACTCATGTGCTGAACTTTAAACTGAAAACAGGTAAACTATATGCCTGTTCCATGACATTCTATGTTTACTTGGAATGTCAGTTCCATGGAATGTCAGTTCCATGGATTGTCAGTTCCATGATATTCTATGTTTACTTCCTTTGTATTATATCCAAATATTTGGTTATCTTGCATTTAAGATTTCAGCCTTGCCTTGGCTGTGCTCTGAGAAATTAAGAAAAGGGACATTTACCTTTGCTTAAACCAGAGTGTTAAATTCAGAGAGTATTAAACTCAGAGCCTCACTCACTATTCTCTCTTTTGAAGCCATCGTTAGTGAGCTATCTAAAGGGGAAGATGAGGCTCTGGAGGCTTGAATAAGGCTTTCAGAGACCTAGCTGGCTTTCCAGTGAAAACTTTGGAGGCTCTTGGTTTATTTTCTTAAGGACTATGGGAGTTTTTCTCTTAAAAGATAAACCTTTTGTTTTATGATAGCAAAAAATATTTTCTTTTCAGTTACATTGCCAGAGAAAAGTACAATTATGTGAGATGAGTTGCTTTACCTTTCTAACTTGTTTACTCGTTAGATAAGTAAACAAAGTTGGCCTTTTATAAGAGGTAGACTTGTTAACATGAACATGTTAGGATGTAGGTGTTCTTTTGCCTTAATCTATATGCACGTGTTACATTCAGAAACATAGTAAATGTTTGACCACTGAACTATCTCTCTCTCTCTCTGCATATTGGATGTGCATATGTGTGTTTGTGTGTATGTATATATATATACTTTAAACTGAAAGTTTAAAAATATATATACACACACCCATATATAAAGGTATATATATATACATACACACATATATAAATATGTGTGTGTGTGTATGTGTATATCTATATTACCTAAGTGTACAGGTGAATCAAATGTAGAGAATAAAACATATTTACCTTTGCTGTTTCTTTACTTTTAGTGTCAAGACATACTGCTTGATGCCTTGTGGGTTTGCTGAATGAATGTAGTTAGAGTAATATTGATTTCCTTGAAAATAATAGTGGTATGTTTCTAATGCCTTTAATTTAGATATCTCTAGCCCAAACTTGAAAGTAGAGCTCTTTCAGTACAAATAACCACTTTATAGAGATTTTTGATGATGTTATTATAATGTTAAATAATACAGTGTTTAAAAATTGGAATTTCGATTTGCCTGGGTATTTCCCTTTAATAGACAGTGTCCTCCAGAAGGAATGAAAAAGCTCAATCTTTTATGTCCTCCTTCATAGGCTAGACAGAGCTTCTGGTACAACTCCTAGACAGATGATTGTATCTTCTTTTGGCTTGTACTGGTCAAAGTGTGCCCAATCCTGTTGATATCGATGGGCCAGTTTTATATAACCCTGTGTAAAGGCCATTAAATGCCTCTGTGTTTTCATTGTCTTACTTTGCAATTATTGTTAGATAGTCATCTGTTTTAAAAATCATTTTTGTTGCTTTTTTTTTATTGATAAAGACAGCACTATATGAACTTTGGAGTTAAAGATGAAAATTCTAGCTGTAATTTCTCTGTGCCTCAGGATTCTTTTTTTTTGTTTTGTTTTTGGTAGTAGAGGGAGAATACCTCCTTTAAATATGTAGTGATTAAAAGAGAAGATATATATATATATATAACATACTTAATGTAATACCTAGAATGTAGATATGTATTTATTCTTGCCTGTCCATTTCCTTGTCAGAAACAATGTTAGTTTCTTTCCTTCGTTCTCTGGTAAATGATCTATGCTAAAATTAATATTTTTATTTGTATAGTATTTTAAAGCTTTTGCCTATAGCTAGTAGCATAGGGCTTATAAATCAATGAAGTTTTTAAAGACTTTATATTTTTGGAGCAGTTTTTGGTTTACAGTGAAACTGAAAGGAAGACATAGAGATTTCCCTTATACCCTTTGCCCCCACAGATCCATCACCTCTCCATTACCAATATACCACACCGGAGTGGTGCATTTGTTACACCTGATGAGTCTACACTGACACATCATCACTCAGAGTTCATAGTTTACATTAGGGTTCACTCCTGGTGTTGTATGCTCCATGGGTTTAGACAAATATATAATGTATTCACCATTATAGTATCATGCAAAGTATCTTCACTGCCCTAAAAATCCTTGTGCTTTTTAAAAGTATCCAAGTTAAGCTTGAAGGTAGACATATTAGAGGCCTAGTAAGAGCCTTGTTCTGTCACTGAGTCTTCTTTTGTACCTTGTAGGCCTAACGAGTTCTTGATTTGCAAGCCCTTAGGACCTAAGGAAGCCTAGAACAGTTTGTGTTTTGCCTAGAGTGAGACTGGCTATAGACAGACAGTTCTGAAGTCTTATATTGTTCTTGAATTGTAAAGAAAATTGTCAAGTTATCTGTGCTAGAATTTTTTTGTTGTTGTTGATACAGAGTTTTGCCCTTGTTGCCCAGGCTGGAATGCAATGGCACGATTTCAGCTCACTGCAACCTCTGCCTCCTGGGTTCAAGTGATTCTCCTGCCTCAGCCTCCTGAGTAGCTGGGATTATAGACATGTGCCACCACACCCAGCTAATTTTGTATTTTTAGTAGAGATGGGGTTTCTCCATGTTGGTCAGGCTGGTCTTGAATTCCCAACCTCAGGTGATCTGCCTGCCTCAGCCTCCCAAAGTGCTGGGATTACAGGCGTGAGCCACTGCGCCTGGCCCTTTATCTGTGCTAGAATATTAAAATACCTGCTTTTCTTGTATGTACTCTAATATTAGTCATGTGTATATGCCAAAATGGATATTTTAAAATATTTTCTAGGCTTTTATAATGTATGTATTTCACTTCATTTTTACTATTCTCTTCCCTAATTATTTACACCTAAAAATAAATATCTCAAAAACCTTGAGGTGAATTTTATGGTCATTCCCATTCTCTGATGCTTTTTACTCTAGTTATAAATGAACAAAGCATATATTAAAGCGAACTAAGTATTTAAGCCTTAGCTTTGCTATTGGTGATTCTGCTCACACCTGAACACTATAAATAGCCTGTCCTGTCAATTTTTTATATTCATGCAAATTGTAGCCTTTCCTTTATTCCTACCTGACTACTTTGTGCTCTGTCATTCACTTCTTTTTCTTAGGAAAAAAAAAAAGGTGACCTAGATATTTGAAGTCTAGCTTGAATTTGCCTTTTTCAAGGACCTTGTAGGAAACTGTCTGCTCCGTCAATAAGCATCCTGTCTTGGGTGGTAGAGAAGTTGGGCCCAATAAGCGCATTTCTCACTGCAGGCTTCAGGTCACTGGGGCTGTTCCTCACACCTGGTGCCCATGGGCTTGTGCCAGTGACAGCAAACAACAAACTTCTCCCTTTCTTGGGAATATCATTGGAAAACATGGAATTCCAATGTGCTCAGAGAATATGGTTTAGAGAAACTCGCAAGTGAAGATGACCTGACTCAAAATGTCAATCAACTAATTAAATAATTGATTTCCTATTGAATATTTAATATCCCAGCAGCAATTAAACTTCATTTAAAGTTACTTCATACTTCCTTGGATATTTTATTATTTAGAATGTTACAGAATTATAGCGAGGGTTTTCTTTTTCCAGGAGAGGCAATGGGTGAAAGGAAATGTCTTTTAGAGAGCTGTAGACTAGACCATTGCGTATACTACTCACAAAGGAGGCCTGGGCTATAAAAGCCGTGACGACATCATCAGTGTCTGACTGCTAATTGAAAACCTGGGAATGAATGAGGGCATGGAGGAGAGGCAGACAGTGGAAGGAAAAGAGCACAGAACAGGGTTGTATTAGTCTGTTCTTACACTGCTAATAAAGACATATCTGAGACTGGGTAATTTATAAAGGAAAGAGGTTTAATTGACTCACAGTTCCCAACGGCTGGGGAGGCCTCATAATCATGGCAGAGGTGAATGTGGAGCAAAGTCACATCTTACACGGTGACAGGCAGGAGAGCTTGTGTAGGGAAACTGCCATTTATAAACCATCAGATCTCGTGAGACTTATTCACTACCATGAGAACAGTATGGGGAAAACTGCCCCCAGATTCAATTATGTCCACCTGGTTCTGCCCTTGACACATGCGGATTATTACAATTCAAGGTGAAATTTGGGTAGGGACACAGCCAAACCATATCAAGGGTGCTTACAGATTCCAATAGTTAATGAAATAATAGGCCCAGCCACGCATTTTTATTGACAGTAGAACCAGCGGATTTATTCCTTAAAATTTCGATGTCAATGTGGAGATGTACTCTAGATACTACAGCTTCAAAATTAACAGTTTTTTCATTTCAATTAGGTTTGAATTCAAGAAGATACATTCAAAGAAAATATATATTAGTACATCCTATTCTTTTGGTTACGATTTTTGATTTTACATGTGCAGTTTTAAATTTGTTTTTGATCTTTTTAAGGAACAATATTGGAAAAACAAACAAGGCAGATAGCTTTTATTGATACTTTAATTGCTGATTTGGGTTTGGGTTCTCTTGAGACTAGAATTGTTTTTTCTTGCATGAAAAGAAACTCTCATGAATATTTTTCCTTACTGGAATTTGGAAGATATAACCTAAAATAGGAACTAAAGTTTATATTTAAAATTGTAGCCTCCCATATAAGCAGTCTTATTTATTGAATTTCAAGTATTTATTTTATTTCACTCAGAAGGTGGGTTTTATATGTATGATTTAAATTTTTTTTTTGTAAAGCCTTGCCTAGTCTTCTACATCGTTATTAAATAACGATAAATTGAGTCAAAGAGTTGATTTCCAGTCATTAATTTACTACAAAGTCTTATGCTTTCAGTTAAAACATTTTATTATTTGTATTACACTATATACTGGCTGATTTGATCACCGCTGTGTCTTGTACACTGTGCTAGAAATCAGGATACAGGAGCACAAAATACTTAATCTTGGCTCTAGCTGAGCACCTGCCCCTGGATCGATCCTGCCTAGTAGTGAAGATTAAGACAATATGGATGTAGATTTCATTTGTGGGGTGTAACTGTGGCAGCAGAGGTATTACTTTTTACCAGCATGAGTGACCTTTCCTATCACTGTGTGTTTCCAGTTCCATTTGGGTACAGTGAGCTGAAATGATTGGCCAGATGTTATGGCTCATTTTTCTAAAGTCTCCCTTTAACTAGTTGTGTTACATTACTCTGCCTTTTTGAACTCTGTTTTGTTTAGTTCAAACAAACAAAAAGTTTAGTCAACCAAAGCAGAATTTAGCAAATGCGTATTTATTAATCGAAATTCTCTCACATCTCACCTATTCTTTATCTTGCAGAATCAGCATAATTCACTAGCAAGCCTGTATTTTAATGAAATTGTTTCAAGTTACTGGAAATTTAGTTAGAATTGCATAAACTACCAATATCTCTTGAATCACTTAAAAATTTACTTTAGCCCTTAATTGAAAAACCACCAGAAGAAATTGATTTGGTTTTGTATAACGTAATTCCTTTTGGTGAATGTTTAGTAAGGCTAAAGAATCTGACACATCTGCTTACTGACATATATATATATATATATATAATATGTAAGATATATATTAAAAATACGTGAAATATCACCTGAAACTTTAAAATTGACTTTTACATGTATTATTCTTCAATAAAGTGAATAAGGTATGGACTTTTGCAGTGATAAAAAGAATACTTCTGCCAGCCTTTCTCCTTCACAGCTGAACATAATCACTTAAATGAACCATCATGCACTTAGACTGCAAACATACTCGCCTTACTTTTGTAGTACAACCATTTGTGCCCATTGAATTGTAAGTTCCAAAAAAATCTGACTCTGGCTTACTCATTAATAAATGTTCAGTACCCACATTTTTGTGGGTACTGTGTTTTGCTGACAGTAGATGCTCAGTATATTTTTAATAATTGAATTGATTAAATTGTTTATTTTAAGGTCTCTTCAATAGATAATCAGAACTTGAAAGAGAAGTGTAAATAATAGCAGCATCTTCTTTGTACTTTGAAACTACATCTAGAAAGAATGACTGTAACAATGTATTCCTAATTTGTATGTCCAAAGACATTTCAGGTCTGCTTTAGTACGATGTCATAGTAGGGTCACATGTACAATTAGACATAGACTTTCAGAGTTGAAAGGATCCTGAAATGTCATTATTCCGGCTTTCCATCCAATGCTTGAGTTCCTTCTGTAGCAGTTGTTCTCAACTTTTGCTGTATATTAGAATGAGTTGGCAAGTTTTAAAAATCCCAGTGCTCAGGTCCCACCTCAGCCCAATTATATAAGAATTTCCAGGAGTGAGACCTAAGCATTGATATTTTTTTAGAACCCCATAGGTGATTCCAGTGTGCATTCAAGGTAGAGAGCTGTTGTTCTACAAGATCTCTACAAAATGTTTTTCCAATCTAATTGAACTCCTCTGAAGATGAGCACCTCACTACCAAAGTTTGACTTGTGTTTATTCCATTTATTCAAATAATAAGTATAAGAGTGTTTAAATTATAAGCTGGTGAAGTGAAATAACACAAATCAAGCTCACCAATTTTAATACTCAGCTGTTGATAAACAACACTGAAGAGTGACATTTAAATTTGAATTATCTTCTTTGAAGTAGCATTGCAGCACTTTTGAATGACTTCCAAAAGGCTGATCATAAAAATCACTTCAATCATTTTCAAATTTTACTTTAGCAGCAATGAAGTTATTTGGTATGACTCAGATGAACTTTCTGCTCTGTCTTGGAGTTATTATGGTCATTTCATTTTCTGCAACCTGGGGAAACAGAGAAGGGATGAGCAGACTTGTTTTTACGTGTACCTTACATATTTACCTTACAGTGTTTATAGTTAAAAGTTAGGCACTTTCAGAAATGTGCTAGCTTCACAGGAAGGTAATTTACCATGTAGAAAATTTCAAATATACTGAAAAAATTGAGTGGAATAGTGAAGGCTTGGTTTTTGTAAAGCTCTTTGATTTTAGAGAAGAATTTTCAGAGGAAGCGCCATGTGACCACACACACAAACACACAAGCCTGTATTCTTGCTTAGGAACTTATCTGTCCTGAGACCATCCACCTGTATGTCAGCTCTTTTGAGTACCTTTACATTTTTGGTTCTTTAGTAGGACCTGGGTACGAAAAGTCAATATATAACATCACTGATAAATATTTAAGTAGTTCTAAGGTCTTAAGAGCTGTGTTTGAGTTTCACCTCCCTTCCTACTCATGGTGTAGCCTTGGGTAAATTATTATTTTCAGCCTTAGTTTCCCTATTTTTACAGTAGAAAGAATGCCATATATCTTGTAGGAATGTTATGAAGATTTATAGTAGTAATGCATATAAAGCTTCACAGTAGCCCCTGCGTTGTAGAAAGGGCTCATGGACTTAAATTTTGTGATACATTGGAATACCAGCATTGCTGGGCAGACTACAATGATGATACATTTTCTTTTTTTTCCTGACAGTGGTAGGAAAAAGTCCTGAGACTAGTTCTGTAGAGAACATCATCTGTATGCTCCTTTATAAAAAAAAAAAACTATTCTGAGACATGACCTTAGATTGTTCCTTTACCAAAATGAGTTTCCTGTTGGAAGTCCTAATGCCACAGCACATGGGTAAAACATGGGTCTCTTTAAGAATATAGAGGATAGGGGATGGTTGACGCCCTTAGATTTTCTCTGGGGAACCAGGAAAGCTAGCCTTTCTAGTGGCATATGTCAACCAAGACTTTCCTGGCATGTCTTCATTGCTAGTCTTCTCGTCTGCTGCTTTGTAGAGTTGCCAGATAAAGGACAGCCATTTAAATTTGAATTTCGGATGGATAACTAGATTTCTGTTAGTATAAATAGGCCTCAGATGTTGCAAGGGACTTTTATATTTATTCATTATTTACCTGAAATTAAAATTTAACTGAGCATCCTGTAGGTTTCTTATTTTTTCTAAATCTGACAACCCCTACCTACGTGCTATGTAGGAATTTTGGGGTTAGATGTTGGGCAGGTTTTATCCTAGACTAATATATTACTATTTTTGAATGAAGTAGAGAGAAATACTTCTTAGTAAGTGAAAAGACTAAATTATAGCATTAAAATGGATTCATTGGTTAAAATACTACAAATATGATTGTTACAAATTAATATCAATGAAGTAGACGATGATCCAGATAGAAGAACATCTTCCTACTTATCTGATCCCAAGAACTTCAGGGAATCTTGAACCTAAGCATCTTCCAACTACATACTTAAGGCATATTAAAGAGAATGTGTGATAGTATGAGTATATCCTTTTTAAAGAAAGTCTGAAATTAAACAGGGTTGAAGTTTGATTATTCTTTGTTTAAAGCTTGTTATGTACATTTTATTTACATATATTTTACATATATGTTAGTGTAGCAATTCCTAATTACTCCATAACACACTGAATTCTCCTTTCTGTAAACTTGTAAAGCATTTACTTTGTTATTCATTTATTCATATTAAGTAAGCATCTTATTTAATATTCTTGGCACATCGATCTTCTATGTGCCAAGAATTGTGCTTGGTGCTAAGGATATAAAAATAAGAGCAAATCTCTGTCCATGTGAAGCTCATCATACAGCTCTGGAAACAGATACAATATTGACATTGTAATGCAACGTGACAAGAGCTATAACAATGAAATGAATTGCTTCTGAGATCCAGAAAAAGTAGTCTGATGGAGGTTTCACTGGAGAAGGGACATTTAGACTGGATTTTCTAGGATGAATAGAAGTTTGCTGGCTAAGAAGGGAATAAGGCTATTTTAGGCAGAGGAGAGAGAGAGATAATGAGTAAAAAAGAATAAAAAAACCCTCAAACCCAGCACCCCATCCTGTGAAATAACCTGTTGTGACTTGGAACTAGTGAGAAGATGGCATGGGGAGGGGCATCCTGGAAACAGGGTAGAATGTACAGAGTTGGTGATTCGATTTAAAGACAGGCAAGAGGAGCCCATGAAGAACATTTTGTATCAGGTTATAAATTTTGTTTTTATTGTATAGTCAACAGGGTTTTAAATAAGACTGAGGCCTTAAGTCGGTAAGACCTAATTGTTTGTTTCAGGAATATACCTGGAATATGAAATAACACGTGGCCAGAAATTATTGCAATAGTTCATGGGATACATGAGGACAATAGGAATAGTGTAGTTGCACTAGAAGTGGAGAGATCTTGAATGCAAGACATTTCTAAGTTAGAATTATTAGGATTTGAACAATTTTTCTGTTGGTTTTTTTTTTTTGGTATGCGGAAGAAGGTATGAGGATAAAAAATAGGGGTAGTTCATGTATGTGAACTATGTGTGTTATTTCCTTAAGGCCTTAAGGTCATTAGAGGCAGGGTTTCTCTCCTAACAAACAGTACTCAATACATTCTTGTTCAATTTAAGAAGAAACACAAAATGTTTAAGATGGGTGCATTTGTGTGTCTGTACTTCATTATTATTTTGACAAATCTAGTCGGTATTATAAGAATAACAGGATGCACATTGGCAAACCCATTTTTTATCTCACTTAAATAAAATAATCCAGTTGTCTGACACATAATGATTTTATCAAAATTAACCTTTGTCTTTGATAACTTCTGCCCTGTGATTGTTATCATTTACTTTAAAATATAATCATGGCCAGGTGTGGTGGTGTATGCATATAATCCCAGCTACTCAGGAGGCTGAGGTGGGAGGATCAAGACCAACCTGGCAACATAGCGAGACCCCATCTCATAACAAACAAACAAAAATATTTGTATCAAAACATCACATGTACCCCATAAATATATGTATGTATCTATTATGTACCCATAATCATTAAAAATTTTTAAAATAAAAATATAATAATATATAGTTCTTTTCATTTTTTAATGTGTCAATAGAATTGTTCTTTGATGCCAGGCATGGTGGCCCACAATTGTAATCCCAGCACTTTGGGAGGCCAAGGCAGGAGATCACTTGAGGCCAGGAGTTCAAGACCAGCCTTAGCAACATAGTGAAACCCTGTCTCTACAAAAAATTTAAAAAATTAGCTGGGCATGGTGGCATATGCCTGTCATTCCAGCTACTCAGGAGGCTGAGGTAGGAGCATTATTTGAGCCTGGGTAGTTGAGGGTGCAGTGAGTTGTGGTTGCAACACTGCACTCCAGCTTAGGCAACAAAGCAAGACCTTGTCTCAAAAAAAAAAAAAAGATTTATTCTATTTGATAGTTAAAGAATTCAATGCTGGGTAATTCTGAGACAGACCAAATTGTGGACTTTGAATTCGTAGTTTTAGCTTTGTCGCTCAGCATTAAAATCATAAAACCTGAGACAAAGAAGCAACAAGCAGTAATGCTTTATATGTAAGGACTTTCTTGTTCCAAGAAATGTATCACCTTATGTACAACACAATGTACTATTTAAATGTAACATAAATTATATATTCCTATGCATTATTTTTCTGTTCATGTATATTTTTATATTCAAAAATGCTATTTGTGAGTCGAGTTTTACATGGGTGTATTAAGGGAGGCACACCAGTTGATGAGGTCTTGTGTGAGGTCTTTAAACACACCCAGACTCTAAGGCAGCAATGGATAACCTTGAACAGGTAAGGAGCAGGTGGCCCTAGGGTAGGGAGAAAGTGCGACATTGTAACATCCCTTTGGATAATGTCTGCAGCCAGATCCTGTGTCACCATGACTCAGCATCGAACAGACATTGATTGCACAGCATAAGGAGCACACAGGAGGCAAAGCTGGTCTGTCACATGGCAATTAGTTTGAGACACCACACCTGTATTCCCACAGCACATCTCATTCCCCCATATCTTTGGCTACCACAGAGGAAAGCAGAATGGATCTGGGCAATTTATTGTCTTACTTTTGTTGAGGAGAGGGAGAGCAGCAGAATGCATGCTGTTCCACTTTTTCTGTGCTGCAGTGGGCATATTGGTCATTGCTGGGAGCCCTTCAATGAAGGACAGTGACAGAACACCAAAAAGTGTCAGGAGCTTCCATGTGGCTGAAAAACCACATTCAAAGGACATCAGCCAGTGTTCTAGTGTTAGGCTGTGACTTGGGCATGTAAATGGGCCAACGATTCCAGTTTTGCATGGAAAAGACACATGATTAGTTTTTCAATGAGGAAGTAGACAAGTTTTACTAATCTGTTGACTGAGAGGTTATGATATATTCATGATGAAATCTCTCTGGAGCAAGTCCTGTGAAACAGTGTAATGACTTGGCACAGGATGGCTGGATTCGCTTTAAAAAAATTATTATTATTCATGTTTATTTAGGTCCAAAGGATCCATTATACTTCAGCTTTATATGCTATTAAATTTAGAGATGACACAAGTCAGGACACATCTTACATAGTTCCTTTCATGGGACAAAAGACCTGATAGAATAAGGTGGCATTTATGGGCCTTTAATATCAACATTACAAAAGAAGGGGAATTGCATTTTCTTTATATGTAAGAAAATAATGACTAATTTAGAGTAATTCTGAAATGAAATCATGGCATTATTGTCAGGATTGGTAAATCTTTTAAGCTATTATCATTTCTGTCATGCAGCTGCATTCAGTGTCTTAAGTAGGCAATGTGATATTTTCACAGGAATTATCAAATAAACTCAGTATGTTAGCTTCTCAGGGACTCTGAAGCTTTGAATATAGAGGAGGAGAAGGTCCGATGAGGGGAAAAAGACCTTCTGAACCCCCCGTGGTCATAATTCCAGGGAAAGAAGGAGAAGAAACTTAAATATTTATTAACTCCTTACTGTCTGTTAAGATTTTTAATGTATTTCATTCCCTTTAATTTTGAAAGCAATTCTGTGAGTTGAATATTATTTCGATTTTTTTGCTAATGAGAAAACAAGCTCAGACAAGGTGAACAGAAACTGACATATTAAAACCCCTATCATGTAGGTACTGTGTAGGAAGTTAAGATGTATTTTCTCATTTAATTATCAAAATAAGTATTATTTTATGTATGTGAATTAAAATAGGCTAGATTATACTTTGTTAACAAATAGACCCCGAATCTCAGTGGCCTAATAATATAAAGGTTTATTTTTCGCTCACACAAAGTTTACTCTGATGCCAGGGGACTTCCCAAGCCAGTTCCTCCTGTGGTTCCTTGGCAGTCGAGGCCAAGGGAAGGGAAGTAGCACCACGATGCGGTCACACTCCCTGGAATGAGGACTCCTTGCTTGTTGCCACAGGGAAAAGTAACAGGAGAAGAGTGCATGGGTTCTTAAGGCCTCAGCCCGGAACTTAGGCACGTCCTCTTCCCTCTTAGTCCATCGTCCGGGGTCTAGTCACATGGGCTCACCGCACTGTGGGCAGGCTGGGAATTGCAAGAGAGAAGATGGATAGCAGTGACCCCAACTGGGTCTGCCATGGCACTGTCACCCCCATTTTAAAAATGAGAAGACTGAAGTTCAGAGAGGTTAGATCATGTATCCTTGATCACTTCCTTGGTGATCTGTAGACTTAGTTCTTGAAACTAGATCTCTCTCAGTCCAAAGAATCTGTTTTTTTGCCCTCTACTCCATCTTACCCCACACACACTCCGAGTAATTTGGTGGTTTGGAGTTAGGTGTGGATCTGTGGTCGCCAGCCTTCAAGATGGCTCCTGTCATCCTTGCCTCCTGGGGTTCATGCCCTTGTTGTTCCCTCTGTCAGTGAATAGAGCTGACCTGTGTAACCAGTGTGGTATTGCAGAAGAGACAAAGTGTGACTTCTGGGACTAGGTCATAAAAGACAGTGGTGTTTTCATGTGTCAGTGCTCTCTGTTGGATCACTTGCTCTGGGGAAAGCCAGCTGCCATCAGGTGGGGACACTAGAGCAGCCCCAGGGAGCTCCCATATGGCAAGGAACTGAGACCTGCTGCCAACACCCAGGACCAATTTGCCATCCATGAGAGTGGGCCGTCTCGAAAGTGGGTGAGTCAACCCAGGTCAGCCTTCAGATGGCTGAGCCCAGGCCAACATCTTAACAGCAAACTCATGAGAGACCCCGGGCCAGAACCACTCAACTAAGCTGCTCCCAAATAATTCTTGACCCACAGAAATTGTGTGAGATGATAAATGCTTACTGCCATTTTAAGAAGCTAAGTTTTGGGGTAATTTATTATGTGGTAATAGATAACAGTACAAACCTTTTTGGATTATTTCCTTTCTCTGTGTTTTTCCCTCAACTCTGGGACAATTCCTACTTTTAACGGTGAGTTTTTAAGTTAGCTAAATGAGAAAGTAATTGCCACACAATGTTATTAAATTTTAGTTAAATACATCTTATTATTTACTTTAATCTTGTAGTTCTAGGCAAGCTCTGTATGAAGGTCTATACTAAAAAATGATATACTCTGCTAGTTCAGAAGGGAGAAGTTTTGAAATTTACTTTCCATCAGATGTGTATTTTTCTGTTTTAAGATATTACCTGCTTGAGATTATTTTATAGTTTAAATTATATTGTGAAGTTTTGAGAAAGAACAAGCCAAGTACATTTTTATTAAGAGTTTACTGTCAGGAGGAAGACAGAATCTAGAAGTAACCGCTTTTTTTTTTTTTTTTTGCAAGGAGAATGTTGTCAGTGTTTCAGCCAGTGCTTGCTGCTGAGGCAGGAGAGAATAATTGTGTAAAGAGGGGGCTCCCGCAGTGCAGGACAGGAAGCCACCATGTGAGCACCACATCCACGTGCAGGTCGCAGGCTTCATCATGTCCTGAATACCATGCCTTAGCATTTTATGTGAGTAATCTTAGATTATTCATCAAAGAACAGGTTATGTTTACAAATATAATGGTTTTAAGGAATATTATAATTCAGCATCTTGACCACTGGTACTGGTACGACATGTTATAATATACTGTGCTTTTAAGTATTTCAATCACTCATGATTTACTCTTTAATGTTGTACAATGTTTCTGAGATTGTCTCTAAGCTGGGCAATCTTGTGTTTCCCAGGGTACCAGGAGGGGAAGACTGGGTACGAGTCAGTAGTCTATGAACTCCAGTGAAAGGCAGCAGGATACAATTTCTATTTGATTTAACATTCTCTTAATATCGCTGTTTTAATAACCTTGTGTTGGGTGAGATAAAATTTTCTTAATGAAAACCTTTTCACTAACCATTGATGCCCGTTTGCTCCCTACCCCCATTAACAAACACTTCCTATATATGCACTCTAAACTTTCTATCTTAGCTTACTTTTTGACAGTTGGGCAAATGACAGTGGAGAGAACATCGTTTAGATCAAACAACATATTATTGTTGGAAATATGGCTGTCTCATAGAAATATAGCCAAGTCAGGGAAATAGTGACTATATATTATATTAACATATACAAATTTTGTAGGTCTACATATACAAAAAATACAGACACATATACATTTCCACATATAACTATATATAAACTATATGTAACTATAATTATAACTATACACACACACACACATATATACATAAACAGGTTGGAAGTAGGAGATCCCCAAGGAAGTGGAGACTGAAATTCAGACATGAGGACCTTAGCAAGGTGAGTGAGACAGAGAACTGATGAGAGATTCCGTGAAGGAACATCTAACAGATTTTAGTGGACAAAGCAAAACAAGGAATCAAAGATAACGTAAAAATTTCTAATGAAAAGTCATACTTTAACAAGCATGGGGAAATATAATTACAAAATTTTGATATACATAATAATTTTTATGAGTGGAATCCAGAGGGGTGGCTGCAGCAGGAATTATTATCGCCGTTTTGTAAATGAAGAAACCGGCTCAAAGAATTCTAATTGATTTTTTTAAGGTTTCATAGTCGAGGATAAAGCCAAAATTGGAATCTGGGGGTGTTGACTTCAGATCTTTCCATTTCCATGGATTCCTCTACTGGTTGTCCAGGCATGGCCCTCTAGGATCCATGCTGTGCTATCCTGTCATGCCTAGGCTGTGTGTGTGTGTGGACTTTCCCGATTAGAGGACCCAGACTTTGAGATTCTCAAAGGGGCTGTGACTCGATAGAGCTTAAGAACTTTGTTTCTCCCTGGTGACTGCCTGGCTCAAGGGACCAAAAGGATGCCGAAATTAGAGGGATGGTCCTGCTTAATAATTAGATCATGGAAAATTACCTTCCCACAATGGAGAGACCTAGTGGTGTAAAGAGTCCTGATCGTGGAACAAAAAAGAGCAAGAGCGTTGGAAGTTAGGTAAATTTTTAAGGGAAAAATCTTACTTGGGACTGGGCTAACTCTGCATCCCACTTAGGGAAACAGGTCAGACTGAACAGTTTAGGCCACATGGATGTTATGACTAAGCAACAGTTTTGCATCTCGCCCATATGTGTGCGGTTTCCAGTTTTTTGGACATTTCTCCCATAGACAGTTGTTTTTGCGCTGTGTTGTGTGCTGATGCTCAACTGCAGAGGAACTGAATGGAGAAGTTCGGAGAGACCGTGGTTTCTGACCACTGGCTGCGGTGCTGTGGATGGTTCCAGTGAAGGGTGGATGCCTTTTGTTGAAAACTTGCTTAGACTTTGTCATCAAGGTCTGTCTCTGCCATTGTATAATCTAAAGTCAGATCTGTTTATACTTCATAAGTATTGTTGGATTTAATTGGCAATATATAGAAATGTCTATTGAGAAGTCCTTCAATTGCCATAATTCCTTTTTTCTCAGGAGTAGTAAATAGGAAATACTCTTAAGCATGAAATAGTGAAGAGCTAAAGTGGGAG
Organism: Pan troglodytes; assembly: GCF_028858775.2. Classification (NCBI taxonomy): domain Eukaryota; kingdom Metazoa; phylum Chordata; class Mammalia; order Primates; family Hominidae; genus Pan; species Pan troglodytes. The sequence continues at coordinate 107,975,089 of NC_072412.2, read as the reverse complement.
GGCTGGAATTTGAAACTGCCTGAACAAACTCAGTCTATAGAAGAACCCCACTACTGTTGGAGTTACTGTGACTATGTGAGCAACCTTCTAAGGCTGAATTGAGTCCACCATGAGGTTGTGGCCTGTTATACACATTTCAAAACCATGAAAACAAATTGGAATGAAAGTAGTGTCATGCTAAAGCATCCTGGTTGCTCTTAAACCTCAAGCGTGGTGCCTGGAAACATATTTTACAGCACAAGTGCTTTTGATCATTTGAGTGTTCACTAAGGAAATCATTGCATTGCATTATTACAGATGTGCACATTTGTCCTGTTGAAATTGACTTAAAAAGTTTAGTGTAAAATCCAGTGGCACTTACAGCATCTTCCTTATAATAAAAAAATAGCAATAACACAATTTCCTTCAGATCCACAACCATGTACCTGGGTACCCAAATGATCTAAAATTGTTAGCTTAGTTCTGCCTCCATCTCAGGTGCAAACAAGGAAGCTGAAAGTGTGTTTGGGGGCTAAGATATTCAAATGCAACAAAATAATAGTCAAGATCTTTCTTCAGGAAAAGATCCATTGAAAGATGCTTGACCGGATCCTGCAGGGCACTGAGTTCCATTCCCCTGAAAAATGGAAATACCTCCCTGTTAAATGTTAGACATGAAGGTAAAGAATCTTGGCTATACATTTGTGGAAGCAGATAGAGAAGAAATCAATCAAACTATTCAGAGTGGCAACAGGACAAATAAAGAGCTCCCAACAGCGGTCACAGGCAGATGATGGAGACATCACATTAGAGAAATAAAGAATAATATATTTTCTCTGGTTCAAGAAATGCCTTTTGTTTTTCCTTCTTTCATGATAATAATAAACATTAATCTTAATGGCAGAATCCTGCTATGGGAAAAAGAGCCTTTTCTAACAGAATGCAGTGGTGGTGTACTGGAACACATAGTGTTCTAATTGAGCATGTACCGTGCCTACATTTTTAGAGCACTTTACAGTTTACAAAGCTCTTAATACTTCTTATCTCATCCAAATAGGCTGGAGTCCTATTTCTGATTTCCCAGTTGACCATGTGAAATACAGAAACTTGCTCAACCTCTCTCAGAATCACTTTCTTTTCCTTGCAAAATGAGGAAATTAATGCCATCCCAAATGAATATTTTCTTTCTAAATCAGTGAATAAGAGTATGTTTTCTCTATAAATAAATTAGCAACTCTAATAACTGGAGGTCACAACTGATCTAAATGTTAAGTCGATTAGCCATTCAATTTGAATTTCAGAGTATATTAATTTTGACTGTGATTGGTGCAAAATTACATTTCGATTTCTTTGTTACTTAAACATTTTTCTTTCAGATGTGTATATCGCTTAAAACATTGAATTTTATTGTATTTCATGTTACCACAATGAAATATTATTAAAGTCAAGTCAGTTTTTATGCCTTAATGGTTTAATATTCTTAACATGCTCACTATTTTTCATGAGTTTTTTTCCTATAGAAAGTAAATCATTCTCTTTTTCAACACTTCAATAAAGTAACCTTTTCCATGTGGATTTAATTAACATGTAAGTTTTTCCCTTCATGATATGATTAGATAAAGATAGTTATTATTTTAATCTGATTTTGAAAATTTTACCCTGCAAAATCGTTATTTAAAATTTGATTTTTTTTCTATACTTGTATGGACTTTAGAAATGAATACCAAAATAAAATTCTTTTCTTTCTTCTTTTGGCATTGGATAAAATAGTGGTGTGGGGACCGTGGGTTCTGTTCTCACTAAACTCATAATTTTATGAGAAAGAGAGACACAGATTTATTGAACATACAAGTGCTATGTCAACAAAGTGCTATTGTACATAGAGGTAACAGCTGATTTTGCCTGCAGGCAAGATTAACTTCCCCCATATCATTCTGTTCATATTGCAGTTATCCTGTTGATAAGATATTATAATGAGTAAAGTTTCCATCTCCTCTGCTAAATATTTAACCTCTTAGAGCAGAAGCACTTTTATTTATCTCAATATCTCTATTCCTTACCTTGAATTATGCTCATTAAACATTTACTGAATTCAGTTTGGTGGAGAGAAGTTGGAAGAGTCCATAGAGGAGATAACATTCAGCGAATGAGATAATACTTGACATAGGCTTGAATAATAATGAGCCAGAAAAAGGATAAAATAGGGGTGAGGAGGAAAGTACAGTCCCAGCAAAATCACGAGGGAATGAAAGCTTGTAAAGTATTTGTAAAAGGGTGACCTAGTGTTAGGAGTGGCTAGAAATGGAGATGAAACGGTTAAACCCAGGCCATAATTATAAGGGCCTGGACTATCATGGCAATGAATTTAGAGTCTTCTGGAACAAACAGATCACATCAGTTTCTGGCAGTAGTGAGGACACTGCCAGCAGCAGTGGCCCCAGGAAGAAGGGCACGACAATACTTCAAATAAGAAGATGAAGTCCTGAACCAAGGCAGTGGCCAAGGAAATTGACAAGAGGACATGATACCAAGAGACAATGAAGACTGAAGGAGACTGGGCTACTGACACCATGAAACCACCATGTCAGCCCTGGACTGCTTTTCATGTCCACACTGTTATTTGAGAGATTAAAAAAAAAAATCCTATCTTGTTCAAGCAAATGCTATTAGGTTCTCTGTTATATCAGTTAAAATCATAACCTAATGAATACAAGGAACACATCCAATGGGTTCAGTTTGGAAGATGTGAAATCTGAAGTTGTTTTAAGGGTCTAGAATTCAAAATAGTGTTCAAAGGTAAAGACAAAAGTTTGGAAATGAATCCCACATGAATTCATAGCTGAAACCATGGAACTGAGGAACAACAGCATTTGCAGGGAAGGCAAATAAGGAGGGAGTGGCAAACGGTGCAGAAAACATTCAGGGAAAACAGAGCAGCATTTCTGGAAGTGGATTCTGTTACAAATTCCTGTAGTACTGGCCTGTACGTGTGCTATGAAAGAAAATTCACAACCAACACAGCTTGGCTGGAGTCTGAGACCTAAAATCCCCATGGCCAGTCTACATCTTAGGCACCATTTCCTAAGACATTTTGGCACCTGAATGCTTTGAACATTTTGGGCATCAGGCTTTGAAGCCAGGTTAACTTCCGTTCTTCTCCATGCTGTCTTTTCCAACTTGATGTCCTTCAGGTGAATAATATTCTGCCTGTTCTTGGCTCACCTCCTCTCCTGGACCACAGACAAGTCCAGGTGAAGAGTGCTGAGCCTCTGACTTGCTGTTGATGATGACATTTGCTTTTCTTTGAAACCGCTCTGATTTGATGGTCTGTCTTGAAATGAGATGCTCAAAAAAGAGCATATCAATTAATATTGCTGTATTATATAACTTTTTAATTTACAATCAAGACACTGAGATACCATTTGCTTAGTAATTTTTACCTGGAGATCTTAACATGCACTCTTTTTTTTAAAGTTCTCCAATTTAGACAAGGATATAATTTCACTGGGAGATATTTTAGAATTACCTTCAAATGATACAGCAATCTAATCCCTTCTTTGCTTTGTAATTTATGGCCTTCTTTGCTTTGCAATTTGTGGCTCGTGTGTGTGTGTATGTGTGTGTGTGTGCACGCACAAGTATGTGTACTGTCCAGTGTTTAGAATGGAGTTTACAGTGGGAACTGGCTTGGTTAAGACATGAGGACATAAGAATTGTATTTTGACTGAGGGTAAAAGTCCATCTAAGAAGTGTTCTCAGACAGGTGTGAATGGTTGACTGGACAGTCTGATAAATTTGCTCCTTGAAATTGACTTCAAAAGGTGTTTGTATTCTTCTCGCTAATTTTTCTCAACTTACTGTGGAGGTATTACCTGTGATTTATGTAAACTCTAATTGAGAGTTTATATTTTCATCTTGTACTACCTCTTAAGGGTAATCATTTTACCAAGCAGCTAGTACTGCATGGGATACTATTTTATTTGTCTCATAATTATTTCCTTAATTTTTAATGGACACAGTCAAGCTCTGTCATTTCTTTTTAACCTGCTCTACCTCATCCATGACAGGGAATATTTTCAGTCACGATGCTGCCATCTAGATCAACATGCTTGGGTTTATTTACCTTTGAGCAGATATAAGTAGCACACATTTTGGGGCAAGTAATTTAATTATTTTGTAGGCTAATTTTCAAACATGTAGACTGCTCCCAACAAGGTCATCTGGAAATTGTATGCTATGCCATAGTTTTAAAATCACCACAAGCTGATGAAAGGGATGATCTTGATCCTTCTTCAAATGAGGATTTTGCACATAGCATATCCTTTTTGTGTGTATGCCAAGATAGTGGCTTTAAGTAGTATTAATTATTGCTTAATAAGAGTGAAGTTAGAATGGCTGAAGGGGCAAATGAGTAATGAATCCATATTTTTATGTGTTATAGCTACTTCTGATATTTATAGCTCTTTAGCTTTGTTTTAAAGACATCATCGTGTTTTTTGGTTGAAATTATATTTTTATTCAAAATCCAGTCTACTCATTCTATGTTATTCTGTATACTATAAGATTTCCTTCTGTTATTTTTAGGGCTTAGAAAAAAATTGTAAACACAGCAAATTATTTTCCCCTTGGACTGTTTTTTTTTTTTTTAACATAAAGTTGATTTTGGTTTATTTCTCTTCTAAACCACCATAGTAGTTTCCCAATGGAATTATGTTGAGATTTTCAGAAAGTTAACATATAAAGGAAGTGAATTCTCTTTTTCCTACTCAACTTAATGCAAAGTTTCACTTAATAAGAGAATTTCACTGAGATATAAAGGGCTAAAAATGAAGTTTTAATTTGGAACAGCAGCTTATAACTTTAACTAAACCACTGTACATCTTCAGATGTACTGTTACCAATTTTCAAATTGATCATATTATTTTTCCTTAGGGAAACTGAATAGTGGAAGAGCTGCCTTTTAGCTGGTGTTACGCAGAAAGAAATGCAAAAGTGAAAACTAGCAAGATGTATGGGAATTCAGATTTCTGTGGTATTTTGATTACATCATCAAAATGTGGCCAGAAATTTATATACTAAAAATTATGATAATATGGAAAGAAATATTAAGGTGCAACAATAGTTTATATCCTTGTCTGTTGTATGTGAAGCACATATTCTTTTTAATTTAATGTAATTTTAAGTTCTTGGATACATGTGCAGGATGTGCAGCTTTATTGCATAGGTAAATGTGTGCCATGGTGGTTTGCTGCATCTATCAACCCATCACCTAAGTATTAAGCCCAGGATGCATTAGCTATTTATCTTGATGATCTCCTTCCCCCCACCCCCACTGACAGGTCCCAGTGTGTGTTGTTCCCTTCCCTGTGCCAATGTGTTCTCATTGTTCAGTTCCCACTTACAAGTGAGAACATGCTGTGTTTGGTTTTCTGTTTCTGCGTTAGTTTGCTGAGGATAATGGCTTCCATCTCCATCCATGTTCCTGCAAAGGACATGATCTCATTCCTTTTATGGCTGCATAGTATTCCATGGTATATATGTACCACATTTTCTTTATCCAGTTTATCACTGATGGACATTTGGGTAGATTCCATGTCTTCGCTATTATGAATAGTGGTGATGCACATTTTCCTTGTGGCTGGCATGTATCAGATTATAAATCTTATCTGAATCTGACTAATGAAGATTTTTCTAGGGTTTAACTCCATTCATTATAGAGTTAATCTCAGATGAGCATTTAAAACATTTGAAAAAGAAAATTTTATAATCTGCAACCTTTCCAATATCTTCATTATCTTTAATTTTTGTTAAGAGACATATTTTGTGGTCCATGCAGAGAATGGTTTTGTGTTAGGGAAGTAAAAACAAACACACACTATATTGTGTTTTCAGGTGGAGTACAGGTCAGAACATACGCACACACACAGATGTACACGATACTACTTGTAGATTAACTGATGACCTCAAATCATAAAGTGAACTGGGCCTTAACAGCTTGTGCAGTCTTCACTGCACTCTCGACCTTTGCTGGTTTATTGGCACCAAACTGTTTTCAGTCCTCCTAGCAAAACAGTATATAGTTACAAGCCTGTAAGTTAGGAAACCTCTTAAATTCACTGGGATGTATTGGAATATAAAATCTTTATAACTGTTATGGTGTCAATGTCTACTAAGTACAAACACTAATTAAAAATGGCCCTCAGTGAAGGTCATAGACAGTGATGATAAATTACTTGTTTCATATAATTAATGTATTCCTGAAAATACATACATGAAACACATTTTTGTTAATGATTCATATTTCAACTGTTAATATGCAATCATTATTTAGAGGACACCAAGGGTTTAAAAAATTATGTTCTAATATAATTTTTAAAGGTAAATAATTTTAATATAAAGTTCAAGAGTTTTAAATATAAAGTTCAAAATTTTGCCCATTAAAAATAAGATTTTCCTAATGTGAGGTCAAATTGGAAATAACTCTGGTCAAAATAGAAATAATCTGATTGCTGTTGGTGAAAAATCTTTCCCTTCTAATATCTCTGCCCATACAACTGTTTGGTGTGTAACTGCTGGTATAATTCCTGTGTGTCTACAGATATGTACATTTTGCTCTAGAGGACGGTAAGCTAGACCTTGAAGGCTAGTGTGTGTGTTTCTCTGTGAATGTGGCTATTCTTGAGACATTTATAAAGTGAGTATAATCAGTGAACCCATTTTCAATAATAACACCTTGCCTACCAGACAAGAACACTAGCAAAAAGTGACATTTATTGAACACATGATTGTCCAGGCACCGTTCTAAACACTTCATCTATACTAACTCATTGAAACTCCACAATGTCCCTATTATTTCTGTCCACATTTTATAGGCTATGGAATTGAAACATAGAGAAATTATTTAATTTGCTCAAAGTCCCCTAGCTAATAGCTGATGGATTCAGGATTCAAATTTAGACAGTCTGACTGCAGAACATACTGTTTTAACAGCTACATTGAGTTGCATTTTAACAAACAAATATTTAACAAATAAATATTAAAATATTTAATTCTGGAGTTCTTATTCTGTTATTTCTGGATCTTGGCTACTGCTATTGGTAGAACTTCCGTGTATCCTGACAGACATATTGTCAGTGCCCTCGCACACTCTCCCAGAGGAGACCTCTGGGCCCCACTTCAGAAAGCTCTGGAGTGTGCATGCAGGTGTGGCTCCTTCCTCCTGGGGATCTTACATAGTACACTGTGAAGGACCATGAGGGATGTAAGATGTGTAATGTACATCCTACACCCTCGAGATGTGCAACCTGGTGTCCTTGTTGGAATGTGAGGAGTTTACCATGATTAAGAGCTCAGATGCTTTCATTTAAAAAAAAACATTATAATGGAAGTAGCCTGTGTTAGAATTAAACAGCTCAGATTTTATGATTTAGAATGTACACTAGTCCCTGCTCCTCCACCACTTCCTAGCAATAGTCTCTTTTAACAGTGTGAAATGGAACTTTCTAGATATTTAAGAAGTATCTACAGATATGAATATCTGTTTGTGTATATATATATATGCATTTTATAGATTAAAATCATACTTTACATGTTCTGGCATTTTTTTTTTTTTTTTTACTTAATAAGTTATAATTATCTTCCAGTCTCAGAAGTCCATGTCAGTATATTGGGAATTAGCTCATTTTAAAAACAGCTGCTGGGTATTCCAGAATATAAATCTTTTTAATATAAATAATAATACTATTAAAAGTAATCAAATAATTTATGTAACCGATGCCCTGCTATTGGAAATTGGGTTGTGTCCCAGTTGTGTGATTCAATGGGACAGTAAACAGTGGGACTTGGACATTGAGGATAGAGAGGCACAATCTTGCCCTCAGGCATTGGTGCATTCCTGCCTCTTAGACCATCAGATCTTTAGCAAATTTTCAAGGTTTTTCATTAATAATAATGACAGATTTTAGGTAACATATAACTTTTTGGTGGGGAAGCTTAATGTACTCTATGTGGTTGACTGACATATGAACCTTCACTATGTTTTGTCAGGCAAGAGGTAGGCATTAACTTTCTGAATCCCATATTTTTAAAGCAATTACAACTCTTTCACACCCGAAGTTCTAGATTTATGTCTAATTGCTTCAGAGTTATCCTTCTCTTGCGAAGAACTCTTCAGTGTTGTTTAAAGTTGCATGGTTGCGTTTTAAAAAGTTTTGCTCTTAGTAAGGAGCAAAGAATTGTATTAAGGAAGAAGTGATGTTTTCTGGGTCTAGCTTTACATTCAGCTGAGATGTTTTAAGTGCTTATCAGCAAGTAATCATTTAAGTCTCCTTTCTTTGACCTTTGTTAAAATGTTCATCTCTTTATTTTTCTCCAATTCTCCACTTAAAAATGTTATGACCTAATGTTAGGTAGTGAAACTATTTTGTGAAAAGTTCTAAAAATAATAATCTTGAGCAAGTGACTTCTAAATGGCAATTAAATTGATGTCTGGGAGAGACGGGGACATTGTGCTAACTCAACTGCTATTCTCTCTGTGCAAAGTCACATGAGGTTTTAATAGCATAGGTTGTTACCTGAGATGGAAAAAAATCTTAGGCTTGAATTAGTCCTAAGATAATCTATAATTGCATTATTTTGTTGAATTTATATGAGTACTTTCTGTAATTTTTAGAAAAATTAATCGAAGGAAGAATTATTTTAAATATATTCACATACATTATGTTCAAAATATTCTGCACAAGGTTTTCAGAGTATGAAGACACAAACTACGGTGGAGACTATACTGTTATTAATAAATTGTAATTTTTTTAACAATTTGAGTAGAGTTACTCAAAATTCTGTTCCTTCTACAGAATACCTCATGCTTGTATGAATTCATGGGAAGGGCAGATTGTGTTATTTGGGGTAACAATTTCACACACCTTGTGTCATACGAGATGGGGAGTTTCCACTGTCCTAAGGCAAACATTCCTACTGTGTCAAAGCTGCAAACTTCCAGCAAGCAGCACATACTTAACTTTCCAGGAATCACCATCTGGAGGAGGCCTCAGTAATACAGCAACACCTTGTTAGTCTGGACATATCTCACTGACTCATTCTTCGGAATGTGTCACCAGCATCCAAGCAACTATAGATGGAGGCCTTCAGTATTGTGAGTGCAGGGATACCTGTGAAATATAATGGTTGTGCAAATTTCATTGAACAGTCGTTAATGTGACCTACAAAGCCTAATGCATTTGTTTTTTGTCAGGATCTATGTAAGTCCATGCTTCGTTGGAATCTGTGTTAGAAAACATGTCAGTCTATTATTCCATTATTGTTACTGCATTTTGCTACTTCCATCATTCATCCCTCAACAAACATTCATTGGATACCTTTTAAGTAATAGGTAGTAGATACAGAAAATACAGAGGTGAAAAAGACATACCTTTTGCCCTGCAGACTGTCACAAAGGCAAATAGTTCCATGACAGTGTGAAATGGGCTACAAAATATGTAAGAATATGGGTCTTGATCGCACAAAGAAGGGTATGACCAGCTGCAGCTGAGATGTGAGGGGAGGTCAAGGAAGTTTTTACAAATAAGGTAACTCAAACTAGGTCTTGAGGGATGAACAGATTTTACCAAATATATAGGAAGGAAAACACTTTCTCTCCAAAGAGAGAATAAGAACAGAGGTGTGTATTTAACACATTATATAAAGGGAAGTGCAAATGATTCTTTCAACAATATTGTTGAAGTTGTGAACCAAAAGTATCTGAGATAGGACTCAATCAATTTAGAAGTTTATTTTGCCAAGGTTAAAGACACACCCATGACACAGCCTCAGGAGATAAAAAAGCTACATACCTTCCTCACAATTTGCCTACAAGGAAATTCTTTGTGGGCCTCAAGATGATGACATGTGCCCAATGTGGCTGGGGTACAGCTTGGTTTTTTATATTTTAGGGAGACATGAGACATCAATCAATATGTGTAAGATGTAGATTGGTTTGGTCTGGAAAGGTGAGACAACTTGCAGTGGATAGGAGGCTTTCAGGTCATAGATTGGTAAGAGACAAACAGTGGCATTCTTTTGAGTCTTTGATCAGCCTTTCACTGAATACAGAATTTACATGTGAGAGAGGGGGTAGAGGAAGAGTCACTTTTGTCTTAGTCTGGCTCAGTGAATGTACATTTTTATATAAACAATAGGTGAGAAGAAGCAATCAGATATGCATTTGCCTCAGATGAGCAGAGGGATGACTTTGAGTTCTGTCCTTTGTTCCGCAGCTGTGAAGATAAGCTATCAATTTACATTGCCAAGGTGAAATCCAACTGAACTCCTTTAAGATAAAGATCTTGAGTCCCAAAAGGAATTTCCTAGTGGGCAAATTGTGAGGGGGGTATGTAGCTTTTTTAATCTTTGTAGTTATCTTATTTAGGAATAAAATGGGAGGCAGCTTTGCCTGAGCAAGTTCCCAGCTTGACATTTCCCTTTGGCTTAGTGATTTTGGGGTCCTGAGATTTATTTGCCTTTCAAAAAGTGTATACAACAGACATGGTGAATGTAGGCTCAGGGTGGGAAGCTACCAGAAGGGAACCTAGAGAAGAAATGAGAATGAAGTCAAAGTAGGCTTCCCATAACTATCAAAATGAACTTAGAAGAGCCTGATGGTTGAAGTGGAAGCCACAGAAGGATTTTAAATAGGAGACTAATACAGTTAGGAAAAACACTCTGCAGGGTGGAGAATAGATTTGAGGGGTCGAGAGTGTAGGATGGGAAGAGTGAATGAAGAGACTGTTGCAATCAGTAGTCTAAGTGGGAGGTAGCGAGGTCCAGGAAGTGAGGATGGATTGAAGTGATCCATCTACTTTGCAAGAAGGCAGAGTGTGGGAGTACTGGGGACTGATTCAATTTGAGAGGACTGGAGGTGTGAAAAGGAAGCTTGAATTACAGCGTGATTGTACCAGGAGGCACCTGAGGAGGAACTTCCGTGGAGAAGATAATGCTTTCCGCTTAGGACATTGTGGTAAAGCTTTTCAGAAGGCAGTTGGGTATCTATGTCAGAAGCTTAGAAGAGGGGCCTAGGTTGGAGGCACAGCTTTGGGGTGATCACATTGAACTGGTATTGAAGCTACAGGGGTTGATGAGATCACCAAGTATTTTAGATGAGAAGACAAGAAACGATACACAGAACTTTGAATGACACCAACAGTGAAGACTTGGATGGTGAAGGGGAGATGGCAAAGAGATTGAGAGAGAATGCACAGCAAGACAGAAAAACAAGAAGTTTATTAGCAAACTGTATTTTCTTTATGCCTCACTGCTTTCGTGACTATGTCTAATATTTTTCCATGAGTCCAATATACATTTTTACTAGGTATATTGCTTTTATTTTTAGATATAATGGTTTTCAATTCCTTGTGACTTGACACTGGACTCCAATTATTATAGACAAGACATTTTGGAATTTAAACTATATCCATTCACATAGTGTTTATAGAAGATGAAAGTAAATCTAAACTCTTGATTCAAGACTCTTTCAGGATAGCAGAGGTGCGCAATGGGAAGGGGAAGAGGAGTGAGAATTAGAGCAGTCTATTATAAGAGAGGATATTTTGAGAGGAAAACTTTTCTCTCCTAAAGACAAATTGTTTTCTGGCTAACTATATCTTAACATCTTAAAAGAATCCCTAGTTTATGTAATTGCTGATGGCTAATGATGGACTTGTCCTGGTGTTTGAGTAAATGTAAATAAGGTTTATGAGCCATTTATTAAAACAACTTGTCTCCTTAGTAGCTAAAATTCCCCCCATGTTTTCCTCAAGGAGTCATCCAATCCTGTTATTCTCTATGGAACCCTATAGCTATTCTGTAGGTATTTCAATTTTCAAATGAATGTTGCAGGTGTGTGTGTGTGTGTGTGTGTGTGTGTGTGTGTGTGTGTGTATAAAGGTACAGATATTGTGGTTGTTTGGGTATTTTATAATGATGAAATCTATAAACTTGCAGCTTTCAGTACATTTCAAAGGCTCAGTAATACACCATAATGTTTGACAACGTCCCAGCCATATTTATATAATATGAGGTGTATCTCCTTTACCAAAAAAGCTGCGTTTTAAACATTTGCTTGTAGTTAGGTTGCAGAACACTTTTTCCCCAGTGGAAATAATGTCGTAAGTGGGACTTGCATTCAAGCCCTGCTTACTGTGGTTGTTTGAAATATGTTCAGAAATTCTTTGACAAAACCTTCAAATGGTAGAGCTAATTCCTCTCCCTTCAGCATGGGCTGGATTTAGTGACTTACTTCTAACAAATAGAAAAAAAAGAAAAAAGCAGAGGCAACTGAATGTGGCTTCAGAGACTAGATGACAAAAGCCACCTTGGCTCTCTTTTCTCCCTTTCTCCTGGATCCCTCACCCTGGGGCCAGCCAACTGTCACATCCTGAGGATGCTCAGGCGGCCTGTGGAAAGGCCCCCATGGTGAGGAACGGAGGTCTCTGACCAAATGCCATGTGAAGACGCCAGCTCGGAAGTGGACCTGCCAGTCCCTGTGAAGCCTTGAGAAGACTGCAGGCCTGCTGATAGCCTCACTGCCTAGAACCACCCAGCTAAGACGCTCTGCATTTCTGACCCACAGCAACTGTCAGATAATACATCTTTGTTGTCTTAAGCCACTGAATTTTGCAGGAACTAGTTACCCATAACTAATACACCCACAAAACCCTGTTTAATTCAATTTAAATACTCTCTGAAGATTTCCAATGAAAAACTATTAAAATATAATTTCAGGCAAAGGAGACACTGTAAACCTGAATAAAGAATGTAATTTGAAGACATGTTCGAGGGGAAAGAAAGCACATTTAATTAGAGAAAGATGAGGAAGAAGATTGTTTTTTTTTTCTGTTATGATTTAGGTTCCAAAGGGAAATCCTGGGTTTTTAACTGGGTATAATTTTATTATACTTGTAACTGTACTTTTTACAAAATTTTAGTCTTTTTGATTCACATAGGAAAGAAATATAATGAGAGATTCAGAAGGAGGAAGAATAATTTTCCTGAGGCAAGAGTTAGAAGAGAGGTAGAAAGGGAGATGGGGAGAGATTTCCACGAGGCCTGAGAAAGGAGAGGAAGCCCTTAGCAGTTAGTGGTGAGAAGCAGAAGAGAGTACCCAGTGCTGGCCTGCAGGTCTGAGGAGGAGCAACGTGGGTGTTGTGGTGGATACCTCCACCCCCATAAGAGGAGAATCTGTTGCTCCCTGAAGCAAGTTAGGTTGGAATGACCTGGAGTTTGGTGAGAGGGAGGCCGTGTCCAGTGACCACGCTTATGTAGAAAGCTTGCAGGAGATGAATAGACATTCCAGAGAAACTTGTATGAATATGGCTGCATCTTACGCCACTCCTTACTTCAGTGGAAGCTCTGTTATTCCCACATAGCGTCCTTTGAATTTCCATATCATCATTTTACACCTGAATACGTGGACAGTTGTCAAGAAGTACAGTGCTTGTCGGCTGACTGGTCAGCCCCTTCCTGTGTTCTATACAAAGGCCATGGCAGGCAGCTTGACTTTTGCCAAGTACAAAGAGGACTTTTATTTATCCTAAAAAGTTCTGCAGTTTGCTAAGGAGGGTGTGCAAGTTAACTACACAAGATAGGAAGAGAGTTGGGAAAACAAGACCCATCAGAGTTTCCACATGGGCAGGAAGTATAACAAGGCGTCTGCCTTTGCTCCACATGAGCTCATGGATTCTTTCTTTAAGCCTGTTGGGGAGATGATTTTTTTTTTTTTTTTTTTTAATTAAAGAAGGTTTCACTCTGTCGCCTAGGCTGGAGTGCAGTGCGATGGCACAATTATAGCTCACAACAACCTCAAACTCTTGGGCTCAAGGGATCCTCCTGCCTCAGCATCCTGAGTAGCTGGGACTACAGGCATGTGCCACCACACTGGCTAATTTTTTAATTTTTTTGTAGAGACGGAGGTCTTACTATGTTGCTCAGATTGATGTCAAACTCCTGGCTGAATTTTTGAGGTTAAATTGCCTGCTGTATGCTGTCATATAAGGATCTGGTAAATGTGTGTTAATTTATTATTAATGAATGTTTTCACAAGTGTGTGTTTTTAACAGGTCACCATAGTCCATATTCACTCTTGTCTCTTCTCCATTTTCTTCTCAGGTTTGTATTTGAAAACAGTGCAGCATAATTCAGTGTGCGTGCACACGTGTAATTATAATTTTCCCCCCTTAGTATCAGCTTTATTCTGAGGAGAAAAATGAGGTTCATCATTTCCATGGGACTACTGATTAGTGAAAGTAATATTTGAAAAATATTTATAGATTTGTTGCACCACAATTTCCCATATAGTGAAAGTACATATTCCCAGAATTTGTCCTACTTTAACCTAAACCCATGGGTTCATAATATGTTATATTTAGGTAAAACCAAGGAATCAAACATGCTCAGGGTTTTTAACTTTCTTTCTAGAAAAATTCACTTCTCAGACTTCTGACTTTGAAGTTTCTATTGATAAAAAGAAAGTCAAAACTGTTTCTGGAGAGATGCATTTTTATTACCTTTCTGGAGCTAAAGTTTGCAGATTTTTATGACTCCTGATAAGTGGCATTATTATGGAAACTCTCTTAATAAGCTTGTTCAACACGTTCAAATCAGAAAACATGACTGCTAATAACATGACATCAATTCTCTTTTGGGGTTTGTAAGCAATAGAATGAATATTATATTCATCAATGACATGGAGAATGCAGCTGAGAGGGTTGTGTCGCCTGAGAAAAGCCACATGTAATTAAACTGAGCCTATGGAGAGCAGACACGGAGAAGTTTGGGTATAAAGGGAAATTGACTATGTCAGCACAACCAGGATTTCACAGTGCTATTGGAACTAGTTTGAGCTGGAGGAGTGGAGGAGCAAAGAGATGATGCTTGGTGTGAATGTAGTTTCCGGGGCAACTGATCTGGATCATGGTTTCTGAACAGCAGCACTAGTGACATTTTGGGCTGGAGAATTCTTTGTTGTGGGGAGCTTTCCTGTGAATTGCCGAATGTTTAGCAGCATCTCTGCCCTCTACCCAATAGGTGCTAGTATCATTACCCCACTCTCACAGTTTTGACAACCAAAAAGGTCTCCCACTTTGTGATATGTTCTCGAGGGGCAAAATGGCCAGAGTGGAGAACCAGTGGTCTAGATAAAACCAGAGGGCAGCACTGGGATAGAAATCTGGGCATCAGTTTCCAGGAAGAGAAGATTGCTGAGTAAGAAGTACCTTTTTGCTAAAGGCATGCAAACGAGGTTAGAGAGAAAAAGAATTGGTAAAGAAAAGTGGTCCCGTGTCTGATGTGGCCTCCTACAAACCCAACACCCGGCTAAATTGCTCAGCCTGGGCTGGGGGAGGATTCTTCTTCAGTTTCCTGGTTTCTTGATCTCTCTGATTCATTTGATCCCAGGTGGGGCTGAGAGGGATTTTATATTTCAAACTGTGGTTTCTAGGTGATGCTGATGCATTGCAAAGACGTCACATTTTGAGAACCACTGCTCTGGAATAACCCACCTTTGCTGCTATCTGGTGTTAGACTTTTCTCGATTATCTTTGTGATTTTCTCTATGCCCAGGCTTGCTACCCTTAGTTTTTCTTATGTTGGCTGCTTCTGTTTCATCTTGGCATTGCTCACTTCCTGTAGTCCTTAATTGTCTTCCTTAATTCACATTCTGCACTATGGATGGAGGGAGAAATGCCTCTTCTTTCTTTTTCATCTCTCACTGGTTGTCTGTTTTTTCTTTGCTTCAAACTACAGGAGACTCAGTTTCCCTCGTGCTGTATCCCGTAACATCTCCCAAGGCTGCTGATCTTTTAGGAAACTGGTTCCTTAAGGCTAGGTTACATATACCATGGTTGTCAATAATGTAGAGTTCTTAACATTTTATATGCTGTTTCGACTATAGTAACACATTTTTAGGGAATATCTGACTTTTAGATCCTTTTCTGAGCTGTAACTGATTTCTTGGAACTCATCTTTCTACAGGGGACATTTGAATTATTTTGCATAAATGAATAATTTTACACTTGCCCACATCAAAGCTTATCTGCGAATTTCTTGCCCACTCACACATCCTCATGAGATGTGCTTATCAGATTGCTTTTTTTTTTTTTTTACCCAGAAAAATCTTACTTAGGGTCGTATGCATTCTTAGAGATATTGCTGTATCTATTTTTTCTTAGTTATTAAAGATTTTTTGTTATAAATAGAGATTGCCTCCTGGGAGATCATCACTGTTTATATTTTTATAAACATTCCCTTTGCTGCATGTTGCTAAATGACTCCCTATCCATGACAAAACAGAATCATATGATTCCATTCGAATTTCGGGTTAAAAGTAGACTGTTTCCTCTCTAGCATCACCTAGTGTTCCGAGGCCTGATTCCGCTTCAGTGGCTGACCCCAGTGACCCACTGTAAAGCTGACAGTTCTGTCACTCTGGATCTTGCAACATGTTCCTGTTAGGTGTGTTTCATGGCCAGGGCAGTTGGGATTGCCAGCGCTGTTAGGAGTCATTGCTTCTTATGCAAAAGTGCGAGAGGGCTTCATTGATTTCCGCAGCAGGCCTTACTCCCTCCCACTCTGCACACTTCCTAAAGCCTCCTTCCACCTTTACAAACTCAGCCCCCTCCTGGCCATGTCAACTCCTGATCATGTGTCAGGTGTCAGCTTGTACACATCCACCTCACCATCTCAGGGGGGTCTTCTGTGACACCGATGACAAGCTGCCACACTGGGTGCTCCTTCAGCACCTGCATATCTCCTTTAGGACACTTTCTACGGTAGAATTATTTAATTATTAGCAATAATGTGATGAGTTACTCACCCATGAGTTCTCTGAGGGCAGTGATTGTTTCTTGAGGCATTGTAAATCCCTGATGTCAAGCATAGGGCCTGGTACCTAGAAGGACCTCAATATTGACTGACTGGCAGGTCTGCTTCTCCTGTCCACTTATGGAATAACACTAAAGACCCCATCTTCTGAACTTTGCCATTTTAACTGGCCATGGTCATGCATCTCACCATGTATTTCCCCTTTATTTTTGGGCTCTGCTCGGTTCCTTAGCTTTTCTTGATAGGACATGGGCTCCAGACCTCCTACCATGCTGGCTATCCACTTTTGGATGCTCTATTGAACACGGTGTTCTGGGCATCAGTGCAAGACACGTGAAAGTGGTTTTCCACTCCATTAGAATATGGCTGTTCTTAAATACACAACAGAACTGCTTTAATGATTGTAGCACCTGTGTCACATTGTTGACTAATACTAAAATTCTGATCACTGCAATGCCTCGCTATTCACATGATGCATTTTAACTATACAAGCAATACATGATCACTATAAAAACTAGAAAATTCAGATGAAAAATAATAATTTAAAATCAGCAATTAATGCCACTACCAAGAAACATCCAGTGTTGAAATTTTATAACCTTAAAGACTTTCCCCATGAGCCATCTTTATTGATATATATGCATATGTTACGTGTAATGTGTGTATGTATATGTATGTGTGTATATTCTGAGCTTATATGTTCTCTCTCTCTCTATATATAAATATATATGGCTCTGTACGCTGCCATATATGACAAAGTCTCTTTATGTCAGTAAACAGAGTTCCATTCTGCCTTGAGAAGCAATGTGACATAGTGGATAACAATCTAGGCTTTGAATTCAGATGGCCCTAGGCTGTACATCCCATTGCTTACTAATTATATGACCTGGGATGGGTTACTAATCTTTTCTAAACTTCAATTATATAGTTATTTATAGTTAGTTATACATTTATATAGTATATGGAATTATGTAGTTATAGAACATATTTATAATAGCCATATGGTTTATTTAGCTATATAGTATTTCATTTTATGAATATACCTATTTACAATATCTTTAAATTAGGTCTACTTTATCCTACCATTCAATTTTTGAATTCTGAAGCTGAATTTTTTATTTTTGTGCTTGTTAAATTTTATTTTATTGATTTCAACCAAAATACTTCAGGATTTGGGATAATTTAAAGATACTTTTCAATCTTTATCTTTTGAATCTGTGTGTTACTACACATTTGATAATCAGACATTTAATCCAAATGATAGACAAAAATGTTAAATGTAGTAGAGAACTATATATTCCATCATTGTTACCATTATAGTAACTCTCCCCATTGTTGTCCTAGGGATATGAATACAATAATAACCAGTACACTTTGATTAATGTTATTAATTGGCTATTGAATCTATCCAACTGTGATTGGTCTGCTCCTGATTAACACCCTTTTCCAGTCCAAAAGGAGAGCAAGAGAAATCCTGCCTGGAGCCCTGAAGAAATAGAATATATAATCTTTGTTGCATTCTCACATTTTACCTCTCCAAGAAGAGTTTCATAAAAGTAAATAAAGTTAGGTTAGTCTAATAAATTTTTAGTAAACTCATACTACCTCCCTGAAATGTTCACAGCTTTCTTAATAACGTAGGAGCCATGGCCACATGGGTGAAGATGCTAACTCTTCTGGAAAAGAACAACCCATGGCAACAGATCTATACCAACATATACATATGAGACAAGCATGCTCCAGCTTTTTACTTTAGAAAGGGATGGGGGAAAAGGCATGCTTTGTAGGGAAAAAGGAAAGAATGGAAAAAAAGATAGGTTGAGAGAGGATGGAGAGAATTTTTATTTGCTTTATTTGTTTTCCCTTGGGAGAGCACTGGTTTTTAAAAAAAGAATGAGAGGACATGCCAAAGTAGTGCCATGTTTAATAAACTCATCATCGCATTTGCTCTATAGAAATAGGTGCTATCCACACATGCTGTAAGATGTATGTGCTTGCTATTTCTTGTTCGCCTTGGGTAGTTCATGTGATGCATAATACTTATTATTAAAATGACAATATTCTTAAATAATATTGTGGTTATGTTCTCCAAATCCTTTTTACTTCTTCAATATACCTGAGTAAGTAGGTAGAGTATCTCTTGAAAGGGAAGAGGGATGTAGAAAACCTAAGTGATTTTCCCCAGATGTTTATAGCAAGTTAGTGCTGGAATTAAGACCATAAACCAGAGGTTGTATTATATGGCCCCTCACTTGAAATTCAGTAAAATTTTTCTTCATCCTGTCTTAGGAGAGTGAGCCAGCCTCATGTTCTAGAAGAACATCCAGGTTCCAGGCCTTCCCTGCTTCAACAGCCTGGTTTCCCACAGCTTCTCATTCCAGGTACATCAAGCTACCAGTAGTTGTTCCCTGCACCAATGCTGCTCCATACCTTTGTATGATAGTTTAGGCCACGTAGATTCATCTATATAAAATGCCCTTTGCACCTTTCTTTACCTGGACACACTACTATGTGTCAAACTCTAAGTCTTCTTCTCCAGGAAACCTTCTTTGAACCTCATGTGCATGACTATGCTAGCCCTGGACCTTGTCCTTGAGAGGGCAATGATCTCTTATGTGCCTCTCTCCTTCCTTACTGCAGATCCTTTGTACATCCAGAGACTGACAGGCAGTGAGAGCTCAAATACTATGAAAGTGGCCTAAACTGACAGGTTGTCTTATATCAAACAGGATATGAGAGCAAATCTCAATCAACCAACAGATAATACTCTTGGACTACATTCTACTTAGAAGGAAATTTAGTTTGATTTTTAAAAATACATTTTTCAAATTCTCTGGTAATAGATGTTGTGTTGTTACACATCTAATTAGTGTTTTGCCCGAGTGGGCAAACATAGGTATTCTTTACCCAGAAGCAACACGTATTACAATCTCAATAGCTAATAGGTTTAGTAGGGTTCTTTAGGGAAGCAGTTCTATTTTAATTCAGATTTCTTAAGAAGTTGGAGGATCTTTACCAGAAATCGTAGCATTTTGACAGTATCTCTCTTTTAAAAAATATTCTGACATCTAAGTGATTTGATTAATTTAGTTTTTAATAGGTGTGAGGTAATTTTAAAAATATCATAGCCGCAGGATAATTTATTCATGGAGGATCATTTCGTAAGTGATTGAGTTTCATGCCTTCTTTTCTGGTAGAAGTAGAAAAAAGTACGTGGATTGCTGCTAACTTAATAACTTTACTGATAACTAAGAATGGAACAGATCTTGCTGTGAATTATATAAGCAGCTTTAAAAGCACTCCATATTCTTTCTGTGACAGAGTATGAAAAACACAAGGCAGAGAATATGGTTATGAGAATGTTTTCCTGCAAAAGCTTAACTATGTTGTATTTAGTAGTATAGTCAGGGAAAGATGGGGTTAGAATGATCATAACAGCCGCTTGAAAAATGTATCTTTATGTCAGCCTTGAATGGCTTTTCTTTTTCCTGCTAAGGGAATCTAACAGGATATTAAAAAACATATTAACCTTCAAAATATGTTTAGATTCTGCTATGCTTCTAAAGAGGCAATATGAATGTGAGAGCTATGTTTAGTAGAAGTTTTGACCCATAGAATTCGTAGAAAGGGGTCACTTAAATTTAGTTTGGAAGCCAACAGTCTCGCATATGACTGTCTGTAGTATCACACCCTTCTAATCCATTCTCTATGCAGCTGGTACAGTTATCATTCTAAAAGAAAATCTGATTATGTGATTCATCTGTGTAAAGCCCTTTAGTGGTGAAATCTAGATGCCTTAGCTTGGCAGACTAGGTCCTGCTTGAGCAGGCCTTGCAACAACTGCCCTAGAAATCCATGTTTGAGCTATAAGGGAGCAACTCACAGTGCCTAGAATTCCTCAGCCAGTGGCTACTTACTGCAGTCATCCCTGTCTACCTGAAATGCATGGTCTCTGTTCATTCTCCCCAGGGATTGACCAATCCCTCCTTTGCACCAATAATCTGCCTTTACATCACAGTTCTTTCAAGCCACTCTTAACAATTTTTGTATTCAATTACCCTTCTCTCTTAGACCCTAAGCTCTTATTATCTCTGCGTGGTCATTACCCTTCCCTCTTTGACTCTAAGCTCTTATTATCTCTGCGTGGATAGGCCCTGCATGACACTTAGTTGAGTTGATTTATAAATAGATTCACTGATACCTCAGAGTCAAAACTATTGACTATGCCTACTCTCAAAAACTATATCCTTCGTGGAAGTTTTGCCTGCAATTCCAAAATAGTCTTCATCTTACTCTTACTGATTTTGTATTAATGTTGTAGTTGAAAACATTGGAGACTAGTTGCTTGGGTTTCTAATTTCAGTTCTTACTCAAATACTTATATTCCTACAGAAGAAAATACTTTAGGCTAAGAAACAGCATTGTTGCTAAAATTCTCAATTTTGAGCCCCACCCACCCCACATTTTATCTATGGAAATGTGCCTATTGACCCATTTTGCCCTCCACTGGTGTTCTGAGATGGGTTTAGAATTTTGTGGGAAGCATATAGAGGAAAATGACATCAACATTTTTTAGCTAGACTCCTGTTTGGCTTCCTGTGACTATTAAGATTGGTTCTGTTATTTTGTTCCTTGAGCTATCACTGATCTTGATTACTGGATTATTGTTATTTCTGAGTTACTTAAATAATATAAAGTCATATATTAGTATGTTCAGTATTATATGTAGTAATAGAATTAGTCATTGCCATTGCTGCAGGCTTAAAAGTAATTACCAAAGTAGACACCATCACTGGAATGTAGGTTGAATCAGAGAATGTTAATTTTGTCCATTTTTCTTTCATATTTTTTTTTAAAGTTTAGAAAGCTGAGGCCCAGAATCTTAAGTAACTTATGTAGGATTTCATGGCAAATTAAAAATGAAGCCCTGAGTCCATGCAAAGCATTTCCAAAATGCCTTCCTCCCCTTTTGTATTTGAAAATCATTCCAGTAGCATGTTAATGTAGGGACTGTTCAGGAGACATCAGGCTTGGAGCTGGGAGTTATGCCACCGCTTACTTTCCATTGCTCTTCATTGTTCCCCTGCAGAAAAGTGCCCCAGGAACGATAAGTCCTCAATGAATGGAGAGATTGAGACACATAACTCCCTCGTAACTTATGGCTTTATCTAAATGGCTTTAAACTTGTAGGTGTTGCCTTAAAAGTATCAGAAAACACTGATTTTCTACTGAAATCAACAGAAACTTTGACTGCGTGAGTGAAGATTCCCAGTCTGTTATTACTTGTGTTGATGAGTGGGCTTGTTGTTTCCCTGCAGCTTAGGAGGCTCCATATCAAGTAGGTTCAGTCTGGATGACAACATGGAGCTATGGAGAAGCTAACCACAGAGGCAAAGGAGAGAAAGCAGTCTCAGAGACAAATGCAAATAGTCTTGGGAATCCTTTCTAAATATATTCACTCATCAATCTCTCCAGGGCACCTATCTGGTATTTTCCCTCAGTAGGTCAACTATTGTTGCTTGATGGCTTTAATCATTTTGCAATTTCAAGTAAAAAGAAGAGTAATACCATAGCTGTGTGTCAGCTTTCTGTCTTATTCATAGGAAGAAGGACATAAACAGTTCTTGAAAAATGCCATGTCTTGGAAACCTTGAAAGGTGGTCGCCTTCTCAATCATACAAATATTTCAAATAACAGCTTTGTCAGCCTTCCTGCTTTGAGCTCACAATAGGGATGGTAGGTAGGTTGGGGAAGGGGAAAAGAACAGCCTTTAATTATACATCAGCAGCACTTTCAGGGAAGGAACTATATGTTTTTTGTATTCTTCAAAGCCTGCTATTGTCTTCAACACACAATCTGCACTATGAAGTGTCTGCTGAATGAATGAATGGGTAGATGAATGGATGATGGATATTGTATATGTACTTTCTGTTATTTGGAATGAAGCAGGAACCCAAAACAAATTTGTCTCCTCATAATGGAATGATTTTTCTTTCTTTCTTATTTGCATAAATAATTGTCCTCTTACTCTTCTCTAGTCTCATATAAAAGCATTTTCTCTACTCTGTAAAGCTATTCACTTTTATTCTGGATTACATCCCATCCTACTTCTTTTTTTTGTTATAAAATTGTCAGAAACAAAAGTTGGGTTTTTTCCCAGGCTAGGGGAGTCTTTTTTCCCCCCTTTTACTTTTGTTAATTTTGCCCTGAAGGTACAGTGAAAGTGGCTCCTCCTCCTTGAAGCTTCTCATTGGTTATTCTACCTTACTCCATTTCTATTTAACACATATTTAGTTTTCTTACCATAATTACACCAGCAACAAGTGTAATAGCACATATTTTACTTAATAAAAATCTCAGCATCAAATTCAGTGATGAGCAGATAGTAGCTGATTAGCAAATCCTTCTTGATTGAGTAAACTATTACACATGCATGGGATATTCTTGCTTTCTTGAGTAAATCTGATTGCCATTTTATTACAAACTCTGAATGCCCACGAAAGTACATTCATCATGGTAATTTAACTGATTACCTTGCCTTTAGCTACTGTAATAAGAAGGCCTTTGCATTTTATGACTGCCTTCTTGATCCACATATAGATTTTAAGTTTTGTTTGTTGGACACTTTCTCTATTTCTTTTCATATTTAAAGGTCATTTTAGTTGTGAGCTATTGTTTCAGAATCAGGAAATATGATAGTTAGACAAAAGGACTGATGAGCTAATCTCTGATGGTAAAAGATATTTTGGGATGCATCACAAGGTTTTAGGGTAAAAGGCTTGTATATTTTGTGAACCTTCTGGAACTGATGAACACTCTTTTTTTTGGCGCGCGTGTGTGTGTGTGTATGTGTTTGTACTGTGGCAAGGATGTGCGGGCAAAGAATTGCTAGCAATCCTAGATGTAACTCAAAAGAGAAGCAAGATTATTATGGCTATGCTTTTCTGTCTTAGTTTCTCTGAAATAAAAATATTTTTTGATGTGAAACGCAATTGCTTCTGATTCTAAACTACATGGCTCCCCTCTAAGGGATTCGCCAAAATGGCAAAAGATGTGGGGATGGGCAATTTGAATCTGAAAACATTGCAACTGGAAAGAAATTCAGGGCTGGGCACTACTAGACAGAATTGTAAATGAGCTGAATTTGGTTGCGTTTCCATTAGTCTAGTAGGAATCTGAAGATACTAATTAGTGTGTTTTTTTTCTTTCTTTTTAAAAATAAACTAAACAAGTCCAAATGCCTTTGAAATTCTGTTAATCTCTTATCCAAACACTAGTAGGCTCCTTTCTTATTCCGTGTGTCGTTAACCTCAATTTTGCCTCCAGTTGCCTCCTAGCAAGCTAGTAAAAATGGAAAATGGAAAATGAATTGTGGTGAGTGCTTAACTCACTTTAGATGGTGTGGTCCTTTTTTATTCTTGTTTACTGTGAGTTTACGTGGCCCATGCTATCATTGTTCAAACTTCTTTAACCCTTTTTATGTGGGACCTTCTATCTCTAGGATTTCCTATTATCTCTCACCATGATGACTTCTTGATAAAGGAAAATAATGTGTGATATTACATGTCTAAAAATGTCTTTTTCTATCCTCCTTTTGGATTGATAATTTTGCTAGGTGCAGACTTATAGAATGAAAATTGTTTTTCCTTGGAATTTTGAGGATATCACTGCATTCGATTCTAACTTTCAATAATGTTGAGAACTATGATGCCACTTAAAAAAAACCTTTGTATGGGACCTTTGCTCTCACCTCACCCCTTGGAATTTTTAAGCATATGATGTAGATTTTTACTGATTTTGTTAGACATTTTCAAGGACTTTTAATTTTAGAGATTTACATCTTTCAGTTATAAAATTTTGTTTTTAAAATTATGTCTTTGATCATTTCCATACAAGTTCTTTTGTTTGGTCTTTTCTACTGAAACTCCTGTAAGATTTTGGAACTCATGGCTTTTCTAAATAATTTCTTTATGTTAGTTTGTTTGTTTGTTTATAAGTCCTTTGTCTTTTTGTTCTTTTTTGGAACAAATTTCCTTGAATCTATCTTTTTTAATTTTTACATTTTTTTATTTTCAATTTTTGTGTTTAAATAGTAGGTATATATATTTATGGGGTACGTGAGATGTTCTGATACAGGCATGCGGTGTGAAATTTGCACATCATGGAAAACGGGGTGTTCACACCCTCAAGAATTCCTTGTTTTTAATCTTCTAATCCTCTTATTGGATTAAAAAATTACATATTTATATTTTTATTTTCAGGGAACTTTTCTTTTCTTTCTTTCTTTCTTTTTTTTTTTTTTTTTTTTTGAGACAGAGTCTTACTCTGTTGCCCAGGCTGGAGAGCAGTAGCACAATTTGGCTGACTGCAGCCTCCACCTCCCAGGTTCAAGGGATTCTGCTGCCTCAGACTCCCGAGTATCTGGGATTACAGGTGCGCACCACCATGCCTGGCTAATTTTTTGTATTTTAAAGACGGGGTTTCACCATGTTGGCTAGGCTGGTCTCGAACTCCTAGTCTCAAGTAATCCACCTGCCTCAGCCTCCCAAAGTGTTGGGATTACAGGCATAAGCCATGGCACCTGGCCCTTTTCTTATTTTTTTGTTATTCCTTTTTATGATATCTTGTTCTTAATTCATGGGCACAACATCACATCTTTGATGATATCAGTGATAGATTATTTGAATTTTTCAGTTTTGTTTCTCGCTTTTGTTTCCTATTTTATTCTCTATTTTAAATTGGAGGCTTTCTCAAACGTGGTAATCTTTGCTTTTCTACTTATGTTCATTAAACATGGATGGGAAGCTTTGTGAGAAAGTTACATTAGTTCATTGATCAGCTTTTCTATAACCAGCCAGATCATTTTTGGTTGGGGGTCCCCAAATGTCACTCAGTATGTCCACATTTTCCCCCACTCTCTCCAGAGCAGGATTCTCCAGTCTCCTTTTAAGGAAGCAGAAACTTAACTGTTCACATCCTAAGCTGGGCAGAAGGGGGGGCATGGATGTCAGTGTTTCTCACTGTCACCCTCCAATGTTCCTAAGAATCTCAGACTCAATTTATCCACCTAATATTTCTCAACATTCCTGAGGGAAGGAACAATGGGTAATCATGTAATAGATTGTGTTGGAAGTAGGGATGCAAGAAATTAAATGTTCCTTATGGAGACTTTCAAAATATTCCCTTGTATGCATATGTCATCTGATTTTGAAAAAACAACAACAAAAAAAACCCAGACAAAATATTACCATGTTTTTCAACCCTTTCCCTTGAATGTACAGGCATACCTTGGAGATATTGCAGACGAGCACAGTAAATTAAATGTAGAAATAAAGTGAGTCATGTGAATTTTTTGGTTTTCCAGTGCACATAAGAGTTATATATACACTATACTGTATTCAGTCAAATGCGCAAAAGCATTTTGTCTAAAAAAGCAATGTACACATATTAATTTAAAAATACTTTATTAGTTAAAAAAAATGCCGACAATCATCTGAGCCTACCATGAGCCGTAATCTTTTTGCTGGTGGAGAGTCTCGCCTTTATGTTGATGGCTGCTGACTGGTCAGGGTGGTCGTTGCTCAAGTTTGGGGTGGCTGTGGCAATTTCTTAAAATAAGACAACAATAAAGTTTGCTGCATCAATGGACTCTTCCTTTCACTAGAAATTTCTCTGTAGCACATGATGCTGTTTGATAATATTTTACCCACCATAGAACTTTCAGAATTTGACTCAATTCTCTCAAACCCTTCTTCTGCTTTATCAAGTAAGTTTATGGGATATGCTACATTCTGTATTGTTGTTTCAACAACACTCACAGCATCTTCCATCAGGAGTAGATTCCATCTCAAGAAAACACTTTCTTTGCTCATCCATAAGAAATGCTTTCTCATTTGTTCAAGTTTTATCATGAGATTGTAACAATTCAGTCACATTTTCAGGCTCCACTTCTAATTCTAATTCTCTTGCTTTTTCAACCCAATCAGTAGTTACTTCCTTCACTGAAGTTCTGAACCCCTCAAAGTCATCCATAAGGATTGGAACCAACTTCTTCCAAATTGCAGTTAATGTGGACATCTTGACTTCCTCCCATGAATCAGGCATATTCTTTTATTTATTTATTTATTTATTTTTTTATTATACTTTAAGTTTTAGGGTACATGTGCACATTGTGCAGGTTAGTTACATATGTATACATGTGCCATGCTGGTGCGCTGCACCCACTAACTCGTCATCTAGCATTAGGTATATCTCCCAATGCTATCCCTCCCCCCTCCCCCTACCCCACCACAGTCCCCAGAGTGTGATATTCCCCTTCCTGTGTCCATGTGATCTCATTGTTCAATTCCCACCTATGAGTGAGAATATGTGGTGTTTGGTTTTTAAGCATATTCTTAATGACATCTGGAACAGTGTATCCTTTCCAGATGTTTTTAATGTATTTTACACAGGCCCATCAGAGGAATTACTATCTATGGTGGTAATAGCTTTACAAAATGTAGGTCTTAAAGGATAAGACTTCAAATTTGAAATGATTCCCTGACTGATGGGCTGCAGAATGCATGTTGTGTTAACAGGCATGAAAACAACATTAACCTCCTGTACAATCTCCATCAAGGCTTTTGAGTGACTAGGTACATTGTCAATGAGCAGTAGTATTTTGAAAGGAAGCTTTTGTTCTGAACAGTAGGTCTTAACAGGGAGTTTAAAATATTCAGTAAACTGTGCTATAAACAGTTTTGCTGTCATTCAGGCTTTATTGTTCTATTTATAGAGGACAGGTACATAATTCTTGAGGGCTCTAGGATTTTCAGAATGATAAATTAGTATTGGCTTCAACTTCATATCGCCAGCTGCATTAGTCCCTAACAACAGAGTCAGCCTCTCTTGGCTGAGTTTGAAGCTTTGAAGCCAGGCATTGACTTATCTTCTCTCGCTATGAAAGTCCTAGATGGCATTTCCTTCCAATAGCTGGCTGTTTCATATACATTAAAAATCTGTTGTTTAGTGTAGACACCTTCATCAATGATCTTAGCTAGATCTCCTGGATAACTTGCTATAGCTTCTGCATCAGCACTTGCTGTTTCACGTTGCACTTGGATGCTAGAGAGATGGCTTTTTTTTCCCTAAACCTTATGAATCAACCTCTTTTAGCTTCCATTTTTAATTCTGTGGCTTCTTCACCTCTCTCAGACTTAATAGAACTGAAGAGAGTTCGGACCTTGCCCTGGATTAGGCTTTGGCTTACGGGAATGTTGTGACTGGTTTGATCTTCTCTCCAGACCACTAAAACTTTCTCCATACCAGCAATAAGGCGGTCTCACTTTCTTATCATTCATGTGTTCGCTGGAGTAGCACTTTTAATTTCCTTTAAGAACTTTTCCTTCGCATTTACACTTGGCAAACTGGTGCAAGAGGACTAGCTTCAGCCATCTTGGCTTTCAACCTACCTTCCTCACTAAGCTTAATCATTTCTAGCTTTTTATTTAAAGCAAGAGACATGCAGCTCTTCTTTTTACTTGAAGACTTAGAGGCCATGTAGGGTTCTTAATTGGCCTCATCTCAATATTCTTGTGTTTCGGGGAATAGAGAGGGCTGGGGAGAGGGAAAGAGATGGGGGAACAGCCAATTGCTGGAGCAGTCAGAACCTATCACATTTATCAATGAAGTTCACGGTCTTACATGGGCACAGTTTGGGGCACCCCAAAACAATTACAATAGTAACATCAAAGATCACTGGCTACAAATTACTATAACAGATATAACAATAATGAAAAGTTTGAAATATTGCAAGAATTACTGGAATGTGACACAGAGACACAGGGTGTCTTGGAAAAATGGCACTGATAGACTGGTGCAACACAGAGTCCACAAACCTTCAATTTGTAACAAAGCACAGCATCCGTGAAGCGCATTAAAGAGAGGCACAGTCAAATGAGTCATGCCTGTACTCCCCCCTTGCATTGTATCTGGTACTTCCAACTCCTAGGCTTTTTGTGGGTTCTTCAGGGTAAAATGGAGTGCACCTTCCTGGTCTCTTTCTTTCATAGGCACTTGGGCATTTCTTTCCTCTTTTCTGTGAAGTGTTTTCACTATATTTTATTTCTTGGTGGAATGGGGTTTGGGTTGTGTCTGCTAAAATTACTTAATCTTAACAAAAGACTACTCTTATTGAGAACCCTTATGGTTATTTATGGAATAGGCCAGTGCATAGATGTAGATGCATAGATAGCAATTAGAAATAATTTAGAAAATCCATGAGGTCCAAAATCTAACAGGGGTTTCAGCAGGAAAGACCAAACAAAATAATAGTATTGAAATGATCAAAGAATAATGAAATGAAGGCTAGTGTGGCATGTTTGTGCATTGGTGAAGATGTTGTTGTCTCTCTTTCCAGTAGCTTCAGAGATTGGGCCAAGTAAAACAGGGAGTCTAGCTTGGAATGCAGAGATATAAACTGAGATGTGATGTATTAACAAGTCACCATGAGCTACCTTCTTCGTACAGAGACACAGGGAGGGCCCTGAAGGAACATGGATATGCAATTATAGGAAAGTAGGTTTTGATGGAAGAGGGTATAGATGGGAAAAAAGCAGAAGATGTGACGATGACTCTAAGATGTGGCTTCTAGTCAGTGACGGTCTGCTTGGTCACTTGGGGTCTTACTGTGGATTGAAAACAGGTCCTTTCTTGAGGATGGAGGGGTGCCTCTACCAACATAACTGCTGAAATGGTCCTAGATCCCAGAAGTTTTCTTGTTATCATAATGGGTTATTTTGAAAAATCTAGGACATCCTTCACATGATCATCTCAAGGATAACTAAAAATGCAAGACACGTTTTAGGGTACAAAAAGCAAAAATTCAAAACATCTTAGAAAGCCAAATTATTTCTATTTGAGTTCATAAATACTGTGCATATAACATGAAGTTAGAATTCTGATCACAGAAGCCTTATACGAACACTTTTTTTATCCCAACTTATCTGTAGTGATTGGCATTTCTTTGTAATAGATCATAAATCTTGGTGCAATGGGAGGATCATCTTGAGGCAAAAGAGAACATCTCATTTGTTTTATTTCACTGAGTAGAGCTACATGACACTGCTGTTTCTGAAGAGTGGCCATCATCTGCATGGCTTGCTGCAGAGAATTTTTCTGGCTGCAGTAATTTAGGGGCATTTGAAAGCTGAGTTTGAAGGTGCACTACCAAACCATCAGGCTAATGCTGAACATCATGTCTTCTGAGGTGGGTTTCATTTAGTAGGTTGTAAGCAACGTGCATTTTTCTTGACTCACGGAATCTACCCACCTATATGTCTATCAGATAGGACTAAACCACAGATGTTCGAATCAACTTAACATTTGCCTAGGGAAATAAACTTAAAAATAATTGTGCCTGCCCCAATCCATGACTTGATTGAACTTGGCTGCTAACAGAGAAGATAAATGGGTGGGCTACTCAGGCTGAGTCTTCCGGTTTACTTTGGGTGGCTCATTAATGGGGCTGAAGCACACCCCTTTTGACGTCATCTTTCTGTGCATGTTTGGAGAGACTGGGACCTGAACAGATGGCCTCTATATGGGCTCCCATGACTACCAGGCATGCCAAGCAGGCAGATGAGTGATCTGGCTTGTTCCTTCTCTTTTAGATTGCTGTCAGCCAGGGAAAAGTGGTGAATAAATCAATGGCTCCCTCCTCCAGACCCAGCATGCACCCTTCAGTCGTCAAAATAAGAAACATCCTGTGGTGGCTGTTGGGTGATTTCTCTGATGGGAAGAGCCCTTTACACGCTGGTCATTACCATAACAAATGATCAAATACCTCTTTTTTCTTTGTCCTGGATCAAATGTTGGCCCTAAGTGGCAGCAGCTGGTTTGGAGTGAGCATTGTTTATTCACTCCTAGACACTTTACGTCCTTTCTGAATGAGTTCAGTATTTTTGGTAATTGGTTGACAGCTGTTTACATGTTCCATCATCAGAACACAAGAAATCATAAACAAGAACCATGCTGAATATCTCTGACATTGCCTTTGTGTTCCTACTTTACCGAAAGCCCAGGGGCCTCTTCTTGTGTAACATCCATGGTTTTGACTCTTCAGTGAGTCCATAGGAAACGGTATAGCAGGGGACTCAGTTTAGAACCAATGACATAAGCTTTAAATCTTGCTTGATCTTCAAATAACAAGTTGACCCTGGGCTAGACTGTTTTATGGGCCAGCTTTCTTTTATTTGGAATAAAGACCTTCCTACCTTGCTTGCAGATCTATGACTCATATTCTCACAGACACACACTGATTTTCTAGTTATAAATCATGGACATTTGATGTGTTTTCAAACAATGAACACTTCGCATATGTGAGAGCCACGTTGGGTTAAGGTAGAAGGGAAGTTTTACTTTTTGGCATGAATTACATATATATAATCAAGAGGCTTTTCAATTTTGGAAGTTTCATATGGCCCGTGGGTGGCATGTTGGATATCCCAAGATTTACTTAGTGCAGTATGATAATCTAGTTCCCAAATTTTACATAGCTTAACACATAGAATTTGTAATGTTTCTAGAAATACCGCATATAGAAATATCTTCATAAGAGTTCTATGTTGTGATCTCCTTTAAGTTAATTCTCATTAGTTAGCTAGAAGCATTATGGGACAGTCACATAAAGGAATAAAAAATGGGACTTCTGGTCTTAGTTCTGATTTGTTTGTAACTGAGCTATTTCTTGAGAAGTATCACTTATCATGTCTTTTCACTGATGCTTAAAATATATATGCAAACTAGAGCTGTCTAACTTGCAAAGCTTTTGGGGGGTCTTCTTTTATAAGTGTTAAGAAACTTTTAAGTAAAAATTATTATTAATAACTGACATACTTAGACCTGTCAAGAAGGATGGTAACATTTCAACCAGCACTTGAGAAGAGACAGGTCTGCTGTGAGTTAGTCATCATCTGTGGATGATGTATTTGAGGACATGATGCACAGAAGTTGAATTTATAAAAAAAAATGTTGGTAAAGCTCTTTCTGGAGAAATCATGGGTTGCAGCCTTAAATTCTGGGAAAATGGAATTTTCCTAGTTTTACAAACGTGGCAGAAGGGATCCTCACTCTTGCATTTTTGGATTCTCATTAGTGTTTCATACACACACAGAGTTAATAAAATCTCTGATGATTAAAAATGTGATTTTAGATTTAAGATATATTTTTAAAATATTAACATACAATGGCATCTCAGAATAATGAGTGTTTTACTTCTACTGCATCATTTATGCATTTTCTTTGGGGAAATGGACAGTCAACTCTTTTTTCATACTTACTCTTTTTTCAAATGTTTTAATTTTTCTATTTATTGAAATAGAATGTGATCTTTAGGATTCGCTGTCCTACCACAGCTCTGGGAGTCTTTAAAAAAACTTTAAAAAGTTTCCCATCTTTTCCTATCTCTACAAATTACAATCAGTCACTTAATATGCTCTTAACCCTACTGACTCTGCCGTTTAGTACAAAGAGGAGAAAAAGGAGACCAAGAAGTAAAGTTACTTATTCAAGGAGAATTTGGGCAGAGCCACAACCAGAATTCAGGTCATCATACCCTTAATTCAGTTCTTGCACAAATATTTATTGTGTTGGGTGCTGCGCTGATTGCTATTTCTGTGCCCTTTCTATTCCATTAAGCTGCCTGTCTGTCTCTGCTATGGGGAATTTACTCTGTGGAAGTTTTTCCTTTCCATGGGGAAGGATTTTCTTAATGCCCATTCTCTTCACATAAACTCAGTGGATCTCCTCACTTTTCTCATTTATATTGTAAGGATGCTATACTACCAATTCGAAACTTTTATGATTCTCTTGTCTGTTCACCAATTATGTATGAAAAATGCATTTGAACCCTAAAATCCTTCATTGTGCGTTTCATGTAGCTTGTGTTCATTATACTGTGTTTCAGTTATTTTATTTCACCTTGTTCTTAAAGATGGCATGAGAAATAATGCTATAAATCAATCCCCTTGGAGATGCAGTGTTCAAAGGAAGGGTGAAGTTATTTTAATCAGATGTTGACATTTTGCTTTAGGTCTCTTCACATCATTGTGGGTGGTTTTCTGTGCTTTGCTGGGTGGTGTGTGCACCCACACATTAGGAGCATTGTGAACTACAGTGTGAATGTACAATAATGAAGTCAAATGTTTAACCAATACATGCAAGCTGATGATGCACACATGTGATGGAGTAGAACAGCATTTCCAATATGGGTCCACGCTATTGGGATTATACCAATATCCATGTTAAATTGCATAAGCTGAAACTATGTCTTTAGGGGCCTTGGGATATTAAAATATGAGAAAATGGAGCAGTTCAGAATTTAATCATTAAAATGGCTTTGTACCTTTTGATCTGGGACAATGTAAAAGTGGCCATTCATTTGTTGGTTGTTTTCTGTGTCCCAAGGAATTTTCTGACTGCTTTATATATAACATTTTATTTACTTTAATAATTTTATGACATACTTTATTATCCACATTTTACAGTGAAGAAAACTGAATTGCAGTGAGGTTCAATGACACGTCCAAGCACCAAAGCTGCTGTTCAAATGGAGGACGGTCTGATTCCAAAGCCCTGGTGTTAATTAAGCACTATGCTATAATTCTCTCACATCCATTCATTAATTTATTTACCACATATTTATTGGCATATTGCTATTTTAGATGCCAGAAAAATTGCAGAAAATAAAGTAGACAAAGAATCCTGATTTCATGGCACTTTCCTACTTGTAGAGGGGAGACAGATAGTGAAGAAATAAATACATGCATGGAACGTCACATGGTAACGGAAGCTTTAGAGGACAATGAGGCCATGAAGGGAGGAGGGAGTGATGATCAGGGGTGTGGAGCTTGCAGTTTTGAGTAGGGTGGTCAGGAAGGCCTTGCCAAGAAAGTCACCTTGCAGCAAAGGCATGAACAGAGGTGTACTTGAAATGGGAGTGGGGCGGGATTGAAACTTTATTGTAGATAGCTAAAGAGAAACTGGAGGAAGAACTGGAAGGAGCAAGAATATAGGCAGTGTTTTGGAGTTAGGTGTCCCAAAATTATTCCTGTGTCAAGAGAGTATGGGATTTTTTTTAATTTTGTAAGACTTGAGATATTATAGTATAATTAATTGGTAAAAGAAAAATAGATGATGCAGGAGAGAGAGTTGAGAATTGCTATAGCAATGTTCTTGAATAGGTGAGATGGGATGGGATCCAGTACAAAAGTGTAGGACTTGATCTTAGATAAGAACAGAGAAAATTGGTTCACAGTAATAGGAAGGAAGGCAGAGTATAGGAGCACAGATGCTGGTAGGTGAAGAGATGAACTTGTGGGAGTTGAGGGCATTCTCTTCTGTTTACTTCTATTTTCTCATTGTGAAGGCAAAATCAGATCTTGAGCTGAGAGTGCAGACAGGGAGGCTC
Organism: Pan troglodytes; assembly: GCF_028858775.2. NCBI lineage: Eukaryota > Metazoa > Chordata > Mammalia > Primates > Hominidae > Pan > Pan troglodytes. The sequence goes on along the minus strand of NC_072412.2, from coordinate 107,940,795 downwards.
TGCTGAAATTTGGAGTGGAGAACAATACTGAATTGTCCTCTAGGAGAGGGTTAGAGTGACGGAAACACATCTCTGCTGGCTCCCTGCCTGTCAGCATTAAGGGTCCACTTGGGGTTAGCGGTTGCGTGATCAGAGAGAATAACTGGCGCGATTGCGGGTTTAACTTTGGGGAAGTGAACATGATGCTCAAGTCAGGTTCAGGATTCACAGATTAGTTGGTGAAAATTTAGGTTTAAATGTGATCAGAGTTTTGCCAGAAGAGTGTAATAAAGAGCTAATAATTATGAAATATAAGCTGAGAAGTGAGGGCATAAGGTGGGGGTGGGTAAGGGCCATGGAAAGGGTGAGGAGATGAATGGATTGTACAACATGGTAGGGTTAAGAGTAAAGGAGTAAGGTGGAAAACAGGAGGTGTTGATCGGAGCAGGGGTGCTTAGTAATGAGGTTATTCAGGAGATTCAGTCTTCTTGGATACATCCACAGGTCTGAGCAGCTGAAGTTGAACAGAGCACAAGGTTGGAGGAAAGATGCAAGGAACTGAAAGGCCACCATGAACTGGAAAGGGAAATCACCAAGGATTATTTTGAATACTCTTGGGTAGATTGATGATGAACTAAAAGTTGAAGAACTCCAACAGGAAAGGGAGTGGTCAGCAGGTGGTTGCAATACAGAGCAAGTGGTTGATGGGTTTTAAGGGAATGACAAAGGTCTGCTCACATTGAGTCCTGCTCACAGGCAGTGCAGAAGAGCTATAGGTCTTTCGGGAGGGGGAATGGAGAGAGATCTGGCAAAGAACAAGGAGGCTTTTGACACTACTGTTGGGGTCATGTGGAAAAAAAGCAGCCTTCACTCACAGGGCTAATAAGAAGCCAAATCTTCAGAGGAGAGCCAGCTCTCAGCCTTGGAGCAAGAAGCTGAAGGGTAGAGTCAGAGAAGTTGATCAAATAGTGGGTTGTACTAATAACCATGAGCTTTTGTACTAGTAGCCATGAGCTTTGATGTAAGCTCATGGGTATTAATGCAACCCTCTATTTGCTCAACTGAAAGTTGAAAGTGAAAGAACTTCAGCAGTTAGGTCATAGTGGATAGGACCAGAGAGGAGGATGTACAGAACCATATGGGGTGACAGTCTGAGAGGTCAGGAACGAACTGGAACTCCTAGGCTTCTTAAAAATGGAAAATAAACTTAGGCTGTAGGAGGCCTAGGGACATTATGGTGGTGAGGCTTGGTGTGATAAGGGGAGAGGAGAATGGAGGGTTTGCCAAAAGCATGTAGGGCTTCAGGATTTTCCTATTCCTACAAATAATGGCATCAGTTTCACCGGAACACCAGAATATCTGGAATACTCTTATAACTCCTGGAATATGAGCAGTGTTAGGGCTCCATTTATTTGTTAGGGCTCCATCTTAATTTATACATGTATAATGTATCTTAATTTATACAAGATATTTATACTAAGGAACTCATTTTCCCCTTTACCACTCTACGTTATTGCTCCTCCTTCGTGTATCACACGATACAGCTATTCTAAGCATCCACAATGTACCAGGCAGTGCTCTAGAGCTTTAAGTGTGGGAGTAGGTGGGAGCTCCATGAATGGACAGAATTCTTGCTTTGAGGAGTTCACAGTCTAGAGGGGCAGACTAATATTCTAGCAAATAACTACAAGGAGGATAGAAACCTGTGCTTTATGTGGGAAAATAGAGGAGGTAGAGACATGTTTAGATGTCAGTTTTTCTAGAAATATGGAAGATAAAATAGTCTATCTGGAAGACAAATTCACCTATTTTAGCCAGACCACTCACAGAATTTTATAGCCACTTGCAAAGAATTTGATTTCTGCCCAGTTAGTGCTTGGCACAGGTTTATACATAGTTAATGTTCAAAATTTTTGATAAATAAGCGATTAAATAATAAATGTACTTATGAAGAACTTCAACCTTCAAGATGGTTAACTTGAATAAGTTGCAAATGTTTGTTTATGTTAAAATTGAAGTACAAAATAAAACAGTGAGACTTCACTGCCTTTCATTCCAGAAGGGAGAATGGAGAAGACCATTCGTGCTCTGGTTTGAGATAATAGGGAGACTTATGAGTTTTAGGCCACTTTCATTTTTCTTTTCATAGCAGTGAAGAATTTCTGCTAATTCACATTCCAACATTTATTCTGTTTTTTTTTTTTTGATCCTTCCAGGTTCTTTTATCCTGCCTTTTGCTTATAAACCATTTATTTATTTTTTATTTATTTTTATTTTTATTTTTATTTTTATTGGAAATGAGTCAATTCTTGATATCCTTTTTGTTTGTTTGTTTTTTGTTCTGTTTTTTTGGAGACATGGTCTCACTCTGTCAGATTGGGGTGCAGTGGCACCACCATGGCTCACTGCAGTCTCGACCTCCCAGGCTCAAGTGATCCTCTTGCCTCAGCCTCCCAAGTAGCTGGGGCCACGGGCATGCACTACCATGCCTAACTAAGTTTTTAAATTTGTTTTTGTAGAGGCAGGGTCTCACTATGTTACCCAGGCTGGTCTCGAATTTCTGGCTTTGAGTGATCTTCCTGCCTTAGCATCCCAAAGTGCTGGAATTATTGGTGTGAACCACCACACCCAGCTGATCTCCTCTGTTTTCATGATCGTAGTACAGTCGCCCTCTGTTAGATAAAAGAGATTTATGTAAGTGATTTGGCCAAATCTATTTATTTGAATTAAGGTATTTGTTTGGAGTTGGAGGCATCTGTTAGTAATTCAATGGATACTTGCCCTTGCATTGTATATTGGTGTAAGCTTATGCGAGATAACAATAATAATTAGTGGTGACTTTTAAGTGGTTTTATGTTGTTGTGTGTTGACTTGACCCACTGCTCCCTGCCAAGTCACCTTGGATCCTAACAGATGTGTTGCAAACCAGCCAAATGCGAGAAGCTGTGTTTATAATTTTATATTAACATTAATGTTACTGAAAGTAAAGAAATAGGGACTTAAATAGTTTATGCAATTTGGAGGACCAGAAATCCACACCAGGTAGGCTGGTAGACCATTACTTGGCATTTTTGAACTTTATTTTGATGAAGACACCTTGAACTGTGATCATAGTTGCTGGGAAATTCTATTTATTTAACTTGTTTCAATTTGGGCTTTTGGATTTTTTCTGTGTTTATCTTATGCTGGGTTGAACTATTATTATGGTTTAACACATGAGCTGAACAGAACCTTCCCTTCAGGTTCAGTTTCCGTGGGGAATAATTGGGGTTATCTTGACTGTTTCAAAATCATATTCTACTAGTTCATATATTTTAGTTTTCATGATCCCTCTTTTTTAGTCACAATTTCCCATATCTGAAACATTGGTTTGCTCATATATATTTCCTTCCTTCCTTCCTTTTTTTTCTTCCTTCCTTCCCTCCCTCTTTCCTTCCTTCCTTTTTTCCTTCCTTCCTTCCTTCTTTCCTTCCTTCCTTCCTTCCTTCCCTTCCCTTCCCCTCCCTTCCCCTCCCTTCCCCTCCCTTCTCCTCCCTTTCCCTCCCTTTCCCTCCTTCCCTCCTTCCTTCCTTTTTGAGCTATTTTCTTGTGTGCATGTTTCTTCTATCCCCCAAACCCCATTTCATAGCCAACTTATAAATAGATAAGTACTTTTTTCTTCCTTCAGCGATGAGGAAGTAGTGCTAAATATTTATACCATTCATTATTTATTTACCAATCATTAATGTGTCCCAAGAAAAGACTTTACAGGTCCAAGGAAATCATAAGCAAGAGGTCAGTATTCTTCTTTTGGGTTTGATTTATTTAAATTGAACTTAGGCTATATAATAATTCTATATAAGTTCGGCCTAATTATACTGATAGTTTTATTTGCATTGTGCAGTTTGTCACTGTAGCATATTTAATGGCATTTATCAATGCAGTATTTTGGCTGACATGTTTTCAGTCAAGAAATTTATTGCATTTGCATTTGATGCTTGCATTTGATGCTTTGATTGTTATTCCTGGGCTTCTGGGCTTATTTACAAATTTCATTTAGTTATTATTTGAGGTTATGCTTTAAAATTTGAATTGAACAATACTCATAGTGATCTGAATTCATCTCACATTTCAATTCTACAAGTAACAGAGATGATTAGTTTTCCTTTACTCTTAAAGATGCCCAATCAGAAGTGCTAGGCTATTTTGTTTGGTTTTGCTTTTAAGCATCACCTATGTCCACTGGAGCAAGTATGAAAAAAATTATAGGTATTTAGGATTTATTGAACAAACACTTTTTGTTTGTTCACATTAGTCACAGTTTATATTCACCAGAGTACACCAGTGAACAGATGAATGAAAACAAACACAAATGAAGGCAAAAAAGTCTGTGCCTTCGTTGAGCTTATATTCATTTTGGACTAGGCAGGAGGAAACAGACAAAATAAAAGATAAACATGGTAGATAAGTAGAGCACATAGTGTGACTGAGGATGGTAGTGTTAGAAGAAAAATAAAGCTTAGGTAACTGGGATCAGGATTACTAAAATATGGGTGAGGTTGCAAATTGAAATTTTAAATTGTAAGGACAGTGCAGGCCTCTTGAAGGAAGGAAGGGCCTTACCCATGATACACTCCAGACGATAGAATTCCAGGCAGAGGAAACAACCTGTTAGTATGCCTCTTTGTACATTCAAATAATACCACGGTGCCCACAATGGCTGAGTGGGGTGCACAAGAGGGTGTGGTAAGACCCAAGATCAGACAGAAAATGATCATGAAAAGGAAGTACAGTCTTTGAATGGCCCCAAGCAATATTGTAAAGACTGTTGGTATTGTTTTTTCTTAATAAAAAGAGAAAAATAATTTCACAACGTTTTTCTAAAATTTTTTTCTTCTGTTCATAACCTTGATCTAACAGGATGCTCTCCATTTCTTTTCAAAATTCTTTGGAAAAAAAAGATTCCAGGTTTAATTAAAAACCCAGTATAATTTTTTCATCTTTCCTTTGGGATCCTTTATGCCTTGTTTCTGTAGGCTATTTGACAGCTGTTTGTAGAAGTCTGGTCCCATCTTTTATTTTCAGGTTTCTTCCATTTCCTTTGAGCATTTTCTCTTTGATGTGCTATGATTGCAAGGATCTTTTCCTCTTTTTTTAAAAAAATCTTTTGATGGTGCTGTGTGTGCGTATGTATGTGTGTGCTTATGATATTGAATTGAGAATCACAGTAAAGTTTTTAAAAATTCACCTTTAACATTTGCAAAATTATAAAAAAAAATCAATTGTTAGCAGGCGATATGGTACAGTGAAAAGGGGGTGAGTTTTAAGGAGTTATTATTTAAGTGTATTCACATTTGTAACACGTTTTGAACACACAGATCTTCTCATATAAAAATGCAATATCTGTCTTTAATAGAGAAAAACAAACTGTAAATGGGCCAGACATCTTATCTTATTAGCCTTAGTTTCCTAATATGTAAAACAAAGTTAATAACAGTTACCCTATTGTTGTGGGGATTGGAGATCATGTCACCTGACACCCGGTGATAATTATCCTCCCATGAACTGACGTTTTTTGAGGGCCTGCTCTGTTCTAGCCACTGTGTCAAAGACTTTGATGCATGAGCTAATCTAACCCTGACAAGGACCACTAGCATTAAAGCTCCACAAGGGGTGGGAAGAAAGCTAGGTATTGTTCATGATTGCATCTCAGGATGCATAGCACCCAGCATGTATCAGACATTGAAGACCTTTTTTTGTTGAATGAGTAAAAAGAAATGCCCCATTTTACAGATGAAGAAACTGAGGCTTGGTGAGATTAGATAAATGACTCAAAGGACATACTTAGTAAATGGTAGAAACAGAATTTGAACCCAGTCAGTCTAACCCTAGAGCCCAAGCTCTTCATCACAACACATATGAGGCTCTTATTAGTGTTGTAGGGAGGGCACTAGAAAGAGGGTTCTCTCCCTCCATTCCTTAAGCCCACAGCCGCTTCTTTCCACTTTTATCTTAGAATTAGGATATGGCATTAGGCACACTGAATTTTATAGCTATGATTATTGTCCTTGAGTGTAAAAATATTATCATAGCTTTCTTTTTCCCATAAAATCAGACAAGGATATATATGATAATGCCTCCAGATGTGTGCCTGTGCTCACATACAACAGCACATGTACAGCAACACACACACACACACACACACACACACACACACACACACACATACACATACTGCACGTTGGGATCCTTTAAAGAGTCATCTGATATATAACATTCTGTTAAGCAGTGGTTTGAAGGCTTAATGAAATAATCACTGACCTGAACTAAATTTGTTTCCTTTAGTTGTACATTACAAGTGGGAGAGCAGCAAATTAATCTCAGAACCTGAATTCAAATCTCCTATGAGTATGAGATTTTATTGCTACTAGGAGGTTAACTTAATTCCAATTTGTTCTTAATGATTGATAGAATATTGATTATTGTAGGTCATTTATCTTTTCAAGGCTCAAAGGTCAAAAAATATAGAGGGACATCTGGTAAAATCTTACTGCTATATTCACAAAGGAGCCAATACAGTTCTTAAAAAGAAAGGACTCTTGGTAAATTTAATCTTGATTACTACACAAATGATATGATTTCAATTTGTCTCTGAGATAAGCTTTTGATCTTTACCAGTGTCATATCAATGCCTTTCAAATGGTGAAACCAGTCTTTTATGTATTTATTGGTTAGACAACTTATATGAAAATTATAAAACAGACTTTAATGAAATTCAGTTAGCTTACTTCATCAATAACAAAGACAGGAAATGAAATAAAAAGAAGCAAGTTAATGAACTACAGAAAATATGAACTTATAAATCCTTTATAACTACATATAATCCTGATTTAATTTGAGGACTCAGAATTCCAGGTATTCTTAGAGAAATCTGTGACTAATGCAGCTTAAAAGGTCTCAAACTGACATGGAACAATTTTTCTCAGTGTTTCTCACATACTGCGATGTGTCAAATGCTGACACAGATTAACAATAATTTATAAATTGACATTGCAGCAACTTTTTTAACCTTACACTTGGGCAAAAATGGAAACAAAAGCCTTTGGAGTCAATACTAACCAAATTTACTTTATGAGCAGAAACCACAGGGCTTCTGTTTCACCTTTAAGCTGTTTGCCAGTTTAAGAAATGCTAGCGTAAGGATCAATTTGTGAGAAAAGCAAGGATCAAAGAGGTTAAAGTAGGATATTTCTTCAGCTTATACTTTGTTTTGTTTTCAATATCACATGGCAACTTTTTTTTTAATGTTAAGTTTGGTGATAGACTGGAAGAGGTAGAGATGGGACAGTACGGGAATGGATGCGTATTTGTTTCTATAATAGGGATGTGGAATTAGAACACATATTATAATGCATGTTTTAGGAATAATTTAGACACATTTTAGTATGAAGCTACAAATGTATTCATCCTCTGAAATTCTAGAAGTTCCATGCAGCCCTGTGTTTTACATTGTTTTTGCCAAGTCAATGATGATAATTGTACCAAAAGGAAATCATGCAGAAGACAGAGAAAGAGCTATTGAACCACAACTTTATTTATAAGTATGAGAAGACTTCAAATTTAAGACATAGTTTTGGATAATTTTTTAAGGATTATGTGCATCTTAGGAGTCCAATCAGTAGTCGGTGAAGTGCTCTATCTTCATAAATGCCCATGACTCACCACCAGCCATTAAAATCATGGCAGTTATAGGATCCCCAAAAGCCTCAGGGATAAATTATACATTGGCATTGTGACAGACAGGCCTAATGGGTCTTTCCCACCAGTAATAAATATGTTCCTGCACTCTATGCCAAGGTACATTTTACTGACTTCCTTTGATACCATGGTGAAGCCTCAGTCTTGGTAGTAAAGGATGTTTCCGTTTAAAGATGCTTCACGGCAAGCATTAAGCCACTGAGTTAACTGCTCAAGAAGTTCATGGCAATACCCTGCACATCTTAGCATGACATTTAGAGACAATATGTAGGTATGTTTAGTAAAGCAATGCTTAAGCTCTTCCTAGAAGGCAAATCTCCAGCCCATTAGTTTTTCATTACAGTGAATGCTGGAAGGAAAAGGGCTTGTCAACCACCCTCCTTGTGTTCCAGGGTTTGGGTGCCTCTCTCCAATCTCACCCTTCCTAGGCTCAATCTAATCCTGTCTGGGTCAAACCACTCTGGCTTGGATCTGACTTAGGAAATTTGGTCTGCTCCCAGTACAGAGTTGAAAAACATTTAAATGTCACTTTCTACCTTTGGGTTTGAAGACAGTGACATTGGCAGGGGGTGCTAAATTAAGCTGAACCAATTAATCAGGATAAAACATGATTCTTTATTAGTTATGGAATCCAAACTACTGAGAATTGATAGAGTCATCATATACTTAATGCTCCTGATTATGAACTAGATGTGGAATCTAGTTTTGTTGTATTTGGTATGCCCTACCCAAGTTTAGAAAACACATTAAGGCCTAATCAAAATTAGTGAAATGTAAGCAGATTTTGGCAGTAGGTCCCTATTCAGTTACCTTTGCTTGTAATAATCTCACATGCACACAAATGTACTTTAAGCTATAGAGTATGGAAAAGCCACTAACAAGAATTTATCAAAAATTTCCAATAATTAGCAATTTAAAATATACGGATAAATGAAAATTTGTGTTTATAATGACCCTGGGAAGCATTATGTTTCAAATTCATTTAAAATTGTATTCTATATGTTGCATTGTTAAATACTTATTTTTTGCATTATGATTCTTTGAGAATTGCAAATTATATAGTAACTCCATATATGGAGTTACATGGTAATTTCAAGTTAACCAAAATGCCATACCATATTATTTATCGACTACCATGGAAATTAAAACAGTCCATATAACTTGAATTTCCAGCACTGAATTGAAAGCTTTTTGGAGCTATAGCTTTCAATTCAGTCATTTTATTGATAAAAAATGTGCTCTATAGCAATGAAGGGGTCTGTCCAAGGATATATAGAAGTTTGGCAGTTAAGGAGACACTGTAGTCTGGCCTCCTGACTTGCAAATTGGTGCCCTTACTTCTACAGAATATCAAGCAGGAATCAGACATTCCAATATTTTTGAATGGCCAAAACTTTTCTACGTATGAACTGTACCAGCTACCCAGGTTATAAATTGCGCCCATATTAGAGAGAGGCTATTTTGAGTATAGCCATACTGGTCCTATTGGGAGTCTATTTTATGTCGAGTTGGCTAAGAATTCAGTGTGAAAGGTGAATGGGAGGGATGAAGGAAATAGGAAATGAGGTATTGCTCCTTAAAGAGTTCACAATGAACATTCACTATCCATTCTCCTATCTCATGTTGCTATTTTTTCAGCTTTTGGCATAACATGCACATCTTTAGCCCCATTCAAGGGAATATGTAGGTGAGTAGATAGATGCTGCTCAGCTATATCTCCATGTGCTTCTAGGGAGGTCCTCCCAGATTGGCTTTCAAAGAGCACAGACTCCTAGGGGAGGAGCTACCTTGCCTCCAACCTCTAATTGTGAACCAGCAAACCAGATCCCTTTCCTTTAAGACTGTATGACAAAATAAGTCTCCAAAACAGGAGGAAATGGGAATGAAAAAGAACACTGAAGAGGAAATTGGTCTAGTCACCATTTTCCCTAGGATAACTCCAGTCCCACAGCAGAGACTCAGGATGCAGTCATATGGCAACTCCAGTGCAGCACCAACTGAATGCATGCCAGGGAGGTGCCCAGAAGTGTTTGCAGGGTCAGGAGACATTAAGCATGTCTCCACCTGGATGAACACAAGGTTGCCTGAAACTTTTGCCATTGATTTTTACCTTTGTTGACTTGTGAAGTCTCATGAGGGTCATTTTTTTTTTTTTTGGAGTTTTCAAGGTTCTTTCACATAATCTCTTTAATTGCATGCTCATACTTTGGGTGATAGAACTCATTCTTTCCATTTTTGATCAGTGGCAAGACTGGGACTCAAATGTAGGACTCCTGATTATCTCCCGAATGATTATTCTGTGCAGTCCCCTACAACTGCTGCTTTGGGAGCACACACACGCACACAGAGGCACATGCATGCATTTTGAAAATGGAAACTATATAGGTGTGTATCTTTCCACAGGAATACTATGGTAGGTACTCTCAGAAACAACACCAACAATATGCTCTATAAATCTGGAATCTGTAGTTCAGTGGTTATTTGGGGATATCAGCAAAGTGGCTTTCATCAGTATGCATGTGCATATATATGAATATATACATACATACATGTATATATAGCATTTGGCACATCTATGTCTATATCATCTCTATTATATATTTCATCATCCACATATCAGTCACTATCCTTAGCTAGTGCCCAGGTACTCCAAAAAATGCACAGTGGCTATCAGCATAAGCTGATAGAGTTAATTGTTTTAGAGTTAATAGAAGAACACAAGCAACCGGTCATTTGGCTCAAGAATTGAAAAACTTCTTTACATTCAGACTTTCCTGACACTGCTCACATTTAAGTAGCAATTGTAAGGCATCACAGCTGGTTTGGCTCCTAGCAGTGACAACAAAGTTGTTATTGTATGCAATTGGTGGCCTCCCTCCCACTGGCCATGCCTCACCATAGCGCAGCCATGCTGTATGGTGTCTGCACTGCTGTGTGCTGGTGGGGGCAAGCCCCAGAGAGGGATGGGGGAAGGCAGGAGGCTTGGCACTTACAGGACTGAATTTCCAGGTTTTCTGGGAAATTTTCAGAGGTTGTTGATGGCGTCTGTATCTAAGCAGAGCAGGGGGTGTGTTCCCCAGTCCAGGTGCGCAGTTGCCAACCTTTGCCAACTATGATTAGACATGGATTCATGCATCTAGATGTAGTCCATCATTTGCATATGTAATTAATTATAATATGGTTAGTTCTTTCTGGTCTCCCTTTCCTATAAATTGAATTACTCAGGGACTCTCATATGACACTAAAATCTTTTTAAAAAGTACACATGACATTTTGAAGGATAAGACTAACTGCTATTTATAGCACTCCAACTTCAAATTCAGAGCCTTCTGCTGTGATCAGACAGCGAGGAGTGCCTTCGTCTTTCAGCAAGCAGCCTCAGAAAGCTCGCAGCAACGGCTTCTCTCCTCAATAGTCTTCAATGCTCAATGGTGATCATGAAAATCACGACACCCCAAGTTAAAGACTTCTTCACTGGCAATCAGAAAGGATGATTCACTCATGCATTCGTTTATTTAACTCACATGTGTATTGAGTACCAACCTACTGTGTGCCAAACCCTGTCTCAGATGATCTACAGGTAGCCATCAATGTCATTCCTGGAGTTATGGGTTGAAACGTGCCCCCCTCAAATTTATGTGCTGAAGTCCTAATCCCCAGAACCTCAGAATATGACCTTACTTGGAAATTCTGTTGTTGCAGATGTAATTAGTCACGATGAGGTCATGCTAGAGTAGGGCAGACCCTTCGTTGAATATGACTGTGTCCTTACACAAAGGGGAAATTTATACACAGATAGGGACTCGGAGAATGCCAGTCGAAGAAGAAGACACAGATCAGGGTGATACTTCTACAAGCCAAGGAAAGCTGAAGACAGGCAGAAAAACCACTAGCAGCTTGGAAAAGGCGTGGACCAGAGTCTCCCTCCCAGTTCTCAGAAAGAGTCCACTCTGCCAATACCTTGATCTCAGACTTCCAGCCTCCAGAGCTGTGAGACAATACATGTCTGTTGTTTAGGCCACGCAGCTGATGGTGCCTTGTTACAGCAGCCTAGGACACAAATACATCTGAGTGCCCAGTTTGGGTAGGGTGGGTGCTCTAAGGCTGAGGATACGCAGTTGGGACCCCCTGCTGCCAGCAGCTCCTATGGCACCCAGGGCACTCCCTATGTGAGTAGATTTCAAACTGAATTCTGGCTCCTTCCAGGGATTTAGATCTTCCCACTGCTTGGCCCTAAATGTCTGCAGGTGTGCTGAGGTGTTGATCCTCTCAGCTTTCAAGATACTTGGGAAAGACCCAGGTGGCTGGGGCCTCCAACTCCCTCCATTTACTGAAAATGCCAGATACCATTATCAGTTTTTTCAGACATGATGGTAACATGATGAATAAACCCTAGTCTAAGCAAACAAAAATTAAAAATCAAGCATGACTGGGGCCGATGTCTATGGTCTTGCAATTGTTGTAGTAGGCCAGATTGTGGAAGGGGAGGATTTATCTGAGCTGGACTCTAAATAGGGCAGCTTACTGAAAGGCTCTGGCAGGAACCAAGCAAAGGTTTCCACGTGGTCAAACTGGACTTTTGCAGTCTGGCTGCTGCCCAGTGTGTGGGAGGGGGACAGGAAATCCGGCTCTTAACAGAAGGCCAAGCAGGCAAGTTGTCACATTTGGTAGAAGCCAGAAGGGGTGGGATGTTTCCTCCCCAGTAGTGAAGGGAGGGGCGGGTCCTGTCCAGGACTGAGGGATCCGCTGCTCTCCTTGGTTCTCAGCTTACTCAAGCCTCTCAAGTATGTTAAAAATTTGGTCCTATATTTTGGAAAGTGTTTAGAAGAAAAACAAAGGTTTAAAAACCAGAATGTCTCAAAGGTATAGAGTAAAAATTCATTCATTTATATTTAAGTGATATAATTTATAACAGAGACAGAAGCAGAAAACCAGGAGAAAGGATGAAACATTCTTAACTCCTTCAATGTGTGTAAATGAGGAAGGAACATATCAGTTGGTTCATAATATCTATATATATATTTAATTCCTCTTGTTTTTGGGGATCTTTTTTTTTTTCTAATAATTCTTACCACTATACAGAACGCAGGTGGGAATAAAGGAATAACGAAAGAATATAAATTACTGAGTCGATCTTGCAAATGTTTATATATGGTTCAAATTATTTACTTCTAGAAAAGGTCTTAAGAATCTTACTCAGAACCTTTATACTCTTATTTTATCACAGAGCTAGTGACTGTATTGTGTAAATTAATGGCCTCTTGCAGAATAAATGTAGCAAGTAGTTAGGGTAGGAGAAATGCATCCGTGCTAGAGGCAGGCATACTGACATCGGTGCCTGTCTATATCACATGTCTGAGAAGGTACATGATGGAATGAAATGAATTAATGAATGGAAAATGGCCCAAAAAAGGATGGAAAATGGCCTAAAAAAGCCATACAATCAAAAGAAGTATCATGAGTATCATGAGGTGAATTTACTGCATGTCGGAGCTACTCTTCCACATCTCAATCATCCTGAAAGATGCCAGCATTTAATATCAGTAATCATGATGATAACCCTGAGAATGGATTACATTATTTTTACTATAATTTCTCAGGTGTTTCAGAGGTTGTATGATTAACCGTGCAAAAAGGAGTTAATATTTTCAAAAATTCTGATTTTTAAAGTGGTCTGTTTCAGGACATCTGAACAAAAAGGTTAAAGCCTACAATAATACCATGGCTGAAAAACTACACGCCAATATTTGTAATATTTTATATGCATATATATATATATACACACATACACATACAGAGATAGTTCAAGAGAGTGATTCAAGGCAATTTGTAAATGTGTTTTGTTTAAGTTGTCCTAAGTGGTTCTCAATGTTTTAACATGTTTAGTTTCATAGTCAACTTGCATGATGTGTGGGATTTCTATGTACAAGATATTCTCCCTTTTAAAAATTATTCATTTATTTTTAATTGATAATAATTGTATATATATATGGGGTACAGTGTGATATTTTGATCTATGTAGAAATATTCAGTCAAGCGAATTAACATATCTGTCACCCCATCAACTTACCACATTTTTGTTGAATGTTCAACCCTTGATGTGCATGTTGAGAGACTATTGTTGGTAACATTGCTTTTGACATGTCCCACAACTGATTGTATGTAACATGATAGTATGCCATGAAAACTTGGTTGAGTACTGTGGCAGAAAGGTCAGGATTTTAGGATTTGAGAAAGTTAAATTTTTCTCCAGTCACAAAGCTTATCCTTCTGTTAATTTCTGTTATTTTGCAGTCTGCTGGGTTTAATATGGGACTCCAAGGGGGCTCCTAGTTTAGACCCTTGCCTCCTGGCGGGACATATTTTCCCCTAATGAGACAGCACTGGCCAAATGCTTTATTCTTCTCTGCACAGTGTAGCTGTGGGATTGCATAGGGCTCATTATGCACCCAAGTAGTCATGTCCTAGTTTCTGCTCTTTTGCAGTGCTGGTATATTCATGAAAGAGTGTAATGTAATATACAACAGGTTTTTTTTTAATATCTTGGGATATTGTAAAAAGGAGTAATTTGCTAGAAAGGTAATAAGAGGGAATTAAAGCTTCAATAAATCTGTGTTAGGCTCACTGCCTTGCTGTATTTGAGGTCTTACCTAGTTTATTTCAAGCTTGGGGTTCTCCCTAAGGTACACAGGACCCAAGCTGATATATTTTAGATGCAATAATATTTGGGACAGAAAATTCCAACTCTTGTTTTGTGAAATGCTAGGGGATCCTCAACTATTTCAAGAAGGATTACAAGACAGTTAAAAGGAAAATGATTTTAAAATTAATTTAATAAACTAACCCATGCCATTGAGTTCCCTTTTTGCAGTATTGGGTTATGACCCAAACTGTGCCAAATACAAGGCATTTAAACGCAAATGGTTCATAGTACTGGCTCTCAGAGAACTTAGTCAAGTAAAAGAGGCCGGCAAAAAATGCAGTGAAATGTTACAGGCATTGCCTACAGGGGAGGGTTGAGAGAGGTGATAGTTTTTGAACTTGAGGTAGGGCTTCAGGGAACTGCTCTACTGTCCCCTGAAGGGGTGCAGGCTGGGAGGCACTTTGGAAGCAGTATCTTCTGTCTATGAAAGTGTGACTGACTCTTAGAGCAATATGTGTTTCTTTTCAAAAAGATCCCTTTTACAGAAAGGAGGAATGCCAGGTTTTATAATATTTTTTCCTTGCTGCTCATTTCTTTGGCCTATTTATTAGGGAAGGCATGTGAGTGTGTGATATAATATTCACACAATATACATATATATTACCACATTACCACAAACATATATACATGTTTGTACATATATATGTTTGTATATCCTATGTATATATGCATATATGTATACATATGTTTGTATGTGTGTGTAACATTATGTGAATCTTTTATACATTAATGTTATTTATAATAATGTATATGTTATATAATATATTAATATAATATGTATAATTTTGTACATTTATTATGTATTTTTATATATAAATTTTTAGCCAAAGCTAATAGAAGTGAGATCAATAAAACATTATATTTACTCCCATGTCGAGAAATACCAAACCCTTCTGGCAGGTGTGAGCAAGTACTTGCTTTCAGAGCTTCGCAGGAAATTCCTGAATTAATACACAAGACGACTTTTTTTTCTGATAGCAGAAATTAACTTTCAGAATAAAAACAGTAACTCTTGTTGTAAACAACTTTGAAAGAGTGATTGGCATTTGTTTATTTGCATGTACGTCTACCTGTTTATTCACCAAATATTTTCTGAGTGTTTACTATGAATAATTGTGAGTTTCTGTGATAATAAAACTAGACTTTCAGCTCTCTGAGGGCAGGAAAGCTTTTTTATTAATCATTGGATCCTTGTATCTAGTACAGTATCTGGAAAATGCAGACATTCCATATAGTATTAATATGTTCGGTTGGTTGAAGTAACCTATACTGTAAAGACACTTGGAATGGTCCCTTCAGTTCAGGAAATGTGTATAGCGCAATTGAGGACATATTCAGAAGGAACTAGTAAGTAGTCAATATAGAATGGGTGCTGCTTAATTTGTGCATGTAATATATGTTTGGGGCCATCGGTGGAGAGAGACAGTTCCAGCTGAATAAAACATGATGATACACAAGTGAATACACTTTATTGATGACTTCAATTTGTAAGATGATCAGGTCAGGCAAATTACATTGTTGCTAACTGACTTCAATAAATTTTGACTGTACAAGCAGCAGAAAGAAATTTCTGTCTTATATTTCAACTGACCTCTCAGAAAATTAGCCATTTTTTTTTCAATACGTAATGACTCATGAAGACGGCTTGCGTGGCCCCTGGAGTAGTGAGGTGCATTTTCTTAAGTGGACTGAACATCTTGGTCGTCTGTGTGCTGGCTGTGTTCTCCAGCCTCAGCCTGGCAGAGTTGTTTCATAATGGCTGCATTTTCTGCTTGAGTGATGGAAAACACGTTTGGTAGTTTTAGAGAAAAGAATTGGTATTTTAATTCCTCTGTCTTGAACGTCTAATACTACTTTGTGGAGGAATTTGTGACGTGATGTTGTTGCTTTCCATTTGGACTGTTGAAGAAGTCATGAGGGTTGATGACTGTGAATGATTTTCCATAGAAATGAACCTGAACAGTTTTGGTGAAAACCTTCTTTAATGCAAACAAGAATATATTTCTTTTGGGGTTGGGGCTGAAAATAGACATTTTAATTTCATTATGTTATTAGTTTAAAAATCTATTAAAACCAACAATGTGAACTGTTTTGAGCTCTTACCCCCCTCCCCTGCCCAACGCCTTAAAAGGTAAACGGAGTATTTCTGAGAGAACTCCCAAAGAGTATCTTGTTTGGACCACCAACTACAATTTTGACTTTCACTTTCTCACCATTTCCTGTAAAATTGGACTGTTTCATCAGCGATGATCTGCATTCTCTTATGCCTTTCCCTGAGACGAGAGTGCCCTTCCCTGGCTCCAGTGAACAACTCCTGCTTATCTTTCAAGATTGACTTTAAATGTTACCTCGTGAGACTCAGTTTCTGAGTTCTCCACTTCTGTTGTAATTGATAAAGAGACTAGGCACATAATTGTAATTGAGCTATTTCCACGGCTGCTTTCCCTGTGTGTGAGTGCTTCCAGGCTCAGGATTGGGTTTTACATTGCCTGGTGCCTTCCAGGAGCAGTGCCCTGCCCACAGTGAGGTGGAAGACACTGTTGAATTGATTGTTGGATAGCTGAATGTGAACCTTGCAGAGGGGCCTTGCTTGGCCCTGCCTTTTTCCCTGGAGAACTGTAAGGCTATCAGTGCTTGGAAGGTGCTCTGTTGTCCTTGAACTAAATGTCTGCTCCTATGGCTGTGGCTCAGGAAGGAGTAGATTGGTCCGCTACAGGAGGAGGAGAACTCCCTTGCTTTTGTCAGGGTTGTATCTCTTCTCTACCCCACTTGACTTTTCACAAAGCCCCTGACTGATGTACCTGCCGAGCTCTGAACTGAAAGGGATATCTGGGGCTGTGGACGGAGACCAGAAGTAGGGCTTCAATGGAAGAGCTAAATGTTTCTTTATTCTTCATATGTCTCTGAGGATGTTGTTGATAGCAGAAAACAATCAGCAAGAAATTTCTGCTATCCGAAGCTTTCAAATCCATGCCCTGAAAAACAAAACAAAACAAAACAATACACTTCCTTCTCCTATAAGTTCTAATTCTTATATTTTTCCTAGGGCTATCACTGATGTCTCTATCCCTTTAAGCCATCCAGGGGGGTAGTTGGAATTCCTAACAGCACTAGGATTAATAGTGCAGTGGTATAATGCCATTCATAAGTGTTTGTGGGGAATACAATTTCTAGGGGATTTGATTTTTCATAAAACATACAGACATTTTAAACCATTGGCCCAAGTATCAGTCCTATTTATTCTTTTAATTGGCATTAGTTTGGTGATCTTGGATCTGAATTTCTCCTTCGTAAACAGTAATAAATATTAGCTTCCAAAGTTTGTTGTAAGAATGAAAGACAACGCTGTAAATGAAACCTCCTTGAAAATAGTATTTTTGAAAATTGGTATTGTCCAGAAGTAGGTTGCTAATATAAGCTCTCTCCCACTTAAGTTTTTTTTTCTGCTTTCATTTAAATGAGCAAGCAGAGTTTGCCTTTTTTTTTTTTTTTTTTTGGTTTAGGTCTTGTACTTGTTCATTATGTAATAAAATGGAAAGTCAGAGAGTACAAAAGAGAGGACAATAATGGTTTCATAAATCGTAGACAACCTTAAAGAGAATGGAATACTTTAGCAGATAGGGAACTGAAACTCAGAGTAGGTAACATACCAAACGTCAAGCAGTTCTTAGCGGCCCAGCTAAACTAAAACTCCGGTCACTTGGTTCCCAAATTAAAATGTTATTAACCCATAAATATGAAACATTAAAATGTGTGGGCCAAATTGAACAAATGTTGGAAAATATGAGACCCTAGTAACATTGAGATACTCATTTCCCTTTGCCTTACCTCAATATTTGAAAGAGACTTTTTAGCACATCAGTAAGTTGTCTTATTTATTCTTCTGGCAAATGTTGTGTTATGCCTTCTGTATTTCTAAGAACCATAAAGGGATGGGGGATAACTTGTTCAGCTCTCATCTGTGATCACAGATATTCGAGAAGTGTTTGTAGTTGTGTTTTAAAATAGCTCAGTTCTTTGTTCGTTTCAAATATCCTGTGTTACACGCTGTCTTTTTAAGCCCTTTGCTTTGCCTGACCCTTAGTCTCTTCTGCTTACTTTCTCCTCCTCTCTCCTTTTCTACAGCTTTATTTTTGGTTCTGGTAGTATGACAGCACTTCTGAATTGTAATGGGAGTGTTTTTCCACACCTCCAACCTGTCCCAAATGCATGAGGTGACTTTTAAATCGGCCCGATTCAGCTGTGGGGAAGAACGGACTCTTGCCAGCAGGGGCATTGTAGCTAGAATTAAAGACACCATTATTTCTTGGGGAGAATCATTGACAAAACTTAGTTTTACTTTAAAGAGCTCACATAGAAAAGATATTTTCTTCAAGACTGATCAGATGGCTGCCCCTAGTATGTCATAAAGCTCAACTCCCCAGGGCCCAGAAACCAGGCCAAGAGAAACTCCTAATGCAGTGTGATCTGTTCATGACCTTCTTAGAAAAGAACATCCTTGTTCTCCCTAAGGAATGCATGTCCAAATGCATCTTTCTTCACACCCTTAAGAAAGAACCTCTTCCCTTGGACCATGCTGAATGTAATGAATGGAAGAACACTGAATGAGGGTGCAACGGAGCAGTCTAGCCTAGTTAATGGCTGACCGAATCCTTTTTAAATTGTGTGTGTGTGTGTGTATGTGTGTGTAAATTTTGATGCAAGTGGGCCATATGGGACACAGCTGGTCATATTAACAGAGGCGATGCTGGTGTGGTAGAAGGACACAGGCTTGAATTAGGTCACGCCCTGGATGCAGTTCTTAGCTCCTGAAAATGAGACCCTGGCAGTCACTTCCCACCCCCAAGGGGGAACAATCTGGTCTGGAATCTGGCCCCAAATGATTAGTTAACTCCTGAGACCAGGGACTTCAGACCTGCTGGAGGCCAAGCTTCCTTTACCTAGACCTTGGGGCTGGCTACCTTATAGACAAAGGAAAGGGGAGTTTTCTAGCAGTTAACCACCGCCCCCCACCCCCCCACACACACACACAGAGAGAGAGAGAGAGAGAGAGAGAGAGAGAGAGAGAAATGGGGAGAGAGAGACAGAAAGGAAAGAAGGTTTTATTCCTTGCCTCCCTCTATCTCCTGGCCCAGAAAGACACTTTTCAGTCCCTTGTGGGCACAAACTCTGAAGACAGATACAACAAAGATGCATATGGAAGCTCAGCTCATACTTAAAGCAAAAAGACTTCATTCTAATTTCAAAAAGTAAGTTCTCTTCTCCTTTAATACTTATTAGTTCCATTCATTCCTTGTGCTCCTCAAGGTAACTTCTATTTTTAAAATTCGGGAATTCTGCCTGTTAGGATTTCTCACTTTAAATAGTTGGTGATCCAAACAAACAAACAAACAAACAGTAAAAATATACTCTAAGTGAGGAAAGGGGGAAGGATGTGTGTTTGTGTATGCACACACACATGTGTTTCATTTTAACCAAGACCAAAGAGGGCAAGAGTAAAACTATGCTCTTGTTTTTCCTTCTTCTCACCTTCTGGGCTTGTTAGAATTAAAGCCTTTCCAAAGTTTTCCCAATTCAAAGCCAAGCCATTTAAAGATAAACTGATGCCAGAATGACAGAGCTATTATAGAAGGAAGCAAACCTTTTCATTTTGTAGGGTAAGAAAAGGAGTTCTAAACTGGTGAAGTGACAGCTTAGAGTCACACAGAGATGTTTGTGGAAGTGGATGCCTTATATATTTTTAAGAGATATCTGTGCATGGGTAAAAAACAATTAAAGGTCATGGAGACCCTATCAGAGGTTTCTATCCAAATGAGATTGCTAGGTTCAAATGAAACTTGTCCAAGAGTTGCTGAGATTCAAAGGCTAAAGCAAATGCAGGATGAAGATTCAGAGAGGTCTCTGCCATCATATATGAAGAAGGAGGGGAAAAGAGCCAGGATATGTGCTCTAAGAAGATTTTAAATTCTGAGAATTTTCATTTATATAACCCCTTTGATGGATAAATATGTAGCTGCTTCATCCTTTGCAATTTTATAATAGGCAGCACTAATGTTAGCATATTGTTTATTAAACATTTCAGTGCTCATCCAATTTTTGCATTTGATTATTGAATTTACTTTTTCATGATTCAATTCTTTTTACCCAAATTGTATGGTCCTTTTGTGCAAGAGAAATCACTTGTGGGCAGTAAAATGCAACTTTCTCATCTCTTTGATTCTTTCCTAGCAGATCTAGGCAGAATCCCATTTGCTCTGTGGTACTCTGCAGTACCAGAAACTATAAAACTGCACTTCCCAGGGCTGGTTAGTGCAGGCTGATAGCCCCGTCATTTCAGCCGGTGAAGTGAATGCCTTTACCTAGCTGATGAAAGCATGGGGCTTTGGAGAAGTTCCAGAAACTCCTTTATGCTTGTAGGAGAACGTGGTAGCGTTTCCAGGCATGCTGTGCGCTCAGCGAGTTTGGTGCAGTGCAGCAAGCTTGTGTAATAGCACCATGTTGATCGGCTCAGTGCTCCACTTGAAGGACTGGGAGGCACTCAACGCATTACTGTGCGAGATGTGTGTGTGTGTGTGTGTGTGTGTGTGTTATGCATGTATGCATTTGTGTGGGTGCATGTTTACTTTTCATTTAATCCCATTAACCAAGTATCAAGTATATCAGCCATTACTAACATAGCAAGGTTACTATTTCTGGTGTCCCATTTTTATTCAGGTCTTGGAAAACTCACTACATTTCTGCAGATACTTTGGAGTGCTCTTTTTCTAGGGTCTGTTTTTTGTGTTTTTTTTTGTTTTTTTTTTTTTTTTTGTATAAGAAACCCTCCTAGTTCATATACAAAGTGGCTCCGAAGTCTAGATATTTGCCATCTTCTGCCCCCAATAACACCCCAGGTACCAGCTCCCACTCCAGTCTTATTGTTTAGCACGTTGCCTGACTGTAACCAGATTGTTACAGTCTCTGTGTGAGGGCAGATTGGCAGATTTCAAAGAGCAGAATCACAGAACTCAGAACTCAGAAGATATTTGATATATTGTAGACTGATCCTTTTATTTTACAGATGAAGAAATGGAGGCAGACATGTAAAATGACTTGTTCAGATCACTCAGGCAGAGCTGGGGCTAGAAACTAGGTCTGCTACCTTGTAGTCCGTTTCTTTTTTTCCTGACATAATTGCATTGAATTTTACTAGAACATTATAAGAAGTTGATCAGACTTCCCCCTTTATACATCCTGTAAGTTTCTTTAGGGCCGTGGTGTTACCCAAATGTGTTACTGAAGCCCTTTTAACTTCTCTTGAAAGTTACAAAGTATAAATCAGTATCCCTGGAGAAATTATACTTGTTTGGATGTTCACTGATGCTCATTATATTGATCTGCTCATAGTGGACATCCAATACATGTTGAGTCACTTTTGTAATCAGGATTGAATTTAAAAAGTGGGAACGTGATTGAAACTTTTTATTGTTAAACACAAATATCCTCAGTTGTCCACTTGGTGGATGTGCAGCCCACCCTCTGCCAATGGAGAGGATCTTGAGTATCTTAGGGAGATATCTGGCTTGATCCAACGTCTGGAAATCTGTTAACTGAAATAGTCTTCTGCAGGTTCTTAGGGAAAGGACATCTTCAGGTAGCCACACATTGTTGATGCCAGCCCAGCCTTCTGGTATCTCGAGGACACCCTGGATGTCTGAGAGGGCCTGTTCTGAGGTCAGTTCTGGCTTTAGCAGCACTATTTGTTCATTGCGAGACACCTTGAAAGTTATTAAAATTTTCTAGGCCCCAGGTTTCTTATCTGAAAATGGGGTGCTATTGGGGCATTAGTGCACTAGTGAATGGGAGGTACTTGGCCTATTACCTAGAACACAGTATATTCCTAATAAATGCTTGCTCCTGTTAGAGAGCTGCAATGGGGGTTGAGTGGCCGTGGCACCTGATGGATATCCTTTCTGTCTCAATTCCCTCATCTGTAAAATGGGAATCATAATAGAAGTTGCTTTATAAGAATGTTGTGAAGATTAAATGAATTAATACATGAAAATGATTGGTACAGTGCCTATCACATCCTAACATACATGTACATATACTAAAAATATTAGTGATTATTATTGCTATGTGAAGCACTTAGTACAATAACAAGTACATGGTGTGTCCTCAATAAATGGTACCACTTATTAGTCTTAAAAGTTCATAAAAATAAGTGGTACCAACATTTCCGGATATTGTACAGAATTTAGTTTTATAAACTCAAATTATAAGCCAGTTCTTGTGACTCCACTTTTAAATGACAAACAGAATTTATTGGTGTATTAGTTTTTTTAATGCTGCTGTAACAAATTCCCACAGATTTGGTGGCATAAAGCAGTACAAATTTATGATCAAACAGTTCTGCAGGTCAGAAGTCTCCTGTGGATCTCACCTGGCTAAAATGAAGGCATCAGGGGCCTGCGTTCCTTTCCGGAGGTTCTCATACAGAGTTCATTTATTGCTCACTTGGATGTTGGAAAAGTTAGGTTCCATATGGTCGTGGGATTGAGCTCTCCACTTCCTTGTTGGCTGTCAGCTGGAGGCCTCTCTTATGTTCTAGAAGCCTCTCTGCCATCCTTGCTTGTGCTCTGCTACATCGAATTCATGACACGCTGCCATCTCTTTGACCACAGCTGGGAAATCTCCACTTTTAAGGCCTCCTATGATTGAACTGGGCCCACTTTATAGGATTAGATTGGACCCAGAGAAATGCCCTGGGTCATTCAGGATACTCTTTCCATCTCGAGGTCCTTACCCTTAATCACTTCTGCAGCATCCTCTTTGCCATGTATGATAATATGGGCACAGATTCTGAAATTAGGACGTGGACGTATTTGCAGGGGGTGGTCTTTATTGTGCATACAAGTTAGAATGTGAAAATATATGACTCTGGCCTTTTTCTGATAGATGGTGGATAGTTCTAATTAAGTATACTGTGCACTGCAAATTTCATTGTTCAAAAGGTTAAAAGGCCTGAACACTTTGACAGTAGGTATGCTAATTTCTTTCTTCATTCTTTTGGCCTTATGGGCCCTTGAGAAATACTTATGTGATTATTATTTTTTAAGCAATGTTTTGGGCACACAGTCTTACTTTGCAGAAGCTCCAGCTTTGTGGCATAGGGTCCCCTCTTACCTTGTCAAACCCGGCTGTCCATTGATGAGGTTCTGCCTAAAGACCAAACTCCAAGGTCATGATTTTCATGACATCCTTTTTCTGTAATGCCCTGTTCAGCCTGTTTAGTACCTATTTTTTCCAGAAGGCCTGATTCTTCTCTTTGTCTTCCCCTCCATCATCTGCCTTCTCTCAAGCGTGATATGTCTTCCCTGCCCTGCAATGTCTATGCGTATGCTTGAATCTCCCACTGACCATGAGCTCCTCCACAGCCAGGAATGGCTCTTCATCTTCTTTGTATCCTTAGCACTGAATACAGTGCCTGGTAGAAGATAAGATGCAATGTATGTTGGCTGTATTCCAGTGTACTGATTAGAAGAAGAGTATTTGTCTAATCTGTCGCTCAGTAGTGATCTATTGGCCAAAACCAGGATGCAAAACTTGGGGCCAGAGGCAGAGCCATAAATAGACACAGTTCTGGTAACCTAGGGGTTTACAGTCTAATTTCTAGGGAAGCATCAAAGTGGTACCTCTCCGACAAAATGAGTTGTATATTCCTCATTAGGGGATGAATGCTAAATGCTTTATTTGTGGGCAGGGCAGGCCATTGAAATTATTTAGCATTTATCTCCTAAATGCTTCCCCAGGGCTTCAAAAGAGAAGCCAAATATTATCCTCATGTCTGTTGTCTTCAATTTTAGATTTACAGCAGTTCTTCTCTGTAATATGTGATATATCAAGACCAGAGTAAATATTGGCAACCTTAGGTGCATCTATAAGTTGGGTATACCCTATTTCGTCTGTTTACTTGAATATCTGAAAATTGACTGCAGTTAACTATTTGGGTTCACTTGGCTGAGTTCACTCTCTGTAATATCACTCCAAGGAGGATGTCATAAATCAGGAAGAAGAAAAATTAGTTTAGAATGACTGAACTCATACGTGGAATGATTTATGTTCAAATTTCTAGTTGGTTTAGCAAACTTATATTTATATAAGGAAGTAAAATACTGATGTAATTACAATGCTATTCTGATATTAACACCAAACTTTCATCCTTAAGGCAAATATTTCTGTTTTAGTCCTGGTCTTGATATTTTCTTTCATAATCACACCCTGACATTGTCTTTAAGGTTCTGTATTGTACATCTGTTTCTATCCTAGGCAATCCACATTTGATTGGTTATTATTATATTTTAAATCAGGGCTACTGCATTAACAGCAGAAAATTATGCTTCTTAATTTTTTTTTAAAGTTCAGAGTTTAAAGTTTAAAGTCATTGGAGCTCTGTTTTTTTAAATTAGTTAGGCTATTTGTGCTATTTTACAAACCTATTGAAATACTGATATTTAGGGCTCTACTGACAGAAGAAAAGGTCAGCTAAAAGCTTTTCATAAAGACTCATAATAAAAACTCTAAGCTTTGTAAAAAGACAAAATCATTGTTTTATCTGTTTTATATATCCAATACATTTTCAGTGCTGAGTTGAATTTCTACACAATTTTCTTTGTCATAGGACTCATGACTTTTCAGGTTTACTTTCCTTACAAATGGATTTTGTATGCACATTGTTTTAGTTATTTTTTGATGCATAATAAATTTCCCCAAAACTCAGTAGTTTCAAACAGGAATAGACATTTATCATTTCACACAATTTCTGTGGGTCAGGAATTCAGGAGTGTCTTAGCTGGATGGTTCAGGCTCAGAGTCTTTTGTGAGGTTGTGGTTAGAGTGCTGGCTGAAGGCACAGTCACCTGAAGGTCGACTGAAGCTGGAGCACCCTCTTCTAAGATGGTGCCAGCACTTGGATAGCAAGTTGGTGCTGGTTGTTGGCAGGAGGCCTCAGTTCTTCACTAAGTAGACTTCATAGGGCTGCTTTTGTGTCCTCATGACATGATCACTGGCTTCCTCCAGAGAGAATAATCTAAGTGCAAGGCAGATAGCCCAGTGTCTTCTATGGCCTAATCTCAGCTACACAGGTTATCCTATTTGATATGAGAGGGGTCCATAAAAGAATGTGAATATCCAGAAGTGAGAATCACTGGAGTCCCTCTTGAAGGCTGGTTAGGACCACCGATTCCTTTTTCTTACTTCTTAAGCCTATCTGACTGAGTAATGGTGATTCTGCAAAATTTGAAAGTACAATTTCAATGTATTTAGGGTTGAATAGAGAACCCATGTTAGGGAAGAATCAGGAGCTGGTAGAATGTAGAGTTGACAGTACTGGACATAGTAGGGCTGAATTTAGGATCAGAGTAGCAACAGGAATCTGAGGCAGGAAGACAATTCCAAAATAGAGTAGGTATTGAACCAAGTAGCATCTCAGGGTAGCTGCTTCCTTTAAGCAAGAAGTTCGTGGGGTTCAGTAGGAAGACAGGACTCTAGGGACTGGGTTTCAGAGAAGAAAGCAAGGTGTATACCTTGCTATTTATCATTAGAGAAAATAATGTAATAGATTTTTCTTGTTTGTGCATATGATGATGATGATGATGATTTGGGTTCAGTAGTGACTTGGCAAACTGATTTTAATAACTTGAACATTTGCATCAATAAACACCAACCAACTTTTGAGGGCTAAATTGAAGATATGCTAATTCCAAAGTCACAGCATTCATTTAGCAATGAATAAAGATATACTAATTGTCTAAAATCGCTGTTGGTAAATTTGTTGCTTAGCAAGCTACACAGCTTTTTGAATCTGGTAAGTTATCATTCAGTGCTTTACCTACTGTGTGCAGTTTGAATTTTAAAGACACTAATTGCAGATGCTTATTAAGTGTTTAATGTACACTAAGGTCATTATCTAGGTTCGTGGCAGTGACACAACCATAAGATACATGGAATCAATTTAGAAAAACAATGGGTTGCGATGTGAAGTGAAGCAGGCTTGAGTGTCTGTCTCAAGTCCACCACATACTAGCTATAGCTGTGGGACATTTGGTGAGTTATTTGATTTCTGTTAGCCCTAACTTTCTTATTTGTAAAATTTCTTATTTGTAAAATTGGAGTTTACAGTACCTGCAAAATACTGAATGAACCTGATAGATGGCAAACACCCAATAAATGTTAGATTTGATTATTCATATAAATATCTTTTTAAAATTTCCACTCAATTATTCATTTGACAATTCTTTATTGATTTCCTTTTATTTATAGTTTTGAAATCTGTGAAACAGAACTGAAAAAAATGATCAAATCCCCATCCTCATGGTGTGTTTATAACCATAAAGTAAGCACAACAATACAAAGTGTTTAAGATGGTGATCAATTCTATAAAGAAAATAAAACAGAAAAGGAGGAGAGCAAGTGCTTTCACTGTGGAGCAGATGCTGTTTTGTGTAGGATGGTTAAGGAAATCCTCACTGACATTTGCCCAGAGGACAGAAAGAGTGGCAGAAAGAGCAAACAGGTGTCTGGGGAACACAGACAGTCTAGGCAAAGGGAGCAGCCAGCGCAGAGATGCCGAGGTGGGAGCATTCCTGGCTTGGGCAACATCAAGAAGTCCACTTTGGGTGGAGCAGAGTGAGTCGGGGAGAAAGTGGTAGGAGATGATGTCAGAGAAGCAGGATGTTCTGCTGGGGGCAGCTCATTTAGGGCTTTGTAGGACATAGTGAGGGGTTTGCCTTTAACTCCTAGGGGACAGGAAAACACTGAAGGGTTTTGAGTGAAGGAGTGGCAGGATCTGACTTATGTTTTATAAGGACCACTCTGGCTATTGTGTAGGAATAGATGGCAGGGGCCAGATTTAGAATGAAATACTAGAGATTGTGCAGGCACAAGATAATGGCTGGGTGGACAAGGGTGGTTTTGGTGGAGGGAGTAGAGAGAGGTCAGATTCTGGACATACGCTGGAAGTAGACTTGACAGGAGTCAAAGATCATTCGAGTTATTTTGGCTTGAGCAACTGGGCAGAGAGAGTTATCACTGAGTTTGGGAGTTTGTGGGAAGATATCTGGCAGTTGGGAGCAAATGTCTGGGTTCAGACATGCAACATTTAAGAAGCTTTTAAGAGATGTCTAAGTGGAGGTGGTGAGCAGAGAGTTGGATTTCTGAGTCTGGAATTTGGGGCACAGGGTGAGGATTGGGGATGTAAATTTGGGAGTTGTTAGTAACTGAGTCCATGGCTCCACCTGGAAATCAGTATAGATAGTGACAAGGCCTGGTTTGGAGCTGGACTGTTGGGCAGGCTGATCTTTACAGCACAGGGATTTGAGGAAGAACCTGGAAAAACATCTGATGGGAGGAATGAGCAAGCATGATTCCTGAAGCCACATGGAAGAGTGTTTTAATAAAGAGGGGAGATTAATTATATAAAACGCTGCTGATGGATCAAGTGAGATGTAACTGAGGATTAACCACTAATATATCTCCAACATGGTTAACTGGCACTCCATTCAATGCTCTGCAGAAAACAATTCAATATGCTAGATATAGTATTTTAAAAACCTTTTGAATTCTCCTTAAGCTGGTAAGAAAGCAAAGCATACTCAAGGAGAAAAACTGCTGTGGTAATGCTCTTGAACAAGCAGTGTGAGGAAGGATCTGGGATACAGGTGGAGGAGGAGGCCCTATCTAAAAGTCTGGACATTTTGACAAAAGTAGCAGAAAGGAAAACAGAGTGTCTGGACACAGAGGCAGGTGGCTGTCAGATATGGTGGTGGGCATGTGTTCTTTCGATGACACTTCCTTTCTTTCTCAGTGAAGGCAGAAGTAAAACCATTATCTGAGAGTAAAGTGTGTGTGTGTGTGTGTGTGTGTGTGTGTGTGAAGTACAGGAAGATTTGAGAAGAAAGGAGGTATAGAATGATCTCCAGGGAATACTGTAAGATTGCCTTCCAGCACTAAAGGCGCACTTGAGGTTAGTCATCATAGATTGAAGAAAAGTGTGCTTGTGGAGCTGCCTGTTTCCCCTCAGGTGTGCTCATCTGCATGCATGCAGAGTGGAGTGAGTCCTGACTGGTAAGTCCAAGTTCAAGAGGGAATGGGTAAAGCAAGATGAGAGGGCAAGAGGGAGAGGACAGAAGCTCAGAAGTCAAAGCTTTCTGTTTTTCCACTTTGTCATGGATTATAATCCACCTCCTTTATTAATTTACATTTTTACCTACCTACCCCAATAGCTGAGGAGCCCATGTTTTATTCGGTGTTTCCAACATACTCTTAGCAGGTTTTATTGTCTGCAAACTAGGAAATTCATAACTGTCAATTGAATTGTGTTTTCCTATTTTTCTTAGTCATTATACATCAGCTACATTATGTGAAATTTTGTTGAAAACTCTTTTTAAAAAGTCAACTCCATATAAATATGTATAAGGAACTATTCCATTCCAAAATGCTGCTTTTGATTATAGATATATCAGCAAGGCTGAGATAAATTAAACTTTTAACAATATGGCCAATTTTGTCAATTAAGTAGATGGATGAAACTAAATATTTCAATAAAGCATTTGGCCTGATCTATTTCATTTGACTGTTTACATTTTATCAAATTGACTCATTGCTTGCCAATTTTCCACTTTATTTTGAGGAAAGCCTAGAAGATGAAAAAAAGATAATAGCCTAATAGCCTTTTTCTTTTAAAAATAATTTCTATATAGTGATTATCAATTTGAAATGTTGTTAAGGTTAAACGTGTGTGTGTGTGTGTGTGTGTGTGTATGTGTGTGTGTGTGTCTGTGTGCATATTGGTAAGGACTTTGGGGCGTCAGGAAAACAGGGAATATAAGCAAATTTAGATCAGTGTTCTGTGATGGGCAAAAGATCCCTGAAAATCCTCTCATGTGTGATTATGTGAAATATAAAAGGCTAACAACTAAAATAATTGCCTTTAGATATAGTAATATATAACTTTAGTCAACAAATATGCACTGTGTATCTTCTTGTGCCAGATATGGTACTGGGTAATGGGTACAGTATTTCAAACAAATCTAATATTCTTACTATGATAGAGCTTAAAATCTGATGGGGTTGTAAATTATAGTCCGTACGGAGATAGATTGGGCACACTTTGGTAACTGATTAGAGATGAGGGGTCAGGGAGAAAGGGTTATAGAAGATTATATAGAAGTTTTGCTCTTGAGCAACTGAGAGGATGAGGTTGGCATTAACTTCTTTAGGGAATACAACAAGACTGTCAAATCTGGAGAAAGACACTTTTCAGATGTTGAATAATTTGCTGAGGGGGGTACATATGGACATTTGTTTAGAAATGTCCAGCAGGGATTAGGTGAGATTCTCGAGGCATAGATTACATTTAACATGAGAAGAAGGCAGATATGTATGATGATGCTGTAGTTTTCAGCTGGAGAGAAGGGAAGATTTGAGGAAGCAACAAGAAGGTTGGTGGGAGAGATGAGTTATGAGCCAGGTTCTAAAGAGAAGAATGCTCACTGTTGCTCATTTATAAAACAATCATTTCTGGTATATTTTAGGTATATAGTTGATTCTAGGCTTTGAATATAAGGTTTGTATTTTCTTCACACGGCTGATTTTAAATTATATGAGAATATAGCAGAAACTAGAAGTGTATTTTAAAACTGATTTTGGTGGTAGAACAGTTAGCTTAAAAATACCAGTTAAATAAAATTTAATTTCACACACACAAATGATGAAATACACATATCCCAGAAGTTTGTTTAGGGATAAGATCAGCGAACTTTTAATGGTTCAATTCAATTTTTGTGTTTAGTTTACATATATGTTTTTCTCTCATATTTGTTTTTACTCATATTTTGTGTTACCCAAGTTGATGTGTTCTCAAAAATCTAACCTTCCTAGGGCCTAGAGCATTTCTTTGGTGCTGCCCCTCATCTTGTTTGTTTATTTCCTCATATTGTGCTTTTAGGCTCAAGGTTAATGCCTGTAGGAAGCAAAGAAAGGAAAAGAAACAGGGAGCCTATGCTATCCTGAGACCTCGCTTCCGGGGCCTCCTCCTTCCTTCTGTCACCATCCCTTTCCCTCTCCACCTCCCGCTGTCCAGCCAAGTCTCCTTGCCTAAATCGGGAAAGGTGCAGGTAGAAATTCAGGCAGCCCCAGTGGTTCTACTCCTGTTTGATTTTCCTCATGATCTCTTGCCTGCTTGCTAGCTGGGATTTCTGACAATAGTATGATGGTAATGGAAACAGAAAAGGTCCAGCCAAGCCACACGCTGAAATTCTCCTAACCTTTAAATGTGCACATGGCTTAATCCTAAGAAGCACTGCTTTTGGATTGTTTGCACTGCTTTATATTCTTAAGGTTTGGTTGCATCCATTTTGACTCCCCTGGATTGGTTTCTCAAGTATATTTTTATAAATACCCTATTTAAAAAATCACTTCTCCAAACCATACTTCAGACTCAACCACCCTAATTTTTTAAGAAGCTTTTCGTTTTTGGTGAACAGCTGAATTTGTAAATAACCATTGAATTTCATTCGTTGTATCCTTGGAGCATCTTGCTATTCTTTTGCTTAGAAAATTCTAACAGCTTGGAACTATTCAACTTCGATTAGAATGAGTTTTCTACCAATGTAGAAAAAACTGCTTTATTGAGAAAAAACTGCTTTATCTTTCTCATTGAGAAAGATAGATTCTGTTAAGGAAGGTAAAGTATGTCTTAGTGATCTTGCTCTCAGCATAAAATAAGAAACAGATTCACGTCTAGTGTAATCTGTATAGTGCAGAATTTATTACCTAGAGGCCAAGAGAGAAGCACATCACATTTGTTCAGTTCTCATCTTCGCTCCTACTTAAGAGTTCTTAGAAAATAGAGTCACTTAATTTTGAAGAAATGATGTTTTCTCAGACACCGGAATTTTAAAAAATAAAACAACATTTTAAAGCTCTTTTGTTCTTGGGGATATTTTTCCTCCAGCTTTCATGTGGCACTTTGCACTGTTCATCTAAGAAGCCACTTAACTAATTTGCTTCTTATAAGCAGCACAGTATAATTAGGCAATCACCCTTGGGTCTAGAGTCCACCAGGGAAAAAAAGGTGACAGAAGTGCACAACGCATTTATTATAAAACAGTGCAAAATAAAAACTGGAACTTACCAAATAAAGGACATATGGTAAAAGACATACTGTAAAATGCTAACACATAAAAGGTAAAATGAAAAATCACCTTCAATAGCGTGTCTTCCTTAGTCAATTGGGATCAGGAGCAACTGGTTAATTGAAAAGATAAATTCACAAAAATAGAGAGTAAAACAGGACAATTATTAAAAATGATACACACATGCCTTGAACATTTTATTTTATATTAAATATATAAATGCTCATTCATCAGTACTTTGAGATAGCTCCACCGTGTGTTCTTTGATTAGGGTTGAACTGATCTGAGTTCCTGCAGAAATCACACCCACGATCTATGATTTCTAATTTTGGTGTTTTTAAGTGGAGCAGAACTTGAAGAACATAAGCAAGCTGAGTGCAGCATCCTTCTTGATTTTCATGAGTTTTTTTTCCCCCAGTCGTTTATGGCATGAGAACACATGTACTTAAATAAATACTCTTAGACATTTGCCTCTACCAAGTTTTGCCAAATCATCCAATCTATTTTTCATAGGAATAACTCTGTCTTTTGCAATTATACTTGTGATTTCAAAAATTCTTACACTGCAACAGTACAATGTGTATAAACAAAATTACGGCCATGTGTTGTTGAGACGAGAACTTCCCTGCATGGACATTCCGTGAGGGCATCCCAGCCACTGTGGCCAGCTTTCCATGGGCACCATCACATTGATCTGTAAAACAGAAGAGATAAAAAATAGTTTTGGTTCATTTAATAATGCAATCATTAATGACTTCCTGGGATCAAGCCATCCTCCCACCTCAGCTTCCCAAGTAGCTGGGACTGCAGATGCACACCACCATGCCCTGCTAATTTTTAAATTCTTTTTTTTTATAGAGGTAGGATCTTGCTGTATTGCCCAGACTGGTCTCAAACTCCTGGGCTAAAGCAATCCTCCTGCCTCAGCCTCCCAAAGTGCTGGGATTATAAGCATGAACCCCTATGCCCTTTTTTATTTGTAATAAACCTTTTATTTCAGAATAGTTTTAGATTTACAGAAAAGTTGCAGAGAGAGTACAGAGTTCTCATTATATCCCACACCCAGCTTCCTCTTACATAGCCTCTTATGTAAGTATGCTGCATTTGTCATAACTACTAATGAATCAATATTGATACATTATTACTAACTAAAGCCCACAATTTACTAGGATTTCATTAGTTTCTACCTAATGTCCTTTTCCTGTTCCAGGATTCCATATAAGATACCATGTTACATTGAGTTGTCTGTCTTTTTAGGGGTCCTCTAGACTGTGACAGCTTTGCAAACTTTCCCTGTTTTTGATGACCTGAACAGTTTTGAAGAGCTTTGGTTCAAGTATTTTGTAGAATGTTCCTCAATTTGAATTTGTCTGATATTTTCCTCATGTTTAGAAGAGTATTATGGGTTCTGGGGGGAGGAAAATCCGAGGTAAAATGCCACCTTCTCCCATCACATGAAGGTTATCTACCAATACTATCAGTATGACTTATCACCATTGATGTTGACTTTGAGCACCTGTCTGAGCTAGCATAGTCATGTTATTCCACTGTAAAATTACTTTTGTTGTTGTTGTTGTTGTTGATTAAATGATTCTAGTAGGTAGATCATGGGTAAGATAACTTCTGCTATATTTGTGTGATTTTTATGCTGGGGTGATTTACTACACTAAAATGGAAACATGTAAATTATTTCAGCTATGTTATCTCCATGATAGAATGCAATAGTTTGGCCTCTTTATGAGGATTTCATGAATAGCTGAAAGGAGTGCACTTAATTTTGTTTTAGCACTGCTGCTGAATTCTAGTTTCCCTGGGTTGTTTCACATTTCTTGAGCTTTAGCATCTAACTGAAGTAAAGACAGTCTCCAAAGCTGCTTTTCTGGGGGAAGTGGTTTGGAAGGAGAAATGGAGCACTATGGATGCACAATTGTGCTTCTATAGTTGTGTGATTTAGGTCTTCAAGCTCAAGACTAAATATGCCATTCTTTGGTTCAGTTTTAGTTGAATCTGTGGTTAGCATTTTGATGACATTTTAATTTTTCTTATTACTCTTAAGTGCACTTAGCAAAAATTTAGTTGCTAATTGCCTTGCAGTACATCAGGGATTATCAAGGCCAATGAAGTGTCCATAAGTCCATTGCCCTATTCTGCAGACCACCCCAAAAATGCAAAGTGATTCCAATACGGTGTGCAGAGGGGTTTTGTGCACCAAGCTGCAAACCACGATAACTCAAAATCTTATACTTTTCAGAAGAAGTTGCAGAAATCCTAAGAAACAATTTTTTAATGAAGAGCCAGACTCCTACACTATGTCAATCTATTGGAAAACATTTTAATATAGAACACAAAGAGATCTCTAGAACTCAGAGACCATCTGTTTTCTTTGTGGGCCTGGGAGACATGATGAGAAATGTCACACCAACTTCATTTTACCTAAATATCTGAAGGGGATGCAAAAACTTTTAATTGTAGAGTTGAAATATACAAATAACAATGGTTTTCTAACCTTCCAAAAGGAACAGAAACAGTGGTCCTGACAATGCAAACTCAGTCCTACATAACCAACATTAAGGAGCAACACGACTGAGGTCAATTCTTCTGTTTTTTTTCTTCTATAGTTCAAAGGGACTTTATTTTTCAACTCCATTTTGGATGGATAGGGAACTCAGGAATCTATTTTCGCAATCTCTGCATCATCTGGATGGCCTCAGTGTGAACTTGACCCAGAGCTGCTGAATGGTGTAAATATTTTACTGCCCATTCAGACATTATTTTATCGTTTCTGTCATTTTCTTGGTCGCTGCCCATTGCGGAGGTATTTGCTTCTGCTAATATGTTTGTATGAAGCAATGTGTTTTGGGGAAAAGCAATGTGGTGCTGTGAAAAAACCTTTGGAGAGAAAATCCTAAGACTTGGACTTTATGTTTCTCTCTGGTACTTCTAATTCTGTAATCTCAGGCAAGATCCTAGCCTTTGATTTTCAGTGCCCTGAGGGAGAATGAGGGAATAATTATGCCTGCTTCGCCGACCTTTAGAAAGTTGGTTTTAGGATCCATTGTGTAATAATTGTGCAAAGGTATCACAAACCACACAGTGCAAAGGTATCACAAACCACACAGTACCGTACAAGTCAAAGGACAAGAAAAAAATTAAGGCTGCTAAGGGGCAAGGAAAAGTCTAGAGTAACTAGGAATCCTCTTTGCCTACACCACGAACCATTAGATATCACAGTGCATGGTGGAGTGAAGATCTTCACTGTTCAGAAGATGTTGATGAGAGGGACAGAGACGAAAGTGAATTTGTAGATACGGTTGAGAACATCTCCATGCCCCGAGCTTAGATAAAAATGCGCTCCAGTGGCACCAGAATCCATGAGAAGTGTAACTAACTGAGGAACAAATGCCTGGTGATAATCATAATGATGAAGAACCTCCTATAGAAGTTGGACAACATGATTTTTATGGTTCTTTCTGGTTTTAAACTCCTATGGGTGGCCAACTTAAAATAATCATACCAACTACTTAAAGTAATCCACAAACTGATGGGAGAAAAACAAATCAAAGTAGGTATTTTAAAATATTTTGAATAATAGCATTCACAATGAAATCACTTCAATTTTCAAGTTGAGAACATTAACACAGAGCTTACTCTGTGCCAGACATTGTTCTAAGTGCTATTGTAACTCATTTAGTCCTCACGGTAACCTCAGGAGGTAGATCAGGAAACTGAGGCACTGAGAGAGCCGTCTTTTGATAGAGGTCACACAGATGGTTCTGAGGGAGCCAGAACTTGGACAATGGCAGTCTAACTATATAGACTAGGGAAAACTGAAACTAGAAAAATTTCACTAATATTGTCAGAAGGAAACAGCTATTTTGACCACTGGAGAAATAGTGGAAATAAGAAAGGAGGGGAGGGCAAACAGAAATTGACAATCTAGTTCCCAGCAACCACTCAAATATTCAAACACAAGTGACAGAGTTCAAGCCAAGGGGATGCCACGGGGTTAAAAGAATGCCCCTGGAGTTAATATTTAGAATGTATTTATTTTTAGAGATAACATGAAATAAATTCCCTGCTGATATTAAATAAATTTTTTAATAAAGCAGTCCTAGTAGTTTTCCTAATCATTCAGGATGTGTGTGTGTGTGTGTGTGTGTGTGTGTGTGTGTGTGTTTTGGACCAGTCTTCTAGAAAAAAGCAGTGGAAGATGAAGATTAAGCAATGGAGAAAAGGCCTGTTATTTTAAGAAAATTAGTTGTTAAAAAGTCAGTGGAAGATGAAGATTAAGCAATGGAGAAAAGGCCTGTTATTTTAAGAAAATTAGTTGTTAAAAAGTCATAGAACAGACATTTTATTTGAATAAATATGTTTTCCCATTGACTTGAGTACTTTAGTTGTAGCAGATCATTCATAGATTTATGCCATAAGATTTTGACTAGAGAAGCCTCTTGTATTATGATTGCATAACAACTGCTATGTTTCATTTGTTAATTTTTGCTTGGTATTTGTGGATGTTAAGTGTTTGTTCATTTTTTTCATATTTCAGATTTCAGGTTTCTACTTCTACATCTCCAGCCCTGAATATTCATGGAATATCGCTGTACCTATGACAGGTTGCATGATTTTTCCCCCTCTGTGCACTCAATTTGTGTATTATTGTATCATATGACATTCTGAATCAAGTGCTGCTAGTACCAAGCTGCTATCATCAGCTGATGCCAAAAATATTCGTTATAACACTTCTCAGCATGCAAGTGAGAGCACTTCAAATCACACAGACAGAATTTCCAGCCATTGTTCTTTTCTTCTTTGCTTATGATACAGCAACAAGAATCAAAACAAAAGGGGATTTATTAGAAAATAATGCTTCAGTAAAATGTTATAAAACATGAGGTTTATTGTTTGTGAAGATAGAGTGAAATTCAGTACCACATTATAGATACCACCTCAGAGGCCTATTTTCCCCTTCTTTTCTCTTTTCCCAAATGTTTTTCAAGTGGCATCTTTTTTTCAGTCTTTGATTACATTAAGGTGCAAACTATTTATCCATCTGGAAATAAGCAACACTGTCAACAGAGAACCAGGAAATGAAAAGTGCAGCCAGCCATATGCCTTCTCTACGGCCTCTTTATGTTACTATGCTGATCAGGACAAATGCAGTTCCTATGGTAGCAATAGGGAGAGTGAAAATATGTATTCTCCAAGGGAAGACAATTAAAAGACAAATTCCATCAGGAAGATTTGTCATTTTTTGAGAGTGCTGATCCTGCATCTATCAGCAAATTTCACATAAATTAATTCATTTTACAGAGTGAATGCTGAAACTTGGAAGCCAACTGACAAGATGCCAGGGATGGCATGGCAAGGAAGAGAGAGCCTTCATGGCAGTTTTGAATACCTGATCTCTTGCTTTCATCATCTTGTCTAGGGGAAGAAACACGGAGCCTGGTAGTTGGGAGGTGAGAGGCAGGAATGGATACCAGAGATGGACAGACAGTGGGGTGGTGAGAAGGGAGCTGCAATTTGCTAATCCTTATAGTACTGCCTGTCAATCATCTTGCTTTCCTTAATCATCGATCCTGGAGAGACTTTGAGGAAAGGGCTGGTGGAGTTGCGCAGATGTGATCTTCATTTCAGCCTTATGAATACATACCAAGGTCTCTTTAAATCTGTGGTTCCTGCACAAAGTGCTGTGACCTCAGGCTAATAGAGAGGTCCAGATGTCACATGTGCCAATTAGAAAGAAATGAGGACCATGGCTATGGCCCACTGTGTTCAAAAGACACGCCCAAACCACCCATTGGCATTCATTGTGTCTAATACTTGACCTGTCCTGCTGTTTATTATGTGGGGTGGCTCCATATTTTAAAAACCGTATTCATAAAAAGATATTTCTCATCCTGCTGAGTCTCAGGCCCATTGTTGTAGGTGAGGTGGTTTCTTTTGTTTGATATATAACGTTTTGCTGACTTTCGACTTGGGAATTGCAAAGGCTTACCCAAAACCCTGAAGGAAAAGCTAAGAATTCATACTTATTAAGCACTTGGTAGGTGTCTGACACTGTAGTAGATATATGTGAGAGCCCAGAACAAGCTGATGTCCATGTACATATCTTTAAAAAATATAATGATCTAGTCTTATCTGTGGAAACTGCTTCAGATACTGATCTTACTCTTTCCTGTTACATCAGAAATTCTGGAAGATAATATCCTGAAAGATTTATCCTCAAGAATAACAATACATTAAAATCTTCTGCTTTGAAAATGCTTTGAAATTGTCAATTTTTTTTTTTTTTTTTGCTGTAGAGTATAAGGTAGGAAATATTTGGCAGGTAAAATGAGACATCCTCTCAACTCTGTCAGTTTTTGTCAATTTCTGGGATGATGAAAGATATGAGAACTAGAAGGCTGGTTTAGTACTGACTCCTGGTTTATGTTAAATAATGAAATGCAAGCCAGAAAAACAAATTGGCAGGGGCTCCGGCCAGCCAGCCATTCTGCAAGCGCTTGGGATTGGGCAAAGTGAGAGTCCAGGTCACAGACAAGGCCGGCTCTAATCCAGATAACTGTGGAGTCAGCATTAATGTGCTGACTCACTGCAGCGACTCTCAAGCATTTCTCTTACCCTTTAAATGCTTCCAATTTTGTACTTTAAGTCCAAGTAGGCACCACAGGCACCATGTGGACAAGCAGGAGGGTCGGCCTGGGGTCCTACAATAGGTGATACCACCTCCCTTTTGAGGTGGTAAAAACCAGAGCATTGGAGGAGTCAGGGCAGAGGTGCAGACACCTTCCTGGGACCTGTTGAATCCTTTCAGGTGTACGTAGCTGCTGGGCTCTGAGCTCTGTCTTTTTTTCCCAGCCTTATTCTTAGGGTCTGATTTTATTCCAATCAAGTCTTTAACATTCTTTCCTTGGTTTCTTCAGTTTAGCACACCCCACAGTATGGTATTGTGTGGGGACTCTCAGCTTGATGGATGCTGATTTTTCTGGTTCTAAAAAATGTTATTTATTGATCTATCTATTTTAATTTATACCTATGCAGTTATTTATTTACTCTGGTGAATAGAGAACACATTCTTGACACGGGGAAGGAATACACTCCTTTAAGCTTCTCCTAGCACCACTGTGAAAACTTCTAGACTTTTTTTCCTCCCAAATCCTATGAACATGTTAGCGAGTTCCTCTCTGCCTTCTACTCAGAACTCAAAATACAGTTTCTCTAATCTGAAGGTAGGACCAAACCCCATATATAAAATTACCAGAGTAATATTTGTAAAGACAGTTTCAAAAGAAGAAAAGGTTTAATTGTAACTTGTAAATGATGGTTCATGAAGGAATGTAGATAATTTATAAGATTGTTTTGATTTCGTTGGTAGAAATATTTTCAACAGCGTGTGGCTGAAAAGTTAGAAAATTTCTATCAATCATGCTTTTTAGCAAAGCATCTATTTACTGCTTTTAGAGTCATGCACAAGAAAACATGCAGCTTACTAGCTATAAAATACTATTGCTCCATTTTAACTCTCTCTTTGTTTTGATTTTTTCTTTTTATTTTTCAAAATATTATTGGTTATAGAATTTGTACTTGGTTTCTGCAACATCTTATGCTCCCCTAAAGAACAATTTAAACTATATAGGTTTGCATAGATCCACAGAGTAGGTCTCACAAAGACAGAGTTATCCTTTGCTGCTGGTATGTCATTTTGTAGGCATGGTAGCTGTGGCAAGGGCTGGTGACAACTGCGTAGGGTGAAAATGACTATATGATTTTAAGGATTGTGGAGGGACGCAGCAATAAATCTGCTCTGGTAGGAGTGACAGTAGCCCTGGACCTAGCTCGGGGCTGTACCCTATCACTTACTCCAGAATAAAGCTGAAGACCACAGCCAAGTCTTGCATATGCAGAAGGACACAATGCTTACATTGGTGCTGGGCTCAGGCACAGCACTATAATTTAATGGAAAAGTTGGTAGTTGGCACCAGAACAAAGTAGATCGGGTCCAGAGAGCCAAAGATATGTTTCTCTCAATCTTAGGAGACTGTTGACTGTTGCACTCAGGCTGCTCCAGGAAGGTAGCAGTGACAATTTTGATGATGTGCTATGTGGCTTATTACCATTTGTCTTAGTCTGCTCAGGCTGCTATAAAACATACCCTAAGATGGGTAGCTTATAAGCTAAACAGAAGTTTATTGTCCAGTTCTGGAAGCTGGGATGTCCAATATCCAGGCACTGTCAGGGTAGGTGTCTGGTGAGGGCTCATACTCTGGCTCTTAGACAGTGCCTTCTCCTTGCTTCCTCAGGTGGTAGAAGGGACAAGAGAGCTGTCTGTTTCCTTTATAAAGGCACTAATCCCATTTGTGAGGGCTTCAGTCTTATGACCTAAGCACCTCCCAAAAATCTCACTTCGTAATCCCATTACCTTGGGGATTAGACTGTCAACATGTGAATTTTGAAGGGACATAATCATTCAGTTCATTGTACCATTTGAGTTACTCAACTGAGCTCTTCTTTGAAAACTAAGTCTCTTTCTAAATATCCTGAACTTAATAGAAATAACTTACCTTTTAAAGTAAGAATTACCCTTTAAGAATCGAATAACCCTCTCAGGCTACCACGTTCTGACTTCACTAGAATCTTAGAAAGAAAGAGAGAGAGAAAGGCAGAGAGAGAGAGAGGGAGGGAAAGAGAGAGAGAGAGAGACCAAAAAAATCATTCACACACGAACAAGGTAACCATGGTATTAAGAGAACCATAAATTATTTAGCAGTGATTCATTCTCTAAGCATGTGTTGAGCATGTACAATGTATAGAGCATTGTCTAAGGCCTGTACCTATGTTGGCAAATTAAGATATGACACAGAATCTCTTCTTATGGGTCTGAAAGTCTAATGCAGGGGTCAGCAAACTACGATCTGCAAGCTGAACCTACCTCGTACTGGTTTTCGTACAACCCTCAAGCTAAGACTGAAAAACACTAAAAGAAGACTAGTGTTTTGTGTCATGTAAAAAATTATGTGAATTTAATTTAGGTGTACAGACACTGAAATAAAATTTTATAACATAGCCATCCTTATTCTTTTACATATTGCCTATGATGTTTTTCATGTTATAATGTCCAACTTGAGTAGTTACATCAAATAACTTTTGGTGCACAAAGCCTAAAATATTTAATTTTAGCTCTTTACCAAAAGAGTTTCAATGGGTTTTCTAATGGTCTAGAAAGCCATTAATCAGATTATCACACCATTAAAAGTAAGCATGTGGGAAATGCTGGGAATGAATGGTGTATCAATGTATGAATGTGTACAATGAGATCTAGAAATATAGTGATGGCAAGCAGACCCATGGTGGAATTAAAACCTTCATCACTTTTTGTTTAATTCTTTACAGGGCTCACAAGAGACCACACTCAAGGTGTGATGAACAAATTTTAATTGGTAACATAATTCTAGTAATACTAAGTGTTGAGGAGTTTCTGACTGAATCCCTACTTCTCTGATGTTGAAGGTGTTGTAAGGCAAAGGGTCAATAAATCAATTTAGTGACATCCTATAATGCCCAGGCTTTCATTGGCTAACCTTGGCATTTATTGGTACTCCAATTGAAAAAAAAAAGAAACCTGACAAATTCACAGAATATAGAGACAAATGTTGAAGGATACAAGCTTTTAAAAATGAGAAAAGAGGGTGAGGAGTGGTGGCTCATGCCTGTAATCCCAGCATGTTGGGAGGCCAAGGCAGGTGGATCACTTGAGGTTAGGAGTTTGAGACCAGCCTGGCCAACATGGTGAAACCCCGTCTCTCCTAAAAATATAAAACTTAGCTGTACATTGTGGCAGGCGCCTGTAACCTCAGCTACTTGGGAGGCTGAGGCAGAAGAATTGCTTGAATCCAGGAGGTAGAGGTTGCAGTGAGCTGAGATCTTGCCACTGTACTCCAGCCTGGGTGACAGAGTGAGACTCCATCTCAAAAATAAAAATAAAAAAAATTTAAATAAATTTTAAAAAATGAGAAAAGACATCAGCTGTATAGATATATAAAAATATAGGAAATGTATTTTACTCCACAAATAAGCAAAAAGTGGATACTTTTGTGTCATGAAAGGACTATCTAAAATTTATGGGAATAATAGTTTTCTTCTGAGAGAGTCAAAGTACTTGTTTTGTTTTAATTCTATGAATATTATTATGGAATAGTAAAAAAGTAAATCTCTTATGCTGCACTTAGAATTAATACAAAGTTAGATCTTTGAACCAGTTTTTCTGTTAATTATTGTGAATAACAGGATATGTTAGAATAAGGCTCACATTATTTGTCAGTTGTGACAAGTTGTTTTCACCAGTTTGCAGTAGATTTTAGTTTGCAATATTACGTAAACATGACCACTTTATTAGCCTTTTCTGATTATGATTGAGGAAAATAAAAAAGCTAGAGAAAATGAAGTCATTGTTTCAAAGTAGTATTGAAATAAAATAAACTGTCATGGTCATGTAGAAGAGCCTTTGAATTTTTAGACTCTTAGAGAGATTCAACTTCAAAGACTACTTTATTCTCTGATGCAAATGCTTTTTATCATTCATCCTCAAAAGATATTAGTTCATTTGTGTGGCTTCAAAAGATTCTCATTTATTTATTGAACAAACAACTACTGAATGCCTACTGTGTGCCAGGCACTGCATCTGATGTTTGGAATAACAAGACGATTAGAGAGTTTCTGCTGTGCTTAGGTAGTGGGAAGACAAAGGTAAAAAGTTGGACTCCAGTGGCCAGAGGATTATCCCCCCAAAGTTGTCTGTAATAAAGTAAGGGGTTTAGCATGGAAGTAAATGGAATAATATTGTCTGCATACATTTTATCTTTCACTTTTAAAATTTCATGTGATATATTTTATTAGCTCTTCTTCAGCCTTTCAGATTAAAAACAAGAACATTTAAAAATTAAACATTCAGTATTAGAAATTTGATCAACTAAGGTATTTTCTCATTGTGCAGATATAAGTTACTATGTAATCTGCTGTACTATTCTGGTCTGAAATTTAAATAAAACACAAGTCGAAAACATTTTGCAGAGGAGAAGAAAAAAGGCATGGCCTTAATAGAGATGTTTTCAGAAAGAATTATCCCCTAAATTGCATGTCTACCTTTTAAATAGTTACTAGGAAACAGATATGTTCATAGTGATTATAGTGATTATATCCAAATAATGTCATAAACTAAGGTGGCTTTGCTATTTAATCTCCAGTCACATTTAATTTCATTGTCTTAGTATTACACCAGACGCAGTACATGCAAGCATGCTGTGTACATGCACATTTACAGAACGGTCAAAGCAAAATCAAAGCCAGGGACTGTAGCCTTGAGTTACTAGCCTTCTTCCTAATTGCTATCACTATTTTTTCTCTGAAATACTGTTTTGTTTTCTGTTTGTTCTTTTTTTTTATTGTACTTTAAGTTCTAGGGTACATGTGCACAATGTGCAGGTTTGTTACATATGTATACATGTGCCATGTTGGTGTGCTGCACCCATTAACTCATCATTTAGCATTAGGTATATCTCCTAATGCTATCCCTCCCCCTACCCCTCCCCCATGACTATTAAAGCTCAAATATCACAACCATTGTCAAGTATGTGTCAAAGATAGGGAGGGAATGACCAGGGATGCAATGTATTCTCACTAGGCTTGAGAGAATAAGGAAAATGTTTGCCTTCTTTAGAAATGAATCCCAGGGATTAGTCCATAGTGTGGCTCCTGTAGAATTATACAAAGTGCCTTTGACACATATTAAATGTTATTTATTTTAAATAACTAGTACTGGATTAGGATCACAGTCTTTTGTTGTAATACTGCAAACAATTACTGACTCAACAGTGAAATAATTCATTAATCAATATGGACTTATTGAGCATTTTTTTGTGTACCACAAATAGTGGGTTGATGGAAGTTATGACATTCATGGATACATTTATTTAACAAGTACCCATTAGGCAATTTGTATAAGCAAACACCATGATGAGCACTATGAGTTAAGTAATACTTATAGATAGAGAGAAGTAATACTACATGGTCATTGGCCTCAGAGAATTCCCAGGTTAGTTACTCTTGCAGAGAAGCAAAAACATTTCGATGAAATATGTGACTGAGTGTAAAATACAGATGACAAATGCTGTAGCTATTTAGGTATTTAAGAGGAAAGGGGGCATTTTGTGGAAGAGGTGGAACTTGACCAGTTCCTATGTGATGGGTGAGCTTTGGGCAGCAGGGGGTTTCTTTCTGGGCAGCGGGAGGGGGCAGACTGGTGGGCGGGGGAGTACGT
Organism: Pan troglodytes; assembly: GCF_028858775.2. Classification (NCBI taxonomy): domain Eukaryota; kingdom Metazoa; phylum Chordata; class Mammalia; order Primates; family Hominidae; genus Pan; species Pan troglodytes. The sequence continues at coordinate 107,896,883 of NC_072412.2, read as the reverse complement.
GGTCAGGGAAGTTGGTGCTGAAGAGTTAGTGCTCATAATGCATGCAGGAGAGAGCTTGTGGACAAACCTGGTGAGAATATGGCAATGATTGCTTAGGAACGCTGGCCCCTAAATAAAAACATTCATGAACGAGACTACTTAACTCCCTCTACCAAGTTGGAGCCTGTTGTGAACAATGAGACCTATTTTGCTCTCTGAGGATGTTTTAGGAGTCTCAGACCAATGGTTCTGGATATAGATTCCAGTGAGTTTTCCTTCCTTCTTGATGCTGCTTTGCTATTGAATCCTGTTCCATGAGGGGTGCCCCCTCCTTAGTCTTCCTTACCAATCCTCTATCTTGTACTACGATCTCTGCAACTCTGCAACCCTTTGCCTTGAAGTATCAGCCTTGACTTCATGTGTTACAAGCTGTTGTAACCTTAGGCAAATTACATTCTTTCTCTTTGCTTCCATTTTTTCATTTGGAAAATGGGAATAAAAATAATACCTACCCTATTGTAAGTTGTAAGTATTTAAAATATTTAGAACAGTGCTGGGTACTGATTAAATGCTATCAATGTATTAAAAGGCATCAAGATATTATTTGGCTAGCTCACAGAGATTTATCTTATCCATTTGCTGAATAAACACAGGTCTAAAAATGTAGAGAGTTTGTGAAGAAAAATCATTAGAAATGTTGGAATGTAGTGTACTCTCAAACAGTTTAATATCAAAATACAGAAGAATTCAGGGCAGAGATTGTGTAGTATTAACTCTTAGTGTAACCTTCCAGGTTATTGAAGAACCGAGTTTATTGTTGATATGATATAAGTCTTAACTAGCATTTACCCCACCAACTGTCAGTTCAGTCTAATTCCTGAAATTCACGGATGTAAACCATTCCAAGAAAGTGAGTTTTCTATAATTCTTATTATCTCCAGAAAAATAGCTACCAGAAATACATTTATATAACATCACACATTCCAGAAATTCTTCTTAATAAAATAAGTCTTCACTTCGAAGCAGAATATATAACCAAAAAAATTGTATTAATCCAGGTACCAAGAACATTAATCAGATCACCAAAGGGATTTATTATGGACTCATGAGTATTATCCTTTGCTCTGTAAAAAATTTCCTCTGACATTAGGAAAGTATAAGTAGATGTGTTCTTGTGGCTGCAATTTCTAAATGAATAAATATGTTCAATCATGGAGTCCTCCAAGGTTCATTCTTTTTTCTGTACTTTTTGTGTCTTTGGTGACTCTTCTTTTCCTTCTTTTTGAAAAATGTAATGTGTACAGCTCAAAGTGGTGAAAAAGAGAAAGAGGGAGGGAAGGAAGGAGGGAGGGAGAGAGAGACGGAGGGAGAGAGAGAGAGAAATAGAAAAGGGAGAATGATAGGGTGAGAGAGAGCTAAGACTTAAACATTGACTATTTGCAATAAGAACCAATGATTATATTAATTATTTAGGGTCTTCTTTACTCCTCGGTAAAAAATACCATTTAATTTTTTAAAAGTAGGATTGTCTGCATCAAAACCATGAGTAAGCATTTATGTTTGATATTCCTGCTGGAATGCTTTAGTTTTGTGTTTCTATTATTTTATAGCTGACTGTCGAACTCAGATGGCTTTCTGTACTTGTACTTAATGCACAGAATTGTATTTAATCTAAAAAAATTCACACTGAAATTAATATTGTAAGTTTCTTAAAATTTTAGAGTAAAAAAATCTAGAGAGCATCTAGACCAATTTCATTATTTTTAAATAATATTTTTTTCATTTTTTAATGTGAGAAGTCATTACACTCTTTATTCCTTTATTGCTCATATTATGCAAAGGTTAAACTTTATCCAAAGTAAACTTTACTAATGAATTTTTTCATTAAGACTTTGCTACATTTATCATTAGGTTCTGCCTTATTTACCCAGCAACGCTCAATCATTCCCGTAGTCAACAAATTTTATTGAGGACTTCATAGAGTCCTTCATGAGGGGCAGTCCTTTATAAGATCAAGATAATCTTATGAAGTTTTATAATTGATTTTGTCAGAGTTGCGATTTGGAGACATTCTGGCTATGCCATCTGAAATATGCTTTTGTGTATGCAAGACCTGTTTCCTAGACTTTGAGATGACATCAAGAAAGCTGCTCTCTCTTGCGGGGAAAAAAGCACCAATTTACTACAGTGTTGCCTGAAGTTCCAGTGCCAGCACTTCTGCACTACCCACTCTTTACTATTTTTTAAATCACAGAAATGTAGAATATTAAGGATCATCTAGTTATAATACCTACTTTTTGCCTGCGAAAGTAAGTGCCAACGATGATTGACTGCCTACTACGTACTGACATATATATGCATTATTCCATTTAAACCCCACAACAATACTGCAGTATGCATTATTTTCATTTTACAGAGGAAATGAGACTCAGAAATTGATACTTGGAAAAATCAACTGACCTGCTTATGGTTACAAAGCTAGTGAGTGGCAGACCTGAATTTAAGGATTAGGGAGTGATACAAATTATTTAATGTAATTGAATGTCTCCCTTTTGTATACATACCGTTAGAGAAAAGAAATTTTGATTGCATTTTTTTCAATGAAGTATGGTTACAGTGAACAGTAGGTTCAGAGAAATTGTTTACTGTAAATCTTTGAAAATATTTAAAAATATTTAATAAAGGAATTTTCTAAGAATGGTTGGAATTTACACTAAATTTGAAGAAATGGTGAAATGAAATTGATGGCAAAGGACTGTTTTTCAGTGTGAACGTTTGAAGATGTTAGATATTGCTGGTAAAACACTTCCTTCTAGATCACTTAATATGCATCCTCCATAATCTTATTCTCATTCATCAGGTCTTTAGCCCAGCACGTACCAGAAGGGGTTCTGGACCTGTTATAGCAGAGACTACAAATTCTTCTCCATTCTCTGTTCTCTTCTTCTTCTTTTTAAAGTAATAAAAGAGGTTTCAGCTGAGCATATGATCATGTCCCTAAAGGCTACATTTCCCAGCCTCCCTTGTAGCTAGTTGTGATCATGTGATCAAGCCATAGCCAATGGAATTTTAGTGAAAATAGTGTAACCAATTCCCAGGTCATTTGCTCAAAAGAGTGCAATATGTCCCCTTCTTTTCTTGTCTCCATTGAGTGGAACATGAGCGTGATGGCAGGCGCTGGGGCAGTCATGGATGAAAAGTTGCTTTTGCAGGACCACAGAGCAACAAGATAGAAGGAGCCTTGAAACCACCATACAAGCTTTAGGCTGATTGTGCTCTCTCAGAGAAAGAGATAAATGCCTACCTTATCTAAACCACTACTAGTTTTCAACATAGATAATCTGAATCCTAACGTTTTTCAGATATTAATAAACATAACTTAATAAAAGGTTTGGAAAACATTGACATTAAGAAGCTAGAGAGGTTTTTTTTTTTTTAATTGCATGACTTCTCAGAACTTTTATTGGATAGCTTTGTGATCAGCCTTGGCCAATGGAATATGAGTGAAAATAGTGTGACCTAATAGTGGTTGGAATGAATCTCCAAGAGGAGGTGTGAAGTGTTTCTAATATTTATTCGATTACAAAAATTATTTTTAAAATGGGGCTTCCTATATGGGCTTCATAGGTATGTGGGGTGGATTTTGAGAACTGCAGCTTTAGGAAGCACAACTTGAGAAAGCTCTTAGTGGCTTAGCTTAAGATAAATGTTGAAGGTAGGTGTGGGCATGAGGAGATTGTGTTGTAGAGAGCCCTTCAATTCCACATATCATTATGGAGCACTAAGTATTATGCAGATAAAGATATATTTCATTGGAAAGAAAATGAAATAAGTTATTGTTACAGATACTAAACTGACATTAAGACAGATGAAATAATTTCAAAATAAGAAGTGGCTCAGATTCCTTATGTGATAACCTGTAAGAAGCAGGGATAGGAGGCTGGGCGTGGTGGCTCCCAGCACTTTGGGAGGCCAAGGTGGGCGGATCACCTGAGGTTGGGAGTTCGAGACCAGCCTGACCAACATGGAGAAACCCCATCTCTGCTAAAAATACAAAATTAGCTGGGCGTGGTAGTGCATGCCTGTAATCCTAGCTACTCGGGAGGCTGAGGCAGGAGAATCTCTTGAACTTAGGAGGCAGAAGTTGCGGTGAGCCGAGATCATGTCATTTTACTCCAGCCTGGGCAACAAGAGCAAGACTCCATCTCAAAGGAAAAAAAAAAAAAAAGAAGCAGGGTTAGGAGAAGCGGCAAGGTCAGCCTCTGTGGCATCTTCTGAATTTATATGTGTGGGGCCTAAGATGGTAGAAGAAGTTGCTGCATTTGCAGTACGGACATATGATTTTCTTTCTTTGGTATAGTTGTGAGAGGTGCCTAGTAGAGAAATGATAAATCTTGACCAGGTCATCCCTCGTTGCCACCACAGTTTGGGACACATAGATAGTGAGTTATTTAGTAAGATATCTAGATGGACATGTAGTGCATGCTTTTGGAGATAGAGGCTTGAAGCTGGGAGAGATGAGAACTCTGGAGAAATGTTTTTGGAAGTCATTTCAGTACCTCTGAACTTGTACCTCTGAACTTAAAAAAAAAAAAAGAAGTTAGGATCAGAGCAATAGTGGAATACATAAGATAAACAGAGTCAAAGATTCCAAGGTGAGGTGAGTAGTTTTTATGACAAGACTACACTTCAGGAGCAAGTGTGGAGAGATGGAAATGAAGAGAAGATTACTGGTTTTGATCATTAGGAGGTTGTTGGTGACCATGGTGGAGTAGAGTCAGGTCAAAGCACTGATAGCAGTAGGGGCTTGTTTCCTCTGCTTTGAAGAGTGGATAACTGTGAGGAGGGAGATGAGGTGGGACCAAAACATGCTAGAACATTGATGAGACATACCCTCTCTTTGCTGGGCTGATGAATAGAGTTTTCAGGGAGAGGGCCACTCTCGCTTCTTCTTTACTGGACATTTCTAAATCCAGAAAAGCATTCAAGGACCAATGGCAGCACAGGCTCAGGGACAGCCCTTACTACCTCCTGAGCTTACTCAGAGCCTGCATTCAGGTAACTCAGTTTTGATGGTACTCTATTTTATAACCAGTAAAAAGAAAATCTTACTTTTCATCAGAACAATGGCTTGATTTCATTTAGAATTCCTTAAAATTATTTTATGTTTGGCCTTGTGAAAATATTACTACTGAAACTCAAGCACTTGGGGAAAAAAAGGAATAAAAGAAAGTAATAGCAGAAATAGATGAAATCTAAGTCCAGTTCTCCAAGCACGTTGGAAAGCACCTTTTTATCCTGTTTATTTTATACTCCTCCTCTAGAGATTGTATCTATCCCTTCATGGAACTATGATGTTAGGTTCCCTTGAAATGTACACAGAGTTGACCCAAACTCTCAAGTTTATATTCTGTAGGAAGCTCAATGTCCTTCCCATGATTTCTGGTGTTTCCCAGGGGCACCTGTTCTCATGTTCACTCTAGATCTGTTTTCATATTCCTACTAAACTCTGGATCTTGTTTGTTTGTTTTTTAAATCTTAGCTCTTGGAGCTGTTCTTATTTCTTTATCTCACGCATACTCCAAAATAAAACAAAAACCACCATTCAAAGAAGGCACTGGTGTGTATAATGGCTTCACTGAAGGTTTGCAGTGACTAAGGCAGTTTACCTTGCAGAACCAAACACTCATTCAGCTGCTGTCCTGCATTCCTGACACTGGAATTTTTTTAATTGACCTCCTTTTCCACATGATCAAACATCCTGTTCCATTGCTGACCACTGCCCCCTCCACTCTCACTGATGGCTTGCCCTCTCTCCTTTCTTGATATCTTCTCCACCCTCCAGATTCTATGAGCATCTCATGGAGCAGTCAGCATCAGTTGGTTGTGCAGTTTTTCACATAAAACATTTCCTTGGGTCATACTCCCCCACTTAAAACAGTCTCTCCAGGTATTTTCCTAAACAAAGGCAGTTCTCTCTTTTTGGGAAACTGTGGTACCAGCTGTTAAAATGACATTTGTTTCCAACCTGCTACATAATTTTAAAAAGATAAATATGCTATTTATTCTTTAGTAGCTGACATGTCTGGATAATGCTGAAATAATTGCCTATTTTTCCTGCAGCATGTGGTCTGAGAAGGTACTGTTATTTGAACTGAGTGAAAAAAGGAAAAATAATTTGTATTTAATATCTACAGCACTGCATCCACATTATACTTAAATGATATTTGTAATTATTATTTACTATGTATACAACTTCCTCCCTAATATATTAAATCATACACAGAATATAACTTTAGGCCTGGTCTCTGGGCAGCATGTCTCCAAGTCAGTCTGTTTCCAATAGATGTAAATGCAGGAAAGAATCTGTATAATATTAGGGAGAAGACTTGGAAGGCATCTGTGCATTCAGCAGGGAGAATTGATGGCCAGGCATTTTCCAGGGGAGCCTAGATGTATTTCAAATAGAGTTCCCAAAGGGTTTTATTCTGAACAAGATGTTAATGGTTAGATTATAAAGCTTAGACTTTTAGACTGTGTTGTTTCCAAGAAGGGTTCAATTTTTTTTAACTTACTTTTTTTTAAGGGGAGCAAAGCTGAGGAAAGAAAAAATATAGTTGAGTATGCATTGGGCACTGTGCCCATTATTTTGTACTATGTGCAAATATATGGAAAGTGCTTAGAACGGTGCCTGGCATATGTTTACTAGAATTAGTATTACAAATTAGTGATCAACAATATACAAAATGAGGAACAAAGTAATAGACACAAATAATATATTAAAAACAATCACATAATATATAACTCAAATTTGGAACGTGAAGAAGCAAACCCTGGCAACTAAATTGATTAAATGTAACGTGCATTTTGTTAAAATTTTGCTAGTTGTAGTGTTAGTTTAATAGCCAAAAGGTAGAAATAACCTGAACCTTCAACAATAAGAAATAGTTAACAGATAAGCTTATGTATGATGGTACCTACCAAAATACCATGTTTTCCATAAAACATGTTTCCATGTAAATATATTACTTGGGAGAAGAATGAAAACATTGTATAAACCTTATTAAATCTATCATCTATTTATCTATCTATCTATACAAACATACATAAGTATAGAGAGGTTTGGAAGAAAATATAGCTGTATGTTCAAAATAATCTCTTGATGGAGGGATTATGGGGAATTTAAATTTTTAATTTGTCCAATTTTCTTCCACTAGTTCTCAGTACTTTCATAGTCATAAAATAACATCTAAATAAATTAAAACAAAACAATCCAGTTCATATATGTCAAATATATATAATATCACCTTTGCTTTTTATGACTTTTATATCCAGCTGGTATATATAAGTCGCAAAATGTGTCACATCATCTTCGTTTCCTGGGCACTTTTGTACAAGGTCACTATGGAGGGCTCAAAATGCGCTCTGTGTTTATACTTCATCATTGCACCCTCGGCAGATGGTACCAGACTTCTGTATCTGATGGAATTTGATTTCCTGTCTCACAATTGCTGTTTGCTTTCAGTCATTTATCTTAAAATGTAACAAATGAGCGTTATGATAGCAGAGAGGGATTTTTCAGAGTAATGCATACACTGGAGCTTAATGAAGTGTGTATGTGTGTGTGTGTATATATATATATTACATAAAACGTATGTAGAGTGACACTTACATTGCTTACACTTGCATTTTGGGGTCACACATCTAAAAGCCTGAGTTTTAGAGCAACTTGATTTTGTTTCCAGAAGGAATGATGCATTTTGAACCTATGTTCAATCACCCCTGTTTCATCTGCCTCATCAGATGGTGAAATGCATGAGTTTATAAAAGACTAACTTCAGGAATGGCTATGGCTGATGTCAGTACATACCACTGTATTGTTTGCGCTTAGCTTGAAGCCACCTTTCCAGTTTTCAACTTGTCCGCTGCTTCCTCTGTGAAGGGCAACCCTGAGCCTCAGGAGATGGATGCCAGTCAGCTCTAATTCTGCACAAACCGTTTTACCTCACTGGGCCTCCATTGTTTTGTCATATGTGAAGAAAGGCACTCTTCAGAACCCTTAGCCTGTGACTCATTGCCTCTTTTAATGGGCTATGGATGTGAGTGGGATCATCTAAAGGATTTTAGCTACATTTTGTGTTATTTCATTAGAATTCAATTATGGAAGCTGGTAGCAGAGCCACTTCCGTTGAATAGTAGGTGGGCTCCCACCTTGAATGCAGCTTTAATGAGGCTCTTCAAAGACCACAGTCAGCCCAAGAGAAAAGCATGTACTCTAAGGCTTGTATTTGATTCTGGGGCAATCATTTTGCAAAGTGAATTGAGCAGATATGATCCCATTTGTGCAAAATTTGCAGTCCAATACAGGTAATAATGACTTGGATGGTGATATTAAGGAAGTAAATAAACAAATACACATTAAATTAGGTCAGTTACAAAAGTAGGCTAAGAACTCAGTGAATGCAGGAGCACTTTTGTGGGTTCACTGTAATGGATGTCAACATGTGGCAGAGAAGGGTTTGAATGGCTGTAAAATTAGTGTAAAAAGCAGAGTTCAGTAGTTGGCTTTCTTCCTGTTTCTCAAGAAGATCCGGTAAATAGTTGAGCTTATGAAAAGTCTTCCCTCTCCTGGGATCCTCCCCTGCTTGGGATGCTGTCCAGCGGGGTAATGGGAGGCAGCAGAGCAGAGCCCAGGGCTGGCCTCCCGATCTGCCTGGAGCTCCTCCAGGTCCCTCCCCTGGGAAAGGGAATAGTGTCTACAGGCTGCAGGTTGGGCTGGTAAGTCAAGCTGATGAGGAATCATCTACATAACCCCAGTGGGCACGCGGTGGGGCCAGCATGCTGCTCTTGCCTGGGAGGGAGGGCATTGAGTGCCCTGCACACTTCCCAGAGATAGCTGAGAGGGGACGTTCTCTCCTTTAGGACAGTGAGTCATGGTTTTCCAAGTTTTGAATAACTTTCAGCTTAAGCTCAACTTTAGAATTAATGAGGAATGTGCAAATTTAAAACAAAGAGACACTGCAGTTGTTTTAAATAGGAATATAAAGTGAATAGTGATTTCTAAAATAGATCTTCTTAATAGTCATTCTAAAAACGATTTTCGTCAACCACAATCTCTGGCATCTGTTTAAAAATAAGGTGGGTAAAATTGGCCATATTCTAGTAATGTGGCAGTTGATAAAATTAATCTACAAAATATTTGAACAGATAAAGGAATTACAATTTAAAATGATAAAAGTTAGGCAACATATTAATCCTTCCATCATCTTTCTAGGTTGACATGCTTTTAGCAAGCACCCTTAGCTTCATAATTTTTGCTTCTTGGCCTCCATTAATTTTAGATAGGTGACCATCAGCACAGATACCTGTGAACATACTACCAAGTTAGTCAAAGTAACTTTATCCTATTATTGTTTGCAACACTGATGCCTCATAATCTCTAACTCTTTGCATAATTTACTGTCAATTATAAAATGTCATGCTGTTATGGTAACTAAACATATCATTCCTGTGTTTCCGGTTGCTTACATAAGATGTTGCTTAAATAAAAAATTCTCTGAAAACATTAGGGCTCAAACACACATCTCTTTGTAGTTTGTTTATACTGTTTCAGAAAGAAGACTGCATACCGTGACACTTACATGTTTTGTAGGCAAGTTGAATAATGCACCAAAGGCTTTCAAACTTCTTAAAAGGAAAAATAATTCTTTGAACTGACAGTGAACAAACAATCTTTTCAGAGCTGGAGAATTTCTGTTTGATGGTCTGTGTCAGATGCAGTGAACATTAAGAAAGTTTCCATACGCTAAATATGTCAGTAGTTTGGAGATTTCAAGAGATCTTTGCTGAAGTGCTTCTGATTTCAGAAATGATGAACCAATAATGTGTGTGTGTGTGTGTATTTCCAAGTTAGGAAGACAGAAATTTCCAGAAGCCTCTAGTTAGTATTATTCAATAGTTAAGGCAAAAGCACTGTTGACTGAGATTTCATCTGTGCAATGGTTTTCACTTATATTATCTCAGAATTATGCAATTCTCAGGCCAACTTTGAGTCTCTACTTAACTAATGGAAAAACTACGTCTCAGACTGAACAATTTGCTGAAAACATTTCATAGGGAATGACTAACTTTTATAGTCATTTCATATTCTACAATGCTTCCTAAAAGTAAAATTCCACTTTAATCTTTACAGTAGTAGAGAAGTAGCTCAAGAAGTAGGTATGAAGGAAGTTTGTTTTGTTTGTTTTTTTACTGTTCATTGCTCTTAAACTCAATTTAAGTTTACAATTATTTTATTATTATGTTGCTGAGATCAGTCAGTGGTCTCATTCTGTCTTGTATATATGTTTCATTTTAAATAACTGTTCCTTTTTGCTACTCTTGGGAAGATTGTGGAGGGAGTTAAATTGGAGCCTGAGTTGTCTAAGCTAAGCAGAGGTGACAATTGGAAAGAAGTATTTTCTTGGAGGATCCAGAATCCTTTGGACTCACACTACTCACAGGACAGAACTTTAGAAGTCCTATTTGTGTCCCGAAATCTAGTTTATTAGGCATAAAAGTCTGAGATCCCGATTCTATATCTAATGTTCTTTGCAAGGATCCATTTCAGCTGTTGAGATTATTGGCAAGTAATTTCCCAATGGAATGCCTTTATGGCTGAATACTTGGATCTTTACTTTCAAATTCATTTTTATCATCTTTTCAAATATTTCAAATGTTATGTTTGATGTAAAGATTAGGAGAGAAATCCATTCTATTTTAAATACAAATTTTCAGAGGTTGTAAAAAAATATAATAGCCCCTTGTCCAGATGTTATGATTTAAATTCTTCATTAGATAATATTTTTGGCATATTTTTTAATTTATAAAAATACCAAAACAAATATGACCCCTTTGGAATTTTAGAGTGGCAGAGAGAGAGAGAGAGAGAGAGAGAGAGAAATCTGAGAGAGAGAGAAATCTGCCTAATCTCAGTTGGCAGATTAGCAGCTTCTGCAGGACATTACAGGAAGTATTACCCACAAGGTCAAAATGCAGAGAAAATAGTTAATCTCTGTCATTTGCTATGAAGATAGGACATAATTGAATGCATACAGGAGAAAATGCTTCAAATATATGCTAAGATTCTGTCCTAGGCAAAATATAATCCTGATGTGTTCACAGAAAATCAAGATACATTTAATTATTTTGGATTTTATAGATACTTATGAGTTGAATGCTGTTACCATGTTGAATGCTATTACGAGTAAAATGCTATTTTACTCGTCATTATTTAATAAATAATAAATAATTATTTATTATTTATTAAATAATGACGAGTAAAAACAAAACTAAAACTCTATATTGGTTACAAGACATATGGGCACGGTTTCTACATTCGATATCTGAGGATCAAAGACAGAATACTCCAAGTCAGACATAACCAGAATATGGGTTAAATCAGTGGTTTTCAATATTTCTTCCACCAAGGGCCAATGGCTTCTTTTAGTATGTATGTGTATGCGTATATGTGTGGGTTTGAACCCCTTGTTTGACAGGCTTTTAACTTTCTAAACAAGCTGCATTCTTTAAAAAATAATTATATATATGAGTGTTAATCAGAACTTCTGAGCAACATTTTATAAAATTGGCATTTCATTCTTCTTGTTTATTCATCACCTGCAACCTGAATTTTGCTGGACACAGCATTCAAAATCCAAAGAGACAGCATCCTTGCTTTCATGAATATTAAAATATGGGTTTGTGTGGGTGGGGGTAGGGGACAAATAAATAACTAATAAAATTCCAGATCCATTCGAAAGCAACTTGACATTTTAGTTTGTACAAGGTTGCCACAGATACATGCAGCATTCCTTATGGAACTTAAAAAAATCAAAATCTTTCCGACACTCAGAGGTATAGGTGCCCCAAGGTGGGATTCATTGTGGGATTCAGTGATGTTATTGTATTAAGTATCCAAAAAGCATGTTTGAAGAGAATGAATGATACAGGGAATTGCAGAATGCGGTGGGAGCCCCATGTGTAGCTAGCCCGGCACAGGCAAGGGATAGTGGCAATGGCAGATCCACGATAGAACATTTGCTACGTGCCAGCAGCTTTCCACATGATATCTACAGCTCTCAACAAACCCCTCGAGGTGACTACTATTGCTGTCAGTTTCTTTTTTCTTTTCTTTTCCCCTTCCCTTCCTTCCCTTTCTCTTTTCTCTCTTTCTTTCATTTTTGAGACTTCTTTCTTCCTTTTTTTTTTGAGACAGGGTCTTGCTCTTGCTCTGTCTCCCAGGTTGGAGTACAGTGGTGCAATCACGGTTCACTGCAGCCTTGAACTCCAGGGCTCAAGCAATTCTCCCACCTCAGCCTTTTAAGTAGTTGAGACTGCAGGCACTCACCACCATGCCCTGCTAATTTTTGTATTATTAGCTGGAGTCTCACTATGTTGCCAGGCTGGTCCTAAACTCCTGGACCTGTAGAAAGAGAAAAGAAATTAAAGATTTTTAAGAGGAGAAAAGCATTTACTATAAATTAGGAAAACAGCTTGATCATTTAAAAAAATAATAAAAATCACTAATTTCTGCTTATGACATTTCAGGTGTTCTATATTAGTACACACACAATCTGTTACTAAAATTAAGTTTGAAAATGTAACTATTTTTTACTTCATTCTTCTTTAGATCACAAAATTTACCTTTCAGCAAGCACTGCTTATTTTTAGCATGTGGCATAAATGAATGCCTTGAGTCGTTTTGAGGGTAGGCCATTCCAAATCTTCTGAAAAGCAAACCTCTGAACAGGTGGCGAGTCTTCAGATTTCCTTTTGGTGAAGGCTATGCACAGGAAGGAAATTACATGTTGTGGATTAATTCTGTCCCATGCTGCTATTTCTTTTTGTCATGAATTCTATTTCCTATAAACACAATTAGTCGACGGATCAGTGGTTTGCTATTATTAACTAGGTTAGGTCTATTTTTTAGTGTCCCTGTCCAAAAGTTACTCAGCACAGGCTTGAACCACACCATATGTCCAGCGTTGCTACGTTTTTGTCAAAATAATGCAATGTAGTGATGTCCCTTATATTCCCTTCAACTAAAGGAAAAGTCTTTGCCTTTTTCTAAGGACAGACATTGGAATTAGCTCTCACATAACTAGTTTTTATTTATTTCATGACAGGTCATAGGATATGATATCAACAATGACAACCTAACCTGCTTTATTTTTTAAAAATCTTCTTCTGTGAACTCATGAGATATATTTGTTTATTAAATTAAAATACGTTTGAAGCTATCTTTAAAAGTCTTATCAATGAATTTCTTTCCTTATTTTAAAATGAGATGTACGTAGTACAGTGGTTAAGACAGTTGGGTCTCCTGTCAGTGTGACATAATTCAAACTCTGGCCCTCAATATCTATATTGTGTGATATATAGATATATATAGATATATCACTCAATATCTATACGATCTTGGGCTAGTTATTTCACAGCTTTGTGTCTCAGTTTTCCTATCTGTAAAATTGGGATAATGACAATGACTACCATTTCTACTGCAGAGTTTCATGTGTGTATGCATTTTTATTTAAAATAAATAAATTAACACATATGCAGTATTTAGGACAGGACCTTGTGTGCCGTAGTCATTTAATAAATGTTAGATATTATTACTACCGTTCCTGCCATCACCATATCCTCATTTAGGAATATTTACTTTGCACCTGCTTTGTGCCAAGCACTGGACTTACAAGGGTGAAATAAATTATGGACAAGGTCTCTTCTATCCTAAAGCTTACATTCAATGGTGAGATACAAGTAATCATAATTTTTAAGCAAAAAAGTCAAATAAACAAACAGTAAGAAATGCATGAAGTAACATAGAGTGAAATGATTAAAAGACAAAGGGGTTTATTAGACTGAGTTGTCCGGGAAAGCTTCTCTGCGTTTGTGATATTTAAACTCAAATTTCATGACAATAAAAAGCAAGCCAAGAAGGTGAAAGAGGGAAAATGGGGAGGGAACTGTCGGTAAACAGGCTATAGCACTGAAAACCTAAGGGGTGTTTGAGGAAAAGAAAAAATGTCAGAGTGGCTGGAGACTGTTGGCAAAGTGGAGGGAATCAAAAAGTTCGGCCAGGGTTGGTGTGTGGAGAGCAGCTGGACAGGCTGAGGAGTCTGAGTGTTACTTTTTTTTGCAACTGGAAGCCATTGCAGAGGAGAGACAGATCACATGTATGTTTCAAAAAGATTCTTCGGAGTCCTCACTAGAGAATAGACTATTGGGTTGGGGCAAAGGAAGAAGCAGAGACTTAGGTTAGGAGGCTCCCAACGTGGCCCATGTGAGAAACGACGGTGACCTGGTCTACAGAGGTGGGAGCCAGGGTGGAAAGAAGAGGAAAGATTCAGATTAAATTTTTGGAATTATTTTTGTGCCATGCTGTCTACTTGACCACACATCAGACAGACACCCAAAAGTGCTCGATGATAGCGATTGTCATTCATAACATTTATTGCAGACCCAGACACTGTACTAGTTATTTGGAATTTAAACTTATAGTTTTGTAGAGAAAATGGACATATGAAAATTAATGAAACACAACGTGATATTAACTCCAGTGAGCCTAAATAGATGGAACGAGTACTCAAAGGAGCTCACTCATCTGGGGCTTTCCAAAAGAATTCATGGGAGAAATAATATTTGATTTTAGCTTCCATTGATGATGGGTTGGAGTTTGGCATGTTGAGAAATGGGAAGAAATGCACTCTGGACAGAAAATGGAGGTGCGTGGCTCAGAGTTATAAATGTTCATGGAGTATTTAGAGAAAATTACATGAATTGCTGGGACTGGAACACGGCAAATGGACGAGACAGAATGGTGAAGAGAAGAATGAGTATGATGGAGTTTTATTTTGCAGGAAGGCGTGCTGGGGAACTGGCAAACCAATATGAGATATAAAAATTGTTAAAAATTTGGCAAAGATTCAGAATTTAATTTCAAGAAAAATTTCACTAGACACCAAATTAACCAAAAACTGTATATCGTAATATTAATTCTGATAAGTATTTACCACAAAACCAAGGGTAATTGACTAAATCACTCCTTCACATAGCAAGATGAAACTAATAATATCTCTGCAGAGCATGTGGAGTAACTAGCTAATATGAATACAGAAACTGTGTCCTTTTAAAACCATGTTAACTGCTTATTGTATAAACGTTCATGCATTCATTTCTTTCAGCAAACAGCATAAGCAAGGAAATAATACTTTAATGCATTTATTCAGTGGTAACAATGATACTTGCATTAAATCAAATTTATCTGACAACAAATTTTGAAAGCACTTTACACAGAATATATACCCAAACACCAGTTGCTACAAACATGACAAAGGACTAATATATTTACTCTATCATGAATTCATAATAATCAATAAGAAAAACATTAAGACAAACAAATAAATGACAAACAGCTTGAACAGACAATTCAGCAAGAAGGAAAAACAAATACCCAGACATAAAATACAATGCAATGTACAATATATATGTCTATATGTCTATATATTTATGCTCACTTACAGTTCAAAGCATGTAAGTGAAATTCAACTTATATTGTTTATAGAAGTAAATTCTTGGCAGGCAGGTTGACAATATGTGTAAAGATCCTTAAAAGCTTTTATATATTTGGTAAGTAATTCTGTTTCTGAGAATCTATCCTAAGAAAACAAACCTAAGTAGGCAAAGTGTTACAGTAATGAAAACAGCTGAAATTTCTATCTATAGAGAAATGTTTTGAGATTCAGTGGTAAAGTCATTTCATGTAATATGATACAGATTTTGAAATATGATTTATTAAAATTGTGTAGTAACATAGGAAATGCTTCCAATACAGCATAAAATAAAAATCAGAGTAAAAATTATGTTTATGCTTAAAATATATGAAATACCTTAGAGACACACAGAGAGAGAGAGAGAGAGAGATGAAAGACATTTACTATATGGATGTTTCTAAGTGAAGGAATATGGTTCTTTTATTTTTTTTTCCCTGAATGTTTCATATTTTCTTGAAGCAGCATGTAATACTCTTATAACATCATTTTACTTAAAATTTTACAACTTTATTGTCAGATAACAGATTAATTCTATTTTAAATTGTAAAAATTTAAGACCAGAGAATTTTTTAAAACTTGCTCAGGCACAGTACTAGGTACTGGTGAAATAATGGAAAAAAACTGGTCCCTGCCTTTGAACAGCAACTCCACTCGGGCGTGGTGAGATGCAAAGTTCCTGGTCAGGCCTCTAGCTTGGGGACACCATCTTAACCAGGCCTTCCAAACAGATGGTATCTATCCACTAGTTTCTGATTTTTTTTTTTTGAAAGGGTGAGTCTCATTGTGTTGCCCAGGCTGGCCTTGAACTCCTAGGCTCAAGCAATCCCCCTGCCTCATTCTCCCGAGTAGCGGGGATTACAGGTATGTGCCACCACATCTGACTTCCATCAACTTGTGTTAAAGATTGCCAGGGCGGAGCTGGGTGTGATGGCACATGCCTGACAGTCCTAGCTACTCAGGAGGCTGAGACAGGAAGATCACTGGAACCCAGGAGTTCCAGGCCAGCTTGGGCAACATATTGAGACTCCATCCCTAAAATACAATAAAATATAATAAAATAAAATACAGAATAAAATAAAGATTGCCAGGGTAATAATTTAATGCCTAAGAAATTCACCACATCCCTACTTACATCTGAATAAAATTCTCTGTCATATAATTTTTCTTAATACTGTTTTTATAAGAGATGACAAACAGTTATCACCATTCTTTATATAATAGCTCACCTAAAATTAAAAGCAGAATTATGCTTTTTTATGGTCTTTCCCAATCTGCCTGTGCTATCCATGCTGACAGACACTTTCAGAGTTAACACGAAGAACTTTGTTTTACAATTGTAGTCTATTGCTGATTGTGAAATTTGTGATATATTAGCAGAAATTGCCTTGACTGTTGAATTCGCATATGTCCAGTTGGTCTCCACCTAGGACTTAGTGGCTTTTGCTTTTCCTGATGAACTGTTTTTCACTTTTCCAATATTTGTGCCAAACAAGTCATTCACTGCCTGTTTCAGACCACATTTTTCTGTATCACCCAAACATTAAGCTTGAATTATGTTTTTCTCAGTTGAATGTTACTTCACCATTTAATGAGAAAGTTGTATCTCTCCAGATTGCTAATTGTTAGGTGATATGGTACACAAGCTAAATATTATTTTGCCAGCATAAATAACATCTCTATCTTCTCAGTAACCTATTGAATGATCTTCTTGTTATAGAGGCAGATAAAATTGGTTGCCATGGTGAGTTTATCATTAAACTTATCAAAAGATTAGTCAGTCTTTTGATGGAAATATTTTTTGTTAATTTATTTCTATTTGAATAATATAACATGTTTTCCCCTCATGTATTTTAGTGATTTAACTTAAAGGATTAAATTTTTGACTAGAAATTTCCAGGTAACATCTGTAGTCTTTATTAAGTTTTGATTTATATGATTTAAATTATAAAAACACCATCATCATATAAAATTAAAATATAACAGGTCAGAAATGAGAAGTGAAATTCTCTTTCTCCCATCATCCCTAGTTTCCTTTATTAGAAACTCTATTGAGATTTTCATATGTATTTGCATATATTATTCTAGACATTTTCCTGTATCCACAACATTATATATGTATATAATGTATTATAACTTACATAACTTTTATATAATATCTATATATTTTGGTTTTACTCAAATGATATCATAGTATAACATTATTCTGCAGCGTTTTCACCAAAATTATCATGCAAAAATATTCACATCGGTCATTTTTAGATCTTCCTTATTGTTTTTTACAATAAGGAAAAAGTTTTTTTTAACTACACATTATTCCTTTGTGTGGATTATTATGAACTATTTCACTAACCCTTAGTGAGTTAGTCAATGACACCGAGTGTCTGCAATGTGCTTGGACTTATGTTGGATGTCATGGAGACAGTGGTGAACAAAGACCAAGATTTTGTCCTCAAAGTGCTCACATTTTTGTGTCCTTAAGGATAAGTTTTTCACTATTATGGCAGCTTTTCTATTCAGAATACATTTTATTCCATTTACATTTATTGATTTCATAAATGTGTGTGGTCCTATTCTGATGTCTTAGAAGATTGTATTTCATGATTTATTGTTTCCTTCTTATCTATTTATAGCTAAATTGAATGTACTCTTTTTTTTGTATTTTTTGAGGCATGAAAAACGTCAGCTCACCTAACCAGCTTCTTTTAGTAGTTTTCTCAATATCCTTAGATAATACATTTGAATAACTATTTTTTGATTATTAACTGTATACAATTTCTGTCTGCTTTGAAACTTAGAAATTACTATGTTTGTATTTTCTTTTACCCCCGAATTTCAGTACTTTACATGATTGTAAAATACCAAGGATTATAACATTTACATTTGGTTCTGTAACCATAATTATCTTGTTTATTTAAATCTAATTTTTCATTTATATTGATCTAGCACTAGCAGTCATCCTTTATAGAGAACACATTATTTAAATTTATCTCTTGCTTGAAGATATCTTTCTCTCTCTCTCCACATAGCCATATATATAACCATAGATATGATACATATATCCTTTACATGTATGATACATAACTTTAAAAATGGCCAATACATTTCATATGTCCTTCAATGTTCCAAAAATTACTATTTTTGTCTATACACTTGACTGAAAAATCTTGGCTGAGTATACAATGTATGAGTCATGTATTTTTTCTGTTAGAATTTTGCCAGCATTTCTCCACTGCATTGGTCATTGGAAGTTGATGTCTGAAATGCTCCCAATTTGCTTTTTCTCCACCACACTGTTCTAAGCGCAGTGTTCAGTGCTGGAGGCACAAAGATGGAGAAGTCTCAGGTCCCTTCATTGAGAAGCTCCCCGACTAGGGTGTGGTTGAGCCCCAAATCAGTCGTCTGGCTCATGGACATAATTCTAACCCATGTTGTGAATAACTTAAAGTATAATAATAATAAAATTAAATTAAAAAAAAAGAAAGTTTATCTTTTGTCTTAAGGTCGAGTAACTTCACTAGAATCTTCAGTTAACTTTCCACATCATTTCTTTGTAAATACAGTGTGATTCTTTAACTTCATCATCTTTTATTTCAAGAAAGACTTCTTTTGTTAAACTATTGAAATTTTGTCTGTTTCTTTGTTTTTGTTTGTTTTCTTCAAGAATATCAATTTTGACCATTTGGTTACTTTTTGTCTTCTGTAACTATTGTTTTCTGTATCCAGTGAGTTTATATGTTTATTCCTTTATTTTTGTGTAATTTGCTTTTCAAGCTTGTGTTTTACCTTTCTTACTGATTTCAGCAGTATATATTCCACTCTTTTCTTTCTCAAGTGTAGTTTTCATCTGAAAAATGACTATACTGATATTTTCAATTTATTTTCTGAAATTGGTGAGTTCATGTTTTATCTCTGTTATCTTTGATCCCTCTTTTATATGTTTAATATCTTTTTAAAATTCTTTACCCAGAATCCATGGTCCATGTTGCATGTTTTCTTTATATTCTTTAAGAATATCATTTGATATAAATTTGCTTCTGTTTATTGGGAGCAATTCTTTTATAAAATGCGGTATTTATCTGATCTTTGCTTCTTTCTCTCTCTTTCTCTTTCTCTCCCTCCTGTATTCTCTCTTTGAGATGAGCAGATCACCCACAAAGAGGATTAGCCTTGTTGTAATTGGATGTTTAAATTACACGTTTTTATTTTGTAATTTAGAGTTTGCTTATCACTGATCTGGTGACCTCGGTATGCAATTACAAAGAGGGAGGTTCCTCTCTCTTCAGCTCTTCTAACTCCATCTAACTCCATCTTTGGCAGTTTTTTGGTGTCAGGAGTTTTAATGGGAAAAACAAAAACAAAAATGGCCAATATTTGTCATTCACCTTTAGTCAGCCTCTTCTACTGTTCTGGGAAGTAGAAGTTGAGCCTATATTTTCTCACCCCAAGTAAAGGATCACTAATTAGACCTTTTTGAATTTACCAGTTACTTTTAAGAAATCTGCGTCTTGGTCAAGATCTAGAGAGATGAGTTGTCCCTTATTTTTTCTCTCATTTTGTATCGGTATTTTGCAATAGTCTTCTTAGTCTTTTTTTGTGGGGCTGTCATAGCTTCCCAATTTCATTGCAATTGTAATTTTATCTAATTCTTAATTATTTTAATCAATTTTTTAAATGACAATGCAGGAAGTAAACAAATTTTTTTCTTCTTATATTTTACAAGAAATCTCCATTAGTATGCTTCAAAATAGAGTAATCAAAGTAAGCATTTGCATCAATTTAAAAAATATTTTTATTGATTTTGAAAAAGAAGCACTTTTCAGTGTTTTCAGTTCTTAGGTAAAGTGTTTTCAGTTCTCAGGGAAAAATGTATTCTGGAATTCTAATTTTGATTTCTTCACTTACCAGCTGTGATTCTTCTATTTAGTCATTAAATTTTTCTCAGTCTTAAGGGTATAAAAATTCCTACTTACCTCACAAGGCTATTTTGTGAGAATCAAACAGAATAAGACATGAAAATCTGGAATGTTACCAATTCTAATGCAACTATGAGGTACAGTCAATATTTACATTTTACATATGGAAAAACACTTCCATTTTTCCATATGGAAGAAAACCCAAGTCATGGCTTATAGAAGACCATAATGGATTCTGCCTTTTGCTTGAATTATATTCAGATGCGCTATTATTTTTCACCAAGTCTGATGGAGATCGACAACAGTGCATATCAGTGTGTCCATGCTTGCAATTACTTCCCTTATCCTCACCTCCCGCCATGTTTGCTAAAAGAGATAATGAACCTGGCAGTTCTGTTTCTGAGCATTTGCAAAGCAGAAATGGGTATGGAGGGTTAAGGAGTTTATACCAGAAAGAGCCAAAATTTACTTACACAAAAACATAATGGAGAAATAAAGGGTAGTGGAGACCTCGTTTTGGAGGGAAGTTTTGACGGAGGATGAGAATGGGAAAGGAAGAGAGAGGCCAAGTTAAAGAGAGAGAAAAGGCATGTTAAATTGTTTTTTGGTTATGAATTGAATTTCTTTTAATGTTTTCAAAAGATACAAGTAAGTATTAGAAGTATTTTTAATTACTTTGGGGTGAAGGACTGTGTTTCTTTATGATACAGAATGACATAGGACTTACATGGTATGCCTCCAATTTCCTCCTCCTATCTACTCTCAGCTCTTCTCCATCCCGTGCTGTGCCCTGGGAGACTGACCTTGACCTTTGGCCAATGGGCTGCATGATCAAACAACTAGCAGGAGAAGAGTGAGATTGGGGATTTTGTCCTAATACCCTCCTCCTGACAGTCACTGTGTACCAGCTGTGTCCCTTGACAACAGGTCATGGTTCCTCTGAGGGAAACTTCTCTGACTCCAGGTTTAAATAACCACTCCCCTCTTGCCCTTTTTGACTCAGGTGTTTTAGTCCCCCACCATCTTTAGCTCCCAGATAGTGTTACTATCCTTTGTGGTTTCTGTACAACCTGTAAAGACTCATAAATAATTCCTTTATAAAATCCCTACTCAAACAACAAGAAGTGTGTTATTTTCTGCTATAACCCAAATCGTATAGGACCAAATGAGGCCCTTAGACTTATTTGGTTTGTAGAAATATGCTTTAAGTGTCTGGTATTGTACCAGAAAAAACACAGACGATCTAATGGCCATATAACTCAATCAGCTGAAATGGTCAGAACTTTTTATTTTGGCCAGTTTTCATGCTTTATATATTTCATGCTTTCCATGTCAATAGTAGATGCTAATTTTATGGAGAAGGAGCAAAGAATGCAAACTTTTTTTGAGCCTCAACTTTGCGTTGGTGTCAGTGTTCAGCATTCCATTGTCCCTATGCAATCCTAGTATGAATCTCATGAGAAAGGTCTATTTTGCTTCATTTTACAGATGAGTATCATGAGTCTTAAATTGTTTCACCAACTCTCAAAACTGGCAAATGACAGAGCTATGATTCAAACAGCTTTGATCTCAATCCATCTAAAATTGGTTCCCCGAATTTATTATACCTCAGAAGTACATAGGAATTCTTTTAAAAATACAGATTATTAGGACTATCTCAGATATGCTAAAAAAAAAAAAAAAAAGGAAAGAGAAAACCTCTAGGGGTTCTCGATTTGGAAAGCTTATATAAGCCTTCACCCCTCACTTGGTGATTCTGATATGCAGCCAGTTTGGAAAGAATAAAGTTTCGAATTGATTCTGCCCCTAAATGACACTCAACTTTTTCCCCCTGGTTCTTAGGTTTGGCCTTTCAAATACCTTAAACAGAGCCATATACCAGAGAGTGAATTATTTCACTGTCTAAGAGTGTTTATTCTGATTTTCCCCATAGGTCACTTCTTAAACAAATTCTGAATTTTAGCAATTCTGCATGAATTAAAAGCAATATGAATTATGTCCAGAAATATTGTACTAGAAATATTTTTATCTGTACTAACATTTATTATTTAAAACAAAATTATATTAGAGTCCATGAAAATACGTAGAGCCTAAATTAGTAATTCTGATATTGTAAAAAGTGAACTAAGTATATGTTTTTATAAAAGTTGGCATAAAATGAGAATATTGATATTGAATTACTTCATAATCTCTCTCTAATCTTCATGCATATTAGGTACTGTCTCTATTGGGGGTGCCTTTCATGTGTTTAAGGAATAAAGAAGAAAATGTGGTATTATGTAAACCCTTAGCACTTGAGACTAAGTTTTTGTCCTATTCATCAAATTATGATACTACATAATTTTTCACTGCTCAATACTCCATTTCTCCATCTTTAAAATGAGTAAGTCCACCTTACTAAAGCTCAAAGAAATATCCTATAAAATCTGCTTTTTAAAATAAATCGTCCTTTCTCTGCCATCGTGGTGTGTGCTTGACTGCGCTTCTCGCCATGTCTTCTCACAAGACTTTTAGGGTTAAAAGACTTTTAGGATTCCTGGCCAAGAAACAAAAGCAAAATCATCCCATTCCCCAGTGGATTCAGACGAAAACTGGTCATAAAGTCAGGTAAAACTCCAAAAGGAGACATTGGAGAAGAACCAAGCTGGGTCTATGAGGAATTGCACATGAGATGGCACACATATTTATGCTGTCTGAAGGTCACAATCATGTTACCATATCAAGCTGAAAATGTCACCACTATCTGGAGAGTTGGACATGTTTTGTTGGGAATATATATTTTTTTCTCTCTGAATCTGTTATGAACGCCTTGGTTTGCTGGGTTCAGTAATAAATACGGGAGACCTTTCGTTCACTTAAAAATCAATCAGTCAGTCAATCAATCACTGACTTCTGAGATGATATAAAATAAAAGCATCAAAATAAAAGCAATAAAATAAGGTAAACATGAACTAATATGGGCTTCATAAAAAGTCCAAATATCAATGAAAGTGTGTTATTCAACCATTGAGAATCCACTGCCTAACATAATGTTTACCTGTTAGTGGGTGCTAAATTTTGGCTTTACTTGGCTATATTGGATCATTATTATATAATTTAACAGATATGTGCATGGATTTTTTTAGAGCTACATTTACACTTAAAAACCTATCAAAATAATTACTCCTGCTGGGAATTTAAAAAGACTTTTTAAAATAAACAATTACCCACCAAGAAACAACAAGGTTAGAAGGGTGTCAGTGATAGGAATTGTAGCACCAGTTTTTCTTTATAAAGTTCCTCACAGGGACAGAGTGAGCATGAAATAAAAAGTGATTTTTCTTTTTAAGTTTGATTGGTTGAAAGGGAGGTCCAAGCAATAGTAGGTAGGAAATAATGATTCTGAATTTTTATTTCCATTGTAGATAGCAAACGTTTACTTCTGAAAAGCTTTAGAGTATTTAACCTGAATACCTAAATATTTCATCTTAAGCACTTAAAATGTTTAAGTGTTATAACCTTAACATGTTTTATTTTTAGCATCTATTAGAGTAAAAATGTACAAGTATTTCTTGCTGTATCCATGAAAAAAAGGTTTTCCCAATAGTGTGATACTAAAGATCAGCATCTGCTTTATAACATTCACATCTGTTTGCTCAGTGGAATTTACCCTGCCCTCAGCCGCAGCTAGTACTGAGTGAATCCACAAGCCTACTGCTTCCAGGAAGAATCACGTAGCCAAACACCCAACTTAAGTGGGCCCCCTTTCTCCATGCGTCCTGATACAGTTGCTAATGAAGCCATGCATCCCATCTGTCAAGCATTTTAGGTGATCACACCAAAGAGGCCATGGACAAAAAGACTCCTACATATCCCCAGCTCAACAAAACCTACTGGGTACCCCCTATTTTATTTTTAGGGTAATATTTTCTTCTTTATTTAAAATTCAATAGGAAAAATCATTTTGTCTTTAAAAACTTATGAAAGTCTTTGAAAATTAGACTGTTTAATTTGAATTCTAGGAGTGTGCTTACATATTTCCTTATGTGTGATGTATTTTTATAGAAGATATTGGACACTAAAAGCTGATAGCCACCCTTGTTAGAAAGGAACTATTTAGTCATTATTTCTGAGGCCTGCTGTCATCTTTCCTTCCCCGGTTTGGGAAAGAGAGGGTAGTATAACGGGTTATTTTGGAATATGCAAGACATGTGCTGATGAGCTATAATTACATAGTGACATCTTGGGAACTGCTATTTGGATGCTGCTTCCAGCTAATTTATAATTCTTTAAAGATGCTACATTCACATTGGTTTTTCATTTACTTTCATTTTTTTCCCATTTCTTTAAAACTGGTAGCATTGCTATAGGTTTAAATATCTCAACGATTTTCTTCTACAACATCCAGCCAAGCTGAATTAAAACTTATTGTAACAGCCAAGAAGCTAAAGGTAAAGCTCCTTAAATATTTTCCAAAATTATCTAATTGCTTCTTACAAAACTTTTCCTTTGTTTTTGGTGCCTTGTTTTATCCTAATTATCATTCAGTCCAAGTGGATCTTATTAGGATCCCATGGTCTTTTTGCCCTTGCTGGGGCCTGATGTCATTTTTTGTAGACACTGATCTAAAACAAAATGACATGAATCTGTTCAGATGAAACAATTTCAGTTATTCACTTTTCAGGTATCTGAGTGTCTCCTATGGACACAGTTTCTGCCCCTAAGTAGCTGACAATTTTTGGGGACAGGGACAGGGAAAGAGGCAGTCACAATAGCGGGCACAATGGGAGTACCTCTCTGGAGGAGTTAGGAAAGGCGCTGGCAAGTAACTTCTCTGTTGAGACACTTGGTATAACAGGCGTCATTCAGAGAAGGGGATAGGGCAAGGAAGAACACTTTAAGCACGGAAACAGGATGTCTCACAAGAAGGAGGTGAGAGTGAACAGGCTACACTGGGTGTGTACTGCAAGTTGCTGGGTAGGATGAAGGTTCTAAAGGCACACTCAGTCCATTTACAGAATGTCTTAAAATATGGAGAGTTAGTTTTCTCTTGATCCTGATGCCCGTTTTGCTTCTTGGCATGTTACAGCAAATGAACAGGAGTCAATGTGATAGCGATAGCAAAGTTGTCTCTTTAGTCACCCTATTAGCATGTTGTAGTGAATTGGAGAAGAGAAGCAGCTGCAGGTTTGCAGAGGAAATCAAAACAGAGCAATTGCTGATACTCCCCATGGAACCATCATGAAAGCTCAGCACAGAGAGGCTCTAGGGAGCCCAGCAGGCTGAAATGCTGCCACGCCAGTGCCTGGAGGGCATTACTTTGCTCTCCACTGCATTTGATTCTCAATCTTCATTTGACACTGAAACAAACTTTCAGTAAAAAAAAGCGTGGTTGGGTTTCCAAGATCAGTGGCGAACTGATCTATATTTTACTTGAGGTAACTTGAGATTTAGTTTTAACTTTAGATATAAATATCTGAGAATTTGAGTACCAGTTACCCATTCAAAAGATAACTAGATTTCAACTGTGACCCAAGGAAAGGTTACATAAAATTACTCTCTCCTCCCCTCTTCCCCCTTCTTTTCTTCTCTCTTCCTCCTTCTCCTCCCCCTTCTCTTTTACTTGTTCTCTGACTCCTCCTCCTCCCCTCTCTTTCTTGCCTGAAGATCAAGGGCTTCGCTAGTGATGTGCTCACCCTTAACTAACATGTAAATTATGAATCTCCTGACAGAGTGTCGGGAACGTGGGAAACAGCTCCCTCTGTCCGGTGAGGACTGAAGAAGTGGTATTTATACTTATGTTTTTAAAAGATGCAGAAAAACATGCTCCTGCTTTTTTCCAGAGCAAAGACATAAAGCAATGGGTGTCATAGAAACAGTACTGGAATCAGAGACAGATTCCTACTTCTGGCTCTATCACAGACTAGCTATGTGGCATCTTGGGCTAGTATGGGATGTTCAGTGCTTTATCTTTATCTATAACTCTGCTTCATTCATTCATTCATATGAAAAACATATGTGGCGAACCTAGACTGTTCTAGGTGCTATGCTGGCTTCTGGGGAATGTGAAGGTAAAAACATCCTACCTTGATAGAGCAAAGAGTGGATGGGGGGAGGGCTCCCACAGGGTCGATAAATCCAGAGATAAGCAAATTTACTATGATAGTGGGATGATATATATGCTATGAGACAGGAGGACGTGAGTATCTACAAAAACAACGAGGAGTGTCTCCTAACAGGGACTGGAGAACCAAGGTTGCAGTCAGGGAAGTTTTTATAAGGGAAGAGATGTTGGATGGACAACATAGAATGAGACTCTGTTTCAAAAAACAAAACAAAACAAAAAACCAGACAAATAAAATTATTTAGGAGAGATGGCAGGGGGTGGGGATGTGCTCACAAAGGGAGTGTGGTCTGTTGAGGAGCTGTGAGGGGCTCAGTTTGTGTCCACAGGGCAGCTGTGTTGATGAGTGGTGGGCATGGACCTGGAGGGATGAGCTGAGGCCAGAGCCCCATGCAGCCTAGCATGTCACGCTTTGTATCTCATCTGGAGAGTGGCGGGAGCCACTGAAGTCTTTCAACAGAGGAGTAAGATCATGATATTTGCATTTCAGGACAGCCTCTTTGTGCCTTGGTAGCACCCATCACAAAATGAGCAGATGAATGAAGAGATGATTTCTAACTTTTCCAGATCATGTTCTTTTTTGAGAATATTAATTTTTTCTCTAGAAAAAATACACATACAGGTAAAACTATCTATCTATTAACTTCCCAGGAGGCATAAAGAGCCCCTGAAGTCCAACCATGGATCACAGGTTAATCAACTCTCCATTGTAATGGTCTGTGCTTACTTTTCACATTAGTTTTACTTGAATAGTATTTGTCCCAAACCTACTTAAGAGATCCTGACATTTTTTTACATTATTGTTTGTATGTTCCTCCATTCACTTAATGAAACCAAGAGCACATCTCTCACAAAGCTCACGTGCAGCCCCTCTGACATTACCCACAGCACAACAGGTGGAATCAGTGATTCATTGAGACAGCTATCATTCCAGGGAGCTTGGGCTCAGGGATGGTGGAGCGACCCATCTGTTGCCATCTGCTGCCATATTCTTCTCATGGGCTCCAGTCCCCAGACTGAAGGTATGGGGGCAATAAATAAACACTCATGTAGGGGTTTCGCCAGCGATGCCCAAGCTCCCAGAGTCCTAGGCAGGCCATTGTCTAGGGTGAGGCAGTCCCAAAAGGGAACAAAAACAGAGGACCTCAGCCAATTGTGGCAGAGGAAAGGACACAGCAGCCTGGACAAGCAAGAGGGGTGGAGGCAAGCGACCTCCATGGTCGCTTGGCCTCCTGGCCTCACTGGTGGGTGGGGCACAGTACAAATGTCTCTCACATGTGGGCTGAAGCTGCTGCTGTGCTCCCAGCTTGATATGGTTTGGCTGTGTCCCCACCCAAATCTCATCTTGAATTGTAGTTCCCATAATTCCCACGTGTTATGGGAGGGACCTGGTGGGAGATAATTGAGTCATGGGGGCAGCTTTCCCATACTCTTCTCATGGTAGTGAAGAAGTCTTACAAGATCTGATGGTTTTATATGAGGAAACCCCTTTCGTTTGGCTCTCATTCTCTCTTGTCTGCTGCCATGTAAGACATGCCTTTCACCTTCCACCATGATTGTCAGGCCTCTCCAGCCACGTGGAACTGTGAGTCCATTAAACATTTTTCTTTGTAAATTACCCAGTCTCTTTAAGTATGTCTTTATCAGTAGCATGAGAACAGACTAATACACAGCTATAGGTAGAAGTGGCTGAGGAACTGGGCCAGAAAGGGACATGGGTTAGTTCAGCTTGAAGAGCTAGGAAGAAGAAAAGAAAGGAGAAGACTGAAGGTGGCCCCTCCAGAAACACTGCAGACTGTCAGCCTTGTCAAATGCTTGGGTTCTTGCTTGAAGTGCTCCCTTTTCCTTGTGGCTTAGTGGCAGCAAGTATGAAAAATGGAAGTATTGATGGAAAAAATATACATTGGCAGAAGATGGGTAGTTGGGGACTCTATTGGTTAGAAATGCACATGCAAACGGCTGGGCGTGGTGGCTCACACCTCTAATGCTAGCACTTTGGGAGGCCGAGGCAGGTGGATCACTTCAGGTCAGGAGTTTGAGACCAGCCTGGCTTCTACTAAAACTACAAAAATTAGCTGGGCGTTGTGATGTATGCCTATAGTCCCAACTCAGGCTGCTGGGGCAGAAGAATCACTTGAACCCGGTAGGTGGAGGTTGCGGTGAGCCGAGATCATGCCACTGCGCTCCAGCCTGGGTGATAGAGTGAAACTCCATCTCGAAAAAAAAAAAAAAAAAGAAAAGAAAAGAAAGGAAATGGACATGCATGCAAAAAGGAAAAAAAAAGATGTCACATTAAAACCATCAGCAAACTATTGAAAGAATTCACTTCCAGAAAATGTCCTTATTATTGGAGGTAATGCATTTCTATCTGTTGGCAGGTATGCTTTTTTTTTTTCTAATAGGTAAACTGTGTATACCTACCATTATATACTCTGATGCTATTGTTGTGAGAGAAATGCCAATTTTAAGTTAGCTGAGGCTTAATTTTGTAATAATCTTACTGCCTTTATTATGCCAATTATTATGCAAGCCAATTCTCCTTTTTCCTTATATACAAGATCAAGTTCAATACAAGCCACCAAATTCAGATAGAAACGTGTTAATTCCATGTGAAAAGTGAAGGAAAATGGATGTTATTTCATTGAGCAAAAATATCATTTATTTTTTCAACATATTTTCAGTTCATGACCAATTATTTTAACTCAAACTACTTAGATTTAATTTATAAACCTGATATTGCATAACATGTAACTTAAAGTCAAACTGTTCTACATGGACTAATTTTATTGTATTATCAGCATCGACTCTTAATTTTAAATCAAGCAATGTCACCCATTTGTTAAGCTTCCCTTATGTTCTAGCATGAGCAATTACTAGTAAGTTATATAATAATTTAGGACAGATCTTGTGGAGGAAGTAAGTTCTGCTTAAAATGTGGGAAATTCTAGAAGATGTGTTAACTCTTTAGAGCATCTGATTCAGTAGTTCCCAAGGGAAGTTTGAGAAATGTTCCAACAAAATTTGACAAGTTGCTAGGCGCCTCTGTTTTAACTTGTACATTAGCTACTTTTTTCTTCTTTTTTTTTGAGACAGGGTCTTGCTCTGTCACCCAGGCTGGAGTGCAGTGGCGTGATCACAGCTCACTGCAACTTCGACCTCCCGGGCTCAAGTGATCCTCCCACCTCACCGTGCTGAGTACCTGGGACTGCAATGTGTCCCACCATGCCTGGCTAATTTTTTTTTTATTTTTTTTTGTAGAGATGGGGTCTCCCTGTGTTGCCCAGGTTGGTCTTGAACGACTAAGCTCTCAGTCTTCCAAAATGCTGGGATTACAGGCATGAACCACCATGCCTGGCATGTTAGCTACTTTTGAAAGACTTCATAGAATGTATGTGACCTGTTCTCAATCTTTTCATTTCTCCCTCTCTTCCATCAACTCATACCATCCCTTTATATTTCCAAATCAAAACACTGCTCCATCCTGATTTAGAGTTTGAGTAGTTGCTGTGCCTCACCTGTCCCCAAGTAGAAATTGAGTGGTCTTGGATACTTTTCCGATCAATGAGATTTTTTGGTTTTAATTATTGTCAAATTCAAGTTTATTTTCTAAAACCCGTTTCTCCACCAGAACCAGTCCCACCATCAAGCATGCCTTGTAAAGGTTTCCTAACATTAAGTTTAGAGGAAGATGCATTGAAGTACCAAGGTTACAGTCCTAAAGCAGCATGCTCACTCACAATATTAGCCCTTTAGAAGTTAGGTGATGGTGGGTGTCTTTGCAGACCTATGGTTTTAACTCAGCTAGACATGTAGAAAATCAGGCAATAGTAACCTTTTTTCTCCCAGCAGAAGTGTCTTAGACAGAAGAAAGGCTGTTTTTCTTCATCTACTTGCCCCCCAGAAGCAGAATTCCTTGATGAGATAATTACTTACTCACAACTTACCCAGGAAATTACATTACTTTGTAATCTTGCCTCATTTATAAGCAAGGGTAAATCTTCCGTCATAGGACCTTTCTGACTGTATCTCTGCCTGTGGGTTAATAAGACAACTGATTGTACATGACAGCCTCTTTTCTTTCCTGATTTATAAATCTTATTTATTCCTTTAAATGGATGGCTTCCCCCTCTCATCCGCTTTATTTCTTTTTTCTTTATTGTGTGATAATCTCATGTAAAAAGCAAAGGCAAATGGATGTTATTTCTTTGGGTAAAAATGCTATTTATTTTTCAACAATTTTTGGTTCGTGTTTTGTGGCTGACTGAGTAGTTTTCCTATCACTGTACTTGATACCAAAAGATGGTTGGACATTTGGATTTCCCCTCTGGCCTTTCCTCTCCCTTTCAAAATCAAATCGTGCTCAAATTTAATCAGAATAAGTGGCCAAAGGAGTAATAGAATATAGAAGAATAATTTACTATCTCTGGAACTCAGTGATGAAAGAGAGAAATTTTGAGGTGGTCTGCACTATCTTTCTGGTTGATGAGGTCTAAATGATTCAGTTTTGATTCATGGAAACAGCACTGTGAACAATGACCAGAATAAAAGGGGTTCCAAATTTAACATTTTCTTCCAAAGCAAGAATGGTAAATTTACATTAAACTGTCTCAGATGATCAATGATTTAGAGATTTCACCTAGCTATTTCCTAAAATAGTCTATTAACAGTTAATTAAAACATGAAGCAAGTTGGTGAGAAGAGTCCATAGCCTGCAATCTCTATATTTTCTCCAGGTCTCCAGGACTTCAGCTATGTCAGTGGTTCCCAACTGGGAGCCATTTTGCTCCTCAGGGGACATTTGGCAATGTCTAGTACATTTTTGGTTGTTATAACTGAGGGATGATGCTACCTGCATTTAGTGGGTAGAGGCCAGGGATGCTGTTGAATTTCCTACCATGGACAGGACAGCTCCCCATCACAGAATTCTTTAGCCCCCCAAATGTCAAAAGTTCTGCTGTTGAGAAACCCTCATCTGTACCAACGACTAGGACCACGTGGTAGGTCTTCCTTACAGATAGCCTCAAATGGAGGTCTTCTAGGGGCTTCTGGCCATCAGAATTCTTAGGAATCTTAATAAAGTATAAAATTGCTTCTGAGTCCAGGGTTATTTGGAGTGACAAAGAGGCTCCTGGACTCGCCTGGAAGCTCCTGTAAACCCAACTATGAGGATCTTGGTTCAGCCCCTGAGCTCCACCTGTAACGTATTTTCAGCTATGACCTCAGATCTGATCCAGAGCTCCAGTAGATCCCCCCAGGCTGACTTTGCCCATCTCTAACATTTTGGGACAATGGCTGAACCCTCAAAGACAACCTGCATTGTGAGTTTGTGCCATAAGCACTCACTGTGAGATTAACAAACATATTAACCAAGTTAACTTTATAAAGGCCACTATCCACGTTATATTTTTGGAAGTTTTGGGATTGTTTAAGGTTGTTAACTTAATGAGCAGTTTTTCCAAATAATGGAGAAATTCACCATCACCAACCAGTCTTGCCCTCTCTTGCTGGGGTAGAAACCTTACTACCCTTGGGTGGTGTTACCGTGTACTGTGTTCATTGTTTACCTTCACTTGACCTGTATTAGTTCAAAATCACATGAAGTGAGGGAATAAAATCTTCATCTTTATTGAGAGGAGGGACAAGAAAGAGACTTATGTCAATGAAATGGAAATTTTCCTATCCCAGTTTACTTCTAATCACAAGGGTTCCATAATTAAGAGGCTTATATAGCATTTAAAGTTTATTTGTTTGTACAGTACAATTTACAGTTTACAGTTCTTTCACCTCCAGCCAGCCTTCTGTATCTGATTCCACATTCCAATCCAACTAACCACAGATCGAAAATATGTGGGGGAAAAAACCCATAAAGAGTAAGAGTACAGCAAAAGCCAAAATAGACACATGGGATCTTATTAAACTAAAGAGCTTCTGCACAGCAAAATAAACTATCATCAGAGTGAACAGGCAACCTACAGAATGGGGGAAATTTTTGCAATCTATCCATCTGACAAAGTGCTAATATCCAGAATCCACAAAGAACTTAAACAAATTTACAGGAAAAAAACAACCCCATCAAAAAGTGGGCGAAGGATATGAACAGACACTTCTCAAAAGAAGACATTTATGCCGCCAAAAGACATATGAAAAAAAGCTCATCATCACTGGTTATTAGAGAAATGCAAATCAAAACCACAGTGAGATACCATTTCATGCCAGTTAGAATGGTGATCATTAAAAAGTCAGGAAACAACAGATGCTGGAGAGGATGTAGAGAAATAGGAACACTTTTACACTGTTGGTGGGAGTGTAAACTAGTTCAACCATTGTGGAAGTCAGTGTGGCGATTCCTCAAGGATCTAGAACTAGAAATACCATTTGACCCAGCCATCCCATTACTGGGTATATACCCAAAGGATTATAAATCATGCTGCTACAAAGACACATGCACACGTATGTTTATTGCAGCACTATTCACAATAGTAAAGAATTGGAACCAACCCAAATGCCCATCAATTATAGACTGGATAAAGAATATGTGGCACATATACACCATGGAATACTATGCAGCCATAAAAAATGATGAGTTCTTGTCCTTTGCAGGGACACGGATGGAGCTGGAAACCATCATTCTCAGCAAACTAATACAAGAACAGAAAACCAAACATCACGTGTTCTCACTCATAAGTGGGAGTTGAACAATGAGAACACATGGACACAGGGAGGGGAACATTACACACAGTGACCTGTTGTGGGGTGGGGAGCTAAGGGAGGGATAGCATTAGGAGAAATACCTAATGTAGATGTTGGGTTAATGGGTGCAGCAAACCACCATGGCACGTGTATTCCTGTGTAACAAACCTGCACGTTCTGAGCATGTACCCATTTAACCAAAACTTAAAGTATAATTAAAAAAAAAGAATAGGAATACAACAATAAAAATACATATAAGAAACAATGGAGTATAACAGCTATTTACATAGCATTTGCATTGTATTAGGTATTCTAACTCATCTGGAGATGATTTAAAGTACATGGGAAGGTGTGCCAAGGTTATATGCAAATACTATGCCATTTTATAATAGGGACTTGAGTATTTGCAGATTTGGGCATCTCTGGGAGGTCCTGGAACCAGTCCCCTCGGATACCAAGGTACGGCTATATTTCATGAAATCCTCGCCTTGTTAAGCAAGTTATTATTACTGATTCCATTTTATTGATGAGGGAATTGAAGCTTAGCAAAGTTGTACAGCAGTTAAGTGGGAGAATCAAAACCTGAATACTGCTTTTGCCCCATGAAACCAGTGAGTTTCCCACTCTAGCAGGGCTGGGTCTTGCCTCAGTGGCCTCAGCCATGTAAAAAAGTGCATGTCAATCCTTAGGATGTGTCCTGCTCCAGTTCTTCCCATGCAACCTACATTTCGCAAGTGGCTCATTTTCTTTTTCTATTTGGTTGCAAAATGTGCATAACGCCTTTCCCAGCTAACTTCCTTCCTAACATGGTCCAGATAGATTAGATTAGCCGCATCGATATACAGGTGTCTGGGATCAGTAAAACATTGTGACTGGACTGGTACAGCATTATGCTGATAATTAATTTTATCCATTTGTGGGTCATAGCCTCTGTAGGCTGAGATGCAGAGGAACAAAGAAAATGAGTTCTCTGGATTCATAAATTTCATTTCAAAGTTATCAGTGATATTTAGATAAGGGTGTGCTTTTGCCAATAAAGGGAAATTTGTTTGGGGATTGGATGAGGCTTGGTGGAAGGAGAGATTTGGTAACATCATTTGGAGGATGCAGGAAGAAAAGTCTAAAAAGAGTCATGTAAAGGGTGTGGCATCTGATTTCCACTGAAGCACGAGGGATGCTGGGTTCCAATTGCCCCAACGTGAATTTGGAAAAGGTATCTCCTCTGATTGTGCAGAGCATAGCTAGTAGAGAAAACCCAAATCCCATAGGCTCAGAACTCGATGGCTGGCATCTCTACTGGACTCTAGCCCTCCTCGCCCCTTGTTTTTGTCCTTTATGCAGTGTACAAACTTCACTGTCTGCAGCAGTTCTCAGGATGAAAGAAATGCTGTTTCATCATGAGATCCTGTTTCTTGATGTTTTAAAAGATTGAATTTGGAAGTGAATAAAACAAAATCCAAAAAGCCAACAGAAAAGGTTCTTGGGGAACCAACAGTTTTTACAAAGTCCAGAGGCTTAGAGTGCCATAAAAGCTCCAGCCCTCACTCAGAGCCTTCTGACCGGGTGCAGCAGCAGACAGGTGGATTGCAAGACAGGAAATAAAAGGAATTTTCAAACAGACATCCAGGCCTTAAGAAGTCAGCAGCCAGGAGGGAACCTTGTACCTCTATCTCCATAGTTCCCAGAGACAAAGATACCATACCAATGAGTAGTGATTTGATGTAGCATTCATCAAATATAATGAATTCATCAAATATAATGAATATAGCATTCATGTTTATAATGAAACATTCATGTTTATAATGAAAACTTCGTGTAATAAAAATCTGAATTCAGAGGTTTTATTTTCAATGGTTGATATTTTTAAGTGTTAAAGTTTATAGGAGAAAGTTCTGGTTATCCAGAAAATTCGTGTATGTAAGATGCTTAATTTCTCAATGAGGTTAGCTAAGCAAAGATTTGCAGAAAAATTACTCTAAAGATATTTTATTACAAAATTTATAAATAAAGGAATAGCACTAAATAGGTCCTTCTTTGGAGTAAGTCATTTTGTATGTAGGCATTCCTAAATATGTTTTACGTGATAGAGATTTAGTAATATGCCAAATGTCTAGAACAATGCTTTTCAAACTCTGTTTAATGAAGTATTAATCTTAGTTTATCAGCATATTAATCAGCATTCTCTGAAACAAATATGTCTCTTTAAATAAATTTGGGAAATACCAGGGTTAACAAAGTGAACAGGCTTCTTTATTGCAGGATTTCTCTGGGCTTTTAATATAGCAAAATGCACCGTGGTTTCCCAGAAGGGGAGCATAATATTCAATGCCAGTCACACTTATGTCTGAACTCATTAAAAATCAACTCCACTTTGCCTACCCTGTTCCTTTACACATTGGTGGGGGTGGTCTGCTTTTCCTTTGGAGGAGGCTTGGATGAGGCTATGATATTTGATCACTTTCAGATAATGAAATTCCTCTTGCTATAAAAACAGACTTAATTCCAAAAGCATATGCACAATATACTGTGCAAAAATTAAGATTCCAAAGAAGTGCATTAACCCTGGACTTCTCCCAGGTCAGAGAAGGTTCACATTGGAAGCCTGTGTCCCAGGGAAATTGTGGCTGTCCTCTCCTTGTGCACTTCCTCCCTTTGGTAACTGCATTTAACTCCTTGATAGGGCGCAGTGTAGGTAAGAGGCTAGGCAGAAAGACAGTTGTGACGTAGCTCTGTTGCTTTCTGTCAGCTTGGCTGATGTTAAAGCTTACTCCTTCCATGATGGTGCTTTGAGGGGTGTCCTCTCCAACAGTTCCATTGATAGGGAACACATGTGTCTTTTTACCCTGGGGGTGGTCTTCTTACATAGGCAGGATCAAGACCATCTCCCTTTCTTTTGTGGCTGGGCCTGGTCCAGGGAGGAGTAATCATGCCTCCCCCTTAGTCCACTGTCAGAGAGGATAGCCAGTCCTTCTCCCTCCCAGCCCATGGTAATTGGTTCTAGAGTCCATGAGAGATTTCTCATGAGGAGGAGGAAGAAAATGCTCTGCACTCTAACTGAAGAAATCCTTTATGTATCTTTGAATTGCACCAAAGAATTCAAGAGATGTGAAAGAGTTTCCCAAGACTGTTGCTTAGGAATTGGGGAACAAGAAGGAAGTGCTGTCTTTCACTCAGATATCTGAGGACCACCAGATTGGTGACTCGGTTGAAATAGACACAGGTGTAGTCCTATGTCAACATTTAGCGTTACATATTTCAACACAGAAGATAACAGAAGATACCCTCGAACGTGCATGCGCCCATGTGCGCGTGTACACACACACACACACACACACACACGCACCCCTCTCAGTACCATACCATAATTCTCTGAGCTGTTGGTCACTCTCACACACAGTCTGCATTCCGCACTGTCTGCTCTGTCCATGACCCTCAACAACAGCTCCCATTGTTCTGCAAAACTGCTGTCTTCAAGGCCAACCTTTTCTTTCTGATTGTGGTCAATTTACATTTTTTGTTTGTTTGTTTTTTTAGCACTTGTGCTCTCTGACCACTTTAGGAATATCCCTTCTGATTTGAACAACATTTTGCTATCCAAGTTCTGTCTACTTTTTTAACCAGTTCTTGCTCCGTGTATCTCCTTTTGCTTGTTCTCAAGTAAGGGAGTAACAGGGATAAACTCCCACTCCTTGGTAAATCTTTCTATCATTTTTGGAAATCTCATCCATTGTAGTAAATGCTCTTAAATCTTCATCTTCAGGCCGTGACTTCCATCTAGCCTCCATTCACGTTTCCAGGTTTATGTCTGCAATGAGCATTCCGTGGCTCTACATAGATGCCCCACCATACCTAGAACCCATGTATCCCAAACTCAATTCTTTCTTTCCCAGGACATTACTTCCTGCACTTCCTTAGTCTGTCAATGGCACTGTTATTCTCTTGACCATCTAGACTTGAAATTTTGGGGTTTGGACTCCTCCTGCTCCCTTGCTTTATATGTAATCAGACATCAAGTCTCAATCATTCTTTTCTTTTAATGCTTTTTTCAGCTTTCGTTCTACTGCCTGTCTTGTTCATTTATTTTTCACATCACGAAAGATGGTGTGGACATTTTTTCTCTCTTCACTTTTTATTTCTGCATGTAATATGTTTTGCGTACTTCACCTGAAGTCGTCCTAAAACATGGCTTTCATTCTGTTAATTCCTGGTGCAAAATACATGGCTCACAATTTCCTGGTGAATTTAATCCAAACTTAGCCCAGAATCCAAACCTCTTGGTAATCTGGCCCCCATCTCCCTCTCTCACTCTGTACTCCACTTTTCCTTTTATACAAACACTATGCTTGAGTCAGACTGGTATCCACATTTTTATACTGAACACATCAAATCTACTTCCCACCCCTCTGCTCTTACTGGAATCTTGAATATCTCAAATAAGATATATGTACTCTAAACCTGTGTAAAATGCATGTCTGCAGCATTGTCTCATTTTATCTGTTTCCTCATTTTATTTTAATTGGTAAAGAAGTATACATTAATAATTTCTAAGAGTCAAAAAGAAAGGGACAATATTTTATACTTCTTTATATATTCCAAAATGCTGAAAACCATGCCTTACAAGCAAAGTATATACTTTTAAAAAAACTTTTATTTTAGGTTCAAGGGTACATGTGCAGGTTTGTTAAATAGATAAACTCGTGTTGTGGGGGTTTGTTGTACAGATTATTTTGTCACACCAGCTACTAAGCCTAGTACCTAATAGTTGCTTTTTTACTGTTCCTCTCCCTCCTCCCACACTCCACCCTCAAATAGGCCCCAGTGTCTGTTGTTTCTCTTTGTGTTCATGTGTTCTCGTCATTTAGTTCCCACTTCTAAGTGAGAACATGCACTATTTGGCTTTCCATTCCTATGTTAGTTTGCTAAGGATAAGGGCCTCCAGCTCCATCCACATTCCTGCAAAGGACATGATCTCCTTTTATTTTATGGCTGTGTAGTATCCCATAGGATATATATACCACATTTTCCTCATCCAGCCTACCATTGATGAGCATTTAGGTTGAGTCCATGTCTTTGCTATTATGAATAGTGCTGCAATTAACATACGTGTGCATGTGCCATTATGGTAGAGCGATGTATTTTCCTTTGGGTATATACCCAGTAATGAGATTGTTGAGTTGAATGATAGTTCTGTTCTTAGCTCTTTGAGGAATCACCACACTGCTTTCCACAGTGGTTGAACTAATTTATACTTCCTCCAACAGTGTATAAGCATTCCTTTTTATCTGCAACCTTGCCAGCATCTATTATTTTCTGAATTTTTAATAATAGTCATTTTGATTGGTGTGAAATGGTATCTCATTGTGGTTTTGATTTACATTTTTCTAATGATCAGTGATATTGAGGGTTTTTTTCATAGGCTTGTTGGCCTCATGTATGTCTTCTTTAGAAAAGTGCCTGTTCATGTTCTTTGCCCACTTGTTTTTAATGGGGTTGTTTGATTTTTTTTCTTGTAAATTTCTTTAAATTCTTTATAGATGCTGGATATTAGACCTCAGATGCATAATTTGCAAATATTTTCTCCCATCCTGTAGGTTGTCTGTTCACTCTGTTGATATTTTCTTTTGCTGTGTAGAAGCTCTTAAGTTTAATGAAATACCATTTGTCAATGTTTGCTTTTGTTGAGATTGTTTTTGGCATCTTCATCATGAAATCTATGCTAGTTCCTATGTCCAAAGTGATATTGCCTAGGTTGTCTTCCAGGGTTATTATAGTTTTTGGTTTTATATTTAAATTCTTAATCCATCTTGAACTTTGCATATGGTGTAAGGAAGTGGTCCAGTTTCAGTCTTCTGCATATGGCTAACCAGTTTTCCCAGCACCATTTATTGAATAGAGAGTCATTTCCCCATTGGTTACTTTTGTCAGCTTTGTTGAAGATCAGATGGTTGTAGGAGTGCAACCTTATTTCTGGGCTCTGTATTCCATTCCATTGGTCTATGTTAGTTTGCTAAGGATAAGGGCCTCCAGCTCCATCCACATTTCTGCAAAGGACATGATCTCCTTTTATTTTATGGCTGTGTAGTATCCCATAGTATATATATACCACATTTTCCTCATCCAGCCTACCATTGATGAGCATTTAGGTTGAGTTTTTGTACTAGTACCATGATGTTTTGGTTAGTGTAGCACTGTAGTATAGTTTGAAGGGTTATGTGAAGCCTCCAGTTTTGTTCTTTTTGCTCAGAATTGCCTTGGCTATTCGGGATATATATATATATGTTCCATATAAAATTTAAAGTAGTTTTGTCTACTTCTGTAAAGAATGTCATTGGTAGTTTGATAGGAACAGCATTGAATCTATAAATTGCTTTGTGGAATATGGCCATTTTAAACTAATTTGATGTTGATTCATTGAAACATAATAGAGTCAATCATTAACGGCCTAACAAACCTGGATATAAAATTTCCTCATTTTCCCCAATGAATAACAAGGATTTGTGTTTCTCTGTGTTGAAATTTGCTTTGCCTTCTCTGTCAGTGCCAGCTCCATCTATTTTAAGTGCTTTTGCATGGCGTGGGGATATAAGTTGAGGGTTTGCCATTACACTTTCAAACCAACTCACCTTGATTTTCAAAAGTTAACCTAGATAGTTACATCTATGTAGCATTGCTTGCTCTCCTTTGTTAATTCAACATTTGAAGGCTGATT
This sequence comes from Pan troglodytes, assembly GCF_028858775.2. Lineage (NCBI taxonomy): Eukaryota > Metazoa > Chordata > Mammalia > Primates > Hominidae > Pan > Pan troglodytes. Next base: position 107,856,896 of record NC_072412.2, on the reverse strand, counting down.
GGCTATTTGAAAATCTTAACATTATAATGACTGCCAAGGGGTGTAACAACGTTGATACTGATGGTCATTTGCTTTATCAATTCTCTTATTGAGTATGATCATTCTTAAATTTTTTGAGAATACATATAGCAAAAGCAGTAGTCTAGCTGTAAAGGAGAGATGAATTCTGTGAATGTATCTCGCAGTGGCTTATCAGATATCTTGGCTAAATTACTTGAACTTTCTGTGCTTCACTTCTTTTCTAAGACAAAAGAAAATAAAAATGTCCACCTATCACATACTCTGTTTTAGAAAGAAAGGAATGAAACAAAACATTGGTAATGTTTTATGTATTGTGATCAATTGCAAGTTTTTCAAGTGGTAAGTAGGAAAAATGAAGGCATCCGGTTTTTACCAGACTGTAAGCTGCTAAGTTTGTGTTTTTCTTACTATACTTTAAAATTGTATGCACTTGATCTGTCTTGCACACAGATTTGTTCCAGAATATTAAGCAAAAATTTAAATTTTAAATATCAAATGATACTTTAAAAACATATCTCAATTCTCATAATTGTTTTTTGAGGGTAATAGAAGCCCTCAACACACGCAGTGTGCTTATTAAATCAGGTAATGCTGAGAGGTGTTTATTTAGTCCAGAGGATAGTGTGTGTTCAGGAAATGCTACCATCCTATTAAAATTATTTTTCATTAAATCCTTATAAAATTAACAATCTAAAGGAAATTATATAGAAATATTAATGTTAGCTGAATTTGAGTTTATGGATAATTTTTTTCTACTTCTAAGTTACCATTACTTATTTCATAAATTTACTCCTTCATTTAGAAACCTTTCTATTGAATCTCTCCTATATGCTAGGCACTTTGATGAGCCCCAGTCATGAAAATAAAAATAAGGCCAACATGAGCCTTTCCTGGTAAAACTTAGTCTACATTTTTAAAAGACTCATCGTAAATACTTTAAAGACATTTCAGTAATTGTTCTCTAACGTTTTCTAACTACCAGCTTCTAATAGAAGTGTTTATATTTACAAACTGCTATAAGCATAGGGAGACACAACTACATTATTCTTTTGGATCTGAATTCTTACAAGTAACTCTTCGGAGAGGCTGTCTGTGTACCTTGTCTTTTTATAGATATGACTGCATGACTCACTCAAGCTCAGGTAGGCTGTAGATGGCATTTGGGATCATTTAAAGAACGAGCACACATACGGAGCTGATTTGTCCACTGGTTGGGATTTCTGAAAAGAAGATGTGATAAATATCTCTGCAGGCATTCCCTAAATGGAGAGCAACTGCTTTTCTTATTTTTGATGTTGATTAGAGGTAGTTAGTAGTTTCCATATTTCATATTATAAGAATAAATTGATGTTTTTTCTACTACCTTATTGAAAGGCTACTATTGTGAAATTATATCATTTCTGGGTTTAAACACATTAAATCTGTTTTCCTCTGTGTATTTATGTGTGTTAACAGAAACATGTGGTTCTTCCTTGGAAAGGTATCCTAGGATACAAGAGGCCATCCACATGGCCTCTGCTGGGATGGAGCACAGTTTCTTTCTCTGTGCTGGGTCAGGCACATTTCACTGGCATTTTCAATATTCTTTACTTGAGAAGAAGATATATTTGCCTCACAAAACCAGTTGTGTGATTAAAATGGCACCCCGATTTTCACCTGATTAAAATATTCAGCTCATTGTATGCAATGACATGAAAAACGTAAAGGACTTGAGATAATTCATATAGATTCACATGACAATTGTACACTCGGCTCTCATCCATTGTTTCCCCAAAAGCCTTCAAATTTCTTTAATTTGATAATAATATAATTTTAAGGAAGATTTTTTTTTCATTTAAAGTGCTGTGCTTATTTATTTATTTATTAGCTCATGCAATTGTGTGTGTGAATTGGTCAAAAATTAGAACCCTAGGAAACCAGAGAGGATGTGGGAGCTGCACAAAAACCATGGCATCCCTATTTCTATGTATCAGGGATGAGATTTTTACTGCACACCCAACTTGCAAGTTACACTTTTCAACAAAAGAACTCAAGACAAATACAGAAGTCAAAAATGCATAATTCAGACCCAGCACAGATCTACAGTACTCCTCAAATTCCAAGAAGATTCAGTCTCAGAGTAATAAGTACCAGTTTAAATTTTATAGGACACATGGAGAATACAGACCGCGTTTGTAGTACTCTCATTTAAAACTTAGAATTTAGGGGAAACTTTGAAGGAATCACATAGGTAAGGAATTAGCACTTACTAAATATAATGATGAGGGGCTTCTACAGTAGGAAAAGCATCCCAGTGCAGAACAGGATGGGATGAGAATAGTAAGAGATGCTTCAGAGCATCTGCTTAGTCTAGACAACCCAAGAAGAGAAACCTGAGCGGGACTTGAAAGAGTTCTCATCAACATAGTTGCCAAAGGATTTTTAATAGTGTTTCAGTGAGAGGAACTGTCCTTTATAGCTGTTTTCTGTATATATGTTCATTAATTAAAGCACTACTGCTAGTAGCTTCACTCTTGCTGACCACCTATTTGCCAGTTACCAGGCTAAACACTTATTTTAACATCATGTGGTGGATTGTCATACTCTCTTATTATATACATTTCATCGAGGGCCAGAGAAATGTAAAAAAAAAAAAAACATGCCCAAAGTCACACAGCTCTTAATTGTGAGACCTTGAATTGAAACCTTGGTCTTCCTGCCTCCTTTCCATGTTACCGTACTTTTAATCACACTGATACCCCAACTTATTTTATATCAGTACTTGAAAATTAGTTTTTTTGTTGTTAATTGTTTCAATTGAACAATTCAATTATGTGTTGTTATAAATAAATGTCGGGCTTAGATATTTATCACCAGTGACTTGGGTTTATACAGTTACATAATCTATTTTGGACTTTAAGACATTTTTGAATTATCAGGATTCCATATTCAAATGGAGTTCCTTCTGGGAAAGGTGGCATTAAAAGGCAGAATTTGGTTGAACAAGTCGATTTCTTCTGTATTTGTGATGGTAAAAGCTAAGCTGCTATGACAAAGAGACCGTCACTTAAAGAAGATAGAAAGTTATTTTTCTCTTATTGTAGTTCAACCAATTTATTCTGACAGAGTAGCTTGGCTTTGTTATGTTATTCAGAGACCCAGCATATTTCCATGTTGTTGCTCTGCTATCCTTTAGGGCTTTATTGTAGCTGACCACCATTATGTACCTGTTTTAGCTTATGAGGAAATGAGAAAAAAGGAATGGTGGAGTACATAACTGAGGTTTTATGGCCAAGCTTTGGAAGTAGAACACACTGTTTTTACTCACTTCCATTGATAAGAACCTAGTCACATGACTAAACCTAAAAGCAAAGGAGGCCTGGAAATATAGTTTCTAGCTGTGCAGCCCAATGCCTAGGGCAAGAGTAGAGAACTGATTTTGAGGGAAAGCTTGTCTGTCGCACACTGGAAGGAGTCGTATTCTAAAAAGACAGGATTGGTTAAACAAATGGATTTCCAAGCAAAATACTGTGAAAAGGACAAAGACTGTACATGAAGTGGATATGCCCAGAGGAGATAATGCATGTGCTGTGGTTTGAATGTGTCCCCCCAAAAGCATATGTTGGAAACTGAATCCCCAATGCAGCTGTGTTAAGTGGTGGGGCCTAATGAGAGGTGATTAGGGCATGAGGGCTCTGATGCCTCAGGAATGGATCAATGCTGTTATCATGAGAGTGGGTTCATATTCATGGAATGGATTCCTTATAAAATAACAAATTTGGGCCCCTTTTCTCTCTCTATCTCTCTTGCTCTCTCTTTGGCCTTCCACTTTCTGCTATAAGATGATACAGCAAGAAAGCCCTTGCCAGATGCTGACCCTGATCTTGGACTTGCCAGCCTCCAGAGCCAGGAGCCAATTAATTTCTGTTCATTATAAATTACCCAATCTCAGGAATTTTGTTACAGCAGCTGAAATGGACAAAGACATCATGTCACTTCACAGTATGGTCAGGGCTTGGCTCTTCCTGCCTGTCAGATTCTTTTTGTCATATTTACAACTTAAGTGCAACTTAAATGTAATGTTTTCTGTATTGCCTGAGGAATATTCAAGAAAGAGGGAGTTAAGAGTAGGACCACTTGGGACCTCTGTGAGCTAATAACTTATTCATACAGTTTACAAATATTTTACATGTATTTCATTTTATTTTAGCCTCCCAAACTAGGTTACTCTGATGAGGCTCATTATACAATGCTTTGTACTTGAAATTCAGACAATGACTTGAAGGAACAGGGGTTTAACTTCAAATCAAAAGCCACTGTACCTTTCATTACCCTCATTTTGGGGTCTTAAAGCCAAAAGAGAGCATTTAGTTGATTTTTTATTTTCAGGTTGCCAAGAATAAAGATTCTTTGAATCTTAAATACAAAGCAAGCAGAACTTGCATGGCTTGTAGAAAATTATTTCCTAACTAAAAATAAGACTTCCTGGCAGGAGCTATTTGCTGTATCAGAGCTTTAGGGCTTCTCATTGGCAAAACCTTGTCCCCAGCGGTTTGTCTATCTTCATTGTACTCTAAACAAACTCTTTCTTCATTAAGTGGATGGCTCTGTAGGTAATGGAAGGATAGGCTGGCTGCTACTCATGGAAAGGGTTTTTTAATAATGGAAAAAAATAAACTGTCTTGATGCTCAAGTTCTTGAGCCCAAATTAGCAAAGCAGGTGGACAGATCATATTTTTTCTATAGCATAGCTCCAGGAGGATTCTGAGCTGTCTTTGTTAGTTGTCCTAGTTTCTTTTGACTGATATTCAACAAAGAAATCTTCATCTTATAACTTTATTGCTGTTTCTTCTAAAGAGTCTTTTTATGATGGGGAAAGAACAGGGCTGTTGTGTTTGGCCACATGGATTGTATGGGGTACAATTGCAGAACAACTTGGGAATGTGAAGGCAACAAGTGACCCTTACCATTTCTTGTTTATACTAGGGTAAAGGGATATGGGACTTGAAATTATGCTCCTTTTTTTGTTATAAGTTTTCTCATACATGCATGTAATCTGTCCTATCTATGCAAAGGGGAAAAAAATCACCAGGAATTGGATTGCTATTGCGACAGAGTCTTCTAGCTAGAATCTACAAGAGTGCCCCTTTCTGTATGAGTGCCCCTTTCTCTACAATGATCAAAGCGTCCACTGTTCATTATCAGTCTGGTGGGATATAAAGACTCGAATTCTTTTAATTTGTGTTTTCCTGATTTCTAGTAAAGCCGAACATCTTTATTCATGTTAATTTGACATTTACATATTCCCCCCACCCTCTGCCACCCTGAGAATTATCTTTTCAGAACCCTTGCCTATTTTTACATTTTGCCCTTTGCCTTTTCTCCTAATGATTTGAAGAAACACTTTTCATGTTATGGACCTTAAACATTTCCTATTATGTATTTTGATAATTTTTTTAAATAAGAGGGTAAAAATTATTCTCTTGTATTGTTTCTCCTAATTTTGTTTATTCCATTAAAGTTTGCATCTTCAATCCTTCTGGAATTTACATGTTATTCTGTGGTAGGCATTTAAAAAATGTTTTAAAAAATTTTATGTGTTACAAACATTCCAATTATACTCTTTTAGTCATTTTTAAATGGTAGGTATTTATCTTTCCTCTCCTGTAGCTGTTTCTTCCAGCAATACTTACTGAGTAGTTCATAGCTGAGGAGAACTGGCACTGCAGTAGTTGTCCTTACAAGTTGTGTGTTTTCCAAGAAAGGGTGTTTTTCTATGAAAGAGGGAGACTATAAACCAGATACGGTGGGAAGCAGAAAATTGGTCTATTATTTTGAAAGATGCAAATATCAGCTCTTGAATTTGCCGGGAAATGTTTATTTTAGTTGAGCAATGTTAACAGTAGAGGTAGGCAAGGAAAGCATGCTTTGCAGAGTGAAGACATGTCTTTATTATATAATGTGTGAGCCGGGGAAAGCATTATTTTATAGAGCAGGGAGTAGCAAAGATAACAGAATGACTGCATTTGGTTGGCCATATGCTTTATATTCTGTTTTGAATTAAGATCGCTATATATAGAGATATTTTATCTGTACCTTCTAAACTCCTGTTCATAATCTTGCTGAGAGTTATGTATGTTATCTGTAAGAAGCATTTTCTCCCTATGATGCTGATAAAAAATAACAATGCAGGTGCAGGGAGACAGCCAGCATTTCTGGTAATATTCTTGAGATAGACTATGCTATGAAGTGGTAAAAGCATTGTGTTAAAATTTCCATTGTAAAATAACACATTTTATAAGTGTGCCTTTTAAAGAGAGCCTTTCCCCAATCAGAACAAAATGCTAATATATCCTTTGCATTTATCTTGTAAAATTACATTCTAGATTTCTTGATCCTAATTACATACTTTGGATGATTTTCCTGCTTCCAGTGACATTTGTTAAAGGTGTATTTTCTTAAACTTTGTGTTTAAAAAAGGACTTTCTGGTCCTCTTTTTGGAAGATGACCTGTTGTGAAGGAGGGAATCAGAAATAATTAAGACAGTATCAGAAGGGTTGAAGTAAGAAAAGTAAATACTGAGTCATAAAACCCAGGAAAACTGTGTCCAGGTTTTCTTGGTCATTTAGTGGCTCCATTCATTTGCACAGCTCCAGAAATCAAAGGGACCGCTTTTGGTTAGGGGCATTATTTCATAATCTTTTTTTTTACTTGTTAGTCACATGTGCAGCTAATGCTATAAATGCATATTCCCCATTTAGCAGTTTCACCAGCCTCATTCAAATTCCAAAGCAGAAAATTGGTTGGAGTCTTCCGTAAGCCTTGCTACTCAGTGTGGTCCTCACACCAGAAGCATCAGCATCTCTTGGGAGCTGGCTAGGAATGCCCAACCCAGAAGTATTGAGTCAGAATCTGCATTTCTTACAAGATTAATGTTTGAGAAACACTTTTCTGTAGCACTGATGGAACAAATATAATTTGGCTTTTAATTTCTATCATCTTTAGTTCGTCTGATAAGTACACTAGACATTTCTTTGAACAGAAAACAAACAAGCAATATAAACCCAAAAAAAACCAGTTTGGCCACAGTATGATGAAACAGAAAAATCTGTACAGTAACCGGGTAATAGACATTTCTACAATGCAATTGCTACTTCAGGGCTTTGGAGTCTGACAGATGTGGGCTGGGATCTTGGGGTTGTCATTTACCGTTTTTTTTTTTTTTAACCAGCGAGTTACTGAACTTTTCTCTTCCTCAGCTGCAGTGAAGTGTTCTGCCTCTGAGTTCCATCGTCTTTTGAGTCCACCATGCTTTCCACTCCATTAAGCAGATAGGCAACATAGGTCATAGGTGTACAGAACTGTATTCAGTCCTGCTATTCTTTTCAGCAATGTGCATTTTATTTTATATGTACTACCTTTCTAAGGACAGACACATGAACCAGACACATAAGTCACATAAATGAGCAAGAGGTAAGGGAAAATTAGGGGAAACTTGTGTAAAAGCACTGTGAGGTTATTTTAATAGTTTAAATAGCATTAATAAATCTCTAACTAATTACATTAATAAGTCTCCAGCTAATTTGCTCTAAAAATGAATCAATGATCCTGGCTGTCTGCCATATCACCGTCTATACTTTGAATCTGTCTTCTTGGCTATAACAACGTGGAAATACTTCTGGTGAAAATATAATGCTCTCACTCATTGACAGCTTATAAATATGTATATTATTATAAACTGTGTTCATAAAATACATCTTAAAGAAAGAGGGAAGTTCAGTTTCTCTCTGAAATATCATCTGATTGAGATGTGAGATATATAAATGGCTTTTAATGGAAAGAAACAGTGTCAAGCATGCTGATGAAATGTGTATCTTCTACAGTTTAGAGTAACAGTCCGGAAAACAAATGTCGCTGCAATAAAAGTGCATGTTGAAAGGATATACAAGACAGGAGAGAAGATGGAAACATTCTTTATATTCTACACATTTTAAATCATCTCTGGAAAAGTAGTTGCAACCTGTTTTATTTTGAATTGTGGCATTTGTTAATCCTTGGATTAACCTTTATCTCATCTCTTAAAGCCATCACTTTGTATATTCTTGTTAAATCCTTTCTTTAATATATTTTAGAAGATTTTGACTGAGTGCAGCCTTTACAATACAAATTTCTTATGTTCCAATTATTTCATTTAGTAAGCATGCAATTCAATTAAGACACAAATTCAATGATAATAAAGAAAACGTTGCCTATGAAACACATCCCAGGTACATAAATGGTAACTAACTAGATTTAGGGGAGTATAAATAGCTGCATAATTAAAACTTAAGTAGATCTTAAAAACATGACTATTTAGGTAATATGTGTCCTTAATACCAGTTTAGAGTGAATGCCAAGACAGATTTCCTCAATAGATGTGGTCCAAAAATCTGCATATGTATATAGTTGTAAGTCAAATCACTTCTTTATTGAAATCAACACCTCACTTTAAAAAGATGTTTTAGATTTGTTATTTTAAACTCATAATTATTATTTGTTAATTTACAGAAGATTGAGTGTTCAGGGGTCAGTTCTACACTATACATATTTTTCCTTGAAAGGCTGAAGACAGTTTTTTAGAAATGTATTTAATTTATGGCTTAGATGACTTAAAAATTCTGGTAATATCAAAAAATTTTTAGCTTGATTTGAACCAGGTTTGTAATTCTTTTTTTTTTTTTTGAAGTGTAAAAAACCCCAAGTAGTTTAGAAATCTGGTGCAAATACTCCTTCTGCTGAAACAGGGTTTGCACCAAAGTAACAGATGTTCAATTGTGAATTGTGACATTCACCACTCCTCAAGGGGATGGGCATGCGTTCCTCGCAGGGACGAGGGACAGCCTCTATTCCCAGGGATTTATTCTCTTCCAGAGCCTCTCCGGGGCTTTTGCTGGGGCTGGAGAAAGACACACCCAGCTCAATCCCCTCCCCTGTGCAGAGGGTCTCCTGCTGCTCGGATGCAGGGAACCCACCTCACGTTTTTCAGATGTTCTCAGAGAAAGAATGCCCCGCTCTGCAGACATGTGAGTCTCTAGGGTTTTTGAATGTCGGCAAATGTGTGTGGGAAGGTCTCAGGTGAGTGGGAGTGTGAGATAACGCTCTATCAGAAAGTCTTCCTTGTGGTGGACAACACTAAGCTGAGCAAACAACAGAGAAGATGGGAGTCCTGCAGCCTGCAGTGTTCCTGGCAGCCTCCTCTAGGCCTGGTTTGCCAGCAGTACCTGTGAGGCGTGATCACACAGGAGAATGGCATTCTTGGGACCCAGTGCGGCCCCCTCTGTGCTCCTTTGCAGTCCTGCGCAACCAACTCTCAGCACTCCAGCGCCTTTCCAGTCCCCTCCTGCTGGGAGGCCCTCTGAGAGCTCAGCACTCTCCAGCCTGGCTTCTCTGGGCCTTTCTCACTTCGGCATGAGTGAAGGGAATCACCCTGCACCTGCTCTAGGCTGGTGATGCAAATGAGAGTTCCGCATCCTATGTCCATGTGGACTTACTAGACACCCACTTTACCAAGAGGCTGCAAGAAAACACGCTTACTTGTTAGCTTTCTTTGCTCAATGTGAATTGTTTGACCCTGGGCACATTTCTGACTCCTATTCCAGAGGTCCTTTAGAGGGTGGACAATGCACAGTCCTGGGGGAGGGAAACCAGGCACTAGCCTGAGATCAGGCTCTTCTTTCCACAGCCTGGAAAACTCCACTCACTTGTACTGTTTGGCTTCCCGGGGCAGTGCACCTCGTTCTGTTTGTGCCAGCAATCGTTTGCTCTTCAAATAGGGTCAGGCTTCCTGTTTGCGTCCGGTGAGAGTTCTCAGTCTGTCAAAGGGTCAGCAGGCATTGATGGGCTATTTACTGCAAGCAAAAGTCTTCCTGAGTCTGTTGAAGGATTTTCCTTCTGCAAAGGCCTGTAATTTTAGGCCATTCTTAATCGTTTTTTCCTGTTCTCATCCCTGATCTGCTGATCCTGTTACCAGAAAGGGGTCCTGATCCAGACCCCAAGAGAGGGTTCTTAGATCTTGTGCAATGAATAATTCGGGCAAGTCCACAAAGTAAAGTGAAAGAAGTTTATTAGAAAGTTAAGAGATGAAAGAATAGACAGAGCAGGGCATTCCCCAAAGCAAGAGGAGGGACGCACTCACCTTAGGTTTGAAGCTTGTTTACGTATAAGACAACAGAGCAAAAAGTCATGGGGAAGGTGTGCTCTACTACAAAGGTTCCTGACAAAGGATTGCCAAGCTTTGTGTAACTATTGTCTTCCACAAGAATTTATGTTACTATCTTTAAAGCAAAACTAATTCTTAAACTATGAATGCTTTTACTGTTAAGATATCGGGACATCAGGACATTTGCTGGGTCTGTTAAAAGTCCTGGGTCTGTTCGGTAAATATTACTCATCTGTTCCCTGAATTGTAAACATCCTGTGCCTAAAAATGCCTCACCTGGGAATGCAGCCCAGCAGGTCTCAGCCTCATTTTACCCAGCACCTATTCAAGATAGAGTCACTCTGGTTTCAGTGCCTCTGACAATCCCAAAGTTTTAAAGTCAGGGATCTTGCATCAAAATATCCAGTTGCCTTGAAGAGACACATTTTTCTCTAGAAAATATGTTTTACAAGCTAAGAAATAAGGGATTAAAAAATAAACAAATTTTCTTCCCTGATCCTGATCCTTTTTGACCATAAATTTGCAACATTTGTATTGTATATCTTTATATATCCCTAGGAAGCCCTTCTCAAATGTTAAGGTGCACACGAATCAGCTAAGGATTTTGTTACATGAGATGTAGGTGGTGCCTGGGGTTTTCTACCTCAAACAAGTTCCCAGGTGACCAGGGCACTTATGGCTCACAGACCAAACTTTGAGCAGCAAAGAACAAAGCAAAAAATTTTCAGTGAATGATTGTATTTGGTTATATTGACAGCTAAGTGGATATTAGATCTCTGAATTATTCATAACTTTAATTGATTCATTTGTAAAACTTTAATGACACACTGGAATTTTAATATTATCCTACATGATTAATGGATCATATTGTTTGGCATGATTAAACATTACAGAAAAATATAAATAGATCCCAAAATATAGTTTCCAAAGGAATAAATGCTGCCAAATGATTTTGTGTTTTTTGTTTCAGAAATTCACTGGGCATATATGCAGTAGACTTTGTGAGTAAACCAAATTTATAAATCAGATAATTTTCAAATGATACATTGGTTTGGCCAGACAAAAAAAAATCTTGTTCTGTGGGAGCTCTCAGTATGACAGATACTGTATTCTATGTGGAAACCTGAGATATAGCTGCACATGAAGCAGAGTTCATATTCCTCTGATAATAACAAGACTTTACTTCTCCTACCCAAACAGTGCTTTAAAGTATCACTCATCCATACAGTCTTTTCTACACATGGCTTCTCCATACACAGAAAGTAAATGGAATTCCAGGTTCCAATGTCATAACTCATACACATCGCTGGGGAGATGACAAACGTGTATGTTTCATAAGCTCAGATGTAATTTATGACTAATATGCATTCAATGTGTCTGACATATATATGTATATATATTAATGAAGTATGTACAGAACTTGAGAGAATAATTCTGAACACTGTGAAGATAGTAATGTAATCTCTCAACATTTCAGAAAAAAATGTTGAAAATTGCCTATTATTTAAAAAATTATTTTATTTTATTTTTAATTATAGTAAAATGCACATAACATAAAATGTGCCATCTTAACCATTTTTAAGTGTATGTTTCCATGGTACTAAGTACCTTCACATTTAAGTGTATATTTCCATGGTATTAAGTACCTTCACATTTAAGTGTATGTTTTCATAGTATTAAGTATCTTCACATTTAAGTGTATGTTTCCATGGTACTAGGTACCTTCACATTTAAGTGTATGTTTCCATGGTACTAAGTACCTTCACATTTAAGTGTATATTTCCATGGTATTAAGTACCTTCACATTTAAGTGTATATTTCCATGGTATTAAGTACCTTCACATTTAAGTGTATGTTTCTATGGTATGAAGTACCTTCACATTGATGGTGGTGATGTGTACAACCATCACCACCTTCCATCTCTAGGGCTCTTTCCATCTTGCAAAACCCAAACTCTGCCTGTTAAACCACTCCACATTCTCCACTTTCCCCAGTCCCTGGCAACCACCTTTCTACTTTCTGTCTCTGATTTTGACTAATCTAGATACCTCATGTAAGGTGGACAGTTGTCTACCATATAGTAGTCAAATATGGAAGAGCATAGTTTATTTAACAGTTGAAGATAGATGTTTAAAAACTTGACAAGAAACCAATTAGAAGCACATTAAAAGTCAGCATGATGCAAATAGAGGCTTCAGTTACTCACTGACCTCATTGTTTTGTGTGTCAACAACAGTAAGCTTCCTGGAAAAGTGTCTGGGTTGTGTGTCGACAAGAGTAAGCTTCCTGGAACAGTGGCTGGGTTTTCTACTAATTTATATAGGCAGTATGATGTCATAGAAGATTCTCTTATCTGACTCCATCTTCAGCTATGGGGAGTCACGTGTTTCATCTACAGAATTAGGGAGTTGCACCAGAGATGATCTCCCAAGTTCACTCATTTGCTTAACAATTTAATTCAAGCTCTTCCTAGTAGCAGGCTCTGTTATAGGTGCTGGGGGTACAGCTGTGAACAAAACAGGTAAAAGTCCCTGCCCTGGTGGAACTTGCATTCCAGTGGGGGAAGCTAGACAAAAAAAAGCAAGTTAAATAAAAAAAATGAGGCTGGATGCAGTGGCTCAGGCCTGGAATCCCAGCACTTTGGAAGGTCAAGGTGGGTGGATCGCCTGAGGTCAGGAGTTCGAAAACAGCCTGGCCAACATGGTGAAATCCGTCTCTACTAAAAATACAAAAATTAGCCGGGTGTGGTGGGCGCCTATAATCCCAGCTACTTGGGAGGCTGAGGCATGAGAATCGCTTGAACCCAGGAGGCGGAGGTTGCAGTGAGCCGAGATCATGCTACTGCACTCTAGCCTGGGCAACAAGCGTGAGACTCTGTCTCAAAACAACAACAACAACAACAAAAATGGCATATTAGATGCTGAGGAATGCTTTGGTAGAAAAATGAGTCATAAGGGAATGGTGTGAGGTGGGACCAGAGGAGGCTGCACTGAGAAAGTGAGGGGGCAAGACCTCAGGGGGAGAAGGGAGGGCTGCACAGATGTCTCAGGCAGAGCAGGCAGCACCGGAAAAGGTGGGGGACACTCCTTTTGGACCAGCATATAATTTGGTTAAAGCCTCTCCTGTTTCACCTAATATATGATAAGCACATTTCAAGATAAAACTACTACTTTATTGTCATCAAATATAAAAGTAATTTTTTATTCAGGGTTTTCTAATACTCATCTATAAAGGCATTTCTTTCCCACATGGCATGTGTTACAGGGTGTTTAACTTAAAGCAATTGTAAAAGAAAAGCCTGAAGAAATAAGTCTACAACGATTTACATCATGTTTATTTTTGTGTCAAAATATATGTTAAAATATACATGAGCTATACTAAGGGAATCAAGAGAAGATCATAATTGCTCTTATGACTTGGGATTTAGAATTCTTACATTTTCACCTAAAATCAACTTGTTAATTATTCACAATTTTATGTTTTATTTCTATATGTCAAAATAAAAGAGAAGGGTTCAGATTGATATTTGCAAATGCTTCTCTGAAAATAAAACATTGTAGATGTGGTAGTTTTATTTGCAATAAATAAAAAACCTAACAGAATATAATTGTCACTGAATGTTTGCCTAGAGTTATTTCTTATTTAAATTTCTTGTGATAGCTTGATAGGATATATAGCATTGCAACTTACTGTTTAGGTAAAGTTGTTGTTGATGTGGATGTGAAAGTTATTTTTAGTTTTATTCTTTTCTTCAGCTTGTAGCTCCATATGACTGTGATTTTTTTTCTACTTTTAATCACCTAATAGCTAAAATAAAAACATGTTAAACATTTAGTGTTAACTGTAGTTAGGTTTGTTCAATGTATGTGTAATACATGACTTTGGATACTTAGGTGTAAATTCTTGAGGGATTCATTTATTTAATTTCATGTTTATAGTAGTCTGCCTCTTTCTATTGATTAGCAAAACAAGTGGGAATAAGGATTAGAAAAAATAAAAATAAAATCCCTACATAAACCACAGCACACTCTAATATAGTTTGCACTTTAGTCTCAGGCTATTTTCTCTATCACAATCAGCAACAGCTAATAATAGTATCAGTTAATTGAGCATTTTTTATGTGTCAGAATTTTTGCATTCATTCTTTTGTTTAGCCCTTATAATGACCCTGTGAGTTGGGAATTACTGCCATACTGACTGTCTTGCAGGTGGAGAAACAGAGTTTTAGAGAGCTTAGGTAATTTGCCAATGTGTTTCAGCCAGAAAGAGGTGGAGTCAGTTATCTGAATTCAGACTGTCCTCTTGATATCACTGGATTGATGAGATCTGACTTCTCTGTGCTCTTTCTCTAGCAGGTTCTCATGAGTAATGAGATAGCCATTGGACAGGTCACAGGAGGGAGGACATAACATATGCTATATTTGGCTGGTTTGTCAGTTACTGAATGCTTAAGAAGTAACATAATTCTAAAATAGCATAATTAGTATATTTCTGTTATAAATCTCAAGAATTGTGGCTTACAGTTCTTTAATTCTATCGATGAAGCTGTTTTACCCCACAGACCCTGCCTTCTGCTCTTGCTTTAAATGATTTTTCTCATTTCTAAACATTTCTAGCCTATTCTTGTAGCCAACTCACCTCCTGTCACTGCTGTTCACAAAGAATATTTTTCCAGATTCATAGGACACCAAAAGGTGAAGGAGATTACTTTTTAAAGACATAAACGGATCAAAATGCAAAGCAGAGTACTTACTTTATGTGACCTTGATAAGCTGTTGATTTGCAACCTGCTGTTCCGTGTAAACAGCTCTTTCACCATTAATTTAAAATTCAGGACTTAAAAAATGATCCATATATTTCACAACATATTAAATTTGTATCTGAGAGACAGAGAAACTGAGACAAATATTTTTAGTGGCAACTTGGCTCACCAGATTGACAGATATCAAAGTATGACATTATAGACAAAAAAGAAAAGGGAAATAATTCAGTGGAAATAATACATTTTGAATCAAGATACCCCAGGTCAGATTCCATCTTCTCCACTTACTACCTCTGAGACCTTGAGTATGTCATTTTAACTCTTTAAATCATTTCTTTACCAGGTGAATAGAGATAACTTCTCCCTCAATTAGTTTGAATATTAATGATACCTATAAAATATGGCTTTATCCATCTATAATTATACATTTATTTAATAGAAGTTTCAGTAATATTATTGCATTTTTTTCCAATGCTCTTTACAGGTATTATGGCAAATTACAAATAAATGCTCAGAGGGTTTCCATCTACTCGATCTTATAACTGAGATGGGTTAGGTCTTTGAGGAATAAATGACACAAGTTCTTTCCAGAATAACTAGCACACTAATAGACATATTAGCAAAGTGCACACACACCTCCTTTTTCTGGACTGTTCTTTACCCTTTCCACCTGCTACTGCCTGCAAAGTCCCCTGGAGTCACATCCCTCATGAGGCCCACTCCCCAACACTGGAATTGGGCTAGGAAGGGGGAGCTGGTATAAATGAACCACTTTTTCCTTTGTACTCCCAATATACCTTTTATGGAGCTCTAAATATAGGACCCTTTTATTTTAGTTTGTAATTGCAGTGTTTGTTTATACCTTTCTATTCCCTGGTAGACAGGGAGCTCCTTAAGGACAAAGGTTATCTTCTTAACTTTGGTATCTGTCTTAGTCTGTTCTTTCAGGCAGCTATAAAGAAATATCATAAACTCAGTGGTTTATAAACAACAAGCATTTAATTCTCACAGTTCTAGAGACTGGGAAGTCCAAGATCAAAGCACTGGCAGATTCAGTGCTGTGTGATGAGGGCCCACTCCTCATAGACAGTGACTTCTAGCTGTGTTCTCACATAGTGCAAGGAACAAACAAGCTCCCTCGGGCCTTCTTATAAGAGCACTAATTCCAATTATGAGGGCTCTGCCCTCTTGACCTAATCTCCTCCCCAAATTCCCACCTCCTAATACCATCACCTTGGGGGTGAGGATTGCAATATGTAAATTTTGGAGGAATGTAAACATTCAGACCACAGCAGTACATCAGTGACTAGTACAATGCCTGGAATAGAATCGTCATTTAATGAATTGAATAACAGAAGGCTGTTCAGTTTGAGGAAGCCTTCCACAGCATGCTCAAATAATTCACCCTAAGTTCACCTCTGATCTGTCCACTGTCACAATTCAGAGTTAATCTGGAAAATTTGGAATTAAAACTCCTTTAGTCTTCATTAAATCCTAAATCTCCAATTATAGCCATTGGTAAGTACACACTTAGCTGTTGGAAATGCAACACTTATTTTATTAACCATGACCAAGGCCTGAGAAGCCTTGAGGTAGGATAAAGAAGGAGAATCCAGAAGAGGAGGCTGAGAAGGAGGGACTAGAGAGGGAAGAGGACAGCCAGGAGAGTGGTGTCTTCCAAGCCAAGAGAGCAGCCCATGTTCAGGTAAAGGCAGTTGTCTGCCATGAAAATCCTCATTAGTCACAACTTTAGGATCTTTTATACCTACCCTTACCAGTAGCAAGAAATAGTGGAAAGAATAATGGACAGTGCCCACAAAATATAAGTTCATTTCTCCTATTCATCACCATGTCTCTGCGCCACACATCATCTGTGAAACGGTGATAATAGTCGTTCTAAGCTGTAAGCTTGTTGTGGGGATGAAGTTGTAAAAGTCATGTGAGATTTTCTGCATGGAGTCCTGCATGTCTTAAGTACTAAGTAAACATTAGTTATTAATACTCTTGTTGGTTGCATGATTTAAATGAAATTAGGACAACAGAGCTTAATGTAGTCATGTAAGATTTTGGAGTCTAGCAAACGAAGGATATCCATAAAACTCACAAAGTCTGCTGTGAGTGAGAACTCCCAGGCAGCATTGGCTCCTTCTAGGTCTTCTAAGTGTTAGGGCAAGGTTGGACTCTGACATCTTCCCTGGGGTGCATAACCATTCAAGAGGCAGCCAAGAAAAACAGATATTCTGCTTCCTCAATACAGAAGGAAGTGAGAATATGAAATAAAGGAACATTAGAATAAAATGATGTTAGGAGGAGAGAAGACAACATTCAGTAGTCTTGAGAACTGTATGTTTAAATCAACCCAAAATATATTCGAGACTGTGCTTAAAATATACCTAACAATGGACAGGGAGGAGGTTTTATATTTTAATATTCAGCTTGCATAGGACAGAGGTGTGCTATGTTTAGAAGACAGTATAGCAGAACTGTTAAGAGCACACTTTTAGAATCACTGAAACAAAAATTCTGGTACTAGCATTTATTTAGTGTGCAATAACAGGAGGATTCTTGACTTCCCTAAGCCTCTGCTTTCTTATCTGTAAAATGGGAGTTATTATAGCCAACTCCTCAGGGTACTTTCAATATGAAACTAGATAATGTTAACAAAAAACTTAGCAAAGGGTTTGGTGCCTAAGAAAGGATCAGTGAGTACAGATAATGTTAGTATAATTGAATATGATAGATGAATGAATGGATAGGAGAACATTGTTTTCAATCTCAAGGAAAAGGATATTAAGTATTCATTAGGCAATTTTAGTTTCAAGCTTCTTTAATCATATGCTATTCAATTAATACCTCTGAGTAAGTTTAAGGGGCAGAGGGCACCTTCAGTGTTAGAGAGGAAGATAATGAGATTTTGATTGACTTTAGTGTTCTGTTTGTTTCGTTTTCACCATTTCCTAAATGGCACCCCTACCACATAGGAATGTATCTTAATTTTGTAAAGCTACCATTGAGAAACTAGAAACTACATTTTGTGTTGGTGAAGAAGAAAAACTGTCCAACATACCTGAGGATAAATATAGTGGGATAAAGTTAACATCGTTCATTTTGGATGAAAACAAATCTTTGAAACAGGGAAAACTGCCATGAGGAAGAAATCAAAAGAGCATGTTTCCGTTTTGCCATTTCACAGTTAGCAAACATGAAAGAAAATGTTGGTCAACATAAACGTTCAATAAGAAAACTTGGCTGTTACTCAATGAGGAATGAAGAGTATCATATGCAGAGTTTCCCTTGGTAAACATATTTAAAATAAATAAATCTGGAAGTGTCTGAGAGTCAAAAATGTGGTGCATGCAATATATGATGTAAAACAAAGGCGGGTGGTTTACGTAGCTCAGCAGACAAGACGCCAGATGGTATGTATGCTTGATTGAAAGTACCCACCTGTTATTCTGCGAACACAATGGGAGGAACAGAATCCTACATTTCCTCATCCCCTTTATTGAGGACTCTCCTTCTTTCATACTTAATATTTTTATATTACCTGTATCTATTATTCTAGGTTGCAAGAAGTCCTTTTGGGAAGGCAGAGTATAAATAATGTAGTTTTATTAATAGATAAGTATTAGTAAAACTTTGCATTAGAAGATGTATGACTGACATTGGATAGAGTTGTGTGATGTAGAGTAATATTCATCATGGTGTACACATCATAATTATGTTTGGGAAACATGAATACCTACTACAGGTCTTTGTGATAGACATCAGGGTGGGGACGCATAGGGGACAAAAATGTACACAATTTTGTGTCTGCTCTCAGAGAGATTACATAGTAGGAGAGGAAGACCAAGTATTAAAAAATAGAATAAAGGCAAGTGCCCCAAATCTTTGTCATTAATTTTGACTGGAAGAGAGGCTTAGGAAAGATGAGACATTTAAGCATTGCATGGAGGAAAAAAGAAGTGGATCTCCCTTGGCAGGTGGATAGGCTAGGACATTCCAAACTGAGAAAAAGCAAGAAAAAAATTCCATGAAGCAAGAGAGTATGTAACAGCCCTAAAGGAGTAGCCTATAGGATTCCCTAGTTGGATGGAATGGGAGGCAGAAAGAGATAGGGCTTGAGTGTTATAATAATATTATAGGCTTTATTTTGAGAAAAATAAGAATCCATTAAATATTAAACTGGGAAGAAAAATGGCCAGGACTAGACAGGCAGTCATGTTTGAAAATAAGCTCCAGGAATTTGATAGAATATAGGAAAAGTGGCTCTTAAATGTATATTGGGGGAGGAAATGGAGTTAAATATGATCTTAATGTTCCCGGCTAGGATGTCAAGGTTAAAAATTGGTACCATTAACCATTTTCTGTAGAAAATACAGAAAGAAGAGAGGTTTGAAAAGGGGGTAGAGGAAGGAAGGTAGAATATGTGGTTAAACTGATAAATTGAATTCTGGTGGCTGTTCATGAGAAAAATGTGCTGACAGTGTTAGAAATAAAGATTTGGCTTAAGTGGGCTGCAGACATAGATTTGAGAACCATCATAATCAAAGCGGTAATTGTAAGAGAGTAGATGATGTTCCCTAAAGAGATCAGGTACAATGAGAACTAAAAGGCCAAAAACTGGAAGAATAAGCAGATTTCAGAGATGAAGACAGAACTTACAAAAGGAGACTGAATAATGTTCAGAGAAATAAGAGGAAAGCCAGGAGGAAGCATTGTTGCTGAAGTATTGAAGCTGAAATGTTGAAGAACATCTCAAAAATATTACATTCCAAAATATTATCTATTGTCAAAAATTGAATAGAATAAGAAAATAAGAATATTGAAATACGCATTATACAGACAGCAGTAAGAATAGTTTTAGGAGATAAATGGGATAACTTTAAAATTAGCATAGCTAGCTATTATTTATGGAGCTCTTTCTTTGTTCCTGGTCTATTAGCTAGAATCCTCACAACACTCTAGTGAGATAGGTTTCAGCATTAGTTCATTTTTCAGTGGAGGAAACTGAGGCATGGAAAAGTCAGATGGCTACCTTAGGATCATAGAGCTAATAAATGACCAAGCTCTGATTCAAACCCAGGCCATCTGGCTGAAGAGCCCACCTTTGTAACCACCACATATAGCATCTTAGGAAGTGTGCTGTAAGGGACGGGCCAGCTGGCAGACTTCCTGGTGGACTATCATTTGGAGGAAATTGCAACACGCATGAACCAAAGTATAATTAACCCAATGTCAATTCAATGTCAATGTCGATGTCAACTGAAGTTGCCAAGAACTTTAAGTGGACAGGTAAAAACTCTTCCAAGGATGCTTTCACAAATTGAAACAATGAATAAATATGCGGCCACGACCTCAACTCAGGGACTATCTCAATGACAGTTGCTGCAAGTGGTCAGTTACAATGTGTACATCCTGTAACTGAAAAGATGCATGGCAGAAGCTTGTTTTCAAGGAAAATATAATTTACTTTATTACCTAAATGTTAATTGCTTTAATATGTCTCCATAGTGATATTGCAATAGAAAACCAAAAAGAAGATATATTTTGCAGAGCTGAGAGTCAAAACAGTTTTTATAAACATTTTTGAATCAGCCTTCTAATCTGTAATTTTCTTCTGCCTTTAGTGTATACTCAGGGACCTAATATTATCAGTTAGAGGTGATTGGAAATGAGCAAAATGAAGGACAATTCTAAATCAGTTAACAGCATAGGTTTAGTTCATGAAATAAATCCCTTATTGAACTGATGGAGAGACATACAATTTGCATTCATAAAAATTGTCTTCTCTAGTGCAGCATAAAATAAAGGAAGATAAAATAATGGTTTGAAAGGGCTTGAAATAATTAGCCTGTCCAGAGGGCTAGCCTGGTCTAGCCCTGAATGAGCGGGTAGTTAAAAGTGGAGGTATAGTTACTCTGTCTAGCAATGTCACCTTGAAGAGGTGGATGTTGAAGTACTGGAGATTTAGGGGAAAGTCGGGGTTGAAGAAAGATTTTTTTGGGATTCAAGGGCTTGTCCATGGGCTAAGGGGAAAGGCCAGTGAATTGAGGAGGGAGAGAGAGGGATTGAAAGGGGAGCTGCAAAGAAGGAAGCAGGTTTCAGAGCTCCGAAGGCCTGGGGGACAAAACTCACAGGAGGAGGAGCTCTCGTGGAGGAGGAGAGCTTTCTAAATCAAGAGGTAAGACAGGGCTGAGACGTGGGGAAGCATGTGCTGTCTTGGGGAGAGGCTGCGACTGTGATCCTCAGAAGGGCTCCTCTTCGGGGAATTCTGCTGGGAATTGGGGGCTTGGCATAGGGAAGATATTTAGAACATTTCTGTGAAGGAAGGGGAGCAGAGAGTAAAATGTTTATGGCTCAGCATTGAGGACGAGGTTGCAGTTCAGTGCACCAACTTAGATTACAGTGTGTTAAACATTTCCTCCTCGAGGCATCTTTTAAGACAGCCATGATTATTGTTCATCAAGGTATTTGCTCAAAGGGATAAAACTAAAGCTAATGTTTGAGTAATTATATAATGTCTTATATTTGATGGAAATACATTATGTAGTATAGTTTCGTTAGGCTCAGAGACATGAGGATACTTAGCAGCATATTGAATAGTTTAAAATCTATTTGGTATACATGACACAAGTTACCGTCTAGAAATACTGTCTTCAGCAATCCTTGGTTCTTTTTAAAAATTTTTTTTTTTGTCAATTTCAGTTGGATAGGACCCTGAATGTTGCCCTCTTTTTGTCCTAGGACAACTTGTGGTAATGATAAATGGGATCTATTAATTCAACATAGCGACATTCGAATCTATAATATGATGGTGCACCAAAAAGTTGACACCCCTATAACCCTGAGCACACGGTTTTACACAGTACAATGAAATATCTTCTTTCTTAGGAAAAGATCACTTCTCCACCACAGATCTGATACTGAAATGACATTTTTATTACTAATTTTTACACTAAAAATTCCTTTAATCTGGTGTTTCTTTGCAAGCCCTGCAAAGACCCTGCCGATGTAATACGGGGGAGAGCTACTTTCGTCCAAGGGCTGTTGGAATGCATAGTAATGCGAGAGAGCCTTTTGGAGATATGTTTTCCTTATTTAATTTTTACTATTAATAATGATAGGAAAAAGTTATATGATGAAAATAATCTTTCTACTTTTTCACAACCAAATATCTTTATTAGTTACAATATGTTTATACGTGTTTATGTATGAAAAGAGAAGCCAAATGATAGAAAAATAATGCCATTTCAGAGGCTGTAGAGACGTGTCTCTCACCATCCTGATTAATCTGTAACTCAATTCAGGTTCTTATTACCATTATGTTATTCTGTCATTTATATCAGAATGAAAACTAAAAAAGATTAATATAATAATATTCTAAATTAGGATGTTTTGTTTTGAGACAGCGTCTTGCTCTGTCATCCAGGCTGGAGTGCAGTGGCATGACAATAGCTCACTGCAGCCTCAAACTCCTGGGCTCTAGGGCAGAACATTTTATAAGTTATGCTGGTAAACTATGGTAGCAACGTTTGGGATAGATATTTATAGAGATTGAAACAGATAGGATAAATGTGAATTATGACAGTAGATGGAAAATATAGGCAAAGACCCTGTTGATTTTTAAGTGTTTCAAAAGTGGAGTAAAGTCCTTCTGAAAGCCATAGACCAAAAGTCCTTCTGAAAGCCGTAGACCATCGTAAATAACTGTCACCATGCAGAGGAAAAAAGCAGAATAAAACTGTCATATCAAATGTAGATAAGAGGGAGCCTAACAAAATTCTAGTCCTTCTTAAATAATATTTAAACCACAAAGCTGACAAGAGTACTTGCAGTGATCCCAGGGGCAGCACTGAAAATGGAATTAATTGGGAGGATTTACAAATAAATAATTTTGGTGCCTTTTGGATCTCCAGTAGCCAGGACAGTTTTCACTCTTGAACTGACAAGCTCCCAGTTTCTGTGCATTGCCCTCTTCCCCAAACCAGATACCTGTCTCTATGTCTAGCTAGTCACTGATGTTGCTTCAGAGTCACCAGCCATATTTTTTAGTAAAGTGGTCTTACATACACCCTTACCCCCACTCATACTAAATTTTGGTAAAAGTGTGAACTTGTGACTGTAGCATTTTTCTGGGGTGATTTTTCTCTAGGTAATTTGAAACCTATATTTGGAACTGTAGAAAATGAGGTTTTAAACAAAGTGAAAGCTAGCATATTCCAGGATAGTTTAACTGACCCAGATAGCATCCCGATAGATGATGAAAGACTTCTATTGACAGCTTATTTCTACATAGTCTCTTAAAATATGATTTCAATATATTTCCTCCATTTTCTCCTAAGTAGGGTCTTGGGCTGCATTAATGGAGGCCTTGACCTGGATTTTGGTATGTAATCAGCAAGCACTTCGGGCTGGACAGATTCCCTTAGAGGACTATGTTCATTTCTGATGCTGTATTTCGAGAAGGACATTGATTAGAGGAGTGTGTGTTCATGAAGAATGAGCAGGATAACCACAAAGACTACTCAAGGAGAATGGGATGCTTACCCTGGGGAAGAAACATCCTGAGTGAGACAGGATTGCTGACCTATATCTTAAAAGAGTATCCTCTAGAAGTAGTAGAACAAGCTATCTGCATTTTTCTTAACAGTTAGAACCAGTGGGAAGGAGGTACAAGGAAGATGATTTCAGCTCAAAAGAGAATTCTTTAACAGCTAGGGATGCCCTTCTCTGTAATAACTAGGACTGCCTTAGGAGCTTATGACTACTGGAGGTATTTAAGCTGGCGATGGCAAACCATTGGTCAAGGTTTCTTAATTTGATATAAGGCTGCAATGCATGTCTTTAATAATGCCTTCAACTTTCAGAATTACATACGTTGTCAAACAAATAATGGTTGACCAGATGTCTGCCAAACACTGTGCTAGTGCAAGCCTGAATATAAAATGAACCCTGCCAGAAGATCTAGCAATCAAATTAGGGGAAATGGCATGTATAAGACTAAGTATAATACACATAAGTGTAAGTGCTCTAATAACAGTGTAAAGAAAGTCCTCAAAAAACCCTAGGAATAGCAGTGGATGAATTCAGCAAATACTTACTACATACTTACGATGCTATAGACAGGCATTTTGCTATATTCTATGTTCAGAGTGAGACTGAGCTTCATAGTCTCTGAAGACTGTATGGGGTAAGGAGGATTTGGAGGTGTATAATAAGTTTCATAATAGTACCAGTTTTTGAGAATCAAAAAGTATTGTTGCTAAAGATAAACAATTTCTGACTCCTGATCATTTTCTAATCTGTGATAGAATTTCTAGTGTCCACAGAATTAAGTGGTTTCGGACAATCAGTGGACACTTATTTATTAGATGCCAAGTTTGTTTTAGTTAGTATTGGAAATGTAAATACAAAAGACAAGAATTTTACCTTCAAGGAACTTGTAGTCTAGTTAGGAAATTAAGCAATGACATAAAATAATTAATAATTTAAAAATTTGACAAATGTTTATTGCACTGTAATTCTACATTTGCAATTGAACTTCAACATGACTTTCATCCCACCTCTTTGTAAATTATCTGTTAGTTCAAAGAGCTTGTGATCACATTTTCACTTTTAATCTGTGTGTGTGTGTGTGTGTGTGTTTGTGTGATATCATTCATATCAACCCAGCCCTCAAACATATATTCTGAAAGGCTGAAATGGCTGTGCATGTTTCTATTATATGTGGTCTCCTTTTAAAAGAAATTTCTCCCTCTCACGTACTCAGCTCCTTAAGGACAGGATTCTAGCTTGTTTTTCGGATCCCTTTCTGTGGAGCAGTGATAGAAAATGGGTTTAGATTTATCATCTTATCAAATTAGTTTCTTCTTTCGCTCAGTTTTCTTAAAAGACCTAAATTTTCTAAAATTTAACCTTCCGTCCTTTGGTATTGGTGGGTTTGTGTTCATTAGATAATTGTGGCTTCAAATTTATTTCATTAAATTTCCATCTGAAAAAAAAATCACTTAATCCCCAAATTTAGTTCTCTTTTGATAAGAGTTGTCTCCATAATGCAGTTTGCCTAAAATCACATAGATATGTTTGTAAATATTCTGTTATTTAATTATTTGCATTGCTAGAGTACCTAGAGTTAGTTGAACATTGAAAACCAAGCAAGGGCTCTTGCGAAACATTCTTTCACAGAATCTGTTGTATGTCCGCTCTCCTTCTAACATGAAGAATGTTAATGCTACCATAACCTATTTACAGAGTACTCTTAAACTGTCATTCACTTTTATACCTGTTATCTCAATACCCCTGTGTAGTGCATTTCCTTATTTTACAGACAGGAAGAGGAATGTCAAGGAGATTAAGTGATTTGTCCAAGATTATACCACTAAAGAGAGGCTGAGCTGAGACCAACAGGCCTGTCTCATGAGCATGAGTAAGAGCCAGCCGGGCTGATGTTAACTTGTATAATCTTATGCTCTGGAAGGTGTGCGTGCCACGAATCCAATAAGGAGCACATTAGTAAATGCAACTTGCAGACATCATGTGAAGTGACTCTTGATGCCAAGAGAAGGTACAGCAACCTAGAAAATGTGCTTTTGAAAAATGTATATAATGCCTTGAAAAACTCTGTTATTTTAAAGCAAGAACGTGATCAAATATTTTACTTTTGTGCATTAGACAGGGAAGACTAACTAAGGAGAATAACGGCAGTATTTTAAGCATCTGCAGTGTTTTGAATTGTATGTTGGCGAGTACAATAAGTAAAAATATATCTAATGTCTTGAAACTTCAAGATATGTAGCTGTCCTTCTTAAATTTCTGTGTTTAAAAAGGAATGTCTACATAAAATACACATTTTGGATTTTATGTGTAGATCTAGAGTTTATCATGTTGATGACTAAAAGTGAGACTTATTTAGAAATTTTTTCTTTGGAATCTATCTTCTTAGTGAATTGCTTATATGACATTTTTATTTCCATTCTTAAATGAAAAATATAATCACATATTTTTGTTAAGATAATTACTAAAATAAGATTAAAAATTAGATGCCTCTTCTCAAGTAAAAGCACTTTTCTCTTACAGGGTTGGGACGTATGAGCAGAAAAGTTTAGAATTCAAAAAGACTAAATACAGAAGACATTTTAGAAATTCAATTTTCATCCAACTTTTAGCTTTTATGGAAGGGAAAATGGAAATCCAGAAATCTAAGGTCACTTACTGGAATATTATTATTCATATTAATAATGATCATATGAAAACTACATTATATGGAATTATTACATCACTTACTATTACATCACTTACACTTATGTTGTATTATACTTAGTCTTATACAAATGTAGTTTTCCAATGATAATTATTAGTATAAATGCTACTGTTAACAAGATTAAATTCAACCATAACCACACTATAAAATACAAGTAATGTCCCTGGGTTAGGTTTCACAAATACATATTTCTTGAGAAGCTCTGAACATGTCTCAGGCTTAACTAAAAGAAAATCTTTTGCCTTTTAATTGTCATTATTGGCTTCACTTTGATCATTTAATAGAATTCAGAACTGTGAATTGTGAATTGGGGCTTGAGATATACAAACTGAGTATATTTTAGTATCAATTTCAACAGCTGAACACCACCAAAATGGTAATCCAGCCTTCCAATTTCAGGAGGAAGTTAAAAAGTAAACATTGTAAATTTCTGCCTGAAGCATATTACTTTTTCTTTCATGGTTGGAAGTATCATATGTCCAAATTCCAAACCAATTTCCACAAGCTCAGAAGGTTCAATTCTACAACTAACTTTAGCAAGATACGAAATGGAAGAATTTCACTCAGCAGTAGAAATCTAGGGAGCAGGGGTTGATGTCAAGTCCTGGGTGAAGAAGTCCTTCTTCTGTCTCTGGGGTAACCATTGCATGGAGGTAGCAGCCCCAGGAGGTAGGGCAAGAAAATGCACCTCCATGTAAGCAGGCAATGGGAGACTCCGGAGATGCTGGGAGTGGACGCAACACCCAAAGGCCCACACAGGAAACAGAAAATGTCTTTTATCCAACCAGTGTAGCTGCTTTGAAGCAAGAGAAAATGTCAAAAGAAAAAGAGGACAATTTGAGTTAGCACAACGGGGTGACTAGAGTCAACAGTAATTTATTGTAGATTTCAAAATAACTAAGAGTATAATTGGAATATTTGTAACACAAAGAAATGATAAAAGCTTGAGGTGTTGGATACCCCATTTTCCCTGATGTGATATGTGATTATTATGCATTGTATGCCGGTATCCAAATACGTCATGTACTGCATAAATATGTACACCTACTATGTACCCATAAAAATTAAAATTAAAAATAAAAAGGACAATTTGAATATTATGCAGACATGAAAATTGATGAGTTAAAAATGAATTTGCTCTTAAGAGAGCAATTTATAATCTTAGGTTTATAAAATGAAGAGAAAAGAGTGTACAGGTTTATATTACTACATATTCATATAAATGCATATATATGAGTGTATCGTTTTATGAGTAAGCATAAAAATGAGGATAAAAACACCCCAAGGTGGTGACATTAAGTGGATGTGCCAAAGATGCAGGCGAAAAGAAAAAGATAAAAAAGGGTGAGAGTTATGGCACCCTAGCTTAATTTGGTGGCCCTTTAACATAGAAATAAATATGATGGGATTCAATGGTGGGAACCCCATCATTGACCACCAACCTGAATGATGGGATTTTTCCTCTAATATTTGATATTTTCTTCCTTCTAAGTTTTCTTGCAACCACCCAGAAGATTCCGAGTTCTCCACAATTCAACTAGGAATTCTAGCTATTTCTGTTACAGTTTCCAAACAAAAAACTGCTCTCTCCCCTCAAATTCTAATTTCCCATGGCCAGCTGTGCTCTCCCACATGCTGCAGGTCCAGCGTGGGCCTGATGGACCCTTTTCTTGTGGAGTCAAGGTCTATTCTGATGTGGTCAAAGCTCTAGCTCTCAGTAATATTTGCTGAACAAATCAGATGGAAGGAAACCTCTGCTTTGTGGTCAGGGCTTTTTATTCAAGCAGAGCTCTGGCATTGAGGAGAAAATACGGATTTGATGAAAGATCTTCTTTCAAGCTGAGATTGATTTCCTCTTGGAATCAATACTGCATTTGCAGAGTTGGGCAAAGCAAAATTGATGAAGGTCCCAAGGCAGATTGTGCTAGTAAAAAATGGAGCACACGAATACAAGAGAGAGTCCTCTCTTGAAACGGGCAGAATTTGGCTTCTGAGGGGAATTTTCTAAACAATTTAAAATACTAATTTGTAAATATATGTGCATATTTTTTTTACTGTGCAATATGGGCTTGATCTGCACAGCCATGATGGAGTTGGGCTGGTCCTGAACCCAGCCACCAGTGTTCCGGGCTTTCTCAGCTTACTCTGGTTGGCACAGTTCTGCAGCAGAGTGCTCCCCTCATCAAGGCAGCACTTCAGCTGGGGCCATCTCAGCTGTGGCGCTTCGCCGGTGGACCTCACATTTGCTGCGTTGGTTGCATGTTGCTCTGCCTGCGGAGTTGTGTGAAACAGGGCTGACTTCTGACATCCTTATTAATTACTTTTCTTTTTCTGAGTCAACATCTTCTTTCTCTGATTCTCATGTTTGCCACTATTCCGGGAAATTAAATTCCAATTTAATTACACAGAGTGGGCTTTTATTTGATCCCCATTAATAATTATGAAATGTAATGTCTTGAGCATTGAAATGCCTATTCATCTCATTTGTGGCAAATGATCTTTTAAAATATAAAAATGATTTTTTAGCTAATAGTAAATTGAGGTATTTTCTGCACAGTGGTTGTAACACTGAGATTAGGTCTGTTAAATTCTTGACTGCTGTTTTCTTTAGAACAGAAATGTCTCTATGAGGGTTTTGATAGTGGCTTATTCTTCTCCATGGAAGAAGATAGCAATTAAACTGTGTGTGCATGTAGTTTATTTTTTTACTCCCAAAGTATCTTAGAATTGCATTGCTTTAAAGTCTTCTTTAGAGAATATCAAGTTTTCTTTTCTGGGAATTAGTGGTTAGCTCATAAAGTTTTAAATTGCCATTGTATTAAGAATGTTCACTACTGGGTATGTATGTAAAGGAAATGAAAACAATATGTCAAAAAGATACCTGCACTCCTGTGTTTATTGTAGCCCTATTCACAAATAGCCAAGATATAGAACCAACCTGTGTCCATCAGTGGATGAATGGAAAGAGAAAATGTACATCTACACAGTGGAGTATTTTTCAGTCATAAAAAAGAATGAAATCCTGTCATTCGTGGCAACATGAATGAACCTTGGAGGGCATTATGTTAAGTGAAATCAGCCAGGTTTAGGAAAGCAAATACAATATGACCTCATTCATATGTGGAATCTAAGAAGTTGTTCTCATTGACTTAGAAAATAGAATTGTGATTGCTAGAGGCTAGGGAGGGTCAGGGGAGAGGAGGATGGTGAAAAATTGGTCAATGGGTACTAAGCTATGGTTAGATAGGAGGAATAAGTTCTGGTGGTCTATTGCATAGTTGGATGACTAGTTAACAATGATGTGTTGTATGTTTGAAAATAGCTATCGGAAAGGTTTTAGAATGTTCTGATCACAAACAATAAGTGTTTAAGGATATGCTAATCACCCTAATTCAATCATTATACAATTTACACATGTATCAAAACATGTTGTACCCCACATATATGTAAAATTATGATGTGCCAATCTTAAAAAAAGCAATGTTTATAATTCAATTTTGCTTTTACTATTGTTAAAATG
Source organism: Pan troglodytes (assembly GCF_028858775.2). Classification (NCBI taxonomy): domain Eukaryota; kingdom Metazoa; phylum Chordata; class Mammalia; order Primates; family Hominidae; genus Pan; species Pan troglodytes. Next base: position 107,827,152 of record NC_072412.2, on the reverse strand, counting down.
TTTTATCTCCATTACTTAGAATACTGCGTGATGTGATCATAGAGCCTTCCATGTAACATTCGCTAGTGCCCTTGATTCTTTACCTATGTTACCTCAATCCTGCTGTGAATAAATGATTGTCCCCACTTTAAGGATTGTCCCCACTTTGAGGAAATGGAGTTTGGGGAGAGTTGAGCGACTTGGTTAAGATCATCTGGCTAGTAGATGGTGAAGCCAGGCATTCTATCTGGTAGAATGATGTGGCTTTCCCAAACCTCATCCTGTGTTATCTAAGAGCTACTCAGAGGTATAGAATGAGGCAAATAGATTTGGGCTCTGGATTGAGAGGCAGGCATAGCACCTGCAAATTCTATTCACATCCCAGCGATGCGAATCCCCTTTCTTCTTTTACCATGCTTTCATAGGGTTTTTTGTTTTTCTTTCTACCACTGCCTAACTGTATGCACCCTTTAGTCTCTTGGCTCTTCTGTAACTATTGACCTTCTCAGTCTGCACATCTTCTCCTGTGGATCCATTTCACATTTCTGGATCTAGCTGAACCTCTGTCTCTGACTTTTCTTTCTCTCACTCCATCTGCTTTGGCCACTTGAAAATTACAAAGTCAACTGCTACTCATCAGTGAATGAGAAGAGTGCTTTAAGAAGAGGAAACATGTGCCTAAAATAATGTACATAGCGTCGTCCCTATTCCCTTTTTCACTCAAAAATAAAAGAAGAGTTTCAGATGATTCAAAAACTCACAATCTACTTTTGAAAAGCATATTATCTCAGGAAGGATACAAAATGTTCTAATCAGAATTATATAAATAGCCTAAACATACACACACAGTAGTGTGGATGGTAAATATGGTTGTGGGCTGTGGGGAAGGGGCTCAGATCTGAAATAAAGGTAGGTTGGTTTAACCTGGCTGTTAGGACCAAATATCACTTAATTAGAAAGGCTTGATGCAGGCATAGGAACTAGAGATAATTTTTATTTGGGAACATAGGCTGTCTAGGAGAGTTCTTTTTACCTTTTCTGAGTTCTGAGCCAATTTGCCTGAAACATATGTCAGATTTATACTTTATTTTTAAGAGGTACAGAGAAAAAAATAAAGGAGTAAAAAGCAGTGCCAGCTTCTGCTTAAAAGATTATTTTTAAAAAGCTGGAATCAAATCAGTGAACTTCAAGTACATGTGTTATGTTATCAGTTATTCTAACTCAAAACCCCTGATATGCTGATGTATCCAGTGCCGGAGCATGCTGACCTCGGAGGTTCTCTCACTTCTCTGTGCTCCCTCTGCCTCAGCTCTGTGCAGCTGGACCAGAAGAGTGGGAGCAATTAACCTGTCAGTGTCTCCCATTTTTAGTACCTTATAATTTGCATATGAACCAAAAGAAGAGGTAAATTGTGAAATTTTAAACTTAATTTTCCTAGAAGAGTGAATAGTGATATGTTTCTCCTTCACAGCATGTGGGTGGTGACATTCAGTTCCCACCAAAAAAGAATCTGTTTCCCACTCCTTTCTTCATAGGTGAGTTGTTCTTTCAGGTTTTATGGGAACTCTTCAGGCTGATGAGTAAATGGCCTTTCCATACCAAATATGAGCAAATTAGGCAAGATAGAACGTCTAGAACAAGATTTCTCAACCTTGACATCACTGACATTTTGGGCTGGATAATTTTTTATCTGTGGGGCTGTCCTATGCATTATCAGATGCTTAGCTGCATCTCTGGCCCCTACCCACATGATGCCAGTGGCAGCCCCCAAGTTGTGACAATGAAAAATGTCTCCAGCAGTAGCCAAATATCTCTTCCGGTTGAGATCCCCTGATCTAGAAATATAAATTATACATAATGAACTTAACAACACAGTGAGAGGAGATCATTCCAGATGGTTGCCTAGCTTCTGTAGGGAGTGGTGAGTGTTGAAACTAAATGGCATTCCAGGGATTATGACTTAAAGGATGAATTTAACACACTTAATGAGTATTTTTGTTGTGTTTATTGTGTGATGACCAAGTTGCTCAAATAGTTTCATAAAAGGCTATGGATCCTTCTTGGAGCCACCCAATGATGTGTCCTGAGGAAGGAAAACCTATATACATTTGTATATATTTTTTTAAGCTTCTGAATCTTAAATGATGGCTCAGAGCCTCAAAGTAAGAATAGAAGGAGATAATAAAAATGACACTGCGTGATAGCTTCAAAATAAACAGAACTTTAAAAAATGACAACATTTCATCATTTGGTTGAAAGTAATTAATGGCAAAGGAAGGGAATTAATGAGCAAGTCCAGAGAGTGAAAGGATCTTCCTGAGGAACAACGATGGACCAATATTGTTAATTTTGCAAGTGCAGCCAACTCAAGTATTACAAGTTATGGAGTGCAACTCAAGACAGTAAAGGAAAAGGTTAGGCTAAGGCCAAATAATGTGCTGCAGCCGAGGGACTCGAAGCTTGCTTTTCAACTGGTCAGTCATTTCAGGAGAGGGGCCACCTTGTCTGTAAGACCTGACTCCTGAGTGATGATCTGAATTCTCACCCAGAGGCTTTCTCAGGCCAAAGGTATCATCAGTCTTCCTCATTCTTGAGGCTGGAGCATCTGAGTAATACCTATTAGTACCATAGACTGAGATGTCTCCTAGTTAAAGGAGACAGGAAGACCTACAGGTTGGTTTTCATTAGTGCCATCTAAAGAGGCTGGTAACTGATGGCTGGGACATATAGGGAGGGTATATAGTGTTTTCTCACTTGGCTTGGCTGTTGGCAGGCAGAAGCAAACACTGTTGAGGCTGCTTGTTGGGGAAGGAGGATAAGGAATGATTCCATTTAAATTGTTGAGTCTATTTCTCCTCACTCATCAGTGCCATCCCCCTGATTTATTGCTTTTTTCGTTAACATTGACAACAACAATAATTATCTAAATGTATACAATATTTCAAGGTTTCCAAAGAACTTTCTCCTTTGGGCCTTGATTTATTGGCAGCTGCTCCAACAGATTCTTAACTTTAAAGTCGCCTGATGACTCCATTCCTGTACTCCTGAAAATCAGCTTGACATATATGCTCTATGACATTTGTTTCGCCTACCATTTAGTGATACTTTGATCCTAATTCCAGCCCTGCCAATAGCTGGGAAATGCAAAGTGCTTTGAGAATCACAAGTGAAAGGAATGTTCTAGGAGGAATTATGTTATTTTTAAAGTTACGAGGTTCTAAACCCTTTCATTTATATTTTTTCCAGTGTAAATTACTGTATTAACATATAGTCCCCCTTGGCGGAAAGAAGTAAAGCTCTGTTAATATTTATTCTGTTTCTAAAAGGTAACGGCAGAATTCCCTGGGTTGTTCACTTGATCTGATGTATACTGATCCTGAAATTGCAAGGCAGACGGGGTAAATGCTGGCTGCAGGCGTGAATCTCCTGCTTAGCAGGCTGCTTTAGAGCTGTTTTCGAAGAAATCTCCATCTTTGTTATTATTTCTTTCAAGGTGTTGTATAATTTTAAAAGTGGCAGTTGCAACAGTATGTAAAAAAGGCTGACAACTGGCAGCATTCAGCTTACTTTTCTGTCCCTCTTGCAGAAAGCTAAGTGTTTTGCACTGTGGGGGGTGGGGAAGTGGAGTCACAGACTTTATTTGGATTTAGTTGCAACATGCAGCCTGGTGACAATAGACTCCTACGGAGCAAAGCTTTTTGTAAGCTATGCTTGGCAGTGCTGGTAGAAGCCCATCATAATTCAACTCATAATATGTGTTGAGATGGCTGTAATGTCAGGATATCTGTAAATTTTGAAGAGGTAGATAGTTATTTGCCCTCCTCAATTGTCAGACTTGTAATTAGTCCTTGTTAATCTGATAATAATGTTTAGAATCATAATTCCCTGTTTTCTTCATTCAATGCATATGTCCAAAGCTGTGCCCAGAGTATGTTATTTGTAGCTCTGAAGTTGTCAAGAGAAGGAGAAGGAGAAGGGAGATATGGTTCCTCACCTTCAGAAGCTTAAAGATGGAGGCAGAGAAAGGCAGATTCTGAAATGAACAGAATAGCAGGGAGACAGGGCTGCCCAGGGAGCACTGTGCCCTCAGAGCTCTCCTGTGGGAGGTGAAGGGTGGAGGTCAGGGGGGATTCAGGTTCAGAGATGCTTTGAGATCCCTTTGGTAAGTTTCTGGGACTATTGCATGTTAGACTTTACTGTGTTCGATGAATTTGTGTGATGCTCAAGGTTGATACTCTCCTTCCATTTGCTTATAGCCTGGGAAACAGGTTGACCTACCTTAGTTCTTTAAAAAAACATGTCATATTAAACCAACAAACAAATGAAAAGTTTTGAAGGAGGCCTGAGACGGCAGAGAAGGAAGTCAGTGGGAACTAGTATGGAATAAGATGCACAAAGGTCACCTATTTGGGCAGACCAGTTGTGGAACTGGTTGGGGAATTGGAATCAGGGTCATCTGTTTATTCCCTAACGTCCTCTAATGAGAGAAAACCTGGAAACGAAGGAGCCCTAAATGCTCTTTCGGAAAACAACTGAGTAACTGTGAAAGGGAAATTTAAGCAAACTCAGGGAGCTTGACTTAGCGGAACGGACATTTAGGATTGATACGAGAAAAATTGAGCAAAATTATATGCATGTCAAATTGAACCAAGAAGCTTTAGTAACAAAAGGCAGTCTCAGAATTGAAGTCCTATGTATGAAAAGCGATCTAGAGTGCTTGCCCAGCTCCTCTGCTCTGTTTGGCAAATTATTCTGGTTATGAGTAAAGCTGTCTGTAACTTCGCTGATCTTGAACTCTTTTTGAGTTAGAGTTTAAAAGAGCATCCAAATTTCATTGAAAATGTATTGAACAAAATTAAAATGTGAAGTAGATTTGAGAGCCAGCCCTTTCTCTGGGCCCACCAGCTTCCTGGCACACAAGGGTCCAGTGTGTGTTTGTTGTAGCCAAGTAGCAAAAGATGTCCTAAGCAGGGAAAAATTGTCTGTTGGCTTTTTCCCCCCATAACTCTAACTTCAAAAAGTTTTGGAAATAATTGAACCAAAGATCTGATTAATTTTGAGCTAAAATGAAAGATGCAAAAATAATCTTTGAAAGTAATAAAGTGATCATATGAACACATCAATTCTGACTAGGATGAGGGGAATAAGCAAATTTACAACAGAGCAAGGCATTCTTTAAATGCTGTTGTTTAAAATGTTCTTTAAAATGTTTTCTTAGATAAGAGTGGGGTAAATCACACACATATTATTATTAATATGTATTTTTTTGGAATGAAAATAGATATAGGGATTTAAGAGACTGACCAGAGTGTGTTGTTAATTAACTAACTCTTCCTTCCTGTAAAGTTATTTTGGCCAATCTGTCTCTTGTTCTTGGTAAAATAATGAGTGATTTTTATGTTGTTCCCTTTTGCATTATAACTATAATATTTTCTTTTTTACTAAGATGGGGTCTTTAAGCAGAGAGATAGAAAGATAAAAAATGAGAATAAAGGGAGGAGGGCAGTAAGAGAAATAAACAAAGGTGGTCATAGTTGTTGCAAAAGAGAGAGAACCCAGGGGTCTTTCCTCCCAAGAGGTTGTTCACCGCCTAAGACAAGAGTTACCTCATGACAATAAAAACAATACTGCATTCGGCTTACGCTACAATTGAGACTATGATTATTTTGACTCCATACCATGCACTATTTTGCCCTTCTGGAGTTTGGTGAGTTGGATTTTTCTCTACCTTGAAACCCCCTCGTTTTCCAATATTCTCTGTCCTACGTGGTTTTAATGTGATCAGTTTTTGTTCCTTTACTGTGCTGGGTAGGGTTCTTAAAATGCTTTCTTGACATTTAATTAAACATGTTTCTGTTGGTAGTTCTAAGGTTCTGGATAGGCAATAGTTTCAGGGCCATGGGAAACACACCATTTATAACAATAAATAGCTAAGAGTCGGGAGGGACTTTAAAAACAGGTACTCTGTCAGCTGTTTTGCTTTTGCACTACCCACCCCCAAAATAATTTTGGAAATCTATCTGTCCCCTTGCACATTTTTAAATGAAGCCTAAAATTTATATCACAAATTTAAATACTACAGCCCCAAATTATGTAGTTTTTAATGTAAATGTTTCCATTTTAGAACAAAAATGGTACATCTCTCTTTTAAGAATATATGATTATATCTGGAAACTACTGTGATTTGTTAATTACTGCTATTCATTTAAAATACATAAATAATCTCTTCTTTAACATATGGAAATTTTTCTATCCTTTGCTTTCCTCCATGAACTGTTCTTCCCATTTAACTTTCTTCACAGAACTTAAAGTAATATATCTATACTTTAAAGGCTTTTATTGATCACTCTTTCATACCTCTCTATAATGAAAACATTTATATAAATTAAAAATTTTTTTTCTGAATTAGATTTTCATTAGGATCATTGATCAAAATAATTTTAGATTTAGGTAACCAATAAACATAACTACATTTGTTTTAAAATGCATCTCTTAATGAAACAGATGGGCTTTAAATATTTTAATTAGTTTATTCATCTGGGGTGACATTACTTATTATTAGAATGAGAAAAGGCTCAATATTAATTGTATTTTAATTTTTTATTTTTATAGTTTTAAGTGCTGAGAACAATTGTTTTTATAAATGAATTGATGAGAAAAAGATATATTTGTCTTTCTATCTTCCCCGTTTTTAATTAAAAATTTGTTTATTCTCTCTTTTGTTTAATAGGTGCTTGCCTTTCATTGGCTAGGAACCCTTAATCTATTGTAGATGTTAAAAGTTTGAATCAAGATTGCTCTAGCTTGAAATTGCAATTGGTGGTGCTTGCTACAATTTAAAATCCCCTTTGTAGGGATACTATGGTACTCTTCCTAGCTCCCTGCTTCAAGTCAGAAGCATGATTCCCAGATGCTGAGAAAATGGGCAACTGATAGCTTATAGCTGCCCCTCACTGGAGAATTGCTCTCATGCTCTCAGCCAAAGGGACCTGCCTGGCCCTAGATTAACATGCTGGTCTACAGCCCTGTCTAGCGGGTGCAGGGGTACAAATGCCTGGCTTCAACTGGGACAAATCTTCTTTCTTTTTTAAAAGTACATTAATTTATTGTATAGTGCGGAAAATCCAAACTTCATGAAGAACATACTCAGCTTCAGACACCAACAGTTTTTGGCTGTTTCTGTTTATATTTATTCTGATACTAACTTGCAAAATTCTGAATAATATGCCTAGGATGTCTCCTTCTGGATTCATGATTTCACAAAAGTGGAGGATTTGGTTCATTACAAATACCCCAAGGTTTGGGCTTTGATTGAAACTGTCACCCAGATAAGGAACCTCATACCCAACTGGAAACAAAGCTGAAGGGTCAGCTCAGCTCTAGAGCTCCTTGTAGAATTGGCCTAAGGCTTCTGTTGCAACCACTGAGCTTTCCCCTCCACCCAGTCCTGTCTTCCTCGCGTCCTCTTAAGTGTATTCTTGGGAGTACCTCTCATAGCTGTTTTCATCTCCGAGTCTGTTCCCAAGAAACTCATTGTAAATTCTCCATTCAAGAAATTTCACTTTTGGAGTGTGATTCTGCTGGAGGGAGTGAAAAGAATCATTTAAATTTGGGTAGAAATAATACAATGAGCCTATTTCATATATTGTGGTTATTTTTGCTAGTGTCTTTTTATATTGTTTGTGTTATGAAATATCTATATTCAACAGGGGGACAGCTGTTGAAAATATGACCCACCCTTGATAAATACCCTCTTTGGATTTTTACTAATGAGTCAATAATATTTTGGTTATGTCTTGGATGATCTCCTTTCATTCCCAAGTGTGAGGTAGGATAAACTCAACTGCAATATACTCACATTTTAAAATGTAATAATCTTCACATTTAAAATACCTCAACATAAACTATGTTGTAGTTAAAGATGTGGTTTTTAACAGGGAATATGTACACAAGCACACATATTCCTTAGTAGCATGGAGCCAAGGGAAAAGCAAACTACAGTTCATGAATAATGCAGAATTTTTCTGTTTATGCAATTTCCATCTGTTGTGTGCATGGTATTTATGATATTCACAAGATAAACTGATAGGAGTGTGTGATCTGCTAATATGTATATTTTAAAAGCTTTAATTACTGTTTTTATGGAAGCATGATGCTGTGTACTTTGACTCCAGGGAGATGAAAATTAGAAAATAAAATAGCAACACAACCAACACAAATTCTCCTGAACATCAAGCCTTTTATTTTTAAATGAGTGATACTTGCTGTGTGTCTTAGCACACTCCAGGATCTCAAAGGGCTTGTCAGCATTGCTTTCTGATTACAGATTAAATGAAAAAAGAGAACAGATTTGAGTGGAGTGATTCCGCCTTTCCCCTTGCGAATCTCTCACCGTCACTGCTTTTTGCTGGCTATGTGTTGCCTTAGTTGAATGAAGAGAGGTGACTTATGTTTTTCAAATGCTGTATTAACCTTGGAAATGATCTTGGATAACTTATCTTGGAAATTAAAGTTTTAATGAAGTGAGAGTCCCTAGAGAAAATTACAGAAAAACACATTTTTTTCCTCTATAAATCAAAGGCACAATCCCACTAAAAATTTTTGTGAACTCTGTAGATTTATGAGCTGATGTGATTTAGTGGAATGTAGTGTAGATGGAGGAACTGGCTTCTTCTGTCATTGGGTAAGAAAAATCACTGGTTCACTGTGCAGCTATGAACAGATCATTTAACCTTTTTGAACTGTTGTAATTAGAAAAATGCAATGTTTGGGCTAGGTGATGTCAAACATTCGCACAGACATTTTTGAAAATCCTATATGCACTTTATTTTCACCTTCAAAACATTCATTTTAGGCCATTATGTTTGAAAGATCTTCTAGGTCTATAAACACTGTCTTTTTTTTTTTTTAATAAAACTGACCCTTTTTTCTCAAGGACAGATGTTGCAAAACGTGTTAAAATGTCGTTGTTATTTTTTTTTCAAGACCAGCATTTTTCAAATGCTTTTCAGATACTTTGACTCTCCCCCTCATTTGTTTTTTGAAAAAATTTACTAAGTTGTTTTGCTTGTTTATAAATATGGCTTTCTTTGATGACCATTTTTTGTCAATTTCCCTGAGTTTAGAAACTTTGAGGTGTAAAATGGCTTCTCATAGGTCCTTGCATTAACTGAATTGAGAAAATATTAAATCTAAGGTTTGGAGGGGAGTTTTTTTCTTTTTTTCTTTTATTTATTTATTTATTTATTTTTCGAGATGGAGTCTCACTGTATCTCCCAGGCTGGAGTGCAGTGGCATGATCTCGGCTCACTGCAACCTCTGCCTCCTGGGTTCAAGCGATTTTCCTGCCTGAGCCTCTGGAGTAGTTGGTATTACAGGCATGTGCCACCATGCCTGGCTAATTTTTGTATTTTTAGTAGAGATGGGGTTTCACCATGTTGGCCAGACTGGTCTCAAACTCTTGGCCTCACGATCTGCCTACCTCAGCCTCCCAAAGTGTTGGGATTACAGGTATGAGCCATTGTACCCGACCAGGAGGGGAAAACTTGTTTCTGACCTTTTTATCCAATACAGCCTTTTACGAATTATTGACATTTAGGTAGTCAGTGGTGTGATTTAAGATGAGATAGTGCCCCAAATATTTGGCTTTATACCTGATAAAATGATGCCCTAATTTTCACCTGATTAGAATATTTAGCGTGTTGTATGCAATGGCATGAAAAGCCTAAAGGATTCAAGATAATTCAAATTCCTATTGATTCACGTGATATTTTCACACTCAGTTCTTTCATCTGTTGTTTCTGCAAACACCTTCAAAACACTTCAATTTGATAATAATATATATATTCTTTGAGACAGGGACTCACTCTGTTGCCCAGGCTGGAGTGCAGTGGTGCCATCTGGGCTCACTGTAACCTCCACCTCCTGGATTCAAGTGATCCTCCCACCTCAACCTACTGAGTAGCTGGGAGTACAGGCGCACATCACCATGCCTGGCTAATTTTGTATTTTTTGGTGGAGACAGGTTTTCATCATGTTGGCCAGGCTGGTCTTGAACTCCTGACCTCCAGTGATCTGCCCGCCTCGGCCTCCCAAAGTGCTGGGATTACAAGCATGAGCCACTGCGCCGGGCCTGATATTAATATAATTTTAAGAAAGATTCTTTTTTTCATTTAAAGTACTGTGGCTTATTTATTTATTTATTAGCTCACAAAATTTTCATCTGAATTGGTCAGAGTAGGACCCTAGGAAACCGGAGAGGATGTGGGAGCTGCATAGAGTTCACTGCATCTGTATTCCTATGCATCGAGGAATGAGATTTTTACCACACACCCAACTTGCTCTGAAAAGGTCCTCTGAAAAAACAAATAGCATGTAGCCCGTGTGTGTGTGTGTGTGTGTGTGTGTGTGTGTGTGTGTGTGTGTTTGAAGGTTGACTAGTGTGAATTAGTTAAATGCTTTGTTTCCGTTCCAACCCCTAAATGAATTTACCTGTAATCCTAGTAGCTGGAATCTATTGCATTTTTTTTTTTTTTTTTTTTTTTTTTTACCGCAGGGAGCTTCTTGAGCTACCTTCTCGTGGAAGCCAAGTCCCAGTGACTGGTCCACGTCACCCCAGCTGGATAGTCTAGTGTGTGATGCTCCTCATGGCTTCCACTAGGAGTGTGTGAGTTGCTGCTTGCCTGACCCACTTTCCACTTCCCATTTTGAATACGGGCTCCTACTTTTTTGTTTGTAGACACACTGAATTATGAGGGAAGTTTAAACAGTTTATTTATGGAGGTTTTTTTTTTTTGTCTCTCAACCTTTCTTGGGGGAGAGATGGCAAAATGCTTTCATGTTTCTTTCCCTTTCTGAAGGCAGTTTATACCCCTCCAGTCTACCATCTCCCATTTGGAGAACTCTTTCCCTTTGGAGAATATATACCAGGCTATCAATTTCTTCCTGTGGTTTATTAATTCCTCCCCCTCTGACCCTTGAAGGCAAATTGAGATCAGGGACCATATGTTATACTTTGCATCTCCCATAGCACAATATCTATGACATGTGTAATGTCTAATGCCCACACACAATACCTGCAGTACTTTAGTTAAAGGCTTTGTTTCCATTCCAACCAAGTCCAATTATTATATATTGACTATAATAATAGCAATAATTACTATTGGGTTTTTTTTGAGTGTGTGTGCCTTGTTTTATGTTAAGCATTCCATGTGCATCATCTCATTTAGACTTTATATCAGTTTTGTAAGGTCAATATTAGAAATATTCTCCATTTTATAAATGGAAAAACCAAAGCTCATAGAAGTTAAATAATTCCCAGGTTAACACATGTGCATTCACATGCACACACACACATACACACCTAATGCCATGTGCCAAAGCCCTTCTTCTCTCAGTTTCTGCTGGCTCCGTAAGCAAGGGAGAAGAAAGCTATTCTCAGAATAAGCAGGAGAGAAGAAAGCTGTCTCAAGATGGGGCCAAGTGGAGGTGTGCAGAGAAGGAAAATACATATACTCTGATTGCCAGTTTTCCCCTGAAGTACAAAATCAACCTAACTTGTACCAAGACATTTTATCTCTTTTTGTAGAATGCCCCCACATTGTCTACTTTATCTCCTTGTGTTGCCATGGCTTTAATCTTATACCTTGTGATATAATCATCTTGGCCATTTGTCCTTTCCTGCCTTAAGTTTTATTATAGAGATCCATGCACCAATCCTAGCACTTTGGGAGGCCGAGGTGGGAGCATCACTTGGTCAGGAGTTCGAGACCAGCCTGGCCAACATGGTGAAACCCCATCTCTACTAATAATATAAAAATTAGCCAGGCGTGGTGGTGCATGCCTGTAATCCCAGCTACTCGGGAGGCTGAGGCAGGAGAATTGCTTGAACCTGGGAGGTGGAGTTTGCAGTGAGCCACGACTGCACCACTGCACCCCAGCCTGGGTGACAGAGGAAGACTCTGTCTCAAAAAATAAAATAAAATAAAATAAAATAAAATAAAATAAAATAAAATAAAAGATGCTTGCCCCAAATTAAATAAAAATGTTTGAACCTGCACCAACCATATATATGGGCCATGCCCAACTCACTCTGCCCTGCTGTCTCTGCTTTCCTGGCCACTAAACTGAGGTTTGGCACAGAGAGGTGTGGTTACAGTGGGTGGGAGATGAGGTTGTCCAGTTTATCCAGCCCAAATCGTAGCTTAGATATCTGATATGGGAGGAGTATGAGTGTGTGTGTGTGTTTGTTTCTTCCTGGGAAAATTGAACTAAGTGGACTCAGGAGAAGCAGTTTTTGAGCAACCATCACATATGGTGGAGGCTCAGACAAGCTTGGCTGAAGTGGGCCAGACAGCAACGTGCGAAACACAAACACTACCTACCTCCTAAGTTTACCTGGGTCCTGTAAAACCTGCCCGAATCTGAAGCTGAGTCAAATCACAATTTTGGATATTGTTGCCGTGAATTCAGTTTCCACTGTGGTAACTGAAAGTTTTAATTGGAGCAGAAACTCAAAATCCATGTTGTTCTGCAAGACTGGAGACCTTGGCCATCTATAGTACCTGGTCATATAGTCTTTCCCACTGAGCATAAACCAGTTGTTCTGTCAGAAGCCACTTATCTAATTAAGTGAACAGTGCACAGAAGGTAACAATTAGGCTTTAATTAGCAGTTGTTTCCAATCATACAGTCCAACTTTAATGGGGGAAGTGGTGCATGGTCTCATCACATTAAATTGTATTTGTCCTAATGCAAATTGGTGTCAAAACCTGTGTTAATTGGAAGAAAAAAATGAAGATTGTAACTTTATTCCATAATAAAAAATTAGACTTCATGGAGTACACTTAAAAGCAAAGTGGAACAATGTTTAAAATTCACTGTTTCAATAAAATTTTATTTTTCCTTAATAAAAGTTTTCCAGATATGAATATTCTAGATTTTAAAAATAATAAAACATAATTAAATTTCACTAATATCCTCTTATTGGTCTCATTTTGTATTAAAATCAAGAAATTATGTAATTTACTTTCAAAGAGGTAGTAGATGCATTGTACAAAATTGTAACTAAAGGATCCTAGGGAAAAGGCTCTGTGCATGCTTGTTCTTGGGCCACCCAGTGCCTCTCCCCAGAGGCAATAGTTCTATAGTTGCGCTAATATCTTTATAGGGTTATTCAGGATTTTATTCTTTCTTATAAAAATTATAACAAAAGTCTTCATATACATCACGTAGTTCAAGAGATTTATGACTATGTATTTACAAAGCAGATTCTCGTTTGTCTTTTGAGGGGCTGACATTTAATTAGTTGTTGATATGCATTTGGGAGATGCAAACTAATTTATTACAGTATTTACATAAAACATAATTAAGAAGACAAACACACTGCTATCAAAACAAAGGAAAACACATACTGTAATAAAACATCGAACTGGAGTAGAATTTGCCCTGTGCTTTAAATGATGGTGGCTGTGGCTCTTCATAATGCTGCTGGAATAGGGTTTCCTGTCTTCCATGCCTGTCTCTGCCTTGGAGGGACTTTGGTAAATCCTGATCTGGTTATTAGTTATCTACATTAAGACTGAAGGTTTGGACAGCACTGCCTCCTGAGCACCAGTATCGAGGCCTGTGGGCTCCTTTGCCCATTCTCCATTTCTTTGAGAGTTTTGGATGGGGCATTAAAAGCACAGCAGCACTGCAGTGTTCTAAGTCTGAGCCCTTTTCTTGCTGGTGGTCAGAATAATGCCATGGAACTCAGAAAAGGAGATTTTACCAAATTGTCTACTACGTAAGGATAGCACTTCTCTGCAAATGCTTTTGAAGTTCTGGAATAAAAAGTGAAAAACAATAACTCTAAGCACACTAGGTCAGACCTTTTCTAAGATGAGAAGGCTCTCATTATGAGGCTTCAAAAGGTAGCAACAGCCATACTGCTAAGATGAGAAAGTTTAATTCTGTGAAACAACTGCAAAGGACTTTTTCCCCCAATGCAGCAGGATATCATCTGGCGTAAACTGAATGTTTTCTGTGTAATATGAACAGGCTAGTGGTGATTCAAAATGTTCTGTAATTCCTCCTTCTGCCCTGGCCATCACCCTCACTTATCACCTTCTCTCTCTGTAGTATCATAAACTTGCTTCCTGCTCGTGGGTCTCCTTTTTGTGTGGGGGAATGAGAACTAGTGTTATCAACTTCCATACCACTTCTTCTCATCAATGACCACATCCTTATAGGCCCTTGGCACTAACTGTTTCCCGACCATGATAATCTTTCTTGGGGCCCTGGCTTATGGGACTATATTAGTCCATTCTTGCTTTGCTATAAAGAAACACTGGAGACTGGGTAACTTATAAAGGAAAGAGGTTTAACTGGCTCATGGTTTCGCAGGCTGTATAGGAAGCATGGCAGCATCTGCTTCTGGGGAGGCCTCGGGGAACTTACAGTCGCGGCGAAGGCGAAGCGGGAGCCAGCACTTCACATGGCAGGAGCAGGAGGAAAAGAGACTGGGGGAGGTGCCACACACTTTTAAACAACCAGATCTCATGGGAGCTCACTCACTACACAGTACCAAGGGAAGATGGTGCTAAACCATTCATGATCCCATCACCTCCCACCAGGCCCCACATCCAACACTGGGGATTATAATCCAACGTGAGATTTGGGAAGGGACACAGATCCAAACCACATCAGGGAGGTACATTGTCTTTCTGGTCGTATTGTCCGTCCCCCAGTAACAGAAATCGGGCAACATTATTCTTTAGTTTTCAATCCCTGCCTCTCTCCAGAGGAAATTTGTCCCTCAGCATTCTCTTCAGCTTCAGGATCACAACAGTGCCAGATTAATATTCTTTTCCAAACATTTCCCTCTGCTATCTTCTTCACCTTGTCTTATACATCATGCTCAGTAGTTCATCATTCAGCTTCTGGACCATCTAAGGTTTTGCATCCTCTAACATCTTGCTAAAGAATCAAATGCATGTGTTCAAAAGAGATTTCATTATCTGCCCTGGAAACGATTTTCAGTGAAACAACGGGAGAATTAAATTTGTGAATCACACCTCAGAGAATTTTTTCAGCCAATCCCTATTCTTAGGGAATTTATAATCATTTTGGAGGGATTTGAAGAAAGATGATAGCTGCTTTCCTTTGTACACTAAGGGCATTTCTCTTTCTCTTTTCCTGTGAACTCTACATGTTCACGGATAGATTTTACAAATCCCTTGGCACCTTTATTATTCTCTCGCAGCTCTCTCCATGTTGTCTTTACTTGTCATGTTGGAGAATCCCAAAGTAGAGATGGATTCAAAGGAAACTAAGTAATATGAACTAGCTTGAGGAGATCGCCCACTAGATCTTAAATTTTAGCATTTTCATTTCAAACTGTTCCTGAGGAGACTTTTGATACAGAAGACATTAGTCTTTTTTTTTTTTTTTTTTTGAGAGACGGAGTCTCGCTCTGTCGCCCAAGCTGGAGTGCAGTGGCGCGATCTCAGCTCAAGCAAGCTCCGCCTCCCGGGTTCACGCCATTCTCCTGCCTCAGCCTCCCCAGTAGCTGGGACTACAGGCGCCCCCCACCACACCAGGCTAATTTTTTGTATTTTTAGTAGAGACGGGGTTTCACCATGTTAGCCAGGATGGTCTCGATCTCCCGACCTCATGATCCGCCCGCCTCGTCCTCCCAATGTGCTGGGATTACAGGCATGAGCTACCGCCTCAATGCTGTTGTTTATATCTGCCCACATCTTCAAGTTGTCAGGGTGTTTTTTCATTGCAATGACACCCTCCAAATGAAGTTGACACTCCACCTACTTGGTGCTGCCCACAAATAGTAAGTAGAGTCTCTGACTGTCATTAGTAAAAATGAAGTCTGATTTATTAAGGAAAAAGCTGACAGAACAGCCTGGTTGAAAAAAAAAAAAAAACAATCAAATGGGAATGAGAAGACCTGCATTTCCCAATGGCTAGTTGGCTGGCCACTTTCTTGCCTTGACGTTTTTCTAACATATAATATGGGAATCATGATTTCTCCCTAGAGGTCTTGGGAATATTCTTACTCAAGTATTTGGGGAGCATTTTTTATGGTGTATAGCACTGTGCTAGAATCTGAGAAAGAGAAAGATATAAATGAAAAGAATTGCTGTCCTTTAGGAATAAAAAATGTAGTTGAGGAAGCAAAATATACATACATAATAAATCAGTTTAGCAACAGTAATGATTGTTTACCTCTTTAGAGCATTTTATAGTTTTCAAAGTTATTATATGTGGGTATACAAAATTATATATATATAAATGCACATATATTCATGCATAAGTATAACAAGGATTAAATGAAATTCTACATATATGAAAGTATATGCATATAAATATATACATATATTTGTGTGTGTGCATATATATGTGTGTGTGTTCACAATTTCATTTAATCCCTATTAGCAACTCTATGCGGCAGATAGTAATGACTCCACATCACAGATGACAACACTGAGGCCACATGATATTAAGTAAAAATGCAAGTAAAACAGGATTTTAGCACCTGTCTCTGGATTCTAAGCCCTGTGATCTTTCTATTGCAGCATACATTATTTTCTTAATCCAGGACAAGGGTGCATCCCCGAAGTGTAATGTGCCTAGTAAGTGCTGTGGAAAGCTTGCTTGGAGGAAGTGGGTTTGAGGTGCAGAAGAAGAGGGGGTCTCAGATAGGGAAAGAAACACGCTCTAAAGTCTGGCATGTGGCACACTGAGAAAGAAGAAATTGTGAATGTGAAGGATGTGTGAGTTTGGATTTTTCTGAAGGATTGGATTACATGAGTGAATATATTGCAGTGCGTGAGATTAGAGTGTAGACTGGCTGTGGAGTGGGTTACAGCATGGGATCAGAGAGGTGGGTTAGAGGCCTTTTGTACTCTCCAAACAGAAAATGCCTAAGGGAAAATATGAAAAAGAAGAGGCTGGATAGACGGACCCTTTGGAAAGACTTTGTAATGAATTCATCTAATCTAGTGTCAAAGATTGGGTTTCTGGCTCCAAGACTAACTAGGTTTGCTACCTAATCAAGTTGTTTATCTTCATCAAGTCACAAAAGTACCTGGCTCATTGGGTTGTTCTGAAGATAAATAATCCATAGAAAGCCACTTTAACTCACCAACTCACCACCTAGCATTTAGAAATCATTCATTAAATGTTAGCTAGTTATCCTAGTATTAGAGGTAAAGTGGTAGAAGGAAAGATATAAAAAGATAATCTATTGTATGAACATGTTTTAATTCCTCAGAAGAAAGACGAACTCTCTATTAAACCAAGGCTCTACACTGTTTTAACTAAAAAGCAACCAATACCAGCTTTCTCTGTGGACAAGATTTATTTTAGTTTAAATGGACAATTTCCACTATGAAGCAATATTAGTGACTCACGGCAAAGATAATAAAACTAAGAACCACCTACACATCTTTACAAACTTTAAACTATTTGTAGTAGTGAAATAATAGTGTTTCAGGTTCTGATTTATATCAGCTTAAGCCAGTTCTTTGTATATTTCAAGACCTGCATCATCATTGTGACATTTAGACATAAGGATATTTGGGGTTTCACTGAGGCAGTCGTAGTTTTAGAGTTTGACAAAGAGTGAGGAGTAAGCACTTTCCATTTGTTCCAGGAACTTAAACATTTGATCCCTTTGGAACTACTGAGGATGTCCATAAGCTGTGTCAGAGATACCACATGAGGAAGGCATTGAATAAAATACCTCCCCTCATCCCACAGGGTTGGTATTTTAATGAATCTTTAGAGCATTTGACTAATCAAATAACTTTGGCAGATTTCCTCTCAATATTTAAATGACAGTCAATTCCAAGTGCAATATTTACAAAGTCCAAAAGGATGCAGAGTTTATCAGGTGGAACAGAAATTTTCTCTGGTCTTTAGAAGGAGGACTGACATTACCACGCCCCTGTCTCCTTACTCAGAGGGACGCTCCGTTCAATTTTCCCATAAATTGCCTGGCTGCATTTTCCAATTCAGTCTCCTACGCCTTCCTAAAGGCAATTTTAAGACTAGGTGGCTGCCAATAGAATATAGTTTCGGTGGAAACAGAAAGGCCCACCTGCCTGAAATCTTCACTCAATGGCTAGGTCATCCTCTCTAGAGGGCTACAATTAAAATTAATGTGTTATATTTGGCACTGGTGTGCATTCATTTGTCTGAGAATTCTACAGTCAGAAGACACTTTGCATACCACTGTGGACTAACTTCGTTTTCCACTTGGGACAACTGGACCATCAGCTCCAGGAGATTGTGTTTTATTCCTCTGATTCTTGCCTAGCACTGTGCTGTGGCTTCTGATGGTGCCTAAAAAAGCATCCCTGTTTGAGGCTGCCACTGCAACATCTACCTCCAAGAGGTGAGGTACAGAAACAGCACATTGCGAGGGGGTTCCAGAGTCATAAGATGACAACTCTGCGCCAGGGCGGGTAGGGGAAGGAGAAAGCTGGGAGAGGAGGGAAGAGTCAGTGCCCAGTTAGAAGAGGACCATGGCTAGAGAGTGAAAGAAGAAAAGGTTGTTGCTTCGTCATAATTTCTGAGGCTATTTCTACTCAGACAGCATGTTCACAATGTTGGTTGCCCTCTGTTTAGAGGTTTCTCATTGATTAATGCCATCTCAAATCAGGAGTGGGCTACTGTGTACCATGAGGCTTTTCTGTGTTTTGATTCTGAGACCCTGAAATAATTTTGTAATGATCTAAAACTATTTTGGATGGGCTGTTGGGAGACTGTTTCAAAACACTTTTATCATAATGTTTTGTTTATATAGCATATGTATATCTATATGTGTGTTATGCTACGTATGTATATATAATAAAATAAAAAAGATATCAATAGGTATCTATATATGTGTGTAAATATATTGATATTTGTATTTATGGCTTTATTATGTATAAATATATAATTATTTATGCATAAATATATTTATTTTAAAGGAATTGAGAGATTTATTTTATATGATAGGGGCATCTAAAACCGCCAAATTCTAAAGATGCAAGAGAGCTCAACCAGTTCATCTTCCTCCTTTTTTAGGTAAAGAAACTGAGAGAGTCAGGAAAGTTGAGCGACTTGGCCAAGGTCTCAGGAAAAGCAAGAGCCCCACCTAGAGCTCAATTGGTACTTTCCAGGCCAGGATACCTTCCAGTGTACCCCTGGGTCTAGGGCAGTAGTACTTGGTGCTGGTAAAGGGGTTAGGCTCTGGGTCTTGAAATTGTTTCCTACTCATGATTCTGAAATGCACTACCTCATACTTTGACTTGATATCCACTTTAGAAGGACCAAACGGAGAAATGTGAAGAAGTCATTGGCTTGGAGAGAGTACGATAAAACCTCAATAGGAAAACTAAATGTGGTTGATTTGTACATTCATCAAATGTAAATGAATACCTGTTCTTACAATGGAATGTCTGTAACTGTGTCCTGAGAACCCATCCTAGCAGATACTACTCACAGAAATAGGTCTTTCCTTTCTATTTTCTCTCCTTATCATTGAGACCACTAGAGTCCATCTTGCTTTAAGTTTATATTGTAAGAGCAGAAAAAAAAAAAAAATCTGGACTCAGGTGTGGACTCTTCAAAGATAAACCACTGGTAACAGTCATTCTAGTCTCCACCAGTGATTTATCTCTGAAAAGGGCCTGACAAAGGGGGATGGATGGAAAGGGGGTAGATGTTGATCAAATGGTACAAAGTTTCTGGTAGACAGGAACAGTAACCTTTAGTGATCTTTCACACAAAATGGTGATTATAATAAATACGAATGCATTACATATTTCAAAATTGCTAAAAGGGTAGATTTGACGTGTTTTTGCCACAAAAAATTATATGTGAGGTGATGAATTTGTTAATTAGTCTGATTTAATCATTCAACATTGTGAACATATATCAAAACATCACCTTGTATGCTATAAATAAATACAATTATTATTGGTCAATGAAAAATAAAAATTTTAAAAAGATAAACCACTACCTTTTTCTTTACCAGAGGCTGTTTATCAGATGTCCTTTAGTACTAGGCAAACTGAGAACCCCACTGTTTGGATAACATTGCTGCAGCAGGAAGGATATTTTTTTCTTTCCTGAGGCTTTTTTGCTTGAATCCAAATTTCTTTACAATTGACTCATTCATTTCTCCTACCCCTGTCTACTTCTGTCAGCTGTTCTGGGAAAAATAGCAAATGAATTTAACATTTTCACCCAGTGGCTGGAGGCCACAAGACTAGGGCACTTAATATGATACGGTTAGCTTTGTTTCAAATTAAAATTGGAACCAGTAATGTCTTAATTCTCTTGTCTAGACGATTGTCACGGCTGTAAATTATCATCATAATAGCTATTGTATGGTTTCTAATGACTTTACCAAAACATTATTTGCCAATCCTATAAACTTTTTGAACATGCTGTTTAGTTTATCCTGATGAATCTAATAAGAGGTGACACATACATCCTGCTTCCTCTCTCCAAAGAGACATTTGTGGATTCAATTCCTTGCTTGTTGCTAATGCCACTTTCTAATCTCAATACTGATCTAATTCTGTTTTTTGTCTGTCTACAACAAATTTAATCAGAAAAATCATTATCCAAATGTAATGTTCTGTGTTAATATAATTACTGATAAAGTAAGCTTTACATCTGCCATTTAGCCACATGTGAGTTTTTTTTACTGTTGTTTTGATTTGGGTTTTTGTTTGTTTGTTTGTTTGTTTGTTTTGAGACTGGGTCTCAATGCGTCACCCAGGCTTGTATGCAGTGGTGTGATCTTGGCTCACTGCAACCTCTGCTTCCTGGGCTTAAGTGATCCACCAGCCTCAGCCTCCAATTGGCCACCATGCTCAACTAATTTTTGTATTTTTTGTACAGATGGGGTTTCACCATGTTGTCCAGGCACATGTGTTCTATATGTCTTTTTTTGTTTGTTTCTCTGTTTTTCCATTATTTTCTTCTTTTATGCTAAATAGATGTTTTCTAGTATAACATTTTAATTCCATTAATATTAATATTTCTTTAATTGTATTTTTACATTCTTTTCTTAATGGTTGCTCTGAGGATTATAACTAGTATCTTAACAATTTAGTTTGGATCAATACCAATTTAATGTCAGTGGCATATAAAATTTTGCTGCTACATAGCTCTACTTTTTCCCCTTTCTTTGTGCTCTTATATAAGAATAAATATTTACAGATTATAAGTCCATCAGCACCATTTTATACTTGTTGATTTGTACAGTTACCTTTTAAATAAACAGGGAAAAAATTACAAACCAAGGGTATATTAGTACTATTTCTTATGCTTATTTATATTGTTACATCTACTGGTGCTGTTAATATTTCTTCATGTGGATTCTATTTATTGTCTATTGTCCTTTATTTTCAGACTGAACAACTCCATTTAGCATTTCTTATAGAGTAGGTTTATAAGTGACAAATTATTTCCATTTGTTTATATGGCAATGTCTTAACTTTTTTTTTCATTTTTGAAGAATAGTTCTGAAAATTATAGAATTCTTATTTGACAGTATTTTTCTTTCAGTACTTGGAGTATGTCATCGCATTGCCTTCTGGAAACCATAGTTTCTGATAAGAAATCAATTGTTCCTCTTATCAAGGACCCCTGTATGTGATGAGCCACTTCTCTATTACCGTGTTCAAGATTCTCTCTTTATCTTTTACTGTTGACAACAATTCCATTATGATGTGTCTGGGCATGGATAATTTTAGTTGATCTTACATACATTCTGAGTTTCTTTTAATAGGTATAGTTTAATGATTTTCAAATGAAATTTTGAGAATTTTGGTTACTGTTTCCTCAAATATTTTTCTACTTTTTCTCTTTTACTTCTTCTTCTAAAGTTTTCATTATGTGGATGTTGGTACACTTGATAGCATCACAGGGACATTGGAGACTTTGTTCATTTTTCTTCATTATTTTTTCTTTATATTCCACAGACTAGATAGTCTCAATTGACCTGTCTTCAAGTTCACTGATTATTTATTCTGCCAAGTAAAATTTCCAATTAAGTCTCCCTAGCAGGGGAACAACACACAATGGGGCCTGTCAGCGGGGCAGTGGGAGGGAGAGTATCAGGATAAATAGCTAATGCATGTGGGGCTTAATACCTAGGTGATGGGTTGATATGTGCGGCAGACCACCATGGCACACATTTACCTGTGTAACAAACCTGCACGTCCTGCACATGTATCCCAGAAATTAAAATTAAATTAAAAAAAGAGAAAAATAAAGCATTTACAATACATTTTAATATGTATTTAATATGTATTTTAATATGTTTTAAGCTCTCAATAAAAGTTGGCTGATTTTGTAACATAGAAAATGGCTCCCTAGCAAATTTTTTATTTCAGTTATTGTATCTTAGAGCTCTAGAATTTCGATTTTTTAAATAATTTATATTTTAAGTTGATGTTATCTATTTGCTGATATATCATTCTCATGTTTTTCTTTAAATTTGTATTCATGGTTTACTTTTGGTCTTTGAAAATAATTGTAATGGCTTTAAATTATAATTTAAAGTTATTATTTCAAATTTTTGACTAGGAATTCTAATTCATGGACTTTTTCAGGGACAAAAATTATAATAAAAAAATTCATGACTGATTTTATCCCCTTGTTTTGGGGCCATATTCCCCTGTTTGTTTACATGTATCATGATTTTTTTGAAACTGAATATTTTAGATAATATGATGTAGCAACTCTGGAAACCAGATCCCATTTTTCACAGTTTGCTATTGTTCCTGTTTGTTATTGTTGTTCTTTGTTTCATGACTTTCCTGTAAGAACTCTATAGTTTCTCATGTGTAGTAACTGGTTAACATAATTGTCAGCTAATGACTAGACATGCATTTCCTTAGTATCTTGAACCAGCAACTCTCCCAGTCTTTCCTGAATAGTTCCATGTGTGTTAGGTGCATGCCTTCAATTTACTGGTAGGCAGTTGAAAACTCTGTTACCATTAATGTCCTGCTTGCTCAGATACTCAAGGTCAGCAAAAGTTAAAAAATTAAGACCTTTTCAGGTGTCTCAACTTCCTGCACATGTGTGTTGCCTTCTAGATTCTCAGAAACATGTTGGAGCTTTTCAAAGTCCTTATTGTTTACTGAATATCTGTGTTCTCAAAATGTCTATGTTGTAATTACAGTTAGATGAGATCATGTGACTGGATCCCTCATGATGAGATGAGTGCCCCCAAAAGAAGACACCAGAGAGCTTGCTTCTCATTCCACACGCATGCTCCAAAGAAAGGCCATGGCAGAGCACAGAGAGAAGGAGAGCTCCCACCAGAACCTGGCAAAGTGTGCTGCTGGCATGCTTGTCTCATAATTCTGCCCTCCAGGACTGTGAGAAAATAAGTTTCTGTTGCTTAAACCACCTAGTCTATGGTAATTTATTATGGAAGCCCAAGAAGACTCACACTAATTTTGGTACCAGGAAATGGGGTGCTGATGCAACAAATACCTAAACATGCGTAAGTGGCTTTAGAAGTGGGCAATGGATAGAGGATAGAAAAGTTTTGAGGTGTATGCTAGAAAAAGCCAAAATTGCAGTGAAGTATTTAAGGCAGTTGGAGTGAGGGCGCAGAAAGAAAAGAGAATAGCTAAGGGGAATTATCTATCTTTCTAGAGATATAATAATATAATACATAATCTTGAAGAGAATGTTGATATCAATATGGATGTTAAAGGCCATTCTGTTGAGTTCTCAAATGAAAATGAGGAAAAAAATTACCGGAAAATGGAAGAAAGATGATCCTTTTATAAAGTGACATAGCACTTGGATTAACCATGTTCTAGTGTTTTGTGAAATTGATATTTTTGACAAACAAAATTAGATAATATTTAGATAAGACTTTGGATTTTGCAAGTGATAAAATTAGATAATTAGCTAAGGAGATACCTAAGCAAAGTGTTGAAGGAGTGGCTTGGTTCCTCCTGTTTATGGTAAAATGTGAAAGGAGAGAGAGAAGTTGAAGAAGAAATTGTTAAGCATAAAGGAACCAGAGTTGAAGATTTGGAAAGTTTTCAGCCTATCTCTATTGCAAATAAATAAAAAAAGCCCGTTGTGAAGACAACAGGAAGGGTGTGGTTGAACAATTATTTGATAAAGAGATCGTGGTAATGACTCATGGACTGAATCAGCCATCTCAGAAGAGGCCAGGAATAGAGATCAATTATACAAGCAAAAACACTGTCAATTTGAACTAAGGGATCAGAAACAAATGAGATGAAATAAAGGCTGCCAGACTTTTAGATCTTGCAAGACCAGACCAGAGAGCTATTTGGCTGTAACTTTGTGCTTTTCAAGAAAATGAAGTAGTGACCCCAAAGGCAATTCAGAGATATCAGGTCAGTGTCCTTTGTGGCAAAGGGTGGGACCATTGCCTCAGTTTCAGTAGGCCATATGGCCTCTGACTAAAGCCTGGGGGTGGGGCCTTGGAGACAGGGCTGTGTAAAAGCCTGGAGGCAGGATCCACTATCCCTGTAGGTCTAGAATAAATGGCATTAAATGAAAAAGAGATATCTTGAGACTTAAGAGCTAATGGAATTTGCCTTGGTTGGTTTTAGACATTCTTGTGGCCTGTGTCTCCTTCCTTCTTTCTTAATTTTTCCTTTTGGAATGGGAATGGCTATCTCATGCCTATTCCACTATCTGTTGTAATTTGGAAGCACATAACTTGTATGGTTTTACAGGTTTACAGCTGGAGAATAATTTTGATTTTGGGGATAAGGCTTACTTATATTTGATTTAGATACTATTTAAATGAGACTTTGTACTTTAGAATTGATGCTGGAATCTGTTAAGACTTTTGAGGCTTTTGGGGTAAAATTAATGTATTTTGCATGTGAGAAGGACATCTTGGGGGTCCAGGGCAGAATGTATGAACTGAATATATGTGTGCCACTCAAAGTTATATGTTAATATGATGATATTCAGAGATGAGGCTTTCGGGTGGATAAATAAGGTTAGATGAGATCATGTGAATGGGAACTCATGATGGGATTAGTGCCCTTAAAAGAAGAGATACCAGAGATGTTGCTCTGTCTCTGCATGTTAACCAAAGGAGCTCACAGTGAGAAAGAAGCCTGAAAAAGAGGCTTTACAAAAACTTCACCATGCTGGACCATTCTAGCCTCCAGGACTGTGAGAAAATAAATTTATGTTATTCAAATGATCAGTCTCTGGTATTTTGTTGTGGCAGCCCAAGCACACAGACCCTATGGACAATTCATTCACCACATTTTCCATGTAAGGTTTTGGTCAGCTTCTTGTTTGCCCAAATTTTATAGATGCCTCAGGTAGCTGATATTAAGCAATTACCATGGATGGTTTTTGACCGATGTCCTTGGGAAAGGTTGTTTACAAGGAGTTATCTCTGAGTCCGGTCAAGTAAAGACAAGCCCTACTAGTAGAGGTTTCCAGGAAACTACCAGCCAGATCAAATAATAACAACTGGTAAGGGCACTTTTGAGGAGCTTCAAAAGTGTTTTTCCCTCTCCTTTGGTTGGTAGGCTGCTGTTTTTTTTATGGCTATACTTGTCACTGCTATCATATTTACCAAGCTGTTGGTTTTCCAAGCTATTGTGGAGCTGAGAAGAGAGGATGGGAGTAGGGCAAGTTAAAACACCAGAAAGGTCACTGTTCTCATTGAGAGTCAGCTGTTTTTTCTTTAATAAAGAATCTTTGAATTTCTCTGTTGGTTAGTTGACAGAGTTCTTAAAATGTTGATTTAGTGTTTTCATTGCCATTGTGGAGGAGCAGATATTTGGAAGCCTTTCACTGCAGCATTCTTGCAATGTCCCCACACCCCAAATCAATTAATTTTTGTTGAGTATATTAATTTAATTGACTTTTCGTTGTCTTCCTAACATTTGTTTTATCCTTATCTATTAGTGTAAGGTGGGATTTGGAGCTGATCTCACACCCAGATCCAAGGATGACCCCTAATTGTTCAAAGCCAACATTCTCACTCCGAACACTATTGAAATTTTGGGTCCAATACTTCTGTGTTGTAGGGGGCTGTTCTGGGCATTGTAGGATCCTTGACAATATCCCTGGACTCTACCAACTAGAGGCCAGTAACACTTGCAGTTGTGACAATCAAAAGTTTTCCAGACATTACCAGATGTCCCCTGCTGGACAAAATTGCCTCAGACTGAGAATCACTGTTCTAACCACATTAATATAGTTTCATTATTATAAACACAAAAATTGATTCAGGTAAACAAAACTTATGTCCTAAAGCGTATGTCAATCCCCTGATCACAGTTATTAGTTCAGGAATGGAAATGTAACCACTTCAAGCCAGGGAGGTATGAGGGAAGGTTGCTGGAAACAACTAGAGGAAGTTTCTTTTTTTCTGTTTTTTGTTTGGGTTGTGTGAGGATGTGAAATCCATTGGATGACCAGCCTTAAAAGGAATCTAAAAATGACACATAACGTGTGATATGTTTTGGATGTGTGTCCCCTCAACATCTCGTTGAAATGTGACCTCCAAAGTTGGAGGTGTCTAGTGGGAGGTGTTTGAGTCATAGGAGCAGATTCCTCATAAATGGCTTGGTACCATCTTTTTGGTGTTGAGTGAGTTCTCACTCTATTAGTTCACTCAAGAGCTGGTTGTTTAAAAGAGCCTGGCACCTCCTCCCTGCTCTCTTGCTCCCTCTTGCCATGTGATCTGTGGGCTCCTCCTATGCCTTCAACCATGATTGTAAGCTTCCTGAGGCCTCACCAGAAGCCAAGCAGATGCTGGTGCCATGCTTGCATAACCTGCAGAACCATGAGCCAAATAAAACTCTTTTGGTTACACATTACCCAGTCTCAGGTATTCCACTATAGTAATGCAAAGTGTGGTAATACAATGTGTCTGGCACTGAGTAGATATTAAGGGTCATTATTATAGCACTGATTGGGCTTATGGCATGACCTTTACTCTTCCTATGAGACCTATTTTACTCAAACTCTTTGAACTTAAAGGTGCTCCTAAATGTTGTAAGGGATTCTACCTCCATAATATCTCTTTCAAGTTTAGTTCTTCTTTTTCATATCAACACTCTAATTCCCATTTTACTTCTTAATTCTTAATTGGTTAAGTGGAATTCTTTTCATAAAATGCTCTGATTTTTCCTCTCTCCACCTTATCCTGCCATCCTTAGTTATTTTCCTAAAGTGCACCTCTGATTTTATCACTGCTCTGTTCAAAATGTTTCAATGATTTCTTTACTATCTACCAATTAAACCCTATATCTCAGCCTGTTTTTCAATTTGACTAAAACCAACTTTTCAAACCTATCAACCTCTACTTTTCTTCTATGATCTAGTCTTTTAACCAAATGAGCATTCTCACAGTTTCCAGAGTAAGGTCCTATGTTTCTTGTCTCTGTTCTCTCTCTCTCTCTCTCCCTCCTTTCTCTCTTTCTCTTTTTCTTTCTTTCTTTCTTTTCTTCTTTCGTTCTCTTTCTTTCTTTCTTTCTTTCCTTTCTTTTTTTTCTCACTCTGTCACTCAGGCTGGAGTGCAGTGGTGCAGTCTCAGCTCACTGCAACCTCTGCCTCCCAGGTTCAAGCGATTGTCCTGCCTCAGCCTCCCCAGTATCTGGGATTACAGCCATGTGCCACCATGCCCAGGTAATTTTAGTATTTTTGGTTGAGAAGGGGGTTTCACCATGTTGGCCAGGCTGGTCTCGAACTTCTGGCCTCAAGTGATCCACCTGCCTCAGCCTCCCAAAGTGCTGGGATTCCAGGAGTGTAGCCACTGCACCTGACCTCTGTTCATTTTCTTATGCTATTTCTGGCACCAATATATTAAAAGTAGTAATTATAATGAAAATACATAGCCTTTACTTAGCACTAGCCCTCTGCCAGATACTGTGCTGTATCTCATTTAATTCTCAAAACAAAAACAAGAAGAAAGAATGTGTTAGGTACTTCTATTTAGCCTGCTGGCACATAAGAGGAAATTACAGCTTGGAGAGGTTAAATAATTTCCCAAGGTCACACAGATAATTGAAATAACCTGAAACTTAAACTCAGTTCTTTCCACTTGTTCATATTTTTGTTCTTAGTCACAATGCTATATTGCTTTCACCTTACTTGTCTGTGTTGTCTCTCTCTGTCATTATCTGTTGAAATTGTTTTTTCCCCAGTCTAAATTTTTATGTTATTCATAACATGTGTTCTAGTCTTTTAACCCAGAAACATTTTTTTTGGCCTCTAATATCTCACTGACCCCAACAGAACACCTGGTACTTCATGATAGATAGCCAATATATGTTTTAAATAAAGGAGATGGATATTTAAGTTGGAGCCTAGGTATCTGGTTCTTGCATTTCACAATTGCTGTAAAGAGAAAAATAAAAATTGTTGAGTATTTTCCAGAAAATAAGCACTCTATAAATATTTGTTAAATTTAATGAATTGCTGAAAATTCAATAAATCAGCTTCTTAGGTGTCTACTTCTCTTTCAACTGTCCTTATGCAGACCATAACTATATATGTAATAGCAAAATGTCAAATCATTTACCCATTATATGTGGAATACCCATTACTTTCTGTGTGGATTGTGCAGGTGAGCAGACCTGGGGGTCTATTTGTTCTGTAATTGATAGCGGAAAAGGGCCTAGTCTTAAATGTTTCCAGGGGAATTCAGAATTTCCAGCCACACAACCAACTGTAACTATGGCTTTCCTTCCACAGAGGTGCTGTTTTGTGGGCTTTCAGACTGAAAACAAATCTGTTTCATGGTATGTCTGTTTTGTCTGTCCTCAAATGTGCGTGGTACTTAAGAACAGCAAGGACAGGGCACGAAGGTGGAAAAGAGAGGAGAAGCAGCAGCAATGAGGAGAAGATGAAGGGCAATGATGGGGACTAGATTAGATTAAATGCCAGAGCTCCCAACCCTTAGAGGCTGTTGCGGATGCTGTTGCCCTGAGTTAGCAACATAAATCAATAAGTCAGATCCGGCTGAACTCTGGTGCCCCACAAGTTCTATTCAAATCAGGAATTCTAGGATTCTGTTTTATAAAAAACTTTTTAAAATGTTTGGACATAGGTCATGTTATCAATAGCAGAGCTTCTCAAACAAGAGTATATGAACATTTTACCTGTGCCTGTGTGTTCTCCAAGAAAATAATCAATTTTATAATTATACTTTGATTATAGCCCTAAAAAAGTAATCTACGCCATGTCTGGGTTATCTGGGCCTCCTAATGCAGTTTAATCATGCAATTTTTGTAGCACACTTTTGATGAATTAATAATCTGATTAGACGGAGGCAGTGCTATTTATTTATCTTGAGTTAATGGGAAAAGGCTAGATTTGTCCTCCATATGTAACCGAGGCATTGCTTGTGTGTCCCCCATATGTACTCTACCTAAATAACTCAGGCATGTGCCTATTTGTGCTCCATATGTGCACCACATGTATAACTCAGGTGTGTGTCTGTATGTTTTCCATGGATTATGTATGTAACTCTGATGTGTATCTGTGTTTCCTGTGTGTGCTGTGTATGTAACTTATGTGTGAGCCTGTATGTGCACTACATGTATAACTCAGGTGTGTGCCTGCATTGCTTGCATATATGCACTATTTATATAACTCAAGTGTGTGTACATGTTTTATATGTGCACTGCATGTATAACTCAGATGTATGCGTGCGTGTGTTTCCTGTGTGCACTAAACATGTAACTCAGGCATCGCTCTTATGTTCCCCCTATGTGCACTAAATATATAACTTAAACATGTATCATACCACTGATTTTACAAAAGTTGGAATAGACAAAAATGTTGAGAAAATTATATGTATAGACATGTGAAACTTTACGTGTGCATGTATACTATCATATTCACATTGAGAATTATAACTTACTTTCAGTGAAATAATGTGTTTATTCACATCAATGTTATTGATTTTTATACTACTTTAAAGATTTTGATTGCTTTTAATGTATAAATTAATTTTTAGTTTTATAGTTGTTGTAAAAGGACCATGAGGATAGGGCAGGCAGATTATACCTAGTGGCATATATTAATATTGTTGTAAAAATAAGTTGTCAACATTGGCAGTCAGTGAGATCTTTTTCCTTTAAAAGAGATCTTTACATTACTAAGTTTGAAAACAAAAAGAAAACTATACCATTTGATTTTGAAGTACATATAAGTTCTAATCTGTTGACCCCAATAAGCCATCTTAAGAGAAAATATTTCTGTTACCTAGGGAAATGCTGCGCTTATAAGTGGCAATATTCCATTTATTATTAGAGTAGCTGCTTTCTGTTTTGTAAACTATCAGCTTTAGTTATTGAATCATATATATATATATTTTTTAACCTGGAAAAAAATCACATCATGTTAATGCTGGTAAATTTTTGAGCTGCACTCAAGGAAATGTGCCCAGGCAATGAACTTCGTCCAGACTGGGTCACCAAATCTATTAAATGTGCTTTTATTATTATTATTTTCATTTGGATAAATACAGCATGTTAATAGCATGAAGAGGCCCTATCAAAGACTTTTTCCTTCTTTTGGTATGAAAGGGTTAAACAGTGACTTCACAACGTCGCAGTCACTTCCACATGTATTATCTCATATCATCGCAGTAATGCTGTGAAGATGATGTCATCTCAGCTCCACACATGACAGATTTGTGAGCCAAGGGACTGAGTGGATTGTGCCAATCATAAATCTGGTGGATCCATCTCCAAATACAGGTGTTCCAACTTCAAGCTTTGGGCTCCTTTCACTATATCATGTGGCTTCTCTAAATTAAATTTAAACTAATTTCCTGATAGATAAATTTATCTAGAGAAGGTGTAATATTAACTCATATGGAGATCTTTAAGAGATACATTTCTCATCCTGTATCTGATATAGTTTATTATTGTGAGTATAGAATATGCATATATTTCTGCTGACTGCCAGAAAAGATTTAGATAAAACACAAGAATATAAAACAGGTCCTTTAACATGGATTAAAATGCGAAAGTCAAGTAATAGAGGAAGAAAATAAGGCCCCGTCTTCAAGAATTTATGCCACCATCTCTTAATTTCTCTTTCCACTGTGTCGTGGCCTGTCCAAAATCAATACAGTATACATAAAAATATCGTTTTCCTGTTACCTTTCTTCTCATGAACATAAGGCCTCAGAACTATGGAAGAAGATGGATGAGAACAATTCCTTTTTATCTTTTGTTTTTTTCTTATTATGATGATTATGTTAGCTTTATGTTCTTTCTGAGCTTAAAGATGAGGCATGTGCTTTGTAGAGAATTTGGAAAAATATGAAGAATCAGGAAATGTGTTCATTATTCCAGCAATAGTAATTTCTTAGTGTATTTTTAAAAATAAAATTTTAATTTACCTGAGAACATATGCTTTCTTTACTTGACATTTTTAATGTTATTAAATTTCCCTATATTATTAAAAAGCTTTTATGTTTAATGGCCACAAAATATTCTACCATATTGATATATTCTGTCTTATTTAAGCATGTACCTAATATTGAATACTTGAGTGATGTCCAATTTCTCACTGGTATTATAAATGATGCACATCTGTGCATAACTTTTGTGGGCATTTTGGCATATGGTAGTTTCTAAGAAGAATTAATAGGCCAAAAGAGATGAATATTCTAAATTATTTTGATGAACATTACCAAATTTCTTTCTGAACTCTCATACCAACCCATACCCCTATCCACAACATCAGAGTGCGTGTATTTCACTGTGCCCTCATCTACACGGATGTTCTTGTTAATTTCTTTCATTTGATAGGCAAATGCTGCATCACATTGATTTAATTTGCATTATTTAAAAAACGGAACTATTACTGCTCGTATTTACTAGTCATTTCTATTCTTCTTTTGAAAATTGTCCAACTAATCTTCTTAACTCTCCACTATCATTCATCACCACTCTACTTCAGGAAAATAGAATCACAAAAATTAAAGACATTTACAGCTGCAATCAGCATGATCAATCTCTCACTATACATGTGAGTCTAGATAGATTCAGGGACTGGACCACGAGCCCGTCCCTGGGATGCTGAGTGACTGAGTAATATGTGCCTCTAAGCCTTCTGCCTGTCTTTATTGTCTCCTCCTCCTTCTTTTTACTGCCCTCCCCCACCTTTCTTCCATGCACCCTTCCTTGTGATGATGTTCTCTCCTCAGTGTCAACGTTTTGACATCTTTGTAGTATCCCGGGATTAGTACGCTTGCATGTGAACCTGGAAACGGAAGTCAGTACTGGCCTTTGTTCCAGGTTGTCCGATGTCCCGTCCCCACCTTCTCTTACCCATGGCTGTGTGTCTACGAGTACAGCAGGGGCTCCATTACCAAGTCCCCTGAGTGACAGGAACTCAGTGATTTCACAAGACTCCTGCAGAATGTGCAAAGAAGGCTAAGTGTTCTATTTGTTGTATTTCTTGATCTTTACTTTACCTCTTAGAAGGACATTCATGGTTAAAATGTACCCAGCACCCTGTATGATGAGCTAGCTGGGTGAGCATCTGTGTGGTTCCTGGTCAGTCCTCACAGCAACACCGCAAAGGATATGCGATGGTTCTTATTTTACATCTGAGCCCTAGGGAACTGTGTCCCACATCTTAGACTATTTTCCCACCATTACATAGCTAATAAGGAGAGAGGGCTTGAATCTAGGTCTGTCTGATTCCCAAGTCTGGCATGGCCTCTCTGCTATATTTCTTTGCCAATCTGGCAGTGGGTAGGGAAATCTCAGCTTGTGCCTTTTCTATGCTAATGTGACCCACAGACTGACTCACATGGGGTGGGAGCAAAGGTTAAGTGCACCTTCCATTCTGACAGCAAATGACTGAGTTCATTGAGGAACAGGGGCAAGTCTGGGGTTCTTATTCCCAGCGTATGGTAGACACTTGACAACTATTTGTTATTACTGAATGAAAGATGCTTTTCATTAAGCTACATGTTTCTCTCATGTAAAAGTAGGGTTAACTAGTCTATATGGCAGGGACAATCTGGCAGTACTTATCCTGCTTTATAATGACTTTGTCTTTCTTTAGCAATTGATTTATGCTCTCTTAACTTTCCATTCTTCAAAATGAGGCTACCAAACTGCAAGTGTTGTGATTAAGATGAATATGTTTTGAACTCATAGAAAACATGATTAATTTAACTTTACTGAAAATATAATAGAAATTTTGAATTCTAAAAAAATCCTTAGGGGAATGAATTCTGAACATATTATAGGTGAGTCTTTTTTTTATAGGCAAATATTTTTCTATTTTTTATTTTTAATTTTGCACATTCCTATCAAATATGTTTTTTATATAGCGCTCCATAGTGACAGTGCTATGAAGCTACCTGCCTGCAGCCAGGCAATGTCCCGTCCATCTCTCTGGGATGAGTGGGCTTGCTTGTATTCCAGAAATTTAAGTCAGCACTCCCCTTTGTTCCAGGTTATCTAATATCTCATTCTGACCTCATACTTAACATGCACTTGCTGTCCCAACTACACTATACTATGGTGGCACATCACAAGCTTCACAAATCAAGTTTTTAGATGCAGGAGTACAGTCATAGGAAGAATGGATATGTTTCTTTTAATTCTTTTTGAGAAGTACAACTATACAAATCTTTATAATCCATCTACTTCTGTAATCTGAACTTCAATAAACCATTGGGCAAGAAATGTAGTATTTCTAAATGGAAGAGCCACATTAAGTATTTTCCTTTTAACAAACTTGAAATTTGCTAACACTCAAAACCAGAGGTCAACAAATTTTGTAAAGAACCAAATAGTAAATATTTTAGACTTTATGGGCCAAGATGCAAAATCAAATACATTATGTAGGTACTTACCTTACAAGAGAGAAAACAAATTTTCACAAAGTTCAACAAAATTAAAGTAAAAAATAATATTAATAATAATAAGGAACAGTTTTTGTAATACAAATCTATTGTATTAGTTTTCTGTTGCAGCCATAACGTATTATCAGAAACTTGGTAGCTTACACACAAAATATTGATGATATTATGGTACAGTTCCAGAGGTCAAAAGTCCAACACAGTTCTCACTGGGCTAAAATCAAGGCGTCGGCAGGGCTCTGCTCCTCCAGAGGCTCTGAGGTAGAGTCTGCTGTCTTGCCTTGCCGGTTGTCAGAGGTTACCTGCATTCTTTGGCATATGGCTCTTTCCTTCATATTCAATACCAGGAATCATATTCATATTCAAGGCCGGGAATGTAGCGTCTCTGTAAACCTGCTTCTATTGCCACATTTCTCTCTCTACTGCAGCCTGGAAAGTCTCTCTAGTTTTAAGGATCCATGTGATTACACTGGGCCCACCTGGATAACTCAGGATAAAGTTCACAATGCAGGGTCCAGGAGTTAGTTTTCCAGGGCTGCCATAACAAAGTACCACAAAATGGGTGGCTGAAAACAACAGCAATTATTTAAAAACATTTTCACAGTTCTGGAGTCTAAAAATCAGAAACCAAGGTTTCAGCAGGGCCACGCTCCCTGTGAGGTTCTGAGTAGGATCCTTGCTTTTCTTGTTCTTTCTTCCACAGATGCAGTTGGCAGAATAATGGTCTCCAAAGACGTCCATGCCGTAATCCCCAGAACCTGTGAATACATTACCTGACATGGTAAAAGGGATTTGGCAGATGTGATTAAGGTTATGCACTACTATGGATCCAGTGTAATATGTACAACCTAGCGACAGAGTTTCATATAGCACAGATGCAAATATAATTTAGAATCTGTATAATATAAAGAAGCTGACCAACCATAAAGACTTTTTTGGAAAGGGATGGAAGAGCTATGCCCATCAATCCTTAGCATTTTCTGATTTGCAGCTGCATTGCCTCAATCTCTGCTTCCATCAGCACAAGGCCTCCTCTCCTCCTGTGCCTCTGTCTCTTCTCCTCTTCTTATAAGGCATCAGTTATATTGGATTAGGGCTTACCTTGATGACCTCATCTTAACTTGATAACATCTACAAAACCCCTTTTTCCAAATAAAGGCACATTCATGGGTATCAGGGATTAGGACTTCAATATATCTTTGTAGGGGACATGGTCCAACCCATAATAGTCCATAACCTTAATCACATCTGCCGAATTCCTTTTACCATGTCAGGTAACATAATCATGGGCTCTGGAGATTCAGGCATGGACGTCTTCAGAGATCATTATTCTGCCTACTGCATTTAATAATA
This sequence comes from Pan troglodytes, assembly GCF_028858775.2. Taxonomy (NCBI): domain Eukaryota; kingdom Metazoa; phylum Chordata; class Mammalia; order Primates; family Hominidae; genus Pan; species Pan troglodytes. Next base: position 107,791,940 of record NC_072412.2, on the reverse strand, counting down.
AGAACACTGAAAATCTTTTAAACTTTTTAAAAAAATAACATTCTGTTTAACTGAGATTCAAAATTAGCTTTCTTTATCATCAAACTGATTGCAAATCTGGAAAAATTATTCTCAATGATGGGTCGAAGAACAACAGGTAGAGAGCTAGATTTGGCCTGCAGGCTGTAGCTGGCTGACTCTTCCTCTAAACAAAATCTTATTGAGGCCAAAACCTATTAGAATGTTACCAGAAATACCATTTACTATAATGTAAACATGATTTTTAAAATATATTAGAAATTAATCCCAGTTGGGCTGGAATACATATGTAGGAGTGAACCACATGATAAAACAGATCTTTTTGGGTAATGTGAACAAGGTTTGCCAGATTTAGGACTCATGATATATATCCTTGATTTATTTCAAAGAAATGCTAGTATCCAGCTACCTGTGTATATTTCTCCAGGGTAATATGTACAGCCTAGCCACAGAGTTTCATATAGCATATACATTCTTCCCAGGCAATTACTAATAACAGAATAATATTACTAGGCTTCTCGCTTAGGAAAACACCAGTTAATTGGTAAAAGCATATTTTTAAAATCCAAAATAGCTTCTCTTGGCCGGGTGAGGTGGCTCATGCCTGTAATCCAAGCACTTTGGGAGGCTAAGCAGGAGGATCACTGGAGGTCAGGAGTTCAAAACCAGCCTGGCCAACATGGTGAAACCCCATCTCTACTAAAAATACAAAACTTAGCTGGGCATGGTGGCAGGTGCCTGTAATCCCAGCTACTCGGGAGGCTGAGGGAGGAGAATCGCTTGAACCCAGGAGGCAAAGGTTGCAGTGAGCTGAGATTGCACCACTGTAATCCAGCCTGGGTGACAGAGTGAGACTCTGTCTCAAAAAAAAGTAAAAAGTAATGAAAATAGCTTCTCTTACTTGGTATTACAAATTTCAATATTTGAGCAGAATTATAGCATGGAAATGATAGTAAATAGTCCTAATGATTAACATTCATACTGTCAACAGAAAAGCATCATCAATTTTATACGATGTGTCTTTCAAATAAGGAAATTATATCTGTGACATTTAACTGGCCAGTCTATAGTCTTGCCTTAGAAGTCAATGTTAACCTTTCTCTCCATTGATTTCCACAGAAACTGTTTGCCAGAAATGCATTAGATTTTTTTTGCATTAGCAGTAAAACATGAAGTTAGTAGGGCTAGTTGGGATGGTTAAGTGGTTTGGTAGAGATGAGGAGTAATCATATTTATAGGTATGATTGAGTTTCTCTGGCAAATATATTTTAGAATTCATATAATATAAGGAAGCTGACCAACCATAAAGATTTTTTGAAAAGGGATGGAAGAGCTAGGGTCCACTTAATCCTATTCACAAGGCTTTCTTGATGGGAGAATTATATACTTCAAATTTTAGTTATATATTTGGAGTTTTAAAGATTTATTATTAAGTCTTCACTTGTGAGCTTTAGCATAGAATAGTGATAAAGAATGTGGTCTTTGGAACCAACATACAGGTGTTTAAATTTGGGATCTGCTACTTCACAACAGATCACTTCACCACTGTAAGTCTCAATTTACTTCCCTGAAATATGTATAAAAGTAGTACCTAAGTATAAAGTGTTTTGGAGAGTGCCTGGTGCATAATAAGCATTATATAAGTGTTATTCATCTGTTTGTTTATTATGAGTATTGGTGGTGGTGGTGGTGTTAAAAGGTACCCTGTGTTCCTGCACGTATCTGTTAAGGAATGTGCAGGCCTAGGGCTCACAGAAGATTGTGTAGTCCCCAAACCATTAAGCAAGTGATTAAGTAGCTGAGAGACCCCAGTTTACAGTGGAAAAACTTGAACCAGGAGTGAACGAAGTGGCTGAAGAGGGGGTCAAGTCTGGGACCATTTCTGGGATGAAGCATGTGAGGTGGTGGTAGAGGCAGAGATAGGGCCATGCTCTGCTGACACTGGGATAGCCGTGATTCTTGGGAAAAACTGGATGATTTTTCATGGTACTCACCTATTTCTTTACCACTTGCTGCAGGAAGCCCAAGAAAAAGTGGAGACTTCCTGTTACGACTCGCTTCTCTGCTGTTTGGTATGTGGCTATGCTACTGCCATGGGCTGCATGACTGAATCCCGTTCTGCAGACAACACTTGACATTACTTTTAGTTTTCATTCCTTCATTTTTCTTTTTACTTTTTTAATGTCCTTATTCCCTGATTTCCTCAGTATCTCTTCCTCATCACTGCTTACTGTTTGTACAATATCAGGTTCCCCAATGGATGTATATAGCTCCATGATTACAAAAGTGAATAGATAAAATATTTGCATTTGAGTTTAAAGTACAGTGGTAAGTACAATTTAAAATTTAAAATTTTTGGTATATATATACACACACACATATATATATCTCACAACTTTTGTGAGATTATTTATACACAACACACACACATACGATAGATTACTACTCAGCCACAAAAAAGAATGAAATCATGGCTTTTGCAGCAACATGGATGGAACTGGAGACCATCATCTTAAGTGAAATAATTCAGAAACAAATAGTAAAATACCACACGTTCTTGCTTAGAAGTGGGAGCTAAATAACATGTACACGTGGACATAGAATATGGAATAATAGGCATTAGAAACTTGGAAGGGTGGGAGGGGGATGACAGACAAGAAATTACTTAATGGGTACAGTGTCCACTATTTGGGCGATGGTTACATTAAAAGTCCAGACTTCACCCTTATGCATTATATCGATGAAATAAAACTATACTTTTACCCCTTATATTAATGCAAATAAAAAATAAAATAATTAATGGTGAATATTCAAGAGTTGTATTAGAGATCTAGGTGATTTGAGTGAAATTGGTGACCTAAGTCAGCAAAGTCAGTTTTTAGTAGCCATTGGGGTCACGTTTTCCAGGACGTGAAAATTATGATTCACTTTGGAAAGTTTTGGTTTTGCAACCTCCTGAGCCATAATGGTGTTTCTGTAATTCCCACTGTCAGTGGCTTAGGTCTCCTTCTCTTCCCCAACCTTCGTTGTATCCTCTCTTCAAGCTGCTGAAGTGGGGCAGGGCACTGGGATATGAGGGAGCTGGTCGAAGAGACGTTAGTGCTATGTTTGTGCTGGAGGTGAGGGTGTGATGCTGGAGGATTTCTGTTTGGGATGTTGCTGTGAGGTGCTGCGGTGCTGTGGTCAGGGGAGGTTTGGGGCATGAACTGAGAGAGACATGTGCTATGTGCTGAATGATGAATTGATATCATGGCTTGTGATATTTTCATATATACTTATTGAAGATATAATTCAGGATTTGCATATTTTCTCTAACAACACATTTAAAAGAGTATAGTGATACCAACTTTCATGTAAAAATCATAAAATGAAGATAACTTTTTGAGATGGAAGTTTTTTTTTTCCTTTATAATTTCTTCCATGTCACACTTGCCTTAAATAGCTCTTGGTAATAGACTTCCCTTTGGATGAATACAGGATTTCCATGAGCCATAAGGTTCCTGAGAAATCACTCAAGCAGACTTTAAGAATTTTGCATTATTTTTCTGGGAATAACTTGCTGACAAAACATTATAGGATAGATTTGGCACACAGACATCAGCAGATGCAAAATTGGAAATAGGCAATGCAGAAAAGGAATGGTATTTCTGAAAAGTAACAGACACTGTGGCACATATTAATTGAAAAAGCTGATGATTTTCCTTGGAAAAAAAGAAGCACTGAATGTTATTCTATAAGTAAAATGAGGAGTTTACAATCTAAAGAAATGAGAGGCACACCAGCACACAGTTTAAAGGACACTAGGGCTGAAAACATTTGAAGTCACTGTCTTTGAATTTAGCTTGGTTCCTAGCAGACACTGTGTAGCTTCCAGAGGGATCTGGCTTACCCAGACTCAAACTCTGGCTATCTTCTCTCCACTCTGAATGAATGAGAGAAAAATCAATTTTCTAGAAAATTCATATCTTCCAAATTAATAGTTGTTTAGTTATTGAATGCTAAGCTCTATGAAGATGTATTTCACATGGGATCAGGCTGTAAGCATCAATGAATGTGTGTTGTATTTGAGTGAAGTAGATCCAAGCACTTGAGCATGCTTCACTGTGCAGTCATTCTTTCACTATTTGAACCATTGTTTGGTTGATTGATGTTTTTATGAAGTAGTAAAGGACTTAGCTACAGCTGACTCCTGTTTTTTAAAACTGACATAGCATATGGTAAGCACTGATCTAATAATGAGGGACAACTAGTATACTACAGGTTTGTGCAAGTATTTTTTAAACAACTTGATTAAAGTGTAATTAACATACAAAAAAACCACACATGTTTAATGTTTACAATTTAATGAATTTGGCCAAATGCATTTACGCATGAAACCATCACCATGATCAAGGTAATAGACATGTCCATCACCTCGAAAATTTCCTTGTGCCTCTTTGTTTTTTCTTTGTGTTTTTCTATTATGGTAGGAACACTTAGCATGATATCTATCCTTTTAGCACATTTTTAATTGTGCAATACATTATTGTTAACTACAGATACCCCAGATCTCATGAACTTACTCATTTTGTGTAACTGAAATTTTATTACTATTATTATTTGTTATTTTATTACAGATTAAGTGGGTATATGTGTAGGTTTATTGCATGGATGTATTGTGTAATGGTGAGGTTTGTGCTTCTAGTGAACCTACCACTCAAATAGTGAACATTGTAACCAATAGGCAATTTTTCACCCTACACCCCTCTTCTACTCTCCCCAGCTTTGGAGTTACCAGTGTCAATTATTTCTGTCTTTCTGTTCATGTGTACCCATTGTTTAGCTCTCACTTATAAGTGAGGACATACGGTATTTGGTTTTCTGTTTCTGAGTTATTTCACTTGGGATAATAGCCTCCAGTTCCATCCATGTTGCTGCAAAAGACATGATTTCATTCTTCTTTGTGGCTGCATAGTATTTTATGATGTATAAATACCACATTTTCTTTACCCAATAGACCAGTGGTGAACATTTAGGTTGACTTCAAGACTTTGCTATTGTGAACAGTACAGCGATAAACATATGAGTGCACATGTCTTTTTGATATAACAATTTCTTTTCCTTTGGGTAGATATCCAGTAGTGGGATTGCTGGATCAAGTGGTAGTTCTGTTTTTAGTTCTTGGAGAAATCTCTATACTGTTTTCCATGGGGGTTGTACTAATCTACATTCCCACCGACAATGTATAAGCATTTCCTTTTCTCCACATCCTCGCCAACATCTATTATTTTTTGACCTTTTAATAATAGCCATTCTGACTGGTGTGAGGTGGTATCTCATTGTGGTTTTAATTTGCATTTCTCTGATGATTAGTGATATTAAACATTTTTTTCATGTTTGTTGGACACTTGTATGTTTTCTTTTGAGAAGTTTCTTTCATATTCTTTGTCAACTCTTTAATGAGGTTATTTGGGCTTTTTTCTCTTTTATCTGTTTGAGTTCCTTACATATTATAGATCTTATTTCTTTGTTGGATGCATAGTTTGCAAACATTTTCTCCCATTCTGCGGGCTGTCTGTTTATTCTGTTGTGCTGTGCAGGTGCCCTTTCATTTAATGAAATTCCATTTGTCAATTTTTGTTTTTGTTAACATTTGCTTTTGAGGATATAGTCCTAAATTCTTTGCTGGGACAAGAGTTTTTCCTAGGTTTCATTCCAGGAGTTTTTATAAGTCTTAACATTTAAACCTTTAATCTGTTTTGAGTTAATTTTTGTATATGGTGAGATAGGAGTCCAGTTTTGTTCTTCTATGTATAGCTAGCTAGTTTTCCCAGCACCATTTATTTAATAGGGTGTCATTCCCCGTTGTTTATTTTGTCAACTTTTCCAAAGATCAGTTGGCTGTAGGTAGGTGGCTTTGTTTCTAGGTTCTCTATTCTGATCCACTGATCTATGTGTCTATTTTGTACCAGTACCATGCTGTTTTGGTTACTATAGCCTTGTAGTATAACTTAAAGTCACATAATATGATGCTCCAGTTTTGTTCTTTTTGCTTAGGATTGCTTTAGCTATTCAAGGCTGTTTTTTGGTTCTACAGGAATTTTAGAAGTGTTTTTCTATTTCTATGACATTGGTAATTTGATAAAAATTGTGTTGAATCTGCAGATTGCTTTGGGCAGTGTGGACATTTTAACAATATTGATTCTTCCTGTCTATGAGCTTGGAATGTTTTTCCACTTGTTCGTGCCAGTTAAAATTTCTTTTTTTTTAAATTTCAACTTTTATTTTAGATACTGGCAGTACATGCACAGATTTATTACATGAGAATATTGTGTGATGCTGAGGTCTGAAGTACAGATCCTGCCACCCTGGTAGTGAGCATAATACTTGATAGGTAGTTTTTTAATCCACTCCCCCACCCCTCACCCTCTAGCAGTCCACAGTGTGTTTTGTTCCCCTATTTATGTCCATGTGTGCTCAATGCTTAGCTCCCACTTATAAGTAAGAACATGTGGTGTTTGGTTTTCTGTTCCTGTCTTAATTTGCTTAGAATTATGATCTCCATTATCCATGATTTCTTTCATCAGTGCTTTGTAGTTCTCCTTGTAGAGATTTTATATCTCCTTGGTTAAATGTATTCCTGGATATTTTATTTTTGTGTGTGGCTATCGTAAATGGAATTGAGTTTTTGATTTGGTTCTCAGTTTGAGTGTTGTTGATATATAGAAATGTAACTGGCTGGGCACGGTGGCTCATTCCTGTAATCCCAGCACTTTGGGAGGCTGAGGTGGGTGGGTCATCTGAGGTCAGGAGTTCCAGACCAGCCTGGCCAGCAAGTGAAACCTTGTCTGTACTAAAAATACAAAAATAAAAAAAGGAAAGAAAGAAAAGAAAAAACTAGCTGGGCATGTTGGCATGCTCCTGTAATCCCAGCTACTCAGGAGACTGAGGTAGGAGAATTGCTTGAACCTGGGAGGCAGACGTTGCAGTGAGCCAAGATCGCGCCACTGCATTCCAGCCTGGGCGACAGAGTGAGACTCCATTTCAAAAAAAAAAAAAAAAGAAATGCTGATCTTTTGCATGTTTTGTTTCATATCCTGAAACTATATTGAAGTTGTTTATCAAGTTTAGGAGTCTTTTGGAGGAATCTTTAGAGTTTCCTAGGTATAAGATCATGTCATCAGCATATAGAGATAATTTGACATTCTCCTCCTTTCCAATTTGGATGCCTTTTATTCTTTCTCTTGCCTGATTGCTCTGGCTAGGACTTTCAGTACTATACTGAATAGGATTGGTGAGAGTGAGCATCCTTTTCTTCTTCCAGGTGTAACTGAAACTTCATACCCATTGAACAACTTCCCATACCCCCCTACCCCTACCCTCAGCTTCTGATAATCACCATTCTAGTCTCTGCTTTTATCAGTTTGACTATTTTAGATAACTCATCAAAGTGAAATCATGCCGTATTTGTCCTTTGATTGGTTTATTTCACTTAGCATAATGTCTTCCAACCTAACTATGCCCTAACAAATGACAGAATTTCATTCTTTCGTAAAGCTGAAAAATATTCCATTGTATGTATATGTCACATTTTCTTTATTCACCTGTTGATGGACATTTGGGTTGTTTCCACATCTTGGCTGTTGAGAATCATGCTGCAGTGAACATGAGAGTGCAGATATCTCTTCAAGATACTGATTTCAGTACCTCTGGATTAATACTCAATAGTGGGACTGCTCAATCCCATGGCAGTTCTATTTTTGATTTTTTGAGGAAGCTCTGTGCTGTTTTTGACAGTGGCTGCACCATTTTACATTCCTACTAACAGTGTATAAGAGTTCCAATTTCTCCATGTCCTCACCAATGCTTTTTATCTTTTTTTTATGACAGTCATCTTAACAGGTGCATGGTGATATCTCCTCATTACTTTTGATTTGCATGATTAGTAAAACCATTGAGCACCTTTTCATGTGTCTGCTGGCTATCTGTATGTCTTCAGAGAGATATCTATTCCAGTCCTTTGCCCATTTTTAAGTCAGTTTATTATTTTTTATTTTTGCTATGGAATTGTAGAAGTTGTTAATATATTTTGGATATTAGCCTCTTATCAGCTGTATGGTTTGCAAATATTCCAGTTTCATATGTTACCTTTTCATTCTGTTAGTTTATAAGCTGATATGCCCATTTGGCCATCCTGGTACTTCACAGCCAGCCAAACAGACTGTTTGGTTTCTGTGTCAAACTGTTATTAAACATATAGAATCTCACTTAATTTGGTAGCTGGCTTAACAAGAGTCCAAGAAACTTGTCCATTGACACTTCAGTATCATGTGGTAGGTTAACCAGGTGTGCACCTGGGGCTCCCCACCTCTCTAATTCTGTCCCATATTAGCAAGATGATCTCCAGCTCCAGGTGAAAAATACAAGAAGTATTGATGGAGAAAATATTTTTCTTGTGTGAGCAGACAAGGGCCTTTAAGGCTAATGCTCTTCATTGTGGGCTCAAAACATTTGAACGAGGTATGAAGAGAGTGCTGAGTGAGAATGGTGGCATCACAGAGCTCATGCTGATCACAGTCACATTCTTAAGAGATGAGGTAATTCAAGGGGAGAGTACAGTCTCCCCAAAAGACTAAGTGTAGTCATATTAGGAGGTTTCTGAACACTTTTTCTAGAATGATTCTGATTCAGATTCAGGTATGAGTGGAGTGTAAATGTATGTCACTACATTACTGACTAGACTAAGTTACTCTAAATTCTCCTTCTTTTCTGCAGCAAAATGCCCCAAGTCTATGTTAAGTCCTGCCTTTTTGGTCTTGTCCCCAACCTTTCCTTCTGCCCCCACAACTTTCTAAGGGTTTGTCATCATTGGCATGCTAATAAAATAGTCGAAGGAAGGTAATTCCAAACTGGACTGGGGAAAGGCTGGCTTATTTGTGTGGAATAGAGTTGTTTTAAATCACTGGTAAGAATTGATTTAATGTTTACTTTCTTCTCCCTGAGATTTGATATCAGTATTTTATGGCATGTCCTAGAAACATACAGGTTTAAGTTTAAAAGGTGAAGAGGGCCAGGTGTAGGGGGTCATATCTGTAATCCCAGCACTTTGGGAGGTCGAGGCAGGAGGATCACGTGAGCTCAGGAGTTCAAGACCAGCCTAAGCAACATAGTGAGACTCTGTCCCTACTAAATAAATAAATAAATAAATAAATGGTAAGTGCATATCTTTTTTTGCAAAATTTCTTTTGAAATGTCTTTAAAAATATACAGAACAGCAAAAAAAAAACCTAGAATATTTAAAGATTTTGTGTTTTTATTTACTGAAGAATAACTGGAAGGTGGGCAATGTCCAACTCATGAGTATATCTTGGTATCTTGTAGTGTTTCTTAAGAGGATAACAGCTCTCATAAAAATACTGGCATTAAAAATGTTTTACTGACTGACAACATAAATCTTTACCATTTTTCAATTAAAGAACAAATAATTATTTTCAGAAAAAAAGAATGCACTGTCATTTGATAAACAACTTGTTGCTTGCAATGATTTTACTTATTTTTCACACAAAGAATTATTTTTCCAGAAGATTTAAGTGAGAAAGACATTAAGTCTTGTTGTTTTATTTTCTTCTATTTATTCATTTGCTAAAAAAGAAAGATAGGCTTTTTGTCTCTTCCTGAAGGATTCCCCAAATAAGAAAAAAATTAACCCAAAGGGAGAGACTTCCTTTTATACCTAGATGAAGAATCTAATCTTAAAAGCTACATTATCATTTGTCATTTCTAATGATGGTAAGCATGTAAGCATCAGGATTTTTTGAAGACATTATTATCAAATCTATTTCCTGAATGCTTCCTCATGCAATCATTTGTTGACCAACTCATTACTGTTCTTGGGAAGTTGTAAGTGTCTTTCTCACAGCTGACAGTGGACTCCTTGTTTAGGACTGACATAGAAACAGCACATGATAAACACTGGTCTAAAAATGCGGGATCGATCAACACGTTAAATCTTTGTGCAAGTATTTTTTATCATGGTTGTGTCTATATTGCCTCAAATATTATATGTTTATATCTCCAGTTTTGGATTTTTTTTACAGGATGGTTTAAATTGATATTATCCTATAGTTTCATTTTTGCTAAAATAACTTTAACAAAGTCAATCACTTCTTTAAATTCCTGTTTTCATTTTTAAGCTTTCATTGTTAAAGATTTTAAAGCAATGCTTTACATTGTTTTTTGTAACTCACTATGCTTTGTGAGATATTGACATGAACCATTTTGCACCAGAAGTGGTTGAAAATGTAGATGAAAATAACCCAGAAGTTAGAACAGAAAAATATATTATTAGATGCAGGTATAAATTCACTATTAAGAACATAGAAGAAAAACAGTCCCTACCTTCTGCCATGAAAAGGGTTTACCTTTGGTTTCCATGGTTTGGAAGAATATAGTGCTGGGTAGTTGAAATGTCATTGGAGGTTTTTTGTTTTGTTTTTTCATGTTTTTCAATGTTGTTAAAACAAAACATTGCTGAGGGACATCTCGGCCCACCTATAGTTTTATGAACACAAAAGCTGCCTTGTGTCCTTGGTCATTGTCGGCCTTTCACCAAACTGCAGCACTGAACTGATTGTAAAATACGTGCTTCTGTGATGGGAGATGCACTTAGAAATGTCACGCTGCGCTTCTGTTGCATTCGTCTGTAAATGACTTTCTCTCTAAGTTAGACCAGGTCAGCCATCTGCTTGGGTGTAGGGCAGAAGTAGTAGCCTTGCTATTAAAGAAGGAGAAGGACGAAGAGGAGGAAGAAGTGCAAGAAGAGAAAAAGGAGGAGGAGGACAGGGAGAAGAAGAGGCAAAAAGGAGAGCTGATATTTCCTATAATAGGATTTTTGTGCCCTCATGGAGATTAACAGACTTGAAAGCTAGGATCTATTGAAACAGAAAACGATTAGTATCTAAATACCCTTACCTCCTCTTTTAACATACCGGCAGCCAGCCACATCGCAGAGTTTTCCTGTACGCCCCACGCTGGAAGACTGTAAGCCCCAAAGAAGGCATGGAAAGCCAGGCCTTACCTCCAACCCAGCCACTATGATAAGATGAATGAAGACAAGGACTTTGCCCCTTTCCTGTCTTCCTCACTGTTTCTGCCACAAACTCATAGGAGCATCTGTCATCTATAGTTATGGGTTTCAATTCCACAGCCACTAGCCAAATGTAGCTATTTAAATTGAAATTTAAATCAGTTAACATAAAACCGAAAAAAACTTCAGCCCTTCAGTCTCAGTAGCCACATTTCAAGTGCTCAATAGTTACATGTGCCCAGTGGCTGCTGGACTGGGTGGTGTAGCTATAGAACTTGCCCATCATTGCCAAGCCTATTGGTCAGCAACTTCCACGTGGAGACTGAATTCCTGAAAGAACTTACAATAATTGGAATAAAGGTTATCCAATTAAATTGCTTTTGAGTGGAGGTTTTAAGCAGATTTAGATCAGTTAACAGGAAACACAAAAAAAACCCCACTTCTTTAACATTTGCGCATCTTCATACAGTCATGTAAATTTGCAAATATGGTTCTATAACTTTAAATAATTGAATTATTTGTTTTTCCTTGCAGAGGGGCTTTTGTTGCATTACTTTTCCTTTCTTGAATGTCTTACGGAATTATAATAATGATTACCTCTCCTTTGATCACTTCTCATCTGGAGTTTCTTATTTCTTTTACACATGGTTCAGAAACACACAAAACTTTGTCTGAGGTTCTAGTCTGGGTCCTGTCCTCAGGGGCATGAAAGAAATTGGCTGCCTGACCAAGTACAGGTGTCTAGGGAACCACGGGGGATAACCAGGTGTTAGGTGGAAGGGGTGAGTGGGGAATTGGAAACAGCGTGGAAATCGAGAGCTTTTGGATTGAAGATATTAGGAAAATGTGGGGAAGCACAAGTAAGGCCAAAGGGCTCCACAGGTGAGGCTGTGAAAAGCCGAGCCTATAAATGAGAGCAGCCTTGCTGACTTAAAAGTGTAGACCCTTTAGTGTAATCTAGTTGCCTAAAGCTTACGAATCTTACAAAGCTTCATATATCCTAAGGTAGGATCTGGGATCAATGACAGAATCAGTGCTCTAGTCTCAGAGGATGGAAGAGTAAACTGTGAGTGTTCTTTTTTTTTCTTCTCTGTCTCCCTGTTCTGGATATAATTTAGCATCTAACTGTGCTCTAATTCTCCATGTTATTTTCTCCATGATATTATCGTAATATCTTAAACTCAGGAATCAGTATTTTACAATGCTCCCTATCCTGCTTGCCACAAGGCAGATCTTCGGTGTGTGTTTGTTGACTAAAACAGTTCGAGGAGGAATTCCACCTCTGAAGAACATTATCATGGCCTGAGAAAAATAAATATGTGGTAGTACATTCCTGCCCAAATCAGTTTTATGTCAGATTTCCCCAGCAATAAAATATTAGCGTATTTTCAAGAAGTGACATTTGTGCCTATGGTTTATTATAAGAAGTTCAAAATAAGGAATCCAGTGATTATTCTGCTACATGCATTGGATTTATACAAGGCTAGTTCTTAAAGCATTTTTCAGTTCCTACAGAGTGTTACACCACATTAATCAAAGGGTAGCCGTGCTCTAAAACCCGTCGTTTAGGGTCAGTGGAGTCTTTGTATTAATGTAGTACCAAGAAAAGAATTAGGCTAGGTGCAGTGGCTCATGCCTGTAATCTCAGCACTCTGGGAGGCCGAGGTGGGCAGATCACCTGAGGTCAGGAGTTCAAGACCAGCTTGGGCAACATGGAGAAACCCCATCTCTACAAAAAACTACAAAAATTAGCCAGGGATGGTGGTGTGTGCCTATTGTCCCAGCCATGTGGGAGTGCAATTTGATTAGGCGCTGAGGATCTGACGTCTTTGCCTGCCCTCCCCATCATACGCACCTTTTTCTTCATTCTTCAGGAAATGTTTACACTGTCAAAGCACGTGGTTTCTATTAATGCCATAATCAGCAGCACTATGCAAACATAAATTTTCATGTTTAATGAAAAGTAGTGAAGGTTTAAGGAATGGCTTGTCAGTGATTTGTTTCACCCATGGTCTGTGTGAGAAAAACAAAAATATGTGGTTTTAGGTTTTTGAAGCTATAATTTCACTAAAGGAGAGTCAGCGACTACATAAAAAGCCATGACATAGAGGGCGAGAAAGTTAAATTAGAGATGTGTGTGTGTATGTTTGTGTGTGCGTATACCTGGCTCTTTGTTTTTATTGATCCATCACCTAAAGGTTACATTATTTTTTCTCTTATGAATTGACTCCCCCTTAAATATGTTTAGCATCTTTCAAACGATATTTCTTAAAAAAAAAAAAAAAGACCTAGCATGCCAGTTTCTAATATCTTAATGAGGATTCTCTAATGGATTTTTCAAGTCTCAAGGCTTTCAGAAACTAAAAAATCCCACTTATATACTGTTCTTGACTCAACAGGTTCAGTGTTCTTACTTTTCAGACTTCCTATTTGCCAACTATTCAGGTAGCAAAACAGTGAAAATTAATCTAGGTGGAATGATTCACATAGAGACACAGAAATTAGAACTCCTATACTTCCTATACCCAGTGTGTTTTTTTTAAGTAAACTATTAAAAGTATTGCTTGGATTTTCAGTAAATTAAAAGGAAATAGTCTGAGTAAGCAAGCCAGAAAATCCAGTCAGAGGTGGCTTTCCAGTGACTATGAGCAAATCTTATGCTTTAATTAAAATAAAATTCTGGTCTGGAACTTGGTACCATGTTGTCTCAATAGACGCAACCTGAGGTAACAATTTCCTTTTTTTTTTTTTTTTTTGAGATGGAGTGCAATGGTGCAATCTCGGCTCACTGCAACCTCTGCCTTCAGGGTTCAAGCGATTCTCCTGCCTCAGACTCCTGAGTAGATGGGATTATAGGGGCATGCCACCATGTCCAGCAAATTTTTGTATTTTTACAAAAATTTTTTAGTTTGTGAAAGCCTTGTATTTTTAGTAGAGATTGGGTTTCACCATGTTGGCCAGGCTGGTCTCGAACTCCTGACCTCAGGTGATCCACCTGCCTCGGCCTCCCAAAGTGCTGGGGTTACAGGTGAACCACTGCACCCTGCCAATTCACTTTGTCTTTATTAGCCTCTTCGTGCCCAGCTTTTGTTTTATCTCTGTTTGCAATACCTCCTCCCCAAACAGCCAATTCTTGATATTCATGGTAGTTATGTTCTCTAAAGTCACTGAAAACAGTGAATTAGCAAATACTGAACCGCTGTTTCAAGAGGAAATACAGGGCTAGGTTCTTGTGAATCTCTGGTCACATTTTCCTCAGCCCCTCAACACAGAACCTTGTTTAATATGTGTTTCTATTGGAAGACACCTTATTTTAGTACATATTGTTGATTCATTAGCATTGAACTCATGACCAGCGACATTGTAACTCATGTCTGAATGAAACATATCAAACCCACGTATTTTCCCTGTAAGGGACAGCACGGCTCTCTTGCACTTAGAAATGACAGAAAGCACTTAAACACTATGCTTGGAGGCCGTTTTAAACAGCAACATCACCAACTCCAAAAACTCAAAAAATATGGCACTAAATGAACTCAAAAAGGACACTTGTGCACAGTATGAGAGCTGAAACAAGAAGGCAGAGTGTTGCCATGTTGGACTTCAGCTGGGAATGCACGCATCTGCTAGACGACTGGCATTTTCCTCTATGCTGCACTTGTCTGTTAATGATGGAGAAAGTCCTGCAAGTATTGATTTTGGGGTTATAAGATAAATTGTAAAATAAATCTATTTAATAGATTACAAAATTTATAAATTTCGTAAAGTAATAAAATTAAATATAAAAATTAAATATAAAATTAAGTGGCAAATTTGCAAATACAAACTTCACAAATTATGAGAATAGACTGTATTCTTTCTTTTTTTTTTTTCTTTTTTTTTAAATGTTGTATGCTTTTACTTACATACCTAGAGTAGTCAAATCTAGAGAGACAGAAAGTGGAATGGTGGTTGCCAGGAGCTTGGGGAGGGGAGAATAGGGAGTGTTCAATGGATGCAGAGTTTCTGGTTGGGAAGATGAAAACATTCTGGAGATGGACGATGGTGATGGCTGGACAACAAAGTGAATGTACTTATTCCCACAGAACTGTGCATTTAAGAATGGTTAAAATGAAAAATTTTACCTGTAATCACATTTTTTTTTTAAAGGAAGAGAAAACCATACTTATAAGTATCCTCATTCCTCCTGTTTCCCTTTCCTCCAGCCTCTGGCAACCAGGAATCTACTTTCTTTTATTATTATCATTATTATTATTATTATTATTATTATACTTTAAGTTTTAGGGTACATGTGCACAACGTGCAGGTTTGTTACATATGTATACATGTGCCATGTTGGTGTGCTGCACCCATTAACTCGTCATTTAGCATTAGGTATGTTTCCTAATGCTATCCCTCCCCCCTCCCCCCACCCCACAACAGGCCCCAGTGTGTGATGTTCCCCTTTCTGTGTCCATGTGTTCTCATTGTTCAATTCCCACCTGTGAGTGAGAACTTGTGGTGTTTGGTTTTTTGTCCTTGCGATAGTTTGCTGAGAATGATGGTTTCCAGCTTCATCCATGTCCCTGCAAAGGACATGAACTCATCATTTTTATGGCTGCATAGTATTCCATGGTGTATATGTGCCACATTTTCTTAACCCAGTCTATCATTGTTGGACATTTGGGTTGGTTCCAAGTCTTTGCTATTGTGAATAGTGCTGCAATAAACATACTTGTGCATGTGCCTTTATAGCAGCATGATTTATAATCCTTTGGGTATATACCCAGTAATGGGATGGCTGGATCAAATGGTATTTCTAGTTCTAGATCCCTGAGGAATCGCCACACTGACTTCCACACTGGTTGAACTAGTTTACAGTCCCACCAACAGTGTAAAAGTGTTCCTATTTCTCCACATCCTTTCCAGCACCTGTTGTTTCCTGACTTTTTAATGATTGCCATTCTAACTGGTGTGAGATGGTATCTCATTGCGGTTTTGATTTGCATTTCTCTGATGGCCAGTGATGAGCATTTTTTCCTTTCTTTCTATTCTTCCCATCACCATTTTGATCTAGGTCACTCTCACTGGTTGCTGAAAAATCCCCTCAGTATTCTCCTCTCCAGCCATGTCTCATTAATTCTCCCTTCTTGCTAATACTAGTCTTTTCAATTACTTTCATATTGTCACTATGCATCTTAACTTTTGAACTTTTAAGTAAAAGAAAATATCCCAACATTCAAAAACTCTCTGGTTCTTTATATTTTCTTATTTTATATCTTTTCCTAGACCAGCACTGTCCAATAGAACTTTCTGCAATGATGAGATGCTCTCTGTCTGCACTGAGCTAGCTGTACACAGCTGGTGAACACTTGAACCATGACTAGTCAAACTGAGGAACCAGCTAATCTATTGGACAGCACAGACATTAACTACCGATTAAGAATAGTTAGCTCATTCTGTCCCAAAGATTATGTACGAATTTCTCCTTTCTTGCCTTTGTCTCTATGACTTTACCCTCTTCTTGTTCCCCATCCTGGTCTTAATTGCCTACCTGTTTCATTTTTCTCTATTCTCATTCCACCCTGTGGGAAACCATCCATGACCCATCCCATTCAGGCAGAAGAAATTTCTGTGCTTTCTGAATTCCCAAAGATATTGTTTGTTTAATGTCATCTCTTCCCGGCATGATTGCAAGGTCTCTAAGGGACAAAAAAGCTGGTCATCAGTAAACACAGTGTCTAATATTCAAGTAGAGGCCTAATAAATATGTATTCATTGATTGTCAGCAGTGCTTTTCACCACAAGGAAATAGGAAAAATAAAATGCACACTGCTTTGGAGATTTTAGAATTCAGGCTGGGCTAGGAACAGAAAGATCCCCAAATCTCAGCAACATACAAAGAGAAAGATTTATTTCTTGCTCGTGTCCTGTGGTCCTATGGCATTGTGACTTGGCTACAGCTCTGTTATTCCAGGACCTTGGCTGATTTATCAGCCTCTGAAAACTTCTACCTGTAAGTGACATTACACTGGACAAAGCAATATGCCTGGTCACTGCTGAGGTCAACAGGGAGAAAAGACATGGTCTTCCTGCATGAAGGACATCAGGACATTTGGTAAAACGTGATAATCTACAACGGGAATCAGATTTTTAAGTTAGGTTTTCACTGTTTCCTTTTTATGTCTGGAATGGCTTCATTAACCCATCTTTCCATGCTTCTCTTTGTTCCAGACTTTAAGTGGCCTCCAGAATGTTTTCTGGGGGGGCAAGTCTGATTATTTCTTTACCTTGAACTAAAGCCTTCAGAGACTTCCCATTCTGTCTATGAAATGCCTAAACTCCTAAACATGGCGCCTGCGAATCTTCCCAATCCAGGCTCCCTTGGTCACTTCCCCACCCTACACCCTATACTTTTGCGTTCCTCAATTGCCTTTGCAGCCAGCCAGATCACCTCCTCGAATACTGGTCCCTGATAACCATCCACCCAGATCAAAGTGACCTCTGAGAACCCCCCAGAGATTTCGATCCTAGTTGGTGCTTCTCTAAGACACAGTACACAACTCTTGTTATAGAGCATTTCTTAAGTTCATCGTATTCATGGGTTTACACAGCCTTCCTTCCACTTGCTCTAAATTTCCTCGATGGCAGAGCCTCAACACTGCTTTCCTCACCTTTATAACCCTGGAGCTTAGTATGGTGCCTGTCACAGCTGGTGCTTAATAAATCCTTCCTCTATGGAAGAGAAATAGGAAAACCCCTCTTCCGGTAGACCATATTACACAAGGCATGGCATGTGGTTTCTAATACCTCTGTGCTAGAGGATAATTTACAAAATAAAGGCAGAAGGGCTATGATAGCCCTAAACTATACAGTAAGCATTTATTGTCACCACAGGTATAATTCATCTATGACAGGTTATTAATGGAATTGGACAGAAAATGTTTACAAGTGTTTACATTATTGAGAGTCTGGCTATGTTTGGAAGCACTGGAGCTTTTTAAAACAGAAAATCAAATATATTGTATCTTTGAGGAAACGTATGAATCCCTCTATATGAAATATGTGGATGTATTTTTACAGCATGCTTGTTTAGAGGCATTTTCCAATCAGATAGGTTTCTCTAAGAATTAGAACCATCATTCATTTTCTCCCTTAGTGTCGGTGCTACTAACCTACATACAAATGAGGGGGACGCTGCTAACCACTGCCAGTGACCAGAGAAAGAGCTACCAGACTTCTAGTATCCTCCCAAAAAGGCTTCACTGCACATACAATAGAAAAAACCTGGCAGCTCATTTCAACACAAGGCTGGGGTACATTTTCCACAGCATTCAATTCACTGGAGAGGCCCAGAGAAACAGCTATGGCTTCTTGTGTAGCTTACTGTCTCTATTATTCCTATTTATAAACCAAATTTCACTCTCAACACATAATGAAGTCTTTTGTTACACTGAAGCATTCCATAAACTGTGTTATATTTTTAAGATCAGGATGTCTGCCTAGTAATGCATATGATAGTAGTAATATTATAAACTTGATACTTTAGGCCCTTTTGGTTCAAACCTTTGTGATACTTTTAATGATGCAAAGTGCCTATTTGTAAGCCTGGATATTAGTCTCTATCTTTTTGCATCTCATATAAAAGAATTGATTTTTTAAATGTGATGTTCATTTATATTAATTGCTTTGGAAATTTGCTCTATGGGCTTCATAATGCCAAAGACCAGAATAGCTCATGGCCGCTTTTGCCAAAAATCTGTTTTTCTAAAAGCTTTCTCTTCAATTGCTTTTCAGTAAATGTATTCCTGTGATCCATTCTTATAATTTATTACCAAATGCCTAAAATAGCAGGCTTTGTTCAGCCTTTGACCGAGAGATTCTGAGTTTGCTGAGACTTCAGTTGCCATTGAGAGAGCATCATTTGGAAGCATAGTGCCAACCACCTCCCAGTTAGCTGCAAGTTTCAGAAACTTGTTCTAGTCCCTCCTCTTAGCATCTTTTAAAAAACAGGAGATAACTCCTAAAAAAGCTTGTTAACTGACAAAATGTCTCCCAAGTGTCAGATTTTTGTTGTTCCATTTATATTCTAAGTTATAGAGTAATATTAACACATCAGAAAGGCTCATGGAGGTGTTTCTTGAAACCCTACTGCTTAACTTTAGGATAAAAAAAAGAAAACAGTTATAATTTTCCTTGATAAAGAGATTAAATTTAGGTCCATATAGTGAGTAATGTCATTCACTCATTCTCCAGGTTTTTTTTTTTTTTTTTTAATTATCTTCTAGGCGCACTATATTGGGAACGCAATGATGAATTAAGCAGTTCCTGCCCACATAGAGCTTAGTCTTATTGAGGAATTCTTAAACACATTTCTATTCTTCTTCTTCTTCTTCTTCTTGGGGTACTATGACTAATAGAAAGTTGGTTGCATAGAGAATATTGATATTTTACAACTAAGATAAGAGTTTTCCTTCATTTGCAAAGGCAAGCTTACACTGACTAACGATTGCTGTCATTTGCTCTCTGGAAAGAAATATTTTCTGTTTTCTCATCTCTTTAGCCAGCAGACACTAGGGATGCAGTGGTGACAAGACAGCCACAGTTACTCCAGTGGCAACTGGAACAGCAGGATTATTTTTCCCTTGAGAATGATAATAATTCATTGTTTAGAGGGAGGAAAATCTTCCACAGAACATGGACTTGAAATTCTGACAACCGCTCTTCCTTTTTTCCTCTCTTTCTTTCTCCTTAATTTATTTTTTGTTGTACTTATGCATTCATCTCTTCAAGATGTTTACTTAGT
Organism: Pan troglodytes; assembly: GCF_028858775.2. Taxonomy (NCBI): domain Eukaryota; kingdom Metazoa; phylum Chordata; class Mammalia; order Primates; family Hominidae; genus Pan; species Pan troglodytes. Next base: position 107,772,072 of record NC_072412.2, on the reverse strand, counting down.
ACCTGATACATTGTAGATATTTTCACATTAATGATCCATGTAAATTTTATGAGAAACAGTTTTCCTTTACATTCTGCCTTCCTCCATTGTTTCTTTCTCTCTCTTAGGAATACTTTGTTTATTTTCCTCTCTATTTTTTCCATGTTGATTTGAACTATCAATATGACTTTTAATATCCTCTAAGCGGAAATGCACGCATGACTTGAAGTGGCTTTGAAGACTAACTGAAGTGCTGAGGTTCAGTTGTGAGTTCTTCCATTGAGTTGTAATTCAACACTACATTTTGAGCTGAAACTGAATGGAAAAGTTGGATGAGGAGCTTCATTCATTGTTTTACCACTTTATAAGCACTGTTTTTTTTTTGCCACCAAAAATAGATGTGGCCAACCGTGAGCATTCAGGCTTCTTCTGCAAGCCCTACTATCTCTGGAATTCTCCTTTATCCTATTCTAGGGACTTTTGGTTTGCTGATCTTGAGGATATTCTAGCATTTTTTGTGAAAGGGCAGTCCCTCTGTTTTCTGTGGAACATGTTTTTATCTTCCCAAAGCCGACTGAGTGGTGTTCCAAGAGAAGCTATTGTCAGGCATACGATATCTGCCAAGAGGGGGAAATTATATCTTGCTTTTTAGTTGGACATCAGATAAGGCTAAGATTTGCCCATGTGTTCCTAAGTTTCTCTGAGATGAAGGGTCGGGGCAGAGAGCCGGGTGTGTGAGAAGATCAGGCTTAGAGAAGACACAGTAGTGGACCTAGCAGCCCTTTCCTGCCACAGGTGGTTTGATGAGGCTGCTGTTTCTGGGGGGTGGACTGGATGGTGTAGAACATAGCTAGGCTTGAGCCATCCTGCTATGACAGTATCTAGGGGGTTGTCCCTGGGGGAAGAGACCAGCATCCAGAAACAGTTGGATGGGCCACAGGAGGCAGAATCTGAGGAAGAGTGGAGGATGCTGGGGAGGCACCAGGTCTTCCACATCATCTGCTGTCTTTGATTACCTTCAAGGAACAACAAGGAAAGAACCAAAAATGTACCCTTATTTCCTTCCCTTCTTAGAGCCCCCCATATTGGAGCCTAGGAGAGTGAGATGGAGGAAGGTGTGCCAGGGCAGAGCATTCCGTGCAGAGAGGAGACAGCCTTGAATAAGAGATGAGACTGAAGCTGTAAATGGACCTATACTAAGTTTTCACAATGAAATATTCTACCCAGCAGGAAAAAAGGATTTGACATAGCATAGTTAGGAGTGCTGATTGGAAAAAATAAAACTATTTTTCAGTGGCATACCTCACTGAGATGAGATACTTAAATATACTGGTTACAAATGCTAATTTTCTTAGTATCTGACCCAGATAACTTTTAATTGTAAGATTTCTTACAGAGAAAATTTGAAAGAGGAAATAAAACATCACTAGAAATTCAGCCAATACTAACTGTATGTTGTAATTTGGCACTTAATTAATCAAATGCATGTTAAATTCTACTGTGGGTGAGGTACCATGCAGGGTGCTTGGCATACAAAGATAAATAAGATAGGATCTCATAAGGCAATAAGCACACAATTATGCTACAGTTTGATAGGTGGGACAACAGAAGAGTGCACAATGAGCTCTGCCTCCGACTTTCTTGTTGAGATGTCTTCGAAAAGCCACACTGGAGGTGTGGTTTTCTGAAAGCCCATTTAATAACAGTGGAGAAGAGTTGGCATTTTCCTTTGGGAACTATGTAAGCTACAATTAATGAGGAATTCTATCATCTGTCTTCCACTTTTGTACTCTGTACTGATGCCGTGTTTGCTATCCCATCTCCCCATTTGGAGAAAACTGATTCATCTTTGAGGCCCATCTGAAATGTCAATGCTATGAAGCTTTGCTGGGTGGCAGCAGGTTAAATTAATGCCTTCCTTTTTCCTTTATAATCATTTGTTCATATCACTAATGATTACATTTGCCATATTCTATTACAGCTACTTTTTCATATGTTCATGTAAAAACAGAAGGTGAACCCCTTGAATTTTTTTTTTCTTTCTTTTTTTTTTTTTGGAGACAGAGTCTGGCTCTCTTACCCATGCTGGAGTGCAATGGCATGATCTCGGCTCTCTGCAACCTCCATCCCCTGGGTTCAAGTGATTCTCCTGCCTCGGCCTCCCGAGGAGCTGGGATTACAGGTGCATGCCACCACAACCAGGCTAATTTTTGTATTTTTAGTAGAGACGGTGTTTCACCATGTTGGTCAGGCTGGTCTCGAACTCCTGACCTCAAGTGGTCCACCTGCCTCGGCCTCCCAAAGTGCTGAGATTACAGGCATGAGCCACTCCACCTAGCCAAATGTTGTTAATAGTGGCAAATAATAGTACAATTGTGATTCCTGTTATATAATTTATAGTAGTTTCCTGGTCTATTCCCTCTGATTTCACAGTGCAAAAGTTATAAACCAGTTTGTAGATCTCCAGATCTAATTTTAGAATTTTCAAAATGAAGCCATTGGATCAGTTCAAAGATTTTTTTTTTATTATACTTTAAGTTTTAGGGTACATGTGCACAATGTGCAGGTCTGTTACATATGTATACATGTGCCACGTTGGTGTGCTGCACCCATTAACTCGTCATTTAACATTAGGTATATCTCCTAATGATATCCCCCCCGCTACCCCCACCCCACAACAGGCCCCAGTGTGTGATAGTCCCCTTCCTGTGTCCATGTGTTCTCATTGTTCATTTCCCACCTATGAGTGAGAACATGTGGTGTTTGGTTTTTTGTCCTTGCGATAGTTTGCTGAGAATGATGGTTTCCAGCTTCATCCATGTCCCTGCAAAGGACATGAACTCATCATTTTTTATGGCTGCATAGTATTCCATGGTGTATATGTGCCACATTTTCTTAATCCAGTCTATCATTGTTGGACATTTGGGTTGGTTCCAAGTCTTTGCTATTGTGAATAGTGCCTCAATAAACATACGTGTGCATGTGTCTTTACAGCAGCATGATTTATAATCCTTTGGGTATATACCCAGTAATGGGATTGCTGGGTCAAATGGCATTTCTAGTTCTAGATCCCTGAGGAATCGCCACACTGACTTCCACAATGGTTGAACTAGTTTACAGTCCCACCAACAGTGTAAAAGTATTCCTATTTCTCCACATCCTCTCCAGCACCTGTTGTTTCCTGACTTTTTAATGATTGCCATTCTAACTGGTGTGAGATGGTATCTCATTGTGGTTTTGATTTGCATTTTTCTGATGGCCAGTGATGATGAGCATTTTTTCATGTGTCTTTTGGCTGCATAAATGTCTTCTTTTGAGAAGTGTCTGTTCATATCCTTCTCCCAATTTTTGATGGGATTGTTTGTTCTTTTCTTGTAAATTTGTTTGAGTTCTTTGTAGATTCTGGATATTAGCCCTTTGTCAGATGAGTAGATTGCAAAAACTTTCTCCCATTCTGTAGGTTGCCTGTTCACTCTGATGTGAACAGAAGCTCTTTAGTTTAATTTTTTTGCTGTGCAGAAGCTCTTTGGTTTAATTAGATGCCATTTGTCAATTTTGGCTTTTGTTGCCATTGCTTTTGGTGTTTTAGACATGAAGTCCTTGCCCATGCCTATGTCCTGAATGGTATTGCCTAGGTTTTCTTCTAGGGTTTTTATGGTTTTAGATCTAACATTTAAGTCTTTAATCCATCTTGAATTAATTTTTGTATCAGGTGTAAGGAAGAGATCCAGTTTCAGCTTTCTACATATGGCTAGCCAGTTTTCCCAGCACCATTTATTAAATAGGGAATCCTTTCCCCATTTCTTGTTTTTGTTAGGTTTGTCAAAGATCAGATAGTTGTAAATATGTGTCATTATTTCTGAGGGCTCTGTTCTGTTCCATTGGTCTATATCTCTGTTTTGGTACCAGTACCATGCTGCTTTGGTTACTGTAGCCTTGTAGTATAGTTTGAAGTCAGGTAGCATGATGCCTCCAGCTTTGTTCTTTTGGCTTAGGATTGACTTGGCAATGTGGGCTCTTTTTTGGTTCCATATGAACTTTAAAGTAGTTTTTTCCAATTCTGTGAAGAAAGTCATTTGTAGCTTGATGGGGATGGCATTGAATCTATAAATGACCTTGGGCAGTATGGCCATTTTCATGATATTGATTCTTCCTACCCATGAGCATGGAATGTTCTTCCATTTGTTTGTGTCATCTTTTATTTCATTGAGCAGTGGTCTGTAGTTCTCCTTGAAGAGGTCCTTCACATCCCTTGTAAGTTGGATTCCTAGGTATTTTATTCTCTTTGAAGCAATTGTGAATGGGAGTTCACTCATGATTTGGCTGTTTTTCTGTTATTGGTGTATAAGAATGCTTGTGATTTTTGCACATTGATTTTGTATCCTGAGACTTTGCTGAAGTTGCTTATCAGCTTAAGGAGATTTTGGTCTGAGACAATGGGGTTTTCTAGATATACAATCATGTCATCTGCAAACAGGGACAATTTGACTTCCTCTTTTCCTAATTGAATGCCGTTTATTCCCTTCTCCTGCCTGATTGCCCTGGCCAGAACTTCCAACACTATGTTGAATAGGAGTGGTGAGAGAGGGCATCCCTGTCTTGTGCCAGTTTTCAAAGGGAATGCTTCCAGTTTTTGTCCATTCAGTATGATATTGGCTGTGGGTTTGTCATAAATAGCTCTTATGATTTTGAGATACGTCCCATCAATACCTAATTTATTGAGAGTTTTTAGCATGAAGGGCTGTTGAATTTTGTCAAAGGCCTTTTCTGCATCTGTTGAGATAATCATGTGGTTTTTGTGGTTGGTTCTGTTTATATGCTGGATTACATTTATTGATTTTTGTGTGTTGAACCAGCCTTGCATCCCAGGGATGAAGCCCACTTGATCATGGTGGATAAGCATTTTGATGTGCTGCTGGATTCTGTTTGCCAGTTTATTGAGGATTTTTGCATTGATGTTCATCGGGGATATTGGTCTAAAATTCTCTTTTTTTTGTTGTGTCTCTGCCAGGCTTTGGTATCAGGATGATGCTGGCCTCATAAAATGAGTTAGGGAGGATTCCCTCTTTTTCTATTGATTGGAATAGTTTCAGAAGGAATGGTACCAGCTCCTCCTTGTACCTCTGGTAGAATTCGGCTGTGAATCCATCTGGTCCTGGACTTTTTTTGGTTGGTAAGCTATTAATTATTGCCTCGATTTCAGAGCCTGTTATTGGTCTATTCAGAGATTCAACTTCTTCCTGGTTTAGTCTTGGGAGAGTGTATATGTCGAGCAATTTATCCATTTCTTCTAGATTTTCTAGTTTATTTGTGTAGAGGTGTTTATAGTATTCTCTGATGGTAGTTTGTATTTCTGTGGGTTCGGTGGTGATATCCCCTTTATCATTTTTTATTGCTTCTATTTGATTCTTCTCTCTTTTCTTCATTAGTCTTACTAGTGGTCTATCAATTTTGTTGATCTTTTCTAAAAACCAGCTCCTGGATTCATTGATTTTTTGAAGGGTTTTTCTGTCTCTGTTTCCTTCAGTTCTGCTCTGATCTTAGTTATTTCTTGCCTTCTGCTAGCTTTTGAATGTGTTTGCTCTTGCTTTTCTAGTTCTTTTAATTGTGATGTTAGGGTGTCAATTTTAGATCTTTCCTGCTTTCTCTTGTGGGCATTTAGTGCTATAAATTTCCCTCTACACACTGCTTTGAATGTGTCCCAGAGATTCTGGTATGTTGTGTCTTTGTTCTCATTGGTTTCAAAGAACATCTTTATTTCTGCCTTCATTTCGTTATGTACCCAGTAGTCATTCAGGAGCAGGTTTTTCAGTTTCCATGTAGTTGAGCGGTTTTGAGTGAGTTTCTTAATCCTGAGTTCTAGTTTGATTGCACTGTGGTCTGAGAGACAGTTTGTTATAACTTCTATTCTTTTACATTTGCTGATGAGTGCTTTACTTCCAAGTATGTGGTCAATTTTGGAATAGGTGTGGTGTGGTGCTGAAAAGAATGTATATTCTGTTGATTTGGGGTGGAGAGTACTGTAGTTGTCTATTAGGTCTGCTTGTTGCAGAGCTGAGTTCAATTCCTGGATATCCTTGTTAACTTTCTGTCTCATTGATCTGTCTAATGTTGACAGTGGGGTGTTAAAGTCTCCCATTATTATTGTGTGGAAGTCTAAGTCTCTTTGTATGTCTCTAAGGACTGGCTTTATGAATCTGGGTGCTCCTGTATTTGGTGCACATATATTTAGGATAGTTAGCTCTTCTTGTTGAATTGATCCCTTTACCATTATGTAATGGCCTTCTTTGTCTCTTTTGATCTTTGTTGGTTTAAAGTCTGTTTTATCAGAGACTAGGATTGAAACCCCTGCCTTTTTTCGTTTTCCATTTCCTTGGTAGATCTTTCTCCATCCCTTTATTTTGAGCCTATGTCTGTCTCTGCATGTGAGATGGATTTCCTGAATACAGTACACTGTTGGGTCTTGACTCTTTATCCAATTTTCCAGTCTGTGTCTTTTAATTGGATCATTTAGCCCATTTACGTTTAAGGTTAATATTGTTATGTGTGAATTTGATCCTGTCATCATGATGTTAGCTGGTTATTTTGCTCGTTAGTTGATGCAGTTTCTTCCTAGCCTCGATGATCTTTACAATTTGGCATGTTTTTGCAGTGGCTGGTACCGGTTGTTCCTTTCCATGTTTAGTACTTCCTTCAGGAGCTCTTTTAGGGCAGGCCTGGTGGTGACAAAATCTCTCAGCATTTGCTTGTCTGTAAAGTATTTTATTTCTCCTTCACTTATGAAGCTTAGTTTGGCTGGATATGAAATTCTGGGTTGAAAATTCTTTTCTTTAAGAATGTTGAATATTGGCCCCCACTCTCTTCTGGCTTGTAGAGTTTCTGCTGAGAGACCAGCTGTTAGTCTGATGAGCTTCCCTTTGTGGGTAACCCAGCTTTTCTCTCTGGCTGCTTTTAACATTTTTTCCTTCATTTCAACTTTGGTGAATCTGACAATTATGTGTCTTGGGGTTGCTCTTCTCGGGGAGTATCTTTGTGGCGTTCTCTGTATTTCCTGAATTTGAATGTTGGCCTGCCTTGCTAGATTGGGAGTTCAAAGATTTAACTATATTTACATTGTTGTTATTCTCGTGGATACCATATAGAATACGAGCTAAACTCAGAGATACTGAAGTTGGATAACCCAGAGACAAAGTCTGCCTTTGACTCTTAACCTCTTTAAATATTGATTTCCTTGAAGCTACAATAGAGAGAACAATGCCTACCTCAAAGGATTTTGTGAGAATTAGATAAGACCACCTTTATAAATTGCTTAATATACTGCTCAGGTGTAGTAAGAGGTTATTAAATATTATTTTCATTGCATCTGTGATTACTTGTGATTCGTCCTTCTCTCTCATTCTCTGAGATTAGATGGATTTCCAACTAGAGAGAATAGAAATATATTGCTAACTCTGAGAGTAGAATGGTGGTTACCAGAGGCTGGGAAGGCAAGGAGGGAGGGAGAACTGAAGAAGAAAAATAATATAATGCACTTGCTACTACTGAACTGTACATTTAAAAATGATAAATAGGGTAAATTGTATACATTTTTTACCTCAATAAAAATAAAATTCTCAAAATGGTAATTGTTTACTTACATTTCATGTACGGTATCTCATTTGATCCATACAAAACTGTAAAATAAATAGGCTGCACTGAGATGATGCCCATCCTATTGCATATGGAAAAATAAATCTCAGAGGGGAGCAATTTGCTCAAGGGCATGCAAGAAGCAAATACCAGATTTGCTGATATAAGCCAGACTTCATGAGCCAAGAATCAAGTTCTTTCTATTTCTATACATGCTGTTATTCTCTAGATCAATTGCCATCATCTTTATTTCAGAGAAAAATACGTATGCGTATCAGGGGCATCTACATATAAAAATTCTAGTTCTTTTTCTTTCTCTCTCAGGAGAACAACAGAGCAGCAGCTAATCTTGGCAGTTAGTTCTGTTCTCTATGATGTTCTTTCTCCTCCAGCCTCCCTTGAAATATAAAAATGTCAGGTATGTCTACAAAAGCTCTGTCCTATTTGAGATAATTTTGAATTCAGTTAATCGCTTCACTCTATAGGCGAATTCAGGTTAATGCACCTGGAAAGGAGGAGAGCAGCAGCCTTGCAGCTCCCAGCAGCTCCACCCAAGCTGTGCACAGCCTGATGCTAGCAAGGACCTGGGCCTGCCACGGTGTAGGAGGGAGAATGAAGTCACATAGAAAGTCAAAAAGTGGTTTCCCAAGCAGCCAAAAACAGACCTCTTAAACGGCCCCCTCACATCTTTTCAAATTAAATGTTCGGCAGAACTTGAAACATTAGTAGATTAACATGTCAATACATCTTCCACATCACTGCGCAAAGGTAAGCTCTAAGAATCAAATGCAGTGTTTAGATATATTTTTTAACAGATATAAAAATTATAGGTAAAGCGGAACATGGCATAACTCCAAAAAGATCTTTCTGTTTGGGCATTGTGGTTTCAGTTACTTACGGAACCCAGATCTGAGCTCTAACAAACTCCCTGACACCAGTATTATGGGATGAATTGCGTCCCCCTAAAATTCATAGGTTGAAGTCCTCACTCCCTATACTCCAAAATGCACCTGTATTCGGAGATAGGTATTAAGTCAAAATTAGGTCACCAGCGTAGGCTTTAATCCAATCTGACTTGTATCCTTATGAGAAGAGATCATGACACAGACACACACAGAGGGAAGACCATCTGAAGACCCAGGGAGAAAATGGTGTCTACAAGCCAAGGAGGGAAGCTTCAGAAGACCTCAACCTTGATCTTGGACTCTAACTTCTCATTTGTGAGAAAGTAATTTCTGCTCTTTAAGCAACCCAATCTGTGGTACTTTGTTACGGGAACCCTAGCAAACTAACATGACCAGTGAAGCCTTTGCTTTGATGTTTAGGAGCTTTACCAAGTCTTAAATTTCTAATGAAATCATGATGAGAGGTTGTCATCAGTAGCAAAAAATTAGCCTTGATAAAGAAAACCACCATTTTCACTTTCAGGTATAGAAAACCAGTATTTGTGTTCCTGAGTGTGGGGTGTGATGAAATACCATAAATATCCATGCTTCGTATTGGTTAGAATGAAAAGCCAACACTTGGCAGTCAGGGGCTTGATCACCCTGTGAGCCTTGTGAACATCAACTTCCTGGAAATCTCCTCAGCAGTAAAATGGGCTAATAATGCATTGTAATCTTGTTGTGGGGAATAATTGAGCTAACATTTATGAAATACTAGGTTATTACAAGCTATAGAGTTACATAAATTTAAATGTTATGTAAGTGTTATCTACTAATGTGAGTCATTATTTTACATGGACTGTTTACTTGAAGGTAAAAATGGAGGTCGGGTATGGTGGCTCATGCCTGTAATCCTAGTACATTGGGAGGCTTAGGTGGATCACCTGAGCTCAGCAGTTCGAGACCAGCCTTGCCCACATGGTGAAATCCCGTCTCTACTAAAAACACACAAAAAATTAGCTAGGCATGGTGGCAGGTGCCTGTAATCCCAGCTACTCTGGAGGCTAAGGCAGGAGAATCACTTGAACCCAGGAGGAGGAGGTTGCATTGAGCCAAGATCCCACCATTGCACTCCAGCTGGACAACAAGAGTGAAACTCTGTCTCAAAAAACAAACAAACAAAAAGGAACTGGAGGTATCTCATCCTCAGCATACGACTTGACATTAGTATAGATGTTAAGTACTCTCATTTTGGGAGTGGGGGGCTTTTAAAATAAGGCCTGAGAAGATGATGGAAGCCTACCAGGATAGGTGAGAAAAAACAGGCATCACTTACTTTGGGTACTTTGGGTCTTACTTGGGGTACGCTGGATACCCCCAGCATCACATAATCAACATGGCACACAGCTGCTACTTCCATTAGGATTTAGCAATTTCTCCATGGCATATACCTCATTATGGTATAAAAGAATAAAAGAAGTTAAAATAAGTTAGCCCCCTGCTGACCTGTCTCTTGGCTCTGTACTATAATAAAACCTCAAACACAATGAAGTTTTCCAATAGCATTTCTTCCTCTGCTCCACCAGATAGCTGGGGAAAAATTAAAAGTAACCTAAGTTCATTGAAAACTGTTAAAATGCAAAAGTGCTTTAAAAAAGCGTAATCTTCATAACCCCATTATCTACTGCTAGTGTATCCATTTTCTTTGCATTCCCAACACATACTTTTCTTTGCTAAACTCCCTGCTTCAGTTGGGCCAGTTTCTCAGCCTCAGCTCTGCTGATATTTGGGGCTAGAAGATTAATTGTAGGGGCTGTCCTGTGCTTTGCAAGGTGATTGGCAGCACCCAGATCTCTATCTACAACATACCAGTAGACCTCCTAGACCCTTAGCTGACAACCAAAAATGTCTCCAGATTGCCAAATATTCCCTGGCAGGCAAAATCACCTGCATTTGAGAACCACTGGTCTACACCAAGAGAAAGATGTTTTGAGGAATTCCAGGCAAGAGTGTGAGAATGAGATGAGCAGGCTGATGCTCAAATGAGAAAAACCTCTGCATTCACCCTTTGGTCCTTACCTTCCTTATTTTTTTACTCCTTGGCTTGTCATGTTTAAAGGAGACAAATAGAATCGGGAATCATAGGACAAATAACGACCACAAAGCATGGAGTGAGAGGTGTGACTTGGAATAACGTAAGTGAGAATGGTGGGCACATGAAGAACCCATTGCAAAAGTGGCCATGCCTTAGAGAAATAATGGAACAATTTACATTTATGTTGTTAGTCTTTTATATTAAACTCTTATATCAGCTCTGTCAGGTTGATATTATCATCCCCACTCTATGTCACAATGTTTACTTCTGTTATTTAAGAAAAAAAAAAACCTAAAAACACAAATACACAGAAACCACTCTAGAGAATGTAGACATTTAGGGCTTCATAGATTTTAGATCGTCCAGCCACATCTCTGCCTTTACTGATAATCTCTGTGAGGTCGAGATTCAAAGATGCTAAGGGACTTGACTGCAGTCATGGAGCTGGTGGAACTGAGACCAGAAAAATTTCTCAGTTCCCTGATCAATGCTCTTTCCACTGTCTTACTCCGCTTCAACTGGGGTAGCATTTTCCCCTCAACTCACATTCTAAGACATGCCCTAAAGATCCTGGTTCCTATACGTGGTTCTAATACATATATATAAATATATAATGATTTTTGCCTTTGAATTTGTTTACAAGCTTCTCTTGAATAAAAACTGTGCTATCATAGCTAAGTAGAGGCTTTAGAACAGGGGCCTGTGATTGTCTATTCTCCCTAGTAAAGGAAAGAAGAGATGGTTTAAAGGAACAATCATGTCCAAGTAGGGCTCCCTGTATTACCCAATTCGTTAACTCCCCTTACAAGGCTTCCGAGCTCTGCCCTGGGCTGCTCTTGCTGCCTGATGTCCCTCGACTTCCTCGCCCTGTCTGGGCTCTGTGCCTTTGTCCCTATTACTCCCCCCAACTTCAGCTTCCCCTCCCCACCAATCAGTCAAGTGGAAAGTCTCCTTTCAAACAAATGCCACGTCTAATCTCCTTTATGAGCATTTTCCACCTACCTGACTCTTCCATGAGGTTGCACTTTGAGTCTTTGTATTAATGTTTTCCAAGATGTACTCTGTGTATATCAGGTCGGAGATGGGCTCTAAGATGTCATGTGTCCTTGCATGAGTGTGATGTCAGGGTCTTCAGTCTCTGTCTCTCTCTCACAGTACTGTGTGTAGTTGTATAATAAAGGCTTTAAGAAGTGCTATGGCACAGAAGCCTGTTGACTTATTTTATCTTATCCTTCCTTAAACTTACTTAACCTTTCTTTTTTTAAGTAACACCTGTTTGCAGTCAAAGAACCTAGTGTTTCTTAGAATTCGCCATAAGAGAGGCCATTTTATATCAATGAGTGTTCCAAACATTTATTTATAATTATTTTAATAAATGTAAAAAGCAATTATAGTTATTTTAAAATAATGATATTATTTTAATTATTCATATTATTTTAATTAATGACATGCTGCCTTAGATATTTCTGTTTTGACCCATGCAGGTAAAGCACTTAGCATATAGCTTAACACATAGTAAGTACTAGATAAATGTGGGCTATTACTAATAAAAAGTTGCAGTTTTCTATGTCTCCCTGACAAATGTATGCATATCCTAATATGTATAAAAGTGTGTTTGTGTGTATACATGTGTGGCACTGCAGCACACGTTGTATATTCCAGGTACGCGCTGGTCAGTGATCACAAAGAGGCTCACCACCTATCTCCCAATTTAGAATCCAGTCCAGATAACCAATGAGTGTGGATTTTTTTCAAATAATGGAATGTATTAAATTAAATTAATTAATTTTTTTTTGAGACTGAGTCTCACCCTGTTGCCCAGGCTGGAGTGCAGTGGTGCAATCTCAGCTCACTGCAACGTCCACCTCCTGGGTTCAAGCAATTCTCCTGCCTCAGCATCCTGAGTAGCTGGGACAACAGTTGCATGCCGCCATGCATGGCTAATTTTTTGTATTTTGGTAGAGATGGGGTTTCACCCTGTTGCCCAGGCTGGTCGCGAGCTACTGAGCTCAGGCAATCTGCCTGGCTAGACCTCCCAAAGTGCTGGCATTACAGGTGTGAGCCACCGCGCCTGGCCATCGAATGTATTTTATACAGAGTAAATTGAACCTCAGGGAACTTTGGCTTAAAACTCTATTCCTAACAGAAACTTGATCCCTCACTCTATATGATGTGATGATTTTTTCATTTTTTAAAAGGGCAACATTGAACCAAATTATAAGACAATTAAAATATATAGTAAGAAAGTATCATTTTAAAAAATCAGGCTCAAAAATTCTTGTATATAATCAATACAACAATTAAAGTGATTTTATAATTATTTCTGCAAAAAATAATTCTGAGTGCTCAATCAGTTTCTTAGTTTGGAGTTTCAAAATGACATTTTTTCCCCCCAAGTTACATTGAATTTAAATATAAGATAAGATTTGAGAGAGTAACTGCACAGAAGATAAATGAGCTTCTCATGTAGGATGAAACTTTCATTTTCGATGCAGGGACCGTTGACACATTATCTCTTATAGCCTTGGAGGCTCTATGCTTGGCAAAACATTTTAATTCAGATTTATTAAAAAAAGATTTTGCTAAAAAATTACATACCTTCCAGGTATGGGAAATTGCTACATTTTGGACATTTGCCAAATTTTGAAGAGTAATTATTACTTATGTGTGTGTGCATAAGAAGTTCTCTAAATGCATGGCCTGGCATACAGAATAAACTAAAACCTGCACAGTTTTTCCCTATTGAGATTAAACAAAAGAACCATTTTTGGCATGCAAAACCTTCCTATGAGACAAGCTTGAGATCACTGACAGGAAGGTAAATTAACTCAAGTTCAGCTTTTTTAGTCCTTTCAGCCCCTTTTCTACCACTCCCCTTTTAGTGAAGCAGGCAGACCATCCACCTCCTCCCCAAGGACTCTGGGCTCCTGTGCTGAAATATTTGCATTTCAAAGGTCTAAATAGGTAGTACCAGAAAGTGGCATTTTGATGACATTTTTGACATGTACAAGAGAGATGGCTTTTAAAAGTTGTCCTTTTAGTAATCTTTTGTATCTCTGCACTGTCATAATATTCAACACATGACAATGAAATATGTTTGTCTGCCTTCCTTTCTGTCACATAAGCTCTTGGAAAGTAGGCATGCTTTATTCATCTGTGCATTGCATTCTCCACCAGTGTCAGGCATATGGAAATGCTGAATAAATGGCCTGCACTATGAACACATACACCTGCATATTCAGAAGGCCTGGACTGCCTTCGCAACAAGCCCATGAATCTTACCTGGTCAAATTCAGGACAGAATCAATTTGGACAAAGAGTTCAGAAAACCAGAATTTGAATCCTATCAATTGCTTCCAGGCTGCCTGGGTCAGTCACTTCAGTCTGATTCTCACTTTCCCCATCTGCTAGCAAAGGGTCTTGACTAGACACAAGTAAGGTTCTTTCTATAAATATTTTCAATAAATATTTTTCCAAGGGTGGCCTAAAATAATTCAACAAAATACTTTATAACCACTAAATTGTACCATAATATATACTGTGGGGCTACTAGTGGATGCTATTTATTTATTAAAAGAGCTTCCATCAATGAGCATCACTGATAACTCTTTTGATGTCATAATATAAGCTGCCAGCCACTGGCAGAAGCTAAAATGGAACCAAGGATTGATCATTAAGTTTCCATCAGCACTTCAGACTTTATTCTTTTCCCTCATGGGCCCTGTTACTTTATGTGATGTCTTCCCTGTGTTTCATACAATTCATTCTCATTAGTGGTCTTCATGAATGTGTCTGATTACCAGGGCTGGTTGGAAAAAATGTATATTTTTATCGTTTGAAACTCATGCTTTTTCTTGGTTTAATTAAACACAGGCAGTTTTTTGGAGGATTTTTATATTATCTAAGTATCATGATGTAGTTGAAAGAGTGGTGGCCTAGATGTTAAGAGATTCAGAATTGAGTTCTGTTGCTGACACTAAATACCTGTACTAGTGTAAATTTCTTTATCTCATTGGGCTTCCATTTTCCCACTTACAAAGACCATGGAAAAGAGTGTCTTCTAGCTACGGTATTTATTACTCTGTAATATTGTTATAAAGGCAGCTTCAAAAGTATTGGTTGAACGAATTAGGAAAGTAATGACATATTGCTGTATTTAAGTTCTCTTGCGCATGTCAAACATAAAAAGGGGCCACTTTTATTTCTGTAAACCCATGAGCTAATGACATTGTCATGCTATACTAATGCTTACCTTAAAATGAATGTGACTTTGTTGCTCATCCCACAAAATAATTTGTCAGCCACCAAAATCAACACTGACCTTCATCAGCTAGTGACTTCTTCAAGGTCCTACCAAGAGCCACTAGCATCAATCTAAGGTAACATGTACTGCGTATAAATTACATGTTACACTGAGAAGGGTAAAATAGAACAAAACTTTTTTTCCCCAACTGACACTGATAGTCATTGTGAAGTGACTTTGTACAAGTAACCAGGAAGAGTTTTATGAGTCACAAGAACAAGGCTTGCAGAATATGAAAGTTCCTGGGTAATTGTCCTCAGTAATTTGCTTTGCTTATCAGAGTGCTAATAGGTTGGATCTGCTCTTCTCTGATATACTCACTGTTTTCTCCTAATGCACAATCTTTGGAGCTTAAGTAGAATGCTATTGAAAAATAAATAGGAATGATTTTGCAAGGATGTAGTCTGGTTTGTTTCTTTCATAGTAAGTGGATTTCATATCTCTTGCACTCAAATGAAATAATGTTTATATACTTCTCTAAATACTCTCTCTCCCTGTAGGAGGATTTCTGTGCTAAATGCATAAAGATAACCAATGCACTGGTTAATTTTATTAATCTACTGATATTTCCTAAGGTGGTTTGGGGGCCTAACATAGCTGTTGGGGAAAAGGCATATATATCACTTTTGCTATTGCTATGCAGCATAACAACTACAGTGATTTTGCAATATAAAGACTATCATTAACAGGTGTAACTGGTACACTGAAGGAAAGTGCATATTTAAAATAGGCATGGATTATATGATTTAACATAAGTCAGTACGAGAAACCAGAAAACCCAGCTAAAATGTTCTTAAATATAAATTAAAAGCCTGGAAGAAGGTAAATTCTAGTGTTGGTTAGTTCAGCAGCATAATGACATTCGTCTAGGTTCTGTTTTTTCCATCTTACCACTCTGCCACCATGGGTATGTTGGCTTCAGCCCTATGGGTGCAAGACAGCTTTAGCAGATCCAGACGTCACCCAACAATGTCCAAAACACCCTCCTTTTCTAGTAGAACTTATATAGTTCATTGGCTAGAATTGAGTCTCATGCCGATTTCTAAATCAATCATTGCCAAAAAAAACCCAATTGCCATGATTGTCATAACTTAATTAGAAATCACATAGAAGTGCTAAGGAGGGCTCAACCTCCTCCAAATGGAGGATTCATATGCCTACCCACAATACCTTGAACAACATCGAGGTTCTGTTAAAATTGAAGAAAGAAAATAATACCTGTTGGCAACCCAAATCACCCATCACATTAGTCAAATAGCATAACAAAATCCAGGGATGTTTATTTAGGGATTTATTTTTCAAATATTACGGCAGAATTACATGGTAGTCTTTATATATTCATTTTGCTTAAAAATAAATATATAAGTGGGCAGATAAATAGAAACGTATTCATTTTTTAAATGATTTACCTTTTCTGATTTAGATCATAGTTTTAGAATCTTTGTTGCATTTGTGTTTATGTGATGTTCTTTTAGATGAAAATTATTTGAAATACATGTACTTATGATGACTTAAGCTTTGTGTTGCATGGCATCAAGCTCCTGTCAGTCTTCTCTTGGACTCTGGGATCAATGCAATTCAAGGATATTGCAAGGCAAACTGTTCAATTACCATTCACAATTATTTGAATGATTCGTGATTTTTCCAATTCTCTACAACTCAGATGTACTACATAAATAAGCTAGGAGAATGACAGAAGGACTATAATTATTTCAAAGTTTTGTGTAAATATGGATTCTATTCTCTTTTATTTATATATAACTATCATATATAACACACTTATATTAAATCAATGATTTACTTTATAAATAGCTATCATATAATACTATAATACATTTAATATAAATTTGATGTAAATGTATATATGATAGCTATTTATAAAGTAAATCTTTGATTTTACTGTAATCATTTTTATGTACTTCCATTTATTTCTTTTGAATAAGCAGTTCAGTGTAAAAATCCTGATCTAATCAAAAGTTTTTGAAGGAAAATCATGGGGAAGATGGAAGCAGTAGAACTGTTCAGAGATTAGGTTGTAACATATGCTTGGTGTGGATTTTTAAAAATTTTTTAACCTTACTATGCATGGTGGGCCAGATACAGTAGCTCATGCCATATATATATATTAGCCAGGTACAGTGGTGTGCACTTGTATTTCCAGCTACTCAGTAGGCTGAGGTGGGAGGATCACTGGAGCCCAGGAGGTTAAGGCTATAGTGAGCTGTAATTGCACCACTGCATTCCAGCCGGGGCAACAGAGAGAAACCCTGTCTCTAAAATAAGTAAAATAATATGCGTGCTGTGTCATATTTTGGCTTTAAAATTTGAGGGCATTTCTCATGATAATCCGGACCATTTCTACTTTGTAGGAAACTGTATAATAACATTGGTAACTTAGAGGACCTAAGTGATTCTATGGAATCTGTAAACTCAAATGCTCAAGGTGTGACAGCCAAGAGAGAGGAGGTACAAACATCCCCCAGGCTCTGGAAGATCCACTCCACCAAAAGGAAGCAACGGTTTTAATTTGTGTATTTCTTTATATATGTATTTTAGATAGAGGTCTGAAACACAGTGTCTTCGGGGTTAAATTAATTTTGAAGTCAATTTGACTCTATCAAGTCAGTAGAAACATGGGTTAAAGCTTGAATAACTGATTCTCAAATCTGGAAATTACTGGGCAGATGTAAACTTCCTTTGATTTCTACTCAATAGGTCAATTTCTTAGACTATTAATGCACAAGATGAAAAATAAGTGTGTATTTTTTTCCCCTCAGGGAGAATGAATTGGCAATATTTTAGTAGAGGGTCAGAATTAGTTTCAAAATGTTCACCATACCCTTCAGTGTTACTCTTGAAGGCTTTGTTGGTATTAATTAGGAAGTTTTATATATACTAATACGTATTTGCATGTAATATATTACATAAGCACATAGCATGCATAAACACACACACATATTTTTTAAAAAAATCTGTGTAGAAGGGTTAATAGTTCTTTTGCCACCTGGAAGCAGTTTGTGGCCCACCTAACCCCCCATACTTGTGAAAACCATTAATAATCAAGAAATTCTAGAGGACAAAGCATTTGAAAGTATTTTGTAGAGGAAACTCTACCCTCAGGCTCAGATTGAGACGTGCTGTTTCTTAAAAAGGATTCTTATTGCTACATGCATGACCATCAATGGGAGGATAAGTGGGTATCTGTGTCATAATTGCCATTTTCTGTGGATTCAGCCATGTATGGGGATAAACCATGGTGGAATCTCAAGTTGGCATCAGGAGGAAAATGACAAAACCTGAAGCAGGACAGGAAACAGGATTGGACTAGAGGAAAATGTTTATAGAAGGTGCAGAAGGTGTGTAGATTTTAGTAGAGCATTTTTTAAAAAGAGAATAAAAGAATATGTTGTTTTTAAAGGAAACATTGGAAGGGACTAAGCTGAGTGATTGAATGAACATCTATTAACTCCTTGTTTATAACCTTCAAAATTTGTGTTTTAGAGAAATTTTAATAAAGTGAAGACAAGCTACATTTTGATACATTCTTGATGCTACTGTGAATTAGTGATGGGAAACATCAAGGTGTGAAAGGTATGGAAGCTACCAACTCATCATTTTATCCAATTTGCGACAGCATTTTCACTCTCCTCATCATGCCATTCACCTTGCTACCCTTTCTACCTTAGAGGCATCTCAGCAAGCTTTGAACTTTGTTTTGGCTTTATTTCCAATACAATCATTGGCTCTCACAAGGCCCTTTTCCAGCAAAATAATGATAACCCTGAAAACAAATCAAGGAAGTTATCAAAACCTAGTCATAGTTATTAGTACTTGTCAGACATCCAGGGTGACAAGATTAGGGACTGTTTGCTTATTCTGGAGAAGTTGGGTTTTTTCCTTTTCCATTTTTTTTTTTAAGGAGTAAAACAGCTGTTGCAGATGGAGGTATTCTGCGAGCATGACTCAAGCACAGTATTGTGTGAAAATGCAACCAAATCATATCCTATTTTTTACCACAGTGCTACATTTGTTAAGAAAAGATGCAATATATATCTAATATTTGCAAGATTTGGAATCAGTTTTGTGAACTGTATTGTGCTTGATGATTTAGGAGAAAATCACTCCAAAGATTCTAAGTGTGGTGTAGACAAATATGAATACTTTTGCTAATTTGTGGCATTTTGCCATGTTGCTGTAGCAGTATTTTTATGTGCTAGTCTATTTCTTGGTAACCATTTAATTTTTATTATTTGTGTCTAAATTCTTATGAACCATTGATATTTCTTATTTCCCTCATGCATGTGTACTTTATTTTTGAGAGAAAGAGAGAGGGAAGAGAACAAAATGGTACATGGTGAAGTATGAGTATGTTTTGATTTTTCTTCTCAGATTTAAAGAAAACATGCATATCTACATATCTTAACTCAGTCACCGTTCCAAAATATGGAATTTTGTCATTTTCAAAACCTTTTCCCAGAAAACAGCCTTATTTGTGCCCTCTAGTGGTAGATGCATAAATTTATGCAGTAAGTCAGAGAAAGCTGCCTCTTTTTTTCTTTCGGTACATAATGATTCAGCATCCAAATAACTAAATAGTGTTAACTCATACCTATACTTAAAGAAAAATCCTATGTAATTGAGCTTAATATATTTTCCAAATGCATCACAATTATGTATTGGAGAAATAACCCTAGCAGTTATCTAGCTAGAGAAAGTTCTGAAATTACAATAGTATAACTCCTCATGATTTTCAGGTTCCTTTTGTCCAGCAAAATGCTGTTATTCTTTGAGAAAAAGTAAGTACATTTTCCACAAATGCATTTTCTCTTCTTGAAATCTGTTTTTAAAACTCTTCTAAATTGCTGCATTCGTTCATAAACTGTTTCTTGTTTTTGTACTAATGAGTATCACTAGAAAGCTACATGAAAGAGAAAACTGTCTTGTTTAACGTAGCAATAACTGACCCTCATAGAAAAGGCCCAGATAGAAATGGCTCTTGAACTCATGGCTCCACTGAACATCTACTGGGTGTACAACCAGTTCTGTTTCGTGTCTCTGAAACAGTCACTGCCTTCATTCAACACGTCCATTTTCCTGGGTGACCAAAGTTGATTGGGCCAGGAATAGACTCCCTGTCCAAACCAAGCCAACTAGAATCCTCCCCTGGGATTTCTGAAACTAGTGCTGATAAAGAGAGTAGGTCTATTTCTAGTAGAGGAAGCCCTACAATATGTTTTCTGAAAAACTATTGGTAGCCATGTTTACTGTCAAATGTTGGTGGTGAGTTAAGAATGGGAAAGAAAATTTTGGTGGCATTAATGCCTCTGGTTTCTGTTGTGAGGATGCAGCTGTCTGCTCTTCCTATAACCCCCCTTTTCTTTTTTTGGTCGTTTAATTCATCCTTGGATTTGGTAACACAATACATTCTTAGTATGCTTAGGTTAATTTGGGTTTGAGTTTAGTTTCTATCACTTTTTGCCAAAGTAATACGACAATACAACAAGGCATGTTGTCAGTTTCTATTCTTGAATTTTCTCATAACCCAGTCTATAGATTGAGTATTGGGGGCAGAGTTTCTGCTAAAGGGTCAGGGAGTCTCCTCAAAAAATTGTGACCTCTTTCATATTCATCTTGAGGTTTTATTAAGTTCAGGTTCTGCTACTTTATCCCTATTTAGAGGTATCAGCTGTCTTTCTTTAAATACCTTGGATTTTCCTATTTTCTCACTCCCCTTATCAGCATAGGTAATGATAAATCACACGCACACTGGACTCCCGTCATAGCAGTCTGTTACCTTTTACAGGTAGTTTTCAGCCTTTTATCTCTAAAATAATGGAATGATACACTTTGTTTCTTTTTGAAGTAAAAGTTGGGGAGAAAAATATGAAAATCCCTGGGTGGCTTGGGCACACATTTCTTTTGCATCTGAAATGATCCAACATCAAACATTGTGCCTAGTACACAGAAAGCACTGAGTCTGTTTTGGTCAAATATAATAGCAAAATTAGTTAATATTATTGAGTATCTGCTATATACCAGATACTGTATTGGGCAGTCGTTTTATTTATGTCTAGTACAAGTTTTAACTTTGACAACTTTTTTGAACAACTTTTCAAAGACCCCATTATTATCCCCATTATAAATGAGCACAGTTGGAGGGCTTGCCCAAGGCCACACAACTAATAAGATTCTCCAAATCTTACTACTCTGTCACCATTTTCCACCAAAGCACCAAACATGGATGACTTACTGCTGTAAGGGGGGGGTCTTGAAGAGTTTGACCTAAAGCTGCCACCATAAACTTGATGTTACATGAAGGCTTGTACGTAATGACATTTATGTGATATTTTCAATCCACTGTGTTTCATGCAAGACAATTACATGACAATGAAAATATCTGGTATATCAGTCACCCCTGGAAGGCATGCCGTTCCTGCCCTGGCTTGGTTTGTAGCAGGCTGGCAGGGGAGGGGTTGAGTGGGTGAATTTGTTCCCATAGCTCTCCAGCCTGCAGCACCAAGCTGCTGAAAGCTGCTGAAAGCTTCTTGGGATAGAAACATCTTGGTCTTTCCTCGTTTCTTCACATAACTGACTACTCTTTGATTTTCTCACTCCTCTGCCCAGTGCCCTCTGATTCTAGGAATTAAGAGCCTATTCTAAGTCCCTCTCCTTCCATCCTTAACTAGAATTATCTCTTCCATGCCATCCCCCCCTCCACAGCAGTCATCCATGGAGCATTGCTCATAGGACATATGAGGCGATGAATGGGGACACATTCTTTGGATTAATAATAATATTATCATTAGCTAATCTCTTTTGCTAAGCATTTTACATATTTTATCATTAATCATTATACTAATCCTACAAGATATATGTTATTTTCCATTTCTCTATTTTTTTTTTCTTTCTTGAGATAGGGTCTCACTCTACCACCCAGGCTGGAGTGCAGTAGCATGATTTTGCCTCACTGTAACCTCTGCCTCCTGGGTTCGAGTGATTTTTGTGCCTCAGCCTCCCGATTAACTGGGATTACAGGCACGTGCTACCATGCCTGGCTAGTGGTATTTTCTATTTCATAGATGAGAAAACTGAGACTCAGATGAGTTATGAGCTTTCAAACTCTTCCAAGCTCCAATGTGGAAGACCCAAGATTCACACTCAGATCTGTTGATCACAGGGATTATACTATCTTGACAAGGGCAACCATCTCTGCCTTCAAAAAAGACCACAGGGATGTTGGAATACATTGTTTACATGGAACTTGTAGCAAGACCATCAAAGGGAATTTTACATATTAGGCAATACAAACCACTTTTGCTTTAAAATGTGCATAGTGATAAATAAAAAGCACACAGTACTCAGAAAACTCATAGCTTTTACATTTGATCATAGATCCCAAAGCAATTATAAAGTAAGAACTGAAACACTAAAACACGGTTTTACTGTATGAAAACAATACCAGTTGTGATCAGTTATGTAAGCTGCTAACAATTTGTGAACAACTCCCGTGTTGCGCAATAACTTTGCTTCACATAATGGCACATTTATTGCTAGAAATGAGCACCCTTTAATTTGCCCAGCTCCTTCTGTTCAGGAGGAAGTACCTGGTGTCCTCTCCTCTGTCCTGTTCAGGACACTGAGGGCCTCCTCGGTGGCTGAGGCATTGGATGGACTGACATCTCACCACACTGCCTCTCCCTGTGGGCCACTCCTGTGTTGCCACTCTGGCCTTGGATGGCAGGATCCAGCTCTGCACTGTTTTCCATGTTTTCCAGGCAACTTGTTCTGGACTGTCATAGAAATTGTACTATTGTGTTATTGTCTTAGGGCCATAAGTTAGATCACATCCTTCAAGTGGGTAAGGCTTTGTCTGAAAAGAATGATGGTCTCATTGCCAATCAATGAAAAGGATGAGTCCCGAGATAAAACATGGTGACACAGGAGGTGGGCCTCAGGCCAGGGTGATGGAGGAGAAAAGTACTCAGCCTAGGACTGGGATTTCAGCTGGGACGGTCCACTTTCCCTCACAAGGACTTCTCAGAACTTCAGTGTCTGAGGCCACCTGAAATCCCAGTCCTAGGCTGAGCGCTTTTCTCCTCCATCGCCCTGGACTGAGGCCCACCTCCTGTGTCACCATGTTTTATCTCAAGGCTCATCCTTTTCATTGATTGGCAATGAGACCATCATTCTTTTCAGACAAAGCCTTACCCACTTGAAGGATGTGATCTAACTTATGGCCCTAAAAGACAATAACACAATAGTACAATATCTATAAATTTCACAAGGTTTGTGTTATCAGACTTGAAGGGTACCGATGTGTCATGACTACAATTCATTCAAACAAAGACATTTTGAGAGTAAAATGAGGAGTTATTAATTATTATGCCTGGACAGTAAACAAGAACTAGGATGTATGTTTCACCTACAAATTCAAGGTGTTGACAGTCCAGAACAAGTTCCTTGGGTTGCACCAAGCTTAAGTCCATTTCTTTGTAAGGATTCCTCATCTAGGTTTAAAAATTACCAGAGTCCAGACTTATTTGGGACACATCAGGCATATGACCAAACACCTTGGTTGCATATTCTTTTTTTATTATGGAATAATCTACAGCCTAGACAACTATGTGTAGTTTCGAGATACTTTTGCTCAAGTAATTTTATTTGCTTGTCCAGAGTATATCTCTATGAGATAAGTTTGCAGTTAGTTGTGCAAAGTCAATAAACACTATTTAGTCATAAATTGTGGCTTTTAATCCTTGTCAGTTATCTTGTTTTGGTTGCCAAGAGGGATAGATGTCTGAAATGAGGTTGCTTCAGCATGAATATATTGTGATCACTGGAAAAACAAAAGTTGGGATTTTTATAGAGTGCCCAATAGACAGTGCTGAAGGAATGACTGGTGTGGCTGTTTAAGAGCATAGTGAATCAACCACACCACATTAGTAGCCAAACTTTAGCATAGTTTAAAAGTGACCTCATTGCTGTTTCTAAAATATAAAGAGCAGTATGGCCTAGTTTCAGGTTCTTATCACTGTCACAAAGTTCGTAAATATTGTTCGACTAAGTAATCTAATGTCCCAGGTTTTCTCCCCGTCTTGATAAAAACTCCATGACTGGTCTATTAGCCAAGTATGGGAGAGAGGCAGGGCATGGCTCTGGATCATTGTTTTCTTTTTATCTGGCATACATCAAATACATATGAGCTAGTTAAGATAAACATGGAGAAGAATATGCCACTTTTATTTTGCTAACTGAACACAGTACATTTCCATATTCAGATCAGTCATACTTACTTTGGATTATTTCATGGTTTAAACCTATGGACTAACTTTATCAATCTCAGGTTTTTTTTTTTTCCATAGAATTTATTTAATCTGTGGGCTGCTTTACAGCTAGGCTTGCTGCCTATGTTGATCCTGGAAGAACTAACTCTTCCAAGAGGATCATTGTGGTTGCTATAGTGCCTTTTGCAATTAAAGCCATTTGAATCAGGGAGCCCATTTTCTTTTTTTTTTTTTTTTTTTTTTTGAGACGGAGTCTTGCTCTGTCTCCCAGGTTGGAGTGCAGTGGCGCGATCTCGGCTCACTGCAAGCTCCGCCTCCCGGGTTCACGCCATTCTCCTGCCTCAGCCTCCCAAGTAGCTGGGACTACAGGCGCCCGCCAACACGCCCGGCTAATTTTTTGTATTTTTAGTAGAAATGGGGTTTCACCGTGTTAGCCAAGATGGTCTCGATCTCCTGACCTCGTGATCCGCCCGTCTCGGCCTCCCAAAGTGCTAGGATTACAGGCGTGAGCCACCGCGCCCGGCCTAGGGAGCCCATTTTCTAAGCAATGCCGTGGGTGTGTTGGAGCTGATTATTTTCTGTTGATTTGTTGTTGTTGTTGTTGTTATGGGAGGCATGAGCTCGAATGTGTAATGAGACTACCTGAGTCCAGTCAGTGGCTCTGCCACTTAATGTGTGATCTTGGACATGCCCTCTAAACTTTCCATGCCTCAGTTTCCTCATCTCTAAAACACAGATAATAATTATGATGATAACACTTACTTCACAGGATTGCCGTGATTTAAAACACATATAATTGGTAAACTAGTACTTGGCATCTAATAAGTTCACGATAAATATCAACTATCAGTGTTTGCATTCTAGATATGAATAATATTTTTATTTTTAAGGTGTAAAATGACATAGAATGGAGCATTAAATTTTAAAATCCTATCATTATTAAGCTGAAGAGTTCTGGGTCACAATATGATATATTACTTCTGGAGATCTTACTTCTTTTAGGGAATATAGCTCTCCAAGCAAATGCATCAAGATATGTAAATTAAGTAAAAAGATTTAGAGCAAAATTCTTATTTAAAATTTCATTGGGGCCGGGTGTGGTGGCTCACATCTATAATCCCAACACTTTGGGAGGCCAAGGTGAGTAGATCACTTGAGGTCAGGAATTAGAGAGCATCCTGGCCAACATGGCGAAACCCTGTCTCTACTCAAAATACAAAAATTAGCCGGGCGTGGTGATGCATGCTTGTAGTCCCAGCTACTCGGGAGGCTGAGGTAGGAGAATCACTTGAATCTGGGAGGCAGAGGTTGCAGTGAGCTGAGGTGGTGCCACTGCACTCTAGCCTGAGCAATAGAGCGACACTCCGTCTCAAAAACAAACTATTTCATTGCAATTGCACTTCAAATCCCACATGTAGAGAAATTCTGTTTACAGGCAGTTTTCCAAATATTATAAACTCCATTACAGAGCTGTTAACCAAAGTCCTAGTATCTTATCATTTTTAACTCTGTACTATTTGTAATAAAAAACAACCAATTAAAAACATTTTAATGAGAATTCCAAGTTTAACTCAGACAAAGCTTTTTTGTAATTGCATTCCTGTAAATGTGCTATTTGTTCGTATGGCTTGTAGAAACTAAATGCTGCTGAGCTTTCTCATGGTGCAAGCAGACTTTGTTCCACGTAATTGACTTGATACCAGATGTTAGCTGGGGCACATGGAGGGCTTTAAAGAGGAGACAATGCTGTGTTCATGAAAAAATTGTCACATTTTTTCCTAGTGTGTAGACCATTTCTGTGACTTTTATCCTGTCTTTTTCTTTGTTTGTTTGTTTGAGATAGGGTCTTGCTCTGTCACCCAGGCTGGAGTGCAATGGTGCGATCATAGCTTACTGTAGCCTTGAAGTCGTGGGTTTAAGTCATCTTCTTGCTTCCGCCTTCCAAGTAACTAGTATTATTGGTGCACACCACCACGCGGATTTGTGTGTGTGTGTGTGTGTGTGTGTGTGTGTGTGTGGACACGGGGTCTCCCTATGTTACCCAGACTGGTCTTGAACTCCTAGACTCAAGCAATCCCTCTACTTCGGCCTCCCAAATTGCTGGGATTATAGGCATGAGCCACTGAACCTGGCTGATTTTTAGTTCAAAGAAATTTGGCCTGAGGCTACATTGAATAAGTTTGGTTTAAGAATCTAGAAGGGACCAGGAAACATTTGTATCAACAGAGATTTTTGTTGTTTAATTAAAAAATCCTTAATTTAAGCTACTTTGTAAAATGATAACGAACAAATACTCAATTTTGAATTCCTCCATCTCAGATGCCATATCAGTCACTATAAGGAACACGCTGGTCATTATATTGTTGAGTTTCAGCATGGGGCCCAGGGAATTAGTCCAACTTGTCACTTGAGAGGAAAGCTCTTTGTCAGTTTACACAGTGACCTTGTTCTCACAATTTCTACACCAAAATGATTCATATTAACTCTATTGTGTGCAAAGGCACAAATGCTAAGACAGGCTACATAATATTTGATGCCCATCATTACTTTCATTACTGATTCCCGTGGAGGTATAACATACATGCTTGCCTATATGGGGCTGCCAATCATAGCACTGATTTTCCATTCAGGACAATTGAGTATCTCAAGGTGGGCAGAAAAGTACCTGTATCATTCTCTTGAGCGTATTGGGGACAAGCACACAGGTCTGGTCAAGCAACACTGCTTAGGGATTTTTTTTCCTAAGCAATGGGAAGAATAAGGAGCCATGAAAGACGGGACTGAAATAACCTAGAGCCTGACTGAACACACTTCTCTCTCACAGGCTTTTTTTCTACCATGTCCTTCATTAGCATGCATGGAACCTGCACTTTTCTGAAGAGATTTTAGTCTTCTTACAGGCGGGGACTATAACTTATTTGTCTGTTCAATACTCAGTGTCTAGCCCAGTACCTTGTTCAAGACATACATATAACTTATGTGTTTTAATGTAATAAACACTACATAAAAATAAAGATGACAAAATAAATTGAAGTGTTTGTTTATTGCTTTTGTTTGTTGGTGTGTTCAGATATTTGCTTAATTTGTGTGTTTTGTAGAAAGAGATCAAGAAAAGTGAAGCGTGTCAGTTTTCCTAGAAGAAGCAGCAGGGAAACATGTTAATAGTCCATTCCCCGTGCACACTGACCAGACTTTTGGTGCTCATGACATGGGTATTAACCTCCACATGCAGCAACGAGGGAATTCTAAACAAGGTAGCCCATGCTCAACTCTGTTGTATGACAAATAGAAGCTAAAACATGCTTTTGGAAAGCACAAATGAAGCTAGTAACTAATTAATCCACCTCGTGTAAGCCAATTGTCGGTTAACAATTGATCTAAAATGTTGGGACTGTTTTAAAAAGATTTGCAACTTAGTAAATCATGATTGATATATTAGAATGAATATTTTTCCTTGGGAAATTTTACCTTCTGAATTTCCATTTCTATATAAGTCTCTTACTTTACATATTATGCTGTATAGAAATCTTTACCATATATTTAGTCTTCTATGATACATATACACACTTCTATAACATGTATACACACATAAATGCACACATGTTATAGAGAACTGATTTAACACAATCTGAATTATTGTTCATTTTAATGAGACATTCGTAAGTCTGATTTTCTTTTATTCCTTAAAATGTAAACAGCCATTCATATACACCTTTTATGTACACACTTGTTTAATTAGGAGAAGCTATTCCAACCTGATCAGATTATTCTAAATTTTATATAATAACTATGATCAAAAAGCTATTTGGAATAGTTTGATTAAAATCAGTGCAGACCTAGAATTATAATGGTAAACATAATTATTTCACAATAGCTATTCCATTAAATGTCATACTGCTGTGCTGGTGGGAAATCGTTGATGAAAATAAATGTGTTGAAGATAGAAAATAATGGTCAACAATCCATTTCAATATAATTGTAGGAGATGGAATAGAAAGGCTTTCAGTTTTGATGGTTTTGATAGCAGATGTTCTAAAGCTCCCTGCTGGCTATGTTTTCAGAGATAAATGCAACTGCTCAAATGGAAATGCATTCAGGTTCAACAGAACACCTGAAAATCTTTTTAACAACTCCGCTCAGTGTTTCATTGCTCACTTTTGGATTTAATTAAAGGATAAGTAATGTTATCTTTAGTCAAAAGTAAACCCACTTAAGGGCCGGGTGCAGGGGCTCATAGCTGTAATCCCAGAACTTTGGGAGGCTGAGGCGGGTGAATTGCTTGAGGTCAGGAGTTCGAGGCCAGCCTGGCCGACATGGTGAAACCTTGTCTCTACTAAAAATACAAAAAATTAGCCAAGTGATGTGGTGATGCGCACCTATAGTCCCAGCTACTTGAGAGGCTGCAGCAGAAGAATTGCCTGCGGCAGAATTGCTTGAACACGGGAGGCGGAGGTTGCAGTGAGCTGAGATCATGCCACTGCACTCAGGCCTGGGCACTCTGTCTCAGAAAAAAAAAAAAAAAAAAAAAAAGAAAAGTATGCCTTTTAAGAGATGAGACAGAAAACTGCCTATGACTTTCACATGACATTGCTAGATTCTGTATATCCACGTCTGTCTGTCATTAGCTGCTTTAGTTTGGACCTCAGATTGAGTTAATTATGTCTTAAAATGTACCAATATGTAATGTTTTATGTGTATATGTTTTAAATTTACAAAAGTAGTACTGTGGTAGAAAATATTTTGTATTTTCTTTCTTCTTTTAATGTTATATGTGTAAGATCTCCCCGTGTTGTCTCTCTCTGCCGCACACTATTCTGCAGTGTGTTTCCAGTATATTTCACAATTCCTCTCCCGTGATGGACCCTGGGGTGGTCGCCAACTCCCCATTCCCACATAGGAGACCATGGAAAACATTCCCATTTGTGTCTGCTGATGGATGTTGTGAGAATATCTCTGGGATATTCTCTCCAGGAGAGAGTGTATTGTGTCTTAAGGCAAAACAAAACAAAACAAAACAAAACAAAAAACTTATTTTCCCAAGTCCTTCCAATCTGATCCAGAATGGCTGCACAACTTTACGAGGACGTAGGAGTACTTAATTCCTCCTATCTTTAGACACAGTTGGTAATATTGACTTTCCTATATCTGCCATTTCGATGGATCTCACGTTATTTGATCATTTCTCACTGTTGTAATTTGTGTTTCCGTGATTACCAGTGAGTTTGAACATTAGGTTCTGCCTTAAATACTAAGAAAATTACGAAACAAGATGTGGGATGCAGTCAAATAAAGCCTAGAACATCTTAGAAGATTAAAAAGAAAACATATAAACAAATTAGGTAGCAATCTCCGTGGCATTAAATACTATAGGATTTTGGAGTGTTTTATATTAATCTGAGTTGTAGTATTTGACCAAAGCTTCATATAGAAAATAGTATTCCAATTTATCCTATTGAAATGGCTTAGAGAAAAGGCACGATTTCAGGCCAGATAACATGAGTGACACCATGGAGATGAGAATGAGTTGCACATACGGCTGAGACAGCAGACCAGGCTGGGGAGAGGGGAGGATCATGGAGGAGGCACCGTGAGCTCATCTTAGCAGGAAGGAAGCCACATCACAGAGACAATTAAAAGCTTTCATTTGCACTAATTTTAAATAAACAATGAGAGCTGCTGTGGTTTCTTTATAAAAAGCATCAGTTGAAATAGAAATTTAACTTGCTCTACCTCTTTGGTTTGCAAAGACAGCTGGTCACATGATGGATTTCATTATTGGCACAGGAGATATTTCACAAGTAGCAAGTATGCCAGCAATATATCCCAATTTTTCAGCTGCTCACTTTCAGAGGTTTAGCCTTCATTGCCTGCTGCTTTAGGCAGAAACATAAGGGAGAGGCAAAGGAGGGAATTCATGTCTATAAGGGGACACCAGAAACACATCAATTGGAGAATTTTGCTTTTAATTTCAATTAGTTTTGAGTCACACTCTTTAGGTGTGTTGACTGTCCACAATGCAAGAATGCACCTAGTTTTGCTATGCATTTATTCACTTGGTGGAATTTCCATTTAAGCAAAAAGTGGGGGCAAACGTATTTAATGGCTCTTGGGCAACATTTACACTATGAACAGCCCTTCAGAGTAAAATCTCTGAGCATTTGATCTGTTACTATAGCCTTCAGGTATAGTGGATTTCATTCCTGGGCTGAGGGAGGCCTGTCCTTCCCTCACAGAAGCTTAAATATACCATGCCCTCAGCTGTTTGTTCACTTCAACAACCTAGATGAAGACAGGTGGATGTGATGTTTGAAAGTGTCATCCTAGGGCATTTGGCTTTCCCTTGTACGCTATCTTTTTACTTTATTTTTCTTGTTTTTTATTTTTCTTGTTTTTTATTTTCTACCTGTGATAAGTAGAACCGTCATTGCCAAAATGTGTCCACAGGCTAATTCCAGAAACCTATAAATATGTTCAGTTATCTGACAAAGGGGGTATTAATTTGCAGATTGAATTTATTTGCCAAACTGCTGGCTTGAAACTAGGGAAATGAGCCTGCATTATCCAGGTGGACCCAATGTAATCACAAAGGTCCTTAAAATTGGAGAAGGGAGGCAGAAGAGGAGCTCAGAGGGATGTGATGCGTGAAAGGTTCAACCCATCATTTCGGGCAAAGATGGAGGAGGGGCCACCAGCCAAAGAATGCAGGCAACCCCTAGACGCAGGAAAAAGCAGGTAGACCCAGCTTCCCTGGAGCCACCAGAAAGAACACAGCCCTGCCTTGACTATTGATCAGTGAGACCCATTTTGGACTCATTTACCTCCACTTTGCCAGTCCTTTTGTCAGACATGGGCATATTTGTTCAGCTTCTTCCCCGGGCTGGAGTTCCTGAATGGCTAACCATTTTTGTGAGATAGTAAGTGTTAATGTTAATGACAATAGTAATAATATTAGCCAACAACTACTGAGTTCCTAGTATGGACTACTGTTCAAGGTTCTACTTTCTCTAAAACCTTAAATATGAGATACTAGAACTGTAAGATAATAAATTTATGTAGTTTTAAGCCGCTACATTTGTGGTGATTTGTTACAGGAGCACCAGGAAACTAATGTAACACTCTATTGCTGATTTTGGCCCAAGGAAAGCACATTTTATTACCCAATAGAATAGATCTGCAATGGAGAACTTTAATTTACCAGGTTGGCTCTTAATTCTTTTTTTTATTATTATACTTTTAGGGTACATGTGTACAACGTGCAGGTTTGTTACATATGTATACATGTGCCATGTTGGTGTGCTGCACCCATTAACTCATCATTTACATTAGGTATATCTCCTAATGCTATCCCTCCCCCCTCCCCCCACCCCAAAATAGGCCCCGGTGTGTGATGTTCCCCTTCCTGTGTGCATTATCAGTAAGAATTTTTTGAAACTTGTGCTTGGCTTGTTTCTTCCCAAAGAGAACTAGTGTGTACACATTGTAAGGAATTGAGGAAGGGAAATACTCATGTAATATACATTTCTTTATTCGTGTCAAATAGAGACAGAAATCTCTTCCAATAGTAACGGAGTTTTAATATCAATATTTTTCCAAGTTTTGCTAAAGGAGAGAATTGATGCCAGGTTCAATGCTCGTCCACTCTGTGGATTTCTTCTAAACATGTAAAACTGTATCACATCAAATTTATTAATGAACTGCTCTGCTTCAAAGTTTAGTCAGTGTCCTCAGTAATCAGTTCAACATGGAGTGAAAAAAAATCCTTAAAGGGAAGTTTTAATTTCTTTCTTTCTTTTTTTTTTTTTTGAGATGGAGTCTCGCTCTGTCACTCAGGCTGGAGTGCAGTGGTGTGCTTTCAGCTCACTACAGCTTCTGCTTCCCGAGTTCAAGTGATTCTCCTGCCTCAGCCTCCTGAGTATCTGGGACCAGAAGTGCACTCCACTACACCCGGCTAAGTTTTGTATTTTTTAATTAATTTATTTATTTTGAGACATAGTTTGACTCTTGTTGCCCAGGCTGGAGTGCAACTTCTGCAACTTCCACCTCCCTGGTTCAAGCGATTCTCCTGCCTCAGCCTCCCAACTATCTGAGATTACAGGCACCTGCCACAATGCCAGGCTAATTTTTGTATTTTTAGTAGAGACAGGGTTTCACCATGTTAGTCAGGCTGGTCTCGAACTCCTGACCTCAAGTGATCCGCCTGCCTTAGCCTCCCAAAGTGCTGGGGTTACATGCATGAGTCACCTTGCCCAGTCTAATTTTTAAATTTTAAGAGAACTCAATATTACTGAAAAGCCTGCCTATGTCAAAGAGAATGCCATTAACCTTTTCCAGCATAAATCACTTCTCTTCAGAAGACAGCACCTTTTCACATACATTCGCCAGTGACCTAGAATGAGCTTCATGCTTCATTTCCCTTTGTCTCTTTTCAGTGACTCTAGAGTGATAACATGTGTTCATGGGGAAGTGAGGGTGGAGTTTTTCAGAATTAGCACTCACATTGGGGTGAGTCATGTGGTTAAAAGCCCAGTAAGTTTGATTTGCTAGAACAAGTTTAAACTTCCTTTCAATAGAATGTGGGTTCAGAGCCAAATGGGAATTACAGAATCAACTTCAGCTTTCTGTTAACAGTAACACCGCAGGGACCTCCTACCTCTACTTGGCCAATCCAGTTGTCAGCCGCAGGCATATTTGTCCATCTTCTTACTGGGGCTGGAGTTCCTGAATGGCTAACCTCTCCTGGGAGATAGTGTTAATGATAAAAGTAATGATATTAGCCGACAGCTACTGAGCTCCTAGTATGGGCTACTATTTGAAGGATCCACCCTCTCAACAGCCTTATGGATTAAATGCTTCTATCATCATCTTTTTTATAGATGAGAAAGCCAAGGCACAGAGAAGTTAACCAATGTATCCAAGGTTCCCTTGTTAGTAAGGGGTGGAGTCAGGATTGGATATCCGGGATGTGGAGTGAAGACCGCATTATGACACTGAACCCACTGCCTCTCTGTGAGAGCTGGGGCAGGCAGTGTTCAGAAAGGTGTTCTCTTTCCTGGAAGGGGCAGGTGCTTCCCCACTGCTGCGAGATGGGGATGGAGGGATCAGTGGGAGCAGAGCAAGTGTAGGTGAGCCCTGCTCACTTGTGCTGTCATTTACAGCTAGAGACAGCTGATAGCTGCCAGCTGAGACTCCATAGCTAACATGATGCAAAAGAATCATTGTTAAAAATATGTAGCACTTCTAACAATCTCATTGTGAACACCACTCATGTGTTAATTTATTTTAGTCACTTCATTCAAGTCATTGGCATTGCTCAGTGGTGAGGAATTTCTCCCATTTTGCCTTTCCTAGAAGGAATCTAGGATCAACCAACATTTTATGAATTTAACACTTGTAACAAAAAGAATAGAACATTAAGACATAAAAATTTTAAATAATAAAATCATAAGCATTCATGTTTCTCTGACTTAGGGTTTCTTATGGTTTTAAGTGTGAGTAAAAGTTATACAAATCCTCTTTGCATCTGATTTTCTTCCTTATGATAGATAACTCTTACAGAATAAGAATAGTTAACATCATGGGCTTTGACTTTGGGTGCACTGAGAGTTGAAGCCTTGCGTTACAACTTAGTGGTTGTGTACACTTTTCCAAGTTCATTGGTTTTTCTGATATCTACTTTATACCTCATACAGAAAGGGGAAGTGATAATAACACTTAGCTCATAGATTTATTGTGAAGTTAAGATAATGTGTGTAAAACATTTGGTGTGATGCTTAGTACAAATACATTATTCCATAAATACTTCAGGT
This sequence comes from Pan troglodytes, assembly GCF_028858775.2. Taxonomy (NCBI): domain Eukaryota; kingdom Metazoa; phylum Chordata; class Mammalia; order Primates; family Hominidae; genus Pan; species Pan troglodytes. The sequence goes on along the minus strand of NC_072412.2, from coordinate 107,738,092 downwards.
TTATTATAATTGTAATAATCTTGGTCTCCAGTTTTTTCTCTTTTTACTTATGAGACAAATGGACTTCAGTTTAAGAGTAAATATGAATGTGTAGATATACAATGATCACAATATTATCTTTTATATATATGTATATATATATATAATATGAGTGAGGCAGGCATCCTGGTGCAATGGAAGAGCTGGGCAAGTCATTAAGAAGTGAGTTCTAGTGTAACTCTGCAGTTCTAGTGACCCTGCAGTTACTTACTCAGCTTGTTACCTCAAAGCAAATTGTTCTAGCCATTGTGGCCCTGATTCTACCTGTAAAATGACAACAGTTAAATCTTCTTTAGGTATTTCATACAGACAGAATTACCTGCCAATCCCGTCTACCACCAGATGGGACAAATGGCTTGATTTTTGTTAGTCCCAGTTTTCTCCTTGGTAGAATGTGGCTAATGATGGTAATTACTGCACAGAATCATTGAGAAAAATTAGATGAGATGCTGGCATACGGGAAATGATCAATAAGAGTTAGGTACTTTTATTAAAAGATTACTGTTGGTATTTAACTATTAAATTGTGATATAAAATTGAAGTATGGTTGCAAATATGTTTTAAAACAATTTTACAGTTTCTCAAAAAAATATAAAAATTACCATATTGACCAATAATTCCACTCCGAGGTATATACCCAAAGGAACTGAAAGGAGGGACGAAAACAGATACTTGTTCTCCAGTGTTGATTGCAGCATTATTCACAGTAGCCAAATGGTGGACAGAAACTAAATGTCCACCAATAGATGAATGAATAAACAAAATGTGGTATCTACATACAATAGAATATTTGAGAAATGATGTTCTGATGCATGAGTGAAGTTCTACAACATGAATGAACCTTGAAAACATTATGCTCAGTGAAATAAACCAGACACGATAGGACACATATTGTATGATTCCACATGCGTGAAGTTCCTAGAATAGGGAAATTCATAGAGACCTAAAGTAGATTAGAGATTATCAGTAGCAAAGGAGAGGGAGGAAATGGGAGTTCTTGCTTAATGGGTACGGTAGTTTCTGTTTGGGATGATGAATAAAGTTTTGGAAAAAGTAGTGGTGATGGTTGTACAATGTTCTGAATATAATTAATGCCACTGAACTGTATACTTTATAATGGTTGGGATGAAGGGAGAGAAAAGATCCAAGGCCTCTTTAGCTTAGATAAGCAAGTGAATGATGCTGGTAACCATGGACACAGGGAATTGAGAGAGAAGAGGTGGTTTGGGTGAGAAGTAAATAATCCAATCTCCATGCAAGCTTTCCCCTGAAATTTGAGAATTTTAAAATTGTATAGCTTTAGAGTTCTTATGATATGACAGAGCTTTTATTTAAAATTAAAATTTCATCGACTATATCCACATCATCAGTTGCCAAAAGGAAAGTTAGACAATGAATATTTGTTGAAATAACGGTTGTGTGTTTCACACCATGACACACTATGCAAAATATATTTTAAAAAGAAACAGTTCAAATCAATTGAATGCTATACTAGAAAATAAAACAGAAAAAGTCAATAATTTTTCAAGTGCTTACTTCTTTGTCAAAAAGGCTGAATGTAAAATGGCTTTTCTGCCCTGCTATCCAGGTGTCTTCCTGAGAGAGAATATTTCATCCCACATCCCCAGAAGAATAGGTAGTATTCAATGGTTGATGGAGACACACATACAGCAATAGTTATCATGAACCAGCATTTTCTTTCTATGTTAATTCATGGGCCAGTTTTTATACAACAGTAGGTGAAGCGTTGTGTCTATTACTCTTTGAGAATTGGCTCTATGATTCTAAATGATGATGCATAGCAGAATGTTAACAATGGTTATCTGCAAGTTGAGATATTTTGAGTGACTCTTATGGTTTTCTATGTTTTCTTTTTTCTATGAATATGTATTTTTAAATAATATAAATGCATGTGTAATAAGAAAATTCAATAAAAGCTTTCTTACTTGTCAAAACCAAAAATATAATTGACTAATAAATTGGGGAACAAGCTTGATAACCTTAGCAAAATAAATTTTCAATAGAAATGCAATATGGGAAAAGTTGATCAAGTGTACATATTAAACAATAATATCTGTGAGTTTAGCTTACCAAAAGATGAAGCAATCCACAGTTTAAAGTTTTTCAAAAGAGATAAACAAAAAACAGTAACAGTGTGTTGTGAAACCATATGGTTATTCTACTTTGAATTATTGGAATTCCATGTAGTTTGCTGAACTTCAGAAACTTAACCTGGAGAAATTGAGGTATGTTCTGAATACTAGAGTAGTGAAATAGTATTTCTAAGAATAAAAGGTAAAGAAATTATTTTTCAATATAGAGAGAAGGAAGGTAAATATAAGAATTTTATATACCATCATAAGCTTTTGTTCCTAAAATGAATGCAAAAGAGTGTTTGCTATGAATATATATAAATAACAGGAAGATGAAACAAGAGTAAATAGGCTCAAGAAAAAGCCAGAGATGCTAGAGAAAGACAAAAGGAAAACATTGGAAGCCTCAGATCATTAAAAGCAAGAAATGTGCTGGCCCTCCTGCTCCTGGATGAGGAGATAAAAATCCATCTGGCCCATCAGAGGACTTGAACTCATGCCTGTACAGTACATTTCCAGAACTGTATCCATACTGGTGCATTCCAAGGGTAAAAGACATCTGACTTTCCTTTTGTTTAAATCTTTAATTTTAGTGAATACCAAAACCTTCCAGTACTACAGAAAATTGGCCTTGTCTCTTCTAATTTTTAATAGCTGCATATTCCATTGTCTTGTACTTTTGCTGTAACAGAACCCCACTATGGCTACAACTCAACATTTTCCTCTTCTTAAGAGTATAATCATCTCTATTTTGGTGGTCAAAATTACTGCTTATTTTTAAAACTCCATATAGCTTTCTATTCCATAATTTATGCTTTCCTATACTACCTTTTGCCCCAGATCCACACTGCACAGTCCACAGTAATTTTTCCTCTTTTCTCTTAATAACCCAGTTAATACTTTCAAGTGGGACAGCTTTTTAATTTTGAGTGACTATTAATTAATACTTCTTTCTATTCTTTGCCCTCTTTATAGCACTACCTTGTTCTCAGAATTTACCTGAGCATGAACATTTCTCATTCTTGCTTTTCGCCCTCAAATTATTTTCATGTCACTTTCTCTTTCTCATTGCTGTTCTGTTGTTACTCTGGATGTTGGAGAGTAAGACTGGAGAAAATCTTTTATTCACATGTAAATCTGCATCTAATTCTAAATATACTTTGCATTCTGGAGAAGTGCTGAATGATCTTAAGCATGGCAGTATTTCCATTAACTACGATCATTTATGTGTCTGTTTCTAGGCTCAAAACACTTCTAATGTCAAACATTTAATTCACGTAAATGACTATTGTTTCACACTTATTCTATGGAGTGCCTAACCACTAGCTCTTTAAATTAAACCTAACATGAGTCTGAGCATGCAAAACACTTAATATCCGGATGGGGGTCAAGAATCACTTATTTTAAAGCTACTAGTGATATCCGCTATCTCTAATACAAAAACTTTGAAGATGTAGAGCAATATGAAAGTTGCAAAGTAATGGGAAAATGGTAGGGCCATTATCTAAGGACTTAGACAGCTTCATAGTGTTTGAATTTGGAAAACTGTATAACATTTTGATCACCTGGGTTCAAAAAAATTTGTTTAGTACTATTTCTTTTTTGTGCACCCCTTGATATTCTGGGTGTTAGTATCTTGCAAGAAAAATCAATTTTTACTTAATCTGCCTGTTACCTAAATTCCTATAGCAGCAGCATTATATGCATTTTAATTAATTGCTTGAATGCTTTCATCTAATATCTTAAGCAAAACTTCATTTTCTAACTTAATTATTGATTAACCTTGCATTCTTCTTTCTACCATCTTTGTAATTTTACTTAGCAAAGTGCTTAAAAGAAAATGTAGCTTCTTCTCAGTCTAGTAGGAAACATTGTTGGCTGCATATGATCTAGAAAATTCTGTTCCAGGCTTGATTTGATAACCTCCAAGTTCTTTAATCTTTCTGTGATTTGGTTTTGGTATACCAACTGATAGCTACTTCACATGGAGGTGTCTTCTTAATCAGCTCATTCTTACCATCCGTCTGTCTTTCTAGGTATCTCACTACCTGTCTATAAATTCTTTGTAATGCTGCCCATCTTAGAATCAAATCTCAATTAATCTGATTGCTCGATGTGTCTGGTCAAGTGAATTTTACAGGTAACTTGGCAGCATTTGGTAGGTAAAGGGCAGGCTAAGGCAACTTGAGATCAAACACTTGCCACCTCTGCGACCTGGAGCAATTTTTTACACTTTCTCTTCAGCATCTGTAAAATGGAGAGAGTATAAATACCCATCTTACAGAGTTATTTGGGGGATCAAATGCTTTAATAAATATGAAGTATTTAAAATAAATATTGGAATATTTACATCCTCAATAAGTATTTGCTATTGTTATTTTTGAAATATTTATATCAAAAATCTTTCTAAGACCAAACTGTTCATTTTCCTGCTAGAGAAAATGCCATGTAGGGTATGTAACTAAATAGTTCTATTAAAATCAAAATGCTTATAAAAAGTTGCATTTTGATTTTCAGAAGTGTAAAATGCTGCCAAAGAGTCATTTGGCAGTCATATAACAACTGAAAGATACTCACTGGCTTTAACAACAAGATGAAGACTGGTTATTTTGGGGAGAGCGCTCTATATGATGAGCTACTCCCGCTGTCATAATATCTATGCAAGGGGAAATGATATTTGTGGGCACATATGGGCTAGGGGCTTGTTAGCAGGAAGCTGTGAGATGAAAGGTCAAGATATCTGCTGAAAGTCAGAGGTGGAGTGGAGGGATGAGATGTGATTAGGATTTCGAGATAATCCAGTTTGACGAGCCTTTGGATAATAAAAGAGAATTTCAGCTAGGATCAGAAGTCCTGTTACTAATATGTGGGCTGAGTATAAAAATACCAGCCTCATATACTACAGGGAAATTAGCAAATTCCTGAATGAATAGAAATCTTCAGTGTGTTGGATGGCATTTTTCTTGGGTGAGTTTGTGAATAAATTAAGTTGCTTTTTAATCTGTTGCTTTTAAATGCAAATACATCCCAGGAGAACAAAACTCATGACTCTAGTATATCCCATGAATTTGTGTAATTACAAACAATATTTCAATCATTGATGGTTTCTTATTTTGTCTTTGTCAATTTACATTTGATTTCATTCCATTGAAACCTAACTTTTAAATGCCAGAATAAGGTTTCTTCAGCAGAAAGCCGTTTTCTTAGGCTACTCCAAAAAAGCTAAACTGCTATTTTTGCTTATGTTAGACATCTTGGATTTTATGTTTAATTGCCTTTAAGCCACATGAGACAAACCTTTGATTAGGAGCCTGATGAATTTACACTCCATTAACTTTGTTCAGAACACACTCGATATAGCAGAAGCTGTTCCCTGACATTCCCGTCCTCAATTTCAAAGACACGCTTTCAAGTCTTACGGAAGCATTTGGGTATGTACAACATATATACTTTAGACTATTTTTAGAGCAAAATACAAGGTTGTATAAATTAATATAAGTAAACATTTCCACTTGGATCAAGTCTATAACACATAGTTATTGGCAACAAAATATGATTACAAATAAAAACTTAATTAAATAATTTTCATGGGACATAAGGTTCCCAGGGTTAAACTTTTTCTTCTACATTTAGTTTTACTATGCTTATTAGTAGTAAATGATGAATCAAATAGATTTTTTTCAAAATATTTAGTAATTGTTAACTATAAAAACTAATTTTCTAAGGTACACATCTCTTCTGGAGATGGATGGGATAAAAAATGGTGAAGAGTATGGTCCCTTGGGCAAAGGAGATTTTGCCAACACAAATATTTTGAACTTCCCTTTGATAAGATTTTCCACCTGTAGGCAATGCCCCACAGTAAGATTCCTGACCACTGAGAAGTATGGCTTTCCTTTGTGAAGTGAGAAGCCCATTTGTGGAAGGAAGTTGTGGGCAAGCAGATTCCAAACAGGCATGCAACCCCCACAGCAGGTGCTGGCTCAAGCAGGTCAGTTGTGGAAAAATAGGGACTAACGATTTGGAATCTGATCCTGAAATCATTCTGGCCTGAGTATCTTGGAAAGTGTGTATGCTCGGAAGTACTCAGTCCCTAATTTAAAGATCACTTTTCGGCCAGGCGCGGTGGCTCACGCCTGTAATCCCAGCACTTTGGGAGGCCGAGGCAGGCGGATCACCTGAGATCAGGAGTTTGAGAGCAGCCTGGCCAACACGGTGAAACCCCGTCTCTACTAAAAATACAAAAATCAGCTGGGTTTGGTGGCAAGCGCCTATAATCCCAGCTACTTGGGAGGCTGAGGCAGGAGAATCGCTTGAGCCTGGAAGGTGGTGGTTGCAGTGAGCTGAGATCGTGTCACTGCACTCCAGCCTGGGTGGCAGAAGGAGACTCTGTCTCGGAAAAAAAAAAAAAAAAAAATCACTTTTCTATGGTAGATGAGCCACAAGGCTACGCTGTGTTGTACTGTCAAATCTCTTACAGGTTGTGGACCATTTTTTTGGAAAGCTGCATTTCACCAGGGTTCTGGATGACGTCTTTGTGAGGGGAAGGGGAGGCAGAGCAGCTGGGGACACACATCTGTGCTGCTTCCAAAATTACTTTCTCTTCTAGTGAAAGCACTGGTAGTGGCCTAGGCCTATCTACTTATGTCCTGTGTCCCTGGGTCCCAGCTTTTGAATCCCTGAAACAAAGTTCTCTCTGATAGATCTCCTCATTTAACACTACTCATGACGCTGACATGAATAAATCCTAAGCATGACCTCATGGCTTAGCGGTACTTTTGGGACTCTCATTAGTATAGCTTTCCACTTTCTTTGCTTTTTTCCCTAGGTCTTTTCATTGAGTTGTTTACGGCTTTGTTTAGTGTTGCTGCTTCCCATATTAAGCCCATATCTTCCCCTATGGTTCACATTTGTCTGCCTTTGCAGTTTTCCATGACACCTCTCTTTTTGATGAATGTCTTCCTGGTGGGATTTTGTTTGGCCATCCAAAAAGGCCTGTATAGTGAGTTGAATAAGGAGCTCCCCAGGAGCCTTGACTCAAGGGGCTCAACGAGGCACCAAGAGCTCTGAGGAGGTGTCTGTAGGGCCAGGAGATGCCAGAATCTAGTGAGGTTGGGTGGCAGGATGGTGGGGCATGATGGGTGAGGGCAATGTTCAACACTGGCTGTAGATCAGTATCACATGGGAGTTTATTAAAAGTACTGATGCCCAAGCCCCATCCCGGCTCATCTGAATCTCTCTGGGTGGATCCTGCTCTCTGTACTTCTTCTGATTTTTGTGATAAAAGTGTTCAAACATACGGAAACATTTAAAAACTGGAACAATAAACATCCTTATTCACTATCCAGCTTCAATGATTGTTAACAGTTTGTTATATTTGGTGTGCATGCACAAATGCAGGGGAACACACGTGTGTGCACATACATACATATATAACATACTTTTATGTGTGCGTGAATATAGAATATATATATGCACACAGACATACATATATATTATTTATTTCCCTCTAAACCATTTGAAGGGAAGCTGCAGACATCATTTTACCTCACCTCTAAGAATAAGGACTTTCACTGACATAGTCACATACCATTATTCTCCTTAGAATATTAAAAAATACTTCCTTAGCTTCGTTTAGTATTCTGTTCATATTCAGATTTCCTGTTTTGTCATCCCTAGTTATTTTCTTATCCAGGATCCAATCAAGGTTATTGCATTGCGTTGGTTATTGTGTGTCATTAGTCTCTCCCAATCTAGAACAATCTCCCTAGTTACCCTCTCCCCACGATATAGTCTGTTTAGAAGACTCAGCCAGTTGTCTTGTAGAGTACCTGTGTTCAAGATAGATCTGAGTGATTTTTCAAAGTATTGGCTAGTTTGTTTCTCTGTGTTATTTTCTCTGGAATAAGGAAGTTAAGCCTAAATGCTTGATGAGATTCAGCTTACTCATTTTGGCAAGGATACCTCATAGATGATGCTGTAGACTTCATATTGCAACACACTAGAGGCCCATGAGGTCACTATTATTGATACTCAAGTTGATGTTAGACAGATCCCCCTGTTATAAAGATCCTAGCATCCAGTGATGATGTTTGGCTGAATCAACAGTTTTACTGAATTCATTAGGGGTTGTAGGAGTCTATCATTCTTCTAAATTTATTAGCTGGGAATGAACTACTCTTACTCCAACAACGTAATGGTAAAGGCATAATCATTGTCATTTGACCACCGCTTTTTTCAGAGTAAGAATTGTATAACAATTATGTCTAGTAAATTTAATTTCATTTTTTGGTGTAAGTGTGAATTCATATACTTATTTATGCTTTGTAAACAAATATGAAATATCTTCAAATTTATTTTTTAAGTGACATAAAATTGTATGTATTTAATATGCACATGATATTTTGAAGTATATATACATATATGATAGAATACTATTCAATCATAAAAAGAAGGAAATATAACATAGTTAATTTTTTTCCCAAACTTGCAAAGTGGGAGTCCCCATAAGTTCATTCATGAGTTATTCTGAAAACCTACTGTTAATGTCTGATCAGTTGTTTGGTTTCTGGCACAATATGTCTCAGGCTCAACTTGAAATTGTTCTAACATAGATGGACCACCATTTATCTAAGCAACGCAAGATCCTTTGAGTATAAAATAGGCTGTAGTAACCAATACTTGGGTGATAGAGGCTTTTATTGTCACTGGGGTATTATTTTCTTGGTCCGTTAAGTTGTCAAAGTTAAAAAAAAATTATTTTTAAATCAAAATTTAATATTTAATATTATAGGGTTTTCTTAAATTATTTTTCTCTCTCTTTTTAACATTAACAAGCTTGGTTCCTAATAACAATATATTTATTTATCCCATACGTATATAACTACAATAATGTCAAAATTATTTATCGTATACAATATATTTATTTATCCTATACAATGAATACAATAATTTCAAAATTAATATTTCAACATTAGTACTAACAAAACTACTGTCAAAATTTCACATTAGATTTTCCTTTGTCTTGAGTATATACACAGAGTTCTGTGTTAAAAAGCCACTTGAAATAATTATGTTCTCTTGTGATTGGGTACCAATTTGGCATACAGTTATATTCATTTATTGTAGTTTTTTATTTAAAATAGGTAAAATATCTACATGGCTCAAAATCGAAATTAAATAAAAAGGTTCACACAAAAAATTATTTCTTTCCCTTGCCTCTCTGCCCATTTTTCTTTCTACTTAGTAACCATTTGTGTCAGCTTCTGATTTATACTGCCACTGTTTCTTTTTGAAAAAATAAACAAATACACATACGTAAACTTACACATATTTTTCTTATTTTTCCCTGTCCTTACCAAATGTTGCACACCATTTATATCATTCTACACAGTATTTTTTCTTTTAAAACGACTTATCCTTGGGATCATTCCAACACCGCTGTCTTTCTTCATCCTCTTCTCTGGCTGCATAGTGGATGGGTGTGCCACTGTTTATTCTACCAGTACCCTCGGGATGAACCCTTGAGTTGTTTCCTGGCTTCTCCTATTATAAACAATGCCTCCTGTGCCTATAGTATTTTGTACTTCTAGAGATATGTCTTCAGGGTAAATTTCTACCTTGATTACCAGTATTTTTCAAAGCTCTCCAAGTGATTCCTCTACGAAGCTGAGTTGAGGCTTCCTGGAATAAACTTAGGATTGTGAATTGGCTCACTTAAAAGTCAGGTGCTTAGAACCACAAAGAAGTTTGTGTTTCAGGTATGACAGGCCCAGAACATGGAGCAAGTCAGGACAGGAGCAGACTAGAGTTGGGCTATGTGAGGTGGGAGGATGAGGACAGATAAAGGGCAGAAGCCAAGTAAACAGACAAGACATTTGGAAAAGCCAAATACAGAGAGCTGAATAGTCCCTGCAAAGACTGGGCCAACCACCAGCACCAGAAAAAATATTATAGAAACCAAAAAGGCAAGCTAGTTAAGGAGAAAAGCAGACAAGAAGCTCGGAACAGCTGAAAAGGACCTGGGGATCGGAGGCAAAACATAGGCTCAGGTGTTCAGAAAGTGAGTGACCCCTACCTGGCTGGCATGAGGTTCCCAAGGACAGGGGAGTGGGAGCCTGTCTGCAGGTGGAGTGAGGGGTAGACTGCATTCTGCAGCGAAGGCCATGACCCCAAGCGGGCTGATCATTCAGTGTTGGTGCTGGGAGGTAAGGTAGGGCCGTGTGGACCTAAGAGGAGCTTAACTGGGCTTTTCTTTTCCTACTATAATAAAATACTTGTATGCATAACATAATATTTACCATTTTAACCACTCTTACCTTAAAAATTCAGTGGCATTAGTTACATTTGGAATATTTGGCAACCATCTCCACTATGTGTTTCTAAAACTTTATCATCTCAAACAAATTCTGTATCCATTAAGCAATAATTCTCCATTCCCTCATACCCCTGTTCCTGGCGCCCTCTGATATACTTTAGGTCTTCATTAATTTGCCCATTCTGGCACTTCACATAAATCAAATCATACAAGATTTGTCCTTTCTTGCCTGGCTTATTTTACTTAGTATAATATTTTCAAGACTCATGTATGTTGTGACATAACATCAGAAATTTATTTTTTCTTTGTGGAAGAATAACATTCTATTGTATATGTTATACATATGATTATAAAATATAATTTATTGTATATAGAATATACTCCTATACATGCATATATACACGCATGCACACACACACTATACTACACACACACACACCCCCCTAGGAGTAAAATTACTGATCATATGGCAATTCCATGTTTAATATTTTGAGGAACTCTCAAACTGTTTTCCATAATGACTACATCATTTCACATTCCTACCAGCAATGCACAAGGATTATAATTTATCCACATGCACAGCAGCACTTGCTATTTTTCCTTTTTTAAATTATTATAATAGCCATCCTAGTGATATGAAGTGGTGGACTGTGTTTTATTCTGTTTATTTATTTATTTGAGATGGAATTTCGCTCTTGTTGCCCAGGCTGGAGTCCAGTGGCTTGATCTCGGCTCACCGCAACTTCCGCCTCCTGGGTTCAAGCAATTCTCCTGCCTCAGCCTCCTTAGTAGCTGGAATTACAGGCATGCGTCACCAAGCTTGGCTAATTTTGTATTTTTAGTAGAGACGGGGTTTCTCCATGTTGGTCAGCTGGTCTTGAACTCCCGACCTCAGGTGATCCACCTGCCTTGGCTTCCCAAAGTGCTGGGATTACAGGCGTGAGCCGCCACACCCTGCTGTTTTTTTCTACTTTTATTTTTGGTTCGTTGGTTACATGGGTAGATCGTGTGTCACTGAGGATTGGTGTACAAATGATCTCGTCACCAAGGTATTGAGCAAAATACTCAATAGGTAGCCTTCCAACCCATGCTCCCTGACCCTCTCCACTCAAGCGGTTCTCAGTGTCTACTGCTTCTATCTTTGTGTCCATGTGGATTCAATGTTTAGCTCCTGCCCGGAATCCATAGGAAACTTAAAGAAATCAGCAGGCAAAAAACAACCCCATTAACAAATGGGCAAAGGACATGAACAGACACTTATTAAAAGAAGCCCTACATGTGGTCAGCAATGACATGAAGAAATGCTCATCATCACTAATCATCAGAGAAATACAAATCAAAATGACAATGAGATACCATTTCACACCAGTCAGAATGGCTACCATTAAAATGACCATTAAAATAATCATTGCTCATTTTTGAGCAGTGGTCTTGCATCTGATGATTGTGATAAGACTGCAGTGGTATGGATATGATAAAGCCTTCCTGTTGTAAGCACAGAGAGGGTGGGGACAAGCGGGGAAGGGAAGGAGAACCATGGGGACAGCTGTGCTTCTGTGTTACCTCTGTGACAAAACCTGTTCCCGCAGGGTAACCTCTAACAAGAAGGCTTCTATTGATCCCATTCATGCATAAGCAACTGTGCTGTCATCACCACGAGAATCAAGGAAGAAGCAGCCCTCTAAATCATTTACCTGGTGGGCAGGGGTTCTCCACTCTCATTTCTCAAATATTATCCTTTACCATTAGTCCCATCTGTCCAATTCAGCCTTTTAAAAGGCTATACAATGAAATGTTTATTTTATTTTACTGTAAGAGCATGTAATATGCTCTTAACTAATTTGTGAGTGTTCAATATATAATTATTGACTATAGGTACAATGTTGTACCCCCAATCTCTGGAGCTATTCATCTTGACTGAAACTTTATGCCTGTTGATTAGTAACTTCTCCTCTCCCCCTTCCCTCAGCCCCTGGTAACCACCATTCCACTCCCTGATTCTATGAATTTGACTATTTTAGATATCTCAGATGAGTGGAGTTGTGCAGTGTTTGTATTTCCATGACCGAGTTATATTGCTTACCATAATGTTCTCAAGGCTCATCCATGTTGTCACATATCAGAGGATTTTCTTAAAGCCGAATGGTATTCCATTGTATATATGCACCACACTTTATCCATTCCTCTGTTGATTTATGTTTATGACAACATAAATGTTGATGGACATTTATGTTGTTTCTACATCTTGGCTACTGTGAATAATGTTGCAATGAACATAACAATGCAGATATCTCTTCCAGATTCTTATTTCAATTATCTTGGAATTGACACCAAAAGCTCAAGTAACAAAAACAAAAATAAACCGTGGGACTACATCAAACTCAAAAGCTTCTGCACAGGAAAGGACACAGTCAACTGAGTGAAAAGGCATCATACGGTATGGGAGAAAATATTTGCTAATCATGTATCTGATAAAGGGTTGATCTCTAAAATATATAAGAAATTCCTACAACTCAATAGTACCCAAAAATGAATAACCCACTTAGAAAACAGGCAAAGAACTCGATATTTCTTCAGAAAGACATACAGTAATCAATAGGTATATGTAAAATGCCCAATGTCACTAATCATCCAAGAAATGCAAACAAGACACTCTTTTAGTTTCATTTTCCTCCTTGGACTAGATTATTTGCACCACTCTCCTTCCCTTGTAGTTTGATCTAATGACCAATCCAATCTTGTGATATTTTCTTTTGCCTCTTGATGGTTGAAGGATTGGATCTTGTTAGGACTGGACTAGGTTCCTGTCTCACCTTGAGGTAAAATCAGCCGTCTCCACAGTGAGGTGAGCCCCAACATGGTGGCCTTGATGCCTTTTCTTGAATTTCTGTTTCTTGGAGTGTGGTAGCCTAAGTAGTAATGATTTTCCCCATAATTTTATTCCTTTTACTACTTGTGAAATTGGAAGATATATAAACTAAAATAGTTTTCTTCAGTGTAAACACGTCTTAATTTTAACATCAGCATCTTCTGTTTATGACTCTGAGGGTAAAGGGGTGGAAGGGTCATGTCCCAACCCTTTGACCAGTGGTTCTCAAATGTAGCTACACAGCAGCACCATCCATTAGGCTGTAACAAATACTGTAAAGAGATTTGGAACTGGTGCGTCTGGGGATAGTCCTTGATGTGTGCATTTTGAAAAAGCTCCAAAAGTAATTCTAACTCAAAGTTTTAGGTGGAGTCAATGTAGAATATAGATATATTGACAATTGAATTGTGTTATAATTAAGATACTTTCCATCTAGTTGTATTTTACAGTAAATAGTCCCCAGGGATCTGTGTGGTTTAAAGAATGGTGTTGTATTCTGCTATGCCACCTTCTGGGATTGCTGCAGGGTTTGATCGATGTCCTATCCCTGAAGGATGTACACACACCACAGAGGGACAGGTTAGGAAGCAGAGAAAAAGAAAGGGATGAAGAGAGAAGCCCTGGTCTAGGATCCTAATGAATACAGAATCCAAATCAATCAGGAAGGTGGTTCCTCTTGCAAACTGATTCTGATCTTTTAACTGTTTTACCAGCAAATCCAATTCAGTTTATCTGTAGTACAGCTTTCAACAGAGAAGCATGCTTGTGAATAGAACTTAGATCTTAAAGTAAGTACCTGGTGAAATACTTGTCTTTAGATCTGTTCATACTGCTAATTGAATTCACAGGTAAAAACCAAACTAATTGTACTCCGTGAAGATCAACTTCTGATTTAAGTAGATGTCAGTAAAGTGTATAGCTAAATATCTGACCTTTTCTGTAGAAATATGACCTACTTTTTCAAGAGTACAAGAACTATGTCTTAGAGTGCATTATGTCCCCAATCTTTGGAATACTGAACCCAAACTTGGAAGACTTCACTCTGGAGAGAGCCATGAGAAAATTGCTCAAGCTTGATGAAACTATATCCTCATCTGTAAGGAATGTTACATACCTACCCTGCAGACTTATTATGAGGCTCAGAAATTAAAGTGTAGAGTGCAGAAACTATAAAGTGCTGCACATGTTTTAAAATCAAATAATTTGATAAATTAATTTATTGTCATTACTATTAAGGATTTCATTAAGATATCCCAGAACCATTAACTATTTAATCATATCATGCCCCAAGATAATTTGAGCTGTGGTTTTATTTATTTATTCCAAATGCCTGGAGCACAGAAGACTTTCGGTAAATGTTGATTCAATGAATGAATAAATGGTTAATTCAAAACATGGGTTTTGAAAGAGAGTAAATATACCTTTCAAATGATTTAAAAATATTCAGGGAAAAAAATGAATACAAAACTTGCGAGTGGTGTGTGAGAATTCCATGCGTGAGAAGTGACTCGGATTTTAAACACTGAGCTGGTTGGACAGCTCTTTGGGCTGGGGGGTGGCAGGTGTGAAGAGGGGGGACCTGAGCTTCTCACCCCTGCCCCACCTGCGTAGATTCATGTCTAGCTGCGGTAGCACAGTGCAGTCCTGACCAGCCTGGGCTTATGAGATGGACTACCTGGGCTTGAAGCCTGACCTATTCTACTCTCTAGGTCAGATTACCTCACCACCTCTGTGTCCTCATCTCTAAAAATGATACCTCGCTCAGAGTTTTGAGAGATTAAGTGAGATAATAAGTATGAAGTACTAGAATAATACTGGTGTTTAATAAATGCTTAATAAATGCTAATAATAACTATTAATTGGGTTTAAAGTATGTTAGACTTTATTCGAACTATGATGCTAGATGTGTAGACTAACCTACCGAACTGAGGATAACATGAGAATTAAGTGGGGAAAATACAAATTAAATTTTAAAAAGTATAGGAACTATTTCTAAAGAAAATTTCAGTTCTTGCATGTCACAGGAGACAATAAACTACAAATTTGGTAAGAATAAGGTCACAGTATGACCATAAACTCCTGAAGGACTGGATTTATTTTGTTTGTTTTTGTTTTGCTTTGGGTTTTTTTTGTTTGATGGTTGGCCTACAAAATTCTTTGTACATGAGACTGTCTTTTTTTTTTTTTCTTTTTTAGACAGAATCTTGCTCTGTTGCCCAGGCTGGAGTACAGTGGCACAGTCTTGGCTCACTGCAGCCTCCACCTCCTGGACTCAAGCAATCCTCCTGCCTCAGCCTCCCGAGTAGCTGGAACTCCAGGCTTGTGCCACTACACCGGCTAATTTTTGTATTTTTTTGTAGAGACAGGATTTTGCCATGTTGCTCTGGCTGGTCTCGAACTCCTGTGCTCTAGCAATCTACCTGCCTTGGCCTCCAAAAGTGTTGGGATTACAAGCATGAGCCACAATGCCTAACCCATGAGATAATCTTGATATGTAGTAAACAGTCAACAATTGCTAGTATTGCAGCTATCCTTAACCACACATGAGAATATATTTTAAACTTAACTCTGCCCAAAGCACTAGGCTAAGTTTTGAGGCTGTCAAGAGATATAAAAGAGTTCTTCCTTTGGTGAGCTTAACTCTAGTAGAAGAGGTAGAAAGGGAAACTCAAACCCAGCATCCACCAATGGAAGGGGATATTCCGTTTCACGTATAGATGAGAGGTGGTGATGGCTGAGAGGTGTGGAGGAAGCAGTGGTGCCTGCAGGTGGAGGAGGCTGTGAAAGGCCTGACTGACAGTGAGGCATTGTGGGGCAACCTGAAGCAGGGGTGGGCAGGACTTAGGTGGTAAAAGAGGCAGTCTTGGGCAGAGGGCTGTCTGTAAGAGGATTCTGTAAATGAAGGTCTCAGGAACAGATTCTTCAAGGCCTCCTCTGTCAGGATAAAGATTCTAACCATTTTCTTCAGGCTAATGGGAACCTTTGTCAGTTTATAGCAAGAGTAGCAGGTAATGGTATTTCCAGAAAAGTAAATTATTATTTTCAAGTGGGAAGAAATGAGGCAGGAGAAGCAAAAAAGGAAACAGTTGCAGGGTAGAGAGGAACTGAGCCAGCGAATAAATGAAGAAGATGGAGGGGCGCTTGAAATTCTTTCCCTAGAAGGCTTAGTGACTGTGGGATCTGAGGGGCGAAGGGGCTGAAAGCTGAGGATCACGTAACAGGAGTGTATGACAGACATTGAGAAATCAATGAATGTCTAGAGTGAGGATTGGCACACTTGTTCTGTAAATGCTGGTTAGAAAATATCTGTGGCTCTGTGAAACATGTGGTTCTGTTGTTCTGTTGGAACTCTTCAATGCTGTGATCCCAGCCGCAAAGCAGCCACAGACAAATCCTGAAGGAATGGGTGAGGGTACACTCCAGTAAAACGTTCCTTACAAAAACAAGCTGCGGCCATAGTCAGCCTGTGGTCTGTGGTCTGCAGACCACTGGAGATCCTGCAAATGTATTCCTTTTTATAAATGTAGCTGTGCATCGTTTTTTGGTGATGGGATTTATTATCACTAGATCAAGCAGGTAATTGTGAGAGGAGTGTCACAAAGTGTGACAGAAGAGCAACCCCTGATGGCAAACACTGTGCACAGCTTTGGGGAAAAAAACACTGCTTTCTACCAGAAACATTCCATTAAATGTCATTTCTTATAACAAATCTCATCACGTTAAAGCTCTAAAACAAGTCTTTTGAAGCTATTATAAATTTTAATATTACTAGGAAATATCTTTATCTTAGCAAGTAGACTTAAGAGAAAACCTCAATTTTATGATTACGGAATACAGAAAAACAACAATTCAAGTTAGAACATTATGGATTCTGATCCACATCCATTGAATCGATTTAACTTTAATCTATTTGTCTCTTTCCAGTATCTATGTATCTTAATCTTTAATTAATAATGAAGTGTTTTGCAATCTCTAAAGAATACTTACCATCTGGCTGTGGTGGCTCATGCCTGTAATCTTAGCACTTTGGAAGGCCGAGGCAGGCAGATCACCTGAGGTCGGGAGTTCGAGACCAGCCTGGCCAACATAGTGAAAGCCCATCTCTACTAAAAATACAAAAATTACCTGGGCATTGTGGCAGGTGCCTGTAGTCCCAGCTACTCAGGAGGCTGAGGCAGGAGAACCTCTTGAACCTGGGAGGCGATGTTGCAGTGAACCAAAATCGCGCCACTGCTCTCCAGCCTAGGTGACAGAGCAAGACTCCATCTCAAAAACAAACAAACAAACAAAAAACTTATCAAGCATTCTTAAAGTTCCTGCTAAAAATTACAAAAAATAGTGATTATATTATTTTTTATTGACAAACTATAATTGTATATATTTATGGTATACAACATGGTGTTTTGATATATATACACATTATAGAATGGCAAAATCAAACTAATTACATGTGCATTAACTCACATAGTGTTTTGTGTGTGGTAAGAACACTTAAACTCTATTCTCTTGGCAATTTTCAAGTATACAAAACATTGTTATTACTATAGTCATGCTTTACAATGGATATGTTGAACTTATTCCTCCTGTCTACCTGAAATGTCATATCCTTTGACCAAAACCTCCCCAGGACCACCCCCCAGCCAATCCCTGGTAATTACCGGTCTACTCTGCTTCCATGAGATTTTCCTGAAAATCTTATGATTTTAACTTTAATTATAATTGAGTTTGAATCAAAGCTATTTAGGGTCACACACAGAAGCAAACTTCTGGGGACTGTGATATTTTTGAAAATGTGATGAAAGACCTTCTCTCTAGAAATATGTTTGCACATGCATGCACACACGTTACTTTACTTATATGTTTATGTGTACATGCATATATACAATTTCAAGGGATTCATGACCATCCATGAAACCTAGCTGAAAGCCTCTGGTTTTTTTCCTTGTTAGTGATCTAAAAGATAAGTCAGATTGAGAGGTCTTTGACATTATATGTATAAAAGATGAAGTAACATAAGGACAATATGTGTTAAGTTGAAACATCTTATTGTGTGACATGTTCTGAGTCTCATAAGTATTATTTAAAGCCAACAAGGGGCTTTTCTTTAATATCCTTTTATCCTGTTTGTTATATGGTAAACCAGATAGATTATAGTAAAATTAAATTAGCCCTTTAAGAATGGAAAAACTTCACATCTATGAACAAGGGCTGTTCAATTAAATGTGCAATTATCCATACCTATTTCTATACATGAACTTATATACACACCCATGCATCTATGCATATCCACCTGTATATACACATAGGTTTAAATATACACCTAACCTTTGGGGAGATTAAGACATAAAACCTGTCTTCGGAGGCTAAGAATCTTTAGAAAGAGCTCACACAGTATCTTAACATGTTTCACAGAGATCCAATCTAATTCTAGATTTGACTTTTTTTAACACATCTTCCCTTAGGAGACATTTCTAACCCTTTGCTTGTTTGACCGATATCTACTACTATGTAATTCTGTGTCTTTCAGGTATAGCGTTAGGAATATGAACATATGCAAGATCCAGTCTTCTGGGGAAAATCACTGAGAAGTAATAAGTAGGAAAATGTGGGTGGTTCATAAAGAGCAAAATTACACCTGCAACACAGGGTTAATGGCATGGAAAGAAAATTTTAAAAATTGTACTGATTTTCTCCAAAATTGATACAATAGATAAGATCAAAAATTAATCTAGAGCACAAAGATAATTTTGATCATTTTCAAAGATGAAAAAATAGCATAAACTATGTAATCATATTTACTAAACTCCTATTAATGACTATTTCATAAGTTATTAAATATAATTCAATTTAATGCCATTATTTAGTCTAAATAATTTCTAAATGTCCTGAAGAAATGCTGTAAAATATATTCACATAATTCATTAGAACCATGAGAATATTTTACATAGTATGAATTTCCAAATGAGATTAAATATCTTTGTGAAAACAACATAACGTACTATCTCTATTGCTAAGGAAGGCAAAAGTTCCCTCTGTATCCAGCACGCCTATGATAGAGTCAAGCCATACGACTTTCTGTTTTCTGAGTATGTCTTGCAGTTTCTGCTGCAAGTGTGCCTTTGCTCATGCAATTCCATCTGCCCAGAATGCCATCCTTTTCTTCTCTGACTTCTGAATCATGCCATCTTAAGAAATTTTCCAATGCCAGTTACTTCATTTTGACATCATTGCTGCTCCCTCTGCACCAGCTACATGCAAACACACATGACCAGTTACATCTCTCTTTATGCATTCCATCATGACTAGTGCTTGGAATAGTGTCTAAGGATTAGTAAGTGCTCGATAAATATTGGCATTTTTCTTGTTTTTATTCTCCTCCACTTCCTCAGGGGCCAGTCTCTTTTTTTTTTCACCTTTGAATATCTCACCATGCTCTTAATGTATATTGAATTGAATCAAATTTTACTCACTATGAAAAGTACAACTGTCAAGATGCAATTGGGTTAATCGACTCAAAAGAGACTTGCCAAATTTCCAGCTGTCTTTCCTTAGAATTAAAGCCTGCTTCTTCAATATGTTTTTATTACTTCTGACCTGAGCTTTAAATACTGTGGCACTCATTTAAATTCCATAACAACCTGTCAACAGTACTTGGAACCAGATTTCTAAGGGGTCAGCAACTAAGACAGTTGCCAAAGTTCTATACTGAACTCTGTTTAATTCGTTTTTTTAAAAAAATAGGTTTAGGAATACAAGTGCAAACTGGTTTTTATGAAAGTTGTCTCTAAACCACATCTCATATAAAATATGGCTAGTAGTCATCAAACTGAAGTTCAAATAAGCCCAAACATCAAAGAAAATCAACAGGACATTAATGTGTGTTGTTCACATTCTGAAACAGTCCACACTCTAAATGGTTTTCTTAAAATGCTTCCGTGAGCTATCGGACTGTTGCCTCAGTCCAGGTGTGGACCACCTGATTAATTTTCCTCACTCATAAACCACATTTACTCTAATGGAATATTATTTAGTTTAAGTAAAGATGAAATGAGTATGCAGTTAACTTTTATTTATAAACTACAAGCCATAATGTATTTCCCCTATGTTCTCAGGAAAGCATGTAAGCATATTTTCTCTTAACCAGCCTTCTTAGAAATATGTGAAGATACTCTTTATAAACACAAATAGAAATATTTGCACACAAATGTCTACCTTGTGATCATGTCCTTTGGGGGTAAAGCCTTTTCAGTTCTTTTTCTTTTCTTTCTCTCTTTCTCTCTCTCTCTCTCTTTCTTTTTCTCCCTCCCTCCCTCCCTCCCTCCCTCCCTCTTTTTCGACAGAGTTTCACTGTTGTCACCTAGGCTGGAGTGCAGTGGTGCGATCTTGGCTCACTGCAACCTCCGCCTCCCTGGGTTCAAGCAATTCTCCTGCCTCAGCCTCCCAAATAACTGGGATTACAGGCATCCACCACCGTGCCTGGCTAATTTATTTTGTATTTTTAGTAGAGACAGGGTTTCACCATATTAGCCAGGCTGGTCTCGAACTCCTGACCTCAAGTGATCCAGCCACCTCGGCCTCCCAAAATGCTGGGATTACAGGTGTGAGGCACTGCGCCTGGCCAAGGCTTTTCAGTTAGTAAGAGTGAATTACTGTTAGATCTTTTATATTTAAAGCAAAGTACATGCAAATTAGTGTGGATACCTTAGTAGCAATCACTCAGCACTACATTGACTTACTGCACATAAAAATATTCAAATTAAATTTTATTTTGTAAAATAAATATGTTTATCTGGGAA
Source organism: Pan troglodytes (assembly GCF_028858775.2). Classification (NCBI taxonomy): domain Eukaryota; kingdom Metazoa; phylum Chordata; class Mammalia; order Primates; family Hominidae; genus Pan; species Pan troglodytes. Next base: position 107,716,978 of record NC_072412.2, on the reverse strand, counting down.
TAATATTTTTCTAGCTGAACCATTTTAGATCTCCTTTCTGTGGTCCAGTGTAAAAATATGTTGATCTTTTTGAATGTAAATGCTATAGGTGGAAACCCTGTAATCAATGATATATTTATTACAGTCTGTAATCCACCACCATCTTTCATAAATATTTATTAAGTATGCAAAATATCGATTGCAATATGTTGAAATGTATGTTGGCAATTGATAATAATTAATAATGCCATTGATAATTTAAAACACATTATGCATTGAATCCAATATCTCCTGAGATTCTGATTACCTAACTCCTTGGTTGAATGTGCTGAAATGCTCTGAAAATTGAGTTTACAAAATGACAGGCAGTTCCTATTTAATTTTTTCCACTTAATAAGCTACTAGTTCTGAATCACTGAATATATTACAAGAACAATGTGTCAGCTAAGCCCTATTGGAATAACAAAATAAGTGAAAGAGTTTTCATGTCCCACTTAGCTATATTTAACATTGTAATATTTCACGCTTTTAGAAATCTACTCTCCAATAATGCAGAAAACTCTCCATTGAAGGTAATGATTATCAGTGATAAAAATGCCCAGAGATGCCTCCGAATTTCCACGATTGGGGATTTATAAACATTTACATTCAAGCTAGATTTTTCCCCCATTTTTTCAAATATTGGAAGGCAAATGGAATAAAATAGGTCAGTGTTTCCTCATGAAAAAAATATAATTGTCACCGATAGAGGTCAACCATGGTCAATTAAATAATCAGGGGAAAATGCCTAATTATTTCTCTAGACCTACTTAATACTGGCAGCAATTTTCTTCTTTTCTCTTAAAAAAATAAGGATTTTTGCCTGAAACAATGGAAAAATACTTTCAGTCACAATGTGAAACTCTAACCTCCATCAGCAGATCATAATACACTGCCTTCAGAACACAATCATTAGTTCACTGACATTAAGAAAAGAGCTGACTAGCCTCATTTTTCTGTTTCTTAGTAAATGTCCTCTCCATCACAACAGTGGGGCAAGTGTTGGGTTGGAGCAGAACCTCCTTACATTAGAAAATTGATATTTTCCTTTGCATAAGTCATATTTTGTTGTGTATCCTGGATTTGGTTTCTGGACACAGTCCTTGCTACAGCGTAATCTGGATTCTGGAAACGTGTTTTATTCTTAATTTAATCTCTAAATACCCCTGTGTCTTTGTAAATAGGGCACTACCGCAAGGATGGTGATTTCAGGGGCAAAGGAAAACCTTCATGCTAGTGGCTGCTGAAATTTTACCAGGTAGCTCCTCTTCTCCTAAGACTTTTTGTTTTGTTTTGTTTTTAGATAGGGTCTCGTTCTGTTGCCCAGGCTGGAGTGCAGTGGCAAGATCACAGCTCACTGCAGCCTTTACCTATAAGGCTCAAGTGATCCTCCTACCTTAGCCTCCAGAGTAGCTGGGACTACAGGCATGCACCACCATGCCTGGGTAATTTGTGTGTGTGTGTGTGTATTTTTTGTAGAGATGAGGTTTTGCCATGTTACCCAGGCTGGTCTCCAACTCCTGGGCTCCAGTGATCCACCTGTCTCAGCCTTCCAGGGTTTTGGGATTACAGGCAAGAGACACTGTGCCTTGTAGAATGCAAATACCTTTGGCAGTGAGAGTTCTTAAATCATTGATTATTTATAGCTGAAGATACGTAAATAAATGCCACTAATTGTGTGACCTATGGCAAGTTATACTGTGGTTTTCTACCTCCAGTGTTCTTATGTACAAAATGAATTAATGATAGAATTTTGTGTTATTATGAGTCATTGTTCTGAAGATATTGTCAGAAATGAATGGGTAAGGTGCTTAGCACAGTGCCTGGCAAGTCATGCATGTTTAATAGATGTTGGTTGCTATTACTGTCATTGTTATCGAAACTCCTTTGCAACTTCAGTACAAGTTGGTGAGTATAATGATAGTACTGGTGCTGATGGCTGGTTTAGGGGAAAGAACAGAACCAAAAGGATCCTTAGTCCTTGGGGATACTGAAGATAAATATACTACCTGACAGTTTTGACTTAGGTCACGCCTGCTCGATATCCTTTTTTAGGGAGTGCATAAGTGAGGGAAGGGGCATTGCAGGGATGGCAAACAGCAAAAACATAGTGGGAAGTGAGAAGGTCCCTGAAGCAGGAAGTTGGAGAAATAAGACTGAGCCTCAGCCTCTGCCACTAACCTGGTGGACGACCATGGCCAATGTCCCCAGGTTTTGATAATGAAGAAGGACCCTCTGGCGCTTATCATCCTGGATTTCCTGATGGGCAGTGACTTCTGCATTACTCTATGACAGAGAACGGGAGAAAGAGTCCAAAGCAGGGTGGGGCCAGGACCTAAAATAAAACCTGCTCAGGTAAAGGACCTCTAAAACAGTGCTACTCAGACAGTGTGCAAATAGACCGCCTGGAGACCTTGTTAAAATGCACATTATTATTGAGGAGATCTTGTTGGGCTTTGATGCTTTGCATTTGTAGCAAGTTACATGTGATGTTGCTTCATTTTTGCTGGTTATGCCTATAAACATCAATGGCTTGTTAATACGAGGAAAATAACATCTGGAAAAGAATAGGAATATAATTTTACTTATAACCTGAGGTGCACTGTACCATTAGACAAAAAAAATCAGGGGCTCAGTTCATAAAAAACAAAACCTTATTTATATCCTAGCAGAGTATCAGAGTACCATCACCTTGGTTTCAGGAAAATAGTCAAAAAACTTGAGTGTATCTTAAGATAAGTTTTTTCTTTCTATTCTGTAAGGTGTGTCATCTAAAATGACACAGTTATTTTCATTACCCACTGAGAAACTTGAGGTTTCTTTGCTTCCAGAACTTTCACTTTCTTCCTGGGCAGAGATATTTTTAGCAGCTTTTACTTTTAGCCTGTGAGCCTGTGACTTACCATTGGTATTCATTCTCCTACTTGGTTGTTCTACAGAGTTTAATCAGGAACCTTTACTTATTCTTTCTGTCCTCACCTCTTGTTTTTCTCTCTCTCCCTCAGCAAATTTCATCAGGTTTTGAAGGATGGCAAGTTGTTAGACCTTCAGTGTCATTTCTGAAAAAATGGACTTTTTGAAGAAATAATATTTTGCCAGGCAGATGTCACAGATTCTCCTGTGATTTAGATATTTCCCTGGAATTCTTTCCTCCTGGCCGCGTACTAGAACGAGGATTTGCAGGCTTGGAAGCTGGCCCAAGTATCCCTGAGTACACTGCGGGGAGAAAGGTTGCTCTATTTGAGATTTTAAAGAGACAGAGTCCTTTACTTGAATGTAAGTTACTTTTGTGCTTGTGTGTTACTCTTTGACCATCAGTTACCCTATCTGCAAAATGGAGTCATACCCGTTTTAGTTACACAGAAGGTTAGAAGGATACTATGAAAAATGCATATGAAAGTTTATGAATACATATTCAAATTATCAGTAGTGGTATTTGAGTTACATGGGAGATTCTGTCACCCACTGACTTGTCTGAATTATTGTGATATTCAGTGGCAGGGCAGGGCTCCATGGAGTCTTGATGGATGTTCAGCGCTGATCAAGTCATTGGTAAAATAGTGGCCTTCTGCCCCTCAAGCTTTTCCCTGATGAGGAGGTTGGGCAAAAGCTCCTACTCCCCAACTCTGCTGGTTACAACAAATAAGCATCATGAGCTTTTCTACTTTCTGTATTAAGCTGGCAATACAATTCTCCAAAAAGAGCACTTCCATTTTTCTGACTTACATTGCCATTGCTTGTTGGACTACCACAGGCAGTTTATTACGCATCAAGTCAAGAACCATCCAGAATGGTAAGGAACCCACTTCTAAACTCATGATTTCTTGGTGACTTTCGACAAGAAACTGCCTTTCATTGCCATTTCTTCTTACACCTTGTTCTTGCTACTACTGGTTTAGAGCTCTCTTAAAATGGTTTAGCTGACAGCACTTGGAAAATGCCTGATACATATATGATCATTTGTGCAAAGTTAATCACTCATACCAACTTTATTGGATCAGTTTTCATTAGAGTTTGTCTTTTGTTCCTTGAAGGAATGCTGAGTAGGATAAGTATTAGGCAACTTCCTTCTCTTGCAGGGTGTAGTTCATAAAGGAAAACTAGGCTGGGTGTGATGGCTCACGCCTGTAATCCCAGCACTTTGGGAGGCCGAGACAGGTGGATCACCTGAGGTCAGGAGTTCAAGACCAGCCCGGCCAACATAGTGAAACCCCATCTCTACTAAAAATGCAAAAATTAATGGTGTGGTGGCGTGCATCTGTAATTCCAGCTACTCAGGAAGCTGAGGCAGGGGAATCGCTTGAACCTGGGAGGTGGATGTTGCAGTGAGCCAAGATCATGCCACTGTACTCCAGCCTGGGCAATAAAGTGAGACTCCATCTCAAAGAAAAAAAAAAGTGGGGGGGAACTGATAGAATGTTGAGCATTCATTAGTACTCCTAAGAGTATATGTTGTACACCTGACTCTTCTCTACAAGTTTTTAGACTCTTTGGAACTGCACTTTGCTTTGGGATGAATGCAAAGTGTATTTGAGATAAAGAATGGGTACACTTTATTGCCTTTTAAAAGTTGTACCATAATTATGTCCAGCAGACAATTAAAAAGGACATAAATGATAAATTTGGCTGACATCTCTTTTTGTGAGGTATACCCATGAATTATCTGCTTGCTCATCTTTACCTTTGGGTTTCTCTACATTCAAAGGAAATTCTCTGGTTACTATATCATATTCTGTTGAATTACAAAATAATTATAGGGGAAGGCCCAGGTATGTATGTAACTGTAAATAGTTAAATTTATGAAATATTTCATAATGTTCCCAAATAACAATTTTTCTGAATAAAAGGTCATTGCTAGAATATCTGGGACTTAGTCTGAGGAATATGAGGAGATAAGTAAAGGGTCATGAAAAAGCACAGGATATAGTAGAAAGAATGTGAACACTAAAGCTGTGTGATTTGGGGCAAGTCACTTTACCTTTTTTTTTTTTTTTCCTGGGGTTGCGGGAGACGGAGTCTCGCTCTGTCACCCAGGCTGGAGTACAATGGTGTGATCTCAGCTCACTGCAACCTCCGCCTCCCGGGTTCCAGCAATTCTTCTGCCTCAGCCTCCCAAGTAACTGGGATTACAGGCACCCACCATCATGCCTGGCTAATTTTTGTATTTTTGTAAAGACAGAGTTTCACCATGATGGCCAGGCTGATCTCAAACTCCTGACCTCAGGTGATCTGCCCGTCTCAGCGTCCCAAAGTGTTGGGATTACAGGCGTGAGCCACCGTGCCCAGCCTCACTTTCCCTTTTTAAGCTTCAGGTTATTTATCTTTAAGATATGAATAATGTACTGTTCTTAACAAATTGTTGCAGAATGTAACAAATGAATGTGTGTAAGGTATCCAGTATAGTGGCTCCCATGCTGTGTATGCACAAATGAGCTTGCTCTCAACAGGAGGCTAAATCATTCTGCTTCCAAGAACCAACTTGTGTCTTGCCTAGTCTCACCAAAGTATCCCCAAGTAGCAAGCAGCTTGTTACTAGTGCTCAGACAGATAGTTCTGATCATTGGTCACTGATATCACTGTTACTACTGACAAGCCTTGTCTGTGCACCTGACATGCTGGCTGGACAAGCGGTCCGGAAGCACCTCCTTCTGTTCTGCAAAGCCAGGAATCTGCTGCTATTGCAGGTCAGCCTCAAGCAATTAACTCCTTGTCTGGTATTGCTAGGAGGGCGTGGCATTTTGCTGAAGGTTGGGAAGGAAATGGCTCTCTCCTTGTGGTATGCTCTTGTAGGGAGGGTTCCACAGCAGCATTGCTTGGAACCCAATCTGCAGATCTTGAAAGGCAGCTTTTTTGGTTTGCATATATAATTTTTCTTTGACTCTTGGAATATATATTCTGCTTTCATGGCTAGGTCTCGAGGGTTTCAAGGCATTTGTCATTTTCCACCTGAATATATCATTTGATTTGATTCTTAGACCCTGGAACTGCATCCAGGCATCATACCGTACTTTTGTCTCATGCTGAATTGTCTTTCATGGAATAAGAAAAACCTAGCTTTTATCTTCTCCTAGCCTCATCCCAATTCATCAAGCATGTCTATAGTTGTCTAAGCCTCAATTTAAGACATGAGTCTAATTTTTGCTTTCTTCAGAAGACTCCTCCACACCTAAATAAATCCATAGCTGTGAATAAATATTCCAGGGAAAAGAATTACCCTGAATGTACCTGAATATCAAATATCCCATTGCTAGGGCCCTACTAAACCTAACTATATATCATAGCCATTATTATTTTATTAATATTACTGACAAATAATTATTAAGAATTTTATTAAATAAATACTAATATACACATGCATTTATTAACAAATAATTTAATAATAGTGCATCTTATTAACAAATAAGAGATGTTTTTGAGGTATTTATAATGAATTGGAGAGAGCTTGGGCTTTGGAGCCAGGGCAAGTTGGGTTTAAATTCCTACTTGCTAGTTGCTTATTATATGACTTTGAGCCTTTTTTGAACTGAAAAAAAAAATGGGGCCAGCAGATGGTTGTAAGAATTAGGTGATATAACTGCATAAACTTCCTTGTGCAGTGTCTGCTCAATAATGGATGCTTAATAAATTGGTCCTATTTTGTTTTTATCATTGACAGTCTGGCTCTAAGAACCCTTGTGTGGTTAAGAGGCAGTTGGTTGAGGATTTTAGAAAGTGGGATGCAGAGAGACGTTTAGAGAACAGTGCTTAGCGGTGCAAGAGCACGCTGTTTCTCTGCACGTAAATACCCCATTTTGCAAGCACTCTGTTATTTCTGTCCTCTTTCCACTAATTTTGGCCCTTGTAAAATATGCATTGCTTGCCTTTTTCCATCCATTTATCTTCTCTCTGTGTCCATTCTTCTCCCTGAAAAACTATGACTTTTAGGACCATATAAATATGGTGTATGGTCAATTGGAGAAGACCCTCAGCTGAGAAGGGATGGGGAGCAGGAGGAAACGGGAATGACCCTTCCCCTTGGCAAAGCTGTGAGGTGGCCCCCTCCAGAGCCCTGCCCCTCACTGTTATATGCTTTTCTTTTTCTAGAGGCTTCCTGCCTGCCTGCTTCACATATGGCAGTCTATAGTTTCCTTCCCACTTCTAGGAAAACTGAGAGAAAATAGTTTTCTGTCCTTTACATCTTAAGGTAGATTCAAGTCAATCTGTTTTCTCTCCTTGGGGTGTTTACATTTTGAAGTCTAAGTTTAATATAAAAGCCTTTACCTCTAGTTAAAATCATTTTAGGCAACAGGCCCATTGGAGGTTACCTGGTTGCAGGGGAGCCTTTTCTGTCCTAAAAGCACACTAGTCAATGTCCCCTGATAGGTCCTCTCCAAAATGAAGAAGTAGGGGCACACCCAAAGCACACAGACCTCAGGACTTAGTTCATCCCAGTTCTGACCTCCTCTAGTCTCAGCCATTTCTAATAACATTTTAACCTCTCCTGCTTTCTGAACAAATGCTTGCTTATTTCACAGCTCAGTATCTAAATGTAATCAAGGCAGTTATCATGCACAACTTATTTGTATAAATATTTTAACAAAAGTTGCAAGAGTAAATTATTACTAGCTGTAAATAGAACATCTTCCTTAAACTGTCACACGCTGCCTTAGCATAAAAACATAAAAAGTATATGAATAATAAAAAAATTGATACTTATATTTTACTCACAAAAAAATGATAGATCCTTTGTAAGATACAAATCTTAAGAGATCGTCTAGGTATTACACCTGGGTATATCAGCTAAATCATCATTCTGATTATAAATATCTAGGGACACGACTTTCTAGAAATGGAGTGCTAAATAAAAAAGCAAACTACTGACAGATTGTCTGTTTTCTGCATAGATGCAGGGTGCTGGAGGTAGAAAGGAAACTCTTGTTGCTGATGGTGATACGCAGAACTGGCTGGTGGGGGTCTTGAGACAGTTTCATCAAATGTGCAGAATTAGGGCAGGTCCAATCACAGGTGTACAGGTAATGCTGGAGATGGGACTCAGTCTACACCTGAAGAGGGAAAGCCACACATGACTGTGATGAGGCCACTTGGGCTGCATGGTGAGCCCTAGTGCATTCCAGTGAGCAGCAGGTCTCCAGACTTGGGCTGAGGCTCAGCAGTTCTTCTCGGGTTGACTGCTGATGGTGACGAATGGGAGCAGGGCTCTTAGCTCATGGTTTTGACACCCATGTGCTCTCCCAGATCTCAGCAGGGAGCTTTACACACGTGGCAGTTGTTATTTTCTGATCGTCTCTGCTCTGTTTACACAGAGTGGCTTCAAACACTCCTCAGAGTATTGTCTGACAGATGTGCTCTGGGAAAAATACAATTTTCCTGTGTGTGAAGGAGGCGAGGTTGGCAATTTGAAAATGGAAAAATGACAAACTTGTTCAGTCATCTTATACCCACCAGAGGGTTTTTGTGTCCCCAGTTTGGCCCTCAGCTCCAAAGTTACTTTTGTGCGTCTGAGTGTTACTGCGTCAGTCTAAGATTTTGGACTCTTTAATCACTTGGACCATGAAGAATATGGCAAAGTGTCAGCCAAGTCTACTTGGGAGACAGAATTGCTGCCTGTTAAAAGGGAAGGTGATAAATATGTCTGATTTGTTACTATGATCAAGTAGGCAAAATACTTCATTAAACCATAAATTTGTCTAAAAGCATATTGGAAAACTATTTGTCCCGGACAGATTCACCAAGGGATAGTATATTTCTAACGCTGTCTCTGACCAAATGCTTTTATAAGTACTGCCCTTTCTGGAAATTTGGGAAAATGTTGAATTCTGGATCTTTCTGCTCTAAAAGCCTTAGTCATTTTAGAATAGGAGGCACATGAATATATTTTGAAAGCAACATGCTAACCAATTAGAGTTTTAACATAGTCAAAATTGTGAAGTGATGAAAGTTTGTCTTAGGCATCTTGTGATAACCACCTAGGATTTTTTAGTTCTACCTGGGAGGGATTTTTTCAAGAATATAGGTTTTTGTTTTTGTGTTTTCTTATGACCCCACACTACAGTGCTTAAAAAAAAAAAAAAGTTCTCCAGTCATTTGCCTGAAGCAGACAGTTATTTCATTGCAAGTATGGGAATTTATATGAGTACAGACTATGTACAAATAGGCAATTACAGTGGCTGACAGTGGTCATAAATTAGTCTGGCTGAAAACATATCTTGTGGATAATTTATTCTTATTATTTTTTAAATTTCCCATTGTTCAAGCAAGGTCCTAGCTTATATATGGCCCAGTTTCTTTTTCTTCCTGACTGCATAAGGAATCTATGTTACCTGGTTAGTTGTATTTTGTGCCTACTCTCCTCTCAGAAGGGATATCCGAGGCATGTTTAATGGCAGCTTGAAATCTGATAGCTGTGGGTTGAAATCCTGCCTCTGACAGTTGGAAACTGCATGTGCTTGAAAAATTCAAGTACCCTCTCTGAGTCTCTGGGAATCCTAAGATGTAAAACAGGGTAAATATAATCCCCTTTCTTGGTTGTTACAATAAGTAAATACAATCACATATGAAAGCATGAAAATATCATCATAGCGCATATTAAGTTTTCAGTGAATGTTACTTGTTCTTATCAGTTTTCCTAAGTTTTCTTAACCATTATCCAAATTGGTTGTGTGTTTTTTTTTTTTAAATTAAAGAGTAAAGTATTAATAAAGACCAGGACAACAGGCATAAGTCAGACTGTCCTTGGCATACCAGGACATTGGTCACCATTTTTCAAGGAGGACTAGTCCTCAATTCTAATGAGTAAATGAGATTAGAGCTTCATCACTAGTTAATTCTGCTCATGATCTGGACATCAGCATCATCAGCATTTATAATTTTGTTTCTTTTTAGTTCACTCTCCTCACTCTATAACTTATTGTTCATTCCTAATTGTACAGATATTTATTGAGTGACCTTTGCTAAAAGGTCATTATTTCTATTTTAACCTAATAACTTTTCTTTGATATACTGTATATATAAGGTAATGTATCCCAACTCTAATAACTTTGAATAAGATACAAAACAATGTCCTCTTTATGTCAAATAAAGAAATATATTATATATATATATACACACACACACACACACACAAATTGTATTTAAATATGTACAGTTGATTGATGAACAACATGAAGGTTTGGGGTGCTGACCCACTCACAGTAGAAAATTCATATATAACTTTTGACTCTCCAAAACCTTAACTACTAACTGTTGATTGAGAAGGCTTACTGTTAATATCAACAGTTGATTAACTCATATTTTGTTTATGTTTTGTATACTGTAGTCTTACTGTAAGGTAAGATAGAGAAAAGAAAATGCTATTAAGAAAATTATAAAAATAGAAAACATACTTGCTCTTCATTAAGTGGAAGTGGATCATCATAAAGGTCTTCATCCTGGTGTCTTCACATTGAGTAGGCTGAGGGGGAGGAGAATGAGGAGGGGCTGATCTTGCTGTCTTATGGCTGGCAGAGATGGAGAGGTGGAAGAAGCGGAAAAGAAGGCAGGAGAGGCAGGCACATTTAGTGCAACTTTATGAAAATACATTGTAATTTCTGTATAACTTTTTGCTTTTTCATTTCTCTAAAAATGTTTCTATAAGTACCAATCCTTCTTTCACCATTTGCTTTGTTTTCATGGGCCTCCTGTCTCATAGAGGGGCCTATGTCGTAAAAGAAGTCAAAAGGAATCTTGGATAATTGGAACCCTTCTGCCAAACTGACGACTGTCTGGCATGGAATCAGAAGCAGTCGTCTCCATCAAGTCATCTTCTGTTAATTTCTCTACTCTGGCGGTCCATTAGCTCTTGAATTTTTCCAAGATCCATTTCAGAAACCCTTCATCCTGACTTTTTTCCCCAATATCCACAATCTTTTAAATAATTTCCTTGATAGACTCTGTCATAATTCCTGTGAAGTTATGCACAACATCTGGACACAGTTTCCTCTGGCAGGAATTTATGGTTTCTGGATCGATGGCTTTCAGGGCATTTTCTATAATAATGACGGTATCTCCAATGGTATGATCCTTCCAGGCTTTCATGATGTTTCTCTATTTGAGCTCTCTTCCATAGTGTTGATAACCCCTTCCCTAAAGTACCATGCATAATGAGTCTGAAAAATCCTTAGGACCCCCTGACCTAAAGGCTGAATTAGGGACATTGTGTTTGGGGGTGAGTAGACTGCTTCAATGTGTTCATTGTTGAACTATGGGGTTCTAGGTGGCCGGAGCATTGTCCGGTATTAAAAGAACTTTAAAAAGGCAGTCCCTTATTGATGAGGTACTTCCTAACTTCAGGGACAAAGTCACTGATGGAATCAATCCAGAAAAAGGGTTCTCATTATCCAGCTCTTCTTCTTGTACAGCCAAAAGACTGGCAGCTGCTGTTTACCTTTTCCCTTCAAGGCTTGGGAGTTAGCAGCTGTATAAAAAGGGCAGTCCTAATCATAAATCCAATTGCATTTGTGCAAAACAGTAGGGGTAACCTATCCCTTCCTTCCTTGTATCCTAGAGCTTGCTTATCTTCATTACCAAGAAATGTCCTTTGTGGATTCCCTGCACCCTCCAGAATAGAGCACTTTTGTCTGCATTAAAAACCTGTTCAGGTAGATATCCATTTTTTCTCAGTGATTTTCTTAATGGTGTCTGGGAAATCGTCTGCTGCTTCTTGTTTGGCAGATACAGCTTTTCTTGTTATCTTCATATTTTTAAAACAAATCTCTTCCTAAAATTATCAAACCATCCTTTGCTGGTATTAATTTCTTCAGCTTTAGATCCTTCACCTTCCTTTATTAAGTTGTCATACCATGACTTTGCTTTTTCTTGAATCATATTAGAGTTTATAAATATGCCTTTCTTATAGCAATTCTGTATCTACATAAAAGCTGCATTTTCAATTCAAGATAAAAAGGTATTTTGCAAAAAGTCCAAGATGTTCATGCCTGCTGGCATAGCTGCAGCAGTGGCTTCATGATTCTTCTCTCCTCTCCTCTCCTTCCTTTTTTAGCTTTAGATCCTTCACCTTCCTTTATTAAGTTGTCATACCATGACTTTGCTTTTTCTTGAATCATATTAGAGTTTATAGATATGCCTTTCTTATAGCAATTCTGTATCTACATAAAAGCTGCATTTTCAATTCAAGATAAAAAGGTATTTTGCAAAAAGTCCAAGATGTTCATGCCTGCTGGCATAGCTGCAGCGGTGGCTTCATGAGTCTTCTCTCCTCTCTCCTTCCTTTTTTTTTTTTTTAAACAATGATCCTTACACAGGATTCATTTATCTTGAAATGAAACCACAGCTGCAGACCTCAATCTGTAATACATACCAAGCAATTTAACTGTTTCTTGTAATGTCATGACTTTTCTCTGCTTCTTAAGAGCATTTCCAGCATCACTAGTGGCAGTTTGTATGGGTCTCGTATGTTATTCAAGGTTTATGCTATTGCATTAAAACATGTTTAAAAAATACACCAGAAACATGAGAGATCACTTTTTATTGTGATATGTAATTTACCAGAGTTATGACCTGCTCATGCAGAGATGATTAGCATTACATGGCATTTTAAGTGGATACTTTTGACACTTGAGCTCACTACAATAGCAACAGGAGGTGGCTATGAAATTATAGTAGTATAGTATGTGCTACAGTTAATTTTGTGCAGTTATAATTTAATACTGCATCTTTATGTGTGTTTATAATTCTCTCAACTGCAGTGATGCCATGTTTGGTCAGTAAGTATATACATAAATTTTGATACAATTTACCTTTTTACAATAGATTTGTGTAAATTTTATGGTAGCAAATCATCAAATAGGCTTGTATTGACATATATTTTATGCATTCATGGCACACCTAACTTAAGAATTTTTTTAAATATATTTCTAAGCCACATGGTTTCTCTGCATGTTTTTGCAAATTTTCACAAATCTCCACAAATTTTTCTAATACATTTATTGAAAACATTCTACATAGAAATAGATATGTACAGTTCAAACCGTGTTGTTCAAGGGTTGCCTGTATATATATGTGTCCACACCAACAGGTTTCCCGAATAAAAATACACATGTATATCAACCATGCATGTGTATTTTCTCCCCTAACTTCAGCTTAATCTTGAGGGCCCTCTAATCCTAACCTTATGCTTCATGCTGCCTTCTTCTTCATAAAACCTTTGCTGTATAACATTTTTATTAATTTTTAGAATCATCTTCTTTCTTTTTCCCTTTTCTTCTCAAACCTTAAATGCCGCTCTGGTGTCTTGTGTTAGGGTGCTCCAGGGTAACTAGACTGATAATTGTGTTCACCCTGTGTATCTAATGTAGTTGTGCCTAGGCATTTATGTATTATAATACGATTATGCACAAATATTACTATTGATATTACATGTACTAGTTTTATTTCTTTCACGTTAAAATTAACATATATTGATTGTAAAATGTGTTTATAGGGGCTAAGAATTTCTTTTAGGATATTATCCTTTTTAGAAAAACTATCTTCATTATAACTTAGACTTTGAGACTTTTGCCAAGTGGAAAGAAGCATGAGGAGATGCCCTGTCAGTGTGGAAGACTCGTGGGATGACTTACCCTCAACTAAATTCATAAAGGAAATGGCCTCTTCTGCCTCTGCCTTATTTTATTCTGAACAGATATGACATTACTCTAAGACATGATGTGGGCACAGTTTTGGTCACCCGTAATTGGGATAAGTGCAATGGCACTTAGTGGGTAAGAGTTAGAGTTTTTAGACAAATAGAAATGCATAAGACTGTCCTGAACAATGAATATTTTCATATCTTGTATGGCATGGCTATATTTTACATAAAAACACAAAGTGCATTTTCAACCATTTTAGTGTGTGCTAACTTTCCCAGGAATGAAACTATACTACAAATCAGGGCAGATTGTAGTTTCTGTCTAGTACATCATCAAGAGATCAAGAGTTGTTCATCATTTTTGAACCTAGCAATGGCAATGCTGCTAGTGGCTTCCCAGCCACCAATGTGTCATCCCCACATCAGTCAGTACCAGTAGCTGTTGCATTTATTATGATTTTATGCATATATATAAACTTATCACCAGGCCTTATTTCAAATGTCCAATAAAATGTTCATCTCAGGAAAGAAATAATGTGGACAATATTCAGTAGAGGTAGTGGTCAGAGTCCACTCTGGAGACAGAAATGATACCAGCTATTTAAACAGAGAAGATTTAATACAAACACTTCTTAATTAGTAAAAAGTTGTCAGCTGGTAACTTAAAGGGTAGAAAAAGAAACTCTAAGGTATTGTGGAAGTAGCAACTTCAGGAAGCAGCTGCCTCCCACCCCCAGAATTGTGGGGAAAAAAAAGGAAAACAAAAAACTTCGAGGGAAGGCCTGGTGAAGCTCAAACTCAGACCTGTAAGCAAGGCGTGGCTCAGCTGGTGCTAGTATCTCTGAGCTCAGAGGAAAGACTCATGAAGCTGGTATCCAGACCTCTGAGGAGGACCAATGGCCGGCTGGTATTTGAGGGAAGAAGGAGACAATTAACCTGGTTCTCCAAGTGTTGAACAAAATTGCAAACTGTATTCAGCTGCTGCCACAAGGTGGCTCTGCTGTTGCTGGGGTGATTGAAGCATCGTAGAGTGATGCTCACAAGATCCACAAGCAGCCAAGGAGCTCCCCTAGAGGGACACAGGAAGGGGCAAGTTTCTTCCACCTCATCCAGCTTTGAAGTCTCTGGTGCTCCTAGTGGCAGATCCTAACAGAGAGAATCTTGGCAAGCAGAATGTAGTTTGCAGGGTCTCAGCCCCAGCAGCATAAAGCAGAGCATAGAAGTGCAAGTTTAGAACCGAGAGACAAAGAGTAAATAACTGGCACATTTGGCTATTGTTTTACACTTCCTAAATCCAGAGTTACCCATTATAACCACATCATCTGGTATAATTGTACCTAAGCATTTGCATATTATACTATTAGTACTCTATTTGTATGTGTTAATCTCTTTCTATTGTCTTTTATGTCACTATTAACATATTACATTGATTTAAGATTATTCTTAGAGGGAGTTAGCAATTTCATTTCGGAATAGCAAAAGAGACATTAACAAATATTTATTATAAAAATGAGTTTCAAATATGATAGAACTGAGAGCCACTAAGTTGATTCAGACAGTATAATATATACTTAGACTTTAGACTACTGGCTCCTAGCCGACTCAATGGCAATGCCATCTGATCTCAGCTTCAAGGCTTGTAAACACAAAGGATCTCATCGCTGTTAGATTCTGACTTCATTGAGGAAGGCATCTCGCCGTTGGCATACACTGATCTTTTTTTGGAATGGACAGGCATTAATGGAAATGTGAATCTCAGCAGTCATTCTGGCTGTCCTCAGCTTCGTAGCCCTACTTCTGAAAGCGAAAAAGGCACGCAGAGGACGTGGCCTACTTGACCACTGCCATCTGTGCCCTTTCAGTGGCACAACTCTGAGTGACCATTACAGTCAGAGCCTGGGCTTTTAGTGAAAATTAAACTTAAACACAATGGTTACCAGTGGTCGAGCTTCTACAGCAGTAAACTACTCTGATAAAGGTTGTAAACACAACATTTCCAGGTAGTAAATATCATCTTCATTTTATAGATATGGCGATTGACTGCAGAGACCTGGAACTTACCTAAGACACAGCTAGTGAGAGAACTCACTCTGCCTCTTTTCTATAACCTAAAAGCCATTTCCACTCTGCCTTCGAATAGTAGCACAGGAGACAAAGTCATTAATTTTAGGAGATTATTTCTGCAAGTAGTACAATTATGTGACAAATTAATTGACATCGATTACTTGAAAAATTCAATAAGCCTGTAATAGAAATGGCTGACACATATTATAGTCTCAGTAAATATACGTTGTATATATTCAATGAGTATGTGTCCACAACAAATTTTTGTTGCAATGATAATTTTCAAATTGGTCCATTTTGATTTTGACCTTTTTATCTAGGTAGTTTTTCTAAAAAGCCATTTTGCACATATAAAGCTAATCATCTAACACTAGAAGACAATTATTCAACAGGGTCTGTTGCCATTTAAGCCAGATATGGCAAATGGAATTTCACAACACAAGAATAACAAAGACAAGGCCTGACAATGACAGTTGTTCCCAGAGAGTTTCTAAGTATAAACCTTGGACACAAAATAAAGAGTACTTTCATAGCTACACAGTGCAGAAAAGAACTGCTTGTAAGAGAAAACTAATTAAAATGATCTGCAGAAATTATATGATTGATAAACCACTTGTCTCAGCCACTCAGGAAATCAGACATCAAAACCATGATTCTTTTCAATTTCTATGTCTTGTAAGTTTTGATGAAACAGAATTATGCTCAAAAAGTCAATATCATGAGGCACATTTGGTTCATAGCCCCCTTACGTACATTGTGTAATGGTTGACAGAACTTTCATAACTGAATGCTAAATAATGTAAACTTCCTTGAAAGTAAAACTTAGGAAAAATGTGGAACGTTTAGGCAGTAATATCGACTAAAAGTGCAATCTTATGCCAGCTGTTAAAATTAGCTAAATGCTAAAAATACTAGCATCAGTTTCCAAAACATGATTTTATCCAGGTATATTAGTGCTTCTTATAGTCACACTGCAGGGCATGAATGGAAACCCATCTTACTGAAAAGATACTTGTTACATTGGAGCTTTGCTTCCCTCTGTTTGAAATATCAGATATTGGGTTGAATACCTGCCAGTGCCCTCTTCTGGATAGAATGTAATATATTTCTAGACATTTTCTACTCTTTTTACATAGGAGCTAAACAATTTCTCCTTGACCTCAGAGAATGGAAACAATTGGTAACGGAACACAGTCTGGCTGTGTTGTGATCATAAAATATACGCTAGACTCAAATGAATGCAAACAAATATTTAAAATAGATTACCTTGGTTCTTAGTTTTCCCTACACTCTGGAACATTCCAGTGGGAAATTAAGATTGTATTCTGAATTCTGTATCTATGATGGCAGAAAACTGGGTTTTAGAAATATTTTCAACAGGTAAAGTTGAACCAGAAAGGATTTGACTTTCCTTTTACAGAAGCACAATCTTTGAAATCTTGACAGCTTGGCTCCAAATTCTGGTTAGGTGTTTTAGTTTCCTAAGCTACAATATGTGGATCAAGAATGTACCTACTTTATATGGTAACTTTCAGGATTAGATGAAGAACTTTATGTATAATGTACTCATCTTTGTATCTGACCTACGGCAAGCATTTTCTATAATATTTGCTATGATATGAGTTTGTATGACACAAACATGTGTCTCTTTTAATTTAATATAAAGTGCCCAAATTTGAAAAATTATTAGATTAGATATATATGTCTAAATGTTAGATTATAGAATTTTAAATCTATATATTTTTCCAGTTTAATACATATTTGTATATTTCAATTGTATATGTCAAATACCTTATGGATTGACTTTGATTTCTCAGTTAGAAAATATTGCAGTGAAGTATCTTTTACCATAAAGCTTGAAAATATGGAATATTTTTGACCTAAATATTACTCCATATCTTGATGAATAAAATAACACTACATTTGGTGTACTTAATTACATTAAATTTCTAAGTTATGCAAATGGTACATTGTAACATGAACTTTTAAAAAATACATGTTACATGTGATGTGTGCCACACTTTAAGATTCATTTTCATTAATATAAAATAAGTAATTCTCTCTGCTTATCACAGTTACCATTTTTATTACTTTTCCCAACTTGGCAGTGATTGTTTTTAACGTGGCCTTCATTAAACTACAGCATTTCTAAAGTGACAAAATTTCAGGAGCAACTTAGTCTCTGACTGATTGCAGGTTGACAGTTGAGTACCTATGTCTCAATTGTGTATCATAGAGAAACGAACCCGAACAGGAAACTAACCCACTTACTAAAAAGTATGATTTTGGCACTTAACCTTTCTGGTTGTAGTTCCTGTTACATAAGATAATAATTTCAAATTCATAAGATAGATATGAATATTAAATGACAGAACTGATGCAAAGTTAAGTAACCACCATAAGTCATTCTCAAAATTATTTTTACATACATATAGAGAAGTAGAAAAGCCATGAGCTTTACAATCAGGCAAACATCTGCATACATATCATCTTCTATACTTATTTCTGGAATTTTCATTTCCTAACTAAGATGGTTGTTGTGAGTATTAAATGAGTTGAAATGTAAAAAGTGTAGTATCTGACACAGAGAAGGCACAGAGTTGGTAAAGCTAATTTAGACAACGTCTAATACCATTTTTGCATGTCACCTGCTTTGTGCTAGGCTCTGTGTTAAGAATTACAGTCTGGGCCGGGCACGGTGGCTCACGCCTGTAATCCCAGCACTTTGGGAGGCCGAGGTGGGTAGATCACGAGGTCAGGAGATCGAGACCATCCTGGCTAACACAGTGAAATCCCGACTCTACTAAAAATACAAAAAAAAAAAAAAAAAGCAAAAAAAAAAGCCAGGCATGGTGGCAGGTGCCTGTAGTCCCAGCTACTAGGGAGGCTGAGGCAGGAGAATGACGTGAACCAGAGAGGCAGAGCTTACAATGAGCCGAGATCACGCCACTACACTCCAGCCTGGGTGACAGAGCAAGAATATGTCTCAAAAAAAAAAAAAAAAGAAAAGAAATTACAGTCTGTATTTTTTACTATTTCTGGGCAAGGTAGACATGAGGAATCTTGCCCCAGGTCCCATTGCTAGGAAACCCTTAAATTGTAGCAGCTCTTCTCTTTTCTTCCTTCCCTGATGCTTCACTGACTTTACTTCAGTCTGCCTGCTACTTCAGGTTGCATAGATCTTCACACTTTAGGGATCATCAAAGTATATAATTTTGCGAATTACACAAAGACCTTTCCTAACCCCAGTCCCATCAACTTATATCAGTCCTGTGACCTATTTCCCAAACCAGCTAATCTAATGAACTACATTATGGCAGGATTATTTTTGGATCTCTGTGTTCCTCCTGACAAATGACAAATTTACGTCCTAATGACTGGTTTCTTGACCTCAAATGCTGCAAGTCAGGCTCATAGAGGAGCTTCCAGGTAATACAGAAAGATCAGCTGAGCAGTTTGTGGGGAATGCTGTGATTCCCAATTCACTCCACATCATCAGACTGCCTCCTATGTCAATCGCCTTTACTCACTCTACGTAATCCTGGAAAGTTTTAAAAGCCTAATGCACAGTTCTATGTGTGCCAGCCCATCTTCAAAGAAGTTATGATTGTACATATTGAAATTCCATCACACATTAAGAAAAATGAACATCTTTCCCCTTCTAAATTGGGTAGATTATTTGGGCCTGAAATACAGAATATGAGGAAAGAAAAAACTAATTCTTTGTCTACTGTATAGCGGTTCTAGCATAGGTGATCTTCAGATTCTGAGATTAAAAACATCTGGGTTTTTTGTTGTTTCATAAAAATTTTCTTGAGAAAATACCTTAAATTCTCATTTGGAAAATGAAAGGCTTTGATAAAATAAGGTCGGAAGCACTTCTTTTTTTTTTTTGAGACGGAGTCTCTCTCTGTCGCCCAGGATGGAGTGCAGTGGCTCGATCTCGGCTCACTGCAAGCTCCGCCTCCTGGGTTCACGCCAGTCTCCTGCCTCAGCCTCCCGAGTAGCTGGGACTACATGGGCCCGCCACCACGCCCGGCTAATATTTTGTATTTTTAGTAGAGACGGGGTTTCACCGTCTCTATCCTGGTTAGCCAGGATGGTCTCTATCTCCTGACCTTGTGATCCACCCGCCTCGGCCTCCAAAAGTGCTGGGATTACAGGCATGACCGAAGCGCTTCTTAACCCCAAGGGCATATATATGTATTTGGAGTTGAAATTAGCAAATTGCATTTAAAGTTGAGAGTAACTATAGACCAGGAAGTTAGGTTTGAAATAAGCATTGTTTTTAGCTTTTAATCAAGACTTGTCATTTAGCATAACTTGCTAGCTAGTGCCCTTCTGTTAATTAATCCCTGCATGGGTTTTAAAAGCAGTAGCCTGCCCTTTTGCTTGCTCTATGGACCTTGGATAGTAAACACATGCTAAATAGCCATTTATTTTTAGCTACAATTTAATACAGCTAAGAAAATATCAGAGGCTTGGTTTTCAAGACAGCAACTTAGACAAAATTCCTTGAGTGGAAATTAAGATGCCTTATTCCTTTGTCTTCAGATTTTCCTCCATATATAAGGTAGAGTGATTTTTGCTTGAGGATTTTCAGTCCATCTTAAGGGATTGAGAAAATTTGGTTTTAGCACCTCTGACTTTCCAACAGCCAAAGAAGAAGTTAAGTGATTGGTTTCATTATGCAGGTAATTGGATATATGAGCTTTTTATGCCACCTGTGTACCTGAGTACATTTATTCTCACCTTAATAAAAATAAGTTATTAACTCCCCAGGATAATACATTGTCAGAGAAATTAGTGAAATCAGTTTTATTGTTCTGGAAATCAAATTAGGAAATGGCCTATGTCTTCCATTGCCAAGTATTGCCTTAGTCACTGTTCATTCCATTAGAATTATTCTCTTAATAATTAACCAGAAAATTGATTGACATCACTCCCATTGTTTATAACAGGGACAATACATTGATTTAGAAAAATAATATAAAAATTTAAATTACTAGACTTAGACCAAGTTATTTCTCTAGCATTTACCAGTTGAGGGATTTGGGGTGAGGGAATCTTCATTTTAGGATTGTTTTCAGGTTCAGTGAACTTGGATTAAGTACAATGCGTGGCACATACCTGGAGCTGATTAATTTTGTAGCTCAGCTCTTCCTTCCTCCCCCTCCCCCACCAGCACATACACATAGGAGGTGGGGGAAGAAAAAGGGAAAGAGAAAGAGAAAAACTTAGCTTTAGTCTAAATAGAAGTGAATTTTACTGATCAAAAAAGTATGTAGAGCATGTATCGCACAAAGGGGGCAGAGGAAAGGTGGTAAATGCTAAGGCCAATTATACTCCTTGTTAATGTCCGTTGTTTAACTTTGCTCTGTTTCAGATTTGGTCAATGATATTTCCTAAGATAATTTCAGGGACAGTCAAATGATAACTGCTGGGAGTTGTGGGGGAACTTTTCACTTAAAGAATAAAGACCAAAACTTGTGATAGTAGGAGGCATTGAAAATCAGTATTAATAAGGGTTTGGGGAGCCATTTCTGACAGTTTTGCTTTTTGTAGTAAGGAGTATCACAATTATTTCACTTAACAAAGCACTCCATCTACCACGTTTATGAGAAAATTCACACCTGGACAAGGAGGCTCTCCTCCATCAGTGCATTTCGCTTGTGCTGATCATGAGGGAATACAAGTTATCTGGAAATACATCTTTAAAGTCGTCCTGTTGCTGGGGTTTTTATTCTTTTCCTTCTGTGATTGCCTCAACAACTTGCTTCCTTTGACAATGTATAATTTGTATTAGTGTTATAATAGTATTTATTTCTCCATGCCAGAATTGACCTTAATTGTGTACTCTGTCCTGAAATGATTAGCAGATAACGCTAATCATTTTAATGAGTAGTTCACACAAGATTTCTCCCTGAATCTCTATTATAAAAGGAAAATAAAGTATGGAATAAAAAATGTCTTGTTAGTAAGGAAGCTAAATGAAAGAAAGAATAGTAATTTATTCTGTTATTCATTGAATTTCTTTGAACAAATATTTACCAGTAACTAGTTTTTTGTGCTGGGGCATATGACTGTGAACCAAAATAGACCAAAACATCTTACCAAAATGGAGTTGATATTCTAGTAGGGCAAGAATAATTACAATAGAGTATGTTAAAAAATCATGAGTGCAAAAGAAAAATAAAGAAACAGAGTTAGAGGTTAGGAAATGTGTGGGAAGTTCCATTTTAAATAGGGCAAGCCTCAGTAGGAAGATAATATTAAGTAAACATTTAGCAATTATGAGGGACTTCACCTTCTGAATATGAGAAAAGCACATTCCAGGATGAGAGGTGCCTTGAGCAAAGGCTTCAGATGAGGTATAATTTATGAGAAAAAAAAAGGCCAGTTACAAGAGAGAAAAGCAGAGAATTAGGAGATGAACTCGGAGATAAGAGAGACTAATCTCATAGGGCCTTCAAGGATATAGAGATTTTGGCTTTTACTTTAAGCAAAATGGGACACTATTTCTTCAGTTTCATAATTTCGAAGAAATAAATGACCAATTGCCTTAGATTTAATAACGAAAACTCCAAATTCTGCCAAAATATTTAAAGAGGTTTATTCTGAGCCAATGAGTGACTGTGACCTGTGGAAACAGTTTCAAGAGAGCACAAGAAAGTGTGCCCGCGGCAGTTGGCTTACAGTTTAGTTTTATACATTCCAGGGAGATTGCAAATGCAGGTAAAATCATAAATCGATACATGAAAGGTATACATTGTTTCAGCCTGAATAGGCAAAGCATGTTGAAGCACGGCCTTACAAGTTGTCAGTGGGTTTTAGAGCTTCTTTCGTTGGCAGTTGGTTGTCAGAGCTAAGCTTTGTCTAAAGACTTGAGACATCAGTAGAAAGGAATGTTTAAGGTAAGGGGGTCTACTATCTGTCATTTAATGCTATACCAGAGTCAGGTTGGAAAGTAAGCCAAGTTATATTGGGTTAATTAAAAAAAAAAAACCCAACACTTAATGAGATACTATGGTTTGTAAGACATAATTCCCCAGCCCTCTTAGAAAGAAATCTGGGCAAGAAGAAAAAAAACGGTCAGAGTTCAATCCTCAGATTTTGAAAGGCTGCAGAGTTGAGAATAGGCTGAAGGAAAACAAGGATGGAACAGAGAGACCATGAAGCTTTTGCAGCCATCGAGATAAAAGATGACGGAAGCTTGGACCAAGGTGATAGCAATGGTGGTCATGTAAGTAGCTGTAAAATATTTGAAGGTAGAGTAGACAAAATGTGCTGAGGAATTAGTTGTGAAGTGGAGAGATAGAAAGATATAAAGGAACACTCCAGGTTTCTTGGCTTTGTTAGACGGATGGTTGTGGAAGCTGGATGAAAGAACCAAAGCAAGTGATTGTGTAGAAAAATTGGTTCATTCAAGTTATTAAATGAGTTACCAAAGTGCTCTTTAGAGATGACCCATTAATTTGAGTTTGGAATATTTTACTTAGTCAAGGCATGGGAATGTATGCGTCTATTTTCATGTCGAGTGTTGGCCCCATTTTAATGTTTTGTATCTTTCAGTTTTGCATTTTACAGGGTTCAGAACACATCATTTAAGTCACTGTTTATCCATTTTTGTTGCGGTTGTTGATTTTCTGGTTGTGACTCTGGTTATTGAAATTAATGAGAACTAGTCTTTGGGAAGATGGATTAAAGTCATTTGGAGAATGCCAGTTCTATATTATGTTATCACTGCTTTCTCTTCTGTAATGAATACAAGCTAACAAGAGAAGACATGGCTTAGAGTTTTTTTTTATAATGCTAAGGAACAGTTGTGTTAGAGAGCTTGGCAAATGCCAACTGAACTAAAGTACACTGTATTATTTTTTTTTCCTTAAGCCCCTTCTATGAGATAATAGAATTTCACAATAATTCACAGGTATCTGCATCAGGACCTCTTTAGAGTGCTGTTGACAAAATGTTGTAGTCTTTTTTTGTTTTCCATTTTGAAATTGCATAATGAATTTCTTAGGGGTAATTTTAAATACAGCTCCTGTATAGTAATGTCAGAATGGGTAAATTCATAACATCCTGATATGGAATTTTTGGCTTCACTGTTTGTTTTGACTGCTTAAATAATTATAGCTAATTTTAAAAGTTTGTTACTTAAGAGATTTTAGTTGAAACAAAATATTGCTGTATTGGTATGATTCCATTTATAGAAACTAAATCTGAATCATAATTTTACACTTGGAAACTCATTCCGCTTTTGCTTTTACAATTTTTATAATTAATGTTCTCAATTAATATAGACGTCTCCATAACACTACCTAAAAGTTTTGGCGCATTTTACCAACTAGATATTATCCCTAGATATAAAGAGTTTGTAGTTCTACATGAAGGACAAAAACACATGTCACAGTAATGTAAATAAATTAAAATACATAAGATAATTATATAATGACAATCTTAAACTCATAAAATGTCAGAGGATGAGTATCTATTCCAATTGATAATAAGGCCACAATTTTTTTTTTTTTAAAAAGAGCAGGGATGAAAATCTTTTCATTAAGTGAAAGATTCAGGAAATGGTAGAGAATATCATTGGGGATATTTTGACCAAAGCCAGTGGGAAGGTCGATGAATGTTCAGTGGCCGTGAGCAAAACATCACAACCAGAGTAAAGGCAAAGGAAAATGTTAAATGTCCTGAACATTTATTGGTATCCTCCAACATGTCTTCCTTACTAGTTGATGCCTACACCCTGTAATCAGAATGTTATTCCTTTACCTGAAGGTTTTGATACATTCTTAAACACCTCAGGTATCTACTCAGAGTTTCAAGGGATTTGTGCCCGAAGGCAAGATGATGCAATTCTCCCTTTTACTTGGTTTAAGGATTATGCTTTGGCTGAATGAATGGCCAAGAAGGGCAACAATTTCACTTTAGCCAAATAGAAGGAGAAGCCTTCCTCATTCTCAAGTACATTAATTCAGGTATCTTTTATGGTTTGTTTTCTTACATGACTTACTATTTTGCCTCCTGCTATTTCAACCTTCTCTTTAAAATGTTTCTAATTGTCCTTGAATGTGAGAAGAAGGTTTCAGGCCAAACACATTTATTAGAACATCCCAACATCCCTCATGCAAAGGAATGGGTCATTGCCCTTTTGCTGGAGGAAGTCCTCTGTGGTCTTGGTTGCCTAGTGGCTTCCCCTGGGTAGTCTAGTGATGCTTAGTCTCCATAGCTTTCTGCTGAGAGGCAAATGTTAGTTGGTCTTTAATTCAATGGCACAATATGACAAATCTAATAAATGTACTTTTCACAAATGTGGGTAAATTAGATTATTCCCACAGAACATGATGAACTCTTCTGGAGCCCAGCTAATCCTCATTCTGCTGTCTACATTGACAATTAGTTCTGGAGGGAGAAAGAGAGGCTGTGTAGACAAAACACCAACATTTATCCTTTTAGGTTGTAATCACTTACAGCACTTTAAAAAATAGCTTGATTTTCCCACACATTTTACACATTTGGAAACTGGATGGTTGATTTTTAGAAGAAGATGGGTAGAGAATCAAGAAAGTGATTATTAAATATCCTCATCTTAAAAGGAGAAAATGGCTAGCAGGAGAGCCAGCAGTCAAAGGGTGAGAAAGCGTATTTGGAGGAATTGAGGATGGCCCCAGCAGACTCGTCTAAAAGGCTTGTCTAAGACTTCTCTAAGCAAACTGCAGCACCAAACCTGGGAATCATCCTTGACGTCGCCGGCACCCACCCTGGTTCTTTCAGCAAAATCTGTAGACATTTCATCAAAACATAACCAGAACATGACAACTGCTCACCACCTCCACTGCATAACTCCAGCCCAAGTCATCATCTTCTCCTGGATGCAAAGGCTTGCTAACTGGTCTTTTTGCTTCTACCTTACCCTCCTACAATCTTTTCTTTAAGTAGAACGAGGATGAGCCTGTTAATACTCAAGTCAAATGGTATCAGGCCTCTACACAGACACTCCAGTGGCTTCCCAAGTCAATGAAAAGAGGAGGCAAGTTTGTATGATCTTCTTCCCTCCCACCCCATCCTTGCCCGGTGCGTCATGAATGCATCTCCCAGCTTCTTCCTCTTGCTCACTCTGCTCCAGCTATTACGGTCTACTGGCCATGTCTCATACATGCCAGGCAAGGCACCACTTATTGATCCTACTTGCAGACTACTTTTCTCCCAGATATCTGTGTTTCCTCTTTTATATTCTTTAGGTCTTTGCTCAAATGTCGTCTTCATAATGAGGCTTTTTCCCTGGCACACTGTAACAATGCCTTCCCTCTTATCACCATCAGACTTAATATATGTTGACACATCTATCTATATGTATGTGTGTATATGTAGTCAGTGTGTACGTATAGTATTTGTGATGTACAGAGTCTGTTTCCTCCCTGAAGAACGAGCTCCATGGACACAGACTCTCTATGTTTTGTTCACTGCTGTGCCCCAGTATCATGTATGGTACATGGTGCATAAAAGACACTTAATAAATATTTATTGAGTCTAGATATGGTAGCTCACACCTGTAATCCCACAATTTTGGGAGATTGAGGCAGGAGGATCACTTGAAGTTCAGAGTTCAAGGACAGCCTGGGCAACAGAGTGAGATTCTATCTCTAAAGATAAATAAATAAATAATAAAAGTAAATGAATACATATTTATTGAATAGATCAATGAATAACTTATTTTTTAACTTTAATGTGATTTCCTCTGGGAAAGAAAATGTGCAAACTCTCTTTTTCCATGACTTCCTGAAAGTTCAGAGTAAACTGTATTTCATTCTGTAGAAAAAGCATACATTTTAAACATGGATTTTTGAAGGGCACTAAGTTGGTGCTAAGGAAGAAAGAATTTAACAAAAACGAGAGCATGGTAAGACAGGAGCCAGTGGCAGAGATCCTGTGTGTCTCTGGGGAAGAGACTGATGGTGAAAATAAAACTGGCCACTAAAATTAACTACCTAAGGGCTCCCTGGGTGACCATCAGCAAAGACTTCAGCTCTGAGGAACAGCAGGACAGAGACAGCTCTGACTGCAACCTAAATCCAACACTGTCTGAAGAACCACCAAGTCTGTTGGGTTTTCTTCCTGACCATTTCTATATCCTCCACTGTTCTCACAGCTACTTCCCATTGTCCACAGGGCTTCTTACCCAGATTCTAGCCACCACATTTCTCAGAGTTCAACCTTGCCACTTTCTCTACACCATGAATGTAGAACTCTTTCTAAAAGGTGAATGTGATCATGTTATATTCTTCCTTAAAACTCTTTGCTAACTTTCCTCATTTAATCTGAGAGAATGAAGTTCGAGTTCTTAATACACGTTGAGAGTTTCCAGCGTCATGGCTCACCATTCCTCCAGCTTTTAACTCTCTATAGCTGTGCTACATTGTCTCCAACTGCTGGGTCTCTATGAACTTCCATCCCTCTGCAGCGCCAAATCCTACCCCTCTGTTCATCTTTCATAGTGCAGTTGGATGAGAAGCCTCCCCTGATACCTGCTTCATTGGGCTAGATGTCTTCGTAAGAGTCCTGTAGCATCCTGCATTACGATACAGATTGCACATAATCATAGTATTATAATCACACTTTTTAGTCTTTTACTTATCAGTCTTTAGACTGTAAGTTTTTTATTTTTTGTGTTTATTGTTTGACTTGTTTTTAGTTGACAAATAAAACTGTATATTTTTATAGTGTACATCATGGTGTTTTGAAATATGTATACATTGTGGAATGGTTAAATCAAGCTAATATCTGCATCACCTTGCATACTTATTTTTGTGGTGAGAACTTCTTAAAATATTTTGAAATTTTCAAGAATATAATACATAGTTATCAACTATAGTTACCATATTGGACAATAGATTTCTTGAATTTATCTTTTCTATTGAATTGAAATTTTGTGTCCTTTGACCAAAATCTTCTGAGCCCCCACCCCGTACCCCTGGAAACCACCATTATTATGCTCTCAACCTCTGTGGCTTTTATTTTTTAAGATTCCCCATAGAAATGAGGCCATGCAGTATTTGTTTTTCTAAACCTCACTTATTTCACTTACTATAAATGTCTTCCAGGTTCATCCATGTTGTTGCAAACACAAGATTTCCTTCATTTTTAAGGCTTAATAATACTCCATTGTATATATATACCACATTTAAAAAATCCATTCATTTGTTCATGGGTACTTAGGTAGATTTCATATTTTGGCTATTGTGAACAATGCTGCAGTAAACATGGGAGAGCAGAAATCTCTTTGACATACTGATTTAATTTCCTTTGGATACAGACTCAGTAGTGGGATTGCTGGGTCATGTGATAGTTCTATTTTTAATTTTTTGAGGAACCTCCATATTGTCTTCCATAAAAGCTGTATTCATTTACATTCCTTCCAACACAGTGGAAGAGTTTTCTGTTTTCTACATCCTTGCCAACATTTGTTATCTTTCATCTTTTTGATCACCAAAATAACAGGTGTGTGGTGATATCTCATTGTGATTTTAGTTTGCATTTTCCTGATAATTAGTGATGCTGAACATTTTTCATATACCTGTTAGCCATGTGTTTCTCCTTTTGAGAGATAACTATTCATATCCTTTACCTGTTTTTAAGAATTTCATTCTTTTGTTACTACTGAGGTATATGAATTCCTTGTGTATCTTAGATATTAACCCCTTATCAAATGCATTTACATATATCTTCTCCCATTTCACAGACTGTCTCTTCACTCTGTTGATTGTTACCTTACTGTGCAGAAGCTTTTTAGTTTGATATAATCCCATTTGTCTTCTTTTGTTTTTGTTGCCTGTGCTTTTGGCTTTATATCCAAAATGTTATTGCCCAGAGCAATGTCACAGAGCTTTTTTTCTATGTTTTCTTCTAGTGGTTTATAACTTGTGTCATACATTTAAATGTTTAAGATTTATTAGGTTAAGTCTTCCATTTTGAGCCAATTTTTGTATATGGCATGAGATAAGAATATAATTTTATCCTTCTGCATGTGGATATCCAGTTGTTCCAACACTATGTATGAAAATACTGTTCATTCCCCATTGCGTGTTATTGACATCTTTGTCCTCAATTGACTATAAATATGTGGTTTTATTTCTATGCTCTATATTCTGTTCCATTGATGTATGTGTCTGTTCTATTACTCTATGTGATAGTACCATGCTGTTTTAATCACTATAGCTCTGTGGTATGCTTTGAAGTCAGGTAATGTGATGGCTCCAGCTTTGTTCCTTTTGCTCAATATTTCTTTGGTTATTCAGGGTTCTTTTGTGGTTCCATAAAAAAAACTTAAGATTTTTTTTGGATATTTCTGTGAAAAATGTCATTTTGATAGAGATTGCTTTGGAAAGTATGGACATTTTAACAATATTAATTTTTCCAATCCATGTTCATGGATTTATTTGTGTCTTCAATTTATTTGTGTCTTCCATTTATTTGTGTCTTCAATTTTTTTCATCAATGTTTTACAGTTTTTCTGTGTACAAATATTTAACCTCCTTGGTTAAATTTTTTCCCCGAAACAGTTGTGTGTTGCTTAACAATGGGGATATGTTCTGAGAAATGTGTCATTACACAATTTCATCTTTGTACAAACATCACAGAGAATACTTACAGAAGCCTAGATGGTATAGCCTACCATACACCTTTGCTATGTGGCATAGCCTATTGCTTCTAGGCCACAAACCTGTACAACATATGCCTGTACTGAATACTGTGGGCAATTGTAACACAGTGTTAAGTGATTGTGTATCTAAACATACCTAATCATAGAAAAGGTACATTAAAATATGGTATAAAAGATTAAAAAGTGATACACCTGCGTAGGGCACTTACCATGAATGGGGCTTGCAAGACTGGAAGTTGTTCTGGGTAAGTCAGTGAGTGGTGAGTGGATGTGAAGGCCTAGGACATACTACTGTAGACTTCATAATCACTGTACACATAGGTTGCACTATATTTATTAAAAATAAATATTTTTCTTTAATAACGAATTAACCTTATCTTACTATAACTTTTTTACGTCATAAAATTTTTGTTATTTTTAAATTTTTGACTCTTCTGTAATAACACTTAGCTTAGACCACAAACACATTGCACAGCTCTATAAAAATATTTTTCCTTATATTCTTATTCTGTAAGGTTTTTTCTAGAATTTATTCATTTACTTTTTTTACTTTTTAAATGTTTTTGTTAAGAACTAAGATGGACACATATTAGCCTAGGCATATACAGGGTCAGGATCTTCAATATCACTGTGTTCCACTTCCACATCTTGTCCCACTGGAAAGTTTTCAGGAGCAATCACACGCATGGAACTATCATCTCCTATGATAACAATGCCTCCTTCTGGAAGACCTCCCAAAGGACTCCCCTGAGGCTGTTTTACAGTTAACTTGTCTATTACAGTTAGGAGTACACTCTAAAATAATGATAAAATGTACAGTAAATCCACAAGCCAGTTGGATAAATAGTAAATCCATAAGCCAAATAACAGTTGTTTTTATAATTATCAACTATTATGTGCTGTACATAATTGCATGTCTTATATATTTTAGATGACTGGCAGCACAGTAGGTTTTTTTACACCAGAATCACCACAAACACATGAGAAATGCATTGTGCTAAGATGATAGGAATTTTTCAGCTTTTTTATAATCTTATAGGGCCACTGTCTTGTATGTTTTCTGTCATTAACCAAATTCATTATGCAGCAGGTAATTGTATTTTATGTTTTTTGTAGGTATTGTAAGCAGAATTGCTTTCTTGATTTCTTTTTCTGATAGTTCATAGTTAGCATATAGAAATTCTACTGATTTTTGAATGTTGATTTTGTACTTTGCAATTATACCAAATTATTAGTTCCAACAGTTTTCTGGTGAAGTCTTCAGAGTTTTTAATGTTTAAGAATGTATCATCTGCAAACAGGGCTGATTTAATTTTTTCATCTCTGTCTTGGATGCCTCTTATTTCTTTCCCTTGCCTAATTGCTCTGCCTAGGACTTCCAGTACTTTGTTGAATAGAACTGAGAAGAGTGGGCATCATTGTCTTGTTCCTGATCTCAGAAGAAAAGCTTTCAACTTTTCCCTGCTGAGGATAATGTTAGCTGTGGGCTTGCCATATATAGCCTTTTTTGTTTTGAGACATTCTCTCTATATCTAATTTATTAAGAATTGTTATCATAAGAGAATTTTGAATTTTTTCAAGTACTTTTTCAGCATCTGTTGAGATGATCATATGGTTTTTATCCTTCATTCCACTAATATGGTGGATCATGTTTTTATGTTGAACTGTGTTCACATCCCTAGGATAAATTGCACTTGATCATGGTGAATAATCTTTTTAATGTGCTGTGGAATTTGGTTTGGTGATATTTTGTTGAGGATTTTTGCATCTGTGTTCATCAGGGATATTGGCCTGTAACTTTCTTTTCTTGTAGTGTTGTTTTCTAGCTTTTATATCAGGGTAATGTTGGCCTCGTAAAATGTTTAGAAGTATTCCCTTTACTTCAATATTTTGTGAAGATGTAAACTAAATCTGTCTTGTTTACTGTTGTGTTTCCAGTGTCTAACATGACACCTGCCACATGTTAGGAATTCAAAACTTGTTTAATGAATAGTTGTATTTTTCCAGGTGTCAATATCTGAGAGTCATGGTTCAGAAGAATGCTCGCCAGGTAGGGAGTTGGGTGAAAGAATACGATATTTTTTCCCCAGGAACAAATGTGTAAACCTGGAGCTCATAAAGAATAGCCCTGCTGGGCGTGGTGGCTCATGCTTATAATCCTAGCACTTTGGAGGCCAATGAAGGAGGATGATTTGAGTCCAGAAGTTTGAGACCAGCCTGGGCAACATAGTGAGACCCCATCTCTACAAAAAAAATTTTTAAAAATTGCCAGGTATGGTGGTGCACACTTGTAGTCCCACCTACTTGGAGGCTGAGGTGTTAGGAATGCTCAAGCCCAGGAGGTTGAAGCTGCAGTGAGCATGAATACACCACTGTACTCCACACCAGCCTGGGTGACACAGCAAGATCCTGTCTCAAAAAGACAAGATAGCTCTTCCTTCTTTTATGAAACTGTCTCAGACCTTGTAGAAGGGCAGAGAGAGAGGGAGCAAATGAGAATAATATGCCTGGTATTGAGAGTGATACAACTATTATTTCCCTGTTGGAAAAAGCTGTCATCAAGATCTTTCCTTAGCTCCAGGGAATCCCCCATCTCCCTCAGATCAAGGCCTTGGTCTTTGTTTTTCCATTAATTTTTACACAGTTCAACTATAAATACAGAGTTTTAAACATGTTAATGCAAGTATAATCATAGGCCTTTGATATAAAAATTACATGACAGAGAGATCTTCCATTTGATTGTTATTGCTTTTTCCCAGTTAGCATGAAAGACTTAGTCAACTAATGAAAGGTTTAAGGAATGAATGAGTCACTGATTTTATATGTTTTGAAAAATTTCCTTGCAATGAAGTTGGCAATAATGTCTTTCTATATAGCTTTAAAAGGGGAAATATGTTTTATTGGATAAATTTAACTTTCTTGGCACAGTATCCCAATTATACATAAATGTTGGGCTTTATTAGCTGGCACCACTGGAACAGAACAAATCTTGTGATTATTATAATCCATCATCAAAGGTGCTCCTAAATTCCACAGGAAGCATATGGTGAAGGCTGTGGCCTGCTGCCTGCCGCATGTTGGAATAGGCGTGCATGGGGAGGGACAGACTCAGAAACCACTGCAACAATGTGCTGCCCATCGTCTTTTATTACAAGTTATTTAATTTTTGTTTATTTATTAATTTTTTTGAGATGGAGCTTTGCTCTGTCACCCAGACTGGAGTGCAGTGGCATGATCTCAGCTCATTGCAACCCCTGCCTCCTGGGTTCAAATGATTCTCCTGCCTCAGCCTGCTGAGTAGCTGGGTCTACAGGTATGTGCCACCACACCCGGCTAATTTTTGTGTATGTGTGTATTTTTATTAGAGATGGGGTTTCACCATGTTGGCCAGGCTGGTCTTGAACTGTTAACCTCAAGTGATCTGCCCGCCTCTGGCTAGGTGGAGGCAACAGATACGGTAAGAAGTAAGATATATTTTCAGCATTTGCATTTCAGTGCCTTTAGGTGGGGCATGAACTCTTCAGTTTGCCACAAATATCACCACTTTCTATTGCCATTCATCGGCCAATTTACACGTTTATATCACTAGCCCTCCTCCAGTAAGACATTTGATTTTGAGACCTCAATTTACAACTCTTATTTCTCTATTTCCTAACTTCTTTGTTTTTCTTTTTCTATCATTTGAGTGAGGCTTCAGGTAATTTTTACAAAAGCGTAAATGAATAATATGCTGCCAGTCCTTTCTTATGTAAAATAGTCTTTCTGTTTTCCTCACACGTTAAAGCAACTTGGCTGTGGGAAGATTAATGAGTTGTAAAAGTTTTCCTTAAAATTCAGTGTATAACACTCCCTTATCCTGTATTACTTAGTTGACAGTGTTGGTAGAATTTTGGGAAGGGCTATCATTAAATTTGTTAAGAACTTGTAGGGCCCTGTATTAAATGATTTCTATTAGTTAAATATTTCTTTCTTTGGGCTGTTAATTGCTACCTTTGTTCTTGATGATTCCTTATGAATCCCATAATTCTGAGAGTGATATTTTGCCCTCCATCCTTTATTTATTTATTTATATATCCTTTTCTGCTTTATTGTTTACGAATCAATTTTTATTGATTTTAAATAACTTCTGGGAAAGAGTCTAAAGATTGTTCTGTAAATCAATGACCCAATTTTCCCCAAGAGTTAATGCTACTTTTTGCTATCTCCAATGAGAATGGCAATTTTGTGTCCTGAAATTCCATCTTCTCTCCCCCTTCTATCTCTGCCTCTTATAATGCCTTTATACATTGCCTTTTCCTGCTTTGTGATTTTCTGTTCTTCTTTCACAAATACCGTATTTACTTGCATCCTTATGTAAGGCTTTATCACAGCAGTGAGCTCTGCCTCTCAATTTTCATGATTTCCCTCCTTATTTTGCGGTGGTATAAATAGAGTCCATGCTATTTATATTTTCCATTTACTTTTTGTATGCTGGGGGTTGGAGGGGAACGGCTGTTCTAGCCCTGATAGTTTTGCCAATAGTAAGTCTGTTCGTGAGAGTGTAATTCCCACCACTCCCACAGCAGATTGCGTCTATTACAATTTTTCAGGACTAAAATTGGACTTCCTCCTATTCCGATTGCCCAGATCTCTATATAGTTACATCTTGAATGATGAAAAACAGAAACAACTGCCACTATATCATTACTCAGTAGGTATCTCCTATGGAGAAATGAAGAGTAGAGAAAGATAGGATGTGTCTCTATCTAGTTGTCTACCATCAATGGAAAAAGAAGTGATGCAGAAAAGGAGAAGTAAACGGATCACTTTCTATTACATCTGGAAAAATTGCTCATACAAATGGACCCAAGAAAGACAGTGATAAATCTCAGTTTACTGTTGCTTTTGAAGGAAAGATTTTTGCTCTGTTATTTAATCTTAACATGATGATTATAAAAAATACTAAGAGGGAGGAAAAATAAAACAAATAGTAAACAGGGGGAGACCAGTATAAAGCAAATTGGAGTCAAATTGATGACTGTCATCAATCTAAAATTGAGTATCCTCCAGAAGATAGCTGAAGCATCAGATCATCAAGCGAAACTTCCCTGTGACACATTTTACTGTGATTTATATGTATAATGAAAAAATGGCTTCGATAGTTTTTCCTTTGCTTATCCACAAAGACACGATGTTTAAATCTGCCCTGCAATCTGGATCTGGTTCTCTCTGCCTTGTCGTGCTGTTACTTTTCCACCCACGATGTGCACGCACGTGCTTATAAGGGTTGCAGATAACTCTTGTTTGGTTATTTGTTAAACATCTTTTTCTCCTTCTGTGATGTTTACCTATGATTTAGAGAGAAAGTACTTTGGCTGATTTTGTTGCTGGTGTAAGCTCTGACTTATTTCACTGCTAAAGTTATAGGATGGCAGCCTGTTCCCTCAGATGAGCTTAGAAAACCTTTCAGTGATGTTTTTATGTGTGTGTGTGTTTGTTTTGTTTTGTTTTCTAGCAAACAAGATTGTAGTCCTTAGAGAACCAGTTACCAACTGGACTTAACCTTTGTTATAGTTTCGGCTTCATGGCATTATTCATGAAAATAGGATATGAAAATAGGTCTTTGTACTACAGTCTACAGAGGAAAAATTTAAATCCTGTTTTAAAAAACATGCCTTATTTAACACAAATATACCACATTTGTCTTATTTTCCATGAAAACTCACTGGTTTAGTTCAATTCCTTTGTCAAAATATTGCTCTTAGAATTTAAATGTGTACATATACATATTTTCTTCCTTCATCTGATGATGGACACTTAGATTGCTTTCAAATCTTGGGTATTGTGAACAGTACTGCAATAATCATAGAAATGAAGGTATCTCTTTGATATACTGTTTTGCTTTCTTTTGGGTATATGCCTGTCAGTGGGATTACTGGATCATATGGGAGTTCTATTTTTAGTTTTTTGAGGAACCTCCAAACTGTTCTCTATAGTGGTTGTAATAATTCACATTCCCACCAACAGTGTACAAGGGTACCCTTTTCTCCACATCTTTGGTGGCATTTGTTATTGTCTGTCTTTTGGATATTAGTCATTTTAACTAGAGTGAGATGATATCTCATTGTAGTTTTGATTTGCATTTCTCTGATCAATGAATGATATTGACCACCTTTACATATACCTGTTTGTCATTTGTATGTCTTATTTTGAGAAATGTCTATTCTGATATTTTGCCCATTTTGTAATCAGATTATTCAAATTTTTCTTACTGAGTTGTTTGAGCTCCTTATATCTTCTAGTTAATCCTTTGTAAGATGGATCATTTGCAAATATTTTCTCCTATTCTGTGGGTTGTCTCTTCACTTTGTTGATTGTTTCCATTACTGTGTAGAAGCATTTTAATTTGATGTGATCCTATTTGTTCATTTTTGTTCTGGTTACCTGTGCTTTTGAGGTATTGCTCAAGAAATCTTTGTGCAGATGAATGTCCTGGAGAATTTCCCCAATGTTTTCTTTTAGTAGTTTCAGGGCCTGAGGTCAGGAGTTCCACCCACCAGGTGATCCACCCACCTCAGCCTCCCAAAGTGCTGGGATTATAGGCATGAGCCATTGTGTCCGGAATTGGTGGGTTCTTGGTCTCACTGACTTCAAGAATGAAGCCGCGGACCCTCGCAGTGAGTGTTACAGCTCTTAAGGTGGCGCGTCTGGAGTTTGTTCCTTCTGATGTTCAGATGTGTTCAGAGTTTCTTCCTTCTGGTGGGTTCGTGGTCTCGCTGGCTCAGGAGTGAAGCTGCAGACCTTTGTGGTCAGTGTTACAGCTCTTAAGGCAGAGCATCTGGAGTTGTTTCTTCCTCCCGGTGGGCTTGTGGTCTCGCTGGGCTCAGGAGTGAAGGTGCAGATCTTCGTGGTGAGTGTTACAGCTCATAAAAGCAGCGTGGACCCAAAGAGTGAGCAGTAGCAAGATTTATTGCAAAGAGCGAAAGAACAAAGCTTTCACAGTGTGGAAGGGGACCTGAGCGGATTGCCAATGCTGGCTCGGCAGCCTGCTTTTATTCTCTTATCTGGCCCCACCCACATCCTGCTGATTGGTAGAGCCCAGTGGCCTTTTTTGACAGCGCGCTGATTGGTGCGTTTACAATCCCTGAGCTAGATACAAAGGTTCTCCATGTCCCCAACAGATTAGTTAGATACAGAGTTTTGACACACAGGTTCTCCAAGGCCCCACCAGAGCAGCTAGATACAGAGTGTCGATTGGTGCACTACAAACCTTGAGCTAAACACAGGGTGCTGATTGGTGTGTTTACAATCCCTGAGCTAGACATAAAGACTCTCCACGTCCCCACCAGACTCAGGAGCCCAGCTGGCTTCACCTAGTGGATCCTGCACTGGGGCTGCAGGTGGAGCTGCCTGCCAGTCCCGCACCGTGTGCTCGCATTCCTCAGCCCTTGGGCGGTTGATGGGACTGGGCGCCGTGGAGCAGGGGGTGGTGCTCGTCGGGGAGGCTCTGGCCGCAGAGGAGCCCATGGAGGGGGTGGGAGGCTCAGGCATGGCGGGCTGCAGGTCCCGAGCCCTGCCCCATGGGAAGGCAGCTAAGGCCCGGCGAGAAATCGAGCGCAGCACCGGTGGGCTGGCACTGCTGGGGGACCCAGTACACCCTCTGCAGCCGCTGGCCCGGGTGCCAAGTCCCTCACTGCCCGGGGCCGGCAGGGCTGGCCGGCTGCTCCGAGTGCAGGCCTGCCAAGCCCATGCCCACCCGGAACTCCAGGTG
Organism: Pan troglodytes; assembly: GCF_028858775.2. Taxonomy (NCBI): domain Eukaryota; kingdom Metazoa; phylum Chordata; class Mammalia; order Primates; family Hominidae; genus Pan; species Pan troglodytes. The sequence continues at coordinate 107,679,853 of NC_072412.2, read as the reverse complement.
GCCCGCAAGCACTGTACGCAGCCATGGTTCCTGCTCGCGCCTCTCCCTCCACACCTCCCTGCAAGCTGAGGAAGCCGGCTCTGGCCTTGGCCAGCCCAGAAAGGGGCTCCCACAGTGCAGCGGTGGGCTGAAGGGCTCCTCAGGGGCCGCCAAAGTGGGAGCCCAGGCAGAAGAGGCGCCGAGAGTGAGTGAGGGCTGTGAGGACTGCCAGCACGCTGTCACCTCTCACCATCGCTCCCAGCCTGGTTTGCTCTTGCTTTTCTTCTTTAAGATACTTCATTAGATTGTTTATGAGATTGTTTATTTCAGATGTTTTCTTATTGCTTGTTAATGTCATTTTCTTTTGGATTGAAGAACTCCCTTTAGCATTTCTTATAGGACAGGTCTGAGATTGATGAAATCCCTCAGCTTTTGTTTGTCTGCAAAGTCTTTATTTTCCTTCATGTTCAGAGGATATTTTCTCTAGATATACTATTCTAGGGTAACATTTTTTTCCTTCAGCACTTTAAACATGTCATGCCACTCTCCTGTCCTGTAAGGTTTCCACTGAGAAGTCTGCTGCCAGACGTATTGGAGTGCTATTATATGTTATGTGTTTATTTTTTTCTTTTGCTGCATTGGGATTCTTTCTTTGTCTTTGACCTTTGGGAGTTTGATTATTAAATGTCTTAAGGTAGTCTTATTTGGGTTAAATCTGCTTGGTATTCTATAACCTTCTTGTACTTGAGTATTGATAACTTTTTCTAGGTTTGAGATGTTCTCTGTAATTATCCTTTTAAATAAACTCTCCACCCTAATCTCTCTCTCTCTCTGTCTCTCCTCTTTAAGGCCAGTAACTACTAGATTTGCCTTTTTGAGGTTTTTGTAGATCTAGTAGGCATGCTTTATTCCTTTGTATTCTTTGTTATTTTGTCTCCCCTGACTGTGCATTTTTAAATGGTCAATTTGATTTTCCTTGGGAAGCATGCTCTTGAGAAGGTCACTGAAGTGCTCTATTTGACTGGCTTGTTTTCACACTAAATGGATCTTTTTTTTTTGTGCAATCACCCAATTAGGAGTTGAGAAAATGGGAAGCTCAATATATTTTTATTGAGCAAGGAAAGCATCTCATTACATCCTATTCATCACTATTATCAATGTTTCTAAATTATTTGCCTAATATGAAATAGTAAAAAAGTGTTATTTCCATGAGGCAGAATTTTGGTTTTGATTTGTCAAGCTGAGTGGTCACTGTAGCTGAGTGGTCATGTACAAGTGACTTAATTACTTTACCATGCAACTAAATACGCATAGTTATAAAATGAAATAATTGACAATTCCCAAATGGCCTTTTGATGATCCTATCAGTTGAAATAAATCCAATTATCACATATATGTTGCTTGTTTTGTGCGAACTACTGTTCATGAGGATGTGGGGGAAAATGTGACTTCATAAGCCCTGCTATGCTCCAGAAACATAGTTTTAAGAAGTGAGGTGGAGACAAGAGATTTGGTTGGTAAGCAGTAGGAGACATGGTGAGAAGGTAATCTAAGGCCTGACTGTGGAAAGCTTTGAATACAATTTTTTACTTTCTGTAAGCCATGGGGACCTGTGCAGCTTTTGAGCAGGGACATTTCGTGATTCAAGCATGGGTTGTGAGGATGGGGAGAAACTGGAGAGAGCAGCAGAGGCCTGGAGGTTCATGGACAGCCTAGGTACAAAGGGGGGAGCTCTTGTTTTAAGAGGAGACAGGGATTCTGCAGATGCAAGAGATATTTCAATTGAAGCACAACTAGGATTCAATAATAATTATCGCTTAGTTAGAGAAAGACCGTCAGAACTCCTAAGAACAAGGAGAGAGTTGTATGTGAAGAGAAATACTTCCTTGTTAAAACTTTGGAAACACTGTTTGAATGTATCATTTGGAAATTCAGAAGGTTATTGGAGGGAATAAACATTGTGTTATTTATTTGGGTCCAGTAACATATGTAATGGGAGCTTTATAAACATGAATTTAAACAATAAGATACATTTGGTGCTGAAAAATCCATGCTTGTCAATGTCCTTACTTTTAATTGTCTTTGGTAAAAAGTATTGTTATTGATAAGGTAATTTAACTGGTTCTTTTATTTTTGAGTGCCTAATTTGTATCCAGTTGAAAATTAAGAACCTGATGCAAATTAGATGTCAGGAAAGCAATAGCTTTTTAATGTGTTCTCTAATCATATGCTACAGTAACAATGATAAAGGACTTCACTTACATAGTAAGGCACTTATTAGATATTGAATTAAGATTCATTTTAAAAATAATATTACCACTATGAATTATCCTCCTATTTTAAATTCTGGGCATTCTACTATAATAATTGGTATGGATTCATGATACATTAATAACCTCCTGCTTAAAACCAGGATATATTTTAAGCCAAATGTTATTATTAATGTATTACTTAAGTGTATTATTTTGTGCTGACATTCTTAACTAGCTATATGTGAAATATGGTAAAATAGAGCCAAGAACTACATCCACTATTCAAAATCTACATCACAAAAGTGGATTGGAATATGTTGAAAACTGAACTGTCTAAATATGCTTTTACTAGAATATATATCCGTAGGTAATGATTTTTAAAATGATTAATGGTTTATTCATTATGTTATTTGATAACTTGGTAAATTCCTGGTCAAATAAAAATGACTTTTATATTTTATATACATAGTAACTGTCCAGGTTTGGACAATTACATATTAATAAATATTTACAAATATATAATATACATTAACATATTATACATTTGGACAATTGTCTAGGTTTGGACAGTTATATATTAACTGTCCATGTTTGGTTGAATCTGCAGATGCAGAATCCAGGGATACTGAGGATTGACTGTATTATTAAAAGACTCAATTATACAAATTTACAATGTGTGCTATAGAAAATGCCTTAATTTTAAGGCTACTATATGTATGCATATATGAGGTGCATCCTATTTTTTGCTCTTTTTTGTATTTTAAAATAAACCATGTTATTTTCTGTTATCTTCCTTATACTTCTGGAATCAATTTTCATAACTCTAGGGATACCAATGTACCAGAAATATCTTGGAGTGTTTTAAACTGTGTCATTGTATACTCAAATACCCTGTGGACATTGTTGTTGATTGAAATAAGTTATTGGAATTGGAAGAGCCAAGTGTATTGGGCTCCATTTGATTGAGCTCCTAGGAATGTAGCAAAGTAGATCGTATATGAATGATTTGCTTTGAGCCACAAGTTGACATTATAAACACTTACAGTGATATATAATCCTGGAAGAAAGCACTATATCCATTATGGTTACTTCTAGAAGTACAGCTTCCTTTCTCCTTGACATGAAATCTATCCAGGCTTAATAGATGATGATGAATGTGGAGGCTGGCTGAAAGACATTAATTATTTCAATAATAATATTATTTGGAACAAAGAACTGGGTTTAAATTTTTGGAATTCTTTAATGGAAACATTTTCATGTGGAAAAGAGAGTGACATTATATTATATATCTGATATTTATGATAATGATTAGCATTCAATTTTCTTTTTAGGATTCATATACAGTCATCTCTCAGTATCTGTGGGGGATTTGTTCCAGGAACTTCTATGAATGCTAAAATCCAGGGATGCTCATGTCCCTCATACAAAATGGCATAGTATTTTCATATAGCCTATGCATACTCTTCAATATACTTTAAATCATCTCTAGATTGCTTACAAAACCTAACACAATATACACACTTTGTAAATTATTGTTATACTTTATTGTTTTTTACTTTTATTATTTTTTAAAGTATCTTCTGTTCATGTTTGGCTGAATCTGCAGATGCAGAACCCAGGAATATTAAGGGCCAACTATATCATTAAAAGACTTACACAAATTTGAATTTCGTGCTATAGAAAATGCCTTTATTTTAAGGCTACCTTTTATTTTCATTTTTATGCTTTTCCCATAAGTATAATATATATTTATATTGTTTTACTTATATTATTTTGTTTTTTCAAATTTCCATATAATAGGTCAAACAATTTTCTTTTTAAAAACTGTCTTGGAGAAGGACCCCAAGTTGTATTAAACAACTTATGTTTTTTATTACGTTTTCAATTATGTTGGTCATGAGCTAGCTCAGTGTACTCTGACTAGGAACCCATCTAAAGGCTATTATATCTGTCTTTATCTCAAATTAAAGATGTTTGATTTTTGTGCCCTACTTCAGCTTTTACTTTGACTTCTGAAAAGGCAGTAATTTTTTCTGTGAAGAACTAAGGTACCACCAGGCATAAAACTGGGACAGAAAATACTGTCCAAGTTTTATGACTGGTGGTACCTTAGTTCTTTTCTAAGACCCATCTTAAATATCAGTTCTTTCCTAAACCTATCATTCATTTAGCTAACGTAATTCTTCAACATCCTTCGGCCAATCTGGGTGACTGGGTAAATTAAATGTTCCTTGCTCAAATCATTATTTTATTTATTGTCATTCTTTTTAAATGTGTACTTTAAAAAACCTTTTAATTGTAGCAAGTATGGTTTACTAATTTTATTCTACTTAAATGGAAATGTCTCAAAAAATTCTTTAAAAACATTATTGCCAGTAAGCTGCATAATAGTTCATCGCATGACATGTCAGTTTCATTGTTGACATAATATATTGTGTTTTTTTTAGTTGATTCTCTTGCTTTTAGGGAAATACATAGGCATATTATCTGCAAATTCTGACCAGTTTATCCACCTTTTATAATATTTGAAAATCTTATTCATGTTTTATATGTTATTGCATTACCTGTATCTTCAGATCTGAATAAAACACTAGTCATAAAAGACATTCTTTTTTCATGATTTTAATGTTATTGGGTTAATGTTTTAGCATTGCGAACTTTTTTTTTTTTTTGAGACAGAGTCTTATTCTGTTGCCCAGGCTGGAGTGCAATGGCGTGATCTTGGCTCACTGCAACATCTGCCTCCCAGGTTCAAGCAATTCTCATGCCTCAGCCTCCCAAGTAGCTGAGATTACAGGTGTGCACCACCACGCCTGGCTAATTTTTTGTATTTTGAGTAGAGATGAGGTTTTGTCATGTTGCCCAGGCTGGTCTCAAACTCCTGAACCCAGGCAGTCTGCCCATCTTGGCCTCTCACAGTGCTCAGTTTACAGGGGCATTACCAATTTATAACACAACTACTTATATTACAGAATTACCTATTTATATTACTATGTTTAGATGTTATAAATAGGAATATATCAATATTAATTTCTTGATTTTGACATATTTTGTATCTATGTCCAAAGAGAAATTGGTTTATAGTACCATTTTCTAAATTTTGTCCTGCAGTCATTCATTTCACTATGTTATAGAACATTAATAATATTATGCGAATACAAAGCATTTTACAGTAAGGAAGGTTTGGAAGCACTGATCTATATACCCTTGGAGATTCATAACCCTCATTATTTTATTATAGATTCAGAAATTCTATAGTGCAACAGCAACAAATACCTTTAAAAGCAAATTTCCCCAATTCTTCTTAGCAGAGAACATATTTTTACTTGATGCAGATGTTATTATATAAAAACTGCTTTGATTAAAATTTAGGAAATGGTGTTGGTTTTAAGCAACACCTTGGTCAAATTTTTTAGTGAAAATTATAATATTTTTGCATAAAACGAGATAGCTTTCACTTTTTTAGTATTGCTGAACACATTTTTTCTTATCATTGAGAGTATATTCCATAATGGTCTGAAAGAATTCACAACTTAAAGAATAGCCTGGCTATGGAACAGATTGTGTAAGTTGGCATGATATTTTACATTTCTTCTCTTCAGGCATTCTACTGCTTGAATAAATTGGAGAAATTGAAATTTGTTTCAAATGATTCATTTCATTCAAATGTTCACATTTACCTGCTTGTTTATAATTTGAAAATGGCCTCTATTCAGTAATGGTTTTATTCTTCATTTTGATGTTAGTTTTGTTTTTCATTCTTTTTTAGTCAGTGAAAATTACACTTACAAAAGGGTTTGAGTATGGTGTAGAGAAGTTTTTCAGATCAACTTAGTAACTGTTAGCTTCTGTTTTACTAGTCGTATTTTTTGCTGCTATATTTACTAAATATTCTTTTTGGTTAGGCTTATTTTATTTTTCTCTTTTTGATTTCAGTGCCTCATATATTACATTTTAGTCTTTGATTTTTGGCCTTTTTGGAATTTTATTTTGGGTATTTATTATTTGCTAGTAAGTAGAGTTTTCTATTTTAACTCCATCTGAGTATCTTTTCCGGTTGGTAGCCATGTTTAAATCATTTGCATTTATTGGCACAACTCAATTTCTTGGTTATTTATTTATATTTTATGCTTTCTGTGGTTTAATTTTTTATCCATTCTTATTTTTTGCATAGACTTTTTGCTGTTGTTAACTGTTATCCAATTACCTATTGCTAAATAACAAACTACCATAAACCTTGTGGAGTGAAGCAAATTTTTTTTTCATTATATCTCATATTTCTGGGTGTTGACTAGGCTCATCTAGGCCTTTATTGCTTTGGGTATTCATGAGTTTGCTGTCAGACAGTGGTTGTGGCTAGAGAGTTCTCAGATGCCTCTTCATGTGTCAGAAAAGTCATGGAGGATGTTATGTGAACAGCAGTGAAGTTTTCAGCCAGAACACCTACATGTGATCTCTCCGTGTGCCCTAGGCTTTTCAACAGCTTAGTGCTTGGTTCCGAGAACAAATGTTTCGAGAGAGGCAGGCAGAACTTGACAGTATTGCCTTCTGTGACCAAGCACTGGAGGCCACATGTGTCAGTTCTGCCTTCTTCTATTCATGAGGCAATCACAAAGACTCTCCAGGTTTTAGAAGAGCACGTGGGATGGAAAATGTCGTGGTCATTTTGGGAAATACAGTCTACCATGATAAGCATTGTTACCAGTGGTTACAAAGACTCATCAGATACATACTTAAATATATAAGTATATTATTTGTCTATAAAATATATTAAATATATATAGACAAATATATTATTTGTCTATAAAAGTGAGTAAAACCCACTATTTTTGTCTTTTTGGAATATTGAAATGGGAGGAGTTTTCCCTTATTCCCCTCGCAGGGCGTGCCATGGGGGTGTGGCTCGTTTCTTCTGTGCCCCACGCGCAAACCTCTGGGAGGAACATGTGGACGGGCAGGTGGCAGGGCTCTGCCCCACGGCAGCATCTAGAGTCCAGTGTTTACAGCTCCCAAAGCCCCAGTGGGCAGGTGTTACAGTGGGCTCTTTCAGTTTTACTGTCTGTAAGTGGTTTGTGTTAATCAGCTCAGTTAGACCTTCTGCCTTAAAGCAAGGACAGAGGGCTTTCTGTATCCTGGGTTCTTGCCCTTGTGTACTGGAAAAATCGGGTCACATAAGGGCTTGGAGAATGAGTGCAAGGTTTTATTGAGTGGTGGAAGTAGCTCTCAGCCGATGGATGTGGAGCCAGCATGGGGATGGAGTGGGAAGGTGTTCTTCTCCTGGAGTCCGGCTGCTCAGCTGCCGGGCTCTCCTCCCATGGCCCTTAGCCGAACTCCCCTCGGCGTCCGCATTGTTCCGCCATCAATGACCTGCTGGCCTCTGTTGGTGTGTTCTTCTGCTGGTGTGTTCTTCTTGACGTCTGGCTACTTGTGTGCGTGCCCAATAGGGTCTTGGGTTTTTTTTAGACACAGAATGGGAGCGTGATGGGCCACAGTGGTCTTGGAAAATGCAACATTTGGGCACGAAAACAGGAGTGCTTGTCCTCACTTAGGTCCATGGGCACAGGCCCGAGGGTGGAGCCCTCGCCAGGGATCCTGCCCTTATCTACCCAGCACTTCCCTGCTCCCCCAACTCCTGTATCAATATCAAGGATTTTTACTGATTTTTAAATTTCTCCTTTTTTATTTATGTAATTTAAAGTGATAAAAACATTTACCAGTTAAAAAACATTGAGGATAGCTATCAAAAAATGTGAAGCAGTGATATAACTCTGTAAAACGTGTTTAGTTTAGATTTCTTCTTTTTTTGAGACAGAGTCTCGCTCTATTGCCCAGGCTGAAGTGCAGTGGCGCGATCTCGGCTCACTGCAAGCTCCACCCCGTGGGTTCACGCCATTCTCTGGCCTCAGCCTCCCGCGTGGCTGGGACTACAGGCGCCCGCCACCATGCCCGGCTAATTTTTTGTATTTTTAGTATAGACGGGGCTTCACTGTGTTAGCCAGGATGGTCTCGATCTCTTGACCTTATCATCTGCCCGCCTCAGCCTCCCAAAGTGCTGGGATTACAGGCGTGAGCCACCACGACCGGCCTAGATTTATTTCTTTACAGGTTGAGTATCCCTTATCAGAAATGCTTGGGACCAGAAATGTTTAGGATTTGGGATTTTTTTTTTGAATATTTGCATCATATTATACTTACCAGTTGAGCATCTGTGATCCACAAATCCAAAATGCTCCAATCAGCATTTCCTTTGAGCATGACCTTTGAATGTTATGCTGGCACTCAAAAAGTTTAGAATTTTGGAACATTTTGGATTTCAGCTTTTCAAATTAGGAATGCCAGTCTGTATTTAACTGATTTTAGTCCTTGGCAATTTATTCATTCTTTTTAATCTTTTGTTTTGTTTTGTTTGTTTGTTTGTTTTGTTTCTTTTCTTTCTTTTTTTTTTGTTTTTGTTTTTGTTTTTTTGAGATGGAGTCTCGCTCTGTCACCCAGGCTGGAGTGCAATGGTGCGATCTCGGCTCGCTGCAACCTCCATCTCCCGGGTTCCAGTGATTCTCCTGCCTCAGTCTCCTGAGTAGCTGGGGCTACAGGTGTGCAGAACCACGCCTGGCTAATTTTTGCATTTTTAGTAGGTACGTGGTTTCACCACGTTGGCCAGGCCGGTTTCGAACTTCTGACCTCAAGTGATCCACCCGCCTCGGCCTCCCAAAGTGCTGGGATTACAGGCGTGAGTCACTGTGCCCTGCTTTAATCTTTTATTATTCTGGCATAGCTCATTCATTGAATTATTTAGAAGACTTGCATAGTTCCTGCATTTTCTAAGTCCTTGCCTATCTTTGAGTGCTCTGTGTTGCTTTTTATACAACCATACTCCAAGCTGGCTATTGAGAAAGCATGTGAGCCACAGTGTTTTCCTTTTAGAGACACATACCTTGCCTGCTGGTTGGTGTGGTCACTCATTGTGAGAGTGAGTCCTCTGTCTTTCATTGCGATTGGTGCATTCTAAAGGCCATTGGCTTGCAGGGAGGAAAGAGATGCCACACTTGGTAGTATTGTTCTGAGGACTCTTCCCCTATCTTGCTCCAGTTGATGATGTGACAATGTGTCCTTCCACTTGCCTCCTAGACATTCTAGACTTTCAGAGGACATTTCCTTCTTCAATCTCATTCAATCTGCTCTAGGTCTAGAGCACCTTCTTTATTGGTTCTGGTATGTGAAGTAGTCTCATCGTTATTTTCTAGACCATATACAGCCCCCAGTCTCAATTTGGGAAAACTTGTTATTTCACTGGAGATTTGATGAGATGGAGCTATATACTTGTGACCACATAGTCATCTTTTTTCATAAATCTCTATTTTTGTTTTTGTTTTTTTTGAGTTAAGACTGATGAAATTCCTGGTCTGTTGAGCAATTCGATATCATGAGAAATGTGACTATTTTAGAGTAAAAAGCAGTTAAGAGGTATGGCAACTAGAAACAACATGTGATACCACATTGGATTTGGACTCAGAAAAATAAGCAGTAGGGGAAATTTCAGGGCAAATTTGAGTAAGACTGGTTATTAGATTACATTAAAAAACTCATTAAAATGGAGATATGGACATCTTAACTGAAGAGAAAATTACAAACTAGGTATTGCATTATCTTATTTTGAAAAAATGCATATTAATGTGAGTATTTATTGGGCATGACACACTAAGAGGTAATAGTGATGGGGAGAATATAATTGTTTTATTTTCTACCCTTTATATTTGTCTACTCTCTACAATGCAAATATACAACTTCGTTAATAATAAAATACCAGTTTCATTTTTTAAAATAGGAATTATACACTTCATTAAGTTCATGGGCTAAGGTAAAACCCCTTGATGAAAGTTAAGAAATTACTTTTCCTCAAGAGGGAAGAAGATATGAAGACAAACTTTGATCCTTACCTGATAAAAAATGAGTTGGATTACTGAGAAAATCAAACTAGATGTCTTCTTTATGGGAGAATGTGTTAGATTTTATTTCCCTGTTATTCACTTTCTGTATATGTCAAGGAAGTCCTTAGAAAACCAAGAGATTGTTAATAAAATAATCCTTTTTTCGGTGTTTGACTACAATCTCTGCTTATGTCAGTAGCCATCACATCCATATAAGCAGGAGCCATGTTGTGGTGGCTATGGCTGTCACAAAGCCTTAGCTTCTCTGTAGCAACGTTTGATTATAGAGACTCATGTCCTTTGTTACAAGTGCTAATGAAAATAATAAAAGCTTCACAGGTTTCAGGTCCATCTGCCTTGAACGTGTTCTTGGCAAATTACATGTTCTGAGCTGGTGGTTGAGACACAACAATAATAAAGTAATGTGATTATCAGTGGAGGAATTTCACAGGCTTCCACAAATTAACAACAAAGTATGCTTAGTGATGGAAGGTGATCCCAACATTCAGCACTTGGAGAAATTAAGACACTTCAAGAATTAACCCGAAGTCTAAAATATTCTATTAATTGGGAATAAATTCCTTACAGTGGTTAAATGTATTCAATCACTTTATTTATCATTTATTTATCTATTCATTTATTCAAGAAATATTTTTCAGTCAGCACTGAATTATGCATTAAGAAATTACTGTCAACAAAAATAAGTTCATGGCCACAGATGATTACAATGCACTATTCATGCCATAAATAGCTATTTACTCAACAAATATTTATTGCATGCTCCCTATGTTTCAAATACTATAATGGTCACTGAGAATACAGTATTAAAAAACAGATATGGTCCGTGTTCTCATACTAACTATATTCTGGTTAGGGAAGAGATACTTTAAAGTATTAATCTTGTAAGAAAATATTATTATTAATAGCAGAATTACTCCATCCAATTGTGGGGCCTGAGGCAGGACTGCAAATGGAGACCATATTCCCATACACGTAAAGAGCTAAAGTTATCAATCAGACTCACAAACTGTTGACTGAAATGTATTCTTTCCTACGCTGACAAATAAGCATTCATCATAACAATTTGTAAAATATTCATTAAACTATAAGATTTTTATGACTAAAATTTAGCAAAGTACTAAAGGTGACTGAATCTAGTTATCATTGCTTATTTTTTTCACATTCTGTTAATGGGTCAGTTATCTTGTGTTCATAATATGATTAAAAAATTCATAGTTTATAAACAATTATATCATTACTCCTTTGAATTTACTTTTTCTGCTTTCATTTTAGCAAAATCACTAATTAAGCTAATATAAAAAGTCACATAAATCATATTTTATTGGCAGCAATGATCTAAAGAATTCAGAAATAAAATGTAATTGGATTCAAATTGTATAAAATTTAAGTGTCATAAAAATATGTCAAAGCAAATTTTAAAAGTTGAAAAACAAATTATTTATATAATATACTAAATCATTACTTTTCTAAAATTCAAAATTACCTATTGCAATAAAAGGGAGAATACTAGTTATAATTCTATTGAAATTATTTTAAGAATTTCATTATATTTTATATAAATATAAAATATATTCATTTTAGTTTTATAATATTTATATCTGTATTATATTTTACATATATATAAACAATATAATTCTGGTATTCATTGTTGAATCACTGTAGGATCCTGATTCTCATGTTCTTTCTAGACCTATTCATATTTAAATTTAAGACAAAAATACAGCTTTTAATATTACGAAATATTTCTTAGTTGTCATGTGCAACTATTGCATATAATTTGCTGTATTGTGAGTATTTATGGAACCACAAATGAGACCATGAAGTAGGAAAATGGGCACTTAGCACTTTGGAGAAATTATGTTTTATTATGTAAGTATCTACTGCATCCATATTCTCTGAGAAGGAGGATTTGACAAGTTAATTAATGTGTCTTTTTTATACCGAAAGCGCAGAAATGTTAATCTCTGCTGTTGGTAGTGGCACGAACTGAAAACTCTTGCACCAATTGGACAAAATGTAGCCTTTGCTTTGAAAACAAAGGTAAATGATTGTTGAAATATGTTTCTTTGAGCCTAAATGTAGGCAGTCTCAAGGGGAGATAAGAGTTATAGGCTGTGTCAATGGCTGGCAAATTTTTCTGTCATGGGCCAAATAGTTTTGTCTTTCTGGGCCGTTTGTAACAAATACCCAACTCTCTCATTGTAGTGCAAAAGCAACTGTAGACTATGTATAAATGAATGAGCATAGCTGTGTTTCAATAAAGCTGTTGTGATTTGTCTGTGTCCCCACCCAAATCTCATCCTGAATTGTAGCTCCCATAATTCCCACATGTTGTGGGAGGGACCCAGTGGGAGATAATTGAATCATAGGGGCAGTTATACTGTCCTCGTGGTAGTGAATAAGTCTCATAAGATGTGATGGTTTTATAAGGGATTTCCCTTTTCCCTTGGCTCTCATTCTATCTTGGCTGCTGTCAGGTAAGACGTGCCTTTCACTTTCTGCCATGATTGTGAGGCCTCCCCAGCCACATGGAACTGTGAGTCCATTAAACCTCTTTTTCCTTATCAATTACCCAGTCTCGGGTATGTATTTATCAGCAGTGTGAAAATAGATTAATACAAAAGCTTTATTTGCAAAAATAGGCAGGCTGGGTCTGGCCCAAAGAGCTGTGGTTTGCCACCCCCTGTGTTGTGCTACGCCCCCACTGAACATTGAATCTCAAGTGGCAGAAGTACCCATGTCTCCTTTAATAAATGTATCATGGGTGTGGTATTAATATGCTGAAGTTTCAGGTGCAGAACAGAGGCCTGACTGCCCAGTTCTAAGGGATGATTTGTTAATAGAACAGGGTAAAGAGTTTAGATTTTATTCCAAGTAGGATAACAAGCCTTTGAATGGTGTTCAGCAGGAATATGATATACTCTTAGTTATGTTTTAAAAAGATCCCACTGCCTTATGTTTGGAGAACAAAGAAAGTACTATGAAAGCACAACAAAGAGACAGAGATTAATCCCTCTAGAGGAAAGCAATAAACGTTTCACAGAGCAGATGAAATTTATTTGAGTCATAAAGGTTAAGTCAAGGAAAGGCATGTCGGGCACAGGGAATAGTATGTGTATAAGCAGACAATCAAAAGAGCCTCAGCATGTATTGGAGATGATTTTAAAAATTCAAACTGACTAGAAAAACATGTGCATGAGGCATGTGGCAGGAAATAAGACTGAAAAACTAGGTTGGATTTTTGTATGCTACAAATGGGGCATTGAACTGTGAGAAACAATTAAGGAACTGGCTAAGTCTTTAAGTGGGTATGGTGAGATTTTATTTATAGTTAGAAATAACTGTATTTCTCCATGGGACTGGAGAGTGGATAAAGGACTGGAATGTGAGACATGGATACCTGGTTGTACAGTGATTCAAAAAGATGGGTGATGAAAATCAGAAATGAAGGCATGGCTGTGGGAACACAAAGCAGGAGTGATAGTTTCAGAGGATTCTTTGGCAATAATACGAGATTTGATTAATGGTTTCATATTGGGGATGAATAAAAGGAGGGATGACTCTGATAACTACCTAGAAAATGTGGAAGCAGTGACACCTTGCTCTGTGGTGGGAGGAGAGGTAGAAAAGGAGAGAAACATAATGACTTGTGTTTTGGACACCCTAAGTTGAATTTGAGTTTAGACATCCAGATGCAATGTATAGTAGAAAGTTGAAGGATGTAGCAATACTTGGTATCAGCAGAGGGTGGATAGTAGCTGATGCCACAAAGAGTCTCAGAAAACCCAGGGAAATTCCAAACACCTGACTCTGTAATTAAAATTGACATTAACATTAACCAATGGGGAACAGACTGAGAAGAGGTTAAGAAAACGGACTCTTTCTAATCCTGACAGTAATTCTGTGGCTAAGTATGCTTCATTCATTGTCTTATAGGGGAGGTGGCCAAACAGTGGTATGGGACTATCTTCCTCACATTACAAAATAACTTTAGTAAAGTGTAATTTACATGTATAGTCTAAACATTATGTCCACTATAAAAGAGGAGATAAAATTCTAGGAGAGAACTCCTCTAAATATATTGATTTTTTAAAAGCACTGTTTGTGATACATTGTGCCACATCAAAAAGTGTGAGAAAAAATTAATCAAGATCATAGTTAACTATTATTTCTCAAAATATAATATTTCTTAAGTTACATTTTTAAAAAGTGACTCAGTATTCTCTCACATCAGTGATGACAGATTGGTTTTCTCTGCCTCAAATTTATCCCATTCTGTCTTGTCTTGTTCCTAAGGATGCTGCAAAATCTATAAGTAAATGTCCATAGCTATGGTGACATGTGTATCAACCAAGAAATAAATATTGCTTACCTGCCTGCAATATAAAGGAATTTGAGAAGCAAAATCTCCTTCACTCATTGATTTAAAACTAGTTGAGTGAGTACTATGTGCCAGGAACTGTGTTAAATGTGAAAGATAAAATGATGAAACCCTTTACCAGAACTTACAGTTCAGTAAAAACAAAAGAAACAGAACACAAATGAAGTAGAACTTAAATTCTATTCACTTTTTATATAATGATATAATCATTCCAAAATCCCAGCTGTGCAAAGTACAAGTTCTAAACCATTATATGTGTTTATTAACTTCTCTGGTTTTTCCTCTGGGAAACTGACATAATTTTTGTCTACCCCAGAGCTTCTGTGAGACTTAAACATTTATAAAGCAGTAAGCAAATATCTAACACTTAGAAAGCTTTCTTATTTTCTTGATGTAGGCATTTATTGCTATACATTTACTTCTTAAAACTGCTTTTACTATACCCCATACATTTTCATAAGTTGTGTTTACATTTTTGTTTATCTCAAGACATTTTTAAATTTTGCTTTTAATTTGTTCTTTAATCGATCGGTTGTTCAGGAGCATGTTGTTTAATTTCCATATGTTTGTGAATTTTCTGAATTTTCTTTTGTTATTTGAAATAATTTCTCTATTTTGGTTTCCATTTGCAAGGAATCCTTTTTTCCATCCCTTAACTTTCAGTCCATGTGTTTCCTTAAAGGTGAAGTTAGTCTCTTGTAGGCAGCATATTGTTGGATCATGTTCTGTTTCGTTTTCCTTATTCCTTCAGCCACTCTATGTCTTTTGATTGGAGAATTTAATCTCTTTATATTTAAGGTAATTATTGATATGTAAATACCACTGCTATTTTGTTAATTGTCTTATTGTTTTATAGATCCTTGGTTCCTTTCTTGCTATCTTCCTTTGTGATTAGGTGATTTTCTCTAGTGTTTTGCCAAGATTCCTTACTGTTTATCTTTTGTGCATCTACTATTGGTTTTTGCTTTGTGGTTACCATGAGGCTTTTTGATGTTACAATTTACATCTTTTTATATTGTACATCAGTTAACATATTATTCTAGCTCTTGGTATTTTTAATACTTGTCTTTTAGTCATCACACTAAAGACATAAGTGATGTACACACCACTATTACAGTATTAGAGTACTCCAAATTAACTGTCTGCTTACTTTTATTTATGAGTTCTGTACTTTCAGATGTTTTTGTGTTACTCATTAGCATTTTCTTTCAGCTTGAGAAACTCCC
This sequence comes from Pan troglodytes, assembly GCF_028858775.2. NCBI lineage: Eukaryota > Metazoa > Chordata > Mammalia > Primates > Hominidae > Pan > Pan troglodytes. Next base: position 107,664,069 of record NC_072412.2, on the reverse strand, counting down.
TTTACTATTTCTTGTAAAACAGGTCTGGTGATTATGAACTTCCTTCAACTTTTGTTTGTCTGAAAAACTCTGCTTCTCTTCATTTCTGAAGCACATATTTGCTGGATATGGTATTCTTGGTTGACAATTTTTTTTTCTTCACCACTTCAAATCTATCATTTCACTTTCTCCTGGCCTATAAGGTTTCTGATGAAAAATTCACTGCTGCCTTATTGAAATTCTCTAATACATGATTTGTTTTTTTTTTTCTCATTACTTTTAGTATCCTCTCTGTCTTTGAAAAATTGGTTACAATTTTTCAATTTTTCAAAAATTTTCAAAAATCCAATTTTTGAAAAATCGGTTACAATATGTCTTGGTATAGTCTTGTTTAGATTGAATCTGTTGACCTTCTCGTACCTGGATATTTATATTTTTCCTGGATTTGGAAAGTTTTTGCTATTTTTTAAAAATAAACTTTCCAGCTTTTTATCACTCTCTTTTCTTAACTGCCAGGACTCAAACATTTGCTCTATTGATGTTGACCTATGAATCCTGTAAGCTTCCTTTATTCCTTTTTGTTGTTTTTCTTTTCTGATTATATATTTTCAAATAACCTGTCTTTGAGTATATAGATATTATCTTCTGAATACAGATAAATTCTTATGTTGATGCCCTCTATTTCATTTTCATTTCATTAATTGTATTTTTCAGCTCCAGAATTGGATTAATTTTTAAAATAATTTTAATCTGTTAAACTTTTTGTGTTGGTAATTCATTGTTTTCCTGATTAACTGAATTGTTTCTCTATTTTCTTGAAGTTCATTGAGCTTCCTTAAAACAATTATTGTGAATTTTTTAAAGCATTTAATATATCTCCATTTCTTTGTGTCAGCTACTAAGAGATTATTATGTTCTTTTGGTGGTGTTATGTCTCTGGTTTTTCAAGCTTCTTATTGACATTGATGTGTATGTATTTGGTGGAGTATTCACCACTTTCAGACTCTACTGGCTAGTCTTGCTGTGGAAAGACCTTCCTTTATGGGAGAGAGGGGATGTGAGAATGCTTGCTGGTTGTGGTGCAGCAGTTCTGACACCAGTAAGGGTGCCGCTGTGTAGTGTTTGTGTAGCTCTATCAGCTAAAGTCAGAGTTGGCAAAGGTTGCAGGGATCCTCAGCAGCCAACACTGTGCTATCCATAGTGGTAGTGAGCACTGGTAGGGTATTTGGTGGTGAGGGCTGCCAAAGTCCTCCTGATCCCTTTTCTCACAGTGGGGAAGTTATGGCTCAGCAGGTCCTTTGGGGCACTGGGTCTGGCTTGTGGGTTCACTTGAAGTGGCAGTGGCAGTGGTGTCTGATTTGTGGTTCCTGTGGATCTGAGGCCTGAAGTACAGGCATGCACAGAGTTTCTGTGGCTCTGGGATCCGGGAAAGTAATGGCAATGATGCTCAGGGTACAGGCACTCCCCACTACCATTCTGGTAACATAGTGTGAGACATGGATACTTGTGGAGCAGCAAAGAGATCTGGAAATGAGATCACAGATGGGTGAGAGTTAAATGTTGGGGTAGGGCCTAGCTCTCTATAGCAGCTGAGCCAGTGCCTGGAACATGGGCACATGTGATGAGATGTTTCACACTGTGGGCCCCAGAGCTAAGTCCTCACTCCGTGTGCCTGAGACATGAGTGGGCTTAACGCAGCCACCAAGCCTGGGCCTGTAATGTGGGCACTTGCATATTGACCACAGCTCTGAGACTGAGATATATGGTGGTTTGGGAGATGTGGTAGCTAATTTCCTGAAGCAACTTAATACAGCTGTGCAGCCATACCTGTCTCTGGTGTTCCCCATCAAGAATGGCTGTTGGTTACCTCAGTGGCAAGATATGCCAGTAACCTCTGCAGATTAGACCATGGGCTGATATTGATAGGTCCACCTTTCTTCTTTGGTCCTAGTGTCTCCTGGTGTCTCAGGTATGCTGATCCCACCAGTGATCCTTTCTGTATCAATATTCTATGTATTTTTTTCTCTCTACTGTATTGCTGCCAATTTTTTCATGAGCCCTTGAGCCTTCCTTGGGTTTATCTGATTTGTGAGTAGCTATCTGCGCTTTTTCTTTTTGTGTGTGTGGGATGAAGTCTTGTCTCTTACTCTACCATATTTGTGACATCATCTTGGTGACTTGGTGTAGTCCACTATTTACATTGAGTCTTAAGGAATCTGTAGATTTATTAATTAATTTTATTTCTCAATCCTCATTATTAGACAGAACATCAGCTTATTCCTAAGAAATATATGGGCATCTTGAAAGCTATCAGTTGTTGGATGTTTATAGGGTGCCAGGTGTTCAATGTTTGTAGTTGGTACAAGTTCTACAATGATCTGTAAAAGTTCGTGGTTATGGTGATGGAAGAGATGATGACCATAAAGTGTGACTCCAAAACTATATAGTTTTGTTTCTTTGCTTATAAGAGCTTCCCCATCCCCCAAGGTGGTTTTATGTATAAGATACAGAAAGCTTTTAGTTTTATGAGTCTATTAATCTATTTATCTATACTCTCTCCTGATACAGATGGAAGGATAAGTACATCCTAGAAATTTCTCATTTATTTTCCTCTTAACACATTTGAATCATCCACTCAGCCTTGAAAGGAAATAAAGTACCTTGGACTTTGCCTTGTTCTTTCCATATATTTTTATAGCTTTTATAACTAAGAAATGGAACACTAAGTCTCAGCAGCATGTTGCTGAAATAATGTCATTGTGTTAGTTTGCTAGGAGGGCTGTCATAACAAAGTGTCCCAAACTGGTTGGATTAAGCAATTGGAATCTATTGTCTCACTGTTGTGGAGGTTATAAGTCTGAGATCTAGGCATGAGTGGGGTTGGTACCTTTCAGTCATATGAAATAGAATATGTTTGATGCCTCTCCCCTAGATTCTGGTTGTTTGCCGTCAATCTCTTTTGTTCCTTGGATTGTGGACAGCTCTCTCCAGTCTCTTCCTTCATGTTCACATGACATTGTGTGTTTGTGTGTGGGGGGGTGCGTGTGTGTAAATTTTCCCTTTTTATAAGGATGCTAGTCATATTGCATTAGGGACATATTCTCCTCCAGTATGAGCTCATCTTAATTTAACTAATTATACCTGTAATAATCTTATTTCCAAATAAAGTCACATTCTAAGGTACTGGTGGTTAGAACCTTAATATATGAATGAGGAGAGTAAGATGCAAACAGTAATGCTCAGGCAAGCAAACAATGTTTATTTAATGATGATTTGGACTTTTGGAACTCCAATTCTGTCTCCTATTTTTTTGTTGTTTTGAAGTGAACATATTATTAGAAGACTCAAAATCAGTAATCCCATTCAAACAAAAAGAAGGGTTTCACAGTGACAGTGAGGCCCAATGACACTGGGTGTGCAGTCCTGGAATAATGATTTTAAAGTCAATAAAAATTTGATTTTCAGATTTATTTTTGTCTAGAAAGAGCACATTTATTGACTGGTTAAAACTCAGAATGTAGAGGTAAAAGAAAGGACATTTAATTGTGCAAATCAAAGTTTGTGTCTTTTATTTAAAAATTATATATAGCCTATAAGGACTTTCTGGCATGTTCAAAATTAATATCCTTTCATATTTATATTGATTGTATTTTTTTCCTAAAATTTTCCTTTAAAATGGTTGATTGGAGTTTCTTTGACTATTGATTTTTTACATTGTTTTCTCAGGAGACATATGTCTTAGTTTTTTATTTCGTATCATAATTTTTGCCCTTTTTTGGAATCTAACTTTTTTCTCCCATTATCAGCTGAAATACAGCAATATCAAAAGACTGCTGTTTTAGGAAGGGAAGTTATTCCGATTTAAATAATTAATGTGACAGTATCTGAGGAATTAGAGTTGGAATCCAGAGTAATCAATAAGAGAATCCTCTTTTTCTCCATAGCTGGGGAAGCAAAGGCTAAATAACATAAAGAATGTGCCTGAGTGAAGACAGCCTCGGTTCTGGAATTGGGCACAAACTCTGGCTACTATAAGTTTCCAAAGGTCAATGTCATTCTTCCCCTGGGAATGTCTTCCCAGTGAGTTATTTCAAATAGCATGGGCCTGCTCCTTCTCATACAGGTGCAGCATCATCATCCCCAGCAGGTAGCACTTACGTGGCACTAAGTATTGCCCAGATAGGATGAGGAGTGGAAACTTAATTCTGGATTTGGAACTGGAAGACTTTCAGATCTGTCATACACGACAGTGGGCAAGTCACTGAACTTCTAAGCCTTAAGTGACTCCAACTCTAAGATGGAAATTATAATTTACCTCCAAATGTTGTGGGCATAAAACATGGAAACCAAAGTGAAAGATGTAACAAAAAATGAGAGTTACCGTATACTAACCGCAAGGTATCAGGCACTCTGCAAACTCTTCTTCATGTGTCCATTATCCCATACAATTTTCACAGCAACCATGCAGTACAGGTATTTATTATTCCCTCACACCCCCTTTTTTAGAAGACAAAAAATAAGATTGGTACTTTTCCTAAGATCGCAACAGCTTTTGAACAACAGAGCAAGGTTATGACCTAAGAGCCATGCTGTTTCCTCATCTACCACATCATTAAACACCTTGAACTGGGCCATTCAGCCAAAAGAAACCCAGTCATAGAAGCCTGGAGCAAGTCGTTTCATGGAATACAAACTCTTTTAATCTCTTCGGAGTAAACTTCCGTTAAATATAAGAACTTTATATCAGCTGCTACTTTTTTTTTTTTTAAACAACTAAGATAATAAACCAGGCTTAGAAAGTCTCCTTCTAAAGCAACTGGCACCATACCAACTAAAAGGGTCCATACTCTTTTCTCATAAAAATATATTTTTTGCTTCTAAATAGAAGACATGAAAAGTGGGTTTAAATTTCCTTTTTAATGTTGAGAAAAACTATTTGTAAAGATGATTTTTTTTATTATACTTTAAGTTTTAGGGTACATGTGCACAACGTGCAGGTTTGTTACATATGTATACATGTGCCATGTTGGTGTGCTGTACCCATTAACTCGTCATTTAGCATTAGGTATATCTCCTAATGCTGTCCCTCCCCCTTCCCACCACCCCACAACAGGCTCTGGTGTGTGATGTTCCCCTTCCTGTGTCCATGTGTTCTCGTTGTTCAATTCCCACCTATGAGTGAGAATATGCGGTGTTTGGTTTTTTGTCCTTGCGATAGTTTGCTGAGAATGATGGTTTCCAGCTTCATCCATGTCCCTACAAAGGACATGAACTCATCATTTTTTATGGCCACATAGTGTTCCATGGTGTATATGTGCCACATTTTCTTAATCCTTTAAAACATTTCAATCCTTATTTTGTCCTGAACAGGCCAGTAATTTTTTTTTTAAAGGTATAGCTAAATCTTCCTCAAGAGCAGAAATGATTACAATGAGAATCTTTGAGGTTTGCATTATTACTCTAATTATTCTTAAACCAAAATTTTGAAGCTGCCAAGATATATGTATGTGTATGTGTGGGATGGTAGGAAGGGGATAAAATGGTTAATTTTTTATATAAAGCAAAAATGACCTTTTTGGATGACATTTCCTGCTGTCCATATGTATTATACTTCTAAATTTTCTCATTTAAATATTTTGTTCTCTTCTTATCTAGGCTACAACCCAGAAAAAATATAGTATTTATTCAGTTTTATGTGTGAATTTTCCATTTGGAGTATACTTCGCCAATTCCTGTCCGGAGTTGTATGATTTTGATTCTTTGAATACTATAAAATAACACACAACAATTTTGTGCTAAAACGTAACACTAACCTGACACCTCCCCAATAGATCCATCTGCTCAGATGGTTTGGTGACCAATTAATATTTTTTTCTTAAGTACTTATGACAGCAGTACCCATGAAGAGACATTCATTATTGGAGTGGCAACATTTATTCTAAACTAAATTATCAATGTAGAAATTATGCTTCAAATATAGCAAATGCATTTATTTACATTTTTAAAATCATCTCTTGCTAATGGTAGAAAAGATATTAGGGCTTTTCATCTATCCACCTGTACTTTTCAACAATTTTCTGAAGATGTGATAAAGTAATTTCAATAAACCTTTTTAATATATTCCACCTTTTATTGGATATCACCATCAGCACTCACAATGTGTTAATTGTGTCATTTGAGGTAGGAACAATGAAAGCAAAATGGTAGTTTAACAGAACGGTGCATTAAATTGTCAAATAAAGATTTATGACTAAGACCCCAGATTTAACCCTGGGTATCTATACTCACTTTTCCTATTTGACGCAACATCATACTCCTGCTTTTTGTGGTTCCCCATTTAATTCATGTTTCTTTAAAATAGTAATAACATGTGAGAGCTTTTCTCTTAGTGTTCTTTATATTAATAAACTCAAAAATATTTTCTGACAATAAGCATTAATTTTCCCACATCATTATGCACAAGCTTTAATATTAATAATGTTTATTTGTAGGTGTAGTTAACTACAATCTATCTGTGTTTATAATTCTATGGTATTGATATATGGTTTTCATGTTAATAATTTTCGTGGAATTATCTTTCCAGAAATCATCCCCGTAGGAATTGACTAGAGAGAGGCTTAGGAAAAAGGAGTTAGGGGGTTGGGTAACTGGAGAGTCAGTGTTTCCTGCCCAGGCAAGAATAAAAGGCATCTCTTTTTTTCTTGCGCGAGAAGTGGGAGTTAGAGTAGTGGTAGATCTTGACATTGACAAAAGTCCTTAAGAACCTGCCAAGGATTTACCACTTCTCTAACCCTCACAAGATCAATCACTTGGTAATTGCTGTGATAACAACTCAGCAATTACCAAGTGATTGGTTTTGTGAGAATGCTTGTTCAGCTCTTCTAGCCATTCCTCACAGGCTTGTCAGACCCCGGGCCCTTCTGCATGAATGACATGCTTAATGCTGTAGTGCCTCCAAGTAACTACCAGATGGACTATCCTATAGATGGCAGAGCAAAGATTTTCAGGCTGAATTCAGTTGCTTTAATCACACAGTTGATTTGCTGAACTTAAAACTTACAACCAGAATGAATGGGAAAGAGATGTAGATAATTACACATCTCTAAACTGTATCAGGGATCAAATATGATTATGAACCAGATACATACAATTTGTGCTTTTTCGTTTTCAAAGATCCCTATGTACAATGTAACATGTTCTGCATTTCCATTATTCTGCCACTGCATGGTCTTTTAATTTTTTTTCTAGCTTGTTAAGAAATTTTCATGATAGAGATCACAGTTGCTCCACAGTAATCAAAATCAGACAATGAGTTGTCCTGATGGTTTCTTTATATGTTCCCTGAGTTCTTCTACCACAGCCTTCTGTGCCATTTTATATTTTCTCCTCACCTTTTATGAAATTCTAAAAACCTAATATTCGTGAAAGAGATCAAGCATTCCTGTTTCAGGCATCCTGTGAAAATTGAAACTTCTGTGTGTATTTACATATATTTATATCTATGGTTACAGCTTTTTTTTTTTCATCTGCATAGCAGTTTTCTTTCCAGTCATCCCTAAAGGATGTATATTTAGCTGATGTGACATACTTAGTCTACCTCTGTGTGCACATAGATGCTTGATGGGAAGTGTCTGAGACAACTCTTGAAACTTCACCCTATAATGTATATTTTAACTACACAAATTGAATATCAAAATTATTAGATGAATAAAATTCAATTGACACTCTCAGACTCTGAGGTCAGCTTAACAGACATGGATGGGGAACGTCAGTGAGGTTGTAGACACATGTTTTTGCCACTATTGCTGTGCTGTTCTTGTATAAGAATGAGGATGAGTAGACACCTCTATTTGCTGGCCATGGTAGCAAGTCAGAGTACCCCAACATCGGCAAAATTTCTCCAATAGATCTAGAGTATTTTGGTAGACATATGTCAATATTTCCATTAAACTGTAAATGATCTACATGCATCTGGCCAAATATAATGCTTGAAATTTTGATGTTGGAAAGTTGTGGGGGACTGACGATGTGTATCTTTCTTCTTCTTGAGTGGTGGAGGATGGTGGAAGGTAATTTGAGATTGTTTTCCTCCTGAAAGTGCCTTTTACAGCAATTAAATGGCTTTGAGAGATCATGGGTTTGGAAATAATTAAGATGATGATCACTTTAAGGCAGTTTTTAAACTGTGTTTAACTTAATGCTTCAGAGTATCTCCAAGCCACCTGAAACTTATAGAAAATTTTGTGCATTTTTTTTTTTTTTAAGAAAGAGGAGACTTCGCTTTTATTCCTTTCTCAACAGATCGAGGATCTGGCAAATAGTTGCCCCTAGGATGCCCATTAGGTTGAACATGTAGGACAGGTTTTTATGGACTACTACTAATTTATTTATATATGTTTCTCTTCCAAAAGTTCATTTAATAAAAGCAGTGTTGTTGTTTTTTTTATCATTGCAATCCTCTTTTGCAGTTTAGGGGAGAAACAATAGGAAAGGAATCAGTTATCTTTTAGGGGTAATTAGCAGTTAGGACAGCATCTACCAGGAGGAGGAGAGTACCTGTGTAAGTCAGGATTCATTTGGAAAGTACCTCAACTTCAGCTCCCTATGGAGTCACGGGGGATATCAGTGGCCAGTCAGCTGGCCAACCTGGTCTTGACCCCAGGTGAGATGAAGTGGAGGAAAGCACATGTTCCAGCTGTATCTTCTGTGCAAATAGATTTCAAGACAAGTTAGCATGGCTGGCCAGAGCCACCTTACTTTGGGCATTGGCATTCACATTCCAGTGTCATTTCTGCGCAGTTCCACTCATAGCTTCCCAGAGTTAAAGCTTAACAGAACTTGAGCACTGTAATTTCAGAGATCCTTCTGATTGCTGCACTTGTACAAGGATGGTGCAGCAGCCATGACAACAATCCAGTTGCTAGGTAGGATGTGGTAGCCGCACTGATAGTCCACATGCATGCCAGTTAAGCTGGCCTTTGGGCTGGAGACCATCTAAAGTGAGACCCAGAGAGGTTAAATGGCTTGCCCAAGATCAACAAGATAAATACTGGAACCGTGGGAAGGAAAGGCCAGATTTCCTAGTTCCTAATCTAGTTTCATGTTTCTTATATGGCTCACTGTTTCGGTTGGGTATTTGCTTTTACCCTGTTTTGCACTTTACTGGCCTTATTTGAGAAGGTTTTCCATTTTCATGTCCCATACTGCATTTTACCTCTTTTTAATTTCTCCCTCAAACCTGCCTTTAGAGTTATACCCCAATTTGATCCCTCTAGGGGAAAAATGTTCCACTTTCATCCACTGTCAAGTACTTGCCCTTCTAAAAAAGAAGCAAATTGTTTGGAGGTTTTGCCTCAGTGTTTAGCAAAGTATCTGGCCTAGAGTAAGCGTTGGATGAAACCTATTGTTTGACAGTTATTAAACAATTGTGGTTTAATGCAGCCAGGTTCCAATTGGAAGAATAAGTCATCTGAGTGGTTAGTGGCTTTAAGTACGATTGAGGAAAAGTCCTGAGAAGAACAAAGACCACTAAAATATAAAGGTGACCTTGGGTGCTTCATTTTGCTTATCTGGATTGTGTTATTTAATAAAGGAGTCAATATCAACACCATTTTCCTGCAAGGTTGTTTTAAGGATTATATGCGTATGAATGGACATGACAGATTAAAAGAGCAATATAAGACATTAATTATTTCTTTTTATGATCAGCACTAATGCTATTTGCTAGAATGCAAAGATAAATATGGTCCTGACCCTGTCATTCAGAGGCTCATATTTTTCTCTTTATCCATTCGTCTGTCTGGTAAATTCGTGTTTTTTAGTCCAGTGATTCTCTTGGCACAAATGTCTGAGATATTTTTGTTGTCACTGCTGGAGGTTTGCTACTGACTCTTGCTGGTACTGCATATTCTACAATACGCAAAGCCCTCTGCAACAAAGAATTGTGCAGCCCCAACTATCCATAGTTTTGAGAGCGAAACAACCTGCTTTTTGAATAAAATCATCTGAATAAAATTGACTGACTCACTAAAAACATTAGTTCTCTGTTTTTTGTATTCTCCTAAAATATACACAGACATGTGTTGGCACATCACTAATATTAGAGAGATTATGTTCCATTTAACCGCAAATCCGCAAGGGCAGGGGTTTGTCTTTTTTACCTTTGTGCTTACATGGCCTTCACACATATTGGACACAGCATTCACTTGTTTATTCATTCATTCTAGACATTTTTGGCTTTGAGCATCTACTATATGCCAGGCCCTGTTCTAGGTTCTGAGGATATATTAATGAATAAAAGAGACATGTTGGAAATTACATTCCAACAGGTGGAAGTACTTACTGTGACAGGTGCCTCTTAGAGTTAATATTAAATACAAGAATAGACAAGGTCACTGAGGAACAATGATTCTGACCTTCTCAATTCACTGAGCTAGACTGCAGTGTCTCAGAAGTGAGAAACAGCTGAGTAGATTGTACTAATTTATTGATAATGATATGAATTTGTGTACATTTCACAGGTTAGTGTCATGCATGAAAGTGCCTGTTTTACTAAGTGATAAAATATTTGTATAAGCATTCCTTGTCAGCTGCCATGCAGATGCAGACTGCCTCATCACCATGTTTAATGCCACATAGGCGTTCCTATCATGTGCTAGGTAGTAGGTGAACCAGAACTCAGATGTGAAAATTGATTCAGTCTTTTACAAACGAATTTAGGCATAAGGAAATGACTAAGGAAGGAAAGTTTGCTCTTCTTTGAGTATGTTCGTTTGTTACCAAACATTTTGTTGTGTTGGATAGTGAGATGAGTCCTTTAAGTGAACTTTGGCTGGCCGGTCACAATATTAAGATGTGCATTCTCAAGCAATGGAACTTAGGAGACTTGTGAAGGAGAAATGTGAAGGAAATTAGAGACTTCACTGTGGATGCTGATGGAATGTGAGGAAATCATGTCCAAAGGTAGGGTCTGAAAGAACTTTCACCTAGATAGGTAGTTCTCTCTCCCCACTCCCAAGGAGACACTTCTAGAAGAAAACAAGGAAGCACTTCTGGCTTTTATGAGGTTAAGGACGTTCCCCCATCCAGATGTCTTTTACAGTGAAAGACAGTTCTGCACACAGAAGTCATTGCTCTGCACACTCTGACTTTCAAAATTCCTGTTCTAGTTCAAGTAAAGGAAACATTTTTTAATAAAATCTCTCTCTCTTTTTTTTTTTTACATGGAAACACAAAGTAATTTTTGCATGGCTTAACATACACTGTTGTTTTTTTTTTAAGAATTCACTTACCATGTAAATCAAAAGAAGGTCATACTATTTTTGTTGATAATTTTACCAAAAGTTCACCATTTTGAAAAATCTTATCACAAATAGCAATAGGAATAAAACATATCAGCTTGAATTTATAACTGTCATAGTCATAATGACTCTAATTTCACACTAATTACACTCCCATTTTTCTAAAGTTTATTCTATAACTTTACAACATATAGTTTACAAGGTAGTTAACTATTATTTCTTCTAGGATAGTCAAACTTGATCATTTATATATTGAGATGCACATTCTTTTTAAATAATTATATTTTTCTTGCTCTTTTATAGTTAGGACATTAAATTAAATTTTTAAAAAATATGTGTGAAGAGAAAGTTATATAAATTTTTTTTTCAGATTGGCAAATAGGTACAACATACAATATTTGTTTGTAAAAGGAGGGACTGGAGCTACTAGATTAGAAATCACCGACTTGAGTGGAGTTCAATTCAATTCATTATTTGTTGAGCACCTGCTGGGTATGGTAGGGTGGGTAAGTAAACATTGGCTGTACCTCAACAGGTGCACCAATCTGTGATTAGGTAAGCGATTTTTTGCTACCAAGAATAAGAAATATGGTAGCTAAGACCTCAATCTTAATGAGGATCCAAGCACCTTAAAGTCTTTGCAAAATGAGTCAGAGCACAAATTAATCAATAGAGAACCACTGGACCCAACAGAAACAGCAGACAGGCACTGCAATTTTCCCAGGTACCCCCAAATTGATTGCCCAGAAAGATAAAGTAACAAAAATGCATGTCATAGCTTTTCACTTATGTGTTTCCACCAAGATTCAATAGCTTTCAGGGCTTTAACACACGGAAGCAGAATTGGGAAATTAACACACTGACAGCCAACAAATATCCATCCAATTTGCCATGTCCAATATATCCTACAAAGAAGCTTTCCTAGCGTTTCACTGTATTTTTGTGACATGATTGCAAAGTAGTTTTTATTATCTACAGTTTACAGATGTGTAAGTCAGGGCTCAAAGACATAGAGTGACATAAGACTCTTCGTTACTGTTTCTGTAGCAACTGTCATTGTGGAAATGCAAGATTTTCTGAAATTTTTGACGGTATAGCTGTCAATTTGCTGAACATTTAATCAGCACCCTCTATGTAAAAAGGTATTGTATACCTGGAGATGTAAGAGAAAAAAAGACAAATATGATTATTTGCTCCGCCTACAACTAGTAAAATGTGAGCTAATAAGGAAGAAATACTTGATCATGAGGATTATAGGGGAGAATATAAAAAGCTCAACAGTACAAAGGAAACAACCCACTAGGGAGCAGAGGAGCAAGAGAGACATTTTTAGAGTAATGGGAGATCTCTGTGATCTTCACAGAGATCACAATTTGAAAGAGGCTTGAAGAACGGATAGGATTTTTGTTGCTGTTGTTGTTTATTGAAACAACAACTCACAGGTAACATTTTCAGAGAGGCCTGTAGTTTGATTTGACTTTTAGAGCCCTGGAACGTGATGCGTGCTGAAGAGGATTTTTTTTTTTAACATGTAAACACAAAGTAATTTTTGGTTTGTGTCTCAATGGCAGCTTTTAGGCTGCAGAGTAATGAGCCTCGAAGCAGAATTACAGGAAGAAAACTCTAGAGTTTACACAGAGGATGGATTTCTCTGACTGAGGAAGCCACCCAAAGGATTAAAACCCCAAAAGTACCACATCTTCTTTTCAGCGGATAAGATACTTTTCAGGGAATTACATCCCCTAAAGAGAGAGATTTGAAGTCCCTACCTCTGGTGCCTATTAATGTGACCATATGTGGAAATTGGGTCTTAGCAGACGTAATCAAGTTAAGATGAAATCATCAGGGTGGGCCATAATCCAATATGACTGTTATCTTTATAAGAAGAACATTTGGACACAGGCACATCTAGAATACCACGCGATGACAGAGGCAGAGACAGGAGTCAGCACCGCAGGAGCCAAAGAACACCAGGATCGCTGTCAGCCTCTGAAGCTGGGAGAGGGCCATGGGATGGATTCTCCCTCAGAGGCTGTAGGACCAACCTGCTGGCCCCTTGATTTTGGCTTCTACCGCCCAGAACTATGAAACAATGAATGCCTGCTGTTCTGAGCCACGTGGTCTGTAGTACTTCCTTACAGGAGCCCCAGCAGACCCACTCGGAAGCTGTGGGCTTTTTCTCCTCTCGGGATGATATACCACTCCACAAACTCAATAATTTTCCATGTGGTGAAAGGAAAAGAAAGTTATCTTGAAACAGGAGAATGAATGGGAAAATATGAGTGGCTCAGAAAGCTTCTCTTTAATTACTGACAGCAACAAAATAGAGTGAAGATATCAGAATGTGTGGGCGAGAGATGGACTTTAAATCTGAATTGAATTCAAGTTCCAGCTTCCCTGCTGTACCCACTAAGGGACCTGGCTGTGTCATTTATCTGAGTCTCTTTTCCCCTATTACATAATTAGGATAACAGAACATATCTCAAGTGGCTGCTGTGTGAATTAAATGAGCTAATCCATGTCACTACCAGTACAGCACCTGGTATAGTACATACTCAGCCATTGGGATCACTCATGGGAGCATTTGTACTAGTAGAAATAGTATTTATGGGACAGGAAAGTTTTTCCTAGAAGCTAATGTAATACTTTAAAAACTTTATTTCTTAAAATCAAGTATTAATAAATAAAATTTCAATGTAATAGAATTTATATTTCATTTAATCATTTAAAGATATAAAATTAAAAATTAAAACTTTCACACTGGTTCAAAATATGTTGGCTTTATTTTATGAATGACATAAAATGGATCTGACTGTCTCACAGTGGGGGGTAGAAATCCAATACATATAGCAAATACAACCAACTAAAGATTAGTAAGATAAGAATAAAAAAAATTAAGAAGAATTTCTTGCAGGTTTAGGAACATCCCAACTCCCTGCTTAATACATTTGTTGAAAACAAGTTATTCATGATGAATGTGAAAATGTATGGTTTCCATTGTAAAAATCAGAAATCAAGGAAATTAGAGGTAGAAAAATGGATAATATAACTGTTCCCGGGTGCTCCCTGGAAAATGTTTTTCATGTTGATTTATCAATTTTTGCATACCCTAGGAGCAGGCTTCAGTCAGTCTCTTCTACTGTGGTGTTTGTCATTCTATGGTCAAGGAACTTAACAGTTCCTCAAAATGGCTATGCTCACTAATAACATATATTCCAAAACAAACTGTTACACTGGGTGATATTATTCCCTTTCCATTTTTGAGTAAAAGAAGTTAAGATACTTTTAATGGTGGTTGATCCAAACCCATTCATATTTGGCTTTAGAATGGATTTATGATCATATAGTTGAATACGAGCATTTCTAAACTTGGGTAATAAAGCATTTCATGCAAAATAATGCAGTCTTCCTTTGGATCCCAGCCTAGATGTATTTATTTGACTTTTTAGCAATCTCTCTAGCTGTACATTATTTCCTTCTGTACCTCACCTCTTCCACCAAGCAAAAGATCCATTTTATTCATATTCGTATCTCATTTACATTGTTTTTCCTTTCTTGCTTGTTCATACTGGATGTATAAAATGGGGGAATTGACATGGAGTTTGAGATAATATTTGATATAAAGGGAAATTTATACTTTCTAGGGAGTACTGAAGTGAGTTGACTTGCTGTGCATTGGGCAAGCATGGTGTCTATCAAGCCTGAGGACAGGAATGCATTACTAGGCTCAATCCATTTGGATACTGGTCTGCAACGGTTAATGTGCAACTGATTTTCTTTAATAAATGTTTATATAGTCATTTTGAAACAAGACAATTATTAACAAATTTACCAAACTGCTGACTTTTGATGAACAGAGAACCAGGTACCCACTAGGTATTTATTTAGTGTTAGTAGTTGTGGTCCTTTTCATGATCTTTCCCCCATTCCCTTATTTTCTCCTATTGGCAAGAGGGTTTTGCAGATGTGATTATGTTAGGAATATGGATATAGGGAGATTTTCCTGGATTATCCCAGCAGCTCATTATAATTAGGGCTATGGTCCAAGAAGGAGATGAGTTTATGGAGGAAAAGCACAGAGTGATGCAATTTTGCTGGCTTTGAAAATAGAGGAGAGAGGCCATGAGCCAAGGAAGACAGGCAACCTCTACAAACCAGAAAAGGTCAGGAAACAGACTGTTCCTTAGAGACTCCAGGAAGGAACACAACCCTGATTTTAGTTCACTGAGACCTGTGTTGGAATTTTGACATACAGAACAATAAATTTCTGTAGATTAAAACCACTAAGTTTATGATAATTTGATACAGCAGCAACAGAAAATTAATACAATATAATAGAACTATAGGATATACCTTCATAATAAAATCTAGTTAAGAGTTATAGTCTCTCTTTTAATCCATGATAGTAATTAGTCACCAACAAACTCTCAAACACTCAAGAGATAATTTTCCCCAATTGTGCACTGATGAACATGGTTATCCATTAGGGTGATGACTAGATGGAATTTGGAGAGGATGCTACTCTGAAAATATGCTCCCTGTGTATTTTGCTCTGACCATTTTCAGATTTGTGATTGCCAAGCAGGAAAAATCTCCTTTCTTTCCTCAAGTTCATCTTTCCAAGAATTTTAAAACATAAGAGGAAATATTAGCATTCCTTTATCTTTCTCTAAGTTAATATTCTTCATTGCTCTCAAATCTGTGACATAGGAGTCTGCATTTCTCAGAAGCTGAAGGTAGAAATTCATAGCTTTGACCCAAGGTGTGATGTGTTGTTGTTCTTCTTCTTTTTCTTCTTCCTCCTCCTCCTCATCCTCCTCCTCCTCCTTCTTCTCCTCCTTCTTCTGTTTCCTCTTTGATCCAAACTTTAATTTCTTATTGCTTCCTTATATCTTCAGAAATTTCATATAAATTCCATAACTTATGGTATAGCATCATGGAATGCCCCTAGTGACATCATATGATGTTGTTTGGAAAATTGTTTCTGCTCACCACAACCAACCCAGATTGAGCCTGAGCTGCTTCCCTCTCTCCCATTTCAGGAGCACCCTCGAGTGGCTGGAGGTAAACTTTGTCCCTCCTTTTGGTTAGAGTCTCAGTCATGGGACAGATTAATAGTTCTGTGTCTAACTGTCATGTGAACAGGAGGTGTATCCTGCTTAGCACATTGTAGGGACATCTGTGTTGGTGGTGTACATAAGACTGGCTAGCATATCCTCTTTTACCAAGAACACCTTACATATTGTTTCCCACTAGTCATTTTGATGTTGACATAAGAAATGTGATGGACATATCTTTAAACAAAGGCATTGACACTGTGCTTTAGCCCAGTGGTTTTCAGGCTTCAGTGAGCCTCAGAGTCATTATAAGAAGGGCTTGTGAAAACACATTTCCTGTGTCTGAAATACCTGGGATCATGTTTTTCTCTCTCTATTTCCCCACTCCCACATCCCCTCTCCAGCTTACAGCCTGTAGCTGTTACTCTTTTGCTCCTGTTAAAAATTTACCTTTCTGTCCTTAATTTATAACACCTGAGGGATTTCCCTTACATTGATCTTCCCTTCCCCAGGCCTTCCTTTCTGATTCGTGTCCCCTTTATGTGCTCCACACATTCTGCTTCTTTGATCCTTGTCTTTAGCACATTTTCCTGGACTTATCAACACAGCACTTTAGAGCTAGAAGGAATATTGGTGACTGTCTGGTAAAGCAACTGCATTTTTACCTGAGACACAGGTGGAGAGGGACGTATTTATCCTCCGACTCCAGAGAAAGATACTGTAGTAAAAACCTTAAATAATTTTGAAGTGCTAAAAGTTATTAAGATGTTATTACAGAAATATAGCTTCCTTCCTCATGAAACTAAAGAGAGAAGCTAATAATAACTCCAGCAGTGAAAAAGTAAAAGTTAGCAATGCAACGCATTTGAAAATGTTGGCTTCAGGTCCAGGGGAAGCTGTTGATTGATCAACTGTCTTGAGTCATCCAGTGGTACCAGTAGTCACACCTACTACAAGGCCACATGGGACTCTTCCATATACAGGCTAGAGCCCAAGAGCAAGTAGCTAATTAGTATTGAAATGTGTTGCAGGACAGGACAGATAGGGCAAGGGTTGAGAGGCCCTTCCTAGAAACTTCACATTTAAATAAAGCTACCTGGCTTCTTTGTACTCATCTTCATCCAAACACATGGCTGCAAAAAATATAAAAATAAATATAAGTAAATACAAAAAGAGAGTCATACAGTCTCCTCTATTGCCTCTATGCTCACCCCAGATTTCACCCTTGCATATCCTTAGAACCTTATTTCTGATATGAATTTTGTTAACAGGCTCCTATACTGAGACATAGGGCTCTTTTTAGAAGGTGACCAGTGTCTGACTCATCAACTCAGGCATCAGACAACCTCACTTGATTTCTCCGTATTATTTCAAGTTCTTAAAATACATTAAACAAGTCTTAGGATGAGTTTCATTGTTAGTGGATATGGCGCGATGGGGTGGAAACAGCACAGAAGATGGTATTAGACATCCAGGATTCAATTCCAGCCCAGATGCTTGACTTTTAAGAACATCAGGTGCCTCATTTGCAAAATGGAACAATAATGGAAGCCTCAAAATTTTACAAGAACAAAGTGAGACGCTGTTTATAGAGAGTCTGGGGCCATACATTGACTCCAGCAGGTGCTCAAGGGTAATAGTGCTATTTATTTTTAAAGTTTCGTGGCATAGCCATCATCTAATGCCACCAACATCCCTGTGAGGGGCAGGACCAGGACTAGGGTGAGGAGGGTGAGCTGAGTGGTACAGATGTAAGATTGTTTTCTGTTTTTAATTTTAAAATGTGACTTTTTTATCATGGATATTTTTGCATTGATTTTCATTAAAATAGCTCTTATGTTGGAATACTACCTTGGTGACTGATGTTTTGGCACCTCATTACATTTTTGCCCAAGGCTAGTGCCTCACTTGACTCAACTTCATTGCAGCTCTGGTCGGAGGATTAGATGGGAGGAAGACATCTTTCTTATTTCCAGATAGAATGTTTAGATGGCAGCGACCGATGCTGCCACTGTCATCCTCTGTTGGCCTAAACAGCCAATATCATGAAGAAGTCATCTATTTATACAAATCACTTGCTTGATAGCTATGCTTCTAACTCTTAAGAGCCTTCTCATTCATTGTTCTCTCCACAGAGTGAGAAAACATTGTGACTCCATCAGATGTTCCAGCTGACTTGTAATGTGATGACTTGTCATGCTCCATTGAGTCAGCTCTCTCTCATTATGTTGTATCCCAGAGTCCTGGGCTTCTGGAGGGTAAAGTCTCTAGGGAAATTGAGTTGCAGCCTCTACATTAACATTCTCTCCTTTTGTATTGCTGCCACATTATGCAATCTTCTCCTTTCCTGCTGTTAGATAAAATAGCGCATTGATCCCAGAAAGAAGAGAGGCACAGCTGTTGAAATCATGGCAAACACAGAGCTTGCGTTTTCCTCTGCTGTGTGGGCCTCACTTTTCTAGGCTCATTCTCCTGAGATGCAGCATTTTGTAATGAATGGCTTTTCAGGCAGACAGCATGCTGACACTATGCAATATATGGGCCCCACCTCTCCACACTGTACATCTCCATGCTGTGAGCTGAGCTGATAGGAAGTCTTGGTTTCAAGTGCATTGAATTGCAATTGTGAAATTGTTTCAGAGTGTTTTGCTGAAACCAAACAATTCTTTGCAAATAATCTTTAAAATTGATATAAATGCTTTAGAGCCAGTGAGCTTTCTTGCTGAATAGACATTGCATCCTAATATAACTCAGTGCCAGGCACTCCTCTCTTTTCTTAAGCTTATGTTTCAGCATGGGTAGCTCAGATCTTGTCCTGAGAACAGCTTTACAAATCAGGAGAAAGTAATGCTGAGGTGACAAGCCTAAGAGTATAAGCTTTTAAGTCTCTGAAATTTATGGTGTCATTGAGTATGCATGCATGAGTGTGTGTGTGTGTGTGTGTGTGTGCGTGCGCATGCAAGCGTAGGCTGAAATATTGATTTGAATGGGTCTGTTAAGCTTGGTGTTCTTTTAAAATATAGAACACTTCTTTTTCTCCCAGGAATTGATCTAAGCTAAAGCTTCCCTTGTCGTGTGCCCCATCTTAACCACCACTTCTCATGATGATTCTATTGTACAACTATTGTATTTTCTTTGTTATTTTATTTTACTTTATTTGTATACTGGTATATGGCTTTGTTACTATTTGGCACACCATGATTTTCCATGGTTAGTTACAGTAAGATGGGATTCAAAATGTTCTGGGAATCAGAATATGCTTGAGATGTACTGGAAAAGTAACTGATCATGAAGATACTATAAATACTGGCATCTGGATTCATGGAAAGGGATTCCAACTTTTAAAGTTTATGGGTAGGGTATTCAAGGATTTTCTTATTTCAAGGCATTTTTCTTGTGTATGAGGCAATTCCAGAAAGTGAATACACAGTTGTGGTCAAGTGAAGTTTTGATAGTTGTCATGAAGTTTATCCTCTGAAGAGTCTTGGACCACAGTTGGCCCCTGTGAGCTCCTTGTCATTGTTCCTTCTCAGGTAGGCTTCATGAAGAAAGCTCAGGGAATAAAATCTTGGTTGCTTAGAGGTGAAGATCCAGAAGGGATGAATAGGACATAGCTGGGATTACTGCTGCCTTCCCCATAGTCTTTTCCTCATGGACGGCCTCCGCATGGTGCCATCCTGGTACAGCTTGACAGTGCATCTGCAAGGGTCAGTGTTGTTCCTGAAGAGGAGCAAAAAGCCAGTGACAGTGTATGTCCCCTGCCTGGCTCTCCCCCAAACTGTGCCACACTGATATGTGGGTGGCCCACATAGTGCAGCCCTATTGGGGTGTAAGCATTAAAGGACACAAACCAAATACAACCATGCAACAAAATGTGCCTCAGAATAAGTCAAATTCTATACTGGAATTTCCAAATGCCATAGGAAGATAAAAACTATGTCATTGCTCAAAATACCTTAAGACCCTATTAGTTTTCTCTCCCATCCACTACGTTCAGCTACTATGGCTGTTCTCGCACCTTTTTTTCAAGGTGTTTTATTTTTCTGTGCAATTCCTCCAGCTCTCTTTGCCTCTCTTGTTGCCCACTTTGTCTATTTCTTTCTGATTCTGAACCACAGAGCACAAGAACTAGTCAGACAAATTAGGACCCTCCTGGCAGAGTGGGAGAAGGAAGAGGCTGAAAGCCAAATAGAAACCCTATTTAGTGGGTAGTGGAGAGAAAAGGCTGAAAGCAGTTGCATTTCAGTAATTTTGATTCCATTGTGGATATAAGCTCCCAGTGGGTAAGGTCCTGTGCTGCAGGCTGTTTGGTCTGAGGGGAATGTGGAGCTGTGGGCCAGCAGGAGTTTTGGAGTCAGTCATCAGTATCTTCATGTTGAATATCAAGAGCAGCATATTTCTCACCTTCCCGTGATGTTATAAATTCAACATCCCCTCATCATTTTTATGATTCCTGTGCCAGGAGACTAATGAACAGATTTGTAATGTTAGAAAAGTACGGCAATGAATGTTAATTTTGTTGTTACTCTTAAAACCTGGATGAACAAATGAAAAGAAACCTCATCACCATTATTCCTTAATGTTTCATTTCTTTATAAATTGTTTGATTAAGAATTCATATGAAAAGGTTTGACTATAGATTCCTGTCATGGGTTATACATACCATTTTGGCCTTAAGGAAATACATTTCTAAAGGTCTTAGGGGACCCATTTATGGACTCAGTGCTCTTCAAAGGTCCAAAATGAAGACTGCCAATATTGTTATGCTTTTTTTTTTTTTGCTGTTTTGTGTTTTCATTATATCTGTATTGGGAGTTTAACCATAATTCAATCAAATAAGAAAATATAGATTTTTGGTCTTTAAGTTCTGGAGGAATATTTACAATTCTAATATGATAATGAGAGTGGACTGTTTCAAATTTAACTAAACTGTTATTAAATTGAGCATAAGAGGAAGAACTTTTAGTGAAAAAAGCATGGCTTCGTAGTAACTCAGATCTGAATTCTAATCCCCAGCACTAGCTGTACGAATGTGGGCAAATAATTTAGCATTTTTGAGCTTCAAATATCATAAGTGCATAAGGAAACCTAACACGTTGTGAGGAATAAATGGTGTGTAATGTGTTGCTAAGTGCAAACTACATTCACCTCATTATAATAAAGAACAATTTTAATTTCATTTTTTACAACAAAAATAGTCTGTGCTTGGATCTTTTTCATGATCAGGACTCTAATTTTAAAGGGTACAAAATAAGTATGCAGAAGTGGAGAAAAATTGACCGGTGCATATATTCTTTCTGGGTTGTTACATAATAGGACAAAGCACAAAATACTTCATAAAGCATAAATGTAAAACATGGACATTTCTGCCACTTATGATTTTTATGTAACTATATGGGAGGCATGGAAACCAATTTTATTTTGACTTATAAAGCTGTTGCCAAACATCCTGTGCTTAAGTCATGTTTCATGGGGAGACAGCAATGCCTAGTGCATTTCTATGTAACATGGATCTTAATTTTTCCCTGTAAGATCAGAAGTACAACATGATTTCATTGAAATTCATACCGAGTATTCGCTTACACCATATTTTCCATTGAGAATAACCTCAGGAGCCTAGATTTTTATGGGAACAAAAGTAAGACAATTACTCTGAGGGTGAAAGCTGGAGGGAGGTTTGTAGCTCCTTCTCCCACAGCCACCTTTCCTCTAGGCTTCCCCGAAGTCCCTGTGTGGGACTCAGGCTGTCCCCTGACATTGATGAGATAGGGATCAACCCAAGACATCAGTGAAGCCGTACGCCTGGACTCTTCTTGAAATGGGCTCCTACTGTTCAAGATTTTGCAAAGAAGATCAGAAGTCACCTTAAGGCCCCTTTCTGTGTTGAAACCATGATGTTTATGCAAATCTTTCCCCCGAATGTATTTGTTTCAGTCTTCTTTCATTGCCTGGTGACTGTCTCAAGAACTTGACCTTTTCCTGTGCCTTGGTTGTCCTTTCTTTCTGCTGAAGGTTGGCTGTTTGGTTGCAGCTATTTCACAGCAATGATACTCAAAACCATATCTACACAAACTGACCCCGTGGGGTCCCTGCCTCATCTTTGAAGGCATGTGGGGGCATGTGCTCCCTGGGACACTCATCTCTGGAACCTGGGGCAGACTGATTAGAAAAGCATATTAACTTTTACCACCCAAGAAGACTTTACAAAGTACAGTTTTTCTTGACTTTCAATAAGACTATCTAAAAACAAATTATCCATAGACAAATATGCTTCTTTTACTAAAGTATGTCATTGTTTGTAGGAATTTGGGGATTCAATAAATAATGGTATTATAAATGAAAAATCTCTCATACAGTTACCTAGTGTAGCTAAAAATTATATTGTATACTTGACACATAATACTTTTCTCTCCTTAAAAGAGGAGTCCGTAGTTTATGTATTTGTTAACTTGTTTGTTGACTGTCCCCCATGCAAGATTATAAACTCTATGAAGACAAGAACAATCATTTCTCTATTGCTTCCTCCTATATTCTTAGCATCCTGCACTGAGCCTAATGCGTAACAGGGGCACAAGACACAAGATGTGTTAAATAATGAACTGAATAATCCACAGCCTTTTCCCACCATTCTTACTAAATGTTTATTCTGGTCTCCCAAAGAAAACATCAGTTCTGTTTCCATTTTGGACTGTATTCTGTATAGATAAGTGATGGGATGGGAGGGTTAAAAAACAGTTTTGTTTCATAAATTATGTTATTCCAAAGATTTTCAATTTTTTATCTTATAAAATCTCAAAGTCAAATTTTTCTGTAGCTTCTGCTTTGGGCTAAGTTCTTCAAAATCATAGCCTGGAGGAGCTGTAATGGGCAGTAGAGATCTTATAGTTTAATGTAGCTTAAACTTTGAGTTGTTTGTAATGACACAATTCATGTTGATCTGCACACATGATGCTATACTGGCTCAAGTTGTTTCATTTTTCAAGTGCATTTATTTCAGAATATTTTGTTCATTGGGCTAGCTCTGCTGTAAGATAAAATATTTGTGATGTAACTGATCAGTAGATATAAGAGGGGCAGTTTATAAATATGGGGATCTAGTTAATGAGAATGAGATGGAAAAAATCTTGCATCCTAAGTTATATTATTACAAAAGGGAAAATATCTGTTTCTACATTTAGCAGCAGTAAATTAACCAAATCAGCTTTTAAAACATAAGAACGTCTGCTCTAAGTAGATCTGGCACTTGACTTTGAAGAAAGACACACACACAAGCAACATGAGAGCCTCATTTTGCCCTCCTTTTTGAAGTGCTCGTTAGTTGATTTTGGGATGATTTCCAAGCCAGCGAAGTTACCATGTGTGCTGTGACAATCCTGTCACCATTGTTTGTATATAAATCAGGCATGTTTTATTTCTGTACCGATGAGCTGTGGATTCCTAGCATGCCCAGAGAATGTGTTCTGCTGAGCCTCATTTTTAGCTGAATGCTCCTTCCCCTGTGGAGAGAAAAGGCACATTCTAAGGATAGCAAGGCAGGTAGACTTGCAAAGCTCAGGAGAGACGTGAATGCCATACACAAGATTAACAGTCAGGGAAGATTTTAGGTAAAATGATTCACTAGGCAAAAAGTTAATTTGTTTATAGTTCCCAGTTTTTCCTTATTTGATCCTCAATTATTCTGAAAGAAGGGCATCTTTGATTTAAAGATTTAAAGATGAAAAACAAAACAAAAAAAAACCCATATTCCCTGACATGAAGACTTGGGGTCAGTATAATACCTAATTTTCTCAGTGGCTTCCTCAATACATGGAGTATTTACTTAAGTGCCTAGAAGCACTTAATAAATGTCTATAGAAGTGTAAGCATCTGATAAATAGTAAGCATTTGATCAATGCTTTAGTCAACTTAGGCTGCTATAACAAAAATACCATTACGTGGGTACTTATACATGACAGAAACTTGCTTCTCATCATTCTGAAGGCTCAAAAATTCAATGTCAAGATGCCAGCATATTTGACGTCTGGCAAGGCCTGCTTTCTGGGTCACAGATGGCGCATTCTCACTTCCACTGGTGGAAGGAGGCAAATCAGCTCCCCTGGGTCTTTTTTGTAAAGGCCCAGTCCAGTGCGAATACTAATTCCATTCATGACAGCTCTGCCCTCGTGACTTAATCACCTCCCAAAGGTACCACCTCTTCATACCAGCACATTAGTGACTAGGTTTCAATATAAATTTGGGGGAAGCACAAGCATGCAGACCATTCGGGAAGAAAGAGAGAAAGAAAAGGCATCAAAACTTCTGTCTTTTGAAAGACACGCTTTCCTTTCCTTCTTCCCTTCTTTTGGGGTTTTCTAACAGTGACAGTTGGCAGAGTTGTGTTGTACCATCAAGAACAGACAGCAGAGAGATTTAGGTGTGAGTGGAGTGAAAGGACACCAAATCAAAACCCAGAGGTGGCCACACTCTGCCAATAAAGGGTGATGAATAATCAGAGAACATAAACTTCTATTGGTTTCTCTCTATATAATAAAAAGCCTCCCTAAGATTGTCACCTCCTTTGGTGTCACAACAATAATAGTCATCGAGAGACGTTGCTATGGAAACACCTGCAGGTTAGCCTAGAATCAATACAGGTAAATCGTGAAAGGATAACCCATCAGCCCCAGTCAAGCATGAAGACACACACATGCACCCACGTCCAGATTCCAACAATGTCCTAAACTATTCTCTTCTCTAAAAGGCTATAGTTAGCAATCAAGATTATACCGAGTCAAGCAAAGGATGGATAGCTTAGTAAATAAGATAGCCATAAGCTAGAATTTTCTAAAAAGTTTTGACATTTCTCCTAGATTTGAGAAAACTTACTAGCCATTTTTGACATTTTTTTTATGTGTGGAATAAGTAAATTGGGGGAATTCAAGATAATTTTAACCTTTGCAACATGGTGTGTAAAATATCGTTAGAATTATCTTTCCTGCTAGCCATTTAGGATAGTAGAAAGAGTATATATTAGAAGAAATTTGCTTATGTATCCCCCTTTCTCCTCATTTAATCTCCATTTATACTGAAAGAAGAACATTTGTGACTTAAAGCTTAAAAAAGAAAAAAATCCTCTGTGGAATTATAATGATTATAATATATAGTCATTATCTATATTATATGTAATATAGATAATGCATATTATACTATTTTATAAATATATGTGTGTGTGTCTGTGTGTGTCTGTGTGTATGTGTGTGTGTGTTTCTTTTTATTTCTCAAGTTGAGTGAACCCCTGCTAATTAGGAGATGGTTTGCCAATAACTCTTACTAGACAGTTTGATTTTAAATCCAACCTTGACTTGGGAGTTTGCCAATTACTCTTACTAGAAAGTTTGATTTTAAATCCAACCTTGACTTGGGAATTGACTATGCCAAAGGAGGAAAGATAGCCTGGCCTGAACATTAAACATATTCATAATTTACTCTTCAAGTTCTAGTTATTCTGATTTCTTAGACAGCCCCTTTAGGTTTATGAGTTTACTACAATGGGTAGAAAGACAGCTCAAATTGTCAACCTATTAACAGAATCTAAGTCAAGCTATTAATAGAATTTGTTGTAAAAGTCTTTCACTGGGTTCAATTCTAAGTGAAATCTGGTTGTGTTATATAGTGAGGAGCTTCTTTCCTCACTTAAAAGTGACCTTTAAAACAATTTCTTATGTAAATAATGACTCAGAGTAAGAAAAAACATGCAAAATAAGGGAAAATTAAAGTCTGAACCTTTATGTGTACTGCTCTACCCAGTGATATTAAAGTGAAAAATAGTTTTATTTCTAGCCATTGAGTGCTTTCACTATTCTTGACTAATTTAACTGGATTAAATGTGTTAAGAACTATAAAACTTATGTACAGAATATAGACGACAAATAATACAGAACACTAAACTCAGTTCTGGGAAAAGCAAAATGACCAAAAGATAGCAAAATTTTTTAAAAGCTTATTATAAAAAAATTCTACTTAATGTGTTCAAGATTTTTGAAGAACTAGAATAGGAAGAAACACTTCCCAATTCTTTCAATGAAGTTAATATTACTCTAATATCAAAAAAAGTATATTACAAGGAAATAAATATATTGATCAATATCCTTTATGAATATAAATGAAAAAAATTTTAATGAAATATAAAAATCTTAATCTAGCGACATATAAAAAGAATATATACCATAACCAAATGGAAATATCTATCCCAGAATGCATTGTTGTTGTTACATACATACATTCTTCAATTTAATATACCATATTAATAGAATGAAGAACAAAATATAGCATGCTCATCTCAATCAATGAAGAAAAAGCATTTGATAAAATTCAACACCTTTTCACAATGAAATCTCAGCAGACTAGGAACAGAAGAGAACTTCAATAAAGACATCTACCAAAAAAAAGCACATCAACATCAGACTAAATTATGAAAGACTGAATGATTTCCCCCTAGAATAAGGAATAAGGCAAAAATGTCTGCTCTTGCCACTTCTATTTAACATTGTATTTGAAGAAGTAAAATTAACTCTATTTACAAATGACACAACCCCTATATAGATAATGCAAAAGAATTCACACACACACACAAACACAACTATTAGAACTAATAAATGAATTTGACAATATTACAGGCTACAAGCTCAATATAGAACAATCAATTGTATTTCTATATACTAACAATGAAAAATCTGAAAGTGAAGTTAAGAAAATGGCACTTAGAATATCATCAAAAGAATAACACTTAAAAATAAATTGAACAAAAGAAGTACAATACTGTCTGGGTGCAGTGGCTCACTCCTGTAATCACAGCACTTTGGGAGTCTGAGACAGGCAAATGACTTGAGGTCAGAAGTTCAAGACCAGCCTGGCCAACATGAGGAAATCCTGTCTCTACTGAAAATACAAAAATTAATCAGGCGTGGTGGCACACACCTGTAGTCCCAGCTACTCAGAAGGCTGAAGCATGAGAATCGCTTGAACCCTGGAGGTAGAAGTTGCAGTGAACCAAGATCATGCCACTGCACTCCAGCCTGGGTGATGGATCTGTCTCAAAAAAAAAAGAAAAAATGTACAATACTTGTTCACTGAGAGCTACAGAACATCATCAAAATAAATTATATAATTCCTATATAAATAGACATCCCATGTTTACGGACTAGAAGACTTAATATTCTTAACATGTCAATATGTCAGTTCTCGCCAAACTTAACTACAGTTTCAATTCAATTCATAATTTGTATCAAAATCCCAGCTGGCATTTTATTTTTAGAGTTTGACAACCTGATCCTAAAGTTTGTATGGACATTGAAGGGACTTATAGCCGAAACAGTCTTGAAAAAGAATGAAGTTAGAGGATTCACATTCCCAGATCTCAAAAATTACTACAAACCAAATCAAGAAGTATGCCAGTATACATGGCATAAGAGTAGACATATATATAATATAATTATATAAATATATATATATGCATGTATGTGTGTGTTTATATATGTGTGTATATATATAAATTCCATTTTATATATGTGTGTGTGTGTGTGTGTGTGTGTGTATATATATATATATATATATATATATATATATATATATATACATACATACACACCATTAAAACTGAATTGAGAGTCTGGAAGTACATCCTAACATTGATGGTCAATTGATTTTTGACAAGGGTACCAAGACTATTCAGTGGGGGAAATGGTAGTATTTTAACAAATGGTGCTGGAATAACTGAACAGCCACATGAAAAAGATTGAAGTTACGCCTTTACCTCACACCATATACAAAAATTGAATCATCGACCTAAACTATAAAACTCTTAGAAGAAAAATTGGTGTACATATTCATGATAGTAAATTAGGCAAAGTTTTCTTAGAAAAGACACAAAAATCACAAGTCACAAAAGATAAAATAGATACATTTAACTTCATTAAAATTAAAAATACTTATGTTCCAAAGGAGACCATCAAAAAGTGAAAAACCCTTCATATTATGGAAGGAAATATTTACAAGTCATGTATCTCATGAGAGATTTGTTTTCAGAATATATAAAAACACAGACCACATTAAAAAGAAAAATAACCCAATTAAAATGGGAAAAGCATTGAATAGACAGTTCTCCAGAAAAGTTGTATAATTACCAATAAACACAAGAAAAATGCTCAACATCATTAGTCATTATGGAAATGCAAATACAAACTACAATGAGATACCTCTTCCCACTCCTAGGATAACCAAAATTAAAAGTCAGACAGAAATAAGTGTTGGCAAGAATGTGGAGGAATTAGAATCCTCATGCATTGCTGGCAGAATTGTAAAATGGTACAGACACTTTGGAAAACACATACAGCTCTTTAAAATGTGAAACATAGAGTAACTCAGGAATTTTATTTCTAGGAAAATTTTTATATACCTAAGAAAATTTTTAAAAAACACATGTTCATGTAAAACTTGTACATAAATTTTACAGCTGCATTATTTATAATAGTGAAAAAGTGGAGACAACTGAAATGTGCATTAACTGATAAATGGAGAAATAAAATGTGGTAGATCGACACAATGGAATATTACTTGTCAATAAAAAGACATTAAAATATCTTGGTGTGGGACCACAACTATTCTCCCTTCAACATTCTTGTTTATCTTCTCCCACTGGGACCTCATTTAGATTCCCATGTTCATTGACACCTTGTTATTTTATTCTCCTCTTGTGCATTATTTCAATGATCCTTATGCCAATGCCCTAAACTTTCCAAGTGAGGCCTTACTGTACCTGTCAGTGCACCCTGTTATGACATAAACGAACCTTAAAAATTTTTTCTAAGTGAAAGAAGACAGACAAAAGGCTGCATCTTGTATGATTCCATTGATATGAATTGCCCAGTATTGGCAAATTCATAGAAAAAGAACATAGATTAGTTGTTGTCTGGGGCTGGGGAAAGGGAAGATTAAGAAATGATTGATAATGAGTATGTAGTTTCTTTTTGTGATGATAAAATTTTAAAAATTAGAGAGTGGTGATGTTGTACAACCACAAGAATATACTAAAGAACACTAAATTGTACATCATAAAAGGTGAATTTTACAGTACATGAATTGTATGTCAATAAAACTGTTATAAAAATAATTTATTAAGAGCTCTATTAAGAGCTCTATACCATGAGATGTCTAATCTCATTATTTTTAATCAAGCGTGTTCTTCCCTTTATTAAAAATCTGTAGCACTTTAGTTGGTAGCACAGTGGAGTACATGGAGGATAAAATTTGACTTTAAGTTCATATATTGGTTTGCTTCTTTCTAGGTATATAACCTTGAATAAGTGCTCTAAATTCATTTACTTACCTATCAAATGAGTTTTGAACAGCTGATATTAGGGTTAAACTGTAACATTCTTTAGTAGACATCTGGCAATCAGTTAGACACTACCTAGCAATGGTGATATGTTACGTATTTTGTGTGTGGCTGTGTGTGTGTGTGTGTTCGAAAATATTTTACTACTTTTGTACAGTTTTCCTAATTGACTGTAAATTCTTTAGAGTAGAGGCCCTTCCTTGAACTTTGCCTTTGTCCAAGGGAGCCCAGCACAGGGCTTCACACAAGGTGCTTCCTCTCATTTGTTAATAGATTGAGAAATTTTCTTAAGATATCATAATGGGAAGTTACATTTAAAGTTTAATGTACATGGTGAAATCTAACACATTAAGCACTTACACGGAATACAATGTTTATTAATACAGAGGCTTTATACAAAGATATTCTCTTTTTTATAGTTTAAAATGGAACTGGCATATATTTCATTTGAGTATTATTTTACTATGATACAATCCTTAACATTTTGTGCAATTTTAAACATCTTAAATGAGTGGCTTTCTTTGCCTTTCATTTGGCTATTAAACTGAATAAATGTATTGGCCATGTGAGACGGTGTCATCTATTTATGTTCTCTGGCATCCCTCCCATTAATTTATAATTCTCCAGCCGTCTTCATACCAATTCAGCAAGATTGGGTTCCTCTGAGCAGATGGAGTGAGGAAAAAATACAACAGCAACAAAAAAGGGAGGTTGATAATGCCATCTCTTTGAGCGAGTTTAGCTTGTCATCTCAATGATTCCTTGCTCTTATGACTCGAAGAGACTGAACAGCTTTGTGGACTTTCTTTTTCAAGGCCTGTGATTAGGAAATCTTCCAATTGCCCCTAATTTGTTCCCTCTCCTCTCATTTTCATTTAAAGAGATGAGTTCTGGCAATACAAAGGTATGATGCCTGCTTGTCATTTTTTTGGAGTGCCAGTAGAGGCAACTGGCTATGTCCTTTAAAGAATAGAGGGCTATTTCTTGCCCAGATTAAAAAGGAAGCTCTTTTTGACTGTTTAGTAAGGCCATTGAGTAAGGGGTGGTGGGGGGGGGGTGCTGCTTAACAGCATTCTGGAAGTTTGTGGGAGGGAATCCATGAAGTAAGGTAGAATTAGGCAGGAAGTCTGCCCAAGTGGACGCAGAGTAGATATGGCAGTTCTATCTGGGGAGTCCCCGTGAATCATGACATCACTGATCCTGAGAACTGGAATGGTAATTAGTGATCATCTAGTTAATCATCACTCATGTTCTAGGTGAGGAGACTGGGGTTTGGGGTTGTAGGTAGTTGCTTATGATCTATTAGTAGAAGAACTAAGAATAGAAGTCATGGCTCCTGCTTCCTTCTTTTATATGATCTAAAAAGAATAGGCTGCCTCCTGTATCAGATACACACATTAGGTCCCAAGGATGATGGGCTATGGAAACAGTTTGGTATTTCTGGCAGTGAGTATAAATTATCTCATCTGTGGACTCTTAGCCAAAGTAATTTCTCACCAAATATATGTTGAATTTAATTGATGAACAATTTTCTCTGCTTGGTCCAGAGCAAACCAGTTTTCCATATCTTTTGCTGATTGTCCTTCCCTTAACTTCAATTATGCCAGATACCTGGCATCTCTGTCTTGTGACTCAGGGTTGCTGCTGAGTGACAGGCAACGCACAGCTACTCATAAAGGGCACCACCAAGAAAGAGTAAGAGTTAAGAAATCTGAGTTCCTCTACAGTTCTCCCAAAGGGCTCTTTCTCCTCTTATCACATTTCCCCAGGATTAGGGAGTGAGGAGTTCACGATATCCACCTTGAACTTCACTCCCACCAGAGCACAACGCACTTACTCTCTTTTACGAAGCCTCTACTTAGCTCAAAATGAGCTAAGTAGAATGTTTCAAGAATGTTGTCATAGAAATATATCATTGTTTCATCCTCCTATTCACTATCCATCTTATGCTCTTCCTTTATCCAAGACTTTGGCACCAGACTTGCTGTCTTCTTAACTCTAAATCTCCTTCCTCTGTAATGATGCATAATCTCCTTTACTCTCGGCCTTCTGTTCTTTGGCACCCTTATCTCCAGTGTTTTTCTTCCCTCCACTTAAGGCACATACACCCAGTAGTCATACCCTTAGCTTGTCATCAAAACTATGCACTTCCAAAACCACTAATCAAATACCTTGTACTCTGACCACAACCTACTCTCCCTCCAACCTTCTTGTTTATCTTTTCCCTGCGAGGCCATTCTTCAGCCTTTTTTTTAATCTCTGTGTTCATCGACATCTTATTTCCTCATTCCCTTCTTATGTGCCATTTCAATTTGGTCATCATGCTGCTGCCCTAAACTAGCTTAACTCTGAGTACACATTGTATTTGTCAGGTAACATTCCATCTGTGTAGTGACCTAGTTGTTCACATTCAGAGTTCCTGCACTCTAGTTGCTAAATGCTGCTAGAGAAAGTCACAAACACTGGGAAAATGTTAATTTGTTATGACCAACCTCAATTGTACTCTTAGCACTACCCAAAATCCTGTTCCATTCTTCTAGTCATCTTACTTTTCCACTCTTTATCTGACATTTCTGCTCTTCTCTCTCTCTCTCTTTTGTTTCCTTCCTACTCTCTCTCTCTTTCTTTGTTTCTTACAGAGTTTCACTCTGGTTGCCCAGACTGAAGTGCAATGCATGATCTCGGCTCACTGAAACTTCTGCCTCCCAGATTTAAGCGATTCTCCTGCCTCAGGCTCCTAAGTAGCTGGGATTACAGGCATGCACCACCACGCCTGGCTAATTTTGTATTTTTAGTAGAGACAGGGTTTCACCATGTTGGTCAGGCTGGTCTCGAACTCCTGACCTTAGGTGATCTGCCCGCCTCGGCCTCCCAAAGTGCTGGGATTACAGGCATGAGCCACCATACCCAGCCTATTCTCTCACTCTCTTACCTCCTAGGTCTCCTCTTTTCACTACTGAACCTATAAACTTAGACATTTCTGCAACCACTCTCATGTCCCTCCCTCACATAAGCCCATTTCCTCCACACTCCCTCCAAATCCCATCCCTTTCTCAGAAATTCACTCTAGTATGCCTACACTATTCATTATCATCAACATCATGATTATCAAATGACTGCTTTATATAAATTAATGAGTGTATTGTGTATGTTTTTCCTAAATATATTACACAATGCAGTCTTTCATGCTTTTGTTTTATTTTTGCTGTAGGCAAGCACCTGACAAAAATAAAATTACTTTTTCGTTTTGAGCTAAATATTATCTCCTATGAAAGGCATCCATAATGTTCACACCTGCGTTGAATAGAATAACCCTCTTTCTTGGCAATAATATGAGTCCAATTCTCATCCTTTTAACAGAAGGACAATTCTGCCTCTCCCAGCTCTGTATTTAAAGTGTGCGGTTCTTGCATAAACAAACAATGGAACATATCTTCAGTACAAGTACAACATGAAGAGAATTTAATTACAGATGTCTCAGGATTCAGCACTTGCCAAAGGCTTGCTTAGAACATCTCATTTTGGGGAGAAACATTTAATCAGTATGCTTTAAAAGTAGAAAAAGTGTGACCTTTGGAAACAGAGACCTGTTTGAATACCTGCTCCATTACTTACTGCTTATGGGAATTTAAGCAAGTTATTACTTCTCCAAGGGAGAGGCGGGAACATCAGCCTCAGGGGTATCCAGGGAAAGATGGGATGTTTATTTGTCATAGAAATCAGGGAAGTCAGGCACAAGGCTAGCACTGGAGATGCTCTCGAGCGGGGCACTCAGGACCCTGAAAGTCTTAACTAGTAGAGGGAGGCAGGTAGTTAGACACAGAGGGTGTCCTGATTCTGCCTGGAAACAGGTCAGCAGAACCCTCGTGAATCATGACATAGAGCAGAAGAAAGCGATTCTTAAAACCCTACTGGCTGATAGGGCAAGAGTTACTGATACTCTCTTCTGAGGAAAGTTAGGTGGACTCCAATTCACTTGGACCTCAAGATGAAGATCTGGGATGGTTAGGATGTGAGGATAGGGTTTGACCAACTGACTATATTCTCAAAATTGTCATGACTGTTAGGTTGGCTCATCACAAAGCTGAGCATATTGTCGTGATGCCTTGCAAAATGTCTACAATGAGTTGAAACTTGGTGATTGGTATTTATAGAGGACTGATAGATAAGGAAGTGCTTTGAATGTGGTAGATTATAATGACACATATTCTCAGCCTTGATTGAGCATGCAACTCATTGTGGGTATTTGTAAAATGTACATGTGCAAGCCCCATACTTGAAAGTTCTGATTCAGCAGGTCTGGAATGTTATCTGGTAATCTGTAAGTTCCACATTGATTCAGATGTAGCTCATTTTTTAAAAGCTGCCATATTTGAAAAATATTACTATGTAAAAAGTTGCTAAGCCAGAGTAGATGAACAACTTAGAGACTTAAGAGGGAGAGTTTTCTGAGCTGGAGGAGCTGGATGAAGAGGCCTCAGGGATGGAGGGCGATGGATAAGTGACCTCAGGGCTGGAAGAGGAGGCCTCAGGGCTGGAGGAGGAAGAAGAAGAGACCTCAGGGCCAGAGAAGGAAGAGGAAGAAGAGGCCTCAGGGCTAGAGAAGTAGGAGGAACAGACTTCAGTGTTCTGTAAGGAATAAGACTCAACCTTTCAGGGTCATACTTTGGTAGATGCAAAGCATGGAGTTGAGATAACCAGTGATGGCATGGAAACTATTTTCATTGACTCAGTAGAGGATTCTGAGCCAGAGGAGGAAGAGGAAGGAAAGGGCTCTGAAATAGGAAAGGTAAAGCTACCTCCCTGACTGAGAAAAAAGAAAACTCACATAGACAAAAAGAAATTCCCTTTAGTTATTTGGTTGCGGACTCTGGGAAGAAAATGTTGGTGAAACACCAGGTGGTATACAAAACCCAGGAGGAAGAGGAAACAGCTGTGCCCACAAGTCAAGGAACTGGCACACCCTGTCTAACTTTATGTTTGGCCTCTCCCTCAAAGTCACTAGAGATAGGTTATGATAAGCATAAAAAAACATTCACATACAAATTTGAATATTTCAACAGGAGTCACCAAACTTTTTAAGAAAACAGAAGAAGAGAGACACAGAACTCTAGAAACAGAAGAACTGACATCCAAAGAAGCAGACTTAACATAGGAAATAGAGGAAAACTTGAGAGGTAGTGTGATTAATAGCATCAGAGAGATAAAAAAGGAGATTGGAAATCTGAAAAGTTCCCATCCAGGAGTGTTGGAAATTAAAAATTCAGTAGATGATCTGAGTAGCGGAATGGACATACTTGAAGAAAGAATGAACAGTCTAGAAGATCAAGTTGAAGAATTCTCTAAGAATACAGTCGAAATGACCAAAAAGATAATTAATAAAGAAAGGCAAAGAGATAGAGAGGATAGATCCAGAAGCTCCAACATTCATTTGATAGGAATTCCAGAAAAACGGAATAATGAGAATGGAGCAGAGGACATAATTAAGGAAATAATTGATGAAAACTTTGCAGAACTAAAGAAAGTTTCAAGTCTTGAGATTGTCAGTGCTTGCTGAGTACCTAGTAAGATTGATGAAAAGAGACTGACCCCTAGACACATCTTGGTGAAATTTTGGAATTCTAATGATAAAGAGAAAATAATAAGGACTTCTATAGAGAGAAGAGAAATAATCTACCAAGGAACAAGAATCAGATTGACAGCAGACTTATCACTGGACACACTGGATGCTAGCAGTAAATGGAGCAATATCTTTAAAGTTCTGCAGGAAAAAGGCTTTAATCCTAGATTCCTATATCCAGCCAAACTAACATTTGATTTTAGGGATAAAACAAAGGTATTTTTTGATATTGAAGAATTTAGAGATTATGTTTCACATATGGCCACTTTGAGTTAATTACTGGAGAATATACTTTAGCAGTCTAGGGTGACTATAAACACAATATGCTTTTCTCCCCCAGCATACATCCAAAAATCAACAAGTAAAACTGGAGAATACACTTCTACCCAGAAGGATGGACAGCTAGCAGCATACTTGGGGATGAGGAGCAAGGAATATTACAGATGTTACCTAGATGTTAATGAAGTTAAAGTGTATGTTAAAAAAACAGGCTGGTCTGAAGGTAGTTAGTTATTTCAGTTGATTGTTCACAGTCAGTTACAGATAGAATTCCTTGTTCTACTTGCCTCTTGCCCCCATCTCACTACTGCAGTTGACTAGTCTTTTTAGAATTTATACTGTCCTAGCTTGTCTAAGAGTAAACGTCCTATGCTACTGGGGGAGGGGCACACCTGTCAATATAACCAGTCAATGTAGCAGGAAAACAGGAGGGGGCAGTAACAGAGAAGCACAGGGGGAAAGATGGCAAGGTTAGTTAAAATAGAAAAAGCCACTGCTGTGCTTTGTGGCTCATACCTGTAATCCCAGCAATTTGGGAGGCCAAGGCAGATGGATCACTTGAGCCCAGGAGTTCAAGGCCATCCTGGGCAGTGTGGTGAAACCATCTACAAAAAATACAAAAAGAGGAAGAAGAAAGGATATTTCATAAATTTGTATCATTTGTCATGATGTGAATCTTGAATCTTTATATTAAATCTTTTGCCTTTGGAAAATAAAAGAAAAATATTACTATGTAATCTGGTTCTAAGACCTGTACAATACAGCTCACATTATGTTTAGGTCTAGGTATTTGTATTAATTCTGGTCCAACAATAAAAATTTTTAGAAAAATCGGCTATAGCAATTAACTAATCTCAGTTATCTCACATTATTCCTTGTTTGTTCTAAGTGGCCTTGTTTAATTTTTAAATTTTAAAATATTTATTTTGCATTATATTTAAAATTTAAAAAATCTTTTCAAATTATCCTGATAGCAGGTTAGTTAAAATTTATAATACATATAGTCATATATATTGTGGTGCAGGAAGAGAAAATAGTTTGTTTTTGTAATTTCCC
This sequence comes from Pan troglodytes, assembly GCF_028858775.2. Lineage (NCBI taxonomy): Eukaryota > Metazoa > Chordata > Mammalia > Primates > Hominidae > Pan > Pan troglodytes. The sequence goes on along the minus strand of NC_072412.2, from coordinate 107,627,406 downwards.
TAAACCACAATTTTCTCAACTGTAAAATGGGAATTATGTAGATTACAGTTAAACTACCTCCTAAGGTCATTTTGATGACTAAATGAACTAAAATACTTAAAATGATGCTTTGGCGTATATTGGCCACTCAAATGCAAGTTGTTATTCATGAAAATCATGAATTTTATTGTCTCTTATTGAGAAGGGATATTATACCAAAATTCATAAAATTCTCTTCCTAAGAGACTGATAATAGTGCTCTAATCTCTCAGCCTAGTTTTGAGCACTAATACATTAAATTTTGGAGAGTATTTCTATTGGTTTTTGCAATTTTTTAATAGATAGCACAAAACTTGCTGAAATGCTATTGAAGCTGAAAAAATAAGTTTAACTAAGACTATATCCAGGGAGAGAAATGCATATTGTGTCTTTAAGTCGATTTTTTTTCTATTTAGGTAACAGCATGCATTGAGCTTTTAATTTTATTGGGAAGGCTGCTTTAGGATCTTTGGAAAAATAGCACAGAAGGAGACAGTTTTGTTCCTACCACCCTATCCTCCAGGCCTTGACCCCATGGGGAGTTTACAGTCTGGACATGACACTGATGCATTGCCTCCATGTTTGATGGGCAGAAAGGAATGTGTAATGATTAGTCCACATATCCTATCCAGCGAACACTTAGAAACAGCCTACCATGAATTTTCTTGAAAAGAATTTATTTTACAGTCTTTCTTTGCTAAGAACAATGGTTGATAAGAAAAATTAATGTATAATTGATAGTATACATTTTTCTTGCTAGTCTAAAGGTAACTGTTTTTTAAATTCATTCTTCCACTATGGATCTTTTGACAATCAAACATTTTCAAGTGTAGAGCCTGTGACAATGTGAAATAAGTTAACAGATTTTAAAAATATATATTCCTTTGGTGATATGAAAGCAGAGCTTTTTTCTATTTAGACAGATGTGTGGTAAATAAAAGTATCTAGAAATGTAAACACAGTATAAATTCTGCTGGTGTTTCTCATAAATTTTAGCAGGCTGAGCACGGTGGCTCACGCCTGTAATCTCAGCAATTTGGGAGACTGAGGCAGGTGGATCACATGAAGTCAGGAGTTTGAGACCAGCCTGGCCAACATGGTGAAACCCCATCTCTACTAAGAATACAAAAATTAGCCAGGCGTTGTGGCACAGGCCTGTAATCCCAGCTACATGGGAGGCTGAGGTAGGAGAACCGCTTGAACTCAGCGGTGAGCTGAGATTGTGCCATTGCACTCCAGCCTAGGCAACAAGCATGAAACTCTGTCTCAAAATGAATAAATAAATAAATGAATGTTTAGCAGAATAGAAAAATCTTTTTGACTGAATCTAGACTTCAACCATATTTTACACACATGACCGTTCTTAATTCTCATGCCCTCTTTCCATCTTTTTTCTGCAACAAAGAACCATGGCGATTAATACAAAAAAATAAGTTTGTCATATTTTATTTATTGTGTTTTTAGCTGTTCTGTATTATGAAATAATCATTTACATATAAAATAAATGACTGTGGAGTAGAAAATCGAAGACTTGTGTTTTTGAATAATCAAAAGCCATTTTATGTCTTTTTAAATTCAAATTTCCAACTATTGTGGACTGAGAAAAAAGTTGAATGTAACTCTTGATTTAATTGAATGTAAATCACTTTTCGATAATTGGTTCCTCTGCATTGCTTATCATTTTTGTTTGCTTTAGTTTACCTGGGATCCAAGTCAATGCACTTGCGATGATGCTTAAAATATAGATACAATCTTATCATTTCCTGGCTATCTTTTATACTTAGCTTTTTCCGTGCACTATTAGGAATATGCCTGGTTCTGGTCAATCTATACATATGTGAAATTATACTGAATATTATAGAGTTGTTACACTAGTGGAAAAAATTTTCATTTAAAAATTAACTAAAAGTTGCTTTTTGCATTACAGCTATGTTAGTCAACCAAAATGTTTAGAAGTCTTTTTTTTTATTTTATTATTATTATACTTTAAGTTTTAGGGTACATGTGCACAACGTGTACATCACTATTCAGTCAGGTACTATGAATAGTGATTCCAACTTGGCCAGGCTGCTGTGGCTTAAGTCTTGGCCTCATCATTTACCTGTTTGACCTTAATGTTCATTAACTACTCCATACCACATTATCTTCTTATTTAAAATGATACTTTTATAGATTTTTAAATTTGTTGTAAAGATTAAATTCATTAGTACATTAAAAGTACCTGACATATAGAAATCACTCATTGAACATTAGCATTTGACCTCCTTTGTGCTCTTTCTATTGGAAGACGTCTGCTCTAAACCTGATTATGCCTCTTACAAGCCGTTAGACTCTAAGCAAGTCCTGTCATCTCTCCACCCTAAGATATCCTTAGTTTTAAAATAAAGATAAAATGCTTATTTGACACAATTGTCCGAACAATGAAATAAAATGTCATATATGATCAAGCCTAGTAGGTAGTAGGGGAATATGAAACAAATAAACATGAAAAATAAACACTTCCAGGCAACCTTACGCTTCTGAGATTGGGAGGAAGGCTGATTAAGCCTAGGAAATCACTCATTGTGTTTAAATTGTCAAATTGTGCAGCCAATGGATAATGTTATTCAAGAATTGCACAATTCCTTTGGGTTTATTAATCTGTTTATTTATAAATTCATGTTTCAGTGGGGAACATCTTAAACAGCTCCATAGCGAGACAGCAGTTAGTTTGTGAGCACCTCAAAATTTGTGACAGAAACCTAAAATACCATTTGACAGTGTTTTCTTCCAAGAAGATAATCCTTAGAAAAACTGTAATACATGCAATCAGTAATTTTCTTAAAATATCTGTATTTTTAACATTTATTCTCATGGTTTTCTCAGAAAGGCTTATGATTGATCGAATTTTTTAATTAAATTTTAGCACACCTGAGCAGGAAATACTACATGTAGAAGGCTGAGTGCATTTAATTTTTACATCATTTCCTTCTTTTTCTTTGCTCTTCTCTTTCCCCTGTCCTACTTCTTTTTATCTCTGGTGTTTTTTGTTTGTTTCTTTTGTGTGTGTTTGACAGGGTTCTGCTCCGTCATCCAGGCTGGAGTGCAGTGGCATGGTCATATCTCACTGTATCCTTCACCCCCTGGGCTCAAGCAATCTTTCTGCCTCAACCTCTCGAGTAGCTGGGACTACATGATTCTGTGTTAGTATCTATGTTTTTTACTAAAATTGGTGAGGAGATGCTTTGAATGGGTAATTCATCACCCCATTAGCAGTCATGAATACCCCAGCTTGTATCAACTCCATTGGTGATCACTTGGCATCACTTTATGAGAATAAACAGAGATGAGATTAATAAGGGGGCTCAGACATCCAGAAGAGGCGGGTTTCATATGTGAGCCAGTACTGGGCATGGATGGAAAGGCTGAAAATAGAAAGTGAGGCAGTGCCACGGGAGAGCTGCTCTCTATCCTCACAAGCCCCAGTGCGGGAGGGGTTCCTCCTCTCTTACCATCTTCATTTTGTCACACTCCAAAAACTCAAGATATTACATGACCACACAACTTTACTTTTATCTGTTTAACTTGTTTTGCTTTGTTTGGTGTTGAGTCTATTTCATTTCACTGCAAACAGAAATCTACTGTGAAAGACCTTAATTTTTGGCATTGCCTGTCCTTTATCAGCTGCCTCATGTTTGTCTAGCTATATCCTGCCAGTGACTAAAATGACCCCCAAATGACAAGCTTTGGCAGGAACATGTGTATGAACCTTTCAGACACAGACAAAATAATCTAGAGAAAAATTCTCCAAAGGCCCAGACATAACAAAGGCCTGCTAGGAAATCTAGATTGTTACCAGAGAGTAACTACTTGTCACCGTAGCATTAAAGACTTTGATTTCTCTTTCCAGACTCAAGCACAGGAGTGAGAAATATTATGATTATCATGAAATTTTAATTTTCATAATATTCATGGCTTGTGTAGCTGAGACCATGATCTTTTCTTCTCTGCCCCTTCACCCCCAGCCCCTCCTTCTCTTCTGTCCATTTCCACAAGGCATTTTCAGGTCACTGGATCGGCAAATTGATTAGTTTATATTTAAAATTTAGGGACTGTTCAAAACTGAATGTGACATCTCCCTCAGTGGCAGCATGATAAAAGACTATGATATTTTACTCCTGTCCCTCATTTTGGTCTCCAAGCTAAACCTAGAAAAATCTCAACAAACAAACATGTTTGGGTAGCAAAAATAAAAGAATGAATTTATCACCACAAATTACCATTCATGAACAAAGCCATGAGTGATCGCTGAAGATGGATGATTTGCTTCATCTGTCCTTTAGTTAAGCAGTTCTCCACTTAATTCAGATGCTGGGAAAATATTTCCTTAGCAGATGGGTGAGCTGGAGATCAGTATTTATAGAATCATTATACCCTGTCACATTGTTGCAGAGAACACTCTGAGAGCTTGATGACCAGAGACTTTGCACTTCTGTGGTCGCATTTCTGTGATCCTTCCAGAAACCCTCTTCTAAAGACTGCCACTCCCTGTATGGCAAAGCATCTTCCAAAAGGCATTCTGAAGTGATCCTGCCTGGGTTTGTCTGAGCTGCTGTCTATGCTCTCAGCTATGGATAAGCTTCATACTCCTGCGTATGGCAAAGCATCTTCCAAAAGGCATTCTGAAGTGATCCTGCCTGGGTTTGTCTGAGCTGCTCTCTATGCTCTCAGCTATGAATAAGCTTCATACTCCTGCAGCGTTAGGAATAGACACTTAAGTCTTATCATTCTCCCAGGTATAATCAAGTAAGAAAAGGGAAGGAATATGGATTGTAGGTCAGTTTTTTAATATATTGGGTACATTTTGTTGGAAGCTCCAGGAGAGAAGGTTCAAAGTATGTAATCACAGTACTTTTCTCCATATAGTGTTTAGGAAAATATAGTAAAAAAGGCAATTAATAAAATGTTATTACAACAATGCTATCCTAAATGATTCCCAGAGGAATGCAATCTAACAAAAACAATGTCTTCAAGTTTTTTAAATCTTGTTCCCATGGAGATGGGACTCTCATCTTCTCATAAAGGGCACATCACTAAAATAATACACTAAAATGAACAATGGCATTATTAAAAATAGAAAACCTACTCTAAGTATATTCAGTTCTTAAATTTAGCATATTCTGATTTATGTAGGCAATGTTAAGAGAACAAAAACTCACTTTGATTTTCTTAAGTGTAAGTTTCTCCACGTTCTCTCATCCTTCATCCCTACCCACAGATGATTGAAGTTGAGCAAGTGGCTGTCACTCTGATATACTGCCCCATTGTTTCCTATCTTTCACCATTCTGCCATTTGCCGGTTGCCAGTTGCATTATCTAAAATACAGTAATCTGGGCAGGAAAGCATTGTTATCATCTTTATTTCACAGAAGAGAAAGCTGAAATCAAGGGAAGTTAACGTATCCCAGTATTGTAGCCGGTGAGTGATGAAGCCAGGTTTTGGACTTAAGTCTCCTCAACTTTAAAACCTAGGTTTTTCCAGAAACTCAGCTATGATCACTTCCCTGGGATTGTGTTCAGCATCAACAACATATTGTGCAAATAAAAGCTTATAACATTGTCTTTATAAAAAATAAACACTTTCTTTTTTTTCTCAGTGGTTACATCAAAGAACAGGAATCCGATTCTGGGCAAAGTTGATTAGTTGTGTTATTAGTTCTGGTATCTCTGTGGGATAGTCACATCTCTGTGCTCTAAAATGTGGACCAAACCAGGCTAATGTTGTGCTCGAGGCTTCTTCCTCTCTCCGTAGAAACAGCCCCAGCCTTTATGCACTGGTGACATATGCTGCCATTTTAACTGTTTGGGTTGATGGTTTCACATCAACTTTATTTTCTGTTTCAAACCTGTTATATAATATAAAACCCACTGTGAGAGAATGTTCTGTTTCTAAACTAAAGTGAGGAGTTATGCCATTTCCACCATGCACCTAGTAAAAAGAGAATAGCTCATTTGGAGTGTGAAAATAACTAAATAGGGCCCAGAGGTAGCAGCAGTACCATCTTCTTTTCCTCTGCTCCACTGTTGCTTAATTTTAGAAGGACTTGATTCTTTCCTCCATTTTTCTCTAGGTATATTATTTTCATCATTCAACATTTAAGAACTTTTAGATCATGAAATTTTATAGTCAACCTTGGCAGGGTTTCTATGAAGAATTGGAAAATATCATCATTCTTTGTATCATCTCTGTATGGCTTTGGAAGGCTTCACTAATAACCTCTATATTTCTAAAACATGTGTTGGGGAAGGAGAGGAAAAGAGAAGTGACGGTACTTTTAATTCTTTAGATTATTTCGTTTGGAAATCTAGTAACCAGTCTGTAGTTTACCTACTTATAAATGAGTTGAGTCTCTTATTAAAATTAGTAACACAATGAAATGTTAAAACAAGAAACAACTAGTTTTTTTTTCAAAGATAATGACTAGTAATTGTGAAGATGTTCAGAAATTTTCAAGGTAGTATCCTCATGGTGGATGTTTAAATTGGTGTAGACTTTTTGAAGAACAATTTTTTAATCCTCATAAAAATATTCAGAAGAACATATATTTTGACTAAACTTTTTATTTCCAAAATCATATTGTAAAATAATTTAGAACATGTGTATAGATATCAATAGAAGTATGTTGATTACAATGCACAGTGAAACCACAAACTCATGCACGTCAAACTGATAAAAAACTATTTCCAACCAATTGACAATAGGAGATTGATTGGAAAATTTACCAATAGAGTTAGCTACTATTTAGCCATCAAATATTATATTGTAAATATCTATTACCTATTTATCCATCCATCCATCCACCCATCTAAACTGTTCACATGGAAAGATGTTTATAGTATATTACTAAATAAAAATGTGTTACAAAATATGATTTCAAGCATGATCTTATAGACACACACAATACACAGAAGGACAAATGCACATGGCAAAGCCTGAATGAATATACAGCAAGGTGTTAAACATGTAAAATATATGGCTTTTTCCCTAATTTTTAAATCTGTACTCTCCATTTGTTTTCCTCAAAGGACATGTATGGCTTTTATATTAAAGGAGAAATTTTTTTTATAATCTCCTCATAACCAACAAATATTCACGTTGACCTACATTTTTTAATAATCTTCTGTAAATTGGAATGGATATATTTTATCTTTATTAAGGATATAATACAGATTTAGAATTGGTAAAATTAGATCCTATAACAGGAGTAATTAACAGATGACACTTTCTTGATCTTTCCCACCCAAAAATTAAATTGTGTTGTGATTACACATCAGTTTCACTGTTCTTAAAAGTCCCTACTGAAAATGTGTTTGATTTATATTAAATAGATTAGTTCCCGTAACAAGTTCAAGAGAACAGCTGCTCACATCCTAGAAAACATGAACATTTACATCCATACTCATATTTTTGTTGTTCAAGAGAGCAATAAAAAAAAACACGTGGAAAGAACTGAGAAATATACCAACCATCTTGTTATTTAAAGGCTGTCAGTTATCCAAATGTGTGACCCAAAGGCAATGGAATTACATTACATTACATGACTGAACGTCACTATCTTTGTACTTTCCCAGTGCAAGATGTCAAGTCTTTCTAGCACCTGACCTATAATATCACAGTTTAATGGGAAGACTTATAGAACCCCAAAATACAAAGATGCCTTAGGAAGTGCAGAATAGCACTGTTCAGTACTGAGGTCTGTTCATCAAATGAACAGTCAACAGAAATGACTTTTAATAAAGGTGGAGTGACTTGGAGAGGTCTTTCCTCACATGGGAAATAATAAGAAATTCAGTAGCTGTGGATCAATATGTTTTCAAGACAGATATTCGGAAAATCATTCCATTGCTTTCAGGTAGTAAAGATTTGTGCCAGTCTCTAGCAGCCCATGCATACGTAATAGATACACACCAATTAGATGGCAGTTGGTAATCTGATTTTCCTTTATTTTTCTCTTGGCGATCATTATAGTGCTGTCTAATAAGATGGAATTAGAGGATCTCTAGAGGGTGGTAATTTCTACCTGAATTACAAATAGGGATGCAGTGAAATAGGATGATTCATTCTCACCTGTAGCCTGGTCTCATCCCTGCCTTGATTCTCAGTGCAATCTAAAGCTTGTTGTGTTATACACCCATTCCAATGGAATCTAAAGCTTCTTGTATTATACACCCATTCCCTGATTTCTTTATTCTTCATCTGCTCCACTTTATTCCAACAAATAACAAAATGCCTTGGTACTGAAGAAACTCATTATAGCTTTCTCATTATTATATTATCTTAAAGACATCCCCAGGAGAACCATGTCCTTTAAATATAGCAATATAGAGTGAAAAGTTAATAACCCCCTGTCATTATTTTGATAAAAATCAGAGGGATTTTCACAGCTCTTCCATTTTCAGAGTGAGCTCTCACAGGGATAAGCTCCTTGGCAATTAATATAAAGAGTTTGATGAACATCGCTTGACAAAGAGATGGAGTCACAGAGTCCCTGAATGTCACCACCTGTTGGACAGTGTCAGAGCGAGGTGGGACTCACCTCTCTTACCTAGCCAGTCTTGATTCATGCTTTTTTGCTCACTAACTAGGAGTCTAGAGACATGCTCATTGTTCTATACTCTGCCCAGTTTTGTTTTTATCCTATTTCCCACATCTATACAATAAATGCAATGCATTCATGGCTTTTGATTATGAGACACATTTGCCTCAAAATGCAACTTGCTGACCATACCTCAGATTTATTAATACTTGAACACATACACTATACATAAAGCATTATATTCAGTTTCGACCATTTCATGATTCAGAGGGAGATCATCACAACTGAGGTTATACCTTAGACCCTTGTTACTCATGAAAACAACTACTTCCTTTCCTTTTGTTTTCTCTAAAACAAATTTAGAGGACCATGCTAATTAAAATAGCTGCACTGGGGATTACAGTTTAAAACTTTATTTATAAATGTGTTATATCCTTTGTTTTCTAGGAAATTGATTTCTTTCTGATTTATCAGTATTTGGCCACACTCTAAGAAGTAAGATTTTGTGACTCATATTTCAGTCCTTGGTATTTTTCAAGGCCTTTGGTTATTTATTTTGGCTTATTGTAGGTACTAAAAGGCTTGTGTCTTTCAAAATTCAGTTTGGTTGCTTTTGGTTTGGGTGTGCTTGGGTGGAACAAAAAAGGAGCTACCTTTTAAAAAAAGGTCAGGAGTTTCTACAAAACTTCTATGATATTTTGTGGTATTTGTAAAATAAGTTTGCTTTCAGGGTCTCACTACATAATGACAACAGATTGAAAATAGGTGGCCCCACACTGAGGCAGTGGTTTGCCAGATATACCTTGTGGATAACTGGCTGGCTTATCCCAAGGCCCCCAGTATTCACCATCAGTATTGTTGATTGGCAAGTAACACCTGCTGTTCTTCATCAGCTGTCTTTATTTATGCCTTATTGCTTTGTAATTACACATGGATATATTTTAGTTCACAAATAAGTTTTTTGTAACAATTTTTCTTGAAATAATTTCAGATTTACATGAAGTTGCAAATATAATGAGTTCCGTATACACTTCCCCAGGTTCTCCCCTTGTTAACATTTTCCCCAATAAGATTTTAAACTTCTTGATGACAGAATATGTCCCATTTGTCTCTTGAGCCCCTTGTAGCACTAAGAACTTGTACCTAGTACTTACTGATTTTATTTGAATAAATTGAGGGTAGATAGACAACTGGAGAAGTAATTTCAGCTCATGTACACTTTACAGATAAGTAAGAGTGGTGGTTGTATTTATTACAAGTACAATACAAACACCCTACATAATTGCAAGCTTGGGAACAAGCTCTCATCTGCTTTAATTTTTCTTATGACTTTTCCAAATGATTATCATGATGGCCTTAATTATGCAAAGGCTTTGCCTAATTTAACTCAGAAATGCTTGAGAGATCAAAATTGGTCCATTTCTCCAAACTGATTACAAATTATATCAGGAATAATATTTCAGGAAAGATTGACATTTATTTCATGTATTATATCAGGTTTATGTGTTTTACTAGCCAGTTTTATAAGATTAATTTACATCATTGGACTTTTCCGTGTTTTATTGGTGCTGAGAAGCCTTTAAAAACGTGTCATCTAATGTCCTTTTTCGGATGACTTTGGAACTCTCAGCGGTCATCTTTGTAAATATCATATTTGCTTGTGCTGTTGTGCACTGAACTTTAAAAATCAGAGAAACTTCTAACATCAGTCAGAAAAACATACATAGCATATTGGAGAGATCTGTGAACTGGCATTGTTCCTGCTCTGTGGAAAGAAAAAGATGAAAAGCATTAAAACCTTGAAGCCTAGTGCACATTAAATGTTTTGTATGGTGCTGGCATTGAACACAGAAATCTCTGTGCAAGTTTAAAAACTCTTATTTGCATAGCGAATGCTGTAATTCAAGAGCAAAATAGACATTTCTTGGGCTTATTTGCATTTGATTGTATATCCATGTAGGGATTTTGATAACAGCATCACTGAATGGATATGATAACTAAAAAGGGGTCCTTTCTGTGGAAAACAGATACTAAAGCAAAACTTACACAATTTGTATTAAAGTTTGAATTACTTTCTCAGAATAAATCCCAGTAATAAATGAAATCAAATGTCCAAATGTCATCCATTGCCTGACATTCCTAATGCAATCTCTTCTTTGGAAAGGAATTGATGCCTCCACATAAATGCCTGTGTGTTAGTTCATTTTCATGCTGCTATGAAGAAATACCCATGACTGGGTAATTTATAAAGGAAAGAGGTTTAATTAACTCACAGTTCCACAGGACTGGGGAGGCCTCAGGAAACTTACAATCATATCAGAAGGGGATGCAAACACATCCTTCTTCACATGGTGGAAGGAAGGAGAAGTGCCAAGCAAAGGGGGGAAAGCCCCGTATAAAACCATCAGATATTGTGAGAATTCACTCACTATCATGAGAACAGCAGCATGGGGGTTACAGCCCCCATGATTCAATTACCTCCCATCGGATGCCCCCCATGACCTGTGGGGATTATGGGATTCAAAATGGGATTTGGGTGGGGACACAGCCAAACCACATCAGCCTGTTTCTCCAAAGGCAACTCAGTCAAGATAATTACTGAGGAATAAGATAACCTCACATCCAGTTCCAATCAGTAATCAGGTTCACTGGTGCATCGAGGGACTATAACTAGAGAGAGGCTTCGCACATTCCAGTAAAGATCAGGTGGTTTTGCTACAGAGAATACTTTGGCTGAAGTGTCTCTGGTTTCAAAAGAAGGCTCCCAGTCACACTTTTGCATATGCCATCCCTTAGTCTATGGTATGGTGAACCTAGTACATTCCAGTCTGGTCTGATGAAACAGCTGTTTTCTACTCCTGCATTGAACATAACATTCTGAAGTGACTCATCTCTTTTCTCTCCTCAAATGTAATCGAACTAGCAGAAAATGTCTGGAATTATTTCTAGACCCTTTTCAAGTATAAGTTTATTAGGAATGTCCCTTTCCCTCTCTCCTAAAGTCACCATATACTTTACCTTCCAACCTGATGGAGTAAATGCTATTTTGTTTTATTTGTGTTATTTTGATTGAATAATGCTAGTCAATGCAGAAGCATGGGATACAAGCTCCCTGATGAAATCTGGTACTGAGCAGTACTTGAATCAACTTGGCAACTTTCCTGTCCGTGGGAATAACATAGAGATAACTCTCTGGGGAGGTATGAGAAAGCAAGAGGGGACATTTGAGAAAACAACAAAAGCACCAGGGAGTTGAAAAGCTGGGATTTCTTCTCCATTTGATCACTAACTGAGTGGTGTCTTCGATTTCCTTATAAAGTTCAATGTCTATTTATTTTGGCTATATATATGGGCATTGGAAGCATTTAAAATATCCACTAGTTCCAACTAGAGGATGCCATTTTTGAAACCAGAAGGAAGCTGTCAAAGGAAAGAGCAGGCCTTGCTTCTTCAGGTATTTCTTAGCATTATGTGCATTTTCTATGTAAATTGTTCCCAATGCCCAAATTAAAAAAAAAAAAAAAAGCTAACCCCTTGCAATAAAGAAACAAACAAACCAAACAAAAAGAAAACACCCAGACAACAACAAGAAAAACTCAAACATATACTTGGTCACGACATCTTTGATGTAAGAAACTAAGCTTATCTTGTAGCCTATGGTCCCTCAGCTTAGCATTGTATTCCCATAGAAATAGTTACGTGGTTCCTGAGACAGCTCATCTCTTACACTGCCCTGCCCACTATTAGGCACAGAAACACACATTTATAATCCAGTCAGCCTCATCAAATTTATTTCAGTCCCTCAAGTGAATCTTTTTTTAATTTAAAATTTTTATTTTCTCATTGAAACTGTCAGCATTAAGAAACTTACCTGGAATCCCATGGCTCTCTTTATTCACAGGGAGTATTCAGTTTCCTCTGTAGTACATGGTCTTCTGGACATATTCTAAGCAATATATTTGTTAGCACAGTAGTTTCAACTGGGTAAAACTTACTGGCAATAAGACTTGAATTTAATTTGTTATACATTTCCAGTGATAACCAAACCTTAGGTGCTTTAATATTATAAATTTTAATTCTCTCATTTTTTGTATCTATGAATAATTTTCCAAGCGTGACTGTTCATATAACATATTAAAGTAACTGTCTATACTAAATTTTGGAGTTTTTCCATATATCCACTCCCAAGCCTGTCATTCTGTGACTTTGCTATTAATTTCAGGAAACAGTGTTGGGTTTATTAATTTAATGTGGGAAAGTCAACTGTAAGGACACAGCTGTAAGGAAAGTCAACTTGATATTACCCATATCATCTGTTGGGTTTATTAATTTAATGTGATTATCAATTTGATGATAAGCAGAATATTCTGCAGCAATAGCATTCAGCAGTACTTGCACGCCAGAATGAGATCCTTTTCCAAAATAGTTTTAGCTAAGTAAGATATCTTAGCAGTTATATTGCTCCTAATCACTTGATAAGGGCTCTTTAGCAAAGAAGACAAGATAGTCCCATTAGCGCTAGGTAATAAGGTGCAATAAAGTGATCAGCAGTCATCTAGCTAATCTTAGAAGCTGTTCCTGACATTTTAAACTGTTCTTCAAGTAAAAGGGCAAATATTTTGGTAGCCTGCACATTCCATTTGGGTTGGACAGCATTCAGAGCTCTCACAACTAACTTCAGATTTTCCATTGTATCATACTTGTTTGCAGCTGTAAGGAAAGTCAACTTGATATTACCCATATCACAGTAGGCTGCTCCTCCTCCACTTCTTCTGGACAGTTTTATACCTTCCCTCAACAGGTTCAGGTTACACTCCTGCCAAGGACTGTGGTGCCTATCATTTATAACAGCAGCAGACTTTCTCCAAAAGGAAAAAACTGGCTTGTCTTTTAGATTTATATGGGCATGGATCCAATCTTCTATGGCCAGATTTTGGTAAATATCATTGGAAATTAACTGTGAAATGAGCCCTTTTTTTTTTTTTTTTTTTACTACACTTTTAAAGTCAGCTTCTGGAATCTTGAGGCATTACAGAATTACTGAAAGCCATTCTCCATTGGCAGTGGGATCAAGGGTCCCAGGCATGTTTTATTTCACCTTTTTGGCTCTTGCTGGGTGTGCACACAGCTGGCATCCACGGGTTTTATATTTTATAGCCTCCTGTGTTGGGAATAAACCATTCCTAATCATGAAATTGGATCATCCCAAGAGCTAAGTGTAAGCTGCAGTGCGTGTAGCACCAGCCAGGGATGGTCCCAGGAGGTGTAAATGTGGGACCTGGCCTCAGGGTCTCTGGTTCCCACCTGCCACCTAAATGAGGGGCACAGGACTCAGCATACCTCCCTTGGAATTAATCTTTTTGCTCTTCTCTTTCTCTGGTTTTCTTGCAGTGCTCTTCTCTTTATTCTTTATTCCGTTGACAAATCCATTGGTTTCTAAGTTAGATGTTATTTCCTTGACAGTCGTTCCCAATCTACTCCAGATGAAATTAGGCCTTCATTTTAAGTGGACATCACTTGTGATGTCCGTAGCACAGGACTTATGTCCCTGCAAGGTACTACCATATAACGTAATGTAAATAGTATATCTCTTTATCTATATTCCCAGCCCCAGAGTTACTCTTACGGGTGTGGGATGCACCCATGTTCTTAGAATGGGCAGTGGACATGTGGATCATTTGATCTCCTAACCCTCAAGGGTACCTGGCAGAACTTAGGGTCTCATCCCTTTATTCCAGTAAAAATATTATATTTTCTGGGCACCCAGGTGTGAAAGTACATGATCCAAATGTCTCTTTGAGCCTAATGCTTGCTGGTTTTCCTGTCATAAGGCTTTCTTGGTGAGCATCCATCACTCAAAAATTTTGTTCCTGGATTTTATCCCTCCTCTGAAACCAGGTATTATGCTTAGGATGATTTTCCTTATTTCCAGTCATAAAATACAATGTATCAAAATGTTTTTAGTGTGTCCTTTTCCCAGAATTGTTCTTAAATAATCAATACAATATTTTTCCTATGAATCCTTTTAAACATTTTCAATTTATTCTTTAATTGTTCTGCTCCTGCTGCTACATATATCATAACATTTAATACTTCAGATCTTCCTTCTTGGTTTCCATGACATCACTTTTTGCTATTTATGCTCTCTGTTTCCTGACTCTATTCTTCATCCCAACCCTAAATCATGACCCTCTCCCTAAACTCCAGCCTTGAACTTTTGTTCTAGTCTCTGCCCTTTAAGGATTCCTTGGCTTTTGTTCTCCAGGCTTTTGCTATCCTCAGTAAATAAATGACTTTCCATCTCATCTCCAGCTGAAGCCTCTCACTTATAGTTTCAGTTGATTACAGGACATTTCCATTGGCATTTTCTATCACAGACAAATTGTAAGAGTACAAAAAGGAGCATTAGTTCCCTTTGAGATCAGAGGTGTAGTGAGCAGGTGAGCTGAGATCACTATGAGCATTTGCATTTGGGAACACAGTGACAATGGGAGTCAGGGATGAAAATTTAGGGTGACAAAAAAGCCAGGGATAAAGGGAGAAAGCAAAAAGTATGGACTAGAAAAAGCCAGCTCAGAATATTTCCTTGCTGGACTGTTTCTCTGCTATCCAGATACCTTTTTTTCTTTTATAGTAACAAAAATACATACTTGTGAAGAATATGTGAAAATCACAAAACTATAAATGAGGCCAATTTACCTGCAATATTATCACCTAGAGTTAATGGTCATTAATATTTTGGTGTATATTCTTCCATACAGCCTCTTTACAAATATTTGCATCATAATGTACCTACTTTTTGTACTCTGTTTTTAAAACAATATAAGCATTTTCACATGCTGTGAAATGTTCTAGAACATGAGATTTTTTTGTTTTTGTTTTTGAGACGGAGTCTTGCTCTGTCGCCCAGGCTGGAGTGCAGTGGCACAATCTCAGCTCACTGCAAGCTCCGCCTCCCAGGTTCAAGCCATTCTCCTGTCTCAGCCTCCTCAGTAGCTGGGATTACAGGTGCCCGCCACCAGGCCCGGCTAATTTTTTTTTGTATTTTTTAGAAGAGACGGGGTTTTACCGTGTTAGCCAGGATGGTCTCGATCTCCTGACCTCGTGATCCGCCCGCCTCGGCCTCCCAAAGTGCTGGGATTACAGGCGTGAGCCACCGCGCCCGGCAAACATGAGTTTTTTAATGGATATACTGAGCTTCAGTATATAGATTTTATATCATGTATTTAGAAAAGTCCGTATTGTTAAATCTCAGAGTTAAGAATAGCTTTGAAGAAACTCAAGGAATTTGAGTGACCTATGGAGAAACCCCCTTTGAGTGGATCCTTAGTGGCAGAAATGGAGAAGAAATAGTGTGAACCACTAACAGAAACATAGCTTCAAGAGTCAGAAGATAAGGGCCTGGCACTTCACTTATCGTATATATGATGGGATCCATCACCTCACAATTCTGAGTCTCTCTTTATCTATACAATTAAGAGTCTTGGGTTAGTTTACCTCTCAGCTCCTTTAGCTCTGACATTTTAAAAAGTCACTGAGGATAATGCATGAAGAATAGTTAAGTGCATGGCATGGAATTCTAGTGGAAGCTGAGAAATGTGGAATTCAGGTCAAAGCTCCTGAAATGAGAATAAAGTAATTGTCCCATTTCCGAAGCAGCCACCCACTCATGGATTCTTCTGTCCTCCCAGCCTTTCACCCCTATCTCCAGGAGGCAGATGCTTCCACCGAGAAGAGCTACTTTGCAAAATAGTTTGCTGCTTTTGGAGATCTGTGTGTTAAGAGGAGAATGGAACAAAGAGACTATGAAAAGCAGAAACAGCTGATGCTGTGGGCGACCCAGACTACCACACCATGGCCCTCTGGTCTTTAACCCAGTCTCTACACATTGCTAGATTTTTTCCATTTTCTTTTGACTCTCATCTAGAAATTCAACTCATAATTTAATCAATTTCTTTCAGTGTTTCTTATCACTTATAAATCTATATCACCTTTGATGAAGATTTAAAAATGCACATTCTTCTTTAATGTTAAATTATAAAATGAATACTGTGATTATTAGATAATAAGGTTGAGGTTTTGTCATTGATTGCTTTATAAATAAATTATGCCCCAGTCTGCCTCTCCCTAGTCTTAGCATTTGGTTTTTCACTTGGAGATTCTGAGAAGCATAGTTTGAAATCATTTATAGAGTTAATAAATAGGTGAACCTCTTCGAATACTAGGGTTAAATTTTTGGCTTATAGAGATTTTAGAAAGTATTTTGGAAAAGAAAAAAATGGGTGTTTAATAAGCACATACTGTAGAGCAGACACTCTAGGTGTTTTGTGCTATGTGTGTAATTTTATGGGATAGGTATTACTCTTCACCACTCACCCCTAGGGAAACAAAGGTGCAGAGAGATCCAAAGCCACACAGCCGAGCTGGCATGCAAACTACATTGTGGCCACCTACAAAGTTCCTCCCATTACATCATGATCATATGCATACACCAACGGGGAGCCTCCAGCCTATGTGCAGATGTGAAGATTTTCAATGTGTGAGGGTAGACTGGAACAGTGACTGAAGGTCTTGCACAGAAACTGTAAATACATTTCAGAAATACTTCAGAATCACAAAACAAAATCCAACTAATAAACAATCTTTCAAGAACTGATTTGAACCTAATACAATTTTCTAACCTATCTAAGATGATCATACCTCTTTGGATAGTCCTATTTGATAGCTATTAACCCACTGTAATTAATAGCACCCCATTATCTCCCAAAGAGTTCCGGTTTGTATGACAAATAACATGATCCTTCTATTTATGTTATGTTTAATCATTAAAATTTTTATGGTCTTAGATCATAAATCAAAAAGGGCCCAAGAGAAAACATTTAAAGAGGAAATTCCCAGGGCCTTATACTGCATAATTGTACCAAGAAATGTTCCAATATTCTTTAATGTTGTCTTGAGAGTAAGCAGAAGTCCTATGGTGCACTCTCCTTCTAAGGATATCTTTCATTTTTCCATTAGAGCATCAGTGCTTTTTTAATATGAATTTAGTTTTTTTTGAGAAGTGTATTGCAACTGAATGAAATGGAATATGATATCTTAACCCAATTAGCAAATCAAAAGAGTTCCAAGTATCGTAAAAGATTATATTCAGGATTTTTTGCTACATGAGTAAATTGTAGCTGCTCTGGCCACGCACACACACGCAAAGGGGTGTGATGATAGATACATTCATTTGCTTCACTGTAGTAACTGTTTTGCTATCTATAGGTATCCCATAACATCATGTTGTGTACTTAAATATGCACAATTAAATTAATGTAAAAAATTTAAAAACTAAAGATAAGAAAGAAAACTTCAAAAAATGGGCTGAAAAACCCCAAGCCTTGGGGACAGACGAACAGTAATCTCTTCTATTAGGGGCCTACTATTTTGCCACCAAAATACTGCAACTTCTAAACTCCCAAACTCTGTAGACTTCTCTCATGTGTATGCTGCAATTATGTTATAGCTTGCAATGCAGTGGTTTTCAGTGTGCTCCCCAGACTAGCGACATCTCTATCACTTGGAAGCTTGTTAGAAGTAAATTTTTGGACCTGGCCCAGATCTACTGAATCAGAACCTCTAGACCTGGGGTCCAGCAATCTGCTTTTAAGCATGATTTTAAGCAAGAAGTGATTCTGATCTATGCTTAAATTTTAAAACCACTGTTATAATGCCTAAAATCTGTAAAATCAGTTATCTCCATGAGTCTTAGCATTAATAATTTTATTTAATTTAGTAAATAGGACATAGTTGTCTTGTGATTGAGAGTTATACATGTAGTAACCAATCAACTTGAAAACTCTTGAAACTAGGATATCTGAGAGCTCCAAGTCCAAAATCAAAGCAGCATCCATTCATTTAATTTTTATTTAAGACTCAGTGCATAGTGGGCACTGTTCTAGAAGCAGATGGTGTGGCATTGTTTGTAAGCAAAACAAAGGCCCTGCTGTCATGGAACATTTTGTTTCCTACCGGGGAAAGACAGACAATAAACAATAAACGCACACATGTGGAGTAGTGTATAGTATCAAGACTAGTGGTGAAAACTGCTAGGAAGTGCTTTGAAGCCTAGTAAAAGAGTGCCCGGCTGAGCGACCACTGCTAATTCAGCTGGCTGCAGAAGCCCTTCTCATCAGAGGGCATTTAAATAAAGTGAGAGTGAGTGGTGCCCTCAGCAGAGGGAACAGCAGGTGCAACTGCCTTGAGGCAGGAATATGCCAGGCATCAGAGAGCACCCTTCCTACACTTGTTTTATAATTAGGGTGCTGGTGGATTCCATTGGTTTCTGTTGCTTCCTCTCTATGTTTGGAAGGTAGAGAAAATTGTTCCATGCAGTAGTAATTTTGTAAACCAGCTTCCTTGATGTCACTTATAAGTTTGGAAGGAAGAGCAATGAAAACCTAAAGGAGATCACTTGAAGTATCAGGGATGCCTTTTATTTACTGACCACCAATTTCTAACTTACTTGCAAACTAGATTTGTGAGGGAGCTGCTACATGAATTCCCAATGGTCAGCTCTTTATTCTCAGATCTGCCTCTCTCTGAGTTCCATTTCAGGGACAAGATTTCAACCACGCCAAAACCCAAGTTATATTTTATCTCATCTTTTTCTTTATCCATCCCCCAAATCTAATCCGAGTTTATCAGCTACATCTCCTAGTTGTTTTCATGACCACTTCTCTTTTTCTCCTCATCATTTTTCACCTGAATTACTCTAACAGCCCCCAAACAACTGTCCTTGTCTCCATTCTGTAAGTCATCCATTTTGCCACTGGAGTCTGATTCCAAAAACAAGGGAATTAGTCACTACCCTCCTCAGAAAGTTTCTCCATCAACACAATGCTCAACACAATCTACTGAGCTCCAAAATCAAGGTCTGCCATGATCTGCCTCAGACTACTTTCCCACTCTCATTTTTCACATATCTGGCAATTTGTACCTATTCAAAACACAAAAAGCTTTCCCTTTCTTGTTTTAATATATGATTTTATTTATTTTTATTTTTAATCTTTGTGGGTACACAGTATGTGTATATATTTATGGGGTATATGAGATGTTTTGATACAAGCATACAATGTGAAATAAACATATCATGGAGAATGGGGTGTCCCTCCCCTCAAGCATTTATCCTTTGAGTTACAAACAATTCGATTATACTCTTTACATTATTTTAAAATGTGTAATTAAGTTATTATTGACTATATCACCCTGGTGTGCTATCGAGTACTAGGTCTTCTTCATTTTTTTCTATTTTTTGTATGCTTTAACTATTCCTAACTCCCAGCCCCCCACTACCCTTCCCAGCTTCTCACAACAATTCTTCTACCCTCTATGTCATGAGTTCAATTGTTTTAATGTTTAGATGCAGTTTTCAAAGTCCCTTTCACATTTCAAGGCCCAAATCAAATGCCAGCTCTTCTAGGCAGAATTCCCTGATTTGAGACTGAAGAGAGTTGCTCTTCTCTCCTCTTCTGTGGCACAGTAGCTTCGCTTTTCTTTAGTACTCAGCCTTCCATTACAGTTACATGTTGGCTTATACGTTATCCCTCATTAGATTCTGATCTGTCTTGAAGTCAAAAATGAGTTTTAATCATTTTTATATTACTCTAATTGGTAAGATAATGTAATGTACTTACATGCTTGTTAAACTGAATTCAATTAAGTATTAGAAGTTGAAATAGTGTATGTTATAAAGTAAACATTAGGCAGAATATTTGACTCACCGCCACACTCCTGTTTCATCAAAGCTGAAAAACAATTATTTTGCTTTTCCTGAATTGCATCATGTGCATACTTCTTATTTTGTGGTAACTGAGAACTTTTATCTTTTCCTTAAGCCATGACCTTTTGGGTTTAGGGCCATGCTGTGTAGAGAAATCCCTCACATATCCATCTTATATTGAGTGGCACACACATAAAACATACGCATGCAAATACAATTCTTTCAAAGAGAGAGGGAAAACAACAACAACAAAAATGAGACTTTCAACGAATTTTAGAAAATTACTGCTCTTCAGATATTTTTATGATCACTTACATATAACAATTGATAACAGACATTATGATACTTTAACAATATGCTCTATTCAAATTGCTATAATTATTTTTATCCTGTGGTTAAGAAATAATTTAAAGTAGAAAAATAGGTGTTTATAATGGCCTTGCAGTTTTAGTAGTATATTTGTAATTAGTAGCCAAATAATGTATTGCATAATTATTAGCCATATAATGTATAATGTAATATGCATTATATGTATGCATATGTAACACCTAATTACATAATAAAATTTGTAGTAGGAGTGTAACAGGCCTTTTGATTATGTTGGGAATATACTATAGAATGCAAGGCATATTTTGAATAACTAGGAAATTAACTCGGGGGCTTAGATTTTTAATAAGGGACAGCATGAAATATAATTGTTAATTTAGCAGAATGTGTTTATATTAGCTCATATTTAATTTTGCATGCTACTAATTTTATTTCCTGAAGTTCCTATAAATCTCAAATTACATATAATTACACAATTATATTACTCGGGAAATGAAATAAAAGTTGCACAATTTGTAATTTATGGGTTTACCTGACTGGTAGCTGATGATTTGGTAGTCTCGACGACAAAACCAACTTACAACGGCACTCTGAAAATTGGAGTAAAAATAACTAACAGCATTACACACACAAAGTCTTGTTATTTGTAAATTTGAAGAACAGGTATTGTCAAGATCATTGGCAATAAGTCCTCCCATAAGCCTTGAGATTTTTCAAAAGACACCTTAAAGGTTAAAATATAGATTTTTATCAAGACCTTTGCTGTAAAGCCAAATCTACAACAAATAAAATAGGTATATACTGACATTAATTAATCTATTTATTTATTTTTCTAACTTTTAATTTTATCATGTATTGAACATGTAGGAAACTAGAATGAACTGTACACTAAATGCCATATAACAATCATTTAGAACCAACAATCATTGGAAATTTTGTTCTCTTTATCTTTATTTGCACATAAACACATGTACATACACACTGGCTAAATCATTTGAGATTAAGTTTCAGACATCATAACATTTCATTTCTAAATTATTTACTATGCATCCTTTTAGAATAAAGTCTTAATCCCATGTAACCATTATACTGTTATCACATGTAAGAAATGAAGGAATTTCTTAATCTCATCTAATAGCCAACCTATATTTATATTTTCCCTATTTTTCAAAATGTATCTTTCTTTTTTTTATTTTATTATTATTATACTTTAAGTTTTAGGGTACATGTGCACAATGTGCAGGTTTGTTACATATGTGTACATGTGCCATGTTGGTGTGCTGCACCCATTAACTCGTCACAAAATGTATCTTTCATAGATTTTCTTTGCTGCTTTTTTCCTCCATTTTTTTGCCTTCTCTGGTTCTAACTGAGCATCCTATATGATCCCATTTTCTCTTTTCTCTGAGATTATCAATTGTACTTCTTTTAAAAAAGTGTTAGTGATTGCTAAGGAGTTTGCAATATACTCTTAGAAGTAATGTTTATCCACTTTTAAATAACACAATACCGCTTATTGTGTAGCGCAAGCCCCTTCGAGTATTTCCAATCTCTCCTGCTCATCGCTATTACACTGCTGCCGCACATTTCACTATTCACTAGCTATGAATACCTCATCTATTTGTTGCTAAAAATATTTTGAAAAACCTGTTATCTGTTAAAGTACAAAAAAAGAAAATATTTTATGTTTACTTATTATCTAATGCTCTTTCTTTCTTCATTTAAATCCAAGCTTCTCACCAATATTGTTTTCCTTCTCTCTTAAGACCTCTGTTTAACGTGTCTTGCAAGGCAGCTCCACTGGCAAAAAAATTTTCTTGTTTTGTTACTCTAAGAGTCTTTATTTCACTTTTGTTTTTGAAGGATAATTTTTCATGATATAGAATTCCAGGTTGGTAATTGTTTTTGTTTGTGTGGGTTTTTTTTTTAATCAATGCTTTAAATATTTTACTCTACTTTCTCTTTGAGTGTGTGATTTCTAAAGAGAAGTCTGGTGTAATCCTTATCATCATTTCTGTATATGTAAGGTTTTCCCCCACTGTGGCTTCTTTTGAGATTTTCTCTTTCTCTTTGTTTTTCTGCAGTTTGAGTATGATATATTTAAGTGTAGATATTTTGCTATTTATCCTTCTTTGTGTTCTCTTAGATTCGTGTCTGTAGTTTGACATCCATCGTTAATTCTGAGAAATTCTTAGCCAGTGTTACTTCAAATATTTCTGTTCTTTTCTCTCTTTCTTCTCCTTTTGCTATTCCAAAAATGTGTAAGGTATACCTTTTTAATTATTCCCCAATTCCTGGATATTCTGTTTTACTTTTCAAACTCTTTTTGGTTTTCAATTTTGGAAATTTCTATTGACTTACTTTCAAGGCCA
Source organism: Pan troglodytes (assembly GCF_028858775.2). Taxonomy (NCBI): domain Eukaryota; kingdom Metazoa; phylum Chordata; class Mammalia; order Primates; family Hominidae; genus Pan; species Pan troglodytes. The sequence continues at coordinate 107,604,349 of NC_072412.2, read as the reverse complement.
ATGATTCCCTGGCCATTTTAAGTTTTCTGATGGGCCCATTAAATAAATTCTTCATCTCTGTCAGTTTCTTTTTAAAAAATTCTTATTTTATAGCATCTCCTTTTGATTTTTTTTGGAATTTCTATCCTTCTGCTTACATTTCCCATCTTCTCTTACATCTTGTTCAGTTTTTTTCATTCGATCCCTTAACATATTGTTCAAAATTGTTTTAAATTTCTGGTCTGATAACTCCAAATTATCTGTCATGTCTGAATGGAGTCTTGATTCTTGCTTTGATAATTTAGCCTGAGGTTTTTGTTTTGTTTTATTTTGCCCCTTAGCATGACTTTGTTGTTGTTGTTGAAAACAGATATGATGAATTGGGCAAAAGGAACTGGAGTCAATGGCCCTTTAATATGAGGTTTGATGTTTATCTGGCTAACATGCTGTGTTTACTGTTTCCTCTAGCTATGGTGTCAGTGGCTAAAATTTCTGTGACTGGCCTTATTTTTGTCCCCCACCCCCCAATTGCTTTGGGTTTCCCAAAAGACTTTTAAATTAGCATCTGAGGCTTGTAGTTCTTTCAGCTATAATCCTCTGTTTTTATACGGAAGCCCTATTTATATGGTGCTGAGGTGTAGAAGGAGTGAAAGCATCTCTAGGCTTATGTTTAGGTCTGAGTGTTTAGTGAGCCTCTGCTCCTGGCCTGTGGCCTTTACAAGTACTCTCAGCTATCTGAGAAGAATAGAGGAGGCTGTCATTGGGTATTTTTCTTCTTTACATGGGTTATGCTTTGGCAAAACCCTAATCAGTTAGACTCTGGTAAAATAGCTGGCCTTGGGGACATATTTCAAAAAGGTCACTTTGTCCTTCTCCCTGCGTGAAGGAAACATGAGGGGATTTTTCTTTGAGAACACAAAGCTGCTGGAGGTAAAATTTAAGAAAGTGTGGGCTTCTTGCCGAGACTAGCCCCTTTCCTCAGATTTTTTACTCTCAACCTGGTCCACATTGAGTCTTCAGTCATTCACCGATTACAGCTTAAGTGTTCCTACTGATACTGGCTTCATCTGTAGGACCTGGCCCTGGGTTTCTCTGCCGTTTACATGTGATTCTCTGTACCCACCTGTCTCTCCATTTTGGGAAAAGCAGTTGTTGCTATGATCTCAATTCCCTTATAGATCTAAGCAGTGTTGTTGATTTTTAGTTTATCCAGCCTTTTTCTTGTTACGAGAATGGGAGTGACAACTTTGAAAACCTTTGCATGTCAGACTAGAAACTGGAAGTCCATAATTTTTCTGTTTGAGGCCCAGGAACTAATCATAGGCTACACATTTCAATTGGTATTTTTCCACTGTATTCTCCTTAATCTAGCAACAATCCAACTGAATTCAAACTTTTTAAAAAAAAGTCATAGCCATTTCAATTATAGAAGTTTTACATTGATTTCATCAGATTGTTTTCTTATGGAAGAGACATCCTTTGGTGATATTGAAAAATAAATTCAAGAATATATTAGGTATTTGGTGGTGATTGTTACCCAATTCAGTATTCTAAAAAAGTATTGAATTATGCACTTTAAATGAGTAAATTTTACATAGTATACAAATTATATCTCAATAAGATTATATTTTAAAGCATATATTGGTTATATAACGAATCTTGAGAAATTCATTATCTGTGAAAAATACAAAACAAGTTTTTCAATTGCAGGGTTAAAGAAGTATTGTGCTCCATTGTGCTCCAGGGTTAAAAAGTAATGTGCTCCATTAGTATAAATAGGAGCACATTAGTACTGTTTCTTCTCACTTAAATTTAGATTCAATTGTGCTAGATATTCTGTCGATTTTACTTAAATTACCTTTATCAACCCTCATGACAACTTTGTGGAGTATGTTTTATTATCTTAATGCTATATGTGAAAAACTGAGATTTCAGGAATAACATAATTGAGATCACATGGCTCCTAACAAGCCAGAATTTATTTAAGCCATTTTTCTCTGATTATAATATTATTTGTAGCTAATGGATGTTATCACTCCCCCATTTCTACAGAGCAAGTTGTCTAAGTCAGAAACCCCAGAGACCTGTGCATAGAGAGCCTGCTGTGCAGGCCTGTGCATGAGCCACCCCAAAGCCCCATACTGATGCAGTGCTAGAGATGGCCATTTTTTTAAACCTCATGATCAAGTCCTCCCTCAAGGACAATCATCCTTCAAAGTCAAGTAACTTTGAGGCAGTCACTAAGTACAACTGTTAATATGTAATTGGACATAGATATAACATGGCATTTAATTAGAAAAGTGTTGAGTAAACATAAAAAAGGATTTTGATAACCACCCATTCTAAAGTATTTAAAATTGTTAAAAATCATGCCCTTTCTTAACTATATAGGCGTATGCCACTAAATTCTAATTCAAAGTTCCAGTTTAGGAAGAGCAAGCAGAATTCACCTTGTGTGAAAACCCAATAAATCTGTAGTTGCTGCCTGTGGTTGTGTGTAAGGAATTGTGAGGCCAAAAGTGGTCAGTAACTGATGAACCATGTCTGCCATGTTTGGTGTAGGCAGTGGCAGCACTCAGGCCCTGTGATTTCTAGCCCTACTCAAAGTGAGACCACGAATCATAAAATGTGAACACAGATTCAATTAGAGTTTTTCTTGTTTGTGTGTTCTGAGTTTTGACTCATATTGTTTTATGAGCACCACAGCTCATATGATTTTGGAAAGTTATTTCCAAACAAAAAGTTGACAAAAATATTTGGAAGAAACGGTGAGACAGAGCTCTTTTAGGGATAATTTATTAATCTTATAATAAATCCAGCGTGTACTTGGAATGAGTAATACAGAGAACTTGGCAAGAATTTATAGTTAAAAGTTCTCAGTGAAATAACTACAGGATGACATTCAAAAGGATTAAAAACAATAAGTTCAGTGAAGTCTCTAATTAACTCCTACAAAAGATCCTGTACTAGAGAACCTAGTTAAAGCCCCATAAATGTTATTGTGGAGAAAATCAGAAGGCTTGCTTACCTCTTTGCCAAGTAGTTTAAGACTAAAACATATTTGTTAATTAAAAATGCTACTAAATCTATGAACCTAATTAATGTATTTGTAAGCTTTAAGCCAACAATTATATATCTACATATACAAAAACATATATGCATGGCTCTATGGCATGGTCCATGAAAACTTTATTTATTAAAAGAATTGCTGTAGCATTTCATTAATCATTAAATCCCTGTCTAAGGGATTTAGGAAATAGTCACTATGAAATTGACTGAGAATAGTACAGTATTTATGAGGTATAGAAAACACGTTATAATGTAGGAAACAAAATGTACATTATTCTTCTTTATAATCAACATAGAATTCTCCGTAATCTTTCAGAAAACTAAAAACTCATGGATAATTGTTTTGCATGTGGGAGGTGAATATGAAAGGCATAAAAATCCACTTAAAATTATATTTGTGAATTGGAGCTTCTAATAATTACAAATCAAAATTGTAACTTTTTATAATTTAAAAAGTAAAATTTATAAATAACAATATATCCCAAACAGAGAGGACAGTAAGTTACTTGATTATTTCAAAGCCCATTAATTCTCTCAGGCCTGTACAGCTGTTTTGCAAAGTATATCTTCAGTGAAATAAGTGATTATTAAAAGATCCTTTTTAATCACTTTTAGTGCCAGAAAGACTGAAAAACTGAGGAAGACTGGCGAGAATTATCTGATAGGTATTTCTCAAGCAACCTGAAAATTCACTGTGACACATCCAGATCCTTAAAAGCAATTATGTTTTATCTTAAGGTTGAAGTCTTTAGGTACAAATTTTCCATCTGAGGATAAAAATCAAACAAACAAATAAAAGAAACCCCACAACAACAAAACATTTATTTTATTTTTTTATTATTATACTTTAAGTTTTAGGGTACATGTGCACAACGTACAGGTTTGTTACATATGTATACATGTGCCATGTTCGTGTGCTGCACCCATTAACTCATCATTAACATTAGGTATATCTCCTAATGCTATCCCTCCCCCCTCCCCCCCACCCCACAACAGGCCCCAGTGTGTGATGTTCCCCTTCCTGTGTCCATGTGTTCTCATTGTTCAATTCCCACCTATGAGTGAGAACACGTGGTGTCTGGTTTTTTGTCCTTGCAATAGTTTGCTGAGAATGATGGTTTCCAGCTTCATCCATGTCCCTACAAAGAACATGAACTCATCCTTTTTTATGGCTGCATAGTATTCCATGGTGTATATGTGTCACATTTTCTTAATCCAGTCTATCGTTGTTGGACATTTGGGTTGGTTCCAAGTCTTTGCTATTGTGAATAGCAATAGCAAAACATTTATTTGGGTTGGGTTGAATAGATCGGAACATATTGCTTCATTTAGCGCTATCCATGGTGCTAGCCAGTTACCCCTTTTTCCTTCTCCCTGAGCTATTTTGACGAACCTGCCATCATCCTGTGCTTCTGCTTGTTGGCTTCTTGGCCAACAGTGGTTGCCATCTGTTTCTGCAATTTTGCTTTGCTATGTTTTGTTCATTAACATCAGGACTAACATCTGCGGATTTGATCAGCATTTGTTTCCATCTCTGCTAAAACTATCTAAGACCCAGCTTAATGTGTCTTTGCTAATAAATCAGGAACCTTCTCGCCTTTCTAAAACTAAATTATTGTATTTTCCTATATAAACTTCAGTGTCTCTAAGAGATTTACGTATGGCTTCTTATGCAAGAACTATTATTTTTCTATGTATTTCATTCGTGATTCTAGAGTGGTAATGAAAATACATCATAGCTATTCACTCAACACTTAACAAATATGCCAGGATCAGTTGTGGGCACTGACTATATATCCATAAAGATAGTATACACCTCTGCACTTAGGATCTCATGCTGTGGTGGAGGGAGATGATCATTGATCAATGACTCAGGTGATGTCTACTATGAATTTTCCTTAAGACTCATAATGAAAACAGAATTAATGACTTCTTAAAAAAACATATTATATATTGTGTTCACATTGGTTATTTCAGTCATTCTTCATAGGATGCCCACATGCAGAACATTGCTCTAGGTACTGAAGATAACTGTGCAAAACAAAAGCAAATGAAATTATGCTCTCTTGGAGGTAATAACGGAGTGACATAAAAATAAACTAGTAAAAATATAAACTTTCTTATATAAATTATGTGATAAAAAGAAAAAGATAAATTTATAAAATTAAGTGCTAAAACTTGCTATGTTTTAGGAAAAGGGGCAGGGAAGTGATGAAACAAAAACACTTCAATATATGGGGGTCAGGAATAGCCTCTCAGATAAGGCGACATTTGAGCAGAGACTTAAAGGAAATGAGAGAAGAGAAGCAAACATCATGGCAAATGGAGAGTTCTGGAAAAAGGCAGGCTGCTGAGCAGGAGCACCAGTGTGTTCTCAGAACAGGGAGAGAGAGCAGCAGACTTGGGATAGGAAGACTGATAGGAGAGGAGGGCGCAGTAGCTGTCATAGTGAGAACATGACCTTTTTTTCCTGGAGTGCGATGGGAAAGTATTGGAAGATTTTTAATAGAAATGTGATATAATCTGAACCTTGTTTTTAAAAGAAGATACTATGTGGAGATTAGATTAGAGGTGGAAAGAGTGGAATAAGGGCAACCAGTTAGCAGACTTACACAATAATCTAAGCCAGAGTCCAATCATGGCATGGACTAAGGTGGTGGCAGTTGAAGTGGTAGGAAGAAATTGTTATATTATGAAGATGGAGCTGATAGAAATTGATGACAGACTGGTGTGTGTGTGTGTGTGTGTGTGCATGCACATACATGTGTGTGTATACATAGAGAAAGACAGAGACAAAGAGACAGACAAGGGTGTCTCTAAAATTGTTGACCTGAGAAACTGAAAAGTCATTATTGGAATCTAGTGAAAAGGGGGAGGTTTAAACATGAATAGATTTTGGTTGGGGGATATCAAGAGTTCAGTTTTAGACAAGGGTTTGACACGTCTATGAGACATTCAGTGGAGATTTTGTGATGTGCACATGGATAGGTAATGTGTTTTCTGAAGTATCTCAAAGATGCTACTTGCTCCTGAGCAAGGCCTGCTCTTATTAAAAATATTTTCTAAGCCTCATTTTTAAGGTTCTTAGAAATTTGGCAATAAAAACAATAACAGCAAGACCTACGCAACTTTGACTCATTGTTTCCCTTTTGTATTTGACTCAGAACACTCTTTTTCTTTGGGGTTCCTATAAATATTTAATCAAACATCAGTATTCCCTGGGGTGCAGCTTGGATATGCTGACCTGAAATGTTAATGGAGAGATATTCACAACTCCAGTGTAAGATTGCTGTAGATTCAATATATGAGAAAGTTATTGAACTATTATTGTGTCATAGCTTTTCAGTAGATATTGCCAGGAAGTAGAGTGGATCATCACAAACCGGAAAGGTTTTCTTTTATTCCAGAAAAGGAAGCAAAAGAAACCCAAATTGAAAAACTTGTGCACTACTGGTGTTATGGAAAATCCTTATGAAAAGCTAGAAAATAATAAACAATGCCCAATGATGATTGTACTTTTCCCAGGTAATAGTGGTTTATTAATCTTATAATAGACCTAAATAATAGTCAACTTGACATTAAAACAAACAAATAAGCATCCTTAAGTATCAAATTGAACTTACAGTGTTTTCTTCTCCAGGCAAAATTAATTTCCTAACCTTGAAATTGGATTTTCATCTGTCTTCTGTGTGCACATAGATCAGTCATTAAGAATCAGAAATGTAAACCCTTATCTTAGGTAGCAGTTGGATGTTTTCTGAACACTTGCAGATTTGGTAGGAGGGGTAAATATGGCATAGCCTAATAAGAAGCTATTTTGAGAACTTTTTTTTAAGAAAATGGGAAACTGAAAGATCATTTTATTCTACTTTTAAATATTTAAGCTGCATCAAAGTCCCACAGCTTATTCAGTTTATAGTTTGGTTAATTTTTGTTGTAAACTGAATAGCAATTATTGTTCACAAATTTATGCATAGCATTTTACAGGATGTCACTAGGAGCTGGAAAAAGAGCCAGAGATAAAGATGAAAAACACATATTTTCAGGTTTCTTTATTACAACCGTAGACTCTTTTTTACAACAAAGAAAAAGCCATTTCCTTAGTAGATGTTCTCACACCATGAAGGACAGTACTAATGCATGAGGAATATGTCATCTATGATTAATGCTGATGATTCAGTGCAACACAGCAAGATACTGAAATAATGGGATTTTTCTGCATTTTAGGAATGCAATCATCTTAACACATGGTCCATGGAACATTTTAATACAAGTGCTATGTTTTTTTATTTTTAGTAGTTATTTAACATCATAATGTAATGAGTTCTGTATAAATAATGAAACACACATATGTATAACTCTTCTTTTTCTAAATAGAAATCACATACACACATGGAAATTCAGTCAGTTCATTTAATTAAACTAACTTAGAAATTGCCAGTGGATTGGCAGCTCCCTCCATACCTTAAGCTTCCATGCAGGTTTAAACTCCTTTTTGAAGATGATAAAAGTAGCCTGAGGGTCTGCTTCTATAGGATTAGAAAAACTGTTTTCTGAAACTAATTTCTGAGATAATTTTTTGTTGCTGTTGTGCCAAAAAAAAACCAAAAACAAAAACAAAACCCTTGAATTTATGGCCAGGTCTTTATACGCTCATGACAATCTATATGGTTTTATGATGTAGCTATTTTTTCACATTTTAGGTGCTTGTCTTTCCTAATCTTATAAAATCACAAAGTTTAAACCATAGTCCAAGTGAGTCTTGCAAAAAATTAGATTTTTAAGAATATTTTTATGCCTTTCTTGTTGTTGATTATCCAGATTCTATAATGCTACCTGCATGTAATTGTAATATTTTCACAACTCAAGCCTGTGTCCCCAAAAATATCACTTTTCTTAAAATTTTATGAACACTTGTCTTCAATGTAATTTAGTTGTCATGATTTGTTTTTCACTTCATGTATGTGTCTTTGGGGAATACAGATCCTACCTGCCTCCTAAATAGGCTAGTCCTACCTAGGATAGTACAACATTTTATGGAAATTGATAGTTGTGATGGACTTACAAAATAATGCTGGTTAAAAATGGTTAAATAAAAATGTAATAATGTAGAATTGAACATATCCCTTCTTTAAGTATTCTTAAAAATTGCAGTTGGAGATGAGTTTTAGTAAAATATATTTTATTCACTTATACATGAACAACTTTCAAAGAAGAGTAATTTGGCGGGGTCCTCCATCTTATTAAACAGATTGAAAATCAAGTACTAGATAGATTTTTTAAAGAGAGTTTAAAAAAATAAAACTTGATTTATCAATATTGTTTAATGTTCATGGTTACAATTGATGGTTGAATTAATAAACGGTTCTTAGAAAATTTAAGACTACTAAAACGGATTATATGTGCATTTTTTTCATGTTTTAGTGTGAAATACGGAGAAGATGCCAAATGAAAAAGCATCACAATGCCAATCTTGGGATTTATTTACCAGGCCTTTTCTGACATCAATATATCAATACAGTCACATTTTCGAGCGCATATTCCATAGCAGTTACTTTACCTACATCATCTTGTTTAGTCCCCACAGCAGTGGCAACAGGAAGGTGATATTATCTCTGTTATATGAATAGGAAGGCTAAAAGAGAAGCTAAGTAATGTATTTAAGTTACAGAAATAGTAAGTGGAAAACCTGGATTTTGAATTCAATTCTGACTCCAAAGTATAGATGGGAAAGCGTGACCAGTGATCCCAGATCATTAGGAAACACTGTTGACTGCATAGCCACTAGCCCCCAAGCTCTCCTCCTAGGGGGAGCCCAGCTAGTAAGGCAGTTCTATATGGGTGTGAGCCAGGTAGACATTGGCAGGATCCATTTTTATCCAGACCCAAGGCCTTATCTTATTTTTCAGGTAGTCTATGGCTGCCCAGAAATGCCTCAGCACGGCCCTGGGTTTGAGTTTTTTGAAATATTTATTCTGTCAATACTAACTCAAGGTCACTGGTGGAAAAATATGAGGGTAGGTTCTTCATATCATAAAGTATTCCAACTAATATAGTAAGTAAGGCCAGGAAAACAACATGAATTGCATGCAGAAAATGCAATTTAACTGGCCTGCTATTTCTACCTTAGTGGAAGGATCCAAGGCTAACAATCAAAGACATTAAAATGTTTTTTATTTTCTGGATTTGGATTGACGACTTATTGCGTTCCTATTCATAACAAGGATCTTATTTACTTTAAATATTTAAAATGAGCTTTTGATACGTGGCTGAGATCTGACCAACGACTTGAGTTTCAATTGTACAGTGTTGGAAGTATTTTAATAGTAAACGAATAGAATATGTCACAAAGACAGTTCAGTATTTATTGGACCCCTTTATAATTCTGATATAAAATATAGAATTAACCTATATGCTACAGGTTAATTCCTTTGTCAGGAATCCTGAATGCTTTATCAGGAATACTGAGTGCTGATTTGGAGAGATACAAGGGTACAAATGATCTGGGTAATAAGCAGCTGCACAAATGTTTATTTATAGCCTAACATGTTAATTCTGAAAGCCTCTTTACCAGTTCATTTATTTATAACTCCAAAGAGACAATACACAAACAGCCATTCATATCAACTGCTGGCAGTACTCAATTGATATGCTTTTGTTTGGGCATCTGGTAGATTGTTTCCATGAGAACTTCTAAGTAGAAAGTTCATGCCTAAAGGAGCTTCTGTATAGCATTAATGTACCCAAGCTTTTCATGTATACCTTGTCTCTTCAAAAATATGGGTTTGTATAGGAAAACATTCTTTCCAGTTTTTTCATCTGTTTGCCGGAAGCCTAACTTGGATAAATGATGTAGAGCCTTTAGAGCTTTCTTCATATTTATGCAAGATAAAATATTTAAGTCAGACAATAAATAAGGTTTTATTTTGTTTGGTTTTTCTTTCTCCAGGACAGAGAGGTCAACTATCTTCATAGGGTACTTCAGGCAAAACGAGGATAGGGCCTTTTGTCTTTATAACCCAGTTCCTTAAGCTTTTGTGAGGCCTAGCATGCCTAGCTACCTAATATTTAAAATGCAAATTTGCACTTTTAGATAACAGATGAATTGTTGTGATCTATTTTATAAAGAATATCCTACAAGTTAGACATTCATATAAAAGATGTTGCCTTTTAATTTATCACTGTTACGGTGGCAGAGTGTGCACGCCTTTATTCTAGAATATGGCAGTATTCAAAGCTTTGCTGGAAATTCTCTTTTGTAATTCTTACTCTGCAGCATTTTAAAGACTTTTCATAGTGTCAAACCTTAACATTTTGAGAAACAAAATGAGAAACAACAAACCTTAACATTTGAGAAAGAATTTCTGCGAACAATCAAATACTTTTAGATCTAAACCTGCTGCATAAAATAGAAAAGCATAATTTAAAACCATGTATTAATTAGAAATATATATTTAGTATGTTCTGTAACTGTGATGGAGCAATTTATATCAAACAAGCATTGGAATGAGAAGAATTAGTCTAGTCTTTTTATACCTGTTGTTCCACCATAATTATTACTAGCATCACTTCTTAAAATCGTTCTCTTTGATTGTCAAATTTTATGGTGACCCTACTAACTGGTGAAATTAGAGGACAGCATTGGTCCCACTCATTTTTCACCCAATCACTACTCTGGACATTAACTAGGCTACATCATTTATTTTCCCCTGAGATCCACCCCATAGGCAGTGTAAATGCCCATGGTAGCTAAGTCTATGGAACTCGGGGTGAGCTCCTTCAAAGGCTGGCTTTGCTACATTGGCCTAATATCTTCCACTAGCTTCTCTCTTGCTGTTCATCCTTAGCTAAAGGTGGAGCTGATTTGTTTCATCTCTGCCTTTCTCAGCTTCTGTTTCACCAGGAGTCTGAAGAGTGTTTTTCTTTCATGGAGCCTTCCTAATCTTCAACAGACCCCTGAAGGGCCCAATTTGAACTAAGCTTGAGAATCAATGGTTTATATTCCTTCTTCCCACCCTAGTATAATTTCGAGGGTTTTTGTTGTTGTTGTTGTTGTTGTTGTTTTTTAATTATGGCCACTTTCTCTCCTATGGGTTTCATCTTCTGATCTTTCTCAAACCTGTAGCCCTTACAGTGATGGCTTACTTTACTAGTATGTTGGTTAGGCCCCACCTAACTTTTCCATGTCTGCCACATGTTGTCTTAGTCTATGTGGGCTGCTATAACAAAATACCCCAGACTGGGCAGCTTGCAAACAACAATTTATTTCTCACTGCCCTGGTGGCTGGGAAGTTTAAGATCAAGGTGCTGGCAGATTTGGTATTTGGTGAAAGCCTGTTTCCTGGTTCGTAGATGGCACCTTCTAGCTGTGTCCTTACATGGTGGAAGGGGCAAGGCAGCTTACTGGGGCCTCTTTTATTTTTATTTTTTTGAGACAGAATCTCACTCTGTTGCTCAGGCTGGAGTGCAATGACGCAATCTCGGCTCAATGGAACCTCTGCCTCCCGGGCTCAAGGGATTCTTCTGTCTCAGCCTCCTGAGTAGCTGGGATTACAGGTGCATGCCTCCATGCCTGGCTAATTTTGTGTGTGTGTGTGTGTGTGTGTGTGTGTGTGTGTGTGTGTGTGTGTGTGTGTGTTTTAGTAGAGACGAGGTTTCACCGTGTTGCCCAGGCTGGTCTGAAACTCCTGAACTCAGGCAATCCACCCACCTCAGCCTCCCAAAGTCTTAGGATTACAGGCTTGAGCCACCACACCCAGCCCCTGGGGCCTCTTTTATAACAGTACTTACTCCATTGATGAGGGTGGAATCACCTCTTAACGACTCTACCTCCTAATACTATCACATTGGTGATTTGATTTCAACATGGGAATTTGGGGTAGACATAAACAACTCAGACCATAATACATGGCCTGGACAGATTTGTTCCAAAAATCTATTCCTTCTGCATTCTGTCCTGTGCTGTGAAATGTAGATGTAACATTAGGGGTTATGCTTTAATGTGTTAACCCTCCCTGATGGCTTGTTGGCACTTGGTAAGAGAAAGATGGTTTTCTATAGAAGATGACTTGATCCACTGTAGCAAATGTATTGGAATATCACGGAACCCATAAGAGATGTTTTCAGGCAGGCAGCTGCCTCTTCAAAGACCCTGAAAATTTTAAACAAATATAAATCCTGAAATTTTGTCCTAACCAACTTCTCTCTAATGGAAAATTTATCAAAATTATTATAATGCTCTAGTTTAAATATTATCATTTTTATCATTTACAGTAGACTTCTTTTACATTATTTCTCTTACATATATGCAGAGACTTTTAAAAACACTTTCATAATCGAAAACCTTAGAATGCTTTCTAGCCCCATTTTTTTTTTGACATTTTCTGGTAATAAATAATATTATAAAACTAACCACTAAATCCATGTAAAGTCCAAATAAAAAGACTAGCCTTTATCTATAATTTTTATTTAGGTAACTTAAATTATTAGAACAAATTACCTCATCGTTTTGCAATTTTACTTAATTAAATTAGACTTCATTGCACATTTATCTGTTTATGAAATAACAGGGTGTTTTATCTACTACAGAATGCCAGAAGTAATGAGATGGCTTACTTGTAGATAATTAATCCTTTCATTCTTTATAAATAGTAGCAATAACAGCATGAGTCTTGGCATTTCTAGGTAGTAAAAAGTGCTTAAAAATGGTATTGGTTGCCTCACTGCTGAGAGTGGGCAGCTGTTTTCCTTGCAGCAAACAATTTAGTGTTGACTGGCAATTTAGATGGGAATCTAGTGTTTGCATTTCCGATGCCTTATCTGGTTCTACTTTGCCCTTTGCTTATAGTAAATGGCTCTGTATTGTCATCAGAGTGAATTTCTACATTGTGCCTGGTTTTCTTGTCATTTTCTTTTCCTCATATAATCAGTTCTATGTAAAGCTGTTTTGTTTTTGTTTTTCCATGGGGTGTACTAACTTTGATTATATGATAGAAATGAGAAAGAGCATCCCCTTTTGCCTTCAACCTATTTAGTATTTGTCTTTATCTGCTGCATTTTAAAACACCTTCTTTCTATTTCAACTTCAGTCCTTTACCATCCTATCCCAGCTTCTAGATATAAGGTTGTGCAATGGAAAAACAAGCAAATAAATAACACACCAGGTTTGGGAATGATGGGGACCTGATGTAAATCATGGTGCCCAGGGGAAGTTACTTAAACTCTCTGTTCCTCAGTTTTCTCTTCTGTAAAATAGGGCTAATAACAAGGCCTATTTTGAAGTTTGTTAAGGGAAATTCAGTGAGATAAAGGAAGTAAAACATCTGTTCCTTTCTCCTTTGTAGGAGCAATGAAAAGGGCAAATGTCAGTAAACAGCCATAGTAAATGTCAGTCCCATTTATTAGTTTACTTACCAAATATGTATCATACTTGATATTGTTCTAAGCACTTTACAAATATCAACCTATTTAATTTTCATAACTACTCCAATAATTAGGTCCTATTCATTTCTCCATTTTTATGCTTGTGAAAATGGAACCACGGAACAGTGCAGCATCTTGCTGAAGGCTGTGCAGTTGCCCAGGTGGGATGAGAGCCAGGAGGTCTGGCTCTGGAGCTCATGCCTCCAACCATACCACAACCCCTCCTTGCAGGACTTGCACTCTCTTTATTCCCTGCTTAGGGAAAGGGTTTAAGGTGACAAGCTTTCTTGTCTGATTTGCCCATGGCTGCTCTCTTGGCTACTACTCCTTTCCTTTGGCTCTCTGCTTTGGAATTCCATCACACCATGGCCATTTCTCCAGGAAAGTCTCCGTCACTTTGTGGCAGGTGTGGTGTGTGATATGTAGCAAGAGCTGGCTTTTGCAGAGCTGGGGGAAATTAATTCTCCTCTTCCAGGGAGGGCTTATCTATCAAAGGTACTTTCATGCTTCCGGAATCACAGTACCCCTTGGTGGCCTGATAAGAGGTAATTCATTCATTTCAGTGGAGCTACTCTGAAAGTAGAACTGGCATGTACTGGAATTATCATTGTTTTCCATAAATGCCTAGCGAATTTAAGTGATGTTATCAGCATAGTGATATTGGAGATGTATCCCTAGTCTGGTTTTATACTTATCCTATTTTAATGCTTAGAAAACCCATTTGGTATTTAATTTAAAGCTATCTCTTTGTTTTCACCACAACAAACAACCTCATTTTTTAGAAAAATATCATTTGCTTTGGCTTTTTAAAAGCATTGGCAAAAGTGTCTTTGATAACAGTGTTTTTTGGATGCTATTTAGTGACCCTTCTGGCTCCATGCAGTTATGATTAAAATCAGAAACTAGGATGAGATGTCAGGTCTCCTATGCAGATTAGGCAGAGGCAATTAAAGAGTATGATTATAGTAGCCTAGAAATGTCAAGAAAATGCCACATCAAATATCACCATTCTGCACATATTATAGATAAGTGGAAAACTTCATTAGCAAGGCAAGGACAGCTAGGAAATTTTGCTTTGAAAATGCAACTCTATTAAAAGAGAATATTTGCTGCATCTGGAAGGTTTCACTTAACAGAATAATTTAAAACCACAAAAAAGCACCCCAATTTTTGTTAACCTGTTTAAATCTCCCTGTTTTGGAAGACATATGAGTGGAGTTAATCACAGAGTCCTAGAAAGATGAACCAATTATTGCAGAAGCTGGCTTGGCTGATTTTTCTCTCAAATGGAAATTTTAGTTCACTAGCATTTTCTTTCCTGTTGGGAAAATTATACGCTAGTTTTTTTTTTTTTTTTTTTTACATTGAGAAATGGCTGTTTTACATTACTGAAGTTTCCATTTAGCTGATAGTTAGCTGATCTTATGATTTAGTAAGCATGTAAGTTAAAGAAAACCCAAATTCAAATAGACTTATATAAAATGGGAGTTTATTGGCACACATTAATGTGGAGTCCAATGATGATTCAGTGGTTCTAAGATGATACCAGGGAACATTTTTTGTTTTTGTTTGTTTTTCATTTTTGCCAATCTGCCGTCTGTGATGTTGGCTGCATCCCAGGGATCACTCGGTTTCCATTTGCAAGATTGCTGCCAAGGGTTCCTGGGGTCATCTGCTCTCTTGTCCAGCTCAGAGATGGTATCCTATTAAAAACATAAAAAGAAAGAAAGCAAAGAAGGAAGAAGGAGGAGTAGGGAGGAAAATGCTGGGCCGTTTCTCTGACTGGGTCATCTTAGGCCATTTGACTACCATGGCCAGGAAATTCTATGGCACAATTGCTTTAGGTTCAGATAAGAAGTCCAGCCTTGAGCCTTTAAACCAGTTTGGGATGAATCTGCCAATCTTCATAGCTGCTTCACAATGGGGGAGAAGTAGAAAAGATGATCAGGAAAAAATCATTTTTTTTCACTGCAACTCAGAAATGGCTATATTTCAAAAAATACGGTGTATTCATAAACAGTACTTTCCTGTTTAGGAATCTCACATATGAAGTACAAGTCAGGATTCTGGTTAAGTTTAGGGAGGAGGGGAGTAGTGCCTGGGTCCTGGGCAAGAGGGATCCTCATGGGGGTTGTTAATGTTCTACTCCTTGATCTGATTGGTAGTTACGTGGATGTGTTCACTTTCTGCAAATTCTTCTATCTATTCATGATTTATATACCTTTCTGTGTTAATTATGCTTCTATAAAGAAACTGCATATCAAATGTAACTGACAATAGGAAAGTTTATAACGTTATTTGTGTACAATAATATATATGGAATGTAATGATATTATCCAAGGTTCACAAGCTATGCACTGAGGCACTACAGGGCACCACAGCAAACTCATAATGACACGATGAGCTAGTTTAGCATTCTGAAGGAAACACAGCAGTATGCGATATCTGCTGGTCATTGCATAAACTACCAAGTTGGGGTAGTTTACAGCTTTCATATGAAATCATGCTATCTTTCTTTCAATGAAGTCCTAACTTTACTAATATATTTTTGTTGTTGCCATTGTTGGCAATTGCTATGATAAAAACCAAGTACTGAATGAAAAATCAGTGAGGAACAGGAAATGAGGGTGATGGCACAGTGCCCAATCTGATTCTAAGATTTAAGAAGTTGTGCAGATAGACACTGCAGACTACTAGAGTGGGGAAGGAAGAAGGGGCGTGTGAGTGGCAAAACAACCTATTGGGGGCTAGCTCACTACTTGGGTACAATACACCCATGTAACAAACCTGCACATACCTCATTGTATCTAAAATAAAAGTTGATTTTTTTTTCAAAAAAAGTAAGTTTTACAGCACCCAGGAGGAGCACACAGCCCATTTGTAATTATGGTTATTGAAGAATAAAACAAAAATATCATAGCATTTTTTTCAATGGGCTACTAAGTTGCTAGAACATCAATGCTTATTAAGTTGCTTAAACAGAACTTATTAATAAGTGTAACTGTTATATATTCCTTCTGAAATACAAACTGGATAAGGTATAGAGAAAAAACTGAGACATTAATAGCGCTATGAATTGAGAAACTTTGGAAATCACTGGATTATACTATTTTGGGACTGATCAATTACGTTTCACTGTTTGAGCACTGAACAATCAGGTCAACACATTAATGAACTAAAAAGAAATCAATGACATATTGTATAATTCTCTGCTTTCTAAAGCAGAGCACATTTAATAAATGAAACATTTTCATTATAACCCAGGCTCATTGTTCTGAACACGAATCTTCACCCTGGACTTTAATGCAGGCAAATGCTTAAGGTTCCAAATGCTTCCCACAGAACCAGGCCGTGGTTGGTAGGCCCTACGGCCCTCTTGTGACTTTGTGTGGCTATTGATATGAATATATTTTAGGCTAGTATTTTCTACTTTGTCCAAGTGGGTTTTGTTTTCTCCTGTCACAAAAACAGGATACAGTGATGGAAGGGTCAAGGGCTTTAGAAAACCTGTGCTAGAATTCTGGTTTTAACACCAGCTTTTTTTATTTTAGTAAGTTCCCTCTCTGAATCTCAGCATCTTTGCTGTAAAAAGAGGCCAAGAAGGCCTATGTTTCAGCGGGAACAACTCTGCAAGAAATGTGGTAGATGACAGACATTTAAAACCCTGTCAATACAAATATTTTTGATGTAACTCATCTGTGCTCAAGCCCATGGAAGCTAAAACCACGATTAAGACACAGCCCTGTGTTTAAGAAGGTAAACCATGTAACAGAGGGAGTTGCAGTGTCATGAAATAACGAGGCAGGAAGAAGAGGATGGTGTCCTGGAGGTTTTGAGAGTTGATGAGAACAAGAAGGAACACAGAATGACTTCTGAGTGAAGAGAATGGGAATGTGTTTTGGAGAAGGTGGTGTTCATGGTGGGGGGTCAGGCATGAGCGAATTTCACCAGGTGAAGGTGGAGCTGAAGGTACTGATGTGAGGAGTCGAGGGGGTTAGTGCTGGCTCCCACTGGAGGACAGCCCTGGGGAAGCAGCTAGGCCCTGTGGGGTCACAGCACAAAGTAGGAGGTGAAAAGAGTACCGTGAGAAGAGGCTGGAAACACAGCTGGGGCACAGGAGCCTGGAGTTTGGGCTTCTGTCTGCAGTTGAGGGTTCTGAGCAGTGCCAGGGAAGGTGTCAGTCGTCATGGAACGTGAACACCCAGACAGGGCAGCCAGGAAGCCAGGGCCACCTCAATCAACGCATCCCTTCATCTTCTCTTGTCCTTTTTGCTTATTATTTTACTCTTCCCACCCCACTCCCCTGCCTCTCCCAGCCCCTCATCTTTAGGCGTATTTCTCAGATGCTTCTGTATTTCTCAGCTTCTACCTCAAGAATTTTGGCTTCTTTACCCATCACATCACACTCAGTGAGAAATCTCTTATTTCTGATCTGGGCCTGGACACACATTCATTCGACAAGAATTTGTTGGATATCTGTGTGGTACATTATGTGGCAATTTGATTTTGCGTATTATCCAAAGAAAAATTCTTTTTGTACTACCTGTGGTTCACTAGTTTTTTTCCACTGTCCGTGAGATTGTTTTTTAACTTGTTTATCAGAAAGCCTTGTATCACCAGGGCTGTCAGAGCAGCCCTGCAAGCTCAGTGCATTACTTCAAGAGGGATCATTCCTATAGTATTTGATGGGGACAGTGGCCCCTGGAGTTGTGCAATGTGGTAGCTCTGTTTCAGAGAGCATAGATATATTGTATTAGGGTAATTATATTTAAAATATTATTATGTTGCATTGCCACTGAGTATAGGAACTTTTCAGTCATTAAAGCTAGTTTATATTGATATAAACTAGGCATATAGCTAGTTTAAATGTTTTGTGTGTTTTATGACAAACTAATATGAGAGGCTGGCTGCATAGTTATGGTCCTGGGGAGTCCCAGGTCTGCCACTTATTAGCTGTGTGACCTTGAACGTGTTACTTAATCTCTCTGAGCCTCAGCATCCTCATCTGAAAGATGAAGAAAATGCTATGAAGCTCTGAGAGTTCATGCAAAGATTAGCAACCATAGATGAGTTCTAAAGGTGTGACTGTAGAGAGGATCTTCAAATGGTAACAATTCAAACTTTACAAGGACTGACTTATTTCTGTATTCCCTATTTCTAGATATGGACTTATTCTCTCTTGACTGAGTAGCAGAGGCTAACTCAAGTCAAAATGAACAAATAGGACGTATAATTTATTAACCAGATTTTAGGGTTGTCAATGATACATCATTCAAAGATTGCAGTGAATTATATTGCATGAAATATTTCCATTCTAATAAGTAAAACAAACATCAGACCTTTAAAGGAAGATCTAAGGAAGCAGGTATAACGGTGACTAGCAAATAAACTGAACAACATCAACCATCAAATTGGGGTTTCTTCATTGTGATGGTTAATACTGAGTGTCAACTTGATTGGATTGAAAGATACAAAGTATTGATCCTGGGTGTGTCTGTGAGGGTGTTGCCAAAGGAGATTAACATTTGAGTCAGTGGGCTGGGAAAGGCAGACCCACCCTTAATCTGTGTGGGCGCCATCTAATCAGCTGCCAGCGCGGCTAGAATATAAGCAGCAGAAAAATGTGGAAAGGCTAGACTGACCTAGCCTCCCAGCCTACATCTTTCTCCTGTGCTGGATGCTTCCTGGCCTGGAACACTGGACTCCAATTTCTTCAGTTTTGGAACTCGGACTGCCTCTCCTTGCTCCTCAGCCTGCAGTCAGCCTATTGTGGGACCTTGTGATCGTGTGAGTTAATTCTTAATAAACTCCCCTTTATATATATATACATATTCAATTAGTTCTGTCCCTCTAGAGAACATTGACTAATACATTCATCTAGTGTAAAAGGGAAAGTAAAATAATTACTGTGACAAAGGAGAATATCTCCAAGCCAACCTGCATTATTTCATAAAACATTTATCTTTATACATGGTGTTCAAGTTTTCCTTTGAAAGAATGGATATATTTTATTTAAAGGTATTAGCAGGTTTCCATGACTACGACCTCTGGAGGAAGGGGATAACTTTTTTTAAACCTTCCTGTGTACTACTCAGTTCCAATTATGTACCAAACCAGCTGGTTCAATGCATTCTCAAGAACTTTAAACATAGCAATAAAGGCAAAAAAAAAAAAAAAATGAAGCACACTTTATGATGTGCTGTCAGCTAGAGACAGCTATGAGAAAAGTGAAGAGAGTTTTCTTCTTTTTAAGTGAAGGAGGCTATAGTACTCAGTGGGTGATTGTCCAATCCACCGAGCAAGTCAACAATATTTCTGCAAACAAATCTCAGACCTCCTGTTTGTCAATTCTTCATCAAGCTTATCTCTTTCCATAAAATCAGCTCTTTCTCATTGCAACTGAAGCTGTCCCCCAGCAAAGGAAAATCCCTGTGCATTAAATTTATTGGCTTTGGCTTACCTGAACAAAGTAAAATAAAATACAACTTTAAGCTGGGCACGGTGGCTCATGCCTGTAATCCCAGCTCTCAGGGAGGCAGAGGTGGGAGGATAGCTTGAGCCCAGGAGTTTGAGACCTGCCTGGGCAATATAGCGAGACCCCTTTCTCCACAAAAAGGAAGAAAAAAAAAGACAAATAAAATACAACTTTAAAAGAAAGAATTTATCAATAAGATTAAAATGAGTCATGAGGGTGAAAGGAGAGTCTTCTCTTTTTCTGAAAGTGAGGAAAGAGAAACCTGGAGGCAATAATCTCTTAGGCCACTTGCAATTCCAAATATTTTGAAATTAGAGAAAATTTGGAGCAGGGAATATCTGCAGATGAGTCAATAACAATGTGTTTTTCAGATTCTACCTTCCTTATGCCAAAATATGGCAGCCTCAGGCAAAATTGTCCATGCCATCAGGCGCCAATTCTCACGTAACTACAAAAATGAGACCTTTGTATTTATTTTAATGTTTTCAGTTGGCTGCTTTGAAACACCCTGAGTCAGGTAGTCATTCACTGTGCCTCATGAGAATCTGCTATGGTACCAGCAACCTCGTTCAGCACTGGGCTTGCAGGTGAGACAGGATGGGAATGAGCTACGTGCTGTCCTCACTAAAGCACCAACAGAGTGCCTCGGAAAGCAGGACCACATTTATTTAAAGCATGTAATCTTTCATTCCTCTGCCATTGTACTGAGTCTGATTCATCTAGGAATTGTGCTGGAAACTTAAAATCACATTGGTAGAGGGGCGGAAACATTTGTTTAATTCAATGTATTCCCAGTATATGTTTAAAAGTCATTCCCCCAGTGCTCCTGTCTCCTCCCACTTGTGTTCCTAAGCATTGAGCTCCCATTTGGATCCCTCCATGGCAAGCGCAGTGGTGGAAAACATGGCCCAGGCCCTGCCATGTAGAATACACGTGTGAAATTTCAAACATTTATGTATTGGCTGCACTGTGTTATTACTAACTTGATTTTATAAGGGACAGCAACTTTATAGTGGAAAATAACTTTCGTGTTTTACTGTCTTAGAGTCAGATACCAACTCTGACACATCCTAGGTGGCCCAAGTGGTTTATTTCTCTGGGTCCTATTTCTCTCATCTGTGAAATGGAGTGATAATAACTACTTCAAATTTCTATGCTGAGGCTGGGTGTGGTGGCTCACGCCTATAATCCCAGTATATTGGGAGGCTGAAAAGGGTGGATCACCTGAACTCAGAAGTTCAAGCCCAGCCTAGACGACATGGCAAACCCCTATCTTTACCAAAAGTACAAAAAATTAGCCAGGCATGGTGGTGCTTGCCTATTGTCCCAGCTACTCAGGAAGCTGAGGTGGGAGGACTGCTTGAGCCTGGGAGGCGGAGGTTGCAGTGAGCCAAGAAGATGCCACTGCACTACAGCCTGGGTGACAGAGTGAGACCCATTTAAAAAAAAAAAAAAAAAAAGTTCTATGCTGAGACCTTGAAGAGATAATTTATGTACCTGGTATGTAATATACATTCAATAAATTAGCTCCCATCCCCACTTTTTCCCTGAGACAACTTGTGTTCTTCAAACTTAGAAGTGTTATGTAGCTTTAAAAACACTGAACAGAATTAAAACTTAATTTTGCATACAGAAATTTCTGTATCCCCTATTAAGTAACTGGAAACCTCACTGCAAAAAAACTATAAAATGTATATTTTGTTATTTTCTTATCTATCTAGGATCTATTGGGGTGAAGGGAACTTTCCACCCATCCTCTGAAGGTTCGATCTCTGTAATAAACTTGATAACTTGATAGTAGAGAGATTAACAGAAGAAACAGCATATAAACTATGTGCATATGCATAGGAGTCCCCAAAAATATGAGACTCAGAGAAGGGCCAGATGGTTGACTCTTAAATATCATTTTGAGCTACAGAGAGAAATAGGGGCTTCAAGGCTCCTAGAGGGTGGTGGTGACAGGCTATGGGAGGGTTGGTAGAGTAAATGCACTATGAACAAAAGTGGTCTTATTATGCAGACAAAGTCTCTCAGGCAGCAGAATAGACAAAACAGAAGAATAGATGAAAAGTCTGTCTGCATGTAGTGTTTTGGGTGGGGAGGTCTTTAATATGCTCTCCTGCACCTTCTCTGGTTAATTTAGATTCCAAGGAAGGGGTTTAGAGCAAATGCATTTTTTCTTCTGGTGGAACTTTCCTTATAGTCAGACATGGAAACTCCAAAGAAATCCCCTTCCTGTGCTTTAGGAGAGGCAGAGGGGCAAAAGACACAGGACAGAAGAAAGTCAAAGCAACCTTGATTCTAAGGCTTCTTTAGTTGGAAGTACTCAGCATGTCAAAGAGGCATGCCTTGGGGTATTGTTTTCTGAGCAGAAGCAGATCCCAGGATCTGAATATTTGATTAATCTGCAATCCTGAAAAGTCACTCAGGGGATGCTCTAGACAGAACAAATTACAAGAGAATCTCAAAAATGTTTTTGGTTGAAGGAACCATATGCAAATAATAAAATGTATTGCATATAAGGGCAATTAATTTTAAACCCATACTGGGAATAAATTGAATTGAATAAATGTTTCCTGTTGTACTGAAGATAAAAATAGGCTTTGAGTTCAAAGATCTGCATACAAGGTCTAGATCTCCTGTGTATTGTCTCTGTAAAGAACCGAAAAATATTCAGCCTCTCTGAGCCTCAGTCCCCTCATCTTCAAAATATGACATTTAAGTGGGGTCTCCCAGACTTGATAACCAATGGAGTGAATTAGCAAAAGCTGCCACACTATTATTCATCTTGAATAAAATAAAAGACAATCAAGAGAGATTAAGAGATTGCTATAAGGCAGATGACAATAAGGCCAGAAGAGAAAGCATCTGAAATGTTCTGACCCATAAATTACGAATGTTTGCTACCGGCAGGAATAATTAAAAGAAATGAACACTCAGTTTTTGCCCTTTAAAGGCACTCATTGTCAAGATATGGGGTGTTTTGTAGACTAGAACAATAGAGCAACCTCCACCCAACCTCTCCTTTCACCCCAGTCATCACAACTCAGGGCCTCATCAAATAAAAATTCCTTTTTTCTAATTGGATGCCACTTTTCTACTCTAGGCAGCAACTTGTTCATACAAAATGTAACATAAGCCAAAATTTAAAATTGGTAGAAATATGCAAATTTTGAGTTCAATTTACGGTGAAAAATAGTCTTACAAGCAGTCATGTGGATGTAGTGTGTGCAATGATAATAAGAAATGAAGAGGGAGACCACAAGGCTATTGATTAGGGTTTCACAAATGACTCATTAGAGCCCTATTCCTTCACCAAATTGAAATATAATGTTTAGAAGGCATCAGGAAACTTCAAAGGCAGGAGTATTTTGGCTTTACCAATGACTAACAGCCAGAAACACTAGACTATACCATTTCTTTTTTTTTTGGTATTTTTAGTAGAGGCGGGGATTCACTGTGTTAGCCGGGATGGTCTCCATCTCCTGACCTTGTGATCCGCCCACCTCGGCCTCCCAAAGTGCTGGGATTACAGGCGTGAGCCACTGCACCCAGCCTAGACTATAATACCATTTCTTATCCTTCAATCCTGAGTAACCAGACCAGATGAAGTTGTTTATTTGGTAACTTACCCACCCATGATAAGTGACAACTATGAGCTAAGTGCTGGCACAGGTAGTTATGAAGACCTAGGCAGTCCACCCCTTCGCAAAGGTGGATCTAAGCATGACTCCAAGGCATGGAGCCCACTGGCCAGATTTTCCTTACCTCCCCTTCCACTGACCATCCTTGTTTCTTTCAACTAGTGAGTTCTGTGCTAGCTGCAGGCTCTAGGTGTGCCCTTCTCTTCTGTCCATACCAAGGAATTGTGGATGGAAAGTGACCTGGTGATAAAAACCCATCTTCCTTAAAGTACCCTCCCTGCTTCCAAACCCCCAGCTTTTTTCAACTCAAACAATGCCCAGATTTAAAAGAAAAAAAAAAAAAAGGCTGTTGATGGAATGCATGATTACAGAACAAATGAAAAGTGAGTTAAAAGAGTTGTGGGGGAACACTTAGTCTGGCAGCTGTAAGATCTCACACTTTTGTGGCTGTGACTTTTGTAATTGCGGTATTCTTAAGTATAAAATACAGGAAATATTGATATTAAGGTTTTTTTTTTGGAGACGGAGTCTCGCTCTGTCGCCCAGGCTGGAGTGCAGTGGCACGATCTCAGCTCACTGCAAGCTCTGTCTCCCAGGTTCACGCCATTCTCCTGCCTCAGCCTCCCGAGTAGCTGGGACTGCAGGCGCCTGCCACCACGCCTGGCTAATTTTTTGTATTTTTAGTGGAGACGGGGTTTCACCATGTTAGTCAGGATGGTCTCGATCTCCTGACCTCATGATCCGCCTGCCTCGGTCTCCCAAAGTGCTGGGATTACAGGCATGAGCCACCACGCCCAGCCTAAGCTGTATTTTTTTAATGTGTTCAGTAGCTGTTAAAATAAGATTTTGTACATCCAACAGGTAAAATATTTTGTTACTGTTTGGTATCTTGCAAAAAATATTTTTTAGACATTTTGTCAGGCTTATTATGACATGCTTAATAAATTAGGCATAGCCATTACATAACAATTTCACCTTTATGCATTTATATGAATTTATCTTCATTTCTTAGACAAGATTTATCTACTTATAACTGCACTTTCACTCATTTGAGTAACAGAGGTTGGTTGTAGAATGTAATCAATTATAGATTCCCTTCCAAGTCATCAATCATGCTAATAAAATGAAGACAATTATTTTAAGAATTATTTTCAAGTGTTAGCAGAGAGCTACAAATTTACAGCATGACCATTGACCCAGTGACTCATCTCCATTACAGTTATGGGTGAACTTGCAATTTGGAAATAGAAAATGTTATCTCTGTTACCAGCATGTCCAACCCATCACCCCATTTTATCCTGGGAGTATTCAGGTATCAGATTTTCTTCCTTCTGATTAGGCAGCAGGAATTTATTGGGTGTTTAATGTGTCTAAGCCAATCAATAGGTTTTGTAGAGGATTCAATAGAGGTTAAAAAGACATCAAGAGCAAAGACATGCTCTCTGCCCCCTTTTCACGCATTTGTGTTTTACCACCTCCAGGAGACTGCCCAAAGACTCTTCAGTATCATGGAGTTGGTAAAGCACAGATGCATGAATAATTCAACGTGTAAGGTATCTAAAGAAGCACCTTGATTAGAGGAATCAATGAGAGGAGAACATTTAAAAACAGATGTGCTTACTTATGCCTTCCAGTGTTTGCATTGTTTTTCTTGTATTTTGCTTGTGTTATTCATTAGAAGGAATTAGAGGTCCCTCCCACACAGCATAAATGTTCTCACTGCATGACCTTGAAATAATCAAGCTTTGTTTATACTGCAGAAACTGATATTGGTACACATTTAGCTCAAAACAATTTTGACTTTACCACAATCAGAAGGAAAACATTATGAAAACAGTCAAGTAAACATAGAACAGTGGTTCTCTTAATGTATACAAGGATTATCTATCTGAGATTAGTTTACAAATGACTTTAGACATTCTGACTCAATAGAACACTCCACCCTCAGACATTCTTATTCAACAGAAGAAGTCACTTTGATTCGGTAGGTTTGGGATGAGCCTTGAAAAATCTGAATTTTAAGGTTCATTCTAAGTGACTGAGATGCAGGAAGCCCAAAAGCATCCTCTGGGATGTTGTGCTACAGAACCTAATGAATGTCACAGAGATGCTAGCTTTGTGCTGTTTTTCAAAGAGCTGAACAAAATAGCATTATGTCAGTCCTGGATGTTCTTATTAAAAAACTTGGTTTAGGTAACTGCTGATATCAGTTTAAACTGACAAACCAAATTCTAACACTCGTAGAGTAATATTCTTAGGCATTCCTTTAAGTTTCTTTCATTGTATGAGCCGGAGTCCAGCTACAGTTCGCCAAACAATAACGAACTGTCTCATGATCCTTCTGTCTTCTGTATTTCTAGGTCGTCCCTAAGAAAGCATCAACAACTGAGTGGTTTAAACACAATGATTTGGCCAGGCGCGGTGGCTCACGCCTGTAATCCCAGCACTTAGGGAGGCCGAGGCGGGTGGATCATGAGGTCAGGGGTTCGAGACCAGCCTGACCAACATGGTGAAACCCCATCTCTACTAAAAATACAAAAATTAGCTGGGCGTGGTGGTGGGCACCTGTAATTCCAGCTACTCAGGAGGCTGAGGCAGGAGAATTGCTTGAACCTGGGAGGCGGAGGTTGCAGTGAGGCGAGATGGCACCACTGCATTCCAGCCTGGGCGACAGAGCGAGACTCTGTCTCAAAAAAAAACAAAAAAACAAAAAAAACCACAACGATTTATTCTCTAACAGTTCTGGAATCTGAGTCCAAAATCAAGGTTTCTGCAGAACCATGCTCCCTCCAGAGTCTGTATTTGCCTCTTCCTAGTTTCTGCAACTGGCCATTGGTCTTTGGCAATCCTTGATATTCTTTGTCTCGTAAATCATCACCCCAATTTCTGCCTTCATCTTCTCATGGTGTTCTTTTTGCATAAGTGTGTTTTCTCTGTGTCTAAATTCCCCATTTTTATAAGAACACCAGTTATATGGCAATAGAGCCCACCCTGATGACCTCATTTCAACCCACTTACCTTTGTGAAGAACCTGTTTTCAAATAAGCTTACAGTCTGAGATAATGGAGTTTAAAACTTCAACTTATCATTTTTTTTAGGGAGTGGGTACAATTCAATCCAGAACATTTCCCTTCCCCTTAATTCTGTTATTGGATATATTTAAGCACTCAGAAAAATTTAGGTACAGGAATAGAAAAGGTGATTGTGGTTCTGGTGACGGTGATATGTGGATACATCTGGCTGACTTCTTATAAAAGTATAAAATTACCAATTATTTTTTCTTTATGGGGTGACACTTTTCAGTTGTGCCCATGAAAAATGTTTGGACTGGACTGTGTTAAATGAAGGAAACTTGCTGTAACCTCATCCTGGGGTTAAGTCAGTTCCTTAAAATTGATTGCCTTATATTTTCAGTATTCTTTTTTCTCTACTTAAAGTAAATTGACTTCTCCTATCCATCTTTTTTTCTTTAGATTTTTGGTTTTTTCTTTCATGTTACTTACAAAAAAAAAAAACTATAAATCCTTTTTAAGATCTCACATTCATCCTAACATTAGATCCTGGAAAACAACGTTTTATTCTCTCCTTAAGTATTTGGATTAAAATAAAATTTGCCAAATTGTCAAGACTTAAAGGCAGAGCCTCTGATGATTCTGTCAGTTGTTCTTAATCCCTTAGTTATTAAAATTTTTGAAATAAAATCCAAGTCGGATAAGAATTTTTTTTATATTTGATGTTTGGTCAAATTTGACAACATTTAAATTTTTCATCATTTTATATAGTAAGTGAGCAGACTGTGAAGTTATTCTGCCATGCAGTTCTTCACATAGCATTGACTCATGGAGATCTTTGTGCAGCTTACCACCTGTGAAGGCATGTGTAGCATTTGCAATAACTTCACTCTGTAGTTAACCACAAGAGGAGGTTTTTTTTTTTTTTTTTTTTTAGACAGAGTCTTACTCTCTCACCCAGGCTGGAGTGCGGTGGCTTGATCTCGGCTGACTGCAACCTCTGCCTGCTGGATTCAAGCAATTCTCATGCCTCAGCCCCTTGAGTAGCTGGGATTACGGGTGCCTCCCACCTCGCCCAGCTAATTTTTTTTTTCTGTATTTTTAGTAGACAAGGGGGTCTCCCCATGTTGGCCAGGCGGATCTTGAACTCCTGACCTCAAGTGGTTTGCCTGCCTTGCCCTCCCAAAGTGCTGGGATTACAGGCATGACCCACTGTGCCCGGCCATAAAAGAGAAGGTTTTGAAGGAGATAATATGCACAAAAGCCAGAAGGAGAACCAGAATGAGAATGTGCTAAATATGAAAACAGAAAGCTAACCATAGCTATTGGGAGTTTCTCTGTCAGGGAAAGTGCACAACTATTTGTATCCTGAATAAAAGATAGACATTGGCTTATGAAGCTTGCCATTGAAAAGAAAGAAAAAAAAATGAAAGTAGAAAAGGAAAGGGAAATACTATTCTTTAATTGCTAGAAAAGAAGGAGAATTATAGCAGAGAAGATGCCATCTAAAGAGTAATTATTTTTATTATTAACATGATACTTCTTGGGCCACCAGCACATGGAGGAGTCTCAAGTCTTTCTCTGGGCTCAGTGATACTCTCTGGATGATGGCTTATATCATCATATTTCTTTGTTCATGTTGTGTGATATCACAATGATGAGACTCTAAAAACGGGTGGCAGGCAATGTCACAAGACAGGATTGAAGTCCTCAGCCCTTGCAAAGCAGCCTGTTCTTCATGGGCTGGATAGACCCAGCTCCCAGAATGCATAGATCAGAAATACTGTTTGGCAAGTTTTCATTAAACATCATCCTTAGGAACCTATTTGCATTTCGTATCCAGTTGTGGGGATACACATTTATTAGTATAAATAATATATGTTTGTCAAACAATACATGAAAACTTTTAAATACCCAGGTTAAAAAAAAAATCTTTACAACTAAAAAGTCATTGGGATAGGAATAATTTATCCACAGAGGGGAAACCCTTAATTTAATATATTTAATACATTGAACTGAAATGAACTTTCTTGATTATTCAATACTGTATATAAATGTCAAAAGCCAAACATCGAACTTTTACCTTCAATGATCTTGCTGAGAAAATCGTGGTTTTAAGATGGTCATGTTTCATGATAAATTCCCCTATGACTTTGTGGTTTAAAAATAAATCATGTTTGAAAACCACTTCGGCCGGGCGCGGTGGCTCACGCCTGTAATCCCAGCACTTTGGGAGGCCGAGGCGGGCGGATCACGAGGTCAGGAGATCGAGACCATCCTGGCTAACACGGTGAAACCCCGTCTCTACTAAAAATACAAAAAATTAGCCGGGCGTGGTAGCGGGCGCCTGTAGTCCCAGCTACTCGGGAGGCTGAGGCAGGAGAATGGCGTGAACCCGGGAGGCGGAGCTTGCAGTGAGCCGAGATCGCGCCACTGCACTCCAGCCTGGGCGACAGAGCGAGACTCCGTCTCAAAAAAAAAAAAAAAAAAAAAAAAAAAAAAAAAAAAAAAAAAAAAAAAGAAAACCACTTCAGCATTTATTATTATATCTTTTTATTACATGTATGTTGTCTTTCCTCACACAAAGTGTTTCAACTCCTCTTGTCTGAGTACATTACACTGTTTTCCTATAAAATTGAATTTATGACATTCTTGCCTTATACTAAGTACTTAAAAATCCTCATAATCTCAAATTTTCTACAACTGGAAATGTCTCTGTATCTCCCATGACTAACACAGTATATAGAAAGTAGTATTTGTTGATTAAATCTTTGTTGGATAATAATAAAGTAATTCATTGTGAACACAGAATGAGTTCAATGATGCTACTGAAACCAACATGGCTACTAACAAGTTTATCCATACAGAAGGGTGACAGAATATAAATGCATTCATATCATGGATATCCTTGAAAGCCATGGTCAGGAGCTCATGCATTTATCTGTAGAAAATGAAGAGCTATTGCATATTTTGATTTCTACTGTATCTTAGAAAAACAAGGAACTTCCGGCAGAGTGGGGCACAGTTAAGGATGGGAATGAGCATTAGTTTGTGACATAGGGGGAAAAAAGGGTGAATGAGTGCCCCACAATTGTCAGAATTAGAGGGACCATTTGGAGGCATGTAGAAGGTGGAGAATCAAGGAAATGGAGCAACTCAGTATATCTAGTAAAGTCAGAGAATACAGCCAAAACAACTGAAATTTGAACAAAGAAAGAAGAAAGGGTGGGGCACTCCCTAGATAAATAAAATAGGGGAATTAACATTTCTAGAATAGAAGAGTCACAAGTTTGAAAACACGAAGCAATCGTCAGATGTAGGTTGGTTGGAGCAATGGTCCTTAGAAAAGAAACCAACATTTCATTCTCTCCTTAAGTATTTGGATTAAAATAAAATTTGCTGAGTGTCAGCAGTTGAGAGTGAACAGGATTGAATGGCATGAGAATGCCATGGAACTTGATCCTGCCAGTAACGGGAGACTTTCAATGATTTTAAATGGAAGAAGCATGATCATATCCAAAGAAAGAAAGCCAGGAAGGAAGCTATGGCAGTTCTATGGAAGACGAAATATAGTAATAACAGTTAACACTCAATTCCACTTCCCATGTGCAAGGTGCAGTTGCAAGCAGTTTACATTTATTCACTTAATCTTCACAGCAAAGGACAAAGTTAGGGGCTCTTATCACCACTGCTTTTCAGATAGGGAAACGGAGCAGCAAGCTGGATGCAGTTCTCTAAATTATTGTGCTATTTAGTCTCCAAACAATACATGTAGAAAAATAAACATGTTACATACAACTGTCATGAAGTTATCACAAATTTTATATTCAAAATATAAAAAATTTAACTGAAGCTATTCATAAAGTGTAGTAGAGTTCTGTATAATTTATTTTACAATTTCAGTGAAAATGAACTTTATTTTATCCTAAATGGATTTATGACAAATTATCTTATGTCTATTTTTCAATAGTGTTTTTTTTTCTGATTTTCCCTTGAGTACCTTTGGTTTTGATCACAACTTTAGTCATTCTATGGGTTATTAGGACCCATTAATTCAGTTTACATTTCCTAATATTATATCAAAATTATAATCTGATTAAGAAAAGAGACACAGGATACAAAATCAATATGCAAAAATCATAAGCATTCCTATACACCAACAACAGACAAACAGAGAGTCAAATCATGAATGAACTCCCATTCACAATTGCTACAAAGAGAATCAAATACCTAGGAATACATCTAGCAAGGGAAGTGAAGCACCTCTTCAAGGAGAGCAACAAACCACTGCTCAGGGAAATCAGAGAGGACACAAATGTAAAAACATTTCATGCTCATGGTTAGGAAGAATCAATATCTTGAAAATGGCCATAATGCCCAAAGTAATTTATAGATTCAATGCTATACCCATTAAACTACCATTGACATTCTTCACAGAATTAAAAACATTATTTTAAAATTCATATGGAGCCAAAAAAAAGCCTGTATAAACAAGACAATCCTAAGCAAATAGAACAAAGCTGGAGGCATCACACTACCCAACTTCAAACCATACTGTGAGGCTACAGTAACCAAAACAGCATAGTACTGGTACAAAAACCAGATACATAGACTGTATTAGTCCATTCTCACACTGCTATGAAGAAATACTTGAGACTGGATAATTTATAAAGGAAAGAGGTTTAATTGACTCACAGTTTCACAGGACTGGGGAGGCCTCAGGAAACTTATAATGATTCCAGAAGGGGAAGCAAACACATCCTTCTTCACATGGTGGCAGCAAGGAGAAGTGCTGAGCAAAAGGGGAAAAGGCCCTCATAAAACTGTTAGATCTCCTGACACCTCATTCACTATCATGAGAACAGCACGGAGGTAACCGTCCCCGTGATTCAATTAGCTCCCATCAGGTTGCTCCCATAACATGTGGGTATTATGGGAACTACAAGATGAGATTTGGGTGGGGACAGAGCCAAAGCATATCACAGACCAATGGAACAGAATAGAGAACTCAGAAATAAGACCAGACACCTACAACCACCTGATCTTCAACAAGCCTGACAAAAACAAGCAATGAGGAAAGAATTCCCTATCTAATAAATGGTGCTGGGAAAATTGACTAGACTTTTGCAGAAAATTGAAACTGGACCTCTTCCTTACATCTGTTACAAAAATTACCTCAAGATGGTTTAAAGACTTAAA
Organism: Pan troglodytes; assembly: GCF_028858775.2. NCBI lineage: Eukaryota > Metazoa > Chordata > Mammalia > Primates > Hominidae > Pan > Pan troglodytes. The sequence goes on along the minus strand of NC_072412.2, from coordinate 107,572,550 downwards.
TGCAAAACCCAAAACTATAAAAACCCTGGAAGAAAATCTAGGCAGTACCATTCAGGACATATGCATGGACAAAGATTTCATGATGAAAACGTTGAAAGCAATGGCAACAAAAGCAAAAAATTGACACATGGGATCTAGTTAAACTTAAGAGCTTCTGCACAGTGAAAGAAACTATCATCAGAGTGAATATACAACCTACAGAATGGGAGAGAGCTTTTACAATTTATCCACCTGACAAAAGTCTAATATCCAGAATGTACAAAGAACTTAAATTTACTACAAAAAAATCCCATTAAAAAATGGGCAAAAGATATGAACAGACGCTTCTCAAAGAAGACATTTATCCTGCCAACAAACCTATGAAAAAAGCTAAACATCAATGATCATTAGAGAAATGCAAATCAAAACCACAATGAGATACCATCTCGCTCCAGTCAGAATGACGATTATTAAAAAGTCAAGAAACAGCAGATGCTGACAATGCTGAGGAGAAATAGGAATACTTTTACCCTGTTGGTGGGAATGTACATTAGTTCAACCATTGTAGAAGACAGTGTGGTGATTCCCCAAAGACCTAGAACCAGAAATACCGTTTGACCTGGCAATCCCATTACTGGATATACACCCGAAGGACTATAAATCATTCTATTATAAAGATATATATACGTGTATGTTCATTGCAGCCCTATTCACAATAGCAAAGGCATGGAATCAACCTAAATGCCCATCAGTGATGGACTAGATAAAGAAAATGTGGTACATATACACTATGGAAAACTTTGCAGCCATAAAAAGGAATGGGATCGTGTCCTTTGCAGGGACATGGATGGAGCTAGAAGCCATTATCCTCAGCAGAAAACCAAACACCACATGTTTTCCCTTATAAGTGGGTGCTGAACAATGAGAACATGTGGACACATAGAGAGGAACAGATCACACATTGGGGCCTGTCAGGTGGAGGATGCTGGGGGAGGGAGAGCATCAGGAAAAATAGCTAATGCATGCTGGGCTTAATACCTAGGTGATGGATTATAGGTGCAGCAAACCACCATAGGACATGTTTACCTATGTAACAAACATGCGCACACTGCCCATATGTCCCAAACTTAATTAAGAAAGGAGACAAAGTAAACATTTATTTAAAGAAAATTCTGAAGGCCAGCTTATATGCTTAATACCACTTTTAGTAATTGCTGAATTGAAAATAATAAAAATATTCAGGTTGAGGCAAGTGAAACTGAATTGTGTTAGTCAACAAACAGTTGATAATTTGACATTTTATTCAATAAATATGTTCGTTACTATAACATAGATGAAAAGCTTTAAATGGTTAAGCTGAGATTATTAAATTAATTTACAGACACCTCTCAAAGTTTTCAACTTTAACTGAGCAGTTTGAGACTTCATCTCCAGATTCAATTTAGCAAATATTTATTAAAATTTTATTATATACCAAGCAGAGACCAGGCAATCACCACAGAAAGGAGAGGATGGATGAAGCATGATTGGAATTCTCATGGAGCTTATATATCGAGTGAAGATGTAAAGAACAATACAAATCACTACAGTGCGAGATCAAATAAAGTAAATGTCAAATAGAGTATGAACAAAACACTGAGAAGAAAGTGATAGGCTTTGACCAGAGAAATCAGAGAAATTTGCTTGTGGAATTTAACCTGAGCTTTGAAAGGTAAACAGGGTTTCAGTAGCTGGGAGTCAGAGGAAAGAAACTCCAAGTTGGAATAACAGCTCAGCACGTGCAGCATTGTGAAAATACAGTGCATGTTGAGGAAATACAAGTAGTTTAATGAAACAAATATGTGACTGAAAGTTGTGAAACAAAGTCAGGGAGGGCATTCAAGATGACACTGAATTGTTAATGCTTTTCACCCAAAGACCACCAGGAATATACCTGTAGTTAAACAAATTTTGTTACTACATATTGCAGCGAGAGAGAACACACACCATGGGCAACTGTGGGGTATCTCGGTAGGAGGGTGCTAGAAGGAAACTATTAGAGCAGAGGTTCCAACCCTGATGGCCTGTTAGTAACCAAGCTGCACAGCAGGAAGTGAGTGGTGGCTGAGGAGCATGACCGCCTGAGCTCCACCTCCTGTCAGATCGGGGTGGCACAAGATTCTCATAGAACACTAACCCTATTGTGAACTGTGCATGGGAGGGATCTAGGTTGTGCACTCCTTATGAGAATCTAGATAATGCCTGATGATCTGCAGTGAAACAGTCATCCTGAAATAATCTGCTACATTAGAAGATTGAAGGTTTGCTTGGGTAATTTCAGGGCGGTCTAAGGGGTGGGGAGGTGTGCTCTGAATGCTGTCAGAGAGTAATGGCAAATCTCTGATTGTGTATCTCAATAACTCTTATCCATAGGGAGGAGTGACTACATTGAGGATAGAAATGCAATTGATAAAGCCATAGCAATTGCTTATGTTAGCCAAGAGGGGATGTTTGGTATTTTGGTGGAGGCGCAGTGACCTTGATTTTGTCATTGCTTAGGCAACGTTATAAAATACCCTTGCTTTGTCTCACTTTGTTATGGTCTCAGAGTGACTTTTATCTGAGGTGCATATGTTCTGAGATTGTTTATACACAAGAGAATATCTGAGTGCGAGGCTGGCTTCTAAATGACAGGGATACTCTTTTTTTCTCTGTCAAGACTTATAGTAGTATTCTGTATGTAGTCAGAGTCGAAGACTTGTGAGATAAGAATTAATACCTTCTGACTTTATTGTGCTTTGAAGAGCAGCAAGTGGAGTGTAGAGAGAACACAAGCCAGGAGAGCCATTGCAACAGTTCAGAAAAGAAGCAAGGAGGCCTAAACCAGACTGAATGGAGAGCAGGACCACTGGGGTCCAGGAGGATGTGCAAGGGCTTTGGACTCATAAGTGGGACAGGAAGAAGTAAAGGAAAGTAAAGGAGTGATTAAATGAGTTCACAATTTTGCCAGGGGCTGGCACTCCTACATGCTTAACATCTTCAGATTCCCTGCCAACACTGGAAGCTGCCAATCATGGGTCACTTTTGGTTAACTTCTGTCCAAGGTCATTCAGAGCATTGCTTCTGGAGGAATAGAAACACCTTCCTTTATAGATTGCCAACCTCAGAGACACAGAACATGCTTTAGAGAAGCTCTCTGAGTTTAGGAAAGCTCTCAAGTTCTCTGAAAGCTGAGTAGGAGGAAGGCATCACTTCCAACAATTAGGTATTCAGGTGAAAGTTGTTTACACATGTTAACACGTTTGCCATAGACAATGTGTTTTACTTACTGTAATTTATAGTACATTTTATTATATTTTAAATCGTTATTTTCCTATACTATTTACTATATTTATTTACTCTATTTTAGTTCATTATTTTGGACCCATTTGGCCCTTTCATTCCATGTTCTTCACCAATTTTTTTTTCTTGTCATAGTCAGATGGATAAGAAGGAACTGCCTTTGAACACACATGTGATCATATGTAACGTGGATTAAGAGAGTGACAATGGTTTCCTTAAGTCATGCCACACATCCTCTAGAGTTGAGTCTCATATGTGTTTGCAAATAGTAGGCCTGTGTAAATGGATAAAGATTGCCTATGGGAAATGATTTTCTGGTTATGAGAAATTAGGGTGGATGGAAAAGATGAGCTCTAATCATAATAGGCCAAAATGGATGACTCTGAGTTAGATCTGCTCAAATACTAATATGCATATGAGTCACTTGGAAATCTTGTTAAAATGGGGAGTCTGATTTGGTGGGTTGAATAAGATCGAGAATTTGTGTTTCTAACAAGTTACTGACCAATGGCAATGCTGTTGGTCTGGGGACCATACTTTGAATAGCAAAGCTGTTTGTCTTTGCATTTACTTAGTTTGCTGACTATTCAATACTCTGTGAGCTCTGGTTCAGTTTCTCCTAAGGTTCTGTATTTTCTTCATCTTATTCCTCTTTGTCTAACATATATAGTCTCTCTTTATTCCTTTCTTCTACTCTCACCTGCTTTTCTTGCCCCAAAAGAACAGCCTTAGTAAATTTACTTAATTTTTACTTTACACTGAAAAAAACACACCGAAGTTTGGAAATTAGACAAGAAAAGTGAAGCATTCAAGGGATGTTGATTCATATATCTGTATTGTATATTCTGTTTTGTATTATACTTCACATATCTCAATGCAAATTTGAGTTGCTGGAGTGAAACATTGGGAAGATAGGCCCTCCTTGGAGTTCAGTATCTTCTTTATATCCTGGAAAGCATCTGCATTCATGAAGCAGATTCTTGATTAAATTTCTACACATTATCTTGAATATATTGATTATATTTAGCTATGGTCTCATTATTCTCTCAATTAAATGTGTCATGGTAGTAAGAGTTTAATTTTCTACCTCTAAAATGAAATAATGAAATCTATACATAAGAAAGAGAGAGAGAAAAAAACAAAAACAAAGGAAGGATGTCTCTTTTTCTTCTTTCCTGGGAGCATCTCAGCCACATTTCTTTATAGTCTTGAAGATTTTCAGTAAATACTTTTACTTTTTCTTTTTTTTTCTTTTTTTTTTTTTTGGTAAAGTGAATAATATCTGAAGATAGGGAGCTTTGCATTTAAAGACCACCAACTGTGACTCCTTTTGCAAATCAAACCATAGTTATAAAAGTTATTCTATATGATATGTTACTACTTAAATAGCTTGTGGATATTATATTTTTACCTCATTAACCCCAGCAGATATTTAGGTCCGTCCTTATTGTTGTTGGTATATTGTTGAGAACCGAGGCTCAGAACTATGACAAATTTTTCCAGAGAATCTAGCCAGAGAGTGAGGAAGCCAACAATAAACTGCCAGTCTCCCGATACATTCCAGGCCTTGTATATTTCACCTCATGGAATGATCATTTCCTAATATAGCTATTGGGCAAATTCAGGTTTTTTTCTATTTGACTTAAAAATTATTCACCACTATAATATGATAGTGTAATCTAAAATTGGAGAGGAGTTACATGATAATATGAAATGTCACGTGTGTGTTATGTAAAGAGAGATGTTATCCGTCTATCTGTATCTGTATCTATCTATCTAAAGTTTAATATTCATATTAACAGTGCAATTTATCACATGAATATGTGAACCAATGGGCCATTTTCTTTACTTGGGTAGAGATTTTTCATGCAGCATGCCTCATGCCTGGGAAACTAGTAGAATTGACTTGCTTCCTCAGAGAGTTGCAGAGGTTGCAGGAAATATTTTGAGATGATGAAGTGACAATATTTTTATAGACCACTTTGTTTCTTCCTTATATTTCTCTCTGAGTCTTCACCAGTGAACCAACTTGCCAAATACTTAAATGAAAAGTGAAAGTGAAAACATGGGACTTGTTTCTTGCCCCTCTACTTTGTCTGGGTAACACGAGGCAGCAATTGTCTTTGGTTTATGTACCCATCTGAGGTTTATCTTTTAAAAAATTCAGTTAATGAATAAAAGGTAACTTTGATGGTAAATAGCTCTCTTGGATATCCATAGAACTGTTTATCAAGTGTGCCTTCCCTTTTATGTTGGAGCAAAGGTCTTGATTCCAGATCAATCTGTTAAGAAACATAAATGTTACCATAGTAATTTTACCATAGGGAATACCATTGAAGTCAGCTGTCCACATAGTTTCTGGTCAGTATTGGACACTCATGTCTCACCCTTCCCCTCAGGAGACTTGCATGTGAAGGTGGCGTGTCATGCACATCCAATGCTGTCATCTATAAGTTTGACACCTACCTACCTATGCATTTTATAATATTTTAAAGCATTTTCCCATTTTATTGACATGAAGCAGTAGAATAAATCCTGTTGAAAGCTAATTTTTATGTCTTTGTGAGCTTGTTTTCTTGCATCACAAATTGTGTCCCTTTGTACTTTCACAAGAAACCAGCTTTTCCATGGCTGACACAAGCCACAAATCATTGCCCCACTCATGAAGGCAGGAGGCCTGCTGGTTGTGAGAATCATTGAAGCCACATTAGAAGCTAAACCCAATTGCAGTGTAGAACGATTTAAAGGAAATTGCCTACTAGTTCAAAGAGATTCCTGAAAACTGAGTTCCATTTGGAAAACAACTTTGGTGTATTGCTAAAATTTTCAGACAACTAAAATGAAAGTGTTCAGGCTGCAGTGATCATAGCTCATTCTGGCTTGCTAGATCTACCTACAGTCTCCAGCTGGGAATGCCCCCATCCACACTATTCAAGAGTTAGAGGCCTCAGTACAGGTGGCAGCTTTGTTCAAATGAAAGAACCAAAAACAACCTAACAGTTGATAAAAGCCCCAGCAAGAGTTTCTGTCTAATTTTTATTTTGGAAATCGTCTTCATTTCAGATTTAACTTGGAGAATGGGGGATTATTAGTCCATAGAGACCATATTATTTCATCTATTGCTCCTGACTAAGACACTCTCCTCCAGGCTAAATCTGTTAGCTGAGATGTTTAACAGCCACTTCCAATACTGATTTCCTTCAGTCTCTGAATTCTCATAGCTGCTAGAACTTATACTGCTATTTTGTTACCTCTAATGTTTGCTTATCTTATGGCTGTGCATGTGCAAACACACTCGTGCACAAGCACACACACACACACACACTTACAGTGAATTCAGAACTGTCTTCTGCCGAGTGCCCTCAGGGGCCATGGGAGCATAGCTCAGCCTACACAGGTTTTATATATTGGACTTTCCCTTAGCCTTTTATTGAAGAAAGAGGTTGACAACAAACAGAAGGATGAAAACCATAATGTGTCTCAGATCTTTATTTTTAACCTCTTGCAAGCATAAAGGAATGTTCTCAATACTGACCATTGGGCAGTAAATCCTAACCTGGCCTTGCTTTTACGTGTTTCTTCAAAAATTTAGAAGAGGGCCTGTCTTCTCTCAAGCCCATAGTGCTACAATGAAATAAAACTTTAGACCAGGGACATTATTTGAGCAGGCTCTAGTTATTGCATCAAATTCAGTTACCACCCCCCCACCCCACCCAGTGCCTCATACATTGTTGATGCTCCGTAACTCTTCAGGGACTAATTTTACTGAACAGAACAAGTCAAGGTCACGCCTGGTCAGGTTTTTTGATGTTACAGAGTTGAGTCTGACATCTCGGCTTCTCTGGTGATTAGTTGACACATTTAGTTCTATGGGAATGTTCTCAACACTGACCATGGAGCAGTAAAACCTAATCCGACCTTGCTTTTACCTGCTTCTTCAAAAATTTAGAAGGACAGTTTTCTGTCAAGCCCACAGTGCTGTAATGAAAGAAACTTTAGACTGCAGACAATGTTCAAGCAATCTCTAGTTATTCCCTCAACTTCAATTAATCTTTTTTGTTGAGACATAGACAGAGAGTGATGGATGCTTTGATCTAAAATTTGTAGTAATAGGTTGGTAAAAATCTAGAAAGCTGGCCGGGCACGGTGACTCACTCCTGTAATCCCAGCACTTTGAGAGGCCGAGGTGGGTGGATCACCTGAGGTCAGGAGTTCATGACCAGCCTGATCAACATGGTGAAACCCCATCTCTACTACAAATACAAAATTAGCCAGCCATGTTGGCACATGCCTGTAATCCCAGCTACTTGGGAGGCTGAGGCAGGAGAATCGCTTGAACCGGGGAGGCAGAGGTTGCAGTGAGCCAAGATTGTGCCATTGTACTCCAGCCTGGGCAACAAGAGCAAAACTCCATCTCAAAAAAAAAATTATATATATATACGTGTATATATGTATACATATATACGTATATATATGTATACATATATACGTGTATATATATATATATATACACGTATATATATATACACATACAGAAAGGTAGCAATTGACCAAGTAACATTTCAAGCAGTAGAAAGAACCTTTAGAGAAGAGTGGTCCAGGAGTGAATGTGACATTGGGTTGGAGTCCAGAAGCCACCTGTCACTTTGCTGCCACATTTGTTCATCTCTGTCCTACCAGAACAGCTCCCAGATCCCCTGCTGGGTTAAACACTCGGGGTGTTCAGCTGAGTAGAGAGAGTTAACAACTGTGTGCAGGTGGTGGAATTAATTAAAAACGAAAAGATAAACAGAAAAAAGTCAGAAGAATATAAAACCGTTGGTGCACAGATGAACCTGAAGAAAAGATGGTTTTCAGTCTGTGCAAACATAACAAGTGAAGGTAGGACTGAGATGTTGACAAACTTCTCAAAATGACATAGAACAACTGTTGACGCTTCTGAGTTTGTGAAGTAATAAAGCAACTCTGGCCAAATAGTAGAGGGAGGGTAAAAAATGGTCTATCTACACAACTTTCCAAGACAGTTTATTTATTTATTTAGAGATGGAGTCTCACTCTTGTCACCCAGGTTGGAGTGCAATGGTGCAATCTTGGCTCACTGCAACCTCTGCCTCCCGGGTTCAAGCGATTCTCCTGCCTCAGTCTCCTGAGTAGCTAGGATCACAGGCGCCTACCACCATGCCCAGCTATTTTTTTTTGTATTTTTAGTAGAGACGGAGTTTCGCCATGTTGGTCAGGCTAGTCTCAAACTCCTGACTTCAGGTAATCCACCTGCCTTGGCCTCCTAAAGTGCTGGGATTAAAGGTGTGGGCCACCACACCTGACCTCCAAGACATTTTTAAACTTTTATGTTGATCCATTCATCAGAAGTGGTTTAGGAATAGTCTAGATGAAGTTTATTTTGGTGCCAGGTTTCTTTGATAGGTGATATTTGCCTGTTCTTTGCCATGTCAGGGTAAAAAAGAGCTCTATGAAGGCAGGTACTTGATATGATGCCCTTAACTACCTATGGAAACAGCCACAGGAAAGTTATTTTTGCCAATTGTGTCGTTTCATCATTCAGATTTATTATTCTTATGCAACAAACTAATCACCTCAGACAAAACATTTTTTGCTTGGGACTTTTTTTCTTTCAGACAATAGAGACAGAAAAAAAAAAAAGAGTAGCCAAAAATGGACAAAGAAGCAGTTATGAAGACAAGTGTAAAAGAAAAACAGGATCTAGAGAAGTCCTCATTTTAAAATCTAACTTCATGCCGTATAACAAAGGGAAACTTCTGATGATCATAGTGTATGGTAAACAAGCCAGCCTTGAATTTGCAGTGGAAAGACTTGGAATCCTTTCCAAGACCTACTGTACTCTTGCAAGATTGTAGACAAGTCATCTTCTTATCCTTCATATTCTTATCTATGAAGTGGGATAATAGTGCATAGGTTGGATGCTTATTTCAAAGACAAAATGAAAAAAAAATATGAACAAAATATCTTCCAGCATTTAAAATAGTAGGCACTTGACAAATGTTGACTGGGTTTAATTAAATAAATTGTATCACATTTATAAAGCACAAAGTATTAAACACAATGGGGTCATTTTGTTAATATGATTGGAAAATTCTGTAAACACTAGAGTTGATATATTGGCCATACTCAAATATTTGATAGGTGATTCCAAGAAATTGAATATGATGTAGTATTCTCCTTCCAGTATTAACAAATTTAAGGATTGAAAAGAGGATAGTCTGGTTTATTAATGTTATTATTAACCATAAGAATGATAAATGATGCTGCTGCTGCACTGTATGCTGTGAGGACATGGCCACATAATTATTAATTAGATTCCAATTTGGAATTCTTGTGAAAATCCTGTTTATTATTTGAGAATGACGTCAGATTCTAAATTGGTGAATCTGAAGGCTTGAAATCAACTAGTTTGAAAATCAACAAGCTCAAGTAGTCATAAACAAGATGAATAATGTTGAAATTCATCCCTTTTAAAGAAACAAGGAATATTAATTTTCTTGGGAAATATAATTTGAGTCTAATTCTTTTACCGTGTTCCTTAATGTTTCCAAACTTCTAGGATCTATTTAATATATAAAATCAATGACTTGCTTCTTAATAAAATTCCTAAAATTGTCCAATTTACAGATTATAATTGGTTCTAGAAAACTGAAAAAAAATAAAGGGATTAAATTATTTCTCTTCCTCTTTCCACTGCCATGCTCTATGCTTAGACTTTCATCACCCTCTTAGACTGGTAAAACCTCTGAACTTGTGCCCATATTGCTAATAATACCTCTTTCATAGTGCAACCTTCTACAACATGCATCAAATCATATGAACATCATTCTTTGGTTACAAACCTTAGGCAATTTTCCATGTTTGTTCCTTAATAAAGGACAACGTTCTTAGCCTGATTTATAGAATCTTCAATGATGTGATGTCAAATGCCATTTATCCAACTGCATTACTTTTGTAGTATAAATTTCACCAAAAATCCATGCTGTAGCTCTAGCTATTTTCTTTAGTTAGAATTCTCATTATTCACCCCACATTAACCCAAAAACCAAAAACCCAACAGAGATTTCTAAACTAAGCTACTAGTAGTTTTACGCACCAAAAACCTACCTGCTCTTCGGAGCACTTCCCAACACTTTTCTTTAAAGAGTAAGTAAGCATTTCAGGCAAAAGTAACCCCTTTTTGTTTGTGGTATCTTGCCATTTTTTAATTTGACCACTTTAACTACCATTTTCTTTTTAACTCTGCAAACCTGTTCTTCTCCCATTAGCTTGAAAACTCCTTAAAGACAAAAAAAAAAAAAAAACATGATTAGGTTTTCTGTTTATTAGGATGATCACATTTTTAAATTTGGCATTCAAATGCAAAACCTGCTGAGAGCAAAGGCCTGGCTTAACTAGCTTTTCCCTTTGAACGAAAAGGCATTTTGAAGTTGTGACTACACAAACAGATATCTTTGCGAGGCTGGTTTCAGTGATCCTAAGTTGTGTGACATTACTGAGTTGACAGTTATGCAAATTTTAATTGAGTATTTCTGAAGCATCTCACTCTAGGTGTCATGTTTAGAGACAGGATATTAAAAGACAGTAAAAGGCATGCTTTCTATCACTAAGGACTTTACTAACTAATGAAGAAGATTAAAATAACAAATCAACACAATCATGTATAGCTGTCCATGGAGGTCCTGAGTTAAGGATAACTAATGTTGCTTTTTATTCATACCTAGAAAATACCTAAGCATATCAATTAGGATACATCCAGCTACATGTAACAGAGTAGCCAACTACTAGTAGCTTAGTTTAGAAATTTATGTTGGGTTTTTCATTCTTTGTGTAACTTGGAATGTCTGGAGAGAGGTCATTATAGACTCGTTGAGTGGCTCTTTAATGACTTAGAAACCCAGGCTTTTCTGTTCTTATTGGGCATCTGGTAGGTACAAGATGACTTCCATAGCTCTGAGCATCTCTTGCTTATAAGGATGTCCCATACAGAAAGAGGCCAGACAGAAATGGATTGTCAGTTTATCAAGGAGGAAAATGAAAAAAAAAAAAATAGAAAATTTGCCTATCACCTCTCCTACCACACCCTACTTCCTGCCTCCTGCCCAAGACCTCCCTTTAAAAAGCAACTGGGTCCAATAGCTGCACATATCTTCAAGGAAAGCAGGGGAAATGAATTTCTAGAAAAGGGAAGTGGGTTAGCCATGGTTGGCTTAGAGCAGCTGTGTTTCATTCCCTGGAGTTGAGCACATTGCCACAATGAATGAGATTGAGGTTCTCTCAACAAAAATGGACGCAATGCTGCTTGGTGAAAACTTAGTGTATCCCACAGCAAGCAATTTGAAATATTTTACTAACTCTTCTTTAGCTCTTTTTCAGTGAGTTAACATCTTTCTGGGGAAAATATAGGCATTTGGGAATATGCACGAGCCCTCTTAAATCCCCATAGTACAGTAACTAAAGGGCATGCATGTCTAAGAACCAATGTGCCTTTACTGAATTTCTTTTCTGTTTACTTTTCAGCACTTAGCAAATTAATGGTATCTGCAAATGGCATCCATTTACTAAATAGTACCCCAGTGGCCCCAAAGAACTACTAGTTCAGCCCCTCAGGTTTCTGCAGTTCCGCAGCCAAGCAGCTGTGAGAAGCACTCAGGAAGAATAGGAAAGCAACTTTCTAGACAGAAAGGACTGCAAGCGCAGTAGTCATCAGAACTGTGTCACCATGGAAGTCCATACTGGGCAGTGATCGCATTAGAAAGTAGGACAGAATTTTGAGTTATTACCAGGAAAGGTTCCCGGTAGGGACAAATATTGGGCCACCTTTTCGATTTTGGTCAGATTTCAGTCTCCACAAAATGCAGTTTATTGACCATTTCATAGAGAGAAAACCGAGGCACATATTTAGAAATATTAACCTAAACGTAAAATAGACAAACCACTGGTGAAAGCAGTTTGTGCCATTATCTTGTAGTTCATCACCCAGTTCCTGTTGCTGCCCATCTCCCCAGCCCCCAACACACCCATACAACTGGAAAAGAGATAGGAAATCAATATTTTCTCCAAACATTCAAATTCATACAAATGAGACCATCATAGTCACTTGAATTGGGCTTAAGAGTATGGAACAGTGATTTTAAAAAATAAAACAAGACAGAAAAAAAAACTTTTGCAAAATTGCAGAAAGATTATGTTTGTATTTCAAAAATTCAAGGCAAAGTTGAGCTAGCATTTGCCCTATTCTAAAAACGTTTGATGATTGTATTTATTTTAAAAACTTTGGCAAATGTTAACATTCGGTGCCAAACTTCCTTTTTATTTGTTCTTTTTTCATAATTAAAAAAACCTTTTTATTTACCACTAATTTTTGCTTCTTTGTCATTATGTATTGGGAAGCTTATATATTGGGAAGCATTATGTATTGGGAAGCTTATGTGTTGGGAACCCATTTACTATCATTACGAATGAGCTCATTTTAATATTTGCATTTGTGATTAAGCTGACTTCTTTAGAGAAGGCTAGAAGTCTGCTCTTCCCATAGTGAAAATGTAGTATACTTGTTTCTTTTTACATATATATATATTTTTTTATTATACTTTAAGTTCTAGGGTACATGTGCACAATGTGCAGGTTTGTTACATATGTGTAGTATACCTATTTCAACCACATCTAGTCCCTCTTCTATCTCCCTCTTTCTCTTCTGTCTTTTCAGTGGTTCCTATAGAATTCTTTAACAACATAATTCTGAATTTGCATTTGGCATGCTATATTTGGGCAAGGAAACCTGAGCTATTTTAAAATACGTGTTGATGACTAATTACTACTAATAAAAAATAAACTCCAAAAGTAACATATAATATGCCCTACAAAGATATGACCAAATGTCTTTGCTTCACCTTAGCATTTACTATGTATCATTGCTAAGTTTTAGCATATCGAAAACATCTTTTCACTACAACGCTAAGAATTGACAAAAGACAAAATGGTAGTAGAAATCCATTCAAATGGCCTGCTTGGATACCATCACCTCTCAGCAAAGTTTTTCTTTCTTTAAAACATGAAACTTTAAATTTTATTTGAATCAATATTCTTTATTTGTCCTGAAAGAATTGGTCTATTTTTAAAAGTCTTGTTTCTACCATTAAATTGTTCTACATATTATTATTGCTTCTTACATATTGCTTTAATTTTTGGAAACAACAATTTTTTTCTTCAAATTTTATTTTAGACATAAGGGGTACATGTGCAGGTTTGTTACATGAGTACATTGAATGATGCTGAGGTTTGGGGTATGGATCCTGTCACCTATGTAGTGGGAAGAGTACCCAGTAGGTAGTTTTTTAATCCATGATCCCTCCCTACCCCCTCTAGTAGTCCCCACTGTGTGTTGTTCTCATCTTTTTGCCCATGTGTACTCAATGGTTAGCTCCCACTTATAGGTGAGGACATGTGGTATTTGGTTTTCTGCTCTTGCATTAATTCACTTAGAATAATGGCCTCCAGCTGCATCCATGTTGCTGCAAAGGACATGATTTCATTCTTTTTTATGGCTGTATAGTATTCCATGGTATATATGTATCACATTCTTTCTAATCCAATCCATTATTGATGGGCACCTACATTTATTCCATGTCTTTGCTACTGTGAATAGCACTGTGATGAACAAACAAATGCATGTGTCTTTTTGATAGAACAATTTATTTTCCTTTGGGTGTATACTCAGTAATGGGATTGTTGTGTCAAATGGTAGATCTGTTTTAAGTTCTTAGAGAAATCGCCAAGCTGCTTTCCACAGTGGCTGAACTAATTTATATTCCCACCAACAGTGTATAAGCATTCCTTTTGCTCTGCAGCCTCGCCAACATCTGTTATTTGTTGACTTTTTAATAATAGTTCTGACTGGAGTGAGATGGTATCTCATTGTGGTTTTGATTTGCATTTCTCTGATAGTGATGATGAGCATTTTTTTCATAAGTTTCCTAGCCACTTGTATGTCTTAAGTTTCCTAGCCACTTGTATGTCTTCTTTTGAGAAATGTCAGAAACAACTCATGTTAAAGAAAAATTTATCTTTAAGATTGCATTATCAGAGAATCTCAGCATTAAGTGGATAAAAACTCGGGGCACTAAAGAGTTCTTCCTCTAGATATAAAAATATAATAACCTCACTGGGTTCAATATTATAAAAACTATTAAAATCAGGCAGCCAAGTGCCTCATGAAATGATCCTACCTCCCAAATCCAGAAACAAGCCTCCATTGAATTTATCTAATGTAATCCACCAGTGACAGACTTAACATCAGCCATGTGACCTGGTCCTGGACAGTGAACTTGGAGGACTTTGGAGAAAAGAGTTTGTATTCTTAAAAGGTAGTCCCTGTGAGAGACAATCTGTTTTCCTCCTGGATGTTACGGCAACTGTTCATGGTGCCAGAAGTTGCTGTAGTCATTTTACTGTTAGCCTGAGGAGGAAAAACTAACTCCACAGATGGCAGAACAGGGAAATGGACAGACCAGAAGGGTGATATTTGAGAACATAGTGGAACTACTGGATCAACCATATGGACTGCATTGCCTTTGGAGTTACTGCATGTTAAATAATACATTTTCTTATTGTTTAAGACAGTTTGATTTGGAATTTCTGTTATCAAAAAACATCCAAACTGCTAGAGGGGGACTTGGGACTCAGCCTCTTTTTTTTTTTTTTTTTATGGAGAAGCAGCTGCTTTTATTAAATGAAATCAGAAGGGCAATACAACAGGACGTGGGGTAGATGTGGGGACAACAGAGAGACAGTGGCAGGGCAGGACTGCAGATCTGTGGAAACTGCCTGGAAGAGTCAGCTCTAAGGCATGGGAGTCCTGAGGGTGAAAGAGAAAAGGGGAAGACTGCCCTTTGATTGTATGAGGCTGAAATAAGGAGCTCTTAAACACGAGTGAGAACCCTGTTGCCCCAACCCAAGGTGACTTTAAATCCAAGGTATAAAAGATTATCATGGATATTAGTTTGAATAAGGGAAATGAGAATTCTTTCTTTGAGACTGAAAACAATGAAAGAATTGATTTTTCATTAAGAATTGATTAAGGCTTCAAGATGATTCAGAGTGTAGGGATGGGAGACAGAATAAATTCCCTAGTGACCCATGTATAAAACAGTCTATAAATAAGAGAATGAGACTTGAGGTCAATTGAAGGTCATCTTGCCCATGCCACCATGGAGGGCAACAGTGCCATAATGCTACGTGGGCGTTAAGAAACACCGCATCCTTCCATTTCCTCCCCGTGTTGAAAAGTGTGCCGTGTCACAGCAGCAGAGCTGCCTGGGCTTTGGCAGGTCAGGAACACCCACTGCTAATGCAGTGGGAGGTAGGGATGAGGATGCTGTCCCTGGTTTTGTGGGAGTGCAGACAGAAGGAAGGCAGAAGGGAAACAGGCTGCTGAGGCAGTGTTTGTAATATGGGGTGACCATGGGAGGGCAGTAGCAGACACAAGAGTTGCTTTATCAGGCCGAGGTGCAGGCCCAGAGGTTCAGCCTCTTGCCATGGTCCACCAGCATCCCTGCCAAGATAGAGGTCTCCCCCAACTCCAGCAGCAATTGTGTATGGCTAACTGTTCTAACAGTTCATATAAAATACAACAGGAGTAGAGCAAGTGAAGACTTACGTGTTTGGATTATTTTTTGCCCTTTTATTCAATTATTTTTTTCTTAAAATTGTGTTAAAACATGCATAATTTAATATTGTAACCATTATTTTTTTGGGATGGAGTTTCACTCTTGTTGCCCAGGCTGGAGTGCAATGGCACGATCTTGGCTCACTGCAACCTCCGCCTCTGGGGTTCAAGTGATTCTCCTGCCTCAGCCTCCCGAGTAGCTGGGATTACAGCCATGCGCCACCACACCCAGCTAATTTTGTATTTTTAGTAGAGATGGGGTTTCTCCATGTTGGTCAGGCTGGTCTTGAACACCTGACCTCAGGTGATCCACCTGCTACCTCGGCCTCCCAAAGCGCTGGGATTACAGGCGTGAGCCACCGCGCCTGGCCTGTAACCATTTTTAAGTGTACAGTTTTATGATGCTAAGTACATTCACATTGTTGTGCAACCATCAAAACCATTCATCTCGAGAACTTTTCTTCATGTTGCAAAACCAAAACTCTGAACCCATTAAACACTTACTCTCCATTCCCTCCCGACTCCATCCTCTGGCAACCACCATACTACTGTCTGTACGTATGAATTTGGCTATGTTAGGTACCTTATAAAGGGGGAATCATGCAATATTTGTTCTATTGTGACTGGCTTATTCCACTTAGCATAATGTCCTCAAAGTTCATTCATGCTGTAGCATGAGTCAGAATTTCCTTTCTTTCTAGGGCTGAGTAATATTGATTTGCATGTGTATACTACATTTTGTTTATCCATTCATCTTTTACGGACATTTGGGTTGCTCCCACGTTTTGGCTATTATGAATAACACTGCAATGAATATGGGTATAAATAGTGAGCTTTAATATGGTAATTAAGTTTTAATCTTTAATACGTATTTGATAGTCCAACTCAGGGATTGGCAAACTATGACCCTCAAGTCAGATCTAACCTGACATCTGTTTTAATAAATAAAGTTTTAGATAATAGAACACAATTGGATTTGGTTTGGGAAGGAAGGAATGTTGTTTGCAGAGAGTAGAGTTTGCATACAAGATTGACCAAAAGAAAAAAATAATATGTAAATACTTTGGAGGACAGAAATAATCACTTTTAGGGATGTGTTCTGTGCCAAACATTACAATGAAATAATCTTTGCATTACTTCATTTAATCCTGAGGAAGACCATAAAGTAGAAACTCCCTATCCATTCCTCTTTTTCTAATAGATAAAGAAAACTGGGCTTGGAAGGTTTAAGTATTCATGCCTCTTTGGCCATAAAACTTCTTCTCTTTCTGCAGTATGGCACTGTCTTTGAAAATATGCAGACAACTTCACAGTCTAAAAGCATTTAATCCACCTCACAACCATAATTGTCTGCTGAAAGTGGTTTTGTTTTTTGCCATCTTTTTTTTTTTGGTTTTTTTTTTTGAGACGGAGTTTCACTCTTGCCCAGGCTCTAGTGCAATGGCGCTATCTCGGCTCACCACAACCCCGCCTCCTGGGTTCAAGTGATTCTCCTGCCTCAGCCTCCCCAGTACCTGGGATTACAGGCATGCGCCACCACACCTGGCTAATTTTGTGGGGAAAAAAAAAAAAAAATATATATATATATATATATATATATATTTTTTTTTTTTTTTTTTTTTTAAGTAGAGACAGGGATTCTCCATGTTGGTCAGGCTGGTCTCAAACTCCTGAACTCAGGTGATCCGCCTGTCTCGGCCTCCCAAAGTGCTGGGATTACAGGCGTGAGCCACTGCACTCAGGCTTTTGCCATTTTTAAGGGAGGAGATTGAGAGGCTTACGGAGTTTGTGCAAGTGTCTGAATGCATGCAGCGGGTAAGTGGCAGAGTCAGGGTTCAAACCCAGCTTCTCTTATTCTACAGCAGCTTTTCTCAACCCCTGCAACAATTGATGTTTAGACCTGGATAATACTTTGTTGTGAGGGGCTCTCTTGAGCCTTGTAGAATGTTTAGCAGCATCTCTGGCTTCTACCAACTAGACATCAGTAACACCTCTTCCCCCTTGTGACAACAAAAACTGTCTTTAGATTTTGCCAAATTACCCCTGGGGGTGGCAATCACTTGGAGTTGAGAACCACTGGTTTACATCCATGTCTCTCGACCATGCCTCTCTGGTTTTCTACTCTGAAGCAATTCACAATCTAGTAGATGGTAGCAGACACACGGTTAAGTCTAAAACAGGAGAGTATTATACTGAGAGTCAGTATGGAACCCAGAAGAGTGAACCTAGTAGTTTCAAGAGTATAGGCTTTCCAGCTAGACTGCCTAGTTACAAGATTCAGATCCTACATTTACTAGTTGTTATCCATGGACTAGTTATTAGCATTCTGTACTTCAGTTTCCTCATCTCTAAAATGGGAATAATACTAATACTTGCTTGACACAAAGTAAACACCATGGCGATGGGAAGCTGAGCCCCCCTGCTGTGCAGGGCAGAAAGTGGGGATTAAGAGGGGTTTTATTTTGAGCCCACTGCCTGGTTTTCATTAGCTCTGCCGATTGATTTCCATAATGCCAACCCTGAGGGCTGAAGCCTATGCTTCTGGCCTCATTAAGGAAGAAAGAGCTGTTTTATATAGTTATTTTCTGGCTAGAGATTAAACAATTAACACCTTACCTGATTATACAAGTGAAGCAAAGGCTTTTAGCTCTAGTCTATCCTGAGAGAGTCATAGAAACACAGACAGCAGTGTAGGAGTTGTTGGCCATTTTCTAGTTTAGCTACTTCTTTTACAGACAGGAGATGACTAAGATCAGAGTAAAATGATAATCTGCCCAGAATTGCAGAACTAGTTCCTAGGACGCCAGAACTGATGCGGACCACTGCTTTTTAGCTCAGTTTGTTTCTTTCACTGATTGTCAGTGTTTTCTCAGAGAGATATAATTTGCAGATGCATAAGGTGCACTGGAGAATGTTGATGATTGGACATTCTGCAGCTAATAGATCTGTTCCATAAATTAAAAAGACAAAATCAAATGAGTACTAAATTTTTAACTGTGAAAAATTATTTCTTAATAATATTTTCATGTTCAAGAATAACACTAGTATTTTTTTCTAGAATTTATTTTGTTGTTTTTCCAGAATAGTTGCCTATGTTACAGGCTTCTGCTCTATCTAAGGGAATAAGGAGAAGGCATTTCCTGAGACACTAAACAGGCTTTTCTCTAGTTACTCGATGGTGATAACTAGAGTAACAGTGTCCACTGCTGGCAAATCAGATAATTGCACCACACTTTACACAGTTGCTGTATGTGAGGAATAACATTTTACTTTCACCAGGATGTATTCTCAGGTAAGGGTTTTAAGGCATGCAATGTGAAAAGATGCCATTATTATTTAAGAAAAAAATATTAGTTTTATATTAGTCCAATAGTCAATTAATGATTGATAAGCAATCAATTTGCCTCTCTAAACCTAAGAAAACAACATAGTAACAATTCCTATTAAGATTGTTGAGGTTTAAAATATTAACAGAGTAAAACATATAGTTTTACAAACTAAGGTTTGTACTTAATGCTACCCAATAAGCAAAAGAAATGATTACCATGATGCAACTAAGTTTTGTCATCATTTAAAACAATTACTCACCAAAAATTTACCTGGGTTTATTCTTTTCAGGACATTCATCATAGGTGTGGAAGAGGAAAGTAGAAGACTATGTATGGGAATGGGAATTCTTCCTTAATTTATTTGAAATACTTAAGGACATTTCAATTTGTTAAACCTTTGAAGCACATTTTGTAATCTAAGAATTTATTTAACTAGACAGTTGGACAAAAGCCTAACTAGAAATGGCCTCTTTTGCAAGATTTCTGTGTGCTTTAGAAAAGCTTCCTGGGTTCAATGCCAAAAACAGGCAGCAGAGGGCCCAGGAAATGGAACTCTCAGCAGTCTTGCTGCAACTCAGGACAGTTGGTTACTCTCCTTTTAAAATTTCTCCTTGAAATTTGTACTTGTAAATGGTGAAAGATGTATTTTTCTTTTTGCTATAGGAAGAAAAAGTTACTAGAGTACATGGATAAAGTGGTCTTATCGTGTTATTATAACTTATGGAAATCCACAAATAGCAATTCTAGTTATAGAAATATAGCTTGGCCAGTTAAGAGCTAGTGTGGAATCTTGCTGTTTACTTGCTTTGAGATTGAGTAACTACAGCTGTAGCTGGGAGCATACACTACACATGAAGGCTGTGCATATCGATGACGATTGTTAAATTTTGTGAAAAGGTGTTGACTCCATCTCTGCTCACTGTGTCCTTGCTTTGTGATGAATCCCATTTTTTGAGATTTGGAGCTGTAAGGTCCTAGACATCAGGACTGAGTAGTTTGAAAACATAAATCTCTCCACAGTGTTGCTCTTTTCAGCTCATGTGTTTATTCTTCTGTGACCCTTCAGGTTTTCACTTGACCTGCAGGATCAAGACTTGTTTTTTTTTCTAAGTCTTAGAGATGTCCCCAAAAGACTCTATCTGTTCTTAACATACTTTGTTTTCATTTTCTGTCTTCTGGATCTTTCCACATGCAAATTTTATTTTGAATATGAAAAATTTGCATATGAATGAAAAATATTTTTTAAAAAATTCTTTCAATAAATATTTATTGAATTTTACTGTGCTGGGAGCAGGGAATAGAGCAATGAACAAAACCTAAGGGACCCCTGATCTCATGGAATTTACACTGTAGAGGAGGAAGACTGATCCTCAAATGTATAAAGACAAAAATCAAAATGAGATATGCTGACAAAAGACTTGAGCAGACAGAGAAAATAGGTGAGGTCTAAAGAGTGCAGGTGGTTACTGTGGATTGTCAGTTACTTTAGATTGGATGGGTAGGGAATGCCTTTCTCAGGAGGTGATATGGAGTAGAAACCTGAATGAAAGGACAGGGTCAGCCCTATCAAGTAGTTCAAGTAGAAAAAAGCAATTTGTACAAAAGCCTCAAGGCGAGCACAAGCTTTTCATGTTTGAAGAATGGAAAGTAGGCTACCCTCTCTGTCTGTACTGTTTCCCATTCACCTTGGAAAGAACAGGTGTGCACAGGGGATATTTTTCTCATTCATCTCCCACTGGAGAATTAAGGCTCCATTGAATGCTTGAGCCTCCCTTCCTCTCCCTTGACCGCCACCTCTTGCATACTTCCAGAGGAAGAGGTGGCCTCTTTTGGGAGACCTCCCGATCACCTTTTTAAAACACTGTTCTGCACTTTCTCCTGTATTCGACTTGTATTTGACAGCCTGCCTATTTCAGTGTGTGATCCTTGAGTTTCTCAGTAGCCAACCCAAGGCACGGATACAAGTAGGGATTTACTGCTTAGAAGGACTTGAAGCCAGATCATTCAAGATAAGTCCTCTTCTGCAGGTCCAGAGAGGTGACTTGGCCAAGGCCATTTTGCCAGTTAAGGAGAAAAGAGAAGCGAAGGATTCTGCATCCCACCCAGAGCTCTCTGAATTACCTTGTTCTGTCTGTTGTAATATATCCCTCTGCAAAATTTTATTGTTTTCTCCAACTACTTTTTTTCCTTCTTCTCTTGTATATCTTGGTTCTTTCACTCTTTGACCCTTTCATTCATGCTATTTCTTTCTAAAGCATGCCATTTCTTTGTCTCGTTTTTATTTAATATGAGGTGGTTTTTGACTTTAACTTTTTTCCAATAAACTAGATTAAATACAAACAATGTCCATATTGAATCCTTCTGATAGTGAGACTGGTTCAGACGGATAATGCAGGTATACAAAACAGATTGACATTTACAGTCTGTGAATTAGAAACAAGGAGGAGGATAGAAGACTGCATATTGGTGAGATTTTTACAGAACTTTGTTACTCAAGATGCAAATCTAATAACCATGGTCAGTGGTGCATTTTAGGATTTTGCATTAACCCAACACCCTGGGGCTTCCTGGCCTAAGTGTAACATCTTCACTCAACCTTACTTAAGGTAGGAGTTAGGCTTACTGTCAGAGATAATGGACAGAAAGGATGTGCTGCAACTCTTGGAACCATGGAAAGTCAGACAAAAATAAAGTAAGAAATGGACTGAGATTGTTTAGTAAGCTGCCTGTGGCTTACTAAGCTATTTCTAATCATTAAAACGAGTTTGTGTAATGGTGCTGTTAGTAACTTTAAACGTATTTTTAGGAGAGCTGAAGAAATTCTGCCACTAATACTCAGACAAAGGAAACCAAGAACATCTATGAAACGCACAGATTGTATTGAACAATTGTTTCTCTGAAATGAGAAAGTATAACAAAGGAAACGTTAGAGATCAATATAGGTTTTTCCATCCTCAAACACTGAATGTTTGATTAGGGCCATACCAAGTTATTCTGATGTTTCCAATCTGCTCACTCCATGTCAGGGCTCCTCAGCCTTGGCACTATTGGCATTTTGAGCTGGTTAATACTTGGTTTTGGGAAGGGCTGTGCTGCGTGATGTACAATGTTTAGCACATCCCTGGCCATCAGTGCTCATCCCCACTCCATTATGATAACTGAAAAATATCTTCGGATATTATCAAATGTTCCCTGGAGGGCAAAATGCCCTCAGTGAAGAACTACTCTCCTTAGTGAAGGTATCTTATTTTCTAAAAAGGATAATTCTGAATTATCGTCTAGTCCTAATTCCAGCTAAGAATTTGAAGAAGCTTATGGGGGAAAAGCAAAGTTTGGTACATTTGTTGGTTTAAATACTGAAGGTCAAATGAAATGTAGTGGTGAGGGAGAGACACACACCCGATATCTAGGCTGAGGATAACAATTATATTTTAAAAATGTGCTTAGCTTTGAGATCCAAGAGGATACATTTAGAAGGAAAAATAAGTTGTATAATCCTCATTAATTTATAAAAGGGAAAAATAAATACTAATTTTCTACAAACAAAATTTTCTCAATGGCATGGATTTTATTGGGACAAACTTGGCAGAGTAGTATTTTGGTAGCCCTTTTTATTAGGAACTAAATCAATGTTCTTTCCATATTCATGTCTAATATTAACTCGAGATAAAAGCTGAGGAAAGAATTATAAACACTAATTTCATGAAGATATTCTCTACCAGATGTTCATCATAATTAATGTTAACAGTGCTTGAAAAAGAGAAATCATTCTTGGTAAATACACATGACAGACAGCCCTCTCTATGCCAATGGATTTTTGTTGTTGTTGTTGTGTATGAAGCAAATGGTCAAATGTAATCTTTGTCTGCAAGGGGATGGTGCTTTTTATTCATAAGTGGATTTAGTCTCCAAGATGAGAGTGAAATCAAAAGTGAAAGCTTGATGGGTTGACCATTCCGACCCCCACTGATGTCAATGCAGGCAGCACGTGGCTGGCAGAACCCCATGAGGACCTGGCCTCTGTGGTGCCCTGTCTGGAAGCCAGTATAAAGCCATTGCTTGTCTATTCGGTGCATGAAGGCGGGCCTTCTTGATTTCAGATTTTTTTCTTTTAACAGAAGGGTTGAGTTCATTTTCAAATACTGTATTAGTTTTCTAGGACTGTCATAAGAAAATACCACAGACTGGGTGGCTTAAATAACAGAAATGGGCTGGGCACGGTGCCTCATGCCTGTAATCCCAGCATTTTTGGAGGCTGAGGCAGTCAGATCACAAGGTCGATAGACTGAGACCAGCCTGGCCAACACGGTGAAACCCTGTCTCTACGAAAAATACAAAAAATAGCTGGGCGTGGTGGTGAGCACCTGTAGTCCCAGCTCCTTGGGAGGCTGAGACAGGAGAATCAAATCGCTTGAATCCAGGAGGCAGAGGTTGCAGTGAGCTAAGATCACATCACTGCACTTCAGCCTGGAGACAGAGCAAGACTCCTTCTCAAAACCAACCAAACAAACAAAAACAAACAAAAAACAGCAATGAATTTTCTCATAGATCTGGATGCTAGCAGTCCACGGTCAAGGTGTCAGTAAGGTTGTTTTCTTCTGAGGCCTCTCTCCTGGGCTTGCCCACGGCCACCTTCTCACTGCATCTTCACATGTTTCATCTCTGTGTGTGCACAACCCTGGGATCTCTGTGTGTCCAGATTTCCTTTAATGTGAACACCAGTCAGATTACAATAGGACCCACCTGACAGCCTCATTTTCACTTGATCACCCTGTCTCCAAATGCAGTCACATTCTGAGGTACTAGGGGTTAGGTCTTCAACATATGGAGTTGGGAGGAACATACTTCAGCCTGTAATAATTAGCTTCCATGTTAGTACCACAGATTACTGGGAATTATTCTGATATGTTCATTATTCTCAATTAGTTCCACTAATCCATAAAAAGACATAGATGTAAAGAGAGAATTTTATCTACAGTGGCAGTGGGTTTCAAGTCTGGAATGTCCTTCAGGGCTGAGGCAGGCTTGGGGATGCTGTGACAAATTAAAGCGCCATCCTTTTTAGCAAAGGGAGTTTGCATTTTTCACAGAGATTATGAGTTGTATAAAATACAGTCTTCATTCCACTGGTGTTTCAAACACCCCCATCCCTACCCCTTTGATCTGACATTTTTAAACTGATTTGCTTCTATACACTAATTAATTTTTCTGTCTAGGAAGAGAACATTCATTTGCAAATATCTTATGGATGGTAAATTAAGGCTTTGTAGCAATTGACTGAATATTCCATTCTGAGAATATTCTCTCATTCATTCAGTCCTTCATTTATTCTTTCAGCACATATTATTGACAATATACGCCATGGGCTCAGTATTGTGGGGAAGATAGTGAACAAATAGCATTCACTGCTTGCTCTGGAAACAAGAAAAATAAGAGAACTTCAGGAAGAAGGCAGCTAGCTACCAGAGGATATATTTCTGGTGCTGGCTTGGCATGGTGGTCCTACATTCTAGATCTTTTGGAACAGGCACTAATTAAAATATGTTATCCCGTGATCCCCACAAACTGTTGAAATGTCCCTGAAATGCCTGTGTTTTCCTATCCACAGTCACCTGCCTCTCATAGTTACAAAGTTGGAAAGCTGATACTGGCAACTGGTATTCCTGACTTGAGTTCTGAAATCCATGGTGACTGTTACTCGGCAATGTTTAGGGATAGGAGACGTGGCCTAAGGTATGGACTTTAGGATACCTGAAGGCAAGTGGCAGGATTTGTGCATCCCTCAAAACTCAGCTCTTCTCAGTAAACCACTAATAAATCAACTGTGAAATTCTTTTCACTTCTTGACCACGTAAGTGCCCACAACCCTCGTGGGTCAGGCATTAAGAAGGAGTCCTGAGCTGGTCTCAGCAGACTGCAAACAGCATGACCCTGCAGGAGCGCACTGGCTGCCTCATCTGGACAGTGGAAGGGAGAATTTCTCCTTTATAAAATTGTCTCAAGGATTAAATAAGATAAGGTATGTTAAAGCTTGCTGCTGTGCCTGGCATTCAGTACATGTTAGTTTATATGGGATGTTTAAGACCATGGACAGATCCTTTCTATGACTACCTTAAAAATTTCACCTTCATTGACCTGTCATAGAACCATCAAAATATTATCCTTTTCATACTATGTTTAAAAATCTCTAATCTCACCTAAGCAGGAAAATATGATGCATTTAATGCATCCTCAAATTAATCAGTCACGGTAGCTAGATGACAACTTAGAAGCTCTGTGGAGAAAAGAGACATTTGCTGGATGGATAGAACATCTCTGTGTGTTTTGTTTTGGGGGGCATATGTTTCTTGGGATTTGGTTGGTATATTAGTCCGTTCTCATGCTGCTGTGAAAAAAAAAACCTGACACTGGGTAATTTATAAAGGAAAGAGGTTTAATTGACTCATGGTTCCGCATGGCTGGGGAGGCCTCAGAAAGCTTACAATCATAGCGGAAGGCACCTCTTCACAGGGCAGCAGGAAAGAGAATGAGTGCAAGCAGGGGAAATGCCAGACACTTATAAAACCATCAGATCTCATGTGAACTCACTGACTATCATGATAACAGCATGGGAGAAACCGCTCTCATGATCCAATCACTCCCCACCTGTTTTTCCCACGACACAGGGGATTATGGGAACTGCAATTCAAGGTGAGATGTGGGCAGGAACACAGCCAAACCATAGCAGTTGGGGTTAGCTTGAGAATCAGGACCAAGAAGCACCTAGCTGCTCTGTCAGCAGAATGTGAGAAGCCAAAATTGCCTGGTTAGTGAGGACTCAACAGTGGATTCTAGGGGCCCCAAGCAGCTGCTGGATGTAGCCCTGAAGGGGCAGAAAGGAGGATACTGCTCTCACATCAGCTTGCTTACATTGGCCTAAGCCTCATTTCAGGAAATGATGAGATTTCCTTTATTATTTCAACTTTAGTAAGAAATATTTTATTAAAATGTATTCTTGTAAATAATTGCCCTACTTTTCTTTCTTTGAGTTCAGTGTACTGTATCTGTAGCTCCACAATCTCCTTTTGTATCTCAGTGAGCCTAAAACAAGTTATGCAAGAAGAAAAAGTTCTAGGAGCCAATACAATATGTACAATATCGTGTCTGTAGATAACAACACTGTATTATACACCTGAAAATCTGTTAAGAGGGTACATCTCATATTAAGTGTCCTCACTGAAAAATATTAAAAAAATAGAATTGAGTTTCCTTTGTAACAGTGGGAACCATGGAAATACTCACCCGGCAGACAGTCTGCAGCAGTAGAACATTCCATTCTCCCAATCTCCACCAACCGTCAGGGGGTCTTCATGTATAGAAAATGGCAGTGTAGAGTGAGGGGCATTTGGACTTTCAGAGAATCTGCATGCCCTAAAATTGTGCATGGGATTGATGCTTCATTTCAGTTAATGGGTTTTTCTGATGTTCATTTGACTTAATGTTCTTATTTGTTTATTTTGAATAGCACTTTATTGAGGTCTAACATATACAAAGTAAATAACTTAGGTAAACATATCGATGAATTTTGACAAATGTGTAATCCCTGTAACCATTGCCCATATCAAGGCAAATAATATTTCCAGCACCCCAAAAAGTTGCCTCTTGATGCTTTCCAGTCAATCTCCCACCTCAGAGACAAAAATTCTTCTGATATCTATAGATACCACATTCCATTTTTTAAAATGGAATCACGATTGTGCTCTTTTGTGTCTGGCTTCTTAACTGCTCAACATAATGATGTTGAAGTTTATTCTTGTTACTGGTATACCAGTGATTTGGGCTTTCTTTACTGATAGGTAGTACTAAAATGTACGAATATACCACTTTGTTTTGCATTCTACAGATGACATTTGGTTCGTTTCTGTTGTGCTTTGAAGAATCAGCTGCCTTCACCTGCCGCTGCATCTTGCAGACTGCTTTCTAATTTAGCAACAACCACACTGGTTTACCAAATCATTTAAATGTTTCTTATCTTCCCATTATTTTCTTGCTAGGAAGAAAAGTCATCACTTAAAAATATTAACCAAATTGAATACAAGAGTTGATAGTTTTATCCTCTGCCAACAAGGACAATCCAAAAGAAATTGTGAAATTAAAATTTGTTTCCTGCTCTGAATTATACATATACATATATGTATATATATATATGTGTGTATACATATATAAAACACATACACAGCCACACATATATAAAGTATGATTTGTCAAATATATATACATATGAGCAATAATATTTAGAGTAATATTTGGTTATCTAAATTAATGTAAGAAAGAGTAATATGTAAAATTTAAGACAGATTAAATATACCAATACATTATGTATGTTTTTGTTTGTTTGTTTGTTTGCTTTTTGAGATAGAGTCTCACTCTGTTGTCCAGGCTGGATCGCAGTGGTGCGATCTTGGCTGACTGCAACCTCTGCCTCCCAGATTTAAGTGATTCTGCCGCCTCAGCCTCCCGAGTAGCTGGGACTACAGGCATTCGCCCCCAAGTCCAGATAATTTTTGTATTTTTAGTAGAGACAGGGTTTCACTGTGTTGGCCAGGCTGGTCTTGAATTCCTGACCTAAAGTGATCCTCCTGTCTCAGCCTTCCAAAGTGCTGGAATTACAGGCATGAACCACCATGCCCGGACTACCAATACATTATTAATAACAGTAATTCTGTAGAATTCAACAGAAATTCACAAAGACAATTAGCAAATCTTGTACCGGATAACTTCTTATTTATTGCTCTCAAAGCATTTGTTCTATGAATAATGGAAGAACCTCTAACCTCCCATTATTCATAGAACAAATGGGAGTTAGAGTTAGACACAGAATGTCTGCAAACACATGCAAAGAGGCCAAGAAAAGGGATATCGATAACTTTGGTTAGTTTTAATGGATTTGTTTGAACTTGTTTTGAAGGATAAAAATAGTTAAACTAAGTTTTTAAAATATTAAGAACAGAATATATAAAATATCACTAACTTTACTGAAAATAATTCAGTCATCTTCATATTATGATCAAGTAAGAAAGATGGAGATGAATAGAGTGAAAAATTATGACAAAAATAGATTATTTTAAAAAGAAACACACCTAGGAAGAAATAGGACTTCAGGACATCACTGTAGCTCGTTAGCTGTTTCCATTTTCCCCTCAGCTCCTATCTCCCATCTCATCAATTTTGATCTCAAAATTCATTGAATTGGGTTTTTATCTTTCTCTAAACTTGTCCACCGTGTTAAACACTAAAGCCAAATATATCTTGGCCTGGGATTTCAGAACCTGCTTCTTGTCCTCATAATTTTTTCTCAGTGCTTTTTTTTTTTTTAACTGTAATTTTAAAAGGGAGAGGGATTTATCAAAAGTGTGTAGGGGCAACCGACTGACAAATAACTTCATTTTAGGAAACTTGCCTATCTCCTAATTCAACTCAGCCAGTAGTTACTTGTGGCTCAAGAAACAAAGCTTCCCCAGTACTATCCTATGTAAATCTGTAATTTTATTATCGAGTTTTATGTTTTGTAATTTCTTTTTTCCTTTTTTTTTTTTTTTTTGACATGGAGTCTCACTTATGTCACCCAGGCTGGAGTGCAATGGCGTGATCTTGGCTCACTGCAACCTCCGACTCGCAGATTCAAGCGATTCTCCTGCCTCAGCCTCCTGAGTAGCTGGGATTACAGGCACCAGCCACCACGCCCAGCTAACTTTTTTATATTTTTAGGAGAGATGGGGGTTTCACCATGTTGGCCAGGCTGGTCTCAAACTTCTGACCTCAGGTGATCCACCCACCTAGGCCTCCCAAATTGCTGGGATCACAGGCATGAGCCACTGCACCCGGCCTGGAATTTATTTTTAAAAAGCAATGAAAAGAACGCCATACACCTTTTCCTGTGGGCTCAAAATAAAGGCAAGACTGTCTTCCACTAAAGAACTCTGTTTTGTACAAACTAAAAGGAAAATTGCAGAGGAAGGCTGCAGGTCAGCATATGAAAGAAATATGTTTCCACAAAATCTTTGAAAACATATTGCCTTAATTTTAATGGAATCCCTGATCATTTATATAATATCTTAATATTTGGCATTGATCTTGGAGAGCTTTTAGGGAAAGTTCTCATAACCAAGACACACCCATCCCCAGAGAACCTTTTAGAAGTGTCCTATTTGATTCCAATAAGCAGCTCTTTGGAGCGCTGCTGGATTCAAATAATAAACTAATTTCTAATAGGAAATGTGGTGAAGAAGACTTAGGAGTGACATGTAGCAAGTTTAAAACGGGTCAATCGCGTTCTTCAGGTGCTTTGCGAGGTACAGATCCGCTGAAGTACTTATTCCATTTTCTCTGTGGTGTGCATTTCTGATGTGAGGCTTTCACGTGGGCATCAGTGTCCTGTCCGGCTCACCCGGAGGAAACCAACCTTTCAAAGTTACTCTTAACAGCTGTTCATTGCTGTTCATTCATGTGCTTCTGTGGGCCAAGCACAATGCTAGCCGCTGAGGGTAGACTGGATGCACAGTGAACAAAACAAAGTCCCTGACTCAGGGAAGCTGAAAATCTCTCATGCCTTTCAGACATGGTGGAGGAGGAGAGAGGGGAGCATCCAGTCCTAAGGTTTTCAGAGAATTGAGATAATTGCAGCCTCATTTTGAAGTCTCTTGGTGTTGTGACTAAAGAGAACATCAAAATGTGTATTCTGAAGAAGTGCCAAAGAAAGCAAATGCAAACTACTAACTAAATTGCTGGTGAAAAACCAAGAGACAGTGAAATGAGTGAAGACTTGGAACTGAGACAGTGTGAGGGAGAATGGAAGGAGCTGGGAAGCCAGGACCAGGGAGAATGAAGAGGATGGGAAGGGCGCCTTTGCATTCCAGAGACAAGCAGAAAAAACCTACAGGGTTCGTTTGATCTCAGCAATAGCTCTCCCGGGTGGGTCAACGTCAGTGAGGTCTCCTGAAACTAAAGGGACAGAAATAAATAGGGTAGGTTTTGTCATAAAATATTTAAAGACCATCATATGGAAGAAGGATAAATATTTTGTTCCAATGGGCAATAAGTGAAAGATGACTGGACATTTTAGAAAACCAGGCTTTGGGGCCAATTCTGAGAAGGGCATGCTAAAACACAAGCCATCTCAAAAAAGGAGAGGGGTAAATTTGTTGGACTCTAAATTGTTGGACTGTCTAAGTGGAAAACAGGCATTCTCTTTACAGGGCTGTTAGAACACTGTAGGACCAGATGATTGTAAGTCCCCTTCCTACTAAACTTTTGAGCAGAAGAATAAATGTGGATTTAACAAACTAACCTCTGAAACTCAATATGGAAGCAGATATTTTTATTTTCCTTGACATACCTAGAGGGATTAGCAGTATTAGTTTAACTCTGTGTGTGAGTGTGTGTGTGAGTGAGCATGTTTGAATCTACAATGATATGCAAGGATTGTTACAGTGTAAAATACTTTTCGTCTGTGAAGAAAATGAAATTAAACTGTTCATACCAAGTAGCCAAGGAAAGTTGATGGAAAAAACTTTGCAACTGACTGAGTCCCTCTAGGCTAAAAAGAAAATCACTGAATGATTGTGTAACCACATAAGGAATGTTATGAAAATGGAGCATTCCAGTGGCTGAGATTCATTTCTGTCTTTATCAATACAGTATTAACACTAGGATATGGGGACATGAGTGTGCTATAAATACAATGAAGTATGTTTACCCAGGAGCCAAGGTATGACCATAAAGAGAGCAATATTTTAATGCAGGAAATTAATTTGGCTCTTTTTGACATAAGACCTTGTAAATACTCTCAATATTTCTCTAAAAAGCTATACCAAAGTTGCCTCTGAGATTTGCAACCTTGATTTTTCAAGGAAAAATGTTTTGTTGTTGTTTTTGTTGGGTTTCTCGTTTGGTTTGTTTTTTCAAATGTCTTATTGGAACAGAACTATTTCATGTCTTTGAAAACAGAAAGGGAAGGGGAAAAATTTGATGTTTAAGAATTAGAAATGCAAGGCTTTTGATATAAATAGAATAAGCTCTCACGTTAAAACGAGTAATGGGATGAATTAAAATTTGGAAGTAAAGCCCTCTAATCAGCTAGTGGATATCCACAGCTTGCTCCACAGCTACAGACTTTTTCCTTTATGTATGTGTTGCCCCTTTTTTCTTTTTACTAAATGAACACCTATATTAAAAACAAAGTCATCCTTCTATGATTATGCAAGTTGCACATGCTCCTTGTGAAAAATCAGGGAAAAGTGTAAAGAATAAAAAACATAAAGGGCTACAACCCACCACGTACTGATAAACACTGTTTATACTTCAGTCTATTTTATGTGAATGTGTGCATGTATATATGTGCATATATGTATATATTTAATGATATATAACACATATAAATAAAGATGCCATATCACGTGCACATTTTTAAGTCCAATGACCATGTCTCACACATTAATAGAAAAGCACGGGAAGAGGTCAGCATGAAAATAGTCAGATGACGTGACAACGCCCAGGTAATTGAGTGGGTCTACTGCAAACCTATATGGAAAATAGCTCTTCATGAATATTATTTAATGTTTATTAGCTCAGCTGGTTCTACAGCTGGTGCGAATGTCCCCAGTGACATACAAAATTCCTAATTTCTTCACTGAGAGGCTTTTTGTATCCTTTCCCCCTGACACAGATTAGGCTGCTTCCGCTTACCTTCACAGATTAGGCTGTGCCTGTAACTCAGGGTTCCTCTATTTTGACATTTTCTGACTGCAATCCCCATACCCACCTTGACTAGCTGGTGACTATCTCCCATCTTTTTAATCTCAGCTCCAGGTGTTACTGTTTCCATGAGACCTTTCCCAACCCATACCAGGTGGAGCCGACTCTTTCCACTGTTCTTGCACGTGCTTCACACCCAGCATCTGAGACACTTAGGCACAAGCGCCTATGTCAACATCTTCCCCGCTATATTCTGAGCCACTCAAGGGGAGATGCCTGAATGCCAGGTCAAGTACAGTGGTGCAGAGTTAGCGCTCAATAGATGCATTAATGTAATGAATTATTCGATGATAAATAAAGGTTGATCATATAAACCAAGAGGTAAACCTTTCTGAAAATTATGTTTTTATGAATATATTGTCCAAGGGAGGCCTATTTTGCAAACATTGGAGGCAGTAATTCATATCCAACTCAGAGCATTTAAGAATAGTATGTATAGCTGCATAGAAAAAAAAATGGACTGTGCTTAACAAGAAAAGAGAGAGGATAGCCATGTTCCAGAAATGCTCTGGAGAGAGTATAATGGCCACTCTTCTGCATTGTAGCCAAGGCCTTCTGAGAAGTACAGAGCTGTGATGGAGAGGTCCTGGCACACCACATCAGGAGAAGAGAAATCAGGCTGAGAGCTGCTGCCAGTTAGCCGTGAGCTTAGCAAATTACCTAACCTCCATGGGCCTCAGTGTGTTGATCAGTAAAATGGGATTATTAGTTTTAAATCATCTCTAAGGCTACTTCTTGTTCTAACCTTCAGCCTGGCAACAGAGTGGGACTCTGTCTCAAAAAAAAATAGGGAAAATAAGATAACAGTAAGATTTCAGTTCAAAGCCATAAATGAATAAAATTGAGAAATATAATATGAAAATATCCTGATGCTCAGTGACTTTCCCTGTTGATTGAAGTTAGCAAAAACTACACACACACACACACACACACACACACACACCACAGCAAGTTTAGAATGTTTCAAGTATACTATTAAAAAATTCAAATTGTATTAGTTTTCAGTGACTTGAATAAAAAATGGTCCTCGATTAGGTTAATATGTACTAAAATGTGTCTTTATTTTCAGACTCATTATTATCAATGAAGCCGAAAGCCTGCATTTGGTTGACTTTCTTCCTTTTCCTTTGCATATGCCATTCCCTTTTATTAAAATGTTAGGAAAATCTCCTGGGCAGCAGACCCAACACTTCCTTCCACATGCAGAGTGTCCAGCTCGTGCTCATCCAGAACTCCACAAGCCTCTGCCCACAGGGCCTCTTTTAGTGCTTCGAGAGTAAAAGTAGCTTCTTCTAGAGAGGGACTAGTTTTTTTAGATATTTTGAAAAGTTCTAGTGTCACCGGGGATGAAAGAGGGAAATGGGACGGAGGGCATATGTGTCTTACCATTGGGAGGAGGATTAAAGACATCAGGAACAGTCCAGAACCTGGGACTATTCCTGTCTGAGTCTCATCCTCCCTTTGACAAACACTGACTGAGCACCTGTGGTGGGTCAGGCACTGCTCCAGGCTCTGGGGAGGTGGAGCCCCTGTGATCAGGAGCTGTGTGTTGGGAAAGCCAGGAGTGTGTAGAAGTCAAAGAAATGATCCCCGGAGAGGCAGGGAAGCTGGGAGCCTGTGCACATCGTTGACTCACCGAGGGTAGAATGACCCTTCAAAGAGGCCAGAAAGGGGCAACTCCCGGTCCTGGAAATGAAACCTATGACAAAGAGCTGGGAATTAGAGTATTAGAGTATCAGCTTTGACTCTTGCAGCAGGGCAATAAGGGCTCAGATCTAAACTTTGTACAGTACAAATATGTAAAACTGCTGTCTCCTATCTGTACTCAAATACCCATGACATAAATGAATCTGAAACTTGTCCTGCTAGAACTAAATCTCTTGAGAGGATCACGAAGCCCATTTCATGGAGAAATGAACACAAGCCTGTGAGCATGGCCAGTGCAGGCCTCTCCTGAGCACAGCTGACTGCATCGATTAGGTGTCTTGGGGAAAAATTTGTGTTTGGACAGTTTATCCCTCCCTGTCGGGGAGAGATTCATTTGCTGATATGTCTTGGTGCTTTGAAATATCTTATGTATATATACAATACATATAAAACAAAACCTGTCAAGTGCAATGGCCGCTATTCCTGACTCACAGCCAAAGACTTCTTTTAACCATTGGGTACCCTCATCCCTGAAAGCCAGTTTCAAATCTCTGTAGGACCTCAGAGGAGGGTACAGAGAGAAACAACACAAAAAGGCCAAAAGGAGTGAAGGAGTGAGCAAAGAAAAATGTGGTGAGCAGGGCTTGTCTCGGGGCTCTAAAACTTGTTTATTTAAAAATCTCCATCATGTTCTCTCTGAAATAATTCTTTTTCCTGAGGTTCCTCTTCCTCTGTCCACATAAAGCTCCAGGAAATATTTCTGATTTCTTTAAAAATCTTTTGCATAAATGGCACCTTTCCATTTGCAGTCAGTGTCAACCTATATGGTTAAGGCAAATTCTTACCTAAGGAGTTCATCTAAATTTCTAAAAGGAAAGACCAATTATCTACTTCTCCTACAGCTATATAAAAATGAAAGTGGAATGGGGAAAAAAGACTTGCAGAATCTATTTCCTTCATTTGGCAATAGCCTTAGGCCCCAAATCTCATTTTGTAAAGCATCACATGTCTAGCTTTAGTTTTATTTAGCTGGATTCTATGGCCTTAAATCTCATGAAAGGCATGTTATAAACTCAAGAAATTAAATTCTTCATGGATTTATGTGGGGCTTAGAAAAATGCATTTTCACAATTCACTGGGGAGCCTAATGGTCCTGTCTCCACAATCACTGAGAATTGCTGTACGTTTTTTTCTGAGCGATGCAATAATTAAAGTTATAAGAAATTCAGGTAAGCAGGTGGTACTGGAGCGGTCCAGCAAATGATAACAGGTAACACTGAGCAGGGGAGTAAAGCAGCCGAGGAAGCAGGAGCAGGCAATCATTAGAGATTCAATCGAGTAAACAGCTGGCGTTTAAAAAATTATGTTGGTAGGAAACCGGACTCTCATTTAAAAACTGGCATTTGGAAGCAGCTATTCTGTCCATCAGAGGGGCGTGGGTAAGTGTCAAAGGCTAGGAAGGATTCTGTTTCTGTGTGTTTTGGATACAGGGTAGGTGTGGTAGACAGAATGATTGCCTCCCCCAAGGTGCCCATATCCTTATCCCTGCAACCTGTCAGTATGTGAATACGTCAGTTTACATGATTTTGCAGATGTGATTAAGTTAAGGATCCTGGGATGGGGAGATTCCCCTGGATTATCGGGTGGGCCCAGTGAAATCACTAGGATCTTGAAGAGGGAGGCAGGAGGATCAGAGTCAGTAGTAGGAAATGTGACAATGGAAGCAAGATGCAAGACATGGTCTGTGAGCCAGGAAGGCAGGTGGCTTCTGGAAGATTAAACAAACAAACAAAAAACAGCAGGGAAATGGATTCTTCTCTCAAAGCCTCCAGAAGGCTCTGCAGACATCATGACTTAAATCCAGTGAGATTGATTTGGGACTGTCTACCTGCAGAACTGGAAGAGAATAAATGTGTATTTTTAAAAGCAACTAAGTTTATGCTAATTTGTTACAGAAGCAATATGAAACTTATACTGTAGGTTACTGAGAAAGACTCAGGGGAATAATTTAAGATCTATATTTTTAGCAGTTACATACAAAGTAGAAACTAGGCTCAGGAATAAGGCATTAATTTAAAATTATAACATTTCCTACATGCATGCACTTTGGAAATTACTTTCACTTGCATCTTTTAGAAGTAGATTACAAGATCAGAGGCAGATTAATAGCAACTTTGCCAGAACCTGAAGGCTTCTGGTATTTAACTAGACTTTCTGAAACCCTGCACACTAAAGTACCAGTTGTCCCCAGAGATTAGAGCCTGCAGAACCTGCAGGAGGAAGTGCCCTCTTAGTTGTAGAGAGTTTTTGGAAGAATGTAGAATATGTAGTCCCTGGTACGCTTTCAGGTCATATAATTAAATTGTATGGTCTTTGATGCACTGGCTTTTACTGCATTTGTGTCTTCTCAGTCACCAACCTGGGCCAAAAATATGATAGCAAATTTGTATGTAAAATAACGTTCTAAAAAACTGGAAAAATATACCAAAACATTTGAATGTTGGGATTAGAGGCAATTTTTATTTGTCATTTATTTTTATATTCTAATTGTACTTCTATAGTCAGAAAATGTAGAATTGGATGTTGTGTTCTCATTCTCATTCTTTCTTTGCCCTCCTCTACAGTTTTGGGTTCTTATTCTTGCTTTGCTCACAGAGCTTTTTAACAGTTGAATAAAAATTGTGAACCCTGGTGTTAACAACATGCACATGCACACCTTTTTTTCAGCATAAATTTCAGGGGAATCAGATAATCCTACACCCATCCTTGGAGCTTCTGGAAGTCCTTGGCTCCCATGTAAGAGTTCTTATTCTACACTGGTCACTGTGTCAGACATGTATATTTCAAATAGCTGACTGCTGGGTGGCAGATAGTGTGATAGAAAAGGCATGTGCTTAAGATCTTGTTCTTCCACTTCATAGCTGTGTAACTTTGGCAATCATTTAACATGTCTGGGGCTTAATTGCCTCTTCTGTAAAATAGAGATCATGATGTCCACTTCACTAGAACTAAAAGCTTTTCACAAACTATTATACACATATTATTTGGATGTTTTATAAACAGAGAGACATGCTCTTGTTCCCATTTAAATAATTATGACTGAAATATTCTCTAATTTATTATTAATTCCCACTTAACTATTATCCAGAAAACTTTCAAATGTGAATGTAAAAGTTCTATACTGTGAAGGTAGTAATGAAAACAGGTTACTAAGAGGCATGAACTGGGAGTTTGAAAATGTCTTTTTAAAAAAAATCACTATTTTAATTACGTTTAACAGAGTCAGAAATTTAGTTGTGTGTTTTGGCACACATGTATACAACATGTGTGTGCAGATGTACAAGTTTACATATATTTTTAACTCATGTATGCTAAATGCAAAGAACATAATCTTAATCCAGCTCACTTATTTCCTATGAAAGTGGTCATTCTAGAAATTATTGAAAAACTCATTACAGTGCTAAATATGAAAAAGATTATATCACATGTGCACAGGGACTCTCTTTGCATTGAGATTATAAATGAACTTTCCTTTCTCAAACTTTCTTGGAAATTGAGTAATTTTTTTTCTGTTGAGGTATTCAGTAGTGTTAAAAATTCACTGATCTATTATTAAAATGCTTGGTATTTTAATCTTCCACTACTGATTTAGAGTAGGAAAAGATTTGCCAATATTCACAACTCAGAAATGACTTCTATGCCCATTTTGGATTCACTTTAGTATTGAAGGCTGGAAGCTACTGAGAATATTTTTTCCAACGTATTAGCTGGATTAAAAGAAAATCACTAAATTTGTAAAGTTAAACCATCTGCTAGTATCAGTCTGGTATTGCTTCTATAGGAAAGAATGTTCACAAGTTTTTAGTATCAATAGTTTCTACTTTTCCTTTATTGAATCAAAACATTAAGCAACAATAAAATTCCTTCCAGTTTTTTAATAGATAGAAATCTGTTGCCTACCAGAAATAAATATATCCAGCAAAATTAATCAACAAGACTGTTATAACATTAATGCAATCACTTGGTTTTTGAAAATCTAATTTAGAATTATTTAATATTCAGTTAGATCAACCTTTGATTCTAAAATAAAGGTCAATAATACTATCACAGAAAAAAATGTGATCTTGAACTTAAACTGTAATGAGCGGATAAGCAGTCAGTCTTAATTAACTAGTTGAAAATTTGCCCCAAGTACATACTAATATGACTTTTTAAATATTCTTCCAAATGAGTAAAAAATGAAAAGGGACATCAATATCGATTACATTTCCAGAAGTATTTCAAACATTTTCAAATAGAACCCATTTATCGAGAAAGGAGATTTAAACAAATGCCAATATATATCATATTTAATTCCACTGAAGCTCACCCCAAATTGGTTTATAATAATTTAATTGTGGAAAAAATAATGTTGGACTTTCATATTTTATCTTTAATTTTGGAGATGTTGAAAAATGTCAAAAGTGATTCACAAAGGAAACCATGTGACAAAATGGAGTGAGTCACTTAATGTATGAAAACGATCAAGTACACGTCATATTTTAGTGATTCTTAGATGCCAATACTTTTTATGTATAAACACCTTTAAAATTCATATGCGTATTATAATCTATAAAATAACATAGCTTAATGAAGTGTTTTTATTTCTTTCATCGAAGTACCTAAAATAATCTTAAAATTAACAGCTTCTTAAATTTGACAAATTTAGGAAAGGCGAAATAGTGGCCGTGGCAATGGCAGAAATGAAGGAAAAGTAATAGACTTTTATTTGGAAAAATAACATGATAGAATTTAATATAGATATCAATGTACAAAATATGTTTTTTGGATTTTTTTGTTCATTTGAAGGATAAATAAAAAACAAAATCCACGCACTTTTTTTTTTTTAGTAAACTGTATCGAAATTTATCTACTTGGAAGGCAAACAATGTATGCCACAAAGTCATCCAGAACATAATGGAACTCAGAATGCAATAGGAAAAAATTTAATAATAAATTCAATTTCAATAAGGCTGTTTCTTGTTTGTATACTCTCCTCACTTCGAGTTTATATACTTTAATATTTATAGATAATTTTAACAAATACATTTATCTGGTGTCAAATTCTATAATGGATTACATGATTAGATGTAGCAAATTTGAAAAAGGGCATATTGTCAATTTATCAATCGACAATCTGAAAATGAGGAGGCAAGATAGAAAACTGTGTGTGTGTGTGTGTGTGTGTGTTAGGAAGTGTGGAGAAGTGGTGAATCACAAATACCAGAAGTCCTTTTTGATTCAAATGGAATCAGTCTCACATCCTTCAGTAAGCCCCAAGGGTGTCACTGTTGAAATTCAGAACTCAAACTGTTTGTCATGTTTGGTTGAGCCCAGGACATCAAGCAAAGGCTAAAGTATTTTCGGTGTATCCTATTTATGAAGTTGAGATTGTGTGTAATCCAGATAGAATTTTAGGTGTCTTGGTGCTTAAAGAGATCAACGATCTCTTTAGGTACCATGGGGTACTTCATCCTTGACAGACTGGATTAAGCAAGATTTTCTGTTCCTCTTATTTGGTATTAACTGTCTATTTGTTCAGATATCCAATGTCTTAATCCTTTCAATACACAAATCTTTATTGAGCACGTACTTGCCTGGCACCATTTTAAGCACTGGATATGTGGCAGTAAACAAATGAGACAAAGTCTGTACCTTTATAGGCTTATATTTTAAATGGGGAAGACAGCCCAAATAAATAAGGAAAGTACATGGAAATTTTAAAAGTTGTACGTGCTATGTAGAACCATAAAGCAGGGTAGCAAGAAGGAAATGTCTGTGTTTATGAGTTGTAATTTTAAATAGATTTATGAGCAAAGATGTGAGGAAAGAGTCATAGGAGATGAGAGTCAAATGAAACAGCAAGTATAAAAGTCCTGTCATAGGATCATGCCAGGTGGTTTGATGGACAGCAAGTGGTAAGTGAAGGGAGATGAATAGAGATGATGTCAGAGAACAACTGAAGGCAGAGATGGGGCACAAATCACATGAGCCATGGCAGGCCACTACAGTGAGGACTTTGGTTTTGAAGTATGGGATTTCGTAGTTACTATTGTAGTATAATCACCCAAAAGATGATGGTGGTAGGCAGTAGTGGAGGTGGTGAGAGTGATATCTTGGATATATTTTGCAGATAGACAGAATAGATCTTACACAAATATATATGGGGTATTAGAGAAAGAAATGACATTAATATGATACTAAAGTTTTCAGCCTGAGGAACAAGAATGAAGTTGCCATTTCAGAAGTGGCGAGGATTGGAAGAACAGGTTTAAGAAGGAAGAACAGTAGTTCGTTCATGGCCATTTTAAGCATGAGACACTTACCTATCAGACATCTTTGTAGAAGTTTCAATATAGCTCTCTCTTTATTCAACAATTGCTGGTGTTAGTAGAGGAATGATGAAGTTTTTAGAAGGTGCCCTAGATTCAGTGTTAATTAGGGGTAGGTGGCAAGAAGTTTCCCAGAGAAGATATCTATGCTGAGACCTAAACTATAAGCTCCATCAAGACAGAGCCAAAAAGTCTCTTTATTTTTATTTAAAAATCTGTTGACAAGCCATGGTGGCTCATGCCTTACTCTTTAGCTGATGATTTTTTTTTTTAATCATCAAGAGGAGTGTGAGGATAGGGCAATAGAAATTTTCCAGGTAGAGGGAACAACATACTTAAAGTTGGAGGACCAAAAGGATCATAGCATCTTCAGGAGACCATCAAGCACAGTGTACTAATTACCTTCCAAACTGATGCTTGTATAGTACTTTAGTGTTTTTAGAAGTACTTTCTCATAGACCCTCATCATAGTCTCTGAAAGGTAGAGAAATGTTTTAATTATCAATCAGTTGGTGTGAAAGTAGGCTTACGGGACTCAGTTCACAAATCTAGTTAATAATAACAACTAAGGTTTGAACTTGGGATTATTTCGTCAAAATTTAAAATAACTTCTTATGTTTCGAATTATTTAAAATCTTGTCATGCATCCACTGTGGGGGGGTTGGTGGTGAGGAAATATACATAGGGAATACATATATTTTGATATTGAAAAAACATGGAAACTGCAAAAGAATTTACAAGATAGAAATGAGTAAACTGGAAGATGATGATAATACAGTCATAGCTGTCATTTTCAATTAGGGTGCACCAGATGTGGTACTAGGATCTTTACATTTATTTACTAAATTTAATCTCACAGCAGTTGAAAAGGAGGTTCTGTTTTCACCTCAATTTGAGAGATGAAGAAATTGAGGCTGAGAGAGACTAAAGCAACACCTTGGAGGTCATTATACAGCTAGGAAGTTGCAGAGTCAAGAAATGAACCAAGAACCTCTGAAATGAGAGTTCAGGCTCCCAATAGCTTGGTGAGGAGCTACACCACCTGGGCCGTACTTTATTTTCCTCTTTATAACGTCAAAGGTAAAATTAACAACTCCAAGGAGGTTCTGATGAGTGAGAAATTATTTTCTGAACTACAGTAACCTTTACATTTGTGTTCACCGGCCCTGAATTGGTTTTCACCCTAGCTTTGCACACTCTTTTATCACAGCTTAAGACAGCAGATGGCTCTCTTGCGTTTTCTTTCACTTACCTCCATCCGTAAACAACTAAACAGCGTTTTGGGGAGGTAAAATGAAAACGCAGGGATTAACCTAAAAGACCTTGATTATCCCAATGCTGCCCCCCTCTCCAAGCTCCCTTAAAATAGGAAGCTACGTTGAAGAGAAATGACCGCTTGAGGCTCCTGAAATTCACAGCCAGAATAGATGCCCGGAGACTCCGGAGTCCGCTGTTCAGGCGCTGCGCCAGGGGTCGGGACGCTCGAGAAAGAAAGAGTATCTCTCGGTTATGGAAAAGCTGAAAGGCTTTGTGCTCCAAGGTGTTATTAACGTCGGTAGAAGCTGTGAAGATCAATTTCCTTCCCATCATGAGGGAAAAAAGTGAGAAACTGCTTTTAGGGGAGGAAAGTGTCAGAGACCCTCACAGCCAGCGCTTTTCTCAATCAGCGAACTTGCTTCTGCTGGGAGAGGTATGGCTGGGGCGGGATCCCTGTCCGCGGTGCTGAATGTCAGGCTGGTCCGAGGCTGCTGAACAACGAAGGGAAGGCTCTGAGAGGGCCAAGAACTGACCTCCTGACCCCCAAGTCCAAGGATTTAGGGGAAAGACTGCAGCATAAGAAAATGCCTGCAAAAATAGAGGCACAGCTATAAGAACAAGAAGCTTAATGTCACTCTTTTCAAATTAATATAGTTGGCACATACATCAAAAGGCTTAAAGAACCTTTAAAAATAAACTAGGTGTGTTGGGGAAGTCATACTAGATTTAAGAGGTCACTATACTTAACATTTTACTTTTTTGAAACACTCACTGCAAGAAGCCTTTGATAATAAACCTGGATGCTTTAATCTTACAGTCACTTGCAAATTCAAATCTAGAACTTCTGAAATGTACAAATGGCGTTTCTTCAATAATAGAAACCAAGAGTAGTGACTCTTAATGTTCAGTAGGACTCATTTCAGTGAATTAAAACAACAGACACACTCAATAGTCATTTAGTTATTTTCATCTCTCTATAGACATCTTTCCCTTTTTAAGCAGGACTACGCAACACAACATAAATGCACACTCACAAAAAAATGGAAGAAAAGAGACATATGAAACTGAAAATAGAGAGGGAAAGGCAGAGCAAAATAATTAGCATGCCCCTTTTTCTCACTTTTGCTATTTTATGAGTGACTAGGGATTGCAAGTTTCTAGCAAAACAACTCTAGCATATTCCTTTTAATAATTGTAGAATTTGTAGATGTAACATAGCAAAGTGTAGAAAATAAACTTCCAGAAGTACACTTTGTAATATATGACAAACACCGTCCTAAAGCCAATGATCCCTGCCTTAGATCTAAATCTACACACTCTCATCAGGTTGCATTTCCTTCCCAAAAGGAGACTTGTTGGTAAATGTGGAGTGAAGGTAG
This sequence comes from Pan troglodytes, assembly GCF_028858775.2. Taxonomy (NCBI): domain Eukaryota; kingdom Metazoa; phylum Chordata; class Mammalia; order Primates; family Hominidae; genus Pan; species Pan troglodytes. Next base: position 107,529,787 of record NC_072412.2, on the reverse strand, counting down.
CAAACAGCAGCCCAGTAGTGGCTGCTTCCATGGAGAAGCTGTGGATAAGTTGCTTAGAGCAGAAGGTGCCCAGCCTCCCTGTAATCTGCTGCACTTCCCCCCAGTTGCCTGGTGGCGAGTACTTTACTGCCTATTCCTGAGACAAAGAGAAAGTGTGTTTTGGTTGAGAACTGCTCCCAGGGCTGCCTGCGTAGTGTGCTTGCCCTCTTTCCAGCTCTAAAGCAGTCACTGGAGAAGAAGGTTGTTGCAAGTCTCTTGATTACCAAGTGAGCCATCTCTCCCCCTTGCTTCACACTGAATTTCCAGAAGTCTAGTTCGAGCATTTCTTTCTCTTTAGCTGCCTGAGCTGATAGGCAAAGCAGTGTAAAGGGAAGGGGAGAAAAGTAAGAAGCCGGGAGCCAGAGCTGCACTTGGTTCTGCCACTCTGGTGTATCCTAGAAACCACGGAACTGTGTTCATCCAAGCATGAAGTGTTTCTCTCCCAACCTCCCCCCGGCTTTTTGTTTTTTTCGGGTGCCCTCCACTGCCGCCCTTTCTCTTGGACCTTCACATTTTCAGGTATCCAGGAGGGAACCGCTGTCGGGACACAGACAGAAAATCAAGGGGAGGAGACGCCGGCTGTTGTATTTGAATTTCAGACACAGTTCAGATGGCTTTGCTCCCTGACAGAGCTTCTCTGCCCAGGGACACCAGAAGATGACAGCTCAAATTGGAGTGTCCTGTCTGGCTGCTTTTCACTGTCCCTGGAATAGTGTGACACCCTCCTCTGCCCCTTATATTTCTGCCCTGACTTCTTCAACATTCTCCTGGGCGTTTATCCTACCCAGCTGCTGTTCTGTAGCAGCTACTGCGGCTGTCATCTCCTCCTCCCAGGGCTGGGGAGCATATTTGGGAGTGGGGTCTGTCTATCTCGCTTAATCACACCTTCTCTCTTTCCATTCCCTCCTTTTTGCTCCGTGTAGCCTTTCAAAATGACAAACCTACCCTTCCTGCAGCAGAAGGGAGGGTCCTGCAAGTTTGGGTGGACTAGGTGAGGAGTGGAGGCGCCTCCCTCCAACCCGGGGTTGGGGGTGGCGACGGGGGGCGTTGGTGCTGGAGGGATTAGCAGGGAGGGCGGAAACCACCTCGCCCTCCAACCGCTGCTGAGAGTTTCAGTGCACCGGGAACCACGTTAAGACCGAGAAGCCCCAACCAAGCCGCGGAAGGCTCGGGAACCAGCGAGTTGCATCTAAGAAAAAGCGCCCCGATGTTCCTTCAATTCCACCTGCTTTGGCTCGGCCTCTTAGCACCCCATCCCTGCAATCCATCTTAGCTTTCTTTCTTATTATTTTTAAATCATTATTATCTATACGTTTTGTTTCTTTCTGAAGAGGTACATCAGGAGGGGGACCACATAGGTGGAGGGGGTGTAGTGGGGTGGGAACGGAGCGTTTGATTAGAGATCTCAGGGGAGAAGATTGGTCTCTCCAGATGCTGATTTCCAAAGCACTTGACAATCACCGGCAGAAGCCGAGAGCGGGTGGCGCCGGCGGCGGCACCGGCCCGCGGGCAGCTGGAGCCCGGCGCTGAGTCCTGCCCAGCGCGACCCGGACCGACGGACGCGCAGAGACCCTGCCGGGACCCGCCCTCCAGCCGGCGCCCGGGGAGCCGCCGGCCGGCTCTACCTCCCGCCCGGGAGCCGGGCAGGGCGAGAAGGCAGCGCGAGTGGCGGTGGCGACCCCCGCCAGGGTTCCTGCGACGAGCGGTGACCAGCAGCGCCCGCAGCCGCGGTCCCGCTCTCCACTCGGACGTGGCCAAGCGGCGGCGGCCACGACCTCCGGCTTCCCGGGATCGTCCGGCTGCGCCCTGGGCGCATCTGCGCGCCTGGCCCCGCGCCCCGCGGAGAGGGCGATGGGTCCCGGTCAGGACTGAGCGCCCCTTCCCCTCTCCCCAGTCCCGCCTGGCGCCCCCTCCTCTGCCCCGAGGGCGAGCCACGGTCTGCGCCGCCGCCTTCCCCTCCGGTGCCCCCGGCTCGCCGTCCTCCCGCGCCCTCCCTCCCCGGACCCGTTCCCGGGGCCACCATGGCCGCGGCCATCGCTAGCGGCTTGATCCGTCAGAAGCGGCAGGCGCGGGAGCAGCACTGGGACCGGCCGTCTGCCAGCAGGAGGCGGAGCAGCCCCAGCAAGAACCGCGGGCTCTGCAACGGCAACCTGGTGGATATCTTCTCCAAAGTGCGCATCTTCGGCCTCAAGAAGCGCAGGTTGCGGCGCCAAGGTCTGTGGGGGTCATGGTCGGGAGATGCGCCCCGGGTCGCCCCCTCCCCGCCTAAACGGAGCTTCTCCAGGCTCCTTCCCTCCCTCGGTTTTCCCGGCCCACCCCGGCCCCGGCCTCCCTTCTGAGCACTCTGGGCGCCGTCGCGGGGACCCTGGAGTCCGCTGTCGGGCAACCTGTAGCCGCCGAGAAGTGCACCCGCCAGAGATGGCAAGTTGGCTGCTCCTCGCCGGCGGCTCCTGCCCTCCGCGTCCCTGCAGGCTGGGCTCTGGGAAACCTGTTCCCCCTGAGTCTTGGCTTCCCGGGAGGATAGGGACTGGCACTGGCTCTGGAACGCGGGGCACCCCTTCCTGCCACACCCGGGGTCGAGCCACCGCTTGCAGTCTGATCTGAGCTGGTGGGGGTTTCCATGGGGTGGGCCTGGCCTCACTTGGTCTCTGGGGTCTCCTAGAAACCTCCCGGGTTCCCAGACCTTGGCCAAATGTGGATATCCTGGCGGTGCCCCCAGCGTGGAGCTGCTGTAGAAGGAGTGGAGGGTGTGTGAACTATGGCCCAGTCCGCTGAGGTTCAGCAGAAGGCTGCTTAGCGCGCAGCCCTGGGCTCTGCAGCCCTTCAGTCAAATCCTGGGATGGGGACAGAGGCTCAGGGAGTCTAAAGAAAAAATCCGAATTGCGGGGAGCGGGGGGCAGAAGTAAAAATCCGTAATGTGTGTCAGTTTTAATTGAAAAACTGGCGAATTGCCTGAGATACAAGCCGTTACTATATAAAGGTGACTAGAATAGTTACCTTACTACAGGTATTTCTTTGAGAAACTAGTACCTAGGGTGACCTTCTTTCGCTGCCTTTGAAATGCCAGGGTCTGAGAAGGCATCCTATTCAGGAGCCAGGCGCTTTTGTCTCTCTCTCTGCCTGTCTCTGCATCCAGTTGCTAAGGCTGGTTGTTTTGCGAGCATGTGGTGTGTTCTGTGGGGGAAATGGGCATTGCTGGCTTTTCATAACCAAGTGGGGTTGGTAGGAAACATTGAAGAATCTATTTACGTTAATGGGAGTATATGTTTGCCCAGCACATTACATTGTCGGCTCCCAGCTGTATTTGTTTTAAATGCCCTGTTGTTCCAAAGATGGGGGATAGAAGCATAAGCTATACATGTGTTTCTCAAAGAGTGAGTGCGTGTCCTTACATTTGCAAATTGATGACCAAAAGTTTTGATGCTTTTTTTTTTAAAGGCTAATGCTGAATATTTTAAAAGGACAATTTCTTGTTGTCACATTTAAGAAATTGGAGATTACTTGCTCTTACTATCAAGCTTCAAAGGCAAAGATAGGAAGAAAATCAGAGTGGAAGTTCTGTTAGAGAAATAAAATTATATAAGTAAAATAGGAACTTCTTGTTGGAGAATTTGGGATCAATCATATTTTCAGACCAGTGTAGGAGCCATTAAGAAAAAAATGGATTTTAATTTTCCACATTAGCCTAGAGCCTTATTCAGCCCAACTTTGTGTAATGAGACCAACTCGACTGCCTTAATCACTGTTGATAGACGGAGGATCAATCTATTATGACTTAAATTGTGCTTATCCTCTTATGTCATCAAACAGACTATCTTTTAGAATACAGTTTTCACCACATATAGCTCCAAATTGGCTGTCTACATAAAGTAAATTAACATACTATCTACTAAATAAGCTTATTTTAATATAAACAATGATTAAAACTTGTGTGTATTTCTTAAGAATATAGCCAGTAGATTATTTTATAAATATGAACAATAAATGTTTTGTGCCATATTGGGTGGCGAAGGAGGATTTGCTTTACACTTAATGAATTTTAAGTTGGGGGTTTACTTTTTTGTCAGTATAGAAAGCTATCTGAGTTTTCTAATGGTCCGTTTCTCCATTTTCAACCCTGACTGCTCTGTTGGTATTCCTGATTTTGAAATGATAAGCAATCTTCAATGTTCTGTAAGAAAAATATATTTGAGGCCATTTTTCTACCTTACTTTGGACAGGAAAATAGAAGAGAAGATACGTTATAAGGAAATTGTATGAGAATTTTTTATTCTTCTTATATTTCTTATATAAAAGTATATATATTCTTCAGAGGAGAAAAATACAGATATATCTCTTGAGTATCAGAAAAGGATTAATTTATTAGTATCACTAATTTTAAGCAAAACAAATATTAAGACTTTATGTTATGTAAATTATATACTGACATATAATAGTATGCTTTTATATTATTTTATATAACAATATAATTATTCATTTAATTAAGTGTTATTGTAGGACATATTTTCAAGCATATTTACCTTCTTATTACACACTCTTTACATAGGGAATTGCCCTCAGAAAATTTTAAAAAATCATATTTATTAAAGATACAACCTTTAAGTCTGATGGTTTTATATGTCTTTATAGCTGAAAATAATTAATATAACAATTATTGAATCTTTACAATCTGTTAGGCTCTGTAGCAGGTATTATATATATATACATACACAGCACTGAATAGAAGAGTTGAAGTTCCTGCCATCATGGAGCTCACAAACATGGGGTAGAGAGTCATTGCCTATGGAAAGGAACAAATTAATAAGAAATAATAAAATTCAAAGTCCTATAAAGCATGAAGAGAGCTGGGATAAAGAATTATGGAGGAGAGAGGGGTGGGGAGAGGGATCTAATTAGATAAAGTAGTCAGGGTGGGCAACACTGGGATCCACAGGTTGAGAGATGACAGGTAAGAAGGATGCAGAGATTTTAAGAGCAGGTAGAAAAAGCAATGTGTGTGCAGAGACCTTGAGGTGGAAAAAATCTTGTCCCATTGGGAGAAAAAAAAGAGGCATAGAAATTTTAAGCACATTGTCAAGTAGAATATAGTGTGATATGCTTGAAAATAGAATAAAGAATAGCTCCACATTTTGTGTTTTGGGGAAGGGTAATACACATTTTTTAAATGTAGGGTTTTAAAAAAATCCTTTATTAAGTAGTAATTTATTTAATGTAAAGGTTATTGAGTTGGAGCCCTACACCCACACTCTTTCCTATCTCCATCACCCTTACCCCTATAGAAGAGTGATGTTTATACCAGTTGACTTGCTCTTATGAAGGACAGAAATTTGCAAGATGGCTACTAACGGTGTGGTAGGCAGCATGACTGCAATCCACCTTTCCAGATTCAGCTCCATCTACCCTCCACCGACCTCCACAGATTTCAAACACAATACAGTGCCACACACCCCGCAAATTAGTCATATGCTTTCAAATCCTTATCCTTTTGTTTGTGCTTTACTGTGCGTCTAGCATCTTCTCCTCACTTCTACATTCACCTGTTGAAATTATGAAATTATTCTCATTTTGAAAAGCTGAGAGAAAATGCCATCTCCTCTGAGAAGCCTTCATTCATTGGATACAATTAAAAATAATTCTCCTGTGGTATTTCATACATCACTGTTGTTGTTTATATATACCTGATAATAATTAAGTATACATATTCAGCTGATTGTAGGGAAGAAGCAAAGTCTGTGTTTTCTGCATCTTCATAGGCTCTCAAATCTTGATAGAGTGTTTGCCATACACTGGGTTCTCCTCATTGCCCTTGGATTGGAGTGAAATAAGGAAGGTCAATAGGCCCAAGCTAAAAAAGAAAGTATCCTTGAACCAGAGTGATCTAACTAGATAATTTTAGACATAAAATACTTTTCAGATTTTATACCTTTTTTACTTTCCCTAAATAAATATAATTATATCTTTTTTTAAGAGATTTAGAGGGATTACATATTTGTGGGTTATTTATAAGAATGCAAGAATATAAACAACCTCATTTTAAAGCTTAACTAATATATGAACAAAGATATTTACATATATTGATTTAGCCAAAGAAAGGGGAATTTACAAGGAAATCAACAGTTTGCAAATAGTTTTATTATTTGGAATCTTAACAAAAATGAAAACTAAAGTAGCCACTGACTACAATGGTGTATAGTGAACATTGTATCCCCAAAAGTGTTATGTTTTTATTATGAATTTTTCAATCAAACAAGAACCATAATTGTTCACAGAATAATAACCTTTCTAAATCTTTGGCATGGCTGCTAATGCAGTTGTTTCTTGAGATTTACTTTTTGGGGGCTGTGATCATGAGAGCTATGGTATTAGGTGCCATGTACGCTTAATCAGCAGGTGCCTGGGCTTCTTACTAACATTTTAACTAAAATAAATTACAGTATGTATAAGGAATGGAAAGTGAGGTACTTAAAATGTGTTTTCAAGTTAATGCATAATATAAAAAGCAGAAATGTATGTACACCTATAGAAATAAACTGCTTTGCTCCAGTGTGATAGTGAAATCCATCAGTTATTCTAAGAAAAGTGTCCTTCCTTCTTACAAGGTGCTATGTAAGGAAACAAGTGTCTACCGTCTTAGAAAATAATCCACAGCAAATAGTCATCAAAAAAAACACTGTTTTTGTGCGCTACTGTTTTAGTGTCATTACCATGTGCTCCTACAAAGACCACATGCTTGTTTGTTTTGGCTGTTTTGGCTAAGCTAAAACAAGGGAACATTTTTCTTCAAAGCACTTTTTATTTTTTGGAAGATATTTTCTCTTTGGTGTTGGTTTTCTAAGGCCATACCCATTGGAGTCTTACTACATATTAATACCTGTTGCTAACTTTTTGATAATTATAATTTTATTATTTGTTAGTTGTATTGAGGTTAGATCAAATTATGGTCTTCTAAATTAAAATGTTGAGTTTTGTTTTGTTTTGTTTTTAACAAGGGACATACTATAAATGCAATTTCTAAGCAGGGAATCTTATGAGAATAATACCAGATTGGTCAATGAAATAATGTTAGAGACAAAAAAGGCATTCATTGTTTATGCATTTTCCTCCTGTGGCTTAATTGTTATGATTTCACAGTCCATATTTGCTATAGGTTTCTGAAAATGTTTAATACCTCAGTAGTTCAATAAGTAAAGTGTAAAATAGTGTAACAGATTAGGTATAATGTAATTAAACATAAAGAAGATGGTTTGCTTTGGGTTTAGTTATATCCATAGATTGAGTTGAGTTTACATATATTAATAATCTATGGCCAACTGTCTGGTGAAGAAATCCTGTGACCTTTCCTAACAAGATTTCAGATACACAAAACCTTCTGTCCCAAAGTTACCGTAATCAATTACGGGCTTCACTTCACATTTTGAATTTGAATACTTTTACATTTAGCCCCAAACTTGTGATTTTTGTTAGTAATTCCATTCTCTATGATGTTACTGTGAGAACAAGTGTTTTCAAACCCAACAAGAACCTCCCTTCTCTTTGGTGTAAAGTTACGTCTTCTAAATTTTATTTATTTAAATTTTTTTAAATGGTAGAAATTTAAAAGGAAAGGTTTCTAAATATGATTTATCCACTTAGTTATGGAATTCTATATTTTTCTTAGATATAATTTATATTAATGTCTCCCGAAATTGTGAGAAACTTTAGCCAAAGAGGACTATGATATTTAGATAATACAAATGTTATATAATATTTCAAATATTGTTTTAGCACCCAACAACTAAAACACACACACACACACACACACACACACACACACACACACACGAATCCAAATCTCTAAGAGACCATTTCAGAGACGTCAATGCAATTTAAAGCCAGTTACAGTGTTTGCATTAGAAAACAACTAATTTCATAATTTTGGTCTATAATGGTCCAGCATTCAATTTAAGGAACTCAGATCACATGAAAATGTCACCATTTGCTGTTTACTGGGGTGACAGGATACCAGTAGGCATGCGTAGAAATCCAGACACAGTGTCTACACCATTTTATGATAGGTACTACTTTGTCATTCAGAAAAATGTCTCCTTTCATAAAATTAAATTTTGTAATTTATTTTATGGAATGTATGTTTCTCCCTATGATTTTATGGTTTTTGATATTGGGATTGATAGGAACCCATACGGCATCACCATAGGGAAGGGCCACTTCAAAGTCATTGTCTCACCAGTGCCTGGCATACAGCTAACACTTCAGAAGTATTTGTTGAGTGAATGAAACATACCACATTTGTCAGGACATATATGCAGCAGAAGCATAGAATACAATTGAGACAAATGAACACATAGCAATGGCTATAATTGGATAATTATTATTATTTTTTGGTCTGATTTACTTTTTTATTTTATTTTTTATACTTTAAGTTTTAGGGTACATGTGCACAACGCGCAGGTTTGTTACAAGGTATACATGTGCCATGTTGGTGTGCTGCACCCAGTAACTCGTCATTTAACATTAGGTATATCTCCTAATGCTATCCCTCCCCCCTCCCCCCACCCCACAACAGGCCCTGGTGTGTGATGTTCCCCTTCCTGTGTCCATGTGTTCTCATTGTTCAATTCCCACCTATGAGTGAGAACATGCGGTGTTTGGTTTTTTTGTCCTGGTGATAGTTTGCTGAGAATGATGGTTTCCAGCTTCATCCATGTCCCTACAAAGGACATTAACTCATCATTTTTTATGGCTGCATAGTATTCCGTGGTGTATATTTGCCACATTTTCTTAATCCAGTCTATCATTGTTGGACATTTGGGTTGGTTCCAAGTCTTTGCTATTGTGAATAGTGCCGCAATAAACATATGTGTGCGTGTATCTTTACAGCAGCATGATTTATAATCCTTTGGGTATATACCCAGTAATGGGATTGCTGGGTCAAATGGTATTTCTAGTTCTAGATCCCTGAGGAATCGCCATACTGACTTCCACAATGGTTGAACTAGTTTACAGTCCCACCAACAGTGTAAAAGTGTTCCTATTTCTCCACATCCTATCACCTGTTGTTTCCTGACTTTTTAATGATCGCCTTTCTAACTGGTGTGAGATGGTATCTCATTGTGGTTTTGATTTGCATTTCTCTGATGGCCAGTGATGATGAGCATTTTTTCACGTGTCTTTTGGCTGCATAAATGTCTTCTTTTGAGAAGTGTCTGTTCATATCCTTCACCCACTTTTTGATGGGGTTGTTTGTTTTTTTCTTGTAAATTTGTCTGAGTTCATTGTAGATTCTGGATATTAGCCCTTTGTCAGATAAGTAGATTGCAAAAATTTTCTCCCATTCTGTAGGTTGCCTGTTCACTCTGATGGTGGTTTCTTTTGCTGTGCAGAAGCTCTTTAGTTTAATTAGATCCCATTTGTCAATTTTGGCTTTTGTTGCCATTGCTTTTGGTGTTTTAGACATGAAGTCCTCGCACATGCCTATGTCCTGAATGGTATTGCCTAGGTTTTCTTCTAGGGTTTTTATGGTTTTAGGTCTAAAGTTTAAGTCTTTAATCCATCTTGAATTAATTTTTGTATAAGGTGTAAGGAAGGGATCCAGTTTCAGCTTTCTACTTATGGCTAGCCAGTTTTCCCAGCACCCTTTATTAAACAGGGAATCCTTTCCCCATTTCTTGTTTTTGTCAGGTTTGTCAAAGATCAGATAGTTGTAGATATGTGTCATTATTTCTGAGGGCTCTGTTCTGTTCCATTCATCTATATCTCTGTGTTGGTACCAGTACCATGCTGTTTTGGTTACTGTAGCCTTGTAGTATAGTTTGAAGTCAGGTAGCATGATGCCTCCAGCTTTGTTCTTTTGTTTTAGGATTGACTTAGCAATGCGGGCTCTTTTTTGGTTCCACATGAACTTTAAAGTAGTTTTTTCCAATTCTGTGAAGAAAGTCATTTGTAGCTTGATGGGGATGGCATTGAATCTATAAATGACCTTGGGCAGTATGGCCATTTTCATGATATTGATTCTTCCTACCCATGAGCATGGAATGTTCTTCCATTTGTTTGTATCCTCTTTTATTTCATTGAGCAGTGGTTTGTAGTTCTCTTTGAAGAGGTCCAATAATTGGATAATTATTAATGTATTTAACAACTACCTGCTTGACACTCTGTGTCTATTGGGTACTATTTAATCTTCACAACAAACCCATGTGGTAGGTACACTACATTATCCATTCATTAATACACTAAATTATCCAGTAATTGATAATACACTAATATTATCCATTCATTCATTTTACAAATGAGGAATCGGAAACAAAAATAAAAAGCTTGCATAGCTTTGAAGAGTGGGGCTGGGATTAGGAGAAGATCTGCTAACTGGTTAGCCCATCTGCCTGCCTACTATTTGCCTGCACTTACAAGGCTGAATTTGGCTGAAGAAAAATACGCAGACATATTGGTCCTACTTTAAATTCACAGTCAATAACCTCAGGGGGCCCCTTGGTACATTTCTTTTTTAAAATCCATTTTCACTTAACTGGATCATATTTCTTACCTTACTTCCCTTCAAACCTCTTATGTCTCCTCTCCCATTTCTACTCTCAGCTATATCCTTACTTCTATTTGTCTGACAAAGTAGAAATAATAAGAAATAAATGTTCACATACTCCACAACTGCTTTTATAAGTCTATCTGCAGATCTATCCATTTACTCCTCTTTTTATTTTTTTACTGAACTTGGGGATAAACTCCTAGTGCTGTAATCTAAGTTCAAGACCTCATCAAATTTAGCATTAGACCGTCTCTCCTACTCAGGGAAATCAATCCAGTAATTTTCTTCTCTTCTGCATCATCCTACTGTGTTATCCCACATCGTCCTGTATTATCCTTAACAGTATTTAAATATGCTCTAATATTTAGAACATCTTAAATAATTACCCCATGTTAAAAAAGAATCCCCTCTTGATTATGCGTTTCTCTCTAGCTATTGAATTAATTGTCTGTTACTGGCAAAACTCTTTGAAAGAGAAATTGCAACTATCCTTCTCCCATTCTCTCTTGGACCCTTTCTAAACAGGTGTTTGTCCTCAGTACAAAACTGGTCTTGTGAAGGTCACCCATGACCTGCAAGTGATCAAACTCAAGATTCTGTTTTTAGTCCTTATCCTACCCATATAGTATTTGGCATTCAAATTTTCATAATAAATTTGTATTTTTTACTACAAAGTGGTAAAGTTAGCATCGAAATACTTTTAACCTACCATTTACCCAACCAGTACCCTTTATGCGATCATCTTTTTATAGTGACAATGTATTTGGGTTTCTAATTGAGAGTATTAATACGTTAACTATTCCATGTGATTTGATGTTCAGCCAAACACTAATAGTACTCAGTTGGTATTCGGGTACCATTAGAAGGCAATGCTTGGTGTTTCCTTACTTGGGAAGAATATTCCTTCCATCACATGTATTTGTGTTTGGACAGAGTGGCTTGTCTCTATAAAACAGAAGAAGATGAATGGTCTTTCTGAGAATTAGTCTTTGTATTTAAATATAATAGATTTGTGATTAACCAACGGCTGCTTTTCAGACTCCTTAATTACTATCATAGCAAATAATCATTGGCAAACTAAAATATTAGTTTGCTTAATGATAAATATCACTCAAGTTTAAGCATTATATAGAAAGAAATAGTCAGAAACTTTGGAAGGGCTGTTTATCATAGTTCATTTTCTCTATGTGGAATGTTTTCATGGATAGATTTGTTCCTTATTTTTACACCTAAGGGTTTCAAGTAGTGATAATATGTTCTACCTCTTCTTTATCTACCTATTACACAGACATGATTAAGGTAATGTTTCTACATTTGTGTTTTTAGTTTTTCTATGTTAATTTTTTGTCAAAATGACAAACAGCTTTTAAGGTATAAGCAAATGGCAAAGAGCTGGCAATTAGAGTAGATGAACAAATTTATAGACAGAATAATATTATCTCTTCCATTGAGATTTTCCGGGGTAGCATGTAACTACTTGGCTCAACAGCGAGACATGAATGCAGTGTCTTTTCTCAGGAAACTCTTGAATGATGGATGGGTATTTACTTGTTTGTTTTCTTCAGAATCCAACAATTCTCTTTCTTTTGACAAAGCCTTTAAAATAGTGCGATTCTCATTGCTTAATGTCTTTTTATTACACCACATGCCTCATTTTATCTCTTTGAATTTCTGTAAATAATTCCTGCTTATCCTTGGATACAACATGCCCTTTAAATATTTGTTCATGGCTTTTTTATTCCTCTTACCATTTGGCCAACTTACAATTGTTTAACCCTATTAATCTTTCTGCATAAGTAAATGCCACCAGCACCTTAATCATTTCTGTGGCTTAGATTGTTCAATAATTACCTCATCCTTATTCCAGCAAATGAGATGACTGCTGTTTTCATGAAGAGAATTTCATGCTGAGGCCAAACTTGGGGTAGAGAAGACTGAATGCATTTGCTGTCTTGCTTCTCTCTGGTGTGGGATCTGATCTGAATACAGGGATGAGGATATTGTACAAATCTATGCTAGGTAGAAGCAGTCGTCTTGGTTTCATACCTGACGAATTAAAGGAAAGTGTAGGGAAAGTAACCAGACAACTTCACTGCATCTGCTCAGATGAGAAGTATTGCATACCACATCTCATACTTCTCCCAACAACAGGGTGTTGTTGGTATTATTTTCATTTCATGGATGAGAGGAAGTGAAGGAATTTTTCCAGGGACTCATAGTGGTCAGGGGTAGTATTTGAACACAAGTCTGACAAATATGGGGTACAGTTTTAGAATTAACTCAGTGAATCCTTAATCATAATAAAAGTCAGCATTATACTCTAGTGTCTTCCTGGATGTACCCATAGAACAGGCTAGAATGTCAACCACAAGATTCCCTCTGTTCATTCCTATAATTTTTTATTATTATTATACTTTAAGTTCTGGGGTACATGTGCAGAATGTGCAGTTTTCTTACATAGGTATACATGTGCCATGGTGGTTTGCTGCACTCATCAACCCGTCATCTACATTAGGTATTCCTCTTAATGCTATCCCTCCCCTAGCTCCCCACCTCCCAACAGGCCCCAGCGTGTGATGTCCCCCTCCCCATGTCCATGTGTTCTCATTCTCCAATTCCCACTTATGAGTGAGAACACGCGATGTTTGGTTTTCTGTTCTTGTGTTAGTTTGCTGAGAATGATGGTTTCCAGCTTCATCCATGTCCCTGCAAAGGACATGAACTCATCCTTTTTTATGGCTGCATAGTATTCCATGGTGTATATGTGCCACATTTTCTTTATCCAATCTATCATTGATGGACATTTGGGTAGGTTCCAAGTCTTTGCTGTTGTGAATAGTGCTGCAATAAACATACACGTGCATGTGTCTTTATAGTAGAATAATTTATAATCCTCTGAGAGAACATGATGCAGAAACTGCTGGGACAGTAATGTTACAAATGATGGCCACCCTGCAGAAAAGACCCTTCTCCAGATCTGCCTCCACTCCTTTCTGTTCAATGCATGGGACAATAGTTTTAAAAGTTATACAGGACAGCAGAGTTCAGACACGTCTGTTCCATCATCTCTTAGACTTTCCTTTTGGAGTAAGCCACTAAAGAGGGTGAAGCAAGATTGAAGTTTTCCTACAAGATTTCAGGTATTTCATGTTTGTCTAACTTTTTTTTTCTGCATCCCAATGCCTTTGCATTTTGGAAAATTATAAAAGTTGCAAAAGTTGCTGAAGTTTCCAGAATATGGCACTCATGAGCAAAGGTTTCCTGTTCCCATGCTACTGCTGCTGAACTGACACATTTTTTATCATTAGAAATGCCCCTAGTGTCCAAACACTCCCATAAATGTTATCATTTTTACTTTCTGCATGGTTGTATAGTCAAGTGAAACTGAGATGCATATTACACTGTTAAGTACTTTTTGCAACTTTCTATACTAACAAATCAGGCTAACCTAAAGGTAAAGGTACAATGTTTGTGTCTTTGTGAGTTTTGCTTTTGCCCTATGGTAGTAGTTATAATGAATTCTTCAGCAGAATCTCCCCAGGAACATTCGTTTACAAGCTAAGTCTTTCTATTTGTTCACTTTTTAAAAAAGGAAACAGCACTTTGCAATATCCATTTTTTAGCAATAACTGGTGTCATCATAACTGACTAGCCTCACACTGCTATTCCTTCTCTTTTTTAAATTTTCTGCAACATTCTCATTGGCATCTCCAGAGATAGGCCTGTTGATTTTTTTTTTCTTAAAACCTGAATATAAGAAAATACCCCAAATTTCACCTGCATTTTGTCTCACACATTTCCATCAGTATTATTTACCACTATCCTTACTAGAGCCCAAAGGTCCACAAAAAACTGCCACTCTTCATGGTGTGGTGGGTGCTGGTAAAGCCCTGGAGGCAGACACACTGGGCCTTGTGCTCCCACAAACTGGCTGGAAAACTTGGGCAGGTCTGTTAACACGCAGAGACCTCTATGCAATGAGCCCATTGAACAAGACAATTTGATAGATGCCTCTCAGCTTTCAATTCTTCTTTTGCACGCTGTGTAGAGTCCCTCATGAATTAGATCTTAGAACATTGAGGCAGTAGTGTATTCCTTTGCCAGAGGAATTACATGTTACATTAGAAGGCCACCTACATTGTGGTTTTAATTTGTAGGATGGATACTTAAGGTATCCATGACTTCAACACTATGCAATCTATGCCTGTAACAAAATTGCACCTGTACTCCGTACACTCATACAAACAAGCAAACAAACACAAAAGGCCCTCGGGAGAACAGGACTGTCCTCTAGATGCTGACAGTCTATGTTCAGTGCCTGTCTCCCTGTCTCTGCCTTACCCCCTTTCTTTAGGGTTGGCTTAGACTCCATGCTTCCTGTTAGCTGCTCATTAAATGCAGCCTGAAAATAGTTGGTTAATCATCTTTGTATATTCTATAGATTCTGTATATTTGTGGCACACAGCCCTCCCTCCTTCCCTATAGTCACCCTGCTCTATATTTAGGCATATAAAAGCTACAATTCTCCTGTATTCACAGATTTGAATATAAAGACAGGAAAAAAAAAAAGCCTACCCAAGTCTCCACTAAAAGTCTGTTTAATGCCTCCCAGTATTTATAGAACTCGATTCTTCCAGACACTTTTATTTGTTTTATCTTAACAAGTCTCATTATTTTCTTCTAGGGTTTGAATCTGCACAGAATTATTTTTAAAAATTACAGCTTGTGTACATAAGAGCAGTCACACTAGGTGCAAAGTTAGAACCCATTTAAAGAGAATAAAGCTTCAATGAGGAAATATGGAAATAATGACAAGCCTAGGAAAAGAGGTCTAACTAACATGAATGACCACACACACACACACACACACACACACCCCACAATTAGAGTCTCCACAACTCTGATCTGTAACTTAAATGAATGTCAAATTGCCTCACATGAATTTCAGATCTTCAGTCTGAAGTTCTGGTAGATAATATTGAACATATTCCTCAACAACAGCATGCATGCTTCTAAATAGCCACTAGAATTCATTTGAAAAGAGCAATATACAAACAAACAAAAAACCCCAGAAAACTGGCAAGCTGATCTAGATGGCAACATTGGATGAACTAGAAAACTGAGACCACTGGATACTAACCAGTTTGAGATAACAGTAACAGCTAGCTTTCTTTGGAAGAGAGAGAGAAGCACTAAATAAGTGAGGTTCTCAATTTTAATAAGTTGCATTATTCAAACATAGAACTAAAGCTATTAGATTTTTATTAAAAGTGCCTCCTTTGAAAGAAGGCTAGACTAATGTGTTTCTGATTAGCAATCAGCCAGTGAAATTTCAGATTCTCAAAACCATGACAGGATTTTGAGCAGGAAAGACATCCCTTGATAAAACTCTCAGTAAATAGTAATTTTGCAAGTGAAGAAAATAATTATAAGTCAAGAGAATTGCTTTATGGCTTCAGGAAGTTAGTTATTCTGCACTTACTGGCGCTTGCATTTAAGGTGATTTCATTTAGATTGTATTACACACAGATGGTTTGATTAAACATATGAGTTAATAGTGGCTTGGTATCAATATTGGCTGCATCACTATTGGCTGCAAGCATCTTGTTTCATGAGGAAAAATGTGGTGGGCTGTAAACTGCATATATTGGCATGGTATTTAAAGTTCCAATTAAGAAAGTATATAACACACACAAATATTGGGTATTTGTCTCTTGGGTTTGTTGTTAAGAAACGTATGAGCCTCTTTCATTTAAATACCTCTGGACACTGTAAAGAACCTTAGATAGACACAAGAAAAGCCAAGAAGCTTAAAAAAAGAAAGAGCATAAGGACAGAAAATAATAATATAATTAAAAAAAGGGAGCGATAAACCTCTAAAATGTAGGTGCCAGAATTCTTGGGATGGGGGACCTTGCCTACTCTTGTATATATTCTCATCTCAGAGTGGCTCTAAGTATATGGTCCTCTTTAAGCACTTTTTGTTTTGAATAATCTAAGAATGTTGCTAAATTGATAAAACTGAGATATTCCTATGGTTTCAAGTAAAAATAAAGCAACCAATATCTTAGCTCATCAAACTTCATCATTATCTGCATTGAACTTCACAAAAACTTTGATGTGGTGATGGTATCACAAGTATGTGAATATGTCCAAACTCATCAAAATGAATTGCATTTTTGTATGTTAATTATGTCTCAGTAAAGCTTAAAAAACCCTTTAAAGTAGATAATATTCTCTTTATTTTTCAAATGAAAGAATGGAAACTGACAGATGTTAAGTAATTTTTCCTGGGTCATATAATCTATGGTAGTAGTAGTACTTTTCTATTTCTTCTGCACAAACTCCTCGCGTATCTGTTTGTTTGATTAGTTGGGTTTTTTGGGTTGGTTGTTTGTTTGTTTTTTGAGACAGAGTCTTGCTCTGTCCCCCAGGCTGGAGTGCAGTGGTGCGATCTCGGCTCACTGCAACCTCCACTTCTGGGGTTCAAGTAATTCTCCCACCTCAGCCTCCTGTGCAGCTGGGGTTACAGGTGCACACCATAACCTCTAGCTAATTTTTGTATTTTTAGTACAGACAGAGTTTCACCATGTTGTCCAGGCTGGTCTTGAACTCCTGACCTCAGGTGACCCACCCGCCCCGGCCTCCCAAAGTACTGGGATTGCAGGCATGAGCCACCGCATCCCGTCTGAATTCCCCATTTTGATATGACTCCCTCTTCACTTGGGGTCTCTTTGATAACAAATAAGAAAAATGGACAGAGGGCTAGTTGCAAGAAATCAGATTTGGAAGTCACTACTTGGGAAGTGGGAGGGAGACATCAAGAATTATGGCTTTAGTTCATCTTCTCCCATCCCTTTTTCGCAAATGTTGCTATTTCAATAATAGGAATTCCACCACATTTTTTTTTCAGAAAGACTTTCTTTATATTTTCTTGTTTCATAAAATTTGAAATACCATAAAATCCAGGAGACAACCTAACAGAATAAATGTTCTTCCCAACCTGTGGGAAAAATTATAATCCTCTTTCTGTCCATTCCTAGCTTTTATTCTCCTCTAAAAGGCATTTCTTTTATTTTGATTAGAAAATCCTTTCAGTATTTCTCAAGCAAGACTAAAGTTGAAGATACACAAAATTCCTAGAGTAGAGCACTTGGGCAGATTTATTAAATAACCTATATATTGAAGATGATATGGAGGTCATTTAATTCTATTTCATAAATGTTATAGCAGTTTTTACATTCAAGATGCTCTTTCACTTTCAAAATAAATATTATTGAGATATAACATGCACATTAAAAGAAGTCCACAAATCACACCCAACTTAATGAATTTTTACAGAGTGAATAAATACACTTGCGTGAAGACCATGCGGATCAAGAATAGAGCACTACCCGGCCCCCAAGAAATGCTCCTCATATGCTTTTCCAATCAATGAAATCTAAAAGCAGCCACTCTCTTGACTTCTAACACAATATATTAGTCTTGCCTACTTGAAAAAACTATATATCAATGATGTTATGCAGCATTTACTTTATTGTGTCTGGCTTCTTTTACCTAATATTGTATTTGCAGGTTCATTCATGTTATCTCTGCTAGTAGTTCATAAAATCTGTAGTGATGTCCCCCTTTTTTTGAGATTGATGACTTGTACCTTTTCTCTTTTATCTCATGCAGTTTTGTTTGGGTGTATTAAATTTTATTTAGTCTTTTTCAAAGAAGTGACTTTTGGCTTAGCTGATTTTTCCTATTGTAATTTTTTTGTATTAAAATTTCTTCTTAATTTTATTATTTGTTTTTAATTCCTTTAGGTTAAATTTGCTGTTCTTTTAACTTTGTGCAAGTATAAATTGTAAGCTTGTTGATTTTAAGCCATTGAAGAATTTAAGCATTCATGGAAAATGGTAAATTTACTTGTAATCATGGCTTTAGCCACACTAAAAAGTAGCGCTGTGTTATATTTTAATTTTCACTTAGTAAAATATTTTCTTATTCTGTGATTTCTTTCATTTAGGATTATTTAGAAGTGCTTGTTTAATTTCAAAATATTTAGCAATTGTCCGGTTATCTTTTTATAACAAAAAATTACTAAATTTCTAGACTAAATCTACCATAATCAGAGAACAAATAAAATAGCAAATTGAAAACAAAATGTTTGTTTTATTTTGTAGCCAGGTGCAATATTCTCTGTATGACAATTACATTAAGTTTACTGATTTTGTAATTCAAATTTTTATTTTTTAATTTACTTTCTTTTCTCCATTTTTATCAGTTACTGAAGCAAACTGCATTAAAAATCTCCCATTATGATTGTGAATTTTTCTATATTTCCTCCAGCCTGTTAGTTTTTGCCTTCATTCTTTATAGGCTAATATAACATTATTATATCTTACTGGTAGACATATCCTTATATCAGAATATATTGCTTTTCACTTTCATGTTTACTTTTTATTTGCTGTAGTATAATAACACCAGCTTTCTTTGGTTTAGTATTTGCATGGTGATTGTTTTTAATGCTTTTAACTTTTCTGTGTTTTTACATTTAAGATGAACATCTTGTAAGCACAGGTTTATTTTGTTTTGGTTTAGTTTTTATTTTGAACTCACTCTCATAATCTCTGATTTTAAGTGAATTATTCGGTCTATTTACATTTATAATGTAAATAGTTTAAATGATATAAATGAGTTTAAATCTACCATCTTAATATTTGTTTTCTATTTGTCCAATCTCTTCTGTGTCCATTTTACTTTGTTTTCTTGTATTCTTTTTATCAAGAATTTTTTTCACTATTCCTTGTTTTTACCATTATGACTTGTGGCTTATAAATATATTACAATATACTTTAGTAATTACCCTAGATATTACCACATTTAATATTGACAATAGATTCTAATATAAATTTGAATATTTACCACCTTTCATGAAAATAGTGGGATCTTAGTATTCTTTTTCACTTAATCTCACTATTTTTTTGTCCCTTATCGCCTATCCTGCTTTTGTTTTTACGTATACATAAATCTCATCAGAAATTATTTTTATTTCTTAATAGTATATTCAATATTTATTTAGTTATTTACCCTTTCCATTGCTCTTTATCCCTTCCTGCATTTTTGTGTTAACACTTGTGAGGTTTTTTTTTTAACTTCTGTCTAAATATTCATTCATTCATTTTAGTCTATTTGTTATGAATTCTGTCAATTTTGTTTGTGTTAAAGTTTCTTTATTTTGCCTTTCTTTTGGTGGAATAATATTTTTACTGGGCTTAGAATTCTAGACTGGAAGCGTCATTCCTTTGTCCTCTATCTTCTTGGAAATTCAGCTATAATCTTATTGTTACTCATTTGAAGTTAATACATGTATGTGCTCTTTTATCCCCTGGCTACTTTTAAGATTCTCTTTCATCTTTTATGTCAATAATCTTATCAACGTGGTGGTTTATTTGCATTTATCTTGCATGAGATTTGCAGCATATTCTAAATCTGGGATGTAAGGTTTACATGTCACTTTCATGATTTTTTTTAATATCTCCAAATATTCCTTTAGTATTACATTACTTCTCTCACTTTTGCCATTCTGGACTTGAATTACATTTATACTTTCTTTTCTCCATTTTTATCAGTTACTGAAGCAACTGCATTAAAAATCTCCCATTATGATTGTGAATTTTTCTATATTTCCTCCAGACCTGTCAGTTTTTGCCTTCATTCTTTATAGGCTAATATAACATTATTATATCTTACTGGTAGATATATCCTTATATCAGAATATATTGCTTTTCACTTTCATGTTTACTTTTTATTTGCTATAGTATAATAACACCAGCTTTCTTTGGTCTTTATCATAATGTCCCACATGTTTTTATTCCCTTTTTTACATTTTATACATTTTTTTATGTTCTTTGCTTTAGGGTGGCTATTATAATTAAAACATTTTAAAATTATTTATTCTTCTCTTGCTGTTGAACTCATCCATTGAATTTACCTTTCCAGTATTATATTTTTTCCAGTTTTAAAACTTCCATTTGATTAATTCAGTTCTTTGGTTATATCTCCATCATTTACTTGATTTTCTTAAACATATTAATTATAGTTATTTTAAAATCTGTGTCTGTTAACTCCTATATGTATTTATTTTTTTAATTGTTCCCTTTGGTATCTTTGGCAATTTCAGTAGTTTTTAATTGAGTGTTGGACATTTTAGAAAGAAAACTATAGAAGCTATGATTTTATCTTCTTTGAAGAGGAATTTTTTTTTCTTTTTATTACAGTTGGGGCAGAAGATTCCAGTATACTGTAGTATGAAATATATTTGAAATTGGCTCTCACATGTATGTGTGTGCTAGCTTGTCTATTTCTAGTTTGATTTTTGGCTAACGTATAGTTTATAGGGGCTCCAACTGAAAACCTGGATGTTTACCAAGGCTACTCTTTATTGGCAAGCCTTGAACTCCAATTTTTGTCTCCTTAGCATTGTGGATTGCCAAAAGCTTTGCTCTGATTTTCAGCTTTTTGCCTTCCTCCACTTTTGAAGCAGCAAATTCTTGAGAGAAAGAGTAATGTACAACACAGTGCTCATCTCCATATGTTTTCCTTTCTTCCAAAATGTTGGCCCCTTAAGTCCTGGTTGCCTTGGAAGCTCTCCAGTGCCATCAACCAATTTTCTTTCTTTTCTCTTCTTCTTTTAAAAAATATCTAGCTTTCACATATGGTAGGAGTGTTGGTCTTATGCTTAATAGTTGGTTATAACTAGAAGTGAAAATTTTAAGTCATAATTCTTAGAGAAACTGGCTATTAGGAAATATTATTTCCATTTTGGGTCCCTACTTCTTAAATATAGAAAGACTATCAAATATCTTGACAAAAATAGAGAGGATGTTTTTGTTATATAAAGCTCATGACCAAGTCTTCAGCACCAAATTTGTATGTAAATTTTTAGAATTTTTTGGAAGAAAAATATTGACTAGCTTTTTATTTGATTTGATCTTTCAGAACATTACCCACTGACTAAATCCATATTCCACTCTAAGTTTTAATAAAATCTGTGACAGAGATGGGTATTTCTGTCAATACTCATTTCTGGGGATATGTGTGTGTGTGTGTTGTATGTTTCATGCCTTTATACAGGTTGAGTATCTCTTATGTGAAATGCTTAGGACCAAAAGTGTTTCAGATTTCAGATTTTTAAAATATTTTGGAATATTTGCACTATTCTTACTGTTTGAAGATCCCTCATCTAAAAATAGAAAACTCAAGGTGCCATGGCTCATGCCTGTAATCCCAATATTTTGGGAGGCTGAGGCAGGTGGATCAATACCAGCCTGGCCAACATGATGAAAACTTGTCTCTACTAAAAGTACAAACATTACCTGGATGTGGTGGCACACACCTGTGGTCCCAGCTACTAAGGAGGCTGAGATGGGAGGATCACTTGAACCCAGGAGGCAGAGTTTGCAGTAAGCCGAGACTGCACCACTGCACTCCAGCCTGGGCAACAGAGTAAGATTCTGTCTCCAAAAAATAAAAAATAAAATAAATTAAAAATAAAAATCCTAAATGCTTCAATGAACATTTCCTTTGAGCATAACCATTGAACATCATGTCAGTGTTCAAGAAGTTTCAGATTTTGGAGCATTTTTTTATTTCAGATTTTTAAATTAGGAATGCTCAACCTATGCTACTAATACTACTAGTATTTTTGTTGTAAAAATTGGGTTATTCTTTCACTTTCCAAGTTTATTTCCTGGCAGCAACAAAGCTGTAGATTATCAAACCACCTTCCAGAATGTTAAAAACCTATGAGCTTACCTGAAAAAGTCTCTAATAAAGATTTGTGTGGGATCTAATTATGACTTAGCTCTTAAAGTTCACAAGAGAGGTTGGAAACAGCATATCTCTTACTCCAGGCTGCTATAACTCTGGGCAACAGGTGTATTCTTAATCATAAGCACCCTGCTAAGACTGGAGTAGCCCTGACAAGAAATCTGAGTATTCTTCTCTGAAGCCTGTGGTTCATTGTGATGCTGCTGCCAGCTTTGGCCACACCCCAAATAGACCTCTATTTGCAGAGCTCTTCCACATTAGGCCTGTGTGCTTTTGAATAAGTGACTCGGCTGCTCTAATCTTAATATCCTTATTTCTCAACTAAGTTTATAATTCTATCTATTCTGCTTAACTCACAAGTAAAACTTGAATGAGATAATGCATGTGAGAGCATTTGTGAATTGCCACACTCTAGGCACATATGGTGAGCGGGGCAAACCCAGGACCTAGGTAAATCTTTCCACATGTCTATCGATCAGAACCCTTTTCTTCTCCTGTGCACATAATAATATATATCCTCGCATACCATGTTTCTAATTTCATTTCCAGGAATAATGATATAAATCAGCTTGGAAATGTGAATTGGGAGAAAAAGATAGAAGTTATTTGTTATTTACTTCCATCTTTCTTATCCTTATTTGTCTCTAGTATATTTTCCTATGTCTTGCCTAGAAGCAGTTTCAATGATTATCAGTTCAGTCATCTTATTTTATAGATAAAGTTACCCCAAAACATAGATAAGGCCCAAAACTGTGAAATCCCCTATTATGGTCTCATGGTGAGTCATTGTCAGAGCCTGATGAGAAATAACTCTCCTAATTGGTTTTATTGATTACTGTTGATGCAGCATTGCATCACTGCATCATTGTAGATAAAGCACACACACAGATATACATGTCTGCCTGCGTGCATGTAGGTACACATATGCCCTCCAAAAAATAGCTTATCTGAGGTTGTAGGAAAGGATCTATTATATTTTTCAACTCTTCCTTCATCCCTAAGTGACAGGAAAGAAGGGATTTCCTTTCCACTCGGATTGCCCGCTGTTAAAAGCATTACTGTTTTCGTTTTGGAGCCTTTTGCTGCCTCTCGTTATGTTTTTCTCCATTGTGGAGTTGGAGTCACACTATGAGAAGATCTGAATATTAGAACACAAAGTCTGCGGATATGACCCATAGGCTTGCTGAGGAGTGATCTAATAGCCAGGGAGTGATGGTAGATGAGAGGTGAAATGTACAGAGTGGGGGGCATAGAAAGGGGAGCTTTGGAGTTCAGGCAAATGCAATGCAAAAGCCACAGCACCTTAATGTGAGTGCCATCATCTGAAACTGTCCTTGGTGGTATGGGAAGCGTTGATTTGGGGCAAGAAAAAGGCAAGATATTTATTTGATACTGACTTGATGATATGAACACAAAATGAGAAAAATATTCAGGCACTGCTATTGCCCCACCTTAATAGTAAAAAGAAAGGGAAGGGAGGTTTCTGCTAGCTAGCAAACTTTGCAAATAGGTATGAATGCCCTTGGAGAACCAAGCAGTACATAGGTATGAGAACCCATAGGTATATCTTCGTGCAGTATCAATTTTAATTATGGTTATGTAATTTAAAATACTTGATATCAAACCAAACAGGTATTTAGTAGATTATAATTGTTAGGATATTCGAGTAGAATACAAGATTCCAAAGAAATTCCTGATTACCAGATGCTTTGAGACTCCATGCCTCAGGCTCACCAGGAAACGTGACCATTTACTTTCCTCTACCATTGAAAGTACTTACGTAAAAAAAATACTTGAGAATCACTGGAGCATTTTTGTTATAGAATATTTCTAGGCACTCCATATAACTCTCACAAATCTCTCCTTTCATTTTTGTCTCTAAATAGCAAACAACAGATGTTCCCTTTTTAACTTCCTAATGCAAAGTATAGAAAGTTGATTCATTGCAAATTGATGCATTCTTTTCTTACATTTTAACTTTTTAAAGTTACTTCTCTCGGGCAGGTATGTTTGCACTTCAGTGACCCTTCTGATGAGAGTAATCATCTTTCACTTGGTTTTTAAAGGTCTTAAGATTTTGAGTGATTCTTTACTTAGTGTGAGACAACATGTTACATTCATGTCTAGAATAAGAACAAGTATTTTTATTGTGCAAAATTAACTTTGAATGAATGAACAGAAGTAGGAAGTAACTGGAGGAATGGAGATGAAATACATAAAGTATTTCTTTATGCTTTGCCTGGATTTATATACTGAAATTGACATCCTTACTTTATACTTATAAAGGACTAAAGGCATTTGTAAGAAAATTACATTATCAAACTTCAGAAACTGTTGAAAATCCAATGATTTCTTTAAAAATATTACTTAATATACCTTGTAAAATGATCTTTCCCAAACAGTCATTAGGAATTTAATGACTTAGATAAGATCTCTGAAGCATATACCTACATTAACATGACAAGAAAAGGATGTACACTTAGACCTTTATTTAAGGAAGTCCAGAGATGGATATTAATATTAACAGAATTTCAAAAGTTGAATTACTGAGGATATATTCAGCAAATAATTTAAGAGTTCCAGATTTAATGATTTGAAACATGTCTCCATATTGGATGAACTAATATTCTTTATGTGATTCTTAAATGAGGGCAAAAAATGTTTTCATCTATTTTATTTTGTTGTCTAAGGTTACAGTAGAATTAATATTTTTTTTTCTTTTTCCATGCTATGCTTCTCGATGCAAATGCAAATTGTGCTGGAAAAGCAAAGTTGAAGGTGACTAATAAAGAGCAACAATATCTTTGTCAGTTTCAATTACTGACACCATTGCTATTAAGTAGATTTCTCCTCACCTTCCCTCCTTTTTTTCTTTAATCTTACAGTAAAGGAAAATCTTATTATATGTCCCAAACCATGATAGGAAGCTAGAGAAGCTCAGTTTCACATCTAATGCTCACTCTACATTAATTACCAATGAAATCTGTCAGTGGGTATATGTTAAGCAATATAACATGCTATAAAGAGCCTCTTGGCAGAAATAGTAGGTTAAAATGGGAGCGGAAATTTCTTTGTCAACTTCGCAGCTGTAGCGCTGGGTGTGGGGCAGGACTTTGTGTTTCTGAGACTGCTTCTTTGTACTTAGGACAAGGATAAGTCTCAGTCAGTTGCCCTGACTGGGGGAGTTCATTGGACTAATAGATAATTCCTGAGATGCTATCTACTGCTAATATTTTATGTCTGTGGCCTATACAGGTGGTGTTTCTTCAATTAGAAGCACCAGCAAGCTAAACAAAGTATCATGACAATAATCACACAAAGGTGAATTTAAAGCTTTACCTTTTCTCTCACCTAACCATTTTCATTTTTCTATCTTCTCTTCCATATTTGTATATTTGTAAGTTATTTTAATCATAATGTAGATACAATCCAATCTTAGCAGGAGTTGTTAAATCTCAAATGAGTTGAGGTATATGAAATCACCTTTAAAACTCTAAAGGGCTATTCCAAATGCAAAAGAAGCCTGATATTATTGTCACTCTTTCTTAAATATCTTTCCATATCTCTGCAAGATAAAAAGTGTGAAAAAAAAAAAAAGCCAGGAAAGGTTGGGTTGAGCTGTTGTGTTTAGTGAAAGCACTTTCACTAACACAGAGGACCTGCCTTATGATGCCTCTGGGAGTCAAAGAAAACACAGACCCTCCCCATAAGATGCTAAGAATCTTGTCAGGTGTATTGGTTTCTCACTGCTGTAACAATAAGTCATTACAAACTTAATGGCTTGAAAGAACATAAACTGATTATCTTATAGTTCTGTAGGCTAAAATTCTGATGTGGATCTCACAAGGCTAAAATTGACTTGTCAGTAGGGCTCTGATCCTTTTTGGAAGCTCTAGAAAAGAATCCATTTCTTTTTGCCTTCTTCCATTTCTAGAGGCCATCTACATTCCTTATCACGTGGCACTTTCCTTGAACTTCAAGGTCAACAATGTTGCATTTTTCTGATAATTACTTAACAGTCACCTCTCCCTTCCACTCTCCTTTTAAGGACCCTGTTATTACACTGGACACACCCAAATAATCCAGGATAATCTCACCATGCCACAGTCCCTAACTTAATCTTGTATGCAAAGGCCCTTTTGCCATGTCATGTAACACAGTCATACACTTCAGGTATAAGTGCACATGTACCCTAAAACTTAAAGTATAATAAAAAAATAAAAAAAAATAAAAAAAAAAAGAATGTAGTTGCTTTCAGGGAGCCATTGTTCTCTCCACCACAGCAAAGCAATCACATGGACACATAATCACAATACATCATGGTTAATGCCATAGCAGCACTTGGCTGCAGAATATTGTGATGGTACAACCCAGGCTGACTTCATGCACCTCAAGGTGCAGGAGCAGGAAAAACCTGCCAGAGGCAATCACGGACAGAGAGGTGATGACAGGGTGAATAGGAACTAGCCATTTGAAAAGGTGCAGAGACTGGCTTTCAATAGCAGGCAGCCCACGCAGAGAGCAAGCCTCTATTAAAATCCTACCATCCTGCCTCCCACATTACTCTCACAATTAAGTCCTTGTCACTGTCCAGCCTCTGAGAAAGGATCTGGCATCTATTGCAGGGTCATGGGTATGGCATCTTAACTGCATGCATCATACCCAACATCCAGTGACCAGAGTGATAGTTCACCTGTCTACATATGATCTTGCCACTGCCTGCTTTAATCTACTGACCTCAAATATTCTTAGGATGCAATTCATTTTTTATATAATTAACAGACCTCCCAAGATTTGGACACTTGGCCATCTTTTCCATCCTCATTCCGTGGTGATGCTACTTTCTTATCTAAAATAACATTTGAGATTCATACAGCGTCCTGTGCTGTTATTTGGCCAGATATGGTTATGTCCACCTTTCAGAGAAATTCAAGAGGCTATGACTTACATTAAACCACATAGCTAATTGGCAACTGAACCCCACTGTTTTCCCAGCACACTATGGGGAGGCCAGCCTACTGTCAAATGTTAGATTTTGTTCCTGGAGATTTTAGGATGAATATGGGACAAACTACCTCCTTGTTTTCTGCAAATTCATTTTCCCTTTAGCCATATAACACTGGGTTTGGGGTATTTTGGGGACGTGGTAGTGAGTCATAACAAGCTTAATTCCTTTTACTTCACATGTTCAATGGCCCATGTAATTACAAGGCCCAGGGATTTCCTCTCTGCTGTTAAAAGAATTATCAAGTTAAGAATGTTTTGATCTTAATTAGCTTTTACTAGGCCTTTCTGATGCCCAAATAATATATGTGGCTAAATGGTAAACAATAAAGATGGGGCCTATTTTTTTGTTTGTTTCTAAAACACTTTTCAAAGAATGTACAGTGGGAACCTACATGGAAATCTTCATAACAAAAATTTTTTAGGTAATATAAGGCACTTTTCCTTAGGGGAAAATTAAGAGTTTAGATAAGGGACACATTTTTAAATAATCAAAAAAAAATTGAAAAGATGCTTCTTTTGCATCTTTGGATTGTGTTGTGTTCAATTCCCTATTATTTTATTTTCCTTGCTATGCAAACTCTAGACATCTTGAACATTAGCTATTGATAATCTTATCAGTTCTCCTGTAAGTCTGCCAAGTAATTGGATGGCTTTTCTTGTTTTTGCTGTGTCACATCTTCTTACCTCTAACATGCACACTCTCATTCTCTGTATTTATTTATAGAGCTCTCACCTCTCAACTTCTTTCTCTATTTCTGATATTCTCCATCGGAAGCATGTATCAGAAGTTCTCTCTGTGATTGGTGGAATAAATTAAAACTGTGTGATTATTTACTACTACATTCAGCAGCTTGGATCAAAAACCTAGATTTACAACTTTCTAACTGTGTGAACATTGTCAAATTTCTGATTGGGTTAAGTTTCTAATTTTATATGTATATTTATATATGTATGTATGTGTATATATATAGAAATACATATATAGATTTGTGTATTTACATAAATAAAATTAGTGCATTAATAATAGATTTGCATGGTTTTCAAAGGATGATGTCAATTAATGTTTATAAAATTCTTAGTAGTGTGTTTGACACAGTAAATAATGGCTAAATGATGGCTGGCATTCTTATTACTGTTGTTATTACAACCAGCATGGTGACTGCGTATGGGAAGATACAGAGCAGACTATGAGGACCAGAAAGAGAAGGATGCATTCTTGCATTACTACTAGGCATTAGGTTGCTTTTTGCAAGGTGGCGGCTATAAAGTATTCTGGGATGGCACTATCTGAACGCTGAGAGCAAAGGGCCCATCTCCAGAGGGCACATCTGGAATTGGGTTATATTCCTCACAACTGGAGACAGGGAAGGCCAATGTGATGTGAGGGCCCAGGCATTTGGAGCAAGGTAACTGGACTACAGTGGCTCTTACAGAAGAAGAGGTACAAAGCAGAGGGTAGTGGGTCTCCTCACACAAAATACTCACCTCTCTGTATTATGGTTGCCAGTTTCACAGAAGATGTGAATTATGAATTCAAACTTAATTTCCTGTAAAAGGTACAGTGAAAATAAATAGCAAAAGAAGAAAAAGTTTTAACCTCGGCTTAGCCTCTACTAAGGGCCAGATAACAGTTCTGAAACCACCATCCACTGGATCTTGGTGATCCTACCTTGATGGGGTAGACATTATTCCCCTTGTCTTCTTATCAATAAGAAAAAAAATAGGCTCTTGAAAGGTAAGGCACCTTATCCAACTCAGGGAGCTGGTGAGAGGGTAACTGGCTCCACCTTTGCCCCTACTCAAGTTCTTTCCTCCTCCACCCCCAATCCCGTCTTATCCGGAGTCAGTGCTGCAGATGTCTGAGCAAGGCAGGCAGAAGTACATGTGGCTCTGGGCCTGGACATCTTGCTGTGTGTGGCATCGCCAAGATAATGCGCAGCTACAGGACCCCTTGACCTGTCTGCTTCCATGAATGTACAGAAGCGTAAATTCTGCTCCTTGACTGGGAAACATTTTGTTCCCACATGGAGGCTGTGTGAGAGTAGAGCATTGTGGATACACCCCATATTGTTGTAACCTATTTTCTGCTGTTCTTGCTGAGATCTGAGGATTTTTATTTAAAGTTCTGCCTTTCTGGGATGACCTTAGGAGCTATAGATTTCATTTTCCTGGAGGGACTTAGAGGAACAGAGGTCCCCACATGGTTCTCCCTGGCACACTGCAGAGCAAAGCAGACAGAAAGGTTTTTACAAGTCCTGGGCAGTCAGCGTTAGTCCGTTTTCCAAGAACAATTTTTTTTTTTTTTTTTTCAGGTAAGACAGGAAATGCTTTTCACTTATTAAACTTAGAGGTGTGCTACAGGTGTGGACTGCTTAAGAAAGAAAGCAAGTCATGAGACAAAAGCACCCAAACCTCCTCAGCAAGGCTCTGAAATATGCAGAAAAGCAGTTGTTCCTATCTAGTACTGAAGCCCTCGCATAAGTTAAAAATTATATCAGAACTGAACTATTACACTTTTTAGTCTAAAGGAGCTATGTCTTTTGTTTTGTTTTGTTTTGTTTTTGCTTTTGTATTGTTTAAAGGAATTGAATTTTAGAACTCAGCAAAGATGGTTTGGTACAATATCATAATTAGGGAACACAAAGACTGGTTCTTGACAGGAGAGATTAGAAACTATTTCATAAATGGGGATATTTAAGCTAAGCCTTGATATAGGGCAGTGTTTTGACAGGTGTAGAGTCATAGGAAATCATTTGAATAAAGATGAATATGATAAAAATGCATGAGCATAGGCTAAGTAGCACTGCAAAGCACTCTCAGAGCCTGAAACATGTAGAGGTTGGAATCAACTCTCTCTCATTAACCAGACAATACTAAGCAGATGATGCACGTTCTCAGATGCAGATTTTCTTCATGTATTACATGGGGTAGGTTTCAGATGGAAATAATGTATGTTAGAAGTTTCTGGGTTAAAAAGTACATAGTGAAGTTCCCTTGCTCTTTCTTTTATCTGACAAAATATCAGCTTGACGTTTTGCTTGATGAGTGGTTTGCAGTCTATTTCCCAATGTGGAGATGGATGGATTTCTTCAGACGTGGGTTTATAAATATGTCTAGTTATTTTTTTTCGTTTATTTATATTTCACATGAGTAAAATCAGGGCCATAAAATAGCTCTACAATTCCATTAAACTTAAAAATCTAGAAAACATATCATAGTACTTAAATGTTGAGACAGAAAGTGAATATCAAATTCCTTTCTTCAAATACTTTAGTGAATGAGAAAAGGCAAAAACTATCCTGGGAGCTGGGTGCTACAACTCAGATTTTTCTCATAGTTAGCTACATAGTCCTCTGAAGTGAAGCCAGTTTTGCCTCTAAATCGGTGAACGTGGCAGTTGAACTTTATTTTTTTTAAATGGCAATTCCTCTATTAGTCTGCTGGGGCTACCTTAACAAAGTATCACAGACTTGGTGGCTTCAATAACAGAAATGTGTTTCTCACAGTTCTGAAAGCTGCAAGGTCAAGATCAAGGCACTGGCATGCTTGATTTCTCCTGAGGCCTCTCTCCTTGGCTTGTAGATGCTGTCTTCGCCCTGGGTCTACCTGTGGTCTTTTATCTGTAGTTGTCTGAGGTCCTAATCTCCTCTTATATAAGGATACCAGACCTATTAGACTAAGGCCCAACCTAATGACCTCATTTTAACTTAATTATGTCTTTAAGGGCCCTGTCTGCAAATGTAGTTCATTCTGGTTAAGACTTCAACATATGAGTTTTAGGGGGACACAATTCATTTAATAATACTCCCTTTGATGCTTTCACACCATTAGACACAAGTAAGAAGAACTATATCTTTGAAGAAGTGTTTTGTTGTGCTCTATATCAGAAGGTAATCTTGAAGACATGTGGTCCTTTACAGTTGTCTGCCTTTGAGTTGATCAGGGAGATGCTCATTTATTTAACTGCATGAACACATTTCAGAAAAATGTTGAAAGGGATTTAAAGCTTTGCTATTGTCTACTAATGATCTTGTTATATATTCTCCATCATAAGGCAACAGAGTAAGCTTGATTAAAAATTATTTAAATTAACCCCCTGTGGAAATGTCAGTAGGAATCATATTGAATTACCTAAAGTCACATAATTTTTTAAAAAGCCTCCCAATTCTTGAGCACAAACTTTAAATTTTACACACACACACACACACATTCATGTATATATTTATGTGTATGTATATGCACACAGAAAATGCTACCATTCTCCACAGAAAAGCTTAAAATTTCAGAATTAGAAATTTAGAAATACAATCCAGTACTTTTTCAGGTTAAAATTTTAACATTTATTTTACCAATCATCTATTGAGTGAAGAATAGGTTACCGCTACCAGCAGTTCCCAGTGTTCTCTAAAATGTGACTCCGATGGGTCACTTCTTGAGAAAAAGCTGAGAAAATATGTTTACTATTTCTCTAATGTTCAGTGTGCAAACTTTTAGCCTGAGTTTCATGCGTGCCCAGAGCTGCCTGCAGACTGCCAGCAGCCTCACCTACTGTTATCCCCAAAGCCTCCAAACCCATCTGTCTTCAAAAAATACTTTGGACTTCCTCCCAGGAGGACATCTCCTTACCTGAAAAAGGTACTTCATTCCATCATCCACATCTTGGCCATCTCTGACTCAATTTCATCTCACTTTCTCTCCAAAGCTTTCCACTAACCACCTGGATTAAAATGACCGGATGTTAACAATTTGTATCTATAGCAAGCATTTTTATTGTTAATTTTTTGATACATAAAGATTGTGCATATTTCTGGGGCATGTGATATTTAGATACATAACTACAATGTGTAATGATCAAATCAGGGTAACTAGGATATCCATTGCCTCAAACATTTATCATTTCTTTGTGTGGGGAACATTCCAAATCTTTCTTCCTACTATTTTGAAATGTACAATAAATTATTGCTAACTATAGTCACCCTAATGTGCTATCAAATACTGGACCTTATTCCTTCTATTTAACTGTATTTTTGTGCCCATTAAACAACCTTTCTTCATTATTTACCCCTACTACTTCCCAGCCCCTGCAAATCACCATTCTGCTATCTCCATGAGATCAACTATTTTAGCTCCCACAAGAATATGAGATATCTGTCTTTCTGTGCCTTATTTCACTTAACATAAGGTCCTCCAGTTCCAACCATGTTGCTGCAAATGAAGGGATTTCACTCATTTGTATGGCTGAATAATATTTCATTGTATATTATATAAATTCCATTATATATGTGCATGTGTGTATGTGTGTGTGTGTGTATATATATATATATATACACACACATATATATGAAATATATTTACACCACATTTTCTTTGTCCATTCATCCATTGATGGACATTGACCCCCATATTCTGGCAATTGTGAAGAGTGATACAACAAACATGAGAGCACAGACTTTTTTTTCATATACCCAGCAGTGGGATTGCTGGATCATATGATAGTTCCCTTTTTTATTTTTTGAGAAACCTCCATACTGTTTTCCATAGTGGCTGTACTAATTTACTTTCCCACCAAAAAGCATATGAGGGTTCCCCTTTCTCTGCATCCTCCCCGGCATATGTTATTTTCCTCATTTTGATTATAGCCATGTCAACTGGGGTGAGATAGTATCTCATTGTGGCTTTGATTTGCATTTTTCTGGTGATTAGTGATGTTGAACATTTTAAAAATATAACTATTGGCTATTTGTATGTCTTCTTTCAAGAATGTCTATTCAGATCTTTGTCCATTTTTAAATGGGGTTTGTTATTTTGTTGTTGTTGAATTGTTCAAGTTTCTTATATATTCTGGTTATTAATCCCTTGTTAGATAGATAGTTGGCAAATATTTTCTCATTCTGTAGGTTGTGTCTCCATTCTGTTGGTGGCTTCCTCTGCTGTGCAAAAGTTTGTCAGCTTGATATAATCCCATTTATCTATATTTGCTTTTCTTGCTTACACTTTTGAGGTCTTAACCCCAAAATTCTTGCTCAGACCAATGTCCTGAGAAATTCTTTAATGATTTCTTCTGGTAGTTTTAAAGTTTCAGGTCTTACGTCTTACATTTAAATCTTTAATACATTTTCAGTTGATTTTTTAATATAGTGAGAGATGGGGATCTATGGTTTTGCATATGGATATCCAGTCTTCCTAGCACCGCTTATTAAAGAAAGTGTCCTTTTCCCCAAGTGTTTTCTTGGTGTCTTTGTCAAAAATGAGTTTGTGAACAAAAATGTGTGGATTCATTTCTGGGCTCTCTATTCTGTTCTATGGTCTGTGTGTCTGTTTTTATGCCAGTATCATGCAGTGTTAGTTACTATGGCTTTGTAGTATATTTTGAAGTCAGGCAGTGTGATGCCTCTAGCTTGTTCTTCATAGCAAGCATTTTTATAGTTACTTCTAAAGGATGATCATCTTCCTTGGCCAGTGACATCATATAAATTACTATAAAGTGTTTTTTGATGCTGAGCTGTTTTCCATATAATCCAACCTGATGGCCACATAAAGCTGTAAATGTTTTAAGGAAGAAAATACCTTAAACTTCGTAGTAGATTTGGATCTTAACACTGTCTTTTCATAGAGCTGAAATTAAAGGAGGAGTTTTTATTTGGTTTTCACAAACATGTCCTGAAGCATTAACCTGAAATTTTAAAACTGGTTTGAAATATTAGATTTTCTATCCCCTGCAAAACTGTACTATAAAATTAAAGGAAACCGAAAAACAGGCATGGGAATATGATAGTTAGGTGGTGTTCCTGAGTGTGGTATTTTAAAGTTTTGCCTTTCAGTTTCCTCGTGGCATTCATTTGAAACCTGGTTCATTGAGGGCTAGCTGCAAACCTTCCAGATCTTGTCCTTCTTTGCAGCTCCAGGTTTCTCTGGCCTGTGGTTCTCCAGGACCCTGCAGTTTTTTTTTTTTTTTTTTTTCAGAGGCCTGTGCCACATCAGTTACACACACAAAAAAAGGCTTTTGGGTAAAGGGAAACTTCATGTATGAGCAAGAAGCATGAATGTAAAAATATAGAACCCCTAGGGATAAGGAATTCAGTGGCTACCTATGCCATTCGAAAGGAGTGTGCCAAAATGTGCGCTGAGTAGTGCCTTTCCCAGCGTTTTCTTTTTTTAGAAATTAAAAGTATGGCTCTGATGCCAAAGCTACAAACCATAAATCCAATGAAAGTGAAGGACTTAAATGTACATTTGGGAGAGTCGGGGGAAAGTGGAAAGAGGATCTGTTTCTGAATCACCTCGCCTCTTTCTCTTCCTCCCTCCCACCCTCCACCCTGAAAACATGTCCACACAGTGGGATTGCTTGTTAAATTAGCACACTATGACTATGTAACTGTATTTGTGAAACAGAGTCAAATTAAAATTGAAAGAAAACAACTGAAATACAAAAAATATGAAAAGAAAGTTGAATCCATGCTCTAGTGCAAATGTTCTTCCAGCTCAAACTACCTCTAAAATAGCCCTGGACTGCCTGCAACTCCACATCTCACAGTTTGCTTTATGAAGTATCAAAACATTCTCAAACTTTTGACTGCAATAGGTTTCCATGTTTTTAAACTTTTGCTCTAATAAGCAAGGTCTGTCTGTTTTCTTTTAACAATTTTATAAGAAACTGTTTCCTTTTCTCCTCTCCATCCCTTCACTCATGTCCACCCTTCCTCACTTACTAATTATTCATAGTCAAGCCCCTAAGAAGAAAGGGGCAGCGTTTGCCATACTTTACTCTGTGTGTGTGTGTGTGTGTGTGTGTATGTGTCTGTGTGTGTGTTTGGTCAAGATTAGGCAGGGAGACAGGGATCCTAAACTAGTGCTTTTTAAATGATAATACATTTCCACTGTTTAAATAACGTATGCTTTTTTTCTCAAGATTTTTTTTCAAAGCAGCAATTCCCTTCCCAATTCCTGTAGCCAATGACCATCCAACTGCTTGAACACTTTCAGCGACAGGGAACGCATTACTTTGTGGGAGAGTTGATTCTTACACAGGATAGCTAGGAGTATTGGACATTTCATTGTCCTTTTGGATGTATTTATTAATATATTAATGATGTATTTATTGAGCACCTACTATATGACAGGCTCTGTTCTAGGCACCTGGAATCTAGCAGTGACCAAAGGGACAGCAACCACTGCCCTTATTTATGTTCCATCTTGGTGTCACTCTACTTATTTGTCCTAATTCTGTCTTCTGAGGCAAAGCTAAATAATTCCATTCCCTGTTTTTGTGACAGCCCCACAAATTGTTGAAAATGACATGTCATCATCTTCAGATTAAACATTTTCTTACACGGTTTTCCCCAGGCCCACCCTGTCTGTCACTCTCCTCTCGTCTGTCAGTGCCCCTTCACTGTGTGTTTGTATCAGGGGTGGTCTGAGAACACTGGGATGTCCACCTAGAGCACAGCTGAGTGGTACCTGGGCAGCGTGAGAGGCCAGATCACAGAGGCTTTCACATTCACGCCATCATTTCCTTTTTGTGTTGCTCTTGCACACATCACATAGTGACTCTCTGCCTCCATTTCCTTATCTTTTTTTTTTTTTTTTTTTTTTTGAGATGGAATCTTACTCTGTTGCCCAGGCAGGAGTGCAGTGGTGCGATCTGGGCTCACTGCAACCTCCGCCTCCCAGGTTCAATTGATTCTCCTGCTTCAGCCTCCAGAGTAGCTGGGATTACAGGCACATGCCACCACACCCGGCTAATTTTTGTATTTATAGTAGAGATGGAGTTTCACCATGTAGGCCAAGCTGGTGTTGAACTCCTGACCTCAGGTGATCCGCCAGCCTCTGCCTCCCAAAGTGCTGGGATTACAGGTGTGAGCCACCATACCTGGCCTCATTTTCTTATCTTTAAAGTGAGGATAATAATGCTACCTAGCTCAAAAAGTCGCTATGCATATTAAATGAGTTAGTATTTTTAAAAAGAGCACTTAGAGTCGTTTCTGGCCCAAAGTGTATGCTCAGGAAATGATAGCTATTATTCTTACTATTGTTATCATTAGCGCTGGATATTACCTTTCTGTTTATACAGCCTCATTGTTTTAGGACTCACATCATGCTATTGGTTTAATGATGATGTGGACAATTGACAGCAATCTGCTTTGGCTGTAAATTCCTCTCAACTCCTAACAAAACGCTTGGAACAAAGTAGATTCACAATAAATGCCCCCTAAAGGAGCAAGTTAAATATCTTGGCATTTGAAAACATGCTTAAACAAAACATAGAAAGGATTTCTCCTCCTGTTTTCCAATGTAAAATGTTGTATTTCTGTGGCTGTGTTGCAGAATTCTAGAGATAGATGTGTCTGTGAGATTGATTAAGGGTGATGTTATGAACTGCCTTTCTAAAATTTTAAGCCTTAATAAATAAAAATGGTGAAGAGGCATCGCTTCCTGGTGATAAAATAAGGAGAAACTTTGGGTTTTAGAGATGCATATAACTGGTTGCAACTGAATTCAAGAGCAAATGATACTCTTCAAGAGTATCCTTCATGAAATTTTCACACTGATTTCCAGGAGTATTCTTTTCTTTCTTTCTGTACATAACATCTGGTTTAAATGTTTTTCCTGTCTGGTTAAAAGTGTAGATGTCTACTTGGATTCATAGGTATCGTATCTCTGAATGCCGCCTCTTTTCTTCTCCTTCCCTTGCTGTTCGGGAGATTCTGTAGAGAGGATTATTAATAAAAAAAAAAAAATTTATCACTCCCATCTCCTCCCAGAAGCAGCTAGAAGACAAATGTCTGGAAAAGAAACTCAGAAGGGAACAGAGCTCAGATGTTTGCACCTTTCTTTAAATGGAAGTAGCTTTAAAGTGTTTATCACTATCATTTCCAACTATCTACCCATTAGGTGGAGGTCTCTAAATAGTTCTAGATATGAACAGACAAGATGAGTGATATTCTTGCTCCAAAATGTTACTTCTTAAATATATGAGCCTCAACTCTGGAGGATGAATAGATCAGTCCTTGCCATGTGCAGTTATTTTCTTAAATTCACCCACTGCTTATTTTTTTTAACATAAAACATTTAAAGAAATGCTTCCTGGCTCTGAAACAAATGTATAAAAAAAAAAAACAGAAAATATATTTTTTTCAGACAAAGTTCCCAGTTTACTGCTCTACTATTTATCTGAAGAAATAGATAAAACTGCACATCTGGTGTAATTCTTGTTTTCATGGTTAATGCAATATCCTGATGCAATATAACTTTCCCTGAAAGGCTTTTGATTCTGAATTTTATTACATAAAAATGCACTTTTTTTTCGACAGATGTCTTTGGTTCTTTAACATCTACTTTTTGTCATGCTAATTCTGTATTTCAGACAGTGTAATGGCAGCTGAAGAACAAATTAATACGGTCTGCTATAGGTTTAACTGGCTGTGGAAAATTCTGTGAATGAATCAAGCAGCAGTTTTTCTTCAGATTCTTTAAATTTAGGGAATCCTATTTCTAGTTTCCAAAAGGAGAAGTGAATCATTCTTCATAGTGTTTTAGCTGAATATGTTAAATCTGTGTATTAAATTTAACATAATACTGTATCTACAGTTAAAAAAAGAATAGTATTTAGATAACAATTAAACTGAAATATCTCACATTTCCCTCTTTAGATGACAATAGCATTTAAGAACTTACATAAAATGCTCTTTGCTTCATAATCTGGGACATATTTACTCTCTCAGCTGGCAGTGTAGTCCTTACTAATGTTTATGTTAATAGAAGGATACATAAAAGTTCCTGAAAGTACCATAAGTGTCTTTTAGTGTTTGGTGTCATTGACATATTAACAAGGAGTCTGAAGATGAGTAACGCACCCACATCTGTCAGTGCCACAGACGGCACTTGAGCAACACACCAGCACCTCAGACAGAGCATACAGCGTCTTTGCCGGTGCGCTTGTGTTCTGGGAAGGAGCAAATGAAATCATTCACAAATCAGGAATCCCTGGCACAGTATAGAATCAGGAAAGCTTTTTCTAGATGTGATTGTAATGATGGATTGACTTGGATCCCAAATGTTATCACCAAAAGGTACATGCTTTTCTTACTTAAATATGCACAAGAATTTTGCTAATTGTATTTTGCAATTACATAATTGATATTTGGGATTTAATTTTGAAAATATGTAATTACAACTTAAAAATAATAAATTAGGCCAAAGCACACGATGTTTTATCATACAATTATTCATCTTTGTAAGTGATGAATAAATAAGATGGAACAATAGAGCTGATATTTTGGCCATTTTATTGTCCATTTCTGGATTGTGTGGGCCATGACAGCTCCAATGTGTTTCTAATATGTTAGAACTTTGCAATGAGAAAATTTCATTAGAAAATAGTGTTGGAAAGAGTGCTTTTCTGAGTGCCAAAGATTTCCTTCCTTCTGTAGTTTTATATACACTGGATATTCAAAAAGCTAGTGAGAGTTCAACCCTGGGCTAGGAATCCCAAGATACTCCTGTTAAGTCTGTTCCTTGGAGATAAGGGTCAAGTATTAAGCAGGATTCTTACAGTCTCTCTTCCCTTTAATGATCTCTTCAAACATTTTCCCCTAGAAAAGTCTTTGCCCATAGTCATTCTCTTAATAAACTTTACCTAGAGAAAATGTTTTAGCTACAATAGTTTTTGGGGAAAAAGCTTAAAATTATTTGTGTTTCCGTTTCAAAACCCACATTTATCTTTAGCTCAAGCATGCTTTTCTCCAACTCTTAAATACAATATAAAAAATTCATTTTGCCTCAAAAACCATTTATAGATATATAGCCACTTTAAAAAACAAAACAGAAAGTGAATTCGGTTCAATAAATACTAGTTGAGAACCTGTTCTGTGGCAAGCACCGTGATAGGTTATTTTGAGTAATATGCAAATTATCAAGGGATTTATCATTTATTTGCAGAGCAGAAAGACATGCAAACCTGCTAATTTAACACATGGCTGATTGATATAAAGCCACATTATAGTTTCTTTCCTCTCCTCAATAAACAGCAAACTCTTTGAGGGCAAGAGCTGTTTGGGTTTTTCATTTGTTTATTTTTGTTGTTGTTAGTTTGTTTTTGAGATGGAGTTTTGCTCTTGTTGCCCAGGCTAGAGTGCAATGGTGCGCTCAGTTCACCACAATCTCTGCCTCCCGGGTTCAAGCGATTCTCATGCCTCAGCCTCCAGAGTAGCTGGGATTACAGGCGCGTGCCACCATGCCCGGCTAATTTTGTATTTTTAGTAGAGATGGGGTTTCTCCATGTTGGTCAGGCTGGTCTTGAACTCCTGAACTCAGGTGATCTGCCCACCTCAGCCTCCCAAAGTGCTGGGATTACAGGCGTGAGCCACTGTGCCTGGCCTGTTTGTTTCTAATGCCAGATAGTATCTCTAGTGCCTGCAGACATAGGATTCTGATAGGGAGAGAAGTGGTGGAGAGCTATTCTAGCCTGTGGGAGAAGTGTTAAAATTTAACACACGTAATAGTACATTGGAATGGGACCGTGAGTTGGGTAATCACTCTGAAGTAACTGGAACCAGGTTCCTAGAGGGAAGGGATTCTCGAGGTAGCATTGGCTCAATCCATAAAGGAAATTGAATGTAATCTTAAGGGATAAACAAAGATAGCAAATTTTCACATGCCTTTAATTTTATCTATCATTTTCCTTAGTGTCCCTATCCCACCTTTATTTTCTCAGTCCTTTGGAAAAGTTCCTGGACACAGTTTATTTTTGTGGTTGGATTATATGATAATATATATCTTTAAGCAAATTATTCAAATACTATTTTCTGCTACTGGGAGTGCCAAAATCTAATTAGATCTGCCACATTTTTTTCTGCAAAATGTATATTACAAAAGTTGTTTTTACCCTATAAAAACGTGTGATTTTTTTCCATAGCTAATAGAAGAGAACCTACGTTTAAGAACCTACACTGATAACCAATTAGTACTGAGATTTATGTGTATATAAACATAGTTCGTATGATATATATACATTAATGTATTTGCTACAGAAAAACATATGTCATAGTGTACATTTTTCCATTTAAATCATAATTTAAAATAAGTACACCATTTGATTGGTTATCCTGATTCTTCTTTCGCCAGTCTTCCCATTGCATGAAAACCATTTATGACGGTGTTTAATTTAATTGAACTCATTTCTAAGAGAATGAGTGTTTTAATTAAAAATGTTGTGTATTTTTCCCCTGAATCTGAAGGCAGTCGGACTGATTTGCATTTCTTTCAGTTCTGAGTGTTGAGGGTACTATATTATGAAACATCTTTTTTTCTTGATATGTATGCACATTAGTTTTCATTATTTCTATTTTAATTAATATCACAGATCATTGTTAGCACAGAGTTTTGTGCAAGGAGTATCTTCAAAACGTTTTTAGTAAAATTATCAGGCACACTAAATAGAAAATAAAAGACAAAACTGGAGGAAAAGGGGAATTAAGACAGGCAAAGAAGAGATTCTAAGTTTTTATATTTTCTTAAGCAGAGTAGGCATTCTGAACACGAATGTTTCAGAAGAGAATAAAGAACTAATAATTTTATGAGTTAAAAAGTATTTTCCATTTTTGCATGGCTAGCTAAAATATAGGTATAGGACTTTAGATATTTATTTTTCAATTATTAATTGGGAACCTGTATTGTAAGACTTTGGGATACATCAGTATTTAAAACAAAAATACTTGTTCTTGTAGGCCTTATATTTAACATTTACTAGAAAAATATCATGCAAGCCTTCTTATTCTATCAGTTTATTGAAAAAAAGAGCATTTTTTTCATATTACATGTATTTTTACATATTACATTAATACATGTTTGTCTCACACATGTAATATTTCCACACTTTTATATCTGAAGGTATGTGCATTTAGGATGAAGTTTCATTTTTTATCATGGTAACTATATTTCAGATTGTCTTTACATTTTCAAACTCCTTTGGCTCATTTCATGTTAGATTTCAATAGATCATCATTTGTTTTTGTTACTAGTTTCTATACTTGTTTTTAACCACAAAATCCATGTAAGAGAAAAATCTCATCTTTGTTATTTGTTTTGTATTTATTTTAGCTTATTTTATTCGTATCATCTCTAATCCTTATTCTCTCTATGGGATTTTTCCCCCTAAACTATTCTAACTTTAGGTAAACTAGATAATGTAACTTATAAATCTACTTAACCAGGAACACATAAATTGCTACACATTCACCTATGATACCATAAAATTACCATAAAATTGTCCAAAGGAAGAATTTGATGTCATCTGAAGTTTCAGGAAAGTGCTCTTGAGGAAATGGATGTGTTGATAGAACCAGAGTGGGGAGGAGGAAAAGGAGGCAGCTCTGCAAAGGTGTGTGCATGTGGGTGCATGCCTACACAGATGTGCAAAGGGGCATTTTAATGCAGATGGCCATATTTGAGACAGATAAGGTTAAGGGAACAGGATAGATGTGGGAAATTATGTAATATTTGTAGGTAACCCACAGTGACCCAGGTGAGGCTACTTGCAGGGGATGGATAAGGGCTATAGTGAGCAGAGCCATCAGATAAGATAGGGCCTTACTGCGGTAAGGTGCATACATAACTCAGTGGACGGTGAAGAGTCACTGCATATTTCCAGACATGAAGGATTTGAAAAGGAAAACTGCAGGTGGGAAGACCACCTAAGAGAGGTAATGAGGGGCTGGCAGTGAAAATAGAAAAAAAGAAAAAGAGCGAGAGACGCCGAAGATGCATCAAAAGGAATTGAGCAACCCATTTGTTTTAAACTTACAGTACTGAACTAGCAATTTTGGTAAGGTTTTAATGGGGCAGAGATGTATTGGAAATGTGGCCAGTGGAAAAGTGAGATGGATCTGAGAAGAGGTTTTTCAAGATCTTTGATCCTTTCTAACCTTTGTGTTACTGCTTTGTAGTCACAAATTCAGCTCTGGCTAGCAGGATTTGGGTTTAGACACAGTGGCAGTTAATCTTCAAAATACAAGTTGGTTTTGGTTTTTTAAACAGATTTGATTTGCATTTTATTTTTAGTGTTGAAGACATTTTAGTTCAATTATTCCGCTTGTACAGGCTGCATCAGGTAGCAGTTAAGTGGGCAGGGTCCAGAGCTGAGTGATCAGATTCCAGCTGTTAACCTACTGG
The DNA here is from genome assembly GCF_028858775.2 of Pan troglodytes. NCBI lineage: Eukaryota > Metazoa > Chordata > Mammalia > Primates > Hominidae > Pan > Pan troglodytes. Next base: position 107,487,216 of record NC_072412.2, on the reverse strand, counting down.
TTATGTGCCCTTTGTCATATTATTACTACTTAATTGCTCTGTGTCTCGATTTCTTCATCCTCCAAGTGGGCTTCTATTAAGTAATGGTGAGGATCCAAGAGTTAATAATAGAATGTGCTTCTAATAATGCCTGGCACCTGAGAAGAATAAAATCAATGGTGTTATGATTTCTAAAAAGGAAAAACGTCAAACAATATATAACCAGATGAATCAAAATCAATTTGGTTGTATTTTCTTGAAGTTAAAGGAGAAAAACATAATTTTACATTTTATTTGTGCTCCCTCACCCAAAACGAGGCATAATCCCAAATCTCCCTGTGTAAGCATGAGGGCGCGTGTGAGTGGGTGGGTAGGTGGCTTCTCACTGCCTCGCCTGATCTAGTTAATTCAACTCCAGAAGACATAGTAGCTCAAATAGGAGATTGCTTAGGAATAAGTGATGTCAGAACATAAAAGTTTTACAGAAAAATTGTAAATCACTAATATTCTCATTATTTTTTTCTTGACAAGAGAATAATAAAAAATTCTCTTTTTCATGTTTTTAACTCTTTTTGCTTTTATTCTCTTCTTTTCCATGCCACGTATTTTCAGTGAAGAGCATAAATAAAATACAGCAAAACTAAGGAAGAAGTCTTTAGTACTTAGCCCAGTCAGGTCTTCCAGGTGATGGGCAGACTTAGGCACAATAGTATTTTTTTTCCACTAGTGCATATCTTAGAATTATGTGATTTGGGAAGTTATATACTACAGAATAAGGAACATATGTAACGCAATGCAATAATCACTTAGATATTTATTTTTAAAATCCTACTCTTTTAAAAGCTTTCATATTCGAATACAGCTAGTCACACTGATGTTGTGATGATCTGCTGTTCATGCATTATTTTCCAAAAGGATTTTTCCAATATTATACCATCTATGAAGCAAGTCTAGGTACAATGGAGTCACGTCTCAAATGATCAGTTTTAAATGATGTGCATAGAAATAGATACTGAAATTCTTTGTAATTTCTTCAGGACTAATAAAGAGCTTAAGGATAGCTCTCAAAAAAATTTTTTTGTCTTCACCTATTTGCAAGACCACAATTTTTCTATTGATTATAAGGTGCTAGGTTTCATTACTCAGTAACGTCCGACTGTTTTGACAGCGGATTGCATTAGCATGGCCCATTCAGCTGTTGTGGAGAGATGCCAGTTGCCATGGTGAAGATTATGATGTCCCACATCCAATCTATCCCTGAGATGGGGATGGCTTTTGCAAAACCACATGCAAATATTTGTTTTCAAAGGTACAACTGACTCTTTGTGAAGCACTGGATTACTAGAGTGGATGTCTTTTCAATGAATCATCAAATGAGGATCTATTACTGCATGATTTCCCTTTTTGTTTAAATAAACTTCCACTGCCCTCTATCTCAATGCCCGTTGACAAAGAATCAGATTTCATATTGTATAACTTGACTGTCCTTTTTAGTTATACAAGTTAATGAGTTTATCAGTTTAATTTGTCTAATTTCTCTATTTGATTGCCTCAGAGCTGACCTCGTATGCGTGGGTTTGCTGTGTTTCCCCTGAGCTCACAAGTAGAGTTTTCCGTTTTCCTGCGAATATGTCTAAGCAGCACAGATACTTCCATGGAAGTAACAATGACCCTTCAAACATCCAGGGGTTTTCTCCAAATTGGGGCTTTTCCTAAGAATATGTATCATATGTTAGTATGAATGTTTTTTAAATATAGGTATTTTTTGTTTTGTTTGTTTTTAATTTTGGGAATACTTGTCAACTTAAGTAAAAGGAGAACTCCATTAAAAAACCTTTTAATAAAATTTCTGAGAGTCACCAGTTTGCAAAATTCTTGTCCTGCCATCATGAATGATAATATTGTTTGTAATAATTCGTTTATAGTTTAAACTAATAATTAAACTGACAGCTTAATTAGTTTAATAGTTTTAATTAATAATTTAAATATGCATATACCAGTTTTATAAAACAGCCTGTTTCTGTGGCTTACTACTGCATTTCCTTTACCTTCTATAAATAGATTACTGCAGGTTTGATAAAACACAGAAGAATCTGAGAGACAAAATAAAATATGCTACTTGTATAAAATGTCCTCTTCTGAAAAAAGAAAGAGAAACAGAAAAGATAAAGGAAACTATGGTGACACATTGTGAGGCTTATGATAACTATGTTTGCCTTTCAGATCCCCAGCTCAAGGGTATAGTGACCAGGTTATATTGCAGGCAAGGCTACTACTTGCAAATGCACCCCGATGGAGCTCTCGATGGAACCAAGGATGACAGCACTAATTCTAGTAAGTGACAACCCCAGGCCACCAGTTACACAGTTGGTAGAAGATACTCTGCTACTTAAATGACTTTTTAAGATTCATTTGCAAATGTTTGGTCGTGTTGGTTCATCTTTACAAATGTTACACACTAGGATGCCATTTACAATTTTATTTAAACTACGTGGATGAAAATATTAATGGAGTAACCAAAGAAACCTATGGTTTAAAGATGATTATGTTACTATTTTTGTTTTTTATTCAGACAGTTATCATACCCAGAAAATTACTGTTACTTTTAATCTTATTATTGTAAAAGTTAAGTAAGTACACTAGTGTATTTAGGTAAAAATTAATTACATGTTTTCTTTGGATGTATTATTTTATCAGGCCCTGAGGTTCTTAACGATGCCTGTGGAAACTCAAAAGCTACAAGGAATAGTTTTGTTTTGTTTTTTTACATAATAGAAATATAATTTAAAATTCTTTGCATTTAACAAAAAAAACTTTCTTATAGAAAAAACATAAAGGTTGTGTACTTTGAAATTCATTGTGCAAAGTGTTTACAGAATTGCATCTGTGATCATTTTTAATTAAAAAGCTACACATCTTCCACTGTATAAATGTCTGTGTTCTTTTTCCTATTTCTTTATGTATAACATTTCTCCGTCTGGTGCCTCTCCTTACTCAACTGTCTGTGTTTTGCTCTCCCATTTTCTGTTTATATTGGCATCTGATTCATTTTTAATTTAGCATATTAGTTCCAAAATAAGCACACTTTTTACTGTGTGGGGGAGTTAGTGAAAAGCAAAACTATTTTTATTAGAAATACTTAATCATAAGAAACATTATCGGTGGATCAAAAATAGATATGAATTTTTTCATTAATGTATGTCTTATTCTTCACATATAAACATCATTCCATGAAAAGAAGTGAGGGTTTGAATAATACACATAATCAAATCAGAAGGCACTTCCTTTTTTATTTTTATTTTGTTTATTTTTATCAGCTCAATTTAAAATTCAGCACTTCCTTTTTTAAATTCCAGTGATCAAATTGCCAGTAACACTGATTCTGGCAGTAGTTAGCAATACAAAATAGGTTATTTTTACATGTCATTTTGCCATGTGAAATATCATTATTTTTCCAGCCATCGTGTTCACTTTTTGTATTTTGTGCATTGCTTCACTTTTTATTTTTTCTTCAATTCCTTTTTAATTGTTGTGTATACCTACATTGTCCTCCTTGTCAATTTCTAATCTCTTTACTCTCTTTGTGTCTCATATCACTCTTTTTTATTTTTAAATTTTTCCCTTTTCTGTTTGTTTATTGGTTTATTTTTACTTTATTTCCTTTTTGATATAGGAAAAGAGAGGGTAAAACAATTCAGCTACAGAAGAAAGAGGAGGCGTTTTATGCCAAACATTTACTTTTGCAGCTTTTGTTATTAGTTTGAACTTTCAAAGATTATTGGTAGCTGACAATCTTTGACCAACAAAAGATGTCAGTTTCTTATGGTTCAGGCTAATACGTGTGTCTCTGCTCAGTTTCTTTTCCCCTTAAACTCCTTACCCATTTGTTGACAAAAACCATTTCCTTTCTCTTACGTGTTACTGTTGTGTAGGTCACAAAGTTTAGGGATTCATAATTTCTGATGTCTTCAGTGTTCTCTCATTTTGTTTGGCCTGGGAGGATTAGAACGTAATAACTAGTTTCCCATAACTCTGATCACTAGGTGAGCTATGACACTCTGAAAGATTCGTCAGGCTAAAGACTGATGCCATCCATTTTATGACAAAAGTTTTCAAGACAGGACATACACCATAGCTTCATAAATATATTGCTTTATTGGACTACGTGAAAAATAATTTCACTCAAACAAAGGTTTTATGTGTTTTTTCTCTAGCATTTTTTCTTTGTGTAATTTTTGCAGAGCCAACAAAATTGGTTACCTTTAATGATAGGAATCAATATTATTTTGAGAAGTGTCTATTAGACATTGCCTTTTAAAAGCATACTGCTTCAGAATTGAATAAGCACTTTCTAAATATGGAAGTGCAGATTTATTATGTGCACACATACAGGTCTGGTTATCTGAATAATTTTAAAGACTAAACTGGAAAGCTGAGATACTAAAAAACACTCCACCTTCTGTTCTGTAAATATATGGTTTTTTTTTCTTCTGTATCTGCAGTAGAAGGAGCAAAAACTCAGAACGAATCTTGAAATTTCTTCTGACACTCTAAATGCTAGTGAGACACAGTCCTGAGAAGAAAGATGAAACAGGATCCCCTTTGTAAAAGCAAATCAGAAGAAAATCATAATGCCCACACTCGAGGGGCTCAAATTCCTGTGCAAAGTTCTGGTCCACAGCTTTTCTGAGACATTATATTGCATTTCAAGTGCACTGTAAGCCAGTTAGTTTAGTTTTGTTACTATTTCAACATTTGCAAAGAAATAAAGAAAAACAGTGGGTAAAATCAATATTCCCTCCTCAAAAGGTTCTACAAATTATATGACTATAAAATTTAATACAATTGGCAGAATCGTAGCAGATTTATAAAAGTAATGGAAATTACGAATTAACTTCATTTTTATGTCCTCTGGCCTATGCAAATTGCAAAACGGTGTTTCTTAGGATGAATTTAAAGACATTTTCTTTTCTCTGGTTCATTTCCATAGTCTCATGAATCTTATGAAAAATTTAAGCACTGAAAAATTCTTTAAAAATAGGAATGTGCTTTAGAAAGGCTGTCAGGTCCTACTTAGAGTACAGCTCTTTTGTTGTGAGGACAGAGGTGATGTAATAATCATATAGTTTCCTAGTTATGAATAACCAACCCATGGTTTGTATTCAGGTAGTTATAAAAAATGGAAACATGTTTATGAATAATCATTCATAAACATACTGAACATAAACATTATGAATAATCATTCATAAATATGTTTCCATTTTTTATGACTCCCTGAATACAAACCATGGGTTAGTTATCCATAACTAGCAAAAATAATTTTTAAAAAACCGAAAACTCACCCAGATAGCACTGTAAAAGTCACTAAATAACAAAATTGAGGGCTTGAACTTTCGTATCTTCATGAATTGAGTTCAATACATTTCCCACACTAAATATGGATATTTAGAATGAAAAAAAGACAGAACCATCCTGCTAAACTGCCTTTGTTAAAAATTTCAGATGAATTAAGAGGAGGGGAAAAAGGCCCACTGGTAGGCAAACGTTGGTGCCCTTGTTCTCCAGGGGTTTCCAGTCTAATATCTGTAGATCTCTGGGAAGGAAAAGTAGCACAAAAATCATGGATGATGGGTAAATGGTTCTGGTGGAGAAAATACTGTAGCAAGTCAACTGCTTTATTATTGACTACCATAATAATGGAAAGATCTTTCACAAAAGGAAGTGAGCACCTAGGTAACCTCATTACCACTCTCATTTAAAGTTCTTCTAAATGTCAGCATCCCCATGAACTACGGTACTTTATTAGTGGGTGAGTTTTCTTTCCCCCCAGTTTGCTTTTGGGGATGCCATGGATTTTTTTCTGTGCTCTTAAACTTCATTGTTCCTACTGACAGACAATAGCTACTACAAGCAGAATAGGACTCTACAGATATCAATACACTATTAACTATGGTAATGTTAAAACCTCAAAAGTCCCTCTCACATTAGAAATGCTCAACCTGGTAACTTGATGTGTAAAATAGTTCAATCACTCAGTGGCCACCACCCCACATGATTTAGGACGGCAGTTCTCACCGTCCTTAGTTGTATATTAGGGTTATTTGAGGAGCTTTTCAAAAAAATTCCTTATGTCCTAAACCCGTTCCCAAAGATTGTGATTTAATAGGTATGGGGTTGAGCCTGGCCATTCTATGTTATGAACACAGCTAGTTTTAATGTGCGGCGAGAGTTGAAAATCACTGTTATATGAAGAACTAGAATGTTCCATGAATGAACAAAGTCACGAAAACATCTCCATTATTCTTACTCCCCTAGGCTTTGTGACATTGCCTTATAATTATGTAAGAAGCAAAGAGAGTGGAGAAATAAAATTATATCTCAATTAATGTGGGTATCTGTGTTTTTAACTAGTACCGGTTCCATCATGGCCAGCTCTGAAAGGTTCTCCACATTTTAGTGTACATAAGCATTCACTTTCCACTATCATTCTGTAAATTATAATACCTTGTTTTATTTATTTATTTTTGAGATGGAGTTTCGCTCATTGCCCAGGCTAAAGTGCAGTGGCGTGATCTAGGCTCACTGCAACCTTCACCTCCCAGGTTCAAGCAATTCTCCTGCCTCAGCCTCCTGAGTAGCTGGGGTTACAGGCATGCCCCACCACGCCTGGCTAATTTTGTATTTTTAGTAGAGACGAGGTTTCACCATGTTGGTCAGGCTGGTCTCGAACTCCTGACCTCAGGTGATCCACCCGCCTCGGCTTCCCGAAGTGCTGGGATTACAGGAGTGAGCCACCACGCCCGGCCAATACCTTGTATTTTATAATTCAGGTCCCAATCAAAACACAAGGGAAAAACACTAGTATTTTTTCAGTATGATCATTTTAAACTATCTTATATAATTTTTATGTTTCCCATAACCACATCATTTTGGTGAATTCATGATCTATTTGTTTTCTAAAATTATACTACCTGGCCTATATAAAATATGTGGCACCTACAAATATCATTCTGAGTGTGTGAAAGTTAGAAGAGGAAAGTTAGAGTAATTAAATTTGAATTGATTAGGTTAGTGTACCTTGCATGGACAGTCATATGATTATGGTTTTCCCTCCAAAATTTTGTGTATAAATCAGGAATTATTCTATGGTGCCCATTCTTTCAAGATGTAAGGGGAGATGGTACAGTTCAGGTGTTCTAAACAAGTGTGAATATAGCCATCTCCCACCAAGAAGGAATACTGAGAGTCGCCAAATGGCACAGGTAGCTGTACTCAACAACTCCACATCTATATTTAATATTAAATAATGGAAATGAGGAAAGAAAACTAATTCTTTTATAAGAATAACATAATCCCCTAAAATCCTATAGCAGAAAATCTGATATTAGTTTACGTAGTGAAACTAATATCCAACTAACCATAGATGCCCCTGAGTATTTTTCCAGGGATAATATTCATGGCTCTGGCCTGAGGTTTTCCTTTTATATTTGTGTAGCACAGACATCTTGGGATCTTGAAAACAGTAGCATGTAATAATCAGAAGAGAGGGTGTAATTTTCTTCAACCTATTAGGAGGAAACATGTCCCTGAGAATTAAATATAACACAATTTGTGAAGTTTGTTTTTAATTATGTACTACTTAGACCCTTGGAATGAAGTCCAAATTGCCCACATTTTTCAAATGACTTGGTTTTGTGCAACACAGTTGAGAGCCTGAGTTTGGATACTGTACTTACACGTTTACATCACTATTTTAGTACTTTCATTTCCTGTTCTGTCCTGCTTAGAATTAGACTTAGTTAAGAAGGACTTGAGTAGCAGCAGATAACCTCACTGTAAATAATTAATAGTTCTCTTACAAATGTATCTATAATAAAATCTCCAAAATCATCAAGCAGTTATCTCTAAGACTGATGCAAGAAAACCTACTAAACATTCAACATGCAGCACTGCCATGGAAATACATTAAAGGGATATTAAGTTTTTTTAATGTTATAACGTTGCTATCTGCACTATGCAAAAATATATAAAATGCTTTTAACATTTTATCAACAGAAGAAACAAAACATGGAAACATAGATGAGTAGCCTCTCTGACATTTGCATGCCATTCAGTTTTGATTAGTTCTTTCTAAATTTAGCTCTTTGGCAGGTGCACATCTTTTCCTGGCTTCGCTGGCATATCATATTGGTTCTACCACTGTCATTTAGTTTTGGAATCACCTGTTTAACTTCTGGCCTGACCTCATTGCAATGACAAATCACACCTTCTGTGCGAAGGGTTAGAATAAACACTCAACTTGGACTTTTAAAATTCTGCTCTTTGAGAGACTTCACAGTTGATTTCTTTTGGTATCTAATGGTGTCAGACACAGTGTTTCTAGAGGCACGATTACAGGCTTGGTTCTGTTTATTGTCACATCAGCCCTTCAGAATGCTGTCAGCAAGACTGCTCACATTTAAAGGTTGAAGCTGAAGTACTCATTTTACCCATAGCAGAAACTTCTTACTTATAAAGCGAAATATAAGTTATTTAATTGGAATTTCTAGAAAGTATTGGCAAAGATGATGTTTCTTAAATAAAATAAATCAGAAAGAAAAAATTACACTCTGCCCTGCTTCTTCCTGCCCATTCATGATAGACAATGTTTATCTTCACAGCACTCTTCAACCTCATACCAGTGGGACTACGTGTTGTTGCCATCCAGGGAGTGAAAACAGGGTTGTATATAGCCATGAATGGAGAAGGTTACCTCTACCCATCAGTAAGTAAGACGCCAAAGATCTCGGCCATTCGTTCAATGCATGTAAAATAACAATGGCAGCAACAACAAAAAGAAAGTTCTATGTCTGTTGTTTCTGCCAGTTTTTGCCTTAGTATTTGATCTTTGCGAGAATGCTTAGAAGCTGTTTATTATTCACCAGTGTTTAGTAATATGAGTTTATCTAAAGGAAGTGTAATACTGTGTCTTAAATAGTGCTTTTGCCATATTTTAAAAAATAACCTAGTATACACGTGAATCTAATCTTTTGTATTTCTAGTTAGAAATGCACTTATCTTAGAGAGTTTCTTATAATTTTTTTAAAAGAAACAATATGAATTCTAAAAAAGAGAAAAGTAAAAGGAGAGTATTTTCTAAAGTAAGAATTCAAATTGTGTGGATATTTTACTGAAAAAATAACTACTTATAATATTGAAATGTGTATTTCTTGCAAGCCTCTGTGTTTTGTGGTAATATTTATTGGAAGCTGAGCACTTTTCTAGCCATATGACCTCTTCTGAAATATTTTCTATTTACAACCGATTTGCACTCAGATATGCTGTATTCATGCATATAATGTAGTTAGAATTTATTTCTGCCACAGGTTTAAGCAGTAAAGACTTAAAGGTGCTTTTTTCTATTATCCCTTGAGCAAAAATTGATAAAGTCTTAAATGCATTAAAATATGCTCTTACATGTCATCCTCATGTAAATTCGTTGAAACTCTGTCATTGTTAAATATCACCACCAACAAAACTATAGATAAATATACACATACTGTGTGTGTGTGTGTGTGTGTGTGTGTGTGTGTGTTTGTGTGTGTGTGTGTGTGTGTGTGTGTGTGTCTTAAACAGAAACATTCTCCAGGGGGCCTCCCAGAAAATGTAATCTATTTTCTTCAGTCAATTTGGGAAATCCTATCACAGGGAAATGAAGTCTGCGCTGTGGATTCCCTTCATGCTGAGCTCAAAAGTGCTGGCTCTTCTTATTCTGAGTTCCCTGAAGGGTGTTCCCACACAGAGAACTGGGTCCCACATTATGCAAATTGTGTTCTCTTGCACAAGATGAATATGCAGCATGTTGCCAGCAGGATCAAGCTAGAATTCCCTATGCTCCCTTTAGAAAAAATTAAATACGAAAAGGATCACTTTCTAGAGATGCTTTATTTTCAGATACAGCTCAATCTTTTTGATTTGGAACTTGCTCTGTTATTTTTGTTTCTTTATCTTCTTCCCAAGTAATATTTTAGGGGCCTAAACATCATTAGATGCAGTGTCTACTGTAGCTTCTAGTTCTATCTTTCTGTTAGTAATTGTATCACATTGCTATACTCTGATACATATGTTGATGACAGGGAAATTGAAATATTTGTTTTATCTTTGTGCTGCTGAGAGAGTTGCTTTTTATTTATTTATTTTTTGTCATGTGGTTGTAAATGTATGCCATTCTTTTTTAAAGGTAGGGTATATCATTTTGAGTATGTGTCTTAGCCTAAAATAAAAGTATTGATTATGCTTGGTGCAGGCTAAGCAGTAGGAATAGAAACAAGAAATGTGTTAACTGCCAATTCCAGTCCCCTGCATTTTAAATACTGTTTCCGCATGCAGAAATCAGATCTCATGAGGGTCACTGCGTGCAATAGCATTTGCCCAGGGTGAGTCCCGGGAACAATTTAAGGCTTGTTACTGGGTACGTTGTTCTCTCCTCTCCCTTCTTCCTTCTGATTCTCCAGTTGCTTGGCTTCCAGGCCTCCCCTTTGGTGGCTTTATTCTCTGACTTACAGATGTTGGTGTTCTCCTCTTCCCATCCTTGACTCTTTGTTCTGAACCCAAAGTCTGGTAAGAGACACAGTTCACTCAGCCCTTACCCTAAGAGATCTCCTGTGCCTAGGCCAGGCCCCTGTATGTCTTAGTCATCTTTGGAAAGAGGACTTGGATAAAAACCAAAAGCGATTATGAATCTATATCAGTACCTCCTAATTAAACTGCTCTGTTTATTTCAATGTAAAAAAATTTGAACTTCAAATATTTCAGTACGAATAATTATCTGCAAGTATTTATTCCATAATTTGTTACTGAGAGCCTACTAAAATAGTAATATAGAGCACAATATAGCAATTATTATCCTATAAAATAATAATAGCTATACCTATACAATAACAATAGTGATGATATTTGTACAATCCACTCTGCCTAGCACTGTTCTAAGCACTTTACCTGTATTAGCTCATTTAATTATCCCAATAACCTTTTATAAGCAAATATTATTAAAATAAGGACACTGATATACAGAGAGTTTAAGAATCTGCCCAAAGTCACTCAGGTAGTAGACAGAAAAGATAAGATTGGAGCATAGTTAGTATGACTCATTAGCTTACATTTTTAACTGTTTTATTATTACTGCTTTTATGTGCCAGACATTTTTTCATAATATGGTCTGACACCTTTTCTAACAAGAAGTTATAAACACATTATGATGTAATGAAAAACTTTTAGGGAATTGTTACCTAGGAAATAAACTGTATTTCAGTGCAATTATTGAGAAGTATAATTTCAAACATAATCTGTTTCCTTTAAAGATTTTTGAGTTAAAATTAAAATAATAGAAAATTTGTCAAGAAAAAGTTTGATATTATATTATGGGTATTAATTTTTTTATATTTAATACATTTAACATTTAAGCTTTAAGTTTTAAAAGCCATGACAAACGTTGTTAACCCAACTAAGAAATTTTGAACTAAGATGAGTAAATTTTTGAAAAAATGACAACTCCAGTGAAGCTCAGATTTAAAGAAAGAAGTTAATGGAGATTTAAATCAGACAAATGAAGTCATCCATTTTAAGTTTATCCTAATTTTTTAAAAAGTTAATTTAATTTTTGTGCAGTGTAAACTAGAGTCTAATATGAAATTGATTTTTTTGAAGATCCATAGGTTTAGAAGTAGTCAATAAAATACTCAGGTCATCTAATTTGAATTCTGGTAAACGAATATCACAACGGTGATTTGACTTGAGGTGTATCTTCCTCTATTTTTATTTCAGGAAGTAACTTTCATACTCCTTTGCTATCCAAATAAGATACTTAATGTGTCAGATAATTCCACCTTCTGGAGACAGATAAAAGGTACTTGACTGAGATGTAAGTTTCCATTTTCAATGCTAAAGGCACCTGTTCTCTGGGGGATCTTTTCTTCAATATGATGATAGTTATTTCTTTTGTGGTCCTAATGATTGCAATATGGTACTTGATATTGTGCTACAAGAGATTTAATGTCGGATACAAGCCATTTGATTGAAGGTACAGTGTGGGCTACAAGGACGCAGAATAGAAACTGTCAGAGTAATAATTCTGCCAAAAAATTAGACAGTTTAAAATGATGTTTATGAACAAAAATGTACTTTAACCACTTATCACTATTTCTAGTGCTGAGAGAAAGTCAAGTTTTTTGTTTGCTTATTTGTTTTCCAAGCCTGTGACTTTGAAAGACTAAGAAAATCTTCTGTAGAAAGCCAAGGTTTGGAATGTAAATTGTAAACAATAAGGAAAAACTGGTAATGAAAGGAAAATGTCACTCATCATCAGGGCAGGGGTAAAGGATAGTTGAAGTGAGAATGTGTTTCTGGCATAAGAAAGATGGAGAAGAAAAAGAAGGACGTAAAAGAGACTGATGATACAATGAGTAAATCTCTGGGCTTTATTCAGAACACCTGGGTCCTGGATCTGACAACCAATACCTGTGTTAAAACTTCCTAATCTCTCCTAGTCTGTCCCCTCATCTGTCAGATTACATGATTTCTCTTGAATCCTTCAAGTTAATTATGGGGTTTACAATTCTGGTTTTAGTATGATTGATTTTTCTGAATGATAAGGTAATTTTACATAAAATGCATAGAGATTCCTTATTGGTATTTTATCACAGGCTGGCATTTATGAGAATATTATTTTCCTCCTGGTGCCGTCAGTGCTTCCATGTTCTAGGTGCAGGCATCTTCGCGGTCATAAGTGCCAGTGTTCTCCTGAAATAAGCATCTCATCTGAATCTGTTAACCAGATTGTATAAGTGGAGAGAAATATAATCCTTTTTCGTGTTGATTTTAAAAATAAACCAGGAAAATTCAAGGTTACCATGTTTTGCAAATATTAGGGCTCATGCGAATCACCTGGAAAGCCAAGAAAAGTACAGATTCCTTGGATCACCATCTAGATATTTTAGTTCAGTGGGTCTAATGGGAGGCCCAAGAATCAACAGTTTGTAAGGGTCACCCTCCCTCACTTCTGCCGGTTATTCTAAAGTTACTATTTCAACTGTGGACAATCACACAACAAGCATTGCTGCAATGCTATCTAGGGGAGACGGTGATAACGTTAGACCAAGGTGATGGTAACAGAGTTGGTGAAAATCAGTAAATGGACTACTCAGGCATTGAAACTAAATATTTGGATTTTCTAACTGTTCTACCACTAAGCTGAAGTTTACAGAAGTTTGAAAGCAGCCCAGCATACTTCTTCACTTATGCAACAACTCAGAACTTCTGGAATAGGGACTGGTCACCTCTGTGGGCTGGCATCACCTCTCCTACCTATCCATACAGGATAAATATGTATATATGAATATTCTTTAATCAAGGAAAGAAAGATAAATGCTATGTATTCCTCAATAAGCATTTTCAAGGTCATCAAAGTCTTATCCACTCTACATAAGATAGTGTTCTGATATCATATCTTTCAGGAGCATTTTCAAATGAGCCTCTTCTACAAAGGTGGTTTCACCTGCCCTCCTCTGTGCCAGCAGGCTTCTCTTATTGATGTGTCCTGAGTTGTGTTTCTGTCTGTCCTTAGCTTTCCAAGGGCACCCAGGCATAAAAGCATCCGAGCAACCCACCTCATGCTTCCATGAACTGTTCATCTTCTTGCAGGATCTATAATTCTAGCAAAACAAGGTGGAACAATGTTATTTTCCTCTTGACATTTATTCCTCTCTTCATTGCTCAAGTTTAGGGTATAGAAATACAACTGCTCTGTTTTATCAGTATGGTACCTATCATCCTTCAGAGTCTTTCTAATCTTCCCTAAGAGTTACACACCCAAAGACATACATGTCCCTCACCTGTAAGTACACACTCATGGAGTATTGCGTGAATTCATTGCCCATCCCTAGCACCTGTCCTGTCTCTGAGTAACACCTTTACATGCCTATTCTCATAAAAATGTTCACTATTTACTCAGACATTGGCAGGGCTTCCTATTCCTCCTCCCCCAGGTTTTATGTTTATTTGTTTTGTTGTTGTTTGCTACCAGGCAGTGCATGTGCTTAATCAAATAAACTGAGCTCTAGTGGCCATCACTGGCCATCAACATCCATTGCAGGCAACCAAGGGCCTTGGCAGCATTTGAGGGTTGCTCATCCTGGGGAAGAGCCTTTCATTCTCCCTGGGAGCACTGAGGCAAAGCTATACCAAGTTCATCTAGTTACACACAGGTGCCCCTTTAAGAATGGAAATCATTTTATTCTTTATCTTTTATTCTTCATCTCTCTGAACACGTTGGTTTCTTTATCATAAAAAATATATTAAACTTGAGATGATTATTAATGTCTCCAATTATTATAACAATCTATGACACTATGCATATTTTTCTGCACAAACAATATCTAACACTTTTTGGGGATATATATACACATAGACACACATATATAATTCTCATATGTATGTGTATGTTTCATTGGAATTATGCATTCTCCTCAAATTATATATACATTTATCCCATGATTATGAGTGTTTCTGTTTATATTAATAAAATGTTAAATAACAGTTTTACATTTGCACATACTTTAAAGCTTTACTTGTTATGCTTTAACAATATTTCTTTTTTTAATCAAGCTTTTCTGTGACTTCTTTCACATTAGAGTTCAGTTGGATATATCTGCCAGGTTGAAATGGCTATTATCCTTTCTTGGTATCTTGGCCAAGATAATTTGTAGTATTAATAAAGCAAGTATGATACTTCAGCTAATTTTCCCCCTAATGCTAATTTCAACATCCAGCATTCGTGTAATTCCCATGACATTGAATATTGATGCACAGAATGTAATTGGTTATGTCCAAGAATGCCATTATCTACTTAGGGTCACTAACTGGAAAGGAAAAGAATTTGAGAAACAAATACAGCTAGTAAACTGCATTTAACTAGTTATAAATCATCTTTTGGACAACAGAAATTATGGAATATCCAATTTTTTTATTTGTTAGGTTGAAGCTAGATAACAGAAATAAATTACTTTGATACTATCCAGATTCCAGTGACATTTTATGGAATATAAAGAAAGACATTGGAGTGGATAGTGAAAAAGATACTGAGAGCCTAAGAAAAAGAAAAGGAAAAAAAATATATAAAGGAAAGAAGATAATAGAACGGCAGTAGTCAGATGCTTTGGCAGCATTGTGGAAAGAGAAAAGAAGAGAAAGGAGAGAGGATAGGAGGATGAAAAAGGAAGGAAATGAAGAAAACCCATCACATAGAAGAGAAAGGGAGACCTTGTTTTCTGCCTACTCCACCATGTTCCTGGAATCCACCTGACTCCTGATTCTAACTTTCTACGTGGTGTAGAAAAACAAAACCATCCCTCTTAAAGCTCAGCCCAGTTTCCTACCATACCAAAATTACCTTATCTGCTCTAGCCCTTTGGACACATTCACCTATTTCCCCTTCCCAAAAGTCCTCTTCTAGAGTGATGGCTGTGTTTGCTTCATGTGAGTTTCAGGCAAAACAAAGAACAAACAAACAAGAAAACCGCTATGATCATAGTTAACTTCCAGAGGATTTCACTGGTGACAGTGAGAATGAGTGGAAAGGGATGTCAGCAGTGTCTAAAATCTACTGCAGTTATCCGAATGAGGACACTGAAAACTTGAATTAAGAAAGAAAGCTAAATAAGGCTTGAAAACTACGAAACATTTGTCATTGCGTTTTCTTGGCTTGTTTTTGGATAATGTGCGTGTGTGTATGTGTGCTGTGGGGGCAGGGGTTCTGTGTGATCTGAATGCCTTTAGGTGAGGCATGCACTCCACTACTGTGGACACATGGTAACCACTCCTTAATTTTAGAAAGGAAGACACAACACACACAGGCTCCCTTTGTTTCTGTACATATGTTGACTTTGTTTATGTGCCTGCAGACACTAGTGTCTGCAACTTCTGAATTAAAGGGGTGGAAAAAATCAGAGATATTTAAAAGTGTTTTCTGAGGAACTGTGGAAAGAACTTCATGGTTGTCTGGGTATGGAGACAGCAGAGTCACAGCTCATCTGGTAAGACCGGCTTAGAACTAGGTAAGCTGTGATGCTTTTCACTAAGAAAATAAAGCCCAGAAGCAGGACAGGGTGGGTGGATGGAGTAAGATGCTGCATTTGGTTAGGAACCTGCTTAGTTTGCCCACAGGACATCCAAGTGGATTATAGTCATGGAATGACTATTGGATGATGATGAAGCTCATTGATCCTAGAAGGATCACGTCTCAGGGCTGTCTTGGGAAAGCTGTGCAGATAGAATCAATTCTGTGACAGATGTTAATTGTTTTTTCTATTCTTCCTGCATGTGAAACAAAGATGAATATGCTGGGTCAGTGACATCAGCATAAAGTTAGATATTACAAAGAAGTTTATTAAATAACATGAGGTCTTGAGAAATCTTTCTCACATATTTTGATTCATAAGTATATAGAATCTACATGGTCAAATTTGGATACTGGATAATAGAGCAGAATACTAGCTGAATTAAATTCAAAACTTGTGTTTCTACAAAATTGATGCTAATAATATATGAAGGGAATATCAGGGCTTCAGATCCTCTCATAGTGGTTCACAAACATCAACATTTATAAGACTTATTCAAATGATTTTGAAAATGACCTGATCTCAGATATTAACAAAACAGAATCCAAGACTCCAATTAAGTGGTTTCAACATGCCTCAAGAATCATAATTTTGAGGGCTAGGCACAGTGGCTCATGCCTATAATCCCAGAGCTTTGGGAGGCTGAGATGGGGAGATAACTTGAGCCCAGGAGTTCCAGGCTGCAGTGAGTTGCGATCACACCACTGCACTCCAGCCTGGGCAACAGAGTGAGACTCCATTTCTAAAAAACAAAAAAGGAATCATAATTTTGAATATATATCCCAGGCATGTCTAGTGCTGGTGACCAAGGTCTAAACTACTTTCCCACAAATCAGACTTTTCAACTGCCTGCTTTTATATCTACCATTGATTATTGTCATTACTATTATTATAATTTATAAATTCCTAGTTCAGGGCTTGAACTAGGAGTAAGCAGAATGACATGACCATACATAGAGCTCACCTTTTCCATTAACCAGATGAGTTGGCCTTTGGGGAGTGCATAGAGAAAACTTCTGGTTGTGGTCGCTCCTCTTAGTCTGTGGGAAGAAAAGGACAAGAAATGTCTCCTCGAGCACCAAGATGGTATAGAGAAAGACAAGACTTCGGCTGAGACTTCAGAAAATGATATAAGAAATGATAGAAACAAAGCAAGACATTAAATTTTCAACCAATAATGGCTGGTTTGCAATCTCGAAAAAGAGATGTAGTCTGCACCACATAAAGCGCAAAGGAGAAATCAGCCTGAGACCATCGACAACAGGGCTGGCAGGCACCTGCTGAGTTGAAGGCCATGACAAGAGCATCCTATTGGAGCAGGTTGTCAATGTCAACCAACCTGGATTGCTTCAGAGGTGGTTGCTTTTTAGATTAAAAAAAAACAATAAAAATAGATAAAACTGTATTGAATAAATCGCTTCCTTTCCCTAGCCTTCTGTTTTCTCTGAAGCTTCATTTTGTCTGTATCTAAGCAGAGATTTCCAGACAAGTTCCATTTCTGGGTTAGAGGAGATGTCCTTCTCCTTCCAGAGGTGATCAGCAGTTACATCAAGGTGCTCAGTATGAGACGGAAGTGGCTCGTCCTCCATGTCCAGTGTGGACAGTGGGTTGTTCCCATATGGGCCCATCATAACACGTATTTCCTAACTACAACCAAAACCATACGACCTACTTAACAAATATCAAACACACAAACTACGAACAAAAGGGTTTGCAAGAAATATATGGAAAATCATTCAACTCAATATTCATAACTTAAATATATGCTGAGGAGTAGAGCTCTTGGTATCAAAGTGTATATTAATGAATTCATTTATTTGCCCTTTCAGCAAATATTTATTGTACTCCTTCCATTGTCAGCTATTGTACAACATATTCGAAGACTTCAAAGATAAGTTAAAAATTGTGGTTTAAAATTGAAAAAGAAAAAATAACAAAAACCTGAAAGTCCAATAGACAACAGTTAAGTTAACCATTGAAGGACATTTTGACTAGATGAATTCTAAGAGTTCTATCTTTTCTCAGAATCTGTGATTCCATGAAAATATTTGTCCCATTTCCTCAAGTAGTGACAGCTATGTAGGGAGTCTTTAATCTGTACTTCTTGATTAATTATTGTTAAGGTGAAACCAATTTTCACAGTACATTTTATTAATTTATTCCTCGAGTGGCTTCATGTTCATGAAATGTACTGTGCACATCACTTGTCTTTTTTCCCCACTGAAAAAATTCAGTGTCAGCAAAGAAGATATGTCAATTTCTCAAGTTAAAATTGCAGAAAAGTACTTATTTACACGCTGCTTTGCTGAAAGAGCATGATAAATCCACAGACACAGAGGCAGATATTCAACGGCTGCATTCTAATATGGCCATATTTGCATTAATGAAGTGAGTGGTAATGTCGTCTTTAACTTAAGAGAGAATCTCAGGGGAGAAAAAATAAAACCCTAATTTTTAGTAAATGTTGCCACCACTTAAACTTGAACGTTTTAAAGCAAGAGCATTAATAATTATAATTAGAAAAAGAGCTTTGTTATTTCTACATGTTCATAAAATGACACAAAATACTTTGGTTTTATATTTTCTTTCAGCGTCAAAGAAGAAAATCATAAACATCACTGCAGTTTGCATTTTTATCCTGATTTCCTCTGGGGGTTAAAAACTATATAAACTACTGTAAATAGTAACAACATTTATATTGATCAAAATGTTTCAAATTTTGGTTAGCTATATTTGTGAATGGTACATGGTAGGTGGTAGATGGTGAAAATAATTTTTATATGTAAGGAGTTTCAAAGATTATCTAAAACATGAAGGCCTAAAACAATAGATGAAACGCTATTTCAAAATGTATTCTCTCTTTGTTTTCACTCTCCATGTTACAAAAATGGCAACAAATTACGTAAATGCCAAGGAAGCCAATATATCATATGGTAAATGACAAATCAACTATAACATTGAAACAACAATTAATAGCTATTAAAATTTGAAGCAAAATTGTGCATCTTTAAAAATTATACATGCATGTGAGAGGACTCATGACTGAAATCTCAATATACCATCTATCCAAGTTGAGTTAAGTTGTTTTCCTTTTTTTTTTTTTTTAAGATAATTATTCTTCTTCCTACTTCTGGGAGTGACAGTGTATGGGAGGTACCTGTCAGGCACTGTGAAACCCTGGGCTCTGAACAGATATGGGGTATTTCTCTCAGTATCCTCAATGCAGCTCCAACAACTAATCCCATTTCTTAATCACTTTGGAATTAATAAGAAAAATAATTGATTTTAGAAATTCACAAAAATATGAAAAACAACTTTTTTCTTTTTTCCAGAGAAATAACTAAAACAATTCTTATTGAAAAGCCAAACTATGCATTTTTCTTCACAAGTTGTATATTAAAAATTGGCAAAATATCTCCCTCGGTGATAACTTTCATTGTTTTTTCTTTTTTGTGTTGTTTGTTTCTATGGATTTTGTATAGTTTTAAAACTATAAGCTATTGAAATAATAGTTTCAATTTATTTGACTGAAAATACTGGCCACATTTTTATTGTAATATGACTTGTCCACCAAAATTGATCTAACACATTCTAGAGCTTAGAGAAAAATAATGATGACAAAGATAGACGCAGATGCAGTCTTGTGGGACCTAAGAGTTTCTACAGATGTGAGTTCCATGCACACTGCATTTGAAGTTTGACTTCACTACATTATGGAAAGACATATTGTGCTCTGTGCTATTTAGGGTTTCACTAAATGTTGGTTGTTGGTGTTCAGGTAACTCATCCAGCCGGGAAGGCAATTTCATTGAAAGGGTGCACAATGTTCTTTTCAGCAGAAACATATTAGATCTCTGAGGGGTTTTGTCCAGGGTTAGACCTTGGTTTTAAGATTTGACCACTCCACTATATTAAATAAAGAGAGATGAGTCACATGTTAATAAGCATGTCCCAGCCCATACAAAAGCACCATAATTGGTTGCTATTTGCTGTTCCAATTGAGGTAGAGACTGAATGGGAATAACATATTTTTTGTGAGGCTTAGATTTGTGTTCTCTGACAAGGTGGAGGTATTTTATTTGGGCATTCATCCTAGATCCTATCTATTATTTAGCAGAAATCATTATGTGGGCAAAAAAGAAACATCATTCTACTTTACTATGAAGCTGACACTAGTGTCTAATGGTACTAACCCAATAAATTGGTGAATATTGGTTTATTCCATGAGAAAAGCATCTGTTGATGTTATGAAATAAATTAACTGTGTGTGCCCTTCATGAGGAAACAATGACAAAGAGTTGATACTTAATGACTCCCCGTTAATGTAAACATCTCCAATGAACTCATCTGCCTTTCAACTATGGACCTTTTATAATACTGTTTCTATTACCTGTACCGTAGACCACGTGCAAAAGAGATGCCTGTCACAGCAAATTATTTTCTATGGTGGGCAATACTCTGTTATGGTTCAAAAGTATCGGATTCCTAGCTGTATTTCAGACATAGCTTTGAAGAAATCAATGTCTTTCTTGCTTATAGGTAATGGAGAATAAAATTGTAACATGATGATATATTACCTTTGAGAGTTGTATAGTTATTGTGTTATGAGAAACAACTGTTTTATTAGAAGTCAGGTAAAATGCTTACAATGCAAAGATGCAAATTTATTTGCAAGTGCCTTCTTTGTAATCAAAATGTGCTTATATTCTTACGGTTGTGTTAAATGGTAAAATAATGCTAACAAAATTATGCGACTCTGGAAGAAGTCATAGCCTCGACCACATTATTATTTAAATATTGCCATTTAACATTTCACTTCCTGTTTTATAATCATAAATTGTTATCAACAGAGGTAATATAATTTTTGTATTAAAATTATCAGTAGTAATTATTGAATAAAATTCTTCCTCTTGGTATATAGTAAAAAATAGATATTGCCAGTCGAATAACTCTACCTCCCATTTAATGGTAGCCACTATGCCTAAATTCTACACTATTTTTCAAAAATATCAATTAGAAATCTATATTTCTAGCAATATTAATAACAGAAATCAACTTTTAAACCATTCAAAAGTTGTCTAGACAATTTTTACCTAGAGATGAAGTAAGAGGCATTCTTTTAATGTCCATGGAGAAATAAACTCTAACTTGAAATATTATATAAAATAATAAAAATTATTAAGAAATTTTTCCACAGATGCCATAAATGATTTAGCTATTTTCCTAATGTAGTTTGAGTCATTTGAAAGATGGTTTTACAGAGTTAGCAAAGCCAAATGGATACCCAGGAGAAGTAGCAGTGAGACTTTATGTAATTTAAAATTACATTGTACAAGAAGGCTTGCACACTGAAGTGGATAGACAGAAGAATTACCTTGGGCAAGAGTTCCCCTGTGTTCTTAAAAAAAAAAAAAAAACTTGTAGGAATTTGAATGCAGACAAAGGTATTATTAATTTTTATGCATCATCCATGCAATAACAACAACAACCATAAAAAGAAAACCATGTCAGCAATATGCGGTTGTTTAAATGCAAAGTATGTTAAATTACACTCTGGTTCTCTGAGCCACGAAAGCCAGTCTTTATTTTACTTTATGCTTCATGGTCAGTTCTTCAAGCCAATTAAAAATCCCTCAGACTTTTCAAACCATGAACTATCAGGTCCAAAATATGATGCAATTTTAACTTTTGTATAAATAATAACTTCATTATGTTATGTTTCTAATAGTGATTAGGAAATACTGCTGAATGTGGCACATAGCAGGACTTAATTTCAATTATCAGATATTCCAGCCATTTTCTGAACAAGAAAGAGACTGGCCCAGGGGTCTGCTGAAACTTTTCATATCTGGCAAATAATTAGTGTATACTAATTTATACAGTGGTAGAATGTTAAAATGAACTTAACCATTCTGTTCAATGTCTAATTACGTTTTCTATTGATGTCAGTGTTTTACCTAGAAGCATTTGGTACTTTAAAATAGTTTTGACATTTAAAAAGTGATATATTGCATTCTTGATTATGTGAAATGGTGACAGTAAGAACAGCAAGTTGAAGATGAAGACACATAAAGCCCAGGTTGTGCAAAAGTAGGAAACCCAAAGCCCAGAGTCACTGTTAATGTATTAAGAAATTATTATCATTAATGTCACGTCAAAGTGAGTTTGTTAAGGATAAGTCTATAACCTGAAGGGTTGAATGCAGAATACGTGGGTGTGATACCACTAGAGAAAAGTAAAATTAGTTTCTTAAGTGCGTTGTGTGTGTGTGTGCATTTGTGTACAATTATTATATAATCATGAACTAATAAGACGAAGTCTTTCCTACACAATGGGAAGGGTACACACATAAAATTTGGTATTCTGATATGTACTCATAGGTATTTTTCTCTTTGTTATAGTTAAGGGATTTTCCTGCACACTCATTTGTGGAGGCTATGAAAATAAAATCCATCCTTAGGGCTATTGTGTAAGATCTATAATTCACAACTTCTGATATTTTTAACTCTTCAAAGGCAAATGACTTCTAGAATTCATTTCTTAGGTTACAGAGTAGGATTGATAGGTGGACAGGTATCATGGGAGGAGAAAATGCCCAGCTCAAAAGATTGAATGAGAGCTGGCAATAGGACCAGCACTTATTTAAGCATATGGGCCTCTGAGTGACCTTGAGAATTCTGAATGACTTTTTACAACATGATGATGACATTTGAAATGCTTTCCAAGAAATGCATAAAACACTCCATTATGTTTTGTTTAATCTTCAGATATTGTGATTACATTTTGACAGGATGGTGGCAATTAATTATACTAGGTCAGCAAACATCACCATGTCCATCATATACACATGAGGAACAAGTCAGAATTTCAACAGCTCTTCAGTAAGCCTGGTGCGTGTAGTGTGAGCAGCAGTATTCTCCTCTCTCTGACAGTTCTTCTAATACCATAGAGCAATCTCAGTGATGAAACATCAGTTTAGTAGGGAATGAATGAGTGCTGTTTCTATTCTCTTATATACTTTGGGATCACTCTTAGAAGTCTTAGGAAGACTAAAATTATGATAACAGCAATAAGCATTTATATGTATGCATAAATGCATATACATACTTGTTATAATCTCAAAGAAAAGATTCCATCCAAACATGTGATTCTTCTAAATTGTACGCACACAGTTTGAGTACCTGTAAGATATCTGCAAATGGAGTTAAATGTAATAATTTCTAACATTGTGTTTGCCTGCGTTAGGAACATATCTCAACAGTACTGCAATGTAGAATAGATAGTTTAAATGAGCATTTTTATCTCATCATATAATAGTGATTCAGCAAATATGATGGTTGTGCAGAGATGTTTGAGACTGAAATCAAAATAGAGCCGTCAATGCATGTAATAATTTTGAGGTCACATAATGAGTTTGAA
Organism: Pan troglodytes; assembly: GCF_028858775.2. NCBI lineage: Eukaryota > Metazoa > Chordata > Mammalia > Primates > Hominidae > Pan > Pan troglodytes. Next base: position 107,463,667 of record NC_072412.2, on the reverse strand, counting down.
ATAAAATTAATAGAGAATCCTTTTCTTTTGATGAGGAGTTAAAATATATATAATGAATACTTGAGTATCAGTCTGCAATTTTTTTTATTCCCCAAAGTGATTAGTAGTGAGGGCTATAATGTGTGGGAACATTTAAAATATTTATATGGCCATGCATGGTGGCTCACACCTGTAATCCCAGTGCTTTGGGAGGCCGAGGCAGGAGGATCACTTGAGGATAGGAGCTTCAGATCAGCCTTGGCAATATAGTGAGACCCTGTCTCTACAAAAAATAAAATTTTAAAATATTATCCAGGTGTGGTAGTGTGCACCTGTAGTCCTAGCTATTTGGGAGGCTGAGGAGGATCATAGGAGCACAGCACTTGGAGGTGACAATGAGCCATGATCACGCCACTGCACTCCAGTCTGGGAGACATAGCAAGGCCCTGTCTCTAACTAAAAAAAAATAAAAATAAAAATAAATAAATAATACACTAAAGTACTTTTGTGCAGATTTATCAGATATGTATATTATTATTGCTTTCACTATGAAGAGAGAATTTGTTGGTAATAGGTTAGTGTCAAAGTTGCTTCTTTCAATGACTGTCAGTCCCTTTCCTTGCCACTCCCAAAGGGGTGATGAGGTCAGATACTTCCCCATGAACCAGAATAGACAGTGGGGTGACAGAAAGGTTGTCTTGGAAATAGAATAAGAGAAACAAGGTGGCGGGCCACGATTGGGTATCCTACATACCTCCCATAGTTATTTTGATCTTTTTATGTGATCATTCTACACACTCTCAGGTGATCACAAGACTGGGCAACCATCTCTCTCATTGTGTCTCTTATACACCTGCATCAAGCAAGGTGTCCCTAAGTCCTAAATATTCTAAATAAATAGCACTTTCCAAGTATCTGCCTATTTCTGTAGGATTCCCTCAAGGAAATTATTAATTTCCTTACCATAGTCATTAATTCAGCAGACATTGATTTAGGGTGGAATTTGCTTCAATTGCTGGTATTTAAATAGCAACCTAAATGAAATTGTTAGTTTTCTGTGAATATAATCAAGGACACCAAGTTCTCTGGCATTTAAAATATTTCAATTATTATCCACTAAGCAAGACATCTATTTGCATATCGTGTTGGGAAACATAGGTATCTGGTATCATGGGTCCTTGTCTTGGGAAAGGTGGATCAGGTAGGGAAAGAATGAGGAGTTTTGACATCAAGTATTCTTATATGTCATTAGGTCTGTTGTGGATCTCTGAGCCCCGATTTTCTGTCCTGACAAAGACATTTCCTTTAAGAGAGTGTCATAAAACTTAAAGAAAGGATGTATTTAAAAGCACTTACCCCAAAATCCACACTCAAGTGTTGTGACTGTGCAGACAGCCCCACATACGCAAATGGTGTTACTGTTTCACATTGTCTTGTCATTGACTTTTGTCAGCAAGTAACTTGGGATTGTTTTTTTCCTCCTCCAAGAAAAGGATAAAATAGTGTTATGTATAAGAAAAACCCCATATTCTTCAGTATAGAAGGTTGTTTGAAAATTCTACCGTTAGAAATATTGTCATGCTTGTGGGTAATTAGGAATTATGATATGTATTAATGTCTTATTGGAAGGATTACAATGATATGAATAAAGTTGAAGTACATAGACCCACGTTTTCTTGACGTCAGCTTTTCTTTGAACACTCATGTGTTTTGGTGGCTGGCATTTCAGAATTGCAGTGATATTGATAGATATGGCAACCAGCCTGTGATGTAATTATTTTAGTAAAATAAAAACACCTCAGTAGCATAAGTGTAATTTCAAATGTTACTTTATTTTTGCTTCTAATCTTCCACTGGGAAAGTCTTTTCTACGCTAGCAGATTATCCAAAGAAAAGCAGAATCTGTTCCTTGAGAGCCCCAGCCCTAGGCACAGCTGACCTGACCGAGCCTCTGATTCCACCACCTACAAGCTGTGTGACCATGGGAGGCTACTTCCCTTAGTGGATAATAATTGAAATATTTGAAATGCCAGAGGGCTTGGTGTCCTTGATTATATTCATAGGCAACTAACAATTTCATTTAGGTCACTATTTAAATACCAGCAATTGCCTTGGTTTTCTTTGGTTTTAAATGATGGCTTCTCAATTGTGACTATTGAATGAGTTAAAAGATTAAAGTACTCAGAATGATGCCTTACACTTAGCAAGGGCTTTTAAAATGTTAGTAGTGATGGTATCTCATTGTGGTTTTGATTTGCATTTCTCTGATGGCCAGTGATGATGAGCATTTTTTCTTGTGTTTTTTGGCTGCATAAATGTCTTCTTTTGAGAAGTCTGTTCATGTACTTCGCCCACTTTTTGATGGGGTTGTTTGTTTTTTTCTTGTAAATTTGTTTGAGTTCATTGTAGATTCTGGATATTAGCCCTTTGTCAGATGAGTAGGTTGTGAAAATTTTCTCCCTCTCACACTGGTTAGAATGGCAATCATTAAAAAGTCAGGAAACAACAGGTGCTGGAGAGGATGTGGAGAAATAGGAACACTTTTACACTGTTGGTGGGACTGTAAACTAGTTCAACCATTGTGGAAGTCAGTGTGGCGATTCCTCAGGGATCTGGAACTGGAAATACCATTTGACCCAGCCATCCCATTACTGGGTATATACCCAAAGGACTATAAATCATGCTGCTGTAAAGACACATGCACACGTATGTTTATTGTGGCATTATTCACAATAGCAAAGACTTGGAACCAACCCAAATGTCCAACAATGATAGACTGGATTAAGAAATTGTGGCACATATGTACCATGGAATACTATGCAGCCATAAAAAATGATGAGTTCATGTCCTTTGTAGGGACATGGATGAAATTGGAAAACATCATTCTCAGTAAACTATCGCAAGAACAAAAAACCAAACACCGCATATTCTCACTCATAGGTGGGAATTGAACAATGAGATCACATGGACACAGGAAGGGGAATATCACACTCTGGGGACTGTTGTGGGGAGGGGGGAGGGATAGCATTGGGAGATATACCTAATGCTAGATGACGAGTTAGTGGGTGTAGTGCACCAGCATGGCACATGTATACATATGTAACTAACCTGCACAATGTGCACATTTACCCTAAAACTTAAAGTATAAAAAAAAAAAAAAAGAAATCAACTGAAAAAAAAAAAGTTAGTAGTGATGAAGACGACGAGGAGGAGGAGAGAAAGGTGAGCTAGGAAAGGGGATGAGAAGAAGGCAGAGGCATAGGTTGAAGTCCCTCGCTTTTGAATCGCCTTGTTTAAACCTCCCTTAAATCAGTTGCAATAGAATGTTACTTGATAATTTTATATTATTTCCTTGTCCAGATTGTGCATTGCTTAAATGCAAGTGACTGGTTGTAGGAGTTTGCTAGGACTGCGGTAACAAAGTACCACAAACCTGGTGGCGTAACCAACAGAAATGGATCATCTCAGTTGTCAAGGTCAGAAGCCTGAGATCGAGGCGTCAGCACTCTTGGTTCCTTCTGAGGGCTCAGGGGGAGAAATCTGACCCATACTTCTCCCATGCTGAGTTTGCTGGCAATCTTAGGCATCCCTTGACTGGTAGAAGCACCATCCTGACCTTGCTGTCATGATCACATGGCAGATCCCACAGAACTAGGTAAATCCGCCTGTGTGCCTGTCTCTGTCTCTGTGTTCATTGTCCCTCTTCATAAAGACACCAGACATATTGGATTAGGGCCCACTCTAATAGCTCATTTTAACTTAATTAAAATGAGTGCTAAGTGTCAAGCACAGCTCTGAGTAATATAATGTTTCAACTCACTTTAAAGACTCTACCTCTGAACATAGTTACATTCATTCATAGCTACTAGCAGTTAGGAGTTTGATGTCTTTTGGGGAAACACAGTTCAATCCATAATGCGCATCTTATTTAACTTCCTATCCCTCATAAATGATATGTAACACCTTCTGCATCTCAGAGACTCAAAAACATGTTGAAAGAAATGACTGAATAAATGAAACTGTTTTGGTTAGAAAGTTGCAAGTAAAATAAGAAGGGAAAATTATTCTCATGACTTCTAGCATTTCAGATTGAGCAAAAATCTATTGGGCGATAGTTCTGGATATAGAATATATATATATATACTCTATATATCTTCTCTCTCTATATATGTATTATATGTATATTCTATATATATTCTATATATATTCTATTCTCTCTATATATAGAATATATAGAGAATTATATAGAGAATATATATATCCATTTCCATATATATAGAATATATATGCTATATATAGAATTCTATAATATATAATTATAGAATTCTATATATATAGAATTCTATAATATATAATTATAGAATCTATATATATAGAATTCTATATATATAGAATATAGAATTCTATATATATAGAATTCTATATATAGAATATAGAATTCTATATATATAGAATTCTATATATAGAATATAGAATTATATATATAGAATTCTATATATAGAATATAGAATATATATATATATATATATATATATATATATATATATATATTGCCTTTGGAGACAGAGTCTCGCCCTGTTTCCCAGGCTGGAGTGTAGTGGCACGATCTCAGCTCACTGCAACCCCCACCTCCTAGGTTAGAATGATTCTCCTATCTCAGCCTCCCGAGGAGCTGGGACTACAGGCGCCTGCCACTATGCCCGGCTAATTTTTTTTTTTTTTTTGTATTTTTAGTAGAGGCAGGGTTTCACCATGTTGGCCAGGCTGGTCTCGAACTCCTGACCTCAAGTGATCCACCCACCTTGGCCTCCCAAAGTGCTGGGATTATAGGTGTGAGCCAGTGTGCCTGGCCAGAACACTTAAATATTATATCCACTTGAGTTAGAATTTATTTTGCTTACATTGCATTTGGATAATGGATTATTTGACCCTTCCTCTTCTTCCTGCCTTCTTCTCCCTCTTTCCTATTTGCTTCTTATAAATCTCATACTTTTTTTCTTTATTAAGGAACCACATTTATAAAAAATTCTAACTTGTGTGTTTAATTTGGAATGGCCTACAGTTGTCAGAGCTTTGGTGGTAGCCTTGTCCCACATCTTCCTTTTGTGATGGTGGATATCCCAGAGGAGCTGAATGAGTCTCCCAAGTTCACTCAGTTAATTAGGGGGAGAGCTGGAGTTTGACCTGGTGCTCATGACTCCCAGGAGGAACATTTTCAGGAACTTAATTGCCTCTCAACAATGCAGGATCAGGCATGGAGTTCTATACCATCCATAAAGGAAAGCTTGGCCAAAATACACCTAAACTATGCTCAGCCATGTATCTCTCTCTCATCCATTTCTTTCTTGGATCTAGGTTTGTCTTGTTTAATAATCATGTTTCCTCATATTTGTCTAGATTTGGTCGCATACATAAGTCATACATTTTATGTAAATATCATTAACGTATTCATTGAAAGATAGTATGGATTCTAAGTATAAACATCCGGCATCTTCTGCATCAGTGCCCCTGTGCCTAGAGAAGGAAAGTGTGGAGAAGCTTGAGTTGGAGACCTTCCTACTTTTTGTGCACAAGCGGCTGCCCATGTTTATGAAAATTAATGGTAGACAACTAGGGAGTTAATGTAGTAAAACAAAAATGTTCCTCCATTTAAATAAAATTGTAAGCAAACACCTCCTGATTTTGTTATTTGTAAGCATTTGGTTTCAGGTCGCTTACGGTGATTTTGTGTCCCTTACAGTCCTCAGAAAACCCCCTTTTCCCACTCTAAATGCTGAACATATGTCAGGAGTCAGCAGAAACTACTCAAAGCTGCAATTTGTTAAAAGTATAGATGTGTGAATAGATTTTTCCACACACAGAGACAGAAAAATTCTAACTAGTGGCACATGTCACATTCAAATAATCAGCACTACAAAAATGTCCTAGTTTAAAATACAGGCTGGAAGAACTGAGCAAGGAAGGAAGACAGGAAAGGAGGTCAGAAGATACAAAAAATGAGCGAGGAAGTAAAAGAAAAATACAAGTCCAATACACTTTTTTTCATTTATACCAACATTTTAATTTTTTCAGGTTAGTTTGCAAAGTAAAGAAACTATTAACATTCAGAAGATTTTTTTCTATGAGTTTCTTTAAATTCCAAGCAGACTTTTATTTTTTTATTTTTATATATCTTCAAACTTACAGAAAAGTTGTAAAAATACTGAGAATAACTTCTATACCCTTCATCAAGGGTCAGTAATTGTTTAATGTTTTGCCACATTTACAAATACTTTTCTCTCCTTGTCTTCCCCTCTCTCTTTGGGTTTATATTAGTACTATTTTCTCAAACCATTTGAGAATTAGTTTGACTATTATTCCAGCCCAGAGTGACTTTCATGGTTATAGTCTCTCTTTTTCTGTTATCCAGTGGCTGGAAAAATTACCTATAGTTCCTGGATTTACCAATCATCTCTAAAACATATAACAAATCTAAACCTCATTCTCACTGAAGGAATGTGTCTCCCTTGGCAGTCACTCATTTCTTTTGCCTCCTCCTTCCTCTTGTTTTTGATACTAAATTATTACATTACACCTTTTTAGGTTTTTGGAGCTTGGCATTTTATTAAATAGAAATGCAATGGAAAGACAACTGGAGTAGGAGTCTATAGAGTTATGTTGTAATTCTGATGGTATATAAGATTACTCTTATGTTCTAATTTTTTTTATTTCCTCTTTGTTGAACCTTTGGGTCTCTAAGAATCCATGTATTCAATAGTATGAAAGGTAAAATGCATATCTTGACAGGGTTGATGAAAAGATAAAATGGCATAATACAAATTTATGTATATTAAATATGCTTCATTTCCTTGATTTAAAAAAAAAATATAATCCTAAGCCTTTCAAGAGGTATAAAATGGTTGCCTCCTTAAATGAAATATGTTAAGTTTAGAATATTAATGTAGTTTTCTAACTGTCTAAACCATTTTAAAAGTTCTTAATAAAGATGAGAGTTCCCTGCTTGCGTTGACAAATAGACCTGCTTTCCTACCACATTTAATACTGGTTGTTTCCACTACTCTACTAAATGCAAGGTAGACTACATTTTAATCATAATTTTCTTTGTCTCAGATGTTTGTACTTTACATGCTCTGTTAAACGTTTCCTGTGATTGGAAAATGTCTTAATGTTTTTAATAGGCTTTAAATTTCATTGGATTTCTTCAGTCTGAGATAAACTGAATTCTGCTTTTTATTATATGGGACTACATTAAAGAGATTCTTCTTAAGGCAAAGCCTATGATATTCTTCAATAACTGTAGATTTGAAGATGTATTAACAAGAACTGGAGTTTCTCTGAAAGGGTTAAATGTTTATTTCATTCATTTCACAGAGTACGGTATGAAGTCTTCAACAGAAACTTGATTTCCATCAATCACCCCAATAGTTGGCTAATTATCATGTTTTTGTCTATACAGACATGCTTAATCACAAACATGCACACGATCATGTTCATAACAAAAAGAAAGATGCAGTTGTCTTATATTTAACATTCACTAGTTTACTGTCTATTACATTTGTTCCCATTTCTGATTCAGAGAAAAAAGAGCTAAGTTATACTTAATGTTAGCACCTAAAATTATCCTATAGCTCATATAAGAGAGGCAGACAGAGTTGACACAGATTGAGAGTCTCAGTGGGCTATAGCTAGGAGGGTTTTGATAGGCATTCAGCTGCCTTCAATCAGAGGCAGTGATCACTGACAGTGACCCCAGGCATATAAAACTACAGTTTCTTTGTAAAGATCTCCAGAGACAGGGATAGTTTTACTAACTTTCTCAGCCCAGATGAGTGTTTCTTCTTTATTTCTAACCTAAATTCTAGTACCGTTTTCCAGGGAGGTCATTTTCTTTTGTTCTGTCTCAAAGTTGGCTAGGTAGAAGTGTTGAATTTTAGAATGGAAAGGAACATCATAGGTCGAATGTTTTAACTTCTTCAATTGAGGTATGAAAAATCTGAGGGTTAAAAAGGATGAGGAATTTATCGAGGACCCGGTTGAAAAGGCAGAAGAGAATTCAGATTTATTTTCCATTATACTGCATGACTTCTTCTCCCAATTAATTGACTATGAAAAATCCATCTGCCAGACTTGGCTCCTCTAAGCCCTTCTGTCTTCCCACATAATTCTTTTGTAATGCTAATTTTCATTCTCCACTGAATGAACTCAATTTCGCATACACTTTTAAAGCCATGAACTTACACTTACCTGGAGGCCTTTAGAGAGGACTTGGCCAGGGCTAAAAACATTGATATAATAAATCCTGAAACAGCCACTCTGGCTATCCTAGTATGTAGACATAAGTTATGTCATCCCATCAGGGAGAAATCTGAATTTTAAGATCAACGTTGCTGTGCTGAGGTCATCGTATGTGCCCACTCTTTTCATTCGCCATCTTAGCCACAGCATCACTGAAGAAATCAAGGAGATTAAATTTCAACAGAGAAGAGGGGAACATTTAAGAGTAGGCAAAAATGCAGTGAAATGAGGGTGTAGTCAATATAGACTGCACACATTCCATTCCAGAGAGTCAGTTTATGTAACTGGAAAATGTCTGCATTTTTAGTAGCTCTTAATATGCTGACATGCTACCAAGTAATTCACAAATTTTTCTGGTTTTCTGAGTTTCATAAAGGCTCATGATTTTTAAAAAAAAAAAAGATGGAGTAATTTTTTTAATGTAGTATTCCAGTTAACAAAGTGATATGCCCATAGGAAAAAGTGACCTGGAGCTTTGTGGTCAAAACATGTTTTCTTTTCCTTTTTTAAAAGATGTTTAACTCCGTTCATTTCATTGATAGACATTAGTATTTCTTTATCTCAAGCCTCCACTAATTATTACTATTTTTAAAACTTAAACTACAACGTTTTGGCAAATACGTTAGACTCAATTTCTATGGAAGTAACTGTCCACTGGACTTTGAACAATGTGGCAAAATATTGGAAATATATAGTTGCATGTTGGCCAGATTATTGGCACTTCGACCAGATATGTTCACTATACATATGACTATAGTTATATGCACTGAGCCCTGCCACCACCTACCCCCTGCAAAGGAAAGTCATGACTCTTTTCTCTGGAATTCAAAGCTTTCTGTCAACATAATCTATGAAGCCATTCATTCCAGTCCCACTGCCCCTAATCCCACTGCATCTCAACACAAAGAATGACTTTTCCTGTTCTTGAAACACTCCTAGCATGTTACAGTACCTCATTTACGCCTCTGGTGCCATTCTTTATTTGCTTATAAGCATTTGTTTACAAGTCTAAGATTATCTCCTGACTACCCTTTTATCTAGTCACGTTCTCTTTCTGTCTCATACTTCATTTTATTGTTTCTGTCTCTCTCAGCATGGCTTCACTGTCATATCTCTGTGTTTTCCTGTCTCCATGTTGTGCTTTCACCAATAGTCCCAAGTCATAATCAGTTTCTGCCATTGGGTATTTTCAAGTTAATCATTCACCTTTACATTTGCCTTTGTAAATGGCCACATTAGAAGTCTGTTCTTTTCCATGCCAGCAGAAATTCTCCCTACCCAGCTGTTATAATTAGAGGAATTGCTCCCCGAGTTTTCATATCAGATCAGAACTGTTATTTGTTGTTTTGCAAGGTCTGCACACATAAAGACTTTTTAAGCAAAACATTTATGGTCTAGGATTAGAAATGCTTCGACATGCAAACGTAGACTGTGATAGCTGTTGTGACAATTTTTGAAAAACAGCAAATTTCTAAATATCACCTAAAATTTAATTTTTCAGGAAATTTTGCTTCACCGATGAAGGCGTACTGTATTATTGCCTATTTTCTGAGTTGCTGACATTACCTGACGTTTGCAAAGTACTAACAAAGGCATGGCATGGTGATTTGTATCTTGTAGGACAAGTCCTTCCAGGCTGAGAGTTCACATCTAAAACAGATCTTGGGAATTTATTATTATTCTACCAAGTACCAGAGACAGTCAGCTGAAATGAAACATTTTCTGGACTTACACCCATCCCTGTAAATTCCTACGATGTCAGGGGACACGGGAGTGTTAGTTGCTGGCATTTGCAGTGTAGTCTTCTAGACTCTGCATCATAACTCTTTGCTCCTAGTTAAATGTTTTGGATTTGCCAAGGTATGCGTGTTCAAGCACACACATGTAGCCCCACAGAAATTTTTCCTAAGCAAATAGCTGTATGTGATATAGGGAGATTATATTTTTCCTAAACATCAATGGAAATGTACACTATGTATGTAATGATTGTATTTTATCACTGAATATTTGGGAAATATAAAATGGGAAAAGTGCACTGCCCATGCTAAGTCCAGAGTATCATATATTATAAAATCGGTGGTTCTGTTCTGCAAGGGATGAAAGGATAAAAAGAAAATAAAAAGAAGCTCAGCCATACTGTAAGAGAACTGTAAAATAGAATTAAATATGGTTAAATAAAATGCTAAATTCTGTAATTATATGGTTATTACAGTAAACGGGCTTTAAATATATGTTCTTCATTAGCCAGGGCTTCAAAGCTGAAAGATTTCTATGGAAGGTGATGCTCTTATGCACAGTCTTGAAGTCAGTTTCAAGGAATGATGTCTTGTGAGGTTGAGAGTGCAACAAACATGTTTTCAAACAGTGATCTCTGTATAAGTAGTATAATCTCAAAAATCACTGATTATACTACTTTTCCATGTATCTGGTCTTCCTGGTTTTAGTAAATCCCCCAATTTACTTAGCAATGCAAAGATGTATTTTTCATGATTTTAAGACTGTTGCATTTTAGAGGCTTCAGTTTGTGTCCTGATATTTGTGGCAATAAATAGAAGACACACACACAAAAAGGCTTTTTGTAGTTGAAAGGGCTTATATCTTTGAAACTAACTCTGTCCTTTAACACATTTCATTTAAATAATCACTTTCTATCTTGTCCACAGAAGGTCTTTACAATATGACACTATGGATTAATTTTATGTCTCCTATTAGGGTTCTGTCTTTCTCACAACAATTTAAAAATGAAAGATATAGATAACTGAGAGTATTTGTTCTATTTGTAGGTCTCATGTTCTTACTGTAAATCCCACAGAGTTTGACAGAGCTCTCTTTACATGCATTTCACTGTCTTTCAATATGCTCACCTCTCTGTCTCCCCAAGCCACAATTCATGGATTCACTGTCAGAAAGATTTCTATTCATTGACCATAGATTAGGAGAAAGTCCACGTTCGCTGATCCCCCTGAAGCAGATGTAGTTATTATTTCTTCCTAGTCCCTAGATGTAGTTATTATTTCTTCCTAGTCCCTATATCTAGTTACGTAATCCTTGTGTTCCTTATGATAGCATAAGGATTTGTTTATGTTGCCATCTTTTTCCTATAACTAGAGTTAACTACTCAAGTTAAGTATATATTTCAATTTTGAAAGTAGCATCATATTATGCATAAGTTACTCAAAGTCAACCATACATATGGACTTGAAATACTTACGAATAAATGGTGGCAGAACATCTGAGCATGTGCCCAGAGTGAGCATCAATGGGAGGCATTGGCCTGTCCCCCACTGTCAGACTCAGCTCTGTGGATCCCTTATGCTATAAGCATCTCTACACAGTGACTACACTTTGCTGTACAGTAGGTGTAGCAATATGAAATTGTAATACACATCGCCCCCTAAATGCATGTCTCCTACTTCTTCTGAAATACAATGAGGTAGGGGCAGGGGTTGATTGGTTTAATGCTAGAGGAAAAACTAGATCTGTTACCTGTGTTAAAATGATATATTAGTCTTCAAAAAATTCATAGGTTTAAGAAGTGCTCAAGAATACTTTTGATACATTTAACTTCTGCCTTGCTTGCTAATTTTAGAACTTGGTCACCCCTAATTAGAGATGCAACTGTATTATACACCCAGCCACACTACAGGTGCTTAATACATATTTGTTGTTGAAAGCCTCAATCGTGTGTATGTTTCCGTATAGACGAACAGTCATTAGGATAATCGTTTGTCCGAGTTTGGCCAGGACACTTCTGCTTCACACAAGTTGTTCCAGTGTAAATATTAATAGCACCCTCTTTTATCCTCAAAGGTGTCCCAGCTTGGAGGATAAATTATATAGTCACCCTAGCTATAGTGATATTTGAAGTAATTTTTGTAAGTAATTTGGGGATTGGCATGCATGATGTAATAGAAACAAACAATGCTTCAGGCAAAAGACTAAAACCATGATGAAACGTGCTTAGTGATGCTCCTTGCTCTCGGAGTCATGCTGGTCAGATCTGCTGGCCTCACGTCTGTTCTCTCCCTCTCCTCAACTGTCTTCTTTCCTGTTACTATTACTATTTGCACTAAAATAAGACTCTTTCTACAGTCCTTTTGTTTTCTCAGAGTAGTTTGAACATTCCTACCCAGGCGTCCAGTAGCACATACCCTTTGGCTTCCTGAACATAGTCCTCACATGTATTCACCAATCCTCTTCCTTTTCTGGGTCTGAATTTGACCTGTTGAAGCCATAAGCACTCCTGCCCTTGTGGGCTTCTGTGTTGAAGAGGATCTTTATTTTTCCATTTGCCATTTGTAAAACTAATATTGTACAGGTAATTACACCGACAAGTGAAGCTTGACCTTATAAAAAGGACTGCTAATGTGCTGAAGGGAGGAAAGTCCTAGATGGGTTATTAAGGTAAAGAGAGCAGAGGAAAAGAGAAGAGGCACAAAGATGAAATGAGGATGTGATAGCAACCTCTGACGCCTGTTTTCTGAGGGCAGAGAAGAATACTGGAAAAAGGACAAAAGAAATTTGGCACCATATGGAGCTTAATTGCTTTTTTTCTATTACCTGTATCTAAAATACTTCAGCAAAGATTAGCTATAAGCCTAAAACCACACCAAATGAGCAATAAATTCTATAGCTCAGTGACCATGAATAGATCATAACGTTGCCAAAGAAAATTTAAAATATTTTAAAACGGAATACATTTAATTATATGCAAATGAGTCATATCCTGCAGGGTAATTAGGTGGGTCACATAAATGATTATAATAAGTGAGTATTCTTTTCACGTGCAGAAAAGGTGAGCTCCTGGGGACTGCTATAGAAAAGGTGGGAGGGGTGAGGAATGCTGAAAGAAGCAGAAAGTCTTGCATTTGTAATTCAGGGACACAGATGATCGAAACACTGGGCCAGCAGAAAATCTGAGGCATGATTCAAAGAGAACACTGACAACAAGACAGTTTGTGTGTCCTACAGAAAAACGAGTCCTAGGAACCTGGCCACCAAGCAACTACTATAAGGTCAAGCATTGATTTCCTAGTGACTGTTACCATTCCAATGTTCAATCAATGCTGGCAACTGCTTTCTACCTCTGAACACTTTTCTTGCTAGTCTTAGGTTTTATGACTTCTGAGATATGAGACTGAATTTGTTTGAGTTTACTATAATGGGATTTTGCATTATGTATGCTCAGTAGTAAATAATATGTATGCTTAATAGTAAATTATTTTGGGAAAATGTCTATTATTGCTACAATTTAACTTAGGCTAACTCAAAGTTTCTTTGACTTGGTAAGCAGTTTAGATACTGGAAAAAAAAATCAGTGCAGATCTTTGACCTGGAACCCAGTATAAGAGTATATAGAGATTACTTTTTTCAGTTCAATCGGTGGCCAACTGGGTGATTTCCTGGTAAACCACTATCCCCTTATGCCATGTTTACAGTGTATTCGGGGTGGATAACATAATGCAATGAGAAAAAAATATAAAGTAAGGAATTTAAATAGCTTTTTAATTTTTATCTCCTTATTGTATATGCCACTTAAGTTTTTTTTAAATCAAAGGAGAACTAGTACCACTGAAAGAAGTATTAATTTTCATCCCAAATACCAAGGGGACACCAAACTTGGACTTCCCTGATTTCATAGGTTCCTTACAGGAAAACATAATTAATCCATTATATTTACCAAGGAGGACTTTTCCACTTAAGCTCCACACTTGAGATTGTAAATTTCCCACACTTGACAGCGTAAACTCCTCATTACAAGGAGACCTAGAGGATAATTGCCCCGATAATGGCATCTTTGTACCAGTTTATGTAGACATAAAACGTTTAAAACTACTGAACTCAGTTAGACTATTTATTATCCATTGTAAAAACACATATTCTTGATTTTCTCTAAATATAAATAGGTTTGAATAGTTAAGATTATGATAAGAAAAAAGCATGCCATTTTAGGGGAAAGGGCTCTGTTATGTGTGCATGCTGACCTATGTGTTGCAACAATTTGGTTGATATACATGCACAAAATATTACATTTACAACACTGCATGAATGATTTAAATGCAGGTAGCAATGCCTTTGACTTCAATCCATGATTTCTTGCAGTATTATTTCAATACCATTCTTCTGAATACCTTTTAACTATCAATTTATAAATATGAGTCTTGTAGCTATCAAAGTTATATAATAGAGCCAGTCAAATTTCTATAAATTATATATTAATAATTATATTAGTGAATAAGAGTTATTGTATATGCATCACTGAGGGAAATAAAATAACTGACACTAAATATATCTGTTTTAAGTAACTGAGAAATAAGAAAAAGTTGTCTTCAAATAATAAAATAAGCTATGAGAAATTAGGGATTGGTTTTTCATAATGTATTTTAAATGGGGGGAAATAACAAATATAAAATGGCCACAATAATTTCTGTGAATTTCATAGAAGAATAGGGTAGAATAACTGAAAACTAGTTTATAATTTAAAACAAACTTAGAATCCTTTTAAAATAAACATACTCAGTATTTTCTTTATAACAGCATATTTGAAATATCATCAGGTGTCCACTTTACATTGGAATTAATTGAACTGGTATTTACATTTCCAAATAGTTATTTCTCATTTGCCAAGAAGAGATTGAGGCTTGGTTTTCCTTCAATAATATCTTCATTGGGCATTAAATCACAAGTATTTATTAAACTGCTGGAGTTAAAGGGACACAAAAACAGATCAGCCATTCTTCCCGAGTGAAATTGATTTTATTTTCTCCTAGCTCGGTTCTCCTAGCTCGGAGAGTAGGTTCTAGCCTTATTTCTTTAGGCAGAAAGATCCTTGGAGTAAAGATAGACTTCTAATTTGGTTTTCAAAGCATAGAGCATACATTACATTTTCTTCATTTTGAGTCTGTACACATGATGTGATCGTCAAAATGATGTATCATTAACCTATGGCTTTCTTTAATATTCCATTAACTATAATTCAATTTCAGCAACAAAAAGAGCAGTTGGGAAAACACCATAGACATAATCAATAAGGAAACTCTGTATTTGAATTACGATACCTCATTTTCCATGATGTGGTTATTATGCATTGCATGCCTGTATCAAAACATCTCCTGTACTCCATAAATATATACATCTACTATTTACCCACAAAAATTACAAATCAAAAAATACATATATATGTTTTCTGGGAGGCTATCCTAAACCTCCCTTCCAGTTTTCTGTGGCCTGTATTAAGCCAGGAGCACTGGTATTACTTTTTCATGAGAGTCATAATTGGCCCAAACCCAATCTGTCTTTCTATTTCTAAATGTCGCCTTCAAGTACTAAATTCTATTTTTCCTTAAAGTTAAAATCCAAGACTTTTCTCAGGATCACATTTGTATGTCTATAAATTAGACTTCACATGGGCCATGATTGCTAGAAGGAATCAAAGAGACCCTAACTTTGCATTCAACTTAAAATTAATAAAAGGTTTTGAATAGAGTATATTAAAATTGCATGTTTCATCAGACATGGAACAGTGCAGTGAAATGGGTGTTAAAATTATTAGGTTCTAGAAATTAGTAGAGACACACCATTTGTATTATCACATCTTTCATGTTAATTTAAAGAAGTAGAGTTCAGCCTTGACTACACCTTGGGTGACTTTTAAATTATATTGATGCCTATGAATCTAATATAATGGTTTGGGAAAGGGTCTGGGCATCTGTGTCAATAATTTTGAAACCTCGCTTGATATTTGTAAGAGATACCCTGGCTTCCTCTACTTCTAGCTCTAAAAGCAGACAAAAACGTGTCTGAAAAGAAGTGGAAAATACAAGCTTCTGCCTCATTGATTACTGCTGTCCATTGGAATTTTTGCTTGGCACAAATTGTTTATCAACTTTTTCATTATTTAGTTTTAATTAGGTATAACTTATTTGCATTAGTTGCTTCTCTTGAAGAACTTTTGTTTTTTCCTGAGTTAGCTGCCTAGTTCAAGGTCATATTACAGCAATGTTTATTTACATGAGGATTTTGTTTTCGGTCTACTTGACACAGTGCCAGAACTTCTTGCTTATTTATGTTAGATCCTTATAAGAACAGGAGGGTAAAAAGTACATTTACTTTAGAAGAGTTCTTATGAAGGTTATGTGATTACCAAGTGACCAAAATTCCTTGCATAAGCACTCAGTTCTACCAGCAATTCTCTTTCAAATATAAATTTTAATCTTTGGATAGTGACTCCCACGCATATTTTGGCTTTGGGATGAATCACTGTGCCTGGAGCAAAATCTTTGTCAAGGATGGAGCCCAGCATCCCAAAGAGTGGCTGGGAATCACAGGGGAGCCCTCTGTCTCCAGGTCACCTCTTAGGGGAATAACAGGACATCACAGAACGAAACCGAGGGCTGCAGGAAGTTGCAGGGTCACAGATGAGACTTTTTAAAAATATATATATATGAACAGGGTTAAGAAGAAGTCCCTATTGAGGACTGTATATGTCAAGGTTCTCTAGAGGGATAAAACTAATAGGATAGGTGTATACATAAAGGGGAGTTTAGGAATATTAAGCAATATTGACTCATATGATCACAAGGTGAGGTTCCACAATAGGCCTTCTGCAAGCTGAGGAGCAAGGAAGCCAGTCCGAATCCCAAAGCTGAAGAACTTGGAGTCCGATATTGTAGGGCAGGAAGCATCCAGCACCATGGGAGAAGGACACAGGCCGGAAGACTAAGCCAGTCTAGTCTCTCCACGTTCTTCTGCCTGCTTTTATTCTGGCTGCACTGGCCACTGATTAGATAGTGCCCACCCAGATTGAGGGTGGGTCTGCATTCCCAGTCCACTGACTCAAATGTTAATCTCTTTTGGCAGCACCCTCACAGACACACCCAGGAGCACTGCTTTGCATCCTTCAATCCAATCAAGTTGACACAATATTAACCATCGCAAGGACAATCAGAATATATTTCAGGATAAATTGAAAATTGTGAAAGTGATTATCATTAGATTATTTTAAGGAAGTTTGACTTAGGAGTTTGTTAGCCATGAACCCAGGTATATAGGTTGAGGGACCTTAGAGTTTATAAAGTTGTCTTTCTTAAAAGAAGAATTTCTCAAAGATCAATATAAAAGCCTTTAAAACATCATTGTTGTTAGATATACGTCTCATATACAAATGCCCTAAGGGCATTTATGATGATAGCCATCATTTATTCAGCACATTACGCAACAAACTTGATTGTAAGTGTTTTCCACACATTCTCTCATTTTATTCTCACAACAAACCTTATCTTTTCAAGAGTCTGAGACTTAAGGTAGCAATTCCCTAGAGTTCACACAAGTAATAACCGGCATAGCAGAGCTCACATTTAAACTCAGATACACCTACATTTTTTTAGTTAGGCCAGAAGTGGCAAATCTGACAGATAATGAGAAAATAACTAGAGAATATTAAAATGTAGATAGCCATTCTAACAAAACATGACCAAGATGGCACAAATACACACACACAAACACACACACACACACACTCACTCACACACATAGTACCAGCTCAGTCACACTTGAAAAATTCAAAATAAAAATATTAGCAACTAACTCCAGTGTTTGATTAGATAATGAACACGACATGCCTAAGTAGGATTTATTCTTCACGTAGTTTAGCCCAACATTATACTAAAAACATGAAGGAGTAAGTTCCTCTCATTATATTCATAGATGCTAAAAGAAAGTCTAATAAACTTCAGCTATCAATTCTAATTAAAAAATTGTGGGTGAATTGAAATATGAGCTCTATAAACATGAACTATTTATACAAAAATCATCATTAAATATTACATTAACTATAAAATGCAAATTCCAGTGGCATCAAAATGGTGAACTAATTAGGCATGATTTCTCTTCTGCCAGCTATCAAAAATCTTTTGCTGGTTCTACTTAATGCAATAGGACAATAAAATAAAATAATCATTATAAATACTAGAAATTAAAGTTTTAATTGTATATGATACTGTCATACACTTGGAAAAGATCAAATCCTTAACAATAACTAGGAACTAATAAGGTATATGAATACAAGATAAATACGTGCAAAATATGTATTTTTTATAATTTAGTTTGCCAAACAAGTTAGATATACGAGGATGAATTTATAAATCAGCCTTATTATTCTTCTTCTACTCCACTTCCAGTTGGCTCTACAAACTAATTACTGACTCCTTCGGTTGTTACCTCAGGTGGGTCCTCACTTTTTGTGCTTGTTCAGTCACAAAAACTTCCTGACATTTAAAATTCTGGTCCAGTATAGCACTAAATTCCAAATTCTTATTGCAACTAAAACATCTTTATTTATCTAATTTGGGCCTATCTAGTTATTGCTGAGAAACCTGTAATAACTAGTTGCTATTTTGGAGGGAGGAAAATGAGAGCATACAGTCAGGTAGAATCTTATTTGTCTTAGAACAGTCATAAGAGCCTTTTGTTCTTGGCAGATGCACATTTACCAGCTTGTTCTCTTGTTCTCTCCAGTTCCCTCACTGGAGACTTCAAATTGCTCAGTCTTTTACAAGCAAAGTGCTAATACCACAGTCATGTTCTGACTTACTGTCAGTCACCTCAGATTAGAGTAATTACTGCCTGTTTTAGAAACATATCACTGCACCAGGTCACTATTCTGCTGCTTACCACGATTATGGATTCTGCATCTGGTCTATGCAAACCCCCCATTTTTAAAAGTACAACTGGCTCCCAACACAGCCCTCTCTCTCTTTTGCATTGTACTTCCAGGCAGCCTGTAGCCTTTAGATTTCTTCCAGCAACAGTCAGACCCCATTGCTGTGGCTGTTAAATATCCAGGAACATATCTTAAGCTTTCTCAAGTTTTCTTGAAATCTTGTTTCCTGCTTGACTTTAAAGTAAGGGAGGCACATCCGCTGATTCCCATGATGGCAGGAGTGGGTAGCCGCAAGCACAGTGCCCTAACCATTCTCTCCAGAGACCTCCATCTTGCCAGTGTCTCCACTTTACTCACAGAGCTTATTGTGTATTTGAGCAGAGCTGGTTTCTCAGACCCTCCACATGTCCTGTTTAGGGGGGTTAGCACTGCACGTTAGGACCTGGGACCACGCTGTGCCTATTTTACCCTTGATATTCGGCTACAGCTAAAATCATATCAAAAAAAGTCATATCGATTACCCTGCTATATTGGCAATAACAAGATATAGTCGACCAATAAAATTGGAAAAATATAAGAGCAAGACACTGCAAACGGCATATAAACATATTCAGGGAAATGAAAACTAAAACAACAATAAGATAACTTGATTTTTGTCCTTGAGGTAGGCAAAAATTAGCAATTGAAAAAATGTGCAACTGTCCAGTTTCATCAAGTTTGTGAGAAACTGGATATTGAAAAAGGGAAATATAAATCAATCTCTCTCTTTCCCTCTCTCTCTCTCTATTTCAGTCTCTCTCTCTCACACACACACACATACACAACCTTGAAAGGCTGTGCAGAAGCAGCACTATTACTTTATCTTCAAAGGTTATTTCCAACTCCAATGTATCAATCTAAAGAGTAAATTTGAAACCTTGTTTTGAAATAATAAGAGAAGTTGAATGTAGATTTATCATAAATGATTTTAAATGCAGTGCTATCCTTTGTCATGATTTACAAATTCTTTCTCTTATTTCCAGATATCCATATGCCATCATAGTTAACCTCTGTTTCTCCCTGTGAACCAACAACAAATATGTTACGTCTAGTCCATGTGTGGCCTGTAAATATAAGTAATATTTACAGAATTTGCTTTGACTTGGTTAAGATTAGTAAGAAACTTATGGTACCAGAACATCTTAACCAGAATACTTAGGACCCTAACACTGTATTCCTCATTTGTAACTCTTGTGCTGGTTAAATATGAACTCTCATTCATATGCATTTATTTGTGGTTTATCACCATTGACATCTAGGAGGTTTTGAGTGACTGAGTACCTTCACCAGTCTGTTTCCCAACCTTTTTTTCTGGATTGTTCTGTAATGGAAAGGAAGAATTATGTCCCAAATGATTGTCCTGTTGAGAATGGAGATTTAAATGTATTCAGTTCTTTTTCCAGGTCTCCCTTTGAAATCCTATTTTAGAATGATACTCAGCCTTCTTATTTCCTGTTGAAAATAATAACACATACTACCTGCCACTTAGCACATATAAGTGGGTGTTTGGAAGAATCTTTTGACTGAATTTAATGAAACTGCTGAATTAAGTAAAAGCTTGTATCTTTTTCTCAGGTAGTGACTCTCTGTAGCTATGGACCACCACATATTTGCCATCCCTTTGCTGATGGTTTGATTTGGAATGTGTCATTTCGTTTGTGAAATGAGACATAGTCAAGGTACCCATGTGCTCAAGTGCTTAGATTACAACAATGTTTTGATGCAAATGTGCAAAGTACTCAGAGATCAACAATATGGTCTAATAACAGGCCATAGCAAAATAGAGCAAATGAATCCTGTGAAATCAGAGAGAATGCATCAAATAAAGATGTACTACCTAAAGTGCAAAATCTACTAGGAGCAATTTGACATTTCAGTTCAAGTTCTACAGTGTTTCACATTTTTTCAATCTCTATTGTAGTCTCACTTGGAGGTGATTGCTTGATCACTAGAGGAATATGATATTATTCGTTTCAGAAATGAAGCAGCTATGGTGTTCTCTTGTGAATAGCACTAGATATGAATTAGGATTATGATCTTGTTTGTGTAGAATGTTTCATTACATTTCAGATATTTGTGTCAGGATATAACAAAGTGCATTCATCAGCTTAGGAGGCTTGCTAACTTCAGCATTCAACGTAAGTTTAGTTGCCCCAAGTCTACAATTAAACAACAAGACACAACGACAAGCTTTGAATTTTAATGGAAATTGGCAAGATGCTGAATAGCAATGAAACCAGTGGGGATGAAGAATTACTTGCAAATTTGAACTGTGTGCAAACTAGCCAACATCAAGCAAATAGTCTTTATGATTTCTATATATGTATGTACATACATATATACACACATATGCATATATATACACACACCTATCTGTATGTATATATGTATATACACACAGAGCAGTATTTCTATATAGTCCTTTAAAAAATGTAGGCATCTTGTGTCTTTGCACAACTTGAAAGAGATTGTCTTCTCATTGTCTAGTTGTAAATTAAACTTGTAGACCTTATTTTTTTGTCTGAAGAACAAGAACCCTATTTCCTCAACTCTGTATCCCCAAGCATTGAATAGTTTATGCCCATAACGACTATTCAGTCAACGCTGTTGAAAATATGTTTTAACTGAGAATCCACTCCTTTTCCTTCACAAGCTAAAAAGCACATACAAAAGAGCAATGAGGCTGATAAATCTGACTTTTCAGAGGCATTTATCAGACAGAAACTTCCCATTCTGAAAAGTATTTGTGTATCAGAATAGTTCAGACTCATGGCTGCACTGATCCTTTAAAAGCAAATAAGCTCTTAATGCCATACCTGTTTAGAAAGGTGCAGAATGGCGTATGCACTGCGTGGAGAGACCCTACCTCCTACCCACCCTGGCCTGACATGAGTGATAGGAAAAAGTGGAAACCTTCTCAGCCCTGGGCTACCCATGCTAGACCTCTGATCCCAGGACAGTGAACTACTGCTTTTCCTCGTGTGTGGTTTCTTTCTGGTGTGATGGCAAAGAGATCCGGCAAACAAAAGTAAATTCATTTACAGACAATTGACTAGAATTTGTGAGAAAACCACAGAAGAATGGCAACCCTGGTAGTTCTTTTTAAACATATAGATTCCAAACTCTTTTATGAATAACTCAAGTGCTTCTTTTTATCTTAATTTTGTGATATAAACTCATCCCACACTACTCCTAAAACCTTTCTCGAGAATTCTTATGTCTTTCTATCTCATTACTCTTCATTTAAAAGTTCATGTCCTTTTCACTCTTCAATATCATTATCATGGAGCAGTGGTCCCACTGCCAGGGTACATGAAAGCGGGGTAGGGAGGGATAATTTCAGTCTCAGCTGCTACCTTCATTCTACTTGCTTTTACTTCCACTCCGTTCTTGGGTTCTCTCAATTCTTGGGGTTGAAAATGCCAACCATGCTGCAGGTCATCGTGTCTTGTCACCTCCTCTATCAAGTCCAGCTGATCTCTACAATTTCTTCAGAAGTGACCAACTCAAGCTTCTTCTTCCTAGATTTAATGACGTTCCTTCCCTTTAAATATCTGAGTTCCCCACCTTTTCAATACTTCCAGTGTGAGTTTCCTGTGGCTGCGGTAACCGATTACCACAAAATTCATGGCTTAAAACAGCAGACACTGATGCTCACACATTGATGCTTCTCCAGGCCAGAGGTCAGAGATCAGTTCCAGTCTGTTCAAATCAAGCTGCTAGCTGGGCCGTGCTCTCTCTGGAGCACTTAGAGAATAATCTCTTCCTTTCCTTTCCTGGTTTCCGGTGGTTTCCAGCATCCCTTGGCCTGTGGACACATCACTCAATCTCTGCCTCTGTGGTCACAGTGCCTTCTCTTCCGCGTATATCGGATCTCCCTCTGCCTTTCTTACAAGGAGACATATGTGATGGAACTTAATTCTTACCCAGATGATAAAGGATAATCTCCCAATGCCAAATCCTTAACTTAATTGTATCTGCAAAACTTTTTTTTCTAATAACGTAATCTTTACTGGTTCCAGGGATTAAGACCTGATATATTTGGTGGCCATTATTCATTCTACTTTAAATCTCAATCACACACTATCATGCCCAATATTGGCAGCTTATTTCTACCAATCCTTCTCCATCAGCACTGACATGCTCTCTGTTTCTCTGCAATCTTAGATTTTACTCTAGCACAGAACAGTTGTGCCTATTTGAGCTTGACAGCAGAATGCATTGATAATTGGTCTTATTTTAAGCCAGGAATTGATCTATCAACTTTCTAGCTCATTGACAGGTGAATTGAGGCAAAGATCTATGCAGAGTCTGGTACAGTAGAAAAGTAAATGCTTACTAAATGAGTGAATAATGAATTCTCAAATTTAGAAAATTCTTGAGACACCAAAGCCATTTTGTCTCTCCTGGGGAAATTCACTTTCCAATGGTCTAGGATTGCAATTTGGTCTCAGAGCTACAGAATCTTCCTGAATGTATGTTGCAGTGTTTTTGAATCCAGAGTTACTGCTAGTGCCTGGGTTTTCCACAACAGGAAATATTCATGAAGCGTATGATAGAAGATGAAATTGAATGGAATATCCTATAACTCTCTGATGAAAATTCAATAGTAACTAACAGGTTGGGTATGGTGGCTCATGCCTATAATTTCAGCACTTTGGGAGGCCAAGGTGGGAGGATTGTTTGAGGCCAGGAGTGCAAGACCAGCCTGGCCAACATAAATAAATAAATAAATAAATAAATAGTAACTAACATATGTAATACTTATTAGACGTCTGGTACTTTTCTAAGTGCCTGACATGTTTCATTTCATTCTCAAAAAATCATATGGGATGGTAGGGTAGGCAAAATAATGTCTCCCACCAAAATGTTCACATTGGAAAGGCAAAATGTACCCTATTACTGTTACCTTACATGGAAAAAGAGATACAGCATATGTAATTAAATTAACGACCTTGAGATGAGATTAGCCTGAATTATGCAGGTGGACCAGATATAATCACAAGATTACTTAAAAGTAGAAGAGAGAAGCAGAAGAGGATCGGAGTGATGAAATGGGATTTGGCTGCCATTTCTGGCTTTAGAGATGAAGAGAGGAGCCACAAGCCAAGGAATGCAGGCAGCCTCTAGAGCTGGAAAGGTGAAAAGGTAGATTCTCTCCCTAGAGCCACCAAAAAGGAACATAAGTCTGCCAACACCTTGATTTTAGCCAGTGAGACCCTTGATAGACTTCTCATCTGCAAAACTGTAAGATGAAATTGTGTTGCTTTAGGCCCCTAAGCTTATGTTACAATGCTAACAGGAGTTAATATAGGAAAAATTTGAAAATTTAGAAATTTCCTAAAAATTAGGAAAATGAGTCACAGAGAGAGGAAGTGACTTACTTAGGATCAAAGGGCTAGAAGGTGGTAGAAGCAGAGTTCAAATACACGAAATTTGCCTCTTGAGGTAATGTTCTCAACCTCACGTTAATTTGCATCTCAGCCCATGTACAACCGGTAACTAAATTTATTTCCTGAATTTAGTCCTTCTTGTCTCATACTGGAAACATTTGCTGCAGCTGTAAAATTCCAGCCTGCCAGGGACCTGTACTTCCCAGGGCACTTGGCAAATGATAGAACATCTGGTGCTGCTGACATAAACTCTGTGCTTTTCCTTCTTTCTATCCTTCATCACAACAATTTCTCTATTATCACTGCCTCCTCTCCCAGGCCCAGGATAACTGTAAGAGCCTCTCCCAAGATGATGATGATGACGTGGAGAAAAAAATCAAATGGTTGCTACTAGACTTCTCTAGAGCTACAAGTATGCTTTCCCAGGTTTCTGCTGCAGCCACTGTTTCATTTAAAGCACTGCAACTCTATTCAGTAGGCAGGGATGGTTCCTGTTACATACATTTTACATGTAAGAGAACTAATACTTCAGGAGATTCAGTCGCCTGCCTAAGGTCTCCCAGGGAGTAAGTGGTGGGAATAGTGGCCATCCCTATTCTCGCCCAGTGCCTGTGCCACAATGAAAAGGACAAAGGTTTTGAAGCCTATGATTCTAAGTCATAATACCCAGAAACATCACTTAAAAATTGTGAGCCTCATTTTCAGAACCTGAAAAATGGAGGTGAAGAGCCCACCTCATATATTTGCTATGAGGACTAAACAGAATAGTGGGCTGAAAAGTTTGCCTCACTGTGAAAATTAATGGAATGCTAATAGAGTTTTGAAATCTTAACCCCTAGTGAATCAAGAGTCTACTGTGAGTCCCTGATGGGGTCATTCAACCAAGGCAGTTATTTCTGAAATTCTTCCAACTCTAGCAGATCCTGGTATTTACTTTAGCCCTGGGTCATCAGTTTTCCTAATGAACCACATTTTTTTTATGATGACGATGCTGGAAATGGGTTTTAAATAGGGTAAATTCTTATTTGTTCTCAATACCTCCGGAATAGCTGAAGAGTGAACACTTTAAAGACTGATTGGCAATGCTGACTGGCTAGTGTATTCTTAGGTGGTACAAAAGCAGTATAATTCACTACTTTTTAACCACTATTAAAACTCCTGTTTTCAGGCTTTCAATGTTTGTGATTTATACAATTTTTATTCTCTTATTATGGTTGCTTCTTCTTTGTAAATTAAACTCAGGAGAAACCTGTAATAACACATTATGATACTGCACAGAACTGATTTCACACAGATTCAAAGCTAATATTACCCTGCTCTTTGACATCTGCATCTTTAAAGGTGCTTCTTCCACAGGGATGTCTAATAACCAGAATAGCTGTGTGCTAGCTGGTTTCTTTCCCAACTTTATGTATGCTTTCTGTAAAGACTTTTGGATGAGAATAATATTATTCCTTGACTTTGCTTTTTCTTTCTTCCTGGATGTCAGTGCTTACCTGCAATTAGATCTATCTCCCAGCCCAGGGATAAATAGCAAAAACTTGAATTTGGAAACACCAGAAACACAGCAGTTACAGACCCTGAGGGGCAGAAACCACAAATGAATTTCCCTGACCTTGACTTTGTTTGCTATCAGCAGTCTCTAACACCTAGTATGATATTGGTAATGAGTTTCTAATGAGAAGACAGGAAAGGTGTGAGGGAACTACAGTGGAGCTAGTTCTCTTTGCCTTCCATTCCTGAGTACATATATAAAAATAAATGCAACCACAGCACATCAGTAGACTTTTAAAAATACATGTTCCTTCTTTTTTAAAGCAAGAGATATTTTTATCTCAACCCAGCATGGATAATTGGAATAAAATTAGAGCATGTATGGAATTGAATTAACCTGTGGATTAAACTCATCCATTTGGGAGATCATGGTTATTACTGATTTAATCTAAACATCAGTGCTGGCTGTGTGGATATGTGGAACTCAGTGCTGTATGAATGTGAAGAATACAGGATGCCTTTTCAGTCTTCAATTTGGAAACTTCATCATGATAACACTGATTATCAGGTAAACTCAAACAGTACAAGACATGCTTTCTCTCATCTTGCAAAAAAAAAAAAGTCTTTTATTTTTAAAGTATTTGAAATAGTTCTATCGATTGTTTGACAATTAATGATTATCATGTGGTCATAGAAACAGTTACCAGGGACGAGTATGTTCATTTTAAGTGACTTGGAGGCAGGATCCAGTGTGCATATTCAATTCTCGATGAGCAGTCTTACAGAAATGATTTTCCTGCACTTTGCTTGACTTAGTCATGTAGACAAAACTTATTGGCATTTTGGACGTATTGGTGTCTGCAAATTGACTTGTAATAGGTAGTTCAACTATTGCATTACAAGAACTGCAAATCATCTATTCGTGGCTGTTGTTCTTTTTAAAAGAGTCAGAACAATATCTGTATGTGATATATATGTGTGTACGCATATTTACGATATATATGTGTGTTTTATTTGTAATGTATAAATTATTTATTTGAATGACTTGGGAGATTAAAGTAGTAGATTTCATAATAATTCAGACATGATTTTGAAATTTATATCCTGACATGCCTAAAGTGAGCATACCAGTATACCACATTTTTTTTTCTTTTTTTTTTTTTTTAGAAATTAGCCACATTTGATTTGAAGATGATTTGCTTAAATTCACCTCTAATGATTTAGGTTAATGACTCTGAGTACTTGAAGATGTCTTATGGTAATAAAGATCTATGTCGGCATGATTCAATTAATGAAACTAAAGTGAAACTCTGTGCTTTGGTTTTACTTAAGTTAGCAGTAATTATTAATGTAATGTTTCATAATTGTGGTTTCCATGAATAGTCTGAATCTCATAGACAATCTGGGTTATAAAAAAAGCCTAGGTTAAAAAATGTTTTTTTCATTGTCAAATATTTCTTTATAATAAACCACAAAAATAATTGTAGTAATGAATTTTAGCACATACTTTCACAGGTATTTTATATATATCTTATGAATAGCCTTACTCTTTCTTGAAGTAAATAAGTATAAAAAGCATTTATAAGGAAATTTATAAAAAATAAATCTTAGATGGTTTTAAATAAGGATGATACACTATACTTTAAAATACAAATATAAAAACTCACAGTTATTTTGGAATACCAAACAACTTGAACAGTTGGAGGTTGATATAACATTTTATTATCCTTACACTATTTAACAAGTTAATATTTGGCAATATACTACCTCTGGTAACTATTTTGTCAATAACACCAAGCTATGTGCATTGTAAATATAAAGAAGGTTATTTACACCAAGCTATCTGCATTTTAAATGTAAAGGTTATTTTCTAGTGCTATACAAAATCCATTTTAAAAATATGACATCTACTGTCTAAACATTAACTCTCTAAAAGTTTGCATTTAAAAATGAAATTTCTATGTATGATTATATTATGTATTAACAAAAATAGAAATTTCTTTCTCTTCTAGCTGGAAGCTGTCATGTTCTTAAGAATGTAAATTACCATAAAAGTATATCCTTTTATTTCCTACAAAGTAAGATTTACTGTTTTAATAAATGTTCACAAGATTATGTTACCCCTGTACCTATAGTGTCTTTATCTAGTAGTTATTGCTGTGACTACCGAGGCAATTGGTTATTTCATAAGCTAAATATTTTGAAGTCCTACGTGTCAGAAAAGCCACAGTGAGCACTACTCTGCATTGCTCAATTCAATTCTCAATACATTAGAATTATACATATTGTAAAAATATTTGCAGACGTCTGTTAAATAAAAATTCCATACTTAATTTTTAAATGTAAGCTAAATTTAGAATAATTTAAAATTTTTAGTTATATCAATTATCCAGCTCATTTATCTGGCATCAAATTATGTACACCATTTTAGGTACAACTACTAATTAATAGATTTTACTATATAAGAATATAAGACATTTCTATTTATTTTAATTAGAAACAAATCTAAGATGGTGCTGTGTACTTTCCATTCCACATACTACATTTTCATGAAAAGCAAATTGAGAGCTTTGGGATATGGGAAGTTTGAGGTGATGAATTCTCTGAAGTCAATATTAATTGACCAATACAATTTGAGATTTAACTGGGGTAGCTATTTCATTGGTTATTTGTGTCTGATCGGTCTACTCAAAATTTGATTAATGTCAATGTGGGTATTTAGTGATAGGTTGAGACAAGTGAATCAAATTATCCTCAGCCTCATAAATTTCTGTAGAATGTGCCTCAGGATAAAGCTTTATTGCTAGGTGTTTCTGTGTATTGGGGAGGGGGGGAGGTTAGTGATGAAAGGGTATTTAAATATGGAAACATTGAGAGAATGGTAGAAAAAAGACTAAAAGATGAATATATTTATGGCTGCATGTTTTAACGGTGAGAAAGAAAATTCTCGTTTTTGAAATGCATAATTTCTATTCTACTTCCCTTCCAAAGGCAATAGAGGCTTAAAATGATAGATAAAAGTTACACAGATATGCATTTGTATATAAACTGAATTATAATTTGGTAAACAGGATGTGTCTTACAAATATATGATAAAAACATTGCATAACAGATTGACATGGTCTTATAAACCAATGTTAGAGGACTCCTTGTATTATCTTTTAGGGATATATGTGATTTGATTCTTATTTTCAAAAACTTTATCTTTATATCAGGAAATATCAAATTCAACTCCCTTACAATCCTCATGGGATACTTCTAATGTTATTTATGTCTTGGGTGGAACTGTCTCAAGTTAAGTGCATGACCACCTTACAAATAGCTTGAGACACTTGAATCTCAATGTATTTTAATAGCCCCTGCCCCATCTACTTTAGGTTTTGTAAATAATGGATAAATATTTATTTAGATTTTATTTTTTATTTGATACATAATGCATTCTAATGATATTTACACCTCAAAATCTGATTCAGTATGCATGCTTTATATCTGAGTGGATTTTTCTGTAATGCTAACTATAGTGATGAGTATTATACCATACTATCTGGTAAGATAGGAGGTATCACAGTCTATTCTAGATTTCTTAATAATCGGCAAAGATTGAAAATGTAGAGATAAAATTAATGGTATTTTCTTATAGCCCTCCTATTTCAAGAATAGCACTTTAGTAAAAGTTACAGACTCAGGATTGTGTTGAAATCCTTGAGTAATAGGAAGAAACAAACCATTTCTTCTCTTAGTATACTCTCAAGAATCTTGACTTCTGATGCTAGATGTGATTTTCTTCACACACTTCAACTCTCCATTGGATACCAACGGGAGTCCTATGATTCAATTCAATTCAGACACTATCTGTCTGGAGTTAGTGTCAGATCTCACAGGTTAAGGGTTCAGTCCCACAAGACTCCCTCCCACTTTAGATGCTAATTGGAAGTCCCGGCCTCTGGAACTGCTGACGGACCAGCTATAAATTGTGGCTTCCCACCTCTTCCTCAGGTTCCATCAGTTGCTAGAGTGGCTTACAGAACTCAGGGAAATGCTTTACTACCAATGGCCGATTTATTACAAAGGACATTTGAAAGGCTACAAATGAAAGCCAAATGAAGAGATACATAAGGTGAGGTTCAGAAGGCATCCAAGTGCAGGAGCTTCTGTCCCTGTGGAGCTGGGGCAGCTACCCTCCTGGCATGGGGATGTATTCAGCAACCCGGAAGCTCTCCAAACCTTGTCCTTTTAAGTTTTCATGGAGGCTTCATTTAGTAGGCATGATTGATTAAAATTATTGGTGATCAACTTAACCTTCAGCCCCTCTCCTCAGTTGGAGGTTAGGAATGAGGCCGAAAGCTGGAACCCTCAAATCACGTGGTCGGTTCCTCTGGCAACCAGCTCCCATCCTAAGACTATTCAGGAGGTTTCAGCCATCAGTCATCTCAAATGCACATAAAAAGACATTATTTTGTAGATTTCAAGGGTTTTAGGAGCTGTGTGCCAGGAAGCCTGGACTAAGACCAAATACTTTTTAATCAAAAATCATATCTCAATTCTTCATTTTAGTTTTAATACCAAATATTTATTTACCTTAGATGAAAATGGCATAGTAATTTAAAAAATCAAACAAAAATAGAGACATCATCTCAAGAAAGGAGAGAAAACGAAGAAGTAATCAGTGCAGAGTCTATGGCTGAGCAAGCTGGTGAAAAAACTTACAGAAGAAGTGTGATTAACAAGCTCAGAGAACCCCAAGAATGGTAAGCGTGCGCACGCGCACACACACACACAAATTAAATATAAGCCCATCATATTCAAACGGTTGAAAACCAAGCAAATAACAATGTCTAAAGGCAACCAAAAAATTGCAAGGAATGAACAATAAAATTTAAGCTGACCTTCTAGTAGAAAGTATGAATCCTGAAGAAAAAAAGAAAATAATCATTAAAGTGTTAAAAAAAGAAGTCGGTCTGTAATTCTATAACAAGCAAAAGCGTCCCTCACAATTTAATTTTAAGTACTTTGGACAAATAATATCTGAGTGAATTCTTCACTAGCAACTCACTACAAGGTATACTATTAGGAAATTCTTCAAAATGAAATAAATTCATCATCAAATGTAAGCATATAACAGAACATAGAATTATGTAGAATACCAGATATTTTAAATGTGTGCATAAATATTATAATTGATTATTGATTATTTAAGAAAAATAACAGTAACAATGCCATATAGGATTTTTAATATATTTCTGAAAATTATATATACTAAATATAGATACTGTTTTATATATATAAAAGATATATGTACATATAATATGTATCTTTATAGATACTATACATAGTATATCTTGTATAAGATATCTTTATAAATATATAATGATAGGCTGGGTGCAGTGGCTCACGCCTGTAATCCCAGCAGTTTGGGAGGCCAAGGCAGGTGGATCACCTAAGGTCGGGAGTTCAAGACCAGCCTGACCAACATGGAGAAACCCCGTCTCTACTAAAAATACAAAATTAGCTGGGCATGGTGGTGCATGCCTGTAATCCCAGCTACTGGGGAGGCTGAGGCAGGAGAATCGCTTGAACCTGGGAGGCGGTGGTTGTGGTGAGCCGAGATCGCACCATTGCACTCCAGCCTGGGCAACAAGAGCAAAACTCCATCTCAAAACAAACAAACAAATATATAAAGATATATGTGTATATATAAATATATACAAAATATATATTATATATACAAAACATGTATTTATAATATATATAAAATATACTATTTTGTGTATGTATGTACATATACAGAGAGAGAGAGAGTAGAATAATAGCACGAAGAACAGCTCCTTTGAAAACAATCTGTCAATTCCTCAATTAAACATAGAATTGCCATATGACCCAGCAATTCAACTCCTAGACTTTTACCCAAAGAAATGCAAACATAAATCCACACAAAAACTTGTATTCAAATGTGTGTAGCAGCTTTACTCATGATAGCCAAAAGGTAAAAACAATACAAATATCCATGAAAGGATGAATGTATACACAAAATTAGCATATTCATACAATGGAATATCATCTAGCCATAAAAAGGAATGAAATTTTGGCATATGCTACATTATACTAAGTGAAATAATCCTGCACAGAAACCCAAATATCGTATGTTGTCACACATGTGTGGGAGCTTAAAAAAAATCTAATGTGGGTGGAAAGTAGAATGATGGTTACCAGTGGCTGGGAAAGATAGTTGTGGACAGAAGGATGAAGAGAGATTAGTTAATAGATACAAAAATGTAGTTAAGTAGTGGGATTTAGACCTAGTTTTCAGTATCACAATATGGTGACTATACTTAAAATAATTTATTGTATACTTTGAAATAACTAGAAGAGTGGATTTGAAATGTTCCCAACACAAAGAAATGATGAATGTTTGAGGTCATGAATATTCCAATTGGCCCTGATTTGATCGTTACACAATGCATGCTCATATCAAAATATCATATGTACTCCATAAATATGTACAAACATGCCATAGTCATGAATTGGAAGACTCAATACTGTTAAGATGTTATATCTCTTCAAATTAATCTAAAGATTTATTAGGATCCATGTCAAAATCCCAGCAGGTTTTTTTTTTTTTTTTTGGTAGAAATTTACAAGCTGATTTTAAAATTTATATGGAAATGTCAATGTTATTGAAGAAACAATTTGAAGTACTCACACTAACAGATCTCAAGATTTACTAAGAGCCGATGTCGCAATAACACAGTCTGTGCTTTTGGTACAAGTATAGGAAAATTTAATATTGGAATAGACTAGTATATTTTCCTGATTTATGGTAAAGTCTCCACTGCAATTCAGTGGGTGTGGAATGGCCTTTTCCATAAAAAGGTGCTTAATCAATAGCATATCTATTTGAGAAAGAAGGGAGTGGGAGCCATAATCCCTACCACCTATTATATGTACATACAGATTTGAAGTAGGAACTTAAGTGCAAAAAATAAGGCAAACAAAAGGTTTCTAAAAGACAACACAAATGACTATCTCAATGACCAGAGAGTAGACACAGTTTTCCTACAGTATGTTAAAAGCACTATTCACTTAAAAAAATAAGAGATCAACTGAACTTTCTTAAAATTCAGAACTGTTCCTTACAAGACAGCATTATGAGAGTGAAAAGATGATATCTGCAGTTCTTATATCTGACAAAGAACTCATGCCCAGAATATTTAAAGTATTCTTATGAAACAAGAAACAAGACTGACAAATTACTTAAAAATGGGCAAATAAATTGAAACAGCACTTCACAAAAGAAGATACACAGATAGCCAAGAAATTTATGAAAAGTGCTCAGCATCATTACTCATTAAAATACCACAAACTGATACCATTAGACTCCCGCCAGAATTGCTAAAATTAACATGGCTGAGAATACTGAATGCTGGTAATGTTGTAGAACAGAAAGAACTCTCATATATGGCTATTGGGATGTCAGTTGGTATAACCATTTGGGAAAACATTTTGGCAAAATCCACTAACGTTAAACATATTTACACATTCAAACATAGCATGTCCACTCCTGGGTATATAGTCAAGAGAGACAAATGTTTCTACTAAAAGTTCATGTACAAATAATCTTAATAACAGCATTATGAATAATGGCCCCCAAGCCGGAACAAATGAAATTTCCATCAGTAGTAGAATGGATAAATAAATTACAACATATTCATACCATAGAATACTATACAGCAGTGAAAGTAACACACTATTGATACACACAAGAACTCAGATGGATCTCACAGACATAAAAAGGAGAAAAAGAAACCAGACACAAAAGAATAAATGCTGAACGTTCAATATGTGTGAAATTTTTAAAAAGAGCAAAATTTGGGCCGGGCGCAGTGGCTCAGCACTTTGGGAGGCCGAGGCGGGCGGATCACGAGGTCAGGAGATCGAGACCATCCTGGCTGACACGGTGAAACCCTGTCTCTACTAAAAATACAAAAAATTAGCCCGGCGTGGTGGCAGGCGCCTGTACTCCCAGCTACTCGGAGGCTGAGGCAGGAGAATGGCGTGAACCCCCGGGGGCGGAGCCTGCAGTGAGCCGAGATCATGCCACTGCACTCCAGCCTGGGCGACAGCGAGACTCCGTCTCAAAAAAAAAAAAAAAAAAGCAAAATCTAATCTTCTATGATAGAAGTCAGAATAGTAGTTACCTCTCGGGGGAGACTGTGGACTAAAAAGAAGCACAAGTGAATCTCCAGTGCTAAAAATGTTCTATTTATTGATCTGGTATCTGTGTGTGTGGTGTGTGTGTGTGTGTTGTGTGTGTGTGTACTGTAGCTGTAGCTATAAGCTTAATACTTGGGCAGTTTAATATGTGTAAGTTATACTTCACTAAAGCAGAAAAAAGGGGGTATAATCATAGCCTAAGAAAGCACTTTCAAAGTAGCTTTTCACAATTCCCCTTGCATAGCCATAGATACTATCTACATAAATGAATATATATGTAATTGTATTTTGATAAGCTTTTATATGAGAAACATGATATTGCTTTAATTCAAATTAACTTTCCTTCTTAAATGTTAATTATGACTTTGCTGCACACGTTCAACCCAGAAACACAACCCGAATGTAAAGGCTAGTCCTCATCTTGGATATGTTCATTTTAGTCAGATTTCACAATTTTAATTTTGTTATCAGCCAACGTTTATTTTATTTTAATCTGTTTTCCATGATTCTTAATTGCAAAATTATTAAAATTATATAGGACTAATCTGTTCACTATTGGTGATATGCATAAAGAAATCTTGCTTTAAGTAGCATATCTGCTGAAAAAATGTTTTTTTTCTTTATACAATCTCATTACAGAACACAGCATCATTTATTGCCATAATATGTTTTGTCAAACATCAGAAACATTTGGTTCATTGATATATTGCTGCCACTGTTTCTCTGACATTTTATATCCTTTGGGGCCAATGAGCAAGTCCCGTAGGCTTGTCCCTTGATAACTTTATATCAGTGTAATTAATTCTCATCTTAAATCTTTTTACCTGCTGTCAGCCAAGAAATCGCTAGGAAAGCTGATTTTCCAAAAGCTTGTGGATCTTAGATGAGAAAATGATGAGTATAATGTTGAGGCTCATGTACCATCCTTTTTTCTAATTACACAGCCTGTTCTCTGAAATATCTTTCCGTCGCATCCATCAGGGATGCCCTCAACATCAGAGGGAGAAGTGCATGGCTGTGCAAAAGTGAGGATTTAAAGTCCCAAGACAGAAGACACCAGGACATGTTTTCTCTCTTATCATAAGACATGTACTTGATTTATCATGTATCTTCAAAACTATTCTAAAAATCCATATTATAATAACTTTGGGAATGAATGAGTATCATTGCTAGAAAATAGGAGATACCTTCT
The DNA here is from genome assembly GCF_028858775.2 of Pan troglodytes. NCBI lineage: Eukaryota > Metazoa > Chordata > Mammalia > Primates > Hominidae > Pan > Pan troglodytes. Next base: position 107,428,404 of record NC_072412.2, on the reverse strand, counting down.
TGTCTGATGCTGGAAATAAAACTAAGCTGACGATTGCTGATGCAGTTATTTTGAAGTAACTTGAAAGATTCAATTTCACATCCTCAAATTTTAAGTACAAAATTACACCATATAATTCATTTTTATTTACTTGTAATTTAGGTTTACTTTTACATCACTGATAGGTAGAATATAATGGAAGATAGCTATCCCCTTACTAAAGTGCCCATTTCTCTCCTATTCACATTGAGTCTGTGAACCCAATTTTGGGGCAAGATGCCCCACTGCTAACAGGGTTATCACAGGGATCTCTGGATTAATTCATGCCACATTCTGGGACTTTCAGTTGAGTATATTTTATTTTTCATAAGAGAAATAACTGTCTTATGAAGAAAATAATCTTGGCTGTTTTGCTCTCCTTTCCCTTCTTTTCTTGCTGCCCTTCTTTAGATGATTTAATTTGTCACAAATTAATTTTTAAGACCTCGGTTAATTTAAGTGTTCTGAGGTATTAGTGACTTCTCTAAGCTCCCTGAGCTTTAGTTTACTCTACTCTAAATTTGGGATAAACAATCCCTACCTTGTAAGCTTGTTACGATGATTGACTGGGTACAAAGCACTGGGTATACAGTAAATGCTCAATAAATGGCTGCTGTCAGTTTTGCCTTTTTAAATTGGTAACTGCTCAAGAGGACCCAGACTGTAACCTGGGGGGGTAAGCTTCACAATAAGGGAACAGAAGAAATAATGAAAGGGGTAATTTTTGACCAGGAGTAATGGATGAGTAATGCATAGATGAACGAATGTTGGGAAAACTAGGAAAACTGGAAATCCTGTTACTAAAATCATTTTAGGTGGGCTTAGCTCTGCATAGGGATTATCGCCATTTTAAAGGTTCATGTTCTGCTTCCTTTGGTGAAATAGACCTTTGTTTATCTTAAGTTAGTTAAGTTGTGTTACTCTCTGAAAGCTTATAAACCATTTTGGTATCATTAGAAAGATAATTTATTGGGAAACATTACTGGCGGGTTGTAATTCTGCTTAAGATACCTATTAATATCTATTAATAGAGTTCTCCGAACCATCCAAATGCTAAAGCATATAGTTGTATTACCCGCAAAACCACAAGAATTTCTAATTTATGTTATGGTTGTGCAGGTAATCCCCACTGGTTTCAGTCTGGCTTCAGTTGACTATAGCACATATATACCTATTTTTCAATGGTCTTTCACAATTATAAGAAAGCTGGAGAATTAGCAGAAGCTAGGAGGGAGCATACTACCCAAAATATCCTACATGGCACAGGGAGGACCTGTTTTGGCAGCATCCAAGCTCAAGTCCTTTGGAAGGGCCAAAACTGATAGCAAAATGTATAGTATGGTTGATAATGATTTCTTTATCAGAATTTGTGAGTTTGAGTTTGGTCTAGAAATATTCCCACCTAAAGAAGTTTCAAGAAAATAACAAGAGAAGCAAAAATGAATCTTTCACTCCTGACAGTATGACACAGAATATTCTTAGTGGATTCAAGCTTCACTGAGCTTCTGAAGGTTTCACGTGTCTGCAGGTATTTCTCCCTCTGTTAGAACATCTCCAAGTCATGGTTTGTGTCTTAGTCACCTTGACCTTCCAAGAGTCTTGCATACAGTTTCAGATGTATAGTAAGCACTTAGATGCATCTTGACTGACTGAATAACTGAGAGAGTGAAGAAAAATGAGATGGCATACAATTTGTTTAGATTGCTTCTGTTGTACACAATCGTACGTGGTAACTAATATTTTTACAATCTCTATTTTTCTCTTGTTTTCATCATCAGAACCATACTTGACAATCCTCTATGAGACAAAAGGGTAGAAATGTTTCTCAGACTGTTACTACTGCTAGGAAAATTTCATTCATTTTCTCTGTTTTGTATAAACTCATGCAGCAGCCAGATCCTACTGGCACCCTGAGTGCTGTTGAGGTCCGGAGAAGAAAGGCAGTGTCACTTAGCAGAGCGCCTTCACGCAGAACACCAGAGGCTGAATGTAACCTCCTTATTTCTCCACCTTTTCACCAGTTAAAGGGAAAAAGTGAATTAAAGTGAAAAATAAAAGATTAATTGAAGTATCTTTTCAAAGACTATATTGCAAAACCAAGTAATAGCATTAGAGATGATGAAATTGTGCACCTGCAGGTATATTGGACAGAAAGGAAAAAATGCAATTTGACTGTGCTTTGCTTTTCTGAATAATCTGCCACCTTTTTTAAAATTTGAAGATAAGTCTCAAAAAAGTAATCAGTGTTTACATTTTAGAGCAAATTTTGTATTTAAGGTTTATCCAGGGTTTTATTTTATGCTGTTTCACGTATTTAAAGATTCTTTGTTAATTAATTGTAAGACAAACATCACATCTTTGTATTAAAGAGAAAAAAAAAGGAAAAAGAGGGAATCATTTCTTAAGCAATGATTATATAAAATAAAGAAGATGTAGCCTGAGCTTTGCTAGTATTCTGATGCTCATTGAGAAACCAGGCCCCGTGATCCTGGGAGATGATAACAGTAGATTCACTTATGTACCTTTTTGGAAATTACTTAAGTTCTCAGAACAATCCAACAAGTGTGCTCTGTTAGTCCTTTCACAAAATTATTTAAAGAGGAGAGGAAGAGGCAGGTGAGGTGTGGCCTGAAAAGTTTCTTTTGAAAGAAGAAAAAATTATTTTACTTAGCTTTCAAAACCTGCCTGAAATGAATAAAAAATTAATCAAAATTGAATTTTTTAAACTTGGGCTTAGCAAAGTAACAAGTATGCTTAACATTACAATAGAGAAAATTTCCTACTGGTAACAGTGATAATCTTTCTGTTGTAGAAATAAAGTGATAATTATTTTAAAATTTACTTCCATATGATTTTTTTCTCATAAAAATAAATATTATGAACCATATTTTAGATATCTCCTTTGGTTAACCTAGAATTTTATAATCAGATACCTATATAATAGAATTGCACTTATGCATGAGGGCATAAGAGCATTAATAAAGAATTAGAATAGCATATTTTTTATTAAAATATGCAAAAGTCATGATAAGATGAGCTGAACTTTTTGTATCTAGTCCAAGTAAATTACTGCTTAAGACGTATAATTTTTTCAGATCTCTGTAGCTGTAGGGCTTTTCATATAATTTTGTTTTATTAAATCACAGATCAAAACAGTGACCCAGGTAATTATATTTTAGGGAATAAGTTGCTATTTTCTTATTTGTTAGCCAATTGTATAATTTCACTTTTAGGTGAATTTTTAACCCTTCTCTTTCACCATGTTGGCGGGGGAGGGAGAGCAAGAAGTTCCAAAAGTCAGAGATAAACATTAAATAATACATTTAACCCTGATATCTCCCTTTAGATTTCGGGTAAGCCAACTTTTTAATAGCCTTCACAATGATGCCAAAAATGATCAAAGTTTTAATTTGACTGTTAATTCAGATGAAATTCCCCTTGTCTCTAGCTAAGAGGGTTTATTCCTTCTCTTGCTCATACCCATCACCCACCTGTCAGCACTACACTCCTCAGTTTCTTCCTCATATCATTCTTGACTTTTGCCTAATCAGGCACTCAGAACCACCGAGTTTCTTCTTGATAAAGTGCTTAGGAGAAATCTACATGGGGTGGGGCGGTATTATCTCAGTGGGCTACACCATCCTCTTCCAGCTGCAACTAGTTAGCACCTTGGGTGAGCTAAGGAGGAGATCCCTTTTAAGTCATTGAAGGGAGTCACCACTAGTGGTGGTGACTGTGATAAGATACGATGAAGCCCTCACTTAGCTTCATTTATATTGCCTTTTGCCAAAGTAACTCCAATCCGCCCTTCTACCTTCTCTTGTTTTCAGTGCTTCTTAAAATATAAGGTTTAGGGCAGCCTGAAGTACCTGGTAGCTGCAGCTTCATGAAAGAATTCCAGGCAGGCATCAGTGACCTGTTGGAGGGTCTCTGTGATTAGCCCTTTGGAGGTTCCATATTGCCCAGGTGATAAGCATTCTTTAAAGACCCAATACTTGACCACTCTGAGTAAGCCTTTCATCTTAACATTACCTCTTTCATGCCTTTCCTCCTCTGCCTGTCATTTGTTTCCCAGGCTTAATCACTCACTCCACCCTCCACTTCACTCCTCCCACACCAGTCCAGTTATTGTAGTTTACCAAAAACATGGATGCTTACTGTAGACTCCCATCTTTTCTTTCTTTCCACCAGCTCAGATATCAGTATCCAGTTCTAGTAGGAACGTCATTCTTCCTCTAACCCTCTTGTGGAATTGCAGAACAACATTCTTTCTTCCACTTGATAGCATGAGGCTCCCTCTGCGCATGCATAGATACTCACCTTGTTGGCACACATGTTGCCAGAATGACCATCAGGGGTACTAATAAGTCTCTTTGAGTCTTCTATTGTTATTGTTTGGTTTTATTTTATTTACAGGTTACTTGTAAATCTGACTGCTAATTAATACTTTTCCAAACTATCGTGGAAATACAAAGACTTATATGAAAATATTTATGGCTCTATTATTCATAGTAAGCCCAACACTGGAAACAACCCAAATAGCCATCACTTGATGAATGGATAAATAAAATGTGGCATATCTGTAGAATAAAATGCTTACTCACTGATCCCTGTAGGTTTACCTCAAAAACATTATGCTGGGTGAAAGAAGCCAAGCATGAAACACTAAATATTGTATGATTCCATTTATATGAAGTTTCCACAAAAGACACAAATACAGACTCAGAAACCATGTCAGCAGTCACTTGGGGGTAGGGATGAAAGTGGGGATTGGCTACAAAGAGGCAAAAGGGAATTTTTAAGAATGATGAAAGTGTTCTAAAACTGAATTGTGGTTATGATTGCATGATTGTCTAACTTTATTAAAACTCATTGAATTTTACCCTTAAAAGGTAAATTTTATGGCGTAAAATTAGAAAGCTGTTAAATATTGTGAAGATACATTTTTAAGGTCACATAACTGCTTTTGCATAATTTTATTTCACATGTTTTTCAGTTACATTCTCTTTCTTCCTACAGTCTTTTACCCCCATCCCAACATTTTTTTTCAGCTCCAGTGTTCTTTGGACAAGGTTTCTTAAACCTGAATGTGCACATGAATCACCTGGGGATCTAGTTAAAATGGGATTCTGATTCAGTAGTTGTGGGATGGGAACTGAGATTCTGCATTTCTAACCAACTCTCAGGTGACGCAGATGCTTCTGTTCTGGAAACCATGCTTTTTGTAGCAAATATTTAGTTGTCTGTCTACTTGCTGAGCCTGTAAGAATAACTTGATTTCCCGTCTAAATAAGTGGAAACATCCATAACTTCATCCAACAGCTTACAACATGGAAATAAACTGTTTAATGAATGAATTCTTTAGTTATGTCAATACTAGGTCCTTTGCCCTTTAAAATGTTTGTTGCTGCTTTCTACCACTTTCAGTGGTCATTTACATTAAGCCTGATGATTGTTTTGGTTCCTCGAATCCCCTGTCAAAGGTATGCTGTTATTATGGTTTTAGGAACAAGTATCTCTGTGAACAGAGTTCTGAAGAAGGAGTTTGCCTACATTAACTTCCATTAGAGGTAATGCAATTCAAATACCTGATGCCTTTATTTTAATTTTAAATACATCTGTTTCTGGAACACTTTGTACTGGGCCAATTTGAAATACTATTTATTCCTGCTCATACACTGTTTGAGGTTCAAATAGCAAGGGCATTGTAAATGGTGACTGTCTGCATCTGTTTGTGCTACTATAACAAAATACCTGAGACTGGATAATAGATGAAGAACGGAAATTTACTTTTTGCCATTCTAGGGGCTGGGAAGTTCAAGATCAAGCCACTAGCATTTGGTGTCTGGTGAAGGCTTCTTGCTGCATCATCTAATGGTAGAGTGGGTCAAAAGTGCCAAACAGACAAACGCTGTGTTCTCACATGGCAGAAGAGTGGGGAGAGCCAACCCACCCCCTCAAGCCCTTTTACTAGAGCCCCATTTCTATCCATGAGGGCTCAGTCCTCAGTAACCACCTCCTAAAGCCCCCACCTTTTAAAATTATCACATTGGTCATTACGTTTCAACATGGGAACTTTGGAGGACACACTCAGACCATAGCAGTGAGTTGGAGAGAAGGCATGGCCTGGTGGAAAGGACATTCGTTTAAAATTCAGGAGATCTGGATGCAGGTAAGGGTTCTTTGGGTACCTCCATGTGCTACCGTAAGGATGTCACCATCTCTCACCACCTGTACACAAGGAATTGTTTTGCCATGAACTTCACCTCTTTGGCAGTCTGCTTAAGTCTTTGACTTCAACATTTAAAGAAAGCATTTTGAAATGCACAAAAGTATAGGATTGCTAAGGAAAGCAATTATATTGAAAGAGAGTTTTAGCTGGGCATGGTGGCTCACGCCTCTAATCCCAGCACTTTGGGAGGCTGAGGCAGGTGGATCACCTGAGGTCAGGAGTTCGAGACCACCCTGGCCAACATGGTGAAACCCCGTCTCTACCAAAAATGCAAAAAGTAGCTGGGTGTGGTGGCATGTGCCTGTAATCCCAGCTACTCAGGAGGCTGAGGCAGGAGAATTGCTTGAACCCAGCCAGGAGGCAGAGGTTGCAGTGAGCTGAGATAGCACCATTGCACTCCAACCTTGGTGACAACAGCAAAACTCCGTAAAAAAAAAAAAAAAAAAAAAAATATATATATATATATATATATATATATATATAGTTTTAAAAATATAAAAAAATAGTGATATATGTGCTTTTTGAAATTAACACATTAAATAAAATCTAGTGGCCAATCTAAGTGGTGATGATCATAAATATTTTGAGATCTCTGCAACAACTAAATATAAAAGATCTATAAAGTTTACGGATAACAAAATGTTAGGTTTTGACAATATCACTGTCATTTGCTGCTTATGTCTATAGTTGAAAGAAATGCTGAGGTTTAATATGATATTAGAGAACATGAAGATGTATTATTTACCACCTTAGTTTGCATTTCCTCTGTACCCTATTCATTCACAACTTGGGAGTCTATGGTCCTCAGAACATCTGCACCAAAAATTCTCTAAAGTCTAAAATTTATCAATTAACTGATGATTCGAGTAACAAAATTTCCAATCCTGTAATATCTTTAAATAATTTAGAATGCTATCACATAGCTTCCTGTGAATGACTCTAATGGGGAAGAATGACATCTTTTCATCTCTATTTTAATAGATGAATGAACTTAGATATAATTTGAAGTGCTTAGCAGAAGTCTTCTAACTGTTTAGTGATAAATCTTTTGAAATCAGATATGACAGTTTCTGGGAGTCTTTTTCACATCATCCTTCAATTTAGGGAATTAAATAATAAAATTTACTTGTTCATCTTTCACTGTGTAATTTAAGCTTTACAAAATTACTTGTTAGAGACCTTCCAACTTTATACATACAAGATAAACTTAAATATTTAGGCTAGTCCTTTCCTGTTACAGATGAACCAGTGAGGCTCATTCAAACAGCAGTTTGCTACCACTACACACCTATTAGAGTGGTCAAAATCTAGGACACTGTTAATATCAAACGCTGGGGAGCAACAGGAACTCTCAGTCATTGCTGGTTGGGATGTAAAATTTTACAGCAATTTGAAAGACAGCTTGGCAGTTTCTTTCAAAACTAGACATAATCTTGCCACACAATCAATCCAGCAATCATGTCCCTTGGCCTCTATGCAAAGGAATTGAAAACATATGTGTACACATAAAAAATGCACACAGATGTTTATAGCAGCTTTATTCATAATTCCCAAAACATGGAAGCAACCAACATGCACTTTAGTATGAGCATAGATAAATAACTGGCACACTCAAACAATGGGGTATTATTCAGCACTAAAAGGAAGTGAGTTATCAAGCCACAAAAAGACATGGAAGAATGTTAGAAGTCTCTTACTAATTGAAATAAGCCAATCTGAAAAGGCTACATACTGTACAATTTCACTATATGACATTCTGGAAAGAGCACAATGATAGAGACAGTAAAAAGATCCATGGTTGCCAGGGGTTATGAGGAGGGAGAAATAAATTGGTGGAGCACAGAGGATTTTTCACTCCAGTGAAAATATTCTGTGTGATAGTATAATAGTGGATATATGTCATTATACATTTTCCCAAACCCATGGAATGTGCAGCACCAAGAGTGAACCCTAATGTAAGGGATAGACTTTGGGTGATTATAATTTGTCAGTGCAGTTTCATAGATTGTAGCAAACGCACCACTCCAATGGGGAATGTAGATAATGCGGGGGCGGGGTGGGGGGGCGGATATGTGTGTTTTGGAGCAGGATGCATATGGAAAATCTTCATACCTTTCTCTCAATTTGGCTGTAACCTAAAACTGCTCTAAAAATTAAGTGTGTGTTTTTTTAAATAAGTGAAACCAGTAAAGATTAAGTGTCATACCCAAGTTAGGACCCATGCTTTTCCATTTTTTTCCCTACAGCATCTTACGGAAAGGACAGGAATCCGAAATTTCTTTGAAAATCCAAGACAGTCAGAAATATTTGAAAAAGCAGAATATTTTGGAAACTAAATAAAGGCATTCCTGTCTGTAGAAATGGATTGTGAATCAGCCTAAAGAAAGAGCTCCCTTGAGGGTTGGTTATTGATGTCAAAAATGTCCTATCAGGTTTAGAATGCAAAGATGAGGCTGTAAGATAGAGACTGCACAAAGGCAAGATAAGAGAGGGCTTAAGTGATGTGGAAGACTGGCAAGGACAGGGTCATCCAGTCCTGCATGTCAGCGAAGCAGGAGATCTCTAAGCAGCATGACATGTAGCAGTGATATGGTCGTCAGCATTAGATTGCCCACTAAGCAGGCTTCATCTAATGCATCAAATAGAGTATAATGTGAATTATGGTATTATCCTCATGATGTAAATGGTGGGAAGGATGGAACTATGACTATTCTATTATTTTTAATTTAAACTTTATTTTAACTGTAAGTAAATCCAAACAAACCGTTATAAAACAGAATACTATGCACAGTTGCCTGCATAGATCATAAAAATATATACATAAATAAATAAAAACCAGAATGCTGAGTGAGTACTGGTGGTGAAAACTGCAGGGCTAAAACTTGCTCAACAGCGAACTAGAAAACACTATGGCTTAATGAACATGGCCCACCCCTCCTACTAATGGTTTTGTCAACTTTTGGACCTAGAAATTCTAATATGTACATTTGGGAAGTAATGATGAAGTGGGAGTTTTGACATTATGTCTTAGTACAATTGTGTACAACTGACTAAAAGCTACTAATCTGTAAATACTATAGGAACACACAGATGATTAAGCTGTGGATTCTGTTTTCAAGATCTTAAGTAGTTAGGTCAAAATCTTGATTCAAATCCAGACTCTTCCAGTTCACTAGCTAATTATCTAGTTGTGTGACCTTGGGGGGGTCTCTTCGTCTATAAGATGTGAATTATAATGGAAAAAAAACCTTATAGGGTGGTTGTGAGAATAAAATTAATTTATTGGATAGCTGGCTCTGTTTGTTGGGTTGACATCTATCAATCAACCCCATAACCCATTTAGACATGAGTTAATCTACAGAGCATTCAGAAACTGCAAAATTTAGGAGTCCTATACAACCCCATTTCATGCTCTGTTATATTATAATCCTTTAATCAGTTATGCACTCTAACTAGATCTTTTGCCCTAGATCCAGAGTGGGAAAATGTGGTGAGCTTGTTGTTGCTTTTCTATATGTCTCTTTACCTGTTTAAGTCTGCCAGCTTGTGTCCTCTCAATTGGTAATAGTCCACTGTGCACATTTGTAGGATAATTAATACAACTGTTTACTGAAGCAGCAAAATGGAGTCCCATTTAACTATTGTGAGTTTTGCTGTTTTTAGATTTTATGATAAACTCTTCATAGCCTGCACCTGGGAGAGCCTGGCAGTGTGATAGCATCTACAGATAGGACATGAGACTATTGACTGTCACCATAGTTATTGGCCATTGGTAAAAAGGCATAAGGTTAAAGATTTTTAATCATGTGTTCTGAAAACAAAAATAATATTCTAGAATCCAAGTTAAGTTCTTTTTCTCTACATAAAGTAATTTTTCTGAGTATGTACATGTTTATCAACTTATCTTTACATATTATTTTATTGTAAAACATAAAACAGGTGAAAATTTTTGCTTGAATTGTGAAAAAATAAGTTTTGCTGTCACACTCTTAATATAGGACACATATTAAAGTGAGATAATACTGGATCAATTCCCCAATTTATCAAAAGCCAAGAACTCCCGGAGATTTGAAAGCATGCATTCAAATGTTGTCTGCATCCTGGGAACTAATTAGAGTGGAAGAGAGTAAAATGAATTCAACAGCGGAGTATCCAGGAGCTGCACACGAGGACTTATATTTCCCACATGATATAGGAAGTTGTAAATTACATTATGCACTAAATTACTATATTTTATGATTGTTTTCTATGTTAATAGTAAAGTATTTCAAAGTAACATAATTTACAGATATTTCTGTTTTATATCTAGACATTGCCAACCTCATTCAATATATGCTTAAAGTCTTTACCTGAAAAAAATGTCTGAAGTAATAGGTTAGCTCAATCTCTTATCTTCTGGGACTCCTATCTCTCAGTATTCATTTCCAATAAATAGCAGGTGTGTTGTAGAATCATGGCTATCCAACAAGAGAGGCCAAGTTATAGCTACCAAGTCATATTTTCATTACTAATAGCTCATTTTAGTTTTGTTAGCAAAAGCTGTTTTGTCATTCCTTGGATTGGAGGTGAAGACAGTATTTCTTATAATTTATTTAAAAATCACAAATAAATTCACTATTGTAATTTTTAAAGATATGACAAACATTAATTCAGTTTTAAAATTGAGCATAATATAATTTGTATTAGATTGAAATTAATTAATGCACATTTCATTTCTAAATAATGATTAGCAAATGGAGAATGGTATAGGTAAAGAAGCACAGAAAGAAGATGGGAGAAAGAAAAGAAAAGATGAAAAGAATAACAGAAGGAATAGGGATGAGAGATAGAGAAAGCTATCTCTCAGAAGGATATTTAGTAGATTCACAGATGCATGTAAGTTACAATAAATGGGTTTATCTTCTTTAATTAACACTGCAAATCACTTGAGCTATGAGTTTCTATTTGCTACTTTTTTGGAAATATTCATTAGTTTTCTCATTCCGTAAACATATATTGTACCTCCTGGACACAAACCACAGAGCTAAACTCTGTGTGGGATAACAATATATAGTATATTTCTTGCTTATTAGCTATTATTTGCATCTCTTCAACTGCTCCAACCTTTCAACCATTGCATTATCCACTCAGACACAAATAATTTCTGGTATCTACCAGTATTATGCAGAATAATATCATTTCTGTACTATATAAAACCCTATTGAGGGCCTGAGAATCCAGCATTCTTCTTACTTCAATGACATGTTATTATAGAAGTTATTAAATGTAAAATTGTAAGCTCAAATCATTAAAATATCTCTTTGACGTGGCAGCATGTAACAGTCTTCCCAACCATCCTCTATTTAAATCTGCACTTCCAGCCACCTCCTTTCCACTCACTCCTTTGTTTCGAAGTGATATAGATTAAGTATACCTTTCCTGTTATAGAAATTGGATATACTCAGTAATTATTTTCCCTGGCCTAAGGGTCAGGGAATTGTACCTACCTAGAGCATATATATATTTTATTATTTCCAAATTATAAAATGTTAGGTGAGAAAAATGATGCTTTAATTAAGAGCTCAACACAGCAAAATGCACATATAATCCAAAAAACAGTTCACTTAATAGAAGGACGTAAATGAATACATATATCATATTGCTTTGATACCTTTTAGCTTTCAGAGAGAATATTTAAGGTGAGTAGTCTTCATCCAATTCCAGGAAACATTATAATGTTATGGGGCCATTGAGCCCTTTCTACTTTAGTAGAAAATTCTACTCAGCAGAATTAGCAGCTTGAGGAGCATTGGTGAGTTTGTGGATTTGCTCAAGAAATAAGTTAAAGTACTGATGCAACTCTAATTCTTTTCAGTGATCAAAATGGGAATGAGTAGTGATTATGTCCAGAAACTGATAGATAAAAGAATATAATTTATGCTCAGCATTGGTGGCTAGTCCACTAAGAGTGATGTGCTGTCTGGAGTGAACTAAAAGAATAAGGTTATAGTCAATACTTTTCTTCATTGTATTCTTGTTTTCTTTCTTGCACCATCCCTGCCCCTTTTCTTTTTCTTATAATCTTCTCCGCTTCCTTTTGTTTTTAAATTTAGTGTGCTATGTTATGCTGGATAGAAGTCCGCAGTGAAAGTTATAAGGAGATTTTATTCCAGAGAAATGAAAAAAAGTCACTCTGAGTGACTAGTTACTAGTTACGTTAGTTAAATCTAGTTACGTTGAATTCGGAAGCTCTATCACTGTGAGGGAACCCCAGGATTCTTTTCAGGAACAATAGTCTTTACTCCCCAAACATGACATCATTAGGTCCCTTTTATTTCAAGTTGGGCCTAAATTTGGTGATGCTATTAATAATACTGTTAATGTTAGAAAGAAAAATCCAGCTAGTTTTATTTTTAATACTTTGATACAGGCAAATTAAATAACATTTTCAGGATACTATAGCACAATTTCATAAAGTACTGTGCTCCAGTACCTAAATGATTCTATTAAACTAGATTATTTTAAAGCTGTGTCCCTTTTTCATAAAATATAATTTCTCATTGACTCTTATATTTATCAAATATTTCAATGCCTAATAAATCCCAGATGCTAAGATGGTTTTTTAATTACTTTTTGTTCATATTTTGGAATGAAAACAAAAAAAAAATTTTTTTCTCAGTGTACATATACATATATTTTTCTTCCTTTTTTTTTTTTTTTCTTCTTAGACGGAGTCTTGCTCTGTCACCCAGGCTGGTGTGGAGTGGCACAATCTTGGCTCACTGTAAGCTCCACCTTCCAGATTCAAGCAATTCTCCTGCTTCAGCCCCCTGAGTAGCTGGGATTACAGGCACACATCACCATGCCTTGTTAATTTTGTATTTTTAGTAGAGACTGGATTTCACCACGTTGGCCAGGCTGGTCTTGAACTCCTGACCTTGTGATCTACCCACCTAGGCCTCCCAAAGTGCTGGGATTACAGGAGTGAGCCACTGCTCCCGGCCATATTTTTCATTAATGCTTTTACATATTAAATATTTACATACCAATGTGACACATGAATTTTATATGTATATACATTATATATTTTCATATACATATATTACATATACATATATTACGTATATGTATGTTCCATATACAATAATGAAACTGATAAATATATGTATATGTACATACATTTTTATACATGTCTATACATTTATATACCTAAATTGAATATACATATGTCATATATATCCATGTTTAATATGCACTAATAAAAACTGATGAATTTGCTTGTTTCAGGAAAATTTTTTAGAACTCCACTTGGGCTTTTGTTTTTTGATATATTTTCATTGAAGTGTTTTTTGACTTGGGTTGTATTGAAGTTGGCATCATACATAGTAACAGCTTCATAGAATAACATTGAAGTTAACCTGCTTGTAGGAAGGGGGGTGGTCAGAATTTTATATTTATTGTACACTGTTTGTCTGTGCAATTTTGATAATGTTAGTCACTCAAAATTGTTCTTAAAAAGAATATTATATAGCCATATTTCAGATTAACAGAGACTGGAAGCTATTGCTTGCATACAAATCTTTAACTTCTCTGTAGGAAGACGCCACTGCATGTTTGGTGGCCTTAATGGCCTTTCATTGGCCCCCAGAATTAACTGTCTGAATTTGTGTGTCTGACATTGGATAAAATGTTTATATTTCTTACCTGGGAGAAGCTCAGAAACACAGCAATAAAAGTGAATTTCAAAGCCTTTGGAACCAAATTACAGCTGTCTATAGGTTTTATATTTCTTATATTTTAAAAATACAAACCACCATTAATAGAAATTTCTATAACATTTTAGACATAATGATTTACCTATGATAAATATCTTTGTAGATCTCCACACAGTTTCTTTTGTATTTTCAACCTTGTTTTCAAGATCTTCTCAACAAGGCAACCACTAAGAGAGCTGTTTTTACTTACTGTAGCTGAGTGTTTCTCAACCCTATCAGGCTTCAAATACACTTTATACAGCAAACATTTGAGACTGTCCCTTTGCTAATTTCACATGAAATTCATAGATAATATCACCTGCTTATAGTCATAAGTTTTAAACTATAATGTAATACCTTACTATAATATAAAGAAAATATTGTAGGAGATACTGTCAAATTTAAAATATATGTATTTCAGCATGTGACTTCTCAAGCATATCCATACAACAAGGCACAATGATGCTGTATGCTTGCATCTTAGGTAGAATCATTATGAATCCAACAGTTACAAATGCAGTTTGATGTAGGTGTGTTGCATTGGGTATCCAGGCACCATTAATGAGGGAACCATCAAAGATATAATTTTCTTAAATGCGAAACAATTCTTGGTAACTGTCAAGTAAAACAAAAGATAATCTTTCTTTGGTTTACATGGTAGTTGCATTTTTGTAAGAGCTAGTATATGGAATATACATTAGTGTATGTATATATGTATGTGTGTGTGTATATATATGTATTTTGTATGTATAAAATACAGTTACAATTTAAATCTAGATAATTTAAATGTGCCTTCCCACATCAGCATATGTGTGTATGTGTGCTTGTGTATGTCTAATGGAGTTGTGATTTAAGTGCAGATGCTTCTAAGTAGGTTTTTCATCTACCTGAGTGTCCCATGAGGCATGGAAAATCTGTGCAGCATGCAGGATAACTCCCTTCTTGTGTGGGGGACTATCTTCTTGTGTGTAGGAGTGTCTGTGAGTTTTGTATGCTAAATACCAGCAGTACTTACCTTTACACACCAACAAATTTCCAGAATTCCTTTGGGATGCATTGTGATCCCTCTTCATTACCATTGCTGTAGCTTTTTTGTTACTCCATTTCATTCCATCACTTTCTATCTACTCTGGAACCCACTTTAATGTGGTGTCCACTCTCCTTACACATCCAGCCCAAACTAAAAGAACTGTATTGAAACCGTTCTCACTAAGGTCTCTAAGTACTGCAAGTTGTTAAATGCTCATCGCATCTAACTTTGAAGTAACCGTAGACATAGATTCCCCATCTGGACCACCTCAGTGATCTCCATGGTAACACATCCTTCCCATGCTCCTTCTTATTCTCTGGCTTTTTTTTTTTTTCTAAGTAATCTTTAAATATTGTGGTTCCTTCGAACTTGATCTTATGCCCTTTCCAGCCTCACACACCTATTCCTATGCCTAAAATTTTCAACTAAATGCAAATAGCTTCTATATATTTCCAGCTTAAATTCCTCTTCCGAGCTCCAAACTTGTATATTAATTCAACTGCCTACTCAGAAGTTCCATAACCATGTCTCACATGCATCTGAAATGCAATATGTCTGAGATTGAATTCGTGTCCTTCCGCCCAAAACCTGGCTTCCTCCAGTGTTTGCTGGCTCAATAAATGCAGCAACATCTGCCCAATTCCTCATGCCAGAAGCCTAGGTGCCATCCAGGACACATCTACAGGATCATATAGTCAATCTGTTACTAAGTTCTATATAGTCTACCATTTATTTTTTAAAATGCATTACTGTTTATTTAACTTTACTGTTTATTAACTTCAGCATTCTAAACATACAATTACTGTTTATTAACTTCAGCATTCTAAATGTACAAAAAACAATATTGCCAATTATGTTTAAGCACAGAGGTTCTTGAACTTTGATTGATGCAGTGGCTCTTCCCTTTGCTGACAATGAATAGTTCTGCAGTTTGTTTAACACCAAAGTTTCAGCTGGGTATGCTAGCTTATGCCTGTAATCCCAGCACTTTGGGAGGCTAAGGCAGGAGGATTGCTTGAACCTGGGAGTTCAAGACAAGCCTTAGCAACATAATGAGACCCCCATTTCCATAATTTTTTTTAATTAGCTGAGTGTAGTGACGTGCAGCTGTGGTCCCAGTTGCTTGGGAGGCTGAGGTGGAATGATCCCTTGATCCTGGGAGGTTGAGGCTGCAATGAACTGTGATCATGCTCCTGCACTCCAGCCTGGGTGACAGAGAAGGACCTTGTCTCAAAAAAAAAAAAAAAGTTTCAAAATGACAGCACTTAACTAAAAAAAATCCAAACAATTTTCACGCCAGCTGACCCCCTTTGTCCAGAGCAAAGAATGGCAGCAGAATGCTATCTGACTATATACAGAAACAAGACAACTAAAGCTAAATGGGGGCCCATTGCAGTGGCAGCAGGTCCAGCCTCACAGTGCATGCACTGAGCTCCAGTTCCTCCAAAAGGCCTCTTCTCCCACAGCCTCAACACGAAGCCAGGGCCCTCAAGAGTTTGTCTCTATTTTGTTCTTTTTACAAAAGATATATATGTACACCTGACACCTCAGGATTTCTAGCCCATAGCCAAATAGTAAACATCACCTTACACATGTTTTTAAATGCCAGAAACATCTTTTAAATGCCTTATCACGCAAACAGCAAAGTGCACAGTGTGAAGAAAACACAAGATTGCCTTTTTATTTTTAAAAATGTTTGGAAATACATATAATTTTGATACAGTTTCAGGATGCTCCAGACACCCATGGCCACTTGACATAAACCACTGACAATTTCTAGACCACTTTGAAAAACTACAATATGATTCTGAGCAGATTTTGTCATTAAACCTAGTGAGGGCAATAGACACTTCTCAAATAGATGTGTCAGTTACAGCACTCTCCTCCTCTAAGGTATTCACAAAGAGACAGATAAAACAGGTTTTTTTTTCATCCTCCTCCTCCCCTTCCTCTTTGTCCTCCATGTTTTCTTCATCTTCCTCTTCCACCTTTTTCCAGGCAACTTTAGTGGGGTGCTTTGAGCCATCAAACTCTCCTTTACACTTACGGTCAGCAATGTCCTTCTCATCCCTCTCTTTCAGCTTCTCCGCCTTAGTGATGTCAGTCTGCTTTGTCCTGTCACTTAAGTTATTCCACATCTCACCCAGCTTTTTGCCACGGATGCCAGGATTTGCAGATTTGACCTTGAAGTGGACTTCTGAACAGAACGGAAAGAATTCAGATGGTGGCCTTCTTGGGACATCTTCTCGCCTCCCTGAGCTGGTCATAATCGTTCATTTCCCCATCCGAACCTACTTTTTCTGCCTTTGCCATTTTTTCAGATTTATACTTATCTTTCCCAGACACTGTCTTTCACCTGTCAGAGCACATCTTGAAACATTCTGCTAAATTGACAGGGACTTCTGGGTTTTTCTTTTTATGTTCTTCTCTGCACATCTGCACAAAGAGAGCGTAAGCACACATCTTACCCTTTGGTTTCTTGGTGTCACCTTTAGCCATCCTGACTGTACTGTTTTGCTAATCTGGGCAGTGTAGGGCATGATGCCTTGGCTTAGTGCTCTCCAGCATTGAGCTAGCTGCCTCCCTGAGAGGCCCCTCTCTACCAATTAAATAGCTCTTACGTCCATCAAATATTCTCCATTTCCATTTCACCATCAACACTGAACTCTGCCAAAGTCATCCTCAGTTCTTGCTGGGGCTTGTGTTTCAAACTAATTCTTAACCAACCTGTTTTCTCAGATGCTCCCGCTTCTTCCTATTACCACTTCTAAATAGATCAGTCAGAACTAGCTTCTGAAAACCCCCAAATCTCAGCACATGGGTCTGCAAGAAATGATCCCTGGGCCAAATCTGAACAATCACCTATTTCTGTAAATAAAGTTTTATTAGAGCACAGCTGCACACTTTTTAAAGTAATATTTTCTATGGCTGCTTTCACATTACAACAGCAGAGTAAGGAGTTGCAAGAGACTTGATACTCCCCAAATCCCAAAATCTATACTGTCTCTTTAGAAAAAAAAATTTGTCAACATCTGCATTGAGCATATACTGAATATGCAGTAAATATATAATTAATTGTTTTAGATCATATTTTCCAAATGCAGCATATCTCTCCTTATAGACCCTAAGACTCTATATGGTTCCTCATAGCTTTCCTTGTAGACAAAGATCTTGTGTTTTCAGAACTTGTGTTCTATTCAGGTTTCAATCACGCGAAGAAAAGAATTATTCATTTAGCATCAATAACAGCAGATGCCAAAATAGCGATTTGAGATAGCTTTCAAGTTTGTGCTCTTTGAGAGCCAGCTTCGAGGTAGCTGTCCCTCACTCAGACACCTGCTTGCGGGCACCCAGTTTTGATATTCCTTTTAAAGAGAATGTCTGAGCATTATCTCACGTTTTCTAAAACAGTTTAACAGTCCCTCCTCCAGGCAGATTCATTATTAAGTGCATAATGATATGAAGGTTCAGGATGGCCTGAAATCTGGACGATCACCTATTTCTGTAAATAAAGTTCTATTAGAGCACAGCTGCACACTTTTTAAAGTAATATTTTCTATGACTTTTGATTATGGTTGTGAAAGTTTCCCTGCTAAGGTGTGAACTCTGTATCCAAAACTCCCTAGAACAAGGTGAAAATGTTCTCCATAAAGCTGAGCTGCACTTCCTCAGACTGTCTTGCCATCTGTCTCCCTCAACAAAATATGCCAATCAAAAGTGTCTGGACACACAGAACATAGGAATTGTTGATACATTTAATTTCAATTTTTGAAGTAGATACCTATTTTATAGATGGAAACTTTTATTGCATTATAGTTAGAAGAAGCATTATGATCGGTTGCTGTTTTTGAATAATTGAGGACAAGATTTTTAGATTCGTGCAAACAGCAAATGGATAAGTCCCTTTTGGTTTGACACACTTCATGTTTATTATAATATCCACTGTTATTACCATTATTTTATATGAATATTATCACATTACACACGTAACTTATGATTATCATATTTTGCAGTTAAATTTGAAGAATAGATGTCAATTCTCATTTGTTTTTATATTTTATATTTCCGTATCATTTGTAAGGACATGAAATAGTCTTTGAAATATAAATTACTTTAGGTAACTTGAGGTTACCCTGTTCTAAAACCATTTAAGTGACAAAGGGGAGGGTAGTCCCACAGGAAAGTGAAATAAATTTTCAGCTGACACACAACCCATAATGATTTTCAGATACTCAATTTTTATTCGAGACACTCTTTCTGTCTGCAAATTCTAAAATGCTAACTCATTAAAATAAAGGGCCATTTTTTTTATGTCTCTATGGAGACATGTGTCTGTGGAGAAGTAGGTAGGGAACATTCCTTAAAAATCGACATTCCTTCTATGTAAAGTTTACTTAAAAGGCAATTCATTTGTCTGCACTAAGTCTGATAAAATCCATATACAATCTTCTATACATGTTATCATGCAACCCTTCTTGTAATTTCCATGAAATCATTACTGTGGACAATTCTGAAGACTATTTTTCGGTGTCCTTTTCCCCTTGAGTTGTTCATTTTGAGCATTTTTATAAAGTCCTTAGTTCCTAATGTTCATTTGTATCACTGTCCTTCCATTGATCTTTTTGCTTTGGGTAGTCTTCCAATTATCCTAAGAATAGTAGACTTTGGGAAGGAAGTGGGAAGGGTCTGCCGGGTAGAGCAGAATCAACGATCTTCAATCCAGACAGTGAGAAACAGTAATGACTATTGCAGACTAATACGTGCATACTATATATTTATCAATTTCCCCCAAATGATCGGCTGCTCACTGTTTCTGTCATTGCCACGCATTATTTAAATTGACCTAACGCCATGTTTTGCTGCCTTAAATCCTTTATTTCCAGCACTAAACTATGCAAAGAGATCTTCTGCTGTGGCAAATCACCTCAGCAGGGCACTTGCCTACACTGCTTGCAGGCTCCCCTCTGCTTACCAAGAGAACAGCAGCTGAGTCTGGAAAAGAGCGAAGACAGGCTTCTGAGATATCACATCAATGTCACACGAAGGCACTGATGTGACTTCTCTATCCTTTGGGCTCATATATCCTATGAAACTTCAGGTTTGAAAGACAAAATGAGTATCAGAGAGAACAGCATGAATTTGAAATAAGAAAGATCAGACAGGGAGAAAAAAAGTCTCCAACCTCCCATTCCCAAATGGACTTCAGGTAAAGAAAAAGCCAAATTATGCTGAGACTTGAGTAGATGTTGAACAATTGTGTACACTCATGTTGCATAAAAAATTCACTGGAAGTCATTCATATGCAGCAAATAGTTATTTTGTGTTTACCGTATATGTATGAGGCAATCTTTACCTTAGATTAACTCATTGAGAAATGATTAATGCTCTAATTATTTATACATCTGCCGAGTAGCAGAATACTGTATAGTTTTAGGAAACAACACTTTAAAACTGCAGTTAGCTCAGAATTTTGCAAATGTCATGCCAAGGTCGTTGATGAAGCTGACTTTCTCACTGCTTACGCCAGCCTGCACAGTCATAAGTTTAGTGTATACACACAAACACTCACAAATACACATCTCACTTCCTTAATCCTACATTTCAGTGACTTAAATAAGCACATATCGAAACAGCCTTCCCTTAGACATAGGCAAATGCAACCCATGATTCCACACAGCCCTTAAAATGGCAACTCGCAAGACGTACACAATTTTAAAATTGTATTAGCCTTTCATAGCAAGATTCTTCATTGGCCTATGTGCATATTCGATGTTGACCACATGCCCCCCAACCCCACCCACCAAAAGACCAGTCAGAGATCTGAGATGTGGAAGAGTGCTATTCAGTTTAGATATTTTTTTCTCATCTATTACTTTCTAGATGAACTGTCATGAGTTAAAATGTCAATAAGGACACCTGTTTATGATCAACATAATTGAGCTATTTTAATCTCAAACTACTTCATCGTTAAGATAGTTTTCAGCTCAGCGGCTGAGATAAAGACCCAGCCAGTTTTCCAGGACACATATCATTAATTAGAAAACAAATTCTTACCTCCTTGCTTGTTGGTTTTACTTACAGGACAGGAAACATCTCTGTGGAATTAAATTGCTCACTACATGCTCCTAATATGTTTTGTTTTTATGCTTACTCCAGGGAAAACTGTGAGACATGTTGAGACCAGGATTTGTTGTTTTCTTTTGATAGAAAAACATAGCAATTCAAGTCAGCTTTTTTCTTTTATTAGAATGCAAAGTTCCTTAAGATCAAATACAAAAAAATAGAGTCGTTTAAAAGTACTGAAAGGATATAAAAGGGAAGACATTTTAAACTACAGCTTATCGAAGAACAGCGAGTAACGTTAGCAAGTACTTTCATAACTTTCAAATCTTACCATTTACTGATAAATATCATGAGTTTTCCAAATTCTTTGTTGTTGTCTTTATGTCTTTGAACAAAAGACTGCTTTTTGAAACAACTTCAAGACAATGATTATTGAACAAATGATTATTTGATCTTTTGAAGGTTCCTAATTTCCAAGCTAACATTTTCTTATTGACTCTAACCATCTCTGTTTCTACTGAGGTTGAACACACACACACACACACACACATACACATACACACACACACACACATACACATCAATTCATGACATTCTCTTTAGTTAGTGCCTAAGGTTGCAAATCTTCATTTTCTTTGGTCAGATAATACATTTTCATAATGAACAAATGGAGTGCAACTCTCAAAGCCAGTACCTAACACTGGAAAGCAAAGGCTGAAATCAAAGCTTGGTCAGCCTGCTAATATGATGCGCTCTCTGTCGACTAATCACCTACCAATAAATATTTGTTCTGTTAACTTTTACTGTGGCTCCTCCCTCATGCCCAACCCTACCATTTATATACTGTAGATATTTTATGAGAAAATTGACCCCTGTTTATGTGCGTCATTCCAGTCACCAACAAACACACCTTTATAAAGGACGCACAATTACATGTGACAAATTAATTGGTCATTTCATTTTGTGTCCAGAAAGTACTCTCTGAGGAACCATAGGGCAAGAGCTGTCCTAGCCACCCTGTCTATAAAGATAAATAAACTTAACCCGTATACTCCAGCATCCTGCTACCTAGAAGGAAAAACCAGAAGCATAAACAATTAAAAGTGATGTAGCATAGAGTATGTTGTAATTCAAGAAAAATGCATTCAGTAAGTTTACAAAGAAACAACAACTGTGTTTGCACACACACTGTCTCATGTTGTAAGGTGGGTATTATAATTCTAATTTTAAATATGAGAAAAAGAAGACTTGCGAGAATATTTCCCAAGCTGATAGGCAGTGGAGTTGGGTGCTGGGTCTGGCTTTTGTGATTCCAGCCCCAAGCCCTGCACCACAGAGAAGATAGTTATCCCTGTGGAGGGCAGGATTTGGAAATACTTGGCCAAGGAGGCCCTGATTAATCTGGACATAGAAAGTAGAGCAATAGCTTGAATGACCTTGCAGGAGGGGACAGCAATCAGGATATTTTTGTCTGCTAGGGCTGCCGTAACAATGTACTACCAACCGGGGGGCTTAAAGCACAGAAATGTATTTTTTTCACAGTTTTGGAGGCTGGAATTCTGAAATCAAGGTGCCGGCAGGATTGTTTCTTCTGAGGCCTCTCTCCTTCACTCATAGGTGGCTGTCATCTCTTGTGTCTTTTCATAGTCATTCCTCTCTGAATGCCTATGTACAAATCTCCTCTTTTTATAAGGATACCAATACTATTGGATTAGGGCCTATCTTCATGATCGTATTTGTCTTTAATTGCCCCTTTAAGACCCTGTCTTCAAATACAGTTGTACTCTGAAGTGGTAGGGGTATGGACTTCAATATATGAATTTGGGGGGAATATAATTTATCCCATAACTGATGGTAAGAGGCCACAAAAAGAAAATATGGGGGCATAAGGACCCCCCAGTGCATGCTCAGGCTCAACATTATAGCAAAGTAGACACAGAACAGTATGGAAGGTGAGCACCAAGATATAAAGGGTCAGGGGAGGCAGGATCAGAGTGGAGAGATCTGGAAGGCTACAGCAAGGTGTTTTATCTAAGGCATTATTGCAGGTTCTTGCTAGAGAGTGATCATTGAGAATTTAAAGAAATGAATTTTAGTAATGGGTTTTGTATATATTAAATCATGTTCATATAACTTAAAAATATTAATTTTAAGCTATTTACTGAAGAAAAACATGACCACTCAGTGGAACTTTATATTTTACGATTTCTAAAAATATTATAGGTTATTTTTCTAGGAACTGCTGTTAATTTTGGCCATTACTGCCATATACTTTGGACATATATAAAGTGTTTTTTGGTAAGTATCTGAGATTACATTTAGTATCTACATGTAGCACACTTTACACAAGCTAAATTCTATCGTATTTGGCATTTTTTCCTCAATTCAGCTGTATTTTCAGAGAAAACACACAAGATTACAGAGCTATTTCTATGCTTAATAGAATACTGTCTAATGATTTCTGCATGTAGCAAAATCCAACTTTTTGGATTAACATGGCTACATGGTAATCACCCACTAAATATTTACAACATGAATTTATCTGTGACTCACTTGATGTACCGTGATTGTGTGTGCATCCTAAGATGTGATTCCTGTACTATGGTTGAGTAATTGTCATGGCAGGTTTGCCCCTCTAGTGTTGGCTTCTTGTTTTGCTTTGTGCTGCTTTTCTCTGCTATCCAGGCTGCCATTGCTATTTTTATTTTCTACTTCTGATGGTTCAGGAATATGAAGGCAAAATAAAAAGAAAGTATGTGTTGCCTTACTGCCACTATTCTATGATATGAGTCAGGGGTATGGAAAAGCTGAATTTTTAAGGAGACAGCAAACCTCACAGATTCAGGGGATTTAATTTCCCCTCCTCATATCCCAGAAGGTCTAAGTTACTAGTTACGTTAAACAAAAGAAATAATTAAACAATGGAGAAGATGCTATAGAAAAGTTTCCCTTTTCTTTTCTTTTTAAATATACTTCTTATATGCAGTCCTAAAAGGACTTTCTCTCTTCTTATAGCTTAACAATCAAACAGCAGCTTAGGGCAGCATTTGGCAAACTGTAACTGCTGGTTAAATCTGGCCTGTCCCCTATTTCTATAAATAAAGCTTTATTGGAATGCAGCCACACTCATTCATGTGAATGCATATTGTCTGTGACTGCTTTGGCAAAATAGTGGTGGAGTTGAGTAATTAATACAAGCACTTTTCAGCCTTAGAGCCTAAATTATTTACTATCTGGCCAACTCACTTTTTGGTTTAAGGTAATGAAATTTTAATTTGCACACAATAATGTACATGTTTTAATATGTGACAATAAAGGTTTTGCTGCATTTATGCAGTACATTTTTGAAATTAAAAATAAACTTGTAATAGAAATATAGTTCTAAAGAGTTTCACCATCTTGTAGATTTTTCAATAATTTTTTCATATAAAGTCAATACATCTTTATAGAATAAAATATTTTAGAATCTAGTTTATAGGAAATAGCATAAACATCTGTTTCGATAAACTTCCCCTAATAAAGACATACCTTGAACACGAGCTATTATTTCGCATTTGCCAACTTTTCCATTTCATAATTGTATTAAATTGCTAGAGATGGCTTTGTAATCAAAGACATTAGAATATTCAGTTGAATATAGCATGGGTTTCAGGGACACATTTTTGTTGTTGTAGTGGTGGTGGTTTTTGTTTTTAATTCTCTGCTGCTAGGTAGCACTAAATCCCCAAGGGACTCAAAGATGAGAAACAGGAAAAAAATTTCCGGCTGTGAACTGCTGCTAAAGCATAGAAGCCCTGTCCGTGATATTAGTTCGTGTATCAAAATGCTTGCGATTTGGCCCTAGAAAAAGGGACCGCTGGCAGTGTTGTACATAAGTGGTCCTGCTTGGTTTGCCCATGTGGTATTTATCTCAGTCCCTTCTGATCAGGGCCAGAAAGTCTACCCAACAGGAATATTCTATATTGAGTAGCACCTGACTACAGACCAAATCAGATGTTTTCCTTTGGTAGATTTAATAACCGTAGAGAAAGAGAGCTGACTGCAAAGTGCTAGGAATGACTAGAGACTGAGAGAGAGCACAGATGCTTACAGAGAGCCTCAGTAGTTACTGGCGGGAAGGAGAACCAGGGGGAGAGAGACAGTGAGCAAGAAAAGGAGGAGAGACAAAGATGGAGAGGAAATAAAGTAAAAACAGATGAAGCAAAAAATGAAATTGAGTCAGAAGAATGACAGAATGAATATGGTCAGAAGCCAACTGCACCCATTTATGAGGACATAACTGCTTGAATTGCTGATGTGACATTGGAAGTTTGTGTGTGTGTGATGCAGTGGCATTCCAATTCTCCCTGAAGGTATTTACCTATCTCCCATATATTTCCATGTATCTGCAAGAAGCCTTATCGCCTATGACAGAGCTACAAACATCAGAGTCTCACTAATATATATATAGCTAATTGATTATTTTCAAAATAAAATGTGAAGGGAATAAATCACACAACAGCCCTATTTATGGTTTAGCAAATGATCTCAAACTCACATGTTTAGGGGGTCAGGTGCGTCAATGAGTGAATCAGTTTGGGTGTAGGAAGTGATGGGTCAGGTTGAGGGACAGAAGAGGCTGTGCACTGCTGGTGGGACTGTGAATTAGTGCTGCCATTATGGAAAATTGTATGGAGGTTCCTCAAATAACTAAAAATAGAATTGCCATATGATCCAGCAATCCCTTTTCTGGGTATTTACCTAAAAGATTCGAAATCATTATGTCCAAGAGATGTCTGCACTCCCATGTTGATTGTGGCACTATGTGCAATAGCCAACTTATGGAATCAGTCAAAGTGTCCATCAACACATAAATAGATAAAGACAATGTGGTACATACATATACACAATGAAATACTATTCAGCCTTACAAAGGGAAGAAGTTCTGTCATTTGCAATAACATGAATGGAATTGGAGAACATTATGCTAAGTGAAATAAGCCAAACACAGACAAATACCACACATTCTCATACAGAAATCTTTCCTTTTCTTATAACTTATATGTGGAATGTAAAACACTTTTATTCTCACTTATATGTGGAATGTAAAACAATTGCACTCATGAAAACAGAGGGTAGATGGTGGTTACCAGAGGCTGGGGGGTGGAAGGAATGGGGAAATGATAATCAAAGGATACAAAGCCTCAGTTAGATAGGATAAATAATTTTGAGTACTTTTTATAGATCTGTTGCACAGTGTAGTGAATACAGCTAATAACTGAGTAATGTACATCTCCATATCACTAAGAGAGTAAATCTGAAATGTTTTTGTTGCAAGAAAATGTCAAATATTTGAGGTGATGGATAAGTTAATTAGCTTGATTTAATAATTCCACATTGTATTCAGAAATCATAACATTGCTTTGTACTTCATATATATATATATAACTATAATTTGTCAGTATACAAAAAAAGCCAATCAAATTTTTTTAAAAATGAAAATAGGCAGGTTCTACTCAGCTCCAACTGATTGTTCCATCAAGGACTATAGGGCCCCTTGCTAAATCTTCTGATTTTTCAAGAGAAGCTAGAAATCACAGCTTTATGTGAATTCTCCTCATTTTTAAATGTAGAGTTAATTGGTTAAAACAACAAAAATGATGGCATGAGGGGCAAAGAAAATACTTGTGCACAAGATTTGTTTTATGATGTTGGATTTACAACTAACAACAATTTATATTTTTCATAGCCCTCTTGCAATGGCAGTCTATTTGGGGCATAAATCAATAACCCTTTTCTATGATTTTTTTCCTCCACGAAAATGGCCTTGATTCTAGTTCATCTTGTGAAATGAGATTTCACTGTGTTGTTCAGAGTTTTCATTTTTGCTGGAGGCTTGCAAGACCCATACCCTCAAGATAGGCAGTGATGAGTTGTGACATGTATCCTGTGCATCAGTTGTCAACCTGAGTGACACTAAAATGAAGAGCTGTCATTTTGTACCAGAAACGTCTTAGCTTTATTTCCTGTTGTTTCAGCAATCCAAAGCAATGGTGGTGTTTGGGTGTGGACCACGGCTCTTTTCCTCAAATCTAAGGATTTCATCTGACAATAGGAAAATAGCTACAGTTCACTGTAGTTGTTAATCTTTATACCACTCTTGCCAATTTTGTTTTTCTTTCTTTACTTATTCTACTTGCGTTTTCCTTAAACTCTACACTGTTAAGAAGGTAGTCTCTTGTTTGGATATTATTTCCTGTTAACAATTATAGATCTTTTTATTGTAATCATTTAGATTTACATATATTTTCTCACTTGTCACAAAGGCCAAATAAGGCTTCAGTAATAATTTCTATTTATGTTCATTGGGTAGTACATTTCATTGCATCATTCTCTAGGGAAAGTTAGTACTGTGTTAATTTCAGGTTCTAATGCCAATATATAAACACATCCAGCTTGTCATTTGATATCCAGGGAACATTACTTTTCAAGTGGGTTCTCCAAATGAATGGGTTTGACTCAGTCATCTCATTTCCTTAATGCTCACAAATTTTTAGACACATTTTTACACTGTGGGTTTCAGTGAACATTTGCACGTTTTACTCAAAGTTGGTCAGAAGAGTTAAAATTAACAATAATGGGTGGAAATGGGGTAGGAAGGTCAAAGGTCATCTTGAGTGATCTTGGGTTTTAGAAATCTGCCAGTCTGCTGTGCCTTAGCAGTTGCAGAAGGCCATGATTGACTCTCTCCCTAATAATAATCTCCTTGCTTGTAAGGAGGTATTGGAGAAAGGAGTTGAAAATAATATTAGCAAGAAGCCTTTACTAATGAGTAGGTATGCTTGTAAAGTCCTTCACTTGAAACATTTGTCAAATGACTGTCCTTTGTCGACTGCTATATTTTGAGAAATTCCAGAGGAAATAAGGTGAGACTTCAGAACTTACAAAAAAATGTAATGTAAAGGTTAGGAGTGGTGAGTGTAGAAATGGGAGAATAAAATTGTCAGCTCATTAAGGCTAGAAAATCCAGCATACAATGCTTCACACCCCAAAATATTCATGCCGCCTATATTTCATGCCGGTTACAGCACCTTACAGTACATTTTCATTTGAGCCTCACAACAACCCTTTGAAGCAGGAAGTGCCATCCGCAGAGTATACTCAGAGGGGACACACGTTTGAGAGGTTTTGTGTATATTCAAGGCCACCCAGCTGTAAAGGGGAAGAGACAGAAATAGAGCACAGGACTTCCTTGCCCACCAAGTGTTCCTTTACAGCCACTTACAAAAAGAGCTAATGCTTGTGTGTTAGCAAATATGTTTCATCAACATTTTGCAAATTCTTTACTTCATCTGACTTATTGATAGAACAAAAGAAAACACAGCATGCACTTTCAAATGCATGCACCTATATCTTTGGCACAAATATAGATACCAAATTCACGTTATAGTTGGTACATATAAAAACAAATATAATGAATTGCAAGGTTCTGCAGATTTACGGCTAATTACTCTTTTCTACTTCTTCATCTATATTTATCATAATGTGATCCAAGATCAAGTTGCATCAAAATCACCAGGATCCTTACATAAAATACTCATTCTCCAACATAAGCCCAGAACTATTTAACCAACACCTTTATGGTGGACTCAGGTATAAGGCATTAAAAATTTTCCAAAAAGGGACAATGAGGCATGCTGAAGTGTGAAGAATGCACCTAGCTTTATGGAAATTGGTGTTTAACATCTAGGTGGTGTATTTATTTTAACAATGTACACTTAATGATGGGACACACATAGATAGTTAAAAGCAAATAAATAGTATCCAATGGGTAGTTTTTTGCCTTTGCAACTTCCCTCCTTCCCATCCCACAATATACCCATGTAACAAACGTGCACATGTACCCACTGAATCTAAACAAAAGTTAAAAACAAAAAAAAAAGAAAACGAATAGAGCCAGCTAGTAAATCTACCCCAATCCTAGTTCTCTTCACTCAAATGTAGTTGACTATGCTCTAGACATTATTAGGAACAGCTTAGTTCTTAAATGTTTACGGCAGTTACTCTTATTGGATATAATTACATAAAAGATGGAATGCCTTGATTACTAATTTTAAAAAAAGGTAGAGTGGATAAAAGAGAGTGAAAAGAAGTTACTATTTTAAAAAATAAAGCTTGGTAAAAATGAGATTTGGGAGAAATTAATAGAAAATGAAAAAAAAACCCAAAATACTAGAATTAGAACCTCACCTAGGGAACAAACTGAAATGATTATAAGATTTGATGATACAGATGGGACCCAGAGGTAGAATCTGAAGTCTTAATATCAGAAAGGCATTGAACATCTGGTCGAAGACCAGAAGCAAGGAGAAGAAGCCTCTTTCAGTATACATTATTTGTAATGAAGAAAAAAATAAGAATAATGTAAGGGCATTATTATTAATAATAATATAAATAATAATGTAAAGTCATTTAAATATTAAGAGGAGATTCTGAAAATTGTCTGAGGCATAATAGAAGCTTTTTAATAAAAAGTCCTTATTAATATATATAAATGTTATTGGAATTTTTAATTTAATATACTTTTTTATCTTAGAAAACTAATACTATCTATAAAAAGTTTCATATATTCGTTTTAAAATTCGTCTTCTCACCCTAGTTTACCTCGGGTAGTCCTGAGATCCTTTGAATTTTACTGGAACCTTTTAAAGTTGGAGAACACATGAACCTCAGGTGCATGACAGCTTACGCTTTACCTTTTGAAGTGATCCAAATGATTAGAGAAGAATTTAGAAACTTACATGAATCAGCTTTATGATGGTCAGAGAATCTGTGAAATATGTTTCAAAAAGAGGATCTAATTTAGCAGAGCGTAAGGGGCATGATTTTCCAGGTGAGTCACAAATTATGTTTTGGGCTGGGAAATGAAGACCAAATCTCACAGAACTAACCTGGAGATCAGAAACTGGGGCATGAAGGCACCTATGAATCTCTGAAAAGCTGATAACGTTAGGTACTTGCTGACCTGTTGAGGAAGAAAGAACCCCTAATGGTTCCAGAATCACAAGGCTGGAGACACAAAAGAGAATATAAGTGGTGGGAAGCATGGAAATAGGGAAAATGATGTCTTAAGAAAGAGAGCTCCATTCCAGACATTAATTCTAGATACTGAAAAATTTGAATGGAAAAGTTCTTACACATGTTCAAGTACACTACAGTGAAAGAGAAGTAGAAGCTCTAAAATCAGAGACATTTGTGAGTCACGGTGGCTAATAAATCCCTGAAGAAAGATTTGGAAAACCAAATCGTGGGTCGTTCTGTTGAAGGAAAGAAGAGAACCTTGTAATAAATGTACAGAGTATACACTATCTATCTATCTATCTATCTATCTATCTATCTATCTATCTATCTCTGTCTCTCTCTCTCTCTATCTATCTATCTATCTATATATATATATAGTCAAAAAAGACACAAATAACATTAAAGAATTAGGATTTCTCTTAAATCAGGAAGCATCCTGGGAAAAAAGGGCAAAGAAATATCCAAAATCCTAACAAGTAGGGCTGTTGATGCTTCCAGAACTGAAAAGAAAATTCTTCTGGTTAATATCCCAAACACAAACTAGAGAATTACATAGAAAATACACTTTGAGAAATCCAATTAAATGCCTGTCTCTCCTCCCCCTTGTATCTAGTTTTGAACTTGATCACATTCAAAGTAAGCAAGGAAGGCAAGCATGTAATGTCCAAGTCACATTAAAGGAATCGAATTTGTCTCTCTTACAACAACATGCTTCGGGTTCATAATAAATTAATTAATCCAGCATTCTATCTCAAAACTGCCTCTTTTTATTATACTAGCAGATATTTCAGGGTTTTCCTCAGTGCTTGCACACAGGTATAAGTTTCCTATAGGGAGGATGCTGATTACAGTCCCCAGAATTAATTTTCCTATGTACAGTCCTCATTATCATTTAATTGCTCTAATCTGACAGAGACAGCCTGGACAGGGAAATCAGAAAGCAGACATTTCAACAATCTCAAATTAGCTGGGTGGTTATCCCATGTCACTGGGTCACCCTGCCCTGGAGTACCTGCACTCTATACCATGCTAGCAGAACTGCCCTATGATTTCAGAAAAAAAAAAGTGGAGGAGGGGGCAGGGGACAGGGGGCAGGGGTGGTGGCTCACGCCTGTCATCCCAGCACTTTGGGAGGCTGAGGCGGGTGGATCACCTGCTGTCAGGACTTTGAGACCAGCCTGACCAACATGGCAAAACCCTGTCTCTACTAAAAATACAAAAATTAGCCGGGCGTAGTGCCACAAGCCTGTAATCCCAGCTACTCGGGAGGCTAAGGCAGGAAAATCACTTGAACCTGGGAGGCGGAGGTTGCAGTGAGGTGAAATCCTGCCACTGCACCCTAGCCTGGGCAATAAGAGCTAAACTCTGTCTCAAAATAAATACATAAATTAAAAGGTAATTGAAAACAGCCTGGCATTTCTGTGTGGTTTAAGCTTTTCAGTGGACAGAGATGAGTAACAAGGTGAAAAGAAACACCAAACCCAAGCACAGTCCCACACATTGCTGGTGTAACAGCAGAAGAGACTGGAAAGATGCTTACATACCACTATGGATGGGTGGGGGCTTGGAGGCACCGGGTAGGAGGACAGAAAAGAAGACAGAATGCCTGCTACCCAGAAAGAAATGCAGCTGACATGCTCTGAGGAGAGGCAGTCAGTCATCAGAAAGCACAGGGAGTTTCTCCTGAGAACCATGTAGGGTTATGCGTTGAGGAAACTGAGCTGCTTGCAGACACAATCCTTTTTTTCCAGGGGTTTGTAACTCAGTGGAAAAACAGATGAGTAAAGTTAGATTTAAAATACAGTATAAGGAACACTTTAATAAAGTGGAGAGAGTTATGAGATCCGTAGGAATGGAAACTAGCTGGTTTTAAAGGATAAAACAGCGGTTCATCCATTCATTCATATGACAATAATAATAAAAATAGACAGTGACAGCTATTCAATATGCTAGATGGTACTTTACAGCTTTCAAAACACATTCATTAGAGCTTAACTTTATTACAACACTATTTGAAATCAGGGAAAGTATTATTGGCTTAGCTTTATGATATACTCTTGGACAATGTGTTGAAGGATACATTACTAATTTGTGACATGGATGATGTCACATTTTCTGAATTATAGTCTAGTGTTTTTTTCACATTGCCTATTATATATTTTGAATGAGCACCTGGAAATAAAGAGCAGAATTAGCCTTGGATTCTGCATTTTAGATAATACATAGCAAAGTGGAATTGGGAAGACAAGACAGATTGTATATTAGAAGGTGGGACAGGATTAAATAGCGACATGATGTGAGTCATCAGTGTTGACCTCCCTGGCTTGTGTGTTCAGAAAATCCAGTGTGGAGACAGTTGGTTCTTTTCAAGTTTCTTAAAAGGCACAACACCATCCAACTTCCAGCAGCCTATATAAATGCTATGTGGTTTAATTGTCAGCAACAATAAGAGAATACACAAGAATCAGATGAACTGGAAAAAGAAAAGCTTTATGGGTTGAATTCTGCCTCCCTCCCCCAAATCGTTGAGGGTGTGTTGAAGTCCTAACCCCCAATATGATTGCCTTTGAAGATAAGGCTTTTAACGAGGTAATGAAATCAAAATGATGTAATTAGGGTGGGCCCTAATCCAATTTGATTGGTGTCCTTACACAAAGAGGAAATTAGGACACAGACAGGTACAGAGGGAAGACCTGTGAGGATACAGGGGAGGATGGCCAACAAGAAGAGGAGAAGGCTTAGGAGGGAACAACCTTGCCAACACTTAGACTTCCGTAGACCTTAGACTTTCTTAGACCTTAGACTTTTTTAGACTGTGAGGAAATACATTTCTGTTGTTTAACTCCCCGTCCTCCACCCCTCCAACCATGGTATTTTGTTACGGCAGCCCTAGAAAACTAATACAAAAAGTATTTTCTCTTCATCATCAAGAATCATCAGAAATCTCTAAGCAAATAATTAAGTCTTTCCCTATGTAAAAATTCCTGTTCTCAGAGAAATGGGAGAAAACGAAACATAATAGGTAGTTCATGATGACAGACAGACTTAGTGAAGATGAGTTCTCTTAGAATTCTGGGAGGTGAGGTTGAAGGTGTGGTCTAATCTGTGAGCTGGTGTCTTACTGCCAGCACATCAGACCAGCAGTGGGCACTTTGGTGGTGGTTGTGAGCAGCCAGCGCTGTTGGTTGGTTATAGAGAAAGGGTGACATCCAGTGGCTGGTTCTATCAGCCAAGCTCCTGGACACTGACTCAGGGTGCGTGCCAGATGGCAGAGAAGGGTCTTCAGGAACATGGATGAATCTTATGTCCAGTTCAGTTCCTGGCAGGTGACAATGAAACTTGGGCAAAACGCAGTGATCACTCTATGTCCTAAAACATAGGGAGTGGGGTCCATGCATTGTTATTAAAACATTGAGAATACACTGATAGCAAAGAGAAGCACTATAAATTAACTTAATCTTCAATACACCTTACACTTGATTCTCTCTATCCCGTAGAAAAGACTCAAAAATGATTTATGAAAGGAGGAAAAAAACCCTCTGAACACATATAATACTATAGAGCCAGCTACTTTGATAATAGAATACGGTTACAATATATAAGGTATCCTACTTTAAAGATAGATATTGATAATAGATAATAGATAAATAGATAGATAGGTGATAGACAGATAATGTAGTTTAGTTTAAACTTAAAGTTTAACTTGTAGTACCCAGTTAGTAATATCAAGAATGGCTTAAAATGACACAGCTGCAAACCCTACATACATCAAGTTGCCCAGCACTTAGATAATATTGTTTTACTTTATATTATTTACTTTAATATTGTTTTTCTTTATTTATTAATATAGAAAATAATATTGTTTTCGAATAGCTTTTGCTTTGTTTTGGTTTGGGTTTGTTTTTTTTTTTAATCTTTGGGAGAAGCTAGGCTTTGAAACTGTGGATATTTAAATAGAGTCTGTCATGATCAGCTGGGGTTGCTAACCCTCACCGCAAATATTCTTTACAAAGCAGAAGGGATGCTCCCTGCCTTTGAATAATTTACATATCTATATATAATTTTTAAAATATTAAAACTAAAGATATACCAATGTCACATTCATGTATGCATTATATGTACATTTGGAAGACGTGCTTTTTTGTGGCAGATGTAATGACTGCACTTCTCATTCTACTCAAATAGAGTACCTAGGAGACAATGTGAGACCCTGAACACATTTTAGCAGATCTGGGGTTGGTTGTTTCCTCTTCATGTGGAACAGTATAAATAAAGCTAGAAGTGATCCTGAGAACTATGCATGAAATAGATGTCTGGGGTCCCTTTCATGACCTCACTAGCCTATGGTTAAAGCCACCTTAGCATCTGATACTTCCCCCTTGCCACACTTGATCCCATAGATTGCATATGCAGTGATGTGAGTGCTGCGCCAAAGCAAAGATCAAGTCTAATTCATTCAACAGTGTATGTCTATTGTCTTAAACAGTCCAAGACACACAGCAGGTGTTTAATAAACACATGCTGACCCTGAAAAGCCATGAGTAAAATTGACAAGTGGGACAAGAGAAAGATTAGATAAGAATGGGAAAATAGCTGGGAAATGGGAAGATTATATTCATTATATGTTACCATTCAAACATTGAAAAGGTTAAATAATCTTCAGAATGACATCAATTAAACTTTACATAAGACTAAAGTCTAAAGGGAAGAAAGGGTAATATTAAAAAGTAAACAAGAAATTTGCTCCCTGGAGCACAAATATGTTAATGATTTCTCCTGGAATTGAGCAATGTGGCAACCCAATCAGAAATGGCTTCATGAAGGTGGGTCATAAGTGGAGCCTTGTGGGATCTGAATAAATTGAGAGAAGAAGAAACTATATTCCCCAAAATGATCAGAATGTAGAAAATTTTCTGGCAGCAAAAATGAGTAGGGCATATTTAAAAGACTTCTCTGAACTAGAGGATATTAAAGAATAATAGAAGTTAAGATCAGAAGGTCTATTGGGACCACATTGTAGATAGCTACTTCTAAGCTATGATGTTCAAACTTTGAACTGTGAGCAGTGACTTGTTGAAAGAACTTTAAGGAATATCAATTTGGCACTAATGTACAGGATAAGTTAGAGGAATCAGGAAACAAAGAGATCAATAAAGAAGCTGCTGCAGGGCTACAGTAACCAAAACAGCATGGCTTTGGTACAAAAACAGACACACAGACCGATGGAACAAAATAGTGAACTCAGAAATAAGACTGCACACTTATAACTATCTGATCTTTGACAAACCTAACAACAACAACAAAAAAGCAATGGGGAAAGGATTCATTCCCTAGTCAGTCAGTGGTGCTGGGATAACTCGCTAGCCATATGCAGAAGATTAAAACTGGGCCCTTTTCTTGCACCATATACAAAAATTAACTCAAGATGGATTAAGGACTTAAATGTAAAATGCAAAACTGTGAAAACCCAAGAAGACAACCTAGGCAATACCATTTAGGGCAATGTCAACAAAGGCAAAGATTTTCATGACAAAGATGCCAAAAGCAGTTGCAACAAAAGCAAAGATTGACAAATAGGATCTAATTAAACTTAAGAGCTTCTGCACAGCAAAAGAAACTATTAGCAGAGTAAACAGGCAACCTAGACAATGGGAGATAATTTTTGTAAACTATACATTCAACAGAGGTCTAATATCTAGCAGCTGTAAGGAACTTAAAAATTTTACCAAAAAAAAAAAAAACCCTCAACGCCATTAAAAAGTGGGCAAAGGATATGGACAGATACTTTTTTTTTTTTTTTTTTTTTTGAGACAGAGTCTCGCTCTGTCACCAGGCTGGAGTGCAGTGGTGCAATCTCAGCTCACTGCAATCTCCGCCTCCTGGGTTCAAGCGATTCTCCTGCCTCAACCTCCTGAGTAGCTGGGATTATGGGCATGTGCCACCACACCCAGCTAATTTTTGTATTTTCAGTAGAAACAGGGTTTTCCCATGTTGTCCAGGATGGTCTTGATCTCCTGACCTTGTGATCCACCCGCCTCAGCCTCCCAAAGTGCTGGGATTACAGGCTTGAGCCACCGCGCCTGGCCAACACTTTTAAAAAGAAGGCATACATGCACCAACAATCATATGAAAAAAAGGCTCAACATCACTGATCATTAGAGAAATGCAAATCAAAACCACAATGAGATACCATCTAATACCAGTCAGAGTGGCTATTACTAAAAAGTAAAAAAATAACAGATGCTGGCAAGGTTGTGGAGAAAAAGGAATGCTTATACACTGTTGGTGGGAGTGTAAATTAGTTCAATCATTGTGGAAGACAGAGTGACAATTCCTCAAAGACCTAAAGACAGAAATGCCATTTGACTCAGCAATCCCATTACCACAGGGATTACAAATTGTTCTATTATAAAGACACATGCAGGTGTATATTCATTGCAGCACTATTCACAATAGCAAAGACATGGAATCAACCTAAATGCCCATCTATGATAGACTGGTTAAAGAAATATGGTACATATACACCATAGAATACCACGCAGCCATAAAAAAGAATGAGATCATGTCCTTTGCAGGAACATGGATGGAGCTGGAGGCCATTATCCTCAGCAAACTAATACAGGAAAGGAAAACCAAATACCACATGTTCTCACTTATTAAGTAGTTGCCAAATGATGAGAACTCATGGACACACAGAGGGGAAGAACGGACACTGAGGTCTTTCAGAGGGTGAAGGGTAGGAGGAGGGAGAGGATCAGGAAAAATAATTAATGGGTACTAGGCTTAATTAATACCTGGTGATGAAATAATCCGTGCAACAAATCCCCATGATACAGGTGACCTATATAACAAACCTGCACATGTACCTGTGAACTCAAAAGTAAAATACAAAATAAAACCACAAAAAAGCAGCTATTGTAGCAATCGAGGTGTGAATGCACATGGATTTGAAATATGATATTGGCAGTGAAAATAGTAAATTTGATGTAAGTGCAATATATAGACATAATTTAAGGAAGAATGAATAGGATGTAACAATTATTTGGCTAAGTAATTAAATATGGCTAACGCTTAGTGTCTGGGAAGGAAAATTTAGGACAAGGAGCCAGTTGGGGACATAGAGTAATACTGACTTTGAGGACATAATGAAAAGAACTCAAAGTGAGAATATTCGGTAGACATTAGGAGACAGAACTGGAATTCA
This sequence comes from Pan troglodytes, assembly GCF_028858775.2. Classification (NCBI taxonomy): domain Eukaryota; kingdom Metazoa; phylum Chordata; class Mammalia; order Primates; family Hominidae; genus Pan; species Pan troglodytes. The sequence continues at coordinate 107,391,064 of NC_072412.2, read as the reverse complement.
AACTGAAGGTCAGTCATAGAAATGCAAAATTAAGGTTATGAAGTCATCAAAAAGAATGAGATCTCCATAGACCAAAAAGAACATGTACTGAATTTTAAGGGATACCTTTATTCAAGGGAAGTTGGAAAGGAGAGCCAGAGAAAAATGAAAGCATAGTAGGCTTTATTGATTCAGTTGCTGGTTTGGCTCTTTGCTTATATAAACATTCATTTAATTATTTATCTTATCCCAGCTGCTGAATCAATTACCTAGTAATATTAACCACTTAACTAAAAATCAACAAAGTCTGTAAACTCTCTAAGCTTCTTTAAAAACTATTTTACATCTGTGTTATGTGGAGACAAAAGTATCAAATTTGGAATCTAAAACCCAGGGCTTAAATGCTGGCAGTCGCTTCCTAAGTGTATATCTTTAGATTGGACAAGTTTAGATTGGGCAATTTAAATTCTAAAATCAGAGGCTTCAGCTCTAAAATGAGAATGAAAGATACTCCATATTTTTTAATAATTAAATGAGATAATACAGTTAAAGGAACTACGTCAGCCCTCTGCTATATACCATGCTAGTCCCTGACTGTTTCCTGCTTTTTTAGAAAATGCAACAATTGAAAGTCTACTATTCGATATATGTATGACACTCATGTATTCATTTAGTCTTTGAGTTTCTATCGTGATCAGGCACAGCTCTGATGCTGAGAATACGGTAGAAAAAAAGACAACATCCAGTCTTCCTGAGGCCAGAGACTAGTGGAACAAAGCCTAGTGGAAGAAACAGTGAACTGAAAATACATAGAAATTCAGGCAGTGATAAACTCTTTGAAGTAAAATAGAGCAGAATAAGAGAATGGCAAGATCAGTTTGGGAAGGCTCTATTTCAGATGTAACACTCAAGGGACATACAACTTAACTGAAAAGAGTGAGTGAGAGAGAGAGAGAGAGAGACAAAGACAAAGAGACAGAGAGCAGGGGGAGCATGCTATGGCAAGACGCTTGGGGAGGGAAAGCATGTGGGGTGGACAGCAAGTGTAAGAACCATGAGGTGGCCATGAGTAGCAAGCGCAAGGATCATTAGGAAGATGGACATGTGTGGCTGACGAGGCACGTGCACGAAATAGAGGCAGAGTTGTCATCAGTGGGAAGGCCATGCAGGTGCATGGGCTGTGGGAAGACACTGGAGCTCTTAGAGCAAGGAGCCGTCTGCTTCGGAGGAACGTTAGAGTTCCTAAATTCAGTTAATGAAATGCTTGTTAAACCCCTGCATTGTGCTTCCGTGCCCCTGATCTCCCCTTCCCCATAGCCTGTGTATCAGTGCTGTGTGATGAGTTCTGTTCTGGGTGAACTGCACAAAGATCCTTCAAAGTTTGAAGGGAGTGGGAAAAATCAGCTTTAAAGGTTTAATAAGGGTTTCTTAAAGAAAAAGAATAAAGACGTGTCAAGTGCACCACCCCTTTCCCCACCTGACTTCAAACAAAGAGAAAATCCCACCATGTGTCATTATACACTGTCATTTAGACAAAGACACTGACCATGACAAGTCAATAGTGGAGATTTGGACTTCATGTTGAAGAACAAAAGTAGCAAAGACTTTAAGTTGTAGATTGGCATCTTTAGATTGACATTGGCATAGTGACTTCATTTTTTAAATGCTGCCAGAATTTCTTAGAAAAAAAGTTAGAGCATATGGTGATTCACAAGTGCCTGCTGGAAAATTATAAAATCAGCAGCAGTATTTCTGGCTGCTGAGATCCTGTGAACCACAACTACCTTCAAAAGATAGAGGGTAGCAAAGGAAGCAAGGGTGCCTTTCTAACTCCACACGGTTTGTAGTATTTTACAACTTGTTTCCCTTTAGCAAGTACTGGCAGTTCTATCAATCCAACAAGTGGGGAACCTTATTAATACTTATTTATTTTAGCCATATCTCAACTTTAAATAGTAAATATTGTACCACCACCAGTGTATCCTTTCCAGATACCCAAACTGATGCTCAGGGATATTAAGTGAATTGCCCAGTGCCAGTCAGTTAAGAAGTAGCTGAATCAAAATCCGAATGTGCGACCATCAGGTTTCAGAGTCTATGCCCTTGATACTTTACCACAGAACCACAGAGAAGGGAGGTTTTTCAAGGCATGATACTTGCTGAAAATAAAAAGATACAACTTTAAATTTGTCCAAGAAAAAATTACTAAAGAAACACATAGCCCATGCAGTTTCTCTAAGAGATTCTACATGACATTATTGTTTGCTAGAAAGTAGGGTGCTAGTTGTTCCTTTTGTAAATATAATAGTCAAATCATGTTACCATTAGGACACATTAAAAATGTCAAATTACCTTGGGACCTTATATGAATATATTAAGATAATAATGATACTGTTCAGTGCAATATTCAGATCAATAGTTTAAACCCAAAATATTTATACCTTCAGACTAGATGTACGCAAATGCATTGATTCATGTGTCTTTTATCTGTTGTTTACATTTGGAGAAATATTTGAGAAATATTTCAAAATGGAATTTATATAAATTTAAACACATGATGGTTTTGTGTAAAAATATTGCTAAATTACATTTTTCCCTTAATTGTTATTTCTTGGAAATGTGCCTTAGTCGCTGAAATATTCATACATTAACACAATGAAAGAAGTGAACCTTACTAGACTTTGACTATCAGGTTTGCTGTTGGTTTTTGACTATTGTGAAACTATAGCCTGATTTCTAAATCAGGAAGAAATGTGTATTGTTGTTAATGTGGACACATGACATATTTGTCTGCCTGACTTTTGATCCCAGCTACACCCTCTGGCCTTTTCAAATGATTCTTTAATATCACATAAAGGTAGGTGAGATAACTAAAGGGGGTGATTCCGGACTAGGAGGCAAGGGAGGGCAGATAACATGGTGCTTTGACATCTTCTGTGACTTTTCAGTCACTTATTTCATTAAGTGATGTATCTCACTAGAAGTGAGGTAGAACATAACAAATCCATGTTTGCTGGGCATATGTTATGACAACAGAGAAATTCACAGACTGGTCTTACCCGGCAGGGGAGATGGCATGATCATGAAAATGGTTTTTCCCAGGGTGAGCTTACCCATTGCATTCTGATGTGCTGATTTCCGTGATTTCCCCAAATATGGGAAACTCACTTGGCTGCATAATTGGTGGTAGTGGGCGCTGTGTTATGCTCTCTCCTTGATGTCAGTTTTTTTTTTTTCTAAAAGCAAACAAAAACAATTGGCTTCAGACATTTTGAACAAAACAAGTAGAAGCTGTTTAAGAAATTACAAGCAGTGTCTATCTATAGATACATACATAGTCACACATGCTCATAAAAACACACAACCACAGCAAAACCCATGCTATAATCTATAAACACTTTTTAGAAAAGGGGAGAGGTTGTGTGGGCCAAAAGAGCCAGGTGGGGCAGAACCTAAAAGGACCTTGAGAATGACAAACATTTGACCATGGGAAGCAGGACAGGAGGAGAAGGATGTTACAGCCAGTGACCATAGCATAGGTAAAAGCAAAACAGGTACCAAGGAGCACACTGTACAGACCATTCAGCAAGGAGCCCTGCCTGACTGCCAGGAAGAGGCTGCCTGCAGGAATGGTGTGGAAGACCATCAGCTGCAGGCTGAGGCAAGGCAATGGAGGTTTAGGCTTGCTTCAATAGGTGAGCTACTTACACAAGGAGAACCATGATGAACCAGGATGGAAGTGGTGTTGCAACATTCACATGGTGTGGGTTGTACTGGGAAGAGATGGACAATAGGGTGGCTTAGCGATGGCAACGGGCATCTTTAGATGAGAAGAATGTACGTGAGATTTCGAAAAAAATGATCAACAGAATTGAACTGTATTGAGCACTAAGCTAGTATAGGCAGACAGTTCCAACTGGGTAAAATAACATTATAACCACTTCTTAAGTAAATAATTTGGCAGCCGGACTTTCCTTTGCCTCATTGACTGAAGCAAGCATCCCAGACATTTGATTTACCAGGCACTCTCACGAAGTACCTCAAGGATGTGCTTCCCTGCATATGTTTTGTCACAGTTTCACTACAGTGTGCATATAGATTCTTCCCCTCTGGGTTTTATTTTATTTTATTTTGAGATGGAGTCTTGCTCTTGTCACCCAGGCTGGAGTGCAATGGTGCGATCTCGGCTCACTGCAACCTCCACCTCCTGGGTTCAAGCGATTCTCCTACCCTAGCCTCCCGACTAGCTGGAATTACAGGTGCCTCTCACCATGCCCAACTAATTTTTTCGCATTTTTAATAGAGATGGGGTTTCACCATGTTGGTCAGGCTGGTCTCAAACTCCTGACCTCGGGTGATCCACCCGCCTCGGCATTTTGGGGTTTAAAGGAAGTTTAAAATCTCTCTCTAACCTTGAGATTAAAGTAATGTTATTTTAGATTCAAAACTTTCTCCTGCACATAGCAGATAATTAATGTAATTGAAAGAGATTTGATTCCCAGATGTTGATGCATTTGTGATCCCAAAGGCTTCCCTCGGGGAGTCGTTCTCATTTGCAGTTAGAGACACAATGGAAGGACAGCCTCAAAGCAGGCAAACAGTGTCAGTTAAATTCAGATGTCAAACCTGGGTTTTGGTGACAGCCCTGGAACTCTCACATCAGCTTCTGAATTTTGCCAATTATGATATTACCAAGACTGCTCAACAAAGGCTGGCATCTTAATAAAAGGCCATTCTTAATTGCTCTTCCTCCATTACTCACTAGTGGCAGAATACAACCTTTTTATAACAAAAGAAGTTTGCACTGACTCCCATCCAGAGAAATCTAGGTAGAATAGGGGCTACAAAACAGTGGTACTCAGGGCCAGGAATTTAGAAGTTAGATGAAAAGTTAAGACAAATACTAAATACCTGCCAAAGGCCCCACTGTCTAATACCATCCCCTTTGAGATGACTATTTCAACATATGAATTTTGGGGGAATAAAGCAGTCAGATGATAGTACTATACAAAGCTTGAAAAGGTACAACACTTCGCCTTTTGAAATATCTATAACTAGAAGCCAAATAACAAAGGTCTTTGAGAGTTGATTAGGTCATGAGGGTGACACCTGCATGAATGGGATTAACAACTTCATTTTAAAAAAGGCCTGAGAGACAACCCTTGCCCTTTCCACCCTGTGAAGACACAAAAAGAAGGCATTGACTAGGAAATGGAAACCCTCACCAAAAACTGAATTTGCCAGGGCCTTGAACTTGAACTTCCCAGCCTTCAGAACTGTGAGAAATAAATTTCTGTTGTTTAGAAGCCACCCAGTTCATGGTATTTTGAATGTACAAAGAATACCAAATGTACTAAGACAGTATTGCACATAAATTACCAGGAGACACAGAAGAGTAGCTATAGAACATGCTTCATGCGACCAGATCTCAGCAAAGAGATGTGCTGTGGAAGAACCATGGGTTTTGTTCTGCAGCTGGGATTTTCTTATGCTCTTCTTGCCTTTCAGTGACTCTAGCTGGAGCTGTGGCCTTCTCCATTTTGAAGGAGACAGCCTTGAAGGCTGCCTTTTGCCAGCTGAGATCTGACACTGATTTGTATAAATTGAGAGGGGATTTAGTCTATTGTCGCAGAACTGAGGATGGAGTCCCTGAATGGCAAGCTTCAGATGAAAATACAGTCTGATGATTATCCATGTGTGCCCTGTACGCTGCCTTGAGAAATGCATCCTAATGATGATGGCTTCAAGTTAAGGTGGTCATCATAACACCAGGTAATTTTCATTTTGGCGTTTCACAGAACATCTACCTTTCCAGAGGACAGTTCTAAATTTTAATAGCTTCACGTTCTGGCTGATTAGCTGACAAATGAAGTTAAATAACCAGCTTTCACTCAGAGAGATGATGCAGAAGGAAAGCTGCCCTCTGATATCCCCACTGATAATAATGTGACGTGTGGAAGGCCTCAGATGTCTCTTCTGGATACCTGTGTGTAATTTTCATCTATATTAATGGAACTCATAAGTGCACCACGTGAATAAGAAAATGAATCTGTAGAAGGTAGTCCCTGTTGACTAGGCTGGTTTTGAATTTCAGAAAGTTGTGTAACGCTTCCATGAATTTTTCTTTATCTTGGAAAAACATTGCCATGCAATGTATTTTATAATTACTTTCAGAAATACAGCGTTTCTAATTGAGAAGTTTGTGAACGTGGCCTGAACATTCTAGCTCACGTGCATAATTGATAGCAATGAATTATTTTACAAGGTAAAGATGTTTCCCCCTTGGCTCAATAACTATTAATATCAAATGAAAGCACACACTGGCATCAGGGGGAACGCAGCCTCCTCACCCTTCCAATTTCATTTCACATTACCTGCCAACTTCCAGGAAATCCTTTAAGCATCATTACACTTTTTCCCTAGGCCCCCTATCCTCCCTTAAGACCTCCACTCTGCTATACTAACCTGCACAGGGACAGGGAAGTAACTCTAAGTGCATCTCTTTTCTTTCCTAAGATATGTTGCTTAAATGTAAGGGAAAGCTACTTGGCAACTCTAACACACACACACACTCACCCCAGAATTTCTCGGCTCTTCACAAGAGTGTGTTTTCTCCTTATGGAAAAGTTGATGTGGTTCCATTTATAAAAATAGCAGCTATTTAAATGGGAAAAGCTTTTTCTCATATCATCTGTGGGCCAAATGTTTTTCTAAAAACATACATTCTCTTTTTCTAGCAGAGAAGACAAATTCTAAATGGATTCAAGGTTCATCAAATTGCTAAGTTTTCTTTGGGTTAATGCATTTGACAACCAAGTTCACAGAAGTGCCAAAATGAAAATAAGTAAATTAAGAACTGTTCTATCTAATTTCTTTATTAGAACACACATTTTTGTGTGTTTTTCATGTGTATGCATTATATTTATAAACTGATGTGATTAATATATAACCTGTGTTAATCTGCAATTATTTTTATTTCCTACATAGAATTTTATATGGTGATTTTTAGGAAGTTGGGACACATAGTCCATATAAATTGTTTCTTAAGCTCTGCTTTCTCTACTTCAGGGAAGCAAAAAGAGAAGTTCATATCTCTTCTTTCCAATCCTTTTTTTTTTTTTTTTTTGAGGTGGAGTTTCATTCGTGTTGCCCAGGCTGGAGGGCAATGGCACAATCTCGGCTCACTGGCTAATTTTTGTATTTTTAGTAGAGACACGGTTTCACCATGTTGGCCAGTCTGGTTTTGAACTCCTGACCTCATGTGATCCTCCTGCCTCAGCCTCCCAAAGTGCTGGGATTACAGGCATGAGCCACCGTGCCTGGCCCTTTCCAATCCTTTTTAAGCTCATGTATTCATCACCACCTTCATAAGTTCCAATTTCTCTAGCTTATATTCAGCTGAATATGACCTTGAAATTCAAAGATTCACTCTTTATCCAATGCAAGATTCTGTCTATCATGCATATTCACTGCTGTTTAAACATTTCCACTAGTGATGACATCAGACTATGCAGGGGATGGGGTGGTGTAGGGGTTGTGGTAGGCAGGGCTTCTAAACCAGCAAGACTACCTTCATTCCTTTGGCCGTATTAAATACCTATAAGAGCTAACGAAAGCATTGAGATTGCTATGGATGAATTGGTTCAAGATTAGTTCATTATCCCTGTCCGCCTCTAGCACCAAGGCTGCTTTAGGCTTTAAGCCTCCCAGTGAAAGACTCTGGATCTCAACTGGTTTCCAAGGGTAGAGAGAAAATTACAGGATACATTCTAATTATTAATATTACAGATGTTGTCCTTACATTGAGACACATCTGCCTGGACAGTGGTCACCATCTGCTCCTCTGGAATTACATACAAAAATGGGTCCAATCCCTTAAATAAAATAGTTCTTCAACTATTTGGAGACAGCTCTGTTCTGCTAATCTTAGCTTTTTCAGGCTGAGTTGTATCAAATTCTCTAAGTATTATTGGTAGCATTTCTCAATGACAGTAGTAATTGCTTATATTACCACAGCACTTTGGAGTTTCCAAAACACTTTCACAACTGTAGGTTCTTAATTTTATAAATGAGAAAACTGGGGCTCAGAGAGGATAAGTTACATTACCTTAATAATTGATTTAACAAGTACTAATGGAGTGTCTACTGTATGCTTGGCACAGCGCAAAATCCTAGGATATAGGAGAGAATACATCAAGAATGGTGCCACCCTTCTAGCTCTTATGATCTAGTATGGGAGGAATACATTTTTAAAAATTACAGATGATACCCAGATAATACTCACAACTGGTTGGGACTTTAGCCCAAGTCTTCTGTCTCTAAACCAAATTAACAGACCATTAACTTCAGTACAGCAGACACTGCACTTGGATTCATGAAACCCATTTAAGCTAATCTTTCTGCAACTAGCTGTCCTGGTACAAGCTCTTCTTAAGATGTACCTTCTTCATTCCATAACTAAATGTGTGAGAAGTCTGTGCATGTGTGGTTAACTCAGAGGAGAACTCTACACTGATTTCTATAAAATTGTATTTTGCCATTTTCTTTCTACCTCTCTAAGTTGCCAACCTTCTTCTGAACTCTTATTTTATCATTTCTCACACATTAGATCTTCCTCTCAGTTTCTGTCCATCTGCAAGTTTTATGAAATTGTGCTCACCTATATCACTGACAAGAAAAAAAAAATGCCCACAAGGGCTTGGTGTGAAAGAAAGAGCACACATTTGTCATTAGTCGCAGATTAGATTTCCTATTAGCTAAGTGACCTTGGGCAGATAACATCCTCTCCCAGAGCAACTGATTACTCATCTGTGAAATGAGGAAATCAGGCTGGAGAATTTCTGAGGGATTTCCCTGCATTAAAAGTTTTATAATTCAATATGTTTTAAAATGCGAGGCTGAGTTTGAAAATTCTTTCCTTCTGAGTGTGGAGAGAAGAAAATGCAGAATATATCTACTGATATTTACTGATAGGCATCACCTCCTGCTTCACTAAAGGAAGGAAATACATCAGCAAACATTGGTGCAAAATTCATACAACAGGGGCCACTTAAGCAGAATAGCTACCACACCTTTCCTTAATAAAAACAATGGCTTCATGAAGTCCCTGATAGTCCATTTGCTATCTATATATTTTTTATGTTTAGAAATCAACAATGAGTAAATTGATTATAAATAACTAAGCCAAATAAATGATTAAAAATAGTTCATAATTTGGAGTCTTCAGTGAGTCCTCTTTTTCTGCTCTGTGTAGGAAAATTATCTTTGATTCTATAAGTGGTAGCCTTCAAATGCTTCTTCCAAACATTTGCCTAATAAAAGAGAATCCTTATTTTCTAACCTTAACAGAATGCCAGAAATTATTTTAGTCTTTGAACTTGAAGAATTTGTGGGGTCTTCTTTCTTAACATTGCTTCATTGCCACATAATGTATCTGTTTAATTCAGCCTTATTTGGGTTGCAATATGTGCTATAATTTATTCCTGTCATTGTTTTAAACTTACCAATTAGAGTGAATTCAAATTTAATTAATAGAAAATTTCGCCCACATTTAACTAGAGATAAATGAGGAGTAATTATAGAAACCAAAGCTTTTCTAGCCTGAGAGAAAAGAAAATAAAGAGAGCACCCAACCCAAGACATAATTAATCATCTCTTCTACATGGAAAGTCTGTCCTGATACTATAGTTTAAAGACAGACTGTCTAAAATGCATGTCTATGTAAAGGCATGTTGCAACTATTTTATTTTTCCATTCAGAGACGATTTGCTATTAATTATATGAAACCCCGTGGTGGCTTAATTAGCAGGCAACAATGGATTGGCTTTTAGATTGTGCAGTTAGAAAATTCTGGCACTTTTCAGCTTTTAACTTTAAAGCTAGAATTTATTTTTGTCTTTGAACTTGAGTTATTTGTGGGTTCTTCTTTTTTAATATTGCTTCATTGTCACATAATGTATATGTGACATAACATAACTATAGCCAAATTTTCTCTGGTCTAGGAAGCCTCCCCAATGTCCTCCTGAACACAGTAATTCATGTCTTATTTCAACAATGCCTTTTCTTTCCTGTGAATGTGAATGGCTGTTGTATTTGAATATATTACTTATGTATTTTATTGAAATGTATCAAGAGCAGACAGAAAATAACGTCTGTTTGACAACATTGTTTTATACATGTATATGCGCTGGAAAGGTGGTACAAGTACTTAACTTGAGAGTTTGTCTAAACTCTCAAATTTAAGAGAAAAATTTTAATCCCTCTCCTTTAAAGTATGTATATTTTTATTTCAAAAATCATTAAAATGTGTTTCAAAAAAAAGGAATCTAAAACCAAGTATGCAGAATCCCTAGAATTCCACACAACTCAAGTTGAAAAAACTTCAGAATGTTTTACCTAAAAATGTTTTCAGCCCCTTTCCTGAATTCATAGATCAGAAAATCAGGCTGTAATTTATATATGGGCCAGATTAATATTCAATATTACAACAACCCTGATTGAGTAAGCATCCAGATGTGTATTTGCCTGAAGTCTAAAATTTACTACAAGTATAATTTTATTGAAGCTGTCAATGCCATATTTAAAGTGTTCATTTTAGTTGTGTGCACAGACTTACTACTCAATAAAATTGGGCCACATGAGTGATAATAATCTACTAATGCTTTAATCCTGATTTTTAGCCTAGCCATAATGAGGAGAAATCTTTTCTCAGGTCAATACTTGGGTGGGGGGGGGGCATTTTTCACATTGATGATTAAAGCCTTGTAACATGTTAAATTAACCTTTCATCATGTGTCTCATTAGCCTCAATGTATTTGCCGAAGCTTTCTTCTACTCTCTTTGTGGATGTAGAGATAGAATGCTACCACACTGCTAATGAAATACGGTGCCAAGTGGAGCTAACACTATAGGGGCTTGAATCTTTCCATGGGAAAGAATATGAAGATCCATGCTGATTTGCACCAAACATCCTTCTGCACTACAGCCCCCATGCTAAGATATTTAAGCATTAAGCATCCTCTACAGTATCTTAGATTAATTAACTCAACATTGATTTTACTAGATTGAAAATATTCACACAGTTTTAATTTAATTTAGTATAGTTTAATATAATTTAATTTAATATAGTTTAATATAATTTTAAATCTGTGTGTTTTGTTTGTTTAATATAGTTTTAAATCTGTGCATTTTGTTACTATTTGTTGTATATTTCCTCAATAAGTTAGTTCCTTGATAGTTCTATGTCATTCTTTGATTTAAATAATGTTCCTAGAACACTGCAGTAGATATTTGAGTACTATTGATTAGGTTGTTTAGAAATGCAGTGTGTTCTGTCCATTTGCTCCAAATTAACAATTTTTTGAAAAGCATCAGGTTTAGTATCTTACTATTATGCTAACCCATTTTAGCTTTTGTAGTTTCTTACTTGGTATTTTTCACTATGCACTTTAACAGGAATTACTCATTGATATATAATTGACATTTCTTTCTTGTTCTGTAGTTACAGAAATGTCATACAAGAAAAGAAAACAATTAGATGACTGTTTTGTCTTATTAATAATTTAAGTACTTTCAACCCTGAGCTGAGATAATAGGACTAATACTAGTATTTCAGGCTATTCTTTTTTAGTGCAATACTTATTTTATTAATCATTAAATGAAATTTAACCTGTCATTCATTATCCAAATGTTTGTTTTAATGAATCCCACTTATAAAACAGTATTTAATATTTCAGTTAAAATGTTTGTGTGTTGTAGTCTCACTAATATGCACAATAATGAGATAAAGGTAAAAATATATAGCAAACATGAGGAAATTACTAACAGCATTAATGTAACAACACACATTAGCCCACAATAAATGGTTTGTACAAAAATTACAGTTAAACCCAAACAATTCATAAGTGATTCTTCCGTTATGAATGCAGGAAAATCCACAAGAATAAAATCTTGATATAAATGTACTTAAAGAAAGACTTTATGTTTTTACAGCACTCTTAGATGCTCAGAAAAAGTGAGATGAAGGCACAGAGATTCCCCTTATGCCCCTTGCCCCCACATGCATAGTCTCTCCTGTTACCAACATCCCCCACCAGAGTGGTGCATTTGTGACAATTGATGAACCTACATGACGCATCATTAGCACCCAAAGTCCATCATTTACATTAGGGTTTATCCTTGGTGTTATACATTCTGTGGGTTTGGACAAATATATGACGACATGTATCCATGATTATAATATCATACAGAGTATTTTCACTGCCCTAAAAATCCTCTGTGCTCTGCCTATTCATTCTTTTCCCCATCCCAATTCCTGGCAACCACTGATCTTTTTACTGTTTCCATTGTTTTGCCTTTTACAGTATGTCATGCAGTTGGAATCATGTAGTATGTAGGCTTTTAAGATTGGCTCCTTTCACTTAGTAATACACACTTAAGTTTATTCCATGTCTGTTCATGGATTGATAGCTCATTTCCTTTTAAAGATGAATAATACTTCATTGCCTGGATGTTCCACAGTTTACCTATCCATCTGCCTACTGAAGGCCATCTTGGTTGCTTTCAAGTTTTGGCAAATTATGAATGCAGCTGCCATAGATATTTGCATGCAGGTTTTCGTGGAGACAGAAGTTTTCAGCATTTTAGGGTACATATCAAGGTGTATAACTGGTGGATCATGTAGTAAGACAATGTTTAGTTGTTATGAGAAACCATCAAACTGTCTTCTAAAGTGGTTGTACCATTTTTTTTTATTCCCACCAGCAGTGAATGAGAGTTTCTGTTGTCTAATACTTTCTTGTCAGTATTCGATTGTGTAAGTTTTCTGGATTTGAGCATTCCAAATAGGCGTGCAGTGGTTGTTTTGATGTGCATTTCCCTGATGACATATAATGTGGAACATCTTTTCATATGTTTATGTGCCATCTGTATATCTTCTTTGGCAACTTATCCGTTAAGGTCTTTGGTCCATTTTTAAATCAACTTGCATTGTTTTTTATTACTGGGCTTTAAGAGATATTTGTATATTTAAAATCAGATATTTCTATTGCAAAAAAACCTTCCTCCCAGTCTGTGGCTTCTCGTCACATAATGTTGACAGTCATTTGCAAAGCAGAAATTTTTAATTTTAGTGAAGTCCAGTTTCTTAATTATTTCTTCCCTGAATCATGCCTTTGATGTCATATATGAAAGTCATAGCCCAACCTAAGTTCATCTAGATTTTCTCATAGGTTACCTTCTAGGATTTTTATAATTTTGCATTTTACATTTATTTACATGATCCATTTTAAGCTAATGTTGTGAAGGACGTATGATCTATGTTTGGATTTATGTTTTGCATGTGGACGTTCCAGTTCTCCCAGTACCGTTAGTTGAAAAGACTACTTTTTCTTTATTGTACTGCTTTTGTTCCTTTGTCAAAGGTCAGTTGACTGTATTTGTGTGGGTCTATTTCTTTGTTCTTTCCTGTGCTCCATTGATCTATCTGTCTATTCCTTCACCAATACTTCATTGTCTTGGTTATGGTAACTGTATAGCGAGTCTTGAGGTTGGGTAGTGCTAGTCCTCTCACTCTGTTTTTCTCCTTCAATATTGTGGTGGATATTCTTGGACTTTTGCCTCTCCATGTAAACTTTAGTATCAGTGTGTCAAAATCCACCAACTAAGTCACTGGGATTTTGATTGGGATTGAATTGAATCTATAGATCAAGTTGGAAAGAACTGATATTCTGACAATATTGAGTCTTCCTACCCATGAAGATGGAGTATCTCTTCATTCATTTGGTTCTTCTTTGATTTTTCCATTAGAGCCTTACAGTTCTCCTCATATGGGCCTTGAACATGTTTTGTTAGTAAATGTACTTTTAAACATATTTTCTTCCCACTGTTTAATGTGGACATTCATCAAGCTTTTTTTTTTGCTTGATTCAGTCTTTTCAGAGTATGATTTTAAGGTATGTATTATTTTTAAAATAATAGATATTTTATCTTATGTACAGTTAGAGATTTCCCTGTTGACACTAAAATATTTACATGTTGTTGATTTTTATGTTTTGCTTTTATGTTCATTTTAGAAACAATAATGCCTTACTCTAAATTATGGAAACAATGAAATACAAATATGGGCATCAAAGAGGAAAATGAAGAAGCTATTTCAAGCTGTCAAGAATATGCTCTTAGCTCTGTATTCAAAAGTACTTCATTTGTATAAAAAAATTAAATTCAAATCCACACTTTAAAATTTTTTAAAAAGTAATTGTTTCTGTCAAAATACGTATGGTCAAATGACCATTTTTTTCCTTCTGCTTAGTTGCTTATTTTAGAGAGCTTTGTCCCAACAGGGTAGCAGAGACATAATGATTCTACTATTGTCTTTAAATTCTTAGCCGCTTCTCTGCCAGTCATCGAACTACTCCCTCTACTCCAAAACTTGGTCTGCTCTGCCCTAAATCAATGAGATATTGCTATCTGTCTGATGCAGGTTACATTCCAGTATCTTATCTTTCCCAGTTTGTATTGCAATAATATTGGGGTAAAATATTGCATGGGTTTACAAAAGGGATTCAGTAAAACACAAGCACACATTTAGAGCTTGTTCTTGGATTTGATTTGCACTGTCAATTTGGTGCCTTCAGGAGTCATTTCACATTCTTTGCTTCCACATATCAGCTTTTAGTAAAGCTTTGCTCTATATTGGTAGCTTTCAACCTGTGCTGCACTTCTGAAACCCTAGGGAGCTTTTAAAAAAAGAATGATCTCGTATCACACCAGACCAATTAAATCAGAGTCTCTGGAGGCTGGCACTCTGGCATCAGTACTTAAAACAGCTCCCCAGGAGATTCTCAAAGGCAGCGATGGTGACAAACCACAGCTCTGTACAATAGAACAGGCTGCTCCTTTATAATTATTAATCATAGTGTATATTAATTCATCATCACATACGTGGCTAGAAAAAAATTTAGAACAAAAAGATATGTGATATGTAAAGGCCTACGATAATTCAGACTTCTTTGAGGAGAGCTTTTATTTTATTGTTATTCTTATTTTATCTCTTGTCGATATAAATTGAGAGAGTAAACAGACAAACATTACAAATTAGTGATTAATTGCATTTAAAGCCTAGTTAAGACTATTTAAGACTATTATGCATAATACAGGAAAACTACCTTTATTATTTATAGTGGGTGCCTTCTGAAGGATCTGAAGGAGAATCAGTTCTATGCCTCTCTCCTCATTCCCAGGGGGTGCCTGGCATTCCTTGGCTTGTAGACGCATCACCCTAATCTCTACCTCTGCCTTCACATGGTGTCCCCTGTGTGTGTGTTTTTGCCCCATGTGTCTCCTCTTTTTATATGGATGCCAGTCATGAGATTTAGGCCCACCCTAAACTACTATGACCTTATTTAAAGTAAACTTAACTAATTACATCTGCAAAGACCACACTTCCACCTAAAGTCATATTCAGAGTTCCAGGTAGACATGGATTTTTGGAGGACACTCTTCAGCCCAGTACTGCACTCATATTACTCAACTTCTCCACTGCTTTTGATGCTGTTCAACACTCTTCTGAGAACTCCTTCCTCCCATATCTTCTGTGTCTATTTTGCCTGTTTTGCTCCCTTCTGTCATAATGCCCCTAACAACATATTGCAAGAGTCTGCTAAATAAATATCTGCTTCCTCTTATCGTCTGTGCAATCCTGGGGGGCAGGGAGTTGACTTATTCAGGTCTCTATGTGAACACCAACCAATTTTTAGCTCATGGAAGCCCGTAGTAAGAATTGGAAAAAAGGAAGAGAGGAAGAAAAAGAGAAGGTTGTGACTTCTGCCTCCATGGACATCATGAGGAAACACACACGTGCCTTGACTTGATGGACCTATACAATTCATTTTTTAAAATATTGACATTTCATACTCACATCAAATATCTTGCACCTGAATGATATCATGCCAGCTAGTACAGTTTCTGGTTATAAAATTGTAGATCAGGATTAATGATTATTAAGCCCGGCTTTCCAAATTATTGAGCCTCGCAATTTTGGGAAGTGTGATTTCCATAGATTTTTTTAAGAAGTAAAAGGCTGGCCAGGCACAGTGGCTCATGCCTGTAATCCCAGCACTTTGGGAGGCCAAGGCGGGCAGATCACCTGAGGTCAGGAGTTTGAGACCAGCCTGGCCAACATGGCAAAACCCTGTCTCTACTAAAAGTACAAAAATTAGCTGGGTATGGTGGCAGGTGCCTGTAATCCCAGCTACTCAGGAGGCTGAGGCAGGAGAAGCTTGAACCCAGGTAGCAGAGGTTGCAGTGAGCCGAGATAGCACCACTGTACTCCAGCCTGGGTGACAAAAGCGAGACTCCGTCTCAAAAAAAATAAATAAATAAAATAATAATAATAATAAAAGGCTTCTATATGCACAGAGGATTTGTTTCACATATTGATTCTCTTATGTGATCTTCATTTCACAACTATATGAATCTGTAGCATGAAATACATATTTGGCAAGTAAAGATTCTATAAAGGAAAGAGTAGGAAGGTATAACAAACCAATTCTGAGATTTCCCTAAGCAATCAGTTCACCTGCTTGCCTCCATGGAGGCCATCACTGTCTTCTAGCACAATTTGTGAGACAGCAAGCCATCTTTTTACCACTATTAACCTAATCTATGGCAGTGTTCCCAGGGACCAATGTTGTCAGTTGTAGAGTAATGCCATTTAGAGGCTGGATGGGTTTACAGTTGCAGCCAAGCAAGGGTCTGCATTGAATTGACCCAAACAGGGAATTTTCAAGTAATTTCTCTATCTTTGTTTGTGTGAGTTTTTTAGTAGTCAATTCAATTTTCATTAGCTTGTCAACTCTAATATCTGACAACTGAAATATAAAGTAGGGAGGGGAAAGAGCAGAATTAAGAGAAGGAATATATGTGCCAGAGGCAGAATATTATCATTGTCCTGATGTAGTCATGATGACCTAAGTCATCCTTTGATATTGCTTTCATATAAAGGTTGTAGAATATATGAACCAAATCAAAATGGGACAAGGAGAGCTGCTTGCTCACAAAATGCCTCTGATCTATTGTGTGCATAAAGCATGACTTTATGACAAACACATAGAGACTCTAGATGGGGGAAGTTACAGTCCATGAGTGATTTTCATATTCAACCCAGTGGGATCACTATCATTTAGTGGTATATTAAAATGCTAATTCTCATCCAAGGTCAAATTCAACTCCATACAAGCTGTTTTAAAATTCAGAATTGGTTGCTTTATGAAAAGTAAATTTGAGACTATTTGGAAATAAAGACTATTTGAAAATTTTCTGGCTTCCTTAACTTCAGTACCTCTTGCCATTGTGTCACAGCTTGGGTGTGGTGGGGGAGGTGCAATCTTCTGGGTAGAGACCAGGAATCCCACTAAGCCTACGTCATATGGGATAGCCCTATGACAACGAATGACATGGCCCAAAAGGCCAATCATGCCAAGCTTGAGAAACTGCTCAGAATAAGCAGGGAGAGTGAAGAAACAAGCTGATGCCCAAACTAGTGAATCTCATTTTGTTGTTAATCGCCCCTTTTCTGCAACACTTGTGGGTTAGGGAAAATAATTCTAAAGCAAGAGCAAAGACAGAGTTGGGAGATCACCAGTGAGGTTCAATTTTCCATCACATTCACTCTGCTCCACACCTCAGATAATCATGTGCTTAACTGCGCAACTTGCTTGACAATTACAGAACACTTTCTCACCCATTACTACCTTGATCCTCACAATTCTGTGGGGTAGTAGGAGCAGATGCTGAAATTGCCATATGCAAATCAGTGAACTGAAGCTTAGAGACCTCCAGCAGGGGCAGAGGGTCAGCGGAAACTATCCCAGGGTTCAGCCAACAAGAAAGTATATTGGAATCAGAGTATTAAAATAAGAATAATAAAACCAACTAAAATTTACCGTGCTTTTTATTTCCACTCAGTGCCAACAATTCTTAACAATGTCAGTGATGGATCCCTGTGCCCCAGGGGACAGACTTCTTACTAGCTTCTGCCACTTTGGTCAGCTGCTGCTCTGGGGAGGTTAACTTTCTTATTTCAAATTCACACTAGAGAGGAAAAGGAAATGCATACATATAGGACCAAATTTCACTCCTGATGTCTCCACACACAAAGCTCCTTCACCATGCCAGTCTCAATCTGCTGCTCTGGGGAGGTTAAGTTTTGTTTGTTTGTTTGTTTGTTTGTTTGTTTGTTTGTTTTTTGAGACAGAGTTTCGTTCTTGTTGCCCAGGCTGGAGTGCAGTGGTGCAATCTCGGCTCACTGCAACCTCCGCCTCCCAGGTTCAAGCCATTCTCCTGCTTCAGCCTCCCAAGTAGCTGGGATTACGGGTGTGCATCACCACACCTGGCTAGTTTTTGTATTTTCACTAGAGATGGGGTTTCACCATGTTGGTCAGGCTGGTCTCAAACTCCTTACTCTCAGGTGATCCACCTGCCTTGGCCTCCCAAAGTGCTGGGATTACAGGCATGAGTCACCATGCCCAGCCAGGAAGTTAAGTTTCTTACCTCAAATTAACGCTAGAGAGGAAAAGGAAATGCATAAATACAGGACCAAATTTCACTCCTGATGTCTCCACACACAAAGTTCCTTCATCATGCCTGTCTCAATCTTGTCATTAAAGTGGTATTTCCTTATTAGGAAAAAAAGAACTAGGTCCTTAAAATACTGTTCATTCCATCCCATGGGTTGAGTACATTACATATTGACAGTGGTACATTCCAGCCACCTGAGACAACCAATCTTCTTATGCCAATCAGTGCTACAGAGAGCACTCCTTGCCTTACAGCTGGCCTAACCACAGCTGGGGACGACTGACTGGAGAATGTTGTGATCTTTGACTTTGTCACAGGTAAAATGGTGTTTCTAACTGTAATCACAGGTCTCTGTGCTGTGCCTTTCACTTCATCACACTCTATTCTAATTCCAACCCTGCCAAACTCATTAGGCCAAATTTGCTTACTTCTGTGCATTCTACACACTTCCAACAAACCCTATGTTTGCCTTTCCTTGTGATGATAAAGAGAAATGGCAGTTAGTGGTCTGAGAGATAGCGTCTGACCTTTTTATGATGGGGCTGAAGGCTGGATGCTGGAGGCAGGGTGTGTGTTTGGTGCAGCACTGATATTCCCTATGGCAGTGTCAGAGCCTGCCTAAATACAACCTACTGACTAGCATGAAAATATTCCTCTGGGCAAGAGGGAAAAATATGACACCATGGGAGGTAGGATTTGACATGATACGGATTTGGAAAAATGAAATGTGACAATTGCTAATTCCATACAGTTCAAGGAAAACTGGCCTATTTCAGGTTCCCAGCAGGTATTTAATACTGAAGTGTAAAGAAAGGTGGCAAACTTACAATTATTTTGATTGAACTATGGTTATCTCCATTCAACTAAGGGAGCATTTGCAGCAATGCCGATGGGCCAGCTATTTTGGTTTTGCCATATTGTTTCATTTCTTGACCCACGTTACATAATCACTCAGACCAACAACAACTGACTGAATTGTTATTATATTTATATGTATTACCTAAGTATATATTTCCTGTTAGTCTTTCAATGGATAGCTCAAAGCAGATAGAGTGAGAAGGACAATTATGCCTTTGCTTGATTTACTTGAATATAGTGCCCCTGACAAAGGTATTTTTGATATAATAAATGTGTGAGTTTCTTGTTTAGAATCTTAAACTCGGTCCGAAGGTTGGGATTTTGCACAATGGGGTTAGAAGAATTCACTGAAACACTTATCCAGCTGAAGGCATATATTGCCAATTTCATATTTGTGTCTTGCTATTTCAAAATATTGCATTGCCAGGCAAGATTTACTGCAGCATTCTGTAGCTTAACCCTCTTTCACATAGGCACACATCCCTCCAAGCTTTTCCAAAGCATGTT
Organism: Pan troglodytes; assembly: GCF_028858775.2. NCBI lineage: Eukaryota > Metazoa > Chordata > Mammalia > Primates > Hominidae > Pan > Pan troglodytes. Next base: position 107,371,144 of record NC_072412.2, on the reverse strand, counting down.
TAACAGTGCTATTAGAAATCAGACAAAATGCTCCTACCATTTGGATTTTGGCTTTACCAAGTTTATTAAGTCTCTATCAATGGAGCAGGCTACTCACAGCACAGCACAGTACCTCACATGGTTGCTACACAGATCATCAACCTATACTGTTTAGTATTCAGATATCAAAATCAGCAGAATCAAAAAGGGCTGGAGTTAGCTGGTTCCTGTCCAATTCTAACTCCCTGGCGGCCTCTCTCTTAGGGACTCTTGTGTTGGTTTGTGTTCCCAGAGATGGGAGCCTTTAATTGTGATTTTAAGCCATTAGATTATGAACTGAATAATGGCAGAGAAATGCCTACCCAACTGCCATTAGTGAGGACAAGCATTGTTTTCTTGATAAATTGTAATGTTTAATTTTTTAATTGACAAATCATAATTGTATATATTCATGGAGTACATAGTGATGTTTTTATATATAGTGTACAGTGATCAGATCAAGGTAATTAGCCTAGCCATCATCTCTAACATTTATTATTTCTTCGTGTAGGGAACATTCAAATCCTCCTTGGTGCTCTTTGAAACTATATATTATTGTTAACTATAGTCATTGCTGCTAACTTGACCAAGAAACCTAAATAAGCATTTGTCTATAGTCGACCTTTCTGCATGCCTCAGAACAGTAGAAGGGGACTTGCTGACAGAGACCCACAGTCACGTGGGGTCCAAGTTTTGAACTTTCCCCTGACTGGCCAAGTGACAGGCAGCAGTCACTGTGGTCTTTAAAATACCCCAAAATACAACATAGATTGTGGTATAACTTTCTCATCTGAGTTTTCCAACTAGCAAGAAAATCTCTATCTATGTGTGTCATTATGTCTCATTTTTCCTCATTTTTAGGCAGTATATAAGTTAAAGAATCTGGTTTGTGTTTTCTCCTGCATATTCTGTGATTTATTTGAAGGTTCGCAAATTATATAAAGCTAAAAGTTATTTTTACATGTAAACTACATAGAATCACATAGCATTATTTTGTTGTTTTACTATGACAAATGTCTCTAATTTAAGGCATTGGGCCTTATAACCTTTGTTAGTAAATGGAATTGGAGAAGAAGTGTGCCTAATTAATATTTTGGTTTAAAAAGTAAGATTACTGTATTAGAATTTTATCCAAGGATTAAATTTTTAATAGGGGATTTAGGTGAAGTAATACTTTTTTTTTCATCCTTCAAGAGAGTAATTAATTCTACAAAATATTAAGCCTGCTGACTTTGAATATTTTTAAATGCTTTAGATTTATTAGACATGTGCTCATTGTCTACCTGTTGTAGGCTACTCTAGGACTTACATTCCAGTGGAAGAAGACAGATCATAAACAAATAAGTTTCAAAAATCAGTGGGTATTGGGAAGAGAAAAATAAAGTAATGGAAGCAAGACGGGGAATACCAGGGAGGCTGGAAGGAATTAAAGAAAATACTATATCAGGTGATCAGCATGCAATAGATGCTCAGTAAGCACTTGTTACCATTTGAATGAGTACATGGACGGATGAGGTGGTTGGTTAAGGCAATTTCAGAGTATCACATGCCAAAAGCAGTTTAAGGGATGGGGAGCCACTGACGGCTTTTGATCAAGGAAACAGCATGAACAGTTCTTTGAGCACGTGAAACACTGGAAAGCCGTTTTCAAAGTGCACTTTATGCTTACTTTTCATCGATTTTGTTGCCACTTTAACTCTCCCTGCGACAGTCTTTGTGACTCTGAAAATTATCATGTGAATAGGCATCATTTAACAATAGGTATTGATAGGGTGAATATTAAGTCACCAAATAAGTGAAGGTCTTAGACAAAAGCCTTTTTAATAGAGGGTGAAAGCTAGACAGGAAGCAGTGAACATAGAGTAAGCCCCAAATAGATATATTTTATTTCCCAGACTCTAGGAACTGAAATGCTTTCAAAGAATCTGATAGGAATAGTCTTGCCTTTCATTCTCACGTACTGGTTCATATTTCACTCAGGTTTGTTTCCATCAAAAATAGTTCCATCTAAGGATACTTTGTTACCCTATGTTGTATGAAAAAGTAGATTTTCTCTTTAGTTGCTAGTACTGTATTCTGTGCAGAAAGGACCATTGGAGTCACCCCTATTTTTTGCAGGCTCAGGGGTTGGTATTAGATGAAGAGACACAAGATTTCTCTGTCAGTTGGGAAATCCTTTTTCCTCTTAGGAGTTTATTAGGTTTTTTAGCTGCCACTAAGTTTAGCTTATAAGAAGAGAGGGAAACAGCCTCTGAAACTTCCAGGCTGATCCTTTCATTTATCTAAATTCCATTTCTACCTCTGCAGAAAAGGGCTAGATAACAAATCTGATCCTCTTTTCTCTACAGTAATAGGTCCCACCCAAAGACTATTATAAGGCTAAATAGGACAGGATCTGAAGGACTGAGAAGTGCCATAGAGAGCATTGCCTCCTCCCTCTTAATTTTACAGCTGAGCAAACTGAAGCCCAAAAGATTAAGTTATTTTCCCAGGAGTCACATCAGTAAGAAGGTCATATGTAAAATTAAAATAGGTGAGACAGTTATTCATTGAATGATGTGAACCTGTCTTTCCAACCTAGGGATCAGATGTTAAGAATCGTAACAATGGGTCGGAAGGGTAATGGGCACTCAGAGAATCTGTATGAATCCCAGGCAACCAAGCTATGATGGGAGAGAAGAGAAATAGCCCAGCCAGATACAGTCTGCATGGGCTGCACCACTGGCCCCACCTCCGCTAACTGCTTATTGCCCACTGATGCGTTATGATCTTTAGCCATCCTGATCACTCTTGGATTCATCACTGCATTCTCTACTCCATCCCAGGTTCCCTAATACATGTACATATATATGTGCCTCACCCCCTCAAGATTCAGACTCCCAGTTGAGAGCATCTCATTGGCCACATGACATCATCTACGGTTCCCTAATTGCTGGGGTTAGTGGAAGGGGACAGAAAAGTTAGGGATAGGCTCTTACCTCTCACCTGTCTTGTGACTCTACCCAAATCAACATGTGTTTGGATGCAGAATTGTCAAAATGACAATACTCACGATAACTCTGTGCAGTAGTAGCTCTGTTCTGCACTTGACTCAGAAAGCAGTCATAGTCATAGCTCTGGCATGCTCTAAACCAAGATTTGGTTGGAAATTTGATCTCTCATGGAAAAGGTGCTTTTGTTATTGTTGTTTTCTCATGGAAGAAGCAACCAAACATCTGTTTAATCTTTAAGTCAGATTGTCTCAAAGCATGTTGGAAACAACACCTACATCAGAATCATCTAGGGTGCTTATTAGAGCAGATACCTCGTCCCTCAACCCAGAACTGCTGATTTGAAATTCATGGGGCCCAGATACAAATGCACACTGAATTGTGAGGACTGCTGATCTATACTCAGTCACTACATATGTTCCTGTAGGATGTTACATCCTTTCATGGACTTTTTCGATTTGTTGCCAACCACATAGAGAACTAGAAAGTTAGGTCAAGAAATAAGAGAAAGTATTAGGTTTAGATTTCTGGGTGCCAAGCAAGCCCTGCAATTATTTAGTTATTGTGTCTTTATGGTTACTGTATCTTTATTGTTACTAGGTCCACATAGTTACCATGTTATGCTCTACAAGGGCAGAAGAGTAAAATATATTAAGCTACTAGCAAGTGCTCATCATACTCACACTGAAGGAATTTTCTAGCAAAAGCCATATTTGCATTCTAACTTGGTGCAGTGATTTACAAAGTGTGGTCCCTAGACAAACAGCATCAGCATCACCTGGGAACTTGTTAGAAATGCAAACTCGCTCCTACTCTGTCCCCAGACTTACATTTTAACTAGCTTTCTGGGTGATTCTGATGCATGCTAAAGTTAGAACTGCTGCTCTCAGCTTCCATTTCCTTGTCTGAATAAAACAATGATAATTGATCCTTCATAGTTTTTCTTTAGATTATTTTCTGTTGTCATTATAAAACTAAGATAATGTACAAAAAGGCACTTAGTTCAAGGTAAGTGTTCACTAAATAGTAAGCATATTATTGAGCTTATATTTAATTTACAAACACTGCTCTTATTTTCTAATTGTTTAACTTCAAGAGAATCCACAGGTTGCCTACAATATAAGCAGTCATGTTAGATGTTTTATATATATAAGTTCTAAGTGGGATGCAGAAGTTCTAAAATTGTGATACTTAACCAGGAAAATGGCAGATTTTTATTCTTCCATTTTAGAAATTAGGACCAGGCTACTTACTTTTCTACTGTCATTTAAATCCACTTTAAGGTATTCACAATGACTTTAACATGACATTAATACGCTTAGTGGGTCTTTGAATTTCTTAATCCCAGTTTCCTGGGGCTAAATACAATAATCTGTATCTCTTCATCTTTGACACGCTGATAAAAATCCCTGAACCTGGATTTGCATTTGGTTTTCAAAATCAACCATTTTGCTATTCAAAGGCAAGGCAATTGAGTGAGGTTTGAGATTGAAATACATATCAACCCCACTAGAGGGTGACCTTTATCTAAATCAGGGTGCATATAAAGTAAGGGCATCTTCTGTAGCCATCTCATAAAATTGGATTGTATAACTGTTTACTCAAGGTGAAGGAGAGGCTGAGAAGTGACTCTTACATGAATAATTAATAACTTTCAATTTCTAAATAATCTATTAGTCTTGTGGGAATATTTAAAACCAAGCTATTGCAAATTTCTCAGTTTGTATTTTAGGATAAAATTCCTTATTAATAAATTCAGCTCTGAATTTTAAAATTATCTGCTTCAATTCCAATTCAAAATATATTCCCCCCTTTTCTCCCAAAAGACACACACAACTAAACATATGAGAAAATAGAACCCCAAATTTGTTTCATAAAAACAAGCAAACAAAAGGCTATAGGACTTTGTTAAGTTTTATATGGTGATTTAAAAATAAGACAAACATATTCTCTAGATACCAAAGGAGAAAAAGAAAATCCAAATATTCACATAGTAATTAGAGAGCTCAGTTTAGGTCAACCTTAAGAAATTAATGTTGAACACCATATTTGGTTTATCTTTTATAGTTCAGATTTAGAAAGTAAAACATTTGTGTTATAACTGCTCTGCTAAAATCTCTCGGTTTGATATCAGAGTTCAATGTTATTCTTAAAACCACCTCAAAAAATATCTTTTTGTAGTATTTAAAATTTCAACTCAAAATTTGCAACACTATGAATACAAGTAATATTTATGTATTCTGAGCACTTTTTATACTAACTTAATTTTTTAAAATTTGATCTTTAATAATTATTAACAGAAAAAATCTGGGCTCAGGATAGTGCCAATTGTATGAAAATATGTAGATTCAACTGTTATTTGCTTCTTTTCTAGGACAGTTTTTTTGTTTGTTTGTTTGTTTTGTTTTGTTTTTTTGGTGGTGGAGGAAGGAGTCTTGCTCTGTCACCCAGGCTGGAGTGCAGTGGCACGATCTCAGCTCATGGCAACCTCCGCCTCCTGGATTCAAGCAGTTCTCCTGCCTCAGCCTCCCCAGTAGCTGGGATTACAGGCATGTGCCACCGCACCTGGCTAATTTTTGTATTTTTAGTAGAGACGGGGTTTCACCATGTTGGCCAGGATGATCTCAATCTCCTGACCTCGTGATCCGCCCACCTCAGCCTCCCAAAGTGCTGGGATTACAGGCGTGAGCCACTGTGCCTGGCTTTAAGACTATTTTAAAGAGTGTTTCTAGTACACTGAATGGTTATCTTACAAATAAAAAAACCAACTAAACTCATGCAAAACAAGACTACAGCAATTAAACTTGGATTCTCAGGTACAAATGACTTTCATTTTTATCTACCTCTACAAACCAGAAAAATAGCATATTATAAAAATGCATTTCTATTAAAACACAAAGAAAGGTTTTATGTGGCATGAATTAGTCTAAAATAAATTTTTAACTTTAATCTAAGTTCATAAGGAGATATTAACTTTGGAAAAAGGTAAGTCTTTGAAGGATGGGTGGCTTTATCATTATTGTATTTTTGAAGGAAGGTTGCAGTCTGAATTGAAACCTTTCTTCCAAGAAAAATCAGCCTGCTGTGCTCTCGTACTAAAATAGTATCTGTACAATGGCATATGATTTTTATATAGAATTGGGAAGAGCTACACTAATAACTTTTACAATCTCTCTTGTTCATGTATTATTTACCTGAGAATAGCTACTCCTGTCTTTAAGATTAGGTACTTTTTCCATTAATTAAAAAACTCCCATTTTAAAACTATAGAAGATGTTCTTGAAAAGTATATGTGGGTTAAGAATAAGCATATACTCTTATCACTAACCCAGCCTAAAGCTGACATGGGGCTAAACTTTCCTTTGCAAATTAGAGTTGAAAGAGAAAAAATGCAATTCAATTACTTCATGAGGAAGCCACTCAGACTTTCCCACCAGTTGCAGACTAATCAGATGACAAATATGCCTAATTGTTTGTCAACTGATAAGATATGACAGTCCTGTCCATGTGGAGAACAGCAATTCAGGCAGTTTCTTCAATTCTCTCTCCAGTTTGAGATCAAATTACCCCAATTTTTCTGAATTCCTTGAAAATTTGATCTTATTTATTTTTAGCCAACTCTTTTGATCATTATTTTTTATTTACTCATTTTTTTTTTGAAGAGACGGGGTATTACTCTGTCACCTGGAGTGCAGCGGTGTGATCATACCTCACTGCAAACTGAAACTCCGAGGTGCAAGCAATCCTCCTGATTCAGCCTCCCAAAGTGCTGGGATTACAGGCATGAAACACCATGCCTCGCCTCTGGTTCTTCATGTGTAACGTAAAGTTTAAGAGGCAATTGACAGACATAAAGAAAATTGAGAAAGAATATACAAGGATTAAGAGGGTGGGTAGTGTGAAGTGAGAATTATTTTATTCTTATGTTATGCATCTTTGTGAAAAAACGTAGATAACGTGAGCTATTCTAAGTATTTCTAGAATGTCTTCTCTGCATTCTTTTGAACTAAACTCAAAAGTAATTTTAACCCAAACTTTGATATTTCCAGACATTGTTATGATTACTATATCACATATAGTAATGTTTCTGTAGTATTTGTTTGTATAAGTTTATATGTACATACTTAGATATTTACTCCTTCCTGTTTTCTTCCAACAATGTTGATATGCCATATAAGTTCTTAGGCAAAAAGATATGTCATTTAACTTCCATTTCTTTTAGGAAGTGTATTCTACTTAGCATTTTAACCCTAGTTTACAGTTAAATGAGAACTGAGAACTGATTTTTTCTCCAAGTTTAATAACTGTCATCTTCCTCTTCATCATTATTATGAGTATTTTGGATTTTCAGATTCTCCATTTATAGAATGGAAATCACAGGAACTGTTCAACTATTTTTGTTAAAAAATTATTATTATTTTTTTTCTTTTTGTTATGGAGTCTTACTTCGTCACCCAGGCTGGGGTGCAGTGGTGTGATCTCGGGTCACTGCAATCTCCGCCTCCCAGGTTCAAGCAATTCTCCCGCCTCAGCCTCCTAAGTAGCTGGGACTACAGGTGCATGCCACTACGCTCGGCTGAGTTTTGTATTTTTAGTAAAGATGAGGTTGCACCATGTTGGCCAGGCTGGTCTTGAACTCCTGACCTCAGGCGATCCACCTGCTTCACCCTCCCAAAGTGCTGGGATTACAGGTGTGAGCCACTGCACCTGGCCATTTGTTATTGTTAAAATGAAGGTATACTCTAGTGATATGGCTTAAACACATTAGAAACACTGACAAAGATAGAGCAACAGGGAAAGATACTGTCTGAGCAGAGCTCTGTGATAACTCTTGGCAACAAAGAAGAAGCTGGCTTTTCTCTACTTTTTTATTAAGGCAGGAGGAAACACACATGGGTGGATGGCTCCTTTGTCCATACCATCTGCACTGAAACACTGACCATGCTGCACCCTGGATCGGCCCCTAGGAGCCCCAGCAGCTGAGGAGCTTCAGGGAGCCAGAGAAACAGCCTAGGAGACACCTAACCCAACTCTAAACTAGGAAGATGACAACATTCATCCTCAAAACATTCTTAAGAGTAATCTAGCTAGCACGAAAAGGCAAAGAAATGGCTATTCCAGGCACGCGGGCATACGTGGTCTCCAGATTCGGCCGCTTTCTTACTTTGTTTTCTATTTTGTTTTGTTTTTGTTTTTTTCATGGGCAGTGTTCAATGGCCTCATTTGGCTACTTTCTTCAAACATAGGTCTCCTTGCCTGGCATTTAAAGGATGTTTTTTGAGCTTTTACTCAATAACGAGTACCAGAAACTCTCCTACACTGTTGAGATAAACAAGGAAATTTTTTTTTTTTTTTTTTTTTTTTTGAGACGGAGTTTTGCTCTTGTTGCCCAGGCTGGAGTGCAATGGCTCCATCTCAGCTCACTGCAACCTGCGTCTCCCGGGTTCAAGTAATTCTCCTGCTTCAGCCTCCGCAGTAGCCGGGATTACAGGCATGCGCCACCACGCCCAGCTAATTTTTATTTTTAGTAGAGACGGGGTTTCTCCATGTTGATCAGGCTGGTCTCCAATTCCCGACCTCAGGTGATGCGCCTGCCTCAGCCTCCCAAAGTGCTGGGATTACAGGCGTGAGCCATCGCGCCTGGCCAACAAGGAAATTTTAATAAGAAAAATATTGGTTTAAATTACATTTTCAATGACAACAATAAAAATTTGCAAACCACAAAATCCAAAAAAGCAAATCAATATTTAGGAACAAAATACTTTAAGACTTTTAAGTTGAGAAGGTGGAACTAAAATAGAATTTAGGTCTTCTTTTACCACCATTCAAATTACAGACCGTGTGTGTGTGTGTGTGTGTGTGTGTGTGTGTGTGTGTGTGTGTGTCTGTGTGTGTGTGTATTTGATCATATATAATATATGGAATGTGGTATTACTGAATTGCATTTGCATGTCATATTTTTTAATTGGGTCATACCATTAAATATATATCACTCATATATTTAAAATGTTGCAAGAGAAAGATAAATTTACTTTACCTTAATTCCAAAAGAATTCCTTCACCCTCACTAACAGAACCTGCTTTTATTAGGGGGTCGTATGTCCTAATTCTGGAAGTTGATGTTTGGTTAAAGGCTACTAAACAATTATCAAACCATAATTAAACTGTGATTAATACATTTCACTTTTTATATCTGTCATAGCAGCCCCACTTCGCTTATCCAGTGATTAGTCTAGGTGTGGTTATGTGCCCCTGGTTCTGAACATTAAGATAAATAATATTTTTTAGAAAGCTGCTGAGAAACTATTTTCTTTTTCCAAAAAGATAGCCATTTTTTGGCCCTGCCCTCTTCTAGCCTACTTGGGATGCTGTTCTATGAAAATACAATGTTTGGAGCTAGAGCAACCATTATGTGCAAGAACGTCATCAATAACTTAGAATGGCAGAAGGGAAAAGAGAGAACATGAGTTCCTGATGAACTCAGAGGCACTGATCTAACACTAGAAGCACCAAGGTTTAGAGACTTTCTGTATGAAAGGGGCTCACTTTCCACTGTGTAAGCCACTGCAGTTTGGGTAATCCCAAATTCAGCTACAATTCCCTTGTTGCTAAAAGCATTCTGAAATGATACAGAGACTGACTTTGGCAAGTACTTTCATTTAATATCATCATTCATAATATTATTTTTACTTTAATATCATCATTCACAATATTAAGACTTGTTGGTATTTTATACATGTAGATTACTGTTCTTTTGTATTTTATGCAACTGATTAAAATTTGTATAGACTATGTTAATTCATTTACATCAAATTCTAACTATTTCATTCTTCTCTGGTCAACAGTGCATTAGACCGTTGAAAAGATAAAGATGATATAAACATGTTTTTGATGTTATTTCTAGCGAAGCACAAACAAGTACTTCATATTTCTATTTTTCTCTTTAATGGTTGACATTTCTTTACTTACAGACTTCATTTAAAATGTGCCCATTCATATTTACTGATAGGAATTAAAGGTATCAAAGGTGATAATTAAAAGTGAAATAAAATATATGGTGTAGAATGCTGTTTAATCTGTTTCACAATTGAGTTATTTTAATGAATCAACATGAATATTATGTTACCTCTATAGATCAGATAGAAAAAAAAATTCTCCACAATAGTCTCTGCAAATCTCATATTCTCACGGGTATGTGTCCAAGGATGGAGTTGTTTTGTTTGTTTGTTTGTTTTTGTTTTGTTTTGTTTTTTTCCCCCAGAGAAGGTTTCCACATCTCAGCATTATTTTTTTTATATCTAACATTAGGGAATCCCATGAATGCTATACTTAGCCAATAGGAACTAGAGCAGGAGTCAGCAGGCATTTTCTGTAAAGTGCAAGTTAAGTGTTTTAGGCTTGTGGGTCAGATGGTCTCAACTGCTACTCCTCCACTGCGTTTGGACATCAAAAACAGCCTTAGGCAATATGTAAATTAATGATCTTGGCTGTCTTCCAACCAAACTTTCCTTAAACAGTTGGCAGGCTGTATATGACCTAAGGGCTTGTTGTTTTCTCACTCCTGACCTAGAGATTCCATTTTTGCTTCGTCAACCTGGGCTTTCAAATGTGGTTCTTGGAAACTTAATGTATGTATTTTCTCTGATGCATAATTGCTGAGAATTCCTACTGTGGAACTTATTAAGACATCAGTGGGGGAGCCTTTGCAGCACCTACAACAGTTCTGCCTCCAGACCAACAGCCTCCTCCACCCTGAGTCAAATTTCTCTTTTAATTTTTTCAATTAATAAACTTTTAAAAGCAGTTTTAGCTTTACAGACAAATTGAGCGGTAAGTAGAGCGTTCCCATAAACCCCTTTTGCTCCCATCCCTCCCTCCACCTATTTCCGTTATTCACATCTTACATCAGTATGGTACAAATTTTATAATGAACGAGCCAATATTGATAAATTAATATTAGCTAACGTCCATAGTTTACATTAGAGTTAACTCTAGGTGTTGTACATTCTATGGGTTTTGTCAAATGTATAATGACATGTATCTACCATTATAGTAACATACAGATAGTGTCACTGCCCTAAAAATCCTGTGTGTTCACTTACTCATCATCCCTCCCTCTCTCCACCCTCCTCCTCTCCTCTAGACCTTGGCAACCACTGATATTTTTACTGTCTCCATTCTGCCTTTTCCAGAATGTTATATAGTTGGAATCATATAGTGTATAGGCTTTTCAGACTGGCTTCTCTTACTTAGTAATATGCATTAAAGGTTTCTCATATTTTTTGATGGCTTTATAATTTTCCTTTATCACTGAATAATATTCCATTGTCTGGAAAGCTTGTTTGTATATTCCCCTATTGAAGGCCATCTTGATTGCTTTCAAGTTTTGGCAATTATGAATAAAGCTGCCATGAACATTTACATGCAAGTTTTTGTGTGGATGTAAGTTTCCAACTCATTTGAGTAAACACCAAGGATCAAGGTTTTTAGATCCTATGGTCAGTTATCTTTTCTGGTGACCATACTAGCCCCATCACTCCCAGTTACTGTTTGCATTAGTTTTCATTTTCATTTCTACATCACATAACAGTCACTCCTGTTATTCACAATATTATTTTCCTTCACAAAGACTTCTCCAGCAGAAAAGAAGATGGATGAATGCCATTCATCGCTCAAAATTGGAACCTTTCCTCAAAATATGTGTTTGTGTATGTACTACTATTTTTAAAAACTTTTATAACTTGCAGTTTGTTTTCATCCTTAAAGGTTATTGTCAGTTCATCCTGCATTTTTTTTTTTGTCATTCTGTATGTATAGTGAAATATAGTCAGGTGCTCTATATCAGTAAGTCTGGAATGTTCCATTCTGGCAGTTATATGCTGGGATACATAACATTGTTGCACAAGCCAGAGTAAGTGTAAAGATTGCTGTATCTTATTTGTGCTCTGACCATAGACATGATCTTATTCTATTCAGGCTGCTACATGAAAATACTATAAACTGTGTAGCTTATACACAACAGAAATATATGTCTCACAGTTCTGGAGGCTGGGAACTCCAGATCAAGGTGCTGGAAGACTTGGTATCTGATGAGGGCTTTCTGGTTTGGGGACAGTGTTTTCTCGATGTGTCTTCACTTGAAAGGGGAGAACTCCAGTCTCTTCAGTCCCTCATAAGAGCACTAATCCCATTTCAGGAGGGATTCATCCTCATGGCCTAACCACCTTCCAAAGCCCCACCTTCAAATACCATTACAGTGGGGATTAGGTTCCAACATATTAATTTTGGGGAGGGACACAAACATGTCAGGTCACAGCAAACACCAGCTTTAGTAGTCATCTCTTTAGTTATTTCACAATAGTTTATAATTTTTTAAACTATCTGATGGGAAGCTCTCAGTTGCACTGTATTTTTCAAAGTCCATGTGAAGAAAGGGCAAATAAAAATCTGGTTTGAAAAGTAACAAATGTTCTCAGATGCAACATTTGCTAAACTCCAAATCTTTATATAGATTTATATAGACAAAAAGTCAAACGTGTCTCCTAACCCTAACACACATGTAGAGAAAACATTGGATTCTGAACATGGAGGTTGTAAAATAGGGTTTATTTTCCTTTTGCATACTTAGAAATTTTAATTGTGATAAAAATACAAAATTTACCATCTTAACCCTTTTTTATTCTCTATTTCTGTATTTTTGTCATTTTAAGAGTGTTACATAGATGAAATATGACAATATGTAACCTTTGGGATTGACTTTTATTGTTGTTTTGCTCTGTATAATTCTCTAGAGATTTATACATGTTGCTGCATGTATCAATAGTTCATTCCTTTTTATTACTGTCATATTCCATGGTATGGATGTACCACAGTTTGCTTAATCTTTCCATTTTTAAATGTACACTTGAATACTGTTCGGTATATTTATATGGCTGTCCATCAGATCTCCAGAAATCTCACCCTGCGAATCTGAAACTCTTCACCTACCAAACAACTTCCCTTTCCTCCTCTCCCTAGCCACCCGCAACCGCAATTCTAATTTGTTTCTATGAATTTAGCTACTTTAGTTACCTCATATAAGTGGATTTGTATAGTATTTGTCTTTTTGTGACTGACATATTTGACTTAGCGTAATGTTCTCAAGGTTCATTCATGTAACATGTATCAGAATTCTTCCTTTTAAAAACTAAATGATATCCCATTGTGTGTACCTACCAAGTTTTGTTTATTCATTCATCCATTGATGGACGTTTGGGTTGCTTCCACCTCTCAGATGTTGTGAATAATGCTGTTGTAAACATGGATGTGCAAATATCTCTTCAACTCCCTGTTTTCAATTCTTCGGGACATATACTCAGAAGTGAAGTTGCTGGATTATATAGTAATTCTATTTTTTTTTTTTTTTTTAGAAACCTCCATACTCTTTTCCTTAGTGGCTGCAAGATTTTATAATTCCACAAACAATGCACACAGACTCCAATTTCTCCACATACTTGACAGCACTTGTTATTTTTTGTTTTTTAATTTGTATAATTTAGGGGCTACTAGTACTGTTTTTCTTTGTTGTTGTTTTTTTACATGGCTGTATTGTATAGTGGTAAAGTATGGGCTTTTAGTGTACGTTGTACCCATTAAAGAATTTATCTGTCGTCCCCCTCCTATCCTCACACCCTTTCAAGTCTCCAGTGTCTATTAATCCATACTGTATGTCCATGTGTACAGATTATTTAACTCCCACTTATAAGTGAGAACATGTGGTATTTGGCTCTATGCTTATGAGTTATTTCACTTAAGATAATGACCTCTAGTTCCATCCAGGTTATTGCAAAATATATAATTTCATTCTTTTTTTATGGCTGGGTAGTATTCCATGGTGTGTGTGTGTATACATATATATGTAACATCTTCTTTATCCAATCATCTGTTGATGGACACTTAGGTTGACTACCTATCTTTGCTATTTTGAGTAGTGTTGTTATACACATAAAAGTCCAGGTGTCTTTTTTTTATAGAATAATTTCTTTTCTTTTGGATATAGACCCAGTAGTGGGATTGCTGGATTGAATGTTAGTTCTATTTTTAGTTCTTTGAGATATCTCCGTACTGTTTTCCATAAATACTGTACTAAGTTAAATCCCCACCAACAATGTGTAAGCCTTTTCCTCTGCATCCTCTCCGACACCTTTATTTTTTGACTTTATAATGATAATTATTCTGTCTGGTGCAAGATGATATCTCATTGTGGTTTTAATTTGCATTTCTCTTGATTAGTGATGTGAGCATTTTTTCATATGCTTCTTGGCCATTTGTATGTCTTCTTTTAAGAATTGTTCCTTTCCCCGCTTTTTAATGTGGTGTTTTGTTGTTGCTGATGTTGTTGTTGTCTGAATTCCTTGTAGATTCTGCATGTTAATCTTTTGTTGGATGCATAGTTTGCAGATATTTTCTACCATTGTACAAGTTTGTTCCCTCTGTAGCCATCCTAATGGGTGTGAGATGATATCTCATTGTGATTTTCATTTTTATTTTAATGATGATCAGCAATGTTGAGCATGTTTTCATGTTTGTTGGTCAGTAAGGTGAGTTTTTGTCGTTTTCTTCATCATCAGCCCCATGTAAGTGTCCTAGTCTACCTGCAGTCTTGTCTCATCCCTTAACAATTAGAAGGAGAGTCATCATTTAAAGAACTTGCCAAAAGTAATTAATTAGATCTGTTTGAATTTTTTAATTTTCAAAGTAGCATTTTGTAACTTTTCTTTCTGTCTAAATTTCCCAGTAAACTTCCTTGAGGGCAGGAAATTATATCTTTTCCACTGCTGAATCTCTGACACTTATTATAGAGCTTGCTAGTTAATGGGTACCTAATACTTGTTTGCTGGATGAATCACACAGTCTTGATGAAAGACATTTTTTCCCCAGCATCTATCATGTACTCATTAGCAGAGCTCAGTCGCTAAATTGCCTTTACCAGAGGCTATTCTGAGGCTTCTTTCTTTGGCAGGTACTCATCTATTTCTTATTTGGGGCTCATTATCTAATGGAGAAGAGCTTCATTGACAATGCTCAACATACCACTTTCCTGCCACAAAATGCCTTATACACCATAGAGACTTTAGTTACCAGGCAAACCTAGAGGCAAATATCATAGTTTAGACAGTCTACCCAGAATGAAGTATATTTTCCAATCTAATAATCTAATGTTTTCTGAGAGTCAAAAGGTGTAGAATGCTGTTTCTTGCTGTAACTATTGCTAGTTTCTGGAAATGAATACAATTAAGTTTCTAAAGTATACCAGAATTATGGCTAGAGAATGCATTATGATAATTTTAAGGGGTTTCCCATGTGAATATCACATGATAGAAGGGACACCATTTTTCACATTGGACAACACTGACTGCTTAACATGTAAATAATCACTCAGGTTGAGTAAAGCACACTCCTGGCATTGATAAACTGCCTTCTCATGCTCCTGCCTACCTACTGTTGATCATCACACAAACTCTACCAGGCACTTTATGCACTTTGCCCTTCTCGCCTAAAATAAAGCAAGAGAAGGGAAAATAAGTAGCTTCATCTACTTACCTAATTACTTAGAGCAACAATTCTTAACTGCACTCTCTAGGAGTATATGAACATATTGAAATTGCATTCGACATTTCATGAGTACTAACATTTTTGGGGGGAAGCACCACTGAGCTAGAGTTTTCAGTATTTTCTAATAATAAATACTGTCAGTATATAAGATGACTGAGAAGCATGTGAATTGAGACTGAGAACAAGATAGAGAATATTGTCTGGTGATTTGGGGCATAGGTTTTCATCTCTACATGCCTTTTACATCATTACTTTTGAGAAGTTTCTGTTTGAACTCGGTAAACCTCTTAGCATAATCTAGGTTCTAACTGAATAGTTGTGAATTAGTGTCTAGACTCATAAAATGAAGAAATTGCACAAAACCAACTCATTAAGATTCCAAATAATTAATCTCAGCCACATTTGAGAGGGTTCGGTTCAGAGGAGTCCAATGTGACAATGTTAAATATTTCTAATTGCAGGCCATTTAAAATTTCTGTAACATCTAAATACCATACATATTAACCATACACATTTATTTTCTTCCTCCATCTATCCTGCACATCTCCACTGAATTGATCTGTTCTTTCTTTCTATCACATTCTTTCTAGGACACTATAAATGAATCAGTCTGAAACCTACCTCCTTTTCTACTTTTACCTCCATCTACAATCTTGCGAGCACTCTGCCCAAGCAAACTGTTTCCATCTTCATTCCCCTAAGTGTGTTCTCAACATTTCACCTCCATATGTAGGTTCTCACCATGAAACCCACCTACACTCCACTCTTATCTCCATATAAGCTTTATTCTTCAAGACGTGGTCAAACCTACCTTCTTTGAAAAGTTCTTCCAAACCATCTACATTTAAAACAGTATCTACTAATGAGCTATCAAGCCATGAAAAGAGATGAAGGGAGCTTAAATGCATATTGCTAAGTTAAATAGACCTACTTGCAAAGACTACATACTGTATGATTTCAACTATATGACATTCTGGAAAAGGCAAAATTATGGAGACAGTAAAAAGATTACTGATTACCAGGGATTAAATTAGAAGGGAGGAATTGATGAATGTGTGGGACACAGATATTTTTTAGGCAATGAAATTGTTCTTTGTGATACTATAATAGTAATGCGTGACTATACATTTGACAAAACCCATAGAATGTACAGCACCCAAAGTGAACACTAATGTAAAGTATGTACTTTGAGTGATGATAATGTGCCAATGTAGGTTCATTGATTGCAACAAATATACCACTCTAGTGCAGGACGCTGATAATGGGGAGGAGTTAGGCATGGGGCAGTGGGTATCTGGGAATTCTCTGTACTCTGCTCAATTTTTCTGTGAATTTAAAACTTCTCTATTAAATAAAACGTGTATATATATCCTTACTAAAGCACTCACAGAATAAGTGTGCTATGTAGTTCACCCAGCCAACAAGAAAAGACATGAATAATCATTTAGTTACATTCTTATTATTTAAGTTCTTACATATTAATTTTCTCCCAATTAAAATGAACCCCTACAGAATCAGGAGCGGCATATGATTCTTTGTCATTTCTGCCATTCTAGTCATAATTCTGACCACATACTAGTGTTCAAATATTTATTTGATGTTTGGTGCCTTCTTTTTCTCACTACTGAAATATAAGGTCTTTGAGGGCAGGGGATCCAACTTATTTTGATTATTCATGAACCCCAAACACCTAGAAGAGAGTCTAGCACAAGGTAGCCACTCAATAAATGCTAACCAAATGAACATGCACGCATGTGTTAATAAGTAAAATGAAATAAACTATTTAAAGCATCAATTCTTAATAAAAATGACACGTTTGTTTTTGTTTTTCAGCTCTAGATCTTACAAGTATACAATGGGAATATTTACATCCCCTAGCTCTTAGATTTAAAAGCTATTTCTTTTAGGCTGTATTCCCCCAGATACAATCCTGGATGCTCAGAGAGAACATTTTTTAAAACCACTTACTTATTCATTCATTCACTCATTTAATACATGTTTATTAATCATCTACTGTGCATTATTCTGGACACTGGAGACTCACTTGCAAAGGTGACTGACAAAGTCCCCACTCTAATTGAATATAATGCATTCTGCTAAAATGAAAAAAATGTAACTCACAAAAATAAGATGAATAGTGATTTCTGGATGTTGAGGAGGGAGATGGGGAAACTACATAAGCCAGAAGGTCAGGAATTGTGACTTTGTCCCCGAGAGTTGTATGACATACATGTAGCAGCCCTGAATTAGGTGGTAACAGCCCTGAAATAGGTAAAGTCTCACTGGATGTAGATCTGTAGGATTTTTATAAGGATTTATGGCCAGGCTCTAGCATGCTACTTTCAACATATACAATAAAAAAATCACCCACAAGCTCCCAATCAAAGCATAAAGGCAGAAGTTTATATTCCTAGTGTGCATTTTAATACCTTAGTAAGATACAAAGATTGCAAATGTTATTGAATTAATCCTCAACCATTTTAGTGGCCATGGGAACATGGTGAGGGGTTGCTCACAGAATCATCTCAATTTTACAATGCTGCATTTCCTTAGGATCCTTAACTCTTATTTTGGAACTTTTATTTTGGTTTCTATTCTAATTTCCTAAAACATGTGCAGTATATTTGTAAACAATTTTGAGGTTAAATACTATATTCAAATAGAGTGCTCTAGCTTTTAAATACTTGATGCAATTATATATGTATATATACCTGATTTGTAAACCCTCTTTAAATATGGTTCAGTTTTTAAGAAAATGGATGAATATCTTAAATGTTTGAAATAAGCTTATGTTAAAAATATCTACAGATGTGAATATGTTCAATATTTATTTTCTCTTTCAAAAGAACATCAAACTTAAATATAGACAGAGCATAGACATTGCTTCGTTGTATATGTTTCTTTATCTGAACATTCTATCACTGACAGTGTGAAGGCAAGAGAAAAAATAATTTCTAAATGATTTTCAAGTGACACTTGCCTTCTTTATCAGTTCTTCAATGAAGAGGGATTCACCCTCATTCAGTTTTTATTAATATTTTATTACAAATTAGACAATCACAGATAACAATGTTTTGATGATGGTTCCGTTCATAGCATCTTCCAATAAAGCAAAATAAATAAATAAATAAATTTAAAAGCCTTAAATTTTCCTCCTTAAACAACAAGCTTATGTTCCCATTTGTAGAATTCCACAATTGGTAAACAGATCTGAATTCATTTTATTGATCTGCCTCACAGTTATATGAATTCTGCCGGACAGTATTACAGATCTCTTCATTCTTAGTCTCTGTAAACCAAAAGGTATCTGAGACAGGTCTCAATCAATTTAGAAAGTATATTTTTCCAAGGTTAAAGATGTGCCTGTGACAGCCTCGGGAGGTACTGACAACATGTGCCCAAGAAGGTTGGGGCAAAACTTGGTCTTATACATTTTAGGGCTACATGAGACATCAATCAATGTATGTACGATGCATATTGGTTCAGCCTGGAAAGGCGGGACAGGGAGGGGACTTCCAGGTCATAGGTAGATAAGAGAAATATGATTGCATTCTTTTGAGTTTCTGATTAGCCTTTCAGTGAATGCACAATTTACAGAAATAGTCACTTATGCCTTCATCTGCTTTAGTGGAACAATGGGGCAGAGGAAGCAATTAGACATGGATTTGTCTCGTGTGAACAGAGGGATGACTTTGAGTTTGGCCTGTCCACAAGGAATTTCCTTGTGGACAAATTGCGAGGGAGGTATGTAGCTTTTTTATCTTTGTAACTATCTTATTTAGGAATAGAATGGGAGGCAGCTTTGCCCAATGCATTTCCCAGCTTGACTCTTCCCTTTAACTTAGTGATTTGGGGGTCCTGAGATTTATTTTTCTTTCACATCTTTTAATCATAACTATGGCTAACATTTATTGAGGGCACACTTTGCACCAAAAACTGCCAATCCTCATGAAATTCAATAATTCCATAGAGGTAAATATTTTATTTTGAAGGTGAAGTGATGTTTCCAAGACAGTTGTTAGTAAGATGCTGGGGTGGGAAGCAAATCCAGGTCTGTTTAGTTTCTAAATCTTCAATCTTTTTATTTTCTAAATCTTTAATCTTAATGTCTGCACTATGCTTAGGGTTAACCATCCTCAATAATCACTGGTTTTTCATCTGTAACTTTCTCTTCTTGTTCATTCATTCTTGATGACTTTAACGTAACAGCATTCATTTATTTTTAGTTCTGGGATACATGTGCAGAACGTGCAGGTTTGTTACATAGGTATACATGTGCCATGGTGGTTTGATGCACCTACCAACCAGTCATCTAGGTTTTAAGCCCTGCATGCATCAGGTATTTGTCCTAATTACATGGATGAAGCTAGATTCTCAGCAAACTAACACAGGAAGAGAAAACCAAACACCACATGTTCTCACTCATAAGTGGGAGTTGAATAATGAGAACACATGGACACAGGGAGGGGAACATCACACACTGGGGCCTGAAGGGGGTTAGGGGACAACTACATTCATATTTATTGATCTCTAACTCTAGCCACTTCCTGACCCCTCACCTGATTTAGTTTTCTTTCTCTGCATTTTTCTATTATCCTTAAAAGTGTAGTGCTTCAGGGACCACCCATTCCCCTAGGGACAGGCTCAGGGCAGCTATGTAAAAAGGTGTGCTAATACTTGCTAATTTACTTTCAATTTTTCTCCTTAGGGGGCCCACCTTTTAGTTGGCCTTTTTAGTTGCAGCAGCAAACTGGACTGACCAAGTGAATAGAAGAACAAATCTATGAAACCAGATCTGAAAGTTTAAACAATTTAATTTGGAAAGCTAAATGTTCCAAGAATAGAATCAAAGTATATAGAATAATAAAAGGCAGGGAAGTACTCTGATGGAATTCTTTTTTTTTTTTACTGTAATAAAATGTGAGCATAACAACTATTTTTAAAGGTTTAGATGAATTTGTAAATGGTGGATTTGCCATTGACATCAGTAAGAACCATATCTCATATATTATCCTGAAAAAGTTAAGAATTTTACTTCAGCAGGGTTTTTTTGGTCTTTTACTGATATGTTTAATGGATTCACTGACTGGGAATATAATGGTTTCCTATGGAAATAACATTTCTGTTTACTGCTCACCATTAGTAAGCTGATAGTCTCCTACTATAGTACTGCTCATGAGAGAAACCTTTTGCAGATTGATTGATTCTGAGATGGAGTCTTGCCCTGTCTGCCAGGCTGGAGTGCAATGGTGTGATCTCAGCTCACTGCAACCTCTGCCTCCCTGGTTCAAGCAATTCTCCTGCCTCACCCTCCCATATAGCTGGGATTATAGGCACCCACCACCATGCCCAGCTAATTTTTGTATTTTTAGTAGAGACAGGGTTTCACCATGTTGGTCAGGCTGGTCTTGAACTCCTAACCTCAGGTGGTCCATCTGCCTCAGCCTTCCAAAGTGCTGGGATTACAGGTTGCCTCCAACTGGGAAGTCTATCATGGCCATTGTCCTCTTATGTTTCAGTGGTGATGTGGGAACCACTTTGCTTACTGACCGGGGACTTTTTTATAAAACATAAAACCATAAGAAATTTAAGGACCTTTGCCCCTCAAATTCCAGTTCTTTATCTTTCAACTTATTTGCTCTGCAACTAACAATATGTGATTTGTCTTTGTTATAGGAATGCATGAAGATTTCTGAAGTAATTTGGTACTGAAAAAAAGACATACCCACCAAAAAATAAAAATAAAAAACAGGTTACTAAGGAAAAACTTAAACATGCAACATTGTGGAAAATTACCCTATAGATATTTGAAATGATATTCTGTAAAAGGACAGAAAGTACTCTGGAAACTTATGTTATACTCTTACGCTTTTTTTGCCCAAGAATACAAAACTGCAATATTTGACCTTTCAGAAGCACCAATGAACATGGACCAAATGTCATCCAGTTCCACAAGCTAGAAACCTGCACACTGCTTGACACTCTGTTCCCTCAGCTGCCATATACAATTACATAGTGCTGACCTTCTGACCTCCTAAATATTTCTCCAATCGGCCATGTTTTGTCCACCTCCATTGCCAATGCCTTGGCCCACACAACTGTTATGTTTTTTTCTTCCTGGTACTATAATGGACAAACCAGAATATTTATATCCAAATTGGCTCTCTTTTAGGCTTCACATTTTGGCCAGACTAGCCTTTCCAAATTTGTATCTGAGTGTGACATGTTCCTGCTTAAAACTTCTAATGTCTTCCCATTGCTTTTAGAGAACGATGAAAACCCTTGTAGCAGAACGAGCCGCAGACAAAACCTCTCAGACATTGAGTTGTAGAAGGAAGGGCTTTATTCAGCTGGGAACATCAGCAAGCTACTGCCTCAAAATCTGAACTCCCCGATTGCAAAATTTCTGTCCCGTTTAAGGGCTCACAACACTAAAGATTTCACATGAAAGGGTTGTGATTGATTGAGCAATCTAGGGTATACGTGACAGGGGTTTCATGCCCTGGTAGAGTGAAACAGAACAGAGCAGGGAGTTTCACAGTGTTCTTTTATACAATGCCTGAAATCTATGGGTAACATCGGGTTCTAAGTTGATTTTTAACTACCGGGTTTAGGCCAGGCATAGGGTTCTAAGTTGATTTTTAACTACCGGGTTTAGGCCAGGCATAGGGTTCTAAGTTGATTTTTAACTACTGGGTTTAGGCCAGGCAGGCCCAGGCCTGGTTTCAGTCCTGGCGCTGGGCTGCCTGTCTTTGGTTTTACTTCCTTGTTGTTTTTTCTTTTTTTCTTAAAACAGGTACTGAGTATAAAACAATATGAGAGCGTCTCTCTCTTCCCTCACCCTTAATGCGACCACTGGTTTCACTCCTGCCTAATACCCAAATCCCAAATCCTACTGCTGTGTGTTCACATTCTGCATTCTGATTTCGTTGTTTTCTCTTTTTCATTCAAATGCCTTGTCTCTCCTCCTGCCCCAGGGTCTTTGTATATTATATCACCCTTTCCAGGAATATTCTTCACGCTGCTCTTAGTCTAGTTAACTCATACTGGTGTTTCAGATCTCAGTTCAGAATTCAATGCTTTTCCTTACCACCCAAGCTAGGCCAGATTTATCTATGTGATCTCATAGAAATCATTCCTTTTCTTATAAGAACCTTTCTTAATTTGTAATAATATGATCATTAGTGTAAACATTTGTCTCTCATTAGACTGTACACTTCAAAAAATGGTAAACTATGTCAACTTTTGCTTATTCTAACTTCTCAAGATCAAGAACAGTGATGGCTAAATACTAGGATCTCACTAAATATTTACTGAATAAATGAATGCATGAATTTTAGACATCATTAAGTAAAGAATAAATGGAAATTTGTTTCCATGTGTTCACAGTACTCAAAAATTTTAATTTGTTATTTAATATCTGGTAGACCAATTTTAGTATTTGTAATAGTATATATATATATGTATATATATATGTATGTATATATATGTATATATATATGTATGTATATATATGTATATATATATGTATGTGTATATATATATATACTGTTAAAGTATGAGACTATGAGGTGGGAAGAATCATCTTTGTAATTGGTACACACACACATATATATAGATAGATATACACACACACATATAAACACACCAATTGGCATATATATATATACACACACACACACAATATATACATATACATATATATATACCAATTGGTATATACGCACACACTGCAATTGGTGTATGTGTGTGTGTATATATGTGTGTGTGTGTGGGTATATATATATATACCAATTACAAATATTATGATTCTTCCCACTTTATAGTCTCACACTTTCAACTAACAACCTGGAAAGTAAGACAATATAATTCATTAATTTCTGTAACATTTCATAATATAATATGAAAATTCACTGCTGATTTCTAGAGTACAAAATCTATAGCATGGTGAACTTTCACGGCTCCAGCTTTATCTAGTTAGAGTTATTTAACACACAGGTTGACATTCTCCCCTCCTCAGGGTCTCTCTTTCCCCAGAAGGTATTGCCTCTTTTCTTGCTTTCCTGGCCTCCCTCTTCAGTGTTTCATGTTTGTCCTTTTGTGTTAACCTTTGGAATTATCAAACAAGTTGTTGCCAGAATCTGGGGACTCATGGCCGATGTGTTCCCGGCTAATAAAGCAAAACCAAGAGAAAATAATCCTCAGCATTGCATTTCAGAACTATGTGGGCTTCCTTTGTATTCCACAAATTCAGTGTTGCTGATTCTTATCAGATGCTTAATTTCCTCATATCCCAGTAAGATGATTTATTTGGTGCCCTGGGGAAAAAATTAAACCCCTTTTATCTGTTTTGTATTTTCAACATTGTAATTATTAATAAATATTTACTAAATAGCAGCATGATGTAGGTGAAATATCAAATTGGTAGAAATAAATGCTTCTTAATCTATTATGTCCTCTAAGACACAAAATCATCATCTATGACATGGAGATGGTGCTGTTTTTCTTCTTAAAGCATCTTTCACAGCATTATTGTATCAAATTTAGTATACAAGAATAGTCTTTGAAAATCAAAAAGCTCAATCAGAAATTATTATTATTTGAAGAATATGGTCTTTTAGGAGAATTGTAGAACCTGCTTATATTTCCTTCATTTTTCTATGAAAGCTTTCATTTTAAAGGTTGGCTAAACAGGTATTTTTGATCCTTTTGTTTCATTTCTATTTATATAAATAAGTGGTTTTGATGGGGTACATTCTTATTAGGAAAAGTTTACAACACATATGCTTAATATTAAAATGTTTGATATAAAGGTCTAATTTAAAATGTGGTTGAAAGAGAAAAAAGTAGAAAAATCTTGTATATGCATGTACACATAGGCCTAAGGAGAGAAGCGTATGGAATTGCAAGAATATTATTAAAATACAATTCAGATAGTTAAGGGTAGGAAAAATGTGATGAAAACAACTGGATTTTTATTCATAGACTCCAGCAGAGTAAAAATCACAAATTTGGTTTTTTTCCAAAATATGTCATTTTGTATTCAATTATTCAAGACAGAATGGGCAGAGAAGTACAAGGAAATGAAAGAAAATATTGATAAAGGAAGATAAAGTAACCAGACTAGATTTTGGTAGGATATAGCAAGACGCAAAATTGATATCTCGTAACTACATAAACTAAAATACTTCATTTTTTGCACAGCAAATTCTATTCTTGTTCTGGCTAACAAAAATTCTGTTGGAGTAAATTAAAACTGTGATCATATCACTTTTTCGTTGGACATAAAAGAACTAAATATTTTCCATAACATTTGTTCCACTCAGGAGTATCTTTTCTTGCATCTTCCTTCACCTCCACTCCCATGATAATCGCCACCTTTAAAACCGTTATTACTAAGAACACAGGTTTTTGTTGTCTTTTTCTAGATTCTTGGGGTCTCTTAATTACGAAGTAATTTCTTAAATTATGCCTCCCTTTATCTTTCCTCTATTTTTGGTATTAGTAATATCTAACAAATCTACATCAAGTAGGCCGTCCACACCAGGTCATATCCTACTCCCAACCCAAGGCTTATAAAACATAAGGCTAAAATAATGAAATAAGATTAAAAAATAGAATAGTTGCTAAGACTGATAACTTTTAGAAATAATTTATCTAAACAAATTGAATAATCTTAAAAAATCTTGTGGTTGCCATTGCTGTTGTTAAGCCACATTTCCCTCTTTGATTTCCTTTTAGAACTGTATTGGTTTGAGAACTGGTATAATTAGTGATTTAGAGCTAAGGCTGTAGACTCAGGTTGGCATTAGAACCTGCTTCGCCACTTACTAACTGTACAAACTCTCATCAAGATATTCACCTGCAGCATTGTATTCTGTTAAAAGGAATGCAATGAGGAAATGTATGCAAAGCCTTTAGCATAGTGGTTGCCTCATACCGATAAGTAAATAAATATTAACCATCACCAATTCTCACCTTAGCTCTCCTTTAATTGGATGTACATTCATATCCAAACCCATGTATAATAGAGCAGTGGCCATCAGACTACATGTAGTGAAGGACAGTACTTTTATTAATTGCCAGTTTTTGTAGAAAGATAAATCATAAAATACAATAAAATTCAATTGATAGGAAATGTAAAAATATACAAAATAAAAGCCCAGAGATTTTATTGTTATATTCAACAAATATAAAAAACATTCTGTTAAATTTCTATAGAAGTTTATAAATGTTTTCACATAATTTCTGTACTTGCTTTATTGCAGAGGGGAAATAAAATCTATAGACAGGCACAAGTTCCTTGATCATACTTCTATGAAGAATGTATATTTGATTAGTTTTCTTTTGAATAAGATAACCCTATTTCTAAAATATTCAAACATTCATTGATATGGTTATGTATATATACACTTATGTATACACACATAACAATACACATACATATATATATTTGGCTTAATGTGAAATTTGTGTTACAACGAAAGTATAAATCACTGAGTCTGAAGTGTCCTTAAAATGGAGGATGAGGTGAAACTGACCATCTGGCTTTGAGCTATCACTAATCTCTACTTTGATGCCTGAGTATTTGTCAAACAAAGAAACATTTTGCATATTACTGTGTATATTTGTTCTCTGATGACATTATTTACTCAGATAATCCAGAAATGTTTAAAAAACTCATGGAAGCACTTTCTCTTGATTTTGTTACATATGTACAGTTTGATTTCTTTCACGTAAAGCAGTATCCATTTTACATTTTTCTTTTAGACAATATTCTATACAGTTAGTATATTACCCTACACATGCCCAAGAAATGTACCTTTGAGAAGCTGATGTATGACCAAACATGTTTGATCTTAGAGCTCAATTTTCACTCATACCACCACCCACTATGACACCCTCATCCCATTCTACCCCTTCCTAGGGAGTTAATAACAACAATGAGCTTTTTTTTTTTTTCCTATGGGGATAATTGGCAATCCAGGGAAGCCAACCCAATTTCTATTTTGTTCAATGTTTCTTTAATTGATCAGTGAGGGGGAAAAGGTGGATACAGGTTGCGTGAAGAGGAGGAAAGATTCGTTTTGAGTACCTATAAATTTTTTGGTACTTTCTTAAAAACTCTTTTTAACATATGCTTCTTTTTCTTTACCTTTTTGCTCCTTATATTTGTTGCTTCTAAGAGACGTGTCACCTCTGCTAGGGTGATAGGCTATATAATTCCTTACTGCTTTCATCTATATATTTTTTCATCTGTAGGTATAGAGGTAGATAAAAATCAGCAGCATAAAATACATATTTTCTATGTCTAGTTGAATGAGTGATTCAGTGAAATTGATAATTATATGTATCAGTTATCAACTGTATAATGAACAACCACAAAACCTGGCATAAAACAATAAGCGTATGCATATTGCTTGTGAAACTAAGACCAAGTGGGCCTTGGCTAGGTGGCTCTGTAGATCTCGGCAGGACTTGATCACCTCTAGGAATAGGTTAGTTTTGATTGAATCAACCTGGCTCTGCTCCCCTCTCTCTCTCCTCCAGCAAGAGTAGCCCAGGCATGAGGGAGGGCAATCCCAGCTGCACAAGCACTTGTTAAGCCTCTACTTTCTTTATCTTTGTTCAAAGTAAGAGAATGCTGCAAATTACATGGCAAAGGTCATTGGTTGGGAGGAGGAGGATGAAGAATTAGAATCATTTTTGCAATTGATCACATATCTTAAAAAGTAAATTCTTTCAATTAACAATATGATAAATGAGTAGGAATAGTTAAATAATTATATTTATCTTGATGAAAGTAACGTACTCAGGCAAGTTACTTCAACCTTCTCTGCCTCGGTTTCTTCAGTTCTAAAATGGGGATAATAATAGTGTCATCCCATACGATTATGGTGAGGGTTAAATTAGTGTATTATGTAGTGTGTAGAGCAGTGCTCAACATAGAAATATGCATAAGGTGTTAATTATAGTTATTAACATTATTATTGTTAATATTGAGGCAACACAGTTGAAAACTGACAAATGTGTAAAAATGATATATGGTTGTCTTAATACTTTCTTGAGCATATTTATTTTGTGAATTTTTGGCTAATATTTATAGCACTGGTGCCATCTGTTCATCTTACAAGGATTATTATTTTAGGAGTTTATACATGTCTATATTCCAGAGAGAAAGATTTTACATTGTAGAACAAGTTGGGACACATTTTTATTTATAATCTTAAAATATCTTACTTATAGACGTATTGTAAATACCACAGATTTTTGTTTCTATTTTCTTGTTTTATAAATTTTGTACTAATGTTAAGAAATGGTAGCAAGCTTATGACTAATGTCAATTTAATTGACAGCTCTTAAAATGTGATCATTAATTAATTTGTTCTATGTAGTAATGAGAATATATGCCAATGTGTCCCAATTTTAATGTGCATACAGTCACCTGGGACCTCGTTAAAATGCAAATCCTGATTCTGTAGGTCT
The DNA here is from genome assembly GCF_028858775.2 of Pan troglodytes. Taxonomy (NCBI): domain Eukaryota; kingdom Metazoa; phylum Chordata; class Mammalia; order Primates; family Hominidae; genus Pan; species Pan troglodytes. The sequence goes on along the minus strand of NC_072412.2, from coordinate 107,343,056 downwards.
GAGGTGGGCCTGGGATTCTGCATTTCTAACAAGCTTCCAGGTGATGAAGTTGCTACTGGTCCCTGAATACCACATTTTAAATGTACATGCACACACACACACATGCACACACACACACAGATATCTCCTTATGTATATTTAAAAATTATGCACACATATAAAATACATATTTTAAAATATATAATACATATTTATATTGAATAAGTGAAAATTCAAATCAAATTATTTGATATTTAGTTATTAAATGTTATAAAACATGTAATAAATATAATGAATCAAAGTAACATATAATATTTAATAAATAAATTATTGTATCTAATGATGTGTTAATCTCTAAATGTTGAGAAATATTTTTACTGCCAAAAAATGCTTTAATTTTCCATTTTGTTTCCCTGGAAACTACTTAAGTAACAGAATTTGGCCCTATAAATATAAGTTGCTGTCGAGACTCCTTTGTTGGTAGAAATATACTTAAATTTCCTGGGTCCTGTAATCAGGATAAAAGTTGTCTCTCTCTCTCTCTCTTTTTTTTTTTTTTTTTGATGGAGTCTTGCTCTGTCGCCAGGCTGGAGTGCAGTGGCACGATCTCCGCTCACTGCAACCTCTGCCTCCCAGGTTCAAGTGAGTCTCCTGCCTCAGCCTCCCGAGTAGCTGGGACTACAGGCATGTGCCACTACGCCCAGCTAATTTTGGTATTTTTATTAGAGATGGGGTTTCACCATGTTGGCCAGGATGGTCTCCATCTTTTGACCTCATGATCGCCTGCCTTGGCCTCCCAAAGTGCTGGGATTACAGGAGTGACCACCACGCACTGCCAAAAGTTGTCTCTTAAACTCATACATAATTATGCTTTTATTTGAGGTACACACACAACCAATTAACTAATTTTTTTTTCTCCTGTGGGCATTAGTCACAGCCCAATATTAAAAATTTTTGACTACATACAACTTTATATAAATAAAGTACATTAGTCAACTTAATTTTCTGCTTTTGAGTGTTAACTACAAATATTTTGTTTCAACTTCAGGACTGTAAAATCTTTCTAAAAGTTCACGATATTCTTTTCTTTATAAGTAATCTTAAGAGTACTCTGCCTTTTTGTTTTAAAGAAGTGGTTAGTGTCAGAATAGTAGCATTAAAGGATACAATTGATTTTTTTATTTTATTTTATTTTATTTTTTATTATACTTTAAGTTTTAGGGTACATGTGCACATTGTGCAGGTTAGTTACATATGTATACATGTGCCATGCTGGTGCGCTGCACCCACTAACTCGTCATCTAGCATTAGGTATATCTCCCAATGCTATCCCTCCCCCCTCCCCCCTCCCCACCACAGTCCCCAGAGTATGATATTCCCCTTCCTGTGTCCATGTGATCTCATTGTTCAATTCCCACCTATGAGTGAGAATATGCGGTGTTTGGTTTTTTGTTCTTGCGATAGTTTACTGAGAATGATGGTTTCCAATTTCATCCATGAAAAAATGCTCATCATCACTGGCCATCAGAGAAATGCAAATCAAAACCACTATGAGATATCATCTCACACCAGTTAGAATGGCAATCATTCAAAAGTCAGGAAACAACAGGTGCTGGAGAGGATGTGGAGAAATAGGAACACTTTTACACTGTTGGTGGGACTGTAAACTAGTTCAACCATTGTGGAAGTCAGTGTGGCGATTCCTCAGGGATCTAGAACTAGAAATACCATTTGACCCAGCCATCCCATTACTGGGTATATACCCAAATGACTATAAATCATGCTGCTATAAAGACACATGCACACGTATGTTTATTGTGGCATTATTCACAATAGCAAAGACTTGGAACCAACCCAAATGTCCAACAATGATAGACTGGATTAAGAAAATGTGGCACATATACACCATGGAATACTATGCAGCCATAAAAAATGATGAGTTCATATCCTTTGTAGGGACAATTGATTTTAAAACTGTAAAAGATGAAAGAGATTGGGATAAATCTCTGCTGACCTCAGATAAACTCTAGTAGATCAAATCTCCAAAATGTAGAAAAGGGAAGAAAAAAAATTGAGAATTCAGATTAAGTGGATCTGAATATGGGAATTCCCATCTAAAGGTATGTGTAATTAAGTTGAAATCTATTAAGAATAATTAAATAACAGCCTTCTTCATAATAACAACATTTGAGTTGCACTTTCAAACTCAATTTCTCATTGTAAATATAACTACAGATTACAACTTAATTTCTAGTCCATAAATTATTTTTCACCTCTCTTATCTTATTTGATATTTGAAAGAACCCTTTGTTGTTTAATATTATACTCAAAGCAAGAACTTGGACTTGGAGACCTCCTCCTGCTTTAAGTTCAAGCCTCCTCTGAGGAGAGATACTCCTAAGGAGTCCAGGATGAGGGTCATTATTGAGCTGTTACTGGGAGGGGACTGAATTCGTGGATGACTCTGGAAAATAGAGGTTAGTAATATATTAGTAGCTATTATTTATCATGTATTTATTATGTGCTATTTGCTACTTGTGTCTAATATCGTTTCTCTATTTCCTCTTTTTAAGTTATTTTGGAATTGCCTAGTATTCTAAAAAATGTTATGATTGTGTTCAGAATGCCCCTTTTATAGTTTTCCCTTAAATGGTGGTGGTGGGCAAACTTGAAGACATTAACAAAAACATAATTTTCATTTAGTCTTAGATAACACCAAGGTGACATAGTAACTAAGTGGAGTTGGTGGGCTAATTCCTAGTGGAAGCCTGGGCTCGTAACAGAACATAAAGGCTTTTCCAAGGATGAAACACTGGTGAAGCTCCTCTTTCAAGTTGTATATGTTTGCATATGTGAAAATATGTGCAATCCAAGTTTAACTTGGGAATGCTTAGCTCCTTAGGAATTTGCTACTGGGTTAATAACTCTTCCCTCAATTACTTAGGTTGGAAAGTCCTCAAATTTTACCTTAGATCAGGATTGGCAAACTTTTGGCAAAGGACCATATAGTAAACATTTTAGGTTTTGTGAGCCATAAAGATCTTTCTCGACCACACAGCTCTGAAATTTGTAGTGTAAATGCAGACACAGACAATATATAAACAAAGGAAAGTGCCTGTTTTCCAATGAAACCTTATTTACAAAAACAGGTGAAAATTGTGTTTGGCCTGAGAGTCAGTTTGCTGGACCACTGGATTAGATTCTCAAGGTCACTTTCAATTCTAAGGTTATGGTTTTGCCAGATTATCTGAGTTATTCATTCCTGATGAGTTATGGAAGGAGAGCTCCTTCCAACCAGAAGTCTCTCTTTGTACACGCAAATGGCCCATCACGGTATTTTCCTAAACAAAGGCATTTCCCTCAGAAGAGGAATTCTGCTGCTACTGTTAAGATAATAAGTACACCACAGATGGTGCTTTCATTTCAAAAACAACCACAACATAAAAAAGATATAACATTTCTGTTTAATTATTGCATTTTTCTATCCTATGACTTGATGATTTAGTTTGGCAGTGGTGCAAATTAATATTCAAGCTTCTGCTGGAACTCATCTGTTGTTGATTTTGTTGTGGTGGGGGTGATGGTTCTAAACATAGTCAAGGAGGCAAGGTGAGAAAAAGATACATCAGACTCCTTATCGATCTCGTTTTGGCAGATTCAAAGAGTTTATATTTAAGCCTAAATTTAAATAAGCATTTTCATATTATCACTGCCAGTTTTAGAGAGTGTTTCACTGGCACAATAATTGTATTATCCAACTGTATAGCAACTATCAATTAGACTAGGACTGCCTTGAGAAGCAAAGCAGGGCTCCTCTTTCTTTGGTTCTTGCTGCTGTACATTGGAGGTCTCATACTGAAGGCTCACAGGCTTCCCCGTGGCCCCTTGACCCACTCAAGGTTGAAAAACAAAAACTAAGAAATAGTTGCCAATGTTAAAAGGAGATTATCTGTAGAAACTTACATTTCTTACTTCCTTTGAAAAGTCAGATCTTCTAAAGATCTAAGGTTTTTATTTTCACAGGAGAACCATGTGAGGGACGGCTGCTTTTTTAAAACAATCATTGCTTCTACCACTGTCTTCATCTCCTCACCACAGAGCCTGAGTCAGAGGCCATTTATCCTCATTACGGTGCCATGATCATGCCAGCTTGCCTCACTCCTGTATCTACCTGGTCATTAGAGGCATTTGAGTTTGTGGCCTGTGCTGTGCACATTATCCCTGGAGATCTCATCAATTACAATTATTTCCACCTACTGGACTTTAAGTAGTTCTACCTATTGGACATTTTCAATGCAATCTGTTTTCCTAAAGCATACTGCAGGACTGAAGCACAAAGTATGACTGTGCAATTACTCTCAAGAGCATTTTTGTTTATGTTGGTCAATGTCCGTTTTTTAGGTCCCTTATAAGGAAATACCTTTTAAAAATTCATGCCAAGAAACTTTTCATTTTCAAAAAGGAAAATATTTTCTTTCTTGAATAATTTTTGTAACATTATAGTCTTTCTCTTTTTGTCCTGGCTACCAGAAAGTTCAGAAGTCAGTGTGTCATAATCCTGATATTATTTCTCCCCTTACTTTGTGTGTTCTGGTTCTCTATTTGTAATATTAATACTAACTATTAACGTGAACACACATATACTCATGTTCTACAAACAACTTTCAGGTTCATTTTGTGAGAGATTAGGGTTGAAAACATCAGTACAGACATGTTCTTAACTTTTCGAAACCATCCTCCACACTGACAACAGATTTGTATTTATAACATACGAATCAGGCCCTATTATTATTCCCTTGCATATTCAGGAATTCAACATGTCTTCCTCTCACTTATAAGACATCTAATTTGTTTATTAGAGTTTTCAAGACCCTTTATTATGTTTCTCAAACCTATCTTCCCATCCACAACATTCTCCACTTCTGTCCCACAAAGCGTGTATCTCAGTGATGAACTATTTACAGTTCTCCAAATGTACCAGGCCATTTCCCACCTCTTGCCTTTCACAATACCATTTATTCTCCCTATAATCACTCTAGTATTTTATAGGTAAGTCACTCATAACAAATATTATATTGTTCTGTCATTTTTCAGTGAAATGAATGACTATTATTTATCTTGGTATATTTCATGCTGAACCCAATATTTTGTGTAAAATGGTTTTCATTGACTAATTATGTAGCTGACTTTTGATTTGGTGAGATTTTCACAGAATTGAAATAACTGATCAGGATATATTTTTTACTACAAATAATGATAAACTTTTAAAGAATAATTATTGAGTGCTCACTGCATACCAAGTTCTCTTCTAAATATGTAATACGTATTTATTCACTCAATCATCCCAACTACCTTATTGCCCTATGATTTTTGTCCTCATTTTAGAGATGAGGAAACTGAAGCCCAGAGAGATTGAGTAATTTCCCCAAGAACACACAGCTAGTGGGGTCAGGGTTGAATCCTACTGTCTGCCTCCACAGGTGATGTTTATCTGCTCCATTGCTTCCCATTTACGTGTTGAAAGTATATCACTTATGACATCAAATAGCAACTAACCTCAACTTCCATTGGTTCTATAGGATATGCTGGGATTATTTGAGACTTCAATATTGGAGGAACAGATTAAGTTCTCAAAAAGTTTTGAGAAAATGTATTAGACAATAACATCTTTGAATGTAACATGTGCATTTGTGTGTGCATTAATTATTTAGCCACAAATAAGAAGGCTGAAAATATACCAGTCTCCACTATCACAAGCAACTGAAGGCAATAGTTCTACAGAAAGAATCACCTATCTGTGAAGTCACAGGCACAGCTCACAGAAAGGTGCTGTGGAATTGACTTCTTTGGAGTCCTATGATGTGAACATTTCATCTGAAAAGATATAGTGTCAGAATCCTTAAGGTATCCACCGAGAATAAATTACTTCCTCTACATCAAGCATCTTCTTCTCTTCCATATTCAACATAGTGAATTCATAATGGAGACAATACATCCCTAAGTTGCTGATGGTGTTGCAAGCACCATTCATGTTTTGGACATTATGGCAGTGATGATCAGAAGAGAATCCTGTGGACCTACGTTTCTGGTGTTTGTAGCAACAGGATGAGCATCAGTGAGCCAGGTTCTGGGCAGAGACACCCGAAGCCCAGGAGGCAGAGCCAGATTCCCCTGACTTCCACTAAGTGACCCACTAAGTCAGCTCTCAGCATGTCACTCATAGCTGATTTTGAGATAGGTTTTCAACTGGTAAGCAATATGCTTAGGTGCCCTGGCCTGTCTCAGTAAAAAGACAAGTGAAATGCCAAAGTCTAATCCTTTTGTTTGAGAAAGTATATTTCAACCAATATATTTATTAGTCTCTTGGGGAGAAGCCAGATTTATAGCGTTCCATTTTGTTTTACTCACAATAAATGCATGAACATGTACTGTTTTATCAATCTTTTTTTTCTGGCGCATGGCCTGGACATTGACTCAGTGAGACTCTCATTTATTAGTGAGAAAACTAATTGGAGGATATTTGGAGATGCAGAACTCAGTAGAAAGCCAGAACATTTATTTGGATGGGATCTTATTCTAATCTGAGGTGGCATCATCAAGAAGAAATAAAGATCTACATAAGTTGCTCCAGGAGGGGGCTAAACCTGTCATTTGGCTATTGTGATTTCATCAAATTGATCATTGTAACTGTCATCTTTGTCTTGAAAAGCATCTGCCACTAACAAAGCCTGTTCCCCTTGGAAAACTATTAGCTCTCAGTGAATGAAAGTTATGCAGCACACTGAATAAATTGTCTCCTGCATGAGACAGCATTTGATAATTCACACTTTTATGGGGAATATTGAAAGGAAATTTCTACATGACATGAGGTCACATTCCTAATTACAGTTAGCATAAAGTCAAGCCCTTAATGTTTTAGTTTTTAGCCCCTAAGGAATATTTTTCAGAACAGGTATACAACATTTTTAGAAGAAAAACAAAAATTATTATTTTCTGCAATAATAAAATCTATTAAAGAAAAATGAAAACTTTGTGTATATTTTTTAGTCCAGTGGTATTTTCAAAAAGATCAAGGAGAGTAAGGATCTATTTTCCATCTATATTTTATATACATATAGAATAGCACAGTGTTGGACCTATTTAAAACTAGCTAGGTGTCTTTCATGGTCTATAACCAGACAGGTTGAACTTCAAATTTATTTTTAATAGAGGGCTATCAAAAATGCATATGTAGATTGTACCCTTATTAATTTTTTATTTATTTGGCATGGGATTATATTCATTATTATTCATCCCAAAGTAAGAAGTATATAAAAATAATCTGTGAATATTTCTGACATTAATAATAATTGTAAAGTAGTAAGCTTTGTGCTGCTCATCAATTAATGTAGACCATGGCATTGAGCATAATAGTATTTAACAAACTGTATGCTTTCCAAAAATGCTGTGTGGTTTTTCAGTTGGAGCAGCTTTTGATGTTTATCTTCAAGAGTTCCAACGGGACTCAAACCTTTGGAGCCCCATTGAATTATTTTCAGCTACTGTCACTATGACCAGCTAACATGACACCTAACCTCATCTGGTTATACAATAGCTCTAGTGGCTGGCAAGTAAGCCAGCTGATTGTCTAAGTTTTAGTTTGAGGTTTCAGTTTGTTCCTTTGTAAGTAAAATGTATCACCCTGTGATTTCAGTGATCCAAGGAGCAACCGGCAACTGTAGAGTATTATATCACTGTTCCTATGGAAACATGTAAAATGGATTATAAAATATCTGAAATGTGTATTTTATTTGGTTCACTTTATTGTGAATATCTGATGCTACTTTAATGCTCCCTTTCTGATTATACTCTGGTTGAATTGTCTTCTGTTTAAGTTAAATCTTTAGTTTGCTCATGTATTGTTTTCTTATGATATACTTTTGCTTCTATATATTCTCAATAGTAGCAGGTTCTTCTTAATTTATTGTATATTTTTAAAATGTATAGACAATTACTGTGCGCAAGAAGGGGTATATCCGGTCCTCCATGCCAAAGCACTCTTTCACCATGCTGGGAAACTTTCTAGAGAATGAGTAGAATGTACAGTGAAGATCAAGTTCCTTCCTCTAACTTTTGTTTCATTTCCTCTCCACAGGAACTTTTTACCCCTGAATGCAAGTTTAAAGAATCTGTTTTTGAAAATTATTATGTAATCTACTCATCCATGCTGTACAGACAACAGGAATCTGGTAGAGCCTGGTTTTTGGGATTAAATAAGGAAGGGCAAGCTATGAAAGGGAACAGAGTAAAGAAAACCAAACCAGCAGCTCATTTTCTACCCAAGCCATTGGAAGGTGAGTATTATGCATGCATTATTATTACATAGACTTATTACATATTTTATTTTTCAAATTGATAGGTCTACCATGGCTCTAAGAAACCTTCACAAAGTGCTGGAAATGTCATTTATTTTGATCTAGGTGATGGTTGCACAGATGCCTACTTAAGTTATTGATTTAGAATTTGTGCCCCTTATACACTTTACTATATTTGTGTATGTATGTGTACCAGGAAAAATTTCTTCTCTGCCACCTCCAAAGGCTCAAATCCTCACTGCTACAACCACTCTAACCCTTAGATAATTTAAATTAATTAAGTTAAAACAATTTTAAATCTGTAATGATACAAATCTGTGATGATAAGTGTATTAGAAAAAGATAATAAGTATATTAGAAAAAATAAGTTTTGAGTGTGGAATCAAAAGTATTTTCCATTTTGATATTATCTAGGTGAAAGTAATTACCTACTTGTGGATTATTATAATTACAGAAAATTAAGAGATAATAGCTTGACTCAAAGAACTTGCTGATGTTACACATCTGCTTTCAAATTGTGTAATTCTTCACTGTATACATTTGTAGCATTACTTCTTTTACTAAAATAATTTATCCACATTCATTTGTGTGCAGGAAGGGGTATATCCAGTCATCCATGCCCGATGAATGGAAATTTCACATTTACTCCAATCAGATACCCAAAGAGCAGGCTACAAAGTTTTTTAAATTAATCAACAACATCTGCACCTCTCTCATTAATGATTCTGCCAAAAGTGCCATTTACTTTTATCTATGTAACATTTGAGAATTACAAAAATATTTGATTTTAGGATATTCACATGTGTTTCTATTCAAGTTCTTTTGTTTACTCTTTTGCAGAAGATCAGATCTACAATAACTCAGTAAATATTTTAAGCTAGCTTGGACATGTCAATTTTCTTTTTGTGTTTTATTCCTACAGGAAAGGCTTAGCCATCAAGAGAAAATGCATATTGTTTTCATAATGCATATTCTCTATATTGAAATAATTTAAAAATTTGAACAGTCAATTCTTCATCATCTGTGAGTGTTTAATTTTCAGTTTGCCTAAATTCAGAAAATCGCTCTTGTTGGCTAATACTACTTCTGTAATTTCAATGATGTTGACTTAGTGTCACTCTTAATTATATTTTTCTGTAGAACAATTTATTGAAACCCAAACAGTTAGCCACCAGGGCCTATACAGGAAAAGACAGATTATTCCAGAGTCTGAAATATGAGTGAATTATTCTCAGTATATGGTGGATCATAAGGATGATTAGAGTAGAAAGAAGTTAGAGGATTTCCCTGTTCCTCCCAAAAAAAAACACATCCATGATACACTTTCATTGTTTTAAATAAATTTTGATAACATTGGACTCACCTATATTTAAATGCAAATAAAAAATTAAAAAATAAGCCCACAGAAGCTCTAAGACGACCATGGTTTATTTGCCACCATGCTTTATCTCTTTTCACTCATTTTATGTTTTGTAAATAGTTAAGAATTGACCAGATTTTTAGAACCTTACCCTTTAGCTGCATAAATGTAACAAAACCCAAAAGGGCTGTTATGTCATTTAACCGAGGTAAAATTTGGGAACCAGTTATTTTGCATATCTCATAGAAAATATCTGAGACAACAATGATGTGGTATAGAATGATACTTGGTATTTCACTCATGTATTTGTTATGTGTATATGAGTGTTTTGTGTGTATATATACATATATATATGAGAAAGAGAGAAATAATACTTTTTATGTTTTCAAAAAATTAGCAGAAGTACTCTAAAAACAGTTAAGGGGGTAGGTACTATAACGACAGAGATTATCACATTGTTTACTTGATAGAGGAAAATTAATTTCAAACTTTCAAAACCCATACCGAATATAAATAATGTTATTGGAAATGTTAGGACAAATTAAGTACCTGGTTAATTATTGGTACTCTAGGGCATTCATATCTTTGTTTTTTATACATATATATATATATATTTATTATTATACTTTAAGTTCTAGGGTACATGTGCACAACGTGCAGGTTTGTGACATATGTATACATGTGCCATGTTGGTGTGCTGCACCCAGTAACTTGTCATTTACATTAGGTATACCTCCTAATGCTATCCCTCCCCCATCCCCCCACCCCACAACAGGCCCCTGTGTGTGATGTTCCCCTTCCTGCGTCCAAGTGTTCTCATTGTTCAGTTCCCACCTATGAGTGAGAACATGTGGTGTTTGGTTTTTTGTCCTTGCGATAGTTTGCTGAGAATGATGGTTTCCAGCTTCATCCGTGTCCATGAACTCATCATTTTTTATGGTTGCATAGTATTCCATGGTGTATATGTGCCACATTTGCTTAATCCAGTCTATCATTGTTGGACGATACAACTTCACTACATAGAAAATCAAGGTCAATGCTTCATGCTTTTGTCTGCTAATTTAATTAGTAATAGGAGTGAGGGATTGGAATGTGCTTTCAGGATACGCATTAGTTCCTTTTGCTACCTTAGCAAGTAATTTAATAGAAACCTTATGTACATTTGCACTTTCAAGTATGTGTGCTGATGAAAACTCACGTGATGCATTGATACTAAAGGCCACGTTCTACCCCGTTGAACACAGGGAATGCATATGGTAGTTCATCTTAACTAAACCTAAGGGCTCTTCGTAAAATACCTTAAACTTTCAAAAACCTAAAAAGCAGTTTGGGCAGCTCTAATGCACTTGTATTTCTGATGGCAGATGACTTTAATCCCTAGTTTTCCCCAACCATCAGTCACTCTTATATGTCCTTTCTCAGGACTTTCAGAAATCATTTTCTAAAAAGCCACGTGAACTACTGTGATTATGCCACCAGACACTATTTAGATAAATCCTCAGAGTTTATTCAGGTAGTTTCAGTTGCTGTCTTGCCATTCTGTTTCTGCCCCTGTATCATGTCAATTATTAGATTTTTAATAACATAGCAGAAAATGAGTTGCCTTCTGCTGCCCAAGGGTCTTTTTCCATGATTGTAGGAAATGAACATTGAAATGATAATCTCCTGAAGGCTCTGGCTTATGGGAAGAGAGTTATTTGTTATTATTTTGTGTAGCTTTGAAGTTGACACTAGTATGACTATGTTGCTTTTGAACCACATGAGAGAAAGTAATTTAATGTTCTAGGATGTAAATACCGCAGCTCACAAAGATTGATTGAAGTGAATGAGAAGTTCATGTGTTGATATTAATGTGCAGTGGAAGGGATGTCTGAGTTTTCTTTTTTTGAGAATTATTAAGTTAAATGCCTGTCATTCTCCTATAGTGTGTGTGTGTGTTTTACATCATGGGCCCACAAAGAGGCCATAGCTCCCATTTAAACCTGCTGTCCTAGACAAAAATCCATGCACACTCATATACATATTTTAGGTATACAGACCAGAGAATGTGAAGGGAGTAATGTCCTCTGTGGGCTGGAAATGATTGCTTTACAACAGGAATTCTGTCTCAATGGAATTGCTTTACTTCAGGGAAAACAGAAATGGGCAAACTGCAGTGGTCTATGCAGGTATGGATGAACCATTCTCACACCTAACCAAGCAATGTTTGCTTTTCCTCCTCCTTTCTTCCCATCACTAGTTGCCATGTACCGAGAACCATCTTTGCATGATGTTGGGGAAACGGTCCCGAAGCCTGGGGTGACGCCAAGTAAAAGCACAAGTGCGTCTGCAATAATGAATGGAGGCAAACCAGTCAACAAGAGTAAGACAACATAGCCAGATCCTCACAGGTGTTGTGACTTATTCGTCCTGAGCACAGTTGAGTGATTTATCCTCACCAGACATTCCTGCTCCGTGGCTGAAGAGCAGCAGGAAGTAAGCTAATGCTTATTCTTTGCTGTCTCCGAACTTCTCTGTTGCAAGTGGATAAATCTCAACCTGTTGCGCCCCCCACAACAAGAAGACACCTGGATAACCAGCTAAACTCAGACCATGGAATGCCCTACCAGATATGGAATGCCTTTTTAATATCTTTTCTGTGACTGTGACACTTCATGTGAATGACATACTTCACAAGTACACTCGATACCTTGCCTGCTGACAGCTACCCTTAATCCTTTTTGAGTCCTGTTTCAGCGAAATCTATGTGTTTAAGTTCAATTTTGTAGCACACAAATAATATTGAGTAATTTCTAGTTAGACGCTGTAAACCTGTGCTATTACGGATTTCTCTTCTTCCCATTTTTACAGGGCTGCTCGCTCCACTGTCTGTGACCTTTTGCAGGGATTTTGTTCCTCTAAATCTTAAATGTTGCAGTTGGCTTAGGTCGGAGAGCAATCAGGGAATCAGGAAGCCTTCTAAACCTATTATTACAAATTGCATCTATAAAGATTAAGATTGTTGTCTCTGGCTCACACTATCGATTAAACACACATATACGCTCTGTCCAGTAGCAGATACTGTGCTCCCAAGGTCGGCATTGCCTGGGTGGGAAATGGCTCAAACACAATCCAGGGAAGCTCTCTATGATATGTGTTTGACATCCCCCTCTAGTTTCTTTGTGTGTGTGTGTTTTATACATATCACAAGCTTACTGGTAATGGTAACATTTGCCTTGCCCAGCGAGCAAGACCCACTGGTTTTTGAGAAAGTGGGTCCAAAGATTTCTGTAGGCCTTGTAGGCCTGATTAAGGTTCATTTTTCATCTAATCTATTAATTCTCATTATTTGGAAAAAAAAAAAAAAGAAAATCAATAATTACAACCTACAAGAATTGCGCTACCTAAATCCATTTCAGATATACTCCGTCCTGTTTTTAATGAACCAAACTTAACGCCATCCCCGTTTCTGGCTGCGTTCCCCTCATACTCAGCAGAGCATGGGCAAGACGGCTGTTGTGTTCTTTCCTGCAGCAGCAATGCAAACGTTAGTTATAAATTAATTAGACTTTAATATTTTTGGTGTTTAATGACAAGTTTTTAAACTGGACATATTAGGAAAAATATTTTTTTTAGCTCAGCATGCTGAGTCCGGTACTGTGTATTTCACCAGTACATGCCTCTAGCTCAGCATCTGGGGCTCCTGTTGCCCAGTGGCTGGGTTAGAGGTGCCTTGCCATGATCTCAGAATACAGTCTGTTGAATTATCCTAGATGAAAATAAAGGCAAACCAACACATTCATCCATCAGGATTTTGGTCCATTCCATTTATTTTCTTTTGTTTTATTTTGCATTCTTAATTTCCTTTTTAGTTTAACACTGTTTGAGCTTAGGGAAGACAACTACCAAGAAAGGCCAGGAACAGTTGACTACACAATGAAGATTCCATGCAAAATGTTCAATATTGGATCTAAAGGGGTTCAAAATGTTTCATACTAAACTGTTTGGGAATATATTTGTTAACTCTGTGTACACCTAATAAAATTCAATGTTTTCTTCTCAGAAGAGTTCATTGAGACCAAACTGAACCTCATTTACTGAAAATTATATGTGGGATCAATGTACTGGCCTCTTGTTATTCTTTCTATGTGGGAGGATGACCCAGTCATCATTTTCCCCATCTGCACTGTATTTATTGGGAAATTATTTTGTCACTGCTTTCATAAATCTTCTTCATGACAGCCCTTGCCCAGCATTAAAAAATTCTGGCCTGCTTAGCTGATTAAAGGTTTAGTATAAATTTAACTGTTTATGCTTATTTCATTTTCATATTGGATTCTACTTGAATAAATAAAAGGTTAGCAGAACGTTTGAGTAGATTTATTGTCAATGATGCTAAATTACAAATCTAACAAACAAAATGATTGATTCCTTTGGTCATTTTTGATTTGGTGTTATGTCATCTTGAAGCCTATTGTTTTTAACAGGAACAGTTAAAATATATTAGATAACTTCCATTAACCAATTATTTTCAGAAAACATAGATCCCATAATATGTGGCCAACTATATGAGTAATTAACTAACTTGTAATCCAGTTAAATAGGCTTATAGACACTACTTACAGCAGCAACACTTCACTTCACACAAACACACACACACACACACACACACACACACACAGAGCAAACACCCCCATCTATTTGTTACTGATAATTAGCCCTACTTGCTGGTTTCTTTTTCCCCTGCAAGTCTGTTTATTGGTTTAAATTAAGACAAGATTTATTTTTGTAAATGACTGAGATTTATGTAAATGTGTATCTCTGTTGTGTTTTATATATGGGGTGTCTATAAGGGCATTTATCCCTATGAAGGATGTCAAATACTTTCTTCTAATATATGTTTAGACATATTGCAGAGGGGTCCTTGTTATTTGTAATTGAGTTAGGTCATTTACTTTGTGTCTGGTCTCACCTGTTGCATGGGAAGAGGACAGCAATGATGAGCTGCATGTAGTAGGTACCTGTGTATCAAGAACTGTTGGTATGTATTGCTAATTTGCATACAAAGAGTTTGTCTGTCTGCATTGTAGTTTGTGTTTAATATCATTTGTTATATTCACAAATACAACATATTGAATAAAATATTTATATGAAGGCATATTAAAAAACATCAAACAACTTTATGTAACAAAATGGCATTGCATTACTCACCAATATAGAGAAATGTCATGTAAATAAGTTGGTAAACTCAATTTCCCCCTTTACCATGCCAAAGAAAATTTTAGCTCTTTGATGATACCTCTCTTGCTATTTGTTTGGGATAAGACTTCACCATTTTTTTCCCCTCAGAAATTAATTAAGTTTGCTGTTATTAAGTAAGAAGTGCAATCTGTCGCTACTGATGTTCCGTATAGTAAATCTGATGGAATTCATTTGTATTTAGACCATGTGTTTTGTACCTCCATGTGCATATGTCCATTGTTTCAAGTCTCTATAATACTCCATTCCTTCTGCATGCATATCTGGTGTGGGAGGGTTATTTCTACTGATTTGTTATAGTAGCTGATTGCTTTGCCAGTCCCTCAACAATGCTCAGAAATGTTGTTTTGGTATTTCAAGTGACAGCATTTTTGTTTTCTAATATAAGATTGCTTTTTAAAACATTTTGCTACCACTTTACTTGGAAAAATTAGAGAAGACATGACAATTCTCCACCCTATGTAAAGAGCAAAATGGAACTGAACATCATTTCATTACAAATCCTGAAGAATTTGGAGATTCTTGCTCTAAATGTTTGCTTGTCCTGAATGTTTTTGGGTAGCAGTGGCTTAAAGAGATCCACGATGGGTCCAAAGGACTCCCGCTCCAGTTCTTCTAATAGTTTGCCTCTTGGGGAGCAAGCAGAAGTTCTTTATCATACCTAGCCACTTGCTTAATTAATGCTTTAAGCACTAAAAGTTATTTTTATCAGGATGAACAATATCAGATTTGGTTGTCTTTAAAAGCAAAAACCAAAAACTTATTCTTTAAGTAAGTTAGACACGTATCACTTCATTTAAAATTATCTCCCTAATATTGTGGATCATTAATATTTGATACATATTCAAAAAGAGACCACATTGACTAACATCCAGTTGAGAACAAGATGAAAATAATTGAAATTTTTTTTCCATTTTAATTCAGAACAAGGCTATATCAAGGGAAAGCGACTGGGCTAAATCCTCAATTTTTTTTTTCCAAAATGCAGGCATATCAAAATCCAGGATGTACATGGTCTTACTTTGAGTGAAATAGTAGTCATAGCTGAGGTTTCTTAGCCTACAATGTGACATAGGGCCTGTTGACTCTCTTGAATATGGAGTAGGGTTTCAAAGTGTTGACAGTTGAGTCTGCAAACTAAGGCTGAGTTATATTTTAGTTTTGTTTTTTTTTTTTCCTGGTTTTCACTAAGTCTAATTCCAATGTCTACTGGCAGAGATTGTATTTGCATTTGAGGTAGTGGAGGGCAGTACTTTCCAAGTGCTGTTGGAATCCAGATAAACTCAAGGAGCCCAGAAAGACAATGGGTATAATGGCTCTCCTCTTATGACTTAGCACTTTAGTTGACTTTTTTGAAAAAGTCCTTGGGTGGAATACCTCAGTGATGATTTGCCAAACAAGCAGCGTTAGTGCCAACACCTTCTCTAAACTTGCTGCATCCCTTCCAATTGACATTAATCCCACTGCAACTTCCTAAAAACAGGAACGAGCCAATGAGATTTGCTTATTTTCTCTCACCCATTACAAATAAGTTTGTTCTTGCCCTGCTTGTTTTTTAGAGGGAGTTTCTATCATAGAGTTGAAAATCACATTTAAGAAGGAAAGAGTTTATGTCTTTACATGTAACTATTTTATTTTTTCCAATCTAAATTCAATCACTTCTTAATCGATATATTGGTGTTTGCATTGCTGGCATCAAAACCACACATACACACACAAACACACACATATACACAAACATAGTGGACAGAAATAAGTAAAAATATTTCTGTTTTCAAAGAAAAAGCATTCCTTAGAGTTTAGGTACCATTAACTTCTACTATAATACAGTTCCGGTACTATGGTTTCTAACTAAATGAACACTAGAACAGAGCTGACTATATTTTCATCTTTGTCCAAAATTTTAGATGAATCACATTTTGAACTTTTTATGGTATGATAATTTCTCCAATATCTAAATTCTTTTTCTGAGAAAACAAATGCCGAGGACATTTTTGACACTCTTCTTACATGAGACTATGAAAAAGAGCAGCACTTTTGTTGTAGTTGTTGTTGTTAATAAAAAGGATAATAACATACAGAGGATTATAAGAAAAATAAGACATACCTGAGGTTTTGTGATGAGCTATAGAGAATCAAGGGCAGTTCCAGTGGAGCTGAGGCTGACAAAGTACTGCCCAGCTGCCAGCCAAATCCACCCTTAAGTTGCTTTTGTATGGCCTGGGAGCTCAGAAGGAATTTTTTAAATTTTTTTTACAGCTTTAAAGTATTAAACAGAAACCAACAAAGAAGAATATGAGACAGGGACGTACGTGGTCCGTAAAGTTTAACTTTCTGATCCTTAATAGGAGGATAAGCGCCGTGATAGAGAAATCCAAAGGTCATTTGTATTACGATGGCTAGATAATGTAATGAATTCCAATGTCTGTGCATCAGCGAATACGTCATCAAAATTGCTACAAAACAATAATAATAGGTTGTTCACAGCTTAAAATGTTTAGGTAGTGAAGAGGAAAGAATATAACCTACATTGTTTATTGACTACTTATATTTCCCTCATTTTACGGAAGAGATCTATCAATTTACGTACTCAATAATAGAACTACAACATGGTTGCATTCCTTAATCTCAGGATAGAGATAACAATTTTTATAAATCTATTACATTATGAGAACATTGTTAGTACTATAAAAATCAGCATCAGTTAAATGTTCTCTTAAAATAATTTTCAATATTAAATTTTTAAGTAACTCAGTGGATGCATATTTTCCTTATTTTTGGAAATTTGACTTATAAAGTTTAAGCCATGACTAGAATATTTACATCATTAAAATAAAATTTCCAAGTAAAAATTTTCATCTTAAAGTAATACGGAAATGATTTTGCTACATTATTCTAGGATTTTACAAAATAATTCACCTTTAGAAAAAAAGTGGTTTTTTTTTTTTTTTAGCTCTAAATAATTAAAGGTTGCCTAAACTAATGTGTATAAGTAGATTTACCTGTAAATATGTAAGGGAAGTCCCAATTATTGTACACTTTCATAATTCAATGTGAATTTCATACAAAGCAAAGTTTCACCATTAAGAAAATAAACATTTTGTTCCTATCACTGAGTGAATATTTGTAATTTCTATTTAAGCCATTTCTAGATTTTTTTTTTTTTTTTTGGTCCTTTGTGAGCTTCTGAGATTGGTGCCATTTTATCACAGTATTTCTCTTCTTGACTTCTTTGCATGACCCCAGGTTTCCAGTAAGTAAGGTATCCTTAGAAAAAAAAGTATTTTAAGGGAAATGGATGCATACTTCAGGCCCATTTTATATGTAACTCAATAATGTCTTTTTAAAAGGCCACATTACCATGGAATAAATTAAAATAAAAAATCAGATTTCTTGTACGCATAACCCCTGCCCAGTTTTTAAAATGTGATCCCTTATTTCTAGAAACCTAAAATAGATATCCCTGAATAACAATTCATTTTTAATTATCAGTAGATATATATACTGACACAGAGTATAAACAACTTCTGTCACTATTTATTTAAAATGTTAAATTGTACATTTTTCATAATTTCTTTAAGAGAATCTTCTTTGGTGAGTTTAAAGTGAGAGTAGACAAATAACTTAGTGGCTAAATGATTTAATGTCAGATGACTTAATGACCAGTTTTTGCCCTTGATCCAGCCCCACTCTGATATTCTACCTCCTGTGTGTTTGTCTTCATTGTCCCCATATTAAAATGGTGACTGATACGGAATTCTGGAAAAATCTGATCGATTAATTAATGTGAATATGCATGTTTTCCTTAGATTCTAATATGGTCTTTCTTGTGTAAGAATGTGGATTTCTAATAGCCATATAACTCAATGTTTCTCAGTTTGAGCCCTATTGACATTTGGGGCTGGATAATTCCTTGTTTGGGGGCTGTCCTGTACACTGCAGGATGCTGAGCAGCATCCCTGGCCTCTACCCACCAAATGTCTGCAGCATACCTTCCTACCCGACCCAGTGTGACAATCAAAATTGTCTGTAGATGTTGCCAAATGTCTTTTGGGTGGAAAAATTGCTCTCGTTAGGAACCACTTATGTTAATTATGGAAGAAACTTTTTTTTTCTAGTGTTATTTGCATCTAAATTTGCATAACTCATTTCTAATAGGTACTCGGATTTCATTCGTAATTCAGAAATAGAAAAACATACAATGGTCTTTTTAACCTGTCCTAGTGGTGAATATACATGGTTTCCTTCGCATTTATATGTTCTAATGGCCCAGAAAAAATAAGAATCCAGACCTCTTTCATGTAATTGTTAAGGATATTCTGAGCCAAGCCAGATTTCACATGCATTTCCATTCCATCCATCCCAGCATTCACAGTTTCCACAGCTACATATTCCATTCCCTGCAATAAAATACATATAGGTATCATGATTATGATCAAAGTGTGCCAAATTTAAACATGCTATTATAAATCACAAGTGTCCACAATGAAATCATTTCATTCATCCTTGGTAGATTTTCTTATTGTGCAATGATGTTATTATTACATCTTATTAAGCAGCTGCGAGACGTCTAATCTTTCAAACAATTAGTGGCATGTATTTGGTGCCACCCTTTACCGATCAGATAGTCACCATCCTGTATCACTCCAGCTAGGCTTTTAGGTGACAATTTTGTTTTCCCTTAAAGAGCAAGTTATATCTGACTTATGAATAAATACAGAAAAACATAAGGTTCTTTGACATAACATGAGGCAGGCCAAGTAATCAGTGAAGAGAGTCTTATGTAGTAAGGATGGGCAGAAAGCAAAGGTCTAACTTAATGACACACACAGAGTCATCTTTTACCTTCAGCTAGAGCTGAGGAGAAGTATACATGTCTCTGTTTCCTCGTAACTTGGCTAAACAAATGAATTTATAACCAATTATGAGGACTCAATAAATTAGGATAGCAGTGGCTATGACACGGCTGAGCCCTCTTTATACCTCTCCCCCATACACACATCCAGTTCCCTAAAAGCAACCAACACATCAACTAGTGGTACCCAGATTCTGTTTAAAAGAATATTCCATTCCCTATACCATGTTCAAAGTAAAATGGTTGCCAACAAAATTCTTTTCTGTGTTCAACATACAACTGCACACATGTGAGTTTGAGGGTGGGGAGGTTACTTTGTGGAAGGATCCCAAATAATCACAAAATTAAGCTTCATTCTCTTGTATTCTTCTATGCCTAGGAATAATGTGAGGCTTTTGTGAGGGCTTTTTCCCAAATGCCCACTTCGCCTTTGGTAGATATTTCATATTCACGGTTGGCCCTGTTGGTCCAGCCACCTAAAGCATTGCATGACGAGTGTCTCTTGGCTCTATAACAAACTGTGGCATACAGCAATTAGAAAAGGTTAATACTGCACCTGTACAAATGAGACCATCATGTTTGTCGCAGTCTCTGTCATCACAGTCACAGAACTCCCCAGAAATATACCACTCTTCAGCAGAACAAATGCACTTCCCACAATGACAAGAACCTGAAATTACAAAGGCTATTACTCACCATCACCTTATAACTAAAGGTTTCCATCTCGAATAGAATATCGTTGACACACTGACAACAGGCTTCTAATAACCCATCATCCAAAGGTAAAAGTTTATTGAATGGCTGGTTTCTCAGAGGGGAGCTTTACTTACTGTAATTCATAAAGGTCACCCAGGAAAGCCTTCATTATGGATCTAGACAGTTGCAATTAGCCTTGAGCAAATGTCCCATGGCCCAGTCTGGTTGAAATGTCAATGAGAGCAGGATGGGGTTGATTCTTATAGATGGTCTTCCAAAAAAGTATTCAAAAATAGATTTTTTCCTCCTAAATTGAATCATGTTTTTAAAGTGCCTGCTCTTTAAAGGAAATGAATAGGGAATTGTATTAAATTAGGTTGCATTTCTAATTAAAACAACTACTAAATTATTGTGCTTATAATTTTGGATTTTCGTTTACATGATTTTCTTGGAGTAGGAGCACACCTGCATATTGGGTGGCTAATTAAAGTGCTAAAAATGCATACAATCACTCAGTATATTTGCCTTGTGAGACTCATCCTCAGGACTCTCTGTCATAAACTAGGATAGCTCAAATTACTCCCAAAGTTCATATTTTATGAGGCTCTGGATTCAACTCTTTTTCCCTCCACTTCACCCATTTCTCCTACCTAACTAAAAAACTTCCTCTTGGTTATTTAAAATATCTTTACTTACTGAGTAAAAATTTTATTAATGATATATTTAAAATAAAAGAAAATAAATGAGATGATGAATGGTATCCAAGACAGAAGTTCTCTCAGTCTAAACAGCTTTCCATGACAGACTAAAAACCCTTACATGGAAAAACTGCCTCAACGACAGCAGGAAAGACTTTACAATGAAAAAGAAACAAATACAAAGGACTTTCTTTTCCTTCTGTTTCCTTGGGTTGGTTGTTCTTTCCAAACATGACTTCCATTTACTAAAAGATGGCTGTATTTTTTTGAGTCAAAATCACGTTGAAAAAATGTGCAGTTGAAAAGAGTATTTTGACATATTTAACAAAACTGCAGAATTGGTAAGTTCAAAATATATTGAAAAGGGGCAAGAATCAATCATTAGTGCTTCTTTTAAAACACAGTGATTAAAAATGAGTTTACAGCCTGGGTGATTAAAGTGATCAGGAAAAAGGAGTTGTCATCACAGATATCATGAAAGGATTCAGGTTCATGTGTCTCAACTATGTGATATTTCATATCAGGGAAACTGGTATATGCATTTCAGCTGCAAAAACCCCCAAAGTCCAAATTAAATGTTTTTCATTTCTTGACACACTTCTCAAAGTAAGAGTGCAGTCAGAATTATTTATATTGTGACAATTGTGTTTTTTAACCTCTTGCGTAGCTATGGCATAATTGTATTTAGTCTTGACTTGTTTTCCTGAGGGTCCAGGTTGATTTGCATGCTCTTGAGGAAATATACACGTCTTCTCAGTTTTAATAATTGACTGACAGCCCTGTGGTTTCTCAGGACCCAGTGAGCTGCTGCTCCCAGGTCAGTCTGCAAGGGATGCTGGTTCCCTTGTGGTCTCATCAAGGTGAGGAATTTCCTGATTTTAGAGATTTCTTTATCCTAATTTTGAAGACTTTCTTTCACATTTCTAGGCATAAAAAAATGTGCAGCACTCTACTGCTTGTTTAACAAATGGATAGTGATATATCTGCCAACGAAGACCACATGGAGTATTTCATTGACTATCAGAGAAGTTTCCTCGAAAGGCACCATACTTAGTGTTTTATTTCCATGAGTGAAGGAAAATTAGTTATTTGAAGTATTTGGCTGTCTTTAGTTGTTTCTAAAGTAGTGCTGATTTTATATGCCCATAATATTCATATATACACCCAGGATATCATTTTATATATGTCACAATTCATGAAATATCTTATATTTCATCTTCAAACTTATCCTCTGGCCCTGGAACTATTCTAATCACTGCTCTTGCTTCTGGAATGCTTAGCTTCATGCCATAGTAGAGCATTTTCAGAAAACTGGTAAGCTCAGCTAAAGCTAATATGGCATATATGGATAGAACATTTGATGAGTAAATTCCAGTTCTGAAAGTCTACTAGTCGCTGAAATACTTAGAATAAAAAATGAGGATTGATTTTGTATGTGTCATGAAACAGTAGCATTTCTAGGTCAGCATTTTCCCAGCTGTGTTATTCTTTCCTGTTTGTCAATGCTCAGTGCATCTTAGAGGTAGGAAATTATTCTACTGCTTGTGAAACTAGAACTAGATAGCACATAGTAATAACACAGTGTGAATAGTTATTAGGACCTATTATAGCACTTTTCCTGTAGAACGCTCTAGCTGTTTTCTTCCATAACATGGGTCAAATTGTGCCTCTCTTAAATGGGAAACACACAGGGAGAGGGTTCCATCAGACAGATGTAGGCTGCATGACTATCAAGAGGTGAGAAATGGTTCAACTCAGCTGGCCAAGACCCACTCACACCCCTGAGACCCAGCCTAGCCAGAGAACAGCTGGCTGATCTTGGCAGGAGTTTTAGGGCAGATAGTTCATCACCACAGCACCACTAATCCATTCATTTTCTTTCTCAATATAAGGACCCTTGAGAATGTTCCCATCTCCCTTCTGTGCATTTTTGCTGGCTTCCATCCCTGGGGAATCAGCCACATTTTCTCATGTGTCTTCAGGGCATCTTAGGACGTAGGAAAGGGAAAGAAATGAAATTTTACCTTCAAAGATGAGAATGGGAGAGAGAATAAAGGAAACTGTCCTGGACCTCACAGGCAATAAACAAACAGTTAACTGAAGACTTCACTCTGATTCAATCCACTCTTCTTTTTAGTGATCTGCCTATCTGTGATGTATCTCCAGGCAAAAACTTTCATATACAGTAGTTTAAAAATGAGCTGTTTCTTCCCGCAGGTCTGACTGCACAGGCATATTGAGCGAGGCAACTTGAACACCAGGCTGAGGCCAATTTTGTGAAGCATCTTTCACTCTTTCTCTTTTCTGGGGATGTGTGACAGGTTGTGGGTGGGTGAGTGAGTGTGTATGCTGGACTTCTTTGGATGATGTGGGACCCAAGAAGTATCACTGTGAGAGTTTAAGGAGACAGTTAATGACATGTGTTTACAGCCATTGTCACACAACAGCATCTGTAAGAAGATTGGACGTGATTATCTGGATCTAGCTTGAAGTAATCAAGGCAAAGATATAATTGTGTAGTCTTGGAGCCAAATAAATAAATCCCCAAATGAACAAAACAACCCACAATGAATTATATCATGTACTTTGCAAAGGTAGCTAAGCTTAGGGAAGACCCGGCACTGCACTAACCTCATCTCTCTTGGTTATTCACAAAAACAATTTGAGTCTAAGGGCAAGGCACCTTTGTCAGTTGCCCATTCCATTACTAATGTTGGACTTTCTTTTTCATTCAAGCCTGACAAAATGCTGCAACCTGACATCCCAGCAGGCAGTTTTCACTATTGTACTAACTACTCCATCTGTTATGAAGGTCACAACAATGTATCTTGTTTTAAATTTTTCTATGGAGTGATTTATTGTCTTGGCTATAAATTTGTAAAGAAATAAAACGCTATTTCTTCATCGTCTCCTGAGGTGACAGCTTTATTCACAGCTCATGGGAAGTGCACGTTTCAGCCTTTTGGTGGGTACAGGCCACCATGGCGATCTCATGCCCACTGCTAAGATCTGTCCCATAATCAAATAAAGAAAGAACTTGAATATCTTTTGTGACCATCAGGGTGAGGGACTTTCATTGACAAATTTGAGAAAAATGATAAAAAATTTGGACAAGTCCATGAAATTGATCTAGAAATACATGGCCCCAGTCAAAAAATCGGAAACAGGTTTTTCTTTTCCATCACCATGTTAAAGTCCCTTAGTCTATTTCATGCATTACTTTTCCTGGGGTTCTCAGGGTGGGTTGTGGGGTAGTGCTCCCCACTGGAACCAGGAGTAACTGTGGCATCCCCATTATCCTCTGCGCCTATCATAGATCACAGTTCCATGATCCTGGTTTTATCCCCTTTCGTCATCGATAATCCAGCATTGATGTCTCCATAACAGGAGAAAAGAAGGGAGATCACGATCAGCTGCTGCCAACAGTCTGGAGGCCCGTCCACTAACATGAATGTCAAAATGTGCAGCCTTGAGGCAGCTTTCATGTTCCCTTTTAAGTTTAAGGACTCCCAAACTCCCTACCCAGTGAAGGATAAACAAATAGTTTAGACAAATATGCTTTCAACCCTTCATTGATCTCTGAATATATCGCCACCACCCAAAGCAAACAATTTGCAAAGGCATTAGCTAGAGGGACTCTTTGGCTTTGTTTTGTTTTGTTTTCAGGAAATGCCTTTGAGTCAATATTTAGTCAACCTATTTTTTTCTTTGTATTTTCTACATTTATGATGCTGAAAGATGAGAATCTTTCCTAGGGCTGTAATGACTTTCATAAGCATATTTATTTTCTGAGAAGAAACAACTCTTGTTACATGACCTTCAGTTTAGGAAATGGAAGACTGCTATTTGTTACCCTGGAGGGTATGGCTTTGTGTGTTCTTCCTGTACTCGCAGTTGTACAGGTCTTAGGGAAGACCCGCTTATGGAAAGTGTTAATGATTCAATAGTGAGTGTAGTAAACACACAAACACAAACAATAGTTGACTCTTAAAATAAACAAATATAAATAAGCACACTAGTGTTTTAATACGTATGGGTATCTTTTTCAGTAGAGCTTCTGTGAAAAGCTTCTATTCTTATCCCAGTGACAATGCCATTACAGAAAACCAAGTAAAAAAGTATCTAAACTTAAGTGCTCTATGTCTGAAGCCATGCTCAGAGGAAAAAAAATCTAATTCAAAAACTATTCATTCTCAGTATCTTTTTATACACAGATCATTCCCCTCTGATAACATCTCTTTTATTCTCTCCTACTTCTCTCTTGCAGTTTAATTCCATCCCTGCCTCCTTTCCTGCTTTTCTTCCTTAATCTCCTTCTCCCCAATTCTTTCCCTTGTTTTCTTCCTTTTAACCTTTCCTTCTTTTTGGTTGTCCCAACACAGCTTGAATTCAAGGTAGGTGTTTCTAGGGGTTGAAGCCCCCTGAGAACAGAACTGGTGGAAGATTTGTTTGGGGCTTGAGATTAGATTGAATTAGTGAGAGAACAAACAAGGCACAAAGCGATTGCTTTAAACTCATTTTCCACCTGCCTGCTGTAATGACATTAGGTTGATGGCATGGCCTCCTTGCCTGAGCATTGTAAATACAAGTGTTGAACACAGAACTCCTGGAAACCAAGGACACTGTCATCTATTGAAGTGAATACATTTGCATTCATTTTCATCCCCCTTCTTGGCACCACAGATAGTCACAGCATCCATCCTCTTTGATGTCTGAAGTTCTGCCAAAAAGTCTCTTTCAACTTGATAGCATTGGTCTTGCATACGAGGCAAAACAAAAGCTACTGTTTAGGGGACACATGGCACATCTTGCTTCAGAGACCTCCTTCCTTCGTGTGTGGCAGCCTCACTGGTGTGGTTCTTTGGCAACAGGATTCAGTGTCTCTAGTACACTTTTGCTTTGCTGTCTTCTTCAGAAAATTATTTACCTGGTCATCCTGACCAGCAGAGGTTTTGAGGGTAAATGAAGCTTCAGCCAGAGCTGTGCCTTGTCAGAAAAAAAAAAGTGTGTCTGTGGTGTAAAGAGGATACTGAGCTGAAGAGGAGAGCTGGGAAGCCCCTAACTTCAGTTTCTTTGAAGCGCTGCTCCCCAGACGTGAGGTGAGAATCTTTCAGGCTCCCTGTGTCTTCCTAGTCACTAGCAAAGAACACAACAGCGTTCTAGATGATGCCATATGCATTACAATGGCAGGATTTTAAAGTCCCTTCAAGAATAGTATACAGAAACATCAAAATCAAGGTGTTCAAAATTTAATCTATTAGCATTCTTTACTTAGGGGAATCCTCTTCCAATTTGTGTGTCTGTGTGTGTGTGTGCATGTGTGTAGGATGGGAGATGGGGAAGGCTTGCTTTTTCCTTTAATATGTTTCCATGGCAAATGTTTTATTGGGTTGGTGGCTTCTATTCAACCAACTTGTAGGTTATAACCATTTGGCAGGCTTTTGTTTTCTTTGTTTAATTATTACCTTTTTTTTTTTTTTTTCTGGGAGATGGAGTCTTGCTCTGTTGCCCAGGCTGGAGTGCAGTGGTGTGATCTCAGTTTACTGCGGCCTCCAGGTCCTGGGTTTAAGCTCCTCCCCTGCCTCAGCCTCTCAAGTAACTGTAATTACAGGTGTGAGCCACAATGCCTGGCTAATTTTTTTGTGTTTTTTTTAATAGAGTAGATTTTTGTATTTTTCACCACGTTGGCCAGGCTGGTCTAGAACTCCTGACCTCAAGTGATCCACCCGCCTTGGCCTCCCAAAGTGCTAGAATTACAGGCATGGGCCACGGTGCCCAACCGAACAATTACCTATTTTCTTATATCAGGCTGCACATGTTTACTTGGAACAATTGGTGATTTTTAGGGCAAAGAAAATTCCATCAGACTTGTGGGATACTACCCCTCCCCCATAGCTTTTGTTTCCTTTTTAAAAAAATTAAACTAAATATTTTGTCTCCTTTTATGTCTTCTCACACCTTCAATCTTCCCCTGCTCCACATACAGCTAAATAATTTAGCCCCAGAAGTTCCCAAAGTCATATCTTTGGGCAGCTCAGATGCTTGTGATTACTTTTCTGTAGTTCTGAGCTGTGTTGTTTCAGAGGTGAGCCCAATAATCATTCTTTTGCCTTTTTTCCCCATTTTTGGGTCCATTTAGTATCTGGTATATTTTGTTGTCCTAATTTCTTGATAAAAGTATTAATTCTATTTCATTCAGCAATAACTTTGCATACAAGGATATTTTTGCATGAATCCTCTCACAGGCATTTCATTTTCTTAGATCCAAAACTTCATTTGGTTAATCTTCAAGCTTCAAGTTGGGGACAGCAGAGGACATAGTGGTTTGCTTTCATGCAAAGTTCAGTCTGGGAAAGACAGTTGCTACATGCTGTTCTACAAATCATGTGTCAGAACAGGAATGGAGTCCAGGCACCAGCAGAGATACTCACCCTTCCCCGAGCACAATATGCCATCTGCTGATTCACACAGATTCTTGCTTTGTTCTTCCGTCATGTTACACTTCCGCGGATGTTGGCAGAGCTTTCCAAACCATCCTCTCTCACAAACACAGCGACCACAGGAACATGTGCCGTGGCCTGTGAAGCAACCACAGGAAAGGAGTGAGAGGAGAGGATGAGGAAATAACCAGCTGAAGCAGAGAGTTTTAAGAAAGAAATGTGTAAACCATAGGATCTCATTTCCCATCCAACACATTCTTCTTTATGCATAGTCAATTTGGCATGTAATTGTTTGAAAGAACTTACAACAGAGTTCTAGCTTAACATAATAAATTTGAATGTAGCATAGGAGATGACTTGAGAGAAAGAAATCTTGCAATAATTTTAAATGGAATTATACCACCTTTCTTGATAGAAAATACTTCTTCATTTGCATTTTTATCAGTATGGAGTCTTAGCACTATTCTTCATTGCACACACCATGCCATCCAGACCAATTTGCAAGGCTAGTCACATTACCACTGGTGGCAGTATTTATTGATTGTTCTCCTATTGCTTACTAATAAAACAAAAGGGTAACTTTCATACAAATGGCATTTGGCACTATATTAGTTTATCTGTATACCTCTCTGCTTACAAATAACAACAGATACAAGTGGAAGTAATGGTGTCTCTCTATTATTGCATAAAAATTAACATTAGCTTGGATTCATGTTTGGCACATTTTTTTTGGTTTGGTTCCTGACATTGGTTCCTGGTTTTTCAGATGTTTATCTTTTGGTATATATGTAACATTGTATTTGTGACAGCTATATACCAGGATGTACACCTGTTTATTGCCTGCCACCAACACACCATTAGATTGCATGATATTCCATTTCAATTTCTTCCATTTCAGTTTCCGCTCAACCCTTTATTCCTTTTCCTGATAT
Source organism: Pan troglodytes (assembly GCF_028858775.2). Classification (NCBI taxonomy): domain Eukaryota; kingdom Metazoa; phylum Chordata; class Mammalia; order Primates; family Hominidae; genus Pan; species Pan troglodytes. The sequence continues at coordinate 107,314,504 of NC_072412.2, read as the reverse complement.
GTGCATTACCTTACAGCAGGGTCTCTCTGAATCAACTATTTGCCTAGCGAAGAGTTACTGAGTATCTGTTATCAACAGAGCATTTTGCTATGCACTAGGGGATACAAAATCAAGCACCATGGACAAAGTGGTCCCTGCTCTTCTCCCAGGGACAGATACGCTCATCATTCACACTGATTAGCCTCTCTGAAGCTGTTGACACCGTTCTCTCCTGACCATGTGCTCTGGCAGGACCCTCAGGAGTGAACCTTGCTCCATCTGCTCCCCCTCCATTCAGCTCTCCACAGGGAGGATGAGTAACCAATGCTTAATGGTTTGCAATTAATTATTATAATTATTTTTTTCTTTTTTTTTAGGAGTGATAGGAATTTCTTTAATTTCTACAGAAATCCCTCTAACAGTTTAGTGGAGAATGAAATAGATGGCTGTGAGAATTGAGAGCATGAACGTGTGCAGACTGGTGGAGAAGCCCAAGTTTTGGCATGAGAAATACAGTGAAAAATGCAGTAGAGTAAATGGAGTGAAGGACACTTGCGAGAATGCGGATCGGTAGGAGGTGGTAAGTAACTGTGGTGAAAAGGTTTTTGATCACTGAGAGGTAAGCAGAAGTCTCCTGGAGAGGGTTTCTTGGAAAACTATTTTTTTTTTGTTTTTTTTTTTTGCTTTTTAAATTAAATGAGAGAGATTTTCCCTGGGTTATACCACATCCCTACCTCACAGGCCATGCAACAAGTGCCTCCTAACAGCCAGAGAAGGTCTGGGAGAGCGGTTTTTTAATCCAGCATATGTTGCTCCCCTGGAGAAAATTGGGATCCTGAAAGAAAGACAGGATACTAGGAACGTCTGACATTCTTTTAAAAAATATTCTGGGAAAAACATCGGATACGAATGGGGGACTACTAAATTTGCAAGAAAAATGTCGCTGCCATACCTTTAACATGCACTCAATCAGCAAGTGCTCTGGCACTTTCTAAGGCTAATGACTGTTCTTGTCACACAGGTTAGCAAAAAAGGAAAAAAGTAAATAAACAAATAAATGAGGTAATTGTGGTCTTTTTCACCTAGCTTGATTTACATGCAAAGTAAAAACAAAGAAACAAACAAAAAACCCAAAAACTGAAACCATTAAAGTTTAAAAGTAGCATGCATGTAAACATGTGACCGATAATTGGCTCAGCCAGATCGGAACTGACTCTAGTTCCTCTGATTCCAATGTCTACACTCTTCCCAATGTGTTGCTTTGCTTCTATATTTCACTTTAGAAAGTGAGACACAGCAGGATTTCTTAATTCTTGTCTCTTTCAACCACCACATCATTTGAAGGTATATATTTGATATTCACAGGCACTTTCTCTCCTTGCAAGTCTCTTCTCTATTGGCATGCCACAAAATTCTCTTGGCCTCATTCAACACTCCTCCTTTGTCTCTATTTATTCTTCTACTTTTTTTTTTTTTTTTTTTTTTTTTTACTGAATGAATAAGTGCAGGTATTCACCCAATGTTTATCTTTAATCATCTTTTTTAATCTCTCCATAATTTCTTTTTTGAAAAATCCATTAAATTTTGGGCTTTCAGATAACTGCCAAGACCACAGGGCTGTATCTCCAGCCCCTGATTTTCTCCTACATTCCCCTTTCATGATTCCACACTTTGTGTTCTATTAGCATCCACACTTAATACCTCCAGAGCTACATAGGCAGGGTCCGACCCATAGACCCTGGCGGAACGACGGATGAACAAATGCACCCAGACACAGGTATCCAGTGAAAGAGTGGGCTAGGGGACCAGGCTGCTCACAGACACCAGACACCAAGGAGGGTGCTGTAAAGAGTCAGCAGCCGTGGCCCTGACAAGCTGGCACTGCAGGCATTTATTCAGTATAGATTTAATCACAAAGGCTCTGAGTCAACACACTTGTGGGCAATTTACATGGTCTCTCCCGTCCCGTCCCCTCCCCTCCCCAGAGAGAGTAGTCCTGCACTCAGATGATCAAAGGCCAGGTTCCAAGGCCTATGTTAACTTACTTATTTAGATTAGTTTCACCAGATAAGAGAATCTGGCTGCCTTCAGCCAAATCCTTTTCCAAAGCTTTTGTAAAATCTTCCAGCCTTCCAAGAAGGTTTGCATCTTCTACAATTTTTCCCACCACCCTGACCGATCTCCTACATCCATATATGATTTTCTTTCCAAAAGCTGCTTTTTTGTCTTTCTCATTTCTTTTAATGTAACAGCTATCCTTTCAATCAACCAGTTCATGATGTTTTGAGTCTCATTTGAATTTCCCTTACTGCACTCATCCAGCGTGTTGTCAAGTCTTGTTGAAACCACCTCCAACATTCCCACTTACATCACCATCACAACGTTGGAAAAAACTTCCTGTCATGTCTCTCCAATACTCTGGCTCGTAGATTCCTACAGCACAACTTGCCTTGATATTTAGTCCCATATAACTTCCTAATACTCATGGCATAGTTTACCTACTCTAGCCTTTGTTATGTTTTAGCTTCTTGAAAAACAGAAGCTACATTTCCAATTGTACTCCTTCTCTTCTCCCTTTAACCAAACTGGCCCATTCATTGTTTCCTGCACATTTGTCATGCTTTTCTGACCTCATGTTTTTGCAGAGATAGAAGTACCTTTCCCTTACTATACACATTCAGGTTCTGAGTAATTTTCAAAGCTCAGCAAAAAGGGACTACCCTTCTGTGAAGATTTACCTAATATCCCTAAGTGAGACTCATTGTCTCTCCTCTGAATTTCTGTAATACCTTATTTTTTTTACCTCCTGTGGAACTTTTTTGACTTCCATCTCATGGTATATAGTTATGTGTCAAATGAATCCACTACTCTACTATGAATTTTCTGAGTATTACTTCTGTCAGCACTGTAGTCTTCAGAGTGCCTAACTCAATGCCTGAGACACAGTGGATCTTCAAAAACTTGGAGGAGATTGAAATTGTCTTTTTCAAACATCTTTCTCATTTTTACCCACAAATCAAACTGTAGAGTAGAGCCAAGTTAGAAAACTGGCACCCCTAAGCCCCTATCTACTCAATGAATAATTGTTAAATTGAGTACATCTTTACTTCTCCATGAAAACCAAAGTCCACTTAAAGTCCAGATGTCCTTAAAGAGTTAAATAAAAAGTTGTCCATCTTTGAAGGCAGAGAATCTGTTGTACAAGAAACCAAAAATGAAGAGAAAGAGAGCTTCTAGTACCAGCTCAATTGGGCTATGAACTTCTCAAATGCTCATGTTTCTTACTGACCCTAGGTTGGTAAGAATTATCAACAATTTGACACAACTGAAATCATTTAATCTGTATTGCATAGAAAAATATTCTGTCTTTTTTTTTGTTTTCTGCCTTCTTTTTTTTCAAATTTAATTAGTACTATATGGAAAATGAAAATACATCTTATGAAAATGTGTAGGATACAGCAAGAGTAATACTTGGAAAGAAATTTACAGCATGAATGCAATCAGAAGCAACGAAAAATATAAAATCAGTGATGTAATCTTTCACTTTAAAACACTAAAGAAGAGCAATATAAAACTAAATTGGTCATAAGAAAAGAAATACAATCAATTCCATGACAAATCAATACAACTGGAAATAGAAAACCAACAGAGAAAATCAATAAAACAAAAGTTGGCTATTTGAAAAGATCAATAAAATTGATAAATATTAGGCCAGGCTAAACAAGTAAAAAGAGAGAAGACACAAATGTTCAATATGAAAATTAAAAGAGAGATGATTATATCTTACATTATGGACATTAAAAGGATAATAATAGAATATTACAAACAATGATTTGTCCAAGAATCTGATAACCTGGATCATTTGGACCAATTCCGTGAAGACACAATCTATTAAAACCCACATAAAAAGAAACAGATAATTAAAGTAGACCTATGGCTACTTTTTTCTACAATATTTTTTATTATGGTAAAACAGATATAACATAAAATTTACCATCTTAACCATTTTAAGTGTATGGTTCAGTAGCATTAAGTATATTCTCATTGTCGTACAACCGTCACCACCATCCATCTCTAGAATATTTTCATCTTCCCAAATTGAAACTAAGCACCCATAAAACAGTAAGTCCCATTCCCTTCTCTTCTCAGCTCCTGGAAATCACCATTCCAGCTTCTGTCTATATATCTGACTACTCTAGGTACCTATATAAGTGAAATCATACAGTGTTTTTCTTTTCATGACTGGCTTATTTTATTTAACATATCTTAAAGATCCTTCCATGTTGTAGTATGAGACAATTTTTCCCCTTTTAGAAGTTGATATTCTGCCTTTGATTTATAATATTATTAAGAATAATTTTATGGCATCTCATTGCAAATAATATAAAATGTTATGCAAGAAAATAGATGATTTTTTATTTATTTATTATTATTTTATTTTATTTTTTTGAGATGGAGTCTTGCTCTGTCACCAGGCTGGAGCGCAGTGGCAATTTTGACTCACTGCACCCTCCGACTCCCGGGTTCAAGCCATTCTCCTGCCTCAGCCTCCCGAATAGCTGGGATTACAGGCATGTGCCACCATGCCCAGCTAATTTTTGTATTTTTAGTAGAGACAGGGTTTTACTGTGTTGGCCAGGATGGTCTTGATCTCCTGACCTCATGATCTGCCTGCCTCCGCCTCCCAAAGTGCTGGGATTACAGGTGTGAGCCACTGTGCCTGGTGATGATTTTTTATTATTAGCTAATCTATTATATCCTTCCACGAAGTTAAGTTGGTATCTAGCTCAGCCAATCATCAAAATACATTAATATTCAAATGCTTTGAGTTGTCATTTATATGACTTTACTTAAGAAAAAAACAACTTTCAATACCCTCTTTTTTATAAACTCTAATAATTTAGTTATCTCTTCAAGAAATATTTTCTATGTATCAGGAATTGTATTAACAGCTTAGAATATAACAGTAAGTAAAATAGGCATTGGCCCTGTCTTCATGGTAATTATGGTCTTCTAGGGAAGAAAATAACGATAAGCAACATTTGAGTAATAGAAGACAAAAAGAAAATGCTAGTATATTCAACAGCAAGAACACTGTTAACTAGGGTAGTCAGGGAAGGGTTCAGTGACAGCCAAGGGATGAGAAGGAGCCAGACAGCCAATGTTCTAGGAACAGAGCCTAGAAAAACAAATGAAAAGTTCTTGGGACAAGAAATAGCTTGGCATGTTACAGGCAGTAAAAGAAGGCCAACGTGTTTGAAGAATAGTAAGTCAAAAACACTGAATAATGAAGGTGGAGAAATATTCCCTTCTCAGAAATGAGAACATAGCAAATGATTTACTCTTGGTAAAAAAAAATCTAAATTTATTTTAAGAGGATTGAGAAATGACAGAAGGATATTAAGGAAGTGAATGATGTGACGATATAGTTTACACTTTGCGAACTCATTTGGCAACTAGGTGGGACAGATTAAGGTATGTTGGGAGGAATGAATATGGGGAAGTTAGAGGGTTCTTGCTGTTTTCCAAGTGAAAAGTGATAGAAGCTTAAAGGACAGTGGTGGCAGTGGAAACACAGAGAAGTACATGGAAATCTATTTTGGTGATGGAGCCTGTACATGTGGGACACAATGTTGGACTGGATGTGGCAAGTGAGGGAAAGACAAGACAAGTTTTCTAGCTAGAAGAAATAGTGTGAATAATGATGCTGTTTATTGGGTAGGGGCACTTCAGGAGAAAGAGGTTGAGGGCAGAAAAACAGCTCTGTTTTGAGCCTCTTGTATTTGAGATACTCTTAAGACAATGAGATAGTGAGGTCAAGTAAGCAGCTAGGCACAAGCTGCTGCTCAGAGAACATGTTAGTGCTGGCTCTAGGCATACACATGTTAGAGCTTACAAATGTGGATGGCACTTAAAGCCCTAGAAGTGAAGCAGCTATCCAGGGAGAAATTAGTCTTGGGGACCCCAATATTTAGAGTTAGGTAACTAGAGAAGCCAGACAAGAACATTCAGTAAGGAAGGAGAAAACTAAGATTGTGTTGTCTCATGAAATGACAAAGGAGCGTGTCCCATACTGGAGGTCTACTAAGTGGAATGTTCCTGGAAATTTGAGTTTAAAAAATAAGACCATAGAAGTAGTTTTATTCATCTTTTGTCTCACCAACACGACTGTGTTGCCACTTAGACCTGTAAGAGGAACACCCAGGAGTGGTGGAACTGTTGGAGAATCATCTACATGGACCATTCATTGATAATAACATCTGTGTTTAAAGAACTGCCCAAGACTTGGTAATTTAGAAGGAAAGAGGTTTAATTGACTCACAGTTCTGCATGATTGGGGAGGCCTCAGGAAACTTACAATTATGGTGGAAGGGGAAGCAAATATGTCCTTCGTCACATGATGGCAGGAAGAAGAAGTATGAGAGTCGAGTGAAGGGGGAAGCCCCTTATAAAACCTTCAGATCTCGTGAGAACTTACTATCATGAGAATAACATGGAGAAAACCACCCCCATGATTCAATTATCTCCCACTTGGTCCCTCCCACGACACTTGGGGATTATAGAAACTACAATTCAAGATGAAATTTGCGTGGGGACACAGCCAAACCATAACAATGATAAACGTCATACTGGAAGGGCAGAGCAGAAGAGAAAGATGGGGTTCAGGGACACTGTGGTGCTCAGGCAGTCGCCTCACCATCCATCCCTGGAATGACAACCTGAAGACTCAGTATTTGTGTCTATCACCTTCAGCCAAACACAGGACTAACTGATCCTCTTACAAATTCACGAAACAGGTGTGCAATTTTAAGATGTAATTTGGAGACAATCACATTCTGACTGTATTGTCCAGTTAAGAAAGGGTTAGTCTGAGTGTGTGATCTGATCTCTTCCTCATACAAGAAATCCATCAGTGCCTGGGAGTCACTGAATTCATACTCTCAGGCGGCATGATCTCCTTCAAATTGCAGTGATGAACTAGAGAACTCCCTGAAGAAATGTGAACTGATTGTGTAATTAAGAGGTGGCTCTTCATTATCCCTTCTTGTTTTTTAAATTGGACTCATGGGTAGCTATTCCAGGAGTATAGAGGAAAGAAGAAAAGCAATAAGCAGCCTAGTTCTTATTCTCACCCTAGGTATATGGCACACAGGAGGGAAGTCTCTGATTTAACTTATATTAGGCTAAACAATTAAACACACATGTGCCAGTATGTGAATATATTTCACTTGTGTAATCTTAAAAAGATATACCAATAAAATAAATAAATCTTACGAACTATCACTGGACAAGTCATGCTTTTTATAAATAGTGACTTATCTGATAATAAATCCATGCATGCATAGGTTGCATAACATCTTCTTTTAATAAAGATGTTTTGAGAACATCCACAGACAGTCTATGATGATTGAACATGACTCACAAGTTAATTAAATGAAGAACGATCTCACTTCATGCTGATTTTCTTTCTGCTAGTCATTTTCATGACTCTTTTCCAGGTTGTAATTTTGGTGTAATCAAAACTGAACGGTAAAAATTATGAAATTAGTTACATTCACCTTCAGGTACAATTGCTAATTTATCCAACCTATCAGAATTGGTTTAATCATCTTTAGTGTTATTGGTAGGAAAGGGGATAAACACTATTGGCTCTTAGTGCTCATGCATCTGCTGATCAGTTAAGTTTATACATGTTTTTTATTTTACTTATTTGCTTGTTTGCTAAAATGCTAAGACAGTCCCTGATTTTGGAGTCAAGTACCATATTTTACTCTCTGGCCACATGTTGGATATATAGGTTTTATATTCTCCATATGAAAGGCCACAGATCTTATGGTTTAGTGTCTGGTGGAGAACTAAAAAAATTACCAAAATGAGTGACTCTCTTATTTTGTTATTCTCTGAAGCCATAACAGAGGGATGATGTCTGTGTGTTTCACATTCTCATATTAGTAAGATTTGTTCTCCACTGGCGAGATGATGGGGAGGACTAATTGCTTTGGAAAAACCAGCTGCAATTTCCTCCCCGAGGTACAGAGCTGCTGATTTGTGTGAGTCCAACTTCCTTCCAAAACGCTCAGCAGCTAGTGCTTCCAGATACCTGAGACAGATGTATTATTTTGTTCTGTAATGCAGATGGCCACTACAATCTTTTATTTTCATTACAGATACAGGGCATTCATCAAATATCCACTGGCACATAGTACCAGGCACATTTCCGTCTTTATGTCTCTTTCTTTCCATAAAGCCAAATGGATTATTATCCTTATTGTATATAGGAGTAAACCAAGGTAGACAGGTCAAACAAATACATAGGTAAACCAAAGCAGAGAAGACAAACAACCTGTCCAAGTTACTACAATAAGCAGGAAATAGACCCAGAATTAAAATCCTGGTCTGTCTGAATACAGGGTTCCCATTCGTCTTGCTATATGGCACTGCCTCACTTAATTCCAAAGAAAATGGTTACTTCTTCTCACTTAAATCTTACATGAAAAAATGCAACAAAGTGCACACCATGTACATTAAAGCAACTGAGGACACCATACAATGTGGACTTTCTCTAGACTTGAAAATAATTTTACTCCTCAGAAGCAAAACCTAGGAAGAAATACAACATAGTGTCATCAGATATTATTCTAGGATGATCAATTAGTGGGTGATTTTTATTTTGTGGTTTCCATTTCTCTCTACATATTTTTTTAATTTTGAAAGCAAAAACACCAATTTAACAATATTTTTAAAGACCTGATATCTAAAGATGAGCCAAGTATAAGAAATGAAGGTGACATAATATATATTATAAATAATACATGAGTAAGTAATATGTGAAAAAAATCCTTTCTAATGATGGGTACAGAAGCAGCTGAGAAAGAGCTCTTGATGTAAAATAAATGAAATCGATAGTTTCCTTCAATATCTAATAAATAACTTTTCACCTGTGTGCTTTTGCCCAGCTTTCCCAGGCCTAAAATATTCTTCACATCCTATTTCTGCACATCTAAATACTAGTTGTTCAAGGTCCAAATCACATCCTCACCTCAACTTGAAGAATCCTGTATCCAAAACTGGAATAGTTCTTCCTTTCTCATTCTCCTTAATTGTGAATCCTTTATTTGATCATTTATTCAAATAAAAATATTGAGCACTAACCTTTATCCTAGCTTTGAGCATATGATAATGAGAGAGAGAGATTGATTATATCCATGAGAATTGTAGACTTAAAGAAAAGGGACACAGGGACACTCTCAATACAACTTCATCACACTACGATGCAGGTGGTGCGGTATGGAGGAAGTAGGACATCATTTCAGAGAGGCTTCCTATAGGAGGTAATTTGGAAAAATCATGGAAGAATGGAAAGACAATAAGTTATTCACAAGGAGAAGTGACAATAAGGACTAGAATGTCAGGGAGAGGGAACTAACATGCCCAAGGGATATGTTCCAAAGGGAGCAACATATCCAAGTTTCTCCATCTCTGTTGCTCTCTGTGAAGAAACCAATTTTTCAAGAAATGGAGACAACTGGTCAAGACAAGCATAGTCTCCTCCACCATTCAGTTGCTCAAAACAGAAACCTGGTGTCATCCTTGATCCTACCCTGCCCCTCATATTGTGCAATCATGAATTTCCTTAAATATGCTTGTACTCTGGGGAGGGAGCTCTAAGTTTCAACTAAGCTCTCAGGCTGACACTTGCCACCAGTCTCCTTTGAAGGCTGTGGGACAGGAGCCACATCTTACCAGCAGGCACTGTCAGGCACCAGGATATACCCATGGGAGTTCTTGCAGGAGTTCATGAGGATGAACTCATATAATTGGGGACTATTTTCTCTTGGGATAACACAGCCCATATGCACAGAGATGAGATCCACACTGCACAGATGTTGAGGCTTTTCTGGCTTAGAAGAAGTCGCACGCCCAACAGGAGCCAAAATCTTTCCCGATGATTCCGTAAACAGCTTTCAAGGAGCCCACAAGGGACAAGACTGTTGGCAGAGTTATGACACTTACGAAATCCAAAAGCATGAGGTTCCCATCAGCTGCTTATAGTTCAATTCATCATCTCTTCCAATGTCGTTGAAACTTATCAATCATAAATCATTATGACCATGAGCAATGTTGCTTGTTAACACTGAAATGCACCATCTTCATCTGTTGCCAGGGAACCAGAGCTAGGAGTTTAACAGAGTGCTGGAGTCTCTTGCAGCAGGGTGAAGGGTTTTGTTAGCCTCTTGACCCCACTGCTTCTAACATGTTCTCCAACACATTCAAGATCCTACACTTTTACTGTCTTCCATCCAGCTAAGGCACCTTCGTCTCTCACCAGGGCTCATCTCCTAACATCCAGATTCACCTACCAACCCACAAACACACATAGTCCTTGGAGCAATCCATACTCCATCTGACAACCAGAAGTACTTTTTAAAACACTGTGATCATGTTTAAGCTCTGTTTAAGCCCTTCCTTTGGTTTCCTGTCACCTTTAGAGTAAAGCCTCAAGTTATTCACATGTTTACAAAACACGTCACACTCTTTTCCCTTTGGTTTTCTAATCTGCAATCACACAGGGTTTTACTCTGGTCCTCAAATGTTCCTGGCACACGTCACACACTCTCTTTTCTCCCACACAACTGAGCACAAGCTGCTCTCTGACTGTACCCCACTTCCCCTACTTGGCCAAGTTCCATGTATCCTATTACTACCAAGTATTGTTGTGAGGTGTAGTTAATACCTGTAAAGCACATAGTCTGCATTTCATAGTTGTTATCCAGATATGAAGGCATTAGAGAAGTCTTTCTTATCCTTCAGCGTATGTTAAATCCCCCTGTTATGTATATTCCCATTGAATCAAATCTCTTTTCAGATCACTCAGCTCCTTTTCATTCCTTTCTCAATGCCCTCCCTTCACGCTCAACCATAAGCTCCAGGAGAGCAAATGCTCTGTGTTCACCACTGAATGTCTAGTGCTGGCAAATAGTAGACACTCAATGAATATTTGTTTAGTTAATGAAAAAATAATTACTTCAGTTTAAACCATGCGTAATTTGGAGGAATTCCCATATGAAAATCTTTTACTAGAAATTGAAAAGAATCTAAAGCCAAGAATGACTGATTGCTGATCAATCATTTCAAGAGACATTGACCTAAATATGAAAGTGGAAGAGACTGAGATTACTCTAAAGCAACAAATAGACAGAAAAAACATACAAAAGCCATTTCTGGCCAGGCTCAGTGGCTCACACCTGTAATTCCAGCTCTTTGGGAGGCCAAGGCAAGAGAATCCCTTGAGCCCAGGAGTTCAAGATCAACCTGGGCCACTTAGTGAGACCCCCAAATCTCCACAAAAAATAAATAGCCAGCTGTGGTGGTATGTGCCTGTAGTCCCAGATACTCAGTAAGTTAAGGCCAGAGGATTGCTTGAGCCTAAGAGTTTGAGGTTTCAGTGAGCTGTGCTTCTACCACTGCACTCCAGACTGGGTGACAGAGTGAGACTCTGTCTCAAAAAGAAAAAAAAGAAAAGAAAAGAAAAGTAACAATGGTAACAAGAGCAGAGACATGTAGATGGCACTTTCTAGGGGCCAGGCAAGCTTTTTATACATGAATATGTATATATACATACATACATATTGCTATGAGAATTAAATGAGTTAATATATGTCATGTCCTTAACAAACAAACAAAAAGAGTAAAACCTACATAGGTATTTCTGGTTAACTAATACCAGTGAACAGAGGATTCAACCTAAGAATAATATTGACATATTGTTAAAACACGTTGGTGTCACTCTAGGGAAAACTGTGACATAAGGAACGATCTGTGAACTAAATATCAGAGCTGAAATTCTGGGTCTGCCACATTTTAGTTATGGGATGTTAACTTCTCCAACCTCACTCAATTTTCCATTTATGAAAGAAAAAATAGTAGAAACAATCTCTTAGGGTGGCTGCCATGACAATGGCATAAGATAAACTGCCCAGCACAGCAGATGTTTTATGAATTTATGCCTGGTGTTCCATTATTGGGACGCTAAGCATGTGGGAGTTTTTTATATCCTACTGCTCCAGGTCATCACCAAGGTCTGACTGCAAAAATTCAAAAAAGTCTAACCTCAGTCATAAACAGGTTAAAAGGGCTTTTCCCCTCAACTCACAGAGAAAGGAAAGAAGAAAGTATTTTTTTGTCAGGTTTCAAATGTCTTATCGTTGGTTAGAGAGAAAACAGGCATTTAGATGATTGATATAGATAGATAATAGATATACAGATAATAGATGATAGATAGATAGATAGATAGACAGACAGATAGATAGATAGGATGGATGGATGGTGCCTCAGCCTTCCATTAAGACACACACTCTACTACCCATTAGTTATTTTTCCTGATCCTCTCCCTCATCCCACCCTCCACCCTCCAATAAGACATATGTAACAAGCCTACCTGTGTATCCCTGAACTTAAAATAAAAGTTAGAAAAGACACACATTCTGTTTCTTTCCCCCAATAAAGGGATATAATTATTTTCTTGTAATGTAATTCCATGTCCACATCACTTCATTTATACTGGAAACGTGGAAAGACCTGTAATTCACATGCATCAGCCTCAGCGATATGAACTTTTTCAAGAATGCAATGCAAGAATAATGTTGACCCACATTCCCAGCCATGGAGGTGCTCGGATCAGCACTCTACTCCTGGGACTCTCATTTTTGTGGGTTACCTCTGCTCACTACCTTCTATCTGCCTCACTCATTCTCTGGACAGTTTATTAATGCCAGTGAGCTCTTGTTTGGGTATGAGAGGCATCATGGAATCTGAGCGTATACCTCTTGTGATTTTTAAGAGTAATCTTACTCCATTTTTTCAAGTTTGTGGGTGATATTATACTTTCTCCTACCAGTGTTTATAAATAAAGTAATGAAAATCATGTTAAAATGCTGACTTGCCCCAAAACCTTTCACAATCATAAAGTATCTTAGTACTTAGATTCAATGATCTTTTATTGATAGTGTACTGTGTACTTTCACATACCTGCTAAATAAAGAGTTCAGGGAAATAAAGGTCATTACAAACCTAATTGTATATTGCTTTTAGGTTCAATGGTATATTGCTTTCTGTTTATCTTATTTTTAACAGCAATTGAAAAAGCAAGAGTCAGTAGAATAAGAAAGGCAGGTAAAGCAAGTTGCATGCAGGTAGCATACAGCTATGAGAAAGGTTACTACCTCCACAGACCACACCATCGAGGTCTTCACAGCGGCGATCATCACACTCACAAGTCTTGCCATACACCCGGCGATCTCCTGGAGGATAGCAGGTGCATTTGCCACATTCACATTTACCTGGAAAGTATAAAGAAAGTGCACACTTATGAGGAGAGTCCCGGAATCACTAAGGCTTTCAAGGAGGCGAGCACACTATTAAACCCAAATCTCCTAGAACAGTTCTAGTCTGTGCCTGATAATAGTTACACAAATACACATTTCCAACCTCCCTAAGGTAAGCTGAAGTTCAAGAAGAAATTCCGTGGTGGTCTGGAGTGGAAGTGGCAGTTGCTGTCTCAGAAGTCATTCACATTTGCTATTCTCTAATTTTTGTTTCGTTCATTTTTTAATAAATCCATTATAAAACTCTCTGGCTATTTCATATACAACTTATCTTGATGATTCCTTGAACATAACATAATACATTATATATACTGACATAATTTAGTATGATGTGGTCATTTTAAAATGTTTTAATCTTGGGTCTATCTGCTCCATGAGAAAAAAAAAGTGGTCATAGGTAATATTTCAATGTGCTATTTTAGTGACTATTTGTAGTCAATTTTATAGTTCATAGAACTCATTTTAGCATAGAACCTATGTCAAAGAGCATAACCTAAATATCTTTATTATCCTCGTCTTAAAATTTAAAATTATAAATATTTTTGCAATGAATTTGGTTCATCGTTTGGGAACCCCTTAACTAGTCCCATTATGCTGAGTTTCATCATGATTTATTGAGTGGTAACTATGTGTCAAACACTATCATTCCCTGCATGACATCATTTCATTTTCCAATACCACACATTGACTAGAATCATTACCATCATTTTACTAAACAGGAAGCCGAGACATATTGAGGCCAAGTAACTTTCCAATGGTGAACCAGCTGGGAAGAAATAGATTCAAAATTTACATCCATTCTCATTAACCTCAAAGTTTGCACAACTAACCATTAAACCACATTGTATCTTAATGTACATCTAATGCAGCATCAGAAGGCTATATGAGAAAGTAAATTTCTTTTGTTTGAGGAATCACTACTGGTTTACCAGAAATTTGCTTGGGTGACAGTGCTCCGAGACATCTGTTACTCTCTGTCATTAGCCCAACCATCATAATTACACACCCACTGAAATAATCACAAGATGCTTCAGGGCTGACCTTGCAATGTTGTTAGTCACTCTGTTGCTGAACTTGTATCTTGTTAAAGAAATTCTGAGTTGGTGGATGATGGGGGAAAGAAAAATTAGTATTTAGGATCATATAATTTCAGAGCTGTAATTAAAGATAATCTAATGCAATGATTCATAATATTTTCTAGCTGACATGATGGGGTCACGATCCCTTTGAGAATCTGGTGAAAGACATGGCAATACAGTGTTGTGCTGGCTGACCTTCAACTAATCTCTACTTGGAGGTAGTCCCAGGTTCAGCAGGAGGCAGGGGTCCCTCCTTCAACGATATTCCCTCTTCCTATACCCTGGCAGCCAGAACAGGGACACATCAGACACCCTTGGTCAGGGCTTTTATTCTTGAGGGTGAAAGCAAAGGCACAACGTCTGTGGGCAGTGTGGCAAATGCAACAGCATAGCAATTCTGGGAGCCTTGAAGCTCAGCCTGCAGTGGCTGACATTCAGAAGTGATGGCAGCAGGAACTGGTTCTTGGCAGTGCCTTGCTTCCCCAGGTTGCTCCAGGAGCTAATTGTTCAAAGTTGCATTCTGAGCCTAAAGCCTTCTAATAAAATATTTTTTATCCCTTTTAATGAAGGTGGTTTTATTGTTTGTAATCAAGAACCATAACTGGCAGAACACAGATCTATCCCTGGAAAAATATACCAATACACATTTTTTTTTGGTAAAACGTCAGAAGGATCCATGACTTCCTTCAGTTTATTTAATAGATGAGGAAACTCAAGCATGCTGGGGCTAAATGATTTGCCCAAGGCCAGCTCTCTACCTATTAGTAGTGTTGGTTTTAGAACCTAGATTTTCTGAACTCCAGTCACCTTTCAATGTGCATAAATGCCCTAATCTTTTTCATGGGTGGATGTGCAAATGATTCCAATAATGCAGGCTGTGGGGAGAAAGAGGCAAACTGTAGTACCATCAGCAGTGTGGTCTGGATATGGTGAACTGTTCCTTCACAGACAGATGTGGGAAGCCATGATCATCAGTTGCATTATTCCTGAGGGGCAATGCATTCCAGTTACATAGAACCAGTTTCTACGTTTCAGGGTATATGTATTCATGGTGACAAATTTATTCACATTTTAAGTAATTTTAAGTAATTCACATTTTAAGTAATTTTCCTGAACGTGCCTCATTGGCTTCTGTGCCTCTTCAGAAAAGATGAACTAAACACTGGCATATGTGTTCGGATTTCAACATTCCATTGTTTTCATTGTGGATAATTTCTGTCCTATATTTTTGTGTAAAGTTAGACAATAAAGTGTTAATATTCTGGCGTCGGCACATTTTCTTTCCTGATAAATAACAATTCACGTATCTTTTTAAAATATCAGAGAATATAGTAACCAATTTCCAATTCTTTTTTCACCATGTATCTATTGGAGTTTTAAAATGACTAATACTAAGGCAACTATGAGATGAATTAACCTTTTGCATGTAACCCTAATACAGTTTATAAGATACAGTGGCTTCTGATAAAAATCAAAAATAACGTATTAGGATGGGCACAAAAAATAGAATAAGACGTACTGTTTGGTAGCACAATAGGGTGACTACAGTCAATAATAACTTAATTGTATATTTTTAAATAAGATAAAAAGTGTAACTGAATTATTTGTAACTCAAAAGGATAAATGCTTGAGAGGATGAATAACCCATTTTCCATGGTGTGCTTATTTCACATTGTGTCCTATATCAAAACATCTCATGTCTCCCACAAACACATACACCTACTATATATCCACAACATTTTTAAAAAATTTAAAAATTAAAATATAATGCATTAGGAAAGGCTAATTTATTGCAGACAGAGAGGTAAAAAAGAGTAAATTCTTCATGCATTCCATATTTTTTTGGTTTTTTTTTAGAGACAGAGTCTTGCTCTGTCACTCAGGTTGGAGTGCAGTGACATGATCTTGGCTCACTGCAACCTCCGCCTCCTGGGTTCAAGCAATTCTCCTGCCTCAGCCTCCTGAGCAGTTGGGACTACAGGCACGTGCCTGGCTAATTTTTGTAAGTTTATTATTTTGCTGCCTCAGTTCACAACTTCTATTTAGCCACTACCACAAATCACTACCAATTTTGTTTCAGTCATTATCATATACCTATCAGGTAAATTTCCAATCATTCTTCAAGGTCCAAGGAAAACTTCACCAAATCTCCTACTCACACAATTTCACAAATACAATAAAATTAACTATGCTTCTTACGTGTCCTCATAATTTTTTTTTTTTTTTTTTTAGGCAGAGTCTCGCTCTGTCCCCAGGCTTGAGTGCTGGCAGTGCAGTGTTGCAATCTTGGGTCACTGCAACCTCTGTCTCCTGGGTTCAAGCAATTCTCTTGCCTCAGCCTCCAGAGTAGCTCGGATTGCAAGCATGCGCCACCACACCCAGATGATTTTTTTTTTTCTATTTTTAGTAGAGACAGGGTTACACCTGTCGGCCAGGCTGGTTTTGAACTCCTGGCCTCAGGCAATCCACCCGCCTTGGCCTCCCAAAGTGCTGGGATCACAGGTGTGAGCCACTATGCCCGGCAATCATAATGTTTTGAATCAATATTTATTGAACATGTGCATTAAACAATAATCATATATAAATACTATAGAAATATTCACACAATACATGAGCATTAATGGTAGAACTTGAATTTGAAATGGTATATCTCTCCCAGAATAGATATTCATTTCCAATTGCCTGAATACCTTCATCTGTGTTTTCCATGGTCAGATCAATTAAATATGTCCCACGACAAATTCATCATCTGTATTCACAAACCTACTCTTCTTCTTGGGTCTTCTGTGAAAATCCACATAATCTACTTTTTAAAAACATACATATGATTGTGTAATTCCTTTGCACAAATCCCTCTGATGGCCCCATGTAACCTTCAAAGCAAAGACTAGATTCTTCAACAGAGTTTTCCACACATGGTCCAACTTAACCTTTTCAAGTATATATCCAGCAATTATTGAGCACTCATGTTCAGAGACTTTATGTTCCCTATTTCTTCCCTCTGTGGTGCACACCACCATTTTCTCTGTAAAGTCCTACTCAGTGTTCTATGGCCAGCCCAAATCTAATCTCCTCTGAAACCTTCCTTGCCATCCCAGGTTGGTTACCTGGAAGAATTGTCACCTTTCTGATCCCACAGCCCTCTGTCTATACCTAGTAGAATACTGAATGCAAAGTTTAAACTAGATAAGCAAGTGCCTCAACCCAATTGTTAAATGATAAAATCACTACGGTCCAGACTAATGGTGAGATTTGTATCTTGTTAGCGGCCAACTAAGTTCTCCCTTAATGTAGTAGAAGGATGCTGACATACAGGTTTATTGACTTGATTTCAGATAAGAAATTGAGTCCAATCTTTTTCTTTTGTTTACTAAATGATATTATCATTATTATTTCAGTGATTGTTTTACTGTTATGGAGATACAACTGTGGCTTCTGAAATCAATACCAAATTAATATTCTCATACATGAGAAAGAAGGAAAATGGAAATCTGCCTTTCTAGCACTGTGCTACTTTATACGACGTATTTAAAAGAAAATCTAAAAAAAGAGATACCCAAAGAAATAAAAATAAAGCAAGTAATTTGCAAGAAGACAATTCAGAAACAGACAGAAAGGAGCATAGAAATAACTGTGTGAGAAGAAATTAATTCAGCCAACATCATCAATATCATCCAACCAAAACTTATCTGAAATTTACTCTACATTGAGTCTGCCTACTCTTAAGTTTTAATAAAGTAGATAATCTTTAGGCACACATAAAATCATTCCAATGATATCATTTCATAAAGAACTGCATTTTTTATGAATTATATTTTAAAGCTCATTATAAGCTATCAAAGAAGAATAATGAACTAAAGCAGATTTTTAGAAGTTCCGATCAAAATAGATTTTACTTAAAAATTCAGACAAGTTCAGACTCTGAACTTGTGTAAAATATAGACAAATTATAAGTCAAGATATAAGCAAAAAGCCCAACTATGTGCAGGTAATCATTTTAATAAAAACTCTTAATTTAAATCTCTTTAAATTTATATTTTCCCACAATCATTAAGATATAAGATTCAGATAAAGTGTCTATTTTCACCTTAGAGTACATTTTTTCTCATAAGAACTACATGAAAATGTGAAAACCTTGATTCACTTACTCCAAAATATTTTATATAAAATTCAACAAATATTTAAGAATCTGTTTCGTATGAAATACACGATTAGATATGGGAGTACACTGTTAAATAAAAGATATATATGTCTCTAAAGTCTGCTATTCTATAGCATTTACCTCATTTTACTGCATATTGACTACCAAAAAATGTGGAGGAATGATTATATCACCAAAATTAAACCCTAAACATTTTGACCAGCATTACTAACTTCATAATAAAAAAGTGCTACTAGTATAAAACTAAAAGGTCACAATATATGTAATAATTGTTTAATAGAATATATAGACAGCTAAAATTTACTAGAACATTATCTTTCTAACCTTAAGCCCAATCTTCTATATAACTATCTCAAAATATTTAAAGTATTCATTAAAAAGGAAGCTTAAAATTTTAGAATGTTATATGTATTTTTGAATAGCATTTTGTGTATTGAATATTTTATATGTAAAACTAATTCTGGAAATAAAACTCTGCTCTGGGTTTATAAAATAGTTGCCACTTGAATATTCGTCTGAAGCCCTTCCAGACTTCACCTATAGACCACAGCACCCTCGCCCACTAGTAATGAACTGCCTCCAAAAATTATCTCAACATAATCCACATTATCTCATTCTAACCTTAAACCCAATCTTCTATATGGCTAGCTCAAAATCTTTAAAGTATTCATTAAAACGGAAGCTTAAAATTTTAGAATGCTATGTGTATTCTTGAATAGCATTTTAATGCTATTAGATTGAATATATTATATGTAAAAATAATTCTGGAAGTAAAACCTCTGCTCTGGGTTTATAAATTAGTCAGCACTTGAATATTTGTCTGAAGTCCTTCCAGACCTCACCTATAGACCACAGCACCTTCTCCCACTAACAATGAACTGCCTTCAAAAATTATCTCAGCATAATCCATGAAAAATACATCACATTATTTTTTTCTCTTTGTATGGTTGCCATATATGAGAGACTAAACCTCAAATGCAGCTAAAAGGAGAAGCAGGAGAATAAGGAGGAGGAAAAGGAGGCTTAGTTAGAACTGCTTCATTCTAATAGGGGAAAGCAATGGTGGTGGTGGTTGCCGAGAGGAGTAACATAGGAACCGGGCAAAACATAGATGAGTAAAAGATAGAAAACACCTTGTGTTGCAAAAGCATAGCAGCAAAGTACAATTTAAAGTAAACTTCCCAAAAAGAAGTTTGCTGCTGTTCTCTTAACTCCAGTCTCATCTCAACCCAATCCAATTACCTCAAGTTACTGCTATGTGACAAGTACTTCTTCAGCAATGTCTCCAATGACCCCAACCCAGTGGCCAATTCTCTGTACCATCTTATATAACCTCTCAGAAGCTTTTGAGAGTTGACCCTGCCCTTTTGGGAAATACTTTCTTCTATTAGCTATTATTGGATTACGAATTCTTCTTAGGCTATATTACTAGATTCTCATCTTTATACAAATATCTAAATCTTGGATTGCCCCATGGCTCAGCCCTGAACCTTCTTTCCTCTATATTTTCCAAAATTTCCTGCTATCCCATGGATTAAACAACTGTCTTACATGATGAACACTCTCAAATATATCACTGGCCTAGAGTCATCCCCTGAGAAGACACTATTCTAGAAAATTGCTTAAATACTAATGCCAATAGGTATATATAATAATCTTTTCAAAAGAAATCCAACATTATGGTTAACAGGGAGTGATCAAAGTTAGAGATGGGAGATGTTTATAACAACCACTGTTATAGTTTAAGTGCAATTTAATAAAAATTAGACAAACAATATAATAAAGAGCCAAGATCATTATTAGCAGATGGTCTGTCTTTATGCCCAAGATTTTAAAAATTACAAATGCATTTAAAGTAATAAAACATTTTGGCAAGGTATCTTGTGACAAAATTAACATACAGAAATGAAAAAATTTTTATGTGCCAACACTAACCCAACCTAATATAATGGAAAATTGTTTCATGTACAAAAATATCAGCAACGTAAAATAAATGAACTTAAACAACTTTGCATATAAAGTCATAGTGAAGGCCATAGGAGAAGACTTATAATTTTTAAAAGGACATACTTTCTTATTAAGAAGTGTCTGATTTTTCCTGAATTAATAAATCAATATTGTACCAATCAAACTCACTGAATGTTTTCAAGTTGATGAAATGATTCTCAAATTTGTCTGAAATAACAAGTATGGTAATATTCAGAAATACTTTAAAAACAGAGTCTGTGTGCATCTATGGAAAATAAGTGGAGAAATGTCATAACAGGTAAGCTGAACAATATAAAATGACTCTTTTTATAAGTCAAAAATAGTCAGACGTCATCAATTTTATATTATTCAACCAAATAAAATGTCCTCTAACTATAGTAAATAAAGTGTTTTACTAGTGAAAAAGGAAGAAAGAGGAAGAGAGAAAAAATGTTAAAGGATATGCATGCACTTAATAATAATAATTGGTTGGTGCTAATGGTAAACATTTTAAAACCTTCTATTTGGATTAGGAATAAGAGAAAGATAAATTTATCTTTTAGTTCTATCCAACATTGCACTAGATGTCTTTGTCGGTAGAATACAGTAAGGATAAAAAGATGACATAAAGAATTGAAAGAAGGAAACAAAAATTACTTAACCGAAAACTGTGCATGTAGACAATGCAAAAACTACTAACAAATAATATGGATTATTAAGAGAGTATATTAGTTGCCCTATAGCAAACATATATACAAAAATAAATCGCATATGTATATACAGCATAGACAAATGAAAGCTTTGAGATTTAAATGTGAAGAAATACTGTATGCTTATTATTCAATATTGTTAAAATACCAAATATCCCCTAATTGATCTATAGCTTCGATGTAATTACAACCAAAATCTTATCAGGATTTTTTAAAGCTTAAAAGCCAATTATGACATTTATACAGAAATGGAAAGCACCAATAACGAAAATACTTATGAACAAGAAGCAGGTAGAAATACCTTTTGAAATAGATATCAGGGCTTATTTTAAAGGCACAGTAATTACAAAAGTTGGATTTTTGTGGAAGTAGAGACCAAGTAGAATAGAATAGAGAATCCAAAAACAATTCCTTGCATATACGAATACTGGATTAGGACAAGGTGACACTGAAAAGCAACAAAGGAAAGATGACTTTTCACATAAATGGTGCTGGAGTAAGTAACTAAAAAAGAAAATATTAACCATTTGAATTATAATTAGGAGCTCTAGTACATTAGAAAATAAGAGAGTGAAAAGGTGAGCCACAGAATGAGAGATGATATCAGTGACACCCATATCTGACAACTGTCTCATATCCAAACTATTTAAAGAACTCTAACAACAACAACAACAACAAATACATACAATCCATTAAAGACATGGGCAGGAGATCTGAATGGGCACTTCAGCAAATGGGATTGTATGGCCAGTAAATATATGAAAAGATACTCCTCCTCTTATTCACATGGGAAATGCAACCTAAAACCACAAAAAGATTCTGCCCCAACCCAATCAGATTAGCAAAGATTTAAAAACTGACCCTAATAAGCATTGGCAATGGTTTGGAAATACAGATAAGTCTTTTGCAGAGGGTGAGAATATAAATTGGTAGAATATTCTGGGGACTGTTTGGCATTATCTAGAGAAGTTGGCATGCATAATCTAAGAATCAGCAATTTAATTCTTGGGTAAGTTCCCTAGAGAAAAAAGCATACACATGTGAACCAGGAAATGTTCCAGAATAATCATAGCAACATTATTCTTAGCAACTTCAAAGGAGAAATGCCCCAAATGTTCATCAATTACGGAATACTTACATATCAGCTATATTCTTAAATGAAACACTATAGCAATTAAAAGAAAGAATCGCAAATACATTCAACGTAGTGCCTGAGTCTTAAGAACATAATGTAGAGTGCGAGAACTCAGTCATAAAACAATTCATGCTGTTTGATTAATTCCAAAAAAGTCAAGTCTAACTATCACACTGTTTGGGAATATATACCTAGGCGGAAAACTTTAATGACAGGTATAGAGGTGATTACATGAACATGAGAATAAAGGTTATCTTTTTAGGGAGAGAGTATGCTGATTTCAGAGAAGTGAGAATGGAGCTTTTAGGATTCTGGCATTCTTCTATTTCTGAACCTGGGCAAGTGATTACTTTATATGATTCATAATGCTATAAATTTATGTTATATACTTTTCTGGGCATAATGGATTATTCAAAAAATATGTTTGATAAAATTGGTGAGCCATGTTTCAAAAATATTCATTTCCTTTACTTCACTCCTTACAACTAAATACATTTCCAGGGGTTTCAACATTCAAATGTAAAAGTTTAAGTCATAAAACTAGACAAGAATATAGGTGAGAGTTTTCATAACACTTGGGTGAGAAAACTATTCTAAATATGACACCAAATCAGAAATATAAAGGACAATATTAATAAATTTGACCATAAAATATTCAATATTCAATTTCTATAGAGCAATGAATAACCTAAGACTAAAATATAAACAATAAACAAGGACAAAATATTTGTACAAACAATACAGACACTAAGAAAACATTACTATGTGTATAAGTTAAAATAAAAATAACTAATAATAAATGAGCAAAAGAAAAATGAACTGAGGACAAAAATGGGTTATTTACAATAGAAGTAATATACATTGATCATTGTGAACATGAAATTACTTTTATCTTTTAGTAAATATGATGGAAATTAACTGCAAACTTGAAATAATTACACTTTTAGGAAAGTTACCGTGTTCATTGAAATATTTGACATTTCTGAAATCTTTGTTACTAAATTTTACTTGATATAGCCTGGAAGAAACTCTCATTCACAGTTTTTTTGGAATGTTATCCATAAGATACTGCAAGATTTATATAAACAAAATATTATTATTTTAATACTAGAAAGACAAAGTCGAACTTTTCTTTTACTTATAGGGTAAGTCAGTATATCTAAAGTATAAGATAAAATGAAAAAGAGTAGCTTATGACTTTTATAAAATACAGATTGCCTCATTTGCATTATTACAAATAGATTAAAACTTTAGTAATTTCATTGGTTCACATCCTGATTAATTGCTGGAGTGTAGTTACAGTAGAAATAATCAGAGGGTAAGAGAAGAAACGGAAAGGTCATCTCTTGTTCCACAATCATTTATTTAACTATTGTCTGTCTTATTTTTCAATAGTTAAACATTCATGGATGACTCATATCTGGAAGCATTGCCTTATGGAAAGTTGTCAACTTCTGGTAGAGTTTAATTTTCTAAAACTGGTATAAGGTAAAGATTGTGAAATTGTGAAGTTTGACATTTGTTTTTCAAGCTATATTCCTCTTCCTCTTTTCTCTCCTTCTCTGCCTCTTCTTGATCCTCTACTCCCTCCCTTTCCCCTCTGACTATTCTCTCCCAACACACACACACATACACACACATGCACACACGCGCAAACGCACACCCACCCACACACACAACCACCTTCACTCCTTCCCTCTTTCTTCCAGGTTTTTCTTTTCTTCTTGGATTCCTCTTTTTTCATAATCTCTACCACAACCAATATCTCAAGCCTTAGACTTTGACATCTCCTTCCCTCACTTTCTTTGATTTTCTCGCTTTAAGGTCTCACTTCCACAGGACACAGGTTTCAAACCAGCAGGGACTAAGTTTCTAGATCTTGGATGGGGAGACAAGAAGACGAACAAGACAGACACAGTCGCCCACTAACCTTACGGATTGACAATCAAGAGAGTCCTCAGATAACTAATTCAGGAAAGTCATTATTTATTCAGGACCAATTACATCTCTTCTGCATGACCACCAGTAATATTTTTGCACATTTGTGAAAGGGTGAAAATCTGTAAACTCAGAAGCCACAGGGTAGATGCCTGGACTTGAACTGCTAGTGTTAAAAATTGTAATCACCTTCAGAAACCATGACTGAATACGCAACACGCACACACATATGCACACAGGCACACGCACACACATACACATACGTTTCTTCCCTATATGGTCACATTTAAAGTGTTCCACTGAAGAATACTAACTTCCTTCTAACTACCCCACATAGAGAACACACATGTTCTTGCTGAAGAATAGGTTTAGCAGGGCTCACAATCTTAAATGTCTGCATTACTTTGATCATTCCCCAGACACATTTTGACTATCAACTGTGGGATAAGTATCATGCTAGATACTGAGATACAAAAGAAAGAAGGATGTTTTAACACTTTTACTAGCAGGGGAAATTAAGGTAAAATGCACGTGCACACAGGGCCTGCAGGGTTAGAGAAAGGTTCTGGCAAAGATAATGTGGGGTTGAGTCTTAATGTGTTTGTTTAAGTGTCTAAAAGGGAAATACATTTTGTGGCACAGGCACAATTAAAAATGTGGGCTCTAACTTTTAATAGGTCTGGATTTTAATCTTGGTGCATACACAACTAAATGTGATTCCTTGGAAGAATAAGTTAAACCTCATTTATTGTGGCTGCATAATGGGAGTAAAAATAATACCCATAGCACAGGATGATTGTAAGGGCTAAATGTTATAATGTGTACAAACTACACAGTACAGGGCTTGGCACATAGTATGTGTTCAACAAATATTAGATATTCTTATCATATTTTAATAAGTAAAACACAGCTGGGAGGCTTGGAGTTCAATTACTCACATACAATTTGTTCACTTCCTTTTTCATTGTACTTTTCTATGAAAAAAAAATAAGTGTATTCCCCGACCCAGAATGAGATGATTTCAGGAGAGCACTGTATCATCAAATGCACCTGCTGGTGTGGTAACAGTAGGCACACTCTCCATGACCTTATTTTTTTTTTCACTTTTTAAAATGATAAAAACCACACTTGCAGTATGTGCTCAATAGTTGGGGAGTAATTAGAGGCTCACATAAAACAGAAAATAGATTAGCACTTTACTAACATAGTCCTTCTTCGCCTAAAATAATAGGTTTGCCATAGCAACCTGATTGCACTAGAGAAAGCGCCTGCCAAATGCATCCTAAGTTCCCTTGCAATTTCTATGAGAAGGAATTAAACACTTGAGAACTATAATATTCTGTGCCATTTCAGCTAAGTACAAATATTTTTGTGCGAATACAGTAATCTTCCTTCAGACATTTGAAAGTGAAGAGGCACCCTCACCTTCCATTTCAAAACAGCCAGTAAAACTTCATATAATGCAAGCCACGTTGACATTACAGATCAATCGTTAGCCAAGAAAAAGTTGTTCATGACTTTAAAATACAGATAAATGTCGATTCTTCTATTTGAGTTTTCTTAGTACACAAGGATTAAAGTAATCAATCATGGACTATGTGAGGAACTGAGACATTTAAGCAAATTCTGTACTAATATAATTTTCTCTTCTCTATCTTAGAGTGTCTAAAATTGAAAATGGGAAGAGAAGCACCAGGCCACACTCATCTCTAAAGGTTTTCCAAACCATAGAGCAAAACATTACAGAGGAGGTCATTTAGGATTCTAACAGATTATCTCATTATTTGAACCTTGAGAAGGCTTCTACAACAGCACCAAAAACTATTCAAGATTCACCTTTTTCTAACAAAAACGCTATAAATTAGGTAGTCATATCATACTCATATACAAACGTAATTCTGAAACTGAGTGACAGGTCCAAGTTTAAAAAGTCAGTGAATGACTGAGGTAGGAAATGTAGAGCTGAAGTTCTTAACCAGTGTAGTCCACCATGAAGCAGCCCATGTAAATTAGAGTAAAAATCTCTTTTTTCTAGCTGGCAAAACCCATTGATTGGTCATCAGGCAGTGCCCTGCTTCCGAAACACAGTTATGGATTTCTGAATACATAAGTCCTATGAAATACTGGCTGATCTTTGACATTGACTTTAATGATTTCCTTCCAGATTGTAAACAAACACACTCAACTGTAATTCACCATAAAATTACTTTATGAGATAAATGCTGAATGACACACACAGGCAATCAACGTCATGCACCAGTGAAAGAAAGTGTTGTCGTTGATATAATCAGATAAATGTTTCTATAGAAAGGGTTTCTCGGCCAGGTGCGGTGGCTCACGCCTGTAATCCCAGCACTTTGGGAGGCTGAGGAGGGCAGATCATGAGGTCAGGAGATGGAGACCATCCTGGCCAACATGGTGAAACCGCACGTCTACTAAAAATACAAAAAATTAGCTGGGCGTGGTGGCACATGTCTGTAATCCTAGCTACTTGGGAGGCTGAGGCAGGAGAATCGCTTGATCCAGGGAGTCGGAGGTTGCAGATCACACCACTGCACTCTAGCCTGGGCAACAGCGAGACTCCAACTCAAAAAAATAAAAAAAGAAGTTTAAAAAAGTGTTTCTTGAAGATGAGTTTATTTGGGGAGGAGAAAGGAGTAGGGTAGAATCAGGCTCTAGTCACTTTGAACTTCTTGGTACTAACGCTTTAAAACATTAAAAAGTGGGCCGGGCGCAGTGGCTCATGCCTGTAATCCCAGCACTTTGGGAGGCCAAGGCAGTGGATCACCTGAGGTCAGGAGTTCGAGACTAGCCTGGCCAACATGGTGAAACCCAGTCTCTACTAAAAATACAAAAAATTAGCTGGGTGTGGTGGTGAGCACCTGTAGTCCCAGCTACTGAGGAGGCTGAGGCAGGAGAACTGCGTGAACCCAGGAGGCAGAGGTTGCAGTGAGCCGAGATCGTGCCACTGCACTCCAGCCTGGGTGACAGAATGAGACTCCATCTCAAAAAAAAAAAAAAAGTCTCAGTGAATCTGTCACTTCCTTAATACACATTTCAGAAGTGCTAATTAAACTGTTTTCTTCCCAAATCTGGGATAATTAGCAAATATATTTTACAAATTGAACAACGAAATCAATAGAAAAATACATAATATACTTTCCCTCACAAATAGGCTTATCTTTTAAAATTAAGAAAAATTCACCATAAAACAACAGTTTCTTCTAGCTTATCTTTTTATTAGTCTTTGTTTTTGACTCTACCAAAATAAACTTCCCCAAGTCGCAGACATTAGAAAGAATATTGCATACATATGAGTTTACACATATGTGAGAATGTATGTACATGCGAATTTGGGATGATGCAAATTCATGTGAGCAACTTATCCTCAAATAGTTTATGCAAAAAAGCTCTTTGTACTATTCTTAAGTCTTCTAAGTTTGAAATTATTTCAAATAAAAATAGTTTATAATTTAAAAATACATAAGTAAAACTATATATAATTTATGTAGTTAAATGGTATTTTCAAAAATAAGGTCGTATCAATAATCATGTATACACCTACTCACACATTTTATATCCAATTTTGGAAAACAGTTTTTAGCATCATATTCAGGATGTAAGCCATTTTTATCTATGAAGCCGTGTCAAACATATGCAGAACCTGGGAACTGTATAGCTCCAAATGCCAGAAACATAATAAGCTTAAAGTTTAAGGATGTAGTAAATTTGCTTTGACTTTGCCATTTTACAGCACATTCATCATAGGCAGGACTAATAAGTAAGAGTTACAGAGAAGTAGAGTTTAACATACTATAATAAATAGGATTCTACCCAAGAGCGTCGTCCTGAATAGAATGGATTAGCATAAGGGGGAATACATTTCTCCTCCCAGATGGAAGTGAAGCCAGGAAGTTCATATTTCATAAAGGTTGGTCGTTTGTGCTCTGGAGTCCGAGACCTACGAGAGAATTCCCTATCTACCACTTATAAGTGCTATAATTTTAGGAAATAATGATCCTATTTCCAAAAATTCAAAATTAAGAGTATCTACATAACTGCCTTTAAAGAGGCTGAAATAGAAATCTATTTTCACAAGTACTACTATTTGGATTTTCTGGGTACCACTGTGATATGAGGTTGTGGTACAGTGTCTGAACAGCTTTAAAAATTCAAGAACTATATAACCTAAAGAGTAAAAGCCTTTCACAAATAGACCTACACATATTATATTTTTGTATATGACAGTGGTATATAGTTTTTTCACACTTAATATGTTTCTCATTCTAAAATGAATTTCTGCTTTCTTCTTTTTCCCCCTCTGCCGACAATATGTTTCAGATAACTTATGGTTTCTCTATTAAGTAGTGCTAATTATTTATGTATTTATATATTTAGAAAGAGAGTCTCACTCTGTCGCCCAGGCTGGAGTGCAGTGGTGTGATCTCAGCCCACTGCAACCTCCATCTCCCAGGTTCAAGCAATTCTCGTGCCTCAGCATCCCAAATAGCTAGGATTACAGGCATGTGCCACCACGCCCAGCTAATTTTTATATTTTTAGTAGAGATGGAGTTTCACCACCCAACTCCTGGCCTCGACTGATCCACCCACCTCAGCATCCCAAAGTGCTGGGATTAGAGGTGTGAGACAGTGTGCCCAGCCAGTAATGCTACTATGCTTATTTAATTTAATGGTAATTTAAATAATATCTTATACGAATATCTTATACTGACATTATTCTTCAACCAACTCCTTTTCCACTTTAAAGTCCTGTTGGAATTTTTGTCTCTGTTGTAAGAAATAATTTCTAGATTACCAAAAATCCAATAAACAGTATTAAGTAAACCCAAAGGCAACCAGGATTTAAGTGGCCAAGATACTAGAGAAAAGAGGACCATTGGAAAGTGACTTCTACCTTCTATCCAAATAATCTCTTTGATGTATTTGTCACTTCCGAAACTATTTGGGGCAAGAGGTTGAAATGCCAAGCAGAAAACAATATCTAAAATATGAATAAACTAGGCAGAACTTTTGGCTTTTTGATCTTGCTGCAAATACAGTAATTGGAACACAGCAACCTTCAAGAAAGAGGTATTGATAAACATTCCATAAACACCACAGATTTTCACTTTAGATATTATCTCAATTCCTAATTGGATATATATCTATATCTATATTTATATCTATATCTATATATCTGCCAGAAAAAAAGTAAACTGTCCCTCAAGGAAGATCATATCATTTACAAAATTCTACCGATTTTGATAAACAATGTTTAAACACACCAAAACCAAAAACAACAACAAAAAAGCAAAACAAAACAAAAACAGGTATGTCAAGAGACAGGACAGATTCACTAAAAATAAAAGAGAAAAAAACAGACAATAGAAAGAGATTAAAAAATGATGCAGGTAACAAACTTAAATCATCAGTCATTGACTAAAATATCTATTACTTTTAAAATGTTCAAAAAATTATATTACTGTGTGGAGAAACTCACTAGACAATTATCTGTAAAAAACAAATAAAGTGGAAATTCTGAATTTAAAAATACAGTAAAATTAAAAATTGAATAAGGATATTCGATGGTAGACTAGACACAGAAGAAAAGATTAGCAAACTGGAAGATAGGATAGTAGAAAATACCCAGATTAAAGGATAGGGAAGAAAAAGAATTGGGGAAAGGAGCATAAGAGATACATTGGACTTGAAATTTTATCTCGTGCATCTAATTGGGTTCTCACAAGGAGAAAAGATAGAATGAGGCAGAAAGGACATTTGAAGAAATAATGGATAAGACATTTACACGGCTATTATTGGATGAAATATCCCACCCCTAAATTTATATGTTGAAGTCCTAATTACCAATACCTCAGAGTATGATTATATTTGAAGATAGATTCTTTAAAGTGGTAATTAATGTTAAAGGAGATCATTAAGGTGACCCTAATCTTGGTGACCTTACTAGAAGAGGAGATTTGAACACACACATTAAAGAGAAGAGATCATGTGAAGACACAAAGGGAAGGCTATGTACAAGACAAGGAAAGAGGCCCTTGGAAGAAATCAACCTTACTTAAATCTTTGTTTTGGATTTCTAGCTTCCAGGACTGTGAGAATTAAAATTCTGTCGTTTAAGCCATTCAGTCTTTAATAATTTTTTTGACAGTCTTTGCAAACTAACACAAATGCCAAACTAATTCAAACTACAGATCTGAGACATGCAACATAAAGAGAATAAATAAAAAGAAATCCACAGAGACATAACACAGTCATGACAAAGTCAAGACAAAGAAAAAGGGAAAAATTTTTACAGTAGTAAAAGATAAAAGATGCATTACTTTCAAAGGAAAAAGCAACAAGACTGATAACTGAATTACCAAAACAAATGGCCAAACCCGATGATGATAAAACGGCATTTTAAAAATTCTGAAAAAAATTGTCAAATTAGAATTCTGTGCATAGCAAAAATATCCTTTCATTTGAAGGCAAAAATCAGAACTTTTCCAGACAAACAGATACTAACAGAAGCTGTGACCAGAGGAGCCTATCAGAAGAAATGTTAAAGAAAAAATTTCTTCACAAGAGAAACACTGAAGTCAAGAAGCAAATAAAGAAAAACAAAAAGCAAATATAGGGTAAATCTAAGTGAAAAAATTCCATAAAAATAAGATGAAGTTAAACTAAATCTAGAATGTAAATATTATGATACTAGAATAGCATGGATACAGAAATAACATAAAGACATTAGGAAAAGGAGGTTACAAATCAATCTCATGAACTTTGAACCCAGAAATACACAAAAAATTTTATATAAGTAGATTTAGTCAAGGAATAAAGGGTTGCTTTATCATTTTAAAATCAAAATAAATAGTACCATTAACAGAAAAAAAAATTATCTCAACATATATACTCTATATTAGACAATATTTAAAATCATTCATAAGAAAGAAAGTAACTTCCTTATTTTGATGAAGGTAATCTAAACTAAATTTATATCAAACATCATATTTAGAAGTATAATATTGAAAGGTTTCATCTTAAATAACAGAACAGAGAGAGGTTCTCCAAAGATAGTAAGTTTACTCACGAACGCGCACAGCAATGCAGAACCATGTCATAGTAAACTATGGAAGTATTCAGGGTGGCAAAAGAAGACAAGGGTTTTTAAAGGTGAGGAGGGTTACATGAGTTATTTTGAAACAGTTATTCTTAGTTGCAAGGATCAAAAACAAGTCTGACATTAGTCCAAGGTTAGACAAGCAGATATCCTCACAGAAGCGTGTGCACGCGCACGAGTGTGTGTGTGTGCGTGTGTGTGTGTGTGTATTAGGTTGCAATGGCTTTGTATATGATTGTAGTTTTGTCAAAGTCTTATTATCAGGCAATTGTGTATGAAAACGCTTTCTTCATGGCCTTTCCTGGCTTCATTATGTCAGTGTCTGACACAAGTGACTCCATTTTGATTCAGACAACTTTCACATTTGCCCCTTTTGATCAAAATACGTCTCTAAAACCATTGCTGACTAATCATTCTGTGGTTAGATTTTCATCATCCATCAGTGCCAGGATGAACTTGTTCTGGGTTACTCTGATCCCATGTCAGAGGGAAGTGATTGCTGATTAGGAGTCAGTATGAAACCCTTTAGCCACATTTGAGCATCAAGAGTTCTGTGGGGAGTGTTCGTTGTTAAGTCCAACTTCATCAGTTTCATAGACAAGGGCTATCATCTCAAAACTCTGAGCCAGCATTATTCTCTCAGGAGTTGTACTTCTGCTGAAATTTGACAAGCAATAAGTACAAAGTTTATAAAGAAAAATACAAAGTAAAATTAATAGTAATAGGAAAATTCTAGTTTATGTAATAATATTGAGCCAAGAACCTAGGCTTGAAAGCAACTGACTGAATCAGCCAAATGACCATGGGGAATTAGGTAAGTCCTGTTGTAACTATGTGGCCTATTTTCTTGAGTATTTGCATCACAACTTGCCCAAAGGGATTTATCCAGGTACAGCATGTATTATTGGCAATAGCACAAATATCTCCTTATTTAACCAATAGAGAATCTAGAGCAATTCTATCATTTCGTATCTCCTAGCTGAGTTGAATTAAAACACAGAATGAGCAACAGTTGTACTAGAGATGCTGTTGAAGTTACCCATTGGGCAGGCTAAAGGCTTATCTGTCAGGGCATGTAAATATTTAGGATGGGCATGACAGATGCAACATGTTTTACAGCTTCCTGCAGAAGCTATTGATTGTGAAATTTTAACCATACCATTATCCTGCCAAATGAAAAAGGTAGGCATAAGCAAGGAAAAATTAAGAGGGGCAAGAGTCTCATTATGATAAGGAATCTTATTTCAATGTCTTGGGAAAAATTTTTCCCAGCATGAAATTGTCAACTTCTCATCCTGGTTTGTGGTTTGAAGGTCTCTGGTTACAGCATTCGACAGTTTGGTGAACTTGCCGTGTGGCTCAAACATCAGGCACAAGTCTTGTCCCTTGAAATTTACATCAAATTGTCTAGCTTCATTCTACGCGGGTTTAGAAAAGAGTGGTTTTGTTCTCACTAATTTCATTAGAGAAAAGTGGATTGGAGGAACCTACAAGTGAAGTGGCATCATTGTCTGGGGTAAATACCTGGGGTTGGTCATTTTGTGCTTAGAAGATTAACAACATGGACACGCACACATGGAATGGGTTAAGGAGCGGAAAGTTTAATAAGCAGAAGAAAGGGGAGAGGAGAGCAGCCGTCTCTGTCTGTCTCTTGCCAGAGAGAGGTATCTGAAAAGGAAAGACCTGCTGGTGCCAGAGTGCACTGGATTCTACAGGCAAGCTTGAGAAGGCAATGTCTGATTTATGTAGGGCCCACAGATTGATTGGATCAGGTGTGACATTTACATTGTGTGTGGTAAGGCTGGTCGCCCCACCCTAATCTTATTATGCAAATGGGCTTTCCACTTGGCCAGAACCATCTTGTCTGCTCCTTACTGTACGTGTGGCTGGCAAAGAGAGGATGGAGCTGCCATTTTGAGCCTGCCTATTCCCGGGTAGTTTCTTCCTATTGGCACAACTGCCGGCAATAGGCTGCTCTTCATAAGAAAAGAAAATGATTTGGGGGCTGCTTTTCATTAAAAGGAAAACCTTACTGAGGACTCCCATTTTCTCACTATCTGCCTAAGTAATTTCTTCTTAACTCCTATATCAGAAGAATTCAAGATTCAGTCTAGTCTACAGATAGATAATAAAAACTAAGAAACTATGCACAGGGCCACCATCTAACAAGTATATTAGAGTTTTTCTTTAGAAACATAATTTTTCTCTCTACAGTCATCCCAATCTTTACTAAAGATAATGAGAATAAGATTAATTTGTTTGTAAAATAAGTTTAATTTTGTCAAATGTGACTGAATTATTTACATAAATGCAGCAAGAATAGTGATTAAACATATAGTAATCTCAGATTGGACCCTTAAATATCTCTTGAGACTAAAAAGTCAAACCAAGGCAGGCTTCAGGTTTTATCTGTAGTACCCATAAATAACTTAGATATCACATCTCAGTCAAAACCTTTGTAATATAGCCAATATTTCCAGTTCTATCCTGTTATAAAGAAAGCAGATTCTTATTGAACTTACATAAACACATATACTGCCATTAAAAAATATAAGAATACTCATGTAGTTTCTGAATTTCGATGGGATCAAATAGGGATAAAAAGCAAATTTTTCCACTTTAGTTTACAAAGGTATACTTTTACCAAATAGCTGTAAATTATAGTTAGCTTAAGAGAGAAAATTTCCTTAAATCTGCAACTGAAACGTTCTAAGTAAAGAAACAACGTTTCAAATAAAAGTCATAAAACATCATCTTTGTTAGTTATTTCACTTCATGTAATTAATTTTTGTTCTGCTTGATTTTTGTTAGCGGTTTCCTGAATGTATCAGTTTCTTTATCAGAGTTCTGGAAATTTTCGCTTGGCCTACTGAGTTTAGTGTTATCAGAAACCTGTAAGCAAGAGTAATTACTGGAGTCTTTTCTAGGCATCTGAATGCACATGTGTTTAGAGAAGAAACAAAACTGTAACTGTAGATGACAAAGACTTAGAATAACTATGGTTTAAAAATCTGATGAATTTGAACTCTGCAGGGTTCATTATAATAATGAAAAAATTGATGAAGAAATTCAGTTATTTCTATCGCATGTAACATTTTAAGATAACAACCAGAATTACGGTTGACTGCATCCAACCAGAGCCATCAGACTTCTATAAATTTTACATAATCTTTGGAACATTCCCATCAATAACATATTCATATAAATATAACTTGAAAAAGATTTAGCATCACTCTATTATTAGACAATGCTTACCAGACAACCCAACCTATTAAATAAGCCTAATTCGTTTAATAACTCTTTCATAAGATGAGAGACACATCCTTCAGAATTTCCTGACTAGAAATTCCCAAAGTTAATTTGTAGTCAAAAAGACTTAATTTAGAACTTTGATACTGGGGAAGGCTGCCAAAGATGTCAAAAGGTTTAAAACATTTAATTAAAACAGAATCACATGTCATCATGAAATAATAATTATTCACTTAACTAGAGTGACAGAAAATGTCAAAAATAAATACAGAAAATTACAAG
Organism: Pan troglodytes; assembly: GCF_028858775.2. Classification (NCBI taxonomy): domain Eukaryota; kingdom Metazoa; phylum Chordata; class Mammalia; order Primates; family Hominidae; genus Pan; species Pan troglodytes. Next base: position 107,279,497 of record NC_072412.2, on the reverse strand, counting down.
GATGTAGGAAAACTTTAACTCTTTCAAAGCTCAGTTTTCCTCACTAATGAAAAACCTAGTAAGACAACATAAAGCACAGGGAATTATCTTGATAAAACACAAAATTTTTGTTTCTTAGGCCCATCATCAAAAGGTTTAAAAAACACACAAACACAAACCTCCTGCAGTGTGATTGTTGTCTGCTTATGGAAGTCCATTTAAATAACCTGGAAGTTGAACCCAATGAAAAGATACCAGAATTCTCTAAGACACTGGAATTGTCTGCCCGAGGTTATGAGTGCACTTCATATCATAGAAGTAAACAAGAAAACTAGTACCTTGAGCAGGGTAATATGTGGCTCTTAAAAAAAGTAAAAGCATGCAAAATTGCCTCATTACATGGAACAATTCAGACACATCAAGAAAAGCCAAGAGAACAGATCAAGTTATCCTGGAGGAAGACATTGCTCTTCTGGGCCTTCAAGACATTTTCCAGCATCAGACCACAGTGGCAGAGTAACAACTGGAGGAGGAAAAAAAAGGCAGTAGGAGCTGACTAAAAAGTCAATGGAGAGAGTCACAACTTCAACAATATGAAAAGATGTACCCCTGCAGGAAGAGAAGGAGGAAGAGCTAGAGGCAATGATGTATGACCTGCAAATTATGTGCAGTGAGATGCAGCGAAAAGTTGAACTTCTGAGACATGAATCTGAAAAGCTTCAAGAGGAAACTCCAATTTGTGAAATTAAATTGGTATTTTAAAAGAAGAACATAGCAATTTTAATCTGGAATTGGGAAAAAATAAATGAAAACTGTAAAATGGGCAAAAGATGCAGTTCAGAAAATGATTGAAAATTAAAAGAAACAGGTTTTACGATTAAAAATAAAAACTTTCTGCAAATTTCACTGACAGCAGATCAATAATCCAAGAAAACTGTGTTGCTTTAAACACAGAGGACTAGATTCTGGTTTTGTATCAGTATAGTAATGTTCAATTTTAGAAAGAATTGTAAACAATTCTCTTCTAACTTAAGCCAACTTGATTGCACACAAATTCCTTTCATAAGATTATACTTTACAAACCTTTGCATTCTCCTCAGACCTTTTACGACTTGATTAAGCTTTCAGTTTTCTCCTATATTTTCTTCTTTTTAAATTCTACCTTAGCACAGACATTTATTTTTCTTATTTCCCTTTATCATTCTGACCACACAATATTATTTTTCATATTATTCACTTTCTGCTTTTAACTTCTTTACCTAAAAACACTTCCTCATAACCTTCTTTGCATCCCTCTCACTCTCCTAATTATTGGCTTCTTTTTGCTTTGTTGTTATTTCTTTTAATACTTTGAAATAACCCTTAGACAAAATTATTCTTCCTTCCCTACCAAAATTTAAATATTTCCCATGCTTATAAGTTTTTTTTTAATGAAAAAGGTATCTTACTTCTTTGTACAACTTACATATAGAATTACATATATTAATTAAAAGGTTTAACTCTTTGTAGCTTTAATTTCTAGTTAAAGCCTAGGAGGTAAGCATTTTGAACTATTTGTCATATAGCAACAGCTTATGAATATACATCTTACAACTTTTAGGAATGTGTGCTTCCTCATAGAACAAATTTTTAATGTGAAACGTGATATAATTTTTAATAGATCCAAATATATTGTGTTTTCCTATAAAATTTAAGAAGCCAAAATTAAATAAACATGAACCTCTGATCAGAAATTAATGTTTATTATTTTATCTTATTTGGAAATAATCCAGTTTATGAATATTTATTACTTAATTCAAAATAACATAATTTTAACATCTGAAATTACATGAAAAGTTCATTTATACACATTTATACCATTTATATTCACCTATTTATTTTAAACAATTATACCAGATTATTCATGAAAACTGAGATATTAGACAAAGCTAGTTCTCATTTCAAGTTGATTCTCTGTTAACTATTTTTGAAGCCTGTGAATATCAGGTGTTCATCACCCAAGTAAGAACCTGAAATATATGGGTATTTTGCCAGTAACTCAGAAAATACAGCTGTTTTTCTTAAACCAACAATATTAGTCATCTTTTTTTAAAGAGCTACACAAACAAAATCTATTTTGCTATTAAGCTGAATATATTTTATTTTATTTTACCTATTTTTTGAGATGGAGTTTCACTCTTTCACCCAGGCTAGAGTGAAGTGGCATGATCTCGGCTCACTGCAACCTCTGCCCCCCGGCTTCCAGTGATTCTCCTGACACAGCCTCCCAAGTAGCTGGGATTATAGGAGCCCACCACCATGCCTGGCTAATTTTTGAATTTTTAGTAGAGATGGGGTTTCACCATGTTGGTCAGGCTGGTCTCGAACTGCTGACCTCAGGTGATCCACCCACCTTGGCTTCCCAAAGTGCTAGGATTACAGGCATGAGCAACTGCACCTGGCCTAAGCTGAATTTATAGTTTTATGACTGTAAAACATCTAACAGAGATCAATGTAATCCTGTCTAACCAGCAAACCCAGGCAACAAAATGTAAGCTAACAATTCTGAAACAAATTTTTATTTTACCAACAAATTTAAAACCAATTTATTTATCAAAGATTCATATGAATCCCATGAGCTAAAAGGCATTTGGTTTTTTTTTTTTTTTTTTTTTTACACTTTTAAGTGTCATTTGCATATCTTATCTCTAAGCCAACTTGAAAAGAATTCCTTAAAGGATTTCTGGCCAACTATGCCAGATTTTATTATGTATATACAACATACAACATAACACATGCATATGTGTCTAAACACACATAAACACATATACACACAAAGATCTTATAGCTTTCATTTAGAAATTTTAGTCATGAGACAGTAAAATAGTAATATAAACTCAATGGTTTATAAGAGGACAATTGAATCTAAATTCAGTTTCTGACACAATGGGAACTGTTCACATGGCTAAACTTAAGATTTTCATTTGTCCTGATAGGTAATATTATGAAGACTGTGCATCAAATTTTGGATAAAGCAGTTTCTCTAGCAATTTTGTTTTAATAAGTCCCTTTTACTCTCTTTTCCTTTTTTTTCTCAATGTAAAATTAGATTAAGGATTAATTCCTTGCTGTTCATGTTTCATTGAAATGCCATGAGAGAAATAATCTCCAAGCAGACTTTGGCGTATTTTAGTTTCAAGAACAATTGCAGCAGTGAGTTTCTATTCCAATGCAAGCAAAAAAGTCAGTATATTCAAATAGGCAGAGATAAAATAGAAAAATAGAAAACTTAAAAGACTATATGTTAGCCCTCTAGTTGCACTTTTCTAATTCATTTCTGAGAAAAACAAGCTTGGAAGGCTGAAATAATCTCCATAATGGCCATACATTATTCTTGGTGTAATTTTCCCACCAGTTTAAAAAAATGTTCATGAGAATGGACCATAAATTTTGAATGTATAGCAGTCTAAGGGTTTGGCATGTCTTAGAATTTTGGAATGTCATTCAGTTTCTTATTAATCTCTGGAGAGCGACAGATAATCCTATAAGCCCTGTCAAGGAATTTTAAGGATTTGGACAAATTGTTTTGCTTTCACAAGTGTACGTGGCACAAGATTCCTTTATTTCATACTTGGCAGATGGCTTGTGCCCTAATTCTTTGACCTGTGACCAAGTTTCCTTCATTGTATAGAATTTTTCTTGGAACCGACTGGGTTCCTGAAGGTGACCTTGCCTGTCCATAACAGTTGATCTTGACATGGGAGACTTTTTCTCTGAGGCTCTTATTATTAAGGTGCCACAAAGATGGTGGTGACTGCTCTAGTGACTTTCAATTTGCCATCCCACATCCACTGTTTAAAATGCCTATTTTTGCTTTCAAATGATGTTCATAAACAAGAGGGAGAAAAACATAAAATTGCTAAATCATTAGACACATGTAACCAAACAAAAATGATGCCTCCAGCTTTGTTCTTTTGGCTTAGGATTGACTTGGCAATCCGGGCTCTTTTTTGGTTCCATATGAACTTTAAAGTAATTTTTTCCAATTCTGTGAAGAAAGTCATTGGTAGCTTGATGGGGATGGCATTGGATCTATAAATTACCTTGGGCAGTATGGCCATTTTCACGATATTGATTCTTCCTACCCATGAGCATGGAATGTTCTTCCATTTGTTTGTATCCTCTTTTATTTCCTTGAGCAGTGGTTTGTAGTTCTCCTTGAAGAGGTCCTTCACATCCCTTGTAAGTTGGATTCCTAGGTATTTTATTCTCTTTGAAGCAATTGTGAATGGGAGTTCACTCATGATTTGGCTCTCTGTTTGTCTGTTGTTGGTGTATAAGAATGCTTGTGATTTTTGTACATTGATTTTGTATCCTGAGACTTTGCTGAAGTTGCTTATCAGCTTAAGGAGATTTGGGGTTGAGAAAGCTGGAGGCATCACACTACCTGACTTCAAACTATACTACAAGGCTACAGTAACCAAAACAGCATGGTACTGGTACCAAAACAGAGATATAGATCAATGGAACAGAACAGAGCCCTCAGAAATAATGCTGCATATCTACAACTATCTGATCTTTGACAAACCTGAGAAAAACAAGCAATGGGGAAAGGATTCCCTATTTAATAAATGGTGCTGGGAAAACTGGCTAGCCATATGTAGAAAGCTGAAACTGGATCCCTTCCTTACACCTTATACAAAAATCAATTCAAGATGGATTAAAGACTTAAACGTTAGACCTAAAACCATAAAAACCCTAGAAGAAAACCTAGGCATTACCATTCAGGACATAGGCATGGGCAAGGACTTCATGTCCAAAACACCAAAAGCAATGGCAACAAAAGACAAAATTGACAAATGGGATCTAATTAAACTAAAGAGCTTCTGCACAGCAAAAGAAACTACCATCAGAGTGAACAGGCAACCTACAAAATGGGAGAAAATTTTCGCAACCTACTCATCTGACAAAGGGCTAATATCCAGAATCTACAATGAACTCAAACAAATTTACAAGAAAAAAACAAACAACCCCATCAAAAAGTGGGCGAAGGACATGAACAGACACTTCTCAAAAGAAGACATTTATGCAGCCAAAAACACATGAAAAAATGCTCATCATCACTGGCCATCAGAGAAATGCAAATCAAAACCACTATGAGATACCATCTCACACCAGTTAGGATGGCAATCATTAAAAAGTCAGGAAACAACAGATGCTGGAGAGGATGTGGAGAAATAGGAACACTTTTACACTGTTGGTGGGACTGTAAACTAGTTCAACCATTGTGGAAGTCAGTGTGGTGATTCCTCAGGGATCTAGAACTAGAAATACCATTTGACCCAGCCATCCCATTACTGGGTATATACCCAAAGGACTATAAATCATGCTGCTATAAAGACACATGCACACGTATGTTTATTGTGGCATTATTCACAATAGCAAAGACTTGGAACCAACCCAAATGTCCAACAATGATAGACTGGATTAAGAAAATGTGGCACATATACACCATGGAATACTATGCAGCCATAAAAAATGATGAGTTCATGTCCTTTGTAGGGACATGGATGAAATTGGAAATCATCATTCTCAGTAAACTATCGCAAGAACAAAAAACCAAACACCGCATATTCTCACTCATAGGTGGGAATTGAACAATGAGATCACATGGACACAGGAAGGGGAATATCACACTCTGGGGACTGTGGTGGGGTGGGGGGAGAGGGGAGGGATAGCATTGGGAGATATACCTAATGCTAGATGACGAGTTAGTGGGTGCAGCGCACCAGCATGGCACACGTATACATATGTAACTAACCTGCACAATGTGCACATGTACCCTAAAACTTAAAGTATAAAAAAAAAAAAACCAAACAAAAATGAAACAAAATTCTGTACTCACAAAAATTTTAAGCCAGTGGTACAGATCAAACAAAACATTAAATCAAACATGAAGAAAAAAACAAAAGTGAATTCGTGAGAGAAAAACATGCCTCACAAATAACATAAGTTCTGCAGAAATCCAAGAACTCTCTGGAAAGATACTTGTCCTTCTATTAAAAATAACTTGCCAGAGAAGACAGGCTCACAGTTCCAAGAGGGATGCAATATCTTCTACTTGAGGCAACCAGATAAACCAGTGCGGTCCCAAGTAAAGTCAAAAGAACTCACTAAAAGGAGGGAGTCCAAGAATTTAAGAGGAGAATCACCAGGGCAGAAAAGGTGACTCCTGGAAGCAGAGAGTGCAAAGGGTTCAGTTGATACTGCACTTGATTCCAGGGGCTGCCCGGCTGTTCCAGGTGAGCTTACTTCTGTCCCATTTCTTGATACCAGATTATGTCAGTCTTAATAATGGGCAGAAAGATAGACATTCTTCAAAGACAATAAGTTTATCTGGCAGTGGGCACTACAGCATGGAATAACATAGCATAATAAACTACATACATCTTAGAGGAGGAAAACAAAAGACAAGGGTTTTTGAAGGTAAAATGAGGAGGTTATATAAGCTATTTTGAGATAATTATCCCTGGCTACAAGGATCAATAACAAAGCCAGTGTCCGTCCAAGGTTAGGCAGGCAGTTGCTGGGCAGATATCCTCACATAAGTATATATATTTTTGTGTGTGTAAGACTGTGGTGGTCTTTGTGCAACGCTGCGGTTTTGGCAGTCTCTTGTGATAGTTCTTGTTATTAGGCAATTGTGCATAAGAACCCTCCCTTCATATTCCCCACTTTTTTTTGTCAGGGTTTGACAAAAGTGATTCCATTTTGATTCTGATAGCTTTCACAAAGCATTTTCTCCAAGATTGGGAGCACGACAAGAATGCTCACTATCACTACACCTAAGCAACGTTATACAGAAGCCATAGCTAATTGCCCCAAAGCAAGAAAAAGAAATACAAACAGTACAGAAAGGAAGAAATGCTACAGTCATTATTCACATATGACATGATTATATAGGAAGAAAATATAAAAGAAGCTACATACAATTAATAAATTAATTTAGCAAGGTCCCTAGATACAAGTGGTTAATAATTTTAAAAATAGTTATATTTTTATATAGTAGAAACAAACATTTAAAATATAAATTTTTAAAATTATGTCATTTATAATAATATATAAAAAACAGAAAATAGGAATATTCATGAAATATGTCAAGACCTCTTCATAGAAAACTACAAATTATTAAGTGAATTAAAAAATATACAAATAAAAAGGAAGGCTATAGATTAGAACATCAATGCTGTCAATTCTCTGTCAATTGATTTATAGATTTAATGCATCCACATCAAAATCCCAACAGGTTTCATGTTAAGAAAATTCACAAGTTTATTCTAAAATTTATACATAAATGCAAAGGCATACAAATAGCCAAAGCCTTGCTGAGAAAAAAAAAATTGGTGGACAGATGTCAATATCAGATTTTAAAACATACTGTAAAGCTATAGTATTTAAGAATGTATTGGCTGGGTGAGGTGGCTCATGCTTGTAATCTCAGCACTTTGGGAGGCCAAGGCAGGCGGATCACCTGAAGTCAGGAGTTGTAAATCAGCCTGACCAATATGGCGAAACACCATCTCTACTAAAAATACAAAAATCAGCTGAGTGTGGTGGTGGGTGCCTGTAATCCCAGCTACTGGGGAAGCTGAAGGAGGAGAATCACTTTAACCCGGGAAGCAGAGGTTGCAGTGAGCTGAGATGATGCCATTGCACTCCAGCCTGGGCAACAGAGTGAGATTTCATCTCACAAAAACCAACCAAACAAACAAGAATGGATTGCTAGTACAAGATCAGACAAATAGGCAAATGAAACAGAATAGAAACACCACAAACAGGTTCATACACATAAGGTCACTTGATTTATGGTGGGCTAATGTTACAGTGCAGTGAAAAAAGTTTATTTTTCAATAAATTGATCCTGTATCAATTATATATCCCAATTTCATTTAAACAGTGTTTTTAACCCTTACCTTACATTATAGACACAAATAAAAAATAAGTATAATTAAACAATATTTAAAAAAGAAACAATATATAAATATTTTTCAGAAAGTTATTGCTGCCTTTTACAATTATTATAATAGAGATCTCTCAGGTTACCTGTATATAATTTGATTCAAGATTTCCCAAAATAATACATTTTGACTATTATTCATTATGGAAGTCCCATATATTATGTCAATGTAAATTGACTAATTGGATGATGCTATCTGATCTGACACTCTGTAACTTTATATTAGGTGAACAGAAATGTTAAGCTCTAAATTCTCCTTCTCCTAATATTTTTTTCTGGAATCCAGTTACAAATGTAGCACACAAAACTGCTAAGTTAGTCCAGTCCACTTATTTTCAGAGCCTTTGTATTTCACAAATAACACTCTTCAGAACATTAATTTGACAAAGGGCTGCTACCACAGTACCATTTCATTGTTCATGTGGTTAATTTTTCATATAATGATTACACTCAATCTGCATGTACTTTATATCTGCTGACCTCCTCAAAAGCATTTTGAGATTATTATGACAATAAATCTGCTGTTTCTCAAGAGAGAGAGAGAACATTTTAAAACAGCATTTCCTCTCTCTCTCTTTCCCTTAGGCCACCTTGAACATTAATGTAGTTCAAGTTAGAAAAATATTTTGTGGTGTTCTTTCTTGTTCATGGTTTTTAAATTGTTTTTTCAATCATCATCCAAGTTTTAGTGCAATGTTTATTTTACATTAGTAGTAATACAGACAAATTCCAAAGTGTACACATTTGTTTCCTTCCTGGAGACAATTAATTAGAGAATTTAAATACATAACTAATACCCAGGATGCCTTGGCCTCAACCACTATCTTATCTGCTTTTGATTGGGAAACCTTGTATGACAGTCAAATGGAACATTACCTCAATTTGGATTATAAAATATAAATTTCGTGTTTATTGTAAGGATATGCACAAGAAATGGTGGACAGAGTGGAATATGCCCAGGCCTTCTGATAGGAAAGTAAGAATCAATGGTTGGTATGGGCCAAGCACTGTGATGGCAGCTGGGAGGCCCATTTTGATGACAGTTTTAATTATCTAGCCTGGATAAGCCACTTTTGCTTCTCAAAGATTCAGTTCCTTGTTTTCTGCACAGAGAGACTAGATCAAGTGATCTCTAAAGTGTCTCAGATGTAATAGAATTAGAGATTCATAAAGCTACACCAGTTGTAACTACCAGTCCTGTTTTCTACTTAAATGTTTCAAATATGTGCAGTCAAGCTATAGAATCTATTAGACTCTGATAGCATCTATCATCGTATTATTTGCATTTTTTCCCAAAGACATTTACTATTATTACTATGTAATGTAAATATAAAAATCATACTCATTTATTCAACATCTATTTAAATATTGAAATTGTTATCTTCCATCACAGATAGAAACGAAGCTGCTTGTGGTTCCCTTCAAATAATCTTTTTTTTCCTAAAGAAGCTAGGATAGAGAAACACCTTCTGCCATTCACTAGTAGTTAAGTATAGAGGTACAGTTCCAAATAATGGAATTTACTGGGGCAATAAGTGATCCAGAACTATGAAAACTAGATTTGTAAATTATATCCTAATGAATATTTTCTACAAAGGCAAAAGTGAATAGTCAAAAAATCATGGAAATAGTTCAGACACCGTGGGAAGACATGAAAAAAAAATTATTGACTATCTTTTTCACTATTCCAAGATAATTAACAATGTAACCATAAGTGAGACCAGAAACTTTCAGGGACAAACTTAGTTACCGAGAAAAACTGAATGGTGATCAAATAAATTAGGTTGCCCTATTTTCCTCACATTCTACCAGATAAGAGGAAATATTCCACTTTAATAAGAATATCAAAGTGGGAGGGATGGAGACAGAAGAAGAGATGAAAATATGCTTCCAATTACAGTAAAGAGAAAGGGAGGGAGGCTGTTGGAAAAGTAAGAACAACCAAATGTATGTGATTATGTCTATATTGGCAATGGAAAAAAGTCAGAAAATAGAGGAATTTGACATGCAGGTCCTTCATGCAAGCCCTCATGTCTCCCTGACTATAGAAAATGTAGAATAAATAGTATTTGCTTGAAATTGAAATTAAACTTACTTTAGCTCCCATCATACGACTTAAACTGTGCTTATGTCTCACTCATTCAAATCTTCAATAAAATCAAAAGAGCTCATATGGAAGAATAAAAACAAAGTAAAATTTTAAAATCACGTGTAAATGCTAATTGTCAAGAACATTCTTGCCATTTTTGGAAAGCAGTGTCTCATTGAAGTAACAGGAAATTGCCATGAAACGACTTTTGCTTTCACCTGATGGTTATCAAAATAAATAGACTATTCAATCAGTCCAAACAGTGATAGTTAACATCACACTACAAAAGCTATTCAGACAATGAAATGAAGGCAATAAAAGAGAACAAAGAATGCCTAAGCAATTTGATGCTTTAAACAATGATAAGCTCTATGTCACATAAAAAGCGATGTTGGAGGAACCCTGATTACTTTTGTCTTGAATTATCTTTGGCTTAAATACAACCGATTGCCTGAAAGTACAAAGGATGGATTACTTGCCCATGATGTATTATGTAATGAGTTACTGCATTAATTCCACTGGGAATTTTAATTTGCAGTTCATTTTTATCTGTTTAGAAAATGACAATTGCTTTTTCAGAAGTATAATTAATAAGCTTTCTAAACCTAGTCTTTTCTAAGTTTCTCGTTTATCTTCCACTTTATTTTTACTTTTGAAAAAAAATATTAGGGGGTGATATGATCTTAAATGTCAGCTTTTAGTAATTGTCACATTCTGAAATAGCATGATGAAAGATATATTACAATGAAGCACACAGTATATGGGCTTTAGCTTCCAGCAATGCAAAGACCAAATAATCTATTATACCAAATATCAATTGTTTGTTTTATTACTGGACTTATAGGAAGTAATATCCTTCAGGAAACCCGAAAACAGGAGCTATAAGCTGAAGCAAGAGGAATAAACCATAAGCTCACATGAAAGGAGCTCTGTGGGTAAATTCCTACATTGGTACTTCAGGCCATAAAGGTGGAAAAGATAGACCCAAGACTACCTGAGTAAGCTGGGGAGTAGGTGTCATGAAATGAGGACTGAAGAGGTGCAAGATCAGTAATATTCGTCTACAAAATGGACAAAGCTTATTGAAAAAAGTGTCCTGAACTTAGGTTTCAAGATATTCCGGAGTTTAGGATAAGCTCAAAACAGAAGACCAAAAAGTACACACACGAGGAAGCAAACCACCATGAACAAAAGTCAGGAAAAACAATATTCTTTGAGTTATCTGTACTTTAGACTGGATATTGTCCAATTACCCACCTTGCCACTTTTTTTTACTATGTTTGTTACAGTTATTTAAATATCTATATCTGTTAATTCCTAAAAACTGGTCATTTATGCGTCTGCTACTACTGTCTGTTGTTGTTTCCTTAGTCCTGTTTCATATTTCTTTAATTGAATGTCAACAGCTGTATGGAAAAGACTATAGAGCATCTGGATGAAATATTCCCCGCAAAATGATTCACCTCTTGGTAACAAATAGAGCAGTGTTTTGTGTTTCTCAATCCCAGACAACCTCCTACCCATCCCAACCACCTGCCCACAAAATGCCAGACATTTGACAATGTTTGGAGGCATTTTTAGATATAACAATAGAGAGGTCTTGAAACTGTCTTTGCAAAATTATGAAAGTAAGAGAAATCTGACATGGTTGAGTCCATCTTGCTTCTAGCCTCAAGGGTGGCTGTCTTCGCACATTTTTGGGCATGGGCAAAGTTAACTTAGGGAGAAATTTAGTTTATAGTTTAAATGATAATAGCCCTTCCCCAAAAGTAAACTGCCCTTGTAAAACTAATAAAAGGCCACCAGGTTAGGAAGATGAGAGGGACCTGAATTCTGCTAAGATGCAAACATAGTTACATAATTAACACCCATTATTCCAGAGGTCGTAAGATTTGCAACTTCTCCAATTTCTCCTGCAGATATCATCGCTATGGTAGAACCTGAGACTAGCCTTTTGAGATGTCTTTTCAGGATTTTGCATTTCTGAAAACTGGATGGCCTCACCAGCATTTGCCAACCAGTCCTGAGTCCTGTGGCTCCCACCCAGGAACTGGCTTAGAGCAAGAGAACAGCTTCAACTCCCTGTGATTTCATCTCTGAACCCAACCAATCAGCACTCCCCACTCCCTGGGCCCCTATCCACCAAACTATCTTTGAAAAAACCCCTAACCTCTGAGCCTTCAAGAAAATTGATTTGAGTTACAACTGTCTCCCACGTGGTGTGGCCGGCCTCATCTTTATTAAACTCTTTCTTTACTGCAACGCTATGGTCTCCATGAATTAACTTTGTTCAGCGGGCAGGAAGAACCTGTCTGGTGGTTACAGTGCTACTGGCATCTATAGGGTGGAGGTCAAGGAGGCTCCTAAACACCCTACAATGCACAGAAGAACAGTCTCCACAGCAAATAATTATTTGGTCCAAAATGTTAGTAGTGCTGTTATTGAGGAACCCAGAAGTGAATGAGGGTCAATTACCTTAATTAACTCTGTGAGTGATTGAGCTCATCTGAGGCTGAGTTGCATCATATCTCTTGCTTACCCTCTCCTTCCCCAGAGGTCCAAACACACTGGTATCTGCACTCCTACACACATATACTTACATATGAACAGATACATAGTTACTTAAAAATTACCTCACCAGGACCTGTGCGGTGGCTCACACCTGTAATCCCAGCACTTTGGGAGGCTGAGGTGGGCGGATCACGAGGTCAGGAGATCAAGACCATCTTGGCTAACACGGTGAAACCCCACCTCTACTCAAAATACAAAAAATTAGCCAGGTGTGGTGGCACATGCCTGTAGTCCCAGCTACAGGAAAGAATGGCCAATTAATCAAGCTTAAAGTAAATTCATCTACATTTGAAATTCTGTCAGCAGGAATAATTCAAATGTATACTTTGGCTGGTACCAAATATACTTGCTCCTTTTAAGAAATAATACTATATTTTGGGATGAAGTTCAACCACAATTTAAGTCTTGAAAAAGGCTACTGGGAGAACGATCTTAATTAAAATAAATCATTTTCAAATTGTTCCTAACTAAAATATTTGTTATAATTATAGATGAAATTATATCTCATTGTTTACTCATATCTGGAAAAATAGGTGTAGTTAAAATACTAGAAGAAAATCAATTGAAATATTAACAGTATTTGTTCCTGAAGCTATGTTTAATAAGGAATTTTCTGCCTTCTATTTATGTGTTTTAAGTAGACTCCGGAGGCTGAGGCAGGGGAATGCCTTGAACATGGGAGGCAGAGGTTGCAGTGAGCTGAGGAGCTGAGATCACCCCACTGCACTCCAGCCCTCCAGCCTGGGCAACAGAGTGAGATTCTGCCTCAAAAAAAAAAAAAAAAAAAAAAAAATCAATCACCACTCTAAGGCCTGATTAGGGGTCACTATAATGTTTAAGATAGAAACTTGGTAGTGCTGTAGTCTAACAACTATTGATTTATCTAAAATGTACTCCATGGTGTCAAAGTTTGTTTGATATATGTATATTTTTATTATTTTTTATTATTTATTACTATTATTGTTTAAAAGCTGACTTTCAATAGATGGTAGTGAGGGAGGTGCTCTGCTGCTTAGGAAACCCCAGCCCAGAAACAGGTTGACTGTGAATGATTTAGCACGAAGTTCCTCATATTTTTTCCATTAAGCTGCTCATTTGCATCTTTCATTCAATGCTTGTGCAGGCCATTAGCACTTTTATGCCATTACCTGAGATTCCCATCCACTACATATTTTTAAAATGTATTATCCCAGTTTAAAAAACCACTTCCCTAATTGCCAGTTCAAAATTTTAATATAAGTATATAAGACACATATGCATATACATGTATACACATACATGTACATGCACTAAAATCACCTTTTATTTTAGATTATAATTTAACTGATTTAAAAAGTATTATCAAAGCAACACACACATAATATTAAAGCAATACACGATCACTTTAATTTTTTTAAAACACATAAGTAGAAGGCAGAAAATACCTTATTAAACATAGCTTCAGGAACAAATACTGTTAATGTTTCAATTGATTTTCTTCTAGTATTTTAACTACACCTATTTTTACAGATATGAGTAAACAATGCAATATAATTTCATCTAAAATTATAACAAATATGTTAGTTAGGAACAATTTGAAAATGATTTATTTTAATTAAGATCATTCTCCCAGTAGCCTTTTTCATGACTTAAATTGCAGTTGGACTTTATCCCAAAATATGGCATTATTTCTTAAAAGGAGCATACATATTTGGTACCAGCCAAAGTACACATTTGAATTATACCTGACAGAATTTCAAATGTAGATGAATTTACTTTAAATTTGATTAATTGGCCATTCTTTCCTAGTGAAGAGAGAATGCAGATGTAATAACTTAAATCAGTAAGTAGACCATTTTTTGGATAAAAGCATCTATCTTTCTACAGAAGTCTTTTAAAATTGCTCATGAACTCTCTCAAATGCACTTCTTTCTCTTGTGTGCTACCCAAGGGATAAGAAGAGCTGTGAGGGCTGGGGACCCTTGCTCTGCCCACTTCTTTCAGGACTGCTGTAACACTAGATTATTAAAGAGAGGTCATTTGTTCCTTGCTTTATTATTTGTAGAGACAATCATTAATATTCATCCACGTGTGCAGCATTCTAGGTATTTTATAGAACATGTAGTGTTCAACATGTAAATCAAATAGATTTATGAATATTCATGGCCCCATGGGGGAATATTACCCTGCAATATGAAGTCCAGTTTCAACAAGTAGAAAACCAATCTCAAAATATTTTGTAACTTTAAAAAATCTACAACACCACCATTAGAGTTTGGGCATATTTAGCTAATTTGTAAAGAGACTCAAATGTAATAAAACAAATGAAAATCAAAGAATGGGACCCATATAAAATGCAGAATGGGACTAAGATGTATCAAAAGAGTTTTAAAAAAAATGTTTGATGGGCACTTGAGGAGTCAAGTGGAATTTTATACTCTCTGTATATGTGTTAACATCAGACCGCTTACCTAAAGCTAGCATATCATCATTGATTAAAGAGGGAATATGTTTCAGAAAAGCTTAAAACAATGAAGTTGAATAAAATATTAATAAATCATTTTATCAAGAAGCAAAATAATAAATTTTTGTGCAACTTGAATTAAAAACTGAGGATACACTGGGCTAAGCATAATAAAAGTTCATTAATTTAATACAATACATGTAGTAGTTATATTCATATTCAAACTTAAAACACAATGCACACTGTACAAGCTTCATTATGTTTAAGGCCAAGTCAAGCCATTTTCCTCTCTGCATTTGGGCTAGCCTTCTATAGAAGCAATACTGGGAACACAGTCTAATTAAATAAAACAACACTATTTGAGCTAAAGAGGAGCCTGACTATATATTTAAGATGTATTTTATTGACAAAAAGAAAAATAAGTAAATAAGAAGGATGCAAAAACAGATGATGTAGACTTGGAGCTGCAATCGATGTATTACATACTCTTGAAAGACATGTTTGATAAAGGTGAAGATTAGTTATCTATAAATGAAAGAAAAATATTGTCACCTATTACAAACAAATTACAATATGAGTGGATTTTGAAAGGGTAGAGTGTTAAGTGGGTGATCCTTACTTTTTTATGAAAATGCATCATATTCTCTGGATATTAAGGACTAAGCTCTGATTTTTTTTATCTTGCCCAAGTTCCTAAGTTGTCTAGAAAGTCATGCCCTACAAACCATAAATTCTCATCAGACGGATTTTATTTAACCCTATATATTGTGGCTTACTTTCCACTCTGACTCAGGCATAACATTACAAAACAAGGAAGAAAATCAAAATATTTTAGCCCAAAACATGTTTCCCTGCCATATCTTGAAATGGACCTGTAAAGCTGTCCTTTGTGGGGGAAAAACTGCATCAGTAAAGAATCTCTACTAACAGCTAGATCTTTTTCTTCCAGGTTCTCCCAATCCTGAAGAGATTAACTAAAAGTCTAGCAGCTTTTAAAGATCTGAATGGGAAACCTTTGACATCTTTTGTCTCTAAGGGCAGCCACTATAAAACTTCAAAAGAACCTTGGTCTCCACAGTCTCTTATCTTAATCTGAACATTTCCTTTCTATATATCCCAGGTCTTCAGACAAACTCAACCAATTGTCAATCAGAAAACGTTTAAATTTACCTTTAGCGAGGAAGCCCCCCTCCCCCACCTTGTTTTGAGTTGTGCCACCTTTCTGAACCAAATCAATGTATTTCTTAAATGTATTTGATTGATGTCTCACGCCATCCTAAAATAGATAAAACCAAGCTGTACCTTCGGCACATGTTCTCAGGGTCTCCTGAGGCTGTGTCATGGGCCATGGCGACTCATATTTGGCTCAGAATAAATCTCTTCAAATATTTCACAGAGTTTGACTCTTTTCGTCAACAATATTAAGGCTTTCATAGCATCTCTTTGGGCATTGCCAATTATCACTTGTGGCAATGGCCAGCGTCATAAGATCTGCCTCCATACAATCAGTTCAGGTACTACAACACAGCACATCAGAGTTGTGACTATCCAATTTAACAATGGAGAAGCAAATGAATGTTGGCAGGAAGAGTGGATGTTTTAAATGTCAAGAGATAAGATCTAGCATTAGCTTCATAGAAAGGGGAAGTGAAAATTGGGTTTACAGACAGAAATAATAGAAAGCATAGGAGAGGGAAACTTAAAATTTTCAACACTTCTTTTCTTTCACACCAGGTTGTTCTCAATTCCGATGCTGTGGTTCCCCTGTGTTATCAATGCTTTAATTACATTTGTAGAAATAGGAAAATAACTACAACAGGGATTTGCATTTTCTGAAGATAAATTATTAACGCATAAATTTGACTAAATTTTTCTTGTCTATCACCTCGCGTTTCAGTACATTTAAATGTGCATGTCTGGCAACTGCTTTTTGCAATATGTCCACTCCTCCCACATAAGAAAATAGAGAGATAAGATAAAACAAAACACCCATTCTGTGCCATCAATCTAGTTTCAATCTAGCAGTGTGGTGAGATTTCAAGGGCAGGGTGCTTTGATGAATTAATTCTCCTCTTTGCCAAGATCCTCGCCTTCATGGCACACTTTGCTTTTAAGCAAGTGCATCATTCCTTGCATCACTTTCACCTCAGTCATCTTCAGAAATCTGTTTCCAGATTGCACGCCACCAAAAGGAAATGCGTCACTATTCTGATCTATTCCTCGTGGCCCCTTCTCCTCTGCACTCCTTTCCTAATGTCTGTGAAATTTAATCTGTCATCACCAAGGTCATCTATACCCATACACCTTCTTCTCTGAACATTGCTTTTATCTTTTTGCTCTAACTGAAATCTGCCTGTTCCTCAGCACTGCTTTGACCCTTTCTTCTTGGTTTCCAGGTCTCTCCTCCCAGACCTGGAAGTGTTGCTTTGTCCCCAGCCTTTCCCATAAGTAGACTTTCTCCCTGGGTGGTTGCATCCAGGCCCAGAGCTTTACACCGATCTGCATTCTGAAGACATGACATCTACATGTCTAACACAGACTTCTCTTTTTACTTTCAGATGTGTGTATTGAACTTCTCACTTTATATCATAAGCACCTCAAATGTAACATGACCGAAGGAGAACCACTGATTTGCCCATGCCATCATCGAGTCAGCTCCTCAATGCCTTCTGTTTCTCTGTTAATGACATGACTCTTCAGACAGTAACTCAGACCAAAAATGACCTTGATGCCTCCCTTTCACTCATATTCCAAATCTCAAACCTTTGGTAAAATGGATGTGAAATGGAAATTATGATACCATTTCCACCGCTCCCAGTCTAAGCCACCATCATCTTCTACCTGAACTCCTGTTGTGTTTCTTAGTTGGCCC
Source organism: Pan troglodytes (assembly GCF_028858775.2). Classification (NCBI taxonomy): domain Eukaryota; kingdom Metazoa; phylum Chordata; class Mammalia; order Primates; family Hominidae; genus Pan; species Pan troglodytes. The sequence goes on along the minus strand of NC_072412.2, from coordinate 107,261,547 downwards.
TTGTCCCCACCTTCGGGTCCCTGGAGGCATCCACCACATAGCAGCCACAGTGATCTCTCAAAGGAAAGAAAAGTATGTCACCTTCCCCTTCTAAAAATCTTCCAAGGGCCTTCATTAATTTGGAATAAAATCCAAACTTGGACTTCAGGGCCCTGCATGGTCTGTTTTCAGAACAAGATCTGAACTCATCTTTCTCTGTTCCTCGGCCTCAGTTATGATCATCTGAACACAGTGATCCTTTTCGTTCCTGAAATCGGCAAACTTGGCATTTTTTATTTGTTGTTACTTCCCGCTTGTAAAGAATTCCCCCCAAATTTTGTTCACTGTCTTGTCATTTATTTCTCAACACATAAGTCATCTAAGAAGCCTTCTCAGGCCAGGCGCAGTGGCTCATGCCTGTAATCCCAGCACTTTAGGAGGCGGAGGTGGGCAGATCACGAAGTCAAGAGATCGAGACCATCCTGGCCAACATGGTGAAACCCCGTCTCTACTAAAAATACAAAAAAAAAAAAAAAAAAAAAAAAGTAGCTGGGCATGGTGGTGCGCACCTGTAGTCCCAGCTACTCGGGAGTCTGAGGCAGGAGAATCACTTAAACCCAGGAGGCAGAGTTTGCAGTGAGCCGAGATTGTGCCACTGCACTCCAGCCTGGCGACAGAGTGAGACTCTGTCTCAAAAAAAAAAGAAGCCTTCTCTACCACCCATATTCATTTCTTACTGTGTGGTCATAGTTCATAATAGCACTTGCCAAAAGCATGTATTGCCTTGCTGCCTATTTACATGTTTTTGGAGCCCTCTTCTTACTAATTAAAATGTATGCACTTAAAGTCAAAGATTCTATTTTGAACACCAATGTAATTCACATATGTACCTAACATATATTTGTTGACTGACTTTTGTTGATTGATTTTGGTCATGTTTTTAGTGCTGCATTTCCTTTTCCCATTTATTCTGAACTCTTCATGATCCCAGAATTCCACTTTTCTTCCTTCTTACTCTTAAATATAATGAATCTGATAAAATCAGTGATATCCCAATATTCACCTGAATAAATTCAGAAGTATCTCTTATATGGTCAAGCTTCTTCACCTCAACACTAGTAACAGGCTTTTCAACACCATGATACTGGCCTCAGTTAGTCAATGGTACAAATTTCTCCTTCCTTCCTTCCTTTCTCCCTTCCTCCCCTCCTCCTCCTCCTCTTCTTCTCTTCTTTGTTTCTCCTCCTCCTCCTCCCCCTCCCCCTTCTTTTCTTCCTTCCTTCCTTCTTTTTCTTTCTTTCTTTCTTTCTTTCTTTCTCAGTTTCACTCTTGTTGCCCAGGCTGGAGTGCGGTGGCGTGATCTCGGCTCACTGCAACCTCCGCCTCCCGGGTTCAAGCAATTCTCCTGCTTCAGCCTCCCGAGTAGCTGGGATTACAGGCATGTACCACCATGCCTGGCTAATTTTGTATTTTTAGTAGAGACAGGGTTTCTCCATGTTGGTCAGGCTCGTCTCAAACTCTCGACCTCCAGTGATCTGCCCGCCTCGGCCTCCCAAAGTGCTGGGATTACAGGCATGAGCCACCACACCCGGCCGCTCAAGTTTCTTATTCTGTGATGATCACTATATTGAGGTAACTTTGGTGTGTCTATTTCCTTCTCGTGCATTTTGGGTGTTTCTGAGGAAACACTTCTTGAACCTTCTTCCAGTCTTCCCCATCTAGAAGTTGATAGGTTTGAGCAATTGTAACAAAGCTCTTGTAAGGAAGTAGATATTCACTGACACCTTCATTGTCCTCAGACAAAAAATTTGGATTTTCCACCTATGGGTTCTAGGTCTGGGACTTCTGAAAATGTCCTGAAATCACAGGTATGCAAGAAATAGGCCTGCCCTGAAGCATCTGTGTGACTATGACCAGTCAACTAGTTTCCTGGCATTATACTAAATATTCCTTGTCCACTGTTTGATTCTTCTCCACCATGACCCTATAAAGAGGGTTCTGTTTTTATCAGTTTTTCAGATGAGGCACATAGACTTACAGGGTTTAGGTAACTTACATAAGGTCACATGGCCACCCTGTTGCTGAAAAAATGTAAAAAAAATTAACTAGGTGTGGTGGCATGCAACTGCAGGCCCAGATCCTCTGGAGGCTGAGGCAGGAGGATCTCTTGAGTCCATGAGTTTGAGGCTGCAGTGAGCCATGAATGCACCACTGCACTCTAGCCTGGGCGACATGACTTCTTGGTCTTTTGGCTAAGATAAAGTGTAGCCTGAACTACAGAGTGAGATCCTGTCTCTAAAAATAAATAAATAAATAAATAATTTTTTTTAAAAAGTCACATGGTAACCAAAACAGCATGGTACTGGTACAAAACAGACACATAGACCAATGGAACAGAATAGAGAACTCAGAAATAAGACTGCACATCTATAACCATCTGATCTTCAACAAACCTGACGAAAACAAGCAATGGGGAAAGAACTCCTTACTTAATGAGTGGTGCTGGGAGAATTGGCTAGCCATACGCAGAAAATGGAAACTGGACCCCTTCCTTACATCTTATATAAAAATTAACTCAGGATGGATTAAAGACTTCAATGTAAAACCCAAAACTATAAAAACCCTAGAAGAAAATCTAGGTAATACCATTTAGGACATAGACCAAGGCAAAAATTTCATGATGAAAACGTCAAAAGCAATTGCAACAAAAGCAAAAATTGACTAATAAGATCTAATTACACTAAAGAGCATCTGGACAGCAAAAGAAACTATTATCAGAGTGAACACACAACCTACAGAATGGGAAAAAATTTTTGCCTTCTATCCATCTGACAAAGGTCTAATATCCAGAGTCTACAAGGAACTTAAACAAATTTATAAGAAAAAAACAAACAACCCCATTAAAAAGTGGGCAAAGGACATGAACAGAAACTTCTCAAAATAAGACATTCATGCGACCAACAAATATACGAAAAAAGGTCAACATCACTGATCATTAGAGGTCAACATCACTGATCATTAGAGAAACGTAAATCAAAACTACAATGAGATACCATCTCGTACCAGTCAGAAAAGCCTTTATTAAAAAGTCAAGAAACAACAGATGCTGGAGAGGTTGCAGACAAAAAGGAATGCTTTTATGCTGTTGGTGGGAGTGTAAATTAGTTCAACCATTGTGGAAGACGGTGTGGAGATTCCTCAAAGATCTAGAAGCATAAATACCCTTTGACCCAGCAATTTCATTACTGGGTATATACCTAAAGGAATATAAATCCTTCTACTATAAAGATAAATGCATGGATATGTTCACTGTAGCACTATTCACAATAGCAAAGACGTGCAATCAACCCAAATGCCCATCAATGATAGACTAAAGAAAATGTGGTACACATACACCATGAAATACTATGCAGCCATAAAAAGGAAAAAGATCATGTCCTTTGCAGGGACATGGATGGAGCTGGAATCCATAATCCTCAGCAAACTACCACAGGAACAGAAAACCAAACACTGCACGTTTTCACTTATAAGTAGGAGCTTAACAATGAGAACACATGGACATATCAGTGGGCTGTGGGGGAGCAGAACACACACTGGGGTCTGTCAAAAGGGGGACATGGGAGGAGGAAGATCATCAGGAAGAAAAGCTAATGGGTGCTTGGCTTAATACCTAGGTGATGGGCGGATCTGTGCAGCAAACCACCATGGCACATGTTTACCTATGTAACAAACCTGCATATCCCGCACATATACCCTAGAAATTAAAAGTTGACTAAAAAAAAAATAAAAAGAAAAAAAAGAAGTCACCTGGCCAGCAGATGGGGAGCCAGAACTTGATCCAATTTTTGTATTTCTCAAAATTTGCATTTTAAATCACTGGTGATACTTACTTTTTATTTTGGACAAATGCCAAAGAAAAGTAATTAATATTTTCAATTACCATGAATGTATTTATGCTTTTCAACATGAAATAAGGGTCATGATATAAAAATTACTCTCAAAGGAAGATACTGGAAAAATATGTAATACAAACATTCAAGTATTTACCATAAGGTACAAGAAAAAAAAATGTATATCATCTCCTTATAAACACATTTGCAAAACAATTAGTTCATTTAAACACTAACTTAATATTCTTCCTAAAAGAAAGAAAGTAAAGTACAGCTTCTAATGCTGTTAGTATATATCTGAGAAAATATAAGACCACGGTGCAGGGCAACAATTACATTTACTTTAATCAAAAAGTTTTTGAGCATTTTAGAATCTGATGAGAAAGCTGAGACCCAACAGTACCATGAGCATTAAGAGGACAATGCATTTTCAGAAAAAACGCTAATTATCTCTCTCAGTCTCTCTCTCTCTTGCTTTTATTCTTACTCTAAATCCTTCTCAGGTCTCTTACACTTTATTGGGCAGAGCAGACAAATAATCCTACATGTTATAACTCAAGGTGGTAAGAATGTGGGAAATGTTAACTAGATCACAGATATCTGGTTCCAGCCCTGAGAGCTTCTTGAAAAAGGTCACACTTTCACTGAGGTTTGAAGTGAAACTAAGAGGGTATGGTAGAGGAAAGGAATCTAGACGTGTCCTAAGGTCTTAATAAACTTTAAGCTGAAAAATTAGAAAATAAAATTTTGGCCAGATTACCTTGACGGTAGTGTGGTGAATACATAAATCAAAGTGTACAAGATGAGTAATAGGCTGATCAGTAAGAGCAGCCAAAGGCTCTTGAGCAATACAATTGAGAAATCATGATCCTTGCTAAGGTTGTGACAGAAGCATCTAGGCGATCAGACATTACCTCATTGGACTGGAAAAAAAATATCTAAACAAGTATAGATTTCCATGAGAAATATCATCCGCAGGTCCCTTACCTTGACAATATTTTTAAAAATCTCTAATTCAAAATGTAGCTCTGCTATTCACACTTTAATTTTTTAAATCATTTATTTAGGAACCCTTCTTACATTGACCTTATAGTCTAATTGAGAAAGACAGAAATCCACAAGTAGAAAAGGAAATATTTAATATATTCCTTATGTAAACAAGCCACCAATGCAAGTTGCTGATTTCAGGACTTTATTGTACTTCCTCCTCACAAATAATAGGAAGACACATCCCTTGTGTTTTGAATAATTTCTCAGTTCACAACAACTGTCTCATTTCAGAGTTGACCATAAAAATATGAATCAGAGAAACAGATGTGTTTTCACATTTAAATTTCATAAAAATTGAATATCTGTGAACCACAAAAGTGAACAGATGTTTAAAAGCCAACAAGACTCTAAAACTAAAATTACCAATTTCTTGATTCATATGCATACTCCTCTTTATTAAGAATAAAAGTGTGTTAATCATAATTTTAATTATGGCTCTTATCACTCTTTAAAATCTTATGTAGATGTCTCATATTCCTAGTATGTCAATCTTAGTATCACTTATCATGCATATACAGAGAAATGCACAAATCATGAATTCATGACTCAATGAATTGTCATAAAGTGAACAGATCAATTTAACACTCAAGTGAAAGAAAATAATATTACTAACACCCCCAGATTTCCTCTTCTGTCCCCCACCAACTCCACCACTAACCTAGCTTCTATTACTGTAGATCAATTTTTGAAATTTTTGTAATTGGAATTATGCAGAATATACCCTTTCATGTCTAACATTGTTGCTAGGATAGTTGTACAACTAATTTTTTCTTATATTCTTATTTTCTATGAACTTTATTTAATAATTTTAATGGTTTTCCAGAAATTACTTTATGTCATTGGTGAACAATAACAGTTTATTTCTTCCCTTCCATTTGTTATGTCTTTTTATAATTTTCTTGCCTTTATGTATGGACTAAGTTCACCAAAACAATGATGAATACAAGTGGTGCTATCAGGCATCCTTGCCTTGTCCTCGATCACTGGGAGAAAGCTTTAAATATTTCATCATTAAATGTCTATCTTTTATTTGTTTTGACTAATTCTCTCTTCTGTTATGCCCAATCTGTGTTAAACGCACTACTTGAGTTCTCGATCTTAGTTACTGCATTCTTTTACTGATTCTAAATATCTTTTGAATTCTATATCTTGTCCTCTCTTAAACATATATCACACATATTTGATAATTCCAATATCTGTCTCACCTTTCTCTTTCTATTATCTGTATTTCCTAACAGTCCTAGTTTGTTGTTGTCTGCTTATTTGTTTTGTTTGTTTGGACATATTTTTATTGAATGTAGGACACTGTAGAAGCTCTGAACGGTGTAATAATTCTCCTGAAATAATTTATCCTATTGTCTGGCAGTCATCAAAATTAGGGGTAGATCTCACAAGTCCAATCAGCGACTGAGCTGATGCCAGGGAGGTGGCAGTCTTTGCTAGGTTTGATCTCTCTGATTCACCAATACTTCCATACGCTTCTGTAAGAACATGAGGTCCATGCTTCTTCATGGATGTTGAAATTCAGTATTTGTTTTCCAAGCACACCAGGGCTCCCACCAGTTCTAATCAATTTGTTAGCCACTTTCTTCTTGGCTTCTTATTCTCTAATCTTTCACTGTTCTTGAATTGGCAAATGCTTTGGAGAAAAAAACTAGGGTGGAATAGCTGGCTCACTTTTTTGCACCTCCTTTGTCTCCAAGGTCATGACCCAAAAGGGCTGGTGGCTTTAAAAGTCTCAACCTTCTATATTTTCTTCCAACCCTGTAAGAACCCAGAAAGTTCTGACATTTTCTCTTCTTATATCCAAGTTATCTGCTGAACTTCTCACCCTCTTTCCCTGCACAGGGTAAAATTCAGCAAATGGCCTGAGAGGGAAGAATTGCACACCCAAATCAGCTTCTTTTCCCTATGAGATCTGGGTTTCTCAAGCACTGGCTGCCTTAACGGCATTCCCATTCCTTCAAATATATTTTTTTTGTTGGTATTTTATACAGCTGTTCTTGTTGACTTTGTCAGTAGCATTGGTCTGCTAAAACTATTTCATCATAAAAAGAAATTGAACCACATATTAATTTTTAAAATGTGTTAACAATAAAATTTTTCAATAAAAATCTTGTATTATAAATGAATTATAGACAAATATTTTCTCATCATAGATGGTTTTGAAAATGAAAAATATTAATTTGGATAACTATTTCTATTACTACTGAATTACTTGCTTGAGGTTAATTAATTTCTATAATTGTGGTAAACAGAAGTCTAAAAATTTATTCTCATGATTATGCGGCATTTTTGTTCTCATCTGTCCTAGAAATTGACTTCATATATTTCAGTGAATAACAAACATCATGCTAACTAAGATATTTAACACATTTTAATGACTGAACAAATATAGATTCACTGTGTAAAATGGGAAAATAAAAAAAGAGAAGAAAACAAGAGTAATACATAATTGTACCACTCAGGGTCTATTACTTTTACATTTTTGGCCCATTTAATTTCTATTATTTATTGTTAACGGATTATATACAATATATGTTATAAAACTCCAGGATTTAGCTTTTGATATTTGAATTTCTTTCTCCAACTGAACCTCTCTTGCATCTTTGAATCTTACTTATTTTACGTATGACATCAGTAACATCTCATGTCTTTCAATGTCCTTTGAAAAGTTTTTTCCTTTTTGTTTTGTTTTGTTTTAGTGTGGTTCAGCATTCTATTTAACCATTTAATTCTCTTACTAGATTTTTAGGTTGCTTTTTTCCAATATTAGAAATTAAATTTCAAAGATTGTATTAATATATATATATAAACCTTTGCATTTTGTAGCATTTACTGAGGTAGACTCTGTAAAATAAAACTACTTGGCAAAGGGGCATAGATGTTTAAGGCTCTTTATTCACACTGGCCAGTTACTCCACGGTGAATTCTTATCAACCCTGAATGTCACTAAAAACATCCTTCCAATTTATAAGTAAAAAAGTTTCATATTTCCAAATTAATGGAACTTTTATATATACATTTTAATTACTTTTTTTTAACCTTTGGGTAAGTTATTTCCTAAGGTTCTTTGACCATTCGTTTATGTAATTTGCAATCTTCATATATTTTTTAGGCTTTTTCACATTAAGAATGATTTTTTTTTAACTGAAATACAACAAGGTAAAATAATTACACCTGGTGGCTCTCAAAAGGAAACACCCATTACTGTAAAAGAGTTTTATTCTTAGGGAAACTCAGTGGAGTGGTGGAATATGTGAGAGACTACAACAAGAAGCATACTGTCCTCAAAATGGTGCTTGCAGTTCACGCCATTGCAGATGCAAAGAAACAATGAAGGGTAAAAGCCAATGGAAACACATCAATCAAAGGTGGATACTGTCCAGCAGCTCTGTTCCTCCCTCTGAGCACTCACTCTTTGGCATTAATCATTATTAACTGCTTTCATTAGGCAGAGAACAGCATTATATTGCTCCTCCAGCAAAATTGGAGACTGTTTCTGAAGTCGGGTGCAAGAGAAGTTCAGTTGGAGAAAACAAAAAATTCAAATATCAAAAGCTAAATACTAGGATTTTTCCCCACTTAATTTCCAAAAAAACAAAAAATAAATTATCCCAGAACACAAAATATGAGAAATGAGAATTTATAAAACACACTTACCTAAACTCAGTCTCCTTACCCACGTGTCCCTCCTGTGTGAGGCAGTTGCGGGGCATGAACCTCATGCTATGCCCATCCCTGAGCTTTTCATCTTCACTTCTTAGAGCCCGTATTCAGATTCCCTGTCTCACTCCCTGGCTGCTTACCTGGCTCACCCCAGAGAAGGCTTTTGCATAGAACCTGCAAACTATGCCTCAAGGTATTGATTATACTTAATTTCCCCGAAAGAGAGAAAAAGCAATGAGAATGCTAGTTGCCTATACAATATAATGACCCCCTTGTTTCTTACAGACAAATTTTTTTTTTCAGGTTTATAATGTGCCCAAATACGAAGCTCTATTCCCAGGCTCATTCACAGATAGGCATAGCTATATCCTGTCGAATGCAATCAAAGTCAATGAAATATAATTGTATGAAAAAGAAACAGAAGCCACTGAGTGGGCTCCTGAAAAGGCGGCTTTAAAGGCGTCAAGTTCTTTACTTAAAGAACAAGCAATGTCGTTTTGTTTTCCCTTGGCATTTTACTTTCTTCCTTCCTGAGACACAGGGATGACTCTAGGGTCCCTGCAGATATCTTAGAGCATGAGTGCAAGTGTGGTTCCATCTTACAGACCACAAGCCAAAGCAAGCCTTGGTCTCTGATGAGAGACTTGGTCATGTTGCACAGTGGTCACACCAGCCCTAACCTGCCTACCTTTACACTTCCTCAAAATAAGACCTCCCTCAAAATTTGTTTAAACTGCCATTTGATTGGGAGGGGGTGTGTCTGTTATTGAGTCAAAAATTATTCCTGAGTAATGCAATTCTCCAATTTACTTATCTGGTCTCTATTTTCCATTGCTGCTTATTTTGATGACATTCATCTTCTATCTAAAATCCTTTTATCTGAAACTGACAATATTTTCTCTCCAAGAATCTAGTTCTTAAGGTATTACATGAATTAGAAATCCTTGCCTTATACATTCTAATATTTTCATTAGGTACTCCACAATATCTAATTTATTCCTTTATTTGTCAATTGCTTATTCACATAAATGAGTAAATATTACTCATCTAAAAAAGAGTTACTGGATTTTTCTTAGACAAATTCAGAGGCGTAGTTACATTTTGTTCAAAATGGTTACAGCGCATTTTGAACAAAATATAAATGTAAATATAAGGATGACTTTGCTTTTCAAGTGTTTGCTGAATCCCTAAAGAGGAATTTAAATCTATATTTGGCAGCTTTTGTTTACTTTTTTCAATGAAAATTTGATGAACTTCATTTTCCTGCTGTAATCTCACTGTGAGTATAGAGTAGTTATAAATCTAAGGATATCCTACTTAATATCTCCAAGGCGACATCAGTGTCCATAGGCATCGCAATCATTTGATCTCACCATTATCTGAAGTGGACATTAGACACCACTTCTAATATTTGAACTCCTTGTTGTCCTTTCCATGAATATCACTCAGATTCCAAATGCAATGAAAAGGATAAAATTGAGCCTGACCATCTCCCTCTACTTTATACATAAAACTCCACTGTTTTATATTCTGATGGAGAAAGAACAAACTCACATATCTACAGTGACCAAAGTAGTTTTTATTGAAGGTGCAGAGTCAGTGTTTTATTCTCCATTAGACTGTACTCAACAAGTATGAGGGTAACTGGAAGCTTCCACTAAGGTTCAGGTAAGGGAGCAACAGGGAGGGCCAAGCATGCATCCTTCAAAGACAGCAGCTACTACTCCCCGAGGTGACACAGCCAGCCAGGGATCTGGGCCAAAGTTGCCAGATCTTCCACTTTTCAAAGAGTTTCCAGAAATCTGGATGTTGGCTCTAAGTTTGAAATGGAGCTAACGTTGTGTGGGCCACTCTGGAGGACCTCCAGTTTACAACCCCAGAAAGAAGAGAAAGAGCTTGGTATTCATTGAGAAGTTGTAGCACTTCTCATTGCAAAACCAGAACTGCTGAACACAAAACTTATAAATAAGTCACTTATTTATAAGAACTTATTTCTAAGACTTATTTATAAGAACTCAGGTGAGGGGATAGAGAAGTGAAGAGATCAAGCTACTCTCCCAGCCCCTACAGTGGATCCAGCTGGTTCTCAAATTGCTCCCCTGTACCCTGTATTAGAAATTTGAGGGAATGAAAGCAGCTCATTCTCACTGGTGACTAAAGATTACATATGAGAAAATGAAGTCCTAGACTTTATTTTCCACAAACTGTGTTCTGTGATCACAGTGGACTTTATTCCAACACACTAATGCAATGGAGAAAGACACATAAAGCCTTCCTCTTTGTCCCTGTTTGCAGATGACATGATTGTATATCTAGAAAACCCCATTGTCTCAGCCCAAAATCTCCTTAAGCTGATAGGCAACTTCAGCAAAGTCTCAGGATACAAAATCAATGTACAAAAATCACAAGCATTCTTATACACCAATAACAGACAAACAGAGAGCCAAATCATGAGTGAACTCCCATTCACAATTGCTTCAAAGAGAATAAAATACCTAGGAATCCAACTTACAAGGGACGTGAAGGACCTCTTCAAGGAGAACTACAAACCACTGCTCAATGAAATAAAAGAGGATACAAACAAATGGAAGAACATTCCATGCTCATGGGTAGGAAGAATCAATATCATGAAAATGGCCATACTGCCCAAGGTAATTTATAGATCCAATGCCATCCCCATCAAGCTACCAATGACTTTCTTCACAGAATTGGAAAAAACTACTTTAAAGTTCATATGGAACCAAAAAAGAGCCCGGATTGCCAAGTCAATCCTAAGCCAAAAGAACAAAGCTGGAGGCATCACGCTACCTGACTTCAAACTATACTACAAGGCTACAGTAACCAAAACAGCATGGTACTGGTACCAAAACAGAGATATAGACCAATGGAACAGAACAGAGCCCTCAGAAATAACGCTGCATATCTACAACTATCTGATCTTTGACAAACCTGAGAAAAATAAGCAATGGGGAAAGGATTCCATATTTAATAAATGGTGCTGGGAAAACTGGCCAGCCATATGTAGAAAGCTGAAACTGGATCCCTTCCTTACACCTTATACAAAAATTAATTCAAGATGGATTAAAGACTTAAACGTTAGACCTAAAACCATAAAAACCCTAGAAGAAAACCTAGGCATTACCATTCAGGACATAGGCATGGGCAAGGACTTCATGTCTAAAACACCAAAAGCAATGGCAACAAAAGCCAAAATTGACAAATGGCATCTAATTAAACTACAGAGCTTCTGCACAGCAAAAGACACTACCATCAGAGTGAACAGGCAACCTACAAAATGGGAGAAAATTTTTGCAACCTACTCACCTGACAAAGGGCTAATATCCAGAATCTACAATGAACTCAAACAAATTTACAAGAAAAAAACAAACAACCCCATCAACAAGTGGGCGAAGGACATGAGCAGACACTTCTCAAAAGAAGACATTTATGCAGCCAAAAACACATGAAAAAATGCTCACCATCACTGGCCATCAGAGAAATGTAAATCAAAACCACAATGAGATACCATCTCACACCAGTTAGAATGGCCATCATTAAAAAGTCAGGAAACAACAAGTGCTGGAGAGGATGTGGAGAAATAGGAACACTTTTACACTGTTGGTGGGACTGTAAACTAGTTCAACCATTGTGGAAGTCAGTGTGGCGATTCCTCAGGGATCTAGAACTGGAAATACCATTTGACCCAGCCATCCCATTACTGGGTATATACCCAAAGGACTATAAATCATGCTGCTATAAAGACACATGCACATGTATGTTTATTGCAGCACTCTTCACAATAGCAAAGACTTGGAACCAACCCAAATGTCCAACAATGACAGACTGGATTAAGAAAATGTGGCACATATACTCCATGGAATACTATGTAGCCATAAAAAAGGATGAGTTCATGTCCTTTGTAGGGACATGGATGAAATTGGAAAGCATCATTCTCAGTAAACTATCGCAAGAACAAAAAACCAACCACCGCATATTCTCACTCATAGGTGGGAATTGAACAATGAGAACACATGGACACAGGAAGGGGAACATCACACTCTGGGGACTGCTGTGGGGTTGGGGGAGGGGGGAGGGATAGCATTAGGAGATATACCTAATGCTAAATGACAAGTTAATGGGTGCAGGAGACACCAGTATGGCACATGTGTACATATGTAACTAACCTGCATATTGTGCACGTTCCCTAAAACTTAAAGTATAATAATAAAAAAAAAAAGTCAGGAAACAACAGGTGCTGGAGAGGATATGGAGAAATAGGAACACTTTTACACTGTTGGTGGGACTGTAAACTAGTTCAACCATTGTGGAAGTCAGTGTGGCGATTCCTCAGGGATCTAGAACTAGAAATACCATTTGACCCAGCAATCCCTTTGCTGGGTATATACCCAAAGGATTATAAATCATGCTGCTATAAAGACACATGCACACGTATGTTTATTGCGGCACTATTCACAATAGCAAAGACTTGGAACCAACCCAAATGTCCAACAATGATAGACTGGATTAAGAAAATGTGGCACATATACACCATGGAATACTATGCAGCCATAAAAAATGATGAGTTCATGTCCTTTGTAGGGACATGGATGAAGCTGGAAACCATCATTCTCAGCAAACTATCGCAAGGACAAAAAACCAAACACCGCATGTTCTCACTCATAGGTGGGAACTGAACAATGAGAACACATGGACACAGGAAGGGGAACATCACACACTGGGGCCTGTGGTGGGGTTGGGGGAGGGGGGAGGGATAGCATTAGGAGATACACCGAATGTTAAATGAGGAGTTAATGGGTGCAGCACACCAACATGGCACATGTATACATATGTAACAAACCTGCACATTGTGCACATGTACCCTAAAACTTAAAGCATAATAAAAAAAGAAAAAAAATAAAAAATAAAAATAAATAAAATAAAATAAAATAAAAAAGAAAGACACATAAACACAAGTTATGAAGGAGTACACCCCAAAATTGAGAATAAAAACCACAATGACATAAATAGACAATCAAAAAATCAGAGAGGCTTTAGAAAGCACACATTTTAACTCCTTTTCTATATAGACCAAGAGGAAATAATTTAAAATATGCAAAAAATAAAAAGAAATATATGTTTATTTCTTCACCTTATTCATAAACTGACTGGCAGATTATTAAAGTAATGCATTTATTTAACAACCATTACTTGACACCTACTGTTGCACCCAGACATTGACTCATCATTCCCTCACTGCACACATTGACACTCTGCTGCTAATCTATGTCAGCCATGATAGAACTCAAAAGATGAAGCTATTGTAAGTTCCTGCCATCAGCATGTTTGCATCCTAATTGAGAAAAATAACTCATATATGCACATGAAACAACTGAGGAATAATTACACTCAGAACATAGGCATAAAAAAAGACCCATGAAGTTCTGCAGTGCAGATTTCAAAACCTTTAGTCATAAGTGCCATGGTAGTAAAATGTACACTAATACTAAATAAGTAATGATGGATATTTTTCATTCCTTCAACGTTAGTCATCAGCTATTTATTAGGACACTGGAGTACTTGACATGCTAGTGTACTGCTCTCAGGTTCTCATTTATAAGTGGGAGCTAAACATCGGGTACTCATGTGCATAAAAATGGGAACAATAGACAGTGGGGACTACTAGAAAGGGAGAGAGGGAGGGGGACAAAAGCTGAAAAACTACCTATTAGGTACCATGCTCTTTGCCTGGGTGATGGGATAATTCCTACCCCAAACCTTGACATCACACAGTGTACCCATGTAACAAACCTGCACATGTACCCCCTGAATCCAAAATGGAAGTTGAAGGTTTAAAAATAAAATAAATGCAAATTAAAAAAATTTAAAGACCACAAAGCTAAATAAGAAAAGTGTGCGTTCTTCTGTAATTTTATCCTAAAAGGTAAAATAGACTTCTAGAAGTAAAAAAATATACGGTGAGATTTCAGGTAGTAAAAAATGTACCCAGGTAGAATATAGAAGGGTATGGGATAAATCAAGAGAGTGCCGGGTGTAATCTAAATTGAGTGGTCTGGGACATTATATTCTTCTCCTAAAGTAAAAGTTTCATTTTCTGTCAAACAGACTGCCTTATTTTAAAATTTAACTTTAATCCAAGAAAATTTACATTGAGTAAGCCAAAGTGTTATCATGAATAATTGATTTTATTCCACTTGTGATAAACAAGTAAGAACTTTAACTTGTGATAAACAAGTAATAAGTTGAACCCTTAAATCCTGAATGCTTTATACTCTGAGATAATTTTTTTCTCAAAAGCAATAGAGTACACTGATTTTCATGGACTTCTTGTCTTTCTGAAAGTTGATTCAAAAATTAGTGTGTAAAGTTCTTTCTTGTAAGTATAATCATTTTCACTTGTGAATATGGGCAGGGAAGATTATAAGTTGTCAAGAATTTCCAGAGCTTCTGCCCATGACAGAATGATGGGTCCACATGCTGTATTTAAAACCCAGCTGAATGGATAAAAATAGTATTTAACTTTCATAGTCATTATGAGCTGAAGGAATTTATTGAACCCTTCAATCAGTAAAGAAACAAAAGACAGGAAATGGGTGAATGACTCACTTCTTCATGTGTTGTCTATATAGTGCTATTCTGATAATTGGATGATCTGAAGTTTAACTGAAATTGCATTAAAGCATTTTAGAGGAGAAGCAACCACCAAATATTTCAAAAACAAAACTAAAATGCTGAGAGAACCCAATTAAACATGGTTTGTAATTGGAAACACACAAGACGGTGTGTAATGCAGAATAATAAAGGCATGCTAAAATAAATTAAAAGTAAGGAAGACAGGTCCTACTTATACCTAAAGACCCAAATTGAAATCTGAGTCTATTCAATGTAGTAAACTATTTTGTTTTAGAATAAATCTTAAAAGTAAATATTTAACTTCTTCTTATATATATTTGAAGGAATTGTAATTTCAGAAATATCTGTGAGCTGTAATTTAAATAATGGATTTGATTTTATTTCATATGAAATAACTTGGAGATGAGTCACCCAATTCCAAATGATGATTAGATATGTGTATCTTTAATTCTTGAGCAACATTATCAGTCGTTCCAAAAATTGATTATTCAAGCAATTATTTTATCCCATGAATTTCAGAACAAAAGAAAACTTTGTCTCAGGGAAATATTGGCCACGAGTAGAAAATATGGTATAGAAAATCTATGAGAAGTCTGAATTTTTCTGTAATTTCTAGATAAGATACTTAAAGCGAATACTCTGAATACTATCTTCCAAATGTAAACAGCTATTTTAGGTCTTGACTTCAGGTAGGAAAGGTTGATGTGTAGATGTGGGCTCCTAGAGATGAGATAGGAGACAGGACTGGGGCGTTTCTGAGAGAAAACCATATGCTTGTAAGCCACAGCATCTACTTGCCTATAACACTGTTCATTTCCTTTCTCTTTTTTCTTAGTTTGTTAGTTGTTACTTTTTACCATTTCAAAAAGTTAATAATAAATACAGTTAAGTAAAACATTCAACATTATGACTGTTCACGATTAAAAGCCAAAATTTATTTGTACTCAAAATGCAATATTAAATAATATTTTCAATCTCACTTTTGCATTTGATCATAATTACTCTGAATAATAGTGATATGGTTTGGCTGTGTTCCCACCCAAATCTCATCTTGAATTGTAGCTCCCATAATTCCCATGTGTTGTGGGAGGGACCCAGTGGGAGATAATTGAATCACGGGGGTGGTTTCCCCCATATTGCTCTCATGGTAGTGAATAAATCTTATGAGATCTGATGGTTTTATAAAGGGAAACCCCTTTCGCTTGATTCTCATTCTCTCTTGTCTCCCGCCATGTGAGATGTGCCTTTCACCTTCCACCATGATTGTGAGGCCTCTCCAGCCATGTGGAACTGTGACTCCATTAAACCTCTTTCTTTTGTACATTGCCCAGTTGCAGGTATATCCTTATCAGCAGCATGAAAACGGGCTAATACAAATAGTTTTTTTTTTTATTTTTTAAGAAAGAAGGTAAATACTGAAAGCCTAACATGTGCCAAGCTGTGTGCTAGCTCATTTAATACTCAAATCAAACTGAGAGGTGGAAGGGTATGCTCTTTCCTTTGACCTTCAAGTGCTGTCCCTTATGGGCACCAGCAACTTGTCATGCACATGCTATGTAGCAATTACAGATGTAATGTTTTTGCTTTTATATGGCATTAATTACCTTTCATTTCTACAAAATCCTCTGTAAAGTAATGTCACTGACTCTCTTTGAGGAGGAAGACTTGAGCTTCCAAAGCATGAGAAGTACCCTTTCATTAGAGCCTCTCAAAAAACTCTGCAATTGTGTATAATGACATGTAAAACCTTACTTGATATATTTTATAACAGATCCTTCCTTTGTTCTACCATCAAATTAATATCTGGTAATATATTTTATAGTGTAACAGGAATATTCCTTTCAAGTAGAGTATTACTTTATTTTATAAGAGTTTACTCTTCATAATCATTAAATGGGGCAACAGAAGTAAATGAAGATTTGTTTTTCATTATAGATCTATGCCTTACTGCACAAAATCAACTCAGTCATGAGCTGCTAAATGACCTCTAAGATTGAATGTTAGCATTGTTGGACAATGTGAAAGTGTACTGCAGACTCCTGGAGAATTTCTCTGTAGCCAGATATGGTATGCCCATGTAAACCAAAGGTAAAAGAGAGAGTTGGCTTACAGTGATGGTAGTATTTCTGTTGGTGTGATGGCAGCCAAGATGTCAACAATTAATGTTCTTAAAATTATTGTTCCATGGTGCATGGTGGCTCACGCCTGTAATCCCAGCACTTTGGGAGGCCAAGGCGGGTGAATCACGAGATCAGGAGATCGAGACCATTCTGACTAACACAATGAAACCCCATCTCTACTAAAAATACAAAAAATCAGCCAGGTGTGGTGGCACGTGCCTGTAGTCCCAGCTACTCGGGAGGCTGAGGCAGGAGAATGGCTTGAACCCAGGAGGCGGTGGTTGCAGTGAGCCCAGATCGCACCACTGCACTCTAGCCTGGGTGACAGAGTGAGACTCTGTCTCAAAAAAAAAAAAAAAAACTACTGTTCCAATCATTTTGACTTTGTTGTCCCCAGCACCGATTTAACTTCAAACCATACTTGACATTTCAAGTATGGTTACATACATACACAAATTTCTTTGGGTATATAACAAACATTGAATTGAGGTATGCTTTTAAATTATTTTATTTGAAAATATCATCACCTCCAAGTCATTGAAAGTGCCTACACATATGGAACATTAGCAAACTTGTTCTACATAACTTTGATGCATCTTCCCATTTTGTTATTTTTGGTGATACGCACATGAACACTTTATAACTATAAAAATAAATTGTCTAATGAATACCCATAGAATTTTCTAGATGTAGTCAATTTTAAACTTCAGCCCCAGTAAAGAGTTGCTTTCAGAATTAAGTGGATGTGATATTTTGATATAACATGTAAAATTAATTTAATTAAATTCCTTCACAAAAAATTTGATGTGATGAGCTAGAACAAAATTTATCAAAGCAGTAGACTGAGTCTTTGGCATCCAAATAAATAATATGAGATAATATATTCAGAATTAGATACAGCAGGATCAATATTAGAAACTTTAGAGATGATAGAACGTATTTCAATATTGAAAATCACCAGGACCCGTGTATTACACAGTGTAAGTGAGGAATAATTATTTTCTTTAGCTTCTCCTTCCCACTTCTGCAAAGCACAAGATGCAGCTATTTTTAAGTAGTTCAATGCTATTAATCCTCTGCTGACCTAGGAATAGAACTTGGTGTCTCCAACGAAAGTCAATAAGAAGGTTCCAATTAATTTTTCAATAGTTCTGTTCATAAAAAATACTGAAGAAATATAAGTAACATATTAACAAGCCCATAGTCTACACATGTTTGAATAGGCTTCTAAACAAATATGGAGATTTTATATTGATCCAGAGTGCCAATTCCTCCTGTTAGCCCTTGATTAAACATGTCATAAGTTTCTGATTTGTTCAGATTGAAAATGATTATGATTAAATGATAAATTAAGGTAACTTTCCCACTAAGTGGATATATGTTTGAGTATTAAAGGAATAGGTGACTCTTGGATCCTTGACACTGGCCAATTAGAAAGTAGTTTTTCTTCCTGTAAGTGTCTGCAGTAGGCTGTTGGTACCTAAAATCAAATTTCTAGAGTTAAACACTCTTCTATTCTGAATTGCCATTAGGAATCTCTTGACCAACATATAGGGACAAACTGAAAAGAGGAACACATTCTGAAAACTCAAAAGTGTATTGCATGGAAGAATAAAATACGAGGAAAAGTATTAAATATGGTCTCAGCCTGTTGGGATAAAAAAGTTCTCATCACTGAGTAAATAATTAATTTGTATAATTTTTATGTTCTTTAATTTTTAATAGTTAATTGGAAATTAAGTCATTTAAAACAGACATAACTTGGTTAGGTAAACAGTAATTGTTTCCTTTCAGTTTTCTTTAGATACTGATTGAATTATGCCACAATTAAGTTATGGTAAATATAAATGGTGGATGCAATTTTGATCTGGATTTTATTCAGTTCCATATGAGAGTAGAAAATTAGCCCAGATATTCTTTAAAGTGTTTGAAATGACTTAATATGCCCCTCTTTATGCATATATAATTACTACCTCCTATATGGTTTGGGTCTACATTAGTTACTGGAGTGAATTCTAATACACAAAGAGCTGCACATTTAATCTATAGTACCTGAGTGCATACAGATTAAGAATGTATCTTCTGTCTTTACCATGGGAATCAGCAAGTATTTGAACAATAGCACTCATTGAAATATGGCCACATTTCATATATTTCTTGACTCTACGAGTAAATAATACAATTGTACTTCCTTTAATAAGCTTTGAGACTGATTTTTTAAACCTCACACAACTACATGGCATGTAATAATATCTATGACTAGCATGAGTTATTTGTTTATGACTAAATTGGAGTTTATTTCAAAGAGATTATATTCTTATTCATTCTATTGAAATAGATGTTATTTTCGGTTCTTTTATTTCGTTTATTATGCAGATATTTAACATGTGTTTTATTTCCTTCGGTATGACATTCTTTTTTGAAGGTAGGCCAGGGGTGGAAATAACTCAGTGACTAAATCTTTTGCTCCATAGGATATTTTGTGCCACAAAAGCTTGAGAGACTCTTATTTGCTGAGGCAACACAGATAATTTAGGGAACCAATTTTTTTTTTCTAAAAGTCTGTATGAATGATATGAAACCTTCCCAGATAATTGTACATTCTCATTTTCTTTTGACTATATAATATACAATTTAACATGTTCCCAGCACAGCTGCTACAGTTAAGATATGCACATAAAGCTAAAAAAAAAAAGGAAATTCGAATTGAAATTGAGCATAATTGCCTATAAAACTAGAAATACACACACACACACACACAC
This sequence comes from Pan troglodytes, assembly GCF_028858775.2. NCBI lineage: Eukaryota > Metazoa > Chordata > Mammalia > Primates > Hominidae > Pan > Pan troglodytes. Next base: position 107,241,426 of record NC_072412.2, on the reverse strand, counting down.
ACACACACACCTTTTGCTTATATTGAAAGTATATCTATGCTTCTTTAGTTCATTCGGGTCTTAGATAAAACATTGGTTCCTCATCAGCTCCCTTTTCATTCACCCCTTCCTCTTGCAAATACTATCCCTGCCCCTTGCAAATAGCCACACTCTTCTTTTATCATTTTCTTCATTGCACTTATGATTTTAAAAAGGAGTTCCTTTGTTTCTTGTTTATTTCCCCCACTGAAATGTAAGACATCTGTGAGAACAGGAAAATTTCCTATTCAGTGCATATGACACACACCTGGCACTCTTAGCTGAGTAGGTCCAGTGTAAAAACGTAATTAAGGAATAAATGAATGAAATGTTTAAGAAAGCTAGTCCCAAATGACTAGCCCAGTGGATTCTCAAAACTTTCTTTATATAACATCTTTATTGAAATCTTTCCCATCTTACTGGAAAAGTATCTTACTTTGCATATCCCTAAACTTAATCTCGTCATTAAAACCAGCCTCCTAAGCACAAAACTTGGATATCAAGGCCTTTATTATGTCTCCTATGAAGCTTTCATTTTCTGCCTCATTAGCAACCAAAATACCAATGATCTGTTACATTATCATGTTGACTTACTTGACTAAACATTTCTTAACTAGGCTAAGGTCATCTCCCCATTGGAGTCTATCATCTTCCACTTTCAAAGATCAAAATCTCAGTTCATTTACTCCAAGAAAGCTAATTAAATTGTACTCCAAGTTTTGCAGAGTAGAAATTTTTAACTGGAACATTTTGCTTTCAGTTCTTAAAAATATATTCGATTGAATTTGAATGAGAAAGCCAATTCTAGTGAAAAGGAGTTTCTGCTATTGTCTATAATTGCATTAATTCTGCCCATTGATTAGAATATTATAATTAAAAGGTTAAACTAGTACTATTAATAACTTTTCTCATTATATTTGTACAAAATCTTATTTAGTCATATTCCATAATTTTATGCATCATCACACCACAGTACATTTGAAATAAATCTTTTCCCAGAATTAGTGTTGTCAACTCTCTGTAAACCTTATTTTCTCCCCTATGATTTGAGAAAAATTATGTAACCATTATTGTGATGACTAATACAAATAAAATACATAATCAGCCTATCCCAATACCTGACACCAGGTATGAGATATAGACTATTTGTGGATTTTTTTCTAGATTTTGCCACAATAATAACCCCAAAGTCTCACTGAGATACAACAATTATTTATTTCTTGCTCAGGTTACATGTCAGCTGCAACTCTTCACATATTTTTCTTACTTTGGCCGAAAGATCAGTCACTATCTGTGACGTGCCATTCTTACTGCAGAAGGGAAAAAGCAAAAAGGCTGAGAAGCCACGGGAGGCTCTCAAAGCTTCTGCTCAGAACTGTCAGACTCACATTCCACTTGGTTTTTTTGGCTGACAACTCACATGAGTTTCACAGCAATAGAAGTCACAGGGCAACATGCATGGATGGAAGAACTGGGCACAGTCATGAAGCCACCACAGCATTCAACCTATTTCAGTAAATCAACGAGATGGCTTAAGAACTCATACACTTTTTGAAATTGTTAACGCCAGGTCAATCAGAAGATACAAAACAATACGCATACCCTTCTTAATCTAGTTCATCATTTCACTATTGCTTCTCCTCAGGTCAACAGGTCAAGTAGAAAGGAAAACGGTCAATTTGGGGCAAAAGTAGATACATTCATTATGGAGGTGCCTAAAATGGCTTAAAATGAACTCAGACGGTGGTCCCATCTGTGATATGCCTGAAAGGGCAGGCTTCACCATGCTCTGATATCCATGTACTCTTTGAAATACAAATTGTGAAAAAACATTCTTTTCAGCCCTTCCAATTCCAACAGAAAGTTCATTATCCAGAGCACTCATCTATCCTGGACCAGCAGTGCCAGCATCACCTGGGAACTTGGGAGAAACGAGAAATCTCAGGCTTCATTCCAGTCCAGCTAAATCTGAAACTCCAGCAGATCCCCATGCACGTTAAGGTTTGAGAACCTCTGCTTTGCCATTCACAATCATTATCTGATCAAAGCAATATCATCAGGTGAAATTAAACTGAAGGCTAGACTTAGTCTGTGACTCAAAAGTTCTCCTCTACTGAAGTGATGTTTTAGAAGACTAACATTCTTACTTCGAAACTTGTAAACCTGATAGTCTCTTTCAAGAAAAACTCAGGTAAAGAAAGAAAATGTGTATCTTTCACCCAAATTATGTAGAGATTTTTGATGAATGGAGATAAAATACAAGCTATATAAATAAATCCATATTGTTGTCTTTATCAGTAATTTATTCCTCTTTATTATTGAGTAATATTCCACTTTATGAATGGAATAATTGGTAAGTGGTGGTTCACTTACCAATACATATTGTTTGCAGACATTTCTCTTGGGTTAACACCTATGTGACATTGCTAGGTCACAGAGTAGGTGTGCACTTTCTCCAAAGCAGGTGTTCCATTTTATACTCCCAACAGCAATGTATGAGAGTTCTGGGCTTTACAGCCTAAACAACATATTGGTGCTTTTCAGGCTCTTTAATTTTCTCCATTCTAGTGGTTGTGCAGGGATAACTCATTGGGGTTTTAATTTATATCTCCCTGATGATGATATTGAGCACCTTTCCAAGTGATTACTAGCCAAGCATATACTTTCTTTTGTAACATCTGATAAAGTCCTTTTCCTATGTAGTTGGGTTGTTTACCTTTGCATTATTTAGTAATAAAAGTGGTTTATATATTTTAGGTATAGGTTATTGTCAGATATATATATATATATATAGAGAGAGAGAGAGAGAGAGAGAGAATATTTTATCCATGTGTGACTTTCTTTTTCATTCTCCTAAGAGTGTGTTTTGATAAGCCAAGTTTATTGTTTTTATTATAAGAAATTCCATCAATTTTTATGGTTTTTGCTTTTTTTGTGTACCGCATATAAATCTTCATCAACCCAAGGTCAAAACAAATTGTTTCCTATTTTCTTCTAGATTCTAGTTTAGACTTTTACATTAGGTTGTATATACTGTGTGGAAGAGGTCCATTCATTCTTTTTCAAACATTTGTATTATTGTTCTAGTACCATTTGTTTAAAATGTTTCCTTTACTCATTAACTTGCCTTGGCAACTAGCTGTAGCTGTGGAGACCCTCTTGACTTTCATTTTTCAGATACTTTTGTGTAAATATCTTTTCATATTCTATGTAGCTATAAAATAATGGAGCATAATTTTCATGATACACAAAAAATGAGTCATTGACACTTTGCAATAACCCCTCTCACACACAGTTCTTCAATTAGCAAATGTAGGCAAAAACATGACTTCACATCCTATAGTTAGCTCATTTGACATCTTTTAGTAATCCCTTGCAAAATTTCAACATCATCTATGGTAGTAGGACAGTGTAAATGTGTTTGCACTTCTCTTCTGCAGTTTCTCTGTGTGGGTGTCTGAAAATGTGTCTATACAAACTCATTAAATGCCTTTCCTCCTCATTTAAAGAACTATGAGATATAGACTTAACATCTACAAATCATTTTTACATTGCAAGAAAAAAAATCACTGGGAAACTGCATCACAATTTCTTTTCATTTGTAAAGAAACTGCAATTAAATAGAAAATCAAATAAATTATCCTTAAGGTGAAGATGAATATTAGTGTATAATCATAGCAGTGAAAGAATTCCCCAAGATATTTACTAACTATAAGATGACATATTTTTAACCATTTGCGATCAAATATGATTTCATGAAACAGCAGCTCTGTAAGGTGTTTCATGGGGAGAAAAGTTCCAGGATCAATTAATTTCAGGAAATATTGGTTGGACAGAGTTAAAGACTTTTCTTACTGCAGGATATATCAGAGTCTTTAACTAACCAACAAGTGCTGAACATCTCCAAGAAGAGGACAGAGTGATCAACATATGTCTGATCAGTTGGAGCATAAGATAGAGCTACAGAACCAGCAAAGCGACAAGTCGAATTCAGAACACATGCTTCAAAATTATTTTAGCAGAAACACTAAAAGAAGTCTTTATCTTTACTGATTGCAGTAAAAGATATAGCTCCAATTAAACAATAACAAAAATGCCATACAGAGACAGAGAGGCAACTAAGATTACAAGGGAGCAGGTAAGAAAGAGATAACAACAAAGAAAATAAAAGTACACTTGTAAAATTAAATTTGCCATTGAAAACAATGCAGATCAGCACTTACCAGGGGAGATCTAACAATGATTTGGAATACAAACTGAAAAGTATTTCAAAAATGCATAGGAAATGAATAAGGGAAAATCACTGGAAGATGATGATAGATGTAGAACTCTATCCAATCTAGGAGTTATGGGTCTTCTCTAAGAAAAATCAAGTGCAACAGTACCAGATGTGACGTTGAAGAAACCATTGAAGTATACATTTTGTACCTAAAACTAGGTATCAATGTGAAGTTAGAAACAACTTACCATGCTCCATGGATAGATCAATTAAGAGATTCACATCATGAAAGAATTTAAATATACAAGTGAGAAATACATGTAGACCACCTACAAAGGATCAGATTTCTTACAATTAAAACAGCAAAAATGGAGCATTTACAGAGAAAATATTGTCATTCAAAATATTGAATGATTTGTCATTTATTTTATTTTCAAAATAAATATTGAATGACAATACTTATTTTAAATAACAAAGGTAAACTGTGTTCATGGTTAGGGCAATAGAAAAAGTAATCTTAGGTATTCAAGGTTTTAGAAAACAAATTGTCCAAATAAAATTCTTTAAAAATCTACTTTGAAATTTTAACAAAAAAAAAATAAGGCCAGGCGCGGTGGCTCAAGCTTGTAATCCCAGCACTTTGGGAGGCCAATGTGGGTGGATCACAAGGTCAGGAGTTCAAGACCAGCCTGGCCAACATGGTGAAACCCTGTTCTCTACAAAAAAACAAACAAACAAACAAACAAATTAGCCAGGTGTAGTGGCACGCACCTGTAATCCCAGCTACTCAGGAGGCTGAGGCAGGAGAACTGCTTGAACCTCGGATGCAGAGGTTGCAATGAGCCGAGGTTGTGTCACTGCACTCCAGCCTGGGTGACAGAACAAGACTCTATTTCAAAAAATAAATGAATAAATAAATAAATGGGCTCAAAATATGGGAGAATTGGAAAATGGGGCTGTCTATATTACGTTAATCAATTCCTATAGTAGTCGGATTTAAGGACCACTATAAATACGGTTATACAACTCAATGGAAATATCAAAATTAATGATTAAAACAGAAGCACTATAAAATAGTTAATATTTTATTTGCCTAGTTATAAAAAGCAAAGTTTATACTAATAATTTCCAGTGAGTAAAGATGGGGGGAAAATTGAAAAAATGCTGGATCTTTCATTTTAAATAGATGAAGAACAAATGACACCATTAAATTTGAGACCTTGATATAAAATGAATACTGACAATGTTTTTAAAATAATAAGGTAACCATTAGGATAAATAAAAATATATATTTATTTTCAAAGGATTGGGCATTAAACTGTATGCAATGTATTTTATAAAATAATTGAAAGAAGACACAAAATTAAAAATGGCATGAAGAAAGGATAAAATAAGTTGGCAGGAATAAAATCAAATATGTCAATTATGATAGTAAACTCAAATATTTTAATCCCTACTCTCTTACAGCAAAGATTTGTAGATTAGGTAAAAAATTAACAAAATCATAAATCAAAGTGTATGCTGCCCCAAAGTGACAAATCTGACTCAAAGGAATGAAGAAGAATAAAATTTAAAGGGTTGTCAAAGATTTATCAAGCATATAGAAAAAAGGCATGGTAGCCTAAATTTCAGACTCAGCAGAATTTAACACAAAACAACTAAACAAAACAAAAAGGTCATATGATTTTCTTTTTCTATAATTTGAATGTTAAGGAATATGTGAAGTCATGAATTTTTGGTCAATATCACTCATTATCAATATATATGACATAAAAACTGTTAGAAACAGATGAGAAGTTGATTACTATTATGAGAAAGTCTAAGCAGTATTATATAACTCAGAACAAAATAATTAATAAGGATAATTTATTTAATATGTCAACTTTGCCTCTTACTCTAATCAACCTTCTCTAAACTATCCACAGAACATTTATGAAAAATAGAGATATCCATCATATACTAGATCATGTAAAAAGCATTGAAATATCAAGAGAGGGCTGGGTGTGGTGGCTCACGCCTGTAATCCCAGCACTTTGGGAGGCCAAGGTGGGTGGATCACGAGGTCAAGAGATCAAGACCATCCTGGACAACATGGTGAAACACAGTCTCTACTAAAAATACAAAAAAAAAAATTAGCTGGGTATGGTGGTGCACGCCTGTAGTCCCAGCTACTCGGGAGGCTGAGGCAGGAGAATTGCTTGAACCCAGGAGGCAGAGGTTGCAGTGAGCTGAGATCATGCCACTGCACTCCAGCCTGGGTGACAGAGCGAGACTTTGTCTTAAAAAAAAAAAAAAAAAAGAAAAAGAAAAGAAAAGAAATATCAAGAGAACAAAAAGATAAGTCATAGACAAGGAGAAAATATTTGCAAAAGACATATCTGATAAAGTTCTGTTACTTAAAATATACAAATAACTCCTAAAACTCAACAATAAGAGAAAAACAATTTAAAAATGGCCCAAAGATCTTAACAGATGCCTTATTAAAGAAGACATACAGATGGCAAACAAGTACATAAAAAGATGTTTCATATTATATATTGTCATCAGGCAAATGCAAATTAAAACGATGAAATACCACTATACGCTTGTTAGAATGGCTCAAATCCAGAACACTGAAAACACCCAACACTGGCAAGGATGTGGAGAAAACACAGACTTTCATTCATTGCTGGTGGGAATGCAAAATGCTACAGCCTCTTTGGAAGACAGTTCAGCAGTTTCTTACAGAACTAAACATACTATATGATCCAGCAATCACACTCCTTGTTATTTACCCAAAGGAACTGAAAACTTAATGTCCACATGAAAACCTGCAAACCAACGTTTACAGCAGCTACATTATAATTGCCAAAACTTGGAAGCAACCAAGACGTCCTTCAGTAGGTGAATGGTTAAATAAACAGTGGTACATTCAGACAAGGCAGTATTACTCAGCAATAAAAAGAAGCGAGCTCTCAAGCCATCAAAACACACTTAAAAAACTTAAGTGCATATTCGTAAGTGAAAGAAACCAATCTGAAAAGCCTACACACTGTATGACACTCTGGAAAATGCAAAACTATGGTTACAGTAAAACGATCCGTGCTTGCCAGGGGTTGTAGGGAGAGAGAGGTGAACAGGTGGAGCACAGGGGATTTGTAGGGCAGTGAAACTACTCTATATGTTACTGTCATGGTGGGTACGTGTCATTATAAAATTTACCAAACACATAGAAAATACAACACCAAGAGTTAATCCTAAGGTAAATTATAATAATTACTTTGGGGGATAGTGCTGTGTCAATGTAGGTTCCTGACTTGTAACCAATGGACCTACTGTGGTGGGGTGGGGGATGATGACGGGGGAGGCCATGCATGGGTGAGGGCAGGGAGTATATGGGATCTCCCTGTACTTTCTGTTCAGTATTACTGTGAACTTAAAACTGCACTAAAAAATAAAGTGTATTACAAAAAGCATTGAAATATCACATGTTTTCTACAAGCTACGGTCTGTGGTCATAATTCCAAAAAAACTTGTAAGAAATATAAAAAAAAAATTACATGAAAGAGGAATCTTATAACTCAGACTACACTTTGAGAAGCAGTGAAAATGAAAGTAAAACATGAAACCTGTTACAGAAATGAGTGAAACAGAAAACCGCAAGTTTCAATCCTTATTTAATTCTCATGTTTTATCTTTATTTGCAGACAAGATGAAGGAGTCTCCAAAAGGTTAAATGACCTACGCAAAGTCATATAGCCTATAAGTGTCTGAATCAGGATTTAACTCAGATCTTCTGCCTCCTAGTCCAGGGCTCTTTTTAAGATATACCAGTGTCTCCCTATTGAAGAAACACTAAGATTAAATTTGGAAAACATTTAATTAGCTAAACCCTTAACTCTAAAATGTTGTTTTCATATTTTAAGGTTTCTGAAATTAGGATCAATTTTAAAATGATTTCTTTATAAAAAAAGATGTACTCCTATTGTCTGAGAATCGGCACATTAACATCAATAAAAATATCTACTGATTAGATTTTCTCCACAACGAAATTATCTTTAATAATAATGTGTGCAGCTGGATTTTAATTTAAATTCAAATCCTTCATTTGTATTAAAAATAGCTTTAGAAAGCACTGAAAAAGGCCATCATATATGCAAAGGACTGTCACAAGCAAAGCAATGCAGATAAAGGTAGTAGAAACTGCCAGGTTTCCTGGAGTAGATGGTACTTTTTAGAGATAGATGAAAGATCTGTCTGATTCAGCAAAAGGGCTATCTCTCGAGGACTCACATCAATCAGTCCCAAGCTAACTTCTAAGGTAAGCTGCTTATTTCGGAGAAAATTGTTATTCACTTACAATGACATTTTTCTAAAATTAAAATGTCCACAAAACTCATTCTTTTCTGTGCCATTAAATTGTAGTGTAATTTTCAAAGTGCTTAATAGATCAAAGATGATGAGAAAGGCTATAAAAATCCATGGGTGGTAGTGATCTTCATTTTAAAATAGCAAAAGCTTTCCAGAAAAGTTTGTAGACACTGTCTATGAAGAAGACTACAAATCACCTGGGATCTCTTTAGAATGCAAATTCTGATTAACCGGGTCTGAAGTTGTATCTGAAATACAATTTGATGCTGATACCGTTAGTCTACAAACCACACTTTGAATAGCAAAGGTACAATGGTTAAGAGGCCCATCAACTCAATGAGTCAAAGTTCTAACATTTATAAGCCATGTGATCAGATCCAAGCCATTCCCTTAAGTTCTACTTTCTCCCTGGGTAAAAGAGAAATCTACCGCATTTAAAAAATACATTATAGGGTTGATGAAAAATACATGTGCAGTCTTTAGAACAGTGTCTAACACATCATTAAATGCTCAATAAAATTAGCCATTACTGGCCAGGTGCGGTGGCTCACGCCTGTAATTCCAGAACTTTGGGAGGCCGAGGTGGGTGGATCACCTGAGGTCAGGAGTTAAAGACAAGCCTGGCCAACGTGATGAAACCCCATCTCTATTAAAAATACAAAAAATTAGCTGGGCATGGTGGCAGGCTCCTGTATGCCCAGCTACGCAGGAGGCTAAAGCAGGAGAATCGCTTGAACCCAAGAGACAGAGGTTGCGGTGAGCCTAGATCGTGCAATTGCACTCCAGCCTGGGCAACAAGAGTGAAACTCCATCTCAAAAAAAAAAAAAAATTAACCATTACTATTATTAGAAATAAAATACTGAGTGGGGCCTGATGAGCCCTTGCAGTGCAGTGTAGTTACACAACTATCGAGCTACCACTGCAACCCTTAACCTACAGAAGAAGCAATATCATCCCTTGAATTCAAATTAAGCCTGTATATGATTTGTTCCTGGCCGGCTGAGTTTTCATTGGCAAAGCAAAGACATATGAAGGCTTAACTGGCAGGAATATAATGAATTTAGAATTTGAGCAGGTATATGGAGAATCTACCCATTTATAACTAAGAAGTTCCTCAACGGCTAAAGTCTGTGCCAAGAGTGTTTACTAAGTCAATCTGTACACAGCAGGGCTGCTGTCACCGGGCTTATTTCTGTCACTTTGTGACACCAGTGCTCCATCAGGCATGATGATTAAATCTACAACCTTTCATCTGGTAAAACAGGAAAGGTAATTGCAAGAGTTGCAATTGCATCACTGAATGTCTCTTGCTTTAAAAAATAAATATGCTGTCTTTACCTCTGCATTTATCTACCGGCAGGGAACCATTATACACTGACAATGTTCTGTTTCAGAAGCATTATCTCTGAATAATTACCTGTTCCTTGTCTCCATGGAAAGCTGTACCGCAAAACCTCTTTTAATTTGGTATATGGCAGAATTCACAGATTGTATTTTATTACTATAAAAAAATACCTTTCTCCACCCCCTACAAAAATGAAGGTAAATGTTAGCCACGTCATGAATGATGCTGCAGTTTGGGACATTGCAGCCCCCTGATGGGGAGGTTCTCCTTCACCTTCCAGAAGCACTCATCAACAAAGGGAATCTATGGGTGGCTCCAGCTGGTTGCAGGGACCAGAATTTGAAGGGAGAGGAAATCCCTGATGCTGGGCCCTCCTGCCTGATTCTCCAAATGGTGACAGGGATAAAATGCAGAGGGGTAGTGAGCTCTGTGTCAGGACTCGGCAAAGAGAAAGCACAGATGTTCACTGAGCTCTTCTCCCTTTCATTTTATTCTACCTCTGTTTTTCTTTTGGTCTCAATTCATGAGCAACCCCAGGTCAATCTGTATCCTGAGTCCTCACTCACCTCCCTTCCATGGACAATTACTTCATTTCCTTTGGAATTACAGACTATTTTAAAATGCTTTCAGGTGAACACTTCAAGGCTCAGAGCAGGGAAAATAAAAGGAAGTGTAGTTATTGGGGCATAGAACATAAATGTTTATCTGGAGAGGAGTGGTTTGGAGGGAGCTGTGATTCGGGAAGTAACGGTGTTTGCTCTCGCTAAAGCAACAGTTTTCACATTTGCACAACAACAGAAAGAAACCGGCAGAAACATTTCATTCCAAATGAAAGTATTAACAGATCCATGCTAAATAAAACATATGTAAGTGAATTTGCCCAGAGGAAGCAGTAGGTAGGGTAGGTAAAGCTCAACAAGCCCAGATTTCTTCTCACTCTCCAACGCAACCTAGTAAACATCTAGGAATATCTCCAGGAATCCTGGTGGCTTTAGGTCATCCTGTACAAATCACTAAGCCACATGAATGTAAGAGATTGTATACATCGTAAACTGGGTGGGGGAGATGTTTAGCCAGTCTAATGGAATGCTTACAAAATTTGTTCTTTTAGCTGTTTTAAGCAATAGGGTTTTTAAAAACGGGATTTAAAACAGGGCCAGAAGGCCAAAAACAGGCCCAGAAGGCCAGAAGCTATACCCAAAAAAACTTTCATTCCTTTAAAATATTCTACAGTTAGACTATTTACCACACTGCCCTGATGATCTCACCTAATGTGAAGGAGAAAGGTCATTTATTAATTGTCCACTTTTAAATCATGAGTCTCCCTTTAAATTTGTGCTCTGCGAAGGTTAAGTGTGATTACAACAGATTCCTTTACATCTTTGAACTACAGTGACTCATGGTGAACCCACTGCCTGTCCTCAGATGAAAGTCAACAGGAGATTTGAGTTTTATAATTTTATAGAATCATCTTGCCAGGAATCTGTATGGGAGCCATACATGGAGAAACAACTGTATTTATCAGCCTTTTATAAAAATAATGACATAATGCTTCTCCATGTGTAATGAGAAGTGTATGTATCTCATAACAAAATGACAATTGTATGTTAGATAATTGGGTAGGAATAAGAAACTAATTTCAGTATACAAAAATATGAAACTTGATTTTATTTCACAAACATTTTTATGACTTTTAGAGAAAAGTGTAGATAGTTTTATTACTGTGGGCCTTAAGAGGTAATCTCTGAACATTTTTTACAAGTTGTTGATTATATAGTTAACATTAGCTTACTCTGTCATGGGATCAAGCTAAATTATAAACCTCGGATTGCATTATCATATTAATATTTAATATTTTAAAATTTGTAGTAAATTATTTTTAAAAGGAAAGATCAAAACACACAATTTAAATAGAGAATAATATTTATCCTAGTTAACATTAACAAGTGTCAGTGATTTTCAAAAATCACGTTATTAACGAATTCAAATTGTTCATCTGCAAAATATAATCTAATCTCAATTAGAGAAAACAAGCATAAATAATGAAAAGTTCTCATATTATCTGCAGTTGTCTTTGATATTAAGTCACAACTACAGGAAAACACACACACACACACACACACATATACATACCCCCCACACACATCCCAGCCTCATTTCAGATTCAATTTTCTTTTCCCTTCCAGATCAGTGCTGGGGAACCTAGAACTAACTGAATACTAGGCTAGAGGCCTTGTATTAAATTAAATAAAGATTTTCTATTCATGGATCTCTAACTACATAAGAATCCATGTTTAGAACCAGTTCTGTAATTACTGGTACATGATCATTTATTTAAAAGAAAAAAACACTGGATTCATCTGTGTGCTCATGTAGTCATTTGTTTCACAGTCAATCATTATTCTTTATTCAGTCAAATATTTGCTAGATTCTAGGTTTTAGAAATACAAAGAAAATCAACACTACTCATGGAGTCAGAGAGACCAACACCAACAAATAATTATAGTAAACGGCAAATACAAAACCAAAAGTGCGCACCGGTTTAGCTGGAATATGGAGGAAAATGTGATCACAGCTACTTGTGAGGTTGCATTTTTTTCAGGCTTACAAGGTGTCAGTGGTTATTCTAGACAGAGAGAAGGGCAAAAGCAAGAAACTAGACTGAATTGGTATTGATGGAAATAGGAATGATTAAATTTATATAGACAGAGAGAGACGCTGGTGTTATTACTAGCTGTGTAGGGATAATCATGATACTACCATCATCATGAGGTTGATGAGATTATTAAATGACATAAGTCAAACATTTAGAACAGTGCCTAGAACTCTATAAGTACTCACTTAATGTTAACTACTATTATTCATTAAATCTTCCATCTAATATTAGAAGCCTTGTTTAAGAACAAAAGTTTAATCACATAGATGGATTTCTGGATACGGAGAAAGGTTAAGTCAATCAACACTCTGTGCAGGCAAAGGAAACACAATAAATAGAAACCCCTGCCTGCTTATTTATATTCCACTATCTTAAATGTATTAAAACATTTCCTCCCATTTCTTTTTTTCTATTATTTTTCTTTGCTCCCAACCAGCCTCAGCTCTTGACCTGAGGGTGCACATCTTCACTCAAATCTGTGCTGCCTCTGGCTTATTTCCTTGTCTGATCCAGGCTTTGGGGATAATCAGCCACACATTTCCATTTCCTTATTTCAATTATCCCCTCAAACTTTAATTTGTCATTGCCAACAGTCTCATTCCCTTTTGACTAAGATAATGGTCTGCCTTTTCCCAAGAGAAGACTTTTTGAGACTAAAATTTTTGAAAAAGCTTTCTTTTTGTATTATCTTCATTTCAATGCATTAAGACAGAAAAATCTCCTGTCTCCAAAGTCTTAAGAAGAGATGGACAAGAGCATTTTAAAAGGTGGAATAAAAATTCTAGAGTGTGGGAACCTTTTTCAATGGCTATGCAAAGCTCATGTTAGGCTTAGCAGCAATCTGGGTGGGTTAGTTTCTTTATCCCTTTTTAAGTGGGAGAAAAAAAAGAAGGGCTCTAACCCTGAATTTCTATAATAAAAGTTGAGCTTCTCATGGACAGTGAAACTAAGGCTCAAGGTCATGTTTTCATTTTGCTGGAATGTCTGCAAGGGGTTCAGGTGAGAAGCAACACTCTGTATGACAAATAAACAGAAATAGAAACACTGAGGCCCCAGGCTATACACTTCCAGATTTTAAAAAATGTGTTTGAAAGCTGATAAAGTGGTAGATGTTTCTAATTCCATACACACCCAGGGAGTGGAAGGATGCCTGGGATAGAGACGTCCACTTGTACAAAGCTATTTATTCAAACAGATATTTTCCTGTTAATATTTCAGAAGAATGTGTATGATATTAGCATCAAGCAGCAGAAAGCTGCGTAGGTACAAAGGTGTCAACAGTCCTTTGGGAGACCATGATAAACCCAGGAAGGCTTCACCTTGTCTGGTGATATAAAGAAAGGCTGAACCACAGCACCTGCTCCATCTTCACAATTGATTTGCTTGTTATTCTTTTGGAGAGGAAAGGTGGAAGGTCAATGACAGTCACGACACAGAAACTCACTGTTCTCCACTTTGGGTACAGCCCCAGGTGCAGTTGTTCAGTATCAATCATCAAAGAGACAGGCACATTTACCATGGAACTAACAGCAATTATTCTTTAGATTTCCTCACTGGTGGGAGTCTCTGGCACTGAGAAGGACCGTGACAATAGATGACATACGTGTTTTCAATTTTTCCAAAGTAAGAAATTTTGAGTGAAGTAAGATGACTGACTCTCCTTCTATTCTAACTTTGACTCATCCACATTTCCTCTCATGTCCAGTGGCTCTGGAAAGACTCCAGGTACTTCTGAGATTCAGCCAAAGAGAAGGTGAGTTGAGGACACATTCATTTTGAGATTAGTGAGGTACCATCACTTCTGTGGCTTTTCAGGGTATAGAAATGCCTTCTAGAAATACTGCTGTAGCCCTCTTGGGTCATGACAATTTAAGACGAGAGATCAAATAATAAAATTGTATGCATCCTATAATGCTCAGCCCACATTTAGGAAGTTGAGAATGAACAAGTTTTGAAATATACAGAGCCACTTACAACAGATGTGTAAAATTATAATTACATCATATTCTAGATTTGTGAGGTTTATGGTATCTGTCTGATATAAAAATGTAATTCGTGTTAATTGCCTTTTCATCCTAAGTTAGTATTCACCTTAACTAACTTTGTACTTTTGATTTTGAATTCATTTTATTAAAAAGGACTCCCAAAATGTAAACCCTGCAAAATGTGAATCTACTTATCTATGTTAGACAAAGACATGCATCCCAAATTGCAATGTAGAATTACAATGTAAAAATAGTAAAACAATTTAGACCATAATAATAAAATATTGTAATTATGTTCATGGGCCATTTAAATAGAAAAATTGATTAAACGATGGAAAATAATGCATATTATACTTGGTTAAAATATCTTAATGTGTAATCATTAAAAACAATATACCAAGATTATATTACAACATGGAATAAATTGTAAGACTTCAAATAGGTGCAACGAGTAAGCTATAAAGTTGTGTTTTAGAAAAAGTTATAAGAGGACTGGTTTCATTTTAAGGCAAAGCAAGAAAAAAGCCAAGAAGAAAATCATATCTCAACTAATCTATGTTTATGCCTATAGCTGAAATACTCTCAGTAAAGGAAATAATCTTTTATACATAATTCTTTTTCAGATTTTTTGTAAAAAAGCTTTTCAAAATACATGGGAATACATAACTCAGAAACAGCTTCTGATGTATATTCTGTGACTATGCCAAAGAATATGTCCAAAGATCACTGTATTCATTTCCTGGTCCTGCAATAACAAATTACCACAAACTTTATGCCTAAAAACAATACGCATTTATTGTTTTACAGTTCTGGAGATCAGAAGTCTAAAATGGTTTGGCTGGGCTCAAATCAAGGTGTCGTCAAGACTACATTCCTTCTGGAGGCTTTAGGATCTCTTTCCTGGCCTTTTCAAGCTTTTAGAGACAGGCTGCATTCTTTGGCTCTTGGTCCCCTTTCTCCATCTTCAAAGGCAGTAGTGGTAGGTTGAGTCCTTCTCATGTTGAATCACTTGATTCTGACTCTTTCTTTCCCGTGTCCACTTGTAAGGGCCCTTGTGATTGTATTGGGCACACCCAGATGATCTAGTACAATCTTTTGATTAGCAATCATAAGTCCCTTTTGCCATGTAATCTAACATATTCACAGATTCAAGGGATTACAGGGGTGTCTTTGATGGGGGCAGTATTCTACCTACCACAATCATCAATGAATTATTTTGTCCTGTTGTGCTGTCATTTGGTTATAAGTCTGAAAATAAGCTATGTATCATCTTTGTTACATTAAGAAGGCTGTACACATAATCAATGATACTCAAGATCAATATCAACCTGAATGCAGTTGTATCTAGTGAAAACTGTAGTCTGCTCAGAAGGACTCCTTAAAGTCTTACAGTCTCACATCTCATTGCCCCAATTCCCACCTGCCCCCAGTGGTGACCCAAGTTTAGAACGCTACCATCCCTCTATCATCAGTGATTGGTTCAAACCTGACCATTTCATCCAAGCAAAGTCAATCTGAGTTTTCCCCCTGAATATTTTTTTTCTCCCTTAAACTGCTAAGGAAAAGCCTTTAATCTTTCTTGGTCAGAGCATAGTAAAACTATAACCTTAGATGATGCTAAAATCCATGTTCCTCCTGTATGGAGAAAAATCCATCTGCAGTAGACAAGATTCAGATTAAAGGGCTGATAAAAGCAGAAACGTGTGTGTTGGAGGCTGTTGTGTCAACCCATGTGCATGCGTATGTACACGGGTGTAGGTGTGATAGAGAAAGTGAAAGAATGAGAGAGTCTGTGGGAGGCTGTCTAAGTCCCTTTACCATTCTTCCCAAAGGTCATCTGTACCCCTGTCCTTTTTGGTTTGTGAGCACATAAATCATTTGTTTGTTTCTGGTTGTTTGAATTGGGATTCTGCCACTTTCATCTAAGGTCTTTTAATTAAAATAGATGCTGTATAGTTTTCTTATATGCTCAGCACTGTAACTAATGACAAAGGATTTTAAAACGTAATAAAGGAAGCTAGAATTCTTTCAGGACATAGAAAACGAAGAACAACTCTTCATATGTCCCAAACTGGAGATTGCTGTAAAGTGTGATCTGGTACCAGCAACACCATAGCTTTTTGTTGCTAAGTCTTTGATCTATAGTAGGCATCAACCATGTCTTCTTTAACACTTTCCTAATCTATTGCCTATGTTAAACAAATAATAGCAAATATTCTCACTAAACATAATTTCCCCCCATGTAGCTAGTTAATAGCATAGAAACAAAGTCCGTGGATTCAACCAGAATCTATAAGCAGCATATGTAAGAGGTAAATAGCAGCAACCCAAATTATTTCACTAAAGTGAATACTAGGAAGATTCTCTAGTTACCTTATATTGCCAATGTAACTAATCACATTGAGTGAATGATTAAGTACATGAATATATAGTGAAAAAAATAGTTCTAAGCCCAGGAGGTAGGCCCTGGATCATTCAATATCAACAAACCACTGTTACTACTGCTTCATGATCCATTAATACTTCTTCACTATTGTCTCCTCAGGTTCTGGGTGCTCTACCACACTGAAATTGTCTTTGACAATTTAGCCATATCCCACACATTCACAAGATTCATATGGATATTCACTAGCCAAAGTTAAAACAGTAATAATACGGCTGAAGGTTGATTTAGCCAGTCTATAAACTGGCTAAATATTAGGTTAGAGTCATGTAGGAAATGCAAAACATCAATTATATTTTTTATTAAATTTCTATACTTTTAATAAAAGACTGTATTTTTATATAATGAGATGAGTCTGCTTAAAAGACTTTCAAATGAAACTTGATTAGCATAGAAATCAAAATTATTTCTCTTCTTGTTTCTGTATTCCTATTATTTCTAGGATGCCAGGTTGTACTCATATGAGCATCCAGTGCTTCCACATTAATCAGAATAGAGATCCTTCTCATGGATACACACTAAAACCTAAGGAATTATAGAACAAAGGTCACTCTCTTCTGAGAGTAAAACAGGAGAGGAATTCTTTTCTCTGCTTGAACTTTTGCTTGTTACCAATTATCGTTAAAAGAAACTTCAGTGACAAATTCTTATGACTTATAGTAAAATAATTTGGGGCTTGGTCTACCTTTTTATTCCAATTTTTTAAAAGCAGAATCAAAAACTATAAATAAAACTGGATATCACAAGGTACTTCTATGTTTGACTACCTTTTGAATAATTTACTAATTTACTTAGTAAACAATACAGTACCCAGTTAAAGCATATGTAGCTCAAAATAATATATTGTGACAGCTAAAAGTCTTTGTTTGATTTTATACAGAGATGTCTAAATCACTGCCACCTTTGTTGATATTATGGAGCCCTTTTATAATCTAGCCAAAGAAGCTATGGACTCCTTCTGCACAAAAATATTAAAAGGTAAACACAATATATTTGTGCCATTTTAAGGTGTTCTCATTGTCTGATACATAACCATCCTCTGGGGTTGCATGAATTCCAGGCTAAGAGTCCCCGGATATGGGATTCCCCAACTCCCTCATTACAATGCAGACTATTCTGGCCAAGGAAGCACATCAGAGAGTAGCTCTCAGAAAACTAGCTATCGGCTGCCTGCAGTGGCTCACATCTGTAATCCCAGCACTTTGGGAGGTCGAGGTGGGTAGATCACTTGAAGTCAGGAGTTTGAGAAGAGCCTGGCCAACATGGTGAAACCCCATCTCTACTAAAAATACAAAAATTAGCCGGGCATGGTGGTGCATGCCTGTAATCCTAGCTACTTAGGAGACTGAGGCAGGAGAATCACTTCAACCTGGGAGGCGGAGGCTGGAGTGAGCTGAGATAGCGCCACTGCACTCCAGCCTGGGCAACAGTGAGACTCCATTTCAAAAAAATAAACAATTATAAAAAGAAAAAGAAAAAGAAAACTAGCTATGAAGGCAGAAAGCCGATCTCAGAGTTCTGAGCAACTTATACCACAGAAGGAAAGTTTTATGAAACAGATTTATACCCCCAGAATTTATGCCAAAATACTTCATATACACAGTGGAGATCTATTTACAAATAAAGACTCCCATCCTACCTTGGATATACATAAGCTGGATGAAACAATTACCTGAACTTGTCATATCCTTTCATCTTTCTGTGCTTCATGATGGGATTTCCTGTCTTGGACATATTCTTCCCCATTTCTCCAGGAGCAACCTTCTGACCATTCAAGACCTCCCTCACCCTCTTAATTTTGCAGGTAGAGAGCACCTCAAATATCTCCATCAGAGCATTTACTACATTCTACTGCAATGATTTATGTTTTTCTCTTTCTTTTTTACGCTGTATCTAATTGAACTTTGATACTTGTCTTAGTCCATTTGAGCTGCTATAAAATATACCATAGATGAGTAGCTCATAAACAACAGATATCTATGCTTTGCAGCTCTGGAGTCTGGGAAGTCCAAGATCAAGCCACCGGAAGATTCAGTGTCTAGCGAGAGCCTGCTTCCTACACATAGATGGCACCTTCTCACTATGTCCTCACATGGTGGAATTGTCAAGCTAGCTTTCTGGGGTCTCTTTTGTTATTTATTTATTATTTTATTATTATTATAATTACTTTTAGAGACATGGTCTCTGTCTTCCCAGCTGAATTACAGTGGTGCCATCATGGCTCACTGCAGCTTCAAACTCTTGGGCTCAAGAAATCTTCCCACCTTAGCCTCCTGAGTAGCTGGGACTACAGGCATGTACTACCACACTCTGGGGTCTCTTTTGTAAGGGCGCCATTCCCTTTCATGAGGACTCCACCCTCATGACCTAATCACCTCCCAAAGACCCCACCTTCTAATATCATCGACTTTGGGGCTAGGTTTCAACATGTAATTTTTAAGAAGGGCACAAACATTCAGGCCAAAGTAACGTGCACAAATCAGCAAATAAAGTAGTATGTGGTGGATAAGACATTTATTTTCTGAATAAATATCTCTGGTAGAAGCAGGCTTGATTTCCCCTAAGAGGGTATAATCAGTTGAATAGTGTTCCTCAAAATTAATGTCCACCTAGGACCCCAGGGTGTCACCTCATTTGGAAATAGGGTCTTTGCAGATATAATTAAAGACTAGAGCTGAATCATCCTGGATTTAGGGTGGGCCCTAAGTCCGAAGACTATTGTGCTTACGGGAGAAAGGAGAAGGGAGCTTGGACACACAGAGAGGCAGGTAAGATAGCCATGTGAAGAGAGAGGCAGAGCAGGGAGTGATGCTGTCACAAGCCAAGGAACGCCAAAAGCCACCACAAGTTAGAAACAGCAAGGAAGGATTCTCTCCTAGATCCTTGGGCGGGATCCTGACATTTTTCAATTTCAAATTTCTGATCTCCAGAGCTGTGAGAATAAATTTCTGTTGTTTTCAGCCATCAAATATGTGGTCATTTGTTTTTGCAGCCCTAGGAATCTAACCTGAGGCCAGGGTTGGGGTATACCTCCAATGTGGATCACAAGGGGTCACCTGCAGCTAAGACAGAAGTGGTGTTTCAAAATCGGCCTCTTCAAAGAAGCACTATGCAAATGAAGGGTTTCTGGGGAGCATCTGAGGACAGCCTAACTTTCTCTGGGCTATCTCCCAGCATTGGTCCTGAGGAGCCTCTCTCTGGACAACATGCAATGGTTTTACTGCTAAACTCGCCTTGGCTCATTGCTCCCCTGAGCATGCGCCTCACTTCTCAGAAGTGTCGCCTCTCACCGTGGCTGCGAAAGCCCAAACAAAAACCTGGGGACAAAGCAGACAAGGAGCCAGCTTAGCTGCGGACCAAGCAGGAAGGCTGGGCTGGGA
Source organism: Pan troglodytes (assembly GCF_028858775.2). Taxonomy (NCBI): domain Eukaryota; kingdom Metazoa; phylum Chordata; class Mammalia; order Primates; family Hominidae; genus Pan; species Pan troglodytes. Next base: position 107,221,029 of record NC_072412.2, on the reverse strand, counting down.
ACAGATTGTAGGGAGCTGATATGGATTCGCTGGTCAGTTCTTTGATTTAATAATGGAAAATGTGCTCAAACTGCACCTACTCAGACTCATCCACAAAATTCTTAGTTTCATTAACAAGGAAAATGTAATCCTGAGGAATGCCTCTCCTCAACACATAAGAAAATATGCATGGGAAAAAAGACAACACGGAAAACAATTAGTACTGTTGTGGTAACAGAACTAAATAATATTTTATTATTAAATATCACCATGGCTATTCTAGGAAAAAGAGTGGCTAAATACATTCCTCCATATTATTTTTCAAAGCAGAAATTATCTATGGTGAAAACCCAAAATGCATTTCTGACAAAGCCCCTTTTCTGGACTCTTTGACAATTCTATCTATTCAGCCAATTATCTTTCATATAGAATGAATAATCATTGTCCTGTACGCTGCCAGTATTCAAACGTGCCTAAGGTGGTTCATTGTTCAAGATCTCCTCTCTGTATTTCTCTCTACACCCCTACCCGACCCACCCACCCCTCTTGTCCCTGACTCATTCCTTTCCCTCCCATCCCTATTCAACAAAGCTCTCGGAAAGGACACCACAGAGCAATAGGTTTTGTGCAACTTTTAAGCACTCCCTAAAGCCCTGTTTGCTCAGTGGGAAGTAGGGCAAAAACTAAAGTGTCCATCCTCCTGCTGCAGGACCGTGCCTGTTATACAACCCTGCAGAGTGGTGAGTCTTCATGTGGCTGCTCAGCAGAGTCACCCAGGGAGCTTTTAAAATCCCGGACACCCAGGCCATATTGCAGACAAATCAAGTCGGGTGGGAACTCAGCACTGGTATTTTAAAAATACTTCTGCAAGCTCTCCAAGTGCCCTCATCTCCTCCATGATTTTTTTAAAGGATGAAGCCCACCTGACTTACATCTCCTTCCAGAAAACTTTATCCCTTGAGTCTGAAATTGTTTTCCTGTTTCTTCTGCCATCTTCCCTGAGTTGTCATGTGGCCCACTTTCAATACTCCAATCTGGCCAAATATGACTTCCTGGGAGAGGGTCCCTGCCCTCCGTACTTACAGCAGCCCCCAGACTTCATCTTGGCCACTCTCTTATATTCTCTTGATTTCCCTTCTCATAGGAGTATCTGAAATTATTTGTTTTCTGGTTTAACTTATTTTCCCAAACTCTATGACATCCGTTGCCTTGTCTATTTTTTCTCAGCACTGAGAGTGGTTCTGGGAACACAGGAGGACCCTGGTAAATATATGTTGACTGGGTGAGTGAATGAATGAATGAACGTTGACCTTGTTTTCTCTATTAAATCGTATGCCCTGGAGGCTATTTGTATGCCATCTTCTTAAAACCTTGTAAGCCCGTAAAACTGTATATTAAAGTTAACAAAGAAGTTTCATATATACTGTTTCAAGTGTCTCTCACAACAACATTTCAGAGTAAACAGCAATTGTTATAATGCCATTTTTATAGGTAACAAAATTAAGGGTCCAAAAAGTTTTTTTAAAAATACAAAACTCTACAAAGTCACATTAATAATAAGTGGTGTGAGACATCAGCTCTATGAGGGTGTCATGCAGCCACGTGGCCATCTCTTCCATCCCTGCCCCCTCAGAGCACATGCCCTCATAGTTGGAGCCTGGCTGCTTTGATAAGCTACGGACGCTGAGGGAAGGCACAGTGTTGGCAGCATGTGTGTCTTTCTACCCAAACAAGAAACTGATGCCTGTTAATAGTGTTTCCAGGGACCTTGCCAGTGAAGAGGAGAGTATCACTGATGAATAGATGAGCAGGGGTGAATAGTGTCGCCCTGAGCTCACCCTGTCATACCCTTGTGTGGTCACAAGACTCCAGGCCTCCTAACACATCCAAAATCTTATTTACTAAGAAGCCTAACCTAAAAACTGCAATCCCTCTGGGTTTTCCTCTCTATGTAGAGTTATCCAGAATATATCTAGACTCAAGCATAAATTATATCACTTGGATTTTGCTACCACCTTTTTTTTTAATAATTACATTAAACTACACTCAAGAGGGTGAGTTTTGCAATTCTCTCTCACCATTGCAACTATAATTCAACAGTATCATTAACCATACCCAGACTTCCAGCAAATTAAAGGAAGCAGTAGGAGAGACTTTACCAGGCACTACATACTCCATATTTTCTTATGTTTTTCACATTCCTTTTAACTTCCTTTAGTTAACTATTATACAATACAGGGCTCTGCAAAGAAATCTTGGCAAGAGTTCACATCTTTATAAAGGACTTTATACATGACCTCAAAATATTTGCTGTTTCACCCTAGAGACCACCCAAATCTTAAGCAGCTTACAACTGTACCATGCCAGGCCATTTGGTATTATTTACCAACATCCACATGGCATGAATATTTTGAGCATCAAAGAGGCCAGAATTATTTATAAACTTAAATAGGAAGCCAAAGAATCTTGCCTTTTTGCCTTTATCCAAATAGTAGGCAACACACGAAAAATAAATATTTATGGAGAACCAAAATCTCATCCATCTTAAATTGTTATATTCCAAAGGAAAGAATGCCATAACTGAAGAATATATTAGTTTGAATCCCAAGCAGACTCTTGGTAGAAAGCAGAGTCTGAAAGAACGATGGGTTAGTCACATGATTCTCATGAGACGTAGTTAGTCAGATCTTAGTCTGTCTAGTTAGCTTTGCAAAACCAGACACAAAGTCTGCTATGAAGGTATGTCAGAAATGACAGGCATGGTGTCCATTTGAGTAGACATAAAATCTAGGGGTCCAGATGAGTCAGGACACAGTGTCAAATTCACATATTGCAAAGAGAGGTTAAAGGGAGGCAATGCAAGCTTATGGAGCTAAGTTCAAGGTCACCGAGAAGGGTTCTGCTGCCAGTTCAGTGTATGACTTGCTGGGTCACACAGCTGGCTAGTGACTGAACCCAGACTAACTCAGGGTCTACCCACCTCTATCCCAGTAGCTTACTGTTCAACTAACTGTGCAACATGTCCCTTTCCCATTTTAAACATGTAGGCATCTATATACATACCCAATATCTAGATAATAGTAATCTCATTCTCAAAATACAAATCTGACTGCTGACAGTTGTCATTTTAATACTTTGCTGATATAAATGCCTTCGAATAAAACAATTTTGGATTTGTGCTTGTTTTCTCATCTTCTGTCAGTAGTTAAGTAAACATGATACGAGGTGCAGAAGGGCACATGAAAGGATGCTAAAGTATTTGTCTTGTTCATGGAAAAACTTGAATCTCACTAAATTCAGTTAAATAAAACTTGGCATTTTAGCAATGACCCAATGGATGAGCATGAAGCAACGTTAACTTGGCATTTCTATGACATCATTTTACTAACAATTAACCTCATAAGACAATTATGACATAGACAGCTCTGCAAAGAAGTGGATTTTTCTGTCTGAAACCTGTCAATCACACAAGAAGAAGTTAGGTAGCTGGGGAGAGACATATTTCCCCCCAGGCTGTCTCCCACCATTTTCTTATTTTTTCTAAATCATCACCAGTGAGTATGCTTCCTGTTCTTTACACATTATTCCCATCATAACTCAGAGTTTCTGTACCTGCTGTTCCTCCTACCTGGGATGTCCTTTTATTTTTGTTCTAAATTATTATCTGGCTAATGCTACTACTCATCTCTGCAGACACCCACTAGGTTCACTCATTTCATGAAGCCATATTTGCACACAAATTGAGCAAATGTCATCTTCCTCTGATTCTCAAGACACCCAATCCCTTCTCCCGACATATTTGTCACAATTATCACAAATGCTTAGCTCAGGGGTAGCAGGTTTTTTCTGTAAGGGGCTGCATGAGAAATATTTCAGGCTTTGTGGGCCCTGTGCTCTCTGTGGCCACTACTCAACTTTGCCATTACAGCAAGAAAGTAGCTATATGTAAACAAATGAGCATGGCAATGATCTAATAAAACTTTATTTACAAAAAGAGAATGTAGGCCTAACCCTAGTTTTCTGACCACTAGCTTAGCCCAGAGATACATGGTGGTAAGATCAATAAATATTAGATTGATTATGATAAGCAACATCGTTTATGAAAATATGATGTACATGTTGTCTGTATGCTGTGAGTGTAGAGTATCTGCATTCATTTTGCAACTATAGCACAATGACCAGCCCTATTAAGTTTTGTGTATCCTAAGAGGGGCATCGCAGGTTCTGATCAGCTATGTGACTCTACAGGCTACACAAAGGGAAACACTCTGCCTCATTGGTTTTCTATTAGAAAGAACATCTGTTGAGGCTGATTCTATGAAGATTATGGCTGATAACCAGAGCAAATTGTTTCCCATAAAAGTGTCTGGTTTGCCTGTTTATATTGAATGAAATCAGGTAAATAACTGCTAAAGCTCTCCACTACAATCTGCACTATAATTTTAGTATTTTAATAGAAATAAATACATAATCATAGTAACAAAGTTGTCATAACTGCCACATTTATTTTAAGCTTGCTTGGAGAAATTGGAATTAAATTCAAGTCCAATTTTCTATTTTTGTTTCAAATAGATGTTGACAATATTGGTTGCAGTCTTTACTAGGAAGTTATCTTAGCCAAAGAATTTCACTGGTTTTCAACTTACAACATAAAAATAATGCAAAATGTAATGAAACTTGTCTATTAATTTGGATCAATTCCTATCTTTGATACAAACTGTTCTGTTGCCATAGATAAAGATTGTTTATTTAGAACAGGAAAAAAATACTCTCTCTTACTTGGTAGTAATACAGTTTTCGGGACTATTAGTTAGAAAAACCTCAGTTAATTAAAATATATTATGTTTATTATTTTCCACTGAATTATTTTCTACCATCTCTTAAAAATAAACAAAACTATTAAATTCAGCTTCTGGATTCTTCTTTTCTCTCTGTTCTGTTGAATATAACAATAGCAAGATGAAAGGCAAGATCAAACACAAGAGGAGAAATAAGGAACATAAATGCCTACTGCAAAGGGGAATCTCTGAAAAATCAACCTGAATAAGATCGTCTCTTCTATTTAACAAGGCTCTTTTCCATTCCCTTTAATAATTTCTTTTCACATATGCAGATTATGTCATTAGCTTAGTAAACGCTGCTTCATCATATGACTGAGAGATTTAATACTGGATTTAACTAGGACCTTCAAGTAGACGACTATTCTGAGCACCTGCACCTTTGGCTATCTCTATGAGAATACACAATGTCCCAACACAGAAATCCAAGTGCATCATAAAGATAGATAAAGGATACCAGAAGCACCCTATTTAATTCTCCCTCCATCTCAGTCTTCTCATATCAGTACTATCCTTAATAACCTCATAATAAATAACAATTACATTCCTGACGTGTTCTGAAATGTATGATGCATATACAGTTTAAGATATCATAATGAGTATAAAGAAAGCAAATGATAAACAGGCTCTTCTATTTCTACATATAATATTACTATTATGGGCTATTGCATGGTAATAGAGCATATACAACCCATAATAGTGGGCATTGTCAGTTCAAAGCATGATCAAAGGTGCATGGAAGACTCCCTGGTGGTATGCAGGCTTATTCTTGTCATTTAATGTCCATAACATGACAAAGTCCAGGCCTTTCCTTCTGAAACAATTCACCAATTCATTTATATTTCTCCCTATTTGATGCACACTAAAAGCAGGACCATTCCTCTTGGATAAGAAATAGTAAATAAGTTAATTTTGCAGGGTCATTTATTTATCATCTTTGGCTATAGTTCATAAAAACTAGGTTTCAAATGGCATAACTCAGTTTATGACTATTCCAGGGTCCTCTAGCACTGGCAGAAATAATGAATCAATCTAGCAGAAAGCACAGAATAGGGTAAATCTGAATCCCACTTGCTTTCTCAAAGTACTACTGGAAGAACACATTGGGGGTTCCCTTGTTACCTAAACACTCAGCACATTTCCTGCAGCAGCAAACTTATGATAAGATGGTTAGTTAAGCCACAAAGGATTTTAAAATATAATCATAATCACTATATATGGTATGCTGCTTAACTGAAAATGTTTGGAGAACTTCCAAATTTTTAAACTTTCTCTTTGTTCCAAATAAATAAACTCTCTGTAAACATGAATAAGAAAGGTAATGATTCAGCTGTCCAAAATTACATAGAGTAAAAAACACACAGGTCAAAAAAAAAAAAAAAAAAAAAAAGGAAAGAAAGCATGAATCATGAAAACTTCTCTGAAAAATAAAACAGGAAATTAAAGATGAGCTTTCCCAATAAAAAGGAAAGATAAATGTGACTTCATTGAAAAATATCCAGATGGTGAGAATTTGGCATGCTATTATTCTTTGAAAGTATGTTCCTAGGTAAGGGAATTGAAACAATTCTTAATTCATTAATTAAAGCATACTAATTGATAAAAATGAGGACATGGTTTCTATTTTCTAGAAGTTACAATATTAAATAATTAGCCTCCATCTATCATTCTTCCCCCATTTCACACCTTCCCTTATGGGGGTGTATGGTTACGTGTTTAAGGAACTAAAACATATGCAATACCGCATAGAACAAGTCTGATAAAAGAAAACCAAAGGGCAAACAGGACAGATAAGAAAAGCACATGGGATTGCAGTATCAAATGAAAGGATGACTTAGACACAAGGACAAACGATGATCAAAGAAGGCAAATACTGAAAACACAAGCCTCTGAATAATAATGCCTGCAGATAAATCATTCGTTTAGATGATTATAGAAGTCAATGAAAGAAGTTTGATAAGTGGCAAAAGTTTGTAACACCAACAGCAAAATACATTGAGAAGAGCTAACAGATAATTTAAATTGTCACTAGTGGTGGGGGAAGAAGACTTTTCTTAAGCCCCCGGCAGGAGAGCACACCTGTATAATTTATTTTAGAGATTATAAATTGGACTTTTTTCTTCAAAATATTTAACTTATTTTTTTCATTTAAACCTATGTATTCCATATCCAAGAATTAATACTAAGAGATATGTACATGAATCCTGCTGCAAGAATATAAATTATGGCATTTAGAACTTGAATAAGAGAACATATAGATATCTAATAAAAAGAGGATTGATTGAATTATTTTGCTACAACTATATAATGGAATATTATGCAGCCATTTCAATTATTCTGCAGAATTATATTTGTAACAGGAAATATGTTTAATATATATTGCCAATAAATTGGCATGTAACAAGAACCTGTAAGTTATCCAAAGCAACAACCTTGGAGTCAGAGAACAAGTATTAATTTTTTTTAAACTTGCACCATTGCAATTATGTAAAATGGCAAACTGTTCAGATATCTAATTTCTTCTTCTGTAAAAAGAATAATAATTATACGTCTTCCTACCTCATTGTGTTTTTAGGAAATTTTAAAAAATGTATTCAATGTTCTTATCATTTTACCTGTTGACAAAGTGCACATAAATGCTGTTGACAGAAGAGCATAAACACATCATTTATAAAATATATGCATGGTTTTTTTAGACCTATGTATTCCATATCCAGGAATCAATACTAAGAGATTTGTACATGAATCCTGCTACAAGAATATAAATTATGGCATTTATAAATTATGTATATAATACAAAATATAAATTATGTAAACATGATTTTTGCTGTTTGTTTACCTTGGCTTAACCACATTCCCTACATTTTATATGGGGAATTGATTATCAGTCAGGGATTCTCCTGCAAGAACACTTCCCTCCAAAATCTTACTTGTTTAAAACAACAGGTGTTTCTTTCTCACTCACATCATAGAACCTTGGTGGATTAATAGAGGTTTCTCCTACCCATCCTCATTCAGAGACCCAGGCTAATGGGTCAGAGACGATCTCCAGCACTGCAAATCCTCCTGCCTGAGAGAATGGCAGATTTTTCACTGCCTCTTATAGCTTCTGCTCAGATGTGATGCAAATTAACTTTACTCACATTTTTTTTAAGCCAAAGTCAAACTGATGCTCAGGAGAACATCGATAATAATAATGATGTATTCTTTAATCAGGAAGAATGTAAAACTAATGTTTAGCATACCATAAGCCATTATAGTTTTTGAGCACAACACTAGGAGACTAGAGAAAGTGTTTTCCCACCTTTATTCCCAGGAACCGAAATTAGGACGAATATCTTTATATCTATATTGGCTATATGAGCTACATCTAGTTACATGAAAATATATCTACAGCCAATATGGTATAGAATTCAAGGAATCACAGGATACAGAATGTAAGATATCATCTAAGTTATTCTACCTTCAAGACATAATGATCACACTTAGTCACCACCAGCAGAAATAAAAAATTAGAAATTTAACTTAATTTCTGATACATACATCATATATATATGATATAAGGCTATATATATATATATTTAAAAATCCTAATAGAATATACTGAAGTATGTCAGGGACCAGGTGAAGGCTATATATATACAGAGAGAGAGCATATATATATAGCATATATATATATTGCATATATATACAAGGATAGCCTTGTACACATATATGCATACATATATGTGTATATGTGTATATATACACATACACGCATACATATGTCTATATATGTGTATATATACACATGCACGCATACATATGTCTATATATGTGTATATATACACATATACACACATACATATGTCTATGGGTATATATACACATATGCACATACATATGTCTATATACGTGTATACACATATACACACATACATATGTCTACATATGTGTATACGCATATACGCACATACATATGTCTACATACATGTATACGCATATGCGCACATACATATGTCTACATACGTGTATATATGCGCATATACACACATACATGTCTATATACGTGTATATATGCATATACGCACGTACATGTCTATATATGTGTATATATATGCATATACGCACGTACATGTCTATATATGTGTATATACGCATATACGCACGTACATGTCTATATATGTGTATATATACGCATATACGCACGTACATGTCTATATATGTGTATATATACGCATATACACGTACATGTCTATATATGTGTATATATACGCATATACACACGTACATGTCTATATATGTGTATATATACGCATATACACACATACATGTCTATATATGTGTATATATACGCATATGCATACATACATGTCTATATGTGTATATATACACATACACATGTCTATATGCGTATATATACGCATATACACACATACATGTCTATATATGTGTATATATACACATATACGTATATGTATATATACACATACATGTGTATATACACATGTATGTGTATATATGTGTATATACACATGTATGTGTATATATGTGTATATACACATGTATGTGTATACACGTGTATACACATATATATGTGTATACACGTGTATACACGTGTATATACACATGTGTATACACGTGTATATACACGTGTATACACGTGTATATACACATGTGTATACATGTGTATATACACATGTGTATACATGTGTGTACGTGTATATATACACACATGTATACATATATGTACGTAGACACATGTATACATATGTGTATGTACACATGTATACATATGTGTATATACATATGTATACATATATGTACGTAGACACATATATACATATATGTGTATATATACACATACACACATATGTATATATACACATACACATATATGCATATATGTATATATACACATACATGCATATATGTATATATACACATACATATATACACATATATACATATATACACACATATATGTACATATGTGTGTATGCATATATATATTTTTATATATATATATATTTTATATATATATATTTTATATATATATATATTTTTTATATATATATATTTTATATATATATATATTTTATATATATATATATTTTATATATATATATATATTTTATATATATATATATATATATATAGCCTTCACCTGGTCCCTGACAAACTTCAGTATATTCTTCTAGGATTTTTTTTCCAGCTGGTGAGGTGATGCTGCTGTCAGGATTGAGAAACTGATGGGTCTTATAATTGCTTTCCTAACTCATGTAACCACAGCTGCAGTGTTCATTCATAAATTGCAAAACGAACTCTTTACAAGTTTTCATACTGGTCATTTGCTTCAAAACATCCAGTACCAATGTGTTTGCAGATGTAGCACTATGAGAAAGAAAGGGTCCCTGACCTTGACCAAAGGCACTCAACTGGCTGTCATAAATTCTTGGTTTTCGTTTTCAAAAATCTTACATACTGTCATGATTCCCCGCAAAATCACTTTGCTCATGTAAGGAAACTGATGAAGCTTATTTAGTTTTAGAGTACTTCAAGAGGCTGAAATGAATTATAAACAATTTTAAAAATCATAATTCTATATATTTACTCAACACCTTTTTAATAAAATAAAGTTTAAACATGATCTATTGCTTAAAAAATGGTAGCTAAATAAGTTAGTGAATCTCCAGAAAGACAGGAAATATGCATGTTTGAGGAAAAACCTAGTGGAGTTTATAAAAGATCAATATATTAAGTCCCCAATAATTTTATTTTACTTGTTCTACATATTAAAAAATTTAGAGACAAATGAAAAACCATTGCTATAAGTATATACTTACAGTAATTTTCTCTGAGAGCTATTTTGTATGCTTTTCTTATCTTTCTATTATATGGTTTGACATTTTTAACTTCAAAATATAAAAGCATTTGTTAAAAGTATACATTTTGTTCATTTCTTTGTTTTAAAATATAAGTGCATATCCCTATTGGTTTCTGTTCTGTTTACTTCTACTAGCAACATAACCATTTGGAGTTTAAATAATTTTACCAAATGTAAACTCTTTAAATAATGTTTTAAGATATCAGATCACCCTTTGCTTTGTTTACCACTTTAACAGTAAAAATCACTGTACCTAAAGTTCTCTAACTTAAATGTAACTGAAAAAGTATCCTCAAGATCAAAAATCTATTTTTGAGGTAAAGTCATTTTCTTTACTTCCCAAGGTTTTTAATTTGAAATGGAATTGTCCCTAGGATTATAATACATTTTTGAAAATACACACACATTTTTTTTTTTAAAAAAGAGACAGCGGTTAGCCTTCCTATGGTCATTTTTTCTACATGTCTGGGCCCAACAGATAAAGCTTTGTGTAAATGTAAAATAATAATGTAAAATTATTTTTTGCTGTAGATTACAAGTGTTGGTAACTAAGCAGTCTGAGGGATATGAATTTTAATCTTTGTTACTTTAAAAGCATGATGGCTTATGCAGCACTATAATGACAATATTCCAATGCAGATAGAACAATGGTTCCTGTCTGGGGTTACTGGTGAAATACAGGGCTAGTCAAAAATACTTTTGACCTTAAAAAGATTATTATACCCATATCCTACTCCTCCACTCTTCTACTTACAACCAATAGGGGAAAATAATGGATATGAGAAAATATCTGTGCTGCAAACAACCTGAGACACTTTATGGAGTTTTCTTTATAAAGAATACTCTAAAGAATCAAAAAGACAGACAATACCAAGAAATGGCAAGGATGTGGAGAAACTGGAAACTCCACACGCTGCTGGTGGAATGTAAAATGGTATCGTCATTTTGAAGACAGTCCTGCGCTACCTCAAAAGGTAAAACGGAGTCACTCTATGACCCAGCAATTCCACTCACAGATACAGACCCCAAAGAAATTAAAAGACATGTCCACCCAAAAAGTCGCACAGGAATGTTTGTAGCAGCATTATTCATAACGACCAAAAAGTAGAAATCCTATGTCCAAATGCCCATTAACTGATGAAGGGTTAAATAACGGTGGTGTATCCATACAACAGGATGTTATTCAGCCATGAAAAGCAATGAAGGACTGACATATGCTACAACTTTGATAAACCTTGCAAACACTTATGCTAAGTGAAAAAAGCCAGATGCAAGAAGATCACATATTTTATGATTCCATTTGTATGGAATATTCAGAATAGACAAGTCCATAGAGACAAAGTAGATTGTTTGTTTCCAGGGGTTCTGGGACAAGAGAATGGGGAGTGGCTGCTATAGGGTAACAGGGTATTTTATGATGATAAACTTTTTTTTTGGAATTGGACAGTGGTGATGGCTGCATAAGTATGTTAATATATCAAAATACTGAGTGGTATGTGAATTTTGTGGTATGTGAATTATATCTCTATTAAAATATATTTTTTAAAAAAGAAAAACGCAACATAAAATTAAATTTCTGATCTAATGTTCAAGTGAAGAAAGTCTTTCTCTGTTTCCTTTCTTGAACAAAATTGGTAATAATGTCAATTACGACTTCTTCAAAAGCATATTTCATATTAACTTTGTTATTCTCATGTGGGAAGTGAAATTGCATTTCTTATTTTGATAAATCAAGAGGAATGGAACGCGTGTTCTTCTAGATGAATTTGTCCTTCTCCAATTCGTACTGATCTGATACCAAGAACACACCTAAGGCTACATGCCTTCCTTCTCAAATGACAAAAGCTTATTCATAGCTATTTGTTTATACAATGAAGTTTCAAAAGCCAACACTGTCCTCGAAATAATGTTACTGGGTTTCATAAATGTCAGTGGACAATTAGATGGTCTCATTCAGAAAGCTTTAAGCAAACGTCTAAACTGTGTTTTTTAATGTAACATTGAACTGAACTGAACTGAAATTGAACATACCTTAAGGCTAAAGTAGCCTGACAGTGAGTGAGAGTGTCTGTGTGCAAAAGATATATATAAAGAGAGAAAGAGAAACATATTTCTCCATGTACTTTCATTCATGGAAATTGGATTTATTATTAGTTCTAAAAAGACTAATAGCCCCTCATTCAGGGATCTCAGCTGTTTTTTAAATTAAGATGTGTGTGCATTCCAGACCACACCTATTCCAAAATTGACCACATAGTTGGAAGTAAAGCACTCCTCAGCAAATGTCAAAGAACAGAAATTATATCAAACTGTCTCTCAGACCACAGTGCAATCAAACTAGAACTCAGGATTAAGAAACTCACTCAAAACCACTCAACTACATGGAAACTGAACAACCTGCTCCTGAATGAATACTGGGTACATAACGAAATGAAGGAAGAAATAAAGATGTTCTTTGAAACCAATGAGAACAAAGACACAACATACCAGAATCTCTGGGACACATTCAAAGCAGTGTGTAGAGGGAAATTTATAGCACCAAATGCCCACAAGAGAAAGCAGGAAAGATCTAAAATTGACACCCTAACATCACAATTAAAAGAACTAGAGAAGCAAGAGCAAACACACTCAAAAGCTAGCAGAAAGCAGGAAATAACTAAGATCAGAGCAGAACTGAAGGAAACAGAGACACAAAAAACCCTTCAAAAAATCAATGAATCCAGGAGCTGGTTTTTTGAAAAGATCAACAAAATTGATAGACCGGTGGCAAGACTAATAAAGAAGAAAAGAGAGAAGAATCAAATAGACTCAATAAAAAATGACAAAGGGGATATCACCACCAATCCCACAGAAATACAAACTACCATCAGAGAATACTATAAACACCTCTACGCAAATAAACTAGAAAATCTAGAAGAAATGGATAAATTTCCTCAACACATACACTCTCCCAAGACTAAACCAGGAAGAAGTTGAATCTCTGCATAGACCAATAACAGGCTCTGAAATTGAGGCAATAATAGCTTACCAACCAAACACAGTCCACGACCAGATGGATTCACAGCTGAATTCTACCAGAGGTAGAAGGAGGAGCTGGTACCATTCCTTCTGAAACTATTCCAATCAATAGAAAAAGAGGGAATCCTCCCTAACTCATTTTATGAGGCCAGCATCATCCTGATACCACAGTCTGGCAGAGACACAACAAAAAAAGAGAATTTTAGACCAATATCCTTGATGAACATTGATGCAAAAATCCTCAATCAAATACTGGCAAACCGAATCCAGCAACACATCAAAAAGCTTATCCACTATGATCAAGTGGGCTTCATCCCTGGGATGCAAGGCTGGTACAACATATGAAAATCAATAAATGTAATCCAGCGTATAAACAGAACCAAAGACAAAAACCACATGATTATCTCAATAGATGCAGAAAAGGCCTTCGACAAAATTCAACAACACTTCATGCTAAAAACTCTCAATAAATTAGGTATTGATGGGATGTATCTCAAAATAATAAGAGCTATCTATGACAAACCCACAGCCAATATCATACTGAATGGACAAAAACTGGAAGCATTCCCTTTGAAAACTGGCACAAGACAGGGATGTCCTCTCTCACCACTCCTATTCAACATAGTGTTGGAAGTTCTGGCCAGGGCAATCAGGCAGGAGAAGGGAATAAACGGCATTCAATTAGGAAAACAGGAAGTCAAATTGTCCCTGTTTGCAGATGACATGATTGTATATCTAGAAAACCCCATTGTCTCAGCCCAAAATCTCCTTAAGCTGATAGGCAACTTCAGCAAAGTCTCAGGATACAAAATCAATGTGCAAAAATCACAAGCAGTCTTATACACCAATAACAGACAAACAGAGAGCCAAATCATGAGTGAACTCCCATTCACAACTGCTTCAAAGAGAATAAAATACCTAGCAATCCAACTTACAAGGGATGTGAAGGACCTCTTCAAGGAGAACTACAAACCACTGCTCAATGAAATAAAAGAGCATACAAACAAATGAAAGAACATTCCATGCTCATGGATAGGAAGAATCAATATCGTGAAAATGGCCATACTGCCCAAGGCACTTTATAGATTCAATGCCATCGCCATCAAGCTACCAATGACTTTCTTCACAGAATTGGAAAAAACTACTTTAAAGTTCATATGGAACCAAAAGAGAGCCCACATTGCCAAGTCAATCCTAAGCCAAAAGAACAAAGTTGGAGGCATCACGCTACCTGAATTCAAACTATACTACAAGGCTACAGTAACCAAAACAGCATGGTACTGGTACCAAAACAGAGATATAGATCAATGGAACAGAACAGAGCCCTCAGAAATAATGCCGCATATCTACAACTATTTGATCTTTGACAAACCTGACAAAAAGTAGAAATGGGGAAAGGATTCCCTATTTAATAAATGGTGCTGGGAAAACTGGCTAGCCATATGTAGAAAGCTGAAACTGGATCCCTTCCTTACACCTTATACAAAAATTAATTCAAGATGGATTAAAGACTTACATGTCAGACCTAAAACCATAAAAACCCTAGAAGAAAACCTAGGCAATACCATTCAGGACATAGGCATGGGCAAGGACTTCATGTCTAAAACACCACAAGCAATGGCAACAAAATTCAAAATTGACAAATGGGATCTAATTAAACTAAAGAGCTTCTGCACAGCAAAAGAAACTACCATCAGAGTGAACAGGCAACCTACAAAATGGGAGAAAATTTTTGCAACCTACTCATCTGAGAAAGGGCTAATATCCAGAATCTACAATGAACTCAAACAAATTTACAAGAAAAAAACAAACAACCCCATCAAAAAGTGGGCAAAGGATATGAACAGACACTTCTCAAAAGAAGACATTTATGCAGCCAAAAGACACATGAAAAAATGCTCATCATCACTGGCCATCAGAGAAATGCAAATCAAAACCACAATGAGATACCATCTCACACCAGTTAGAATGGCAATCATTAAAAAGTCAGGAAACAACAGGTGCTGGAGATGATACGGAGAAATAGGAACACTTTTACACTGTTGGTGGGACTGTAAACTAGTTCAACCATTGTGGAAGTCGGTGTGACAATTCCTCAGGGATCTAGAACTAGAAATACCATTTGACCCAGGCATCCCATTACTGGGTATATACCCACAGGATTATAAATCATGCTGCTATAAAGACACACGCACACGTATGTTTATTGCGGCACTATTCACAATAGCAAAGACTTGGAACCAACTCAAATGTCCAACAATGATAGACTGGATTAAGGAAATATGGCACATATACACCATGGAATACTGTGCAGCCATAAAAAAGGATGAGTTCATGTCCTTTGTAGGGACATGGATGAAGCTGGAAACCATCATTCTCAGCAAACTATCGCAAGGACAAAAAACCAAACACCGCATATTCTCACTCATAGGTGGGAATTGAACAATGAGAACACATGGTCACAGGAAGGGGAACATCACACACTGGGGACTGTTGTGTGGTGGGGGCAGCGGGGAGGGATAGCATTTGGAGATATACCTAATGCTAGATGACCAGTTAATGCATGCAGCACATCATCATGGCACATGTATACATATGTAACAAACCTGCACGTTGCACACATGTACACTAAAACTTAAAGTATAATAATAAAAAATAAAATAAAAAAATAAAAAACAAAAAAGCAGAAAACAAAAAACAAACAAACAAACAAAAAGATGTGTGTGCATCGAATTCATTTGAATTGTGATGGAGAGGCCGTGGCAAGCCCTGAGAGACCTCACTTACCCCTCCCAGAGCAAGGCAGATCCGAGCTTCCCTGGCACTTCCTGATGCTCTCCTCAGCTGACAGCGTGCAGGACTGTGGGTGCTCACACTTCTTCCCATACCAGCCTGCTTTGCAGTCACATCTTCCGCAATTACACTGTCCATGACCTTCACAGTGAGAGTGGCAAAAAATAAAAATGTACATAAAGATAATGAAGTTGGAATTAGTTTTCATTCTAACAGCAAATGTCACAAATGAGTCAGGATCTTGATGAACATAATATAACACATTAAGGCAAATGCACATTTTTCTCAAATTCTTAAATAACTGACTTATATGAATTGATCTTGAGGGGTAGAGAAAAGCAACAGATAAGATAAACAGTTTAGTAAGGCTATAAACTTCAAGCTGTCAAATTCCAGGTGCATGTGATTGTATTGGTTTGCTGGGGCCTTAAAGGAGTATTTGGGCCGGGCGCTGTGGCTCATGTCTATAATCCCAGCACTTTGGGAGGGCGAGGAGGGCAGATCACGAGGTCAGGAGTTTGAGACCAGCCTGACGAACATGGTGAAACCCCGGTCTCTACTAAAAATACGAAAATTAGCCAGGCATGGTGGCGTGCACCTGTAATCCCAGCTACTTAGGGGGCTGAGGCAGGAGAGTCACTTGAACCCGGGGGGGCAGACATTGCAGCAAGCCAAGTTCATGCCACTGCACTCCAGCCTGAGCGACAGAGGGAGACTCCGTCTCAAAAAAACAAAACAAAACAAACAAAAAAAAGAAAAAACGGAAAGGAGTATTTGGTGGATTTGGCAATTAATTTGCATGGAGGGGAGTCACAGGGAAGGACTAACAATGTATTTTTGAAGCAGGATTTTTTTTTTTTTTTGCTTTTTAGACTACTTTTTAATATATAAATGCTCCTTTCTCAGTAATTAATGCAATAAGTGAAATTAAAATCAGTATGGATATAGAAAAATTGACATTAACAGCCAAGTAGACATAATTAACATTTATAGAGCATGCTAACAAACAATATCAGAGCGAGTACATATTCTTTTAAGACTGTTTTTTTTTAGAGCAGTTTTAGGTGCACAGCAAAACTGAGAGAGATGTGGAGACATTCCATATACCTCCTTCTCCCTCACGTGCATAGCCTTCTCCATTATCAACAATTCCCACCAGAGAAGTACACTTGCTGTAACTGATGAGCGTACATTGACACATCACTATTACCCAAAGTGAATAGTTGACATTAGGGTCCACTCTTAGTGTACATTGTACGAGTGTGAGTAAACATATAGTGACATGAATTCACCACTCATACAGAGTAATTTCACTGCCCTGAAAACCCTCTGTGATCTGCCTAGTCATCCATCCCTCTCCCACACCTTTCCCCAATCCCTGACAACCTGATCTTCTCACTGTCCTCCATAATTTTGCCTTTTCCTTAATGTTATATAGTTGGAGTCATACAGTATATGTAGTCCTTTCAGTTTTTTTTTCAGTGGGTAATATGCATCTAAGATTCCTCTATGGATACATAAACTGTGGTATATCCAAAGAATGGAATATTATTCAGAGCAGGATTTTTTAAAATTAACCATTTAATGGATCGCTATTTATTAAGGTCTCACAACCACGGTCAAACTGGGGGCCATGAACTGACAAAAAGCATGAGATCTAAAATTCAGAAGAGGTCGCTCTTTTCTTCCCCAAGATTTATTGAGGTATAAGTGACAAAAAAACTGTAGATTCTTAAAGTATGTAACATGATGTTTAGATATGCATATGCATTGTGAAATGATTACCACAACCAAGATAATAAACATATCCATCACCTCACACAGTTAACTTTGTGTGTGTGTCTATGTGCAGTGAGAATATCTAAGATGTACTCTCCTCATACAATGCAAGTAGACAGTATTACAAACTATAGTAACCATGCTGCACATTAGATCTCCAGAACGTATTCATCTTATAACTTTGAAAGTTTGTACGCAAAGTCTCCCCATTTCTCCTACCCCTTGGCCCTGGGTAACCACCCTTCTACTCTTATTTCTAAGAGTTCAACGTTTTTAGATTCCACATATGAGTGAGATCGTGCAGTGTTTTTTTGTCTATGTCTGGCTTATTTTACTTAGCGGAATGTCCTCCAGGTTCATCCACGTTGTGGCAAATGAAAGGATTTCCTTCTTAAAGGACGAATACTATTCCACCAGGTATTTGTGTATATATAGATATATATATACACACACACACGTAAATATATGCATATTATGCATATGCATATCAAAACATCATGTTACATATATATCTCACATTTTCTTTACCCATTCATCTTACAACAGACACTTGTGTTGTTTTCATATCTTGGTTATTAGGAGTAATGCTGCAGTGACTATGGGAGTGCAGACAGCTCTTCAAGATAGTGATTTAATTTCCTTTGTACATAAATCCAGAAATTCCTAGATCGTATAATTCTCTTTTTGATTTTTTAAGGAAACTCCATAGTATCGTCCATAATGGCTGTATCAATTTACATCCTCACCAACAACATGGAAGTTTTCCTTTCCTCCACAACCCTGCCAACATCTATCTTTTGACTTTTTGATAACAGCCATCCTAACAGGTGTGAGGTCGTATTTCATTGTGGTTTTGATTTGCATTTCCCTATTAGTGATGTAAAGCACTTTTTTCATATACCCACTGGCCATTTGCATATCTTCTTTGGAAAAATGTCTATTCAGGTCATTTGCCCATTTTTTTAATCTGG
Source organism: Pan troglodytes (assembly GCF_028858775.2). Classification (NCBI taxonomy): domain Eukaryota; kingdom Metazoa; phylum Chordata; class Mammalia; order Primates; family Hominidae; genus Pan; species Pan troglodytes. The sequence goes on along the minus strand of NC_072412.2, from coordinate 107,201,785 downwards.
TTGTTTGATTTTTTCGCTATTGAGTTGTATGAGTTAGATATAGTTTCAACGTTTGTCCTCTCCAAATCTCACGTGGAAATGCAATCCCCAAAACTAGAGATGGGGCCTGGTGGGAGGTGTTTTGACTATGGGGGCAGATCCCTAATGAATGGCTTAATGCTGTCCTTTCGGTGATGAGGGAGTTCCTGCTCTGGTAGTTCATGTAAGATCTGATTGTTTAAAAGACTGTGGCGCCTCCTCCCAACCTCTTTTGTTCCCTCTGTCTTCCTCTCTCTCGCCATGTGATGCACTAGCTCTGCCTCTACTTTCAGCCATGATCAGAAGCTTCCTGAGACCTCACCAGGAACAGAAGCCGGTGGCATGCTTCCTGTACAGGCTGCAGAAATGTGAGCCAAAATAGACCTGTTTTTGGTTTTTTGGTTTTAGTTATTTATTTATTTTTTTGAGACACAGTCTCACTCTATTGCCCAGGCTGGAGTGCAGTGGCACAATCTCGGTTCACTGCAATCTCCATCTCCCAGGTTCAAGTGATTCTCATGTCTCACCATCCCCAGTAGTTGGGACTACAGGTGTGCGTCAACACGCCCGGCTAATTTTTGTATTTTTAGTAGAGACGGGGTTTTACCATGTTGGCCAAACTTGTCTACAACTCCTTTCCTCAACTGATTTGCCCACCTCGGCCTCCCGAAGTGCTGGGATTACAGGCATGAGCCACCATGTGCCTGGCCCAAAATAAATTTATTTTCTTTATAAATTACCCAGCCTCAGGTATTTCTTTGTAGCAATGCAAAAATGGACTAGAACTCATATATTTTGAATATTAACCCCTTATTGGATATATGGTTTGCAAATATTTTCCCTCATTCCAGAAGTTGCCTTTTCATTTTTGTTGTTTCCTTTGCTGCTGTAGAAACGTTTTAGTTCAATGCAGTCCCACTCATTTATTTTTGTTTTTGTTGTCTGTGTTCTGGTGTTATATCCAAAAAAAAATCATTGCTAAGACCAATGGCATGGAGTTTTTCTCCTACGTTTCTTCGAGTAGTTTTAAAATTTCAGGTTTTACATATAAGTCTTTAATTCATTTTGAGTTGATTTTTATATACAGTATGAGATAAGACTCTAATTTCTTTCTTCTGCATGTGGACATCCAGTTGTCCCAACACCATTTATCGAATAAACTGTCTTTTCCCTATTGTGTGTTCTTGTCATCTTTGTTTAAAGTCAATTGGCTATAAATGTATGGGTTTATTTCTATGCTGTCTATTCTGTTCCATTGGTCTATGTGTCTGTTTTTGTGTTAGTACCATACTGTTTTAATTACTATAGTTTTGTAATATAATTTGAAATCAAGAGCTATGGTGCCTTCAGCTTTGTTCTTGCTGAAGATTGCTTTAGTTATTTGGGGTATATTGTGGTTCCATGTGAATTTTAAGATTTTTTTGTTATTACTATTAAAAATGCTAGGAGAGTTTAAAAATTATTATATGTACATATTTATGGGGTAGAATCAGATGTTTTGATACATACATAGGTTGCATTATGATCAAATTAGGGTATTTCACATGATGATCACCTTATGCATTTATCATTTGTGGTAAGGGCATTCAAAAGCTTCTCTAATTATTTTCTAATTATAATATGCCATATCTTACTGTTAACTGTCCTCAACCTACTGTGTAATAGAAGTTGAACTTATTCCTGCTATCTGATTGTAACTTGGACCACAGACCAACCTTTCCCTATCCTCCCATCTTCCTCCTCCCATCTCTGGTAACCACATTTCAAACTCTCTGCTTCTATGATTTCAATTTTATTTTTAGATTCCAATTTTTTAGGTTTTGAAATAAGGTCTTTCTGTGTCTTATTTAACCTAACATGATGACCTCCAGTTCCATTCACATTGTTGCAAATGACAGGATTTCTTTCTTTTTATGGCAGAATTATCCATTGTGTATATATACCACAATTTTTTATCCATTCATCTGTTAATGGCCACTTGGGTTGATTCTATATCTTGACTACTGTAAATAGTGCTGCAATAAAGGGGTACAGATATATCTTTGACATATTGATTTCACTTATTTTGAATATATATCTAGTAGTGAAATTACTGAATTATATGCATATCACAGCTCTATTTTTAATTTTTGGAGGAACCTCCATACAGTTTTCCATAGTGACTATACTAATTTACATTTTCACCCACAGTGTGTCAGTGTTCTCTTCTCTACCTCCCTTGCCAACATTTGTTTTCTTTTGTCTTTTTTTATTATAATTCTATAATAAAACCGATTCTAACTGGAGTGAAGAGGAATCTCACTGTGGAGCTGATTTGCATTTTGCTGACAATTAGTGATCTTGATCATATCTTCATATACCTGTTGGACATCTGAATGTCTTCTTTTGAGCAATATTAATGTATTTTGCCTATTTTTACTTGGGTTGTTTTCTTGCTGTTAAGTTCCCTATGTATTCTTAATATTAATCCTTTGTCAGATATATAGTTTGCAACTATTTTCTCCCATTATGTAGGTCTATTTGTCATTCTTTTAGTTGCTTCCTTTGTTGATCGAAAGCTTGTCAGTTTGATGTCCTTCCATTTATCTATTTGTTTTTGTTGCTTTGCTTTTGAGGTCTTATTTTAAAAATTCTTGCCCACAGTAAAGTACTATCCTATGTTTTCTTCTAGTAATTTTGTAGCTTTGGGTTTTACATTTAAGACTTTAATGCATTTTCAGTTGATTTTTGTATATCATGAGAAGTAGTGGTTTAATCTCATTCTTCTGCATATGGATATCCAATTTCTCCAGCACCATTTATTGAAAATATTATCTTTTTTCCAATGTGTGTTCTTAGCACTTTTGTTGAAAATCAGTTGGGTGTCAGTCATGGGACTTTTGATAGGAATTGCAATGAATCTGTAGATCACCTTAGGTAGTGTGAATATTTTGACAATATTCATTTTTCTGATCCATGATCATGAGATATATTTCCATTTATTTGTGTCTTCAATTTCTCTCATCAATGTTTTATAGTTTTTGGTGCAATAATCTTTCACGTCCTTGGTTAATTTTATTCCTAAGTATATTATTTTTGACACGACCGCAGATAAGATTGTTTTCTTAATTTCTGTTTTGGTTACTTCACCGAAGCAGAATGTTATCTTATGGAGTCTCCACACTTTATTTTCATGCACTTTTTGAGCAAATACTACATGTTTAGCCTGGAGACCCTTAGAGTAAAACCAGTAACCTACATGGAGTTTACAATCCTTGAAGATTAGCCTAGTGTATTCCAAAGAAGTCAGAAAAGACATTGAATTTTTCAACACATGAATACACAGTTTGCAAAGAATTGTGAGAAACGGTGTGGTTTCGCAAAAATCGACCTACATTATCAATAAAATAATGGGTTCAAATCCTGATTCTGCTTCCTACAGAGTGGGGCTCGTCAAATGACCACATCTGAGTTTCAGTTTCTTCATTTTAAAAAGGAAGAAAATATATTATCAATCCACATTTCTTCGGAAGTACATTAAATAGTTTAAAAGCTACATAAAAAGGAGCTACTGGTTTTTGTATTCATCAGATCCCACATTATAAGCAAGTAGAGGAAAGCATAGTTTCAATTGAGCTTTCCATAATTCCTAATAAACATGAAGCTACTCATCACCGCAGATGCAGAACAAAGTAGATTTCTATAATTGCTGCAAAAATGCATGAAGAATTTTAAAAGTGGAATTACACTTTGTAAAAGTACATAGAAATGCTAACGGATGAAAATGCATGCTGTCTTTAGCATCTGATATTAATGTATATCATCCAATATGAAAATTGGCCTCCAGTGAAGACTAGACCATTTTACCAATATTCCTTGAGGTTTGCGGTTCCATCTTCTGAATTTGAAGAAACTGGACAATACACATATGTAGAAGCTTTTCACCATTTAACTAATTTTTAGTAAAAAAAAAATCACAAAATCATAAATCAAAGTGGAATGAGACATTAGGGATCACTGAATTTAAATCTCTCATTTAATCCCAAATTCAATTCAATTCAGATGCTCATTTGTTGATCATCTGCTATGTAACAGAGTCTATTTGACAAATAGACTTAAAGTGGTATCTCTAATATTCTAAAATATATTTTAGAATTATGTTGCCATAATTATCTGTTCTAGACCTCAGTTGAAAGGAAAAGAAAATTGTTGTTATTAATAAACCTACATGACATATGAATATGATTATTTAGACTTTACAGTATGGGAATTTTTGTAACGGTTTATGCTTATTAACAATTATATTTCATAGGTTGTTGGGTTCTATGGCTTTTGCCATTCATTCATCTCAGTTTAAGAAGTTCCCATTGGGCGTGGTGACTCACGCCCATAATCCCAGCACTTTGGAAGGCCAAGGCAGGTAGATAACCTGAGTTCAGGAGTTCAAGACCAGCCTGGCCAGCATGGTGAAACCCCATCTCTACTAAAAATACAAAAATTAGCTGGGCATGGTGGCAAATGCCTGTAGTTTCAGCTACTTGGGAGGCTAGGCAGGAGAATTGCTTGAACCCAGGAGGCGGAGGTTGCAGTGAGCCGAGACTGTGCCACTGCACGCCAGCCTGTGTGACACAGGGAAATTCCAACTCAAAAAAAAAAAAAAAAAAACAAAGAAGTTCCTATCTTTCTTTATTTCCAGCCCTCATGTAAGGTTAAGGACAAACATTGCAAACAGATCTACATTGGAAATGCCTAAATAAATAATGATTTTAACACATAAATATTTCACATTTAAAGTACAGTCAATTCTGTTGTTTCACAGGAGCCAATGGCTTTGAAATTCTTGGAGACAAGTGGTTTTATTTCAGCGACAGTTAGATCTGTTGTGAGGAAACTGGGCAAAGTACAGAACATGCTGACATTTGCGAGAGACTTGTTGACACTGGAACAATAACATTGCTTGTTGACACTTTAACAATAACATTGAAAACCAGATTGAAGGGGGAGAAAAAGTTTCTCTCCTCTTGAAAGTTTAATGGCTGTGAAGGTTAGAACAATACATCTAGCCGATGCGGGACCCGGGAAGTCCCTAACTGCCCAAGAGAATGTCACCTGCCACTAAGGCCCACCTGAATTCATAAGCAGTGACATGCCCCACAGGAGGATTCCCTCCCTGGGGAGGGAAAATAAAATAGAAACCTTGGGGACAAAGGCAGGTACAAAGGGAGACCCACGACTGAAGGGAGAACGTTCTTAAGTTGCATAGTCGGAATCCATGTTTAAAAGCAACCATTTTTTCCTATCTGAAGTCCATTCACATGTTGACATCTTTAAAAACATGTGGCAGAATAAAACAAATCCTAAAGGCAGAAGTTATTCAAAAGAGATTTTTAAAGTTGGAATCCTATCCAATTAGTAACAAAAGCCAGATTAGCTGTGGAAGCCTTAATAATTTTTTGTTTTTTAAGTTCAGATGCTCTAGACCTGCAGGAAGAAATCTTTAGCGGTCTTTCACCTTTATTCTCCCATAGGCATGTTCTGTTTTCTTATCATTTTATTTTTCTCAGTTTTTAATTCTCTCAACCTTTTTCCCCTAACATAATTCTATTATTGCAGCTTTATTTTTATATCCCATTGCTATTTCTGATGCTCTTCTACAAACATGAGGGGGAAAATACAGCCTATAAGCTCCCACACCTCTTTTCCCGTGTACTTAATGCAGCATCATGAACATTCTCCAGGATCATGCTTCTAAATGCGTGCTTCACCTCCAGGCATTGCCAACTATAAGCAAAGCCGGGAAGAATATATATGTGTCCTTACTTTGGCATGTGTGTGATGACTCCTCAATAATCTTCTCAATAACACACCTGCAGCCAATTGCTTGCACATTGGGATGAATTTAAGAGATTGTATCATTGCTGTGATTGGCTGAAGGATAAAAGACCTTAGCCCTAAACAGGAAAGTATCAAAGTGGGAGAACATTGTTTAGTTCAAGATGGCCAATGTTCCTCCTCAAATCATCCACTGATATGTCTTCTATGCTTTACCACCAGGATTTGATATTAATTGAACAAGTTCAAGCTAAGGAAAGAAGAGGTATTTAAATATGAGTGACATACATAAGCCATCCATAAAGAACGAAGTTCCTGAAAGTCAGTGAATGTATGGTAACCAGTTTAAGTGACAAAATAGTGGCACAGAAAGTGTTTGACGGTTTTATTGTCTGGGGAGAGTAGAACTGGTTTTATTGTTTGGGGAAAGTAGAATTTTCTAAATAAGATATCTCACTGTATATCATAGAAGAAGCAAGCATAAAAGTGCATGGATAAACTTTCTATAATTCTAGCCTACCATAATAAAAATGGTATCGACAATGGTATTGCCTAATTTAGATGTTTATTACAGATTAATTGACAGAGTTAAAACAGAAACATAACTTTTGCTTTTTCAGTAATAAAAATTATATACTACATATTTCAAGAAGTTAGTCATGTGCTGTCAAAATATATTTTAGAATATTAGAGATACCACTTTAAGTGAAACTGTACATGTCCTACAAAATCCTTTGTGATATTTAACTGGTAGAGTTTAAAAATCACTTAGAAATGTCAGGTGTTGGTACCAGATTCTCAGGCAGGTATTGGGCTTTTCAGATAAGACAGAAAATTATAAAACGAAATTGCAACTTTTCTTGTGAAGTTACCAGTTTCTCAATTCCAATTTTAAAAGTTATGCCAAAGAAGGAATCATTTGGTAGAGATAAAGTCAAGAAGATGAAAATGTTGGATTTTGCTATATAGAAGAGTTTAGAGATAATGGTATCTATTTAGCATGAAAACCCTTTAGACTGTCATAACATTACATCAGGTTTTTGTTTTTTTAAATAGACAAATAGTGAAAAGGTCATAAAAGAAGAAATCAGGAGACTTGTGTCCTTCATCTGATGTGCCACTATCTTTTCTGGGCCTTATCTCAAATTGCTTTATCTTTCAAATGACAGAACTAAAAAAAGATCAATTTGCCACATGGATCTGAAATGCAATGCTTCCATGCTAGTTTGTCAAATTTATGTGTATGTTAAGCCTGCAGGTTTTAGTTTCATTACTTCTAACCAGTATTCCTTTAAACTGTGTAGGCAGAAGATCAACAAAATAGAGATGAAAGATTCGGCATGGTGCTGTTTGTCTTGATATCGAACATCAGAAGAATTCAAATAAGAGAAATGCTCTCTAAAGACCTCTCTGTATGTACACACACGCGCATACACACACACACACACACACACACACACACTAATGGAAGAATACAGTGCTTGGTGTTGGTATAATCTACCTACCATAAAAATGACTGCAGCCCAAAATACCCATATGAAAAGGAAGATTTGCAGCAAGAGCAGCCATTGAGTGGTCCGAAGGCCATGCTGGGAAGGCAGGAGTTATTAAGGTTCTCAGGCCATTATAGGAAAGGGTGTTAACTAAACCTTTTCTTGTTTATTTGTAACTATTGTGTTCTTTGGAGTTATGCTATCCAAACTCCAGAAACAGGTGCAGGTGTTTCAGCACAGTGCAGTTGCATCTATTCCAGACAAACACTTCTCTGCTTTAGAGGATACTTCTTTCTTTTTAAAGGATCAAAAAATGCCCGTGAATTTGAATCTGATGTTAACAAGTCTGTTAACATGTTTACAAAGTAACATGAAGACCATCAATAGAGAAAAGCTTTGGGGAATAACTTAGATCTAGGTAGTACTTGCTATTTTTTTAAATTCAATATATTAATTTTTCCTTTCAAGAAAATGTGGTCTGGATATACTTAATCATTTCCTTTAGTTTCTTTCTTAATGCTTTGACAATCCACAGGGACAAATTTCACCACATAATATGGTTCTATCAAAATATTCCATTTTCCAAACTAATGTAACTCTAAGCCAAAACTTTCCTTATATTTTCATAATTTTCTTAGGCAGGGAAAGCTGAACGATAAAGTTTAAGGTCACATTGCAGCGTATTTTTCCAATTATGGGATTTGGGGAAATAGACCTGAGTGGTAAGTGGCCATTAGGAATAAAGCAGTTATATCAGAATCAGAAAGTAAATTGGGTGTAACAAACAGGACAGTCGGGACACGTCAGGATGCCCATTCATGCCCTGATCATTTCAGTCACACTCAAATTGTGTCAACCATATTGTCTTTGAGGGGTGCGTGTATGTGTGTAGTATAACAGTCATGTTGGTGTATAGGCAAATGAACATACACAAACACACATATTTTGTGGATGATGAACAACAGACAGGATTAAAAGAAGTAAATAAAATTGATTTATTTGGTGGGTGCAGAGACCATGTTTCAACATATTTGTGTTCCCTATATTCATGATGTGTTAGGCATAAAATATTTACATTTAAATGCATTATTGAACAGATAAATGGAGAGAATGGAAATGAATGAATAAAATGAGAATGTCAATTAAAAGAGCTAACTTAAACTAATCCATCCAGAGACTTCCCTTGGACTTAAATAAGACCAAAACTCTCAGGATGGCAAGAATAGGAGCTAAAAATAAAACTTCATTTCATCAGAGCCTTATTATATTCTAGTCTTGCATGAAAGACTAGAGAATATTGATGTCATTGGGTTACTTCTGTCTCATAACACAAAGGTATTAATATACTCAATAATCAACTATATGGCACTCTTCTTACACTGCAACTTAGACTGTTAATTAGGAAAAATTTAAAGACTAATAAGCATAATACCATACAGTATATAGAATTCTACAGATTCTGTAAGAATGATGAAATACTGCAGAGGTTGATGTCTGCTCCAGATTGTAATGATGTTCAGAGAAGCTTAGTTTTATTTTTAAAAAATCTGAGTACCCAGAGGACAGTTCTTCCTCAGAGAAATAAAGTAAAACTGGAGAATTGTATTTGCATCACCTGGAGATTAGGTTACATGAGTAGTCAGGCTATATGTGTTTTCAGATGACACTTTAATGGCAGTGTGAAATTTATCAAGTTACTTAATTTCTCTGAACGTATTTTCTCTTCTGCTAAACTATAGACAATAATGCCTCCCTCTCTGAGTTAGTGTGTACATAAAATGGAATGAGGTTTATAAAAGAACTCAGCAAGGGTCCAATAGGGTAGAGTCTCTGTAAATATGAGTTTCTTCCTCTTTCCTCAATTCCTCATTCTAAGTGTGGGAGCCAAGCTGTGGAAAGCTGGCCATGTTCAATTCACTTCAACCAGCGAATCATACAATCACAATAATAGATTGATGTTTTCTTGTTCAAACTACAGCCAATTGTGCCATCACCTCTTCCTACCCCTACCTGTCCATACCCACTGTGTGGAATCTCATAGGGTATGAAAGAAAGGAAAATGTGAGAAAAAGGAAAACAGGGAAGAGGGGTTGGAGGGGAATAGGTGAGGTGGAAAATTAGATTCCAGTGCAGCCTCCTTAATGACACTTCACCTGCTCAGCCTAGAGTAAGCACTCCAAGACTAAATGACACGCTGCGGGAATTGCACACAAGCTTACACAAGGATTGAAGTGTCAGTTCAGGAGTGATCACCCATCTTTACCCCATGACTCCACTCCCTCACAGTGAGATGGACTGGCTCACAGGACCCTGAATTATCGCTATAATGAAGTTAGTTTGAATTTTTCAACCCCAGTCCAAAATCAGGATCAACATCAGAATTACGGATTTCGCAAGAGAGTGAATACCCATAGGAAAAAGGGGCTCCATATCAGCAAGTCACACACTTACAATTTTAAAATACTGCCTTTTATATGCCTCCCTTATTTTCTTATTTTAAATTGTGTCATATCATGTTTATCTCAAAAGCAATCTTAAAATGACATTGCCGCCGGGCACGGTGGCTCATGCCTGTAATCCCAGCACTTTGGGAGGCCGAGGCTGGCGGATCACAAGGTCAGGAGATTGAGACCATCCTGGCTAACACAGTGAAACCCTTCTCTACTAAAAATACAAAAAAATAAGCCGGGCGTGGTGGTGGGCACCTGTAGCCCCAGCTGCTCGGGAGGCTGAGGCAGGAGAATGGTGTGAACCTGGGAGGTGGAGCTCGCAGTGAGCTGAGATCATGCCAGTGCACTCCAGCCTGGGCCACAGAAGGAGACTCCATCTCAAAAAAGAAAACGATATTGTCAAATGGCATTTCCTGAATGCCAGCATAGTTTTAACCACCAACTCTATGCTTACAACTTGAAATTCTCTTGGTTTAACCCTGACCCTGACTCACATATTCAACAGGCTGGGAAAAAATATAAACTTTGGCTTACCCTTTGCCCTCTATGCTGGAGATGTCTAGAAACAAACTTGACAGCTTCCTTCCATATTCCCTATTTCAGTAAATGGCACCAACATTTTCCCAGACACTCAGACTAGAAATCTGGTGATGACAGCACTCTATTGCCTAAAACCATCATTAGCTCCTCATTGCCTTTAGAATAAAACCTGGGTCTGCAGGAAGGTAAAAATCCCCCCAGTTCTTGTTTCTCAACCAACTTTACCTTTTACCACATGCTTCCTTAATTCTGCATTCTGGTAATTTCAAACTGAGTCTGGTCCTATACACAGATTCTATCCCTCTGTTCCTTCTGCTTGGAATGCCCCTCTCATCTTTCTTTACCTGCAAGCCTATTTTTTTTTTAGGATAAAACCCACATGCACTGCGATCCAATAGCCTCCTGCAATTCATGAGCCCTACATCACCACCACTGTGAAGAGCCATATCATCCTAATTAAAATCTCCAACAGGCCTCTTCCCCACTATTCTCATCATCTCTTTGGAACACAGACGCCACTCACTAGTCATGAGCTCTTTTATTACCACTGTGTTGACAGCAATGATAACGAAGAACATGAGCATGTATAATGAATAATAGAAAAAAATACCCTCAAGAGAATAGTGTTCACAAAATGTTTAGGAAATCCTCTGGAGCACAAGAGATTATCAGAAGAGGGAAACCCTTCTGCAATGGGAAGATTTAGCAGCAGGCTTTCCCCAGTCAGTCTGGAGAAGCCTTTGAAGTTGCACACTCATAATTAAATGGGACAGTTCTTTTATCTCCCTTTGCTGGCAAACTTTCAGGAGACCAGAGGAGTTTCTATCCATCTGCATGCACCAATGAGGCAGTCAAGCTTAACAAGATGTATATGTGTATGTGTCTACCTTATGGGTTATCAAATAGAACTGGACTAAAAATCTATAACTCCATTTTTGCTAAATGATACCTTTTCAGATAGATTTCTGACTGCTTTCTTTTTCTTTGCACTATTAGACATCCTGGACTTACATATTTTATTTATTTGCATTTAGATTGCAAACTCCATGAAGTCAAAGATCATGGCTGTCTCCTGTCCCCTACTGGCTCCTACTACACCAGTAGCCCAGATGTCACTCAGTCCCTAACAGACAGTATCTGCTCCACAGTATTTACAGTCAAAGATTTTTGAATCTACTAATCGATATTTAATTAGAGACTACATTGCAGAATATCATTAAAGCCTATCAAAGAGTTAATGCACAAAATAACCCTGAGCACTGTATTATCCTGTTTTGTAATACATTAATATAGGTGTCCTAATGGTAACTATCCTGTTCATTGTCAACAGCTCTGCTAGTTTTGTAGTCTCAGAGTTGAACTGAGTAGCTATCTAGAGCTAATGGTTCTCCTGGGTGAGGAATTAGACTAACTTTAAAAGAGTGGATGCCCTCTCATCTCTAGTCTTTGCCAACTTTGGGAATTCTCTGGAGGTTTTCCAAGTTACCAGTAGGAGCACTGCAAATATAAGATGCTTTAGAATACACATTCAGTTTCTTTTACAGGGTATGTGAGAATCAGAAATCTTGAAAACAGGGAAATATGCATTTTTATTTTTTATTCATTACTTTTTAAATTTTTGTGGGTACATAGTAGATGCATATGTTTATGGGGTACATGGGATGTTTTGATACGGACATGCAATGTGAAATAAGCACATCATGGAGAATGGGGTATCCATCCCCTCCAAGCATTTATCCTTTGTGTTACAAACAATCCAATTATACTCTTTACATTATTTAAAAATGTACAATTAAGTTATTGACTATAGTCACACTATTGTGCTATCAAACAGTATGTCTTATTTATTCTCTCTAATTGCTTTTTTTTTTTTACCCATTAACAAGCCCCACCTCCCCCTCCAGAAAAACAGGAATTGGAAGAGCCCTTACCTGAACAGAAGTCATCAGAATATCGGTCATAGACAGCTCTACAGTCCCTCTCATCACATTCACAGGTGTCCCCATGAATATCTCCCCAGTCCCCAGTCGGATCAACATCGTGACAGGTACATTCACCACATACACAAGTCCCTAGGTGGGAAGAAGAATTTTATAAGAATCCAGTCAAGAAAAACCATGAAAGAAAGCATTTCACATATCGCTTATTATTTTCTGTTTACTTTGTGTTTGAAAAAAACACATATATTCAGACAAAAATATTCTAAAAAGGAGAAACACCATCTAATATTGATAATAGAGATTCCTTAATAAACAAAAGTTATTATCTATTCTATAATTATGTGAGTTGGTGGAATGTGTCATTAGTATTATGTTAGTTTCCTTCAAAGATAACACTAAAACAATTTATATAAGATATAATCCTTTCCCTCAAGAAGCTTGCAATCTATTTGGCAAAAAGAAAGCTAATTAGAAAGAAAAATTAACAAACAGTAAAAACAATGTGCGAATATTTTGTAAACTAAGACATGAATGCTCTAAGAATTTGGAGAAAGAGGATCAATGAGGGTTGGAGTAATTAGCAGTGGATGGATTGGATATATAGGGATTAGAGGAAATGTTCTAGGAGACATTGGAGGTAGAACTAAGAGAAAGTCAAGAAAAAAAGACTGAGCAAAGAAGGGTAGGGATGGGCATAGGGACCCTGAGGTGCATGTTAAAAAAAAAAGACTAAGAAGTAAGGTTTGCTAGATCAGATGAGCCCAGATTATAAAGAATGTTGGAGATCAGATTGAGAGACATAAACTTGGTCATTTGCGGATTTGCAGAGGGAAATGCCCAGCTGTAAATCATGTTTACTCTGTGTGGATTATCAGTAACTGTCTTTAGGGCAACCAGCTAATCATTTGATAGAGACATAAAGTTAAATCCTTTTCTTACCTCTTACATCAAAATAAGTACCAGTTGGATTAAAGATTTAAACGTACAAAATAAAACTGTAGAATATGAACTAAACTCTTTTTATTCAAGACCCCAAAGCACAATTACTAAAAAATGAAATTGAAAATTTCCATAAAAATTGAAAATTTTGGTTGGAAACAAAACACTGTAAAAAAAAAGACTGATAAAGCTGAAACAAGTAGTTAATATGTCTGTAAAAGACAAAGAACAATTTCAAAAACATATAAATAAATCATAAAATTGAATATATAAAGGATTAATATGCCCAAAGTGAAATAGACAAAAGGAAAGAACAAAAGGAAATTTCATACAGAAATAATGATAGATAAAGATGAAAAATGTTTATCACTCAATCAACCACTACTAAGTGGGTAGCAGTGTGAGATCTTCAAAATAATCATGATTGGCAATTATTTTAGAAGTCAGATCGTCAGAGGTGGAAAATATTGTTGGATCCAGACTCGGTAAAGGTGTGGGACAATGGGTACTTTCTTGCCCTGAAGGGGAGTACGAAATGGTACAACTTTCTGGGTAGCGATTTCGCAATATGTACTTTTTATATCTGTGTTACTATTTAGACTTATAGCTCACTTTAATTAATGTACCCAACAGAAAGAAAAAGTACACACAAGTGTATGTTCAGAAATATAAAATATAGTTGTATTTATGTTTTTGAAAAATTACTAGTGACCGAAATATTGTTCAATGGGGAATTAGCGCAGTAATGGTACACACATATGGACTACCTAGCAATCACTAAGTAATAAATTAGGTTTTTGCCCCATAAATATGGAAAGATAAACAACATATATCATGAAATAAAACTGTAAAATTACAAATCAGCACGTGCAGTATGATTTGATTTTTTTTCTTTAATAAGAAGGAAATACAGGGATAGGGCAGCCATAAAAATGAATTTTAATAAATAAATACGGACTGAAAGCTCATGTATCAAAATGTAAAAGGAGGTTACACCTGGAAGTTAGGTTTATGGGTCACTTTCTTATTTTTCTGTGTACTCTACTTTATTATCTAGATTTTAAAAAATGAATATGCATTGCTTTCATAATAGGATAAATGAGTTTGGTCAGGAGGAACAGGGACTAGGAGCTATGCAGATGTGACGAAGAAGCAGCTTCTCAGCCATGTGTAAAGGGGTCCACTATGAAACTCAATAAAACAGATGGGCAATAGAGGACATTTGTTCTATTAATGCTTATGTCTGCAACATTGGTTTTTTGGCCCCTGAAGATGGGGAAAAAGGAAGACAAGATAGGTATGTGCAGGGACCAGTGTGTTTCTATTACCTATGGATGCAATGATGCAGAAATGCTTTCAGGGTAGTCAGGAGTATTATCTTTTGAGAAAAAAAAAATGACTCATCTCAGCACCCACTTCTGCCCTGTCTTCAAGTACCCCTGAATCTCAGAAGCTGTGAGCCTCGCTCAGGCAAGCTGCTTCCCATTCTGCCTCTGCCATAGCTCCAGGTCAGAATGCTCCAAGCACAGCAAAGTGGGATGCAGGTGGCTTAGCTTATGTTTCTGAAGGACATCGTCTCTCATAGCCAATGTAACTCTGCTGCAGAACCTGACCTTAATCCACAGCCCAACCAATTCCATTTTCCACCTCTCTCTTTTTGACAGCCAAATAGTCATTTTCCACAGTACCAGAGTTCAAGCTTCATATACTTACAAATGGTGACTGTGACCCCTACTGCATAAAAGGACTTATGCAGAAAACACATTGGACACAGGAAGGAGAACATCACACACTGGGGCCTGCTGTGATGTGGGGGGAGTGGGGAGGGGAAGCATTAGGAGATATACCTAATGTAAATGATAAGTTAATGGGTGCAGCACACCAACATGGCACATGTATACATATGTAACAAAAATGCACGCTGTGCAATGCACCCTAGAACTTAAAGTATAATAATAATAATAAATAATAAAAAGAAACCATAAGGTAAATTAGTATGATATATAGTAAGATTTAGTCCCCACAAAGGAAGACTTCATGATTTTGTTCCAAGTTCCTGCCTTTTTATTTATTTTCTCTATGTAAAGAAATGTGACACATTTTACTCCTCTATGTCAATTTCTGAAAGGTGGTATGCTACGATTTCTGTATTAGCATTATCTATTGCAATGCATTATTCATGTATAGAAATGAAAAAAAGTTTTCCAGCTATCTAGATTTTTTTAGTTTTAAAGAAGTATAATCACTTTTTAATGCCATTGAATAGGCAATGAAAAGTTTAGTATGGCTCTCTTTATCACTACAGCAAAGGGAAAATTAAGTATTTTCAAGGAATTTTAAAACTATGTTTAAACTGTTTGATTTTACATCAAAAGTTAGTTAACTACCTTTAAATTATAGTTTAGCAATATTAATATATTTGTTAACTTCCTTTGTAAAGTCAGTGTACATTTCCTATGGCTATTGGATACATACTTTGTATATCTATTGTATTCAATATCAAATTTTTATTATTGCACACGGAAGTTAAATTAGTCCATATCAAATCTGCATTTCAACCAAGCCTTCCATTTACTCATAATTAAGACAAGAGGGTTTTCTGAATTCTCTATGGATAATTAGATGCTCATGCTGTAGATGGTTCTGTTAGTCAAGAGACATTTAACAGAAGTATCTAAAGGAATTGCCTTTTAGCTGCACTGTGCTATGTCTGGAGGGCTGCCAAAGAAATTACAGTCCCTAAGTTAACTGTTTATTCAGTGAAGCTTAAAGAATGACAGCAACTTTCTTATCTTTCTCTTTTCTACTCAATAAAAAACAAGACAGAAAAGATTGTTGGGATAGTAAATGTTGATTTACATCAAAGTAAATGGTTAGAAGATAACTTCCTCCCACACTAGAGGAAATACACAGAAAAGAAGTGTTAACAATTAAAAGCTTTGTTTGCCTCCCCATTATGTAGTAACATGTATGAATGACACACCTCTGTTACTGCAGATTTTGCCATCTGGAGACGTGCATCTTCGCTTGCTTTCCCAGGGGGTGATATCGCACTGGAATTCACATTTATCTCCATGCCAACCAGCCTTGCAGTAGCAGTTTCCACAGTAACACTTCCCATGGCCTTTACCCAAAATGAATTTTATACAGTGAGGAAAAAAGCAACTTTCATAAGCAGAATTAACTTTCTATCTCTTTGTGATCATTTTTGCCTTCTGAAATACTGTCACAGCTCCACATTCCTTGCCTAAAATAATCAAATTATACAGCTTTCTCCAAACACATCATGGTTGTGCCTATACCTGCTTAATCATATAAAAAGAGCAAAGTGTCCTTTAACTTGGCCTAGACAGGGAACTGATTAAAAGTATTTTTAAAGAAATGACATGAATGACCATGACAGTCTATTACTTTTCCATCTCAAATGCACACATCAAACCCAAATATATATGAGCATTCACTCTAAGGACGTTTCTTGAATTAGTTATTAAAATATTTCGTTTGAAATCAACTATTGAGAAACCAATGGTGCATATTTACCTAGATAGACATTATGAATGACCAAACAACCCTTTAAAGCAGAAGAAATATTTCATCTTTTCACTCAACTGTGCCCCACAAGCTGTTGTGTTCCACCATGTGAAAGAGAGGTTTTCAGCCTAGTCCATGTTTAATCCTCATTTAGACAAACAAAATACCATGGGCCCTTGGCCACGCAATCAAATTCCCTTTCTACTTGTCAAGGGGATACAAATGACAGGTAAGGGCACTCACCATTTTGTGTCCAGATGCCCTCTTTCAGCTCCCACCTCTCTGTAACCTGTTACCTGCTCATCTGCACTTGCCTCCAAGCCATCTGTAGTGAATTATCGCACCATTGCTTTCATCATCCACATCTAGCAATCCTTCTGCAAATTCCCCAAAGATGGCATTTATCCCAAATTTTACTTCTTATACTCTCATCTTTGTAGTTATATCACCTAAGTATAAATGTATGTCCTTGTTCTTGTTTTGTTTTTAGTCTATTCTTTCTGTATTATAGGAGTTTGTGTTTTATCAGTCTATGGCTAAAGTATTTGTTCTTTCCATCTCTCTTCTCTTACAGCCAAACTCCCCAAAAGACAATGCAAAACTGATTATGAGACTACTTTTCATTGTCTTATAAGCATATTTATCATTCTAACACTATGGTATTTCTGGCCAATGGCAAGAACATTAATAGGACCTGTAAAACTCACATAAGAAGCAAGAAGTACAACAGAATATTCTGGTATCCTACGCTATTCATGTCCAGCAGATGAGACTTCCATCAAGAAGATACACATCTGAGAGACAGAGCCAGAGAGATGAACAGAAAGAGTGCTATAGTGAGACACAGAGAAAGAGACAGGGACCCAATGCCATGTTCTCTGTCTAAATAAGTTATAATTGGGATATTCAAAGAAAATCACTTGTTAACCTAAAAATCAATGACCATTTCCACAATGAATTTGAATTTTAAATTTGTTTACTTAAGCAAATGCAAAGGCTGTCAAGTGATTTAATCAGTACAGAATATATCATCTATATATCTTATTTATGAACTTAAAATGGTGTCTACTTGCACACACAAATCACATCCTAGTGATATATCACAGGCCTCAAGAACTCAAGGATTACACTGAAAAAAAAAGCAATAGTGTATATTAATTGCTTTTCTTAGGACTCAGGTTTGTACGACCCAATCACCTTTTTAGACTATGGAATTTATTTTCTCTGTAATTTCAGAAAATTTATACAGAAGGTGCAACATAAGTAAGGATTACTATATTAATAAATGATAGAAAATCTATATTTCTCACATCCAAATTCTTTGAATATTTATACAATTCAGTACTGAATTAGGGTTTTGTTAAGAAACCTTTGAGTTAGAGGTAAATAAGGAAGCAAAAATTATGTAACAATACACGTCTATGCAGGTATGGAAAATTAAACAAATATCCACATAACTCAAAAATATTGAACAAGACACATCTGAATAATTGAGATTAAAATGTGTGCTTTAGGACAATACATATTCCAGACAATAAACGTAATTCTTTGCTTTGTGCAAACTGATAGAGCAAGAAAATGTCTATTTGTACTGCTTCACTGATGAACTGTGGAATCATCTCTCAGCAGATTGGTTTCATGTGAATGACACATGGAAAGATTTACAATCCCAGGCAATGTCACCCCCAGAGGGTGTTTACTGCAGTGCTGGTGTCCTTGTTCAGAGACTTTGCACCATGAAATTGCTTAAGCCTCAAACAAATGGAAATAACAACTAGAAAGTTTGAAAGTTAAACATTTTCTGTTGTGTTGTTTCAAGTTACATTTTTCTATTGATACATGCAAATAGACTCGCTTTTGTGGTGTTTATCAACACACACTGGCCCCAAAGCATGTTCCCGTCTTCTTTTCTTCTTTTTTTTTTATCTGTAATAATTGGAAACTAAACATCAAGAGGACAAACACATATATTTGTGGATGGATTTGTCTAATTGATCTAATTATTTTGGACTGAGCCCTTTAAGAGAGAATTGTCTGAGCAGCATCTTGCTTAGGTCATTGGCTCGGAAAAATGAAAATAAGGTTTTTGTGTTTGTTTGTTTTATCCAGGTAGTTTGTACAGCCAGGAGATCAAGAAGGGAGGGCCAATCAGGCCTAAAATAAGTGTATTTGGATGACTCACAGGAATTGAAGCTACCAAAATGTAAACAAAAGAACAAGCTTGTCCTATGCTAGCCACAGTTTCTCAGGGTTCTCTGGTTCCACGTGGCCCCATTGGGCCCTAATCCTTCCAGAAAAACAATACTTCTAAAACTACCATTTCTGCACGCAGGGCAGTCTTCCTTCAACTGGAATCCCATGAGATAGGAGTGAAATATAAGTTCAGAGCAGAGAAAAATTTACCTAAACCAAATGATTCTCTCTGCTTCCTACTTTCCTTTTCCTACACCAGTCAAGGTTGCAAATGGGAACTCTGGGCACAGGCTTGCAGGTTGAGCAGAAGAGATGAAAACTGCAAGTGGTGAGGAGAGACTCCTCTTGTGGAGCTCTGAGCTCTAAGGCACTGGTGCAGTCATGAGTGGTGAGGCATCAGGAACATAGACTTTGGCATCACACAGACACGAGCCCAAATTCTACTATTATTGGTGGACTGACCCTGGGTTCGTTACCTAATTTATCCACGTCCCAGGTTCCACATCTATCTATGTAGATAAACATAATTCTTACCCTAGAGTGATGTTGTGAGACAAAACATAATGAATGTAAAGCACTTATTGCAGAATTTGTCACTAGCAAACATGCAAGAACTGCTACAACAGAAAAATGAATTGAGTAATGGTGGTACACAGAAAAGGTCATTGAAAATGTTATTTAAGTGTTTAGGGACAGAGAGGGGGAGGTAAACTCTAGGCTAATAACCCTATTGACCTTCATTGTCCCTGATAGGACATGAGACTCATGTTTTAGAAAGGGAAAAACAAAGAAATGAAAATGTACATTTAAGAGAGTAGGAGAAAGGAAAATAAAAGTGACTAAGGTGAGCAGAGGAGATGGTATTCTACTAGGACTACTTCAGAGCTATGCAGTTGGCCTGTTGCCATAATGACACAGCTCTCCTCTGGGGACAATTTGGCTTTGCATCTAAAAAGTACTAGTCTACTCTTAATGCCATAGTCTCACTCTCCTTATGTGAAATGTTTTCCAGATAAACATAGGTTTAAACTACATTAGTACACCTAGAGCAGAAATTTATGTAGAGATAAAAGAACAATGAAATAGGTGGAAAAAACAGGTACTTTTATTAATTTCTACAGAGCCAATATACATACCTCCACATATTTCTTCTGTTTCGTCGTCTATGCATTCTCTATCGTCACACTCACAAAATTTACCATACACAAGTCCACTTCCATCTGAATTATCACACTTACACCTGCCACAGTGACATGTACCTAAACCATGAAAACAAAAAAGACTGTTTGTTACATGCATATAAAATTATAATTAATGAATTTTTATACCATCTCTCTCAAGAGAGTAGATAATCCAAATCAATTTAATATTTCAATTAGATATTTCTGTGGGCATGGTGAGGTAAAGTACATGCTACTCTTTCTTGAGGTTATTTTAGCATGGCAATTATATTTTAGATCACACAACTATTATTATTGACCTCTAATGGTTTAATGAATGTAAATTTGACCTCTCCAAGTGCAGAGCTACTCCACATATAGCCATCCAACCAATGCATGAATGTCTTCTGATTACACCTGGGTCTGAAGTGAAATAAAGCAGCAAATTCTAAGCTTTGTGAGGGAAGCAACCTTGCTTATCTTCCTCACCAGTATTTATTCAATGTTTTGCACTATGTTTGAACATACTATTTATATAATAAATATTTGTGGAAATAATTTATTATCAAATGCATAAATAAAAATCATATGTGCCCCTGATAATTTCTCCTCCTCAGCATTAACTTATACTGATACACATGTCCTTACAATAATGGGACAAGAGTGGATTTCCTTAGGCATGGATTGCTGGTAACTCACCAGATTCTCAGGGGACCTCCATGTTAGAGAGGCATGGTAGTCATCTAGTCTACCACGAGCCATATACTCATCCAAGTCTGAAGATTCTACCACATACCCCAAATGTAATTTCACCAACATTAATATTGCACTCAAACAATTTTGAGAGGTAGAATGCCCACTTGAGAAATTTCCTTGTTAATTTATCTATTTTGAGTTTTAATGCTCATCACAGCCATCACCATGTATCAACTGAGACTTGACCTCTCAAAAGAAACCACCCTGGACTCTGAAAATCCAACGGGAATCAAGTCAGCCATAACCCTCCTCTCAGAGTTTTATATGAGCAAAAACCAATGTGATAAAATAAATACAGAAGTGCAAAGTGTTGCAGAAGCACATAGCAAGGGGATTTAACTGAGACCAGTAGGTCAAAGTCAGAGTCCCTGAGGAAGTAGCTGAGAACTAAAAGCCAAGAGAAAAAGCATAGCTAAGAGAAGTGAGATGGTGAAGAGGCTTACTTCCAGCACCAGACAATAGCACAGGCTCTGCAATAAAAGGGGAAGTGAAGGAAAAACACCACATGGGATTGAGGTATACAGAACAGCGTGAAAAGTGGCATGAAATGAATAAAGCAACCTGAGGTGCAGTTCATGGAAGTCTTATAGGTCATGTTAAAGATTTCCAGCTTTAATCCAACAATAATTGGAAGACATAGAAGCAAGGGAGTCCTGTGATCATGTATGAATTTTTACCAGATTACTCTGGTTGTCATGTAACAAAAACTAGATGAAGCAATAGCATAAGAGTGAATGAACTGAAATGAGGCAAAAGTGGATGCAAAGAAATGAGTTAAAAGGCTGTTATATTTGTCTGCAGGAAAGAAGACAGTGGCTAGACACATGATGCGATGAGTTTAGAATGGAACAAATACATTTGGGGATATTTTTAGGAGAAAGAGTAGAGGGCATTTGGTGACTGAGTGTAAAGGGTGAAGGATGGGAAGGAACCAAGGAAGCTGTTGATAATTTGGTTTGAATTACTAGATATTAGCAAATCTATATGTGATCTATTAGAAAGAGAATGAACTTGTGAGTAAGGTAGAGCTGTAGCTGAATTCCGAGTTTTAATCCTCATGAGCTATGCATTTTTAAAGGCATTGCTTTCATTTCTAATTCCCAGATTCCATATCTGCAAATAATCTCTGCTTCATAGAACTGCTGCCAATACCAAGTGATGAATATGTACCCAGTCATGTTTCTAGAAGCACTGCTGCACCTAGTACATAGTAGGATTTGAGAAAATTCGGGTTCTTCCTCTTCTCCCATTAAGATATAGAGTATATTCATCATATTTACAAACATTTTCTCCGGAAAATATATTTATGGATGCTGACAATATCCTTGTTTTCATATCCTCTGCATGATTCGGTTACCCAGATCACTTGCAAGTCACTATTATCTATAAATTTTTCACTCACAGTTACATATAAATGGTGATTTTGCAGAATTTATTTTTCTATCTTGCAAATACTCATGTGAATTTTCCTGTTATTAAACTTCATTTTATTGCATTTTTCCCTAAAAGCTATCTCAATTCATAAAAGTAATTTGAAATCTAATGCTATAATTTATGCTATTGCTTCATCTAGTTTTTGTTCTCTAATTATCACCCTTCTTTTTCATTTTCACATTTATTCATCCTGTCTCTCAACCACCCACATATCCAGCCATTAAGCTTTCTTGTTATCTGTTATGTTGTTTGCAAGGAACTAAGTGCTATAGAAAATAATGAGATGCTTAAAATTAAGTAAATCATAGACCAGGAAGAAAGAGATACCCTATTAATACATTTTGTATAGCATTTGCCACAAGTCTATTGCAAAAGCCTTTGTGTCATATGTTTTCTTGTTTTATAACTACAAATATAAACCTATACAAATATTATACATGTAACCATATATAATATGGGCCTCTCATACATAATATGAGAGCAGGAAGTCACTTGGTTAGGGCTGTGTATGAGGAAGTTTTTTCAGGAAAGATGGGAAGGAACAGCCTCTGCCTCCAAATTCTATGACTCCTCACTGAAGTCCCCCATAGGCAGCTCCCTCTCATCCACACATCGGAACCATTCCCGGCTGATGTGGGAAGTTTACAACAGCTCAGAGACTTCCTGTCTCACCCATAAAGCAGAATTCACAACGGAGCCTCCAAGACATGGCATATGGACGCCCAGGCAAAAGCTCCAGACTCCTGTGCTCATGCTATGACACACAGCTTCTCTCTCGTGGTTGCCAGTTAACTCAGCCTCTAGGATTGGTCTTCTGCCTTACACTTGATGATTTTTAGCTCTCATTTCTCATAGTGCCCAATAGAACTGACTCTCTCTAGGATGACTGACCAGACATGTACACCAGCCCACACCCCTGTACAGTGGTGCCAGGGCCTCACCCTGCTCTGCACACTGGACCTCCCTTCTACTTTTCCCACAAAGTTAGCCTCTGGAACACTTTGGTCCCCAGCTCTGCCTCATTCTGCCCTTCAGTCTCATTCCCCAATCCATTTAACTCCTCTTCCCCTTCTGCTCCAAACTACTTCAGAAAACCACACTGTGATATGAAAGGGAAGGATTAATAGAGAGACTTCATAGGCTAATGCAATTTGGGGGAAATGGTCCTGAACTCGGAGGGTGCAAGTGGGTATTAAAAGAAAGACAGGTGAGAATGAGACTGCCAAAGTAAACATGAAAGGCTTAGATATTTCTACAAGAGTAAATGAGACAGAAAAGATTAAATGTAACACTGAATATAAATGTATCTTTTGGCCAATTGCATTTCTGGTAATTTGCCTTGAATACACACCTCCAAAAATATAAAAATATATGTGCACTAGATCATTCTGTGCACTATTATTTACAATCCAAAATACTGACTACTGTCTAAATGCTCAAGCATAAGAGCTTGATTGAATAAATTACATTGCATACATAGAATCCAGTCCTGTGCTTTTGAAAAAATAAAGAGAAGGATTTCTATGAACTGATTTGGAGTGAATTCCAGGAGATTATGTTGAGTCGTAAAAGCAGAGTGCAAAAGAACACATGGAATGAAAGCACAACCATTTGCACAGGAAAAAAATGAGAAATAATAACACACAAATATGTCTATTTATCTTTACACAAAAAGAAATACATGCACAGAGAAGGAAGAGAGCAATAAAGTTGGTTATCTATAAGGTGAGGGTAAGCAGGGTGCAAGGTTTGAGGAAGAGAGGGATGATTCTCTGAGTATACTTTTCTGCATAGTTATGACTTTTAGAAGCATGTTAGTGTACTATACATTATAAAATATATTAATACAGATGGGAAGGAATTATAAAACCTAAAATTGAAAGTGATCTGAAATAAATAAGCTAAATTGTATTTCAAATGAGTACCATAACCACACTAAAAGAGAAGAAAATAAAATAAGTCTGAGTGACTTATGAACACATCATTCAACTACATACCCCAATCTTGGGCATGATTGAGGTACAGTGAGTGGGGGGAAGTAGAGAGGGGTGGACTGCAAATCCTAATCTCTTTTGGTACATTTGCTTGGTTTAGTGGTGTGTCTGCAGCACTTCTAGAAGTAACTAGAGATGTAGTATAGGATTGAGCAAATAAGTATATATGTTGGAGGTATTGGGAGCCAGGGTTCTCCCTGTGAAAATGGGACATGCAAATATGGAATGAAGAAAACAAGAAGTAATCCTGTGAGGTTGGACTGGAATTAGATGCACTGGTGTAAATTCATGATTTCTAAAATATGCATGTATGTGTATGTGTACATGCATATCTGTGTGCAGGTATGTGTATATGTATTTGTGTGTATATGCACAGGCATATATTTACTAGTGTCAAGATAAATTAAAATGGAGACAAGGCCTAAAGAACCCCTGAGCAGACTAAGCCAGTTAGGCCTCATAAATGATCCTAACCTTGCCTGACAGGCAAAAATAAGTGAAACTTAGCTTCAGTTTTTTCTTATAAATGTCTACATTAAAGAAGAACAGAACTTAAGTTTAACCAATCAGAAGCAACCAACAAACTTATAATTATATAACTAGGGACTTTCCAACAGGATAGACTAAATAAGGCAACCATATAACATTAGCCAATCAACAATTTTTCTTTGCTTTCTTTTTCTGTTCACCCTATAAAAGCCTCCCACTTGCATTCCCTCAATGAAGCACCTGAACCACTTCTGATTTGGAGCTGCCTGATTCATGAATCATTGTTTGCTCAGATAAAATAAAAATTGTATTATGCTTCAATCTACTTTTTTGACACAAGCCTATTTGCAGAAAGGGCCAAGAAGCAAATACCCTCCAGTGGAAATAAGTATCCCTGTGCCCACAATTTTTATTCAAATACCATTTTCACTAAAAGGAATCAGGGCTGTTTGGATAAGTGGATGATTCCAAAGGTGCAGTGAAGCAGGTCCAATATGACCCTGGAATATGTTATTATGCCAACAAGTAAAGAATTGCAAAAACAAAACAAAAACAAAAACAAAAGGCAGGCATGTCACAAAAACACAAAAGCTAGCCTGATGGGCTTTAATACCTAATCTGGAAAACTCTGTGCACCAGAATAATTATGTACAAAATGAATAACAAATCAATGAAATAATAAGAATTGTGCTTCTAGACTGATAATAAGTCACTAAGTAAATGAAATATCAAATAACTGGTAAATGAGAGAGGAGGATTCCTGTTTGTGATGGAATCCTGAGTGCCAACTAGTCAATTCGGAGAGAATGTTACAGTTCAGAAATCATCATTTTCCAGTCATCATTGTCAATACTGTGTCAGGTGATTGTCATCAGCGGATGTTAAATCTGGGGTAATTTTAGTGAGGAATGTGATACATGTATGGCTTTAAAGTATTTCCTCATAGAATGCACATTTGTGAAGAGGGTAAGTCAGAAATAACACAGTTAAGACACCAGCCAACACCTTGACCAGCTCATCAAAACTGACATCACCAATATGAGCAGATGGACATCATGTGCTTCCAGATGAAACATTTTGAGAACACAAAACCATTTCTCTAGTGTTTTACCTAAGAATATGTATTATGAATCTAATCATGGCAGGGGAGACATCAGACAAATCCAAGATAAGTACACTTTTCTTTTAATAAAATGGGGACAACTTTCTTCACAAGTTTCAATGCTCTAAAGCCAAAGTCTGTGGAAATGACCCAGATTAAAGAAGACTAAAGAGAGATATAAACATAACATTTTCAATAGTCTGAATCCTGTAAGGAGAGGAAAACGCTATACAGGATATTACTGGGTCACTTGACTAAACCAGGTTATGAATAAAGGTATTGCATCCATGCTTAAAAAATGAGAGAGTACAGATGTCCTAGAAATGCGTTTATATTGTATCAAATATGTTTTATCATCTACTGAAACACTTCTGTATGTTTTCTCCTTTAAGATATGTTAATGTGGTGAATTACATGTTTAGATTCCTTAATATTAAACATCTTTAGAATCCTAGACTACCATATTTGATTATAATGTTCTTTAAAAAAAAACCCTAAATTTGATTTGCAAACAATAAATAAATAAATCCCAAAATAGATTTCAAACCCAAAACAGAATTCAAGTCTTGTTACTGAAACAAGTTTGAAAAGAATAATTTTTTCAAGATGAAAGACGCTATGGGGCATGCGCGCGCGCGCGCGTGTGTGTGTGTGTATGGAGGGGTGGGTGTTATGAATTGGAAGTAGAGAAGTGTGTGTGTGTGTGTGTGTGTGTGTGTGTTTGGAGGGGTGGGTGTTATGAATTGGAAGTAGAGAAATCCTACTAAGAAGAAAGAAAGACTGAAGTGCTAGAGAAATATGAGAACATCATGAACACAGAAAGGGACCTAACTGCTAAGACCATTTGTCATGACCCCCGACGGATCCACTCACACCTCGCTTTGGATATGGTCTGATTCCTATCAGCAAAACACCTTTAACTGAGCTCAGTCTAAAACACACAATCTGTTGCAATCAGACTGTGGGGAATTCTCAGCTCTGGTTAGAGATGGGCCCTACCAACAATGTGAGCTTCAGGAAGAAAGGTACTCATTCATGAAGTCAAATCCTCACCTTTAGCATTTAGAGCAATGGGTCACACACTCATCTATATTAAAATCACCCAGAGAGCTTTAAAAAAACCACCAACGTCAAGGCCACACACCAAAGCACTTGAAACAGAACCTCTGGTGTACTACATGAGAACTGACAGTTTATTCCTTTCTCCTTGGGATGCTGATGTTCAACCACGGTTGAGAAAATCTGATTTTGAGGCTTCACCTGCCCAAATGTAAAAAGAATATTTAATTACGGTAACACTCGCTAAATACCATTGAAACCTAAACTGCAACTCTTTTATATGATTTTGCTAATAAATTTTAACAGCATCGCTACAATTTTGTAAAAAATATTTTCAAATAACTTCTATGAAATAAAAAATATTTTGATCAAACAAAAAATCTTTCTGTGACTATATCCTTCAAAGAGCTTTATAACCAGTATATCTGAAACTTCTATCAAATTTAAAGTATTTGGTTCTATTTTGCGAAGGTAAAAATTCAAAGCACCCGTGATCTGTAACAGAAAATAATTAAGTCGGTTTATATAAATCCTTTTTAACAGATGTAATCCGGTATTCAATATCATGGCTCACAATTTACATAAAATGTTGTTGGGGTGTTGTTTCCAGTGAATATCCTGCTAGAAGGAGGCATTTGGAACAGCTGGAAAGCATCAAACTTGCCAGTCTCAGCAAGATGGCATTTTTTTTCTATTGATTTATCTGAATTTCACTTCTAAAAAACATACTCAAAAGCAGACTCACTCTGAGATTCAACATTTCTCCACGCCCACATATTTCCATTAAAAACAAAATTTGATTATTCCACTTAACAATTTTCACAGGGTATACTTCTTACCTGCATTAGAGCAGATGATGTCTTGTGAATTCTTGCACATTTGGTTACTTTTCTTCTTTGTCAAGTCACAGTTAGTTGGGTACTGGCAAGCATCCCCATACCATCCCTGGTCACACTTGCACTTGCCACAGTCACACTTACCATGGCCTGGGGATTGAACAACATCTAGTCAGACTCAAATTGTTTTCCAAAGATAACCACTACTGTAACACATACTCTTAACAGTGACATTGATTTGGGACTGAGCTATAATAAATTGAAACTCATGTATATCACAGTGGCTGAGGGGTAATGCTATTATATAAAATGCAATGGAATATGAAAATTTTATTTCAATAATCAACCGATAAATTATAAAAACATTAATTTATAAAGACATTAGGATAATACATAAAAAAGCCTAATAAATCACAGGGTCAGAAAATTCAGCGCTGAAAAACCATTCTATCCAGCATCTCAGTATTTAAGAGACAAAAGTCCAACGAAAAAATACTTCTAGTTTACTGTATTTTACATAACACATTAAACCACAAACCATGAATAAAGACTCTTACATGAAACTCTACTAAACTAAACACTGGCCTTACTGTTAACTCGAATTAAGCATGTAATGAAATTTATGGATAAATTAAATACCAACTTCAGTAATATGGACATAAAATACGTATATATTTTGTTTCATATTCATCTGCCTCCACATAAATTTCTCAATCTTTAATGTTCTCAATAGTCATTTTGCTTTAATGCATGTTGTTTTCATTGTTGTGATCAGTAATGTTATTAAGTCCTGCTTGATGAAGCCTACAAATGTTTTTATTGATTGCACATTAGTCTGACAGAAGTGCAAAACATGTGCAGTACTTGGTCCTTGTCCTCAAAGAATGTACAAACTTCAAAGTCAAGGCTAATATACAAAGAAGCTGATGTGATTGTCAGCCAGAAGTGATTGTCACCTTGAGTTAAACTGAGCGATAAAGTCTATGACCTATAGACATAACAGCGGAGACTTTCTGGACTTCCTTGACTGTTAACTGGCCCTTGAAAGTTGAGCAGATTTTGAATGGGTTACAGGAAGAGTGTACATATATTACTCAATACAATACTACTATGTCTAAATGCCTAAAATTCATAGGCCACATGAAGTCATTGATCTGATTCAACATGGTAGCTGAAATCCAAGGGATAAGGTCCAGATGGTTGGTCAGTATGAATGGCTTGGAGGCTGCCCATTTGGGCATGTTTGGCAGAGCCTGAATCTGTGATTGGTTGTGACTTTAAAACTGCTCTTTATGTGGACCAGTCCATGTAAATGTTCCTATTTCTGTTGCATTTATAAAATTAATTATTCTATTTTATAACCAAAACCTTGCAAGTATTTTATTAGGAATTCATTCTATTCAGCACACATTACTCCCTCAAATTGACTGCATCATTTTGCATTCCTGCCTGGCCCTACAAAATATTGTCAATCTTGCCCAACTTGGTATCATTTTTAAGCATAAGTGATCTCACCTGTCAACCACCTAGCCTATTTATAAAAGCATTAAGCCAAATTCTTGCAGTGGTTAAGGCTCTTTGATAAATCAACTATCTTGGAAACTGTGTTGACTCTTTAATAACATTAATGTATTTGGTTGAACCATATGGAATTGCCGCTTTCATAAGTTGAATATCAGTTGTTTCTTATGGTTCCACACCAATAAACAGTAAAGAAAATAGAAATGATTTAGAAGATAAAGCATTATGGTAGCAGTAATTTGGTGAATCAGGAATAAAAGACTACTCAATGTGATTTTTAAAATTTTATATTAAATAGGACATCTTAGATCCTAAAGTATACACAGTAGAGATGGGAAATAATTTGTGGGTCAAAGGAACATCTTTTTAAAGGTGAGATGGTTAAAAATAGAAAGAAAGGGGGAAAATAAACAAAATGTATACAGGATAGGGAGAGATCCATCCCTTCCAAATTGACCCAATGAAGCATCAATAGAAGCAATATTCTAAGTTGCTTATCCCCTGAAGTGAGTTCATGGAGGCTCAGTTTCATGAAACTCTCTTCACAGAAGATTCTAGGGTAAAATAAACAGAAAAGAGTCTGCTATCTTCTGTTCTAATGTGTCACGATATATATCAGCACACTAATGAGCCTCATATGTCCTATCATGAAAAATATTTTTAATTTTTTTAGCTTAGAATTTGCAAAACTTTGGCTACGAGGCCCCTTTTCTCATAACCTGTATTAGCATCTTAGGCACATGCTTAGACTAACACTGTGTCAGACACTGTAATGTGTTTTCAGCTTCTTCCTTAGCATCTGTTTGGAGGCAAAGATGACAGCTAATGTCAGACAGGGCCACCTGCCTTTGCATTCTTTCTAAGCTTTATGCCCAGTAAGGGTTCCATGATTCATTTTCTTCCATTTAGGAAAACTCATTGAATAGGAATTGATTTCTGACTGTCAAGAATTATCAAATAGCCTGTGTAACCTTGTTTAAAGATAAATATATATTTAAAAATAGTATTCAGATTATTGTTTACAATTTTTTCTAAGGTTAGTAAGAGCTTTAGCAGACCTCAGGGGATTAGGTTGCTATATTATTGTGGCAAGGTAATCTCCATTACAGTGTCAATAACATGGCTTCAAAAAACACCTCATTTTTCAAAATAATTTATTTGTTATGTGTTAGTTTCCTGAATCTTCCATAACAAAGCACCACAAACTTGGTGGCTTAAAAAAACAGAAATTTATTCTCTCACAGTGATGAAGACTGGAACCTGAAATCGGGTTGGTTAGTTCTGGAGGACCTGAGGGAGAAACTGTTCCATGCCTCTCTCTCAGTTGCTGGTGGTTGCAGGTAATCTTGGGCATTTCCTGGCTTGTGGCAGTGTAACTCTGCTCTGATGATACTGCATATACTTTCATATGCTTATTTGCAATACATCTATCTTCTTTTTTTAAATTTTATTATTATTATACTTTAAGTTTTAGGGACATCTATCTTCTTTTGCCCATTTTTGTATTGAAATTTCAGAGTCATTTTTTATATATGACTATATAACATATATAATTATATATACATATATGTACATATACACATACATATATACCTGTGTTTCTATATATATGTTAAAAATTTATATATACATGTGTATGCATGTTTATCCTGGATGCAAGTTCATTGTCATATATATGTATATATGAAAACATATATATATATCAACATATACACATATATACATGCATATCCAGGATACATATATATGTACATAAATTGTTATATATACATATATGTACGGATATATATGTATATAAATTGTTGTATATACATATATATGTGCGTATCTCCTGGATAGAAGTTCATTGTCACAAATGTAATTTGCAAATATTCTCTCCCAATTTGTGACTTGCCTTTTGTTCTATTAA
Organism: Pan troglodytes; assembly: GCF_028858775.2. NCBI lineage: Eukaryota > Metazoa > Chordata > Mammalia > Primates > Hominidae > Pan > Pan troglodytes. The sequence continues at coordinate 107,170,610 of NC_072412.2, read as the reverse complement.
CAGTATCTTTTGAAGAGTAAAAGGTTTTGATCTTAATTAAATCCAATTTATCAAGTTTTTTCTTTAATAGTGGTTTTTGTAGTATCTACTTGAAAAACCTTTGCCTAACTCTAGGCTTATTCTTGTGCTACAACCACAGTCTTGATTACCCTAATTTATAGTAAGTATGGAAATCAAGTATTCTGAGAACTCCAACTTTGTTCTTTTTAAAAAATTATTTCGGCTCTTGTAGTTCCTTTGATTTTCTATATAAAGTCTAGAATCAGTATGTTGACATCAGCAAAAAAGCTTGCACAGATTTTGATAGGGATTGCATTGAATCTATAGATAAAAGTAGAGAGAATTGCCATCTTAACAATATTTAGTCTGTGACTACAGTGAAATACATTGGTTGATTTTTTAATGTTGTACCAGCCTTGCATCTTGAGACATACCTCATTTGGTTGGTAGTAAGTATTATATTTTTATGTATTTCTTCATATAGTGGATTCCATTTGCTAATATTCTATTAAAGATTTGGTGTTCTATGTTTATAAATCATACTGGCATGCAGTTTTGTTTGTTGTAAGGTCTTCGTCTACTTTTAGGATAAGGAAAATTTTGCCCTAATGAAATGATTTGAAATATATTCTCTAATCTCCTAGTTTTTGGAAGAGGTAGTATAGAATCAGCATTATTTTATCCTTAACGGTTTGGTAGAATTTGCTAGTAAAATCATCGGAGCCTAGAATATTCATTTTTACAAATGTTTAACTATGATTCACTTTGCTTGACCAATATTGGCTATTCAAGTCATCTATTTCTTTTTAATTGATTTTTGGCAGATTGTGTCTTTCAAGGACTTGGCCTATTTCATTTAAATTCCTGAACTTAACAGGCATAGACTTGCTTATATCATAAGCTTACTATCTTTTTAACATGCATAGTGTTGGATATTATGTATGCTGTTTCATGCTGATGCTGGTAATATTTGTATGTCCCGTATGTTTCTTGATCAGTCTGCTTAAAAATAAATCAATTTTATTGTTATTTTCAAATAATCAGCTTTTGGTTTTATTGATTTTCTTTATTGTTTTTCTCTTTTCAATTTCACTATTTTTTTCTCTAATCTTTATTATTTTCTTCCTTCTCCTGTCTTTGGATTTAATTAGGTCTTTTTTTTCTATTTTCTAGGGTAGAAGTATAAATTAATTTTAAACACTTCTTCTGTTCTAATATAAACATTTAATTCTGTAAATTTTTCTCTAAGTACTATGTTAGCTGCAATCCACAAATTTTTGATATGTTATATTTTAATTTTCATTCAGTTAAATATTTTTATTTATAAATTATTTTATTTTCATTCATTAAAATATTTTTAATATCCTTTGAGATTTCCTATTAACCTATGGGTTATGTAGAAGGGTGTTGTTCAAATTTTTTTCAGATCTATTTCTGTAATTTCTAGTTTAATCACATTATTATATGATAATACAGTTTCTTTTAAATTTCTGAAGGCTTCTATTATGACCCAGAAGATGATCTATCTTGTTCAATTTTCCTTGTGCATTTTAAAATAATGTATCTTCCGCTGTTCTATAAATGTCAATTTGGTCAAGCTGGTAATAGTTTTGTTCAGGTTCTCTATATCCTCACTAATTTTCTATCTACTTGTTCTGTCGACTATGAGAAAGGAGTATTGACATTGACTACAATTGTGGATTTTTTCCCCTTTCAGTCGGCCTTTTTTTAAATTTATGTATTTTGAAATGCTTTATGTGTATATATACTTAGCATTTTAAAACTTAGGATATAATTACTTTTTCATTGTGTAATATCTCTCTTTATCCTTGATATTATTTCTTGTCCTAAAGCCTACTTTGTCTATCATCAGTATAGTTGATCCAGTATTCATTTGACGGGTGTTTGCATAGAATACCTTTCCCATTCATTTATATTTAACCTGTCAATGTCTTAAAGTCATTTCTTATAGATTAGTCGTGTCTCAGTTTTTATACAACCTGACAATCTCTATCTTTTAACTGGTGAGTTTAAAGAGATCACATTTAACATGATTTTTTACATTGCTGGATATAAATCTACCAACTTTCTAAGCAATTTTTATTAGCTTTATCAGTTCTTGTTTTTGCCTCTTTTTTCTGCTTTGTTTTGTTTATTGAGCATTATTTTTTATTCTATTTCCTCTGCTATTTGTATACTTTGATTTTTAGTGGTTGTCCTAATGTATACATTATATATCTTTAATCAACCAGAGTTTACATTCAAATAATATTGTACCACTTTATATGTAATTCTAGTAACTTAAAACATTAAATTCCCAGCTCTTTCCTCCCATTCTTTGTGCCATTTTATTTTTGCATAAACACACACAGATTTCCTATAGACACACAATCTACTGCCATTAATTTTGTTTTAGACAGTCAGTTATTTTTAGAGCAACTAAAAATAAAACTATAATGCTATTACACTTTAATTTATTCCATTTTCATTGCTCTTCATTTCTTTGTGTAGATTCAAGTTTGTCAAGTATCACATTCCTTTTGTCTAAAGAACTTCCTTTACATTTATTTAGGGTAGGTCTGCTGTAATGAATAGCCTCATAAAAATCCTTAATTGTTTTCATTTCTGGAATATACTTTTTGCTGGATATAGAATTCAATGCTAACATTTATTTCTTTCAGGCCTTCAAAGACGTCTCTCCATTTTCCCCACGCTTGCATGGTTTCTGACAAGAAGTCCCCTGTCATTAGTATCTTTGTTCCTCTGCATATGTTTCTTTTTCTGTAACTGCCTGTAAGAGTTTCTGTTTGTTTTTGTGTTCGGTAATTTGAAAATGATAAGTCCACCTCTTTGTTTTTGTGTGATATGTTTTCTTCGTTATTTATCTATGTCGAGCTTTCATTTATTTATGTTCCTGTTTCCTTCCCATAGCTGCCATGGATACTTACAAGTGCCCTAAGAGCAAGGAGATGTATTACCCTTTCCCCGACAGTGAAAGATTTTGTTTTATAGGGGAAACAGGTACTAAATGTCTGGATAGTTTCATGACCATCCTGGAGGAGTTGCTCCTCTCTTCCTTGAGTTCCCCACTTCCTGGATCTGTTTTCAAAAGCATCTTCCAGTCCTTTCTGTGCGAGCTCAGTAGGATTTATAGATACAAATCTGAAGAGGGTGTGGGCTCTCTCAAATTCTGCAGCACCCGGGGCTTCATGCTCATTCACGAGGGCATACTTGGCCGCTACCAACTTTCCCATCACCCTTCTCAGCACCTAATTATGTCTACCCAGCTAAGCCCGAGCTCATTTCTCTCCCTTCATCTGCCTATCTATCTCCAGATTTGGGGCCAGTTGCTTTTCCTGTGACTTCAGATCTTGGATGAATTCAGAAACACATGGGGATTTTTAATTTGTCCCACTTTTCTTCAGTGTAAGAATGGGAATCACACTTTGTAACTTTCTACATCCCTAAGTGGAAACCAAAATCTTACAGACACTTTGCAAATAAGTTCATCAAGGGTAAAGAATAACTATAGCTCCCATCCCCAAAACCTGTGATGCTACACAGCCCTGCATTTACATGTATATTGGAAATAAACAATTATAGCTCAGAGATTGTAAATACAAAAAAAGGATAATTTGAGTTACTTGTATTTGTCTTCTTAACCACTTGGAATGTTTACTTGTTTTACATTTTAAAACAGCATACAGAGGGATGTAATGCGTAACTTTTGAGGTAAGTGCAAATTTTTGTTCATATATAAATTATTTAACTTAATTTTGCAATATCTTTTAAAAGTAAATGTATTATTCTACATACACTGTTACTTATTTTAAGACTAAAAAACAAATTTAAAAATCTGATTGTCAATTATCTCTTCATGATTATTACTGGCAACAATTTTATCACATAGAGAAGGATGGGTATTAAAAATTTATTCTCTCTGTGCATCTGATAAGCTAGGTGTACCACTGCTACAGCCTCATGATAACCTTGAAATAGGGGTATTTTAATTTGAACACTTAGTTGACTCTGCCAGCTAAAATTCATTTGCTTTGTTCAAATATGTAAATTCCAAAAACCTGTTTTGTGTCCTATTTTCCAGTGTATTCAAATATGCTCAGTTTATAACAGATAAACTCAATTTTTCTCTAGTCATTTTTGAGCCACCATAGATTCCTAAGCCTTCTCTAGTAATAAGAAACAAAAAAACAATGTAACATCTAGAATTCTAAGAAAAGATTGTGAAAGAATTCTTTATCTGATAGTACAATTATTTCATGATTTGAGATAGAAACTTCACCATTTTTAAGACAGGGCACCAGTCCCTGGCTTGCTTCTCAAGCTGAGAAAAAAAATGTTCCTTAGGTATTTCTGCTTTTCATTCCTGAGAGCATTTTCATGTGGACAACGGAAGAATATAGAGGGTTCCACTGCCTCGAAATTAAAAGGTTTCCACTCTTGTCCTGCCTGGACACTAACTAGCCATGTAATCTTGAAGGAAAATAAAAAAGAAGAGAAGAAAGGGAATCTAATAATTATTGGCTTCCAGTACTATGGTAAGTACTTTATGCAAGCTAGTCTGATTTTCATAATGAGCCAGTGAGATGGGCTTTGTTTTTCCATTCTACAAGTGAGAAGACTGAGCAGAGTTTAAGTAGTTTGGTTTGGCTCAAGGTCACATAGCTGGTAAGCTCAAAAGCTATGTTTTTCCCATGACAGCCAACATTATCTGTTTAGTTCTGGAATTTAGCAATGGACTTGAAAGGACTCTTTTGCTGTAGGAAAAGTGGTGTTAGTAAAAGCTATGGATTGGTTGTTGGATAGCGCTGGTTTTATTTTTACTGCTTCCTTTGAAACACACATGCTTAGAATTGGATTATTCACAATCCTTGGTGAAAGAACTATAACAGTAAATTATTGAACTTCATGATTTAAAATTGAATAATGCTAAAACTACATGAAATAATTCAGAAATCCAGTCATGAAATTTTTCTTGACCTACTTCACTGTATTCACGTGCAAAATTAAGAGATTGGATTGAATAGCCCCAAGATTCCCTTCATCTGCAAAATCCCATACTATATCCTCAATTATTTTCTTTTTCTCACAACAAAGTAGTATTTTCAAATTGGGCACTCAATCTATTAAAACAAGGGGGTGACAGACATCAATTAATTGTGATCAGATCTTGTTTGCTACTAAAAGCAACCATGACCAGTTAAAATGCTATGTGTCATTCAGAGTATCCATTAAAGTATTGCAGATAATCATGATATGTTTATTGTTAAGGTGTGTTTGCATTAATGCTACTAAAATTAGGGGGTTTTCTAATAACCTGTGACTAAAGGATGAAATTGAACTTATAGTAAAGCAAAACACAGTATTTTGGCTGAACTTAGAAAATTTTATAAAGTCAAACATATATTCATGTATCAAATTCATGAAAGTTATATAAACACCACACACACACACACACACACACACAAATACAAACACACAAGCACTAGTTTGGGATTCAGGAAACCTCTAGGTGTTAGTATAGATTACGTCACTGCTAGCTCTGTGGCCTTCAGCCAGATGGTTAATCTTTTAATTTTTCTGGTCCCAATATTTTTGTCTGGTAAATTAAAAATGTATATGAGATCAGAATTTCTTCAGGGAGGCAAGGCATGTCCCTTTAAGAGGGTATCAGAATTATCTTCCTCTGCCATTTCATCCATGTAAATCCCAAAAACTTGGTGACCCTTTCCCTACCAGAGAATCCATGATAATAAAAGAGAGTATGGCATATCTCAGGTGTCCTGAGAAGGGAACGAGAGAAAGGGAAGACCACTAGATTTGATGACAGACATTCTCCGTTCTCTTTGTCACCTTCTAGCTTTCTGTTCTAAGACTCTATTTGTCAGAAATCTTTTTAAAAAAATTTAGATTCAGGGGGTAGCAGTGCATGTTTGTTACATGGGTATATTGCCTAATGGTGGGGACTGAGCTTCTAGTGTACCCATCATCCAAATAATGAACATTATATCCAAAAGGTAACCTTCCAACCTCCACCTTCTCCCTCCCTCCCCGTTTCTGGAGTCCCCAGTATCTTATGTCTATCTTTATGTCCCTGTGTACTCATTGTTTAGCTCATTCTCTTGTAAGTGAGAACATGCAATATCTGATTTTCTGCTGTATCAGAAATCTTTAAAGATTCCTCCACCTCTTTTGCAATAAAAGCAATCCTTGCTTTAGTTTCCTCCTTGCTCTTTTACCTTCTCGTTAGGCTTCTTTTTTTTTTTTTTTTTTTTTTTTTGAGACGGAGTTTTGCTCTGTCTCCCAGGCTGGAGTAGCGCGATCTCGGCTCACTGCAACCTCCACCTCCCGAATTCAAGCAATTCTCCTGCCTTAGTCTCACAAGTAGCTGGGATTACAGGAGTGCATCACCATGCCTGGCTAATTTTTGTATTTTTAGTAGAAACATCGTTTCACCATTTTAGCCAGGATGGTCTCAATCTCCTGACCTCATGATCCGCCCACCTCGGCCTCCCAAAGTGCTGGGATTACAGGCATGAGCCACCGTGCCCGGCCCCTCATGAGGCATTTTATTTAAGAGTGTCTGTTAGCATCGGACACATCAAATGACAGAAGCCTCTCAAGCCTGAGAACGTAACATCTACCAATATTTATTGGTCAGTGGAAGTGAACTTGATAATCAAACAGGAATCCAAGACTCTTGAAATGTTGTATCCAGAATAGGAGACCCGAGATAAGTGAAACCTCCCCAGTTTTACTGAAAAAAAAATATGCATCTTCACAAATCACTCTTATTTCCTCCCTCACTGTAGAGGAAGGAAACTAAGTCACATCTAGAATTCTAAGAAAAGATTGTGAAAGAATTCTTTATCTGATATTATAATTATTGCATGGTTTGAGATAGAAACTTGACCATTTTTAATACAGGGGCACAAGGAATCTGGTTAAATGAAGAACGACATGCACATTTATATGTGCATATATGTGTGTCTATGTATTCACATATGTATGTAAGCATATGCCAAGGAGATCAGCAAGGCTATAAACTTTATCTTTTAAATGGCGACTCAAAGTAAAAGCACTGTGTAATGAGATGATATTTAACATGCCTTCCAGTGTTGAAAATGTTTTTCAGAAATCTTGAATGTGCATCTTTGATAAACATTAATAATATTCTTCATCTGACAGTGCTGCGTTCTTCATCCGACAGTGCTGCGTTCTTCATCCTAAGTTCCACTGGTTGCCTAAGGAAAAATCTCTGCCCACAGCCTTATTCCTTATGCCCCAGCAGGAGCTGTGCATCAGCATGGCACCGCTCTGTCTGTCCCCTGAGGAGGGATAAGGCAGGGCTGTGGAGTGCAGGCTCCAATGACAGACTGCTTGACTCAAATTCTGCTTGTATGACTTGCTCACTATGTAACTTTAGGCAACTATTTAATCCATCATATTAGTTTCCTAAGAACTGCCATAACAAAGTCCCACAAATTGAGTAACTCCAGACAACAAAAATGTTTTGTCTCATATTTCTGGAGACTAGAAGTCCAAAACCAAGGTGTGAACAGGACCAGGGTCTCTTGAGACTCTGAGTAGAATCCTTCATTGCCTTATTTTGGCTTCTGGCAGTGACCTACATTTCTTGGAGTTTCTCAGCTCACAGTTGCATCACTCAGATCTTTGCCTCTCCAATCACTCCAATTACATGGCCTTCTCCAGTCATGTCTCTGTATCTCTTTTCTTCTTCTACTTTTTTTTTTTTTTTGAGATGGAATTTCCCTCTTGTTGCCCAGGCTGGAGTGCAATGGCACAATCTCGGCTCACCACAACCTCCGCCTCTGGAGTTCAAGCAATTCTGCCTCAGCCTCCCGAGTAGCTGGGATTACAGGCATGTGCCACCACCCCTGGCTAATTTTGTATTTTTAGTAGTGACAGGGTTTCTCCATGTTGGTCAGGCTGGTCTCGAACTCCCGACCTCAGGGGATCCGCCTGCCTCGGCCTCCCAAAGTGCTGGGATTACAGGCGTGAGCCACCGTGCCCAGCTTCTTTTCTTCTTCTTATAAGGATACCAGCCATATCAGATTAAGGACCCACTCTACTCCAGTATGATCTCAACTTAATAAATTATCTCTGCAAGGACCAATTTCCAAATAAGATCACATCCTGAGGTACTGGGTGTTAGAACTTCAACACATCTTTTGGGGAGACCCAGTTCAACTCATAACACCTCTCATTATCTCTGTGTCTTCCTTTGTGAAAAAGGAGCTAATGATAGCCCCTCTCCCATAGAGCTGTTAAATGTATGGAATGAGTCAGTATACACAAAGCACTTAGAACACTGCTTATCAGTCAAATCATAGCTATTACTATCCACACTGAAAGTGTTTGGAGACCAGGTTGCCCTAACACAACTGTCTTGACCATCACAACCCTAAACTTACATGAAGAAGTACTTTTTTTTTTTTTTTTTTTTTTTTTTTTTTTTTTTTTTTTTTATTATACTTTAAGTTTTAGGGTACATGTGCACATTGTGCAGGTTAGTTACATATGTATACATGTGCCATGCTGGTGCGCTGCACCCACTAACTCGTCATCTAGCATTAGGTATATCTCCCAATGCTTTTGCAGAATGAAATAAAGGACATTAAGTGTAAATTCTGAGTCTGAGTCCTTCTCTCATATAGCACACAAAAATCCCTGATCAAATACTAATAGTGCGTCTGGGTTACAGAGATAAGAAATTTTCCTGGAGAATGTCCACAAAACTAACAGACAAACCTACTAACAGATGAATTCAAAACCAACTGGAGCCAGATAAGAATTTAAAGACTTTAAAGTGCTAACCAATGTTTTATCTATATAAAACACACACACACACACACACACAAAACACTTAAATACATGCATATATATACACATACATATATGTAGATACTTAAATACATGCATATATATTTTCTTGTGTGCGTTGTCTGTGTATTATTTTAAGATTCCTAAATGCCACCCCTTCCCATATCCATATTATACCTTGACATCAGCTGCCTTTGGAAAAGCAACAGAAACATAACCAACAGCAAAAATTCATTTTTCTGTGTTTTTCATCTTCAGAGCAAAGGTCCTGATACAAACTGGTGGTTTCCAAAATATAGAGCCCTCGTTGAGGGAGTACAAAAAAAAAATATTTGGGATACAAGAAGAAAACACTAGAATTAATACATATCCTTATTTTTGTTTTATCTTTAAAAATGTTTATTTTGTACATTTTATGTGCACAACATATTGACGTAAAATACGCCTATATAAATTATAAATGAATATGCATGTATGTGTAAATTTCACTTTTGATGTGTAATCAAAAAAGTTTTGAATTGATGTAAGCTTAGATTTGCAAAGCTATAAGAAAAATTCTATTTTTTAAGCTGGGTGATGAACACACAATATTAATATTGTCACTTTTTATACTTTATGATAATATTTCACTCAAAAATTTAAAAAAGGAAAAAACACATGTCAGAAACAGTCTTTCTATAAGCAGTAATATTAAAGATGTTGTTTAACTATGATGTTGTTTTGGGATTTCAGTGAAATCAAGAGATGTTACAACTCATAGTATCCTAACACATTCATAAGTCACTGCCTGGGGGAAGACAGAGTAATACTAATCTTTGCAACCTGAGGGGCTGTGAAGAGCCAATAGAATGTAATTAATGACTATTTAAATGAAAAGGACACTATTATTCAGAAAAATGTGATGCCAGTATGAGAAATGCATAGAAAAGCTATGAATTGTGTGGCACTCCACAAAAGGGCCCTGTCCCCTGCCCCACCCCAGGAGGGGTGGAGTACAGACAGGGAAAGACAGAGTCTCAGGTCCAAACTGCATATCCCTGGAGAGTTGCAAATTTTCTCTGAATCATCTCAGAACAATTTCAACAGAATAAGGCACTTGTGGCTGTTAGGGCCACACATGCCTGACATAGGCCACCAAATGTTCCACAGACCCAGCATGGCTCAGGAGAACAACCATAATTGCTTCAAAGGAAGGTTGCTGTCTGAAGAGGACCTATGGTGAGAACAAGTAGATGGGCCCACAAGGACTGCCCACCATTGACCACATGGCAAATACAGATGCCATCGTGTAAGATAGCAGCTAGAGAAATGAGACATAAGCAGGGACCAGGCGACAGTGGCAAAGCCCTGTGAACTGTGAATAGTTTACTCCCAAGGATTATTGTCTTGACTCCAGGGAAAATCCACATTGATTGAGAGCAACCTAAATGGAATTTAATAACATTCTGTCATCAGCGGACTGAGAGCTGTTATGGGCTAAGTTGTGTCCTCCTACAATTCATATATTGAAAACTTAGACCCCAGTACCACTGAATGTAACCTTATTTGGAAATAGGGTGGTTGTAGATAGAATTAGTTGAGATCACACTGGATTAGGTGGGCCCTTAATCTGATATGACTGTTATCCTTATAAAAAGGGGAAACCTCGGCCGGGCACAGCGGGGGCTCATGCCTGTAATCCCACAACTTTGGGAGGCCGAGACAGGAGGATCACCTGAGGTTGGGAGTTCGAGACCAGCCTGACCAACATGGAGAAAACCCGTCTCTACTAAAAATACAAAATTAGCTGAGTGTGGTGGTGCATGCCTGTAATCCCAGCTACTTGGGAGGTTGAGGCAGTTGAATTGCTTGAACCTGGAAGGCAGATGTTGCGGTGAGCCGAGATCGTGCCATTGGACTTCTGCCTGGGCAATGAGAGAAACTCTGTCTCAGAAAAAGGGGGGAAATATGGACACAGCGGCAGGCACACCGAGAATGCCTTGTGAAGATGAAGGCAGGGATCGGGGCAATGTGTCTACAAGCCAAGGGTCATCAGCCGCCAGAAGCTCCCAAGGGAGTATAGAACAGAGCCTCTCTCATAACCCTCAGGAGGAACCAAGTCTGCCAACACCTTGATCTCAGCCTTCTGGTCTCCAGAACATTGTGACAAAAAATTTCTGTAATTCAAAACCATCCCGTTTGTGGCACTCTGTTATAGTAGCCCTTGCAAACCAAGGCAGAAACTCAAGGTACAGTCTTCAAAAATTGTAGGAAAATGAAGGTATATCATTTTGCGTTTCTGAGTTTGCAGTTTCAAAAAGTAATTGCCACACATTGACATATTAATGCATTTTAATATATATGCTTAAGAGGTGACCTCATAAATGAGGGTTGAAATTTACATGAATCTTGGGAGAAATAATTAAATCTGAATACTGTACCTGACGTACCCAGGGCCATCCTGAAAATTACATCAGAAGGCAAAAAGTTCTTAACAAAAGTATATATTTCTCCTTGCTAACATGTGTCTAAAGGCAGTAGGAAAGAAAAGCAATAGAAATCTCCCATATAATGAAACACACAGCTGAGGCAATCACTAAGTAACAGGCCAAATGTCTCTCCATGACTTCTCTTTCTAATTCTACTTGGGATTCCTCCATTCCCCAAAGTTTGTTGTCTAAAAAACAAGGCCACTTTCTTTGTCTGAAAAAAATGTCAGTCCTCTCCTACTAACAACATTGCATCACTGAATTCCAGTGGGCTGTGTAAAGAATCCCCCACACAAAGCTTACAAATTATGCCTGAGGAGAAGACGTTTCATAGACAGAGAGAACATTTTTACTGCTCCTTCAAATAAATTTGTGAAATGGCTAACACAAAGATTACCAATAATCATCTTATGATCTACAAATGTTATGATCACTCAATTCTTTGGAATGTTATTTTCTCCTCGCCCAACTGAAAAGGAAAAGATTGCAATAATTTATTTTTCTTTCCTTCTCACTCAGTTCAAAATTAACAAACATTTATATTTTGAGTTAACTTTATTGTAAATCCTCTAATTGCAATGACTTTTCTATTAACTCTAACTCCCTAGGGAACCTCCACTGTAAGCTGTTGTAAAGTGGGTAGTTAATAAACATTATTGACAGTTTGCTTGATCTGACTTAAAACAAGGAAATTATTCTCTTGAAAGCCAATAGAAGGACTTGAAGGCAAGAGTTTTCCTACAAAACAAGATCAGCTATCACAAAAACATCTGCACTTGGCATGGAGACTAAAGTGAGTTCATTGCTATTTATTCTTAAAAACTTCATAACTCGTGAAGTAGCTCACAAGATTTACAAAGCAATTCATGGACAAGGGAGAAATATTTCAAATGAGTTGTTACTTTTGATTCTATTAAAAAAAAAACACCTAGATCAGTAGACAGAAAAATTAAATTGAGAATAAACATAAGTCAAGCAATATTTTGCAGGATATGATACTCTCTCTCTGTTCTGATGCCCCTGTCTCATTTCTTGAGGACTAAACACCGGACACAGTTCATTCAACAAGTAGAACTCTCATAGAAATCATGTATTTTGGTAAAGGGACTGCAAACTGTACTCAGGTGTGCAATTAAGGAAAGGTTGCTAGAGTGGCCAGTATGCACAGCTGTTTTGAAGCCATTTAAAACCAAGGAGCTTGGAGATTGAGGAAAGAGCATGACAACAGTGGTGGCAATCACTTCGACAAAAAGGAATATCTTCCCATGAAAATATTATCAGTTCAAAACTCACCACCCCCATCAAGGCTGCCCTCCCTGCTCTTGACCCATGGGCTATATCACCCCGCATTCTGAAAGTCTGTCATGATAGATAATCTTCACTTAGTTTTACATTTACAAACTATCTCATTTTTAATCATTCTAGATAATACATCTTGTCTTCCTTTCTGCATTGGCATACCAATATTTACTTTGGAAAATAGCTTTACCAAGTTTATAATGCATAAAATAACATAAGCATATGTTAATCTTCTGAGTTAAAAATCACTTTGACCTGCAAAATGGCATGAAAAACAGAAAACATAATCATCCTCACTTCTAGAAAAGGAAATTCTTGGTGAATGTCTTTTCATGATTCCTCCAAATTTTTAGCCAATCTCTCAAGTCACTTACCCAGCTCAGGTACCCTGGAGCTGAGGAGCAAGACAGAAATCCCCTCCCTTCCTGAACTTCCTTCCTGATCCATCTTGCTCCCTTTTCTCCAGCCCCCAAGGCCATGTCTAGGTCCATTCCTTTCAAGGAGCCTTGACTTCTTTGCCTTCTGGTTCTTTGGGTCCCGAATTCCTCTCTCTTCTCTATTTCAACCTTGGCTTCATTTTCGATACCTCCCCTTAAACCATACAACTGAGCAAGTGTCTCCTGTTCTTCACAAAATATAATCAGTACTATATTAGGCGAAGGTAGGTTTCATTCCAAGTCTCACCCTTTATTTACAATCAGATTTTATTCCCACCATCCTACTGACATTTCTCTAAGATAAACTAATATGCTTTTCACTGCTTAGTTCAATTGCCTGTTAAATCCTTACCTCATTTGTTGCTTCTTTGTCTTTTGACAACTTCTCCTCTTTCTCCTACCCTCCCCATCCTCCTCTGTATCTTCACCCCTCTCCATCATGCCTACATGATGACAGGGGGTCAGCAAAATCCATACACCCCAATGCATCCAAGAAGCGATGAAGCAAATAAAAGAACAAGACAGGAACATGTATTCTGAAGAATGTTAATTAAACCTAAAGATATTCTTCACATGACTGAATCACACTAAGTTTTAAGTAGGCTTGAACTAAGTTATGTTTTATTAAGTTTTGTTCTATTTTTTTTCCTGGCATTCAGTGAGCAGTTGAAAAATAGGAAGAAAGCTCATGAGAAACATCAGAGAAAATAGAAAGGAATTAAAAGAAATATTTCCTTTGCACATTCAAGATAAAGAATGTGAAGTTTAATCTTCCACAAGCACACACTTATCAGTTTTCTTAAATTTATTACTCTACCATACATACTGCTCTGAGCCTTGATTTATTTTTCCACCTACAATATATCTTGGAGAACTTTTGTTGAGAACTGTGAAAGGGGACTGGGATTAGATTTCACCTTACTTTCAAACTAACAAATTAGCCTGCCACAGTTTCACAGATTCTGGCAGAAGACATGAGACTCTTGAATCAGCGTCAAGGGGCTTTATAATGGCAAGATCAGTAACTGGAATATCAATTTGAGATAGTTATCAAGCTTCACTTCCCAAAAGGCAACACAATGAGAACCAAGTGGTGTTTGAACATGCAGTTGGTTGTGTTCCAGGAGAGGAACCCTCAGGATAGGGGGTCCCTGCTCTTTCACAGTGGGCAGTAAGTATTCCTGACCTTTGCCCCAGAAGGAGACAGTAGTTTATTATATTATGCTATAAATATACTCTTTTTCTCCAGAGGGAAGCACCATGTCTGTCTTCCCAGGCTGTTCTCTGAACAAACAGCCATGAAAAGATAGTCTGGAACAAAATTAGTCAGGGCCTATGTTGACAAAAATATGCAAACACAAGAGGCCCATAGAGAATTTTCTCCCAATATCTAAACATATCTATATCCCAGCTCATAGAAAAAGACTTATTCTTTTGAATAGATGCATAATTTGTGACTATATAAAGTATATAGCCATAATCATCTAGCAGTCCTTTATTAACTAACTAGTTTTTGACCATTTACCACTACAAATTATATCATCATAAATATTCTTCCTTACAGGAGCATCTTTGTGCAGAAGTGTGACTAGACCTCTGAGATCAATTATTATATGTGGAATTTATGGATGAAAGCTATGTATATCAATACATTGTTAATAGATATAGCCAGATTTGTTTTCAAAGTTATATTAAATTTATTTTCACCGACAATGTGTAAGAATACACTTACCAACACATAACAAAAAAAAATTACCAAATAACTTGTGTCAATCTTGGCACTGAAAATTATACTGGATATTTTCACTGACATGTGTCAACTGTGAATAACATTCAAAATCTCATTGGTTTATAAATCGTTTTTGTTATATAAAAAATCTTTTAAAAAATTTTCTTAGAAGTTCTCCTCATATATTTGGCTTATTTTCTACTGAGTCTTGAACATTTTCATTATTTTTCTGGGCATTCAATTCTGTATGCTGTTTTCAGCCTTTTACTTCCATCATGTTGCAGCCATTTTTCAGTTTATTTTTGATCTTTCGACTTTTAATAAATGGCATTTTTCCATAAAATTTTAATATTGCTTGAAAATTATTTAATTTATGAATTCTAAGTTTTGTGACATATATAAAGTTTCTCACACTCCTAAATCATATGATCAAATTTTCTTATGCTTTCTTCTTGAAAGTTTGATTTTATGCATAAATCTGGAAATTTTATACTGTAAGATAATATGGTTACTGTCCATAAATATGGACATAAAATATGGTTATCATATGTCCATAAAATATGGTTACTGTCCATATTTATTTTTTCCATATGGCTAGACAGGTTTTTGAAGGACCATTAATTAACAACTTATTTCTTCCTCATTTATTTAAAGTCACCTTTGTTAAATACTACATTCCTGAATATTTATCTTTTTCTCAACTCTGTATAATCTTATGTTGATATCTGCTGATCTCAATTTATGCGTGAATTCATGTGTGACTGCCAGACTTTTAAATGTTCAAGTGTAATAATGTATTTTTAAAAAATAATTGGTAGGTCTGATGTCCCTTTTGTATTCTTCATTTTAAGCCTTTATTTTTCAACTCAGCTTATTTAATTACAAAAATAAATCTTGGAATTTCTTGGAGAGAGTAGTTAATCACATTAAACATAAAGATTAATGTAAGGTAAATTCACAGATATACAATAATTTATAATATAGAAACAGTTTGTCAATTTCAATAAATTGTCTACTATATTCTCTTATTAATTCTAATAATCCTTTTGTTTCAGATATTTTGTTTTCTTTTGCTTTAGCTATATAATAAGATCTTTTTCAAGTTAATGATAGTTAAATAGTGAAGACAATTTTTTACTTATTTTGTTATTTTCCCTTCTATGTATAAAACAATGTTTAAAATGATAACAGACATGGATATATGTTTCTTATTCTTCACTTAAATGCACTAAACTTAATGCTGCTTTTTGGGGAAGACTATGATATGCATTCTTTTCATATATAGAAAATATTCACCCATTTTAAATTATTGTCATACATTTAAGGCATAGATTAAGATAAATTTTGTTAAATAGCTTTTCAATCTCTGTAGAAATGATCACAGGATTTTTAAAGTAGATCGATCTCTCAATATGGAAAATGATATTAAAAGATACTAAGATTAAGCCAGCCTTCCCTCTTTTGTACTGATACCATTGGTAATAGCATAGTATCCTTAAACATGCTGTTATTTCTATCTGTTAATACATTACTCAAAGGCTTAAAAATCCAGTGAGTTTGGTATAGTGTTTTGTATTGTCATATTTATCTGGGGATATAGTCAATGTTTTGCAGCCTTGAAGAATAAACTTTGGAAATTGACCTTCTTTTCTACATTCTAAAAGAATTTAAGAAGGAACTAAACTTATTCTTAAAAGTTTTATAATATTTATCTGTGAAACACTTTGTCTTGTTTTAAGCACTTGGTGGTGACAGGACTTTTAAACATCTAAAATGGTAACTATGGTTAATAGACCTTTTTAGAGTTTGCTTTATCTCTTTTTGTGTGTGTGTGTATATATGTGTATATATATGTGTGTGTGTATATATATGTGTGTGTATATATATATACACACACACAGAGATATATACATATATTTAATGTAAGAAAGCATTTTTTCTTTTTCCTTTTCATTGTTGTGGGTGCATAATAGGTATATGTATTTATAGGGTGCCTGAGATATTTTGACACAGGCATCCAACGCATAATAGTCATATCAGGGTAAATGCAGATCTATCACCTCAAACATTTATCCTTCCTTTCTCCGTATTAAAAACAATCCAATATTTTAGTTATTTAAAAATGTACAACAAATTATTTTTGACTGTAGCCATCCTGTTGAGCTGTCAAAAACTAGATCTTATTTGTTCTATGTAATTATATTTTTGTACCCATTAACCATCTCCAGTTCCCTCCCCACTACCCTTCCCAGACATCCATTTCATCTAGGCTTTAATATTTACATGCATAAAGATTTTTTTATTTGCAACACTCTTTTTGTATACTTCCAAAGAGGTGTTAGGGAAAAAAGCTGTCTTTTAAAATATTTTTCTTACTAAACAAGAAAGAATAAAATTAATCTTTTAATTAAAAATAAAGTCATTAAATATCAATTCTTAGAAAAGGAGAAGGACTAATTAAAGATTATAGCAGAAGTTAATAAATCAGAAAGTAATCACATGAGTAAGTGAGCTTAATATGTTCAATAGCTAGTAAAATGGCAAAGTCATTAGCTTTCATAATAAATTCAAAAAGGAGGAATATAGGTATACACAAAACAAACAAGAAAAAATTAGCAATAAATTCTAAAAGGAAAATAAAGTGCTAAGTAAGTCAATAAACAATATAAATAGGTTATATAGACACAAACACATTTCTGATATTCAGGATTTTCATTATTTTTGTAATCTTGGTGGTCTGCAGTCTGGGTTTGACTTTTGTTGTAAGATTTCCAAGAGATATTTTTAGTAATCAATAGGATTTTATTTTGTGTTTTATTTTCTCTGGTTTTATTATTCTTTTCTTTCTAAAATTATAGAGATCTACTGATACTAAAATATTTGAGAATTGTTTTTCCTTCACATTGCTATGCTACTTTGACTTCACTTGGTAGCATCTTCAGTAAGATATGAAAACAGTTGTGATTATTAGCCACCTTATTTAATTCCTGATAGTTTAACATGTTCTATCTCTTTTTGAGTCAGATTAAAAAATATTTCTGGGAAACTGAGATTCATCTAAATTTATAAGCTTGCTAGATAAAAGTTGCTTGCTATATTCTTAATTCTATGCTAATTCTATAGTTAATGTATACAGTTTCATTCTTAATATATTTACCAATTTTTTCTTTGTTGCTTTTCTGTTAGGTTTGTCTGTTGCTTTTCACCTTTGTTTGTTCTGTTATGAGTTTGTTAGTTTTAAAAATTAAGTTTGCAGGAAGACTATACAAAGACTTAACATTTGACTTTTTAAATTATTTCTATCATTTTTGTTTGTTTTCATTATCTTTCTTTACTTTTTTAGGTTTATTCTGTTATTTTCTTACTTTGATTTTGGACCCTTAAAATGTTCATTTTCATTTGTTTCATTTCTGCCATTTGAATTGTTTTGTTCCACAATATCATGCACACTAAAGTGTATATATAAACCCTACCTATCGTTTAACACCCAATAATGAAATTAAAGCCATGTAACCACCACCTCGACAATGAAAACCAAAATCATGAGTATCCCTTGTAGCCCACTGCAATTGCACCAACCACCCTGAATTTTATGTTTATGATTTATTTGCTTTTCTTTACAGTTTTATTGAATTAAATATGCATGTGACAAGTTTAATTTCACATATTCTAACATTCATAAAGGAATCATACTACATGAACTCTGTCACTCAAAGCTATTATTTTTTATCATAACATTTTACCCAATATTATGTTTGTAATATCTATAATATTGTAAGATTCATCTATTTGGCTACTTGTAGCTGTATTTCACTCTTTTTCACCTTGATATAGTTCATTGTATGATTATTTTAAAAAATTATTCTTTATTCTGCTGTGGGACTTTGGGGATTGCCTTCAGTAGTTGTCATACTAGGAATGTAATTATAAACAGGTATAATATTCAAAATGTTTAACTAGGAGTAACCAATCTGAACATACAACAGTCAGAGGCTTGCTGCTTTGCTCTGCCTTCTCCCTTTAGTTGTTGAATCATAGGCTGGTCCATAAGTCCCAGCAGAGGGCCCCAGTGATGGCTGTTACTATAAATTCCCTGAAGAAGATGACTTTTTTATTGTTTATATTTAGCTTGGTTCTCCCATTAGATTTTTTCCTTATCTTTTGAATGCACTAACTTTACCATGGAAGATTTTACTGCTGAATTATATGTTGTTTTTTTAAAATATTTGTTTTCCCCCGGGACATATTTTTCCCTGTCTACAGATAAAAGTGTACATATTTTCAACAAGTAATCTTGAATTACATCTTTGAAAATTATTCTATGTTTTCTGTTCTCTTCAGCAAGCGCACCAATTTTGTTTATGTTGGATTTCCCTTTTTTCCTTCTATATTATTTTCTCTCTACTCATTGGTGTAACAGTTGATTACTTTTCATTCAATTCTAATACCTTTAAGCCTGTGTTTCTTGTTCCCAACGGGCCTGGGTGCATCTATTCTTCTTGTGACAACATTCATTCTAACATTCTTAATTCTTAGAGTATTTTTACTTTTTTTCTATATTTTTCTCCAAAACACTGCCAGTTCATCTTACTGTTTTAGAAGCAGCACAGCATAGGGGTGGGGCCAAGATGGCCAAATAGGAACAGCTCCAGTCTACAGCTCCCAGTGTGAGTGACACAGAAGATGGGCGATTTTTGCATTTCCAACTGAGGTACCGGGTTCATCTCACTGGGGGGTGTTGGAAAGTGGGTGCAGGACAGTGGGTGCAGCGCACCGAGTGTGAGCTGAAGCAAGGTGAGGAATCGCCTCACCCGGGAAGCACAAGGGGTCAGGGAATTCCCTTTCCTAGTCAAAGAAAGGGATAAAAGACAGCACCTGGAAAATCGGGTCACTCTCACCCTAACACTGCGCTTTTCCAATGGTCTTAGCAAACGGCACACCAGGAGATTATATCTCACGCCTGACTTGGAGGGTCCTACGACCATGGAGCCTTGCTCATTGCTAGCACAGCAGTCTGAGATCAAACTGCAAGGCAGCAGCAAGGCTCGGGGAGGGGTGCCCGCCATTGCCGAGGCTTGAGAAGGTAAACAAAGCGGCCAGGAAGCTTAAACTGGGTGGAGCCCACCGCAGCTCAAGGAGGCCTGCCTGTCTCTGTAGACTCCACCTCTGGGGGCGGGGCATAGCCAAACAAAAGGCAGCAGAATCCTCTGCAGACTTAAATGTCCCTGTCTGATAGCTTTGAAGAGAGTAGTGGTTCTCCCAGCATGCAGCTGGACAACTGAGAACAGACAGACTGCCTCCTCAAGTGGGTCCCTGACCCCCGAGTAGCCTAGCTGGGAGGCACCCCCCTAGTAGGAGCAGACTGACACCTCACACGGCCAGGTACTCCTCTGAGACAAAACTTCCAGAGGAACGATCAGGCAGCAACATTTGCTGTTCACCAATATCCACGGTTCTGCAGCCGCCGCTGCTGATACCCAGGCAAACAGGGTCTGGAGTGGACCTCCAGCAAACTCCAACAGACCTGCAGCTGAGGGTCCTGACTGTTAGAAGGAAAACTAACAAACAGAAAGGACATCCACACCAAAACCCCATCTGTACGTCACCATCATCAAAGACCAAAGGTAGATAAAACCACAAAGATGGGGAAAAAACAGAGCAGAAAAACTGGAAACTCTAAAAAGCAGAGCACCTCTCCTCCTCCAAAGGAACGCAGCTCCTCACCAACAACAGAACAAAGCTAGATGGAGAATGACTTTGACGAGTTGAGAGAAGAAGGCGTCAGACAATCAAACTACTCCGAGCTAAAGGGGGAAGTTCGAACCCATGGCAAAGAAGTTAAAAACCTCGAAAAAAAATTAGACGAATGGCTAACTAGAATAACCAATGCAGAGAAGTCCTTAAAGGACCTGATGGAGCTGAAAACCAAGGCACGGGAACTACGTGACAAATGCACAAGCCTCAGTAGCCGATTTGATCAACTGGAAGAAAGGGTATCAGTGACGGATGATCAAATGAATGAAGCAAGAAGAGCAGTTTAGAGAAAAAAGAATTAAAAGAAATGAACAAAGCCTCCAAGAAATATGGGACTATGTGAAAAGCCCAAATCTGCGTCTGATTGGTGTACCTGAAAGTGACAGGGAGAATGGAACCAAGTTGGAAAACACTCTGCAGGATATTATCCAGGAGAACTTCCCCAATCTAGCCAGGCAGGCCAACATTCAAACTCAGGAAACACAGAGAACGCCACAAAGATACTCCTCAAGAAGAGCAACCCCAAGACACATAATTGTCAGATTCACCAAAGTTGAAATGAAGGAAAAAATGTTAAGGGAAGCCAGAGAGAAAGGTCGGGTTACCCACAAAGGGAAGCCCATCAGACTAACAGCTGATCTCTCGGCAGAAACTCTACAAGCCAGAAGAGGGTGGGGGCCAATATTCAACATTCGTAAAGAAAAGAATTTTCAACCCAGAATTTCATATCCAGCCAAACTAAGCTTTATAAGTGAAGGAGAAATAAAATCCTTTACAGACAAGCAAATGCTGAGAGATTTTGTCACCACCAGGCCTCAAGAGCTCCTGAAGGAAGCACTAAACATGGAAAGGAAAAACCAGTACCAGCCACTGCAAAAACATGCCAAATTGTAAAGACCATCAAGGCTAGGAAGAAACTGCATCAACTAACAAGCAAAATAACCAGCTAACGTCATAATGACAGGATCAAATTCACACATAACAATATTAACCTTAAATGTAAATAGGCTAAATGCTCCAATTAAAAGACACAGACTGGCAAATTGGATAAAGAGTCAAGACCCATCAGTGTGCTGTATTCAGGAAACCCATCTGACGTGTAGAGACACACACAGGCTCAAAATAAAAGGATGGAGGAAGATCTACCAAGCAAACGGAAAACAAAAAAAAAGGCAGGGGTTGCAATCCTAGTCTCTGATAAAACAGACTTTAAACCAACAAAGATCAAAAGAGACAAAGAAGGCCATTACATAATAGTAAAGGGATCAATTCAACAAGAAGAGCTAACTATCCTAAATATATGTGCACCCAATACAGGAGCACCCAGATTCATAAAGCAAGTCCTTAGAGATCTACAAAGAGACTTAGACTCCCACACGATAATAACGGGAGATTTTAATACCCCACTGTCAACATTAGACAGATCAACGAGACAGAAAGTTAACAAGGATATCCAGGAATTGAAATCAGCTCTGCACCAAACAGACCTAATAGACATCTACAGAACTCTCCACCCCAAGTCAACAGAATATACATTCTTCTCAGCACCACACCGCACTTATTCCAAAATTTACCACATAGTTGGAAGTAAAGCACTCCTCAGCAAATGTAAAAGAACAGAAATTATATCAAACTGTCTCTCAGACCACAGTGCAATCAAACTACAACTCAGGATTAAGAAACTCACTCAAAACCGCTCAACTACATGGAAACTGAACAACCTGCTCCTGAATGACTACTGGGTACATAACGAAATGAAGGCAGAAATAAAGATGTTCTTTGAAACCAATGAGAACAAAGACACAACTTACCAGAATCTCTGGGACACATTCAAAGTAGTGTGTACAGGGAAATTTATAGCACTAAATGCCCACAAGAGAAAGCAGGAAAGATCTAACATTGACACCCTAACATCACAATTAAAAGAACTAGAGAAGCAAGAGCAAACACATTCAAAAGCTAGCAGAAGGCAAGAAATAACTAAGATCAGAGCAGAACTGAAGGAAACAGAGACACAAATAACCCTTCAAAAAATCAATGAATCCAGGAGCTGGTTTCTTGAAAAGATCAACAAAATTGATAGACTGCTAACAAGACTAATAAAGAAGAAAAGAGAGAAGAATCAAATAGAAGCAATAAAAAATGATAAAGGGGATATCACCACCAAACCCACAGAAACACAAACTACCATCAGAGAATACTATAAACAACTCTACACAAATATACTAGAAAATCCAGAAGAAATGGATAAATTCCTCGACACATACATCCTCCCAAGACTAAACCAGGAAGAAGTTGAATCTCTGAAGAGACCAATAATAGGCTCTGAAATTGAGGCAATAATTAACAGCTTACCAACCAAAAAAAAGTCCAGGACCAGATGGATTCACAGCCGAATTCTACCAGTGGTACAAGGAGGAGCTGGTACCATTCCTTCTGAAACTATTCCAATCAACAGAAAAAGAGGGACTCCTCCCCAACTTATTTTATGAGGCCAGCATCATCCTGATACCAAAGCCTGGCAGAGACACACACACAAAAAAAGAGAATTTTCGACTAATATCCCTGATGAACATCGACGCAGAAATCCTCAATAAAATACTGGCAAACCAAATCCAGCAGCACATCAAAAAGCTTATCCACCATGATCAAGTGGGCTTCATCCCTGGGATGCAAGGCTGGTTCAACACACAAAAATCAATAAATGTAATCCAGCATATAAACAGAACCAACCACAAAAACCATCTATTATCTCAATAGATGCAGAAAAGGCCTTTGACAAAATTCAACAGCCCTTCATGCTAAAAACTCTCAATAAATTAGGTATTGATGGGACGTATCTCAAAATAACAAGAGCTATTTATGACAAACCCACAGCCAATATCATACTGAATGGGCAAAAATGGAAGCATTCCCTTTGAAAACTGGCACAAGACAGGGATGTCCTCTCTCACCACTCCTATTCAACATAGTGTTGGAAGTTCTGGCCAGGGCAATCAGGCAGGAGAAGGAAATAAAGGGTATTCAATTAGGAAAAGAGGAAGTCAAATTGTCCCTGTTTGCAGATGACATGATTGTATATCTAGAAAACCCCATTGTCTCAGCCCAAAATCTCCTTAAGCTGATAGGCAACTTCAGGAAAGTCTCAGGATACAAAATCAATGTGCAAAAATCACAAGCATTCTTATACACCAATAACAGACAAACAGAGAGCCAAATCATGAGTGAACTCCCATTCACAATTGCTTCAAAGAGAATAAAATACCTAGCAATCCAACTTACAAGGGATGTGAAGGACCTCTTCAAGAAGAACTACAAACCACTGCTCAATGAAATAAAAGAGCATACAAACGAATGGAAGAACATTCCATGCTCATGGATAGGAAGAATCGATATCGTGAAAATGGCCATACTGCCCAAGGTAATTTATAGGTTCAATTGCCATCCCCATCAAGCTACCAATGATTTTCTTCACAGAATTGGAAAAAACTACTTTAAAGTTCATATGGAACCAAAAAAGAGCCCACATTGCCAAGTCAATCCTAAGCCAAAAGAGCAAAGCTGGAGACATCACGCTACCTGACTTCAAACTATACTACAAGGCTACAGTAACCAAAACAGCATGGTACTGGTACCAAAACAGAGATATAGACCAATGGAACAGAACAGAGCCCTCACAAATAATGCCGCATACCTACAACCATCTGATCTTTGACATACCTGACAAAAAGAAGAAATGGGGAAAAGATTCCCTATTTAATAAATGGTGCTGGGAAAACTGGCTAGCCATATGTAGAAAGCTGAAACTGGAACCCTTCCTTACACCTTATACAAAAATTAATTCAAGATGGATTAAAGACTTACATGTCAGACCTAAAACCATAAAAACCCTAGAAGAAAACCTAGGCAATACCATTCAGGACATAGGCATGGGCAAGGACTTCATGTCTAAAACACCAAAAGCAATGGCAACAAAAGACAAAATTGACAAATGGGATCTAATTAAAGTAAAGAGCTTCTGCACAGCAAAATAAGCCACCATCAGAGTGAATAGGCAACCTACAGAATGGGAGAAAATTTTTGCAATCTACTCATCTGACAAAGGGCTAATATCCAGAATCTACGATGAACTCAAACAAATTTACAAGAAAAAAACAAACAACCCCATCAAAAAGTGGGTGAAGTATATGAACAGACACTTCTCAAAAGAAGACATTTATGCAGCCAAAAGACACATGAAAAAATGCTTATCATCACTGGCCATCAGAGAAATGCAAATCAAAACCACAATGAGATACCATCTCACACCAGTTAGAATGGCAATCATTAAAAAGTCAGGAAACAACAGGTGCTGCAGAGGATGCGGAGAAATAGGAACACTTTTACACTGTTGGTGGGACTGTAAACTAGTTCAACCATTGTGGAAGTCAGTGTGGCGATTCCTCAGGGATCTAAAACTAGAAATACCATTTGATCCAGCAATCCCATTACTGGGTATATACCCAAAGGACTATAAATCATGCTGCTATAAAGACACATGCACACGTATGTTTTCTGCGGCACTATTGACAATAGCAAAGACTTGGAACCAACCCAAATGTCCAACAATTATAGACTGAATTAAAAAAATGTGGCACATATACACCATGGAATACTATGCAGCCATAAAAAATGATGAGTTCATGTCCTTTGTAGGGACATGGATGAAGCTGGAAACCATCATTCTCAGCAAGCTATCACGAGGATAAAAAACCAAACACCACATGTTCTCACTCACAGGTGGGAATTGAACAATGAGAACACATGGACACAGGAAGGGGAACATCACACCCTGGGGCCTGTTGTGGGGTGGGGGGAGCGGGGAGGGATAGCATCAGGAGATATACCTAATGCTAAATGACGAGTTAATGGGTGCAGCACACCAACACAGCAGATGTATACATATGTAACTAACCTGCACGTTGTGCACATGTACCCTAAAACTTAAAAAAAAAAAAAAGAAGCAGCACAGCATAAATCTCAAAGTCACAGACTCCGCAACCGTACCACTGATGGTAAAGCTCCACTACATGGATTTGCTGTGTGAACTTGAGCAAGTTATTTAACCTCTTTATATATCACAGAATATTCATCTGTAAAATGAGAAAATGGTAGTATTTGCATTATAGAATTTCTATGTAAAATAATAACTATAAACTGCTTTAGAGTGTTTGTCACATAATAAACACTATGTAAGTATTTCTTAAATCCTTTTAAAAAAGAACTTATCTCTGCTCTCATGTAATTTTCCCTTACATGCCTGACATTTCTCCTTTGAGCTCTTATTTCCAGGAAGTTAACATATCCATTAGCTTCTTAGAACGAAACAGTTTCTTTTTAATTTTGTAAAATAAAAATTGTTCATAATTTATAGTTCTATAGTGAGATCTTTCAGGTGCTGATTTTTTTTCTGGAGTTTTGCTTATTATGTTCATGTTATGTTTTTTAAAAATGAATTTCTAAAGGTAAATTTAAAAAATCAAATCTTCATATGTAAGTTTCATAGATATGGCCTTATAGTTCTTCAAAATGGTTATAAGCAATTTTCATTTCTACCAACAACTGTAAGCCAGTGTTTCTTCCTTTTTGTTTACTATTTGAAAGCCTTCTTAACCCTCAAATGGGAGAGGAAACTTTTCTAGACCCCCCAGTATGCCTCCTCATATTCATTACTTCTAGTCTGTTAACATCTCTTTACACAGCCCCCCAACCCCAGTAAACTGTTTCCTTCTTTAGAACTAAGAATTCATCTTCTTTAGAACTATTTGCTTATGGGCACACCACTGATAAATAGCAAAAGTAGAATATGAATCTAGTTCTTGTCTCTACAAATCCTATTTTCCTACTATACATTTCCTTAGTTACACCAATATAAATTTTAAAACTTGAGTCTCGGTCAAAAACCTGTTTTACATACATGAAATTATAATTATCCTTCAAATGACTCTTACAAATAACTTATTTATCCTAATACTGATAGAATTATGATGTATGTGTGCATAGACATTATTAATAAGCTTTAATTAGTGTGAGACTTTAAAGCATGATCCAAACATAGTTTTTAATCTATGTAACCAAAGTTTGACATAGGATTAACAGTTCTTCATGAAATTATTGTATAATTCTTTAAGTTGATTAAGCTGCAACTGACCACCTGTCAATCATAATGACTAAAACTCAGTGGATCTTCATGCAAACAATCTTAGAATCCATTAAACAAAGCTAAAGATATAGACTACCTGTAAAGTTCATTCTAAGGTAAAAATGACTGGGAGTTGATCAAAGCAATTTAATACATTGTGATCCACATGACAATTTTAATTCTCTGGGAAATAAGAGGGAACCCTCTGCTTTACATGAAAAATGTGTGTTTTTAAATTAATAATTTAGTTTTGTTAAGATGATTGAATCAACCTTGAATCTAGGAAGTTTAGTGAAGGTACCATACTGCTCTATGCTAAGTGAAACAAACTGTCATTTAAAATGTACACTTTCATTTTAATTTGACTTTTTCCAAGGCCACAGTGAGCAACAGCATCTCAAAATTGCCACATATCATCAGACTTCATGGCTGAGTTCAAAGCCTTCCTTTGAAATGCTATATTTTTCTAAAGATTAAGTTTCATATAAAATTATTTTAATATCATCCATTTGTTACTGGAAATATGTATTCCATTTTAAATATTTCCTAAGTTACTTGACCAAAATTTGTTTTGGTTCTCGGTTTTCTTCTCAAATGAGATGGAATAGCCTGGAGAGCCAGTCTCTGACTGCTAAGATGTGGTTTGAGGCAGTCAGAGCTGATATAGTATTTGTGTTTCGGGGCTGATAATATACAAGTTGATTAGAATATGATGAATTTCACATGTCTCAGGAGACTGATCATGGAAAGTTAGAGAAGGTACGACTTTAACCTTGCCACCTCTATATGCTTACATATGTTTTATCACAACGGGGAATAGAAACACTGGGTGCTAGAATAGGTTTAGGAAATGGTTTGTTTTAAAATGTAGATAGTTTTCATCACAGACAAAAGCATCCTTCTCAAAGTAGAGATAAGCAAAGAATATCTATGTATTAAAAGTTTATTAAATGTGATCAGTTTAAATTAAACCTTTAAATGCCATTCGTTTCTTAAATATGCTCCAGTGACATCTGCTCCAGATATTTTCTGGAAATAATTATTAATATGAGATTACAGTAAATTAATTTGACCAGAAGTCATCTTCTGTATTGAAAGGTATTGTTTGCTAGTGAGACAACCATAGGGAAATAATAGAAGGCTTGCATCAATTTACTCAGAAGTCTTTATGAGGCAGATTAAAAATCCTGAGAGTAAGAAAGGAATACATATTGTACCTAGGTCCTCAAATTTATTAGCACAATGAATTATTGACCACATCTTACGAGTTGAGAATGAGAAAGCCAACATTTAGAACAGGGAGACCAACTGACTTGCCTCAAATCATAAAGTTATACTCAATCTTAATATCCATGGTCTTCTCTTTTCTACTATACTACTCAGCTTCAACAATTGCTCTCAATTTTGCCTCTTCTCAATAACGCTTTCAAGAAAATGCATGCCTTCATGGTTATTTATTTTACAATTATATATGTTTAGAAACTATGCTAAATAATATTTCCTGTATTAGTCACTCTGGTGAAAATAGTTGTTGTTTTTTATATTTCCTCTTCTGGAAACTGAAAGCGTCTAGAAGTTAAAAATAAAAATACAATTTGTTCTATTAGTAAGCCTGACTTCAGGGAGGGATAGGGTACAAATATTGTTTTTAGAAGAAACAAGTATAGCCTCGTCTTTTGATTATTTGCCACGCAGAGTCCTTTTAAAAGAAAAGGGCCACCAACCTTCCCCAGATATTCATATTTAAGGTAAAGAGAATAAATTGAGGATCAAACACAAAATCTATTTCAAAAGCTAAAGTACAGAACTAACCATGAGAAATATACTTTAAAAACTCTATTTCAACACAAATTAAGCCAATTATCAATATTCAACTTATAGTTCCTAACAGCCATATGAGAACTTTTCACTTGGACTTTTAAGAATGATTATGAAGAAGAGATTCGAATTGTAAAATTTTGCAAGGAAAAATTTTTTTAAGACTCTTCGCAAAAGTTTTTGGAATCAAATCATCTTTGAAGAGCTTAAGAACATCTCAGAACATGTTGTTGTTGTTATTGTCGTTGTTGTTTTTGAAGATTATGTCAATTAGCTTCAACATGTTTTCAGTTCTGAAATATGAACTCTCAACTTATTCTTAAGGAAAGAGTCTGAACCTAGATTAAGTTTAGATAAAGTTTTCACAAGGACAAGCTCTCAGTCAGCCTAGATTCTCAAGTCAGAGGAATTTTAGAAAACTGTCCGGTCATGAATGTAATAGGGATTCAAAGATGTTTTGAGAGAGGCTGAAAGTTCAAACTAAAATAATTTGACCAGGATGTCTCTGCCAGCTAACATCATATTCTCTAACTATAAGGTCTAGCATTAACTCCAAGCACTCCCAGAAGAACACAGCCTCCTGGAGCTCTGAAAGAGTGGGTGAAGCCTCATCAAAAGGTAATGTCTGGGTAACATCAGAGTACACTTTTCCTAGTCTTCTGCTGGAGTGGGTGAAAGTTTGCTCTTTTTTTTGAGTTAATAAAAATATACTTAAGAGTCCTAAAATATCATCTGTGAAGATTCACCTTTAATAGGGCATTATCACCACGTAGATATATTGAGCATAATGCAGCTAAGGGCCAACGACAGCAGAGAAAGAAAAGCCTCTTTCTGGGGCCAATTATGGAAAGCCAATCCCAAGTGGAGTAAAAGCAATGATGCTTCTGACGAAGATACTGTGAAGACAAGAGGAATATGACAAACAAAGCTACAGAATGAAGGCAATAAGCATGGTGGTCACAATCATCTTTGACAAATGCTCCATCTCTCCTTGCTGTAGCACCACCAGAACATCTTATGTTACACTGTTTTATTTTACCCTGGGTTAATTTCACAATCTCTCCTCTCCACCTGGATTAATAATTACTGCTGGAAAAAAATCGCACCTATGTGCAGATTTATGGAATGAAAATCATGGTCTCCAGATTTCTCTGAGCACTCAACACAGCTTAATAAGCCCTTTATGGCCTTAAAAAACCCTCTAACACCTTCTTTCAACTTTTTGACCTTTCTGAACATTTAACACCCTCTTCCTAAGCTTCATCCTTTTCAGTGCTAACAGGCTGCCTTTTTTTCTGCTTCATCAAGAAGATGGAGGCCATCATGAACTAAGATTTCTTCTCACTGGTCCTGTCAGTTGTGACTGTCCAACCTCTGCACTGGCCCTTTCCAGGGTCTTTCCATTTTTAGAGGAAACAGGAAACTGCCTGTTGATTCCTTACTGGTGTGTGTGAATCTTGGAGTCCTTCTTCTATTTCCTCCTGGATTTGGATCCATCTTTCTCTTACACTTTTAAATTGTCTTATCTTTTAGTGTGTTGCCCTCAACCTAAAACCATTCCTACCTATTTCTTCTTCTAAAAAACAAAAGCAAACATGAAAGCAACCTTTCTCAATTCTAAGACTTACATACCTATTTCTTGTTTTATCCTTTCCTTCCCAACCCAAGCTTCTGGAAAGAGTAGCCTATACCTGCTGTTTCTCCTTCCTCCCCACCCATTAATGGTTCTCCCCTTCCAAACTTTTGCTGTCATTACTCCCTGAACCTATTCTTTTCAACATTGACAATGACATTTGTGCTGTGGATACAAGAACGGTAGTCTATATTTGTTTAATTAGACTGTGCTGATTATGATGCTGTTGGCCAGTTATTTTTTCTTTGAAAAACTATCTTTGTCTTCCCTGACACACTATTTTCTGAATGCCTTTCTATCTCTGATTATTTCTTCTTTGTTGCCTTAGTGGCTTATTTTTTAACTTGGAAAATAGGCAAAGATTTGAACAATTGGACCATTTCCTACTTTACTAATTTAACATTATTAATGGAATATTTAATCTTCTTTGATTTCAAGGTGTCCAAAGTAGCAGCCAAATAGATTGTTTTTATTAGAAAAGAATGTTTTATGAATCATATTAGGAAAACACTAATGTTAGGCCTTAGCCAAGATGCTTAGCCAAACTCTTTTATTGTACTTCAGCATTGGAAATCATAATACTCAATTACCTGCTGAAAAATCTTCTCTGTTATAAAGTTTAATATCATACCAAATGAGTTTCAGAATGTGAATAATATGAACAAAACTTAGTGTTTGGATTTACACTTAACTTCTAATCAAAAAGTTTTAACCAATACATTTAACATTTATTTAACATCAAATATAGGGAAGGATCCAGACTTTAAGGATTACATATCTCAATGAATGAATAAAGCATCAATTGCATTTGTGGAAAATACAAGAAATCATGCTACAGTTTTAAGTCTGCTTCTAAAAATATTCAGAAACCATTTCTACCAACACTGCACGGAGCTTTGTTTGAAGACAGTGTGTCCAGTCCCTGGGTTGCAAAGGAAGCAAAGCACTACCTGAATCATTTTCTTTGAGAGAAGAAGAAAAGCTTGATAATGTTGTTACTGCAGCATGACTATTAGCAGTAAGCTATACTAGCAGAAGTGGATCTGGCTCTTCCAGAGACACAAGTTGAAAGTCAGTGTCCCTTTAGAATGGCAAATGTGCGGCAGGTTCATTGGAGAAATAATCACATGGCAGTGCTGAGGAACTTTCACCCTATATTACAATGCCATGATTTTGAAATTTGACCATAAAACCTTTTAATGATAAAATTAATATCATTAAAGTGGTAGTCACTTTCAGATACACTCTTGTAATCCTAGAAGTATGTCCTATGATGATGATATTCAGCTTTGGCCTATGCTTAGTTTAGCTCAATGTTGATTTTAATATGCAGCCATTGGAAATATGGCCCCTCTATTATGTATTGTTAATTGTGTTTCCAACAGTAGTTCTTTATTTTCTATTCCAATAATACTAGGTTAGTTTAATTGCATGTCTTTGAACAACCAGGCTATAAAAATTGAAACTAATATTAGGAGTTGGGACCTAATGCTCTAGGCTTCCACTGATAATTACAATCATCCTTATGGCAGTGAAATGCTATTATTTAGAGTTGTTACTTTGGTCAGTCTCTTCATTTTATCAAAACGTTGTTATGCAAAAAAAGACTTTGCAAGGCAATGGTTTAAAATTCCTTTGCATATTTACAGTTTCATTTGATAATCTCATGTTCAAAGAATTTCTTTTGTTCAGTTACTTTCCTTTTTTCTTTCTAATCTTAAGCACCAGAGAGTGAAGAAGACTTCACCAGCAGAAACACTATTTAGAAAATCTGCAATACGAATAACGTTTATAATCCATGGAACTTACATTCTAGGAAGAAAGATTAACTTGCAATTAGCATCTAAGGATACTCATGCTGAATTCCAAAAATATATATTAACATATATTTGGAATCTGCTAAAATATAGTTAAGCATCTATTAAGCAGAACAATTAGGAATTTGATGATTTTTAATTTGCAGTGAATAACACACTACTTGATAGATAATGTACTGAATATTTACTCTGTGCAGGTTCTTAAGATAGAACTTGCCTTCTTAGATAAGGAGAGAATTACTGAAAATGATTTTATGTACTTCTTTACATATTTTGTTTTAAAAATTCATTCAACAGCAACCATATGATTAAAAATAATCTCTTCAAATAAATAACTTCTAAGAAATAACTTGGAAAAAATTCGTTCTTTAAATACAGATACACAACTTATTTTAAGATGTGCATGTTGTATGTCTTGAATATTGGAGAGTAAATTAAAAAGTATAAAACTGGCCGGGCGCGGTGGCTCACACCTGTAATCCCAGCACTTTGGGAGGCCGAGGTGGGCAGATCACGAGGTCAGGAGATCGAGACCATCCTGGCTAACACGGTGAATCCCCGTCTCTACCAAAAATATAAAAAAAATTAGCCAGGCCTGTGGCAGGCGCCTGTTGTCCCAGCTACTTGGGAGGCTGGGGCAGGAAAATGGCATGAACCTTGGGAGGCGGAGCTTGCAGTGAGTCAAGATCGCACCACTGCACCCCAGCCTGAGCCACAGAGCGAGACTCCATCTAAAAAACATAAATAAATAAATAAATAAATAATAAAATAAAAAAAACCTTCAAGAAAAATCAAAATCACTAATAAAATACCTAAACTACTTAAGAAATAAAGTAAATTCCCCCCCAAAAAATACGCTATGAAGTAATCGGGTGTAGCGTGTTCCAGAAACCAACTACCCCTGTTTTCGAGTGCAAATGTCTTACTTCCAATTCTGCAAAATCCTACTCACTGGCCTTGACTTCACTCTATATTGTTAATGGCTTTTTAATCCTTTCCAGAGTATTGCTTTAAAACAGCACAATATCACACCCACAAAAGTAGCAGGACCTGGATAAATATTTAAGAACTGAATAAGTGAATGAATATTAATGATTAGCAAAAACTGAAACTGAAACTTTAAGTTACAGCTAAGTTAAACTGCAATTCAGTGGAGCAGCAGCAGAAATATCAGAGCCCTGAAAACATATCATGTAAACAATTGTTTACTTTTTTG
Organism: Pan troglodytes; assembly: GCF_028858775.2. Lineage (NCBI taxonomy): Eukaryota > Metazoa > Chordata > Mammalia > Primates > Hominidae > Pan > Pan troglodytes. The sequence continues at coordinate 107,137,396 of NC_072412.2, read as the reverse complement.
TATTCCATAACTTTTAGTCACTTACATTACATAAATATTGACAATTTCTGATTAGAACCAACTAGTATACGTTTTTTTTAAATCAACAGTTACAACTAAATATATAGTACACACATTTCAGTTAAATTTCATAAACTTAGCCATTATTGAAAGTTTATCCTGTATGCCTCCAAAGTTTTTAAAATAAAAAAAAATCCTCTAATATTTCTTCCTATATTACAGCTCCTCTAGTAGTTCAAAGAAAGAAAGACAAGAAACCTCCATGGACTTTCGAACATGATTTTACTTTTCTTAGTGATTTTTTAAGATGAATCTAGACCCAACCAGACACTAAGTAAATGTGGTTTGCCCTTCAAGAATTTGAAGTTGATAGTCAGTCCAAGAAGATTTCATTAGAAACTGTTGCCGCTTACATGCGACATATCCCAAAAATGTGTTTTTAGGTCAATAGCCAACCTAAAGAATCAAAATCTCATCAGTGTATTAGATTAGATAAAATTGAAGATTTAATGTGTGTGTTAATTTTTTGTAAGCTAAAGGCTACATATGTAAATTACCAAACATATTCAAACAAATTTAGATAAAATATATAAAATATCAGGATGTAAAATAAAATAACACTGATTTCTATTACAAGAAAAATGTCCAGAGAGTACACATCAGCATAAACAAACTTGACTTTCAGTCTTGGTTTTGGAAGCCCTTCCACCAAAAGGGAAGGGCTGGGAAACTAGAAGACAGTGGCAAAAGCATTTTTAAGGGAGAACCATCTAAGCAAAACCCTGGGTGGGGAAAAGGATCACCCTGATACATGGCACCCAATTATGCCTGGCACAGAAGCAGCAAGGCAATTGCTAATATTATTATAATTACTCTTACTTATAAGAAACTAGTAGACATCACTATAGTATATTCTTTTCTTTAAAGTGAAAATGTAATTTGATTGTCCATCACTACTCTCTCTCTCCCCTCGTGCTCTCTCTCTGTATACATATAATTACATTTCATACTTTTCCCCATTAACCTGCATTTAGTCATAGTTCTACACTAAGACTTGTTCTAGTCTTCGTACTAAAGTAAGACTTGTCAACAAAAGTAACTATGTTTTTAATGCTTCCCACCATTGTTTAATGTGTACCACCCGTCTCTTCTCTCTAGGCATTTTGGTTGTTTTAGGCTGTTTCTTTATTAGATTACTCAATATTCCCTGAGTTCTTCCTTATAGATAACAGTTTGTCTACGCCTTTTATACTGGAAGGTGATTTTTTTAGATAGAAAATTGTGGGCTCACAAGTTATTTTTTTCTTGATTATCTTAACTGCTGAATTAGTTCGTTTTCACACTGCCAAAAAGAACTACCTGAGACTAGGTAATTCACAAAGGAAGGAGGTTTAATTGACTCACAGTTCTACTCGGCTGCAGGGACTTCAGGAGACTTAAATCATGGCAGAAGGGGAAGCAAAGCAAGTCTTTTATGGCGGCAGGAGAAAACGAGCAAAGGCAGAAGTGCCACTTTTAAACCATCAGATATCATGAGAGCTCACTCACTATCATGAGAACAGCATGAGGGAAACCACCCCCGTGATCCAATCACCTCCCACTGGGTTTCTCCCTCAACATGGGGGGATTACAATTCAAGGTGGTGACACAGAGCCAAACCACATGAACTATGTAGCCTCATTTTCTTCTGGAGTAAACTATACTTGCCAAAAATACAGATGCTAACATAGTTTTCTTTTTCCAGTGTCACTTACTGTTCTTTCTGGATGCCCAGTTGTTATTTTTTCTTTCTTTTTCTTTAGAATCTGGTAGTTTTATTAGAACATATTTTGGTCTTGGTTAATTCTGGTCAATGTGGCATTTGGTATCCTGTTTCAACACGTAGTTTGAAATCTTTTTCATCTTTTTCTCACTGCAGAAACTTTTTCTGAATTATAGATTTTAGTATCAGTTCTTTCCCTTGCTTTTTTTTTCTTTAGAGATGCCTATTATCCATATTTAAGAAGTTCTTTATTCATATTCCACGTTTCAATTTCTCTCTCAAATTATTTGTATTTCCTTCTGCATTTCTCTTAATTTTTTTCTACTTTCAACTTCGGTTTTTCTTAAAGCATTATCCATGTGTTTATTTGTTCTTTTGATATTTCTAGTTTAGTCTTCATTTCTGAAATTATTATTTTCTTTCATTTCTATTTTTCCCTATGGTATAGTGCCTAATTTTTGAGTTTTTCTAATTCTGTTTTATAATGTTATTCCATGTTTTGCATTATATTCTTAATGTCATTTAGCTAGTTTTGAAATACAAGTTGATATTTTTATTTATTTTATTTGACTAGTTTTTGTTACCTCTAGGGATGTTATTTGTCTCATTCTCTTTTGTCTTACAATATCTTACTATGGGATTGGGCCTAAATATTTTGCTATGCTTATTTTTATAGAAAATTACTTGATCCATAATTTTGAAGTTCAGAATACCTTGTTTACCTTTACAAAGCTCCCTCTTCTGTTAATTTCATTTTAAGAACTACTTAACGACTTTGACAGAACATTCATTATATACATTCAGTATGTGGAGAACAAACAACTTATTTCTAAACCATAGGTAAAACAAGAAATCACAAATAAATTTAAAAAATATTTTAAGCAAAATAATAACAAAATAAGAAAATGCTAAAAATCGATGATCTAAGAGTTCTCCTTATGAATCTAGGAAAAGAAGAACACAACATGGCACAAATAAATTAATAAATATAAGGGCTAAAATAAAGGAAATAAAAAAACAAACTATAGAGAAAAATCAATGAGGCCAAAAGCTGACTTCTTGGAAAGATCACTGAAATTTATAAACAACAATGTACACAAACATTTATGTTAAAAACACAAGTAATAAACAAATTACAATATTCTAAATTAGAGTGAGCACAACTAGAGATTCCTTGAATATTATAAAGGCAATAAGACAATATTATAAATAGCTCTATGCCAATAAATTGAAAACTTAGATTAAATGGATAAATTCACTGAAAGACAGAAATATAAAAACTGACAAAAAAGAAAAATATTAATAAACGATTAAATATTAATAAACCTATATATTTTTTATATAAAAACAATAACTTTGTAATAAAACATTTTCCAAGAAGAAAACACCAGGTTGCTTATATAGCAAACAAAACACATGAGCCATTAAAGAAAAAATAATCTACAAATTGGATTTTAGCAAAACCATAAACATTTTACCTTCAAAGCATACAATAAGAAAAGTAAAAGGCAAGCTATGGAATGGGAAAAATTACTTGCAATATGTATACCTGCCAAAGGATTCCTATCAAGAATATATAAGTGTTCTTCTGAGTAATGAGAAGACAAATTCCTAAATAAATATGATAAAATTTGAACATTCACTTTCCAAATGAATGTATATAAATGGCCAATAACCATATGAAAATATTCAAAACATACTTATCAGTGAAATTTGATACTAGTAAAATTTAACTGAAATTTGATATCAGTGAAATTCGAGCACATTATTAGAATGGCTAAATTAAAACTCTGAAAAAAACAAGTCTTGACAGATACAGAGTAACCAGAACTCCCAGACATTGTTGAGGATTATGTAAAACTGTTTCGCAGTTTCTTCTAAAATTAAATGTATTATTGCATTTACTCAAGAGAAACAAAACACATGCCTACATGAAAACTTAGCAATGAATATACATCATAGTTTTATTCATGATAGCCTTAAATGGAAACAACTCAAATGATCATCCATAGTTGAATGGTGAAGGAAACAGTGATATATTCATACATGTAATACTATATGCAACAGCATGGATGAATCTCAAAAGCATGCAGAGCAAAAGATGTTGGACACAGAAGAGTACAATGTACAACATTCCTTTTATATTACATTATAGGAAATGCAAACTAACTTTTAACAACAGAAAGTAGCTCAGTGGTTGCCTATGGGCTGATGGAAGGAGAGATGAATAGTCAAGGGACATGAGGAAGTATTTTGGAGATGATGATATTGTTTTGTATCTTGATCATGAAGTTAGAATCAAACATGCATGTATGGGCAATATGCACTAAAGTGTATACTTTAAATGGGTGCGATTGATTGAATTCAAATTTTATCTTAATAGATGTGATTTTTTAAAAAAGAGACTAAAGAGACATAACTAGGGTGTCTGAATTTTTGTTGGCATAGAATCAAAGAAGGTATCTAGCTTTAAAAATATTCTGGAAATAATAGGAAAATGTTACTTTAAATTAGATATTATATAAGAAATTATTATTTTTCTTGGGTGTGATTATTGCATTATGTTGATACAAGAAAATGTTCTTATTTTTAGTAAATGCAAGCTGGAGTATTTGGGGGTAGAGTGCCATGATACCTGCAACTTATCAAATAATTCAGAAAAAAATATAAGCAGATAATACATAAATCTATGATGGCATTATAGATGAATAAACATAAAAATATATTATAGAAAAATGCTAACTAGTGTTTAATTTGGGTGCTAAAGGTGTTTATTGAACTTTTCTTACATACACACACACACACACACAACTCCAATGCTGATTTTTCAGATTTCAAAATCAAACCAAAAGAGTGCCTAGAAACTAGCCTTTGGCTTTCTGTTCCTGCGTTAGTTTGCTGAGAATAATGGTTTCCAGCTTCATCCATGTCCCTGAAAAGGACATGAACTCATCCTTTTTTATGGCTGCATACTATTCCATGGTGTATATGTGCCACATTTTCTTTATCCAGTCTATCATTGATGGGCATTTGGGTTGACTCCAAGTCTTTGCTATTGTGAATAGTGCTGCAATAAACGTAAGTGGGAGTTGAACAATAAGAATACATGGACACAGGGAGGAGAACATCACACACCGGGGCCTGTCAGGGGGTGGGGGGCTAGGGAAGGGATAGCATTAGAAGAAATACCTAATGTAGATGACGGATTGATGGGTGCAGCAAACCACCATGACGTGTATACCTATGTAACAAACTTGCACGTTCTGCATATGTATCCCAGAACTTAAAGTATTAAAAAAAAAAAAAAAAAAAAGAAGAAGAAGAAGAAGAAACTAGCCTTTGGCTCCAGAGTTCTTACTGCCACAGTTTCAAGTAAAATGTTTGTATTTGAAGGCAGAACAATCTAAAGGTAAGAGTGAAACAGACTTCTTGATGTGAAGTAATCAAAATAGGGTTGTTATTTTTCAAAAGTAAAAACAAACAACATATATCAGAAATATATATGAACATATACATATATGAAAATGCAAAATTTATGATTAACTAATATTGATTTGGAAAAATAGAGAGAAGAGAGTCTTGAGGTACCACATATCAAAACCCATAAAAACAATGATATATGTATATATGCATATATATTTAAATGCTTAATAATAGAGGTATTACTGCTTAAAGAGGGCTTCAGTTTTAACTGTAATACTCTAATGTTACACAACGAGAATGTTTTCAAGTGTGCACATATCCCCTATTTTTTATAATAAATAAAAATTAAAATAGAAATAGTAACTGTAAAACATCACTGATTGCAAGTATTCTATGGGAGTAATGCATTTCTCTTCAAAATAGAAAATAGACATGGAATTCATCTGGAATAGTGGAAGAATAAGAAAAAGAAACCTAATTTTTTCCACATAAAAAAAAAACAAGGTGCCTGTATTTCTGCAGAGTAATCTAAGGCCAGAATAAGGGGGCCAAGAAAGAGGTGGGAAAAGGAGGTGACGAAAATGTAGGTCTGAGTCAATTCTATTTTAGTTGCAATAGATAAGGTGACCCCAACTGAGTTTTTTATAGTACTCTTATTTTTCCATAATAAAATTCTTTCTTAAAATACTTTAGGCCATTTGTAATTAACAACTAATCAAGTTTTGTGAACAATGCTTGAATGAAAAGGAATGAATCCCAAACAAGAAAAGTCCATTAATCAGGACATAAATTACATAAAGAAGGTTGTCCCTTACTATCAGTCATTTTTCTATACAATTATTTTATTTTTAAATGGTAAAGTCTATATATGAACATATATCAGTTCAATAAAAGAAAAAACTTTGTAATATCCAAAACTTCTGAAAACACATTGAGCACCCTTATGAAGAAAACTTTTTCTCTATAGCTAGAGGTGCTCAAAAAAGCTTGGACGAGCACTACAAAAATAAAAAATAAATTGCATAAAATTTCAATTATAGGTATTCATTCATCCTTTCACCAACAAACATACAAATGGAGTGCCAACCATGTGCCAAGGTTGTGTGCAGCCCTCCAAAAGCAGTGTTGAGCCGATGCATCTGTGATTACCTCTACATATACCTGATACTACAGTAGGAGAAACAGATGTTAATTAAATAATTACACAAACAAATGCAAAATTACATCAGTGATGACAGCTATACGTCAGTTGGCGTAACGACCACCAATATCTTTCCCAAATAAATGTGTATTCATTTTTTTCATAGTCTACCCTAGATATAAAGCCCTAGTGTCATTTTTTAATTTTGGTATTCAGGAATATTTGCAAAAAAAAAAAAAAAAGAATAAGAATACATTGAGTTTTACAATCTATCTCTCACTAAAAAAGAACCTGATACTACAGTAGGAGAAACAGATGTTAATTAAATAATTACACAAACAAATGCAAAATTACATCAGTGATGACAGCTATATGTCAATTGGCATAATGACCACCAATATCTTTCCCAAATAAATGTGTATTCATTTTTTTCACAGTCTACTCTAGATATAAAGCCCTGGTGTCATTTTTTAAGTTTTGTATTCAGGAATAATTGCAAAAAAAAAAAAAGAATAAGAATACATTGAGTTTTACAATCTATCTCTCACCAAAAAAGAACTTCTTTTATAAAATAAATTAGAAGAAGTGCAACATGAGATGATTATATAGAATCTGAAGCATATCATGAGTGGCATTGTTTTTTGAAAGGCTATGCTCCTAATGAAGAGAATTTCTAGCAAAGGGGCAATTGTTCCCTTCTTTCAACCTTCTGCCAGAATAAGTTGTTTAACTTGCAGTATAGAGGAGAGCTAGTTAAAAAAAAAAAAAAAAATTAAAAAAAAAGTTTGTTTTTCCCCTTAATCTCATTAAGAAGACACAGATTAATCACACCGCACTGCAGTAAAAATGGTTCTGTCACCTCTCTTTCACCCACTTACAGCCAGGGAATGACTACTCATTTGGCCAGAGTCCACAATTCTCTCAGCCATCTCATTTTGCCTCTACAAAAACAGACGTGGTCTGAGGAGCAGTGAGTGAAGCTTTTGGAAAAGTCATCCTGGACCACACAGCAGTTGCTCATGGCAGCATGAAATGTCCGTCCTTTCTACCAGCTGGTCCTGAATCACTGGAAGTGACACATGCTACTTCTGGGACAAAACTGAGGATTACTATGATGGAGCAACACATGAGCACAAGATTTAATTTTTTTTCTGCAGTCACAACCCCTCCAAGAATTGGCTTGTGTGCATCCGTTTGAAGTTCAAAGTGTTGTCAAGCGAATAAAAATAAATCATCTTAAATGTGAACAACATAAACTCCTCTAGTGAATAAGCAATATCTTTAGTTTTGACGTTTTGGAAGTCATCTGCTCTAATAACAAGTTTATGGGTTTTAACATGAAAAACCAGCAGTCTTGGATTAGCATTACTCCAGAGCAGAAGGTTCACTGTCAATAAAGGTACACAGTATTTTTGTCAAAACATGCCATGTAGATAGCAAAACCTCATTAATTTGACATTCAGTTAGCAAAAACACTTTCAGCTTACAATATAGTGGGTGGTGAACTGCACGCTCCAGGACATCTTCTAATCCAACTTGGAGGCGGACTCTCACAAAGAGGATGGTTTGCCAAAAAAGGAAGTCATGGGAAAAATGAAAAGCCTTCTGTGTTTGTCATCCAGGCCTGGCCTTCTCTTATGAACAGGTAATTTGGGGTCATTCACAGATTACTGAAACATGTCCAGCAATAAATTGAATTTCCTAAGAAATCCAGGAGCTAGGGCCAAATATTTATTTCAAGGACAAATGGAGCTAGGATGGACAAATAACATTTGTTTCATAGAACAGATATGTGCTAATAAAGGTAGCTAAAGATTGAATTTTCATAAAGCAGCATTATTTCCATTTGTCTGCATTTTTAACTTGCATAAAAGAAAAAACATCTCTGAGCGATCTGAGGTGAAATCTTTGGACGAGAGAGGAATGCATTTTGAGATGTCTGTCCATTTGGCATTATTTTGCCTGCAGCGATGTAACCAACGGCTTGTCCTTTGTAGATATTGCTTCATTGTCCTAACTCCAAGACTTTATTCCATTCCTACTCTCTGCGCTTGCTCTTTGTCACTTGTCTGCCTGGATCAAAACAATGTCTTCTTGTGTCTGGATTTAAAGCTCCTCAAATCTGACTTGTCATCATTTTTATCAAAGGCAAATAACAAAGAGCCCTGACTTGTTCCTGGCACCTAGAACTGTATAAATGTGTTACAGTAGATACAGGCACATTATAGACACTCAGTAAATATGTACTGACTGAGGAAACTTCTGTCAATGTCCCACGTAATAGCCACATTGAATTTTTCTTAGAGTACTCTAAAATCTACTTGATAAGTCTCCCTTCTCCTAATCTTCCTACCTCCCACAAAGCAGTTCATGTTTATCTTCCTAAATCACGGTTCTGATCAAGGTATATTTCTTCTCAAAAGGGTTAAATGGCTCTTCACAGCTGAACTCAAATTTCTCTATGACATGTGTTAAGAATAACAGAAATCATAACCTCCAGGGCTGGCCCAATGGAGGGAGGGAATAGTAAGAGTATCTTTCTTCTTCTCCTTCTTGTAGTGTAGCTTTGTGGATGCAAAGTAACTAGTCTGTAAGGTCTTTATTAGTATAATATAGACATTTTTTAATGCTACAACTTTAGTTCATATACTATTATGAGCCAAATTGTGTCCCCCCAACATTCGTATGTTGAAGTCTTCACTTCCCATGTGACTGTAAGTAGAGACAAGGCCTTTTAGGAGATAATTAAAGTTAAATGACATCATAAGGATGGGGCCCTGATCTCATAGAGCTGGTGTTTTTATAAGAATACGAAGACACCAGAGCACTCAATCTCTTTCTCTTCTCTTTGCTCTCTTCTATCTCTCCCTCTTCCTCCCTCTCTCTTTCTCTCCCACCGTGAGCATAAAGACCATATTGCCGACACAGCAGAAGGTGGTGTCTGTTAGCCAAGGAGAGATGCCTCACGTAGAGCCAATCCTAACAGCATCTTGATCTTGAACCTGAGCCTCCAGGACTATGAGAAAATGAATTTCTGTTGCTGAAGACAAAAAGAAAAAAAAAAAGCAAGAAAAGGAAAGGTAAGGAAAAAGAAAGAAAGGAAAAGAACTAGTCCAGAGGGACAGCTGTTGCAATTTTACTTGTGCGGATTGTAAATGGATACATCAGGAAAGGGGCAGGATGCTCTTCGGCACTCCTGTGGGAATCACACAGGGAACAAGGCCTTCTCCATGCTGCCAGGATGGAGAAGCAATCCTCTTCTGTCCAGGTCTTCGAGCTGGTTCGATGAGACTCCATGGCATCTTCTGTCCCCACCCATCGCTCCTCTGACGTCATCTCCTCCCACCCTCCCTCTCGTTCCCTTCGGTCCAGATCCAGGCACACTGGTCTCTGTCTTGTTCCCTGGATACAAAAGTGAGGTCCTTTGGATTTGCAGGCCTTCCCTGGCAACCCAATTTAAAATTGCTTCTCATCGGCCCAAAAATCCCTGATCCTCCCTCCCATGTAATTTTTCTGTAGTATTTATCACCATCTAACCTACTTTATTTTTTACTTATTTTCTCACTTATTGTCTGTTTTCCATCTTACAATGAAAGATGCATGTAAGCAGAGATTTTCGTCAGTTGTATCTGTTGCTATGTCCCTTGCTTCTAGAAAAATGCTTGGAAATGAATGAAGAAGTGAAATAATGAGTGAATAAAAGGATGAGGAATAACTTTCCAATATTATCTCAGAATCTATGCCCCAAACACAGCTCTTACATTAGCAAAGTTCTGTTCTTTTGAATCGACCCAGAGTTTGTAAATGTACTACATATTTTTCCATTCCAGCACTTTTTATCACTCTTTCACTTGGTAACCCTTTATTATTTTATTTCTGTCAAAATCCTGTCTCTCAGTCGGCATTCTGATCTAAGACAGGAATCAGCTACAAAAGGACGATGTTCAAGCCTTCTAAAGGATGTGGGTTAATACTGCATCATCCTGCTTGTGACTCATTACCACTTCCTTCTCAGGCCCTTGCCACCAATGGGTTTGAGTGGAAGCACATCTGGCCTCTAGTATGCTGCATTTCCACCTCCTTTAGGCCCCATGGCTTTGTGATGGCCAGCAATCCTCTGGCTTCTCTCTTCTTGTTTTGCCGTCTCAGCAAATGACTTGCATTCCCAGCTTAAACTTGCTTTTCTTTCCTAGCATTTGCTAAATCCCTTGGTTCCAGCGAGGCAGCCTTGCGGTGTCCCACATCCTTCCAGCATTCCCCACGGAGTGAGCAGGGTGCCCTGAACAGAGCAGTGGTTATCCTTTAAAAGAACATGATTGGATTCCATCACCTCCATGGAACTATGGCAACAGTGAAAGATGGAAGCCGATACATGACTTGGCCATGCTGATACATACTTCCAAGGCCAGATGATTACTTCTTCAATTTTTATTCCCTAGGAATACTGGATTTTTCTCTATCATTGGCTACTATCACACTCATTTAAAAAACTGGGCCTGAAACTCTCTCATTGCAAGGTTAAACAAAATAAATGCTGCTCTCTAAAAAGCACTGCTAATAATTGGTTAAAAAAAGAGATGCAAAAAATAATTTCATCTGGAGTTTTGATCGTACTCAACCACTGATTCTAACATCTTATTTATTTATTTTGTGTCAAAAAGTTATGATGAAATCCCACAAAATTTATGTTTTTCATTGAATCTTAGAGTCTTTCATATTATTTTTTATGGGAACTATGATAACACAGAAAGAGAAGTAGATGGAAAAGAAGACAGGAACTTGAGTACAAATTCTATGTGATCTGCAGCAAATCCCTCTCACTGGATTTTCGTTTTATTACTAGCAACACAAGGCTAATATTTCAACCCTAAACTCAAAAAGCATGTCGACATGCTCAAACATGAGCAGTTACCCCATACTAATAAATCACTGTATACACACATGGCTTTATTGACAGAAAATATATTACTACATCAATGAGTAAATATCTGAATCTTTTTACCACATGAGACACTGATGTAGAAATGGGGACCTCCTTCTATCCCATTTGCTAAATGAATACAGCATTAGTGTCAGTATCACCATCATCATAATCATTATCATCACCAATGGATCATCATTTATAGCAGGAAGTCTACTTGATGCTTTACATATATTATCTAATTAGCTCTAAAAAATTACCATAATCAGGATCTGTTATTGTCTCATTAGTCCTAAAAATAATGATATAAGTAGGTGTTGTTATTTACTGTTTGCATTTAAGAAGGAAAAACGCATGCATTTACTCAGATTATTAAAAAGCGAATTTTATTTGTCTGATCCAAACTTTATATTTATTCTCTTTATTGGAAAGCAGGAAGAAGGGAAGACAGGCAGGCAGGTAGGCAGACAGGCAGGAAGGAAGGAGTGGTGGGAGTAAAGGGAGAGAGAGAAAGAAGCAGAGTAAGTGCAGATTAGCCTGCACTTGGCAGTACCGTAGCCAATAGCCACATATGACTACTTAGATTTAACCTAATTAAGATTTTAAAAATTAAAAATTCAGTTTTTAATTTGCACTATGCTTATTTCAAGTGCTCAATAGACAACCATACTGGGCATTGCAAATGAAGAACATTTTCGTCACTGCATATAGCTGTATCAGGCAGCCCTGGGGTAGACTATGGTGCCCTTAGTGCAGTATCCTCATATCAAAAACATTTTTGCAGAGGCCTGGGTACTGTCTCTCACATTACCCCCAAAAAGGTTTATTTCCAAAATATTTCCAGGCTCCCCTTGATATTCCATTATGGATTTGAACATATGTATTTTTAATGCATACCACTGACTTTATTTTTAAAGTTTAGTATCTATTAGAAAAAGGAGTATTTTCTGCATGTGGGTGTGCATGTATCTGTCTTTACAACAATTACTTTAAAACATCAAGAACTGCCTTCAACTTGTGTGTCTAAGTATAATAGCTAAAAACATAGTGCAAGTCCTAACTGTGGTAACTAGCTGAGTAATTGGAAAAGTGATTTGAGCAGTTTCCTCAACTGTAAAGTGGAGATAAAATAGTAAATATCCCCATGAGACTATTGGATTAAGCAAGACAGTGTTTACAATGTACTAATATGGTCTCCAACACATAGTAAGAATGTAATTAATGTAAATTATTGTTACATTGATAAAAACATAAATGCCATTATATTTGACTTAGACTTTGTATGGCAGAATTACATTTTCTCAAGGCCAATATTATACATACCTGGGGGATCCCTGTCTAAGACAAACTGAAATGATATCCTCAGTAACGGTGCTAATCAATATACTGTTCTTTTTCTCCCCTTGAATTGGCTTTAAATGTTCACCAGGTAATTAATCCAAATCAATAATTAAGAAGATTCTGAATGACAGGAGCAATAACACTGATTAGATTAAGATAAATACTCTGGAGTAGGTATCAGTTGATACCATTTTAAACGTGACTCTTAACTGTTTGGACAGATGACAAAAGTACCTTGGGAAAACAGAGATGAATTAGATTTATCCAGCAACATAACAATGTATGTATATGAACACTTCATGTATTATGTATCTTAACATAACGATTGATGGTAATATACTTTTTAGTGATTATGTTTAATCAAATTATTGCATACTAAAAAAGTTCCTTCAGGACAAAAATGCATGATTTTATGGTTCCTTATAATTGAAAAAAGGAATTTACAAGCTTTTGCTTTAAAAAGAAGAGGAAACATCGGTTGTACTGACCAGGAGTCTCAGTTTAATGATTGGTTCCTTTCTTAACATTTTCATCTGAGGTCAAATCTCTGAGAAACAACAAACATGTAGTCATTTTCTCAAGTGTGGAGAAGACCAAAGAGGAAAAAATTTTGAGGGACACTTCACGGCAGGTACACACCAGCTCACGTCATGCCATAACATGGCATGGGGGAAAGAAAATGGCCTATTGGTGGGGTGAAGGGGCAGTGCTGTGGGGACTTGAGCCACCACTGATCCACTGTGGACAGACGCCTTGGTGCACATTTCAGCAAGGCTGGCACAGGTAAGTAGCCACCCAGGACAGAGTCCTCTCCAGCCCTACCCCCAAATAATGTAGCACTCTCTGAACCCATTATAATTCACTTGCATTCTTATGGAAAGGAAGAATCCTGAATTGGCCAAGATTAACCCTCCACCACGCTGGCTGAATTACAGAATTTGGACCACACAACTCATAATCAACCTGTATTTCTTGAACATCTGGATTTGCAGTCTAAGATCCTTATCCTTTACATATGTCAGGATGTAGGATTATGATATCATTTAGTGGTCCTGGTTTTCAAGACAGTGGTTCTCAAACTTTGAGTGCTTCTCAACCCATAGTGTAGTCACAGTCATGAGAGAGAGCTTACAAAACTACTGAGGTCTGGTTGAATCCCAGTCATTCTGATTAATTGGTCAGTGATGCAACCTGAGTATTAGGAATTAAAGAGCACCCCTAGATGAGTGTAACGTGCAGTCACAATTAAGCACCAGTATTCTAAGTTATATTTTATATTTTATTTTTTGAGAGGTCTTAAAGTCTTGAAAAAAATAAACATCAATAGCTTCAGATAGGAAGGTCTCTGGATATCATTGGTGGCTTTAGGAATAGGTACTGATGTAGGATTTAAGAGCTGGGTGATGCAGGTCCTCTCGCTCGCCACTGTCTCTCTGTGTTGGGAATTCAGTTTTTTAGTCTCTTGCCTGAAATGTAAATATCAAATATAGCTAGGGGCAGACAGAAGCAAGGTGAGGTTGGCATATCCTCAAGTCATTCTTTTCTTCTCATACCCAGTATCAGTGAAGAGAAAAGCCACATTTCTCCCTAGTGACCAAGGAAGCTTAATGTCACCTTGAGTGCAAGAATATTAGCCATAGAAACCTTTGCAAATAAATGTCAGGAGAAGCTTTTAAGCCAAAGTTCATTCTCTGCCAATGTGATTTCACACAAGCTAGATAGGAATAAACTTTCTCTCTAAGTGGTAAATACATACAATTGGAGTGGTATCTAAGCATGCTGAATTTCAAAATTAGAGCAATTATTCAGGAAACTTAGGAACCCAAATCAGTTTACATGGAAGTGTGTGAACATACTAATTACAACATTTCCAGGTATTTTTTATTCCTAGACAGTATAAACTTAGAAATAATATGATAATTAACAAAGATGTTCCTGAATAAAATCTATCTAACCCTGAAAATTTGCCTTGCTTGTTAATTCAAAGACTTCTAAGAGGAACATAATACAGTTAGCTTTTGGGCTATGATAATATCCAGTCACTATCAAAATTGGTTGTTGCATTTTTTCTACCTTTTCTTTTGCTTGTGCATATTTTTAAAATGCAGTCAATTACTAGTTGCGATATTGTGGATTTCCTTGAGCAGAAATTGAATGCAAATGCCTGGTGAACATTATCAAATCAAAATCCCACTGAATCATCAGGACAAACTGGACTGGATTTGTTACTATGTGATTCTGAATAAAACTATTCAAATTTCCAAAATAGATTGTATACAAAGATAGTTTTATAACCGCATTTCATTTAGACATGATAATCTAACCCTAGAGATTAGAGTGCTTTTTAATCACAATTGTCTCATGAAAAGAAAGCAAAGGATGGGACAGAGGAGGATTTAAACAAAGAAAGCCTGCTTTCAGAAAAACCGTTTTAAAAACACATATCAAAACATAATTCAAAACACTGCTTTAAAACTATTTCAATAAATACAAGGTGCACCAAAATTAGCTCATTTTTATTCTCTTTTTCTAAAGAAAAAGTACAATCAATAATTCTCAGACCAGAATAACATAATGGATAAAAAAGGGGAACAGATTGTTTTATTTTCTTCTGCAACACAATATTGCAGTCTCACAGTCAAAAAGACAGCATCTAGGTGTGGGTGTATAATTGAGTTAGTTAATCAGGCCTTCCATGTTGCTATCCTCTTTGATGCACATTTAAGTGCAGAAATATAAGTAATGTGTTCTAGAAGAAAAGCAATTGAAAAAGGTAGAATGGTTA
This sequence comes from Pan troglodytes, assembly GCF_028858775.2. Taxonomy (NCBI): domain Eukaryota; kingdom Metazoa; phylum Chordata; class Mammalia; order Primates; family Hominidae; genus Pan; species Pan troglodytes. The sequence continues at coordinate 107,122,023 of NC_072412.2, read as the reverse complement.
AATGCCATTTTCGGTTACTGATGATAAATGAATTGTAATTTTTAAAGTACATCGCAGAGAAGATCAATCTGATGACTCATATGAAATGTTTCACCTAGATTCAAAGAGTTCCTAAAGAAACTTCAAAGTCTGTTCCACTGTCAATTACAACAGTTTCACTATTGGCTAACCCTACCCTCTACTGCATAGCAGAAATATGTCTGCATACATAAATACTTTGGTCAGCACCTGGTCAGTACAAAACCAAACAAATTACCATCAATGAAAGAAAAAGAAAAAAAAATGGCAGATACCTTTGCTGCTTCTAAAACCCTGAGAGGTATCCCAGCATGTCTCAGTAACTGCAAATGGTTCTCGGCTAACACAACCCAACAAGAACTAGTGGAAAGACTCACCAACGAAGCAATTCTTTGTTTTTCTCCAATGGAACTATTTCTTACTACCAACACACACTTAAAGAAACCCTACCATCTTGTTGTCTAAAGTTTTGTGTACCATCAAAATGCTGGGCTAAAAAAAAAAAAAATACCCGGGGTTTTAATAGAGGATTATTTATATAGCTAGCTTGTGATAAAAAATTGTACTCCTATGACTAGAATCAGTTATATTTTACATCATTCATATGTAAATAATGGATTTACATCCAGATTTACTAACATTAATATTTAAAATGTGGAATCACCAATTAAGTATTATAAGTCTTATCATAACCTCCCAAAACAAAGACAAAACCAAACATAATTTCATAACTTTATTTTAATGAAAGTGTTGAGTACCCCAAATTTGTTCATTGTAAGTATTTTATATAAGAACACAATGGGTTTGGAACACTTTCACTCTAGAGAGAACTATATCATAAATTCCTATAATATTTTCTATTTGATGGTGAACTTTATGTTAGTTGCACTTTGTATTTTCATACTTAGATGGAAGGAATATGGGAGCCCTCTGGTGGCCAGTATTAAAGTGCTTATTAGTACAACCCAAATTCCCCTAGCCTGGGACCTCAGGAGCAAAGGTGGAGAGAAGGAATGGAAGTCATCTAAGTTGGAATAAGTGAGGGTACACACATACCACACCCATGTGTATTCCAGTTTTTAAGGCAGTATATTTAGTGGTCATTTCAGGTTCAAGGTTAAACTTCCATATATGAGGGATAACAAAGAAATTGAAATTCAGACAATAAATAGATGTGATGTTGACAACAGCTAGGGGGAGAAATATGGAAATTTCATAATATTAACAGATACGGTTATTAATAGATACAATTAATTTGTTTTTATATTTCTCATCATTTGTAGAGTAGCTTGTTAATATCTCTCACTACACAAATGACATTAAAGAAGAAATGAGAGACTTTAGGAAATAAATTAGCTCCTAAAACTGATTCCTAGCCAAAAAAAATAATAATAATTTGATGTCATTCATGAAACAGCACCTTTGTGACTTAGAAGTGTTTATGCACTTCTAAAGTGATGAGTTTTTTCCAAGGGAGATAATTATTCCCTCTAAAGTACTAAGTCATGGCAATTTCAGTGATGAAACTTAGCAAATTTTTAACAGATGTTAACATTCTGACTGCTTTCAACTGCAAGTTTCCCTTTATCTTCCATCAAGCAACCAATTTATATCTAACTATTAAATTAGCATACACCAGCCAACACACCTCTTCATACAATGCAAGAATATGGGGATGTTTAGGATAGAATATTTAGGATATATGTTATTTTGTCTCACTTTAGAATGTGTCTTCATTTATAGGTCATCAAATGGAAACACAGAACATGTGTTTGTGTTTACAGATGTGTTAACTATCACAATTGCCACAATAATGCAAAAGATATTAAATTTAGGGCATTAACTTTATATGATGAAATTCACATTGAATAAACAAATACTATATAAATATTTATTTAAATATGCACTTCATTCTCAGTTATTGCAGAAAAATAAAAATAATTATACATTACTAAGTTGTTCTTTGAGATCAGGAGTATCACATGTATGATATTTTCCAAGATCACTTAAATCTAGAATATTGGTGCAAAATAATTACTGCAGATGTGAATAATACATCCTCGTTAACAATTCATTACTTGTTGGTCAATTTCAGAACTTGATTTCATGGGGTCAATGGTTCTTCATTAATTTGAAGTATAATAATTACTGACCATTTTAAAGGCTTTAGACTTAGAAGTGCAAGAGCATTATAAAGGCAGAGGAATTCTAGCCATAAGTAATTTTGATTAATGAAAATGATTTTAAGGAGTATATAATTTCTCTTTTAAAATTATAACATTCTCTTAAAGACATAATACGTTGGATAAAATTTTTGGTATTTTGTCTTCCAATGATCATCATGATCAACAACAAAATTTTGGCACCATGTAATAATTTTCTTAAATTTCAGTGTACACAGGAATCACTTGGGAGGCTTATTGGATCCCCAAGCTCCATATCCAGTAATTCTCATTTAGTCTTACTGGTCTTACTGTGTACCTGCCTTATGCCATAAGCAGTTGCACACCTACCCAGACTCATCAATATCACCTTCACAGTATAACTCACATCTGTCACACCTGAGAGGCATTTGTTACATACTATGGGGGCAACACTTTTTCATTTTTATTTTTAAATATCCCTCTTCACACTCTCTGGAATATCAGGCAAGTCCTAGGTTCCACTGAAGAAAAAGGAATTATACAAACCCATTACTCATAGAGGGTTCCTTAGGGGTGTGTGCCATAGTACTGTACACTCAAAGGCTGTTCCTTTAGAAGTTCTCATCGATAATGCCTAAATAGGTGGACCCATAGTTCTTGCAAGTTAAAGTTGTTGACAAAATGCTTGCCAAATGAAAGAATGCAAGATTTTTAGCAAAGAAAGAAGCCCCAGACAAAACGATTCACCAGCACAAACAAAAGAATTTCCTGCCACACAAATGGGCAGGACACCAAACCACTGCTATGTCCTGGTACAGGAAACACCCAAGCAATCTTTATAATTTATTCTGTTATAATATATTCTGAATCCCAGCTTCAAAGAATGAGGCACAGATGCAGGACCTGGGGGAGGCTTTGGCATGCAGATTGACTTAAGGGAAGGTAATTATAGATAAGAATCCACGTACCTCAGAACATTCAGAACAGAAAAGACATCTTCCAGTCAAAGAATAACTACATTTCCTTGCAGTACTCTGGCTCTCAAAACAAAAGGTCAACCACCCCATGGGAAGGGTCCTTGTGCTCACTCACAACCTATGAATGACAATCCCACAGTCCTAAATCTTTGATGAGGTGTTTAAATACAATCTGTATCCAATTCCGATGAAAAGCTTCATGTCCACTCAAGGTTACCTAACCATTTGTTCACTAATTCTCAAGGAAAATAAATAAATTTGTGAAACATAAATCTTACAAAGCAAATAGACCTAAATCCACATTTCTAAATTTGGAACATCATTCAGAAAATGGAAATTCTTAAGTACAGGTAAATCTTAGAAGAGACGTGGAGACAGAAATTTCCTGGATGGTGAGTGGCCTAAGGAGAAGCACGAGTGGACCCAGAATGGGAATAAAAATAGAAATAAGCGAGAAGTGAGGAAGAAATACAGAAATAACCCAGCAAAGGCAAAGTAGAAATACCATGCAGAAGAAGAGATCAGATCATCAAACACAAAGGCAAGTGGAAGAGGGATATCCATCTGAGCTTGGAAGTAAAATGACTTAAATGAGGATAGAAAAAATAGGACGAGTAGTCGAATTACAAAGAAACACAAAATCCACAGGAGTAACTGCTACTATTTGTCAGAGGGGTATTATTTCAATTTAGAATGACAACATTCAAATTAATCTGCAGACTGAAAAAGAAATTGCACGTTTTGGTATGTCTGAGAGAATGAATTCTTCCTCCCTTAGCTGATGCCATCAAGGAGACTTCTGGTTTTCATTTTCCATTGCAGCATAACAAATGACCACAAACAAGATGTTTAAAGTAACATCTACTCATGATCTCACAGCTCTGCAGATCAGGAGTCTGGGCACAACTTAGGTGGGTATTCCACTCAGGAGGCTGACGTGAAGGTGCATGTCTGGCTGCATTCTCATCTGGAGACTTGAACGGGGTAGACTTTAGCTCCCAGCAACCACAGGTTGTTTGTGGAATTCATTTCCTTGTGGCTATAGGATGTATGGAAACTTGCTTCTTCAAAGCCAGGAAAGGAGGGCGAGAGTCTCTGCTGCTTTGAAGCTCTAACTCCAGGGAAGGCCTGGCTTTTCCTTTAAAGGGCTTACCTGATTAGGTCAACCCCACCCAGTAAAATTTCTCTTTTGATTAGCTCAAAACAAAAGGCTAGGGACTTAATGCTTCTGCAAAAATCCTTTCACCTTTGTGTATAAGTTAACAAAATCACTGGAGTGACATTCTATCACTTTTGTCATATTGTAGTGGCTAAAGGCAAGTCTCAGGTTCCACTCAAGAAAAAGGAATTATACAAGGTCATGACTCATAGAAGGTTCCTTAGGGGTGTGTGCCACAGTACTGTATACTCAAAGGCTGTTTCTTTAAGAGTTCTCATTGATAAGGCCTAAATAGGTGAACTCATACTTTCTGCAAATTAAAGTCATCTCTCTTTCTACTCCTGAAGTTTTCTTTTTTTTCAAATTGGAGTAGAAGAGAATGATTATTCTAAGAAAGAAAACAATAAATTAGGAAAATTGAATGTAAGACCTCAAACTATAAAGTTCCTAGAAGAAAATCTAGGAAATACCCTCATCAACATCAAGCTTGGTAAAGGATTTATGGCCAACTCCCTAAAAGCAATTGCAACAAAAACAAAAATTGACAAGTGAGATCTAATTAAACTAAAGAGCTTCTTCTGCACAGCAAAAGAAATCATCAACAGACTAAACAGACAACATACAGAATGGGAGAAAATATTCACAAATTATGTGTCCAACAAAGGTCTCATATCGAGAATCTATAGGAAACTTAAACAAATTAACAAGCAAAAAACAAATAACCCCATTAAAAAGTGGGCAAAAGACATGAACAGACACTTCTCAAAAGAAGATATATATGTGATCAACAAACATATGAAAAAATGCTCATCACTAATCATCATCAAAATGCAAATCAAAACCACAATGAGATACCATCTCACACCAGTCAAAATAGCTATTATTAAAAAGTCAAAAAACAACAGATGCTGGCAAGGCTGGCAGGAAAAAGAGAACTCGTACACTGTTCGTGGGAATGTAAATTAGTTCAACTACTTTAGAAATCAGTTTGGAGATTTCTCAAAGAACTTAAAACAGAGCTACCATTTGACCTAGCAATCCCATTACAAGGTATATATCCAAAGGAATATAGATCATTATATTGCATTCATATGTTCACTGCTGTTCTATTCACAATAGCAAAAACACGGAATCAACCTACATACCCATCAATGGTGGATTGGATCAAGAAAATATGGTACATATATAGCACAGAATACTACACAACCATAAAAAAGAATGAAATCATGTTCTTTGCAGCAACATGGATGAAACTGGAGGCCATAATCCTAAGTGAATTAATACAGGAAGAGTAAGCCAAATACCACATGGTCTCACTTACAAGCGGAAGCTAAACATGGAATACACATGAACATAAACATAGATACAATAGATGCTGAGGACTACTAGAGGAGGGGATGGAGGAAGGGAGCACTGGTTTACAAACTACCTATTAGGTACTAGGTTCACAACCTGGGTCCAATATACCCATGTAACAATCCTACACATGTATCCCCTATATCTAAAATAAAAGCTGAAAGTAAAAGATAAATTAATTAAAGCTAGTACTCCTAAAGAAAAAAAAAGAAATTGGATTTCTTTTTTGTACTATCTTTTGTTCTTTCAAGGTCACTGCATAATTTATGTCTAGGAAGGCACTCTGTTGAATTAAGTAAGTTAATTGTTATAGTAACCAATAACATTTTTAAAAACATTGGGGATTTGAATTCTGACGTGAAGTTAATAACAGGAAACTTGAAAAATGGTGTTTTTCAAGGAGATTAGACTAAAGGACTTTATTTGATAGGTTAAAACTTTAAAGGGATTATGGGAAGTCATTTCTGTTCACTCTGGAATCAGACACGGAGGATGACTAGCTTTGTGCATCACTAAAACCAAAATTTCCCCATTCATTTTTGCTTTGGGAAGTCACTATTATCAGTTTCAAATCTGAAATTAGGTCCATGTACAAACCTTATCATCCAATAATAATAATGATATTGAATATCGGTTAATATTGAAACAATCACAACATGTGCTAAGTAAACCGGGTCCAATGGTATTATTCAATTTAGAACCTGGGTAGAATATTAATTTATGTTTGTAAATAAAATTAAAATGAGGGATGAATGATTGAATGATTTTCAGAATTGCTTAATGCTGGTATAAGAATAAACAGATATAAAAGACTATATGGTTTGGCTGTGTCCCCACCCAAATCTCATCTTGAATTGTAATTCCCACAATTCCCAGGTGTCATGGCAGGAACCTAGTGAGAGGTGATTGAATTATGGGGGCAGGTCTTTCCTGTGCTATTCTGATGATCGTGATTGAGTCTCAAGAGATCTGATGGTTTAAAAAATGGGAGTTTCCATGAACAACTCTCTTTGCCTGCCACCATCCACGTAAGATGTGACTTGCTCCTCCTTGCCTTCCACCATGATTGTGAGCCCTCCCCAGCCATGTGGAACTATAAGTCCATTAAACCTCTTTCTTTTGTAAATTGCCCAGTCTTGGGTATGTCTTTATCAGCAGCGTGAAAATGGACTAATATGAAAGATATAAAAGCTTTACTTTTCTTTTCTTTTTTGTGATTTATGTTTGGTTCCTTAGTCAATGTTTTCTATTAATATGAGCCAATGTTCTTTACTAACGGGAGCCAGTTTCAAGTTTGGGAAAGGAGGGAATTTTTTTAAAAACCTTAAAATACAGTTTATTACAATAAATTTGATTTAAAAAGTTTCTCAAAGAGTTGAAATATTGAAAACATCAAGAACCAAATATGGAATATTCATCTGAGCTCTGGACAAAAGCTTTCTTAATAATGACAGAAATCACAAATAAAAAAATCAATTGATTTGACTACATATAAATGTAAGACTTCTAACATAGAATAAAACAATGTAAATTTTATTTCAAAAATATGACCAAGCATAAATATCCATAATATAATAAAACTTAATAAATATTTATCAGAAAACACACCCTCTAAGCTTTAGTGAGAAAAATTAGCAAATATTTAAATATGAAAATATTCAATTCCAGTGATGATGTGATAAAATGGAAGCTCACACTTTGCTGGCAGGAAAGTAAATAGAACCATATTCTTATAAAGCAGTTTGGCAAATATAAGAGATAAGATGTTCCATACCTACCAATTCAATATCTCCTACCAGTCTATCTTATGGAAATGATCAGAAATGTAGACAAATATTTTTATGCAAAGATGCTCATCATGCAGTGTTTATAGTAAACTGGAAAGAAACTAAATGTACAACTTTTGGTGAACTGATCGTATTACAAATGTGTATAAAATACATAAAGCCCTGGCAAAATGTTAGGTACTGAGCATACAGTATTGAAAGACAAAGTTCTTGCCTTTATGGAGCTTACATTCTAGTAGTGGAGACAGCCAAGAGACATAAATAAATAATTACAGATTGTCAGTAATGCTACAAAGAAAATAAACTGGGTAATAAGGTAGAGTAAGTGGGAGAGGTAAGCTGTGAGTCAGTGAGCAGATAAAGTCTCTCGTCTCATCAGAGTTGACTTTTGAACTCAGACTTGAAATATGTCAATAGGTTAGTTGTAGAGCCAGCTGCAGAAAGAGAGGTCCAGACAAAAGAAAACTACAAAAATACACAAGAAAAGGTTTGGTGCCTTAAAAACTACATTCCCATACTCCCTTGCGAGCAATGCCCTATGTACAATCTAAGTTTTATGAATGCAACTTGGAAAGAGAACAGGATAAATGTGAAGTTATTTCCAAAAGCTATCTTAAAATCTCTTCCTTCAGTTGTTCCAATGGCTCTGTGACCTCAATATATCCATTTTGCCTTAAAACACCAGCCAGAAATGACGCTGTATAAAAATGGTGTATGCAAAGAAGACAAGAAAGACTACATAAAAGAATTAAGTTTCCTAACATCGATGATATTGTGGGTGCTTTCTTGCCTCACATTATTGTGTATTTTTAAAATATCAAATAATTTATATATTTTTTATCATTAGGAAAGGTAAAAAATCATTCTAGAAATAGGTATCATTTGAAGCAGGATGATATGTGAAGAAAAATCTTTTTGTTCAACACAATCACAAAAATAAAAGCATTTATTTGTAAACAAAAGCATTTATTTGTAAATAAGTAAGTCATCTATTTTTTCAAGTATTTTCTGGATATCCACTCTACCAAGCACTGTCCTTGGTGCCGGGGTAAAGCAGAGAACAAAGCAGGCTGTCCTCCTGCCCTCATGGAACTTCTGGTAGGAAAAGCAGGGAATAAATAGCTCTGACTTCTCAATAGATGAATGAGGAACCACTATCTTCCTGAAGATTTCATGAAGTTGCAAGGAAAAGGGTTGACTTTACATATTATGTGGGAAGACTTTACTGGGGCGTGGAGAAGGAATCTTCTCTACATGTATTCCTTCTTCTCCCAAATGTCTTCTTCACCTCAGCAACCAGGTTTTTCTTATTTCTTCTTCCTCCACCCCAGCAGTTCTCCTTCTCCCAGATCTTCCCCAATGTCTTTATATTTCCTTTCCTCATACACAAAAGCTTACCTCTTCCAATTACATCTTCAAACCCCTCATCTCCACTGAACAAACAACGACTCTCTTTAAGATCCACAGTTCTTGGAAATTTGAAGCATATTTTGTTTTCATGTCACAATGGGTAATTAGTTTACAGTCAAGAGAGATCTCAGGAGAGAAGGATCCTACATGTCACACAAGTCAAAGGAAATAAAAAATAAAATGCAAGTCACAGGAAAAAATAGAAGGAATTCTTTAAGCTGAAGCAAATTTTATCTCAGTTACAACACCTTTTGTGTTTCCTCAAGAGTCAGGAATCACTCTTCATATGGAAATGTGTGCAGCCTGCAGGTGACGGTTGGTAGAGTATGGAAGCAGGGCAGGGACAATTCTGGCTCTGCCGACCTGGCTGTGCCCTGATTGCCCATTTGTGCACCTGCTACTTCACCCTGAATACTTGGCACATCTTCTAAGCATCCCAATACCTTGCTGCATGTGGTCTTTCAGTCGCTATGAACAACAATGCCTCCCATCAAGACCCCATTACTAATCTGATACACATTACTCTAGAAAGTTATCCCAGAATAAACAAAATAAATTATGACATTGTCTTTGACACATGTTAGTTTTGTCTTTAACAATCAAACAAATTTAACATTTCTTCTGTCTTCAATGTCACAGATGCTAGAAAAATGTAGAGAGATATGCCTCCTGGTCTTTTGTCCTAAATCAAACTAAGTTCCAAAATCCAACACATCAGGAATGTCTTATTTGGCTCAGCAGTACATTCTCACATTTTAGGACATCTGAAGTATTCTTGAATGTCCTTAGGTTAGTTCCACAGTGAGCGCATTGTAGTAGGCTTGCCATCAAAAGAATATTCACTTGGTAGGAAAGCCCACCTCTTCAGAAGCAGCTGAGTCTCTTGCTAACAGATCTCTTTCTCATGTCACTACTGCACTGTCATCCCAGGGCCGACATGCAGCCAAAAAAGGGAGCTCAGATGCTGGTGCTCTGCTGCTGAAGCAACTTTCAAACCTGCAGGCCTAGTCCCAGCAAGCTCCGCTTCTTCTCTGTTGCCGGTTTAATAGTTTCTGAAGAACTGGAAAGCTGCCACCTAAAGTTGTCAGTGTCCTCCTATTCAGTGGCTAGTTCAAACAGTGGTAGAATTGCTCTGGGGAGTATTAGCAAGCAGGAAGAGGAAGGGAACATCGACTATTGATGGTTTCTCAGACGGAGAGAAAGCCTTAAGCTCGTTGGCTGGCAAGGAGGGTAGAAACCTCAGATCTTTTGCAGTTTTTGACAACGCTGTCTTGTCACCCATGTATTCCTAGCACCAAATACAGTGCATGGCATACACTGAAGCAATCAATAAAGATTGAATAAGATAATAAATGTTTTATCCATTTCAATACAGATTGAATAAGATAATGAATGTTTTATTCATTATTACTCCCCTAAATCCTCCAGGTGGAGTTAGCCACAACCTGTTCAGGGTCCCCAGGGCAAATAAACACCTTTCTCTCCAACATTTCATCACATTCTACTCTATAGATTTATTTATTTACATCTTCTGCTAGATTATGAGTTCTTCAAGAACATGCACATCCAGTCCACAGTAGGGACTCAGGAAGTGTTCATGAAATAGGTTTAAAAAATTCCATTTACATGCACACTTCTACTACAGGAATCTTCATCATTCTGATTGCCAAAGCCAAATGACAAGGAGAGAAGCACAAATATCCTTTGAGACAATGCCACTGACGATCCATCTAACAGCAGAGAAATCTCATTCAAATACATTTTCATTGTGTGAATGCACTCACTGTTAATTTTGGCCTTTTGTAAAGGTCTCAGCTTTAAATGTTTATAATAAATAAGTAGGGAGGCTTGAGAGATGGTAACAGCTTAAAGCACAGCACGAACACCCAAAACGCCTCAGTATTAAACACTTCCTGGAGAGATGACCTGCTGAATGTTCTATTTTGCCCTTCCCTTCTTCCACTTAGGTAGAATTATCCCTAATTGTACAAAAAGGCTGTGTGATGCTGGTTTTTTCTTTGACATTATGTGAAGATTTCATTTTCTCCAAGTATGGTGCAATGCACATTAGAGGAATTTGCCAGATATATTTTCCCCCTAAAACACAGGCAAGACAGAAGCAGCAGCTACCAAGGCAAGTCAAAGCAGTGAGTCAGCCAGCCAGCTATCATTTGCAAGGGCTATTTCACCTTCTTTAAATTATCTTTCCACAGAATAGGTATAAAAAGCTAAGGAGAGACACTCATGCAACGTTTCTGACTTCACTATTAATACTTTCACATAAAATATATATACAGGCCGTGTTTCAATTAATTTACCTAAAATTAACTTACTAAAATGTTGGTTGTAAATATTAGTTGTGGATGGATAATAGCATTTTGATGTTCTTGATGAATAATTTGGTATAGATATGGAAGGAAATGTACAGAACATTTGCTTTATTAGTGAATGGTATTCTACTTGGCCATAAGGTTATGATGCACTCTTATTATCATCTTATTTAATCTTCCAAGCAATTCTGAGAATCAGTGTAAAATAGTAGTTAAGAGCTTGGACTTGGGTGTCAGATTGTCATTTTCAGGTTCTTTGCTGGATCGTGACTCTGAGAGGGCATGATTCCTTTCCATCTACTTTGTATCTCTGGTAGCATGTGTCAAGCACAAAAGGGATGAACAGTTTTATAAGAAAAACAGATCTTTAACTTTTTAAAAAATAAGTATATGTATCCTAACCACAGTGCCTTTGACAGCCCTCCTGGAAATATATGTTTATAAAGCAAAATAATTATATTTAACAATTATTCCAACATTTAGCAAAAATATGTCTTCATTTACAGTTCATTTTTTAATTGCCTTTATCTTTTACAGATTGAAGGACATGCCCGTGTTTCAGCCACAATCTGAACTTTTTATGTAATCTTTGCTTTACCAAGTCAAATTAGCCTAAAACCATCAAAGTGAGAATAATGATTTCACGATTTAGAGAAAGCCAGACTTGAATACTCCCTGTCTTCCTAGTGACAACCTGCTCCAGCCTATCACAGGCTGCTGTTTAGTTATTGGTTGCTCTGATGTCCCAAAACATCATCATCTTTAACAGCATCCATCATCTAGTCCATCATCCTTAACAGCAAAGGAAAGTCTCAACTCTACCATTCATCACTCCCCCACAGTTTTAGCTATTGAGACTGAAGGAAGATTATTCCCTCCCAGGGACTAACCCCTCCACACAAAGAAAACCAGTTCTTTCTGTTGTCAGTGGTTCCTCATTTTTCGGGAAACTCAGGGTGTACTCCCCTAGGGGGTGTGTTGGAGGTGATTTCAGGGGTGCCCACCAGTGTCACTTCTAAAGGCATAATCTCTAATAACCATGAACAAGCTCTGCATGGATCCAGCCCAGGTGAGTTCCTGGCCCACCTGGGGGCCCTTTCTTGATCCCAGCCCCCAAGAAAGGAATGTGGTCTCTTTTCCTCCATTATTTCAGAATAGTGTTTCCCATTCCTGGAGTCTGATTCTTCAAATTCTTGTTAGCATTTCTTCCACAGGTTCAGCAACGCCTTCTGTGGAGTACACACCTCCTGAACCCCTTAAATGGTCATGCCAATGAGAGCCTCACTTCCTGACCCTGAGTACAAGCAGTCCAAGGAATAGAGGGTTAGGAAAGATGTGTACAACACTAAGTGCACAACCATATTTCTTCAGGTGATCCAGATCCTTTTGCCTCAATCCTAATTTTACCTCCCTAAATTTCACAGTATAGGAAAACTTGGAGGACTTTAAAATTGATTACCCCATATTTCTTTTACCAAATATGACATCTGGCTGGTGGAAAACAGCACTTGCTTCAAATTTTGTGTGAGTTTGAACAAACCACTATCAGATTAATGCCATTTTATTGGGTACACATAAAATAAGTTCCCAAGAGCACTGCGTTTGAATTAGAGGGAGGAAATTGTTGGAGGGCACAATCTGTAGATGGAGAGGCATAATGGAAAAAGACTAAGGAACAATCCAATACATCTTGCCTCATTCTCTCTTGTCTCCAAGGGAATGACTGGTGTAGAAAGAAACATCCTAAATCTTTCTTTTTTTCTTCCTGGAACCAGGCACATGAGAATTTAGGGGAAAAGGGCCTCTGGCATTCTTACTGGTAACATTTCCTTTGCATTATGTTTGGATAATGTATAATCATTGTAGAAGCAAAGATTGTGGTTTACTCATATCTCTCATAATTGCCAAACAAGGCATTAAATATTCAGAGTTAGCAATAAAAGTAATTTAATTAGTAAATGTATGAACCAGCCTACCTGTCCCCAAGTAAACAGAGCAACCATATAACTAGCAGTTTTTGAGAATAAATTTGCAGGCCAGGAGAATAAAATTAATTTAGAATGATATCTCATATACCTAAGAGGCCATTCTGAATCTTTCAGATGGAAAAGATTTGACATATGCCAGGCACACCATAATGCTTGTCGAATACGTGAATAAACAAATGAAGGACTAGGCACCAAGATAATGATCCCTTTTGAAGAAAGAGAGTGAGAACAAACTTAGGATGGGACACAGGGCTCCAGCATGGCCACAGACTAATTTCTTAGCCTGAGTAGTAAATGTAAGAATTTAACCTTCTGATAACTTATTATATCACACATGGTCCTATGTGGTTTCCTTAATATGTGTTTTATTTAACGAAGCAAATGTTTTAAATTGGAAAATAAAAAATAATAATTTGCATAAAATTAAAGACTTAAGGTTTAAGCTATCAGAGAGCATTAGTTGTTTTTTTTAAGTGTGTACTTATATCTATGATATCCATTAATCCCTAAATTAGGGTGTCTGCTTGGGGGCCAATACACATTCTTACTTTTTGTTTTGTTTGTATCCCACTTTCTTTCAACAATGAGGCTCACCCAAAAATGCCCTTTCAGGTGAGAGGGAAGCCTCTGGGGAAAAGGAACTGGCTTACATTCAACCCTCTGGTCCCCAATTTCTCCATCTTTGTGATAAAGGATTCCCAAAAATTCAACCATGAGCCACTTCAGGAAGCTGGTTAGGGAGCACATGTTATACCTGTCCTAGTCTGCTCACCATCGATCCAAAAGTTTATCCGTTAGGACAGAACTTGGAGATGTGCTGACCTTATGGGAACACAACAATCAACATTATAATATATTCCGTAGAACAAAACTGACCTTGCTGGGGAGTAGAGCCTAAGGTCATGTAGCCCTTACAGATCTTTCTATCAAAAAGTAGGAGTGGTGAGGGAGTTTAAGGGCTATCATGGGGCATTAGAATTCTCTGGAACACTGTGGTTTCCTTGCTGGGTAATATCTAAGAGTCATTTTTCTTTTTTACAACATTGTATTTTTGTTTACTGTAATCATTGTATTTCAAGTGTCGTTGAGGATGTCAGTGTCAGCTGCATTCTCGAAAGGAAAGCTCTTCCTTGGTTTTGCCTGGAAATTGAATTCACAGGGCACTGCACGCCAGGACTCACATTCCACTGGGTTCCTGGGAGCCAGCAGATGAGCTGGCAGAATAAGTCTAGCCACGCCAACAGTAGATAACAGGACAGTCACTCTCCATACTATGGTCAACCATTACTGCAAGGATTCTGCAGAGGAGTGTGATTCAGGGAATTCTGGAAGCCTGGGCCACCAAAGATAGATCAGGAAATATGGGAGGAATTCTTATCATCTCTTCATTTCACCCTTCCTTTTCCTGAAGAAAGGTCATCAGATTTAGGCCAGATCGCCGGCCAATCATCAATTAAGCCAAATAGCAGGAGCCAAAAGGTGAACGACCCATCAAACTAAACTCTACCCATTGTGAAGCAGAGGAGACACACAGTAGTAATCAGAATAACAACCACTAAGTTATATATCCCTTTACTGTTTTAAAATAATTGTCATTATTATTTCATTTACTGTCAGGAGGAAGCAGGAAGAGCAATTAGGTTAGATGAACTGTGAGTACATTCAGCTAGGTAATGAAATTGGGATAGGATTCCAAGTTTAATTTGCTTTTGTCCTGAAATGGTTCAAAGGCACCCTCAGACTGGATGTTGCAGTAGACTCTGATATTTCATCTAGACTCAAGCCTCACAAAGGACTTACATGTGTGTCCAAATAGTTTTCATTGTTATTATATTTGGAAAAACAATCTGCTTAAAGGCTGTAAAATGCTACTTCCCACCAGGATGCCCTTCTGCATCTATGACTGACTTACATGAAAGTGCAGGAAAAATGCAACTGAATGGTTACTAACCAACCCAGTATCAGAGAAGGGGCAGTTTCCTTTACCAATGGGTAAATCTGCTCGAGTTCTTTCTTTTTCTGAGAAATTCAGGAGGATTCATTAGTAAATGATTTTTAAATTCATGTAATTTGAAAGAATAATAATCTCTGAAGAATTTTGTAGCAGTTGGTTAATATTCAGAAAGAACATTTCACTCCTGAGAAGAAAGGATTCACACAAATATAATAATATAGCATAATGAACCTCATTGACAAAGAGCAACATGACATTTTTAACTTGGCAATGCTTTAATTGCATCCTTATAAATGAAACTTTCATTTCCAATATCAGTCAGCAGGAATTTCACTACATTAAACTCTGTTATAAATGGGAATCCAATGGACTCCACTCATAACTATTCAAAAAAACAATTTATAAAGAGATACTGCATAATATATTTTATTGGACTTTTTTTTTCTGGCTTGTTGGAGCAGGCAATGATCAAAAATGATCCTCACCATGAGGAATTAAATAAAGTGTATTCTGGATTTACTGTCTTTATCCTTAGGTGTTATTTTGTGAGACCACAGAAAATGCAAGGGTCGAGTGGCCAGTTTTAATAAGACAAACTGATGGTGGAAGATAAACCTATGGCCTTCACTGGGGGAAGGCATCAGATGAAAGGAGTGGTGACAGGCCCAAGGCCAGCCAGTGGCCACACCTGGAAAGCCACACTGAGGTTCAGGAGGTTGAAGAGCCAGTGGAAGGAGGCTGACGCAGCAGAAGGCAGGAATGTCCTTCATCTCAGGGGCAAATTAGGGGACACAGGCAGCTAAGCCCTGAGCCATCTCTTATTTCTTGTTTCTCTTTTCCCCAATTATTTTTATGAAACATTTTAAATACAGAAATCTCTCTCCTTTTTTAAAGTCAGAGTAATCCATTAAAGATTCCTATGGGGATATCTGATTATAAATAGAAAA
This sequence comes from Pan troglodytes, assembly GCF_028858775.2. NCBI lineage: Eukaryota > Metazoa > Chordata > Mammalia > Primates > Hominidae > Pan > Pan troglodytes. The sequence goes on along the minus strand of NC_072412.2, from coordinate 107,105,953 downwards.
ATCAATTGCCAAAGTCTTCTATGTGACTCACACTAAAGGGACAGGGGAAGCATGAGGCATTTATTTGCCCAAGCAAGAAGTGGCAACTCTAGATCACTTCTCTTGTTCTCTTTGCTCCAGTTCCAAAAGTGAGTCAGGGCATTTTATAGTGAAAGTCAAAGTCGGGAGAAACGAACTTAAGGAGAAGAATATCTGAGTGCTAGCAAACAATTTTCTTTCTCCATATAAAACCATAAAAACTTCTACTGCCTTCTACTGTAAGGCAATCTCTGCAGCCATCTATGCTGCTGATACAATATATTTTGTACTGAGTACCTCTATGTAATTGCAGTGTAAAGACATGAGGGAGGGGTTGACAGAATTAAAGAAAAGTAGAAGCCAAAGCAGAAATATCCAGCAACACCTGGTCTTTGATAACTAGGATAAAGTTTGTAAAGCATAAGAAAAGTATATGTGGCAAATGCAGGAGTCTGAAGCTGCATTTTATTTTATTATTTTTGCAGATAGCCAGGAAACAAGCAGCAGGAACTTAGAGCACAGATAACACAAGGCAAAATTGTGCCTGAAGAGGACATTCAGAAACTGATATGGTTTGGCTGTGTCCCCACCCAAATGTCACGTTCAGTTGTAGCTCCCCTAATTCCCATGAGTTGTGAGAGGGAGATAATTGAATCATGGGGGCAGGTTCCCCCATACTGTTCTAGTGGTAATGAATAAGTCTCATGAGATCTGATGGTTTTATAAGGGGCTTGGTTCTCATTTCTTTCCTTGCCCACTGCCATGTAAGACGTGCCTTTTTTCTTCCACCATGACTGCGAGGCCTCCCCAGCCACATGGAACTGTGAGTCCATGAAATCTGTTTCTCTGTATAAATTACCCAGACTCAGGTACGTCTTTATCAGCAGCCTAAAAACAGGCTAACACAGAAACCTAGGTAAAATCCCCATCTGCGGCCGTTCATGCTATTAGGCTCTAGGAGAAAGGACTGGAGGTTTAAGCTGAGTAATACATCATACACCTATATATAAGTTTACAACTGAACAAATTATTTAGGTCATCTGTATATTTTTTAAACTGAATGCTTGCTGACATTTAACCTCTTCCTATTTTTTCTTCATAAAATCATAAAGCCTTGAACAAAAATTACTTGAATTCTAAATTAACCCTACTATAGATCTCTAGATGTAAGCTGACAAAAGTATCACCCCTTACCATCTGTCTTGGATAAACAAATCACAGGTACTAACTTAAATACAAAAGAACAATTATAATATGTATATGTATTTATGATTAAAAATATGCCACATATTTCTACTCTAAGACAAATCATTATGGAAGATTATTTTAACAGTCTTGGATGTACATCTTATTTGAGAAGTTAAAAATAAAAAGCTTGTTCACATCTGCAAGGGAAATACATTCTCATCAGGCCATATGGAAAGTAAGGCTACTCACTGGGATTTCAAAGGAAATGTAAGTTTGAAATGGAGACAACTCCCAATAGAAGCTATATGAGGTCTCGGATACAGAACATTTTTTTTTGGTACAAAATTTAAAAAAAAGAAAAAGTGTAACAAAAATTTAAAGTGAAGGGTCAGATATATTAAGATGTGCATACCAGGAGTACCAAATCATAAAACTGAATGGAAAACCTTACTGAGTGAAATCCCAACACAGAACCAGACACTACTATTGGAAAAACATCCTGATCAGACAAAATCTCCCCCAACCTCGGCTGGAACTGTAGACGTATTAAACTTTGTGGAAAGAACATTCATCTTTGAATCCAAGAGCAGAGAATGTTGTAGTGGCCCGAAAAGGTAAAAAGAAAAATTATCAGCTTAATTACTGTACTGAGAAGAGACAAAATATTTGCTTGAAGAGCCCCTCCACATCAGAGTTAAAATCTTCCCTACAAACCATTTGGTCATCATCTGGAGAGACTGCCCTTAAGGAGCGTGACATGGTCACTTGGGGAGTAAGGACCGAGAGCTTCCATCTCAGGAAGACAAGTACCACTAGAGACAGTGAGCACCTTTGCTCAGGAACTCCTGGTGGCCAACTTAAATTAAAACACACCAAGTGGAATCAAAACTTGTCTTTCGTTTCCAGCTTCACTTTTTCACTACTTTGCTCAATTACGTAGAACTTTTCAGACTCTGCCTCCATGGTTTACATGTCCTGGTCCAACGAAACAGGAAAAATTGACATTGCAATTACATATTTTGAGGATGGCATACGGACTGTGGGGTGAGTAGAAGGGAAAAGAAAATGTCATCGCCTTGTGTCTAAAGCTGGCTCCATCGCCTGCTACTCATGTCACTGGGATCAAGTTTTCAGAACTCTCTAGTACTTAGATCATCAACCTACAATTGAGGGATTCAAAAGGATTTACTTAAAAGGAATAATGTGAGGAGTTAAATCATTCTTTTACAGTACTTATCACAGTTCCTTGCACATTTGTAGAATTAATGTTAGTTATAATAATTAATATGATTGTCAGGTAAATTTACTTACAGAGCCAGAAGGCTACTTCTAAAGTAAAGGGCCACAATTCTAGCTTCTCTCATCCTGTAAGGACAACTCTCCCTCTCTTTTCCCTCTGGCCTCAGAACTCCCAGGTGGGTCAGCAGGCCCCCAGGCCTCTCACACTGTGGGCTTTGCCCTCTGCCATGCTTGTCCCAGGCTCCCCTGGCTCCCTGACATCCCCTTTACTATGATCTACATGCCTGATACTACAACATCCCAGGCTTTCCACAGGCCCCTGTGAAACAGATCCTGTTTACCTAATTCCTCCATGTTCATCTCTGGATTTTTAAGGACAACTTTATTCAGGATATGGCAGGAAGCTTCCACAAAAGTACCTTTATTGGATGAAAATAAAGGACATGGGAGAGGATTGTCCTACCTGAAAGTCAGAACAGGAAGAATTCAGCTCTGCAGGAATTAATATTCAACATAATGGTCTCTAATATATGTGTGGATTTGTGATTACCGCTATAATGACAGAGAGCAGTGGCAAGAAGGAAGTTGAGGATGGTAAGGGTAAAAGGTTCCAAGGGAAAGTCAAAGGCCATTGATACTGATTATCAATATTTTAAAAAAACAATAAGATGAGAAGTGGAAAGACTTAAAAATAGATTTTTTCTCTGTAGGAGTAAAGCTAATTACAGTCATTCACTGTGCCCCATTATCATGCATGCCTAATTATCATGCAAGCACAAGCACAATTATGTGTATTGTTAAATATTAAAATCATAGAACCAGAATTTTCAAGCTTGGAGAGACTTTTGAGATCATCTAGGTCAAGCCACTCCTTTTACAGTGAGGGAATTTGAAACACAAGAATTTAAATGACTTACAGGATCAGAGATCTGTGCTCTGGCAGAGAAAACCCCAGCCCAAGTCCCCCAACTATATGCCCAGGGCTGTGTCCCTGCTGAACACTAGCCTGCCCGGGAGCGTCTACCTCTAGAGTACATTGGATTGGAGTGTGAAATTCTACACTGAGCACTATCTGTTGTTTTGCAACAAAAATAGGTTACATATTAGTAAATCATTCAAGTAGAAATATTCTGTAAGAAATAGCAACTCTGGAGAAATATAGGCTGGAATATATGTATCTGTGAGAAATGGTGGTATCTGCATGTAGATAAATTGTGGAATTTGAAGCTGGTGGGAAAATTAAAGAATATTAAGAAAACCAATATAAGACAAGTAAGCTTTCAAAATGTCTCACTATATTATGAAATATACAATGTAAGATATATCAGTTTCTCTCTCAATGAATTGCTTTTACCTAGAATTACAGTATTATTTGTCCTGACTTGAAATAAAGGAAAGCTATACCAGTTATGTCAACTGTAAATACACCTACACAAATGGGAAAGGTTACTCCTTACCAGGTCCCAGACAGACACCATGAAATCTCATATACCTCCCTGGTAGCTCCAACTAAAGACCCCCCCTTATCTTATTCTAATTCCCCTACTCATGCCCATCCTTATAGGAGGTAGGCCCTTCATATAGACTGATTGGAAGTGTACCAAAAATCATTTACTTAAAAAAATATCCCTTTTGCTAGTTACCTCTTTGTACAAAAAAAAAAGTGTGGGGACCCAGAAGATTCCTACACAAATAGCAATCCCACTGTTGAGGAGCTGCACCCATACATGGATTAAATCCGGGGAGTCAGTGAAGTAGAAAGCCAAACCTTGAGGGGATGAGATGAGAACAAGCACATTTTCATGAGAGGACTCTAGGAAGGGAACAGAAAAGCACCCTTGTGGGGTTGACCGTGTGTCTGTCTGTGGAATACAGACAGAGCATTACCTGTGTGGGGCCTGGGAAACAAATGTGAATTCGTTCACAGCTACAACAACAGCCAGCTCAGATCCCACCATTTCCATCACTTCCACATCAGACATTTCTAAGCAATGAACACCAGGAGTTTTGTCTCAGCCACCATTCCTGCTACTTATATATTTTGGAGCCCATTTAAAGTCAATAGTCTTTCTGGACAATTAATTTGGAATATAGAGTAAACTACATAAAAGTTAAAAAGGGTTGGCAACTTCCATGCTCTTGCTGATCAGTTCATGAACCTGAAGAACTTAGAAGGATTCAAAACCCTTCCAACATCAATTAAGAATGTCAATCATGGGAAGTAGAGAAATATAGCACTTGTGTGAAATAATCGCCATCACTCTTTGTCTAACGCATTCCTATTCTTTGGCAGTGGATATCATACCACTGTAATCATGGTGTGTTGTAGAACCAACATTAACTTACAGAAAAATATAGAAGTAGAAAAGCGCTTATAATATCATCAACCTAACACTAAGTATTTCATAGACTTTCACATTTTTGTCTTATGCATGTATACTTTTCATATAGTTGAAAGGAAAGCGAATACAGTGGTTTTGGCTTTTTAAACTCGATTGTTCATCATATTTCCATATATTGTCTTCATACTCATCATTTTAATGACTGTAAATTACCACATTAGTTAATATGCTATCATTTATTTTATATTATTGGATACACAATTTGCCCATAACACTTGGCTATTATAGCCATCATATGTATAGCATTTTCCTTCTTCTGGATTATTTTCTTAAGATAAATCTCTGGAAAGAGCTTATTGTCACTGAAGTTAGAGCTCTGTATGTGAGAAAGTGCGTATGAAGCATATGTAATAAAAATATATTTATTTGTATACAAGTGTGTCTTTGAATAGTTTTTTTCTGACTACAGTATTACCATATTTTAGTCCTTTTCCAATGTTTGCCAGAAAATAATTTTCACAACTTTTTAAAGATTTGTTAATCAAGGAATCATAAATAAAATCTGAAGAATAAATGGTCACCAAAACTTCAGTGCTGCAGGTGATCTAGAACTTGAAGGCAAATTTCATCTGAAATATGAGCTAATTTTGAGACTTCAAGTAAGCTGCATAATTGCTCTGAGTTTCAATTTACTTATTTAAAACAAAACAAACAAAAATAAACAGGAACCTCTAAATCCCCTATTTGCTTTTTGGCTGTCTGTTACCAGGCATTATTATTTGATAACTACCAAATAAACACATGCTGCATATAATGTCTTATCACAGCAAGTGGCAGGTAAACAATGTGTCTCCTCAAAGTGGCTGAATAGTGGAGTATTCTGATAAATGATATTGAAAGGACAAACCTAAGTATGTGATCTTGGGTTAAGTACAAAGAAATAGAATTAGTTAAAATGTCTATATAAATCTAACCTGGCAAATCTCTTAAATGGATCTGAAATTAGAAACTAGCAACAGATGGCAACATACTTTGCACAAAGCCAAGTTTCCTATAACCTTGAAATTCTGAAAGGTCCCCAAAGAAGAAACATCAGATAGGCTCTTAGCCGGGATTGTCCTCAAGACAGATGAAGCTAATGGACTTGTGTCAAAAGAAAGAAAATGAGATAGATGTTCTACAGGCTTAGGTCCCCCAGGTGCAAGGACATTTTGTCATCAGGCATGTGGAATAAATCTTTAGGTGAATGGGAGGACAGATGTGGAAAATATATTGGCAGGATGAACAGGTGATGAAGGCACAAGTCACATATCACTCAGGAGGAGAGTTGTCATGCAGCTGAAGCACGTCCCGGACAAAGAAAATCTTGATGCTGATGTTATCACTCCCCCCATAGATCAGAATCACTCCAGACCATAAAAGTGAGTGCAAAATGTAACTTTCATCAAAGCCCCACAAAACACAATTTACTGCAATATTGAGAATCGTAATAAGAGTACATGACATGAGGATTATTAAAACTATGTAATCGAAATAGCTTTTTTTTTTTTTTTCAATAAGTGACATTGTTGGTATCTTCTTAAAGATACCCAGCCTTCATTCAGTTCATCATCCTTCAACAAATCTTTTGGATAGAGGATGAAAGACAAAAAAGCAAGAGCTCCAATTCTGCTAAGTAAGAAACTCATACAGTTCAGCTGGCCCTTTATTTATAAAATAGTAGAGGTGTATCTAAGCTCTAAATATCAGCTCCTTGAGTAAAATCTTGAAAATTCCAAGGATGATTTGAAATCTACTCATTCCACAAAGTCTGTAATTTCTACCTCCCCTTCCACCCATTAACCCATGGATTTATCTACACAATAAACTTTGTACAACATCTACTACATGCTTAACAGAGATTTACTCCCAGAAAAGTTCTGTGTAAAGGAATTCTTCATAAATGCATTTTATCCTTAGGCAGCCTGAAGCTTCTGCATTTGAACTTGGAAAAGGAAAGGGAGTGAGGAAGTTTAGGATTAATACAGAAGCAATGCGAAGAAAGAAAGAGTTAATATTCGGCTTTGGGAATTCAAAAGAGGATTGTACAGTGAGACAATATACTTGAGAGCCAAGAGAAAGGATTGTCTAAATTCCTCTGGTAGCTACCATTTATTCCACCAACAGCTGAGGCTGGTGAATTGCATAATGGAATTCCAAGGAGGGCAGCAAGGGAAAGAAAAGGAAAATCTCACCCTTTCAAGCTTTGAGGAATTTGGGAAAAGAAAGGCAAAGGAAAGAGGGAACAGAGAAGAAGAGGCAGAGGAGTAGACCCACAGAAGTGAATCCAGACCACCCTCTTAGGGCATAGCTCCAGCTTCTGTTCCAGCTGTACAGAAGCTGCCATAGAAAACTTGAGCAGGAAATTAGTATCCACTGTAAATTATAAAAAGGTCCTAAAAACTGCAATAAACTGTGTCAGCTCCATTAAGCCAAATGGATTTCTGGACTCTAAAAGCAACCACATTCATTTCATATCCCTGTTCTCAGAAAATAGCAAATCACCTCCTAAATGAATAACTGCTGAGCAGGACCACAAATACAGTCATATATTGACTTAACGCCTTTGAACTTTCAAAAGAAGGAACTGCATTTATTTCAGACACCTCTGTAAGAAAGCGATGCACTATATCCTTGAGGAATCACCACGCTGTCTTCCACAATGGTTGAACTAAGAACCAGATATACCATTTGACCCAGCAATCTCATTACTGGGAATATACCCAAAGGATTATAAATCATTCTACTTTAAAGACACATGCACACATATGTTTATTGCAGCACTATTCACAATAGCAAAGACTTGGAACGAACCCAAATGCCCACCAATGATAGACTGGATATAGAAAATATGGCACATATACACTATGGAATACTATGCAGCCATAAAAAAGGATGAGTTCATGTCCTTTGCAGGGACATGGATGAAGGTGGAAACCACCATTCTCAGCAAACTAACCCAGGAACAGAAATCCAAACACCAACACTGCATGTTCTCACTCATAAGTGGGAGTTGAACAATGAGAACTTATGAACCCAGGGAGGGGAACATCACACACCGGGGCCCTGTCAGGGGGTGGAGGGCTAAGGGGAGGATAGCATTAGGAGAAATACCTAACGCAGATGATGAGTTAATGGGTGCAGCAAACCACCATGGCACGTGTATACCTATGTAACAAACCTGCACATTCTGCTCATGTATCCCAGCACTTAACGTATAATTTAAAAAAAAAATAAAGAAAAAGAAAGCAATGCTCATCCAGGTGATTCAGAATTTTTCATCTTACAAATCCACTTAAAAATCATCAGAAGAATGTGTGGCATAAGAAAATGACAATGTGTGATGGAGGAAAAGTTGTTACAATTTGGGAGGCCACACGGGCTCTCTACCGTAATGTGACAAATTATAAAATCCCTTCAAATGTAACAATCTGAATAAAACTTCACTACTTATATCTGCTAGATAAAGTTGCTCATAATGATAAAAAATGTTCAAAGTAGGTTAATTTGGAAGCTATCTGCTTTATAGGGTAAGTTTTGCAGTGATGGTAACGGGGAGAAGGAGGGTCTGAGGATGGAGTCTTAAGACAGTGCTAGAACTGGGCCCTGACAAACCCTATCTCCTGACCTTGCAGAGGAGAATGTAGGACAAAAAAGACCGATGCATTTTATTCATAATCTTTAATCACAGACAGAGAAGCAGACAGAGTTTCATTAAGGACAAAATTATTCACAGTAATTTACATAGTTACAGGTTGGAGATATATAAGCACTTACAAATTATATTGCAGAAAAGTCATCAGAACCTTAAAAAGCTATTTTTATAAAATTTTAAGTGGTCCACCAAAAACCAAGAAAGACATTACACACACAATGTGTGTCACACCACTTATTAACAATGAGACCAGTCTGAAGATGTTTTAGAGGTTCTTTACTAAATGTCAATAAGTATCTGTGGCCCTTGGGCAACCCTAGGGATTCCCAGCTAATCAAGGGAAAAACTTGTTATTCAGCCATGATTTCTCAAATGAACCAGAAACTCTGCCCCTTCTCTCTATAAATCTGTCAGACTAAAATCTGAGCAGGAAGATAAACAGAGCCAGAACTACTGCATGTGGCTTTGCCTACATGTGTTAGGTTTGGCATATTTTGTCAAAACACTTATTTGTAGTTTAGCCTCTTCTCTGTGCCCATTTCCAATTTCCTGTCTTCAGAAGCTGTACCATCTCAAGGCTACAAATCCCTCTTACTCTTCAAGACTCAGCTCAAACAGCACCACCCACAAGATAATCCCAGGCAGAATTAATGGCTACTTACTGTGTGTGAACAACACATTACTCACAGCCCTGTTAGTAGTATTATTTTAATTAGTCTTGTCTTCACTGGCTTCAGGGTTAGACTGTTCTTTATTCCTTAAGAGGACTCTGTGCATAGTAGCTACTTATCAAGTGTGTCTTAGTCAGCTAGCACTACTACAACAAAAATACCATAAAAAGGTGGCTTAAACAATTGACATTTATTTCTCACAGATCTGGAAACTGGGAAGCCCAAGAACAAAGTGCGGGAAGATTCAGTTCTTGGTGAGGGCTCTCTTCCTGGCTTGCAGATGGCAGCCTTCTTGCTGCACCCTCACATGGTGGAGAAAGAAAGCTCTTGGTGTTCCTTCCTTCTCTTATAAAGGTACTGATCCCATTATGGGGCCCCACCCTCAAGTACTCAACTAAACCTAATTATCTCCAAAAGGCCCCACCTCCAAATACCATCACACTGGGGGTTAGAATTTCAACACAGAATTTTGGGGGTAAACAAATATTCAGTCCATAACAAAATGCTAATAAAATTTAATGAAAAATACTACTTACCTTTATTAAATGCTCCCATCACTGCAACTAAGTTCATGAGACAAAGTTTAAAGTAAAAATATTTTGTTTTCTGCTTGTTCTAAAAGCTAGCAACCGTCACACTAACCTTTAGTCCACCTCTCACTGGTTTCTATTTTTCACCAATGAGTCAGACAAACTGAATGCTATTTTATCAGTTTGATCAGTATTGCAGCATCCTCTGATATCAATGACCTCATCCCAAGCAGGACATTTGGTTGCTTTGTTTTGCTTTTTTCCTGTACTGTGAAAAATAAAATAAAATAAAAGTTCCCTAACTCTCTTCTTTCAGAATGGATCTTACCAAATGTTATTCAAAAGCATACTTCCCTGGCATTATTTACATTCACTCTTTTCAGAAAACTAATTTTTCTGCTACAGATGCTATGCGATATTTTTCTAACCCTAAATCTGATATATATTCAACTATGTCAGCTGCTCTCTCCAAATCACATACCAAAGCATTTAAGGGGAACTAAATTGTATTGAGCCCCTCCTATATGCCATGTATTAATAGACGAGGAAGGGTTCCATAACAATTTAATGGGTGTGCTGAGGTGAAAACTGTCATTTCAAAGCTATAAACAGTTTATATCTCAAAAGAAGTAGAATTTGATCCCTACTTTGGAATGATTTTTGATTTTTAACACCACCTGAATCAGACCTCCATCTACCATGTGTTTATCCATCTATCAATCCTTTATTTCACATTCTTAGAAGAGACTGGAATGCCAGGGGTATATGAAGTAAACTTCTATCTGTGTACAATTTCGGTAACCTTTCTTTTAATTGTTGGATCCGTAGATTGACATGATGAAAGCTGTCTTGTAACACATTTTAAAACAGAGTAGTAATCTAGCCACTCATTATAGTTTCTATACTTAAAAATATACTTTAGAGATAAATCAAATGTCTTCATTTGGAGGCATTAGCATTAAGAAATTTATCTTACAGAAAAGGCAAAATAACCACACCTCCTAGCTTCTTTAGTGTGGTGTTTTGGTTCCTACTGGTAAACAGCCATTAACATGTGCAGCTGGGCCACTTCAGCGGCTGCAGGCAAAATGGCTTCCTGAAAACACCAAAAGATGAAAAGGAACAGTCACAAATGAAAGAAAAGGAATATAACTCCCTTTTTTTGAGAACTGGGAACCTAATATTGGCATGGCTTTAATCTTCTTTAATCTTTAATGAGTCTAATCTCATTATCACTCACACATAAACAAAAAATTCCATGAGGAAGACGCAAAATTATTGCTGTTGTCAGAACATAACACGTATCTCCAAAGGTTGTAGTGGGGGGTTCACAAATAAGACATAGGGTACTTAGTACAATGCCTGAGCACACAGTACATGCTCAGTAAACTGCACTTTCTATTAACATGTTCTGTTCTTCCACTTAGACAAGGAAACTGAGGTGGTTAACAGCTCTCTCAAGTTAAAGTTGACAGTCAGCTTAGGTCTTTCTGGGTTCAAAGCCTGTGACCAGGAAACTCTTCCAGTGTCAATTCCTGAAATCACTCCAGTTTTACTGCCCTCAAAGCAGTGAACGTGGGAAAGCTAAGCAGGCATATGCCTTAATCCACTTAAAGGTAAAGAAATGAACTTGGAAGTGCCATGCAGTCTTCTCTGCCATTATAGAGAGTCAGTTAAATATATATATCAAGCTAAAAACTAGACTCCCTTTAAAGTGATAACAGAGGATGAACAGATTGCTCTGAAAAGGCTGTGCCTTTAATGTAAAAAGCAATTGCTCCTTTATCTTCAACCTCATTTGGAATTGTATACTCCCTCAAATGTCAATGCTGAGGCTGGCTCCTTGGTTAGAAAAGCATGGGCTGTGAAATCCAAACATCCTTCAAGAAAAACCAGTATCTGTTTACTGTAAGTCCCAATCCCTGCCATCCTTCATCCCTTCTCTCCCTTCTCATCATGAGGGAGGCCCATTTGATCTCCTCCTCCGAAGCCCAGCATTCTTACCATCACCACCTCCTCAGCCTCAACCTCCCTGCATGGCTGTTTGCAGTCAGGCCCCCTGTGCCAGTTTCACACTGAACACAAACCTAGTTAACAATTCCTGTCTTCGGAGCATCATTTGAGTTAGGAAGATTAACCCTTCTTTCTGACCTTAATGAACTGTAAGGAAATAAAACCTACAAGCTAAGACTGAACATACTTCAGTTGATGCAGATGAGCTCTCTGCATCCAGTTTCTTAAAAAGCATAAGAATTCCTTACTTTAGGCCAGTGTGTTGCCAGTATATCTGAGCAGGAGATTCACCGAGGACACTGGTTAAACTGCACATCTACGGAATGCACTTCGGAAAAGGGGCTTAGGAAACTGTATTGCAGAAACACACCACAGGTAATGCTTATGATCACCCAAGCTTGGAATGCATGGCTTTAGGCCATCAGCGATAACTCTATATATTCCTGAGGTAATTTAACTAAACATCACATTGATTTATATTAAATAATTATTTTGTCAAATATAATTGCCAATTTCAGCTAAATTTTCACTACCAGGATTTCAAAAATTACAATCATATTTTTGAATCCTAAGTTTCTTTTTTTAATGACATTGGTGTAAACCTCCAATATGGGTTTTACATTTAAACAAGAGGGTTGGTAATGTGGCAAGTTTGGTATTATTTTAGGTCACAGGATAAGGACAGGCTGTTATCAACAGGCTCCATATAATTTCCTGTGTTCCTCAAACATCTCCCAGCAACAGACCTGATATGATTTAAAATTAGCCTGAGCAATTTGACAGGATCACAACACCTGCCTTGGAGCTATAACTACACATTTCTCTTGTGAAATTTAATATGCCTGGTAATAGGCGAAGCCTGAACATTTATACCTAATAAAGATATAGTAACAAATGATAAGGTAGGCTACCAAAATCACTATGAGAACCTAGAAGCAATAAAACAAATCCAAGGTTTATGAAGAAGTATTATAAAATTTTGTTATTATTGACCTTATGAATGTATTTAAGTAGTTATTTATGTATTTTTTATAATTCTTCCCATTTGGCTAATGCAATCTAGAAAGCATTAAAAATAAGAGCTGACATTTAATACCTACATAGGCATTTTTGGGTGTGTGAAATTAAACCAAATAAAATACAGACTACTAGATGTGTGCTTATGTTCCTTCTAGTGCTAAACAAACATGCATTGACTGAATAAATGAATAGTAATATAGCCACAGAGAATAGCAATTAGCATTAATGATTAAAATTACCATTATTTACAATACTAAACATGACATTTAAATAGCATCATGAAGTTTTAAAGCTGCAAGAGGTCTAGACTTTTAAAATATGAAACCTACGTTGTGGATTTGCATTATTTATCATTTTGCCCATTTCTCAAATAGTCTTTATTTCCCCAGTAACCTGCTCTCCTGTGTTTTTCCCCAATATCTTTTATCACTTATTTTTTGATGGGGGTCTTATTTCCCCCATATTCTTTCCCTCTGATCTTTTCTAATTTTTATTTTTATTTCAATAGTTTCGGGAAACAGGTGAAGTTCTTTAGTGGTGATTTCTGAGATTTTGGTGCACTCATCACCTGAGCAGTGTACACTGTACCCAATGTGTAGTCTTTTATCCCTCACCCATCTCACACCCTTCCCTCTCCCAAGTCCCCAAAGTCCATTATATCATTCCTATGCCTTTGCATTCTCATAGCTTAGCTCCTACTTATAAGTGAGAACATATATTTGGTTTTTGATTCCTGAGTTACTTCACTTAGAATAATGGCCCCCAGCTCCATCCAAGTTGCTTCAGAAGACATTATTTCACTCCTTTTCAAGGCTGAGTAGTATTCCCTGGTGTATATATACCACATTTTTTTTATCCACTCGTTGGTTGATGGACACTTAGGTTGGTTCCATATCTTTGCAATGGTGCTGCTGTAAACACATGTGTGCGTTTATCTTTTTCGTCTAATGATTTCTTTTCCATTGGGTAGATACCCAGGAGTGGGATTGCTGGATTGATGGTAGTTCTACTTTTAGTTTTTAAAGAAATCTCCACACTGTTTTCCATAGTGGTTGTATTACACTAATTTATATTCTCACCAGCAGTGTAAAAGTGTGCCCTTTTTACCACATCCCTACCAACATCTAGTGTTTTTTTGATGTTTTAATTATGGCCATTCTTTTGTTTTGTTTTGTTCTGAGACAGAGTCTCGCTCTGTTGACCAGGCTGGAGTACAGTGGCGTGATCTTGGCTCACTGCAAGCTCTGCCTCCCGGGTTCACGCCATTCTTCTGCCTCAGCCTCCCAAGCAGCTGGGACTACGGGCGCCTGCCACCACGCCCAGCTAATTTTTTGTATTTTTAGTAGAGACGGGGTTTCACTGTGGTCTCGATCTCCTGACCTCGTGATCAGCCCACCTCGGCCTCCCAAAGTGCTGAGATTACCGACGTGAACCACTGCACCTGGCCTAATTACGGCCATTCTTATAGGAGTAAGGTAGTATCTCACTGTGGTTTTAGTTTGCATTTCCCTGATGATTCGTGATTTTGAGCATTTTTTCATATGTTTGTTAGCTGTTTGTATATCTTTTTTTGAGAACTGTCTATTCATATCCTTTACCCACTTTTTGATGCAACCTTCTCTTAATTAAAAGACATGTGAATAAAAGAAAAATGCACCATATATATTTACCCATGTAATTACCATTTCTAGTTCTTTTCATGACTTAGTGTAGATTCATCTTTCCACTTGGCATGATTTTCCTTGTGCCTGCAGAACTTCCTCTAGCATTTCTTCTAGCTGACATCGACCAGTGATGATTCTCTTTTGTAAGCCTGAAAAAAGTCTTAATTTCACATTTTTGTTTTTGAAAAGTATTTTGCTGAGTTTAGACTTCTAGGTTTACATTTTTTCTTCAATCCTTTAAAGATGTTGTTCTACTGTCTTTGAAATAAGAGAAATCTGCTATCATCCTTATTTTTGTTCCTCTGTATACAGTATACAGTTTTTTCTCTAGATGCTTTTTAAGATTGTCTCCCTGTTAACGGTTTTGAGCAATTTAATTTTGACATGCCTCAGTGTAGTGTCTTCAGATTTCTTCGTTTATAGTTCAAGTTTATTGAACGTCTTGTGCTTGTGGATATACAATGTTCATCAAATTTGAAATATTTTCATTATTATTTCTTCAAATATTTTGCCAGTTCCTGTCCTTCACAAATTAAATTATACCTCTATTAGATCATTTAAAATTGTTTCACAGCTAACTGATGTTCCATTCATTTTTAAAACCTATTTTCTGAATAGTCCTAGGAGATGATTACACTAAAACCCCAGACTTCCCCCGCTATACAACATATTCATGTAGCAAAACTGCACTTGTAATCCTAAAATTTATACAAATAAAAATATTTTTCTGTTTTAATTTGGATAGCTTCGAATGCTCCATCTTCAAATTCACCGTTTTTTCTTCTGTGATGTGAATCTGCTGTTAATCCCATATAGTATTTTTCCTATCAAATATTGTGGTTTTCATATCTAGAAACTCAACTTGGGTCAATTGACAATGTTGGAATAGAAAAATCACTGAGAATTTTTAAGAATTAAATAAACCATGTAGAAAAGCTATACATAATCACTGATAGGATAAATAAAACTAAATTCATGGCAGGAAATATTTGAAACCAGAAATCATTATCATTCAGTTCTAGGTATTTTGTAATTCTCTTGTTTTCCTAGGGTATTAGAGAAGTAAATTTTTTATGCTGATGGGTTTTTACCTATCCCTTTTAACCACAAAAATAAAAATAAAACTTAGAAAAATACTGGGAAAAATTAGCTAAAATGTTGCTTCTGGGAGTTTCATTTCTTTTGGTATTTGCAAAAGTATCTACAATAAGCAATATATAACTAGTTAGACAAAAAGCAGGGAAAAAAAAACAAATATGCCATCTAAAAAAAGAATAGAGATTGATGAAGAAAAATCATGACGAAGTTCCACAGAGCCTAAACTTTGAAGTACTGTTTTTCCATTTCAGGAATATCTGCCATATCTGAGGCCCTGCTGTGTGAATAGAGGATTTCTGATTAAGGCTAAGCTTCCTTTTAAAAAGTTAATTGATACTTTAATTATCTTAATGATGACAAAGCCTTTAATTAGCCTTTAATTATCTGAGTTATTTAAGCCATTCCACTTAAAGAAATATGTGATAACAATCAGATTAGATTTCAAAAATATGTGGTAAGATAGTAAAATAAGGACAATTTTTATATTAAGAAGGAAAAAATTGAATTTTAGAAAAACATATTCAAATAAATGTTAATTTACAAACATCAAGCCTATCCTCCACACTAGCCCAAATAGCCCAGTATTAATAGTGTAATCAAGGTTATGAAACTAAAATTGCCCTCTAGGTAATAGGACATTGGAAAATGGGACTGTGCATTTTCTGTGCAAGTGAACATTTTTCTCCTTCTCCAGTCAAGTGATTGACTTCTAGAGCATCTCTGAATTTTTCTTTCATCAATAACTTCAGTTAAATAAATTTTGGCCTGAGGTTGTCTTCTGAAACAACTGAATCTTTGCTGTTTGTGACACATTGTCAATGATATTCTACATCTTCTTGTCCTTCTTGTGGCAATGCCCCCATACTAAATTAATTGCAACCTTGACAGTGGACAATATGACTAGAATAAGACAACTGGAACATCCCATTCACTCAGCATTGTGATTGGCTGAAGGACAGAGATACTCCCTGAGTCAGGCTACCCAGGAACATCAAGAGGATTCCAGGTGAGATAATTTCTCTGTCCACTGGACAGGGTGCTGTGATGATATGTATCTAATGTTGTCATTAGCCACCATGTGAAGCCTGGATGTGGGGCTATCCCAGTGCCTAGCAGAGTCCACCTTTAGATCCTGGTGGTATCCTTTGAACCCTAAGTTGATTTGCACCCAGGGATAGATCCAGCTCTATACCGGTGTTTCTTAAACTTGACTATGGAAGCATCGGAAGCTGGAGGACTTGTTAATACACAGGCTGTTGAGCCCCACAGCCAGAGTCTCTGATGCCGTGAGTATGAAACTGAGAATTCACAGTTTTAACAAGTCCCCCATTGATGCGTGTGCTGCTGATTCAAGAATCACACTTTGGAAATCACAGTCCTAACTACTTCAGTTAAGTGGTCCATTAAATTGCAATTTTTTTCCTTACACACCCTTGGCTTGGGTTTTCTATTATATGGACCCCAAATAATGTCACAATCAGGTGTATCCTACCTGATACACCTATGAGTATTTGAAAAACATCTGCCTCCTAAATTAACCTAAATTACTTCACTTTATTTAGTGCCTATATATGGAAAGTATATGAGGAAATTATTACACAGCATAACATAAATTTCATGGTATATTTAGGGTGTTTTCCATTTCATACTATGCTACAATTAAATTTCATTCCATATTGTAATCAAATGTCATAGGTACATAAAAAACTAATACTTAGGTTTCTTTTCATTATAAAAGAGAGTAGGTTTCTGATATTTTTCATGAGGAACTTTATTATTGACAAATTTAAATGGAAACTATTTTTACAAATAAATATAATTAACAAGGCAGATAAATATCATTTTACTTCAGATATAGTAAAAAAAAAAACCTATACTCAGTGTCACAACCAGTGTTTTTCTTTTTAACATGCAATCTATAATTTTATTTCTCACTCGTCTTTCCCAGTCCTAATGAGAAATGGCTAACCCACACCTAAAGGGTCAAAGTGCCCTAGACAGATACCTACTAATAAAAATACTAATTTAAATAACTAGAAAAACATCCAGATTCAATATTTTAAAGAAAATGTGTCACATTCAAAAGTCAACTTTTTCAAGCCTTCTTGGCTAATACATGCTCATTACGTAATAAACTGGTAATCTTTGGGAGTTGATGTCTTCTTTGGCCCCCACTTTCTACCTTCAGGCTGTCATTTCATGAACAACTGCCCCTCATTCCTTTGCCTCCCAAATATTGCCTTCTAAATTTCCCCTTTCTGGCCCCACCACATTCCCCTTGACTCTCCCAGGTACGATAAATATTTGCGGTGATGGATACGCTAATCACCTTGATTTGATCATTATACATTTTATACACATATTGAAATATCACTTTGCATACCGTGAATATGTGCAACATTAATCTCAACTAAAAATTAAATGGGGAAAAATAAAAATATATACAACTCAAAATAAAAAGAAAATCTTGCATGTTAGTGAGGAGTATATATAGAGAGAACAATGAATGAATTAAAAAAGATTTAACCAAGGATGAGCAAAAGGTATAAGTACTTAGCATCAGAGCATGATGGGCGTGGGTGTTCTTCCAGATATTCAGGGTTTTAACTTGAAATTCAAACCAAAAAGACACTCAGATATCTCTGGGATAAGGTGGAGGAAGGGTTGTAGAACTTGCAATATTTGAGAGCCGGAAGTCCATAACTGCTTACATTTACCAAATTGCAGCCCCGTCTCCACCTCTTAACCCAGTCTCCAATTCCTGTCAGTTCTATAATATCACAATGTGCCTAGCATCATTCTTTCCCTTTTCTTCCTATAGCCACCCACAAAATTTTAGAATATTATTAATTTCACTATTAGCTATTAAAATAGCTAAATAGCTTTCTCCTTGGTACCTCCATTTGAAGGCTTTTATCTTTTTCCTATTTATCCCAAGAGTGATGTCCCAGAAACTCCTTCCTGGAAAAGCCAATTCTCTGCTCACATTGCCTGCCAAGGGCGTTCACAGTCTCTCTCTCTCTCTCATATGTATATATATGCTCTCTCTCATATATATATATATACATATATATATGCACATGTGTATATATATATATGTGTGTATATACATGCAAGTGTGTGTATATATATATGCGTGTGTGTATATATATGCATGTGTGTGTATATAGTTACACATATATGAGTACACACACATACACACACACACACACACATATCTTTTGGCATTAAAAGGCTCCCTGTGAGCTGCTCCTATTGATCTCTGAAGGTTTCTCTCCAACAGCATCTTTAAAAGAACCCACTGGCCTAGGCAAGCAAAATGTCCATGATATCCTACCTTAAAATTTTGCTTGTTTGACTACAATGCAATTCTTTTCATACCCACCAGTCAACATCATGCTCATTTTCAAAACAACCCCAACTCCTCACATATAAAGCACTTTGTACTTCTCTAATACTGCATTATGCTATATTATAAACCTACTACTAAGTTTCTCAAGGACAAAATCATATGATTTTTTACTCTGAATTTATTTTTTTATTCTTACTTTTTATGGGTACATGGTAGATGTATATATTTACAGGGTGTGAGATACTTGGATACAGGCATAGAATGGGTAATAATCACATCAGGGTAAATGGGGTATTTATCTCCTCAAGCACTTATCATTTATTTGTGTTACAAACATTCCAATTGTATTCTTTTAGTTATTTTTAAATGTACAATAAATTATTTTCGACTGTAGTCACCCTACATTCATCTAGTATTTGTTATCAAATGGAAAAAATAGCATCATTGAGCTATCAAATACTAGATCTTATACATTGTATCTAACTATATTTTTGTACACTTTACTCATTCCCACTTCCACCCCTCTGCCACTCACTGCCCTTCCCAGCCTCTAGTAACCATCATTCTACTCTCTGTATCCATGAATTCAATTGCATTGATTTTTAGCTCCCACAACTTAGTGAGGACATGCAAAGTCTGTCTTTTTGTTCCTGGCTTATTCACTTAAAATAACGTCCTCCAGTTCCATCCATGTTGTTTCAAATGACAAGATCTCATTCATTTTTTATGGCTGAATAGTACTCCATTGTGTATAGATACCACATTTTCTTTAACTGTTCATCTGTTTATGGCCACTTAGGTTGCTTCCAAGTCTTTTGTGATAGTGAATAGTGCTGCAATAAACATGGGAGTGCAGATATCTCTTCCATACACTGATTTCTTTTCTTTTCGGTATGTATCCAGCAGTGGGATTGCTTGATCATATGATAGCCCTATTTTTAGTTTTTTGAGGAACTTCCAAATTGTTCTTCACAGTGGCTATGCTAATTTTCATTCCCACCAACACTGTAAGAGGGTTCCTTTTTCTCCAACTCTCATACACTGTTGGTGGGAATGTTACTGCCTGCCTTTTGGATAAAAGCCAGTTTAACTGGGGTGAAACGATATCTCATTGTAGTTTTGATTTGCATTTCTCTGATGATCTGTCATGTTGAGCACCTTTTCATATGCCTGTTTGCTATTTGTATGTCTTCAAAAAACATCCATTCAGATCTTTGGCCCATTTTGATTGGATTTTTAGATTTTTTTTTCCTGTTGAGTTGTGTGGGCTTCTTATATATTCTTGATATTAATCTCTTGTCAAATGAATAGTTTGCAAATATTTTATCCTATTCTGTGGGTTGTCTCTTCACTTTGTTGATTGTTGCCTTTGCTGTGCAGAAGCTTTTTCACTTGATGTGATCCCATTTGTCCATTTTTGCTTTGTTTGCCTATGCTTGTGGAGTATTACTCAAGAAATCTTTGCCCAGACCGATGTCCTAGAGAGTTTCCTCAACTGTTTCTTTTAGTAGTTTCCTAGTTTGAGGTCTTAGATTTAAGTCTTTAATACATTTTGATTTGATTTTTGTATGTGGTGAGAGATAAGGGTCTAGTTTTATTCTTCTGCATATGGATATCAGTTTTCCCAGAGCCATTTATTGAAGAGATTGTGTTTTCCTCAATGTATGTTCTTGGCACCTTTATAAAAAATGAGGTCACTGTAGATGTATGGATTTATTTATGTGTTCTCTATTCTATTCCTTCAGTCTATATGTCTGTTTTTATGCTAGTACTATACTGTTTGGGTTACTATAGCTCTGTGTTATAATTTGAAGTCAGGTAATATGATGCCTCCAGTTTTGTTCTTTTTGCTCAAGATGGCTTTGGTTATTCTGGGTATTTTGTAGTTAAATAAATTTTAAGATTACTTTTTCTATTCTTGTGAAGAATGTCATTGGTATTTTGATAGAGATTACATTTTATCTGTAGATTGCTTTGGGTAGTATGGATGCTTTAACAATATTGAGTCTTCTAATCCATGAACATGAAATCTCTTTCCATTTTTTGAGTCCTCTTCAATTTTTTGCATCAATGTTTATAGTTTTCATTGTAGAGATCTTTCTCTTCTTTGGTTAACTCATTTTATTTGTAGCTGTTGTAAATGAGGTTACTTTCTTGATTTCTTTTTCAAATTGTTTGCTGTTGGCATTTAGAAGTGCTACTGATTTTTATATTTTGATTTTATATCCTGAAACTTTACTGAATTTATCAGTTCTAATAGTTTTTTGGTGGAGTCTGTGGGTTTTTCTAAGCATAAGATCATATCATCTGCAAACAAGGATAATTTGACTTCTTCCTTTCCCATGTGGATGACCATTATTTCTTTTTCTTATCTGATTGTCTGACTAGGACTTCCAGTACTGTGTTGAATAACACTGGTAAAAGTGGGCATCCGTATCATGTTCTTGATCTTCAAGGAAAGCCTTTCAGTTTTTCCCTGATCAGTATGATACTAGCCATAGGTCTGTCATATGTGGCTTTTATTGTGTTGAAGTTTGTTCCTTCTATACCCAGTTTTTTGAGGGTTTTTATCATGAAGTAATAGTGACTTATCCAATGCTTTTTCAGTATCAACTGAAATGATCATATGGCTTTGTCCTTCATTCTGCTGATATGTTGTATCACGTTGATTGATTTGCATATGTTGAACCATCCTTGCATCCCAGGGATAAATCCCACTTAGTCATGATGAATGATCTTTTTAATGTGTTGTTAAATCTGGTTTGCTAGTATTTTGTTGAGGATTTTTGCACCAATGCTTATCAGGGATATTGGCCTATAGTTTTCTTACTTTGATGTGTTTTTGTCTGGTTTTGGTATCAGGGTAATATTAGCCTCACAGAATTAGTTTGGAAGTATTCCCTCCTCCTCCATTTTTTGAAATAGTTAAAGTAGGATCGGTATTATTTCTTTAAATGTTTTGTAAAATTGAGCAGTGAAACCATTGAGTCCTGGGCTTTACTAGGCCAGGAAACTTTTCATCAATGTACAATAAACTATGGTTTCAATTTTATTACTGTTATTGGACTATTTAGGTTTTGAATTTCTTCTTGGCTCAATCTTGATAGGTTGTATGTGTCTAGGAATTTATCCATTTCTTCCAGGTTTTCTAATTTATTGGCATATATATAGTTGTTCATAGTAGTCACAAATGATCCTTTGAATTTCTGTAGTATCAGCTGTAATGTCTCCTTTTTCATCTCTGATTTTATTTATTTGGCTCTTCTTTTTTAGTCTGGCTAAAGGTTTGGCAATTTTGTTTATCTTTTCAAAACACCAACTTTCCCTTTGGTTGATCTTTTGTTATTTTTTTAATTTGATCTCATTTATTTCGGCTATGATCTTCACTATTTTCTTCCAGTAATTTGGGGTTTGGTTTGTTCTTGCTTTTCTAATTCTTTAACATGCACCACTAGGTTGTTTATTTGAAGTTTTTGTACTTTTTTGATGTAGGTCCTTATTACTATAAACTTTCCTCTTAGTATTGTTTTCATTGTATTCCATAGGTTTGGGTATGTAGTCTTTCCATTTGTTTCAAGAAATTTTTTAATTTATTTCTTAATTACTTCATTGACCCATTGGTCATTCAGGAGCATATTGTTTAATTTCTGTGTGTCTGCATAGTTTCCAAAGTTCCTCTTGTTATTGATTTCTAGTTTTATTCCATTGTGGTCCGAGAAGATATGTGATATAATTTCAATATTTTTGAATTCTGTAATACTTGTTTTGTGGCCTAACATATAGTCTACCCTTGAGAATGATCCATGTGCAGAGGAGAAGCATGTGCACTTTGCAGCCATCGATGTTCTTGGAAATACCTATCAGGTTCAATTGGTCTGTAGTGCAGATTATGTCTGCTGTTTCTTTGTTGATTTTCTGTCTAGATGATCTGTCCAATGCTGAAAGTGGGGTGTTAAAGTCTTTAGCTCTTATTGTATTGGGGTCTATCTCTCACTTTAGCTCTAATAATATTTGCTTTACATGTCTAGGCGCTCCAGTTTTGGGTGTATATATATTTACACTTGCTATAACTTCTTGCTGAGTTGACTCCTTTATCATTACATAATAAACTTGCCTCTTATATAGTTTTTGTCTTGAAATCTATATTGTCTGACATAAGTATAGCTATTCCTGCTCTTCTTTGGTTTCTGTTTGTATGGAATATGTTTTTTCATCCCTTTATTTTCAGTCTATTTGTGTCTTACAGATGAAGTGTGTTAGTTGTGGGCAAATGTTCATTGGGTCTCATTTGTTTTGTTTAGTTTTTGAATCCAGTAAGTCACTCCATGTCTTTTGATTAGAGAGTTTAGTCCATTTATATTCAATATTATCATTAATAAGTAAAGACTTAATCTTGCCATTTTGTTACTTGTTTTCTGGTTGTTTTGTCATCTTTCCTTCTTTCTTGCCTTCCTTCTTGTCTTCCTTTTTGTGAAGATTATTTTTTCTGATGGTATGTTTTAATTTCATTTTTAAACTTTTTATCTGTCAGTTTTTGGAATTGAGGTTACTATGAAGCTTGCAAATAATATCTTATAATTATTTTAAACTGATGACAACACTGATTGCAAAAATGAACTAACAAGCAAAGAGAAAACTAATGAAAACTCTACACTTTAACTTCATCCACCCACTTTTTAACTTTTTATTGTTTCTATTTATGTTATTATGTCTTAAGAAGTTATTGGAGTTATTATTTTTGATAGGTTCATCTTTTAGTCTTTCTACTCAAAATATAAATATTTTACACACAATTACAGTGCTATAATATTCTGTATTTGTCTGTTTACTTACTATTACCAGAGAGTTTTGTACCTTCAGATAATTTCTTATTGCTTGTTAACATCCTTTTCTTTTAGATTGAAAAATTAGCATTTCCCATAGGACACATCTGATATTGATGAAATCCTAAGCTTTTGTTTATCTGGGAAAGTTTTGTTGCTTCTTTATGTTTGAAGGATATTTTCACTGAATATGTTACTGTAGGATAAAAGTTGTTCCCCACCTCCCCAGCCCCCACCACCTGCCCCCCATCAGCATTTTAAATATGTTGCACCAGTCGCTTTTGGCCTGTAGGGTTTCCACTGAGAAGTCTGCTCCAATGTATTGGAGTTCCTTTGAATGTTACTTGTTTCTTTTCTCTTGCTAATTTAAGAATCTTTTCTTTATCCTGGACCTTTGGGAATTTGACTATTGAATTCCTTGAGGTAGTCTTATTTGGGTTAAATCTATTTGGTGTTCTATAACCTTCTTGTACTTGAGTATTGACATATTTCTCTAGGTTTGGAAATTTCTCGGTTATCCCTATGAATAAATTTTCTATGCTGATCTCTCTCTCCCCCTTCTCCTTAAGACAAATAGCTCTTAGATTTACCCTTTTGAGGCTATTTTCTGGGTCTTGTAAGCAAACTTCATTCTTTTTGTCTTTTGTCTCTTCTAACTATTCAAATAGCCTGTCTTCAAACTCACTAATTCTTTCTTCTGTTTGATCAATTCTGTGGTTGATAGATACTGATGCATTCTTCAGTATGTCAATTGAATTTTTCAGCTCCAGAATTTCTGCTTTTCTTTATTATTTCAATCTCTTTGCTAAATTTATCTGATAGAATTCTGAATTCCTTCTCTGTGTTATCCTGAATTTCACTGATCTTCCCCAAAACAGGTATTTTAAATTATCTTTGACAGGTCACATAACTCTGTCACTCCAGGATTGGTCCCTGGTGCCTTATTTAGTTTGTTTGGTGAGGTCATGTTTTCCTGGATGGCCTTGATGCTTGTGGATATTCACTGATGTCTAAGCATTAAAGAGTTAGGTATTTATTGTTGTCTTCACTGTCCAGGCTTATTTGTATCTGTCCTTCTTAGAAGGGATTTCCAAGCATTCAAAGGGAATTGAGTGTTGTTATCTAAATCTTTGGTCATTGCAGCTGTGTCTGCATTAGGGGGCACCCCAAGCCCAGTAATGCCGTGATTCTTACAGACTTGTAAAGGTATCCCCTTGGTGGTCCTGGATAAGATCCAGGAGAATTCCTTGAATTACCAGGCAGACTCATGTTCTCTTCCCTTACTTTCCTCCAAACAAATGTAGTCTCTCTTTTCACACTGATCTGCCTGGAACTGGGGGAGGGGTAACACAAGCACCCCTGTAGCAACTACTACTGGGACTACTCTGGGTCAGTCCCAAAGCCAGCATGGTACTAGGTCTCACCCAAGGCTCATAGCAACCACACTGTCTGGCTACTGCCAATTTTGTTCAAGGCCCAGGGGCTCTTCAGTCAGCAGGTGGCAAACTGAGCCAGGATTGTGTTCCTCCCTTTAGGGCAGCAAGCTACTCCCTGGCTCAAGGCTGGCCCAGAAATGCTGTCCATGAGCCAGTGCGTGGAGTCAGGAAACTTAATAATCTACTTAGTGCACTGTTCTGCTGTGACTTGAGTTGGCACCCAAGCTGCAAAACAAAGTTCTTCCCACCCTTCCCTCTCCTTTCCTCAGTCAGAAAGAGTGTCTATCCATGGCCATTACCACCCCAGGCTTGGTACCAATGTTCACTCAAGGCTCAGCTTGTGGTGAATGCTACCAGGCCTTGGTCTCTCCCTTCAGGGCAGTGGGCTTCCCTCTGGCCCAGTGTGGGTCCAGAAATGCCATCCAGGAGTCAAGGCCTAGAACTGTAGAACTGGGGACCCCAGGGATTCACTTGATCCTCTAACCCACTGGGCCAAGCTGTTGCCCAAGCTGTAAGACAAAGTCCCCTTTACTTTTCTTTCTCCTTTCTTCAAGCAAAAGAAATCTCTCTCCATGGCCAACACAGCTTGAAATATGTTGGATCACACCTGAATCTAGCATGGCCCTGGGTCTCACCCATGGCCCACAGCAAGTACTGCCTGGGTACCACTGATATTTATTCAAAGCCCAGGTGCTCTTTAGCCAGGTGATGAATTCTGCCAGCACTGGGTCCTTCCCTTCAAGGTAGTGGGTTTCCTTCTGGCACAAGGAGCTAGTGCCTGGAATGGGGGCTCTGGTACACTATTTTATTGTGGCTGAGCTGGTATGCAAGTTGTAAGACAAATTCCTCTTTACCCTCTCCTCCTGGAGCTATGAGCTGCACTGCCTAGGGTCGAAGGAGGGGTGATGCACACACTCCCTTGGCTGCCCTGGCTGGTGTCTCACCAGGTCACATGCATCCCACATCCACTGGCTCCAAGCCCAGCACAGAGCAGGACTTGCCCAGAAATCTTAGTTCTTATGGTCTAGATTGTCTTTCAAGTTTATTTAAAACACCAGAGTACTTTAGTCCACAGTGGTGGTGCTAGCCAGAACTCAGGCTCCAACTGCTAGAATGGAAGATTCCGCTCTGGCTAGGGCTGATCAAAATGATCTGTCTGTAGGCATCAGCTGAATCCTGCCCCTTGTTGTCTTCCACTGTACAGGGCAAAACTGAGTTCCAATCCAAAGTTCCACAATCACTGTTCCCTCTCCCTCAACAGCACAGAGATGATCTCTCCACACTACATGGCTGCTGCCGGCGGATGGGGGAGGCATGGTGTGGTGATTCAAGACTGTCTTTCCTACCTCTTCATTGCCTCTTTCTTTGATATGGTATTGAAACCAGGTACTGTGATCACTCATCTGGTTTTTGGTTCTCATAAAGGTGCTTTCCTACATGGATAATTGTTCAGTTTGGTGTTTCTGTGGGGTGGATGATCATTGGAGGGTTCTATTTGGCTATCTTGTTCCACTTCCCTCTCAAGAATCATATTTTAATCTTTATAACCTCTGCAGCTACAAATACAGCATCTTATAAATAGTAGTTCCTTAATAAATAACTGTTGATTGAACAACATAATTATACACACAACATAAATATATACAACACTTAATTTATATATCAATATATAAATCCTCGACTCTATATATGAGAAAGCAGTCCATTTTTAGAGTTTTAATTCTTAAAGATTGTGTTCATTTGATATGGATAAATATGTTTGTCAAATATATTTATACAAATATGGACATCAAATCAAAATGTATATTAAATTTCAAAATTGATGAAACTTTATGGAAATACTAGTTCCTAAAGGAATTAAAGTTCCTCATTAAAAAAAATGAAACAACCCTCTGCATTAAGTTAATGGACTTCACAATAGCATTGTCAGTTAATTTAAAACAGTTGACTGGCCACCCAATGCCTGTGTGAGAGCTAACACCATTTAAAACCATTTACGTTTTCCTTTCTTCTCAAGTAAGTTGAGTTATATGGTTTAAAAACCCCCAAAACAGAAATCTGAATAATAATATGTTGACTGCTTCCAATACTCTTGAAGTTCTCAAGAAATTCTAAAAGTAGCTTATTCAAAGATCTAAGCATATTATCCTACATAAAATATTATTTTAAGGTAGAAAACGCACGAAAATTAAAGTAATGTAACAAAACATAGGTAAGCGGCTTACTGAATGTGCATATAAAAACAGACAACTACTGAATCTGTCTCATGATTTGTACCAACAGTTTGGTTGTTATCTTTGCTGTGCTTTATGGGATTTGTAACATACATTTACACTAAGAGCATTTGGAAGGTGCCATAAAGTGGCATATTGGATATATTTCAGTGCAGTGTTCTTTAACTCATAAGACATTAAGTCTATATTTAGGAAATTAAGGATTTTTGTGAAGGGACATGAAAATTTTTAAACAAGTAAAAATACATCCAGAAGTTAATACATAAGAGAGTTCATATCAATCTCATAAAAATGAATTCCCTAAACATAGACCTGATGTCTTATGATGTCAATATAATTTACTATGTAATTGATTAATATGGTTATACTTAAAATAAAAATAAAATGTATTTATTTCCAAATTAAATTTAAATGTCAGATGTTTATGATCATGTCAATAAATTAATTTCACGGAATATTTGAATATCCCTTCTAAATCCTACTGATGGTATTACTGCTGTGAGCTCCTCACTCACTCCCACCATGCAAAGCAGAGATATCTGGCTTGGGCCTGTGGCTCCTTTTGCCCAGTGATGTTTGGATATAAAGTGCACGTTATTGGTTCAGAGTCAAAGATTTAAGAGATCTCAAGTATTTCGTCTCACTTTCTAGTGCTCCTGTGATCCACAATACCGAAAACGTAGCTTGGGTAGCATAAAAATAACGTGCAGCAGAATGCAGCCAGCCTTCAGCCTGAAGTCCAGGCTTGCCTAGCTGAGTTGTAGCTCATTTGCACACCCAAGAGTGAGAAATATATATACATATATATACACACACACACACATACATACATACACACACACACACACACACATATATTTGTGTTGCCTTTCTGTAAGCCACTAAATGTTGTGGTGGTCTGTAATGAAGCATTCTTGAAGCAATAACAACAAAGACCTAAGAGAAAATCTTACAGAAAATCAGATACTATTCCTGCCCTTGAGGAGTATATAATTTAATCATAGTGACATGGGAATGGCCTGATAATACTGATAACAAAAAGAAGTTGCTGTTGAGGATTTACTACCTGCAAGGGAGTTTTCTCAATAATAACACTATGATAAGAGGAAACAGAGGCACAAGCAAATCAACTAACTTCCCAAAATCGAGCCAGTTTTGGAACCCATATAGTCTTTCTCCTTCAATCTCCTCAGCATTCTCCCTCTCACACTTTCACATATGAAAATGACGTTTAATTATGGTATATTAATAATGCATGTGATAATTCAAAATTCAGAAAAGAGATTTAATACTTCTTGGGGCATTTGTTAGCCAGTGTCACTGTGCTAAATGGTGTAACTTAATAACAAAGTGACTGATTGCACAGTTTTTATTTCAGACAACATGTGATCTTAAACATTTTATTTAATCTTTTTGAGGCTCATGCTTTTATCTTTAGAATGGTAAGATGATTTATCCTGCTATTTGTTTATTGGGAGAATTTAACACCATACAAGAAGGATGTAGCAATTCTAAATAAATGTTAGCTGTATTATCATTACCTTATTTCAAATTAAGAATAAGCATATAGGATGATTATAATTAAATAGATTTTTAAGGGCACCCCATAGAATGTTGTCCTACTAGAAAAGGAATTTTTTTCCAGACTATTGCTATTCTCTTCTAAACACCACCCCCCCATCCCTCCCACACACACCTCATTCATTAGTTGTTCTTCAAAGTCATGGCTCTCTTGCTAGGTTGCCTAGTTGACTTTCATATAAAGGGCAGCAGAGACTATTATGGTTTTTGATAACTATACACCCAGAGGGTAAATGTTGAGATGCACACAAATATCATTATTTCATTGTGCTTTAACAGACTGTGTGCATATAGTTGGGGAATTAAAGACAAACACCACGTCTACTTTATAAAATAGTAATGCATAGGCAGGAGAATCACTGGAACCCAGGAGGTGGAGTTTGCAGTGAGCCGAGATCGCGCCACTGCACTCCAGCCTGGGTGACAGAGCGAGACTCCATCTCAAAAAAAAAAAAAATTAAATTAAAAAAAGGAATAAAATAGTAATGCCTATATTATAATACCTTTCAAGCACTGGACATGCATTAAATAATTATTTATGGATATGAAAGTTTTTAAATCCTCAAGGAAAGCAGAGCTTCCAAGGTTAGCTAAGGTAACAGAATATTTCGTTTTAGCAGTCAACTGTAAGAAAACAAATTCTTTCCACCCTCTTATCAAATCTACAGTAACTGGAGATTCAGCTCCTGTTGCCGTCTGATGGCTGAAATCTCACAGCTAATGAGGCTAGGTCTGATCATAAGATTTCCCTGTTCTTCTCTAGACATCCTTTTGGAGATGTTTAATAAGTGCCTTTTGAATTTAACTGAACTGAGGCTCAGAGAAGTTATGTGATTTGTGCAAGATCACACAGGCAGCAACAATAGCGGAGAAAGATCAAACAGCTTTGTTTTTTAATTCCAATTCCCAAGCATTTTCCAGAGCATTCTGCCTCTGCATTTTCATCCTACCCAAACCTGCCTGCTTAGTTTTCCCAAGGAAAAGATTGTTAAATTCAGTAAAGACTGTACTATCTTTCAATAAAAGATCAGCGCATTGCCACTCATAGGTCTTAAAATTCAACATCTGTTTTTGTGGTGTTTTTTGTTTTTGTTTTTTTATAGATGGATAGATGGAGTTTCACTCTTGTCACCCAGGCTGGAGTACAATGGTGTGATCTCAGCTCACTGCAACCTCCAGCTCCCAGTTTCAAGCAATTATCCTGTCTCGGCCTCCCAAGTAGCTGGGATTACAGGTGCCCGCCACCATGCCCAGCTAATTTTTGTATTTTTAGTAGAGACAGGGTTACACCCATGTTGGCCAGGCTGGTCTCGAACTCGTGACCTCAGGTGATCCACCTGCCTTGGCTTCCCTAAGTGCTGGGACTACAGGCATGAGCCACAGCGCCTGGCAACAACTGGTGTATTAGCAGGGATATTTGAAATATTGAAAGACCACAATATCCAGAATCCCAGGTAGGCAGGATGTCCCCATAAGCCTTCATATTATGACCCACGGTCCACCCATTCATTTCCAAGATGGAAAGTGAACCTACATGATGATCCATTCAAAACTGTTCAGCTTTCTGTAAATGCCTTTCTTCTCTCTCTTTGCAGTATTGTTGGCTCACATAGCTTTGATCTCAAAAAGGCTATACATATATTAAAACCTGCATGTGTTTAAATTTTTGGAGCTCACTTTATGAAATGTAATGTTATAAGAACAAAAGAGAATCTCTGATGTGACTTATTCGTAATAGCCAAAATATGTAATACACAAAATAATGTAAGGTAATGCCCAAGGAAATAACAAATATGTAGATTCAACTGTCCTACCTACCTTTTCTTTCACTTTTATAGACAAGAAAAATTAGGTTATGGAGGAGTTCCTTCAAAGGCTGACTCAGGAGGATCCTTCTTATTTGGATATGGTTGATGTTAAGTGCAATCTCTCTAAAAACTTCAACTACAGCTGAGAAAATGCTCATTATCAGTACAACAAGTAATTTTGTCCCAGTAATTTCGGCTATCTCACTTTCTTTAACATGAGATGCATAACGGGTTCTTTTGCCCAGTACTTTCTTACGATTTGAGCTTTTACATGCACTCTCTAAGACAAAAATAAGCATCAAAATCTACTTTTCCAAAAAGAAGTTATATTTTTAAATGTAAATAAAGTTTCTGAAAATTATGCTTTTCTTTCAGTACTCCAAAATTCATGAAGAAATTATCCCTACATATGTGCTTTTAGGATAATTTTACTATAACGCTGAAGAAAACCCTTCTATTGATTTGGGGTGGGAGGAATTTCTCCTCAGGCTTACTTAGCACAATAGTTGCAGGATAATTGTTTTAACTATCTCTTAAAAGTTATTATAAAAAGTGAATGAATTCATATGTATGAAAATATTTTCCAGCATACTATACTCAAATATAGGTAGATACTACTCTTACTCATGTGTATTACTAATGTAGCATTAATTTCAAGGCTTAAAATTATCCGAACAGGCAACTGAGAGAAGTCTCTCCAGTACATAGTTAACAAATCAAATATTTTCTTTCTTGAAGCAAATGAATTATTTCCATGTCAAGACAGCTCTTAGAGCTCATATAACTAATGGTGTTGCCCAGGAAAGAAAAGAAAATAGTCTATAACTTGTCTTTTGTATTTTGGAGAGGAAACTGCTTAAATGGCCAAGTCACTTTGTTTATAAAAATAACTAGTTTTGTCTAACTATTTTGCTCAGCAGAAAATGATAGCTTTGAAAAAGCAGTAATGAACAATTAGGAAATGCATTTACCACATTTTCATTTTCTGATTTTGGCTCCTTACTCTACCCCATTGACTAAGTCATGAATTTACAGTTAATACCTTGCCACAAGAGAAGTTTTTAAGCAATGCCAAAACTCATTGACCTCTTTTTTAAAAAAAATTTTAGCCTACCTTTCCCTAGGAAGTTTCCAGATAAAATAACAGAACAGGAAACTAGAGTGGGTAGGTATTCACTTTGAATAAATCGGTGTTTGAACTAGTGACTATGTACAAACAATTACAACGATAGGGCTCTTGGTACAGGGACTGATTTTATCGTATAACCTAAGAGTGGGGTTGTACAAGGTCAAGTCAGTAAGCACCCTTATAAAAGTCTTATTTTTCTTTTCTCTTTATAAAGCCCTCATTCTTCTACCCAGCCTTAAGTAAGATGATTTAGAGTAGACAGAAGAATGACTTCTATTACAAAATATAGTTTCTTATTTGCCAGGAAATGTGATTCTTGGAAAGACAAAGCACTCCTTTTCCAAAGAAAATGAGATTTGCAACCCCCATGCAGCTCTCTATCTTTATCAATTTAGAAGTTATTAGAAAATAGCTTGAGAATTTACCCACGTAGAGTCCCAAAAACGCCCTGGTAAATTCCCCTGATACTCTCAGTCAGGCTGTACCAGACTTTTCCACCTTCTTAGATGTGACTCTTGCCTTTAAATCTCAGACCAGGTTTGGAAGCTAAATTTCCCAAAGGACAAAGGCTTCAATATACCCGTCCCACTGATGTGAGGTTTCCCTTTGCCAAGGTCAGCTAGTAGACCCACTGCTATGATACAAATATTGACCCATATTTTGGAACCTAATCCCCAACGTGACAGTATTAAGAAGGTGGGTGGGCCTGTAGGAGGTGATTAGGTCATGAGCACTCCAGGCTCATTAGTGGGATTAGTGCCCTTATAAAAGAGGCTTGGGGGAGTCTGTTTACCCCTTCCAACATGTGAGGATACAGGTGCCATCCAGGAAGCTGAAAATGAGCCCTCACCATACACTGAATCTGTTGGCACCTTGATTCTAGACTTCCCAGCCTCCAGAACTGTGAGCATTAAATTTGTCCTGTTTCTAAATTACTCAGTCTAGGGTATCTTGTTACAGCAGCCTGAATGGACTAAACCATCTACCCTGCAACAAATTCTAAAGGAGTCCTTCGGGTTGACATAAAAGGACACTAGACAGTAATTCAAAACCATACAAAGCAGAGTTCCAGGAAAGATCGATCTGTACTGTTGACTCAGAACTGTGCTAAATACCTATTTTTTGTGCTAAATATGTTTGTTTTTGGTTTCCAGAAAAATATGTGAGATGGTGCTAGTATTCAGAATATTCAGCATATTTGTAAACATAAGAAAACACATGAAATCATGAAAAATGTGTTTGGTGTAGACTGTATTAAGTGACAGTGATGTTAAGATCTAACTAGAGAGATAGGAGCATACAGGGTGAGAAAGAGGAAGCAGGGTCAGCATGCCATTAAAGAGGAATCAGATTCTAGAATGTCTTAATGGCCAAGTAGATTAGAAGCCAAAGCTTAGATTTGATACCTATAGTATATACCCTCAATGTGTGTTCATGAAGTGAATCAAAGCAGGGGTACAGAATAAGTGGCCAGTATAAATGGTTAGAATGATCTTTGAAGTGAATTTGAAAAGCACGGATACTTGACAAAATGTCACTTACGGTGATTCACCAAGTGGTGGTATACAGGATAGACAGAAGGGAAGACAGCCTGAATGAAGCCTGAGGTGTGATAAGAACTTTACTATTATTAATATTCCTTGTCAAGGGAAATGAAGGCTAAGCTAAGGCACTAGCAATAGAACTAAATTCAGCAGAAAATTAAGTAAAAACATTAGCAATATTGGCAGGACATGAGAGCAAATGAAAAGGATGAGTCAAAGTTGGCCATAGTTTAGTTGGATGACTAAGAGGATCCCCTCCCCTCCAAGTTTTCTTGGCCTTTCTGACTCCACGTCTTCATTTTGGTTGGCTTGTCAACTGTTTATCAGTAACATCACTACCTCTGCTCTTAAAGTTATAAGTGTCTTTATCCTCTACGCTCTACAGTTACCACTATCCTCAATTATTAATCTTTTCAGATGCCTTTACCTAAATATTTATTCCATAGCCATAATGGTAATTTAAATAAGCTGAATCTCATTTATTCACTGAACATATATTTACTGAGCCCCTACAAACTGCCAATTACTCATTGCAGGGATCCTCAACCTCATACCTTCCCTTCAAAAAAGTCAGAAGTATTATACCAAATATAAATGGGTGACTGTTATTTGCCAAGATCACATAGTAGATAAGTGGAAAAGTGGATAATAGGGCCTGTTTCTCCTGTCTCCTAATCCAGTTATCTTTCCACTGATGCAAGCTGCTTCTTAAGGCAGAGGGTCTTAAATCCAGACAAATCTAAAGCTGATTTATCACATTATTTTATTTCCTTTTTTCTTCCTTCTGAGATGTGACTACAAAATTCACAGTAATTTAGCAAAGAATAGCATATCTGTTAATAGATACCAGAATTTATTATTAGAAGCAAAATAATACAAGCAGCTATTATTGCCTCAAAGATAGAGAAAATTTATCATAGTTTTATATTTTTAAGACTATGTCTTTCAGAGGACAGCTATAAGAGAATCCTGAGTGATTTTTGTCTCCAACCCTAGACTCAAGAATTTCCAGTGAAACCTAATTTTGGTGACATTTCCAAATACTCCACAAAAATGTATATAGCATTAAAATATATTAGTCATAAGAATGTCACTATTATTTATTTTGAAAAAAGAAAAGAAACTGTTTTCTCTTTTCTATCTTTGCACAGTTTTAGTATAACAATATGAGGACCATTTACCAACTATTAACTGTAATTCGAATGTGACTTGAATAGCCTAAAAGCATTTAGTTAACTCCATAGTGAAAAAAGAATCCAATTATGAATCACCCAAATGATACGTCATTGTTTTCATAGCATTCATTAAACAGAGAAAGACACAAAAGTATTCCCCAATGAGATATTGATTTCTAGCAGGTTTACACATGTGGCATCAATCCCAAGCAACCTTTATATCAAGAGTGTCAGCATTACAGAAATTTGAAAGTGGACTTGACTTCGATCTGCAGGTAGCGGTCTACCAGAAAAGGGCTTACACATGTATGTCCCTGTGTATAACATTTAGACTCACACATATATACAAACACACATATATATGTATGTTTGTGCACATACTTACATATTCACATATGTATGGCATATGTGTATAAAATTAGGGTATCAAATATGTATGTATACATAAATATGTGTATATATATTGTTTGTATAGGCAATCAAAATATATACATATACCAAATATAAATGGGTGAAATATATATATTTTGATTGCCTATACAAGCATAAATAATATATAGGAGGATATATAAACATATGCATATATATATATATATATAGAGAGAGAGAGAGAGAGAGAGAGAGAGAGACCCTCTCTGGGTCTTCTATGTATACATATACATAATAAACCAGAATGTAAAAAACTACATATATACATACGGACACATGCATATATGTCTGTGTCCTTAATATCTGAGTACATCAACACTTGGGGTACAAGCCAAGACTTTAGAGGCCATGGATGGGCAAAAAATGAGATGACAGAAATAATAACTAAACTCCTTGTGAAAAATGAACATTATTTGAAAGTGAAATAAAAAAAAGAAATGTGATGAGAAGGAGGGGATCAAACAGGATAAAGAAGAGAGGCTGAAGTACATAACAAAGCATTGGGAGTTTTAAGAATGGGTCAGGCATGGTGGCTCATGCCTGTAATCCCAGCACTTTGGGAGGCTGAGGCAGGTGGATCGCCTGAGGTCAGGAGTTTCAGACCAGCCTGGCCAACCCAGTCTCTACTAAAAATACAAAAATTAGCCAGGCGTGATGGTGGGTGCCTGTAGTCCCTGCTACTCAGGAGGCTGAGGCAGGAGAATCGTTTGAATCCGGGGGGTGGAGGTTGCAGTGAGCTGAGATCACACCACTGCACTCCAGTCTGGGTGACACAGCGAGAATCTGTCTCGGAAAAAAAAAAAAGAACTAGAATGACTCCTGTTCAATCTTTAGTAGTTTGCATTCTTATGATTAAATAATACACAACCCAATGTCTCCAGAACATTCAGTAATGTTTATTACATATTTTAATAATCTGTGAGTTATTTTGATTTTGTTTTTTTATTGTGTTGCTTTCTGCAGTTTTGCAACTGAAGAAGCAGTTTCTGGGATCAACCTATTTGGGATCAGCGATTTAGAGGAGATCAAGGAACATCCTAGAAATACAGGCATCTCAGTGGAGGGAAGAGTCAGAAGCAGAATTGCACTTACAGAGTAAGCCCTGGGAGTGTGCAGACATCTAAAGGTTTCCAGCAGAGAAAAAGAATGAAAATTCCAAATTCAAGGACTAATTATACAGTTCTGAGGGTAGGGTTCTGGAGCATTCCATTAGATCAATTATGATCATATAAATCAGGGTACAGATTTCAGGGACAGGAACACAAAAGGCAGGTTCTGAGACAAAGACACATACAAGACTCAGACGGCTGGCAGTGCGGTGAGTTGGGGCATGATACAGTAAGCTCTCAGATTCCTCATGCTGGCCAGGGCTGAGGGCACACCCAGCCCTGGCACTATAGAGTAGGCAAGCTTGTTGGGATAGAATAGTTCAAAGACTACCAGAGTAATTCTAAGACATGAATTTAGTAATGGAGGAAGATATAACATGGAAAGAAAATTGCTTATTTGAAAATAAATATCTTAGGACCAGGAATTACGCTAGGGTAGGAGAGGGGTAGGAGAGGGGTGCCTAGCATATTTAAGCATAATAACTCCAGTGATTTATTAATCACTCATATGTGTTTGGCACTGTCATTATCCCTATTTGGTCTTATTATTGCCCTCTTTTCAACCATAAGGAAACAGAGGTTGTAACCTCTTGGGTAACCTCCCTGTAGCTCCACAGTGGGCAAGTGACAATGTCAGGAACTGAATGCAGGCAACTGTTGGGCTTAAGTCCCTCTCTTCATGCTTTAGAAAGACACTTAGTGTTCTTTATCAGAAATGATATGGAAAAGGCCAGGTGCCATGGCTCACGCTTGTAATCCCAGCACTTTGGGAGGCCAAGGCAGGTGGATCACCTGAGGTCAAAAGTTAGAGACCAGCCTGGCCAACATGGTGAAGCCCTGTCTCTACTAAACATACAAAAATTAGCCAGGTGTGGGGGCGCATGCCTACAGTCCCAGCTACTCAGGAGGCTGAGGCAGGAGTATCACTTGACCCCGGGAGGTGGAGGTTGCAGTGAGCTGAGATTGCTCCACTGCACTCCAGCCTCGGCAACACAGCGAGACTCCAACTCAAAAAAAAAAAAAATAATATGGAAAAGACGGGCCAGAGCAATTAGATCATGTAGATAACCTCGGAAAAGAAGGAAAAGACTCAGCCCTTGCATCCTCGATGGAGCATACCAACAGCCAGATATGAATGGAGTTCGAACCTCTCCCTTGCCATTCACACATACAGAGTGCCCTGCACTTTATAGGAGGGTGACTATGCTGAGAAGACTATGGGCCTTCAAAGATAGCCATACCCTTGCTCCTGAAACCTGTAAATATGTCACCTTACGTGGCAAAAGTGACTTTGCTGATGTGATGAAGTTTATGAGTCTTGGATGGGAAGGTTATCCTGGATTATCTGGGTTCAGTCTAGTTAAAATGACCTTAAAAGTGGAGTATGTTTTCCAACGGTGGTAAGAAGGGATGTGATGATGGAAGAGGCTCCGGGAGACAGCAGTGTGAGAAAGGTCTCACAACCTGTTTCCAGTTTTGAGATTTGGGAGTGGGGTACTTGTAAGGACCCAAAAGTAGCTTCTAGAAGACAAGAGGGACCCCAACTGACAGCCAGCAAGGAACTGGGGACCACAGTCTTACAACTACACAGAACTAAATTATCTCAACACCAATAACCAGGAAACGGATTCTCTCCTAGAGTCTTCAGAAAAGAACAGAGGCTATCAACACCTTGGCCCTGGAAGTCCCATGTCAGGGGACCTTGAGACCTACAGAACTCTAGAAAAGACATCTAAGCTGTTTAAGCCTCAAGGTTTATGGTAATTTGTTGTAGCAGCAATAGAAAAATAATACAAGGGCAGGATATGAAGCTTGGCAAAATGTCTCATCTCACTTCATAACTTTGCAGACAGGGAATTCCCCCAAAGAATGATAACGGGGCTCTCTGCTCCCAGGGAATTTTTTATTTTATTTTTTTGAGACAGGGTCTAATTCTCTCACCTATGCTGGAGTGCAGTGGCCTGATCATAGCTCACTGCAGCCTCAATCTCCCATGCTCAAATGAGCCTCCTGTCTTAGCCTCCTGATAGCTGGCACTACAGTCACCCACCACTGTGTCTGGCAATTTTTAAAAAATTTTTATTAGGGAGCAGGTCTCACTATGCTGCCCAGGCTGGTCTCAAACCACTGGGCTTCAAGGATCCTCCCACCTCAACTTCCCAAAGTGCTAGGATTACAGGTGATGTGAGCCACTACACCCAGCCCCTCCTAGGGCATTGATCACCTACCTCAAGAACATGAACATGGTGAGTCACAAGGTCAGATGTAACAATATGTATCTGAGGCTCAGAGAGCTGAGCAGCTTTTGTGGGGGTTTATGATATCAAGAACATGCGATGTCAGTTTTAGCATTGTGTTTCAAAATATATTGAAGACTCTGAGAACCTTATGAGGGAGGTTTATGTTTTGCAAATTTAAAATTTGTAATACAAATAAATTTGTTTCCATATGTTCCTTTCCTTTCTCATTCTGGGGAAACTTTACATAGAAGATAACTCCTGAATTTCTCACATTTATACTATTTTATCTAAATACCACAATGCTATAAATATGTTCCTCTAGATCATCAAGGTGCAGGGATGACCTAGTCCAGGGCAAGGTATGTCTGTCTCTGTGTGGTATAGTTTGGATGTGTGTCCCCTCCAAATCTCATGTTGAAATGTGATCCCCAATCTTGTAGGTGGAATCAAGTGGGAGGTGTTTGGGTTATGGGGGTGGATCCCTCATGAATGGCTTGGTGCCCTCCCCAAGGTCATGAATGAGTTCTCTATTTGTTCACAGGAGAGCTGGTTGCTTAAAAGAATGTGGTGCCCCTCCCTCTATCTCTTGCTCCTTCTCTTGCCATGTGACATGCCAGTCCCTCCTCACTTTCCATAAGTAAAGGCTTCCTGAGGCCTCACCAGAAGCCTAGCACATGCTGGTGCCTTGCTTGTACAGCCTGCAAAACTGTAAGCCGAATAAACCTCTTTCCTTTACAACCTACCCAGTCTCAGGTATTCTTTTACAGCAACACAAAACAGACTAAGAAAACATGGTAGAGCTGCAGAGCCCTGTCCAAATAAAGCAGTACAATTGAGGAAAATTGCTGTGCATGTTTGGCACTTGCTTTCAGAATGAAAACATTTAACTTTTATACGTCACTCGGGCTAAGACAATATGCATTTATCGAACACAGATGAATGTAAGAAAGTAGAGCTCCCGAAAAATGGCTTACATGCAGTGGGTGAGCTAATGGGGAACTCCTGAATGTGTTTCCAAAAACTACAAGCGATGTGAAGACTATGAAGAAAATACAGGAAAGAGGCAATGTGAAAGCCAGTCTGTCTGTTACAGACATTTATTTACTGGTGAAGGGGATTCAAGGCAGATAATATTCTTATGTGCTTGGTGCCTCTGACTCAGAGACATGGAAGGGCTATTTTGGGAAAGAAAGGGGGCGGTAAATCCAAGATGGGCTAGACGGAGGTGAAGGAGTGGGCAAGGAAGACAGATGAGGATTGAAGGAAGGGAGAGAAGATGAAAAATAGAAAAAGACTCGTAAAGAAAAAGCCTGAGTAAATCCACAAGTAGGCTTGGAGGGAGATCGTTCAACAATCTAAGAAAAATGCAACTGGAAGGGAAAGGCAAGTCGAACAGTCCTCAGGCAGCCTCAAGAGCCAGGAAGTCCAGTTCTCATGAATAACCACATATAATTCCCATACTACTTACTTCATAGTATAAAAGTCAAATACCTTCAAGAAAAAAAATTACTAATTTTTACATATTAAAAATGTTACAATGTATTCTAATTATTTTAATTGTTATACTGTTAATATTTGTACACAAAAATCAATGTTTATAAGAATGGCTTATATTTATTTTTTATATTTATTTATTATTTATTTGAAACAGGGCCTCCCTCTGTTGCTCAGGCTGCAGTGCGGTGGCATGATCATGGCTCACTGCAACCTATGCCTCCTGGGCTCAAGCCATCCTCCCCTCTCAGCCTCCCTAGTAGCTGGGACTACAGGTGTGCACCATGCCCAGCTAATTTTTGTATCTTTTGTGGAGACAGGGTTTCACCATGTTCCCCAGGCTGGTCTCAAACTCCTGAGATCAAGCCATCCCACCTACCTCAGCCTCCCAAAGTGCTGGGATTACAGGTGTGAGCCACCACACCCAGCTAAGGATGGCTTATAGTCTGAATAAATGTAGAAGTATATAAAGGATATGAATATTAAATAAATTTATACATACATACATAAAATCATGCTCAATGTCACACAGAATAGAAGGTTCTTCATATCCATAAGGATACTGTTGCAGAAAAAGGCACTAAATATCAGGTAAATTACAAACCTGGCTCAAGATTAACAACACAAACAAGTTAACCCACGTTAACAATTCAGACAAGATTCCCATCTGGCCCCAAACATGGTGGCCAATGAAATCAGAATCTCTTTCTGCTAGCATTAATTTTTCATTTTATATCAATTCCACTTAAAAATGAGAGTTCTTTTAAAAGAACTTTAAGTCATGGATTTGGTTAACTGGTTCTTTCCTGTGATTTCTTGATTCCATCAGTTCCATCACACTTCTGATCTCGCAGACTTAAAAACCAGCATGAGTTTTAATTCATCTTACTCATCCTTGGACACTAATTCATATTGATTTTACTTTTAAATGGACTTTAAAAAAATAATAATTCTGTTCTTATTGCCTCTCCCATGGAGTTCCTCCCCATTGGTTCTCTACTTTAACTTGCCATGCTTTTGGGCACCATACAGTCGGCCCTCCATATCTGTGGGCTCCTCATTGGCAGATTAAAACTATTCAGAAAATAAAAAAGTGTAGTACAAAATAATACAACTAACATACAGTATAACAACTATTTACATAGCATTTACGTTGCATGAGGTATTATATGTAATCAAGAGATGATTTAAAGTTTACTGGAGGATGTGTATAGGTTACATGCAAATACTACACCATTTTATATGAGAGACTGGAACATCCTTGGTATCCACTGGTGGGAGAGGCTCCCTAGAACTAATTCCCAGCAGATACCAAGGAATGACTGTATTTCTTTCCATAAATCAGAGCACTAATGATCACTCCTATATTTGGACTCTTAATAGCTCTTATATGCTGTTTAATCAAGAACAAACTCTCTACAATATGATCAACTGTAATTCTCAACATATCTTTTATTACTTTCCTTACAGCTCTAAGATCCAGCCAAGCCAACCCTTGTAGCCCTATTTTCCAAACATCCACATGTTTTTCTGCTTCTACACTTTTGCTTAAGATTTTCCTTACTCAGAATTCCAACAGTCCACTTTTTGGATTAAAAAATCTCCCAGTACTCAAGTGCTTATGTCAAATGCTACCTCTTTCTCAAGAACTTTTAACCATAATATATAACCCCTGGCTCAATGGAGCCCTCATAAAAATTTGTACAAATGATATTTTGCATTACATTATAGATATCTGGTATTTCTCTGTGTCTCCCTACTCAATGGTAAGCTGCCTTCTATCCCTCATCTTTACACTCCCTTCAACAGGACAGAGCCTAGAAAATATGCAGTGCTTCACAAGTGTTGCTAAATTGAATTCAATTAGCTCTTCCTAAATTACTAAAACTGAAACTCTTTAAGTGACATACTTCAACAGCAATTTCAAAAGATTTCTAAGAAAACAATACATTATTTAAGTGTCATTGTAGCTGGTCATGGGGTCAACCAGGAATGCTTTAGAAATATCAACTGAAAGTTTCTTTCCATGCAATCAAACATTTTGCCATTCTTTCTTTTTTTCTTTCTTTTTTTGTGATGGAGTGTCGTTCTGTCACCCAGGCTGGAGTGCAGTGGCGCAATCTTGGCTCACTGCAACCTCTGCCTCCTGGGTTCAAGCAATTCTCCTGCCTCAGCCTCCCGAGTAGCTGGTACTACAAGGCGCACACCATCACACCCAGCTGATTTTTGTATATTTAGTAGAGACAGGGTTTCACCATTCTACCAAAATTATTTTACCCCTTAATAGACCATCACATCCATAGGAACACTCACTTGGCTGGATCTTTATGCTATAAACGTCTGTGGAAGATGCATGTGCCACGAACAAGTGGACACTGGAAGAAACAGACTTCTAATGGCGGGAACCTAATCACTTTCAACCAGCGCAAACTATAATAAGTATGTTTCTTATGATTCACAGTATAATAATCCCAATGGACTTAACTTTAAAAGGGCATAGTGTATCTAATACAGCTGCCCTGAGGCTGGGCCAAAATAGTTATCCCTACTTGACTTTTTGGGCCTTGAATCAGTAACAGACCCAGAGTACATGAAGAGAAGTAAATTGCTCTCACTGCATTAAATGCCCAACAAACACTGGGCCAGCTATCTATCTACCCATCTGTCATCTCCATCCACCCATCCTTCCATCCATACTAGCCCACTTGTTATGCATCACTGTAATAATATTATGTATATATACATTTTAATATGTACTGAGCACTTACTTCATGTCAGACACTAGTCTAAGTATTTTACATATGTTAAACCTTACAACAGTTCTATAAGTTAGGTACTGTTATTCCCATTTTACAGATGAAGAAATCAAGGCTCAGAATGTTTAAGTAACTGCCCAAGTTCATACAGCTATTAAGTAATAGGACTAGGATTTGAATCCTGGAAATTGTCTCCCAGAGTCCACACTTTTTTTTTGAGACAGGGTTTCATTCTTGTTTCCTAGGCTAGAGTCCAACGGCATCATCTCAGTTCACTGCAACCTCTGCCTCCCGGGTTCAAGCGATTCTCCTGCCTCAGCCTTCCAAGTAGCTGGGATTACAGGCACATGCCACCAAGCCCAGCTAATTTTTGTGTTTTTTAGTAGGGATGGTGTTTCACCATGTTCTCCAGGCTAGTCTTGAATCCTGACCTCAGGTAATCCACCTGCTTCAGGCTTCCAAAGTGCTAGGATTATAGGCATGAACCACCACACCCAGCCCAGAGCCCACACTTTTAATCACTCCATGATATAGTACTATAAGAGAAGGATTTTGTTTTCTTCTTAGAAGTTGGAGAGGTCTCCGAAAGTTACTCTATTTCTGGAAAGGACCTACAGGAACTTTCATGGAGGTAAAAGCACAGGTGCACATAAACATAGGAAACCTGCTATATTTCCATATAACAGTGATAAAATTGGAACTATTTCTTAAAAATAAAACTGAGAAGCTAAATTTGAAGCATGGAATACATCGACGAGCTCGCAAGGCAGCCCTATGTGCTACTTGTAGGGATCTCTGCATGGGCCCCACAAACGTGGTCAGGGCATTTGTGGGGACAGATTCTGCTCAAGGCCCTGTAGAGTAAGTTTCGATGGGCATCAGTCAGCAAGATAAGAATTAAAAATGAACTTCATTATTCCATTCAGTCTTAAAATAAAGAGAAGCATTTCATCTTCTACAGAAATGCGTGCTTAACCAAACAAAACCATGCTTGACTCAGTCCTGCATTTTGTATCAAGAAGGAAGGAATGCAGTGACTAAGATGCTATGAGTAAACAACAAATCATTTTCTATGGAAGGGAAAAAAGAACGCTGTCTACCACAGCATTCCTTCTGCATAGTTTCTCGGAGAAAAGCACCAGCCTAGGTTCTTCAACAGGGAAAGTGAATCTGATGACACTCACAACTTTCACCAGTTAAAGGCTGCATCTTACCTCTTACTTCTCTAGTAAAACAACAAGAGAAAAAGCCCTGGAAAATTTGTTCAAAATTCATGATATTGAAGAGGGCTTGCCAGAGGCCATAGGTCAGAGAAGCCAAGTAACAGTCAAATTTGGAATGAAATATTAGGCGGTAACTTAGCTTTCATTCCAAAGGGCTACCCTTAATAATACTGCAGCTTGTAGGACTGCGAAGTTAAATAACAAGTTGTGGCATCCAATATTTTATTTTTATTTTATTTATTAATTTATTTATTGAGAAGAAGTCTCGCTCTGTCGCCCAGGCTGGAGTGCAGTGGCATGATCTTGGCTCTCTGCAACCTCTGCCTCCCAGGTTCAAGCAATTCTGCCTCGGCCTCCCAAGTAGCTAGGATTACAGGCACATGCCACTACGCCCAGCTAATTTTTGTATTTTTAGTAGAGACTGGGTTTCAGCAAATTGGCAAGGCTGGTCTTGAACTCCTGACCTCAAGTGATTCACCTGCCTCGGCCTCCCAAAGTGCTGGGATTACAGGTGTGAGCCACCCCACCCAGCATTCAGTATTTTTAAAGAGTCGATCCACAGCCTTCACAGGGAAAACAAATCAAGTAGATGCACCTGCGCCCCTCCAAATTTCTTCTATGACTATTTTTTGCATTGCCAAGCAGCCTGCATATTAAGTAACCTAACTTATACACTACTGGGCCCAGGATCCAAGAAAAAAATATTTTGCTATAAACTCATTCTTGATCTTTCTATGTTAGTGTTGGCTGTCTTATTATTCTTAGCTACATTGAGGGTAAAATAAGTGGCTAGTTTTTCCTACAAATTTGCCAAACCCTGGCTGGAATGCATTGTGTTGTGCTTTCACT
This sequence comes from Pan troglodytes, assembly GCF_028858775.2. Lineage (NCBI taxonomy): Eukaryota > Metazoa > Chordata > Mammalia > Primates > Hominidae > Pan > Pan troglodytes. The sequence continues at coordinate 107,061,294 of NC_072412.2, read as the reverse complement.
AATGGAGTTCTGTGTCACTCACAAGGCACTAATTGAAGCTCTTGGCCTTAAGTAAAATGACACAGGTAAAGAGGTTAAGGGTGTTCTCTGGGAAGGAATTTTTTGACCCTTTCCAATATCAGAACCTGAATCACTCCTTAAAAATGTGCAAGGGAAATGAATGTATTTTCACTCCACCCTTAGAAAACACCAAGTTTCATTGCAACTCAAAAATTCAAGCAGCTAGAACAATGCAAGAACAGTCATTCTAAGTAAATATGTGCCTGTTTACTTTTTTCCTTGTTACAGTTTTCTGATATGCACTCCTGCCTGTGAACTATATTCTAATGATGAGAGGGCAAATCAGGCTTCAAAGACAAAACCTGCCTCCCTAGAATGGAGGAAAATAATACATTCCCGCTCCCACTGTTTCCTAGGTAAAATAAAATACAGGCCTAAGATCTACAAATATTATCATTAACATTCTTGATAGGGATAGGAGAACCCAGTAAAATAACTCCATTTGTGAGGACATTGGGGAATTTAGTCTGTAATGAGGAACTCTAGAGGCAAGTGAGATTTTAGAATTAAGCAAATGACGGCCAGGTGCAGTGGCTCACGCCTGTAATCCCAACATTTTGGGAAGCTCAGGAGGGAGGATAGCTTGATTCCAGGAGTTGGGGGGGACCAGCCAGGGCAACATAGCAAGATCCCATCTTTAAAAAATCGTAATTACAATAAAATATATAATTAAGTGAATGAATTTTTAAAGCATTACTTCCATTCAAGTTCAGAGCCTGGGGGATAAAAGTATTGTGATAAATGATGCCAGAATTAACTAGCCAAAGTGTGACAATCGCAGTAACTTAATTGGTGCTTATGTGAAGGGAGGCGTGTCCCCACCCTTCACTCTTCTAAGGAGTGGCAGAAATCCCAGAAGAGGAGTTTCGACCTCCCGAGGGAGACAGCGCCGCCCCCTTACCTGCACAGATGCTCCCGTCGTAGGTCTCGCACACCCACTCATGGCACTCACACAGGGGCCCGAAGAACATGCCCGGCTCAGTCACGTGGCAGATGCAGACGCCGCAGTCGCAGCGGCCCCGGCCGTGGCACAGCGCGGCCCCCGGGGGCTGCCCAGGTGCGCGGCAGCGTCGCTCCGACTCGGCCCGGGACAGCCTGCAGGCGGCGCCCGGCCAGCTCCTGCGCGGGCGACAAGCAACCGGCAGGCCGGGTCAGACGCGGACGCCGCCCCCTGCTCCGAACCCACGTTTCCTCCCCAGTGTCCCCTCCAGGTGCAGACGTACAACCCCAAGAACAGGACGCCTGAGGCCCACATCTCTCTGGGGTCCAAGCGCTGCCTGGAAAGGCTGTATTTTCCCAAGCAAACAGGTATCACCCACCAGAGAAATGACCAGGGCCCAAAATGTGTAATGGGTGGCCTGCCCCCGGACACAGGTCCTTCCTCCAGGTGGACAGAGGTGATCTGCCCTGCTCTTTGGTAGTTTATCACTAAATCTTATATGCACATTTAGATTAAATACAAAGTAATCCAAGGTAATGACACTCAGCTGACTTTTCAGTTCTCCTTTAAAAAACGTCCCACTGCTATCTGATGGCCAATGGGCACCTATATTATAGAAGAGAAGAGGTGAATCTATAGAAAGAGTTAAAGACATGTTATGATAGCATCGGGCATAATTTGCATTAAGCAGTCTTTAGGAACTCTACTTTTAAAAAGTTTAGTTTCACTATTGCAGTGTGCCTCAGTCTCTTTCAGGATGTGATACAAAATGTAATACAGACCTCCTGTTGCTGTTGTTGGGAAACAGAGATCATTCTGCTTTATATGTTGTGAGAAGATACTGGTACACATAGAATTTTAACTCGCAGCAGGAATTCCTCCTGATATGTATTTGCAGATGAGAAAATTATATTTTTATTCAATGATTGCATTTTTCCAAAGGAAAAGCAAAAGGACAGACATGAGGCAATACACAGTGTAGATATAAGGAGAGGAAAAGGAACAGGTTGAAAACAGTTTATCCCTTGTCCAATTTAGTCACAGCTCTTGGCTTAGGGCAGCCATCAGCCATCCTGCAAGCTTGAGCCCTGCCGCATAAGCAGGGCAGGTCTGTACTGAAGAATAACAAACCAAACTTACCTCAGAGATGGCGAGAAGCTTTGAGGAACAGCTGACAACCCAGCAAAGAGAAGGGAGGACACCAGCAGCAAGAAGTTCCTGAAGCCTGGGGGACGCATGCTGAGCTCCTGGGCTGCTCCGGGCGAGCTGCACTTCTGCAAGGTGGGGTTCACCGAGGGAGGCGGCAGGAGGGAGAGGTGCCACCAGCAGATGGCTGGGCAGACGGACCCACGGACACCCAGGCTTGCAGGTCCGGGGCTCCAGCCGGAGTTGCAATTGCGTTGATGAGCTGCCTGCGAGGATTTGGGCAGCGGCACTGCTCTGGGCGGGGTGCTGGTGCCAAACCCCTCAGTGGAGAGTCTAGGCAGGGAAGTAATTAGAAACAGTTGTACAAGCAGATGGTTTATTTTGACATTAAAAAAAAAAAAGTGTCCTGTTCACAGATTTCAAGTACAGGCCACAGAAATATTTGACGAGAATATTTGGACTGGCCGATATTAAAGAGACCTTTAAAATAATCCCTGAGTTGTGCAGAAGAAGGGTGAGGCCAGTAACAGTAGTGGGAACGCTTGGGTAGGGAATTACTTTCACCACACACTTTTAAAGAAGATGCAGTCTTTGGAATTTGGGTTGGGGCCGGGGCAAGGAAATCTGGCAAACATAACTTTTTCTTGCATTTATTATCCTTTGATTTAAACTGGATATTTCATTTCTTTAGTCTTTAAAAAGCGTGTCATGCTTCCAGCTGTTTAGGCCAGTAGCTTATCACACCACATTTTTTGGTGACTTGGACAGTTTAAATTGTAGTTGTCTCAAATTCACCCCATTCTCCCCATATATCAAATGTGAGAAAAGAAAATTAAGTGTTTATTTATAGCACAAATTGCACTGAAAAACAATTGGTGTCATTTACTAAGCACCTACTATGTGCCAGTCATTTAGTATGTTTTCTCTAATTATGACAATAATCACACATTTATTTATGCATTAGCAAATGGGGATTTAGCATCTATCAGGTGCCAGGTTTTGTGCAAGATAGAATGAATATAACAGGGAACTAAGGAGACATGATCCCTGCTCTTTCAGAGTCCAATGAGCTAGAAAGACATTAATCAAGACAAAACCACAAAAAAAAAAAAAAAGAACGAAGGGTTGCAAGTGCAGTGACAAGTTACTTCCAGATGAGATACAGGCACTTGATCTAATCAAAGATGGTAGCATCTGAACAAAAAACTGAAAAAAGCATCGAATTAAATTGGGTGGAAATAAGAAGGAGATGGAAGAGAACAGGGAGACATTCTTACTCCCATTTTAAAGATAAAGAAACTGAGGACAAAGAGGTCAACTGACTTGCTCAAATTCACACAGGAAGTTAGTCGTATTTCAGCTCAAATCCAAAGTGCATACACTATCCCCTACATTTATGGTCATCTGGGAAAATGTGTAGAGGGTTATATGGAAGGGGGAAAACATTTTTCATTCACCCTAAGAAGAGCACTGTACATGCAATCCTTCCTCATGAAATAGAACCATCCAAGAATCATCTGTGGTCCCAGATCCTTAAAATCAGGGATGAGCCATAACAGGATGAGATTTCTCCCTGTCCTTTATATATAAGTAGGTATAAGGGTAAGACCACCACAACACTAGCCTGCTGGAGCAAGAAGACAGTGAAGGTCCTCTAATCATAGTACATTTCTGTTTCTACCCCAATCTCCACCCTGTAATAGGGGAGGTTTTGCATGGGGCGCATCTGTGTGTCCCCCCACCACCCAACCCCTACCCACACAATTTAACCTTTTTCAAATAGCTGATTTTCTGGCCACGCTTAATACAGGTGTGTACATACACACTGGTGGAGTCTTCTATTGCAAGGACAGACTGGGGACAGGTATGCACAGTTTTGGGAGGATGTCTGGACAGGTAATTCTGGGGTCTTGGATAACGAAAGTGTGGCTTAGAAAAAAAGGACACAGGTTCTGAGTTGGCAGGTTCCCTAAGTCACATGAACTACAGCCTGTGGGGGAAGGGCCTGTCTAAAAGAGACAGAATGGGAATTACTAAGTCAGTTGTTCTTAAAGCGTGGTCCATGGACCTGCAGCAACAGCAGCATCATTTGGGAACTTATGGAAATGCAACTTCTCAGGCCCCAACCCCAGCTCTAAGGAATCACAGAGTGCATTTGAATAATATCCCAAGATATCTATTTTTACATAATAATAGCTTGAGAAGTCTGCAAAGCACAGGGCTCAGGGCTGACGCCTGAGGGTGCCTGGATCTAAGAGTGGAATTTCCACCCACCTTTAGTACAAATTCTAGAGTTACATTTTATCCTGCCCACGTGTGATAGTACAAGGACATAGGAACAGGCTTTCCTGTCAACATCTAGAAACCTAGTGACTCAGAGAATGTGGTAATGATAGAAGGGAAGTATCTATTCCAAAGCCTGACTAGGAATTTGCAATAAAAACATGGAAGCTTTAATAAATGAGTCATGTATTGTTTACTCCTTGCATATTTTCTGAGGGAAAATTTATTATGATATAGGGACTTGATGTTTGAACATTTTTAATGGATTTAAGTGATTTTTAACCTGTAGTATTTTCATACAGTGTAGTATTCAATAAGCAATATTCTCTTTAATATATTATTCACCTTTGAAATGAAGTTAGTATGTACTAGGTAACTGAGAGAATATAAATGTTCAGATCATTAAATTACTATGACTCAGAAATAATATTCCCAGTCAGTTGAAATAGTTATATTGTGGCTGACTTGGTGACTCAGTCGAAAGTCTTGGATCCACAGAAACTCTGTCAAAATCAAAGGGTAACTTTAAATTTATGCCTTTTAGCATTCTTTTTTTTTTTTTAACCAAAGTATTGAATGCCTTGGAAACACCTACTCCTTCCATTTTCCCAGTTTTCAGAACCTCAAGGATGCACATGTGCCAAGAAAGGTCCTGAGTTTCTCACTTCTGCTGGCTGGGGACACAGCAGTGGGTTGGATGCATAATGAAGGGTGCCTGAAAGGACCGGGTGCATCTGGAACTGAATTCAAAAAGATTGAAAACACCCTAGTCCTTGAATGGAGTCCTTCAGTCCTCAGGTTACACAATCAGAGAATTTCAGCCTTCAAGGTATTTTTTAAAGGTTGTCTAGTTCAAAACTAAATTTGTTGATAACATACCGTATATTTGCCAAGTAATTAGGTGGCCTTGGTAAAAAAACAAAAATTAAGAGGACCACATCCTTTTCTGAGAATTGCTTTAAGGTTTCACCCCTTGGTTCCAGGTCTACTCTAAGAAGACATTTAAAATAATATTCTAGCCACAAGCCTTGAATCAAATATTCAATGATGTAATAGTATATTCCCCAGTCCATATAACCCCCAAACAATTCTACACTTCTTAAAGATAAATATTTTCATTGCCTTCACCTCTTCCTTACGTATTATGACTTCAAGCTTTTAAAGCCCTGATTTTCTGAGCATTTTTGCTTTTTCTGGGATGGATGCCTTTTGGAAAGTATGATATATACAACTGAAACCATTCAAGAAGCTGTGGCCTAATGGATGTGGAATAGATCAGTACTTTCAGCATTCTTGTTTCATATGCTATATTTCTCCCAATAAAACTGAAGGTCATATTCACTTTTTTGAATGCCACGTTGTCCCAGTTGTGTGCTTTTATAAGTGTATTTTTCCCCAAACACAAATTGATATTTATCTTTATTATTTTTCATCTAAGCTTTGTTCTTTTATCCAGTCAGTAAAAATAACTATGGTTACTTGTTTTATATTTATTTCACCCTCTCAAAAGTAATATGATGAGCACACAATCAGTACCTTTATTCAAATAATTAAGAAGATATTTGAAAAAAAAATTAGGCTGAGGACCAAGTTTAGATACAATCTTTCTTAAGACAATATTAGCCTCTTAGCACATATTGAAGAGGCCATCCAACCACTTACAAGTGTACTGAGTTGTCTGATATGAACCTATTTCTTCATTTTGCCCAGAAAAATATTATGAAAGATCCCATCGGTTGCTTTACTATTCTTAGTTTACCATTAAATAGGCTACCACTTTTTTCTGCCATCATCTAAAATAGTGCCCAATACATATTACATACTCGATATATATTTATGGCAAAAATAACTAAAAATAATGTACAACATGAATAATAAATTTATGAGTCAACAAAGGATGCAGGTGATATAGTGGATTCTGGATCAATTGTCAGATGACATTTTGGCCTTAGGTATCCCCCTGAGATGACTGTGGATTCAGCTTGAATCTATATAACACCAGATCCTTTTCCTATATTCCCAATTTTTGTTAATCATATCATTTTAACTTATTCCCTGTAGACATAATTGTGAGAGTTACCTTTGGTTCCTGTCTACAATTCATCTGGATTTTCTGGTAAATCCCTGAATCACATTGAGCCCACCTCTTAGTAATCTAGCCTTCCACTTCAATGTATTTATTTCAGATCTTCATCTTATACCTCGTACACTATTGCCATAGCCTCCCAACTGGTCTCTCTGCATTTATTCTTATCTTTTTGTGTCTACATTTATCCTGCTCCCTAGGACATCTTTCTAGCATGCAAATTTCATCATGTCCATTCCCTATTGAAAATATTGTAGTAGCTCTCCATTGTTTATAGTATAAAGCCCAAATACTCTCTGAGTTCATAAGTTACTTTGTATTTGGACTCTGACTGTCTCCCTAGTGGATGTTGTGGTTCCTCCCAGATCCCCCCTCCGGGGCCCATGTATCCACCCATCTCGCTGATGACAGTAGTAACTGCTGATGAGTCACAGCTGCCCCTCTCACCGAGACTTGCCCTGTGCATAAGAGGACAGGCTTCCCAGAGGCTGGTCACTCAGATTCAAGACAGTTCCCTAATCTCTACCTCCAACAGTATTGACATAATTAAGCCTCTCATATATGGAAACTGTAGAGCTGGACAGCTCCATCATTGTGCTTCTGTCAACAATGCAGAAAAGACTCAAAGATTCAAAAACTGAAAGCGACAAGATGTGTGAGGTGTGAGGTTAACAAGAAGATTTGTATAAATACTCTTACAGGAGAAATTTGACCTCAGATTTTCACCTGTGATCTTTCAGATAGGAAGTTACCTCTTTCCCAATTCAGACCCCAGGCTTTAGACTCAGGAATACTGGACATGGCAGAAGGCAGTATGAAAGAAAATAGGAATTAAGTGAAACTGAGCCAACTGAACAGTGATAATCCACCCTGTTTCCTTACTTGGCCTATACCAGTCTTATTTCCCTCAGGGGCTATCGATTAAATTGTTAGTTTTTAGAAAACTGAACATATATATATATATATATACACACACACACAATGGATATGAATGTGAATATCTGAGGCTTTCATAAAAAAATTATCTGTGGTGGAGCTCACCCTCAATAGGTCCTACTAAGATACTGTGAATTTACACTCTGACTTTCAAAACCACACTTTTAATAAAAAGATTGCTAAGGATTACTAGGCACCAGAACTTGAAGGAGCCCCTCCAAAATAAAAGGCCCAAGTCAAAACAAACAACTAAAAAAACAAAGCACAAATGAAAGAAACTCAGATGACATAGATGATGAAGGCAACAGGAAGCAACTTAAGTAAGAAAGTATAATCCCTCTCCTCAGAGAGCTAAGAAGATCCGGGCTTGCAAAAATGTGCAGCCATAAAAATAGGACAATCAAAAATGAATGCAGTGCCAAAAAAGTGAATTATAAATTAGCTGGAAAGAAGTCACTAAAAGGGTTGAAAAATAAATGAGGAGAAGTTTCCTAAAAATGAAAGCCAAAACATAGATACAAATAAAGCCTAAAAAATTAAATGACTGATCTATGAGATTTGACGTCTAACTGATAGGAGTTCTGGAAAGGGAATAGGAAAAATAATAAAGGGGATAAAATTATTGAAGAAAAGTTCAAGAAAATTTCCCCAAACTGAAGACCATGAGTTTCCATATTGGATAGTCTCACTTTACAGGTAAAAAGATGAATGAAAATGATGGAAACCAAGGAATATCTTGGGGAAATTTCAGAATAATAGGAAAGTAATATTTTTAAAAAACTTTCTAAAAGAGAATAAATGGTCACATACAGAGAACCAGGAACTAGAGTGGTATTGGATGCTTTAATAGTAACATTGGAAGCAATTTTTTTGGAATTCAGAATGATGGTGATTTTCAGCCCATAATTCTATATCCAACATACATGCTAATTAAAATACTTTCAGATATATTGGTTTTTAAAAATGTTTCATCCTGGCCCCCTTCCTGGGAAGCTGATAGAAGATCTGATTCACTACTGTCAGGTCAAAAAATCAAGACAGGGAAGACATGGGATCCAGGAATTCAGATAAATCTCAGAAGAAAAATGAAAATAAGAACAAATAATGAAGTTAAGGGGAATTTCAAAGGCAAGTTCTATGTTGCAGAACAACTACTCTCGACTGCTATATAACAATGTGAGGCTTTAGAAGGCAGATCTTCAAGAGAACAGAAAATGGACCTACCAGATCTGACATGATAAATTTGACAAGTAGAAGCACTGGATTAAGGGGAAAACAAACCATATGTACATAGACAACCAAGCAAATAGAAAACTGGTAATATCACCAAATTAGGAAGCAGGGGTATAGAGGAAATGGAATGGTAATATGAGAGAGCTAAAGTCTTCTCTACCATAAATCAACCACAAGCAGCACAAACACATACTTAGAAACATGGAGGTAAATGCCATTGGGGAGAATGGCACTGCAGTTGATTCAGGGTAGAGAAGTTGAAGGTTCTTGCTTCAGGGTAGCCACACTGGAGGTAGGAGGATGGGACAGGGGATTCCTACATAAGTCTATTAGTAGTGCATCATTTGTCTTTTAAAACTGTTTTCAAGGATCATATTCCCTTAAAAATAATGCGATTCATATGTATACCAAGACCACAGAGTGATGAGGGGCAATCCAGTTCTTAGGGTATGAAGTTCTATTCAGTAAAGTCCACTCTGCACGGGGCAGGGCACTACCCCTACCTCTTCTCTGAGGGTGCTGGTTTCTTCTTCCTAGCACCACCCAACAGTCTCTTGTCTACATGCATCAATTAATAAACTCATTGTGCAAACATCCCCACTACAGAAAGCATTCCCATGACGCTTCCATTTCAGGGGCTGAAATGCAAGCATAAGATGGTAAATTTCCTCAAGATTTTAGTAGCAAATGACTGGAAATCTTGGTAAATCCAGTCTTTGTTGCTTTATTTCTAGTCATACACTTCTATTCATCATCGGAGATCAAAGCTCTTTCTAGGCTAAACCCTTTCTTTAATTATGGCTTGTCTGGATACAATCTCTCTTTTCTTTTACTTTAAAGTGATGCCGGGCTTTAAAGGCAAGTTGAATTGTGAGATATTAAGCATTATTATTATAACTTCTCCAGTAGATTCTTTGGGAGAATATGACAGTTTGACCCCTTCAAGCTTCTCCAAGGACTGGTCTGAGACTGCAGAAATGTAAATGTGAACAAACATGACAGCAGTCCTTACTGTCCATCAAAATGTGGGTGTGGATAAAGATCTCCCCAGGGCTAGAAGATCTTAAATATTCATACCAAGCCCTGTTGTTCACTTGTTTGCTTTTTTTTGGACACTGACTTAGTTGACCAACACAAACTGGTTTGGTCATTCAGATGGATTTTTGGCAACATCAGCAGTATCAGGTGGTTCCCAACAGAGGGAGAAAGGAGAGCTGTAAGTTTCTGCCCCACAAACTATTAGGCATTTGTCACAAGGAAAACGAGCCTCAGACCTGAAATAGCCAAACACGTAGGCATTTATCAGCAAACATGCAAGAGTGGTCACACAGCCTATCTGGAAAAGTAATATCCCTACCCCTCTGTCTTCTGATATACCAACCTAAGCTTTGTATAGAAGCTTCCCTCTGAATCTTCTGAAGCATATTCAGTGGCATTTTTACCACCCACAGGATTGGCAAATCTCTTGTGGTCAAGGTCTTTAGTGAATAGAACCAGAACCCATGGCCTCCAGACCTCATGTACCTCAAAGCTGGTGTAACTGATGGGCTGGCTGGTTTTAACACTTTATTTATGCAAGAGCATCACTCCAAGCCAACCCCTTAACTTAAACAACATATATCCCACCAATTAAAAACTGATTCTAATATTCATTATACTGATAAAGCACATCTAAAGTATGATACAAATACGGATCAATGTATGCATACACATACCACACTACACATTATACACATGTTGAAGCAATTCGAATAACCACGAATACAGATAGCACTGGTTAAAGCAGTTTCAAATGTGTGTATCTCTTTTTGTGAACTTGTTTCCGTTTTCCAGCTGCCCGCTCCCCTATCATATTACCTATATCAACTCAGACCAAGGTATGCCGTGCTCTGACCATTACTATGCTTGGAAAAGGCAGAATATTCTTGTCCAATTCAGTTCTAGGTATTTTAATTTCTCTGCAAAATCAGTGTATCTTTACACAATATCTCCCTTCCTTCATTCCTTCCTTCCATCTCCACTCACTCTTTCACTGATTCTTCCTCCCATTATTACATTGCTCCATAAATTTCTGTTGATTACTTACTTCCCAAATCCTACAAAGCCTTGCGTGATGTGGCTCCGTCAGCCTGTCTAACCTCATCTCTCATTACTCTTCCCCTTACTCACTACTCTCCAACCATTCAGAGGCTGTTTCTCACGTTTCTAGAACATCCTAAGCTTGTTCTTTGCCTCAGTGCCCCCTTTGCAAGGATCCCTCTCCCCCAGGTTACATGCTGAGTGGCTTCTCTTCGAATGCCACCTTCTGAAAGAGGAGGCTGATCCCTGATTGTGCTGTCTAAAGCCACTCCCCTGTCCAAGCACCCTTTATCCCATTTTATTGATAGTACTTACAAGTATCTAATATTATTGTTTCCATATCTTTATCTACTTGTGAATAATCTACTACTCCCCCATTTCAATGCAAGTTCCGTGAAAGCAGGGACCATTTCTCTCTTGTTCTTTGCTGTAACTCCAGTATCTTGCACAGAGAAAAGCCTCAACAAGTATTTGCTGACAGAATGAAGTATAGAATAAATGAATAATAAATGGTTTAAAAATTTTAATAACATGTTGATTAAACTCAACCTTTTGAACTAAATGAGAGTATTTCAAGCTTAATGGAAGGCAAAAATCAATGTGCAGTAATGAGATGAATTTAGGCAACTAAAATGTAAAAACAAAGAAAATTCTATCTATTATGAAAAAACATCAAGAAAGTCAATCTACAGTTAGATAATAAACAGCACCTACTGAACTCTCCATATATATGTGGCACTAATTGTTACAATCACTTATAGTCAAGTTTGAAGTTTTAAAAAAGTCTCAATTTCACTCAAAACCTACTTGAATAATATTTTCACTCAAAGGCACCTTCCAGGTTTTCAAATAGTAAAAGGCACACCAAAGTTTTCAGGAAGGCTAGATATTCCCAGGCAGCAATAAAAGTAAGTTTGCATTTCCAAGAAAAAGAGCTTCTCAGCTGAGCCAGATCTGTGGAATTAGAAAAAAAAAAAAAAAAAAAAAAAGGTGTATAGTTAACATCTTTTCCAGATGTTAGCACAGAACCAGAGGGCTTTTTTTCCCTCCCACATAGCAAAAACACCTGGAAATATTAGGAGTCTCTGGGATGAGAAATATTCTTTCACTCTTCTGAATATTTCGGCAGTTCTAGTTGATGCTAGAAGGAAATTTTAGGAAAAAAATCTAGGAGTCATTTTCATTGACTTTAGGGGAAAAGAAACTTATCACATAAATATTACTCTTATGCCAATGAATAGACTTTTAATTCTTAAAGTGGTATTTAGCTGTTCATAAGCAGGAGGATGTAACTAGGCACACACGTAACTAGGCACACAAGTGGCATGGAGACTTAACCGTTCAGAGATGAATTGTGCTGCTGCCTTTGTCATCCAATAGCTGAAGACCTTGGCCAGGTTTCTTAACCTGCTAAATTCTGTTTCCACAAGGGCATGCTTGAAGGGAATATCAGTTTTCTCTAATGCTGAACTTCTATGATTATATTTTTATTATGTATTTGTCCACAGTGTCTTCTAGTAATAGATGAACAGATACACATACACACACATATGTACACGTGTGTATACAGACACACACGTATATTATACACACATATATAAACATACATATATACATATGTGTGTTTTATATATTCATATAATTTATATATGAATGTATATAAATATTTCATTTCCAACTCTAATATGTAAGTTTTATATGTATGTTTTATATTATATATTTAATATATTATATATTTTAACATACAAAATATTTTATGTACTATTAAAATATATTATATAATATATAATATACATTATATAAAATATATTATATATAATATACATTATATAAAATATATTATATATATTTAAAATTTTTTATTTTAATAGGTTTTTGGGAAACAGATGGTGTTTGGTTATATGAGTAAGTTCTTCAGTGGTGATTTGTGAGATTTTGGTGCACCCATCACCCAAGCAGTATCCACAGAACCCCATTTGTAGCCTTTTATCCCTCACCCCATTCCTACTCTTTTCCCCCAAGTTCCCAAAGTTTATTGTATCATTCTTATGCCTTTGCATCCTCATATCTTAGCCCCCAACTCATGAGTGAGAACATACGATATTTGGTTTTTCCTTCCTGGGTTACTTCACTTAGAATAATGCTCTCCCATCCAGGTTGCTGCAAGTGCCATTAATTCATTCCTTTTTGTGGCTAAGTAGTATTCCTTTTTATGGCTAAGTGTATATATATATATATATATAATAGTTTCTTTATCCACTCATTGATTGATGGGCATTTGGGCTGGTTCCATATTTTTGCAATTGCAAATTGTGCTGCTATAAGCATGTATGTACAAGTATCTTTTTCTTATAATGACTTCTTTTCCTCAGGGTAGATACCCAGTAGTGTGACTGGTGGAGCAAATGATAGTTCTACTTTTAGTTCTTTAAGGAATCTCCACACTGTTTTCCATATTGGTTGTACTAGTTTACATTCCCACCAGCAGTGTAAAAGTGTTCCTTGTTCACTGCATCCATGCCAACATCTATGATTTTTTGATTGTGGTAATTCTTGTGAAAATAAGGTGGTATTGCATTGTGGTTTTGATTTGCATTTTCGTGATCATTAGTGATATTGAGCATTTTTTCATATATTGGTTGGCCATTTGCATATCTTCTTTTGAGAATTGTCTGTTTACATCCTTAACCCAGTTTTGATGGGATTGTTTGTTTTTTTCTTGCTGATTTGTTTGAGAGCCTTGTAGATTCTGAATATTTGTCCTTTGTCAGATGTATAGATTGTGAAGATTTTTCTCCCACTCTGTGGGTTGTCTGTTTACTCTGCTGACTGTTTCTTTTACCATGCAAAAGCTCTTTAGTTTAATTAAGTCCCACCTATTTATCTTTGTTTTTGTTCCATTTGCTTTGGGGTTCTTGGTCATTAAATCTTTGCCTAAGCCAATGTCTAGAAGGGTTTTTCTGATGTTATCTTCTAGAACTTTTATAGTTTCAGGTATTAAATTTAAGTCCTTGATCCATGTTGAGTTGATTTTTATATAAGGTGAGAGATGAGGATCTGGCTTCATTCTCCTCCATGTGACTTGCCAACTATCCCAGCACCATTTGTTGAATAGGGTATCCTTTCTTGCTTTACGTTTTTGTTTGCTTTGTCGAAGATCAGTTGGCTCTAAGTATTTGGGTTTATTTCTATTCTGTTCCATTGGTCTGTGTGCCTATTTTTATAACAGTACCATGCTGTTTTGGTGACTATGGCCTTATAGTAGAGTTTGAAATCAGGTAATGTGATGCCTCTAGATTTGTTCTTTTTGCTTTGTCTTGCTTTGGTTATGTGGGCTCTTTCTTAGTTTCATATGAATTTTAGGATTTTTTTTGTAGTTCTGTGAAGAACGATGGTAGCATTTTGATAGGAATTGCATTGAATTTGTAGATGCTTTTGGCAGTATGATCAATTTCACAATATTGATTCTACCCATCCATGAGCATGGGATGTGTTTCCATTTGTTTGTGTCATCTGTGATTTCTTTCAGCAGTGTTTTGTAGTTTTCCTTGTAGAGGTCATTGACCTTGGTTAGGTATATTCCTAAGGTTTTTATTTTTTTAATTTTTATTTTACAGCTATTGTAAAAGGGGTTGAGTTCTTGATTTGATTCTCAGCTTGGTCGCTGTTGGTATATAGCAGAGCTACTGATTTGTTTACATTAATTTTGTATCCTGAAACTTTGCTGAAGTCATTTATAAGTTCTAGGAGCTTTTTGGAGGAGTCTTTATGGTTTTCTAGGTATACAATATTATCATCAGCAAACAGTGACAGTTTGACTTCCTCTTTACTGATATGGATACAATTTATTTTTTTCTCTTGGCTGATTGCTCTGGGTAGGACTTCCAGTACTCTGTTGAAGAGAAGTGGTGAAAGTGGGCATCCATGTCTTATTCCAGTTCTCAGAGGGAATGCTTTCAACTTTTCCTCATTATTACGTTGGCTGTGGGTTTGTCATAGATGGCTTTTATTACATTAAGGTATGTCCCTTGTATGCCGATTTTGCTAAGAGTTTTAATCATAAAAAGATGCTGTATTTTGTCAAATGCTTTTTTTGCATCTATTGAGATGATCATGTGGTATTTGTTTATAATTCTGTTTATGTGATGTATCACATTTATTGACTTGCGTATGTTAAATCATCCCTGCATCCCTGGTATGAAACCCACTTGATCATTGCGGATTATCTTTTTGATATGCTATTGGATTCAGTTAGCTAGTATTTTGTTAAGTATTTTTGCGTCTATGTTCATCAGGGATATTGGTCTATAGTTTTCTTTTTTTGTTATGTCCTTTCCTGGTTTTAGTATTAGTGTGATAATGGCTTCGTAGAATGATTTAGGGAGGATTCCCTCTTTCCTTATCTTGTGGAATAGTGTCAATAGGATTGGTGCTTTATTTATATATTATATACAATAGATTAATAAAAATATATATATCCTACATACATATCAGAGTTGGAAATGATGAAAACAAGTATGAGTCTTCTGCTAATAGGCATTCATATAGAGCTATTTTATATAGCATAAGTTTCCAGAAGTTAAAAATATATTTCATTTATGTGTACTTTGATCTGAACTCTGTGCCAAGACCTTTCCTACTACACAGCCTGGTCCACTAGAGCTACACTCGGGAACCACAGGCAACAAACTAAATACAGGTTCCATAGGTGAAGAGAGAAGCTCATGAGGTTGTGTGCTAGCGCCAGGGTCAACAGACTCTGTCCTGAGTTGTGTAAGACACTAAAACGTGTTATGGGAATAATAATCACAGTATAAAAGCCCACATGAGAGCCCAAGCATTTTCCCATAATAATATTCAACTTATAAAACTGATATTATATGGATTTTGATGTAATTTCTTTGACCAAATTGCCATAAACATTGCCTTATTGTGATGAAAATTGTGCACAAAACTTTTTCATTTTCATAAACAGAAAATGAAATTTAGTCATAGAAATTTTTATTTGATATAATAATCTAGATCAATTACTAACAGTAAGATATGAATTTCTTTACGGAAAAAAGGAGGGGTATATAAGACCAGTAACCAAAAAAAAAAAAAAAAAAAAGTAGCTTGACTGAGAAAAGTATTGAATGATAAAGCCAGCAGCTTGTTACCTCCTCTGTGGGTAGCCCAGTCGGTTACCACTTCTCCTATCACCTTCTGCCTTCCTCTTGACCAGGCAACACAATAAATTACACTTGCCTTTCAAGCTCTGGTTGAAATGGTCAAGCAACTTGTTCCTTCAGTTACTTTAGCCCCTAAATCAGTCAGTTTGGCATTGTAGAGTCAAATGAAGCTTCACATTAAATAGTTATTGAAAACCTAAATATTCTTAGAAGTGTCCTGGTGTACTGAAAGACTATTTAATACAATGGAAAGAAAATGCAGTTCATTGTTTTTTAATTGTCATGTTTTAAATTAACTATCTTCCTAGGTCTATTTATAATTGATTGGACATAAAAGCAGAAAAAAACAGCATATACTTCTTTCTGTTAATGAGAAATCTATACTATGGAACAAGAAGATATTAACTGGATGGTTTATCTTCTATATTTTTATTTTTATTGTGTTTGTTATTCTAAAGAATTCTTTATAATGGCTTACCTAAGTTCTTGAAGATTGGTAAGTAACAACTAATAAAAAAAATCCAGTCCATTCACTTTCATTGAGAACTTATGATGTATCAATTACTTTCCATGCCATAGTTTATCAAATACAACCATCCATTGAGAGATTTTTCATCATTTTATGTACCACTGTAAAAGAAAAAAATGTGGCAAACTAAACTATGACACATGCTCTTATCAGTTAGATTTTAATTTTATATTTATTGAAAGAGATATTTTAGGCTTATTTAGAAGTATATTTTTTGTCATATCTCCCTATTACAGTTCTACATTGCTTAACAACAGGGTCTTCCCTGAGAAGTGCATCACTAGGCAATTTCATCACTGTGTGAGCATCACAGAGTGTACATACACACCCTGATAGCCTACCACGCACCTGGGCTGTATGGTATAGCCTATTTCCTCCAGGCTGCAAATCTGTACGGGACATTACTGTACTGAATGCTGGAGACAACTGTAACACAATAGTAAGTATCTGTATATCTAAACATATGTAAATATAGAAAAGAAACAGTAAAAATATGGTTTTATAACCTTAATGGGATCCCTATCATATATGTGGTTCCTTGTTTACCAAAACATCATTATATTGGCATATTATTATATAGAAATAAAAAGAAAACACAGGTGAAATAAATTGAGATATTCCTAAAACTCCTTTGGAGAGTCCAACTATTCACTTTTCAACTTGGAATCGTATGACTGTGTTTTTCATACAATATATCACCCTCTGATTATATATTGTCCTTAAGTGCAGGTGATGTAGTTTTACTTAATACAACCTATGAAAGAAGCCAAATCCCTTTGGTGCTGAGCTCTTTGTATATTTCTATAGCTGCCCAATTTTTTATTCCAACTTCTAGAAGTTTCCTGAACTCAGTTGAGTCACCATGGCCCACTCGTGCTCAACACAACTCACTTGCTCTGCTACTATCTCAGAATTTTCTTGCAAGTTCCTGACACCAGTTTTGCAGATTTCAAAGTCAGAGCTTTGGATGTTTGTGCATCATCGTGACTTACCAACAGAGATCGCAAAATGCCATTCATTGCTATTGATCCAATTTCAAATTTGTCTAAAATGTGAACAAAATAATTGCCTGTTGGAATAAACAAGATGTGATATTTTATCTTGTTTAACTCATACAACAACTTCATGAGGTGGAAACACGATGCTTGCAAAAGTCAGGCATACAAACCAAGATAATCATGCTAGTAGATTATAGAGAAAGCATTGTGCTTACAGTCAATTGCTTCTTTTGGAACAGAATTAGCCTTAGTTCAAAGAATAAAGATGGTAAAATTTATTCTGCACCCATCTGTTTTCCACTTCAGTTACTTCTTTCTCCTTCCCTGCCACGTGTTCTCAGGTAACTCGGTTTTCTTTGATTCAGCTGGAACACTGGATCATCCCCATACCCTTCCCATAGCAACAAGTACATGCCTAGACTCATTCAGTTATTCAAAAAAAAAAAAAACTCAGTGTACATCTATTAAGTACTATCAAGACTGACACCAGGTTTGCAAGACGATGAGAAATACAAGCAGGACAGACCCGAGGAATATTTCTCACAATCTGTAATATTTCTTATGATTACCAAGGTGGTTTCTATTCCATTACAAATAGCCTGATATTGTCTCACAAGCATTCATAATTTCTGACATTTTGCACTTAGCCATAAGAACAAAAATAAAGCTATATAGTGTAGAATTGCCTTCAGAAAAGTACTTGTTAACCAGCTGGGAGGAGTAGGGTAGGCTGAACGCCATCAGCTGTTCACCCCTTCAAAAACAGGTTTGAACCAAGGTCACGATATTCTCAGGATGGTCTGTCTCTGGCTGTACAAAGCAGTGATCTGAGAGTCCAGCCATTTGAGCCAAATGTAGTATAATCTTAGGGCAATCACGGAACAAGGGCCTCCCACAGGGCTGGCACAGAGGCAATGTCAGGTCAGCACAGAAGTCTGATGGCTCCCCCTGCCCAATCTTGCTTCTTCCTTTTCCCAGCAAACCTTGTGTACTCCTAATTCCACCTCAACACTTGTTTCTTGATGTTCAAAAATCTTGCTTTTGCATCTACTTGAAATGCCCTTACTTCTCCATGTACTTAAATCTTTCACATTTTTAAAGACATATTTAGTTCAATGTCTGATCAGTGTCATTCAGCCCATATGGATAATCTTCACAGTCTCAATTTATGTTGAACTTATAATGACAACTAGTTAATTAATTTTTGCACTGCACTGTAACTGCTTTATATGTGTTGGCTGTATTTTCTCAGCATCTTGAAGGCACCTGCCATGGGTAGCAGACATAGCTGCTGCCTTGTCCAGGTTCCCCGAGATTCGCAACTTCTGTTGGTATAGGTGGGATGCGCCAGCTCCTGTAGAACTTCAGGTCACTGCCCTCAGACTATCGAGCCACTTTGTCAACAAATGCAGAGTCAGAAGTGCCTAAATGTTTATTTTTATTCCCCCCTCCTTATTTACCCTCCTAAAGCTATTAACTAATGACTGTTGGGTGAAAAACTGCAAATCTGCCTTAGGTTTAGACAACTCTGAGGTATAAGTTATAATTTAGAATCCCCAAACATAATCATGCTAAGTTCCAGTCCCTGTGGGTCTTGTGCCTGAGACTGAACAGTTCTCTTTTCTACCTCCTGTCCTCCTTCTACTTCGATGTCAGTCTCCCCTGGGAGCACTTGTTTTAAAATTGCACACAAATATTCATCTCAGAGCCTGCTTCTGGGAAATTTAAACAATGATGAAATATCAAATAAGAAAACCATTATTTGAGTCCAAAAATTTAGTTACGAAGATTTATTACACCAATTGTTTGATGTGATGAAAACATAAAAATCAGATCATGTCTGTAATTTTTAATTTGTTATACAGCATCATGAAAATTTATAACTAAAACATTTTTATAAAATAGTTTTCACTGAAGATTTTTATTTAAGAAAGGCAACAATATTTTCGGTATGATTTAGTTATCATCCTGCCTGGAAGTAGATGATAAAGCCAACAGCCTCTTAGGGTTTTTCCAGTCCAACAATGTGAGAATGTTTTGAAGGCTAATGAGGACACACTTATTCAACATCATCCTCTATTTTATTTTCACACTAAAATAGGAAGCTTTGGTTCCCTGGTGGTTTCATAATTAGACATTATCATGGCTGTGTTTTGAGATTGATTTCTGGTCAGGGAATGGAAAATTTTTAGTTCCTAATATAAAAATATTTGACTGTCTCCCTAAAAATAGCCATTGCATCAAAGGGACCATTATTCATACAAAGCACTTAAAACTTGAACAACTGAATTTGTGAATTAATTGGTAGTTAATTCATTAAGCAAATACTGATTTAGCTCCTTACTGGGTTAAAAAAAACAAAAGTACAAGACACAGAAAAAAAGACTATGTGAAGCCTTATAAGGCCCTCTTTTTCAGAGCCTCAAAATCTAAATAAGAAGATATATGCTAATTACCATAAAAGACAGTATTGAACCAAGATGAGGCCAAATTAATCCTTTGGAAAATATTAATGTAGAATAATGTATCCAGCCAATGAATATATTTCCCATATCTTTTACTCTCTAATAGCCTTATGTTTTGGTAGACTCCAGCTGTAAACATCTCAAAACCAATTGTGTACGTTATCACTGAGGTTAATGAGGTTCAATGGTTTTGGTGATAAACCACAATGCATATTTCTTAGAGAAATATTTTATTTACTTGATGTGGTTCCAAATGGCTCATTTATTCCCTTGATGATACATCTTTTCATTTTTCATCTTTTCTCTGAGGATAGGTATGTTTCATGAGCAGAAGGGCTGATGAGTTCTGAAAGCTCTATGCTAGCACACAAGATACAATGACCTGAGAAAGTCACATGAATCTGACTTAAACTTCTTAAGGGAAACACAGCCACAGGAGACATTGCCACCGTGGCACTGGACTTGAAGATTTTTGTATTACTCTCCAGGCCAAACCACAATCCTGACAAAAGCAGACTGCATTATCATCACATTCACTCACATAACTGAGCAAGGCTAGGACAAAAATGTACATATCTCACTTTAACTTCATGATCAATTCTTTCCAGTGGGTTCTTTTTTAATATTTTAAGTTCCAGGATACATGTGCAGGACGTGCAGGTTTGTTACCTAAGTGAACGTGTGCCATGGTGGTTTGCTGCACCTATCAACCCATCACCTAGGTATTAAGTCCCATGTGCATTAGCTATTTATCCTGATGCTCTCCTTCATGGGTTCTTAATATTTCTAGCAATCACCCACAGTCCAATCCAGCTTCTCCTCCATTCTTCTAGTTGACTAATGCATAACTTTCTTTTCCCCAAACCTCCAACACATCTTTTTTCAATCCTCACCTTCACTTAATGAGTTTCTTCCTATTTCACTGACATAAAATAAAATCAATTAGAAGAAATTTTCATAAGCTTGTGCCAGCTAACTACCCACTCCCTGCCTTTAGGACCTTGCACTCTGCCTTCTTTTCTGCTAGTGTGAATGAGTGGATGAATCACCTGCCTTCTAGTGCAGGCCAGCCCTCCTTTGTCCACTGGATCCTATCCCACTCCTCTCCACAAGGGCAATGCTTGCTTTATTTACCAGTCTTTGCATTATCATGTTTTGCCTGTCCACCAGTTCAGCATAAAGTGTACTGTTATGTCTCCCAACTGTAAAAAAAAAAAAAAAAAAAAATTATTTGATGTACTTCCTTCTTCAATTGTCACATCATTTCTTTCTTTCCATTTACAGCAAAACTCCTTTAAGGAGTTGTTTATGCAGAGTGTCTCCATTCACATCTCCTTGGCCTTGAAACTATTGTATGCCCTATGCTTGACTGTGGACCACTTCTATATTTCTATATAGAAAAGAGATTTCCTAGGTGATTTTATCCAGTTTCTAGGATTTAAACACCATCTCTATGCTGAAGACTACCAGATTTATAACTACATACACTCCTATATGACTATTTCTATAAATGATATATTCATATATATATGTATGTACACACATGTGTATATAGATACATACTTCTATCTTTTGTGATATGTCTATATTACAAATGCTACTCAGAGTCTTCTCTTGGAGATCTAACAGGCATCCAAAGTTTCACATGTCAAAACCAAGCTCTTGTTTTTCCCCTACCCCACATCTAAACCTGCTCCTCCTACAGCCCTCCCCATCTAAATAAATCATAACTTCATTTTTCTAGAGGCTCAGGCCTAAAACCTCAGGGTGATCTTTGACTCCTCACAGTCCACGTTCTCTCTCATTGCCCACACTCTACCCTTCAGTGATTCCTGTCAGATCCTTTGGAAATGATTTTGCATCAGCGCACATCTCACCATCCCCACCGCTCCCACTCAAACTCAACATCTGCTCTTGCCCGAATAGCGGGAGACAGCTAATCAGGTCTCCCTGCTTCTGCCCTTATTCCCCTTAGACAACTTAGCCAGAATGATTCTTAAGCCATTATTAGACCACTGTGCTCTTTTGCTGAAAATCTTTTCATTTCTTGGGGAAATATAAAAAAACAAAGTTTTTTGAATGACCTACAGCCATTCCATGACCTGCACCTCACCTGCTTATCTCTGAGCCCCATCTCCTGCTCCTCTCTCCCTTGCTCACCTTATTCCACTCACATGGACCCCTTTACTCTTGAGATTGCTGGATGCACTTTAACTTCAAGTCCTTTGCACTCTGTGTTCTCTCCACCCAGAATGTCCTTTCTCCAAATATCTGTAGACTCCCTCTCTTTACAAGCATATATGGTCATTTATTTCATTTCAAAGAATATAAGACATATAAATAAGACAAAAATGTCTTTCTCGTTAATACATTAGACAAGGCTATTTATTTTATTTAAGTTAAGGTGCACTTCTAAATCTCATTTGTATCCATTGGATCACAGGGTGCATCCAACTGCTGGTAACTGAAAACCTAGTAAAAGATGGTATAAAACTATTTCACAACACAATGTCTCCCAGCAGGGAAATTTCAGGTTAATTTTAGCAGCTCACTGTTGACCTCATGGGGCCCAGATTCTTCCTCTGTGTTTGCCCCTCATCCTCAGGCTGTTGGCTCTGGTCTCAGACTTGTCCCTTCATGGTTACCAGATGGCTGTGTCCAGTCTAAACCTCACCAACTCATAAAACTCACTCAGAATATCCTCTGGGAAGTAAAGCGTGTCTCTGACTTAATGTTCCTTTTTAAGAATGAAAAAGATCTTTCTCAGAAGGTCTGATCCCTCTACCTCACAAGCCTTGTTGAACAAAATTATGTCATATGCCTATGCCTAACACAACTACTGAAGGCGGAAACAGCATTAACATGGCTGTTCATTTGAGTTGGTGATTGGCCCTTGCCCTGAGCACATGGCCAAGGGGAGAGAGAACTAATTGGTCAGACAACCACCAATGTCTACTAACGTGTTTTTAGAGGGAATTTTGGATAAGAGTCTTATTCAAAACTCTTTAAGAATGACTTCTGCATGAAATGTATGAAACCCATATAAGAGAAAATACATCAATATAATGCAAACTATCAAATTAGACTTCAATGAAAAGGGCTATGCCATTCTTCTAGACAATAACAAAGATGTCAGTTACAAAGTAATTCAAATGCTTAATAAAATGCCACTCAAAATCTTGAGTCTTATCAAAAATTCCCTCTAAATACACACTAGTAGATGCTGCAGACACTCCAAAGCCTATAGATTTGTCAGTATCAGGTTATTTTTCTCCTATAGGCAATTTGACTTCTCCAAATTTATATTCAACAGCAATAAAGAAATAGATGTTGAATTCTACTATTTTCTAGTCCTGTTCTAGGTTCTAGGGATACAGAAATGAACAAAATAGGTCTCATGTATGCACTAAAGGAGCTGACATAAGTTGAAAACTTTTTTGACCTAGTGCTGTTTACTTCTGACAATTTTTATATATAACAGGATTGAAATCTCTCAGGAAATTTCTTCTGTGGAAACGATTCACCATAACTCACTCTGTGGTACTCATTGGTTGAAATTATAGTGGATATGAAGGTGGTTAATATGGTTTCTGCCAATCATTCCACATCCCCAGGTTCATGCAAACCTCAGGCAAGCCTATGGTCTGGGAAATAGTTTTTCATTAGAGGTAGACCAATGTTAAAACCATTCAAGAGAAAAGAAAGTGTATCTTCTTTTATGCCTCACATGAAGCTTGGCAAAGTAATAAGCAACATACATGAATCCAGAAGGAACTAAATACTTTTAGAATTCTTAAGAGATCAGAAATGTAGCCAAATACAAGATAAACGTACAAAACTAGATATTTTATCTACGTAAAGCAATAACAAATTTGGATATAAATAGGGAAAATCACAGAGCCAATGGTTATCCAAATATTTAAAACTTTTAAGAATGACTTCTGCATGAAATGTATGGAGCCTTTATAAGAAAAAATACATAAATTTAATGTGAACTATCAAATTAGAACTCAATGAAAAGGGCTATGCCATCTTCCTAGACAATAACAAAGATGTCAGTTACTCACAGGGTAACTCAAATGCTTAATGAAATGTCACTAAAAATCTTAACATGTTACTTTTGTGGATGGCATAAAATGGTTTTCCAAAATTAATTTGCAGAAATAATTACAATATGACTAATACATAATAGAAAAGAACTATAATAGTGGCAGTTGGCAAATAAGACTTTTTCTTTTAACTATTTAAGTGCATTTTATGGGGAAGATACTTAAAATGGAATAAATTTTGTTCAAGAGTTAACATTTACATCATATCACAGAAAAGATAAATCAAAATTGAACCTTATATTCTAAATACAGTAAACATTAGTGGTTATGATGAAATATTTGGACAGCTATTTTTTTTCAAAATAAAATGACCTAAGTCTTCAGTTGATACCAAACTCTAACTAAATTCTAAATGGAACAAAGCTAGATATAGATTTATAAATATAAATATATTGATACATGTTAATAGCATAAAAACAAAGGGAAAAACCACAAAGGAAAAGGCTAACAGAGTTTACTGAACTTTTGATACATCACAAAAAAAGTAAAACCTATACTAAATGGGAGAAATATTTATAAAATTTATGAAAAAAATTATTAACAATTCCTAATTTAAGATTTTGAAAACAGTTTTTCACTAAAAGTATACAACTGTTAGAACCACTGAAGAGAAAAAGTATATTCTTCTATGTATTATAATAAGCTTGGCAAAATAATAGCAACATATATGTCTTCATATACATAATTTGTGTATATGTATAAATGCGTACACATTTACACATATATATAGCAACATATATCTTATCAAATTTTACAAATTGATAATAAAACGTTAGTTTTCCAGCAAAATAAGCAAATTGTAGAAAAAGGTCATAAAAACAATAAATACATAAAAATGTAGTTCAAAAGTCAAACTCACCAGGTAAGCAAGAAAAGGTAAAATAACAAAACAATGAGATATGATTTTTCATCATTTCAACTGGAAAGACTATAGACTATAACACTGAAGAGGATGGGTGAGGCAGGCTCACAGTGCACCGCTAGTAGACATGCAAACTAACATTCTGGAAAGCCATCCACACATGAGCTCACTATATCGGATTGTGCAAGTCATGCTCTGCACAGACACCTGGCTGAGGGAATGCATGGGGCTGAAATCCAGGCCTTGCTATATTTTCTCCAAGCCATAATCCCTGATATGTGTTGAGTCACCCCATAATAGAGGGTGCCGTTTTCTTCACAGAAAGGCTGGACTACTAGTGGCTCCATCTATATACGCACAGAGCATACCTTTTGCTACAAGTGACTTATAGGGAATACCTCTAAACTACCCTGGTAGATAGGCAGAGACTTATGTACAAAAGAGATGCTTATTTCTGCAGTAGCTTTTGCTTTGACACCAAAATCCACTTTTCTATAAACATTGTTCATTGAAGACTTAATTCGAGGTGGCCTATCAAGATATCCAGTTGAATCATGGATTTCTATTGACCATCTCACTAAAAGACTTGCTGAGTAAGCTGTAGCTATATTCATGTCATAATCATATGTATAATTTAATTTACTCAACAATAATGTCAACATCAATATTCATAATATCACATATTCAAAAAGTAACTATTGCACACAGCATATACAAGATCTCTTTTGAGGGAGAGAATATAGCAGTGAACTAAACTGACAGAAATCCCTACTCTCAAAGAGCATATATTTTAAATTTTAAAAAGTAAAACTATGGGAGTAGAGAACAAATCCTCTGAAATAATATGCTTTGTACTGTTTATGCTTTCTTCTTCCAGTGCAAGGTACACTCTCTTCTACAACTGACTTGCATGATTGGTTGCTCTCCTGTTTAAACTATTGACAGATGCCCTTATTTGCCAGACCCAAAGTTTAGCAATTTATTTATTTTTAGCTGTAATTCTAATTTGCTATTCCAACATTTCCATAATAATTCAATTGTGCTACATCAGTCCTGCATTTCTAAAACACTAGTCTATGTCCTTAAAAGACAGGATCCAAGACTGCAGTTGTTCCATTATTCATTCAATACATATTTTTAAATGCCTAGTATGTGCTAAGCACTGTTCTAGGTGTTAAGGATAGAGCAAATGGGTGAAACAAACAAAACCCCTGCCCTGATGAACCTTCTATTTCAGTGGTGTGGACAATGGGCAAGATAAGTAAAATATAGAGAATGTTGGGTATCTAAAAGAACTAAGGAGTAAAGATTGTTTTAAATGAAAAAATAAGAAATATGGATTGGGGTGATGGCATTTTAGATGGGGTAGACAGTGAAGGTTTGACTGGGAAGTTAATATACAGGAAGCTAAGGACTTAAGTGAACTAATGCAGAAACAAGAAACCAAAACAGAAAACTGCATGTTCACACTTACAAGTGGGAGCTAAACATTGGGTACACAGGGACATAAAGATGGGAACAACAGACACTGGGGAATACAAGAGGGAGGAGGGAGGGAGGGGGATAAGGGTTGGAAAAAACTACTTGTAGAGGCTGAGCACAGTGGCTCACATCTGTAATCCCTGCACTTTGGGAGGCTGAGGTGGGCGGAACACCTGAGATCAGGAGTTCAAGACCAGCCTGGCCAACATAGTGAAATCCCATCTCTACTAAAGATACAAAAATTAGCCAGGCGTGGTGGCTCACGCCTGTAGTTCCAGCTACTTGGGAGCCTGAGGCACGAGAATTGCTTGAACCCGGGAGGTGGAGGATGCAGTGAGCTGAGATCACGCCACTGCACTCCAGCCTGGGTAACAGAGTGAGACTCAGTCTCAAAACAAAACAAAACAAAACTACCTATAGAGTGCTATACTCACTACTTTGGTGGCAGATACATTTGTACTCCAAACCTCAGCATCATCCAATATACCTTTGTAACAAACCCTCACATGTTCCCCAATTCTGAAATAAAAATTGAAAAACAGCCCAAACAAGTGAAGGATCAAGTAAGCTCAAAAGATTTCTGAGGGAAGAGTACTTTATAGGAAAGGCTAGGTGCAAAGGCCCTAAGGTAGAAGCATGCCCCCTAGTTCATGTGGCAGCAAGGAGGTGAAAACATCTACTCAAGTATTTTGTGAAAGATTCAAAGAAGCGTCCAGTGACTTCTGTTTCTGGAGAAAAAGTGGTCTAGATTTTCTAGATAAGCTTCCTGGTAAATATAATTATAAAAGCTAGACTAAATATTAAAAATTTTAATTCTTCCTAAAAGCATCCAAGAGCTGATAAGACAGTCAGCAATCATCAGGCGAAATGGAGGCAACAAGAATGAATACTGGAATATAAGCAGAGGTTGAAGGCATTTCTACCATAAGGGAATTTGCCTATCCAGTTTAAATTAAACTTTTGTTTATAGCAAAAGAAAAAGCTATAAATCTTCCATTGGATTCCATAGACTTGAGAAGTCAGAGGACAAGATTTGCCTTGAAGCTGAGCATGAGGAAGCATTGTCCCCAAGGATTTATAACTAAGAGCAAGCACTAGCACAGATTTTTAGACAAAATGCCTTCCCACAGGTGATACAAAAAATCACATGCCATGAATTTTGGTCATCCTTGTACTATGGACTGTTGGTGTCTTTAGGTGTCTGACAAAAGCTAAAACAAATCCTCCCTAGTGAAACCATTTTCATCTTAAGTCTCAAAAAATTTTGTAAAAGATTTTTCAGAGACCACTTGTTGAAAAAATAAGCAACACAGAGAGAAAAATTAGACACCATGATGAAGAATCTTCAGAAAAAATTAGACTGCAAAAACAGATCCAGAAAATATTTAGACTTTGAAATTGCCAGACATATAATATAAAATAACTGTATTATGTTTAGAGCACAAATCAATAAAGAGCAACCTAAAAATATCTGTAGGAAATAAAAAAACAGCTAGCCACATAAAAAATCAAATAGCATTTCAAAAACTAAATAAATATTTGAAATTAATAACTGAAAAGACTGGTTTAATAGCTTTTTAGATGCAGCAAGGTGTATAAGTGAACTGAAAAACAGGTCAGAAGAACTATTCAGAATACATAATAAAGGAACAAAGGAAATACAGATCCATAGACATGAAGGATAAAGTGTGATGGGCTAATGTACATAAACCGGAGCCCCAGAATGAGAGAACAAGCAGAAGAAATAATTAATACCAATCCATGAGTTCCGCGTCTAATAAATCTCAACTAGAATAGATAAAAAGACATCCACACATAAATCCATCATGGAGAAATTCCAGAAAAACAAACACAAAGAGTAAATATATACATATATATATACCTATATATATATACCTATATATATATACCTATATATATATACCTATATATATATACCTATATATATATACCTATATATATATACCTATATATATACACCTATATATATACCTATATATATATACCTATATATATACCTATATATATATACCTATATATATACCTATATATATATACCTATATATATACCTATATATATACACACACACACACACACACACACACACATATAAAAAGATCAATAGAAAAACATATAGACTGAGCACTGACTTCTCAAAAATAGAAACGTTCGTGACTGGGCGCGGTGGCTCACGCCTGTAATCCCAGCACTTTGGGAGGTCGAGGCGGGCGGATCACGAGGTCAGGAGATTGAGACCATCCTGGCTAACACGGTGAAACCCCGTCTTTACTAAAAATACAAAAAATTAGCCGGGCGTGGTGGCGGTCGCCTGTAGTTCCAGCTACTCCGAGGCTGAGGCAGGAGAATGGCGTGAACCCGGGAGGCGGAGCTTGCAGTGAGCCGAGATCGCGTCACTGTGCTCCAGCCTGGGCGACGGAGCGAGACTCCGTCTCAAAAAAAAAATAGAAACGTTTGTTAGTTTGTTAGAAGATGCTGAAGTGGTATTTTATATTCAATGTGCTGAGATAATATAAATGCTAAACTACACTAGGAATTTACTATATCAGGACAAATTCATCTTTCAAGACTTAGTAATTAATGACATTGTCAAATAAACAACAAAAAAGGAACTATTTGCCACCAGCAGGTTTTCTCAAATGGAAATCTGGGCAGATCAATGATCAAAATACTAAATCAAAAGACAAACATGCACAATCAGAAGTATATCAAAAATTAGGATTCAGAAAGGTTGAAAGTAAAAAGATAAAATGTTAAAGTTTAAATCATAGGGGAAAAAAAAGAAGTTTAAAGAATAGAAAGTGAAAAAGGATGAAA
Source organism: Pan troglodytes (assembly GCF_028858775.2). Taxonomy (NCBI): domain Eukaryota; kingdom Metazoa; phylum Chordata; class Mammalia; order Primates; family Hominidae; genus Pan; species Pan troglodytes. The sequence goes on along the minus strand of NC_072412.2, from coordinate 107,032,079 downwards.
AATACACAGCAGAAGAGACCTGGGGCAGCTACACTAATATTACTTTAAAGAAAAAAGCATCACCAGGTGTATTAGTTCATTCTCACACTGCTACAAAGAACTACCTGAGACTAGGTAATTCATGAAGAAAAGAGGTTTAGCTGACTCACACTTCGGCAGGCTTAACAGGAAACATGATTGGGCAGCCTCGGGAAACTTACAATTATGGTGGGAGGCGAAAAGGAAGCACGCATCTTCTTCAGATGGTGGCAGGAGAGAGACAGAGCGAAGGCGGAAGTGCCACACACTTTTAAAGCATCAAATCTCGTGATAACTCACTGTCACGAGAACAGCAAGGGGGAAATCTCCGGCCATAATCTAATCACCTCCCACCAGGCCCCTCCTCCAATTTGACACGAGATTTGGGCGGGAACACAAATCCAAACCATATCACCAGATATAAAGTCACTTTGGAATGGCCAAAGTTTTATTACATTGGGAAAATATAGCAATTTTAAATTTGTATGCACTTTGTAACATTGCCTCACATCATATAAAGCAAGACTGACAGAAATATAAATAAAGATAAACCCTCAGTCATAGAGGGGGATTTTAATACAAACTTTTCAGAAACTTACAAATCAAGCAAACAAAAATTAAGATGCAAAAATATTGAACTTCATGATCAGCACATAGAAGACGCTACTGAGCAATCAAAACTGCACAGGGCATGCTCCTTCTAAATATATGGGGAGATCGAGTTCAGCTTCAGCCTGGACCTCCAGGGAACTCTGGAGAAGAATGACACACAGAGCTGGTCCACCTGGAGGCAAGAGGCCTAGCTTTTGTAGAAACATGTCCATTTGTCCCTGACTTCAGACTGCCCCTGCATCAGGGTGGGATTATACCGACCCATGTAAGACATCTGCTATTCAGAAGAGGGTCATTCTCTGGGGAAGGGGACAGTTCTGAGAAGTTAGCAGTCATCCTAACACAAGTTGGGTGATAATTGCACTGGCCTGTTAGGATCTGGGTGTGGTGCCAATAGTATCCAGCACTGTCTACCTCTTGCTTCTCAGGCTACTCAGATCTACTTGCTTCTCTCTTTAAGTTGTTTCCATCCAGGGACAATTTGTCCAGGATCTTTGTTGGTCCTGATTTCTGGGCAATGTATAAGAGGAGAATTACTGAAATGAACAACAGCCAGTGCTGCTACAGCTGGCCCGAACTCAGCAAATGATGCTCATCCCCTCTCTTATTTGGATCCCTCTCCCTCTCGGCTCCTGTCTCATGGAGTGACCCAGCCCATCAATCCTGAAGGGTCTGAGCCCCTGGTTATCATGTATTTGCTAAGATATTTTATGCAATAAATGAGTTCTTCATGGTTAGTTTTGGAACCAAAGCTTTACTCCTATCTTGTAGCAGCCTTTATTAAATGGTCAAAATATGCTTCATTTTGTTGCTGAGTGATTCACTTGAAACTTGACCTTTGTTTTTAGAAGTCCACCAGTTCCTTTGGGCGATTGGCTCAGCTGTGGCTCAACACAATGAGGCCTCTGTTTTGCTCCCAGCACGAGTGCTTAATTGGCATTACTGTTTACTCCTGATTTCACAGGCTTCCTTTTGTTTTTTTTCTCTAAAATCTAGTTTCCTCTGAAAATATAATTCTAAAGTACAACAAAACGGTGATGTAGAAAATATTTTTGATTAATCTGTAAAGTACGCACAGTGTGAATATCACACCTACTTCTCCACCATAGGATTTTCCAAGTCCATTGTGTCCGTCACCTCTCCGATGTCATTAGGCAGTTATTTTTTCCATAAGAAAAATCAATTGCATTCCTTGCCCAAAGATATTTCTGCCCAGTATAAACATCACAGCTTTTGTCTCTTTGAGGTTTAATAGCATCTTTCTCTGAACTTACCCTTATTTTCTGTTGATGGGTATACTAAGTCTGTCTCCCATCCACAGCTGATTTCAATGACACAATTAAAGGCCATATGCCAACCTTTCAAAGACCTCCACTCTGACTCAGCAGATGGATTTTTACCACCTACTTGCGCTCACCTGTTTTTAGTGCTTCAGATAACACAGCTACAATGTAAGTGCAGGGTCTATAGGTGTTGCAGAACTGGTCCAGATGGTGGTTGAAGCACACAGACTCGCAGGACAGGGAGGAAAGTAGGCAAGTCCACTCTGGCCTGTTAGGAAAGGATGTCTGTTTTATAAAGAGGAATTCTCCAGAGTTGCCTTTCCTACTCCAGAGATACTTAATGAGAACCTCTCTGGAAATAGTTAAGATGGTCCAGGTAATCCTTATTATCAGAGAAGTTTGAGGAACATCGCCTTAAGGAAAAGCTATGATGTGCGGTGTCTTTCAATAGCTTGAAATATTTAATTATGAATAAATGTTTTGTGGTTGCTTAGAGATGCTGACTTACGAGAAGAAGACTTATTCAAGTTTTTCATCTAGAATATCACTGGCAAGTGAAGACCACCAACCCAGCAGTTCTTTCCTCAATAGAATCTTATCACACTTGTTACTTCCCTCAAGATCCAAGACAGAGCTACGCAAAGTGAGATTGGTCTTTGGGGCTACAAAAACTTAGCAACATCTCTTCTGTTATCTCTTTCCTTTCCCCAGAGACACTCCACATCATGTTTCCTGCTGGGCGATCTGGGAGGTAAACTGCCTTAAATTTCCCCATGCACTCCATTATCAAAATGCATCTATTCTGCCAAGGCTGAATTCTGTACAGGCACATCTCATTTTATTGTGCTTTGCAGATATTGCATTTTGTTTTTACGGATTGAAGGTTTGTGGCAACCCTGCCTCAAGCAAGTCTATCGGGGCCGCTTCCCCAACTGCATGTGCTCACTTTGTATCTCTGTGTCACATTTTGGTAATTCTCAATATTTCAGACTTTTCCATTATTATCGTATCTGTGATGGCAATATGTAATCAGTGATCTTTGATGTTACTATTGTAATTGTTTCGGAGCATCATGAACCATGTCCATGGTAGAGAACCTAATCAGTAAATGTTGTATGTGTTCTGACTGCTCTACCAACTGGCTGTTCCTCCTTCTTTCTCCCTTTCCATGGACCTCTCTATTCCCTGAAACATGGCAATATTGAAATTATGTCAATTAATAACCCTACAATTGCCTCTAAGTGTTCAAGTGAAAGGAAGAGTTCCAAATCTCTCTCTTTAAATCAAAACTTAGAAATGATTAAGTTTAGTGAGAAAGGCACGTCAAAAGCTGAGATAGATCAAAAGCTAGGCCTCTTGCCCCAAACAGTTAGCCAAGTTGTGAATGCAAAAGAATAGTTGTTGAAGGAAACTAAAAGTACTACTCCAGTGAACACACGAGTAATAAGAAAGCAAAACAGCCTTTTTGCTGATATGGAGAAAGTTGTAGTAATCTGGATAGAACATGAAACCAGCCACTACATTCCCTGAAGCCAAAGCCTGATCCAGAGCAAGGCCTTAACTCTCTTCAGTTCTATGAAGTCTGAGAGAGGTCAGGAAGCTGCAAAAGAAAAATTTGAAGCTAGCAAAGACTGATTCATGAGGTTTAAGAAAAAGAAGCTGTCTCCGTAACATAAAAATATGAGGTGAAGCAGCTGATGCAGAAGCTGCAGCAAGTTATCCAGAAGTTCTCACTAAGATAACTAATGAAGGTGGCTATACTCAATGACAGATTTTCAATGTAGACAAAACAACCTGCTATTGGAAGAAGATGCCATCTAGGACTTTTATAGCTAGAGAGAAGAAGCCAGTGTCTGGCTTCAAAGCTCAAAGGACAGGCTAACTCTGTTGTGAGGGGCTAATGCAGCTGGTGACTAAGTAGAAGCCATTGCTCATTCACCATTCCCAAACTCCTAGAGCCCTTAAGAATTATGCTAGATCTACTCCCCCTGTGCTCTAGAAATAGCACAACAAAGTCTAGATGGCAGCACATGTGTTTACAGCATGGTTCACTGGAATTTCTTTTTTCTTTTTTCTATTATCTTTTTTTTGAGACAGAGTCTTGCTCTGTCACCCAGGCTAGAGTGCTGTGGCACAAACACAGCTCACTGCAGCCTCAACCTCCTGTGCTCAAGCAATCCTCCTGCTTCAGCCTTCCATGTAGCTGGGATTACAGGCATATGCCCTATGCCTAGCTAATTGTTTGAATTTTTGTACAGACAGGGTCTCAAACTCCTGGCTCAAGCAATCCTCCCTCCTTAGCTTCTCAAATTGCTAGAATTGTAGGCATGAGCCACCACACCCAGCTCTGGCTTACTGGATATTTTAAGCCCACTGTTGAGTCCTACTGCTCAGAAAAAAAAAAAAAGATTCTTTTCAAACTATTACTGCTCATTGACAATGTACCTAGTTATCCATGAGCTCTGCTGGAGAGGGGATGAATGTTATTTTCATGCCTGCTAACACATTTATTATGCAGCCATTTTAACTCTCAAGTCTTATTAAGAAATACATTTTGTAAGGCTATAGGTGCTATAGATAGCTATTCTTCTGGTGGATCTGGACTAAGTAAATTGAAAACCCTCTGGAAAGGATTCACCATTCCAGATGCTGTTAAGTACATTCCTGATTCATGGAAGAATATAAAAATATCAGCTTTAACAGCGGCTTGGATAAACTTGATTCCAACCCCCATGGATGACTTTGAGGGGTTCAAAACTTCAGTGGAGGAAGTAACTGCAGATTTAGTGGAAATAGTGAGAGAACTAGAATTAGAAATAGAGCCTGAAGATGTGACCGAATTGCTACAATCTCATGATAAAACTTAAATGGATGAGTTGCTTCTTATGGATGAGCAAAGAAAGTGGTTTCTTGAGATGGAATCTTCTCCTCGTAAAGATTCTGTGAACATTGTTGAAGTGACAACAAAGAGTTTAGAATATTACATAAACTTAATTGATAAAGCTGTAGCAGAGTTTGAGAGGAGTGACTGCAATTTTGATAAATGTTCTATTGTGGGTAAAAAGCCATTGAATGGCATGGCATGTTACAGAAAAATCTCTCATGAAAGGAAGAGTCAACCAATGTGGCAAACTTCATGCTTGTCTATTTTTAAGAAATTGCCACAGCCACTCCAGCCTTCAGTAAGCACCAACCTGATCAACCAGCAGTCATCAACAATGAGGCAAGACCCTCCTGCAACAAATAGGTTATGAGGGGCTGGGCACAGTGGCTTACGCCTGTAATCCCAGCACTTTGGGAGTCCAAGGTGGGCGGATCATTTGAGGTCAGGAGTTCAAGACCAGCCTGGCCAACATGATCGCACCCCGTCTCTACTAAAAATACAAAAATTATCTGGGCGTGGTGATGCACGCCTGTAGTCCTAGCTACTAAGGAGGCTGAGGTAGGAGAATCACTTGAACCCAGGAGGCAGAGGTTGCAGTGAGCCAAGATTGCACCATTGCACTCCAGCCTGGGTGACAAGAGTGATACTCAAAAAAAAAAAAAAAAAAAGGTTATGACTCACAGACTCACAGACTCACAGAAGGCTCAGATGATCATTTGCATTGTTTGGCAATAAAGTATTTTTAAGTTAAGATATATATATATTTTAGTATACAGTACAGTGTATACATAACTTATATACGCACTGGAATATAAAAAAAAATTGTGTGACTTGCCTCATTGTGATATGTACTTTATTGCATTGGTCTGAAACCAAATTGCACTGTCTTCCAGGAATGCCTGTACATGTAAATCCATGTTAGTGAGGCAACAAGCAGGAGATGCCTATTAGTTAGCCTGTTTACTTTTTAGGTGTGTATTCTAAACCTTAATTTTCCCTGCCCAAAGAGCATCTAAAAGTTCGTCATAGCAATATTTGGTGACATGTGGGTCTTGAAATCACAGAACATAAACAAGTATATACAGATTAAAACTAATCTTAATGAGAGTCTCAAAAAAATTACAGTCTTGTGTAGTTACTAAAGCATAATCTACTCATAAATCAAATGAAACATAATTATATTTGAGCAGAGTTCTTCTCCAATTGATTCGGAGTCTGTATTTCCATAGAGCACAGGACAGTCCCTCCATGGATTTTCAAATTTCTCTTTTAGCATGCCTATTGTTTTCCCAGTAACTCACCATGGTGTCCAGTGAAATACTAATTAAGGTGGAAATAAGCAGTAGGAACAAATGAGTTAGTGAAAAACAAATACCCTGTTTTCATCAAATTCTTACTGTCTTGCATTTCATAGCTACTTCCTGGATTATTAGTCTGTTCTCATCCTGCTGATAAAGACATACTGGAGACTGGGTGATTTACAAAGAAAAAGAGATTTAATGGACTCACAGTTCCACATGGCTGGGGAGGCCTCACACTCATGGTGGAAGGCGAAAGGCACCTCTTACACGGCAGCAGACGAGAGAAAATGAAGACCAAGAGAAAGGGCCTTATAAAACCATCAGATCCCATGAGACTTATTCACTACCACAAGAACAGTATGGGGGAAACTGCCCCCATGATTCAATTATCTCCCACCAGGTCCCTCCTACAACACGTGGGAATTGTGGGAGCTACAATTCAAGATGAGATTTGGATGGGGACACAGACAAACGATATCACATCCATTCCAAAGCACTTGCAGGACCATGAACACAATTTCATTTAAACCAAAGGCTACTACTATCTTGGTTGTGCATTGGCTTGGCCTCATCCTCTTTATTGTAAAACTTTCTGTATTGACTGCTTTCTCTGTGTTTGACATTATCCTTTCCCCAATCTCATACTGTCAAATACAGATTTAATTGTATAGGCTCCTACATGCAAACACCTTCCAGGGCCAGGAATTGAAGCAGGCTGGGGACATGGAGGCAAATGGGAAGTATATGCCCACCTATGGGAGGCACAGGATGTCCCTATTGGCCCCCTACCACTTGGGAATGCAGAACTGACCTGGCCAGATCTTCCTTTTTTTTTTCTTGAAGACGGAGTCTCACTCTGTCACCCAAGCTGGAGTGCAGTGGCACAATCTCAGCTCACCACAACCTCTGCCTCCCCGGTTCAAGTGATTGTCATGCCTCAGACTCCTACAGGTATGGTGGCTTACGCCTGTAATCCCAGCACTTTGGGAGGCCAAGGTGGGTGGATCACCTGAGGTCAGGAGTTCGAGTCCAGCCTGGCCAACATGGCAAAACCCCGTCTCTACTAAAAATACAAAAATTAGCTGGGCATGGTGGAGGGTGCCTGTTATCCATATCTTCCTATTTTTCCTGATAAAATAAAATTCTTGTGGTTTTCAAATGTTGGTAATTGATCTTAATTTGTCAACAATATACACTGAGTCATACAAAACACACCTGAATTATATTCTCAGTTTATATTGAACCCACAGGCCAGCAATTGACTTTTACTGGATTCCAGCAATGAATGTAGTTACAGGGCCAATTCAACCTGGAAAAGATATTTGTTCATCCTTTCTACTTTTGCTTTGAGGATGCAGTGAGCTATGATCACATCAATGCACTCCAGGCTAGGCAACGGAGATAGGCCTTGTCTCTAAAAATAACAAAGAAAACAAAAGAAGAGAGATACTGAGCAGGTAGAAGGGGTACTATGATATTTTGGACGTACCTGTTTTTTAAAATGATTGTCTACTCCAATATACAGTGAATCCCTATGCATTATAGGATGAGTATGCTGGATTCCATGACTTCCTTGAAGCCCATGAATTCTCTGAGACTGTCTCCATCATCATTGGGATTGTTTGGCTTATGAGCATGAATTATAGAGACTTAACAGAGGTAGTTCAACCAAGGACAGAGAAAGGTCTGAAATGCCTGTTGGGTAAGGAGTGGCACTGAGATTAGTAAAAAATCACTGCCTTTACCACTTCAAAACATTATAAATAAATGTTTAAATATTTCATTAATATAATTTTCTTACAGATAATTCGAACGAATGTCAAGGAATAACACACTATCATTCAGCTACCATATATATATAGCTATATATTTCAGTTTGTGAAATAAACTAGTATTTAGATCAAGCAATCGAAAGCCGCAAATAAAGATGATGAAACAAGTTGGTAAATACTTTTTCTAAGCAAACTGGTTGTAGATTTACCATTGTTTAAATTACTGTCAACTTTTTCTTATGAGGAGTGATTTCATCATTTGTTTAAAACCTGGCTTTTGACACAGTTTTTCTGAAGTCTTTAGAAATTTGAAAAATTATCCCGCATGATTCTGTATTTCATGAAATACCAATATTTTAACATTTCCCTTTAAACAATAAAACGTACTAACATGGATTATGAATGTGAATAAATTGTGAATGGACTTTTTAAGAAAGTAGCTTAATTAAATATCTGTAACCAGAAAATACATTTTTAAAATGTAGGTTTGTGTAATTTTACTTCTATACCTTGCCACATAACATTTCGTGATAGACAAATGCTCTTTGTTTAGAATTTCTCTTGTAGAGAAAGCTTCATTCAGTCGTTTCTTTCCCTTTATTTATATGCCTGTGTGCATGATGTCTAAATCACTGGTCAGGAGTTCCCTGGGGATTTTCGTATCTGACTACATGGCAAGATTCCAGACCCAAAGTAAACCTTTCAGAGAGTGGGAATGAGTGGGAGGATGTCGCCCTGGGCATGGTGCTTAGGAGGCCAGATTTCCCTAAACCTGCTCTGCTGGGAGCCCTAGGAAGCCTCAGATGCAGTCTGCTGTCCAGGTATACTTACAGGGTATGGGGTGGGGACTGTCAATTTCTGAATAGACTTTGTCTCATCCACACGACAACATACTTTAATTTTAAAGGCAAACGTCAACCTATTTAGAAAACTATAAGTGTGACTGATGCATTCATTATTTAATAACTCCGGGGTGAAACTTGAGGTGAACGGTTTCACCCTTTCATACTCAGGAATGGAACTAGTCCTCATCCTCGGTACTGTGCGCAGTCAGACCTCACGCTCGCACGCTGGGCTCCCGGCGTCCTGGCAGTGGACTTAAGTGTACCCCGCGTGTGCCCGGCGGACTCCCGTGCACACCGCCGCCGTGCTGTTGAGTACGGAAGACCCCCGAGAGGAGCTCGCAGATGAGAGCCTAGCTGTTGCTGTGAGACTGACTGCGGGTGGCAGCCGGCAAGAAGGAACTGCCAGTACCGACCCTGGCGCTCCCCACCAACTGCGGCGCAGCCTCCTCTGCGGTGCCCGCCCTTCGGCATCACTGCAGCCCCCGTAGCAAAGCTAACTTTAAAATTTTAAATAAAATAATAATTTTTTAAAGGCCCGAAAACTCCGGCTCCCACCCCTCCCCCAGCCTGCCCGGCGGCGGCGGCGCTCAGTGAGTGACACGGCGAGCGTGAGCCGCGGCCCCAGCCGGGCCGAGCGCGCTGCCTGAGCTGAGCCGCCGTAGGTGAGGGGCCCGCGTCCCCGCCCGCCCTGGGCGCCGCGCCTGGCACTGATCCTGCCGGTCGCCCACTGTCGCCGCCGCCGCCGCCCGCGGGCACCATGACAGCTCTGAGCGCTGGGGTTACAGGTTGGTCACCGCCGCCGGTGCCCGGGAGGCTGCGGCGCGGCCGGCTCCGTGCCCTGCGCCCGAGGCCCGGGATGCGCGCTCGTTAGTTCCTTGGCCGGGCCGGGCCAGGACGGCGCAGGGGCGCTGGGGCTGCGAGAGGGGCTGCTAGAGGGGCTGCGGGCGGGGGCCCCGCGCGGGGGAGGGGTGGGGAGGGGCGCCTCCACCCGAGAGCGGGGCGGTGGGGTCCTTGCCGGCCTGGCCGTGGCGCGGGAGCCGCGATGCGCCGTCCCTATTCCTGCGCGTGGGTGTCGGGGGCGCCTGCCGCGGGATGCCCCTGGGCTGGCTTGGGAAGCCCAGGGCCGGCGACACCTCGGGCCTGCCCCGCCTGGGCATCTAGCAGGTGTTGGGGGGCAGGTGGCAGAGGACGGGGCCACTGGGCATCACTACAGCGCTGCACCTGCCCCCTCCGCACCGGGGCCGCTGCCTGGGTAAACCTCTGGGCCAACGCGCGGGTGGGGAGGTGGGGGTGGGCAGCCTGGCTCCAGCAGGTCTCCGCGGGGGCTCCGCGGCCTTGCCCCACCCCCATGCTCCTGTGGATTGCTCCTTGCTAAATGTCCCTTATGATATTCGTTGGCCTTGTTAAGCAGCCGTCATTAAGGTGGCTACACCGAACGCAAAACAGTGTCCTGCCAAGCAACACCATTTTGTCACTGAATCTTTAAGAGACCAGCAAGGATGGCCTGGCTGGGATCCCTCTGGGGGCCCAGATCGCAGTCATTTTGCTGACTTAATGTTCCTCTTTCAGGATGGTGTGAGAATGCTGAACTCAGACCCTTAGTGCTTGAAATACCTTAGAATAAATCTTTCAGTTTCAGGTACAATTTTTCAGACACTGTATTATTAAGGATGTGTGAATACACGCTCACTTTCAGGCCTCAGAAGGTTTTACTCTTAATCTGGTGTTCGTGTGGTCATCAGCTAGGCCCGACTGCCCTGGTGGTGAAATGTGGGTTGAGGACCAGTGACCTTCGTGTTAGTAGTTGGTGGATAACACCTCTAATAGGGGATCAAAAATTAACAGGTGGCGATTTTGAAATATATATATATATATGTGTGTGTGTGATTTGTATGTTCATAACTACAACTGTGATTTGATATGGCCTGGGAGAGGAGTGGTTTCACTATGGTAGTTACCCCTGAGGCAGATGCATCTCAGGACTGACTTTTTAAATTCAAAGATAGGGTTTCCACAGTTCTAAATAAAAATCATGGCTTCCCAAACATCTGCAACGAGAAACATTTACTCCCTAACTGGTTGGCTTTCATTCTGTGTGCTTTTCTAGAGTCGATTTTTTGTTCTTCTGTAGTATACTTTGACCTAGCCACTGCTAAAACCAGACAGTGTGAAGACAAAATCCAGCTTTGGAGAAAAACTTAAAAAGTGAAAAGGTTCAGTTGGATCCTCTTCTGTGTTCATAGAAGACATAATCTGTTTGCAGAATAAATGTGCTGTCACTGATAAGGACTATGCTAAAATCTCTACAGAACTCTAGGAGAAAGCATGTCTCATAAAATAGTGGTTGTACACTTATAACTTTGGATAGGACTTGCAAGATATTCAAAGGAGAAATGTACTTTAAAAATGTACTTAAAAAAAGTCTACTCAAAATAGTGTCATTTAGTTGCAATTTAGTGAACTGAAGATTTGAGTAGCATTTTCTTCTTCTTGGGTATGGCATTTCTTTGAAATGGTTTCCAGGTGATTTTTTTTATCATTCCGGCATGCTTTGTGTGTGCATGTATGTGTATACACAGATGTACACATTTGTTTTATCATTTATCGATGATGTTCAGATAATTTCAGAATTTCCATAGCTGTATAAATTTATCCCAGGTCAGAGTCACATGTGGATTTCAAGTTTGTGAATGAAAATTCACATCTACACCTCTATATCCTAAGATAAGCTAAGCACTGGGCCAGTGGTGAGTGAGAAAAAGAGATAAACTGAGAGCCTAAGAATCCTTCAGGAAAGACAAATATGTAAGCAGGTGGATATACAGTGAGATGTCTTATTTTCTAGTTTTGCTGTGGAAACTATGATAGTGAGCTGAAACATATTAAGAATGGTCCCCAAGGCCACACACGGTGGCTCATGCCTATAATCCCAGCACTTTGGGAGGCCAAGGCAGGCCTATTGCTTGAACCCAAGAGTCCAGACCAGCCTGGGCAACATGGTGAAACCCCGTCTCTACAAAAAAAAAAAAAAATTCACCAAGTGTGGTGGTGTACACCTGTAGCCCCAGTTACTTGGGAGGCTGAGGTGGAAGGATCGCTTGAGCCCAGAGAAGTCAAGGCTGCAGCAAGCTATGATGGCACCACTGTACTCTAGAATGGGCGACTGGGCACAGAGTGAGACTCTGTTTAAAAATAAAAAAAGAATGCCCCTGCCCCAAAATGTTATCAACATTTTAGAGCTTCACTCATGTTATACAATTCTCGCCTGTCTCAAGGACCAGCACAAATTTTTATACCTTCAAACTCTATGCAAATGCTTGAATTTTTTAAATTGATTTTTTGAATTTTAAAGTAACCAAAGTTGATAGAGATGATAGAATGATAGAGAAAAAAGAGTAAACAGCTAGTTTTAATAACCAAAGACAGATGACCACAATATCTGTGTGTTTTTTGTAGTCTTTTTAAGGGCTTGACTTTAGGTAGTTGTAATCGTGGCATTGTACAACTTTTATACTGTTTTTTCCACTGAATATTTATTATAAATATTTAAAATATTTCTATATAATTTTCTTACTTAAAAATTGTAAATGGCTATATAACACCATACCCAGTAAATACAGCCTCATATATTTAACCATACCTCTATCATTGGACATTTGCTGTTTCCAGTTTTTCATCATTATAAACAGTGTCCTGATAGTTATAATGTAGAGATTTATTTCTATTTTATGTTTTTCAGTATAAATATCCAAATATGTCCATATCTGTCACCTATTTTTCCATATCTTCAAATTGGTTTCCTGAAAAATTCAGATTATAATTTATTTATGATAAATTTCCAGTAATTATATCTTTGAAAAAAGAAGTATCTGAATTATTATAGAGATATATTGTATGTCTTTAAATTGATTTCCTAAAGAATTCAGATTATAATTTTGAATAAATTGCTTAATCTGCTTTTGAGGTAAATCTACCCTTTTACAAAAAGTGTTGGTGGATCACATTCCCTCTTTTACAGAAATAAAAGAAGGTAACATAATAATTTGGATGTTTGACCTTTGTGCTATATAAAAACTTGACCTTTACAAAAATCACCTGAAAACCAGCTGCTAAAATATACCTCTTAGAGTAAAGCCAAAACAGGAATACTATAAAAGTTCAAAGCTGGAAAAAGAAAAAAATCAATGCAAGTTCCTTTAGAAAATTGGCTGTTGTATTCAGGAGTCTAATTCTGCTTTTTGCTTTCCTACTCAGACTTCAAGTAAATGATCAAAAGGGCTTACAGAGTGAGAAATCTGTACCCCCACAGGTGAAGGAAGAAGAGGATCTTTCTTTCCTAGGCTGCAGAATCCAAGGCTTTTCTGGTGGATTCAGCATAGATGGAACAGGACTGATAGGAAAAACTAAAGTTCAGTTCACAATTTCCTTTCTAAGATCAGTGTACAAAATATAAGGAAGAGAGGCCCTGGAAGAGCCCCTTAGTATGAAGGAGCGAAGTTGAAAGTTGGAAGCAGGCTTTTGTAAAACAGAATCGCTTGTTTCTCCATGAGATCCCAGGGCAAGGCAGCCATACCAGAATATGTTCTGAAGACAGGGACTGACCCCACAGGTCCAGGGTGGGGGCAGGGGTGGGCCTCCGCAGCAGGAGTGGAAGAATTAGAAGTAGGATAGACCAGAACACTGAAGCCAAGAGAATCATTTATGAAGAGATCAAGGGTGAGAATTATTTCCAATTATGCAAAGAAAAGAGATGAAAAGAGGATGTTGTTTGGAGAGAGAATGATATAGATGGAAGACAGCCAACAGAGACACACCAATAAATGTTTTTCCTGACAGAGAGGATCACAGCGCATGGAACACAGCCATGTTTTAAAGTGAGATAAGATTCTTTTTTTCTTTTAGATTAAAAACAATCCAAATCTTCAGATGAAAATAAGTTATCATGTACCAAAACAATTAATAGAACTTAGCCAACATCTACATATAGCCTGATAAAAACTTTGGATTTGAAAACCAATAAAAAGAAAAATATTTCACCAGCATTGTGATCAAATGCTTCAGAAATTACTTATCCACAAAGAGAAAATTTAGATTAATGTTATACTTCCTCTCTAAAATTATCAGCAAACATAAAATAACGTCCTGAAAATCTGTAGTCCTGAAAAATATCAGTAGACAATTCTCTTACGTTGTAAATGAGTCAAAAGTGAAAAATAAATAGGTGAAGAAATACATACTAGGCAAGTGATATCAGTAAAAAAAAATGAGGTAGAAGTGTGTAAATATCAGAAAACAGTTCAAAAAATTGTTTGATTAAATGAGAAAAAAGACCGTAAAGTCATAAAAGTTGCTATCTTTAATACATTTATAACTACAGGCTTCCCATATATACCAACGATCAGAGCATTATAGTATGCACAGTCAAAAGCATAATGCTGGCCGGGTGCGGTGGCTCACGCCTGTAATCCCAGCACTTTGGGAGGCCGAGATGGGTGGATCACGAGGTCAGGAGTTCGAGACCAGCGTGGCCAACATGGTGAAACCCCGTCCCTGCTAAAAATACAAAAAAATTAGCTAGGTGTGATGGTGGGCACCTGTAATCTCAGCTACTCGGGAGGGGAGGCTGAGGCAGGCGAATCATTTGAACCCAGGAGGCAGAGGTTGCAGCGAGCCAAGATCACACATTACACTCCAGCCTGGGCGACAGGGCAAGACTCCGTCTCAAAAAAAAAAAAAAAGTCTGATGCTTATTTTAGGGGAAATGGAAGGGGAAGCATGCCCATAGACTCAATATCTTTTTAAAGAGTTTTGTGACCTAAAATGGTATTGGGAGTCAGCATTTCATCTTAAGAAGTACAAAAAAAAAAAAAAAAAAAGAAAGAGGATAAATTTTTAAGAATGAAAACATGAATGAATTCACTATGACATAGATAAACTCTAAATCTGATAGCAAAAACTGAGAGCTACAGCATTCCAATCTGGGAGGAATATTGATCTACAGGTATATTTAAGGTAAATTAGAATGCCAAGAAATTGGAATGATGACAAGGAGGTTAGTGAAGAAATGCACTGGAGAAATCGGGTATACAATTCCAAGATTGAAGAACTGGAATCAGATTGCAGTAATGGAAATGAAGAGGTGGGTGGTAAAGATATATCCACAAAAACTAATGCTACCACGTCTTGGTGATGGAAGGAAGAGAATGAAAGGGAGTCCTAGGTTAAAAATAATTTCCGATCATCGAGCTTGGGTGATTGTGCTATTGTATTCTATTAAGTCTAGTTAAAAGAAATTGTTACGGCTTTATCTTTCAGTTAATAGTATCTACAGGGTAAATCCTTTGCTTCATTCTCTTTTCTAGTTGTTTTATTGTTATTTTGAAATTCACATGAGATTACTTCCAGAGGCAATATCATTTTGCTTCCTTTCTTTGAAGGCATTGAATGGCAATTTAAAGGTGTAGTCTAGACTAGAAAATCATAACAGAAACCCCAACAAAAACTCAAATATCTTAGTTATCCTTTTATAAAACAAAAATTTAATTCCTGTATACAATGCAAGTTAGTTATTTTAAAAGTAAATTCTGAAGATTTCTGAGGAAAGAATAGAATATACTGTATATCCATACAATTATAAATCAAAATTTTTGTCTCAGACATATTTTGCCTGTGTTGCTTATAATTAGACTCTCTTATTCTTTTCCACACAGAGCCATGACTATGCAATGTGAACTCTCTAAGTGTTCTCTTCTGAGCATCTAGGCTAGTGATGCCCCATTAATTTGGAAACAGTGATGGGAGAGGTGTGCAGGGATCACCTGAAGATGTTTTTTAAAAAATACAATGTCCTGTTTTCCACCCTTAAAGATTCTGATTTAGTATGTCTGAGGTGAAGGAGGCCTCAGCTCGAGTGTCTTAGTTAGCTTGGGCTGCTGTAACAAATAGCACAGACTAGGTGGCTTAAACTCCAGACTTTGGTTTTATACAGTCTGGAGACTAAGAAGTCCAAGATCAAGGTGCTGGCTGATTCCTGTGAGGGCTGTCTTCCTGGTCCACAGACCATTCAGCTGCCTCCGTTCTTATAGATTCGCTAGTCCCATTCATGGGGTCTCCACCTTCATGGCCTCATGACCTCCCAAAGGCCCCACCTCCAAATACATTAGAGATAAGAGCTTCAACATATGACTTGAGGAAGGCAGAACCATTCGGTTTATAGTGTTGAGAATGTTTCTGAACCTCCCTTGATAATTCATATGTTAAGCAGTCTTTAGGAATTACTATTTTAAACCATCCCCTTTTGAGCAAATTTGTGGATTCATATTGCAAAATTTAACAAACACAAAAACATAGTCTCCCTTTGATTTCTGTTATGTTTAAATATAGTAGCAAATTTTGAAAACCACTGTTTTAAACCATCCACCTTCTTTATCTAACCTTTACAGATTCATATTATAAGATTAAACAACCACAATCAAAATAAGTATCCCCTTTCTGGTTTTTCATAATATATAAATGATAGTAGCAGCTCATCAAAATAAAATACCCAACACTGGATAATTAATATAGAGTAGGATATATACTCAGCACAGAGTAGGATGGTGGTGGCCAGGGGCTGGGAGGAGGGGAAAATGGGGAGTTGTTAATTACTGGGTAGAACGTTTCAGTTATGCAAGATGAGTGAGCTCTAGAGATCTGTGTTATGACATTGTGCCTGTAGTTAACATTTTATAGTGAATGTAAAAATCTGTTAAGACAGTTCTCGTGTTAAATGCTCCTACTACAATGAAACAAAAATAAAAATTACTGTGATGTAGGTGACAAAAATACGACCCAGTTCCCTCTCATACTGCTTGACAGTTTTAGTTTGGGCATGTAGGTGCAATGACAGTTTTAGTTTGGGCGTGCAGGGTGCAATGACAAAAGGGCATTGGGGCATTGTGGTGTGTACTGAATCCCTTTAGCAAACCCAATCACTTTTAAAGGCCAGAGAAAATTCAATTTTCACAATTAAAAAATAAAACAAAACAGAATCCTTGGAGAAGTAATGACAGTTTTGGAGTTTTTCTAGAAATAACCAGAGAAAAATAACCTGCTGTTTTACTTTGGGATTTAGGAAATAGACTCATAAAAAGTGGGGAACCATTTTTTATTTCTAATCAGTACCTTGACAAAAGGAAAACAGAAGAGTCTGTTTTTGGAGATGGTTCTTTGAAACATTTGCCTTCCCCTATGTGGTCACCACCTTGGGTAGCCCTTGAAGTCTGCTGGGACTGGACCATGCATGCAAAATTCTGTTTTTTGCAGAGCTACATTATTTAGTGAGGGCCAAGACACAGATAAATGAGTACCCCAAAAGAAAAGTGGCAGGTGGCATTTGGAGGAGAGAGAGAGAAGGAGAGAGGCAGAAAGAAAAAGAGAAGGAAGAACAAAGAAAACCAGGCAGCCAAATCAGGGTCTTGACTTTTGTACGAAATTAGATTGAAAATCAACCACAACAATCCACTACCTGCAGGGGCAGGGGAGTGGGCCGCTGTTCTGTTGTGGAGACACACATTGCTGCTGTGATGCCCAGGGTGTCAGTTTTTTGATGCTGTCTTAGTTCTCCTGCTAACATGTTCTCTGCTGTGTTGCTGGGGGAGACGCAGGACTCCAGGCTAAGTTTAAGAGAGAAAACATAGAGCTGCTGCCTTTCCTCTGAGCAGAGGCCAGATTACAGGGAATGATGCATCCAGCTCATTGAAGTTCACAAGCTAAGGATACCCGGAGGAGAGGCTTGCTTGAGAGGGCCCGGAAGGACTGGCATTGCAAGTCTAGTGGCAGGCATGCTCTAATTTGGTTTTATTACTTAGACGTGGAATAGGCAGGAACTTGGAGATTCCCGTCTCTGTTCTCTGGGAAAGAAGACTGTTCTATTTACAAAGACTTGAAAGGGTCAGACTGAAAGAAGACATGGACAGCAAAGTATTCCTGGGGTGGAAATCAGAAAGACCTGGCTCCCTCGTGGTTTATCACAGCTAACCATGTGACCTCAGACAAGGCAGTTATCTTCTCCAAAACTCAGTTTCACCTGTAAAATCAGAATAACAGAGAGAGACACTTACCTCATTGAGGCATGGTGAGAAATAGGTAACAATTAGCCTCACACTTAATAAACCCTCAGCAAATGTTAGGTGTAACTTGTTTAAACTGAAAATTTTTTTAATGTTTTACTTGTTTCAAAGAAATTATAAATAAAACACATCATCTTTGTGAACATGTACAGAAGTTCGTGTTTGTGAAATGTACAAAAGTTCTTAAGGTTAAAAAGTGAAAGTCAAATGCTTCACCATTTCTCTCCCTCCCTCTGTTCTCCCAACAAATAGACTACTTGGATTCTAAACTTGCTTCCAATTCATGTGGGTCTGGGCATGTTTGCCTCCAATTTTTAATCTCTGTAGTGGGAATACTACTAAAAACTACTTCAGAGAGGTGTCAAATGCTTAGAATAGTGCCTGGCATGGAGTAAGCTTTCAATAATATTTGTTCTCATCTTTCAAGTTAAAAAAATGAGTACATAATGTCTAAGCTTGCTTCTGTTCTATAATTATGCACAGTAGTTTATGGACTTTCATTCTACCCTGAGAAATGATCAAGTGCATAAAAATCTGAGCAGTGTCAAGAGTATTAATCACTTTTATCATTGGAAGTCACTTTGGATATCATCTATTGCAAAGTCCCAGACAGAGGAGAACTCTTTTCTGCAAACTCTAAAATGTGTAGTCATTCCCTCTGAGAGTATCCATAAAGGAGTTTACCACCTTTCGGGATATTCCAACACATTATGATTGGAAACTTATAGAGTAGATGTTCTTTTTATCAAATAAACAGTCACCTCTTGATAAACTTTTGATAGAGAATTTCTATTTTGTCTGCATTTTCCTTGCTAGAAGAACAGAGAACACTACAAAACAAATCATAACATCTGTGTTCTGGGCTTTGGATTTTGGGTATGACAGAAAAACTTTCTCAATACATACCTTTTAATTGCTCTTGCACAATCTCTGTAAAAAATTACGTACATTATTTTAGCCATGTATCATAGGTGGAATCTATTTTTTAGTTTTCATATTCTTAGCCTAGTCAGTCAAGAAATTACGAGACTAAAACTAACTCTAGGAAGTGAAGAAATCTGTCATTTTAGGAAATGGAGAAATCTGTCTCTTCACTACATGGGGTGAGATTATCAAATGGGAGTTAGTAAATATGTTTTTCTCATTCTTTACCAAATTTAGAGAAAAAAATAATGAGGGTATAATAGAATATTTCTAGGATTCATCCTCAAGGAAAAAGGAATAATAAATGGATAATACCTTCAGAAACTTGAAAGGGTTATTTAGATAGATTTAATGAGAGGTTTGATGATTTCTACCAGAAAAAAATTGACACTTTTATAAGTGTGTGGTGAGAAAAATCATAAAGTTAGTCAGATAATAAAAATGGATTCAATTTCAGGAGATGAGAAATGTCTGTACTATTTGCACAAAAAATAATTGATGCCAAGAGTTTGTAAACACCAGGCTATATGATTTAAATATATTGAAAAAGTCATTTTCTCATTTCCTGTCCATTCTGTAATATACTTAATTTTTGATTCAATAGTTCTGTCAGGCACATTGTCCCGTCTTGTCTCTGTGCCTAAGTTTCCTCATCTGTAAAATGGCTCTTGTGAAAATTGAATGACATAGTGCATATTCTTTTTTCTTTTTTTCTTTTTGAAACAGAGTCTCACTCTGTCACCCAGGCTGAGGGGCAGTAGTATGATCTTGGCTCATTGCAGCCTCTACTTCCCAGGCTCAAGTGAGCCTCCCACCTCAGACTCCTGAGTAGCTGGAACTACAGGTGCATGCCAGTACTCCCAGCTAATTTTTTGTTTTTTTTGTTTTTTGTAGAGATGGGTTTTCTCCATGTTGCCCAGGCTAGTCTCGAACTCCTGGACTCAAGCGATCCACTGCCTCAGCTTCCCTAAATGCTAGGATTACAAGTGGGAGCCACCACACATGGCCTGAAAATGTATGATATTATTAAACAGCCTGGCATATAATAACCCCTCAACCAACATTTTTGTTAGAAGGACTCTGTTTTTGCATGACAGTAAACGTAATTTGGGTTGAAATCAACCAGTGAGCTCACTATTTTAACATGGAAACTCTCATGTATCCCAAAGCACTTTTTCATGGGGTGTATGTGTGTGTGCATGTGTGTGTGAGCTACTGAAGGCTATTTTCCTTTGGAGAAAGCATTCTGAGTAGGAGATAACATTCATTTTTACAGCAACTTCTGTTTTTAACACTTTCCCTTAAATTGTCGTGATGATTGAAATCTCAAGGCAGTCATTGAGCAGCCCTTAAATGGGAGACAGCAGAGTTGCTGGATTCTGGTCTGGAAAGTGCCCAGTGCGGGTGAGAGGCTGTGGAGGCCGTGAGAGGTGACCTCATGGAGGGAGAGGAAGAGCGTGAGCATGCAGGACACAGATGATCTGGGCTCAGAGAAAGAGGGGAAGTTCAGACACTCAAGATGCACAGAGAGGACACTCAGCTGGGCAGAGGGAGGTGCAGGTATCAGTAGCTCTGAGGCTCAAATGTGCCCTGGGAATTGGAGGACAGCAGAGTGGGCAGGGATGGTGACACATGAGGCAGGTGGTTGGATGTTGGATAACAGATAATAAGACAAAAATATGGGGTATTTTTTCCTAGTTGAAACCATAGCATAAAATGTATGATGCTACATTCATTTGCTCTGAATGGACATGTCTTCTGTCTGAGAAGGAACTTAGCAAACAAAATTGACAGTCAAATTTTACAGAAGCAAGGCCATCTTGCTGTTAAGCATCGCCTTTTGTCGTCAAGTTTTCACTGTGATGTATTGAGGTAAAACTGAAGATGTAAATGTGCATATAGGGAAAGGACAGGAAGCTCTTGTTCAAATGTAGATTTTAGTGGTTTGTTGTTTTGAGTTCTGTGGCTATTGGAACTAAAAAGAGGAAGAAATAAAAACATTTGAAATAAGAATTAATATTGTAATGCCTACATTAACAAATTGGTAACATCAAATACATGTGTCTTCAAAATATGGGGTAATGCCTTTCTCAGATACAGATTTGACACTGGGAACCTAATCTGGAAAGCTGTGCTTATATCAGCTCACCTTGTAAGGCCTTGCACGTATACACATGTAAATGAGCTATGGAAAAGAAAGACAAGGAAGGGGCACAGATGTTTGAAGGTAGTGTTGACTTACAGTTAGGATTTTCTGCACATGTGTATTTATTGACAGAGGATGATGTTCACAGAATATGGCTAGATTTTAAAAATCTGGTTACAAAACCATGTGTAAGCAGCCATTTAAAAATAAATGTATGCATGGAAAAATATATATGGCAAAGAAAGTCCTAAAAGAGATACAATTCATATCCTCTTGGAGAGTAAGCACCCTAAAGAAAATTCCACGAGAGACCATAACTAATTACTACTTCATCTGCAGCCCCTTGTTCGGTGGCAGGCACAATGTATGTGCTCAACAAATTCTTTGCAAAAATGATTGAGTCTCTAGAAGTGGAATCCCTGATGGCTTTCATTTTTGTTTCTTATTTTGTTTATATAGTTTTTCTAATTTTTCTACAACAAACCTGTATTACTTGTGTTAATGAAAATAAAATAAAAATAGAATTACTTTCTTCTAACTTAATTTAAGGTTTAAGTATTTGAGATCTAGGCAAAGAAAGACCAGTCAGCTCTCCTGGATTTTTGCATGAATCTCATTATGCCCGATAGCACAGAAACATGTTGGGAATCCACTGCTCAATATTCCTTGCCTAGGGAGGTGGTGTGGAGCTAGCAGTAAGGTACTGAAGGAATAAGAAAACCACTAGATGGAGGTTGAAGAGAAAGTGCGCCACATTAGAGGCTCTCTTTTAATTAATCAGCTACTCTGCCTTTAAATACAGCATGTAGTCTTCCATGTCAGGAACATGGAGGGAAAAGACCTAGTATGTTTTGTTCAATGTTAAATCCACATCACTTAACATAATGGTCGGGATAGTCAAAAAACAAAACAATTATGCAAACATGAATGAATGAGAAACTTCTGCTAGCAATGCTGGTTGGTTTCCCAAAGACATGAAAGTCAGAGTTTGAGGTGAAGAGTCCCGGAGATGTTATTGAACATTTTCTTTTCTTAATTTCCTTCTCAAACTGTGCCAAGGATACTAAGCAAAGAGATAAAAACCCACCATTAAGTGTGTATGTGTGTGTCTGTGTCTGCAATAGGGCGGTTGATAAACAATTTCACTTGCACTCCTAAAGACCCCACAGTTTATGCACAAAAGTTATCAGAAGAGTGGTTGTTGGTATTGACGTATTGACAACCTTAATAACACCTAATGATTAAAAATGAGTCAATGACTTCTGTCTTCTTTGGGGCTTTTTAGAATGAAATAGATGCTTTGATTTTATACAAGTTGTATGTTTATCTTCTCACATCTTTATTCCCAAATATTAAGTTTTTCAGTTATAACAAATCACACACATAGACAAAAAGTCTTCATGAGTTAAGTTAGGGAATTAGGAAAGACTGATGTGGGATTGGCATTGGATAACAAACAGGACATGGCTTGGATAAAGGGTTTGAATTAGTTGAGTAAAGGTTGCAGGATGGTGAATAATGGTATGTTTAGCCAACCTGAGTGCAGCATGTGGTATGAGTGTGAAAGGAAGTGCAGGTACAAATCAGTGGGACTCAGGGTCCCGGAAACATAAGGTTAAATAAAGTAGGCAGTTCGTAAGCTTCAAGAAGGCCTTCATATTCAGTGCTGTATACCCAGCACATACCGCAGTGCCTGATACCACAGTGGATGCATAATATTTGCTGTGTGAATGAATGAATGAACAAATGAGTGAGTGAATGAGAAACAAGAAGATACACTGAGGTTTTCTGGGCTACAAAGGAGACCTACAGTGTGTTTGGAAGCTGATTGTTTTTTATATAAAAGAGGGAACATTTTGAAAGGCATCCCAGACCTGAGGGCCCATGGCCTACCTAGAAAGGAGTCTAGAAATGGGGATAGGTGAAAAAGGTCATTGTACATATATGGAATGAATGAGCAAGAAAACAATCCACTGCTGAGAGTGGGTGCAAAGAGAACCTGCTGGGCCTTCCCGCTGCACATGGGGAACCTGAAGAGTTCAGAGCAGTAGGGTCTGGGACATGAGAGGAAGGAGAAAAGCAGGATGCCTGGCTCATGTCGCTCTCTCAGGCTGAATCTTCATTCATGATGGTGTTGGCACCGTCTTCCTACATCTGCGGGGGAAGCAGCACCGATACCTCTCTAAATTAGTAGCCGCACACAGATGGTAATGGAAACTGTAACAACAGGTGATCACTTAAGGGGTTAAGTAGAGAGGACAGGCAAGAAGGGCATGCTGTGAACCATAATTTGGAAGACAGGAGAAGATTCAAAAGACTTTAATACTGAACCCAAGAGAGCTGCAAGGCAAAAAAATGACCCATAGTGTTGCAAGGGCGCTGCAGTTAAAGAAAATGGAATATTTTAATTTTAATACCATGAAGAGGGGGCTGGAATGAAGTAGGGAAAGTATATACCAATAGAAATGAAATTGCTATCACAGAATACAAAAACTGGGCCTTAACCATTTAAAACAGCAATGAACATGGGATGAATGAGTTTCCTGAGTTGCTATAAGCTGTTTCTGAGTAAAAGATTTATTAATGGATACATTGTGACTGTGTAGCCTCTCTCCTGATATTGAACTATTTAAATACCAACTACTTTTAATAAATGTCGGAAACCTTTTGAAAGCCATGTTTTTCAAACTTTGTGTACTGTCTTATGAAGGACACTTTGGTAAACAGAAAAAAGAGATATTGGCTTATAAAAACATAATAATGATAAGGCCCAGATACACAGGAGCAATTTCCTATCAAAATAATAAACTTACCTAGGATACTTAAATATCCCTACTGGTTTTTATCAGAGAAATAATAGGTCTGCTGTATGCAGTTTTATTGATTCAACATGAATGAAGGCATAAAACAATATTTCTGTTTGCAAAGGAAAATTATTACAATCAACCACCTCAAATTAATTTTGAATTCCTCATGTGTTTGTAACTTAAATTTATTTTACTACTTGAATGCTTGATATAATATTTAATAGTATTAAATCAAATCTAGAGATCCAGGAGCTAGTTGTTGAGTTTTTATGTATGTGTGGATTAGCCAGGTATCTTTGGAGCTTAGATCATTTCTTGGGCACTGTGAGATTTAGTGGCACCTGGGAGCAGGTAAAGTGAAGGTAAATGTGAGTGACAGCTAATGTCATTCAGTTATAATTGCACTATTTTGGTTGGTCATATATAACCAAAGTGGGAATTTTTTAAAGAACAATAAATTCTGGACACGTATTTTTCTAGATAAACAAATCCATAACCAAAAATGATTTTTGCTTTAGGTGGCGTATTGATAATAAAGGTGCATGGAATTCATATGCCCATTGTCTCCACTGCTCAGTGAAAGAGGAATTGTGGACAGATCTCTAAAATTCCTTATATAATCTTTGAAGTGAAACCACTCTTTTACTTGTTCCTTTGTATGTGTCAACTTGAAGGATTTCTAAAAGATTCTATCTACACTCAGTATTTGGGTGGATAGGAGACTGTCATTGAAGAGGCATCTCAAATTGAGGCCACCAGATTTCCTTCCCCACTACCAGTAAATCAGAGAAAAAAAAAACACTTTAAATACTCTGTATACATTAACATGGGATATCAAAGAGTCCCAAACTCCAATTATATAACATAAATTAATTAGTGCAGCCTACTGCAAAGCCCATATTCAAACTCAATATTCAGAGCAATAACAGCCTGGAAATACCTAGCATGTCTTCAAGCCAGTTAGCTTGTTTTCTTCTGGGAATAGGAGGTGAATCAGTCCGTTTTCACACTTCTATAAAGAAATACCTGACGACGCTGGCTAATTTATAAAGGAAAGAGGTTTAATTGACTCCATTCTGCATGGCTGGGGAGGCCTCAGGAAACTTACAATCATGGTCGAAGGCACCTTCTTCACAAGGCGGCAGGAGAGAGAAAGAGTGTGTGAAGTAGGAACTGTCAAACACTTATAAAACCATCAGATCTTGTGAGAACTCACTCCCTATCATGAGAACAGCACGGGGGAAACCGCCGCCATAATTCAACCCCTCTCTCCACACGTGGGGATTGTGGGGATTATAATTCAAGATGAAATTTTGGGGGGTGGGAGGACACAGCCAACCCATATCAGGAGAGTTAGGCAGAGATACCTGCCCAGGTAGATAAAGGAGCACATAGCGATGGGGATAGGTGCTTAATACAGGCAATCAGATTCGGAGCTGCTCTGTTCTGAGTTTCTGTGTTTTATTCTCTTTTCCAGTAAAAACTGCATCTGCGTGCGCGCGCGCACACACACACACACACACACACACTGCAAACATGTTCTTGTACTCCAGTGAGGACTAAGTGGCACCCATTGTGCTTGGTTAGGTTTCTTTCTCTAGACTCATGGAGCACCAGATAGGAGAGCCAGTGAACCCGCCTGATGTTAAAACTGCAGTGCTACGTTTTCCTGACTCAGCACAGCGGTACACTGCCTGAAGCGCTCTTTTTTTTTCTGTTACCCGCCTTGAGAAATTCTCCTAATAGTCTGCAGCTTCAGCATGGTCAACTCTAAACCCCTTACACATTGTAGTCAAACAGAGCTTATTTTAAATTTCAAGTTTGCTTGGATGGCCTTGGTCAAGTTATTACCTGCCTTGAGGCTAGCTTTTCTCATTTTTCTCGTGCATGTGTAAGAAGATGAGTTTTTTGGTTTTTTTTGTTTTTTTTTTTTTGGTTAGGGCTGTTGTAAAGATCAAATAAAATATCATTGCTAAGTGTCCCAAACATAGTATATGCCCATAGCTGTTAGTTCCTCGCCTTCCTTTAAGACTCAATCCAGGTGCTAATCAAATGGGAAGTCTCACAGTCGACTCAGGGATCGTCAGGTACCACCTGCCTTTATAACAATTCTTCTCACATTGTATTGCACTTATTTGCTATTTGTGTCCTGAGGGCTGACATATAATAGCCCCCCTTCAAGTGACTGCTGAGTTGTGGAAGGCAGTAGCAATGGCCATAGGGAGGTAACGTCTATCACAGGATGTAGATGTTTCAGAATTGTGGAAATTTAAGCAGTTAGCAGGCGTCTCATCTCCCACCTCAATGTAATTTCATGAAAAATTTACTTCAGAGTAGCTGGAAGAATTTAGATAATCACTGCATTCATAGAACAACGTCTCCATTTAGGGGAGGTTCTTCCCCCATTCTTTCTGACCTCCCTCCCCTCCCAAGTTGGGAGATCAACTTGGGGCTACTGTTGGAAGTAAGAGACGTCTGTGAATGTCGTATTCAATTAACACTGGGGAAACCATGGGGAAGATCTGTGCATTTCATCTGTATTAGTCAGCAGTGTTCTAGCACAAAGCATCTCTATGTGGAGACAGCTCTAGGTATAAGAGCATACATCTAAAAAGATTTTCCCAAGAATATGTCTGCCCTAAGAAGCAACCCATTTTACTCTAGCTATTCTAAATAGCTAGCTTCTAAACTGCTTTTGAAGTACATAAAATAATCCATTGCTTTGGGAGAAAAAAATCAAGCTTCTATTGGTATTAATTTATCTCATCCTTTTAAAGTTTCTATTTTCATATGTTTATTATACACTATGGAGTAGAACACATATATGCCTTACAAATAAGTAGATATATGTGGGGAACTCAATTTTTTGATGAGGGCAAGATGGTTTAGATGACAAATACAACTTTTCCTTTTCCCAGACTGTGGTTTTGTGCTTGCTCACCAAAGCTAACCTCAGCATGCTCAAAAGGAAGCAGAGTTCCAGGGTGGAAGCCCAGCCAGTCACTGACTTTGGTCCTGATGAGTCTCTGTCGGATAATGCTGACATCCTCTGGATTAACAAACCAGTAAGTTTCTTCTTCGAGTATGGAGAAGCATATGTGGATGTGAGATAAATGTGATTGACAAATTCAAATATCATGTACCTTTGGCTTCGAAATATCAGAGCCGCAGTAGAATATGGATGAGGTTCAGAGTCTGGAAGTAGAGAACAATCCAATGAAATAGTGAGATGTGGCTATGAGTTACTCACATAGGAAGATGCACTGGGTAGTCTGATCCCCTCCCCTCCCCACGCTGTGCACCCTGTCCTCAGAGTCACGCGGTGTAGAGATGATACCACTTCTCAGGCTGATCCAAAGCTGGGGTCCAAGATGAGCAACCTGTTCTTAATGAACCTCCTTTACTTGTTGTCAATGTTCCTGAATCCGTGAGACAATATGCACATGTTTGGAATTAAAGGTCTCCTTCTGATTTGCAAAATTTGAGTAAAAGGTCAATGAGATAATGGGTGGTATCTCTGAAGAACTTTGTCACCTTCACCGCCTAATTAAGTTGATGAGGATTTGAGAAGAACTGCTAGGCCAGGCACGACTGTATGCCAGAAAGCATAGTAACCAGAACTAAGCCTGACAGGCATGCATATCCATGAGTGCTGGAATCTCAGCTCTGCAAAACCAAGCAGGATCAACTTCTTACTCATCTCATGGTTGATGCTGAAGTAACAAAAGGAAATGACCTGTTCCCTCTTGCAGTGCTTGTCCTTCCCCCAACCATGATACACGCATGATCTGCTTGGACTCTTTGCTGTCCTTCCCAGTCTCTCTTCCTCTAATCTGCCCTCCAGATTACTTTCCCTGCCTGCTCACATTTCTTTCTATATTTCTATTTTTATTCACATCACACTTCTGCTTTATAATCATGGAAGCATCCCTATTACCTTCATAGCAAATTAAAATACGCTAGTGTGTCATTCCTGCTTCTTTTCATTCAGGACCTAACCTGTCCAGCAACTGCTCCTTTCCTGTGTCAGCACACTGTCCACTTGAGCCCCATCAGCAGCCTCCTACTCCTCTAGGCTCTCTGGATTGTTCACATTGCTTTCCCTGCTCGTACTGCTCCCTGGCCCCAGTGACCCTTTCCCAGCTCCTCCGATGAGTCAAATCCTCCTCATCCATTAGGACTGGATGAGATGTCACCTCTGGCATCCTCCTCTGAAAGGCTTATTTCCACCACAGACAGAATGTACCTCTCTTCTCTTTCCACTTAGCCTGTTTTATATTTGAATGTAAATATAAAGTTATCTATAAATAACTATTTTTATATGTATCATATATTATGTGTATATTTACATTATATACATTGTAGGTCGTGTGTATATTTATATAATATACATATATTTATGGATCTATTGTCTTAGGTATATATACATGTTATATACACATACATATAAACATATAACAGGTTATATGTATATGACATATATACACGTTACATATACACATATATGTTATATGTGTTAACATATATGCATATTACCCACACATATAAATGTCATGTGTATATAACATATGTACATGTCGCATATGCATATACATATATGTTATATATGTATAATGTGTACATATATTTATATATGTATAATGTGTACATATATTTATATATGCATGCATATAACATGTATATGTAATGTGTATATATGTTACATACATGAGACTATACATAATATATGTATATTATGTCTTATCTAGAACATGTTTTATAATGTTATATAATGTGACATGTTTTTGCCTCTTGCAGTGCTTGTCTTTCCCCTAACCATGATACATGCAGGATCTGCACGGACTCTTTGTTGTCCTTCCCAGTCTGTCTTTCTTTCTCTAATCTGCCTTCCAGACTACATGTGTTTACATGTATGTGTATTTACACAAAACATAATATATACATACATATAACATGCTATGTGTATATGCACACATTATATATATATGTATGTGTGTGTGTGTATATATATATATAAAATACATTCATAGGTGTTTTACTTCTTGGACTGCAAAGCAGGAGTCAGAAGTGTGTTGCTTCCATATTTTGTTCTCCATTCCCAGCATTCTGACACATAGTAGGCCTTCATTCATACTTAGAGAATTGAATGGAATAGAGAATGAAGCACCCCTAACTTTTTCTTAGTGTCCATCTTATTACAGAGCTTTCTACAAACTTACGAAGAAGGTAGTATAAAAGATGTGGCCTTGGAGGCACTTACTAAAATTAATAATTCTTCATTAAAATTATGTCTTTAAACTAAAAACAAGTTTGTTGTTGAAGAACTTATATTTGGAAGCTCTTTTGTATAATTAGATTCTTTATGTTGAAAGTCCAGATGGGGCTAAATTCACACACCAATGTTTATTGAAGTGCTTCCAAATT
Source organism: Pan troglodytes (assembly GCF_028858775.2). Taxonomy (NCBI): domain Eukaryota; kingdom Metazoa; phylum Chordata; class Mammalia; order Primates; family Hominidae; genus Pan; species Pan troglodytes. Next base: position 107,002,953 of record NC_072412.2, on the reverse strand, counting down.
GCATGAAAAATACATCAACCTTTAAAGTAAACTGAATCATCAGTGGCTTATGTGGTATGGAATTAGCAGCAAAATATCTTCATGTAAATATTATAACTGTCAGATAAATATTATAACTCCTCAGCTGCAAGTGTCTGAGTCTCCTGAAAGTTCTGACAGTCTTTTCTATTTTTCATCTTGAGTGTTTGCTCGTATATATAGCTGCACAATCCATCTACCACAAGACTAAAATTTTTTTCAGAGTATTATATTAAAGAATTATCATAATTTCATATATGTCCCAGATAGTCAATAAAAACGTATTTGGATTATGTTTAAGAATTGTATACTAATTGATTAACTGGTAATATTAATTGTGGTGGGTTTAGCATGGAGATGCAGTTAAGTATTTTTTTAATCCTAGATACTAGTTTTCATAATAAAATATTGAGTATGAGTGATTGTATGTCCTGTATATATATTCATGTTAACACACACTTATCTTTAATTCTTTCTTCTTATTTTGGGGTTAAAGAAAATCTTCAGACAGCAGACATGCCTGTAGTGTTGCACAGAAAGTTATTTTGTGGAATTTTGAAAGATGTCTGGGCTAAATTTGTATAAAATGTGTTCTCCAAAATAAAGAGAAAAATCTATGCATTTTTTTCAAATGTAGGATGAGACCAGATTTTTAAAAAGTTTCTTTGTATTTTTATACAAAGGCATTATATATAAGATACAAATAGAAAGGAAATTCTAAATATGGGCTGTCTTATATATCAATTCATTTAAAAAGCATTTCTTAACTACTATGATAGGCCCTTGTGCTAGATGCTAGGGAAGTTATGGTAAATATAGTATGCCCCTAATTCTAGGTACTTATAGTACAAAAATGAAAAAAAAGTAATGGCACATCAAGTTCCTATGTGACTAAATTACAAACACATATTTTAATTGAACCAGAATCTTCCTATATTGTAGTCTGATGCCCAGGAGGTTATCAGATGTTTGAGAGAGCCTGATCAGGTTCCGTCTAGGCTTTGGGTCTTTGTAATGCATGGCCACAGAAATGCCTCCACCTTTCTGTCTTAGTGTGTTTATGTGGAAAATAGGTGCCTTGAGAATTAAATGATATAAAAACGTGAAAATATTTGTAGCACATTATATGCACTTAGATGTTAGATTTCTTCTTCTTCACCTCCATATTAGTAAACTATTTTAACCTCAGTATTATGTTTTCCACTTAGTGTGGTTCATAATACAAGTTTGAGATATGAGTTATGGTGCCGTGTAGTAACTCTGGACCATCATTGCAGTGGGTTCACTCTTTGCTGCGCATCTGTGCCATCATCAGCGTCATTTCTGTTTGTATGAATACGCCAATGACCTTCGAGCACTATCCTCCACTTCAGTATGTGACCTTCACTTTGGATACATTATTGATGTTTCTCTACACGGCAGAGATGATAGCAAAAATGCACATCCGGGGCATTGTCAAGGTGAGCACTTCCATGTCATTTAAACTAAGAACCTAAATGCATTGAAAGTCTTAATCCCTTTAATCATATTTTCTTGTTCATTTCAGTAAAACAAAACATCATTTTATCTTATACATATGGAAGTCCTTTTTAAAAAGGCATAACTCCAGAGACTGGGAGAAATTGTTGCATGAGACTATTTTAAAAGTTAAATAAATTTTGTAAGTCACAAACTCTTGGAATATCTGAGAAGGAACAAGATGGTTCGACTAATGACTGTGTGAAGTCTCGAGTAGGGTTATTCATGCCACTTAGGGCTGAGCCCACAACCCAGCACGGGGGCTGGCCCAGAGAAGCACCTTATTATTTGTTGACTTAGGGAGTGCAGAATCAGAGTCACATGATAGAGTTAGAGCATGATATTATTGCAGCACGATGTCATTTACTTGATGTGTTTTGAAGATACAAAAGGATAAAAAAAAAAAAGGACATGAGATGGAAAAAATGTCTGGGGCCAAAAGGAAAATTATGTGTCATGTGAAATTAGTACCAATTGGAAACAAAATAAATATAAAATGTTTTAAAAGGGTAAAGAAAGGGAAAGAAAAGGAAGAAAATTTCTGTCACTGGATATCTTTTCCTTCCATAGCACTAATCTTTACATAGGTTAAACATATGTAGATGATGCTGTCCCTAGAGTATTTAAATTGTACTATTTGGGGAAGCAGTAATAGGAGTGCAGATTTTAGAGTTTGACAAACGACAGACGACTCAGATCTTAGTTCTTTCACTTACTGGTTGTATCAGCATCTCAAGTTAGCTAATTTTGGTGAGAAAGTGTTTTATTTTGTACAAGGATTTTGAGAATCTACTGAGACAATGTATAACACATAATTATTTGTCAATTTCATTGCTTCCCTTTTATACATAATTAATTGTGTGCCATCCTTGAAAGACAGAGATCACAGACAATGCATTAGTAGGTTCTTGTTTAACTTTTTATTGTGGACTTTAAAAAATTTACCCCAAAGTATATTACAGTTATAATGTGAATCCCTGTAACTAAACATCAACAATTATCAATATTTAGCCAATTCTGTTTCATTTTAAAGCAAATCTGAGAAACCAAGTCATTTCAGAAATAACTCCTTTTGTATTGGTGACTGATAAAATTTTCTTTTTTTATAACCACCATACCATTATCAAATATAACAATATTTTACATATGATAAAATATTTGTAACAAGACTTAGCAATAATTCCTTAATGTAGGCTAATACTTAACCCACGTTCATATTTCCTAATATTGTCACAAATTTTTTTTATGGTTGGTTTCTTCAACTCAAGACTCAGACAAGGTTTACATAGTATACTTGATTGTTTTTGTTTTTGTTTTTGGGAGGGAGGTTCACTTTTGTTGCCCAGGCTGGAGTGCAATGGCACGATCTCAGCTCACTGCAACCTCTGCCTCCTGCATTCAAGCAATTCTCCTGCCTCAGCCTCCCAAGTAGCTGGGATTACAGGCATAAGCCACCACCCCGGGCTAATTTTGTATTTTCAGTAGAGATGGGGCTTCTCCATGTTGGTCTCGAACTCCCGACCTCAGGTGATCTGCCCGCCTCGGCCTCCCACTTATGTTTCTTAAGTCTCCTTTAAGTCTCTGTAAGTCCACTAAGTTTCAGCTTTTCACATCCTGCAAAAAATTTTCCTATGTCATTGATCCATTGGAAGACATGCGTCTTTTGTCTTGCGGAAGATTCTACATTTGAGATTTGGCTGATTGTTTCCAGATGGTGCTCTTTAATAGTTTCTGTGTACTCCATGTCCTCTGAACTGCTTTGTATTTTGACCAGCAATGCACACAGGTGCTTCTTTCCCACATGGTCACCTCAAAATATGTCAGACTTCTGGATATTTGCCAGTCTGAAGGGTGGGAAACGGTAATCCACTGTGGTTTTAATTTGCATTTCCCTTTTGAGAGTGCGGTTAGATGGGATTTTATGTATCAAGAGCCATTTTTAGGTTACTATTTTTTCATTCAATTTTGGCCACTCTGTGTGTGTTAGAAGTATCAGCCGTTTGTGATATAAGTTGCAATTGTTTTTCCCAGTTTGCCATTGTCATTGGCTTTGTTTGTGGTTATTTGTACCATACACAATTCTTATCCAAATCATGGACAAACTTTCTATTGTCTGCATTTTATGTCATACAGGAGAGTTTTGTAGGTTTCCTCTTATAGATTTTGCACATTCTTGGTTATATTTATGCTTTGGTATTTTATTTCATCATTTTGTTATTTGTATGAGGTCTTCTATTACATGTTCTAACTTGTTCTTTTAAATGAAGGCTGTTGGTTTCTATACATTAATATTATATTCTGCTACTTTACTAAATGTTCTAGATTCTTGTATTAGTCATAATAGTTTTCCTGCTAATTCTTTTGATGCTTCCATATGATCATATCATATTCAAATAAAGAAAGATTTGTCTTTTTCTTTGTAATTTTTATGCCCTAGTTGCTTTTACTTACTTAAAGTAAAATAAATGAATTGACTAACACTGCCGGTAAAATTTTAAATATAGTAGAGGTAGTGAACATTTTTATTTTGTTTTGTTTTTGGTTTATCTAGAACATCTCTAGTGTTTCTTCATTAACTAGTTCAAAAATTGGGATTTGAAGTATGTATACATTATTGGATTAAGTGAATAAACTTTAATTTCACATTTTGAGAGTTGTAGCACAACTAGCTTTTTAATTTGTCAAATGATTATTTTTAATTTGTCAAATTATTATTTTTTCCTTAGTGCTTGTAAGAGAAGAGATTTTTAAATACTGAGTTATCCTTCCATTCCTATAAAGAAAAAGCCCTACTGGGTCAACATACATTTTTATTCTATTTTAATGTATTGTTTTGTTATATATGTTATTATTTTCCTTATTTTAAATTTGGTCTAATCTTTGTCAGGTTTTGATATTAGATTTTTCATGTGTGTGGGTGGCGGGCATGTATGCACACTATAAAATAGTCTGAGCACTCTCAGAATTGTTTTCACTTTAAAAGTTTGGTATCAGTTCCCGGTGAAATCATCTGGTCCTGTTGCGTTTTTGTGGGGGTTCCTTTGCAGTATTTCCTATTTCTTCTATGGAAATTGTCTATTTTATTTTTAGTTTTATTTTGTTTTTTTTGTTTGTTTTTGTTTTTGTTTTTGTTTTTTCGAGATGGAGTCTCACTCTTGTCACCCAGGCTGGAGTGCAGTGGTTCATTTTCGGCTCACTGCAACCTCTGTCCCCCAGGTTCAAGCGATTCTCCTGCCTTAGCCTCCTGAGTAGCTGGGACTACAAGCGTGTGCCACCACGCCTGGCTAACTTTTTGTGTGTTTAGTAGAGATGCGGTTTCACTGTGTTGGCCAGGATGGTCTCAATCTCCTGACCTTGTGATCCACCTGTCTTGGCTTCCCAAAGTGCTGGGATTAGAGGCGTGAGCCACTGTGGCAGACCTATGTCTTCATTTTTTAGTAGAGACAAGATCTTGCTCTGTTGCCCAGGCTGGAGTGCAGTGGTGTGATCATAGCTCACTGCAACCTCCAGTTCTTGGGATCAAGAGATCTCCCACCTCATCCTCCCATGTAGCTGGGACTACAGGTGTGTGCCACCATGTGTGGCTGATTCTTAAAACTTTTTTTAGAGACAGGGTCTTGCTATGTTGCCCAGGCTGGTCTCCAACTCCCGGACTCAAGCGATCCTCCCACCTCGGCCTCCCAAAGTGCTGGGATTACAGGCGTGAGTCACAGTGTTCAGTCAAAACTGTCTGTTTCAGACTTGCTTGGTCTATTGGGGTCTATTTGGTGAAGTATATTTTCTTAGGAAATTATCCCCTATTTATTTTGTTTAATTATTTGGTAACATAGACCTGTGTAAATAGCTTTTCTTTCCTCTGTTTGATTTTCTCCTAATTTTGTATTTTTTTGTTATTTTGGTTAGCATTTTGTTGTCATTAGGTTGGCTAGTAGTATTTTTTGTTTGTTCCATTTTGTTTTAGGTTAGCCAATTGGTTTGCTCATTTTGTTGATTTTTTTTAAAAAGAATCAGCTTAATTAACTTATTAATTTTTGTTTAATTTTTTTCCTTTAAAAATATTTTTATTATACTTTAAGTTCTAGGGTACATGTGCATAATATGCAGGTTTGTTACATATGTATACATGTGCCATGTTAGTGTGCTGCATCCATTAACTTGTCATTTACATTAGGTATATCTCCTAATGCTATCCCTCCCCCCTCCCCCCACCCCATGACAGGCCCCGGTTTGTGATGTTCCCCTTCCTGTGTCCAAGTGCATTTATTAGTTTCTTTCTTTGCTTTATTTGGTTTACTTTATGGGTCTGTTTCTAACTTTTCGAAGGTGTTTGTCTCACATTTTCATTTCTTGAGACTCTTAAATCTGCTGCTTCCTTGCCTCGTGGTTAAAATGTTAACCACAAGGATAATGTTAACCAGCAGCATAAAATGTTACTGCTGAGAATGTTTTTTTTTCCCTCGAAGTGGCTTGCTCTTTTCTCCTGAATACGGAAAGAGACTTTCCCTTTATTGTTCAAGTCAGCAGCTCTATGAGAATGTATGTTATCTTTTTGTTGATAGTTACGGATATATTTTCCTAGTTTCATCATGTGATATTTATTTTATTGCATTGTTTTCAGGATTCCTTTTGTATTCTAATTATACCAGGAGCTATGGTTTGGTCTTTCCTTTCCTTTGTTTTCTTTCCGTGTATTTCCCTCTGTTTTTATGTTTTCTACATTCTCTTTCCCTTGCTTCACTCCTCATGCTGTCCCCTCACTCCTCTGTCCCCTGTATTTCACTCCTCTTTCTCAAATTCTTTTTTCATTTCTTTTTCATCATTTCCTGGACAGTTTTTGTTCTTTCTTTTTTCAGTTTCCTATCATTTAGACATCATTTCTGTGTTTTCTTATTTCTAGTTTTGTGATTCTTTTGGAGCTTCTATTTGTTTAAATTTCTTTTGGTCATGTTGTCATATTCGATTATAGTCTTCATCTGCTTTGAGTGTTTATTTTCTGTTTATACGTTTATGTATTATTTTATTTTTACTTTTATTATTTTTTGAGACAGAACCTCGCTCTGTCACCCAGGCCGGAGTACAGTGGCGCAATCTCGGCTCACTGCAACCTCCACCTTCTGGGTTCAAGCAATTCTCCTGCCTCAGCCTCCTGAGTAGCTGAGATTACAGGCACGCGCCACCACACCCGGCTAATTTTTGTATTTTTAGTAGAGATGGGGTTTCACCATGTTGGCCAGGCCGGTCTCAGACTCCTGACCTCAGGTGATTCGCCTGCCTTGGCCTCCCAAGGTGCTGGGATTCCAGGCGTGAGCCACCATGCCCGGCCTGTGTATTATTTCATTCATCTTATACTGTAATGTTTTTACAAGGGCTTCATCATGATCCGTTTGTTTGGTTGTTGTTCTTGTTGTTCACATGAAATGGGAGTTTTTCCCACACATTGGGTAGAGTAGCCTCTGCATATTGTCAGTACGAGGGGTCCCTCCACTGTTGTTATCCTGATGGGTAAACATGGAGCTTTTCTGTGTACCCACCGTCAGGTTCTGAGCTCTGCTGCCTCTGGACTGCTGGCCCAATTATCGAATATTTCTTACCCACTGGCCCCAGTGTCCCTGCCCTACTGAATTTCCATTCTAAACATGGGGCTGTGGTCTGGAAAGGGTTTTTGTTGGGTGTCCTTTGGAGTTTCTAATATTCCATTGCCTCTGATCTTTCTGCAGTTTCTTGGGGACATTGGTAGTCATTTGTTTTTGTTTTGTTCCTTTGTTTTACATTAACCTGCAACTTGCAGCCTACCAGTTTACATTTCTACAAATGTTGCCATTTATTTTAAGGTTCACCTTCTGAGATATCTGCTCAGCATTCCACACGTATTTATTAGTGATTTTGGGGTTTTGGAAATCTACTGGTTTATGGAAGAGGTGGGCATCCTCCATAGCTTCAGTGAACAGATTTCAGGATGATTCCAAAATTGTCTGTATCTTCCGCAATGTGGCTAGGCTAGTTTTTATAAGCACTAGGTTTAGATAAGCATAGGTTCAGAAAACTGGAACCTGTCTCAGGAGGCCATCTTGGGAGAAAGTTGGTCTTGGGAGAATGCTAACATCTCTGTTATTCACAGTACTCCCCTGGACGTTGCCCAGCCCTAGCTCACATTCTGTGTTTCACTAGAGGGCCATGAATGGCCCTGTCACTTGTGTGTAGTGGTTATTGGGGCCATGGCAACCTTTGCGCATGCATTGAAAGATCTGAATATTCTGGGTGAAGCATTTTATGATTGAAATTGCCATGTGTTGACTTCTTAAGGGTTCCATTTGAATGAAACAAATAAGTGACATGTTCCTAGAAGAAAACGTTTGTTTTTGTAAGTCATTAAATAAAGACTTGGATTTCACATCACTAAAATGATAGTAGGCATTCTGCTAGTTGTCACAGTCTAATGATAAAAAGAACAGAGGCATACTTAATATATAAATTATATACTCATTCCAAGTGAACAGAGCAGTGAGAGAACACAAGTTTTAATAATGTAAATGTTAGAAGTTGAATCAATAGTTGAAAGAGAAAGAAATGACTTAGGACCAAATCGTTTTCAAAATGCTGTAAATTAGCCATTTCCAGTATTTTCACATTTCCATCAACATTTGGGTGATGAGCTATTTACTACAACCAAAAAATATTTTTTTTATTTTCAATCTGTAAGAGGTGAAATTTAAAATGAAAATCAAATAAGGTTTTCTGGTTTTCATTCAGAAATAATTGGATCAAATACAACTGTAATGCAATTTTAGTAATATTGCACTGTTAACATTATCTTGAAGTAGTCAGCTCAACTTCATAGCTCAGTAAAACTGGTATTCTATGTTTAAATGCTAACTAATGTTTTAGTTAAATATAGTTAAATATGAAATCTGTTTATCCTGAACCAAGCTTTAAATGTATCAACTCACTAAATTTTTACCATCATGGCCTCTATTATTGTTAGAGGGTAATAATTATATCAATAAGTACTGTCATTTTCATGATATTAAATCTAAGCCACAGTTTTATTATTTTTGTACTACAGACTTCTTCAAACATGCATGTCATAACAGATACAGCTCAAAGAGTATATTGGGCTTGATATTATGTTCTTATATTCAAAACTTAAACTTTTAATAAGACTTTATTTTAGCAAAATGTCCTTTGTCACATTAAATGTATGTTCCTAATTTACATTTTATTAGCTTTGCATTTTTGTATTTGTAAATTTGTTTTGCTTTTACACTTACATGAGAAATTTGTACATATTGTAGGTGTTTAAGTTACATCATAATAAAAACACACTGTCACATCGAAGCTCTATACCTTTCAGGGGACCTCTCATATTACTCAAGTTTGAGTTACTGTGCTTTCTTCAACCCTGCCATAATTTGTAAAACTTTTGTTAAGCACCTGTCTGCTGAAAACCTCATCATTTTTCATACTTTTTCTACCTTAATACATTTGCCAATAGCACTGCAGTTATCTCTCAATTCTTTAGTCCCTTCACCCAGAGTAATTTGCAGATATGTGCTGCGTTTTCTCACTAACATTTAAGCTTGTATTTTTTCATACATAAATAGGAACGTTATGAATATACATGTTCTATTTTAATCTTCAGGTTACACTTTTCATAGTAAGTTTTCACATTGTTTGGAACAGAGTTGTGCAAATATGAAATGTTTAATATTCACTGATTTCCAACTAAAATATTTCTAAGGAATAGTCAAATTTAGTTATTGAGTGAGCAGTACCTGTTAGCCATGTGTTCTGGGTGGAAAAGTGTGTGTGAGTTGATGTACACATATGCCAGTAATTTGGGAAATGCTAACCTTTTATTTTTTAAAGAGTCCTTTCCATGCATAAAACTGTTAGTCCATAAGAAAATATTTATAGAAGCAAACCAATGTATTTTTGCCCAGCTGTCATGCACAATTCTTTAAAATTATACCTAGCCAATTTTGGCAATGTTGTGGTGTACCTAAGAGTCATACCTAATCGTTAAAGTAGTGTTATCCAATGATAACTAGTTTATAAAATTATGCACAACAAACCAAACCCAGAAACTTTATTTTTTCAAAACAAACGTGTCAAAGCTGTGGCTTCCTAGCATTGCCTACTAAGTTTATTGACCTAGTAATTTGCCAAATATATTAAAATATGTATAAATATAAATATAAAATATGTAAGATATGAAAATGTTTAAGATATTTAAGATATAAATGTAATATAAGAATGAGTTATATTCTTAAACCCAAGTACAGTTTCCAAGTTTTCCTTTAGTCATCCAGCAACCATTTATTGAACACTTACAATGAGCTCATCTCTGTCCTTGGAGAAGGGAAACAGACAAAACCAAGCAGAGCCCCTGTCCTCAGAGAAAGCCTGGTTCACTCTGTGGGACAGACTTAGCACATACAGGCACTCTTCATTTTCAACATCCAATATATTTCTGAAAACATGCTGGATAGCATATTTTCAGAAAATAGGCACTTCTATTTCACTAATTTATATGGGAAAACTAATAATGTATTAGGGGAGCTCTGACCGATTTCTCCAAATATCACTACATTACCATCTAATACCTATACAAGTCAACCTGCATATTTCTGCAAAATAAAAAGCATTTAAAACATCCCTTACCCAATTATTTGCACTAATCAAACCACAGTGGATGTTTTATATGTGCCCAACAATAACAGGAAGTTTCTGTTATTAAGTAAATTTAAAAAATACATTCAAGTACCATCCACCATATTTTATTGAATTGTTGATATCATCAATTGTAAAAAAAATGGCATCACTTCACAGATTCACGGGTCTCTAAGAAATAATAAAGGCTTCTAATTATACTTTGACTGTAAGATGTAAGATTTTAATTGAAGCATCAATTAGAAGATGCATGCTGAATCCAGAATTGTGCAACTGTGTTGGAGCAGGGTAGGGTGTGTTTTAGAATTGGTGAAATATGATAAAATGGGCCTGGGTTGGTAAACTCAATTTTTGGATCTTTTGAAAGGCTAACTTTCAGGGGAAAGGTAAGAAAGAGGAAGATATCAATGCACTAGCATTAAATAGTTAAGTAGGTAAACAATGCTGGTACAAGATTGGGCCCAAAAGGTGAACAACAGAGATACACCTGCATTGCACACTATACCTTTGGCAGAATCCATTGGCAACTTTAATGTCTCCATTGGCACACGTGCAAAGTCATTGTAGTGGTTCTTCTAGGTTCATAGTGATTCTGGGGCAAACATTTTTTGCAGATATAAATAGCAAATATTAGTACAGTGAGAATCTACATAGAGAGGGACCTTCTTTTTTTTATGAAAGGGCTTTAATAGTGGTCTGTAAAAGCTATGGGGGAGGCAGGCATAAAAAAGAAAAGGACCAAAACTGTCTGCTTGGGGATATCAGAGAAGTCTTGAAGAAAGAGGAACGTGAAACGATGCCTTGAAGGATGAGTAAGTGTGGTCTGTGGCAGGGGTGATGGAAGTAAGATAGAAGTAAGGGATCTCACGGAGAAAGAAAAGGAATATGAGACACAAAGGAGTGGAACAGCAAGGTACATGCCGAGCTCAAAGTAGTCAGAAGTGGCAGATGGGCTGTGCACAGGAGGCAGCTGGAGAGGAGTTTGTGAAACTAGACCTGGCTGCATCATGGAGGGCCCAGCAGGCTCTGCAAGGAGTTCTGACTTTGTTCTGTGGTCAGTAAAGATGCATGGAGGATTTTCATCTGAGAGAGGTACAATCTGATTTGTGTTTGAATAGTTCACTCTGGAGGTTACATGCTGGATGCACAGCTGGGGAGAGAAACTGAAGCAGAAAGTCCTTCCGGCAAGAAATGTCTTTAACAATTTTTGTTGGAGGAATGCATTTGTTTTAAGTGTTTTCCATCTTTTATAATATTCCCAAAGCTTGAAGGTGCTTGCCCATCAATTCCCACTCCTCAGCAACTTTCTTCTAATTGCCTCCCTAATTCCTCTTGCTGGAAGCATTTTCACTCACCAAATCCCTAGAGGTGAAAAGAAACTATTTGGATGATACATGTCTGTGTTGTTGCAGAGCACTTCATGCATTGCAGACTGTGAATTCTTTAGACCATTCTCAGTTGTCTATTTCACATCTGGCAATAGATACAAGTAAAAGTAGCATGCGTCCTTTAAGCACTGTTGAAGTAATATATAATGATGCTAAGACATAGTGACAGATGGGCCCTGGAAACTTGGGACAATAAATCCTGTTCTCATGAAACTGTACCAGTGCATATCATTTTGTCACTGCAAAATATATCCCTGTAAATGTGTTTCCTTTTTCTGCTTGTTAAATACTTGCATGATATGTTGTTACTTTCTTACCTTATCATTGATTGGCAGTCTTCAAGTGTTTACCGTTATAAAAATTGACATATACAGCTCTTGAAGCATTCATCTCCTCAGCCACCAAAGTGCTGATTTTTGCGCATAGCTCAAGCACTCTCTGCCCTCCATTTCTTGTTGATGGAACAAACAAATTAAAACATTTTTTCATATTTAAAGTGTTAAAATATCTTGAGTACCACTGGGCATTCATATGTGTTAGCTTCTGGTTGCATATTTTAGAAGTGGGTTGCAAATATTATAACTTGAGCCTCAATACAGCAGAATTTTAAAGGCTCTGGCCATGCTTATAAATGGAATCAAAGCAACTTTGACTACTATGGCTAGGGCTTCTGACGATAATTTGATAAATGTGCCAGATACAAAACATAATCCAAGATTGTATTGCAAAGTGTCAGATTTCAAGGTCTGCATTCTACTTATTTAAAAGTATTATGAACTTATTGTGCCTTAGCAATTATTGATAATGATTAATATGATAGTAATTTTAATTCCTACCAGTTCAATTGTATTTACAATCATGGTAATGTATAAAATATGTAAACCGTAACTGTATTTGCATGGCATGTTTAGTTCTGCTTATGCAAACTGTGCTAATCCAGGCAGTATCCATAAGTCATCTCATAATCTCATCTGTGATCTTTCATGGTTACAAAGGAGCCAGAAAGGAATAATTTCTTTTTAGAAGCATACAAATAATTTCAGTGAATAGATGGATGGATGGATGCATTCATTAAGAAATATTAACTGACATCTTGCTGTATACATTGTATATTAACTGACATCTTGCTGTATTAACTGACACTGTATCTAAGACATGGTTCATGTACCTATCTCATCATTCATTTAATATCTGCTATATGTCACCCACTGTACTGGGTGCTGCAAACACAACCTTAAATTATCCGACTTAAAGTCTCAGGGTGTTACTCATCTTCAGAACACACTCAAACATTTACCATGAGAGATAGACTTCTTTTTTTTTTCTAATGTAACTCCAGAGAATACATTCAGAGAAGATTTAAGTAGGAAACTCAAACTTCACCATCAGATCCAATAAGTTGGAGAGACTAAATATAAATTCATGAAATAACCAATATGGATTACAAAGGCGTATTCTGCGAGTAACACAAGATGCACATTATTTATATACATGAGCTGAATTGTCAGTTCTTGCGTGACGCCTGAGTTAAGGTGATCAGAAGAGGCTCTAGTCAGATCACTCTGGAAGGAAAGGTTGGCACAGACTTGGCAGAATTTTTCAGGAAGATGGACAGCATGAAAAACAATGAACATTAAAAAGCCAAAGATTTTTTACAAATGGAAAAATGCTGAGGGTTGCTGGCCTTTGTATCTTGGGTCATAACTCTGCTTATAAAAGACGTTTATGAATATTGAATGACTCTTGGAAACATGAACCAAAAAATAATGAAACTTATGCCCAGAGGATTATTTCCATACTTTACTGGGAAAATAAAAAGAGGTCAATTCTGATTGACCACTGCATACCATCTAGCATGTGCTGAGCTTGTTGGTGACACAGGAATGCCACTATATGTTTCTGAAAAGTCCAACACAGAAGACATTCCAAACAAAACAATTAAATTACTTCCTATGGAAAAGAAAGTTTTCTATATTACGTAGTAGAATTTTTGCTAAGCCAGTTTTTATAACTGAGGTCGTTTGAAATTAAGATGTGTGTATGCTTCTAATTTCTGATCACCACTGGTGCTTGTAAAATGATTTAAAATAATTCATGATTTTATATAGTTTGAAATGTAGTGTGGGCCAGTTTTACAACATTAATTTCCTTAGCAAAGAAATCAGAAACAAAAACTCAGTCACATCTGTTATTGATAGCTTTTCATTCTGAATTGGTGAGACCCCAATTTTTAAATTTAAATTTATTTTTGCCAACTGGAGAAGTGATTGTGTTAAAGCTAAAATGTCCAACTTAAAAAAAAATTGAAAAGCTATTTTTAAAAATTTAACATGTAAGCATTGGTCCAAAAACATATCAGAATACATTGTGAAAAGCATGTCTCTCCTCCACCTTTGGCTCCTGGCCATTCACTTGCCTGCCCGCCTCCCCACAACACAAAGGGAAGTATCACTGTTTATCCTCATTTGTTAACATTGTAAATGTACCTCAGTGTAATGGTGAGCTCTCATTCTATGTTCCACCGAGTTTAATTCATTTCTAAAGCAAATTATGAGCAATTAAAAAGAGGGTAATTGTAGTGCTACTACATATAACATTGTTAATGACAAAAATGAAATAAAATACTAATACTGTTTTGAAAAAGTACAATATAAATTCATCCTATTTGGGTGCCTGTGTACTCAACGATCTATAATTACTCTTTTCCTGCCTAATATATACTCATTCATTGCTCCAATTTTAACATAGTTCTCTGCTGAGTCCCATAAAATTTCAGTTTTCGTTTTTGGAATTCTTTGCATTTTTAAAAACAAGTGACAACTATGCCTAGTTCTTAAAATAAAGATGAAGTGATACTTTTCTTTTTTTTTCCCTAACACACAAGTAAAAAACATTTGTTCATTTGATCAAAGTCCATTTGAAAATATACACTTTTATTTTTCTTCATGACACTTGTCAACATATAACATACTGAATATTTTATATTTTATTTCATTCAGAATGTAAATTGCATAAAGACAGAAGCGTTTGTTTTGTTCACCCTTGTATCCCTAGTTCTTGAACACTGCCTAGATTAAAGGGATGCTTATGAGCTGAGGGAAAGAAGGAAGGAAGGGAGGGAGGGAGGGAAGAAGGAAGGAAAGAAGGGCACAACTTTAAATAATTCATCTTCTATTATCTTCTTGGGTGTTAATCAAATTTAGGCTCAGAAAAAGTCAATTTTATATGGGCTATATTATCTGTATTTAGATTATAATTAATTTACATTTTCAACTGTGCAATATATGAGGCAAGTATGATGCTTATAGTTAAAGATCCTCTGTGAGATCTTTAACACAACTATTAAAAAATGCAACTATAAAAAAAGTTGAAGATGACTATAAAAAATCCTTACATTATTTGTTATATATTTAACCTTTGTGATGCGTTTATGTGTAGCACATAAACACTAGTAGCATCGGAAGCATCCTAAGATGCAGCTTTTCTCTTCCTTGGGTATAAATCTTCATATGATGATAATCACACAATTTAATAAGGCCATTGTCCTTCTTGTCACCCAGAGCCAAGCTTCAGAGTTTGCTTTCATATCTCTTTTGTGAGTCTTCCCGAACCCAGGAGTCACCAAGTTTGGTTGATTATCTTGCCCCTGAAAACATTATTTGTCCATTCATTTGGGAATTAACATTGGTTTCTCTAAACTCCCCATAGAATTAATCTTACCATCTTTCCCACCATGTTTATAGCTTTAAGTTATTTTGCTTTATATACTAGCTGGATGTGTTCACATCTGTTTTTCTACAAGACTGTTCTTTTGGTTGGTGGTGGTGGTGATGGTGGTGTGTGTGTGTGTGTGTGTGTTAGCCAGGCATTATATATCCTCTAATGTAAAACAGGCACTTACCCAGTGTTCATTAAGTTGAGTTTATACTTCATTTTTGGGTCAAATAACTTCCATTAAGTGTTTTATCATAGTGTTAGTTTTGCATACACCATAAACTATTTCCAGAAACCTCTCAAGGAGATATTTGGATACCTATTTATTACTAAAGGTAGAGGCTTATGTCAATATCCTGCAACATGTTTTATCATTTGATTTGAAATCTTGGCATTTTATTTCTATTTTCATTTCCCTAGCAGGTTTAATCAGAGGAGGTAATGATATATGTGACTGAATTCAGAATTGACTTACATGGATGATTACAGAATTCATGATTAAATGGGATAGTCCTAAAAAAGCAAAGGCTTTTCTATTTAAAGTTTCTAATTTTTAACCTCATGAAGTTTTCTGTTTTATTATTCCAAAGGCATTTTTTAAATTCCCTTGTTATTAAAGCATTCTAATGTCAGAATAGATACTCTATTAAAAAATGAAAGTGGTACATCTTTATCTTTCTCTTACATATACAATCCCAATTAAAATTAAAGTCAATATGTGTTTTCCTTGCAAATTAAGACAAGTTTCTTCTTCACTTTTTTTTGGTTAGTCTTGAATTCTATTTTTATTACACTGTGGTCCAAGAGAATGGTTGTTTTGATTTCAGTTATTTTGCATTTTCTGAGAGATGTTTTATGTCTGATTAAGTGTTGATTTTAGAATATGTGCTATGTGACAATGAGAAAAAATGTATATATATGTGTATATATACATCCACATATATACAGTGGAAAGTTCTGTAGATGTCTGTCAGGTGCATTTGATCTTTGGGGGTTTTTGCCTTAATGATCTAATACTGTCAAGGTGTTGAAATCTCCCATTATTACTATGCAGAACTGTAAGTCTCTTTGAACATCTCTAAGAACTTGCTTTATAAATTCGGGTGTTCCTGTGTAAAGTGCGTATATAGTTAGGATAGTTGGGTCTTTTTTTATTATTATAAAAAATTTGCAGAATGTGCAGTTTTGTTACACAGGTATACACGTGCCATGGTGGTTTGCTGCACCACCAACCTGTCATCTACGTTAGGTGTTTCTCCTAATGCTATCCCTCTCCTAGCCCCCCACCTCTTGACAGGCCCGTGTGTGATGTTCCCCTCCCTGTGTCCATATGTTCTCATTGTTCAACTCCCACTTATGAGTGAGAACATGCAGTGTTTGGTTTTCTGTTCCTGTGTTAGTTTGGCTGAGAGTGATGGTTTCCAGCTTCATCCATGTCCCTTCAAGAAACATGAACTCATCCTTTTTTATGGCTGCATAGTATTCCATAGTATATTGGGCCACATTTTCTTTATCCAGTTTATCATTGATGGGCATTTGGATTGATTCCAAGTCTTTGCTATTGTGAATAGTGCTGCAATAAACATACGTGTGAATGTGTCCTTATACTAGAATGATTTATAATCCTTTGGGTATATATCCAGTAATGGGATTGCTAGGTCAAATGGTATTTCTGGTTCTAGATCCTTGAGGAATCGCCACACTGTCTTTCACAATGGTTGAACTAATTTACACTCCCACCAACAGTGTAAAAGTGTTCCTAGTTCTCTACATCCTCTCCAGCATCTGTTGTTTCCTGACTTTTTAATGATCACCATTAAACTGGCGTGAGATGGTATCTCATTGTGGTTTTGATTTGCATTTCTCTAATGACCAGTGATGATGAGCTTTTTTTCTTCTTCACTTTTTAATCAGCTTGAAGTGAATGCCTTGTTAGTTTTCCTACTAACGGTGCTAAACCTAGCAGTTTTAAAGACCTTCCTGTTGACCACAGTGCGCTCTTGGTTCTTGTAGGCAGGGAGCTGGCTTAGGACCTACATAGCATATTTGGAACAATGGCTTCTGGTTCTTTAAGTGTTAGAATTTGTGTGGCTGAGAAAAAAAAATAGTGATATTTTCCCTTTGCATGAATTAAATATTTTACCTGCAAAGTTGCTTGTCTTTTATAAATTATTTTTCTTATAAGTAATGCTACTTAAAATGCTAAACTTATTCCTTGTGAAAGTCTGTTCTATTATGATACAAAAATTGTAGATAGCTTTTATTGAAATAATATTTGACATTTTCCTCCACAGATTGTTCTTTAAAATATTTGCTTTGCCTAATAATGCCATGTAAAATTTATTTTTAGGGGGATAGTTCCTATGTGAAAGATCGCTGGTGTGTTTTTGATGGATTTATGGTCTTTTGCCTTTGGGTTTCTTTGGTGCTACAGGTAATTAAATATTTTTTAAATTACAAGCGGGTATTCTCCAAAATGGGAATTATTTTGCATTAAAAGTCTAAATAGAAATATGACAAAATATATATCAAATGTGATTGTGTAATTGCCTACAACATTTTATTTTATTTTTATTTTAACAGATGTGATTAATCTGTTTACTCTGACATATTTGAAATTTGAAAAATTAATTTTAATTGATACGTAATACTTGTATGTATTTATGGGGGACTGAGTGATATTTGATGTATACAAGGTGTAATGATCAAATCTGCATAATTAGCAATTTTATATCACCTCAAACATTTTATTGTTAGAAAAGTCAATAGCTGTAATATCTTAATTATTGTCAGTTATGTTTGTGAATTATTTCTCAATCAGAAACAAAAATCAATACTATAGAAAATTATTAGCTGTTAATCAGATATAAAATATATTCCCTGAAATGAAGGAAACAATGTGGAGTAATATTTCTGTATTTGTAAATAAAAAATTGAACTTAAAAATTTAAAGTCTAGTCTCCCCATATTTGGATAGGTATTAGCCAACATAAAATACTATATTGCAAATATTAAATGCTTTATTATAAGTGATGGGGAACGTACATTAAAAAGACTTACAGGACAGATTTGATTGGAAAATAAGTAGAATTAATTTCTGTGCATTCATTCAGACATGATTTTGCCTTTTAATTCAACTAAAGTTACTATATTCTATTGATTTGATTTGATCTGTTTTGATTTGATTGTGGTAAGAATGCCTAACATGAAATCTACTGTTTTAATGAATTTTAATTGTACAATAAATTATTGTTAACTATAGGTACAATGTTGTACAGGTCTCTAGAGTTCAGTCATCTATTCTTTATTTAAAAATTCAGAATTCAAAACTTCACAGCCCATTCTGCCAACTCATCATAGTGTTTGTTGATAAGCTTTCCTTTCATATTTTTGTAAAGTTCACCTCTCCCACAATTTAATTTCATCGCTCATATATTTTTTTAATCAGCTTTGTCAGGTTGAATTGTTTCTCACATTAATGTGTTCTTTTCCATTTAATAACTATTATGTGATTGACAAACATTTCAAATTATTATTTTGCCTGTTAGTAAATAGTGCAATTCTTTTTTAATATTTTAACCCTTTCTCTATTACTTTATTTTCTAGATATTCAAAAGCCTCCACTAAAGAACGTTATTAACAAGAAAGACAGCATACTTACTATATATTCTAAGTTGGCACTTCTTGTAACTAAAAACTGTCTTAACGAACGAGACAGGAAATGAACAAGATTAATGTTGTTCTTATTAGTTTATGTATTTGTTTCTGTTAAGATAGCTATAGCTTCAAAATATACTCAAAAGAAAGTGGATTTTGGTGGAAAATAATGTACGGCTAAATTCAGAGTAGAGGTGCACCTACTTATGCTGCTAACATCTGTATGTTCCATGACTATAAGCAATGCTAAGGGAAAATCCAACCTCATTTACCCATCTTTTAATTGTAGGTGTTTGAAATTGCTGATATAGTTGATCAGATGTCACCTTGGGGCATGTTGAGGATTCCACGGCCACTGATTATGATCCGAGCATTCCGGATTTATTTCCGATTTGAACTGCCAAGGACCAGAATTACAAATATTTTAAAGTGAGCACTGCTTTACAATAAGTTAAGAGGAAAAGTTTATGAAGTTTTTTGTAAGTTTTATGTACTTTACCTACTTTTGTTTCCCTAGGCGATCCGGAGAACAAATATGGAGTGTTTCCATTTTTCTACTTTTCTTTCTACTTCTTTATGGAATTTTAGGAGTTCAGATGTTTGGAACATTTACTTATCACTGTGTTGTAAACGACACAAAACCAGGGTAAGTTAATCTATTAACTGCATTTTAATCTAGTTGATTAACAAAGATATCTCTGTAATTTTCATGAGAATAACCTCTGTGTCAGATTTTTCAAACAGTGCTTATGCCCTCTTTGTTCTGTGTCTCTGCTTCCTCGGTATTGTTTTTGTCCAATTTTTATTTTATTTTATTTTATTTTTGAGATGGAGTCTCGCTCTGTCATGAGGCTGGGGTGCAGTGGCACGATCTCGGTTCACTGCAACCTCTGTGTCCCGGGTTCAAGCGTTTCTCCTGCCTGCCTCCCGAGTAGCTGGGACTACAGGCGTGCACCACCATGCCTGACTAATTTTTGTTTTGTCCAATTTTTAAAGACAAGTATTCAAGACAAGACAGATTGGAAAATGTAACCTGGTGGAAAAGTAGATTAAGCAAATGCAAAGTGTACATTTAGAAACCTTAGTGTGGCAAAATGGGGAGTGTGCTAACATAATAACATAAACCTAAAGCTTCACTGTGGAAGCTTTTCATATTAGAATGAGTTACATATTCGGGAAAAAAAGCTCATTTTTATTATTATTTACTTTTGTCATCATTCCCTAAAATAGTTTCCTAAATGATTATAACATCATTTCTAGACTAAACACTATTATCTGTTGCATTTGTCTGTTGTAGGGTTGGTGGGTAAGATACAATGTATGTACTTTAATTACCTATTATGTATTATGCAATAGAGCACCTGCCTCTTCTACTTGGCTGATCATTGTTAATATACAACTTCAGGGATGTGATGGCAGGAGAGAGCAGAGTGGGATGTTGGCCCCTGGATGGTCCAGAAGTGTCCCATTAGGTGTTAGCTAGATATAGAGTTTGGGGTTCCAAGCACAACCCAGAAGTGCAACAGATATGACAATGCCAGATTTCAGGGCAGCAGGGATTGGGGATAATACAATTGATTTTATACCTTGTATTCAAATCTTCACATAGGAATTTGTCTATTTATAAATGAAGAACTCATCCATAAATTACCGATTGAAAAATCTTGATTCAAATCATAGAAATTAGATTTAAAGCACTTTGTAAAATTCAAAAAGAGATTACAAGCAGCCATTCATCTTCAAAATATTTTTAATATATCAATATCTACTTACAAACCAATTGGGTATATAAGGATCATTGAGTTTAAAAATATTGAAAGGGTTATGTTGTGTTTTCTGCAGTTGGAGGATTTCTTTTTCATAAAGTCTGTATGCTTGTATATATACAAAGTAAATAAACCACAAATAAGTGAATATCTCCATGAGTATAGACATCATGATAAGCTTGGCTCAATTCCAACACTTTATTGTATGAGTTTGCATAAATTATTTAGGTTACTCCTCAATGAAGTAGATTAATAACAGGACATACTTTCTAGAGGCATCAGGAAGAGCAAATGAGGGAATGAATGTAAAGACAAGCAAAGTAACCAGCACATAGTAAAGGCATTCACTGTATGCCAGCTGTCATTATTTTGTTGTCATAAAGAGATATGTAAACACGCTTACATGCTGAGGTGGTAGGCATAAGTGTATCCTCCAAAATAGAGATAACATGGTTAAAAAAAAAGGAAAGAGCAATAAAGAAGACCAAAATTTAAACTTGTAAGAGTATGAAAGGAAAACATCTATGACTAACTCATGGCTATGTTATTTTACTGACAAAGTAACTAAATTAATTCTGAGTTTATTTCACATTTATAATGGTCATTTATTAGTCTCTCACAGAAATAAATTTAATAATTGAATTTCTAATTCATGCACAAACAGTATATGTATATTATGCAACTCTTAATACTTATATAATGTTCTAAAAACTAAAAGTGAATTTAGTTGTTTGCTGTTGCACCACCCCAAAGAATGTCAACTCCAAAAAGGTAGAGATTTTGTTTCTACATGTTTTCAGACCAGGAGGCATGTGCAAGTTTCTAAGAAAATATGAATGAATTCAGTAACTTCAAAACATCAGTATAATTTCACTGGTTAAATGTTAAACAGTAAAGCATAATCTATTAGTCGAGGCCTTAATTAATTTTATTTTTATTTAGAAGGCATGCGCCTCATACCTACTTAGAAATTTACCAGAGGGGGCTGTGCACTGTGGCTCACACCTGTAATCTCAGCACTTTAGGAGGCTGAGGAGGGTAGATAACCTAAGGTCAGGAGTTCCAGACCAGCCTGACCAATACGGTGAAACCCCTCTCTACTAAAAATATGAAAATTAGCCGGGCATGGTGGCACAGGCACCTGTAATGCCAGGAGGCACCTGTGATCGGGAGGCTGAGACAAGAGAATTGCTTGAATCCAGAAGGCGGAGGTTGCAGTGAGCTGAGATCGCGCCACTGCACTCCAGCCTGGACCACAGAGCAAGACTCCGTCTCAAAAAAAAAGAAAGAAAGAAATTTACCTTAGGTTCACAGAAGTGTGGACAGATACCATGCCTTCCTTGATTATCCATAGTATTATGTTGAAGTAAAGATCTCATTTTTTCTTGTTTTTTAATATAACTTTTATTTTTGCATGATGTGAGTGAATAATCTATTCAAAATTATTTTTAAAAGAAAAATACTGTTGCTACTAACCCCACTCCCAATCTTCATTATTATTGTTCAAAATAGCCTTGGAAAATAACTTTTTGATAACCATTTTCTGGACATATTATTATTTTCCCCTATTATTGAAATTATGTCTCTACTTTAACCACTTTATTGAGATTTTGGTGAATATAAAAATCTTTACATATTTATTATATATGTCTTGAGGGAACTATTTCCTTTTTCTGTCAGAATTAAATCCAGAGAGTAAGTTATTGCATTTATTATTCTACTTCCTGAAAATTATGATCCTTCTCAAATTAACTTGTGTATTTCTTATGAGGAACTTCCTGAAAATAATGATCCTCCTCAAATTAATTTGTGTATTTCTTATGAGGTACAGGTCAAGATGTAGTCTTAACTTAGTGGTTGGAATGGACATCGGTATCTTAGGAGAAGCTCTCAGTATTTCCGTTAAGTGGGATGTGAGCTGTAGAGTTTTCAAAGTGAGGAAGTTACCTTTAATTCCTATAGTGCCAAGAGTTTTTGATCATTGATGTATGCTAAATTTTGTCCAGTGCTTTTCCGTTTTGTTCTGTTAATGTAATGAATTACACGATTGACTTTTTAAATAGAAACCAATCTTGCATTTCTGGTATATTGCTAATTTGGTCATATTGTATTCCTCTTTATACATTGGAAGATTTGATTTGCTAATGTTTTTGTTACAAATTATTGCATCTTTGTTCACAAGGAGCATTATTTTTAGGTTTTTTAAATTGAAATATCTTTACCGGGTTTTGAAATCCGGGTAATGCTGTCCTCATAAAACAAGTGGAACATGTTTCCAAGGGATAATATAAGATTCATATTCTTTCTTTCTTAAATGTTTGATAGAATTCATGAGTAAAACTCAGGGCCTGAAATTTTCTTTGTGAGAACGTTTTTCATTACAAATTAAATGTATTCAACTGACAGAGCTATGGAGTTGTTATCTTTCTTGTTCTGTTAAGTTGGTAAATTTTGCTTTTCAAAGAGCTTACCTATTTTTATAGTTTGTCAATATTGCATAATGTTTGTACAAATGCCCTCTGATTATCTTTTGAATGTCTGATTATCTTTTTAACATCTGTAGAATAGTGGTAATAAGCCATTTTTTCCTGACATTGATAATTTGTACCTTTCTCTCCGTTTTTTTATGTCTTCTCAATTGTATTAATCTTTTCACACACACACAAGAATCTTTGCCCTATTTAATGTTCTCTATTGTTAGTCTGTTTTTCATGTTGATTTTTTATCTTCATTATTTCCTTATTTCTGCTTTTTAGTTTTTGTTTTCTTTTTCATCTTTCATAAAATGAAGGTATATAGACATCTTTTAACATTTTTCTAATACAATAATTTAAAAATATAATTTTCCTCTAAGCACTGTTTTAGCCTCTAAGCACTGTTTTAGCTGCATTTCCAAAATGTTGATATGTTGTATTTTTATTATTATTCAATTCAAATATTTTCTAATATATGTGATTTCTCCTTTGACCTGTAGGTTATTTAGAAGTGCATTTTTAGAAGGATGAGATTTTCTAAAAATGTTATTTGGGTGCATAATTTTATTCTGTTGTGGTCAGACAATAGTCCCTGTGAAATTTCAGCCTTTTGAAATTCATTAGGAATCATTTTAAGGACCAGTATATGGTCTGAATTGGTGAAAATTCCATGAGAATTTGAAAAGAAAAAAGTGAAATCTGCAGTTTTTGAGTATAATATCTATAAATGTCACCAAAGTCAAGTTGGCTGATAATTTG
The DNA here is from genome assembly GCF_028858775.2 of Pan troglodytes. Classification (NCBI taxonomy): domain Eukaryota; kingdom Metazoa; phylum Chordata; class Mammalia; order Primates; family Hominidae; genus Pan; species Pan troglodytes. The sequence goes on along the minus strand of NC_072412.2, from coordinate 106,978,989 downwards.
TTCTGGGTATTTCTATCCTTCTTGGTTTTTAAAATCAGGGTTGTTCTAGCAATTGCTGAGAGAGCACTATTCAATTTTCTAGACATGACAGAAATTTTCAGTCTCTCTTATTTTTGTCAGTTTTTGCTTTCTATAATTTTCAACTTTAATTAGGCGCATAACGTGTCATTGTATCTTTCAGATGGGCTGACCTTTTTATCATCATGAATTTTGAATTTTTTTCCTAATTAGCTTCGGGATGCCAGGGTATATGATGGGTCAAGAACATGACGTTTCAAATTTTTCAATAATCATAACTCTAAAGTAATGTGTAACTCTAAAATAATTTATTTAATCATCTTTTACCTTATTAATCAATTGATTTGTTCCCACAATTACTTACGTGTACTTTAGACCATTCCTGGATTGACAGTAAAAGGGAGCACATGACAAATTCTTAGTTTTAGAGCATGGGCTGCACAATCCTGAGCCCAGCCTGGTGGTGATGAAATTAAGCCCAGTACTAAGAGCGTAAATGAAGAAGAAACTCAGTAGTAAGAGAGTGTGGACCAACTGGTCAGATGCTCTAATCAGCAACTCTCATTCCACTGTCAAAACCTTGGAGATTTTGTATGTTTTTTAAATAGGTGAAGTGAATCAAGTGGTGCCTACCAAATTTATTTTGTCCTCTGCATCAGTGCGTGGCATACAACATTAACAACGCGAAGCAACTAACTCCTATAAGCTATTTTGGGGGAATAGAGGATGGTACAAATATCACAACTTTACAGCAAATATTACAACTCCTTCAAAACACTTCAAAACACAGTTTGGCAGTTTTTAAAAAAATAAAAATAAAAGAGTTGATCAAGCTGGGTACAGTGGCACACACCTGTAATCTCAGCACTTTGGGAGACTGAGGTGGGATGATCACTTGAGCCCAGGAGTTTGAGACTAGAGTGAGCTATGATTGCATCACTGCACTCCAGCCTGGGTGATAGAGTGAGACCCAGTCTCTAAGAAGTAAAAATGAAAGAAAGAAAAAAAGTTGAACAGGCACCTGCCACATCTCATTTATTCCACTCCAGGTATTTAACCAAAATAAATAAAAATGTATGTCCATAGAAAGATTTACACATGAATGCCTGCAGCAACTTTATTCATAGTACTCCAAACTGGTGACAACCCAAATTTCCATCAACAGATAGATAAACTAATGATGGTATATCCATATAATAAATGCTGTTTAATAATAACAAATAATGAACTATTGATGTATACAGCATCTTGGATAAATCTCAAAATAATTATGATGACTGAATAAAGCCAGATTTAAAAAGAGGACATGTTCTATTATTCCATTTACATAAAATTCTAGAAAATGCAAACATCTTTAATGATAGAAAAGAAATCAGCAGTTGCCTAGTGATAAAGGTGGTGGTGGGAATTAAGGGATTACAAAGGGGCCTCAAGAAACCTTTGGGGTTTATTGACATGTTCATTATCTTGACTGTGCTTCTGTACATGTGCCAAAACTTATCAAACTCTACACTTTTGTATGTGCAGTTTATGTTATGTCAGTTACACCTACTGAAACTGCTTAAAATGTCTCAGTGTGAAGTAGAAATCTAATTTTTCATATGGTTAAGCAATTGTGCCTGCACTATTTATTGTGTACTATTACCCACTGAGTTTAGTTTCACCTGTCTCATTCACTAATTCCCTGTCTATACATGGGTCTGTTCCTATGGGGCTCTGTTGTGCTTCACTGGTCTATTGGACTATCTCTTTGCCAATATCACACTCTGAAAGTCTTTCAAATTACAATCTGGCTTTACACATGGGGTCATATTTCCAGCTTTCAGCTTTACATGGGCTCAAGACCTGGTCTTCCGCCTCATGTGGGCATTAAAACCCAGGCATTAGCTCCCATTCATAACACTATGTCAACTCATGTTCCTTCTGTTCCTACTCATTTACTGCTTTCCTTCTTATGTTTTGACATTTTGGAATGCAGTTTTTTTTATTGTGAGCCTAAATGCGGAGTTTTTAATGCTATCTATTTGTTTGTAGTGGAAGGAGTTGAATTTGGTGTAGTCCATCTTGCCATAACCAGGACTCACATCCATAGCTATTTTTTTTTCTATTTTTGTCTAAGGTCCTTGAGGACATGTATGAGAAAGGGGAAGAGGATATTGTGTTATAGTCATCTTTTTATCCTTACTACCTAGTATTCTAACACAGAATAAATAATTAGTAACTATTTATTGAAGGCATGGTTGAGAACATATTCTATTTAGACAGATAATATTAACATGATGACAAATTGATAAAGAAGATGAAATAAAAAAGAAACAGAGAAAAGTAAGTTGTTAAAAGCAGGAAAGGAGAAATGCCTAAAAAATAGAAAAACAAAGTTTAAGCAGAAAGAAGCAGTGAATTAGTTCATATATGGAGTAAGAAAATTGAAGCAAGTGGTGAGTAAGGGAGTTGACTGTGTGGGTGAGGGAAGAGACAAATGCATGGAAGAAAATCTGTAGGTAGTTGGATTTATTTTTTTTAGTGTATGTAGGCTGTAGAATATGCCTAGATTGTTCTATGAGTGAATATGAAAATGGAAAAAGATATTGTGTGGGTTGGAGACAATCAATATGGAGATGAAGAACAGGGAAATCTTCTGGATAAGAAAGCAGCTGTGTAGTACTGCAGTGGGTACAGAGGCTGGCTTCAAATTACTGTTTTATTAAAACCAAGTCAGAATGTGAGAGTTATAAAACTTGTAAATGCAGCTAGAAGATCAGGCATTATGCTGGCAAACGAAAGCTCATATTGGCACATAAATGATCACAGAAATTGAGAACAGATACACGAATGTCTTCTGAACTCATGACCCTAGAGTTGCTTCAGTAAGTATTCTTTGCTAGTTCCACGCTGTATTTGGTACCAAGAAAAGAATGATACTGAAAAAATGCATGAAAACATGCCTTGTGATCTAAATATTAGCTCCAGCTCATTACTTTATCCTAAAAATGAAGTTCACCATGAAAAATTTCATAAATGTTGACAGAATGCTTAGTTACCTGAGACATAGCCATTACGGTGAAATGGCTGCATTTTTCTCTTTCCCATATGTATAAAACCTGCCTAGTAGCATACACACACACACACACACACACACACACACACATTTATTTTGTCTTCTTTTTATGTGACTCTTTGTTTACTATTTGAGAAGAAAATGCTTAACTAGCCACATGGTAGTAATGTTGCTCATAATCACAACTGTTATAGCTTTGATGATTCATTTCAAGAATCTATCAATAATATCTTTTTTGTTGTTGTTTTTTTGAGACAGACTCTCACTCTGACACCCAGGCTGGAGTGCAGTGGCATGATCTCAGCTTACTGAAACATCCATCTCCCAGGTTCAAGAGATTCTCCTGCTTCAGCCCCCCAAGTAGCTGGGACTACAGGCGTGTGCCACCACACCCGGGTAATTTTTGTATTTTTAGCAGAGACAGGGCTTCATCATGTTGGCCAGGCTGGTCTTGCACTCCTGACCTCAAGAGATCTGCCTGCCTCAGCCTCCCAAAGTGCTGGGATTAAAGGCCTGAGCCACCATGTCCAGCCTTATTTTTTAAAAAAAATTCAGTTCAATATTACTGCATTTTAAAGCCCCACACATAAGCAGAAAAACTGTCAGCACCATTTTACCGTTACTATTAGCCCAGACATAAATGTAGTTTTACTCTTAGAGACTCAAGAAATATCCAAACTCAAAATAAAACAGAAAATGTTAATTGATTTGAAAATTTTTAAACTTTTTTGTTTCCTTTTGTAGCCTCTAAACTATGACTTTTTTTGCTGCTATAAAGACACATGCACACGTAGGTTTATTGCAGCACTATTCACAATAGCAAAGACTTGGAACCAACCCAAATGTCCAACAATGATAGACTGGATTAAGAAAATGTGGCACATATACACCATGGAATACTATGCAGCCATAAAAAATGATGAGTTCATGTCCTTTGTAGGGACGTGGATGAAATTGGAAATCATCATTCTCAGTAAACTATTGCAAGAACAAAAAATCAAACACCGCATATTCTCACTCATAGGTGGGAAGTGAACAATGAGAACACATGGACACAGGAAGGGGAACATCACACACCGGGGCCTGTTGTGGGGTGGGGGGAGGGGGCAGGGATAGCATTAGGAGATATACCTAATGCTAAATGATGAGTTAATGGGTGCAGCACACCAGCATGGCACATGTATACATATGTAACTAACCTGCACATTGTGCACATGTACCCTAAAACTGAAAGTATAATAATAATAAAATAAAATAAAATAAATTTTTAAAAGTCAAAAAAAGAATTCCCTGTGTAAGAACATTCAAAGTGAAAGGAGCATCATAGGGAAAAGACAAACCGTGAAAGCAGAGAAATAGGAGACGCCACATCAAGACACCACCATGCTTACAAGTTGGCACTTTATTCTGAAGACCATAATGAACTGCCAAAGAAGCTGAAACCTAAAATAAAATTATTGTTTTTACATATAAAGATGATTTTTCACATCTATATTTATGATCTCACCTTTTAAATCAGTATCTACTTTTGAAAATGTACATGTAACCTTCAACATATACACAGAAAATAAGATAAACCAATTTATATAGTTTTGTTTCAATCCTGCACAATTAGAGTTGATTTTTACTCCATATTTAGATTTCCAGAATCCCAGCTCATTAGTTTAATATTTATTAAGCATAAAAGCTTTAAGACCTAGAATGCATGGGACATGGAATTAAGCACTAGGGATAAAAGAGGAAGAAAAAAATAGGTCATGTCCTGGAGGAGCTCACACTTGAGGCAGCCAAAGATTAATTACCTTAGGCATTGATTAGTAATAATAATAATAATTAGTTAGAAAGTGTTATCAGATCTCAAAAAAGAGAGAAAATGTGAGTTTTGTAGTCTTTGTAAAGAATATGACCTTTGAGCAAACTCTAGAATTAGGAATGGAGGGTTTGAATTGGAAATTAAGGCAGGATAATACCTTTCAGATGAAACAATGTAATAGAGTAATAGGATGTATAATAGAATGCTGGCCCCAAACTGGGATGGTAGATTTAAGTTGTGAATTTCTTTCTACAACTACAGAGTCCATTGAATAAATACAACTTTATATATTAAAATAAAAAAATAAAAGAGAAATTCTGTCATTTGGAATAACAGGAATGAATCTAGAGGACATTATGCTAAGTGAAATAAGCCAGGCACAGAAAGATCAATACTGCATGATCTCACGCATATGTGGAATCCTAACCAGTTAATTCCTTGAAGTAGAGAGGACAATGGTGGCTACCAGGGGCTGCGGCGGGAAGGAGATGGGGCTGCAAGGGAATGAGGAGTTGCTGATCAAAGGGTACAAAGTTTCAGCTAGGCAGTAAGAGTAAGTTTTGAGATCCATGCACAACAGGGTGACAATGGTCAATAATAATGCGTTATATATTTCAACATAACTAAGGAAGTAAATTTCAAATGTATCATCACAAAAAAGTTAAGTGATATGATGGATATATTAATTGGCCCGATGTAACCATTATGTCTTGTATACATATATCAAAACATCACATGGTGCTGCATTAAAGTAATACAATTATGATTTGTCAATTAAAATACTATTATTTAAAAAATGTATTATACACATCTCCGAGTCACATATTAAGCTAAGGTCTGATGGCTGTGTTTTCAGCAATCAGTGTTACCAGCTACTGCCGTGACCTCATTTCTCTTAATCATTTAAGAGAAACGATTAAGAGAAATTGTTAACAATTGTTCCAAGTTCTGCCTAATTGATTTGCATGTATTGTAGCCTAATCATGACAGAGATTTCAGACCAGAAACTTGCATATCTTGGGTTTCATAGTTGACCTCCAGAACTGATTGTGTTTAATATGTGAGGCAAACAAGGTAAAGAAGCAACACAATATATACAGTTTTGCTTTTAAATGGAACTTAGTTCTTGTAAGGCCCAATAGCAGGAAATCTTAGTTATGTCTTCAGTAGCAGTACTAGTAAAGCCTTAGATTCTTCTCTGTTAATGAATGGAGACCTAAGGCAATTATGAAAAGAGTAATGAGATTTGACTAAGCAAAGCAGCTCATTTCCTAAAGAAAGTTGAGGAGAGCAATGGCTTGTAGCAGAAACAGGTGTTGTGAAATACCAACTGTGATGGCAGAAATCTCCCCGAAGCTGGAACAGGAATGTTTAAAAATGAGCTGGCAGGTTAAATAGAAAAGATGAAGACTTACCTGACACCTTATTATCATTCCTGAAAAAGAAGGGAAACATATTCATAGCTCGGTATCAAATAATGAAATCTTATTTCCAAGAGTGAGATAATTAGAAAAACTTTAAGGTAAGTAAGTGTAACCATTAAATATATAAAAGTTTAATATAGAGAGAGCAGGATTCAAACAGGAACTCAGGAACATATTCGCGATGGCTGGACCACTAGCTTTAAGCCCAGAGGTAGGGTGATCACACATCACAGATGCCCAGGACAATCTTGGCTTATCCCTACTGTTTCAAAGTAATCACTAACAGCCTGTTATTCGATTTTAAGGAATCTCAATGTAGACAATGCATTTTATGGTCACCTTGCCCAGGGGAAGTTTATAGAACTTGGTATTTTATAAAATATCACCAAGAGTTGAATTAGAGATAATATAAAGTTGGATTTTTTTGCAGTTTGCTCTTGCTGGTCCAAATACATTTTAAATTTATTAAAATAAATACATTAAAATTTATTAACTAAATTAAAATTTATTTGTCATTTGTATTCTTTAGGGTACTTGGCAAATAAGTGAAGTATTGTCTTATAAATTTTGTTGACAAAATAAAGAGGTTTTTTCATGGAATGCTATGCAGCCATGAGAAAGAATGAGACTATGTCCTTTGTAGCAACATGAATGAAGCTGGAGGCCGTTATCCTAAGCAAACTAACACAGGAAGAGAAAACCAAATACCGCTTGTTCTCACTTATGAATGAGAGCTAAACACTGAGTACATACAGACACAAAGAAGGCAACAACAGACACTGGGGCCTACCTGAGGGTGGAGGGTGAGAGGAAGGTGAGGACTGAAAAACTACCTATTGGGTGCTATGCTTATTAGCTGAGTGGCAAACAATCTGTACGCCACGCCCGCATGACACACAGTTAACCTATATAACAAACCTGCACATGTATCCCTGAATCTAAAATAAAAGTTAAAAGAAAAAGAAATACAAATAGAAACATACTGGAATTTAGAACATTGATTTTTAATTTCTAAGGACTTTATCAAGAGACAGTTTTGTAGAATATGTAAAATCATAATTGCCCCAAATTCATGCAACGGTCTATGACGTCTTCTTGATTCCTGTGTATTTATTTATTTACATATGTTTATTGACACAATAGATGTAAGTATTTTTGGAGTACATATGATATTTCGATACATTCATGTAAGGCATAATAATCAAATCAGGGCAATTGGCATATCCATCACCTGAAACATTTTTCTTAATACTGGGAACACTAGAATTATTCTCTACTAGCTATTTTGAAATATGTAATAGATTACTGTTTACTATAGTCACCCTACTGATTTATCAAACGCTTAGGTCTTATTTCTTTTATCTGACTGTATTTTTGTACCCATTCACCAACCTTTCTTCATCCAACCCTGGCCTTTACCCTTCCCCTTCTCTGGTAACAACCAATCTACTTTCTATCTTCATAAGATCCACTTACTTAGGGCCTAAATAGGAGTGAGATCATGTGATATTTGTCTTTCTGTGCTTGGCTTATTTCTTTTAACATAATGACCTCAAGTTCTGTCCATGCAGCTGCAAACGTCAGGATTTCACTCATTTTTATGGCTGAATAGTATTACACTGTGTGTGTGTATATATACATATCACATTTTCTTTATCCATTTATCCATTGGTGGGCAGTTAGGTTGATTCTGTATTTGGCTATTTGGAATAGTGCTGCAGTCAACATGTGAGTGCTGCTATCTCTTCAATATATAGATTTCCTCCCTTTTGGATATATCCCCAATAGTGAAATTGCTGGATCATAGAGTTGTTCCATGTTTGGTTTTTTTCAGTCCGTACTGTTTTTCACAGTGGCTGTCAAAATTTGCATTCCCACCAACAGTGTATGAGTGTTCCTGTTTCTCTGCATTCTCACCAGCACTCACTGTCTTTTTCATAAAAGCCATTTTAACTTGGGGTGACATGATATTTCACTGTAGCTTTTATTTGCATTTCCCTGATGATTAGTGATGTTAACTATTTTTATATACCTATTTGCCATTTGTGTGTCTTCTTTTGAGAAATGTCTATTCAGATTTTTTGCCCATTTCTTAATCAGATTATTAGATTTTTCCCATTGAGTTATTTGAGTTCTTTATATATTCTGGTTATTAATCCTTTGTCAGTTGAATCATTTGCAGACATTTTCCCTTATTCTGTGGGCTGTCACTTCAATCTGTTGATTGTTTCCTTTGCTGTGCAGAAGTTTTGAGCTTAATGCAATTCCATTTATCTATTTTTGCTTTAGTTGCCTGTGCTTTTCAGATTTTGCCCCCCCAAAAATTTGCCCAGTCCAGTGTCCTGGAGCATTTACCCAATGTTTTCTTCTAGGAGTTTCATAGATTCAGTTCTTAGATTTAAGTCTTTAATCCTTTATTATTTGATTTTTATATGATGAGAGGTAGGAGCATAATTTTATTCTTCTGCACATGGATATCCAGTTCCCCCAGCACCATTTGTTGAAGAGACTGTCCTTTCCTTAATGTTCTTGACACCTTTGTCAAGAATGAATTGGCTGTAAAAGCATGTATTTATTTCTGGGTTCTCTATTCCATTCCATTGGGATATTTTCTGCTTTTTTACCAGTACCATGCTGGTTTGGTTGCTATAGCTTTGTAGCATATTTTGAAGTCAGTTAGTGTGATGCCTCCAGCTTTGTTCTTTTTGCACGAGATTGCTTTGGCTATTCAGAATCTTTTGTGTTTTAATATAAATTTTAGGATAGTTTTTTATATTCCTGTGAAGAATGTCATTGGTATTTTGATAGAGATTGCATTGAAACTGTAGATTGCTTCGGGTAGTGTTGACATTTTAACAATATTGATTCTTCCAATTCATGAACATCTAATATCTTTCCATTTTTTGTGTCCACTTCAATTTCTTTCATCAGAGTGTTATAGTTTTCATTGTAGAGATCTTTCACTTGTTTAGTCACAATTATTCCTAGGCATTTTAAATTTTTTAATAAATATTGTAAATGGCATTGCTTTCTTGATTTATTTTTCAGATTGTTCACTGTTGGTGTATATAAATGCTATTAATTTTTGTATGTTGGTTTTGTATCCTGCAATTTACTGAGTTTGCTTATCGTTTCTAACAGTTTTTGGTGGAGTCTTTAGGATTTGCTAAGTGTAAGATCATGTCGTCTGCAAATGAGGATAATTTTATTTCTTCTTTCCAATTTGGATGTCGTTTATTTCTTTCTGTTATCTGATTGCTCTGGCTAGAACTTCCAGTAGTATGTTGAATAAATCTGATGAAAATGGGCGTCCTGATCTTGTTCCAGATCTTAGCAGAAAGGCTTTCCATTTTTCCGCCTTTGGTATGATGGTAGCCATGGGGTTGTCAAATATGGTCTTTATTGTTTTGAGGTATACCCCTTTTATACTCAATTTTTTAGTGTTTTGATAATGAAGAGATGTTGAATTTTACCAAATGCTTTTTCTGCATCTATTGAAATAATAACATGGTTTTTGTTCCTGGTTTATTTATGTAATGTATCATGTTTATTGATTTCCATATGTTAAGCCATCCTTTCATTTCTGGGAGGTTAAATAATATGTCCAGATGGTAAGTAAGAAAGCCAGGATTTTAACTCAAGTCTAACTTCCAAGCCTATGTACGTTTTACCATTTGAGAAACTTCTGTATTTTAATTCTACATTCATAAACCTATAGGCACATAGAGATCCACATCCATATGTATAAACTGTTTATAATATATGTAGTATAATTTCGACATTAAAGTTTTTATTAAGTCTGGTTTCTATCCCTATGTATATGTTATGTTTCATGGGATTCGACTTCATCTAAATCTATAAACTAGTGATATATTATATGTTTTTAGTACTATCTATATATCTCTTTTAAAATTGTTCTGCACGTTGATCTCCAAGATGTGAACCACCTGAGGTGCCAGAAACCAGCCTTTCATATGATAATAATATTAATAAAGTAAATATAAGAATATATTTCAGAATAAATTAAACTTTCAGATGAAAATTAATACCAGCATGATTTTTACCAGAATAGCAAAAGTGTTTGTGAGAGTCTTCAGTATACAAAAAGAAAACCATGCAGTTTGAATGGGGATCTAAAAGAAATGTAACTTATTTTGATCAATCTTTTGATCATATGTTTACTTCCCAAAAAGAAGATAATGTAATATTATAGGTTATAAGATTCTTATTATTAGTGGTAAATAACTTTTATTGAACAATTGCTGTATGTTATTTTCTCACTTAATACTTATAACAACCCGATAAGTTATGTTCCATTTTTACACTGTATATTACAGCCAAGGAAATTGAAGCTGAGTAAAGTTAAATAAAGTGGCTGAGATGAAACAGCTTGTATCAGAAGCAAGACTAGACCCATTTCTCCCTCACACTGCTTTCTATGCTTTCAGTTGTAACTTGTTCAGTGTATGAGATAATCTTCCTTCAACATGTGTATCCAAAATGTTTGAATAAAATATTTAGTTTTCCTTTAGTTACAAGGAGCCTATTCTTAAAAGACAAGTTCTCAGTGGGACACATGAGTAAGTGGTTAATTACGATTGCTTATTTTAAGACTGAATTCTAAAGGCATGCACTGGAACTTCTGAACATCCTCTGTGAGTGTGGAATGAGGAGCTCTACCTATTCAGTCCCTCACAAATAGTGTTTACTGTAGCCGCCTCCATAGAATCGATATTTACTATCACTTTTGTATCTCAGGTTCCACCCAACCAGCTTGGTTTTCCCCATGATAGAAACCATAATAAGTATGCATAACTGCAGCAGCACCACGAGTAAATTTTGAAAATTAATTTTTAGGATGAAATCTCTTTGGTAAAGAAAATCACCTGGCAAAAGTTGTAAAAAATACTGATTCCAAGCCACATTTGTGATTCGTATTTTTAGGCAAGGCTGAGATTCTCAGAATTGGCCAGGTTAGAAATCAATCATTTAAAATTTTAGTTTTGCAATTAAACTCCAAAAGATATGTTATAGAGTAGAACACAAAATTACATGGCTTTTTAAAAAAATAGACCTTGAGTCTTCAAAGAAATGTTAGTCTTCTAGCTAGCTGCTTACTGCCCTGCCCAAGGGTAGCATGCCTGTCCTCTTCCCTTAAGACTATTTCCCCAGAAATGTCCAAGGAGCACCAGAGGTAATTAGAGCCTCCTGTCTTTCCTGCAAAGAGGCAGGTATGTCTTTGTTTTCTGGGACGGACAACCATCTCAATTTTATTTATTTAGTGACTCTTACATGTTCTTATTTCTAGAGATTGAATTGGGCTGGTGTACTTTGTGGTTGAGTGTGGTTGGAGTCGTCAGGGGCATTGGCACTTTTAAAATCCCTCACTGACTTTACTTTTCGTGTTCACATCATTGGGGAGTTTGTAAATCCATTCTTTCATTGCTATAAAGAAATACCTGAAACTGGCAGGGCACGGTGGCTCATGCCTGTAATCCCAGCACTTTGAGAGGTCAAGACGGGCAGATGACTTGAGACTAGGAGTTCGAGACCAACCTGGGCAATATGGTGGAACCCCATCTCTACTGAAAATACAAGAAATAGCTGGGAATGGTACTGTGCACCTGTGATCCCAGCTACTTGGGAGGCTGAGGCACAAGAATCGTTGGAGCTGGGAGGTGAGGGAGGTTGCAGTGAGCCGAGATCATGCCACTGCATTCTAGCCTGGGTCACAGAGTGAAACTCCATCGAAGGAAGGAAGGAAGGAGAGAGAGAGAGAAAGGAAGAGAGGAAGACAGGAAGAAAGAGAAAGAAAGAAAGAGAAAAGAAAGGAAAGAAAAAGAGAAAGAGAAAGAAAAGAAAGAGAAAGAAAGAAAGAAAAAGAAAGAGAAAAAGAAAAACTGAGACTGGGTATCTTATTTCTTTTATTACATTTTTGAGTCCTATATTTGTATCATACAGAATGAGTTCTGTATATTTTTCAGATGGAAAAGAAATATTGACTTAAAAGGTACCTCTCAAATTTTAATGTGTGCAATAAACTGGAGATCGTGTTAATGTAGATTATTTTTTCAGAAGATCTGGAAGAAAGCCTCAGTTTCTGAATTTTTAACAAGCTCACCAGTAATGTCAATGTTTTTGGCCAAAGAAGAATATGTTGTCAAAAATTCAGTAAGTGGAAGAGCCTGTGTTTCTTTTTCTAGTTTTTCTGGCGTGTAAACAAAGATGAGAGTTTTCATTTACCAAAGACAGATATATGCAAAGAAAACCTAAGAAAGTTGGGCAGCTGCCAGATTAAATGTGATGGTTTATGCACATCAGCTGCATATAGATACCTAATAATTAAGAGAAAAATAATTAACTCTGTAGTGCGACAGTCTGTCAGAGAGCTCTTTAACCTAGTGAATCATAAACGTTAACTGCGCTAGGACAAATTTTTATGATGTGCTTATGCACACAGAAGGACGCAGCATCACTGCTGTGATATTGCCCCCTCAAAAGTACATTATAGTCTAAATTTAACCATAAAGAGACATCAGTTTTATGCGAAGTTCAAGATACACGTATCTTTCATGTTCTGTAATTTGTAATGTTGATTTTAAGTAGTCTTTAGCACCCTAGGGAGCAAGTATCTCCTAATAATTTTTTTCAGAACTTTCTGGGTAATAAATGCCATCCTGTTAAATAAGTATTTTCTACTTTTTTTCCTGCTTTGTATCCGTTTATTCACTTTTTTGCTTTTTAAAAAATTTTTACTTTAAGTTGTGGGATACATGGGCAGAATGTGCAGGTTTGCTACATAGGTATACGTGTGCCATGGTGGTTTGCTGCACCTGTCAACCCATCATCTATGTTTTCAGCCCCGCACGCATTAGCTATTTGTCCTAATGCTCTCCCTCCCCCTGCCCCTCACCCCCCGACAGACCCCAGTATGTGTTGTATGTTCTCATTGTTCAACTCCCACTTATGAGTGAGAACATGCGCTGTTTGGTTTTCTGATCCTGTGTTAGTTTGCTGAAGGTGATGGCTTCCAGCTTCATCCATGTCCCTGCAAAGGATATGATCTCATTTCTTTTTATGGCTGCATAGTATTCCATGGTATATATGTCCTACATTTTCTTAGTCCAGTCTATCCTTGATGGGTATTTGGGTTGGTTCCATGTCTTTGCTATTGTAAATAGTGTTGCAATAAACATACGTGTACATGTATCTTTATAGCAGAATGATGTATATTCTTTTGGGTGTATACCCAGTAATGGGATTGCTGGGTCAAATTTTATTTCTGGTTCTAGATCCTTGATGAATCATCACATTGTCTTCCACAGTGGTTGAACTAATTTACATTCCTACCAACAGTGTAAAAGCGTTCCTATTTCTCCACATCCTCGCCAGCATTTATTGTTTCTTGACTTTTTAATAATCGCCGTTCTGACTGGCGTGAGATGGTACTGCATTGTGGTTTTGGTTTGCATTTCCCTAGTGATCAGTGGTGTTGAGCTTTTTTTCATGTTTTTTGGCTGCATAAATGTCTTCTTTTGAGAAGAGTCTGTTCATATCCTTTGTTCACTTTTTGATGGGGTTGTTTCTTTTTTCTTGCAAATTTGTTTACATTTCTTATAGGTTGTAGATATTAGACCTTTGTCAGATGGGTAGATTGCAAAAATTTTCTCCCATTCTGTAGGTTGCCTGTTCACTCTGATGATAGTTTCTTTTGCTGTGCATAAGCTCTTTAGTACTTCTAGTTTAATTAGATCCCATTTGTCTATTTTGGCTTTTCTTGCCATTGCTTTTAGCATTTTCATCATGAAATCACTGTCCATGTCTATGTCCTGAATGGTATTGCCTAAGTTTTCTTCTAGGGTTTTTATGGTTATGGGTTTAACATTTAAGTCTTTAATCCATCTCGATTTAATTTTTGTCTAAGGTATAAGGGGTCCAGTTTTAGTTTTCTGCACATGGCTAGCAAGTTTTCTCAGCACCATTTATTAAATAGGGAATCCTTTCCCCACTGCTTGTTTTTGTCAGGTTTTTCAAAGATCAGATGGTTGTAGATGCGTGATGTTATTTCTGAGGTCTCTGTTCTGTTCCATTGGTCTATATGGCTGTTTTGGTACCAGTGCCATGCTGTTTTGGTTACTCTAGCCTTGTAGTATAGTGTGAAGTCAGGTAACATGATGCCTCCAGCTTTGTTCTTTTTCCTAAGGATTGTCTTGGTTATACAGGCTCTTTTTTGGTTTCATATGAAATTTAGGGTAGTTTTTTTCTAATTCTGTGAAGAATGTCAATGGTAGTTTGATGGGAATAGCATTGAATCTATAATTTATTTTGGGCAGTATGGCCATTTTCATGATATTGATTCTTCCTATCCATGAGGATGGAATGTTTTTCCATTTGTTTGTGTCCTCTCTTATTCCCTTGAGCAGTGGTTTGTAGTTCTCCTTGAAGAGGTCCTTCACGTCCCTTGTAAGTTGTATTCCTAAGTATTTTATTCTCTTTGTAGCAATTGTGAATGGGAGTTCATTCATGATTTGGCTCTCTGCTTGTGTATTTTTGGTGTATAGGAATACTTGTGATTTTTGCACATCCATTTTGTATCCTGAGATTTGCTGAAGTTGCTTCTCAGGTTAAGGTGTTTTCGGGCTGAGATGATGGGGTTTTCTAACTATGGAATCACGACATCTGGAAACAGAAAATTTCACTTCCTCTCTTCCTATTTAAATACCCTTTATTTCTTTCTCTTGCTGTGGCCAGAACATCCAATACTATGTTGAATAGGAGTGGTGAGAGAGGGCAACCTTGTCTTGTGCCAGTTTTCAAAAAGAATGCTTCCAGCTTTTTCCCATTCAGTATGATATTGGCTGTGGGTTTGTCACAAATAGCACTTATTATTTTGAGATATGTTCCATCAATACCTAGTTTATTGAAAGCTTTTAGCATGAAGAGTTGTTGAATTTTATCAAAGGCCTTTTCTGCATCTATTGAGAATCATGTGGCTTTTGTCTCTGGTTCTGTTTATGTGATGAATTACGTTTATTGATTTGTGTATGCTGAACCAGCCTTACACTTCAGGGATGAAGCTGACTTGATTGTGGTGGGTAAGCTTTTTGATGTGCTGTTGGATTCGGTTTGCCAGTATTTTATTGAGGATTTTTGCATTGATGTTCATCAGGGATATTGGCCTGAAGTTTTATTTTTGTCGTTGTTGTGTCTCTGCCAGGTTTTCGTATTGGGATGATGCTGACCTCATAAAATGAGTTAGGAAGGAGTCCCTCCTTTTCAATTCTTTTGGAATAGTTTCAGAAGGAATGATACCAGCTCCTCTTTGTACCTCTGGTAGAATTTGGCTGTGAATCTGTCTGTTCCTGGGCTTTTTTTGGTTAGTAGGCTGTTAATTACTACCTCAATTTCAGAACTTGTTATTGGTTTATTTAGGGAGCCAGCTTCTTGGGAGGCTGTGTGTGTCCAGGAATTTATCCATTTCTTCTAGATTTTCTAGTTTATTTAGGTAGACGTGTTTATAGTATTCTGATGGTATTTTGTATTTCTGTGGGGTCAGTGGTGATATCCCGTTATCATTTTTTATTGTGTCTATTCGATTCTTCTCTCTTTTCTTCTTTGTCAGTTTAGCTAGCAGTCTATCTATCTATTTTGTTAATTTTTTCAAAAACCAGCTCCTGAATTCATTAATTTTTTGAATGGCTTCTTGTGTCACTGTCTCCTTCAATTCTGCTCTGATCTTAGTTATTTATTGTCTTCTGCTAGCTTTTAGATTTATTTGCTCTTGCTTCTCTAGTTCTTTTCATTGTGATGTTAGGGTATCCATTTGAGATATTTCTAGCTTTCTGATGTGGGCATTTAGTACTCTAAATTTCCTTCTTAACACTACTTTAGTTCCCAGATATTCTGGTACGTTGTCTCTTTGTTCTCATTGGTTTCAAAGAACTTCTTGATGTGTGCCTTAACTTCATTATTTACTCAGGAGTCATTCAGCAGCAGGTTGTTCAATTTCCTTGTAATTGTGTTGTTTTGAGTGAGTTTCTTAATCCTGAGTTCTAATTTGATTGCACTG
Organism: Pan troglodytes; assembly: GCF_028858775.2. Lineage (NCBI taxonomy): Eukaryota > Metazoa > Chordata > Mammalia > Primates > Hominidae > Pan > Pan troglodytes. The sequence goes on along the minus strand of NC_072412.2, from coordinate 106,962,607 downwards.
TGGTCTGAGAGACTGTTGGTTATGAGTTCAGTTCTTTTGCATTTGCTGAGCAGTGTTTTACTTCCAATTATGTGGTTGATTTTAGAATAAGTGCCATGTCGCACTGAGAAGAATGTATATTCTGTTGATTTGGGGTTGAGAGTTCTATAGATGTCCATTAGGTCCACTTGATCCAGAGCTGAGTTCAAGTCCTGAATATCCTTGTTAATTTTCTGTCTCGTTAATCTGTCTAATATTGACAGTGGGGTGTTAAATTCTCCCACTATTATTTTGTGGGAGTCTAAGTCTCTTTGTGGATCTCTAAGAACTTGTTTTATGAATCTGGGTGCTCCTGTATTGGGTGCATATATATTTAGGATAGTTAGCTCTTCTTGTTGAATTGATCCCTTTACCTTTAAGTAATGCCATTCTTTGTCTTTTTTTATCTTTGTTTGTTTAAAGTCCGTTTTCTCAGAGGCTAGGATTGCAACCCCTGCTTTTTTTTTCTCTTTCCATTTGCTTGGTAGGTCTTCCTCCATCCCTTTATTTTGAGCCTATGTGTGTCTTTGCACATGAGATGGGTCCCCTGAATACAGCATACCAATGGATCTTAACTCTTTATCCAATTTGGAGACTGGGTATTTTATAAAGAGGAAAGGTTTAATTGGCTCATGGTTCTCCAGGCTGTACAGGAAGCATGGCACCGGGCACCTGCTCAGCTTCTGATGAGGCCTCAGGAAGCTTACAATCATGGCAGAAGGCAGACGGGGAGCAGGCACATCACGTGACAAGAATGAACGCAAGAGAGAGAGATAGTGGAGGGGAGGTGCCCTGCACTTGTAAATGACCAGATCCCCTGTGAACTCAGAGCAGGGGCTCATTGATCACCTAGGAGTTGGCTCAAGCCGTTCATGAGGGATCTGCCCCTGTGATCCAGTCACCTCCCACCAGGCCCCACCTCCAGCACTGAGGAGTATACTTCGATGAGATTTGCGCAAGGACAAATATCCAAACTATATCAGGGAGTCGTTAGTATGTCTGGGCATCTTGAAAGGATGAAAGCTTATTGGAGTGGAAAAAAATTGCCTCTCTCCAGCCATACAACTCAGTCAAACCACATTCAATTAACATAAATATATTTTGACCTCCAAGTATGTAAGAGGTGATTTATATTCACAATTTCTAATTTATAATACAGTTTCATAAATTTGATCTTCACGAGAAAGATGAGCAAATTGCTCCTTGCCACAGTTAATTGGCTGAATTACCAACTGAAGTTCTGTTATGCTTGGCCCCAAATTCTGGTGGCCCCTTTCCATTATGTCAAATGGCTCTCTTTACATATAGATTCTCACCCTGTAGTTTCCAGTTCCTAAGGCAAAAGGAGAAAAGTTGCTGCGGGAGGATATCTTGGCCCAGATTTTAAAAGTCAAAGACAGTGGACTGCCTTATAACCTCAAATGGTTTCACATTTCAGTTTGGAGCTGATCAGTGCATCCTCTGTGTCCTGATGCTTAACTTTTCTTTTCTTTTCTTTTTGAGATGGAATCTCACTCTGTTGCCCAGGCTGTAGTTCAGTGGCATGATGTTGGCTCAGTGCAACCTCTACCCGCTGGGTTCAAGTGATTCTCCTGCCTCAGCCTCCCAAGTAGCTGGGATTACAGGCATACGCTACCAAACCTGGCTAATTTTTGTATTTTTAGTAGAGATGGGTTTTGCTGTGTTGGCCAGGCTGGTCTGGAATTCCTGACCTTAGGTGATCCGCCCGCCTCGGCCTCCCAAAGTGCTGGGATTGCAGGCGTGAGCCACTGCACCCGACCAACTTTTCTGATATTATTTTGAATATGTTCATGCCCTCTCATTGCCTTATCCTAACCCAACTGCAGTCTTCTGGCTTCTGTCAGGTGCACTGTCCCTTATCCATACTGGCAAAGTAGTTGAGGGAGTCAACTTGGGGAACATATATTATTTTAAAAAGCTATTCAGATATAACAAGATAACTATTTAAAATATTCCTTTAAAATAAAATCATGTACTGCATTGTCACTTAAATTTCATAGTCACAATATTTGAAAAAAATACTTAATTTTCCCATTTTTATGCATGATGGCTACAATTCTTTACAACTTTGCCTACCAACCCTTTCAGGAATGGGTGAAAGGAGTGGGAAAATCATATTAAAATACTCAGTTTTACAACTTATTTCCTAGAAAAAATGTGCCGGGTTAACTTGTTTATTGAAAGAGGTGTGATGTCAATATTATTTCCTGCTTCAGAATATTTATCTTGTTTTGCAGTTCCACTAAAAGTCCAGGCAGAGCCATTAAAAGTTTTCCAAAATCAATAAATAATTTATCTCTGCAAATAAGACTCTTGCTTTCCAGGGTGGGATTAGTTTTCCAAAGCGTCCAGCATTAGAATTAGCTAGACCAATTCATAGGAGTTTATAATTAATCCTGACTGGAGGAAGCTAAATAAGAGTGAAAATGAAATCAGATGATTGTCTGAAATGAAGCTGGAAGGCGGTAACAGCCAGACTAAGTTTTCTGTAAGTACGTGCAATGACCAGGAAAACCTCTCAATCTAGGGGTCAGCTTTTAGCAAGATAATGTGTCTTGCTAAATTTTTATATCTGCCACAAAAGGCAAGACAAGCACCATGTAAGGTATCAAAGGCTATATTCATTATTCTCTTGAGTGCAAAAGAGTTTGTGTCTGTGTCTATGTATGATTGTGTGTGGGTGTAATTTTCTCCATGGGTTTATTTAGAGTTGTGTTCCTCTATTTTTGATGTATTTCTAGAACATACAATATAAATAAAAATGAAGACTTACAGATGCAATAAAAAACAAAATGCTCAAGTTGTATAGTGTTATCTGTTGCATGTGGATTTGTTGGGCTACTTATTTATTTACATGACTGACAATTTCTTATGGAATGCCGACTTCAGAAATGTATTGTAGCTTGGACTCTGCAAATGTCTTTTACAACAAATGGGTCAAATTTCGATACCAAGAAGTCATCCTTAGCCTGTTTGTCCTTAGCTTTTTAACAAAAAAAGGTAATAACAATGTAAACAAAATTGCTATGTATAAATTCCTATCTTAGGTATATGTTGTGAAAATCTAGCAAGTAAATTTAGTAATAATTTATTTTGTGAGTATCTTTTGACCTTTTTTGTCCTTTCTCACTTACTAGGAACAGTTTAAAATCAGCTCATGCTGCATCAGTCACAGTATCCATTTAGGGTAGCACGAATCCTTGTCTTTTACCCTAACCTATAAATCTCTAACAGTGTAGTTTAAAAATTGCTTTTGTATGATAACAACTGCTTGTTAACAATCCTTGTATCTCACTAAACAGCTACACTTACCAGAGAAAAGGTGAAAAGGTCTCTCTCTTTCTCTCTCTCTTTCTTTCTGTCACTCTCTCTCTCTCATATGAAAATGCAGGCTCTGACATTTTCACTTTTCAGAATGTTATGCTGTTTATTCCATCCCTAGAACTAGTACGTGTGCATCCTTTAATAATAGTCACTCCAAGCAACACCCTATTGCAAGGTTTTCCCAGTACCCACTATCTACCACCCGTAGTCATAGTTGATGTTTCCGCTTTGAACTTCAGTTAACATCAGGAGCATATAGATAGCTCTTAAAGCATTCATCACACTCTCCTGTGGTCATTCCTTTTTTATTCTCTCTCGTACTAAGCAGTAAAGTCCCTGAGTCCACTTTATTCCTTTTATTCATCTCCATTCCTAGCATGCTGTGTGGCATAGAGTAGGCTTGTCAAAAATAATTATTATGAATTAATAAACAGACATTCAAATACAATGAAGTGCCCCCCTACGAATACAGGAAAATTTTTCTGAAAAGAGGCTAAGTCATCATAAGCATAGTCATATTCATTAATGACAGTGATTACAGAAGGCCAACACTAAGTGCAGTGCCAGAAGCCGTGATGGTAGTTCCGTATCTGTAGAGAAAGACGATATTGTGAATAACGAAGAGAGGAATCTTAACATGAAGTCTTAAGCTATTGCCTTTGTCGTTGGTGAGTCTTGTGGTGAGAGGAGAACTATGCACAGTGAAGCATATGTTGAATTATGGGGCACATGCTTTTGCTTAAGTATATCCCTTTTCTTTTATATGAAAGCGTTATGAGGTCCTTCTGGGAATGGTTTTTTAAACAGCTAGAAAGTTTCTCATTTTTCAGATGAGGAAACTGAAGCTCAAATGTTTCAAGTGAATCTCCCAAGGTAATTAAGTTGGTTAATCACCGAACTGAGATGATCATCTTTGTGTTGTGATATACAGCTCAGTGCTCTGCACCGCTAGGAGTGGTGCATAACTTAAAACCACAGGACTCTGAGGTCCTGAGGTATTGTTTGTGGCCATTATCAACAATTTTAGTAACAAGTTCAGAACACATTTTCTTAGATCTCAAACTCCTACAAAATGTTATTTGTAAATAGAATGTTTTGTTAAGAATTAAAAACAAACAAGCAAACATATGCTAGGAGGATAATTGAAGGCTTTTAAAAAAACAATTAGCTGCTCCCAGGGATTCTAGTACTCATTTTGATACATGGAAACTACTAAAGCCAGAAATTTAAAACATTGAAAATCAGTGCCAATTTGTGGATTATTACACTTAAAAGTGCATAAAACAACAGGATCCACTTATTAAAGAGTTTCTGTAGTTTACAAATAAATAATTCACCATAGATTTAAATAATGGTAGAAAGATGCATTCATTCATTCATTCATTTATTCAGAAAATAATTATTAAACATCTACTATATATTAGGTTTCTCCAGAAAGAATATAGAATAGAATATATTATATATATGTATGTGTATATACATATATGTATATGTTGGCTTAGCTCAAAAGATATGTCTATAGATACAGATACAGATATAAAGAGATTTACTTTAAGGAATTGGCTCATGTAATTTTGTAGGCTGTTGAGACCAAAATCTTCAGGGCAGCCTGGAAATTTCAGCAGAAGCTGATGTGGCAGGCCAAAGGCTCTGCCAAAGATGTGGTAGGCCAGTGACCTCTCACTGCAGAGAAGTCAAAATCTTTCCTATTAATAAGATGAGTCCCACTCACATTATGGAGGGTAACATGCTTTACTCAAAGTCTATCAATTTAAGTGTTAGTCACAACTGTAAAATACCTTCACAGCAACATCTAGACTGGTGTTCGACCAAACAGCCAGGCACCATACTTTAGTCAAGTTGATACATAAATTTAACTATCATAGACTCTGTGTCAGGGACTTCATGGAATTGGAAATTACACTAAGGAACAGTTGAGTTTGGAAGACATCCAATGAACAGATGACCACACAAACATGAATTGCCTTTGTCTCAAGTGCCAGAAACGAAAAGTGAGGGTAGCTTGAGAAGTTATAGCAGGGAAACCTGGCCCAGTGGAAGGCACTTGGAGTGGCTCCCCCGAGAAAATGATAGTTAAGCTGGGGCCTGAAGGCTACAAAAATGGGGTTAACCAAAGAAAACAGGAGAGACTTCCAAGTGGGGGAGAAGACCATGCATTAGGCAGGAGCTGGGAGACGGCCAACGTGGTCAGACACTGGGATACTTGGGGAAAGGGGGTACAGAGGGGTGTTTGAAGTGTGGGAGGAGCCAAATCCTTCAGTATCTTGCAGACCATGTTACAGGTTTGCCACTGTTAAGGTAGGACAGTGATTATGAAGGGTCTCTCCATACGCTTTGTGCCAAATGTATCAGAAAGGCTAAGAGTGGGGGGCAGGGTGGCCAGTGGGGAGGCCAGATAAGAGTGTGTATAGAGAGGGAGATGGAGAGAATGGAATTAGCTCAAAAGATATCTTGAGAATATGTTGGAGAACGTGATGATTACTTATGAGGGTTGAGGGAGAAGTAGGTATCAAGCATGATTCTAAGACTTCAAGCTTGCTCCACGGTTTGGAAGCTGGTCCTGTTTGTTATGACAGGGAACTCTGGTTTAGGATTTCAAATTGAATAAGGGACCTATTGAGCTGGAGGTACTTGTGGTGTAGCCAAGTGGAGAAATCTAATAAGCAGTTGGACATGTAGCTCTAAGACTCTACAACGATGTATAGGATGACAGAGAATTGAGAAATCATGAAAGTGGATGAGATTGCCTGGGAGAGTTATCATGAAAAGAGAAAGGTCAAAGACAGAGCTCAGAGCAGCTCATGACTAAAGGTCAGCTCATGACTAGAGGAGATGGAAAAGCAGAATGGCCTAAGAAATATGGACAAACCAGCACCTTCAAAGCCAGCAGAGTTGCATCTGTGTCTTCCTCCCATACTCACATCTCTCTCCAACCACAGCCATGATCACTGTTAGTGATTCATGGAGTTAGGTTGGGTCCACCTGGATAATTCAGGATCATCTCCCAAATTTAATGTCTTTAGCCTTAATCATACCTATAACTTTAGTTCCCTTTTGCTATGCAACATTATCTACTCACAGGTTCCATATGTTAGAATGGGGACATCTTTAGGGGACCAGTATTTTCTCTACCACAAAAACAACAATTCAGAGCACTGCTGAGAGGTCACAGAAGATAAAACTAAAATTTTTCTGATTGGGTATATCATATGGAAGTGAACAAAAGTAATTTCATTGTCTTGGAGGTCACAGAAATGGGCTAAAAAGTTAAAAGAGGGAGATTACAAGTAGATACTTTATTCAAGAAATCTGTGAGTAAGAAATGCTGGTCTTGAAACCCATTTAAACATGAGTGGATATTTATTATCACTGAAAGAATCATTGTCTATGTCCAGGATTTGCCTGGTGGGGCAAGAATTCCATCCACCCCATCCCCAACTCCAGAGAGTCACTTGTTCTCTATCCAAAGTACCTGAGGGAAAATGACTATGGAAATAATTAAGGTTAATGAATAAAAATAAAATCTGGAAGATTCTTGTTAACTGAAAAAAATGAAACAAAGATTAACAAATATATATTCTGAAACTCTTGACATTCATTTCAATTTTTAAAAACAGTAATTACCTTGTGGTTTTAGATACGTGTGTTCCAGGGCAATTAATCTTCTAATAAATGTGTTTCTAATAAGCATTTGCTAATAACTTGATGTTGGTAAAAATGTTTCAAGCCTGCTGCCTCTGAAGCCAAAGACTTCAAAATAATATCTAGTGAGAGTTGTGCTTAAAATGAGTATCAGCACTAATATGAAAGAAAAAGCAAATATAATAGGAAGAAAAAAGGAAAAAATACTCTAATATTTATAAATTAATTTTAAAAATCATAATCGTTAACAGTTGAGTGATTAACTTATTTTTGGCACCGTTCTGAGTGTTGTACATTGTCTAATTTAATCATTAAAATGCCCCTACAAAGAATGCAATAACTATCCTCATTTTGGAAGTGGGATAACTGAGGCTATACACACAGGGCTGGAGTTTCAATCTAGGAAATCTACAACTTTCAAACTGTCAATAACAGTAGGTAACATCTAGCATTGATTGTCTATCAAGTACCTGTTTTATACAATTTACAGATGTAAATACTTACATCTGACCCCAGGCTTATAAGGTAGACGTTTTCACACCATTATAGATTGGAAAACTAAAGCATGCTTAAGTCACACATGTAATAAGTAGGTCAGAACTCACAGCCAAGAAGATTGGCTCCAAAGTCCAATTTCTTCTCCAAATATCTGAAATGTGATTTTTTTGGAAACTTTTTCATGTAGACAGAGTGTTATCTTAGACATTTCTGCTATTGTATTTTTAAAAGTATTTGGAATTAAAAATATATGTAATTTTGATGGGCTAGTAGACCCTTCCCTCTCTGAACTTCACCTTGCCTTCAAGAGTAAATGAAGAACTAGGTGATCCATAAAGTATCTCTTAGCTGCATAGTTCTATGAACATGCTAAAGTTTCTTCTCCTCTTTTAACAAGTCTTTATTGTTTTGTTTTTACATGCTGGGATTTATGCTACATTGTATTATTGTAATGATTAATAATCATTTAGATCAAGCATTTATTGAGTACAGTACTTGCAACACATTAGGTGCTATGCAAAGTGCATTACTTGGTTTACTTTACTTAACCCTCACATGAGCTTCGCTTTTAATTAGGATTACTCTCTCTACCTTACAGATGAGGAAGCTGAGCTTAGAGGCCCTTAGAGCCTTATTTAAGTCACACAACCAGTAAATGGCAGAGCTGGGATCAAACCCAGAAAGCCTCACTCTGAAACTCAGAAGCCCAGTCTCCTTACCATCTTACTGTTATATTGTAGGTACCAAATCATTGATGACAAGCATCGTTGATGAGGTTCATAGTATTTGTACCACACATTCTGAAACAGAGTCAGATCAGACTGAAGCAAAGATGAATCATTTGGCCTACATATAAGAGTGAGAAATGGGGAGATATACACGATGTGTCTGTCTAAAATCATATCTTTCTGACCCACCCAATTGTGGTAATTTCCACAATTAGAGCCTTTCCCTTGGGTTTTGCAGATGGGGTCCAAAGGACCAGCTTAAAATATGACTAGAGGGAGCAATGATTTAACCACTTATTTCCTGAGACCAGCCGACAGATGAGCTCATCTGCTGCTGACAAAGGGCAGAACCCTAAAGGAATAGCTTAGGGTGTTTGAATCATGGGTGAAGTTTCTGGAGCTTTGTTTATGGCTGAGAAGTGGGCAAAGTATCACCAGCCATGGTGTGTGTGTGTGTGTATGTGTGTGTAAAACTATGTACGTGTGTGTATGTGTGGTGGCAGCAAATAGCTAAGGGATTGCACAATTAGGTGTCAGACTTTAGAGAAAGCATATTATAAAAGGGATGGAAGCAACAGCTGAACATAAGAAGGTATTAAAGAAAAAGAGTCATCTGGTAAGTCTACCTCAATTTGGTCATAAACTCACATGACTGAGGCTGTCTTAGGGTTGTTCTCCATTTAAGAAATTCCTAGAAACGTTGATGTAGTGGGAAATTAGTGTAACACAATCATGGGTTTAGAAGGCTTCTGAAATCATCAAGCCCAGACTTTGGCCTCTGCTCAATCTGTGTGGGATACCTCAGATAGCAGCTATTTGGGGTCCATTTTTAAGGTCGACCCAGAATGAGAGTCTACAGTCAGCAGTCCTGTGTTATCTATACTTGCTGTCAGGAAAGCCATTACATATCTAAATCCTTTATATCAAGTTGATATCCAACCTATTCTTAAGAAGGATAAAAATGGGTTATGTCGTTATCCACCGAAAGGATTCTTATATTCCTAGAGCTATCACTAAATCACCTCATAATCTCTCTTTCCTATGGGATACCTTGAGTTCCTTCCATTTCTCCTTATTTGTCTGGTTATTTCTAAACTAGACACCTTCCAACACTCAGAAGGACAAGTATCATTGATGAGTTTCGTAGTATTCATACTGCAAAGAAAATGATTTTCATCATGCAACATTGCTTAGAAGTGGGGAAGTAAAATGTGTGCCCACAGTGAGACAAGAATTTTGTGAATCACAATGACTCCTCAGACAAGTTAACGTTCTTTACAAATCTGTAGAAAAATTCCTTCCTTTGCTTATCTGGGTCTCAGTCTGTAATGGCAAAGACCGTAATGGTGATAGTATTCTTATAAAGAGCTATTATGGGGATGAATCAGATATCATTTGAGAATGTTTAATATGTAATTAATGTTATGAATATCATTTATGGATTATGAATCTTAAAACTATATTCAGATACACATACACAATTTTGCAAATAACATCATATATATATATATATAGAGAGAGAGAGAGAGAGAGAGAGAGAGAGAAAGAAAGTCTCTCAAGGTCTCATATTACCAATTACCACAGTTGGGTGGGCCAGAAAGATATGATTTTAGACAGACACGTCACGTATATCTCCTCATTTCTCATTCTTATATGTAAGCCAAATGATCCATCTTCGCTTCAGTCTTAACTGACTCTATATTTCAAAGTGTGTGGTACAAATATTATTAACCTCATCAACAATGCTTGTTATCAGTGATTTGGTATCTACAACATAAGAGCAAGAAGGTCTCTCAAGGTCTCTTTCTCTCTCTCTCCCTCTCTAAATATATATATATATATATATATATATATATATATATATATATATATATATATTCTCTTTGCTGTACTCTTAGATAGATAGATAGATAGATAGATAGATAGATAGATAGATAGAGCAAAGGTCTCTCAAGGTCTTGCTCTGTTGCCCAGGCTAGAGTGCAGTGGCATGATCATAGTTCACTGCAACCTCGAACCCCTGGGCTCAAGGGATTCTCCTGCCTATGCCTCCCAAAGTGCAACGATTACAGGCATGAGCAACCTCACTTGGCCAGATACATAGATATTAATGAAGGGTAATTACATTATTCATTGTAATCAACATTTATGATTGTTGAAATTGTCTAACACTTTCATGTGTTGTTCACAGGAATGTAACCTGGAATAGTTTAGCTATTCCAGACACACACTGCTCACCAGAGCTAGAAGAAGGCTACCAGTGCCCACCTGGATTTAAATGCATGGACCTTGAAGATCTGGGACTTAGCAGGCAAGAGCTGGGCTACAGTGGCTTTAATGAGATAGGTCTGTCTTACTGGTAAAATACGTTTTAAGTTTCTATTTTGTGATGTTTATGAAGTGGACAGAATAATTAAATAATTGATACTAATATTTTGACTGGCTGTAGTATAGAAGAAATACAAATATAAATTTTAATTCTATGCCTATTTTAGAATATATTCTACCCGACAGTGCGTAGCATACAAGCTGTGTATGTATATGGGCAGCAGTGTTTGTATGGAGTTACAGATCTCTCATTTTTGACTATTTCGATTCTCAATAACAGCATTTAAGCATTTAAAAATATTTGTTTGTTGAACAGGGTTCTGGGTTGTTGACTCAAAGATAAACAAAATTTGGTTTCCTTTCATATGTAACTATACCCTAATAGGCAAGGTAAGTCTTAAAAACTGTAATACTAGGTATTGATGAGTGCATTAGAGCTGAAAAGTGCTCCTTGATTAGAAGACAATTAATGAACTACTTAATGAATATGCATCAACTAAGTAATAAATGTATGGGAAATGCTTGTGCATGAGAACTGTGTACTCAAATGTGTACATTCTTCTTGGCTTGCCTTATTAAGTCCTAAAATGTGCCATTACATACATAATGAAAGAATTTAGCATCTGCCATTTAGTTGATATCATTGTATTTTTATAATTCCATGCAAGTTGCACATATTATATTATTAAAGCAAAAAATGTATAATTCCAAACAAGTATTTTATGCCTTGAGAATTGTTATCAGAGTAATCTTTTAAACTAAAATTTCTTCAAGTGTCAGGCCTGCGTGCTAAACCATAAAGTTACAGCTTTTATATAGAATATAGTACTGAACGTGGGCTGATGGTATCTTTTTAAAGTCAGTTTTGCCAATAACATCTCAAGTTTTCATCTTTATGTTTTAGTATTTCCTCATATTTTATTTCAAGCATTATAGTTAGATGGCATTCTTCCATCTCTTTTGACCAGTAATATTGTCTCCTATTTCACAAAAATCCAGAAGCCAACTGATGTGAAGCAATTTCAATTTTCTATACTCTCTTAAACTTATCCAGCTTTGTAATTAGTCTTAAATCCTTCCCTCTGTCTCAAAAGTACAGAGGCATCATGAATTATACCAATAACTTTTAGGCATGAGGAAGAAATCACAGATGTGGTATGGGAGGCGAGATGTATAGGCTGATAGGCTGTGCGGAATAAGCTTCAGGAGTTCAACAGCTGGGCATGACTAGAATGCATGCCTTATCAGAGTCTGCAGCTCTTTCTTTTAGGGTCTCAGTGTATCCATGTCTTCTACGGAGAGTGGTCACCATTCCAGGGTTAAGGTTGCCCTTACAGAAAATAACCTCCAATTTTTTAAAATCATGTAGCTAAAGCACCTCATACCCTCACCATTTTTAATGCAACAATTGTACCCAAATTCAAAATGCAACATTATATTCAAGTTGATTCATCTTTCTTCACTCTGACTTACAATGGCTTTGCTTAATATAGGGTAGAATCTCTTTTTGAGAGAAAAAGTCTCCTTGTACTGTGCTGGCTTGAGAGGACCAATTCTAGGAGGAAATTGCCTTGGAGGCAGTCGCCCCCTACTAAAGCAATTATCTTACTATAGCTGTACTGTTAATTTATCTCCCAAGGATTTAAGCTCCTTGAAAACAGGAAGTGCATCTTTTCATCTTCAAGTCTCCAGGGCACAGGGCTATGCCTGGCTCACAGGGAGCCCTCCATAAATATTTACTAATAGGCTCAACAAAGCGTATGTCTTTTTAATTCATTGGTAACCAGGCATGTTTGTATGAGGAGGCAGAGCCACAATAGAGAATTTAGTTGTTTTCTTGTTGTTCTTTTGCCTGATTTTGTCTGTTTTTGTTGGCAATATTCATTATTCCTCATGAGTCCTTCCTTTCTATACAGGCTTAATTTCATCTGTTTGCTTATTTTTCCCAAATTCATCATCACTGTATGACTAATTGTTAGATAATGAAATGTTGATCTTGTACCATAACCAAAACATTTTTAAATGGTCATTATAATTTAGATTGAAATTGATAGCTGCTTCCTGATATTATGTATCTCTGTAGATACACAAACTACTATATTTAAAAGTTCTTATGGAAACAAAAGACAATTTTTTGCCCAAAATGAGGAAAATAAAATATTTTATTAGACACATGTGATCATCTCTTCATGCATGCATTTGAATTTAAAACATAATTAGGTGCCTAATTATGCATATGAATTTGGCTAATATACTTGAATATGTAAGTAATTATGGTTAGTTAAAAAGGAGCCCATTTCCTTTTCTTACTAATCAAATTACCATTCAAAACATGAATTTCAATTCACTTATAAAATTTCTGGCAGAAGTAGCTTTATGTCTCATTAAGATTTAACACTGATGATGTTGAAAAATTCAAATTTTAAAATATATTAAAAGCCAGAGTCATGGAGTAGAAAAAATTACAAGGAACCCCTGTTGTAAGATTGAAGAGTAAAGACATCTTTGCCTCTTTGTGTCCCCAAAATCATCCAAATATCAAGAAGATTGAGAAACAGAAATGAAATTTTCATGTTTAAGAACTCTGAAAAACTGTAACTATAAACCACATCACAGGACTGGGCGTCTAACAGAAAACTTCCTGAGAAGATTCTGCCTACTGTGGATCTCAGACAGCACCAGCAGGATAGCAATATTCTAAGATAATGCATGTTCATGGAGGAACAGAACCGTCTCATATTTGAGTCAGGGAATCAGAGCAAAGGCTGATTGTGGAGGCTTACTAGGACCCCATGCAGCATCACAAGGCAGAGGCCCTCATTTCTGCAAGCAGTTGGTGGGGAGATAGAGTGGAGGGGACACAACTGCTTTGTTGCTGCTGATCTGGGTTGGCTAGAATGGGATAAAAGCTAAACGGAAGGTTTTCATGGCCACTATAACTTAGGATGACCTGGGGAACCTTTTAAAACACACAGATTCTCAAGCACCATCCTCATGTCAATTAAATCACAACCTTAGAGTGATCCAAGGAATAGATGGCTTTTAAAGGCTCTCCAGGTGATTAATTTATGTGCATGCAGAGTTATGAACCATTGGACTAAAGAAATACACACATACACACACACACACCTGTATTATAAAAACCTTCAATTCCATCTTGGTCCATTTTGGTTGTTGTAACAAAATGTCATAGAATCAGTGTCTCATAACCAAGAGAAATTTATTTCTCACAGTTCTAGAGTCTGGGAAGTCCAAGAGCAAGACAGCAGCAGATTTCATGCCTGGTGAAGGCCCACTTCCTGGTTCATAGAATGGCACCTTTTCACTGTGTCCTTGCGTAGTAGAAGCAGTAAGGGGTCTCTCTTGAACCTCCTTCATAAGGTTACTAATACCATTAATGTGGGCTCCACCTTCATGATCTAATCACACCCAAAGGTCCTACCTTCTGGTAGCATCACCCCCATGGGGGTTAGAAATTCAACAAATGAATTTGGGGGAAACATCAGCATTCTGTCCATTGCACTATCCTACAACATTACCCTGTTCCTCCCCAAAGTGAAACAGTGACAGACATCTGGTCTAACAAAAATTTATTTCAAAGATGAGTCATAATTGAAAGAATGAGGACCACATCTATAAAAATGTACTTTGAGGTACTTTTAAAACTGAAAAAAATCATGATATATAACTCATAAAAACTTAGTAGGAAACAGAGCACTGAATTACAGATTCGAAGGATACAGCTTTTCTCAGTAAGTGAACATAGAACAGTCAACACTGAGACACATCTTAGTAAAATTGTTGGAAATCAAAGCTAAAGAAAACATTCATTAGGCATCCAGAAAAAATAAGGTCAAGTTAGCTATAAGGAGGTACATCAGAGAGGCCTGAAACTTCATGTCAATATGGAACTCTAGAATGTAATGGCACAATGCTTACAATTTCTTTAGGGAAAGAATGGGTCAAGCTCTTTGTGAATATTTTTGAAGAGGCAAGAACATAGAGACTATATTTTGCATGAAATCTTCTTGAAAACATTCAGTCAATCAAGAATTCCTTATCATGAGCTAGTCTCTAGTATCTATTTGTTTTAAGAACAAAGCTAATATAACTGTAGGATTTACAAAATACAATGTAAATATTACAAACTATGAATATCTAGAAGAGATAAGATGAAAACCGGGGGAGATAGTGTAATTATGTTGATATTCTTAACATTCACATTTAGCAGTTAAAAAAGTAATATTTATACAATATATGAAAAGTATAATAGAGATATGTGCATACTTGTCATGAGAATGCATGATAAACTCAGAAATTACTTTCTTTAGAAATAACTCAAAAATCCAAATAATATTATCTATGACCATGTCCCAAAAAATCATTTCAATATGAGTAATAATATTGGAATCAATTCTTTCTAAATCTTGATAATAGTTCTCAAAAGAAAAGTAACAAACAGTATATTTTTTAACCTCTGAATAGAGTTATGCTATTTGCTGTAGCATGTTTAAAATTAATAGGGGCACATGACTCCTTTGTGGTAAAGTTTGCTTGAAGCACAGTTGTTCAAAAGAATGGCCCTGGGGTTTAGATCATGACTCCACTTTATATTAGTGTGACAGCCTTAGGAAAGTAATTAACTCTCTTGCCTCAATTTCCCCATCTAGGAAATGGGGTAAGTGATAGACCTACCTTATACAGTCAATGTGAAGAGCAACTGAGAAACTACACTTAGAGTACTGTGTAGCGTAGAAAAAACACAGAATGAACTAGAAATTGGGATGCACAGGCAAAATATGAATGTATCTCTGTGTTATTTGAGGGAAAATGGCATAATAATAAGGGAGGGCAGGACATAGATATTTTCACACTCACACACCGCATCTGATATGATTCCCTTTGTTTACAGACATTAACTATGCAGGTTTTCCAGTATCTTATTCAAGGGAGAGGCACTGGGGCAGGGGCACGGTGTTTTTTGTTTGTTTGTTTGTTTGAGATGGAGTCTCGGTCTGTCACCCAAGCTGGAGTGCAGTGGCACAATTTTGGCTCACTGCAAACTTTGCCTCCTGGGTTCAAGCAATTCTCCTGCCTCTGCCTCCCAGTTAGCTGGGACTACAGGCGCCCGTCACCATGCCTGGCTAATTTTTTGGTATTTTTGGTAGAGACGGAGTTTCACCGTGTTAGCCAGGAGGGTCTCGATCTCCTGACCTCGTGATCCACCCCCCTTGGCCTCCGAAAGTGCTGGGATTACAGGTGTGAGCCACTGCACCCGCCGGGGCACGGTGTTCTTAACCTTGCATCTTACCTATGTTAACTCGTATCTCCCATTTCATTTTATTCCAATCAATGACTAGCATTCTAGAAGGCAAATTTTTGGTGATGTTTGGTCTTTATTCATCAATTATTCCCCTCCCCTCTCACAAATGTCCTGACTTCTATGCTAGTACCAATCTCTCTAGAATCTGATCAACATTTAGCCCGTGTCATTGAATTTTCTACAGTTTGATGAAGCATCATGCATATGTTTACTTTTATTTATTTATCCGTATACATTCGAATCTGTGACCCCTGGATTGGAGCCTCTCCCTTTCAGCAGCCTTTCAACAGGTGCTCCTTCCACAGAGCCTAAGTAAAGCACCAGCTGGGGCATTGAGCAGAAGGCACAGCCATGCTGTGATGTGCAGGGGCTCCAGCACTAAGTGATTTATTTTCTGACCTCCTCCAATTCCCTGAGCCACGTGACGACTGAGATACTGGTTATTTCTGTCTCTTTCTTCCATTTATGCACCTTTCCATCTTTATTTCTGGATAGCTTTCCTGTGGCTCCTTCCTAAGGACCCCCAACTGACTCATCCCTGCTAAGACATTAGCCCGTGCACTCAAGATATCACACACTCCCCATGTTGCAAGCTTCCTGAGTAGTAGACATAATCTAAAGGACATCTTGCAAAATCACAAAATTTATTTAGCAGACATTGAGATTCTGTGATTGCAGTATGGGTGGCAAGGTGGGTAGGAATCATACAGTGGAAAGGTTTGGGGATTGACAACATCCTAAAAGCCACACTGTCGAAGTGACACAAAATCACAGCAACTTACCCTATTTAGAAAATGTGTCTTCCCTTTTCTGAATACTTACCCCACTTTCAGTTCCTACTTCCACTGTTCCCACTTGCTCATAAACATATGAGACATAAAAGCTGAGACATAAAAGAGGCGACACTGTGATTTTCTGTAATAACACTGGAAATGAAATTACAGAAGTTTAGAGCTGGAACAGATAATGCAGTCATACGTTTTACCCACACAGGTGGGGATCTGAGAGTCAGAGTGAGTGGGATTAGAGTTACAGAGAACTCCGGGCAGAGGCAGGCTGAACTCACTTCTCCAGATTTGCAGATGTCCACCATACTTGCTGTTTCCACCAAACCGTCTTGCAATTCAAAATAGTGTTTAAGAAGAAAATTCAAAAACAATTTGCGAAGCTTAGTTTTATTCCTAATTTTCTAGTGGAATGTTAGCATTATTTCCCTTTAGTGAAATGCTGATGGGGAAGACCATTATCCAAACAGAGGTGATGTGCCAGTTAGAAAGAAAGCAACACAAAATATATCGTATATGGGAAATAAATCACAGCAAAAAAACACCATCGAACTGGTGATTCCTTGTCATGACCTTTTAAAAGAAAGTAAAACATTTGGTACAAGAGATGAGAACAAAACTATTCAGGTGGTTATTTGAACCCTTCATTCATTGTACAGTCAGGTAAAAAATAAAAAATGTTCAGTTTGGACTAAACAACCTAATGAATGTCATTGGATGATAAAACTCATCCTGAAAAGTCACTTAGGAAGTAAATCGCTATCATGCATTTTTTATTAGTCTTTAGAATCATCAGAATAAATGACAAAAGCCCATTTTCAAAAAAATCCAGAATAAATGAAATTCAACTGAAACAGCTTATAGCAGAGGAAGCCCACAAGCAAGATAAACTATGAATCAAGACATTCTGAAAATAACTAATAGAAAAGACATACAACATATGCCCTTAACACTACACGAGCTGTATATAGTGGATCACTTTGCCTGTTCTATATATTCAAAAGTCGAAGGTAAAGCCAGGAAATAATAAACACTGTATTCTTATGGTGACTAATTGTCCATCAGACAGTCGTTACTTTTGTAATTACTGTCATTACTTAGGACAACTGTTGTTATCATTTATCGATTGCATATTATGTGCCTGGCACCAGTGAAAAGGTTTTCCATCCATTGTGTTTTTAATCCTCAAAATCAGCCCATGGGGTATCATTATCCCTCAGCTGATGAGTGGGGAGAATGAGATGAGCAAGAATGAACTCTCCCAGAGCCTCTTACCAGCCGCTTTTGGAAGCCACGTCTTGCTGCCCCGTGTGCTGAGGCTGAAGCCTGTGCTCTTGATCTACAAACTACTACGTTACCAGAGAAGACAGCCATGAGTAACCTTCATTCCTGTGGCTTGTCAGGACACCTGGTCCATTATAAAGTCTCATTATGATGATGGAAGAAACACATCTTCCAAAAGAGTGACCTGCCATAGTGGCATATCCTGCAACATGGTGACCTCCCTCTTGTCCTGAAGTCTTTAGACAAGTCTTAGACAAAAGAATAAATGTGGGCTGGGCGTGGTGGCTCAAGCCTGTAATCCAAGCACTTTGGGAGGCTGAGGCAGGCAGATCACCTGAGGTCAGGAATTCAAGACCAGCCTGGGCAACATAGTGAAATCCCGTCTCTACAAAAATACAAAAATTAGCTGGGCATGATGGCGGGTGCCAGTAATCCCAGCTACTCGGGAGGCTGAGGCAGGAGAATCGCTTGAATCTGGGAGGCAGAGGTTACAGTAAGCCGAGATTGAGCCACTGAACTCCAGCCTGGGCAACAGAGCAAGACTCTGTCTCAAAAAATAAATAAATAAATAAATAAATAATAAAGAGTAAATGTGAAGGAATGTGACGCCCACTGCAAACTGATGGCCCCTTAAGGGGTTGGTCTCTGGCTTTAAGTCTAGTCCCTTGTATTCTGTATTCTGTGGGACAGAGAGTTGGTGCATAATATATGTTAGTTGAATGAAAGAATATAAATATTAAACAATGTACCTGGGAGGCAATGCAGTTTTATAAGCTACTGAGCTGTAAACATCTGGGCAAGGATTAGAGATAATGCCAGAAAAAATTAGTAAATACTACTTTTGATGTAAAATTAGATGGTAGACACATCATGGCTAGAGATGTGGGAGAGAACTTAGCAAGCAAAAGAAAATATGCTATTTGGTATATTTTAGTAAGTTTTATGTGTATCTGAACTGAATTCAAAATGCCATGATAAGGCATATGTTTGCTATATGTAATTTATAGCTACATGCATTAATTTCTGTTGTGTATTTGAATTTACTTTCTTTGAGATATGAATATTTAAATTTGCTTTCTAAATTATCACAAATTAACCAACAAATTTATCCAAGGTGATTTTGGAAATCCGCATTAATTAATTTCTTTATTAGAATGTGACATAAACGGTATTTACCTTATTAGTTTTCTTTACAAAAAAATTATAAAGCTTTTCTGTATATATCCTCCTTAAAATATTAGATAAGAAAACTACAAGTCGTCAGCTCCACAGGAGTTAAAATGTGGATTTTGGATGCTAAGAACAAATTTAAGATGATGACTTGTAATCTTCATGAATTGTTTTTGGCAACAATAAATTAATTGGGCCTTTCAAGAAAATGCAGAAAACTAAGGTAAAGGGTGATTGAGTCTGCCAGATTTCCTATATTCCCAACTCACTTCTGAAGAACATAATTATGAGTATTGAAATTTGGGACTGGTATTTTTTACAAGGAGAAATATACTGTAGCTGTTATTTACTTTTGTGGTATTTTTCTTCTTTGAATTTGGGTAGTATTGACTATAAGCTATGGACTCAGCTCCCTGTGTGGGTCATAAATCAGTTTTATTAAATATTGATTGAGAAATATCAGTTATTATTTTCATCACTGGTGGAGTTCTGTGCTTTGGACTACCCCTGTATCTTGCTGAAATAGGATTGACAATGGATCCACTTACACGGGGCCAGTGTTTTAGTTTTAACACAGGATTTGCTTGACTTTGAAATAACTTTCTATATCTTTTTCTATTAGTATTCTATTATTTTTATAATTTGTCTCTTATTACATCTGATGTTAAATATGGACATAAAATATGACGAAAGAAAATTACTTTTATTCAAATTATAATGGGATGTAAATTGAATTTTGTTGATGCTGCTGCTAAAAATTGATTCATCAGAGTTAAATGATATTAAAGCATATTTCATGCTACCATATGTGATATCAGATGAGAACTTTACAAATGAATAGAAAACAGAAAGTTATATATCTACAACCATGATTTATTACAGAACGTATATTCTTACTGCAGTCATAAAAGAAAAAGCCCAGTAAAGACTAATTTGTAAAATGTGTAATTGAGATTTATAATGCTTTCAAAAAAAAAAAAGCACCAAGGGGTTTTTTTGATGCATTTATCTTGATGTTTACTGTTGCCATAGGAATTACTTATTGATTTTTATGAAAACACATATGGAAGAGAGAACTAAGGCAATAGAATTCAACTAAAAGGGCTTCATCTATGATAATTCTGTTTGCTCTGATAAAAATTCCTTTATCATGGAGCAAGGAAAACCTGACATATTTTTGTTGAGTCGAGGACAAGATCAAGAAACATCCTATGAGGAGTATTTGCGAAAACCCTTAGCCAAATGCAAGGAGTTTTATCCTTGTATCTTGAATCATAAGTGCCCCTAGGTTACATGAAATGTGTGCTTGAGGATTTTTAAAGGGACTGTCTGTAGGTTTCTCAGGTTCTCAAATAGGGCCACACACTTACTTAAACTGAAATTAGGTGTCCAGATATTATTCAGAATGTTAGGAAGAAAGGAGTTTAAAGGCAGAAATTGCAGGCATGATTTTTTAAAAATAAGGTTGTCCATTGTCTGCTGAAAGATGTTTAGGAGTTCTTGTTGAATGGATGAGAAAAGATAGTGACTAGAGGAGTTTTTCATCAGACAGTGAAAGGAAATTTTAAAAGTAAATTTTGGAGAGCATAAAGTGATGATTTATTTCATGTTATATGTAGAAGACAGTGTTCATTGGAAATATCTAGTGGATCCAAGAAATTAGCATTTTTATGGTTGTATTTTAAACATTTTTAAGTTAAAAAAGTAATACTTCAAATAATGTAAGAGATTTAATGATTTAAGAAAGTAATAAATTCTGCCATATATAATTCCCTCCCTCCTTCCCTCTCTTCCTTTCTTTTCTCATTTCTTCTTCCCTCTCTGTAAGTTTCATGGTATGTTATAACATGTTTTTCATTCTTCCCTTACTGATAGACATTTAAGTGGTTTTCAGTCTTTCCCTGCAATAAGTAACGCTGTGTTGAATACAGGCATATATACATTCTGTGCTCATGTGTGATTATGCTTTAGAACAGATTCCTAGAAACAATTTCTGGGTGAAAGGATATGCACATTTTTAATATAAGAGATAGCTGGCGGTTTACTTTTTTAAAAGATAAGGATTCATAGTACTGCCTTTATTGCGTGAGTGAATTTTTATAAATGCAAGGTATTCTTTTTCAATATGCATAAATATTGAAGGAAAAAAATAATGTAGGCATTTCGTATTCCGTACTCTGTATTCTTCTGAACACTGGCAGTCCATTCTCTTCTTGAATGTATGTGTTCCTCCCATTCTTCCTGGATTGCCTCTCTCCTACCGCCACCCCCCCCCACCCCCATCTCCTGTGACTCACCTGTCAGGACCTACTCAGGTAAGTTTCCCCTAATCTGCCAGCAGCACTCATCTCCCTTCTGTCTGAACTATGATAGCAAGGTTTGTGCATCAAAGTTGACACTTCGTTACTTCGTTCTACATGTGTCCCATCGTCTGGGAGTGTGTGTGTGTGCACACGTGCATGCCTGTGTGTGTTTTACCCTTATGTTCTGGATTAGTTCATTAGACCCAGTTGTCTCAGGTGGGAGCAGAGCCTCAGGCACTTCTTTTGATGTCTTTTCTCACTCTCATTGAACTCGGTATATACTTGAGGACTGGCTGATCACATTTATGAGAATTTTATATTTGATAGATTGCCTTTTGAAAATCATCATTCTGCAGAAATTTAGTAATTGAAAATTTAAATCAAATTCAAATACAACTCTAGGCTCTAATTTCACTGTTCGTTTGAATGTATGACTTCTCCGTTAAGCCAGATACTCACGTGAAACAAATGTGAATAGAATAGCATGGAAATCGTGTATGGACAGTCAAGGAAACTTTCTCTGCTGGTGACAGCAGCCCGCAGAACATAATTCCCTGGACACTCTAGGAAATCAAATCCGTTTTATCAACTAATCAGTTGGAGCAAAAAATAATAATAGTGTTATTTAGGAAAGCCCTAACACAGCTCTTACCTCAAGGCTAATGAAGACCTGACCCTTGAACGCTAGGGGCTTCCATGTTCCAGCTTGTGAGCCCTGCTTTGCCAAAACCCTGCTGAAGAGGTAAGAGCCTCCTTCTCTGGAGAGAAAGCCCCCAGCCTTTGACAAAGTGCTTCTAGCCTGAGCCATGTGGGCTATGAAAAAGAAGTTGGTCATCCCGAGCAGTCACTGGACAGTGGAGAGAGCCCATCCATTTTTCTCCTTTATTCTTCCCTACCCCTCAGCTCTCACTCCCTTAGGACTTGGAATTCTGGAATCATAAAAGCAAAATATTCTAAATATACTAAAACATGCTAAATAACTTAAATACACTAAATAAAATTAAAACTAAAATAAACGTATTAGAATAAGTCATGAATGGCTAATAAATATAAGCTGCCACCATTAAAACAAAAATAACAACCACTACCACAATTGCTACTATAAAGATTATTATTGATCAGCTTTATTTTTAGATAAGTAGAAAAGTGAGATGTATTTCTATTTTTCTGAGAATGTAACCATTCTGAAAGAATATGAGATACTTTCTCACAGTAAGCAGAAGAATGAGATGTACTCATAAATAATATATTCAACAAACAGTTATTTTGCACTTACTCTATATAGGTACTGAAAATAGAATGATGTTAATAAATATGAACAGCCCTCAAACAGAGATATTAAAATAAAACAAGAAATGAAGGTGAAATAAATTTAGAAGAAACGATGGATCATTAACTTGTAGTAGTTCTTACAGCCATGTGCTGGATGCAGGCATCCCTGTCTGAGTGTGTGCGTGTGTACATACATTGTTTCCAAACTTTTTTTACTATGACTTTGTTAAAGTGAAGCGTGAGCACTCCACATTTGCTGCAAGTCTCACTTCCCCTATTTCCTTTATTTCTCACATTTACGTAACTTGTCTAACCTCTGAAACAAATGTTTTTATTAGTTCTGGTAATGCAAAATAATCTTTAGAGAATTACATTTTTATTTTTGCTTTAGTTAAATAAGATCTACAGTAGCATAAGTTAAGTGTGCCACCTTCATTTTGTAGCTGGCTAAATATTTCTGCTTCCTGTGTACTTTTTCTGAAAATGGCTTTAATTTGTCTTATTTTTGATAATTAGCCTCAATGAGTGCAGAATTCTCCTTTGGTATTGATTGGACATAAAACCTGAGATATGTTCGTTGTATTCTGGAATCTATTACTGCCAATAACAAGCCTACCGTGAGTCTAATTTTAAGGCTTTCCTTTTTTTTTTGGCTTTGTGAATTTGGGTTTTTTTTAACATCGTTTTTCTCTGGTAGTTTTTAAGATTTACCCTTTGTCTTTGCTGTCTTATGGTCTTAGTATCCTGTGCCTAGGCATGGATTTTTATTTTTTATCTACGGTGAACTCATTCTTTGCATACGAGACTCATGCCTTTCTTCAATTCTGGAAGGTTTTTAGATATTATCTTCTCAAAACAGCTCTCTTCTCCATTCTCTCTATTCTTTGTTTTCTGGAATACTGATTAATATTTGTTTTTATCATATATTTTTTATTCTATCCTCCATGTCTTTAAATCGTGCTTTCTAACTTCCCTCTATTTTCTTGACTTCTTCTCTTGTTACCACACAATGGGCGGGTTCAGTTGCTTGGCAGGTGGGAGTCCAATGACCACAACCAAGGAGGATTTAACCAAGGGATTTCATTACTGGCAACAAGTAAGTAGAACAGTGGGGATAGTTCCCAAAGCAGTGCCTCCCCAGACACAGGTGGAAACAGGGCTTTGTGGGGGCTGCTTAGCTGAGTCACTGTGTGCAGAGGTGGAGGGCAGGCAGGCACAGCTGTTGTTCATGCTTCTTCATATGTTGCCCATACAGAAAATGGCACATAAGCTCTTCCCTGGGCAGGGCATTTAGTATGGTAAGGTGAAGAGGTCTCCAAAGTTCATCTCCAGCTCAGGCATCCCCAGATGCCTGGGACCAGTTTTTTGTGTTTGTTGTTTGTTTTGCAGGGGCTCGGCTTCTTCCTAGAACACTTTTAAACAACGGAAACTCAAGGTGCAACAGTTAAAAGTGGATAGTTCTTCACAGTGTGTACCCAAAAACCCAGGGACCCTGGGTTACACTCTTGATCCTTGATTAGTTGCACAAGGAATCTTGTATCATTCTCCATCCCTCCAAGAGTTGTTTACATATTTTCAAGCTCAAATTCTTTGCTGAACTCTTAATTTTCTCTCAGTGTGTCTAGACTGCTATTTATTTATCAAATTTTCAATTCCAACATCTATAATTTTTATACCTAATATTTCTATCTAATTCTGTTTCAAACCTGCCTGTTCTTTTATCTTAGATTCCTGTTCTTGCTGTTTTCTTTCTAATCTTTTCTTCATCTCACCAAACATTTTAAACATGCTTATTTTAGAATTTGTTTCTAATGCTTCCGTATTTTCTAACTCTCCTTTACAATAGTTCATTTTCTTGTGTGGTTTATAATATTGGCTATGAGCTCATTTCCACTGGCTATGAGCTCATTTTTCAGGGGTACTCTGGCCTGAACTATGACTGGGGTTGTGTTTGCTGCAGTTTCATGGATATCAACCGTTCTTACTGATACTCGTGTTACTTTTGTGGCTTAAAGAATATATTAATGTGTTCTCATGCTGCTAATAAAGACATACTTGAGACTGGGTAATTTATAAAGAAAAAGATTTAATAGATTCACAGTTCCGCATGGCTGGGGAGGCCTCACAATCATGGCACAAGGTGAAGAAGTAAAGGTATGTCTTACTTGGTGGCAGGCACATCTTACATGGGGGCAGGCAAGAGAGCCTGTGCAGGGAAACTGCCCTTTATAAAACCATCAGATCTTGTGAGGCTTATTCACCATCATGAGAACAGCACAGGAAAGACCCGCCCCCATGATTCAATTACCTCCCACTGAATCCCTCCCACGACACATGGGGATTATTATGGGAGCTACAATTCAAGATGACATTTGGGTGGAAACACAGCTAAACCATATCAGGGAAGGAGAGGTCCTTGAACTATTTGCATTATGGGGGCACTGTAAAATTAGACTACACACTTCAGTTGGCCCAGGTCTGGATTCTGATTTCTCTGAGGAGACTCTTTTGCCCCGCATGGATCTGGACAGAAGTCAAGCAACATTCTGCTTTTTTCTGAGCTGGAGGCCAGGGTTCTTCCAGTCCAGATAAAATGCAGAACAATCCTTTGTAACACCCAGCTTTGTAGAGACACCTCAGCTCCAACCTACTGTCTTGTATTAGGTGCCTCCCAACTCCTCTCCCTATTGGGACCCAGAAGCCCTGAAGATTTATATTGACTCCAAGTACATCTGTGAACCATTTGGCTTCAGCTGCTGCTCACAGCTCTGATTTTATATTCTCCCAAACTCTCTGACCGCTGGATAGTTTGCTCATGTAGCTTTGAGATAATTTATACATTCAAAACTTACTCTCTTTTATCTATTTCCTTGTGTTGATTTGGCATAGGGTGAGGAGGGTAAGGGAAAAAGGTGTCTAAATAAGCATAGTCCAACACATTGACCTAAAGCCTATATATATATGCTGCTAATAATATTATATATATGTATATATATTATATATAATTTTTTTTGAAACAGTCTCTCTCTGTCACCCAGGCTGGAGTGCAGTGGCATGATCTCAGCTCACTGCAGCCTCCTCCTCCCGGGTTCAAGCAATTCTCATGCCTCAGCCTCCCAAGTAGCTGGGACTACAGGCGTGAGCCACCACGCCCGGCTAATTTTTATATTTTTAGTAGAGACAGGGTTTCACCATTTCGGCCAGGCTGGTTTAGAACTCCTGACCTCAGGTGATCTGCCCACCTCAGCCTCCCAAAGTGCAGAGATTACAGGTGTGAGCCACTGTGTCCAGCCTATGTTTTTATATTTTTAGGATTCCCATGTAATGATGCAATTTTCCTTTCTTTGATATGATGCATCTATGATTTTATATTCTAAATGTATTTTTATACTTATATATAAAATGCATTTTATTAATTAAGCATTAGTTCTTAAAAGTTGGTATTTCCTTGAACTTTTAATTTTACAAATATTCCATTTCGGTGTTATTATTTTTAGTATTTTTTTGCTGCTGAATAGTTATGCCAACCTCTGTGCAGCCTGAGAAGACAACACATCAGCAGTCAATTTGTGTAAAGACAAAATAATATTAGAGAGCAAGAGAATGAGACAAGACTGCAAATCAGCAATGATAATTATTGAGTACTGAGAACAATTCCAGTGGATTAAGATTTGGGGCGCTTAAGCTTCTTAATATTAATTGCAGCAAATATTCAAATGCTTTCACTTTCCATATAAGTGCTTCAGCAAATAAGCAAAATATGAAATAAAAACCCTAATTCAGAATTACCTAAATATAAAACAAGTAAATTGTCCTAGGCAATTCTTACCATCTTATGTCCAGTAAAACAATAACCTATATTTGTGCATACAGATATATTATCTCATTTAAAAACTAGCGGTGATTGTAAATCTTGACCCCAAATTGAAGTTGAACTGAAAGAGGCTTTCCTGTAAAGATACTTAGGATCCTTACATTGTATGTAAGGAAAGTCACCTAGTCCTCACCTCAACCCCAGGTGTGACATGTTATTAACTTATTCTAATGGTACAGATGTTGAGATGCAGAGAACAGAAGCAGCTCTTAGGGGACAGAGACAGGGCTCAGTGATGATTATATTCACCTGTCATGGGGTAGAGCTACAATAGTGAGTATTCTGTGGATGGTCCTATCCAGATAAAAGAAGGAATTGGTTTCAGGACATAGTCTGCATCTTACTAGGTGGGGAATGTTGGACAAGTTACTTAACCTCTTCTGCCCTGTAAAATAGGGATAAAAATGGTACATATCTCAGAGTGTCATAGGAAGACTAAATTAGACTATTCTCATCCTCACACCTAATGAGTTCTCAATATTTAACTGATTATAATTATCTTTACTAGATACATAATTAAGTAAATAAATTAAGGAATTATAGAGCAAATAGTCATAGGGTCACACAGATAGAAAGTGGGAAAAATAGGAGACAAACCTGTGTCTATATTCATTCCGTGGCATTAGATTTAGATTACCTCCTTTTAGTCTGGCAAAACACTCATGATTATACAATGTAATTTAAAATTATACAGTACTTTGCTGGGTGTGGTGGTGCATGCCTGTGGTCCCAGCTACTTGGGAGGCTGAGGTGGGAGGATGGCTTAAGCCTGGGAAGCAGAGGTTGCAATGAGCCGAGATCACACCACCGCACTCTAGCCTGGGCTGTAGAACGAGATACTGTCTCAAAAAAGAAAAAAAAATACAGTACTCACATTTTACTTTGCTAGTATATGCTGTATTCACTGGTGTATGCTCTCTTGCATGGAGACTTTCATTGGGAATAAAATGTTTGAAACTATTTTACTATTTCTTGCACTGCTTTGAGATACTACCAGCAAAGCTATTTCTAAGCTGAGACGCTATGTCCTGGCAGGACTTCTAAAGACTTAAAGCAATGCTGTAGCTGTGTATTTACAACTGACTAGAGCAGGGATCAGCAAACCATGGCCAGTGGGTCAAATCCTGCTTACCGCCAGTTTTTGTAAACAAAGTTTTATCGCAACTCCCTGCCCATTTGTTTAGACATGGTCTGTGGCTGCTTTTCTCCAACAGCAGAAAAGTTCAGTAGTTCCAACAGAAACCCTGAGGCCCATAAAGCCTAAAATGTTTACCATCTGGCCATTTACGGAAAGTTAGCCAACCCCCAGACTAGAATAAAGGTAGGAAAAACCACTCAGCCCAAGCTTCTTTTTTGATTCTATCTTCCCACAGCTGCCTAGAATCCTTTGCAGTCTTTATCCTAGGAGGCTCAGAGGCTACAACACATCTCTAATTTTGTCTGGATTTGTGAGAATCCATTTCTCACAAATCCAGTTCTGGCCCTCTTTCCCTGACTCGATGTTCCTTGAACTCTAAACATGAATTTTTAAAAGAAGGATTTCCTGGGATGGGTATATCCCTGAAAGTCACCTCCTTTCTGCTGCCTCTCACAAATACACAGGCTATGTGCCTTAAATCTGTCATTCACTTTAAGGAATTTTTGAAAAGTGGATAATAGGTTAGACATAAAATTCACTGAATCTGGGTTAAATTTAATCAGCGAGTATTCTTTAGAATGGAAGCATGAGCCTGAATGATTAAAGAAATTGCTTAAAAAATTAGAATCAAAATACTAAATATCATCCCTCCCAATGTTTTAGCTAGAAAAATTACTTGAAAATGAGCCAGAGAAGGAGAAAAATAATTATCTTACAAAAAACTAATAAAAATACAATAAACTATCACTTATTTAAATACAATAAACTATCATTTGTTAAAATACAATAAACATGCAAAAGCGCTATCATTGATAGCACTTTTAATGTTTAAATAACCCACTGATTACTTTCTCTAGTGGATTATTTGCAAGGGTAGAGTAAGAATCCTCGCTTCTCTGGACACATAACCCATTTGCCATGTGGCATTGCCTCCCTTCCACCAAGAAGTGGAACGTATTTTTCCTCCCCTTAAATCTGATGCCTATAACTTTCTTTCCCCTTGAGATAATGGCAGAGTGGCATTGTGCAAGTTTTGGAACTAAGGTCCCACGAGGCCCTGTGGCTCTCTCTCTTGTTTATCTGAGTACTGCCCTAAGATGACCATGGAGAGAAGCCCAGTCTAGCCTAGAAGAGGAGAAGAGGCCACATGGAGAACTGAGGTCAGCCAGCCCCAGCTGCTTGACTTCTGAACAAAGCCTTCTCCGACTATTTGGCCCTGTTAGACCCAGCTGAGATCAGCAGAAGAATCACCCATCTGACCCTAGCCCAAATTGCCTTCTGCAGAACCACGGGCCAATAAATAGCAGATGCTTTAACCCACCATATTTTGCAGTGGTTTGTTATATGGCAACATATCATTGAAAAACCCTCATTTTGCCAAAGAGGGGGGGGGTCATGACATCAAGCAACTACCTAAACCCACAATGTAAATGGCAAGTCAGGGATTTAGATGCAAATCATTCCAATTAAAAATGCATACTCTAAATCAATGCCCTGTACTGTACTCTGTATTTTCCAAAAACTAATTAGATTGTGTCATCAGCATTTCTGAAGACAGAGGTAGTCGTCTGGGATGTAGAGTTTTCTCAACCAGTATTTTGCACTTGTTGGGATTTTTGAGATCAGGAATGTTTTGGAAAACCTGAGATGTGCAGTCACATCTCTGAGCAGTGTTTTAAGTTTATTCATTCACTCACTCATTCATTCAGCAAATATTTATTGAGATCTACTATATGTTAGGCACTATGTTTACCACTGGAAGGCAGGCACCAGGTAAGTACAAACACAGAACCTGAGATGGATGGCATTGCATTTTCATTTGATTACAAATTTATTCTTGCTTATAAGTTGATTACCTACCTTATTAAGAGCTGATTTGTTTCAAGTTTTAGAACTCCAATTGTGTCCTTAAATTTTTGTCTAGCTTAAAACATAGTGCTAGATTTCAAGAAGTAAATTGTCAAACAGGTTTGCTGTTTAGTTTTTGTAAACAAGGAAACTTGTAGGCAGAAACAAAAACCAAAATAAATAAAATCTAAATTATGGTAATAACAAAAGATAGTTGAGGCATTAACAGAGTTTGACTGAACTCTCAAGTCTCAAGCACATTTCTAAAACTAAACTGTTTTCTTCTGTTAATCAGTTTAAAAGGGAATACCTTGTGCTAATTTTTCTTGGTGGTGGTAACATTAATAAAGCTCTGTGAAATGAGGCCAGAAGGAACAGAAATTGAGTCAAAATAATGATAGCACCTCTTACATATTCTTACCATCTTGTCTCCTGGCCACACACACCATGTTTAACCCTAAAAGGAGAGACACCTGGAGGGGTTAATTAGCTTGCAGCTGTCTGTGACTAGTCTGCAGAGGATAAAACGGATATCAGCCGTAAGAAAGCAGCTAGCACTAGCCTGGATGATGAACAAAGAAAAGAAGCAGCTGCTGAGGAAAAGCACGTTTTGCTGACCTTTGAGGAGGGCTTAAGAGGCCCTTTGCCCCCTGAAAATGGGACCTGGGAGGAAAGTCTTGATGGCAGACAGTACAAAATCAAGGGACAGCAGCTGGCTGTTTTGTGTAAGGGGCAAAATTCAAGAGGATTTGTGAATCGTTGTGATTTACAGTGACCATTAACTATTGTAATAAGGGGAGAAAAATCAACATCCATTCAGTGCCCACATTGCAATTGCCAAGCACTGGAGGGGTACTTTCACCTAGGCCAACAAACTTAATAAGCAGAGAAACCCTTCAGTGTTTTGGCTCCTACAGCTCAAGTGTACTAGGTTGGCAAGTGGAAGTTCCTTTGGTCATCTCTGTTTATACACTTGTTTGAGATATTTCATAAAGTCAGCCCATTTGTTACTTTATCTGTAGTATGTACTGTTTCATGTGGAAGATGCTTGCCTTTTGATAGTACTCCAAACTGACCAACCCTGTACGGATTTAAGCCACCAAGAAGCTATGAACAGACAGGTGAAGTTTTGGGGTTGCCAGGAACCAGCTTGTCCAGAAGTTTAATTCTTTAAGGAAAAGGATAGCAAGCCCAATGCAACAGCCCTTCATGCTAAAAACTCTCAATAAATTAGGTATTGATGGGACGTATCTCAAAATAATAAGAGCTATTTATGACAAACCCACAGCCAATATCATACTGAATGGGCAAAAACTGGAAGCATTCCCTTTGAAAACTGGCACAAGACAGGGATGGCCTCTCTCACCACTCCTATTCAACATAGTGTTGGAAGTTCTGGCCAGGGCAGTCAGGCAGGAGAAAGAAATAAAGGGTATTCAATTAGGAAGAGAGGAAGTCAAATTGTCCCTGTTTGCAGATGACATGATTGTATATCTAGAAAACCCCATCGTCTCAGCCCAAAATCTCCTTAAGCTGATAGGCAACTTCAGCAAAGTCTCAGGATACAAAATCAATGTGCAAAAATCACAAGCGTTCCTATACACCAATAACAGACAGAGAGCCAAATCATGAGTGAACTCCCATTCACAATTGCTTCAAAGAGAATAAAATACCTAGGAATCTAACTTACAAGGGATGTGAAGGACCTCTTCAAGGAGAACTACAAACCACTACTCGACAATTGTTAAAAACTAAAGTTGTTGGGGAACAAATTGTACTTAAAATATATTTATTGTGTAATCTGATAAAATATTTGAAATTCTGGTGTTATAAAGTTTTAGTGTTTCTTTTGTTCTTTTTACAAAACAGAAACCCACTAAAATGTTAACTGATTGACATTATACTTTTTGCTTTCATCAGTGTTAAATACTTGTTGCACAGTAGTATGAGTTGTTTCTATCATTTACTCTTCTACAAGCCAGTTGAGACGTGTTACAAGGACTCAAAATATTCTAATTGGCGGTGACCAAACGTCATACAATTATGAAGTATACAAGCCATTCTAACCTTCACAGTAAATTTTTTTACCCTCTGGTTGCATACTTAAATAGAATTATACTAATAATGCATATTTTCTGAATGTTAATGTCATGTGAAATTGCTACTAAGTTAAACGTTGCTTCCCATCGTTTTCTGGGTGATGGGTGTTTATTCTGCTTATTCAGTGCCTCTCTACATAGAGGAACCTATCTCAGTAACTCCTATACTACTCTACAGCAAAATGGCAGAAGAAAAGTTACCCATTTGAAAAAATACCTTATTTTCCAAACAGAAGTCTTCAGACAGGCAGTGCACAATATTTTCCTTCCAGGAAAGGAGATTGCATAAATGCATAACTTACCTGTTAGTACATGTGACTGTTTCCCTGTCTTATCCTGAATGCATGGAAAGTCATGAGACTTATTTTTTTCTTCCTACTGGCTTCCATTATAAAACCTCTATTTGTATAGGTTATAAATTCTAACCAATAATTGAGCTTACTATGTTGAGGCGTAGGCAGAGGATAAGATATACATGTCAGACTTTATGTTCTGCTCTTTGGATTAGGGTAATTTTCAAAAGTTATTGACTGTAAAATAATAATCATGCACTGAGGAAATACAATATTAAAATAAATATTGAAGAAGATGGAATTATAGCAGGGGACCTGTGGAAATAGAATCTAAGAACATATTGTACATATGCTGAATTAATAGAGTTGCATTGTGTCGTTCACATAGCAAATTCAGTACAGATTGTTTGTTAATGTCAACAGATTATGCCATAAAATTTGTAATTTGTTTGGCAAATCTTGACAATGCTGAGACATTTATTCTAGTTAATACAAATGGCTAAGGTCTGTAATTATGAGTTATTTAAGCCAAGAAATTTGGCAAGTTCATTATTCATAAGTCTCTACCTACTATTCCAAATTAATTGACTGTTTTATATACTGATACAATTAATAGTAAACTTTTTATATTAAGTATACATATGTGAAATAAAATCATATTATTATTGGATTATAAGATGTTAATAATGGTAAGTCATGACTGTTATTTTGAAGTGATTTTTTAGAATTTTTAAAGGTTTATTCAACAAAATAGAGTTATCTTACTTAAAAATGGATGCTTAGGGCCAGGCGCAGTGGCTCACACCTGTAATCCCAGCACTTTGGGAGGCCAAGGCGGGCAGTATCACCTGAGGTCACAAGTTTGAGACCAGCCTGGCCAACATGGTGAAACCCCATCTCTACTAAAAATACAAAATTAGCTGGGCATGGTGGTGGGCACCTGTAATTCCAGCTACTTGGGAGGCTGAGGTAGGAGAATCGCTTGAACCTGGGAGGCGGAGGTTGCAGTGAGCTGAGATCATACCACTAAATTTCAACCTGGGCGACAGAGTGAGACTCTGTCTCAAAAAAATAAAAAAATAAAAAAACCATGCTTAGAGATTTTTTAATTAAATTAGTTTCAATACTTCTATAATAGTTAAAACAAGTGGTTTCTATTTAAATCACAAATGATAGAGGTTAGAGATGAAACTAAACATATGAGATCATCAAGTCCAACCTTCTGCTACGATATTAGACTTCAAATGAAAAGCACATCAAATGTTAACCAGATGATTTCTTTGATAGTCTATTTAAAAATATTGAATTAATAAACTGGAAACATTTTAAAAATTGCTGTTCTTTTGGAATTAATATAAAAACATATACTTTAAAGTAAGGAATTTTATACTGATTAAGTTATACACTGCTTGGCCTAGCATGTGTATGTTATACTTAAAAATGTGCATGGTACATTGTCAAATAATTTGCACACTATCATTTACACATCTGTATTGTTCACATTGACATACTTTGTGTCATATGTATTTGTGCATTATCAGTTGATTTGCACATTGCACACCAGAGTCACACAGTTATAGATCTGTGTGAATTCCCTATATTCCACATGCATGGACATATTCATATATACCCACACAAATACACCCCATGAAATGATATCCAGTTAATGAATACAAAGGTTTTTAAAGGAGAAATTCTTTAGAAAAAAATCCTATAAGCCCCTAGTTTTCCCAATGAATTAATCTAAGAATGGATATTTTATTTTTTCCATGTTTGACTTGTAAAGTAAAACTTTAGTAATAAAGAGTGTCTGCCTTACAGTTCATATATTTCTTGAATTTAAAAAACTCAATTACATAAGAAATACATTAATTCTTTTCTTTAAACTATTAAGACAGCAAAGTCTTTTTTATGATTATCTACAATTCCGGTCCTCTCTCCAGTATCTCCAAGATAACATTACTATGAGTTTAATGTATGACATTTTTGACTTTGAAACTCACTTTCATATGGGTATTAACATATGTTTACATAGAATATATGGAGTATTGTTTACATATTATTTATATGAATAAATATACACCTACTCCAGGTAATTTAGTGGTGACTATCACATATTTTATTTGGTCATTCTACAATTGATTGATGCCTTTTTTGTGTGTGTGATTACTAATACTGGAGTATTAATACACTTGCATGAGTCTCCTTGTGTACCATGGGAATAGTTCTGTATTTGAAAATAGAAGTACTGGGTATGCACATTTTTAATTTTTAATATATACTTCCAAATTGTTCCTGCATACTCCCACCAGTACTAAGAATGTATCTGTTTTCCTCTTAGCATGTCAATATTTGATATAATGAAACTTGTAAATTTTAGCCAACTAAATGAGTGTGATTTCTATTCCTTTATAGTAACTGATGAGGTTATAATCAAGTTAAGCATTTTTTTATATGTTTATTGGCCACTCAGGTTTTTTTCTTCTACGAATTGCTGGTTCACATGCTTCACCCATTTTCCTTCTGGATTTGTGTGTGTGTCTTTTTCTTACATATATTGGTATACTTGACTTTTGTCTATTATTTATTTTAAGGTTATAGGATTTTAGAGTTAATGAAAGGATAAAATGCTGGAAGCCTAGAATTCAGAATCGTACTTAGGATTCTAAACAGAAGCCATGTTCTAAATAAGGATTTGGCTTGTGGGACAAAAGAAGAATGTGGAATTTCACAGATGAAGCGTTTAACATTTATGGGCAATAGAGAATCAAGAATGACTTTGTCATAACATCGGCACCATTGAATGGTATTGTCACCCATACCATGATCAAGAAATTAACGGTGTTGCTCTGCAGACTGGCAAATCTCATTGCCCTTTCTTCTAACCCTGGGCAAGTATTATTACAATGGAAAAAGATATGCGACAAGATATTGTATTAATAGGGTGTTAGAATCAAATAAAAGGAGGAATAGATGTAGTAAGAGAAGCAGATTTTATAGCTATCCCCATTCCAAGAATAAAAAACAAAAAAATAATAGGCGAGTTCATTGTGGGCATCTGTCAGGAACAAGGATAGAGCTCTGAAAGCTGACTGCAGTCAGTAACAAAAACCCTTTTGAGACATATTCCAAGAACCTGAAAAACTGGTAATGGGCCCTTCCTTATACTCGGTGTCTTGAAAGGCAGTAAACTGTCTAATGGGATATAAAAATAGAGTCTTTTTTTCCTCCCCCACTCTAATATTCTCCTATTTTAAAAACCTTCTTTATATGGCACTGCAAATAATAGCACACAGCAAGAACTGTACTTTGCAGTATTATTGAGCATCTCAAGTGTCTGAAAGGTACAAAGCTAACAACCAAATGACTTCAGAATGGAAAATGTCCCAGAATTTTTAATTTTCCTTCTAAAACAGAAATATAGGGGAAGCAAAAAACAACCTTAATCTAAAATCCAGCTTAAAATGACAACCAGAGGTTTTCTAGCTTACATTTTATTTCAGAATGCTTAGCAAATTTCTTGACTTTGTATTAATTTTAGTGAGTTGTAATTTGAGGAAACTCATGGTTTTCTAAGATCCTTTATACCTGAAAAGTCGTCGCATACATGTAAGACTTGCTTTGTTATTGTTGTTGTAAATTGAATACCTGAAGGTAGATTTTAGTACACTAAATAATCATGGTGTTTATTCTGTGCTAATAGGCAGAAAAGATGGACAATAGAACTTATTGAGATGCCAGGAAGTGCTCTGATCACCCAGGAGTGAGACATGAGATGGGCAGAAAGAACAAGATTAGTTAACTATCATGGGAAACATAAGAAGAATTTGGCTTTAGGGATTGTGTGTTTGAGATTGATTTTTAAAAAAAAAAAAGACCTATTTAAAAATCCACAGATGCTTAGGGAATAGAATAGCTATTTTTTTAATTCATAAATTTTATATTGGCTAGTTTTCACAGCAGTGAATTATCAACTTTATATAAAAGTAATATGATAATTTGATATATTTCCTGATATGAGTCCACATTTTCAGAGCCATCTAAATTCAGCCTTGTTTGTTCATTATACATATATAAGAAAATCCTTTTTCTATGCAACAAATGGCTGTATATAAAATATACATGACTTGTTGATTTAAAATCTTTTACCTTTTTTTCTCATCATAAAGGTAAAACACATGCATTTCATAAATGTTTGAAAATGGGAACGTATGTACCAAAAAAATCACTTCAAAATCATGGTCTACATATCTTCTAAAAACATGTAATCAAATATAACAAAGTATATTTAGGCCAATATTTTGACTATGATAAAATCGCTTTGATTCAGAAGGTATTGTGTTTTCTAAGGATTTCATTATTTAAAGCAGAAGGTTTCATCTTTCAGAAGTGTCACTCCAGCCTGTGTGTCCTGTGTGGTTGAGTCAAATCAGTGCTCCCGCTATCAGTAGGTTTGGCACGGGATGAAGCAAGGACATCAAACTAAAGGGGCCAAGAACAATAGTCGGGAGAGGCTGCAGGAGGAACAGAGAGGTCCTGATGATGAGGTTCCCTGACTATAGCAGGTTAGGACTAGACCAGCCCTGTGGCCAACAGAGGAAAGTGTTTCTGAGCACTTTCTATATCTGGCTGTACCTTGGGGGACTTCCTCCATTTTGTCTGGGCTCATCCACAGTCCTGCTAAGAGATTCTGCAAAATATACTGCAGTTCTCGTTCATGTGCCCCTTGAGATGCATTTGAGCTGCAGGTATTTTCCCTCCAATGGTACCCAGTTTATTATTTCTAGTCCATTCAACTCATAACAACATCCAGCAGCACTTTACCCACAGGTGGGTGTTTATTAGGTTTTTATTTCTTTTGTCCAGGTTTATTGAGTTTGAAGAGTAGGCAGGGATTTCTGTTTTTATGAGTCACTTGTCAGCTGTAATGAAGTCTTCTTCATTAAAAAAAAGATGTGAGGACAATCTTGCGCAGTGTCATAATTACTCTAAAAATACATCATGCTTAATTGTATCCACAAAGGTTTTAAAAATTTAAACATCAGTTTTGAGTTTTAGGGCTTTCTTATTGGTGAATTATCAAAAATTGTAGTGCTTTCTTGAAAAGTTCCCTGGGGTGGATTTCCTTAGTTGCATATAATTCTAGCCTCTTCAGCCTACTAAGGATAAAAGGGACATGAAGTACACATATCTGGGAATTAATTACATTTTTCTGCTCAAGAGCCAAGTCATTTTCAGAAATTGATGTCAAATAGGTCTTCCATAGCTGAAAGTGCTAGGTGTCTCTTCACATAGTTAAGATTTCCCCCTATTCAGAAATATTAGTTTCTGATGACAATGGAAAATTCCAAATGCAGCAGCTTCACTGTGTTCTAATAATGTTCATGCTTAGTGATCCTGAAACCACTTGCAGTATGCCTGGTCCAGCCACAGCAGGGAGCCGACGCCCATGCCAGTTCCCAGAGCTGACCACCCCACCGCAGCCAGCGTGTCTGGCTGTGCACCGTGGCCAGACTCCATGATCACTCACTCATGCACCCCACACTGCTCCGCACCTGGCTCAACCTTGGTGGGCGTGGGATCCAGGCTGGTAGTGAAAGTTGAATGCTGCCTGCCAGGCCGGGTGGGCAGAACGAGCCCAGCGGGTGAGAAAAACTTGGGCAAACGTGCCACTGGCTACAGAGGTTTCCGGCTGGTGAAGTGACACCCTAAGGATTCTGTGACAATGGGAAAAGGGGTAATGAAGGGATAGAGCAGATTAAGGAATTTAAAACCCAGTTGAGCAAGTATATCTGTAAATAATGTACTTTTGTATATTACAAAACCACAGAGAAAGGATCTCCCTCCTCTATTATCACAGGGTCATCGCGGAAGAACTGACATTTCAATACGTTAAAAAATAAGTAGATAAGGTTTTTAGCTTTTAAAAAAAGTGGGATAATCTATGCATATATAAAGAATAAATGCACATAACATTTATGTGGGTTATGTAAGCAGAGGTAAGCATTATAATAAAGCAAACACTGATGAGCCACTGGTGAGGAAACATAACCTTCCTAAATCTCTGAGGCTTTCAGAGTGGCTCTTGGCCCATGCAGAGGTAAGGGTGTGAAAGAAAGGGAAGAGAGGGCGTCCATGTTTGAGAAACCACAAAATCACAGGAGTCGCTAAAGGAGTAGTTTAATTGGTTATATGGAGGAAATCTGGAGTGATGTTAGAAGATGCAATTGACCAGATCAGGTGGATCACAGAGGCCATCCTGAGCAGTACAATAGGAAATTAATCAGGGATCCCCTATGGTTACCATACCTTATGGGTCTAAACCAATGATGCTTACGAGGGAGAAGTTAGCTTTTCTGGACAATGTCCTTGGTGTGCACTTTTCAGATGGAGATTGGCAAGCCAATGGCTAAGGAGGGTGAATCAGATCAAAATTCTTCCTTGACTTTCATAGCATTTCCAGAGGATGTCTAGTTTATGAGTAAAATGTCTTGCCTTCATCTCATAAAATTATCTCTATGTCCTCACCTGTAAAGATGTTCTATATCAAACATTATTATTTATACAAATAATTATATTTTCTTAAAAAGACTTTTTTGTATAGTAAAATAAGTGGAAGCAAACTTAAATGATTCAGAACAACTTTCTAAATATTTGACTAAACAATTTCAGGAAATAGCCATTTAATCCCTCGAAAACAAAATTTGGCTTTGGTTAATTTTTAGAAAATCCTAAGATGAGGAGATGAAGCTAAAAGAAATATATTGAACACTGTGCATTTCAATAAAGAATTTACAGAATAGCTGGAAAAATTAAGGTTAAGTGTACAAGGTAATTATAGATTTATTTTTAAAATGAAAAGGCATTTAACAATCTAAAAACTACATCAAATACATTATATTTAGCATCATGAAATTACTTAATTATCTGCACCTATCAGTGAAGCATTTTTTTTCTCATAAATCTGTTCTATGGTAATCTACAGGAAGACATAATTTTAAAATTCGTAAGGATTAGAGTGGATGGTCACCTGGTCCCAACCTTTGGAACATTTGAAAAGCAAGGAACATATAAACTGAACATTAATTTTCTTCTTGCAATGTATACAAGAAATTTAAAAAAGAATTTTCCAGAGTACAGGTATAAAAGGGTATATTCTTTACAGGGAATCAGAGTGCTGACAGATGGGTAAGATTTCCATCCAAGAAAAATTTGATGTTTGAACTTAAGAAAATGGAAACTTTCTTTGCTGGACCTCACATAATATTTTCAGTGATGACAGAAAGTCAGGAAAGATGAATGTGGAAACAAAATGTTCTTGAACACATGAAATAAATAGGTAATTTAGATACAGTGGGTGGTGCCAGTATGCTCTGTAGGTGGAGAATAAATCTGGAATCCTAGGAGGTCGCCCTAACCAGTGAGGTCTCTCTCACTGATGAACATAAAATGTCTGGGTACTTAGGACTCCTCTAGGCAATAAATGACCTTCAGTTAGATTAAGGGCTGATCGAACTGAGAGGGATTAGTACATAATTTAATCTATTTGCTAATTAGCGTGATGAATTAGACCATTGTCATCTGTTGCTGTGTGGGAGAGGAAGAGGACAAGCCATTTAAGTTTTGATGAGAAGGACATTTATTGAATAGCATTGTACACTTTAAGAGTGGATTCTCATATGTGATCTAAGTATCTTAGTCTATAGACTAAGTTTGATTCATTCCTTTCATTAGTGACAGAGCTACAACTGTCGCTTGAGTATTGGGTGACTTGACTTCTCTTCCAAGTCGAACACACTGCATAACATGGAAAGAAGGCAAGGAAGAAGAGAATATATCTTGTCCCATCGCTGGTCATTTCAGGGGAGATTTTGGCACTGAAGACAGATCAGGAGCATATCAGATAGGAACAAAAAACAGGCTTGGTAGCTTAAAAGGAGGAGTCAAGTCTTACCAACTCTGAACACTCACCTCAGCAGTGATGTTTCATTTTTACCCTCTTAGAAAGAGTCTGGTATTTCTAAGTATATGCTTTCTAGTGTTTGTGTTTACTATGTTTAAGAAACATCATTAGATCAATTCATATTAATGATTACTTGATATTAATCATTATGATTAGACACTAGTTTAAAAGCATAGATTAGTTTCATTAAAACTTTTCTTGAGAGATTATATATTAAATGGGTGGTGTACACATTCTTACTAAGAAAGTTTTCTGCTGTTTATATCTTAAATTAATGTAGAATTTCTCCCTTAATTTCTACATAGAAACTTAGTATAGATAAGCTTGTGCAGTCAGCTGTGAATTCATCTAGGCCTACAACCATTTCTTCATCTCCTCTAAAGAATAAAATATGAACTATCTTGTTGAAATTAAGTGCTACTAGATCTATACTTCTAGTAATCCTGTAATATCAATACATGCATGCATACATACATAAATATTTTAAAAAGGAAAAAGAAATCTGGTTGGAACTGATGCCTTCCCAGTGAGCCTTTGCTGGCTCTTCACAGTTTTCACTCTCTTCTTTAAGGGTCTTCAGATTATCTAGACTTTCTAGAATTAATGATTATTTTATCGTTTTGACAATTTTTCTTTCTAAGTTAAAACCACATTGGCATTTTGTGAATATGATCATATTTCTCATTTTGACCAATTTTTCTCTAGCATTACAGTTCGTTAATTTACTGGTAATTAAATAATGATTAAACAAATAATGATTATTTATTTTTGTATTACGTTTTATTCCTTAAAGCCTCTCTCCATCGTTAACCCTTTTCCTTTGTAAAGCTTTTCTTCCCATTCGAAAAGCCCTTCCTTAGCATCTCACTGGAGGTACGTTCAGGCAGCATCACTTTGGTATCTCGCCAGCATTGTCCTCTTCCCGCCAGTGGGAACCAACTAACAAGTACACTCTCAGGTATGAACTTAAGTACAGGCAAGTCAACACATTTCATACGCATCCAAATGACACATTAAATACAAAGCTTTGCTCACCTGCCTTTGTACAGGAGTCTGCTGCTGCTGGGTTTTAATGAAACTTAAAGGCTGAATCAAAGCCGTACTAGTGGGAGGATCTTTGACATGAAATTCTTTTTGATCAGTATAATTTGCATTTTGCATTCATTTGAAAAATTGTCCTGTGCATTTGTTCGAATATCGAGAATAGAGAACTGAGTGATTCCTGGGTTTATGTGGGTGATATTGTGGAAATAAGAGGTGCTGTGGTATGTACAGCTAGTCCCCAAATATGATTGTATTTTACTAGAGATAGAGAATTCACAGTGATGGAACTATTCAGGCTGTAAAATATAGGAACCATCTGCCATAGAATAAGCATATTAGTAAAATGCCACCTATTCCTACATTAGTCTGGCCCTTGCTCCAAAATTTCACATGTACTCATATGTTTGTTTTCCGCGTCTCTGACTGATGCAGCTAGCTAATGCCTAATGACAGTTTTTTTTTATCATTCCCTATATACATTTTTAAAATTTTATTATTATACTTTAAGTTTTAGGGTACATGTGCACAATGTGCAGGTTTGTTACATATGTACACATGTGCCATGTTAGTGTGCTGCACCCATTAACTCGTCATTTAGCATTAGGCATATCTCCAAATGCTATCCCTCCCCCCTCCCCC
The DNA here is from genome assembly GCF_028858775.2 of Pan troglodytes. Lineage (NCBI taxonomy): Eukaryota > Metazoa > Chordata > Mammalia > Primates > Hominidae > Pan > Pan troglodytes. The sequence goes on along the minus strand of NC_072412.2, from coordinate 106,920,992 downwards.
CACCCCACAACAGTCCCCAGTGTGTGATGTTCGCCTTCCTCTGTCCATGTGTTCTCATTGTTCAATTCCCACCTATGAGTGAGAACATGCAGTGTTTGATTTTTTGTCCTTGCGATAGTTTGCTGAGAATGATGGTTTCCAGCTTCATCCATGTCCCTACAAAGGACATGAACTCATCATTTTTTATGGCTGCATAGTATTCCATGGTGTATATGTGCCACATTTTCCTAATCCAGTCTCTCGTTGTTGGACATTTGGGTTGGTTCCAAGTCTTTGCTATTGTCAATAGTGCCACAATAAACATACATGTGCATGTGTCTTTATAGCAGCATGATTTATAATCCTTTGGGTACATACCCAGTAATGGGATGGCTGGGTCAAATGGTATTTCTAGTTCTAGATCCCTGAGGAATCGCCACACCAACTTCCACAAGGATTGAACTAATTTACAGTCCCACCAACAGTGTAAAAGTGTTCCTGTTTCTCCACATCGTCTCCAGCACCTGTTCTTTCCTGACATTTTAATGATTGGTGTGAGATGGTATCTCATTGTGGTTTTGATTTGCAGTTCTCTGATGGCCAGTGATGATGAGCATTTTTTCATGTGTTTTTTGGCTGCATAAATGTCTTCTTTTGAGAAGTGTCTGTTCATATCCTTCACCCACTTTTTGATGGGGTTGTTTGTTTTTTTCTTGTAAATTTGTTTGTGTTCATCGTAGATTCTGGATATTAGCCGTTTGTCACATGAATAGGTTGCAAAAATTTTCTCCCATTTTATAGGTTGCCTATTCACTCTGATGGCGGTTTCTTTTGCTGTGCAGAAGCTCTTTAGTTTAATTAAATCCCATTTGTCAATTTTGGCTTTTGTTGCCATTGCTTTTGGTGTTTTAGACATGAAGTCTTTGCCCATGCCTATGTCCTGAATGGTATTGCCTAGGTTTTCCTCTAGGGTTTTTATGGTTTTAGGTCTAACACGTAAGTCTTTAATCCATCTTGAATTAATTTTTGTATAAGGTGTAAGGAAGGGATCCAGTTTCAGCTTTCTACGTATGGCTAGCCAGTTTTCCCAGCATCATTTATTAAATAGGGAATCCTTTCCCGATTGCTTGTTTTTGTCAGGTTTGTCAAAGAACAGATGGTTGTAGATATGTGGCATTACTTCTGAGGGCTCTGTTCTGTTCCATTGATCTATATCTCTGTTTTGGTACCAGTACCATGCTGTTTTGGTTACTGTAGCCTTGTAGTATAGTTTGAAGTCAGGTAGTGTGATGCCTCCGGCTTTGTTCTTTTGGCTTAGGATTGACTTGGTGATGCGGGCTCTTTTTTGTTTCCATATGAACTTTAAAGTAGTTTTTTCCAATTCTGTGAAGAAAGTCATTGGTAGCTTGACCACATAGTTGGAAGTAAAGCACTCCTCAGCAAATGTAAAAGAACAGAAATTATAACAAACTGTCTCTCAGACCACAGTGCAATCAAACTAGAACTCAGGATTAAGAAACTCACTCAAAACCACTCAACTACATGGAAACTGAACAACCTGCTCCCGAATGAATACTGGGTACATAACGAAATGAAGGCAGAAATAAAGATGTTCTTTGAAACCAACGAGAACAAAGACACAACATACCAGAATCTCTGGGATGCATTCAAAGCAGTGTGTACAGGGAAATTTATAGCACTAAATGCCCACAAGAGAAAGCAGGAAATATCCAAAATTGACACCCTAACATCACAATTAAAAGAACTAGAAAAGCAAGAGCAGACACATTCAAAAGCTAGCAGAAGGCAAGAAATAGCTAAAATCAGAGCAGAACTGAAGGAAATAGAGACACAAAAAACCTTTCAAAAAATCAATGAATCCAGGAGCTGGTTTTTTGAAAAGATCAACAAAATTGATAGACCTCTAGCAAGACTAATAAAGAAGAAAAGAGAGAAGAATCAAATAGACACAATAAAAAATGATAAAGGGGATATCACCACTGATCCCACAGAAATGCAAACTACCATCAGAGAATATTACAAACACCTCTACACAAATAAACTAGAAAATCTAGAAGAAATGGATAAATTCCTCGACACATACACCCTCCCAAGACTAAACCAGGAAGAAGTTGAATCTCTGAATAGACCAATAACAGGCTCTGAAATTGTGGCAATAATCAGTAGCTTACCAACCAAAAAAAGTCCGGGACCAGATGGATTCACAGACGAATTCTACCAGAGGTACAAGGAGGAACTGGTACCATTCCTTCTGAAACTATTCCAATCAATAGAAAAAGAGGGAATCCTCCCTAACTCATTTTATGAGGCCAGCATCATCCTGATACCAAAGCCTGACAGAGACACAACCAAAAAAGGGAATTTTAGACCAATATCTTTGATGAACATTGATGCAAAAATCCTCAATGAAATACTGGCAAACCGAATCCAGCAGCACATCAAAAAGCTTATCCACCATGATCAGGTGGGCTTCATCCCTGGGTTGCAAGGCTGGTTCAACTTATGCAAATCGATAAATGTAATCCAGCATATAAACAGAACCAAAGACAAAACCCACATGATTATCTCATTAGATGCAGAAAAGGCCTTTGACAAAATTCAACAGCCCTTCATGCTAAATACTCTCAATAAATTAGGTATTGATGGGACGTATCTCAAATTAATAAGAGCTATCTATGACAAACCCACAGCCAATATCATACTGAATGGGCAAAAACTGGAAGCATTCCCTTTGAAAACTGGCACAAGACAGGGATGCCCTCTCTCACCACTCCTATTCAACAGAGTGTTGGAAGTTCTGGCCAGGGCAATCAGGCAGGAGAAGGAAATAAAGGGTATTCAATTAGGAAAAGAGGAAGTCAAATTGTCCCTGTTTGCAGATGACATGATTATATATCTAGAAAACCCCATTGTCTCAGCCCAAAATCTCCTTAAGCTGATAAGCAACTTCAGCAAAGTCTCAGGATACAAAATCAATGTGCAAAAATCAGAAGCATTCTTATACACCAACAACAGACAAACAGAGAGCCAAATCATGAGTGAACTCCCATTCACAACTGCTTCAAAGAGAATAAAATACCTAGGAATCCAACTTACGAGGGATGTGAAGGACCTCTTCAAGGAGAACTACAAACCACTGCTCAATGAAATAAAAGAGGATACAAACAAATGGAAGAATATTCCATGCTCATGGGTAGGAAAAATCAATATCGTGAAAATGGCCATACTGCCCAAGGTAATTTACATATTCAATGCCATCCCCATCAAGAGATTTTTTTACACATTCCATATGTGAATATCCTACTTTCCGATTCAGTTCTGACTTTATTTCCATTATATGTGAATGTGTTTCTTTACTATTTTTCTATCAGTTTACTTCCTGGTCAATTGATTATATGGGAAAATAATTTATCCATTCAATATTCAAAAATAGTTTATTGAGGACCCACTATGTGCTAGGCATTTGATCACAACAGTGAAAAACAGAGAAAAAAAATCCTTGCTTTCATGGAGTTTACAAATTCTACCAAAGGAAACAGGAAATAATGAAAATAAGTAAGTAAAATAAATAGCATGCTACATAGTAATAAGTGTCAAGGAGAAAAGGAAAGCAGACAAAGAGAGAGGGGAAGGTGTGAGCAGGAATTGCAGTTTCAGATAAGGTGGCCATGAAGGTGTCCCTTCAAGGAAAATGTAGTAGTTGGGAAGGGGCAAGTCGCATGGCTCTCTGGGGAAGAGTGTGCAGGGCAGCGGGAACAGCCCTTGCAAAGGCCTTGAGAAGGAAGCATGCCCCATGCTCTCCTCCTCATATGAGGAGGCCAACAGGTCTTGAATGAAGCTATGGAGAAAGAGAAAGGGAATATGATTGGAAAGGTAACAAGGATGGATCACATAGAGCCTTCCAGGCCAACGTAATGACCTTGGCTTTTCCTTTTAAATGAGATGGAAAGCCCGTGGAGCATTTTGAGTAGAGGCGAGACAAAACTGATCAGGACTCTACTTGCTGGGCAGAGAATAGAATCAAGGGAAGCAATGACAGAAGAGACTGTCCTAAGAGTCCAGGCGAGAGATGGCAGTGGCTTGGGCAAAGGTGGTAGCAGTGGAGGTCACAGAAGATGCTGAATATAGTGTTCATGTTTACTTTATGGGATTTACTAAGAGATTGGCTGTGTGTTAAAAGGAAAAGATCATTCTAAAGCTTCTGGCCTCAGTGATTAGATAGACTTGCCATTAACTTCCAGAAGAGCATGTTTGAGGGGAAATATGAGGATATTGGTTTCATTACATGTTAAGTTCCAGTAATGTGTTTAGATTGAAAATGCTATAGCTGGTAGAATTTTTTCACTTTTTATGTCAAAACAGAAAACATGATTGAATAATGAAAACTACACATGCTCAATTTTTTAAAAATTGTTTTCTTTGACACAGTAAAAGATCAATGAGACTTGCTTAATTTTTGTCAAGAATACAAAGTCAACAATGGCTGAGATGAAAATATTTTCCATAAAGTAAAATGATCAAATTTGCAAAAGCTTGGTTACATGATGTGAATTTCACTCAAACCACAAGGCATTACACTAGAGTCTTGCTGAAAATTAAGACAGACTGTGTTAGGAATTCTTTGCCAATAGACAAAATGAATATGGGGTGGTTGATGTGCTGAAGTGGCCAATGAGCATGCTTTGATTGACAGATGAGGAAATGTATCCCTACATTTTATCAAACTATGTGGTGTCTGATTTATATCACTGAGGTGGCCATTCATTATGGTCATGAACTGTGAGGTCAAAGCACTTGCAAAAACTTGCCAAAATACTTCCTATTCCAGTACTAAATATTTCTCATATTTGTTTGCCTAGAATAACAAGATGCAGGCTTGGTAGTCCTTTCAAGAATGTGAATTTCTTTGGTATGTCTGAGTTTAGTAATGTTGAATTGTGTGTGTGTGTGTGTATTATTAAGACTTTGCCTGTATTTAACATTTTATTTGGTAAAAATAGCATTATTTTGGCAAGATTTTTAAAGCCTTGAAATGGGACAAATTAAAGTATAATGCTTTTTCTTGAGAAATAATTTATTGCTCCATGTTGTTGAATCATACCATTAGTCATGAAACCAAAACCCTATATTTAAAAAGTAACAATCTCATATTCAAAGTATCTCCTTTGAACATTTCAAAGAATCTTAAGCAAATCTTTATGTGACATTAAATTGTACATTTTACCTTGTTATTTTAGATCTATGGGTGGAGTTCATTCTTTGGGCTAAGTGTAGGTGTGAAGTATGAATTTCTGTGTCTTGGTATGCCAATAACTTAGAGCAAGATTAGTAGAGTGGCTTTTGTGAGAAAAAAAGAGCTGTTTTATCAGACATCAGTTGGAACTTCGCCTTGTTTTGTTTCCCTGAACTGTCCAATCTGCTTCATATATTTGTGTGAAATCCTAAAATGTCTGTATGTCAATAATTTTTAGTTAGCATATTTTTTCCAAACAGACATCCTTGTGAACATCAGCCGTTTCTGAGAACTGGGCCCACGGACCATAGCTACTTTGAGTCTCAGTCTATGTAATAGTTGGAGTAAAGTAAGCTTTAAAGAGAGAACTCACAACACAATGGCTCAAGCAAGACACAAGTTGATTTCTTTCTGAAGCTGCCATCCTGGGTATGTGGGTAGTTGGATGAGCTGGGCCCCATGAAGTCATCCCAAAGTGCAGGACTCTGTGGCATCTCTGCCAAACTCAACACTTACTCTCCAAGTCTGTCCTTGGCTTCTCTATTTCTAGCTGGTGGAAGGGAAGGGAAAAATGAGTCCAGGGAAGGAGTTTTTGTAGATGGCTTGGGAGTTGCATACATCAGGAAGAACTTTGTGACAAGGCCACACCTCCTTGCAGGAAATTCTAGGAAACATATTCCCTCACTGAGCAGCCATGCGCCCAGGAAGAAGAGAAGAATGAGTCTAGAGTCGCAAGCAGCAATATCTACTACAGGCTTAAATAACCAAAGGACAAAATGCCCAGTCCATTATAAATATATTCCAAAAATGAAGCCATGAAATTTGACTTCATTTATTGAAGTCAAATCAAATTTATTGTTATAAACTAATTTCTCTATTTTATATTATATTTCTCAAATGATTACATTTTTAACACAGAACAAAGCCATAGTTAGAATTTCAGCAATCATATGGAATATCCAAAAGGTACACCCAATACACCCAAAAGCTAAACCAGAGTCACTGCTAAATTTTATATTGTTCTGATTTACCTAACAGATTAGTGAAAATAATTAAAATCTTGCTGCTTTTTAAATTTTAAATCTCGGATTTTGGTTAGAACTCTGAGAGTATTTAAAACTATCTTTACCTACTCTTGTTGGACAATCATTTGAGGAGCTAAGAGTGCAGAGAAGGCAGAGAAATGTTCTCCTCACCCCAAGCAAAAGCACAGAAGAACTATTGCTAATCCAAAATGCAGGAAGGAAATTTCACCCCTCCTCCCTTCCCTTTTCTTGGGCTAGTCTGTTTAATTTTAAAAGCAGAATTTTTGCTTTCACAAAGTATACCAGACAGGAATTTGTTCAAATTCCTCAAAACCAAGCCAAGAAAAGTTTCAGAAAGTTCAGACACGCATGGCAGAGTGGAAAGAACATAGTCTGTGGAGGCGAGCACGGATTCATTGGAATGCCGCTCCAGACATCCACTCTGGGTGAACTCAGGGATGTGTTTAGTCTCATTAAGCCACAGTCTTTTCATTTTTAATGTAAGAGTGATAAGAACAAACTTGCCAGTGTGTTGGTGGAGAACTGAAATAGAGAAAGGCCTGGTGTGTAACAGGATGTTTCTCTCCATCTGTGTAATCTGTGACAGTCCTAGGAAGTTCAAAGTTATGACTGTTCTGGGTTTGTGGCCAACAGTTGTCTGTGGCTTCCATGGGTTGGAGCTGTCTAATGGGGCCCAGGCCACCATCGCTCTGCTCAGAAGCTAATCATACCAAAACATGAGGTTTTTCTCCAAGCGACAAAGAGGAGCTAAGCACCCAAGGATCTCTATAATAGTAGCAGGAAAATGAAGCTGAGACCTTGCCCTGACTTAGAAGTTCATAACAATAATGGCCCCAAACAAGATGCTCATGTCTATTGGTTGTGGTTAATAATCACGCAACAACATGAACTTCAAACCCAGCCTATGCTTGGCTCTTCCAGGGACTGAAGGCATCTCAGAGCCCCACCCCTTACCTCAGAAACCGCAGGAAGGAGCCTGGGTTCTCAGAGTCCAAGAAAATGCACCTGATAATAGCACCTGAACTTCCTCCACACAAAGAAAGCCTGATAGGGACAGGGGATTAAGCTTGCGTGGAGGGCAGGATCCAACCCACAGTAGCACTTCCTTGCCATGCGACCTTAGCAAATGGCTTAACTCGCTTTCTGTATCAGTAAAATGGTGTTCGTAGTACTAAGGTGTCAGTGAGGATTAAATGAGCCAAGCCTGACCCACACCAATTTATGACAAGTCTCAGCCACTTTAATGAACGTGATGATATTCTAACGTTTGGGATGCTGAGGTGGAGGACGATGGTGTCCCACCTCCTGCAAATGCCATGTAGACACTGAAGCTACACAAGCAATGGCTCTAAAGTCAAAGCCAGCATCAGGACTGGTATAAAAGAATCACCAGGACAAGGGCAGGGCAGAGGGGAGGCCAAAGCAGCTTTGTCAGTGCCTGCGCGGCTGGACCTAGAGGAATTTCTCGACATAGAGGGTAAAACAACCCATTGGCCCACATTTCTGAGGACCGACGTGGGAGAAGGGTCACATGAGGCCATGAAATGGGCATCTGCAGAGGAAATGGAAGCCAGTGTCTGGAGACAAGTGGAGCCATTGAGCTAGCAATGCGTGATAGATACTGTGGGAAGGGATGTGGGGAATGCAGCGCCTCTCAAGGGAGGTGGCTGAGTCTGGCAATGAGGGCCTGGGGCATCCTTAGTCAGCAAAGCAGGTCTGCAGCCTCGGGAGCTCTGGCAGCTGGTGTGGGTCACCAACTGGCCTCGGGCACCATTCATGGAAATTAATCTGGATAGTCCCCTCCTGGAGACCCTCCAGGATGGCAGATGAGCAGACTGGCCGGCTTTCAAAGTCTGCTGACCTCTATAATTGTGGCTCTTCACATGGTCCAACACACTCTTCCCTTTTACATGTGTTTCCTCTTTGAATATTTCCACCAGCCCCTCTCCCTGACCTCTCTCTGCTTTGTTACTTTCCTTTGCCCATTTAATCTACATTTTATGTTTTGTCCAGATTAACATACCTGTGTTTCATCTGCCAGGCACTGGCCCAGGCCCTAGGAATATGGTGGTGACCAACACAGAGTGGCTGCTTTCGCGGAGTTTGCAATCTACAAAGGGACAAAAAGGATAAACAACTTTAAACTTTAAAACTTGGACAAACTTTTATAAATACTGCATTTTTCCAATAAAATGAGATAAACAATGGTATAACCTACATGGTACAGAATCTGTGTCTCCCTAAAATTAAAGCTTTGAGATAAAAGGAGACAAGAGGTATTGTTGGACTTGAATTTGTTGTGCAAATAAGATTAAAACCTTGAATATTAGCCTTTTGATTGTTGTCTCTTTTTGCAGTATGAGGTAGTTGAGAATTCTAGGTCAAAACATAAGGGTTAAAACGCTGGAAAAATTAAATAGGCCAAATGAAAGAATTGTCTTGCTAAAATGTCTATGTAGATGATAAAATGTCCTTGTGCCTCTTTAACTTCAACGATTTGTGCTGGATATTTTATAAGCGTCTATTAGGCAATAGCAAATTTATTCAAGTATAAGAGAATTACGAAACACAACTGTCATAGGAGATACTTATTTCCTTCCAACCAATAAGTAACCACCAGTGATGAGAAGGCAGAAAGTGACAAGATTAACCAAGTAAGAGAGTTGGATACAACATTCAACTCCATTTCTTCATGTCCCAATAAGAGACAACGTTTGACCTGCCCTCTCATTCCTAATCTTGTTGAACGAATCTAGTACAGAGGTTCATAAAAACCGTCAGTTATATAATGCCGGATTTTGTCAACAAACAATAATTTTTTCTTTAAAAATTATTCCAGGCCAGGCCGGGCGTGGTGGCTCACGCCTGTAATCCCAGCACTTTGGGAGGCTGAGGCGGGCGGATCACGAGGTCAGGAGATCAAGACCAGTCTGGCCAACATGGTGAAACCCCCATCTCTACTAAAAATACAAAAATCAGCTGGACGTGGTGGCAGGGGCCTGTAGTCGCAGCTACTCGGGAGGCTGAGGCAGGAGAATCACTTTAACACGGGAGGCGGAGATTGCAGTGAGCTGAGATCCAGCCACTGCACCCTAGCCTGGCAACAGAGCAAGATTCCGTCTCAAAAAAAAAAAAAAAAAAAAGAAAAGAAAAGAAAAAAAATTATTCCAGGCCAGGTGTGGTGGCTCACACCTGTAATCCCAACACTTTGGGTGGCCAAGGTGTGTGGACCGCTTGAGCTCAGGACTTCAAGGCCAGCCTGAGCAACATGGCGAAACCTGGTCTCTACAAGAAATACAAAAATTAACCAGGTGTGGTAGTGAGTGCCTGTAGTCCCAGCTCCTCATCCGCCTGTAATCCCAAGCGGAGATTGAAGTGAGCCGAGATGGCACCACTGCATTCCATCCTGGGTGACAGAGCCAAACCCTGTCTCAAAAAATAACAAAATACACACCAGGGCCTGTCAGGGGGTGGGAGGGAAGGGGAGGGACAGCATGAGGACAAATACCTAGTGCATGTGGGGCTTAAAACCTAGATGATGGGTCAATAGGTGCAGCAAACCACCATGCCACATGCATACCTATGTAACAAACCTGCACATTCTGCACATGTATCCCAGAACTTAAATTTAAAAATAAAATAAAAATAATAACATAATAAAATAACAAAAAAGTCTTTACATCTGAAATAAATGTACTTAAAATTAAAAATAAAATTAAAGTACAAAAAATTAAAATAAAAATCATTTTAGATGTTTCCTCAGATTTAAATGGAGGTCATTGAAGCTCAAACACCTGGCTGCAAAGTGATTTGTAAGACGAACACCTACACTCTACAAAAAGACTTATGAATACCCTGCATTGGTTGATGAACAAGAACAGTGAGTTATACCTTCTGAATAGTGAATTAAATACTATTAAAGTTTTAAATAATTGCCAATTGCTCCATATTTCAAACGTATTTCTCTGCATGTTAGAGTTCAGCTAGTGTTTCCAGGGATGATTTTTCTGTATTCCTCCCAGTCAGGAATAGCCAGTCAGTATTACTCCATCAGCCACAGCACAAATGTCTGATTGCTCTCTTGAGGTCGTTAGCCCAGATACTTGCTAGAAAGGTATGATTGCTGGCCAAATGAGCTCTGGCCTGGTGCAGCCGTCTTGCCAATGTGCCTAATGAGAGCGCGGAAAGACATTTTATTCCAGGCATAAGCAGGCCAGATCACAGCTGCCCAAAGCTCTCTGGCTTTGATTAAGTTTGTTTTGCTATTATGTAATGGGTACTTGAACCATATTCCGTGAATGACCGTTTTCCTTCCTCTTTCGCCACTATTCTAAGTATGTTGTGTGTATCTAATGTTGCCTTGCAGTTAGTTGTTAAAATCAAGCAGAAAAGAAAACAGGCAAATATTAAAACGTAAATAGAAAAAGTTGTTGGTGGGGAAAATGACTTATAACGCATTATTCTGACATAATGTCTTGGGGTCCACCAGGAGAATCGCCCCATCACAATTCAGCCTCTCTTTGTGCTAATGACGGCCTTTTCGTCCTGTGCTGTTAGTGATGCATAAGCCAAATTGTGACCAGGCAGACTAGACCACATGTAAGCAGAGAACCACGTCTTTGTAGACATTAATTTAAAACTCGTTCTAATCAAATATGTTCATTTATCTGTACTATTTTTGATCCATATCTTAAATCAAAACAAAGCTTTTTTGACTTCTGGTTTCTGTTTCTGCTTGTAAAGAGCTTGGAAGTTATCAATCCTGTCTTCATAACAAGAAAAATGCTGAGCACACTGTAAGTCAGTAACTGGAAATCAACAGTGTTTTAAAAGTTAATTGATTACAATTTTCTCACATTCTTCTCTCACCTGGTTCTGGTCTACACTGGAAATGCTGGAAAAGTAGGACTATACAGCACAGAGCTTTCTTGGTAGCATAACTTAATACATGAAAAATGATTTTTAATTTTAGTATAACCTTTAAACTGGAATCTGTAGCACATTGGGAAAAGAAAACCTAAACCAGTTGAACAAATTTCAATTTTAAACATATTTTCAGGCTTTGGAAGCTTACTGAAGAATGTGGATAGCAAATACAGGAAAAATTCTGTGAATATTTTTATTCATATATGTAAACGTGAAGGTATAAGACAGAAAAATTTCCCCATGTACAGCTTCAAATTTTTAGCAGTTAGTTAACATTTTCTATTCAGTTTTAACCATTAAGTTGTAATATTATTACAAATGATATTAGAACACATCTTTGCTTTTAGTGCTGTATTATAAATATTTTAATTGATGACATTCAGTGTAAATTTGGTATTTATCGTAATACAAATAAGAACTTTATTTTTAGTTAATTCCATGTGTTATTTGTATTTCTTATCTCATATTTATTTAAAATTACATTTGGTCACTATCACTCAGGTATCTTTCTTCCCTCCCACTTAGACCTAATTGGATTTTTTAAAATTGGATTTTAATCTGCCTTTATAAACAAACATCAATTATTTATTTCCAATCTTGGTTGATCTTTTTATTCCAAGATTATTTACTAGTTCATTCAGCCTTCCTATTAAAAATAAATAAATAAATAAATAAATAAATAATTGCTCTTGTAGCTCTTCTGAGGTAGACTGACCAGGTCTACCTTATTGTTAATTTTTGCATTTTCATTTTTATTGAATATGTATGATGATACAGATATGAACCATGTGCATATCTCAGAATAGGAGGAAAAATATCTTAGTACTTTTACCAAATACTTGGTTCTAATTTTTGGACTATTATGAATTTTTTATGTCATAACTATTATCTTAACATTATGCGAAGTTCTAGCCCTTTTGCTTCAATTTCCTTTGAAAAGATTTCTTTCCAATAAATCTTTAAAATATGGGTGACAAAACTAAAAGACCCTCAGAGGAAACATATTTCTGGTATGACATATTTTGTGTACTCTTTAGGACAATTGAAAAGCTTCTAATTAACGTTTCTTTAGCGCCTTAGTGGTGACCAGCAGTATCATCACTGCCCTAGTGCATCCATGGAAGTTGAGGTCCAGGGTGTACTGACTCATACAGGTTACCTAGGTAAGAAGTAATGGATAACTGGAATGTTAGGAACTGTAAATGACAGCTAACTGTGGCAAAGTGTAGGGTTTTTGTTTTTTTCTTTTTTCTTGTCTTGTCTTTTTTTTTTTTTTTTTTTTGAGACAGAGTCTTACTCTGTCCCCCAGGCTGGAGTGTGGTGGTGTGATCTCGGCTCACTGCATCCTCTGCCTCCCAGGTTCAAGCAATTCTCCTGCCTCAGCCTCCCAAGTAGCTGGGATTACAGGTGCATGCCACCAGGCCTGGATAATTTTTGTATTTTTAGTAGAGACAAGGTTTCACCATGTTGGCCAGGTTGGTCTCAAGCTCCTGACCTCATGATCCACCTGCCTTGGCCTTCCGAAGTGCTGGAATTACAGGCATGAGCCACTGCGCCCGGCCTTTCTTTTCTTCATAAGACAACTAATGGAAAATAAATTTCCAAGAAGCTCTTTTGACCTGACATCACTGCTCCTCAAAGGCAGAATGCTGATTCACAGGCCGAGGGGTATCTGACAAGGTTTCTTTGCTACCCTTACTCTCAGCCTACCTGGAAATTGCCGAGCGCAGGGGGCGCGGGGAGTGCTGTAGTTGGCGTGTGGACTGAGCGTCCTGGGAACTGTTCTGCTGTAGTACCTACACTTTCCTGCCAATGTCAGCATCCGGCTTGTCAACACTTCTTTTCCATTTGTGAATACTATAGTGAAAGCCTTCACCTCTCCTTTCTTTGAAGTATTCTCTGTTCAGAACTTGGAACTTTAGAAATTTTCTACATTTAAGGAAACATATTTCAACTATGATTCTTTATTACTTATAAAAAATTAACTTAGAAGATATATGTAAACATGTGTATGGTTTAAGGTAACAAAGTGATTTTACCAATATGGCAAGTTGTGCCAAAAGAGTGCTTAAGTGTAAAAAACAAACAAAGAAACCAAAATCAAAATTAAAGTAGCTCAAAAACATAAAGTTTATAAATATTTTGAAGGCATTTATAATTTTAAAAAAGTCCTTTTATGTTTGTCCCATGTTCTGGAATAGCAAATAAAAAATGTGGTTTTTGCTTTATTTTGTTTTATTGCCTTGATATGCCACGTGGCAAGCCTCAGGCTGGGTGTGTGGAGCACATGACTTGAGTGTGTGGACAAGTTGTGTTGAAGATTATTATTACAGGCACAATGTTACAGCACAGTCTATCAGGGAAAAATACTTAAGTTTATTTTTTTGAGGCTGAGCGTGGTGGCTTATGCCTGTAATCCCAGCTCCTTGGGAGGCTGAGGCAGAGAATTGGTTGAACCCAGGAGGTGAAGGCTGCAGTGAGCCAAGACTGTACCGCTGCACTCCAGCCTGGGTGACAGGGCGAGACTCCATCTCAGAAAAAGAAAAAAAGGAAAGGAAGAAAGAAAGAGAGAGAAAAAAAGAGAAAGAAAGGAAGGAAGGAGGGAAGGAAGGAAGGAAGGAAGGAAGGAAGGAAGGAAGGAGGGAAGGAAGGAAGGAAAGAAAGAAAAAGAAAGAAAGAAGAAAAAGAAAAGGAAGGAAGGAAAAGAAGAGGAAGAAGAAGAAGGAGGGAAGGAAGGAAGGAGGATCGGAGGGAGAAAACATGGTTTACAGAGGTTTTATTCACTAGGATGGTAACATCCTCCCAAGTAATTTAATTCTAGCTGCTTTATTGTTTAATAAATCTCTGCAATTCAGAATGCACCTTTCTTGCTATTGCTGGTCTGCTGATCCACATGATCTTATTTCATGTATGTGGATCATCCAGCCACCGTGACAAATGTTCATTATGTTGAGTCCAGATGTCCACCTTAAGAGTACACACCCCTCGCTGCTGCTTTTTTTTTTAATTATGTCACACTAAATACATTTACTTTATGATAACTACTGTTGGGGTACAATTTACTCTTACCACAGAACCAGCTCTCAGTTAAGAAGAAAGTGCTGAGATGGTGTGGGGAAATTTGGTGAAGAAAAACATTGTAGTAAGTTACAGTCAATCTCACTACTGACCTTTGGCTAAAATTTTTTTTAATATGTGGCTAAAATCTGCATAACAGATGGTATATCTGAGTGAAGAGATTATTAGAGGGTGAGAGAAACTGAGAGTTCACCAAAAATAAAAACTAATAATTACAATATAGATTTTGCCATCAAAAAGTGACCTCAAATGCAAGTTTGTAGCTGAATTGAAGAGGCGGCCACTTTGTTCTTAATCTGGTGGCTGCTGCTTAGGTTTCGTTGTAGAGGCTACTGAGCTGTTTTGCAAGTTTGTATTATCTGTCTCATGATCCAGACCGAACCAGAGTCTACCAACGTGGATTAAGAATTAGTCTGTTTTCTTCTGTGTTTTTCTATGAATATACTGAATGTCTCATCTTGATTCAGAAGAAAAACCTGAAAGCTTACCCAAAAACAAACAAACAAACAAACCAAAAAAACCCTGTGTGTGGTTTGTCTTGGGACAGTTCAGAAGGCAGTCATTTAATTTCATTTGGGAACATTTTGCACTATTTATTTCATTCAAAATATGTTAATTTATTTTCGATTTTAATTAATGTACTTTTGTAATGGCTCATTCTGCAAGCAGAGATAGCCTCCCTTCCCCCAAACTCTAAGATATGCATGTATACAGTCATCTTATTACATAGCAGGAATTTTAAAAAGAAATAAGCTTTTCTTTCCAGTGCCTAGTTGTTAAAACAGCAAAATGATAAAAATTTGTGTAATGGTACTATTGAGCTGTCTGCTGTGTGGCAAATACTTTATACAAATAAGCGATGTCTTAGGATCTAGGCTTTTAGCCTTCAAAAATCTTTAAAGAAGAATGAAATGTCATTTTTAAGTCTTGTCTTTGATCTCAAGTGAAGAGATTCAATTCATTTCAAAAATACTTAATATAAATTATATGCTAGACCCTGTGCTAGGCACTGCAGGGCAAAAGCTGAAGAATCAGAGATGCTGTCAAGTTAGAAAAGTGTTTCTCAATTGGCAGTTTTCCCAACAAGGGCCACTGGTCAATGTCTACAAGTATTTTTGGTTGGGGGTTGCAGGGACTGTTGGAATTTAGTGGATAGAGGTCAGGGATGTGGCTACACATCTTGCAATGCATAGGACAGACCTTCCCATTAAAGCATCATCCACCTGCAGATGTCACTAGTACCAAACTTACATTTTGTGTAGCTTCAGCAAGTTCTCTCTTAAACTATTCATCGCTCCCTTTTTTCATTAGTTCTGCAGTTTAATAAGAATATTGCCCTATGGAGCAGTTCTAGCACTTTGGGAGGCCGAGGTGAGTGGATCACCTGAGGTCAGGAGTTCGAGGCCAGCCTGGCCAACATGACGAAACCCTGTCTCTACTAAAAATACAAAAATTAGCCGGGCGTGGTGGCATGTGCCTGTAGTCCCAGCTACTTGGGGAGGCTGAGGCAGGAGAATCACTTGAATCTGGAGGCAGAGGTTGCAGTGTGTTGAGATCAAGCCACTGCACTCCAGCCTCGGTGACAGAGCAAGACACCGTCTCAAAAAAAAAAAAAAAAATAGCTGGAGATTAGGCAAGTTGTATATATGTAAACATAAAAAAACAAAAACAAATAAAAACCAATATAGCACAACCCACCCCATCTTGAACAAGTTGTACTTCTAATCATGCACATGTGAAAACATGAAGCTCTTATTTGACCACCGTTCAGGATTGAATATTTAGTCATTGCAAATGTAGTTGAGCAAATAAGTATCTATTTGGAGTTTAGGATTAGGATCATACACTTCCACAGTTAAATCTACTGACTGACAGTAGACAGTTCATTGAGACACAGACAAAGCATAGTCATCCATGTATAGTGGTTGAGTAACGTGTAAGTTTCTTTTCCCTTCCAACTGAAGGGGATGCTCAAACTGAGATTTAACCAGGACAAAGTCAATCAGCTTCTCTCTGAAAATGGTGATGTCTGATCAGAGTCAGCTGGAGGATCAGAAAGAGTCATTTAGAAAAGTCTGAGGGAAACTGATGATCTTGAGTAACAAGAAAGTTGCCATTTTGTTCACCACAGATGAAAGTCTATTCCCAGACAGTAAATGAAGCCGGATAATCAGGCCAATTTCATAAACAGTAGATCAGATTGGAAGAGTTAAAGGACCAGATGAGAAAACAAGCACCTGTAGCAGGATGGCCTGAGTAAAACAAAGGATGATTCACGCAAAGGGGGTGCAAGGACTAATTCTGCAGACTCCTATAGCTTGTTGTGCCTTGCAAGCCCAAGAGAGGTTCCCAAAGGGACTGAGGCCTGGCAGCATCCAGTGAATGGGCTCTTGCATACCTGGTAAGGAGCTGTCTCAGAAGATAGGGTGTTCCATATCCCTGGAGGGGTTAAAGTTCAAGAACATTGCTGAGGATCCAAACACTGGGAGAGAGAAAGAAATGGATGGTCATAAAATAAATCCTCTTTGTTCTTTTAAAAATTCTGAGTGTGGGAGTGAAGGTGATTATTCAGACCAAGCCCTTGGGTACTGACTCATTCTTATTCCACTGTCTCGGGCTTACATCTCCAATTCTAACTTCCCAAATTCTGTCATGGTAGATCAGGTATTACCATTGTTAGAATAGTACTATAGGTATTTTGTGTTTGGAGAGAGGTTTAGTGGTAGGACCCCAGGTTTGTAGTGTGTTGCTAGTTATCATCACAATTTTATGACCCTCTCACTTGAGAGTGGAATGACAATGTGGTTATGTAACCTAAGACTAGAAGAAACAAATGGGAGTACTCCCAAAACACAAATATCTCACCTCTTTTTTCATGGGAAAAGAGTCAGCAGAAGAGGGCAAAGCGGTAAATAAAATCCTAAAGGTAATCAAAACAGATGGGAATATAATTTTGTTCAGAGCTATAAAAAATATCCTCTACTATTCTCAATACAGGCAGTGTGTAGAAAGTTTCAAGGTTAGTATTTATCTTCTAAACATAGACTTGTGGTCTTCTTATTTAATCAATTCAAACCACCAGTGGAAGAGGTCAGAAAGAATGAATGAAATCAGGAGAACTGATTATCATGAGTATCATTGTTGTGATTGCATTTCTTGCACAGCTTTAATTTGTGCCTTGAGAGTTTGGGGTCTGAGAAAGTAGTGCTATTCCAAGAGCTCTCCAGGGATACTTTTGGAACAGGCCTTATTGTTCTCTAAAAAATTAATGCGTTATATTCCCAGGTGCTGTTGTAGCATCATTTTTCATTTAACAAAAATATGGTCGTTTAGCCAGAAATTTTAGTTCTATAATTAAAATGGACTAAAAATATTCTGTAGCACATCTAGAAAAAATATTTTAAATGTATCAATGTTCTTCCTAGAAATTTTCCATGTTGGATTAAACAGTAGATGAAGACTTTTCTGTGTGTATAGGATGGGTTTTTATGTTTATATATGAGTGTGCAGGTGTTTTAAGAGAATTTTGAGAATCAGCAAAGCAAAGTCAATTCACTACAAAATAGTTTCCAAATTATCTGTGCAGTATTAATATTGAGGAAGAATTAATCGAAAAGCAAATATTTGAGAAATGCTTTCCTATGTCTGTAGGCTACAAAATCATTGTTTAATTTATCAGCAATCTTTGAGTGCTCCTCAGTGTCTGGTACAGAAATGAAAAATACAGTTTTAACTTTAGAGCACTCACACCTACTGAGGGAAACAAACAAGGTAGAGAATTCAGTATGACGAGTGACATGAGACAGTTGAATGGGAGGCTCTCTGGGAGTACTAAGGGCCATTGCCTAGTGTAGCTGAGGGCACAGAGGAGCTGAGCTGGGCAGCCCGGGAGTCTGTCAAGAGGGCCAGAGGGAAGCAGTGCAGGGCCAGCAGCGAGAGCGGGACTGTGCAAAAGAAGTTTCAGTAGCTACAGTTTCTTTCTCAGGGTCCTCCACTTCCCAAAGAAAATGAAAGGAACATACATTTGATTTTTGTCAGTTTAAATATTGGTCGACCATTGGAAAACCATTTTTGAAAAGTGATTTCTTTTGCTATATTTGGCAAAGCCGGGAGTAGTAAAGAGATGAGGAAGGACCATCTTAGTCCATTGCCTTTGCCTTTGCAACTGTTACTTCTTCACAGCCTTTCTACCCAGTGTAGTTCACGTATGGGAAACATTTCTTTCCATAGTCAGCATCTTCCTGGGGAGTGTTTTGGTTATACTTTCACAAATGTCTCACCTCTTTGTATCAACAAACCCTTCTCTTTGAGCTGTACTGTGGGTTTCTGTTTCTTTCCTTTTTTCCTTTGTCCAATTAGAAAAAAAAATGGAGTAGAAGTTTCAAGGCTACTTGTTAAATGTGCTCTTTTTTACTTAACTCCAAATGACATCTTGCTTGCAGATGTGATTAAGAAAGATCTGGACAGGGAGAGGGAGGATAATTTTCAATGTTCCTCTCAAATTTAATCTTATAGTGACAAGCTCCATATTTTACATGAAAATGCTCAGTTAATACAGCTATTAAACTTTAATGGTAGATAATAGTGGATTTCTGTAGCCACTTTTTGGTTTCATTCAAAAACCTAGAGGAAAATAAGGGATATAAATTATAAATTGTTTGTTTAATGTTAAAAATATGTTTCATATTCAGTGCACATAAGCAAAGGTATTGTCCAGTGTTAGTACCTATGAATCATCAATAAAAACAGTTGCTTCTGTTTGCTGTTGACATTTTATGTATGTGTTGTTCCTCTCTGAACCTTTTTCTTAAAAGTCAACTTTTAAGAAACTTATAAGTTTACTGTGGAGAGCCTATAAACAGATGCATGAGGGGCGCCTGTTCATATGGATAAGATAGGGCTATAAATGCCCTTATCTTGCCAGGGCTCTTCTAGGCCTCTTTAGGGTTAAGGCATACTCCCTTCTGAGAATTTGTGTTGTAACCGGTTGTCTAGCTTCACGTCCTGTTTCTATGGATTGTTTGTAACCAGCTTTTGCTGCAACTATTACTGCTGATTAATACCTTGCTAATCATAGGTTATGGAAAGACTGTTTTCTGTTTTAAGGCTCTGTTAGAAATTACTGATGCACACACTATATTGTAAATTCTTATCTCTGTATACTGTACTTCTGCATACAGATGTTATGTTAAAGAATTACTTCATCCCCATGTGACCATCTCACTTCATAATCCAATGACTCTAAATCCCTCACTAACCTACCCCCACCCTCACTAAACTTAACAATAAATGCTGGTAAATCCAGTGCATTGGCAGCATCACAGGACCAGAAGGCAGTGATCCCCCTGGACCCAGCTTTCACTAAAAAAAAAAAAAAAACAATAAACTTAGCCATCATAATCCCTCAGAAAAACATTAACTATATTTAAGGATAATAAGAGAAAATAATCTCTTTTTAACATACTTATTGATACATAATAATTGTACATATTTATGGGGTATCTGTGATATTTTGTTTTATGGATAAAATGTGTAATTATCAAATCAAGATATTTAGGATATCCATCACCTCAAGCATTTATCATTTCTATGTGTTGGGAACATTTCAAGGCCTCTCTACTAGCTATTTTGAAATATACAATACATTGTTGTTAACTATAATCACCCTCGTCTGCCATGGAACATTACAACTTATTCCTTCTATCTAACTCTGTGTTTGTACCCATTAATAATTTCTTTTTAAAGCCCCAGTCTCAATCAAGAGAAATATAAATAGCATGGTAAAAAAAAAATTTGACCTGATGATATGGGTTCAATTTCTGGTTCTATCACTTTCCACCTTGGAGACCTTCATTAACCAGTGACCTTCACTTTTCTTTTCTGTAAGATGGTATTGATAATATCTGCCCTCATCCCCACTTCGCCATTTACCTAGCTAATAAGACAGAGATTTCCTTAGCATGTTGTGTTAAAGAGGCTAGAAACTCAACATGCTTTACAAATACCAGCTGTATGACAAGGAGTTACAGTACCAATGTACAAAATATGATTTTTAAAATGAAAGGCAGGACATTTATGAAGTTATATTCTATATAAAGTATATTAGCACACATTAATGCATAATAGGCGATAGGACTGCACTTTGCTTCTTTCTCTTAGCTTTTCTTTCCAGCCTCTTTTTCTCCCTTGTCCTCAAGTCTGCGGCTGGACTTGCCTTCTGTTCTGCATGCCTAGGTGTTTGCTGTTGCTCTGATTCTGCTTTCTCATGCACAGGCTCAAAGAAACAGTGAGGCTGCCCCAACCTGTGCAACTCTCCTCTTTGTTTGGATACTTGGTCATATGCACATTCTAGTTTAAATTTCTGTGTAACTAAAACATGTATGAGTGGAGATTGGTTTTATATTCTGTAATAATTAAACTTATTTATAGAAGTAGAATTTATTGAGGTACAAATGTTTACCAGTTTTATGAATAACAACTTATATTTATTTTATAAACAACTTCAATGGTATATGTGTGTGTGTTTTCTCACAAAAGCATATTGAGCAATTATTTTCAATTTTATAGTCATAAATGATACCTGAAATATCTTAAGAACCTACCCTGTGATTTACAGGAATTAAGTCATTAAATCCTCACAACACTGTAAAGTCTGTGTTATTTCCCATTTTACAGATGGAGAAACTAACTACAGAAAGGCTATTTAAGAGGCAAGATATCATCACAGTTGGATGTGTGGGGCTTTGTACCAGAATGACTGAGTTAATTCCAGTTCCATTAATTATTATCTTTGCATCCTCGGACAAGTCACTTTATCTTTATATGCTTTAGTTTCCCTGTCTGTAAAACATCTTATAGTGTTGTTAGGATTAAACACATCTTTTCCCTACATGGCATTTTAGGTTCTCTTAACCAATATTAAAAAATCTGTCCACATATTTTTAACTTTCCTTTCTTTCCATTACTAGAAGTACTTTCTATGAGGTAATTCTCCCAGAAAATACAAAGTCCTATTTGGTGATTCACTGCCTTACATTCTGGTGTTCGGTAACACCATGGAATCCAAAGACAAGCTCCATCATATTAATTGTGGAGCCTGAGATACTTTACTCTCCCTGTGAGAAAGTGATTTCAAATGAAACTCAGTTCTCCCATTTATTTCATTTTGGTTAAAACTATAGCAGGTGCTTTTCAGCTTATTGAATGTGTTAGGCTCCAAGTGGCAAGCTTAAATGGTACATATCCTTTTTTTAATTATACATATATATATTTGGTTTGACTGTTTATTTCCTTTTCCACATTATTAGTTGCATTTAACAGCTAAAGGTATAATATCAAATTATTTTATTGTTAGATGTTGAAATTACCCTGGCTTGAAGTCAGAAACAATTTTATTAAAATTTTAAGAGAACAGTAAAATGTGTTGCATGTGATTCTAATCAATTTTTGAAGCGCTTTTGTCATTGAGAAAATGAGTACGGATAAATATTGATTGTTTTTCTGGAAAATGCTTTCTTATTTCAAAAGTCAACTGTGACTCAGTCTGTCCTCCTCTGTCATGACAGGAACCAGTATATTCACCGTCTATGAGGCCGCCTCGCAGGAAGGCTGGGTGTTCCTCATGTACAGAGCAATTGACAGCTTTCCCCGTTGGCGTTCCTACTTCTATTTCATCACTCTCATTTTCTTCCTCGCCTGGCTTGTGAAGGTACTGCGAAGAATTGTACTAAGAAAGTCTATGTTCTGTGATAGTTCTGCAGATCTTTTGTTTGGTTTTGGTTGCCCTCTGCTTTGTCATTCTTAGAGTTTGGTAAATGTGGTTTGTGATTTTTTTCAGAACGTGTTTATTGCTGTTATCATTGAAACATTTGCAGAAATCAGAGTACAGTTTCAACAAATGTGGGGATCGAGAAGCAGCACTACCTCAACAGCCACCACCCAGGTACGGTATCAGCAAGAGGATGTTATAACCCATTCGAGCATGCACATATCTCACCCTCACCATCAGTGGACCTTGGGGAAGCTCTTGCATGATGGGCTTCTATAGTCTGACTCAGGAAGCTGTTTAAAAATACAGGTGCCGGTCAGGCACAGTGGCTCATGCTTGTAATTCCAGCACTTTGGGAGGCTGAGGGAGAGGGATTGCTTGAGCCCAGGAGTTTGAGACTAGCGTAGGTCATGTAACAAGACCCCGTCTCTACAAAAAATTTTTAAAAATTAGCCAAGAGTAGTGGCATGAGCTTGTAGTCCCAGCTACTCAGGAGGCTGAGATGGGAGGATCACTTGAGCTCAGGAGGTCAAAGGTACAGTGAGCTGCAATCACAACACTGCACCCCAGCCTGGGTGACAGAGCAAGATCCTATCCCCCAAAAAACATAAAATAAAATAAAATAAAACAGGTTCAAAGGCCCAAACCCAGAACAATCAAATCAGAGCTTCCAGGCAGTGAGGTAATGACACCTATATTTTGTAACAGCTCCGTGGGTGGTTTTGATACAAAACCAAGATCATCAACCACATTTACTACATACCTTTGATTCTGACATCACAAATCCTCAAATGGCTTGCAGATAAAATGCAACCACTATGGAATTTCTTACTTTTATGGGTATTTATTCATGTACTTGCAAGCCTATGTAATGTCTATGTGTAGGATTAGAATTTCTTAACGGAAAATATATTTCATTCAGAACAAACCACAGTACAATAAACTATGAAAAAGATCCCTCAACCCCAAATGCATGTTTGTGATTTTTTAAAGAATCCGTATATATTCAGAAGGATTCCCATAAGTTCCATAGCAATATTGTTTCCATAAAACCATAAGGCTCCTGAGAATTTGAAGGTGGGCTACAGATTTGCTAAAAGCAGCAGAGCAGTTATTACAAAAGAGGGCAATTCAGATCCAATGCCTTTGTTTTTATTTTTGGTTTTGTTTCACATGTGTGTTTTTGTGGTTAAAAAAAGGAAGGGCAGGTTTGTGTATCTTCTTCTAGCGTGAATCTTTATAAAAGAGAGAGAAAATATAAATTCCAGAATCAGGAATAAAATGATATAATGCCTTGTAATTATTATAATATTAAATTCTAAAGGATATTTAACAACTTTGTAAACACTTACAAATACTGTTAAGACAAAGGTATCTATCAAGGAGCCAAGGTGTACAAATTTTACTTTTGAAAAGCTTTTAATAATTATATGTTAAAATGCAATTAAACACACTAATTTGGGAAAAGCCTGATGGTGTTGAGGCATCTTTATGATGCTGTAAAAGTCTCAATTGTCCAGTCAATTCATTATAGATGAAATAGTGTCAGTCTTATTCAGTTTTGACAAACAACTGTTCAAACTTCCATGAAAGGTTTTTTGAATATGCTATCCAGGTTATATCAGAAATGCCATGTAGAAAAGCCTTCAAGAAATCAACCATAGCAAGTTCTCATCTCCTCTCTCCTCTCTTTTTGCAAACTATGAGAGATAAGAAAGTTCCCGGTCCGTTCCGAGGTGGCAGCCTCTAGAAGGACCTGTTTTCAGTTATGACTTTGAGACCTAAATGAAATATGGAACTATGATCTCAGCCCTTAACTCACATGCAGTGTTCCTGGAGATGACCTAAGATTCCTTTAAAACCATAGTATGTTTATGGAGTAACTCTCACGTATAAAATCACAGCTGGAAAAAATAGTGTTTGGAAGCACCACCAAGTCAGCCAATGGTTCTAATAGAAAGGGAAATGTGAAGAGACTTGGAACAAAGTTGTACAGAATCATTTTGATGCAAAATTGTACTTAATCAAGAGGAATACGTTGGTAATTCAGAGGTAATGCGTCTAGATATTCAGCAGTGGTAATAATACAGAGAATTGTGAAAAACCTTCATTAAGAAAAATGCTATAGCTGAGGACCTGGTTGCTAAGCAACCAAAGCTCCTGCTGTCAGCCTCTGGGTGAAACACCACTCAGGCAGCCTAGCAACGGGCTTCAGGCCCCGCCCACCCTGGCTAGCCACTTGCCAGTGGGCCCTCTGATGCTTTTATGTGTAGAGAAGGGAGAGACATAATTTGCCATGATGCTATTATGTTTGTAAAATATGACCAAATTCTGTGAACAGGGACTTCTCATTCAGTGGTTTAAAACACTAAATCACAAGTTACTAATTTGAAGGAAATAAAATAAAGATGATTATTGTAACACACACAGCTTTTCAAACATGGAAGTACATTCTTGACTTTCTCTAACATATGGAAAATTTGCAGTTGTTAAATATAGGCTATTCTCATCAAAGGACTAAAGGGTCCTGGGCTTGTTGGACTTGTTGATGTCTAAGTCTGCAGACTTCCCATAACAGCCATGTGTATAGAAAATATGTATATATATTTATATATATATATATATGCACATTTTCAGAACAAAGAAGGGGCTTTCTGTTATATTAGGCAGCTCACTAGGAACTGGCTCTGACAGGGACCATTTCAAGGGAGGCGAAAGGAAATCTGTGATGAGAACTGTTTCTTTAAAATAATGAAGCAATATTTTTCAATTGAATGGTCACCACCAAATGCCTCCAAGACACAGCATAGGAACAAATTACAGAGACATTAATGCCAAGGGTCTTTAGGAGACCATAATATAACATGTAACTGGAAAACAGAAGGAAAATGATGTAGAAAATTTCAAATTACTAAATATTGAATCTGCCTGGCCTCTGACAGCCTTGTGACTTCATACCTGCCTGATTCTTAGACATGGGTAACTATTGCCTTGTGCTCAGTTGTGGATTGGGTTGAAGGATAAGTGATTCATACACCCACGATATAATACCCTGCTGTGTTAATCCACTATAGGGTTACCCAGGCCACAACTTTTTACTGATGTCCCATGACTGGATGTTGGGATGTGCAGATGAGCTGAAAGACGAAGCCCTGAGTACTGTATCTCACTAACCCAGACCTTTACTCCCATTATTTAGATGCTTTACTTCAGATACCTGTTACGAGCCCCATGGTCCTCTGATCTAGACTAGCTCATGATGGAGATGAGCTTATCCCAACTTTGCCTTGAGTAGAACTCAAAGAACTGCTAAATTTTAGAGCCACACAAGGCTACTTTTCTGTTAAAATGGTAGGAGACAGAAAGCAGGCTTCTGACAGTCAATACATATCTAACTTTTATAAATGAATCATAATCCAATAGGATCATATTGAAGGTTTGGTAAATAATTAAATATTCTGATTGTACAAAGACAGCAATCATTTCTGGGTCTGTTATTATCTCTGATTGAGCACTCTTGCTGACATGTATTTTCTGAATTAATATCCCCTAATTAAGAGAGAAGACTGATAAAGGTAGAACTGGTGTGGGAAGAATGGGCACTTTTGAGTTTTTCTCCTTTGGGTTTCCATTGATTGTACAAAGACAGCAATCATTTCTGGGTCTGTTATTATCTCTGATTGAGCACTCTTGCTGACATGTATTTTCTGAATTAATATCCCCTAATTAAGAGAGAAGACTGATAAAGGTAGAACTGGTGTGGGAAGAATGGGCACTTTTGAGTTTTTCTCCTTTGGGTTTCCATCAACATTCTTAGAATATGGGTTATACAATGCCTAAAGCACTTGTGCATAAATGTTCAGTGCTGGGTTAAAAAGTAGAGAAAAAAATGGATGAAAAGACACATGATCCAAAATGGAAAGAATTTCTCCTCCAAAGAGAAAGCTACGTATAACTTAATGCTCAAAGAAAACACTTTAGAAAAAATGTGTTTACTGTGTACCAAGACCATTTATTTCCTCATGAATATACATCATTAAAATATGTGAGAAAACAATTCAATTAATGCATTTCAGGGAAGGGTGCTTCTAGCATGGTGTAATAATGAGTGCCTTCTAATAAGAAACCATAATAATAGAATAGTACAATCATCATAGGAAACCATAAATGAGAATTAAATTTTGTGAGGTTGCATCATTGAATATATTATTTCATAATGAAATCAAGCCAGGTATCCACTTTCACTATCTTCTGTCATAGTGACTATTAACTATTTTTTGAAAAACCATAAATTTTCAAAGAATCCAAAGAGCATGCAAATTGCAAAGTAAATTTTAGATTTTCTCTGCATTACTGTGTATGTGGATGTGTGTGTGCCTGTCTTGAGTTTGGAATTCTAATTCAGCTGCTAGTGATTCTCCATTACCAAGATTCTTTCTCTTACCACTATCCATTAGATAACCTGTTATTCGTGTTGTTGTTAATGATGATGATATTATGCCTATAATTGAACAATCCCAGAAGTATTTTTAGCTACTTTACAAACCAACCGACCAGTTATAAAACTCTAGCAGTTGCAAATGGACAGGCCTGAGAGAATTCTCAAAGTTGAAATCTCCGTGCGCTTCCAAATGATTGTGCTAAGAGGAGAGTGCCATGGAAATTCATTTGTGTTATTGGTGAGATTCTACTAATTCAGAACATCTTCTTACAATCACTCCCATATATTGAGATCTGCACTAGTCTAATGGCTTTACAAACTGTCTTATTTAATTTTCACAATAATACTGTGAAGTGGGCACTATTAATATCTCCACTTTGCATGTAAAAAATGACAATGATTGGAAAGTTAATTATCTAACCCAATGTTATATAACTGGCTAGTGGTAAAACTGGGACTCAAAACCAGGTTGCTCAGCTGCAAGAGCCTTTTTATTCAGCATGAGATGCTACCTCCTTTCAATTTAGCCATTACAAGCCCTGCTGTCAACATGCTGTCTTTGTTCTGGCCCCATGTTAACTTTTCTTTTCTTAAAAAAGACAGTATTTATTGCTGGCTGAAAGGGACATTCGCATACATTGTTGCCAAGAGTATGAATTAAAACATCTTTTCCAGAAAACCGTTTGGCAATATGTATCCAAAAGTAAAACATACATACTATCTGACCAAGAAAGTCCGCTTTTAGAAATGTATCCTAAGAAAAATTGGGGGCAGTAGCCAAGGGCATATGTTTGAGGATGTTTATGAGGCATTATGGCAATTTTTTAAAAATGGAAACAATCTTAATCTCTAGCAATAAGTTATTGATTATAAATTATGAAATTGGAATAAATGCAAACCATTAAAATAAGCATTCAACTTTATTGATGTGAAGATATGCTGGTAACATATTAGTACAAAAAAAGATCCTATGTTTGTGGGATGCAGGTGTGTGTGTGTGTGTGTGTGTGTGTGTGTGTGTGTGTGTGTATAATACCTGGAATGTTAACTGTAAAATGTTAGTGGTGGTGTCTCTGGGGAATGGGTTTAAGCTGTTTCTTTTGCAACTCATCCTCATTTTCTAAGCCTTTAATAGTAAAATATTTAATGATAGAATGAGAAAGGAAAATTACATCAGTAAAATGAAAAAAAAATTAATGGACATTCTAACAGAAACCACGTGTACTAGTTAAGTTACATTCAGTTGCAAGGGACAAAAAAGCCCAAAATAAGTTGCTTAGGTGAGGTATGCGATGAGGAATCCCATTCTCTCATATAAAGTTGGAGGTGCTCATTCAGCATGGTATGGTTGTCTGTGTTGCCACGGATCCAGACACCTTCCTTCCTCTTCCACTTTGCACAGCCCCCATTACCACAGTCACCTTGTAGACTAGCATGGCTGCTATAGCTCTAACCCTCACATCCATATCCCAGAGAGCAGGAAGAAGAAGGAAATACAGGAAAAGAGGGTTTCTGCTTGCATCCTATAGTCCTGTATGTAGTTACATGGTCAAGCTCAGCTTCAAAAAAAGGGCAAGAACTGGCCTTTTTTCTTGGTAGCCTAGTGGCCCCATACAGATTCTCTTTGTAAAACAGGGAAAAGAGATACATAGGAAAGACTGGCAGTCCCTGCCACGCTCCCTGCAAGGATTTGAGTCTCTGAGGATTCTTGGCTTCTGCTAGCTAGCCCAGCTTCTGTCTCAAAGATCTACTGTAATATTAACCAATCTAAATGTTGTGTAATTCAGGGGATTAAAGAGAAATTGAACGTTTTTGCATTTCCTTTACTTATTTCATACAAATAAGTGACCTTGGGAGAACACTTTTACTGAAAATTAAATTGATTCTTTTGATTTTGGTCTATTGAAAAAAAAATTTAAGAGAGAAAATTAGTCTGCTACTGATCAAAGTCAATATATGCCCCAGGGATCCTTTATGCCACAATTAGAGAGTATAGGATGTATCAGCAGAGGGTTTTTATTAATAACTGGTGACTGGCAATGCTGGTTTTGTCTTTTATCCTTAAAATGAGGCTTCCAGAATTTTGACAGAAACTTTACAAGGTCCTATAACAGGTTTGCATCTCCACTGATGTCTATATTCTCAGAATGAGCTATTCAGGAAGAATATGCTTGATTCACCCCAAAAAGAGTTTTTGCAGTTTATTCTAAAGAAAATCAGAATCCTGTAAATGGACAGCTGAGATGAGCAATTTGCAGTTGGCATCTTTGTCAAAGGAGCTTTATGTAAATGTGTACCTTAATTTTGTCATTTAAAAATACATATAGGAGGCAGAAGCTGGGGGATTGCCTGAGCTCAGGAGTTCGAAACCACCCTGGACAACAAGCTGAAACCCTCTGTCTAGTAAAAAAAAAAAATACAAAAATTAGTTGGGCATTGTGGCGGGTGCCTGTAGTCCCAGCTACTCGGGAGGCTGAGACAGGAAAATTGCTTGAACCCGGGAGGTGGAGGTTGGAGTGAGTGGAGATCACGTCCCTACACTCCAGCCTGGGTGACAGAGCAGGACCCTATCTCCCCCCAAAAATAAATAAATAATAAAAATACATATAAGGACTGTGATTTTTGGCAACTGTCTCTCACCACCTCACTCATTTTATAGAAGGCAAGTTTATTTTCCACAAAGGATCTACCACCACTACTACCAGGGATTTGAAACTCTAATTACAAATCCTAGGTAATGGGATCTTTGCATCATCTCATTCATATTTCCATTAGCAGTTACCCCTTCGAATACAGGGTCAGACTAACAGGAGGACATAAATAAGGGTGACAAAGGAAATATTTATTTCTGTAAAACAGCGACCTCAGGCAGGAATAAAACAGTGAGCACTTGTCGTTAGTATCATTATTTAGAAAAACAAAAATGTTTAATTTTGCCCTATTCCTACCATACACACATACACACACACTCACTCCTAAGAACTAGAAAGAAAAATATGTTAGTGGGAAAATACGTGAAAGTGGGAAATGTCTTCCAGCTGGGTGTAATATTGACACATAGGTAATATGTGATGATACCTAGGAGATAATAGGTACCTAGGAGACAATAACCTAGGTATCTAATTCAATGGATTTCAGATTTAGTGGGCCTGTAGCATCTTGAATTTCATCACTTGGGTCTTTAATCCAAAAGAAACTACTTGTTCCCTTCATAATACGTACATAAAATTTCTGTTGAGCAGGTTAATTGCTGCCTAGTTAAAATAATTACACAAAGTGTATTAAGCAATGTGGCAATCTTCTACCATTAAAATAACACCAGTTCTTTCCCTATGCCACATGCACACTTCTTATTTTATTGATCCTGAGAATATTTTTATTAGGTCAGTGAGAACTGTCCACTAAATAAAAATAAAAATTTGCTACCTATAGTAAAAACACACCAGACACAATGCTTTTAAATTCTGATTTTCATTTTCTCCCAGATCTAATAGATATTTATCAATATAATGGGGATAAAATACTAAAGTATTTCTCTTGTGGAGAAGAATATTTGAGCAATTATATGCAAAGCATAGGCAAGACAGAAAGTGCCTGACATAGCAAGTAGTCAATAAACTCAAGTTATTATCACTGTTCTTTTTTCATTCATTTAAGCTTTCAATGTTAAAGAACTATAATTGAAATGACTTCATTCCAAATATAAATCCATAAGAAGACAAATTTTTGATAACATAAAAATATACAAAGCTGGAGACATAGAGTTCTCAATGTTCCATATTAAATGTCTCTGACTCATCTCCCTTCTTTGTCTTGAAGATGTTTCATGAAGATGCTGCTGGAGGTTGGCAGCTGGTAGCTGTGGATGTCAACAAGCCCCAGGGACGCGCCCCAGCCTGCCTCCAGGTGCAGTACAATTACATTTTTTAAAATCGCCCAGCAAAGGTCTTTGAACTTTATTTCATCCAAGAAAATCCACAGCTCTTTAAGCTCTAGATTTGTCCAAATTTAAGATCCTGAAGTTAGAGATGGTACTTCACTCCTTCCTCTATTCCCAGGACCTAGCTTTTTTTTTTTAAGTTACACAATAGGGATTTGATAAGTTTCTGATGGCTGCACGCATGTAAGAGCATTTCAGTGGTATTGAATCAATGAAGAATTTTGTTGACATGTGAAATCTTATAAAAATATTCTTTACCAAAGGACTGAGTTATTTGGCGGTGGGCAAATTCATTGTTTCATACCTCCCCAAGTAACTGGGAAAAATATGTTAATACATAGTCTCTCTGTTTTTCTGCATTTGGAAGCTTTCAGAGGAACATAATGTAGAGGTGTTTCTTTAGGAAAGTGCACTGATAGCAAACATAAGGATTGCAGGTAGGGCCTGAGAGTCCTCATGAGATAGATTCTCACAGTGATTAGAAGATGGAGCCTCACGTCCCTGCCTGTGAACTTTCTGGAAAAACCATCTTCTCCAAGCTGCCATTGACAACAATATGGATAACAATAATAACAATAAGGCCCAATAAACTCCTTTATCTCTTCTTCAGGGGGCCATACTGACATCTTCTCTTCCTTGGTTCCCCCTCCTTGCCCCCTAAATATCAGTAACTCATTCAAAATAATGTCACCTTACCAAGAGCAGCACCCCTAACTTTCCATAATATTTTCACTTTCATTTTCCCTCCAAGCAGCCCACTCGTAGGATCGGAGAATTGATTCTTCCACCTGGAGAATTTTATTTTCTTTAGCCTTTTTGGTTTTCAGTGACAAATCCTCTTCTCGCAAGGGGTGGTTTCCATAGTTCTTTATATCCTGCCCTCATAATTTGGAGAAGTGTTCACATCTGCCGTGGGATGAGACTGTATCTCTTTTCTTTCTTTTGGGTCTTTCTCCAGATAGGGACTTCTTATGAAACTCAAGGATGGGTACATGAAAAATAAAATTGTACTCTGAGCCATTACTGTGGGCTATGTTTATATGGCCATTTTACCATAGAGTTATTTACTTCTTTTTGTTTCTATTTGTATTGAGATGTGATTAACAAATAAAATTGTAAATACTTAAGGTATACAATGTGATGATTTGATATATGTACACAGTGTAAAACGATTGTTGCAACCAAGCTAATTAACACACCCATCACCGCCTATATTCAGTAGTTACCTCTGTGTGTGTGGGGTGGGGGGTAACACTTAAGATCTAATCTCCTAGCAAATCTCATGTATACAATACAGTATTATGAACAATTAATGAATCACTTTGTTTATTAGATCCTGAGAACTTGGCCATCTTTTGACTGATAACTAATATCTCCCCATTTCTACCCCCTGTCCCCAGCCCCTGGTAACCACCATCCTACTCTCTGCTTCAATGAATTTGACTTTTTGAGATTCCATATATAAATGAGATTATGCGGTATTTGTCTTTCTGTGTCTAGTTCATTTCACTTAGCATAATGTCCTCCAGGCTTATCCATATAGTTGTCAATGGCAGGATTTTTTTCTTTATTATGGCTGAGCAATATTTCATTGTATGTCTATACCACATTTTTTTCATCCATTCATCCATCAGTAGACACTTAGGTTGTTCCCTGTCTTGACCATTGTGAATAACACTGCAGTAAACACGGGGCTGCAGATGTCTCTTTGAGATACTGATTTCATTTCCTTTGGGCATATATCCAGAAGTGGGATTGTGGGATCATATGGTAGTTCTATTTTTAATTTTTTGAGAAACCTCCATACTGTGTTTCAGAATGGCTCTACCAATTTCAATCCCCACCAACAGTGTAAAAGGGTTATCTTTTCTTTATGCCTTTGCCAAATAGTTATCTTTTGTCTTTTTGATGGTGACCATTGTAACAGATATGAGGTGATATCTCATTGTGGTTTAAATTTGTATTTCCCTGATAATTAGGGATCGTATGCACTTTTTCATATACCTATTGGCCATTCATATGTCTTCTTTGGAAAAAAATCTACTCAGAATTTGCTCATTTATAATCAGATTATTTGCATTTTGTGTTTGTTTTTGTTTTTTAGTTTGAGGGCTTTTTGTTATTGAGTTGTATGAGTTCTTTGCATCTTTTGGATATTATCTCCTTTTCAGAAATATGGTGTTCCAATTTTCCCCTGTTCCATAGACTGCCTTTTCATTTTGTTTATTGTTAGTTATTTATTTCTGTCAGTTTAAAAAAATGGAGGGCAATAAGTAGAAAAGCTTACGATGAATATTGATAAGTATTATTTTGTGGTCCTCCTTCTGTCCTATATTTGATGTTGACTATGCTGCTAATATAAAACTACTACAACTACCTTTACTCCTACTATCACTACTAATAGTAATAACAATAATGACAATGATTATAGTACTAGCTTCTTACCTAAAAAGCACTTTCATTGACATTATTTTTTAATCCATCAACTGATATTTACTGAGTACCAACTATGTGCTAGACACTAAGATAGTCTTGAAAGAAACACGCACAGTCTCCACACTCATAGAGCTTACAGTATGCTTGAGAGTGGGAGGGAAAAAGGCAGCATTGAGCTAGCAATCACAAGAGTGACGTGGGTTTTGAAAGAAGTAATGCAAGATGCAATGAGAATATATAAATTGGGGTCCTCTTTGAGAGGTCGGGGAAGGTTTTAGTGCATAATCTTAAAATCAAAACCTTGAGTAATTCCAGCATTTTGGGAGGCTGAGGCAGGCAGATCACCTGAGGTCATGAGTTGGAGACCAGCCTGGCCAACATGGTGAAACCCCATCTCTACTAAAAATCCAAATATTAGCCAGGGGTTGTGGTGCACGCCTGTAATCCCAGCTACTTGGGAGGCTAAGGCACAAGAATCACTTGAACCTGGGAGGTGGAGGTTGCAGTGAGCTGAGATTGTGCCACTGCAATGTAGCCTGGGCAACAGAGTGAGACTCTGTCTCAAAAAAAAAAAAAAAAAAAAAGAGAGAGAGAATGAGGAAAAGAATGACTAAGGATGAGGTTTACTACAACCCTGTGATGTAGAAAGACCTACATGCCTGGTCAGCCATTCATAGGAGAAAGTGCTGATTCAGAGGACATAGGGATGTCTCCTGAAGTTACATTCAACCAGAGGGAGAACCCAGGACTAATGGCTGGGTCTTATGGCTCCTAGCCCCATGCTTTATCCAGCTGAAAAAAATATGCAAGTAATCATAAGTTCGTGATAGAGAAATAAACTATCAGGGCTACTCTGAGTGCCAAATCAGAGTTGTATGGTATCCAGAGCTTTAAAATCTATTAAATCCTTGTTAATAGATGCCTCAAGGTGGCCATCTGAAATTAGGAGGCAAGTCAGCCTCCTTATCACAAAGATTTGAGAATAACAAGGGATTAATGACAGGGTGAAGTGTGATGACAAAATCGAGCAAGGAGATAGTAAAATAAAGATTGGAATGGTGTGGGGATAGATGTTGGGCTTGAAGTGTATAGATGTGGCATCTCAGAGACCCCTATATGAGATATGTGTTATGAATATAGCAGCATACTTATGACATCTTATGAATGTGACTCATATGCTTAGAAACTGGGGGGAAAGGGGTCAGGTAATTCAGTGTGACACAAGTTTCATTCCACTCAACTTCATGTGTTTGGCCCTGAATAAAGCTTTCCAGAGGCAGCAATGAAGAGTGCATGGAAGAAAAGTGGGATGGCCAAGAAGTTATCTGTTTGTACCGGGCAGGTGCTGTGATTAGAGAGAGAATACATTTCTATGTCTCAGCAAGAAAATAATTAATTAATTAAAAGAAAAGAATTAAGTAAAAATATATTGAAGATAAAATGGTCCTGAAATATTTGATGGCTTTTACTAATGATTAATGCCATCTAAAACTGGGTAACAGGAAAACTTTCATCTCAATCTTCCACTCCCTGGCTTGGACTATCATGGTATCTTACTCTCAAGGCTGAACAGGAGCATATACCACTTCTTTTTATTTTTAAAACAAGCAAAATGTGAACATGTTCTCATAAAAAATTAATATGGAAATAAAATTAAAAGGAAGAGTTTACTTGAAATCTTCTTTCAATGTATCCTTCCTCATTCTTCTTCCAATGAGTAACTTGGAGGTTAATGTTGAGTCGATTCTTCTCAGACTCCTGCATTTATGCATTTGATCTCACATGAAAAAGCATTTCTGCCTCCAGGAAGCACTGACATTTTCACACAATGTTTCCTCTTCCTACACCACTTCCTTCTCACTCATCCTTCAGAACTCAGCTCAAACATCACTTTCTTATCCTCAAAAAATAAGCCAGGTACCTCTGTTACATGTTTTCATATCATCCTACACTTTTCTTTTATGTCTGTCATAATTTTAATAAAATAAATGAAGGATATAATTAGTTGTTTGATGTCTGCTTCTCCAACCAGGGGAAATTCCATTACTTTAGAGACCATACCAGTCGTGGTCACTTCTGCAACTGTGCTTTAGACATGAGAGATGATCAATTATGTTTATTAACCGAGAACAGTCCAGTGAAAGAAGGAGGCAGTACCTTCTTGGCTTATGAAAGTACTTATTTGACCTCTCGCTTAGAAGCTGCTCTGTTTATCCTCCTGGTCTTGTCTGTAAGAACTAGAAATTGAATAGACTGTGGCAATAACACCCTTTTCCATACAAAACACTTATTTCTATATGCATGTCGTTGGAGTCTAAAGCAAGCAGTACACTTGGAGTTTGCTTCCAGAAAGTGCCTCACAGAGGTTGTAGGACTTTGGATATCTCTGGATAGTTTTGCCAGGATGTCTCCTCTAATATGTGGTGGCAGAGCCTTGGCAGGACATAACCCTGACTTCTGTTATGTTTCACCTCTTTCAGAACTCTTTTCATCTTGTAAGCATATAAGATAAATTTGTCTTATGTTTAGAAATATAGTGTTAGGAATAGCATCATTGAAAAGAACCCAAACTCATTCTTTTTTTTTTTTTTTTTTTTTTTTTTGAGACAGAGTCTCACTCTCCTGCCCAGGCTGGAATCCAGTGGCACAATCTTGGCTCATTGCAACCTCCGCCTTCCAGGTTCAAGTGATTCTCCTGCCTCAGCCTCCAGAGTAGCTGGGACTACAGGCATGCGCCACCACGCCTGGCTAATTTTTGTATTTTTAGTAGAAACCGGGTTTCACCATGTTGGTCAGGCTGGTCTTGAACTCCTGACCTCATGATCCGCCCACCTCAGCCTCCCAAAGTGCTGGGATTACAGGTGTGAGCCACTGTGCCCAGCTGAACCCAAACTAATTGTATGTTAACGAGAAAACAGAGTTTATTGGAATGAAACATTTGAACGGCTGTACTTAAATGGAATTTGTAATTTTGAAACTGTTGAAATAAATTAGAAAAAATGAGGTATCAATAATATCTGAGAGACAGCAAACTGATGTTTGAGTTCCCATTTAACTACTGGGAACTGTTGATTTTGTTCAAAGTGGGACTTTGTTTTTAAATTTGACCCAAAGTTTAAAAACCAGAATATTTTACATAAAAACCCACACGTCCTACCCATCTTGTAAAAGAGAATGATCTGGCAATAAAGAGCTCTCATTTCCACCTGGCTAGAGTTGGCCAGAGCTGGGTGGCGGCTGCCACATGAGCAGAGGCAGAGAGGCTTTATTGTGCCTCAGTTTCCCAACTCTCCATGTTGTCTCCACAGCACTGGAGGTGAGTGTTTTACCTACCCAAGAATTCATACATTTATTTTTCTAAGAGTACAGAAAGATTTCTCTTTGTCCATGACTCTATCGTGTGGAAATAAATAAACAAGTAATAAATTCATAAATATATAAATGTATAAAGATACACAAATGCATGGATGAATGAATAAAGAATAAATACAAGGCATTTTAAAAGCACCCTGTGATTACAGAAAACAATGACAAATGAACCTAGTATTTTAAGAAAAAAGTTATTCCGATGTGTTAAATATGTAACCCTAAGCCTAGTTTTCTCATTATGTTACTTGCTAGGTCTCAGGAGGCACTTGGTTGGGTGACTCACGGAATAAATGAAAATAATGTAACTTTAGATCACAAAGATTATATAATAACAAGTAGTCCACACATTTCAGTGATTCCAAAATAGTATTTTCATATATTTTATATTTTTAACATTTTAAAATGTTAAAATCATAACTCAGCATAATTGGAAGCTGGCTCAAATTCTCTTATAAATGAAATGTACTAAAAAATCGAAACTTTCTTCATTGGTATTATGTATTATACTTTTCACCATATTTTCTACTCTGTATCCTCATCCAGTTGCTATAAGTAATTAGGTAATTTAATAAAACAAGATTGATTAAGGTGGCTTAATTTTCCTCACCATTATTAAATTAAATACATGAAGTAACCAATGCTTCTGTGATGCTGAGTTTTTTACAAGTAATAATTTATTCTTTCTCCCTCTCTCTCTGTGTGTGTATATATACACAAACATATATATACACACATTTTTATATATACATATATAAGTGCGTATGTGTGTATATGTATATGTGTATATACATATATATAGAAACATTGCTGGCATAAAACTATTAGGATTTGATATATTTCAATGGGCAGTGATTCTGATCACACATTAGCAACTAATTTTAAATTGTTTTCCTACATTCCCACATGTGCACATACATATTTTACCTTATATCAAATATTTCCATTATTATGGTATTTGTTTCCTCTTTTCAAATATTGCTTATGGAGATAGTCAAATGAATTACGGCACATAAAAGATCTTCTTACTCTTCTACAGAAAAAATAGGCTCTATTGAGCCATTTGTGGAGGAAAATATAGGCATCTTTTGTCTGCAGTTTGAAACCACACATTTATGTTATGTTCTGAAACACAAATTACAATTACAATCATAGCTATAATTATAATTAGAATAGGAACCATATGCAGGCATGCAAGGAAACGATTCAATCTGGTGCCCTTGAAGTGATCTTTCTGTTTTTACAATAAATGAAAATGCACATACTTGTCAATTTAACTGCAAGACTACAAGTTTGGAGCAGGAGGGCTAGCAGAAAGGTATTGTTAGCTTGGTAAGTTATATGTGGTGAGCTCTTTAATGCCACTTGTTAAAATTTTTTGTTAATCAACTTAATTATATTAATTTGGCTAGGACATTTCTCATGTTTATCCAGTTATTAATGAAATTTATACCATGCTTAATAAGGCTGAGTTTAATAAGATACTGAGCATGGTAAATGTGTGCAATTCCTAATAAATTTATCCTCACGTTAAAACGAGTAAGTGAATGTCCTAGAACCCCTGAAAAACCCCCTCCCATCCTCTGTCATGCCTGCAATGTCTTTCTGGCTCTTTCTCATCTCTGTGCATTGCTGATGTGCTTGTCACTTAGGGGCCCCTCGTGCCTGTTCCTTTTTTTTTTTTTTGAGAAGGAGTCTCGCTCTGTCATCAGGCTGGAGTGCATTGGTGTGATCTCGACTCACTGCAACCTCTGCCTCCCGGGTTCAAGCGATTCTCCTGCCTCAGCCTCCTGAGTAGCTGAGACTACAGGCGCCCGCCACCATGCCCAGCTAATTTTTTGTATTTTAGTAGAGACGGGGTTTCACCACGTTGGCCAGGATGATCTCGATCTTCTGACCTCGTCATCTGCCTGCCTTTTCCTGTTTTTGGTCCATACTGTGGGGACAAGATGACTCGTGGTGAAAAAGAAAAGCCTAGGAACATAGATAAGCCAAGCCCCATACCTGGTTTCTTTTCCTTTTTGTGCTACAACTGCCTAAATGCGCATCTCCCAACATGACCTCCTCACCTCTCCCTCCTTCTTCCCCAGCTACAGATCTCCTTATCTTCACCTGATGCATAGACACCCAACACAACATCTTGTTTTGAGACTACACGCTATTGTGGTCTGTTAGAGATAAGACTCTGGAAACATATTTCAGCTACACTACCTACCAGTGGTACGCGACAGGACATGTTTATGGAAAATGGGGATGAGAATACAGTTTTCCTGGGTTTGAGAGAATTATTGAGTATTTATGACTTAGTAAAGAATTATTTGGAAGGAACAGACCATCTGCTCAAAGGGAACATTTATTGCAAGTGTCATTCGGCCTTTCTCTGCCTGTCTCTCACTCTCCGTTTGAGCCACATGATTTCTGTCTGTGAGCCTGCCTCTGTTTTCTCACCTTGAACACTGGCTTTATTCTGTTTTGTTTTGGTTTGTTTCTCTCCTTGCATATTACCCAAGTATGGCTGATTGTGACTGAGTGTAATGACCTCCCAATCAAAAGCCCTAACGAGACTCCCCAGAAAACACCCAAAAGTGAAGGTGCACTGGAAGAAAATGAAGTTGCGCGGGGGCATCAGAAACAGGAGGCATGGCCGGGAGCAGCAGGTCAGGAGAGTGCAAATGGAAGGAAAGAGCAGGTCTGCTTAAGCAAAGTATTGGATTTCCCTGCAGAGCAAACCCAAAGTCGTTTGAAACCTCCCTTTTTAATCCCCTCTGAAAGCCCTGCCCCATCTCTGCTGGAACCGCTACTCAACCACCCTCCTTAGCTTCATGGAATGGGTGGAGAGAGGACACAACTCTTTGGTCATACTAAGTGGTGAGACTTGACTGCAGTACTTACAACTCAGGGATCCTTTTTCCTGTCAAACTTCTAAATCTTATAGGACTTGAGAAGTTTGTTAAGAGCTAAAGAAATAGGCTATTACAGTCTCACCTGAAGCTCAAATCATGCTGTATAAGATAGTTGCTTTAGAGAAACACCACATAGTTACTATAAACTTACAAATGGACAATTTGTAAATTGGTGCTATTTTACAACATAATATTAAATCGATTTCCTTGCATTTAAAAAATACATATTCTGAAATAATTT
The DNA here is from genome assembly GCF_028858775.2 of Pan troglodytes. Classification (NCBI taxonomy): domain Eukaryota; kingdom Metazoa; phylum Chordata; class Mammalia; order Primates; family Hominidae; genus Pan; species Pan troglodytes. Next base: position 106,881,614 of record NC_072412.2, on the reverse strand, counting down.
AGAAACACAGATAAAAAATACCTATGTGTCTGTCAGAAATAATAATAGCTAATATTTACGGACCACTCACTGTGTGTTTTATTAGGTATTAAATTATTTAATGCTCACAGCACCATAAATGTAGGTACTAACACGATCTGTTTTACAAAAGAGGAGGTTGAGGCACAGACAGTCTAAGGAATTTGATGAAGGTCACATAGTTACTGAATGGGGATTTCATCTCAGGCAGTCCACGTTATATTTTTAACCACTTCATTTTCACCCCTGTGTATTACCCTACTGTAAAAATAACCCAATTTGTTCATTCATTTATTCATTCCACTAATGGTGGACATTGAGCTTGCTTTTTATTGTTTTGCTATTGCAGACCTTCTAAGACCTTTCTTATCCATGCCTTTGTATGCACACGTGAGAGAGCTGTTCTGACATATATAGCTAGGACAGTAATTTCTGGGTTAAAGGATATGAACACCTTTGACTCTCTGAGATATGGCAGATGGCTCTCCGGATGATAGGGCTATTTGGTATGCCTTCTAGAAACGTGTAAGGGTGCTCATTGTCTACATCTTCATCTGCACTTGATGTTATCAGGCTTTTACACCTGATGGCATGAAATTGTGTCTTGTAATGTAAATTTGCATCTCCCTGATCTCCCTGATCTCCCCGATTAATGGATGTTGAACATTTTTAGGTTCAAGGGCCACACATTTTCTTTTTTTTTTTTTTTTTGAGATGGAGTCTTGCTCTGTCGCCCAGGCTGGAGTGCGGTGGCGCGATCTTGGCTCACTGAAAGCTCCGCCTCCTGGGTTCACGCCATTCTCCTGCCCCAGCCTCCCGAGTCGCTGGGTCTACAGGTGCCTGCCACCACGCCCGGCTAATTTTTTGTATTTTTAGAAGAGACGGGGTTTCACTGTGTTAGCCAGGATGGTCTCAATCTCCTGACTGTAGATTGCTTATCTCATTTGCCCATTTATCTGTTGATTTTTCTAAGTGATGTTCAGGAAATCTGAGTGTTTCTAAAGGGTATATTGTTTCTTTCTAAATAAAAATTTAAGATATTAGATATAAAGACAAATCTAAAATATTAATGCTTGACACATGTGCTTTTTTCATCTCTCCCATGTTTAGTCAATAAGGCAATTCTTTTATGTGGTATTAAAGAAACCGATTAGAAAGTTTCTTCGTTGTGTGCTTAAGTGTGAGTCTTAGAAAGGTGAAAAGTTATAATTGACTCTTTTAGCATCAAACCAAGCAGGTATATAGCTGTTTAAATACTATTTTAGCATAAGCCATAGCTGTGGGAAGGGTCACTCCAGTGCTTGATAAATAGAAGTCTATTCAATTGGACCCTCATTCCTCAGCGGCTGCTGTGACAAGCCGTTTTCCCGCTGCTGCTCAGGTAGGAGTTTTCATCTCTTGACACTCTGACAGATGTGGCTGCACACTTTTGAACCATCTTCCAACACACTCCTGTGCTCTATTACCATGAGGAAAGTCTCAGACAAGAGAATGAAAGTACATATGCATGAGACGTGGTACAATGGATCTCAGTTTCCCTCTGGTAGCATTCCACCGCGTGCCTCCTGTGAGGAACAGAGGGAGGTAACAGGTGCTTGCTGAAAGTAGGTCAAATGGTGGCGAAATTATTCCTTCAGTGTTTTAATGCTCTTTGAAAACATTTCCATTGAAGGCTAAGATTGAGGGGAGGTGGCCTGTGTGATGTGAGCATTTCAAGTGACAAAGTGACATCCTAGGCACTCCTGAAACTGTCTTCTTCGTGAACCTTCCCACAAACTGGCAGATCATTTCAAGAATTGATGGAGCCCATGAGAATGTAGGTTCCCTCCAGAACGTAGCTCTCTCCCCAGCCCATTCCCACAAGAAACTAGGTTTTCCCTGCATTTCCAGAAACCTCCAAACCAACCCATTATGCTTCTCCTTTTGTCCTCTCCAAATCCAATCTGATCCTTCTTCAATTCTGTCATTACTTCAGTATTTTGATATTGTTTGACTCATTCTCTCCACTCCATCTTCATATTCCTGCCCTCAAAATCAGGTCAATGCTTCCTCAACATCTCTGATTCCTTGATTATATTTGGTCATTTTCTTTTTTGTTTCTCTTTCTTCTCTATTGCTTCATTCACGATAGGCATTTGCCAAAAATTTTCTGAATTATACGTGATTGTACATATCCAGCTGTATTCACGTGCAGAAAACATAGCCTCACACACAGCAGACCCAAATTCTTACTCTCCCCTTAGGCAGGTGTCAAACGATACTTCCCCCAAATGCTCACGCATGCACGCAAACAGAGACAGACAGTCAAAAACACAGCATGCATGTGTACACACACATACACACTCATACAGGCTCACACATGCATGCAAACAGAGACACACAGTCAAAAACACAGCATGCATGTGTACACACACACACTCATACAGGCTCACACATGCTCACACGCACACACACCTCAAACACACACAGTGACAGACACACACATGCACACTCGTGCACATACACATGCCTACACACTTATACATGCTCATGCACGCTCACACAACTCACATGTACATACACACACAGTGACACACAATCGCAGACACACATGCACACAGGCACACACACATATCTACACACACATGCTCATGCACACACACTTCACACGTACATACACACAGTGACACACAATCACACAGACACATATGCACACATGCACACGGCTACACACACATACATGCTCACACACACCTCACAATGCACACTCACAAATGGTGACACACAGTGACACATGCATGCACACAGACATGCATACACACGCTTATACACACACACATATCTCACGCATACTCACAGTGACACAGTGACACACAGACATGTACATGCTTATGCACACATGCACATACACATGCACAAACACACTTGTACATAATCATGCATGCTCACACACATGCACATACCTCACACACACACATACACTCACACACAGGCGCACACACATTCATTTTCAATTTCTCAGGGGAATATAAAACAACTGCTTGGAGGAAAAGTTTGTAGGAAAAAGTGAATATAAAAATGGTTATGCAGTAATTACCTGGAACAAATATTAAAACCAGGAAAAATAAAATAGCTACATGTAGAAAGGGGTAGCTAAAATGCTACTTGAAAAAGGCCTATTGTAATTTTGAAGCCAGTGGCCAAATAAACTAAACAGAGAAGCCAATTGTATAAATCCTCAGTTCTAAATATCCCATATATATTTATTTAAATATATATTCAATATGTATCTAATATATCCTGATTATATTTCAAATAATAATTATATTTAGAATAGACACCAGATGACCAGGCATAGGATAATAAAAAATAAGATTAAAATATTAGTGTTATTTTTATTTATTTGTTTATCTGTCTTACTGACAATTAAACAGTTTTGCTTCTTTGATTTTTAAACCTCACTGGAAGAAATATGCAGAACATTTTAAAATTATTTGCATGCCACATTATCTCAAACTAAATTCCTGTCTCATATTATATTTTCATCCTCCAGTTTGAATCAGTCCTATAACTCTTGAATGTTTACAATTATATTAATTAGGAGACATGTACTAACTTATGCCAAGCATTTTTAAAATGTCCATTGGAGACAAATTTCCATCACCAAAGATTTGTTGCATTGTCACCTTTGGCAAAAATGAAGGATGAGTTTTTTTGTTTGTTCGTTTGGTTTGGTTTTGCAAGTCTTGATCTCCAGGTTAAATACGCAGCCTTCTTTAAGCCTTAAACCCAGGGTTTGAAAGTGCTATGTATTTTCTGTGTTCAACACAATCTGCAGTAGAAGGGTTTGGAGCAGCAATATGATGCCTTATGCACTCTAAAGCTGCTGACAGGTTTAGACATAATCTAAAATGTAAGTCACTTTGTGTATCAGGCAGTTCAGTCCTTCACATTTGTTTTAATGTTTTTCCTAAATACTCTAAATATTTCAAAATGAGTCTTTCATTAAAGATTCTACATAGCTCAAAATTATTTTATTTATGTATGCATTTATTAAATATCACAAGTGAGGTCCTGCATTGCATTAGAAATGCAGTGTATTAGAAAGGACAGTTAGCTTCAATTTTGAATTCATAATTTGTCTCTTGAGTTTAAAACAAAAGTTTTGTGTTCAACTGCCCACCGTTTAATACTAAAAATAAAAGATGAACATAAAAGTCAATTTGAAGTGATTCTAGATGTAGGAATTTAATTAGCTATGGGAATGTCAATGACATCTCAAAACCATCCTGGCGTCGTGTCACCTGTCTAGCAGCCCTCTTGTAGCCCTTCCTGACCTCTCACTAACTTACCCATGAAGACAAAGATAAAGAAAAACTCACAACAATACAGGTAACTAAGAAAGCACCTTTTGTCAAAGTCTGTTGAGATTATTCAGTAACTGTGTGGTTGGTGGGGTACTAGTGAGAAAAATATAAAACATCATGTATATTCAAATTGTTTAATCTAATGTGTCCATCCTTTTAGGAACTCAGTACTGAAGTCTAGGAACATCAGGCTAAAAAAAATAATGGTTGGATTTTTCTACTCTTTCTAGACACCAGGGAACATGAGAGAAAATTACTGTGGAAGGACTAATATTCTGATTTTTATTATTACCTATGTCCAGCCAAATAAGCAAGATCAACACTTCACCGTTGAAAAGCCAAGATTTTAGCATTTTCATTCTTACTTTTTACTCTAGTATTTCACTGACACTTGAGTGTATGTCAGAATCAGAGGGTCATGAAGAAGGGACAGCCCTGGTGACTGCCACAGGCTGAGACTTACTGCTGGAACATGTATAGAGAGGCCTCCTTGGTTGACCATCACCCTGGGTCTTCTTGTACCCAAAGCAGAATGATGCGGCTTCCTGGAATAGGAGATCATATTACTTGAAGCAACAAGATTGTATTGCTTGAACTCTAGTGTCCTAATTTGTTTTACTCACTTTGTATTAATACATGCCAAAGATAGGGAAGGGGATGAAAGGGTCTTGGGACCACCATCTAGGTTACAGCATCCTTCTTTTAGGAGTCCTTGCTAAGACACCTCAGGGGAAACTGCCTTTCTGAAGCCTGGCTCATGGTCCAGTTAACTATGTCAACAGTACCAACATTACTTTCATTTAATACAGGAGATAGAGAAATGTTTCACCCCCGAGGCTACTTTCCTCAGAAGGAGGCAGAAGATGCTCCATGGCCAATTGAGTACATGGAGGAAATTAAGTTATATCAAAAATTATTGTTGAATCTACTGTGAATCCAGCCTTGCAGGAACTGAGTACTGAAGCTTAGGAACACCAGGATAAAATATATATATATATACATATATATATATATGTATATATATATATATATGAGCTTTTTCTACTCTTTCTGGACACCAAGGAACATGAAAGAAAAGTGTTGCAGAATAACTAATATTTTTTATTTTTCTTACCCATGTCCAGCCAAGTAAGCAAAGTGAACACTTCATTGTTGAAAAGCCAAGATTTTAGCATGTTTATTCTTAATTTTTCTTCCAAGTCAATAATGAAGTCATGCAGGGGTATTGAGTTCTTAATCCATAAATTATAGGTTAGTTAATTGAAAGGTTTTTGTACATGTCATCATTTACTTTTCCTTTCTCCTACTAATCCATAAATGTAGGCCACAAAGTGTGAGGAAACCAGGAGATTTTAAGTAGTGTTCTATAAGATAGTTTAAATTGTGAATATCCATTATGGCATTGTACTCTAGGAAATACATGTTGTCCTAAATTGAAGCTTTCATAAAGAAAATTTCCCATCTTTTAAATCAATTCAAGACAGATGATTTTATTGGGCAGGATATAGGAAAAGTTCTGTTTTAAATATTTCTTACTTTAACTGATATATTCGGATCTCTGTAGTCTTAGTGACAGTATCCCAATGCCCAGAAATGGCTTTTGTGTGCTCCTAGTGCTTAGTAAGGCATCATAGCTATGTGACTGCCATGGCATTATGATTGATAAGGAGTCTCTAAACAGCAGAAAAGGACTATATATAATATATATGACCCAGACTAGAGTAACAAAGCTAAACACCTTAGAAAAGCCCAGAAAATAGTCTCCCCTTCCCAAAAGGGTTATTATTTATGATCAATGTGTGAGTTTTCAAATACCCTACAGCAGACTCAGAGATGCCATAAGAGCTGGGGGAGCTGGGTGGTGAACAATCAAGTTGAAGTCCAGGAGTCCTGACTGTTAGCATTTTCTGCTTTCCATAATGTAAATGCTCCCACCATGGCCAATTTCAAGTCACCAACATGACATCAGTAAACATGAAGGTGGAGAGAGATGGGATTGCAGCTCCAGCACACCACAGCTGGGGCAAGCTGCACTCCCACTGCAGTCAGAGTTGGCATATACATACATACATGTCATACATGTCTATGTAAACACATTGCAAAATTTTATTTGCAGAAAGTGGAATTTTTGATGCCTCCATCCAAAGTACCTAGTTTCCAACATCACTGTAGAGGGAAAGAGAGAGGGAGACTTTCGAGAAGGCACACCCTTTCTCAAAGTGACACATCCAAAGTGATGCATCACTTCCATTTCTGTTCTGGTTGTGAGAACCAATCACATTGCTCCACTTCAGTAATAGTAAGCTGAGTGATGTAGATGAGCTATATGCCAGGAAGAGGAAACCAGCTTGGTAGGTATAATAGCTTTTGCTAAACCACAAGGCATCCTAAAACTTAATGGCCTGGACAGACACTAACTCTTGCTCATGAATTTGTGGATCAGTTGAACAGCCCTGCTAGTCTGAGCCAATCTCAGCTGACTACAGCTGAGCTCACCCCTGCCTCTGCGGTCAGCCACTCGTCAGCTGGCATCTGTGATTTTGGGTGTGGCTCGCCATTAATTGGAATGAAGAGAATGGCAGGGCCCATGGCCACCTGGCCACCATGCAACAGGCTAGGCTGCAGGGTTGATGTGGTCGCTCGGGGTTCCAAGAGCAGCAAGAGTAATTTCTAATACACAAGTATTTTCCAAGTCTCTGCTTACTTCACCTTTGCTACCATCTCACTGACCAAAATAAGTCACATGGCTGAGTCTGGAGTTGGTGTGGAGGATACTGCCAAGGGTGTGTGGATACAGGGAGGTGAATTCAATTGGAGGCCACTGGGTTTTTTCACACAGGCTAAGAGGAATTTGAAAATCACTGGCTTGGCATCATAATCAATCCTGCTTAGAGGTGATTTCTTTCACATCAGCCATTACTGGTGCTTTTTCCTTCTTGTTAAAATCTAGTTTGTGTTGTAAAGTCAAGAGGAGCTGGTGATTGAAAAAAATAACATCCACATTTGTTTTTTGATTTGTGATTTCACATCTAACCTTACTCTTACAGAGTAGAGTGAAAGCTATACTCACATGGCCTAGAGATAAAGGGTCTGTTCAGGATTCCCTTACTCGGCTCTCCATTCCAATAAAGAGAGACAGCCACTGATAGGGCGTGGCAGCTGGCAGGGTGTTCACTGAAATCATAGGCTCTTGGTACCTTTGTGGAGATTGACATGTGGATTCCCTTCTGTCCTGACTCTCTAAGGACGCATCAGGAACAGACTGATGGGAAAGGCAGTCTCTAAGGATATCCACTGGTTCTGTTTTCAGTGTTGATATAAGTGTTACCTTTTTAATATAAATTCTTTGTATTGGACAGAATAATTGTGTACATTGATAGTAGAAGTAATGAATATCCAGATGTCTTCTAAATAAGGGAAGCAAAAGATGTCCCACTTGCAAATGGGAGATTTATTTTAGGTTTTATGCATTTGGTCTTTTACATTGTGTCCTTGTTCTTATGTTCATGGCTCATATGCAAGATGGTTTCTGAGAATTTCATCATGTAATTGCATTGTTCTCCAAATAAGTTTATTTCAAAATCCAATTAAAACACAAGTTTTAGTACATGGCTGATGCAGTATTCAGTGGAGGAGACTTTGTTTTACTAAGTTGAGTTATTTTACTCACTCAAGCAGCAATTTAAAGACAGATTTCATTTCTGAGCTGTACTATTCATTATCCTAATTTATATTTATTGCAACCTCTGAGACCACTATTTTGTCTCTTTGCCTACAGTCTTCAGAATCTTTAAGTTACTGTTTCATAGGAAAAATTATTGGAGAAATTTAATAGAAAGAGCTTTTATGAAGTACTTAAGCATTTATACCACAAAAAAAGATAAGATAGCTTTAGATCATTTTGAAAGTTTATAAATGTTCACGGTCCATTTCAAGATTACTAATCTCTTCCACCTGATTTCTTATGTTACACCTTCAGACCTTCCCTGTAAGCAACTGACTGCATCTCTACTTTCAAATCCTTAGAGTGCTTTCCAAGACTGAAATAATGAGAGTTGTGTACAGAGCACACAGTGTCCACTGCAGGCTAGACTCTACACTGAAGTCTCATTTATTTTCATTTTACAGCCAAAAGATGTAGATGTCATCATACTCATTTCCTCTGTGAGAAAACTGAGTCACAGAAAGGTGAACTCCGGCACAGAGACAAGATTTAAACTCAGTTCATCCTGTCTTCAAAATTGACATTCCATTAAACCATGGCAATCTTAAATCTTTCTGTGAAGAACAGATTGTCTTCAGCTTTCAGATTTAGGGTTCATGTACTTATACCCTCTATCCAACCACAAATACTTGGTGAGGAAGCTGCTGTCACTCTTTTTTAATATATAGAGCAATGTTGACTGATGAATTTTGACTGTCTGATACAAGGCAAGAGACTACCTGGTTTGGGCTCACAATGTCTAAGATGTTTCTATCTCTGTGGGCCTAGAAATCTACTTAGACTTTCTGAGCCTGTTTCTCCATATGTAAAAGGGGATGCAAAAGTATCTACCTCACAGAGTTGTTGAGGATTAAAGATGTTATTACATGAGCAAGCAACATGTTTGGAATGAATCTTGGCACAAACCAAGCACTCCAGAAAACAGTAGCTCTTATTTCAATAATCCATCCTGTTGGTGTCCATTTTAATTGCGTGAGGAGCCCTCCCCGTGTTTTGCTTAGACTTCCACAGTCTCCTGGGAGGTTTGCTTTCACGGCAGGACTCAGAATCAATGTGGGAAAAAGTGACCTTTCTTGTTGTTCTGCTTGAGGTTGGACTCAGTCCCATTGTTCCAGACTCATTGTCTCATTACACTTTTGGACACAAAGCAAGATGAAAGCGTTGGTTGCTATTATGAGTTTTATATCTGTAGTTGTCAAAGTTACAGAGACCCCACGTTGGCAAGTCACCTTGTGTGGAACCCTATGGTCAGGTACCATTTTGTAGCCCTGGGCACTTTTATACAATCATGTTTCATAGAAGGTGATTTGAGCTGGTATACAAGACAGTTTGAGCTGGTGTCTGTCAAAATCGTTGACAATGCTGTGTTAGTTTCCTGTTGCTGCTGTAACAAATAACCACAAATTCAGTGACTTAAAACCACACACATGTATTCTCTTAGAACTCTGCAGTTAGAAGTCCAAAATGGACTTCCTTAGGCTAAACACAAGGTATCAACAAGGCTGCATTGCTTTGGGAGACTCTGGAGAAGAAATGGCTTTCTTGCTTTTTTCACATCCTGGAGGCCACCTGCATTTGCATTTCTTAACTTTATGAGAGTCTGTAATGATGTCTTTATAATGCCTCCAAATGGTTGCAAAACTAACACATGCTTTTGTTTTTATGAAGCCAAACAGATTTAGTTGATTTTTGACCATGGAGTTGGGGTATGGGGACAAGGTTGGCAGCCATTTTTGTGTTGGTGTAGTCCAACATATTACATTCCAGCCAGCATCTGTGGTATTCTATTCTAGTCATTATAGACTTTTAGAATCATGAAACTGTGAAGTTGTAAATAATCTTATAGGTCACCCAGTGCAGCCTGCTATTAAGGAGTATCCCCTACAACAGTGCTTCTCAAAATTCAACATGCTCACGAATCACCTGGGAACCGTGTTAAAGATACAGATTCTGATTCAGTAGGCCTGGGATGGGGCCTGAGATCCTGCATTCTTAATAATTGCTTCCAGGTTGCTGCTGGTCCAGGGCAACCAGCACTTTGAGTAACAATGCTCATTCCTGACAGATAATGCTGCCTTGGGGATTAATCTAGTATAGACTCTTTGTATTTTGAAAATTCCAGCTGTCATATACACAGATAAGTAATTTTTGGATCAAAGCCAAACTAAAAACATATCCAAAACTCCTCTGCTTTTAAAAAATGTAAACCAAAATAACATTGCAATTAAAGGAAACTTTAAAAAATCGAATGTGTATTTAGAGTCTGAAGGACCTTATATTAAAATATATAAATAAAAAAGAATATGCACACACATATGTGAATACACATATGTATGTACTCACATACACATATACTAGAGATGTATGTGTTCATCTGTCTACATAGATAGGTAGAGGGATAGATCATGCATCCATATTATATAATGCAATTGTGAAGACCTCAAGTCATATAATATTTTGTGGTACTGACTCAGCTTTAACATTTTCCTTTATATTAATTTTTATTAGAAAATAAAAAATTGAAAAGTATAAATTTGGACTTTCCTGTAGATACAAGGATGAATCTAAATGTAATGTCATCAGCCTTTTTACATTAAAGAAACTGATAGCCAGTTTCAAGCACTGGCTGAAGTGAATTGAGTTGAAGTGGGCCATGCCACTAGCTCTAACTTTAAAGCTGGAGTTACTGATTTTAATATTTAAATGTAGGTACTGCACATATTTATCACCTTAATTCTTATTTAATATTTGAAAGTTACTGCTTTGGAGAAAGTCAGCTAAGCAATGGTGATTATAGTGTATCAAAATCCATTGTAAGTGATTATTTTAATAACTCTGAACCAACAGGGACATGTAGACATTCAGACAAAAAACAACCTAATTATAATGACAGCACCAAAGTGAAGCTGTGACAGTTACAAAACCAATTTAAAAGTTTCCTGACAGCCATGGCTAAAGGCTTTGTTTGGATCTTTCAGTAATAACAGTTTACTTAAGACATAAATCCACAGCTAAGGAAAATAGAAAAAGAAAGTTGTGGCTTTTCTGCCATGCAGATGAAATGGAAATCAGCAGAAATGTTTCTAATAGAACATTATGCTGAAAGGAGTATAGAAAAGGAATAATAGTAATGGAATTTAACTCTCACAATGCAAGAAAGACTAAATAACAATAAAAATTTCAATGAGCATAGAAATGTGCCAGATGATTTGCCTATCTGTGTTATGAAGGTCAGTCATTTCTGCAAGTAAATTGATGTGCATATAAACATGTTGATTGGCAGCTCTGGAATTTGATTTTTGTATTACCTGTAAAATAAAGTCAAAGGGAAACGGATATGCATCAATAGCCACGGTGACAGGAAGCCTTAATAAAACTCTACTTTCCCGATGTCACTGGCATGTCTCAAATTATTAGATCCTTATCAATGTTACTTACCTCACTAGACTATGGGCTGAGTCTGATATGCAACATAATTAATTCTTCAACCTCGGGTAATTAATTTCTCATTCCCGAACAGAAAAATGCTTGATTCACAAAATTGCATTCCTTTTTTCTGTAAACCTTTGTAGAATATTTGTAAGTGTAATCACTGTTCTAAGCCCTTTACATATATTGACTCATTTAAAATTAATAACAAGTCTTTGGAGTAGGTACTATTTTCTCCACTTTATCAATGAGAAAACAGAGGTTTAAGTAACTTCCCTGGGGCCACAGTGCCAGTAAGTGGTGGAGTTACGGCTCCAGGCAGTTTGGCCCAGAGCACCTGATGTAGGATAAGGAAGACCCCATGAAACACATACATAGAGTCATGGAGACACTGGCAGTGCTCAGAAGAGGCAGTTCTTGTTCTCTTACCCCATTTTAGTAATAACAGTTTGCTTCAGACATAAATCCACAGCTAAGGAAAATAGCTCTTTGAGTTGCAAGGACTAAAGGATTCTCAGGTCAGACCAGACGGTAAGGGCATGTGTTAATAAATACCCAGAAGAAATGAAACCTCAGAAAGAGGATGTGTGGTGGCACTAGTCCCTGGGCAGATGTGGCTCAGTGGTGTGTTGTTTGTGCTCAGTTCCTTTCCATAGGTCTGCTTCTCTCTCCTCTTTCTGCTGCCCAGGGCCTTCAGCCTCCACTCTCTCCATTTAAGTATTCTCTACCCCACAGTGGGCAGCGGGCCCCAGAATGGACTTTAAATAGACTAAGGTAAAATGATTTAGTCTCTCTGAACTGTGTGAAATGTGAGTAATTTATCTCACCATATAAAGTTATGGTGGATATTAAAGTAGATAAAACAAATAACATTTGAATAATGTGGATTATGACCAAGTTGGATTTATCCCTGGGATACAAGGATGATTCAACATATGCAAATAAATGAATGTGATACATCCTATCAACAGAATGAAGGATAAAAACTATATGATCATTTCAATTCATGCTAAAAAAGCATTTGGCAAAATTCAACATCCCTTCATGGTAAAACCCCTCAGCAAAACTGGGGATAGAAGGAACATACATCAACATAATAAAAGCTATATATGACAGACCCACAGCTAGTATCATACTGAATGGGGAAAATCTGAAAGCCTTTCCTCTAATACCTGCAACATGACAAGGATGCCCACTATCACCTCTGTTATTCAACATAGTACTGGAAGTCCCAGCTAGAAAAATAGGACAAGAGAAAGATTAAAGGGCATCCAAATTGGAACGGAAGAAGTCAAATTATCCTTGTTTGCAGATGACATGATCTTATATTTGGAAAAACCTAAAGACTCCACAAGGAAACTATAAGAACTGATGAACAAATCTAGTAATGTTGCAGGATACAAAATCAACATACAAAAATTAGTAGCATTTCTATAAGCCAACAGCAAACAATGTGAAAAAGAAATCAAGAAAGTAATCCCATTTACGGTAGCTACGAATAAAATAAAATTCCTTGCAATTAACCAAAAAATTGAAGGATCTCTATAATGAACACTGTCAAACAGTGATGAAAGAAATCGAAGAGGACACCAAAAATGGAAAAATATTCCATATTCATGGATTGGAAGAATCAATATTGTTAAAATGTTCATACTACCCAAAGCAGTCTACAGATGCAATTGAATCCTTATCAAAATACCAATGATATTCTTCACAGAAATAGAAAAAAATTCTAAAATTATATGAAACCACAGAAGAGCCAAATCTATCCTAAGCAAATTGAACAAAGCTGGGGGAATCACATTACCTGACTTCAATTTATAATTCAAAGCTATAGTAATCAAAACGCCATGGTACTGCCATAAAAACAGACACATAGACCAATGAAACAGAATAGAGAACCCAGAAGGAAATCCACACACCTACGGTGAACTCATTTTTAACAAAGGTGCCAAGAACATACACTGGGGAAAAGAGAGTTCCTTCAATAAATGGTCCTGGACATCCATATGCAGAAGAATGAAACTAACCCCTATCTCTGTAAGGTACAAAAATCAAATCAAAATGGATTAAAGACTTAAAGCTATGACCTCAAACTATGAAATTACTACAAGAAAACACTGGGGAAAATCTCCAGGACATTGGACTGGGCAAAGATTTTATGAGCAATACCCCCATAAGCACAGGCAACCAAAGCAAAAATGGACAAATGGGATTACATCAAGTTACAAAGCTTCTGCACAGCAAAAGATACAATTAACAAAGTGAAGAGACAACACACAGAATTAGAGAAAGTATTTGCAAACTACCCCTCTGACAAAGGATTAATAACCAGAATATATAAGGACCTGAAACAACTCTATAGGAAAAATCTAATAATCTGATCAAAAAATGGGCAAAAGATTTGAATAGACATTTCTCAAAAGAAGACATACAAATGACACAAACAGGTATATGAAAAGGTGTTCAACATCATTGAGCATCAGAGAAATGCAAATGAAAACTACAATGAGACATCATATCACCCCAGTTAAAATGGTTTATATTCAAAAGTCAGGCAATAATAAATGCTGGTGAGGATGCGAAGAAAAGGGAACCCTTCTACACTGTTGGTGGGAATGTAAATTAGTACAATCACTATGGAGAACAGTTTGAACGTTCCTCAAAAAACTAAAAATTGAGCTGCTGTAATTTAGCAATCCCACTGCTGGGCATATACCCAAAAGAAAGGAAATAAGTATATCTAAGAGAAATCTTCACTCCCATGTTTGCTGCAGCACTGTTTGCAATAAGATTTGGAAGCAACCTAAGTGTCCATCAACAGACGAATAGATAAAGGAAATACAGTACATATGCGTAATGGAGCACTATTCAACCATAGTAAAGAACAAGATCCAGTCATTTGTAACAACATGGATGGAACTGGAGATCATTATGTTAAGCGAAATAAGCCAGGCACAGAAAGACAAACATCACATGTTCTCACTTATTTGTGGGATCACAAAATCAAGATAATCAAACTCATGGACATAGAGAGTAGAGATTGGTTGCCAGAGGCTGAGATGGGTACTGGGGGGACGGGGGGAGGTAGGGATGGTTAATGGGAACAAAAAAAATAGAAAGAATAGATAAGACCTACTATTTGCTAGCACAATACGGTGACTGCAGTCAATAATAATAACTGTACATTTTAAAATAACTTAAAGAGTGTAACATAATCATTTGTAACTCAAAGGATACCCCATTCTCCATGATGTGCTTATTCCCCTTTGCATGCCTGTATCAAAACATCTTGTGTACTCCATAAATATATATATGTGTATATATATATATTTATGTGTGTGTGTGTATATATATATATATATATATACACTTACTATGTACCCACAAATATTTTTAATGTGAATAATATGGCCTGGAACATAGTAACCGTTTAATACATGATAACCTTTATAATAATACTCATTATGGCCAGGCATGGTGGCTCATGCCTGTAATCCCAACACTTTGGGAGGGTGAGGCGGGTGGATCATGAGGTCAGAAGATCGAGACCATCCTGGCTAACGTGGTGAAACCCTGTCTCTACTAAAAATACAAAAAAATTAGCCAGATGTGGTGGCGGGCGCCTGTAGTCCCAGCTACTCAGGAGGCTGAAGCCGGAGAATGACGTGAATCCAGGAAGCAGAGCTTGCAGTGAGCCAAGATCACGCCACCGCACTCTAGCCTGGGCGAGAGAGCGAGACTCTTTCTCAAAAAAAAAAAATAATAATAATAAATAATACTCATTATTTTTTAATGTTTAATTATCTTTATCTTAATGTAGGCAGTAGACTTGGACCAGACTTGGGTTCCAGTATTGAGTCCATCTTCAATCCCTGTTTGACAGTGGGAAAGTTACTTAACCTCTTTGAGCCTCAGTTTCCTTATTAGAATAGGTTCCTAGGGCTGTTATGAGTTAATTTATGTAAAGCACCTAGAAAAACTCCAGGTAGAGAGCAAGTATGATGTACATGTCACTTACTAGAAGTTGTAGTAAAATTTACAACAAATATTTATGGAAGTAATAAGTAAAAAATAAATCTCAGGTTTCTCTTACTTTTCCAGTTGTATAATAATCATCTCTAAAATATTTTCATCCGCAGTATTCTCCCTAAACACAGAATAAAGAAATACTTGTTTTGTGTTACTAGCTTTTTAAAAGCCATTTATCCATACAGTCAGAATTAAGGATAAATACTACCCAACCAACCAATTAAAAATTAAGATGCAAGCCATACACAAATGATATATATTTTCCATTTTTAGTCAAAAGTCTCTGAAACCATCTTCCTAGTCACTGTTTAGCTGCCTGAAAGAAAGGTTCCCTTGCCTGCCCAGTTCAGCAGTGTGGGACATGGATGGCTTTATCTTGGAAGCCCTGTTTTGCATAGCAGCACATCACAAAGGTGCTATCAGCCAAGGACTAAGTCAATTACACTTAATCATGAGGTTTATTTCTTTGTTAAGAGTCTGTCTGTTTCACCCCCTCAGAAAATGATGCGGTCATCCGTTTTCCACATGTTCATCCTGAGCATGGTGACCGTGGACGTGATCGTGGCGGCTAGCAACTACTACAAAGGAGAAAACTTCAGGAGGCAGTACGACGAGTTCTACCTGGCGGAGGTAAGCAGCTCTCCACCTTGCAGATCGCTGGGCAAGGAGCAGGTGAACTGCGGACAGTGCCTCTTAGAGATGCAAAAGTGAAGTGTAGCCTGTTCATTACTTGACTTTCACCAAAGCTGAATCATTGTCTGCTTCTTAAGTGGTTCCTCTGGTCACAGTGTGGCCTGATTCATTTCCTGTCACCGCGGGCCTGAGTCATCTTCCTCACAGTATGTCACGTTGCCAGGGTAACCCTTTCCCCCTGGGTCTTACTCTAGGATCTTGCTGTTTTCCTATCCACCTCTTATTATCTCTCCCTTTCTCAGCTTACATTAGTTTGTTTCCTACTAAGTACAAGCAGGCACAGATTCAGAAGATCATAAATAAGCTGGTCAGCTCAGCAATACCTAGAAGAGGGCTGGAAGGACATATAGAGAGATGATAATGATAATTACTCCTCTAGAAACGGGTGTTACAACCTACATTAAAGACATCAATTAAAGGTAGGTTTCATGATTAAGTAAGCATCTCCCTAGCACTCTACATATCATATTACAATTTTGGAATAGTATTTCCTATTGATAAGGTAATTTTGTTAATACCTGATTCTTAAAATATTTTAATTTTTATTTCTTTCAATAAGCATTTTGCATTTATATTAAAGCATTTTAATAATTTTCCAAGATCTCTGTTTTTTTAATGTAAAAACTTACCTAAAATATATCTCAGAATTCAATGGTTACATATTTATGAAAAAATTGATTGACAACGTAGAAACCCATTCATTGTGTGAGTGAGGTATACATACACAGTTGTACAACGCTTCAATAAATCCAACCTATGAAAAAGTAAACTGAAAAGACAGAAAAAAGTCACAATTTTATTATTTTTACCAAAGCATTTTTCACATAAAAAAATCAATTTGCCATATAATTAAGTGTTATTAGATTCCTAGAATTCTCTCAGTACATTTAAAAATTGATTTGGTTAATAAAAATTTAGTCTACCCACGCACAAGCTTTTCTGAAAAAGAATTGATTGCATGTACCTATTGAGCATAGACATCTATGTGGATATCAAGAAACTTTTCAGTAGTCGCTTCTGAATTCTCCTCTTCATGGAAGTGTGTCTCCTGAAACAAAATACCGTTAATACAAAACTTACTGGGCTACAGTCTCTGTGATGCAACATTTGCCCAATGGCCACCTGGTATATGGAGCTTACAATCTAGCAAAAAAAAAAAAAAATAGTAAACAATAAGAGTTTTGTGCTATGGAGAACTAATGACAGGGGCTGATGAAGAAATTATATCCAGCCCAGCCTCTGAAAAATAGGTATAATTTTGCTGAAAATCCAGCACACGATGAATGGACTGTCAATAAAAGCAGAGAGAAGGTCGGGTATGGTGGCTTACGCCTGTGATCCCAGAACTTTGGGAGGCCAAGGTGGGTGGATCACGAGGTCAAGAGTTCGAGACCAGCCTGGCCAACATGGTGAAACCCCATCTATACTAAAAATACAAAAAATTAGCTGGGTGTAGTTTCGGGCATCTGTAATCCCAGCTAGTCTGGAGGCTGAGGCAGGAGAATCACTTGAACCTGGGAGGCGGAGGTTGCAGTCAGCTGAGAGCGCACCACTGAATTCCAGCCAGGGTGACAGAGTGAGACTCCATCTCAAAAAAAAAAAAAAAAAAAGCAGAGAGAAGCCTGGACTGATACTAATATTTGCAGGTAAATTTCTAACACAGGGAAAGAACAATGAAGGAAGCCCCATCAAGTTATTTCTGTTTTTCCCAGGAAGTAGGAAGCAAGGTCTGCATCCAGCCGGATGATGAGACAGTGAAGCGGGAAGTCAGCAAAGAAAGGGGAGAGGGAAGAGGTGCCTAGGGTTAGGCAAAAAATTAACAATACAGCAAATGCAACATTAAAGATCCATTTAGGACTACGGATTTACAGTGATACCAATTCAGATAGCTCTGCGACTTTTTAGCCCTGTATAAGAAGAGGGAAAACAACATTTAAATCAATCCACCTTTAGGGATTTTTTTCAGGTTAGGGGAACTGAGAAACAAGGGGAAAAGATGGATTGCTGGCAAAGGAGTTGAAATGATGACCCTGTGGTCTCCGTTGGATGTGGAAATGGGAGGAGAATGGAGGAGTGAAGGTGAAGGATCAATGGTCTCTATATGGTTAAAGAACAGGTACCACCAAAGTGATGGAATAATAGAACCAGAAAAGGTTATGACCAGAGAGGGGAGTCCAGGATTTTACAATTCCAGGGTAATTCTAAGTAATGAAATATAAAATCTAGGGTGTCACGTGGATGTGGGTGGCTTAAACATATTGATGGAGTCAAGGCAGAAATGGAAAGGACTGTTGAAGCTAAGGCGCTGGCTGAGTCTTCACATGGACATTGAAGTCACTCAGAGTGAGGCCAGTTCTTGAAGAGAAGAGTGGAGTCAGGGAGCAAAGTCACGGGGAATGAGCGAGTGACTGATGAACAGATTGACAGAAGGACAGAAGACAGCCACAGGGAGAGTGGGTGACAGCATGGTTTAACCTCATGGAATACGTTGCAAAGGAGTATCAAGGAGTAATGGATGGGCACCTCTTCCTCGTCCACATATTCTACTAGAAAGGGCTGGAAAGGGCTGCAGGGGTAACTCATGTATTTGAGAGACAATCAGTTGAGGCACAGACAGAAAGTAGATTCTGGGAACAGAGATTGATAATGTAGAGGACATTATTTAACGTAGGAGAGACTCAAAGATTAGTTCAAGGCTCTGAGGAGGGAGAAGTGGGAAGATCGATGAGACAGAAGAATGATACAAGAGTAATAGCATCAGTAGGTAAAGATTTGCTGGCAAAAATGCCAGGAAACAAAAGCAGAAATGACCACAAGAGATTACAGTTATGCTTATCTCTCTGGGAGGAGGAATCTGCATCTGCTCCTGAGGGAATCTTGACATTAGAGATTACAGTAACATTGCTTTTGTGATCTAGCACAGGGTGGGCAGGTGGTCACACTAAATCAGTCCTGGAGCATAAGTGAATAGGCCCTCCACACTGGCAACAGCAGGGAATGGAATTCTTTAGTAAATTTTACCTAACTTTTTCATGTACAGAATTGATCCTTTCCTAATGTGTTTACGTATGGTAGATGATTTATCCTCATACTGTAAGAAATTCCAACAAAATGTCAAATAATTGAATGTTGTAGAGTTGACTGGTTACTATTTAAGTGTATTGTAGAGTCCAGGGGTAGTT
This sequence comes from Pan troglodytes, assembly GCF_028858775.2. Lineage (NCBI taxonomy): Eukaryota > Metazoa > Chordata > Mammalia > Primates > Hominidae > Pan > Pan troglodytes. The sequence continues at coordinate 106,862,190 of NC_072412.2, read as the reverse complement.
GGTAAATCCTTGTCTTTTCTCTTTTTTATATAATATTAAAAATAAAAACAACCTCAACAACAGACAGACAGGACTGGATGGTGGAATTCAGTATATATTATGTGTCCAATAATTGTTGTCCCCTGACAATAATAATAAGAAAGGGGGTGGGAGGAAACTTTGAGAGGTGGTGGATATGTCAGTGGCGTTGATGGTAATGGTTTCACAGGGGTACACTTATTCCCAAGCTCATCACATTGGTACATTACATGAATGCAGCTTTTAACATGTCATTCATTCTTAACAAAGTGGCAAATCAGTTAACCAGCTAACAACTAACTTGAAATCCTGGGAAAATAAATAAATAAATAAACTAGGTAGTGGTGATTTTGTTGACTTAAACAACCAGATAGACCCCATCAGTGTACTCTTGAACTACTTAAGCATTCTGAATTTGTTGCACTCTAGGTTTTGGGGTTTTTGGTGGGGTTTTTTTGTTGTTGTTGTCTCCTTTTTTTTTTTTTTGAGACAGTCCCACTCTGTTGCTCAGGCTAGAGTGCAGTGGCACCATCTCGGCTCCCTGCAACCTCTGCCTCCCCAGTTCCAGTGGTTCTCTTGCCTTAGCATCCCAAGAAGCTGGGATAACAGGCACACCCAGCTAATTTTTGTATTTCTAGTAGAGATGGGGTTTCGCCATGTTGGCCAGGCTGGTCTCAAACTCCTGGGCTCGAGCGATCCATCCATCTTGACCTCCCAGAGTGCTGGAATTACAGGCATGAGCCATCACTCCTGGCCGTTCCACTCTGTTTTTGATTTTGTGTGTTTGACTTTCCCCAAGTATGTTTCGTTTTTATTCAAATTACATTGCCATTTCTCTTTGTATCAGAAACTTATACATGAGACAAAGTGATTTGTTTCAAATGAATGTGAAAAAGTCACTTTAATTAAACTTACTTTTTCATAATATATTCTATTTTTATAAAGTTTATAAAGATGTCTTGAGTTTAGGCCAGGGTTTGGCAAACTCTTTCTTGCAGACCCAGGTAGTAAACATTTTACCTTTTGTAGACCACCCTCTCTCTGTCTCAACTACTCAACTCTGAAATTGTACAAAAGTGAGTGTGTCTCAGAATGGTTGTTTTCCAATAAAACTTTATTTACAAAAATGGATCTTGGTTTAAGCTATAGAAACAGAGAGCAATGTCAAATAATTGAATATTGGATTATATTCAATTATTTAAAATACAAATAAATAATAACATTTTGTGTTAAAGTCAAATATTTTAATACTGACAACAATAAAGCTATGATTTTTGGGGGGCCCATTACGTTCTAAGTGCTTTAAAAGAATTCATTGTCTCATTTAATTCTCAAAATAGTTATAATAACAGCAATTCAAGTTTATAGACTATAATGATGCAGTATTTAAGGCAATAGCATTATGTAATATTTTGAAAAGTTTATTTTAAAAATGGATCACAACAGGTCATGAGCTTTTAAAGAAGTAATTGTTTAAGTTCCCACATATTCCAGAATAAATTATTTAGAAAATCTAAAATAAAGCACTTTACCCATTAAGAGCCAACTCACAGTCTAAAAATCACCCTTTAAGAATAAATTAAGCTACTTAGCTTCTGTTGTGAAGCTGGGGACTTGTTTTGTTACTTTGGATTAATTAACCTACATTTAGAATTAGTTAAGAAACAGGAAAAAGTTTACCTCTTTTGTAGCCTATGCATAAACAGAAAAAGGTAAAGTTTATTTTCCTCTGTAAGAATTTTAACTTTTCATTGTGATCTAAGAGAATATATTATTATTGCACATTAAATCATATGTTATAATGAACATAATTACATTTAAAAATATATATTATTTTCTTAAGAAATAAAATATAAGCAATATTTTTCTTATTATTATATGAATGTATTTGTATCCATTAGACTGTACATTTAACAAAATTTATCAGCACATCACAGGAGATTAAAAGCTTTATCTTCTTTTATCTCAATTCTTCTTTTGAGAAACTCACAAACAGATGGGAGAGATACAACAAGGAAGCGAACGGACCTACAGAGAGGCCCAAAGTTAGCTCTGTGTCACCCCCTAGCATTATCCCCAGCTATGTTCTCTGATTTCCTCTAGACCTATCTGAATGGGGAGCTCAATCCTCTTCCACCTCCTGGTGTTAAGTATTAATGAGGACAGTCATGTTTTCCAATGAAGCCAGAGGGGAGAAAGAAGTCCTAGGACTCTGTGCTACATACCCCACAGTAAATTAACTAGAACTCCTCTTACCCTCAACTCTGTCTATCCCTCCTACCTAGCCTACTCCCATATCTCCCCAACTTGTCATCAGCCAGGCAGGCTCTTCCCCTGCTACTCATGCACAGCAATTCCACTCCACCCCCAGACTTGCATCTTCACTTGCTCTTTGTTCAGCAAAACAAAAAGCTCTGCTATTAAGAGGATCTAGATTCCTCAGAAAAGAAAGTATCATCTATTACTTAAGCCCTCTTAGTCCCCCACAGGAAATATTTCTTTTAAATACATTCAGAGTTTCTCTGCAAAGATTTCACATGGATATAAAATTCTTCATCTCATTTCAATTATGAAGACAGAGAACAGAGAGGAAGAAGGGCCTAGTATCCTTTCTTACATGGCAGTTGTGCTTGGTGATGGGGAATCAGAGGTAAATAAAGTAAATAAGATATGGCCATGGATGTGTGACTCTAAGGACCTCTTTCTACTCTTAGAAGCTATAGTTCTGTGAGAATCTTAAGAGATTATCTGGTGTAATCTTGAGTGAGGTGTATACCTAAAATTTGTGGCAATAACATGATTTATCAAAGAAATTTTAGTGAATCTAGAAGAAGAAATTAAGAAGAATTTCCAAGTCAGTGTTTGTCTCAACACATCATATCCATATGAGCAGTTTTAGTTATTAAATCCATGTTTCCAATAGATCTAAAAATCATTCTCTATTGTGGTAAACTAAATATGTATTAAGTTGTCTTGTCGGAGGGAATGAGTCATAAACTGCCAAGGTGCTAGTTCATTGAGAGAAGTTACAGCTTGAGAGAATGTTGTTTCTAAAACAGATTATTGATGAAGCAAAATGTGCTGAGACTAAATTAATTTTACACAAATAAGATTTGGGCAGGATTAGACTTATTTATGTCAGATACCTATGATTTCAGAAGCAACCATTAGCCTTTGTGTATTAATATGATTATTTTGCAGGATTCTTTTCCTATGGTTATTTTTCCTTCTTTTTGAAATTTCTATCCTTTGAAAATCTGTGACTTTCTTTTATTTCCTTCTTAATTAGAAAGTATTTCATAAATTCAACACATAGAGAAAATATTATAACCAATATTTATGTGTCCATCACCCAGAATTTTAAAAAATTAATAGTTTTTCATGTTTGGGTCAGGTTTTTCAATCAGAAATAAAACATCATTAGTAGAGTAGAAGATCCCTGTGTACCACTTCTTGATCTCCTCCTTCTCCCTAATCCACAGAGAACTATATTCATCATATCAATGCATGCTTTATAATAGTATGAAGTATTAAGATGCCACTTTTTCACTCCTCATTATATTTGCGAAATTGATTCATGTCGATTTAAGCATGAATTTATTTGTTCTGCATGTAAGGGCAATGGGTATTTCAATTGCTTACAACTTTTTGCTGCTGAAAACAATACTTCAGTAAACATTCTCATTAGAATTTCTGTGCCACATTTGGGAGAGCTCTTTCTAAATATATACCTAGACTTAAAATTGTGAATTTGTCAGATATGCTCACTTTCAACTTTGCTAAATATTGTTAAATTGAACTTCAAAGTGCTTGTGTCAATTTACATTCCTACCAGGATATATGAGCAGCTCTACTTCATACTACTTTTTTTTTGTTCAGGATTTTTAATTTTCTTACAATCTCATATAATCATTATAGTCTTAATATATATTTTCTTGGTTACCATAGAGATTTGACCTTTTTTTCATATTCTGTCAGCCCTGAATTTCCTCTTCTATAATTTTACCTGTTTAATCTGTACCCTAATTGATTTTTCAGTTATCTAGTAGTATGCAGTGCAGACATCTCCCAGCCTTCAGCTTGTCTTTTAACTTTTATTTGCTGTGTTTTCTTCAATAGAAGTTATTAATTTTAACACTGTAAGATATAGTCATCTTTAATTTTTGATTCAGTGCTTTTTGTGTCTTATCTATACCAGAGTCATTAAAGACGTTCTCTTATAGTAAAGGCTAGAGTTTTCAAGTTGTGCTTTTTCAATTTTAGACTCCAATACATTTGGAATGAGATAAGGACTTGATTTTTTCCCCATATATAAACAATTGTCCTTCGAAGATTCATTGAAAATTCATTCTTTCCTCATTCCTGTAATGCAGTTTCTGTCATATATCAGGTTTACACATGTGCACAATTGTGTTTCTGGACACCTCAGTCTGTGTCTATACATCAAAGCTTGAGTTGATAACATGTTGTCATAAGTGCTATCCTTTATAATAAACCTTGAGATCTATTAGGGCAAGCTACTGATGTTGATATTCTTCTTCAGATTTGTTTTATCTGTTCTTGGCCTTGCTATTCTTGCTCTACATTATGAAAATTTAATTCATTTTAGTAATGAGATTTTAATTGATGTTAAGAACATCTCTATTCAGTTATTCTAACCTTCCTTAGTGTTTTCCAACAATGCTTTGTAATTTTCTCCAAAGGTCTTCCACATTTTTTGTTAGATTCATGTCTACATATGCTACAGTTTCTTTTGTGAATGAAATAATTTCAATTAAATTTTTATTGATGTAGGAAAATATTAATTATTTTATATTGACCTAATTCATAGCCAGCAACTTTACTACAATTTATTGTTTGTGATCATCCATAGACTTGATTGGAATTTCTATGTAGATAATTGTATCTTCTGAAATTAAGGTTTTGTCTTTCCACGTCTAATTATCATATCTCTGATTTTTTTCTTCTTTTATTATCCTGGTGTGGGTCTCTAATAAAATGTTGAATAGAGGCAGTGATAGTGGACATGCTGGGTGTTTTTCTATATTTTGATACGAATGCTTATGATTTCATCATTAATGTTATTTGTAGGTTTTTATAGATGCCTTTTATCATGTTAATAAAGCTCACTTCTATTTCTAGGTTGCCAAGAGCATTTCTCATTATGAATTGAGTATTCAATCTTCTTCTACCTATACTGAGCTAACTACACAGACTTTCCTTTTTAATTTCTTAGTGCAGTATATTAGAATAATAGATATTTTGATACTGAAACTATTTTAGATTCCTGAAACACTTGATTTTATATCATTACTTTTAATAAACAAATCCAATATGCTGACGTTGTATTAGGAATTTTCAATCATAAGGATAGTAGTTCTATGATTTTATTTTCTTTTACATTGCTAGTCTGATTTTGTTAGGGAAGTTACACTTCCTTTCACAAATGAAGTAGACATATTTTTCTCTTTTTCTCTTCTGTGAAAGAATGAATAAAGTCCCTCTGGAACACCATCTAGGGCTATTGTTTGCAGTGGGATCCCTGGTGGAGAAAGGGAGAAGAGAGATCTTGATTAATGACTTATTTTATGGTTTGATTATTATGGTTTGTCAGTTTCATGGTTTATTGCTTGCTATTTATAGAGTCATTAATTTTAACTAATGTCTCATATTTCCACAGTTTTCTCTCAGGATTTTTATAATCTCTATTGAAACTGAATGTATAATCCTTTTTGCTGCCAATATTGTTTATTTATAACTTTCTTTTTTATAGAAGTAAATGACTTCTGATGCTAACTACCTGGATTTTAGACCAAACTTCACAGCACAGAGGCACAGTCCTCTACAAGATTACCCTTACTTGAGATACTAACTGTAAGCTCAGGGGTTTCCAGGGCCTCCCTGACATATGACATATCATATGGCTAATATGGTTGATATGACATATGACATATCATATGACATATCAACAGGCTAAAAACTCGGGGGTTTCCACTAGCCTTCTCAAGTTTGATAATTTGCTAGAATGACTCATAGAAATCAGGAAAGTGCTATACTTCTGATTACATTTTTATTAAAGCAAAAAGGTTGCAAATCAGAGCCAGCCAAAAGAAGAGATGCAGAGAGAAAGGTCTGGAGAGTCCTACATGTGAAACTTCCTGTTTCCTCTTTTCATGGAGTGAGGACATATCACCCTCTCAGCACATGGATGTGAAACAATATTCAGAGTGCTGACAACCAGGGAAGCTCACCTGAGCTTTGTGCTGAGGCTTCTGATTGGAGTTTCCTTAGGTAGGCATGATCGCTGGAATCACTGGCCATGCACACAAGGTTGGAGTTTCTGACATGACCAGTGCTCATGAATGATCTCATTGCCATAAACTACCAGGGTCACCATAAATAACAAAGATACCTATCAATTGGCAAATTCCAAGGATGTAGAGGCTACTTCCCAGAAACTTGAGACAAAAGCCAGTAAAATTCTTTATTTTTCATTCAAAGAACCAGCTTTTAGTTTGGTTGATACTAACAGTTTCTAATGTACCTGAAATTATTGGTTCGTTCCCAATATTTTGAACTATTAAGTCCCTTTATTTCTTTGTTTTTTAAATTTCTCCTCTCATCTTTATTATGTTCTCTTTTTCATTTATCTCTTTGGTCATCTTAAACTTCTTTGAAAATTCTTACTGGGGTTCTCTGGGTGGAATATAAATCATTCTATTATAAAGATACATGCATGCATATGTTCATCGCAGCACTATTCACAATAGCAAAGACATGGAATCAACCCAAATGTCCATCAGGGATAGACTGGATAAAGAAAATGTGGTACGTATACACTATGGAATACTAGGCAGTGATAAAAAGGAACGAGATCACATCCTTTGCAGGGACATGGATAGATCGGGAAGCCATTATCCTCAGCAAACTAACACAGGAACAGAAAACCGAACACTGCATGTTCTCACTTATAAGTGGGAGCTGAATAATGAGAACACTGAATAGCTGAACATGGACACAGGGAGAAGAACAACACACACTGGGGCCTATCAGGAGGTGGGGGGAGGGGTAGCATCAGGATAAATAGCTAATGCATGTGGGGCTTAATACCTAGGTCATGGGTTTATAGGTGCAGCAAACCGCCATGGCACACATTTACCTACGTAACAAACCTGCATATCCTGCACATGTATCCTGGAACTTTAAATTTAATTGAATTTAATTTAAAAAAATAAAATAATGAAAACAACTAAATGATGGTGAAAAAAAGTTTGACAAAATTAATTTTACTGAGAGTAAATTCATAGTTTGAATTTTAGAATTGTGTTTTCTTTCTCATGAGATTTATTTAAAATCTTTGCATGCTGCCTCATTTGGCTTGGGAGATTTTCTTATTTCTCTCCCCCTCCCTCTATGATCACTTCTACTTTCTTAGGGATATTGTAGTTGCCTTAACCTTGACCCTGGACCCTACCATCCAGAGCCAGGTTTTTAAGTGTCATTTGGAGAATGCTAGCCCCTTGATATGGGTGATATCACAGTTCTTGTCACTAGTCTATAGTCCATAAAATATCTTGTTCTGATTTTTCAGATAAGCTGATTATTTCTCCTCCTGCCTCTGGAGACCTGCAGCTGCCTATAAGGTCTTAGCCTTGGGTAGTTGGTCTCACTGTCCTTTCCTTAGCAGAGAAACCCATTCTAGTCCCTGTCTTTTCACTATGAAGGTTCTCATCTTTACCTTATCTAAGGTGCCTTAGTCTCCTCACCCTATAGGAAGCAATTGAGTCCAACATTGCCTGATTCTTGACCTAGCATATGTTTCTTTTGCATTTCTGGTCAACAAAGAGGTTAACCTCGTTTAGAATTCCTTCCTGCCTCTTTGGTTTCCTGTTTTTTCCTTTGATCACAGTATGTTTGAAACAGAAGGGGTTTCATAAATCATGAACTCATTTTGCCATCTTGCAGGGAGTCTTCTTTTCTAGAAAAGTGATTTCTGCATTCCTCTGAAGACATTTGGTTTTATGGTATTTGTTAAAATGAAAAGTCATTTATTTTGGCCCCAACAAAATCTGACACACACGTTTGAGTTCATTAATCATAAAAAATGGCCAAATGCAGAAAATAATCAATCTTGCCATAGCAGCAGTCTTTGACATTATTGTTGAGTTTAATTTCATTTTCTGGGAAACTTCAAGTAAATAGGTTTCTTCTGACAATTACTTTTTGTGTGTGTTTCTAAAAGATCTGGACATTATCTTGTTAGGTAAAAATATAATACAATAATGACAATCTGGACTTCTCAACCATCCATCTCAAAATTTGCTCTTTATAACATACTGATATACACTGTAAGCTAAGAGTAGGTGATTTACAGACAGCTCCAGACTGATACAGGTAATCAGTAATCACTTTTTGTTGTTATTGAATCTGAATTTCATGTAAGAGAATGGGATTGCCTGAACTGATTTTCTTGTGAGCTTTGTCCTGTAATCTTCCTTTGTGATAAATATGCATTTTTTTCTCATGATATCCACCATGATTCTTTGAAATTAGAAAACAGAGACTGCAACACAAATATTAGATAACACATTTCAAATATCTTTCCACTCATGGGCAATGTCCATCTCTACTATTTTATCTCACAGGCCTGTGTTTACGAGATTAGTTAAACTCTGCTGTTGTTACTGGTAGAGGGTCTCGACTGCAAGTTGTCCAGGTTCTTGACGTTTTGAATAAAGAATTGGACAAAACGCACAGCAAAGCAAGGAAAGAAAGAAGCAAGGAAAGCAGAGATTTATTGAAAGTGAAAGTACACTTCACAGTGTGGGAGTGAGCCCAAGCAGCAGCTCAAGGGCCCCAGATACAGAATCTTCTTAGGTCCAAATACCCCCTAGAGGTTTCCCATTGGCCACCTACTTGCTGTTCACCCATGTAAATGAAGTGGTTGCCCGCAATCAGAGGCTGAGGTGAAGTTACGAAGTTACATTCCTAGGCAAGTGTCTGGTTGGGAAAAGCAACCGATCAGAGGTACTTTGAATTATCCATCTGCCGCACAGAAAAGGTGGGGGTTTGCAAAGGGAGTAGCCCCTGGTCCTTTTGCTACTCAGGCATGGAAAGTTAGGGTTTTTCTTTCAATTTAGTTCTAAGAAGTCAGTGTGAAGTGGACTCAGGTTCCCTGCCTCCAAACCCTATTCCCCTGACTCATTATGGCGACATCAAACCAGGTATATCGGTTGAGCATGCATTCTTAACAGGGAGTAAAATCACCTCCGAAGGGGTAAAAATATGTTCTTAGTTGGAGGGTAGAAAATTCTCACTCTTTTATAATGCAGATTGCCATGTAGACCAAATAACCAAAGTAGAGTATGTAAAAAGATATACAATATGGTAGAGGTATCAAAACTCCATGAGGTGGTGATTAAGAACAAAATCTCTAAAAGACTTCTTAGAAGAGGTGATTAAAAGACTTCTTAGAAGAGGTGATTAAAAAAAAAGATTGGGAAACACTGCTTTGGTGTATTTGTAAGAAGAAATAAATATTTATCTTCTTTTCTATGCATTGTTTCTAAGTTTTCTTAAAGTAATGCAAAAAAAAAAAAGAAAAGTTTATTATACTCTTACAAATTTTGTCTTAACTCTTAAAAAGTTAAGTTTTAACTTGTAGGTACTCACAAAGGTGGAATGCACTGCAGAATATGAAACAGAAGAAGGGTCCCAATGAGACCTTCTTGGTGCAGGGGCTGCAGACTGAGGAGGGCCAAAGCAGTGGAGGGCTGCCAGGCTAAGAGTGACAAATGGAAGCCACCGTTCCACTTTTCCACAGGCTGCCTGCTGAATGCCTGGGATTTGCAGAAAGCTTTGAGATTGGACACCTGTACAGGTGACTTTGGTGGGAGCCCTCCAGGCAACTAGGTTCTGCAGAGACCCCAGTCGCCTTCTCCCTTTTAGATGGCTCCCAGCATGCCCCTGGCAAATTCCACCCTGTCCAGCTACCATCAAGGTTGAGTTCACTGCAATAATCTGGAGCTGCACATTGAGAAGTGGTTACTAGAGCTTGCCTCCACTGCTTCTATTTTGGTTCTTCTGAACTATTATAGTCCTCTGAATTTAAGTCCTATACCAAACCCCATAACCTACACTGAAATACTTAGTGATCATTTAAACTAATTTGATTTTCCTAATCACCTTCTTTAAATCCTGACACAGTTCTTCTCTATGGCAGGATAACCCATACCTTCAAGTTAAGTTAGGCATATTTTTATGTGCATTGTTTTTCCATAAAATGTTATCACTTTGGCATGAATATTTCAGAGAGCTAGAGTGTTGGCTTGTAAAAGTTAACAAATTATGTTCAAAGCAAGCCATTTGATTGCAAGAGAATCTGGAATCAGGAATTCTAGGGGAAAATCAGTGAGACTATAGATATTTAAATATAATCACATAACAATTTGCTAAATCTTTTAGTGCCTTTTAGTGTCTTTCAAAAGAATATCATTTTCCCACAGAGAAAATTGTAATGCAAACAGATCCAGCTGCATATTTTACTATAAATTATGCTCATTTAAACAGTTCATTCCATCTGTCCTTTTGATAATATATGCAGTTAGTAAGGTGATTAATTGTATGTATACATAATTAGACAATCTATTGGAATATCTTTCAGGCATTCATTAGTAGTTTTCTTTTAAAAAAACACTTTAAAATGGATCACCACTCTTTTTTTTTGGAATGAAAATCTCAGTCTTCACCTCTCAGGTGAAGGGAGAGATGATGTCATGAGTGCCTATTACTGCTTCCTCTGCTAATACAGCAACCAGGTCAGGCATGTGGATGGGACCTTCATGACACATCAATTTCAGTTTCTCCTGAGACTCCCTAGTATCCATAGGAGAGAAAACAGGTTCAAGTCTTCCCCATATCATTGCAAGGCCAGAACTAAGAAGCCTGTGCTAGAGAGGAAGTACCTCTCGCAGGACTTGCAGCAAAGTCTGAGTCCTCTGGTCCCCTGAGGCCACTGCTCAGGGCAGAGAGCATTTCATTTCCTGCAGAGGAGCTGGACCTGCCTGCATGCTGCTTGTGGTCCAGGAGCAGTCCACAGAGTCCTGTGGGTCTCAGTGGGCCAGGAAGGGAAGCTCACTAGAGACTGAATTACACCAGGTGGAGAAGGGGGTCAATAAATGACTCCACTCATTTCTGGGAAATCCTGTCACCAAAAAGCCTTCTTCAGATGTTCAGCAAAGGAGCTATGGCTTTTCAGGTCTTTCGCCTCCATAAACTATGGTGCCCTCTACTACCCCTCGTTTGCCACTGCTTAAGATAGCATAAAAGACAAATGACAATTACATCAAAAACATGTATCCACGGTGAAGGAAAGTTAACTCACACAGAAAGGGAGACTCAGAAATTGAGGATGAAACTCAGAGAATCAAGACAAGTGTCTAGTATAGAGATTTCCCAAGCAAGTAGAATTGATGAGAGAGAGAATACTTTGTTGTTGTTGTTGTTGTTGTTGTTGTGTCTCAAGAAAAAGTAAGCAGGGCACACAATACAATTTCTGTAACTTCAACTAAAAATGTCCAAAAAATGAGTTAAAAAAGGGCATAGTCCTTCAGAGCTAGTTTTTAATATGGGAGATGAAGTAGGAAAAAATAACTCAAAAAGTGGTAGAGATATAATAATAAGGGCAAAATAAAATAGCCTATCCACACAGCTATGAATAATAGGAGTCCCTGAAGGAAAAAGCGAACAGATAGAAGAAAAGTTGTCATAAACAACGGAAGAAAGCTTACCTAAATGAAAAAAAAAAAAAACATAAATCTGCAAACTGAAAGAGCTCATTAAATTTTAGTGAGATTAAATGAAAATAGATGCTTACTCATGTCCTGGTGACCTTCCTAGGTTGGAAGCATAAAGAAGTAACCTTGTTCAGCCTGTAAACAGGCGTAAGTAACCTGAAAAAGTAAAATAAATGTATTGTGCAATGGATGACTCATCTACAATACTGGAAAGTGGAAGGTAATGAATCAATATACATAGACTACTGAGAGAATAGAACTGCAACTACAGAATCTGTACACAGACAACATGTTCATCTGTCAGTGTTAAAAATGCATTTTATATATAAAAGGACTAAGAGAGCATAAAACCCTTTATATTTATTTGAGAAAACTACTTCAAAGTGTGCTAATCACAAGATAAGTAAATTGCAATCTCAATGACTAGACAAAAGAAGAGAGAATTGATGGGCATTGCATCTCAATAGATAATAATAAATATGTCAAATAGGGATCTTTGAAAAAAAGAGAAATGATAACATTCAAGAAACTAGTAATAAATTTGTAAATGATTTCAGCAAAACCAGGACTTAGGAAAGGGTGTGATATCAATGGAGAGTGGGATGGTAGAAGTGTACTATGAAGTTTGCAGATGTGTGGGGTGGAGGGATGAGTGAGCCAGAAATTTAGTTGTGAAGCAATAAGAAAAAAGCATTGGTTTGATGTCTAACCATTGAGAATTAAGCCAGGAGATTAGAAAAACCAAGTCGAGTGTCCAAATTAATAAATAGGGAAAGAAATTAGCAAATAGTTGACCAAGTTAAAAAAAGACAAGATAAGGTTAAAAATGAAACAGCAATGACATAAAATACACAGGAAGCGTAAGACCAAGTATAACTTTGGTACATTTTGTTTGAGCAGGTTGAATTTTCTTATCAAAAACCCTAGAAAATCTGAGTATGTTTAAACACAAAATAAAAATTTTACACTGCTTATAGGAAGCACATACAAAGTGGCCCTGCAAGGTAGCTAAAAATCATTTCTACCAAACACTTAAAATATTAAAACGTTTTAAATGTTCAGCGAGTGTGCAAAAAATTAAGGAAAATTCTTGAGGCCAAAAATTAAATGTGACGTGAGTCCAGAATACCAGGTGGGCCCCAAGGCAGTGGCTGCCCTGAGGACATTTGCAAATCCTTGTGACCAGAACTTGCCGTTTTCAGGAGTGTGTCCAGGATGGAAGTGACTAGAGGCCTGTGCAAAGTGAAGAGGCAGAAGAGAGGCCCCACATAACATCAGGAAGGAAAAATCCCATCCCTCAGAGGGAAAGGCTGGGATCATCATTCTGGACCTTGACCCCTGGCAGATCAAAAATGTTATCTCTGGCCGGGCATGGTGGCTCACGCATGTAATCCCAGCACTTTGGGAGGCCGAGGTGGGTGGATCACTTGAGGTCAGGAGTTCGAGACCAACCTGGCCAACATGGTGAAACCCCATCTCTACTAAACATACAAAAATTAGCCAGGCATGGTGGCATGTGCCTGTAATTCCAGCTACTCGGGAGGCTGAGGCAGGAGAATCACTTGAACCTGGGAGGCAGAGGTCGCAATGAGCTAAGATTGATCATGCCACTGCACTCCAGCCTGGGTGACAGAGTAAGACTCTGTCTCAAAAAAAGAAAAAAAAAAGGTTATCATGTTATCTGTACTGAATTGTGTAAGACAGCCTGCCCACTCGTGGGGTTGGAGCTCAAAATCCCATTACGTCCAGAATCTGAGAAACAGCAGCCAAAAGTTGATTTAAGGGGGACCCAAATTTCTAAGATGACCCAGGTTCCCTGGAAGAACCAATTCTTTCTGGAAAAATATGTACCCTAAATGCAGGTCTTGAAAATCTAGAGACAATCAATGATTTCCTGGCAAAATACAAACTGCCAAATTGATGGATGAGATAAGAAACCTGATCTGAACAGCACTGGACAGCTTTGCTCCACCATCACCAAAAGGCCTGCGCCCATGAGGGTTTCCTGGTGCTTTCTGTCTACTTTTAAAGGTGTGCTAATTCTTATTTTATTTCAGAAATTATCATACAAAAGATAAAAACTGTACAGTACGAATTATAAATCTAGCATAATCTTAGCCAAAACCTGATAATGATATACTAGTAAAACTATAGGCCAATTTCACATAAAACAGTAACTGTGAAAATTATAAATAAAATATATTACCCAATAAAATCCAACATGTTAGCATTATCATCTAGAGTTTTTTTCCAAAAATAAATAAATGGTTAACATCAGGAGCTCTTCTGATATATTTCATTGCCTCAGTGAATTAAAGGTTAAATCCTTTGAAGGAGAATAGGAAGAAAAGGAAAGTCTTTAAACATGATAAAAATTAATCACCAAGACTCATTTCAACCACTATATATGAACGCTGAAGAAACTTTCATTGAAAACAAGGAGCAAGTTATGGATTCCTATTATTACCATTTTGTATTTAGCAACCATTATATAACTGTACCTTTATAACTAATGCATTCATATGATTAGCTCCAAAATAAATCTTAAAAATGAAATAATCTTATTTTATTTCCATATGAAATTGTGCACATTTCTATAAAAATCATGAGACTTCATGAAAAATATTAGAATTAATAGAAGAATCTAGTAAAGTGGGTACAGAAGGTCAATATAGAGAAATCAATAGCTTTTCTTCCCACTGGAACTAACTGGGTAGAAATAGTAAAAAAGAAAAAAATACACAGATAGAGAGAGAGAGAGAGAGAAAGAAAGATAGGATATTTAGGATATTTATATGGAAAAAAATTATTAAAGAACATAAAATACAGTTCAAATAAATAGGAAAAGAGTGCATTCCTGGATATGAAGACTAGTATTAATCTTCTTAAAGTTCTATTTTATATGTAAAAGGTAAAGAAAAAATCATAAATTTGTAGACATATGTGAACATGTAAATTTTATGTTTGTAGCACTAACAATATCAAAGTTAGAAACCAGACTGTTGGCTAGGGAAAAAATGTTTGCAGTATATATAGCAAAGATTATTGTCCTCAATATCAACAACTCCCAAAACGCATAAGGAACACAACATAACACCATATAATAGTGTCAAGGTTACGAACAGTAACATTTAATTACTTTAAAAAGAAATTAAAGTGATTAATAAACATATAAACAGATGAGCAACAATAAGTTTGATTACACTGATATTGGCATGGATTTGAGACAAGAAAACTTTCCTGTATTGCTGAAGGGCAAATGATTTCTTATAATATTTTGAAAGTAATCACTTTAATATTTTCTAAATTTAAAACACACAAATCTGTCTTTGCCCCAGCAATACCAACTTTGGAAATCTATTTATAGATATGAAAGCCTCAATAAATACTTGTATTGAGGGAGGATGCTTAGTGCAGCCTTTTTATTGAAGTAGCAATGTGCTTAACCACCTTCCTGATGATTCCTGCAAATACCACCCATCAATGAATTAGTAGAGAAAATGTTGAGTTACATAAACATTGAACACTATGGGAAACTATGCAGCTGATAAATAAAACATAGGACCTATATCCCTTAATCTGGAGGGATATCCACGATTGTTAGTGACTCAGAAAACAAGTTGCAGAGTGATATATAATATTCCTGCATACCCAAATCTTTATCATTCACAGTTCACGTAACTTTAGGTAATACCAAGAATGCCTAGTTGTCTTTAGAATTTTTTTTCTTTCCAGAGTAAATACCTGTCACATTATTTTTAACAACTTCATAGAACTGTATGTAATATTTATACATAATAATTGTATAGAAAGTATGAACTTGACAGAGGACAATGACATCTTTAAAATTAGGAATAGTGCTTTCATAAATTGTAACAATTGTTTTTACATCTCATGTAAAAACATGTAATTGCAAGCCTGTTTCTGTGATCGCATATGTTTGGATGAAGAAGCAGATGAAGAAGGAAAGAATATACATGACATTAACATGAAATACCTGAGAAACGTGGGCAAGGGAGTTCATCCACGTGTTTTGTGGACTTAAGATCATTTCAAATTTAAAATATATTACCTTGTTATGTTTTTTAAGGAGGGAAATGGCAATTAAAATTAAAAAGCAACTAGAATCTACAGAAATGGTAGATTTGAGAAGTGATGCTAATTTCCTCTTCACATCTAAATTAACTATCTGCAGTGCCTTTAATGTTTCATTTCTTAAAACCCTATTATTAAAACTGCATTTTCCCCACATGTTCCATGTGTGAGTGGAAGAAAATCCCTTCTGATACTCCACATTAGTCTAGAAAAAGAGAAGCAAGGTCTGCTATATTCCTATCTTCAATAAATCATGTAGTGTCTTCTCAGAGGGACATATTATGACTAATCCCAGTAGTCACCCTCATAGTCTTTAATTAGAAGTTAATCTTCTATTGCAATTTTTAATTCCAGTTGCAATCTCCTTTACAAAATGAAAATTCTTGTTCATGGAACATGTAAAGGAAATAACATGCTGTCTTTATGTGTGTGTTTTATAATATTGTTATTTGGAATAGTAAATTCATAGAATGCATGTGAGAGATTAAAAGATCAAATAAATGTGTTAATATACTAATATTGATCATTAATTTTATTAATATTGAAGTAACATATTGATTTATTTGCATAGGCACACGTAGATCAATTGCTTGGTATGAAATCACAATTTCTCTTTTGCCATGTGGCCTAAAGCATAAAGGAATAAATGATATTTTAACTTTTAAATTTTAGTTTAATTAGGTTAATAATATGTAAGTTGTTATTTTATAATATGCCGTGTACATTAAATAAATTTTATCTTAAAAAATACAACATACAAAAAAATTCAGCCTTTTGTGTACATAGAAAGTCTTTAAATAATAATGGTTTTAAAATAATATCAAATATAGATAATAAAGAAATAATGCCACTCACAAACATTCAAAATCGTAACATGTTTTTATAATTGTTTAAGATTGTTTTGGTCTACTGTGTTCTAGTTGGTATGTTTCAAATGCATTCTTAAAGTAAAATGTCATTCTTGACCTTATGGGGCACCTTAGTGTATGTGATAGTGGCAAAAATTCATACACTGACAAATATGTGAAATAATTTAGAATAAATTATAGTTCTAAATTTCTATTTCAATGTTTCTTTGTTTCTCTAGGTGGCTTTTACAGTACTTTTTGATTTGGAAGCACTTCTGAAGATATGGTGTTTGGGATTTACTGGATATATTAGCTCATCTCTCCACAAATTCGAACTACTACTTGTAATTGGAACTACTCTTCATGTATATCCAGATCTTTATCATTCACAATTCACGTACTTTCAGGTAATACAAATAATGCCTCTTTGTCTTTAGAAATTTCTTTATTTCCAGAGTAAATACCTGTCACATTATTTTAACAACCACATAGAATTATATATAATATTTATATATAATAACTATTATGGTAAGTATGAACTTGAGAAAGGCACAATGACATCTTACAAATTAGAAAAGTGCATTCACAAATTGTAACAATCGCTTTTTAAAACTCCTGAAAATTCACAGGAACAATGTAGATGTTTTACTTACTTTTCCTAAATTAGCAGTATATAGATACACATATTTTTATATATGGATAACATATATCCATACATGCGTATCAAATTTTAAACTACATAAGATGTTGGCACAAACTTTAAAGACTAGGAAACATTAATTTAATCCCAAGTGTTTCTCTTCCTTGTCGATAAGGCTAAGTGTTTGCTCAACAATGGTTTATAATGAAAATATTAAAGGTTTATAAAACTTACCTTTACAGATTGTGATTAGTCATACAGTATTATTTATAAATGCCTGTTACTTACTTCATGATGGCACTTATAATTCTTATTCAACTTGTAATAATTGGATATCTTTTTTTAAATGTGATATATTGAATCACATTGCTTTCTAATTATGCAATAAACAGTAATTATTAGTTACATTCTTTGTTATTATTGAATATAGCAACACGCTCACTGTCCTGGTAAATACTTAGTCAAAATGATAAAATATGTCTACATGGTATTCTAGTCAAAAACACCTCAAATATAGTCATTTTCCTGATTCAAACTTGGTCTTTTATTTTTTATTTTATTTTATTTTATTTTTTATTTTATTATTATTATACTTTAAGTTTTAGGTACATGTGCACAATGTGCAGGTTAGTTACATATTTTATTTTATTTTATTTTTTATTTTATTATTATTATACTTTAAGTTTTAGGTACATGTGCACAATGTGCAGGTTAGTTACATATGTATACATGTGCCATGCTGGTGTGCTGCACCCATTAACTCGTCATTTAGCATTAGGTATATCTCCTAAAGCCATCCCTCCCCCCTCCCCCCACCCCACAACAGGCCCCAGAGTGTGATGTTCACCTTCCTGTGTCCATGTGTTCTCATTGTTCAATTCCCACCTATGAGTGAGAATATGCGGTGTTTGGTTTTTTGTTCTTGCGATAGTTTACTGAGAATGATGATTTCCAATTTAATCCATGTCCCTACAAAGGACATGAACTCATCATTTTTTATGGCTGCATAGTATTCCATGGTGTATATGCGTCACATTTTCTTAATCCAGTCTGTCATTGTTGGACATTTGGGTTGGTTCCAAGTCTTTCCTATTGTGAAGAGTGCCGCAATAAACATACATGTGCATGTGTCTTTATAGCAGCATGATTTATAGTCCTTTGGGTATATACCCAGTAATGGGATGGCTGGGTCAAATGGTATTTCTAGTTCTAGATCCCTGAGGAATCGCCACACCAACTTCCACAAGAGTTGAACTAGTTTACAGTCCCACCAACAGTGTAAAAGTGTTCCTATTTTTCCACATCCTCTCCAGCACCTGTTGTTTCCTGACTTTTTAATGATTGCCATTCTAACTGGTGTGAGATGGTATCTCATTGTGGTTTTGATTTGCATTTCTCTAATGGCCAGTGATGGTGAGCATTTTTTCATGTGTTTTTTGGCTGCATAAATGTCTTCTTTTGAGAAGTGTCTGTTCATGTCCTTCGCATTTATATAATTTATCATGGAAACACCAGAATGTGCATTGATTGTTTTCTAAATAGATATTGTTAAATATTTGGGAAATAAAATGACAGTAGAATTTTAAAGAAGTAATTTTGAGAAACAGGACTCTAACCCCTTAGGAAAAAGAACATGCATTGCAACTTTATTGATTTTATTTATTAGTAATACCAAATTATTATTTTCAGAACAATATTCACTTTAACTGCCAGATCACAGGTAACTAGACACTTTTAGTACCTGGGGGAAAGGACATGCAAATATAATTCACAAAAAGTAAAAAGCAAAACCCCCTACAAACCCAGGCAAAAAGCTGAGCCCTTGTAATCACAGCTAAGCATATTGAAACCACAGAGGGTTTTCATAGTTCAAGCGCTCACTTCCCTCAGCATCCGTGGATGTAAATCTCTCCTCATTTGTTGAGTTATATCCTGAAGCTTGGCTATCATAAGTGACATGGCTGGGGCAAGAGATAGACATGTTTAAAACTCTTGATACAAAATGTGCTTTCCAAACATTCCTGTGATTTTAAGCTCTTGTGCACTGCTCTCTAGATTCACAAAGTTATCATGGCCATTGAGTACCTACCTTAGGGCATCATTGCACATAATTATAGAGAATATCCTTTATATCAAAACAACAGCATACCTTTTTTACAAAGCTATTAAAGTAGCCAAATTAAGAAAATTGGCGTTGCCTATTTCAGCAAAGGTACAGTATAAAATATATTCAGGGCCTTAAAATTGCTATAGTCTCTGACATGCCATTTTTCAGTAAAAAGTTAGAAAATAACATTTGTGTGCAAAATATTTATTATAGAATTAATGAGAGAAAAAAGAAAACTTTAAAAGACAAACATTTGAGGAATAGCTTAATAAGTCATAACGCAAATTTAACCATAAAATTATAATTGTGATGAGTTTTTTATAACTTAGAAATATGACTGTTTTATTTAAATGATAAACAGCATAAATTATATACATAACTACATATATGTATGTATATATTTATTATATACATATGTAAAATACCTATAAAATGGAAAAAATGACTAGAGAGAAATAAACCAATTTATTACAAATTATTAATCATCTCTAGTTTCCTACTCTTGTCATCATGTCTGATTTTCCTACTAGTCTGTTTTTTACAAAATATCTAATATTAGCCTGCAAGGCTGTAACCATTTTATAGATAGATATATGATAGATAGATAGATAGGTAGATGATAGATAGATAGATAGATAGATGATAGATAGATAGTAGATAGGTAGATAGATAGTAGATAGATAGTCAAATCACAGTGAAGTTTGCAGTTTCAGTTCTGTCTTTGATTTTGGATTATTCTGTAATTGGTTCTGTTTAATTTATGTTAATGATTAGGTGATTTTCATTTGTATCTCTCTATACATGGCCATGCTTCTCTTTTTCTAATGTATTAATAATGAATAAAAATGATCTCAGTTAATTTGTGGCTAGAAAGTAAATCTCTTAAGAAACTTAGGTGTCACAAGGGTTTTTGCAAATTTGCATGTGGAGAATCCACTGTACCAGACAGAGCGGCTCTTTGTATAAAGGCCCACACTGGTCTTCCCTATTGGTCCTCACACTTCTCATTTCCATCAACCTTTCTTTACTGTGTTGGCAACAAGTCTTTCCTTAGACAATTTCATATTTCTCACATTTCAATGAAGTAATGTTTAGTGCAAAGTGGCTTCCTTTAAAATATTAGTTATCTGTTAGACTAACTACTGATGTTATTCATGTATTTATTCAAGTGATATTTCTGAGCTTCTACTATGTGTCAGCCACTGTTCCAGATACTGAAGATGGAGCAGTGGACAAAGCAGAGAGGGTTCCCATTTTATGAAGCTGAAATTCTAAAGGCAAACAGTTCACAAAGAAGTACACAAAGGAATGTGAAGTACAAGTACTGGAAATGTCTTAAGGAAGAAGTGTGCAGGGTGAAAAGTATAGAGATTGTGTAGTAGGGGCTATTTTAGATTAGTTGTTCATAGAAGCCCTCTCTGAAGAGGTGAGGTTTGAGCAGAGACTGAATGAAGTGAAGGAGCAAACCGTAAGGAGGTCTGAGGGGAAGCATTCCAGGTGGAGAGAATCACACTGAGCATGTCCTGAGGTGGGTGCATGATTGATGTGTTCAAGGAATAGCACAAAGGCCAGCGTGGCTGGGCTGCAACCAATGCAGGGCAGCATGGCCTGTGGGAAATCATCAAGTCTTGCAAAATGCTGCGGTTCTTACATATCGGTATCATCCTGATGATATTGACTGGTGCGTCTTGTGAATTTTCTGTGTGGCGGGCACCTTGCTGAGTGCATTGTCTAATTTGTTTCTCATAACAAGCCCTGAGATAAGGACTGTATGTGTAAATTGAGGTCTCAAGAAATCTGTTGACTTGCCCAAGACCGCATACCTAGCAGGTGATGGAGCTAAGACTTCTTCCCAGCTGGGCGCAGTGGCTCACGCCTGTAATCCCAGCACGTTGGGAGGCCGAGGCGGGTGGATCACGAGGTCAGGAGATCAAGACTATCCCGGCTAACATGGTGAAACCCCGTCTCTACTAAAAATACAAAAAATTAGCCGGGCGTGGTAGCGGGCGCCTGTAGTCCCAGCTCCTCGGGAGGCTGAGGCAGGAGAATGGCGTGAACCCGGCAGGCGGAGCTTGCAGTGAGCTGAGATTGCGCCACTGCACTCCAGCCTGGGCCACAGAGGGAGACTCCGTCTCACAAAAAAAAAAAAAAAAAAAAAAAAAAAAAAAAATTCTTCCCAAGAACTTGAATTTCAGAGTTCATATTCTTAACTATGCAATTTCTACAGCATCTCACTACAAATCAACAGAGTGACCTTTAAGAGAAGGACTCAGAAATGTGACCAGGAAAATGTGTTTTGGAGACAGAATGTTCTGAAGTGCTTATCTTTGAGAGTATGGTTTACTTCATGTTGTATCTGTAGGAACACAAAATCAAAAAGCTTTATAGGGTAGATAGAGTGAAAAACCTACTGATCCCTGAATAAATGAAAAGGCACAATTAGACTCACTGACAGGGATTTTTCCTTTCTAGGAATGCAGGTTTAACCCTTTGAAAATGCTGATCAAATCACCAATCTGGAAGTGGTATTAAATAGTTCCATTTTTTTCAAGCTGTTTACAGTTAGGTACTGAATTATTTATGTCTGAAAATAGACAAATCTGATAAAAATGTGAAATCTTTCCAGATTATTATTCTGGAAATTAATACGAATGTTAATACTTTAATAGCTCTTATGATAAAGCTGTTTGCTTGTTCTTTGTAAAGATTATCTGAGAGTAATATGTCCTGATTTGGGAATGTATGTTAAGAATTACAGCAGGATGGCCGGGCGCAGTGGCTCACGCCTGTAATCCCAGCACTTTGGGAGGCCGAGGCAGGCGGATCACGAGGTCAGGAGATCGAGACCATCCTGGCTAACATGGTGACACAAGGTCAGGAGATCGAGACCATCCTGGCTAACACGGTGAAACCCCGTCTCTACTAAAATTACAAAAAAATTAGCTGGGTGTGGTGGTGGGCACCTGTAGTCCCAGCTACTCGGGAGGCTGAGGCAGGAGAATGGTGTGAACCCGGGAGGTGGAGCTTGCAGTGAGCCGAGATCGCTCCACTACACTCCAGCCTGGGCGACAGAGTGAGACTCCGTCACAAAAAAAAAAAAAAAAAAGAAAAGAAAAGAAAAGAAAAGAAAAGAATTACAGCAGGAAAAATTGGTAGCTGCACCATGTGGTATGATGCTTAATTTGAACAACATAATTTCTTACGTATGTTTAAAAATTGCAAATTAGCATGAAGGAAACATGCTTTAGTCATTTTTTTTCAATTGGTTTACTTACATGCTGTAAACCATATCATTTGCATTCTGCAGACAATAGGAATAAGACTGACCACTCATACTTCCTGTTAAATCAAAGTAAATGCAGTAAACGTGGTTTCAGGTATGGCAAAATTCAGAGGCCAATATGGTGTCAGGGGCTCAGTGTATGTCTTCACCTACCTTTCTTCTGTTGGTGTGTCGGTGTCATTCTTAAGCTGGTTTTCTCTATGTGAAGGCAAAGATGGCTCCCAGGAGCTCTGTTAAGAGTTTGTGTGACTCTTACAGCAGTGCCCATTGGGGATAAAAAAAAAAAAGAAATAGAACATTTCTTATTAAAGGCATCCAGCAAAAGCCCTGAGGATGACTCAGATGACTGTGAATACTCTGGCCAGATCTGGATCATGACGGGTGGGGAGTCCTTCTTGCACCTTTGTACTAAGGATGGGGTAGGAATGATTTGCTAAAGGAAAACCAGGCAGAGTTGAAGAAGCTAGAGGCACTGGAAAGCCAAAAACAAACAAATGTTATTTTAGACATGTAAAAATTAAAATCTAATTTTTAAAATTAGATTTTATTTTAATTCTGTTAAGAAACAGAATTAATTTTCTGTTTCTTACTGTATTCTAAATACACTATTCATCTTTAACAGACAACTCAATCTCTTATTGACATCAAAAAATCTTGGATGATCATTGTATAAACTATATTTCATTTATGCCAAGAATGCAATTTTCCTATGTTAATATCTCTGAATTTGGGAGCTGTTATAATCAGTGGTGTGTTATACTTTAATTGGCAGCATTTTTTTATTTCTTAGAGCTACATACAAAATTGATGACATCTTAGACTTAATGAAAAGTTGTATTTTTCACACTATATACTTCAGCTTTTAATTACGTACTAATTTATACATACTAATCATATAAATATGTACTTAAAAGCTGTGTCTTTGTGTTATACTCGCTTTGTAATAGTAGCCATTGAATCCTATTTGTCCAACACAAAGTTTGGCACATAGTAATCAATAAAGGTTTGTTAAACAAATGAGTGAATAAATTTGTCAATTAATTACTTTTTTTTTTGCAAATGTGAGTATGCAAAACATCTAAATATATCTGTATATATTTAGATGTGTGTGTGTGTGTGTGTGTGTGTGTATACACAGTCATGCATCACTTAACAGCAGAGATACATTTTGAGAAATGCATTGTTAGGCAATTTTGTTGTCGTGTGATCACAGAGTTTACTTACACAAACCTAGATGTATAGCCCACTATATACCTAGGCTATATGGTATGGCCTATTGCTCCTAGGCTACAAACCTGTACAGTGTGTGACTACATTGAATACTGTAGGCAATTGTCACACAAAGGTAAGTATTTGTATATCTAAACAGAGCTAAGTATAGAAAAGGTAAGTCTTATAGGACCACCATCCTATACGTGGCCCATACTTGACTCAAAAGTTATTATGCGATGCATGACTAAAATATATGTAAATATATACACACACACACATACATGCGTGTATATATAGAGAGAGAATAGTTGAGTACATATAACAAAGATCCAAAAATACAAAACTTACATAAGACAGAAGTTTATTTCTCTGCAGCAGTTGGTGAGTATGCAGGGAAAGCAGGTGGCTGTGCCCCCCATGGTCACCCAGCCTGTCGGGTTGGACAGGACCTGTCGTATTCTATGCAAGCCTTCTATTTCTGGTCCAAAGGGGCTACACTATTTGTTTCCATTTCCAGGCAAGAGAAAGGTATTTTAAAAAGGATTCAGAGAAAGTTTAACTTAATGCACCAAAACTTGTACAAATCATTTCCTCTCACATTCCGTAGGTCTGAACCCAGTCCACTGGAGACAGCTAGCTGCAAGGGAGACTGGAATGTGTAGGCCATAGCCCCAGGCAGCCACTTGCTAGGTTAGAATTCGGAAAGTTCTGTTTTTTAAAGGAGGAAAGAGAAAATGGATATTGGGGTGATAATCTCAATAAGAAGTAAAGATTCTTGGCAAAAGTTTGCTTCTTTTTCCATTTCCTTGTGATTTTCTAATAATACCTAGGAAAATATTTTATGAGACAATGACTATAACTAATACAGGTTGAGTATCTGTATCCCAAATGCTTGGGAACAGAAGTGTTTTGGCTTTCGATGTTTGTCAGATTTTGGAATATTTGTATGTATGTGCATAATGAGATATCCTGGGAATGGGACCCAAGTCTAAACACAAAAATTGTTTATGTTTTATAAACACCTCAAATACATTCCCTGAAGGTAGTTGTATGCAATATTCTTAATAGTTTTTTTATGCATGTAACAAAGTGTGTATATATTGAACCATCATAAAGCAAAGGTGTCAGGTGTAGAATTTTTCACTTATGGCCTCATATCAGCACACAAAAACTTTAAATTTTTGAGCATTTTATGTTTTAAATTAGGAATGTTCAACCTGTATTGAATTAAAGGTTTCCTTGCATATTTGAACGTTAGAAAAATATTAATTTTATTTCAACAATACGTACTAGTGAATATCATTTTGTATAATCATATAATATGTTAAAACACTTAGTTCATCCATTCATTTGGGATTTATTGAGCTAGACCAATGGTTATTCTATTGTTAATTTTAGTCACTAGATATTCAAATAGAGAGGTATGATTTTCATAAAGCACTATAAAATAATATTTTAGTATGAATATATTTAAGATTCAGTGTAAATAAATGATCATATGTGTAAATAAATGTTTCTCTCTCCCTTGATAGGTTCTCCGAGTAGTTCGGCTGATTAAGATTTCACCTGCATTAGAAGACTTTGTGTACAAGATATTTGGTCCTGGAAAAAAGCTTGGGAGTTTGGTTGTATTTACTGCCAGCCTCTTGATTGTTATGTCAGCAATTAGTTTGCAGATGTTCTGCTTTGTCGAAGAACTGGACAGATTTACTACGTTTCCGAGGGTAAGAGTTTTAAAAATGCAGTAAGTTAAATTCATTGTTCTTATTTTAGTAATAATGATTAACATCAAAGTAATTTCACTTTAGTCATTCAGAAGTATTATCCTATTTTTGATAACTTGGGATAATTAGATTTTAATATTTAAAATTGTCTCTTCTGCAGGGTGCAGGTGTTTGAGACCATTTTCAGCATTGTCAGATTATATATCAATTCTAAAATTCTGGAAATAATCTAATAGAGTTAGATGCTGAAACCTGAATGCTAGGGTTCTTAGCACTTATAAATTAAAATACAGCAGAATTTTAAAATAAAGCTTGCATTTTTGTGTTCAAGAGAGTTAACATATTTTTAACGTTTTATAATTCATATATTGTTATGTTAGTCAGAATCTAGAAGGAAGCTTTTGATTTTCAATAAAATAAAATTCATAGGCTCTTCAGATTTTAAATGTCTCTCAGCTTTCTCATTAGAATTCACTTAAGCTAAAAAGGAAGGTAGAAATCAATGGATCCATAAACAAAAGTCATGTAGGAGGTACAGCTCTTAACCAGAAGGACCTTGAAATTTAACTCTATGTGTACTTAGAAACATAAAAAAATACAATGACCAGACAAATAATGTATATATTTTTACCCTAAGTTGAAATAGTAAGGCCTATTATATGGTGTATTAGTCCATTCTTACACTGATGATAAAGACATACTCGATGAAACTGGGTAATTTATAAAGAAAAAGAGGTTTAATGGACTCACAGTTCCACGTGGCTGGAGAGGCCTCACAGTCATGGTGGAAGGTGAAAGGCACATCTTACATGGTGGCAGGCAAGAGAGAATGAGAGCCAAGCTAAAGGGGGAACCTCTTATAAAACCATCAGATCTCGTGAGACTTATTCACTACCACGAGAGCAGCAGGGGAGAAACTGCCCCCATGATTCAATTATCTCACACCTGGTCCCTTCCACAACACATGGGAATTATGGGAGCTACAATTCAAGATGACATTTGGGTGGGGACACAGCCAAACCATATCATATGGGAAGAATAATATTGGGGTAAAAACAACATATATTTTTAAAAGTTAAGCTTTGACAGCAAAAGGGTCTGTACTTTTAATGGATAGCTTAGCTTTATTTTAGGGATTTTTAAAAAAATCCTATGCTAAATTTATTATTTGAGCTACCAGTGTTGGAATTCATCCTTTTATAATGCAGATTCTTCATTCATGTGCCGCCAAGGATTTGTCGAGTGCCTTTAAAGCATCTGGTCATTTAGGTCATCATGGGGACATAAGTCCTCAAGAAATTCTCAGTTGAGGGGAGGAACCAGTAGGTAAGCACAGGGCACCACAGGCCTTGATGAAGGCAGACACCAGGTGCTCTGGGGACACAGAGGCAAGGCCGATTCCCAGGCATGGAAAAGTCCAGAAAGGCTTATGGGAACAGGTGGCTCCAATGGCTGGATGTAACCAAAGGAAGTGCAAGGGAACGGATTCCCATCACAGGAACAGCATGTACTAAATGTCTGAGGTGAGCAAATCCTTCTTCCAGAACTTAGCAAGAACCATCAATGGTAAGAGGAGGACAAAAGGCCAAGGAACTCTGAAGTCGGTTGAAAGTGTGATCGTATCTGTCATGCCAAACTCCTATCAACTCTAGTAGGGAAGGCACCAGGTTCAAGAGGCTGAAGAAGAGACCCAGAGCCAGCAGATGAGACATGGGGTTTCATTGAGGGCTTACATACAGGGGAGGGAGTCCAATGCTGGCTGGCTGGTCAGGAGAACAAGACCTGCTTGCAAAATGCATGCAATTTACATAGCATTTTTACTTAGCACACTCCTCCAGCAACCTCCACATGGAAATCTTAATTCACCCCAGACTTGGGGCCTCAATTCCCTGTGTATAGCCAGTGTTCCACGGGAGGAGATGGGGGCTCAGATGTTCCTCATCAACAAGGAGTCAATCTCTGGGTTGGCCACTCCTAGATTCCCTAGCTCAGAACACACATTCAGGTGTGTCTGGCAAGAAGGGTCATTCTCAGGGTATGCTTGAGTTATTGCTTTCAGGTGCACTTACATATGATGTTTAAGTGCTGATGAGAGAGGGCAAGTAGCTAGTGAGGTTGCAGATGGGTGAGATAAGGAGGATGATGGCAAAGGTTCCTGCAGAGGTGGGAGAAGGCAGTATCCACAGCAAGAGGACAAAGATTGGCCTTAGACAGGTGTTGAGCTGACAAGTGTCGAGGTGATCCTCAGGACAGCAAGCCAAGCTGAAATTTACAATCAAGACTTTGTTCCCTCACTGCAACAGTACAGGCAGGAGGCAAAGGTAGGCACCGCTCTCCAGCGTCCGGAGGTGTTGGTTAAGGGTCAGGTGGATCAGCAGGCATGGGGGAGGGAGGGCTCTTTTCCTTGCTAAGCAGTCCTGAACAAAAGGTTCCAGCCATTCCTGCACCTAGGGAGGGGAAGCATAAGGAAGGAAGGGATAGGAGAAGAAAGGAACGGAGCCAGCATGGAGGAAAGTGCCTCAGCTGGGCCCTGATCAGGAGGCCTCTGCACAGAGGCACCTGGTCTGGGACTGCAGCTATGGCCATGATCCCAGCTGGCCTGGCAGGGCAGAGCTGAGTCATAAATTGCAAGTCCCTCCAGAAATGGCAGTGCCCTGGTCATGCACCATGTCTAGGGTGGGGATGGCAGTGGTCCCCTGGGAGGTCTCCCAGGCAAGGCCTTGCCATTGCCTGTGATCAGGTCTGAATGGATCACACATAGGATTTTGGCCAGGAGCAGGACTCCTGGAGAGGAGGCTGGAGGGAGGCAAGCCAAAATGATAGCCACACCATTAGGCCCACCTTCTCTGGGTCTGCCCCTTCACTGGGTAAATAAAAAGATCAGCTAGCCATCTTTTCCATGGGAACAGGGGGATGGTTATTGTAAGAGTTAAAGAGGTAAGAAACACAAAAAGCAGCTCAACAGTCAAAGACAGATTTATTTTGGAGAATAAACTTTAGAGGGGCTTCTGGCCAATTTTGCTCAAGAGCATTCTCTCTTACAGACTAAGGGTATTTAAGGGTGTAGGAAGTGGGGAGCTTATCGCAGGTTCGGAATGTTTCTATGTGAGGGAAAGTTTATTGTGGGGTTGGGATTGGGATGTCTGGTTGGAGGGGAGGCTGTCTCGGGGTTGGCGTGTTTCTGGTCAGAGGGGGTTTATCTTAGGGTTGGAATGTTTCTGGTGATGCTGACATTAGGCATTAGGCTGATGTTTGGGCGCTTGATTTGGGTGTTTTTTAATCAAAGGGAACTTAAAATGGTGGTGTTTCTCCCAGACGACGATCTCCTGCTCTGTCAATCCAGTCCCTACAGTTATAGAAAGGAAGAGGGGTGGTATGTTCTTTCTGGCTACTTCCTGCTGAGTGGAGGGTCAGAGGGTTCTTTGGTCTTGGGTTGATTGTGGGAGTAATGCCATCTGTAGATGTTTTTAGGTAATTGTGAGATGTCCATGATCCTGTCAGTTAAAAAATCTTTGAAAAAGGTGAATTAAGCCAGGTAAGCACATTAGTCCTAGGCATATTATTAGGAGAGGGCCCAAGAATGGGATGGTCCATGTTAGGATTTTGTTTCTAAACCAAGAATGTATTTGGTTGTTTTGGTATTCCTTTCACGTTTTAGCCCTTTCTTCAAGTTTTTCAGCAGCATCTCTTACTAGGCCTGATTGGTTGAGATAGAAGCAACATTCCTCACTCAATGAGAGGCAGAGACCCCCTTTTTCAGCCATTATAAAATCTAATCCCAGTCTATTTTGGAGGACTGCTCCAGGCAAGGAGTCTAATTGGTCTTCGACTCTTATAAGGCTTTGGGCTATATCTTTTAATAAATCCTGTAGTTCTGTTGAAAGAACTTTAAAGTATGTTAAGGAGTTGGCCAGTCTGCCTGTTCCCAATCCAAGCCCGGAGGTTATACATAAGGCGGCCATTAAAGGAATGACTTGGATGCTCCTCCTTTTTCTAACATATTGGATGAATGGAACAGGTGAAGATTGATTAGGAGGAACTAGTCCAATGGAGGGAGAAAGATAAACTAGGGTACAGGTTCTGGTCTAGTTGGTGGGGAGAAAAAGATATGTGTTGGTACCGCACAAAAAGAACAAGCCTTTGTCATAATGCAGGCGGAGATAGGGAAAGAAAATAAGCAAATTAAAGATGGGGTGTTTTTTCTTTCCTGCGGTTTTTTACTCCAGGTGGACAAGGAGGAGGCCAGGGAGACACCCACTATAGTAGAGATATAAGAAGAGTTATTTTTTACACATTTAATGCAATCGGATGTTGCACCATTGATATTGAGCCATGGAAAAAGTTGGGCACTAGGGGCAGCACAAGTTAGGCAGGAGGCATTGGTTGAGGGAGAGGCTGTAAACTAGCTGGTTGCAGAAATGCTCCATTTGTTTCAGGTGATACTTGGTAGTCAACGTGACTACTTTGATGGTCAGAGGGGTGTTTAACAATGATAGTGTGATTGCATTGGTTAGATGTTAAGGACCCTACAGGGAAATTTCCCTCCGAGGCTGAAAAGCAAAGTGAGGCTTGTTGTAAAAGGGGGGTGTGTTTAGTTATGGGCCCTTCAATGGGAGGGTCTTGGGGCTTAAGGCATTGTAGAGAGTTGTAATAGGTTTGAAATATTTTGTTGGCCTGATTGGCCCTAGAAGTGAAATAATCTGTGAACAGGGTGTTGGCTCTTTCAAAAAAGGAAGCTCCTTTTGGGAGTTTATAAATTAGGGTTATATTTCCTGTTAAAAGGTCATAAAGGGGTGTAGGAAGGGCTGTGTAAGCTGAGGAAGACAGCGATAAGCATATCCAGCACTCTGGAGCAAAGGAAGAGTTAGCTTGCAGCAAGAGAGATTGTGTAAGGTTTATAGAGCATTCTAGTTTGAGAGCAGTGAGGAGTGATTTTATTGGTGAGGTTGATATGATTAGGGAATTTATATTGAAAGAAACAATCAAAAAGAGAAAACAGTTACTTGGGTAGTAGTAAAGTCCTGGAAAGTTCCTTGAAGCCATAGGTACCATAGAACCGTCAGAAACTGATTAGCATGTATAATGGGAGCTTCGTAAGGGTACCACTGAAGGTCTGTAGCAAGGTTGGTTAGGAAGCAGTGAGAGTTTGGGAGAGAAAGAGACATAAGCAGCTTATGTGGATTTCTCTTCCTTTTCCTCCAGGATTTAGGTGAGGCGAAGGGAAGTGGGTCCTGTGGAGACAGAAGAGAAGGCTGAAGGGGTTTTAGATTTGGTTGTTTGCGTATGTGGTGAAGGGAAGTCTGTTTTCTTGAGAGAGGTATAATGAAACCAGCTGGGGAGTCCCTGGAGTTTTGCTGCCGTGGGTGTAGTAAGGATGATCTGGTAAGGTCCTTTCCATTTAGGTGTGAGGAGGGAATTGGGGCTAGGACTGGGATCTTTTATCAGAACCCAGTCTCCTGGCTGTAGGAAGGGATTAGAGGAGTTGGCGACCAGTTGTGGCAGGTGTTTGTCAGCATATTCCCAAATGAAATGGCAGATGGTATGTACAAGAGGGGAAATGAGAGGGGTTGGCAGAGGTGGGGCTTGACCCTGAGGTGGACCAAAAAGGGCAAGTGGTCTCCCATATGTGAGTTCAAAGGGGCTGAGCATTAAAGGTTTATGTGAGAGCACCTGAATTTTTAGAAGGGCTAAAGGCAAAAGTGTAACCGAGTCTTTATGTGTCTGGAGTGAGTACCTGGTGAGGGTGTTTTTTAGAATGCCATTCATTTTTTCAACCTTTTCTGAAGATTGAGGTCGATAGGGGATGTGTAGCTTTCAGGTAATTTGTAGGGCTTGTGCAAGTGTTTGAGTAATCTGAGAAATGAATTCAGGGCCATTATCAGATTGAAAAGAAAGAGGCACCCCAAACCTGGGGATGATTTCTGTTATTAATTTAGAGGTGACATTAGAGGCTCGTTTGTTGGTTGTGGGAAAAGCCTCAAGCCATTCCAAAAAGGTATCAACCAGAACTAAAAGAAATCAAACCCTTTTTACTGGGGGTATATGGGTAAAATCAATTTGCCAGTCCTGTCCTGGAAGGTATCCCCTGGCTTGATGGATTGGGAAAGAAGAGTGTCTAGTGTTGGAATGGGGTGAAGCTTTCTGGCAAATAGAGCATTGATGGGAAATGGCTTTTAACTGTTCCTTTATATCTGGGGTTATGTGTATATGGGAACTTAAGAAGTGTTGTAGAGGGGAATGGCTAGCATGGAAGAGGTTGTGAATGTCCCATAAAAGAGTTGTTTTTATCAGGGTCAGGTAGGACTAATTTGTTTTGTATGAACCAGTTTGGGGGGTTTGAATTGTGCCCCTGCCATGATTAGTTGTTGTGTTTGGTGTTCTGGATAAAAGAAGGGGATATGTTGTATGAGGGGAAATAAGTATTGGGGAATTGGGTGATTGGTTGAGACATGTTTTGCCCAATAGTCAGCCTCATGGTTCCCTAAAGAAATGTGGCTTTTGTCTGATGTTCTTTGCCATGAATAACTGCAACCTTTTCTGGAAATAGAAGTGCCTTTAATAGATGATGAATGAGTTTTCCATTAATGATAGGGGTTCCTATAACTGTGAGATAGCCCCGCTCCCTCCAAATTTAGGCATTGGAATGGATGATGTTATAAGCATA
This sequence comes from Pan troglodytes, assembly GCF_028858775.2. Classification (NCBI taxonomy): domain Eukaryota; kingdom Metazoa; phylum Chordata; class Mammalia; order Primates; family Hominidae; genus Pan; species Pan troglodytes. The sequence goes on along the minus strand of NC_072412.2, from coordinate 106,829,804 downwards.
TTTAGAATTGGTGTATTATTAACTTGTGTGTTTTTTGGTAGGGTTAGTGCTCTTATTAGGGCAACTAATTCTGCTTGTTGGGCGGATGTGCCCAAAGGCAAGGGGGCAGCCTCTATCACTCTTCTAGATGGGAGAGAGTGGGTATCATAATGATATCCCTCAAAGATGGCATATCCTGCTTGGAGAGGAGGGTTTTTTGATGCATTGCCATCTATAAACCAATCTGGGGCTCCCTTTATGTGAGTGGAAGTAAGATGGTGAAACATGGTAGGAGAACTTTCAATTAGATCAGAGCATGAGTGTTGGTCAGGATCTAAAATCGGTATTGAAGGTAAAAGAGTGGCGGGGTTAGGTGGGGAGCATCTATGAAGAGAGATAGCGGGTTGAAGGAGGGTTAAATGTAAGGCTTGCATATGAGAGGATGAGATGGGGGTGAGCGCCTATGGCTGACCATATCTTGTAGACTGTGAGAAGAAAATACCTAAAGGGGTTTGTAGAACATGAGTTTTTGTGTCTCAGAGATAATTAGAGAGGCTGTGGCCAAAATTTTTAAGAAAAGGGACCAGATTTTATAAATGGGGTCTAGTTGTTTTGAAAAATATGCCACTGTTGAGAAGGAGTCTCCCATAAGTTGGGCTAATAGTCCAAGGGCCTGATTATGAGAACTGTGTAAATATAGATGAAAAGGTCTTAGGAGGTTTGGAATGTCTAAAGCATGGGCCTGCAATAAGGCACGTTTTAGATGAGAAAAAAGCATGATAAAGGTCTGGGGTGGGAGTGAGTGGTTGGTCAAGATTTCCTTTTGTGTGTTCATAAAGGAGTTTAGCAATAATGGCAAAATTTGCTACCCATAATCGGAAATATCCCACTAATCCAAGGAAGGAAAGTAAGTCCCTTTTTGTTTTAGGAAATGGGATTTGTTGAACACCTTGCTTTCGTGCCAACAGCATTTCTCGGGTATTTGGAGTTATGATCAGTCCTAGGTATGAAACTTTCGGTGAGGTTAATTGGGCCTTCCTTTTGGACACCCGGTACCCACATTCAGCCAAAACATTTAAAATCTTGGTGGTGTGTTGAATACAATGGTCAAGAAAGGGGCTGCAAAGGAGTAAATTGTCCACATATTGCAGCAAAATCCTGGGTTGTAGAGGTAGTTGGGAGAGGTCTAATTGAAGTGACTGAAATAGTGATGGCTGTCTCTAAACCCCCAGGGGAGGACAGTCCAGATGAGTTTTTGGGAGTAGCCTGTGTCAGGGTTGGTCCAAGTGAAAGCATAAAGGTTTTGAGAGGAGGGATGTAGAGGGATAGTAAAAAAGGTGTCTTTGGCCAGGTGCAGGGCTCATGCCTGTAATCCCAGCACTTTGAGAGGCTGAGGTGGGCGGATCATGAGGTCAGGAGATCGAGACCATCCTGGCCAACATGGTGGAACCCTGTCTCTACTAAAAACACAAAAATTAGCTGGGTATGGTGGCATGTGCCTGTAATCCCAGCTACTCAGGAGGCTGAGGCAGGAGAATCATTTGAACCAGGGAGTCAGAGGTTGCAGTAGATTTTACTACTAAATGTACTATAAGAAAAAAAAAAATTCAAAAGGACCTTCAAGTATTTTCAGAAATTTTTAAATTTTGGAGTTGTGAATAAGGGCTGTGGGCCTCTATTTTTAAAAAATGCATTTAAGAGTCTGTACTTCTGTCCCTACAAGTCCGATTGTGCATCAATGCCCCATTGCTTTTTAGCTATGTGATACTGGGTAAATCATTCTTTACATTTTTATTCTTCACAACCAAGATGTAAGCAGAAATGTGTTTTTTTCTTCTGCATTTTGTGTATTAAATAATATACAAAGATGACACAACTGGGCTTAGAAAGTATTTCTTAAAAGACTAGATTACAGCCTATGTAATATATTTGAAATTGATAATATTATCTGTATAAATGGCAAGGCTGCTTTTTAGATCCATTCCTGACTTAGCCCCTCTATACTTGCTCTATTTTCCAGCTATAATAGTAATCAAGTAGTATTACATTTTCAGATCTCCAATTACTCAATTGCACCATTTTGCCTGATTATTTTGGCCATCTTAATGAAAGCAGCTCGGTCTCTCCCAGGCCCCCTAATCAGTTATTCAGCAGCTGACAATGGTGACAGCCTGAACGTGTGAAGTGACTAGAAGGAGTATATTTTTCCTTTCACATAAATGTTACTAAAGGTGAAATCCATGAAGAGTAATAAAATTTTACAAGGAAATGTTAAAAAATATTACAATTACAAAAGGGATCATTATCATCCCTAATCAAATAAAGCATCACCAATTGGTCTTACTTGCCAGATAGAAAATCATTCAGGAGAGATGATTAAAAACATATTTTACTCAAGGCTAGATTTGTCGTCAGACGCACATCCCTGGGTTTCTTTCCCCTCCCTTCTCTAGACATTATCCAGTGGTTGAGTGCTTAAGGTAGGTTGGTTAATTATAGTATTAGCCGAGGCACAAGACATGACCAGAACAAATTTTCTGCAAGAAAAATCACATGATGTATCGCAAAGTGAAATACTGACTTTAAAAATCAGCAATTGTCTATGTTATCTTGACTTGGGTCCAGGCCATCTTGGAGGCTGCCTCCCAGCAGTGTTTATAGGGCTGCAGAATGGTGTGGGAAAATAAAGTGTGGAAGCACATGGGAGGCTTGGGGAGGGCACTCACCCTGAATCTGCTTCAGCACTATTTACCAGGTGTGTAGTCTTAGGTGACACTTAATTTGTCTGAGCTTCATTCATTTTTAAAATGGTAATGATGTCTATCAAACAGGCATGATAACTAAGAGCCCTACTTACAGATAGTAAGACTTTGAAGCTTGGAGAGCTTGCATAACCCACACAAAGTTACACAGCTGGACAGCTGGATTTGAAGTTGTCTACTGCTCCTACCAACTATTATCCATTAGGTCACTTCTAGCCAAGCAAAAACACTAGAAAGCGTTCAGTTAGGAAATACTTATTGAGTGCCAAGAATATAAATATTTTGTCAATCTGTACCTGGAAGGAAAGGCCTCTGGAATAGTTCATCACAAACTTCCCAGAGGACTTCAGGAAATCAAGAAAGGTATAGAGGTATTAACATTTTGGGGCATAGCCTGTGAGTGTTAGGAATGATCATGTCAGGATCCCAAACCAGCACCTGATAGTCTCTGTGCCACAGCAGAAACAGCATTTGTCTAAGAAGATCCCACACATGAGACAGGTGAAAGGATGTTCCAAGTGACAGCTTGTGAAGAGGTGTTTGAATGGAGAATGAGCAACAATGCTGAACCAACACAAACATCTGTCATCCTTACATACTGGGTGAGGCTCAGCATGCCGGATTCCTTTTCCCAGTATTGTTCATTCCTCCAGGATCCTCATTACCCCCCATCATTCCCCTTACCCTATCCAATCAGAAGCGTCTGCATAATTCTGTTGCAAACACTTTGGCTGCAAGTAACAGAAAACTTGATTCCAGCTGACTTTAAGAATAAGGAAATTTATTCCATAAAATTCAAGAGATCAGGTAGCTTTCAGGAAGTCAGGACTGGATCTTTCACTGAAATTCTCTTAATTGTTGTTTGAATTGTCAGTGTTCCCCCAAAAATGTATGTTGAAATCCCAACTCCCAGAACCTCAAAATATAACTTTATTTGAAATAGAGGTAGTCAAGTTAAAATGAAGTAATCAGGGTGGACCCTAATCCAGTATGCCTGATGCTTTTATGAAAAGGGAAAGGACAGACACAAATATGCATAAAAGGAAGATGATATGGACACACAGTATATTAGCCTGTTCTCACATTGCTATAAAGAAATACCTGAGACTGGGTAATTACAAAGAAGAGAGTTTTAATTGCTCACGGTTCTGCAGGTTGTATAGGAAGCATGGCAGCATCTGCTTGGCTCCTGGGGAAGCCACAAGAAACTTACAATCACAGCAGAAGGCGAAGGGGAAGTGGGCAAGTCTTATATGGCTGGAGCAGGAAGAAAAGAAAGAGAGAGGAGGTGCTACACACTTTTAAGCAAACTGATTTTATGATGACTCACTCAGTGTCATGAAAACGGCACTGAGAAGATGGTGCTCAACCATTCCTGAGAAACCACCCCCATAATCTAATCACTCCCACCAGGCCCCACCTCCAATATTGGGGATTACAACTGAACATGAGATTTGGGTGGGGACACAGATCTAAGCTGTATGACACGGGGATATGGCCATGGGACTGGAATGGCATCTACAAGCCAAGGAATGTCAAAGAATGCTGGCAAACACCAGAAGCCGTAAGATACAAGGGAAGATTTTTTTCCCTAGAGCTGTCAGAGCACAGCCCTGCTAACACCTTAATTTTAGACTTCTGGCCTCCATACCTGTGAGACAATACATTTGTGTTGTTTTAAGCCACCAGGTTTGTGGCGCTTTTTTACCACAGCCCTAGCAAACTCATACAGTGACCTTCTCCATGGGTTGTCTTCCTGTGTTAGCAAAATGGATGTGACATGTCCAGGCTTCCTGATGACATCTAGAGGAATATGTGGGTCCTCTGTTCCCAGGCCTCCTCCTTAGGACCAGGAAAAGCTTTTCTATCATCCCTTTCCTTCCAGCAAACTTGCTGTCATCTCTCATTGGCAGGATTGAGTAACAGGGTCATTCCTAGAATTAAAATTACTGGCTTTGGTTAATCACATGGGAAGGAGTAGATGTTGTGAAGACAACTACTTGGGTCAGACCCAAAACCTGGACAAGATTTCTCTCAGCTCTGTCTCCAAAGCTGCTCCTATATTCCCCATGCAAACAAGGTTTGTAAATAGACGTGGTAGAAAGAAAGCTGGTGTTTAATTCCTTTCGCCAGAAACATCTGGACCCCAGATCCTTCCCAAGATGCCCAAATAGGTAGGTACCTGCAAAGCAGCTAGCATAGGGCTGGACACAGAGTAGATTGGTTGTGGATTCTGGCTCTCCCTGTTTTTACGGTACTGGTCAGTTTCTATCACATACCATTGACATTACACACGGGTCTTACTGCCTTCGCTAGTCTACAGGTACCTTGAGGTTGAGAGCATGTGCATACCTTACACCTCCAAGAGCACTTAACACTGTGCAGTGGGATCTGTAAGCATCAGTAAGTAGAGTCAGAAAGGAAGACAGCTAGGACTGCATCAGTATATAAGCCCAAGAGATGGAGAAGGGATGCTCGAATTCTACTCGATGGAAAAACAAAGAATGCTATATTGATAGAATTTAATAAAACAACTTTGTCATCTCAAGCCAATAACTTTCTGTTCTAGTTTGGACCAAACAGCTACACTGCTAAATAGAAATAACAAGATGAAATCCTGATGTAAGGCAATATGCAACAGCTCCTGTTTTGTTGGGATGAATCTATTGTATGAGTACAATTTAGATGAACTATTCATTCTGGAACAGCCTGTACAGGTCCTAAGACAGATTGGCATAAGCAAGAACAACCACAGTCTTTCTGTAACAAAAACAAATTGCATGTTTTTCCATAATCGCCTAACAAAAGCTTATAAGCAGCTTCAGTAAGATTTTACTCAGTTTTTCCCTCCATTTATTATAGAAAGCAACTGCCTCTAAATTACTGAAATAAATGCAGTAAACATTCACTGTCCATCTTTAACCAGCTCTGTATCTTTATTCCTTCTGATTTCCCACTAAAATAATAAACAGACCTCATATGTTTAGCAGTTGTATAAATGGGGATAGTTTTTATTTCTAAGTAATATATTATCCTCTATAACACAAAGTACTTAAATTTTAGTATGATTTATTTGATATAGGTTTTCTTAATTTTCATTCTCTAAATGTTAATTACTTGCTCTATTGAATTTTCACTTATAAAATATGTCCAAAACAGTTACTGCACGATAGAAGCAACAAATGCTATAAAACACATAATTAAAAATTAACTTTCCTTTCCTCTTGCCACCAAAATGACTAGTCATGCAGTTAGTTGTATTAAAGGAATTACCAAAAAATTTGAAGAAACAATTTGCTCCTTAATTTTTTAAATTATTTGTCAGATGTAGTGAGAGTGTGTGACATTTTTAATAGATTCAAGGTTTATTTTAATATTTAAAACTATTAGTTCAATTAATATTGCTGAAATCTTTAATTTTTGTTCTGTCTTTCATGTATTTTTAATTTTATCATGAAATATTTGATGTGCAAAAAGATATGAATAATAATAAAACATACTCCTCTGTGGCCATACTTAACAAACACTAAATTGCAATAGACCTGAAGTCCCTGGGTGCCTCTTCCTGATCTCTGTCCTCTCACTCTCCCATGGAGAACCACTTTTCTGAATTTGATGTGTGTTTTGTTAATAAATTTCTTTATACTTTTAATGCATATATGGACATCAACTGAAAATCATATATCTTTTGTGTAATTTAAACTTGCCTTATATGGTCTCATTCTGTACTATTTCTCCTGCTAATTGCTTTTATTGCTCAATATTATGTTTATGAGAGTTACCTAAATGAGTACATGGAGCTGTATTTTATTTATTGTCATTACTGTATAAAAAGCAACTATATATTATATTGCATATATAATACATTCTTTATACAGACAGAAAACAATTTATTTTTTCATTTTCCTGTGCAGTAGGCAGATTCTAAGCTGTCCCCCATGATATCTCCGCACGAGTGTCCATACCCTGCATCATCCCCTACCCTTCGATACTGGTAGGATTTGTGAATATGATGGGCTGTCATTCCTGTGAATAGGTTGCTAAGCATTTAATGTTGAGTCAGTCATAAATAGAGATTGTCATGTGTGGGCCTGTCCTAATCAGAGGTACTGGCCTTTTCTTAGATTTAAAGCAAGAAAGGGTCTTCTGTTGGCTTGCATTAGGAGATATACCTAATGTAAATGACGAGTTAACGGGTGCAGCACACCAACATGGCACATGTATACATATGTAACAAACCTGCACGTTGTGCACATGTACCCTAGAACTTAAAGTATAATAAATTAATAAATAAATTAATAAATAGGAAAAAAAAAGTAAGCCTCCATGTTGTGAAGTGCTGTGTGGCCAAGACCCTGGGCAACAGCCATCAAGAAAGCAGGACTCTCAGTCCTGCAACCCTAAGGAACAACCCTCTGATAATAACCCAAATGAAGTTAGAAGAAGACCGCAAGCTCCAGATGAGACCAAAGCCCAGCCAGCATCTTGATTTCCACCTTTTGAGACTCTGAGCTGAGAGCATAGTTATATTACACCATGCCCGCATTCTGACCTTCAAAAACTGTTAAGTAACAAATGAGTGTTAAGCTGCTACGTTTGTGGTAATTTGTTACACATCAATAGAAAAGTAATGCATCCAGGTGTTGGATGTTTCTAAATATTGTAAATCCAAAAGTACTGCTCTGAACATTTTTGTACATTGATTTGTGCACATGTGAAATAATTCTTTTTAGGGTATGTATCTGGGAATAGAGCTGCTGGGTCTTAGAATAAACATATCCTCATTTCTCATTGGTATTGATAAACTTTCATTCCAAAGTAGTTTTACCAATTTATCCTAAGCTATCAGCAGTATATGAGAGTATTCTCTACTTTACCACTCAGGAACACTTGGCCTGGCCAGGCTTTATTTTGCTTGAAACACTTAGCTCTTCATTTAGCCTGAATTGATTTTTGTGGCTGCTGTGAGAGAGGGAACAATTTTATTTCCATTTGGATAAACAATTGCCACAGTACCATTTATTGACCAATCTATTCATGCCCCCTAGTTCTGCATCATATGCCAGCTGTGTCATAACGTGGTTCCATATGTGAGTGCCCAAGTCAAGAGGCACAGGCTCCCTTGTCATCCCCTTTTGCCATTGAATTTTTTTACTGGATCTGGATCAACCTCCTCTCTGAGGGTTAAAACCAATAACTATATAGCTTTGCTCAAGTATCTCAACAGTCTCCTCCTTTCAAAGGTTCATGACTTTGCACCTTATCTCTGACACAACATTAAAAACCAAAGTCTAGCAGAGATCGGAAATTTTCTAGAGAAACTGACTTTTCTTGATTCAAGCTACTTCTTAGCTTTTGGTCCCTGGAGTTGTTAATTATTTTCTTGGACTATTCACCTTTAAAAGGATGCTTTTTGCATTTTATCCAGAATTTCCTGGGGTTTTTGAATCATTTTTTTCCATACAGGATGAGAAACTGAGGTTCACTAATAAATTTTTGAGAAGAAGAAACAGTACTCCATGGACTCTCAGATGGATAGATTTTTTTAAAAATTATACTTTAAGTTCTAGGGTACATGTGCATAACGTGCAGGTTTGTTACATATGTATACATGTGCCATGTTGGTGTGCTGCACCCATTAACTCATCATTTACATTAGGTATATCTCCTAATGCTATCCCTCCCACCTCCCCCCACCCCATGACAGGCCCTGGAGTGTGATATTCCCCACCCTGTGTCCAAATGTTCTCATTGTTCAATTCCCACCTATCAGTGAGAACATGCAGTGTTTGGTTTTCTGTCATTGCGATAGTTTGCTCAGAATGATGGTTTCCAGCTTCACCCATGTCCCTACAAAGGACATGAACTGATCCATTTTTATGGCTGCATAGTATTCCATGGTGTATATGTGCCACATTTTCTTAATCCAGTCTATCATTGTTGGACACTTGGGTTGGTTCCAAGTCTTTGCTATTGTGAATAGTGCTGCAATAAACATACGTGTGCATGTGTCTTTATAGCAGCATGATTTATAATCCTTTGGGTATATACCCAGTAATGGGAGGGCTGGGTCAAATGGTATTTCTAGTTCTAGATCCTTGAGGAATCGCCACACTGTCTTCCACAATGATTGAACTAGTTTACAGTCCCACCAACAGTGTAAAAGTGTTCCTATTTCTCTATATCCCTCCAGCACCTGTTGTTTCCTGACTTTTTAATGATCGCCATTCTAACTGGTGTGAGATGGCATCTCATTGTGGTTTTGATTTGCATTTCTCTGATGGCCAGTGATGATGAGCATTTTTTCATGTGTCTTTTGGCTGCATAAATGTCTTCTTTTGAGAAGTGTCTGTTCATATCCTTCGCCCACTTTTTGAAGGAGTTGTTTGATTTTTTCTTGTAAATTTAAGTTCTTTGTAGATTCTGGATATTAGCCCTTTGTTAGATGGGTAGATTGTAAAAATTTTCTCTCATTCTGTAGGCTGCCTGTTCACTCTGATGGTAGTTTCTTTTGCTGTGCAGAGGCTCTTTAGCTTAATTAGATCCCATTTGTCTGTTTTGGCTCCTGTTGCCATTGCTTTTGGTGTTTTACTCATGAAGTCCTTGCCCATGCCTATATCCTGAATGGTATTGCCTAGATTTTCTTCTAGGGTTTTTATGGTTTTAGGTCTAACATTTAAGTTTTTAATCCATCTTGAATTAATTTTTGTATAAGGTGTAAGGAAGGGATCCAGTTTCAGCTTTCTACATATGGCTAGCCAGTTTTCCCAGCAACATTTATTAAATAGGGAATCCTTTCCCCATTTCTTGTTTTTGTCAGGTTTGTCAAAGATCAGATGGTTGTAGATGTGTGGCATTATTTCTGAGGGCTCTGTTCTGTTCCATTGGTCTATATCTCTGTTTTGGTACCAGTACCATGCTGTTTTGGTTACTGTAGCCTTATAGTATAGTTTGAAGTCAGGTAGCGTGATGCCTCCGGCTTTGTTCTTTTGGCTTAGGATTGTCTTGGTAATGCAGGCTCTTTTTTGGTTCCATATGAACTTTAAAGTAGTTTTTTCCAATTCTGTGAAGAAAGTCATTGGTAGCTTGATAGCGATGGCATTGAATCTATAAATTACCTTGGGCAGTATGGCCATTTTCATGGTATTGATCCTTCCTATCAGATGGACAAGACTTCAGATGGATAGACTTTTTAAAAGAGCATGATCGAGGGCAGGCCATCCCAGTGTTTGCCTTTACTGTCCGCAGCCTCACAGTCTTTTGCCTTTGTTTGCATTGAGGATATTGTGTCCTCTTTGAATGTCATAGCCTCAGCTTTACCCTCCCTCAGTCTGCCACACCACTGAAAATCATCTTTCACAAAATATCTGATATACCCATTTATGATGAAGATAAATAAATCATGTTCTTGGTTTTTCATTCATAATTCTATCAACATTCTTTATGCAACACAGCTAGGAAGCATACAGACATGAACAAATGTACTCACTGCCCTCTTTAACTATAGCATTGTCAAGAACCCAAGGAAGGACTGAAACAACTCATCCCATAGTAGAACACATAAGAAAGATCTCAAGTAAGCCAAAGGTGACATATGCTACAATAGATGTACTCAGTTCTAAAGTAATAGCAAGGACATTTGGGAGAGTATTTTAAAATTCTGGGAATTTACTGTGTGCCTAGCGCTTCCAAATATCAGCTCATTTAATGAGAGAAAAATATTGCTTCCAGAGAAGGAGGTGTGCAGAGCTTTATAAAGATTTGTCTTTAGGGGTGAATATAATTTCAACAGGTAGGGATTTGGGTCATGGCATTAGATGAAGGCATTCCATATAAGAAAAACCAAACGAGTAAATTAGAGACATGGAGAATCACAGGCATGGAGGGACATATGACCAAAGGATGGCAGTAGCAATGGGAAACCAGACATGGAGGGTCTTCAGTGGTTGGAACTGTGACACAAGGGAGCTTTTGAAGATTTTTACTTTATTTTTTTTAATTTTTTTTTTCTTGGAGAATAGCAGAAGAGCTATTTTGAGGAAAGTTACACTGGAAGAAATGTTATTTCTATGAGGAGGTATTTTCATTGAACAAAATTCATTTTTATTGATGAAAGACAAGAATTTATGATCAGTTGATAAATTTCAGGCATCTTTGGAGATATTTTATATTTTTTTCTGTGAGGCTGTTACTGTGTCAAATCTTTCACAGTTTCATAAAATTGAGTCTCATCTGAAGCTTTAGGCCAGATTGTTATCCATGGTTGAGCATGACTCTGCAATAGAAACTAACAATTTGGCTTATTTTAAAGTGATACCATGAGATATATATATATATATAGTTTATTGTCATTGTCTCCCCCCCCAAAAAAAACTGTAAAATTAATTTTCTTTATTTCCTTTCTACTATAACATTAGGGTTTTTTTTTCCTTGCTCCTGTTGGAATTTATTTTTGTGGTGACTCATCTGTGGCATAATGATGAAATGATAAAATAATATCCTGTGTACTTCCTTTTAGAGGATGAATCACATAAAATTGGCCATCTTTTCCTGCTGTTGTATATTAATATCATTGGTCCACTGAACTGCAATGATCAGAATTATGACTTTCCTTGAATAAAGCATCCTGTTTCCTACCCCTAACCCTAGAAGAGTACTCTTTCAGGGAGAACCTATTTTTGCACCTCATCTTATTTTGGTAGTTTTTCACCAATCATCTTATTTGTAATTTCCCAACTATTTAATTGCCATCTTACATTAATATTATTTTAATAATCAGACCGTTCCATTGTTCAAACTTTAAAAATAAATGAAAGTCATTAGTGAAAAGTATTGTCTCATTCCATTATAATGAGCTTCCACAAGTATGTTTTCAGTGATGAAAACATGACCGTGTTATTAAATGTTTTGTGGATTCTTGCCTACAAAAAGAGGACAGTTCATACATTTGTTTGTGTCTGTATGCCTTTTAGCTCTACTGCATAAAGAATGTCGGTGGAATTTTGAACAACAAAACAGGCACATGATTTATGTAGTCTTGCCTACAAAAAATACAGTCTGTAGTGAGACTCTATTGTCAGTCTCTCATGGCTACCCACAATTTCCTATCAATAAAACAGGATAATAATACATAACTTAGAGGATTGGTAGGAAGATTAAAGGAAGTAACAGGTGCAAAGTAGTTAGCACTGCGCCTGCCATGTAAACAGGCACTTAACAAGTAGTAGCAGTTGTCCTTCTTAAATGCATGGAAAGCCCATGTCTTAGCATGGCATGCTGAATTCCTAGCAGCACTCAGGTAGCCCAGCATCCAAGGGTAAATGACTGGAGAATTAATGGAATGGTGGGCACTCAGTTTTCTGTGTTGTATAGAAAGTTTAAAACTTTAAAAATAGTCCCCAATTCCAGTTTAGGAGATTATTTTTAATCAGTCTTTTGCGACTTTCCAGAAAAATGCAAAAGGTAAAAAAAAATCATATTACAGAAAAATAAGACAAACCGGCAAGTTATTTCCAGACGCTGAAATAGCTTATCATTAACTATTACATATACGGAACTCAACAGAGACCATTCACCCAATGATATGTATATTCGTTCTTTCTCTTGGGTATATGCTTCTTGGATGTAACACCCAGAGTCTTAGTGTGCCAGAAGTCTAAAATGCCTACTTCCGCAGAGGACTGTCTCTAACATTTTTTCTAGGAATCAATGTTGAAATCTTAATTTCCAGGAAGCATGATGGGATAAAGCATAATGTGTGTACGTGTGTGAGCATGCATCTGGCTGAGCACATGTGTATGCAGAGGGGGGTGGGGAAGGAGAGAGGGACCCCCCCTAAGCAAATGGAAGCTAATGGGCTGCATCCTATAATCTTATATTGTGCAATACAAAAGGAAAAGCAGAGCAGGTGGGACCAAATGCAGAAAGAACCTTAGTAGCTAGTTTAGATGGAGCTCTGCAGTATTGCTGCTGTGGCTTTTGCTGTTGCTTCTTTGTGTTGTTATTTTAGTTTTCAGAATTCCGGAGAAAAAGGCAACAGGCAAAAGATAAAAATCCTGCCTCAATCCAACAGAAATGTACTTGCTAAATTCCTGTGAGAACTCTGCAAAGTTGGCAATAAAGAATGCATATTAATATGAACCACCAAAAAGTGAATTCTGTTAACATTCTAGACAAATGTCACATTTGCTGTCTCTTGGGATAAACCAAGTCATTTCAAGTTGCATAAAGCCAGTGGGATTATGCAAAGGTACAGCAAATGAAAGGAAAGGCAACACTCTCTTGAAGAGCGAGGAAGAACTTTCCTGTATTACTCACTAGACAAAGATTATTATCTTCATCTTATAGTTGCTGCCAATTCAACAATAAATAAAAAGAAATGTTTATTATATTTGGCCTTGTTCTAACAGAATATAATGTGTCCAGCAATAATTATATCCAGGTCAAATAAATTTAATCAAAATTTAAAGTAATCTAAAAATAAAACAAATTAAGATGGAAACAAAAAATGGCACTCCAAAACCTAAAAAGCTCATCATGAGGACACTCAGGTTTCCCAGAATCCCGGACCAAGTGTGACTAATTCTTCTAGCAAATATACACTTTGATAGACAAACATGTTTATACAAGTTCTACAATGATTATGAAGTACCAACTAGTTCCTAGAGAAGCATAATTATTCCTGATCAAGTCCAGAAAGACATTTTTCTGGATGTTATTAATCTTAATGGTTACTATATGTGATTGCTTTTTATGTGTGAGACTTTACAAGAGCCTTGAAGAAAAATGGAGAGATGGATGGGTATACACAGAGAGAGAGGTGCACACACACATAGATATCCACATATATCTAATATAATTCTCAAAACGACTTCATTAAGGAAAATTATGGACGTTATAAAAAAGAAGCAGTGAGGAACAGCACCAGAAATTGATGAGAACCAACAAGAAAACATATAAGGCTACAATAACTAGAAGAGTATGACTTAGGGTTCACAGACAGATGAATAGGCAAACACGCATGTATTAGCCCATTCTTGCATTGCTATAAAGAAATACCTGAGACTGAGCAATTTCTAAAGCAAAGAGGTTTAATTGGCTCACCATTCTGCAGGCTGTACAGGAAGTGTAGCACCAGCGTCTGCTCCTTGTGAGGCCTCAGCAAGCTTCCAGTCATGGCAGAAGGTGAAAGGGGAGCAAGCGGTTTCACATGGCGAGAACAGAAACAAAAGAGAGAGGAGGTGCCAGCTCTTTCAAACAACCAGATCTCCTGTGAATTTAGAGCTTAGAGCGAGAGCTCACTCGTTATCATAGACAGCACCAAGCCATTTGTGAGACAGCTGCCCCGTGACCTAAACACCTCCCAGCAGGCCCCACCTCCAACACTGGGGATCACATTTCAACATGGGATTTGGAAAGGACACACATGCAAACCATATCACCATATATTCACTCAAACAACATGTAACAAAGTGTCACAATGAATGATTAAAAGACTTATTAAACAAGTTAAGTTGGGAATACTAAAGCCCTTTCATACTGTGTCCAGAATTGTTGGGTTCTTGGTCTTGCTGACTTCAAGAATGAAGCCGCAGACCCTTGCGGTGAGTGTTACAGTTCTTAAAGATGGTGTGTCTGGAGTTTGTTCTTTCTGATATTTGGACGTGTCCGGAGTTTCTGCCTTCTGGTGGGTTCCTGGTCTCGCTGGCCTCAGAAGTGAAGCTGCAGACCTCTGTGGTGAGTGTTACAGTTCATAAAGGTGGCACATCTGGAGTTGTTTGTTCCTCCCATCGGGAGTTCTTTGTCCCTCCTGGTGGGTTCATGGTCTTGCTGGCTTCAGGAGTGAAGCTGCAGACCTTCGTGGTGAGTGTTACAGTTCATAAAGGTGGCGCATCTGGAGTTGTTCGTTCCTCCCGTTGGGAGTTGTTTGTCCCTCCTGGTGGGTTCGTTGTCTTGCTGGCTTCAGGAGTGAAGCTGCAGACCTTCGTGGTGAGTGTTACAGCTCATAAAGGCAGCGCGTCTGGAGTTGTTCATTCCTTCCGGTGGGTTCGTGGTCTCGCTGGCTTCAGGAGTGAAGCCGCAGACCTTTGCGGTGAGTGTTGCAGCTCATAAAGGCAGTGCGGACCCAAAGAGTGAGCAGCAGCAAGATGTATTGCAAAGAGCAAAAGAACAAAGCTTCCACAGCACAGAAGGGGACCCAAGCAGGTTGCTGCTGCTGGCTTGGGTGGTCTGCTTTTATTCCCTTATGTGGCCCCACCCACATCCTGCTGATTGGTCCATTTTACAGAGCGCTGATTGGTCCATTTTACAGAGTGCTGATTGGTGTGTTTACAAATCTTTAGCTAGACACAGAGTGCTGATTGGTGCATTTACAATCCTTTGGCTAGACAGAAAAGTTCTCCAAGTCCCCACTCAACCCAGAAGCCCAGCCAGCTTCATGTCTCAATACTATGTATCAAAACATTTTCCTGATGAATTAGAGCAAGGATATTTAAAGAATGAAAAATGTAGAGAACAAAAAGAAAATAAAATCTTAATCTTGGATAGTCAAAGGCCACCTAAGCCTAACAGAATAAAATCAATTACAAAGAAGAATGAATTTGAATTTTTAAACAAGTCAAAAATAACCACCAAAAATATTTTCTAAACAAAAGAAAATATGAAATACAACCTTAACTTACCATTTCAGTATGAAAATGTCAAATGGACAAGATTTATTTGCTATATTTGGTTTTTGTTATCAACAATGCACACTGCTGGCAAGGAAGCACAGATACTGTGATATATTGCATGTGGCAGTGAAAATTTGTGTAACTTTTCTGAGAATTGGTTTTTTATTATATAAAATGACACTAAAAAGCATCTTATCCTTGGATCTTCTAATTGCATTTATAAAAATCTCTCCTAAGAAAGTAACCTGAGATGCATACAAAGATTGATCTCCAAAAAATGTTTTTTGTTGCATTATTTACTGTTTTGAAAATTTTGAAACAGTTTTTCTGTCCAACCATAGTAGAATGACTAAGTAAATTTTGATATATAGTGGTTTATCATACAATTATCAAAACTATATTTTTATAGACTAATTAGTGATGTAAGTCATGAGTGAGAGAAATGGTGATGATAAAATATTTTTAAAAATTTTACCAAACTATATTTGCAGCTGAATTCAATTTTCATTCAAGTACATTTGTATGCCTAGAAACAAACTGATAGACTGTTTAAATTACAAAACAAAATATATACATTTTTTGTTATATGTATATACATATATATATTTAAAAAACCTGTTGTTTGAATTATTTTATGCTTCATATATTTTGGTATTTTGAGATTTTTTACTATGAAAATCTTTAAAAATGGAAACAGGTGGACTGATAAACAAATAGATATAAAACCTTACTTTATAGTTAAACATCAGTGAGAAAAAAACTATTTTTTAAATGGCAAGTACATGAACAGGTAAAGTTCTAAAAGAAAGAAAATACACACACACGGACATGCTAGTTATATTTACAATAAAACTAATTTAGGTTTTTGACTTGTAAAATGTTTTATTAAAGTAAAATAATTTCAATTAAGTGTTTATTCATAAACAGCTATCAAGTTTATTTTTAAGGTATTAAAGTACTAAATAAGCACTATTAGAAGTGTGGCTTTGAAATTTATATCTGCAAAAGACCGCATCGTTTTTGATAAAGCTCTTTATTTGTGAGCTTAGTGAAGAGAAATGAGAAATCAAAGTTGATTACACAGGTTACTTTTTCACATGATAAGAGAAAGATACAGGGAGGAAGGAAGGCAGGAATTGGGTGAGATTTTAGAAAATCTCAGATTTAAAACTTTTAAAAATTAAGTATTGGGCATGAGGAAATGAGCAGAGAAAATAGTAGTCGTATTTCCACATTTGTAAAGAGAAGAACAATAGCCAGGCAAACTCCATGTCTGAAGTGTGGTTTATTTTAATATGCAAAACATAAGCATTTCTCTGACCAAAGCTGCTTTCTATTTAAAGCTAAATATAAAAATATTATTCTTGAGCATAGTATTGCGAGAACATAGTGAAATTGCCTATGTAGATTCTGTGCTGTTTTAGTTACGGAAATATTTTTAATTAATCCTCCATTTAACAATGGGGCATACATCTGTGTTTTTTGAAGCACTGTTTTGTATATATTAGTAAATTATCATTGCACTGAAATGAAAATATCAATTTCATGTACAATTTTATAGCACATATTTGATTGACAATGAAATGCATTTAACTTATAAAAATTTAATATGGCTGACATTAGCCAAATCTCTTATTAAGAAATAGGTCATAAGTACTCCAAGAAACTTGACAATCTGTTCTATGAAGAGCATTAATTCAAAAGTCCCCTATTTGCATAAATCTCCAGGTCTCATTTTCACAGCTGTTTGTTGTCAGCTAGACGGTTGCAGTTCAACATTATTTTAACATAATCGGTGGGAAGTATACCTTTCAACTAAAAATACCATGCTCTGCAAGAAAGATTGTCAGGGGTAAAATATAAGTTCATTCAGTTGATCTGGATATTTTTCCTTAAAATAAATATTTCTAATACAGGAACTTTAAGTCTCAAATTACTGAAATATTTTTATTATTAAAATATATTTTGTAATTTTATATTTTCATAAAAATAAAAAGGTTATGTGTTCATACGTAAAAATGTTAATCAGTAGAGCTTGTTTTAGCAAAGAGTAAAAAATACTGAGGATATCTATTTTTCATTAATCAGCCAAGCATTATATGGAGTGCAATATAGGTGTGCTGGAAAAAAGAGGATTAAAATTTTTAGATATTGCTGAGAATATGCATGTATGTTCTTTGTTTTATTAATTTTAATAATGGAAAGGGATCAGCAATTATTAGATCTTAAATGTCTTTTACCTGTAACACCCAAGAGCACAGCAGGAATCAAAGTCAAGAGATCTCAGCCTGGATACTGAGCAACACCATTTGCTACCTGTAAGCTGGAGTTCTTGATTTAAACCCTATGTACTTCAGCTCTCCATCTGCAGTAGGGGCCGTTATATCTACAGTAATCACTTCACAGGGTCATTGATAAGATTATATTAAATAATGGACAGTTAACTACTGTGGGAACTGCAAAGCACCATACAAATGCTAGTCCTGGTTCAGTGCCTGTTCTCATATCATTTCATCTTAGCTGCAATGAAATCCTAGTACAAATTCATGACCTTGTCCAGTTGTCATTTATGGTATAATACATAAAAGTTAACCCAAGCATAGCCAAGGAAAGAGACAATTGGACATACCTACATATATTTTCATCACTAGCAAAAAGATTCGCTGGTTTTTGCCAATGTGCTTCTGTTATTTTTTTTTCTTTTACTCTCGAAATTATATTTAAGTGTAGACTCCACTTAAAGTAATTTGCTGCCGGAATGGGCATAATGTTCTGATGTCTGCTTTGCTTCTAATTATGTTCAAGCTCATTTTGACATTTAAGGCCAATTACATTAGTCTAGATTCAGAAGACTTTTCCTTAGTCATCTAAAATTTGAACAATAAACAGTTTTTTTCTCCTCTGTCTTTATTCGTTTAAGTGGAATGCTTGGCAACAAGCATATTTTGGGAATTGTAAAAGCAAAATAAATAATGTGGGTTCATTTTGAAAAAAGAACTACTTGGTCTTTCTGGCCAACATAAAAGGCAGTCACAGAATTAACTGAAACCACCAGTTTCAACTTTATTTCCTCCTAAATCACAAGGAATAAGGAATTATTTTACAGATATAGTGATATTTTAAATGCCTAAGTTCTATTAACATAAAGGTAATTGACTTCAACAGATCTCTAATTTCAAAAGAGTTCATACATAGAGAGATATGTATAAAAATAGCTACAAAATCTTTATCATTTAAAAGTCACTCATAATTAAACTCCCCAGACTAGGACCCTACACCAAAATTCAGTTAGTGTTCCATTGCGTTTTAACATCCAGTCATGTGATGACTTACGACATAGAGCAAAGCACTTAATTTACCTGCCTCCTTATTTTCAGTCAATTTGCCAACTCTGCAATTTTTACTGTTGATTCAGTAGAAGACCCTGATGAGTTGACAGCACCAAAAGGCAATTCATAGCATCTATTAGTAAGAAGTCACTGTAGCCTCTTTGTTTAACTTTTATAGGTAAGATCTGGCTTGGAAAAATAGACTGGAAAGTATATTGTAAAAAAAAACAAAATTTTCCAATTGACTGTCATTATCAGTTAATAGATTATAGAATAGTAGACCTTTATAGGTGGAAGATATGTATTGTGTACTTCAAAGATGAAAGGAAATAATGTCTTTGAAAACACTGTCAAACTTTCAAAATTATGTATCTAAAAGAAATTCCTTAAAAAAATAGTTTATCCTTTATAATTTTTGAGCTTTATAAAAATGGAATCACACCATATATGACCAAACATTTTAAGTCATAAAGAATACACAGGAATTCTGGGCTGGGCACAGTGGCTCACGCCTGTAATCCCAGCACTTTGGGAAGCTGAGGTGGGTGGATCACCTGAGTTCAGGAGTTCAAGACCAGCCTGGCCAACATGGTGAAACCCCGTCTCTACTAAAAAATACAAAAATCAGCCAGGTGTGGTGGTAGGCACCTGTAATCCCAGCTACTTAGGAGACTGAGGCAGGAGAATCATTTGAACCTGGAAGGTGGGGGTTGCAGTGAGCCAAGATCGTGCCATTGCACTCCAGCCTGGGCAACAAGAGCGAAACTCTGTCTCAAAAAAAAGAAAACATAGGAATTCCGAAATTTAACCACTGTGATAGAAGTTGCTTTTCCTTGGGACAATAAGGCAGATTTCAAAATTATTATTTAAACTATTCTTTATATACTGCTTTATTATTTTTAAAGTATTCACATATATGTTATTTTGATTTTCAAAACAATCTTCGAGTGACAATGGGATTGCATATTTGAGAAAGGCTGGTCTCAGGACGGCTGCATGTTTTTCCCAA
This sequence comes from Pan troglodytes, assembly GCF_028858775.2. Taxonomy (NCBI): domain Eukaryota; kingdom Metazoa; phylum Chordata; class Mammalia; order Primates; family Hominidae; genus Pan; species Pan troglodytes. Next base: position 106,810,054 of record NC_072412.2, on the reverse strand, counting down.
AGCCGTTAAGTAAGTCGGTGACTTAGACTCAGACCCTGTGAAAGCAGAGGCTGAGTACTTGGTTCTTGACCTCACTGATCTGCTGGCTTACAGAGCATCCTGGTCTGCATACTCAGCGATTCAATCTCTATCTTAAACGCAGTCCCTCAGCCATTCCTTCTAGAAAGGTGATCTCTTTAGAGTGAGAGCAGTGATGGAGGTGGCTGAAGTTACACCAGGGGGAGCAGCTTTGAAAAGCTCCTGGCTGATAGGCATGTACTAATGGGAGCAGGAGCTTTGTTGGCAGTGTCGAAGTCCCTTTGGAGGCTGTGTGAGGAGGAAACCCATTTCCCTGGGATATAGCTCTCTCCACAGGGCAGCTGGATGGCTAGGGGCAGCCATGGAGTATCAGATTCACCTAGGAATCGATATTTTTCCTAAGGGTTTCACAAAAAAAGACAGAGAGATGGAATTTGAAGAACTGGGAAGAGTGCGATTGAATGGAGGGATCTGAAATAAAGAAATAGCTATGGTCAATGGCTCTAACAAACAGTACTATATTTATACTCCAAATTCCAAATCCACACTATGTGTATTTAGGTACAATTTAGTTTAGCCACAGTAAGTTGTGGCTTCTGGAGCTTTTATTTACCATAGGATTTTAAATACATTTCATGTCATCTTCATTGGTTTTCCTTAACCCCTAATTCTCCACAAGATCTTCATCCCGTCAGTTATGACTTTGCCAACCAATATACTTTTTAGAAATGTAACCCCATCATTGGGTACGACCAGCATTTACTGTATATCAATATTATCCTAAATATTGCTGTAGCTTTGAATAGCTGAATTAAGTTTTAAATAAAAGCAAAGGAATTATAAAACAAAATATTAACGGATTATGAGGTCAGTGGGTTTTTCTGAAGATAAAACTATTCTACTAATTATTGCTGTTTGGGAAAAATAGAAACAAAGAGACTGAGTAGATGAATCATTAAGGCGATTAAAAACAGAAGAGAAGTCACTTTTGCACTCAGTGAATACCATCAAGGCAAGTCTTCTGTTTTAGGGCTGTCTTATAGTAAGATATAACAGGGACTCTCTCAATAAAAAGGTTGAGCTACTATATAAATCATCAAGTGGATTTTATTTTGAAAGCAACTTTTTTTGTAGAGAAAGAGTTCTTGAAACCAGTTAAAGATTTAAAAAGTAGATACAAGTTATGTTGTAAAATCAAAGTTATATGTGGATGATACGAGTTGTATTCCCCACCACATTTTGACATTTTTAGTGTATATATTTTTAAATGAAAAAATGTACATTTTACATGTATTTTAGTACAAACAAACAGTAAAAAAAAAGTCAGAAGTAATTTATCAAAACATATGTTTGCACAAAAACTTGTATATAAATGTTCGTAACAGCATTATTCATAGTAGCCAAAAGGTGGAAACAACGCAAATATCAACTGATAGATAGATAAAATGTGGTATATCCATTAATAAAATATTATTTGGCAACAAAAGGGAATGAATTTCTGATGCATACTACAACATGGATGACCCCTGGCCACATATTGCGTGATTCCATTTATAGAAAATATCCAGAGTACAAAAAGCCATAGAGACAGAAAGTAGATGTCTTTGATTTCCAAAGGCTGAGGGAGGGAGGAATGGAGAATGACTGCTAACAAGTATGTAGCTTCTTTTGGGGATAAAGAGAATGTTCTTAAATTAGATAGTGGTAATGGCTGCACAACCATGTGAATAAACTAAAACCCACTTAATCGTACACTTTAAAAGGTGAACTTTATGGTATGCAAATTGTATCTCAAAAACCTATTTCTTTTAAAAGTCAAAAAAAATAGTATAGACCCCTTCCATAGTTCCTTAGTCCTTTCCATTCTAGTCCTTAGAGTTACAGGTTTATTGTATACACTTTCAAGCATTTATATGCACACAAAAGCATATCTATGTGCTTGGGATATAGCAAAGGGATGGTACTATATATTCTACTTACTCTATTTTGACCAAAACCCAAGATGTTTAACCATTCTACTTTTTCTTAATATTTGACTATGTTTGAACTTAAATTGATATCCACACATACTAAAATACTGAGTCATCAAATTTCAAAGGTCATCCATGATATTTTTTAAGGGCTTAAAACTCCTTTGCATGATCTTTCAGCCTGTTTATTTCAGCATAGGAAAATACCCTTGCTTTGCCTTCACCTAACTCTAAGGAAGTCTATTAGAGATATTTAGGGTCAGAAATGGGTCCTTGGGGCTTGAGAGAGAAACGGATCTTCTGCTATTGATGATGTAGCTCTGCCATGACCCTACGGCATGGGTCCTCAGTGGCCCTGTGGGAAGCCTAGTGTAGGCAACATGGCCTAGCCCACCTATGTTGATGTTTAAGGGGTGCTAGGAACAAAAGAGAAGCTATGGAGACTTTTGCTTATCCCCCTTTCTTCCCTCTTTGGTGGTCTTATTTTTATCCGACGCTCTTAATCTCAACTTATAACCGGAAAATACAGCACCAAAGTGTGAGGGCATTTAGGGGAAAACTGTTATCTGTTTTGGAAGTAATACCAAGGAAGATCAGGGACAAATGCAGAACTGGAAGCAAGGACTAAGGTTGGATTTAGCAGGATTTCCTGAAAGATTGGATGTAGGATGTGAGGAAATGAGATGAACCAAAGATGTCTTCAGGGTCATTGGCCTGAATAACTTGAAGAATAGATTTGCCATTTTCTTGGCTGGGAAGGAGTGCAGAAAGAACAGGTTTGAAAGTGGGGCATGAGGAGTTTCATATGAGACATCAAATACTTGAGATTCCTGTTATCTAACATCTGTCCAAGTAAAAATGTGGAGTTGATTCTGGAGGTGGGGCTGGAAATATAACTGTGGAAGTCATCAGAACATACAAGGGATGTGAAGGCATTACCATGGATGAGATCAAGCAGGTAGTGAGTATTGAGATATAAGAAAAGATCTGAGGTCAAGTACTGGAGCTCTGTAACATTTAGACATTAGGAAATTGAAGAGAAACCAGCAAAGGAGCATGCAAAGGGTTGGCATTGGATTTTGTGGCTCTGTAGTGCAGTGCTCTGGCTCGTTTGGTGACTGAAAGATGCTTGTTCACTGCTTTTCTCTGTGTTTTCACCCGGAGCATCCCTGTGACATTTCTATATAGATATATTTATTTATACTCTAAGTTCTAGGGTACATGTGCACAACGTGCAGGTTTGTTACATATGTATACATGTGCCATGTTAGTGTGCTGCACCCATTAACTCGTCATTTACATTAGCTATATCTCCTAATGCTATCCCACCCCCCTCCCCCCACCCCACAACAGGCCCCAGTGTGTGATGTTCCCCTTCCTGTGTCCAAGTGTTCTCATTGTTCAATTCCCACCTATGAGTGAGAACATGCGGTGTTTGCTTTTTTGTCCTTGCGATAGTTTGCTGAGAATGATGGTTTCCAGCTTCATCCATGTCCCTACAAAGGACATGAACTCATCATTTTTTATGGCTGCGTAGTATTCCATTGTGTATATGTGCCACATTTTCTTAATCCAGTCTATAATTGTTGGACATTTGGGTTGGTTCCAAGTCTTTGCTATTGTGAATAGTGCCACAATAAACATATGTGTGCATGTGTCTTTATAGCAGCATGATTTATTTATTTATTTTTTCCAACTCTTTTTTTATTATACTTTAAATTTTAGGGTACATGTGCACAATGTGCAGGTTTGTTACATATGTATATATATGCCATGTTGGTGTGCTGTACCCATTAACTTGTCATTTACATTAGCTATATCTCCTAATGCTATCCCTCCCACCTCCCCCCCCCCACAACAGGCCCCAGTGTGTGATGTTCCCCTTCCTGTGTCCATGTGTTCTCATTATTCAGTTCCCACCTATGAGTGAGAATGTGCGGTGTTTGACTTTTGTCCTTGCGATAGTTTGCTGAGAATGATAGTTTCCAGCTTCATCCATGTCCCTACAAAGGACATGAACTCATCAATTTTATGGCTGCATAGTATTCCACGGTGTATATGTGCCACATTTTCTTAATCCAGTCTATCATTGTTGGACATTTGGGTTGGTTCCAAGTCTTTGCTATTGTGAATAGTGCCACAATAAACATACATATGCATGTGTCTTTATAGCAGAATGATTTATAATCCTGTGAGTATATACCCAGTAATGGGATGGCTGGGTCAAATGGTAATTCTAGTTCTAGATCCCTGAGGAATTGCCACACTGACTTCCACAATGGTTGAACTAGTTTGCAGTCCCACCAACAGTGTAAAAGTGTTCGTATTTCTCCACATCCTCTCCAGCACCTGTTGTTTCCTGACTTTTTAATGATCGCCATTCTAACTGGTGTGAGATAGTATCTCATTATGGTTTTGATTTGCATTTCTCTGATGGCCAGTGATGATGAGCATTTTTTCATGTGTCTGTTGGCTGCATAAATGTGTTCTTTTGAGAAGTGTCTGTTCAAATCCTTTGCCCACTTTTTGATGGGGTTGTTTGTTTTCTTCTTATAATTTGTTTGAGTTCATTGTAGATTCTGGATATTAGCCCTTTGTCAGATGAGTAAATTGCAAAAATTTTCTCCCATTCTGTAAGTTGCCTGTTCACTCTGATGGTAGTTTCTTTTGCTGTGCAGAAGCTCTTTAGTTTAATTAGATCCCATTTGTCAATTTTGGGTTTTGTTGCCATTGCTTTTGGTGTTTTAGACATGAAGTCTTTGCCCATGCCTATGTCCTGAATGGTAATGCCTAGGTTTTCTTCTAGGGTTTTTATGGTTTTATGTCTGACATTTAAGTCTTTATTCCATCTTGAATTAATTTTTGCATAAGGTTCCTCATACATTCCTGTTGTGCTTTCACCCTCTACTCTCTGGTTCTCACCCTGTTCTCATATATCCAAGGAAGATGATACACTCTAATTAGAAACCACAGCTGAACTCAGCTCATTATTTTCAAAATCTTTCGTCTCCATTAGGTAAAAATCATTGCAGTCTGTTTATTCAATATGTTTTCTTTTCCACTTAAATTCTGTTCATGCAGAGACTGATTCCTGGGAACATCAATGTGCTGGCAACTTTGACTTTGTAATTTCCCTTTTGTTGCCCCACTCAACTGCATGGCTGATCTCCATTCATTTGTTCACTTCCAGAGCCTACTGTTGGCAATCTGATTTTTCTTCATAGTTTCCCATTAAAATTCACTAGAGATGCTTTTGATTTACTTATTTCTTCCCTGGCAGGGTAGAGTTGCTTGTTCCAGATCACCTCATAGCAAACTGGACCATTCTCAAGTAAACTGCTCATCCCTGGTGCAGTTATCAGCAGGGAGGCATCTGCAGCATTAACAGTGATTGACCCGTATAGTGATGTTTAATATGTGATAATGTTACTAGCAGCAAACAAAATAGCACTTGTAAACACAGTTGTTTACTCATACTTACATGTATAGGTTTGGACTTGAGGGGTAAAATAGCAAAATAGAGCAAAATTACCCAACTCCCCTGCTAATAAAACCTAAGGAAATGAATAAAATGACCCGATAAAATTATACCAGCATAACTACAGTAAGGAAGAGCTACAACTTCATGCCATTTTCTCTGAGTAGCAGCTAGGAGGAAAGAAAAGAAGAGAAAGATGAAGGAGGAGGAAAAGGAAAGGGTCGCGGAGGAGGAGAAGAGAATGAGAGAGAACATGAATATTCTAGGCTCATCCCTTAAGACTGTCTTCTGGAAGAAGTTAAGAAGAAATAAACTTGGAAAAACAACTAAACCGTATACTCAAATTCCCCAATCTGTGAAGTCTGTGGCCAAAGGGCTGTGCAGAGCCCTGGAAAGTGATAAGAACCACTCATGTATAGAAGCCACTTGTTCCAGAGGCAAAATAATCCACTAGATCTCACCATTTTTATTTTTTTCAGCTGAGAAGGCTTGAGAGTGAAGGCAAAATGTCATACCTTCTGAAAATGAATCATCTCCCATTCTGCTACAAAAATGTAGCATAATGAAAATATGAAGAGACAAAAACAGAAGCTTCAAGAGTACAGGAAGCTCAGGATAAAGAGGGGTGTCGAAAGCCCCAGGAGTTGTCCTATTCGCCCATACAGAGAACCAAAACCAACAGGAGGACATTGACTTCTCCCTCACCTGGAGTCAGTGGAGTGGGAATGATGGCTGGAGAGAGGCCAGTGAATTTGGGGAAGTGAACACTTAGGACTGATTAGTTCTGGCTGCAATAAAGATTTCCTGAATCTACCTGAATTGAAGAAATATCTGAAGCCTGATATTTCAAGCATAATTGCCCATACACAGCCTCAGCTAATACTTCTCTCCCTGTACCCCTCTCCTCATACTGAAACAGTAAAACACAGAGAAGAAAACCTCGTTGATAAATTGAAAAAGGGCGCTAATGAGTGGGATGAGATATCTGGAATAATTCTCTGCCCCTGTATTAGAAAGAATAAAAGATCTAGATAATAATGTTAAAAGTGGAAATTTTGGCAACTGTGGAACCAGTCTAGAAAGAAATTAGTTCAAATTAAAACAGGTAATGAGAGGACCCCAAGAATAATATCTATGAGAGTAAGAATCAAATGGTTTCTGGGCAATTGATGGTTTAAAGAAAGAACATCTGTAGGATAGTAAGAAGGGTTTATTCTAAATGATAAGTGTAATGTGTGAGAATCTGGAAGCTACTTGAGATAGAAGAAAGAAAGAATATATTTATTTTCCCAGTGAGACATGTGAAAAATAGTCAGAAAATCTCAGCAAAAACAAAACCAAACCAAAAATTGTATTAAAAAAACAATGGCTCAAATAACGTGAGTTAAATTGGCCCAGATTCTGAGCAATTAATGGAAAGTAAGGAAGGTTCCATTTAATCTTGACCATTTACTGTCTAATAGAGTCTTGGAGGGGGAAGTATAATTTTAGAACATTACCTGGCCCAAGAGTGAGCAATGTTTTCATAGGAAACATTGACTATCAACATATTGATTATCAACCTGCTGAGAAGCACGGATGACCCAATTATGATAGAAAAACAAAATGTAAATATTGTCAAACTTGAGGATATAAATGTATACATGACACAAGATGGAAAATGAAAGCAGAGAGAAGAGGTGACCTGACAAGTGGCAATGGTAATACCTTCATCTCACACTGGAAGGGGTCAAGTCTTTCTAGTTTGATGGAAAAAGAAATCGAGATTTACATACAAATTTGGGAGTGGTTAAGGGAAGTGGGGAGTGATGTTGTGCCTGAATGAAATCTTCACATATCATAGCACAAGTCTATGTCTAAAGTGGATAAATCAAGAAATCCTAAATAGGGATAGGCATAACGCCATCAGAAGTGAAAACAAAAAATTCCTGTCTCATTACTTATACCAAAATAAATTTCAGATTTAAACTGATTTAAACAGCCAATTCAGGTTCAACATGTTTAAAATAATAAAGCAAGGAAAGTGTCAAACTACTGCATAAAACCACGGGTAAATTTATGTCTAATCATGCAGTGAGAGAAGTCTTTTTAAGCAAAATAAAAACACTTAAAAGGAATGACAAATTAGACCACACTGAAATTTAAAACTGATCTTTGCAAAAATATAAGAAATGTATAGGGGAAAATGCACTGAACATACGTGGCAGATAAAAGATGGGTTTTCTTCTTTGTAAAGAGTTGGTGGAAACCAATAAAGAAAATAAAACGGTCAACAGGGCAGAAAAATGGAATAACATGCGAATAAGTAGTTCAGAGAAACAACTTCCTCTCTGCCTTCTTTCCACTGAAACTCTACTCCTGTGCATTACTGAGGTCAGTTGCTTCATTTTCCCAAAACTGTTCTTGATTTACCCAAGAGGACTAAATTGGCTCTTCTCTGTTGCCCCTCAGTAGTTTAACCATATTTTGCTTACACACCAAAGTTACTATTCTTCCCTTTCTTTTTATTTTCTTTTTTCTTTTGAGATGGGATCTTGCTCTGTTGTCCAGGCTGGAGTGCAGTGGCACAATCTCAGCTCACTGAAACCTCCGCCTCCCAGGTTCAAGCGATTCTTCTTCCTCAGCCTCCCGAGTAGCTGGGATTACAGGTGACCATCACCACACCTGGCTAATTTTTGTATTTTTAGTAGAGACGGGGTTTCACCATGTTGGCCAGGCTGGTCTGGAACTCCTGACCTCAAGTGATCTGCCCGCCTTGGCCTCCCAAGGTGCTGGGATTACAGGCGTGAGCCATCACGCCCAGCCAGTATTCTTCCTTTCTGAGAATTGATCCTGTTCATCTTTTTCTTCCCCTCTCAATTATACAATTCTTAAGGGAAGAAACTATGTCTTACTCCACTCAATCCCCAATGCATCAAACCTTTAGTAACCACTAATAATCCTTGTTTGAATAAATAAAGAGCACAGGCCCTACAGACAATGTAAGTCAGTAAGTGCACTTGAGTCACTATCTCAAGCACACTACCATTTGAATTTAAATTTCTGGATAAAAATCTCCACAAAACTGATAAGGCACCCTTCAAGCAGGACACAAGTTAATTTTCAGCCTCTAATAGAAGTATTTGTTGGCACTACCTTTCATTGGTTTATTCATTTCAGCAGCCATAAACACACAGATCCCATTGTCACAGAAAGCCTTGTTCACAAATATAATTTAGTGCATCTCACAATATGAGCTTGCAGGTGGTTGAGCTGTGTGGAAATTAGATTTTTTGTTCTCCCGAGACTCTGAAATGAAAAGAGGATAACCCCAGTGCTCTTGCCCACATCGCTTATCTCACAACAACAGATTACAATCCCATAACTCCACGTTCCCAAGCATCTACTGTGTTGATCAAATGTAATGCAACAGATGAAAAAACATCAGCTGGTTCATGCCCAAGACAGCTGAAAGGTGCACTTACATTTTTAGTCTCCAGATACCAAAATAAATCTGTTGGGCTTAATCATGAGTTGTCCTGCTACTTTTGGGGAAAGAAAGCCATGGCCAATGAAATTTCTTTTATACTGGCAGGCATTTTGACTCTTCACCTATTGCTGTTGAATCTCCAGGATATGTACATGTTTTCACACTGATACCTTCATTGAAGAAAATACAGCAATCTGATATTTTTATGTGAATCATCTTTGGAATTCGTGTTCCTCACCTTTGGATACAATAAATATTCAAGAGAAAAAAAATACAGGAAAAAAATAATTGCCCTCAATGATGAGTTCTGAAATACTTATAAGGATAAGTGATGTGTTGAAAAATTCTCAAAAGCAATTTTAGAAGGAATAATTTTTGCAGAGAGTGGCTGTCTCTTGGGCACCATGGCAAGAAAAATAGTATATTGCCCTTGGTGATGCTGGGGTCAAGTATCAATACAACATGCTTCATATTTTCATGAACAAAACACTTCTTCATAAGGTAATGAGATTATAGAAAAATCAACTCAAGGTAAAAATAATTACTTTGCACATGGACAAAGGATAAGTGGAAGAACTTATCTTCTAGTTTGTGGTTCATTTAACAATTAATTGCTCCTTTTTCAAATAGGTCCACTGTGTTCTGGGCCTTGAACAGTGTACCTCTAAGAAAGCTTGTTATCCTTACTGAAGGAAATTACAGTTAGGTCGCTTCTCAGCCTTTTGGCTAAGATCAAGTGTGAAAATTATACTTAGATTACTATGTAATTAGGCCTGGTGGATCCTGGGTAGACTTCACTGAATGCAGGATGCAATATTTGGAAAAGTACTTACTTTGGAGTCCTAATGCCTGGGTGTTACTTCTATTAGTGCCAGAAATTAATAGCGTGACTTTGGGATAATCACTTAACATCTTTGAGCCTCATTTTCCTTATCTTCAAAAAAAAAAAAAAAAGAAGGAATCAGATTAAATCATCTTTACCAGATTAGGTCTATCTTTAGGTCCCCCAGTGTAACTGGGTTTCTGTCTTGGTCTCAGTCCATCTTTGCATTATCCTGGACTTTATTTATTGGAATCCCAATATCTGAGAATTCAATTTATGTCTTTATTGTACTGAAGTCTATAAAGATGTTTTTAAAGAGTCACTAGACTCCAGTGGGGCAACTTGCTCCAGATATCATCATAGTTTCATTAAAAAGTATTTATTGACTACTAATGTGTATAGGATACATGAGTTGGAGACTCACAGATACACATATATTTAATTAGAAAAATATGTAAGAATGAAACTAGCCAAAGATCTTGGCAGAAAGTGTATGAGATTTTTAGATTGGCTGGCCTTTGTTGGAATGCTCTATTTTTTATTTTTTGTTTGTTTGTTTGTTTGTTTGTTTGGTCTTGGCTTCTTCCATGATCTTGACCCTGTGCCTTGAAACTTTTTTTAAATCATGAAAAATGTGTTTGTCTTCAAGCTGTCCAGTGTAGCAATGTCACTTAGAAATATTTCTTTTTTAAAGAGTCCCATGTTTTTAATATGATAGCTAAAATAATATGATAGAAAGGTACCATAAAAATAAAATTAAGGTTATTGTTCTTTTATATGCCTTAGACAAGTGTAATTCACTATAAAAATAAGTTTCTCTTAGCAGCAGAAACAAAGAAAAACTAATCTGTTGAAAATGTTGGATAGCTTGCTGAAAGGAAAAAAATTAACGGCAAAAACCAAAGATCTTGAATTTGTTTCTAATTTGCTCAACAGCATTTACTGCGAACAAAACTAATTTTAATTCAGGGTAATTATTTTCTTATTCCACATCAAATAGTTAAATATCACATTTTTAAGATCTTTATTCTCGTATCTTTCCTATGTGTTGAATCAAGACTGTTCTTGCCCTGATCAGATAAAAATCAATAATATTGAGATCAAAGTCTTCAAACATCACATGCTAATTTGAAGTTGTATGCAAGCCTAAAGCTAGTGTGTAATACCTTTGTTCTTTTCCTCTTAGGCATTTATGTCCATGTTCCAGATCCTCACCCAGGAAGGATGGGTGGACGTAATGGACCAAACTCTAAATGCTGTGGGACATATGTGGGCACCCGTGGTTGCCATCTATTTCATTCTCTATCATCTTTTTGCCACTCTGGTGAGTTCAGCATTTTTTTTCAATTATATCTTGGAATTTATAATGGGATGAACATCAACAGATATTTGGCCTATTGTCAATTTCAAAATGGGAGCTGAAGGACTAATGCAGACTAGTCTGGTTGGATGAGATCCCTCCTTCCATTCTAAGTTTCTGCACATCAAAGAACTGCTTGATTTGTTAAGTTAGATATTTTCTCCATCAGGTACTAGTGTTTGCAAGAGGGAAAACAAGACAGAACAAAATGAAAATCTCACATTTACATACCAATTTAAGTATCCCCAAGCATTCACACCTAGATGATCTCAGGATCAAACCGGAACTCCATTATTATTTTTTTTCTCATGTAGAGACACTGTCTTCAGTTTCACTGCATCCTCTTCACAGCTGTAATTAAACTGAAGACAGAAGCTATAGACCTCAGGGTGCAGTCAGTTAATTAGAAATCAGCACAGTGTTTTTGTGCTATGTGCGACTGGAAAAAAACACATGAAAAAAATAAAACACATTGCTGCAAATATTGTAAAAGCACAAGAAACCTGAATACCAAAGTCCAGTAAGAACCGACTTCTGTCACACAAGCAGATTTTTCTCTTCAATATACTTCCATTAAAAACAAAGAAAAAATGTTATGAAATGCAGCCTGTGACTTACTAAGGAAGGTAATACCAAATGCTCATCTCTATGTAATAAATTTGTTCATATTTAAGAAGCAAACCTGAGTTCTAACATCACGTTAGAAGTTCCAAGTTGAGGACTCAAATGTTTCCCTTTATCAGGAACACAAGAAATAAATACAACTGCTACTATTGTTTTTGGCAATATGTCTTACAGTTACAAAATATCTTACAATATTATTGCTAATCTTTGGAACACCCGATTAGATAGTATTCCCAGTTAACAGATGATAAAACTGAGACTCAGAAGAGTTTAGCAATTTATCTGATGTCACATGGAATGTAAATATGACCAGAGTGTTCCCAGGTCTGTCTGATCTAGATTTGGTCCTTAGTCTTGCAGCTAATTATTATTGCTTCCCGGGATAATGAAGTTTAAAGTTGTCTGAAAAAAATGTCTTTGTCAAATCAAACTTCTGCCAAAGAATCACTCACATCAAACAAATTACATATAATCTCTAAGGTCAGTTTTAATTCTAAATATCTATGAATGAAATAAGTCCTTGATAAACTAGATATAACTTAGAAGTTGTGTTTGCTATAGACAGACAGAGGCTTTCAAAACTAAGACATGTCCACCAAAAAGTTAATGAGAATTCATTGTTACGTGGTGTGAAGTCATGGGCTCAAACAGTAGAACTACATAGACATAGTTTTGGCCTTTTTATACGTGGAGTTGACTTTTAAAACATTCACGAAAGATAGGAACATTGTGCAATAGGAATGGAAGCCTGGCTTGCAAAGCTGAATCTGGCTGTGCTGGTGTTTGCACAACACTTAGCCCTGGGGTCTTTGCATCTTCCCTTCCAGGACCTTTAAGCCTGTGCCATTTATTCATTCATCCATGCATTTACACATCATTTATGCGTTCAGCTAAGTTTATTAAGCTACTTGTGTTTAAGTTACTCTAAAACTATGGAATTGCTCAGACTGTTGATTGTGGGTTAAATGCAGGATAGATTTCACTGAAATCATCTATGTCAGGGAATATCAATCTAATTATTTTATAGTAATCAACCTAATCGTTTTCCTAATAAAACAACAAAATGGTTTACTTTCCTCACTGAAAATGTTTCACACGCAGATATACGTTTGATTCTTAAATCAGAGACACAAAAAATGAAAGCTGGAAGAAAAAACTAGCCTATTAAATTATTTAGTAAAGTAATATTTTTTCAAGTGAAAATTCTACTGGGGTCACTAATATAATAAAATAAAATTTTATAACTGGTATATAGCCTTCTTGGGCAATCTAAATCTTCTTTATGGGCTAAAATATGGCATTGGTTATAGAACACTTAAAGTTCATCCAAGGACTCCTGGGGTTCACCTGAGGCTTTAGGAATCCACAGAGCACAAGATGAAAACCAATCTCTAATTCTACTCTTTCCACTTACTGATTTAAGTATCTACCCAAAACATCTGTTCTAACTTTTTTATTGCAATTTTCAAACAACAGTTATAAGTTAAAACTGAAAATTGAAATAACTTGTTCTTTTATTCACACTTTTTAAAAGTCTGTAAGGCAATTGAGAATTCAGAAGTCTACATGTTAACGAGAACAGTTTGGTAAATGCGGTGTCGTACAAGACTATGAAATTGGGGGGGCAAAAATCCAGATTCAGGTTCTAGCTCTGCTGGTCACTCGATATCTGATTTCTGAAGACTCACATAACTTCCCTGATCTCTCTGTTGTTTGTATTGGAAAGTGAGGATAATAATTCACAATACACCCAGTTTCCAAGGTTGTCATGTATCTGCGAGTTAACCCTGTATTTCTGAGGATGTTTTAGAGCACCAGCACTGAGCCCCTTTAAATGTAGATAAGACGGTTTGTGCATTTAAAGCCATATATTAATAAATGTTAAATTTATATTATGTTCAGATATTTTTAATTTATGCAATTTATTAGGGTATCATTTATGCCCCTTCCTGAATTAATTTCCACTCTTCTTGTTTCTCTCCTTCCCTATACCTCTTCTCCCAGACAATGACTATGATAATTTTAATATAAATTCATTTTCCAATTTTTAGAACATATTTCACTAAATTTAACATTCTGTCATTCAGTAGAAGACTCAGTTTGTGTAACACTAAAGAGAAAAACAATTAAACTATACACATAGAGGATAAGGTGCATCCCTACTTCAGAGTTTTTAAAAGGTGAAAGTAAATGTGCATCTTAAAATCAATGAAATGCAGAGGTTTCCCACACATATATGCATCCATTAAAAATATAGTATTTAGGGCCAGCACGGTGGCTCATGCCTGTAATCCCAGCACTTTGGGAGGCTGAGGCAGGTGGATCACCTGAGGTCAGGAGTTAAAGATCAGCCTGGCCAACATGGTGAAACCCTATCTCTACTAAAAATACAAAATATTAGCCAGGCATGGTGGTGAGCACCTGTAAGCCCAGCTACTCAGGATACTGAGGCAGGAGAATCACTTGAATCTGGGAGGTGGGGGTTGCAGTGAGCCGAGATCATGCTGTTGCACCCCAGCCTGGGCAACAACAGTGAAACTCCATCTCAAAAAAATATATATATATACACACACACAGACACACACACACACACACGTGTGTGTGTGTATATATGTGTATATATGTATATATGTGTATATATGTATATATGTGTGTATATATGTATATATATGTGTGTGTATATATGTATATATATGTGTGTGTATATATATGTATACATATAGTATTTTAAACTTAAGGTTACCATCTAAATACATTTTATGCCCAAAATTCTGAAGATTAATATTAAGTTTTCTTAGTTTGCAAAGCACTGCTCCAGTCAACTGATGGCCATCCCTAGGGGAGTGGTCTGGTAATACATACTTCTCTCCCTATAAGTCCATGCTGGGGCCAAGTTATACATGGTCATGTGTTTCCCTCCTTATCAATTATTTGTGGCAGCAATTTTTAGAACAAATGGTATCAAACTCAACATATATTCTGCAGTTAAATTTTTCACTGGCTATTTTTTTCTGAGATCTTTTTATCTTACTCCACATGAAGCTAATTTGGTCATTGTTATAGAGAGCCATATGGTACTCCGCGGACTGTGAATATGCCATATTTGTTTATCAGTTCCCTTTCTGATGGCTATTTAGGCTGTTTTCCAACGTTGTACTTTTATAATGCTGCAATACATTTATGTATCGTGCCCACTTATGTGAATTTCTCTAGGATATATGTCCGAAAGTAGAATGCTTGGATCTTAGGTACTGCCCAAATTGCTCTATACCAGGGAGCTGCAAGCCCAGATACCAAATCCAGCCCACCACCTGTATTATACAACCTGTGAGCTAAAAATGGTTTCTATAATTTAGTGGTTATACAAGTACCCACAGAATATCCTCAGTATTGCCTCATGACCCTCAACGTCTAAAATGTTTACTGTCTGGACCTTTAAGAAAACACTGTGGACTCCTGCTGTATAGATAAATTGTGCTAATTTACCCTCCCAAGTGCAATAGTTGAGAATTCCTGTGTTCTTACACTCTTACTTAGACGTCACATTGTTTGACATGTGAGGTTTTGGCAATCTTATGAGTGAACACTGGTATCAATTGGGCTTGCATTTTTGCATTTCCATAATTATTAATAAGGGAGCACCTCTTACTATGTTTATTGACCATCTTTTTTGTGACGCAATTGTTTGTTTTACCTATTTTCCTAAAAACTAATTTGTCTTAACTCATTTATTGGATATTTATTGGATATTAATCTCTTGACTATTACATGTGTTGCGAATATCCTCTCTTAGGCAGTATTTTGTCTTCCAGTTTGTCTGTGATGTCTTTTGACATTCTATATATTTTTATTTCATTTTTAGTTAACAAATAATAATTGTATATATAGTAGTCCTCGTTTGTCCCCGAGGGAAACTTTCCAAGATTCCCAGTAGATACCTGAAACCATGGATAGTACAGAACCCTATATATACTATGTTTTTTCTTATACATACATAACTTTGATAAAGTTTAATTTATAAATGAGGCATAGTAAGAAATTAACAACAATAATAACAAAATAGAACAGTTATGACAATATGCTATAATAAAAGTTATGTGAATACGCATTCTCTCTCTGTCTCCATCTCTCCTTTTCAAAATGTCTTAATATTTTCAGGCTGTGGCTGACCACAGGGAACTGAAACTACAGAAAGTGAGACAGTGGATAAGGGGGGGCCTACTGTATTTATGGGGCACAACGTGATGTTTTGATACACGCATACATTGTGGAATGATCAAATTAGGTCAAAACTATCGGTTTTTGACTGATGGTCTGTATTTATTTTGACCTCATGCTTAAGGAATTCTTTCCCACCTGAGGTAATACAAATATTCTCCTATATCTTCTTCTAATTGTTTATAATTTTTGCTTTTCACCTTTAAGTCTTTAGCTCATCTCTACTTACTAGTTAGATATAGCATAAGCTAAATGAAATATACTGTTTAAATAAAACTCAAATCAATTTTTCTCAGATTTATATGAGAAACTGCAAGCTTTAGAATATTTATTTGATTTATCTGATTATGAAGTCTAACACAAAAAAGGTAAACTGTTCAAACTTTTAAATTTCTAAATTATTTTTAAATGATACATAATTTAATAAGAGGGAACACTGTATAACCAAATTAAAACAAAGATTATCACTTCTATACTACCCAAAAAAAGTCTAATACTGAAGTCACTTCCCCAGTTCACAAAAAATTTTGCTTAAAACATGATCAGCAGTTGTTTTTCTTTTCCTTTATACCCTTAGACTAACAGTTACTGTAATGGGCTTTATGAAGTGAGTTCAATTTGATTTCATACAGTTTTACTGAACCTCTACTACCACGTGCAGGTACTAACCTACGTCCTGGCCAAAGTGGGAAAGAGCTTAATTCATGTCCTCTTAGGGGCTACAAATAATTGGAAATTAGCCATAACGAACACAGACAGGCTAACCAACAAACAAATGAAACCGGTGGTTCCAAGGCCTGAAGATGCAAATGGTAAGAGAGGCATGTGTACATTGCTACTTGCTATGTGATCAATAAACATCCGCTTCCCAATTGTTCCCAATCTGCCTTATGAGAAATATCAAAAGTAGTGGCAGTGAAACAGCTGGAGATAGTCTGTGGGCTAACATATAAACACATGCGTGAGGGTGACAGGTCTGTGTTACACACACATTGCATGCCCCTAAAAACTAAACTTCACAAGTTAAAATATTCCATAAGCCTGTCTTTAGAGCTGAACTTACCTTAAAATGAGCATTTTTGTTTAATTGTATGTTTCCTTTTACAAAATGCTACAATGCATTTTAACCCAAATGGGTGAGAAGGAAAAAAAAAAGTAGTCTGTGTAAACATACAGGCTCTGATGTGTCTTTGTTCACACCGAACAGTGGTGCCATACAACTTGGTGAGTTCCTGATTTAGTCTTCCCAGGGACAGGCATGTGCCAAGCAGCGAAAAATAAAATGTGTGGTTGCAGCTTGTTCTGGAATAAAGAACAGCAGGCTATTTCATCACCCCTGGGGGCACCAATTTTCAGCCCACAATGAAAATCAAGCTGAAGTATATAGCAAATGCATATTCATAACCTCCACGTATTGTCCCTTTCAAACATCTCTCTCTTCCGCCAGGTATGTATTCTGTATTTCTGTCCTGACTGATTGCAGTTTATTGAATGCTTGTTAAATTCATCTTTTTCCCCACCTTTGCCAATGATTTGGGGATAAGGACTATGGAAGACCTAACAAGTTGAAAGACTCCATTTTTCCTGCAATGTTTTTCTGTCTATTACTGTTTCAAAGGAAAGCCCTGTGATGTGAATACTGAGAAGAGAGAAAATGTAATTAAGCGTTCATTGTGGGTAGTCTTTTTGTTACCTTTGAAGTGCTGAAATTAACACAGCAATCTCTTGATTTTGCCTCGGTAGTGGCAGCTTGCTGAGAATAGTCATATTTTGCTGACACAAATGGGCATTCCAAAGTGTAAATTAAATAACTTGATTGTATAGAATTCATTTAAAAGTGCATCTGTGTTGAACGTATCCCATTTTACACTGCGCTGATTACATTTGACTTTTTGTTGACCCATATAAAAAGTGAAATTGTTTCATACCACAGGCGGCAAGACAGCTTAGGATAGGGTGATTATAAATGGTAAAAAGGAAAAGAAAAACACAAGAGTGTGGGACATTGATTCCTGCTGTGTTTCTAGTGTATATTTGAAAATAATTTAAAGATAGAAATTATTAATAAAGTTCACAGCAAAGAAGAAAATAAGATTAAAGGTGAAATTTCAGCTAAAGGGACATCTTTAAGCTATATAAAAGGAAAAAATCATAAAATTAAACTTTATAAAAAGATAGAAAAATGAAAAGGGAAAGCTATATAGGGTAAGGTCATGGCTATCTGCAGAGTCAGAGAGAATGTAAAATAGGATATGTTGCTACAGGGAGAGAAATTTTCAACCAGAAAATCCATTGTGAATGACAAGGCTGCCCTCTTGCAAAAATAAATCACACTTTTCAGCTGTTTGAATCATGATAATCCAAAAGTCTTATTCTGAGGGAATGAGAACTACATTATGTTAGACAAAATGATCTGCATCACAACAAAATTGGAAGAAATAATTATACTTGTAAATGCAACTATTTCAGTAATTTATTGAATTTGACTGAAATTCATTGTAGTTAAACAGAAAAAAAATAAATATATCTGTGGTCACATGTATAAAACTTAAACAGAGCAAATAACTACCACAGCATTAACTGAAGTGAATCTGGGCTGTTTCAGAGGAGAAAAAGAAAAAGGAGGTATTAGAGAAAGAGGAGCGTCATAAAGAATATTAGAGAAATCAAACGCCTGTGAGACCCTGGTCCAGGTACCAGTTTGAACCTGGAAAATTACGCTTTTGAAATCCACTAAGCTGAAAGGTCAAAATTCTATTATGTCATTCATAAATATTCTGAGAGAGACTTCCCAGACTTCAGCAGGCCTGATAATGTGGCATTTTCCACACTGAATGCATTGTCAATGCTAAACATACCTTAGCAATGGGCATTATAATCTGAGGGAAATAAAGAATTAGATATCTGAAATACATTGTTATTCTCCACTTTTTCATTGACATCACTGATTCATAATGTATCAATATCGATCATAAAATTAAAAAGTGGATACATACATCAGCTGTATATTACACAGTAGAACAAATGCTGTGTTGCATATTAATATGATCAAATGCTATAGACCTGTTAAAAGTGCCAAATAGTAAATGCATGAAAAAATAGATATTTGGCTTTCTTTTTTACAGCATTGTACAAACTAAACACCACTGTGTTGAAAGCATACATGTACTTAGTTAGCAGGGTTCAAGAGGAGATGAAGGGTGGTGTCATTAGCCTTTTTCCCCTGAAATTATATCATTAAAAAAAATAGGGACATAGTATATCCTGTTGCATTATAAATTGAAATATCGGGCCAGGTGTGGTGGCTCCCCCTATAATCCCAGCACTTTGGGACGCCGAGGCGGGTGGATCACCTGAGGTCGGGAATTCCAGACCAGCCTGATCAACATGGTAAAACCCTGTGTCTACTAAACACACAAAAATTAGCCTGGTGTGGTGGCAGGCACCTAAAATCCCAGCTACTTCGGAGGCTGAAGCAGGAGAATCACTTGAACCCGGGAGGTAGAGGTTGCAGTGAGCTGAGATCGCACCACTGCACTCCAGCCTGGGTGACAGAGAGAGACTCTGCCTCAATCAATCAATCAATCAATAGAAATATCACATAAATCTAAATATTAAGAAATAAATAATGCAAAGCAAATTAGTTGCATAATTTAGAACAGTCAAAGCACAAAGGTAAAAGTGTTTTATACATATGATGACACTCTTGTGATTCAATGTGGCAAGTCCCTGTAAAATTCCTTTATTACATCAATACCGTTTTAATATGAACCTGTAAATCACATTTAGTGGCTATAGAAAAACCTTTTGGCACAGCAACATGTGGCAGTGTAGGTAAACATTAGCTGAAGGTAATACGCAGACATCGCTGTAATGGGTTCTGATTACTAATGAGCATTACCTCAGCTTTCTGTAAAAACAGAACAAATGAGAACACTCAGAGAACTGAAAAATGGTTCTTCCTTTCAGAATGAGGGCTTGTCACCCACTCCCATGACTTTCCATACCATGTGTTGGCAAGTGTCTGACACCCAGGTCGACCTGCTCTTTCAGTCCAAATCCACATTGCACTGGGTTTGTAGGAAAATACTGTATCATTGATAACATAAATTAAATATGATGGACACCAAGCTGCCATTCTTCCTTCACTTCTACCCTTTATCGCAGTGGTTATTGTCACCTTATTAGAGTCTGTGAGAAAAGAACCGCAAAGTCATTCTCACCTCCTGGCAATCAGCTACAGACTCACCCTGCACCTCCTGAATCTTCTGTTTCCATTGCAAAGACACAGCCAAAGCCTTCGGTCAGACTTCAGTCATCTCTCACCCGGAGTGCCAGTTGCCACCTTATCACAGTGCCCTACATGCCAGGGACAGTTTGATGAGGATCAATCTGAAAGTCCACATTCAAATGGGGCTTCGGCGGAAACCAATCCCCCCACCACACACGTACATCTTGAACCAGCTTCTGTTTTGTAAGTTTGTGCTTTTGTCATGCCACTGTCAAATTAATTGAAAAATGATGCCTAAACAAAGATATTTGCTGAATAAAATTAGGTTTATGCTACTTTCAAGCAAACTTCAAACTTTATTATATTATTCTTAAATTTGTTGCCTCCCCAAGAGTTTGTTCTAATTCTGTAAGTTTGGGCCTTCCTGTTGTGAAGTCACGCAGCATTTTCCCAGAGAACCAAAGCTCTTCCTTTAGGAGTCTTGTCTTCTCCTATCCACAGCAAATATCAAACGCATCTGCCGTGAGGAGTCAGTGCAGCTGGCATGCCGTGGCTCTCTCTGTCCTGCTCTGAGGGTGGCTTTTCTCTGTTTATCCCAAGGAAAAAGTATATAGCAGTTTCTTGTTTAACCAATGTAAGAAAACATTACATATCTTTTTTTTTTTTTTTTTTTGAGATGGAGTCTCGCTCTGTTGCCCAGGCTGGAGTACAGTGGCACGATCTCGGCTCACTGCAAGCTCCGCCTCCCGGGTTCACACCATTCTCCTGCCTCAGCCTCCAGAGTAGCTGGGACTACAGGCACCCGCCACCACGCCCGGCTAATTTTTTTGTACTTTTAATAGAAACGGGGTTTCACCATGTTAGCCAGGATGGTCTCGATCTCCTGACCTCGTGATCTGCCGGCCTTGGCCTCCCAAAGTGCTCGGATTACAGGCGTGAGCCACTGCGCCCGGCCAGAAAACATTATATATCTAATAACATTTTGTCAAACTGCACTTAACCTTGTCTAGTTACTATTTCAGTGAGCCAGTTTATTTTTTTGTTTTGTTTGTTTTTAGTTTTTGGAGACAGGGACTTGCTCTGCCGTCCAGGCCTAGAGTGCAGTGGCACATTCACAGCTCACTGCAGCCTCGACCTCCCAGGCTCAAGAAATCCTCCCACCTCAGCCTCCTCCCAAGTAGCTGGGGCCACAGGCATGCACCACCATGCCTGACTAATTTTTTTTTTTTTTTTTTTTTGAGAGACGGGGTTGCCCAGGCTGGTCTCAAATTCCTGGGGTCAAGCAATCCTGCCTCAGCTTCCCAAACTGCTAGGATTACAGGCATGAGTCACCATGCCCAGCTGAGCCAGTTTAAACTTGCTGCATTACATGCATTGAAAACAAAAACACACACAAAAAAAACCCCAGAACTTTTAAAAGGAAAAATTTAGCAGAAAGAAACTGATGTCATCACTTTGTGATTATTCCAGCCTCCCTCTCTTATCCGTGACCTCTGTGGCACTCAAGACGCCTGTCCATCCTGCCTTCCTCTCCAGCCTCCAAACCCTCTGCCTGGAAGCCAGACTGTGGCCAGACTTACTCACCAGGCCCTGACCACGCCACCTGGAATGCGTTCCTCACAGCTCTCTTCCAAAATCAGTCTTCTCCTTGGCATCTGCGTGGCTTGGGAGAGCATCCTTGGCTCTCTGTCATTGTCTCACAATCTTCAATAAATAGTGTTCAGAAAGTGCCCCCCTGGCCCATGTGCCCAGATGGGCTCTCCAAGTCTAAATGCTTCAAAATGGTACAGAACTAAATGTGTGAATTTATGATGGGGCTTCATTTCTGGTCCTCCTTCTTCACACTTGCGTGGCCGCCCTTCCCATCTACTCTCCAATTTTCTTTCACGTTTCTGCTTTCTGAGAAGAAATAAGACTGATTTCTGGGATGGAGCATGAGAGAGACAGATGCAGAGAGAGAGAGAGAGAGACAAAGCGTGTTTCCGTGGGAGATGCCCACACACCTCACTTGGGAGCATCGGCAGTGTTGGTACCCACACAGGTGTGTTTTGACATCCAAGACTTGACCCTAATTCTTCTTGGAACCTGATGGGGAAAGAACCTTGCTGGGGGCCCCACATGGGCCAGGGGCAGCCAGGGCAGAGTTGGGCAGCTGCCTGAGAGTTCTCGGTGGAGAGGCCCGGAATATCCCGCAAGAACAAGTCTCCGTTAGTTCCAAGTGGAATGACAGCCCTTTCCCTGAGTTGAGAGCTAATACATGTGTTGTGGGAACAACAGCCCAAGCCAAAGACCACGTGGAGGCTCACACCTGTAATCCTAGCACTTTGGGAGGCCAAGATCCACGTCTCATGAGCTCAGGAGTTCAAGACCAGCCTGGTCAACGTTGTCTCTACAAAAAAAAAAAAAAAAAAAAAAAGTAGCCAGGCATGGTGGTAGGTGCCTGTAGTCCCAGCTACTTGGGAGGCTGAGGTGGGAGGATCGCTTGAGCCCAGGAGGTGGAGGCTGCATGAGTTGAGATCACACCACTGCACTCCAGCCTGGGTGACAATGTGAGACCCTGTCTCAAAAAAAAAAAAAAAAAAAAAGACCAGGTGGAGAGTATAGCGGATTAAATGGGCCCCTACAAAAGATAGGACCATGGCTTAACCCACAGAACCTATGAACACGACCTTATTGGAAAAAGAGTCTTTGCAGATGTAATTAAATTAAGGATCTTGTGATGAGATCATCCTGGATTATCTGGGTGGGCCCTAAGTCCAATGACAAGCATCCTTGTAAGAGACAGAAGAGCACAAGACACAGAGAGAAAGCCTTGTGACTGGTGTTAGATAAAGGCCAAGTAACTGGTGTTAACAAAGCTACAAGCCAAGGGACAGAGGAGGCCACCAGCAGCTGGAGGAGACAAGGAAGTATTCTCCCCCGTGGGCTTTGGAGAGAGTGTGGTCTTGCCGACAACTCAATTTTGGACTCTGGCCTCCAGAATTGTGATCAAATAAATGTCTGTTGTTTGAAGCCACCAACTCCGTGCACTGTGTTACAGTACTCTAGGAAGCGCATATGGAGGACATCACTGGGAATCAGAGCTCTTAGCTTTGGGAGCTGAGATGGTGGTCAAGTCAGCAGAGAGAAAGCCCCAAACCCCCAGTACAGCCTGATCAGTTCCCCTGATGGGGGATGGAGGACACATTACCCAGCTTGTAGTGGGTAACCTTGACCTTAAACTACCCTAAAAAGAAAAGGAGCATTTATTCAAATGTAACTGAGCTTGAAAGGACTGAATGGAATTGATGTAGCAAGATAATGTTTCCAGCCCCCAACAGAAATGGAGGGATTGTGCACCAAATTCAATTCATTTGTAGAAAAACCAAGAAATTTCTTTTAGCTTTGCATAACTAATTTTATGTCTGTATATTTTCAGACATTGTATAGCTATACTACATGTCAGGGTTGCTCGGGGAGAATTAAATGAAAAAAAAAGCTGCAATTTGTTGAGCTATTATTACATTTGTAATATTTTACAAACGAGAGCACTGAAACTCACTGTGGGCTGGCAGTTGCCACGTGGCTCATAGCTGGCACAGCCTGTTTGCTACCTGAGCTCTCTGACTCCAAGCACAGTGCTCTCTTCTATGTCTGCTTAATTCAGTGATAAACATCACTGCAGTGAGTGCAATATTGTATTTATGTATCTGACCAGGCAGTGCCTCACACATCCATGGAGTCCAGTCAACTGTTTGTCAAATTTAATAGAATAACATAGCCTTGCTGTCCTTAAGTAGCCTGCCCTCTGTCCAGTTTGGGGGGTATAATTAAGAATAAAATCTCCTGCCAACCCACGAAACCTCTCCTTAAAGGTAGAGGAGAGAGAGCCCAGTTTTATTATTGAAAAAGCACTAACGCAAGCTGCAATGCACATCACTGGCAATCTGCTAAAGAGATCACGGAGGCAGAAAATACCTCCCTCTTTTATATCACCGCTTTCCATACGTGTTCTCAAGATAGAAATAACTAGTCCTCAAGTAAGAAGACTTGACAGCACCACTTGTTAAATATAGTTTATCCTAAATTCACCTGGTAAGTGGGGTGGCCATCTGTGGGAGCTGATTGCCTTTATCCAAAGGAAAATTAAAACTTCTCATATTTCCGTGACAAGTAGGTAGGTTTACAACTTGGAGCCAGATGTCTAAACTCCCACCCTCTACGGAGAAGGGGAGACGGAGGCTCTGTCTTCCTTGATGTTTACATTACTTCAAGGAGACAGCCCTCAAGGAAAGCATTCTTTTAGGTTGTAGAACTGGTGAGAAGCTTATTTGGCTCTTAAAAGTATTTATATACATCTCAAACAGAAAGGGAAAGAATTTACAATTCCAAGTCTTATAAAGGAAATGCTCTAAGAAAAGGGAGGCGAACAGGATCCCTTCCGACCCCCCTTTTTTAGATTCGTGTTTGTACTTTCACTAGAGAGAGAGGAAACATGATTAAATTAGGACACAGAACAATGCCTGCTCCAGTGCCCAGGTGTGAGAGAAGGGGTATAAGATATCCCCTCCTGCAGAAGGAAACCAGCAGGTGAACATCTCAGAATTCGGGGTGAGAAATCAAGACAAGGGAAGGTAGACTCTGCCTCTGATATTACTTTCTGTCGTCGAGGTATTGGGAAATGGGCTGAACATGGAGCAAACTTTAAAATGTCCAGTTTGGAATGATGTCTAGTTCAGAATAAGCCTGATGCCCAGTTACCAGTGGTGTACCAGTCATGGTGATGTTAATAAAAACCCTCTGGTCTAGATCGTTCTGTATCTTCTTCAAGTTATGGTAAGACTCCAAAGGACATGGCTGTTGAAAAGAAGGGTGCTGGCATTTGTCCCAAGCCACGCATATCCCATCATATTTTAATCATGTTGATATACTCATTAAAATTGAAAAAGAGCTAGCCATTAACTTCTGCATAATAACTTCTCTAGCACTGGCTGAATTATCTCAACTTTCTGACCTTCATGCTTAACCACCTAATATTAACAAATGGGAATAATTCATTAAGAAGAAAACTGAAAAGAAAAATATGAGTTAGAAATGAAAAAGATGATCAAGTGAATGTGGGACTTTAAAAAATTCAAAGTTGAAGAGGGACTACAGTGTAAAATATTTTTAAAAATTATATTATTTTGTTTTATTTTATTTACCTGTTCTAAAAGAAGCATACATTTTTAAAAAACTGAGAAAATCATAACATTTTTTAAAAGAGGAAAAAATGTATTACTCCAATACACAAAAGCAAGTACCATTAATATTTCTAAAGTACCTCCTTCAAGCATTTTCTCTATTACTCCGTTATATGCATAGTTGAGCTTCTACCATATATATATATATATATATATATATATATATATATATATATATATATATACTCTTATTTACGGTTATAATGTAAGTGTTTTCAACACCATAAAAATTCACCAGTGTATTAGGTATCTATTGCTGTGTAATAAATTACCCACACATTAGAAGCCTACCAGGAAATAGATGTTTATTATCTCAATTAGTTTCTCAAGGTTGGGAATCTGAGACAGGCTTAGCTGAGTGTTTCTAGTTCAAAGTGTCATGAGGTTGCAGTTGAGATGTTGTCTACAGCTGCAGTCACCTTGAAGTTTTACTAGGGCTGGAGTGCCTCTTTCCAAGATGGGTCACTCCAGTGGCTGTTGGCAGGAGGCCTCAGTTCCTCACCACATGGACCTCTCCAGAGGGCTGCTTGAGCATCCTCACAACATAGCACCTGCTTCCACAGAGCAGGTGATCTAGGAGAGACCAAGGGTAAAGACACAGTGTATTTTATTGCCTAGCCTCATAAGTCACACACAATTATTTCTGCAACCTGCTGATGACACAGGCCAGACATATTCAATGTGGAAGGGGACTACACAAAGGCATGAACCAGGAGTCTAGAACAACCCTGGAGGCCATCTTGAAGAGTAGCTCCACAATGGGAATTTGTAATGGCTGCATGTATCTTATCACATAAATCTCTATAACTGTATTGACTATTCATGCAAAGTTGGATGTTATTTCTAATATTTCCTTATTACAAACAACCCTCTAATAAGCATCTGTGTATATTAAGCTTTTCATCAATAGTTCAGATCACTTTTTTAGAATATTATCACACAAGTGGGATTGTTGAGTTCAAAAAAACCTTTTTCTTAATTTCCTTTTTAAGTAAGTTGGTTTCATAAAGCAAGTTAACATATTATTTCAATGAATGTATGCATTTTATTTCATGTATTTGTGATAAATACCTTGAAATGCCTATGCAATGATTCATCACTGCATGTTTATTTTGCATTTAATGAATTATATACTCAATATATTTTAGGTAGCTATATTATACATATAATATTTTGATACTTATGGCATGTGGGTTTTTTCATTGTTATTTCACCATTTTATAGATCCTCCTGAGTTTGTTTGTTGCTGTTATTTTGGACAACTTAGAACTTGATGAAGACCTAAAGAAGCTTAAACAAGTAAGTAATGTGTGGGGGATTTTTTTTAAAAAGGACAAAAAACCAGGGGCAAACCATTTGCTTATAGGCAATATTAAAAATTTGAGCTTCAAAGCAAAAATAAAATGTAATAAGGCTATCGAAGGTGGTAAAATGGTGTTCTTTTAAGTTTAACTTTTATCTAATTAACAAGGGAAACTTTCTATTACTCTATAAATATCCTAGGAATAGTTTTATTATTTTTGAATAAAAGTAAGATGGGCAGAGTATAGTTAATTGGATTTGGAGACTGTTCTCCTTCTGCCATTAAATGAAGGTTGTTTGGAAATGAGATGCCTCAAGGCCAGATTTTGCATAATTGTATGTAATAGTCTTTATCATCATCATAAAAATACTACAATCAACCTGCCTGGTCTCTAGACACTAAAGGACAGTTTAGTCTGGGTGCCCATAGTGAGTATAAGAAACAGAATAAATGATCAAATGTGGACCCAGTTATGTATGAAAACAGATGGGATGTCATCATGGTGAAAGTTATACCCCAGAAAATGAAACTAGAAATAGGTGAATGCTGTGTTCTTAATGGCAGGAGGATTACAGCTATAGTCAATCATTCCTATAGCTTCTGTTGCATGGAGGATATTTGGCTTGACTATTTGGCTCTATCAAAGAGTACAGACCCTTTGAGAAGAAGAGCTCGCAAGAGAGTGGGACAATGGGTGGAACGTTCTTGTATCACCCTCCCCAACACTGAGAGAATAGTTGAGATGTTAACTACCAAACTCTACCCAACTGTTAGAATGTTATAATGTTGACAGAACCACACCTGTTATAATGTTAACAGAACCATGGCTCTCAAACTTTCCATTTGGAATTATAAGCAGGCCCTCCATATTCAGAATTTCCCAAAGCTCTCTATTTTTAACAAAGCAAAAACTATAACCTATTTAAATTTTTTAATTTTTTTAAAATCTATCTCATGATCAGGTTAGGCATTTCATTTTATTACTCTTACCTTTAAAGCCTATGCTTTTAACAGAGGGTATCAATAAGGAAAAAAAAAACAGAACAAACAAACAAAAAAAAATTGTTATGAAGATTCCTACTCGGAGCATACCAAGAAAGGTTTTGAGTTCTTTACCATCCTACAGCTACCCAGGCAAATGGGCATCTTCCCGGCTCTGCTAGAGATGATTTCTTCTCCGTCTTTTCACTCTGTGGCAGCAGTGATAGGTTCTTCAAATGAGAGTTGGGACATTCCTTTATGCCATCAATGAAAATACTTTGTGTGGCGTCTAGTTGCAGAAAAAAATATCTAATAGGTGAATTCAAGATTGAAAGTGACCAGCCGTATAATTAGACATGATCAATAAAAATCTGCTGCTGTAGAACCACTTTAGTCCATGCTTTACAAATCTGGTATTGAGCTGTCGCTTTTCCTTCATGCCGTGGTTATTACGCACAGATATGTACTATCCTCTGAGAGAGTACGTTACAATGTGTATTCTATAGATAAAATTTAAAATATCCAATTTTTTTTTAGCTAGTGCTACCGCCAGGTTCCATATGCTTTTAAATAACCATATAATTCCAGCCCTCATTTGTAACATAATTTTTCTGCTGGAAAGCAACAAAATAAACTTGTATGTAGCAATTTTTTCAGGATTGTGAATTCAAACCTAAGGATACTTTGCAGTGTTCATTTTTTTCAACATTTTAACTTATTTATATATACACGTATATGCATAGCCTACTTAAATTTTTTGTCATCTTTATATCTAATGGTCACAATAGGCATTTCATATCTGACCCAAAGTGAAGAAGCAACAATAAAAAGTCAGGACTTTAATTGGCATTGACATTCTTCCTGGGCTATAAAGTTTTAATAAACTATATGGCCCTTCACTTTGGGTAAATGTCATTATTTATAAAATGGCTTTTAATCACTTGCTAGATATTAGTGAAGCTTTGTGTTTCTGGAAATTCTGTATATCAGAACTGGTTATCCAATTGCACTAGCCTACAATTTGGACCATATACTCTGGGTATTTGGGCATTGAAAACTCCAATCATAACGCAGCAATTCCATTTTTGTTAGCACTTTTTACACTATTCTTTATTCATGGTTGGACTGAAACTATGTATCTATTAAATTCTTCTATTAATTTCATACTTGAAACTCGTTGAACCTGAAATTCATTATAGCAAATATTATTAAACTAAGTTAAAGTGTTCCTGGTTAACTTTCTCTCCTTTTTGTATGATTATGTTTTGTTTTCACTAGTTTTTAACAACGGTGTCATTTTTTATGCCCCTGATTTTTCTTATTTTCAGTGATCTTGGCCTTTAAGGTAGGGCTCATTTGCATATTTTTAAGGACACACACATTCTCATGCATTCACTTTCATATACACATGTAGTAATGGGGATACCTGAAACTTTAGACTGTCTTTTACAGATTCTTTTAAAAAACAATAAAATTGTTACCCTAAATATTTGTTGCAATTGTCCATGTACAAATCCAGTCCTTAAGATTTAAACTTATATACTCTATTTTTACTATTCCCAGATAGAGAGTAGAGTGGAGGAAATGTTCAAAAAAAGTATTTGATTTTCTTAATGTTTCAAGTTTCAGAAAGCGCTATGCATTCCAAATTCCATCTTTGCTCCGTTCAAACTTTTTGCTTCTTTTACCACGTCTGCTGGTCTGTAGATTCTCATAGCTATGGTGACATTGGTTGAATTCTTGCTCAGTATCAAGTGTTTTATGTTTTCACTTATTTTTCAAAACGACCCATTCAATGCAGGTGTTATTATTATGTCCATCTTACAGATGAGGAAACTAAGACATAGAGAGGTTAAGTAACTTGCTCAAGGTTACACAGCCAACAAATGTCAGAGCTAGAATTTGAACCTAGGCAATTTGGACCGAAAGCCCACACTCTTAACCTCTAAACTGTATTGATTCAAACTAAAGCTATATAAAGGCCAAACGTGAGTCATGCATACTGGGGAGGACACTCATAGGACTATGAATTATTTGTTTATAAATAATGATGTTGTAGATAACAAAGGCATCCTCATATTCAAGTAACTTAGAATGAAGGACAGTTTCTGAGAATAGCGGTGAATGCAGCAACCCAATCGTTAAAACTATTCAGATTAGTTCTTTGTTTCCTCTCAAAACTCAGAGGATCTAATCAGAGCCACTGGAGTTACAGTCTTGCTGCGCAATGGCAAACACCACTCAAGGTGCCACTTTGCAATGATCTTCTTGGAGTGATGATCCTCCTCAGACGCCTACATAACAGGCTTGCAGCATAGCAGCATTTTAGTGACTTTAATGTCTTTTATTATCGATATGTTTTTAACTGTGTTAATATGTAAAAGTTGGTTCATAGATTTTTTTCAAGAGTAATAAAAACCAGGGCCTGTTCCCTCTAAAATGGGGGTGTTGGCCAGGCGCGGTGGCTCACGCCTGTAATCCCAGCACTTGGGGAGGCTGAGGTGGGTGGATCACGAGGTCAGGAGATCGAGACCATCCTGGCTAACAAGGTGAAATCCCGTCTCTACTAAAATACAAAAAACAAAAAAATTAGCCGCGCATGGTGGCGGGCACCTGTAGTCCCAGCTACTTGGGAGGCTGAGGCAGGAGAATGGCGTAAACCCGGGAGGCGGAGCTTGCAGTGAGCCGAGATGGCGCCACTGCACTCCAGCCTGGGTGACAGAGCAAGACTCCGTCTCAAATAATAATAACAATAAATGGGGGTGTTAACATGCCACACTCAGTAGGGCTCAACAGAGGAAGAGGAAGCAGCCCTCGTACACGGGAGAGGAGAGGCCGCCCTTAAGCTAAGGGTGTGAGATGGTGGTAGAAAGTGAAAAGGTACTAGTGAAGAAATTATAATGGAAAAGAAGGAAGAAGTGAAGTAGGAAAACACCAGATATGAAATAAAGAGTATGACTATAACTCAGGGATAAAGGTGCAGGAATGTGGCCAAATCCAGAGTTAGGAATGTGAGCAAGTCAGTGGCCAAAAGTCAAAGCCCACCAGGGCGTTCCCCTCAGAAGCTCCCTGAGGGCAGGCATGGGCTGCATGATGGATTGTCGGTGGGCCCGTGTTCTCCTGGAGGAGAAGCATGGCGCTGTATGTCTTTTCCCATTATTTTTCTGTGCAACCTCCGTGTGCATCAGAGGTGGTTTCTAGCCAAGGACTGCTGAGCTCTAGGGGTCCTCGTGAGAAGCTATGGTGTCATTTTTAATAGTTCAGGAAGCTGGAAGAGAATTGTGCATTCACTTAATATAAGCCCGCACCTGCTAAATAAAATGTCAAGTTTAATACGTTTAGCTGGAAACCTGAAAATTCTAAGTGGCAGCGCTGTTTCCTTAATACTATAGTTCTGAAGTGTTTTCATATATAGTTTCCTTTAAGCAA
Organism: Pan troglodytes; assembly: GCF_028858775.2. Classification (NCBI taxonomy): domain Eukaryota; kingdom Metazoa; phylum Chordata; class Mammalia; order Primates; family Hominidae; genus Pan; species Pan troglodytes. The sequence goes on along the minus strand of NC_072412.2, from coordinate 106,778,928 downwards.
ATTTGTTTAAAGCTACAATGAATTTCTTATTGCTTAATCGAGGCATTTTGGCAGGAAAGAAGTTTGGGTTTTAGAATCCAGAGGAGAAAGTAAAAGGACTTTTTGCACAGAAATTTTGAGAGGCTCTGGTGTGTTTATTCCCATCACCGCCTCTCCAAGACATCACCAGTGTGTGCCGTGACGGTCACCTCTATGGCTTTTCCTTTGTCACTTCCCACAATCATGTTCCAAAAACTCACCTCAATCATATAACCATATGAAATTCCTCTATTGCCTTCCCTGTGTGTTATATATAGGACACAGCTGATTGCTAATAGCAATAGGGCAGCGTAATCTTTTCATAGCTGCCATCATTTACATGACCCCCATATTGAAGTATGTGGAAACCATATTTCTCTTTTCAGCATCCCCAAAAGCCAATACAGAGACCTCGGAAAAAAATATATGTGTGTGTGTATGTATATATATTATTACATATATGTAATATATGTAACATATATGTATATATCATATATTAAATACAAAAATATATTATAATTTTGTATTACATATATGTAGTATCTATATGTATATGTATATATTAAATATAAAGATTATATTTATAAATATATGTAATACATGACATATAAATTATATATAATGTGTGTAATATATGTAACATAGTATATAAAAATTATATTTTTTATATTTAGTATTTATACACACATATATATAAAACATTGTTTCTGCATGACATTTAAAAATTGGCTAAAAATGAGATTGTCTGTGAATGTGTGATTGTGGTGAGCTGAGGAGATTCCTGATAAATCAGTTGGTATAGAGGCTACAACAAAACCCTTGACCTAAAACTTCTCTGAACAGAAGAGTTGATGACTGTGAAGCTCAAGTGATGCAGGAATGACACTGGGGAATGTACACAGAGTTTTACAAGGTTTGAATATGAAGAGAATTCTTGCAGCTTTAATGATTTTTGCAAATTCGGTGAAAGACAGATATAAAGGGTTTTCTTTTAAGCGGTATAAAATTCATTATGCTTTGAGGGAAGAAAAAACCCACGGAAAAGCCTGAGGGGAGGAATCATCGAAAAGGGAAGTATAGGTAGTCTGTTTAGATTAAATTCAGAGCTGTGAAATTGAAAACTGTTTACCCAGCCCTGTATCCAGTCTCACTTGAATCCTGGTTCCAATTTAATGATGTTTGGTCTTTGCTAGAGTCCACTGCATAGTGTTGGATAGATATTATATATTAAGAAGCTTTCCTTTCTTATTGACTGTGACTTTTTTAAACAAAAACCATAAATATCTTATATTCTCTTTTGTTAAAGTATGAGCTCTAGGTGAATGTTTTTCTTTAGCCTTAAGCTGCATGATAGTTGATTTTATGTGTCAACTTGACTGGGCTAAGGGATGCCCAGATAGCTGGTAAAACATTGTTTCTGGGTGCATCTGTCGGGTGGTTCTGGAAAGATTTGCATTTGAATTGGTAGCCTGAGTAAAGCAGACCGCCTTCCCCAATGTCGTTAAACCACTTCCAAAGCTTTGAGGTCCCAGATAGAACAAAAAGGTGGAGGAAAGCTGAATTTGCTGTCTGTCTCATTGCCTGCACCATGTAAACAACCTTCTCCTGCCCTGAGGAATCCTGGTTCTTAGGCCTTCAAAATGTTGCCCTGGCTTCCAAAGGTCTCCAGCTTGAAGAGAGCAGATAGTGGGACTTATCATCAGCCTCCATAATTACATGAGCCAATACCTTAAAATAAATACTGATGTATATTTTATTGGTCCTGTTTCTCTGGATAATCTTGCCTAACACACCCTGAAGCTCTCATTTGCATCTCCATTTTGTCGCCTATATTGAGTTCATTCCAGATTGAGGGCGGTAGCAAGGTGGCAGGGATACTGCTGGAAGATGCCATTCAGCTGAGCACTGGTTGCATCTCCTGATGTTAGTTGAATCTTCAGTCTTCTCAGCATTTTGTCAGTCTCTCATGAATGAACTCAAACTAATGTAATTTTAAAAGACTGATATAACTGCTGCACGAGCAAATGCTATCTATTGAGAACTACCTTGTGTAGGCTACTTTATATTAAATTATCACATTTAATCCTAAATAGTAAAGACGTGGCAACTAACATTCAGGGGAGTGAATTTCTCACCCAAGTCCAAACAATTCTTATGTGCCTGGGTCAGGGCCACAAAGGCTGTCTGACCCTAAACCAATGTCCTTGCTGAAAGAGGCCATGCTGCCTGCAGAGAACCAGCTCCTTCATTTATAATGAAAAGCATATCTAGGCGTGGATTGGATGAGATGCTTATCCATTTTTTAGATCAGCATATTTTCTCCCTGTGGGTATTCAAAGAAGAAGCCAAATTATAGTCAGACTATAGCTTAGTGAGCCAGGAATCAGGATGGAGAGGGAGGCGAGAAAGGTTGTGTGATTTAAATACATAGATGATGGTTTGATAGGTGCAGCAAACCACCATGGCACATGTAAGCCTGTGTAACAAACCTGCACATTCCGTACATGTATCCCAGTATTTAAAGTAAAATCTAAAAATAAAAATATTTTTAAAAATACATAATGGCATAGGCTAAGATAGGCTGAGATCAACTGAGTTATCTCTTTTACAGTTGAGATATTAGTGACCTAGAAACTAAATCTACTCATTCTGTGAAACTGAGGTCTGGACACTCATCTACTATGCTATAGATATTGTGTTGGGGCCAGGGACATGTGATGGTCAGGACACTGTTTCTACCCTCAAAAATAACTCCTGAGCCAGTGGGAGAAAAAACAAGTAAACAGGCAGTTTGGGTTCAGTGGTGATGATTATAAGGATAATGTTTCGGAAGCACACAGAAAACATCTAAAGCAGACTGTGAAATCGGGAACATTTTCTCACAAGCAGGTGCAGACTGAAATCTGGACGTTGAGTAGTGCTAATCCAGGTGAAGAGGGTTGGAGGAAGATGGCATGAAGGAGGGTAGTGAAGACCAAGGGAACTGCAGAGTCTTTTTTAGGTGGGAAAAAAACAGAGTGGCTTTCTGGACACTAAGAGTTTGCTGTGGCTAATGTGTAGAGCAAGAGAGAAAATTGTTAACTGGAAAAATAAGGAGATACCAGCACAGGAAATGCTTGAGCAGCACTAAGCATTTTGATATTATTCTGATGGTATTTATGCCACAGGGTGTCATAATCATACCTACAGTTTGGTGTCAGTGTGAAATACACTGGAGGGGCAACCAGACTGGAGATGGAAGAATCCGTTCTTGAGGCAAGTGATGATGGCAGCCTGAACCAAAGGAAATAGGAATGAGAGAAGATCGAAAGTGGTGGAGTACAGAGAAGAGGATTTAGTGACAAATTGGATGTAGGAAGTGAGAAAAACCAGGACACAGGGATGTCACCCAGATTTCTAGATTTCTTTAAGTGCACTGATACAGAAGAATTACAAGAGAGAGAAGAAATGAGAGTTTTGTTTATTTGGGTTTTTTTCCCGGGGAAGAAGGTTGGTCATATTTTCCCTGAGATGCCTGGGAAATATCTATGAGACAATGTCTATGGAGAGATACAAAGTTTAAAGCTTAGGTGGAATATCTAGGCTGAAATAGATACTGAAAAAGAGCAAAATCAACATGCAGATGGTAATTTAAGCCTTTAGAAAGCAGGAACTTGCCAAGGGAAGGATGGTTCCCTAAGGGGTAATAAATAAATGGTATGAACCAGTGAGGAGGAGCCAAAATGTGTATGAGAAGTCACAGCACAAGAGGTAAGAGGAAAGTCTAGAATGTGTTTGTCATCAAGATCAAAAGGTGAAAGAGTTTCAAGAGAGATCCTTGTTCAACAATCTCAAAGACTTCAGAGAGGTCAAAAAAATAGTCACCATGGAAAGCAATCCCATTTACAGTAGCACCAAAAAGAGTAAAATACTTGGAATAAACTTAACCAAGGAGGCAAAGACACATACCCTGAAAACTATAAAATACTGAGGAAAGAACTTAAGCCACAAATAAAGATGAATTCTGACTTACGATGATTCGACTTAACAGTTTTGTTTTGTTTTTTTTGACAGAGTCTCAACCTTTTCCTTAGGCTGGAGTGCAGTAGCATGATCTTTGGCTCACTGCAACCTCTGCCTCCCAGGTTCAAGTGATTCTCCTGCCTCAGTCTACCAAGTAGCTGGGATTACAGGCATGCACCACCAAATCCAACTAATTTTTGTATTTTCAGTAGAGACAGGGTTTCACCATGTTGGCCAGGCTGGTCTCGAACTCCTGACCTCAAGTGACTCACCTGCCTCAGCCTCCCAAAGTGCTGGGATTACAGGCGTGAACCACCTAACCTGGCAACTTACAATTTTCTGATTTTATGATGGTGCAAAACAGATACACACTCAGTATGCTCCTCAACTTAAGATGGAATTACTCCAGAAACACTCATAGTAAGTTGAAAATATCATAAGTTAAAAAATGCACTTTTACAGTATTTTCAACTTATAATGAATTTGTAAACCCTATTGTAAGTTGAGGAACATCTGCAAGTGAAAAGACATTCTGTGTTGAAGAACTGGAAGGCTTAATATTGTTAAAATGTTCATACCACCCAAAGCAATCTAGAGATTCAATGCAATCTTTCGTAAAATTCCAATGGCACTTTTTGCAGATATAGAAAAGAAATCTTAAAATTCATATGAAATCTTAAGGGATACCAAATAGCCAAAACAATTCTGAAAAAGAACAAACTTGAAGATGTCATACTTCCTGATTTCAAAACATATTACAAAGATAAAATAATCAAAACAGTGTGATACTGGCATAAAGACACACATATAGACCAGTGGAACAGAATAGAGAGGCCACAAGTAAACCCTCACATATATAGTCAAATGATCTTCAACAGTGGTGTCAGGACCACACTATGGGGAAAGGACAGTCTCTTCAACAAATGATGCTGAAAAATTGAATACCACACACAAAAGAATGAAGTTTGGCCCTTACCTTATATCATATATAAAAATTAGCTCAAAATGGATTAAGGACCTTAACAAAAGACCTAAAACCATAAAGCTCCTAGAAGAAAACAAGGCAAAAGCTTCATGACATTGGAATTGTCAATGATTTATTGGATATGGCACAGACAGCAAAAGCAAAAATAGGAGACTGCATTAAACTTAAAAACACTTGCACATCAAAGGAAACAATCAATAGAGTGAAAAGCCAACCTATGGGATTGTAGAAAATATTTGCAAATCGTATGTCTGATGAGGAGTTAATATTGAGAATATGAAAGAGCTCCTATAGTCAACAAGAAAAATACAAATAATCTGTTTTAAAAATAGGCAAAGTACTTAAGCTTACATTTATCTAAAAAAGGTATACAAATGGCCAAGTAGATGAAAAGATGTTCAACATTACTAATCATTAGAGAAATGCAAATAGAAACCACAATGAGATACCACTTTATACCTATTAGAATGGCCACTATCAAAAAAAAAACAGTTTGGCAAGAATGTGAAAAAATTGCAACATTTGTACTTTGTTGATGAGAATATAAAATGGTGCTGCTGCTGCGGAAAACAGTATGGCAGTTCCTCAAAAAATTAAACGTAGCATGATCATATGATAAAATATACTTCTGGGTATGTATATCCAAAAGAAATGAAAATAGAATCTCAAAGAGATATTTGCACATGCATGTTCATTGCAGTATTTTTCACAATAACAGAAGGTGGAAGCAACCCTAGTGTCCACCAGTGGATGAATAGATAAACAAAATGTGGTATCTACATGCAAGGAAATATCATTCAGCCTTAAACATGAATAAAACTCTGACACATGCTACACATGGATGAACCTTGAGGACATCATGCTAAGTGAAATAAGCCAGTCACAAAATGACAAATTCTGTATGGTTTCTCTTATGTGAGTTTATCTAAAGTAGTCAAATTCAGAGAAACAGAAGACAGAATGATAGTTGCCAGGGGCTAGGGAGAGGAGTAAACCCATTGTTGTTCAATGGGTACAGAGTTTCCACTTTGAAAGATGAAAAAGTTCTGGAGATCTGTTGTACAACAATGTGAGTATGTTTAACACTGCTGAACTGTACACTTAAAATGGTTAAGATGGGGCTAGGCATGGTGGCTCACGCCTGTAATCCCAAAACTTTAGGAGGCCTAGGTAAGAACATTGCTTGAGCCCAGGAATTTGAGATCAGCCTGCACAATGTGGCAACACCCTGTCTCTACTAAAAATACAAAAAAATTAGCCTAGCCGGACATGGTGGCGCATGCCTGTAGTCACAGCTACGTAGGTGGCCAAGGTGAAAGGATTGCTTGAGCCCAAGAGATCAAGGCTTCAGTGAGCTGTGATCATGCCATTACATTTCGGCCTGGGCAAGAGTGAGACCCTGTCTCAAATAACAACAACAACAACAAAAATGATCAAGATGGCAAAATTTATGTTATATGTTTTTTACCACAATTAATTTCTTTTATTTAAAACTGACCGTATTAACAATAAGGAGGTGGTTAGTGATGGCAATAAGAGCAAGCTCAGGGCCTTCGATGATACAGAGCTGGGTTGCAGAGGATAGGGAATCAATGACAGGTAAGGAAGTGAAGGTGGATCACCAACCTTTTCCTCAAACTCCTCATACTCTGTTTCCAGATAGACCACCTGGTTGCTGGCTGATTCTTAATTTTGTTAGATATGTTAACACCATTTGCTACAGTGCTACCCAACCTTTTGCCATTGTGGTATGCATAGAGAATGATATTTGTACAACACGCTGAAGTCAATAGGTAGGAAGCAAAAGCAGCTGGAAATATCAGATATCAAGGATTCCTGATGCTCCAGGGAACAGCTGCCCAGGAGCGAGAGGACCGTACCCTGAAGAACCTATAAATCATTAGTGGCTGAGAGTTGAAAAACTGCATTTCACTCAAATCTGTTGTTGCTACCTAACTCCACTTGAAGCCATTCTTTCAATCTTTTGGTCAGAGATGACTCTTTTGAGGTCAGTTTATTATTGCCCATAACTTTCCATGATGTAAATCTCAAAAGATCAGCTTATAGAGCATTTGATCTGCTATTTCTGAAATAGCTACTTACTTTTATAATAAATTCTTACTTTTATAATAAATGTTAGACTTTTTATAATAAATTCTCTGTCACACTAAGACATAAACAGCAATAAAATTGGTTTGAAGAAATGAAATGGCTAAGACAGAACAGTTTAGATCAAGGTTTAAGCCAAGAAGTCACAACAGAGGCTCAGAATTTGGGAATATTAATTATCAACATAAAAACAACAGCCTAGGAATCTAGAAGTCATTCAAAAAGTAGAAATATGGGAGGCCAAGGTGGGAGGATCGCTTGAGCCCAGTAGTTGGAGACCAACCTGGGCAATATAGTGAGACCCCCATCTCTACAAAAAATAAAAATTATCGCAGTGTGGTGGTCCATACCTGTGGTCCCAGCTGCTTGTGAGGCTGAGGTGGGAGAATCACTTGAGCCTGGGAGGTCAAGGCTGCAGTGAGCTGTGATTGTGCCACTGCATTCTAGCCTGGGCAACAGAGAAAGACCCTGTCCCCCCAACCCCCCAAGAAAGATAAAGATAGAAACAGCCAACTGGATTTTTACAGTCAAATAAGTATAGGTGGGAGATTCAAAAAGGCAGTTCAAAACAGAAGTACCCGTTAGAATTGATGTTCTCCTGATATGAGTGGAATTCTGTCCCTCAAATAGGTACGTGGAAGCCCTACGCCTCAGTCCCTGTGAATGTAACTTGATTGGAAATAGGGTCTTTGTAGATGCAATCAGGTTAAGATGAGGTCATTAGGGTGGACCCTAGTCCAATATGACTGTTGTCCTCATAAAAAGAGAAGAGACACAGACACAGACACACAGAGAGAGCACTGTGTGATGATGAAGCCACAGACTAGAGTGATGTCCACAAGGAACACCCAGGATTGCTGGCATCACAAGCAGCTGGAAAAGTCCCATGGAGTAGACCCCCCTCAGAACCTCCAGAAGGAGCTTGCCTTGCTGACATCTTGATCTCAGACTTCCAGTCCCCAGAAATATGAGAAAATACATTTCTGTTTTCAGCCACCCAGTTTTTTGGAACTTTGTGGCAGCGGCCCTAGACAACTAACACACCTCCAGAGCCTTGTTCTCTGGACTCAAGAAGAGACGATCCCTTCTAAAGCTGGCAAGTAGCCTGGCTGAGAGCATGGGGCAGCAGGGAACAATGGACGTACCCTTGGAATCCTACGCCAGCCTGCGCCACCCTGGAGCAGCTTTCTCAGCAGTTGGAGTTATTGTCTTCTGCCTTTCTTTGATTATAGGAATCAAACCCCATCATAGTAAAATTTTATAGACTTGAGACTTTCTTAGAGGAAAGGTTTCTGTAAGCCCTTCCAAAATTTCATGTCATGTGTGATTAACTCAAACCAGAAGAACATTGTTTTAGAGACCTTTTCTTTGCCTCATCCATGGGTACTCGGGACTGTTTTGTTAGCATGATCTCTCTTACCATGGAACAAACATGAAACTACACACCTAAGATTGTCCACTCGAGTCTACAATGGTGGGTTGTCAGTTGTATCATTCTTTAATTGTGCTAATTCAGAATTATTTTCATTCTAGTTTCCACAGCACTCTGCAAGGTAACCCTTCAATTAAAATATATATATATATATATATATATATATATATATATATATATATATATATATATATATATATATAGGCCAGGCATGGTGACTCACACCTGTAATCCAGCACTTTGGGAAGCCGAGGCAGGTGGATCACCTGTGGTCAGGAGTTTGAGACTAGCCTGGCCAACATGGTGAAACCCTATCTCTACTAAAAATACAAAAAAATTAGCCAGGCGTAGTGGCGGGCGCCTGTAGTCCTAGCTACTTGGGAGACTGAGACAGGAGAATCACTTGAACCCAGGAGGCAGAGGTTGCAGTCAGCTGAGATGGCGCCTGCAAATCTCCATCTCAACAAGAGTGAAACTCCATCTCAAAAAAATAAATAAAATAAAATATAGTGGGATTTGGAGGGAAAATGTGCCCAAACAGGAGAGAAGCTCACACTTCAACTCCAACTGAACACCACCAACTGCTTAACTGTAAGGATGCTATTTTATTTTGTTTCCTTTAATCAAGAGAACAAAATTGTTAAGAAGCATGAGCTTACTGCACTGTACCATTGAAAACAGCAGGGATGATAAGGAAGAGCAACCTCGCAGCACTTTTTCTTTCAGATCCTGTCACAGGCAGTGGGAAACTAGATTGCAATGGTTCTAAGAGAAAAGCATGACAATTAGTTTTCAGTTTTATGCGGTGCCTGACACTCGTTGAATTACAAAAAGGCACTCCTATAGTTGTGTTAAGATTTGTTGTGAGGAGTTAGAATAGTGAGGTTTACCCTGTGTGGACCTACACATTAAATAGGAACATGCTGGAGCTGGAGTCATTGCCCTGATTCCTTTTGGACTCAACTTTCACACAGTCCGTTTGGATCTTTTTTCAAGTAATTCATGTACTTTTCCGTTCTTCTGGAAGCATCCTCACAATCTGCTTTATCCTCCATTCTTCAAATATTTGAGTCCCTACCATGTGTACAATGCTAGGCCAGGTACAATAAGAAGTAAGTTCTTTGCTCCCATGGAGCCTTCTGGTCTAATAGGGGAGTTGGATGTAAATCAAGTAATTAAAATAATTCCTAACTGTGTAAAGATTGAGGTGAGCTTTCTTCAGAAAATAACATCATTTAAGGAGAGACACTCGTAGAAGATCCCGACACAAATGGTGGTCAGGGGTGAGGATGAAGAAAGTTACAGGAGAGCTAAGTTTTGCAAGATGAGCCTTGTGGACTTCACGGAGGTGTGGTGGGTCAGGGGAGGGGAGCACCACTCCAGGGAGAAGGGAAAGCCTCTGTGCACCCAGAATGCAGGAAGACCAGGGTGGAGTGGTATAGAGTAAGTGTGGAAAAGTCAGCAGGGCATGAACCATGCAGTGCTTTGAGAAACACGGTAAGGTCATTTACCATTTGTTTTTTGTTTGTTTGTTTGTTTGTTTTGAGACAGTCTCACTCTGTCACCCAGGCTGGAGTGCAGTGGTACAGTCTTGGCTCACTGCAACCTCTACCTCCAAGGTTCAAGCGATTCTCCTGCCTCAGCCTCCCGAGTAGCTGGGATTACAGGTGTGTGCCACCACTCCTGGCTAATTTTTATATTTTTAGAAGAGACGAGGTTTCACCGTGTTGGCCAGGCTGGTCTTGAACTCCTGACCTCAGGTGATCCGCCTGCCTTGGCCTCCCAAAGTGCTGGGATTACAGGCATGAGCCACCATACCAGCCAGAACATTTACCTTTAATGTTTACCTTTAACCTGAGCCACTGAAAGCTTATAAGATGGGAGGCAGTGGTGAACCAGAGAGCTGTTTGGAAAATAAAATCAAGAGGGACTTGGTGATAGGTTGGATTTAAAGACATGAGTGAGAGAGTCTCAAAGATGATTCCTGGTTTCAGGTTTCTACAGTTGCATGAATGAAATGTCATTAACTGAGTCAAGAAACACTAGCATACAACCGTATTTGGGGGAAACGTTCATCAACTCAGCCTTGGGCATGTTGAGTTGGTGAATCTTTCAAGATGTCTGAACAGAGATGCCTAATAGTTGTGTATAGGTCTGGAGTTCAGGGGAGAAGGATGGCTGCCTGGAGATATAAATGTGGACATTCAATGTAATTCTCAATTATTTATTCAGGTGCTGTTCTAGACATGTGGCGTAGGTCAATGAACAGAACAGACAAAAATGACTGCCTCCTTTGAGCTTCAGTCCTAGTAAAGTTCTCCATGTTTTCATAATACTGGAAGGTGTAAATCTGGATGAGATTGTATAGGGTGGGAAGAAAAAATATGCTGGAGCCTTGAGGAAGAGCAACATTTAATAACTGCTGGTGTTTGCCTTTATGGTAACTCAACCTGTCTCTGTTTTCCTCCTTGTGTATTTTCACTTTCAGTTCCATTGCAAATAGTCAACATTTTCTCTATCTCAAGTTCAAAACTTGATCAATAAGAACAGATTTGATCGATCCAGCTAATCAATATGATTCCTTTTAGGCAGGAATTTCATCTCTGATTGCCTCGCAATGCTGGCCAGTCTTATAGAAAGTCCCTGTCTTTGGCCTGGTTTCTGGCTCAACCAGCTTTGACAAGGGTGATGAGTTACTTTGTACCATAAGGCAATTTATAAGGAAGAAACACCTTCATTAAAAAAAAAAAACACAACAAAACAAAAAACAGAACAGGCAGACATTTGGAGAACTCACCTGCATATTACAGAGAGATTTAATTTGTTTATCTATTGCATGCCACTGTCATTTAACAGTCTAGGCAAAGGTAACAGAACAGAGGAGCTGAGATAATCCAGCCCCTCCCCAACCACTCATTCAGGAGGAAGCAGATGTGAGTGCCATTGTAGGGTTCTGAGGGAGTATTGGTTCCCATTTCCTAGCCTGCCCCTCCTCCCCACGCTTGGTCAGTTACACCTTCATATGGCTCCTGTTCTCACTTTACCTCTCTGCTTTATGATAAGCGCAGATAAAAGGCAAGAGACACAGACAAAGTGAAAAAGAAGGAAGAGGGAAGGAAATTTAGAAGGGACCTTGCAAACATTTTCCTTCCACTGAGTGGTCCACAGGAGGAAACAATTAAAACTTCTCTCTCCTTTGGGAGGCCAAGGCGGGCAGATCACAAGGTCAGGAGATCAAGACCATCCTGGCTAACATGGTGAAACCCTGTCTCTACTAAAAATACAAAAAATTAGTCAGGCATGGTGGTGTGTACCTGTAGTCCCAGCTACTCAGGAGGCTGAGGCAGTAGAATCGCTTGAACCCAGGAGGCAGAGGTTGCAGTGAGCCGAGATCGCACCACTGCACTCCAGCCTGGGCGACAGAATGAGACTCCGTCTCAAAATAAAATAAAATAAAAATAACAAAAAATAACAAAAAACAAAAAAAACCTTCTCTCTCACTAACAAAGAGATGTGATTTTGGAGAAATGTCTTCCCTTTCTTTCAGTTTTACCAAATCTAACTTGGGTATCTTTAGATCCGGTGTGCCCTCTTTACTTTGATGACACGAGTCCTAACTCCTATATATTGTCTTATATGATTGTTTTATGTCATCCAAGCTGGCACTTATATCATCTCCCTGGTCTCATAGGCATTTAAATCTGGGCCCCTGCACTAGACCCTGACAAGATCTTTTCTAGATCTAAAATTCTCATCCGGGAAAGAGTCGAGAGCTGTCACTACTGGGACGCCTGTAGCTGTATACTTCATTATGACAGATCTGTTGTTTATGTCCAGTGTCTCTTCTGATTTTGGGGTGTTCATGCTGCATGGTTTTGTAATATACGTAGTTCTAATATGTTCTCTGTTCATTACTGTGAATTTCTGCTCCGACCCCTGGCCACCTACACAAACTGCAATCCCCAGCATAGGCAACATGTTAGTAACCACCCGGAGGGGGCGACTGCAAGCCATGATGAAGAGCTGGGTCTACCATGTACCTGACCTGTGCTGCAAGCTCTGGCACTAGAGCTGGGGTCACAGGGCCCTAGATAAGTAATCTCCTCTGAGAATAGTCAGATTTTGTCAACCCATACAATTTTCTCTTAGCAGAAATCTTGGTTGTATTAATAAATGCTGTCATTGACAGCATTGCTTTGTATTTGTACATGGATCAAATGAAAGAATAAAAGTCAGGAAAGTGATGATATTCATTCATTGCCATTTACTTAATATGCCATCAAACTTTCCCACTTTCCTATTATTTTTTCACTCTGGGAGTTTAGGAAAGGGAATTATATGACTACCTGGATTCTCATATGCCTTCAACATATTTTTAACTGGATCATTTCATCTTACTCTGGATTTGTGCCTAAAATCTCAGTGCTAAGTGCTCTATCTTCTAAATTGAGATTCCACCTTCCAAAGATGACTGGTGGTCCTCTTATTCCTGATTATCTTCCCAGCTCACACTCCCCCAGATGAAATAAGGAGAGTGCTGTGGGAGGAAAGTTGTGGTAGAATCATCAGTAGCAGTGTTTACGGAGAGAGATTATTCCTCCTTTGCCAAAGCGCAAGAGAGGGCTTCCAGAGAATCACTCGTAGGAGTGAGGAGTACCAGTCAAACAGAAAGAGACTGGCTCTTCTATCTGGAAGCTTGGAAACCCGTAGCTCTACTCAGCTCAGCCACTAGATTAGAGCAAGCTGAGTTGGTTGTGAAAGGAAGCTGGCATCTTCCTTCTGAAGAATGGTGCAGATGGGGGTAGAGTGAACCTGCCCTTGCGTGACATAGACAGTTCTGAAAGTCAGAGGCCAGCCAGAGTACAGCTAGCAGTAGCTTGTCAAGAAGGGACTGTCAAGAAGAATATTTTCTAAGATTAATGCTGGGCTGGGGGAACCCACCCCTTTCTCCTTCTCTGCCACCTCAGACAGTGCAGAGGGGAGCTCAGCAGTGCCCATGACAGATGTTAGAGGAAGGTTGGGGAGGCAGAGGGCTGCACAGGCAGAGACCAAGCCAAGACATGCTCGTTCAGGAGAGGATTAAAGGAAGGACCTAAGGAAGACAAGATTCTCTTTCTCTTAGGACGTCTTTGGCTGCGGAAGACCAGAGTAAAACTCTCCTTATACAAAAAAGAAATCACACGAATTATATGTTAACCCTATCAACAAAGGACATAAGTGATGAATGGATGTAGATCCAAACCAAACTAGAAGGGAGGTCAGTGGTTTCCTAAAATAATACCTTCTGCTCCTAACTCTCCACTCTGACCCCAACTTTGGAGGAGCTACACCCAAAAGAAGAAGATGTGGAGCAATGAAAGAAAAGACCATTGGTTGCTCACCCTGTAATCTCAGCACTTTGGGAGGCTGAGGTGGGTGGATCACGAGGTCAAGAGTTTGAGACCAGCCTGGCCAACGTGGTGAAACCCTGTCTCTACTAAAAATACAAAAATTAGCTGGGTGTGGTGGCGCCTGCCTGTAATCCCAGCTACTCAGGAAGCTGAGGCAGGAGAATTGCTTGAACCCAGGAGGCAGAGGTCGTAGTGAGCTGAGATCACGCCATTGCACTCCAGCTCTGGGCAACAGAGCAAGACTCCATCTCAGGAAAAAAAAAAAAAAAAAAAAAAAAACCATGTCCCCTCCCTAGCTCAAAACCATATATCATACTGTCATGTAATGGGGTGAGGAAGAAGGGAGGTTTGAATCAGATATGAGACTAGACTGCACTGAAGTAAATTTTTAATAACCAAAGTTGACCAAAAAGTTATGGAATTAACTAGGGATAACAACCAGTCTTTTATCCTCATTTATAATCCAACTTTCCTATAATTGAGGATGACTGATTTCACTGTTGGCCTTCCCTTACATTCCACTTGGAGCATTACTCAGTGAGAGGTAGGGCATCCCCAGGCACAGTGAGAGGTGAGGCATTCCTGGCATTCTGTCACCGTGAAATGTCCAGTCCTCATCTTGTGTTTTCTGTAATTCAGCTCTAAAGCCAGCCATTTCTTAAAAGAGTGCTGATTTGTTTTATTGGAGAATGGTATTTAGGGACCAAAACCCTAGCACTAGGTTTCTCATTGTTTCCAGTATATCAGTGTTTCTAGGCTCTCTCAGCAAGAAGAGCAGGGAAATACATGTATATGTGTACTAACTCAAGTACACATACACATGTATTTAGCTAGTTTTGTATATATTTACCTATCTATGCATGTGTCTTACATAACCATAGAACCGTCTGCCTTGATAACTTGTACTCAGGTATTAACAATATACTAATTTTGTTAGATTGTTACTGGGACATGAGTGCAGTATATACATTTTATTTTCTTTAATGTTATCCCTATTTCCACTTGTTTTTAATAAAATATGTGGATTAATGTGAATTTTCATAGTGTATCTAATAAGCCCTTTTATCAACATAGGAGACATTTAAAAACTCTTCATTTGACCACAGACATACTCAAAAATGATAATTGGAAATGCATGATTGTGGCCAGAAAAGAAATTACTTAAGGGAATAGGACACTGCTGGGGTCCAAGACCCCAATGTTAAGACTGCATTCCAAAGTACGTATTTTCCATGCCTCTAATTTAAAGTGTCATATTTATTTGATTGTAAATACCATTACTGATGCAACGTTACATGCACACTAAGTGCAACAAATAAGGGAATTTTCTATAGAAAATGAGAGCCAGAGTTCATAGTGTCAGAGAAAGAAGTTATAAATGAGCAGAGGGGAGATGCCAGAATGAACCTGTGGGGCTAGATTAGGAGTATCAGTAAGAACTCAGCTTATTTTAAGAGAGGGGATAGGTAGGTAGTTACATGCATATATATATACCTGCATACATATGGTTGGAGGGTTATGTAAGATACATACGTAGGTAAATATATACAAAACTAGGTAAATGTGAGAGAGTGTATGTACATGAGTTAGTATACATACATGTATTTCCCCGCTCTTTCTGCTGAGGGAGCCTAGAAGTAAGGGTATACTAGAAACAATGAGAAACCTAGTGCTGGGATTTTGGTCCCTAAATAACATTCTCCAATAAAACAAGTCGGCACTCTGAAGAAATGGCTGGCTTTAGAGCTGAATTAAAGAGAACACAAGATGAGGATAGGACATTTTGTGGTGCCAGAAAATAAAGAAGAGCTAAAAAGGAAAAAACAAACAAACAAACAAACAAACAAACAAAATAGATAGAAGTATGTCTGAAGACTAGAGAAGCCGACTGAAAGAGCCCCCAGTGGCCAAAGCAGGAAGACTTTGAGCAATGAAATGAATAAGGAAAGTACTGGGTTATAACCCAAAGAATACAATAAATAGTCACAAATACATATTTATACAAATACATGATTGAATAAATAAATAAAGGAGGAGGGACAACTGATTCTCTCAGAATAATTCCAAGTAAGAAATGTAGAGAAATAGAAATAATAGAATAATAAATGAAGTAAACAGAAAATTGCCATTAGGAAACTATTGTTGTAATTGCCACAGACAAGAGCTGATGAATACCAAAATTAGTATGTGAAACTTTAAGGAGAAATAGAACATTTGCATGGCCTCAAAGTGTCCTCTCCAAGTCTTTTTTAAATTATTGTAGCAGCTTTAACATCCGCCCACAAATTCTTTGATACTCCTCCTTCCTAAGAGATAAAGCTTTAATTCTTCTCTTTTAAGTGTCAGTTGGAGTCAGTGACTTGCCTCAAGCCAATGGAGTAGGAAAAGAGAAACACTGAATGTAACTTTATAATGCAGAAACCTGGCAGACATCACCTTACCCAAGTAAGGACAGTTAACCTCAATGTCATATACACCCTGATATGACGAGAAGGGCATATCATCTCCGTGGTATTTGTCCCAAAAATGTATAACCTCAGTCTAATAATGAGAAAACATCAGACAACCCAAAATTGGGGGACACTCTGCAAACTACCTGACTGATACTCCTCGAAACCATCAAAGTCATTAACAACAAGAAGAATTAGAGGAATTGTCACAGCCAAGAGAAACCTCAGATGTGACAATGAAATGCAATGTGGTTTCCAGGATGAGCTCCTGGATCAGACGAAAGTCATTCATGCAAAAACCTGGGAATTCCCAATAACTTCTTTAGTTAAAAGCATTTGACCAAGGTTAATTTTGTAGTTTTGATAAATGTTCTATGGTATATAACATGCTGGGTCAAGGTATACAGGAACTCTCTGTACTATCTTTGCAACTCTCATGTGAGTTTTAAATTACTTCAAAATAGTGTTTTTGTAAACAGGATGAGAATTTTCTATGGTAAGCTGTAATAATGCAACATAGAAATTAGCTCCTGTGTTGCCTTGTTCAAAGATATGTACATCTGTGTAGCTTTATGCCATGAATACGTTGTATCAAGTTTATACTTTATTATTCTTTTTTGATCTTAAAAAGCTGGGAACACACACTTTATCAAGAGCCAAATGCTTTTTGTGATTTTGTTTCTAATAGAAAATCTGATGTAACTTGTCATTACTCCTCTTTCATCTTTGCCAGTAATATAACTCATCTGAAATCGGAAGACTTGCTTGTGCTGGATAATATAGATGATTCCATATTGTAAAGGCTCTAAGAAAACAATAATAGAATGAAGAGAAATATTACAAATGATCCTCTTCTGCCTGTTGATGGGACTCCGTTAGTGTTGCCTTCTTGTTCTCATCTCATCACCGTTGCATTATCATTGTATTGTGTGCACAATTTGAGGCCACAGGGCCACAGAGAGTTCTGCCCTTAATTAAAAATGCATCATGCTAGTAGGGGAAAAGCACACGTAATTAGAAAGTTATAGTGCAAACCCCTGAGCAAGGTGCAACAGAGGGAGATGTGACTAAATGCAAGGTGCACAGAGGAAGATGTGCCTAATTTGGTTTAGAGGCAGGTCCTGGAAGATGTGTCTAAAAATGATGCATAAAATTTTCTTAGGAAAATGAGTGAAAATATCCCATATAAGAGGAATAACAGGCACAAGATTCACAAGTAAAAGTGTACCAATTGCTTGAAAGTGTTGTTTTGGTGTGGCAGTATACAACAGTTTTAGAAGCTCAAGCTCTGGAATCAGGAAAATTGTTGTCAAATTCCGGTTCTGCCACTTCTAGCTATGTGACTTCAGGCAGCTAATTGAAGCTCCATGGACCTGTTTCCTCATCGATGACATTGCATAATATGGAGCTAATTATGGTACCGACATCAGGGAGCTAATTTTTAGGGTTAAATAATATTAGCATAAAGTGTTCAGCATCATATCCAGCACGCATGTTTACTACTTCACCTACCAGTTGTTATTCTGAGAAATATTCCTGGAGAAGATGGTTTTGGAAGGATTTATAAGAGCTAAATAAGTGTATTGCAGGCATGGGGAGCAGTATCTTCATGTGACATCCCTGTGTGAGGGGGGCACAGACGTACAGGTTAGAGCATAGAGGGCAAAGCACTGGAAGACCCACTTATGCCATGCTAAGAAGATTAGAATTTCTTCTGTACATAATTGATAGTCTTTGCATTACTTTAAGGACCAGAGGGACATAAAGGTATTTATTTTCTAGATGTTCTAAAAGATTGGTTTAAAGGGAAAAAGCTAAGACAGAAAGCCAGTTAGGAAGGTTTCAGGAGTCTCCATGAGATGAAATTTGGATGACCAGTTGACCACTGGATTCAGCAAAATGGGAAATACGCTGACTTTGCCAGGAGCAGCCCCACTGAGGCAGGGGGGGACACCTGAGACAGGAGAGGATGGAAGAGGGGTGGGAAGCGATATAATGGTGCTGTAAGCATCTCTTTGAAGAAGCAACCTTAAATAGCAAAGGAGGCATGATCAGGAGAAATGGTTTAACTGCCTATTTTCATTTTCATTTTTACAACCAAGAGTCTTGAGAAAACAATCCAATCAACATAGCAAACGAGAAGAAATTGGGGAAAGAGGGAGAGGTTGAGTTGTCTCAGATTAGCCAGAGGGAAGGGACTCAAGCACACATATGTGTCACCCCATTCATATGGGTGAAGTCATCCTCCTGTAGAGCAAGCAGTCACTGTGGCATGGTGATAGCTTTGGTTTGTATAGCACATTTCCCTTGAGTAATTCAAATTACAGGCATATTGCTATCTCACTTACATGTCTGGCATTTATATGAAAGACTAAATATCCTCATTTTTTATTTGAAAACACTGAAATCCAAAGGGGTGAAGAGATTATAAAACTGAACGAAAGTTTAAATCCATGTCTTCTTACTTTGTTT
The DNA here is from genome assembly GCF_028858775.2 of Pan troglodytes. Taxonomy (NCBI): domain Eukaryota; kingdom Metazoa; phylum Chordata; class Mammalia; order Primates; family Hominidae; genus Pan; species Pan troglodytes. Next base: position 106,760,070 of record NC_072412.2, on the reverse strand, counting down.
TTTACTGTTTTTACTTATGCTATCTCTGATGTTTTATAAATTAAAAAAAAGAGAAAAATTACATGGGCGTGTATGTGCGTGTTTGTGTGTGTGTAAGTGTGTGTGTGTGTATCCTGAATTCCCTTTGGTGTGACATTTTTCCCTAGCACTTAACGAAGAATCATCTCACAATAAGAACCAAGTATCTAGTTGACATGAAACTCTAATATAATTTCATCTGAAGTGGAGCAAAAAAGATATATACTTTTTTATCACACTGAGCATATTTCTATGACTCAGTAAATTCTCTAATGGAAACAACTGTGTCTCAGTGGAGTAACAAAGGACAGATATAATATAAAATAGAAATGTTTGGGACCTAGAAGAATAAACCTACAAAATCAATCTTTATTCATCACCACTGTCTCTAAGAAATTATTAATTACATTAATGGGATATTAAAGGACAATAATATGAGCAAAATGTGCTCATTCAACATAATTAGGTATTCTGGATTTGAATAGTTTTTTTTTCTTTTACCAATTCATTAGAGTTGTTGGTTAGCTTAGCCTTGCTGCAAATATTATCTATGTTGTTGCACAAAGTAACCTTCTGAAGGACATTTAAAGCTTGTAAGATCTTAAGGGTTGTGATAACAGCATGAAAGTAAACATTTTATGCACATTTCAGGGATATCATAAGTGGCAGGAATGCAACAGTCTGTTATAAGTGCTCTGCTGAGCTCCCAAACCAACAAACACAAACAGCCACTTAATTGCCCAGTGCATCCGCCCCTCTGAAAACAGAGCTTCTCTTCATACTTACTTAAGGGACATGCTGCTTGGACGAATGAGTAACCAGCCAGGATACAGCACATGCAGTTAATCAGCTAATGTTATGAACATTTTGGATGTCAGCTATCACATAAAAATGTAGCTTTTATGGCCCATAGGCTAACCAAGAAATGAGCCCTCCAATTTCTATCTGTGGCTTCAGTCGATGCGTCCAAATAATTGAAAACCCCACTTTGACCTTGGATATACTGGGTGTATTAAATATTTTTGTAAAACGGGGAAAAATTAGTGACTTAAACATGTTTTTTGATGAAACATTTGAAAACTGTAAAGTATCGCTGTCTTCTATGCACTAATTTGACTTGGTTGCCTTTTGTCCACAGCAGAAAAGACAGTGCCCACCCACCTGAAGAAATTCTGTATTGGATTTCACAGGCCAGTGAGGGATATTCTTTGTATTTGTATATTAAGGTTTTATAATTACACAGAAGTATTATTAAAAACCAACATGTGTGATCATTATTCCAGATGCCCCATCTGTTTTGACTGTGCGATTTGGGTTGTAAAATCACATATACAAATTAGCAAGAGAAACTCCCTTTAAAAATAATAGTTTACGCCTTAGCAAGACTCTATGTTCTGAATTGCTATGTCATATATATAGATACAGAAAAAATAGCTAAAGCCACTGTGTAAAGAAGCAAAGAGAATTCAGCCTTAATTTATTCACATAACAAAGAGGAGGGACTCCTTTCTCCTGATTGAAGATAATGTGGTTATTTTTCCTATATTGAACAACCAAAAAATATTCTACAGTTACATCAACTCACAAATCTATGCACAGTTTTCAAACTAACACAGACTAGATTTCAAAATGAGAATCTCCCAAGTCTGAATGTTTTTAAAATTGTTTTCTTTTGGGAAATCATACCAAAAAATTACAAAAATTTTTATTTAATGTAATTCTTCAATTCAGTTATTCCTCACAGCAATCAGAAAGGAACTGAAACTGAATAATGTTTGAATATTTTAACAGAAGAAAGCACAGGCTGAAATAGGGAAGATTTAAGCGATGAGGCAGAACACAGTATGTGTCGTGCAGAGCAATTACACCCGAAGTCTCTTGAGAAGTCAGGGAAAGCAGAGGCTTTCAGCCGCCCGATGTGTAATGATATCTCAGCCAGGCAGATGCTGAGCCGTAGAATAGCACTGAGCTTAGATGACTTCTAGTTTTAAAGCTCAAGGTTTGAAGTTTGTTTCTTTGATTCTAATTTCATTCTTGCAAATGTGCTTTTCTTTACCATGTGAATGTGTGACAAAGCTATCATTTGATCTCTCGGTTGCAGCCAGACTTCATGCTCAGCTGAGGCCATTATAAACTTCCTTTGTACTGTTCTTTACATTAGATTTTTCAATATGAAAAATAAAATCCTAGGATTCTCTACACTGTGTTCTTTCCCTTCAAGAATCATGATCTTAAAAACACTTTTTAAATGGACATTTACAATTATAATTACTTTATGTTAAAAGATCTTCTTTTCTTGGTATAGTATAATCTTAAAAATTCATAACCACTTCTTATAATATATATTATTCATTCATTTGCATCAAAGTAAATTTAATCTTGCAAAATCTTTGCTTAAATGCAAAAAAAGGGGAAAGAATTTGGATAAAAGGTAGAATACCATTTCATTACATTTTAAAGAAACTTAATAGTGGCTTCAAAATAATATGTAATACTTTGTGTATCATGGTCACCTCATCCCCCACCACCAACACACACCCTGTCTACTCCCATCTTACTCTTTCTTCCTTTTTCTGTGTCTGTAGCTTGGTCAAAATCATGGGTTGGGAAAGACGTCAAAGTTATGGTGACTGATAGTGCCGAAGTAAGAATGGAATCATTTTGCTTAACTGCATCATCTTCCCTTTTGAAAAACTTTTAACTGACCTATAATATACATATGGAAAGAGGTATTGTATACATTTTTGTAAACCGAACACACCCAGCACCCTGCTCAGGAAATATTGACTGTGCCTTAGAAGCCCCTTTCCATACTCCCTCCCGCTCCCCTCCACCCCCACCCAGGACGACCACTCTGCAGACACCCAGCAGCACACGTCAGTGTCACCTGCTGGTTTAACTTCATCCACATGGAATCATTCAGTATGTACTCTTTTGTTGCGTCTGGCTCCCTTCACTCAATGTTATGTTGTGAAATCCACATTCTTACATTGAGATGTAGTTCACTCATTCAAATATTTAAATAAACCCAAATGTATTTTCCCATTCAACTGCTAGTGGGCATTTGGACAGTTCACATTTTGGGACTTTTAACAACTGACACTGCTGTGGCCAAGGGAGGGCTTGTGCCTTGTGGGTGTGCACACAGTTCTTGCAGGCACGCACCTAGGAGAGGACCCGCAGGGCTGCTGGATTTACCTGTGCTCATTTTTAGTTGATGCTGCTTCTCTCTTAATAACAGCAAAGAGTGCATGGGAACTGCTGTCCAGAAGAACACGCCCTTGCTTTTAGGAGGTTTGATTCAGTGCCTCAGCCATGAGATTCGAAATACTCACCCTTCAAGCAGCCGCTCATCCTTCTCTGTGTTAACTGGCCCTTAATGCACAACTGTAGGGCAATGATGCCAGGTTTGCACAATCGTGAAGAACCTTCTGAGTCTCCAAAAAGAGCTTCCCGTCTGTTCTTTGTAGTTTCACAGCACAATGACCAAGTCGTGCTGAGTTCTAATTCATTTATTTACAAAGAGTTCTATTTCTACTCCCTAGAATGTACTATAGAAGTAAATTTAAGATGGTATCTTGTTCCTAAGGAGCGTACAAGCTTTGGGGAGTGTAAATATCTCTAATACCAATTAGAATGTGGGTGAAACCCATTTTTAAAATGTTAACAAGGTGACTGTTGGTATCCTACATATGTTAAACAATATATTCAAGGATATTCGATAAAATATAACTTGCCATTTCTCCAACATATCCCTTTATAATTTTTTTTTTTTTTGAGACAGAGTCTCCCTGTGTCCCCCAGGCTGGAGTGCAGTGGCACAATCTTGGCTCACTGTAAGCTCCACCTCCCGGGTTCACGCCATTCTCCTGCCTCAGCCTCCCTAGTAGCTGGGACTACAGGCGCCTGCCACCATGCCCAGCTAATTTTTTGTATTTTTAGCAGAGACGGAGTTTCACCGTGTTAGCCAGGATGGTCTCGATCTCCTGACCTCGTGATCCGCCCGCCTCGGCCTCCCAAAGTACTGGGATTACAGGCGTGAGCCACCGCGCCCAGCCTACAAAATTTTTATATCTGTACTTTGTCTAAACATTCATTAGTTTGTCAACAACAGACATCAGTTCAGGTTAAACGACACAGGAGTCTAATTTTATGCTCTTCTGTGAATCTAAGGACACGCATACTCCACACTAACAAATTTATTCAATCAATCAATAGATATTTTATGCTTATCTCTCTACCCTTCAGGATATATCTAAAATCTTTTCTTTTATTTCCCAGTTGTCTGCTGGAGAGTTTAGCTTAGAGTTGAGTTCCGCCACCTGATCAACGCCATTATTCCTTCACTGCATATTTGCTCAGCTCACCTTGTGTCCAGTGCCATGCCAGCCACTGGCCGTGGAATAATGTGCAGAGCCCTGCATGGTTCCTGTCCTCACCAAGTTTACAGTCTCAGGGAAAAGAGAACTGTTGTGCAAGGGGTCACACAATATAGTCTCAAACGACAATACAAGTAGGGGGTTTAAGGCATTCCCCCAAAATTTTTGTCCAGCTGGATCCTCAGAATGAGACCATCTTTGGAAATTGGGTCTTTGCAGAGGTAACCAGTTAAGTTAATTGTTCTGGATGGTCCAGTGTTTGGCATCTATAAGGAAAAGGAGAGGGGGATTCAGATTCAGAGACACAGAAACACGCAGGCCCAGAAGGCCATGTGGTGACAGAAGCAGGGATGGGGTGTTACAGCTACAAGCCAGGGAACTCCAAGCATGGCTGAGAATCATGAGAAACAAGAGAAAGGCAAGGAAGGACTCTTGCCTGGAGCCTTCAGAGAGAGCATGGCCCTGCTGGCGCCTTGGTTTTTGACTTCTAGCCTCCAGAATGCTGAGAGAGTAAATTTCTATTGTGTTAAGCTAATGATCTAGTGGTAACCTGTGACAGGAGTCCTAGGAAACTAATGTATTGTGGATTCAATTGACCCGTAAGAAATTGCAGATTTTCAACTGCTTTGAGCCACACGAACAGCAATATTATAGGATTCATCCTACCATGTTATGAGCTTGTAAGAGGAAAACTTTGTCAGGGAAAGCTTCTCTGAGGAATTTCTAGTGGAACTGAAATCTAGAAAACAAGTAGAATTTGATGGAGTTCAAGAGAAAAAGAGGAAGAAAGGGGAACCCAGCAGAGGGCCAGCAGAGGGCCGGCAGAGGTGGGGGAGGCACAGAGGTTCTGAGGCAGAGGGTGCAGATGTTTCCAAGCAACTGAAGGATGTGACTGGAACCCGGTGTGGGGATAGGGCTAGCTGAGGCTGGACAGGCAGGGAGGGGCCAAAAAAAGGCCTCTGAGCCTAGATTGAAGATTGAGATTTTGACCAGGCATGGCAGCTCACACCTGTAGTCCCGGCTACTCAGGAGGCTGAGGCAAGAGGATCCCTTGAGCCCAGGAGTTTGAGGCCAGCCTGGGCAACATTGCAAGATCCCATATCTTTAAAAAAAAAAAAGTTTATATTTTTGTTTTTGTTTGTTAAAACAAAAGTTTTTATTTTTGTTTGTTAAAAGCAGTGGGTAGCCAGGTGTGGTGGTGCATGCTTGTAATTCCAGCGACTCAGGAAACTGAAGCTTGAACCGGAAGGCAGAGGTTGCGGTGAGCCAAGATCGCACCGCTGCACTCCAGCCTGGGAGACAGAGCAAGACTCCATCTCAAAAAGAAAAAAAAAAAAAAGAGAGAGAAAGAAAGAGGCAGTGGAATGCCATTGAAAGGTTTTAAGACAGAGCGTGAGAAATGGCAATAACTGCAGAATGAAGAGCAGATTAGAAAGAGCTGAAGCAGATGGAGAAAGCACTGCAGGAAATGCAGGAACCCAGTGGTGCATTGGTCAGGGAGGCACTGGTGGGGATGCAGGCAGTGGGCAGGCCTAGAGGCTTTTAGGAAAGAACTCTGTGTTCTCATTTCAATGATATGTCCCAATTAATATACCATTTTCCCTTGTGTCTCTTTGAAGACATTGAATTCTCATAAAATATACATACCAGTCCTGATACGTCTACAGCCCCCAAGTCAACTCTCTTCTGACCACGTGTGTCTATTCTGCTGCCCATGAAGTCTCTTGGAGTAGAAGTAGTGCCTTCATTTTTTTTCTTATTTCTCTCTTTGCTCTATACCTTGTGTTTCCAAGCACTCTGTTCCTATATCTACCAGAGTGGCCATTCTATTTTATTATCATTGTCTCTTTATAGAACTATCTACCCAGTTATACTGTGGGCTCCGTGAGGGTGAGTGCAGTGACTTATTTATTTTTATATCCCCTGAGCTTAGCACAGAAGCTGACCTATAAGATTTGATTTATAAGTGACAGTATCAATGTACAAATAAATGAGTCAGCAAATGCATGAATTAACAATACTTTATTTCTGCTCTGTCTTATCACCTTTGGCCTGATATACCTGCCTTACACTCTGATCTGATCTAATAGATTAACTGCTTTTTCTACTTCTGCTCTATTTACCACTGACAAGTATTTTTCTACTAGTCGTATCAACTTTTAGAAAACAAGACTCTTCCTGGTAAATCTCTTTATTCGTGTGTGGAATCATTTTTCTAATTGTGTACCTCTCACGGAGATGCTACTACTTTTTGTTTTGTGTCTTTGGGAGCTAATTCCTTACCATTGTCATCATCATAACCATGGAACTGTTGAGAACGTGCCATTTTGCACACATTACTGCGTTGAGCACTCCAGTTAGGAGGGGAGGAAGGCAACGAACAGCAGTGACTCCTTCTCTAAATAAGATTACCATCTAAGACAGAAAAACCAAAGGCTACCCACAAAATCAAATCAGACTTACAAATGGCTAAGGTAAATGTTTATGTTACACAAAACAAAAACATAAGAGCAATTTCTGCAGCCTAATAAGAAAACCAGAAATCAGGATGTATAATCTCATCATGAGCTCACAACCAATAGGATAGTTGAGTCATCCATCATATTGAAATGGGAATGTTTCCCCAAAAAGAAGCCCTCCTGTTCTCCTTAGCCAATTTGTATTTCCACATATAGGAGGGATGCATTGCCATCTCTCTTCCTGTTTTAAAAGCTCTCTTGGCCTCTAATTCTTATCTTTCCACAATTCCTAAAACAAATTATAGTTATAGAGTAAAAGCATACCCAACAAGGAGGTAAATGAGTGGATGATTTTTGAAACCCACCCCCCAAATCCCCCCAAAAAGGCAGCCTGAATTACATGTACTCTTTGAAAGGCATCAGTGTTAAAAGATGCAGTTTGGGAAGCCGGGACAGAAGACAGGGCAGACGTGGGGAAGGGTGTTCCACTCTGCAGAAGGTCCTGGAGAAGGGGAGAGGTAAACAGAAGTAAAGAGGGACTCCAAGAGACGTCGGCACTGGGAGAGAAAAAGAGAGCATAGGAAAGTATAGCATGAATTCTGGAAGCCACAGTCCGCCTTCGTAGTATCTTAGTTCAGCCTTGTTCCAGTTTATGATGTTAAACCTGAGCTTCCCTGAAACTCAATTTGTAGAAATATAAATATACACTCTTAAATAAATCCATTTGATTGTCATTTCTCACAAAGATATCATATGGCATTTAAGTTCGTCGTGTCCAAGCATGTTTGCAGCCAAATGGAAAACTCGCTGCATGGACCAAATGTGGTATTTGTGTTTTGAGCTTTTCTGTTTTAATCTGCTAGACGACATAACCAATTTTCCTGCCATTGTCTCTCTTTACAAATGCTACTACTTAGTATGATTCTGTAGTTAATTTTTTTTAATTTTTCATGGTTTTAAAAAATTTTTAATTCTAGCGTTAGACGTGTAAACAAATTTTATTGTTTAAATATGCAAGTAATAGTAAACCATTAAAAATGTCTGAGATGAAAAGAGACTTGTCTTTGGGAATAAAATGACATAAAGTTTCCCTTGAATTTTTTTCTGGTTTGGTTTTTTTGTTGTTGTTAAGTTTTGTTTTTGTTTTTTCTGTTAACTCAAAAGTTTTAGCTCATAGAGCAATTTATGGCGGGCAAGAGAGGTATACTTGGTAGGCCTTTGCTGCCATCTACTGGCATTTCATGTAATTACTTATTGCTTCCATTCTAAAACTAATTTTGTGTAACGTATATAATAGTATTATAGGTTCCCCCTTTTTTTCTTCTTTCCAATTTTTCTTTAGTTAAAGCAAAGTGAAGCAAATGCGGACACCAAAGAAAAGCTCCCTTTACGCCTGCGAATCTTTGAAAAATTTCCAAACAGACCTCAAATGGTGAAAATCTCAAAGCTTCCTTCAGATTTTACAGTTCCTAAAATCAGGTACCAAAATACTTCTTTAATTGCATATTTCACATACATTGTAAAAGATTCATCATCTTAAATCTGATTTAACCCTTCTTTTAAGTATATGTGGGTTGGGTGTCTTTCTATTTTATTGTCATCTTTCTACTACCTCTACCTCTATTTAAAATAAATAAATAAATAAATAACTTTGACTCTTTTAAGCAATGTATTCACAGAAGAGTCACTTTATAACTGCAGTAGCCTAAGCAAGAAGGCTGCTTCCCATCGCTTCTCTCTGGGATGACTCCTCAGGAATGGGACATCCCAGGAAACTGGAGAAGCTGCTCAGTGTTGCAGGGATGGCAGGTAGACATCAATCTCAGACCCCAACCGTATGAGACTAAAATTGCCTCTGTGGCCCTTTTATTTTCAAGCAAACAGGGAAACCACAGCTGACCCAGTTTGTGTACTACTACAGTGTTTATGGAGCCTACCATGTCAGGTTACCATATATAATTTGCCTTCCACTTTTTAAAAGAAGAACCGTGGCGTTTTTCCACTCATACTGATTTGATTTTCTACCACGTTTGCCCTCCAGTTAAGCAAATGCATAAAAGATGCTTTAAACACCTATTTTTAATAATAAAAGGAAATTCTTCTAGTTATAGCTCAAGAAATTACAAACAGAATTACAGTAATATGTTACTAGCTTTAAAAATAATTCTGTGGGGGGTTATAAAAGTATGAGACTATATATGGTGCCATAATATTTAAAATTCGGGTAGAAATATATTTGCATTTCTAATTTTAAAAAACAAAATTAATTGAATTTGGTAATTTGAAGAGACGTTACTTGAATTTTCATTATGCTTTGAAGATCAGATGAACGCACTTGCTTTTGAGTCTTAAAATGTAAAATTCTCTCTTAGTCATGCTTATGATAAATGGACATTTAGAGAGAGCAACTAGTTCTTCCAAGTCTTACAGGGGAAAAAAAAGTGTTTTATTACCACAATAAGATTCAAAAAACTGGGCTGGGTGCGGTGGCTCACACCTGTAATCCCAGCACTTTGGGAGGCCGAACCAGGCAGATCACCTGAGTTCGGGAGTTCGAGACCAGCCTGACCAACATGGAGAAACCCCATCTCTAGTAAAAATACAAAATTAGCTGGGCGTGGTGGCGCATGCCTGTAATCCCAGCTACTCTGGAGGCTGAGGCAGGAGAATTGCTTAAACTCGGGAGGCGGAGGTTCTGGTGAGCTGAGATTGCACCATTGCACTCCAGCCTGGGCAACAAGAGTGAAACTCCATCTCAAAAAAAAAAGATTCAAAAAACTACCATCGGTTACTGAGTAATATTGCTTGAAAGTTATTTCAAGGATATTGCTTTTTAAGCAGGAGTTACTGAGTTTCAGGAAGCTGTTGCTAATGAAATATTTTAGTCATGATCTAGTTTTCTATGATCTTTTATCACTGCTTTATCTTTGCTCAAGCAAACTCATCATTGCAAAATGCTGTCACTTGCTCCATTCCACTAATAATGCCTGATGCACATATACTTCATTTGCAAAGGGAGAGTTTTATGAAGCAGTTTATTGACCGCCAGCAACAGGACACATGTTGCCTCCTGAGAAGCCTCCCGACCACCTCTTCCTCCTCCTGCGACCACTCCAAACGCTCGGCAATTGAGGACAACAAATACATCGACCAAAAAGTAAGATCCGCTGTTTTGAATAACCAGGCTTCTAAAAAGCATCTATGTTTGAGAAAAGAACCGCAGAGTTCTTTAGGGTCCTGGAATCCAATTTCTCAAGAGAATAATGAAAAGAAAATGATTTCATTTGTAAAAGATATCATGAAACCTAACATTTTTTACTCTATGCATTGAAATTTTGCATTTGCCCATGTAAGCTTTTGAGCTGCGCCACGTGGCAGCCATGCGACTTTGTAAACATCAAGAGCCTCCCAAATCTGCATTTTCTCATGTGCGGAATAAAGGGCTGGGATCTCCAAGGCTCAGTCCAGGTGTAATGACCTGCCATCTCCTGCAAGTACAACTGCTTATGTCTACTTATTACATCAGAGAGGATACGAGAGCATGTTTCTCTAAAATCGGTCGAAAGAATTGCCATTTATTCAATGCTTAGTATGTGGCAGGAACTTAGGTGCAAGAGCTTATTCATGTTCTAGTTTACCTATTTCTTTATCATTTGAAAAGTAGAAGGGAAAATTTTTTTCAGATTCCACAGCAAAGTATCAGTAGGGAACCACATATAAATAAAGCAAATTTAGGTAATAATTTTAAAGAAATGTACTTTTTCATTTATTCACTTTTAAAAAAAATAATATAAGGGCTGTGTGCCATGGCTCACCCCTGTAATCCCAGCACTTTGGGAGGCCGAGGCGGGTGGATCACTTGAGGTCAGAAGTTCGAGACCAGCTTGGCCAACATGGTGTAACCCCATCTCTACTAAAAATACAAAAGTTAGCTGGGCGTGGTGGTGGATGCCTGTAATCCCAGCTACTCGGGAGGCTGAGGCAGGAGAATCACTCGAACCTAGGAGGCAGAGGTTGCAGTGAGCTGAGATTGTGCCACTGTACTCCAGCCTGGGAAACAGAGTGAGACTCCATCTCAAAAAAAAAAAAAAAAAAAAGACATAGAATGTATTATCTAGGTATAATAAGTAAACATATTTATATATACACACATAGACATATAAATGTCTATGTGTGTATATATGTATGCATAGTATCAAACTATATATATCAGCTTGGTCACATAATCAATGTCAGTTCAGTTAGAAAATGAAAGATTAATAATTGTCCTTTAATATTAAAGAGATTAAACAGTAGAGTTTGCAAAAACATCTAGTTCACTTGCAAGTATTTCACTTTGGCATTCCTAAAGTGTTTTTTATTCCTTTACATTGTTACTGCCCTTGTTCTTTTGCTTATAATGAAATCCATATTTCTCTATGATCACGTGACAATAAAATGCCAACTGTTCCATCCTCCAGGATCTTCTTTCTCTCTGCTTTCTTTCCCTTCCCACAGGGATGAACCCTTTGGAATTCCCTCACCTTTCTCTTTATCTTGCCTCCCCTTTTTCTCCTCTTTCTTGCCTCCCCTTTTTCCTCCTTTTTCACCTCCCCCTTTTCTCCTCCTTTTTCTCACCTCCCCTCCCCTAATGTGATACTACTCCCGTTTACCTCTCCCCCAGCTCCCAGGTTCTCTGCTGTAGTTCAGTCATGTTGCTCTTGCTGAAAATGATGATGATTTTCTTTGCAGGATGTCTCTTCTTTTTCAAGGATTTCCACGTGTTGATTTTCCTTCAGCCATCTAGAGATGCTATTCTACTATCTTTGCAGAATCCAAGATTGTAAATGACAAGTCTGATGCCAATGTCATTTTTTTTTAAGTAATTAGCCTTTTGGTTGGTAGACTTGGTTTGCTTGTTTCTTCAGGAAAACTTGTAAGATTTTCTGTGTATCCTTGGAGTTCAGAAGCTTTCTTAGAATATACCTTATATGTCTTTTTTCATCAGAACTGCTCCAACTAGAGTCTTTTCAGCTTGCCAACTAAGATATTTGCTCAGGGAAATTTCCATTTATTTTGCGTTCAATTGTTACTCTTCCATCTGCTTCTCTCTCCCCTGGGATTGCCATCTCTCTATTTTTGTTCTGTGCTTGGTCTTCCAGGACACTAATTAGATTTCAACTGAGGTCATCCTTTGCTTCTAAATTTCTCGTGAAAAATTATGATATGGACATATGACCCTTAACTATCCTTAAAGGCTTGCATATTACCCTTAGCTGTCCTTAGAGACTTTACTTTTATCTTTTATTTTTATTTTTTTAGAGATGAGATCTTGCTGTGTTGCCCGGGCTAGGGTGCAGTGGCTATTCACAGGCACGGCCATAGTGCACTACAGCCTTGAACTCCTGAGCTCAAGTGATCCTCCTGCCTCAGCCTCCCGAGTAGCCGGGACTATAGGCATGGCCACCATGCCTGGCTTTTTTGATTTTTTAAAATTAAACTTATCACCTCTCTTCTTCACAGTTATAATCCACTCAACACTGTGCATGGGGCATGGAAGCAGAAGGTCATATGTCAGTGGATAAACAAGTGGGAAGATAGTGCCCTGGCTTCAGCCAGTCAGTCTGAAATTGCAGTTTGTGTAGACTAGAAAGCAGTTTGTTTTGTTTTGTTTTGTTTCCAAAGCAGATTGTAAGCCAGAAGTCTGGGCTGTCCTTGTGACCACTTATCTCCAGGAAGAGGATAGAGAGCTGATATCCATTATGGCCAAAGTCACAAAACCATGACATGCTTTTAAAAATCACTGGTAACACTACCCCACTGGAAACACAAAATTGAAATATGAGTTTATTTTCTCTCTAAAAGGAAATGTGATTGTTTCTCACATTTCCTGAACACAGTATTTTGATTTGGTGAGGACAAAGATAAAAAGATTCTCGAGAGGCATGTGCCGGGCTGAGGAGAAGTCTAAAGAGAATGTGGCCCGCCCCTCTGTGCGCCCGCCCGAAGCGAACCCTCCCCAGGTACAGTTGGAATAACACGTTTTATCCCATACAACAGGTCTTATTGCTCCCACTTGGAAAGTGGAATGTCAAAAACATATTTTTTCTTCATCAGAGGACCCTATTATGGGAGCGGCAAGACAACTGCTCCTGTTACTATCCACACTTTCTGAAAGCTTTGATTCGATCTAGGTTGTCAGAAAAGTAGACTTAATTCTTTTCAGGATCCACCATTTTCAGCAATAGTTCCCACCAGTTCTTGGTGTTCCTCATAAGACCTTAGGATTTGTCAACCTTGTTGAGTCCCCCTGGGCCAGGGAAATCTAAAGCAGAAAATCCCTCTTCAAAGGATTTCAGTGATAAGGATTTAATGGAAGCACAAATTGCGGAGACAGCATTCTGGCATTTGTATTATAAATACAGCAAGCCTTTTTCATTTTTATTAAGAAACCCGAAAGCCACTTAAAAACAAGAGCGCATAAACACAGAACAAAAATCCCCATCACAGACCCTACCACCATTAGTTCCCCTTATAAAGTATTTTTCAGCGAGCACTTAGAAATTTCCATTAAAATCCCAATTGCCTTTGGAAATCCTAGTCACAGTAAAGTGACAGGCAGGGTTCTTCACTCTACGTGAAAAAAAAAACCACCCAGCCCTCTGCAAATTGTGCAAATTGAGGCTGTTTTCCTTGAGTGACTGGTATGAAAGAAAAAGGACATTAGAGGCTGGTTTATCGGTGATTCTCATAACACGAACAAAGGAACAATAAAATAAAACTGTTCTCTTAATGGTTATCTTGTACCAGGAGAAACTTCTGACTTCGCTATGCTAGAGGGAATCACCTTTCTCTTTCCAGGGAAAATAGTGAAGCCCCAGGTGCCTGAAGACTGCAAGTTCAGGGAGAAACAAACAACAACTGACAGCAACCCCAGAAGGGGGCTGGGGTTTGATGAAGCATTGCAGAAAACACAAAAGCACATTAGGCAAGATTTTCTCCCAGTAATTACCCAAGCTTTGAACAGGGATGAGTAATTCCCATGGCAACCTCACTTTGCAGAAAACATGTTTTTAAAAATAGCCCTGGTGGATCACCTTTATTATACAATTTAAAATACCTGTCCTTCTCCCAGAAAACAACCAGCAAACAAAAATCTTTAAAATCTTGGGGCTGACCCAGATCCTAAAAGGAAAAGACAGGAAAGAGTGTTTTCCTGCCTGTCGTTTGAGACTCCATAGAAACGACCTTCCCAAGTGGTCATTTCCCCATCCCTTTATCCTGCTACCTACCGTTCCTGTGAGCAATTGTGAGAGGTTCCTCTTCTTCCTGATTCAAGGATTTTGAGAGGGGCTTTTCCAGTTTCCAAGCAGAAAGAAATCAAGCAACAATTTCTACTTGTATTTTTCCTCCATATTATTGAAATTAAACTCTAGTTTCCTTAAGCAGAGTGGTGATTAATAAAGTGAGATCTGAACTTGACTTTCCAGTAACCCTGTAATAAAAGCAGCCCGCTCTGTTCTCCGAAGTGAGACATCCAGTCAAGGTCAAGGTCTCACCTGTGGTTGAGTCTACAGCATCTCACTGCCCTGTGGCCTGAGGATGGTTCTGTGCTGCTGTCTTGGCTGATGCACCATTTCCTATGTCAGAACCTGCAATAGCCTGGGAAGCATGAGTGAACCTCCTGGAGCCATGCTAGGATGAGGGCTGTCCCAGCACCTCCACCTCGTGCCCCTGTACTTCCCAGCATAGAATCAGAGCCCACATAATAATGAACAGTGAATATTTTCTCTGACAGTAGGGCAATATCTGCCCACCCTCTTGTCAGCCTCCTTTCTGCTGAAGCATATGATAGTTCTTTAATAAGCCTTCACAATGAACAGCTAACTTATGTACAGTAAAGAGGAAAATGATCATTGGAATGACTATGTTTTGTTTACCCATTTTATTTTATAACTCATTAACATTCATTCAGTCATTCAACAAACACTTATAGAGCACCCATTATTCATCTGCCATTCTCTGGGCTGTGGGAATTCAACAGTGAGCAAGATGCAAACTGTACCCTTTAGAAGCTCATAGTCCAATGGGAGGAAATGCACATACATGCATGAAAGTAAAAAGTATTACTGGAACCATGAGACAGAACCCCCTAAGTTCCCCTTACAGAAGAAGCGTGATTGATTGATAAAGGAAGAAAGCACCCCAGGCAGAGGGGGACATATATGCAAAGGTATGCAAAGCATCAGGTGCTCGATGTTTGAGAGAAATTGGGTAGAAGAGTGATTAAGTGGTGCAGGTTCCAACCCTCATCAGTAAAGTGGAGATAATTCTCATTTTCAAGGTTTGTTGTGAGAATCAAATAATGTAATAATGTTAAATGCCTAGCATTGCACCTGGGCTAGCATATGTTCTGTGCCTCTCAAACCAGACAAGAAAGGTTACTGTTATTAAACTGTACCATGAAGTCAGACTCAGCAAACAGATTTCTATTCATCAGTTAGGACAAAAGTCTTTTACATAAATTTAACCTTCAGATGTAACAGTCTAGTTGAGTGCAATATATTAATTACTGATCAATTTCCTTATGGTACCTAAGTCTGATTTTTTTTAGAGTTTGATTTTTGTTGATATTTTAGTTGCTATCCCTATTGTCTACACAGTGTCTTCGAATCTGAAGAAGTAAATTAAGTCATTCTGGTAAGATTTACTCTTCCATTTTTTTTATTGCCATACAGCATTTTCTAATGTTCTATATGATTATAGAGTGCTTGATAATTTGTTCTTGTAACTCCTCACATAGCAAGTTACTCAGCCTGATCTATAATTTCCAGGATGAATGAATGTTTGTTCACCTTAAAAGAGAGAGAGAGAGAGAGAATGAACAAACGAACGAACGAACACAGCCTGTTTTCATTTTTAGGGCTTTTGGTCTTTTGAAAGAATTTTTTTTTAAATAATGGCTTAGCTTCTCTGCAGTACCATTCAAGATGTATCTCCAGGAAAAGAGTGACAGATGACATGATGCTACCATGTAACCATGGGTTGTATCTCAAAGGGAAGAATTGGTGTTCCTCATGTCAAATATGAAAACTCTGTACACTTCTCTCTAGCTTAAAAATGCTTTAGTAGATAATGGATTCCCAATTTAGTCACAATAATGGAAAGAAATAAAAAGATGCGTAAGATTTCATCATCACTGGCCATCAGAGAAATGCAAATCAAAACCACAATGAGATACCATCTCACACCAGTTAGAATGGCGATCATTAAAAAGTCAGGAAACAACAGGTGCTGGAGAGGATGTGGAGAAATAGGAACACTTTTACACTGTTGGTGGGACCGTAAACTAGTTCAACCATTGTGGAAGACAGCGTGGCGATTCCTCAAGGATCTAGAACTAGAAATACATTTGACCCAGCCATCCCATTACTGGGTACATGCCCAAAGGATTATAAATCATGCTGCTATAAAGACACATGCACATGTATGTTTATTGCAGCACTGTTCACAATAGCAAAGACCTGGAACGAACCCAAATGTCCATCAATGATAGACTGGATTAAGAAAATGTGGCACATATACACCATGGAATACTATGCAGTCATAAAAAAGGATGAGTTCATGTCCTTTGTAGGGACATGGATGAAGCTGGAACCCATCATTCTCAGCAAACTATCACAAGGACAAAAAACCAAATACTGCATGTTCTCACTCATAGGTGGGAACTGAACAATGAGAACACGTGGACACAGGAAGGTGAACATCACACACTGGGACCTGTCATGGGGCAGGGGGAGGGGGGAGGGATAGTATTAGGAGATATACCTAATGTAAATGATGAGTTAATGGGTGCAGCACACAAACATGGCACATGCATACCTATGAAACAAACCTGCACGTTGTGCACATGCACCCTAGAACTTAAAGTATAATAACAAATAAATAAATAAAATGATGCATACTATAAAATCAAACCATTTTTTCTTCTTACTGGTCTTTGCAGTAAATTCTCAAGCTAAAACCAAACATCTGTGTGTGTGAGCGCTCACCCTTTCATCCAACAATCATTTTTGAGGACCACTATATGCAAACAGTCTGCTGGGCCCTGAGTAAACAAACACATCTTTCTATCTTCAACTAACATAAGAGTAGGAATTCCCTCTCAATGATTATTTTTGCAGAATATTTAATTGTGTAACCATTTTTAGGTTGGAACTATATATCAGCTGTTTGTATTCCTTAGTAAATGCGCATTGAGAGTCAAAAGTAAATCAGTCTAGGATTAAGAATTTTTTATAGGTAATTTAAAAGATTTTTAATCACATTTTCCGTATCATGTACAAAAGAGGTATCAAGGAGTTAAGGCTGCTGCTAAATCTGTCTTGGAAATTTACATTTTGCTCTTCTTTTTAAACTTTTTCCTCTTCTGACTACAGTTTTACTTATAAATTGTCTCTTCTATCAAGTGTCATGCTAGTCTCAGTGTGTTGTATTTGTTGCTGATGATGGTGTTCAGTCCAAGTCCTGCTTCCTTGTGTTGCCACAGACCTTAAATTTTGAATTTCTACACCCATAATCCCAGCACTTTGGGAGGCCAAGGCTGGTGGATCACCTGAGCTCAGGAGTTCGAGACCATCCTGGGCAACATGGTGAAACCCCATCTCTACTAAAAAAAATTAGCTGAGCATGGTGGCACACAACTATAGTCCCAGCTACTCGGGAGGCTGAGGCATGAGAATTGCTTGAGCCCAGGGGGCAGAGGTTGCAGTGAGCCAAGATCGTGCCACTGCACTCCAGCTTGGGCGATAGAGCGAGACTCCATCTCAAAACAAAAAAAATTGAAATTTCTAAATTCACAAACAGGTTAAAAGCATCTGACATTTACTCTAGAATCACAAGCCCACTCATCTTCTTTTGTCTCTGCAGATTCCCAATCTTTGCCTTCCTGTTTATATTAGATATAATCATAAAGTCATTTTGTATTTTACTTTTGTAATTAAAATCTATCTAGCATATATTTATAGTTTTGTTTGTTTGTTTGTTTGAGACGGAGTCTCGCTCTGTCACCCAGCCTGGAGTGCAGTGGCACGATCTCAGCTCACTGCAAGCTCTGCCTCCCGGGTTCACGCCATTCTCTTGCCTCAGCCTCCTGAGTAGCTGGGACTACAGGCGCCCGCCACCACGCCTGGCTAATTTTTTTGTATTTTTAGTAGAGACAGGGTTTCACCATGTTAGCCAGGATGGTCTCGATTTCCTGACCTCGTGATCCACCCGCCTCAGCCTCCCAAAGTGCTGGGACTACAGGCGTGAGTCTCCGCACCCGGGCATTTATAGTTTCTTATCATTAAGTACTGTATATTAAACCTATCTAAATTTGTTTCAGTACTCGAAGATATTGCTTTTCCCTCGATTTTTGCACAGTTTCATTATTTGATGTGTAAGATGTTGGAGATTTGACCAAGTGACCCCAGGCTACTGTGTTAGTGGCCGAAGCATTGTCATAACATTCACGTGCAAAAAAAATCAGATCGATTAAGTTTTAAATTGTTTAGTTTCTAATATTACAAGATGTTCCTATATATCAAGTTAGTTGATTCATTTCAAAATAAGCAGTCCCTCTTTGTAATTTTTACCTCATTCATATTTCTTATTTTCAAGGACTAACTACATTAAAATATATAAGACAGAAAAAGTAATACTTTAATATTATGAAATTAATTCAATTTTCAAATATATTTCAAGCACCAACAATGCACAGTGCTAGACAATGAAAGAAAATGTAATAAAGAATACATTATACATATCCTAAGGAGTTTACAATCTATTGGAATTTACAGAAAGATAAAAAGATGTTTCACACAGGGCAGGGATCAACTTGTGCTGGGTGCCTAGGAGTCCAAAGGAAGAGCGAAGATTTGGTGTATGCATGGCATGCACACATGTGCACATGCATGTTTATATGAATATTTTAACTCCTACACATAGTGTTTTATAGGGTTCAGAACACATGATATTGAAATAAGTTACAATAAGAAATCTTTTTTTTTTTTTTTGAGACAGAGTCTCGCTCTGTGGCCCATGCTGGAGTGCAGTGGCGCGATCTCAGCTCACTGCAAGCTCTGCCTCCCAGGTTCACACCATTCTCCTGCCTCAGCCTCCCGAGCAGCTGGGACTACAGGCGCCCGCCACCATGCCCGGCTTATTTTTTCTATTTTTTAGTAGAGACGGGGTTTCACCATGTTAGCCAGGATGGTCTCGATCTCCTGACCTCGTGATCCACCCACCTCGGCCTCCCAAAGTGCTGGGATTACAGGCATGAGCCACCGCACCCGGCCTACAATAAGAAATCTTGACCCATCATCTAAAATTCTCTTCACAAAATTCACATTTTAAGATACTGTTCAAAGCTTCATAACATGATATTATAATGGTATTCACCTTTATATACACCCATAATCAACATTTTAATCTTGCTGATGCTCACATTAATCACCTTTTAAAATTTTTTTTCTAAGCATAATGTCAATTCCAGAGAAAGTTTATTTTATAGAAACATCTTGCCACACACATGATCTGTCGTATGCACTTTGGGATTAATTATGAATTCACGGGTGCATGAAAATTCAAATACAGTCAAATGAGATACCACCTTCGACCCATGCAATTTTAAGTAATTGCTTATTCCCAATTACTATATTTTATTTGGGAGACTTATTCAATAAAGTGGCTCGTTACAATAATTACACTACACCTCTCTAGCAGAAATGACATTCATCAAGCCGTAGTCATTGGAGCATGGTTTTGTGTCTTATGGTCATATGTTTTTATAACCACTTTCCCATTTATGATTAACCTGTTAATATTTGTCAAGTGAGAAAAGAAAAATGGAGCCACTCAAACTTCTTCCCAGTTAGAAACAGAAATGTATTGTTAACATTGTAAATCAAAAAAGCTATTGAATGTTTATAATACTTGTGGTGTGCTTTGTCAAATAAATATCGATGGCTTCATTCTGAAGGTGGTTTCTAGGGTCAAGCTATGGTTCTTTAGGTCTAAGCATTGCCGCATCCTAAAGGAATCTATATTCAAGATAGGTCTGTGGTTACTTCTGGGTGATCGAATTAATCAAATTAATATTCTGATTGATTGAGAGTTTTGATGGATCCCAGATTTTAAGGAATCAGTAAGTGTCAAATATAAAAACTATGATCATACTAGCTTTAATGAGTTAGGAAATGTATTGATCTCTTTCAGTGCTTCAGAGTCATTATTCTGAAAATCAATTATGCATATGTAGAACAAACAAAAAGTTGGTTAGTTTCGATTTTGCATTAGGATGTGAGAATAGCAAGAGTTTATAATATATGTAAACAAAATATTTCAAGTCAAGCAGATAATATTTTGTTGATATAGTTTAGTTTAGAAAATGCTTTTTTATACTAAGCCTAGTGACATTTTACATAGACATAATGCAGTGAAAAGATTTGAACACTGAAGCTGCATGATCCAGAGTTCTAGTAATAATTTTGCAATTTATTATCTGAGTGAACTTAGACAACTTAATTTTTATGAGCCTTAGATCTTTAATCTGGAAAAAAGAGATAATAATACCTTACCTACCTATGAGGATTAGTTTGAAGATTAAGTTTAAAATATGTATATATCACCTCAGCACAGATCAAGGAGCCAAGAAATACAGATGTAGAAGTTATAAAATGTGCATTTTTAAATGTGCAATGGGCATCTATAAAATTCTTCATTCAATGACTAGAGAATAACATTCTAATTCAAGAACACAAGTATGATTTTAAATGTAACCATTTACCACAGACTTCTAAATATATACACATCAGTGTCCTAGAAAAGATATTATTTGACCAAAATGTAACAAAATCAGAAACCTAATAAGAAGAAAATAACCACAAAAAAACCTACACATTCAGAAATTTAAAACTACTTTCAAATAAGCAAAGAAGAAACACCAATGAAAATAAGAAAATATCTACAATTAAAAAATAATGAACAAAAGATGCATCAAACTTGTGGGAAGTAGCTAATGGCACTTTTAGAGGAAAAAATATAGCCCTGAATGAATATCTAGTAAAGAAATAAAGGCTTAAATTAATCCTCCAAGCATTCATTTCAAGAATTTAGAAAAATTATCAACCAAGGAAACACTAAGATAGCAGAAAGAAAGAAATAATAAAGAGAAAAGCAGTTATTAATCAAATGGGGGGAAAAGAGGTGATAAATAATATCAACATAATTGAAATTTTGTTCTTTGGAAGCAGTAATAAAATTGATAAATCTACTTTAAAATTCAACAAGAAAAAATTAAGGAGCCTTCTTCTATAAAGATGACAGAGGCATTGACATCGTTTTTTAATCTTGAATTCCCACATGAAAACAAAAAGAATACCAAGATATCAAAACCCCAAATCCATAGTTAATATTTACCATGAAACTCGGTAATCCACAAACCCTAAATAAAAGCAAGTGTTGACAAACAGCCACATGATTTGCATGATATTAGTGTCTGTGGGAGGAAACCAAGCTTAGTTACAGAGCATCCATGGAATGGATGCAGAGCATTCATGGAATGGTAGAACATCTTCTTAGCTCCATTCTGAAATAAAAAGTCCAGGAGTGGAATCAAAATTGAACAGGCCAGGAACAAGAGTGATAAGGATAAAAGCAGATCCAGACAAAATTTGTGGGGGGAGGAGGATTGGGAAACAGAGCTTGGAAATTCCAGAAAGAAAGCTACCATATTTGATCGATATATTAAAACAACAGAAGAGGAAACTCTGAAGTTAGAAGAGAAATACTAAACTGTTTGGGAAAACTAATTTTGTATAAAAATGAGTAAGGAAAATTATCAAAGCCAAATTCCCTGAAAACGTTATTATAAGAAAAAAACAGTGAGCAGAATACTGTCTCTCACTGTAGACAAGGAAAGCAACCTATAAAAACGTGCTCTAACCAGCTCAAACTGTAGCATACTATTGAAAAATTAGTTAAAAGACATTAAAAATTACATAAGGATGAAATAGCAACATAAATAAAAGTTAGAAAAACTCAGAAATGAGGTGCCAGAACTGAGAAAAGTTATAAATTAAAGCAATGAAAACTAAACGAGAAGGAACATAAAGAGACCTCAGATGATTCAAAAGTGAGAAATAGAAAATGGAGAAGAGGGCATTTTTTAAAATCAAAGAGAAATGAAGAAAGAGATGAAAATGATTTGCAAGAAAAATGACAAATTGAAGAAAGTCAAAAATCCGACATCTGCGTTATAGGTGTCCCTAAGGAAGAAAAACCACAGCAAGAGAATAAAACGTATACTAAAGTTTTCTGAAACATAAAAAGATATGAAACTATATATTGACAGCACACACCTAAAAATACTGGAGTAAATGATTAAAAACAATACATACACCAGACAAATGACAGGTCTTTAAATTTTTTTAAAAAATATTATCTAGCCCAAATAAGAACAAGTGATTTATAAAGGAAAGAACGTTAGATTATCATGAGATTTTTCAGCAGCAATGCTTTATGTCAGAAGAAAATAGAGTAACATATATAGGATGCCCAGGCAAAGAATATCTGAGCCAGATTTTTTTCCATCCTGAAAACTGACTTTCAACTTTCAAGGTCAGAGAAACTGCTTTCAAGATCTAAGAATATGAGTAATGTAAGATACAAGTAATCTTGTTTCAATGAACCTGTAATCTACTAAAAAACATGCCTCAGATAACCTAAATGAACTCCAAAAGGGACTCTTAAACCATTTGGCATAAAAATTCACATTCATATGTAACAACTAACTACATAAGGACAACATGAAGAGTGAAATATGTAATAATTATTTGTTCTAATATGGATAGAGTACAGATATACAAATGAGGAGGTGAATGGGAAGAAGATATGCAAACCCTTAAGATATTCAGTAGTTTTCTTGGTTGTGTATTTTCATTCTGAGACTATTGTCTATGAAATGTGAAATAAAACTGAGTCACTGTGAGACAATCTAATTCTGGCATCCCTGGTGCTCTTGATAATCAAGAGTGCTCTTTGTGGAGAAAAAAAGGAGATATAGATATCATATAGAAAAGCTTAGGTAAAAATAAAAATCCTAAAGAAAACGTGGCACGTATACACCATGGAATACTATGCAGCCATATAAAAGAATGAGCTCATGTCCTTTGCAGGGACACGGATGAAGCTGGAAACCATCATTCTCAGCAAACTAACACAGGAACAGAAAACCAAACACAGCACGTTCTCAGTCATAAGTAGGAATTGAACAATGAGAACATATGGGCACAGGGAGGGGAACATCACACACTGGGGGCTATCGGGGTGGGGGGCAAGGGGAGGGATAGCATTAGGAGAAATACCTAATGTAGATGACGGGTTGATGGGTGCAGCCAACCACTGTGGGACATGCATACCTATGTAACAAACCTGCACGTTCTGCTCATGTACCCCAGAACTTAAAGTATAACTAAAAAAAAAAAAAAAATCCTGGGTCATGAATTTAAATTGAAAACATCAGAATAAACCCAGGCAAAATATTTGAAACAGTGACCAACTCCATAGCAGTGAGCATCTATGGACTCTAGATATGTTCTTGAAACACCATTTTTCCAATTTTCCAATAAGTAAACCAGGGCTTCTTGAAGAAAATGGTTGATTTTGAATAGGAAGTGTACAAGCTGACCTTGGAGCATCTTGTCATACTAGGAACAAGGAAGCTTTGTCAAAGACTACGGGGGTCATATAAAAAGAACCTACGGACTGACCAACTTGAAAAACTCCCAATGAGCACAGTAGAGATAATTTGACTTACAGTAAGAAATGGTAATTGACATGGACTGAAATCCATTAAACATTAAGTAAGTTTAAATCTTGAGTTCATAATGACATTTTTAAAATAGTAATTGGTTACCTTGAGCGATGATAGAAAATCAACCATGTAAAATTAATAAGTAAAAGTCGATAATCAAGCATTTATCTTGGCTTTTCCATACCAATTTTGCTACTGGGTAACCAAATAATACAGGAGGGAAAGCACCTCATTATAAAACTATCCCAACTAATAAATGAAAAAGAAATGACAGTTTTGCAAACGGAATGAAGTCAAGGGATCTAAGAAATGAACATCAAGACCCGTAACATCACAAAAAGAAACACACACACTCTGTTCCTTTCGATGGAAGAATCTGACACCATCTATGGCCTTGCCAAAGGGATGAAACCAGAGTCTGTATGATGACACCTCTGGATCCAGCTGCCGATTTTCAGAAAATAGAAGACAGAAGAACGTGTTGAACTGTACCAAGAGTGTGCTTTCAGCAAAATCCAGACTCTCTCTTGGCTGGGTGCGGTGGCTTACTCCTACAATCCCAGCATATTGGGAGGCCACGGCAGGAGGATCACTTGAGCCCAGGCATTTCAGGACCAGCCTGTGCAACATGAAGAAACCCCATCTCTTAAAAAAAAAAAAAAATGTTACTTAGCTATATGTGATGGCACACGCCTGTAGTCCCAGCTACTCAGAAGGCTGAGACAGGAGGATCGATTGAGCCCAGGAGGTCAAGACTGCAGTGAGTCATGATAATTCCACTGCATGCACTCCAGCCTGGGTGACAGAACGAAACCCTGTCAAAAAAAAGAAAAAAAAAATCCAGACTCAAAAACTATAGGTCAAATGGCCCAGGTTTCTCTATTTTAAGGGGAAAAAAGGGTAACATGTAGATTAATTAGAAGACATTGCCAAAAAATCAGCAAGATTCATACATTGGAATGTCTTTCAGGTCCAAATTATTCAATCACAAATAACTCTATGGGAATTGAGTTGAAGCTTTTGAATTATGTGTTAAAGTATATAATTCTGGAAACGTGTTTTAACTTAGAAGTTCAAGACTTAAAATATCTCTATATTATTGATAATTTAAATTTAATTTACTTGTTTTGAGTTATTAATTCTGTCAAAGAATTGTTATCTGAGGCAGTTGGATGTTTTCAGTTTCCAAACAAACCAAAGAAAATCTTCTTCAACGAATCTTTGACTTTTTTCAAAGTAAACTCTTTGTAATTCCATCATTCATCCCCTTCCTTTTTATTCCCACATCTCTGATATGTTTAGATCCAGAATGAGCAATTACTGGCTCCTTTCATAGCTGTAATTTACAATTTCAGATCTGAAATTACTCATCATGAAATGGATCTCTGTATTCTTTGTTTTGCTAATTATTTCAGGTGATTGTCAGTATCTTTTAGAACCAGAAGAGGGCACTGCAGAGCAGTGTAGCTCTGAGCTCTTTGTGTTTAGCACAGTCTAGGAATGCCCTTTGCCAAAAAAAATTCGCAAAGCTTTACTATAGAAGTAAGAAAAAAGAAGGGAATAACTAGATAATCACTATAGGCCTTCTTTATTTAGTGGAAAAAAGAAAGTATGTAACGATCTAAATACATATCTAGGACATCAAATGTAATATCATATATGTATGTATAAGTAGATGAAAGAAGACATATATATGTGTGTGAGAGTCCTTTCCTTCTTTTAAGAACATCCCAAAGGCCAGGTGTGGAGGCTCACACCTGTAATCCCAGCACTTTGGGAGGCCAAGGTAGGTGGATCACTTGAGGTCAGGAGTTTGAGGCCAGCTTGGCCAACATGGTGAAACCTCGTCTCTACTAAAAATACAAAAATTAGCCGGTGTGGTAGTGCATGCCTGTAATCCCAGCTACTAGGGAGGCTGAGGCAGGAGTATTGCTTGAACCCAGGGGGCGGAGGTTGCAGTGAGCCGGGATCACACCACTGCCCTCCAACCTGGGCAACAGAGTGAGACTCTTTCTCAAAAAACAAAACAAAACAAAAGAACATCCCAAAGCTAAATCTGATGTTTTTCTATTATAATATTGATTCTCCTGCTACCTCTGGCATTAGTTATAAAAACAGTTCTCAAATACTCTCCTGTATGAATTAATACTGTATTTTGTCTTAGTTCAAATTCAGGACAAAGGCCATTCAGTAGCCTTTTAGCAATCTTGTGCAGGGCAGAAATCATTTAGGCAATAGTGTACCAGATATTATCCCAAAAGTTTTTCCTAACGTGAAATTGCAGGGGCAGTAGATAAGTGATTGGATTCAGACTCTCATCTTCCACTGAGGGAAAGACAACTAACACATGTCATTGTCCTTTCAAGATGAAATAAGAGTTGTGGAATCTGGAGTCCTCTCTTAAAACTCACTGTCACAGGGCCTCTGTGCCTGGGTCTGTCTCAGGACTATGTGTGTTCTTAGGTGTCTAAAGAGCAGATGCTCCACGATGATGGGGCCACCAGCTGAGTCCTTCATCTCCAAAAGTGGCTCCAAGCAGCTTTCCTTAGGAGCTGAGCTGTCAACTCAAGAGAGGTTAAATCCATGTCAAAAGTCAACTTTTGGCCGGGTGTGGTGGCTCACGCCTGTAATCTCAGCACTTTGGGAGGCTGAGGCAGGTAGATCACAAGGTCAGGAGTTCAAGACCAGCCTGGCCAATATGGTGAAACCCCATCTCTACTAAAAATACAAAAATCAGTCAGGCGTGGTGGCAGGCGCCTGTAGTCCCAGCTACTCGGGTGGCTGAGGCAGGAGAATCGCTTGAACCCAGGAGGTGGAAGTTGCGGTGAGCTGAGATTACGCCACTGCACTCCAGCCTGGATGGCAGAGCAAGACTATCTTAAAAAAAAAAAATGCCAAAAGTCAACTCTTTCAGGAGGGGAGAAGTAGGAAAGTTTCAAGATTTATCATTGGAAATAGCATGTATGTGCTACCAAGAAAATGGAAGTTCCAAATAGTTGGTATCCACTCTTGTCTCCTTGTCCATACATTAATTTTTCTCCTAAGAGTTCTAGTGAATAATGAAACCAATTCCGTTTTTTCATTTTTGAGCAGAAAAATGAACAAACCACCTTTCCTCATGAGGGGGAAATCACCAGTATGTTCAGTGATGCTGATCTTTACTTCATATCTGCTGTAAAATATGAAAAGTGGATTGCTAGTTTTGATGTTATCTAGGTTATCATTTGTGACTAAAAAGACCTGTTTGTTACTCTGGTTCTTCTCCACTATGGCTTTATGGACACATTGACTGACATTATAGCATTTGTTCGTAGATTTGTTTGTAGAATGGGGTGCTGTGAGTTTGTACCTCAACATACCTAACCCTTGTTGAAAAGAAACTAACTAGGTGATCTATTTTTACTGAATACAGAGTTTTCTGTCTTCCGAGGGTTTTCTTTCCCCCCTCAACTTTGTTTGACACACAGTATGCCCTGTAGGGCTTCTTGCCTGGTTTCAAGATCTGGCTAGCACAGCACTTATACAGGTAGTTTGTACCAAATTAACTTGCCCTGTGCACACATGTCCACTTCAGTCCTTCACCCAGTGCTGCCTTTGCCTCTAGGAATCTTAGCCTTCCTTCAAGGCCCAGTATAACCTCTACTTTTTCAATGAAGCCTTTGCTGACTAGTCCAGACTTGCTGTTCCACTGAAGAGAGCTCCAGCCCCTCTGATCTTGTGTTTTCTCCTCTACGTATGTATCATCTAGCACTGTGCCATCTACTGCACTGTACTTGTCACTGATGATCTCATGTGTCCTACCCTTGTCTTCCTATCTAGGCTATTCACTTCTAGAAACCAAGAACTCCAAATTCTATTTACCCTAAATCTCCTATGGTCACTAATATCATGCTAAGTGCTCAGTAAATCTAATCTATTGATCAAAATGAACAGGTCTCAATTACTATCTTCAGTCTGACTACTGGAGTTACACTTTCCTGTTATTTATTATTTATTCTAGTTATTTATTATTGTGAATCTAGTTATTTATTTATTATTATGAGCACATAGTGGCCCATTTCCCTGTTTTCTCTTTGCCCTTCTTCTGCCTGCTTTAACTCCTTGTACACCTTCCACCAATCTAAAATCTGCAACTAGCAAGCCACACAGAACTGAGCTTGGGGAGTATATCTTTGAATTTACAGTCAGCATCCAGGATGGTTTTCTCCTTAGTTCTCTTCTCTGGAGTAATTTTATCATCGCCAACTAGGAAGAGATCTTGAATGCCCATTTCATTCATTCCCCATGCCTGCAAGCAAAACAACTCCTAAACTCATTGTTCAGATTAGTGTTAGGTTACAG
The DNA here is from genome assembly GCF_028858775.2 of Pan troglodytes. Taxonomy (NCBI): domain Eukaryota; kingdom Metazoa; phylum Chordata; class Mammalia; order Primates; family Hominidae; genus Pan; species Pan troglodytes. Next base: position 106,732,039 of record NC_072412.2, on the reverse strand, counting down.
GCCAAGAACCTGCAGCAGACATAATGTGGATTAGAGAACATTGCGCTAATCAAAGACAAATAAGGAGTCCAGTATGAGGGTCAACGTTAAAGTCTTTGGAAACTGAAAATTTTATTCAGACGAAGGCCATTATCAAAGTGAGGCACAGCCAATGCACCATCCGTGGCTGGGACGTGGGGCCCCACAAGTTTGTTCATGGTGCTGCCCAAATAAAAGTAAAAATAGACAAGAATTGTCAATTGTACGATGATGCTTTAGCGAAACATATTCATGTTTCATGTTTTAACAATGTCATCTATTCAATGATTTGACAGTATATTATTTCTTAACATTCCAAAACTAAAGTCATACTCTTCATTTTCAGCTTCGCAAGTCTGTTTTCAGCATCAGGGCAAGGAACCTTCTGGAAAAGGAGACCGCAGTCACTAAAATCTTAAGGTAACACCAATTAATGTTGACACATATTTAAACACAGTGGGATTATATTAATTGAAAAACAGCTTTTTGAAAAATGAATTAATGTTCTGGGCATCAGCATATACTTTCTGCCAGAAAGTAGCTTTGAGTATCTATATACTTATAAACAATGTAAAAGACATATTGATGTCATTTCTAAAAAAAAATTTTAGTAGCTCAGTAGGCCTTTCTTTCTTTTCAAGTATTTAAACATAAATGATAAGTATAAACATTGACCAAAAGGTGAAAATAACTTACTGTTATTTTTAACAGTTTTATATCTTTTGTGATATGTAAAGGAGAAATTGCAATCTAAAGGATAAATGGTAAAAGGGTAAACTTTTTCATTATAGTTCATTACACTATTAAGAGCACATTTATTAAAAATCTGGAAATAATAAAAAGTATACCAATCTTAGAATGCCTATGAAAACATATGCTTTTAATGCTGCTTTCTAGAAGATGCCCTGAAATGAAGTATCAAGGAGGAAAATTAAGCAACCGACTTGAGTGTTTTATAAGACTATATGTTATATTATGGAGTAACATGATGAGTATAAAAACACATAAGCATTTGGAATATCATTTATTGGTACATATATTACATAGACATATGTAGATGACACAACTCAAGATTGGGAGCTGGAGGTAGGATCGCTCGCAAGGCGAGTGGACAGATTCATGCCAGGAAGCCCCCTGCAAACCTGCGGTGAGTGATAAGGAGTTCTAGCTCCCTTCTACTAGATTTATTACTAGGAATAGACATTAATGCATTCTCTCCAGAATGCATATTACTATAACTTGGAAGACTGTGTGAGAAAATAAAGCTTCGTATATATGATCTTTAAAACTATTCTTACTTTATAATACTACCTAAAATTTGTGTGCAAAAAAAATTTCCTAACTCATCAAGACAGTATTTCTCTCTATATTGGCTGACGTTCATGCATAGAGTTAAGTATGTGTTGGAGTAGCTGTCATAAGATGAAAATAAGCGTTTCTAGGGCTTGTATATTATCACCACAAAATGTGATGAGATAAACAGACAAGGTCTCATTGAAATAGACAACCTGCGTCCCAACTTAGGCTTACTCCCGACTGGCTGGTAACTCCATCCTGGTATTACCATCAGATCATGCAGTGAGGCTGGCCTTGAACCACACATGTTACATCAGGATCATGATTCCAGCTGCACCTACATCAGACAGGTTCATGGTAGGGTCCTACAGCAAGGCTGATCCACTCACTAAAAAGAGAAATTCACCCTCAAGCCAGAAACTACCTACAAGGACATCATAATTCTCAGTCTGCATCGAGTATCTGCCTGCCAAGTCAGGAACTACAGGGACCTTACTCACCTGTCCAGAGCCACTGCCTTGCAGTGTGAATGGGCCCTCTGCGTGAATGGGTTCCCAGAGATTTTCCAAGGCAGGTGCAGAAACAGATACTTGCAAGGAAGAGATTTCCAGACCTCACTTCCCTAGGAACTCTTCCTTAAAACTGATCTATCACTTTACCTTTTTCACCCTCCTGTCCTTATTTACCCCTCTCTCAGTTTACAAAAGAAAGGTGAAACTCTCACTCATCCAGAAACTATGGCGTATATTAATCTGGGATGTAAAATCCTCTGGGTTGCAAAGCAAAAGGACCGTTCCCACCTGGATTTCTCCAAAAAGAGGGTCCCATAGGGCCGTGCCTTATTATTTATCCAGGTGACAGTTTTATGGATAACTTCCTTCCCAAAGCTATCCACCTTAGAGTTAGGCCTTAGAAATAACATGATTGTCACAAGGGCATGTGGTTACATGTTATTTGAATTGAAAAATAAAGCCAGACTTTTTCTGACAGATTCAGCTGATTGGTTCAACAATGAAAACTGATTTAATAAGTGCCCAATGTCATAAAATTGAATAGATTGGATGGCTAAGAGTCTCCAATATTTTCTCAAAATTATTTTCAAGCACAAACACAATAATGCTAGAAATTACATTCTTCTATTTAACGTGGTGCAAGAGGGATATAGTTGCTGATTTTTAAATATACAGAAGTGTTTTTGTTTTTTCAATTATATAATGTACATGAGCAATATTTTTAAGACTATCAGGGAACATAGACCCCTCTAACTTGCCTAACAATGGTGTAGTTTAGGGGACACCCACAGCCAATAATATTTTACTACAGCCCAGCATACTACAGAATGAGAGGCAGCACCTTAAAACTACCTGAGCTATATCACCTTTTGAAACTCAGGAAATAAAAAGCCATAATTTGAAAAAATAAAAAACCTTAGAAATTTTTAAAGTACAAATTTGATCTTAGAAAGCCGTTTTGTTTTTTCTTCTGTGCGAATGGTTTCTTCATTGCTTCTATGCTAGTTTCTGCATGAATTAAGGGCAAGTGCAAAAAATCAAACTGATATTTTGGGAATACTTATCTTTTCACCACTAATCATAGTAATAGTAATGGCAATGATACCATACCTGCATTATAATGTGATCCATCAGTTAAAAAGTCAAGAATAGATTGGGTCCGTGTCAATGAGTGTTTGTATTGTTTTATACTGTTTTTCAAGGAACAGTAACAGCTAAAAGGAAAAAAAGAGGGGGGAAAAGAATTTTTTTAAAAAAAAAGGAAAATATTTGCAGTAACCTCAGGACAATTGATTCGAATGACCTTCCACAAAATTGGGAAGGAGAAAAAGCTCTCCACCACTTTTTCAGTGTCTTTTTACTGCCTCTAGGGACTCTGCTCTCCTAGGCTCCAACCTTGCTGTCGATTAAACTCTGCCAAGGTTCCTGGATAACTTAGCAGTGGGGTCTCCCAGGACCATTTGCATTTTGAAAGAAGGCTTTTAAAAAATGAAAGGGCTTTTAAGACAAAGAGGATGCAGATTCTGTCTTTTAATAGATGGGTCTACCTTGATATAAATAAAAGAAATCTGGAAGAGACTGCCGTTTTAGTGTTCTATCCCTCTTAACTTTCTAGGTGTTTTTAATTTCATAGAATTATTGTCTTTAGTCTTATCCAAGAGGTTTCTCGCCAGGGAGGTAAGTAACAGCAGTATAGGGAGGCTTGAAAAAGAGACCTGAGCTGGATCATTCCAGCAAATATCACAGGTTGGCATTCGTCCTAATTTGTGTGCAGATAGAGATAAATCACAAAAACCTTAAATCCAGAGTGATATAAGAATAAGAAGTTTTTATGAAATATTAGCATCTTGAGATAACTTTCCAAAAAATAACAAGTATTTGGGAAAAAATAAAGCAACCCCTTGACTTAAGGTTTCTGGAGGCCTGGCTGTGTAAACAGACAATTAATTTCAATTCTCAGCTCTCTTGTCTATTCCATGGGAGCTAGGAGGAGGTGATCTTCAGGGCCCCTGAAGATCTAATGTAGGATACTGGACTTGGTGTTAAATCCCCCCTGGCTGGAATCAGGCTCTGCTTCTAACATTGAACAACTCACTAATCTGACCCTCAGTTTTCTTATCTACCTTAAAAAGATTGTCTGAATAATCTATTGACCAAGCAAAGTGAAATTTAATACTTATTCCAGTAAGGGAAACTGCCACTTTGTTTTCATAATGTCTCAGAAGGGATAAGTGAGAGGTGGATATATGTAAGGTTTTGGGTTTGGGTTTCAGTGTTTGTAGGATGGAGGTCTGTTTAGACTGGGCAGAATTCTTGATATGAGTTGAGGAGTATTGAAGATGCCTGGTATGGACAAGTAATAGTTACTGTTCTGAAGACGGCAGTGCTGTGGTTGAGGACCAGAAAGAGAAAGTGACCTGCCTGGTGTCTCTCCACTGCTTTCCATGTTCTTTCCCCCGGCTTTGGTTCAACATTTGAGTAATCCATTCTTTACAGCGAGTTTGCCCTTCTATTTTCATTCTCCTAATTGACTTGGGTGATCTAAGAGAAGAAAAATAAATGGTGACCTTATGTTGTCCTCTTCACACATAAAATTTATTTTTTCTTTTGTGTCTTTTAGATTTTTAACCAGACACATGTATTACCTTTAACAAACAAATACAACTGATTTTTATAGTGGTTTTTTTTTTTTAAGTTTGGGATTGATCCCCATTGGGTAGAGTCTTCACAAAAAATCCTAATGAATACCAACTATTTGTAGGTGACTAGCTTGACCAGTTGAGTGACCTACTGTCTGGAGAAAGGGGTTGGCCCAGCAGTCTATAGTTCAGATAAATGAATTTGTGGGAAGTGCCTGAAATCAACAGTGAAGTTGCTGACTGGTTAACAGCTTTACCTTCCTGGACAAGTCAAGTCAAGTCATATTGATGCAGAGGCTCAGCTCTCAGCCCTGGAAATTAAGCTGGAGAGCTGCCAGGGGTCTTAGTTCTCAGGGGGGACCCACATTTCCAAATATCCATCTTCCATTTGAAACAGGATCCACATTATTCTAGCAGAAAGTATGTTATATACATTACTATGAACAGGAAATTCCAGCCCACAGAGGAAGAAGTCTTTCAGAGAGGAAGGGCCCTAGAGCCTGAGGTATGTAACTCACAGGTAGAATCACCCATTTCTATGTATAATCATCTTTAATTCATGTTCTTGTACTTTTTAAAATTAATTGATGTTTTGAGAAATATAAATGAATTTTTTGATATATTTGAGAACTCTTTGATGAGAAAAAACAAAAGTGGGCCATTTTTACAGAACTTGAGGCTACTGGCCCATGCTAAAATGCAGATGATTCACTTGGCACAAACAGGCATCTGTGTCGTTGTTTTTTAAGAGTTATCCGAAGAGGATGTTCCACTACCTGAATTATAAAATCCAGGATTGCTATTAAATTTGTTGTTGTTCTGACTTAGACTGTATCGTTCAGCTCCACTAAATAAAGCTTCTTTTCAAAAGGCAGTGACCTTTTCTCTGCATCAGGCGAAATCAAAAACAAATAGCAATGTACTTTCAAAAGCATCACTACCTTTGTTGAGATTTCCTCTAATTCAAAGCCCTGAAATCGAGCAAAAATGCGTTATCGTTCCTGCAAGGCTGAATGAATAGAGAAATGTTAAAATAAAACAATTAAACATTTTACATTATTTTAGAAAGTTCCATCCTTTTGTGGTTTGCCAGGAGTACCTCCTTAGTGAGGACAATATCTTTATAACCTTTCGAGTGCTCAGTCTCGTATGATGTTTGCATTCTGACATTTGGTTTTATAACGTAACTTTCTTTGCCATGCACTTATATTAATAACTGTTTAAGTCTTAAGGAATAGTCTTTAGTTTAGTGCTACTTACTACAGAAAAAAATTAAACGGATTTAATAAAATACATAGAGATAGTTTTTCTCTTATCATTTTAAAAGAATCATTTAATGACTATAAATACAACTTATATACTACTTACATATATATATAATCACTATGTATTTATTAATCTGCAGTTATGTAAATGACATTAGCTGGATTTTTTTTCCTGAAAGAAAGTGCCCCTAAGAATTCACGCATTCATTCGAGAAATATCTCTGTAGTGTCTCACATGCCAGGCATTTCACACCATTTGCTTTTTCCCATTTGGAAAGTTCTCCTTTTATAATTATCGTTCCATAGGTTAGCCAGCTATTCAGCAACTTTGGATAAGGTCATATTATTTCTCTGCAGCTCCGCATTCTGGGCAGAACTAGCAAGACACCCTGTACACTGCTGGGAGGGCCTGAGTACCTTACAGCGTCCCCTGGACCTTTGAGCTCAGCTCCTCAGTGGAAAGGGAAGGTGCTGGACTGACCCTACAGATGAGAGAAACAAACGACAGAGACCCTTGCAGCCTAGGGTTTGTGCCAACCCCTGAGATAGCAGCAATTTTTTTCTTAGCATTTGGTATAAATAACCCCAAGTTTTAAGAAAATAGAATATTGAGAATGAATGTCATAAATATTTATCTTTGCAATTCTATGAAGTCTGCCTGGTTATTGTTGGCTTTTTCTTAAGATTTTCCTGACACTTAAAAACTCTGATAGGTTAGTTGAAAGACTATTTGGAAATAAGCTAAGTAGATAGATGAAAATTAACTGTATTCAGACAACCACAAACTAAGGAGACAAGATGTGTAGATATATGTTTTGCGTAAAACATAAAATAGTAAAGATTTAAAAGTGGCAAAATATAACTAAAACAATAATAATATATTCTAATCACATTTTTAGATAGTACCTGATTTGCAGTAATCAAAATATGTTATATTTTATTGAGATAGCATATGATTTATAGATTGTTTTTAGTTAAGCCCAAAAGTGATTATAATAGTGTTATGGATTAGAAGGGCTACTATTGAGTTTTACCAAACAGATGTGGGAAGTTTTTTTTAATAGACTATTTTTTGAGCAGTTTTAGGTTTGCGGCAAAATGGAGCAAAGGTACAGAGATTTCCCATGTACCTTCTGCCCCCACACAGGCACAGTCTCCCCAACTATCAACATCCCCATCAGAGTGGTACATTTGTTACAATTGATGAACCTACACTGACACATCACTATCACGCCAAATCTGTAGCTGACACTAGGGTTCACTCCTAGAGTACTATAGTGTATGGGTTTGAACAAATATGCGATGATGTGTATCTATCATTATAACATCATACAGAGTAATTTCAGTGCTCTAAAAATCCTCTGTGCTCCACCTATTCATTCCTCCCTCCCCACAAACCCTGGCAACCAATGATCTTTTTACTGTTTCCACAGACATAGAAATGCACATAGAAATACATAGATATGTGTCTCCATAGACATGCATTGATGTTGATGGCAGCTTTATTCCTAATTGCCAAAACTTGGAAGCAACCAAGATGTCCTTCAGTAGGAGAATGGATAAGCAAACTGTGGTACATCCAGACAGTGGAATAATTATTCAGCATGGAAAGGAAATGAGATATCATCATGGAAAGACATGGTGTAAACATAAATGCCTGTTACTGAGTAAAAGAAGTCAGTCTGAAAAGTCTACATACTGTATGATTCTAACTATATGGCATTCTGGGAAAGATAGAATCATGGAGATGGAAAGATATTTTAACAAGGTCTTTCTTTTGTTATTTTATCACTGGAGAGTAAAGTAGTAAAGAAAAATGGAATACATATCTGTTGAAAATTGGCCAATGCAGTTCCTGCAGCATTTACAAAATTTCACTTTTATTGTAGTAAAAAGTTCAGCCTTTGCATTGTAATTTGCATGTTTCTGAGTCAGTAGTTGGGTTACTAAATTTGAAGCCCAGTGAATGATGCGGGGTTGCGGACATTTTTTATGTTGAAATTTAATAGATGCACTAAAGGCATGGATTTCTCATGAGTTAATTTTTCTTTTTTGTTTATAGTATGGGTATAAGTGCGTAAGATAAAGACATTCAAGGTTTATTTTATTTTCTGCCTACAATGAAGTTCTGGTCGCCCATGTATTTACATGCCTTTCTATGAACACATTTTTATGAATAACACAAGATTGGGAAGAACTAACTGGCAGTTGCTGTGAAAGAGCCAGATCCGTTTACTCGGGATAGGGCTGACTCACAAAGGAGTGGGGTATCCACTAGGATAAAAATGCAGCTTTTTCCTCATCTCAGCAAGAGGCCATTACCGACGAGCTCACCCATTAGCATCCGCTGTTGTCTCTACTTGGGAAGATCACATTGTCACTCTAGTGGAGTCAGGTAAGAGCCATTTCCAGGAAATACTCATTATCTATTCTCTTAGTTATACAGTCATAGTTTTACATAATTACCACTGAAAGACTATTTTCCTGTTGTCTGCTAATGTGATTACATTACATTAACCAACCTCGGATAATACTTTTAAATGTATTACTTATGGAGTTCAAGATTTGAGCAAAATCCCTCAAATGTAATGCTCTGCAAAGTTATACTGCAGTTCCTTTAGATGGTAATTACATTTAATACCAGATGGTATTGTGTAATCTAACTTTTCTATAATGAGTGAAAATAATTTGAAGACTCATAGGCCTCTCCCTTTCATTACAGAATGTATAGGCTTTTTCCACACCCTTGTTCTGGGACATTAAGAAAGAAGACATGGAGACAAAGAAGAAAAGAACCGGGGACCCCCTGCTACTGTGTCTATAAACAACTAGTGGTGTTTAAAGGCTAATAAAGCTCCAAAGATCTCTCTTATAACCATAATCTTTGGGCCAATTTTAAAATATTTTAGATGGAGAAATGTCAAGAAAAATAGAGACAATTTCAAGACATGATTCTCTTTCCCCAACGTCCATAAAAGATTATATATATATATATGGCTGTCATATAAGGAGCAATTGAAATTCCACAGCACAAAGGCAATGCAGGGGGGAAAAAAAGGATCACTCTTTCATATTATTTTTTCTCAAAGGCTTGGCAAGAAACCAGGGGTAATATTTTTGCAACTGGGAATGTGTGTTTGCTGAAGAATATTCCCACATTTGAATCATCCTCAGGGGTCCTCATCTTGTTTTACTTTCAAAGGTAGAGAGGGCATAACATTAACCCCAACTGGGAAAAGGAAAATGCCTCACTGTAATTCTCCTCCAGGGAACAGGAATAAAGGGATTACATATGCCTGCATAATGAAGAATTTCCTCACCCAGACAAGACAAAAGACTTCATTATTTTTCACCAGACACTTGAAGTCTTGTGCCTCCCAGTTGCAGAAGCCGAGGAGGCAGGCCAATTTTTTATATGAAGCCACTAGATGGAGTTCCTAAGAAACTGGCCTTCTAGTACTTGCCATTGTGAAAACATCTAGGGAAGATGTTAAAAACCTTGGTACCTGACACTACCCAGTCTTTCCTCTAAGAAAAGTGAGACTGTCCCTGAAGATCACAGTATTCTTCCAGTAAAATTAGCCTTGCCTTTACTCTGGGAAGCAAATAAATGAGCATTTTCTTTCTGAAAACGCACCTCCTTTGTCCTTACATGAGACCAAAAGACATCTCAATCCTAATGAAAAATGTAAAGTGGCAAAATATAACAAAATGGAATATTCAAGTTCTTCTCCTTCTGGGTAGGTCTGTTACTTCGTAACTTTAAGGATGTATGCATCTCATTTCTTATATAAAATATTGGAAGTCTCAAATTTTGTAGTTACTCACTATTTCGGCTTGCAAGTATTAGATTCCTGTAAGAGGAGGTATATGGAGACTATGTTCCCAGCAACAGATCTGATCTCCAGTTAAAGAAATTGAACTAAGTTCACCTGCTACAGCCTGCTCTGCTCCATCTTGGCTTTCAGGCTTCCCTAATAGCTTTCACATACAACATAGAGGAAGATGTATGAAGTTTTTAGTTGTAAGAAGCCAAGTCTTTTTTTTTTTTTCATTACTGTCTCTTCTAGTGTAGGTATGCAGCCCATTATTTTTGAGTGGCATCGTATTCTAACTTGAGATAAAATTAAGATTATTTAACTTGTCCCTTTACAAAGTATATTTTAAACACATGCTGTTTTGTCCGTGATTATTTTCATGCTTCAAAAGCATCGAGTGATCAGAAAAGAAAATATTTGATCTTCACAGAATTTCAAGGTTCATTCATTCCACAAATATTTATTGAGCACCTACTGTGGATAAGAGCTGAGAAATAATCATGAACAATTTTAAAGAAAACCCTACTCTCTTGGAGCTCTTTGGAGCATGGTATATGTGACGAACTAAAAGAACAAAGAAAATGGCATGGAGAGAACGAGGTTCCTCCTGGTAAAGATGAGACCAGAAAGGGAGGTTAGAGGGACACTAAACGGGGCTTTGTAAGCCATGCTGCTCGTTAGGCTTAGTCTTTTTAAGGCAGTGATAATAACTGCATTCGTGATCTATTGCTGCATGACAAATTACTCCAAAACTTAAGTGATTTAAACAACACGTTTTTCATCTCACAGTTTTAGTCAGGAATCTGGGCATCCCTTAGTCATGTCTCTCTCCAAGCTGCATGCATTTGGACTTGAATGGGAAGAGCCCCACTCAATCGCATGGTCATTAGTGGATTCAGTTCCTTGTGAGCTGTGATATGAAGGCCTCAGTTCCAACTGGTTTGCTGGATTCCTCCCCAAGTGGAACTCTCCATAGAGCACCTCACAATATGCAGCTTGCTTCACCAGGGCAAGCAAGCAAGATGGGAAGAGCAAGTCAGCATGAGAGAGAGAGAGAGAGAGAGAGAGAGAGAGAGAAGGGCAAGCAAGCAAGAGGGCAAGACCAAGTCAGCATGAAAGGAGAGAGAGAGAGGGAGCTCTAGGAAGACAGAAGTCATAGTGTTCTGCAACCTTTCCCATTCTTCTGCTCCTTAGCAGGAAGTCACTAAGTGCCACCCACATTCAAGGGGAGGGAAGTACCCAAGGGCATGAAACCCAGGAGGCAGAGATCATCAGGGTAATCTTAGAAACCTGCCTGCCACGATACCATTATGGACGTTCATTCCAGAGAACATTCAGTTTGGGATAATAATGCAATATCTTTATTGAGGTTGGAGGCATGGAGACCAGTTAAGAGGCTGTAGCATGGGTCCACAGTGGACATCACTATCAGTCAGAACAGAAAAGACTTAGCTTCTGCTGTTATCCTCTGCCAAACTTGCTGCTCAGTCCCCAGTGCTATGTAGAGTGTTATAACATCCACCATGACACGGGACAAGATACAACAGGAAATAATAGCAACTAAAATTCAAAGAAAGCGTTGATGTTTCCAAAGCACTGTCACATTCATAATCATCTTTACTTCTTCCAGCTCCCTGTGAAGTCAGAAGGAAAGGCATTATTGTTCTCTACATTTTACATATGAGAAATGGAGGCTTAGAGAAAGCACATCACCTGTCTAAGGTCCCACAGCTTATAAAAGCTGAAGTCAGAAGTGTGTGCTTTTAAAGCTTATGTTTTCTCAACTCATCTTCTCCATTAGGCTTCCAGACAAAGGCAGAACTTTCCATCAGCAGCTGCACTGCAGGGTGCACTTCTTTGAACCATGAGAGGCTAGCAAGTTAGGGATGGGGTCACACAGTCCCCACGCACCTGCCGCTACCCTCCCTACTCACCCCTCCCCACCTTTTCACTTACTCATTCTGTTCATCAGGCAGCATGAGGGCCAGAAACTGAACTTCCTAGGAATGGGAGGCTGAGTGATAAAGTGGTCCCTAATCAACTCACAGCCTAGTAAGGGGAATAACTAATGATAACAAAATGCCATGAGCATTAAACAAGCTTGGTTAATAACATACTGTGGGAACATGGAGTATAAAACAAGTCTTTTTTTGTGCTTTCACATAGGTGAAATATTCATTTCTCATTTCATGTTACTTTTCAGAACCCATTTATATCAGTCTGTCATTATACTGTGCATGTTAAAACACTATTTGGTATTTATTTCATGGTTTGCCTTACTGTATATGCTTATCTATAGTAACATTGTATTCCCTTTAAAAAATAATAAAGCAAACTTTTACCATGCTTTTTTATGAACCTGGGCACATTGGATTAGAGTATATGTAACCTCTTAGCAGGTCTGATTGTGTCCAACTGAAGTTCATAGCTTTCTGCCAACACTGTTATTTTCCAAAATAGCAAAATTTCTTACATGGCCAACAAATGTGACAATGGCTTAGGCAGTACAAGGCTGTTTCATTATGCAGAAACGTCCTATCATGGGAATCTTTCTATACCTGTTTCAATGTCCAGGTGAGCTCTAGGCCAAAGGGTCATAAAACTTCCTTCCCATTGCCTTGCTCCTGCATCCACCATCCAACCTCAGGTTTATAACTTCCATCTGCGGTCCTTCCCTCACTCACCAGGAACCTGTGTGTGGCCAGTGGTCTCCTTGTATAATGGAATGAGATTTTTCAGAATGTTCTCGTTAGACATATTTATATATCTGTAGAAAAGTTGCTTCATGCTGTTTAGTAAATGAAAAATAGTGATTATTTGGGGTTTGTTTCCAAGAATACATTTATATTCAGTGAATTTGTATGATTTTTCATAGATATTCACCATAATTATCTTCATCCACATTAAAAGCATTTTAAGGACTTAAATATGTCATATTTAGTAAGGACTTAAATATGACATATTTAGTAAGTTCTTAAATAATTTATTATATAATAAGTTCTTATATGATGTATTATATAAGTTCTTCTGTAATATATGTGTTATATTTAAATACTTAAAAATGCTTCTGTTATACATGTATCATAAGAGCTGCTATTTTAAGTGCGCTAAGCACATACAAATCTTTTTCTCAAAGATCTTAATTCTCAGACAGATAGTAATCATATTCAAAGCCATTCAAGAAATGCATTTTAAGAAACATAAATGTGAAAATCATATGTAAAAAATGGCAGAATTGTGTGTTCAGGTGTTGAGCAAATAGAGTATCATTAGATTTGCATATCATAAAATCATTGCGTTTTCAACCTGTGAGCTATCTTTCAGAGCAAGGCTTTCTCTTCATTTTACCAATGAGGAAGTTAGGCCCAAAGATCACTCAACTAGTTCATAACAGTGTAACTTCTGGCACACAGGTCTTTTAATCCCTAGTGTTATTTTCTTGCCATTTATCAACTATCTCAAGGGAATTCCTGTCATTCCCAGTTGGAGAAAATTTTCTGGAGAATAATTTTTTTTTCTCACCAAAATCATTCACACCACAGGTGTTAGGCCACCCAATTGTCTTCACTCATTAGCAAATCTGAAATGAACACAAGTCCAGTTATTGTCCAAAAAGAACATGTTTTTAAAGTCTTCATGGTTTAAACAAGTGGTAACTGGTTACCAGTAAGCTGCAAGCTTCAGATTGAGGTTTCTGTAGGTAATAATTCCAAAAACTGTGTGCTTTTTTTTTTTTGAACTGTGGTTTTAAAAACAACACATAACATTTACCATCTAAACCATTTCTAAGTGTGCAGTTCAGTCGTGTTAAGTATGTTTACATTGTTGCGCATAATTCCAGCTTTAATTACTTCTCTTTATGACTCATTTTTGCTTGTAAGCTTTATGTTTTCCTATCTTCCTAAAGTTCTGCAAAATCTCCTTGGAACATATATTTAATCATTCCAGGAGCCTGAGTGGACAAATCCTTCCCAAAGGGGGTTTATTAGAAACCTTGTTTAAATTCAGAACCGACATCATGATTGCCTGTGTGTATTAATCTGTTTTCATGCTGCTAGTAAAGACATACCTGAGACTGGGCAATTTACGAAAGAAAGAGGTTTAGTGAACTTACAGTTCCACGTGGCTGGAGAGGCCTCACAATCATAGCAGACGGTGAAAGGCACGTCTTATATGGCAGCAGACAAGAGAAGAGAGCTTGTACAGGGAAACTCCCCTTTTTAAAACCATCAGATCTTATGAGACTAATTCACAATCATGAGAAAAGCACAAGAAAGACCTGCCCCCATGATTCAATTACCTCCCACCAGGTCCCTCCCATGACACATGGGAATTCAAGATGAGATTTGGGTGGGGACAAAGCCAAACCATATCACTGTGGGTAGGCTGGCCTTCTATTTATGGTGTCCTGATAGAAGCTCTACCATTATTTTTGGAAAGGAGGGAGGAGGCAGAAGGAGGAGGGGCAAGAGGGGAGCTTTCTGTTTATTTTCCAGCCCTTCTTCATAGCTGTGATACTTCTGCTTTGTAAGTGTTCTTGACACAGAGCGTAAAGTTCATTTTCCTTTATAATTATACGTTATTTGCTGTATTTTGTGTTTTCATTGGTGTTGCCTTTAAAATAATAAAAGTAATGAGCACTTATGTGTTATTCATCTCAAGTGTACAAACCATGCATTTATCTTGGGCTCCTTTTTTTTTCCTAGAGCTTGCACCCGACAGCGCATGCTGAGCGGATCATTCGAGGGGCAGCCCGCAAAGGAGAGGTCAATCCTCAGCGTGCAGCATCATATCCGCCAAGAGCGCAGGTAAATACTTGGGAAGACAGGGCTTCAGAGACTCTAAAAAAGGGGGGTTTTACAGGAAATGGTCGCTGTACACAGTCACGGCTGTCAGCCCTGGCTGCCAGACAGTCATGGCTGAGGAATCGCGTTCTATTTGCTGTTTGTTACAATAATGAAACACCTAATCAGATCCAAAGATTCAAAAAAATCTCTACTTCACAATCCTTTTCCTTAGAGATGGCCAAATTCTCACCTTTAAGATCAGAAGGAAAAATTCTGAATTCTGTTAGATGGGATCAAAGACATTTGGAGAGAGTATAAGCTTCTGCTATGAAAAGAAATCATAGGCATTTGTGGCATTGTAGCAGACAAAGTGTTTTATTTTGATTTTATCATGGTCACTGCTTGAAAGGCCAGTTTGATCTTGAGATGTATTAACCAGTGCCTGTGGTTGTTTTAGGTCACTAAGACATGGATCGAACAGCCAGAGGATCAGCAGGGGAAAATCTCTTGAAACTTTGACTCAAGATGTAAGTTTTAAGCAATGCTTTGGATTTCAGAAACGTGATTATGAAAATGTATTTAAATGACTGCTTAGACAATGCCCAGTGTCTTTCTGCCGCATTCCCATGTCTCCTTAAGACTTCATACCAGAGGGAATCAGGAAACTCAGGATATGAATTATGTAGCCAAGTATCAGAAGTAACTGTTAACAGCAGAAAACTCCAGTCATCCCACACAAAGCACATGTCTTAGTTAAAATAGTAACACAAAAGTGTCATTATCAGTTGGATTTGACTTGAAATTAAAGACATTTTAAGCATTGTATATAGGATTGATTTGCATCATTGACTTTGAATATTCACTGAGAATCGAATATTCTAGAATCTAGATCAAGGGTCTATAATTTCAGGGCTTTATATATTAGGAAGTGAAATTTTATTTCTAGAAGAATTTTCCTATCAAGGACTACCTAGTATTTCCCAGGAAAGCTTTTCGCTTTTAGACTCTAGGTCATGGATTTATTTCCTGGCTCTATAAATAGTTATCAAGTGTTTGCTATGTGCTGGGTTCTGTTCTAAGGAACGAGGAGCAGTGGGGTAATAAGATAGACTCAGTGCCCTCCTGGAGCTTAAATTTTAGAATAGGAGACAGATAATAAGTTCATAAAAATATAATGGAATTTCTGGAGTGATTTCTTTTTATTTTCCATCATCTCTTCATTACTGTGACAGATTTGCTTTATAATGTAAAGTAAAATGAAGTCATGTAAATAAATCAAAGGTGGGGATTTGGGGGCAGGGAATTTTAGATACAATGGTTATCGTAGACCCATCTGCATTATCCCAGAGACCCAAATGAAATGAAGGAGACATGAAAAAAATGCAGAGAAGCCAAGCGTTAGATGGCCCAGCAGCTATACCATGCAAAGATTACAATGAAAGATTTGGGAGATGCATATTAAATAACTGTCATTATGAAGTCCTGGTAAAAAGACAGGCGTTAGGTTGAATCTGGATGAACTGGCTTAAAAAGTAATCTTGAATGTTCAGAGCCAAGGATGGCACTTGAGAAAGGAGGGCTAGCAAGAGAAAGTTAGCAAAGCCTTGGGGTTATTTCGTTTTTCTCTTTTTCACCACTTATCTCTTATTTCTTGAGCTTTTGGAGTGCTTGCCTACTACATCTGCTTTCATTCTGTAGAAACTGCTGTTTTAGTCCAAGTAGATGGTTTTTATTAAGGGTTCTAGGCAATATCAAGAGCGAGAAGTTGGCAATGAGAACACGTGATATCACCAATACCCTATAGACATGGTTCTAGTTGGCACAGAGCTCTGTTTACCGCCATGATTTTTAATATCCAGAGTGCTATCTGATTGGCTACCATATTGTTGACATGGAATTGCCATCAAATCCAACATATGGCCTGCGCACTTAGAACTGCAGAGTCAGCCATATTGCACGGAGAACATTTTCAGGTGAAAAGTCAAAGAGGCAACCCTCATTCAAAGCGCCTTCAATATGTTTCAACCGAAATGTACAACCTACTTAAGAATCAAATCAGAACATGTCTTTGAAAATAATGTGTTTAAACATAGACAGCAAAGGCCCTATTTGAATAGTCTCAGTGCCGGAGCTTACTTCTTCAGAGACTTCCTACCCTATTTTTCATGTAGAAGTATAGCAAAATCCATCTCCCACCTTCTCCATAGCAAAATGCCATGGGGTTCTGATCATTTCCAATAAATTCTTATAATGTCTTTTCTCCCACAAAAGGGAGATTTAAATTAGAGAATTTTAACTTTTTCACTTATTCTGAATGATAGCAGACACAGATAATTAAGTCTAAGGAGTGCTTTCTGTAAAATCTACTGAGTTACTGGAACTCTGGCCTTGCACCTTCCATGGGGTCCATCTAAAGGGCTGTGAAGGGCCTGCATGGCCTGCTCACCTCTCTTAGCTTTACCCACACTGGCATCCTGGCTATTCCACACGTAGACACGCCAGGCCTGCTCCTAGCTCTGGAAGAACACATTTCTGTAGTCCTACCACAGCCTGCACCCTCACCTCCTTCTAGTGTTTCCTCAAATAGCACCTTCATATTGAGGTCTACCCTGACCGGTTCATTTAAAATCATAATCTTCTAGCCTGTCTATGTCTCTCTATGCCTTTCACCCATTGTGATTTTTTAAAAAATCGGATCACTAAGCATCCTCTTACATACTTATTTTGAATTATTTTTTATCTGTCTCCCACTGACTAGAACATCCTATGAGAATAAGGATGTTTTGTTTCCACTTGCCATATCCTACACACTAGAATAGTGCCTGGCACATAATAGGATTTCAGTCAATATGTGCTGAATGAATTACTTTTTAGAGGAACAAATACTCTTGCTATGAAGACTGTGGCCATTAAATATGTACATTTAATCGTATACATATTTTATATACTGTAAATTTATATATTTAATGTAAGTATATACATTTAGTTTAAATATACATATTTAATGTAAATATATACATTTAGCATAAATATACATAATTATAAATATATACATTTCATATAGATATATATTTATTGTAAATATATACTTAGTATAAATATACATATTTAATGTAAATATATACATTTAGTGTAAATATACATATTTGTTGTAAATATATACATTTAGTATAAATATGCATTGTAAAATATACATTTAGTATAAATATATAAATATATGTTTAACAGTAAATATATGTAATTAATATTTATACTTTATATTGAGGGAGATATTAGTTTTAAGTTTTTTAACTGATAATATATTTTGCATTCAAAACCCTCCTGTTTTAACACACCCCCTGTTAATTTATTTCTAGCATTCCAATACAGTGAGATATAGAAATGCACAAAGAGAAGACAGTGAAATAAAGATGATTCAGGAAAAAAAGGAGCAAGCAGAGATGAAAAGGTACAGGTTGCTGCAGTGTCCCATGGCTCTCATTTGGGAAAGGCAAAATTTCCCTTAGCCTCATTCTCCCATGAATTTCTCCTTCAAGGAAAGTGCAAGAAGAGGAACTCAGAGAGAACCACCCATACTTCGATAAGCCACTGTTCATTGTCGGGCGAGAACACAGGTTCAGAAACTTTTGCCGGGTGGTGGTCCGAGCACGCTTCAACGCGTAAGTACACTTCATTTCAGCCAGGTGTTTGGCCTGAGCCATGCAAACAGCAGGGGTGTTGTCATATGAAGAAGAAGGAACGTGTAATCCTAATGGGGTCACAAAATAAACTGTGGACTAATTAATCATGCTGCTCCTCTTTGCTGAACACCTGACCAGGTGGAAAACAAAGGTCACAAGTAGTTAACATTTATAGAAAACTCGCATTGATAAAACACAAAACAGCCATTTTCGTTTGTGCATTTTAGCAGTTTCCTGATACACTTATATTTGCATTATTAACTCCATATTTTATTTTGGAAATACTGAGACAAAAGGAGACTAAAGGACATGGTGAAAGGAAGGTCATTGTCCATGTCTTCCATGAGGCTTGTAGTTCCTTTGTGGTAAAAATACCTCAATTGGTTTATTGGAGAATAACATAAAGTTGATTAGTGCTTTCATTACCAACTGTTATAAGAAGGAAACCCACTGTTCACTGTCTCTACCCTACCAACATGGAAGAAATGTGTAAGAAGCCATAAGTAGAGTGAACATTGAAGACACTAGTTGTGGACACCTAAGCCAAGTTTGACAGGCAACAAATGGATGAAATGGATTTTTGTCAAGCATACCTGTATTAGTCCATTTTCATGCCACTGATAAAGACATACCTGAGACTGGGTAATTTATAAAGAAAAAGAGATTTATTGGATTCACAATTCCAAGTGGCTGGGGAGGCCTCACAATCATGGTGGAAGGCAAAAGGCACATCTTACATGGCACAGACAAGAGAGAGAAGTGAAAGCAGAAACCCCTCATAAAATCATCAGATCTCATGAGACTTATTCACCACCACAAGAACAGTATGGGGGAACCGCCCCCATGATTCAATTATCTCTGACTGGGTCCCTCCTACAACATGTGGGAATTATGGGAGCTACCATTCAAGATGAGATTTGGGTAGGGACGCAGAGCCAAACCATATCAGTACCTTTAAGTAAATATTCCAAAGACATTAAGAGTCATGGAGGAAATGAGAAAACTTTCCATGTTCCCATTACGTAGTTGGAGTGTCCCTGATGCCATCGTTTAAGTAAATTGATTTCTTTGTTATTAATTAGTAGCGTATGATAATCACTATCTGTTATGGACTGAATTGTTCCCCCTCCACAAAATCCATATGGTAGAGTCCA
The DNA here is from genome assembly GCF_028858775.2 of Pan troglodytes. Taxonomy (NCBI): domain Eukaryota; kingdom Metazoa; phylum Chordata; class Mammalia; order Primates; family Hominidae; genus Pan; species Pan troglodytes. The sequence goes on along the minus strand of NC_072412.2, from coordinate 106,712,870 downwards.
AACCCTCAGAACCTCAGAATGTGACTGTATTTGGAAATAGGAATTTTAAACAGGTTAATTAAATTAAAATGAGGTCATTAGGGTGGGCCCTAATCTAATATGATTGGTTTCCTTAAGAGAACATTTGGACACAGACATATACAGAGAGAAGACCTTGCAAAGACACGTAGGGAGAAGACGGCTCTCCACAAGTCAAGGAGACAGCCCTGGAACAGGGTTTTCCCTCACAGCCCTCAGAAAGAACCAACTCAGCTGGCATCTTGATCTTGGATTTCCAGCCTCCAAAACTATGAGGAAATAAACTTATGTTGCTTGAGCCACCCAGTCTTAAGCACCAGTGGTACTTTGTTACAGCAGCTCAAGGAAACTAATACACACTATTATAACATTTCAGGGATGGAAGAGACCTCAGGGACCACTCGGTGTCATTTGTGTGCCCCCTCCTTCAACAGAGGAGGACATTTAAGCGTGCAGAAGTTGAGGGCTTTGCTCAGGGACCCAGCTACTACCTGGCTCTCTCTTGATTGCCAGACTATTGTTCTTTCTGCTGTTCTATACTTTCACAATTTAAAGCAACTGAGTCATAATTATTAAAATCTTCCATGAGTTTTCAAAGTAAAGGAAGAAAATACCATTTTGGAGATTGATTTGATCAGTTCTTGAAGTAGTTTTTTTTTTATCTTGAATTATCCTGTTGGCTGCCTGTACCTTAACATCTCATGGTTAATTCTCCACTTCACTTAGTGTGGTGTAATTTCCCTTTTATCAGCAAGGCAGCTGATGTTGAATACAATTGATGAAGACTCTGTTGTAATTGGGGACACGTACACAAAGACTGTAAGCAATCTCATTGACAGTGCTCACAGGCTTCCTGAAAGTAGAAACAACGACTCTCCCTTCCAAGAAATTCTAAATAAATCATTCTACCACATCACAGTTAAATGCAGGGGGAAGAAGTCTATTTAAATTATGGAGTATTTAATTAAATAATCTTGAAGAACTAACATTCTTGAACTATTAAGGCAAAGATTTTAAATGAGTATTTTTAAATGAAAGTCAAAACTTAATTCTGTACTACCCATGTCAGAAAATTCTGGACAAAGTCACAAAGTCTGAAATCAAGTGTTTTGAGAAATATAAAACTTTATTTTCATAAGCATCAACTGCAAATTCTTTGGATTTTTCCTTTCATCAATGTTCTCTGACCTCCAGATTTACCTACAGTTAACATATTTTATAATGGACATTGTAGAGAGGCTGTAAAAGAGATTTTAGGTAGATGAGATGTTTGCAAATATGATTTTTAGCAAGTTAAAACATGCTTGCTTTGTTGCAGAATTTTATATATGTGTTCTCTTACAGATCTAAAACAGACCCTGTCACAGGAGCTGTGAAAAATACAAAGTACCATCAACTTTAGTAAGCATCACCAACTTCATTTTCCATGCACATTTAAAGTTTTCATGTACTATTTTATGCTGCATACAAAGATTGAAATTCTGTTTTATTTTCTTGCTATATAGTGCTATGAAATAGATGATTGGGGAATGATGTTTTTAAAATACCAGTCATGTTGATAGAGCCACAGAAGCCATCATCTCTAACTCTTAGAAGCCTTTCCTGGAACCTTTATGTTTCTCAATTTTGTTTGGTCTTTGGCAGTGATTTGCTGGGATTGGTCACTTACCTGGACTGGGTCATGATCATCGTAACCATCTGCTCTTGCATTTCCATGATGTTTGAGTCCCCGTTTCGAAGAGTCATGCATGCACCTACTTTGCAGGTACCGCTTACCGCTGCTAAATCTCAGCTTACAACTAGGAGGTAAAATACTGACCTGCTGTTTTTCCGTTCATTGTAACCAAACTGCCTTTTGCCCGTTTCAGATTGCTGAGTATGTGTTTGTGATATTCATGAGCATTGAGCTTAATCTGAAGATTATGGCAGATGGCTTATTTTTCACTCCAACTGCTGTCATCAGGGACTTCGGTGGAGTAATGGACATATTTATATATCTTGTAAGTCTTTGCTTATTTCCTAAATGAAAAATGTAATGGTTTTGTAAAATCTCCTGCATTTCTTGGTATAAGCGCAAGAGGTATGAGTCACAGAGGTTTAGATTCCCTAATTGAATTCTTAAATGGACTCTAGAGTAGTTCATTATATGCAAATAAGGGCCATGCATGTAAAATCTAAATTAAGAGCATCGTAAATATCTATGGATAGTTATATTGTTCAAATACACTAATCACAATTTTATGTATGAATGAGACATACATTAATAAGGTCTAACATGGCAAATCTAGTTTGCATCCCACAAATCTTATGGCTTCTATACTAAAAAAAAAAAGTTTGCCTCCTATAAACCATGTTATTGATTATGAGCCCCTTATTGCTGAAAGCAAACTAAAGTGATTGTGATTGTATCTCTCTCCTGATTCCATTGCATAAAATACCTGGCTATAGCAGGTGCCCATTCAACTGTCTAGTAAAACTCACTGGAAAACCATAGAAATGGGCTCAGAGAACTTTTTTTTTTCCTGTATGTCCAAGGAGGCATGAAATCAATGTCTTTGCAGAGACAACAAGGAGAATCGTGATCATTAACAAGTAGCATGTTGCAGATCATTAATAAAATAGCAGTAACCTTGATAAAAGGAATTCCAGCCATATCGACATCAGCGGAGCCTCCAGAGTAGTAAGTTAAAAGAAGAGGCAGAACGCACTGGTGTACACACAGACACACACGGTGTGGACACCCCCATTTCTTTCCGGCATACACGTGATGACTTTCCTTTGAGGTATCTAGCAAGTCTAGATGAGGTTTGTTGTTTAAAGTTTACAGATTGCACGTACAACCAGTGAGTGGAATCTCTGCTAAAGGAAAAGTTGTGGCCAGTTGGCTGTCAGAAAATGTAAATAGTAGGGGATGAATTGTGTAAATTCCAGAGATCGTTTGTTCCCCTTTAGGTGAGCTTGATATTTCTTTGTTGGATGCCTCAAAATGTACCTGCTGAATCGGGAGCTCAGCTTCTAATGGTCCTTCGGTGCCTGAGACCTCTGCGCATATTCAAACTGGTGCCCCAGATGAGGAAAGTTGTTCGAGAACTTTTCAGCGGCTTCAAGGAAATTTTTTTGGTATGTGAGAATTATCCTTTGATTCCAGTTCACAGTAGTCCAACTCTAATGCAGCTAATGAGGGAAAAGTGAGTCTTGCTTATTGAGGTCAATTCAATAGTTTTGGTTATTGCCAGAGGGTAATGGAGGCACTAACAAAACACAATGCACCTTCAAACACTTTACTCATGGGCACTTCTGGCGTATGAGTTTATTTAATTCACCTAAAGAGAAGCACTCTGAGATTTGAAAGAGTTCGTATCTGCTGACTCTTTCAGTACTAACCTCTTGACTCTAATTCCTACTCTGGGTTTTAGTTTCCTCCCATCTGAAAATGAAGGATAAGAAGATTCAACACCGTGTACTCCACAAATGGGATTAGGAATTCATGCATTTGGGCTCCTAATCTCATTCTGTGTGTTCCTGAAATAATATAGCACAGAATTTGTCTTTAGATCTCAGGAGTGTTAACATAAAACAACTTTAAAAATGCAACATATAGGTATAACCCACTTCAATTAACTTCAGCATTACAGTAATGAGTGATTACAAAGATGATTGAGGGTGCAAAACGTACTTTTTAGCCGGGCAAACATTGATTTAGGGTCTTCTGAAAACAAGGTCAGAGATAAAACAACAAGAAAGAGGCTCATTGTTCACAATCTGTTACAGAAAGATCTTTGCCTTACAAAACAGTGATCAAAAGTTTTTTTATTATTGATGAGGTCTGCTTGTGCATGAGAAGCATGAATTAATTTACATAGGCTTGTTTTGTATCTTGCTTTCTAGAGACTTCCCTGTGATGAGAAAACAGCTGTAGTTGTAGTTGACACAAATGTATTTTAAAGATAGATTGTGATGTTACTAGAGGTATATATATCATTACTGACTTTTTTTTTCTTTTTTTTTGAGACAGAATCTTGCTCTGTTGCCCAGGCTGGAGTGCAATGGCGCGATCTCAGCTCACTGCAACTTCCACCTACTGGGTTCAAGAGATTCTCATGCCTCAGCCTCCCAAGTAGCTGAGACTACACACATGTGCCACCACTCCCAGTTAATTTTTTGTATTTTAGTAGACACGGGGCTGCACCATGTTACCCATGCTGCCCTTGAACTCCTGACCTCAGGAGATCCACCCACCTCGGCCTCCCAGTTGCTGAATTTCTTTTTTAAGATGGGTTTAAAAATTCTTGTTTTCTTTATGCAAAGCCATAAAACAGTGACTCTTCACACAGCTGGAATTAAAAGAAAATATCACCTGACTGCTAATGTATATGAATCTTTTGATCAATAATAAATTTTAGAGAATTTGTGCCTTTCCCTAATGGGGGTCAGTGTGATTTTAGTACACTTAGGTATATGTTTAGGTTATTCAACCAGTGCAGTTCACTTGTTCCATATTTTGCCCTCTGCCACTCTTCTCTGCTGAGACCAAAGAAGTCAGCCAGCAGAGGGAGCATGAGTTAATTAACAGATTTGCTCTTCAGGACTGAATTCTCTCCTCTCCTCTGTGCATAGAACATTCTCCTAACGCATACCTTCACAGTTACAAGACAGCTAAGCCACTGTCCCGCTCATTTGTGCTCTGCTAATAAAAATATGAATCCAGGCCGGGCACAGTGGCTCACGCCTGTAATCCCAGCACTTTGGGAGGCCCAGGCGAGTGGATTGCCTGAGGTCAGGAGTTCAAGACCAGCCTGACCAATATGATGAAACCCTGTCTCTACTAAAAATACAAAAATTAGCTGGGCTTGGTGGCGTGTGCCTGTAGTCCCAGCTACTCGGGAGGCTGAGGCAATAGAATTGCTTGAACCCAGGAGGTGGAGGTTGCAGTGAGCCGAGATCGCACCATTGCACTCCACCCTGGGGGACAGAGTGGCACTCCATCTCAAAAAAAAAAAAAAAAAAAAAAAAAAAAAAAAAAATATATATATATATATATATATATATGTCCATTTGGGAAAAAATAGATAAAATATAATTATTTAAACTTTTTTTCCTTTGTTCCATTAAATAAAAAAGATCAAGGTGTTGATTTTAAAGTCAGAAAAGTTCAAGCCATATCAAAAATACCTTATTCCATTTTCTTACATGAAATTCATGTTTCCATTTAAAAAATTCAAAGCTTGTTAATTTTCTCCTTTTGACCTTCCAGTAAGGCTAATTGTGTGACCTACGGTGGAGAAGTTAAAATATATCATCAAAAACCCATGATTTTTATACGATGTTATCTTAAAAGTCCTATTTATGTCACTGTTTAAACCAAACCTAATATTTAGTCTTTAACAAGAGATTTAACATTTCATCAATTTCTTTCAGGTCTCCATTCTTTTGCTGACATTAATGCTCGTTTTTGCAAGCTTTGGAGTTCAGCTTTTTGCTGGAAAACTGGCCAAGTGCAATGATCCCAACATTATTAGAAGGGTAAGATGTACCTTTCTGTCTTTTGAAGTAAAAATTAAGGGCCAAGTGTGGTGGCACGTGCCTATAATCCTAGCACTTTGGAATGCCAAGGAGGGAAGATTACTTGAACTCAGGAGGTCAAGGTTGCAGTGAGCTATGATCTCACCACTGTACTCCAACCTGGGCAATAGAGCGAGAGCCCTGTCCCTAAAAAGAAAACAAAATAATAATAAGGTGTTTACACTCCCTTGGCAAGCATGTGGTACCAGTGGCTGACAAGGCTAGTTTAAGAACTCCCTATAAAACCCTAAGAATTCTCTTCCCACAAACCCCTTTTTGCTTAAGCATGTGATATGTCTCTTCTGGCTAGAAAGGTTAATAAGATGAAAAGCACACCTCAGAGAATGTCACTCTTCCCTCCTATTCCAGTGTCAACCCACTGTTGACAACTTGAGCGTGGTCACCCAAGATTCCAGCTGTTTACAGCTGTGAGCTTTGGATACTTTCCCTTGAGGTCTTAGCTAACTTGATCCTTCCTTTGTTGTCACATAAGACTCATATCAGCAAACAGCCCCATGCAAAAATGTCCAAGAAGCAGCGTTTGGTTCTCACCACTTTTTATTGCTTCCCCACTCTCAGCTTTCTCCCCATTAGAAAGCCAGTGCCTTTACATTAGCTCTAGCTGCCCAGAATCTCCCTCTTTATGACAACCAACAAGGACCTCCACAAAGACCCAAACTTGAATACTTGCACTACGGCGTTTCTTTCTCTTTCTTCAGTCATTGGTTATAAGGGAAGGCTAGCTGCTGTAACAAGCCCAATATTTCAGTAGCTTCACATAATGAAATGTATATATTGCATCTTGGATCAGTTGCAATATATACATTTGCAACATATACACTATATACAGCTCTCCTCCAAATGACCACTCAGGGACTCACATGCCTTCTATCCTATGCCGCCACCCTTTGCCATGTCTTCAGAGCCTTCTTCAATGAGCTGGAGATAACAGTGGAGAGCCATCTCCAACTGAGTGGGCTGTGGGAGAATCTGCTCCACCCACATTCCTCTGTAAAGAGCAGAGATACTGCAAGGAGGGCTGGAATTTAGTTGTGTGCACCAGAAAAATAAGACGGGGACACAGTTTGGTTAATAATTAGACAATTTTTGTAATATCATAAAGTGTCCCATTCTCTTAGGATTCTTATGTTACAAATAAATTAATAAAGTAAACCAACCACTGCTGATGTATAAACTAGAAAAGTATTTTCTCTTTGATCCCAATAAAATGATGCCTCAGTTCCTAAATGTATATCTTCGAAAGGCCTACTAGACCTGAACTACATTATATATTTCTAGCAAATATGGCTATCTAGTATAGATTTTAAATGATACAAATTGTTCTCTAATTGTGACAAAATACAGGTAACATCTTTGTTCAGCCAAAATGCATTGTAAATTATATTAATAATGAGAATTTGAAACAAAGGCCAGACTGGGAGAGACATTCCAGGAGCTTTGATACACCTGAGAAGACAGAACAAGGAATGTGGCCTGACAGTCATGCCGTATCAAATTAGCTGATAAAGAAAGTGACAGAGTCCGGCCATTCATACTGCAGTCGGTCAGTGTTTGGTTGAAGGATTCTGTGTGCTGTCGGACCCAGAGGGTGACGGCGCCGCTAGGATGAAGCTCGTGAGATTTTTGATGAAATTGAGTCATGAAACTGTAACCATTGAATTGAAGAACGGAACACAGGTCCATGGAAAAATCACACACAGTTTACCTCTGGATACACTACTTGTGGATGTTGAACCTAAGGTGAAATCTAAGAAAAGGGAAGCTGTTGCAGGAAGAGGCAGAGGCAGAGGAAGAGGAAGAGGACGTGGCCGTGGCAGAGGAAGAGGGGGTCCTAGGCGATAATGTCTCTCAAGATTTCAAAGTCATACGAGATTTGGGATATTTTTTGTACAGGTTGTGTTTGTTTATGTCAGTTTTTAATAAACATAAATGTGGGACAGAGCTGTCTATTTAGTATATCAAAGTTTTAGTAGTTTCCTCCACATTCACGAAATTACCACAGTGAGAGCTAAGCATTTCTACTGGGCAGTTTCATTTTTAGATGATCAGGTTTTAAGTTTTTGAACTAAAATTTTTCTTTTTCTTTTTATGATGAATAAGGTTAAAATAAAAGCCTTAGACAAATTAAATTTGGCAGAGTTTAATTGAGCAAAGGACAATTCACAAATCAGGTAGCCCCTGAACCATAATAGGCTCAGAGGCTTCAGCCCAGCTGCATAGTTGAAGATTTATGGACAGAAGGAAAGTGATGTGTGGAAAATGGAAGTGAGATACAGCAACAGCTGGATTAGTTACAGTTCAGCGTTTGCCTTATTTGAATATGGTTTGAACAGTTCGCTGTCTTTGGTTGGCTGAAACTTAGTGATTGGCACAAGAGTAGGGTACCGTCTGTTTACACATCCAGTTAGGCTACAGTTCTATGTACTGAGAAACCTTTAAGCTGAACTTGAGATATGTAAAGAGACTTTAGGCTAAACTTAATATATATAGGATATATACCCTTCTACTTCACATGCACTGAATATGCATTTTATTGCTTTACTCTTCATTCTGTGGCACCTACCCACAGGGGAAGTAAGAAGTTTGTTTTGGTATTTCGGAAACTAAAGTCCTTATGGGATGGGGTCTAGAATCGATTCTCCTTTCCTGAGTTTTACTCCACGGAGTCTTAGGTACCTGGTAAAAAGTTGTCTTCTAAATTAAGGGTCATTGCTTTGTTGTCTAGCTGCTAATGTCTTACTTTTGTTTCTTTTGCTTTTTAATCAGTTCTTAATAGGATATAGTTTTATGTTTTCCAAGTTATAACTTGGAGTTAATGGTCACTAGATTATCAGTTATGAGCAGTGTTAAAATCTCCTATTAATGTGTAATGTACCTGTCAGTGCCTCCTTTATTAAGGGGTTCTTTGAGAATAAAAGAGAAAAGACCTAAAAAAAAAAAAAAAAAAAAAAAAAGAAAGTGACAGAGACCTGACGCATTCATCCACAAGCTTGTGTGTGGAAAGAAGAGTGATTTTTGATCCACGCTGAACAGAGGCCAGAAAGATAATAACAACACTTCAGGATGAAGCCTGCTAGGAATCTTGGATGACTCAGTATATTAACAGTGGCCTAAGAGCATGGTGATTTTACATTATCCACTCATACCCAGCCAAAGCTGAAGATTGATGGTGACAGCAGCCAGCAGATGAGCATAGACACAGATTTCATGATGCATTTATCCTGTTTCCTAGAGCAGTGAGGTCTGTGTGAGGCTCAGATGGAAAGCCTAAGGAGACTCAGCCATCATAGAGAGCACCAGCACCAAGCAGAACGATTGAAAAGAAATTGGCACGGTGAGACGGGGCTTGAGTCTTTTTGTCTTCTCAAATCCAAACATAAGAGGCCGAGGCCAAGGCCAAGAATGCCATATGAGTGAAGGTGACGTCGGCTGAAGTTCTGTCGGAGAACTTCAGCCCATCTTACTAAAAGAAGAGATAAATCCAAAGAAAGGGGGAAAGTAGATACACCAACATTTAGATCACACACAGTTCCTGTTAAAGACAACGAAGCTTCAGTTGCTGCGCCCATAGTTTCCAGTTGGGAAAATGTGTTTTCTTGTATGAGGCTGAGCACCTCCCACCTCTGCTCCTTTGCTTGTTGTCTTAAAACTCAACAGATGTCATGAGATCAATATAGATATAGATATGGAGCCTAGGACTTTGTCACCAAAACCCTGTAAACAAACGCTGAGGATACCTTTTGACAAATAGTCATTAAATGTCAGTTGTGTCCAAGGCACTGTGATAGGTGAAATGAAATGTGGAATGGAAACATTAGGAGGTCCTTGCTTCTGTTTTGTGGCATTTTCTGTCCAATCAGAACGTGTTTCATGTTCAAGCAACAGTAATATAAAGTCAGCAGTTTTCAAAAGCCTATGAGAAGCAGAAATAACGTGTAATCTATGATGTCAGCATGGGAAATTGTGCTTCCAACTGGGAGTACTGTACTGGGAAGGCTTCAGGGAGGGATTTGAGATGAGCAGGAAAGGACCTTCCAAGGAGAGCAAGCAGTGAAGAAGGACACGAAGCATACAAAGAAGGGTCACAGTGTAGAGGCAGGGACCGAACAAGGAGGAAGGAGCATGGGCTTCGAAATCACAGCTTCTGAGATTGGAATCCTACTTCAGGAGAGGTGATGGCCTGGTCTGGTCACTTAATCCTTCTGGAACCTATTTCTGCCTTGAATGCTTCTCACACAATGATATTATGAAGATTAGATTACCTTGTTTATGCGAAGTACCTAACCTGATCTCAACAGTGAGCGTTAATTTCATTCCTGCCCATGTAGGAAAAAACTGAAAAACAAGGCCAGAAATGTAAGTTAGGGAGAGATCCTCAAGTGCCTGAAATGCCTGGCTAAGGGGTTTGGAATTTCGTTGATGAGAAGTGAGAAACCGCAAAAGGTTGGTAAGAAGAGGAATCAGACACATCCTAGTGCCCACAAAGTACAAAGCACCGTTCCTAGTGCTGTTTTTGTTACCCATATCCTAATGAGGATATCCATTCCTAATGAGGAAAACAGGTGTAGAAAGATTAAATAATTTGTCCAAGGTCACCCATCTAATAAGTGGAGAAGCAGGGAACTAGTATCCAGGCACCCTGGCTTTTCACCAAGATACCAGACTGCTTCATGCAATCAAAGGTGGGCTCAGGTGGGTTCAGGAAGACAAATTGGAAAAGGCAGTGAGGCCAAATATGTCAAGGGACCTTTATACAATACACTACAACACAGCCTTTTCAAATAATGTTCTACGTAAAAAGGTATGGTTATGGAAAGATAATCGCAATATAGTTTTAGCTGAAAAAAGTGGGCGATGGAAGAATATAAACTTTATGAGCTCAGATACATATAGGAAAAAAGACTGGAAGGATATACTCCAAAACGTTCATTGTGTTTGTCTGTGGGCAATTGTGGGTAAGTTTTCTTCCTTTTATTTGTCCAGGCTTTATAAATTAAAGATGTGTTATTTGCATTAAAATGTTCTTATTTTAAAGAATCATGCTGGTAATCCAGAAAGAAGTAACGTTGGCATTACTAAACTCATCGTAGTAAGAATGGAGACTTGGGCCAGGAAGGACAGGGAAAGCCCAGGGAACCCTAAGCTTGATGCTGGGCTGCTGCTGGGATGCTGGTCCAGGGACAGAAAGGAGGAGGCCAAGAGGAGACATGGCTTAGGGTCAAAGAGGACGTGAAGCAGATTAAAATGGAATTTTTGTTGAAATATTCAAACAGTGATCAAGAATTTTACCATCTACACCTTGAACCCAGAAAAGAGATTTAGGTTCAAAATATGACCATCATAGCCAAAGAAACAAAAATAACCAAAGGGAGAATAGGAAATGAGTCAAAAACTTCCTATAGATGTTTAATTTTTAAAACCTTTTTAACAGCTTTATTGAGATGTAATCCACATACCACACAATACACCCACTTCAAGTGTTCAATTCAATGGTTTTTTAGCATATTCATGGAGTTATGTACATGACAGCCACTTTTAGAACATTTGTATCTCCTTGAAAAGAAACCCTATGTCTCTTAACTGTTACCCCCATCCCTTTAGCCTCCACCTCAAGCCCTAAACAACAACTAATATTCTTTTTGTCTCTATAGAGTTCACTGTTCTGGATTTCTATATGAATAAAATCATAACATATGGTCTTTTGTGACTTTTTTCTCAATTAGCATAATATTTTCAAGGATCATCCATGTTGTAGCAGGTATCAGGACTTCATCCCTTCCTATGGCTGAATAATATTCACTTGTATGGTTGGACCACATTTTGTTTATCTGTTTGTTCAAAAATGGACATCTGGATTGTTTCCACCTTTTGGCTATTGTGAATAATGCTTATATAAACATTTTGTACAAGTTTCTATAGGGACATATATTTTCATCTCTCTTGGGTAGATACCTAGGAGTGGAGTTGCTGGCTCATATGGTAACTCTGTGTTAGTGGTCTGAGGACCTGCTAGAATGTTTTCCAAAGTGGCTGCACCATTCTACATCCCCACCAGTATGTAAGGGTTCCAGTATGAGGATTGTGATTCCTCCACATCCTCGCCAATGCTTGTTGTTATCTGACTTTTTGGTTATGGCTTTCTCAGTGGGTGTGAGGTGATATATCATTATGGTTTTGATTTGCATTTTCTGGATGGCAGATGGCACATGATACTGAGCATCTTGTCCTGTGCTTTTTGGCCATTTGCATATCTTCCTTGGAGAAGTGTCTACTCAGGTCCTTTGCTCATTTAACTAATATTCTCAGCATCGATTTTTAACTGCCTGTCTCCAAAGTCTTTGTTACTATTTGCTGGGTAGCTGTCCACATCACTGTTGTTAGATAAAGGGCTTTTGGGATTCCGTGAAAGAAGAAAGAGTTTCCTATCCTTTATCTTTTCTGAGTTCATTTTCTGACCAGGTTTCCCCTCTCCTCTTGTTTTTCTACTTTAGGAAGATTGCAATGGCATATTCAGAATTAATGTCAGTGTGTCAAAGAACTTAAATTTAAAATTGAGGCCTGGAGAGAAAAAACCTGGATTTTGGGTGCCCCGTGTTTGGTAAGTATATCATAAAAAAATATTCTGAAGAATGGTGTGTTTGTCAATATAAGGCTTTAAATAAGTATAATATGGCATGTAACTAAAAGTAGTTTTGCTAGAGATGTTAAAATGATCTTAAGTCATACAGGGTGAAGCGCTAGATTATACTGGAAGATAGAAATAAGGTAAAAAATAAGAGAGCAAGTAGTGCAATGAGTTCTATATAGCTTCATGAAACTAGAGAAATATTTCAGTATTTTTCTAATACTTCAGAAATATGTATCTGGATTCAAATGGCTTGAAAAATTAGGCTTAACAGGATTTTCTGTCAAATTAAAACTAAACTTATCCTGAGTTTATATCTTTAAAGGAGGATCTGATGTCCTCATAATAGAACCCTAAATCATAAAGCTATTTCCATTTTAAAACCCATTTACACTGAAGGACTTCCATTATTGAAACACTAGAGAGGAATAATCAGTGACACAGTTGATTGCTTCTAACTTTCCCTTTAATATTCCTTTTTCTTTAAATTGAGTTTTCAAAGCACTTAGATCAAAACTAGAAATACCTAGTACCTTCTTTCTTATTTTATTAATGACCATGAGTGGATCTCTCAGTCTGTGTCATTGGTGAACTGAGTGTTCTGTCGCCTTCATTTGTCCTTTAAAATTGTTACCTGTTTTTTAAGTTTTCTTTTAGAAAATGTGTGAGAATAACAACTGAGTCACAGCACCTCTGCTTTTGTCACAATTGATGTTCTTTTCTAAATGTCAAAACTCTTTAAAAGGAACAGCATTTCACCCAGCTGTACCCTAGCACTCACTGTTACCTTTCTTTGGCATTTTTCTCATATGAAATTCGCTTTTATACATAATCCAATAGAATGCATATTGGGTTTTTATCTTTTAAAATATCCAAGAACTGAGAAAAAGGGTTCATTTGGGGTATGTGGCTTCAGCTTGGAGAGAGAGGAATGTGAGACATGAGAATATCCTGGCCCCACTGCTGACTAGAAAAGCCGTCCAATTTCCATTGAAATAAAAATTAAAGGAGCATAAAAATTGTCTTCCATGAGATAAAAATTAATTATAGCATAAAGTTATTTATGTTATAATTTATTAATTTTTATTAATTCAAAGATAATATCACGGAAGTAAATGTAGTCAGGAATAGAGAACACTGGGGCATTTCATTTCCTTCACTATAGAGAAAGGTAGAGGGTGCCTCCCACCTCTGCCAAGTGAGGTACCCCAGGGGGATCACTTAACGTCAGAGATGGGCAGGGCAAGAAGAGAGACTCCTGTGGCCAGGCTGCTCATCACCATCTGGAGAGCAGGGTTATCTGGTGTTCCTGGAGAGCCCAGTAGTCACTGCCTAGGGCCACATCATCTGAGTCCTCTTGAGCCTTGCGGCAAAGGGCTTTGTGCTGGGAAAGAGTACCCCCATCCAAAGGGTCTGTAGGTGTGTTTCCAGGAGCCAGACTTGAGAATCACCCAGAGACTGCACACTCACAGAGGAAAGGTGCAATGAGGCACTCCTGGGCTGGAGAGGGGGTTCAAACTCTTGAACACCTATGGCCAGAATCCAATTGTATCAGATGCACAAGACTTTAACTCCATTCCTTTCAACGACATCCCACCTCAGTCATGTGAGAATCTCGTGGTGGCCTGAAGAGGATGAGTGGAAGTGAAGGAAGTGGCCAACTTTTCTTCCTTTCCTCAAACCGGGGTCCTTGAGCTGCTAAGGATGGGATTGTTATATGAGTTATAGGATCAGTTGGATGTAAAACTGAATTACTGAAAATAACCAAAAAGCTCTGGGACCTCCGCAAGAATTCAGACAGGGAGCTGGAACACACTTGAAGGTAGTGTTTGGAGAAAAGTAAACCTGCCAGTTGTGCCCTATAGCACTCAACCTATTCCATAAAACCAGCTACATGGGATTTTTAAAATCAAAGTTAATTTAAATGCAATATTTTATGGAAGGTATTGTTAGGGGTTTCAAAGGCAATGCCATTCTAGAAGCATAAGCAAATAGCCAGGCATTCCTTGAACATCATCACAATTGCTCTTGTCCATTTCTCCAGGATAATGTGACTTGGATTGCAGTGAAATAGACACCTTCGATCTAACAAATGTCATCTGTAACCATGATAACTTTTTACACTTTCCTTCTTAAGTAAGCTAATCAAGAGTTGGAAGCTGAAATTTTGTAATTTTATATTGGCTAAATTATGATTAAGAAAATAACATATCTAGGAATACACCTAGAGGAATGCTTTGGTAATTATAATTAGGACATAAATATGCACTAATTCAGGAGACAGTCTAGTTTCAATATTCTCTCTTCAGATTAATAAATGTACTTTCTTCTGAATCACTCAGACTTGATGAGTCACCTCAGTAAAAAGGATTAAACATATCATGGATTATAAATATGGTGTGATTTATTTTAAGAAGAGGTCTGGAATATAGGAAAATGGCATGCATGGGAGAAAAACTAACAAAGTATTCAGGCTTATAATAAATGTATTTATTGAGTGCTTGCTCTTCACCAGCTAGTATGCTTGTCACTGTGGTAAGGCCCTGAATAAGCTATGGCCCCTACCCCTTAGGAGCTTAAAGTCTAGTGGGAAACAGAAGATAAAATTACAAATAATTTTATATAATATGCTAAGGGCTTTAATGCTGCACAGAGAAGCCCCTAAGCTTACCTCTGGCTCACCCGAAACTCATCTCCATGTAATGTTAAGCTACACTGTGATATGTTCTGGGAAGAAGGTGATCAGGTTTTATAGGGTCTAAGGCCCAAACAATTTGGGGTACCAACGTCTCGGAAGGGCCTGTACAAAAGAGGGGTCCTACCCCTTAGGTTTCTTTGGCTTCATCATACACCTGCCTCTGATTCCTACAGAAAGGCTAAGGGTACAATGGACACACAGGAGAAGCACCTAACCCCAACTATGCAGGGCCAAAGAGAAGGACCAGATGAGAAGACACACTGGTTACCTTTTGAAGGACAACCAATAGGAACTAGCCAGGTGAAGGGGGCAGGGTCAGAGGCAGGTGAGGAGGAAAGTCTAGGCATAGGTTTGGTATTACAAGTTAAGGCAACTCTATGCCCAAAGCTCAAGGCAAAAAGCGTTGGGGTGCTGTAGGAAGTACGACGTTTCTGATTTCTTTTAGGAGAGATGGTTGTGTAAGATACAGCATGCCGTTTTTGGACAAAGTCTTTTTCTGCATTTCCACATCCAAGGGCAGACGCTCAGTCACGTCTTCAGGGTGCCCCCATGTTCCCCAAGGGAAGAGCAGCTCTCCCTACCTTGATCTTGGGGGGCCTTGGAGCACCTCCTCTGGGAGGTAAAAAACTGACAAAGTCATGTGGTCAGATCTAATGTCTTAGTTTTCTGAATTGGACAGGCAAGATTACAATATTTCACAAATTAACCAGAAAAAATGACAACCTTTTCAATTCAAGGAAGGGTAGCAGGTAAAAATGACAATAATAGATGACATTTGGGATTTATTGAAGGACTCTGTAGTTACAGGTAAAGTTTCAAACTTTGCAACTTTGCTAGCATGAAGAAAGCATAAGAAAACACTTTACATGATTAAAACTGAAAAAGACTTTTTTTTTTAATGTGATAAATTCTTCCAACTATTGAAGTCTTTGATGCTACATTTTGTTTTACTTGGTTTAGTTAGAATATTTTTCACATATTCTAACTTCTAGAAGATCTAGAACATAACAGCAGTTTCAGTGGCTGCAAATTCAGCTAAGAAAGCACTTCTACAAAAGAAAATGAGCAGGTAAAGAAGTCCAACACCGGCTCTGAGAACCGGTTCACTTGCTTGTAAAAAATCCTTATTCAAGCAAACTGTGGCATCTGTAGAATCCTTATAACTTCTGTCTACTGTAAAATATATGAAATTTAGTGGAAACATCCCAAAGGAAAGATTGTTGGAAGCATCCAAAAGAATATATTTGTACTTTCATACATAAAAAAATATAAAGCAGAATTCCAAAATATGCATTTCTGAGTGGGGCTTTTGCACTATATTAAAGACCGTCTCCACTAATCAGCCCTAAGCCCTTAAGAACAAATCAGTTTCAGTTTAATGTTTTCTTCTTATATCCTCATCTATTTAATATTCAAAAAACTTATGAAGGCACATCTTGTGATTGTCTCTATAGTTTAAAAAACATAAAAGATGGTAGAAAAGTACAGAACCAGATTTTCCCTAGAGCGTTGCCTGTCCTGAGGGTTACATTTTGAGAAATGAGCTAGCAGGGGGAAAAAATGATCAAAATATAATTTAAATAGGCTCCAAGGGGCCTACTCTAGTCAGTGGTCCGGAGCTCAGTTCTTCATTAAATTCAGGAAATATAGTCCATGATTTTCCAGTGTTTGGTTATCAAAATCTTAATTATTTAAAATTAGCCTCTAATGAGAAGGAAAGAGGGGGAAAAGCCACTGAAAGCTTCTTCTATTAACAACAAAAATGTTAGCTAAGAACCATAACAATTAAAGAAGATGCAATCTAGTAAAAAGGATCACTTTTATAATTGGGAAGAGAAAAGTATAACCATGTGAAAAGAACAAGAAATGAGACATCCCTGGCCCCCACAGAAGTGGGAGCTAAACAGTGGGTACGCCTCGACGTAAAGTTGGAAACGCTGGACAGCGGGGACTTCAAATGGGAAGAGGAAGGAAGGAGGCCATAGGTTGGAAAAATTACCTGTTGGATTCTGCGTGCACTATCTGAGTAATGGGTTCATTAGAAGCTCAAACCCCAGCATTATGCAATACACCCATGTAACAAGCCTGCACGTGTATCCCCCGAATCTATAAGAAAACAGAAAATGAATAAGCCAATGAGTTTCAGGAATCAGGAATCGGCGGTGGAGGTAGAAAGCATACCACCCATAAAGGGGACCAGACTAAGAGTCCACTGAGAAGACTCAGAGTTAATAAGAAAAAATCCAACTGGAAGAGAGTAATTTGGAAAAATACATACTACAAGCAAACACCTCTTGCCGCCTCAGTGACCTCTAAATGCATCACTACTTTCCAGCCCTGTGTTCACCATGATGACACAAAGTGAAATAAAGTGACTAAATTCTACTCTACGCTTTCTATACTAACACAGGCTATTGTAATTTATGCCTTTCGAAAGGTTTTCAGTTACAAAACTATTTCAAAATCCACATCCAAAATCCAATGCTTCTTTGTGCAAATGGATAAAATCATCTGTCCAGTCCTCAGGGTAATCACGACAAGGTAGAAATGTTGCAGAACCTCTCAGGCTAGAACTAGAGCTGTTTTACACTGAGATCCCCCCATCATTACCTAATGAACACAATCAATTATAACACATTGATGCATTGTTATGATTTAGCAAATGAATGCCATATAGCGTAAAAATGTGTGTGTATACATATACACACATATGTATGTGTGTGTGCATGCACACGTGTGTGTGTATATATGTGTGTGTATATACACCCATGACTGGAAAGGGCTACAGATATTTGCCTTCGGGTGCTGCTTATTGGAATTTCACAGAACATTCCTGTATTGGAATCGCAGGGCGAATCCTCGGAACTTTAATTTCGACAATGTGGGAAACGCTATGCTGGCGTTGTTTGAAGTTCTCTCCTTGAAAGGCTGGGTGGAAGTGAGAGATGTTATTATTCATCGTGTGGGGCCGGTAAGCGAGCACATCAAATCCTTTGAACACTTCAAGAGCAGCTTTCATTTGTTTTGATGAATAACTGTATTTTCCTTTATGCAGATCCATGGAATCTATATTCATGTTTTTGTATTCCTGGGTTGCATGATTGGACTGACCCTTTTTGTTGGAGTAGTTATTGCTAATTTCAATGAAAACAAGGTAAGAATTTTTGGTTTGGATACCACAGGGTTTAGCCTTTTCTAGCCACTCAGTTTGAGCTATTTGTTTCTTTTCACATGCGGCGTGAAGCCGCTTTAAACTGTAATGTGACTGGTGTAAATAATCTCTATAACTATTTTACAAGCTACCTCATTGCTGCTTTTCAGACACATTATTTAAGAGTACAGTTCTCTTGCTAAATTTACCCTTTTGGTAACAGTGTCATTAATTCACCGACAACTGAGAGGCGCATCTCCTATTGTTCAAATTGAAAAGAAAGATGTGCAGCAAGTTATTAAAATTACAATAGATGAAAGTGATTCGCTAATTACAGGTAATATTACCTTCACTAAATGTAAATTGTATGCTTCTGTGTAACTCAGTAGGTGAACTCAGAATTTTGATGGGGGTGAGGGGAGTCTGGTAGAAATTTCAAAATCCTAATTCACAGAAAAACAGATTTTGTGGCAGGGCATGGTGGCTCACACCTGTAATCCCAGCACTTTGGGAGGCCAAGGTGGGTGGATCAGTTGAGGTCAGGAGTTCAAGACCAGCCTAGCCAACATAGTGAAACCCTGTCTCTACTAAAAATACAAAAATTAGCCGGGCGTGGTGGCGCATGCCTGTAATTCCAGCTACTGGGTTGGCTGAGGTATGAGAATCGTTTGAACCTAGAAGGCAGAGGTTGCAGTGAGCCGAGATCACACCACTGTATCCAGCCTGAGCAACAGAGCGAGACTCAAAAAAAAAAAAAAAAAGAAAAAAAGAAAAAAAGATTTTCTGATTTCATATGAACTTGACATACTTTGTGAACTCGGGAAGCCAGTTGAGTTTGTAACAGCTCTAATGATTAGAACAAAGGCTCACAAATGGGAAAATGACAATGTAGTTTCCTATCAAAGTGTGAGTTTGGGGAAGAACATTCTATTAGCACTCCTTGGAGAGGGGCTTGCTCATCTAGGCACTTGAGCTATGCCCTCTATTGTTTGAGAGGCAGTCTTTGGAATCATAGTAAGGGAAGTGCATGCAGTTTTTGAGCACACACTGTGTACTAAGATTTTACATATTCAATCAATTCTCACAACTCTCAAATGCACGGTTGCAGAAAAAGCAATGACTAGTCTGGGGCTTATAAGGTGTGACAAACAGGGCCAGAATTCAGAATTGGTGCCTATTACCGCAGGCTCTGTGATTCTTCGAAGGCATGAGTAGAATAAAGTCAACCTTCACTCTGCGTTAAGTTGAAGCTAGATCTGCCTGTAAAGCACCGTGCTGTTCAATGTTATTCACGGCTAGGACTGATTCCCATGCGTTCACATCAGAGCTCTTCAGTTTGTGTTGCTACACATGGGACTGTATCTGTCATTCACTGTCCTCAGGCTCAACGTGAGTGGTACCAGTTAGCCAGTCAATTGACACCTTTGATGTGTGGCTAATGAGCATGTCATTTCATTCAGGCTTTCAAAGGGTGAGATTTAAAAATTCCTCTTTTGGGCCCCGACTCTACTTGGACCCTCAGAAACATGGGATGTTAGAGACAGAAAGAACAGTAGTGATCATGTCACCCAGCCCCTTATTTTACTCCTATCACATTCATTAACGAGATGCTTTGAGCCCTACAGTGTTGAGTTTAATACCAAGCAGAAAGAGGAAGAAGGATCTTTCTAGATGCCTTTGAGCCATGTAATGCAGCAGACACTGAGAATTCTAGAATATAAGCAGAAGCTAATCAGTCAATTAACAGGAGAGTTTAGGCACTGCTTGCCCAGAACACCGTTAAGAAGCCGTCTGAGCAGACACCTGATTTCAGGAAGATTAGAATGTATCACAGCTCACAATTCAGCAACATACATAGAACAACATAAAATGTTCAGTAACTGGAAATAAATGTATAATTAATTGCAACACTTGAGCTTAGAGAAGTGGCTGAGGTTAGCAGAATAACCAGGGAGGTCTCCATCCAGCACTGTATTTATGTTCTGCAGGTAGGAAAGAGTAACGTGGCCTGTTTGGGGGATCTGGGGTGTATGTTCTATCAGCTCAAATGGGCACTTAAAGAAAGGAGAAATTGACGAGAAATTATATTACCAAGCTTTACAAACTTGATTTGTTAATTGGAGATATCAATTGCTAAATTATGTGAGCCTTTTAGAAAAGTTTCTTTCTCTGCAAGTTTTTTTTTTTTTTAGAAAGCAGCTCATGAGCTGCCATCTAACAGCATTTATACATTATTCAATCATTCAACAGATGTATTTGAGCATCTACTAGGTGCCAGAGGCTGCTCTTGACACTGAGGACCTAGTGAACTAACCTAAACACTAAACACAGAAAAGTTATTTGCCCTCATGGAGCACACATCTTAATAGTCATACCCAAACGCACATAGGTAAATTTCCAAATGTAGAGACAACAGAGATAGAAAATGAGGGAATCTTTAGGGTACAATTCAGAATCATGCAAAAATATGTCTTCTTTTGAAAATGGAAACCTCTTTAAAGAGTTCCAAGTCTATATTAGTAATATAGATTTTTTTCTGATTTCTCTACTATGTAAGACAATGTGTTTGATTCATTAACCTAATTTGATAATAATAAACTTTCAGAGGTTTTTATATATTAATGATCAGATGATAGCTCCATGCCTATTATTCTTTTAGATCCTTTCAGTGTTCAACTTTCCAAAATTTTTTTTATGTATAACAAAGTAATTACATTAGTGTCTATGGTGGCCAGAGAACAAGTGTTTGCTTATAATTAGTGAGAAAAGTGGTTTAGCAATGTGATTATCAGAAAAGAACAATTTTAAACAAACACTATTATTGGGAATAAATGATGTACTAAAGAATGACAAAATAATCACCAGAAAGATATAGAACTTCCGAATCCCAAAATGTACAAAGCAAAAATTAAACAAGTTGTAAAAAGAAGCTAGAACATCCAAAATCATAGTGAAAGATATTAACATATATCTCAGAAAATCTCATAATTCAGAGAAGAATAAAAGGAAATATGAGATTTGATACAATAAACACAATCAAGTGAACATATAAGGAAAACTCTAATTACAACAATTTGAGAATGTGCATTATTTTCAAGCACAAAATGTATCTCCCAGAAGGCCATAATTACCCAAGAATTGATAATGTAAGAATGTTTTCTGACCATAATGAAAACAAAAACAAAAAAACTCTACAATTTGGAAATATTAAGACAATACTATAAATAATTTATGAGTTGAATAATAATAGAAAATCACAAAATATTTACAGACAAAACATTTTATAGTGTCATATACAAAAACTAATGAGGTATAGGTAAATCAGTAATTACAAATAAATGTATCATTTTAAGTGTATATATCAAAGAAGAATCACAAGTTAAATATTAATATGTCAAATATCCAAATCAATAAATTATAATAAAGTAAAATCAAATAAAGTAGGGGGGAGAAAGTAACAAAGATTAGGACACAAATTAATGATACAGAAAGTAAGGAAACTTGTATAGCTTCTATAATGTTCAAGAATAACAAAAGCTGGGTTTTGGTTTTTTTAAATCAAGTCAATAAACCTCTAGGAAGGTTGAACAAAAATAAAAACATGAAACAAGGAAGTAAGCTACAATCATTAAAACAGTGTCAGTATTGTTATAGATATAGAAAATTAGACTTACAGAAAAGACTAGAAAGACCCAGCAGGGACCCATGTATGTAGAAAACAGAAGCAGCTCAACAAATTAGTGCAGAGGGTGGTGAGACCAACAAGGAGTGGTGTTGGGGGTGTTGATTGTATTGATGTAAAGAGCTATGCTGAGATCTCTACCTCACTGCATACTCAAAAATGAATTCCAGATGAATTAAAGACTTCAATATGAAAAGCAAAATTTAAACCATTTTTAAAGCATGTCAGCATTTATTTTTTATTTGAATTTCAGATAAGCAGCAAATAATGTTTTTGCCTTTATTATTTTTAATCAGCGCATAATTGTACATATTTATCGGGTGCAGTGTGATATTTCAATTCATGTATTATAATGTGTAATGATCAAATCAGGATAATTAGCATATCTATCACCTCAAACATTTATCACTGTTTTGTGTTGGGAACACTCATAATCCTCTCTTCTAGGTATTTAAAAATAAACAATTAATTGTTGTCAATTAGATTCACCATATATTACCATGGAACACTAAAATTTATTCCTCCAATCTAGCTGTATTTTCATATCCATTAATCAACATTTGACTATCCCTATTCTAGTTCCCCTCCCCACCCCTAATAAGCATTTGTTTTTTGCCCTGGAGTAGTTATGGATTTCATCCCATTAGCCACCCAGTAAAATCTATAAAGGAAAAAAATTATAAACTCGATTATATTTAAATTAAAATTTTCTGAATGACAAAAGACACTCTAAGCAAAATAAAAATACAAGCCAAGACTAAGAGAAAATATGTACAACTTACATAATTGATAGAAGATTAGTATCCATCATGTATAAAGAATCTCTACAAACCATTAAAAAGTAAATATCAAAATACAAAAATGAGCAAAGGATATGAATGGGCAATTCACATAGGAAGATACAAGCATCACCATTTACACACATGCAAATGTTTCATCTCGTTAATATTAAAACAACATTAGATACATTTTCACACCTATCAAAGTGGTCAGATTACAATGTCTGGCAATATCAAGTATTGCAAGAATATTAGGATATGGTAACACTTGTATATTGCTGGTAGGAAATTTGTTTTGGTTATTGCTCTTTGGAAAGCAAGTTGGCAACATCTGGTAAATGTAAAGATGCTTAAATTCCTAGACCCCATCAATTCTTCTCCTAGCGATTAACAATGGAGAAACCCTCATAGATATTTACTGTGAGACAGTACATGGGTGCTTATTGCAGCATTGGTTATAGTCCATAAATCGAAAATGAATAACTTCGGATATTCGTACAGTGGACAGTGTTTGTGAGCAGTTAAACAAATTAGATTTAGTAATCTAGTTGTATGGAAAGTATACTGTTCAATGCAGATATAAAGAAACAGCATAAATAATCACATGTTGGAGTCCATTTCTATAAATATTAAAAAATTCAGAACAAATTCTTACGTATTGATTCATGTGTAAGCACAAAAGTCTGAAAACATAGTAAGGAGGATGCATGCCTGAAGGGTAGTGGTTAGCTCTGGGTAAGGAAAGGGAGAGTGGGGTTTTTGTCTAGTTTGTAAAATTACACTTCTGCTTTTATGATAAAATACAATGCAGTGCAGTGCAATACAATATAATATAATTTTAATCATATGCATTTTAATCAAGTACTCTATTATACAGAATATGGAATTCCATTTAGGCAGTTATCACAGCACTAATTTCTTAAAATGCAAACTCCATGACTTTGTATCTCTCAAAAACAGTTTTGCAATTGCACATATTAGACATTTTTTAAAGAAAGACAACATACCCTTAACTGGAAGCCACAGCATTGACAAGCTATAATTTTGCTGCTATGAAATGAAAGGAAACTAACTACTATTAGTGAGTATCCTTTTTTGAAAATGTAATTATGTAGAAACTCCTCTTTACATTTTCCCAAACCTGAATATTACACATCTCCAAAGATACAAGTCGAAGGCTGCTGAATTCTCTCTGAAACACCTGGTCATCATTTTGGGAACTCCTCCCAAGACCAACTTTGAGCATTCTGACCATGTTTCTCTCACCACCACGGTTGGAAGAACATGGTCAGTGCAAGCCCCCACATCAGTCCTGTTTGTCTCGGCACCCCGTCTGCCATGTTCTTGGTGCAAGCACATGACAAAAGGCCTTTTCCTGCTTTCTTTTGTCTGTTAAGGGGACGGCTTTGCTGACCGTCGATCAGAGAAGATGGGAAGACCTGAAGAGCCGACTGAAGATCGCACAGCCTCTTCATCTCCCGCCTCGCCCGGGTACCCAAAATGCTCTGATTTTATTCATGTTGGGCACTAGTGTGCACGATTCCCCAGGAGTCTCAGATTTAAATTAAAATAATAATCGTGAGGCCGCTGGGAGGTTGTGCATAAGTTAATACAGAAACAGCCTCCAAACCACAGATCTCTCCATAAGGCTATTAAAATCAACCACCCAAAGGCTGTGCTTCAGTGCTCTCAGACTAAGCCTTAATGAAAAAATGAATTTTTAAATAAAATATATTTGCTCTTGCCTTTTAAAAATATAAGTGAAATGTATTAAACTGACAGAAATTGAATGATGCACTTCTCCTTCCAATATAGACGGCATTATGCACTGTCGTTTTGAATATTCAGAGCCAGCCATTGCTGCAAAAACACCTCACAATAGACGGAACTGTTTGGGGAGAAAAATGTAATGGGTTTTAAGATAAGCATTTAAGAAAATAAACGACAAGAAAGTAAATGTGACCTGTGTCTAAAATGCCCTTGCCCAAACCTTTCTTTTCTAGATAATGATGGTTTTAGAGCTAAAATGTATGACATAACCCAGCATCCATTTTTTAAGAGGACAATCGCATTACTCGTCCTGGCCCAGTCGGTGTTGCTCTCTGTCAAGGTACTTCGTTTCACCCTAAGACTCCGGGAATGAATTTTGTATTCAATGCTACATCCGAGAGTATCACAAGCTGCTATATGCATTCGCGGTTATGTTCTTGGGTATAAAAATTAAGATTCACTGTCAATGGCAAAGTGGGCAGAAGAGGGGCAAGCCTGCATGTGTCCGATGGACGTGGGCAACGACTCATGTGCTGTTTCTGTTGCAGTGGGACGTCGAGGACCCGGTGACCGTACCTTTGGCAACAATGTCAGTTGTTTTCACCTTCATCTTTGTTCTGGAGGTACTGTAATGAGTCAGCTAGCTCTGGGGGAATCTGTGCACAGTTTTAAAGTAAATCAGCCTCCCTCTTTGATGCCACTTACTCTCCTCTCTGTGTTCCATTGCCTTTGAAGTTTGCCCTTAGGATATTTCCTTCTTAAGCGGTTCTGCTTAACTCGAACAAAGACATCACTTTATCCATCAGATTTTTCTAACTACAGAAATGCTGCTGTCGATTGTTGTGTCTGAACATTGGCCTGTCTAGTTATGCGAGTTCTGATATTTAGAGGGAATGGTGCAAGCCACTATAATTCATTGACTCAAATTGCAATAGAGAGGCAAAGCAAGTTGGCCCAGACAAGGTTATTTTAACATGTGATTCTCATAATATTGCTTTCCAGGGCAGTCTTCCTGAAATACAAGCAGATTCTTATTTTGCCCTACACTGGTTGATGTTTCCCAAAATCTATGGCCTTTTGCTTAAGGAAGAAAAATGTCCCATGATCAGAACTAGTCATAAAACGAAGAGGAAAGAGTGTAGAGAACACAGATTTGTAAGCTACTTAGCTTCAAAAATAAAATCATATATCTTGGTAATAAACTCTTATTTTTAGTTACTACATTGTTTACAATTGTTCTTTAAATAGATAGTATAACCGAGCATGCTGGCTCACTCCTGTAATCCCAGAACTTTGGGAGGCCAACGTGGGTGGATCACCTGAGGCCAGGAGTTTGAGACCAGCCTGGCCAACATGGTGAAACCCCATCTCTACTAAAAATACAAAAATTAGCCAGGAGTGGTTGCACATGCCTATAATCTCAGCTACTCGGGAGGCTGAGGCAGGAGAATTGCTTGAACCCGGGAGGCAGAGGCTGCAGTGAGCCAAGATCATGCCACTGCACTCCAGCCTGGGTGACAGAGCGAGACTCAGTCTCAAAAAATAATAATAAATAAATAGACAGACAGATAGATAGTGTAGGCACATGGCCTAAAAGGAAACCTCAAAGGGCATTAAAGTGTTTGTCTCATTTTCAATGGAAAAGATACTGTGTCCACATCAAATAATTTAAAATTTTCTTCATTTAAAAAAAAATACATACACATAATGCATCTCAAGTTAATACATTTAAATATGTACTAAACACTCTCTCTGTTTATTTTCTGCTTTGCTTTTTCTCCAGGTTACCATGAAGATCATAGCAATGTCGCCTGCTGGCTTCTGGCAAAGCAGAAGAAACCGATATGATCTCCTGGTGACATCGCTTGGCGTTGTATGGGTGGTGCTTCACTTCGCCCTCCTGGTAAGCATAGTAGTCAAGTTGATTTCAGCTGATTATTTCAGTTTGGTTCAGTTCTGCTCAGTCCTGTTTCCAGTCTCATTTTACTCCACATCAACCTGCTCTGAGGTGTTAGATGGACCTCCCTAAAGCCCAGCTTTGACTGTGATGGGCTCTCAGACATGCTTGTGTCTACATGTACACACCCCCACACTCTTCACACAGGCAAAACCTGGCCCCTCAAAGACCTAGATGGTGCAAGCTAGAATGAGAAGGACCTTCAAGATCTTCTGGTTTAGCCCCTCATTTTACCAAAGGGGAAAACAAGAAAGAAAGAGGAAGACTGCAACAGAGACTGAGAACTGTCCAAATTCACACAAGCTAGTATCAGAAGACTATAGTCCTGTTTTCCTGTTTTCTCAGCTGAAATATAGCATTTGTTCCACTTTGTTATAATCAGTATTTCACAATGTGACTCTCAAGTGCTTCCACTGTTTCATTTTCTATAAGACATTTAGCCTCCACTTCTCTAAAGCATATGATTCTCCATCTCTATATCTGTGTTCTATTTTACCTAAAGTGCCTTCACCCTCCATTCAGTCTGAGATCCCACTCAAAATCTGCAGCTATGGGTGTACTGAACTGTAATCTAGGGCCATATTGTCCAATGAAAATAAAATGTGGCCACAGATATCACTTAACATTTTCTAGAAGCCACAATAAAAAAGTAGTAGTTTAGAAAATATAACTATTAAATTGTTAATAATTATAATTAAATGATTATTAAATAAATATTAATTTAATAATTATTTAATTATATAATTATGTAATATATTTTATTTAAAATATGTATTAATTAAAAGATGCATTATGTGTATGTATATATTTTATTTATATATTTATATATTATATATTAATATATATTTAATTATATAATAATTAATTTAATAATTATTTAATTATATAATTATTTGGTTATAATTATTTATATATAATTATATAATTATAATTATTTAATTATTTATATACTTATAATTATTATGTATGTAATTATACTTATTTATATAATTATAATTATATAATTATAATTATTAACAATTTAATAATTATATTTTCTAAACTACTATATCCAAAGTATTATTATTTTCATGTGTAAGCAATATAAAATTATTGAGATAAGTTGTATCCTTGTATCTGTGTGTGAAGTCTTTGGCTGAGTATGTATCTTACATTTACAGCATATCTTCATTTAAATTGCCACATTTTAAGTGCTCAGTAACCACATGTGGTTCCATGTGGCTGCTGGTTACCATGTTGGATAGCACAGCTCTGGAAGATATGGGTCCTAGTCTAGGTTCCACCATTTTCCAGCCTTGACTGATTTATTTGCCTTCAATGATCCTTTGTTTCCTGCTCTGAACGGCCAATATAACTTCATAATCCTCCTATTCCCTCTGGCATTATGAAGATCAAGTGAGATAATATATTTGAGGCTTTCTTGAACTAGAAAGATTATACAAGCCTGTAGGCATTATTATAATTACCTTCTTTTTGTTAGTCATACTTGATCTCATCCCAAGGAATATTATCGGTTTTTCCCTGTTTCCTTCTATCCATTCTCCCATCCCCTTAATGTTAGAGACATGCTGGGAAAGACTCATTTACACATCCTAAAGGGCTTGCCTTAATACGAGACGCTGTGCTCATGAACATAGTGAGCGTCCTTCTTAAACCAGTGGTTACCTTCAGCATCAGGGGCTGTATGAAGTCTAGGTGAGCTCTCAGTCATCCTGAAGTATTTTCTCAGCAATAAATGGTTCTCAATTCCTAGTACAAGACACAGTACTAGTAACTGAGAAGAATGTAATAAGCAAAACAAATATAGTTGCTGCTCTTGTGAACCTTATATCCTAGAAAAGTAGATAGATAGTCATCAATTGCTCACAAATCTATGAGTATAAGGACTATGATGAGGGAGATGAAGGAGAGCCTGTGTTCCTGTGACAACATAGATAATAGTGGGAGATGGCTTCATCAGAGAGGTCTTGGAAGACATCCCCAAGGGAGTGATGGCTCCATCTGTAGGATAAGGGGAGGGCATTTCAGGTAGTTGTCCCTGTGATGGAAAGATGACAGAGCTGGAAGAAGGATAGATACATAGTACTAGCATAGTACAAGATTTGGATGGGTAAGAAGGTATCAGACCTCTTAGGACCTTGCAGTCCAGGTGAAGAATTCAGATTCTCATCCTAAAAACTATTGGTCGTCATTACTTCCAAAACATAAAGAGGGAAGGTATCTGCAATAGATCTTTAGCTAACATGGGAAGAAAAGGCAGCAAGGCCCATGTTTTTCCTTTCTCCAGATAAAATTTGTATTAGTCCCTTCTCACACTGTTATGAAGAAATACCCAAAACTGGGTAATTTATAAAGGAAAGATGTTTAATTGGCTCACAGTTCCACATGGCTGGGAAGGCCCCAGGAGCTTACAATCATGGTGGAAAGGGAAGCAAACACATCCTTCTTCACAAGGGAACAGGAGAGAGAAGAATGAGTGCCCAGCAAAGGGGGAAGTCCCTTATAAAACCATCAGATCTTGTGAGAACTAACTCAATATCATGAGAACAGGATGGGGGAAACTGCCCCCCTTAATTCAATTATCTCCACCTGGTCCCTCCCACAACACATGGAGATTATGGGAACTACAATTCAAGATGAGATTTGGGTGGGGACACAGTTAAACCATATCATTCTGCCTGGACCCCTCCCAAATCTCATGTCTTCACAATTCAAAATACAATCATACCATCCCAACAGTCCCCCAAAGTCTTAACTCATTCCAGCATTAACTGAAAAGTCCAAGCCCAAAGTCTTATCTGAGAAAAGGAAAGTTTCTGCTGCCTATGAGCCTGTAAAATCAAAAGCAAGTTAGTTACTTCCTAGATACAATGGGGGTACAGGCATTGGGTAAATATACCCATTCCAAATGGGAGAAATTGGCCAAAACAAAGGGGCTATAGACACCATGCAAGTCCAAAATCCAATAGGGCAGTCATTAAACATTGAAGTTCCAAAATAATCTCCTTTGACTCTGTCTTATATATATCCAGGGCACACTGATGCAAGAGGTGGGCTCCCATGGCCTTGGGCAGCTCCACCATTGTGGCTTTGCAGGGTACAGACCCCCTCCTGGACTGGTATTGAGTGTCTGTGGCTTTTCCAGGCACACAGTGCAAGCTGTCAGTGGATCTACCATTCTGGAGTCTGGAGGATGGTGGCCCTCTTGTCACAGCTCCACTAGGCAGTGCTCCAGTGGGGACTCTGTGTGTGGACTCCAACCACACATTTTCCTTCCGCACTGCCCCAGCAGAGGTTCTCCATGAGGGCTCTACCCCCGCAGCAAACTTCTGCCTGGACATCCAGTTGTTGCTATACATCCTGTGAAATCTAGGCAGAGGTTCCCAAACCTCAGTTCTTGACTTCTGTTCACCCACAGGCCCAAAACCATGTGTAAGCCACCAAGTCGTGGGGCTTGCACTCTTTGAAGCATCGGCCTGAGCTGTATATTGGCACCTTTTAGCCATGGCTGGAGCAGAAGCTGCTGGAAGGCAGGGCACCATGTCCCAAAGCTGCATAGAGCAGGGGGAGCCTGGGGCCCACCCACAAAACCATTTTTCCCTCCTAGGCTTCCAGGCCTGTGATGGAAGGGGCTGCTGTGAAGGTCTCTGGCATGCCCTGGGGACATTTTCCCCATTGTCCTGGTGATTAGCATTCAGTCCCTCGTTACTTATGTAAATTTCTGCAACTGGCTTCAATTTCTCCCTAGTAAATAAGGTTTTCTTTTCTATAAAAATCATCAGACTGCAAATTTTCCAAATATTTATACTCTGCTTCCTCTTGAACACTGTGTCACTTAGAAATTTATTCTACCAGATACCCTAAATCATCTCTCTTAAATTCAAAGTTCCACAGATCTCTAGGGCAGGGGCAAAATGCTGCCAGTCTTTTTGCTAAAGCATAACAAGAGTCACCTTTGCTCCAGTTCCCAATAAGTTCCTCATCTCCACCTGAGACCACCTCAGCCTGGACTTCATTGTCCATATCACTATCAGTATTTTGGTCAAAGCTATCCAACAAGTAGGAAGTTCCAAACTTTCCCATATCTCCCTGTCTTCTTCTGAGTCCTCCAAACTGT
Organism: Pan troglodytes; assembly: GCF_028858775.2. Taxonomy (NCBI): domain Eukaryota; kingdom Metazoa; phylum Chordata; class Mammalia; order Primates; family Hominidae; genus Pan; species Pan troglodytes. The sequence goes on along the minus strand of NC_072412.2, from coordinate 106,682,490 downwards.
TCCAACCTCTGCCTGTTACCCAGTTCCAAAGTCGCTTCCACATTTTCAGGTATCCTTATAGTAGCCCCCGACTCTAAGTACAAATTTACTGTGTTAGTCCTTTTTCATGCTGCTATGAAGAAATACCCAAAACTGGGTAATTTATAAAGGAATAAGCAAACACATCTTTCTCCACATGGTGGCAGGAAGAAGTATGAGTGACCAGTGAAAGGGGAAGCCCCTTATAAAACTATCAGACCTGGTGAGACTTAATCATCACAAGAACAGGATGAGGGAAACCACCCCAGTGATTCAATTGTCTCCACCTGGTCCCTCCCAGGATACATGGCGATTATGGGAACTACAATCCAAAATAAGATTTGGGTGGGAACACAGCCAAACCATATCGAAATGCAACCTAAAGCTACTGAGTCCAAGCAAAAGTCAAGTAGACTCCCTAATCCCAGATAACCTCAGAGAGGAAATCTTAAACCCAAAAGACCAACTTCCCTTTTCTGCCTAATTGCCTTTGTTCTTTTCCAAGAACCTCTTTGGTCTTGGAAGGATGCTCATTCTCCACCGTATTTTGCAGTGGACTATTGGGAAGGAAAGTTCCCCATCCAAGGATGCTATGTGCACACATTCATGTGCTTGGACCTCACCAAGGATCTCGCTGGACCCCCTTCGCAGGGCCCATCTGTGACTGTCATCATTTGGCTAGGCAAGCCTCCTTGAGAGTAATCACACTGTGGCATCGGCTGAATGTCAAGGTTGTTATTGCAGTTATAGCTGGTGGGATCTTTGTTTCTCAAATGAAGCTTTCTTATTCATAAAGTGCAGTCATCTCTTCCTGCTAATCACACCCTTGAAAAAAGAGCTGGGTGTGTTCCTGAGCAGGGAGGACCTCTCTGAAATCAGCTTAGAGGAACGAGTGTATGTTTGTTCTTCAGTGGTGTCTAGAATCTGACTTCTGGCAATCTTTTCCACCATCAGCCCTTTCTCTTTGCCAGGATTCCTTTACCTCCTATGTCAGTTGACCTTCCTATGTTGCACTGTTATCCTGTGTTTTTCACACCCTGTATGCAAAAGAGCTGGTCACCATTTTATGTAAAATAAATTTCAAAATACAGAATTTAGCTGAGCAAAACAGAACCCGAAGTTTCATTTGAGATTGAATTTTAAATCTAATATTTATTCATGAGTTTTTGCAGTGACCTTTTCAGCACCTTTTTTAGATAACTTTCTTATAATAATTTACACATATTAAGCTAACTATTCAGTATACTTCACAGAAGGCTTAAAAAATGGAACTCTAACAAGATCTTTTGTGCAAATTATGAGAAGCTGTCTTCTGTTTAAATTTCAGAATGCATATACTTACATGATGGGCGCTTGTGTGATTGTATTTAGGTTTTTCTCCATCTGTGGAAAACATGTAAGTACTTTGTGAAGAATCTTATCTTAAAGGTCATATATGTGTTAATGAAAGAATGGTGATTAATTGATTACAGCCTTACCTCGGGTATTTAGGGATGTAATCACAAATTACTAGACATCATAAGTCAAGATTAACAAATATTAAACATTAGTAAATGAATCAGTAGCTTAGTTATCATTCGATGTGTTTCCTGCCATTTATGTTGCTTATTCTTTATATTCAATAATTAAGTAAATTATTTAAATTTATTAATTTAATTAAAGATAACATCAGTCATGAAAACAAAAACCAATATTCTTTCTTAATGCATTTTTATTTTTATTTTCAATAAAGTTAAGTAACTTTAAAGAAAAATAATCTTTAATGAATTTTTATGTTTCCATGATTCCAGATTTTTTTTTTTTTTTTTTTTTTTTTTTGAGATGGAGTCTTGCTCTGTCACCAGGCTGGAGTGCAGTGGCAGGATCTCGGCTCACTGTTTTCTCCACCTCCCAGGTTCAAGTGACTCTCCTGCCTCAGCCTCCCGAGTAGCTGAGATTACAGGCATGTGCCACCACACCCAGCTAATTTTTGTATTTTTAGTAGAGACAGGGTTTCACCACGTTAGCCAGGATGAGATTCCAGATTTTTTAATATTATTTGTTAATGTTCATGGGTATATTCCACATATATTTTTCATTTTTTACAATGCTGTTTCCTTTTTTATTACAAATGTTATTTCATATATACATTCCATATATACACATAACCAATATACTTAATATTTGGTAGTTATTTAGTATTATACCATTGCTTAGGTTTGTTTTTGTGAAAGTCTGTTTGTGGAAGAAACCTGAGTTTACTTGCTGTCAGTCAAAAATGTGTAGCCCTTATCATAGAGAATTGAGGAGCAGGAGAAGAGAAAATGGAAGGTGAAAATGCTTAGTGTTACTCTTATTAATTTGTGTGAAGAGGCTGAAATGTTTGAAGTAAGAATAAAATTCGCCCAACACCTGGTGGGTTTTGAAGAATATTTAGATGTAATACCTTATAGAAAGCAACTTTCAAATGATACACCTAAGAGTGACTTTTGAGCCAATCTGCTTAAAGATTAGTTGCTACCCAGGTCTTCCATAGCTTAATAGATTGAATATTCTCTCTCTCTCTCTCTCTCTCTGTGTCTCTCTCTCTCTCTCTGTCTCCCCGCTTCCCACCCCTGGTCCCCAGGTAACGCTAAAGATGCTCCTCTTGACAGTGGTCGTCAGCATGTACAAGAGCTTCTTTATCATAGTAGGCATGTTTCTCTTGCTGCTGTGTTACGCTTTTGCTGGAGTTGTTTTATTTGGTACTGTGAAATATGGGGAGAATATTAACAGGTTGGTGTATACTTATCTTTCTATTCATTTATCAAGCAAACCCTTTAGTAATAAAATTTTAAATAAACAAATGTTTTTTGTCTATTAAAGTCTAGGAGAGGGGAAAGGGAAGTAATCATTTGGAAATTAAAATAAAATAGCCAAGTTTTAAATGATATTTTTCCAGTTGAAAAAGGTTATTCAACTGAAAAGGTCTACTTTCAAAACCTTAGAAAAATTAGAAATAAAAGAAAACAAAAAGAATCTATAATTCCACCAACATTCAGTAATTATCACTCCCAATTCCAGCACTTTTTCTATCTACATATTGCCAAAAAATGATATATTATTTTTAGATGGAACAATTTTAAGATAACTTTGGGTTTCTTTCTCAGCAAAATATGGGAATTTAGAGCCCCCCAAATGGTTGTAATATATGACAAGCAGTTTTCAACGATTTGCCTAAGTTTTATAGATGCATCTTTTTTTTTTCAAGTCCTGATACAACAAAGTATATACCGATATGTCAAGTTGTAGGAATTAGATACATGGCTGCCCCACCTTTTATAGCATCGTCCAAGTGAAAGAAGGAATCACTTAGTTGCCAAAGCCTGCCTACTTAGTCATTCAAGATGAATGGTAATAAATTAGTGGCCATGCTAGAGTTGGGTGTTCAGACAGCTATACTTGGAGGCAAGTATAAATGACAAATTAATAAAAAGGTATAACCTTTGGAAAAGGTAACTTAGCAACCAAATTTGCTACAACCTCCACTTGTTTTGGTGTTGGCAAACCATGCTATTTCATGACAAACCCTTCTATAATTCACATTCTGTTAATTTTTTTTTCTTAAATTAGGCATGCAAATTTTTCTTCGGCTGGAAAAGCTATTACCGTACTGTTCCGAATTGTCACAGGTGAAGACTGGAACAAGATTATGCATGACTGTATGGTAAATATCTCTCATCATGAACAAGGCTTAGACTTAGAATCAGCATGAAACTCTTGCAACACAATGTTGGCAGGATCATCCTTGTTAGCGTTAAGACTTTATGTATGAAATATAAATCCTGACACTTCAGTCCATAAAATTGCATTATTATACATTCCAATGTGTGAATATTTAGGGCAAAATACTCAATTAACCCAACTTGAGCTATTGTAGTTCCATTCAACAAATATGCATTTTGTGAGTGTTGTTCTTTCCCTCCCATCTTTAATATTTTGGTAATCAAAATCAAACAGGAAGCCCTTTAATTTAATGTATTCAGTGGATAGTTCACTGCCCCTCAGCTATATGCTAGGCCCTAGGTCTTCAACAACTCCAAGGCACACTCAAGGAGCTTACCTCAAGGGCTCTGAGTTACTCTTCCTTTATACTATAAAGTATACTTTATACTTCCTTCTTACTATATCCTGTCTTCCCCAAGCATCATCCTTCTGGTCTCAGTTTAAACAGGTCTTTTGCCTTAAGCTAAGACAGCCAGCTACATGTTCTTATGCTGCTCTATAGTTCTCCTTTGTAATAAGGAGCTGTAGTGAATTACTGGCTTACATTCATTTATTTTATCTCTTTCTCACCATAGGACAGACCAATGCTGTGTTAAAAAATGTCTGCAGTGATGGAAATCTGCACTGTCCAATTCGGGAGCCACTAGCCATATGTGGTTATGGAGCATTTAAAATGTGACTAACACAACTGAGGAACTGAATTTTAGTTTTAATTTTATATTATTACATTTTAATTAACATAAATTTAAATTTACATCGCTGCATGGAGCTAGTGGTCACCATATTGGACTGCACAGCACTCAACTGTCAGTAGGAAGAAGAGACAGGGCTGCCTATGTCTTTCTTACCAGTCTCTCCCCAAACTTGGCACAAACCTAGCACACAGTAGGAGCGCTGGGATTTCATGCATGAATTAACAAGGAGAATTTGCCAAATCAAATAGAACACAAGGCAAAATTTAATGAATCTTAAATAAAAATACAAGCAGAATGCTGGGATTATAGAAGAGAGAGCTAGTTTATCTGGCTGAGAAAAACCAGAAAGTTCTCTCAGAGGTGTCGGCATTTTATAGAGCCTGTAAACAATGAGAGAGTTTTTGATGACTTAAGTCTTGTGCTATTCCATAGCATCCCATAACAGTGTTCCAAGAATGGGGCTTACTCCTTACACAATTTGAATGTGAATTTGCTATGTGCAGGCACATCTTGTTTTACTGTGCTTCCCTTATTGCCTTTTGCAGACATTGCATTTTTACAAGTTGAAGGTTTATGGCAATCTTGTGTGGAGCAGGTCTATCAGGGCCATTTTTCCAATAGCATGTTTGCTCACTTTCTGGTTCTGTATCACATTTTGGTAATTCTCACTATTTCAGACTTTTTCATTATTATTGTATCTGTTTTGGTGATCTGTGATCAGTGATCTTTTGATGTTTCTTTTGTAGTTTTTTTGAGGGGTGCCATGAACCATGCTCAATAAGATGGAGAATTTAATTGATAAATGTCATATGTCTTCTGACTGCTGCACCGAACAGCTATTTCTCCAACTCTTCTCTCTTTTCTTGGGCCTCCCTATGTCCTGAGACACAACAATATTGACATTAGGCCGATTCACAACCCTACAATGGCCTATAAGTGTTCAAGTGAATAGAAGATTCACACATCAGTCACTTTAAATCAAAAGCTAGAAATGATTAAGCTTATGGAGGAAGGCACGTCAAAAGCTGAGTTAGCCCAAAAGCTAGGTCCCTTGCACCAAATAGTTACTCAAGTTGTTAATTCAAAGGCAAAGTTCTTGAAGGGAATTAAAATGCTACTCCAGTGAACACATGACTGATAAGAAATAGCCTTATGGCTGATATGGAGAAAAAATTTTACCGGTCTCAGTAGAAGATCAGACTAGCCACAACATGCCCTTAAGCTAAAGCCAAATGCAGAAGAAGGCCCTTACTCTCTTCAAATTTATGAAGGGTGAGAGAGGTGAGGACACTGTAGAAAAAAATGTTTGACGCTAGCAAAGGTTGGTTCATGATGTTTAAGGAAAGAAAGAAGCCATCTCCATAATATGAAAGTGTAAGTGCTGCTGATATAAAAGCTGTGGCAAGTTATCTAGAAGATCTAGCTAAAATAATTAAGGTGGCTACACTAAACAATGGATTGTCAATGTAGACAAAACAGCCTTCTATTGGAAGAAGATGCCCTCTAGAACTTTCATAGCTAGAAAGGAGAAGTCAATGCCTGGATTCAAAGCTTCAAATAACAGATTTACTCTGTTGTTAGGGACTAATGCAGCTGGTGACTTTCAGTGGAAGCCAATGCTTATTTACTAAATTCCAAAAATCCTAGGACCCTGCAATGGTTTGACTGTGTCCCCACCTAAATCTCATCTTGAATTGTAGTTCCCTTAATCTCCATGTGTCGTGGGAGGGACCAGGCAGAGATAATTGAATCATGGGGGTGGTTTCTTCCATCCTGTTCTTGTGATACTGAGTTCTCACTATAGCTGTCATGAGATCTGATGGTTTTATAAGAGGTTTTTCCCCCCATTTTCTTGGCACTTCTTGCTGCCACCATGTGAAGAAGAACATATTTGCTTCCCCTTCCGCCGTGATTGTAAATCTCCTGAGGCCTCCCAATCCCTGCTGAACTGTGAGTCAATTAAATCTCTTTCCTTTATAAATTATTACTCAGTCTCAGGTATGTCTTTATTAGCAGCATGAGAATGGACTAATACAGTCTCTTAAGAATTATGCTAAATCTACCCTGCCTGTGCTCTATAAATGGAACAACAAAGCCTGGATGACAGAACAGCTGTTTACAGCATGGTTTGCTGGATATTTAAGCCCACTCTTGAGACCTACTGCTCAGAAAAAAAAAAGATTCCTTTCAAAGTAGTACTGCTCTTTAACAATGCATCTACCTGGTCACCCAAGAGCTGTATCAGGAGATGTATAAGGAGATTAACATTGTTTTCATGCCTGTTAACACAACATCCATTCTGTCCATGGATCAAGAAGTCATTTCAACTTTCAAGTCTTATTATTTCAGAAATAGAGTTCATAAGGCTAATAGCTGCCATAGATAGATAGTGATTCCTCTGATGGATCTGGGCAAAGTATATTGAAAACCTTCTGGAAAGGATTCGCTATTCTACATGCCATTAAGAACATTCATGCCCAGGCGCAGTGGCTCACGCCTGTAATCCTAGCACTTTGGGAGGCCGAGGCGGGTGGATCACGAGGTCAGGAGATCGAGACCATCCTGACTAACATGGTGAAACCTTGTCTGTACTAAAGATACAAAAAATTAGCCAGGCGTGGTGGTGGGCGCCTGTAGACCCAGCTACTCGGGAGGCTGAGGCAGGAGAATGGCGTAAACCCAGGAGGCGGAGCTTGCAGTGAGCGGAGATCGCACCACTGCACTCCAGCCTGGGCGACAGAGCGAGACTCTGTCTCAAAAAAAAAAAAAAGAACATTCATGATTCATGGAAGGAGGTCAAAATATCATCAACATTAACAGGAATTTGGAAGAAGTTGATTCCAGCCATTATGGATGACTCTGAGGGGTTCAAGACTTCAGTGAAGGAGGTCACTGCACATGTGGTTGGTAGAAATAGCAAGAGAACTAGAATTAGAAATGGAACCTGAAGACGTGACTGAATTGCTGCAGTCTCCTGATCAAACTTGAAGGAATGAAGATTGCTCCTTATGGATGATCAGAGTGGTTTCTTGAAATGGAATCTACTCTTGCAGAAGATGCTATGAACATAGTCATAATGACAACAAAGGATTTATAATGTTACATAAAATTACTCGATAAACCAGCAGCAGGGTTTGAGAGGGTTGATGCCAAATTCGAAAGAAGTTCTATTGTGGGTAAAATGCTAGCAAACAGCATCACATGCTGCAGAAAAATCTTTCATGAAAGGAAGAGTCAATTGATATGATAAACTTCCATGTTGACTTGTTTTAAGAAATCGCCACAGCCACCCCAACCTTCAGCAGCCACCACCCTGCTCAGTCAGCAGCTGTCAACATTGAGGCAAGACCCTCCACCACCAGCAGAAGATTACAACTCACTGAAGGCTCAGATGATTGTTAGCTTTTCTTAGCAATAAAAGTACTTTTTATTAAGGTCTGTACCTTTTTGGACATAATGCCATTGTGCACTTAATAAGCCACAATATGGTATAAACATGACTTGCATATGCACTGGGAAACCAAAACATGCATAGGACTTTATTGCAATATTCACTTTATCACAGCAGTCTGGAACTGAAACTGCAATGTCTCCGAGGTATACCTGTAGAGTCTATATTCCCAAATCTTAACCCATTACTTCAGTCAGAGAAAAACTTGCAAATGTCTTTTTATTTGATTTTCTGCAGTTTGATCACAGTGGCTACTTATCACTTGGGGCTGGTGGTGGTGGCAGAAAGAATATCTAGTGGAGATCAGTTCATTTTCATTGCGCTTTTAAAAATGGCAATAACCTTGGGATTCTACAAGATAACAGCATAGCATAAGTGAAATATTCTTCTTTATTTCTGCTACAGATGATGTACCCAATGTATGTGGCTTTTGAAAGCTTACTTTGAAGTTAATTATATGCTATATGTTTAGGAATCTATTCATTAACTATAGTCAGCTAAAAGAAATTTGTATTCTCTACTCTTATCCTCTCCTCCTTCTTCCACCCCAATGCCCCAAAGGTTCAGCCTCCGTTTTGTACTCCAGATGAATTTACATACTGGGCAACAGACTGTGGAAATTATGCTGGGGCACTTATGTATTTCTGTTCATTTTATGTCATCATTGCCTACATCATGCTAAATCTGCTTGTAGGTAAGTGATGTTAGTTGAATACTTTTTACTCTTTAAACTCAGATACTTAGATAATTATGTATTATTTTCAAGCAATTACCTTTGATTTCTTGGGGTGGGTGTTTCGTGGCATTAATTATAAATTATTGTCTCTCAATCCAGAAGCTGAAAAGACCTTTGAAAGGCATGTAAATGACAGTTGACTGCAATTTTAAGAGTTGTAGCATTTATTATGATCATTAATTTCAAAAGAGCTCTTCTCATGGATTGAGTTGAACAAATATCAGAGAGGACTATCTTTCTAGCCTTGAAATATCACATTTATGTTTTTGAAAGGTACACCTTATTTACCCAGATGTGGGCCCACCCAGAACTCAATTTGACCTTTAAAAACGGCCCTGGAACTCTCAACTAAGAGTTAAAGCCAGCTGGCATGACTATCTCTATACACAGAATGTGTGTTTGTGCTTACGACCCTCATGTTTTGGAAAGGCAGGAGCTGGAGAAATAGCTTAGTCCAAGTGTAAACATGCCAATTTGGAAACCATACTAAAAGCACTTTAAAAATTTGGCTTATGATATAGGTGATAGAATCCATTATTAATAATAGATGTTTTACTCTTTCTAAAATATGACAGATTAGCATAATGGTCTAACTTCTGAATTTTTCTTTTTTTAAAAGCCATAATTGTGGAGAATTTCTCCTTGTTTTATTCCACTGAGGAGGACCAGCTTTTAAGTTACAATGATCTTCGCCACTTTCAAATCATATGGAACATGGTGGATGATAAAAGAGAGGTATGGGAGTGGGTTGTTGTTTCATGCCTCACCTCAAAGAGACTTATCAACATGTCTCAAACAAACACTTAAATGGTTTTCAGGTTGGCAAATGACATAGATTGAATTTTTAAATGGTGAATTGCAGAAAGCCGTCATTTACAGTTCAGCAGAATCCTCTAGGAAGGGAGAGAGCATCGTTCCTCCTTACATGATCTTCAACCATGAACATCCTCTTCTTCAGACTTTCCAAAGGCCAGCAGGGAAAGGAAGCCAAAGGGACTCTGTAGGAATCAGCCTTGGGCTCAGGCCAGAAAAAGAGGTGACACTGAAACTACCAAAGGGACAGTATATTACAAATTCATGATCACCTCAAACTCAAGCAGCAATCCCAATTAAAAGTACAAAGGAGTTATTTAAGTGGCATCTGAAGGTGTGTATTGGATTATTTTTGAGTTACTACTTGAATGTTTTAACCATAAAGTTTACCCAAGATTTCTTAAAATTAGCCAAAGTAGCTGCAGTCTGCTCTTCCTCTTCTTGTCATTGTCGTCATCAACCTCCACCTCCTTCCCTTCCTCCTACTCCTCCTCCTCCTCTACCCCCTCATCTTCCCCCTTATCTTCCCCCTCCTCTTCCCCCTCATCTTCCCTCTCCTCTTCCCCCTCATCTTCCCTCTCCTCTTCCCCCTCATCTTCCCCCTTCTCTTCCCCCTCCTCCTCGTCCACATCTTCCACCTCATCTTCCCCCCTACCTCCTCCTCTACCCCTTCCTCTACCTTCTCCTCCCCCACCTCCTCCTACTCCACTTCCTCCTGTTCTTCCTCCCTCTCCTCTTCTCTCTTCCTCATCCTAGCAAACACTCAGGCACAGTTCTAGGCACTGAGGATATAGCAGTGAACAAGATGGAACAGCTCCTGTACTCACAGAGCTTACAGTCTAATAGGTGGAGACAAATAATAAAAAGTGAAATAATAATAGTGCAGTATTTCCAGAAGTTAAAACTATAGACTAGACAGTAGTTGGGGTTGGGGCTGTGCCAGCAGGAATGACCATGAAGGAGGCCTGAGGGGTGCTGTGGGACCTCATGTCTGAACAACAAGGAAAGTTCTGCCAGGGTATTTGGGGCGAGATCTGGAAATAGTTCAAGAAGAGTTGATGAAGGGCACAAAGACCAAGAAGCCAGCCTGGGCATCATAAATGAGGGGCCCCGGCAGTGCACTCACCCCAATTTGCTCCCTCTTCTTGGTACCCCTGCCCGCCCAGGCTTCAGTCTTGAGGGCTTTCCTTTCAAGGTAGTGAGAGTCCTGCATGCAGGGCATCTGAGCTCACTCTCAGCTCCTCAGGATCCACCTGTCTCTCTGTAACTGTCACCCACGGGAACCTGCTTTCATGCAATACACACATGAAGACCACACTGCCCTGCACACCGAGATGTCAGTAACTGGCAGGCAGTCATGGTTGCCAGTGTTCCGCCCAGCACTTTCATTCAAAGATACAGCCAGGGGGCATGGTGGTTTGTGTTGCATGGAAGGTAGCAACACATCTTAGATTCTCAGTGTCTGGATCAGTTCTGACCCCAGAAGAGGGCAGAGCTGGAGGCCTAATTCTCTTGTATATAGTTTTTCTAATCCTGAAGAAGACACGAAAAGGAGTTAGCTCTTTTTTTTTTTTTTTTTTTTTTTTTTTGTGAGATGGAGTCCCACTCTGTCCCCAGGCTGGAATGAAGTGGTGCAACCTTTGCCTCCTGGGTTCAAGTGATTCCCCAGCCTCAGCCTCCCAAATAGCTGGGACTACAGGCATGTACCACTATGTCCGGGTAATTTTTGTATTTTTAGTAGAGACTGGGCTTCATCATGCTGGCCAGGCTGGTCTCGAACTCCTGACCTCAGGGGATCCACCCGCCTCGGCCTCCCAAAGTGCTGAGATTACAGGCATGATCCACCACGAGTTATCTTTTAATGGTAGAAAAACATGTAATATACATTGAGACGTTCCTAGCATCCAGATTGAGTGAAGAGGAGGATTACACGTGTGTGTCTTGTCCATTACCTTGTGTGAGTACATTATGACCCACTCAGTGCATGTGTTGGAGGTGGAGTCTGTGGGACAGGCTATGCAAGCATCAGCCTGGTGAGAGCAAGAGTAGGGTCCTGGGGGGCTGAAGGGGAGCTTCCCATGCCTCCCTCCAAATGCTGCAATGTGGTGACATCCCAGAAAGAGAAGCACCAGCAGAAATTTATCACTCAGTTTTCTATCCTCTGCTCTTCTTAGTGCACTTAATTCTACCAGGCTCCAAGGAGGTGACCAGCTTTCTTCACATCTGGTGCTAATTATGCTAGCTTTTGAGAAATAGCACCTTTTTTTTTTCTTTTGAGAAACCCAAGTGAATCATCGAGGCCTGATGATGATTTGCTGCTTCTTGTGCTCTGCCCCGCAGGGGGTGATCCCCACGTTCCGCGTCAAGTTCCTGCTGCGGCTACTGCGTGGGAGGCTGGAGGTGGACCTGGACAAGGACAAGCTCCTGTTTAAGCACATGTGCTACGAAATGGAGAGGCTCCACAATGGCGGCGACGTCACCTTCCATGATGTCCTGAGGTACAAGGCAGGCTTTCGCAGGGCTGAATGGGGGCCAGAAACCACAGCTGTCAGCCTTCAAGGCCTCTGCAGTACAATTAACAAGTGTGTTTCCAACCCAAAATGCCACATCTGCTGTGGTCTTGAAGTGGGGTCACATGTCCCAGGCGCTAAGTGCCCTTTCCCGCTGTCCTCCAGTGAACATTTCCAAGTAGGTGCCTCGCAGGGGAGGGCTGGGCGGCTGTGCCCTGACGTCCCATAGGGACCCCCCTGCCCACTGAGGTGCACCCCGAGGGGAGAGGTGGAAGGGATCTGGGAGAGCACAGTCCCACCCCTTCCCTGTGATGCGGGAACTGCCCAGAAGAGCTGAGTGACTTGCTTGCGGTTACAGGGCTCTGGCAAACCTGGGACTAACATACCGAGCACCTCACTTGCATGGTCTGATAAGAATTTGCCTGGCCTGCTCTGTGATGGTTGCCCCGTTGGCTAAAACACCAGATTTTCCAGACATTTCATGAGCGCCCAGACAGGACAGAGGGTCAAATGGAGTCTCTGCCTTTTCTTCTTCCTGGGAGACTTCTGTATTTATTTCCTTGGGCTACTGTAACTTAGCACCTTAAGCTGAGGGATTTAAACAACAGAAAGGTATGGTCTCGAAGTCCTGGATGCTGGAAGCCCGAGATGGAGGTATTGCGGGGCTGATTCCTTCTGAGGCCTGTGAGGGAGAATCTAGCCTAGCCTCTCCCCTGGCTGCTGGGGGCGCGCTGCCAATGTTGGGCATTCCTTGGCTTGTAGAAGCATCAGCTTGGTCTCCCTTCATCTTCACATGGCATTCTGTGTGTGTGTGTGTGTGTGTGTATCTGTGTTCAAATTCCTCCTTTTATAAGAACATCTGTCGTATTACATTAGGAGTCCATTCTACTCCACTGTGATCTCATTTTAACTTAATTACTAATTACATCTGCAATGTTCTATTTCCAAATAATGTTACATTCTGAGGTACTAGAGGTTAGGACTCCAACATATCTTTTTTTGGGAGGAAACATTTAACCCATAACAGCTTCTTAAGCAGGAGTCCATGGATAAAACAGAGGCCCATGGACTTGCAAGGGGGAAACAATTACATCTTAATTTTCACTAATCACTCTTTGAAATGCGGCATTCTCTTCCATGATGAACGTAGGCAACAAACCACAGTCGCATTAGCAATATCCATGTCTTTGTTACCAGGAGAAATCATAGATATTTTCAAATGACATAACTGACTGCCTTGACTGACATCTTAAAATATCATTTATGCTCACCAGTGCTTCTGAGTTATGGTAGTCATTTGAGCTCTGCTAGATGGTATTATTTAATGGAATAATAAAGGAAGCACTTATGTTACTTTATCACCGCCGTTTTAAAGTAAATTTGAGAATTGTATTTTAATATAATTGGTTTCCTTTGTAATACAGTGTATTTCATTCCGTGCATTTAAAGCATTATTTCAAGAAATGTCCCATAAGCTCCACTGCCACAGGGGTCCATGCCACAGAAAAAAATAAGAGCGACTGACTAGCAGTAGCTATTTTAATCACATAGCAGTACCTACAAGTAGTGTGTGGGATATTGTGTTGAGTCTCAAATTTCAGGAGAACTCAGGTGTACAGAAATATGCTTGTGGCCAGAAGCTGAAAAAAAAAAAAAGGATCAGATCAGCACAGGAAGAATCTGGGAAAGTTCTCTCAAGTTATCAATTTCACCTCCCACTATCCAGTTCTTCCACCAACAAGCTAAAAAGCAGAAAAACATGGGACGGAGAAATGCATGTGAATCACAAAGGAGGTCATCTCTGTCAGAATGTTTCTGAGTCTTTCCTCCTAGTGGCAAATTTTTTTGGTTGACATGAGGCAGATAGGCATACTGTTGTCATTAATAATTAATATTCAGCCTCTTTGGAACACACCGATGTATCTAATAAAAATAGACCCAGGCAAAATCTATGATGGGGCTGTTTCTCCCCTTCCTATTTATTCCCCTAGCCCAGTATATGATAAAAACAAACAAACAGTGAAGATAAAAGCAATGAAGCTTTGTTGAGATTCTTGATGAGTCACGGAAGAGAGGAAGAGAGAATTCATTTTTTTTCCCTCTGTGGTGGGAAGAGATTTAGCAAAGAGAAGCCCAATGTACCAGTGCTCTCAAGAGCCTCCAGGCTGTGATTTGGGCTCTAGGATGGAACTGAGCTCACAGAAGTGGGTAGCTCACAGGTGCACCAGGGTGCATGGGTCTGAGCCATAACCTGGAATCCTGTGGCTACACCTGGGTGCGTCACACTGCCAAGAGGGGCTGTCTTCTCCTCTGGTGGTGGACTGCTCAGTCCAGGCATCCTGGGAGCTGCCTTATTGCCCCATGAACTGTAATGCTGTGTTGGCTTTACCTACAACTGCATGGGCCTGTTGTGTGTCAAGGGTTAAATGGGAGTGGATATTCAACCCTGGGTTTGTTTGGTAGCCTCTAAAATTAATAAGGAAGACCAGGCATGGTGGCTCACACCTGTAATCCCAGCTCTTTGAGAGGCTGAGGCAGGTGGATCATTTGAGGTTAGGAGTTTAAGACCAGTTTGACCAACATGGTGAAACCTCGTCTCTACTAAAAATACAAAACTAGCTGGGCGTGGTGGCACACACCTGTAATCCCAGCTACTTGGGAGGCTGAGGCAGAAGAAATGCTTGAACCCAGGAGGCGGAGGTTGCAGTGAGCTGACAGCGCGCCATTACACTCCAGCCTGGTCAACAAGAGTGAAGCTCCATCTCAAAAAAAGAAAAAATTAATTAATAAGGAAGATACAGAAGGATGAATGAGAGAAACAGAGAGGGAAGTGGGATGCAGGGAGTAGGGATGTGTGATGCACAGCCAAGCATATTAACCATCACCTCGGGGGGCTAAGTGTGAAGAAAGTATGGGAGATGCGGTCTTCCTTCTGCAGAGAAAGTTGCGAGCCTTTTCCTAGCCTGGATCTTTTGCTTTACAGGCACTTAGATGGCACTTACTACCATAAGAGCCTCACAGATATTAACTCACTTAGTCATTAAATAAAGGAGTTACCAGGACTATCTATCTTTGTTTTACAGACGAGGGAAGGGAGACACAGAGAGGTGACAGGACCAGCCCAAGACATGCGGGTGGCGAGGGGTGGCGTCAAAACACTAGACTTATTAGACTGAGTGATGTCCTCTCTGGATTTTGACGTATCTAAGGGTGTAAATCTCAGGTGAATCAGAGCTGCGATTGCAGGTGTGTTTCTCCCACCAGCATGCTTTCATACCGGTCCGTGGACATCCGGAAGAGCTTGCAGCTGGAGGAACTCCTGGCGAGGGAGCAGCTGGAGTACACCATAGAGGAGGAGGTGGCCAAGCAGACCATCCGCATGTGGCTCAAGAAGTGCCTGAAGCGCATCAGAGCTGTGAGTGAACTGCACACATGCAGGTTGGGTCCCCGCCCCGCCCCGCCCTGCCCCGCAGGAGGATGAAAGAAAAGAGCTTCATGAACATGGGATTAGCTCCTTCTGTGATCAGCCTTCTATCCCTTTAAACTATGTCCACTACCTCCACTTACAGTGGTCAGATCATGAGGCAGACTTTCACTCTAGTCCACAGTCAGCCCTGCCCTCTTTAGCAGAGTCCATTAGGGGTTTCCATGGAATCCCATTTTTATAATATGACATGAAGACTTAAAAAGCAATTTATTGGCCAGGTGCGGTGGCTCATGCCTGTAATCCCAGCACTATGAGAGGTCAAGCGGGGAGCTCAACTCACTTGAGGCCAGGAGTTGGAGACCAGCCTGCCAACATGGCAAAACCCCATCTCTACTAAAAATACAAAAATTAACCAGGCGTGGCACACATGCCTGTAGTCCCAGCTACTCAGGGGGCTGAGGCATGAGAATCACTTGAACCTAAGAGGTAGAAGTTGCAGTGAGCTGAGATCATGCCACTGCACTCCAGCCTGGGTGACACAGTGAGAATCTGTCTCAAAAAAAAAAAGTTTATTGATATTAAAATATGATGTCCATTTATTAAACTCAACTGTTCAAAATTCTAGAATTTTCCACATATTGAATTTGCAAAACTACTTTAAATTGCTGCTAAAAATTTCAACAAACTGTGATAATGTTGTTTATTCTGAAAAGACCACCTCTCAAGATTAATGATGTTTCCTGCTTCCTGACTTATAAGCCTATAAGATTCTCTAACTCATAAATTAATGAATGTATACTGCATTGACATATACTGTATTTACAGTAAATGTTTCTATGAGATAATTACTTTTATGAATGCTTTTGGCATGTTTCACAGATGGGGGAAAAAACCCAAAGCAATCACTAAACATTTATATATAACAGAGATTGTTTCAATCCTCTTCCTCAGAGCAACAACGTCAATTGCAGAAACATGTATTTCTATTGGAGGAGAAAAGGTTCCCAGAGAAAAGATACAACTCAACCTCCTATAGCAAGGCCAGCTGCCCAGTGATGTCCCATCACTGCTGGCCACTGTAGCTATGTTAGCTCCAGGGATCAATCTGTCCTCCTCTGGCTCTGAGAGGGCACAAGGAGTCCTGGCTTTAGTATATGCCGAGACAGATTGGTCTCCTGGATTGGCCTGAAAACTTCAGAACCAAGACAAGCACAAAGGTTTTCTCATCCACCCAAGGCTCTTTGCCTCTTACAACTTGCAGGAAAGTGGGAAAGGGGTTGGGATTGTATTGGCTTAATGAGCCTAGAATAAAATAAGAGGAGAAAAAAATAGAATAGCTACATTAGTAATTTTAAATAAGACATAAGCTGGGCACAGTGTCTCATGCCTGTAATCCCAGCACATTGGGAAACTGAGGCAGGAGGATCGCTTAAGACCAGAAGTTTGAAACTAGCTTGGGCAACAGAGTGAGACCTCCTCTCTGAAAAAAAAAAAAAAAAATTAATTAGCCAGCCACAGTCATGCACACTTTTAGTCTCAGCTTCTCAGGAGGCTGAGGCAGGAGCATAGCTTGAGCCTAGGAGTTTAAGGTTACAGTGAGCTATAATAATCGCACCACTGAACTCTAGTCTATGGGACATAGTGAGATCCTATCTAAAAAAAAAAAAAAAAAAAAAAAAACAGAAAACACCAACAACAAAAAGAAAAACAAATAAATAAAATACAAGCATCAGTGACCGTCACTATTCTGATTGTTACACAAATGAAAATGGACTGGGAAGTCAATGCATACCTCTCTAAGCCCACCTTTGCATCAGCCTACCTTAATTGAACATTGAAATTAGTTCAGGATCCTTACTTGGAAATTCCTAAGAGGTCACCAGTCATGCAGGTCTTAGGAGAGGGGAGAAGAAAATAAGATTTGTGTGGCGGTGGGGCAGGCGGGATGCTGGGCTTATTTTACTGAACAAACAATCGCATTTCCATAGAAACAGCAGCAGTCGTGCAGTATCATCCACAGCCTGAGAGAGAGTCAGCAGCAAGAGCTGAGCCGGTTTCTGAACCCGCCCAGCATCGAGACCACCCAGCCCAGTGAGGACACGAATGCCAACAGTCAGGACAACAGCATGCAACCTGAGGTATGGGCACGAGGCGTCCTCTGTCCCAGGACACTCCGTGTGCTTCTTTCTTTTAATAAAAATAATAAATAAAATGGGTGCTGGTCAGATCATTCAAACAAGGTGACAATATTTCTAATAGGAATATTTTCATTAAAAAAAAAGGCAACGGAAATCCATTGATCCAGATTATGTCTATGTCTTTGCCATCTTGGATGCAGTTGAGGTTATTTAAAAAGATTCTGACTCATATGAATGCCAAAAAAAGTGAATGCCCTGAACTTCATAATTCTGTAGTTTTATTTTTGTCTAAAGAGTTAACATCAGCTCTAAGGGCTGCATTTGAATCTGGGTATATTACATGGAGTATGGTTAACAGGAAGCTCTGCCCTAAATATTTTCCTCCCTTCTCTAAAGTCATAGAAATTTGCAGTAAAATCAGTGAAAATGTTTGTAATTAGCTTTCAACCTCCTTAAATAATCAGACTCATTGAAGATATATCCTTTCCTGGTTGGGTATCAGAAGAACATATGGAATTCAGGACAATTGGCTTGAGGAGTTTCTATTTATTAAGTCACAGCATATTTTCATTTTCAAACTCTATGTATGTGTCTATATAAAAAAGTACAAGGAGTTATCAGCGTCCTGGAGAGTCCTGTGCTGTGAGAAGCAGCTGGCTGGGAGGACCTGCCCCTTTATGAGGCAGCAATTACGATTTGAGGTTAACAACGTGGAGCTGATCCCATGCTCTGTGCAGAGCCCCCAGCAGCACCAGGCTCCATGGTGTGCAGCAACGCAGCCAGGGGCCAGAGTACCTTTGGAAGCCTAAGGCTCCATGGCCCAGCAGGGTGCTCCAGGAGGCCCACTGGTGCCATAGCTCAGTTTTCAGTAGATCTCATGTTTTGGGCTCCCCAGCCTTTAGAAATCATCTGCCACCGACTGCAGGGACTTCTGCGGAGTTAGTTAGTCAACCAAGGGGCAAGGGGAGGCATCTGCAGTGGCCTTGCCACTGGTCACCCTGAAGATGGTTGGCAATGTCTCGCATGGGAGAGGGAGGCAGGCTGAAGTCAGGACAGACAGTGAGACAGGGCTAATAATGAGGTTGGGGAAAGTGATGATTTCAGAGCCCTCTGTTTTTAGATGAAAAAGCCTAAGAGGTGACAAAAAAAAGAGAGAGGATACTAAAGAGATGTGAAGACCAAGGCTTTTGTTAGGAAAGGGAGAGGTGACAGGTGAACCTGAGAACAGGTGAAATGTGTGGGAAGTCTTGGCATCTCTCTTTGACTGTAGCTTAGATTGTTATCAGCTCCATCCTCCGCCAGGGCCCATCATACAGCTTTGCCTGCAGAGAACTCTTTCCCTGAAGCTCTAAGTGTGGATCTCCAGGCTGGTGACAGTAGACTGCCCCCGCCCAGCCGGTCCCCACTGCCCCACCTTCCTTCCTGCAGTTCCCCTTCCTTACCCCCTGGTTTGCCAGCGAAGATATGAAGGGAAACAATGACATTCTCAGGCATGGAGGGGAACGAAGCAGTGGGGGTTACCCAGGACAAGATGTCCCAGGAAGAGTGGTGTCTCCTTCAGCAGGGCGTGCAGTGGTGGCTCTTTTTCTTCTGTGACCCTTTATACCCATTTTCACTTTTCCCCATTGTGGACACTCTGAGTCCATGTTGTTCTTCCCACTTGTCCTCCTGCCATGTGTTTTCCTTTCTTATAGTAAAAGGAGGAGAGTGCAGGGTTAAAAAGACGGTAACTGTGTGCTTCTCCTCCCATGCAGACAAGCAGCCAGCAGCAGCTCCTGAGCCCCACGCTGTCGGATAGAGGAGGAAGTCGGCAAGATGCCGCCGATGCAGGGAAACCCCAGAGGAAATTTGGGCAGTGGCGTCTGCCCTCAGGTAGGTCCATCCAGGCATTTCTCCAGCGATCGAGGCATTTTAAAGGTATTTACTCTGTTTGTGTGTTTTGGGTCTTGCCTTTCAAAATGCAAGTCTGCATCTACAGTTGTTTACAGACAGCAACATAATGAAAAATGTAGTCTTGTCAAAAACATTGTCCCCCAAAATAACTTCTCTAAATATGACTTACATTAGCCCCCATTTTCCGGGTGCATTTCAGGCTATCGTGGTTGAGAAGCCAGCACCTACGAAAAAGACAAGATTCAGAAAGAGGGAGAAATTTCCAAGGGCTTTCTGTGTGCCTCAAGGCATGCTCAAACATGGGCAAAAGTATTCAACTGAAGAGGGAGTGGGCAGATGCAATCATTCAGAAAATGCCACAGAGTTCTCAAAAAAGGGACAGGCCCCCGATTTCTCTCAGCACACTTTGCAGCTGAGCCGGTCACTGGCTTTAGGCAAGCTGCTTTACCTCCATACAATAACAACAACAACAAACACTTACGTAGTACTCACTGTATGCCAGTCACTCTTCTAAGTGCATTACTTGTGTTCTCTCATTCAGTCCTTTAATAAACAATCCCATTATTTTCCATATTTTACTGATTCAGTAAGAGAATTTTCTTCTATGAGCTTCTTCTCTATAGGGTTTTGGAAAGCCAGGATAATCCCATTAAGAGCACTCAGGAATGGAGGGAGAGCAATGCTCCCCACAGTCCAGTGTCCTTGTACATGTTTTTTTCTATAGATAACTAAGTTCATGCTAAAGCAGGAGCTTTATAATGCTCTTTAACTGTGCCCCAACTTCAGCCCAATTGAAAGGAGAAGATGTGTAGCATATGTGTTCCACAAAGCAGATGACAGCACAGCTTACATTTTGAGGCTGACGATGTTCAGTGGGTCTTCACTGGGACTACCACCAAGGAAAGTATCCCCTTTCATATCCAGGAACTTATTTTTCAGAGATCAGAGAAGATCTAGGTTCCTCCTGATTCAAACACAGCAGAGAATGACAGCATCAAGACAATGTAGATGGTGGTGCCAGGTCAAAAATTACAAGCTGAGTCGGTTCAATTTTATCCTGTAGGCAATTAGGAGCTAGCAAAGATTTCTGAGCAGTATGTGACTTTTGGAATCTGTGCTTTAGGAAGTTGACTTGGCAGCAAAGGAGGGAATTGTCTATGACAGAGCCTGGAGGCAGGTTACAAGCTGGAGGAAGTTACCGTGGTGTGAGCACAAGGCAACAAAGGCATGGACAGAGCTGGGGGCCAGATACTGCAGGGACAGATAGGAGAGGTGACCTGGGGAGAATGCACAGTCCTTGGTACTCATTTAAATGGACAAAAGAAATGATGCTGTCAAAAGTACTTCCATTGGGCCAGGCGCAGTGGCTCACCCCTGTAATCCCAGCACTTTGGGAGGCCGAGGCAGGTGGATCATTTGAGGTCTGGAGTTCAAGACCAGCCTGGTCAACATGGTGAAACCCCGTCTCTACTAAAAATACAAAAATTAGCTGACCGGTAGTGGTGTGCACCTGTAATCCCAGCTGCTTGGGAGGCTGAGGCAGGAGAATCGCTTGAGCCTGGGAAGCAGAGGTTGTGGTGAACCAAGATTGTGCCACTGCACTCCTGTCTGGGTGAGAGAGTGAGAACCTGTCTCCCAAAAAAAAAAAAAAAAAAAAAAGTACTTCCACTGGTCCATGCCTAGGTGGTCCCCACCAAAAACGGTGATCATGAAATAGACATGCTCTTGGGGTCAGGCTGAGTTTGAGGAGGCAGAGGAGAAGAAAAATAGTATTTTGAGGGGGCAGCAACAATGTCACAGGTGTCATGCTATGCACTTTCCTAAGTCATCTCATGTAACCTGTTTTAATCCTGACAATAGTCTAATTAGGACATTTTCATTGTCTTCATCTTACAATGGAGGAAACTTGGGTTCAGAGACATGAAGTTGCCCATAGCTACATATCCACAGGTGGCAGAGGTGGGTCCCAACACCATGACTGTGAGGCCCCAGAACCACACCTTTCCTCCCATACCCTCACTGCATCCCCCCTCGCCTTTACTGTGGGTCACACTCTCCTTCCTTTTTGTTTTTTTTATTGCATATGCTAATGAATGCACAGGTTTCTATGACACTTAATAGTTCCCGAATTGGAATTTTTTTAGTGATTTTCTAGTTTTTTAAATTATTTCAAAATGAAAGGGGTGAGCAGCACGTTTTTTTCCCAAATGACATCATTAGTTGTCCATGAGCACAATTAAAAAAAAAATCTATCGTGAACATAAAGAATCAAGTCCTGAAAAGGATGTTTACTTAGCATCTGTGGCTAGGACACGTTAGCCAAAAGTATCACTGATGGGAATATCATGGGTTTTTAGGAGTGATTACAATAGGGTGAAGCAATACCAAGTGGCTCATAGGACTCATTAATTCCACAGCCCCAAAACCAATAAGCCATTCAGTGTCCTCGGTCAACTTACGGTTTGGAGGAAGGACAACCATGAAATCTGTCGTGTGCAAAATGAACCCCATGACTGACGCGGCTTCCTGCGGTTCTGAAGTTAAGAAGTGGTGGACCCGGCAGCTGACTGTGGAGAGCGACGAAAGTGGGGATGACCTTCTGGATATTTAGGTGGATGTCGATGTAGATGAATTTCTAGTGGTGGAAACTGTTTTCTAATAATGTCCTTGATTGTCCAGTGAGCAATCTGTAATTGATCTATAACTGAATTCCAACTTGTCACGAGATGTTTATAAATTGATTTTCATCCTGCCACAGAAAGGCATAAGCTGCATGTACGATGGGTTACTATCATTGCTCAAAAAAATTTTTGTATAATGACAGTACTGATAATATTAGAAATGATACCGCAAGCAAATATATATCACTTAAAAATGTCATATATTCTGTCTGCGTAAACTAAGGTATATATTCATATGTGCTCTAATGCAGTATTATCACCACCCCGCAAAAGAGTGCTAAGCCCAAAGTGGCTGATATTTAGGGTACAGGGGTTATAGCTTTAGTTCACATCTTTCCCATTTCCACTAGAAATATTTCTCTTGAGAGAATTTATTATTTATGATTGATCTGAAAAGATCAGCACTGAACTTTTATGCTAAAATGATAGTAGTTTTACAAACTACAGATTCTGAATTTTAAAAAGTATCTTCTTTTTCTCGTGTTATATTTTTAAATATACACAAGACATTTGGTGAGCAGAACAAGTTGATTTCTGTCCTCAGTTATGCTAATGAAACTGTTGCCTCCTTCTAAGAAAATTGTGTGTGCAAGCACCAGGCAAAGAAATGGACTCAGGATGCTTAGCGGTTTAAAACAAACCTGTAGATAAATCACTTGAGTGACATAGTTGCGCAAAGATGTTAAGTTTCTTAAGAAACCTTTTAATAACTGAGTTTAGCAAAAAGAATAAAACTATATAGCTCAATTTATTTAAAAAAATCTTTGCATGTGTGATGTTATCATTGGCTTCATTTCTTACCCAAGGTATGTCTGTTTTGCCATAAATCAGCAGAGTCATTTCATTCTGGGTGATCCTAACACACCATTGCTATGTTAGATTTGAAATGACATCTCTGTTAAAAGAATCTTCTATGGAAATAATGGTGCCCTGCAAAATCTTCCTCTGAACTCACAGGTTAGGGATCACACAACTTACTTAATCGTTTTTTTGTTTTTGTTTTTTTTCCTTATATGTCAATGGCCCATGTCCTCTGGGAAAATTAGAAAAGCAAAATGATTACAAAGTGCTGTTAGATTTCTTGTGCTGGGCCAGCCAAGTAGAAGTGGACGTGACTTGGACCTTTAACTATTTTATTACAGATTGGACATTTGCTGTTTAGATGTTTTTTAACAGAGGGATTATCTCAGAATCCTGTGACCTCCAGGTTGTTTTATAATCTATTTTTCTCTATTTAACATTCCTCAGATGATAGGCAAATAGGACATTCCTTCTGTGTCACGGAAGTATCGTGGTAGTGGCAGTCTACAGTTTATATGATTCATTGTAACTATGAGATAAAGAACAACCAGTCATGTGGCCAAAAGGATTAGATTTGATTTGATGTTCACTTGGAGTTTACTTTTTGTACATAAAAGATAAAATAAATATTGGATTTGTAAAATAATTTACTCTGAGTTGACCATTTTTAAACCCTTTTCTTGGTGGGGCAGGCACTCGGTAGCAGCACATTGCAAACCTGGATTGAATATTCAGTCCATAATTAGTTGGCAAAAGCTGTGTCCCTGATACTCATTTCAACTCAATTTTCTGAGCCAGAATGTTCCTTTCACACTTGTGCTGATAAGGCTGAGTGAATACCCTGTGCCCTCTAAGCCTACAATGAACAGAAAAGGCACTTACAGGTCCAGGGCATGGGTCTGTACTAGTGCTGCATAAAAACAAGATGTTTTTGGCTCATTACACTTGAGTAATACAGCTTCATTCTCACGAAACTGCTGAGCCCTTTCTAAAACGTCTGGAATTGATGTTCAGCAGAACATCATTGTTGTTCATTCTGCAGTGAAGCCAGGGGCAGAATACCAATGTATTTAAAGCCATAGCACCCTATATTTTCAATGAAGCGAAACAGTCACACACTTCCTGTAGGACTCCTCTCTACGATTTTCCCGAAACAGGTAGAGCATATGCAAGCCAGAGAAATTAAGCGCCACCCCCATTTAGATTTTACCCCTAGATATGTAAACATATGAACAATCCCATTACACAGATGGGAAAACTTGGGTCACAGTGTTCCCTGGTCCTTAGGGAAGCCAGACACTGATACTAATCCTGTCATCACGCCACCCACTGCCTTTAATTAGAGGGTGCTGTCAGTTCCAAAGGCACCAGAAAGCATATGGGGTGGAATACTTACTTGACTCAGAGCCCCTGAGAGAGCAGGCCACACATGCGTGACCTGTATGGCACTTCAAGGAGACTCAAAGGGAACAAGGATGGACAGAATGGAAGGGCCAATGCTATTCACTCTATTTTTTTTTTTTTTTTTTTTTTTTTTTGAGACGGAGTCTTGCTCTGTCACCCAGGCTGGAGTGCAGTGGCACGATCTCGGCTCACTGCAAGCTCCACCTCCCGGGTTCACACCATTCTCCTGCCTCAGCCTCCCAAGTAGCTGGGACTACAGGTGCCCGCCACCACGCCCAGCTAATTTTTTTGTATTTTTAGTAGAGACGGAGTTTCCCCATGTTAGCCAGGATGGTCTCAATCTCCTGACCTCGTGATCCACCCGCCTCGGCCTCCCAAAGTGCTGGGATTACAGGCGTGAGCCACCGCGCCCGGCCCACTCTATTCTTAATGGTACTTCCAGACCAACATACATCAGCAGTGTCTGGCTGGCTGTGCCTTGGCCAAGCTGAATGAGATAAGGGTACATAGAAGAAAAACCAGTGTTATAAAGCCTTACAGGAAAGCAGCTTTAAGCCAGTGGAATGATGTGTTTGCCTGTTTCCTTGTAGGAAGTGGCATTCTATACATGGGTGGTTTTCAGTATATCGGTAAGCAGTGGAACTGTTTCTAAGTCCTTCAACAGATCCCAAAATTTTAACCAGCCAAAAGCCAGGCAGCCCTCGTTGAAGTTGAGGTGAAGATGAAAACGGCACTCATGTGGTCTCTTCTCATCCACTATTATGGGTTGAAGTGTGACCCCCAGAAGGATAGGTTGAAGTCCTAACCCTTAGTACCTGTGAATATGACCTTATTAGGAAATAGGGTCTTTGCAGATATAATTACTTATGAGGAGGTCATACTAGAGGAGGGTAAGCCCTTACTCCAACATACCTGGTATCCTCTGAAGACACAGGCATGTGGGGAGGACGGCCATGAGACGGTGAAGGCAGAGGCATCAGAGCTATGCTGCCCAGAGCCAAGGGACACCTGGGCTACCAGAAGCTGCAAGAGGCAAGGAAGGCGCCTCCCAGAGGCTTCTAAGGGAGAATGGCCCCCTGTCAACACCTTGATTCTGGACTTCTAGCCAGAAGAACTGTGAGAACATACATTTCTGTTGTTTTAAGCTGCCCAGTTTGTCTGCTTTTTCATCATTTTATCATTTTAGTTTTGTAGTTTAGTCTCTGTCTTCTACTAACTCCCTTTCCAATTCTACTTTAGGACTCTCTAACGTTGCACCTCCTTCTTCCTCTATTTCTTATTCATCCCACATAACCACAGGTACACCACAGGCTTGATCTTGTCCACCCCATATACCCCCAGCCCACAAGATCTCCTTTCACACCTCTAGAAATACATTTGTATGCACTTCTGACCTCTGCCTTGAGTAGTTCTTCTATGATGCTTCCCAAGCTCTTGTTTCTGTCTCCCAGGGAACTAGCAACCCAACAAGGTAACAGCTTTCTCATGTGCACTTCCCCACCTCCCTTGTTTTTTATCTCAGTGTTTTTGTACATGTTCATTCATCGCCTCCCCCTTCTTTTCTGTCTTGTAAAGAACCTCGCTTCTTCTCCAAGTCTTACTTCTCCACCTGAGCCACAGATCTCTTTATTTCCATCAAAACTTCCTCAGCATCTTCTATATACTGTGCTGTGCCTTGTGAAGAAGCCAGAGCCGAGCATACCAACATGATCTTTTGCTTAAACTGTAGTAGGAGAGACAAGACAGATGTGCGGGTCCCCGTGATATAAGGTAATTGTTAAATCTGCCATAGAAAGGTGGAGTGGTGATCAGAGGAGGCTTTTGGGGTGGTGATGCCATTTGAATTAAGCATTAAAGAAGGAATACTTGGATTTAAATTGTCATAGATGGGGAGGTAGCAGACAGAATGATGCCTGGAATAATAAAAGGAAAATTATCAAGGAGAGCGTCAGTTGACTCTATTCAATGAATTCCCAAGTCTTCTGAATAGGTGTGCAAAGGCAAGACTGGAGACTTGGTCAAGGGCACAAAGAATCTTTAATGCCCCACATTTCATGTGGACAGTGATCAGTAGAAAAGGGGAGTCCATGGAGGTGGGGAGGGAGGGAGATTATGGTAATAATGCAAGACCAGGCTTTAGGAGGAGCACGCCGGGAGCAATGTGCAAAATGGAATTGAGGAGGGAGAGACAGATGCGGGGTGAATGTTTACAATACCCCAGCTTTCCAAGAAAATTGTGGTTCTAGTTCTCCAACCTCAAAGTTGAACTTCTGTAGCAGCATGGGACATGGAAGGAGGGTGGAGATGTGACAGGGACTTACCAGGTGAAAGGGGCTGCAGGACCTCACCACACTGGACTCATTCATCTTGCACCAATGACTTGCTCTTCCAAACAACACTGCCCTTTGTTAATCTTTTCTTGAACCAGGACCCACAGAAATACACTGACCATTTTCTGGACCTAATTCCAGAATACGCTTTCTCTCCTAGCTTTCTCCCACAGGCCTTATAATTATAAATTTTATTTAACTTACCTTTTTTGTTTGATTCTCAGTTCCCTGGATCACTTGTTAATCTTTTACATTGTAATTGCTTGGGGGTACTACTTCTGGATCTTGCAAGCTGAATGGAATTTACAAGTTGGGAGTTTACTAGGTAGAGTTTTGCAGTTGATGGGAGAGGGATGGCCCCTCCAGACTCACCTGCTCTTAACAGCTATCCCCCTGTGGAACACCCCTTCTCTCTTTGACTTTAGGGTTGCATTTTGAGATGTGGGCATCAAACTGCTCAGATTTTATTGCGGGGATGGGATGAAGAAGAAGAATAGAGGTGCTGGAAGAAGAAAACTAAGGCAACAAGAAACAAAAGTTCCCTAGAAAGACACACATTCTCCCTTTATCTACTGACCACAATGGTCTGGAATGAGGACTTATCATAAATAATGACAATTAATTTTTCCTGGATAGAATTATGGTCCATCACCATTGACACCTCTTCACTCCCTATCTCTGACCTAGCTGGTTCCCGGTCTCACCATATCTTTTCCATATCATCTAAGCACCTCAATAGTCCCCAGACTTCTCTCCAACCATGCTCAAGGTCATGGCTTCCTATTAAAAAAAATGCTGTAGGCAGAAAAGTGCTTTCAGTCTCTCTCTTTCCCTCCAACGTGAACCATTCTATCTGCCCTCCTTCCTCCTTGGCTTCAAACACAGATGCTCTCTCTCTTCCAACCCTTTCCAACAGACCTTTCATCTGTGCCAACTCTTGTTTCTGACACACCATCTTCTTATTGCACCCCCTACATTCCTGAACAGAAGTCACATCCAGCCTGAACATGCCGCACGCTTCCTGATTCTCAGGACATTCTTCTTCCATCAGGACAGAGCTCAGCAATGTCCAGTGCAGATTCAGTACAAAAGTTACACCAGAGAGATCTCCTTTCCTGTGATGATCCTCTGAGAATTCAATTCACAGGGGAAAAAAAACAAAGTAGCTTTCCAAAAGACAGGTTATTCTCTAATTAGGAAGAACTGTCTGAACTCTGCCTATAGTAATTTATCAGTGGAAAGTCTAAATAACACAAGACACACTGTAATTGCCTGAGATCGACTATTGTCCGATGAATGAATCATCAGGTAGTTCACTTACTTACTCATCCATTCGAGATTGGGGCAGTCACGCTTCTTGCTCTGTGAGTCTACAGACGGATGCTCTAATCTCATGGTGTTTATGGTCTATTGGGGAAGCAGAAAATAAACAGGTAAATATATATGTCAGAAGGCTTTAAGTGTAATGCAGAAAAATTAACTTGACTGAGAAGGATAGGCCTTCCTCTTGGATGTAATTTAGTCATTAAGGGACTCACTGCTCAGCTGCCATTTCGGCAGAGACCCGAGGCAGTGAGCATGGCAGCCATGGAGATGTGCTTCCCACAAAAGGTGCTATTTGCTGACAGCTTCTAGCTGCTGGTGCTTTCAGGATCTGCCTCGGTCTGTTTTTTTGTTTTGTTTTGTTTTTTACTGTAGTAAAATGTATTTAGCATAAAATTTGCCACTTCAACCATTTTTAAGATTTTAAACTGGTGTTAATTATATTCACAATTCTGTGCAACTATCACCACCACTATCCAGTTTCAAAAATTGTTAACACCTCAAACAGAAACTGTACCCGTTAAATGATAACTCCTCATTTCTTCCTTCTGCAAGCCTTGGACCTTCTAATCTATATTCTGTCTCTATGGATTTACCTGTTCTAAAAATTTACCATAAGTAGAAGCATACAATATTTGTCCTTTTGTGACTGTTTTATTTCACTGAGCACAGTGTTTTCAATGTTCATCCATGTGGTAGTGTGTGTCAATACTTCATTCCTTTTCATGGCTGGATAATATTCCACTGAATGTGCATACTACGTTTTGTCCATCCACTCATCTGTTGATGGACATTTGGTTGTTTCTCCCTCAGCTTTTGAGTGGAGGTCACATGCTTCCTGGATAATCCTCAGCCAATGACGGAGCACAATGATACAAAGGCTTGCCATTTCCCGGGCAGCGTGGAACCCTTCCACAGGCAATCTCTGTGGCAAAAGCTCCCTGCTGGGCTGGCTGACACTTTCTCAGTGCAGTATGCATGGAAATCTGAGGCTCTTCATCCAATCCTCCTATCCCCTCCTATCCCTGCAAGGATGTCAGACCTGCACTGTGGTCTGAAGGCCCAGCCTTCCCACTCCTGTCCCTTCTCTCCTTTATCTTTCACAGGCCTTACCCCCAATAAATCTTGAGCTCTCCTAATACTGCCTTGGAGTCTGCTTCCCAGAGGACTCATCCAACTTAGTGAGAGAGTGGGCCATGGAAAGGCCTCGGGCAAGGGTGTTCTGGCAGAGGAAATGTGAGGTGTCAAGGCCCTCAAGTGGATATAGGTTTGGTCAATTGGAGAAAACAGCAAGGAGGCCATACTGACTTGGAGTCTAGATATTAAAAGGGAAAGAGGGATGACATGAAGTCAGAGATGTCACAGGAATCATATCATTCAAGACTTCCTAGGCTGTGGTAGTCCCTCACTATTCCTATCTCCCAGTAATTCAATCAAATATTAACCTTGGTACTGCTATGATGAGATTTGGCAGATGCAATTAAGATAGCAGACCTTAAACCAGGGAGTGGAACCCATCTAAAATTAGAGAAATGTCTCTGGCTGGAGTGAGAGAAATGTGGCTGGAGTGAGAAGAGTAAGGAGGAAAGATCTAAAGCAAGAGAGGGACCTGGACCCTACCTGCTGTGGGTGGAGGGGCCACCTGGAAAGATTGAGGGATGCAAGCAGCATCTAGGAGCAAAGGCTACCCTGGGCTGACTGCCAGAAAGGAAACGGAGATCTCATTGCTACAACCACAGGAACTGAATTCAGTGAATAACCTGAATGAACAAAGACACACATCCGTCTCCAAAATTTTCAAAAGGGAATACAGCCTTGTTAGCCCCTTGCTGTCAATCTGATGAGACTCAGGACAGAGAAACTAGCCAAGCCTACGAGACTCTGACCTGCAGAACTGTGAGTTGATAAATGGGTGTTGTTTTCAGCTGCTAAGATGGAGACAATTCGTTACGGCAGAATAGAAAACTAATACAAGAGAGTTGGCAAGATGGCTGAATAGGAACAGCTTCAGTCTGCAGCTCCCAGCAAGACTAATGCAGAAGGTGGGTGATTATTGCATTTCCAACTGAGGTGCCCGGTTTATCTCATTGGGACTGGTTAGACAGTGGGTGCAGCCCATGGAGGGGGAACAGAAGCAGGGTGGGGTATTGCCTCACCCAGGAAGTGCAAGGGGTCGTGGACCTCCCTCTCCTAGCCAAGGGAAGCCCTGAGGAACTCTACTGTGAGGGACTGTGCTATCCAGCCCAGATACTATGCTTTTTCCATGGTTTTTGCCACCCACAGACCAGGAGATTCCCTCGTGTGCCTACACCGCCAGGGCCCTGGGTTTCAAGCACAAAACTAGGCAACTGTCTGGGCAGATAAACAGCTGCAGGAGTTTTTTTTCATACACCAGCAGTGCCTGGAACCCCAGTGAGACAGAACCATTCACTCCTCTGGAAAGGGGGCTGAAGCCAGGAAGCCAAGTCTTCTTGCCCAGCGGGTCCCATTCCCACAAAGTCCAGCAAGCTAAAATCCACTGGCTTGAAATTCTCGCTGCCAGCACAGCAGTATGAAGTCAACCTGGGACAATTGAGCTTGTTGGGAGAGGGGCGTCCACCATTACTGAGGCTTGAGTAGGTGCTTTTCCCCTTACAGTGTTAACTCTGACTGCAGAACTCACCACAGCATGGCAAAGTACCTGGGGCCAGACTGCCTCTCTAGATTCCTCCTCTCTGGGAAGGGCATCTCTGAAAGAAAGGCAGCAGCCCCAGTCAGGGGCTGGTAGGTAAAATTCCCATCTGCCTGGGACAGAGCACCTGGGGGAAGGGGCGGCTGTGGATCCAGCTTCAGCAGACTTAAACGTTCTGCCTGCCAGCTCTGAAGAGAGCAGCAGATCTCCCAGCACAGTGTCCAAGCTCTGCTAAGAGACAGACTGTCTCCTTAAGGGGGTCCCTGACCCTCGTGCCTCCTGACAGGGAGACACCTTCCAGCAGGGTTCAACAGACACCTCATACAGAAGAGCTCCAGCTGACTTCTGGCAGGTGCCACTCCAGGACAAAGCTACCAAAGGAAGGAGCAGGCAGCAATCTTTGCTGTTCTGCAGCCTCCACTGGTGATACCCAGGCAAACAGGGTCTGGAGTGGACCTCCAGCAAACTCCAGCAGACCTGCAGAAGAGGGGCCTGACTGTTAGAAGGAAAACTAACAAACAGAAAGCAATAACATCAACATCAACAAAAAAGATGCCCACAGAAAAACCCCACCCAAAGGTCATTGGTATCAAAGGTAGATAAATCCACGAAGATGAGGAAAAAACAGTGCAAAAATGTTGAAAATTCCAAAAAACAGAATGCCTCTTCTCCTCCAAATGATTGCAACTCCTCTCCAGCAAGGGCACAAAACTGGATGGAGAATGAGTTTGACAAATTGACAGAAGCAGGCTTCAGAAGGTGGGTAATACCAAACTCCTCTGAGCTAAAGGAGCATGTTCTAAACCAATGCAAGGAAGCTAAGAACCTTGATAAAAGGTTAGAGGAATTGCTAACTAGAATAAGCAGTTTAGAGAAGAACATAAATGATCTGATGGAGCTGAAAAACACAGCATGAGAACTTCGTAAGGCATACACAAGTATCAATAGCCAAATCGATCAAGCAGAAGAAAGGATATCAGAGATTGAAGATCAGCTTAATGAAATAAAGCGTGAAGACAAGATTAGAGAAAAAAGAATGAAAAGGAACAAATAAAGCCTCCAAGAAATATGGGACTATGTGAAAAGACCTATGATTGATTAGTGTACCTGAAAGTGATGGGGAGAACGGAACCAAGTTGGAAAGTATACTTCAGGATATTTTCCAAACATACTTCAGGATATTTTCCAAGAAACATACTTCAGGATATTTTCCAAGAGAACTTCCACAGCCTAACAAGACAGGTCAACATTCAAATTCAGGAAATATAGAGAACACCTCAAAGATACTCCTCGAGAAGAGCAACCCCAAGACACATAATCATCAGATTTTCCAAGGTTGAAAAGAAGGAAAAAGTGTTAAGCACAGCCACAGAGAAAGGTCAGGTTACCTACAAAGGGAAGCCCATTAGACTAACAGTGGATCTCTCTGCAGAAACCCTACAAGCCAGAAGAGAGTGGGGGCCAATATTCAACATTCTTAAAGAAAAGAATTTTCGACCCATAATTTTATATCCAGCCAAACTAAGCTTCATAAGTGAAGGAGAAAAAAATCCTTTATAGACAAGCAAATGCTGAGGGATTTTGTCAACACCAGGCCTGCCTTACAAGAGTTCCTGAAGGAAGCACTAAATATGGAAAGAAAAAACTGGTACCAGCCACTGCAAAAACAAACTGAAATGTAAAGACCATTGACACTATGAAGAAACTGCATCAACTAATGTGCAAAATAAACAGCTAGCGTCATGATGACAGGATCAAATTCACACATAATGATATTAACCTTTAAGTAAATGGACTAAATGCCCCAATTAAAAGACACAGACTGGCAAATTGGATAGAGTCAAGACCCATTGGTGTGCTGTATTTAGGAGACCCAACTCACATGCAAAGACACACATACGCTCAAAATAAAGAGATGGAGGAATAGTTACCAAGCAAATGGAAAGCTAAAAAAATAAAAATAAATAAATAAATAAATAAATAACAGCAGGTGTTGCAATCCTAGTCTCTGATAAAACAGACTTTAAACCAACAAAGATGAAAAAAAGACAAAGAAGGGCATTACATAACGGTAAAGGGATCAATGCAACAAGAAGAGCTAACTATCCTAAATATATATGTACCCAATACAGGAGCACCCAGATTCATAAAGCAAGTTCTTAGAGACCTACAAAGAGACTTAGACCCCAACACAATAATAGTAGAAGACTTTAACACCCCACTGTCAATATTAGGCAGAACAATGAGACAGAAAATTAACAAGGATATTCAGGACTTAAACTCAGCTCTGGACCAAGCAGACCTAATAGACATCTACAGAACTCTCCACCCCAAATCAATAGAATATACATTCTTCTCAGCACCACATAGCAGTTATTCTAAAATTGACCACATAATTGAAAGTAAAACACTCCTCAGCAATTGCAAAAGAATGGAAATCGTAACAAACAGTCTCTCAGACCATAGTGCAATCAAATTAGAACTCAGGATTAAGAAACTCATTCAAAACCACACAACTACATGGAAACTGAACAACCTGCTCCTGAATGACTACTGGGTAAATAACAAAATTGAGGCAGAAATAAATAAGTTCTTTGAAACCAATGAGAATAAAGACACAACATGCCAGAATCTGTGGGACACAGCTAAAGCAGTGTTAAGAGGGAAATTTATAGCACTATAATGCCCACATCAGAAAGCAGGAAAGATCTAAAACCAACACACTAACAGCAGAACTGAAGGAGATAGAGACACGAAAAACCCTTCAAAAAATCAATGAATCCAGGAGCTGGTTTTTTGAAAAGATTAACAAAATAGATAGACTGCTAGCCAGACTAATAAAGAAGAAAAGAGAGAAGAATTAAATAGACACAATAAAAAAATGATAAAGGGAATATCACCACTGATCCCACAGAAATAAAAACTACCATCAGAGACTGCTATGAAAACCTCTATGCAAATAAACTAGAAAATGTAGAAGAAATGGATAAATTCTTGGATACATACACCCTCCCAAGACTAACCCAGGAAGAAGTTGAATCCCCATATACACTAATAACAAGTTCTGAAATTGAGGCAGTAATTAATAGCCTACCAACCAAAAAAAAGCCCAGGACCAGATGGATTCACAGCCAAATTCTACCAGAGGTACAAAGAGGAGTTGGTCTGATTCCTCCTGAAGCTATTCCAAACAATAGGAAAACAGGGAATCCTCCCTAATTTTATAAGGCCAGCATCATCCTGATACCAAAACCTAGCAGAGACACAACAAAAAATAAAATTTCAAGCCAATATCCCTGATGAACATCGCTGCAAAAATCCTCAATAAAATACTGGCAAACCGAATCCAAGAGCACATCAAAAGGCTTATCCACCACGATCAAGTCGGCTTCATCCCTGGGATACAAAGCTGGTTCAAACATATGCAAATCAATAAACATAATCCATCACATAAACAGAACCAATGACAAAAACCACATGATTATCTCAATAGATGCAGAAAAGGCCTTCAATAAAATTCAACATCCCTTCATGCTAAAAACACTCAATAAACTAGGGATTTACGGAACATATGTCAAAATAATGAGGCCTATTTATGACAAACCCACAGCCAATATCATACTGAATAGGCAAAAGCTGGAAGCATTCCCTTTGAAAACTGGCACAAGACAAGGATGCCCTCTCTCACCACTCCTACTCAACATAGTATTGGAAGTTCTGGCTAGGGCAGTCAGGCAAGAGAAAGAAAGAGTATTCAAATAGGAAGAGGGGAAGTCAAATTGTCTATTTCCAGATGACGTGATTATATATTTAGAAAACCCCATCATCTCTGCCCAAAATCTCCTTAAGCTGATAAGAACCTTCAGCAAAGTCTCAGGATACAAAATCAATGTGCAAAACCCACAAGCATTCCTAAACACCAAGAATAGATGAAAAGAGAGCCAAATCATGAGTGAACTCCCATTCACAATTGCTACAAAGGAAATAAAATACGTAGGAATACAACTTACAAAGGACACGAAAAACCTCTTCAAGAAGAACTACAAACCACTGCTCAAGGAAATAAGAGAGGACAAAAACAAATGGAAAAACATTCCATCCTCAGGGATAGGAAGAATCAATATTGTGAAAATGGCCATACTGCCCAAAGTAATTTATAGATTCAGCGCTATTCCCATCAAGCTACCATTGATTTTCTTCACAGAACTAGAAAAAACTACTTTAAATTTTATGTGGAACCAGAAAAGAGCCTGTATAGCCATGACAATCCTAAGCAAAAAGAACAAAGCTGGAGGCATCACACTCCCTGGCTTCAAACTATACTACAAGGCTACAGTAACCAAAACAGCATAGTACTGGAACCAAAACAGATATATAGACCAATGGAACAGAACAAAGGCCACAGAAATAACACCACACATCTACAACCATCTGATCTTCAACAAACCTGACAAAAATAAGCAGTGGGGAGAGGATTCCCTGTTTAATAAATGGTGCTGGGGACACTGGCTAAGCATATGCAGAAAACTGAAACTGGACCCCTTCCTTACACCTTATACAAAAATTAACACAAGATTGCTTAAAGATTAAAACCTAAAACCTAAAACCATAAAAACCCTAGAAGAAAACCTAGGCAATACCCCTCAGGACATAGGCATGGGCAAAGACTTCATGACAAAAACACCAAAAGCAATGGCAACAAAAGCCAAAATTGACAAATGGGATCTAATTAAACTAAGGAGCTTCTGCATAGTAAAAGAAACTATCATCAGAGTGAACAGGCAACCTACAGAATGGGAGAATTTTTTTGCAATCTCTCCATCTGACAAAGGTCTAACATCTAGAATGTACAAGGAACTTAAACAAATTTACAAGAAAAAAACAACCCCATCAAAAAGTGGGTGAAGGATATGAACAGACACTTCTCTAAAGAAGACATTTATGCAGCCTACAAACATGAAAAAAAAAGCTCATCACTGGTCATTAGAGAAATGCAAATCAAAACTGCAGTGAGATACCATTTCATGCCAGTTAGAATGGCAAACATCAAAAGTCAGGAAACAACAGATGCTGAGGAGGATGTCGAGAAATAGGAAAGCTTTTACACTGTGTCAGTGTAAATTAGTTCAGCCATTGTGGAAGACAGTGTGGCGATTCCTCAAGATCTAGAACCAGAAATACCATTTGACCCAACAATCCCATTACTGGGTATAAACACCCAAAGGATGATAAATCATTCTACTGTAAAGATACATGCACATGTATGTTTATTGCAGTGCTATTCACAATAGCAAAGGCTTGGAACCAACCCAAATGCCCATCAATGATAGACTGGATATAGAAAATATGGCACATATACACCACGGAATACTATGCAGCCATAAAAAAGAATGAATTCATGTCCTTTGCAGGGACATGGATGAATCTGGAAACCATTATTCTCAGCAAACTAACACAGGAACAGAAAACCAAACACCACATGTTTTCACTCATAAGTGAGAGTTGAACAATGAGAACACATGGACACAGAGAGGGGAACATCACACACTGGGGCCTCTCAGGGGATGGGGGACAAGGGGAGGGAGAGCATTAGGACAAATACCTAATGCATGCAGCACTCAAATCCTAGACAATGGGTTGAAAGGTGCAGAAAACCACAAGGCACATGTATACCTATGTAATAAACCTGCATATTCTGCACATCTATCCCAGAACTTAAAGTTTAATGATGATAAAGAAGAAGAAGAAGAAGGGGAGGAGGAGGAGGAGGAGGATGAGGACGACTAATACACAGGGCATGGTCACATTTTGAGATGTTACTGTAAGAATTGTGGGACGTCATTAGAGAATGGCAAGCTAAGAAATGATGGTATCTGATGTATGTTTTAAGAGTATTCTGGCTATGTGTGGAGACTAGACAGTACAGGCAACACCAGACAGAAGGTGTTGTCCTAACCTATGAGAAATAACAGTGGCTTTAGCCAGCATGGTGGTGGCAGTGGTGAAGAGGGGCAGGATCCTAGATGAATTTATTTCAAAGGCAGGGCCGACAGAGTTGTTGACTGACAATTTGAGAGAAAGAACAAAGTCCAGAGTGACCCCCACTGGAAGAATGAAGTGGACATTTGTTGAGGTGGGCAAGGCTGATTGGAGGTGGGGAACAAAATTAACAATGTCAAATTTGAAATCTCAGGCACCATAAACACAAAACCCAAAGGGAGGAGTCAAATTACCCTTGGCAAATTTCAGAATAAATGCATGGGAAATATTTTCAAGACTCTTGGATCCCTAAGCCAAATCTGGATTATGAAAAGAAGTCAAGCTGTGGAGAGATGGGACGATGGGTTTACAAGTGTGGTTTTTGTTGTGTGTTTTGTCTGTTTGTTTCTAAGAGGGAGCTCTTAGAGAGGTTAGACATACCTCGTTATACCACCTCCCTTTTGGAATTCAGGAAGAGCTGACCAGCATGTAACATCAACACAGACCTTAAGTCTGATAAGAAACATTTACAATCTATTCTCTCTGGAGCCTGCTACCTGGAAGCTTCATCTGCATGATAAAACTTTGATCTCAGCAACATTTTATCATAACTCAGACATTTCTTTCTATTGATAGTAAGTCTTTCAACCAATTGCCAATCAGAAAATGTTTAAATCTACCTATAACTTGGAAGCTGCCCCGCCACCACCCCCCTGCCACTTCAGGTTGTACCACCTTTCTGAATCGAACCAATGTATATCTTAAATGTATTTGATTGATGTCTTGTGTCTCCCTAAAGTGTATAAAACCAAGCTGTGCCCCAACTACCTTGGGAACATGTTCTCAGGGTCTCCTGAGGGCTGTCATGAGCCATGGTCACTCATATTTGGCTCAGAATAAATCTCTTCAAATATTTTACAGAATTTGACTCTCTTCATTGACACTATACTCTGATCCCAAAAGCTAGTGACCAAATTGAAGTGGCAAAACCATTTCAATGCCACCCTTAAATTATGCTTCCCTGACTGCCTGCTCTCTACATTGGACCAGTTTACCTGATTTAAATTTTGTACTGTAGTCTCTTGGTGGAAAAGACCCATGCTGTCATTGAAACCAGCAACTGTATTCTATTATTTTGCCCCAATGCTCTATGTCACCCATTCAACTTAAAAATCCCCCACAGTATGCCTAGTAAATACCTAAATTCCATTTGAATGCTAGAGAGCTGGTGTCCCAACTCTTGAATTAAGCTATGGATGGTTTCTTTAGAGGCAGATTTGAGGTTATTTCTCATTCTCCCTTCACGGGCAGTGGTTCAATGTCAATGTCAATTTTTAAGGCTTGGTTACAGATCAACTAACCTACAAGAGGAATTATGTAGTTTCATTGTGTTCCTTTCTCAAATTGGTATTTGTCACTCCATTTCCTGTATGATGTGGATGGTAACCCCCAAATAACACTAAGTGGAAACACTTGTTTTGTTGCAGCCTTCCTAGCAGTGTTCCTAATGCCTGACCACTGAGATGTTTAGCATTTAAATGAGATTAAACCTCTCTGTGGGTGCAGAAATGAACTAAGGCCCATGGGTTCTCTGCAAACAAATACATATTAAAAGATGATACTTTTGCATTCTAAACCATGTCAAAACCATCTAAAATATTAAATTAGCAACTTGACCAAGGACTGCCAGGAAAAACAGTTTCCAGAAGTGTTCTTTTTTTTTTTTTGAGACAGAGTCTTGCTCTGTCGCCCAGGCTGGAGTGCAATGATGCGATCTTGGCTCACTGCAAGCTCTGCCTCCTGGGTTCACGCCATTCTCCTGCCTCAGCCTCCCGAATAGCTGGGACTACAGGTGTCCGCCACCATACCTGGCTAATTTTTTTGTATTTTTAGTAGAGATGGGGTTTCATCGTGTTAGCCAGGATGGTCTTGATCTCCTGACCTTGTGATCCGCCCACCTCGGCCTCCCAAAGTGCTGGGATTACAGGCTTCAGCCACCACGCCCAGTCCCCAGAAAAGTCTTCTTTAGCTAAGATTCCAAGGAAAAGTGTTGAGCACATAAATTACACCAAGGCAAAGAGTTGAGCGAATAATTACACAGGGAAATGTTGCTTTTTTGTTTGAATTATCTGCATACTTTCAGGCACTCTTTAACTTTGAAGACAGAAAATAATAAAAGTAGGTAACACTCTTGGAGCATAATAGTAGGTTGGAAAGATTAAGATAAGGATAGAGGACAGGGGAACAGGGAGATGGGAGGAAAAAAAATAGCCTCTATTCTATCCTCTTTTCTGGGCAATAGATCATGCTATCTCATGTTTGCAGGTAATAAGGCTAGTGTTGGCCAATGAGTGTGGTCAAGGAGGACAGATCATCTACAATAGACAGAATGATTGTGTTAATCAGGGTTATCCAGAAAAACAGAGCCAGTAGGATATATAGGAGAGATTTATGTTAAGGAATTGACTCATGTCATTATGGGGGATGATGACAAGTCCAAAATCTGTAGGGCAAGGCAGCCTACTGGAATTTCAGGCACAAGATGATGTTGCAGTCTTGAGTCCAAAATCTGCAGGCTGAGAGTCTCTATGTTAAAAGTCTTGAGGCAGAATTTCTTCTTCCAGAAACCTCAATCATTCTCGTAAGTCCTTCAACTAACTGGATGAGGGCCACTCACATTATGGACAGTAATCAACTTTACTCAAAGCTTATGGATTTAAATGTTAATCACCTTCACAGCAACATCCAGCTAGCATTTGATAAAACAATTGGGCACCATAGCCTAGCCAAATGGACATGTAAAATTAACTATCACAATGACTATCACTTTCTTAGTCATAGTTGTTGGTTACTATAACCTTAGATCACTGTCTGCCCATGGAATCCAACCAGTTGTCTTTTGTCCTCAGAATAAAAAGCAAATAATTCTGATTTTATTCACTCACCTTCTTGCATTTCTTCTCTGCAAGGAAGCTGGGAAAGGAGATTGAGGAAGAGAGATGTTTAATGTGACTTTGTTTTAACATGTGTATTTGTGGTCAAGTGCTAATCTGAATTCATGAGCCTGTGTCAATGAATTTGAAGATGCATCGCCTACCACAAGGCACCTTCTTGACCTCCTCTGCCTTATGGGTCTTGGGAGCATTAGCACATTCATCTTAGGATAGATCAGACTCGAAGCATTGTCTTCTCTTTCACAATCTGCATATTTTATATTAGAAACGTCACGTAGGGACCAACCCAGGGTAACACTGGAAGCGCAACAACAAAACAGTCAGCTAGGGAGCATCAGGCTGACAACAGATTGATATTGTATTTCACATATAGCAGGGAAAGCTGTCACACTGAGCCCAATTCCCTTCTCTGACACCAGGGAGCACTTAGTGGTGGGTTCGCCAACACACAGAGAGAAAGCCTCTTTCTGTTCCTGTTTGAGCTGAGAGACGTGTACGGAAAGGAGTCCTCACTCTTTTGACACCATCCATGAGATTTGCAGTTTAACTGAAACATTGCTTATGAATTCTTTGCAAGGGGTGCGTTGGTCTCTTCTCACAAATCGTCTCTTTCTGGCCTTTGTTTGGGGCACCATACAGCCATCTCAAAAAGCCCGCCCTTGCCTCTGTGACACCGGATGCTCCTGGTACTTATCCTTCCTGTAGTCATCACTGGTTGCACAAGAATGCCTCATTTCTGTGTTCTACTAGCCTAGCTTCAGAACCAAACCCATGTAGCGTGTCAAATCAGGTGTCCTTTTTGACTCACTCACTCTTTTTTTCCAGGGCAATGGAAAGGGGCCTTGCTTAGGGCCAGGTCAAGAGATAATTGGGAATTTTGCAAAGCCCTAATGAGCACAGCCTGAAGGTCCCGACTGTGTTCACACTTCCAACAGCCACTATGTGTCGACACGTCACACAACCAGCCCTGATTCTCCCATCCCGAGGTCTCCCAGCCCAGGCAGGGCCTCCACTCCCCTCTGCAATTCCCTCACACCCTTGTCTAACTGTTAATTAGATGCCTCATTTCTTGGCATGTGTATGGGCTTGAGCCATCTGCTTATTGATCACATCCTTCAGAATATATTGGATTTTAAGGAACCCAGCCACAAAGCAGGTTATGTTGCAGGTGGCTCATTGAGATTTCTCCAGAGCAAACTCAAGAGTGTATAGAGTGTGGTGACCTGTAGCTAGGCACATGAATCAACAAGGTATAGACATACTGCCTGCAAAGCTCAGAGACCGTCATCTTTATAAATTGATGCAAAAACAACACTCAAAATTCCTACCTGAAATCCTTCCACAATATTTGGTATCGCACAAAATAAAAATATATAAAGTAGGCAAACAAGGTACACACTTACTGAGACCTCTATTACAGTACTAAAGACTAAATAGTGGATTGCCTAGCTTACAGACAATCCAGAAGCTCAATCCTCCAGGCCAGGTCATGTGTCTGAATCCTCCACCAGACCTTAGAGAGCTGTTAGGAGCAGGGACGTCTGTCCATATCTGTGCCTCTAGCCTCTCTAAACTGCATGTTGGAACATGTGTGATTCTTGTTGCTGCTCTTTAAACAGAAAACGGTGGAAATGCTTTGGATCTTTTAAACTCACTTCTGCATAAGAATGTCTGATATCTGTGGCATTCATCATAAACAAAACAACAACCATTGGAAAGATTTCTCATTTTTTCATCCTGAATTCCTGTTTCATTCCTCTCTTTAACTTGCTCCTTTTTGGATCACAGCAACTTTTCTGGGTTAAGGTAAACCACCAGCATAAACAAAACAACATAAACTTTCCTGGAGAACATTTGGGATTATTCTTCAATTAATTAAAGTATCTCAGGACCCCTCCAAAATTCTTATGCAAAAGGGAAGATCACTGCAACACCTTCTCCCAAATGAATACCTGTTACCAGCATTATGCATCAGGCGGGTCCTCAGAGAGAGGTAAAAGGCCTCAGGTGAGGTGGAGGTGGAGCAAGATGGCAAAATAGAAGACTCCACCCATCATCCTCCCTTCAAGGACACCAATTTACACACACACACACACACATACACACACACAACCTTCATCAGAACCAAAAATCAGGTGAGCCCTCATAGTACCTGGTTTTAACTTCAGAGGCAGGAAAAACCGTTGTGATGTGGTGTGGAGAGCATCTCTAGGCACTAGAGGAGGGAGAGCACAGCAATTGTGAAGCACTGAACTCAGTGCTGTCCTGTTAGAG
This sequence comes from Pan troglodytes, assembly GCF_028858775.2. Classification (NCBI taxonomy): domain Eukaryota; kingdom Metazoa; phylum Chordata; class Mammalia; order Primates; family Hominidae; genus Pan; species Pan troglodytes. The sequence goes on along the minus strand of NC_072412.2, from coordinate 106,640,648 downwards.
CAGAAAGGAAAACCGAAAGGACCTAACTCAGCTCACTCTCACCCACAGAGGGAACATTTAAACCAGCCCTAGCCAGAAAGGATCACAGATCCCAGCCGTGCAAACTTGAGTTTCTGCAAACCTCACCACCGAGGGCTACAGCGCTCTGTGTCTCCAAGTAAACTTGAAAAGCAGTCTAGGCCACAGGAACTGCAACTCTTAGGCAAGAGCTACTGCTGAACCAGGCCCAGAGACAGTGGACTGGGGATGATGTGCGACATACTGAGACACAAGCTGGGGAAGACAAGGGAGTACTGGCATCGCCCCTCCCCTAACCCCAGGCTGCACAGCTTGTGGCTCCAAAAGAGACCCCTTCCTTCTGCTTGAGGAGAGGAGAGGGAAGGGTGGGGAGGACTTTGTCTTGTATCTTAGATACCAGCTAAGCCACAGCAGGATAGGATAACAGTCACAGTTGAGAGGGCTTTGATCCAGGACCTGGCGCCTGGATGACATTTCTAGACACATCCCGGGCCAGAAGGGAACCTGCTGTCTTGAAGGGAAGAACTCAGTCCTGCCAGCACTCAACACCTTCTAACTGAAGAGCCCGTGGGCCCTGAATAAACAGCAGCAATACCCAGGAACTATGTTGAGGGCCTTGGTGAGCCTCTGAGACTTGCTGGCTTCAGGTGAGACTCGACACATTCCCAGCTATGGTAGCTCTAGTAAGAGAGTCCTTCTGCTTGAGAAAAGCAGAAGGAAAAGTAAAGGGGACTTTGTCCTTCACCTTAGGTGCTGGTTTGGCCACAGAAGGGTAGAGCACCAAGTGGGCTCCTGGGGTCCCTTATTCCAGAACTTGACTCTTGGATGGCATTTCTGGACCTGCCTGTGTCCAGAAGGGAGCCCACTACCCTGAAGGGTGAGTCCCAGGCCAGGCAGCATTCACCACAAGCTGACTGAAGAGCTCTTGGGTCTTAAGGGATCATCGGCAGTAGTCTGGCACTACTCCCTGTGACCTGTGGTGGCAGGGACTTCAGGGTGAGGCTCCTTTGCCTTTGGAAAGGGGAAGGAAGAGCAGGAAGGACTGTGTCTTGTGGTTTGAGTGCCAGGTCAGCTGCAATACAGTAGAACACCAAGTAGACTTCTAAGGTTTTTGACTGTAGTCCCTGACTCCCAGATGGTACCTCTAGACCCACCAGGGGCCTGGGCAAACTTGCTGCCCTGAAGGAAAAGACAAAGGCCTGGTTGGCTTTGCCATCTGCTTACTCTAAAGCCCAAGGGCCTTGAGTGAACATAGGCAGTGGCCAGAGAGAGGTTACAGCAGACCTTGGGTGAGACCCAGTGCTGTGCTGGCTTCAGTTCGACCAAGTGCCGTCATAATGATGGTAGCCACAGGGGTGCTTGTGTCACTTCACCTCCAGCTTTAGGTGGCTCAGAACAGAGATAGAGAGACCCTGTTTGTTTGGGAGGAAGTAAGGGAAGAGAACAAGAGTCTCTGCCTGGTAATCTAGAGAATTCTCCTCGATCTTGTCCACGACCATCAATACCAAGAGATACCAGATGGTATATCTCTGCTAGTCTGCAAGAACCACAGTGTTACTGGGCTTGGGTGCCCCCTAAAGCAGATACAGCTTATATCACAACACACTAGTTCTTTAAGTATCTGGAGCCTTCCCAAGAAGGATGGGTACAAACAAGCCCAGACAGTGAAGACAACAATAAATACCTAACTCTTCAATGCCCAGACACCGAAGAACATCTAGCATCAGCACCATCCAGGAAATCATGACCTTATCAAATGAACTAAATAAGGCACCAGGGACCAATCCTAATGAAACAGAGATATGTGACCTTTTAGACAGAGAATTCAAAATAGCTATATTGAGGAAACTCAAAGAAATTCAAGATAACACAGAGAAGGAATTCAGAATTCTATCAGGGAAATTTAACAAAGAGACTGAAGTAATTAAAAAGAATCAAGCAGAAATTCTGGAGCTGAAAAATGCAACTGGCATACTGAAGAATGCATCAGAGTCTTTTAATAGCAGAACTGATCAAGCAGAAGAAAGAATTAGTGAGCCTGAAGATAGGCTGTTTGAAAATACACAGCCAGAGGAGACAAAAGAAAAAAGAATAAAATACAATTAAGCACACCTACAGGATTTATAAAATAGCCTCAAAAGGGAAAATCTGAGAGTTATTGACCTTAAAGAAGAGGCAGAGAAAGACATAGGGGCAGAAAGTTTATTTAAAGGGATATCAGAGAATTTCCCAAACCTAGAGAGAGATATCAATATCCAAGTACAAGAAAGTTATAGAACACCAAGCAGATTTAACCCAAAGAAGACCACTTCAAGGCATTTAATAATCAAATTCAGGATAAAGATCAAGGATAAAGGATCCTAAAAGCAACAAGAGAAAAGGAACAATTAACATACAACGAAGCACCAATGCTTCTGGCAGCAGACTTTTCAATGGAAATCTTACAGGCCAGGAGAGAGTAGCATGACATATTTAAAGTGCCGAAAGAAGAAAATGTACACCCCAGAATAGTATATCTGGCAAAAAATACCCTTCAAACATGAAAGAGAAATAAAGACTTTCCCAGACAAACAAAAGCTGAGGATTTCATCAACACTAAACCTGTCCTACAAGAAATGCTAAAGGGAGTACTTCAATCAGAAAGAAAAGGGTGTTAATGAACAATAAGTAATCACCTGAAGATACAAAACTCACTGTTAATGGTAAGTATACAAACACAGACTATTACAACACTGTAACTGTGGTGTGTAAACTACTTTTATTCTAAGTAGAAAGACTAAATGATGAACCAGTCAAAAATACTAACTAGAACAACTTTTCAAGACATAGACAGTATAAGAAAATGTAAATAGATAAAACAAAACGTTAAAAAGTGGGGGGATGAAGTTAAGATGTAGAATGTTGGCCAGGTATTGTGGCTTATGCCTATAAACCCAGCACTTTGGGAGGCTGAGGCAGGCGGATCACTTGAGGTCAGGAGTTCGAGACCAGACTGGCCAATATGGTGAAACCCCATCTCTACTAAAAACACAAAAATCAGCTGGGCATGCTGGCACATGACTATAGTCTCCACTACTTGGGAGACTGAAGTATGAGAATCACTTGAATATGGAGGCAGAAGGAGCCGTGAGCTGAGATTGCACCTCTGCACTCCAGCCTGGGCAACAGAGCAAAGACACTGTCTCAAAAAAAAAAAAAAAAAAATGTGTAGAGTGTTTATTAGTTATCTTTTTGCTTGTTTATTTATGCAAACAGTGGTTAAGTTGCTATTGGGTTACAATCATGGGTTATAAGCTAGTATTTGCAGGCCTCATGGTAACTTCAAACCAAAAAACATACAATGGATACACAAAAAAGGAAAAGCAAGAAACTAAATCATATCACCAGAGAAAATCACCTTCAGTTAATTGAATACAGGAAGAAAAAGAGAGAAGGAAGAGAAGACCACAAAACAACCAGAAAACAATAACAAAATGGCAGGAGGAAGTCTTTACTTATCAATAATAACATTGAATATAAATGGACTAAACTCCCAAATTAAAAGGCATAGCCTGGCTAAATGAATGAAAAAAGTAAGACCTGCTGATATCTTGCCTATAGGAAACACACTTCACCTATAAAGACACACACAGACTGAAAATAAAGGGATGGAAAAATATCAAATTTGTCTGATATAAGCAGGAGTCACTATATTTTCAGACAAAATAGATTTTTGAGACAAAATCTATAAGAAATGACAAACAAGGTCACTATATAATGATTAAAGGGTCAATTCAGCAAGATAATATATGAATAACAATTTTAGATATATATGTCCCCAACACTGGAGCATCCAGATATATAAGGCAAATGTCAGAGCTAAAGAGAAAGATAGACTCTAATACAAGAATAGCTGGAGACTTCAACACCCCACTTTCAGCACTGGACAGATCTTTTAGACAGAAAATCAACCAAGAATCATCTGACTTAATCTTCACTATAGGCCAAATGGATCTAATAGATATTTATAGAACATTTCATCCAATGGCTGCAGAATATACATTCTTTTCCTCAGTGCAAGGATCATTCTCAAGCATAGACCATACATTAGGTGAAAAACAAATCTTAAAACATTCAAAAAATTAAAATAATTCCAAGCATCTTCTCTGACCACAATGGAATAAAACTAGAAATCAATAACATGAGGAATTTTGGGAAGTACACAAACACATGGAAATTAAGCAATATGCTCCTGAATGACTAGTGGATCAATGGAGAAATTAAGAGGGAAATTGAAAAATTTCTTGAAACAGATGTTAATGGAAACAACATACCAAAACCTATGGGATACAGCAAAAGCAGTACTAAGATGAAGTTTATATCTACAAATGCTTACATCAAAAAAGGGGAAATCCTTCAAATAAGTGATCTAATGATGCATCTTAAAGAAATAGAAAAACAAGAGCACACCAAACTCAAAATTAGTAAAAGAAAAGTAATAAAGATCAGAGCAGAAATAAGTGAAATTGAAATGAAAAAAATAATAAAAAGGATCAATAAAACAAAAAGGTTCTTTTTATAGTTAAACACAATTGACAAACCTTTTAGTCAAACTAATTTAAAAAATAGAGATACAAAAACATAAAATCAGAAATGAAATAGGAGACTTCACAACTGATACTGCAAAAATTCAAAGGATCATTAGTGGCTACTATAAGCAACTATAGGCCAATAAATTGGAATTTCTCCAAGAAATGGACAAATTTCTAGACACATAAAACCTACCAAGCTTGTGCCAGTAAGAAATTCAAAACCTAAACAAACCAATAACAAGTAATGAGATCAAATAAAAATTCTCTCAGTAAAGAAAAGCCCAGGACCCAATGGCTTTACTGCTGAATTCTACCAAACATTTAAGGAAGAACTAATACTAATTCTACTCAAACCATTTTGAAAAATAGAGGAGAAGTGAATACTTCCAAATTCATTCTATAGTGCAAAACCAGACAAAGACACGCAAAAAAAGAAAACCACAGGCCAAAATCTCTGGCCTTTAAGTCCTCAACAAAATACTAGCAAACTGAATTCAACAACACATTAGAAAGATCATTCATCATAACCAAGTGGGATTTATCCCTGGGAGGCAAGAATTTTTCAACATATGTATATTAATCAACATGATACATCATGTCAACAGAATAATGGATAAAGGATAAAACAGAATAAAGGATAAAGGATAAAACAGAATAAATGATATAAGGATCTTTTGAATTGATGCCAAAAAAGCATTCAATAAAATTCAACATCATTTCATGATAAGAAACCCTAAAAAAACTGGGTGTAGAAGAAACACACCTCAACAGAATAAAAGCCATATATGACAGACCCACAGCTTGTATCATATTGAATGGGGAAAAACTGAAAGTTTTTTTCTAAGATATGGAACATGACCATGACAAGGATGCCCACTTTCACTAGTATTATCCAACATACTACTGGAATTCCTAGCTAAAGCAATCAGAAGAAAGAAATAAATGGCATCCAAATTGGAAAGAAAGAAGTGAAATTCTCCTTGTTTGCAAATGATATGATCTTATATTTGGAAAAACCTAAAGACTCCACCAAAAAACTATTAAAACTGATAAACAAATTTAGTAAAGTTGCAGGATATAAAATCAACGTACAGAAATCATTACCATTTCTGTATACCAACAGTGAACAACCTGAAAAAGAAATTTTTGTAAATCCCATTTACAAAAGCCAAAAATAAAATTAAAAACCTAGGAATTAACCTAAAGAAGCAACAGATCTCTATAATGAAACAACAAAACACTGATGAAAGAAACTGAAGACAACACCAAAAAAACGGAAAGATATTCCATGTTCATAAATTGGAAGAATCAATATTATTAAACTGTCCATACTACCCAAATCAATCTACAGATTCAATGCAATACCTATCAAAATACCACTGAACTTCTTCAGAGAAATAGAAAAAACAATCCTAAAATTTATGTGGAACCACAAAACACCCAGAATAGCCAAAGCTGTCCTAAGCAAATAGAACAAAACTGGAAGAATCACATTACCTGACTTCAAATTATACTGCAGAACCATAGTAACCAAAATAGCATGGTACTGGCATTAAAACAGACACATAGACCAATGGAACAGAATAGAAAACACAGAAATAAATCCACACACCTACAATATGTGAATTTTCAATAAAGGTGCCAAGAACATACACTGGGGAAAAGACAGTTTCTTCAATAAATGGTTCTGGGGAAACTGGATATTCATATGCAGGATAAAACTAGACCCCTATCTCTGGTCATATACAAAAATTAAATCAAAATGAATTAAAGACTTAAATCTAAGACCTCAAACTATGAAATTACTACAAGAAAACATAGATAAAACTCTCCAGGACATTGGTTTGGGTAAAAATTTCTTGAGTAATACCCAGCAAGCAAGGCAACCAAAGCAGAAGTGGACAAATGGGATTACATTAAGGTAAAAACCTTCTGCACAGCAAAGGAAACAATCAACAAAGTGAGGAGGCAACCTACCTAATGGGAGAAAATATTTGCAAACTACCGATCTGACAAGGGATTTATAACCGCAATATATAAAGAACTCAAACAACTCTATAGGAAAAAGTCTAATAATCTGATCAAAAAACTGGACATAAGATTTGAATAGAGGTTTCTCAGAAGAAGACATGCAAATGGCAAACAGGCATACAAAAAAGTGCTCAACATCATTGATCATCAGAGAAATGCAAAACAAAACTACCATGAGATATCATCTCACCCCAGTTAAAATGGCTTATATCCAAAAGACAGGCAGTAACAAATGCTGGCGAGGATGTGGAGGAAAGGGAACACTCCTACACTGTTAGTTGGAATATAAATTAGTACAACCACAATGGAGAACAGTTTGAAGGTTCCTCAAAAAACTAAAAATAGAGCTACCATATGGTCCAGCAATCCCACTGTTGGGTATACACCCAAAAGAAAGGAAATCAGTATATGCAAGAGATTTCTGCACTCTCATGTTTGTTGCAGCTCTGTTCACAATAGCTAAGATTTGGAAGCAACCTGTGTCCATCAACACATGAATGGATAAAGAAAATGTGCTACATATACACAATGGAGCACTATTCAGTCTTAAAAGAGAATGAGATCCTGTCATTTGCAGCAACATGGATGGAACTGGCGAACATTATATCAAGTGAAATAAGCCAGGCACAGAATGACAAACATTGGCAATAAGGTGATTATAGTCAATAATAACTTAATTGTTCATTTTAAAATAAGTAAAAGAATATAATCAGATTGTTCATAAAAGAAAGGATAAATGCTTGAGGGGATGGATACCTCATTGTCCATGACATGATTATTACACATTGCATGCCTGTATCAAAACATCTCATGTACTCCATAAATATATGCTCCTATTTTGTACCCCCCGCTCACCCCAAGAAAAAGGACTCAGGCATCAGGAAACGACAGTCCCCACAGATCATTCCTAAGTACATTCTTCACTGGCCTCCCATAAACAGAACCACCAGTTATAACTGTAGGTCTACAAACTAAGCCTAGCTCCTAAAACTAAAGTTTGTTGATTCCACACTGATGTCATGAAGAACTTCCTCCCAGGTGCAGAACAAAGACATAAGTGAAATGGACTATTCCTTTACTCTCTTTCTCTCTTCATTCGCCTTATCTTATGTAAAATGTAGTATTTGCCAACTGCCTACCTGCCCCTCTTTCCACATGCTTTTTCCCTCTAAGGAAATGTATAAATACTAAATCTCCCAAAAACCTCTTTGGAAAAACAACCCCAGATGTATCTGTGGCTCATGTTTTTTCCAGACGCACCCTAAGTAGTTTAATAAACCTTGATGATTGACACTACACCTCAGTCACTCATTCCAGTTGTCACTGAATTCTGGTTCCATTCCTCCCTTTAATTCCCTCTTTGAGGATCACAGACAACTGTTCTCTGATTAAGGTAAGACACCAGAGTACACAAAGTAATGAACTTTCCTGGAGCACCTTTGGGATTGTTCTTCATTTCTCGCCAAAAAGCTTTCTTCCAGAGACTCTGGCAGGACGCAAGGTTGCCAGAACACAGAGAGCAGCCATGGGAACCAAGCCTGCAATAAGCAAGGCCTGGAGTGGGGGCCACAATGCAACCCTGACCGCTGGCAGGGATGGCTATCAGGTCCTGTGGGTAACCATAGCTGGGTGGCTGGCTGGATGAGTGACAGGAAGCCACCTCTGATCCTTACCCTGTGCCCTGTGTCAGATAAAACAAATCCCAAGTTAAGTAAGGAAGAACTTTCTTAGAAAAGACTATTGCAATATTTGATGAAAGTTTAGCATTTGGGGCCAGGCAGAAGTTAAGTAAGGAAGAGCTTTCTTAGAAAAGACTATTGCAATATCTTGATGAAAGTTTAGCATTTCGGGCCAGGCACTGTGGCTCACACTTGTAATCCCAGCACTGTGGGAGGCTGAGGCAGCAGATCACCTGAGGTCAGGAGTTTGTAACAAGCCTGGCCAACATGATGAAACCCTGTCTCTACTAAACAAACAAAATTAGCCGGGTGTGGTGGCACATGCCTGTAATCCCAGCTATTCTAGAGGCTGAGGCAGGAGAATTGCTTGAACCCGGGAGGCAGAGGTTGCACTGAGCCGAGATGGCACCACTGCACTCACTCCAGCCTGGGTGACAAGAGTGAAACTCCATCTGGGTGGGGTGGGATGGGAAAGAAAGAAAGTTTGGCATTTCGAACTTTTAAACAGGTCAAGTTAGCAAGTACCTTGTCTAGATTAGTCAGTAGATACAAACAGTTCAACTCATTACATATAAGGCAAAGAATGGGAGTTTGGAGGATCTGGCACTGTGTCTGGTTCTGTCATAGGTAAACAAGGAGGTCACCTGTGAGGGTTTTGTAAGTTTTTATAGGGAAAGGCCAGTCGTTGTGGCCGGCCATTTCCTGGAACACAGATAAGTTTCCTGACCATGGCTCAGGTAAAGCTGAACGTTGTCAGACCTCCCAGAAGTGGATTCATCTCTCAGGACTTCCTTTTCTCTTCTGTAAAAGGAGATCAGTAATAATTGCTTGCTTTACGCACCTCATGTTGAGATTATGAGGATCAAATGAGATCCTGTTTGTGAAAGTATTTTACAGCCTGTAAGTCATCCTATTAATAATGTCAGCTGTTGTTATTATCTCTGATAGTGGCTATTCAGCTCTCTTGTTCACAACGGGTGAAGGGGTGAACAGGTTCCAGAGGTCACCCTGGCTGACATTATTGTCTTAAAATCTCCAGACTTCCTGGCCGGAGGCCATGAGTTAGCTGTGGCAGCGGTGGGGCCTCCTCGTGGCTCCTCAGTAAACCTTGAGATGAGGTGTGACTTCCCCTCAGAGCCCATTTCCCAGTCTGCAAAATCCAGCTAAAGAGGTTGCCCTGGGTGTGTAATGCAGCCACAGCAAAGTATTTTGTCAGCCCAAGGAGCTACTCAGCTGCTTACGCAGAGGCGCAGGACCTCACAGAAGGCATCTTCCACACTCGGAGACAGAAAAAACAAGCACCTGTGACGGGCTTTACATCCTCAGAGGGCTGAGCTCCTAAATCACTTTTCTTTCAAAGGGCTGCACGGCTCAAGTCAGAGATTCAGACCACTGTTCAGAGGTAGGAGACCGGGAGCACCTTGCGGCGGGTGTGGCATTGGCGTGGCCGCAGGAGAAGTGTGAATAATGCTTTGGTCAGCAAACCAAATAAAGATGCCTGGGGAGAAAAGCTTTTTCAGAAACCCAGGGAAGAAAATCAATATTCCTGGAAAGGAGAGAGGGGAAAATCTATAGAAAGGGAAAGGAGTGGTATGTAATGCAATTCGAAGATTTTCTTTTTCTACCCTCAAGCAATTGACTCAATAGAGAGCAAAACCTAAAACCCTCTGATTAGAAAGGTGAAGGTTTCACTAGAAGAACCAGCTGGCTCTCATATTGACTGGCCACTGGTTGACTGGGCCACTGCTGGTGTCTGGGCCTGTTTTTCTTTTTTTGTTGTTGTTTTTTGTTTGTTTGTTTTGTTTTTGTTTTCTGATTTATAAGAGTAGAGCTGATATGAATCTTCCAAAAATCAGACATTGAGTTCAGATTTGAAAAGAATGCTATGTCAGTTTTTAAATTATTCTCTCTGCTATGAATAAAATCCAAATAAATATAATTTCTGCATTTGACTTCATAAGTGAATACAGGAAACTGCTTCTCAACAAGGTCTTGAGCACTAATTTGCAGCCTTCAGAAGCAATTTCATCAGAAATATTCTAGAAAGAATATCCATTTTTGCATTTGTTTAAGTGATTGTGATGGAGATATGGATGACCTTCCTTAAATGATCAGATCTAGAATATGAATTCATCATTATTATATTATTGATGTTGGGGGTCAGGTCTTTATTACCTTTGCATGCCCACTACTATGAATATATTCATTCATTTTCAGGTAGTGAAAGTGGCATCACTGTTTGTCACACAGACTACTGACCACTCTGGCCCACCTGTTTCTCCATCAATATACACATTGTTCTAACAACTGGTTCTCCATCACATATATGACTGAAAAAGACCAAATATCTTCAAACAAATACAAAGAGTACACAATGACTTACTTTACCAGATCCTCCTCATATCTGCCTTGTCCTTCTGCCCGTGAGACCCAGGAATCCATGGAAATGATGGACAGGTAGTGTTTTCTGTCAAACACGTGAGAAATATTCTCCTAGGAAAGACTGTATTAGAAATGACAGATTGAATGGTGACTGTCGTCAACACCATTGACTATTAAAATGACCCATCTCATGAAAAACAAAAGAATAAAGCTCCTGGCTAAATGAATAAAATGTAACAGTTCTATGTTTGTAACCTGGTCCTGTTTATCATTCCTCATCTCTTCAAATCAACTGAATATGACAGAGGCAAAAGTTAGCCAAGGGAACAATAGCTTTTAACTCTGATTTCACTTTGATGTGTTTGTTCACCAACCAGGAGCCCTGGGGGTTAACCTTTCTCTTGTAGTCATTGATCCTTTAAGATCTGAAGGCTTTTAATAAAATTGAGCTGACCAAGGCCTAATTTTTTTGATAATTTGTTTAAATCATAGACTGCCTCTCAGATTGTAATGAAACCCCTTACATCTATAAATGATGACAAGGAAACAGCCCAAGATATTGAATTTCCAGCTGTTTTTTATTTGAACAACTGGGCCATTTTTTAAGCATAAAATAACTTCTAAACTGGCAATGTAAGGATACTTTCTCACTAGATATGACTTTTGCACCATATGGAGAAGAAAAAATGATTAAATTATTAGAGGACTCATGAGAGACATGCCCTATATACCAGAATCCTAGCTGGCCATGCCAAGAAAACCCCAACCAGTAGATATCATCCTGCCCTCTGAAAGAATCTTAGCTTTGTAATTATAGTTCATTCAGGTCACATTGGTTTCTTTGCTTTTGAAACAAAAAGAGAATGAACTGAAAGATAGTCACTAGAAGGAGGATGGTTTTATGATTCTCCTTAAGCTTCATCCATGGGAGCAGGCTAACTTTCTTATCACAAATGTGAGTTGCATCCACATGATTTGCCAATATTTCCTGTCATTTCTCCAAAGTAAGGTCATGATTGACTTGTAATTCAGTAAAAAGTGTTTGTTTTGTGAATTGGTTGTTTTCTAAATTACATTTAAAAATTGAATGACTGTCTTCTTTAAGAATAATAATTTTTAAGACCTGAATGGAGTACTTCTCTGAATTTCAGCAGAATTTTTCCTTCAATTAGCGTAACAGGTGGGTCTATTTTTCTGTACAGGGCCCACTGCAGGATTCAGACATTTGCATCCTATCTACAACTACTCTGCTAGTTTCTTTTATTCTATCCTGGTAAATTTGTTTTCTAATTAGACAACAAGAATGATCTAAATAAGAAATTATAAAATTGTGGTAATATAAAAGGAAAAGTATGAAATTTGGAATCAGGAGACCCATTCTTCAGTCCTGAATTTTCTATATTCTGCTTATAGGCCCTTGAACAAATAATTAAACATTCTCAATCCCCCATAAAAAGAATAATAATACCTAATAAAGGTCTTTTATGAGATCAAACAATAAAATAAATGTGAAAGCTCTTTGATAACTATAAATTTCTCTGAACAAAGAACACCTTTGTTCTTACCACAGAGAAACAAATTGGTAAAATAATGTTCATATAAGCCTTGGGATCAGACACACCTAGATTCAAAATCTGACTCTAAGACTGACGTGTAAGTGGCATGGTACATTGAGGTAGACAGAATTCTTAAATTTCCCCCAAGACCTTCAGCCCTAATGCCAGTGACTGGGAATATACGAGATAACACATCTATGGAAAAAGGAATTTTACAGATGTTATTAAGGTTACTAATCCATCAACCTTGAATTAGTAAAATTGGCGATTATGGAGGTGAGTTTAATATAATCACACGAGCTCTTTAAAAGCAAGTTTTCACTAGCTAGTAGCGGAAGGAGGAGTCAGAGAGGTTGGAAGCATGAGGAGGATATGATGAATGGTTGCTATCTTTGAACATAATGTAAAAGTCAAAAGGAACTCAAAGAGACATCTAGAAGCAGAAGGCAGCCCCTGGCCAACAGCTCACAAGAAAACAGCAACCTCAGTCCTACAACTGCAAGAAGCTTGATTCTGCCAAAAACGTAATTGAGCTTAGAAGTGGATTCCTTCCCCAAGCCTGAGTTAAGAGCCTAGCACAGCAATACCCTGCTCTGGGCCTGTGAGATCCTGAGCAGAGAACCCACTTGAGCCTCCCCAGACTGCCGATCCACAGAACTGTGAGAAAATAAATGAGTGTTGCTTTAAGTTACTAAGTTTATGTTAATCTCTCAGGACAACAGTAGAAAACCTACACAGGCAAGTTTAAGTGACTTAAGTATAGCCCACCCAGTGCCTGGTGTGTAGTAGGAGAAGAGGAACCTGTGAAAATATTCATCCATTCCTTCTTGTAGAACCCCATTTCCCCAACTTTAATGTGTTCATGCATCACCAAGGGATCTTGTTATAATGTGGATTCTGATTCAGTAGGTCAAGGTGGAGACCGAGACTGTGTGTTACTGGGAAGTTCCTACGTTGTGCTGATGCCAAGGCCACTCATCAAGAATCATACTTGGAGGGCAGGGCTGTGGAGCTCACCTCCACCAGTGGATCTGAACCCTGATTGTACATGATCCCTTGGGGGAAATTTTAAATGCTCAGAAGCCTGGATTCTGCTTGTAATTTAATTGGTCTTAGGTGGAACAGAGGGATCAGTATCTTTTTAAAAGTTCTTAGCACGAGTCTCCTCTGAAGCCAGGGATGAGAAGTATTGCCCAAGACTTCTGCTACTCAAAGCATGGTCCCTGGACCAGCGGCACTAGTTTTACCTGGGAGCATGTTAAAAATGCAGATCCCACTCCAGACCTATTCAACTGGAATCACTGGGAGTAAGGTGCAAGAACCTGTGCTTTCAGTAGCTCTCCACATGATTCTAATGCTAGCTGGAGTGTGAGAGCCATTGTCTTAGAACAATACTCTAATTTTACAGGTGTAGAAATGAAACCCAGAGAGATTAAATGATTTTCTAAGACTGAAGCTGGAACACTATAGCCTGTGGGCCAAATCTGGCCTGTTTCTGTCTTTGTAAACCAAGTTATATTGGAACAAAAGCCATGCCCATTCGCTTATGTATTATCTATGTCTACTAGTGGCAAAGTGGAGGATAACAACAAAGACCAAATGGTTTGCAGAAATGAAAATATTTACAATCTGACCCTTAAAGAAAGAGTGTGCTGACCCCTGCTCTCAGAATACACTTTAAATTAGTGGGGGGAAAAAAGGCAAAATGCCAGCTGTTTTGAGGTAGTAACTGATGCAGACACAGAGGATGCAGAACATTCGCTAAATAACCACTGGGATCTGTTTTATCCCTATGTTTTCAGGGCAGGCAGGGCTATGAGGCCTGATCCTGGTCATTGGTATGGAGATGGTAAGGGGTCACAGCAAAGACGCTCAGGAGGATGAACACCATCTTGTGAGGAAGGATCAGCCTCAAGTGAGGTCTTTGTAGATATCCAGTCTTCCTCTGGCTAAAGGAGGTCATGGTTCTTTAAACTCTTTCTACAGGCCTCCAGCTTTCACAGCACACCTTGAGTTGACAGTTGGCTGACCTGAGGGTACCATTTTCTTTAAGGCTGTCAATGCAGTTAACAAAACCCAACATACACTGTGATCCTAATAATTATGCTTGCACTCACACAGTTTTCCAAGTTCAGTAACCAGTGACCATCAGGAATCACCTGTGGTCAAACAAATTAGCATAAACTCAGCAGCGTGAAAGAGTGCTCATTTATTTCTAACTCTGGAGATCAGAAGTCTGGGGGGCCTTAACTGTGTTCTCAGCTTAGGGTCTCACAGGCCCAAATCAGCACTGACAGAGCTGGGCTCTTTCCTAGAGGCTCTCGGGGAGAATCTGCTTCCAAGTTCATTGAGCTTACTACAGAGAAAAGAAGGCATTCCAGAGAACCGAAAACTGAACACACCCATGGCCAGTGGCTGGACCAGAGGTGGCAATAAGACTCTGAGCCACAACCTCTGTAGCAATCAGCCCAAAATGAGCAGCACATGATTAATAGCTGACCTATTTCTTGATTTTTGTCCCCACTTCCAATTCAGGACAAACCAGAGAAGGTCAAATATGTCCCCAACCAATCACATAGCCTGCCCTGCTCCTACTTGGCCACCTCCAGCTTCTCTAGGCCAACAGCCTCCAATCCGGGCACACCTGAAGACATCCTTTTTGCCCACTGTAAAGCTCTCCCACCCCCCTGCCTGCCTTTGAGTCTCTGCCAAACACCAGTGATGGTGGCCGACTCTTTTGCTACAGCAAGCTCCGAATAAATCACCATACTTGTTCTCAGTTGGGTGGTCTTTATTTCTGTAGGGCTGTGGGATATCTTGGAAACTAGGAATTAAGATAGGATTTTTGTAGAATTTGACCTTGTGCCAGGTGATTGGAGGGAGAGTTGAAGGAAACAAAGACAGTTCTAGACTCAATGCTGTTAGGGTGTGTGAACAATTCAGTGATTTGGTTCCTTGGTAATTTTTAATTAGGAGGCAGGAGGATTGAATCACAGATAGAGTTGCAATCAGTACAAAGTGATAGTCTCCTATTCTTGTTAGAAGAGTGGCATGTTAAGTTATTTGGAGGGGGAGTTGCAGGGTGTCCTTGTCTCTATCTTGTTTCACTCACAGTCATGAAGTGGTCTTGTCTGTCTTGTTCCATGGTGGTGACACAGTGGCCTTGTCTAATTATTGCTTATATTCTGTGAGTGTTACTCATGTTCACTAGTACTATCTAGCTGTTAGCTGTCAGCTGCCATGGCCATTCTTCATGTTCTCATTGTTCACATGGTACCCTATCACTTACACCAGAGTTCAGCAAACTTTGTCAGTAAATGGAAGACAGAAAATATTTTAGGCTTTGTAGGCTACACACAGTCTCTGTTGCATATTCTGTGTGTGTGTGTGTGTGTGTGTGTGTGTGTGTGTGTGTGTTCCAATCCTCTAAAAATGCAAAAGCCATTTTATACTCACAGGCCATACAAAAATAGGCGACGGACGATGGCTTGCCAGCTGCTGACCTAAGTTAATGCATTACCTTCCACCTGTGCCACACATCACTCTACCACAGGCAAGAGCCATAGTAACAGGAAGCTGTTGCATACCAAGGATTATCACCACTCCTCTTCTCACCAGCAATGGGGTCCGTATTCCTCTTTGACTTTTAAGTAATCCAACTCTTCCCAGACTAATTCTCTTATCCACAGTTTCCCCCAAAGTTGAGTTGCAAGTACTTCAGTAGGGAGGGTGGTCCATGGACCAAGGGTGAGAGAAAGCAAAGCAGAGGAGGAGAGAGTCACCCTAACACTCTAATGATGTGTTCAGAAAGTTGGCCATCACCACAGGCAACCAGTTGCTCAATTCTGCAGACCTTTTTCCCAGAGGAGGAAAGGAGGAAGCATTTCTCCATTAGCTTCTGACCTACTCTGGTCACAAGCTGCCCACAGGGAAATAACTCTGGTGCACTCATGAGCACTGAGCAGGTGCTAATGGCCATGCTCCATGCCATACCAATGGAGAAGACAGCAGCACAAAGCAAAGGCTATGTGTGTGAGCCTGGGGTGAGTATTGTCAGTTACACCTGCTGGAAGGTGCTGGAACGGGGGCACAACATGTAGCTCAGTAGCCAAAATGAGAGATAACACCTAGTGGATTTGAAGTGGTACTTGAAGAGAAGCTATATGCCTCCTACCTCCACCATTCCCTCTGAGCCAACTACTACATGAAAGCATCAAGGGGAACCTCGCCCGCCCCAATGGAATCCCTAGGAAATTCTTGCAAAATGAGTTCAGAGAAAATTAGATGACGCACTCCAGAAATCCTCACTTAGTCAGGAATCATATGCTTCATGTATCCACAACCCTGGCCACTGCAGACTGCTGCCCTCCCCGATGAAACTCTTGCTCCACCCTTGATCTCCACAGCTCCTCCCATCCCTGGTTTTCCTCTCACCTTCCTGGCTTCCACTTCCCTGACTTTTTCGCATCTGCGAGCATGCAGCTGAACTGGAAATGCTGATGTTTCCCAGGAATTTTTCCTAGGTTCTCTTTTTTCTTACTCTAAATGTCCTCCCAGGGAAGTCTGACAAGGCTTTAACGACAACCTGTGGACAGGCTCAAAAATGCATGTCAACATTTTTCAGACCACTGGGCACCTGATCTTACCTCTATTTCCATACCAACAAGCATAATGAAGTCATAACTGTATGCATCTGCAAGAATAGGCCTGAATTAGCATGGAGGAAACCTGAACAGCCAGGAAACATTTTTCCTTAATTAGTCCAGCCCCAGAGGAAAGAGGAACAGAAGCATCCAGTATTGAATGAGTCCCTTGACTCCTTCAGCAACCTGTGACCCAACCATCACTATCACTGATGGAGGCCAACAGCCAGCCTCACCTTGGGTCTCTTCTCTGTGAAACAACCTCAGGAAGGGAGCAACACAGGTCACTTGTGGAAGGTGTGAGATTTGGCTTTATTCGGTCATGAGCTAATAGAGCTGTGGTGGCCTCCTTTGATCACAGCACCCACTGAGGACTGGGTAAGAAGGTGCCTATGAAGGAAAAATGCATTTTTGCTTCCAATAACAAGAAAATAATTTGGAGGCAGGAAAGATAAAGTGTGTGGAGGTGTGTGTGTTTGTGTGTGTGAGAGAGAGAGAGAGTGTGCTCTGACAATATGAATTACTGTCTCAGCTAATACAGGAAAGGCAGGAATGGTGAAAGAGGAAAAGGGAATAAGAGGAAAGACCTCTGTAATTTTATTTTCAAAAATAAGATGCACATCTGTTATGAGCTGAAATGTGTCCCCCCAAATTTATATGCAGAGCCAGTACCTCAGAATGTGACTGTGTTTGGAGATAGGGTGTTTAAAACGGTAGTGAAGGTAAAATGAGGCTCTACCCTAACCCAATATGACTGATGTCCTTTTAAGCAAAGAGTAAGACACACATACACAGGTGAAGACCATGTGAGGACACAGGGAGATGACAGCCCCCTGCACGCCCGGGAGAGAGGACTCAGAAGACACCAAACCTGTGGATGCCTTGATGTATTCTAGAACTCCCGGCCTCCGGAACTGCAAGGAAATAAATCTCCGACGTTGAAGCCACCCAGTCTGCGGTACATTGTTATGACAGCCTGAGCAGGCTAATACATCATCTTATCTCGGGGTTCCTCAGATTCAGAGATTACCTTATTCAAAAGGAAATGGTTTGATTTTTTTTCTACATAAAGGATTTATTTGCCTACTGAAGAGTGGGCTGAATGAAGTCTCTGGAAAATCTAATATTGAAAAATTCCAGTTAAAGACTTCCCTCCCTAGTTCATCACTCCACAATTTCAGGGACAGTGTGGGGAATTCCTGTTTCCCACCCAACCCTTGGAACAAGACCCTCTCTCCCAGCAACAATGGAGCAGACAGAGAGGCTCCTGACCTGCTGCAACCTCCCTGGGTGCAGCTGAGACTCATTATGTCTCCTTATTATAAATAGCACTTATTGCCATGGGTACTTATATAATCTGAAAAACGAACTCTTTTCAAAGGAATGAATTAGAATGGCAATGTGGAAAAACGTAACAACCAATTACTGCAAGAAACTCCCTGCTTTTTTCTCCTTTTGACTTATCTCATTAAATCAGGCAGTTTATATACTGAATCTTCCAATTTTTAAAAAATTAATTATAAGTGCCTAAAGGTATTGAAGCCCTGAACATTTATGAGACTACACAACCAGACAAAAACAAAAGGACGGCTGATTTCCCAACCAGGCAACTTAATTTCCCAATTATCTTCCTTAGGCAAATTGTGGATCTAAATATAACATATTGTAACCTTTGCCATTTTTCTGCAGGGCTGATGCATCAATGCCTTCATCTCTTGTTTTCTCTCTTCTGCTCAAGAAAACAAAGTTGGGGGTGCTGTCTGGATGTTTGTCAAATAAGGCATTGCTACATTAAAAATGGAACCCACATAATATTACCCAGCCGGTATGAATGAGGGGAAATGGAAGGGCTTGAGCTCCCCACGCTGTGGACCCTGGGAAAAAATTAATTAATGCCTTTGGATTTAGACCCTTTAGGCAGCATCTCTGAACAGACTATGGCTGACTCATAGGAAGCCCCTGCTTGTTATTTCAGGGTGATGCTAATTCACAGGCCACGGAGCCTCCACTAAGCAGAGTGTTCATGGCAGCTGATGGCAGCCCAGGGAGCATCGGGAAGTGGCCAGTTCCCTGAGAAGGACCCCACAGTGCAGGGGGTGAGGATGGGATCCAGAAGCAACTGAGTGTCGATGACTTACAGGACCAACCTCCTTTCTCAACTCAGACCCTGACCTCCAACAGCTTCTTGAAAAGGTCCAACTGCACGTCCTAAAAGTGTCTTTTCCTTAACAGAGCCATCAAGCCTGGCTCTTCAGTTGTTCTGTGTTCAAATTGTTCCTGACCCTCTACAATGAGAGAAACCACTTAGGGTCTGCCAAATCCCTCCGCGTGGTGCCCCAGCCTCTTCTCTCCCTCGGGACCACCTCATCCATGCCTACTATCCAAAACTTCTTCCCTTTCCTCATGCTTTGGCGTTGCATTTTGCTTTTGAATCTGTTTTTGCCAACATTGTTTAAATTTATATTTTTGCTCGTGCCTCATGTTGTGGGCTGAATTGTGCGCCTCCTGCCACCAAAATGCATATATTGAAGTCCTAACCTCCCAGTATCTCACACCGTGACCCTATTTGGAGGTAGGTCTTTAAAGAGGTGATTAAAGTTAAGTGAAGTAACTAGGGTGGATCCCAATCCAAAACAACTTGTGTCCTTAGAAGAAGAGATGAGGACACAGACACCCACACAGGAAAGACCCTGTGAGGACGCAGGGAGATGACAGCCACCTACATGCCCGGAGAGAGGCCTGAGGAGGATGCAAACCCGCTGACAGCCTGATCTCAGACTTCCAGCCTCCAGAACTGTGAGAAAATAAACCTCTGTTGTTCAAGCCACCCAGGCCATGCTGCTTCGTTACAGCAACCCTGGTAAACCAATCCACATCAACACCCTTCTAAGACATAACTTCTGATTTTTTCTTTTCTTTTTTTTTCTCCTATTTCAACTATGTTTAAGGGAAAACTCCTCCACAATGCCTTCATCCCTTGGGACCAGGGGCAATATTCAGAATATTTTAAAACATTTACCGTATGGGCACTGTTCACCCAGAATAGATTGCAGTTACAGTGATGGAGTCATCATTACCCATCTTCTAATAAAAGGTAAGTCAAGGAGTTCCTATCCATGCAACTGGGCAGCTGTGGCCACCCCCATACCTATCTTCCTCTAGTGGGAAAGAGGCATCCTCATTCACTCACTTCAGTAGACGCTGGAAACCTCCACATCACCCTTGATTCCTCCCTCTCCCTTGCGTTATTTGTGATCACTTCTTACTGACCCTATTTTGAATGTTCCCACATTACTCCTATTTAACTTCAGTTTATTCTATCTCACCTGCACCCTGCAATGGCTAACTGGCTCTCTCTTCCATCCCATTCAACCTTAGCACTCATTCTAGAGCTATCATGCCAAAGGACAGTCCCAATAGAATTATCTCCCACCTCAAAAACACAATAAGCAGTTTCCAGTTGCACACTCCCAAAAAAGGTAAGAGTCTGCCAATCTATCTTTCAGGATCATCCACAAGCTGAGCCCAGCTCACCTCTTAATCAATTTATTCATTCCATAAGTATTTATGCAACTCCACTAAGTAACATGTACTAGGATGAATGACACATGGCCCTTAGTTCCTCATATGCTAATGGAATAGGAAGGAAATTATAACAGAGCATGAGAAGTGCTGTGATTGGGATAAGTGCAGCATGCTCTGGGGACAGATAAGAGGGGCATCTACCTGAATTCAGTGATGACACCTGAGCTTGTTCCCAAGGGACATGAAAAATGGGGCACTTGAGCAGAGGGAAGGAGGACAGCTCAAGGCAGAGAGCACAGTTTAAACAAAGGCCAAGCACATTATCACTTTTGGTAACTGCAGAAGATTTAATAAGGTTGTAGGGTCAACTTCAAGGGGAAGAACGATAAGACCTAGACCTGGAGAGGCAAGCTGGAGCCCCTCCCGAAGGGCCCTTTCCTGCTGAAATACTGTGAGCAGTTGTAATGCAATGGTAATATTTGTTTATCTAAACATAGAAAAGGGACAGTAAAAATATGATATTATAATTTTATGGGACCGCCATCATTTATGCAGTCCCTCATTGACCAAAACGTCCTTATGCAGCATATGACTTTATTTGTGCTTCCTGGCATGCTTTACTGAGAAAGTGGTTCCAGCTCCTGTGGTTTAGTCAAAGCTTTTACATGGGATCACCAGTTACCTTAACAGATGTCTCCTTTTCCAGGCCAATGGCTGTACTGAGTAGACCACCAGGTAGGACAGGCCCCAAAGCCCTCGACTGTCTCCATGAAAGTGCCTGAGGCAGAAGGAGATGGTCAGCGGGGTGTTCCCATTTCCCTCCTTAGGGGAAAAGAAGAGTGACCATTGTTTTTTGATATCAAGCAGTGGGGACAAAAGATTTTCTTGTAAATGCTAGGGAATGATGGTTTCTAATCCCCTGGAAGCTTTGAAACTTGCAAAAGCCCTACGTCCACACCCAGAAAACTTCCTAGGTCTAACAGACAGAAGAAAACAATGCAGCTCTTATGGGAAATTCAGCAAAGCCTTAGCCAGATGCTTAACACTCTTGGGACTGGAGAGAGTTGGACCTTCCAGCACACGGGGGTGCCCTGTTGTTTTGACTGGAAGTTCTTCTCTTAAGATCTGGGGTGCTGTCTGATTGGGCCCTTTCCCTGGGCCAAAGAGGCAGTCATGGAGACCATGCAATCCCCGTGGCCCCTCTGCACGGTGGGAAGCAGAGCTTCTCCTTTGTATTTAGTGGCAGGGTGGCACTGAAGGATTTGGGGTAAGAAAGTGCTTTGTAATATCCTAGAAGAATCAGTGAGATCTAAATGGAGGCTGCCTGCTTACATTCAAGACAGCCCTCCGAAACAGTTCCTCCTGGTGTTTTGTGTGTTGTTCCAGACTTTCACAAGGGATAAGCCTCCTTGGGCAAGATGACATCTCCCTTCTCACCAAGCCAACCCCAACTCCACCCTGCTGGGGTGGCAGTGAGTTCACCCATTGAATCATAGGCACCTGCCTTAGAGGGTGAAGCGCTACCACCATCTCAGCCTGCAAAAGCCATTTCCCAGCCATCGCCTAGGATCCCTGTGGCACTAATGACTGATGACTAACATCATATATTATTGCTCTGTTCCACCTGCCACCTTCTGGACTATTTTGTATATTTAGTCCTCATTTCCTCTTTTAATCCTCAGGACTTAGCATTTTCATAAATTTCTTACCATCCAAGATGAGAGGAACATCAGAACTCCTGCTCGCTAATGACCAGCAGGCTGTGTAGAGGTGAGCAACGGCCAGCCTCCACTAATTCCATATCAGAGATCACTGAGGCATCCCCAGAGCTTGAGAAGTTAGCTT
This sequence comes from Pan troglodytes, assembly GCF_028858775.2. Taxonomy (NCBI): domain Eukaryota; kingdom Metazoa; phylum Chordata; class Mammalia; order Primates; family Hominidae; genus Pan; species Pan troglodytes. The sequence goes on along the minus strand of NC_072412.2, from coordinate 106,618,398 downwards.
GCAAAGGGAAAACAAAGGTCAGCAGCCTTTTGTGGTTGTTGTTTCACTAATTCTCTTCCACCCACTGAGAAACAGGACTTTGAATGTTCCAAGACATCATGAGGGACCTAGCTTCCTGCCACCTATTTGGTCCTGAAGAGACAATATGAAATCCACTTTGGAAATGGCATGTGTTTTGGATACAGCCAGATCTTATATTTTTAACAGATAGGGGGGTCAACCAATGTGGAAGCATAGTCTTGACCTCAATATCAAAGAACTTAAAGAAAGAAACAATACTGTAATCCCAGCACTTTGGGAGGCCGAGGCGGGCGGATCATGAGGTCAGGAGATCGAGACCATCCTGGCTAACACGGTGAAACTCTGTCTCTACTAAAAATACTAAAAATTAGTCAGGCGTGGTGGCGGGCGTCTGTATTCCCAGCTACTCGGGAGGCTGAGGCAGGAGAATGGCATGAACCCGGTAGGCAGAGCTTGCAGTGAGCTGAGATCATGCCACTGCACTCCAGCCTGGGGAACAGAGCGAGACTCCGTCTCAAAAAAAACAAAAAACAAGAAAGAAACAATACAACATTAACTTCCTTTTTTCTTCAGAAAAGAGCATAGAGAAAATTACAGAAGCTCTGTTCTTGTTGTTTGATTTGAATCTTCTCTTGGAAACACACTGCTGTTATTGTTCAATTACATGATTGCTTCCTTGTTAGATTTATTATTATGACTAAATATTAATACATTCCTTTTGGAGGGTGATGCAGTGGTTCTCCAGTGAAACTCGCAAGCAGAGTTAATGTCATTCCAAAATATCTTTATGAATTTAGATGTGCATACAGCCCCAAGGTTCCTGATTTTTCTCTCTGGTTCTCAGAAAGAGAGATTCTTTGCCATATACACATTGTCTGAAGGCTTTGTCAGCATAACCACATTTTGAATGCAGGTAACAGAAATTATTTTGGTATATTCTGTGCCTGTAGCTCTTGTATTTCTGGGTAATGATATTTCTAGTACTTTATTCCTGTGCAAGAGCTGCAGTTCCTTGCTTCCCTCAGCAGATAGACAGCTGCAGTTTTATTAGGCATGGACCTTAAAAAATATATTTCTATATATTTTTGAAGGGATGCTCACTCCAGACATAATATTTCAGAGACAACAAACATCACTTCATGTGAAATGCCAGCAGAAGAATTCAGGACTTCAAGTCAAGAGACTACAGAGCAGAGAAGCAGTTGAAAAAGCAATTCCAAAACTTAACACTGTGAAAAAAAAAAATCTGCCAGATGACAATTCTGTATAAAAGTAGCCACACACACATAGAGTTGTACATCATGTTGAGACATAGGAAAAATTTAAATTAAGCAAAAAGAAAAGCCAAGGCACATTTGGGAAATATACAGACCTCAGGGTTTGGGGGGATTTTTGGGGGTGCTGTTGCTAGTGGTGGTTTGTTTTTTGCTTGTTTGTGTTTTTTAATAAATTGGAAAGTCAACTGTGGAAAAAGACACAGATGCAAAGAGAAGTGTGATCAAGATAAGAATTTTAAGAAAGTAAAAGAAACTTCAGACACAATAGGACTTTAAAAGAATCAAACAGTTGAATATTTCTTTGGCCTGATCAAACTAGAGGCCGCAGATTTTAGAGAAGACTTGCTGAATAGAATCAACTTTGGGTTTGGGTTTAGTTTGGGAGGTGTTTGTGGGGAAGGGTGGAGTTTGTGATTGATATATATATGATATATATATCATATATATATAAATGGTATATATATCATATATATAAATGGATATATATATCATATATATAAATGGTATAATATATAAATGGTGTATACATATCTCATATATATAAAAATGGTATATATATCTCATATATATAAAAATGGTATATATATCTCATATATATAAATGGTATATATATATCTCATATATAAATGGTATATATATCTCATATATATAAATGGTATATATATCTCATATATATAAATGGTATATATATATCATATATATAAATGGTATATATATCATATATAAATGGTATATATATATCATATATATATAAATGGTATATATATATCATATATATATAAATGGTATATATATCATATATATATAAATGGTATATATATCATATATATATAAATGGTATATATATCATATATAAATGGTATATATATATCATATATAAATGGTATATATATATCATATATATAAATGGTATATATATCATATATAAATGGTATATATATATCATATATAATAAATGGTATATATATATATCATATATATATAAATGGTATATATATACACCAAGTCCAAGATCGATGTCACACCAAATTTTACACCCTATGTTGATGTCTGCTCCAGCAGACAAACATTATTAAATTCAATATATGCCACTCACTAGAGATATGGCTCCTCAATTCTGTTGAGAAATGAGTATCTCCCTCTTTCTTACTTCCCCTGCTCCTTCGCAAGCTTCTCTTTTTGGCCTTTCTGTTATAGTAATTTATGCCCAGATTCTGTCCAGGCGAGCCAGTTTCCTGAGATCACTGAAGAATCGCCTTGATGAGAAAAGCTGCAGATCATTTTATCGTATCATGTTTAGCTCAGCTTAACTTAAAGCAGGGCTAAAATGCCATAACTCCACACTGGGGCTTCCCGAACTCCTCTCACTCTATGATGAAGCACCACACACCCACCTCTCGGCCTCCCTTCCTGAGGGACAACCCCCAAAACGGCCAGTATTTCTCATTTCAAATTCTATGCACAGCCCATATTTGTCATTTCAAATTCTATGTAAGCTTCCTGCAGCCCCTTGATATATAGTAGCTATAAAGATATACGTCTTTAACGCTTTAGAAACATACATTTATATTTATTATCCTTAATAAAAAGCAACAAGTTATCAACTGTTTTGTTCTCTGAGTTGATCTACCAGCCTATAACTGGTTTCTAAATGCTCCTAGATGTCCTGTACCTCCGCAAGTCACACTGTGGGAAGCAAATGAAATGCATGACCACAGTTTTACATAACATTCATATGTAAAAAGATGAATGCATCTCTTCCAAACACATAATTTAATAGGGCTGTTCTAATAAAACACTGGGGAATTTAAATGTATTATACAATAACAATTCCAAATCCAATAAAAAAGAAAAGTGGATACATTGTCTTGAACTAATAAGGAAAATAGAATTTAAAATTTTTAATGCTATTTTTGTACAAAACAAGAGTTGGGTTTTTTTTTCTTCATCTCCCACAATAGAGTGCAAAGAATGACAAATTGTCTGATTCTGCATAAAGCTTGGAAATAGAGTATTAATCTTAGGTTGATGTAAAATGTAACATATAATGTGAAAGAGCATATTGTAGAGAAGAAATGGGACTGTATATCGTGACGAAATATGAATACTTGTGTAGTGTCATGCTCACAGGGGTACCAAATGTGATGAGTAAACAGTCATGTTATTTTTCAAAAGGAGGTGATAGGTTCCTTTCCCAGCCATATGGGAAATTAGTTTTGGAGGGAGTGTTAATACATACCCCAAAATTGCCTCCAGACATAGCCAATCACCCAATCTTTGCTCTTTGTTGGGTTTTATTTTAGCTTTGTTTTTGTTGTGTTATATTTCCTGAGCATCATTCTATACATTCTCTGTTTTCATTATTGTTACTATCTATCTTCTGTTATCAGGCAAGCAAATTATGCTATATACTGGATCAAATGGAAGAAAACATTAATTTTGACCCCTGTCTCACAGTATAAGTAAAAATCAATTCCTGTTAGATTGTAGATCCAAATGTGAGAGGTAAAATTTAAAGTTCTAGAAGACATCATAAGAGAATATGTATATGATGTTGAAGTAGACCAGATTTCTTAAATAGGTGCTAAAACCACTAACTGTAAAGAAAAATATTCATACTTAACTATATTAAAATTAGATACTTCTGTATATGAAAAATTCAACATGAAGTAAATTTAAAAATATAAGTAGGAGAAGATATTTTCAATACATATAACTGCCAAAGGACTTAAATCCTGCCTATTTAAAGTATCAATAAAAAGGGAAAAAAATAAGTAGTAGAAAGTTGGACCAAAGGCTTAAATAGACACCTCACAAAAGAGGGTATCCAAATCACCAAGAAACCTGAAAAGGTGTTCAACCTCATTAGTCATCAGGAAAATGAAAATTAAAACTTCAATGAGATGCCACTCCACACTTGTTAGAATGAGTAAAATTCCAAAAGACCGAGAATACCAAAAGTTGACAAGAACATTGAGTAACTGCAACTATCGTGTAATGTTGGTGGGAGTCTATAATACAGCTTCTTTCGAAAACTCTTAGATAGTATATGACCATGTATAGCTCTAGGATCTAGCAATTCCACCTCTGGGAATGTATATACGTGTGCAATAAATGACATGTCCATCAACATTAGAATAAATTATAAAATTGTTGTCTATTCATACAGTAGAATACAACAATGAAAACATGCTACATTCAACTATGTTGATGATCTCAAAAACAAAAGTAGATGTACACACAAAATAACATACTAATCAATTGCAAAGACAAGCAAAGTTACCTGTGGCATTAGAAATCAGGTTACCTTTGGGAGAACGGTAACTAAAAGAGAGTATGAGGTGGGGCATGGTGGCTCACACCTATAATCCCAACACTTTGGGAGGCCAAGACGGGAGAATCACTTGAGCCCAGGAGTTCAAGACCAGCCTAGGCAACATAGTGGGACCTCGTCTCTACAAATAATAATAATAATAATAACTAAAAGTAAAATAAAAAGGAGTATGAGGAGGGGTCTGGTTGCCAACATTCTGCTTTTTTACATAAGTTGTAGGCACATGGATGTATTCACTTTATGAAAATTCATCAAACTGGGCTCTTAAAGCCTGGATACTTTTCTATATATACACTATACTTCAAAAAAATCTTTTATTAAAAAAATTAAGAATGGCATGGCAACTATGAACCCTCCTAGGTTGTCAATCCTCCCACCTCAGCTTCCTGAGTAGCCAGGACTACAGGAATACATCACCATGCTCATATTTAAAATGAAGAAGATTGATTCCCACAATTGCAGACTAATTATATTGATATTTGATTTCAGGGGAAAAATAGTAAATCGGGTGAAAATCGCTTCTATATCGTAAAATGCCTTTAAGCCCAGCTATTTTCTAATAAAGCTTGTATATGTTTCTATAGACCATCCCATTTTGAATGGCATTATAATGCAAAAACCAGCTAATTTTAAGAAAACAAATTAAATTAGTTAAGCTATTTTTCTGATACAGCTTGTGTATGTTTCTATATACTGCCCCGTTTTAATAGAATTATGAAGCCAAAAGCTAGTAAGATTAAGAAAAAGAATTAAATGAGAATTAACTTATACAACAGGGTGCAATTAATTCTAAACTGCTATAATATATTAACTCACCAGAAGTGAACATCAGGAGTAAATCAGACCTGCTGAGAGAGCGAGGGTGTCAGAATGGCACAGTCAGTTTTATGCCTGCCAAGTCTGTATCATTGCTAACCAAAGTCAAATACAGTTACTTTGAATATCTGCTCCATTTTCTCCATGTTTCTTTCTTCTATTAGTTGCAGGATAACTAGTAAAAAAAAAAAAAAAAAAAAAAAAGATGCAGTTGTCAAATGAGACATCTCATACCTTTTGTGATGTAAAATTTTCAGGAAGGAAAATGTAAGACACATTACTCAGGATAGTTGATTGTCTTAGATTGGAGATAAGGGAACACCATAGCCTCACCCGTCTCTTTCTTACTAAGAAAAAGACAGATAACCAATAGAATATTGGATGGGAGAGTTAAATAAGACTTCACAAAAGACATAGTAGAGGTGTAATGGCTGCAGTAGTCAAGCGTTCCCAGAAGAGGGACATTAAGAAGCAGTGGGACTTGACAAGGGGTTAGACCAGGGCCAATGAAGGAAAGCACATAGGAATGTAGCCTATGGACTTTAGATGATGTATAATGTTGACATCTTTCTTTTTTGCATTTCTAATTTCCTTATACCTTCCTCAAGTCTCCACTGGGAAAGTAAGGTAATGAGAAAGCTGCTAGAGAGTGGAGACAACCAGAAGAAGCAGTTTGACAGGAATTGAGCCAGTTAGACATTTGCAGCTGCAGAATGCAAGCCAGTCCTGAGGCCCTTCAGCAGACTGTAGGGGGAGAGAGGGTGGCTTCCCCAATGTGATGGTTAATACTGAGTGTCAACTTGATTGGACTGAAGGATGCAAAGTATTAATCCTGGGTCTGTCTATGAGGGTGTTGCCAAAGGAGCTTAACATTTGAATCAGTGGGCTGGGGAAGGCAGACCCACCCTTAATCTGGGTGGGCACCATCTAATCAGCTTTCAGCGAATATAAAGCAGGCAGAAAAACATGAAAAGGCAAGACTGGCCTAGCCTCCCAGCCTACATCTTTGTCCCATGCTAGATGCTTCCTATCCTGGAACATCGGACTTTTAAGTTCTTCAGTTTTGGAACTCAGACTGGGTCTCCTTGCTTCTCAGCCTGCAGGTGGCCTATTATGGGAACCTGTGATTGTGTAAGTTAATACTTAATAAACTCCCCTTTGTATATCTATATCTATCTTATTAGTTCTGTCCCTCTAGAGAACCCTGACTAATCTACCCACCATATGGGACAGAGCTCACATTTGACTCTCCACATAGTAAACAGAAGCATTTAGAGAGGTGGGGTCTACATGTGGAAAGAATCTTGCACACAGTAGTTACCCCAAAATAGGTAGCTATTACTATAATCATCTAGTTCATGCTACAAAAACATCAGGAAAGCCTCTACAATACTATTGAAAATCGAACAGCCTATGGCCAGTTAGGAACTGGTCCATACAGCAGGTGAGTGGTGGGTGAGCAAATGTTACCATCCAAGCTCCACCTCCTGTGAGATCAGTGGCAGCATTTGATTCTCATAGGAGTGCCAGCCCTATCATGAACTGCGCATGTGAAGGATCTATTCTGTGCCCTCCTTATGAGAATCTAATCCATCTCCCCACCACCCCTGTCTGTGGAAAAATTGTCTTCCAGGAAATCAGTGCCTGGTGCCAAAAAGGTTGAGGACCACTGGTCTACAGGAACATACACAATCTCTATCAGAAAAATAACTTGAATTTGAGGTACCCTGCAATATGGAAATTATGATATCACAACTAAGGAAAGTCACTGTTTGAAAAATAAGATATTAGTGCAAAAGTAATGATTTCTAAGAAAAGTTTGGAAGATTTTGTCAATAAAGAAAATGCAGATAGAGACTGGGAAGAATTTCAGAAGATTCACCTACAAATAGTCAGGGTTGTGGAAAATTGCATGTCATTATAGATTCTACTCATTGAATTTTCTTTCATGTTCATTTGCCCTACATAGGAGGGATGCAAGTGTCAAATGAAATATGTGATATCTTTTGCAATGTGAAACTGTCAGGAAAAAAAATTTAAGATGTGTTACCAAAGGGCATAAAATTCAAGCTTTTAGGCCGGGCACAGTGGCTCACGCCTATAATCCCAGCAGTTTGGGAGGCTGAGGTGGGCAGATCACCTTAGTTCGGGAGTTTGAGACCAGCCTGACCAACATGGAGAAATCCTGTTTCTACTAAAAATACAAAATTAGCCAGGTATGTTGGCGCATGCCTGTAATCCTAGCTACTTGGGAGGCTGAGGCAGGAGAATTGCTTGAACCCACGAGGCGGAGTTTGCAGTGAGCCAAGATCATGCCACTGCACTCCAGCCTGGGCAACAAGAGCAAAACTTCATCTCAACAACAACAACAAAAAAAGACAAAAAAACAAAAAAAAAACCAAGCTTTTAATAGATTTACTAAAGTATAAAATTTCATCTGTGCAGACATAAATACCATATTTTGCATATGGCATATTATTCAGTGTTATGGAGTAAAATAGGTACATTAAGCAACAGAAGGCCATGGGCACAAGATGAGTAAAAATACATACAATATACTACATGGTGCTTAAGAGGTAAGCTCTATATAGGATGCACAAAATGAGTGGAGAGTGCTTGAGGAACAATTCTGGTGAGCTGCACTCAGCTGTACTTAGATGAGCTCTACAGGACAGCTGAGACAATGAGAGGTGTCTTAGTCCATTTTGTGCTGCTATAATAGAATACCTGAGACTGGGTAATTTATAATAATCAAAAATTTATTGGCTCATGTTTCTGGAGGCTGGGAAGTCCAAGATCAAGGGGTGAGCATCTGGTGAGGGTCTTCCTGCTGCATCATTCATGGCAGAAGGCAACAGAATGAGAGAATGAAAAGGGGGCCAAACTCATCCTTGTATAAGGAACCCACTCCTATGATAACAGCATTAATTCACTCAGGCGGTCACAGCCTTCATGGCTAATCACTTCTCATTAGGACACACCTCCCAACATTGTTGCATTAGGAATAAAGTTTCCAACACATGCTTTTTGGGGGATATATTCAAATTATAGCAAGAGATTACTGTCCAACTTGATGGAAGGGCAAAGCTAGTAAATGTGGCTAGATGAGGCGGACACACTTATAACTGGGAAGCATATAATGAATGCTTAAAACGTTGAGGATGGGGCAAATGAGTAAGTCTAGAGGAGCTGACTGGAGGTACCATCCAAGTGAGAAATATCGACATTAAGCGTGAGCTCAGTTTCCATCTTTTTTTACCCGATCCATGAGAGCAATGTGGATTTGTAAAACCAACCCAAGCAAAAAATGTATTGATGTGACTTGAGTTTGTGTCTTTTCAAGAGTTTCCTGTGCCATCTGGCACCACCAAAAGCCTCGTGTTGGAGTGGGGCGCACCACTCTATTAGTGGCACCGGTGATGAGCATGCAGTGAGGTCTGCTCTGCTGCAAAGGTCAGTGACATGCTGAGCTACACAAGATGCCCATGTCTGTAGTGCAGGCTCCAACATGTATCCTTAGGCACATGCGGGGCCCTTCTTTCCATACATGGAGGTGTTACAGTGCCTGCCTACTGAGATGCTTCATGTCAAATCAACATCTCCTTCATTAAACTTCTTGGAAGCCCTGTTTTCCACACTCATGATTTATGTCACTGCTTCCTTAATGAAAGGTCTACTATAGCTCATGGAATCCTGTATCGTGCTTTCTGTGAACAAATTGCTTGGGGTAGGCCAGTCTCTTGAAATTTTTACTTAGCAGTGATTTGTCCAAGTGCCTTTTAAAATACTTCTAAAAGATTCATTGGTAACATGTTTTTTAATAATCAGCCTATATAAATCCCTCACTGACTTGTTATTACAATAGTACTTATTATTGCAATTTCTAATTTGCCTCCTGAGATAATTTTAGTTTCCATATTTCTATTATAAATATTGTGAATAGTACCTATTATCATCATCATTCTGTACTGTGGCCTTTATTACACACAAGAAATTACACACAGACCTTCAAGCAAATCCAGAGTTTAGAAAGGCAAACTAAAAACATTCCTTTTATTTGCTAGAACAGTCTAGATCTGAGAGAGAGAGAGAGAGAGGGAAACCTCTGACAAGTTCTCACCCATAGGAATTCGTTCTGGGATTGCACCAAGTTGGCCTACATCCCTGAAGATACAGAAATCAAAGGAAGAATTTGACTCTAAGTACTAAGAGTGCATTTTTGTTTGAATGGTTCCAAGTTTGGGATAGAAACAATGACAGCACAAGCAGTAATCTGTAATAGTAAAGATTAAAATAAAGAGGTATTGGACTCTTACTTAGATTTTGCTCTGGTTCATTCAACAAGTATTCCCTAGAAATCTTTGTGTCTGGGGTAAGCATAAGGACTTCAAAATGAATGAGGTGTAATCTCCATCCTTCAGAGATTAACAAGACAGTGGGGGTAAGAAGGGAGAGCAGACACATAGACTTTACTGTTGCACAGGAAGCCTAAGTGCACGTGTATCATACTTAGTGTAAATTAATTGCAATGCAATGAGAATAGAGTGAAGAGAAGCAAGCTTCTATGGCACCACCTTTATACTGTTTTTATCAAATAGCCATAATCCATACTTAATTATAGCCGGATAAACTACAGAATTTACAACCAGCCCATATGATCCTGTTCAACATGGCAGACTGAGTGCAAACATGTATGACCACTTCTTCCCAAGACTTCCTTAAGGTGTTAATAAAGCAATGTGGTTATTAACTATATACTCACAAATTAATTAAATATGGGAGAGGGAGGCCGCCTAAAACAAGAGATAAAACAAATTTCTAGAAGACAGAAATAGGTGCAGAGAAGGCTGCAGCTAAGGAGGAAGCCAGACTCTGGTGGGATCTCAGTACAGCTCTGTCATCAGGATGGCAGAGGTGGCAGAGGGCAGGGTGGGAGGGATGTTAATTAATAGTCTACATCTGAAATGCCTGAAGCCCGCAACTCCGGTACAGATTGTCCTGCAAGACAGATGTTTAATCATGAAGAAAGCCGCAACTTTTTTTCTCTAAAGAAATAGACAAACTACCAAGTGATAATTATAACCCTTAATGTAGGGTTTTGACATCCTGGAGCAAAGCCCCCCACATTCCAGCATTAGGGTAATCCTCAGTTTAATCACCAGGTCCTCTAAAAAAAAAATCCTGCTGCTTTACAAATGCCACCAGGGAAACCTCAGTCTGAATATGACTGGGAAAGCAAGAACCACCAGAAATCTGAAGAAAGCCTGCAGCATGACAATGACCATGACAAATTATGCAGAAAAGCTAATCCCAGAGGGAAAGGAGGGGGACTTGCAAAAATGGCTAATTAATATGAGAATTAATATTAATATGAGCGTTGATATAATGATGTATTACATCCAGAGAAGCAAGAGGAGAAGTAAGAGGAGCAAAAGAGGAAGGAGAAGGATAGGAAGAGAGATGGACGTCTCGTGAAGAAAGAACAATTACTTCAAAATCATGCCACTTTTTAATTCTTATATTAATCGCTTTCTATCTGGACCATGCCTACTTCTGTTTTGTTTGCTTTAGTGGAGAACAAGAAAGCTGAATCAATTTGAACGTTTTTCCTTAAGTTGCATGGGGCTGGTGACACTGGAACCACAGAGAAGGAAGTGTAATCAAAAGAAGCTACTCCATTCTCAATTTTCAGTAAGTAATGTTTGTATAATCATCTTAACAGAAATTCTGCATGTTCATTCAACACGTGTTTATTGACTCCCTACTATGTGCCAGGCTTGTGTAGGCACAAGGACTACATCAGTGAACAAGACAGTAAACAAACAAGCCTCCCCATTGTAAGCTACATTCTAGAGGAAATCCATAATATATTATAGATAATCATTAGGTAAGTTTTGTAGGGTTAAGTGCGCTGGGGAAATGCTAGAACAGGCAAAGAGGGATAGGGTGTGAGTTGTGAAGCAAGTTGCATAGGGGCCAATGAAATTAGGTGAAAAGATGTTATCCAAGGGAGATTTGAATGTGGCGAGGAGGTAGCCATCTGAAGGCCATGAACAGCCTTTTGACGGGAAGGCTATTTGCCAACCAAAAAGGTAAAGGTGGCTGTCCCAGAGCAAAAGAGTGAGAGAGAGAGTGGGAAGGTGGGATGGAAGTTGAGTGGGAGGAGGTAGGTGGGTTGTGTGGGGCTTTATAGGTCCTTAGAAGGACTTCGGCTTCCACTTTGAGTGAATGGTGGACATTGCAGGGAATGGGGCCAGATGAGCGATGTGATCTCTAACAACATCATTCAGGCTGCTGCAGTGAGAACAAGTTAGAAGGGGCAAAGGCGGAAGCAGAGAGACCTATCAGGAGGCTATTGCAGTTTATTGTTTTTTAATCATTTGATAGCCAAAGCACAGGAGGCTTAATCCATGTTAAAACTCAGATCGTCAACGTTAGCAGCCTGGCAATATTCAAGTCAATGCAGAACTCATAAAGGTGGGAGCTCACGATGGGGAGGAGAAGACTGGCATCAGTCGGTGCCTTTAAAAGACACGACCTTTCATTATAAGCTCTTTTATGCTCTCCAGTGTTTAAACTACATATATGGATAACCAATTTTTAAATTGTAGGTTAAATATGCCAATTTCAGTCTAGAAAGTAGTCAAGATAAATACCGTATCGCTTATATTCAAATTGCTGCTTGTTGGCATTTGGGGCAGAACTTATTCCCTCATACTGGCTTTCTAAATTATTTTAAAACATCTATGTTATCATCTCTTTCAGTCATATGAACATTTTCTGCCATCTTCATTTACACATCTGCAGCACCCAGTATTAAACAGCCAAAATTATAGTGCAAGACAAGGAGGTTGCTGGACTTAAATATTCAGCATGGGGAATGGTAGGAAAAAATGCAGAAGATTCCAGGCTCTGCCACTTAAGAAGGATGTGTCTCGGAATAGATATTCCTGAGCAACTTCCTGAATATCCCTGAGAACTGGTAAAACTGACCCAAGATAAGTGTTGAAATTGAGGGTTGTTTTGAGTGCTTAATAAGCTAATAGATGTGGAATACTTTGTAAAATTAAAGGTGCTAAAATTTTTAGGCTTATATAGTTGATATTTCATAATCATTAATCATTAATGCTTTGCACGGTGCTCCATAAATTCTATACATTTTACTTTGTCTTCATTCCTTATAATTGTTAGTGGTGTACTATTAAGTATAACAGCAACTACCCTGAACTTTGATTCAGATGTGACAGGTGGCTGGTCCCATAAATCACTTTGTGATACTTCAAATCTAATTTCTTCATCTTCCAGTTTTAGGTCAACATAATTTCTATAATGAATTCTTCTGAGTCAAAGAAAACATTTTAAAGAACTTTACTCTTATCCTATGCAAAATTGGTCTTATGAAAATGACTTTACTTTGATCATATAACTTGCATGCTGGATTTTATCACATGGTGTTTTGACATCTATTTGAAATTTAAAGGAAATTATTTCACTCACCATGAAGTGTCTCTGCATACATCTCATATAAGAGGCTCCCTAGAATTAAAATACATGTGTGAAAAGAATAATTGCTCCTTCCAACACCCTAATTGTTCATAATATCAGGTCACTGAATGTTTAGAAACCAAGTTGTAACTAGCTTGCAATCATATTATCTTTGGCATGGCTGACAACAAGCCTTTTAACTACACGTCCTACAATAAACAAGAAAGCAGGCCTCATATGTTCCCTAAAACTTTATTACGGTGCTAACCTTTCTACAAGAAATGGCATTTTGGAAATGCCACATGCATTTTAACTCTTGTTCCAGTTACTGATGGCAAGAATGACCTATCAACAAAGACAGAGGATAAAGAGTCTCATCATTATCCATATACTAACAACAGTCATTCGGGGTTATTACAACCCCATTTTTCACTCAGGGTAATGCCATTTTATTTGTCAAATTGCTTTAATAAATATTACTTTCTATCACTACCAGAGAACAGAAGTGTCCTGGGATACTTTAAGTTACAAAGTCCTATAGGGACTTTACTTCCAGTATCTTCCTGTATCTCTTTTCTTAAATTTTCTCTTTTCAGGTTGATCAGCAGGAATTGCTCTAAATGTCCAAGTCCAGATTCACATACAAGTAAAGGAAGAATGGAGAATTTTTTTTCTCCTCAAATACCTCTTCAAAACATTTGCAGAGATTCTAAAAAGAGGGGAAATCTTCTTGTCTATTCTAGTCTGAAGAACAATCTACAGGCAAGAAAATCTCCCCTGGACCATGCAGATTGGGAAGGATGTAATTAGCATAATGAATAGGTTCAAAAGACTCTTGCTGAATCATTCAAATTAGCCAAATCAACTCTGACCACTAAACCAGATGATAGTTGAAGCTTCTAACATGGTCAGCATTTGGAACTGCCAAGGGTTCAAGTCCAAGAGCCCCATTTTAATAAATACTCTAGCAAATACATTTATGTTTTATTCATCAAACACCAATTGAGATGTAAATATTTATGTCAACCATGACCATAGGTTGTAGGAACAATGAACAAGACACCAACACCAAGTAATTGCCAAGTCAGTTCCCATTCCTGATGGGGCACAGAGATCAATAAAGGAGAGCAAGGGGCTTTGGGGTGTTTCATGTTAGGGGATGTTGTCATTTTACACATGGTGGTCAGAGATGTCTTCTGGGATAAAATGACATTTCAGTAAAGACCCAAAGGACGGGAGAAAGTTAGCCATGTGAATGATGAATTCAGAGCAGACATCTACCTTGCCTCCTTACTTGTCTTTAAAAGCAAAGTTTCTGTCACTTATGTTTATCTTATTTTGATATGGAAAATAGAGGATAAGCAAAAATATTATTTTTCTTCTACTGCATCAATTTTTAACTTTCAGAAGCTAATTGCCTATTTGCATCTTCTCACTTCTGCCAAGTCACTTCACGATTCATCACACACAGAAAAAGTCACCAACAATCTTGGCCCTTGAGAGGACATGCCGTCAGGATCAACTCAGCGACTGCGTGCTGCACTCCAGCTGGAAGGCTGGATAAGAAATGCATGAGTGGGACATGAGAACTTACTGGATTTTCTTCATGCTTTCCTTGAAGCCTCTTGCCATAGATGCTCCATTTAGCTGAATATCAGCCTACACATGCATCATAGAACCAGGGATGACAGCCAGCAATACTTTTAGGGGCCAGAACAAGTTTTCATTTCTTTTAAAATGAGAAGAAAAAAATGAAGTTTGAGTTTTTTCAAGAGTCTTCATTTGGACACTTAGTTCTGATTCTGTGGTCCTCTTCCTTTCTAATGGAAGCATTTAGGATACAGCCATCTTTCCAGTTTTAACTGCATCCCATGAGTTGTGTTCCGTAACACTGGTGCTATCATTCACTTCCAGATATTTTTGGATTTTCATAATGGACTCTTCTTTGACCCATGGGATACTTAAAATTGTGTTTTAAAATTTTAAATTATGGGTAAGGATTAATATTTTATATGGCTTTCTAATTTGATTGCACTGTGGTATGATTGCACCGAGGGAACATGGTATGTTTGATATCAGTTTTTGGCATTTATTAAAATTTGCTCTAGTGTCACTATTTAGGAAATTGTTTCATGTGTCATGAAAGTTCAAGAATTCTTTACATGTTGGGAGCAAGGATGTGTATCCATTATATTAAGCTTTCAAATTTTAATCTCCCATATCCTGTCTAGTATTTTTGTTTATACTATGAATTACTGAGCACGGCATGCCAAATCCCTCATCATGGCTGTAGATCTGTCCATTTCCAAATGTCATTTAAAATGTTTGCATCATATAGAGCCAAGTGGTAACATGGGTGGAAACAGGTTTAGAATTCTAGTATCTTACTAGAGATTTTTCTTTTTTTTTCTTCGTATAGTGATTGTCTCTCTCCTAAATTTTGTTTTCTCATTAAAGTCTGTCTGGCCTGGCATTAACACTGCCAGCCACTCTGGTTAATATTTTCCTGGAATAATGTTTTCAGTTTCAACTCAACCTTTTCCTATTCCATATTTTAGGATTAATTCTCACAAATAGCATTCACAGTTAACTCAAAACAAAACTATTATTCACCGGTTATTCTGTGCCAGGTACAGTTCTAGGCAAAGGGAGAACAGAAGTGAACTAAACAAAGTCCCTGCAATCAAGGAGTTTACAGTCTACAAGAGGCAGTCAGAGGGCAGGAGAGGAAGAAAGACAATAACTAACAAGGTAATACAAAAGGTATGAAGAAAAACAAATTAGAGTAAGAGGGTATGGGGGAGTGGGAGGGCATACTGTTTTGTTGAGGGTAGTCAGTGAAGAATTTGCAGATACAGTGGTATTTGAGAAGCCAGGGAAATCAGGGAGCAAGCCAGGGAAATACCTAGGAAAACAGACCCCAGGCTTAAGGAAGAGCTGGGGAACAAGCCCACAGTCAAAAGTAGGCTTGGGCACACTTGGAGATAGCAGGTGGCCAATCCCACTTCTGTAAATAGAGTGAAGGGTCACAGGGAGAGCACAGGAGAGGAGGTCTGGGGTGGGCCAGCGAGATGGAGGGACAGCTCCCAAAAGGTCTTGAGGTGACGATAAGGATGCTGGACTTTCCTCTGAGTGAAATGGAGTGGACGAGTGACCAGATCTGATTTGCATTGAAGAACACATTATGACAATATTCCAGGTGAGAAACTTCCATGGATGGCTGAGCGGGGTGGGGGGCAGCACTGAAAAGTAGGGAGCCACGGTCAGATTCTAAATGTATCTTGAAGGCAGAACCAAGATGATTTGCTGTTGGGTTGGATGTAAGATGTGATGGAAAGGGCACATCAAGGATGACTCCAGGGTGATTAGAAGAATTGAATAGCCATTTTCTGAGATGCAAGACTGCAAGAGGAGCAAGTTTAAGAAGAAAACCCAGAGTACGGTTTGGAAATCTTGTTGGGTTGGGAGGAGGCTTAAAAACCAACACCTCAATTCCAATTTCTGGTTTGAAACCAAAGGTTTCTAGGGTCAAGCAAAGAGATCTACCATCACCTTTCTTACTAAAGATGTTTGGAGAATATGGCTTCGTTGTGAAAGCCAGTTGGGCTGGTTCTTTCTCTCTCTCTCTCTCTCTCTCTCTGTGTGTGTGTGTGTGTGTGTGTGTGTGTGTCTGTCTGTCTGTCTGTCTGCCTCTACCTTCTAGTCCAGACCTTAGAAGAGCACACCCAAGGAAAAGTCTAAATCTAAGGGAAGACACACTTCCCCAGTATTGCTGCCTTGTACAGATCCAAGGCAGAGAGGGAAGAAAAGAAGTGGATTTCCAGGCTTCGCAACATTTTATTAGATTCGTTTGACTCACTCTAGGAAATCCAGGGCCATTGGTTATGGGAAGAAGCCATAAGCACTAGGGCCAGAGGCCAGGAACATTACTGCAGTAGGCCTCTTGACATGGACAGATGAAGAACTGGGAAATAAGTTTTGTTTCCTAAGTTTGAAATGACCATCACACACCTAAGTGCAACATATTTACAGATTTTGTTTAGCCAATCTGATTCTGTCTTTTAAAAATAGTGAGTTTGTTTACATAGATCATAAGTATTGAAATTTTAATTTCTATATTTTGTTATTTCTGTTTATTATGCTTTTATCTGCCCCTTTCATTTTCTCTTCTCTATATTAAATTGGCCAAGTTTTATTTCTTTTTTTAACCTCCAATGATCTGGAAGTTTTATTTTTTAGTGTTACATTTGACAACCCACAAACCTCACTAACAAATATCTCTGATCATCAGAGAAATGCAAATCAAAACCACAATGAGATATCATCTCATACCAGTCAGAATGGCTATTATTAAAAAGTCAAAAAATAACAGATGCTGGCAAGGTTGAGGAGAAAAAGCAATGCTTTTACACTGTTGGTGGGAGTGTAAATTAGTTCAACCATTGTGGAAGACAGTGTGGCAGTTTCTCAAAGATCTAGAAGCAGAAATACTATTTGACCCAGCAATCTCATTATTGGGCATATACCCAAAGAAATATAAATCATTCTATTATAAATATACATGCATGCATATGTTCGTTGCAGCACTATTCACAATAGCTATCAACCTAAATGTGCATCAGTGATAGACTGAATAAAGAAAATGTGGTACATATACGACATGGAATACTATGCAGCCATAAAACAGAACGAGATAATGTCCTTTGTAGGGACATGGATGGAGTTAGAAGCCATTATCCTCAGCAAACTATTACCTGAACAGAAAACCAAACACCATGTGTTCTCACTTATAAGTGGGAGCCGAATGATGAGAACACATGGACACATAGTGGGGAAAAACACACACTGGGACCTTTTGGTGGGGGTTGGGAGAGAGAGAGCATCAGAAAGAATAGCTAATGGATGCTGGGCTTAATACCTAGGTGATGGGATGATCTATGCAGCAAAACACCATGGCACACATTTACCTGTGTAACAAACCTGCACATCCTGCACATATACCCCTGAACTTAAAATAAAATTTGAAGAAGAAAAAAGAAAACAAAATCTAATCAGTAGCTCAATTCTAGTCACAATCGCTGCAAGAAACTTTTAACTTTGATTATCTGTCTCTGATCTTATATATTATTACTGCCAGCAATTTCCCTCTGTCTTTTCCCCATAATCTGGATCTGTTATTCTTATTTTTGTGGTTCTGTATATTTATTATTTGGTTAGATTTCCCATACACTTGTCTTTTCCCCGCACCTCACTATTGGTTTTTGCAGCTCACTTAACTTCCTTCTTCCTGAAATATATTCTTCAGAAGATTTTTTTAAGTCTGCCTGAAAATATCTTTATTTTTCCTTTGTTCTTGAATGATAGGTTAGCTATGCAGCATGACAGTTATTTTCTCTCAATACTTTGGCAGTTCTAGTGCTTTTGGTTTTTACTTTTGCTATTGAGGAGTGAACCATCAATCTAGTTGACAATTAGATTAATCTGATTTTTTTTTTTTTTTTCCTGAGACAAGGTCTCTCTCTATCGCCCAGGTTTTGAGTGCAGTTGTATGATCTCGGCTCACTGCAGCCTCCACCTCCTGGGTTCCAGTGATACTCTCGCCTCAGCCTCTCAGGTAGCTGGGATTACAGACACATGCCACCATGCCTGGCTAATTTTTGTATTTTTAGTAGAGACCGGGTTTCACCATTTTGGCCAGGCTGGTCTCGAACTCCTGACCTCAGGTGATCTACTCACCTCAGCCTCACAAAGTGTTAGGATTACAGTCATGAGCCACTGTGCCCAGCCTCATCTGTTCTTTTCTATGCTTTTTAAGATTTCGGGGGTTTATTTGTTCTAATCTTCAATTTCACTCTGGTATATCAAAGTTTACTTTCACTTTTATTCACTCTGCTTGATATTCTCTGGATTTTCTAATGTACACATTCATATCTCTCATCAATTCTGGAAAACTATTAGCCATATTTTTTCCAAGTATCATTTCTTCTCCCACTGTTACTATCTTCTCTTTCTGCTCTCTCCTCTTGACATATGTTGGAGCATCCTGTTCCTTTCCTCCAGGCCTATTCATCTGTTTCTTATTTCCTATCATTTTATCACTCTTTGCCACATTTTTCATTCCTTCAAACCAATCTTCCAGTTCACGAATTGTCTCCCTAATTGGCCTTAAATACTAATGAGTCCTAAAATTATGTATCAGACAATTGTCACTGAAGTCAGACATTGCCTCTGAACTTGAATCTCCCATAACCAGCAGTTAACCCGACATCTCTACTTGGACATGTAATTAGCATATCAAACTTTTATGTCCAGAAATAAACTCTTGAACTTCCCTATACACCCTGGCTCCTCCCACAGTCTTTCTTCTCTCATTAAATGGCAACTCCAACTTTCTAATTGCTCAGGCCAAAAACACGGAGTAGTTGTACATTTAAGTCTTAATTCATCTTGAGTTAATTTTTGTATATAGTGAGAAATAGGAGTCCAGTTTCATTCTTCTGCATATGGCCAGCCAGTTATCCCAGCACCTAGAAAACCCCATAGTCAACTTTGTCAAAGATCAGATGGTTGTAGATGTGCAGCTTTATTTCTGGGTTCTCCATCCTGTTCCATTGGTCTGTGTGCCTGTTTTGTACTAGTGCGATGCTGTTTTGATTACAGTAGCCTTGTAGCATAGTTTAAACTTGGGTAGTGTGATACCTCCAGCTTTGTTCTTTTCACTTGGAATTGCTTTGTCTATTTGGGCTCTTTCTTGGTGACATATGAATTATAGAATCGTTTTTTTCTAATTCTGTGAAAAATGACACTACTAGTTCGATAGGAATAGTGTTGAATCTTTAGATTGCTTTGGGCAGTATGGCCATTTAATGATGATTCTTCCAATCCATGAGCATGGGACATTTTCTATTTGTTTGTATCATCTATGATTTCTTTCAGTAGCATTTTGTAGTTCTCCTTGTGGAGATCTCTTATATCTTTGGTTAGATATATTTCCAGGTTTGTGTGTGTGTGTTTGTGGCTATTATAAATGGGATTGCATTCTTAATTTGGGTCTCAGGTTGAACGTTATTGGGGTGTAGAAATGCTGATTTTTGTACATTTATTTTTATATCCTGGATCTTTACTGAAGTTGGGTCTGTTCCGGGTTTTATCTTCTGACTCAGACTAGGGAGGTTGTATGTTTTCAGGAATTTGCCCATTTCCTCTAGATTTTCTAGTTTGTTAGAGGTGTTCATAATAATCTGAGAATCTTTTATATTTCTGTAGGATCAGTTCTAATTTAACCTTTGTTGCTTCTGATTGTGCTTATTTGGATCTCCTCCCATTTTTTCTTTGTAAATCTAGATAGCAATCTATCAATCTTATTTATCCTTTCAAAAAAGCCAGCTTTTGTTTTTGTTGATTCTTTGTATTACTTTTTGTGTCTCAATTTTGGTCAGTTCTACCCTGATTTTAGTTTTTCTTTTCTTCTGCTAGCTTTGCAGTTAGTTTGTTCTTGTTTTTCTAGTTCCTTCAGGTGCAATGTTACATTGTTAATTTGAGATCTTTCTAACTTCTTCATGTAGGTG
Source organism: Pan troglodytes (assembly GCF_028858775.2). Taxonomy (NCBI): domain Eukaryota; kingdom Metazoa; phylum Chordata; class Mammalia; order Primates; family Hominidae; genus Pan; species Pan troglodytes. The sequence goes on along the minus strand of NC_072412.2, from coordinate 106,597,897 downwards.
TTTATCGCTATAAACTTTCCCCTTAACACTGCTTTAGCTGCATCCCAGAGATTTTGATATGTTGTGTCTGTGTTTTCATTTATGTCAGAGTTCTTAAATTTCTGTCTTAATTTTACTGTTTACCCAAAAGTCATTCAAGAGCAGGTTGTTTAATTTCTATGTAATTGTGTGGTTTTGAGAGATCTTCTTGTTATTTATTTATTTATTTATTTGAGATGGAGTCTCGCTCTGTTGCCCAGGCTGGAGTGCAGTGGCGCGATCTCGGCTCACTGCAAGCTCTGCCTCCCAGGTTCACGCCATTCTCCTGCCTCAGCCTCCCGAGTATCTGGGACTACAGGTGTCTGCCATCACACCTGGCTAATTTTTTTGTATTTTTAGTAGAGACGGGGTTTCACCATGTTAGCCAGGATGGTCTCAATCTCCTGACCTCGTGATCCACCTGCCTTGGCCTCCCAAAGTGCTGGGACTACAGGCGTGAGCCACCGTGCCCGATCTTATTTGTATTTTTATTCCACCGTGGTCTGAATGTATGGTTGATATGATTTCAATTTTTTGAATTTATTGAGACTTGCTTTACAACTGAGCGTGTGGTCAATCAGAGTATGTTCCCTGTGCAGATAAGGATAATATGTATTCTGTGGTTGATGGATAGAGTGTTCTGTAGATGTCTATTAGGTTCAATTGGTCAAGTGTCAAATTTAAGTCCAGAATTTCTTTGTTAGTTGTTTGCCTCAATGATCTAATACTGTCAGAGGGTGTTCAAGTCCCTCACTATTATTGTGTGGCTAAGTCTTCTTATAGATCTAGAAGTACTTGTTTTATGAACTTGGGTGCTCCAATGTTGGATGTGTATATATTTACAATACTTATGTCATCTTGTTGGATTGAACCCTTTATCATTCTGTAGTGCCATTATTTGTCCTCCTTCTAACTGTTGTTAAAGTCTATTTTACCTGATATAAGAATAACAACCCCTGCTCTTTTTTGTTTTCTGTTTGCATGATCTTCCTCCAGCCTTGAGTCTATGAGTGTTGTTATGTGTGAGATGGGTTTCTTAAATACAGCAGATGAATGGGTGGTGGTGGTGGTGTTTTTTTTAACACAACTTGCCACTCTGTACATTTTAAATGGGCATTAAGACCATTTACATTCAAGGTTAATATTGATATGTGAGGCTTTGATCTTATCATGAAGTTGCTAGTTAGCTGTTTTGTAGTTTCTTTTGTGTGTTGCTTCAAAGGGTCTGTGGATTATGTTGTTCCTTCATCTCCATGTTTAGAATTGCCTTAAGGATCTCTTGCAAGGCTGGTCTAATGGTAGTAAATTCCCTTAGTGATTGTTTTTCTGAGAAAGATTTTATTTCTCTTTTGCTTATGAAACTTAGTTTCGTTGGGTATGAAATTCTTGTTTGGAGTTTTTTTTTTTTTTTTTTTTTTTTTTCCTTAAAGATGCTGAAAATAGGTCCTCAATCTCTTCTGGCTTATAGGGTTTCTGCTGAGAAGTCTGCTGTTAGCCCGATGGGGTTCCCTTTGTACATAATCTGACCTTTTTCTCTAGCTGCCTTTAAGACTTTTTCTTTAGCATTGACTTTAGACAATCTGGTGACTACATTCCTTGGTGATGTTCAGATTTTTATAGTATCTGGCAGGTGTATTTGGAGGTATATTTCTAGCCAAAAAAATTCAAGAATACTCTTCTGGGCTTATACCTCCACCTCCACCCTGTCTTTTCCAGGGTTGTTGCTAATTCTTTCACATAATGCCAGTTCTTTAGGCTTTAAGAAAAGCCAGTCAGCATCTGCACTGTCTTCTCTCTTCCTTAGTACTGTCACAACCCATAGAGGCCACCTCCCAGAGATGTTGGTATTTCACTGAATTGGCACATTAACATTCCTTTTCAACTTCACCATGCATTCACAGAAATTTGCTTTCTCTGGATCAAAGTGGGGAGAGATTCTGGGTTTTTTTATTATTATATTACATTTATGTTTTAAACAGTATTCATTCCACAACTAACTTCTTTAAAAAACCAAGTAATTAATTCTTAGCCAAGAATAACCAAGTAGTTAATTCTTAGATTCTTTTCTTACTCCTAAAGTTATTACAGAATGGCACACAAGACCTGAGGAAACCTGGAAAAGTATCAGTTTGTCTTTAAATTATCTTTTTCAGATGTGTAGAAAATATATGGGAACTGAATAAAGAAAGAGCTGAGAGCTGGATAAAGAAATAGTTGAGAATAGCAGAGTGACTAAGAAACGTTCTTCAAGCTTGGCTCTTATTTTTTTTTTTTTTTTAGACAGAGTCTCCTATGTTGTCCAAAGCTCAGCACTATTGACTTTTGTGCTGGCTAATTCTGTATTGCAGATGTTTAGCAGTATCCCTGGCATCTACCCATGAGATGCCAGTAGCACCCACACACACCAGTTGTGATGACCAAACATATCTCCAGATGTGGCCAAATGCCCCCTGGGAAGGGTAAGGGTTGATCATCCCATTGAGAATCACTGGTCTAGAGGTTCAAATTCCATTTTCACCACTTACAATCTGAATGATATTATCCAATATCCATTCTTTCTATTCTTACTAATAGAACCCCAAATTGGATCAGGTTTGCTATATGCCCAGCTAAAAACATTAACATAGTTCTGCCTATTGAGACATAAGCTGAAGTTTTCTGGAAGGCTTTTGTTGATCTGATCTAGGCGACACTCCTTTTTCTTTCACCCTCCCCTTTCTCTTTGCCTGAAATGCCAACACAGTGAATGGAGCAGTAGCAGTCACAATGTGCCCATGAAGACCAAGCCATGCACTGAAAATGAGAGTGTAGGAAGGTGGAAGGAAGCTAATACAAAGGCCAGCAAATCCAGCTTGCCTGTTTTTATACAGCCTACAAAAGGAATAGCTTTTACATGTTTTAATGGTTACAGGAAATTTTTAAAATGTATAATATTTTATGACATAAAAATAACATGAAATTTGTATTTCATTGTCCATAAATAAAGTTTTATTGGTACACAGTCATTTGTTTACATATGATCTGTGCTGCTTTTGTGCCCTAAAGGCAGAATTTAGTAATTGCAGCAGAGATGGTACAGCCCACAAAGCCTAAAATACTCTCTGACCTTTAACAAAGTTTATCAACTCAGACAGAATAACATCCTTGACAACTCAACTCCAGACTTTTTGTTGTGTGAGAAAAATAAGCTATTGGCTTACATAATCCACTATTTTTCAGCTTTATGTCACTTGCAGCCAAAGGCAGTCTAATTGGTGCACAGCTAAATGAGATTTGATGAACTGGAAGAACCAAGGGCAGCATAATGAGGACACTGTCTAGAGGACATTCTGCAGACGTCAGGACATCTAATTTATTTCCCTATAATTTCCCAGGAAGTTTAAAGCTTTTCTTGGAATAGACTGTGTCTATAAAACCGGAAAGGAGGGAAGAAATGAAAACTTTGAAGAATAAATCTTTATAGGACTCAGCAGACAAATAGGTGCACAAAGCAGAGAAGGTACAGTAAAATAATAATACCTTAGTGTATTAGTTATTTATTGCTGTGGAACAAATACTCCTAAGCAACAACACTTTCATCTCACATATCCTGAAATTCAGGAAGCTGGGCATGGTTTAGGACTTGCATTTACTGAATCACAGTGACAGTAGATTGTAGCCATCTCAAGGCTCAATAGGAGCCACTTCCACACTCACTCACAAGGTTGTTGCCAGAATTCAGTTCTTTGCAAGCTGTTGGGCTGAGACCCTCTGTTCCTTACAGCTATCAGCCAGAGGCTGCCCTCAGCACCTTGCCACGTGGCCTCTCTGTAGGGCAGCTGGCGATGTGGCAGTGGCTTCACCAGAGTGGGCAAGTGAGGATTTGAAAAGGAGTGTGTCCCAGATAGAAGTCACAGTCTTGCACAACATCATCCAGAAATGACATCCCAGCACTTCTGCTGTATTCTGTTCATTAAAAGTGAGTCACATTAAAAGTGAATCCCCACTTGAAGGGAGGAGATTAAGCAAAGGTGTGGGTACCAGGACGTAGGGTCATCAGGCACCTGTCAGAATCTCCCTACTACACCCAACAAAGTGTTCAAATTCATGGATTATTTTCACCTGGATTACTTTTGCTGCTAATCTTGGGACCTTTTCTGAAAAGCAAAGGAAGTGGACCCAGGCCCATGACCAAATCTTTCAAATGTCATCCCTGTGTAAAGATTTGTGCCCTAAATAGGAGGTTCCTGCTCCCACCTCGCTCCAACTGACACATAACCATCTCCACCCTCTCTGCTCTTGTCTTGGGAGTCCCTTATGTTAGCCAAACAACAAGAGAACAATTCTAACCCTGTCACCTAGAATCTAGGTATTTTTGGAAAAGTGTTTCCCATAAGTAGTTTACCCTTTATCTTTTGTCTTAAAAGTGTTTGTTGCTTTTGCCACGATGTGAGTTCAGAAATGCAGGCTGGCTTGTTCGTGAGTACCTACCTGCCAGTAAAGGCAAACAAGGCTCCCTTGGCTTAGATCTTCTTGTCCTGCGGTCTTTCCCACTCTCCCTCACTTTCCTCCTTAGCCTTCCTCCTCCAAAAGAGGGCTCCCTCACTTCACATTCTCTTCTCCCAGTGGGAAGTGCTTTCTGAAACAAAGAAGCCCTTGCCTAGCCCTAAGACGGCTCGAGTGGCCACTTCTGACCAAATAGGCTTCAAGTTGGTGCTACAACTAAGCACCGAGGGTCTGTGAATTAGACCCTTTAGCATGTGCAGCGCTGCTTTGATCTTGGCAGACAACAGCCCTCATCTGAATGCCCCCTACCTCTTCTTCTAAGCGGACACTTCAGCCTCCCTTTGCTGAGACAAACCAAAGACTTAATCAAACTCCTGAAATGAGTCCCAGGGAGTTAGAAACATGGAATCTTGCCCTGTCTATTTTGCAAATTTAAAGACACTGGGCTTCCAAAGAGCTGATACTTGAGGGTCTTTTAAATGCCTAGAATACTAAACGGGCTGGGGGTTTTCTGTCCTTAGGCTAAACCAGCTGAAATAAGAAAGAAATATAAAATACTTTATTTTCACCTTTTGGACAGATCCATTTTTTATTTAAAAAGCAATAAATCAACAGATTCAAATAAAAAATGGTGAGTTCATGTCCTTTGTAGGGACATGGATGAAGCTGGAAACCATCATTCTCAGCAAACTATCGCAAGGACAAAAAACCAGACACCGCATGTTCTCACTCATAGGTGGGAATTGAACAATGAGAACGCATGGACACAGGAAGGGGAACATCACATACCAGGGCCTGTTGTGGGGTGGGGGGAGGGGGAAGGGATAGCATTAGGAGATATACCTAATGTTAAATGACGAGTTAATGGGTGCAGCACACCAACATGGCACATGTATACATATGTAACTAACCTGCACGTTGTGCACATGTGCCCTAGAACTTAAAGTATAATTAAAAAAAGGAAAATATGCATAAGTTTATACATATCCAATAATTACACTCAGTTGTTTGCAGAGCTTTTTACTTAATTCATCTTTTTCTTTTCTTTAAATGCAACACAGTGGGAGACCTTTCCTGCCTGGCCATTCAGAAGCAGGTCACAGGGGCAGCCACCAGTAGACCAGCTTGCATGAGGATGCCACTGCCCCTGGGAAAAACAGAAACAGTGAAAAAGATTTTGAGGACTGATGGGATTAAGACTTTCTGCAGGGCAATAATGCAGACACAAGTTTTACCCCCAAATCTCTGAAAGAGGCAACCCAGGAGGGAAGAAGGCATTGCATTTCCTGGCACTCATCCTCAGGTGCGGGTTTATGATCAGCAAGGATTGAGGCTTATTAATATGAAAGTGAAGGAAGCCAGCCAGCTATTCTCTGCAAGGAAGGAAGGAAAGGGTCTATTTAAAATAAAATCATCATAAAAATGAAGAAACAAATGAAAGACTGAATGTACAAATGCACAGTGCCTGGACCATATAATAAGAATAGAACTATCACCCTAAATCTGTAGCAGCCTGCTTAGGAAACCAAGCCCATTATGTATGATAAACAGCCCAGGAAGACAGCCTGCTAAAGCCAGACTTGCAGGAAGCCAGTCTGCTATCTCTAGTGATAACCCAGGAAGCTAAACAATAACTTCTGTAACAAAAGACCCAAAATGTTCAGGACTTAATTAATAATTGTATTAGTCAGGATTCTCCAAAGAAACAAGACCAATAAGATGTGTGTTTATACATATATATATATACACACACACATATATTACATATATGTATACATATATATTACATATATATACATATATATTACATATATACATATATATTACATATATATATACATATATATTACATATACATGTATGCCTGTACATACATACATATATATGTGGAAATTTATTATGGAAATTGACTCATGCCATTATGCAGATTATGCAGGCTGAGTAGTCCCAAGATATGCCATCTGCAACCTGGGGAACCAGGAAAGCTGGTTGTAGTGGTTGTATAATTCAGTCCAAAGCTGAAGGCCTAAGAACCACGGGAGCCTGCCCCACCTGCCAACTGCTGGAGTAAGTCCTGGAGTCCAAAGGCCTGAGAACCAGAAGCTCTGATGTTTAAGGGCAGGAAAAGATGGATGTCCCAGAAGAGAGAACTTCCTGTGCCCTTTTGTTCTATTTGGGCTGTCAAGGAATCAGATGAGGCCCATGTGGGTGAGGGTAATCTTCTTTACTCAGTCATCTCATTCAAATGCTAATCTCTTCCAGAAAAACCCTCACAGACACACCCAGAAATAATTGATTACAAGCTATCTGGGCACCTCTTAGCCCAGTCAAGTTGACATATAAAATTAACCATCACAGTAACTGACAGCCTCCCTACTTTTTGTGACTGCTTCTAATTTAGGACTAACCAGAGAAAGCCAACTATGGCCCCAACCAATCAGACAGGCTTCCGTGCTCCAAATTGGCCACCCTGGGCTTCCCCTGGCCAACAGCTTCCAATAAGGGGCACACCTGAAGCCATCCCTTTTGCCCACTGTAAAGCTCTCTCGCTCCTCTGCCTACCTTTGAGTCTCTGCCAAATGAAAGTGATGGTGGCCAACTCCTTTGCTATGGCAAGCGCTGAATAAATCACCTTTGCTTTTCTCATATGAGTGGCATTCAATTTTTTCTACATGGGCAACCTAAAAGGACTAAAGTATATTTCAGGAGTCTAGTTTTTAAAATCTCCAGGAAGACAACCTCCAGGGTGAGACCTTGGGTAGAAAACAATGTCACTCTCACTGTCACTGTAATCCATCCTTTTCTGTGTCCCCCAATCCTGAGTCAGCCTCAGAAGGAAACCGAAATCAATTTAGCTCCATGAGTTCAAGTGCTGATTCCTCAGCTCGAGTTAGCTTCAAGCTTTTCAGGCATCTTTGGCAAGTCTCAAAACTCCTTAGCCCCTCTTGTAACAATTCTTTTTGAGCTCTGAACATTAATTTACATGGTGTATGTACTTTATTCATTTATCCTTGTTTTCATGTGTTTCTTTAGTATATTCTTGTAGGTTTATTTTTCCTCTCCAGTTAGAGACCTCATCAACCTTTATCTATGCCTATTATCCGCACCCAATACCTTTAAAAGTGCTTCACACATGGAAGCCTTCTGGTCACTAAAGTTAACTGACTTTTAGAAATCACGTGTCTTAAAAAGATTTGAAATAAATGACTCTTGCAAATATTAATATATAGACCTTTGTTTGTTTTAACAAAGGTGAATCTAAAATTGCTTGCCACTATGAATCAAATATAATTTCAGTACACATTAAATATAGGCATATACTTGTTCTATGTTTTAGGTAAGGAAGAACTAGCTAAAGATATAACAGATAAAATGCTAAATCTTAGTGGCTTCAGAGAATAGATGTGTATTGTGTTCACAAACAGGTTATTCCCTAATAGAGGGCAGATCTCCAGTGACTCAGGGACCCAGGCTCCTTCTGGCTCACAGCTTCATCATCTCCAATGCCACGTTCCTCAGGTTACTACGCTTGTCTGCATCAAGTCAGAGGGGAAAAACCATGGGGGGCCATATTGTGCAGCTTTTATGAGCCAAGCCAAGAGGTGTGAACACGACTGTTAGCACATTCCATCAGTCAGATCTCAGTCACGTGGCCACACCTCACCACAATAGGGCTGGAAAATGATCTAACTCTGGGCTCAGAGGGAAGAGAAAATGGCTTTGGTTAAGAGCTAACCAGTTTCTTTCACACCTATCAAGGAAAAAAAAAAAATCTCTGCTGTAAAGACCTTACAAATACCACTCCCCTAACCCAAATGACTGGCTTAGTCACTGGAAAATGTGCACAGACTAAGCTCTAAATTGGATTCTTCATATATCAAAGGGTACAGTAAAGCTCTTGACAGCCCCTGCTTCTCAAACATGAAGGACAGCTCACAAGGACAACAGCAACAACAGAAAGCCCTGCCACTTCTCCCTGCCTTTTTAAGAGAGCACTGTGCTTTAATTTTATTGCTTCTAGAAGCATTGCAGCTTCTCATGAGCCAGTGAACTAGCTAATTGGCTACAGCAAGGACTGTATCTTGGAAGGTGGCACTTAATAAAACAAATATTAAGAAACTATGATTCTCTGGAGTATGAGCTTTCAAGGGTGAAGGGTATATCATGGGTCAACATGATACAACACCTGACAGTTAAGGATGGGGAGGAAATGACATCTTAGAAAGGGAGAAACTCAGTGGGAATGCTTAGGTTTGTCTCATATTGAGAGTATTAAAACCATAAGCTCCTATATAGCTGGTTTTTTCTTTTGGCTGCAATTAAAATATGAAGAGCTGGTTTCTTTGACGTTCTGTGTCTGCCCTTTTTTCCCATTTTTATATATACAGCCTAAGCAAAACTGACAAAAAAAGTAATCGAGATTTCGGTTCTAATGCAGATCTTGATTTATTTTGACTTATTCACAGGGTCTAGTAAAATGATCCATGCCTTCCTACAGAAATGAGATGTCAAGATGCAAACAATGCTGCCTCCCTCCAACAAGCAGCCACAGCCCGCCCCACAGCCATCTCATACTGGCATCCCTCAAGGGCAGTCAAGATCTCAGCCCCTTCATCAGACTGACACCTGCCAACCTTTTTGTCCATTTCTGTAGGAGTCAAAGTTGTTGAAGGCCATGCTGAACTTGAATTTTCCCTGAAGTTCAGCAGAAAAGTAAGATCTACTTGCAGGTGATTCTTGCCGAAAAATGAGTCATAGACTAAAAATAGTGCAGCAATTTTTTTAATGAGAAAATGAACAAGATACGTGAACATGGCTCAGATATACCCATCTGTTTTCAATTGTAGTTGGCGGCAAGTCAGCTCTCAATTTTCCGCTTGCTGTGCTTTCTAACACAGCTCCCCGTGCGTCTGCCAATGACCAAAATGCACAGCAACCCTAGGTAATCTTGCTCTACCTCTTTCCCCTTCCCAGACCACAGAACATCCAGTTGAATTGCAACATTATTAGGGCAGATATTTACATATTTATAATCTTTTTAAAAGTATGCATATGTTATCTTTTTCTTGCATTCATCTCTTATTATTTGCTATCTTGTATTGCCAATGCCTCGTCTCTCCTCCATTAACACTGATAAATTGCAGTTGATTATAGTTTAGTTCCTTTTCTCGTGAGTTAAATGCAGTAAAATGAGCAGAAAAGTAGCAAACAAGGCCTCAGGGTGACATCAACACCCTATAATAGCTTATTTTTACCTCTAATATTTTCACAGATGATTCTGCCTGAAATTCTCCAATTTGGGGTAATGATGCTGAAAGTGTGTAATATAAGAATTTGGAGTATAAGCAAACAGCTGATGATGATGATGATGTTGACAGAAGGGTTATGTTTGGATAAAAAAACAGCTCTGCATGAAAGGATGGTCAGGGCAAATAACCCAAGAGCTAAGCTGAATCTTGATTCAGTGCTTCCATTAGTAAAAAGAATATGTTTGAAGCTTACCTTTTACAAAATAAAGAGAGCATATCTGACAGTGTATTTAGAAATGAGGGACCTGGCATCTAGTTTAAGAAAACCATTCTATTCACAGGTCTCTGGTGGCACAGGGATCTTGTACTTGGAGTAATCAACCTTTGTAGAACCTCTTTTTTGATGCTGGAATATTAGGCCTGCTGTCTTGAACCTCTTGGAGCTAATGGGATGTCCAGCTGTAACTCCATATCTATATAACCCTGAGGACTGCTATGCAGCTGCTATGGAACATGAGGGGCTCATCTCTGTACTGAAAAAAAAATTGCCCCAAGCTTTTGTTTCCTAAGGCACTTTTTGTAGAGAAATTATGGCCACGATGACATGCTTACTCTAGGATAGAGGGAGTGAGACAATTAAAATTTAGAAAAGACCTGAAGTCTACACCAAGTGGCATCTCTCCCCTCCCCTGCAGAGACAGAACATGGTACCCACTGACCTCAACCCTTAATCCCTTGGGCCCTCTCTAAGTCTCCAATTTTACACGTCCCACTGTACGTCAGTGAATTCCTGCCAAACAGTTTTGGAGACTGTGCGGGGTTATCATGTACAGGTCCTTCACAACACCCTGATGCCTCACCCCTTAGAGCTTTACTTATGCCCAGCATTGTCTGGGCACCCCTCCTGATTACTTTCCTTCAGTTTCACCCTGAACTCCAAAGCACTGCACCATAAAACCACAATGGCATTCATAATGGAGCCCCCTAGCCATTCAGGCAAAACTTTCATTCCTATCTTATCACACAGATAAGTCCTCTGAGAACATTTCTGTTAATCCCTCTTGCTTCTCAACTCCCACTTCCACACTCACCTCCTATACTTTAATATCCCAAATAGACTTAGACACATATGAGAGCCTCAGTATCTTTCTTCCCATCCCTGCCATTTCTAAGGAGAGAATTTGATCCTCTTCTAATGCCCCACACTTTCTACCTTTGCGCTGATCCCATCCTCACACCTTCTCTGGGACTTGGCTGCACCATTCCTCCTCACCCATACTTTGAACTTCTCCCGCCTTGATCCCTTTCTGCTCTTGAGTAATTCCTTGCATTAAATCAAAAGGAACAAAGTGAAATGAGCTAAAACCTCTTTCCCTGGCCCACCTATGCTTAAGTTCCTTTTTAAAAAATTCCTCCTACTGAGCTAGACACAAACTCTCATATGTCCTCCCCCATCCCACCAACAAAATTTATAGTTTTCTTCTCTGCAGAAATTATCTGTCAAACACCAACAATTTTTAAAACTTTTCCAAGGTCAGATTATCAGAATATTACATCTTACTGAATATCATGACTTACTGAATTTTGATTGCTTTTTAAAATTTGTACTGAAAAGCAATATGCATAAGTAAAACCTGCAATGAATGTGCACAAACTGAACACATCTTTGAACCAGCACCCAGACCAAGAAACAGAAAATTACCAGAATTCTGGGCTTCCTGCTCATCATATACAGTGAAACTAAGTAGTTTAGAATGGATGAGGCTAGGCTGTGAGAGAGAATAGAATCATGAGGCTAGAAACGTGTATTGAAGGGCTTCTATATCTTGCTAAGAAGCAACTGAAGCAATAAATCAAGAAATCCATGAACGTATTGGGGTAGTGCTGTCTAATTTACTAAAGAGATGGTGTCTGAATATAGGATTCTATTTTAGTACCCAAACTAAGACAGCCATATGTCCTGGCTTTTCCTTGAGTCCACTGATTTAAAATATTTTGCCTTATCAAACCATGTGTCAGAACACAGCCCAACTTAGGGTCAGGAAAATTTTGTTACCATAACCTCATTCCATCCCACACACCATATTGTTTTTCCAAAAAACGGTACCATTTTTTCTGGTTGGTATCCTATACAGAAAATAATTTGATTTGTAGGCTTGCAAATCACAGTTATAAATATTCAAATGCACAGCTCCAATTAAAACAAGAGCCAAAAGCCTGTGCTACAGGCAATGAAAATATTCTTCCCATAGCTACATTTACTTTATTAACAGGCTGTAGCCTAAATGCCTAAGGAAAAAATTGTTATAGGCTTGTTATCTTGCTTCTAATTGAGTGATTTTCTTTCTTCTTTTCATTTACTGAAGTATTATGGACTTGGCTACTATAATGTATGAAACTGTAGTTACTTTGACCAATTCAGACCTAGCTCTCATACATTTAAGGGCTTCACATGACTCAGTCCCTGCTGGGAGTCAAATGCCAGGAAACCCAATTCAATCCAAAGGAATTTAAGAGGGATTCCAAATTTTAGGTTTACCTATGAAGAATTAGCAGTTCCAATTCACAACCCCCAACAGCAACACTTCTTAAAGTTCCTGCCCCCATTTGCAGCTCCCTCTCCTGCAGTGGCCCCAGCACCTCTCTCTTGCCAATCCCTTGACATTCTTCTTCTCTCCCCAGCCCTACATCTTTATCAAGATTGTTGCTGTTCTTGGCTTTATTTATTCTTGTCTAGAAGCATTTGGCAAGGAGCCATTCTAAATAAGTTTAGCCTAATAAGGTTTTCTTTTTAAAAACAATTTTTAAATAATTCTTTATAAAATACATTACATACTTATATATTAAATCTTGTACACAAGTACAGGAGAAAGAGACCTGGGGAAAGGCGAACAGGTTTAGTGAATATATGATAATACCTATGAGAGCAGATTTTCAGAATGAGAAGAGAGATTTTTAAAGATTCTGAAACAAATGGGAAATAGGAAATAAAGGAAAGTTAGTCATGCCTAAACTTAAGATTAAGTAAGCTCCAAGTGGTTCCAGGTTTAAACATTAGCAGGAAGATAAAAAGAAGTCACTCACTGAGACATAAGACAGAGAAGATTCCTTTTTTCATGGAATGAAAATTCATAGGATAATTGTAGAACAAGAGGAAGCAGCAAGATAGGAGAAAGGCATAAACGATATTCAAAGCAGCTATGAGTAGGTGAGACTTTTACATTCTCATAGCAGCATGTCTCATAGCAACAGACATACAACCTGTATGTCCATTCCGTGAAGTTCCTCTTCAACCCTCTGCCATTTCTATCAGCAAATTCTATCAATTCTACTGACTTTCCCATTTTTGTCAATGTTTCTACCACTTCCTCAATCACGGTTGTTAAAAACTTTATAGTTTACTTTTTCAACAAGTCCTGCCAACACGTCTTTCAAAGTGGTTCTCAAATGTAGCTCTTTTCTTATTCCCAAGTATCACTCCCAATTTTGATCTCTTCATACATTACTTCTGGTTACTCCAATAGCTTTTTTTTCTTTACTACTTTGTTGCTAATTTTTTAGTAAGTTTTTACTTTCTTTTACTAATTTATGAAGACATATGTTACATAACAAGAACTGAACATATTTTAAACGTATCATTTGATAAATTTTGACACATCCACCCAAGAGATAAATCAATCAAGACATTGAACAGTTCCATCACCCTGCCCTGGAAATTTTCATAATGTGTCCTTTGCAATCAGTTCTTCCCTTTCTGACCCCATGATCTCCAGGCAACCAAGGACCTGCTTTCTGCCACTATACATAAGTTTTCACCTTCTGCAATTTTATCTAAATGGGACCCCATAATATGTACTCAGCGTAATGATTTTAAGATGTATCCATGTTGCTGCATGTACTGATTTTTACATCATTTTGTTGCTCGGTGATATCCCCTTATATGGATAGACGTATTTGTTTTCCAATTTACTGTCCATGAACACACAGATTGTATGTCCATTGCAATGAGCCATGCTGCTATGAGAATGTAAGAGTCTTTGTATGAACATGGCTTTCATTTCTCCTGGGTGAATACCAAGGAGTGGAAGAGGCTTGAATTATGTATTGGTGTAGGTTTAACTTTTTAAGAAACCGCTAAAATCTTTTCAGCTTGGCTGTTCCCTTGTACATTCCCACAACACTGTAGGAACATTCCAGTTTCTACATCCTCACCAACACTGGGTCTTTTTCCTAACAGCCATCTTATTGAGTATACAGGGGTACTTCATCACGGTTTCCACTGAGATGTCCCTGATGGTTAACAATGTTGAGCATCGTCTTTCCTGCTTACCAGTCATTCCTACATCTTCTCCTGTGAAGTGTCTCTTCAAATCTTTTTCCCATTTTGCTTGTTGTTGTTTTATTTTCCAGTTTAAGGGGTTTTTGTTTTGTTTTTTGTATTCTACATGCAAGTCTTTTGTTTGATGTATGTGTTGCAAATATTTTATCCCAGGCCATAGCTTCATCATTGCCACTGGGCTCAGTAAATCTTTGCCCTTCTATCTTGAGTTATTCAAGTAGGTGAATATTTAGTCACAATAATTACTGGAATAATGCAAAGAAAGCATAGAGCCTTTTACCAAACTTGCAGGGAGCCCTGAATGGTTTTAAATCTAAACAGCATTTCCAGTACTTTTACGGATCAACATACGCTTTCTGGAGCTTTGGTAGAAGCGCTGTTGGAAAGAACATCGTTTTCCATTAGGCTATGATAATACCACTTTTTATCAGATAGCAGAGGTAATACTATGCTATTGAACGTGTGGGTAGACATGAAAGATCTAGCAGATGGTTTTGACTCAGCTGTTGTCACTGTGTGGGTTCCCCTGTGAGGAGGTAACTGTGATGGGTGGAAGGTGAAGGTGTGTTGATAGCTTATGCGAGACTCTTCAAAAGGCAAATAGGCTAGAAATTCACCTGCACCCAGAAAGAAAGGAAACAAAATAACAACCACCAAAAAAGCCACAACTGGGTAAGGCAGTCTAGCCTCCGAACACACACACACACACACACACACACACACACACACACGAAGATGGGGAGTAAAGATACAAAGAGAAATAAACTGCAATCTGCTGCTTTCTTTTTTTCTACTGAAATAATGTATGTCCTACTGAGAATTTCTGTATTCTGCATATTAAGATACATATGCTTCCTTTGAATTCTCAAAAAGCTAGGGAAAAAATATCCAAGATGAAAATCTCAGGGAGATGAGAGACAAAACCAGTAGTCAATGAGATAACGCCCAGAAGAGCTCCCCACGAAGGCAAAGCGAATGAAGTCAAACACACTTTTTAAAATAGTGACTTAGACTTGCTTAGACATTTTTTGGTCTATCTGATCACTTGTTTACTTGGTGCTCTGGGGTAAGCAAGGTAGGTGGATGTTGGAATGGAAAAACCATGGGCTTTGGCATCAGACGGACCTGGATTCCAATCCTGGACATAAATATTTGAATGACTGTGAATTTGGTTACGTTTCTTAATTTAGTCATTCAGAAATGGAAGATAAACAATATCTATTTTATAGAATTATTAAGAATATTAAATGAAATCAAATGTGCTCATTTTTAAAAACAGGTATCAGAACAAAGTACACACTCATTAAATTCCAGACATTCTTTCTACTCCGACTTCTACTTACCCTTAATAAGAATGTTGTTTGGAAATTCCAGGCCTTTTTTGAATATATTAATTCTTCAAGTTGCACTGTGGTAAGCGAGAGAGGCTTGGCCAGCAAAAGCCACATTCCATAAGACTGTAGGGATTATCTAATTTTATGCATCCATACTTTTGCCTGGGCATCCAAGAAATGCTGAGCTAAAAGTAATGTCATAGTGTGTCTGGAATTGGTGGGTTCTTGGTCTCACTGACTTCAAGAATGAAGCCGCGGACCCTCGCGGTGAGTGTTACAGCTCTTAAGGTGGCGCATCTGGAGTTTGTTCCTTCTGATGTTCGGATGTGTTCGGAGTTTCTTCCTTCTGAGGGGTTCGTGGTCTCGCTGGCTCAGGAGTGAAGCTGCAGACCTTCACAGTGAGTGTTACAGCTCTTAAGGCGGCACGTCTGGAGTTGTTCTTCCTCCCGGTGGACTCGTGGTCTCGCTGGCTTCAGGAGTGAAGCTGCAGACCTTCGCGGTAAGTGTTACAGCTCATAAAAGCAGTGTAGACCCAGAGTGAGCAGCAGTTAAGATTTACTGCAAAGAGCAAAAGAACAAAGCTACCACAGTGTGGAACGGGACCCCAGCGGGTTCCCACTGCTGGCTCGGGCAGCCTGCTTTTATTCTCTTATCCGGCCCCACCCACATCCTGCTGATTGGTAGAGCCAAGTGGTCTGTTTTTGATAGGGCGCTGATTGGTGCGTTTACAGTCCCTGAGCTAGACACAAAGGTTCTCCACTTCCCCACCAGATTAGATAGATACAGAGTGTGGACACAAAGGTTCTCCAAGGCCCCACCAAAGTAGCTAGATACAGAGTGTGGATTGGTGCATTCACAAACCCTGAGCTAGACACAGGGTGTTGATTGGTGTGTTTACAAACCTTGAGCTAGATACAGAGTGCTGACTGGTATATTTACAATCCCTGGGCTAGACATAAAGGTTCTCCACGTCCCCACCAGATTCAGGAGCCCAGCTGGCTTCACCCAGTGGATCCCGCACCAGGGCTGCAGGTGGAGCTGCGTGCCAGTCCCGCGCCGCACACCCACACTCCTCGGCCCTTGGGTGGTCGATGGGACTGGGCGCCGTGGAGCAGGGGGCGGCGCTCGTCGGGGAGGCTCGGGCCGCACAGGAGCCCATGGAGGGGGTGGGAGGCTCAGGCATGGCAGGCTGCAGGTCCGGAGCCCTGCCCCGCGGGAAGGCAGCTAAGGCCCGGTGAGAAATTGAGCGTAGCGCCGGTGGGCTGGCACTGCTGGGGGACCCAGTATATCCTCCGCAGCCGCTGGCCTGGATGATAAGTCCCTCATTGCCCGGGCCGGCAGCGCCGGCCGGCTGCTTCGAGCGCGGGGCCCGCCAAGCCCACGCCCACCCGGAACTCCAGCTGGCCCGCAAGCGTCGCACGCAGCCCAGGTTCCCGCTCGCGCCTCTCCCTCCACACTTCCCTGCAAGCTGAGGGAGCCGGCTCCGGCCTTGGCCAGCCGAGAAAGGGGCTCCCACAGTGCAGCGGTGGGCTGAAGGGCTCCTCAAGTGCTGCCAAAGTGGGAGCCCAGGCAGAGGAGGCGCCGAGAGCGAGTGAGGGCTGTGAGGACTGCAGCACGCTGTCGCCTCTCAATAGGAAATAAAGAAGCTTGGGGTTTTGGTCCATCCTTTCAGTTTTTAAAAGTTTTGCTAATATGCCAGCAACAAACTAAATACTTTAATTTTCACAACAACCCGAGGATATAGGTACAATTGTTTACATGTTTTAGTTTACATGTAAGAGACAGGGACTAAGAGAGGTTAATTTTCCTAGAGGTCCCTGACTTCAAATCCTGTTGTTTATAATATGACCTCTACTACATAGCTTTTAATTTCTGACTTCTATTTTTAAAGAGTTATTATTTCATCTTTTACTCTGTGCTGCTCAATTCCTTTTAGGAAGTGAAAATGATATCAATTATAAATAAATGTTTCCAAGACAAATCAAAGATAGAAAACACAGGTAGGCAATTGATGAACTAGGCCTGGACATCAAATGCACTTACATGAAAATACAACCTATGGAAACAATTGTCAGTCAAATGCCTAATATGTACTGCCACAAGCTATGTTATTTATGGAAAACGATATGGCACCTATTTTCTATCCAAAATAGCATGTAGGGCTCCTATGAGATACCTAAGAATGAGATTTTTAAAAAGGAGAAACTTGAGAAGTGAAATATATATACAAAGTCTGAAAAGACTGGAAATAGCTCTCAGATTCTGTCCCCTGAATATGACAGTATCTAGAAGGGCCATCTGCCTTATCCATCTTCTTACTTGGCTGGTGACAAAAATGATATCATCTCATTTTTTCTGCTTAAGACCCTGATCCCTTCTAAAATAAAAATAGTCCTGGGAGGGCTAACAAAGTTCTATCTGTCATTGAGAACGTGATGATGATGACATTCCATCTCTCAGAACACAGCAGGCAGAAATAGGCATGAGACACCAAGTGACTCAATTTAGAGACAGGAAAGAGCCAGTTCTCAATTTTGCCTGGAGTAAGCTCAGAGATACCTCTGCCCTGTTTGAGCTGACATTCTTCAATCCTTAGGCCTTCTATGAAAATAAGTCAATGTTTTTAGAAAGCTAAAGTCCTCTTATTCGCACAGCAAAGTGCTGCCAATAACCTTAGTTGTGAGTAAGATGAACACAGTGATTTGCCTTTTTTCTATTGTGACATATTATTAGATGTTTTGCAGATTGACTGGAAAGGGCAATTCTACAGTAGTGGCCACAGATGTTATTGCATCCAGTTATTCTGCTACATTTGGCTCAAAAAAAAAAATGTCACTAAATGGCAACATAAATGCACTTCAGCAGATTTGTTTAGAGTAAGTTTTAGGTGGATTTCCCACAAATCCACCTATGATTGAAAAAGGAGAAACAATTGAAAGATAATACATTGAAGTACATTACAGGAATAAAATAATTGGAGCATAGCTTCAAGAACTTTCACAACTGACAAGTAGACCCATAAGTAAGAAAAATCACTGTTTGTTGTTTTAAGTCACTGAGAAATAGTGCAGTTGTTACACAGTGTTACTGGAAAACAATAGAAAGAATCAAGAAAACCAAAAATTGGTTATTTGAAAAGATCAACAAAATTGACAAACTTTTAACTAGACTGACTAAGGAGAGATGAAACTAACTAAAACCATAAATTAAGGCAAGAATATTACTACCAACTTTATAGAAATTAAAATAAGAGAATAATATGAACAATTATATGCTGTGATAAGTATGTGTATATATGTGTGCATGTATATGTTTGTATATACATATATGTGTGTTTATGTGTGTATGTGTATATGTGTGTATATATGTGTGGATGTATGTGTATATTTGTATATACACACATATGTGTATGTATGTACGTTTTTGCATATATGTGTGTATATATACACATACACGTCTGTATATACATACATATGTGTATGTGAATATGCACACACATATACACGTACATGCACACATATATACACACATACACATGCACATATATACACACATACACACACATATACACACACGCACATATATATGTATTATATATATAATATATATGTGCGTGTGTGTATATATATGTTTCACCCATGGTTCCTGGCTCATAACTCTCATAGCCCTTGTTATAATAAATAGAATCTCTTTCTCTTACCTTCTAGCAGAAAGGGTCTTGCCTTATACCCCGAAGGAAGGAATGCTACACAGAGAGGCCAAAACGAATCTGGACAGGTCTTGCTAGGTTTAGAGCATGGCTTTTTTGTCCAATCACATTTTGACATGGTTGCCCATGCTTCAATCATGCCTACATAATGAAGCTTCTATAAAAACTCAAAAGGACTGGGTTCAGAGAGTTTCTGAATAGCTGAACACATGGAGGTTCCTAGAGGGTGATGCACCCAGAGAGGGCATATAAGCTCCCCACCTATTCTCTCTTACCTCACTCTATGCATCTCTTTATCTGCATCCTTTGTAACAGCCTTTATAATAAAAGGGTAAACATAAGTGTTTCCCTGAGTTCTGTGAGCTGCCCCAGCAAATTCATCTACTCCAAAAAGGAGATCATAGGAATCCAAACTTGAATTCAGTCAGTCAGAAGTTCTGGAGACTTAGACTTGCAATTGGTGTCTGATGGGGCCTGAGGTTTTGGGGACTGAGCCCTCAACCTGTGAGAGACCTGACAATATCTCCAGGTAGATAGTGATGAAATTGAATTGGAGGACACCCAGTTGATGTCTGCTGCAGAATCAATTGCTCACTTGGTGGTGGGGAGAACCCCACCCCCTACATTTGATCACAGAAGTATTATTCTGTGTTGATGATTATTGTGGTATGAGAGCAGACGAAAAGCAGTTTGAGTTTTTTCCAAATATATGCCAACAAATTAAATCTAGATGAAGTGGGCAAATTCTTAGAAACACAAATTACCAAAATAGACTCAAAAAGAAATAGGAACCCTCAATAGACCTATAACAAAGAACAGATTGAATCAGTAATCAAAAACCTTCAGAGAAAGGCAAATCCAGGACCAGACAATTTCACTAGTGAAGACTATCAAATATTTAAAAAGGAATGAACACCAGTACTAGTCAAGCTCTTCCAAAAGAATGACAAGGAAGGAATACTTCTTAAAACATTTTATGAGGCCAACATTCCCTGATACCAAAGCCATACAGAGAAACCACTAGAAAACTATAGACCACTGTCTCTTATTAATATAGATGCAAAATCCTCAACAAAATACTAGCAAACAAAATCCAACATAACATTAAAAGAATTACACACCATGACCAAGTGGGATTTATCTCAGGAATGCAAAGATGGTTCAACATTTAAAAAATCAATACACTATATTAATAGAACTTCAAACAAAGTGAAAAAACCACATGGTGATCTTAACAGATACAGAATATGCACTTTACAAAATGCTGCACCCTTTTATGATAAAAGCACTCACCAAATTAGGACTAGAAGAGAGCTTCCTTAACGTGATAAATGGTATATGTGAAAAACCCACGCTACCATTATACTCAAAGGTGAAAAAATGAAAGATTAGGATTAGGAAAAAGAAAAGAATACCCACTTTTGCCACTGCTATTAAACATTGTACTGGAAATCTTAGCCAAGCATTTAGGCAAGAAAAAGAAATAAAAGTCATCCAAGTTGGAAATAAAGAAATAAAGCTATCTATATTTTCAAATGACATATTCTATATATAGAAAATTACAAATACACACACACAACACACAAACTACTAATGCTAATAAATGGGCTGGGCAGGGTGGCTCACGCCTGTAATCCCAGCACTTTGGGAGGCTGATGCGGTTGGATCACCTGAGGTCAGGAGTTTGAGACCAGCCTGGCCAACATGTTGAAACCCTATCTCTACTAAAAATATAAAAACTAGCTGGGTGTGGTGGTGGGCACCTGCAATCCCAGCTACTCGGGAGGCTGAGGCAGGAGAATCACTTGAACCCAGGAGACAGAGGTTACGGTGAGCTGACACAATGCCACTGCACTCCAGCCTCAATGACAGAGTAAGACTCCACCTCAGAAAATAGATAGATAGATTGATAGATAGATAAAAATAAGCAAAGTTGCAGGGTACAAGAACAACATATAAAATCAGCTATCTTTTTGTACACCAGTAATAAACAATCTGACAAAAATATTAAGTGAACAATTCCATTTACATTAACATCCAAAGAATAAAACACCTGGACATAAATTTAACCAAGGAAGTGAAAGGCTTGACCACTGAGACCTATAGGATATTGTTGAAAGAAATCAAAGACAATATTAAGAGAAGACAGCCCATGTTAATGGATTGAAAGCTTTAATATTGTTAAGATGGAAATACTCCCCAAAAGGATTGACAGATTCAATATAATCCCATTCAAAATTCTAATGGCTTTTATTGCAGAAATAGAAAATATGATCCTCAAATTCACATGAAATTGTAAGGCACCCTGAATAGCCAAAATAATCCTCAAAAAGAAGAATAAAGATGAAGGACTCATACATCTCAATTTCAAAATTTACTGCAAAATTTACAGTAATCAAAATAGTGTGGTACTTTCATGAGGATAGACATATAAACCAACAGAACTGCAGTCCAGAAATAAAACCAATATCTATGGCCAATTGATTTTTGACAATGCTTCCAAGAC
The DNA here is from genome assembly GCF_028858775.2 of Pan troglodytes. NCBI lineage: Eukaryota > Metazoa > Chordata > Mammalia > Primates > Hominidae > Pan > Pan troglodytes. The sequence continues at coordinate 106,576,257 of NC_072412.2, read as the reverse complement.
CATTCAATGGGGAAAGAATAGTCTCTTCAATAAATGGTGCTTTGGCAACTGCATAACCACTTGCAAAAGAATAAAGTTGAACCCCTACCTCATACATAAAAAGTAATTCCAAATGGATCAGAAACCCAAATATAAGAGCTAAAACTATAAAACTCTCAGGAGAAAATGTAGAGTAAATCTTCACAATTTGGCAATAGATTCTTGGATATGACACCAAAAACAACAAAAAGAAAAAAATAGATAAATGGGACTTTATCTACATTAAAAAAAATAAAATTGACACTTTCAAGAAAATGATAGACAACCTACAAAATGAGATAAAACATCTGCGAATCATATACCTGATTAGGGCCTAGTATCCAAAATATTGAAAGAACACTTTCAACAAAAGACAAAAATTCCAATTAAAAAATGGGCAATGAATTACTGGGTGTATATGCAAAGGATTATAAATCATTCTACTATAAAGACACATGCACACGTATGTTTACTGCCGCACTATTTACAATAGCAAAGACTTGCAAGCAACCCAAATGCCCATCAATGATAGAATGCATAAAGAAAATGTGGGTTCCAAGATGGCCGAATAGGAACAGCTCCAGTCTACAGCTCCCAGCGTGAACGACACAGAAGTTGGGTGATTTCTGCGTTTCCAACTGAGATACCGGGTTCATCTCACTGGGACTTCTCAGACAGTGGGTGCAGGACAGTCAGTGCAGCCCACCGAGCGTGAGCTGAAGCATGGCGAGGCATCACCTCACCCGGGAATCGCAAGGGGTCAGGGAATTCCCATTCCTAGCCAACGGAAGCTGTGACAGACGGCAACTGGAAAATCGGGTAACTCCCACCCTAATACTGTGCTTGTTTAACAGTCTTAGCAAACAGCACACCAGGAGATTATATCCCGCACCTGGCTCGGAGGGTCTCACGCCCATGGAGACTCACTCATTGCTAGCACAGCAGTCTGAGATCAAACTGCAAGGCAGCAGTGAGGCTGGGGGAGGGGCACCCACCATTGCTGAGGCTTGAGTAGGTAAACAAAGCAGCTGGGAAGCTCGAATTGGGTGGAGCCCACTGCAGCTCAAGGAGGGCTGCCTGCCTCTGTAGACTCCACCTCTGGGGGCAGGGCATAGCCGAACAAAAGGCAGCAGAAACCTCTGCAGACTTAAATGTCCCTGTCTGACAGCTTGGAAGACAGTAGTGGTTCTCCCAGCACGGAGTTTGAGATCTGAGAACAGTCAGATTGCCTCCTCAAGTGGGTCCATGACCGCCAAGTAGCCTAACTGGGAGGCACCACCCAATAGGGGCAGACTGACACCTCACATGGCAGGTACTCCTCTGAGATGAAGCTTCCAGAGGAACGATCAGGCAGCAATATTTGCTGCTCAGCAGTATTCGCTGTTCTGCAACCTCCACTGCTGATACCCAGGCAAACAGGGTCTGAAGTGGACCTCCAGCAAACTCCAACAGACCTGCAGCTGAGGGTCCTGTCTGTTAGAAGGAAAACTAACAAACAGAAAGGACATCCACACCAAAACCCCATCTGTACATCACCATCATCAAAGACCAAAGGTAGATAAAACCACCAAGAAAGGGAAAAAACAACAGAAAAGCTGAAAATCCTAAAAATCAGAGCGCCTCTCCCCCTCCAAAGGAACACAGCTCTTCACCAGCAACGAAACAAAGCTGGACAGAGAATGACTTTAACAAGTTGAGGGAAGGCTTCAGATGATCAAACTTCTCCGAGCTAAAGGAGGAATTTCGAACCCATCACAAAGAAGCTAAAAACCTTGAAAAAAGATTAGATGAATGGCTAACTGGAATAACCAATGAAGAGAAGGCCTTAAATGACTTCATGGAACTGAAAACCATGGCACGAGAACTACGTGACAAAGGCACAAGCTTCAGTAGCCGATTCGATCAAGTGGAAGAAAGGGTATCAGTGATTGAAGATCAAATTAATGAAATGAAGTAAGAAGAGAAGTTTAGAGAAAAAAGAGTAAAAAGAAACAAATCCTCCAAGAAATATGGGACTATGTGAAAAGACCAAATCTACGTCTGACTGGTGTACCTGAAAGTGACGGGAGAATGGAACCAAGTTGGAAAACACTCTGCAGGATATTATCCAGGAGAACTTCCCCAACCTAGCAAAGCAGGCCAACATTCAAATTCAGGAAATACAGAGAACACCACAAAGATACTCCCTGAGAAGAGCAACTGCAAGACACATAATTGTCAAATTCACCAAAGTTGAAATGAAGGAAAAAATGCTAAGGGCAGCCAGAGAGAAAGGTTGGGTTACCCATCAGAAACTTCCAAAGGGAAGCCCACCAGACTGACAGTGGTTCTCTCAGCAGAAACTCTACAAGCCAGAAGAGAGTGGGGGCCAATATTCAACATTCTTAAAGAAAAGAATTTTCAACCCAGAATTTCATATCCAGCCAAACTAAGCTTCATAAGTGAAAGACAAATAAAATCCTTTACAGACAAGCAAATGCTGAGAGATTTTGTCACCACCAGGCCTGACCTCAAGAGCTCCTGAAGGAAGCACTAAACATGGAAAGGAACAACCGGTACCAACCACTGCAAAAACCTGCCACACTGTAAAGACCATCAAGGCTAGGAAGAAACTGCATCAACTAACGAGCAAAATAACCAGCTAATATCATAATGACAGGATCAAATTCACACATAACAATATTAACCTTAAATGTAAATGGGCTAAATGCTCCAATTAAAAGACACAGACTGGCAAATTGGATAAAGAGTCAAGAACCATCAGTGTGCTGTATTCAGGAGACCCATCTCACGTGCAGAGACACACATAGGCTCAAAATAAAGGGATGGAGGAAGATCTACCAAGCAAATGGAAAACAAAAAAAGGCAGGGGTTGCAATCCTAGTCTCTGATAAAACAGACTTTAAACCAACAAAGATCAAAAGAGACAAAGAAGGCCATTACATAATGGTAAAGGGATCAATTCAACAAGAAGAGCTAACTATCCTAAATATATATGCACCCAATACAGGAGCACCCAGATTCATAAAGCAAGTCTTTAGAGACCTACAAAGAGACTTAGACTCCCACACAATAATAATAGGAGACTTTAACACCCCACGTCAACATTAGACAGATCAACGAGACAGAAAGTTAACAAGGATATCCAGGAATTGAATTCAGCTCTGCACCAAGCAGACCTAATAGACATCTACAGAACTCTCCACCCCAAATTAACAGAATATACATTCTCTCAGCACCACATCACACTTATTCGAAAATTGACCACATAGTTGGAAGTAAAGCACTGCTCAGCAAATATCAAAGACCAGAAATTATAATAAACTGTCTCTCAGACCACAGTGCAATCAAACTAGAACTCAGGATTAAGAAATTCACTCAAAACCGCTCAACTACATGGAAACTGAGCAACCTGATCATGAATGACTACTGGGTGCATAGCGAAATGAAGGCAGAAATAAAGATGTTCTTTGAAACCAATGAGAACAAAGACACAACATACCAGAATCTCTGGGACACATTTAAAGCACTGTGCAGAGGGAAATTTGTAGCACTAAATGCCCACAAGAGAAAGTGGGAAAGATCCAAAATTGAAACCCTAACATCACAATTAAAAGAACTAGAGAAGCAAGAGCAAACACATTCAAAAGCCAGTAGAAGGCAAGAAATAACTAAGATCAGAGCAGAACTGAAGGAGATAGAGACTCAAAAACCTTTCAAAAAATCAATGAATCCAGGAGCTGGATTTTTGAAAAGATCAACAAAATTGATAGACCGCTAGCAAGAATAATAAAGAAGAAAAGAGAGAAGAATCAAATAGACACAATAAAAAATGATAAAGGGGATATCACCACTGATCCCACTGACATACAAACTACCATCAGATAATACTATAAACATCTCTACACAAATAAACTAGAAAATCTAGAAGAAAGGGATAAATTCCTGGACACATACACCCTCCCAAGACTAAACCAGGAAGAAGTTGAAACCCTGAATAGACCAATAACAGGCTCTGAAATTGAGGCAATAATTAATAGCCTGCCAACCAAAAAAGTCCAGGACCAGACGGGTTCACAGCCGAATTCTACCAGAGGTACAAGTTGGAGCTGGTACCATTCCTTCTGAAACTATTCCAATCAATAGAAAAAGAGGGAATCCTCCCTAACTCATTTTATGAGGCCAGCATCATCCTGATACCAAAGCCTGGCAGAGACACAACAAAAAAAGAGAATTTTAGACCAATATCCTTGATGAACATCAATGCAAAAATCCTCAATAAAACACTGGCAAACCAAATCCAGCAGCACATCAAAAAGCTTATCCACCATGATCAAGTGGGCTTCATCCCTGGGATGCAAGGCTGGTTCAATATACGCAAATCAATAAACGTAATCCAGCATATAAACAGAATCAAAGACAAAAACCACGTGATTATCTCAATAGAGGCAGAAAAGGCCTTTGACAAAATTCAACAGCCCTTCATGCTAAAAACTCTCAATAAATTAGGTATTGATGAGACGTATCTCAAAATAATAAGAGCTATTTATGACAAACCCACAGCCAATATCATACTGAATGGGCAAAAACTGGAAGCATTCACTTTGAAAACTGGCACAAGACAGGGATGCCCTCTCTCACCACTCCTATTCAACATAGTGTTGGAAGTTCTGGCCAGGGCAATCAGGCAGGAGAAAGAAATAAAGGGTATTCAATTAGGACAAGAGGACATCAAATTGTCCCTGTTTGCAGATGACATGATTGTATATTTAGAAAACCCCATTGTCTCAGCCCAAAATCTCCTTAAGCTGATAAGCCACTTCAGCAAAGTCTCAGGATACAAAATCAATGTGCAAAAATCACAAGCATTCTTATACACCAATAACAGACAAACAGAGAGCCAAATCATGAGTGAACTCCCATTCACAATCGCTTCAAAGAGAATAAAATACCTAGGAATCCAACTTACAAGGGATGTGAAGGGCCTCTTCAAGGAGAACTACAAACCACTGCTCAAGGAAATAAAAGAGGACACAAACAAATGGAAGAACATTCCATGCCCATGGATAGGAAGAAACAACATCGTGAAAATGGCCATAGTGCCCGAGGTAATTTAGAGATTCAATGACATCCCCATCAAGCTACCAATGACTTTTTTCACAGAATTGGAAAAAAACTACCTTAAAGTTCATATGGAACCAAAAAAGAGCCCGCATCGCCAAGACAATCCTAAGCCAAAAGAACAAAGCTGGAGGCATCACGCTACCTGACTTCAAACTCTACTACAAGGCTACAGTAACCAAAACAGCATGGTACTGGTACCAAAACAGAGATACAGACCAATGGAACAGAACAGAGCCCTCAGAAATAATACCACACATCTACAACCATCTGATCTTTGACAAACCTGACAAAAACAAGAAATGGGGAATATTTAACAAATGGTGCTGGGAAAACTGGCTAGCCATATGTAGAAAGCTGAAACTGGATCCCTTCCTTACACCTTATACAAAAATTAATTCAAGATGGATTAAAGACTTACATGTTAGACCTAAAACCATAAAAACCCTAGAAGAAAACCGAGGCAATACCATTCAGGACATAGGCATGGGCAAGGACTTCATGTCTAAAACACCAAAAGCAATGGCAACAAAAGCCAAAATTGACAAATGGGGCCTAATTAAACTAAAGAGCTTCTGCAAAGCAAAAGAAACTACCATCAGAGTCAATAGGCAACCTACGGAATGGGAGAAAATTTTTGCAATCTACTCATCTGACAAAGGGCTAATATCCAGAATCTACAAAGAACTCAAACAAATTTACAAGAAAAAAACAAACAACCCCATCAACAAGTGGGAAAGGGATATGAACAGACACTTCTCAAAAGAAGACATTTATGCAGCCAACAGACACATGAAAAAATGCTCATCATCACTGGCCATCAGACAAATGCAAATCAAAACCACAGTGAGATACCATCTCACACCAGTTAGAATGGCGATCATTAAAAAGTCAGGAAACAACAGGTGCTGGAGAGGATGTGGAGAAATAGGAACACTTTTACACTGTTGGTGGGACTGCAAACTAGTTCAACCATTGTGGAAGACAGTGTGGCTATTCCTCAAGGATCTAGAACTAGAAATACCATTTGACCCAGCCATCCCATTACTGGGTATATACCCAAAGGATTATAAATCATGCTGCTATAAAGACATGCACACGTATGTTCATTGAGGCACTATTCACAATAGCAAAGACTTGGAACCAACCCAAATGTCCATCACTGATAGACTGGATTAAGAAAATGTGGCACATATACACCATGGAATACTATGCAGCCATAAAAAATGATGAGTCCATGTCCTTTTTAGGGACATGGATGAAGCTGGAAACCATCTTTCTCAGCAAACTATCGCAAGGACAAAAAACCAAACACCGCATGTTCTCACTCATAGGTGGGAATTGAACAATGAGAACACTTGGACACAGGAAGGGGAACATCACACACCGGGGCCTGTCGTGGGGTGGGGGGAGGTGGGAGGGATAGCATTAGGAGACATACCTAATGTAAATGATGAGTTAATGGGTGCAGCACACCAACATGGCACATGTATACATATGTAACAAACCTGCATGTTGTGCACATGTACCCTAGAACTTAAAGTATAATTAAAAAAAAAAAGAAAATGTGGCACATATACACCATGGAATACTACGCAGCCATAAAAAAGAATGAGTTCATGTCCTTTGCAGGGACATGGATGAAGCTGGAAACCATCATTCTCAGCAAACTAACACAGGAACAGAAAACCAAACATCACATGTTCTCACTCATAAGTGGGAGCTGAACAATGAGAACACACGGACACAGGGGAGGGGAACATCACACACCAGGGCCTGTCAGGGGGTGGGGGGCAAGGGTAAGGATAGCATTAGGAGAAATACCTATTGTAGATGACGGGTTCATGGGTGCAGCAAACCACCATGGCACATGTATACCTATATAACAAATCTGCACACTCTGTACATGTATCCCAGAACTTAAAGTATAATACTTTAAAAAATGGGCAATGGACATGAACATACATTTCATGTACAAATAACCAAAAAGCCCACAAAAGGTTAATCAACTTAATTGGTCATTAAGGAAATGCAAATCAAAACATAATGAGATACCACTTCACCCACATTGGAATAGCTATAATAGACAAATAAATAAATAAATAAATAAAGGAAATAACAAGTGCTGCCAAAGATGTAGAGAAACAGGCACCTTCATGCATTGCTGGTGGTAATGTGAAACGGTGCAGCCACTGGAAAACAGCTTGGCAACTCCTCAAAATGTTAAACATAGAATTATCTTATGATCCAGCAATTCTACTTCTAGGTATATATCTAAAAGAAATGAAAACATATGAACACCAAACATGAATGTTTATAGCAGCATTTATCGTAACAGCCGAAAGGTAGGAACTACCCAAATGTCCATCATTGGATGAATGGATAAACAAATTGTGCCATATACATACAATGGAATATTATTCAGCCATAAAAAGGAACAAAATACTGCTACATGCTACAAGTTGGATGAATCTGGAAACGATTATGAATTGCTCACTTTAAAATGGTAAACTGTATGTTGTGTGAATTTCACCTCAATAAATATGGTCATATCATTACAGAGATGAAGATAGCTGGTAAACAGTGGTTGCTTCTAGAGACTAGGAGTTGGAGTGGGGGAGAGATTCCCAGTAGGGAACTATCACTTCCTATTTTAAGTCTTTGCATATATTTGTTGATTGATTTCCATATTTCCATATTTTTATTTTAACTCTGTGCATGTATTACTTCAGTGAAAAAAGTTTTAATTATTTTTAAAAGACAAGTGTTCCAGGATGCTGGAAGTACTGGCAGTTCTCTGTGGATCCTCAGGAAACACCTGAGAATGAGCCCTTCTTTTACACACATAGAATAACCACTCTCCAGAAATCTCTGCAGAAGTGAAATCCAAGGTTGGCATTTGGCAGGCAGGGGAATGTAAATGCCAGATTGTGAGCTGGAATTCAAGAGGTTGCTGAAATGAGATCCCCGAAGCTTTTGTCCCATGGTGACCACCCAGCTCCAGCTGCTGAATTCATCATGTCATCATCCTCACTGTGAGTCTGGATTCCTTCCTGATGTTCCATTAGGTGTCCTCTTGTAGTGTCTTTTGAGCCTGTTCCAAAACTCATCTCAACACTTTCTGGATAATAAACTACACATCCAATCCATCAGCAAGACTTGCCAATTTTACTTCCAGAATATGTGTCCAGTGGGCTCTGTTTTCACCATCTTCACTATCAATTCTTACCACCACTGCCACCACAAAACCAAATTGTTTATATTGGGACAAGTGCAGAAGCCCCTAAGCACTGCCCCTCCATCCACACTTACCTCCAGCTCAGTCTCCGTTCACCAACCACAGTGATGCTTTAATAAAATCGTTATGTCACACTCTTGCTTGAAACCTTTCAATGGATCCCTCTTACTCTTCAAATATTCCCAAATTCTACCCGTAGCTGACAAGGCCCCACATTATTTGGCCCTCTCCAGTTTATTGTCTTTCTCTTTCTTGGCCTTCTCTTTTTTTCCTACTCACCCCAGGACCATCACACACGCTCTTCAACCCTCCAGGATGCAGAGCATCCCACAAACACCCACCCCATTCTCCCCTGGCTGACTCCTTCATGTCCTAGGTGGAAAGGCACAAGGTGTGGAGATGCTAGCCCCCACCCCAACCAGCTCAGGTTTCCTGCTGTTCAATCTACTGCTTTTCCTTAGTAACAGCCTGATATTAATTAGATCGTATTTAATTATTAGTCTGATTTCTCTCTCTTACACTAGACTATACACTCCATGAATAAGGGTAAGGACTGAGGCCATTTGTGAACTACTGTTCTTCACCCCTTAACACAGGGTTTGGCACATAGTAGATGCATCAGACATGCAACTGAATTAATGAATGCATGAATAAATGAGTAAAGATTATTTCTCTCTCTTGAGGAAAAAGACATTTGTGGTTGAATGTCTACTACATTTACAAGTTAAATTAAAATTTTTATTTATAAGCTGCTTATAAATCTTAACCAGGATGAATAAAGGCATATATCGCAATGCCTAAAGGTAGGAAACTCATTAAAAATGAGGAAGAACACTTTAAAATAGGACTCTCACAATTGTGTGCACCAGTGCATCTGTTCCAATTACAAATCACCAGTTTGAGAAAGTGGCAAGTAATTCTGATGCAAGTATTTTTAATAAAGAACTTACTCAAAAATGTTAAAACCCAAGGTAACAATACTTCTGGACTTCAGAGCACAGTGACATCATTAACGCAAGGTTAGGTCACAAAGCCCGCAGTGAGTTGCGGTGTGATTTTAAATAATTCAAGGGGCTGCTGTATGATTCTGGTTGGTCACTCATAATGCTACACATGTAAAGCAAAGTGGAAAGTTCCCATAGCAATGACTTTTTACCAGGAGCGTTTACCGTTATGGCTCCCTCATCTTTTCGTGGTCTGAATTCTTCCTGATTCAGTCAGACTGCAGCTACATATTAGCCTTAAATTAGAATTTGACAAGAATTTGTGATGCTAACTTTCCAGAGGAGAAATACTGAGCCCTGGGTGTGCAGCCAGGGCACCTCTAGGATGGGGCACAAGCCCACTGTGTCACTCACACCTTCTGCCACGTGTGCCCCTGAACCATGTTATATTTGCATCTTGTACATTTTGGAATGTTTTTATGTCTCCCCAAAGTCAGGAATTAGGAGTTGCAGACCCTCACCTCTCCATATGTGGAGAAACCAATTTTCAGAAGGTTGAAGTGTCTTGTCCACAATATCAAATCCAGTTCTGGAACTAGGACCTTCAGCTTATTCATTTATTAAGCCAATATGTAATGGGTGCCTACTGTTTCCAGGCACTATTCTAAGTTCTCAGGAACACATCAGTTTTTTTTGTTTGTTTGTTTTAAAGACAACTATTTTTGCTTTCATGGAGTTTATGTTCTAGCAGAAAAATATGCAGGTTGTAATTTTATTTTTTGACATATCAAATTATTTTGAATTTTATTTGAATACAGAGTTCCATGGTTAATAAATAAAATTATCTTAATAAATTTTCAATTTTTAGATTCTAGAAATCCTAGATTTTCAATTTATGATGGAGAAGTGCAATAGAATACTTTTTAAATTTTAAATAGGGAGGTCAAGATAGGCCTCCATGAGAAGAAGACATTTGAGTAAAGAGGTGCGAGAATTGCCCTGAGAAGGTCTCTGGAGGCCCACCCAAGCAGAGCCGTAAGGCCCTAGTTCAGACATAATAACTGAGGGGTGGGAATGAGGATTACTGACAGTGAAGTTGGCGGAAAAAGAACCTGCTAGACACATATTTTGGAAGTAGAGCTGACTTGTCTCGCTGATTAACTGGACTGGTGGTTTGCGCTTTCTCCAGAAGGTGTAGAGATGATTTTTGAAACAGGTTCAAGGCACTAGATGGAGACACCTGATGAAACATCACTAATGAATCCGTCTCAGGCCAACATTGAGCTGTTTGATGGCTGAGAAAAAGAAGGAAGACTTTGCTGAGTAGAAAGAGAGAGGGAGAGAGTCTTAATAGGGGAGGCCAAAGAAGGAAGAGGAGCTAAGACTGCAGAGCCTTGTAAGCCACTAGAAACCCTGTGGCTTTTATTCTAAGGGAAATGAGGGGCCAGTAGAGAGTTCTGACAGAGAGATGCATGGTCTGCCCTTGGTGTTCACCAGGCTGCTAGGTTGATGTCAGTCTGTCAAGGACAAGCATGGAATAGGAAATCCAGTGGGAGGCTGCTACAGCAATCCAAGCTTGACATGATGGCGACTTGGACCAACATGTTGGCAATGGAGGTGATGAGAAGTGGTCAGAATTCAGACGTATTTTGTATTATGGAGACAAAGGCAACAGAATGTGCTGATGGGTTGGATGTGAGAGAAAGAGAGGAATCAGGGATAGCCATAACGTTTTTGGCCTGAGCAACTAGAAGCATGGCACTGCCAAGCACCGAGGGGGATAAACTGAGTGGGCAGGTTAGGGAAGGAGGAACAGGAGGTCAGTTTTAGATGAGTTAAGGTTAAGATGCCTGCCTGAGAGATGTCCAGGATACTGTTGGATGTACAAGTCTGGGCTTCTGCAGGCACTTTCCGGCTGAAATGCTAATTCCTGGTACAGTGCTCATCTAAGCTTGCTGTACTTCTCCATAGCCATAGCTTGGATTTCTCCAGATTGAGAAGCACAGTGGTGAAGCTAAATTGTGCTGCTCTCAAATCTGCACTGGCCTTATTTCCGAGAAAAATAACCAGTCATCCTGCATTTCACCTAAGAAGACCTTCAATCAAGGAGACTCCCGCCCATCTTAGTATGGCAGAAACCCAACTGCAGAACTTCAGACACAGTGAGAAATGGAACTTCATACGCTTGCACTGTAATTGAATATGGTTCCATTTCTCCAATATCTATAGTATATTTAATCATTTTCCTACTCTATCAGGAGGATGAAATTTTGTTTTTTATATCCTTGTAAGACAAAATTGTAAAAGTCTGGGTAAGATCAAAAGTAGCTGAGTTGATCCAAAAGAGCCACACTCAATGCATCTAAATAACCTCGTCTTTGGTTAACAAGGAATCGATGCCAGTGGAATGATCATATTTTAAAACTTCCCCTATAAAATGTGACATATGCATCCCCATGTGTCAGCGTAATCTCTGCTGAAAACATTTCAGTGAATGACGAGTTGATTGGCCCCAATTTGAAAAGCATAGTGTATAAAAACATAATTTCAGGGGGCCAACATTATGACAGATTCTATATTCTGCTCATACACAGAACTGGTTTGAACTGTTTTGAGAATTTTGATAGTCTGTAAATGCCTGCAGCCAAGAAACTTGGCCAGATCGGAGAAGGAGGAAACGGAAGGAAGGAAATTCACAACTGTTGGGCAACTATTCTCAGCCAGGCAATGCTTGAGAGAAAATGGCAGGGCAAGGGGACTGATAGATAATCATTGTTTTCACCACCAAAGGAACAGCAGCACAGAGATGAAAAGAACACTGGTTTTGTAAATGCAGACCCCTCGTGCAAATCCCAGCTCTTTCTCTTACTGTGAGATGTCAAATTATGTCACTTATCTGACCCTTGACTTTTACATCTGTGAAAGGAGGGTAACAATAGATGCTTTCTAGGTAGCTATGAAAATTGAACTAGGTTTTATTTGCATACTCTCTCTCACACACATGCACACGATGTGCTTGACTTATTTCTAATGTCATTGTATTACACATGGCATGTTAATAAGGCTCCAATATGATATGGAAGATAACTGAACCACGCAGAAGGTATACACCACGGTTTAGAGGACCAAAGAAAAAATGAAAAATGCAGGTCATTTCTGCTAAGATGCCATACAGGGTATTGTCATTCAACAGCTTAGAGACTTGAAAGAATAAACAAAGCCCAACGCAGGTCTCTGTTTTCTGTCCACTATACATGTCAGCCACGTTGGAGCTCTCTCCTGTGGTCTCCTCATTCATTTTAGTTGAGCGTATCTCAAAACCTATGGCCTCGTCAGTTAAAAGCCACCAAAAGAAATTCTGATTTAAAATGTATAAGGTATATCAGTGAAAAGGTTTCCTGATTATTTGGGGGAGTCGAAGACATAAAAAAAAACTTTGTAAAAATTCCTCTGCAGTTTTCTATCAATAAACACCTTGCCTGGTATTAATGAGAAGCATCCGTAAGAGAAGTCTGCTCTGCAAACTGCTGATTCATAAGGGATTTTAATTCCTTTGTTACTTTTTTTTTTTTTTTTTTGGCCTGCTGTGAAAACAGGAAGGATGAGGACCAATTCCAAATCCTGGATCACAGCAGAAAGTCCAGAAAAATGGATGGCATATGGAGGCTGGGGATTAAGCAGGAAGGTGAGAGGGTAGTGAGAATCAAAACCCTGGAGAGAGAGAGAGGAAGAAAGCCAAAAACAAAGGAAGTTGGCTTGCCGATCCCATCCCAAGGGGACCTTAACTTTCAAATGAGAATGGTGCCTCTGATTTGCTCTTTAAGCAAATATTGATTGGGTTTTTCAGAGTGACTCTAATGTGAGAAATTCTGTGACTCTGCTAGAAGCAAGAGTGGATAGATTGGCACCTTCTCCATTGAATTTGCCATCAAGCCAGATGAAGAAATAAACAATAACAAGTGAGGGGAGGAAAGTCATTGCTCAACTCTTCCTCAATTTTTTTTTTTGCACCAGTCTTCTCTTGCATAACAAAATCATCTCAAGAAACAGCATCTGTTTTGGGGGAATTGAAGAAAGAAACCCAAAATTTGAGACTGCAGCATACTTGCTGAGTATGAAGTGCTTTCATTTGAAAACTCTGATCTACCTACATACTGGGAACCTCCTTGGGAAAGATGGGACACATCTTGTATGGCAAGGAGGACCTCCACTGTGACCCATGCAATGGCATGCACTGAGCAGAGGGACAGCTCAAAGCCACAAGCAGGGACACCACAGAGAGGTGCGCTGCAATAGGATCAAGGTCAAGGATACAGGTCTGTGGTGCTAGGGGCTCCAGCTTAATCCATGACCAGAGAAGGTGTTCAAAACCTGGGCTCTATGCAGTAAGGTCTCTGCCATGTAGCGTGGCCTCAAGCTGCCTCCTGCCTGGAAGAGGGAAGGAAGCACTTAGGCCAACTTTGCTGTGGGCCTTAATGGACAATACTCTTTGTCACTGGTACACTTTTCCTTGGTTTCATCTTCTCCTGACTCTTTTGTCATCAGAGAGTTAAGATTCAAGAGTAAGATCAGGTGTGAACTGAAGGAAAAGAAGTCACATATAGCCTGAGTCCCATGCCAGAGAGACAAGGGTAATCCCTGTGACTCATGTGTCCCAGCCCAGCCACACAGGACTCCCTACACACATGGAGCAATGCCCCATAAGGGGCATGGGAGAGAATCAGGGGGACTTCTCTTGGCAAGGAGGGGAATGTACACTTTTCACTTAGCAAACGAGCTGCATGCACACACACACACACAAGTGTGTATGTGTTTTCGTACTTTCCATATTTTCTACTACAAACATATTATTTTGACATCACAGAACCACAAGTGTTATAAAATGAAGATGAGCACCTAAAACACTTAGACCCTAAGGTACACTGACTTACTCAGCTAACCACACTCAACAATTTTTTGAATTATCACCTCTCCCACTGTTTCTGAGATTTGAACTGTTCAACAAACAAATGCTGCTCACTGTTCACTGTGAAATATTCATTTATTACCACTGGGTTCTGAAGCAGGTACAACCTATCTTCACATTAGCACATCCCTTACTATGGATCCATTGAAAAGCACTACATAGTTGCTTTTGTTTCATCCTACTTAAACCCTCTTAAAGCAAACGTCAAAAATTATTTTGTGAGTTTAAAAATGCACTGATGAGTATATACCCAAAACAATTGAAAACAGTGTTCCCAAGGGAGACAGTTGTACACCCATGTTCACAGAAGCATTGTTCACAATAGCCAAAGGTGGAAGCAACACAAGTGCCTGCTGACAGATGACCCAATAAACAAAATGTGATATATGCACACAATGAGAATTTTTCAACTTTTGAAAGGAAAAAGAATCTGACACATGCTACAACATGGATGAACCTTGCGGACATTATGCTAAGTGAAAAAATCCAGTCACAAAAAAAGACAAACACTGTATGAGTCCACTTGGATGAGGTACCTAGAGTAATCCCATTCACACAGACAGCAAGCAGAATGGTGGTTGCCAGGGCCTAGGGGTAAGGGGGAATCAGAAGTTTTGTATAATGGGTGCAGAGTTTCAGTTTTGCGAGATGAAAAGAGTGCCGGAGATTCATTGCACAACAATGTGAAGGTACTTAACACTACGAAACTGTACGCTCAAAAATGGTTACGATGGTAAATTTTATGTTATGTGTGTTTTACCACAATTAAATTTTTTTTAATTTAAAATGTATCATACAGGGCCAGGTGCAGTGGCTTACACCTGTAGTCCCAGCTACTTGGGAGGCTGAGGTGGGAGAATTGCTTGAGCCCGGGTAGTCGAGGCTGCAGTGAGCCGTGACTGTGTTACCACACTCCAGCCTGGGTGACACAGCAAGACCTCGTCTCAAAAAATAAATAAAAGTAAAAATAAAATGTATTGGGCCGGGCTTGGTGGCTCATGCCTGTAATCCTAGCACTTTGGGAGGCCGAGACGGGTGGATCACAAGATCAGGAGTTCGAGACCATCCTGGCCAACATGGTGAAACCTCGTCTCTACTAAAAATACAAAAATTAGCCAGGCGTGGTGGCACATGCCTGTAATCCCAGCTACTTGGGAGGCTGAGACAGGAGAATCACTTGCACCCGGGAGGCGGAGGTTGCAGTGAGCCAAGATCACGCCATTGCACTCCAGCCCGGAAAACAAGAGCAAGACTCTGTCTTAAAAAAATAATAATAAATAAATAAAATATATCATACAATCTATCATTCTATTAAATGAAAAAGACTATAGGAAAGAGGTGAAATTTCAGCAGGTACGCTTGGCAAAGAGCGTGGCTGGGAGAACAGAAGTATTGGGAAGGGATTCAGAGGCAAAGGGAGCAACACTGAGAAATCCATCTGGAATCCACTGGCATGTTGCCAATCGATTCTTGATGGAGTGAGTGTCTCTAAGGGCTAGGGACGTCCTTGTGTGAAAGTACTGTCAGCAGAATGCTGGCTAGGACTGGAGGGGAAAAGGCTCTTGAGGCAGTGAGGGTCTTGAAGCTAAGGGGATAGCTTTGGGTGTGGATGGACATGAGGGGTAATAGCGACTGTAGGATTTGGATGAGAGAGGTGATGCTGTCAGAGCAGCGGGTGAGAAAAATGAAGTTGGCAGCTGCATGAAGGATTGACTGCAGGGAGCCATGCCAGAAGCGGGAAAGCCAGTGAGGAATGGGTTGTAATTATTGGTCTTGGAACATAAGCATTTCCTTGCCATTAAATTGATCTGGCCACAATAAGTCACAGTATTTACCCAGTCCTACAATAAAATGGCTCAGTATTTTCCAGTAACAAGTTTCCAAGGAAACCCCAATATTAAAGTCCCAACAGATGCAAAAGGAAAATATTGAAGAAAGGGAACCTTAGACGAGGGGGGAAAATGAGGAGAAATACAAAGACTAACATAGAGGGAAATATATTGCGAAACCAATTTGTATCAGCAAACTAGAAATCCTCTTTTTTTTCCAAAAATAGCTGAACCATGTAACACTAGCCAAGACAATATTTAACATATCACACATTGATGAGTATTTCTTCTTAAGATTGTTGAATAAGCAAAAACTGTAATAAGAGAGAATCATGTGCATTAAAAAGAAGCACAGAAGAAAGAAAGCATCAAATATTTTATGGAAGAGTAAGGGTCCCATTCCTAGTGGAGCATGGGGTATGAGTGAAGGAGAGGCAGGGAAAAGTGTGTGTATGTACATGCGTGTCACACACATGCTAGAGTGCTATAGGGCTGGTGGCTGCATATGGCGGAAAGTACGGGGCAGAGCCCCAGACCAAAGGATGGTGTGATGGTGCTGACTCACATATAGACCTGATTGTCAAAGATATTTGCTGGTGAGAATGAGCTCATGAAAGAGCATGGATATTGCTAAAAATAACTTATATTTAAACCTCAGTTCAGGACACTTCTGATGTGCCTTGGAAAGGCAACTTAACCTCATGAAGTCTCAATAAATATATGTCTAAAACAAGATGAATGCACTTAGTTGAGATGATTAGAAATAATGTGCATAGAATGCCTGGAATAGTGCCTGACATAGTAGGTGCGGAAACAAACAAACAAACAAAAAACAGTAGCTATGATGAAAATAGTGTGGTATTACTTATATATGTATATATAAACTACTATTGATCATTTCAAGGAAATTTACCTAGTCACATACCTTTTCAACAACACACATTTACTGAGCATCTATTATATGGCAAGTATTAGGTGTTGAAGGGATATACCACATCTCTGCCTTTAACAAGCTTAGAATGTACGCTGATGTACCAGTATATGTACTCTTCAGAGCCTCCTATGTGGATACCAAGATGGTCAGGTGCACAGGTGAGAACCTCAGCTGATGGAAGATGGGAGGACTCTGGTCACTGTCCACCAAAGGCCCAGGCCAAGGTCACAGTCACCCTGTGATGTGCAGTGCTTTCCCTACCGGAAGGAGGGCTTGAAGACCCTGGGGCCTAAATTCCCATAGAATCAGAAATGGACCCGCTCAGATTGCTCAGCTACCATGCTTCAGGAAGTGGAAGAAGAGGAGCAATGTGAAGAAGGGAGTCCTCAGATGCAGGAGGGGCAGCCAGCTGACCCAGAGAGGAAGGCCGTCAGCTGGGTCTCTCTTGGCAGCACCACCACATCCCAAACCCACAGGGAGTTCCTGGTCACAGCAAAGAGCCAGAGGCCTGAGGGTGCTGCTACCAAAAGAGAACATAGTTGTGAAGAATGAGTGAGTCTCTCCATCCCCATGGCCCACAACACAGTCATTTTGATCTCCTTTTTCAAACAGATATTCAGCAACCTCCAGGGACCTCTCTCATGGACCGTGTTGCATTCAGCCAGCCATTTTCATGTTCTGCAGCTGCGCGAGCTCACCCCTGACGAGCTCACTCCCGTCATGTTGGATGCCCCCACCTCTGTGAGGGAGAGCAGAACATCAGGGAAGGCAGACATCGAGCAACACAGAATGCCATGTGGTGCTGCTCGGGGAACAGTGACTTTCAATGAGATGGCACGGAAAATCATATGAGGATGGAGAGGCTCGAAAGAGGTGTCAAAGGAAAGATACTCACAGATGAGGGGGATGAATAGAGAGGGCAGCAGGAAGACTGCTGGGGGTTCATGTGGAGGAGGAGGTGGAGAGGGAACAGAAGAGCAGATCAGGAGACAGTTCTCAAAGATACAGAACATCAGGCCCACTCTGTAGACAATGGGATTGTTCCTGCCACACAGAAAATGAACGCAGGATTATTCATTTGGCAACTGCAACTCAAGATGCTGCAGTGGAATTCTTCTTGTCCCTCCCCCATTCCATATGCATTTCTGCTTCCTGAATCCCTGTCTCCGCTTATGATACCACCACCCACCCGTTTCCCTACATAGAAACTCGGGAGTCATCCTTCACTGCTCCTTGTCCTGGGTCCCCTACATCCATGCAGACATTCATCTTTATCTACACCAGTTTCTCTAAATAGCTCTCAGCATCCTCTCCTCTTCTCCATCCCTGCTGCTACTACGACCATTCAGGCCCTCACCCCTTTCTTGATCAATTTGCCTCTAACTTCAATGTCACTCAGTGTATTCTCTGCATTGTCCATCTCCTGCCACCAAGCTGGTTGCTCTCAAATTCAAAACCAGCCAAGCTGCTGCCATCTATTCGCACTATTTCACCAGCTCCCTATGGCTTTCATAAGAAAGTCCCCACAAGAAAGTCCCGGCTTGCCATGGGAGACCCTTCATGATCTAGTGCTCACCTATCTCTCCTGTCTCATCAACCATTCTCCCTGTCCCCCAGACACCTTGTCCTCTGGCTTTATCAAACTCCCTGCTGTCCCTTGTACCAAGAATAGGCCAGGTTGCTCCCACCTCAGGACCTTTTGCATGTGCTGTTGTTTTCAGACCAATGTCCTATTCCCTCCATTGTCTTGATTCACCCAATGAGTATTTCCTTCCTCCTGAAGAAAGGAATCCAGGCACACACACTGCCTCTTACATGAAGTGCCTCTGACGGCTCAGGCTGATTTAAGTTCCCCTCTTCTCTCTCTCCGTGGTGCACCCTGTGATCTTCATAACAGCACATATCACACTAGGCGAACCTGTAGACTAGACTGGGAGCTTCTTGAGAGCAAGGACTGTTTTATCCAGCCCTGTGTCCTCAGCATCTATCAGGGTACTTGATTCATGATGGATGTTTAATAATTGCTTTGCATTTAATGTATGAATAATGTAAACAAATGATAAATACTTGTGCCAGGCAGAAAGAAAGCTTGGAATGCTTGGGTTTTATCATCTGAGCTTCCCTCTAAATGGTAATTTCTAGAAGTAAAATAGAACACAACATGAAAAGAAGTTTCACCGAGGCCCAGGTGATTTGGCATATTGTATATCACCACTTTTAGGGTCAGATTATAAAGGTGGAAATACTTATGTGCCCACATATATTTGAATTCAATTTGGTCTCACTATTCTCTGTGTTATTGAGGTTAGTGTGCCCCACAAGTATTTCGTTTGGCATGTGTGGGGAAATTGAAGTTATCGTGCAAGTAACCCAATATGTCCGCTCAACGTCTTTCGTCTGTTCACACTGGTGCCCCATTGAGCCCTCTCTCCCACCATTGCCACCAAATGCCCTTCCCATCCTTGGATGTAGAAATACACCAGAATGTCAGGACAGATCTTCTCCTACCATGCCAGGCTCTGAGCCATCCTGCAGTCTTTACAGAGCCAAAGGGCTCCCTGGATTGCCTCAAGTGCTTCAAAATGAGCCCAGAAAGACAAGTGGAGGACAAACATAACAAAAATATGCACCTGCAAAAATAGCCTTGTAATAACAGCCGCCCATGAGCGAGGTGGAAGCGGTAACAGATGGCTACGTCTGTCTAATTTTCCAATCCCTGAGGTTGTACCTCTCTGCTTCCTTTCCATCTCTTCTCCTGGAACACAGTTTTGGCAGGCAGTGGGTCCCTTGGAATCAACAGCATTATTCAAAGTCATTCCAGAATCTTACAGCAAACAAGGCCAACCTACATGCGATGCAGAATCAGGAACTCCAAGTTACAAACGTGAGCCATGCCCAAAAGAAGTCAGTGACCTTATTAGGACGTCCCTTGCAATTTAACAAAGGACATTCATTGAAGATCAAGGTGCCTTTTGAGTGAAAACAGGAGAAATTGGGCTCCGTTGAAAGTCAAGAAGTATTTAGGCAATATTACCTGCTGATTACCTGCCAGGTGACTGGGCTCAGATCGGCCGTGCTGTACTAACTCCTGCTGCTGCATTGACCCACTTCTGACCCCCACCAGGGCATCACTTGTAGGCCAGTCCGCTTCCTCACTTCGAAAACAGTCTGCAACTTTACACAAACGTTGACTAAAGCTCTTCCTCCTCATCAGTGTTCCCTAGGACAGACTCCCAGTGTCCTGAGAGTTATCGATATTTATAAATATTTCACAGCGAATACAAAATGTAAAACGCAATGTTTTCAGAATCACTTGAACTTATATTGGAATTCTATTCTTATAACTTCCTTGGGCCACTAATTTAAAGAGGTCGTGCTTTAAAGTATTGTACAAATAAAATATTTAATATATTTCTTAATACCTTATTTTCTTTACCATAATTATACAGGATAAAGAAAATGGATCTGATCTTCTCACCAAGCACCACACCGATGCCCTCACAGCCCCGCCAGGTTATCCATACAAATATTTTCACTTTCTAGGAGCACCAGGAGGTGAATAAATTTGGGAATTAACAGTCTAAGGAAATTGGAATTAATATGTCAAACATTTGATGTGCACTTACTAAGCATGGTGCTAGGCCCTCTAGGAACATGTCATATTGATAACGGTATTAACCCTGCACTCACAGAACTTTCCGTCTAATGAGGATGAGGAAGCCAGTAGCCCTAGTGCCCAGCAGATGCAATGGATCAGGGTGAACTCAGAGAACACGGAGCTCGTGCAGAGAGCTTCATATTCCTCCTCCCCATCCTCACCAAAGTCATCTGATTTGGGTATTATTGCACCTCCAAAGGTGGGAGAACAGAGGCCTAGAGAAGTTAAGTGACTCGGCCAAGGTCACACAGACTAAATCATCAATTGTGCATGAGCCTGAGTCTGTCTGACTCTATAGAGTCCATAGTCTTTCTCTTAACTGAACCAGTTACTTCTCAGAAAAAGTATTATAGTAACACAAAATGCTGAGGTGACTAAGCAAGAAGGAGAAATCCATTTCATTGAGGTTGCCGGTATAGGTATCAGAGAAGGCTTCGTGGAGGAGGTGGCGCTGGAGCTGGTCCTTGAAGGAATAGGAGTTCAATCGAAAATTCATGAGAAAGAGAATTTCAGGCCAAGGAACCCAGAAGGGTGTGAGGTTAGTGAGCTAGCAGTTAATATGGTATGTTCTTGAAATGCAGGGAATCTGGAGGGATGGAGCAGGAAATGAGCAAAATCACACTGCCTGCAAAAGGCACAGTGTACCAGTGATGGTGTTTTCTGCATAGCAACCAGGTAAGCACGTCCATCCTCCAGCCCTCCTTCACCGTGGACTGTCCTCTAGCTGTTTACCACTAGTTCCCACCCTCCTCTTGCCAAAATGTTTACCTCTCATCCTTTCTCCCTATTCCAAGCGATTTAATGAGTGTGTGAAAATCAGAAGTCTTTAAAAAAGAATTCAGGCCAGGCACAGTGGCTCACGCCTGTAATCCCAGGACTTTTGGAGGCCAACGGGGGCAGATCACTTGAGGTCAGGAGTTTGAGACCAGCCTGGCCAACCTGGTGAAACCCTGTCTCTACTAAAATAACAAAAACTAGCCGGGCGTGGTGGCAGGCACCTGTAGTCCCAGCTACTTGAGAGGCTGAGGCAAGATAATTGCTTGAACCTGGGAGGCGGAGGTTGCAGTGAGCCAAGATCACGCGACTGCACTCCAGCCTGGGTGACAGAGAGAGACTCCACCTCAAAAAATAAATAAATAAAGTAAAAAAATAAAAAAGAATTCAGTTGAACTTGCACAGCATTTTTTTGTTGTCAAGCCACTCAAAACCATCTGTCTCTAGCCATCTGCAGCAGATACTTCCAAACTCCTGGAGGAGCCTTGGGACATTGTGACCTTCCGCTCTTTCCATGAGACACACATGGGGCCCAGACAACCTGTGAAGTCTACCCCAGAGATAAGACTGGGCATCAGCTTTACAGTTACATAGAACATATGGATCCAGGCACAAGAGAAAACTTCCATCCTCAGGTCTCGACTTAGGGGGGATCTTGTGGGAGGAAGGCACCCAACTGCACTCTTTTCTAGACCTTTGCCAAGGTCGAGATCATTCCCACAGAAGAAGCAGGGATTGTCGTAGTGAGGCAAACCACACCATGTGCTCCAGATGAAAACAGCAAACAGAGATAGGTGGGGCAGGTGGGTACGAATAGAAAGGCACCACCTCCTGATAATGATACTGGTCATGAAGGTATAGGGAAGGTAAGAGCAAATGCGTGGCTACTGGGCTGGTTTCCCTGAGAATTCTGGGTCTTTGTACCACTTGGTTCTTAGGAGAAACCTAATAGATGAAAAGCCTTTGCTTCTTTAATTCCCTAGAGTGGAGCCAAGACAATGGCCTGCATGCACTGCAGCCTAAAAGTATTCATCAGCCTAAGTGTATAAGGTTCCAGAAAAGCAGGGGTCTTTAGTGTGGTGGGGGCGGAATGAGATTGTAGAGGATTTCAGTATGAACAGGAGTGAAGGCATTCAATAAAAAACATGTAAAATAAGGAAATGAATGAGAGAATAAAGAATCTCAAAGAAACATGGATGAGAGGGTGGGCTTGGGGGTTTGTTTTCCTTTTTTTTTTTTTTTTTTTTCGCAACTGGAGAGATTTGATCATGTTTAAATACTGACGGCAAAGAATCAGTAAGAAAGAAGCTGTGGAAGCCCCAGGAGCAAGGCTGCTGGGTGAAGGGAACCCATGAGCAGGTGGGAGAGCACAGTGGAAGGTGTGTGCTTATGGAGGAGAAGGGAAGGGAAGTCCACGCCACATTGCAATGACTGAAGCATGTGAGGATGGATGAAGACAAGTGTCAGGGAGACTGGACAGTTGAGCCAATTCCCATCTGATATCTTCCACTTTCCCAGGTGGGTCGGGGGGCACAGGGAAACTGAGGAAGCCTTGAAGTAAATATGGTGGCAAGTGGAAGAGAGATGACTGAGACTCACAGAAGAATGGTCGCCCTCAGCTGAGGTTGGAGATCATGGACTGGTAGCAGCTGCAACCCAAACATCGCGTGATTTCCTCCAGCCATGCTCAGCAGGCCAGGGTAGGGGCAGGAAAAGGAGATGCAAGTTGACCAAGATTGGCTTTTACGTGGATGGGTGGGGAAGGCATTAGAGGGCAAGAGCACTGAAGACATTGGCAAGGGAATTGTTGAAATGTCTTCACTCATTCAACACATGTTTATTGAGCGCCTGATACATGCCAAGCTTTAGCATTAGCATTGGAGACACAGTGGTAAGCAACACAGGCAAGGATTGTTCCAGTGCTGCAAACAAGAAACAAGAGGAGGCAAACAAGAAACAAGAGGATAAACAAGGAAATCAGAATTTCAGATGGTGGGTAGGGGCCATGACAGACATGGTGCGACAAGGAAGAGCCTGCTGTGTTTGGGGTCATCCAGGAAGACCTCTCTAAGGAGGCTGAAGTGATCACCCCTAAGTTATAGGCAGGGTGGGGAACAGCAGAAGTCCCTCGAGGCTGGTAGGTAAGGAGGCTGACAGTCTTGCAGGGGCCCAAGAGAGTGGGGACACTGGAAAGCCAGGAAGCTGAGGCCAGAGCGGTGCATTCATTGCACAGTCTCAGCAGTTGAGCTGTTCCTGGACCTTTGGTTGAAAGGATGACACTGGGGCTTGGTATGTTTTCTCTGCTTTTCTCAGAATTGCAACTAAGGCCCAAAGCTGAGCCCAGAAGTCCTAAGAACTCAACATTTTAAGTTCAGAAAAACTTTCAGTTATTGCACAGGCTTGCTGAGACGTGTCCTTGCCAAGAGGACGATAACAGCACAGAGAGCCCAACAACTCTGACAGCTGCTGGCTATGAGGCAGAAGATATCTGCCTTGTGACCTTCATTTAGTTCCACTCGTCCCTGCCCCATAGAGGGGAGAGAAGACTCAGGAGAAATAACCACAACTCTCTTCCATTCTAAATGGGGACCAGCCTCATGGGCTGGCCTGTGCCAGGTACCAAGGAGTCCTTTAGATGGTAGACAAAAGTTTAGAAGAGATAGGACTGGAATGAGCCCATCCTGAGACCCGAGAGTGACTGCACAGTTATGAGAGTCATGCCGAGAAGGGGTAGAGGAGGTCCACTCTTCAGTGGCAGCAGTTTGGGAGAAGAACTGCTATTCTAGGTCTTTAGCCCAACACATCTGGATGCCACAAGAACTTGTTTTATGGCTTTAAGACAAAGTGGCTGGAGAAGAGTGAATTGGCTACCTTATTCCTTCATCATCCAACAAGGGTTTATTTGGCACAAAGGATGTACTCAGCTCCACAGCAGGCGCTGAGGAGACAGTGGTGGGCACAGCGCACAGATCCTCACCTTCCAGGCACTTAATGGAGGAGAGAGACATTAACACAGCCAAGGACACAATAATTCTGCTTCTGATGTGTGTCCAGCATCAGGGTTGAGAGTGGTATTGGGGACAGGGAGAGGAAGGAACTCTTGTAGTTAAAGTGACCAGGGAGAGTTGGCATTTGAGTGGGGAACTGGATGGAGCAAAGGGCGAGCTCTGTGGATGACTGAAAGAGGAGCTCTCTCTGGATGAGGAAGCTGTGGGGAAGGAATGAGCTTGGTAGAAGTGGGGGTGGCTGGAGTAGCCTGAGCAAGGTGGATGTGGTAGGAGATGAGGGCAGAGAGGGGCCTACCCTGGAGGCCTTTCCAGACATGGTAGGGCTTTGGAGTTCAGTCTTGGTGTGAAGAAAAGTTCCTGGAGGGTTTTAAGTGGGGGTGTGACACAATGTGACAATTTTTTTTTTTTTTTGAGATGGAGTCTCGCTCTGTCACCCAGGCTGGAGTGCAGTGGCGTGATCTCGGCTCACTGCAAGCTCTGCCTCCCGGGTTCACGCCATTGTCCTGCCTCAGTCTCCTGAGTAGCTGGGACTATAGGTGCCTGCCACCACGCCCGGCTAATTTTTTGTATTTTTAGTAGAGATGGGGTTTTACTGTGTTAGTTAGGATTGTCTCCATCTCCTGACTTCATGATCCGCCCACCTCGGCCTCCCAAAGTGCTGGGATTACAGGCGTGAGCCACCGTGCCTGGCCAATGTGACACATTTTTAAGACATTCTTCTGGGTGTCATGGAAGATGGAAGATGCCATATAGGGCAAAAGCAGAAACAGGAGGCTGATTCCCAAGGCTGCAGCAGCCCAGGTTGAGGACTGTCGGGCCTGGAAGCAGGAAGGCAGAAGAAACGGTCAGATGGGGGATAGATTGGGATGGTGGGTCCTGCCATGTCCTGGTCTGTTGAGGTAGAAAAGAAGGTAAGATCCCAGGGTGGAGGGTGAGTTACACACGCTTGAGACAAAGAGAACGGCAGCAGGTCCAGGGGCTCCCTGAAAGAAGGGAAGTGACCAGGAGACATGGTGAATGAGCGAAGATCTGCAAGGGACTCTGAGAGCAAGGAGGACCCCAATCCAAATGAGAGCATACACTTGAGAGCAAAGGTTTCAGTGAGAGCAAAGAAATGGTGAAACTTTCTGTAACTAGGTGAAGAGCATGCATGAAATTGTTTGCAACTAATAGAGGTTCCACAGAGCACAGCGGAAAAGTTTAGAAGAAGAGCAATTACATCAGGTCCAGGGAGAAGGAAGCACATGGCCACGTGAAGAGGACAGTGACCAGAGGACCTTGTTCAGTTTGTGTGAAAGACATGGATGAGTCATGGGGGAAAGAAACGACCTAGAAATGTCCACAGACCTGGACTCTGAAGTCTCTGATGGATTGGAGGACTCAGGCCTCTCTGGAAGAAGCCGGCTGCTCCTGGAAATCCTACACCAGGTGGGCTGGCAACAGGATTAGTTGGTTCTCAGGAGCTACCCTGAGTGCTGGAAATAATATTAGCTCCAGATGGATGGGAGGCCTTTCTGGATGGAATCCTTCACAGCTTGTCTTAACTGTGACTCCAGGGGAATACATGGAATAATGGCATCATGGATTCTAAAATAACTGCAAGTGAGATCGTTGTATGTACTTTCTGTTTCCTTTACACAACCCTCACTCACTTCTCAACCCACCGAGATATGATTTCTGCTCACTCCATTTCACTAAAACAGCCCTTGCCAAGTTCTCTAGTGGTCTCCATATTACTTGAGCCAACTGACCTTTTTCAGCCCTCATCTTCCCCGACAACTCAGCCCTGTTGGCCACACCCTTCTTTGTGAAACACTTTCTTCCTTGGATTTCTATAGTGATGTCACCCTCTCCTAATTGTCTTCCTGTCCCCAGCTACTCATTGGCTCTACCTCTCAAATCCTCACTTACACAGCCTATAAGTGTTGGGGTGCCTTAATGCTTGATGGTAGGCCATCTACTCTTCTCACTTAATAACCTTTCTCTGAGGCATCTCAATCAGAGCTGTGGCCTCAACTGCTTAATATAACAGAGGCATGTAAAAAGTGCTGCAGGAGTGTTCAGCCGAGTGCATGACTATGGCATGTGAAAAGTAGCTTGATTTGGGGTCACTGCTATTCAGTGGAAAATGTAACCTTGGGATGGATAATGCGGCCCAAATTTGAACTCTGAAAGACTATTCACTGGATTGGAACACCAATAGATACCAATAAATTAAAAGTAATTGCTGTTTATCCTTCATCAAAATTACCATTATTCTACAAGGTAAGTTCTTGTCTATACATTACAAGCCCTGTGTCTATTGCCTATGCATTAACTATGTATTAGCATTTCCTACATTCTGTCCATTCCCTTTATCCAAAATATTCATGCCTACCTCTTACTCAGCAGTCCACCAGGCTTTCCTATCCTCAGTAGCATTTATTGATTGCCTTCAGGATCTACAGTGATGTTTAAAGCACTATAATCCATCTCTATCCTCAAAGATCTTGATGGAGTATTACAATAACCCTATCACTTATTGTTGTCAGCTTTTCCATCAGCATCAATTAGAAAAGGCATGAAGGGACCATATGTTGATCAATTACTTTATCAAGGGAACAAGTATTGAAGCATCACTTGCAAATGATCAACAATCATTATTGCATGCAACTAAAAGGAGTACGTTTTATTTATTTATTTTTTTGAGGCAGAGTCTCACTCTGTTGCCCAGGATGGAGTATAGTGGCGTGATCTCGGCTCACTTCTACCTTCACCTCCTGGATTCAAGAGATTCTCCTGCCTCAGCCTCCCAAATAGCTGGGATTACAGGTGTACACCACAACGTCCGGCTAATTTTTTTATTGAAGAGACGGGGTTTCGCCATGCTGGCCAGGCTGGTCTCGAACTCCTGACCTCAAGTGATCCACCTGCCCTGGCCTCCCAAATTGCTGGGATTACAGGTGTGAGGCACCACACCCACCCTGTTTTACTTTTTGTAAAATCCACAATATAGCCATATCTCTTGTATACACAAAATAGTGATCTGCGGTCCATCTCATGGCAACCATGCTGTTCAGCCTATTGATCTTCTTATGAATTACCTGCTTTGTTGACATCTGCACTCTGCAATTCCAGAATTGATCACACATTTCCCTCATAGCCCATCTCCTCATTTCCATTAATTTTACATACTGTCTGCAGAGATAATCCACTGTAAAGGAGGTAACACTCATCTTGGAATCAGAAGTCCTGGGTACAAGGTCTGACTTGTAATTCATTGGGTCATGCACAAATCTAATTTTCTTCATCTATATATCTGCCTGAATAACCCTACACTCTCTCCACACCTCTCAAAATAGGCAGGTGGTAAGAGTTATTACTTATTAGAAGAAGCTTTAGAAATCCAAATATTTCACCATCGTCCTTTATCAATGGAAAGTTTAAGAGAGACAGAATCATCTATTCTCAGTAGCATGGACTGCAGGGAACTGCCTCACTGAAGCCCCTGTTGATTTATTACATTAATTCATTACAGTTTGTGTTGAGAATATTAGATATGCCTAGCTTCAGGTCTCAACCTGAAGACATGTGTCATCCAACTAGATCTTCAGAATTACTCTGTGAGATGGGCAGGGCAGGTGCTATTGTTTTGATTTTGCAAATGAGGAGAGGCTCAAAGTTTAGCAAACTGAACAAGATCACACAGCTAGAAAATGGACAAACCAGGGCTCCATTTTTCAAGCTTTCTAATCCCTAGTTCTTCACCTTCCAACACCTCTAACCGGAAGGGAGAAAGCAGTGCTTAAGTCCCTTTTCAGTGCAAAGAATGACAATAACCTGAGAGAGTTAATGCACCTTCCAAAAAATTCATTTCTCCCCTATTCACAAAGAGTCAAGCAGAAATTGATTTAGAACAATCAGGAGAAGACTCAGTAAGCTTCATCTACACAATAAAAATAATATACTTAGCATTCTCATATGACTTCACATTTTGTAGTTATTGACAATAAACAATTAAAAATTTATCTCATAGATAACCAGATGGCTAGTATAATTATTTTACAACACAAAACACCTAGACAGGCTTCCTTTTTATTAGGTAGAGATAATTTAAAAATCAATTTAACAATACCACTTTAAATGTACAGAGTTCCAAGCCTCGTTGCGGTGGGATAAATCCTGGAAATTTGGGGCATTTAATTTACAATAGGACGCAATAAACTGCCCTCATGAGATGGCTCTCATGACTAGAGGTCATTCATACAGGCTGAAGCTTAGTTGTAAACAGACTACACAGTGCGTTCTAGACATTTCCAGCTTGAGACACAGGAAACTCCTCTTATCGTAATCAAATGCTGACAAGTCCCTTTGACTTAGAAAGTGACATACAGTGAAATGGACCCCAGTTTAAATTCTTCTCAAGTTTTCAGGGTGAGAAAGCAATTCCAAAGCAGCCCATTAGAGGTATTCGTCTGCATGCATAAGACATTAGGCAGCCTGACATGACTTGATGTTTGCAAAGGGAAGGATGGGTTTGAGGCAAAAGGATTTTGTACGTGCGAAGTGGTACAGGCCAAAAGAGCCACACTTGTAACTTCTTTATATATAGCTTGCCAGATCTTTGCTTGGCTGCAACTAGCTGATTTTTTTATGAATGTTAAGTCATGGGCAAATGAATAGAGGATCCAAACCTACCTTTTTAATTACAAAATGCTTTTTCCTCCCCTACAATCAGACTTCTACTCATTTCAGCACTGAAAAAAAAAATGTAATCATCATAATTCCTAGTAGCTTGCTTCTGTTTCCGCTTCAATAGATACCCTGTAGATGGGAAGTCACATAACAGCTGCACATCCTATCAAGTTGCTTCCACCCGAAAGCAGCTGCAATGCTTATCTAATTAAACCCCAGCACCAAACTGTGAGCTTCCGCATCAATCATTAATATTGTATTATGGATCATTTTAAATTCTGACTGGGGTAGGTGGCTCCCCGCACACTGGTCTCTGAAGGAGATTTTTCAAATAATCTTTAAGCGGCATTGAAAAAATAAAACAAGCTGCCTGCTGTTCGAGGAAAGCTCTACTATCCTGCTGTATCCTGATTAGCTGTTAACACTAATTGAGAGATGAATATTGCTTATTCCAAAAATGCTAAAGATGGGTTTTTTTAAATTATGAAAAGGAAAACGCAGTTCTCCTCACCTCAAAAATGTGTCTGTGGCTCTTTGCCCAAATTCTAAACAGCGCCAAAAGAATGGTGGTTTCTGGGTCTCTTGTCTACAGTTTGCAGAGTGATTATCCTGAAACACTTCCTTTCTCTAGGTGGCCCTCCAGAGTTAGTGAACTGTGACCTCCACGTGGGATTTGGACATGCGTGCCCTACATCTGGAATGCAGAAACACTCTTCACAGAACTCTGATAGCCCAGGAATATTTATGTAAATCTCTGTCCTGGTAAGGCACATGTTGATGTACTTGGGCTTAAGCTCATAAACCAAGAGGAACAGTTTCCTACATCTCCCTTCTAATGACTAAAGCCAACGGGCTGAGCCAAATGGGACAATTTAGACAAAGAGAGACTGGCGAAAACCAAATGAATGTCTGCTTCCTTCTAGCATTCTAGGAAAAATACCAAGCGGCTGTGCCAATGTGCACTGCTTGCCTTTGTTAGGAAAATACACTCAAAATCAGGGGAATCAGTCAGTACCAGGTTCGGGAAAGATGTATGCAAGAGAGACTCCCTGATGAGGAAAAATCGACTACAGAAACACAGCATGCACCCAGCTCAGCACAAACACAGCTTAAAAATCCAAGGAATTAGGATGAAGTGTAGAATCCCGAGGTTCTCATTCTTGTTCCCATAAGCCAGGATTGGCTGAGCCTTAACCAGGATACCACCTGGCATTCAGCCACATCAGCTAAAGAGATGAGGAACCTGAGAGGAAACAAATGTGAGGAAGAGGATGATTCAAGAGGACCAGAAATACAAGGAAAGGACAGAGGCCCTCGGATGGTTCACTGCAGAGAAGACAGGCTGAAAGATTTAGGAACCGGCTGAAAGCCAACATGCCAGAGCCTCCCGAAGGGTGGAATCAGAGATCTCTCCTGCTATTATTGTATCAGCAGCCTCACGTCTACCCTCGGGCCTGAATTTTGTTATAGATTTATACACATTTGATATAGAGTCCTTCCCATGCTACTTTCCTACTATCTCTGTTTCCTAGAACCAAGGTACACCCCTCCCCATGGCCTCTCTCCCACTGCCATCACATTCTAAGCATATGTCCAGTCCTAGGGAGCTATAAGACCTTGAGTGTATTGGTGAAACTCTCCAAGTCTCATTTTCCTCATCTGTAATATGAAAATAGTGGAATATATTTAGGTACAATTGACATTTTTTAGTACTTCCTACATATCAAGTTAAATGTGGGTTTTTTGTTTGTTTGGTTTTGAGGTTTTGTGTGTGTGTGTGTGTGTGTGTGTGTGTGTGTTTGAGACAGATCTCACTCTGTCACCTAGGCTGGAGTGCAGTGGTGCGATCTCAGCTCACTTCAACCTCCACCTCCCGGGTTTAAGCAATTCTCCTGCCTTAGCCTCCCAAATAGCTGAGATTACAGTCACGCACCACCACACCCAGCTAATTTTTGTATTTTAGTAGAGACGAGGTTTCACCATGTTGGCCAGCCTGGTCTTGAACTCCTGACCTCAAGTGACCCACCCGCCTCGGCCCCCCAAAGTGCTGGGATTACAGGCATGAGCCACCACGCCCGGCCAAATGTGTCTTGATATATTAGTATTATCCTTGTCCTAAAGCACAATGTGGAAAATGTTATTTCCATTACACAGATGAGAAAATGTAGGCCACAAAACTTTCCTGACGTTCCCAAAGTCATCCAGCAAGAAGTACCAGAATCAAAATCTTCTTATCCTTGCCAAAAAAAAAGAAAGAAAACATAAATAAAAGTGGAACAGTAAGAATAACAAAAAAGAGTGAGGGAGACAGAGAGAATCGGGAGTTACTACAAGAGGAAGAAACCTAAATCTAATTTATCTCACTTGGAATTAAGGACAATTTGTAAAATTTAGCAGTAAAGACTGTAATATGTTTGAAATTTAATAGACTTGGGAGATGTAATAAGAACAGTCTTTTTTTGCAAGTGTTTATTTTCTAATAAACAGGAATCAGGAAATTTGCCTCTGGGCAGTTTTTCCCCACAACTAATAATTGAAAATGTGAAGTTAGCAAACAATTCCTTTACAGCAAACATTGCTCTTTTATTCAATTGTTCATGAAAGAGAAACATCTATTGATTCCCATCTAGGTGCCAGGCATTGTGCACTCCATATGCCAGGCATGCAGTTTAGAGCCAGACAGCCTGGTATCTGAGCTTTAAAGGCCAAGAATCAAGTGTTTATGTCTGGCATGTTGTAATTAATTAAACCATTTTTATGCAATAATTGCAGGGTCTCAGAATACAATGCATTTGGTGACAAGCTGACTGGACTCAAAGAGAAGTTGCTGTGGGATTTCTGCAAGACCAGAGTCTTAGGGGAGACGGTGCCCAAGTCTAACTTGTTCACTCTTGTCCATTGCTGGCAGTGGGTTCTTCCTATGTGCCATGCATTTGACTGTCTTAGGGAACTCCTTTAAAATAGAGGTATCAAGCACCCCCTCCTTCCCAGAAGATGCTCATCCTGTTGGTGGAGACAGGACCATGATGAGATTTGTTTGTATTTCTCCATGGGTGATTTGGGTGATTCTCTTCTTTTTTTTTTTTTTTTTTTTTTTTTTTTTTTTTTTGAGATAGAGTCTTACTCTGTCGCCAGGCTGGAATGCAGTGGCATGATCTTGGCTCACTGAAACCTCTGCCTCCCAGGTTCAAGTGATTCTCCTCCCTCAGCCTCCTGAATAGCTGGGACTACAGGTGCACGCCACCATGCCCAGCCAATTTTTGTATTTTTAGGAGCGATGGGGTTTCACCATGTTGGCCAGGATGGTCTTGATCTCTTGACCTCATGATCCGCCCACCTCAGCCTCCCAAAGTGCTGGGATTACAGGTGTGAGCCACCACCCCTGGCCAGGTGATTCTTATACATACCCAGAGACAAGAACCACTCAGTGTGAGCTTTATGCATATTTTTCAATGTATGGTGGTTCACACCTGTAATCCGAGAACTTTGGAGGGCCAAGGCAAGAAGATTGCTTGAGCCCAGGAGTTCTAGGCTGCAGTGAGCTATGATCTTGCCACTGCACTCCAGCTTGGGTGACGGAGTGAGATCCTAGCTCTAAAAACAAACAAACAAAAAAGAGTGAACTAGTATTATTAAAGTAAGTGCACACTATACTTTTTAAAACCATGTGGCACCCTTATGGGTATAAATTCTAAAGCAAGAAAGGGATAGGAGGAAGCGTTGGATTAACATTATGGGTAGGGGCAATACATACTATAATAGGATAAAAATCTTACTAGAAGATGGAAGGAACGTGGAATCTCTTAGGGTGAACCTGAGGACCTTTTTTAACACCTAAAATAAAAGTTTAAAATAACATTTTTTGGCTATTATTAAACAGTCAACAACAACAAAAAAAACAGATGCTAGCAAGGTCTTGGAGAAAAAGTAATGCTTATATGCTGTTGGAGGCAGGGGTGTAAATTAGTTCAACCACTGTGGAAGACAGTGTGGTGATTCCTCAAAGACCTAAAGACAGAAATATCATTCGACCCAGAAATCCCATTACCAGCTATATACCGAAAGGAATATAAATGATTCTGTTATAAAGACACATGCCTGTGTATGTTCATTGCAGCACCAATCACAATAGCAAAGACATGGAATCAACCTAAATGCCCATCAGTGGTAGACTGGATAAAGAAAACATGGTACATACACATCATGGAATACTATGCAGCCACAAAAAAGAATGAGGTCATGTCATTTGCAGGGACATGGGTAGAGCTAGAGGCAACTATTCTTCAAAAACTAATGCAGTAACAGAAAACCAAACACTGCATGTTCTCACTTTTAAGTGGGAATTAAATGATGAGAACACATGGACACATAGAGGGGAACAACACACACTGGGCACTATTAGAGGGTGGAGGGTGGGAAGAGGGAGAGGATCAGGAAAAATAATCAATGGGTACTAGGCTTAATACCTGGTCGATGAAATACTCTGTACAACAAACCCCCATCACACAAGTTGACCTGTGTAACAAACCTGCACATGTACCTCTGAACTTAAAAGTTAAACAAAACGTTTCTTAGACCCCTATAATATAGGTAGCATTTATATTTATTATCTTTGTATTAATAAAAACATACCTCTATGAATTCGATGCCTTTAATTAATTTGAATTATTTTAATCTTAAGTGTCTACTTACATTTTTAAAATACTAACCCATACATGTGCAAGAGATTATTTAGTCAACCTACAGATACTGCTTACTGGGCACATGGACTCAAGAAGAAACTCATGACGCACATGGTCTGCACGTCAGGAACCACAGACGTAGACCATCTAACTAGTAGTAAGACTAGAATGAAATTTTTCAACATGAGGAAGAGGCAAAATTAGACTCTTCAGTGGTAAAGGGCATTTTAAATTTCTTTGTAGTGGCAAAATAAGTCACCAGGACCAAATGCAAAAATGTGTGGTGTTTTCTTATAAGTTACCATTTTATAGAATAAGTAATTTAAGCATGCCTAAGGAAAAGAAATAAATTAGACAAGATTTGGAGCAATACAAACAGGATGCAGAGAATAGCTGAGGTAGAACAACTCTGCAATATTTGTAAGATTTTCTCTGAATAGGATTCAACTTAACATGATAATATCTGAACAGACAAGACCAGGGAAAGAAAATTCATTTGATTATTCCATTTGGGGAAATGGTTAGGGAAGTACGATCAAATGCATAGCTGAAAAAAGTAAAAAACACAAATCCCATAAGTCAAAAGACCTTTCTTTTAAACTTATTGATAAATGTACACCCAAAATCAAGATCAAAAAGAGGTTCTTAATTAGAAATCATTTGTTATTAACAGGCAAAGTAAAAGAGGCTGTTATAGGAAAAAAAAAAAAAAAGCATCTTTTATCATTGGATGGATAAGCTGCTGAAACCTGAAGGTCACATAAGACCAAAATGTAAAAACAGCAACAAATATTGCTGGACTTCCTTCTTCTCCAGGTTTTGCAACTTAGCCCTGAGTTGTTCTCAGGAAATTACATTTCTCTAAAATAAACATAGTGATAAGATTAGGATTCAACAACACCCGAGGCTCTCATATTACTACTAAACCTTTCTTCTATGCACGCCTCACAATATTATTGGCCATTTAAAATGGATTATCTCTTTTAAAGGGGCATATCTAACATTCTGCAATATCTGCCTGTTTATATGGACTCCAAATCACCAAAAATCCCAAGCAATCAGAATCATCCTCATGTGCTATTCAGCAACATTTCCCCAAGTCTTTTTCTCTGAATATTGGTGAAGATGTTCCTCAGAAAAGAGGAGAGGAGGGGCTATGACTGGATAATTCGTATCTTGAAGAGTCTCAGAAATCTTACATTGAAAACATCTGTTTAGCCTTGTTCATCCCATTATTTCTCACATTTATTTGACTTCAGAGCCCCTTTATCATGTAACATTGGTTAAAATTCCACAGAAATAGCCTTCCAGGCACACAATTTGGACAGTCTAACTCTTTATGACCCTGAGACACTCCGAAATTGACTGCTCTGGTCCACCAATAGATGTTGAGCTTCAACATCGCCCAGGAACTGGTCTAGCTGCCGGGGATACTGTGGTGAACAAGATGAGCACAGTCCCAGGTCCCTGTGGAGTGCATTTTCTAGCATATGACGGAGTAAATGCACCTGTTGGCTTCAGGGGAGTCTGAGAATAGTGATTGGAATGGGAGCAGGATGTGCCTTTAGACAGGATGGGTACGGAAAGCTTCTTCCCAAGGTGATGTTTGAGACCAGATCCTGATTCTGTTCACTCTCGTTTTAATACTTAACAGACTTTTCCAATTGTTTGAAAATCATTGATTGAAAAGTAGTAATGCAAGATTTGTGTTTTAGTAATGTTCTGTTAATAAGAAAGTCAATTAAACAATGCTCATTCCCCATCCATCCCATTTAAATAGGCATGCATTGCATGTGCGTTAAAAACGTTTGTCTACTGGGATCTTACACTCAGTTCTCAGAGCAAGTGCACAGGGAACATCTCCGAGTCACAGCACTAAGTGGTAAAACAGTGTTTCTGACACAGCCCAGAAGTCCCTCCACACCGAAGGCACTGAAACAATTCCCCATTTTTTACTCTTCTCTAAACAGGATACACACATGTAATTGGGCACCAGGAAACTCCTGTATAGCACATTGACAATGAATAGTTGTCTTAGTGGCTTATAATTAAGGAGAGTGATAATGTTGGGAATTTAACTTTGGTGGTACTTAACTCTGAAATACTTTTCACTAGCTCAGTCCCTGTTGATTGCTTATTAAAATGACTCTTGAAACTCCCAGGAAAACAACATGGAAGGCTGAGTAAATGCTTTTGTATTGTGAAGATACTCTTTAATGAAATACTTCTTTCCCACAGCAACAGACCTACTCTACAATCCAGGAAAATGGTTTTAATAAATGCTTCTGATAATAATCTTTATAATGATCATTGTGTTATTGGTTATGGTGATGAATAATAAAACCTCCTTCAAAAAGGCTCTAAAAGATAAGGTACTAATTCAAAAGAAGGTGGTGGTGGTTGTTTTTAATTCCAACATGCTTCTGAGAGATCCACTTAAACATTTGCAACAACAGTGGAAAATCTTTAAGCAGACCAATGAAAATTTTCTTCTTATTGTGTTTTGAGTAGTCAAATTGCACCCAGTATTGTAAAATCAAAGTGCTTTGTTGCTAGGCAATTCCATGAATCATCCCAAATCAGGTTTTAACCAGATTGATAAAAGTGTTACCCCCCCTTGTTTTTTTTTACTAGAACACAGTTTTTGGTTGAGCAACAAAATATGTGAACTGATCACATGGGAATAGAATTTTTATAGCAATAAATAAATCTTGCCCCAGTGATAATATTTAATGATATGCATAATTATTGTTATAACACACGGGAATCAGATATAAGTGATATAAAGCCCAAGTGATGATTGCATTTAGCATTATGTTGACATTGCAGATAAAAGCAGCTTTGAGATCAGCATGGAGGAAGAAGGAATAGGAAGAAGCTGCTCTGAACTCCCTCCAGAAACACCTACATTCACATCCAAGGCACCAGCTGTTGAGTTTCCCTGACTTGAGAAATGGCATCGCTCTTGGCCAACATCTCCCAAGGAGACTAAATAGAATATTAATGTATTAGTAGAATATTAATATTAATATATTAGTAGAATATTACTAACAGATTAGAATATTAAGATTAATATATTAGAATATTACTAAGTAATAGATTAGTGGAATATTAATATATATTAGTAGAAATAATATATTAGTAGCATATTCATATATTAGTAGAATTAAGCAAATTGACTGGTTTTAAATTCTAATATATTTGTTAAAGTTTAATCATTTAATTGATAGTTATATCTGATAATAAGAAATTCATCTCTTCATTTTATTTAATAACAGAATAAACAGATCATTAAGCATATGAATTTAGAATAGAGGTGAATCTAACTGAAATATTATTGGCATATGAGTATTTATGGAGTCTTCCTATTCTTCACTACCTACCTGCAAAGTTAAAGTGTTTATTTGAGGATATAGACATGGAGATCCACACAAATATGTCAAGAGCTATATATTGAAGACAACAGCCTTCAATCTTTAAACCAAGTACAAAGCTCTTATATATTTATAGTATAATATAGCTCCTACTATTTCAATGTTTATGTCGTATCTCTTCCGTAAGCGATTGGTGGGTCTGAAATCCACTTTCACTGAGATACTTGGTTGACGTCAATACAAATGAGAACAGTGCGGACCGTTCTGCCCTTCCCCTGAAAACACAAAGTGGAGCTTTAAAACAGGCTCTCACACTGGATTTTAGGTGGATTTGGATTTTAACTCCAGTTGTCTATGAGCAATTTAAAAAAAACCCACAGCAGGACGATTTCCAAGGATATTAGAGGATTTAATGAACAAGGATCGCATTTAAGGGAAGAGGGATAACGAGGAGTAAAACGAAATTTTCCTGCTTTTTCCTGTGAGAAGTATCATTGTAATTACCCATGTATCTAAATTAAAATTGCATATTCATGTTTTGCATTTTCAATTGGCCTTGTATAATTAAAACTGCATCACATTTGATGAATTTATAATTATGGCTAAATGTTTATGTTAACGTTCATCTCTTCCATGCTGAAAAACAACAAAAAACGAGAACATTTCTTTAACTTGTTTCTTACCAGAAATTCAATCTCCAGATACAAAATTCAATGACCATGTGTCCTGAAAATAAAATATCTTTGAGATCAATAGGCACAGCTTCAAGTGTGAGATCCAAAAATCCTGATGCTTGCAAAGCACAAACCCAAACTGCTTTAAAGAATAATCTATAGAGGAAAGAAATAGAATGAATGGTAGAAGGTCTGATTAAGGTCTTATAGAAGATACCTTACTAACTTCAATGAATTAGCAGGAGACAATCATATCTCCTCAGGCTATAATCATTGTACTTTAAATCCCCAACTATTTCCATTAAAAAAAAAAGAAGAAAAAAAAAACTGTGTGCTGCAAGATCAGAGCTTTCACTTCTGAATGTAAAAATGGTGACTAAATCAAACACCCATTATTCATTCTTTATTGAGAAACTCCTAACTTTTCCCAATGAGGGAATCATAAAAACAAAAGCACAGTAGATTATAAAAGTTTATGTTGGAAATAGAAACACATGACTCTGGGTCTCTGTCTTGGCTGTTGGGAACGTTTCAGGTTCAAGATCTCCTGGACAAACATTTAGTGCTTAGATATTGCTATGAGTTGAATTGTGTTCCCCCATAGTGTTGAGCCCTAGCCCATGGGAATCTCAGAATGTGACCTTATTTGGAAATAGGGTCATCGTAAGCCGATAGGAAACACCAAACTGTTTGTACTATTCTCACACTCCACACAACACAGAACCTGCTGTGACCAAAATGTATGGGGGATTTTCTCTGCACTCCAAGCAATTCTCCAAGCAGATACCAACTGGGTGTCCTACAATTCAATTCAATTCTGATGCTATCTACCTAGAGATGATATCAGGACCTAAGGTGAAGGGCTCAGTCTCACGTGGCTGCCCCCGACTTCAGATACCAGTCACAAGCCCCAGTTGTGATCTGTGCTTCTGACCAACTGGCTATAAACTAGAGTTCCCAAGACCCGCTCTTTGGGTTTGATTTATTTGCTAGGACACTCAGGGAAATGCTTTACTTACATTTACTTATTTATTATTAAGAATATCACCAATGATACAAATGAACAGCCAGATGGAAGAGACGCATAGGCAAGGAATGAGGGAAGGGTGTGGAGCTTCCAGCACCTACTGGCACCTCCTCAAATTCAACAACCTGAAAGCACTCCAAATGCTGTCTTTGTAGGTTGTTACACAGGCGTGATTGATTAAGTATTGGCCATTGCTGATCAACTCAAACTTCAAGCCCTCACCACTCCCCAGAGATCAGGTGGGACTGAGAGTTCCAACCCTCTAATCACATAGTTGGTTCCTCTGGCAACCAGCGCCCCCAACCCTGAGGCTATCCAGGAGCCCCCAGCCATCAGTCATATGCCTAGCATACACAGACACACATCATCACACTTTGGAGATCCCAAAGATTTTAGGTGCCGTGTTTCAGGAAACGGGAACAAGACCAAATATGTACACAGTCCCTCACGATGGGTTGACTTACAATTTTTTGACATTTTGACAGTGTGAAATGACATGATGCAGTGGAAACTGCACTCTGAGTACCCATGCAATCATTCTGTTTTTCACTTTCAGTACAATAGTCAATAAATTACATGAGATATGAGAAAGAAAAGACACACTGTAGCGGAAGAATGCAAGCCCCCCTTAAATGATCGGGCCCAGAGAAGCGATGGAATGGAACAGCAGTCACGTCCCACTCCATTCTGACTTGATCTCTTCAAGGTGCTTGCCATGTTGACTCTAGACTGACTGACGCCAAGTAACTACAAATTACCCTGACAATGCCGCACACTGGACACCACAGCTCATAACCTACAGTTCAACCATGTATAGCCAATCACTAATCAATGCTATTTCTGTAAATCAATATGAATTGTATCAGCCCACTCCTTGTCCACCTTTGCCCTTAAAAACCTCCTTGTAGCAAAGGCTGAAAGGTGCACTTCTCAAGGCAACTTAGAAGTATTTCCCGGGCAGTTGTTCTCACCTTGACTCAAGTAAACACTTTAAAATTATATTTTGTGTCTCAATTTCTTCCTTCAGGTCAACATAAATTCGATACCTTATTTTAAAATGGGCTTTGTGTTAGATGTTTCTGCCCAACCATAGGCTAATGTAAGCGTTCTGAGCACGTTTAAGGTAGGCTTGGCTAAGCTGTGGTGTTCAATAGATGCAGTGTATTGAATGCATTTTTAATTTATAATATTTTCAACTTACAA
This sequence comes from Pan troglodytes, assembly GCF_028858775.2. Classification (NCBI taxonomy): domain Eukaryota; kingdom Metazoa; phylum Chordata; class Mammalia; order Primates; family Hominidae; genus Pan; species Pan troglodytes. Next base: position 106,536,133 of record NC_072412.2, on the reverse strand, counting down.
TGGGTTTGTCAATGGATGTAATCCCATAGTAAGTCAGGGAGCTTCTGTGTATTTCTTGTTATAAATCACAGTATCACAGTCATTAAAAATGTAATTAGTTAGATTAAATGGAAGCCATACTGCAGTACGTGGATACTGAATCCAGTGTAACCAGTCTCCTGATAAGAAGAGGGAAATTTGGACACAGAGACAAAGAGGGAGAATACCACATGAGGATGGATGTGGAGACTGGAATGATGAGCCTACAGGACAAGGAGCGCTAAGGATCACTGGTGTGAAATAACAATGAAGTCCTATGCCTGGGCAACATAGCAAGACTACATCTCTACAAAAAAATAAAAAATAAAAAATAAAAAAGTTGTAAGTAGCCAGGTGTGGTGGTGCATGCCTGTAGTTCCAGCTACTGAGGAGGTTGAGGTGGGAGGATCACTTGAGCCCAGGAGTTCAAGGCTGCAGTGAGCCATGATCAACCACTGCACTCCAGCCTCCGTGACAGAGAGAAATCCTCTCTCAAAAGAAAAAAGAATGTTCTAACCCCCTACAAGCAACTTAACAGACCTCTCTTGGCCAAGGGGACCCCAGAGAAACCTTGAAAACTGAGTTCCTGGCCACAATGAGATGGGAGGTCAGATGCGCCTCTTTATACCCTCTCCCCCCAAATTGCCTTTCTTTTCCTTTCAAAAGACTTGCTCCACCACTGATTTTAACCAATCACTAGATGCCATACCCAGACTCTCTGCTTTCCTGTGGTCTCAACACAGCAGGTGACAAGGACCACATCACATTCCTCCACAGACCATGGACTGGTTCTAGCCAGTCTACAGAAGCTGCACATGGATGCCCTGTGTCCTCCATTTCATCTTCTGACATATAAAGCCTGCTTTTAATGCATTTAAATGTTGTCTCCACCCCTAAGTGAACAGGGGATGTATGCAACATACATTTTTGCTTATTAAGCATGCATGCCCCCTCTTTGTGAATATTCATAGTTCCTCCTATAACCTGTTGAATACGTCTACTTAGCTAAACCATCCAGCATCAGTTCCCGTCTCATCCTTCCTCCTTCAAAGTGCCTGCTTTCAGTCTCTGCCAGGGGCTATGCCTCTCAGCCTGCAGCATGGCCAGCCTGCAGGTTGCAACCTTTATTAAAAAACAAAGTACTCTTCTCCAAATTTATGGATCTCATGATTTTAAGTCAACATCAGTAAAATCAGAAGCTAGAATAAGAGGCGAGGGGCCGGGCACAGTGTCTCACGCCTGTAATCCCAGTACTTTGGGAGGCCGAGGTGGGTGGATCATAGGTGAAGAGATTGAGACCATCCTGGCCAACATGGTGAAACCCCATCTCTACTAAAAATACAAAAAAATAACTAAGTGTGGTGGCACACGCCTATAGTCCCATCTACTCAGGAGGCTGAGGCAGGAGAATCACTTGAACCCGGGAGGCGGAGGCTGCAGTGAGCCAAGATTACACCACTGCACTCCAGCCTGGTGACAGATCGAGACTCCATCTCAAAAAATAAAAAAGAAGAAGTAAGGAAGGACCCCTTCCTAGAGCTTTTAGAGGGAGTGTGGCAGCCCTGGCAGTACCTTAATTTCAGATGCCTAGCCTTCAAAACTGTAAGAGAACAAATTTCTGTTGTTTTGATGTACCCAATTTGCTGTACTCTGTTATGACAGCTCTCAGAAAATAATACAGATGTCTGTGGGACTTGGAAGATTATCTTCCCAGAATTTCAACTTGTATCCACATACTACAAGCTGTGTGAACCAATGTCTTGATGTTTTATGAAACTGAAGCTTCTTGCTTAGAATTCAAGCTTAGAATTCTTTTCTTTCCTTTGTTCTCAAAGAAACAGGTGAGAGAAAAATGCTCTTCTTGCAGAATTTATTCTCCAGTGCTAAGATCACCAACAGTACCTGCCTGCAAGGTCTCTAGGTCTGAGCCACGGGAGCCAGGATGTGGTATTGGAGGCAGCAGTGAAACCTGTGTTCACTGCCCTGTCTCCCTTACAACAAGGTCCAGAAGGTGCAGCCCCTCAACAGCAACGTAAGTACATGACGCTGTACAGACATACATACCTAGGTGTCTGGCTACCTTTTCAGGCTCCCACATCAAGTCTGAGGGAAATTATCTTGTGAGTTGGCAAAGAGAACAAAGAAAATAAAATCTTTAACATGAGTATCCATTCACAGACATTAATGCAGACTAGACTGTGATCTGGAACACGAATCCAAAAGAACCACACAAGTTGTTTTTGATTACTATGTGCAGATCGATCAACATGCTGATTACTCGACCGATCATCAGCACCTCTTACCTTCCAATATTTTGTTAATAAATGTTGTACAGCAGGTACAAAGAGAGGCTGAATGCATAGGTCTATATTCTAACACAACCAGGATGCAGATCAACAGAGGCTTTGGGCAGAACGTGGTATGAATCACAGTTTAGGTTCTCTAGCACTTTTCATTCTACAGTGCACTTTAACAAACATTTCTACGTCTAGTTCTCATGTGGTCCTGTTAATTTTAGAGAGGTAGATAGTCAGAAAAGTTAAATGACTTCCCCTGGTCACAAAGAAAGTACAACTCAAGCCATTTCTTCTGACTTCATATCTCCTGTTACAAATTCCCTGGAGAGAAATTCTCATTGGCTCAGTGGATCAAGTGTCAACCCCTGATCCATTGCCCGGAGCATGGTCTAGCCTGGAGCATACTCACTGCCAGCTCACTTGCTGCTATGATCTGGAGATCTGTCCCCCCAAAATTTATATGTTGAAACATAATCCCCAATGCAATCATATTAGGAGGTGGGGCTTTTAGGTGATTACACCATGAGGACAGAGACCTCATAAGCGATATCAGTGTCCTTATAAAAGTGGCCTGAGAGAGCTTGTTTGCCCCTTCTACCATGTGAGGAACCAGGAAGAAGGTGCCATCTAGGAAGCAGACAGCCCTTACCAGGCACTGAATCAGCACGTGCCTTAATCTTGGACTTCCCAGCCTTCAGATAGGTGAGCAATAAATTTCTATTGTTTATAAATTACCCAGTCTAAGGTATTTTGTTATAGATGCACAAACAGCCTGAGATGCCCGTCCTCCTCGGAATTGCTACCTAGCACTGTTACTGCAACACCACTTCTGGTAACATCCTCTGCGGGAAATTTTTTTCAACATCAAGATCATCAACAAACAGTATTTTTTCCTGCCCCAATGACTACGTTTTCTACTGAACTGTTTTCGTCTCAAAGTAATGTTCTAGGCACCACCGTTGTCTTCGTTTGTTCAGCTGCCTTAATAAAAGGCCACAGACTGGGTGGCTCATGAACAACAGAATTTATTTCTCACAGTCCTGGAGGCCGAGAAGTCCAAGATGAAGGCACCAGCAGATTCCTTGTCTGGGCAAGGCCCTCTTCCTTGTTTATACTCAGCTGTCTTCTCCCCAGATCTTCACATGGCAGAAGGGATGAGGGATTTCTCTGTGGTCTTTTTTATAAGGGCACTAATCCTATTCATAAGGAATCCACTCACATAACCTAATCACCTCCCAAAAGCCCCACCTCCTAATACCATCACTTTGAAGGTTAGGATTTTGACATATAAATTTTGGGTGCACATAAACATTCAGTCCATTGTAACTATATTAGTCAGGGTTCTCCAGAGAAACAGAACCAATAACCAATAGAATGGAGACATATATGGGGGACCAGCACAAATATGAAGCCTATATATACATACACATACACACACCCACATATGGAGGGAGAGAGAGAGAAATTATTATAAAATATTGGCTCATGCAATTATGAAGGCTGAAACGTTCCACGATTTGCCATATGCGAGCTAGAGAGCCAGGAAAGCTGGTGGTATAGTTTGAAGTCCTGAGAGCCAGACAGCTGATGGTATAGATTCTAGCCCGAGTCAGACAGCCTGAAAACCAGGAACACCAGGGCCAGAAGATTGATGTTCCAGCTCAAGCAGTCAGGCCAAGAATGATTTCAACATTCCTCACCTTTTTGTTCTATTTCAGGCCCTCAACGGGAAGGGTGATACCCACCCATATCCCATGACCCTGTCAAATTGACACATAAAATTAACCATCACAGTCACTCTCACAGAACTGTTTCTAGAAGAGGGAAATTGGAGTTTTAGCAGCCCCCAGCCCTACAGTAATGTTAGATGTCACAAAACGGCACCAGAAAAAACACAAAGGTCCACATGCTTATATTTGACCATCCTATAAAACCATCCTAAAACCACGACCATCCTATAAACCAAAAGCCTTCAAACTTCATTGCTCACATACCTCTTTAATTATTTTGAAAAATTATGTACCCCTGTGAACACTTTTAAATTGACATCTAAACATTTGCTTTATAAGCTTAAATAGTTGTAAAGAATGTGATATTTAGCATATTGTAAATGCTGAAATTTAAAAATGAAAGTTACAACATCCTTCTAAATATATGCAATGGAATCTAAATTTCTTAATGGTTTGAAAGCCATCTGTTGGAAAACAGTTGCCTTTTCTGTTGCTTCTGCCTCTGATGATGACAGTATCCTGCAGAAGCCAGAGTCCTTCATCCCAGAGGTGAACACACACATCTGGCCCTGGAGTCAGAGAAGCTAAAAGAGGATCTAGAGGGAGATGGGAAACAATACCTACAGGCCCAGTTACTACCTCACATCAACAAGGTGAATCAGTAGATCAGGAACAGTGAGGGTCATCTACAAATGGCTGCGACTTCCCTTCAGCCCTGCACATCTTCCACATCAACCAGAAATACACAATAAAGGGAATTCTGGAACAGTTTAGCCTAGGCAAACAGACACAAAGCCATGGCACCATGGACCTTGCCAGGCATGGGGGACATCAGCCCAAACATGAAGCTCATGCTGTCTTCTGTATCCTGAATAATGAAGTCTTATGTCTCTGATCCAGGAGTCACACGTCTTCTACCAGCATCCATGAACCTGTTACAGGCTAACCTAGTAGGTTGCAATGAGGGTAAAATCTCAGCCTCTTCACAGTTTTTAGTAATACTATTATCAATTTAACAGTACATGAACTAGCTCTTTCTTGACCTTAGAAATGTTTACATTTCCTTTCCTGTCTTTTATTTGTATTTTCATTACTCTTCATTCCGACTTGTAGCTTAATACATTTTAATGCTTGGAAGTCTTCTACTGATCCCACTACCACAGTTTATTCAATAAAAGCCTGTTTACAGCAATCAAACTTTTTTATGTTTTATTTTCTATGATCATGTTTCAAGCATTAAAACTTCTTTCCATGTTGTGTAATCATTAAAATTATTAGTAAAAAACAGATCAAAAATGTAAATATATTAAAAATGTGAATAAATATTAAAAGAAATTTAATTATTGGAAATTAGTTATCTCTTAAAGCAAAACTGCTAAAAAGCAAATCCATTCAGAAGCTAGCATATATATTTTATGTTAACAAGAAGTTGAAAATATTAAACATTTTATAACATGAAGTAAGATTAATTATACTTAAATACTATATATATATAATGTGACAAAATAATTTTTAACTACCTAACTGGATAACATATCCTAAATCTGAAAAAAAATCACATAAAGATTTAGCCAAGGGTTTTATATAATGTATCCTAAAATTTTTTATAGTTTTAGATGCCTTCCAGTGACATTTAAAAGATTCTGCAATACTAACCTACTGTTAGCTTCTTCAACAAGCAGTCTCTGCTTTCCAGCTAATAAAGCAGACTAAAAATGAGTCCTAAGAATAGCTGAAAAGAATTGCTTATGGTTAAATAAATGAAAAAGGTCATTTTTAGCACTCAATATTTCTTAAAGTGCACTTTGCTTTGCTCTCACAGAATTTTACACTTTTTGGCAAAAGGAGGGGGATGGAAGAGATAAAGTCATTATTAAAAACGTCTTAACTCCCACTATTCCTATATCTGAACCAGATCATCTAGCCCAGAGCTGGAACAGCAATTTTCACCCTTAATTGCGTAGTGATTAAGACAGAGAAATACAGGGAATCTCTATGTGTTCAATGTGTCTTTACTAACGTTTAAAGGAGGCTGAAGAGATTTTCAGACTTCTAATCTGTGGATAAGATTTGAGATGGGTTAGAGGTCACCTTTTTGTTTACCAGTTGGAAGAAGAACTATTGTGAATTCAGGCAAGCACTCCAGGAATGAGCTTTAGGAAAGAGGACCTATAGAATTTAGGGACCTAGACACTGATTTCTTTAAAACTCTCCATGTTCTTATACCCCCTACGAAGCATATTCCAGTGGAGACCATTGCCATAAGCCACCTTGAGCTTCCCCAAGGTGAATGAAGCTCCTTCTCATTTTCATATGGCCTCCATCCTCTTGGGGTTCAGTTTCAACTGTTTCCCAGAGCTACGTATATGTTATAAATGCAAAGAAGAGCCTAGAAGGATGCATGCCAAAGAAAGATCACTGTGGTAGAAAGCAGAATTGGGAGGAGGGGATTCATACTATTGTTTTTGCCACAAAAGTGTATTTATGCATTGTTTGATTTAAAATAAATAAATAGCAAAACAGGGTGACTATAGTCAATAATATAATAATTGTACCTTTTGAAGTAACTAAAAGATTACAATTGAACTGTTTGTAACACAAAGGATAAATCCTTGAGGGGATGGAGAGATATATATATAAAAAATATATATTATAATTATTCTATTAATTATATATGTAAAATATATGTATTATTTATGTAAAATAGATGTAAAATTTACATATATGTAAAATAAAGTGAATAAATAATTTTAAAGGAGACATAAAGCAAGAAATTTACAATTGGAAAAAATGTTGGGAATGAGGAATTGGGGTAGGGTCAAATGTGGTGTATAAGGAAATAAGACAATGGCCAGGCACAGTGGCTCACGCCTGCAATCGCAGCACCTTGGGAGGCCAAGGTGGGCGGATCACTTGAGGCCAGGAGTTTGAGACCAGCCTGGCCAACATGGGGAAGCCCTGTCTCTACTAAAAGTACAAAAATTAGCTGGGCGTGGTGGCACCTGTAACCCCAGCTACTCCAGAGGGTGAGGCATGAGAATCACTTAAACTCGGAGGCGTAGGTTGCAGTGAGCCAAGATCGCGCCACTGCACTCCAGCCCAGGTGACGGAGTGAGACTCCATCTGAAAAAAGAAAAGAAAAGAAAAGAAAAAACAAGAAAAGGAAAGAAAAGGACAATGAAACCATACAGGGGATTTGCAGAGCTCGAGTTTAGACTAAACAAGCCACACACCAGAGAATGACCTCCTCAGAGTATTTTTCAACATTTTTGTCAAAATTCTATTTATTATGTACAGTTTCTAATCTCATCATAGTTAAAAATTGAGTGCTTGCATTTTAAGTGCAGCATCTGGGTATGATTTTACGGTAACCCTAACCCTAGGTCCCCCACAAAAAATAAAAAGCCAATATAACCAGGATGACTTAAACAATCAGAAATGGTAGCTATTGAGCAGATTGAGGCAAAGACAGCAGCCCTGCTGATATTTGCATCCTATCCATGCCATAATGAAGAAGAGATACAAATTCTGTTTTCACAAAAGCCTTTGGTTTGGTCTTTATTTAAAATATTGATAGTTTGGGAGGCCAAGGCAGGGGGTTGCTTGAGCCCAGGAGTTTAAGACCAGTCTGGGCAACATAGTGAAACTAGGTCTCTACAAAAAAAAAAAAAAAAAAAATTCTAAAACACATTAGCCAGGCATGGTGTCACATGTAGTTTCAGCTACTAAGAAGCTGAGGCAGGACGATTGGAGGATTGTGGGAGCCCAGGAGCCTGCTTTATACAAACAATTCAGAAGGGTCATGCACCTTCAAATCACCAGCATGAATGCCAGATGTATAGTATGATGTTAAATTTTTTGATTTTGAAAACCATTTATCATTTGTGATTTAGTTGTTACGTCATTCATTTGTATAAAGCTGCAGTGAGATATGATTACACAACTGCACTCCAGCTTGGGCAACAGAGAGAGCTGGTCTTTGAAAAAAAAAAAAACTGTGGAAAGCCAAGTGTGCAATGGTGTTTTCAGTGATATTTGTTAATGTTGATGAATGTCAGTTTACAAAGATTGAGACTCTGAAACACTAGATGAAGTTGAAACTCTGAGCCCTCTAGCAAAACGTCAGAAAGAACTTCATTAAAGGACACCCCCTGAACAAAAGAAATGTCCAGCCCAGAATGCCCCCTTCTTTCATGAGACCTATCTGCAACACAAGAGGTGAGGGGCAGAAGTATCGGTCCTGCTTTGAAGATACTCACGGGAATTGCGAAGAAAATGCAAAGGAGACCATAACTCTGCACACTGTCATGCCAGTTGCATCACGTCAGCTGCAGAGGACAATAAATTGGGTGCTTTGAATGACGTCACAACTAAATCACAAGTGATAAATGGTTTTTAACAATCAAAAAAATTTAACATCATACTATACATCTGGCGTTCATGCTAGTGATTTGAAGGTGCATGACCCTTCTGAATTGTTTGTATAAAGTAGCAACTACAAAATAGAATGCAGTGTGAGACATGCAATGATTGGAGGGATAAGTGTTCCTGTATCTCCTGCACCACAAAATTGTCTCAAAACCATTTGTTTCCAAAAACCTTATCTTATTGCATGATAAGGGAAGTGGAAGAAATAACAATATTTTGAGAGGCTGGGAGTGATGTGGATTTGTGCTATATCTTCAAGTTTAGGAGTGAAACCAAGAAAAAAAAATGCCCTAATTTTTTCTTCCCTGCCCACATTCCCTCAACCCCTACTGCCCTCAGATTCTGTGCTTGATCATCCCACTCCTATAACCCCTGGATTTTGCACCAACTTGTGGCCCTGGATGCAGTGATTTCCGTCAGAGATGACCAAAGGAGTGCTCATTCATTCATTCAGTATGTAGGGAACGCCTTTTAAATGCTGTCATTGGTCAGCTCTCCTAGAAGCAAAGTCTCAGAAGAGGACTCACTGGAGCGATTTATCGGGTGACAGGTCACAGGAGGAGCAGGAAAATTGTGGGATAGGACTGAAGAATAAAGAAAGCAAGGATGCAGCCATCTGAAGCTGGTAAACAGTGGCTCTTGTCTGGCCAAGGGTAGCTGTGAGCTGTGGACACCAAGGCTCCCAGAAGCTGGGGCAGGTGAACTGGCTCAGTGACTGGATCTGGGTGGGGCCCTGACTGCCCCCACTGCACACCCATGACCTGGGCTCAGATGCACTCAAACAAATGATGGATACATGCAAATAAATAATCCCCCTTAGATTTTTTTGGAAAACAATGCTCTTTCTGCCCTGCTCTTCAAGAGCAGGAAGCATATCTTTTATTTTATTCAATAAACATCTGTCCGCCCACTGTTAGCCGGGGACTCTACTCAGAGCTAGGAAAGGATCATAAGAGAAAGCAGCTATAAAAAGGAATGACTCGTAGAAGGGAGAATGCCTGCTGAGAAGGGTAGAGAGAAGGGGAAAATCAGGAGAGAGTTTTAAAGGATATAGTTACAGCTGTATAGGGAGAATAAGTTCTAGTGTTCTATAGCATGGATGTAGGATGACTGTAGTTAAAATAATATGTTAATTATAGTTTCAAATAGCTAGAAGGGGGACACCGAATGTTTCCAACACAAAGAAATGATAAATGTTTTAGATAATGGGTAGCTAATTACCTTGATCTAATTATTACACATTATATGTATCACAACATCACTATGTACCCATAAATATGTACAATTATTATATGTTGGTTTAATTTTTTTAAGGAATAGAGACAGCATTGCTATTCCAAGCAATCTTTACCATCCCCCACCCAGTACCTGGCATAGTGTTCCGTGCCTAACTAACATGTGTGAACTAACCTTGTTCACTTGCTTACTGATTTTTTTTTATCCATTTGTACCATGGTAAACACATTGTGATGAAACATACATCACATAAAAATTTATTATTTTAACCATTTTAGGGGACAGTTCTTGCTTATTCCTTCTAAAAGCAGTGTTCTCTCAAGGGTTGGACATGTAATGTAGTAAGGGAGTCAGATGACCCTACCTTTGGCCTTTACGGGGAGAAAAAAAATCCCTTAAGCTCTGAGTCCTTACTACAAAACAAGTTGTCTGCAATGCGACTAGCTATGATATTTGGCACAACCATATCAGGCATTCAGCATTTCCATGTTCATAGGGGGAAAAAATTAAATTGCCCCTCCCTGGGCTAAACAACCTTGGCACTGCATTTTGATCCTTAAATGTATGCACATGCTATCATCAACAACAGACAGGGGTTCTGTTTGCTGAAAGAATATAAATAATTAAAATCCTGCAGGGAGCAGATTTTTATTTACAGGGCTCCATTGTCATTCTCGTACCTGGTGGGGGTATGGTCAAATTACACGAGTTTATTAAAAAACAAAAATTGATGGTTCCGGCTCCGTTCCTCTATCCCATGGAATGAGATCAAATAGAGGCTGCACAGAAGCAAACACTGTCAGTATTTAAAGAGCTATCGTTGGAATGGGGAGGGGCGCTAACTAACATTCGGGGGAATGAGCTCTCAGATGCGTGAGCTCCCTATCGCGCCCAGGGCTTCCTGGACATCACCACACCTTGGAGTTCAGATGTTCATGCTATGAAACGTTTCCAAGCCCGCCCTTCGCCCTTGTTGGATGTTCTGTTTCATCATTCCCTTTTTATTTATGATTCCCCACATTTCTTAAGATAAAAGCTTACACTGCAGAAACAGTCTAAAGCATACCCCCCTACATACAAACTGATCTCCAGATTTCCAGTGAAATTGCTGCCTTTGTATACTTATGGACTGACGTGATAACTGAAAACAACTTCCATTAGCACTATAAAAACTCCAGCTGATACCAAATGAATTTCATTTGATACCAGCAGAGAAAAATATTGGCTACTGAGATATTCTTTGTTCATGGTTATTTACGGTTAGCTAGAATCCATGTACAATTCAGCCAGCCAGAAGGCCCCAGTTGATTCCCTTTCCTGGGGGACCCTGTGTGGAAGGTCTTCCATGAAAACTGGCTCACCTTCATTTGGCAAAATACGAGGACCGCTCTTCTCATACCTGGTCCACCATAATACAAGGAAATGTCTGGTGATTAAATTTCTTGGGGTAAGAAAGATGTCAACAGATGTTTGAGAGATGTGCAGTACCTCCCTCTCCACCTCCAACCCATCACCAGGCGATCCTGTAAATGTTGGAAATGGTCGACTAAATTATCAGGAAATTTCCCCAAACCATGGTCCTGGTGATTTCTTTAATGTAAATATTTCAAAGGTGTATGTACCACCGCTAAGAATTATGTATCGATATTTTGTTATGTTTCCTTCAGATCTTTGACTTTTTAAGAAATATCACATGCAGTTGAGGCTTCCCACTTGGCTCTTTCCCTCTCCGGTAAAACCACTGTCTTGCAACGGTGTACACCCTGGCCATTCATGAGTTATACTTTCAATACATATGCATGTATCATAAACAATCTTAGTTATCTTGAAATATATATACCTTTCTACAAATTTCTTTCTCCACTCCACGGTATGGATTTTTAATATTTTTATTGTAAATATACATAAGATGTCTATTTTAACTATTTTTATGCATCCAATTTAGTAACATCAAGTATATCCATAATGTTCTGTAGCCATCACATCCATTTCTAGAACTTTTTCATCATTCTAAATAGAAACTGCACCCATCAAACAATACTCCCCTATTTCTTCCCTCTCCATAGCCCCTGGCAATCACCATTCCACTTTCTGTCTCTATGAATTTGACTACTCTAGGTACCTCACATAAATGTAATAATCACACAATTTCTGTCCTGTCTCTGGCTTATTTCATTTAGCATATCAACATTGTTTTTAATATCAACCCACGTTGGTACATACTGATATAGGTCATTCATCTTAAATATTGTATAATATTCAGGAGATTCCAGATAATAATTTATCCTTAACTCTACTGGTGGACATCTAAGTTCCAATTTTTTGCTATAACAAAATCCATCTTGCAGCGAGCATCAGAGGCACTCAGCTGAAGTAGAAATGCTGGGTGTGTACCTCCTCTGCTTTACCAGGAAGCTGCCCAATTGCTCTCTTAAGTCACAATAGTAATCAACATTCCTGCCAGCAGCAGAACTGAGTTCCTGCTTCCCCATGTCCTTATTTGTACTGACAAATTTTCCTTTTTAATGTTTGATAATTTGATGGGTGTGAAATGGTATCTCAATGTTTTCTTACTTGACATTTTTTCAATGAGCAGAGTGAGGCTGAGCATATTTTCGTGCTCATTAACCATTAAAGTTTCTGTTCATGTGAAATGCTTGCTCATAACTTTTACTCTCTTTTATATAATTTTTTGCTTTTTTATTGATTTCCAAAGGGGAGAGATACATAGATACATACATGCATAGATACCTAGATATTCTGCATAATAATCATTTGACCAGCATAGTTCATTAATTTCTGACTTTATCCTTATTGTATTTTCCCTTCTGCTTGGGTTTACTCTGTTTGGTTTTAGTTTGATTTTTTGTCCATTTTCTTGATTTGGATACTTATTTGTTTATTTTATTTTTTGTTTTGTTTTCTAACTCATGCATGTAAGGCTACACATTTCTCTCTAAATAAATGGTTCATCTCATCTCACAAGCATTAACATGTAATACTTGAATTTAATTTAAAAAATTGTACAATGTCTGTTCTACAAACATACAGCCTTTGTTAGTTCCTTCAGAGGAGACCAGACATTTTCTTTCTCTTTGTAGATATGAAAGTGTCTAATTTTGCCTTAACTCTTGAATTACAAGAACAATGTGTGTTTTTCCCCGACCTCTTGAAGACCATTTTTACCCCCTCTTGCTGCTGGGGACAGCAGCTGTCCCCACGGGCATCTTTCTAAGTCATTGTCTTCTTTCTCAGGCAGAGTGGAGGATGTTCTCTTTGTCTTTGATTTTTTACAGTTTAACTTTAATGCATCTGGGATCTTTCAGGACAGTGTGTTCCTTCAATCTGAGAATTTGCATCTTTCCTTGATACGGAATATTCCCCCATTGCATCTCTCCTCCATCCTCTCTGTTCTGTCATCCAGGAATGTCTATTAGGCATATCTTGGAACTAGCTTACTCTGTCCCAAGCCCTATAAATGCTCTCAAATTTTCCGTCTTTTGGTCTCGCTAATTTACTTTGCAGAGTTTTTATTTTTATTCAGTTCTCTTTCAAATCTTGTCACAGTGTCGTGTTCCTACTCTGGTTCCTATTCCTTCATTTAAATCTTTGAATGCTTAAAACACACTTACTTTTAAGTTATCTTTTATACTGTCCTGTTTTCTTTTGCTTTGGCCCTACCCTCCCTCCCTTCCTCATACGATTTGTCATGTTGGCTGCAAACTCTATTCAGAGAGCTTTCAAATCCATGGGAATTCCCAGAAGCTAGTTATACAGGAAGCTCAGGTCACCCCCAACCCAATTAAATCAGAATTTCTGGGGTTGAGGTCCAGACACCAGGGCTTTTGGAAGCTCTCCAGTTGATTTTAATGTGCAGCTGAGGCTGAAATCACTTCCTACAGCACAGAGCAGCCTCCACCTGCCTCACAACCTTATAAGGCTTTTCACCCACCCTCTTCGTGCTGCTCCTAATTCTGTCTTTAATTTTGACACTTACGGATTTCCCTTTCTTGCTTTTAGTTTAGATATACTGGGGGGAGTTCCCATGATAAAATACGCCTAACATAAAATTTACTGTTTTAATCATTTTTAAGTATACAATTCTGTAGCGTTAAGTCCATTCAAAATGTTGTACAACCCTCATCATTGTCCATTCCCAGACATTTTCATCATCCAAAACGGAAACTCTGTACCCATTAAACAATACTTCCCCATTCTCCCACCCTTAGGGCCCTGGTAACCTCTAATCTACTTTTTACCTCTGTACATTTGACTATAAGAGGTTCCTCATAGGAGTGGAATCATACAATATTTGTCTTTTTGTGACTAGCTTATTTCATTTAGCATAATGTCTTCAAGGATCATTCATGTTACAGCACTATCAGAATTTCATTTATTTTAAAAACCAAATAATATTCCATGTCAAGGATATACTGTTCATCTGTTGCTAAACACTTGGGTTGTTTCAACCATCTGACTATTATGAATACTACTATAAACATTGTTCTACAAGTATATATACCTATATAGTACCATATGTAGATACATTTATGGGGTACATGAGATGTTTTGATAAAGGCAGGGAATGTAAAAAAGCACATCATGAGGGCCTGTCATGGGGTGGGGGGTGGGGGGAGGGATAGCATTAGGAGAAATACCTAATGTTAATGTCGAGTTAACGGGTGCAGCACACCAACATGGCACATGTATACATATATAACAAACCTGCACGTTGTACACATGTACCCTAGAACTTAAAGTATAATAATAATAAAAAGAGCACATCATGAAGAATGGGGTGTCCATCCCCTCAAGCATTTATCCTTTGAATTACAAACAATCCAATTACACTCTTTATTTTAAAATACAATTTAGTTATTATTGATTAAGTTATTATTGATTACAGTCACCCTACTGTGCTATCACACAGTAGGTCTTATTCATTCTTTCTATTTTTTAACCCATTAATCATCCCCATCTCCTTCTCAACCCCTCACTACCCTTCCCAGTCTCTGGTAACCATTCTTCTACCCTCTATGTCCATGAGTTCAATTGTTTTGATGTTTAGATCCCACAGATAAGTGAGAACATACAATGTTTATCTTTCTGTGCCTAGTTTATTTTGTGATACTTTTTAAAGAAATGTAATGCAGACTTTATTCAGGACCATCATGATAGGTATAAGGATCCCTGCAATGGGATTTTGTGGTGGGAGAAAGATTGAGCTCAACTCTGAATACAAGAGAAAGTGGAAATTTATAGCCCAGGAGAAGGGTGGGGGTCAGTGGACGGAAATTACTAAGAGGAAACATCACGGGGAAGGGAAGATTCTGGCTAAACTCACCCAGCATGATTCTTACTGAAAACAGACCAGGGCGATCACACACAACCTGAGGGATGGTGGTGGACGAAGAACCCTATCAGGTATCAGGATGCTCAGATATCGAGGATGGAGGATTCTTGCTAAACTGACTTAGCAAAATTCTTGACAAAATTGGACACTGACCGCAGAATACAGGGATTAACGGAGGAAAGGGGCTCAGAGGAGCCTGGGTAGAGTGTAATGAAGAAAACAGTCTTTGTCAGGAGTCAGAAAAGAACACAGCACTTCAGGAAGCTGATGAGGAAACCAACTTGCTGGGAGCAAGAGATGCTGCAGGGGTGGGGGCAACGACACAGCCAGCCCGAGGACTGAGAGTTGATACTTCTGTCCACAGACTCCAGGGCATGGCAGAAATTATTTGAGCGGGGCAATAAGCAAACCACTATTTCCTTACCTACAGCAGGTAAAAGACTTCCATCCCAAACATATAATGAACTCCTATAGCTCAATCACAAAAAGAAAAACAATCCAATTAATTTTGATGGGCAAAAGACTAACTAGCACGTCACATCAAAAATATACATACACACACACATCCAATGGTCACATGAAAAAGTGCTCAACATCATTAGGGAATTGCAAATATAAAGGACAATGATATGCCACTAGGCACCCACACCATGGCTAAAATGAATCAACTGACAATACCAAGTGTTGACGACCTTTGCGAAGCAATTGGAATTCTCATACATTGCTGATGGGAACGAAAAATAGAAAAATCACTTTGGAAAAAAAGTTTAGCTATTTCTTTTATAAAAATTAAATATACACTTATTTTGCAACCCAGATATTCTACCCCTGGAAATTTTCTCCCAATAAACGAAGAGAACATGTCCAGAAAAATCTTGTACATGAATGTTTATTATTAGTCTTGTATATGAATGTTTATTACTTACTAATAATCCCCCAGAACTGGAACAACTCAAATTTCCATCAATAGGAGATTGGATAGTGGTGATATATCTGCCTAATAGAATGCACAGGATAGAAAGGAACAAATCCCTGTACAATATAGAAGAATATCAAAGATATTATGCTTAGAAAAAGAAATCTAGAGTAGGCAGTTACTGATACTGTTTAACAGTTCAATGATGCTCATAGCTGGTCTCTTTCTTTTTTGTTTCACCACCCTTATCATCCTGACTTTCAGCCTCATGGTCACAAAAACACAGCCCCACACAACATATCCATGTAAAAGGCAGGAGAAAGAGGGCAAGGGAAGTACCAGTTCCATCTGCCTACTTCTTGTCAGACTTGCACTTCAATATTTTTTTCCAGAACTAGGTCACATAGCAATCTCAATGAAAGCCAGAATCAAGGATTACAATCTTGATTTAGACCAATTTTGATTTCTTGTCTTAGGGCTGGGATATATTGCTGCCCAGAGCAAAATCGGGGTTTTTTTTTTGTTTTTTTTTTCAGCAAGACAGGGGGGATGGTTATCACATAGACAACTAACAGTGTCAACCACACAACTTAAAGTCTAAACAAGTCATTCTAAATCCCTTGGGCCTGAACACACAGAAACAATGAGCACAAATGGCTTAAGCCATGTTACAGGAACCCACAAGAAGTCAAGGTACTTTCTGTCAAGCAGAGACTAAGAACTTCACTTAATACCAAAGGAAGAAAACAAATGGCATGGCCCAATAAGATGTGTTGAAATAGCTGCCAAGAAATGAGAAGCAAAGATTAAGATGTTGGAAGTCCCAATGCTACTAGCATTAAGAAAAAGTTAGATCCAGGAATTTAGAGAAGGAAAATAAGGATTATTAGCTTTGGTTGCCATAACAAAATACCACAGATTGGGTGGCTTAAACATCAGAAATTTATTTCTCACAGTTCTGGAGGCTGGGAAGTCCAAGATCAAGGTGCCAGCCAATCTGGTTCTTGGTGAGAGTTCTCTTCCTCGCTTGCAGGTGACCACCCTCACCATGTCCTCACATGGCAGAAAGAGCAAGCTCTGGGGTCTCTTCCTCTTCTCATATGGACAATGGGCCATCACATTAGGGCCCCACTCCTGTGATTCAGGTAACCTTCATCACCTTCTCACAGGCCCTGCCTCCAAATATAGTCACAGTGCAGGTGAGGGCTTCAACATATGAATTTGAAAGGGTGGTAAATAGCCCATAACAATGAGCAAGCAACTATTTGGGAGGCTATGTCTCATTTCAAATGAACCCATGACTGTGGACATCAGGACATCTCTCCAAATTAAGCATCTAAGTCTGTTGAGAGAAAAACCACAAAAGCAGCACCTGGGAGGAAATAAACCCTAAATTGTTCCCCACTAGAGTCAGCAGGTTTGGTCTGAGGCATGGCCCCCGTGTGTTTCAGACACTCAAGATGCACATCCCAGCATTAACCAGGCTGCTACGCACGACCACAGCCGAGCTCCCAATTCCTGCCTGTAGCAGATGTGTTGTTTACAAATAAAGTACACTGGCTGGCATATAGCAGCTGTGATTAAGTTAATGACTAAGTGCTGTTTTAACATGACAAATATCTGAAACCTACATATCTTGCATGCTATTATTTGGTTCTGTAAATGTTTAGACAGCTGGTAGAAGTTTGCCCTGACACTGGCACTAAAACGCATGTTCGTGAAGTCGAGTGCACCATGCATTCCTAACAACTAAGATTCTATTTCTTATGTATGAGGGACTCAGATCTGCTGTTCTGAGGCAAAGCCATCCAGGGCTCAACCCCCTGTGCCTCATGAGTGATCATTTATGTTCCGTACAACAAAAAGACGATAACAATGTCCCCCTCATTATTGCTTCATAAGAAAGAACATGGGCATATCTTAGCTGAAAAAGGCTTTAATGATCTTCTAGGCCTCAAACTCCCATTAGCAGTAGAACCCTGTTTCCAAGTGAAATATTCCATAAAGTCCCAGTAATTAAAAGAGATAAAAGGAGCACCGCTTGGCTAAAGCACAGATGTGGGTGATGTTCACAGCACCCCGGGGAGACCCTAAGTGCCTTTTCAATACCCTAGATCTCAAAAGAGCCTGCTTTAAAAACTCTTTATCTGGTCTGTTTCTGAGATTTCTAGAGCCTCTTTTGACACCTTATACATCTTGGGAAATAGAATCAGGCCCCTCCTGCCTATCTTCAGAACCAGGAGCTTAGTGGGAAAGACTGTGCAAGGGGAGTCGGGACTAAACATTTCCCATTGTAGCTGGAATGAGTTGTGAACTCCATGTGCTAAAATAGTTGAAGGGAAACACAGAACCTGTCATTCCCAGGGAGGATGGGAACATTAAAAACAAATAAAAATCAAGTAGATATCCATAGATTCCCAGCTAAGATGGGGCAGGTGTGTTCCAGGTTTGAATCCAGTGAGGCACCCTGGCTGAATGGGGCCAATGGTGAGAGGCCTGGGACCCTATTCCCTGGGTACCACCCCCACTCACCAGGGGTAGAAGTCTCAGAAGCACCCTCACTGAAGGCTAAGGCTCCGCAGAACACAGTTTGAAATCCGCCATTCAATGCTAATGCCTGTAATAGTAATGGGTGTCGTGAATTACCAGTAAAAAATAATGCTTCTAAAAGGACCATCTACAGAGATTCAAATCCAGTTTGTTTTTAGCATTCTCCACTCCCTCCTTCTGCCTGTTTGCCCACTCCCCAAACACAAAATACTCCCTCCTGCCAACGAGAAAAGCTACCAGATCGACTCCTTGACACTCACAGGTCTGGGGCTATTGTGGCTCCCCTCTCAAATGTCACTTCTAGAGAGGCAAGAGGAAAGAGAGAAAATCTTAAAAGAAGTAAAGGAAGGGTTTATGGAGAGATTGAAAATATCACAGAGTGTGGAAATTCACAATTCCTCTCAAATCACAATAGGGGAGAGAGTTCCTTACTTACGGGTAAAGTGGAGCTGAAGAAGCTGGTATAAAACAACCTCAAGGAGATCTCTATGCACCTAGAGTTTAATCAAAAGTTCAACAAAGATTTATTGAGCACCTACTAGTTGCAAGCCACTCTGTTCGCACTGGAGAGACAAAAGTTTAGGACTCTGGACCTTCCTTAAAGGGACTCAAAATCCAATGAAAGAAATTACAAAGGAACAAAAATTATTAAAGGAAATAAAAGGTAAAGATAAATTTCTAAAGAGGAACAGTAACTCATTTAGGGAGGGGACAGGGTGAGATATGTCTTAAAACCTGTATTTATCATTCCAAACTCTCCTTAAGTTTAAAGAGACTAAGGAATAAAGTCTATTGGAGGCCCACACACATGTGCAACTGGGAAGATTTGAAAGCATGAGTGGCATGCTGTAATCCATCTAGATATGTTATCCCAGCAGACTGTGGAAGATGCGTGTGGGATTGTGAGAACACACCTGGGTGCAAAGAGCCTGGTTAGAAAGTGAATTTAATAATGCAGGCAACAGAGGATGGAAGTGTGAACTAAGGCAGGAGCAGAGCAGTTGGCTTCAAGACACATTTAAGAGATAAGACAGAAATAATGTGGTGACCAAGAGGGTATGAGTAGATGAGAAACTGACAACATCTATGGGTATCTCCTCCATCTTGCTATCATACCAAATTACTTTTTATTTCTATGTCACTGTCTTCATTTGCACACTGTCACTCACTCAGTCCCTAAGTCAGAGACTTCGAGACATCCTTAATGCTTCTCTTTTCTTCATTCTGACATTCAATCTATCAGCACAACCTGTGAACCTACCTACTGCTGATTATTTCTTAAGTAAGTTTACTCCCTCCAACCCACTTTACAATGTTGACTTTTACTTGAGTCCCGTGCTTCTAGAGAACAGTGGTGATTAAGAGATTTCCTACTCTTTTGTGCTCTAGAAAATGACTTATTGCAAAGAATCCTCTTCTATAACTTAGATAAGACCCTCGGATACCCCCCACTCACCTTTGTTTACTATGGCAAAGTCAGGCTCAGACCCTCCAATTCCACTCTTTGCTTCCTAAACCATTAGATGAACTGTGTGTCCCCACTGATCAATCAAAATAAGATGCCCATTAATCTGATTTGACCAAACTTTAGTTAGGTTTCTTTCTTTTCTTCAGTCCCTAACATTGACCCACCCTCAGCCTGAGGAGTGTGGCTCCAGCTTGAAGGACCCTCCTGAGAACAGGCTGACCCCAGGATAAAGCATTCTCAGATTTAATGTCTGATCCCTCCACCTGCCCCAGTTCATCCCACTTCCCCACACCCAGTTCTTTCCAGCTTTATTCACTCCTCCCTACAAAAGAAAAGCCTTTTTCCTGGGATCCACTTACAAATCTCATGGTCAGAGCATTCTCTCTCTTGCAATAGTTCTCCTTACCCCCCACTGCAATCATCCTTTTCAATAAAGTCCCCCCTTATCTAACTTGGATTTGTTTTTATTTGGCACACTGCACCACCCTTGGCCAAATCATCCTTATCTCCCTTCTGAGGTTCTACAATGGGCTCCAAACTACTCTCGCCACTTTCCTTCTGGCCAGCCTTCAATTCATTCTCCATATCTGCCCACAAGACTATGAACATGACTCCTGCCTACCTCTCCAGCTTCATCTCTCACCATTCCTCCCTTTGCTCTGTCCATGCCAGGCTGCTTTCAACCCCTCAAACACACATTCTCTCTTGCCTTTGGGTCTTTGAATGTGCTGCTTCCCATACCTGACTACTCACAATGGCCAACTGGCTATGACTTATCTTTTAGATATGAGTTTTGAGGTCAACCTCCCAGAATTGACTAGGGTCCCTGGTGATGTATTCCCATAACTCACTTTAATATTTGTTTATACCACACTAGATTGCAAACACTTTAAAGCAGGGACCATGCCTATCTTATTCACTTGTCAATTCTGTCTCAAACACAGAGCTTGTTAAGTATTTGTTAAAAAGATGGAGATGGAAGAATGGGAGGATGGCTAGAGAATAAGAAAAATGTTATTTGGTGGGTTGAGTGCAGTGGCTTATGCCTCTAATCCTCTAATCCCAACACTTTGTAAGGCTAAGGCAGGAGGATCGCTTGAGGCCAGGAGTTAAAGACCAGCCAAGGCAACATAGCAAGACCCTGTGTCAACAAAACATTTAAAAATTACCCAGGCGTTGGGGCACAAGCCTGTAATCCCAGCTACTTGGGAGGCTGAGGCAGGAGGCTCCCTTGAGCCCACATGTTCAGGGTTACAGTGAGCTGTGATCACACCACTGCACTCCAGCCCAAGCGACAGAGTGAGACCCTGTCCTTGGAAAATAAATAAATAAAGGAAAGAGAGGAAGATATATGTCATTTAGAGAGAAACTATTTCCCTGAGAGGAAATGGCTATAGAGATAGGAGGAAAACCAGGAAGCTAAGGCATGTAAGAATTTCAGGAAGGAGGAGGTGTTCAGCAGCATCCAGTGACAAGAGGCCAAGTGAGATGAGAATGGGAAGTAAATGTTCAATAAACTAAAAGATAATTAATGAACATGGTGAAAGGTGTTTCTCTGGAGTGGAATGGGATAGAAGCCAGGTGGAACTGGATTGGAAACTGAATGGGTGATGAGGAGGCTTTCAAATAGAGACTGATCTACCAAATAATGCAGATGGCAAGAGCAGCGGAGAGAGATAATGTGTCTGGAAGAAAAAACTTCCCACCTACCTGCTGCCCAACCCCATGTACTACTGTCCTGGTATGGACATCCTCTGGATAGAGAGACAATGATTTGGAGTTAAACAGGTCAAAGTGCTTATTTCAGACCTTTCTACCCATGGGAAAGAAGACTGCACAGCTTTCAGGTGAAGCCTTTGTTGCGTGGCCCCGAGTTCAACAGCAGCCCATCACCAGAGCACGGCAAAGGCCAGAGTTTGTCCAGGATCATTGAGCATGTGCCTTGCATTCTTCTTCCCCATCCCTCAGCCTAGGATGATGACACTGGCTAAGAAGAAGGCAAGAAGCACCTGAGTATTGTGTCGGTGCTTCTGACCCACGTATGCAGTTGACTTGTAGGAAACCAACAACAGGGACCCTCTTCTAACCAATAACAAGGTCAAAATATGAACCTCTACTTTTATTTTTGGTGAAATGGTTAAGTAGTTAGATTGAACAACTCTCCCACTGAAACCACTAAAATAAAGGTTAAGGCTTGCTAAATGTCCTTTTAAATGAGTTGGCAGAAGGGAAACAATCCACAATGACCAAAAATAAAATAAAAGCAGGAACCCTGAAGACAAGAAAACACCAAAGCTAGCTCTATCTTTGTGAAGGTTTCTGCTGAACCCTGAATATATTGAGTTTACACTCTGATGATGGCAAGATTGGAGAGAAGAAGAGATGAAGCCTAGGACTCACCAAACATCAGGAGGCTAAAAGAAGAATCACCATGTGAGATATGGAAGAACTGTGCCTGATGGTAAAGATGGAGAGAAATAAACTGGCCATGGAGAAGAAGACATCAAGGAAACTTGTCTTGACTTTGGCGCTAGGTAAAAGAGAGAAGGAATTTCCCCTGAGAATGCATAACCAAAAAATAAGCTCTCGTGGGCCTGTGATCTAATCCACAATAACTGAGAGTACAAAAACAAACTCAAACTTATTTTCAATTCGTCCCAGGTTGTCAGTATCTGCAAGAAATAAATGCGAAATTACTCTGAAAAAAACACAATTTCAATCAAATTTTCAAATTAATTCCACAAACGACACTCCAAGGAAAAAGACCAGCTTGCAGTCAAAACTTAGAAAATACACATGAAAATAACATCATGAGTGAAGCAAAGACAAAAATAGCAGAATCAGATCAACAAAGACTTCAGAATTTTGAATTAACAGATGCAGAATATAAAATAACTATTATGAATGTTTTTTAAAAATTGTTGAGATAAAATTCACATCACAAAATTCACCGTTTTAACCATATTAAAGGGTTGAACACTATTAAACATTTCAATAGTTTTTGGTATGTTTACAGTATTATGGAACCATCAGTGCAGTCTAATTCCAAAATATTTTCATCACCCCAAAAAGAAAACTCATATATCCCAATGCTCCCCTCCCCATTTACTGACAGCCACTAGTCTTTTTGTCTCAATGGATTTGCCCGTTTGAACATTTTATCTACATTGAATCAATATGTGATTTTTTTCTTACTAGCTTCTTTCACTGAACATAATGTTTTCAAGTTGTAATTTGTATCCATATTTCATTCCTCTTTATGGTTGAATGATGCTCTATTGTAGGGATATATACCTTTTGTTTCTCTCTTCATTGGTTGATGAACATTTGAGTTGTTTCCACTTTTTGGACATTATTAATAATGCTGCTATGAACATTTGTGTACAGATTTTTGTTGGAAGATGTTTTCAGTTGTGGGGGGCATATACTTAGTAGTGGAAATGCTGAGTCATATGGTAATTCTATGTTTAACTTTTTGAAGAACCACCAAACTGTTTTCCATAGAGGCTGCACCATTTTATGTACCCACCATCAACATATGAGGGTTTCAATTTCTCCGGACGCTCATCGATACTTGTTTTCTGGGTTTTGGTTTTGTTTATTATTTAGCCATCCTAGTTGGTGTAAGGTGGTGTCTCCTGGATGTTTTGATTTGCATTTCCCAGATGACTAATGATGCTGAGCATCTCCTCATGTGCTTGTTGGCCACCTGCATATCATCTTTGGAGACATGTTTATTGAAATTCTTTGCCCATTTTTATACATGAATTTTTTTACAAAAATCAATTGTATTTGATTGTCTTTTTGTTGTTGAGTTGTAAGAGTTCTCTATATATTCTGGATAGTAGACTCCTATCAGCTAAACTATTTGCAGATATTTTCTCCAAGTCTACAAGTTGTCTTTTCACTTTCTTGATGGCATCATTTGATAAGTGAAAGTTTAAATTTTTGACAAAGTATAACATCTCTTTTTCTTTTGCTGTTTGTGCTTTTGGTGCTATATTTAAGAAACCATTGCCTAATCAAAGGTCGTAAAAATTTACACCTCATTTCTTTCTAAGAGTTTTATAGTTTTATCTCTTACATTTCAGTCTTTGATTTATTTTGAGTTAATTTTTGTATATAGAGTGAGGTAGAAGTTCAATTTCATTCTTTTACACGTGGTTTTCCAGTTATCCCAGCATCATTTATTAAAGAGACTATTTTTTCACCCACTGAATGTTCTTGGCACTCTTACCAAAAACCAGTATAAATGTATGGGCTTATTTCTAAATTCTTAATCCTATACCATTGATCTATATGTCTATCCTTATACTAGTACAACACTATTTTGATTACTGTAGATTTGTAATAAGTCTTGAAATCAGGATATGTAAGTCTTCCAGTTTGTACTTTTTCAAGATTGTTTTGGCTATTCAATGGTCTTTTGTATTTCCAATGAACTGAAAATTAATTTTGTCAAGATTGTTTTGGCTATTCAATGGTCTGTTGTATTTCCAATGAACTGAAAATTAGTTTATCCATTTCCACCAAAAAAAAAAAGATTGGGATTTTGATAGAGATTGCATTGAATATGTAGATCAATTTGGAGAATATTGCCATTTTAACAATATGAAGTCTTCCAATACATGAACACATATAGTCTTTGTTACTTTTGGTCTTCTTTAATTTCTTTCAACCCTATTTTGTAGTTTTCAGTGTACAAATCTTGCACTTACTTGGTTATATTTATTCCTAAGTATTTTGTTCTTTGGTGCTTTTATAAGTGGAATTATTTTCTTAATTTCATTTTCAGATTGCTTATTGCTAGTGTGTAGTGATACAATTGATTTTTGTAAAAAATGTGTTTTGAAAAAAGAAAAAAGTTTGAAAATATAAGAATCTGTTGATAAAAACAGTCAAACTGTAAAATATTTTAAGACATTTATTCTGACCCAAATATGAGTGACACATAGAGATTTTAAATATTTTAAGAGATTTATTCTGACCCAAATATGAGGTACACAGCCCTCAGGAGGTCCTGAGAACACGTACCCAAGGTGGTTGGGGTACAGCTTGGCTTGATATGTTTTAGGGAGGCATGAGACATCAATCAAATACATTTAAGAAGTACATTGGTTTGGTTCAGAAAGGCGGGACAACTCAAAGGGGAGTGGTGGGGGGGCGGGTGTGGGCGGGGGGTGGCTGTCGCTTCCAGGATATAGGTAAATGTAAATATTTTCTGGTTGACAATTGGTGGGAAGACCTGGGATCTATAGAAAGGAAATGTTCAGGTTAAGATAAAAGATTGTGGAGACCAAAATTCTTTTGAAGTCTTATAGTGGCTGCTCTGCGAGACAATAGATGACAAATTTTCCTGTTCAGATCTTTAAAAGGTGCTAGACTTTTAGTTAATCTCTTCAGGATTGGGAGAGCCTGGAAAAAAAAAAATCTAGCTATGTTAATAGAGATTCTTTACAGATGCAGATTTTCCCCCACAAAGGACGGCTTTGCAGGGCCATTTCAAGATATGGCAGAGAAACATGTTTTGGGGTAAAATATTCTTATTTTCTTCCTTGTTATGCCAGAGTCAGAGTCAGATTGGAAAGTAAGTCATAATATACAGGATTAAAAAAAAAAAAATCTGATGAGAACTTATGGTTTGTAGGGCATGACTCCCCAGACCCCTTAGATAGAAATGTGGGCAAGATAAAACAAATCAGAGCCTAGTCCTCAAAACAAAAGACTAAAAATTTAAACCAGAGACTTCCAGTTTCAGCTCTCACATGAAAAGATCTTAGAAGTTGCCATTCCCAACCTTACAGCGAGAAGCTGGGCAAACTGGAAACCAATATTGCTTTTTGGCCTAACAGAACTGAGCTCATTGGCCAAATCAACATCTCCAAATTAGGAGAGACATGCACATCCAGGGGAAAACAACAGAGATCTTCTGAGCTGGAGGAGAAGCAACTAGAGCCATGAATTGCTAGGAATACTTAAATGGCAGTTGTGACAAACTTCTGGAGGTTGGGTGTGAACTAGCACAAGAGTGAGAAACTCCTGGATACCCTGCAGCTCTAGGAGGACCTGCAGGCATTTGTGGGCTTTACCTCCAAGAACCCTACAAGGCTCTTCTCATAGTGAGGACCCAACAAAGATCTTTTCAAGGCTCTGTCAAGGGGAGGGGAAGAGTAATCATTGTGAAATATGCCCAGAGCCTTCTCCATAACAAATTGAGACAGCCAGGTAAAAAGGGCTCCCTGGCAGAACTTCCCACAGGCCTGTGCACTGGGAGGAGTGCACACCAGGGTGGAGCCTTGGGAAGTTCAAGTCGTTTTTTGCACGGGGGAGGAGACTGGCCTCTCCTGGTCCGGGTGGTAATATGGAATTCAATCTGTGAGGCGAGAAACTGGTTAGCAGGATTCTTGCTTTGCTGAGAGTTCCTGTTTCCTTTTTTTTTTTTTTCCTTTTCACCCAATAAATTCCATTTTTCTCACCCTTCAAAGTCTCTGTGAGCCTAATCTTTCATGACCGTATGACAAGAACCTGAGTTTTAGCTGAACTAAGGAGAAAGTCCTACAACAAAATGCCTACCCTCCAGGTGAAAGGACTTGGCCAGAGCCCAATTCCAATACCTTATCCCAGATGGAGGAGGGAGATACTCCCCATATCAGCCCACACTAGCCTTCCTGTCTCACCTAATGAGGGTTAAGGCAGAAAGCAGTCAACAAGGGTCAAGGCTTCAGAGAAATTGTTCAGGTTGCTGCAGCCATGAGATGAAGTAGGGGAAGGGGAAAGAGGGCAAAAAGCTACACCTACACCATGGGAGGAATACTTATGAAGGTCGCAGCTCCAAGACAAAGGCCCATCAAAACACTGATGAGTAATTGGAAAATTATGAAACAATCTCCCTCTCCCACCTTCTACCACCACACCAACAAGGCTCCAGTATAATAACAGTGGATTATAACCAAAAGAGCTATAAGACACAGACTCTTTGAGGAGAAGCACATAGGGAAACCCAAAGTCAAGAGGAGAGACACAACAAGGACTTGGAGGTACTTGATGCCTGTGGTGCACACAGCTGCAGCAGACATTAAGCACAGCCCACTCACAGCCAGTCCAACATATTCATCCTCAAATAGCTTATTTACCTCAATTTCTACCCAATACAACACATATGGCTTTCAACAACGTATTGCAAGGCATGCCACAAGGCAGGCAAAACAGTCTCCAGAGAGAACGCAGTTATGAGAAACATACCCAGGTTTTATTCAGATCTTGTAATGGTTAGACAGGGAATTTTTAAAAATGATTATTAATATGTTAAGCATTGAAATTTAAAAAGTAGATCACTTGGAAGAGATGGGGAGGTAAGCAGAGAGATGGAAACTCTAAGGAAGGATGCTACAAATCAAACACCCAGTCACAAAAAGGAAAAATGCCTCCAGTGAGCTCATTGGTAGATTGACAAGGCCAAGGTAAGATTCGGTGAACTTGAAGATAGGTCAATATAAACTTCCTAAACTGAAATGTAAAGACAAAAAAAAGAAAGAAAGAAAAAACAGAGCAGAACATTCAAAACTGTGTGACAATATCAAAAGGAAATGATACATACATAGGTACATAGATACATAGATAGATCTGCAATATATACATAATTGGAATGCCAGAAAGACAAGCAAGAGAAAACAAAGCAAAAGAAATATTTGAAGTAAAAATGGCTGAGAACTTTCCAAAATTCATGAGACCCAAAGCATGGATTCAGGAAGCTCCAAGAACACCAAACAGAATAAATACAAAAAAAAAAAAAAATAGCAATGCCTATGCCTAGGCTTATATTCAAACTGCAGAAAGTCAAAACAAATAAACTGAAAGAAGGCAGAAGGAAAAAAAAGTTACCTATAGATAAACAAGGATAAGAATTACATGCAAGCAAGAAAAGGGTAGAATGAAATATTTAAATTGTTTAGAAAAAGAAAACAGTAACCTAGAATGCTCTATACCATGAAATTAACCTATAAAAGTGAAGAAAAATGCATTAATAGTGGAAATTTAAAATGGTGTAGCACCTGTGGAAAATGGTTTGGCAGTTTCCCAAAGAGTTAAACATAGAATTACCATATATCCCAGCAGTTCTACTTTTAGGTACATACCCAAAGGAATTGAAAGCAAGGTCTCAAAAAATACTTGTATACAGTGATTACAGTAGCATTATTCACAATAGCCAAAAGGTAGAAATAACCCAAGTGGCCATCAGGAGATGAAAGGATAAACAAATTATAATCTGTCCATACAATAAAATATTATTCAGTCTTAAAAGGGAATAAAATCCTGATGCATATTGCAACATGGATGAACCTTGAAAACACTGAGCT
Organism: Pan troglodytes; assembly: GCF_028858775.2. NCBI lineage: Eukaryota > Metazoa > Chordata > Mammalia > Primates > Hominidae > Pan > Pan troglodytes. Next base: position 106,507,780 of record NC_072412.2, on the reverse strand, counting down.
CAATCGAATAAGCCAGACACAAAAGGACACATAACATGAATAACGCTACTACACACCTACTATAGTAGTTAATATCCAAAAAACTGACAATGATAATTGCTGCCAAGAATTCAAAGCAGCAGGAACTGTCATTCATTGGTGTTGGGAATACAAAATGATATAACCACTTCAGAAGACAATTTCATCAAGTGCATAGTATTTGACAGTACAAAGAAGGAACCTTAAGTTATGCAAATTTAAAAAATATTATTTCGAAGGTCAAGGTATGTCAGGGTGGGATGGAGACAAAAGAATCTAACTGTGTTACAAATGTTTGAGAAAACCTCACAGAAAAAGCTTGTGGGAAGGGGGAGTGGATGATCTAAATAACTTTAGAAGTGAGTGTAGATTACAAGACTGAAGACCAAAGGAACTGTATATAAGCATGGTACTCTCCTAGATAAAGTTTTTCCACAAGTCACAGGTTAACAATCCTGAAACCATGATAAATGTATAATGGAATTAGGTAAGTGGATGCCTAGTGGTGGGAAACAGGTTTCTTTCTGTTGGAGTGGGAGGTTACAGATAAGCAAAAGAAGAAGGCTAGAATGATCCACGTAGTAATCCACATGACTCATGTTTAGCTTAATGTACACACAGATGGATACATATAGAAATATTTATAGATATGTGTATACTGTATACATGAGTTAGCATACCCACATATATTTTCTTGCTCTCTCAGCTCAGAGGGCCTAAAAGCGTTAACATCCCAGTAGCAATGAGCACATCTAGTTCCCAGGTCTTGGTTTCTAATTCCGTTCTCCAATAAAAGGAGCCATGGTTCCTTAGAGAAACAACTGACTGATTCTAGGGCTGGGGCAGGACAATATACAGGAGGAGTCTGGAGCATCTCATGGTGCCAGAAGGTAAGAAAGGGCTCAAGAAACCAAAATGATGTAGGGGGGGGCGGTGCAGAGGCATGTCAAAGGGACATCAGAGCCAGCCTGAAAGAACTATCAATAGCTACAGCTGAACAACGTAAGTAACAAAATAATGTAGTATTGGATTCTAAAACCAAAGTATCAAATAAATCTCCATGAGTCCAGACTTATATAGATGGGGTAAAAGAGACAAATCTTCCATAGAGATTAATTTCAAATAATTTATGTACATATCCTCATTTCTAGGAGGTGCAGTGTAACTCCTCACTCTGGCACAATATGGAAAGGAAGAAAAAGAGTTACTTTATAGCAGAGAAACCTGACAAATACTACTTAAGCCAGGTGATCAAGATTAACATCGATAGTGGTAATATATGCTGATAAAATGCACTAATATGCACTTTATCTCTGTGGTCTTCCTTCCAAAATCCCAGTTTAATCATAGGAAAAATATCAGACAAATTCCCACTGAAGGATATTTTATAAAATATCTGACCAAAATTCCTGAAACATCTCAAGGTCTTAAAGCACAAGGAAAGTATAAGAAACTGTCAGTCCAGAGGAGCCTACAAAGATATGACAGCTGAATGTAATATTGCATTCTAGATGAAATCCGTGAACAGAAAAAGGCCATTAAAGGTAAACTAAAGAAATGTGAAGGATGTACGAACTTTAGTTAATAATAATGTATTGATAGTGACTCATTAATTGTTACAAATGTACCATAGTAATATAAGATGTTAAAAACGAGGACACCATGTAGTGTATATGGGAATTCTCTGTACTCTCTGTAACTGTTTTACAAATCTAAAACTATTTTGAAATTTGTTAAAATTGAAAGAAATAACAAAATGACTTGGGATATATTTAGAATATAAAGAATATACTTTAGGCAGAGAAAAAATAACACTAGATTAAATATCTGAGATGGAAGAAATAATCATGAAGAAAATATAGATAAATATAAATAAACATCAATTGTATTCAATAAAATATCTAATATATATGAGAATAGAATAGACGATAAAAATGTAGATGGTCATAACATGTGACTTAAAAGAGTTTAAAAGAAGTTAAAGTTTTCTAACATCTTTAATTATTACAGAATACAGTGAGTATGTGATAAACTTTAGACTTTGATAAGTTGAGTAAGCACATTAAAATAGTTACTGTGAGCACTAAGAGAATAGACATAGAGCATCATAATCCTATCAGTTCTTCAACATTTATTCAGAATCTGACCATTTGTCTTCACCTCTTCTGCCACCTACTCAGGTCCAAGACATTGGATTCTCTCACCTGGGTGAGTGTTGCAACCTCCTAACTGGTCTCCCTGCTTTTACTCTACCCTTATTGAGTCTACTGTCAACACAGAAACTAGAGTGGTCCTGTCAGAACGTAAGCTAGATCTTGGTGTTTCTCTGCTCCAAGTCCTGCAATGACTTCACTTTTCATTCAAAGTAAAAGCCAAAATTATCACAATGATTTGCAAGATCCTGCATTAACTGGCCCCTACTTACTGCGATAACCTTGTATCCTACCGCGTTTTCTCACCTTCCCTCCATTCCACACCCTCGGGCCTCTAACGTCTAACATTGAAGACCCATTCTCACCTCAGCCTTCACACTTCTGTCTGCCCAGAATGCTCTTCTCCATGGCATCTGCATGAGTCATTCCTTGGTTTACTTATATATGAAACATTCCCTGACTACCCTATTTAAAATGAAACCCCTTCATCAGAATTCACTATCCCTCTTCCTTGGTTAATTTTTCTTTGTCACCAATGAACTTACCACATAGTTTAGAGAAACTTTGTTCTCTAAGATCATAGACTATCAAAAGCTTTGCCGTTTGAAATTAAATCAATATGAGACATTCTGATCTTGACTGAGGATCTAAGTCACTTTGACGCAGAGCAGCATTCTTGATTCACAACTCAGCTACAGAGCACCAGATAAAGGATTTCTGGACTCAGCCTTCCATGTCTATCTTAACTTTGTAGATTCCAAGGAAATAGGACCTTGGGTTACCTGATGCTGCTTTGAGCCTAAACTCCATCCTTCCCCCAAATCCTATAATACTTCTATCTTTTCCTTTGTTTGGTGAGACATCTTATGATTCTCAGCATGTGGTTTTCCTCATTGCAATGGGCCAGTAAATCTGATTTTGTCAGACTAGAGGTCACACAGAGAAAATTCTAAAGTACTGGTTCACAGGGGTTCATTTTATTGTTATTCTTTATACATAGATATTTTATTGCACTCTGACATTGAGGTATACTGGTTATATCAGTAAACTATGTTATCTTTAATTACTAAGACAAGTCAAAATTAAAATAAGCATCTCTCTAAATTAGGTTTTCAATTATATTATGACATATCAAGATTTCCTAATGATTTCCTATTTCATTCTTAATTCGTGGAATGTCTGACACTCCCAAAGAGCAGTGCCTTCTTCCTTTGCTGACATAATCTGACTGCGAGTGGCCAAATCACACTGTTCGGTTCAGCTGCAAGGATGACAATATCCTCAAGTGGGTGGTTTCTCTCCTCCTGAAGCAGGTGATGAGGCTGTGGGAACTTGGCCCCATCACCTCATTCCTTCCATCATATCCTTGCCAGATGTTTCTGCCAGATTGATAAGGCTTCCATCCCTCTTTGTGTCTCATATTTCTTTAGTAGTCATTACACCAACCTGTCTACTTTCTGGAAAAAAAATTCCTATAATTAAGAGCCCCGACATTGTGTACTTATTAGACACAATGGTGTCTCAAAAACAAATTAGGCACATTAAGTGTTTTTCCTGTGACTAGTTTATTGAGCTTATGTGAGCACAAGTGACAACACAACAGGGCCATCTTTTAAATGAATCACTGATTTGCTGAACTTCTGTTGAGTTTAGTCAGAATTAATCATTTGATGTCCTCATGTATGTCCTATATTTTGTAATCTTTCTTCATGTTCTCCTCAGAACTTGATGACATGTTTCAATAAGTAAATTTCAAGGGTTTTTTTCTCCCATAAAATAAAAAAGCTATTTTCCTTCCAGGAAGAATTATAAATTTGACTAAGTTTTTTAACATTTGGATTCTTTATGAAAATCTTCCATGGTTTCCTGCTCTCTAGCTGGAGTTATTTAGAAACCCTATTAAAAATCCTATTTAGAAAGTGATATTATATATCTTTGTTCTTTTCAGTAGTAAGTAATTATTGGTATGGCAATAATAATAATGATGTGTAAATACACTTGCTATGAATTTCCTATGTGCCAGCTAGCTTGCATACCTTCATTGTCTCATTTAATCTTTTAAAAATCCTGCAGATTTAGTATCCTTATCCACATCTAAGGGTAAGGAAATGGTAGCTAAGAGAGGCTGGGTGACTTGCTAAGGGCACAAAGCTGGGTCAGTATTTAGACCCAAGTCTGTCTGATCCAAAGTTTACCTACATTCCAATATACTCAGCCTCCTGCACCGATGGTGCAGTTAATTAAGAGGGTAATTAACTGATAGCTAAGTCTTGGCCTCCCTATGTAGAAACAAGACTCCATTTTCATTTTTTTTTTTACCAGTCATTAGGACATTCCCAAACATGAGCATGCTAGGACTTCTGAATTATGAGTTAGAAAGGCAAGGAAACCAGGATTGAGCTGATGGAGAGTGAACAACCACCACCCTGGTACAAGGAAGACAATTCTTTTCCAGTGTTCAGTATCTAATACAGAGGATGAAGGGGGAAGATAAACATATAGGCTTCAGTCAAGGAAATCCAAAAGGACCACTGTGATGGCTAATTTTATGTCCACCTGGCTGGGCCTGGCTGCCCAAAGATGTGGTCAAACATTATTCTGGATGTTTCTGTGAGGGTGATTTTTGGGAAGACTAACATTTTAATCAGTGGACTAAGCAAAGCAGATTGCCCTCCATAATGTGAGTAGGCCTCATCCTGAAGGCTTAAAAAGAGCAAAAAGCTGACCTACTCCAAGTAAAAGAGAATTCTCCTGCCTAATAGCCTTCAGACTTGAAGTGCAACATCAGCTCTTCCCAGGTCTTCAGCCTGGCAGTCCACTGGACAAGCTTTTGACTTGCCAGACTCCAGGATCACATGAGCCAACTCATCATAAATCTCTCTCTCTCTCTCTTTCTCTCTCCCTTATTGGTTCTGTTTTCCCGGAGAATCTTAACAAAAACAGCCACTTTGGGTTTAGTTAGCATCTCCAGGGCAGCAGCACACAATGCTTCAAGTCAGATGGCAGCACAGGGGCTCTTAGGGCCTCACAGCAGCTGAAGGGCATGGGAGGTAAGAAGCAACCCTGTAGGCGCACCAATAAGAAGCTGAGGAATTAACAGGGTAAGTGAAGGATCCTGGTGTTGTGAATGGATCTGGCCAGCAAGAAGCTCTCAAGGGGCTGTGACTCCAGCTGGTGCACTGAGGATGCTGCTCACTTCCTCTGGTCAGAACTGGTTCAGGAAGTAGGCAGGACTAAAGCCACAGGTAAAAGACACACACAACTTGAGCCTGAAAGGTGAGGAAGGCCAGCAATTGACCTTTGGTGGGGATGGATGGGGCAATTCTTTTGTTGTTTAACATCTTGGAGGAGAAAAGTTTTTGAAACCTAGTGCATCAAGAAAACACCTCAAACCTCAAAAGGGAATGGGCTAAGACTTGAGAAGACTTTCACCTCCTCTCTCCCAAGCATAGGAAGTAACGAAGACCTCTTCCAACCCAATCCCAAGCCCCTGCAGTCTACAGAGCTGGTTTCAGGAGACTATTACATCAATTCCAAAGCAAGCAATCACTTTCAGAATTATTTTTCATCCGCAGAAATGTCCATGAAGTAAAAGTCTCCATCAACTCCCACAATCTTTCCCAACTCCACCTGCCACCTCCAAACACTTCAGATCTATTAATGAAAATAATTTTTCTAATTTTGATGTGATATAAATTCTAAGTCTGGGAACAAAAATACAAATATTATCATGTTGTAAATATTAATACTTCAAAAGACCATCTGGAGGATGCTCCCTTGAATGCTCTGAAAATCACAATTACTGATAACTGCATTGTGCATAATTACCACATTTTATGAATAATCTTTTATTTATCCATCACATCATGGGGGTCAGTTTAATTATTGTTTCCTCTTAACAGAAAAGAAAAACTGTCTCCAGAGGTAATGACTGACTTGCCCAAGTTCATGCAACCAGGAAGGTCAAGACTGGGTGTATAAGTCCCAGTTCTCTGACTCTACAGCTTATACTGTGTCCCTTCCCACCACACTACACTACCTCTACACTTCAAGAATCTCTCTTCCAAAGAAATAGAGGTCAGGTTACCGTGTCCACTGCAAGCCTACTCTTCAAGATATGGCTCTTTGCTTGGCATTAAGTCACCGCCACCACCCTCCAACTTTGGTACAACTGAACAACCTTGTTTTTGAAGGTCCTTCAAGAAAAGACTAATAAAGCCCTATGGCTTAGTTAAGACCTAAACATGATGTGTAAGCTATCAGAATTTCTGTTCAGGCTCAAAAAGAAGCATACTTTATTTCAATAGTGGCACATTCACTCATAGATCACACTCCTCTGGTCTGGTGTGTCATTCCTTTTTAATTTCCATGTAAATCACAATGTCACAAACCACAAAAGCTGTGAAATTCTGAGCCTGCCATGGAAATATGACTCCTAAAGTATGTCAAGGGAAATTGGCCAAATCCAGCAGGACTTCTTCAGGGGAAGCTTTGCATTTTTCAGCCCACTGTTTTCACCTCCATATCTGCAATGAACACAATGGTGTGGGGTAATGGTTACTTTTACTTGTGTTCATTAGAGATGCAACATTTATCTATCTGCATAATTTGGGTGTAAAAGAAATTATTCTATTCAAGATTCTCTCTTCAAGAGTTTCTTTCCATCACGTGTGACAAATTGCAAAATTTGTCATTTTTGCCTCGATGACACCATAAAATCTATTGTCTTTTTTCATGGTTTCCATCTTTCCTTCCTACTTTATAAATAAGATAGACTTTTTAAAGGAATATTAACAATCATATCAGTAGCATAATTTGTAATTTAATACCTTTGGATAAGGAAAATGGCTAAGATAGGGACATGAAGATATTTCCCTTCCCATTAAGGTGGTTTGGCCCAGGGTGAGAGAAAGAGATCACTGGTTTATAAAATATACAGTCAGATTCAACCTCAGAAGTCCCAGGAAATTTTAGGACCTACTCACCAATGAAAATCAAATGGTTCAAAGACCTACTCTTGATGGCAGCTGAAAGTAGTTTGTCCTCAATGCACATTCAAGATTACAGCTACCCATATTTCAGTTATGAAGGATTAAGTACGTGATGCTTTTGCCTTATCAAGGGTAGTTCTGGCACCAGACATGGACCTTAGCCTGAAAAGCAACCCCACAGCTTTCAATGATCGATTGCCAAAAGGTATTCATTACAAGATAAGGACTTAGATCTCTTCCATGAATGCTCAGGGTAAATTGTCATTTCTTCCATAAGGTAATTTGAGAGATCAGATTACAAAAAGATCTGTTTCCATCTTGAGTGCCCTCTCTTGCTCTCATTTGCTTATTCTGAGGGAAGCCAGCTGCCATATGCAGAAGTCTATGTGGCAGGAAACTGAGGGAGCTCTTCAGTCAAGAACAAGCAAGAAACAGGCCTCCATTCACCAGCTAAAAGAAATTGAGTCGACCAACAATCCCATGAATGAGCTTGGAAGCAAGTTCAACCTTCAGTCAAGCCCACAGATGAGAACACACTCCCAGCTGCCACCCAGACTGCAGCTCTTGGGGAGAAGCAGAGACACCCAGCTAAGCTGCATCCAAATTCCTGACCCACAGATATTTTGAGACAATAAATGTTTGTTGTTTTAAAGCACTAAATCTTAGGGTAACTTTCTATGCAACAATAGATTACTGATACACACATCCTTGTCTTGTCCCATACCAGACACAGGCATCTCACATACCAGCCCTGATCTAATTCCAGCTCTCGGGCTAGAATAGGGGCTAGTAAACCTTAACAAGCAGTCCCAGTACTACACAGTCCTTCAAAAAGACTGAAGATGGGCCAGGCACAGTGGCTCACACCTGTAATCCCAGCACTTTGGGAGGCCAAGACAGGTGGATCACTTGAGCCCAAGAGTTCAAGACCAGCCTGGGAAACATGATGAAACCTCATCTCTACACACACACACACACACACACAAATAAAAAATAAAAAGACTGAAGATGACCAAGGAAGCGTCCATTGCACAGAAGACTACTGACTGCATCCCACATCCTACCCCCATTTCTTATAGACTCAAGCCTCCAGGGCCAGTGGAACCTTATAGCAAGTATCTGAACCTCTTAGGGTTCTCTTCATCCCTATGTTACTCTTATAAAGAATCAGATCTTAAAGCCACCTTCTCTGTTCTTCTTAGCATTTCTAAGGCAGATGGATAGGTAATTATCTTGCAAGATGAATCCACAGAGTTTCAGAGTCAATTCCCAGCAGTTTTTTTTTAAATGTATTTTCATGAAGTTGAGAAGCTTGTACATTTCTAAGATACTGTGGTAAATATAAAACCAAGTAAAGATACCATTGTTTCCATTCAGGAATTCATGCTCTTTAAAAAATAAACCCAAAGTTATACATGACAAGGAGCAAAGCATGAACTGCAAAGACAACTCCCCAGGAAGAGCGTAAGTCAGAAGGTGTAGGTGTTTACATGACGTGGAACTTTAGTGTTGGTGGGTTTCATGCTGCAGACCAGACTGACTTCTATGAACATTACATCTTATCCTCCTACAAGAACAATTCGCCAATCGTATAAAAGTGTTTGTGCATCCATTAATGCATTATTCTGTCTGAAAAGCCTGACTACAACAAAGGGAAAAGCTGAAATCTCATCTCACCCTGAACTCAGCCTACTTAGTTAGAGATGAGAAAACAGAACTTTCTTTATGCCAGTGCAAGGGGGAGAGCTTTTTATACTCGTATGTAAGAGCAGAATTACAAAGAAGCAGAATAAGAGTTTCTTTTTGGGAAATGATGTCTTTTACCTAATGATCACAATTCTAAATACTAGATCAGGTTCCATATCCCAAGCAAGGCCCAGACACAAAGTCATTGAGAGTCATTGAGAGTAAACAAGAGTGAGAAGATAGCTACTCTAAAAATGCTATAAAACAAGAGTTTTCCTCCATTTGCACTGCATTCTCCTGGGATAACTAAGGCAGCTTTGTCCTCAGCAAAGAATGGTGACAACTATGTGACCTTTATCAGACACAATGTGCTTGTGTTTTATGAGAACACAAAGGGTGACTAAGCAAGTTGGGTGACCCTCAGCCCTAACCCCTTCTAGAACTCATGTCCAGTTGGCAGAGCAAGGCTGAGACACCGCCATGAAGTTGCTTGTCCATTTCTAAAGCATATACAGGTAAACTACCTATCTCAACCAACATTTTGCAGGATCTGAGATTGAACAGAGGCAGTGGTAAAACAAAATCCAAGGCTCAGATATTCCAAAGTTCCAACCTTAAGAAAATGAAAGGAAAGAAGCCAACTTGAAACCTTAGCCCCCTGAGAGCCTGACACTGCAATATCCCACTCAATTTCTATGTCTGGAAAGGTTGGCAGGGCCAACAAAGAGGGTCTTTGGTGTTCCATAATGTGTGGCCCTCTCCCCCAACTAAAGCTTGCTGTTCCTCTTGGTCTATTCATTACCTCTGTATTCTCTACTTGCCCATCTCAAACACATTCACCCACCACACACACACACACACACACACACACACTCTCACACACAAGCTCCAAAGCCTGTTACAGACCCTTGGCTCTCTCAACTCTAACCCAACCAAAAGTAAATGTGCCCTCACCATAGCTAACTACACAAAAGCGCCAGTGTGTCAGCCTTCATGTCTTACTTACACAAGGCATCTTGAAGCATAGGGATCACTGCCTTCAATTCCCAACCACCCAATCATTTTACAATTTTCATTCAATTAATCTCTAATATTTCTTCAAGCCAGGAGAAAGCAGTGACCTAAATAGTCAATAAAATGAAAATATCATCTTTTTAGTATTTACTTATCCATAATACACATATTTGCAATTACATATTTTTTGCAGTTATGCATTTATTTATTTGCACACTGAATGCACAGGCAGCCATGTTCCTCACTGTGTGAACTTCACCTTTCCAAGATCAGTGTCTTCATCTGTGAAGCTCTTATGAGGACTAAATGAAACAATGCACATGAAATGCTGGCCACTTCCTGGCACATGCAAAGTGCCTAGAAAGTGACAAAGCACTGATGACTTCAGAAGTCCTTGACTTTGATAGAACATGGATATAAACAGCAATGACACTAAGATAACAATCTCTCAGGATGCTGGAAATATCAATCTTTGTAGTTTACAAGCAGCTCGATATCAAGAGAATCACCAGTCATCATGGATTGAAGGAAACTTGAATAAATTATGAATGGTTCTGTTAACAGACTCATATGTTAAATATGATACTTTTGAGAATGAATTGATGCTACAGAGTAAATGAATCTTTACAATTTTTCCAAAGAGTGTGGAAAATTGAGAGATAACCTTTAATTGCAAAACTATTTAGGTCCTACACCTCTAGCATCTAAACCAGCCACTGTGCCTTATTGGATCATGGCTCATGGTTTATTGGATGAAGCCAGATTTCCAGATTTCTTTTTAGCTTCCTCAATCAAAACTGGAGGATTCTTTCACCTATCAAAGGAGAAGTTCTGGCTGAAGGCTTTTTCCTTACTTTATGGATTTTGTGACACTGCTCTCTTTTTACCACTCTACACAGTGCAATCCAGCAAACCAAAAGATCAAAAAACACGAGTAAATGTGACAGGAAAAGGAAATGTCAGGGCACAAATATTCTTCTGGTAAGAGCATCAATGGTCAGGGGACAGTGTTCTGGTGTTCTTCACATTTTTTGTTTGTTTGTTTGTTTTTGGTTGTTGTTTTGTCTTTGAGAGAGAGAGAGTGTTTCGCTCTTGTTGCCCAGGCTGGAGTGCAGCGGCGTGATCTTGGCTCACTGCAACCTCTGCCTCTGGGTTCAGGCGATTCTCCTGCCTCCGGCTCCTGAGCAGCTGGGACTACAGGGATGCACCACCATGCCTGGCTAATATTTTATTTTTAGTAGAGACAGGGTTTTGCCATGTTGGTCAGGCTGGTCTCAAACTTCTGACCTCAGGTGATCCTCCTGCTTCGGCCTCCCAAAGTGCTGGGATTACAGGCGTGGACCACCACGCCCGGGCTTCACCTTGTCTTGAATGTGCTCACTTACATCTGCCAAAGAGGGAAGTACCTTAATGCAGTCTGTAATCACACCAATATTTCTGGGTTAAGGTTGTTCAAGCTAATTGGCCCAAGCTCTTCCCAATCTTCTGGTCCCTGGAGAAGTATGGATAAGGGGGAAGTCAGACAGACAGTTTCCAGTGAAAATTTAGACTCGAAGAAATTACCTATTTGACCTCCCCCTTAATACTCCCTTTTTGTCCGCTGTAAAGCTCTCCCACTCCCCTGCCTACTTTTGAGTATCTGCCAAATGCAGGTGATGGTGGCTGACTCCTTAATCCGGGGAGATTGGGTATCAGGTTAAAGAGCAGGGTGGATGGAAGTGACTCTGTAGTGCAATGCACTTGAATGAATTATTGCAGGATGCTCAAATGGGAAAGACTGAAGCAAAAAGAACCCTCAAAACTCACCAGGGATGTGCTCTGATAAACCCTACCCTGAGTCCCCTCAAAGCCTTTTATATCCTTGGATGATGAGGAAAAGAAAAGACAGGGAAAGCCTGCTATCCCCTAAGAAGGAGGCAGGGATGTGAAAGACAAGGGGGCACTGTTCCAAAGGGTTAATCTGGCCTGGCCACTGCTTGGCCAACAGCGCAGCAATATTAGGCATTGATGCCATGAGGAGCTAAAGTGAAAAACTTCCACAAAGGGTGTGAGATGGGGCAGGAGTGTTGAACACAGCCCTTCTGTAACTGTGAGTACAGGATTGGGCATGCTGTCTACAGCCTGAGAGATAGTGGGCCATGTGGGATGGAACTTAGCGGAGAGCATAGGACTAGAAATCCATCAGTTTCAATGCCTGAGCTCTGAGGGGTGCCTTCTGTTTTCCAACCACACTTCCAGGCTGGTGAACCCTAGAGAAACAAAGGTTCAGTTATTACTCCTTCCAAGAGCACACACCCAGATGTGGCCTTGTATGGGAGGAGCTAAGCATGGCATGTGGACGCTTTAGTTTGACCCCTATGTATATGCAATGCCGCATCTCAGATGTGATTCTGATTTCATTCCTCTAGGGCTGTGAGTCTCAATCAGAGGTCAGCACCAGAATCAACCAAGGAGCTTTTCCAGTCTGCAGGTATCCACTTCCCACCCCAGACCTATAGGAGCAGAAACTCTGGGGGTTAAGCCCAGTAATCTGGGTTTAACAAGCCCTCCAGTGATTCTGGAGTTCATTAAAGTTTGAGAACCACTGCCTTAAAGAAATAGTTTAAATCTGAGAGACATTCAATAGGAACAATGTCCGGGTCTCACCCCCCAAGAGTACAGCCTACCTAATAGGAGTTTTAGAAACTATCCAGATGTTTTTAATATGCAATCCAGGTTGAGAACCTCTGCCTTTAAAAGTCTATATAAATGGATTCCTCATTTATGAACACCTTGAAACAGCGTGTAAAATTGGGTGTATATGTATATGTGTATTTTTCTGGGAGAGAATCTGTAACTTTTATCAGATTCTCAAATGGGTCTGTTATTCCAAAAATGGTTAATAATATGAACACTTAAGAGAGAGCATGCATTTTCTCTTATTTATTTTGTAACTGGGACACTTCATGAAGAAAGTGGTTCAAATATTAATGTGTGCCAAAGATGCTAAATAAATATGAATTAACCTTTTTCAATCAAGTACAATATGGTTTCATATGTCTTAGAGTAGACAGGGGTAAAGGAAGGACAGCTGTTATTCCATTCTGGTCTCTGTCATTGTCATCATTAAAATTTATTCCCTATCCTAGAGACAAGCTACCATATTGCATACAATTTTTCTCATTTGATATACATACAACCCTGTGAGCTATGCTAGGCAGGTAATACAATCCTATTCTGAGATGAAAGGTGAAGTGACTTGCTCAGGGTCACACAAGTCTTAGTAAAATAATAATTTAAATGAAGATCTCCATTAATGTTTGGCCTTAACTATGGGAGACTAATACAACATGGAGAATGGCTAGACCATCTAAAAAACAGAACTCTGACTTGCAAATGCAGCAGCCTGCCCAGTAAACCAACCCCTTATCTATAGTAAACAACAAAGGAAGCCAGCCTACTCAAGCTAGACTTGCGGGAAGCCAGACTGCTATCTCTAGTAACAATCCAGCAGGCTAAACAATCACTTCTTCAACACACAAAAAAAACAAAATGTTGAGGATTTGATTAATGAATGGCAGTTTCTCTAATTTTTGTCACCACTTCCAGCTTAGGACCAGAGAGAAAGCCAAATATGCCCCCAACCCCTTACATAGACTTTTCTAGTCTGCAGGTATCCACTTCCCACCTCAGACCTATAGGAGCAGAAACTCTAGGGGTTGACCCCAGTAATCTGAGTTGTTGGCTGTAATCTGGGAAGCTGACAGCCTTCAATCAGGACACACTTGAAGCTGTCCCTTTTTGCCCACTGTAAAGCTCTCCCACTCCCCTGCCTACCTTTGAGTTTCTGCCAAATGCAAGTGATGGTGGCTGACTCTCTTGCTACATCAAACTCTGAATAAATCACCTCTGCTTTTCTTATGTGAGCTTTCTGTTTATTTCCACAACTAACTTTATGGGCTCACCCTTCATGGTTTCAAAAGCAAAGAACACCACTACTTATTGCTAAATACTACATATAACTTCATACAGATACACTGATGGGATGATGCCTTTTCAAGTTAGCCCAGGGTGGAGTTTTTCCCAGAGAAATATCTATAAACTCTACCAATATGTGAGTCAAAGCGAAAGATAGATCCATGGAATAGATTCTCATCCCCACATGGCTTCCAGACTGAGGATTCAACTGGATCTGGGATGAATATCTTAAGTGACACCTTCTTCCCCCAGCCCAGGTCATATTTAATTCTGATCTTCACCTTTGGATCTAGCTCTAAAGCATGTATTGGTGATTTCTTAACTACATATAGGGCTTTTTTTCTCTTTTTTATCTTTTCAAAGTATTATTGATGATCATATCCTCTTATGGAGTATGAGCTAGGTGGGGAAACTGATCTACAGAGAGATTGCATGACTTGCCTGAGGCCACGTGACCATGGCCTCAGTCTCCCAACATGGCTCTGTGTTATCCCAAAACAGGATATGCAGGACATTGCTGTCATCCCATTCAGGAATGCAGGACACTGCTGTCATCACATTGCCAGCCCATATCTTGCTCATGGGGCCCTCCTGACCCCAAGGAAAGGCATTCTCTGCCTTCATTGCATGCTCACATTGTCCCAAGGGAATCTGGAATGAGTTTCCTTCACAGCCTCTTAATGACACAATGGGGTTGAGAAAGGACATTGCTGAGTCATTTCCAGCCAAAGGAAAGTATTATTTATAGCAATCTGCACAGACCAACCTTGGTTTTAACTGAAATGACTTCCTTCTGGCACAGGGTAAGTACCAGGCTAATTGTCACCTGTATCCTTTAAAACAGCTCATTAAGTATATATGGGCTGCTAATTGCCTCCCCTAAGTTTTCCTATCTCTCTACTCTGGATATGATCAGGTTTTTTAGCCCCATGGGCTGCATTTATACAGCCTGAGAGGTTTGTTCTTCCAACGTAATTTAAATCTATATTGTGCATTTTTGGCAAAGTTTGACTATGGGCGGAAAACTGAAAATTTTGCAAGACTTCCATCACATCAGTGCAGTCTCTTCTCTTTACCTTTTATTATTGGAACCTCCCTCTCTTTTTTCCTACCACTCAGCTTTTTGTGTTGCTTTCTTTCCCTTGTACATTACCCTCCACTGTATTCACCAAGTCTTTCATCTTTCCCATAAACCAGACTGATGTTGACAACTCATTTCTTGTCCTTGCGCTTCACACCGAAGTGTCTAGTTGAAATATATGGGCCATAGCACAGTGAAAATTGAGCATTGGCAAGAGATATTCCTTGACATTTACTATATTACTCAGGTGATTCCTAATTATGTATTGTCTTGCATTTTACCTTTTTATCCTCATATGATTTGTATGCCCGGAGAGACCATAAACCAAGACACTACCATATCTTCCATTTATATTAGCCCTGTTAGCCCTCACCGTATCAGTGACCAAAGAATTTGGTTGAATCAATGTCTTTCTTATACAGCATGCCCAGATCCCAGTATTTAGAAAATAAACCTGCATTTATTGTTTTGAAGATTCAAATAAAATCTCTTGTCCCACATGTCAAGTTTCTCACTTTGCTTGTTCTCAGATAGAAGAGTAAATAGTAAGTTTAAATGTTCTCTCAATTTAACTCTAATAATACATATCATTAAAATTGTAACTTTGAAATTTGGAGTACACATAGATACATATATTTGGAGTACACATATAAATACATACATGTTTATATACATAGGTAAACATGTGGATATGTGTACTCCAAATTTAAATTAAACCTTCGCTTGAGATTTCAAGCATAGCTAAACGTTTGAAACTCCCATTTCTACATTTGTAGCACAAATGCTACAAAAATTACTCAGCAAATAAGACTGCTCTTCTAAAAGAAGGAAATGATCATTGAAATGAGATTTTACCTTGGATGGATTAACGTTTGAGTTATTTAAAATATTCAAATAAAGTGTTAAATGGGAGCAACATGGAATATGTAGGACACCACATATGGAATAATATAATTTGTTCTATAACAAATACAAAAACACACATATGTATGCATATAGCATATAGATGTGTGGAAATTTACTTTTACTTTTCACTTGTTTTTCCTGAAATTTTACCATAATCATTAACCACATTTTACAGAAAAAAATGCTAGCTAAGGCCAGGCACAGTGGCTCATGCCTGTAATCCCAGTACTTTGGGAGGCCGAGGCAGGTGGATCACAAGGTCAGGAGTTCAAGACCAGCCTGGTCAAGACGGTGAAATGCTGTCTCTACTAAAAATACAAAAATTAGCCAGGTGCAGTGGCAGGCACCTGTAATCCCAGCTACTCGGGAGGCTGAGGCAGGAGAATCGCTTGAACTCGGAGGGCAGAGGTTGCAGTGAGCCAAGATTGTGCCACTGCACTCCAGCCTGGGCAACAGAGTGAGACTTCGCCTTAAAAAAAAAAAAAACTATTGATTATTGCCACAATTTCAGCTCCTGTTATTGGTCTATTCAGAGATTCAACTTCTTCCTGGTTTAGTCTTGGGAAAGTGTATGTGTCGAGGAATGTATCCATTTCTTCTAGATTTTCTAGTTTATTTGCGTAGAGGTGTTTGTAGTATTCTCTGATGGTAGTTTGTATTTCTGTGGGATCGGTGGTGATATCCCCTTTATCATTTTTTATTGCGTCTATTTGATTCTTCTCTCTTTTTTTCTTTATTAGTCTTGCTAGCGGTCTATCAATTTTGTTGATCCTTTCAAAAAACCAGCTCCTGGATTCATTGATTTTTTGAAGGGTTTTTTGTGTCTCTATTTCCTTCAGTTCTGCTCTGATTTTAGTTATTTCTTGCCTTCTGATAGCTTTTGAATGTGTTTGCTCTTGCTTTTCTAGTTCTTTTAATTGTGATGTTAGGGTGTCAATTTTGGATCTTTCCTGCTTTCTCTTGTGGGCATTTAGTGCTATAAATTTCCCTCTACACACTGCTTTGAATGCATCCCAGAGATTCTGGTATGTTGTGTCTTTGTTCTCGTTGGTTTCAAAGAACATCTTTATTTCTGCCTTCATTTCGTTATGTACCCAGTAGTCATTCAGGAGCAGGTTGTTCAGTTTCCATGTAGTTGAGCGGCTTTGAGTGAGATTCTTAATCCTGAGTTCTAGTTTGATTGCACTGTGGTCTGAGAGATAGTTTGTTATAATTTCTGTTCTTTTACATTTGCTGAGGAGAGCTTTACTTCCAACTATGTGGTCAATTTTGGAATAGGTGTGGTGTGGTGCTGAAAAAAATGTATATTCTGTTGATTTGGGGTGGAGAGTTCTGTAGATGTCTATTAGGTCCGCTTGGTGCAGAGCTGAGTTCAATTCCTGGGTATCCTTGTTGACTTTCTGTCTCGTTGATCTGTCTAATGTTGACAGTGGGGTGTTAAAGTCTCCCATTCTTAATGTGTGGGAGTCTAAGTCTCTTTGTAGGTCACTCAGGACTTGCTTTATGAATCTGGGTGCTCCTGTATTGGGTGCATATATATTTAGGATAGTTAGCTCCTCTTGTTGAATTGATCCCTTTACCATTATGTAATGGCCTTCTTTGTCTCTTTTGATCTTTGTTGGTTTAAAGTCTGTTTTATCAGAGACTAGGATTGCAACCCCTGCCTTTTTTTGTTTTCCATTTGCTTGGTAGATCTTCCTCCATCCTTTTATTTTGAGCCTATGTGTGTCTCTGCACGTGAGATGGGTTTCCTGAATACAGCACACTGATGGGTCTTGACTCTTTATCCAACTTGCCAGTCTGTGTCTTTTAATTGGAGAATTTAGTCCATTTACATTTAAAGTTAATATTGTTATGTGTGAATTTGATCCTGTCATTATGATGTTAGCTGGTGATTTTGCTCGTTAGTTTATGCAGTTTCTTCCTAGTCTTGATGGTCTTTACATTTTGGCATGATTTTGCAGCGGCTGGTACTACAGTAACCAAAACAGCATGGTACTGGTACCAAAACAGAAATATAGATCAATGGAACAGAACAGAGCCCTCAGAAATAACACCGCTTACCTACAACTATCTGATCTTTGACAAACCTGAGAAAAACAAGCAATGGGGAAAGGATTCCCTATTTAATAAATGGTGCTGGGAAAACTGGCTAGCCATATGTAGAAAGCTGAAACTGGATCCCTTCCTTACACCTTATACAAAAATCAATTCAAGATGGATTAAAGATTTAAACGTTAGACCTAAAACCATAAAAACCCTAGAAGAAAACCTAGGCCTTACCATTCAGGACATAGGCGTTGGCAAGGACTTCATGTCTAAAACACCAAAAGCAATGGCAACAAAAGCCAAAATTGACAAATGGGATCTAATTAAACTAAAGAGCTTCTGCACAGCAAAAGAAACTACCATCAGAGTCAATAGGCAACCTACAACATGGGAGAAAATTTTCACAACCTACTCATCTGACAAAGGGCTAATATCCAGAATCTACAGTGAACTCAAACAAATTTACAAGAAAAAAACAAACAACCCCATCAAAAAGTGGGTGAAGGACATGAACAGACACTTCTCAAAAGAAGACATTTATGCAGCCAAAAAACACATGAAAAAATGCTCATCATCACTGGCTATCAGAGAAATGCAAATCAAAACCACTATGAGATATCATCTCACACCAGTTAGAATGGCAATCATTAAAAAGTCAGGAAACAACAGGTGCTGGAGAGGATGTGGAGAAATAGGAACACTTTTACACTGTTGGTGGGACTGTAAACTAGTTCAACCATTGTGGAAGTCAGTGTGGCGATTCCTCAGGGATCTAGAACTAGAAATACCATTTGACCCAGCCATCCCATTACTGGGTATATACCCAAGTGACTATAAATCATGCTGCTATAAAGGCACATGCACATGTATGTTTATTGTGGCATTATTCACAATAGCAAAGACTTGGAACCAACCCAAATGTCCAACAATGATAGACTGGATTAAGAAAATGTGGCACATATACACCATGGAATACTATGCAGCCATAAAAAATGATGAGTTCATATCCTTTGTAGGGACATGGATATGTTCATTCTCAGTAAACTATCGCAAGAACAAAAAACCAAACACCGCATATTCTCACTCATAGGTGGGAATTGAACAATGAGATCACATGGACACAGGAAGGGGAATATCACACTCTGGGGACTGTGGTGGGGAGGGGGGAGGGGGGAGGGATAGCACTGGGAGATATACCTAATGCTAGATGACGAGTTAGTGGGTGCAGCGCACCAGCATGGCACATGTATACATATGTAACTAACCTGCACAATGTGCACATGTACCCTAAAACTTAAAGTATAATTAAAAAAAAAAAAGAAAGAAAGAAAAAAAAAAACTAGCTAAAAAATTACCAATCTCTTAACATAATTTTCAAGATTAACATTTTCCATATGTGCCCAATATGAAGTATCTCTAGATTGGCATGACTACTTTTGCCTATTCTCCATGGGTCCTACTCCATTGAACATTGATCTAGACCAGGGTTGACAAGCTTTTTCTGGAAAGGGCTAGATGACAAATATTTTAAGCTTTGCAGACTAGTCTCTGTTGTAACTATACAACTCTGCTGTTGCAGTTTAAAAGCAGCTGCAGCCACATGTGGCTACTTAAATTTAAATGCAGTAAAACTAAATACAATTTAAAATTCAGTTCCTCAGTTGCACTAACTATATTTCAAGTGTCCAGTGACCACATGTGTCCAGCAGCTACCATTTCAGACAGCACAAAGAACATTTCCATCATCACAGAACAGCAAAACCTAACTCTCAAGATCTTCAGACTACATTAAAATTCTTCAGAAAAGAATGGGAAAAAAACATTTCATTCCCTAAGCTACTAAATCCTAGTCATTTTTGACACTTATTTAATATGAATGATTTATAATAGCATCAAGTAGTGTGAAAGTTTCATATTTTGCACAAAATCTCCATGGTGTGATTTTAAACAACATTTTAATTTTCACCAGAGATGAGGTGTTAAAAAGCATGGTGGAAATTTTATTTAGAAGAGTTAAGAATGGAAAGCCAAAACTATCTATACAATAAAAATTATGGGGCTGGCCTCCAATTATTTTTTTAAACATCTTATAAAACTGAAATCCAAAATACAATCATTTTAAATACATCCAAAAATGATAAGGAAGGAAAAAAACAGGCAAGAGAGAAAGATATCAAGCAAAACTGTGTCTAGGGAATGTATCATTTAAAACTACCACCTGCTTTCAGCGGTATTTGAAAGGGACTTTGTCCAATTACTACTTCCCATGATATGGCCACACTTCTATCCTGAAGCTTGTTCTGGTTTCCTTAGAGCATAGGAGTCAAATATGGACACAAGATGGGACAGAGACACTTTCTTTTTAAAATCAAGCACTAGAAAGGTTGCCGAATGATGCAAAACTAAGCAGGATATGAAGAATAAAAGGAAGAACTTTAAGAGAAAAATCACACCATAGCATTTCCAACTTGTTATCGGATTTTCATAAGCTTTCATTTTCCCCATGCATTTCTTGGTGGTTTAGGTAGACACACTATTTATTGCCTACCTGCAATTCCCTCTGTATAGAGGGAGAATTCACATTCCAAGAAAACTAGTGGAAGAAAAAAAAAAAAAAACCAGTGGCCTAAGAGAAGCGGCTCACATTCATCTACTCACCAGCAGCCAGATGAGCGTTGTCTCTTCCACAGCCCATTTGAAAGTGGGTACAAGAGCAGCTGCCCCCAGCAGCAGCAATAAACATTTGTCCTCAAAAAGTTATGACCGTTGACTGCAGAAGAGAGGATGGAGAGTCTGAGAACAAGGCAGTTTGCTTATTGATTTTAGAGCCCACAGTGTGACAAGAGACCAGACAGAAGTGTGTTCAGGTAAACTTGGCACAGACGGGGGCCGACAGCCACGTTTTAAACTGTGTAATTTTATAATTAAAGATCGGGGTGGTCAAAATAAATAGAACAACATTAATCAAGTCTTTAAGATGCCACTGTACAAATCAGCCTCTCTCATGTCAAAGAAACTTCGACAACTTTCAAAGGGCATTATTTTGTGCAAACAACACACTATATTATAACTGTTTAATTAGCTCAGGTATCAAAAGGCAGATGTGGCTGCAATGGGAATCCCGACATTACCTATGGCAACGGCTGCCTGAGCACGATTGTGGTCACATTCTCTATGCGACAGTTCTCCCCAGTCCTCAGCAAGCCCTTTTTATTCTCCAACTCGGTTTTTCTTTATAAAAATGGTCAAAATGTGAGCCTCCTCACAAGAATTTGATGAAATTTTATGTGGTTTCTGGAGACACACTTTGAAGCTGAAGGCAGCGAATTTTATATGAACAAAGAAGAGTTGTGGTTTTTAAAGCAGTGCTTCTCAAACTTTAATGAGATATCCATCACCTCGGGATCCTGTGAAAATTCTTATTCAGGAGACCTGGGTAAAGTCTAAAATTCTGTGCTTCTAATCAGCTCCCAAATGATGGTGATCTGCTGGTCCACAGACCACACTTTGGATAGCAAAGCTAAGTAACACATTAATTCTCCATGATCAAAGACTCCTCCTTAGACTTGGAATTGATAGAGGGTATTATTCTTTAAATGCAGAGTTCTAAAATATTAGAGTGACATAGGACCTAAGAGATTATCAAGAATAAACTCTTCCATTGTTATGAGCACTGAAGGGACACACTCACAGTTACACCACAGTGTGGCAGCAGCTTCTGGGTCTGGCTTCCTTTTGACAGCCATAATAACACATATGTCAAGCCCTACGCAGTAGAAAAGCATGTTCACTATGACAGAGAAGAAGGAATAGAGGGAAGGAAGAGAAGAGAGAGGGAGATGGTTTATTTCTCACATATCTGTGTAACTGAATTCCGCAAAAAGCATGGTGCATGACATCAAGAATCATTCGGAAGAGTTGTAGGGCTAATGAGGTTCCAATAGAATTAATCAGTTCACAAAGACTTCACCATTCCTATCCAAACTTTTCCTTGTAATCAATACTATTACCTTCTGAAAAACCAGTTGAGATGGTATGGCTCCCATCCTAACTGTCTTACTTCTCTCCACCAAAGCTTTTATATAGCACCTATTCTGTACCTAACATACCTTCATGTATGGTATCACATTCAACTACTGCACAAATCTGTAAAGTGGATAGAATTACCCCTTTTTTAGAAGAGAAAACTGAATTTGATAGTGATTAAGTACCAAGTATGCGGTAATACAGCTAGTAAGAGGCTCAGCTAAGATTCAGAGTCACGGCCCCCTATTGCAACCCTGAACTATTTCTTTGTTTTCAGGCCTGAAATCATACCAGGCCTATAGCTTAAGTCAACTTGTAATGAGTTTACAAATTTATTATGTTCCATTTGAAAGCTAGCTAGTACAAGTTATTTCTAAAAGAAACTACCTCTCCCACATTGCATCAGTTTGTAGATTAGGAATAGCTCAACTCCACCTTTTTTTTTTTTTGCCTTTAGTATCTCAGGAACAGAGATTTGAATTAATCATATGTATTAGTCAGGGTTCTCTTAGGGAGACAGAACTAATAGGATATATATATACATATATATAAAGGGGAGTTTATTAGGTATTAATTTACATGATCACAACGTCCTACAATAGGCTGTCTGCTAGCTGAGGAGCAAGGAGAGCCAGTCTGAGTCCCAAAACTGAAGAACCTGGAGTCCAATGTTCGAGGGCAGGAAGGATCCAGCATGGGAGAAAGATGTAGGCTGGGAGGCTAGGTCCATCTCGCCTCTCCACGCTTTTCCGCCTGCTTTATATTCACTGGTGGCTGATTAGATGGTGCCCACCAGATTAAGGGTGGGTCTGCCTTTCCCAGTCCACTGACTCAAATGTTAATCTCCTTTGGCAACACCCTCACAGATACACCCAGGATCAATATTGCATCCTTCAATCCAATCAAGCTGACACTCAGTATTAACCATCACATCATACCTCTGGATTTAGAACATGTTATAATAATCATTTTGTACAAGGACCTACTCTTGTTTTCTTTTGTTTTTCCCCACAACCCTCATCCCTAACTCTCTCCTCTCCACAGATTTCCACTGTGATGTGTTGGATATGCATCTTTGAATAGTTGTACGGATACACACAAATTTTAATTTGCATGTATGACGCTGTTCTGTTTTTTTTAAACAAATGCTCTCCAAAGGTGTTTCACTTACTACTGCAAATGCTCCCAGGAAGCAGTTTTAGGCATTTCAACTGGGCAGCATGTCCCTGAAGGGAAGCAGAGAAGGGCTGGCACTCAGGCATGGAGAAGAGTCTTAAGAAAAGGGCATTAATTTCCCTCTCTACCCAGTTATGCCTGGTCCTCAGTGTCCTCCCTGGGGGAAGGCTCATCCGAAGACCTCCTAGAGATGCTGAAAGTGTAGATGCAACCAATGGAAACCCACAGATGGATACAGGGGAAAATTTTGTCCATAATCCGGGCATATAATTCAGGCATAAGAAATCATAACTGATTTATGTTAATCCATCTATTTCGATTTTTTTACACTTTTAATATTTTCAGCATGAGGGCCACTGATTATTTTACCTCTTTTCTCTTAAAGAAAAGTTAATTATAAAGACTCAGGCCATAATTTCCCAGGAAAGTGTCAGGATGATCTAAGACGAGTCCCAGGCCTTTGCCATGAAGCAGACTCTCATGGATATTGTGAAATTGATATTTGAACAATGTGTGCACATTAATTTCTCTATTGCTTCAAGGACATTCAAACCCAGGAAGGCAGGTGGGCTTCTGAGTTTTGATCTGTGCCAGTAGCTCTCACTCTTGAGCTGGCATGAGAGCCCCCAGAGGGCTTGTTAAAGCTGGGCCCATCCCGAGAGCTGCTGACTCAGTAGGGCTGGGGCTAGGGCCCATCAATCTGCATTTCTACCAAATTCCCATGCGGCACTGATGCAACTGATCCAGGGCTTTCACTGCAAGAACCGCTGCTGTACGCAATGTTAGGACCAGATGTTTCAAAAGATCAGAAAATGGATTGGGATTCTTAATTGACTCTTTCGGTTCAGACAGTATCTATACAATGTGTGATAATTTTTATTTTCTCCACATATGTCTTCTTGTTTCTTAAATCCTCGTGATCCTCTAGATATATATTTGGAGCACAATTTTCACTCAATGCCCCCAAAAAACCTGTTATGGTTTTCAAATACTCTGTATCTTCATTTTCTGTCTACTTGATCTGTCGGTTTCTAAGAGTATTAAAATCTCTCACTATGAATGTAGATTTTCAATTGTTTGCTTTATTTATATGTCAAAACTATGACGGGCACTGTAAATTGCTTTATGATTCTTTTATCTTCATGGTGTGTTTTTGATTAATATAACACATCTTTTCTTTTTCCTTCTTAATGCTTTTACCCTTGAGTTACATTTTGTCATTTTAGCATTATTACTTCTGTTTTCTTTTTATTAATGTTTGCCTGGTTTGTATTTTTCTTTCTTTTTATTTTCAACCTTTCTGCATCATTTGGTTTTATATTTGCCTCCTGTAAACAGCTCATAACTGGATTTTTTATTCAATCTGAGAAAGCCGTGTTATTCGCATAGATTGTGATTCCTGACATGTTTTTCCTTTTTGCAATTCTGTTTTGGTTTTCTGTTTATTGTGCACCCTTTTTATTTTTTTCCCTGTTTCTTGTTATAAAGTTTTCTTTATTCCATTTTTCTCCTCTGATTACTTGGCTATTACCTCTATTACTTCTATTCTCTAAATAATTACCTTAAAATTTTTAACATGCGTATTTAAACATATTTTCCAACACTGAAAATTATTTGCTCATTCAACAAATATTCAATGCCTGCACACCCTGTGTGAAGCATTGTCCTGGGAGCAGGGGTTCCACAGAGTAGGAACAATAAGCTCATGGAATTTACATGCTGGTAGGAGAAGCAAGGCACTAAGGAAAGTAAAGCTCACCTGCAGATATTTGCAGAAGAGCCAGGAGGCAAATGTCTGGAACCACTGAGCAAGATGGAATGTCATGGGAGATGACATCAGGGAAGTAAAGTATGTTGCCAGGGCTGTGTGGGTCAAAGTGAGAAGCTTAGCGTGTTGTTGTTGTTGTTGTTTTATTTTGTTTTTGTTTTTGAGACAGAGTCTCACTCTGTCGCCAGGCTGGAGTGCAGTGGTGCAATCTCAGCTCACTGCAACCTCTGACTCCCTGGTTCAAGCGATTCTCCTGCCTCAGCCTCCTGAGTAGCTGGGATTACAGCCACGTGCCACCACACCCAACTAATTTTTGTATTTTTAGTAGAGACGGGGTTTCGCCATGTTGGCCAGGCTGGTCTCGATCTTTTGACCTTCTGATCTGCCCACCTCGGCCGTGCTGGGACAACAGCCGTGAGCCACTGCACCCAGCCGAGAAGCTTAGTTTTGCACTAAGTTGGGAATCACTGGAGGATTTTGATCAGGGAGAGAAGCAACCTGACCTGGGTTTAAGCAGGTTCAGTCTGGCTGTGGAGGTGAGAATCCAATGATAGAAAGCACCGGCAGAAGCAAAGGCTGTTGGAAAAATCCAGTCAAATCCAATGGTGGCTTGGATCAGAGTGGCTGCAAGGAGTGGGGAAGTGGCCACATTCTGCATATATTTTGGAGGTAGAGCCAAAAGTAAGGTTTGCTAAAAACCAGATTATCGGTGTTAGTGTAAGAGAGGAGATGAAGTTAACAGCAGGTGTTTAATCTGCAACACGGAGGACCAGATTTGCCATTCACGAGAGCAGAAACTGGTTCCTGCAGGGCAGGGTGGGAAATGTGGGGGCCACGTGCAGGTCATGTTCAAATTTGAGATATCTACTACACATCCCAGTGAGACAGAGTGTGCAGTTATAGAGAAGGGACTGCAATCGATGGGAGGCAGAGTCCTCGACATAGGGATAATATTTAGACAGGAACTTCGATGAACTCTCCTGGGCAAGCAGAGTAGATGGCAAAGAGAAGAGTTCTAAGAATTGAGTCTTGGGGCAGAGACCATGTAAGAGGCCAAGAAGAGGAAGAGAAACCAGGAAAAAAATTAAAAGAATGAGAGAGAAAAAAAGTGAGAATGATTGCAGGAAAATCAGCTGAGATGTGTTCAGGAAGCCAGGGACAAACAGTGTTTCCAGGAAAGAATGTCAATTTCTGTTGATAGGTCAAGTATAATGAGCTCAGAGATTAACCACTAGATTTTTCTAGGAACAGTTTCAATGGAGGCAAAAACCTGTTTGGAGTATTTTCTAGAGAGAAGGAGAGGAGAGGAATTGGTAGCAATTATAGATGATACTTTGAAAGAGTTTTGTTGCAAAGAAGAGATGCCCTTGGTAGCCTCAGTCAAGTCAGGTGAAATATTTTTTTTAAGATAGGAAAAATAATAACATGCTCGTATGTTATGGCACAGATTCATTTGAGAGGAAATAACTGATTTCTGCAGAAGAGAGAGGAAAGCATTGATGGAGAGCAGGTAGAATACATGGGGACATCCCTTTTTCCCCTTGGAATATATCTGCTAAAGTGACCAGAGCACTTATCCTGTAGAGTTTCCTGAATTCTGGTTGTTGCTCACTGCATTTTCATGGTATAGTTTGGAATGTTCTCAATGGTTTCTAAACACAACTTTGTAATAACAAAGCTTTTTCTTTAAATCAAATTTTAGCTGGAAGCACAGTAGAAAAAGCCTCAGAAGGTGCAGCTTGCGTGTTGGAGTGGGGCCAATTGGACAGTCCCAAAAGTGAGCCAGGGGCTCCACCACAGCTGTCTTGGGGCCTTGTATCTGAACAACCATGGAATGGATAATTAGTAGAGAAACACAGATTTCTGTTAAAAGGGAGCTTTTGAACACCTCCACTTGTTTATAGCATTGAGCCCAAATGAGACCAAAATCTCACTTCCTGAAATAGCTAGAATGCAGATTTTCCATTTAAAGCTATGGTCATGACAAGAGATTATCTTCCATAAGGTGAAAACCATAGGCAACCATGCTGTCTGGGATTTGTACAGCCCTTTGCATTTTGAGAGTTTTTCACAGACAGACATGACATCCCTAAATTCTAACTGCTAACCACCTGAGAAGGAAGCTGAGGCTCGAAAGGTCAAGGGAGGCCATTATCACACAGATAAGTGGGGTTCTCTCCATAGACTGTTTTCTTTGGGTATGGAGACAACAGTATTGACCAAAGACATCAATAGGGCTTGCACTCTTAAGTGGATTGGCCAGAAGTAACAATGCCCAAGTGTTCAGATATTTGGTTTCTTTAATGATGAAGAAGACATGTTCTCTAAATGACTTTGCAGAGCCAGAGACACAAGCAGTGATTACTGAACTCGGCCAAATTAACTGGCCCTTGGGAAAGTCAGAACATGGCCTCTTCAGGGGGCCCTCACTAACTCAGCTCACCAGCCTGGGAAGACTTCTAATTCAAGTAATATTAGAAAGGGGTGTTTTTCTCACTGGTTGTCCATTCCATGTGGTACATAGAACTATTTATTTATTTACTATGCATTTGGTATCATGTTGTATCATGTATCATGTCGTTCCCAGTTAGAGCATATCTTGGTTCTGCTGCAGCACAGCTTTGGGGTTTATTAGAAAAGTAATGAAACAGGGGAATCAAACATGTCAAAAAAGGAGAGACAATTTAACAGGAACATTTCTGTGGAGAAACAAAGACCTGTTTTTTTAGAACTGTGAGTTTCTTGCTGTCTTCTCCAGGCTTATGTAACTGCTAATTTGCAATCAGGACTTAAGTTATTTTCACACCCTCATATTAAAAAGCAGAGAATTCATAAATATTTACCAGATAATTGCATGTGATACATAATTTCTTCTCTCCCCATAAATTATGAACACATTTGATACATCATGAGGAGGAAAAAAGTTTAGGAAGACAACAAACAAAAATGGCCATTAAAATGGCTGGTCCCACTTTGGTGGCCTGTCCAATTCTTTTTCCTCATAAAACCCCACTACGGAAAAAGAAAGATTCTCAAAATTCCTAAGGCAGTGGCTTAAATTAAACATCCACAGTCCAAGATGAAGCTGATTGAGCCAGGTCACTTCCTAACTCAGGGTTCTCACACTTACAAAGTTTCCAATAATCAACCATTAACTACTGTAGTTCCCTGAAGTAAGCTTTTAAAGGGCCATAAAGCCACATTTTCTAGCTTCTCCTCTAACACAGAAATCTTCACATTGATTTTCCTCTTCTCATCGGTTCTAACCCCAATATCCCAAACTCATTTTTATTATCTTAAATAATCAAAATAATGTCCAATAAGAAATAATAGCCAAATAATAACTAAACTCTTAAGCTATAGAGGATGCATTGCTTGAATGCTATGGCATAAGAGATTAAAAAACGTACAGATTAAAAACCAATAACTCACCATTCCAATCTAGTTACAAACAGTTATTGTCTATCCCACACAGTGTTTCAAAATTTTTAGTTGATTACTAACATTGACAAATTGGGAGATTTCCCATAAATCTGCTTCTATGGCTCAACCTCAAAATTTGGAAAATCTGGCAAAACTGGGTTCACTGATTATCTTGGGGTCTCCAAATTGCCATAGTTCCTACCATTCCCTCCTGCCCTTACACTCACTCTGTTTCCCTTTGTAAGCATTTGAGCTTGCAATCCCTTTCCAATTATAATTCCTGTCCAAATGCAGCCTGCTTCAGTAACAGAGGAACCTCAAAGAATAAGTAGTAAAATACCCTTTTTTGTCCCATTTCATTATTCATTGATTTATTCCAACAATAGCATGCCCTATGCTAGACTAGAACTTTGAAGATATTAGTATACATCTAGTAGAAAGGCTCACATCCAAAAACCTGACAGCATCAAATGCTGGAGAGGATGTGGAGCAACAGGAACTCTCACTCATTGCTAGTGGAAATTCAAAATGGCACAGACATTTGGGAAGACAATTTGTCAGTTTCCTATGAAGGTAAACATAGACTTCCCTAGCAGTGAATCTGGCCCACAGTTGAGGTACAATACATAGTTTTGGAAAGAAAGGAGGAAGGAAAGAATGAGGGAAGAAAGAAAGGAAAAAGGAGGAAGGGAGAGGGAAGGAGAGGAGGAAGGCAGGAGATGGAGAGATATGGGAGGAAAAGACGAGGAAAGGGAAGGATTTGCATTATGATAGAAAAACTCATGGGATGAGAAGGATTTGACTGTGCAAGTTTGGATTCTCAGTAGAGGTTACATATGAAATAAAATTTGAAAAATAAATAGGAATTAGCTAAGCAAAAAGGCAGATAAAGCAGTCTTATGAGGTACTTAGTAAACACATTTGCTCTTTTCCTGAGCACTCGACTAGTCATAAATTCAGTTGTGGTTGGATTAATGTGACCATATTTGGCTATCACAATATAAGTGGCTAGTAGAGTGAGTCACCCCTTTGGTTTGCCCAGGAATTTCCCTTTTTAGTGCTGAAAGTCTGATTTCCAAAAAATCCCTCTTCATGACACAAAGAGTCCAGATTTTTGGCAATGAATGCAGAAGTTTGGGACGAGAAGTACAAACTCCCAATGGATAGGGTTTGAACTTCTTGGGCAAACCAGGGTGGTGACTATACGTTGAGTTCTTCAAAAAATAGAAGGTGGAAGCAATGCTGTTTTTAGTGGCAAAAAGATATGGCAAAGATTATCAGCCTTCCATAGCTGTCATCACTGTTTTTTCCCCCAACCACTGATTTGACAACCTCATTTTTGGTTCACAGTAATGAGTCATTCATCTTTACATCATTTTGAGTGACATGACTTAAGTTTGCAATTTAAGTGCATTGTAATTGTGAACCTTCACAGACCTACTTTGCCTGTGAATTACCTATTGTGCCTTGAGTCAAGATGGTGCTATTTTACTATTTAACAGTGTGAATGTTGTGATTAGGACTAGAATTAACTAGTCCCATTGTTGTGCATGTTTTCTAAGAGTTCAGATAATGAAAATGAGAATGAATACAATACCAACACCAGCATGACCCAGACATCACTGAAAAGAAGGCTAAGAATGATGATTTCCAGTTTCATCCATGTCCCTACAAAGGACATGAAATCATCATTCTCAGCAAACTATCGCAAGGACAAAAAACCAAATACCGCATGTTCTCACTCATAGGTGGGAACTGAACAATGAGAACACATGGACACAGGAAGGGGAACATCACACTCTGGGGACTGTTGTGGGGTGGGGGGAGGGGGGAGGGATAGCATTAGGAGATATACCTAATGCTAAATGACGAGTTAATGGGTGCAGTACACCAACATGGCACATGTATACATATGTAACTAACCTGCACATTGTGCACATGTACCCTAAAACATAATGTATAATAATAATAAAAAACAAAAAAAGAAGGCTAAATGACTGTTATTTTAATTCCAGTTGGAAGGACACATAGAACTGAATTAGCAGGTAAATAATCAAAAGAGATAACAATGCACAATCTGTAGAAAAGGATTTGGGATCGGACCTGGTGGAGAAGAGAACATGAAAGCGTATTTGGAGATGGAATCTCACAAGTTCAGAAGGACACAGGCAGGTATTTCTAAATCAATCAAAAGTTGTCTTTTCTCGCCAAAAGACACCAATGCCCTATCAAAAACTGTAGCCGCTAAATTAGCTAGTGTGCTAATTAGTGCTAATGCTCTAAATTAGAGCATAACACAGGAATGAACACACATCATTGCATGGTTCCCTTGATTGCTTTATGGAACTGAATAAAGCCAAACTTTCTGATTCAGAGTTGCAACTAGACTGTTTCAGGGATGAACAAAGAGGATAATTTTGATAACAGATGTGTTAGCCTCTCTGAGTATGGGGCTGATTCTGTCAGATCTTACCAGTGATCATATTTTCTACAGTAAACCAAGTGATGTATAGAATCACAGCAACATAAAAATGTCCTCTTGGATCTTAGATACTTTGATGTGAAAAAATGGAGTTTCAAATCAACTTCTTGATTTCTTTGAAGATGTTAAGGAAACCATGGGAAATACAAAACAGAAGATTGTTGATATATCGTGTCCAAATACAAACTAGGCTTTACTCATCTGTCTGCACATTCAGGAGACAATGCAAATGTAAATTTGGGAAAATTCCATCCAGTCTGTAAACTTCTTACCAAAGAAAATAAAAAGATCTGATTTCTAAATGTCCTACATCCTTTGTCCATGACACTGCTGGAAAGAGGTATGATTTGCTTACCTGGGATACTGAGGCTTTCCTAATCAAAGTTTTTGGCCACTTTATAATTTACTCAAAATGTGCAAAAACACTTCATGAGACTTTTTGTTTTGTGGAAAAGTGAAAAGAGATTGCTTCCTAAAACATGTCCTAAAAGATAACTGTAATTGTGGTCCACAATAAAAAAGATGTTAAAATGTTGGCTTTCCGTAAAATCTTACTTTCAAAGAGTGGAACAAGAAGAATGCCCTTGTCTAATTTGGAAATACATCAAGGATAAGAATAGGGAAAAAGATTATAATAATACAGACATTTATGTGCTATTTCTCCAAAATTGTGTGATGACCTTTGAAGAGGCCATAAGAGCTTAGAAAGAGATGAACTAACCATACCTGAGTTGTTTGGTGCAATGTGTAGGTTGTAACAAAAACTCATACGAAAAAAGACCACGGACTTTTCTGAAAGTTGGTCACCCTAGGTGGAAGGGATGTTTGCCACTTCTAGCCCAGCCAATAAAACCTCCCACAGAATCCTCCATACTCCCACTTTCCTCATCAGGTGAGTACGTGATTGGCCAAAGGGGTCCAAGGGCCTAAGACATGGCAGAGCCACTAAATCTAAGGAACCTAGATCCCTGAAGTTCTGTGTGGAGCAGAGTTTCACTGCCACTCTGCATTGGACCCTGTCATGCGCAAGGTGTTAAGACTCTGAGACTCTGGGGCTGTTCATTACAGCAGCTGGACTGCCCAGACATAGAGGGTGGCATAATGCTGTCTCATTCAGGACGGAGAAGAGGAAGCCACAGCATGAACCCTGAGGATGTGAAAACCTCGGTGCCATCAGGGAAAGTGCTTCAGAGCAACTACTTCCCCAGGCGGCAGCAGCCAGAGCCAAGTCTGTAGAAGAGGCAGCAGAGGCCCATAATTCAGGGCCTGCACACCCGCCTTGGGGGACAGGAGCACCCAGGAGCTCTCCCAATCAGCCCTGGGGTGCTGTCCCACTCAGCAGCCTGGGAGGAGCAGCACATTCCCTTATTTACTGTAGCTTGAGCAACGGGAGCCATCGATGGAACCAAAACAATTTCTCTTTATTCTTGTCATTGTAGGAGAGCTGGCCAATCTCATCACCCTTCTTGGGATTTAAGGTTTTATGAGTAAATATCTGGCAGCTGAAACTTCAGGGGCCCAGGAAGATTTAGCAGCAAGGCAAATCAAGCCAAGCCTGCTGTGTGGTGTTTACATCAAAAGAATGTTTACACATGGTGAGGACAGAAAACAGTGGGTGGTGAGACGGTCCCTCTGAAACTTCTTCACCCTCCCTCCATACTTTCTAGCAGGCCACCTTGCCTGACTGACCAAATGATTGAATTAATAAACATCTTCCAGGGCTTTCATGGGGGTTGAGGAGGAGTAGCATGAGAGTAGAGAACAAAAATGGTGCAAACTAAAGGAAACGAGAGAGGAAAAGTAAACTTATAAATTATTTTTATGTTGAAGGCAAAGGAATAAGAAGGATAGAGGCACATAAAGACTGCCTCACAATTTTCTTCCATTTCTCGCTCTCTATTTTATTAAAATAAGTTTTCTCTTGGCAGGGCACAGCGGCTCATGCCTATTATCCCAGCACTTTGAGAGGCTGAGGCGGGAGAATCACTTGAGCACAGGATTTCAAGACCAGCATGGGCAACATGGTAAAGCCCCATTTCTACAAAAAATACAAATATTAGCTGGGCATGGTGGCACACACCAGTAGTCTCAGCTACTTGGGATGCTGTGGCGGGAGGATGGCTTGAGCCCAGGAGGTGGAGGTTGCAGTGAGCCGAGATCACACCATTGCACTCCAGCATGGGCAACAGAGTGAGACTCTGTCTTAAAAACAAAACCAAACAAAGTAAGTTTTCTCAAAAACTAAACAATGAATACATTCCGTTTTATTACTCATTGATTCTTTTAAAAATACAGCTATTATCAGCTTGCAGTGAGCTGAGATCACGCCACTGCACTCTAGCCTGGGCGATAGAGCGAGACTCTGACTCAAAAAAAAAAAAAATACAGCTATTATCAAGCCATGAAAAAACATGGAAGAATCTTAAATGCATATTACTGAGTAAAAGAAGCCAATCTGTAAAAGCCACACACGTTGTGATTCCAACTATATCATGTCCTCAAAAAATATGGAGACAGAAAAAGATCAGTGGTTGTCAGAAGTGCAGGGATGGAGAGATGAACAGGTGAAGCACAGAGGACCTTAGGGCAGAGAAACTGTTCTATATGCTACCAGAAAGGTAGGTTAAGGTGGATGCATGCCATTACACATTTGTCAAAACCCAGAAAATGTACAATTCCAAGAGTGAGCCCTAATGTAAACTATGGATTTGGGTGATAATGATGTGTCAATGTAGGTTCATTGATTACAACAAATAGAATATGTGGTGGGGGGTGTTGGCAGTGGGAGATAATTGGCAGGGGGTACATGGGAAATCTCTGTATCTTCCTTTCAATTTTGCTGTGAACCTACAACTGCTCCAAAAAGTAAAGCCTGGATTTTTAAAAAATACATTCGGCTTTCCAAAATATAAAATATATTTTATAACATGAACACAAATTACAATATATACCACTTATACACATGTACATTTTCATATACACATAAAACACTTACACAAATGTAGCATGTATATAAAATGTGTACAAAAGCTCCTTTCCGAAAGATCACCATCAGACAGGATTGATTTTGCTTCTTTGTTTTTGTTTTCTTTTGTTTACTTTTTTACCCTTTAAAAACAACACTGCTAAAAACAACACGCCAAACTCTAGGTCCAAAGGTTCATGGAATCCATACTTGACTGAAAGGCAACATTTTATTTCAAAGCATGCCCATTTTTTACTGATGTTGCCAGTCACTTTATATATTTCCTATGTGTCTCTACATTGCGATTAAATCTTCAACAGATACAGTTCAACAACATCCTGGGGCAGGAAGGGACGCACTGACTCCTGGGCGATAAAAATTCACAGTAAAGCCACAGATGCAGCAGAGTGAGAATTACTGCACCAGCAGGAACTGAAGATAAAAGAGGATTACACAGGATGAAATGTAGTAATTGACTAGAAGTCACTGAAAAATACCAGATGGATGTCACTGCTGTATATAACTCTAATGCGCCTATAGACTTTATTGAGCATCACTGGAGATTCACTTTTAGTATTTTCTTGAGTGTAATTGAAGTTTATTGATATGCTATTATTGCCCAGTTTAGATGTGACTAGAAAAAATACAGTTTGATGTACTTATATCGCCATAGAAATCTTGGGCTTTGCAGCTTAAAATAAAAGCTCATAGTAATAATTGCCATAATATTTATTCCTCTTCCTCCATTAGTCCTTTACATAGAATATGGACCGTAACTGCTCCAGATAGCATTGAAATTGCAGGGATATTTTCAGAAGTGATTCGTACATAAAAGATCAGACATGCAATTTTGGATACTACCAAGGGAGATTTACAAAGGATTTTTATGTTGAAGGTAAAAGAAAACAAATTTATGTGCTGAAATGAGTTGCCATAGGTGGCGCGGTCCCGTATTAGTCTTCATAGGTTTATTTCCCATTTGGTTTTCAACATAGGAATGGGATACAAGTAACTGTCCATCCAAGCTAGAATATTCATTCTGTAAACACAGAAGTCTCAGATCTCAGCAAAAGACCTCCCAGCACAAGCATAGGCCATTTCCCTCAGCAACAAACATTTTAAATTAAGCTGGAAATAATGGGTGTGAAAACTATTGTTTCTCAGAAAAGCAAAGAAAAACTCTTCCTGGGAATTCCAAGTACAGCTCGAATCTTAACACTGACAAGATAGTCTAAACTGGTAAGTAGCTGCTGTAGGCCAAAGTCAAAGGGCCAGGCCACTTGATTATATTTTCACAAGCTGAAAATCAAATTCCATTAAGAAAGGAAACCATTTAATTCTGAACTCTGGTGAGCTGCATCGAGCAAAGTAAAGCCAGGAAAGGAAGAACGTGAAGCCTGACCATTGGAACCCAGGACTCCTCAGGGAAAAGAGAGGCAGGGAAGGCAGATCCCAGCTGAAGGAGGTCCCTTTCATTTTCCCCACAGCCCCTTCTCTCCAACCCATGCACACATACTCCATTCCTATGGACATACCCTATAGGTCTTGCCCCAAACACGCTTATTTTCTATGGGCTGCTCAACTTCAGTGTTAAGAGCAATGTGCTAATATGGTTAAGGTAAGGACCACTCCCTCACCTGTACTTCCAACCCCACAGTAGTATTCTCAAAGGGTATTTGTCCATGGACCACTTGTATGGGGATCTCCTGGAGTATTTGCTAAAAATTCAAATTCCTAGGCTCCACACAAGACCCACTGACTCAGACTCTCTAGGAATAAAGAACAAGCAATCTACATCTTTAATAAGCAACCTGGGGAAATCACATTCACAGAGAAGTTTGAGAAGCACTCACTTAGAGTTTACAAAGACCTGTAAAAACAAGTAAAGGGAAGAGTTGGTACTACATTATAAAAAGGAAAAACCCTCCAGATATATGGTGACTGACTGTGGATCTGGCACACAGTGGGGTCTCAACATGTTGAATACTAGATGCATGAATGAAAAACTTCAAAAGAATAAAGGATTCAGGACAGAATGTCACCAAGATAGCTGACTAGAAGCTCCTATTACTCTCCACCACCAGCCCCTCCAGCCAAAAAAAAAAAATCCAAAACAATAAATAAACAACTCCATTTCAACAAATAACTAAAGAAGAGCACAAGAGAAGAGCAAAGAAGCAGCAAAAATCCTGCAGAGCACAGAATCACATGGTGGCCACATAGCAAAGAAAGGAGGCACCTCTCCTCCACCACCCCAGCCCGCAAGTGGGGATCGGCCTGAAACCAAGAGGGACCCCTTCCTGCAAGGGAAAGGTCAGCAAGAGGACCCCAGCAGCCCCCATCACCAAAGCAGACACCTGCAATTTTCACTACTGGAGACTCCTGCAGTCCTCACAGGCTCAGAGCCCCATTGAGAAAGTCTCTGGAGTCCACACGCTGAGCTACCCACAGAAAAGGAGCTGACACTCTTCCCTGCCCTTCCACCACGGCCCATGCTGCTACTGTACTGTGCCATCTTGGAACTGGAGACACGCTACAGTGCGTCCTGCTCTGGGGGTGGGTAGCCACTGAATTCTTGCATCCCTCAGGCTCAGCCACCAGTGCACCATACCCACTTGGTGCCATCCCAAGCAAAACTGCTGCTACACTTTATTCCCTAAAATCAAGCTATTGAGCTGCTACATCCTCCACATCCTAGTCAGTGGTGCACCCTCCCCTTAGGGCTAAGTGGAAGTGGTGCTCCACCACTGGGGACTCGGAGCCTCGAACTACCAAAGCAGTCATACACCCTGGCACCACAGTTGAGGCAGCACCCCACCCCCGAGGGACCTCAGGCCTTCCACACACTGGAGCTGTCTTGCACCACCACCCCATGCCACAGGTGAAGCGGCGTTCTACCTCCAGGGGTTCTAAGTCTCCAGCACACCAGAGCAGGTGCACCTCCCAGAACCACAGCTGATGCCGCACCTACCCACAGGGCTCCAGAGGCTCCACTGACCCATGCAGCTGCACTTTTTGAGGCCAAGTAGACACAATGCCTCAAGTCCCAGGGAATCAGAGCCTTGGCTGAGTTGTGCCACCCTATCCTCCAAATACCCACAGAGCTCCACCTACCTAGAACAGGACTACCCCCCTGTAGTCCAAGTTGCTGAGGCTCTCTGCCTCTCTGAGGAGTGGAGCCATCACTGTGCTGCTCCCTGCCTCCTAGGACCCAAGCCATGGTGGCATCTTGCCATTCCTAGTTCATTCCTTCTGCTATACCTGGCCTCACAGAGCCTGGGATACTGCTGTATCAGGGTCCAGAGGTAACAGTGCATGATATCTTATACCCCAGAACACAAGTTGTCGTGTCTGTTGGCTGCAGGTTGCGAATTGCAGCTGTGCTCTGTCCTCAGGGCCCAAGCCTTCAGAGTATCCCTTATTTCCTGGAGCCATGTCAGTACTATATATACCCTGCCCTTAAGGGTTAGAAGCACAATTCTATCCCCCTGGGCCTGAGATGCTGGGGTGTGCCTCAGAGCAACAGATCCTGGCTTAGTGAAAGAACTGCATTCACTTGTGCCTTGGAGAGTGAATCTGTGCCCCACATCCCAGGTGCTATAATAGTTTTTCAAGACCCTCAGCCCAAGAGCCCAGCTCCACAGCCCCTCTGAGCACCTGTGTCTTGGATCCCAGGGCCACTGTGGCTGCCTGTGAGCTGTGTCAGACCCAATACTAAGAGAGATACCCTCAGCTAAGCCTCCCCACTTTGAGTAAGACAGTAATAGAGGATATTGATATTGTCTTTGAGAAAGGCAATAACAGAGGATTCCCTAAAGCCCTTGCCCTGATAACCTATGCAGCCACCATTACTGACACAAACTCCTGCAGCCTCAGCCACCAAGGCACCTGCTGTCATTGCTAACATTGATCACAGCTGAAGAATCTGCATGGAGACTACAGCATTACACTCACAGTAAACTAGTGAACAGTGAACATTCTGCTCAACCAGTACTCTCAGGCCCATCTGCAGGTGAAAGTCTTCCCCTACAAAAGCCACTCTGTAAAGTTTGGAAGAGGTACACCACCAGGTGCACAGACATAAATGCAGAAATACAAGAAACATGAAAAATCAAGAAAACATGACACCACAAAGGGACATAATAATTATTTGGTAACTGACCCCAAAGAATTGGAAATTTATGAGTTACCTAAAAAATAATTAAAAATAATAATCTTAAGGAAACTCACTGAGATATAAGAGAATGCAAATAGACAACTGAATGAAATTAGGAAAACAATTCAAAAAAGAGATAGATATCAAAAAAGAACCAAACAGAAATTTTGGATCTGAAGAATTCAATCAATGAAATAAAAATTTCATTTGATAGCTTCAGCAGCAGACTGGATCAAGTAGAAGAAAGAATTTGTTAACTGGAAGATAGGTCTTTTGAAATGACTCAGTCAGAGGAAAAACAAAAAAAAGAATGAGAAAGAGTGGAGACAGACTACAGAACTTATGGGATACCATTAAGTGAACAAATATTCACATTATAGAATTTTCAGAAGGAGAGGAAATAGAGAAAGCAATAGAAAGCTTATGTAATGAAATAATTCCTGAAAAGCTCCCAAGTCTTGGAAGAGATATGGACATCCAGATCCTTGAAGCTCAAAAGTTCCTAAATAGATTCAACCCAAAGAGATGTTCTCTGAGACACATTATAATCAAACTGTCAATAGTCAAAGAAATGAGAAAATTTTTAAAGCAGCAAGAGAAAAGTGCCAAATCACATATAAGGAAATATCTGTCAGATTATCAGTGGATTTCTCAGCAGACGCCTTGCAGGCCAAAGGAGAATAGGATAATATATTCAAAATTCTGAAAGAAAAAAAATACTCTTAGCCAAGAATACTATACCAAGCAAAGCTATCCTTCAGAAATGAAAGACAAATAAAGTCTTTCACAGGCAAGCAAAAGACAAAGGAATTCATTACCATAGGCCTGCTTTACAACAAATGCTTAATGAAGCTCTTCAAGCAAAAACAAAAAAAGGAGAATATTTACTATCATGAATACATATGAAAGTATAAAACTACTGGTAGAAGTAAGTACATAATCAAATCCAGAATACTCCAATACTATCACAGTTGTATATAAATTACACATATCTCTAGTATGAAGCATAAAAGTCAAAATGGTCAAAAATGACTAAAACTACAATAAGTTGTTAAGGAATACACAATATAAAAGATGTAAATTGTGACATCAAAAACATAAATTATGGGAGGGCAGGGTAAAATATAAAGTTTTTTACATGATCTAAGTTGTTATCGCTTAAAATAGTAGATTAGAACTCTAAGATGTTTTATGTAAGTCTAATGGTAACCACAAAACAAAAAGCTACAGTAGATATATAAATGATAAACAGAAAGCAATCAAAGCTTACAGAAAATTATCACATCACAAAAATAGAGAACAAGAGAGAAAGAAAGGAACAAAGGAGCTACAAAACAACCAGAAAACAAATAACAAAATGGCAGTAGTAAGTCCTTACATATCAATAATAACCTTGAATGTAAATAAATTAAAATCTTTAATCAAAAGACATAGAGTGGCTGAATGGATTTAAAAAATTAAAAACAAGGCCTAACTATATGCTACCTCCTTATAAGAGATACACTTAAACTTTAAGGACATACATAGGCTGAAAGTGAAATAGTGGAAGAAGATATTCCATGCAAATGGTAATTAAAAGACAGTAGGGGTAGCTATACTTATATCTGATAAAATAGACTTGAAGTGAAAAAATGTTGCAAGAGACAAAATCATTATTCAATGATAAAGGGGTCAATTCATTAGAGGACATAACCATTGGAAATATATGTATCCAAAACTGGAGCACCTAAAACATAAAGCAAATGTTAATGGAGGCTGGGTGTAGTGCCTCATCCCTGTAATCCCAGCACTTTGGGAGGCCGAGGTGGGCAGATCACCTGAGGTCAGGAGTTTGAGACCAGCCTGGCCAACATGGCAAAACCCTATCTCTACTAAAAATACAAAAAAATTAGCCAGGCATGGTGGCGGGTGCTTGTAGTCCCAGCTACTCGGGAGGCTGAGGCAGGAGAATGGCGTGAACCCAGGAGGCGGAGCTTGCAGTGAGCCGAGATGGCGCCACTGCACTCCAGCCTGGGCGAAAGAGCGAGACTCCGTCTCAAAAATAACAACAAAAAAAAAAAAAAAAAAAAAAAAAGAAGAAGAAGAAAGATTCCAAGTAAAAAGTCTAACATTTTATGCCTCAAGGAACTAGAAAAAGAAGAACGTGCTAAATCCAAAATTAGCAAAAGAAAGAAAATAATAAAAATCAAAACAGAAATAAATCAAATAAAGAATATAAAAACCATACAAATAATCAATAAAACCCCCTTTCAACAATGTATCAATCAATCAGACAGAAAACTAATAAGGAAATACTGGACTTAGAATTTCATTTTTGACCAACTGGTGTAACAGACACATATAGAACATTCCATCCAACGGCAGCAGAATACACATTTTTCTTCAGTGTGTGTGGGAACATTCTACAGGACAGACTATATGTTAAGCCACAAAACAAGTCTTAACAAATTAAAGAAGACTGAAATCATCTGAAGTATCATTTCAAACCATGGTGGTTTGAAACTAGAAATCAGTAACAGAAGGAATCTTGGAAAATTCACAAGTATGCAACGGGTCAATGAAAATATTAAAAGGGAAATTTACAAACATCTTGAGACAAATGAAAATGGAAATACAAAATACCAAAACCTATGGGATGCAACAAAAGCAGTTCCAAGAAGAAAGTTTATAGCAATAAATGTGTACATTATAAAAGAAGAAAGAAAAAAAAGAAGAGAGATCCCAAGAAAAACATCTAATATTATGCCTCAAGGAACTAGAAAAAGAACACACTAAACCCAAAATTAGCAGGAGAAAGAAAATAATAAAAATCAGAACAAGCCACCTGAGAGGCTGAGGTGGGAGAATCACTTGAACCCAGGAGGTGAAGGTTGCAGTGACCCGAGATGGCACTACTGCACTCCAGCCTGGGGGACAAAGAAGGGAGGAGACGCTGTTTCAAAAAAAAAAAAAGAAGAAGAACAGAAGTAAATCAGTAAATCAATAGAGAACATAAAAAAACTAAGAGATAGTTTTTGGAAAAAATAAACAAAATTGACAAAACCTTAGCTAGTCTAAGTAAAAAAGAGAAAAGACTCAAATAAGTAAATCAAAAATCAAAAATAAAACTGAAGAAATTTCAAGACACCCCAGAAATTTTAAAAAAGATAATAAGGGACTGTCATGAACAAATATATGCCAATGAATTAGATAACTGAGAGGAAACGGATAAATTCATAGAAAAATACAACCTACCAAGATTCAGTCAGGAAGAAATAAAAAGCCTGAATAGGTCAATCACAAATAATAAGATTGAATAAGTAATAATAAAAAAAAAACTCCTATCAAAAAATATCCCAGGCCCAGATGGCTTCACAGCTGAACTCTACTAAATATTCAAAAAAAATAATAATTCTTATACTCTTCTACAAAATAGATATAAAGGGAATACTGCCAGCATCACCTGATATCTAAGCCAGACAAAGGTATCACAAGAAAAGAAAACTACAGGCCAGTTTCTCTGAGGGCCATTGATGCAAAAATCCTCAATAAAATACCAGCAAACCAATCCAACAACAAATCAAAAAGATTATACAGCATAAAAATGAGATTTATCCTTGGTATGCAAGACTGGTTTAACATACACAAAGCAATCAACACAATACATTACATTAACAGAATGACAGTTAAAACCACATGATCATCTCAACTGATTATCAACTCAAATAAATAAAATCAAAGATAAAAGTGAAGAAATTTCAACAGACACCTCACAAATTAAAAAAGATAATAAGGGACCGTTATGAACAAATACATGGCAACAAATTGGTATGATGCTGAAAATACATTTGACAAAGCCCAGCAGTCTTTCTTGATAAAAGCTCTCAACACTTTAGGTATAGAAGGAAAGTTCCTCAACATAACAAAGGCCATTTATGAAAAACCCACAGCTAACATTTTAAGCTATGGGAGAAAACTGAAGACTTTTTCACTGCAATACAGTACAAGACAAGGATGCCCATTCTTGTCACTTCTATTCAACATAGTACTAGAAGTACTAGCAAGATCAATCAAACAGGAAAAAGAAATAAAAGTAAAATGATCTCTATTTGCAGATGACATGATCCTACCTGTAAGAAAAAAACGAAGTATCCACACACAAAAAAAGTTAGAAATAATAAATGAATTCAGTAAAGTTTCAGGTTACAAAGACAACATACAAAAATCAGTAGCATTTTTATATACAAATAACAATCTAACTGAAAAATAAATCAAGAAAACAATCCCATTTATGATAGCATTTTTAAAAATCTAGAAATAGATCTTACCAAGGAGGCGAAAAATCTGTACATTGAAAACTATAAAACATTAATGAAAGAAATTGAAGAAGATACAAATAAATAGAAAGACAGCTCATGTTCATGGATTGGAAGAGTTAATATTGTTAAAATGTCCATACCACCCAAAGCAATACACAGATTCAACACAATCCCTATCAACATACCAACGGCATTCTTCATTGAAATAGGAAAAATATTTCCACCATAAGGAGAACTTGTCTCTACAAAAATTAAAACAAAAAGGCCGGCCTCGGTGGCTCACACCTGTAATCCCAGCACTTTGGGAGGCCGAGGCAGGTGGATCACGAGGTCAGGAGATCGAGACCATCCTGGCCAACATGGTGAAACCCTGTATCTACTGAAAATACAAAAATTAGCTGGATATGGTGGCGTGTGCCTGTAATTCCAGCAACTCGGAGGCTGAGGCAGGAGAATTGCTTGAACCAGGCAGTGGGAGTTTGCAGTGAGCCAAGATCACACCAGCCTGGCGACAGAACAAGACTCCATCTCAAAAAATAAAATAAAATAAAATAAAATAAAAATAAAATAAAAACTAGTTGGGCATGGTGGTGCATGTCTGTAGTCCCAACTACTCAGGAGACTGAGGTGGGAGGATCACTTGAGACCGGGAGGTCAAGGCTGTAATGAGCCAAGATTATGCCACTGCACTCCAGCCTGGGTGACAGTGTGAGACCCTGTCTCAAAAATAAAATAAAATAATATAGCAAAGCTATAGTTATCAAAATAGTATAGTACTGACACACAGTCTAGTAGAACAGAATACAGAGTGCAGAAATACATTGAAATATACACAGTCAATCAATTTATGGCAAAGACACCAAGAGGATACAATGAGGTATCTCTTTGATAAATGGTGCCGGGAAAACTGATTTCCAAATGCAAAAGAATGAAACTGAACCCTTATATCATACACAAAAATCAAGCTGAAATAGATAAAAGACCTAAATATAAAACCAGAAATTATGGAAGAGAACATAGGAGAAAGTTTTCTAGATATTGGCCTTGACAGTGATTTTTTGGATATCACACCAAAAGTTTAGGCCACACAAGCAAAAATAAATAAATAAATAAATAAATAAATGGGACTACATCAAACTAACAAGCTTCCACACAGCAAAGGAAATAATCAACAAAATTAAACAGCAGCCTACAAATTGGGGTAAAAATATTTGTAAAAGATATGTACAAGAAGTTAATATCCAAAATTCATAAAGAACTCATACAACTCAATAATGGGAAAACAAATAACTGAATTAAAAAATAGGCAACAGACCTGAATGGACATTTCTTCAAAGAAGACAGAAAAATTATCAATAGGTATATGAAATGGTCCTCATTATTATTTTATTTATGTATTTATTTATTTTGAGATGGAGTTTTGCTCTTGTTGCCCAGGCTACAGTGCAATGGCGTGATCTTGGCTCACTGCAACCTCCGCCCCAGGTTCAAGCGATTCTTCTGCCTCAGCCTCCTGAGTAGCTGGGATTACAGGCGCCTACCACGATGCCCAGCTAATTTTGTATTTTTAGT
Organism: Pan troglodytes; assembly: GCF_028858775.2. Classification (NCBI taxonomy): domain Eukaryota; kingdom Metazoa; phylum Chordata; class Mammalia; order Primates; family Hominidae; genus Pan; species Pan troglodytes. Next base: position 106,464,059 of record NC_072412.2, on the reverse strand, counting down.
AGAAACGGTGTTTCACCATGTTGGCCAGGCTGGTCTTGAACTCCTGACCTCAGGTGATCCACCTGCCTCAGCCTCCCAAAGTGCTGGGATTACAGGCGTGAGCCACCACACCCGGCCCTCACTATTAATAATCATCAAGAAAATGCAAATCAAAACCACTATGAGATACAACGCTGGATGGCTATTTTCAAAAAGTCAAAAAAAACAAATGTTGGCAAAGGTGTGGGCAAAAGGGAGCTCTTGTACACTATTGGTGGGAATGCAGGTTGGTATAGTCATTATGGAAAACAATATGAGAGTTTCTAAACAAATTAAAATGGTAATATGGCCCAGCGATTCCTCTTCTGGGAATATACCCAAGGGAAATGAAGTCACCACCTCATAAAGACATCATCTGCACTCCCACATTCGCTGCAGCATTCTTCACAACAGCCAAGATACGGAAACAATGTAAGCATCCAGCAATGGAAAATGGATAAAGAACCTGTGCTACCTACATACGATGGAATATTATTCATCCCTAAAAAAGAACAAGGTCTTCCCATTTGCCACAACATGGATGAGGCTGAAGGACATTACTCTAAGAGAAATAAGCCAGACTGAGAAATAAAATATTGTATGATATCACGTAGAGTAAAAAAAAAAAAAATTCAAATATTCAGAGATAGAGATAGAGGACAAAACAGTGGCTACCGGGGGCAGGGGAGGAAATGGGGAGATGTTACATCAGAGGATTCAAAACAGCAGATATGTCAGATGAGCAAGTCTAAGAATCCAATGTACAACACGAGTATTGTAGGTAACAAACTTATGCTGGAGATGGGACTCATGCTAAATGAGTGGATTTTAGCTGTTTTTGCCACAAAAAAAAAAAATAGAGTAACTATGTAAGAGGATGGAATACTAATTTGCTTCATGATAGTAACTGTTTTACTATCTATATGTATTGTATAATATGCTGTAGACCTTAAATATACATGATGAAATTTATTTTTTAAAAAATAAAAGAAAAAGAATAAAAGATCCACTTCTTTCATGTCGGCACCAACATATTTTCACAGGTCAACTACATCTGCTCCTACTTATGTATTTTGGGGAAAATGAATTCATATTTTTAAGTAGTTGCTTACAAATTCTAAGAGTAAAATAGCCACAGGCTGGCCCAGCACCTCCGGGCACTGGCTGGACTGGGACACCCAGCAACAGGGTGGGCAGAAGAAAGCAACAGAGATAAGCTGAAGCCCAGCTCTGCACAGCACGGGCAGCTGGGGCTGTTTGGAAACAGCAGAGAAAGACAGGAACTCCCAGGAGGAGGCCATGTCTTCTCCCTTTGCTTTCTATCACATCGTGGTCTTGATTACAAAACATGATACGTATGTGGAGAAATTTCCATTACACAACTCTAATAGTTACAAGCATTACACAAACAACAACAAAAAGCCGTATGTCATAACTATTATTGCTATGTGCCAGCGTACCTATTCCTATCTGGTGTGTCTGTCTCGTCCCCCCGCCATCCTCATCTTCCCATATGCACATTTTCACCATGGACCCTAGATTTCACTGTGGGACTGAGGGCCTATATAGAGTGAGCACAGAAGCAGAAATCAGATTTGTCCTATTTTTGTTTTTCCCTTAAGAATCAAAGGTTTTAAGCACTGACTTTTGTTCCACATGAGGTTCTGCAGGTACCCAAGTGCATGAAACGCAGTTCATTCCCTCAACGAATACATACTAGTCAGGGGACTGCTAGGGCTGAAATGTGTCACCCCCAAAATTTGCATGTTGAAGTCCTTAATTACAGTAATTCAGAACATCACCATGTTTGGAGACAGGGTCTTTAGAGAGAGAATTGAGGTAAAATGAGGTCACTGGGGTAGATCCTAACCCAACAGGACTGACATCCTTCTAAGAAGAGATTACGACACAGAAACACACAGAGGGAGGACCACGTGAACACACAGGAGAAGATGGCCATCCACAAGCCAAGAAGAAAACAACCCTGCTGATACCTGGATCTTGGACTTCAGGCCTCCAGAATTATGAGAAAATAAATCTCTGTTGTTGAAGCCACCCAGTTTCAGGTACTTTGTTATAACACACTTAGCAAACTGATACAGATGCACTCAGTCCTGTGAAGTGACCTCTGCAGATCTCAAGGAAGAGGCTGCAGAGGTCACTTTATAGGACTGAACACTTCTGCATTCCTTTGCTATGGCACTATAACAAAGCACCACAAATTAGGTGGCTTGCAGCAATGGAAACTCGTTCTCTTACTCAGAGTGCTGGAAGTCAAAGATCCAGGTGTCGGCAGGGCAATGCCTCCTCTGAGACTGAATAGGATGCATCCTTGACCCTCCCAGCTTCTGAGGGTGGCCGGCAACTCTTAGCAATCCTTGGCTGGCAGCTGCATCACTCCAATCCCTGCCTTCGCCATCCCCTTGCCTTCTCCCTGTGTGTCTCTGTCTTTATGGGGCTATCTTCTAATAAGGACACTAGTCGTATTAAAGCAGGGTCCACCCTACGATGAGTATGACTTCATCATAACTCATTACATCTGGAACCACCCTATTTCCAGATGAAGTCACATTCTGAGGTACTGGGGATTAGGGCTTTAGCATATCTTTTAGGGGGACACAATTCAACCCATATCAGCTTATTGTAAACATACCCTGTAAGCTGAGGTAGAAAGAGAAACTGCCCCATCAGCAGGACAGTCACCTTAGGCCCGAGTTTTCCTGACTCTCAAAGACACAACAGAAGTCACAGGCAAATGAGAAAATGTTTCAGCGTCCCCTGAGGCTTCACAGACTTGGAACCCATGTCGCATTGAGTTGCTCTCCATTTGCCTTCCATGACGAGACTATAACCAGGGTAATTTCACTTCACCCTGAGTTTGGAGTGACTCTCTTGGGCAAAGGAAGTGGCTCCACTTCAGGAGTGACTGGGCCACATGGCCCAGTGTGGCCAGGAGAACAGTTGGCACTGCCCATCTAATGCAGAGTACCTGCGTTGAAACAAAAAGTTAACTAGACCCACTTCAAAAGGTGGTTTTATAAGTGATCTGCACTAAATAATTATAATTGCTAAATGTATGTCTCATTTAACTATCAGAAATTTTTGCCCAGAGGCTGAGGAAGGAAAATGGTGTGATCTGCCAAAATTTACACTCCTAGAAATACTGTTCCTGTATATATGCTTAAAGAGCTTTAAGAAATGAGGAAACCTAAACTCATACACTGAAATGCACGAAAGAGAAGTCTTTGTCTTTGCAATAAGCTGCATTAAAAACTACAATGATATATAATCGCACCTTCAGTCACCAAATTAATGCCAATTATTTGTATCCAATCCCCCTCCTATTCAAGATAACTACAGAATCCACTTTGGGTGCTTGGAGCCCAAACATCAGCAGCCATGGTATTGGCCATTGGATGGTGACTCTACATGTGGTTAATTAGGATTTAGGGAATAGAGAAAAGAACAGTTGCGCCCACCCAGTCGTTGAATGGTGACTGCCTCACGCACAACCCCGTTCCAGCAGCACTTGGCCCCTCTGATGCAGATGGGTCAGTCTCAGGACCTGCATAGACAACTTGCTGGTGCTTGCCTGCCACAGTCCCAAAAATCAGAATCTCAAGAGACCAAAATCCATGTCCCTGGTACTGAGGCAGGCTCTGTGGGTTGCCTTTCTTGAGAGTTCCAAAAGGACGCAGCATGTGGTCAGAATCAAATTATTACTATAATATTTTACAATTATCTCCAGGGTCAATTTGTTGCCTAGAGCATTTAAGCATTTATGGACTCAATGAGTGTTTATGGGGTGCCTTTTATTTTTCAGGGACAGGCATTTGTAAGTTTCTCCATTCATCCTTTCTGAGTGCCAGGTACTGTGATCTGTGCCGGGCATAAAGTGGAGGATCAAAGCAGTGGCTGTTGTACTGTTTTCCTGCTACTGATTTTTGTGAGGAAAATACCCAAACACTCCTGGCCTCCACCCCACCACTAGCTCCTCCTCATGCAGGTAGAATGACTTACCTGGTTGGTTTGGTTCAAATTCTCCATTGTATGAAGCTAAACTATTAAAGATTCTCCTCAAGCCAGGCACGGTAGCTCACGCCTGTAATCCCAGCACTTTGGGAGCCTGAGGTGGGTGGATCACCTGAGGTCAGGAGTTCGAGACCAGCCTGGCCAATATGGCGAAATCCCATCTCTACTAAAAATACAAAAATTAGCCAGGCGTGGTGGTGCATGCCTGTAGTCCCAGTTACTTGGGAGGCTGAGGCAGGAGAATCACTTCAACTGGGGAGGCAAAGGCTACAGTGAGTCGAGATTGTGCCATTACACTCCAGCCTGGGTAACAAAAAAGATTCTCATTAGAGGAGGGCGGAATCTGCCCCCTTTCTCTTCTTCACTGGACTCATGGAAACAGCCGTCTACCTAAGTATGGGCACCTGCAGACTCTGCTTGCTCCCAGAAGCCTCTTCCAAAGTGTGCTGAGGAGGAAAAAGGCACCCTACCCATGTGGGCTCACACATGTCCAATACCTTCCAGTCCCCCTGCCCACGGGAAGTGAAAGAGTGACTGGGACAGAGACATACTGTGAGGCTGGATCAGCACTTGGGAGGTCTTGGTAGTCTCCACTCTGCCTGCCCTGAGGGCACAGCAGCAGGGAAAGCCATTCTGCCAAGAGAAAAGAATGAAGCACTCACGACAGAGGGAAAAAGAAGCCAAGAGATGGGCAGAACAGTCCTTGGGTTTTTATCAAATTCCCAGCATTTTTTAATGATCACCAGTGACAAGGGTGATCCTTCCATTTTCTCACTGGTGCCTCTTTTTATCTTATTTTCCAGCCAATCAAAAACACATGGAGAAGAGGATGTTGGTGTCTCCCAACATGTGCACACACGCACAATCTATATAGAGGCAACCATCTGCCCTGCCCCCTCTCCCATTCCCCCATCCACCCATTGGGTGTGAGCTTCCCTGGCAAGGCCTCTGCACCTTCCATGATAATGTCACTCAGGATTTATAATGATGAAGGTGACAGAATAACTCCAAGTTCCTTGATGAATCCTGGCACCATTGTAGCTTCTTATTTATCTTGTGTCTTGGGTTAGATAGAAATGTATGTTTTGATTATTCCCTGATAATTCATTCCATAATAGCAATAATTAAAACTTCACAGTTACAGCTATTCCCTTCTTCAGCTTTTCACAGCTTAAAAAAAGTTTGCATCTTTTGAGGATTTCAGGCAAATATGGTACAAAAACCATAAAATATGGTCCTCATCTCACAACAACTTGGGATGCTGAAAAAGAGGGAGAGGAGAGGTTGAAACAGTAGGGCAAAGAAGAAACTAAAATTTAGGAGATTGCAGAATCACAGATAAAATCTGTGGCCCTCCTTTCAATGTTTTTACTATAGGTATAATCAAACTCTTTAGCGGACTGCTCAGTATATGATGGGTATAATTTCAGAGTGCTCTCTGACCAAATCTCTCTTTTACGTCGGGAGAAATGGTGTGTTGGTGTTGATCTAGCTCTCGGAAGCATCTTGGACTCAGCCTGAGAGGTCACTACCCCTTTGTGTTCCCTCCTCACTTGTCAACTCTGGGTACCAGACTGTGGTCACATTAATGCTCTTCCAAGTGACTCATTTGAAGAACATATAATGTATTTAGCGCTCTCTTAGCTCTAAAAAGATATGAATTGCCAAGACCTCACCATGATGATCCTGGTTTTCATGATCATCTAAAGTATTAGGAAAATTCCTTGATGAAGTCAGTTGAATGTGTCAAATTAAAAAGCAGTAGAGACATGCAGACAAGGACACCTGGTGTGTCATTAACTGTCCTCACCTATTCACAGTCATATTTGCCAGCGCGCCCTGTTCCACATGCAGATGCATGCATGCATGCAGGCGCACACACACAACACACAGAGGCACATACACAACCACCCTGGCCCCCTAAGACTGAACCAGAGGCTAGGCAATAGATCGAGGCTGGGCCAGGGTCCCTTCTCTGGAACTTGGAATTGAGGAAGTGAAAGAGTGACTGGGACAGTGACACACTGTGAGGCTGGATCAGCACTTGGGAGGCCTTGGTCACCTCTGCTCTGCCTGCCCTGAGGGCAGAGCAGTGGGGAAAGCCATTCTGCCAATAGAAAAAAACAAAGCACTCACCACAGAGGGAAAGAGAAGCCAAGAGAGGAGCAGAATATTCTTTGGGTTTTTATCAAATTCCCAGTTTCTTTAGTGATCATTTCTGAATCCCAGTGCCATCCCTGCCCTTAAATTGCATGAAACACACCTACCTGTGTCCCTAATAATTAACTTGTTTTTTGTTACTTGTAACCAAAAGAGATGGATACAGTGCAGAGCCACTGTAAAAAGTCGCTGGGTGCCCAAGTTGTAGCAAAAGTCACAGTGAACAAAAACGCCTTGCATATATCTGATATCACTCTCCCTTGTTAATTCCCTTGGACATATGAATAGTGCCTGTACGCTACTCATTTTCTGTCAACAAAGACATTCTCCAACCCCTAATCTAGAGCCCTGAACCCCTTCTGGGAGACAGAGCTGGTTGACAATGCTTGGATGTGCCGAGTCTGTGCAATTGCCACGAAAATAATGGACCGGTACCATGCAACTCAGATTACAAAACAAGAGGTTAAGTGTGTCCAGCCCAGATCATCAAAACGCAATGGCAGTTATTTATATCAGTCACAAGCGGCTCCACTTAACAGCTATTTGGAGAAAAAAAATGGAGGGAAGTAGGGAGAGCATTCTTGCTACTGCATCAAAAAGCATGAAAATGATCATTTGGATAACGTAGCTGCTGTCTTAAACACTAATATGCCCACGATGAAAGTGGAGATCAAAATAACGGCACCGACAAACGGTGCAAACATGTCTCAAGAAGCACACCCAGGGTTTCATTTTCTGACTTACTTAAAAGGCTCACAGGTTGCAAGCATCGTTCTTTTGTCATTTACAAAGCCTAGGTTTGTCATGCCTGTTCAGGGCCAGTTCGACCGAGCTGGGTCTCCACTGCCCTCCTTTAAAGTATGCATAAAACAGAGGTGCCCAGAGCTGTCCCTGAGCACCAGACCCAGCTGCCACAGCCCTGGAATGCAAGCCACTTCGGCTGGGAGTGATGAAAGCCCAGGATCAGGCATCTCCACCGCTTTGATTTGCAAGAACAGCTTGACATCCATAGCAACATGGTTAACGTGAAAAACACAAGATAAAAACATTCCATTTAATTAAAAGCCCACAGTTCAATGGTAGTATAATTATTACGAGTGCATTTTATGGCTGTCTGCATTCATTTTGGGTACATAAATTAATATGCAAATTACCGGCCCCTCTCGTGTTCTTAAGAAGTCCCCCCATCAATCTTTTTTCCAACATGTCAATTGGATAAAGCATGGCCTTTTAAATGCAAAATAAAATTCACATTTATGGTCCTGCTGTAATCTCCCTGTGCTGGCATGCTTTGTTTTAGATGAAGAGTGTTTAATTAACAGAGTTCACCTCTCTCTGAGGGCCTTCAGGACAACAGAGAGGCCAAGACACTTCTATGGTCTTCGGGCTAGTCAGGATTAGAGACGATTTTCCATCTCAAGGACCACCTATCAAGGTATTTGTGATTCTCCACTCAGCCCATCAAGGACCTTGTTATGGGAAAATATTGTTCTGATTTACAAAAAAGCAAATTCCTAATTGTAGACAGATGAACTTAATATTATTCACCAGGGAAATGCTATAACGAATTACTTAACAGATGGTTTGTGGGTATTTAGAAAACATTTTGCACACAGGCAGCGGACTCTAAGAAACGGTATGGGAAAGAATGAGATAGGCTCATCAGACCTCATTTCCTTCTTTGATAGAGTTGCTAAACTGGTTCATAGGAGGATCCCATAAGTACAACGTCTCCTACTGTAAGTAAATCTTTTGGAAAAATCTTTCATAACTCCCTAGTAGATCTATACAGTAGATGAATCCACTATTGGAGCAGACACACCTGCAGTGTATTCAAGCATCAGGACTTGAATGTGGGACTCTGAGGTCTTCTCTAGAGCCCCAAACTTGGTGCTATTCTGTCAACACCTCTAGTGTTAGCCTGAATAAAGCCAGAGAAAATATGCTTGAATAATTCACAAGGGTCTCAAAGCTAGAAAGGACAACTATATACTTTTTGTCAGAATTAAAACTCCTGAAATACAGACATCTCAAGACACTGAGCCTATCTATCTGATGAAAAAAAAATCCACTTTCCAAGGACAGGATCAACTTAACAGTTTATTTTTAAAAGTAAGTTTTAGTTGCCTGTGAGTCCAATAGTGCCCATTAGCTTGACATGGATGCCTACATGATGATAACAGGTTTCATCAAAATAACAATTCTATAATATAAACAAAATGAAGGCAAGGATTTTGTCTTATTTGCTGCTGGTGCCAAGCACAGTACCTAATACATCCTAGGTGCTCAAGGAATATTTATTGTATCAATAGCATAACATATTTTCCATCCATCTTTTTTAGTTATAAATGAAATTTGCATGGATTGTAAAAAATTTGGGAAGTGCAGAAAAGCACAGTTACCCTTAATCCTGAAATGATCTACATTAATATCTTAGCATATTTCCAAATCTTTTATCTATGCACTTTTCACATGGTGAATTTATTTATATTATAAAAAATTATTTTCTATACTATTAAAATCTTTATAAATGCAATTTATATAAATATGTAACAGTTGACTTTGTTTATGTAACTGGGTTCCTTTAGCTGACAATGTATTGTTGACTATTTATGCTGCTTCCAAATGTTTTAAATATTTAAACTGCTGTGATGAGTATCACTGTGCAAAGCTTTCTCTATATTTCAGAATGAGTAAGAACTTTCTGGCAGCTGGATATGTCCCAAGGTAAAGTGAGTTCCCAATGAAAATTGCCAAGGCAATTGCCCTTCCTAAAATACAGTGCCTGTCAGGGAAATGTCAGAGAAGATAGTTAATTTTGGTGAAACATGAACTTTGGAGCCACACATTTCTGCCTGATTTTTGGCTCTGCCGTGTACCTGCTCTGTAACAGATTGGGCAAGTTTTCTTGCAGTCAGAGCTATTTTCTGTTCTGCAAAATAGTAGTAACATGGACTTTTCTGGGTTGCTGTAAGGGAAAAAGGAAACTATTGCCTAGTAGCTCTTGATGTAATAATTTAGCACAAGGTGATGATTGTGACTGAGCACATACTGATGGTTGACATTGCTGCTTCTGCTACCAGCATTATATGATTTGCAGGTGGATTCATTCTATTTCAATTTGGAGAGGCTTGACCCTACAGAGGCCACTAGCAGGGATGCTGAGTGAGATTGTGCAGGCAGGACCAGTTACAGAATTTGCAGGGCCCAGTGCAGAATGAAGATGCAGGTCTTCTTGTTCAAAGTTATTAAGATTTTCAAGACATCACCAGCAGAGCATGAAACCTAAGTACAGGGGCCCTGTGGGATTGCACAGGTCACACATGCATGAAGCTGGCCCTGTGTAGAAGCTGTATGCAGTCAGCTCTGGGGCATGCAGCAGCTCTGATGGGCTCCTTACTCTGGGAGGCTGCTATCCACAGTGAAGGAGGAGCTCAGTGACTCTACCCTATTATTATCATTATTACTATTAATTGAGACAGAATCTCACTCTATCACCCAGGCTGGAATGCAGTGACACGACCTCGGCTCACTGCAACCTCCTTCTCCTGGGTTCGAGCAATTCTTCTGTCTCAGCCTCCCAAGCAGTTGGGATTACAAGCATGTGCCACCACATCTGGCTAATTTTTGTACTTTTAGTAGAGATGGGGTTTCACCATGTTGGCCACACTGGTCTTGAACTCCTGACCTCAGGTGATCCACCTGCCTTGGCCTCCCAAAGTGCTGTGATTACAGGCGTGAGCTACCGCACCCATTGTGCTATTGTGAATGTGGATGTGACTATCCAAGCCTCAACTGGCTCTTGGCAGAATCCTGTAACTTGGCCTCCCAGAACACATACCCACTCACTGTTGGGCAGAAAGTTCTTCCAAGTCAGCTGAACAATCAGAAAGGCTAAGAACAAACTCATGGGGAGGTGGGGAGATGAGAACTACAAAAAAAGACCACCTCTGACTTAATGGCATTTGAAAACTTCTAAAGTCATCCTGAACTATGCCTCTCCTGACAGTCTCCTACTACCTTCAATGGTACAGTGTTGTAAGTCCTAAAATTTTCCAGAAAGTTCCAAAATAGTTTTAGAAATCTATTTGTTTCAGTCTGTTCAGGCTGCTACAACAAACTCCCATAGACTGGGTAGTTTATAAACAACAAAAATGTATTTCTCACTGTTCTGAAGGCTGAAAAGTCCTAGATCAAAGCACTGGCAGATTCAGTGTCTGATGGGAGCCCATCTTCTCACTGTAACCTCACATGATGGCAGGGGACAATTCTTTCATCCCTTATGAGGGCACTAATGCCATTCATGGGGGCTCCACCTCCATGATCTAAGTACTCCACTTCCTACTCCATAACCGTGGGGATTAAGATTTCAGTATGAATTTTAATGGGACTCAAACATTCAGTCTATAGCAATTTTCCTATAATTGCCAATAACTTCCATTCAGTCAAGAAATCAGAGGGGACCAGTACTGTGGCACACACTTGTAGTCCCAGCTATTTGGGAGACTGAGGCAGAAGGAACCCTTGAGCCCAGGTACTTTGAGACCAGGCTGGGCAACATAGTGAGACCTCATCTCTAAAAACAACTGAAAAATAAAACATAAAAAGGAAAATAAATAAACCAGAGGAGCTTTCTCTTAAATATAAATCAATGTTGTTGGGATTATGTGAACAATAGGTGGTTACTAACATCCAGCAGTTGTTATAAGAAGAATGGCTAATTATCAACATTTATAGCTCTTTCTACATTTCAGAAAAATTACAATACCCTTATATTTTCTTATTCTAAGACTTTATTTTCCAAGTTTTTCCCCGTGTTCAATGTTTCTTTCTAAAGAGTCTACTTACAAGTATTGCTTCATCTATCAAGTGATTCAGACTCAAACTGGATCCATAATTCCATGCAGGGCCCCTGCCTTGCCACAATCCTTTTTCCGATCCTTCTTCTAACCTGGGTCTTAATGTAACTCTGTCCCCCTGAGGTAAGCTGAAAAATAGTCCCCAAAGGTGCTCACATTCCAATCCCTGAAACCTTTGAATATTACCTTATATGACAAAAGAGACTTCACAGGCATGATTAAGTTAAGGACCTTGGGTGGGGAGTTTATCCTGAATTAGCCAAGTGGGCCCTAAATGTAATCACAAAGGCCTTTTAAAAGTGAGGGAGGTCAAAGGAAGGTCAAAGGAGAGGTCAGAGATATGACAGCAGAACATGAGGTCAGAGTGATTTGAGGAAGGGGCCACAAGCCAAGGAATGTAGGTGGCCTCCAGAAGTGGGAAAAAGCAAGGAAACAGATGTTCTTCTAAACCCTCCAGAGGGAACCAGCTGACTGACCACCAGTGATCTGGGCTTAGACCCCTGGCCTCCAAAACTGTATGAGGATAAATCTGTGTTGTTTTACAACACTAGTTTTGTAGTGATTGTTACAGCAGCAATAGGAAACCCTTTGACTATGCATTACCTTTTTCCTAGAAAACCTTTTCTTCATCACCTACCTCTTCTCACCTCCTTCTTTCATCAACCTCATGAACAAATTACTTCTATAGGGAAAAGGAATTCTCAAACATCTTTTTAAATAAGTTTTTGTTGTAATTTTTAAAGCATGTACAAACATTGAACAAGTAAAAACTCCTGTGCATATAGCTCTTAGACAGCTCTACCACCAAAATAAGGTTACAAAATAAATGCAAATGAAACTACAACCCCAATACAATTTTTCAAAAATCATTGCTGTGATGGATGGTATTTACTGAGAGCAAATCACTAACACTGTGGTTCATAGAAGAAAGATATATATATACATCCCTTTTGATTTTGCTGATTATTGACTTGCTTCTTGTGACTTTAAGCAAGACAGATCATCACTGAAGCTCTCACTGTTATCTGTTATTTTTCCTTTCTAACACTAAACTAAAATTGAGCCCTGAACCATTTTATCGATAGGCCATGCAATGTAATAGTGTATCCCAGAACAAAATATTGTCATCTTCCACGTGTTCATTTAAAGAAAAAAAAGTCATAATTTCATATTTAACACTACAATTGCTAATAATTACAAAAACTTATGTACGCATTCAGGTTCAGAATAATATCAATCAATACTTTCATGTGTTGGTTCTTTTGTGTTGAGCAGCCGCATCCCATATGTTACTTCATTCAGCCTCCACTTTCTCCACAATCAAACTGCTATGAATAACTTTTTCATCCAGTGTCCTAGAATGTTTTTTTTTGCTTCCAGTTATCACAAATATGAAAGTAAATAGAAGTGCAAATGCAGACCTGAAATTGCCCAGCAGCACCCAGTTAAGAGATACTCATCTATCACCCAGCATATTCTTCAGCAAATTTTTCTTTAGCTTGCCATCAAATGAAAATGGTAAAGTCTCATAAAACTCATGGGCCCTAGAGAGTTTAACCATAGCCCACAGAGACAAGAAAAGCCAATCTGGGAAATTTTACTCTAGCCTTTGCTGATTTCTCTACCCTTTCTTTTCTCTACTTCAGTCGCTGTTATTAATTTGTTTCCATAAATTTCCTTTTCTTCCCTAAGGTGGTCCAATCTGTTTTACTTCCCTCTCTCTTGTCTGATAGCAAATCCCACAGCTGCTAATCTGCCACCTAGGAATCCTTTCCTCCTATTCTCTAGTGGAGCCCAGGCCACCGGGATGAGTGGATGCGTTTAATAAGCCAAGAGCTGCCTCCGGGAGGCGCCATTCTCATTTTCTCGCTCAGGAAATGCGCTGATGCTATTTCCTTTTTTCACAGTGCTCCCTCCACTCCACTTCCATTGCTTCCAGGGCCTTTGAATGACTTACACCACATTATTGCCTAATTGTGTTGACCTAAATATACTGACTCCTTGTCAGGGGACATCTACTTTGACATGTTCTCATGTCAGTCTCATGTCAGTGAACATCTGCTGGTCTTTCCTTACCTACTGCATGACCTGGAATATCTCCTGAGAGAATCTATAGCCGTAAAGCAGCAGCAACGGGTACAGTGTACCTGGGGCCTCAGCCTCAGTGCAGTAAGCTCTGTCTCCCAATACTGGGTACAAGTCGTACTAGGTTGTGATCATTTGTACACAACGAATTTGACTGCTCATGCAGTTGTTTCAGAAAATAACTTTTTGGCCTCTTGGACAAGTATACTGTTGCGCATTTCAGCACCTGAACAAAACTACTCAATGCTAAACACTCAGAAGCAAAATAAATATTCAGCTCACTTCATGTCGAAGAAACTCCAGCCTGAATTCATGCACCCCACTCTTGGGATAGACGGCGTTACTGTTCCCAATTCTTCACGCCTCCCTGTGGACACAAGCTTTGTCTTGTGACTCTGCACTTCCTTCTACTGGGGGGAGAGTTTATTCCCTGTCCCATGAAACACAAATTTGACCATAGGATTCATGTTGGCCAATGGAATGTGGGTGACAGTGATGGTGTGTAAGTTCTGAGCCACGGCCTTGAGAGACATTGCATGCTTCCACTAACTCTTCTGGAAGCTTCCAACTTCTGCCATGAAGGGAATATGCCCCAGCTAGCCCACTTCTCCAGGAGACTGAGAAATGTGAGACCTGCCAAGCCCACCAGAACCCAGTTTAAATCAACTAAACCCCATCTGTTATGGGATGAATTATTTCCCCCACCAAAATTTATATGTTGAAGCCTTAAGCCCCAGTACCTCAGAATGTGACTATTTGGAGACAGAACCTTTAAAGGGGCAATTAAAATAAAACAATGTCATATGTGTGGACCTTGGTGCAATAGGACTGGTATCCTCACAAGAAGAGGAAATTAGGACACAGACATGTCTGTGCACAGAGACCATCTGAAGACACATCAAGGGGCCACCATCTGCAAGCCAAGGAGGAAGGCCTCAAAAGAAACCAAGCCTTCGACACCTTGATCTTGGGCTTCTAACTTCCAGAACGATGAGAAAATAATTTTTTTATTTAAGCTACCCAGTCTGTGGTATTTTGTCATGACAGCCCTACCAAACGAGTACACCATCCAACCACAGTGTAATGAAAAAGTGTTGATGATTATTGTTGCAGCCATTGAGTTTTGGAATGGTATGTTACCCAGTATCATTGTGGCGACAGCTAACCATTACATGAATTTCCACTCTTCATCCACATTGTGGTCCTTGTAGTTACAATACAAATGTTTTGTTTATACAACACAAAGCCAAAAGTTCCTGGAAGGCAAGAACCATCTTTCATTTGGCTTTGTACCCCTTTGTCTGGAATGATGCCTATCACAGACCAGGTACTCAGTGAATGATGGTGGAATGAATGAATGAGTGAGGACTAAGGGTGTACACAATTAAATGGATGCTGCTCCCAGCTTTGAAAATAATGGAGGAAACATGACAGATGAATGGTTTTGAAGGAAATTCAAGGGTAAAACTTGGAATATGTTTTACTGTCTATGTGCAAAGAATAATGGGGGGGGGTTGTTTGTTTTTTGGGTTTTCCCCTCTCTTACCGTGAAATTGCACATCCAAATCTGTTTTTCTTTAGTCCAATACTACCTAAGGAGCAATTAACCATTTATCAGGCAGCAACAGGAGCAAAAGTCCATGAAATGCAAGCTCATGACCCCTCTGAGACCTTGGTCTGTAGCAGACATCATAAAGGAGTCTAAGGCACTCTCCATCAACCAGGCGCTACATGATGTCAAGAGCGTATTTCTGTGAGAAGGGAAAATGAATTGATGACAGTGAAGGTTCACTGAGGCCATGCATATGACTGCTGTCTTTTAAAAATCAAGACTGGCTGGGCGCAGTGCCTCACACCTGTAATCCCAACACTTTGGGAGGCCCAGACAGGCGGATCACCTGATCTTAGGAGTTCAAGACCAGCCTAGCCAACATGGCAAAACCCTGTCTCTACTAAAAATACAAAAATTAGCCAGGCATGATGGTACATGCCTGTAGTCCCAACTATTCAGGAGGCTGAGGCACAAGAATCACTTGAACCCGGGAGTTGGAGGTTGCAGTGAGCTGAGACTGTGCCACTGCACTCCAGCCCGGGCGACAGAGTGAGACCGAGTCTCAAAAAAAAAAAAATCAAGACTGAGTCCCTCTTAGTTCAATAGTCTCAAAATGGTTTCATAAGCTCCATAGTAATCCTCCTGGAAATGGTTTTGTAGCAGTAATAAACTCACAATTATGTGTGCTGATGATCGAAGAGAACAGACTAATAGATAATACAATAGTAGTTTATAGTTTATAGTTGGCAGGCAGTTTGGCATAGTGGAAAGTATACAAAATTAAAACAGGTCTCCTGTCACTTACTAGCTGTGTGACCTCAAAAAAGTTATTTCACCTCTCTGAGGTTTAATTCCACATCTAAATGAGCATAGTAATGCCCATGTCCTAGCAGTCATGTTATCTGGTGTTGTACTTGGGGCTTAGTAGGCACTTAATAAATCAAAGGTTTTATTATTATCACTGCTATCATTATTTGGCTTGCTACATAAACAGAATTACTTAGCTCAATACATTTAATGTCCATTTTCCTATCAAACTAAAACCTCCTCGATGTTAGGGATCATTACTTATTCAGTACATTTTTATTGGTGAGAGAGTTTTTATTGGACATACTCACGCTTCTGCACTGTCCACAGAAAACAAGCTGCTATCATCACTGGAGATAACCAATTACGCAGACAACTCACTCACAGAGAGAATTTCTTCTGATGGTAGCAATGAAAACTTTGCTAATGAAAAAGCTAATTTTATGGAATGCATCCAAGAGGGACATTTTAGAAGCACTGGATAGTTAATTCATTTGAAATTTAAAATGAGTTATTTATTGACTTTAGCTTGATAGCTTTGTCTTTTTATTTCTGAGCTGTTGGTTCCCTGTTCACGGTCTGATTCAGGCTGCATGACGGTATCTCCCTGGCTTGCAATGTTCTTATGTTAAAACCAAATGCTGGGATTAAACTTAAATTTTTCCATTTCCTTTATGGCAGACAATATCAACATACCTCCCACTCCCACCAAGGTTGTCTAACAAGACTTCATAACAGGATGAATCTAAAACTTGTATTTAACACAGGTAATGGCAATAATTGAATGTTTGGAAAGAGTATTAAGGGTTTAGTCAACTGTTCCCTACCTTCAAATTTGTGCTTATGACTTTTCTTTCCTCCTTCTTTTTTTTTTTTTTTTTTTTAGAGACAAGGTCTTTCTCTGTCACCTAGGCTGGTGTGCAATATCATGAACATGGCTCACTGCAGAACTGACCTTGGGCCCAAGCAATCCTCCCATCTCAGCCTCCCGCGTGTTGGCACTACAGGTGCATGCCACCATGCCCAGCTAATTTTTTAAATTTTTTTGTGGAGACGAAGTCTTACCATGTTTCCCAGGCTGCTCTTGATCTCCTGGGCTCAAATGATCCTCCCACCTCAGCCTCCCAAAGTGCTGGGATTACATGCATGAGCCACCGCACCCAACCTATACTTACAACTTCTTAAGATATGGAGAAGTTGTGGGGGGAATCCTGCTAACCCCTTCAGTGTCAGGTATTATCCTAATCTACTATCTGAAAAATAATTTAAGTTCACTTTATTTCCTGCCACCAAATTGAGGTAGAATATTGAGAAGTTAGCAATATTCTGTATAATAGTGCTTTGTTTTCTAATTTATTTGTGTTTCTTTTTTGGAGGCATTGCAGTTTTTAATTACTTCATGTTATTTTAAAATTTTGTAAGTAACACACGCTTATTACCTTCCCAAAATACAGAAATATTTAAAGAAGGAATAAAGATCACCCCAATCCACAACCTAGAGTATTAACTGCAGTCGATATTTCAGTCGGTAACCTTCATATACAAAAATTGATTTTTACAAAAATAGAGTCATAACTGCATGCTGTTTTGTAACCTGCTTTTCTACCCTTAGTAACTTACTGTAGATATCTCTCATGCCAATAAATATAGATCTATGTCATCATTTTCAACAGCTTTATAGTATCCCATGGTAGAGACCAGAGATTGACAAACTACTTAGCAAACTAGTCCCAGGGGCCAAATCCAGCCCACTGCCTGTTTTTGTATAACCCACAAGCTACACATGGTTTTTACATGTTTAAATCCTTACTTTTAAATTATTACATTAGTGCCTACATATATCTTCAATTTTGCCTCCTGACCCCAAATATTTTGATCCCGTCCTTTAAGAAAAAGGGCTGACCCCTGTTATAGATATATCATAATTTGCTTAATTCATCCCAGATTGATGGAAACATTGGCATTTATAAGATTTATCTGGGATAAACACCAGTGCAGTGAACAACCTATGTACGACTTTTATCGCTGGACCAAAGTTTCCCTTAGGATAAAGTCCTATTACTGGAATTGCTGGAGCAAAGTAGCCTCTTTGTTAAGATTTGGAAACATAACTACCTCATCGTTCTCCAAAAAGTTGGCCAATGTAGGCTCTCATCAGCCTCTGCAGTATCTGGGGTGAGGGTATTCCCTTCCCCCTCCCATTAGCCTACTGGGTAAGAGCAGACCTTTCTAGTCTTTGCCAGTGTTATACATGAAAAACCATTTCACATTTTCCCTTTAATTTTCATTTTTCCCGATTCCTGACATTGACCATCTTTTAATCAGGTAGAGCAACCATTAGTTCTTTGGAGAAAAACCTGTGCTCATGCCTGGCGCATTTGTCTTCCGTGGTGTGCAAAACACCTCTCTCTCTACTTTAGGGCGTTATTTCATCTCCTTAACCTTGCCTTGTGAATAATTACAGACCCTTACTCATAAACCCTCTTTTCCAAGATTTTAATCACTTTGTGATTCTTCTCTGAATCCTTTCCAGCACTCTTTCTCCATCCATAGGTCTACAGACAGATGTTTTAAAAACCATTTCCATCGTGATAAGTATTCCTCCTCATGGCGGACTTTCTCAGGAAGGTCAGGCCTCTCCTCCCATGCTCAATACGGGCCCATGGCTGGACACACTGCCTGGGCTCAGTTTGTGGAACTAGAGGCATAAAACCATGCAGCAAGAGCAGGGTGAGGCTACTTCACTGCATTTCCCATCTGAAACCAGCTCCAGCAACTTCAACAAACCACTTCTCCTACTATGAAGATGAAGTGTCTTTCCCCTTAGAAATTTTAGCCACAAGAAAACTCAAAGAAGTCTCATTAGTATCAGCTAATTTTTACCCTTGGGAATAAGGGTGACTCTTTCCAGAATCTTCTGCAACGTCTAAAACTATAAAGATTTTATTATCTCTGCCTAGTGAAGGATCAGTGAATTCTCCAAATCTCAGAGTTCATTTGAAAACAAATTTCCACATCAAATTACAGTATGTGACTCTCTAGCCTACTTGGATGACTATGGTGCATGTCTGATAGGGAATTCAGCAGCAATAACAATTCCCACACTCTACTGGGAACTGTCAGTTACAGCCCTCGGGTGTCACGTTTCGCAGGAATGTTTGCACAATAAATATCTAATCTTGGCTAGAACAGAAGTAGTAGCAAGAAAGCAAATTTCCAATTACACCTACCTATAATATAAAAAGGTTGACTCCTGAAAGATGTTGTCAAAGAGCTTAAGGAAATCAGAGCATCTCCTCTTCCCATCCTCACTGAGGGGCTCATTTACCTACCCGGTGAAAGCAAAGCCCAAAAAATCAATAGCTAAGGAATTAGTAGTCATTACCTGTCTGCCATGCTTGAAAAACCAACCAGAATTTACACAATAAACACCAGGAGATTTCACACACTGGTACTTTATTTTCAAATGAGGCCCCATTAAAGATTGAGCTATTTTCAGAGTGTTAGAGGAAGCTACAGTAGCTTCCTTTATTCATTGTTTTCATTTGCTTCTTGATTGTTTTGCTTTTATCTAGTATATAAGCTGTTCATTTGTTAATTCATTCAACAGACATTTTTTGAATCACCAGGCAATGAAGAAAAGCCTCTATCCACCTGGATATAAGCCCCTGGTCATTTGTCATTGGCTCTTCCAGCCTCAGCAGTCACCTCCCCATGTTTCTCCAGAGAACCTCCATAGCAGAAGAAAATGATCTGTCCAAGAGCGAAAGACAACTTGCCAAGGGGTTGAAATGTAGAGGGGGGAAATCAATGAAAAGGCTGGAGAAATGAGAGCTCTCAGTTTCCGCACCTATAAAATGGGACTATTACTTTTTACATCTTGGATGCCCCATGCCACTACGCCTCTGAGTCAGGACGATTCTCTTCTCTAGGTTTCCTACTAAGACACCTATGCACACTCCCACTCCTCTAGTCAAATTGTGAGTCAGGTACAATCTATGATGCTGGGAAATACCAACACAAAAAAGCCCCGATTCCTGACTCCAAGTCGCTTACAGTCTAGAGCAGGGAGATATTCAAGTAAATTACATACGGCAGCCCCATGTGATAAATGGAACAACAGAGGCAGGCACAGGGCTGATGGGAGTGCACAGCAACGTGCCCAATGCAGACAGATATGGAAGCCATAGGCAGGGCCAAAGAAGGTCTCTCTAAAAACAAGTACAATAGTTGCTATTTTACTGAACGCTGACTGCCTCCAGACCCCGTGCTGAATGCTTTATATGGATTATCTTATTGAATCCTATTTAATTATATTCTTATCTTCATTTTATAGACCAGGACCTGAGCCTTCAAGAGATTACCTAAGTCACCCGACAGGACACACCAGACCACACCAGGGACAACACCAAAGCTAGAACTCAGGCCTGTCTAGACCCAGGGCCCACCCATGCTGTCTTCATTGCCATACTCTACTTCCTCGAGCAGGTGACTCTGGGCAAGCACAGTCTTGAGGATGGGCAGCTGTGGGTCCAAATAAGACAGGGTGGGGGACCCCATGCCAGAGACACAGCCCTGGGGAGTCGGGAGGCAGAGCCGCTGTCTTACTCTGAGTCAATTCACTAATTAGCATTGGAGGGCTCAAAAACATTCCAAAAGAATTTCTTTGAAGTTTAAATAGATAATCCCTCCATCGGTAAAGTATTGTTTTTGTGAGCGTGGTGTGGTACCCAGAGGGCTGGCCAAAGGGTCAGAAGAACAGGATTCTTGTCCTAGATCATTCACTCCCTGATTAGCTCTGTGAATTCTAACAATTCCATTATATCTTTGGGCATTGGATGCCTCACCCAAGAAATGAGAGGCTGGACTAGATGGTCATAGGATTCCTCCCAGGTCTGACATTCTCTGGCCTCTAACTGATGGTTTTCTGTGGTTAGGACGTGCTTTGAATCTACTAGGCCTCTCAGTCCGGACAATTCTCTTCACCAGCTTTCCGCCTAAGACACCTGGGCACACTCTCACTCCAGTTACTCTTTGAGCCATTTCATTGGCTATTTCATCTTTTCCCACTTTGGTTCCTCGGTAGGTTTCCCACTGCTGCTGTAACGAATTACCACAAACACCCTGAGGGTTACAAACACCATGCATCATCATCCTGCAGTACTGTGGTCAAATATTGAAACGGTCTCACTGGACTAACACCAAGCTGTCTACAGAGCTGTCTTCCTCTCTGCAGGCTCTGGAAGGGAATCCATGTCCTTGACTTTTCCAGCTTCTAGAAGGTGCTCACATGCCGTGGTTCCTGGCCTTCCTCCTCCGTCTTCAAAGCCAGCAACAGCAGGTCAAGTTTTTCTCACTGCCATCGCCCTGGTTCTCCTCTGCCTCCCTCTTCTCCTTGTGTGGCCTCCTTGGATTACACTGACCACCACCTGAATAATCCAGAATCATCTCCCTATTTTTTTTTTTAAGAGTCAGGGTCTCACTCCATCACTCAAGCTGGAATGCAGTGCTATGATTATAGCTCACTGCAGCCTGAAACTCCTAAGCCCAAGTGATCCTCCTGCCTCAGCCTCCCAAGTAGCTGGGACTACAGGTGCGTGTCACCACACCTGGCTAATATTTGTATTTATTTTTTGTAGGGATGGGGTCTCACTACGTTGCCCAGGCTGGTCTCAAACTCCTAGGCTTCAAGTGATCCCCCTGCCTCCCCAGAGTGCTGTGAATACAGATGTGGGCCACCATGCCTGGCCTCTCTATTTTAAGGTCAGCTGATTAGCAAACTTAATTCCACCTGCAACTTGAATTTGGCATGTAGCAGGTTCCAGAGAGGATGAAGGGAGGGCCATGACTGCCCCCACAGTCCCCTGCATCCTTCAAATAGTCTCTGTGCCACTTTCGCCAAGCAGTTTGGACAGCACAAGAGTAGCTGTGGAAATGGCTGCTGCCAGGCCAGTCCTACCCAGTTAAATATCAATTTCACATGAGCAACACATAATTGTTTTAGTATAAGCATGTCCCATTTAATATTTGGGACATATTTACAGTAAAAAATTACTTGTATATTTGTATATTGCAGGTAAGCTGCCACCTTCCTCACGACCTGTCCCTGAGGTTTGCCTGCACCCTGGGATGGGAGAATATGAAAGGTTCACAATGCTTTAAGAAGAAGACTCGGTATGGGAACTGGAAGTGATACAGTTTCAGATGGCCCATTCTTGCGCTTCTCCTTTTCCAGAACATGCTGAACAGGCCCCAGTACAGTGTTCAGGCCTCATTCCCACAATGCCTTGCTCTGAACTAGAACCCATCAAAGCTACTATTTCCCTATACACAATGGAAGCTTAAAACAGTATGTTAATAACTGATCTGAAAAACTAAAAAAAATCCTTAAGAACCACAGGAATGAATTTAAAGTAGATCTTTCAGATAAAGGATAAGGTTCCCTGTGTTTACGGTTGCAACATAACATATAGGATGTCCTGTCAAATTTGAATCTTGGACAAAAAAACAAATAATTTTCTAGGCCAGGCAGAATGGCCCACACCTGTAATCCCAGCACTTTGTGGGGCTGCGGTGGGAGGATCACTTGTGCCCAGGAGTTTGAGACCAGCCTGGGCAACATAATGAGACCCCATCTATACAAAAGTTAGCCAGATGCGGTGGTGTGCACCTGTAGTCCCAGCTACTCAAGAGGCTGAGGTGGGAGGATTACTTGAGCCCATTAGTTTGAGGCTGCAGTGAGCTATGATCACACCACTGCACTCCAGCCTGGTTGACAGTGCAAGACTGCAACTCAAAATAATAATATAATTTTTTAGTCCCAAATATTGAATGAAATATACTTATACTAAAAATTTATTTGTTGCTCATCTGAAATTGATATTTACTGGGTGTATTGTTATTAGATAAATCTGACACCCCTATCTACCTGAACCCACTCAAATTACACTATACAAGCAGCTCTACATTTCTCCCATCCAAAGGCCAGACATGTTTCCAAGGTCCACTGTTCGCTAGCCTGGCAGAGAACACTTCATAGCCATCTGCAAACACTAATAATTGTTACCAGTAATTTTTAAAGCCACTGTAAAGCCATCACTTTTCATGTGTTATTTCCACTTATATATATTATAATCCTCCAAATAGCCCTGCAAGGAAGAAACTCAGTCTCAGAGAGTAACTTGCCTATGGTCACCCAGCCACTGAAATGCAGACTGAAAATGCAAACCTAGGTCTGCCTGCCAGCAGATGCCAAAGTCATCCCCCTCCCCAATTCCACTCCCAGCCATGCCCATGGGGTCCAGGGCTCTCACACAGGGAACCAGGCCTCTGCCCCTTCACAAAGTTTCCATGGTTTCGCTATCCACACATTTGCATTATCGGTGCCACAGTTCTCTTTCTCTGGCATTAATAAAGTCATATTTGAAACTTGAAATAAATGTACCTGTGAGTCCAGGCAGGAAAAGATAAAATGCACAACCAATCTACAGGACAGAAGGGAATATTTTCTGCTGTCACACGGCACAGGAGCTTAGCTATTTCTGTATTTACAGAGATTTCCTAAGTTGTTTTTAAAGTCTGAGGCATATCATTTACTAGGCCACCTTTGACTAAATTGACAGGACCAAATTATATTTAATTCCGTTTGATACTAGATCTGCTCCAAAGCTCACATTTGATTATCCGAACTAAAAGAGGGTATTGGAAAATGCAAGATAAGGCAAAAATTAAATTTGCCTTCAGCATATATTTCTGCACTTACATTTTGTCTAACACTGCAAAGCAGAGTCAGAGGCTGCCCTGCCTGAGTTCTGCCTAGCTCAGCCTCTTCTCTCTGTGCATAAGTAAAGGCCCCAGACTAAGGAATGGTCACTGTGCTGTGGTCTTTCCTCAAGAGGCAGGGATAGGGTTAAGCACTGGGTCTTCTGGGGGTTGTACTATTAGGTCACAGCTGAAAATTACAGCTTCATCTTTCAGGACTATAGATCCAGGCCTACTGTCAAGTTAAAGTGCCTCTGAGTGATGAATGAACTATAACTCCATGCCTACCTTTGAATGATTAATAGATACCATTTGTCGTTTCTTTCCTACAACTGTGGTAGGTGCTGGGAATACAGAGATATACTATACATTATCTCTGTGCTCTGGAAACTCAGTGTTGAAGGGAATTGGATCAAAAATACAATGTAATGTGAATGGATAAACAAAATGTGGTATATACCTACCATGGAATATTACTCAGTTTTAAAAAGGAATGAAATTCGGGAATATGATATAACAAGAATGAACCTTTAAAACTTTATGCTAAGGGAAATTAACCAGACACAAAAGGGCAAATATTGCGTGATTCCACTTATATAAGGTACCTAGAATAAGCGAATTCATAAAGCCAGAAAGTAGAAGTTACCAGGGCCTAGGGGAAGGAGAATGGGAGGTTATTATTTCAGGGGCACAGAATTTCCATTTAGGAAGAGTTTTTAAAGTTCTGGAAACGGATAGTGGTGATGACTGCACAATATCGTGAGTGTATTTAATGCAACTGAATTGTACGCTTATAAATGGTTAAAATGGTAAATTTTATGTTATATATTTTTACCACAATTTTTTTCACCAAGCCGAAATTTCCTCTTAAGGTAACTAATAAGCTTCTAAGGACAATTAAAAGCTGATAATTTCCTTGCTAAAAAAAAAATAATATAATAAAATACAATAAACTCTATACATGCAAGAATTAGCAAAAAAAAAATCATCTAAAGAAATAAAACCAAGATGGCTATTTAATTCACTAGGAGGCCATATGAATTTGCTTTGCAACTTTCAAAATATAGGAGATGATATCTTTCTTTTGCTTGGCAAACAAAATAGAAATGACTCAATCGCAACCTGCTACAGTTGGATGAAAATCCAGGCTCAATCATTTTGTGAGGGGGTTGGTTGGAGGGAGGAGATTTCCTGAGATGTGGCGGGAGTCTGGTGGAGTTAGTCGTGCCCCCCAGGGAAATCTGCTGAAGGGTGGAGCTTGCTGGAAGGTGGAGCTTGCTGGAGGGTGGAGCTTGCTGGAGGGTGGAGCTTGCTGGAGGGTGGGTAGCTTGACTGTTTCTTCCTAGAATATGCACTCCCTTCACACCTAACTTAGCGACAAGGACTATCACTAAGATGCTATAATTCAGCTCTCAGTAATATATGCAGTGACCACACCCCCCACCAAACTCTTGCCATCATCATCAGGATTTTTATTTATTTGTTTATTTTTATATATTTATACTATATATATATATGCACACACATATTGCTGTACACGTTCTTTGCCAATAAAATCTAAGATGAAACAATTTATTTTTTATTTTTTTTGAGATGGAGTTTTTTGCTCTTGACACCCAGGCTGGAGTGCAATGGCGCTATCTCAGCTCATTGCAACCTCTGCCTCCTGGGTTCAAATGATTCTCCTGCCACAGCCTCCTGAGTAGCTGGGATTACAGGCGCCCGCCACCACACCCAGCTAATTTTTTGTATTTTTAGTAGAGACGGGGTTTCACCATGTTGATCAGGCTGGTCTTGAACTCCTGACCTCAGGTGATCCACGCCCCCCTGCCTCCCAAAGTGCTGGGATTACAGGCGTGAGCCACTGCGCCTGGCCAGATGAAACAATTTAGATATATCTATATAAACAATACCACTATATTATATACAATTTTGTAGATATTACATATAATGTATATAATGTAATGTATGTATATAATGTATATTATGTCACGTAATATATATACAATATTATATAGAGAGAAGTATTGGTGATATACATATTTCTAAATTGTTCCATCTTATATTTTGTTGGCAAAAAACATGTACAACAATGAACACGCACATGTAGCTTCCTGGTGAAAACTGGATGTTAAATATAAGTAAAATTCCATATGGCTTTTAAATTTCAGTTTGAGTTATATTTTCAAAGTGTATTGAGCCATGATAAAGGAATTTCCTGTACAAGAGAACACTATATTCCTTTGTACATTATATAGGCTCATGCTGTGAGTCATCACAACACAGGACTCAATTCTCAATATATGTGAAAACGATACTTGCAAATGGTAAGACAAAATTAGAATTCATTCTTTTAAAAAATTTTCGAGCAAGCTATCAAGAAAAAGTATAACTGAAATCATGCTTAAAATACCATAAAAAAATAAAAATTCTACTCAATACTGAATTTCTTACAAAGCAAGATTAATGTCCTGAAGATATTGGATAGCTGTATAAGACAAATCACTGGGCCTCAGTGATTTAAAAAAAAAAAAAAAAAAAAAAAGATTATTAGGCCGGGCATGGTGGCTCACGCCTGTAATCCCAGCACTTTGGGAGGCTGAGGCGGGCTGATCATGAGGTCAGGAGATTGAGACCATCCTGGCTAACACAGTGAAACCCCGTCTCTATTAAAAATACAAAAAATTAGCCGGGTGCAGTGGCGGGTGCCTGTAGTCCCAGCTACTCGGGAGGCTGAGGCAGAAGAACGGCGGGAACCCGGGAAGTGGAGCTTGCAGTGAGCCGAGATCGCGCCACTGCACTCCAGCACTCCAGCCTGGGCGACAGAGCGAGACACCTTCTCCAAAAAAAATAAAGATTATTAAGATTATTAAAGATAAAAGCAGGACGTACTCGCATATGCTCTCTGTCTTTTCAGGAATCCACACGTTGTATATTCTCTCCTTTAGCTTTAATTTTATCACCGTGCTTAACATCATTTTCTTATTTGCAATATGTGTTAAAATATTGTCCTATTAGGGATGACTTTATTAAATGTCAGGAAGAAGGATATAAAAAGTGATTAATTAAACTGATTATAAAATGTTTTCAAAGTATCATAGATTTTCCAAGTAATTAATTCAAAACACTTTACTGCAATGCTAAATGGCATAGACACGGCAGCCTTTTGCTAATCAATGAACAGCTTACCTTAATCTGAGTTTATTGAGAGCATTTTTTCCCCCAATTCAGATATGTATATTCAGGTCCGTGGAGCAAGATCAATCTTGAAACAATTTGACCCTTTCTCAGGAGTGGGCAGCCCACTCTGATTTCAACTCTGAGAGTACACTGGCCACATTCCCTTAAAAAGAAGACTCCTACCGCAAAGGGAAGTTGTAGTAACATTTGCTGATAATGCCCATATTGTTGATATCAGTCAGGATTATTTGTTGCATCAAATATTTGTTGCAGAATGATCTCTGTCTCATTTAAGTGAGAACAGCATTTCTGAAAGAATATTGAGCATCTCACAAAATTACCAGAAGGCTGCAGAATTACAGTCACACTTATGGTTGTCTAAGACCATTGTCATACTCTTCTTCACTGGTGACATTTGTTGAGGCTTATCATGTGTCATATTGTTCTAAAAGGTTTACAAGAACTAATTAATGTAATTCTCACAACAATCCTATGAGGCAATAGAGCAGGCTGAATAAAGGCCACGCAAAATATTCCACCCAAGAATATTACTCCTAATCCCTGGAACCTGTAAATGTCACCTTATGAGGAAAAAACGTCTTTGCAGATGTGATTAAGGACTTTGGCTGGGGAAGGTTATCAAGGATCAAACTAAATTCAATCACAAATGTCTTCATAAGAGAGAGGGAGAGGGAGATTTGAAATACACAGAAGAAGACAAGGCAGAGATTCGAGTGATGTGGACGCACACCCAGGCATGCCAGCAGCACCAGAAGCTGGAGAGACAATGGAGGACTCTTCCCTCGGGCCTCTGGAGGGGGCATGGCCCTGCCAACACTGTAATTTCAGATTTCAGTCCTTCACAACTGTGAGAGAATCACTTCCTATTGCTTTAAGCCACTAAATTACGGTAATTTATTATAGCAGTGCCAAGAAACTAATACAGGTAGATAATATTTCTATCCTAATTTTGCACTGGGGAAACTAAAGCATGGAAAGATGAGGGAACCTGCCAAGGTAAGTGGCAGAGCCACGATTTGCACTCAGGCAGCTTAGTTGCAGAGCAAACCCAAATGCAGAATAAGAATCCATTCCACTGAAGACAAATCACTGCCATCTCCACAATGTAAGCAACCATCCACAAAGACACTGATCCCCCACCCCACTTCTCAGCCCCCAGGATACATCAGAGACTCTGGGCTGGACACTGCTATTAGCAAAGTGGACACTTGGCAATGGGGGTAGCCAAGTCACGACTCACCTTTTCCATCAAGGGCATTTTATCATGAGTGTTTTGACCAAGCACCGGAGCTGCTGCGGAAAGAGGCTGCCTGCTAGACACAAAGCAGGTCCTTCAGCCTCCCGGCTCTTGGGAGTCCACTACGTATTGGTTTCCTGAGGGCTGCCAGATCAAAGTACCACATACATACTGGGTGGCTTAAAGAACAGAAATCTATTGTTTCACAGTTCTGGAGGCTGGAAGTCTGAGATCGAGGTATCAGTGGGGCTGGTTCCTTCTGAGGTTTGGGAAGGAGAATCTGTCCCACGCCTCTCCCCTGGCTTCTGGTAGTTTGCCAGCAATCTTTTGGCACTCCTTGGCATAGAAGCATCACCCCAATCTCTGCCTTCATCTTCATGTGGCTGTCCCTGTGTGCATGTGTGCCTCCAAATCCCCAGTTGTATGGGATCAGGGCCCACCCTGATGACCTCACACAATTTTTTGATTTTATAGAGAGACATGGGCCTTGCCTACCAACAAAATTCAACCTGTAGGAGATTCCTTAAACATAAAAAAGGATTCAATTGCTATATAGCTGAAAGAAGAAGGAATGTACATTACACTGTCCCAATAAACAGATCCATCTGAGCTTTCAAAGCAAAATACCACCTTGAGTTGTTATAGTGATGTTCACTTTCTGAAATACTTTCTCTTCAGTACTTTCGGCTTATGCTAGATGGGAGGGCTGACCATCTGACTTTGAAATCTAAGAACTGAACCCACCGCCCTAGGTAAATGTCCAAACTTAAGACCAGGTGGCAGGACCCTGGTATGGTGGGAATCAGAGTCATTTACTCACGCCCTCATTTATTAATTTCTTCATTCATCTGATTCATGAAGTCCCTCCCTTATACCAAGCTTATTTTAGTCTTACTCCCAACACCAACACTGTGGAGCATTGAAAGAATGACCTTATTTCTCGGTAGCTCAGTTGTTTCCTCAATAGAATAAGATGATAAAATCTACATCATGAAGTTCTCTTATAGCCCTAAACTCTAGAAAAAGACATTTCTGAAAATGCTGGATGTTCTGGTATCTTTTATAGGGAACATTAACCAGTCTAAGTAGGGTATATAAAAATATAAAGGACTCTTTTCCAATTAGGAGGTGATATCATTTGGCTATGTCCCCACCCAGATCTCATCTTGAACTGTAGCTCCATAATCCTCACTTGTCGTGGGAGGGACCCAGCAGGAGATAATTCAATCATGGGGGTGGGTTTTCCCATGCTGTTCTCATGATAGTGAATAAGTCTCATGAGATCTGATAGTTTTATAAAGGGCAGTTCCCCTGCACACACTGTCTTGCCTGCCACCATGTAAGATGTGCCTTTGCTCTTCCTTCTCTTCTGCCATGATTGTGAGGCCTCCCCAGCCATGTTGAACTGCGAGTCCATTAAACCTCTTTTTCTGTATAAATTACCCAGTCTTGGGTATTTCTTCATAGCAGTATGAAAATGGACTAATACAGAAGGTATGCCTTCTTTGAGGTCATTGGTGTTGACTGCACACAGTCCAACACTC
This sequence comes from Pan troglodytes, assembly GCF_028858775.2. Classification (NCBI taxonomy): domain Eukaryota; kingdom Metazoa; phylum Chordata; class Mammalia; order Primates; family Hominidae; genus Pan; species Pan troglodytes. Next base: position 106,434,803 of record NC_072412.2, on the reverse strand, counting down.
CATTTCCTCAGGGTGACTACCCTTCTGTAGTTGGAATATGACAAGCCAGGGACAGTAGGCTGAGGTTCAGTACAGAAACGGGTCTTCCTGAGCTCATTACCAAGGAAGAGAGCCAGGTTCTGAGGCTGCTGAGATGGGAAGAGGCTCTAAGCATCAGAGGAAACTGCAAGCACAAGATTGTTTGATTGTAGATGAATGTTAGAATTAAGCCACTGCCACGAGAACTACTGCTCCGGAGACTTCAAGTCCAACGAGGACCTAGAGATGGCATCTCAGGAAGGGATGTAGCAGAGCCAAGGATGTGGAAGCACATACATGGTGCCCTTGACTTGCTAGTGACTCCAGACAGAAGTACTGGAGCTTGAAACACTTTTCAGGGTGAGGATGACATGTGGTAAAAAAATATCAAGTTTCAGTTTGTGCATGAGAATGTTCTGGTAGAGGGCTTTAGCCCAACACACATAGAAGAGCTTCCAGAGAAGAGGCTATGCGTGGAATGCCTGATAAGGTGCCAGGAACATGACCCCCTGGGAACTATGGTTTAAATATCCTTGGAGCACTGATATTGATAGTGATAGTGACCTCACAGGCTTTAGGACTCAACGTCGGACTCAAGAGGCATGAGACAAGGTCAAAAAACACAGCACACAGTGCAAGAGTCTAGATAGATCTGTGGACTTTGATAGAATGTTGGTGGTCAAGCTATCCTGGCTAACATGGTAAAACCCTGTCTCTACTAAAAATACAAAAAAAAAAAAAAAATTAGCCAGGTGTGGTGGCAGGTGCCTGTAGTCCCAGCTACTCAGGGGCTGAGGCAGGAGAATGGTGTGAACCCGGGAGGCAGAGCTTGCAGTGAGCCGAGATCGTGCCACTGCACTCCGGCCTGGGAGACAGAGCGAGACTCCATCTCAAAAAAAAAAAAAAAACAAAGAATGTTGGTGGTCAAGGAGATAGAACTAATGACCATGAAACATGACCATAATTGGTTCCTTTTAAGGGTAAGTAGACAAGAATAAGATTCAAATGCAGGTCTGACATTGAAGATCAGTCCATGAGGCAAGGAGAAATGGAATGCAAAATTTGCCAGGTGCGGTGGCTCACACCTGTAATCCCAGCACTTTGGGAGGCTGAGGTGGGCAGATCACCTGAGGTCAGGAGTTCAAGACCAGCCTGGTCAACATGGTGAAACCTTGTCTCTACTAAAAATACAAAAATTTGCTGGGCATAGTGGCAGACACCTGTAATCCCAGGCTACTCGGGAGGCTGAGGCAGGAGAATCGCTTTAACCCAGGAGGCAGAGGTTGCAGTGAGCCAAGATCAGGTCATTGCACTCCAGCCTGGGCAACAGAGCGAGACTCTGTCTCAAAAAAAAAAAAGAAAGGAAGGAAGACAAGAAAAAGAAATGGGATGCAAATCTCTAAACCAGTGCAGAGATAGTAGGCAGTTGGAGAGGCCCACATGGCAAGCAACCAGTGGAGGCCCAGTTAGGTGGCATTCAGACGCCAGGATGTCTAACCACTGAGGGGGGCTGAGTTCTATACAAAAGTAATTCCCTTATTTAAGAAAAGGGGCAGAAGAAACAGTTATGAGAGATCTGAAGTACAAAGCAGGCATCAGTCACACTGAAGCAAGGCTAGATCTTGGTCACCATGTTTTGTATCACGTGATTTCACTTGCCCCAGCCATGTTGATGGACTCAGAGGTAAGTAAGCACCTGACCTAAAGGCAGGCAGTCCAGAAACTGGGCAAGGACCAACGACATGGTCTAAAGTGAAACAATGAGCTGACCCCCTCCAATTCTCCCTCAGTGTATCTTAGGAAACATGGAGAACTGGGGCCAGTTCAGAGGGAGCTAAAGCTACGGGAACAAGAGAGGGGCCAGGGCAACCACAAACGGCAACACTCGAGCTGGAATTAAGAGAAAACAAGAGTTATATCTAAACAGCAAAAAAGCCACATGGTGAAAAGAAGAATGAAAGGGACAGACAAGGGAGCAGAAATGCCTGGAGAAAGAGAAGCTGTGTGGTCTGTGAGAGTCATAGCACAGCTGGTCCTGCAAGCTGCCTTCAGTTTCAAATATGTCCTTATAATAAACATCCCTTTTCATGAGGTAACTCAAGGGAATCTGTTTCTTACAACCCAAATCCCCAGTTAAAACTGTAGAACCTAGGCCAAGCATGGTGGCTCACACTTGTAATCCCAGCACTTTGGGAGGCTGAGGAGGGCAGATGGTTCAAGCCCAGGAGTTTGAGACCAGCCTGGGCAACATGGTGAAACCTTGCCTCTACAAAAAATACAAAAATTAGCTGGGTGTGGTGGTATGCGCCTCTGGTGGGTGGTAGGAAAGATCAACTGAGCCCAGGAGGTCGAGGCTGCAGTGAGCTGAGATTGCACCACTGCACTTCAGCCTGAGAGACAGAATGAGACCCTGTCTCAAAAAAAAAAAAAAAGATAAGAAAAGAAAAAGAAAAACCATAGAACCTAGTGCCAGGGACCTTCCGACCAAGAACTCCTCCTACCTTTTTATGATGTGCAAGATGTGTCTGGGGTTAGGGTGGGGTAACATCCAGTGAAGGCTGAGTGGCCCTAACTTCAAGGTCAAAAGGCTTAAGAAATTGCAAGTCAAGGAGGTATAGTTGATCCACATGATTCACAGATTCTGTATTTGCAAATTTGCCTGCTTACTAAAATGTATTTGTAACCACAGGATCAATACCTGTGGCTCTTTCCTTGGTCATTTGCAGAAGTGCACAGAAAATTTGAGTCACCCAATATGCATGTTCCCAACAAGCTGAACAAGTTCAACTCTTTGCCTTCTCGCTTCAGTTCTCATACTGTAAATGTGTCCTTTTCACAGTCTATCTAGTGCCACCTTTTTATTTTTGTGCTTTTTCTTGGTGATTTCACTGTTTAAAATGGTCCCCAAATGTAGTGCTGAAGTGCTAGCTAGTGTTCCTAATCACGGGAGGGCCATGATGTGTCTTATGGAGAAAAGATGCATTTCAGATAAGCTTCATTCAGGCATGAGTTACAGTCCTGTTAGCCGTGAGTTCAATGTTAATGAACCAAAAATGTCTATTAAAAAGGTGCCTTTAAACAGAAACACACATAAGGCAAAGTTATGGATTGATCAATTGATGAAACTATTACGACCAGAGGCTTGTAGGAACATAACCTTGTATTTCCCCTAGGAGCAATGGCTTAGTATTTGCTAATTCAGTGTTTTTGGTGACTTCATCAAACAGAACTACCTTGAACACCAAGAATTGACTGTATAATACTTTAATATCTTGTTGGGGAATGACCCCATCAATCATACTCACTGTTGTATCTTCGGTGTCAAACATAGCACCTGGTACACAGTAAGTATGCAATAAATATTTGTTGAACAGAGGAATAAACAAAGGAATTCACTCATTAAGAATCAAAACAACCAGCAGCCTGGGTCAGAAATTTTCTTTGCTCTTGAGAATCAATGGTAATGAGAGTCTTTCTAAAAAACATGAGCATCACTGCATAAGGGTGATAACCCTGGGGGTTTGTAATTATATCCTACCAATTGTTACTACTGCTGCAAAAATTCCCAGTCTGTACTCAGTGCTTTCATTTCTAGAGCTGTTCGACAAGGCTTCACGGGCATCACATAAGCCTCAGACATGGCTTGTTGGTATCGACTGTTGCCTCTAGAGGGGGAAACAGACGTGGTGAATCTCATCTGCTTCTCTAGGGTCAGCAGTAACACAGGATTTGAAGCCCCTGGTGTGTGTGTCATGATCCTTAGCTAGGATTCATTTCCTCAAAATGAAGTCATTTTCTAAAGAGAATTATTTCGCATTTTGGTAATTGGAGGTGTCACTATAACCAGAATTGCAATTTTAGTGCTTCTGTGTTGGGGTAATTTGGGACTTAAATTTTATTTCATTATGTTTCATTATAAATATTTCTACTGTCAAAACAGAGTTCAGTTGGCAGTCTTTGCCCAGAAGCATCTCAGAACTAATTTAGCGTGAGGAATTTAAAGCTGTCTTTCTCCAGCCTTGTTTTCTAGGTCGTCCTGGAAGCAACAAGAACAGGAGGATGGAGGCACACAGCATTCACGGCTCCCAGCATGCACTTTAATCTTCTCCCCAGCACAATTATCTTACTAGGCACTGAAAAATCTATTACCCCGATTTATGGCAGCTCTGGAATCATAAGAAAGCATAAATTGTTCCCATTTTGATTGGAAAAGATAAATTGCAATCACTTCGGAAAGAAGCTTAATACGGGAAGCTCTTGTCAACCAGAGTGATTTTAGCTGGAGAATAAAGAGCTGGTCACAGAAGACAGCAGAGGAAGAAACAGTTTCTAAGGTATCATGGTTCTGATCACAAGTGAGGCTGTACGTGCTCACTTGCACAGGCTGGAAGGAACATTGCCAAATGTGAATTTAGCAAGATTAATAAATGACTCATATATTGTATGTCATGTTCATATTAGCGACAATGAAACAGATTGCAAACACCAAGTAAAGTGATTAACACAATATTTGCCATGCCCAGAGAAGCCAGAAATACTATTAGAGTTCTCTCTTTGATTTTAAGCTTGGGTGTTAAGAGTACAGGCTAAAACATTAAGCAAACATTTGCCCCATTCCAGGGCATATGGCTTAGGGAAGGGAGTAGCAAAACTAGAGAAGTGTTAAGTGCTTCAGTCTTACAGGAAGACAATTTTTTAAAAAAAATTTTAGAAACAACCTGTCGCCCAGGCTGCAGTGCAGTGGTGCCAGCATAGCTCACTGCAGCCTTGGCCTCCTGGGCTCAAGTGATCCTCCCTCCCCAGTCTCCAGAGTAGTTGGGACTACAAACACATACCACCAAACTTAGCAAATTTTTAAAAACCTGTATTTTGTAGAGACGGGGGTCTCACTATGTTGCATAGGCTGGTCTTAAGCTCATGCCCTCAAGCAATTCTCCTGCCTCGATCTCCAGATTGAGCACTGGAGTTACAGTTGTGGCCAACACACCAGCCAGAAGACAAATTTTAGAGTAAGCAATGGAAGCTGCAGAGAACATTAAAGGGAACACGGAACTAAGAGTACAAGGACCTAGGTTTGAGTATCTACCTGTCTATCCAAAATGGCTATACCACTTAAAATAAGCCATTTGGATTTTCTGGGTCTTAATTTTGTCATCAGTAAAGTGAAGATAATTAAAAACTTTCCTCTCTACAAAACAAAGTTAGAAAAAAATGCTCTAAAACCATGCGCAAGGTTCTTAGAAGTCTGCATATTAGCTTTGTTTGACATTTAAGGGTTGGAAGAAAATTATCTAATGTAAATTTAATTTTTTATAAATGCAATTGTTCTTAAAGAGACTGTTCACTCAGATTCTTGCCCTGTACACAGTCGAGGCAGTTGTGCAGGCAGAATACATAGTGAAAATAACCAAAGTCAGGACACCTGAATTACTTTCCCAGCTCTGCCACTGTCTAGCTATGAAGTCTGAGCGTGTCACAGCCACTTTAGATATGAATTGAGTCATCTAGAAAGTGAAAGAACTGGACTAGGTGTTTCTAATGCCCTTTCCAGTTCTAAGATTTTATAAAGGACTTTTTTTTTTTTTCCATCTGTTGTTCTTAGTTACAGATACCTCCGATCCCTTCCCATGTTCAGGGATCTTGTTTATTTCAACTCCACTGGAAGCAGCAGGGCAGAGAGGACCACTGAAAGCAAAAGAATGAATTTATTTTCTTCTTCATTTCCGAGGTCCTATTATAATTCATGGGACGTGAAAAGGGGGATGATTAAATTCAGGATTTCTGATTTCTTAATAGAAGATTATTTGGAAGGAAAGTTGACTTTGCCACGTGTCGCAAACTCCTGAAAGTGATCATATTTGAGCTGAGTGGTTGTATAAACCTGTGTTCAATAAAAGCATATCGATTGGGCAAAGTAGTCTTCCAAAGCTGAGAGAAAGGATGCAGAGAGCATGAGGCGGGGTAAGAGCACTCCTCAGACTTCAATAATGTATTGTTAACTGGTGTAATCTTCTGAGAAAGTGCAAGACCTCAAATTAACAGCACTGAATTGAGTCTAAGAACTACATTTCACAACATCATATCTACTCCTCAATCAATACTTAATTTTCTCATACAGCCCTCGGCCTCCTGCAAGCTTTTATTGTGTTTTGCAGAGAATAGCATTGACCTCGAGGAACGCCGGTCACCTACAACCCTCATACCCCCAAAAAGCCAAAGGCATCTTGAAATATTCCGGAGACAAATACAGGCTAAAATGCACACCCAGGATAAAAATTGTTCTACCACATTCATTTCCATATTGTGTCAGATCTGCCTGATCTTCATTTTACTGGAAGCCTAAAGTGACTCAGGTTTGGAAATCAGCCTGCACTTTTAGAAGTAACTTTAAGAGACTTGGCTTGAAGTCACATGAGTCAAATCAGCAAATTCATACTCTGAGGTCGCTTTTTGCTGCCTAAATTTCATATTCCACAATCCTGGAGCTTTGATCACAGAAGTTCAGCAAGTCTAGAGGGAAAATGACTTTTTCCATTTCAGTTAACAAAGGTTACTCTGGAGTGTGGCAGGAGGATTAACTCTGAATCTTTGGGGACTTTCTTAATATTTTGCTCCAGCATCTCACTGTTGTACATTACATAGCACAGGTATTATTCGAGATAGGAAGAGGATTTTCCAAAATAAATAATCTTTTTTCTACTTACTCATTCAATTCATAAATCAGGTGCTGAGTTGACATTCCTTCCAAAGATAAATAATGTGAAGGGGGCAGCTGTCTCTTCACATTTCCCAAAATGTTCTTTGGCAATAATCAAGTGTTGCTCTTCCCAGGGTCTGGTTAAATACCACTTTAACATTTCTATTTATATGAGGTTTCTGTTGTCAATATCACAAATTACCACAAACTTGTCCACATCTAGCAGGAAAATGGGTGCATCCTTGTCCCAGCCTTTCCAGAATAATTATTGAGATTCATTATGATTAAATTGGCTCAGGTTGCATGATCCCCCCTGAACCAGTCCCTGAGAGCAGGGTAGATGGCTTAACCAGGACATCATGTTCCAATCCTGGATCCAGACAGAAAGCACAGCTCTTTCACCAAGATAAGTGTAAATGGATCTTGGGTAGCAAAAATATTGTGCAATTGCTGGACATTACTGTATTTAAAACTTTTCACCAGCTTCATTATAAACTTATGAGTGCATTATATTCTTAACTATTACTTCATTGTTGGACATTTTAAATTGTTTCTAGTGTCTTATTAATAAAAAGTAGTTGCCCAAACAATAACTTTGCCCTGGAATATTCTTTTTATTTAAGATTGTTTTCCTAAAATATATCTGCAGCAACAGAACTATTGAGTTAAAAGAATAAACCCTTTCAAGTCTCTTAACACACATTGCCAAATTTCTTTCCAGCAAGCATTTTTCACTTTATTTTTCTGCTACCATTCTGTGAGAATTTCCACATCGGTGCACTCTTTCCCAACATGAAGCATATTCGTCTTCCTTCATCTGTGCCAATTTGAGAGGTTCAAAGAAGACCCAGAGGGAGCTTGATAAAATCAACGGATCTGATCATGTGACTTTGCTGTATACAGGATTTCAATGACATCCTGCTGCCTTGAGGACCAAAGTCCAAACTCCCTGGGATGATGCACAAGGCTTTCTAGGATGTCAACCCCAATGGTCTCCCCACCTTTGTCTCTGCTGCTTTCCAATCCAGCCCTGGAAAACTGAACAACTTAGAATTCCTCAGACTCTGCATCTACATTCATATTTCTACGTGTTTGCATACACTCTTTCTTTCTCTCCTTATCATTCTATTTCCAATCCAAGAATTCCCTCAACCTGTACATAACATCTAATTCAGGTCTCCATCACACAGTATTGTATTAACCCTTTGCATGATGACCCTTTCCCATACAAAAATATTTTCTGTGGCGGGGGCCAAAAATATATATTTTTGTGCAAATACTAGGCCCTGGCACAGTGTCTGGCACCAAAAAAAAAGACATACAGTAAATAATCGTTGAATGAATCACAAGTGGTGATGGAAAGAGAATGGATATTGACAAAAAAGAGTGAAAAGAAAACTGATAACGTACAAAGAAAATCTGCATTTGTCCTCTGTGATCTTGAAACAATACTGAAGTGCTCTGAGCTTCCTTCTTCACAACATTATTTTAAGATCATATTGAGTATATCAAAGTGCTATGTGACTCTCAGATGGTATAATAAATAATACATTTTAAAATATTCTTTAGGGTTTTGAGAAGCCCTGGCTCTGCAATGCTTCAGGAGTGTCCCAGTGTTTTATCACCTTCACAAACCTCACACAATCATATGGGGGAGGAAAAAGTGGCAGATGGGAAAATAAAGAGTATTTAGGAGAAATTACAAGCAGACAGCACTCTGGGGGTTCTAGGGTGAGCTCCAGCTTTTCTATATAGAAAGCAAATCTAGAGTTGTAGTAAACAGTGCTGCTGAAAGCCATTAACTCGACGTGTTGTTGGGGTTGAAATGACTAAAAGAGACATTTTACGCTCTCTGGATCAGGGCTGCATAGAAAATGGAACCCTGGAAAAGGGAGTGTAATCAACAATACAGCCAGTGCAGAAAGGCTGTGTACCACCTCACAAAAAATAAACCCAGAGAAGAGGCCAAGAAGGGCAACTAAGTGATCATAGGAACAGACCAACATCTAAGGCCAAAACAGATTCATTTAAAAAGATAAATTGGCTGAAAGACTCCAAAACATGCCTCTACCTATCTGCAGGCTGCAGCCCTAATTAAGGCAACAGAGCATTATGCGGAAGAATGAATATTCAGAAGAATGAATATGCAGATTATGCATATCAGAGCTGATTGATGGCTTTTTGGCCCTTCAGCTGGCAAACACTGACCCTGGCACCCAAGAGAGGCCATTTTCACAGCTTCTGGAAAGAGAGGCTATTTTCATGGCTTCTGGAAAGAGAGGCTGGGTAAGACAGCTGCTGTCACTTCCCATAAGCCACTCAAGAAGAGTGGCCGCATGCACCTCAATGGGTTCTGTCGGGCAGAGGCAGGGCCTGGAGCTTGCGGACATTACCAGGATGTACTGAGGATTAATTAGACCATGTCTCTAAAGTACTTTGAAATCCTTGGAGGGAGGTCTTTTAATTATAGTATTGGCCAGGAGCAAGTGGAAAAATAGATAGAGAAATGATACCAGTTTTGTCTGGGTAGGAAAGAAGAGACACCATTTGGATAATTTGCTTGCCTCAAGTAATGTATCTCTGTTCTTCCTCCTCCCTATTCTAGAACCTAGATATTGCTTGGATGAGACACAGCAACGTTATGGTTCCATTTGCTCATGGAGGGTGCTATAGCTGTTTTTTGGTTTTTTTTGTTTTTGTTTTTTTTTGAGACAGAGTCTTGCTCTGTCGCTCAGGCTGGAGTGCAGTGGCGTGATCTTGGCTCACTACAACCTCCGCCTCCCGGGTTCAAGTTATTATCATGCCTCAGCCTTCCAAGTAGCTGAGATTACAGGCATGAGCCACCACATTCAGCTAATTTTCGTATTTTTAGTAGAGACGGGGTTTTACCTTTGTGGCCAGGCTGGTCTCGAACTCCTGGCTCATTTGATCCACCAGCCTTGGCCTCCCAAAGTGCTGGGATAGTTGTTCTTTTTGTTGATATTATTATTCAGATGTATTACTCTTCAATTCATTTTTGAAAATTGCCTTTTAAGAAGTAAAGATGCCTCTTTTCTCTGCCTATTTAAACTTTATATTAGTTGTATAGAAAGAGCATATTTACCTTAATTCAGTTACAAGATTTGGTTTTAGATGTAATTCGTTTGCTGTTAAATTTATTCCGTATTGAGGAGTAAATACTGGCTAGTAACTGCTTGTCAGAGGCACGTGATGCTGTTTAAGTTTCTTGGAAATTAAGTTGTACTTCAAACTTCAAATGAGAAAGCCAGGCAGGGCTTTTTATTTGTGACAACATGAGCTGGTCCAACTCTAAGTTTAAGGAGTTTGTATTGAGACATCCTCCAGAAGAGACTGAAATAATCTGAATTTTGGCTCACACAGCATTGTGCTACATTTAGTCATTTGTATTTAGGAAATAGGAGGTTTGACTTTGTTTCCATTATCATGTCAGGATTAATCATTTAGGATTAATCAGTTCAATTAATGATATTAATTAGGAGGAAGGAATTAGATTATCATCTAGACTTAGGTTCTAATTTTAATAAGTTAAAAAATAATTTGGAGTGATGGGTCCTACCTTGGCATTATGGGCCTTAGAACGCAGAAAGCCGCATCGAGTTTCTCCAGGTTGATACGCTAAAAAGTGAGGGTGAAAAATGACAGGTGCACACTGGACTTGCAGGTTTGCACAGTGCTTGGCACAGATATGCCTCTCATTCCTTGCAACTTGCCGTTAAGGCAGGAATATGAATGTGGGTTGAAAGTGGATGAATGGAAGCTTGGAAAGGGAATAAGAGAAGCCCAGGGCACAGTCACTTCCTGTAGCTCTCCAATTCAAAGGCATCCCAGGTGTAAGCCCACAGTTCAGTGTATGGCTGAGATGAACTACCTGGCGATTAAACTGCAGCCAGCTGCCTTCAGGCATCAAAGGTCTTCCCCTGGGGTATCCAGAGGCCCTGCCTACATGTTAGTAGCCATATACGAAACCATGGGTGTCTACTTAGGAATTATATACCCCCGGAGGCATCCCTAAAGGCAGGTGAGGGCGTCCAGCCAACATTTGCAAGGTCTGCTCAAGTGACTATTTTCCTGACACTCTGCAAAGCAACACAGGAATATTTTTATCCTTAATTATAGAAGAAGCAACCTGAGTGAGAGAATTTAGACCATTTGACAGATCAATAAAGAAAAATGAAATCTCCACAGGTCAGGGATTTGGATGCTTTTGCCTTAATTGCTTGAGGATCAATCTTTCTAAGAATCTTCCCAGAGCCCTTGTCAGGCCCTCACCATGGCCCCTCCCACGTGGCCCTCTGGGTTAAGGGCATACAACACTGGATTGGATGATTTCCAACTATGGATCATCTTTTTCATTTGCATTATGATTTCATCTTTGATCCATTGGGCTATTTAGACATGTGGTTTAATTTGTAAATATATAGGGAATTTTTCAACTTAATCTTCTTGCTATTGATTTCTAACCTAATTGCATTGTGGCAAGAGAATGTGGTCTGAATATTACCAGTTCTTTGAAAGTAATTGATAGCTGCCTATGGCCTACTATATGGTCAATTTCAGTAAACATTCCATGTGTGCCTGTGAAGAATGCATATTGGGGCAGAATTCTACATATGTTCAATAAATCAAGCATGGTAATTGTGTTATGCAAATTTTACCATTTTTCAGTCTGTTTGACATATCAATAACTGACAGAGATGTGTTGGAATCTCCCACACTGGTGGTGGGTTTGTCAGATAGTTCTTCAATTTAGATCTAACAATTTTTGCTTTATATATTTTGAAAATATTTTATTAGGTGCATACACATTTGAAATATTAAATCTTCCCAGTAAATTGAATCTTTATTATTAAAAAGTGATCCTCTCATTCCTCAATAATGCTTCTTGCCTTAATGTCTACTTTTTTTTGATAGTGATATGACTGTCACAACTTTCTTTTTAATTGTATTTGACAGGTATATATTTTTCCATCCTCTTTCAACATTTCTGTTCTTATAAGAAATATTTCTTAGAAATGTCATTTCACTAGATCTCTTTGTGTTTTTCCCCAAAATCTGTTTTTCTGACCATCTCTTTTAAGGTATGTAAATTCAGTTTATTTACTATTTTTGAGATAAATAATATACTGAAATTTGTTTCTATTACCTTATTCTTAAATTTGTATTTGTCTCTCCTTTTCTATGCCTCTTTTATTTCCCTTTCTTAAATTTTAATGCCTCTTTTTTCTTTTTTCTTGGTCTTTTGGGATGGACTGAAAATTTTTATTTGTTTTATCATATTTTCCATTTATTCCCTTTACTGGCTTGGAAATTAAAGCACCCTAAATCTGATATTTTACTGCCTTTGAAATTGTGCTATGCATCTTTAACTTAAAGTTTAGTAATAGATTATATCTTAACCTCTTTTCCAAGGAGACAAGGACTTCAGAGAAATTTTTATATAACCACTATTCTTTCCCTGATACAACTGACAAACACACTTGACAAGTGCTTCCATTCTGGGACTTTTTTAAAAGACAAAAATGAATCATTATTCTCTAATTTACAAACTCTTTGCTTCAATGTATGTATTTGCTATTTTATTGGCTCTGCATTCCTTTTTGCCTCTGAGACTTTCTTTCTGTGATCATTTTTTTTTCTTTCTGAAATACACCCTTCAAAGGGTTGTTTTATGCTATTTGGAAAAGGTAAATCCTGCACACCTTTATCTAAGAACAAAAGGTCTCTATTTCTCTCTCAGTTTTAAAAGATAATTTTTCTAGATATAGAATTCTAAGATAACATTTCTTTTCTCTCATGAATATATTATTCCACTATTTTCTGTCTTCCATGTGACTATTGAGAAGTCCACTCACTAATTGACATTCTTCATAGGTAATCATTTTCTCTGACAACTTAAAAGTCTTCTCTTTGGCTTCAGTATTGTAAAGTTTCACTATGCCTTGTCTTGGTATGGGATCAATATATTCATCTTTTTCAACAGTCTTGCAATTTCCCAGCAGTGATGTCTTCAAATGTTGTCTGGCTTGATTCACCCTATTCTCTCTTTCTAGAAACTCTTAGATTTTTAGTATACCTTTTCATTCTGTGCTCCCTCCTAAATTTTATATTACATTTTTCATCTCTCTTCTCTGCATCTGCTCTAGTTTCTTCAAATATATCTTCTTGTAATTCTCTTTTTGGATGTGTCTAATTCACTGTCTCATTATCCCACTAAGGATTTTTTTCAACAATTATAGTTTTTATTTTCAGAAGTTCTCTTTTGTTCTTTTCTGAATTGTTTTGGATCATCCTGTCTCCTGTTGCTGGCTCATGTCTGTGAGTTCATCCTCTGTGAGTGGTAAGGGTTAACTTTCTAAGATAGACACCCTGAAGGTTGGCCTCCCAGAAAAGAACTTGGCCTCTTGCAAAGCTCCATGGAAACCAGCCACAGCTCAGTGCTTAAGACAATCAATCCTATTCAACCTCAAAGGTTGGCCTGCAGCCCTCTGGCCATGCCTGGGGATACGCTGCACTTCCTCATCCATGAACATTGAGTTGGCAGACCAGCGCTGGAGCCAAAGTTCTGCCATATCATATTGCTGTTGTATCTCTTCCCAACCAATGCAATCTAAAAGCCCCACAGCCCAAGGTTAGGGTCCTCCTGTGGACTCTGATGTCTGCCTCTGTACCACCCTAACTCAGTGGATTTTTCCCAATAAACACTATCTCATCTCCATGAGTTGGTGCCACATCTCAGTTTAGTACCAACTTCCAGACCAAGATGCTGTTGTTGGCATCTGCTCCCAAGATAACCCTTTCCTCCTGCTAGCTTACTGCTCAAGCCAGAGGTTAGTTTCAGTATTCTCCCCTCCATCACTGACATGCTTTGAGAGGAAGTTCCCCAAGAGCTTTGGAGAATGCTGGGAGAATGCTAGGACCTAAAACGTTGGTCATAGGGAGTTTGTTCTCATCCCTGCCTGCAGATTAGAATCACTTGAGGAGCTTTTAAATATCCCAGTGTCCAGGCAGCACCCAAGATCAATTATATCAGAATCTGTGGGTGTGGAACCCAAGCATCAGTATATGGATGCAAAGATAAATAATTCATGATCTCTGTCCTGGATAAGCTCACAGACACAGGAGGAAACAGATAAGCCGACTATCAAAACAATGTGACATAGGCCATATTAAAGAGCTGAAGTGGATCAGAATATACAACCCCAAGATATGCCACTTTGGCATATGTATTATTATGAGCTGAAGGCAACTGAGAATCAACAGATACAGAAAGAAGACTTCTCAGAGATTTTCTTATCTGACTAAAAGCAGAAACTTCTGAGAAATGAAGACTGCCATAAATCCTCTCTCCAGCAGTTTTATAGCCATGAAGAAGATGAAAAGTCACCAAGATGAGTCTGCAGAGAGAAACCTTGCTAAAACAACCCTTATCTTCCATGAGTTTCCACACACACATTCACCTTCCCACAATTTACCACCACCCCAGAAGCCTAAACCTCCCTTTTCTTTGTCTAGTCACTTCTCCACAATGTATTACCCTTTGTTAAAATGGTATATAAACTTCCAATCTAACTACTTCTTGGGGTTTTCTCTGTCTTGTGAAGCTCCTGTGCACAAAAAATATTAACATCATAAAGAAACATACCTTTTCTCCCGTTAACGTGTCTTTTGTCAGTTAATTCACAGTCCCCAGTTACTGAGTCTGAGTAGAGGAAACACTTTTCTGCCCGCCCCACCACCCACCCCTAGATATGTGTATATGTATTAAGAGCAGAGAGAACACAGTTTTGGAGCAGGACACGTGGTGTGGTGAATTCACCATCACATCCTTATCGCTATGAAGAGTTGGGGGCAGGTCAGGGGCGGAATTTCAGGGACAGATTCACAGAAAAGGGAGGGGATGCCTGTGCTGTGTTGAAGATCAAATAGAAGTTTGGGTTAAATGCAGTGGCTCATGCCTATAATCCCAAAACTTTGAGAGGCTAAGGTGGGAGGATCACTTGAGGCCAGAAGTTTGAGACCCACGTGGGCAACATAGCCAGACCCTGCCTCTACTCTCTCTCTCTCTATATATATATATATGCATATATATATTACATATTATATATATACATATATAATATACATGTATATATTATATATGTATATATGTATATAAATAAATAAATAATTAGCCAAGCATGATGGCATACACCTGTAGTCCCAGCTACACAGGAGGCCGAGGCATACTCCAGCCTGGGTGATAGGGTGATACCTTGTCTCTAAAAATAATTTTTAAAATAAAAAATTAGAATTTGCCAAGTGGGAATAATTCCGGGCAGACAGAACAGCAGAGGCAAGGCACACAGGCACAAGAGAGCGGAATGCCTCAGGCATTTCAATACAGCTAGAGAACAGGCAGTGTCAGAAGCCTCTTAGAAAGATAGGAAAGGCCTGAGCCAGGAGCTCAGACTTTTTTCAGAAGGCAATGGAGAGGTATTGATGGATCATAAACACTAATTACTTGGTTAGATTTGCATTTTAGTGACAGGTAAGGAAACAACACCCCAACTACTGTTCACGTTGCTGTCATAAAGAGGCTGGACTATCATTTTCAAGTGTGGCTTTTGGATGTGCATGGAGACCACAGGGCTAGGCCACACCCTTCTAGGTAAGGAGTGTGGATGCCCCTGAAGAAAATAGAGTACAACTATCAGCCCCCTTGGGAAAATTGGAGATTCTAGGACAGAAATAGAGGGCTTAGAGGTTTTTTGTGATACCAAAGGGCAGGGAGATCTCTACAAATGCCTAGAGGAGCTCCCTGCATGAAGAGGACACATGGTCTCTGCCATGGTACAGCAGAGAAGAAGCTGAGCAGGGAGCATAAACAGGTAGCAAGACCCCCCACTTCCCCCAGCATCTCTGAGCATCTCTGGTAACAAGTACAAAACAGCTCCTTGTATCGTCATTCGCTGTTTTTCCACGGAGAGAAAAGGCTTTTTTAAGTGCTTACGTGCCAGATCTGGTGTCAGCTGTGAGGTAGGAAATTAAAGAAAAGGGTCTATGTCCTGAAATGCCATGGGAAAATAGAGCTATAAACGCCGGCAGAGGTAGCAGCCATGAGTAATGGCACCCCCAAAGACAGGTTCGATCTCAAGGACGGGAGCAGGGAACATGTGGTCCAGCTGACCCTCCCAGCCCCAAAGCATCTTCTCCACCATCTTTTAGGTCGACTGGGATGTCATGTTATTAAGAGAGCCCAGAGGTCCTCAAATATAGTGTGGGCCAGGGACCACAGCGGGGGAGACTGGAAGCAGGAAACTCTGTTAAGAGAATCCAAGCCTAGTTAGGAAATGACAATGACCTAAGACAGTGAGGATGGAAAGGAGGGGAGGAGAGACATTTAGGAGGTAGACTGGCCAGGGTATAGTAAAATAGGCCAGATGCCAGGAGCAGGGGGAGAGTAATGATCTTGCAAATGAGAATAAAGGGAGTATGTGTGAGAAGCAGCAGGGAAACTTCCTGAGGAGTGTAGCGGAGAAAAAAATTAAGTTAACTGGGATGCAGCCTTTTCTAGTTCAGAGAGGCAAGCTTTAAAAGTAAGGGAGCAGAGACTTGGCAGGAAATAAAGGATTCCACTCCTCTAGACAATGAAGACAAAAACCATGCCCTATCTTCTCATCTGACAGGTCCCAGCTTGCAGCTGAATACGTGTTTAATGAATGAACAGAAGAAACGAAACCTTTAAACATATACACATATATTAGCAAATGAAAACGTATCAGTCTGGCAAAGTGAGCCTGCTACATAGTAAGAGTTAGGATTCAAACCCAAATTCGTCTTGTTTCAAATCCTATGTTCTTTCCACCATGACATCCAAGGTGCTAGGGGAATTTGGGGTGGTTTTTTTTTTTTTCCATTTGGTTTTTTTCACTGAGAATGTGTCTCAGCTTTGTTCCAACAGCACAGCTCTCTTCATGAGGGCCACATGCCCCATGCCATGTGACGGACGTGGTATGTGTACAAGGAGATTGAACCACAGAGGTGCCAGGTATTACACAGCTAATCAGGATGTGAAGTTGAATTCACCACACCACCTGTCCTGCTCCAAAACTGTGTTCTTTCCACCATGAAAGGCGGATTCAAAGCCTGCCTTAGCTTCTTAGTGGTCATTTTCTCAGCCTCAATTTCCTCATCTACTCAACAAGGACACCACAAGGCCTCACTAACAGGGCTGCTGTGCAAGCTAAGTGAGGGGATGCATGCAGAGAGTGGGGTGCAGCCTCTGGCACAGAGCAGGTGTCCTCACTACTGTCTGTCTGCCTGGTGGGCAGAGTGATGGCCCCCAAGGACCCCACATCCTAATCCCCAGAACCTGCGGATATGTTCGGTTGTATGGCAAAAGGAACTTGGCAGATGTGATCCACATTGTGGACCTTGTGACAGATCTGGAGGAGCCTGGATTATCTGGGTAAGCCCAAGAGGATCACGGGAGTTCTTAAAAGTAGAAGGAGGAGGCCAGGCACCGTGGCTCATGCCTATAATCCTAGCATTTTGGGAGGCCAAGGCTGTCAGATCACTTGGGCCCAGGAGTTCAAGACTAGCCCAGCCAACATGGTGAAACCACATCTACTAAAAATACAAAAATTAGCAGGTGTGGTGATGCATACATGTAGTCCCAGCTACTCAGGAGGCTAAGGCAGAAGAATTGCTTGAACCCGGGAGGCGGAGGTTGCAGTGTGCCAAGATCATGCCATTGCACTGAAACCTGGGCAACAGAGCATGACTCTGTCTCACAAAAAAAAAAAAAAAAAAAACAAAAGGCCCAGCTACTCAGGAGGCTGAGGCAGGAGGATCCCTTGAGCCCAGGGGGTCGAGGCTGCAGTGAGTTAGGACTGCACCACTGAACTCCAGTCTGGGCAACAGTGAGGCCCTGTCTCAAAACAAAACAAACAAAAAAGTAGAAGGAGGAAAAAGAAGAGAATTAGAGAGAAAGATATAAAAATGAAAAAAGAAAAAAAAAGGTAAGTGAGAGATGATGGAGACCACGCTGCTGGCTTTGAAGATGGAAGAGGCAGCCACGAGCAAAGGAAGGCAGGGAGTCTCTGGACGCTGGAAAAGGAAAGACAGCAGATTCCCTACAGCCTCCACAGCAAGGAGGCTGCCATCACTAATTCTAAGCCATGTCTGACTGCCGACCTGCAGAACTACAAGATAATACATTTGTATTGTTTAAGCCACCACATTTTTGGTAATTTTCCCAGCAGCCATAAGAAATTAACACAGTCTGGAGGAGCTAAGGATGCTATGCTGTTAGTTGTCCTGCACGCCAGAGTCATGCTTCTTCAGAAGTCTACTAGGATACACTATAAGCCATTTCAGGGCAGGGACTACGGATGATATCTGCAAAGCTCTAGGAGCATCACTTGATTCTGTCTGTGCGACTTACTAGGAAATTCAGCCAATGCATCAGACCACTAGGAAATGCCTCTAAGGGAAGAGGCGGTCCCCTCAAGACCCCTCCTCTGTCACCCCACCATCCAAATACAGGAGACTGGGATTCCAGCAACTAACCTCAGGCTCTGTCAGCAACTCAGAGCAGGTGGCACATGAGAGGATGATGGGTTTGCCAACATGTTACATACCTTGCATGTCCCTTGGGCTATGAGAAGTGAGCATAGGTTTCTTGCATCCTTTCCAGGAGTAAGCATGTAAGGGCCTGTGCCTGTGTCCCCCTGAGACAAGGGTCATTCAGGGTGGTTGCAGGAGAATAGAAAATTGCCAGCAGCAGTTTAACCTGATTAGCAAAAGGAAAACTGTTGAAGTAGCTGCAGAAGCTTGAGGCTGGTAAGACTCTGCACAACCAGGGTGTGGGCCAAGCTAAGACTAAGACCAACTAGACCCAACATGGCACTGGATTTGACCTAGGTTTCTCCTAGGAGTTTGTGATACACTCCTTAATATGCTAAATATATTAATATATTAAACACAGCCAGTGCTGTGACCATTCCGGGAAAACCAGTATTTGGTGTAAAAATGGGTGGCACCACAGTTCCGAGAAGTCTCCACCTTTTTCCAGGAATTGTCCTGAATATTCCTCTGTTTAAACAAACACATAAAGGCAGCAGCCCCAAACCCCCTTGAGCATGGCTTTCTCTTGAATACTCCTGCACTCCCCTTTCTTGAGTGTATACTTTTCACTTTGCAATAAATCTCCATACTTTCACTACTTTACAATTCATCCTTGAATTCCTTCTCAAGATGCTGTCAAGAGCCTGGACACCGACTGGGGTTGAGGCCCCACTGGTGTTTGGGGACATCTCCCAGCCCCCTGGAATCCCTTTTTTCCCCCATCTTGGAGGCCTCAGAAACACACATGTGTTACTACAATTTAAAAAAAAAAAAAATTAGGTCTCCCTTCACCTGGGTCCCTGTGGACCCTGGAACATGCAGCATGAGCTAGAAGTATACTTCTGCTGTGTTAAGCCACTGAAATTTGGGGATCATCTGCAATGTTGATGCATTTTATTGAATGAGGGTAGAGTCAGCTTTCATAATCTCTTCCAAAAATTCTACAATTTAACCACAGTTAATACTGTCACTGCTCAATTCTACTACTTACCAGGATTTTTAGAAATTACTTACTTAAGAAGGAGGCTGGCAGTTTGGAGCTCCATCTCTCTCAACAGTATTTTTGTCAGAATTTTAAGTCATGCCAATAAAAAACAAAAGTAAGGTGCTACTATAACATCAAGCCTTAAGTGCACATTCTGCTCTAATTTTACAGACCTCTTTTCCCCATGTTTGTAATGTGACCCACAAAATAAACCTGAGCTAGGAATTGTTCATTCTATCCTCATCTGAGAGCTAAGAGCACAGCGGTTCACAGAGACCATGAAGTGATAGAAGTAGGACTAGAACCCAAGTTCAAGGGGCCCAGAGCCCCCTCCTCTGTGCCTCACTAATAGTGAATACCTCAAGGATTATGTTTTCATCTCATTTCTAAACACCAGTGCCCTATACTTAACATAATAAAACCAGTGCAAGAACTAAAAGTGCTTTACACCAAATTATAGCGATATATCACAAAGCTTAGCATAACATTACGAATAGCTCATTGAACCAAGGCAGTTTGTTTGCAGAGTAAGCAAGCAGATTTTCTGCATAATATAGCAGTGCAGCTGGTAATAGCAGCCACTGAAATAAAAGCTGGGGCCGGTGGGGGCAGCCTCATTTAGGGACAAGTAGTAGACCCTAATGAAATTGCATTTTGGCCGTATCATCCTCCTGAGAAAATTCCCCTTGAGGTTTTCCATTTGAATCCTGGGCATATTTATGAAGATCAAAGTAATGGCTTTTTAAAATTAATTACATGAATTTGTAGCTCAACAACATTGAGTGAAAGGCGGGTGTTGTACCCCATGCCTTGTTACAGCTGTACATCACACACATCAAAAGCCCAGGATGCCGGAGAGAGCACGTTCCCGGCTACATCAGCCCCCAAGCCGCCGGGATGAACGTGGAAAGAGTACAAAAGATCAGTCCCCAAAGTTGTTGTGACAGCTTAATTGTATTATAGTGCTCGGATAATTCCCATTTATTTGGCTTTTTCCTCAGAGCAAATGCTGGCCCCCCAAGCATAGCTATTACCAGGAGAATTAAGATTCACAACTTTGATGGGTGCTCTCGCTCGCTCCCTCTAATACCAGCCCTGCTCGAAAGTCCTGGTAATTGTTCTACCCCGATCAGGACTTCCCCCAGCCTTCGGCATGCTGAGACCCAACAGCAGCTAACTAATTGCAATTAAAATCTGCCACGTGAGTGGAAGAGAATAACATAAATTAATCAGTACATTAGCAGAATTACATTTAAATGTTCAAATGTGCATTCAACATAGTGGGACATTTTAAATTATAATGCAAAGTGCTTCATTATGGATGCTGATATTTTAATGAGGAAATGTGATGTTTGGTTAAATAGGAGTACAATATACAGACTTCCTTAAAATTAGCATCAATGATGCATTTTAATTCAAAAAACGAGTTGTGGTCTGTGTAATTCCTGCATATCAATGTGGAAAATTTGCCTGGAGCTGTGGAAACAGTTGAACATCTCATTCTCTGAAGAATTAATAATTTCAGCTGTACTAACTAGCACTTTATGTAAATTGTCAGATAAATCACAGCAATAAATAAAGGTTTTAGAAGAACAGAACAGTGTGCTTATCCTTAATTTATTCAATCATCAATTCATGCATACTGAAGCTAAGGGATATGAAAGATTCAACATACCAGGCAAAAAAAAAAAAAAAGGAAAAGAGAAAATGTCTTTTATAGCCACACAGAGACTCCAGAATAAAGATCCCGTCCAATTTTACCAAAATCTTGCATGTAAAAATCACTCTATGATGCATGTAAACATAAAAGATAGATTAAAATTTATATTAAGTTTATTTTCAAGTACAGATACTCAAGGCTTAATAATCAACATCTACACTAGAGTCTCAAAAGTCCTCCTTATGAAATAAATGTCTTACATAATTGCATGAACATAGAGCCCAAACAATACACGTATATCAAAAGGACTGTGTCAGGCTGTCTTTGTCATTTCCATGTGCCACTTTTGTTTATGATGCTGCAGGCACAAATCCTAAGAGACATGGTAGAAGGTGACCTCAATTGGGTCTGCCATTTCTGTCACTGGTTAGAGATGGGGCAACCTCAAAGAAGACAAAATCCTTGTCTTCTTCTTCTGGGCCATCTTCTGATTTTATTAGCAGCAAGATAAATTCTTGCTGGATTTTGTGATATAACAAAGCCACGGCAGGGCAGGATAGAGCAACAAACCACCACTGTTAGAGTATATACAAAAGAGCCTGGATTTATTTACAAGAACTCAAGTGAATGTGGATCTGAAATGATCATAATTAAACAATACAAAACAAGACCAAATTTTAATGCAAAGAAAATCTGTCTTCCACGATACCCATTGGAAACCCCACCCACTGCCCATTTATGTCCTGCTGATAATTCCCTATTAAAATTGCCTTATTACACACAACTTTGCTCTTATTTAGCAAACAACAGAAGGTTTTGGTATGTTCCTTTCTTGGGTTTCAGGAGAGAGAGTTTTTCTCTTTCCAAAGCAATTTTTCTCCCTAAATAAACTGGTTCCTCCTTTGGAAACAGATTCTCTCTCTTGGTGTCTCTGTGCTATGTGTCATCAGTCTGCCACTGCTGATGGGAACCCACCTTCTCCCAGGGAAGCTGGAGCATGACTTGGCACCCTGCCATGTATAAAGACACCAGTTCACTTTGTGAAAGGTGTCTGAATCAAAATGGAGCCACTAATGCTAAAATAAATCCTGACAAATAGAGCCAGGCAAGGCCATAAAGAAAGGGTTCTCCTGCTAACAGGCCTGATAATGAAAAAGACCTGGGTATTATGCTTACTACCTGGATGACAGGATCAGTCACACTCCAAACCTCAGCATCACACAATACACCCATGAAACAAACCGGTGTGTTTACTCCCTGAATCTAAAATTTTTAAGTTGAAATTTAAAAAAAAGAAAGCCTACAAAAACCACAACCTTGCACAGAGACCATCACAACCATACCCACAAAAATACTACTGGAAAGACATCTGCCCAGTAGCTGCCTGTCTAACCCCACACTGGCATCACCCCTGTTGATCCTTGTAGCCAAGAATAATTATTTCAAGACAGTGATGTAATCCTCTTCATTTTTTCCTTTCAAAGCCTTTTTCTTCTTCTACCTCCCTGAATACACACATAGTGTATTACGGCATTCATATTCCCGTTGCAATGCTCTCTTCCCAAATAAACATCTTTTCTTTTGGAGAATCACGCTCTGTTATTTAGTTTGACAACCTCTAAGCATAACCATTGACAATGTTGAATTTTACCTGAGCCCACTAATCCTGCAAAACAGGGACGGTTAAGAAATCCCCTTACTCTCTTGTGTCCCAGAAAACAGCTGCCTGCAAAGAACTCCCTGTCCCCACAGGACTTAAAGAAGACTCATGAGTGTTCCCTTTGTTTTACCTAGGATGAGATGACACAGACACACCAGGTCCCATTCTTGGCCTCACAAAAGATTAGCTGAACTGCTTGTCCTCATGAATCAAGCGGAACAAAATGCTTTTTAACCAAGCTTGGGTCAAGCTGCTCGCCTTCCACAGGAACTTTGACCCACCCTCAGCCTGAGCAGCACAGAGCCACCCCTAAGAACAGGCTGACCTCAGAGTAGGACGTTCTGTCATCCACTAGCCTACCACTTCCCACACCCAGTTCCTTCCAGCCTTGTTTATTCCTCTCTGTAAAAGAAATCCCATTCTGCCTCTCCCTTGAGCCACCTGCCAACCTTATGGTCATAGCTTTCTCCCGATTGCAATTATCCTATCTTCTTCCCACTTTGCAGTAATCCTTTTGAAATATGGATTTGTTTTTTTATTTGACACCATCGACAGCCGGTGGTGTCTAAGTGCTGCAGCTCCAAGCACTATCAAAATCTATGCAAAGACATCTTATTATATCCCACATGAATTAAGATAACCCAACCCCAGAAGGAAGTGAGGCTACTAGAAACTGGTACCAACAACAGGATTTTCTTTGGGTACCATCAGAGCTAAAAGCTTAGCGTTTTCTTGGTCTGCAAACACAGAAGCCAACTAATTGCACCTAAGCCATTCAGTCTCCACTCACAATTGGACAGAGTCTGGTCCAAACAAAGAAAGGAATGAATGCGCCCGTCCCCTCCACAGCTCCTGTCAGGGTAACAATGAATCTTGAACGGTCAGAAGGGCAGTAGGCACAATAGGGCTTTGTATAAAAATATGACAAAGCCCCAAAGCAGCTGGGGGAACAGTGATGTTGACAAAAGCTATCATTTCTTTAGGGTCCTAGGTCTTCCTATTAAAGTGTGAGTTACTAAACTTGCATTCATGTCTGCATTCATGCATATTATATTTATACATTATGTTTGTGTTTATTATATTGTATTTTTACATATTATACAAATATACATAAAAATCTTCTCAAGAAATAAAATGACAGTATTAGGCACATAATTTTAGAATGGAATAGTCTATCTCCTCCAGAAACAGCCTAAAGGGAATGAAAACCAAAGCTAAGAATGCTTTTCATACAGTGACTTGCACGATGACTGTGTCCCCTGGTTTGGGCTTCATAATGTTATATCATTTTCCCACAAGACTATATTTATTATGAGCTCCATTTCTCACCAAGAGCAAGAAATGATATTGAGCAAAGATGAAATAAGTCACAGCAAAATTGAAAACAGAGAAGTCTTGGTGTAGTTTATCTTTTCTCATCTTTCCAGTGGAAACGTTCTACCACATATCCCAGTTTAATAATCCAAAACAAAACCCGGTGTGGTCAAAGAAACAAAGGGAAAAAAACACTGGGTTCCATTTTCAGGACCCATGAGAATAGCAAAAGAGACATGACTGAGAGCTTCAGAATCTAGTGACAAATTGGCCACAGAGAGCAAAACAAGGCAAATAGTAAATAAGAATCAAATATCTAAGTAAAGAAACTTTTGTTGTGTGATGCTGAGAAAAGAGGCGCTTCATGAGACTGTTTTACTTTAACTTCTTCTCAATCATTAAACTTCTTGTTACTGTAGCCATTTTAGTGATGACAGTAATATTCATTTTCTCCTCTCTCCTTTTGCTGAAGGAACAGGTAGTTACTTGCAGAGAAAAGGATAAAACTCTTTGATCTGTCTCAAGATTTGGAAAGTACCTAGTTTTACCCAATCAGGCAACAAAATTTTATAAATAAGATGCCAAATAACCCACAGAAGTGCAAAGTCCTGGTGACATTGGAGACCCTGATTCTAGCTGGTCCCCTGTCCAGATTATGGTCACATAAATGCTATTGCTGGGTTTAGTAATCAACATATACACTAGATGTATGTGTATTTCTCCTCCACTACATTCCGCCTTTTGGATAAACTCATTCTACCACTTATGTATGCCCAAGAGTCCTAATGCATACTTGCTGCAAAATCATTATTATAATGACCACCATCTACCAGCACTTAGTAGGTACCAGGCACTCTCCTAAGTGCTTTATATACACGACCAATCAAAGGGAGGTCTAGGCCAGGCGCGGTGGCTCACACCTGTCATCCCAGCATTTTGGAAAGCCAAGGCGGGCAGACTGCTTGAGCACAGGAGTTTGAGCCCAGCTTGGACATCATGGCAAAACCCCCTCTCTACAGAAAAATATAAAAATTAGTTGGGTGTGGTGGCATGTGCCTGTAGATCCAGTTACTCCAGAAGCTGAGGTGGGAGGATCACTTGAGCCCAGGAGGCAGAGGTTGCAGTGAGCCAAGATTGCACCACTACACTCCAGCCTGGGAAATAGACGGAGATCCTGTCTCAAAAAAAGAAGAAAGAAAGAAAAGAAAAGAAAAGAAAAGAAAGAAAGAAAGAAAGAAAGAAAGAAAGAAAGAAAGAAAGAAAGGAGAAAGAAAGAAAGAAAGAAAGAAAGAAAGAAAGAAAGAAAGAAAGAAAAGAAAAGAAAAGAAAAGAAAGAAAGAGAGAGAAAGAGAGAGAGAGGGAGAGAGGGAGAGAGAGAGGGAGAGAGGGAGAGAGAGAGGGAGGGAGGTCTAACCATTCCCATGAGGAATCTGAGGCTTAAAGAGTTTAAGTAAGTTGTTCAAAGTTATACAACTTATGAAGGGAGTAAGAATATAAACCCAGGATCATCCAGCCCTTCACTATTCAGCTACCCAGCTTCCCAGGACCCAGTCTGGGGACCTGAGGATGCCTAAAAGATGTGCCCCTTTGCTGTCCTCTCTGCTCTCCCTTTTCTCAGCTTCCTCTGCTGACTAACCCACCACAGCACTTACACAGACACCGTGTGCAGCAGGTTGCATCGGGTGAGTCTTAGATTAGGATCTGCCTCAACTCTCTGGTGGACTTCACACTGCTCTGCACTAAGCCATCAGGTATAGTTTAGTGGTCAGAGGACAATTCCCTCCCCTCTATTTGTAAGTTCTTGCTATAAATACCTCGAGGTCCTTTCCTTGTGTTCTCTATAGTAATGACACAGAGGAAAACAACAGTAAGCAGAAAGATTACTATAAGCAAGCTATTACAGATTGAACTGTGTCCCTCAAAAAGATATGCTGAAGTCCTCACCCCCCACAAGTGTGAATGTGAGCTTACTTGGAAACAGGGTCATTGCAGATATAATTCGTTAAGCTGAGGTCATACTGGAACAGGGTGGGTCCACAATCCAAAATGACTATGTCCTTATAAGAAGAGGACAATGCCGTGGAAAGACCTCAGAGACATAAGGGGAGAGGATGACCGAGGGAAGAGAAAGGCAGAGGCTGAAGTTATGCAGCCGCCAGCTGAGGAACACCTGGAGTCACCAGGAGCTGGAAGAGGCAAGGAAGGACCTTCCCCTGCAGGTTTCAAAGGGAGCAAGACCCCGCCAGCACTGACTTCACACTTCCATCCCCTAGAACTGTGACAAAGAAATGTTTGTGGTTTTAAGCCATCAAGTTTGTGGTACTGTGCTCCAGCAACTGCTGGAAACCAACACACAGGGTGACCCAGAGAGGTTCGAGGCAGATAAATTGGTTTACAGGCTTTTGTCTTTGGTAGTTCCAGGCTAAGAGGCCCCCAGCTCTGGGCCAGGGTGGTTGTGGGCAGTGAAAGCAGATGACCTGTTGACTAAGAGGATTTCTTCCCATTAAATCATTCGGGAAAATCTCTTTAATAGTAACAAACAGAAACTAACAAGAGCAAGCACTTGAGTTAAGAATTCCCTGGAATTCAGACTGGAGAGCCTCTGTCAACTGCTCTCTATCTGCAAAGATAAATAAATACTGCATTTGCTTAGCTTCTGTTCCGGAAGGAAACATAATCATGTCCCTCAACGCATGAGATTCTGATAAAATTTTTAAACCAAAAGAAATAGAATCACAGGAATTAGGAAATTCTATCTAAAAGTCTTATATATAATAGTGACATAGAATAAGACCCTGAGGAGTTGGGTCTCAAAAAAGCTCACCAAGCCAGATGAACACAGGGCAGGTCAGCCTCCAACTCCAAGTTCAATGCTATTCTTAATAAACAAAAAGAGGATTTGAAAATAGAAATGCATGAGGGTAGACCACTAGGCTTTATCTCAGGGTGGGACAAAACTTACAGAATTTCCTTGCTCTAACAAGGATCACTCTCCCTGGATCCCTGGAGGGATGGAGGTGAAACAACTCAGGAGGAAGAAGTGAGAAGTATTTTGTTTCCTTTGGGATAGGGGAGTGAGTCTCACCATATTTTCAGGGGAAGTAGTAACACCTTGTGTTTCTAATGTGCGTGTGTATATTTTAGTTTAATCTTTATTATTCAGATATGGTGAAATCAACAGACTAGGAGATTATCATTGAAAAGAGTGTTATTCTCCCAGTTCCCAAGAGCTGGGGGCCCATCATGCCATGTGGGATCCCATGAGAAAGCTCCTGGGTTAGGAGATGGAAGGAGCGAGAGGAAAACGTGAGCAAGAGCCTTTATTGTGTTTCCTGAGGGAAGGACCATGCAAGGCAGAGTAAACTGCCATAGGGTTGGCTAGTTTGAATTGTTTTCAGCAGGCTGTGGGTTCCAGGGGTTAGTCCACTACCTGGCCCTGGGTGATGAGGGCACAGTGACCTGCAGTGTGAGAGCTCAGGTGTGGGGGTGTGGGCTCTGGATTGGTTGGTTGGCCTATGGAAGGTGCATTCACAGGTGAGTCATTTACCATCTCTAGGAACTGGCTCACCCTAGGAGAGGCAGTGTCAGTGTCTGTTATAGGAAAGGTGTCCCGATACAGACCCCAAGAGAGGGTTCTTGAATCTCACGCAAGAAAGAATTCACAGCCAGTCTGTAGAGTGAAGTGAAAGCAAGTTTATTAAGAAAGTAAAGGAATAGGGCCAGATGCGGTGGCTCATGCCTGTAATCCCAGCACTTTGGGAGGCCGAGGCGGAGGGATCACCAGGTCAGCTCAAGACCAGCCTGGCTAACATGGTTAAACCCGTCTCTATTAAAAATACAAAAAGTAGCCAGGCTCGTGGCATAGGCCTGTAATCCCAGCTACTCAGGAGGCTGAGGCAGGAGAATTGCTTGAACCCAGGTTGCAGTAAGCAGAGATCACGCCACTGCACTCCAGCCTGGGCGACAGAACAAGACTCCGTCTGAGGGAGGGGGGAGAAGAAAGAAAGCAAAGGAAGAGAAGGATGGCGGCTCCTTAGACAGAGCAGCCCCAAGGGCTACTGGTTGCCCATTTTTATGGTTATTTCTTGCTGATAAGCTAAACAAGGGGTGGCTTATTCACGCCTCTCATTTTATAGACCATACAGGGTAACTTCCTGACATTGCCAGCTTTTGTAAATTGTCATGCCACTGGTGGGAGGGTAACAATATGGGTCGTGCAACCAGAGGTCACTCTTGTCGCCATCTTGGTTTTGGTTTTGGCCGGCTTCTTCACTGCAAGCTGTTTTATCAGCAAGGTCTTTATGACCTGTATCTTGTGACGACCTCCTATCTCATCCTATGACTTAGAATGCCTTAACCATTTCAGAATGCAGCCCAGTAGGTCTCAGCCTCATTTTACCCAGCCCCTACTCAAGATGGAGTTGCTCTGGTTTACAAGCCTCTGACATCTCTAAGGTTAGCAAGGCCCCCAAGATGTCAAAACTTCAAAAATACATAAAAGAAAGAGGCACGGTTAATATAACCATCAAGACTTCCTGATGGGCTCTCAGGTATCAACCACTTGGCCAACCCGAAAACAAAGTGGGGGGCCCCAAGGGGAGCAGTGAGAAGTGAGTCAGGAAAGGTAGAAGGCCCTGAGTCTTTGGAAGTTGGATCCCTCAACCTCATCCTGAGAACACTCCGGGAACGGGGAAGAGCAGAGCCTGTGTAGGAGCAAAGGTGTGCAGGGCAGCGCAGGAAATCTTGTGGGAATCTGGGTCTGGGTGACAGAACCCATCCCAGTGCCCTTGGGAATAGGGAAGTCTGGGAAACAATCAGGGTTGACACCCTCCAATTTGTTAAATGACTCAGCACTATGGTGAGAGGTGACCTGATTACCAAGGCAACCATCTGAGAACTCTCAAAAGAGAAGCTGCATCCCCCATATCACTCAGTACAGGTAAAATAGTATTAATATGAACATTTTCACCATCGTAGGCCCTCCGGGACGGATCAGAGCAACCACATAATGAAATGTAAAGATTGGTTCATTAATGATTAAGAAGTTGGTTTTTTAAAGACTTTGCTTCCTCAATTTTATTTATTTTTCTTTTGTGAGACAAAGTCTCCATCACTCAGGCTGGAGTGCAGTGGCATGATCTGGGCTCACTCCAGCCTCGACCACCTGGGCACAAATGATCCTTCCACCTCAGCCTCCTGAGTGGCTGGGATCACAGGCCTGTGCCACCATGCCCAACTAATTTTTAAATTTCCTTGTAGAAGCAGGGTCTCACTATGTTACATAGGCTGGTCTCAAACTCCTGGGCTCAAATGATCCTCCTGCCTCTGCCTCCCAAAGTGCTGGGGTTACAGGTGTGAGCCACCACACCCTGCTGGTTCCTCAATTTTATTTTTTATTATTTATTTATTGAGACAGAGCCTCACTCTGTTGTCTAAGCTAGAGTGCAGTGGCACGATCTTGGCTAACTGAAGCCTCCACCTCCAGGGTTCAAGCAATTCTCGTGCCTCAGCCTCCCGAGTAGCTGGGATTACAGATGCATGCCACCATGCCCAGCTAATTTTTATATTTTTCTGTAGAGACGGGGTTTCACCGTGTTGGTCAGGCTGGTCTCGAACTCCTGACCTCAAGCGATCCACCTGCCCTGGCCTCTCAAAGTTCTGGGGTTATAGGCAGGAGCCACAGCACCCAGCTTGTTCCTCAATTTCAAATACCTTTGTATTTAAAATATTTGTATTGGTTGGATTAGAAAGCCCTGGATAATTGTCCATATCCTTGACATGGACAGGAGATGAATGTTTTTACCCTCAGGATAATCAGTCATTTCAAAATCCTGAAACACTGTTCCTGTACTCCTACAGGGAGCTCCACTCTCCTCCACTCCCTTACCACTGGTTACTGTGACCTCCCATGTGGCCCGAAGAACTTACCAGAACACCGTACCAAGAGACCTGACTACATTTGAGCCTGGCCTCCACCTGTACCAAGTTGTGTCCCTAAAGCTGACCCCAGCCTTCTATGCTGAATTTTTTGCTCAAGCAAACAAAATGCTGCCAAACCATAAAATGCCCGTAATCCCAATCCACTTTGCCAAACCACTTTCAATAATTCTCCACTTAGCCTTTCTGAAATTTTCCATTTCCTCATAGCGCCCCCAGGTCTCTTTTTTGTTCTGTCTTTAATTTCTCTAGAGCCCCCTTTTGTTCCCTTTCTGTTCTCCCTTTAAAAATCTCAGTCACCTTTGTTTTAGCTGCAGCTCAGCTCAGCTGCTCCTGGAGTCTGTCTCCCCTACTGCAGTAGTCTGAGTAAAGTCTGCCTTGCCCCCTGTCACAAGTGTCCCGTGCTATTTTTCTTTGACATTACTATACTAAATTAACCAAAACCATTCAGTCTTAACACCAAAAGGCACCTTCCCTTTTTCCCTTATTCTTGCCTAAAGACCCTTGCTACAAGCTACAGATCAGGAATTTAGCCTTCTGGAAGAAATATCAAAAGAATGTTAGCCTCAGTACAGTACAGTTTTAGATACGGAAGGAAATCAAAATGTTTTACCCCAAAATATATTTCTTTGACATATTGTGAGATGGCTGTTCAGAGAGCCAGCAGGCAGAAGTCATCTTGCAGAGCTGTGTTTTGCAGGAGAGATTTGCATCTGCAGAGAATCTGCATTAATGCAGCCAGGTCTTCCCTTGTCCACATCTAGGCAAAATTAACTCAGAGTCTGATACCTTGAAACAACTGAAAGAAACATTTACCATCTATTCTCTCTGAGGGCTGCTACCTGTGAGGTTTCATCTATACAACAAGACCACCTTTGCCGGCCAGGCCTCTTCGCCTCCCCATCCCATGACCTGTCTTGCCAGTATAACCTGATTTACCACCATAATATGGTTACCACCATAACAAAACCACGGCATGATTTGGGCCTTGCTCTTGTTAAAGCAAACTAAACATGGCCTGAGAAGCTAAATATGGCCTGAAGAGGACTCCGTACTTTTAATAGGCATACGAGCTACGCCTATTAGGTAACATAGCTTAATAGGCAGACAAGATTAAAAACCTAAGCTAGGAGTATGCACCTGTAACAATAGCTGAGTCTTGGTCAATCCCAGTGGCCATACTTCAACCACTCATAGACTGCTAAGCGTTCAAACTGCGTTCAGATAAGGCAAACGCTGAGCTGTAACCAATCGAGCTGTTTCTGTACCTCACTTCCAATGTCTGTACATCTCTTCACTTTTTTTGTCTATAAATTTGTTCTGATCACAACACATACCTGAAGACTCTCAGAATCTGCTGTGATTCTGGGGGCCGCCCGATTTGCGAATCGCTCATTGCTCAGCTGAACTCCTTTACATTTTAATTCGGCTGACGTTTGTCTTTTAAGGCTTTGAAACTCCATTCTTTCTGTAACCTCAAGATGGTATATAAGCTTCTGCACTGCCTTGGGGCATTGGAGTGATTACTCTGTGATTCTCCCCTGTGTACACATTAATAAGTTTGCATGCTTTTTCTCCAGTTAATCTGCCCTTTGTACATTGATTTTTCAGCAAACCTTCAGAGGGCACAGGGAAGTTTTCCCTTGGCTCCCACAGTATTCACGACTCGTGAATACTGTGAAGTAACATCACGCCCTGTCAGACTGTGCCAGAGGACTGCGGCAGGACTCCCAGGGACCCTGTGGCCCAGAAGCAGGTGACTCTTTACAGCCACCTGCTGACCCAAGCTCCTGCAGAACAGGAATTAAATGTGTAGGACTAAAGTGAACTGAAAGGGGTAATTTAACTGTGGTTAGTGTCCTTTTCCTTACAGGAGGCAGAGGAAACAATTTTTCTTACGTATTGATCTATCTCTTCTTTCTATAATTTAGCAGACTAATCCTATGCAAATTGCAAGAACATACTCATTGGATGGTATGTTGCTCCAAATCTTACTTCAGAACTCAGGGGAGATACCCTGTAGAATATCTGGATATAAATTATAAACTAATGAATCAGCAAGAACTTAAGGATGATGGGTGTATAGAAAACACTGGTATTGACTGCCTTTGTCCGCAAAACTGACCCAAACAATCAAAGTGCCTTCATTAAACCCTTTTACTTTTCACAGCAATGTAGTTATTTGCATGGATTCAATAAGATTCTGTCTTTGGGCCAGGCACGGTGGCTCATGCCTGTAATCCCTGCACTTTGGGAAGCTGAGGTGGGAGGATCACTTGAGGCCAGGAGTTCAAGACCACCCTGGGCAACATAATGAGACTCCATCACTATAGAAAAAAAAAAAAAAAACTTCTTAAGTTAAATTTAAAAGAAAAAAAAATCTGTCTTTTTAATGATATAATTGGATAAACCAAACTTGTAACCGTTCCAGAAGCGTCTCATTTAAATCTCATTTAATTGAGTTTGACCAGCCCATTATTAATGACAGAGGAGAAGGGAAAGAACACAGTCAGACAGGCAGTTAGGGTGGGTCCTCAGTTGATTTCTTTCAAACAAAAGAACAGCCTCCAGGCACAGATAAGGGAATTTACACAGAGGGGCTTACCTAAGACATGCCCACAGCTGCACAGATAAAAAAGGCTACACAGGGGCCAGGAGTGGTGGCTCATGCCTGTAATCCCAGCACTTTGGGAGGCCTAGGTGGATGGATCACCTGAGCTCAGGAGTTCGAAACTAGCCTGGCCAACATGGTGAAACCCCGTCTCTACTAAGAATACACAAATTAGCTGGGCATGGTGGCATGTGCCTGTAATTCCAGCTACTCGGGAGGCTGAGGCAGGAGACTCACTTGAACCTGGGAGGTGGAGGTTGCAGTGAGCAGAGATAGCACCACTGCACTCCAGCCTGGGTGACACAGCAAGACTCTGTCTCAAAAAACAAAAAAAAAGGCTACACAGGTGACTTGCCCAGACATGCCCGCAATGGAAAATTCCATGCCCTGACACATGTGCAGTAAGGGGAACAAAGCAAAGCAATATGGAGTAACTGAAGCTAAGGGATCACATGACTACTAGGAGGACAGAGTGGAACTACCAGAAATTCGCACCTTATGCAATTGAGATGCCCAGCCCTCATTGGTTTCCTACCAAAGCCTTTGCATTCAACTGTAAAAATTGGCCTCTCTCCACAGCAGAGAGCTTTATTCTCTTACTTATTAAACTTTTGTTCCAACCGCTCCCTTTGTGTCCATGCTCCTTAATTCTCTTGGTCATGAGACAAAGAACTCCAGGTCATACCTCACAACAAGACACTGCTGCATTGTGGGGCATTGGTGAGACTGTGACATTAAGGAACAAGGACTATATACTTCATGTGGAAATGATGCCTACAGAATCCTCCTGGAAGACTGCTCTACAGCCTTCCCTGGGGCTTACAGAGTCCCAGCCTTACAGGATGTCAAGACTTGTACTTCTTGGCCAGCCAGGAAAAGTAAATATGAAGATTTCAGAGAAAGAAGGTAAACCTTACAGTTAAAGGCACTCCAAGGGGAAACTGAATACATGTTTTTGGTTCCTGAAATGGAAATAGATGAACTACTAAAGGCAACAGAGAATATTTCTGGCATAATAAAAGTGATCAAAAATATGAATCCAGGGGCTCTGTGATGGAGTCACAGACACAAATTCACTCCTTAACCTTAATATCTTATGATCAAGCATACAAGGAGGTCTTTATGTAATAACCACTACTTCTTTCTGTGCCTATGTAAGCAAAACCAACTAAATAAAAAAGAACATCAAGTTAATTATACGAGATCAGAAAATCTAGAACAGACATATTTGGTCAAATTCATGCCTTTGAGGTAGAATTTGCTTATAAGACAACCTGAAAAAATAAAACTGACATTCTCATCCTTAGCTTAGCCCCATCTGATACAAGACGGCAACTACCAGAGCCCAGGAAAGATTTACATTTTTAAAAGCCGTGCATTCCCAGAGATAAGCCTTGAATTACAGGCCATTCTAAAGCCTTACAGCCAGAGATAAGCTGTGATCCTTTTTCCTATTATCAGAGACAGGACTTTAAATCAAAATGAAACTGTCAACTGCTATATAATAACTTGAACTATAAATACAACCTTCTCTCATTATTCTGGGAGCCCAGTTGTTCTGAAAGCTTGCTTTAGGCAAGCAAACTTCAACTAGATCACAAATTGTCTGAGTGGGATTTTTACTGGGGAGAGGAGGATAGATTTCTTTTAAAAAGAAACAATAAAAATTGAGTTAGGAGGAGTAAAAACAATTAAAAGAAAGGGAACTGCCCAGCCATCATCATCAACAACTAATAAAAACTAATAGAGCTTTTATTATAGTGTAAAGAAAACCAGAGCTGCACTGGCGTTAAAGCAGTAAAGACAGATTTTATTCAGGAACTACTACAAGAGGGGGCAATGATATCGGTGCAGAACTGGGCTCCATTCCAGATTCAGCATGGGCAGGCGGAGATTTACAGCCAAAGAGTAGAGTTGGGGTCAGTGGATGGAAAATTAATAAGAGGAAACATGGGGGTGTTGGGGGTTGGGGAGCTTCTGGTTAAACAGACCTAACAGGATTCTTGCTGAAGGCAGGCCAGGGTGACAAGACATCCCCTGGGCAATGGTGTGGGATAAGGAACACAATCAGATATCAAGAGTGATTAGATAGCCATCTCCTAACTTAGCAGGACTATTTAAAAAAAAAAAAATCTTGCTCTGTCACCCAGCCTGGACTGCGGTGGCATGATCATGGCTCACTGCAGCCTCAACCTCCCAGGCTCAAGCAGTCCTCCCACCTCAGCTCTTGGGTAGCGGGGACCACAGGCATGAACCACCACACTCAGGTACATTTTAGTTTTTGTAGAGATGAGGTCTCACTATGTTGCCCAGGCTGGTCTCAAACTCCTGGACTGAAGCCATCCTCCCACCTTGGCCTCCCGAAGTGCTGGGAATACAGGTATGAGCCACTGTGCTGGGCCTAGGTTTCTTGTTACAACCAGATTCTTGAGGACAAGGCCTGAGGATGGGGCTTCATCAATGAAGGGCTCAGAGGACCACGTCTAGAGTTTGGCCAATCAGGGTCTCTGTCAGTAGGCACCCAGCAGAGTTGGTGATTGCCCTCAAGGCATGGACAGCCAATACCAGTTAATCCAACAACAAAATCTCCCACACTTAGGAATTTCTGCCATCTGAAATGGAAAAGGTCATATAGAGATGTGTGATTGTTCCCATCTCCCTGTGGTTCTGCAGTGTAGACAGGTAGACTCAGTTAAGAGGTGACATTTTCCAGTCAGGGAGAACCAAGAACAGGATAGAAAGAAAAGGAACCAGGAGGGAGAGCTGGGAGGACCCGCAAGGAGAACACTAAGCTGTCAGCAGGAACAACAGGAGCCTGTTGGGTGTCAACAACTCAGTCACCTTCTCTGTTATGAAAACTGATCCCAGGGGACCCTCAAACCTGAAAATCTGGCTTCTGCAGAGCAGGTTTCAAAGCAGAATTCCCCTCTCCTCCTAACTCAGCAAAACAATTCCAGGGGGAGGAACATCCCAGGAGGCTGAAAACACAGACTAACATCCTGCCTAGCCACTCCTCTGAGTTTTGACAGCCCTCAAGGGGTAGACTTTTGGTGTAGCTTGTCCCCACCTCTGCCCTGAGGCAACTCACCCTCTCTGCTCTGCAGAAACCCAATGAATCCAGCCTGGACAGCAGGTGCCACACACACTCCAAAATGACAACTCTTAAGAGAAATAATTTTCTTCTTGAACCAAGTGGGGACCTGAATGTTCAGATATGAAAGAGTGAAGCAATATAGATGAATTAGCCAATTTTCACACTGCTTATAAAGACATACCTGAGACTAGGCAATTTACAAAAGAAAGAGGTTTAATGGACTTACAGTTCTACATGGCTGGGGAGGCCTCACAATCATGGTGGAAGGTGAAAGGCACGTCTTACATGGTGGCAGACAAGAGAAGAGAGCTTGTGCAGGGACACTCCCCTTTTTAAAACAATTAAATATCATGAGACTTATTCACTATCACAAGAACAGCATAGGAAAGACCTGCCCCCAGGATTCAATCACCTCCCACTGGGTCCCTCCCACAACACATGAGAATTCAAGATAAGATTTGGGTGGGGACACACCCAAACCATATCAATACACCATCTTCTGTTGTTTGGAAAACAAAAGCTAGCAACCAAAGGCAAGGCATTTTGGAAAGATACACAGACCTACCTTTAGCAATTTCTGAGTGCAGTGGATACTCTCAAGTAGAAGTTGGTCAGCCCCAGGCTTCCTGGCTTTCCTGCTGAATCTGGATATTGGTTAAAACTGAGTATTGGTAGTTACCAGCTAATACTTATTAAGTGCTATCAAAGAAACAGATCAGGACTTAGTAAGGAGAGACTTATTCAAAAGGATTCTTGCAAGGGAGGGAATGGGACTATTGCAGTAGAAAGAATGCCTTCATCATAAGGTTTGGAAGTGTCTCAAAATCAAGCTGAAAAAGTTTTGTTTAATAGGATGAAGGAGGTGGTAAGTAGAGATTAGCAGAATCTTTAGGGAAAACTGGGCAAGCCAGGGGAAATGATCCATGGAGTTGGACTGGAAAAGTTGGGCTAACTGTACTCAGTTGACTCCCAGGAGAAACTGACTGGGAACACGACAGGGTCAAGACAAAGCAGAGGGCAAGAAATGAGCAACTGTGAGTGCCTTGCCAGGGTTTACTAAGTGGCAAGCATAGGTTAAAATTCCCATGAAGAAGGTGCTATTATTTTCCCCATCTTTGCAGAGGAAAAACAGACTCTGAATGGTTAAGTGTGACATTAAATAATTCAAACTTAAAACTGCTTTGAATTATTTTGAGCCTTGAGAGAAATGTGGCTATATAGCCTGGGTCATGCAGCATGCAGCTGCAACCTCTGCTTCCCCAGTTATAGATTAACTCTCTTTCTTATTCTTGTAGATCAGTGGTCCCCAACATTTTTGAGACCAGGGACCAGTTTCATGGAAGACAATTTTTCCATGGATGGGGCCAGTGTGGGAGGGTGGTTTCAGGATGATTCAACCACATTACATTTAGTGTGTACTTTATTTCTATTATTACATTGTAATATATAATGAAAAATGATACTAATACAACTCACCATAATGCAGAATCAGTGCAAGCCCTGGGCTTATTTTCTTGCAACTATACAGTCCCATCTGGGGTTTTTAGGAGACAGTGACAGATCATTGGGCATTAGATTCTCAGAAGGAGCATGCAACCTAGATCCCTGGCATGTACAGTTCACAATAGGGTTTGTGCTCCTATGAGAATCTAATGCCATCGCTGATCTGACAGGAGGTGGAGCTCAGGTGGTAATGCAAGTGATGGGGAGTGGCTATAAATACAGATGAAGCTTCTCTGGCTCACCTTCTACTGTGCAGCCCAGTTCCTAACAGGCCAAAAACTGGTAAAGGTCTGTGGCCTGGGGGTGGGTGTTGGGGACCCCTGCTGTAGATGATTAGGAAAGACTGAAAGACACCAGAGATAAGACCCCCTGGAGTCCATTCCTCCTCCGTAGGGAATGTTAAAGCAATCTTTCTTGGGATGCAGCAAACTGTAACCAATCAAATTACTGTAACATATGTATTGGCCTTGAGCGGAAATATGTTTCAACTCTTAAGTTTCTCTGCTTCTGGCTGTATAAGTTAAAACTTAACTTCTTTGCTTTGGGAAGTTAACTTTCCTGCACTGATTCCATTCTTTGGCAGTCTATGTTACATGGGTAGCTATGCTCATGCTTTGCTCTCAAATAAGCTCTCTACTTAATCCTATTTTCTGAATCTGATTATTTAAGATTGACACAAGCAATTTTTTCAGAGTCACACAGGTGGTAAAATTCATGTAGACTCTTATTACCCAAAAGAGACATAATCAGAAATATATTTTAATGTAATGTGTGGTAGCTGGACCTTTTCTTTAACCCCATTCTCTGTGTAATGTTCAACACATGTTTGGGGGGTAAATTTGTGAATAGGTGTTGGGAGGGTTATAATCTATAAATCCATCTCCCACCCCACTTAATCTCACTGAGTCCTTTGATAACTGGCATGCAATTAATATTTTTGCTGTCCTTTTAAATCTATATGTCATTTTAAATCTATATGCCTTTCTTGTGAGCTTCTCCAGGGAGGTAGGAGGGGGGTAAAGAACCCTTCCCAGTCTATCATTGTTGGACATTTGGGTTGGTTCCAAGTCTTTGCTATTGTGAAGAGTGCTGCAATAAACATACATGTGCATGTGTCTTTATAGCAGCATGATTTATCGTCCTTTGGGTATATACCCAGTAATGGGATGGCTGGGTCAAATGGTATTTCTAGTTCTAGATCCCTGAGGAATCGCCACACTGACTTCCACAATGGTTGAACTAGTTTACAGTCCCACCAACAGTGTAAAAGTGTTCCTATTTCTCCACATCCTCTCCAGCACCTGTTATTTCCTGACTTTTTAATGATGGCCATTCTAACTGGTGTGAGATGGTATCTCATTGTGGTTTTGATTGGCATTTCTCTGATGGCCAGTGATGGTGAGCATTTTTTCATGTGTTTTTTGGCTGCATAAATGTCTTCTTTTGAGAAGTGTCTGTTCATGTCCTTTGCCCATTTTTGATGGGGTTGTTTGGTTTTTTCTTGTAAATTTGTTTGAGTTCATTGTAGATTCTGGATATTAGCCCTTTGTCAGAAGAGTAGGTTGCGAAAATTTTCTCCCATTTTGTAGGTTGCCTGTTCACTCTGATGGTAGTTTCTTTTGCTGTGCAGAAGTGTCCAACAATGATAGACTGGATTAAGAAAATGTGGCATATATACACCACGGAATACTATGCAGCCATAAAAAATGATGAGTTCATGTCCCTTGTAGGGACATGGATGAAATTGGAAATCATCATTCTCAATAAACTATCGCAAGAACAAAAAACCAAACACCGAATGTTCTCACTCATAGGTGGGAATTGAACAATGAGAACACATGGACACAGGAAGGGGAACATCACACTCTGGGGACTGTTGTGGGGTGGGGGGAAGGGGAAGGGATAGCATTAGGAGATATACCTAATGCTAAATGACCAGTTAATGGGTGCAGCACACCAGCATGGCACATGTATACATATGTAACTAACCTGCACATTGTGCACGTGTACCCTAAAACTTAAAGTATAATAATAATAAAATAAAAAAAGAAAAAAGAAAAAAAAAGAACACTTCCCTGCCAGGTCCACCCTGTAAAGGACTGTGTACCCAGCCAGTGAATGTCCCAACCGTGTGGTGTCAGCTGCTGACTTCTATACTCTTGATGGGCACTTTAAAATCTTGATGTGCTTATCTTCATGGCCAGCCACCTGTTTCACTGCCAACACCACTGGGAGCTCCTCAGAGAGGCATCTGCATCCTTCCTTGTCCTGCGGGTAGGCTGACCTCTAGGTCAGTAGGCCTGTATTAGTCCGTTTTTATGCTGCTGATAAAGACATACCTGAGACTGAGCAATTTACAAAAGAAAAAGGTTTAATGGACTCACAGTTCCATGTTGCTGGGGAGGCCTCACAATCATGGTGGAAGGTGAAAGGCACATCTCCTGTGGTGGCAGAAAAGAGAAGAGAGCTTGTGCAGGGAAACTCTCCTTTATAAAACCATCAGATCACATGAGATTTATTCACTATCATGAGAATAGCACAGGAAAGACCTGCCCCCTATGATTCAATTACCTCTCACTGGGTCCCTCCCACAACACATGGGAATTGTGGGAGCAACAAGTCAAGATGAGATTTGGGTGGGGACATAGCCAAGCTGTGTCACCACCCAAATCTCATCTTGAATTGTACTCCCATAATTCCCACATGTTGTGGGAGGGACCCAGTGGGAGAGAATTTAATCGTAGGGGTGGTTTCCCCATACTGTTCTCATGGCACTGAATAAGTGTCATGAGATCTGATGGTTTTATCAGGGGTTTCTACTTTTGCATCTTCATTTTCTCTTGCCTCTGCCATGTAAGAAGTGCCTTTCACCTCCTACCATGATTCTGAGGCCTCCCCAGCCATGTGTAACTGTAATTCCAATTAAACCTCTTTTTCTTCCCAGTGTCAGGTATGTCTATATCAGCAGTGTGAAAACAAACTAATCCAGGTGGGGACACAGCCAAACAATATCAAGACCCTAGCAGTCTCTCAATTCTTTCAATAACCACTTGGTTTATGACAGTGAAACTGAGCACACCTCTCCTCATCAAGGTGCAGTAAGTAAAAACCTCTGTGCAGGTGCCAGTTAGAATGAAATTAGATCCAGGACTGATACAGACACAAAACCCCAACTCTGGTTCTTGAAAGTCTCCATCCCAGAGAAGGACAATATCCTCAAGCAAGTAAATCAGAATGATAAAGTCTTATCCCTTAGGCCCTCCCAAAAATAATCTCACATTTGGAAGGGCATTGTTCACCAGCTACCTTTACACAATGTCTAGCACCTTCCGAGTTTCTGTCTGCACAAATGCCCCATGGAAGCTTCCTGGAGTTAGACCTCTTCACAGGGTGCCTTTCCTCAGCAAGATCAGGCAGCTAAATATAAATGAGGTCTCAGAGACCCTGGATCACAGACAGATACAAATCAATCTGAACTCTGGTTGGACTGATAAATAGGAATGTTAATTATATATTTTTTAATTTATTTTGAGATGGAGTCTCACTCTGTTGCCCAGGGTGGAGTGCAGTGGTGCCATCTCAGCTCACTGCAACCTCCACCTCCAGGATTCAAGCGATTCTCCTGACTCGCCTCCTGAGTAGCTGAGATTACAGGCACCCACTACCACGCCCAGCTAAATTTTTTTTTGTATTTTTAATAGAGACGGGGTTTCACCATGTTTACCAGGCTGGCCTCGAACTCCCGACCTTCAGCGATCCACCCGCCTTGGCCTCCCAAAGTGCTGGGATTACAGGTGTGAGCCACCACACCTAGCCCAGGAATGTTAATTTTACCAGCTCTAACTAAACTATAAAGTCCCTGAGGATAAGACCAGATCTACCTTGCTCACTACTGTGTCAACAGCACCTCTGGATGTGCCCAGCACACCACTAGCAATTAGTAGGAGTTTGTTAAATAAATAAAATAATGAAGGAATGAATGCATCCTGCCTCATTAGGCTTCTGTGAATATCAAACAAGATCATGTATAACTTATAAACTACACTTCTCTGCAAATAACAGCTAAAAATAAATTAGCTGTTATTGTTACTCTCAGAGGTCTCTACTGAAGGCATGGTTTATCACCACAATTAAAATAAACCATATCTATTACAGAAATCATTCCCCAGAAAGAGTATATTTTTCTCAAATGATAAAAATTGAAGAAATTTCTTATTTTGAAAGGTTCAATATTTAAGTCACTTGCATACAGTAATAAATAAGCACATGTTATATTAAAGACATAAATACTATGTACAAAAAAATTAACATTAAAATTAAAAGCATTTTCAATCTTTAGAATCAGTATGGAGAAATAAAGATGATAAATGTCATGAATAAAAAACTGGCCATAATTCTTCTCTCCTAAACAAACACATACATAAACACACCCCACACACCAGTCAAAATAAGAAATTCTGCAAGCCATTGTTATATGCTACGAGCTGGGAAGCTAAATTGTTCTTTCAGAATGGAGAGAGAGATTACTAGAAGCAGCAAATAATGGCTACAATTAGCCATCTTTTAGGAGTGCAAACGGGTTATTGGGGAAAAAAAAAAAAAAAAAGGAGGGGAATTAGCCATGTCCAGGAACCTCCCCAGAAACAAGCCATTCTACAGTGTGATGCAGAGAAAATTGACTGATGACTTGGGGTGTCCAGAAGTAGCCAATGTGAAATGTAACTAAAGTAAATTTAGCTGTCATCATAACTATGACACATAGGAAGTAAAGGACCCTGAAACCGCAGGTTTCTCTAAGTTGTAAGAAATGATATCACAAAAAGGAGAGTTGCGGCTTAGAATTTGTCAGCATTAAGCTGCACAGTTTCAGAAAGGAAAACTTTGTGCCAGATGGTCATTAGGTAGGTGATGCTACCATAAAGTAGAGAAAAAAAACCCTCAAGCAGCCAACAGAATCCTCCACCAAAACATGCACTGATTCCATGCTCAGCAAGTGACTCTCTTGTGGCTAATTTCCTTCCCCAGATTCCTTGACACTGGGAGAGTTCCCTAGATCTTTCTTCCTTCCTGTAATGAAGGGTTTTTTCCTAGGGCTGATGCTTCTTGTGTAGCAGGCAATATTATCACATTCACACTCTCCTTCCTGGACAGACCACATGGCCAGCGCCTGGAAACCAAGGAACAGAGAGGCCACTTGTTGACATACAGCCAGACACTCAAGAGCAATTCATGGCTCTTTCCTTTACTTTCCGGAAGGAGAATGTCTCCTCTCCACATTCATCCTGCCCCAGCTGGTCTAGGACTAAGATCTGGAATTGTTCCCAGATCAAAGGGGTTGGTTATTGTGTGCTCAGGAGGGGGAGGTTGTTGTGTGTTCTCCCCACTTCTAACCACTTGCCAGAGCTCTGACAAACACTCTATTCTGCCTCCTCCCTTGGCAGCCCAGCCTTGCTGAGATCTCAGGCTGAGGACAGCCTCTATTCACAGCAAATGTAGATTTCTCTCTGCTAGACAATTATTTAAGACGCATTTTCCTTTAATTACAACAATTTCTAATTTCTGGCATATATTCTTTAAACCATAGCAGTAGGCATTTTCAAGTTGTAGGCAATCCCGAACTTACATGGATTGAGTTCTCAAACTTTGGGAGTAAGTTATTTGAAATGAGACAGAAGCACCTTTTAACTTCAGAGGTGTCCAACAGAGAAAGGACTCTGTCTTCAGAGACAAAGGACTTCCTGTCACCAGAAGAATGAGCAACCACTCAACAATGGGTTGCCCAGATTCCTGCAGTGGTATTAGCAGAACTTGAAGCAAGGCAGGACAGAAGAGATGGCACCTGCATATGTGCAAATCCTTGAAGACAGAAAAGTTTTAAGTCCTTCTTTCTGTCTTACAGGGATTCCTAGAGAAACAGCATCTTTTCCTCTCTATTCTCCTAAGGGAAGAAGCCTTATTACAACAAAATCCAAACCTTCAAAGTTAGCATTTAGGAAAAAAATTAAAACTCACAATGGAGAGGGTTAACTGACCTATGGGATTGATCCTAATTTCTGAGTCCTCTTCCTCCATGACCTTAGCCACCGGCAGGAGCAGGTTGCTCCCTAGAGGGATGTTTCCCCACTACTGGCTGGGTTAGCTTGCCATGGTTACCTTCTACAAGCTGAGATAAGCTAGATCATTCAAAGAGAACACAGGTGGTATGGGACCTGCCCAGTTTACCAAGTGCAGATTTCTGATTCTACCACATTTAATCTCCCCTAGGTCTAGCAAGTCCTTTTCTAGTCTACCTACTAAGTAAGCTTTCACCAGAATAGCCATGAAGTGAACAGCTTTGGGCTCCCCTAGATATTCCCCTCCCCTGCCAGGTGTGTATCTGCCCATGATGCTTATTAGTTTGTTAGGGCTCC
Source organism: Pan troglodytes (assembly GCF_028858775.2). Classification (NCBI taxonomy): domain Eukaryota; kingdom Metazoa; phylum Chordata; class Mammalia; order Primates; family Hominidae; genus Pan; species Pan troglodytes. The sequence continues at coordinate 106,391,286 of NC_072412.2, read as the reverse complement.
CATAAAAAAGTACCACAGATGGGGTGGCTTGAAAATTGAAATGTTTGTCTCATAGTTTTGGAGACTGGAAATCTGAGATCAAGATATCATCAGGGGTGGTTCCTTCTGAAAACCATGAGAAAAGAATCTGTTCCAGGTCTTGGCTTGGAGATGCCATCTTCTCCCTGTGTTTTGACATCATCTTCCCTCTGTACATGTCTGCATCCAAATTTCCTCTTTTTATAAAGACACCAGTCATATTAGGTTAGGGTCCACTCTCATGACCTCATTTTAACTTAATTATCTCTGTAAAGGCTCTATCTCCAGAGACAGTCACATTCTGAAAGAGGGTTAAGACTTTGTCTTAGCCCGTTCTCTGTTGCTGTAACAGAATACCTGAAACTGGGTCATTTAAAAAGAAAAGAGGTTTATTTTGGCTAACGGCTCTGGAGGCTGGTAAGTCCAAGATCAGGCAGCTGCCTCTGGTTGGCTTCTGGTGAGGGCCTTGTGTTCACCAGAAATGTGGCACAGAAGCAGAACAGGAATCAGGCACATGCCTGAAAGGGCAAAACATGAGGGGCAGCTTCACTTTATAACAACCCACTCTCACAGTAACTAATCCTGTCCTTCAAAAGCAAGAACACACTCACTCCCACAAGCATTAACCCAGTCCCACAAGCATTAACCCAGTCCCACAAGAGTGGTATTAATCCATCTTTCAACCTAATCACCTCAAAAAGGCCCCATCTCCCAACACCACACCAGGGGCCAAATTTACAATACATGAATTCTGAAGGATACACTCAAACTATAGCAGACTTTAGCACATGAATTTGGAAGAGACACACTTCAACCCATAACAATGCTGAACCTAGGAGCCCCATCCTGGACTTCCTGACACATTCACACCTGGTAGAAAGAAAGGAAAACACAAAAGAGTGGTTTTCTCTCTGCAGCCTACTGATGGTACACCATCCTTTCTAGTCACTGGGTGAGGAGAATACAGGCTTTTCCTCAGGACAACTTTTTACAATTAAATAGCCATGCTCTCCACACGTTAGCAAGTCCAACAGCGCAGCCAGAGCCTTCATAAGGCAAGAATTTTTTATCTAAGTCAGCAAGAGAAGGAGATCCTCTTTTCCCCCAAAATAACCCACTAACCAAATAAGTCACATAAACACAAACCCCTTTCAACCAAAACTAAAAAACTAACTAAATAAAAACTGAGACCTTAATTCAATGATGGAAATAGAAAGCTATCACGTGAATAGACGGTAACCTTTAATACCCAACTTGTTATTGATAACCTTGTCTCGCCCACTTATTGAGCTGGAAATTGTTGAGAGAAAAATATTGACAGGTTATAGACAACACAGGCATCACAGGCTCATGGCCATGGAACGGAGTTTAGACATCACACAGTTTAAGTCCTACATTCATACCTCACCCTAAACAGCTGTTGCTTAATGCGACTTGTTGTTGTTGTTGTTTTTGTTAATGTAGAGATTGTTGTTTTTTAAGACTCATCTCCTTCCTGGAAAGATAAGTGCAAACCCAAAATTAGATACAGTTTCAACTTTTTCCTTTAACATTATTGACATATTTCTCGATGTATTTCAGCCAACATGCAACAAGAAATTTTCTCTCTTAACAACTGTCTTTGAATGTTCCCCTCATTTCTACCAGATTTCTGTCTCTGAAGGCTGAACCACAAGAATAAAACTTCCTCTAAAGATGGAAAGGCCAAAAGAGACTCAGAAAATCCCAGAGACAAGCAGGAAATATTCACAGTTTAAAGCAGGAGATAAGTGCAGGTTCCTGTTTAGAAGGTAGGGTCAGGTCTGATTCAACTAAGCAGTTATGTTTTCATCTGCCTGGATTATTGGAGTCTGCTGAGTGTTTCATTTGAATATATGTACTGAAAAAATACACATACATACTGAATATATATATATGTGTGTGTATATATATATATATACACACACACACACACATTGAATATATATACTGGATATATATTTATATACTCTTCCCAGTGGATGGAAAAAGTTTTAAGGAAATCTGAATAGTCCAAGTCATGTTATAGAGTCACTTAATTTCATATTGTTTGATCACCAAAACATCAAATCAGATGCAGACGAGAGAATACTACTACCTAGGAAGAAAAAAACACAGCTAGTCCACAGAGACTAGCACAAAGCACAGAAAAGAGACTTCTGCGCTAGGCCCAGGCATGAGGATTCAGCCAAGAGACCAGAACAGCCATCATAAGACCCACAACTTCCCATTTATTTATATGCTCAATAACTGTAGGTGCTCAGAATCAAATTAGAATTATCCCTGGCTGTAACCAAACCAGGTGTGTGGATTTTGTTTTTGTTTTTAAATTTAAATTTTTTTAATAGAGACAGGGTCTCACTACATTGCCCAGGTTGGTCTCGAACTCCTAGACTCAAGCGATTCACCTGCCTCAGCCTCTCAAAGTGCTGGGATTACAGACATGAGCCACTGCACCTGGTCCCAAACCAGGTATCTGAACATGTATTTAAACATAAACAATGTAGGGATCTAGTTATTCACTCTGTAAAAGAATTATTTGCTTTAAACACAAGTACAAAATAATACAACATCACTTTCAGGCTGACCGGGGAGGCATAACGTGAATCTAATCATGAGGAAACATCAGACAGACACAAAATGAGGAACATTCTAATGAAAAGAAGCGGGGGGGGGATATCTTTAAAAATATCAATATCATGAAAGATAACAGTTTCACATTAAAGGAGATTAATGACAAGATAACTAAATGTATATATAATTCTGGACTGACAGGTACTGAAAGAAATAAGAAAATTCTATAGAATTTATTAGGTCAACTGAGAAAATCAAAATATGAATGGGGGATTACATACAAGTATCTTGTCAATGTTAAATTTCCTCAAATTGATAAACTTACAGTGGTTATAAGAGGAGTCCTATGTATCATAGATCTAAATGTAAGCTAAAACTATAAAACCCTTAGAAGAAATCTTCATAAACTTAGATTAGACAATGGTTTCTTAGATATGACACCAAAAAGCACAAGTGACAGAAGAAAAAAAGAGTACATTGGAGTTGATCAAAATGTAAAACTTTTGTGCTTCAAAAAATACCACCAAGAAAGTGAAAATTCAACCCACAGAGTAGGAGAAAATATTGGCAGGCTGGGCATGGTGGCTTACAGCTGTAATCCCAGCACTTTGGGAGGTCAAGGTAGGCAGATTGCTTGAGCAAACAAAATTAATGCAAAAATTAGCCAGGTATGGTGGTGCAGGCCTGTAGTCCCAGCTACTCAGGAGGCTGAGGTGGGAGGATCACCTAAGCCCAGGGAGGCTGAGGCTACAGTGAACCATGATCACACCACTGCACTCCAGCCTGGGTGACAGAGTGAGAACCTGTCTTAAAGAAAATAAAAGAAAAGAAAATATTTGAAAATCATGTATCAGATAAGGGATTTGTATTCCAAAAACATAAAGCACTCTTATACATAACTCATCAATAAAAAGAAAAATAACCTAATTTTAAAACAACATATAATTTGATTAGACATCTTTCCAAAAAAGATAGTAAATGGCCAGTAAGTACATGAAGAGATGCTCAACATCATTCGCCATCATAAAAATGAAAATCAAAACCACCCTGAGAGGCCAGGCACAGTGGCTCACGCCTGTAATCCCAGCACTTTGAGAGGTTGAGGTAGACAGATTGCCTGAGCCCAGGAGTTTGAGACCAGCCTGGGCATCATGGTGAAACCTCATCTCTACCAAAAATACAAAAATTTAGCCAGACATGGTGGCGTGCACCTGTGGTCCCAGCTACTTTGGAGGCTGAGGTGGGAGGACCACTTGAGCCCCCAGAAGCACAGGTTGCAGTGAGCTGAGATCACACCGCTGTACTCCAACATGGGTGACAGAGCAAGACCCCATCTCAAAACAAAACACATTGAGAAACCACTTCACAGTCACTAGGAAGGCTATAATAAAAAAGATGGACAATACCAAAGTGTTAGAAAGGATGTGGGGAAATTGAAGAATTGATGTGGCTGCTTGGAAAATTAGCAGTTCTTCAGATAGGTAAGCATACAGTTACCATATGGCCCAGGAATGCCACTCCTAGGTATGTAGGTATGTACCCAAGAGAATGGAGAATGTACGTCCACACAAAAGCAGTGTGCAAATGTCCAGAGCAGCATCACACTCAGTAAGCAGAGACAAGCCAAATGTCCATTACCTGATGAATGGATAAATCAAATGGGGTAGATCTGTACAATAGAATATTACCCAGCCATGAAAAGAATGAAGTACTGATATGGGCTACAACATGGGTGAATCTCAAAATCAAAGACACAAAATACCATATAAGCCCAGGTGAGGTGGCTCACACCTGTAATCCCAGCACTTTGGGAGGCCGAACGTGCAGATTGCTTGAGTTCGGGAGTTCGAGACCATCCTGGCCAACATGGTGAAACTTCATCTCTACTAAAAATATAAAAATTAGCCAGGCATGGTGGCATGGTGGTGCATGCCTGTAATCTCAGCTACCCAGGAGGCTTCACCATGGATGTTAGCCCTGGACTTTCGGAGAGTCTCTCAAAGTTGCTGGCCAGCCTCAAAGCAAATACAGATCCAAAAATAAGTGCTTTGGAAATGTAATCTTTTGGGAACTCTTAATTGTATGCTGGTTAATAAGTTGGCCTAAAATATCTTCTCACTACGGCTAAATGGTCATATTGAAAGGAAATGTTACAACGAAATGTTTTTGGAGCATATAATTTTAATGCATATTTTATGTCACTCCATTCCAGCTTACAATGATGTAATTCTCAGAAGATAGAAAGCAGATACTATATTCCTCCTTTGTCTTTGGATCACCAATGTGATGGCATCTTTATGAATATTTATATCTTTCCAAATTCCACCTGACTGCCATGAAATACAAACAATTCAGCTTTGAATCAAGCTGCAAAGACTAGGTAACTTGACATTGATATAGAACCACGACAAAGTCCAAGTATCAGACATCATAGTTTGCCTGTCTTTTCTGATCTGAAAACCAGGGAATATCATGAGTATAAAGATTGTTTCACCTTCCCCAAGTTGGAGGTTTGGAACATGGGAAATATGGACAGAATAGGAGAAGGTAACTAGAGCAGAGATCAACAAAGCACAACTTGGACAGCCAAAGCCTGCCCGCAGCCTGCTTCTGTACAGGTTTTGACATGTTTAACCATCATAAATGAACAAGTAATATACCACAGAGACTGTCTAGGGACAGCCAAGCCTACAATATCTGCTATCTGGCTCTTTACAGAGGAAGACTCAACCCCTGAACTAGAGTGTCACAGAATAAAGGTGTAACCCAAATTCCCTCTGCTACAGATAAAGTTGATGCCACTCACATTTCCAAAGTGAAAAATGGAATCAACTCACCTAAACAGATGGGATAAAAGGACTCCCAGGAGATAGGTATGTATAATAGTCATTAGCTATTGATACTCTGTGTCATATTGACAGTTGGTAAATTGCACATAAAAAGATGTTATAGAGGGGAGGGGAATCTCCCCCACCACACCCCACCAAGAGACATCATATTCCTCCCTCATCCTAGTTGTGGCAATCCTGTGGCCACTCAAGAAAATAGTCCCTTGTCACCTGACTGTTTCCTTTTCTGCAAGCAGATGTCTCAGATGGAAGGAACACTCTCAATGCTTTAGTAAAATCCCTGGCCTTTTGGGATTCTCCAAACACCATGACAGTTAGCTCCACAGCCATTTGTCTACTTAAGTGCTCTGATCTGAAAGGAAAATAAAACATCTCTTGTCTCCCCAAAGGCCAAAAGACTAAATCCTGGTATAGACACCTAGGTTAACTCCAAAGGTGCCTGGGATACTGGAGATTTATCTTCTTAGATGTAAGGTGTAAAAGCCTAGTCAGTTGGGGCTACCACATACCTGAGGAGATTTTATTTACATGGCAAAGGCTGGAGTTAGGATTTCTGCCCTTTATGTTTCCAAAGAGAGCCTTTCAGAAGGCAAGAGGAGTGGCTGCCTCCTTCCCTTTGTAAGCAGAGCAAATAGTTTTTCCTACCCCCTCACCTAGGGAATGTCCACTACTTACACGGGGAAAATTCCCACTGTCTCTTATGTATCACCCAGGGGTAAGCACTGGGGCAAGGGGGTGACATGTTTATTATTTACTGAGCTGTAATAAGAAATCTTGTCTCTGATCCATAATGCCTCATGTTGTATTCAGGATAAAATTAATAAAGATGAAGATTAGAAACTCAACTGATGCTGAGGCAGGTGGATCACCTGAGGTCAGGAGTTCAAGACTAGCCCAGCCAACATGGTGAAACCTCGTCTCTACTCAAAATACAAAAATCAGCTGGGCATGATGGCACACGCCTGTAATTCCAGCTACTCGAGAGGCTGAGGCAGGAAATCACTTGAACCCAGGAGGTGGAGGCTGCAGTGAGCCGAGATCGTGCCATTACACTCCGGCCTGCGTGACAGTAAGACTCTGTCTACAAAAAAAAAAAAAGAAAGAAAAAAAGAAAAAGAAACCCAACTGACACCTTTTAACTGTCTCTGTTTCAGTTATTTTATTCAATTTCCAATATAATGAGTCCAAAAAGGACCAAGTTTCTGCCCTTACTACTAACTTTGATATTTACTCAGTGAAAAAGCCCAAAGCAAAGATGGTTTGGTGAAACATCATAAATCTAAAGTTCCCTATCCCATTGTAAAGAATCTTTATTCCCCTCTAGGTTTCCAAGGAGATTTATAACATAAAGATTAATACAATACCAATAATCTTGACAGCAATAGGGTTTTTTTTTTATTTGTTGCTTAAATATGAGCATTATGGTATGTTCCAGGCCTTCCCAGTCTGCTGGGAAGGGCCAAAGCTATTGAAAAATATAAAAATAGTGACACGGGAATCTGGAGGCTAAACTTCCACTGGAAAAATGTCCTCACCTAGGGATTTTTAAATGCTCCTTTAGTTTTATTTTCAAATAATGCTTTCCTTTCTCTGAGGAAAATTAGAAACCAAGAGTAAGTAAATAATTACAGAAATATTATCTAAATATTCTTTGCGTCTCTCCAGAAAAAAAAAAAAAGGACTACAAAACACAAAACAGTAGGTTTTTGGTATTGGTATGAAAGGCCATGAGGGCAGCAATGAAGATTCTCATGTGTTTTCTCAAACTGATGCTATCTTTGGGTCCTATTAGGTTCTTTAAGCCAAAGGCCATTGGGAGCCAAAACCCATAGTCCCAGCCTGTGCTCAGCCACCTCCAACTCTTCAAAGTAGACACACGAAAGCATTTTCTTTATTCCAAAGATAACGAGGATCTTTCTGAAACTGAGATGAGGTCTTCCTGAACCTTTGGCTGTATTAATAACCACTAAGACTTTTGGGGTGCCGGCTCTGTGCCAAGCCTTCTAAGCTATGATATTTCTAATCCTCCTAACAACTGGCTGAGATAGTTATTATCATTCTTATTTTATAGAGGAGAAAACTGGGGATAAATAACTATTATTGATGAGTAAGAGCATGAGCTAAGATTGGGATAAGTGGCCTAAATCCATACTTTTTCCTCCATATCCCTTTTGTTTGGAAGTTTTATGGTTAGAATACCACCTAGCCAAACCAGGTGAGGCTTACTGGCTTCTTGTTTATGTTTGATTGTTTAGGATATTTAATTTTTAGGATATTTAATTGGTGATGCATCTATAATATAATACAGCCATTCAAAACTTGGGGGATCTAACATAGAATGAAACTTACATTATGACAAAGCAACACTGAGCAGCAGCAATAGTGGGGCAATAAATGGTGGTAGGTCAGTTGCACAGCCAGATGGGGAAAAGTGAATCTGTTCCTCTACCTCGCCCCATATAGAAAAAACCTTCACAGGTGGATCTATATGTGAAAAGCAAAACATTACATTTGTAAAAGATAACATAGAAAAGTATATTTATTGCTTTGAGGTAGGAAAACTTTTTTTTAAACAGGACACAAAATGTTCTAACTAAAATAAAAGAATTATACTTGATTAATAGAATTAATAAATCTCAATTAATTCTGATCCATTTTTATTAATCAATTAATAAGAATTAATAAGACATTGCAAAGCACAAATTCTTAAATGAGTTGAATAGGCTTTTCACAACAGGATATTTAAGTGGCCAATAAACATACAAAACGAAGTTTAAATTTCTTAATCGTAGCATAAATAAATAAAATACTGGCAAACCAAATCCAGCAGCACATCAAAAAGCTTATCCACCATGATCAAGTGGGCTTCATCCCTGGGATGCAAGGCTGGTTCAACATACAAAAATCAATAAATGTAATCCAGCATATAAACAGAACCAAAGACAAAAACCAAATGATTATCTCAATAGATGCAGAAAAGGCCTTTGACAAAATTCAACAGCCCTTCATGCTAAAAAACTCTCAATAAATTAGGTATTGATGGGACGTATCTCAAAATAATAAGAGCTATTTATGACAAACCCACAGCCAATATCATACTGAATGGGCAAAAACTGGAAGCATTCCCTTTGAAAACTGGCACAAGACAGGGATGCCCTCCCTCACCACTCCTATTCAACATAATGTTGGAAGTTCTGGCCAGGGCAATCAGGCAGGAGAAAGAAATAAAGGGTATTCAATTAGGACAAGAGGACATCAAATTGTCCCTGTTTGCAGATGACATGATTGTATATCTAGAAAACCCCATTGTCTCAGCCCAAAATCTCCTTAAGCTGATAAGCAACTTCAGCAAAGTCTCAGGATACAAAATCAATGTGCAAAAATCACAAGCACTCTTATACACCAATAACAGACAGAGAACCAAATTACAAGTGGACTCCCGTTCACAACTGCTTCAAAGAGAATAAAATACCTAGGAATCCAACTTACAAGGGATGTGAAGGACCTCTTCAAGGAGAACTACAAACCACTGCTCAAGGAAATAAAAGAGGACACAAACAAATGGAAGAACATTCCATGCTCATGGATAGGAAGAATCAATATCGTGAAAATGGCCATACTGCCCAAGGTAATTTATAGATTCAATGCCATCCCCATCAAGCTACCAATGACTTTCTTCACAGAATTGGAAAAAACTACTTTAAAGTTCATATGGAACCAAAAAGAGCCCACATTGCCAAGTCAATCCTAAGCCAAAAGAACAAAGCTGGAGGCATCATGCTACCTGACTTCAAACTATACTACAAGGCTATAGTAACCAAAACAGCATGGTACTGGTACCAAAACAGAGATATAGACAAATGGAACAGAACAGAGCCCTCAGAAATAATACCTCACATCTGCAAATATCTGATCTTTGACAAACCTGACAAAAACAAGAAATGGGGAAAGGATTCCCTATTTAACAAATGGTGCTGGGAAAACTGGCTAGCCATATGCAGAAAGCTGAAACTGGATCCCTTCCTTACACCTTATACAAAAATTAATTCAAGATGGATTAAAGACTTACATGTTAGTCCTAAAACCACAAAAACCCTATGAATAAACCTAGGCAATACCACTCAGGACATAGGCACGGGCAAAGACTTCATGTCTAAAACACCAAAAGCAATGGCAACAAAAGCCAAAATTGACAAATGGGATCTAATTAAGCTAAAGAGCTTCTGCACAGCAGAAGAAACTACCAACAGAGTGAACAGGCAACCTACAGAATGGGAGAAAACTTTTGCAATCTACTCATCTGACAAAGGGCTAATATCCAGAATCTACAAAGAACTCAAACAAATTTATAAGAAAAAAACAACCCCATCAACAAGTGGGTGAAGGATATGAACAGACATTTCTCAAAAGAAGACATTTATGCAGCCAACAGACACATGAGAAAACGCTCATCATCACTGGCCATCAGAGAAATAGAAATCAAAACCACAATGAGATATCATCTCACACCAGTTAGAATGGTGATCATTAAAAAGTCAGGAAACAACAGGTGCTGGAGAGATGTGGAGAAATAGGAACACTTTTACACTGTTGGTGGGACTGTAAACTACTTCAACCATTGTGGAAGACAGTGTAGCGATTCCTCAGGGATCCAGAACTAGAAATACCATTTGACCCGGCCATCCCATTACTGGGTATATACCCAAAGGAATATAAATCATGCTGCTATAGAGACACATGCACACGTATGTTTACTGTGGCACTACTCACTATAGCAAAGACTTGGAACCAACCCAAATGTCCAACAGTGATAGACTGGATTAAGAAAATGTGGCACATATACACCATGGAATACTATGCAGCCATAAAAAATGATGGCTTCATGTCCTTTGTAGGGACATGGATGAAGCTGGAAACCATCATTCTCAGCAAACTATCGCAAGGACAGAAAACCAAACTTCGCATGTTCTCACTTATAGGTGGGAATAGAACAATGAGAACACTTGGACACAGGAAGGGGAACATCACACACCGGGGCCTTTTGTGGGGTGGGGAAGGGGGGAGGGATAGCATTAGGAGATATACCTAATGTAAATGACGAGTTAATGGGTGCAGCACACCAACATGGCACATGTAGACATATGTAACAAACCTGCACATTGTGCACATGTACCCTAGAACTTAAAGTATAATAAAAATATATATATAAAATATATATAATAAATACATATATAAATATATATACAAAAAGAAAAATGTTAATGTCCAGCAATGGTGAACCTTTGCATATGACACAACAATTCCACTTCTAAGATCTGTCCCATAGAAATACATAAGAACTACAAAAGACATATACAAGAATGTTAGGTACATATACTCAAAACACTCAGATTTGAATACTCAGAGCCAAAACTGGAAACCACCCAAGTGTCTGCCAATAGTAGAATTTGGAAGTAAATTTTGGTATATTAGTTCAATGGACTATTATACAGCTCTGAAAATGAATGAACTACATACAACATAACAAGCTCATAAACAATCTTAAACAAAAACCAATAATATAATTTAATAGTATATCATTTTATTCATGCAAAGTTCAAAAACAAGCCAGAAAAAAAAATTTGTGGCATTGAAACCAGGATTTTGGTTACTTATAGAGAAGAAGATAAAGGTAGACTAGGAGAGGGCTTCTAGGGTACTAGGACGGTTCTGTTTCTTGATTTGGGTAAGGTGGTGTTGTGATTTACACACATATATATATTGGTTTTCATCCACAGTTCCTGGCTCATAACTCATATAGCCCTTGTTAACAGTCTTTTGTTATAATGTTAGGTGTGTCGGGCCTCAGGAAACAATCTCTCCAACCTTCTCCTGCTCTTCTTTCACCTGGCCCAATCAGGACTCTAATCTTCCTTGACTGTCTGATTGTGAGTCATGAGACCCAGCCTAGAGAGGGTCCCACCCAATACCATGGGGAAAGGAAAGCTGACACCTTGAAGCTTCCTTAAAAACCCAAGAGGACTGGGTTCAGACAGCTTCTGGGTAGCTGAATACTTGCAGGTTCCTGTGTAACTGCCTACTGGATTCACCTTGCCTGCTGCCTAGACAGAACTGATTTATCAAGACAGGAGAATTGCAATAGAGAAAGAGTAATAGACACAGAGCGGGCTGTGTGGGAGACCGGAGTTTTATTACTCAAATCAGCCTCCCCAGGCATTTGGGGATCAGAGTTTTTAAGGACAACTTGGTGGGTGGGGGGAAACCAGTGAGCCAGGAGTGCTGATGGGTTAAGTAGGAGATGAAATCATAGGGAATTGAAGCTGTCTTCTCGTGCTGAGTCAGTTCCTGGATGGGGGGCAGATGAGCCCCCAGTTAATCAATCTGGGTGGTGCCAGCTAATCCATCAAGTGCAGGGTCTGCAAAATATCTCAAGCACTGATCTTAGGAGCAGTTAGGGAGGGTCAGAATCTTGTGGTCTCCAGCTGCATGACTCCTAAGCCATAATTTCTAATCTCGTGGCTAATTTGTTAGTCACACAAAGGCAATCTAGTCCCCAGGCAAGGAGGTCTGTTTTAGGAAAGGGCTATTATCATCTTTATTTTAAACTATAAACTATAAAGTTCCTCCCCAAGTTAGTTCAGCCTATGCCCAGGAATGAACAAAGACAACTTAAAGGTTAGAAGCAAAATGGAGTTGGTTAGGTTAGATCTCTTTCACTGTCTCAGTCATAATTTTGCAAAGGTGGTTTCATCTGGAGGGTGGTGCATCCAGGGAGGGCATGGAAGCTCCATGCCCCTTTGCCCATACCTCATCCTGCACATCTCTTCATCTGTATCCTTTGTAACATCCTTTATAATAAACTGGTAAACCTAAGTAAGTGTTTCTCAGTGTCCTGTGAGCCATTCTTGCAAATTCGGCAAATCCAAAGAAGGGGTCATGGGAACGCCAACTTGAAGCCTGTCAGTCAGAAGTTCCAGAGGCCTAGATTTGCACCTGGTGTCTGAAGGGGTGGTCAGAGGGAGTCTGGGGGGCCTGTGGGATCAACCTGTGGGATCTGATGCGACCTCCACGTAAACAGTGTTGGAATTGAATCGGAGGACACCCACCTCCTGTTCACTGCGTGGTGATGGGGCAACCCCCACACATTTGGTCACAGAAGTCTTGTGTGTTGATTTTGATGGTGTGAGAAACAGAGGAAAAACATGTTGTGAGAGTTTTTTCCTGAAACAGGTGAAATTTTCAATTCGTGACACTTCTCCAAGCTATACACTAATAATTTGAGCACTTTTTGGTAGCTATGTTATTCTTCAGGAGAAGGTTTATTAAAAACAAAAAGAAGGCTGGGCGCAGTGGCTCATGCCTGTAATCCCAGCAATTTGAGAGGCTGAGGTGGGTGGATCACCTGAGGTCAGGAGTTCGAGACCAGCCTGACCAACATGGAGAAACCCCATCTCTACTAAAAAACACAAAAAATTAGCCAGGCGTGGTGGCGGGCGCCTGTAGTCCCAGCTACTCAGGAGGCTGAGGCAGGAGAATGGCATGAACCCAGGAGTCAGAGCTTGCAGTAAGCCGAGATTGTATCACTGCACTCAAGCCTGGGCAACAGAGTGAGACTCCGTCAAAAAAAAAAAAAAAAAAGCAAATAGCTATGGCATAAGTAGACACACATTATAAACAGGAAGTGAGTGGGGGACAAACAAAGGTGAAGACAGAGATAAGGACAGAGGCAAGGCCACCAGGAAGCAGTGTGACTTGGAGAACGAAGTCAAGAGCCAACATTAGAAAGTGAAGAAAGAGGCCAGGCACGGTGGCTCACGCCTGGAATCTCAGCACTTTGGGAGTCCAAGGCAGGTGGATCACCTGAGGTCAGGAGTTTGAGACCAGTCTACCCAACATAGTGAAACACCATCTCTACTAAAAATACAAAGATTAGGGAGGTGTGGTGGTGTGTGCCTGTAATCCCAGCTAATTGGGAGGCTGAGGCATGAGAATCACTTGAACCGGGAGACAGAGGTTGCAGTGAGCCGAGATCGTGCACTGCACTCCAGCCTGGGCGACAGAGTGACTCTCCATCTCAAAAAAAAAAAAGAAAGAAAGTGACAAAAGCAGAAGAGAGAAAGGAAATGAAATACAGGAAGTAGTAATGACTGAGGAGAGGAAATTAAGCCAAAGGCTCAAGCAAAGTTTGTTTCTAAAAATAAAAACCAAATATATCTGGAAACCAAGAAGATGGAGGTCCCACCCCACTGATGAAGGAAGAAAGAAGGAAATTAGAGGTAGATGGCTGGATAAAGGAATCGTCATTTATTGAGGGCTTACTCTATGTCAGACACTGTTATTAGAGAACTTCAAGTGAAGAAGGAAAAAGGAAGCAGAAGAGGAGAGAAGTTTTGCTTTTCCAAAATGGTCAGGCTGCAGACCGAATCTATGAAGTCTCAAATGTTCATCATCTACACAGCTAGCATGTCAAGCTAAGTCAAACTTGTTACCACAAATACAGCAAAAACCATCTTGTCTATAAGATGTACACGAGGGACCAGCTGCCTCTGAGGTAGCTTGGGGCAGACTCCTCTCGTAAGTGTTAGATTCATTTGCTCAGCTGCTATAACAAAGTACGACACACCGGGGGAATTAAAACAACAGAAATGTATTGTCTCACCGTTCGGGAATCAGGCGTCAGCAGGGCTACGCTCTCTCTGATGGTGCTAGGAGGGAGCTTGCCATACCTGCTGCAGCTTCTGCTGTTTGCCCACAATCTCTGCCATTCTTTGGCTTGTAGATGCCACTCCAAGCACATGGCCATTGTGAAAGGAAAACCTCTTGGGCCCCCAAAATCACTAAGGAAAACTCAAGCTTGAAACTGCTTAGGGCAAACCTGCCTCCCATGCTATTCAAAGTTATTTCTCCGCTCACTGAGATAGATGCATATCTGATTGCCTCCTTTGGAAAGGCTCATCAGAAACTCAAAAGAATGCAACCTTTTGTGTCTCACCTGTCTGTGACTTACAGGCTCCATCCCAGCTTCCTGCCCTTGCTTCAAGATGTCCCACCTTTCCAGACAGAACTAATGTGCTTCTTACATATATTGATTGATGTCTTGTGTCCTCCCTAAATGTATTAAAAAAAACTGTGCCCCGACCACCTTGGGCGCATGTCTTCCTGAGGCTGTGTCACAGTGTGTCCTCAACTTTGGCAAAATAAACTTTCTAAATTAACTGAGACCTGTCTCAGATGTTCTGGGTTCACAATTTCTATGACCAAGTTTTTTAATATCCCCTATGTATGGCATCCAAGGAGTGAGAATGTTTCACTCATCTTACCCTAGTTCTGTCCTGTCCGGTGTCTTTTCTTCATATTCTATTTGTGGCGGTCACAAAATCCTGCCCAGCTTCAAGGGGAAGGGAAAAAGGCTGCAGCTGTCAATGGGCCCCAGAAATATTACTGTGGCTACTTTTGGAGAATACAATCTGCCACACCTTGCAACAAGCAACTCTAAGGAATCTGACTTGTTTGGCAAGTACAATAGCTAAATTGATTCCAGGATCCAGAAGAGCAACATGTCAAGACAAATATCCACAAATTCTTAGAATTTTCCACAGCCTTGTCTTAGTAAAATTTTTACTGACTATAGGACAGGTACGGTGGCTCACGCCTATAATCCCAGCACTTTGGGAGGCCAAGGTGGGCGGATCACAAGGTCAGGAGATCGAGACCATCATGGCTAACACGGTGAAACCCCATCTCTACTAAAAATATAAAAAATTAGCCAGGCGCGGTGGCAGGCGCCTGTAGTCCCAGCTACTCGGGAGGCTGTGGCAAGAGAATGGTGGGAACCCGGGAGGCGGAGCTTGCAGTGAGCCGAGATTGCACCACTGCACTCCAGCCTGGGCAACAGAGCGAGACTCTGTCTCAAAAAAAAAAAATTTTTTTTTTACTGACTATATTGTTTTTAAAAAGTCATCATTTCCTTAGATGTTCTATTACAAAGCAATGATCAGTAGAATAAGGGCCTTGATAAATATTTGCTGAATTCATTTGAATTGAAAATCTTGTGTTTGGAGAAAACATGTCTTTCAGGCATTATGAAATATTAAAAAGGAAAATCTCCCTTTGTTGTCTGGGAAAATGTCATAACCACTGTGATTTACCAGGTAACGTTATACATATCATAAAAACAAATAGATCCCAAGAACTTTATTTGTGTTGGTAAAGATAAAAAGGCAAAACCTGACTTCTCAATAGGCATTCCAGTGGTTCTCTATTCAGATGCCTAACTCTGTGAGAATTGGAGATAGTGTGAAAAATCACATCTCCCACTCATTAGACACATTTTAAAGTTATTCTGTTACTTTAGAATGGAATTCTCTTGTCATTTGCTATTTATAAATCAAAAAGGTTGAGTTTACAACATTAACAGGAGCAAAATGTTCCTTGGTAGTTTAAGAAAGAGGAGAAGAAGAACATCGAGGAAACAAACTTGAAAACCATCCTAAGCAAAATACTTAAGAGCTTAAGTTTTGTCTGTGTGTCAAGAACTGTGAAGGGTGTGAGATTTGACCCTATTTAGAAGCTAACAAGTTAGTCCGCCACCACTTCATGGAGGCTGGTAGAAGACACAAAATTTCCGGGTCAGCAACAAAGGAGAGTTTTTACTCAAAGCAGTAGCAGGAATTGGAATATTGGCATTTTAAGTCAGCTCCCCAAGCTCCAAATCCCACAGGGTGATGTGAAGAGGGCCAGATACCACTTGCAAGTGTAGTGGGTTGTTTCTTAAGAATGCTGAGTTTAGGGAATCCAAATGGGCAATAAGCATGCCTGCGCTCTGTTCCACAGGGAGACATCACCTCTCTTTTCCGAGACTGTTCACCATAAAAACATCCTTGAAAAAGACAATTAGAAACAAAGAGTAGGCCGGGTGCGGTGGCTCACGCCTGTAATCCCAGCACTTTGGGAGGCTGAGGTGGGCAGATCACCTGAGGTCAGGAGTTCAAGACCAGCCTGGCCAACGTGGTGAAACCCCATCTCTACTAAAAATACAAAAATTAGCTGGGCATGGTGGCAGGCACCTGTAATCCCAGCTACTTGAGAGGCTGAGGCAGGAGAATCACTTGAACCCGGGAGGCAGAGGTTGCAGTGAGCTGAGATCACACCACTGCACTCCAGCCTGGGTGACAGAGCAAAACTCTGTCTCAAAAAAAAAGAAAAAAGAAAAAAAGAAATATGACTTAGAAGGTGGAAATATCTTTCCTGTGCACTTTAATATGGTAGCCTCTAGCCAATTAAATGTAAATTAAGTAAAATTAGAAACATGTAAGATTTCTCCATTGCATTAGCCATATTTCAAGTACCCAGTAGCCACATGTGGTTATGGGATACCACATTGGACAGCACAGATATGGAACATTTCTACCATCACAAAAAGTTATTCTGGATAGCCCTAAATATAATTCAGTCAGTCAGCCACAAAAATGGAAATATAGATACAATTTGGTTATCCAACCATGTTTATTTAATTCTTCCATATGCCAGGGGGAAAAAATGTTATATTGACTTTGTTCCCTACAGTCTTAAAGTCTACAGTAAAGCAAGGAAGACAGACCTTATTAAAATAATAAATAAATACAATAAACAAGTTATTGCAATTAAAGGAGACCTAACTTAGTATGGAAGATCTGGAATAAGTTTCCTGGAGTAAGAGATATTTAAGCCCAGACTTTAGTTAGGTTAAAAAAATATATAAAGGAAGGAAGGAAGACTTTTCCAGGGAGTTGAAACATTGTCAACATGTAGTGGCTGAAACCGTAGCATATTTCAGAAATTAAGAAAACTCAGGATAGGTGAATGCTAGAAGTGGTGGAAAATAGTAGGAGATGAGGTATGCGGAGGCCATAGTCATCTGGGTTTTTGTAGACCCATGTTAAGAACTTTGGACCTAGTTCTAAGGGAACTAGCATATTTCTGAAGGGTTTAAAGCAGGCAAATGATAGAATCAACTTGAGGATGATGAGTGATCTTGATAGAACGATACCTGGTAGTTGGACCGGAATGGATTCTTGAAGGCTCTTTCAGAGGATTAGCTCAAAAAGGATGACTGAGCACCTACTTTAAGAAGAAATTTTATTTTTTAAATGAAGGAATTTATTTTTGTTTTTCATATGCTAATGGATATATAATAGCTGTACATATTTATAGGGTACATGTGATATTTTAATATATGCATACAACGTGCAATGATCAAATCTGGGTAATTGGGAAATCCATCACCCCAAACATTTGTCATTTCTTTGTGTTGGGGACATTACAAATCTTCTAGCTATTGTGAAATATATGATAAATTGTTAACTGTAGTCACCCCATTGTGCTACTGAACACTAGATTTTATTCCTTCTAACTGTATTTTTGTACCCATTAGCCAAGCCTAAAGAAGAAATGTTAAAATAATACTGACACTAAATTCCTGAAAGATGGATGTAAGCAGGATAAATTTTATAGGGAAAATCAGAGTCCAAAAGAAACTGAAGAAACTTCAAAGCTGGAGCCAAGGATCCAAACAGTGCAAGGGTCTGGGCCAGCTTCAGGGAAATACTGACAGATCTGTGGCCACTCTCACCTCTACACTCAACCTTGGGTGGCTATCACAGTCGTTCGATACCTTGCTGGATCCCCCAGCCTAGAAGAGTGTCTGGCAAAGAGTTGTTGCTTGCTGAGTAGGAATGAATATGTGCATGAGAGCAGAGAGGCAGGCAGGACTCCCAGAAGGAAGAGGGAGCCCCCAAAGGCAAATGACAGACCCTCCAAATAATGCACCATCACCACCTGGGGTCAGCTGAAGTGAACCAAGCAGGCAGCAGAACAGAGAATGTCAAAAAAAAAGTAGTGGAAATCCAAGAAGCAGCAGACATGTGGGGAAAACCAAACCTGTGAGAAAGTTGAGCTAAACTTACTGAAGAGTATAATTCTAAAGAAACACAGTTAATGGAGCAAACAGAAGACTGAAATATGTATAACTCATAACCTCAAAGATTTTGAGATAAGATTATGGCAGGAATCACAGACAAGATGATGGTGGCCTGGTCAGGGGTGATAGCAGTGGGCATAGAGAGAAGCTGTAAGATTCTTAACTATCTTTAGAGGCAAAATTGATAGAAATTGGTAATTGATTGAAAATGGAAAGTTACAAAGATGAAGGAGTTACGACTAACTAGGTCTCTGCTTGTGGAATTTGGTGGAATGCAGTGTGTTTGTTGATGCTGGGAGTGCAGAGGGGCTACCATCAATTCAGTTTAAAGAATGTTCAGTTCGTTGGCAGTGCCATTAGACATCTATGGAGAAACTGAGGGGCTACTGGCTATGTGTGTTTGGAGCTCAGAAGAAAGGTATGAGCTAGCTGTGAATGAGCAAAATAATCTACCTAGGCCATAACTGAAACCACATTCTTGGGAAGTGAGCTAGGGTGAAACTAGCAGAGGTCACAGCACAAAACCCCTGTTTTTTTGTTTTTTTGGGTTTTTTTGAGACGGATCTCACCCTGTCACCCAGGTTGGAGTGCAGTGGTGCGATCTCAGTCCACCGCAGCCTCTGCCTCCAGGGTTCCAGTGATTCTTCTGCCTCAGCCTGCCAGGTAGCTGGGATTACAGGCATGCACCACCACACCGAGCTAATTTTTGTATTTTTAGTAGAGATGGGGTTTCACCATGTTGACCAGGCTGGTCTCGAACTCCTGACCTCAGGTGATCTGCCCGCCTTGGCCTCCCAAAGTGCTGGGATTACAGGCGTGAGCCACCACACCCAGCCAATTTTCAAAGAAACTGGTCAAGGGACAGAGTTTTTCAGGGAGAAAACAGAGGCTCCATGAAAAACTGAACTGACTGCAAAACTTTTCAATTCTTCATGTTCTATTTTTCTTTAGTGGAGTCCATTGGTTCACGTAACACAGACCGTAAAATGGGGATCATAATAGGACCCGTCCCAAAGGGTTTGATGTGAAGACGAAAAATGATGTACAGTGACCACTTCGCTCAGCAGCTGACACACAGGAACCGTTCCATTAATGAGTTACAGTATAATCAAACAAATCTGACAGAAGGAAAAGTAAAATTTCCCCCAGGTTCTCCCACGATGCCTAATAGGACTGAAGATTATTGTTCTCAATATTTTATTATAGGTTCATTAGGTTTCTGAAAATTATAATTGTAAAAAAAAGTTTGTTTACTTATGACATGGAAATCTAACATGTACATTTTGTATTGTATAGCTTTTGCTTTGAAAGCATAAAAAAAACCGTGAATTAACCTTGTGTGAAATACAATAAACAGAATATCTGCAACAGCGAATACTCAATCGCATGTCGCACCAATAACTGCTACAAAGTGTACTCTACATCACCCGTCCTTAGGCCACCGCAAGTGTCGCCTCTGTTCTTGATGCACTCAATAAATTCATCTTTCACTAACTCAACTACAAGGCCGGTGTAATGAAATCACAAGCAGCTAGGATTTCCGCTGTTTTTCTGACAACTGTTTAGCAGGATCCTCTGATTATATGTAGACTGCATGTTTTTGCTGCAATCAGGACAAATAGAGAGACGGACTCTGGAATCGGGCTCTAAGCATAAAACAGGAAGGTTTCTACACTGCTGGGAACAGTCAGTCCCATGAACAGCATGATGGAGCCGTTTTCTCACGCCGTTTCCACACCACAAAGCCAGCAGGACACATTCAAAGGAAAATCAAGAATTCTTTTTTTTTTTTTTGAGATGGAGTTTCACTCTTTCGCCCAGGCTGGAGTGAAGTGGTGTGATTTCGGCTCACTGCAACCTCCACCCTCCAGGTTCAAGCAGTTCTCCTGCCCCAATCTCCCAAGTAGCTAGGATTACAGGCACACGCCACCACACCTGACTGATTTTTGTATTGTTAGTAGAGACGCGGTTTCACCACATTGGGCAGTCTCGAACTCCTGACCTCAGGTGATCCACCCGCCTTGGACTCCCAAAGTGCTAGGATTACAGGCGTGAGCCACAGCCCCCAGCCAAAAATCAAGAATTCTTTTGAAAGAATGCACAAACCTGCACTGCCATTTTGTCTGCTACTTCCAAATGAGGGCCCTGCCTTTTCTAAAACTGGTGTGAAAATAGAAGAAACAGAAAAAGCCAGAGGAGATGAACCCTTTCTCTGGGTGAGGAGTCATCTTAGCTGAATTCAGAAGGACACACCAATTAGATTTACAAAAAGAAAAAGCAGCAGCAGAGGGTAACTAGTTTTATTTTTTTTAAAAAAAGAAAGTGACTGGATTTTAATTCCCTTACACAAGGTACTTCTTCCTTTTTCATGTTCACATTGGGGTGGTGTGGCGAATCCCGCGTATCCTCCTAGCTGCCCTGCCCTCTGCTTCTTTCTCCTGTAATTCAGTTTATAAACAGAATCAACTTCACCAAGAACTGCTCATCTCCTAGACTACACTACTTCCCACTGGCCTTCTGAATGAAATTGAAATGTAAATCAATTCAGATTTCCTCTTAATACATATGATGATATTAATGAATGTGAAGTCTTGCCCAGGTTACAGTTCTTTCTCCTGGCCATCCAAGCCCTGAGCCTAAACAACAGCCTGGCGACAGGTTCAGGACTTGGTTTGCCAGGAGAAAGAACTATAATCTGGACAAAACTTGGTTTGCCCTTAAGCTTGGTTCCCCTCACCTGCCTTCACCCCACACCCATTTGCTCATATCTCCCCTTTCAGGATGACTGATGTCATCCCCCTATGACTTAACAATGTTATTTTTTTTTTTACTGAAAAGCAGGATGCAGAACAATATGTATATTATGATCCCATTTTCTCTTTCCTTCTTTCTTTCTGATCTCATTTTCTTTCTCTCTCTCTCTCTCTTTCTTTCTTTTCGACAGGGTCTTTCTCTGTCACCCAGGCTAGAGGGCAGTGGTGTGATCACAGCTCACTGCAGCCTCAACTCAGTCTGGGCTCAAGCGATCCTCCTGCTTCAGCCTCTGGAGTAGCTGGGACTACAGGTACGTGATACCACACCCCATTAATTATTTTTCTCTTGTTTTCTCTCTCTTTTGTAGGGACAAAGTCTCCCTATGTTGCCCACACTGGTCTCGAACTCCTGGGCTCATGCAATCCTCCTGCCTCAGCCTCCCAAAGTGCTGGGATGACAGGCATGAGCCACCGCATCCAACCAATCCCATTTTCATTTTTAAAAATTGGAAGAAATATATAATTGTCAGAGGCATTTGAATTAGTGTTATTCCATCTTGAATAGGGGCTGGGTACAATAAGGCTGAGAACTACTAAGCTGCATTCCCAGGAAGTTAGGCGTTCTTAGCCACAGGATGAGATAGGAGGTCAGCACAAGATACAGGTCAAAGACCTTGCTGACAAAACAGGATGCAGTAAAGAAGCTGGCCAAAACCCACCAAAACCAAGATGGTGACGAAAGTGACCTCTGGTCATCCTCACTGCTCATTGTATGTTAATTATAATGCATTAGCATGCTAAAAGACACTCCCACTAGCGCCAAGACAGTTTACAAATGCGGTGGCAACATCAGGAAGTTATCCTATATGGTCTAAAAGAGGGAAGAACCCTCAGTTCCAGGAATTGTCCACCCCTTTCCCAGAAAACTCACAAATAATCCACCCCTTGTTAGCATATAATCAAGAAATAACTTCAAGTATACTCAGTTGAGCAGCCGCTGCTCTGCCTATGAAGTAGCCATTCTTTTATTCCTTTACTTTCTTAATAAACTTGCTGTCACTTTATAGATTCACCTCGAATTCTTTCTTGCATGAGATCCAAGAACCCTCTCTTAGGGTCTGGATCAGGACCCCTTTCTGGTAACATAATTAGATATGTATTAAAAAGGTGGGCTCTCTGCACATCACTATTTTGGAGGATGGTAATATGGAAGACTGTCATTTTATCTTTCGTATGTTTATGATATTTAAACTTTGTATTTATGTATATATCTGTCATCATTAAAATAATGAGCAATTATTCTAGGACTACCTTCTCTATGACATTTTATCAGATTACTCCTTTCAAACTCCACTCACTCCCATTCCTTGTATAATGCTTGTAACAGCTGGATATTTTTACCACCATTTCTATGTGCGCATATATGTATCTGCATATGTTTATGCATGTTTCTCTTTTTTTTGCCATTTGTATGGCCCTCTCTTCTCCCTTATATTAAAAATCTCCTGAAGGTAAGTTTTACATCAGATAATAGACATGACTGTCCACAACCAATAGACACTCTTCGTTGAATAACTAAGAGCGAATCTAGTCATGAATGAGTCACATTAGCCCTTGGACTGTCGTAAAATCTGCTTTACTACTCACTTGTTCTTCAGTAGTTGTATATTTTCTCCAAAACATATATAAAATGTATTAAGTTATACTGGCCCCATGAATTCCTGAAAACCTTTTCTTTATCTGCAGCTACCAACAAAGTTACGAAAGCCAGATTTTTTTTTTTTTTTTTTTTTTTTACCAATAATTTCAGTCATTCCTGACAACTGGTTAAAAACCCAGGACCCTTTTTAAAAGATCAAAAGATGTGGCAACTTAAGAATTGCCATGCTAATGGAAGCTCAGTCGGGGTCAACAGTGATAGACTCCACTTAGCCTTCTTGGACTGGATGAAACAAGATTTTACAGCATTTTACTAATGCCCTGCTTTTCTAGCCTTGTCTGTGTCTATCAACATCTAATTGTACTTCCAACGATTGGAGACAAACTATCTTTTCTTCTTTCCAAATGAGAATTTGTAGGGGTTTTCTGGTCCCATTTGCCACCAAGTGCACATCAGAAGACGAGTCTCCTAGCAGGAGGTCAATGATAGCTGAGGAAGAAAGAGGCCCGCTCCAGGCCCAGTGGCGGCGCCGGCAGAAGGGCCTTCCCCAACTCGAGTTGCCATGGCAAACTGACTGATGAAAAACGCTTGCATTCTGAATTCATCACTGGAGGGTGATTAGAATGTAAATAATGATGAGATATGTAGGTGATAACATTTTTCTATTAAAAGAAACGCAGTGAAAAGCACGTCCCTGTTGGATAGTCACTGGCAGTGGGTGTGGCTACTGTTGATCACACACAAAAACCCTGAAGCCCTTTACAAAACCTACTGTTTTCCATCAGATCTTTCTGTAAACCTCCATTATATTGCACTAGAAATATGCAGCAATTAAAACAAGTTAAAATTTAAATGGATTTTGGGCAAGTAGAGTGAAGTGTGTCATTTTTCTCACTGTAGGGTATGTGCAGTGTCTCTGTTAGCATCTGTTCTCAGTAATTCCTGCAATTCAATTATAACACATTTGGAAACTGCACAGATATGCAAGGCATTATTTGAATCACAATTTATCTTTTTTTTTTTTTTTTTAGCTATTTAGGGTATACATTGCTAACAAAAAGTGAACGCTTGATGTTTCCCTTCCCGTCAATAAAATGCCCCCAGCCTTGAACACCACATGGCCCATTGCTGTAACATAGCTCTCTTGCCAAAGCTTTTGCCTTTGAAGCTACTCAGACACCTACCATGAGGATCCTTCTTCCACAGTGGGAACAGTGAGACTAGAATTGTACTTTGGCATGGAGATTAGGTGAGCAGAAGTGACAGAGGCACCAGCACACTGAACAATCCAAACAGAAAGAGCTCAGGGGCCGGGCGCATTGGCTCACACCTGTAATCCCAGCATTTTGGGAGGCCAAGGCAGGTGGATCACCTGAGGTCAGGAGTTTGAGACCAGCCTGGCCAACATGGTGAAACCCTGTCTCTACTAAAAATTCAAAAATTTGCTGGGTGTGGTGGCACATGCCTGTAATCCCAGCTACTCAGGAGGCTGAGGCAGGAGAATTGCTTCAATGCAGGAGGCAGAGGTTACAGTGAGCCACACTCGAGCTACTGCATTCTAGCCTGGTTGACAGAGCAACACTCCATCTGACAAAAAAAAAAAAAGAGCTCAGGGTTTATGTCTTCCTGCATGAGTTTGTTCAGTAAGTATTTGCTGAGCACCTACTGTCATTGTCATCTGTACATGGACCAGAACTGCCTGTGTCACTGAAGTCGTATGTGCAAGGCATAAAGTGGGATTTTCTTTCTTTTTCTGAGACACTACAGTGATTTATGAGGCACTTTCTTAAATCTTTCACCATTCTTTGTCCAAAACCACACAACAGGTAATAAATCTCATTATATACTGCCTAAGTGTCACAGGGCAAGGGAGCCCCAGAATTGGAGCTCCACCCTAGAAGGTTCTTGGTTTCCCCCAGTAAGGAATTCAAGGGTGAGCCAGTGGTAGAGGAAAACAGCTTTGCTGGGGCGGCAGTGTCACAGCTCCGTGACTGCTCCTGCAGAGCGGGGCTACCCCATAGGCCGTGCATCGAGAGTAGCAGCTCAGGGGCAGGTCTGCAGTCACATCCATACCCACTTATAATTACGTGCAAATTAATGGGCAGGTTATTCAGAAATTTCTAGAAAAAGGGTGATAACCTTCGTGTTGTTACCAGGCAATGGGTAAACTGTCATGGCACTGGTGGGCATGTCAGCCAGTCTTCAATTTTGTCTGGAGTCGAGTCCCACCTCCTACCTCCTATGTACTTATTTTTGATGCCACAAAATAAACTTTAGTTTTATTATCTCATTTTATCCAAGACTGCTGCAGTAGGTCACTGCCAGCATTATGCCACATTTGTGACAATTACAAAATGCTACTCTCTGAGTGAACAAATTAGAAAAGCCATCCCATTCTCAGGATTTTAGCCCCACCTGCCCCCTCCACCAGTTGCCTTTGAGCACGTGCTGTCTGCACACCACCCGGGGAGGAATGCTGATCCCTCCCAGTGTCACCTACTGTCCCAGGCCTGGGCCACGTCCCCTGGAAGAAGTCATTTCCTGCATCTGCCATGTCTCTGGGGACTGGTACTATCCTGACTGCCCTACTCACACCCACATTGGCTGAGCCAATCACTGGACTGCCCATGGCTGCCGCATCCCCTTCTTCCTTGGTCCAGAAATATTCCTGGCATCCCAGGTATTTTCTAAAAAGCATCTTGGTTGATTCTTACAATTATTCTCAAGTGTTCTCTTCAATATTCTTCTACTCCTAGTCCAGAGAACCTCTGGATCCCCAAAATGCCTTGAGTTGTAAGAATGCCAGGCCGGGCGCGTTGGCTCATGCCTCTAATCCCAGCACTTTGGGAGGCTAAGGCAGGTGGATCATGAGGTCAGGAATTCGAGACCAGCCTGACCAACATGGTGAAACCCTGTCTCTACTAAAAATACAAAAACTAGCCAGGCATAGTGATGGGCGCCTATAATCCCAGCTACTTGGGAGGCTGAGGCAGGAGAATCCCTTGAACACTAGGAGGCGGAGGTTGCAGTGAGCTGAGATCACACCACTGCACTCCAGCCTGGGCAACAGAGTGATATGCTGTCTCAAAATTAAAAAAAAAAAGAATGTCAGTACCTTGATCCTTTATGCAGCTTGCAGGATGTCTCCCTCACCCCAATCCTATACTTCTCCCAATTCTATTGATAGAAGGTGGAGCATCCCATCCCCAAACATGACAGAAGAGTAACACAAAACACACTCAGCACGGAGTTAGCTTATTTGCCACAGAAAGCCCATTATGCTAAGAGCATGGGCTTGAGAAAATTGGGAGAAGATGGTGGTAGGAGCACATGTCTCAGATCCCCTCTCTGACTTAAAACCCAACACCAATCAAGCGGGAAGGGTCTGGAGGGTTCATTTGAGGCCACAGGTCTCAGCATCCCTGAAGGAGAGGGCAGATGTAGACTCTCTTCTGGTTGGCATCTGGGGAAAGCTAAGGAGCCTGTGGCTACAGACAAGGGTGTGCAGCAACTTAAGGCCCTGGGCATACCTGGATTGCTGAGGACCTCAGGCGTCAGAGCCTGTGATTGTTTTCAGGAAAGCTCTTCCTCTGCGTACCTGTGACCCAGTGGCTCTGGAAGGGCCTGCCCATTCCTGTTGATCCCAGGAGGACTGAGTTAAATTGTGCAGGTCTGTGGCAGTGGAGGACCATCATCCCCACTACACTCAAGGGGAATTAACAGCATTCCAGTTTTCTCACTGTGGGCTCACCAACTTGCTACTGCTCAGTAGGCCTCAACATCCTGGCCAGTGTGGGGACTAAAGGCACAACCAAGTGAGCAGTTTAAAAAAATACACACTTGTGACTGTTTAAGACGACTCAGTGCCCTGAGAGAGAGAGAGAGAGACAAGGAGGAAGAGCAGGATATGGAACAGTTGAATAAAGAGGCTCCCTTTGAGGGACAAATCAGGAAAGATCCAGATGATAATTTGTAATAGAGAACTAATGAGAACCCCCAAGGTGATTTAAGTAGAGCACCCAAAATATGTTCTGGAAGTTTAGGAGAAACAAACACAAAAAACTTGATGCTATGGACTGAATTGTGTCCCCTCAAAATTCATGTGTTGAAGCCGTAATCCCCAATGTGATGGTGTTTGGAAATGGGGTCTTGGGAGATCATTATATTTAGATGAAGTCCTCATAATGGAATTAACCCCCTTAGAAGAAGAGACATCAGAGATCTTGCTGTCTTTCTCTCCCTCCTCCCCCATCTGTCTCTCTGTGTCTTTCCAGAAAAGAGAGTCCTCACCAGAAATGGCTACGCTGCCACCTTGATCTTGGACTTCCAGCCTTCAGAACTGTGAGAAAACAAATTTCTGTTGTTTAAGCCATGCAGTCTCTGGTATTTTGATATGGCAGCTCATGCAACTAAGATACTCAATATCTTTATTTTAAAATTTATTGTGAGTTGAAAAAGAAGGTGATCATGGCTGAGAACCAAGTTAATGACCCAAAAGACCAAGAGCTCAACCAAAAGCAAGGTTTTTGCACAACCAAAAGCAAAAACACAGTAAGATGAAAATCTTAAGGGAAAAGATCAGAGGTTTAAAGAAGGTTTATCCATGCTATCAGGCCATGATATCTCTTACTCGCTGCCTATATGCAAGGATTCAGGATATCTTAACATCAGTGTTCCTAGCCAATGAAAATAGAAAACAGTTAACCAAATGTCAACTGACTCAGATCAGACACCTGAAGACAGGAAAAGATCAGGGGAAAGGAAATGGGGGTGAGCAATGAATCTTTCGATCTATAGCTACACCAGATGGACCACAACAGTGTGTCAGGGGATCTATAATAGAATAGTGGAGAAGAATACTTCAAATAGAAGACATATACTTACGGAATTGCAAGAGAAACTTTTTGAACTTTGTAAAAGGAAATTTCAATATGCATCTTTCAGATTTCGACAAACCAAGCAGAGAAAAATCAATAATGATATAGAGGATTTGAATTATGTAATTGAAAAGAACAATAAGCGTGGAGGGAGAGCTGTGTTTCCTACAAGCAGAAAATACATCTTTTGCATCCATGTTACAAAAATTGATCATGTGCTTGGCCATAAAGAAAACTTCCCCAAAGCAGAAATTTTAGAAGCCATGTTCTTGGTTCATACTCTAATAAAGGGAAATGAACAGATAATTTCAAAATTACATTATTAGAATTAAGAAACACTCCTTTGGTTGGCCCCCTTATTTAAAATACATCAAAACTTGTTCGTAATTTACCTGGAAATGCATCCAAAAACCAAGCTGGAGTGCGGGATGAGATAGCTGGATAGTTAGATGCATAGGTGATTCGATAAGTACAGCAAAATGTTCCTTGTAGAATTTAGAGCTGGTGTTCCCTCTATGATTCTTTCAACTTTTTTACAGGTTTGAAAACTTTTTATAATAAAATATTGGAAGAAATATATCAAAAACTGAAATAAACAAACATCTACAAGCTATTGAAAGGAAGGTTTCATACCAAAACCACAGCTAAAAATGTATTCAAAATTGTTCTATCCTTAGAGCTTACTGTTTAAAGGAGTTCATTTGTTTTCTTTCTAAAACTATTTATCAAGTAGCTACTATGTGCCAGGCATTGCTCTAAGGGCTTACACATATTTACTCATTTAATCTTCACAACCCATTTTACAGGTGAGGAAACTTAGGCACAGAGAGTGTAGGTAACTTGCCCAAAGTCACACAGCTTGTAAATGACAAAACAAGGCTTTAAGCCAAAGCAGTTCGTGTTCAGCATCTATGAACATAATCACTGCATTAGCTTGTCCCTAAGTTTTTCAAATTAGGAAATGAGAATAAAAATCATGCAAAATAAAGTAGGAAGATTGATTTAAAAATGTAAAAGCTGAAACTGGTTAAATAAAAAAGACAAATTATGAAAGGAATGATAAAAAACTAAAACCTATTAAAGACTTCTACAATAGAAAATTCCTAAAAAGTATAAGAAAGAAGCTAATATATAATTCTTAGGAATGAATGAGTAGATTTTACTACAGGTATGAAATAGACTAAAATATCAGAAAATGTTAGGGGCACTTTATAATAGTAAATTGGAGTAACTAAATGCAAATTAGGATTACAAAAAAATCAATCTAATAAGAATACGTGAAAAAAAAACCGTTAAAGAGCTTTTTTATTATTATTTTTTAGACAGAGTCTCACTCTGTCACCCAGGCTGGAGTGCAGTGGTGTGATCTCAGTGCAACCTCTGTCTCCCAGGTTCAAGCAATTCTCCTGCCTCAGCCTCCAAAGTAGCTGGGATTATAGGCACCTGCCACCATGCCCAGCTATATTTTTGTTGTTTCTTTCACCATGTTGGCCGGGCTGGTCTCGAACTCCTGACCTCAAGTGATCCACCCACCTCGGCCTCCCAAAGTGCTGGGATTACAGGCACAAACCACTGCACCCAGCCCAAGAGCTGCTATTTTAAAACACACTTGGCTCATTTGGTTTTATTTCCCCTCTCAAATTTTGAATATGAGAAACTTATTTTTAGCCACCTCTAGACCTTAGAAAAAGATGGAAATGTTTTTAATATAATCTTGAGTTTCAGATAAGTACGCAGGTGTTATTTCAGAGTGGACAAAACCTGTAAACTCTACATATGTGTATATATGTTGTTCGAGCATTAAGAGGACTATGGAAGGTTGTAAACCAGGTCATTAATGTTGTTTATTTTAAGAGGATGAAAATTGAGAGGACTGAAGTTTAAAGAATAAGCTTTCTCTTCCCTCTCATTCAGTTCTCCTGGGGGTATGAAAGGAGAAATCACAGAGACACTCCGAGCCCCTTCTGCTTCTGCCATGCCAGTGCCACTACCGCCACGGGCCTCACCATCTCCTCTTTCTTCTCCCACCTCTTTGACAAGAAGCAGATGCACATTTTGATGGTTGGATTGGATGCCGCTGGCAAGACGACCATTCCGTATGAACTGAAGTTAGGGGAGATAGTCACCACCATTCCTACCATTGGCTGCAATGTGGAAGCGGTTGACTATAAAAACATTCGTTTCACAGTATGGGATGCCGGTGGTCAAGATAGAATTAGGCCTCTCCGGAAGTATTACTTCCCAAATACCCAATATCTTATATTTGTGGTAGATAGCAATAATCGTGAAAGAATTAAGGAGGTAGCAGGTGAGCTGCAGAAATTGCTTCTGGTAGATGAGTTGAGAGAGGCAGTGCTGCTGCTTTTTGAGAATCACAGGATTTGCCAAATGCTCTTCGATCTCCTCCTAACAGGACATGATCTGTTCAAGCCACGTGCATAACACAAGGAACTGGTCTGTGTGAGAGACTTGACCAGCTGTCAAAGGAGTTTTCAAAATGTTAAATGAAACTAGATATCTAACCAGGGACATTTTGATAAAATTGATCTAGGCTTGATCTTGGACTTACAACAAAATCAGTTTGTATCCTGGTTATTAAACAATATCAAGGACTGGTTTGAGCAGAATATTAAACTTATTTTATTGCCAATTATTGTTTACCAAGTATAATGTTGCTATTTAGCAATGTGCTTGGTTTTAAAGAAATGCTCCTTGGGGAAAAAAAGAGTCCTCTTTTAATTTTACTTCCCATAAGCCTAAATGCCTAGGCATAGCTATAGCAAAACCTTTAAATAAATCCATTTTGAATGTTTGTTGAGCCCAAAAATTTGTTTTAATGTTTTAAAGTCATCCCCTTCCTACTTTACTGATACACTTATTCCTGAGACATTTGCTGATTTTTAAATGTAGCATTCCATTTGTATTTATTTCCTTCCCTTGCCAGAAAGATTTTCTAATACTGCTATAGCAGCCAGGGAAATGCTCCAAAACACTATTCAGCTCTCTTGCACTGAGGAACTTATTTTCCTCCCAATATTGACTCCTGGCCTACATCAGACAAACTTACCTTGGTGTGGTTTAGATTTGATAGCTAATTAGTTCTGTACTGGTGGCAAAGAGTTCATTCATTCAGAAGAGTTTTTTTGTTTGTTTGTTGAGACAGTCTCGCTCTGCTGCCCAGGATGGAATACAGTGGCGCAATCTCAGCTTACTGCAACTTCCGCCTCCCAGATTCAAGCAATTCTCCTGCCTCAGCCTCCTGAGTAGCTGGGACTATGGGCGCACGACACCAGGCCCAGCTAATTTTTGCATTTTCAATAGAGACAGGGTTTCACCATATTGGTCAGGCTGGTCTCAAGCTCTTGATCTCAGGTGATCCACCCGCCTTGGCCTCCCAAAGTGCTGGGATTACAGGCATGAGCCACCACCATGCCTGGCCATATTCGGATGGTTTTTACAACTCAGCAGATTGTCTTCCTTTATATTGTATCTTTTTTATGTTGCATGTTGCTTGCGGTATCAGCCTGATTTTTTGCTCAGTATATGATAGTTCTGCTGATGTTTTATTATTGTTTATTGGGCGAACATATCTTAAGAGTTTTCAGAAAATATCAAATTCAATGAATACATTTTCTTCATAACCCATTTGGAATTATTCCTAAAAAAGATTTTATATATATATGATTTATTATATATACAATCTGTTATATATGTGCATATTATACATGTAATATATAATATATATTATATATGATCATATATACATGTTGTTATATGACTATATATAATTCCGTATGTGTGCATATACATAACATATAATCATATAACTATTGTGATGATTATATAATATATATTATATCTTTGTGTATATATTTATATATATATACACAGAACTAGGATTTCCTTCATCTCCCAATGTGCTTTTTGTAGCAATAAAAACTGAATGTCTGTGTGTCACCCTGGCTCAGTTTTCTAAATGTGAGCTGCTATCCTGGAGTTCATATTCTGCACATTTCATGTGGCTTGAAGGCTTTCTAAAGTGTCCTGGATGGTTCTAGTAACTTGCAAATTTCCAAACTATGTCACAAAGATCTGAAGACAAAATTTGGGATTTTTCCACAAGTTTTAAATGGGATTGATGAAGGAGGGTTGCCATCAGACAATATGTCTGTTTCCAGGAATACAAACTCCAAGAGTCACCCCTATGCCTGCAAAGAGAAAAATCTGGTTACCTGCCCCTTTCCACTGTTTTTAGAGACGGGGGTAGAAGTCCTGGCTGCCAGGACCACTGATTTGCTGATTCCAAGAGTAACCCAGCACCGCAGTGAGGAGACCATGTGTGTCTTGAAAGGAGAGTTGTCAACTTGTCTTCCAGGAATGATTGTGAGGCAATGCAAAATTAACCTGGGTAGGGCAGGCCTCTGTGAGGTCTGAATCAAATATTCAAATGTATTCCTCTCCAGACTGGTGCAGAATTATTGTTGTCATTTTTGTTTGTTGGTTTTGGTTTGGTTTTTGAGTCTGAGTTTTGTTCTGTCACTCAGGCTGGAATGCAGTGGCATGATCGCGGCTCACTGCAACCTCCACCTCCTGGGTTCAAGAAATTATCCTGCCTCAGCCTACTGAGTAGCTGGGATTACAGGTGCGTGCCACCACACCCAGCTAATTTTTGTATTTTTAATAGAGACGGCATTTCACCGTGTTGGTCAGGGTGGTCTGGAACTCCTGACCTCAGGTGATCCGCCCGCCTCAGCCTCCCAAAGTGCTGGGATTACCGGCGTGAGCCACCATGCCCAGCCTGGTGCAGAATAATCAAAAATTCACTCTGTACCTAACAGTAGCATGGCTCAGCCCAAAGCTTCCCAGCCTGATGATGAAAACATCACGTAGAAAGGTTCCAGAAGCCTAAATATCCTTTATACATGCCTTGTGTTCCTCAGTCCCTCTTTCCCTCACAGAAATAAATTCATCTGCTCTGATGTGTGCTACTTCACACAAAGACAGCTCTGATTGTTCTGCACCCTCTTTTGCTTTTCTGGGTGATTACAAATTGATTTTGGGGGGAGGCATTCTAGTCACTTCCAGCTACATCAGGTAAAGCGAGCTGCTCTGTAATTATTAAACTCATCCTTTGTCCTTTTGAGAGATGAGCACAGTAGCTGTCTCCCTGTGTAAAGGGAATTTCCCCCCTCTTCCATTAATTCCCATGGTTAGCGGTTTTCACAATAAAATCCGTCGGTTCCGTTAGATGAGTTCTTTCATTCTCAAAAGAACAGGCCCAAATCATACCAGTCAAAGGTGCTGTAAATGAGAACATCCTTGGAAAATAAATGTTTTGTGCAAATGTAAGCACCCAGGGTGTGTATTTGTGTTCAAGCCAATGCAACACATCTATTGAGGGTTTACGATGTTCCTGGCACATCACCACAGAGAAAACTGTCCTGCTGCCACACTCCCAGAAGCGCTTACGTTCAAGCTAGCCACAAAAACATATTTCTGGTTCTAACAGCAGATGTGAAATTGTGAAACACATGCACACAAAAGGCAGGCAGCTTGAGGACCTGCATGGTGGTCTAGGGACATCCTAAGGGCTGCCAGAGGGATGAAGAGAAAATCTGTGATTGCTGCTCTCATCCCTGGGGAATTGGGGGAATCAGGCAAGAATTCTGCCTCTCTCCCTCTTGTATATGACTGCAGATTGAAAGCAACTGTTTCCAACCCAATGACACGATCATAAGGCTGTTTAGATAAAGTGTTTTATCTTCTAAAGATGATATTTACATTGTCTACTATCCAATACCAGAGGCCAGCAACAAGGCTTTACAAATCCCACTTTCCCAGTTCCCAAATGCTGCGAGAACACATGTGAAGCACAATTTAGTTTTTGATAGAATATAAACACCTTGCATGCTTCCAGATTTCTAGCACATGATATAGTAGAAATAAAGTGGATAGAGTAAGAGACAAGCTAAAGCCATATCTTTCTGGGGAAATGCCTCTGGAAATTGTTTTCTTCTGGAAATATGGGCCCTGTCTCCAAATGCCAACTAAAGTGAGTTAAATAGTCATGTATCTTAGTCAGTTCAGGCTGCCATAACAAAATGCCATAGACTGGGCAACTTAAACAACAGAAATTTATTTCTCTTTGTTTTGGAGTTGGGGAAGCCCAAGACCAAGGTGCCAGCTGACTCAGTTTCTGGTGAGGGCTCTCTTCCCGGCTTGCAGATGGCTTCCTTCCCTAGGTCCTCATTTGGCACAGAGAGAGTACATGAGCTCTCTGGTATCTGTCCTTATAAAGACACAAATCCTACTGGATTGGGGCTCCACCCTAAATGACCTCATTTACCCTTAATTCCTTCCTTATTTCTAATACATTGTGGGTGTGGTGGCTTACACCTGTAATCCCAGCACTTTGGGAGGTCGAGGCTGGAGGATCACTTAAGCCCAAGAGTTTGAGACCATCCTGGACAACACAGTGAGACCTCATCTCTTCAAAAAAATGCAAATATTAGCCGGGTGTGGTGGTGCACACCTGCAGTCCCAGCTACTTGGGAGGCTGAAGGAAGAGGATCACTTGAGCCCAAGAGGTCAAGGCTACACTGAGCCATGATCATGCCACTGCACTCCAACCTGGGTGATCAAGTGAGACTCTGTCTCAAAAAAAACAAAAAAAAATACAGTCACACTGGGGGTTAAGGCTTCAACATATGAATTCCGGGAGGACATAGTTTAGTTCATAGCACCATATAATTCAAGGTTCCCAATTATTTCAACCAGAAAGAAATATCCTGCTGGTTGAGCAAAAGTGTTTCCTGTGAGTTAAATAATGTAGGTAATTTCCTCAATTCTCTACTACATTTGGACCCTATCGATGCCATCCAGTTAGCAACGTGTGAATTAACACAAGTATATTGAGCAATGTAAAGAGCTTCAAGTATATTGGCAATGTAAAGGCTATTTTCTCTCCGTACCAATCAACTCCAAATTCTGCATTACAGTCTCGTCTGCTGCTGCAGGGAGCCCTGCAGTACTGGAAAACAGCCAGCAGCTGTCACGGATGCGCCAGCAGCTTCTGCTTCTCCGTGTAATGCACGTCCCCCATGCCCCTAGCTTTGGGGACTTGCCGTTTGCCCCAGCACCGGCTGGCACAGGGATGTGTCTGTGGAGGGGTCTTTGCTATTGCTGCCCTCGCGGCAGGGTTTTGGATGATGGGATTCTGCACACTCGCATCTTTCACTTCGGGGCATGTCATCCTGCTAAATGAAGAAGCCAGACAACCTTTGGGGTTCCTTAAGTGTCCAGGGCAGAGGAACACATGTATTCTCACCTTACATGGCTTTGCCTGGCTTTCTAAACAGCTGCCGTCCAATCCCAGGAACAGCCCAGATGCCCTGGCAACCCAGAGTACCAGTGGGCAGGAGATCTCAATGCCCCCCTGGCCCCCTTGAAAGGTTTGGAGACCTCTTGAGCTTGAGACCACCAGCAGAGGCAGCTGAGAGATGAACACCCAGCCTGCAGACACAGGGCACAGCACTGATGGAGAGCCCCGCCAAGGAAAATGAGAAATGATGTTTCCCTGAGCTTAGCCCAGCCCTTGTCCATTGTCTTAGAGAAGTTCCAAGCTTTCAGGCTCCAGAGGAAGCTCTGGCAGAACACAAACGTGCTCTGCATGTTTCAGAAGTTCATCAAAGTCCTTCTCTCCTCAAAGCCCCCAGGCCCCATGGAGCAGGAGGGGGGCGCGGAGGGGTGGGGGTACAGGGAGGTTGGATGGTGATGGATGAACTGCCAGGGAGGGACAGGAGAACACAGGGACGGCAGTCAGGCAGCCCAGACGGAGCACTCACCATTCTAGACCTTCACCCAGGCCAGAGACAAATTTCTTTCCATGTGTGAGGGGTTGGGGACATGCCAGATTATGGGGAACTAAAGGAGAACAAGAAAATATGATTACTGTCATTTATTTTGTCCAAGTTCCACCTGGTAGCAGCCAAGAGGCTCACAGAAAGCTACAGACTTGTTCCTCCACCTCAAAACCCAGGAGGGACATTTCGATTCATAGCTGAAAAGCTAGCAGAAGAAAGAAATTTCCTTTTTGTTTTTAAAGCAAAACAAACAAAAAAAAAACTTTTTTAGACCTCTGGTTAAAGCAAAAAGCCTGAGGCAGGGAATGAGGAACACATTGCTGTCTAATCCAGCCACTGTGATGGCTGACTGCAGCAGCTGAGTGCAACAGTGTGCATATATTTGGGTGTGTGCTTATGTGTGTATGTGTATGTGGTTGTGGTTGCCTGTGTGCAGATGTCTGCTGGCAGGAGACTGGAGGTAAGTGGGGAACAAGATAGTATTTGTGTTAAATAAGATGATTTTCATATTCATCACGGGTATAGGAGAGAATCTTTGTCTAATATTTGGGTGGTTTTCTCGCTTTCATACTTGTGGAATACCGGCAGTGTGCTACCGAGACCCCACACATTTGACTATGTCTCATCTGACATGACCTAGGAGGGATGCTGCCTCTCCTGGGCTCCCACCCCAATCTCTCCAGTCCCCAACACTATTCTGAGCAACACACATAAAAAGGCTTAGGAAACAACTTAGTCTAATTTATACTTCTGTAAAAGATGCTTATTCCATCACAATATCACACCTCCCTATAGGCCCTATCTCCAAACACAGGGGGATTAGGGCTTCAACATATAAAGGGGGAGGGGGACACCCAGTCTGTAGGTGGGGTTTGGGCATCTGTCATTTGTGTTAACAACTCTTCCAGGTGATTCTGCTGTGCATAATGGCACATAATCCAGGGCTTGTGCCTAATGGCCCTGGGTTGGAGAACTCTAATTCCTGCCTTCCTTGCCATATGAGTAGCACAGGCTGCCCGTGGAGTAGGCTGTCCTGCCCAGTACCTGGTCTTGCTCACTTGGCTGTGTTTGGTCATGGCCTCACCATGGGGCTCCAGGCTCTGCTGCTGCTGACCTACTGCTTACCAGCCTTGGAAAACTGGGCGAGTCATTTCCCTTCCCTTGGCCTCAGTCTCCTCATCTGACAGTGAGGGGCTTGCACAGAAGAGTCTCTGCAAAGTCCCAACTGACATAAAACTCTGATCCTTGAGAGTAACATTCTAGGGGCTTCCATTAGGCCCAATTCACAGTTTTAGCATGGAATTTTAAAAAGCATTCAGGGCTCCTTATCCCATTCCAACTAAGAATATACTATCGCCCATGCAAAATGCCCAACCAAAAAAGTGCCTGGCATGTCGCCGCCCTGTGAAATCTAGGTGTCAGGGAGATCAAAGTAGAGGTTGTCCTTTTTCTTTGAAGTCGGACATGCCATGTTCTTACCATGAGTCAAAATCCTTTCCTTATTCAGTTCAGGACACAGGTTTATCTCTGGCTTCCCGGGACTCATGGATTTTCTCCCCTGAACAAAGCATAGTGCATCTCTACAACCTCTCCAGGCTCCTGGGTAGAGATGAGACTTTGGGAAGAATGTTGAACCATTTTAGCAGGCATGGGTAAGTGACATATAAGCCCTACACACCCAGTATTAGAAGCCAAGAAGGGGTGAGGAGGGAGGGGAGTTCACCTCTGCCCTTGCCGCCCTGGTTAGCTTTGTCCAGCCTCAGCAGACAAGACCCTCTCACTTCCTTTTGTCTTCCTAGGCCTCTTCCCGCTTTGCCTCCTCCTCTGCTCTTCTTGATGCTTAGAATGCTGCTCTTTTCTGTCTACATAAATATACTTATTTTCCAAAGCCTAAAGAGTATATATGAGGGACCAGGGAGAGTGAGAGGCAGAAGGAGGAAATTCTCTGAATCATTCCAGCCTACGTGATCTTCCTCTGCTATAAATTACTGTTGCACTTGTGATCCTGACCATTGGCATCCCCTATTCCAAGCCCAGAGAGGCAAGCACTGTGTGGATTCTGCACAGCACTGAATCCCTAGGGTCTGAAAGATGACCTGGCCCAGAGTGAGTGCTTGGTAACTATTTGTGAAGTAGGGGAATGAGTGAGCCACAAGTCATCGTTACCTTACAGTCCCTGCCTCCTCTTGTGGTCTGTTTCAGGGACTGTGTCTTCATGCCTTGGTTCTAAGATAG
The DNA here is from genome assembly GCF_028858775.2 of Pan troglodytes. Taxonomy (NCBI): domain Eukaryota; kingdom Metazoa; phylum Chordata; class Mammalia; order Primates; family Hominidae; genus Pan; species Pan troglodytes. Next base: position 106,353,482 of record NC_072412.2, on the reverse strand, counting down.
ACACAGACTGTTCACTTTTTTTTTGAGATGGAGTCTCGCTCTGTCACCCAGTCTGGAGTGCAGTGGCGTGATCTGGGCTCACTGCAAGCTCCACCTCCTGGGTTCACGCCATTCTCCTGCCTCAGCCTCCCAAGTAGCTGGGACTACAGGCACCTGCCACCACGTCTGGCTAAATTTTTTTGTATTTTTTAGTAAAGACGGGGTTTCCCCATGTTAGCCAGGATGGTCTCGATCTCCTGACCTTGTGATCCACCCGCCTCAGCCTCCCAAAGTGCTGGGATTACAGGCACTTTTTTCTTTTTATCTCCAGAACCTGCAAGGAGCCTGGTCCACTGTATGCACTCAATGAATGCTGGAGTGAATAAATGAAGAGCCATGTTGGAACTGGCATTCAGCACTGAATGGGAGAACCTCCTGGGGAGGTTGATGGTGGAAATGTGAAAAGGTGTGGAAGGAGAGCAGGCACAAGTCCACCTGTAGCCACCCAGATGTCCTGGGGCAGTGTGGCCTCCATGGGAGGGCTGTGATGGAGCCTTCTTCCAGATAGTGTGTCAGCTGGCTTAGCAGGCACCTCTGGTGGCCCCTGCTGCAGCTGTGGACAGCAGTTGTGTGTCGCTTTCTCTTGCTCTAGGCTCTGCCCAGTATATCTGCCTTCACCCACACCACTCTGATCCTACAGTGGGAGAACTGGGAAAGAGCCCACTTCATACATCTCCACGTGTTGCTTGAGAGTTCTGGGAGAAGCCACAGCTCCTGGAGCAACAGAGGAGAGATGCCTCTGCAAGACCACTTTCGGGTGGACAGAAGGGTTGGGCAGGATGGAGTCCCCTTGCCAACAACAGTGGCCCGTCCTGTAACCATCCCTTATACTGACTTTTCCTCCTTCCATCTCTCTCTCTCCCTGTCTCCCCACATATACTATTTAGGCTCTGAAAAATAAGTACATTTAGGTGGAGAGAGAGAAGAAAGCATAAAGAAAAGCAGAGGAGAGACAAAGAGGCAAGGAGCCTAGAAAGAGAAAAGGATGAGAGAGGCCGTTTGCTGCAGCCAGCTGTGTGGTTCACGGTGGAGCTTGTACGCTAAAAGGGTCACAGTCTACAGGACAAATCAGTGCAGGTACCAGACCCATGCTGATTATCAAACACTATAAATACAGCAGGAAGGGCAGGGAAGAGGGAGAGTCCAAACTCGCCTGGGCACGCGTGTGTGAGCAGCAGCCCCGGCAGAGCAGGCACCTCCGCAGGTCCCCTCCATTTAATAATGTGAGGCTGCATTGCCAAAGCCATCCACTCCAAAGCCATCACTTGTGGCTCTCAATCAGTTTTAGATTGGCTTAATCAATCCTAAACAAGAGGAGCCCCATGCCATCTTCATGATGCATGGACTAAGACATAAATATGTAAGCAGTTCTATATTAACATTAATTAGCAGCAGTAGCCTGGAAGTGGTTAGCATAACACTGGGAATCGCTAATGGAATTGTGTGTCTTTTTCCTGCACCATGAGCATTGAGAATCATGCATAATGTAAAAGCATAGATTGCAGCTGGTAGCAGCAGGCTGGATCACAGGAGATGATTTTGACTTTTTATGATCATGAAGAACTACCTTTCAATCAGGCCCCCAAAGCAAATACTAGCCTACAGCCCTGGGGGTGCAGAATCACACTACATAACAGTAAATAACAATCCTGCTCAGAGGCCCCAAAGCTGGGCTTTTTATTTATGTTCTGTCCATATTTATAGAGTCTAGAAGGAGTGCAGGCGGTGACAGAAAGCAGGTGCCACCTGACCATAGGGGAGGCTGATTGAGACACGGGAGATGAGCTCAAGCTGAGAACAGATAGCTGAGTTCTGGCTGGGCAGAGGACGGTCAGCCTGGAGGCGTCATGGATGCACCACCTTCTATACTCAAAATTGCTCAGACTCAGGAAAGACGAGCTACTGGAGAAGCCAAGCCCGTTTAATGGTTTCAGCTCATCTCCTGGTAATAGGGCCTCATCAGTGGGTTAGAACAAGGAAAAGTGGGGAAAATTCTGGCAATCTCCTCAATTTAGCCTTTTGGTCTCCATCACCTGCCTTTTCTCACCCACTACAATCTATTGCAGGGTTTTTTTCCAACAGCAATATTGAGATATGATTCACCTACCATAAAATTCACCCATTAATTAAACGGTTTGGCATCTATTACATTATTTGCAAAATTATGGTGAAATATACATAACAAAATGTACCATTTTCACCATGTTTAAGTATACAGTTCTGTGCATTACATACAGTCACACTGTTGTGCAGCCATCACCACTATCCATCTCTAGAACGTTTTCATCACTCCAAACAAACTCCCTACTCATTAAACAATAACTGTCCATTCTCTCCTCCTCCCAGCCTCTGGTAACGTCTAATCTACCTTGCCTCTATGAATGTGTCCGTTCTAGATATTTCATATCAGGGAATTATATAGTTGTCTTTTGTGTGGTTTATTTCACTTAGCATAAAATCTTCAAAGTTCATCCATGTTGTAGCACATATTAGAATTTCATTCCTTTTTATGGCTGAATAATATTCCACTGTACACATATTCCACATTTTATCCATTCCATCCATTGATGGACACTGGAGTTGTTTCTACCTTTTGGCTATAGTGAATAATGCTATAAACATTGGTATATTAGTCTGCTCTCACACTGCTAATAAAGACATACCCAAGACTGGGTAATTTATAAAGGAAAGGGGTTTATTGAACTCACAGTTCCACATGGCTGGGGAGGCCTCGCAATCATGGTGGAAAGCAAAGGAGAAGCAAAGTCAGGTCTTACATGGCAGCAGGAAAGAGAGCTTGTGCAGGGGAACTCCCATTTATTAAACCATTGGATCTCATGTGGCTTATTCACTATCACAAGAACAGCACAGGAAAGACCCACGCCATGATTTAATTACCTTCCACCAGGTCCCTCCCATGACACACGGGAATTATGGGAGCTACAATTTGAGATTTCGGTGGGGACACAGTCAAATCATATCAATTGGCCTATAAGCATCTACTTGAGGTCCTCTGTTTAGTTCTTTTGTATATATACACAGGAGTGGAATTGCTAGATCATATGCCAATTCTATGTTTGGCTTTTGAGGAACTGTCAAACCATTTTCCATAGTACCATTCAAACGGTACATTCAAAATGTACCATTTTGTAGGAGGGTTCCAATTTCTCTACATCCTCACCAATACCTCTTATATTTTCCATTTTTTGTTTTGTGTGTGTGTGTGTTTATAGCCACTCTAGTAAGTATGAAGTGGTATCTCCTTGTGATTTTGATTTGCACTTCCCTGATGACTAATGAAGTTGAGCATCTTTTCATGTGCTTATTGGCCATCTGTATGCCTTCTTGGGGGAAAGTTGTATTCGTTTGCTAGGGCTGCCATAACAAAGTGCCACAAGCTGGGTTAAACACAGAAGTTTATTTTCTCTCAGTTCTGGAGGCTAAAAGCCCCAGACCAAGGTGTCAGCATGACTAATTTCTGCTGAGGCCTCTCCCTTGGCTTATAAATGGCAGTCTTCTCCTGTGTCTTCATATAGTCTCTCTTCTGTGATTGTTTATGTGCTTTCTTCTGTGTTTATGCTCTAATCTCCTTTTCTTATGAGGACTAGGACTCACCCCAGTGATCTCATTTAACCTTAATTACCTCTTCAGAGACCATGTATCCAAATACAGTCACATTCTGAGTACAGGGGGCTAGGACTTCAACATATAAATTTTGGAGGAAACATTCAGCCCATAACAAAGGTCAGTTCAAGTTCTTTTTGCCTCTCACCCCCTCTTTTTTGAGACAAAGTCTCACTCTGTTGCTCAGGCTCAGAGTATAGTGGCATGATTTCAGCTCACTGCAGCTTTGACCTCACAACTCAAGTGATCCTCCCACCTCAGCCCCCTGAGTAGCTGGGACTACAGGCACGCAGCAACACACCCAGCTAATTTTTGTATTTTTTGTAGAGATGGGATTTTGCCACGTTGCCCAGGCTGTTCTCAAACTCCTCAGCTCAAGCAATTCTGCCTGCCTCAGCCTCTTAAAGTGCTGGGATTACAGGCATGAGCCATCACGCCAGCTTTGCCCATTTTAAAAATTGGGTTGTAATCATAAGTTTTGATGTTGAATGTGTGTTTTATTATTCATTTTGGGGGTAGTGAAGGTGTCAGCAGAATAAGAAAGGTAAAGGTTATTGGGATTTTAGACTTGGAATGTTTCATGTTATCAGTTCTAAGCACAGTCACTGTCCCAAAGGAAATATCTCCATTTTTTCCCCACAGAAACCCAACCGTACTATGTATCTTCCAATAGGTAGTGCAGTAATAGTCATCAGAGGTAAACAAGAAATCACTATATTATGATTAAGCCAAAGTTAGTTTTCAAATGTCTGCTAGACTGTAAATTTCTTGAAGGTGTCATTTCTTTTTTTTTTTTTTTTTTTTTTTTTTTGAGACGGAGTCACTCCGTTGCCAGACTGGACTGTAGTGGCACAATCTCAGCTCACTGTAACCTCTGCCTCCCGGATTCAAGCGATTCTCCTGCCTCAGCCTCCCGAGTAGCTGCGAATACAAGTCACATGCCACCACACCCAGCTAATTTTTGTATTTTTTGTAGAGACAAGGTTTCACCATGTTGGCCAGGAAGGTTTCGATCTCTTGACCTGGTGATCCACCCACCTTGGTCTCCCAAAGTGCTGGGATTACAGGCATGAGCCACCACACCAGCTGTCATTGCTTACTCAGCTTTGAGTTGCAGTATGCCTCAGGCCATAAAAAACATTTTCTCATGTAATAAACACAATATCCCATGTGGTAAGTATAATAATCCCCATTCCACAGATGGGGCAACAGGGCTCACAGGGGTCAAGTAGCTTGCCCAAGCTGATGCAGCAAGCAGCAGAAGGAAAATGTGGGGTCCCGAATCTGTCCAATTCTTCTTTCCACTATACTATGATTCTTTTCTCCCTCAATGTGGAAATAAGATATGCATGCTCTTAAATCAGGAGAAGCATTCATTCCCATGAGATCTCTGAGTGAGCTGAGCTCATCTCCAACAAGTACATGTTGACCATTCGGAAGGTATCATTCACTATCTGTCTTCATAAAAGATGTTTCTGCCTTTCCCCCACTCCATGTTAGACCTTGCATACGAATTAAATAGATTTTTTTGTTAATAGACAAGAACTCAAGCCCAGGCAGTTATGTTCTGTTCATGGTAATTGTAATAAAGACATGGGATTCAAAAGAAAAAAAGCAAGAGGATTGGGGGCGGGTAGGCAAAGGGAAATGAGAAGTAAGTTTCAATACACCAAGAAATGGAAAACGGTCAACAGTTGTTCTCCTCTTTTGTTAATTCTTAATGCAAAACAAGTGATTCACAAATTATACACACTGGTTTCAGTCCTCTGCCTCTGAGATAAATTTCTCTTTGTGTAGACATTCAGATAGACCTGGGCTTTTCTTGTAATGGACAAGAAGCTTCTGCAGTAAGTCACAGCCCAACTCCACAGACTCTATCAGACAGCTGCTTCCCAAAGGGAAGGTGTCTCTCTGTTTCTCCCACAGTAGAAGCCTGTGCCATGATGAATCCAATCATATCTATTTAATAAAGCCTAATGGGCAGTCTTTCTCCAGTGGCTACATCAACCATCAGTCATCAACACTGTTAAACAAAGAAGAAATTCTAAAAATTCTAAGGAATTTTGCAAACATTACGCATTCTTCTCATGCTGAGATATTTGTTTTTTGAGGAAGGACATACACAGCCATGTGGTAACTTGTTTAATAATCAGCATTCATATATTCCATCTTTTTCCCCAGGAAGGAAAAATAATCCCATGCATAGAAACTGTCAGTGAAGTCCTTGTTTCATAAGGGGCAATCTGACTAAGGGTGTCCCAGAACACCTTTTTATATCTATATGTGTTTTTTTGTGTGTGTTTTACTTTTTGTTCTCAACGTACTCATTGCTCCACAGGTATGGCCTAATACAGTACATGGTGGTGGGTGTCATGAGGACACGTTACACTTCGAGGGCCTGAATGATTGGGGTCAAAGGCTCTGTGGACAGTTTTATAGCCCAAATCACTTGCACTGTATCAAAGTCATCTGGTGTGTACTTTATATAGTTCTTCTGGTAGGTGACTATTTGGGTGGGCTCAGTAACTAGTGGGATTAGATGAATGTCTCTGACCAGCTTGGACACTTGTTTCCAGTGCTAGATTCAAAGCCTGGCAACATGTGTGGCCCTCTAAGAACAGGGATTCCAGAGCAATCCTGCAAAATGGTTTGGGTTGAGCAGTCAGGCAATGTCCAATGCTGTTACTCACTTTCTTATCCTGTTTCCCCTTTGATCCCACCCAACCAGTGGTGTGCTAGTAAATGTTCAACAACTGGCTCTCCAAATAATGCATGGAAATATATACATACATGAGGTGATTATTGATTTTACTGATATACAGAATGTGTATCATACAATTTACAAATGATAATAAAGTCTACAATTCATTGTAAATTCCATATAGCCAATTGATTCTCATTGATTCTCAATGCTTTTCTTGATTTTTGCCAAGCTCTTGTTTTCATAGCCAACCTATGTTTGCAGCTGATATATGAGTGCAGTTTTGATTAGAATGTTGACATTTTTGCTTGCATTAATAAGTATGGTGAAGGTGAAATAATGAAGATATACGTAGAAACACTACCTGATCATCAATGATTGGAGCAACTTCTTTGCTGATTCAGGTAACAGTTTTCTAATGCTAAAAGAATATTTCCTCAAATTTTTGTGCTATTGACAATGTAATGGCTACAGACATGACAATCTTTAAATTTAATATGGATAACATTAAGAGTCATCAGAACAATAAATCAAGCTTCGATTTATAGCAGTTGTCAATTTCCATGGCACAAATATCCCCACTATGGCTGACTTTAAGCTACCAAGCTGATGTCCTTGAACATGGATTTGGGAAGAGATGCCCAGTAGTGCCCCATGATATACTATTTGGATGATATAAGTGCAATAAGTGTAAGTAATTCAAAAGGTCAGATGATATTAAAATAAGTAGAAAGTACTGAGGCTTTGAGTACTGTATTTTTAATACAATTTAATTACAAGTTTAGACAATTTAATAAACCTGCTGTGTTTAACAAGGGCTAAAAATTCTGGAAAATTTAACAATCAGTTCTTGCAAGCTATTAGAAGTCAGCTCCAGCATGCTATGCCATCCAACCCATAATAGGTTAGGTTATACCATGGACTTTTGGGAATGCTCTAAGCTGTAGGTAACAGGGTATATGACTAAAGCGTCTAGAAGATAGCCCTATGGAACTCAGTGATTTTTTTTCATATTTGTAAAGTACTTAGAACAGTGACTAACAGATAATAGATGTCAATAAATACCTGTTGAATTAAGTTTATTAAAATAGAGGCATTTAGTAATCACACATTGTGAGAAGTCTAGGCACAGGTGATTCTAGAGCTGATCCCTCCAGGACTCTGGGTCAACCACTCTGTGAGGTTCTTGGCCTTTTCACTTTAGCTGAAAGGTGGCCACCATAGCCCTAAACACCAAATTCTCACAGCAAAATTTCTAAGAAAGGAAACAGGGAACAACCAGATTGATGACTGATGTCTCCTTGCCATTTTCCTGTTTTCTCAAGTAACTAGAACAGAATCCGCAGCAACTCTTTTCTAGACCCTCTGATGGGAGATGGGCAAAAAAAAGGAGGTTGGTGTTCCTATGACAGTCAAATAATTTCCCTGGTTTCCTACTAGGCCAATTCAAGGCAAGGAATCAAGTAATACAAATATTTATTTCGGTTCAAATATCTTTTTCTGACTAATGCATAATCATTATTCTGGAACTTTCCATTCTCCTTGAAGTATTTTGAAAATAAAATCTGCAATGACCCTCTCTAATTACCAAGTAATTACCCTTAGAAAGAAATCTTCTTTCTACCTTAATTACCTCTTAAGTGTTTATGTACAACTTGACTGAATGTGGTCTATATCAGATTACAAATTATTGCAGTCAAATTCTTTACAAACATAATTGTATTCTTTAAATCGCTTATAAAAATTTCCAAGTCCATAAAACATTTAGATGAGTTGCAATAAGGGAATTTGAACGTCTTTAGGAGTATCTTTTCCTGGGTTTTGAGTACCATATATGTTGTGATTAACAAAGAGAGCAATTGAAAGCCATTCACACATAAAACGTTTATACCCAAGTAACCTTCAAATATTTCAAAAAGCCCCTTTCTACCCAATACTCAGAAAGCACCCAAGGAAATAAATGCAGCTTACCTTGGGCTCCCAAGGTAAGGCATGGATTCTGGTCACTGGAGAAGATTCCCATCTGTCACCATCCAGACACACCTGTGGCAGGGAGAATCCCTGAGTTCAGGAAAAGGCAGCAAAGACACGCCAGAAATAATATCGACCAGGATTGACTCTCTTTTCAAATCAGGAAAGAGCCATAGGACTTAGAACCACAAGGGATTCTAGAGATGGTTTTCCTCACTTGTATCCAAAACTATGTTCTCCATTGTCAGTTCTTTCTGGGAAATGATTTTATACAGAGGATATCAGATTTTTTTTGTTTTACTCAAAACTTCTCAGGGGGCCAGGCGTGGTGGCTCACACCTGTAATTCTAGCACTAGCACTTTGGGAGGCGAAGGCGGGCAGATCACTTGAGGTCAGGAGTTCAAGACCAGCCTGGCCAACATGGTGAAACCCTGTCTCTACTAAAAATACAAAAATGGCTGGAAATCACTTGAACCCAGAAGGTGGAGGTTAAAGTGAGCTGAGATCGTGCCACTGTACTCCAGTCTGGGCAGCAGAACGAGGTTCTGTCTCAAAGAAAAAAAAAAAGCCAACAACCACTTCTCAGGAGGCTTGTATACTGTGAGTCTTTAAAATGTATGTGTATAACTACCTTTTCCAAACCTGATGTAACTATAGAACTTTTTTTGAATGGAACACTTTTTTTTGTTTTTGTGGGAAAATATATATACATGAAATTTACCATCTTAACCATTTTTAAGTGTATAGTTGTGATAAGCATATTTATATTGTTGTGAAACCAATCTCCAGAAATTTTTCATCTTGCAAAACTTAAACTCTGTATCTGTTCAACAAAAACTCTGCATGTCTTCCCCTACCCCTGGCAACTACCATTCTACTTTGTTTCTATGAATTCTACTACTCTAGGTACCTCGCACACATGGAATCATAGAGTATTTATCTTTTTGTGACTGGTTTATTTTATTTAGCATAACGTCCTCAAGTTTCATTCATGTTACAGCATTTGTCAGAATTTCCTTCCTTTTTAAGACTGAGTAATATTCCATTGTATGAATATACTACATTTTATTTATCCATTCATTCACTGATGGACATTTGACTTGCTGCCATCTCTTGGCTATTATGAATAATGCTGCTACAAACACAGGTGCACAAATAACTCTGCGAGATCTTGCTCTCGATTCTTTCGGATATATACTCAGAAGTGGAAATTCTGGGTCCTTTGGTAATGCTATGTTTAATTTTTGAGGAACGACCACTTTTTCCATAGCTGCACTGTTTTACATCCCCACCAACAGTGCCCAAGAGTGGAACTCCTTTTTTATTTTATTTTTTATTTTTTATTATACTTTAAGTTCTAGGGTACATGTGCACAACGTGCAGGTTTGTTACATATGTATACATGTGCCATGTTGGTGTGCTGCACCCATTAACTCGTCATTTACATTAGGTATATCTCCTAATGCTATACCTCCCCCAGCCCCACGACAGGCCCCGGTGTGTGGTGTTCCCCACTCTGTGTCCAAGTGTTCTCGTTGTTCAATTCCCACCTATCAGTGAGAACATGCAGTGTTTTTTTATGGCTGCATAGTATTCCATGGTGTATATGTGCCATAGTTTCTTAATCCAGTCTATCATTGATGGATATTTGGGTTGGTTCCAAGTCTTTGCTATTGTGAATAATGCTGCAATAAACATACGTGTGCATGTGTCTTTATAGCAGCATGATTTATAATCCTTTGGGTATAGACCCAGTAATGAGATGGCTGGGTCAAATAGCATTTCTAGTTCTAGATCCTTGGGAACTCCTTTTTTAAAGAACACTTTAACTAACGTAAAACTCAATAAACACCAGTCTAGTCCAAATCCACCCTTTTAAAATGGAGAAGTAGAAGCTCAAGAGGGGAGGGACTTGTGCAATATCCCACAGTTCCTCAGTTGTGAGTCAGCCAGGGGCTTGCCGGGAAACAGACCACTCAGCTTCAGTTATGGAGAGAATTGAATATTGGAATTGCTTACAGAGGATGGGCAGCACTGCAGGGTGCCAATTAGGGATATAAAGACACTCAGGAAGAGCAACAGTGAGAAACACTTACCACCCTTTGGCCTAAAGAGGAAAAGAGAGAAAACGGCATAATTGAACCCAAGGAAACCTAGCGCCTTGAGGGCAGGTTGCTCAGCAGGAGCTGTCCTTGGAGGATGTGGTCGCCACCAGAGCCACAGCACAGAAGAAGCAGGTAAAGAAATACCCCGATTGTTCTCTCCTTCCGGCCATTGATCTCCTGCCTGGCTAAACCAACCCAAAGCCAGAGGGCAGGGGAACAGAGAGCATATACGGCTAAGTCCCTGAGTCCCAGAGGAGAGCAGAAATAGGTGAGGAGGAAAGATAAAGGAGGGAGGGTAGTGTTGGATGGACAATCTGGGGTGTCTGACGCAGAGGGTGTCTGTAGGTGGTTTTCTACACTCAGTGTTTGTCATAGAAAATTAAAAATTTAGAACGTTTAGGGCCAGGCCTGGTGGCTCATGCCTGTACTCCCAACATTTTGGGAAGCTGAGGCTGGCAGATAGTTTGAGGCCAGGAGTTCAAGACGAGCCTGGCTAACATGGTGAGACCCCTGTCTCTACAAAAAATACAAAAATTAGCTGGATGTGATGGCACATGCCTGTGGTCCCAGCTACTCAGGAGTCTGAGATGGGAGGATTGCTTGAGCATGGGGAGTCGAGGTTGCAGTGAGCTGTGATCGCACCACGGCACTTCGGCCTGAGTGAAAGAGCAAGACCCTGTCTCAAAAAAACAAAAAAAAAGAAAGAAAGAAAAAGAAGAAAGAAAAGAAAGAAGAATGTTTAGGACATTAGAAAAAAGAAAATAAAAAATTTACCAACAATCTCATCACTCACAGAAACCCAAGTTAACATTTCTGTTTCCAGTGTATAACGTGTTGAAAGATGATATTGACATATGAAGTTGGGCCTGTTTTCACCGCTGTGCAACGGCAGCTCCAGAATGTCTACAGAAGGAACAAAGCGGCTGAAAGAAAGGACTAGACGTGAGTCCTGACATCACACTTACAGAGCAGGCACACTGGTTTTAATTGGATTGCGGGTTTATTTCGGGACCTATCTGGAGCTGCCAATGGAGACAAAAGGCTTTATCTTGAAGCTGCCATGTGCAGAGAGGCCTGCTCGTTTATTTTGGTAAGGTTCAGGAAGAAGGTGATGATTTATGTGGCAGATGAAAGCTCCCCTGCTCAAGGCACCCCCTTGACAATGCTGTAAAAGAACTAATATGAGGGTTCTTGGGGAAGGGAGATAATATATTTTACATGTAGAAGAATGTGAACTGTGGTGGCCAAAGGGTAGATTGTGTCACATTATGTCTTCCAAACATCACCACAACCTGCCCCATCCCACTTGCCCTTCTGGCAACATCACCTTGACACTTTTCTTGTGGTGGTAGTCTCAGTCCTCTCTTCTCGAATCTGGACAAAACTTGGGCTGCTGTCACCAGTATAATAAGTGAAGTGACTATGAACTTCCAAGGCTAGTTCTTAAAAATGCCACACACTCCTGCCTTGCTGTCTTGGGACACCAGTGCTTAGAACCCAGCCACAGTGAGGAAGCCCAAACCAGCCCATGTGGAGACGGCCCATGGAAAGGACACCTCTAGGCGTTTAGGCTGATAACTCAGCTGATAATGAAAGCTACTTGTGGTTTATTCTCTGGATTTTTCCTTGCCCACTCCAAGAAAGCCTTTGTGTTTTCTTCCCCCATGAATAGAATCAGAAGTAGATAGTTCTTAAATCCTATCACTCTTTTGGAGATTACATCCTGAGGACAGAAAGGAGAACAACTGGTGTTTGGAAAAGGGAGAGGGGACATAAAAGGAATGACCATATATAAGGGAGAGTCCCCCATACTAGAAAACTAGAACAGGGGTAAGCACAGGAACTTCTAACCCACTAAGTCCCTCAAAATGGCCAAGGATGGTGGCCAGACCTTAGGGGAAATGGCTGCTTGTTGTATAGACAGAGATTGGACTCCCAGCCCAGGACACTGCTTTGGCAGAGATTTCTGGATCCATGATGGCAAAGAAGCTGCAAAACTAGCAATGGGCCTCGGTGATGGGTTTCTCACAGGTAACCAGGTCAGACTAGAGGTCAGCTTCCAGGATAACTATTCCTGCTTATCATACCCCAGGACCTTTCTATATAATGGGGTACCCCCAAATGACTGAATTTTTTGCCAATGATGTAAGATGGTGGCTTGGAGTTTATTTTCATTTGACATTTTTAAAAAATGTTCCAAAACAGATTACTAATCCCTCCTACATGACATTCATAGAAATCATTAAAAAGATATAAAAAAGTAAACACGTAAGGGCATAGTCATGATTGGAAAGAAGAACACAAACTCTGGATGAACCAGAACCATACAGAATCTCTTTTTTAATTTTTGAGACGAAGTCTAGCTTTGTTGCCCAAGCTAGAGTGCAGTGGCACCTTCTCGGCTCACTGAAACCTCCGCCTCCCGGGTTCAAGCAATTCTCCTGCCTCCATCTCGCGAGTAGCTGGGACAACAGGCGCATGCTACCATGCCTGGCTGCTACATTTTGTATTTTTAGTAGAGACGGGGTTTCACTATGTTGTCCAGGCTGGTCTCAAACTCCTAACCCTGTGATCTGCCCACGTCGGCCTCCCGAAGTGCTGAGATTACAGGCGTGAGCCACTGTGCTCGGCCCAGAATCTCTTAAAATTGGAAAGTAGAAAGGCATAAAGAAGAAAACCTGCAGCCCAGCTGGGAGTGGGAGAATTCTGCTGTGAGCCTCAAGGGGTGCACCCGACCAAGAAGGGGGGATCCAGAAAGAGGACGAAGAACTCAGAGTGGCCAAGGTGAGCGCAGTGTGGTAGGGCAGCCTCCGGGCAGGGCACCTGCACCCATGGATGCAAGTGTGTGCCTTCCCCAGAGCAGCAGGTACAGGAACTCTGGGAGCAAGAGACGCAGCGCAATGCCCCGGATATGCCTTAAAGACCCACTCTGAGATGTCATCTCCTTACACACCACAGGAGCCTCTGCCAGGCTCACTAAAGCCAGTGTAGAGTAGCAGTGACAATGGCAGTTCCCACCCCATCTCAATCATCTGCGTGAACTATTATTAGCAGATCTTCTAACAGGGAACCTTGGCATTGATTTACATAAGCAGAATCAAATATTCCAGCAGATCCAGCATCAGAAGATAGAAATAAGTGAAAAAGGAAAAACTTTCATTAAAGAAGTAGGTTGGTGAATAGAAGCAGTGTGTGTGTGAGTGTGTGTGTGTGTACATGCACATATAAAATATCTTTAAATATTTAAGGACATAATGTGTGCGATCACAAGAATAGAAAGAGTCTGGGCATGGTGGCTCATGCCTGTAATCTCAGCACTTTGGTAGGTCAAGGCGGGAGGATCACTTGAACCCAGGAGTTCAAGACCGGTATGGGCAACAGAGCAAGACCCCATCTCAAAGAAAAAAGAACCAATCAAAACTATTGGATGAACATTTTAATTGTTGAAACTTAAAAACCTAGTACGTGGGTGAAAAACAAAATAAGCACAGCTGAGAGGCAAATAGATTGGAAAATGGAACCATGGAATTTGCTCAAAATGACACAAAAATTAAGAGATTTGTAGAATAAATCTAGTTCCATCATCCATGTAATAGGAGTTACAAAAGAAGAGCCTAGAGAAATTAAAAGTAAATAAAATTTTAATAAATAGTTGATTAGAAATGCACAGAATTGAAGTAAGACATGAGGTCTCTGAAAGAAGCCATCAATACCCAGCAGGATAAACATTTTTAAAATTATCCAGACACAGTTGAGAAGAGAGAACATTTGCATCCACATGGCTTAAATATTAGGACCAAGGACAAAGACCACCTGTTTCAACATGACTTAATTATTTGCTCCAGGAAATCCTTGCCCAGAAAGATAAAGCTGTAAACCAATAAATAACTGCTATTTACTTTAGGAAATTCCTGCAAACCAGTTTGTCTGGGCAAATAGTTTGTGCATCTGGCCAGTTTTCCTCACAGGACAGCCATGTTTTCATCTGGGCAAAGAGCTCTTTTATCAAACAGTTTACTTATCAATATTTGCTTTGAGCCCCTAGCTTCACTGTGGCCACAAACCTAAACTATTAGTTACAAACTTTGCTCATCCCAGTCAATTCCCCAGCTTGAAAGAACTGCCTCAAATCTCATGAGCTCAGACCCCAAAATGCTATAAATATCCTCTCCTTACTTCTCCCTTTGAGCCATTGCTAAGGTCTCAAAGTGATGGTCTCCCTTACAGTAAGTTTAATAAACTTAGCTTTGCTTTATCAAAAGGTTATTTTGATAGATATTTTGGGAGTTGACAGTTGAAAATCCATGAAGAAACTTCAACATTAAAACAAAAAGAAAATCCTTAAAATCTTCTGGGGAAGAATAAACTGGTTATTGACAAAAGAAAAATAATATGGCCAGGCATGGTGGCTCATGCCTGTAATCCCAGCACTCTGGGAGGTTGAGGTGGGTGGATCACCTGAGACCAGGAGTTCGAGAACAGCCTGGCCAAAATGCTGAAACCCCGTCTCTACTAAAAATACAAAAATTAGCCAGGTGTGGTGGTGGGCACCTGTAATCCCAGCTACTTGGGAGGCTGAGGTATGAGAATCGCTTGAACTCAGAAGGTAGAGGTTTCAGTGAGCCATTGCACTCTAGCCTGGGTGACAAGAGTGAGACTCCATCTCAAAAAAAAAAAAAAATCTGATTGACCTCAGCCTTCTTGACAATAACCATGGGCACAGGGAGACCTTGGAGCAATTATCTTCGATATCTAAAGGAAAATAATTTTGAACCTAAAATTTTCTAGCCAGACAAGCTATCCTTTAAATTGAAGTCGGCAAACTATAGCCAATGGACCAGCCCCATTTTTACAAATTGTTTTGGAATACAGTCACACCCATTATTTATGTAGGTATCATTTGTGGCTGCTTTTGCACTACCTTGGCAGAGCTGAATAATTGCAACTGAGACCATATGGCCACAAGTCTAAAATACTTACTATTTGGACCATTTAAAAGGGCTTGCTGACACCTGCTTTAAAATAAAGACATTCAAAACTATTTGGACCATTTAAAAGGGCTTGCTGACACCTGCTTTAAAATAAAGACATTCAAAAACTAACAGATGCTGGCGAGGTTGCGGAGAAAAGGGAATGCTTATACACCAATGGTGGGAATGTTTATACACCAATGGTGGGAATGTAAATTAGTTCAGCCACTGTAGAAAGCAGTTTGGAGATTTCTCAAATAACTTAAAACAGAGCTACCATTAGACTCAGCAATCCCACTATTGGGTATATGCCCAAAGGAAAAATAAGTCTTTTTACCAAAAAGACACATGCGCACGTATGTTCACTGCTGCACTATTCACAATAGCAAAAACATGGAATTAACCTGGATGCTCATCAACGGTGGACTGGATAAAGAAAATGTGGTACATATACACCATGGAATACCGTGCAGCCATAAAAATAATGAAATCATGTCTCTTGCAGCAACCTCCATTATCCTAAGTAAACGCAGGAACAGAAAACCAAATACCATGTGTTCTCATTTATAAGTGGGAGCTAAGCATCGAGTTACACACAGACATAAAGATGAGAACAATAAACACTGGGGACTACTAGAGGGGGGAGAGATGAAGGGGGCCAAGGGCTGAAAAACTACCTATTAGGTACTATGTTCACTACTTGGGTAAGGGGATCATTTGTTCCCAAAACTTCAGCATCACTAAATTTACCCATGTAACAAACCTGCACATGTATCCCTATATCCAAAATAAAAGTTGAGATTATAAAACTTTCTAAAATTAAGATAAAGACATTTGCAGATACGTAAAATCCCATAAAATTTACTATCCAATGATCCTCCTTGGAAGAATTACTGAAAATTATGGGGCAGTGGGAGGGACGGTTCCCGAAGGAAGAGATGACAGGTATAATGCAATGAGCTATAAACACAATAGTAAAATTTATTTTTACATTAAAATAAGTAGTAAATGTTTAAGCTTTATGTTTTGACATCCCATGCAATGTTAAAAGCAATGGAAGCAGGTGAGATTTTAAGTAGGGAAAACTAAAAGGTCAGTAAAGTTTTTCTTCTCAGTGGGACTGAGGAAAGCAGAGGAAAAAGATAATTGCAGACAAAGCTTATTAATTCTAGATAATTTCTAGGTAATTATTAATTCTAGACCATGTTAAGTATTTAAGTATTTGATATAAAATATGTACATTTCCAACTTATAGAAGGTAAAAGTGGAAAAATGAACCACTAATTAAAGGCAACTAGAAAGCCCAGTAGGAGAACACAAATTAAGAAAATAAGAATAAACCCAAACATACCAGTGAATTCCATAAATATAACTAAGGGACTTAGTTCATGTATTAGTCCATTTTCACACATACCTAAGACTGGGCAATTTACAAAAGAAAGAGGTATAAAGGACTTACAGTTCCACATAGCTGGGGAGGCCTCACAATCATGGTGGAAGGTGAAAGGCATGTCTCACATGGCGGCAAGGGAAGAGAGCTTGTGCAGGGGAACTCCCATTTTTAAAACCATCAGATCTCGTGAGACTTATTCACTACCAAAAGAATAGCAAGGGAAAGACGCGCTCCCATGATTCAACTACTTCCCACCAGGTTCCTCCCACAACACGTGGGAATGGTGGGAGTTACAATTCAAGATGAGATTTGGGTGGGGACACAGTCAAACTATCAGTTCAACCTTGTGTTGATGATGTGTATACTTTGTGGCTG
This sequence comes from Pan troglodytes, assembly GCF_028858775.2. Classification (NCBI taxonomy): domain Eukaryota; kingdom Metazoa; phylum Chordata; class Mammalia; order Primates; family Hominidae; genus Pan; species Pan troglodytes. Next base: position 106,336,303 of record NC_072412.2, on the reverse strand, counting down.
GCATTATTATAGGCACTAGAGACACCACTATTGATGGCTGTCATGAAGCTTACACTTTAGTAAGGAAACAGACCATCAACCAATAGGTATGTTATATAATCTCAAATTTAGGTTTTAGAGAGAGAAAAGGCAGAGTTAGGGACTGGAGAGCAATATAGGTTGGTCAACTTGGAGGCTATTGTCTTAGTCTAGGCAATATGTGATGGGGACTTGGATTAGGGTGATATTTGTAGAAGCAGTAACAACTTACAGAACTGGGAAGATATTTTGAAAAAGATGACAGGATTTGCTGATGGAATCTATGAGAGGTGAGGGGGAGGTTAGGTTAAATTGGTGAAGGGGATCAGGACTTGCCACCCCAAAACATGCCATTTTGGCATACAAATTATTTTGAGCTGAAGGCAATTGAGAATGAACAGGTGCAGGGAGTTCTCTGCCATCCCCCATCCACCTAAAAATAGGGCATACATTTCCCTTTGTAAAGGTGTCCCCCTCTTCTGTCCCAGGAAGAGGAGAGTGACTCTTATCCCCTGAGATGGAGAGGTGGCACCGAGATGAGTCTGCATAAACACAACTTACTAAAATAACCCTTTTCTTCCATTTGTTTCCCTCCATATATTTCCTCGTCATTTCCCCACAATTTGTTATCCCTTTAAGCCCAAAGCCCCTTTCCTTTATCAAAATGATATTCAGGCCTAGTGTCTGACCCCTTCTTTGAGTTTTACTTCTCTTCTCTCAACTCCCATACACATAACTATTAATACAAATTGTGTCTTTTGTTTCTTTAATTCACGGGTCCCCATCACTAAACTTAAGAGGGTAGAGGAAAAGTTTTTCCTTCCCTACAGCATATTAAAAGGAATATTCAATTTAAGATTAAAACACATACACACACAAACACAAAATCAACTACTTATATCCAGTTTATAAGACACAGACTATAGTAGACACTTGGGACTCCACCCAGACCCTTTTTCAGCCTGGTGAAGCCACCCCCAGCTGCTGTGGGTATTTGTTCTTAAAGTCTCATGGGCTGCCTGCCTTCTCTAGAGAACTGCTGACTGCAGCTGTCCCACCAGGGTGGTTACCCAACCACAAGCCCTCCAGGTGGCAAAAGAGGAGCTGTCTTTAATGGTTAATCATGTCATAGGACACCCTGATAGGATCCAATTTCTTTCCTGCATTACACACATTTCTGTCAACTATTATCTTGTAAGAAAGTAGAAATGTTGAGCCCTGTTGGGATGTCCTGATTTCAGTTTAGAGTGGAGTGAGATGGTGGAGTAAAAACTTTCATCTCCATTGCCACATCATTCTGAACCATTGTGAAAGGATATTCCAATCTCGAAGAAGAGTCCTCAAAAGAGCAAAGCGAAGAGAGCATTTACAAGAAACATTGAATGCAAGAAGTACCTTTTTTCATTATAATATTTTTAAACATAAGCAATTATTTTCAGCTGCTCTCAATACTCATGCCTACGATATTTTAACAGCCAGAAAGAAAAAACATTCAAATAGCATAAGCAGTAAGAGTCAGTGATGTTTTTGTTTTGTTTTGGTTTTGTTGTTGTTGTTTTTTAGTGTAACCAAAGGCTGGTTGCAGGACACACGCCTGTAATCCCGGAATTTGGGAGGCTGTCATAGGAGGATTCCTTGAAGCCATGAGTTTGAGACCAGCCTGGGTAATGTAAGATCTAATCTCTACAGACTTTTTTTTTTTTTTAAGATTAGCCAGGCATGGTGGCACATGCCTGTAGTCCCAACTACTTGGATGGCTGAGGTGGGAGGATTGCTTGAGTCCAGGAGTTCAAGGCTGCAGTGAGCCATGATCACACCACTGCAGACCAGCCTGGGCAATGAAGCAAGACCCTGTCTATAAAAATAAATAATATAAACAGAATTTTTCTGGGAATAAATTTTTGACATATTCCTTACAAAACTCACTGATAAAACATTAATATGATTTCTTGCAGATCAGCAAGACACTTAAATAATAAAATTTTTTTCCGACCATAGTCTCTCCTCATGCCAGTTTATCACATAAAGTATTTTATTTTCCACTGCCTATTAAATGAATTAAAAATAAAATGGATGCTGTGCCCTATCTCATTTTAGTAATAGACCATATTGAACTATCAAATTCACTTCCTATTGCTGTAATAACAAATTATTACAAACTGAGTGCCTTAAAACAATGCAAATTGATCATCTTGCATTTCTGGGGGCCAGTCTGAAATGGGTTTCAGAAGGCCACAATGTCGGTGTCTGCAGAGCTGCCTTCCTTCTGGAGATTCTAGGGGAGAATCCATTTTCTTGCCTTTTCCAGTGCCTAGGGGCTGCCTATGTTCCTTGACTCATGGCCTAATTCCTCCACCTTCAAAGCCTGCAACGTGAGGCTGCCCTTCTCATGCTGCTGTCTTTCTGGTTCTCTCTCTTCTTTCTCCCTCTTCCACTTATCAGCATCCTTGTCATTACACTGGGCCCACCTAGACAACCCAGACTCATCTCAAGTTCAGTTGACTGGCAACTTTGATTCCTTCTAAACCCTAATTCCCCTATGCCATATAACTGAACATATTCACAGGTCCCAGATACTAAGATACAAACATCATTGTGTAGCTGGCATTTTGCCTATCACAACTATTAAGAAACAATTCTAATAAAATATAGTTTTAGGTTTATTATTTATCAAAGTTTGTAATATATTATTCCATATTAATACATTAATATATTATTTAGATCAATTATATTCTAATTTAAGTTATAACTAAATATAAAATAAACTTCTTGTCACTAAAAGCCTGATATTCATAAGAAATAAAGCAAGATTTTTAATCAATAGACATAATTTTACTGCAAACAAATTTAATGGAGTGAGTACTAAAGACTTTCAAGCATAAAATTCCATTATATTTACTAGATAAAATTCTATGGGAGAAGTAGAATAGAAATTTAAGCCAAGGAGAAAGATGAAATATACATTTTCCCAATGTTTAGGAAAGGTTTTTTGTGTATACATTTGTAAAATATGACAGTGTATAACAAATCTCTATGGCATTTAGGTTCCATTGGATATATTTAAAAGTATAATTGACAGATTTGCTTTAAAATGTTGATACCATCAAATCTCACCAACTATTGCTGAGAAAAAGAAGTCAAATGATATGATTCATTTATATACTCAGGACAGTCCTCCCTGTGATCTTGGACCGACCCAGTTCTCCCCCACCTCTCACCCCTACCCCCATTCTCACTTGTAGTTCGCAAGAACAGCTGTAGAATGTGCTGGGATGGGGGAGCTGGCCAGAACAGCCCAGACTCTATTCATGGCCCTACCCTAGAAACAAGATGTCCTTCAACACTTTAGCCCAGCAATTCACGTTTCCCCGGGGCATAAAACCTTAGGTACAAAGCCCACGGCAGACTGCTTTTCAGGGTCCCTCAGCTGTAATAGAAATGGGTCATGCACAGTCAAGATGCCATCTGTCCTGGGCAACTTTCCAGAGCTTGAGGGGAATGGCTTATGGTGGATCCTAGGCTTCTGTCGTCCCTTGCTGCCTATCTGTGAGTAATGAACCTGCTCTATGTAATTTGTTGTGTGTGGGGGTGCTCTGTCTCACCAGACTCAGAGAAGTTGGTAACTAGGGCACTGTGAACTTATTTCACAAGATAAAATTCAAAAATAAGCAAACTAGTCAATAGTATTAAAAGTCAGGATGGGCCAGGCATGGTGGTTCACACTTGTAATCCCAGCACTCTGGGAGGCTATGGCGGGTGGATCACCTAAGGCCAGGAGTTCAAGACCAGCCTGGTGAACAAGGCAAGACCCTGTCTCTACTAAAACTATAAAAACTAGCCTGGCATGGTGGTGTATGCCTGTCGTCCCAGCTACTTGGAAGGCTGAGGTACGAGAATCGCTTGAACTCATGAGGTGGAAGTTGCAGTATGCTGAGATTTCACCACCGCACTCCTGCCTGGGCAACAGAGCAAAACTGTGTATCAAAAAAAAAAGGGTCAGGATGCTGGTTATCCTTGGAATGGAGCAGGGAGTGACTGGAAAGGGGACAGGAGGCTCCTGGGAGTCTGGTAATGCTTTATATAATGTATAACCAGTCCAGGTGCTGGTTATACAGGTGTGCTCACTTTGTAGAAATTCATGAACTGTACACTTATGCTTTATTCACTTTTCTGTATGTGAGTTATAATATAATAACATCATTATTTAAGATGCCAATATAGCCTTTATGCATTATGGATATTTGTACACTGTTATTTATCTTTCAGATATTTTTCTCGCTCTGACAGTTGTGCTTTAACTGCTTTATAGAAAACTGGACGAAATTGACAAGAAGGCAATTCAAAGAGGGTGCCATACATTAAATAGCCAAACAAACATGAAACGACATGCAGTTTCACTGCTAACCAGGGAAATGCAAATGAATACAACATATAACTCTTTCACTCAAACTGGAAAACTTTCTAAAGGTTTATAACATACACTGTTGACAATGAGAATAGGGAAAGAGGCATGCATATGATTTTGGTCAGGGTATAAAATAGTACAGAATTGCTGAAAGGCAGGGTATTAGTCCATTTTCACGCTGATGATAAAGACATACCCGAGACTGGGTAATTTATAAGGAAAAAGCGGTTTAATGGAGTTCCACGTGGCTGGGGAGGCCTCACAATCATGGCTGAAGGCAAAAGGCACATCTCACATGGCAGCAGACAAGAGAAGAGAATGACAGCCCAGCAAAAGGGGTTTCCCCTTATAAAACCATGAGATCTCGTGAGACTTATTCACTACCATGAGAACAGTAGAGGGAAACCGCTCCCATGATTCAATTATCTCCCACCAGGTCCCTCTCACAACACAAGAGAATTATGGGAACTACAATTCAAGATGAGATTTGGGTGGAGACACAGCCAAACCATATCAGGCAGCTTGGGAGCCTTCTGACATTCTTGAGCCGCTGAATTTAGGTAACCAACCATCTATCTGCAAATCTCTAGAGAAGAAAATAAACCCTAATAATTTTTTTAATCTCAATATAGATACCTCCACCTCCATCCAAATTCATACCTTGTGAATTCAGGAACCAAATAGACTCAGAGTTTGGGTAAATCCCTCATTATCTGAACTCTTGCTACACAGCATCCAAAATTTAGAAATTGAAACATATTATATTTACTATTAATATTATTCAAACATTACATTCTTTTGAACTATTTAAACTTACAGTCAATTTTTTTTTTTTTTTTTTTTGAGACAAAGTTTCACTCTGCCACCCAGACTGGAGTGCAGAGGTGCAATCTAAGCTCACTGCAGCCTCCACCTCCTGGGTTAAAGCGATTCTCCTGCATCCGCCTCTTGAGTAGCTGGGACTACAGGCACCAACCACCACACCTGGCTAATTTTTTGTGTTTTTACTAGAGATGGGGTTTCACCATGTTCACCAGGCTGGTCTCAAACTCCTGACCTCAGGTGATCCGCCTACCTTGGCCTCGCAAAGTGCTGGGATTATAGGCATGAGCCACTGCGCCCAGCCTTACAGTGAATATTTTTAAATGCCAACTTAAAAATGTACAATGGGGAGGTGGTGTAAATTTTCGAAAAAATCTTTTAAAGCAAAAATTTTTGAAGAAAGCAGTCTTAACATGCCTCTTTTGAAATATATTCTTCAAGCAGACCAAAAATAAGCAAACAAAAATCCATAGGAGTTTATGTACACAATTAACAAGACTAAACAACTAATGTTTTCTGTTTCCCAAAGCAGAGAATATGCATTTTTTTCAAATACCCACTTCATATTTTGAAAAAATAGCCCTATTACAGGCCACACAAAGCTCAAAATAGTTCAAAAAATTGATATCATACTTTCCCAATCACTCCCCACGAAATAATGTTTTAGCCCCAACATATTTTTGCCTGGAAATGTTTAAACATGCATATACAAAGCCTTGAATTAAAGAGGACATCAACAGAGAGGGAAAAAAAGAAACTAACATTTCTTACACTTCTCATGTGCCTGTGGGGTTCCCCTGGGTCTCCCCACGTTGACACCCAGCTGCCACACTTGCCATGCCCCCTCCACTGAGAGCACCTCCCTGTGGCCAGGGCTCTCCCCACCTCCCCCAGCCAGTGTAACTAGCAGGCAAAGGCACCCAAGAGGCGGGGCTGCAGCACATTGCTTGGGCCCTCTGCACACTCCCAGATAACCTTCTTAAGGGGCTCTGCTGGTGGAAATTCCTGTCCTTCTATGACGAATTAGTGCTGTCTTACTGTTACACACTCGATGTCTGTAACCCCTCCTTTCTTTTGGTTATGAACTCCTTTTCAGTTGCCTCCAGAAAGATCTTAGTTCATTTTATTCTTGGACTTCATATTTTTCCTCAGCCTAAATTTTCTGATGAAAAAATCTCTTTTTTGTTTTATTATAAGGCTTTGACTTTTGGCTCTTGTTTAACTGGCTTGATGGTATATAGCTCCTCAAATCATCTTTGGAAATAGATATGGTATAAATATAAAACATACGTATACAAACAAATAAAACTTAAAGGGTGAAATTTTCAGGATAGGCTGGAGATCGTCAAAGGTGATATTTTTTGGCAGCTAAGCTCTTGATGTATTGTAGAGTGACATCTCCCCGACCACCCTGTACAAGAAATTTCCTCCATTCAGAAACAATATAGATTGAACACTGAGAAAACCTTGAATACGGTTATCTCCTGTCCTGAAGATGGTTCAAAACTGCAAAGGAAGAAATGCCTCTTCTGGAAAACTGAGAGTTTAATATTCTACAGACAACCCTGTTGGGGACCCCACGGCAATTTCCCGTAGTAATTAACACATTAGCTCTTGGGAGGTCACAACCGTCATTCTGTGCAGAAATGGCTGAAAAAAAGATACAAGAGTTGCTTGGGGAACACAGTCATTTATCCAACCTCTGAGGTAGAAGAACCTGCAATTCCAGTTGTATTATAAACAGTCACTCAGAAAGTAGAGATAGCTGTATTTGCAATTTGGCACATTGCATCCCCAGTCATTCTTAACATGCTTTAGTCGGTTTTCCATCAAGCGGCCACTACAAAAACAAGCTGAACCTTTCGATCTTAAATATTTCAAAGTGACATATTCACAAGAAATAAATGGAAGCTGGTTTTAGGCTTTCAGGTAAAAAACAATATAAACCTTAATGCTCTGTTCTTGGGAAAATTTATTTTTCTGATGGTTTCCCAGCACGGTTTTTGCAAGCAATGTAGAAGAGACATCTCTCATTTTCCAAAACGCTGTATCAAAGAAAGTACATGTTGGCCAAATGAACGCTTCTTCTCCACCTGATGTTTGTTTCACAATGTGATTTCCTGGAAGAGTGTTAGCTAATTTTAAGAGATTTACACCTGGAACAAATAAGCCTAAGAATGAAGACAGACCAAAAGTGGAGCTGATTGCTTTGCCATCAAGGACAATGCTGTCTTAGTCTGTGTTGTTATAAAGTAATATCTGAGGCTAAGTAACTTATAAAGAGGTTGGCTCATGGCTCTGCAGGCTGTACAGGAAGCATGGCACCAGAGTCTGCTTCTGGCAAGGGCCTCAGGCTGCTTCCACTTATAATGGAAGGTGAAGGGGAGGCCACGTGTGCAGAGATCACAGGGTGAGAGAGGAAGCAAGAGACAGCAGAGGGAGGTGTCAGGCTCATTTTAACAACTGATTCTCATGGGCCTAAAAGGGAACGCTCACTCACCCTTAAAGGAAGGCATTCATTGATTCATAAGGGATCCACCTCCATAACCAGACACATCTCACAAGGTGCCACCTCCAACATTGGGGATCAAACTTCAACATGAGGTTTGATCCAAACATCCAAACTATAGCAAATGCTATATCCATAAAATGCTACCATTATGATCCTGCCACCCACCAGGATCAGAGCAGTGAGCTGTGAGCTAGAGGAAGTTCTAAGCCAGCAAAGAGTTCCACCATCTTGAGTTACTGTCCTCTCCTGCTCTTTTCCGGTGTCTCCCCTCTGGCACTGAGCCTACTGATATCCCTACCCCCCCACTCATGTCACCCTCACCTTCTCCCCCACCATGAAGAACAACCTGGAATTAGGTATGACCTCAGGCCCTGGCCCCAGTCTCCCCACCCCCAGCCTCCAGTCCTATATTCCTCTCCTATTGCTGCTAGAACAAACAACAACAATCTCAGTGGCTTAAAATAACAGAAAGATATTAGTTCTCAGCTCTGTAGGTCAGAATTCTGAGTGCGCTCAGCTATTTCTCTGCTCTGGGTCTTGCAAGGCCAAAATTAAGGTGTTGGCCTGCGTGGGCTCTTCTCTGGAGACTCTGGGAGAACCTGCTTCTAAGCTTATTGAGGTTATTGGCAGAATTCAGTGTCTCCCAGCTGTAGGACTGAGGTGCCCATTTCCAGGAGCCTCTGTCAGCTGCCTAAGGTCACCTGCATTCCTGGGCACATTACCCCCTCTGTCTTTAAACCAGCACTGGCACGTGGTATCAGCCTCATACTTCAGTATCCTATTGTCCTCTCCTAGGATTCTCTGCTTGAAGGGCTCATGTGACCACATTGGTATCCTCCAACCCCCCATGACCCAGGACAATCTCGCTATCTTCATGCCAACCGACTATTAATAGTAATGTCAATCACATCTGTAAAATCCCTTTTGCCATGTAATGAAACATATCCACAGGCTCCAGGAATTAGAATGCAGACATCTTTGGGGGGCAATTCTGTCTACTCCGCCTCCCTCCCAGGATTCCCTTGTTGCCAAGCAGATCTGTCATCTCTGGTGCCTGGGCTGGGGCAAGCCCTCTGCACCCAGGTACACCTTATGAGGGAACTAAACCACGGAATCGGCCTCCAGCCTTCGTTCTTTACTGTGAAGCATCGTCCTGCCAGGGGCCCAGGTCTCCTTCCCACCTGAGCACCCATATCTCAGAAGCTGGTTTTTGGCCAGAAGGGAGGCAGTTGGCTTCCTCTCCAGGAGCCTGCCACAGGCTGGTGTTACACTGTAATTGCACAGCGCTCTAGGAACTGACTGCCATCCATCAATAGCCTCCTTCCAAGAGTACTGGCCTCTGCCATGCCCTTCTCCCAGAATCCAGTACCAACAATGGCCAGAATCATCCCCCCTCCTCCATCCTCCCCCGACTGCTGCCACCAAAGAGTCTCTCTTTGCCAAAGCCAGCGGCAGGAGAGCAGGAACCATAGGAGGCTATGAAGCTGCAGGCTGCCTCTCTAAGCCACAAATCAAGACCAGTTAGTTTTTCTGTTAGAAATCCTGTAAATATTTCTGATCAAATCACATTTTTGTAATTTGTAGATGTTGGTGATGTGTTCTCCCAAACATTGCTTGTTTAAAAACATTTCTCCCTGAAAAGAAATATGTTCTAGCTCTCTTTTCTCTAAAGCCAGAAATATAAACAGCACCAAGAATTTATATACGAAAGATTTAATATTTCCCAACCTCCTCATCATTTCTACTCAGCTTTCAACTCCTACTCAATGCATTTTCCTAAGGGAGTCTAAGTTCTTACTAATTCACAAACATAGAATACTGACATAAAGAATCGCTGCGAAATCTGTAGTAAGGAAAAGAGAGAGGAAGGGCAAAGAAATCTGCCCACAGAGGTAAAACAACATGCTCCTTGACGCCATCTAGTGGGCGGCCAGATAATTCATCTATCTCCCCTACTTGGTCCTCCAGCCTCCCCACACCATGAGTGTTTCCGTACATACAGCCCACCCTGAAATTATGCATACACACGTGAGATCATTTGTATTAATTTATTCTATGACCCTTTTTTGTTAACGTCATAAGCATCAAGTTCATACATGAATCATAGTTCACAAACTCAGGAAACAGCACATCTCTTTATTTATATAAATTAATTTGATTTCTGATCCCAGTGCTAATAATACCAGGCTGGTAGAAAATTTAACCTCAATGACTTTCAGAGTTTCCGCATGTCTCCCTGAAGCTCTCGCACGGTTATGGAGGTCTGTGTGCACTGCTGCAGGTCTGTGACATGCCCCCTGGACTAGCATCAGTTTGCTAATTGCTGAGACATCCTCTTCCCCCTGCATGGCCCCAGCTGGGCCCCATTGCTGCCATGAGACTCCATCTCCCTAAATGAGCTGGACGGCCTTTGGATTCTTGGATTCTCCCCTGGGTCCGTCAGCATCTCCATGTGCTTCCAGGAAGCCATGACCAAGACTCCCTCTCCTCTAAGACCCTCAGACTTCCTGCTCTTGATTCACGTACCTCTCCCTCCTGCCCCTCTGCGGTATCAGATCTCCAAGCAGGACACCTCATCATTGAAGTGCCTCTCAGGGACCTACAGCCTTATCTCCTCAGTGGGTTTAGAATCAAGTCAGGCAGCCTCAAGCCTTCCTGGGGGCAAAGAATCTCAGGTCTATCTGCTTGAAGGAGGTGGATAAAGGGAGAAAATTTGGCTGAAAGCCCATAAATATCTCAACAGCCTATTTAGCCAATAGCAATGAAAATACATAGCCTTTCTCATATATTTATGGACAATTATGCTCATGTCCAGCAGAGAAATCCTGAAGTATACGTGAGCCCTGCCAGAGTCAGTGATGCAAGTCTTTCTTAGAACCCTGAGCTGGCGGGAGGCTAACCTTAGCCACCAGCAGCCTTAGCATCGGCAGCCTCAGAGGACTAATTTCTCCCTTTGGAGGTGGGACAACATGTCTCCCTTCTGAAAAACAGTCCACAAGTTATTTTAGCACTAGTGTATCAGAATTTAAAAGGAGGCTCTTTAGGAATGCACCATGGTGTTTTTCAGCAACTTGCTGCAAGGTTGCCTTCCCAGCCTCCTAGGACAGAAGGAATTACTCTTTCCTTTGTTCCCACACAGTATGAAATTTGTAGGTATTTTTAGCATTTCTTTTATTCTGCCTTCTCTATGTAGAAATAAATGAACACAACCCACACAAGAAAGGCAAAGGCTATTTATTCAGAGCTTGCTCCATCAAGGGAGTTGGCCACCATCACTTTTGTTTGGCAGGGACTCAAAGGCAGGCAGGGGAGTGGGAGAACTTTACAGAGCACACAAGGGATGGCTTCAGGTGTGCCCTGATCGGAGGCTGTTGGCCTGGGGAAGCCCAGGGTGGCCAACTAGGAGCATTGAAGCCTATCTGATTGGTTAGGGCCATAGGTGGCTTTCTGTGGTTGGTCTTAAATTGGAAGCAGGCACAAAAATTAGGGAAGCTGTCAGTTATTAATCAAGTCCTGTTCATTTGGGGCCCACTGCTAGAAGGGTTATTGTTTGGCTTCTTAGACCAGTTGCTAGAGATAGTAGCCTGACTTCCTGTAAGTCTGGCTTTTAAAGGCAGCAGATGGCTTCCTGGGCTGGTTACTGTATATAATGGGTTGATTTTCTGAGGTAGTTGCTGCAGATTTGGGGTCAGAGTTGTATTTTTATATATGGTCTGGCCACTGTCTATGTGTATATTCAGTCTCTCATCTACTACAGTTGGCTATTTCTACTGAAGGCTGTAAGATCCTTGAGGACAGGAGCCAGATCTTTGTATTTGTATTGCCAATGTACAGGGTCTAAGACCAACATATTTTGAAAATTGAGCTGAATCAATTTCACATACACGTTTGTGGAGGTAAACTGAATATGTTTCATTTTCCCTAGTACAGTCACGAGGCTTGTTTTTCCCTTTAGCACAAAATACTAACAGATAGCACTGTACTGTCTTCCATTTTAAGCAAAGCTTGCCGCCACTGCTAACAATACTGCTAACTCCACTGTATTAGTCCACTCTCACATTACTATAAAGATATACCTGAGACTGGGTAATTTAGAAAGAAAGAGATTTCATTGACTCACAGTTCCACATGGCTGGGGAGGCCTCAGGAAACTTACAATCATGACAGAAGGCGAAGGGGAAGCAAGGCACATCTTACATGGCAGCAGGAGAGAGAGAGAGAGAAAGGGGAAACTGACAGTTTTAAACCATGAGATCTCATGAGAACTCACTATCACAAGAACAGTACAGGGGAAACTGGCCCCATGACCCAATCACCTCCCACCAGGTCCTTCTCTGGACATGTGGGGATTACATTTCAAGATGAGATTTGGGTAGGGACACAGAGCCAAACCATATCATCCACGTATGAATAATTTGTCCTTAATTTTGTTATTTTCCTGCAACTTCCCTTGCCTGCCTTCTGTCTAAATTAAGGCAACAGCCCATGAGCTGTTGAATACCACCTGATAGGGTTTGTCACTCTGTATTTTTTATTGTTGTTATGAAACTGAGCTGTGTCTACCTTTCCCAAGTTGGCTTAAAAACAAGATGCATTTGTATTGAACCAATATTTTCCTAGTATATTTTGCCTAAAGACATACCACAGACTGAAGAGATTTGAAGAGGGCCTTCTCTCCCAGGTAAGAGAATTAAGAATATATTATCATTGGTATCCCTTCAGCTTTGGTCTGAACACCCAAATAAGTAGTCCTCTCCTCTCTAATCGAGGTAAAATTCTCATATATAACATTAACCATTTGGAAATATACAATTCAGTGGCATTTACTGCATACACAATGTTATACAATGGCCACCTCTATCTAATTACAATGCATTTTCCATCACCCCAAAAGGAAATGACATACCTATTAAGCAGTTAATCTCCATTCCCTCGCCCCATTAGCCCCTGACAAAACTAATCTGCTGTCTCTATGTATTTACCTATTCTGGATTTTTTATGTAAATGGATTATACAGTATGTGACCTTTTGTATTTGGCTAATTTCACTTCACGTAATGGTGTCAAAGTTCATCCATGTGGTAGCACGTATCAGTATTTTGTTTCATTTATGTTATCTGTTGATGTGTCAGAGGCATTTGAGCCACAGCACCCCCATCTTGAACAGGAGCTGGGTAAAATAAGGCTGAAACCTACTGGGCTGCATTCCCAGATGATTAAGGCATTCTAAGTCTCCAGGTGAGATAGGAGGTCAGCACAAGATACAGGTCATAAAAACCTTGCTGGTAAAACAGTTTGCAGTAAAGAAGTCGGTTAAAACCCACCAAAACCAAGATGGCCATGAGAGTGACCTCTGGTCGTCCTCACTGCTACGCTCCCACCAGCACCATGGCAGTTTACAAATGCCACGGCAGCGTCAGGAAGTTACCCTATATGGTCTAAAAAGGGGAGACATGAATAATCCACCCCTTGTTTAGCATATCATCAAGAAATAACCATAGAAATGGGCAACCAGCAGCCCTCGGGGCCGTTCTGTCTATGGAGTAGCCATTCTTTCGTTCTTCTTTCTTAATAAACTTGCTTTCACTTTGCTCTATGGACTTGCCCTGAATTCTTTCTTGCACAAGATCCAAGAACCTTCTCTAGTGGTCTGGATCAGGACTCTTTCCTGTAACAGAGGGACATTTTGTCGGTTTCCACCCTTTGTCTGTTGTGAATACTGCTATTATGTACGTGGGTATAAATGCTTTTGTGTAGACACATGTTTTCAGTTCTCTTGGGTATATACCCGGAAGTGGAATGGCAGGGTCACGTAGTAATTTTGCATTCAACTTTTTGAGGAATCTTCTCTTGTTTTAAAGCAGCAGATGCAAGGAGTGCTGAATCCAGTTGAAACATGCAGGGAAGCTAGGGAGAACTGGAATGGCTCTGCAGGCGCTCCAGGGGTGTTCGCCTCCTCCCTGAAGCCTGCTGACCCCTGTGTACCAAACCAGACTGCACCATAATAATCCGTTTCCTACTTCTGTAATGCCAACTAGCCTACAAGTCCCTCTGCAGCAGGGGACACATTTTATAGGTGCCTCTGTGTGTCCCCAGTGCTTAGCAGTTAGCACTGTGCCCCGCACATAGTAGGCATTCAAAAATGTGGGTGGGGTCTCAATCAATTTGTAATGATTAAACTAATTAAGGCAGCATTCCCTTAGCAGTTTGGTCCTTGTTTAATAAGAACATACTTTTCCTTGGGATACCCACTGAGAGCCGCTGAAAGGGTACAGCACCATCATCTAACACAAAGAACATATAAATTTGGAAAGCAATAAAACCCGAGATGCGAGATGCGCTAATGATGATAGCAATCTCCACTCTGGGATGGTACATTGAACTTGTGTTTAAATTAAAAGCAAGTGCCTTGGAGCATTTCTCCATTCTTAGTACAATGGCTCATTATCTAAAGCAAAATACAATCTTCAAAAACACTGTCAAATAAAGCTAAGTATTGTGTCTGTAAGAAAAATGATCTAAGTGATTCGCAGGTTATATTGTGTCTTCATCATTCAGAATTTCTAGGACTGAGAGTTCACCCATTCTGCTTCTATAGAATCATCAGTACATCTTAGGATCATGAAGGACAGAGTTAATTTTTAAAATGTACAATAAACTCAGCCCTACTGTTAAATGCTACCGTTACACAGCTCAATCCTCACAGCTCACTGCTTTGTTGGCATTAGGTGTTACCTAAATGCAAGGCCATGGCATTCAAAAAGCTGTAAAAGACGACTTAACACACCCAGCTCTGTGACACTGGGTGTCATCGCAATAAGATCTTTTTCGTTCCCCTGTAAATTCTCCCTTGATGTTGAAGAGCTGAGACTAAAAATGATCAAACACCAATTAAGCCATAGTGATCTAAGAATTATGCCAGATGATGACTTGGAAAGGAGGGTCTGCTCCTGGAAGATAAATCAAGAAGAATGCGAGGGAAAGAAATATTAATGCAGAGTGAAAGGGTGCGATTTCAGAGTGGCAGACAGGGATGAGAGACGGAATTCCCCTCTCCCTTTCTAGACCTGCCCTTCTCTCTGTTTCAGATGGTACCCCCTCTCTCCCCACTCCAGGGCATCAGTGTGGGTGCCTTCTCTCGTGCCCCCTGGCCAATACAGCCTCCGAAGTCCCCCTCCTGTGCACCCCATTCCTCACCCTCCTGCTGCCACACCCTAAAAACTGATTTTAAGCTTTTGAGAACTCAGGATTATTAAAATAGCTTTCCAGCCGCCTTATTGCCTCCAAGTTTCCCCCATGCTAATGTATAGATTAACCCCCCTCCTGTAGGCTGATTCGCAGTTCAGGAGCTGCTGCTGACATCCCCTTCCTACAGAACAGAGTGCGACCCAGCCTTGCCTGGCACTCGAAGCCGACTGCTCTTTCTGGACCACAGTTCAAATGAGCTATTTCTGCTCCCCAGACACTTTCCTGCTGTCTCAGGCGGGGTTCTGCAGAGGCCCTGAGATGACGATTCGTGTGCAGGTGACTTACTGAGGAAGCTGGACAGATGACAGGGAAAAGCCTAGAGGGGGGTGACTTCAGACACAGACCTTGGAGGGAACAGAGGGGAGCTCTGAAGTTTGTCTTTATCCAGGGCGAGGGTACTGGGCCTTCAGACTCCCTACACCCCCCAGCCACTGCCTGACCCTGGAGAAGGGCCAGGTGGGGGTGGGAGGGAAGATGGGCTGTAAACCCAGGCACTCCTGGGACTCTGTAAGAGGAGGCAACGCTAGCTGAGTCCCAGGTACAGAGCTGTGGGAAGCAAAACACACAGAAGTTTGTGTAGGGGGTTGAGTGGGTGGGAGTAGAACAAGAGGAATGGAAAAGGGGCCTAAGGACTTTGGGTGGAGTCACATGTCGGTCACACTTGCTTCCTACCTGGTGTTTTATGGGTGACCATAGAGGACCATAGAGTGTCCATATGGTCACCATAGGGTGACCATAGAGGTGACCATAATGGCCATCTCCACTTGCCCAGATCTAGACCATCTTTCATAGCCCAGCATCCACAAGCCTTCCCTAACCACCAGACACACACACGTGCACACACATATATACACACACAGAATTAGGCCCAGCCAACACTGCCCAGCTACCAAATGGACAAGGTCCTGATGAACAGAGTATTCCCAGGCCTGGTCCTGGGAGATGGGGGCATGCGAGGAAGCAGGGAGAATGGGCACCCCAGCAGGGCACTGAGCCCAGCAACCCTGGGTCACCAAGGGTGGGTAGCACCTGGGAGTCCAGGTTGTTAGAAGAACAGGGCCAGGCCTCTTCACGGGTGGCGGGATTCCAGCTCCTGTACCAAGTTGGGAGCAATCCCTACCAGTCTTCCCGGAGGGCGGTATAGCTGTGGGAGGCAGAAATAAAATCAGAAACAAGCCAAAAACAGAAGTAAAATTATATGAACTGGAAACAACAGTGGAGACAGAAGGACAAGAGAAAGAAAGCTGTAACTTGGGAGGTGACCAGGCCCAACCAAGGTACCACAGCCCAGGTCAGCCTGACTGAGCACAGGGCCAGATATTGACCTCCACCCACAGGCAGGAGCACGAAGCTGCTGAAACTCAAAGGGGCCCTCTCAGGGATCAAAGAGGCTAGATGAAATGCCAAAAAAGAGACTAGTGCCTATTTGCTCATTTTCAATACTATGTCCCTCTGTCTACAGTAGAGACTGGCAAACAAAATATTCAAATTCCCTGCCTCCTTTGCAGCTGGAGGTAGTCACATGCCACAAGCCTGGCCACTAAAAAATAGGTAAAAGTCCTCAGAAAGGGCTCCTCTCTGCTCTTTCCTGGTCTCCTTTCTTTTCTGGCTGGGATGCAGCTATTGGTGGCTGGTGATGTGGCAGTCATCTTAGGACCATAAGGATGAAAGCTACATGTCCAAGGTAGACAACGTAGAAAGAGACTAGTCTCCTGATGTAGTCTTTGTAAGTTAACAATAACTGCAGTAACAAGCAAACTCTGAACTCTCACACAGCAATCATTTATGATGTATGTAAAGTTCAACTAGCAGGGGATGGAAGGAACTGCTCTGCTCCATGTCATGATTCAGGGACCCAGGCTGATGGAGGTGCTACCATCTTCAACACATGCTTTCTCAGATCACCCTGGGTGTGAACATCCAGCCAGCAGAGAGGAAAAGAGGGAATGAACCAATTCTGCAGTAAAGTTTTATGAACCAGAAGCAAAAGCTGCATATATCACTTCCAACTGCTTTCCTTTGGCCAGAATTCAGTCATCCGGCCACACTAACTGCAAAGAAGTCTAGGAAACATAGTCCAGCCCAGGAGGAAGGGAAAATAATGTGGCATCTGTCATAACACTCTCCTTTGGCCACACAAATCCCAGACTGCCTCCCTCTTGCCTTCTGGTGGCAGAAGGTTGGAAGGAAGATATATATCTTCCTTAAGATATTATTTGTTGGGGGTCCTTGCTATTCTCAGCCAAGTATAAACCCAGGATAACAGACATCGTGGTATAGTTCAAATATTTACATGTATAAAATTAATCCTTTTAACATTCCTACAATGAATGCAAGACTGTTAATCACAAGATAATTATAGCATGTACTGAAAATATTAATTTATAATGCTACAGAGGTGTGGTTAGTAATAAGATGCAAGATTCAATTTATATGACATCATTTTTTCTCTGTTCTGTCAATGATTTCTGTCACTGTGTGTTTAACTTCAACATGAGAAGTGAAGTCTAATGTTTGAAGTTTTTCATGGATGTGAGGCCTGGGCCAAAATGCTCCCCCTGCTCAAATTGGGAGAGGGGGAATAAAGGAAAAGAGGAAAGGAATTGATCTACCTCTGCTTCTGCCAATGGATTAGAATTTGTGTGACTTTGAATTTGTGTGACTAGAATTTGGCAGAATCTGCTTCTGCCAAAGAATAGAATTTGTGTGACTCATGTTTATATTTCCAACACATAAAACTTAAAAATGGATAATGGATAGATGGATAAGTATGTCAGAGTGACTGCTACAATGTCAGATATTAGCAGCTACAATTTTCTACGCAAAAGACATAATAACTTTGGAGACATGTAAAACTGAAGATTTCACTTTTGGTAATTTAAGCATTTTTGAAATAAGGTATAATGTGGCTTTGTGAAATATGATTCAATATTCATTTCATAAATATTAGGACTAGAAGGGATCTTAGTCCAGGCCCCTGTTTAAGAGGAAGAAAGGAGGTGAGAGGGTGAGTTTACTTGCCCAAATTATAAGTGACTGAGCCAGCATTGAAACCCAGACTGGTCCTGACACCCACCATATATCATGTTTGATAAAAAGAAATGCAACAGCAGTTATGGTCCAGCATCTTTTGGCTACATACCCAAAATAACTGAAAATAAAGACTCAAACATGGGTATACATGCCTGTATACCCATGTACATGGCAGTCTTATTCACAGTAGCCAAAAGGCAGAAACCATCCAAATGTCCCTCAACTGATGAATGGAGAAGCAAACTGTGGTATATACCTACAGTGGAATGCTATTCCATTGTACTATTCCTTCCAGAGGAAGGCAGCTCTGATACCTGCTACAACACATATGAACCTGAAAACATGTCAAGTGAAATAAGCAAGACCCAAAAGGACAAATGTCAGATTTCATTTATTTGAGATAGCCAGAAGGCAAACACACAGAGACAGACAGCAGAATAGAGGGTACCAGGAGCTGAGAGGAGGGGGAATGGGAGTTAGTAGCAGGAACAGTTTAACAAGAACAGAGTTTCCATTTAGGATGATGAAAAAATTCTGGAAATGGATAGTGCAGATGGCTGTACAACATCACGATTATACCTAATACCACTGAATTGTTCGCTCAAAATATGGTTTAAATGGCCAATTTTATACTATATATATTTTGCCACACACAAAAAAGGAACTATAACAAGAACTTTAAAAAAATACTTCTGGCTGGCCGAGCGCAGTGGCTCATGCCTGTAATCTCAGCACTTTGGGAGGCCGAGGCGGGCGGATCACGAGGTCAGGAGATCGAGACCATCCTAGCTAACACAGTGAAACCATGCCTCTACTAAAAAAATACAGAAAATTAGCCGGGCATGGTGGTGGACGCCTGTAGTCCCAGCTACTCGGGAGGCTGAGGCAGGAGAATGGTGTGAACCCGGGAGGCGGAGCTTGCAGTGAGCCGAGATTGCGCCACTGCACTCCAGCCTGGGCGACAGAGAAAGACTCTGTCTCAAAAAAAACAACAAAAAAAAACTACTTCTGGCAGGGCCCAGCTGCTCAAGCCTGTAATCCCAGCACTTTGGGAGGCTGAGGCACATGGATCACCTGAGGTCAGGAGTTCAAGATCAGCCTGGCCAACATGGTGAAATCCTGTCACTACTGAAAATGCAAAAATTAGCTGGGTGTGGTGGCACGCCCCTATAATCCCAGCTACTCAGGAGGCTGAGGTGGGAGGATTGCGTGAACCCAGGAGGCAGAGGCTGCAGTGAGCCGAGATTGCACCACTGCACTCCAGCCTGGGCGATGGAGCGAGACCCTGTCTCAAAAATAAATAAATAAATAAATAAAAATAAAATAAAATACTTCTAATACGTATTTGGGAGAGAGGGTTCTGCCTAAGAATTTGATCTCACCCAAGTATAAGAAAGTCTCAAATACAAACTTTCAACCTGTTCTTTGTTCTGAAGGTGGAATGGTCCCTTAGCAGAACACCTTAGAGGGCACCTCAGGTCACTAAAACAGGGCCTATCTCCTGGCAGGTGTTCAGGAAATCAGCGTTGAATGATTTGGGGTTTTTTTTTGTTTTGAGATGGAGTCTCGCTCTGTCGCCCAGGCTGGAGTGCAGTGGTGCGATCTCGGCTCACTGCAACCTCTGCCTCCTGGGTTCAAGCAATTCTCTTGCCTCAGCCTCTCGAGTAGCTGGGACTACAGGCACGCACCACCACGCCTGGCTAACTTTTTGTATTTTTAGTAGAGACGGGGTTTCACCGTGTTAGCCAGGCTGGTCTCGATCTCCTGACCTTGTGATCAGCCCGCCTCAGCCTCCCAAAGTGCTGGGATTACAGGCATAAGCCACTGCACCCGGCCCAAATGATTTGTTTTTAACTCAAAAAGAAGTCCCAGAGTCCAGTTAGAGATGAGGATGGAGAATTAAATTGCTTTTTATAATTCAGTAACTTTTTTTTAGTCTTGCATTGGTAGCTGGAGAAAAAAAGTTTGGGGGTGGATGTTAGAATGGAGGAAGGAAGTATGGGAGGTGATTTGAGAGAGAGGAGGAGGAAGAGGGAGAGAGAGAGAGAACGAGAAAGCACACATAACAGGAATCATGTGGAAAGCTAAATTTAGGAAGAACGTGGGCTGGCAGGTGAGGAATTCTTGTGCTCAGATTGGCCACAGAGTTTCCAGATGGAGATGTATAGAATATGGAGCTGGGATGAGCACAGGATTATAAACTCCAAGGAAATTCCCAGAAGCATGTAGGAAAGATGCTCAATGCCCTATTCTATGCACAATGGGACACGTGCCATGTTGCTTTTGTGTTAGAGGAAAAGGTGGCCCCAGGAGTCTGTAGGACCTGGAAACATCCAGAATACCAAAGGGCGCCAAGTGAAGTGGCTCACACCTGTGATACCAGCTACTTGGGATGCTGAGGCAGGAGGATCACTTGAGCCCAGGAGGTTGAAGTTGCTGTGAGCCATGATTGCACCACTGCACTCCAGCCTGGGCAACAGAGCAAGACCCTGACTCTCTCTATATATACACACATGCATATACACATATGGATATCTATACTAATATATAGTATACAAAGATATATACAGTCATGCATCAAATAACAACATTTTGGTCAACAACAAACCGCATATACAACAGTGATCTAATAAGATAATGTTAGAGCTGAAAAATTTCTATCCCCTAGTGAAATCATAGCTGTCCTAATGTCATAGCACAACATATTACTCACATGTTCATGGTGATGCTGGTATAAACAAACCCTCTGTGCTGACAGTCACATAAAAGTATAGCACATACAATTATTCATGGTACATAATACTTGATAATAAATGACTATATTACTAGTTAATGTGTTTACTATACTACACTTTTTATCTTTAGAGTACGCTCCTTCTACTTATTTTTAAAAAGGTAATTGTAAAAGAGCCTCAGGCAGGTTCCTCAGGAGGTATCCCAAAAAGAGACATCGTTACCATCGGAGACGACAGCTCCATGCAAATTATTGCCCCGAAGACCCTGCCATGGGACAAGACAGTGATATTGATGATCCTGACCTGTGTAGGCCTAGGCAAATATGTATGTGTGTATCTTAGTTTTTAACAAAAATGTTTAAAAGGTAAAAAAAAAATTAAAAAATAGAAAAAATGTATAAGAATATAAAGAAAGTTATTATACAACTGTGTAATGTGTTTGTGCTTTAAGCTAAGTGTTATTACAAAAGAGTCAAAATGTTTTAAAAATGTAAAGTTCATAAAGTAAAAGCATTACAGTAAGGTGGGGTTAATGTATTATTGAACAAGAAATGTATTTCCTAAGTGTAGCCTAGGTGTCGAGTGTTTATAAAGTCTAAGTAGTGACAGTAATGTCCTAGGCCTTCGCATTCACGCTCCACTGACTCACTGACTAACCCAGAACAACTGCCCATCCTGCAAGCTCCATTCATGGCAAGTGCCCTGTGCAGATGGACCATGTTTAATCTTTTATATGGTATTTTTGCTGTACTTTTTCTATGTTTTGATACATAAATACTTACCATTGTTATAATTGCCTCCAGGATTCAATACAGTCACATGCCGTAGAGGCTTGTGGCCTAGGAGCATAGGCTATACCATATATAGGTATATATAGGCTATACCATTGAACCTAGGTGTGTGATAGGCTATACCATCTAGGTTTGTGTAAGTGTATGATGTTTGCACATGAAGAAATTGCCTAATGATGCATTTCTCAACATATCCCCATCAGTAAGCAACACATGACGATATACTATATATATATAAGATTGTATATGCACATGGTCCCCAACTTATGATGGTTTGACGTAGGATTTTTTGACTTTACAATGGTGCAAAAGTGAAATGCATTCAGTAGAAACTGTACTTTGAGTACTCATACAACCATTCTGTTTTTCAATAAATTACATGAGATATTAAGTACTTTATTATAAAATAGGCTTTGTGTTACATGATTTTTGCCCACCTATAGGCTAATGTAAGTGTTGAGCACATTTAAGGTAGGCTAGGCTAAGCTATAATGTTTGGTAGTTTAGATGTATTAAATGCATTTTCGACTTACAATATCTTCAAATTATGGTGGTTTATTGGGATGCAACCCCACCAAAGTTGAAGAACATCTCTCTATATACAATCTTACTGGTTTTAGAAAGAATGTCTAAGGCAATTTTGCTCTTTGATTTTCCCCTGGAGAATTGCATGATGCATAGAATGCTCATGTTCAACACACACTCGTGGGATTCCCTGCATTTAGGTGACAATAATTTATAATCACCACAGCTATTTGTTAATGCTTCAGTAATAGTCTGTCCTTACTGGTTGAAACATCAATAAAATAGAGTTATGCACAGTTCACCCACAGCAGCCTGCTCTTTCTCTGCAACTTTTATTCAAAAAGCATGTCAGCATATTTAAAAAGTAGTGACCAATCATTAGTTTTGTCAAGTCAATCGTCTCCAACTGAGAGTGACGCAACTCCAAAGTTTAGTGTTCTTTAGAATTACCTGGAGAAGTAATTCTTGGGAACGTACAGGCTCCTAGGATACAACCCTAAGAGCTTCCCATTTATAGCATTTCAGGTAGCCCAAGAATCTGCATTTTAGCAAGTACTCTAGGAAATATGAAGCTATTTGGAAAACCTTATCTTAGAGATACCTTATTGTTAATACAACTTCCAGAGGTATTAGCTAGAAGTGCCCAATCAAGGCTCTGGATGGTGGGGGTGAAGAAAAGGAAGAAAAGAAAGTCATATGCTCCTTCCAAAACTAGTTCCTCTTGGCTAACCAGTTGTTATGGGCTGAATTGTGTCTTCCCCAACCCCCAAACTCCTATATTGAAGCCCTAACGCCCAGTACCTCAGAATGCGACTGTATTTGGAGACAGGGCCTTTAAAGAGGTAATTAATTTAAAATGAAACCATGAGGGTTAGCACTAACACAATCTGACTGGTGTCCTTATAAGAAAAGGAAATTTGGACACAAAGAGAGATACCAGGGATGTGTGCACACAGAGGAAAGACCACGTGAGGACACATTGAGAAGGCAGCCATCTGCAAGCCAAGCAGAGAAGCCTCAGAACAAACCAGACCTGCTGACACCTTGAAAGAATACGTTTCTGTTGTTTACGCTCCCCTGTCTGTGGTATTTTGCTACAGCAGCCATAGAAAACTAATACAACAGCTGAAATGAGTCAGTTCTCACACTGCTATAAAGAACTACCTGAGACCGGGTAATTTATAATGAAAAGAGGTTTAATTGACTCACCGTTCCACAGGCCACACAGGAAGCGTGGCTGAGAAGACCTCAGGAAACGTACAATCATGGCAGAAAGCAAAGGGGAAGCAGCACTTCCTACCAGGGCAGGAGCAGGAGGAAGAGCGAAGGGGAAGGTGCCGCCCACTTTTAAACAACCAGGTCTTGCGAGAACTCACTCCCTATCACAGGAACAGCCAGGAGGAAGTCCGCCCCCATAATTCCATCCCCTCCCACCAGGCCACTCCTCCAACACTGGGGATTACAATCTGACAGAGATTTGGGTGGGGACACAGAACCAAACCATATCACCAGCTCTCCGTGCCTGCCTCACAGTTGGCTCACAGCCTGCGGAGCTGGTGTGCAATGTGTCATCATGATTTAACTCTCTTCATTTTCCCACCTAGGATGCCAGAAATCAGGGCCGCAAAGCCCACTAATGTTCCTTTGTGGGTGAGTCACAGGTTTGTGGGAGAGAGAAACTGGAGATCAGCTCATCAACCACTGAGCTAAAACAATTGTGCCAATGAGGGTCTGACCTAACCTCTCACTCTTGCGTAAATGATGGAAGAGAGAGACACCTGAGGTTTTGAGGCTCAGCTATCAGAAGCTGACTCAGCTCGATAAAGCCTCGTCATCAGCAGTTACATGCAGCAGCTCATACAACTGATTGATCTAACTGGAATCCCTCAAGTATTCCACAGGCACCAATGATATACTAGCCAATAACCCCACTGCGAGACAGAGTCCATGGATTCAAAGTCTTATTGCCAAAGTTAGGATCTGTAATCCCTTTCTACTTATTTTGAAATATGCTGCTGCACTTCAGCGAAATCTGATAACATTCTGGCAGGTATTATAAAAGTAGTTGAATAATATTAGCTTAATTAGATTAATTGCTTGCTGTGATTATCTAGGGAATTTCATCCTTATCTTCATTCTCCTTTCTCTGCTCTTTCCTTCCCACATGTTTCCCTGTGGGTGATATATTCAAGATTGCAGGACACTGAGTGAATGGGAGAGGGAGCAATTGCTGAGATGAGTGTCACTAAAGACATTCACCTGCGCTCTCGCTCTCCTTCATACCCCTCTGGGCTACTGTGCCCCACCTCCAAGGGAGCCAGCATCACCACTGGGAGAGACATGGGGACTCATATGAAGCTGGAAATGAAGGAGAGGCTCGTCTGGGGTGAAGGTGAATGAGACAGTAAGATACAGCTGTATAAAGAGAAAAGGGAATGGTAAAGAATGGAGTAGAAGAGAAGAAAGTTTCATCAGAGGGTAAGAGAAGGAGGAAAGAAGAGTCTTGTGGACGGATTGAAGACATGTTGAAGTCTTAACCCCCAGAACCTGCGAATGCGCCCTCATTTGGAGATAGGGTCTTTGCAGATGGAATCAAGTTAAAATGAGGCTATACTGGATGAGGGCGGGCCCTTATCCAACACGACTGCTGTCCTTCTAAGAAGAGAAAAATTTGAACACAGACACACACAGAGGGAAGGTCACGTAAAGATAGAGGCAGAGGTTGGAGTGATGCTGCTACAAGCCGGGGAGTGCTGTGGGCCACCACAAGCTGGGAGAGGCAAAGAAGGACCCTCCCCTAGAGCTCGGAAGGACAACAGCCCTGCCAACACCTTGATTTCAAACTCTAGCCTCCAGGACTAGAGACAGTAAGTTTCTGTGGTTTTACGACTCCCAGCCTGTGGTACTTGGTTATGGAGTCTGAGCAAACTAACAAGGAGAGAGTGTGTGGAGAAGAGGGAAGCTTCCTGAAGGCTATTTGCTTCTCATGCTGCCTGGAACATGGTGGCACTCAGTAAGGAAGTGTGGATTAATAGACTAGGTGACACATACATAAGGCACTGACGACAGACGTGTGAGAGGAAATAAAGTGCAAACCGATGTCTATCATATGTCTTTTTCCCTCATTGGCTAGCTCAGTGCCTTACAGAAAACAGGTGCTTAACAAATGTGTTGATGAACTGATTAAATCATTTCCATAGTTATCTAACATTTATAAACGCGGGTGCACAGTTCTGCAGTGAGATCTTTTTTTAAGAGGTGGAACAGCAATTCGTCTTGAAAAAACTGAGCATCTCATCATGGACAGTTTTATCTCTTCATGGTTTGCAAAGGAATGAGGAGAAGGACAAGGAAGCAGAAAGAGAAGAAGAAAGAGAAGGGGAGAGGAAAGAAAAGAAGGAAGGGAGGTTGTTTTCGCTCCGGATGTAGGAGAAGTGGTGAGTGCAGCTCACGTGTGGTTCATGGGTAGAGAAAATGTCACTCATCGCAATTCTCTTAAAGAAGAGACTTTGTTTGGCAGGATGCCTTCCTAAGTTTCTGCCCACTGAGAACCTGGGTCAGCAGGCATAAAGTCCTCAGGGTGGGGAAAGACATTTTAAGTGAGGACAGAGGAGAAATTTGGCTAGTTTGACTCTTGAAGAGAAGTGATCGTGTTGGCAGGAGCAGGGGTGGAGATGCGGAGAGGATGGGTGGGGACCTAGCAAAAGTGGGAGATGCGGGGAGAGATGAAGGTTAAACTCAGTGGTGGAACAGCTACTTCAGTTATGTACTATTGTCTATAAGACAATCCACCCTAAATCTGGAGTTACCTGGGTGTTTCTTTTGCCCCACAGGATGTGAGCTAGGTCTGAAGACATCTAGGAGCTCAACTGAAATCTCCTTAGCCAAATCCACAAATTCATCGGCTACATTTCCTATTCCCCATATTATCATAAGGAGCTGGAGTTGTGACATCTGGGTACTCAGCTAGACTAGAATGTCCAAGAAGGCTCACTCACAGGGTTGGCGGTGGATGCTGGCAGTTGGCTGGGAGCTCAAGTGGATATGTGTTGTCTTGAGCGCCTCAGTCTTGGTGGCTGGATTTCAAGAGGGAGCACCCCCAGGACAGCATTCTGAGAGAGAGGAAGCAGAAGCCACCAATCCTCAAATAAACTGATATCGATCAATCGTACTACATTCTATTGGCTAAGCAGTGTGAGGCCAGGCCAGACTCAAAAGAAGGGGAAATAAACTCTATCTTCTAATGAGGATAATGACAAAGAATTTGTTTGCCATCTTTAACAGCAGGCAGCTGATGGAGCTTTTAAAAATGAGAATGTCTTCTGTGACTATTAAAATTGTTTGCTTTGTTTCAAAATAAACCTCTCCAGCCTTCTTCAGGAGTATACATTGTTTATAGAAGCTTTGCATAGAGGATTTTTTCAATCCAAATATTGACTTTCTCTTCTGGATTAATGTGGGATAAAATAAAAACATTAGATGCAGAAGAAGATGGCTGTAAGAACATGTATCCCTGATAATTCAGTGGAAGTCAATCTGTTCTCTAACATTGATAAATAAATATAAATAAAATGGTATTTTCTTAACTTACAGAAAGTCATTATAAATAATATAAGTAGAAGTATATAAAATAGGGAGTGGAACTGGATATCCGGCTGGTACAGATGACATACGAATTAAAATTTTTTCAATGTTTTATTTGAAATATTTTTGAAAACAAAATTAAGCTTTTCTTGCCTATTAGAAAAATCATATATGGTGATAAAACCTGTTTGGGCAAAACATTGAGAAATGAGATTTTATGTATTATTGAAGGAAATATAAATGGGTATAACCTTTCTAGAAATGTTTTATAAAATGTTTGCATATTCTTAGCAATCCTACATCATCAATTTACCTTAAGATGATAATTTTAAAAACTGGAAAATATAAGCATAAAAATATTCAGCATTGTTTATAATGATGAAAAATCAGAAGGAACCTAATGCCCCTTGATAGAGAGCTAATTAAGTAAATTATGTTACAGACAATGTGATAGTCTCCAAACATCATAAGTGATTTTTAGATTTAGATTTATCAAAATGAAGAGATGTCCATGACAGATTGAGTAATGATGCTGATTACAGAACATGTATAGTATACATTTAGAGAAAACTGTGCACATATACTTAATGTGCCTGAATGCACCAACGTAGTCATCGGTGTGAAGTAGAATTTCTAGTGTTTTCTTTCTTTATTTTCTGCTTTATTTTTTTCCAATAGGTAGCATTTTCAAACATAAAACTAAGTTTAAACATAGCTACAAAAACAATAACAGTATTTGCAACAACTTGAGGTTAAACCTAGGCTTTTTGTATATCAACTACTCAGAAAAGAAGAAAATATCTCTGTATTTTATAAAACGAAGACCATAAAAATAATACAAAGTGTACTTTGGCAATTGTCAAAAACAAAACAAACCAAACAAAACAGAAATTGTGGCCTCCTCTCTTCTGAATGAGGTCATTCTACCCAATTTTCTTAAATGGTTTTGCAGAAATAAGAACAGCACCATTCTAGGCAGAAAGCCAGAGTTGTCACATCAAGAAAAGAAAAAGGAAGAGTCACTTACCTCGGGGGTGACTTATAGTGAGAGAAAAACAGGCAAAAGAAAATGTTACTGAACATTATAACCGGTTGAGCCATTTTATCGGCCTGGGAAACAACCAAGGTCAGATCATTTTTCTAATTTCTTGTTTGAGCCCCTGCCTGTGCTATTTATCAAAAATTTCATTATCTGACTCTTGAAAGCTTCGTTATACCTGCCATCTCAGTGCCAAGAATTCCAAGTTCAATTGCTCAGCCCCAAAGGAGCAGGCAGAGGAAAAGCTCAGCTGTGCAGACAGAACCCAGCACCATTGCTCAGAGGCCACCATGCCCAGTAGATGCCCAGCGCTTTCTGGTCTCAGACACAGCAGTGCCCCTTAGCAGGACCTTGAGGCGATATCACATTTAGTGCAGCCATCTGCACAGCTGCTTTCCCTGCGTGATACTCTGCCAGAACAGCTGGATTTAGAAAGGCCACAAACAGCTATGGCTTGTGCTGAGCCTGGTTCACCAGCCCAGACACCTCCTCCACCCACATAGATAGATAAATGTGAGGTGGGACTTGATTTCTGGTCACAACCCTGCTGACCGAAACAGAATCTGGTCCACATGGGATGAAGTGAAGGAACAAGCAACTAGCAGATGGTGAAAAAAGCGATCCCTAGCTGCCCTCATTGCTCATTAGTATAAGACACTCCCACCAGCACCATGACAGTTCACAAATGCCATGGCAACTACTCGGAAGTTACTGCCCCTTTCCATGATAACAACCCAGAAGTTACCACCCCTTAAAAGGTGCTAAATAACTCCCCAAATTTGCATTAACCCACTCCTTACTTTGCATGTAATTGAAAGTGGGTATAAGTGAGTATAAACACAGTTGCTCAGAGTCCATATGTTGCTGACTCTGTGATCACCGCCTACGAGTTAACCCTGCTCTGCAAGGAGCAGTGCCATTCAATAAAAGATTGCTGTTTAACACCACCAGCTCACCCTTGAATTCTTTCCTGGGCGAAGCCCCAATTTGGGGGCTCACCTGTCCCTGCATCATCTGGTGATCATGAAGAGACAAAGATGGTGGCAATTGGCAATCAGTGGACAGGCAGTGAGACAGCAGAGATGGTGGTGATTGGCAGAGAGGCGAGATGAAAAGAGACAGTGAGAGATGATGGTGATTGGCAGAGAGGTGAGATGACAAGAGACAGTGAGAGATGATGAGATGGTAAGATGTCAACCAGAAAGATGGTGAGAGGTGGTGCTCAGCAGGGCAAGAAGACACCAAGAGGTGGCAGTCAGAGAAAGGTGGCTAGTGGCGATCAGCAAGCAGCAATCAGTGATTGGTAAGACAGCAAGAGACAGTGATTGGCAAGAGATGGCAAGACACGCTGATCAGCGCTACAGCAATCAAACCAGCAGAGCTACAGTACTAACCATAGACTCTTTTAAGGGCCGTTATCTTTCCTGACAAGTGGCAGCACTGGTCCCCTTGCATCAACTGATCCCACCCAACTGTGAAAACCTGGAGAGACCTTCACCTAGGTCCCATGTTGGAGACTGGTCAGCTCCATTTTGGCTCTGCTGAAAGGGTGTCCCCTCTACCACCTGCCTCAATATCAGGTGAGCCAGAAAATAAGGCTTCTGGCTAGATAGTCGATTCAAAGTCCCCTAGAGCAGGCCTGATCAACTAAATGCTTGTTGCAACTTCTCTCGGTCGTTTCTCCTGTCGTGCCATTATAATTTGCTTCACTGGCCATTTTCTTTGTTTCTGCTCAGAAATGTATGTTTCATTTGCAGTTTTTGCTGTCACTCCCTGTTAACCATACTTGAGCAATTGTTTAAGGCAGGACACTTGGCTGTAAGAGGTCCCCTGTTGTGTTGACCCTGGGATGACAGAGTCACATTGTTCTGTCACCCCAGTGAGGCCTTTGGTGTTCACTATTGGTCCCCTCTGGATGTTCCAGGGTTTTCAGCATTTGGTGTGGGGACCCTCGTTGGCTAATACTTGGGTACTCTGGGTTTTCAGCATTTGGTATTGTTGGCCACCCCCAGGATTCTCTAGGGTGTTTGGGGTTGGCATTTCCTCTAGGATTGTGAGTCGGAGACCCATCCAAGGGAATCTTGGTCTACCTTTCTTGTTTTCTGTCCTAAAGTTATCATTTTCCATAAAAGCATTTTCTTTTCTTATTGTCACTTTATTTACACTTTTCCTTCTATAATTTTATTAATAAATATACTTCTTTTGTCATATTTTGTTCACTGGCAAACACTTATAATCCACTTTGTATCCACTTTGTAATGTCTTGCTGCCTATACTTACATTTTCTCTGCAGGAACCGGGAATCTAAAAGGGAACCCTAACGAGCCCAGTTGCTTTCCCTCTCACTAGACTTAGAAAAATTTCTGTGTCTAGTAGAAATTCTTGTTAGACATGGGACAATGATGAGCATCTCAGAGGACCTGCCACTAGGGTGTCTTTTAGGCTATTAGAGCAAATTAAAATCCAGCTTAAAGCAAAAGAAACTCATTTTCTTTTGCAGCACCGTTTGAGTCCAATACAAATTAGAAAACCAAGATATTTGGCCTAAATATGGTTCTATACAGTATAACGTTATTTTACAATTGGTCTGATTCTGTAAAAAAAGAAGGAATATGGGAGGAGGTCCCTTATTATGTACAGGCTTTTGTGGCCCTTTCCTGGCTCATGTTACTTGCAGGCACCAGGACGCCATGCCTAAGGGATCCGCTCCTAGCGGCTCCCCCTAGAGGCCTACGCCCTCCTCAGAGCCTCCTCTGCCCGGCAATTCTGAGTCGGTCCCGCCTGTTCTCTAACACAGGATTCCACTCCAAGGTCATCAGGCACTCCTCTCCCTTACCCGACTAGCCCCAGCCTATGTCCCCTGCTGCCCAAGAGAGTAAGTCCAACCAGTACCCCGGGAGTGGGGCCTTATCTCAGCCCCTAAAATCAAAACTGTGTCCATTGTGGGAAGTAGCTAAAGGAAATGAGGAAACACTCAGAGTACATGTGCCATTTTCTATGTCGAATTTGGCTTTATACAAGGAGAAATTTGGCTAGTTTTCAGAAAATTCAAGGAGGATGATAGAGGAGTTTGTTCATTTGACCACATCCTTTAACTTGGCAGGACTTGGAAATGTTATCACCTGCTTGCTGTGCCGTGGAGAAGAAGCAGAGGGAATGGTGTGTGGTTAAGCCAGTCAATTATGACAAGGTTAGAGAAGTAACTCAGGGAAAAGATGAAAGTCCTGCTCTGTTTCAGGGTCGCTTGGTTGAGGCACTCAGAAAATAAACGAATACAGACCCAGACTCCCCAGCAGGGCAAGCTCTGGATATGCATTTTATTACTCAATCTGCCCCTGACATTAGGAGAAAACTACAAGATGCAGGAGTGGGACCTCGAACCCCTATGAGCCAACTCTTTTTTTTTTTTTTTTTTTTTTTTTTGAGATGGAGTCTCACTCTGTCGCCAGGCTAGAGTGCAGTGGCATGATCTCGGCTCACTGCAACCTCCGCCTCCCGGGTTCAAGCATTCTTCTGCCTCAGCCTCCCAAGTAGCTGGGACTACAGGTGTGTGCTACAACGCCCAGCTAATTTTTGTATTTTTAGTAGAGATGGGGTTTCACCATGTTGGCCACAGTGGTCTTGATCGCCTGACCTCGTGATCTGTCCACCTCGACTTCCCAAAGTGCTGGGATTACAGGCGTGAGCGACTGCACCCGGCCATGAGTCAACTCTTAAATACGGCCTTTAAAGTTTACAACAGTAAAGACAGGGCAAAAGAAGTGAAAAAACCAACCAAAAATAATAAAAAACACAATTATTTGTGGCTGCTTTAAGCTCCCTGCCACCTCACGGTTACCTATGCCAAGAAAGTGTCCTGAGGTCAGTGTCTGGGATCCCCGGATGAGATCCCCTGACTCGCCTCCCAAACATTTTGCTTTTCTCCTCTTTTGGTTTTTGAGACAGACTTTCGCTCTTGTCTCCCAGGCTGGAGTGCAGTGGCGCAATCTCAGCTCTTTGCAACCTTCACCTCCTGGGTTCAAGAAATTCTCCTGCCTCAGCCTCCCGAGTAGCTGGGATTACAGGTGCCCGCCACCATGCCCAGCTAATTTTTGTATTTTTAGTACAGATGGGGTTTCACCACGTTGGCCAGGCTGGTCTCAAACTCCTGACCTCAGGTGATTTGCCCGCCTCAGCCCCCAAAGTGCTGGGATTACAGGCATGAGCCACCATACCTGGCCCCAAACATTTTTCTTTGGTGTCTCCACTGAGTGAGTTCTCCAGCAGCTCAGGGACTCTGAGGTCTCCCTTGAGCAATGCAGTTCACCCCTTCCATTCCTTACTTGATGCTACAGGATTCCCTTCCCTGCGTTATCCTGTCTTCCATGTCTACTGGGGCAAACAAAATTTGGCCAGCAGACAAGTCCCAATTTTATAAATAACTTAGATCCAGTCTTGTATAGGTCACCTCATTTGTGTGATGTGTGTTGTGTCCAGTGTGCTATCCAATTGGCTTATAAATAGAAGAGTGCTCATAAACTAAACAAATAAAACCAGTCTAAACTTATTAGTTTGAAAAATATATGTCTTCCAGAATTTAAGAATTTTACCTAGGTAAACCACTGAGGATTCATAGGCTTTCGAATGGTTAAAATGGCTCTGAGTAGAGAGTTCTTTGTGTGGCTTAAAATCTTAAAATTGTTGAATGGTTCTCCTCTATAAAATACCAATAGGCATTTCAGGATTTCTTGCTTCCTAGGTTTATATAGAATATGCCAGGGAAGGTGTATTTTTTATAGTGAAAAAATTTTTGTTGGAAAAAATAATTTTTGTCTAATTCAGAAGTTACTAAAAGGAAGGATCAAAATAGGAGAAAACCAGTCAGTAGAAAAGAGAGATGTGAGGAAAGTTCTAGGTGGAAGATATATTTTTTGCAGGGAGAGATGAGGAAAAACATGATTTAATATGAAGACAGATCTTGTGTGGTAGATTCTTGTTTTAAAATAAAGTGACTGGTTGTTTGGGAGGTAGGTGGTACGGGACAGGTTGGAGGGTCCAGCCATGTCATTGAATCGTCTTTGTGGGCGATAATAGGGATAATTGTGAAAGGGAATTTGCAACAGGAATTTTGTGTGTGATTAAGCTGGCTGTGATTAAAGGGAGATTGTTTGTGGTACACTTTCTAGAAAAATGGTCTATGTGTTGGACCTGGTTTCCTTAAAATGTTAATTTGCCAAATTATCAGAAATATTGCTTTTCAATTCCGTGATCGATTTCTTTTAATAGCTTTTCAAATTTGTGTCTTGAACATTCGGTTGTTATTGTGTCTTGCTGCTTTCAGCTTTTTCTCCCTGTTAGAAGGCCTGAAATAACTCTTTCCTTTAGCTTTTCCATCACCTCCTGTGACTTTTTCTCCTCTGTTTCTGACTATTGTTGTGACTTAGAGGTCTGGGGGAGCAGTGTTTTCCCCCAATATAGCTTGATTCTATGCTCTTGGTGTCTTAGTCTGTTCTCATGCTGCTAATAAAGACATACCCAAGACTGGGTAATTTATAAAGGAAAGAGGTTTAATGGACTCACAGTTCCACATGGCTGGAGAGGCTTCACAATCATGGTGGGAGGCAAAGGAGGAGCAAAGTCATGTCTTACACAGTGGCAGGCAAGAGAGCATGTGCAGGAGAACTTTCCTTTTCTGAAAACATCAGATCTCACGCCTGTAATCCCAGCACTTTGGGAGGCCAAGGCAGGTGGAGTACCAGGTCAGGAGATCGAGACCATCCTGGCTAATATGGTGAAACCCCAACTCTACTAAAAATACAAAAAATTAGCCGGGCGCATTGACATGCACCTGTAGTCCCAGCTACTCAGGAGGCTGAGGCAGGAGAATCACTTGAACCTGGAAGGCGGAGGTTGCAGTGACCTGAGATTGCGCCACTGCACTCCAGCCTGGTGACAGAGCAAGACTCCATCTCAAAAAAAAAAAAAAAAAAAAAATCAGATCTCATGAGACTTATTCACTATCATGAGAGCAGCATGGGAAAGACCCACCCCCATGACTCATTTATCTCTGCCTGGCCCTTCCCATGACATGAGGGGAATATGGGAGCTGCAGTTCAAGATGAAATTTGGGTGGGGACACAGCCAAACTATAGTACTAGGTTTTTCTTGATATATAACCTTATTTGTGGCTTTTTGTTTTTGACTCTTATATTGCTTAAAAAAATTTCAAGGGCTAATGAGTGCCCACTTTCATTCACATCTCACCTGAAATATTTAATTGGTTGTAAGTCTTTTGACTTTAAGTCCCTTAACCAAAGGGGGGAAAAAAACAAACCTAAAAAATGAATTCAGGCCATGATTGAAAATAGAGTATCAGACATGCCTCACTATGCCCTTTCTTAAATTTTAGGCCAGGTTCAAAAGGCCTTTCAAAATTACCAAATAAAGTATTGCCCTTCTCCCCCACCCACAAAAAAGAACAGCTTCTCTGTTCAACCAGAAGACTTAGTCTTATAAGGACACAAAAAAATTAATCCCTCAAGGATTGTATTAGTTTATTCTCACACTGCTATGAAGAAATGCCCATTGACTAACAGTTTCACATGGCTGGGGAGGCCTCAGGAACTTTCAGTCATGGTGGAAGGTGCCTTTTCAGAGGGCGGCAGGAGAGAGAATGAGTGTCAAACAAAGGGTGAAGCCCCTTATAAAAACCACTTGAGCTTGTAAGAGCTCACTCAACAGCATGGGGGAAACTGTCATGATGGAGGAAACTGCCCCCGTGATTAAATTCTCTCTACCTGGTTCCACCCTTGACACATGGGGATTATTACAACCCAAGGTGAGAATCGGGTGGGGACACAGAGCCAAACCATATCCTTCTGCCCCGGCCCCTCCCAGATCTCATGTCCTCATATTTCAAAATACAATCATGTCCTCCCAACAGTCCCCTGAAGTCCTAACTCATTCCAGCACTAACCCAAAAGTCCAAGTCAAAAGTCTCATGTGAGACAAGGCAAGTCCCTTCCTCCCATGAGTCTGTAAAATCAAAAGCAAGTTAGTTATCTCCTAGATACAATGTAGGTATAGGCATTGGGTAAATAAACTCTTTTCAAATGCGAAAAATTGACCAAAATGAAGGGGCTACAGGCCCCAAGCAAGTCTGAAATCCAGCAGGGCAGTCAAATCTTAAAGCCCTGAAATAATCTCCTTTGACTCCATGTCTCACTTTGACCCAGGTCACACTGATGTAAGAGGTGGGCTCCCATTGCCTTGGGCAGCTCTGCCCCTGTGGCTTTACAGAGTGCAGCTGCCTTCCCAGCTCTTTTCACAGGCTGGCATTGAGTGTCTGTGTGTTTTCCAGGTGCATGGTGCAAGCTGTCAGCAGATATACCATTCTGAGGTCCAGAGGATGGTGGCCCTCTTCTCACAGCTTCACTAGGCAGTACCCCCAGTGGGGATTCTGTATGGGGGCGGCTCCCACCCCACATTTCCCTTCTACACTGCCCTAGCAGTTCTCTATGAGGGCTCAATCCCTGCAGCAAACTTCTGCTTGGACATTCAGGCATTTCCATACATCTTCTGAAATCTAGGTGGAGGTTCCCAAACCTCTATTCTTGACTTTTGTGTACCCACAGGCCCAACACCACGTGTAAGCCATCAAGGCTTGGGGCTTGCACCCTTGAAGCAATGGCCTGAGCTGTACCTTGGCCCCTTTTAGCCATGGCTGGGACATAGGGCATCAAGACCTGAGACTGCACAAAGCAGGAAGGCCCTAGGCCTGGCCCATGAAACCATTTTTTCCTCCTAGGCCTCTGGGTCTGTGATGAGAGGGCTGCCAGGAAGGTCTCTGACATGCACTGAGGACATTTTTCCCACTGTCTTAGTGATTAACATTTGGCTTCTTGTTACATATGCAAATTTCTGCAGCTGGCTTGAACTTTTTCTCAGAAAATAAGGGATAGCATTAGGAGAAATACCTAATGTAGATGATGGGTTGATGGGTGCAGCAAAGCACTATGGCACATGTATACCTCTGTAACAAACATGCACATTCTACACATGTATCCCAGAACTTAAAGTGTAATTTTGTAAAGGAATATAAAAAAGAGTTTTTCTTTTCTATTACATTGTCAGCCTGCAAATTTTCCAAACTTTCATGCTCTGCTTTTCTTTTAAACATATGTTCCAATTCCAAACCATATCTTTGTGACTACATAAAACCAAACGCTCTTTAATAGCACCCAAGTCACCTCTTAAACACTTTGCTGCTTAGTATTTTCTTCCACCAGATACCCTAAATCATTCTCTCAAGTTCAAAGTTCCACAAAGCTCTAGCCCAAGGAGAAAATGCCGCCAGTCTCTTTGCTAAAACATAACAACTGTGACTTTATTCCAGTTCCCAAGAAGTTCCTCATCTCCATCTGAGACGACCTCAGCCTGAATTTCGTTGTCCATGTCAGTCACTATCAGCATTTTGGTCAAAGCCATTCAACAAATCTCTGGGAAGTTCCAAACTTTCCCACATCTTCCTGCCTTTTTCTGAGCCCTCCAAATTGTTCCAACCTCTGCCTGTTACCCAACTCCAAAGTCACTTCCCCATTTTCATGTATCTTTACAGCAGCACCCCACTTCTGGTACCAATATAAGGATCAAGCATAACCAAAATAAAAGGGCCTTTATCAGGTATTACTGAGTACCCCCATTGCTGTTAAACTTCAGAGAATCAGTAGCTGGGCACACCTGTCCAAGATTAAACCTGTTTCTTATGAGTCCCTGCAGGCATAAGAGGACTGCATGACCTATACTCATGAACCTGTAGAAGACTTAAAGCTGTTGTTTCACAAATGCACAAATAAATAACATGACAAATAGAAGTATGTGCCATAATACACCACACTTAATATTCTCACCTAGTTTTTACCTTTCCTAAGACCTATGATAGCTATTTTATTATTACTAATTTTTGCCCCTTGCTTGTTTATTCTCTTAATTAAGCTTATGTCTTCTAGACTACAACAATTCCACCTGAAGATGATGCTTGCAGAATGCTTCCAACCCGTCCTGTTTTCTGATGCAGAGAATGAAAACATTCTGCCATTGGGTTCCTTAGATTAGGTATCCAGAAATTTTTACTCTTCCAATGCCGGGCAGGGCCTATGCCCAGAAACTCAGCAAGAAGCAGCTACAGAAGATGGACCTCCAACTTTCTGCACCCCCCTTAAGATTAAGAAGGGGTATCTAATCTCTGAGTAGGGAATGCAGTAGGATAACTGGCAAGACTTGCTTTCTGGTCACAACCTTGCTGACCAAAACAAGACCTGGTCCAGATGGGGTGAAATGAAGAAACTGGCAGGAACCAGCAGATGGCAAAGAAAGTGATCCCTACCTACCCTCATTGCTCATTAGCATAAGATACTCCCACCAGCTCCATGACAGCTTACAAATGCCATGACAATGACCCAGAAGTTATCATCTTTTTCCATGGCAAGAACCTGGAAGTTGCTCCCCCTTTCCTTAAAAATTCTAAATAACCCACCCCAATGTGCATTAATCTGCCCCTAAATTTGTGTGTGCTTGAAAGTGGGCATAAGTGAGAATAAACACAGCTGCTAAGAATCCATATGTTGCTGACTCTGGGCAAACTGCCTGTGAGCTAGCCCTGCTCTGCAAGGAGCAGTACCCTTCAATAAAAGATTAGCTAACACCACCAGCTCACCCTTGAATTATTTTCTGGGCAAAGCCAAGAACTTTCCTGAGCTAAGCCCCAGTTTGGGGGCTCACCTGTCCTGCATCAGATGGATGGATAGATGGATGGATGGATGGATGGATGGATGGATCGATGGATGGATGAATGAAGAGATTCCAAATCAATCTTTCTCCCATTTGGGTTATGAATGGCCTTTACCATCAGCAGACTTCATCTGGGTTGGGGCCATCTTAATTCATCAGGAAGATCTTGATAAGGTAATATCTCATCAGTGAAAGGTAGGAGATGAGTCTCAATCTTCTTCCTCTCCAATTTACCCCTCTCCTAATTTAGTAATCATCTCTGCCAACCAGGATTTTTGGAAGAAAGTCTAGCCAAAAAAGTTCCTATTAAATTAATATAGAATCTTCCCTGTGGTAGGGAAATGGAGCAGTGTAATGAATCCCTACTCACCTAACATTCGTAGTTTTAAGAAGGACCCCAGCTGGGTGCGGTGGCTCACGCCTGTAATCCCAGCACTTTGGGAGGCAAAGGCAGGCAGATCACAAGGTCAGGAGTCCAAGACCAGCCTGGCCAACATAGTGAAACCCCATCTCTACTAAAAATACACAAATTAGCCGGGCATGGTGGTGCATGCCTGTAATCCCAGCTACTCAGTAGGCAGAGGCAGAATTGCTTGAACCTGGGAGGCAGAGGTGGCAGTGGGCCAAGATCACACCATTGCACTCCAGCCTGGGCAATAGAGAAAGACTCTGCCTCAGAAAAAAAAAAAAGAAAAAAAAGGACCCCACTTCCCCCAAAAACTTCTGCAGAGACTTGCTGCAGAAGCTAACCTTGATAAATGCTGGCAACTTCTCTGAAAAAACAAAACAAAAAAAACCTGAATTCTGCCCAACTGGACTTCCTACAAAAAAGCTTTTATTTAAACATAAAATGGGAGGAGGTGGAGAGCTGCCTATATAACTTAAAATTCCCTCCCCTGTTCTTAATGTATGCCAAAACTGACTCTCCTGAGTCTGCCTTAATAATTCCAGGGACATGTCACACACCAAAACAGCTCATGAAAATGATTTTTCCCAAAATAGTAACTGAACAGCTAGACACCTGCCCTGGAAATTAAGTCTTTTGTATCATTACATTCAAACATTTTTATTTGATCCATTTCTTACATTTTTTATTAGAAACATACGTGATATCTTTCCTTTGTGTGGCATCATTAAATATAGAGCTAGCTCCAGCTGAATGGCTAATGACATGTGTGAGATGCCAGTGGAGAGACTGGGAAAGTAAGCAACTACCCGTGGTAAGAAAAGTACTTAAAACTTGGAAATAAGGCAAAAGAGTAGGTAGGATGTCCCTTTCTCTGTCTTACGGAGTATACTGAGTTGAATAATCACTCCCTCAAAAAAAAAAAAAAAAATTCATGTTCCTCCCAGAACCTCAGAATGTGACCTTATTTGGAAGTATGGTTTTGCAGATGTAATTAGTTAAGACTAAGTCATACTGGAGTAGGCTGGGCCCTAAATCCAATATGACTGGTGTCCTGAAGAACACCATGTGATGACAGAGGTAGAGGATGACATGTCTACAGGGCAAAGAATGCCAAGGATGGTGTGTTAGTCTGTTCTCGCATTGCTATAAAGAATTACCTGAGACTGGGTAATTTACAAAGAAAAGAGGTTTAATTGGCTCACAGTTCCACAGGCTGTATAGGAAACATGGCTGGGGAGGCCTCAGGAAACTTACAATCATGGCAGAAGGTGAAGGGGAAGCAGGCATATGCTACATGGCTGGGGCAGGAGGAAGAGAGCGAAGGGAGAGGTGCTGCACACTATTATAGACAATCAGGTCTCATGAGAACTCACTCATTATTATGAGAACAGCAAGGGGGAAATCCACCCTCGTGATCCAATCACCTCCCACAAGGCCCCTCTTCCAACATTGGGGATTACAATTCGACATGAGATTTGGCCGGAGACACAGATCCAAACCATATCAGATGGCCAGCAACTACCAGAAGCTGGGAGAAGGGCATGGGACAGATTGTCCCTCAGAAACTCCAGAAGGATCCAACCCTGCCTGCACCTTGATTTCAGATTTCTAGCCTCTTGAGAGAATAAATTTCTGTTGTTTTAAGCTACTCAGTCAGTTATAATTTGTTGTATCAGCTCTAGGAAACTAATACCCTGGGCTGTTGTTTAACAGGCTCACCCAAGTATTATTAAAATTTTTAGGGGACTGTGACTTTGTTTTTTCTACTTATTACAGTAGGTAAGGGTACAGTCTCTGTAAAGTTACATGTTAATTTGTAGACCTTGCCCAGTGGAGATGTAAATAATTTTTGTCTAGAGAAAAAGATAACCCTAAAGGTTATTATTTTAATATCCTGTAGAGCGTTAACCAGTTTTGCTTCAAACTCAGCAGACGTACCAGAATGTGTTTTCTGGTGGAGACAGTTCTGATCCTTCTAATTTTCATTTGAATTGGTTTTACCACCTGTTCCCCCATTAGAAAGTGAAATAAAATTCGTGATGCTTCCTCATTCTACATACAGATTAGTCATGTTTTTAGCTTTTTTGAAATTATACTTTGACAACCCAGAATCTTCACGGACCAGACATCTTTCTGAGGCGGTCTGGTTCAATGTCCCTCTGAATGGAGGAATGCATTCTTTCCTCAGTGCACTCATCAGTAGGCTTGGTCAGTCTGTGCTTGAAGATTTTACTTGGTGGGGAACTTGTGATTCGTTTTTCTTTTTTATTTCAATGGGTTTTTGGGGAACAGGTGGTGTTTGGTTACATGAATAATTTCTTTAGCGGAGATTTTGAGATTTTGGTGCACCCATCACCTGAGCAGGGTACACTGTAGTGTACACCCAAAGTGCAGTCTTTTATCCCTCATGCCCCCCTCCCAGCCTTTCCCCGAATTCCACAAAGTCCATTGTACCTCTTATTTTATTTTATTTTATTTGTGACAGAGTTTCACTCTGTCACCCAGGCTGGAGTGCAGTGGTGCAATCTCGGCCCACGGCAACCTCCACCTCCCGGGCTCAAGTGATTCTCCAGCCTTAGCCTCCCAAGTAGCTGGGATTACAGGCACCCACCACCATGCCCGGCTAATTTTTTGTATTTTTGGCAGAGATGGGGTTTCACCATGTTGGTTAGGCTGGTCTCAAACTCCTGACCTCAAGTGATCCGCCTGCCTCGGCCTCCCAAAGTGATGAGATTACTGCCACGAGCCACCATGCCCAGCCCATTGTATCATTCTTATGCCTTTGTATCCTCATAGCTTAGCTCCCACTTATGAGTGAGAACATATCATGTTTGGTTTTCCATTCCTGAGTTACTTCACTTAGAATAATGGTCTCCAATTCCATCCAGGTTCCTGCGAATGCCATTATTTCTTTTTCTTTTTTCTTTTTTTTCTTTTTGAGATGGAGTTTCGCTCTTTTTGCCCAGGCTGGGTTGCAATGGTGCGATCTTGGCTCACTGCAACCTCTGCCTCCTGGGTTGAAGCGATTCTCCTGCCTCCGCCTCCTGAGTATCTGGGATTACAGGCACACACAGCCATGCCCGACTAATTTTGTATTTTTAGTAGAGATGGGGTTTCACCATGTTGCTCAGGCTGATCTCAAACTCCCGACCTCAGGTGATCCACTCGCCTGGGTCTCCCAAAGTGCTGGGATTACAGGCATGAGCCACCACGCCCAGCCGAATGCCATTATTTCGTTGCTTTTTATGGCTGAGTAGTATTCCATGGTATATATATACCACATTTTTCTTTATCTACTCCTTGATGGATGGGTATTAAGGCTGGTTCCATATTTTTGCAACTGCAAATTCTGCTGCTATAAACATGCATGTGCAAGTATCTCTTTCAAATAATGACTTCTTTTGTCTGGACAGATACCCAGGAGTGGGATGGCTGGATCAAATGGTAGATCTACTTTTACTTCTTTAAGGAATCTCCACACTGTTTTCCATAGTGGTTGAACTAGTTTACATTCCCGCCAACAGTGTAAAAGTGTTCCCTTTTCACCACACCCACACCAACATCTAATTTTTTTTATTATGGCCATTCTTGCAGGAGTAAGGTGGTTGCACTGTGGTTTTGATTTCCATTTCCCTAATCATTAGTGATATTGAGCATTTTTTCATATGTTTGTTGGCCATTCGTATATCTTCTTTTGAGAACTGTCGATTCATGTCCTCAGCCCACTTTTTGATGGGATTATTTGTTTTGTTCTTCCTGATTTGTTTGGGGAACTCATGGTTGTTTTTATGGTAAGCTATTCTATTGCTAGACATTTATACTTAGAAAATTATTTCTCAAACTAAGGCAAAATCTCCTTCCAACTTCTACCCACTAGTTTGAATTATGCTTTCGAGAGCAGCACAGAATCTGACAGCCCTTAGGATATTTGATATTATACTCTTCTTGATTTTTTCTCCTCCAGGCTAAGTATCCTTAGATACTTGTGAGCACTAGAGTGTTCCTTACATATTTTGTCATCCTATTGAATTTGGGAACTGAATTAAATTCAACAACCCCCCTTCTTTTTTTGAGCTTCTACTGTGTTCAGTGCTGTACTCAGTACTAGAAAAGGAATCAGATGAGAAAACACTACACTTATAAAGGAATCTTTGCAAGAGCAATTAACAGATTAGAAAGACTCAGTAGCTTTATGGGATCCACTGAGGACCCAAGGGAGGGTATGACTAATTCTACCTGAGGATTTAAGCAAGGCTGGTTTACAAAGAAAGTTCTTCTTGCACTAAGTCCTGAAGGTGGGTGGGAAGTATCCAGGTGTGAGGGACATCCCAGGCAAAGGTAGAAAGACGTATGACCAAAAAAAAAAAAAAAAAAAAAGAACAAGAGAAAATTCTCAAGTAATCACAAGGCATTACAGCACCCTCCAAATTCCATGAGCGCTACAAAGATATAAATGTGATTAGTGGGGAAAATAATAATTATGGAAATAAAGCCTGTCTCTAAAAATGTAGGCAGGAGGGTGGTGGTCTGCACAAAGACCATAGAATTTGAGCTAAAGAGCAAGATCTGTCAATGTTCACTCAGCCCAATCCAAGGAAAAGGGAGCATACTGGGAAGATTTATCAATTTGGAGGAGAAAAGCAAAAATTTGAAGAAACAGTAATCAAATGGGAGGAAATTTTGTGTGCCGATTTTACAATGGGATCTGGTGTCAGTTTGCCTAGTGCACATCCCAGCTCTGACTCTTGCTCTCTACGTGACCTGGAGCAAGCTACTTAATATTACCAAGATTCAACTTCCCTGTGTGTGAAATGGGTCATGATAGGCTGGGCACGGTGGCTCATGCCTGTAATCCCAGCACTTTGGGAGGCCAAGGCAGGCAGATCACAAGGTCAGGAGATCAAGACCATCCTGGCTAACATGGTGAAACCCTGTCTCTACTAAAAATACAAAAAAATAGCCGGGCGTGGTGGCACACACCTGTAGTCCCAGCTACTCTGGAGGCTGAGGCAGGAGAATGGCGTGAACCCAGGAGGCGGAGCTTGCAGTGAGCCGAGATCGCGCCACTGCACTCCAGACTGGGCAACAGAGGGAGACTCCATCTCAAAAAAAAAAAAAGGGGGTCATTATAGCAAACTTCAAGGGATTATTAGGTTCCTATAACATAATCAGGTTCATACACATAATGAAAGTGTGTATCATATGCCTGGCACATGCTGAGTTATCAGTGCAGAATAAATTTTATTATTATTTTCTCATTTATTTAAAATAGCAATTTAAAGTGAGGAAGCTGCATTTAGAAGAGAACAAGACCCAGGGAGGGGCTCTTACAATCAAGCTCTTAGAATCTTTTACTTCATGTGCACATTTTCCCTCTACATGACCTTCTAGGCCTTGGGATCCTCCCTGCTCTCCTGGGCTATCAACCCCATGACCCACAAGTCATGGCAGAGACCAAAGTGTCCATTCTCATGCCTGGCTCATGTGGACAACTCGTTCTCTCTAATTCTGCTCAGACAGCTAAGATTGAAAGCAGACAGGGCAAGGGATGGTGGATGGAGGTTAAATTCACCTTGTTCAAGGTTTGGTTCCTTGTCTGACGCAGATAAATTTTCAAATCTTCTTTCCAACAACCTTCATCTTAATCAAGGTTCCTTCATCTAAAAGGAAGAAAAGCTACTCAAGATATCTTAAGAAAAAAAGATGGAATATACTGGAAGGAAACAAAAGCATCTCCCAGAATTATGGGGCAAGAAGATCTAGGAGGCCTCACAAATGAGAGACTTTGGACCTAAGGCACCTCTCTTGGCCTCCAGCGCTGCATGGTCTCTGGGCACCATGTCTCTCTAAACATCTAATTCATCCTTGTTTCTTCCAGCAAACCCCCTGCTGCTGGAGAAAAACAGGGTTGCTCCAGCCCTAGCCTTATCCCATCTCACTGTGTACAATCTCTGCTGATTAATCTCCTTTAACATGGCTTGGTTAATTCATTCTCTCATGAGAAACTTCAGAGACTTCCTACTGCTCATAGAAAAAAGTCCAAGTTTCTTATCATGACATTGCATACCTTCTTCAATCTGGA
Source organism: Pan troglodytes (assembly GCF_028858775.2). Lineage (NCBI taxonomy): Eukaryota > Metazoa > Chordata > Mammalia > Primates > Hominidae > Pan > Pan troglodytes. The sequence continues at coordinate 106,292,333 of NC_072412.2, read as the reverse complement.
AAGTTCAACCCTTTCCAGCCTGATTCCTCCACATAGATTCCATGTCTAGGCGGTCTGGATTTCTATAAATATGGCCATAACTTTCCAAAATCTCACGCCCATTCGTGGCTGGAATGCTGTTCCTCACCAATCCTCTCCTATTAAAATCATACACAAGTGAAACCAAACTGATTTTCTCTTTCTGGGCCTATACTTAAATTACATTGCCCAGCCCTCTTGCATCTAGACAGCATGACTGCTTTAAAAGAGAACGTAAGCAATGTGTGTAACTTCCAGGCCAAGGCAGTTAATAGCACATGTGTCTTTTCAATCTATTCACTCCTTTCTCCCCTCTCCCAAGGAATAATGCCAAGCAACTCTGAAGCCAGTTAAAGATGAAAGCCTGGAGCCACAACATGGGTGGAGTCTGGGTCCCAGAATGACTGTATGGAGCAGACTGTGCATGGCTAGGACATGAGAAAGAAAACTTGATCAGGCTAAGTTACTGAGAGTTAGCATTGTTCATAATATCAGTTGAACTACTCTGATGGCACGTCATACCTCGAGACTTTCCTCAAATTTTATACCTTCTTATGTCACTCCTGTAGAAAATGACCACTCTGTCATCTGAGCATTTTTCTCTAGTGCTCCATTTACAGTATTTATCATTTAGCCTTATGTCATTAAGGTTGTTTATGTGTTCTCTCTTTCTCTCTAGGTTGTACATTTTTTAAGGACAAGTGTTGAGGTGTTCCTTGCCCAGCAACCACATTTTAGTCCCTGCTAGTATACGGTGAGGGTTGTTGCTGCTGTCACTGTACATGCTGTTTCTTGATGGAATTTCTATCTGGTGAACGGGGGTGGCAAGCAAGAAGGAAACCTGAGAGTCCCCTTACATTCTCCTAGGGCTGAGGGGATCTCATGAAAGGAGTCCTCCAAGTCCAGGGAAGCTGTGTGCACCTGGGAGAGCTGTGCCCTGCCCAACTCCAGAGGGCTCTATTCATGCAAATTACAGTGCACCTGTGTGCACATTTCAGAGCCCAAAGACTTCTTAGACACCAAAACATTTCAACCACCTCCAAATCTACAACCAAACTAACTGAAAGTAGTTATCCCCAAAGTCTCAAATGGCTCATCTCCCAACAACAACTTTTGACATCTGCTCTTCACAAGGGAGAAGGTATGGGGAGACAAGACAATATGTACTCTCTTATTTGTTCCAGTTCTTTCCAGTCCAACATAATCTTATTAGGCAGGTGGGGGTTCTTTAACTCTCTGGCTACATCCCTTGGTTGTGTGCCCAATCTTGGCTTCATTGAGTAAAGTACTGACTGCTTAACCCCAGACCTCTGTGCTTCCTTCCTCATCTGTAGGATGAGGATGATGATATGCACTTGGCAGAAGTTATGTTTTGTTTTGGTTTTGGGTTTTTTGAGACAGAGTCTTGCTGTGTCACCTAGGCTGGAGTGCAGTGGTGTGATCTTGGCTAACTTCAACTTCTGCCTCTCAGGTTTGAGTGATTCTCCTGCCTCAGCCTCCCAAGTAGCTGGGATAACAGGTGCCCGCCACCACACCCAGTTACTTTTTTTTTTTTTTTTTTTGTATTTTTAGTAGAGATGGGGTTTCACCATGTTGGCCAGGCTGGTCTTAAACTCCTGATCTCAAGTGATCTGCCCACCTCAGCCTCCCAAAGTGCTGGGATTACAGGCTTGAGCCACTGTGCCTGGCCAAAACTTTTATGAGAATTAAATAACACAAGCACAGTGCCTGGAGCACATTGAGTGGTCCACCACCATCATTCCTTCCATGTGTGACAGCAACCCCAGAGCTCCTGTCCAAGGGGCTGGGGGTTGCTGTCACATGCAGAAGGCATGATCGGGGCAAGGGGTTATGGTCAGTGTAGGGGAACAGGAACAGGGAAATTTTCTCTGCGTCTTATCCTTCTCACTAAACCATAAGATTGTAAGAGGTGGAATCAGTGTCATGCTTACCTTTACCTTCTCCACAGAGCCTGCCCCTGTGCTTGGCACACAGTGTTATATCATTTTGGTCATGGCTGGCTTTGCAATTTACAGAACAAAAGAACATTGGATAAAGTCAGGAGACTCTGATTCTAACTCCAGTATTGCCAATAACATGTAACGCGACTTTAAGAGTTGTGCTTCTCTGGGAGATACCTTGTTAAATGCCTGCTGTGTGGTAGGCACGGTAGCTGCAGGGGTGCAGGAGTTAACTACACAGACATGGGTCTTGCCTTCATGGCACTTACAGTCTAGTGAGATAGTTGGAGATAGACTTTACACAAATGGCCACACTGTCAGTTAATTACAGTTTTAATAAAAGCTATGAGAGTATATACAAATGGACCTACATGTGTTTGGGGAGATAATTCAGGGAAGGGTTTTCAGAGGAGGTGACACTTGAGTAGTGACCTGAAGAATGAATTAGGGCAGCAAAAGGTTGCTCCCCAACGTTTTTGGCACCAGGGACCAGTTTCGTGGAAGACAATTTTTCCATGGACAGAGTTGGGGCGATGGTTTCGGGAGGAAACTGTTCCACCTCAGATCATCAGGCATTAGTTAGATTCTTTCTCATAAGGAGCTTGCAACCTAGATCCCTCGCATGCACAGTTCACAGTAGGGTTCCCACTGCTACGAAAATCTAATGCCGTTGCTGATCTGACAGGAGGTGGAGCTCAGATGGTACTGCTCGCTTGGCAGGCTCACTTCCTGCTGTGCTGCCCGGGTTCCTAACAAGCCATAGACAGGTACCCATCCGCGGCCCTGGGGAGTTGGAGACCTCTAAATTGGAGGTAGCCAGGTGTCATGGAGGAGGATAGGAAGGAGCGCTGCAGGTGCACGTGCACAGCCCAGGAAGGAAATGAGCTCAGAACACACCAGAGGATGCAAGAAGGCCAACATGGCTGGGGCCTAGGGAATGCAGGAGAGAGAGGCATGAGATGACTCAGGAGCAGCAGGCAAGCAGCCTGATCATGCTGTGGCATTGCAGATCATGAAAGATTGAGGCCTTCAATCTAAGAGTACTGGGAAGCAGGAGCCCACCAAGAGGGGCCGTGGGGGGGCAAGCCATCCTGAAGGCAGGAAGTAAGGGGTGCATTGTCTATAGATAGTTGACAATAATAAAACTGACTAGGCCAGGCGTGGTGGCTCGCACCTGTAATCCCACCATTTTACGAGGTCGAGGCGGGTGGATCACCTGAGGTCAGGAGTTCGAGACCAGCCTGGCCAACCTGGTGAAACCCCGTCTCTACTAAAAATACAAAAATTAGCTGGGCATGGTGGCGGGTGCCTGTAATCCCAGCTACTCGGGAGGCTGAGGCAGAAGAATCACTTGAACCTGGGAGGTGGAGGTTGCAGTGAGCTGAGATTGCACCATTGCACTCCAGCCTGGGCAACACAGCGAGTCTCCATCTCTTTGACAAACCTGACAAAAACAAGCAATGTGGAAAGGATTCCCTATTTAATAAATGGTGCTGGGAAAACTGGCTAGCCATATGTAGAAAGCTGAAACTGGACCCCTTCCTTACACCTTATACAAAAAGTAACTCAAGATGGATTAAAGACTTAAATGTTAGACCTAAAACCATAAAAACCCTGGAAGAAAACCTAGGCAATACCATTCAGGACATAGGCATGGGCAAAGACTTCATGACTAAAACACCAAAAGCCATGGCAACAAAAGCCAAAATTGACAAATGGGATCTAATTAAACTAAAGAGTTTCTGCACAGCTAAAGAACCTATCATCAGAGTGAACAGGCAACCTACAGAATGGGAGAAAATGTTTGCAATCTACCCATCTGGCAAAGGGCTAATATCCAGAATCTTCAAAGAACTTAAACAAATTTACAAGAAAAAAACAACCCCATCCAAAAGTGGGCAAAGGATATGAACAGACACTTCTCAAAAGAAGACATTTATGCAGCCAACAGACACATGAAAAAATGCTCATCATCACTGGCCATCAGAGAAATGCAAATCAAAACCACAATAAGATACCATCTCATGCCAGTTAGAATGGCGATCATTAAAAATTAAGGAAACAACAGATGCTGGAGAGGATGTGGAGAAACAGGAACGCTTTTATACTGTTGGTGGGAGCGTAAACTAGTTCAACCATTGTGGAAGACAGTGTGGCTATTCCTCAAGCATCTAGAACTAGAAATACCATTTGACCCAGCAATCCCATTACTGGGTATATACCCAAAGGATTACAAATCACACTACTATAAAGGCACATGCACACGTATGTTTATTGCAGCACTATTTAAAATAGCAAAGACTTGGAACCAACCCAAATGTCCATCAGTGATAGACTGGATTAATAAACTGTGGCACATATACATCATGGAATACTATGCAGCCATAAAAAAGGATGAGTTCATGTCCTTTGCAGGGACATGGATGAAGCTGCAAACCATCATTCTGAGCAAAGCATCACAAGGACAGAAAACCAAACACCACATGTTCTCACTCATAGGTGGGAGTTGAACAATGAGAACACATGGACACAGGGTGGGGAACCTCACACACCCACACCGGTGCCTGTCAGGGGGTGGGGTGCTGGGGGAGGGATAGCATTAGGAGAAATACCTAATGTAAATGACAAGTTGATGGGTGCAGCAAACCAACATGGCACATACATACCTATGTAACAAACCTGCACGTTCTGCACATGTACCCTAGAACTTAAAAGTATAAAAAAAAACCTGACTAAAATCTCATCTGCTTTTTATTTCCACCTATATATACAACCATATGTGTCTTATAAATGTTTCTGATATAAAGGATGTGTAATAAATAACACACAAGTAAAAGGCAGACACTCTTTATTGTCAGTTCTATCTACTTGACTGATTCTCACAGAAAGCTTTGGTTCCTTTTTGCCAAAGGCTTGTATCTGAATCCATCCAATGCTTGTAACTCAACCATGATGTGACTAGTGAAATTACATACCGATCCACTTTTTGCCAGCAAATTTATTGTCCTTAAATCTGATATGTGGTCTGTTAAACTACTTCTTACCCTTGTATAAACTCATTAAACTGCAATCTTGTTTCAGCACTAAACACATTTTTAAGTTTAATCTACATTATTAACATTTTCCCCATCACTTTCGGAAGTCTAGAGACAATCAGCAAAACAAATCGATGCCTGATTCATGATTCATAATGTTGGCTAATTTCCATGCTGTAAATACTTCGACCATGGCCCATTACAGTCTACCAACGAGACATCACTGAGTGTGGGCCGGGAAAACGCATGTGCAGTAAGCACATTATGATACGTAATACTGGAAATGGTAGGAAGTGGACAGACTTCAGAGTTATTTAGGAAGTAGAATCTTGGCGATTTGTTAGATGCCGAGGTGAAGGCAGAGTTTGGGAAACACTGGATGGTGGTGTCTTCACTCTCACAGGGAGACAGGGAGTTGAAAGCAAGCAGGGAAAGGACGCATTCAGTTTTGGATGGGTTCCATTTGAGGTGCTTGTTACCAGGAGTAGCTGAATAGGAAGCTAGATAAACGGATTTGGAGCTCAGAGAAGCAAAGATTAGAGTTGCAAATTTGGGATGTATTGATTTAAATGTTGACAGCAGGTTAAATCATTCAGGGAAAAATTGTGGAGTAAGAGGAAAGGTCTGAGACCTTGAAAACTCTGTTATTTGGTGGTCACCCAGAGTAGACAAGCACGCCAAGACTGGGGACAGACAGGAAAGTGGAGCACCCCCGCCACAGGAAGACGTGTTTTAAGGAGAAAGAAGGAATTTTGCTCAGATCAGGTAACACGAGAAAGGAGAGTGTCCTTTGACTTTAGTGATGTGGATGCTACTTGCGACAATTAAAAAGGCAATTTCACCGAGTGTGAAAACGAACACGTGCAGTTGAGAGACCACAAAACTGGGGGCAGGCGCCTCTTGACCAACTTCAGCGATGGAAAGTAGAAGAGGGTGGCAGCAAGGGTACGTGGAGTAGAGAATCTTGGAATGATGAAATGCCGAGGATACGGATTCCAGTTCAGAGGGAGCAACGGATCGGATTCTGCGATACTGGAAAAACAGAAGGTGGGGGGGCTCGGTGATGGAGGGAGCAGGTGTGCAGTTTTGCCGGTGGAAAGTGGAAGTTTCTCTTTTCTCCTGAAGCAGGCGGCAAAGACCTCTGAGAGTGGGAGTGTGGGGGGTGTGCCGGGCCCCTGGATGGGAGTGGAGGTTTGGAACCAAGTGGCCCGAGCCTGCGGTGAGTGGGCCCGCCCTGGGTGGCTCTGGCCGCAGCAGGGTCGATGGGGCAGCATGGTCTCGGCAGGAAGAACACGGCTTCAGTCAGTTCTGTTCTAAGAAGCAGAAGGTGGAGATACGCATGTTTTAAACAACTCCTCCCGGACAGGAAGAAGTGGAGTTCTGGCTGTTCTGCGAGGACGCCGCAGTCCCAGCGTGGAGACCACCGGGCAGGCGAAGCGCGAGACAGGCCAGAAATAGGGTCCCGCGCGCGGACCCCGGAGGAAGAGCGAGGGCTCACTCGGTTTCCCGCAGCCAGCCTCGCCCGACCCAGCTGGGGCCGCCCCTTCCCGCCCCGGCCCCGCCTCCGCCTCTGCCTCAGCTCCGCGCCCACAACCCGGCTTCCTCCTCTCCCGCCGGGTCCGTCTGTCCCTGCGCCTCCTTCGCCGCCGACTAGCGCCCCCTGGCCTGACGTCACCGGCGCGTCCGCCAATGAGCTGAGGAGGGACTTGGCTGTGGCCTGAAAGTGACGGGAGCAGCAGCCAATGGTCGGGCGGAGGGGGCGGGCCGAGACTGGTGCTGGGGGGCGCCCGCGCGCGTGGGGAGCTGCGGAAGGCGCGGCGCGGGGGGGTCGGGTGCGCGGCGGGAGGGGTCGGCGGGCGGCCCCTCCCCCTGCCAGGTCCGGGCGGGCGCCTGGAGCCGCCAGAGTTTCCGCACCCGGGAGGGAGATGCGGCCGGGGCTCAGGCTCCTTGCAGGTAACGCGCGGGGCGGCCCCTGCAGGGCCGAGCGCGCCGCGGGGCGAGCGGAGTTGGACGCGGAGCGGGCGCGGGTTCCCCGCTGCCGCCGTGTCCCGAGCCCCGCACGGCGGCCCGGGCCAGAGCGGCGCTGCTGGAGGAGTTGGTTCCGGGACCTGAGCTGCGGCCCGGGCCGGGGTCACGGGGGACGCGGGCCCCTGTGTGAGCCGCACATGGGACAAAGGGCGCGGCGTGGAGGCTGCGCGCCCCGCCTGCCCGCGCCGCGCTCGGGCCCCTGAGCTCCTCCGCCCGGGCAGAGGTCGCCGCCCCCAGCCCCTGCCTGCACAGCCGCGCCGGCGCTCCCTCGGCCCGGGCGCACCCGGCGCCTGCGGCGCGTCCCCGGAGCGGCCATCTGGCCGCGGGGCCCCGCGCCTGGCCGCCAGCTGGCCGCGGCGCAGGCGATGGCTGGACACAGCCGGGCCGCTTGGCCGCCTGCCCTGGGTTCCGCGGCGGCTCCCCCGCCGCGCCGCGCCGCGAGCGCCTGCTACTCCACGCTCGGCTGCGGAGCGGAGCGGCGCGAGCGCGGGGCCACCAGCCCGGGCGCCCGGGGCCACCGAGCCGCCGCTTCCCGGCGTGGGCTCGGAGTTTGGGGAAGCCGAGCAGGTGACGCAGCCACTGCCCACCTCCTGCGAACTCTGCGGGGCTTCTGGTCTTGTTGATGTTGTGGCTATGGGCTGCGTGTGTGTTTTTCTTTTTTTAAAACCACACACAAAAGAAGGGAGGAGTTAGAGGAACGATCTAGCCACTATGAGTCATCCCACACTTCGCTCTTTCCCCGGGAGAGCAAATGCATGGGGAGAATGTCTTGAGAAACAGTTATAGTAGGGACTGACTAGGTCCCCTCCCTGTCCCCTTTCTCTGCGGTCCTGTCTGCGCCGGGCGCGCCCCAGATGGAGTGGGGTAAGATCACGGCCAGTGCACCTAGATAGGGGAAATCGCTACAAGCTAGCAAACTGGAAACTTTCTGGGACAGTGGAACTGTGAATATCAAACCACACACATTCTTGCTATAGGCAGCCATGGCCCTCGTGCGCTACTGAATTATAAAATGGGAAGGCCGTCACAGCAGGACGATACCTTAGCCTTCAGTAGCATGTATTCAGCACTGCACGGAGGAGGGCGGTGGTGGTGGCTCGCGCCCCTGCCTTGAGGGGCCCAGGGTCTGATCAGTCAGGAAACTGCCAGGCCCAGGGATGCAGGGTCACAAACGATTGTGTTCTCTAATCTGATTCCCAGAGGCGCTGTCACCTCTCAGCGTGCAGAGGATGGCTGGCTATGTGATTGAATGTTACAGATGAGGTAGAAAGGCTGGGCAGAGGTCAGCAGGCCCCTGGATGCATGGAGGGGAATATTCTTCTGTAGGTGGCTGCTGCTAATTTTTCCAAGGGGAAACATTTAGGTTTGGTCTCGCCATTCTGTTTACCGCAGTCCAGGCTGCCGTGTCAGCTGTCATTGGGTCCTCATGGTTCACAGCTGGATGACATTTGTTTTTCTGGGGTCCCTGTGTGGGGTTTTTTTGGCCTTCTCACTGATGATTAATTTAACCTCCTGAAAACAGAGGCTCGATATGAGAAGTTTGAGAAATTGTAGGATTAAGGGACCTCTGCTTTGTTCCAGATTCAGCCCCTGTTGAGGGGCCAGTTGATTCTGTCGCAGGAGTCAGGTAGCGAGCAGAACACTGACTTCATTCCTCCTGGGTTGTGCCCTCTGCTTGGCCTGTAGCAGAGGCCACAGTGGGTCTCTCTTTTTGTTGCTTCATAAGGTGAACTAACGATCCAGCTATGGCAGAGGAGACAGGGAGCCCAGGCAGGACATCATGTGGAGAAGAGGGACCAGAAAGTTCAACCTAGGGCCCATCTGGAAGAAAACAGAGCATCCTTTCCTATTTCATGTCCTGACTGTAAAAAACGGTGGAGGCCGGGCACGGTGGTTCACACCTGTAATCCCCATGCTTTGGAAGGCCGAGGCAGGAGGATCGCTTGAAGCCAGGAGTTTGATTCCAGCCTGGGCAACATAGTGAGACCCTGTCTCTACAAAAAAATATTTAAAATAGCCAGGCATGGTGGCATATGCCTACAGTCCCAGCTACTTGGGAGGCTGAGGTGGAAGGGTCCCTTGAGCCCAGTAAGGTGAAGCTGTGGTGAGCTATGATCATACCACTATACTCCAGCTTGGGTGGCAGAGTGAAACCCTGTTCAAAAAAAAGGGGGAAGGGATGTAGAGAGGGTGGTCCCCCGTCTCTGCCACCTTACTCAGGGCTTCTTTTAACTGAGTGCCAGGCCTGGCTCAGGTCATTGAGGAACAGAAGTCGTTTAGTGTTGGAGGAAGGAGAGTTGGGAACAAGGTCACTGTGCATGGTTGTACAGTTTGTGCCAGACACCTGACCAAGGAAGCCATGTGCCCTGGGTCTGCCCAAAAGAAGGGTCCGCCTTTCTCAATCGCACCAGGTCACCCGATGGGCTACTGCTGGCCCTAGTGCCCAGCCCATCTGCAGGAATAAACACTGGCAACATGGGTGTGCCCGAGACAGGCAGTCAGGGACTAGGAAGCAGCGGCTAATTTCTCCAAAATCTAACAATAATGAGAACTAGTTGTTTGCATACATTTTCTCCTTTAATCCTTACCACCACCTTCTGAAGAAAGTAGTGGTGGTACTATGTTGTGCCAGTGAGGAAACTGATTCTTAGAAAGACTAAGCAGTTCAAGGTCGTGCAGCCGGCAAGTCCAGGTTTGTCCGTCACCAGAGCCTTTGGTTTCAACCACTGGACTAGACTGATCACTTTGCCTGGCTTTCTAACAAATTGTAGCTTTTTTTTTTTTTTTTTTTTGCGTTTGCTAGTGAAAGGCATTTTCCAAACTGTTCCACTATGTACGTTAACAGTAAATCCCTTCAAAGAAAAGAGCATTTGTGAGTATTTTCAGTGGCAGCAAAGAAGTGGGAGGCCTTGGAGAAAGGAGAAGGAGCCCCCTGAGATAGAGAAGCAGGGGAGTCACAGCAAGGAGGGGAGAGCCAGCCAGAACTGGGAAATGATGTGGGGGCAGGGGCATTGGAGGTAGGCCAGGTTTCCTGCTGTCCCTGCAAGAGCAGAGGAGGAGATCATCTGAGATCCACTGAGTCAGCCATCCACTTGACTTCCCAAGAGTCTGGACCTGGCCTCCTACCAGGGCATCTCGTTGATGGTGTGGTCCACAGTCTGCCTTATATATCCTGGGGCTGTGGCTTGGAACATGGTTATGCTTAGAACATATTGCTTAGAACACGTTTATGTTCTAAGCAATCTGAGGTACAGTCGCTAATTTAGGAGCACAAAGTATTTCCTGATTTAGTATTCTACTTAGAAGGCCATCTGAACCTTGACAAACGTTTGTGAAATAATTTTCAAATATTTGGGCCTGAAGCAGATAATATCCAGGCTCAGTGGCACACTCCTATAGTCCCAGCTACTTGGGAGACTGAGGCAGGAGGATTACTTGTGCCCAAAAGTTGAATCTAGTCTGGGCAACATAGCAAGACGCCATCTCCAAAAATATATTGCATGAGCCAATAAATTCACTATTGAAACAATAAAACAGATAACGTCAAAACCGGTTACATGACCTTTTGTCAGCTCATCACTCTATTGTGCATTTAAAATTGCTATAAATTATTTGTTTTCCTTCACATTTAATTTTCTAAATTTTCTTATTCTCCCCATGTTAAATCATAGTATCTTCCTAACTATTCAGTATTTGGCTTTGTTGGGCTTTGTTGTTGTTTGAGACAGGGTCTCACTCTGTTGCCCATGCTGTAGAGCCGAGGTGTGATCTCAGCTCACTGCAGCCTGGAACTCCTGGGCTCAAGCAATACTCGCACCTGTCAGTCTCCTGAGTAGCTGGGACTGCAGGCATGCGCCTCCACACTCAGCTAATTTTTGTATTTTTTTTTTGTAGACACGGGCTTTCACCTTGTTGCCCAGGCTGGTCTCGAACCTCTGGGCTCAAGCCATCCACCGGCCTCGGCCTCCCAAAGTGCTGGGATTACAGGCGTGAGCCATTGCAGCCAGCCTTGATTTGTTGTTTTTTAAGTAGCAGGAGTAATTTCTTTAGCTGAAATGTAAGCATAGAGGTTGGGGCCTGTGTGCTAACCTGTGTTGTGTTTGCAGTTGTAATTTAGATTCGAGAAGTGGTTTATCCTTTGACTGGAAAAGAAAAGTAGCTGCAGTATTCCCCCAGCACTTGCTGAGAGCATGCCGTATGCCAGGCTGTGAGGCTCGAGAGACAAGCAGTGGAAGAGTTGCGACCTGTTTCATCTCTGGATTGTAAATCTGAGCGTCCTTCTGGCCCCTGGAAGGGGACAGCATCACCATGGAATGGTGTGTCCTGTTGCCTGTTGGATCTGTCTCCATCTTCACTCAGACAGAAGGCTATAGAAAGATGCCTGTGACTTCAGGTGGCCTATTTGGCTGGCTTCTTATTGATTCCATAATCTGGGGTATCCACTTAGAGATCCAGAAACAAATACATCCAAACTGCCTTCCCAGTCAGGGGGCTGGAATTCTCTTTCATCTCAGCAGGAAAAGAACAGGGTCCAGGTCCCTTAGTAAAGACAGGAGCCTCGGTACCAATCAACCAGCTACTAAAAGGGATTTCCCACAGAAAATCATTCTGTGCCTCTGCTTTCAGCCTTCTGGAAGAAAGTATTAGTAATAGTAGCTGGTCTCCCCTGAGCCTTCATTACAGCCAGGCAGTGCTGGGAATCCTATTTAACCCTCATGACAACTCTAGAAGGTAGGCACTCTTACCATCCCCATTTTAGTGTTGAGGAAACAGGCCCAGAGAGGTCAAGTAAGTTGCCCAGAGGTACCCCAGGTCAGAACCGAGCAGTCTTACCCAAACCTGATCCTGGGAAATCCAAAGAAAGCACCTGTCCGGGATGTGGTGGGAATGGGGACAGATAAAAAAGTGTGAGTTTGGGGAGAGGTTGAGATTTGTTTTGGCGAATTCCAAGGCGGGAAGCTGTTAGGCACAGCTCACCACTGGGCGTTAAGATGCTTTGCAGAGGGCCGCAGGGGGTGGGCTCAGAGAGGAAAGGGGTTGTGCACAGGGCCGCACAACTAACACACGGCAAGGATGAGGCACAGGCATCCCCGGCGAGAAACATTATGCCCATTTGAAAGAAAAGTTCAAAATAGGATATATTTTTATCTTGACTCTTTCACCAGGATTGAAGGTCATATCCTCACACAGAATAGCCTCCCTTCCTTTCCTTTGTATGGCTCAGCCTTTTCTGGGACAAGATATTGTCCCCACCAGTCATTTCCTCTGTCTGTCCTCTGTGTTGAGCCAGTAGCCTAGGAACCCAGCATTCGATCCTGTGCCCCGCCTTAGGATTTCTCTGTTCGACTCCCCCGTCTCTGTGTCAGAGTCTCAGCTCCCTGGCCTGTGTGCCTGAATGCTACAAATAGACCATAAGCTCTTTCAGAAGCAGGATTGTGTTTTACACACGACCCTCTCCCCCGCCACACGCACAGTGTGCTAAAACCCAACAATGACTATTAATTTTTCTGGATTGGATGAGGTAAGATGATAACTTTTTTTTTAACCTTTGTAAACTGGTTCAAGGACGATTAAAAATGATTTGCCTTGTGGGGTTGATGAGGATACCATTACATTCGTATTTCTAAACGATATTCCGGCATCAGAAACCAAAGGGCATCTGATTTGATAGATCCTGTGGTCGGACCCAGGAATCTGCATGTGTCTCATGTGACTTTTCTGCCCACTAAAGTTTGGGAAGCACAGCTTCAAATTGTTACTGATCACATCCTATAAAATCATAGCATAAATGACTATCTAGCTCTTACTCACGGTGCCCACTGCAGAAACGGTCCTACCAGTGTTGGTGAATATTTATACGGTGTTGTTTTTCCTGCAGATTCCTAACCAGCATAATGCTGGAGCCGGGAGCCACCAACCTGCAGTTTTCAGAATGGCCGTGTTGGACACTGATTTGGATCACATTCTTCCATCTTCTGTTCTTCCTCCATTCTGGGCTAAGTTAGTAGTGGGATCGGTTGCCATTGTGTGTTTTGCACGCAGCTATGATGGAGACTTTGTCTTTGATGACTCAGAAGCTATTGTTAACAATAAGGTTTGTATCTCAACTCTTTTCTGGTAAACTTAACTGCCCAACTGTGTCTCAGTAATCATCTAAGTATGTGTTGCATTGTTCTCTGTGGAATGTAGGTTAAGCATTGGCCTGGGCCCCGATGGTGCTCTCGATTTTTCTCTCTTTTCAACATCGCCTCCATGATTTAGTGCCTTTCTTATTGCTGGCACCAAGGTTCTGAACCCCTGCCTCAGCTCAGGCACTCCCCTCAAGAGCTCCAGTCCACATATGGATCAAAGAGGCCGTTATTCTAAGATTACAAGGCAAGGGCATTGCAGGGTGTTGCAGACTTAGTATTCCAGATTTTGCGAAACATTTCCACAGTTGTTAAAAAAAAAAAAAAAAAAACCCATCACGCATTTGCTGCAGTGATGGACGGGTGTGATCACCTGCCGGAAGGTGCATCTTCAGCAGCAGGCAGGGAGCTGGCTGCCGCTTTGTCCTTCTCCGAGACTGTCGGGACAGCCTGCTGACAGCTGCTGGGGCAGGAGGAATGTGCTGCCCATGGGCGCTGCAGTTCCTGCTTGTTTCGTGTTTGGAGATTCGGTGTTGCTGAACTTGCAGAATCCCAGTCAATTTTGCTTACAAGTGGTTGCTATGTATCAGTGCAGGAAAAATGGTAATCTTTTTCCACTCCCTACCCAGAGTTAGGGCAGAAGAAAGAGGTTTGTGGGAAAAGATGAAAAAGATTCAAGCAGGCTAAAAACCAGAGCAAAAAATGCAGAAGCAGGCAAGGCCCAGAGGAGAAAGAACTCGGAAATGGCACAAGTTAGAGCCTCTCAACAATCTGTTATTCAGAAGATATTTTATGTGTGTTCCTTAGCCAGTGAAGAAGACTTAGAGGAATATACACATTTAGCTCCCTACTAGATATAATTAGAGCAACTCTTTGTAACACTGTTGAATGCTCTTAAAAATTTGAAGTTATGGATTCTACCAAATAAGTATAAAGTCATTTTCATGCTGAAAATGTTGAGAAGAACTCTCTGTATGACAAGCATGTATTGTATGGGGGCAACATGGCTGATTTGCATATATTTTATTTGTGATATAATATTGCAATTGATCTCCATTTTGAGGGCACACACTATATCATTTTTAATGTTTTAATGGGTTTTCGTTGTTGTTGTTGTTTTTGAGACAGAGTCTCATTCTGTTGCCCAGAGTGGAGCGCAGTGTCACGATCTTGGCTCACTGCAACCTCCGCCTCCGGGGTTCAAGCAATTCTCCTGCCTCAGCCTCCCAAGTAGCTGGGACTACAGGCATCCCATGCCTGGCTAATTTTTGTATTTTTTAGTAGAGATGGGGTTTCACCATGTTGGCCAGGCTGGTCTCGAACTCCTGACCTCAGATGATCTGCCTACTTTGGCCTCCCAAAGTTCTGGATTACAGGTGTGAGCCACCACACCCAGCCAATATTTATTTTTAATTCAAGTTCTTCATTTGTAATTTTCCTCACATTCACTCAGCAGTTACTGTAGATGATTCTGTTTCAGTTCTTTTTTAAACCATGCTTAAAAGAACTAAGTAACTCTACACAACTGTGTCAAACTGGTGGCTTTTTCATGAGATGGGGACAAGGTCTTACTCTATTGCCCAGGCTGGAGTGCAGTGGTGCAGTCATAGTTCACTGCAGCCTCTGATGCCTGGGCTCAAGCCATCCTCCCATCTTAGCCTCCCGAGTAGCTAAGATTACAGTCATGCACCACCACGCCCAGCTGATTTTTAAAATTTTCTTGTAGAGACAGAGTCTCACTGTGTTGCCTGGTTGACCTCACCTGGCCTGAAGCGATGCTCCCACCTTGGCCTCCCAAAGTGCTGGGATAACAAGCGCAAGCCACCATGCCCAGCACAGATTGGTGGCTTAATGGCCACAGAACTGCTTTTCTCACAAAGATACAGTTTTATTATTTAAATTCCATTATTCATTTTGGTGAGAATATCTTGACTCTTCCACTTGTGTAAAGCAGAAGGCATATAAAGTGTTAATTCAGAAACCATGTTGAAAAATGATGGTCAGCCAGGAAGAAGAAAAACACGAGCCGTGTTGTATGTGGAGGCCCCGGTGTCTGGGTGTAATTCTCGTTCGTTCTGTGAGGTGAGGCAGATGAAGCCATTTCGTGGTTCTGCTGAGCATGGTCTTGGCAGTGTTTTTGGGAGCCTCACACTGTGCCCCTTTTGTTAACTTGCTAGCCCTCCCTTTTTCTTTTCCTGGTTAATGAAAGGCACTCCTCCGTTCATTGGCACTGTGCCTACAGTAATGTGAAACAGGCTGTTACTGGATTTTAGTGATGTTAGAGACTGTTTTCCAGATGCTTCCTTGCAGTGTGGAGTTGCCTTTTTTGTTCCTTGAGATGATGATCTTCTTTGAGACAGTGGAGTTAGGGGGAATTTTAGACACAATACATCTTTTCCATAAATCATTATGAGGAAGAATTGACCTTTCTTTCTGTAGCACACCCTGCTGTGGAGGCTCCACTTAATCAAATATTTAGAGCCTCGTTGGTGTTCATTTCCTGTTCAAAGGGAGGAAAAGATCCTCTGCCGAAGCCCTTCACAGCTGACCGGGTACTTCTGTGAGAGTGTAGAAGAAGGTAGGCTTCCAGGCTTGTCACTGAGTCAACGAAGGGAGCAGGTGCCTCACATGACCTTCACAGAATCTCTAACCTGCTCTTGGGGAGTGGTCAGTGTGCTCCTGGCGTCTGAAGCCGATCCCCATGGAAGCAAATGTCACCCTTAACAGTGGACATCAGTGACCAGCTTTGCATCTGTCACCTCTTTTCAAGCCTTTCCCTTTGAGTCAGCAAGCACTTAAGTCGCAAGTGCTGAGTCGCATGGTGGGTGTGGACCTTTGTTGCTCTTTGGGGCCACCCATCATTTGACCCATTTCTGTTTGGGGCGTTCTTAGGTGCTCAGAAGATGATTTGATTAGGGAGCTGGTACAGATGGGCTGTCCCATCAGGTGCGCCCACCTGTTGGAGTCAGGAACTGGTCACGCGAGGTGGGGGCCCAGAGGCAGCCGGGCAGTCTCTGCGAGGTGCCCGGAGCATGATTTGTGGTTTTGCTCCTGCCACGTGGCCCTGCCCTGGCTTTCTAGGCCACAGGAGGGTCTGTGAGCTGCAAACTCCCCTTTGAAGAATTCCCTTTTTGTTTAAATTAATCAGAGTTTGGTTACTGCGATGAAGAATCTTGACGGACAACCCGGGGAAATGATGAGCATGTTGTAATTTCTAGTCCCTAAAACATTCCTGTTTAATTATGCTTTAAAGATAAAGTTAATCTGTCATTTTTCTTACTTACTCCACCACAGTGCCTTGTTTGCCTCTCTTCTCATTAGACACAATTTAAGCCATCTACTTTCATCTTTTGAATGTAAAACAATGCATTTTTAAGCATCTGTAGTATAGTACCAAATTATCTCAGCAGTAAGAGCGGTACAGTGTTTTTTTTAATATTTAGTGATTTGTCTGGAAAAATTAAGGTTTTTCTTCGGATTTCATAGTCTGCTTAGCTCATGATCAAAAATGGAAACTTAAAAAAAATGTTTATGCATACTTAACTGGGACATTTTGGTAAGTTACCTTATTTAATAGATATGAGAGGTTAATAGTGATCTTATTTAGCTGTGTGGTCCACTTATTTGACACGTATTAAGCACCTTCTGTATACAGCCAGCAAACCCAGATGTGGCCCAGTCCTCATGGAGCCCAGTCTAGTGGCACAGACAAATAGTCATGTGACTGTAAGTCACCAGGGTGCCACGCATTGCTTGACAGGGTGAGATGTCCAGAGGCCTATGGAAGAGGGATGGGATCAGCTCAGGAAGGGCAGAGCCGGGCAGCTGGGAGATGAATGGCGGAAGGAGTTGAGCCGTGAAGAGTTGAGGGTGACTGTCCAGGGGTGACCCGCACGTGCAGAGCCTCTGGGTTGGGAGCTGGCAGAAGCACAGCGCCAGAGCTATGGGCCTGCAGAGTTCGGGGGAAGCCAGGGTCTGCAACAGCCCCTTCAGCATATCAGCTATGTCCCAGGAGGGTGAAAGCTGATCGGTGTTTGAAGCCTGGTGGGGTGAGCCCATGTGTATTTCGAGATATCAACATAGAGAACATGCTGGGCACAGCATCCCCGCTAGGAGGCCTGACTGCATCCCAGGTGAGAGGTGGAGGAGCTTGGCTTAGGGCTGATGGGAGACCCTTCTCCAGAACATCCCCTTTGTGACCCTGCAGGACCTCCAAGCAGAAACGCCCCTTGGGGACCTGTGGCACCATGACTTCTGGGGCAGTAGACTGAGCAGCAACACCAGCCACAAGTCCTACCGGCCTCTCACCGTCCTGACTTTCAGGTAAGCTGTGACATTGAAGGGCCTGGGAAGGTCACTCCCAGCTTGTGTGTGACATTGGATACAGGTGTGTGTCACCAGGTTCTCAGCATTCAGGAGTCTAGTCAGTGGCTCCAGGTGGGGTCTGAGCTGCTCATATACATGGGTCTCTAGGTGCAGAGAAGGCCAGCGTGGCCCCTGTGAAGGATGACATGCACATTGGTGGTGTTTCATATTTTTCTCAGTTCTTGGAGGTTTGACCCTTTGCTGGTTAACACCAATGGAATAATATGAGTGAAAGCATCATGGGGCCTCTGATGAAACTGATTTTTTTCACTACAGAAATAAATAAGGTATAAATCTTCCTACTGTTACCAAGTCAATATGCAAAAGCAATATGCTGCTTAAAAACAATCCCCCCTCCGTTAATCAGGGAGCCACTTGCACTGAATAGATGCATTTACCTCACAAAGGTTCTCGTCCATACCTGCTCCTCGGGTGCATTTAAACACTTGTGAGTAGACGGCCCACAGGAGCATGGGAGTGATGAATTGGAACCACCAGCAGCTGAGCAGCAGTCAGAATAGGAATCCCTGCCAGCGGAGGGTGTTTCGTTGGGGGAAGGCTGGTGGGCATACTGATAAGGAGCCCTTTTTTGGAGGATAAGCAAGTTATAAGACTGTCTTAAATCCAGGTCCCTAGGGGGTAACCATGAGTAGTGTGTGGAATATTATATCTTCTTGGATTGCAGCCTTGCCCCTTCTGCACTTAAAACATCGTCTAGCTTTCCTTTCGATTTTCCTCTGCAAGTTGCTTCAGCGCCACTCCCCTTGGACACATATGTTTCATCCGTTTTTCCCTGTAGTTAATTACATTCCCACCTTTTCCACAACCTTCTTAGCTCGACAGGCATTATTTATCTTGATGCTGTTTTTATCAAGCTGGCACAAAGGCTTCCGCTTCTCCTTTTAATATTTCCACACACAAGCCTTCTCCTCCAGACCTTTGCCATTTCTTGCCGCATGCCGCTGCGCGTGTACCCTGAACACCCTGTGTTTCTGCAGGATTAACTACTACCTCTCGGGAGGCTTCCACCCCGTGGGCTTTCACGTGGTCAACATCCTCCTGCACAGTGGCATCTCTGTCCTCATGGTGGACGTCTTCTCGGTTCTGTTTGGCGGCCTGCAGTACACCAGTAAAGGCCGGAGGCTGCACCTCGCCCCCAGGGCGTCCCTGCTGGCCGCGCTGCTCTTTGCCGTCCATCCTGTGCACACCGAGTGTGTAAGTGTCGTCTGCCCGAGGCATCTGTATGCACGTGAGAAGCGATATGACACCCCCATGTCGCCTGGTTTCCTAAAACAGGCTCCCTTTATGTACCCATCTTGGTTCCAGAGCTGGAGAAAGTCTACTCCACAGTATACTCTAGAAATAGAAAGGACACTACATAAATACCCTGCCAGACATTTGAAACAATTCTGTCTGGGGCAGAGACATCTCTTGTGAAAAAAAAATGCAGAGCACCATATTGGTGGAGACTGTGTGATAAGGTATAGTGTGATCTCTGGTGATACTTTCTGTTTAGCTTCTAGGATAACACCAGCTGTGAAGGCACGGATGTTAAATATTGCCCGACTTCGGGGTCTAAAGTTCAGAGGCTAAGAACTGTTCTTCAGTGGAGGGTCTGATGCAGTGTTTCTGTGTTCACTGACAGCTTTGTGATTTATAAAATCCTTTCTTAGGCTTAACATGCTTGTTATGAAAACGCTGTGACATCAGCTGGGCTAGTACAACAGTTCCACTTTAGGGATGAGGGAACGGCCTGGCAGGATAAAAATTTATCCAGGGTGAGGAGCAAGTGGATGTCGGGCAGGACTTAAATTCTGGGCTTCCCAGGCCTTCACTGAGGAGATGCTGATGTACTTGGTATTGAACTGGAAAGCGGTGCCCGCACTCTGCTGGGGAGCTGCTGGTGAAGTCTCTCCACCCTCCTCCACCTCACCCTGATCACCTGGGGGAGAGGATCACACAGGGTGAGGTGGAGGAGGGTGGAGAGACTTCACCAGCAGCTCCCCAGCAGGGTACGGGCACCGCTTTCCAGTTCAACACCAAGTACATCAGCATCTCCTCAGTGGAGGCCTGGAGGCTGCGTCTCCATCCCATCGCGCTGCCTCTGTGTATTTGGAATAGGCTGTGCTGGGATTTCACTAGGCATTTGTGAAGTTGTCAGGAACCGCCCCCTGCACCACCATGTGGACCCTTTGAAAATGCAAAAGGCAGCATGTTTGCTGAGGGACAAGATTTGACTGGAGTCATTCAATCTGTGAGCACGAAGTGCCTAAAATAATCACATACACTTTATTACTTCCCTCACAGTAGACTTCTCGTTTCTTAGGGATTGAAATATCTACATTTAACCAATTGCATGTTGCTTCTTGAAGTTTCAAGATGCTGAGCAGATGTCCTGTTTTTAGCATCTGACTTTAGTAAATTGTCTATTCTTCAGTATCAAGAGTGTTGTGGAGTTGTTATCACACCCTCCTCCTGATATCTTTTTAAATCTTTGTTTTTTACCTCAGCAAATTCAGAGAACAGTAAGGGCTGAATAGGCTGGGGACTGCTGTGTAAAAATTTAGTTATAAGCTCTTTATACATAACTGTGACCGAATTAGACTTTGTTTCGATCTGAGTTCTCTCTGGGACCCAGATATAGTGCAGCCATTGATCCTGAATAAGGGACTGGAAGAGAGGGATTCACTGGAGAAGTACTGATTCTGTCTTCCTTCTCGTCTAATTTAGTGTGATCTTAAAAGCAAAATGAAATACTTGAATTATTAGCCAAGGAAAGTTTTCTTAAATTCTCATTTTAAATATTCAGAAGTTGATTTATAAAAAGGTTTCAAGTGCCAACAAGTATAACTGAATGTGCTTACACACACGTACACACTCACACGCACACATTCTCTCTCACACACACGCACATTCCAGGTAAATGCAACCTGGGAACATGGTAATCTTGAAACTCCACATTCCAGATGGTTAAAAGGAAACTGAGGCAGACTAGCTCTAGGAGGAAAGGGAGCATTTGAAAAACCTCTTTCTCTCTTCCCCTCCCCACCATGACATCCATTCAAACTCAGATTTGAAGAAATACTTGTGGATAATTAAGAGTTAGCATTGTAAGACAGATATTTTGTACATTTACCTTTCAGCATTTCTGCAGATAGTATTCAGTTTCCTTCTGTCTGCATTCCCCTGTTACCTCCTACCCTGCAGTTAAAAATTCCAGCTTTAGGCCAGGCGCAGTGGCTCACACCCGTAATCACAGCACTTTGGGAGGCCGAAGCAGGTGGATCACTTGAGGTCAGGAGTTCCAAACCAGCCTGGCCAACATGGCGAAAAACCGTCTCTACTAAAAATACAAAAATGAGCCAGACATGGTGGTATGCCCCTGTAGTCCCAGCTACTCGGGAGGGTGAGGCAGGAGAATCACTCGAACCCAGGAGGCAGAGGCTGCAGTGAACCAAGACCATGCCACTGCACTCCAGCCTGGGAAACAGAGCAAGACTCTGTCTAAAAAAAAAAAAAAAAAAAAAAAAAAATCCAGCTTTAAAAACATACAAAGAGTGGAACACCCAAGGAAATGGGTGGCAGGCGAGCTCCTCCCAGGTGTTGACCAACACCGAGGAGCCAGCCCCACTTTCTGGCTGGCTGGGCCAGCGGCCTGAATGCTGGCCTTGGGCACAGCAGCCCCAGCCACATTGATCCCTGTGAGATGAGGACAATGGGGATTTGGTTAGTAAACTGCCTCAGTTTACCCCATTTGTCTCAGTGTACATTTATTAGGAGACAGTAATAGCAGTATAGGCTCCTGCAGTTTTAGTGACATGAATTTCTTTTTTTTTCTTTTCTTTTTTTTTTTTTTTTTTTTTGATACACAGTCTCACTCTGTCACCCGGGCTGGAGTGCGGTGGCACAATCTTGGCTCACTGCAACCCCCACCTCCCAGGTTCAAGTGATTCTCCTACCTCTGCCTCCCAAGTAGCTAGGACTACAGGCGTGCACCACCACATCCGGTTAATTTTTGTATTTTTAGTAGAGATGGGGTTTCACCATGTTGGACAGGCTGGTGTCGAACTCTTGGCCCCAAGTGATCCACCTACCTCAGCCTCCCAAAGTGCTGGGATTACAGGTGTGAGCCACTGCACCTGGCCTAACATGAATTTCTTTATATTAACATTTATATTAATATGTTTTAGGTCTTTATCACTCTCCAGCATTTCACACTGAAAATGATTTTTCCCACTGCAAATAAGCACCTGAATTTTCCAGTCTTCTAGGGTGATCAGCCATCTAGTGTGCCTGAGATTGAGAGGGTTCTGGGACTGGGGATTTTCCATTTTAAAGCAACGACAGCCGGGCACGTGGGGATGACTTGGGCACCTCACAGTCTTGCCCCCTCCTGGCCTCTGCTTGGCAATGCTGTAATTGCAGTCGGTGTTTTGTGCTCCTCAACTCATGGAATGTCTCTGTTTTTCTAATGAACCACCGCACATTGCTTCAAGTGGTTTGTAGACACCCAAACCCTCTGACAGGCCAGTCCCTACTGCAAGGAGGAGAGCCTGGGAGGGCCACACAGCCCCTGGTCTGCTGGTGGCTCTTCAGCTCTGTGTGGCCATTAGCAGGAGGACCCCAGCGCTTCCCTGAGGACAGAAGTGGCTTGTGTGGGCTTTCCTTTTTGTTTTCCTCAAAGTGTTGGGGAAGATTTCACTTTGTCTGAATTCCAACATCAAGGAGAGAAGCTCGGGCCCCCTTAAGAGTTCTGCCTGTAGCCAGGTGTGGTGGCGCATGCCTGGAGTCCCAGCTACTTGGGAAGCTGAGGCAGGAGGACTGCCCAAGCCCAGGAGTTTGAGGCTGCAGTGAGCTATGATCAGGCCAGTGCACTCCAGCCTGGAAAACAGAGTGAGACCCTGTCTCTAGAAGTAAAAAATTAAACAAAATGTTTAAAAAGAGTTCTGTTTGTCTAATGAACCCAGACTTTAACCCAGAAGGAATCGGGAGGGGAAACCTTCCCCATCCCCCTAATTCCTTTTCATGGCCCCCATGCAAATTGTACCTACTGGGGAAACAATGGTGCCGCCTGCTTTATGGATTCAGAGGGATTGCAGTGATTTCTCCAGAAAACTCTGAGTGTTTCACAGTATTTGTGAGAAAAAAAATAGCCTTTGTAGAAAAGTTTGCCTAAAAATACATATTATGCAAATATCAGAAAAGGAAAAGAAAATGTTTTCTTGCTTATGTACATTCTCAAACAGTGATTGGATACAGTCCCTCTCCTTGGGTAGTTTTTTAACATTCTTTTAGTGAAATCTCTCTTAATTACTATGCCAAAAAAATTCATTGTAAATACTAAATGCTCTTTTGCTTTAAAACACTTCCCATACTTTAAAAATTTTGTTTTTCTTTATGTCAAGGAACATAATGTACGTTGCTCAAAGTCGTGGGATGGTCTTCAGCAATTAGCAGAAAGAAGCATTTCTGTAAAAATAAGCTTTTGATGTTTAAATTTCATTTTTGGTGATTCTTCAAATCTCCACTAGCCACCCAGATAGCAAGTGGTTTAGGCAGCCTGGCCCTCCTGGCCCCTAGGCCTAGTATTTTTCCAAACCACTTCCTTCCCCCTCATTCACCTCACTTCTCCTTGGTCTCTGACACCTGCTCCCCCTGTTTCCTGTGACCCTGTTCTCTGTGGTCCCCTTCGGACAGGCTTGTCTGGATTGGCTTTTATTGCTTTCTCTTCTCTAAAGGGTTGGGATTCCAGTCCATCCTGAGGTGCTGTAGATAGTCACAGCTCTGAGATGCTCCTGTCTCCTCTCATGTCCTCCTGGTGTGAGGACCACAAATCCAGGATGCACCAGCTGCCTCCTCACTCACCCGGGGCTGCAGAGATGATACCTGAGCTTCTGCGTCCTTTGTCCTTTGCCTTTCTGCTACTCCTGTTCATAGACATACCCCATAGGACCCACCAGGGAACTCATAGTCAGCTGCACCCACCCTGTACCAGGCTCTGTTCTGTGTGGCTGCATCTCTGACTATTTTACTGTGTCCCTGATGGAGTGAGTTTCCAGCCCTGAGTATTCCAGAGCGCTCATTGCATATTCATTTCATTCATAAAGCAATTGGATTGTTCCCCTCCAGCATACTGGCATACTTGTTCCAGATCTGTTAAGCCTTTGTTTTGTCCCTGGCTTCCTTCTCGGTAGTGTTTGTGTGTGTGTGGTGTTCACTGGGTGGATTTATCAGCTTATTCAATTTTCCCAGCCATCACCTGACACCACGGGCTGCCACGTACCAACCATCAGGAGGTCACAGTTACAGTGACGAATGGTCCTCGGCATTTCATGTATAAGCGATGTAGGGGAATCTGCTCCTAAAAGACATCCTGTTTCAGCTATTGACTGCACATGAACTTGAGAATCATATGTAAATATAGTAATTTCGTAGTCAGTGTATATTTTCTTATCTTGATTTATAGAAGAGTCCTTTATTCTGCAGCTCATATATCACATCCCCATCCTTTGGGAAGGGATTAACCTACCAGCCTTTAAAGCGATACCTGGACAATCACAGCAGAAGCTTTGGTTCATGTCACATTCAGGTGCCAGTTAGTAAAGAATCCCACCTAAACTAGTCCAGTACCCCTGGGGGGAATTCTGTGTCTTTCATCACCGTACAACATTGGGAGAACAATTACTGGAATAATCAGCCTGAAGAAAGAAACACATAGTTGATATTGCTTCATTCTCACTGAGGAAAGGAAGGGCAGAGTCACCATGTGGAAAATGTGGGAAAGAAATGGCAGAAATTGTATTCTGTTCTCATCCAAGTTGTTAATCACTCTTGAAGCATTCAGCTTTCCAGGTTAACCCACTTAATCAGTTTGGTCTGAAGGGAAGAAAAAAGAGCAGAGGCAGCTTTGAAGGATTACTCCTGTGTCTTTTTCTATCGGCAGGACGGCTTTTCACACTTCTCTCACACCTTTATGTCCTTCATGTTTCCGATCACATTTTATTTTTTAAATATCATGACCTTTGAGCTGATAACATTTTCCAATTGAAAATCCACTTTGTGACCTCAGAAGACTAAGTCTTTGGAGCTCTTGGGTATCGTGTGTTAAAGAACACAGCTTTTATGGCATGTGCATATTGCCGTCTGTGTCCAGCGGAATAGCTAGCAGCAGGTTCAAACCAATCCAGTGTTTTCTTGAAGCAGTTAAGTCAAGTCCTACACCCAGAAGGGAGGAGAGAACTGATTGTAAGATAACACCAAGCGCTATTGCACAGCTACATCGTGTATTTATTTTAATAGGTGGCAGAGTCTAGGAAGTTTCTTGTTTTATATGTCTAAAGAATTTGGTTTTGGCTAGGCACGGTGGCTCACACCTGTAATCCCACCACTTTGAGAAGCAGAGGTGGGTGGATCACTTGAGCCCAGGAGTTCAAGACCAGCCTGGGCAACATGGTGAAACCCCGTCTCTACAAAAAATACAAACATTAACCAGCTGTGGTGGTGTGCGCCTCTGCTCCCAGCTATTCAGGAGGCTGAGATGGGAGAATTGCTTGAGCCCAGGGGGGTTGAGGCTACAGTGAGCCAAGATCACACTGCTGCACTCCAGCCTGGGTGGCAGAGTGAGACCCTGTCGCAAAAAAAAAAAAAAAAAAAAAAAGTTATGTCTCCTAAGTTTAGGATTTCCTTAAATGTGTTTTATGTAATTCTTTGTTTTCTTCCCCCTTTTTTAAGGTTGCTGGTGTTGTCGGCCGTGCAGACCTCCTGTGTGCCCTGTTCTTCTTGTTATCTTTCCTTGGCTACTGTAAAGCATTTAGAGAAAGTAAGCATTCCGTTTGCCTTCTTAATTTTCCACCTTCTTCATGTTTTTGTCCTGTTGAGCAGTGTCTTAACACACGGGAAAGAATCCATCTATGTGAGTGTGTCACTCTGAGAGGATCTGGGCCAGAGGATGCATAAACTCTCTTTAGATATGTATGTCTATTTGTGCCATTGCTTTTTCCATAATGCAAAGCTCTGACACTGGTGTTCACACTGTGGCCTATCCTATTAGGTATTGAGACCAAGAACAGAAGCAGCAGCAGGATTGAGTTTTGCCATTTTATTTCCTGCAAAATTATAGGATTGCGAACGATTCCAGGACAGGCTGTCCTGTTTTGATGTTCTAGGTATTTATTGCCCAGCTATCCTTTCATAGCTTCCAAAGGTGGCTTGGAAAGAGCCAGGGAGATTTTTCATACACTGTCCCTCCTTCATCCCATCCTGTCCAGACTGAACCCAGGCTCAGGCCCTGTCTTGGAGCACCTGCGACTGCCCTAAGGCACAGCAGAAAGGTGACCCCAGTGGCCCTAGCCTGTGCCAGTGCCCACTCAGGGCATGGTTACACCCAACCACTCCCACCCCCTTTTATTATTATTACCTTATCATGCCTGGATAAAACCACCCCTTCTTCCCATCGCTTATCGGTTTTCTGATACATTAGAGAGTTTGGGGACAGCTGAGCAGAACACCTTCAAGTATTGAGAACGGTGGTGGTAACTTTTCTTCCTGTAACTTAGCAATAATGCACTTCAGTCTCTTCCTGGGGTAGGGGTCTCCCCACCTATGATGATTACAAATCTCCCAAGAGACACAGGCGCCAGAGACCTGGCGAGGTTGCATCGGCCGGCCCCATAATGAATTCAGCACCATCGTGTGACTCTTCATGAGACAGTGAATCAGTAACAGGACTGGGAGGGAGGGGACCCTTCACTACCTCACTGTTAACGTTCACTACAGATAATGGTTCTTCCTTTTCAAAAGTTGGCAATTAAATCTGAATTTACAGATACAGATAACAGTTTATCAGAAATCATATTTTTCCTGAAGAAAATTTAAAATTAGGAGTTGTGGGCCTGGTGCGGTGGCTTACGCCTGTAATCCCAGCACTTTGGGAGGCTGAGGTGAGCAGATCACTTGAGGTCAGGAGTTCGAGACCAGCATAGCCAACATAGTGAAACCCTCATCTCTACTAAAATTACAAAAATTAGCCAGGTGTGGTGGCGTGTGCCTGTAGTCCCAGCTACTCGGGAGGCTGAGGCAGGAGAATCGTTTGAACCCGGGAGGCGGAGGCTGCAATGAGCCGAGATTGCGCCACTGCACTCCAGCCTGGGTGACAGAGTGACACTCCGTCTCACAAAAAAAAAAAAAAAAAAAAAAAATAGGCGTTGTGGCTTTTCTCAAAGACAACTCTAAAGTTTCTGAAAGTGCCATTTTATTGATGTTAACATAATTTTAACTTATCCTCCCTTAAAGTCACTACTCCCTGTTCTGAATGGATTTCAAAGACATCAGAGTGATTTTTGAGGAAAGTACTAAACCTTGATAGATTTAACGTGTGGGGGACATCATTTAGGAGATATGATAGAACCTGTCACTACTTCTAAAGATTGCTCTTGTGAAATAATGAAAAAGCTATTATGATACTAAACACTCTTCCATCGAGTGAACAGATACATGTATTGGCCTCCTTTAATGGCGTATTCTCACAGAAAAGTGAAAAGGCTAGACATTTTATATTCTTTTTCTGGAACCTTTTACTCTTCTTTTTTCTGTTTTAATTCACAAATTTGTATATTAATATATATTACATATATATTTTTGATGCATTTGTAAATTATAAAATTATTTCCAAATATCCATACAAAAGATACTTTTTAAATAAAGCTTTTGGCAAGAAACCAATACCAAAGTTAAAGGTACTTAAATGTGTGATGGCTGTTCCATTATTAACACTTTGACTCATGAGAAATAGGCAAAGTATATTTCAATACTGACATAAATATATTAACTGTAAGTACCAACGTGACCTTTCTTTTTTGTCCGGTAACATTTTTTTAGCATTTATAATGTTTATTTTAAAATTGGAAAGAAATTATGAGGCCTTTAATGTTAAATTTGTAGATGTTTTTGAGATTGTTAACCTGGGCATTTTTGCATTTGCAAACCGATAGCAGTGGTAGATGTGGCTTCCATAGAAAGCTTTTTAAGATGACTAGATTTTGACTTGGTTGAAGTTACTTGGGGCAGTTAAAAGACAGATAGGTGGACTGGGAAGCCTTTTAAGAATGCTTTCTGTTGACCTCTTGTCTACAAGCTGCCCCGTCTTCGTGGGATCTGTTCTCTTGTTAACATGAACCCTCTTGAGGAAAAGGAAAGCGTTCATTTAAATGGAGCCGATGGAGTCGCCTCCAGAGTGGTCTCTGGGCCTTTGCAGGCACCAACAGCTTCTTCGGTCTTTGGAAAATACAAAACTACAGTAGTTTGCATCTTATGCTCATCCAGGCTTTGGTGTCTTGACCCTGAAACTGATTGTTGGGCGTGCATTTTGTGTCCTTCCTGTCCCCTCATGGTGTCCACCTGCCCTGGCAGGCTTTGAGTTATGGATCATCACAGTTTTTCTCGGCAGTGTAAAGCAGAGGGTTTAAAACACCCATCCTCGAGCTGCAGTTCCCATCATTTGGAATTGGCTTTCACTGCTATTTTCCATTCCCACTCATCGCTTCCAGATTTCCGACAGAATGATTGGATTCTGCCTCAATTCCATCACAGGCCTGGAGGCACAGAGCCACGTGGATTCTTGAGAGAGGGCCTTAGACACACTGTGACCAGCTTACTTGGGGGAGTCCCCTGTGTCCCACATGTGAACAGGTCTCTGACCCCTCCCCAACAAGGTGCTGTGCCCTGAGACCCACCCTCTGTCACTTCAGGACCTCAGGACTGGATGCCTATCCCCGTCCACCTCGTTCCCTGGCCCGGCGACATCAGAACAGCCCCTCACGCTGCCAGCCCATCTCTCCCCTCCTCCTCACAACTCCCAAAATTCCCTTTGTCTGAGCAACCCCAGAACCGGGGCTAGTGAAGTCTGCTGGAGCCTCTCCTAGTCTCTTAGCAGAGGCACTGTTTTTAGCAACTTTTCTGTTTCTGATTTTCCATACTCCTTTCTAAACATGCGAAGAATAGAATGTGCTTCTTTGTTGATAGATTACAACTCTTTGGAATAATCCTTGAACATCATGTTAATGATCAGTTCAGTTCGTAGGGTGCTTAAGAGTCTTTTTTAGGAGGAGAAAACTTGCTGCAAATTAATAATACCTTTACAGAGAAGAAGCAGTAAGAGCCCCATATGCAAAAATAATTCCGGTTAAGGTGTTCATGAAAAGCCATGGGTTTCTGATTCTGTTCTAAAATAGTATAAAGGCTTATTGATTTTAGTCATTCATTCCATCACCAATAGTTAATCAAACTTTAAGGGTGTTTCTTGTACCAGGTCAGGTTTCCGGTGCTGGGGATACAAAGACTAGAACAACAAAGTTCATACCCCTGAGGGGCTTACCGTAACTCCAGTATATTTTGATTAAAATAAAGCTTCCATGATTCAGAATGCCTAGAGAGCAGAATATTCTGGTTCTCCTTCCTTTCCTGTTGACTTTTTCCTCCCTGTACCCCTCATAGCAGGCACTCAGTAAGGATCCTTTCTTTTCATGCTGTGTTTATGCAGAATGGGAGGCCATGGCCTTTGTTCTACTTACTTCCTTCATCTTCTATTAAATTTCCTTCAGTACAACAAAACAGAGCTCTTGATCCTAATGAAGATTCAGGTGTATATATATATATTTTTTCATTTGGATCAAGAGCTTTGTTCATTTGGTGTTTGAGATATCTTAAACAGTCGCATGTTTATTTATTTATTTATTTCGAGACCAAGTCTTGCTCTGTTGCCCAGGCTGGAGTGCAGTGGTACAATCTCAGCTCACTGCAACCTCTGCCTCCCAGGTTCAAGTGATTCTCCTGCCTCAGCCCCCCAAGTAGCTGGGACTACAGTCACCCACCACCACGCCCAGCTAGTTTTTGTGTTTTTAGTAGAGACGGGGTTTCGCCACATTGGCCAGGCTGGTCTTGAACTCCTGACCTCAAGTGATCTGCCCACCTCGGCCTCCCAAAGTGCTGGGATTACAGGCTGAGCCACCGTGCCCAGCACTGGTTTTTTTGTTTGTTTGTTGTTGTTGTTTGAGACGGAGTTTTGCTCTTGTCACCCAGGCTGGAATGCAGTGTCACGATCTTGGCTCACTGCAACCTCCACCTCCCAGGTTCAAGCGATTCTCCTGTCTCAGCCTCCAGCCATGTTTTTATTTTACTCTATGTAGTCAGTACAAATTGTACAAAAAGCTGAGTGGTAAACACATGTATTTATTGTCATTGCAGTGATGATTTCTTGTTCCAAGTGCACATGTCTATAAATGTTCAGCAGAGAATACAAACTAACTCTTTGGTGGTAGACAAGTCATTTTTTATTGAGATACAAATATTAATGCTATTTAATGTTTAAATTTCAGGTTTAAAGTAACCCTGGTCTTTGTATTTTTGGGATCTGAACATAAATTCAAAGAAAGGCCTAATATCAGAGGAACAAGTTTAATATTATAAGGAAACAAAAAATTAAGTACTCTGAAATTAATGATTCAACGAGTTAATAAATTCTTTCAGAGAATACTTTTTTTGGTAACATCATTAACTTTTTTTATGGATGGGACGTCTTTATTATAAAGCTCTGGACGATTTTTAACTGCTTGAGTTTATTCTGTCCTAACCTCTGGAATCCTAGTATTTTCAGAAAATGAAAAATGTACTCACATAACATTTCTGGGGCTCTGCCTTTTTTTTTTTTTTTTTTTTTTTTTTGGTGCATAAATAGAATGTCTAGCAAGATCTTTGCAACAGAATTTTTTAAAAGTAGATGTCCTCATAAAGGAAGCATACATTTTCTTTAAAAAAACAAACAAACAAAAAACACTAGTGAGATGAAATCAATGGCACACTGGGTATTACTTCTGAATGCCCAAAACAAAAAGTGTTATTCTTACAATGAGGCATCTTGTATTTACATCTCTCTTAAAGCCTGGTATTTCAGATTGGAAACAGATCATCTCTGCACATTAAACTCGCTAGAATAGCCAAAACAATTTCGTTTCTAAACTGATACCTTAAAATACTTGTCTCATGGGAGTTAAGACCAAAAGAAGAAATTTATTCTCATTTATAGTGGGGAGAAGAGAGTCTTTTCCAGAGGGGGATGGATTTTCTATATACCTAGAACAACCATTTTAAGTTCTAAATTCTTACTCATAATATCAAAGGCAGGATCTCAAATCTCCATTGTTCTTAAGCTGTATAGCTCCCCTTAAGCTGTGTAGTTCTATAGCTGTATAGTTCACCTTAAGCTGTATAGTTCAGGCACTAAAATGGGATAACTCTTACTCTTGGGATATCATTGCCTCATATTTTCATTCTGATTAAAGACACCTGTTTTTCTTTGACTTAGAATCACACTGCTTATAAAATAGGGCAGTTGGCTAACTCATGTCCGATAGGACGCTTGGTTTTCAATTTGGGGCCATTGCTGACTGCATTCTGACGGTGGGAGTCATGCAGATTCTCTTTTCCCCGTTTCTTTGGTTGCTTCATTGCTTGATTTTCCCCCAAATGGACTAGTGTTTTAGAGCAGCAAGCCTGACTTCTTTCATTCTGTGCATAGAAGCACGGCTTGGTCGTTCCAGCTTTTGGAAGGCGAATCTGATGCTCATTGTGTTGCTCTGGCAGAGAGAGAGTCGCGGCCACCTGTCGGGGTGGCGTGGTTCCCACACACAACATGACGTGCCAGTTTTGAGCAGTGGAGATGCCAGGCATAGAGTGGTGAAGAGGGGTAACTTGTACAATGTGATGCTTTCTCTGAAAGGAGATCTTCCCACTGGAAAGGAGTGCCAAATCCGAGGCACATGCTTCATTAAATGGATCACATCTGCTGGCACTTGTGGGTGTTAGCACTGACAAGTGTCTTTCTGTCATTGCATTTTTCTCCCTGTGCTCCCTTCACTCCATTAGCCTTTGCCTCCATTTACCTAAGTGAGTGAATTCTCTTAGATGCTAGACACAATATACTGAAACAAGAACATTGCCTAGGCACGTCTCTGGTCAATTCTGGATCGTAAACTATTGATGTTTGCTAATGCTGCATAATTATCCTAGAGCAAGTTGTCTTCTTAAAAGATGAGAGAGGCAGCATGGTGTCCAAATGGTTTTTGTTTTTTTTTTCCCATCCTCTCCTGGGTCATTGGTATTTAAAATGTAACAGTCTTGATGGAGAGGAGACGGAGAATGCTGGGGAAGAGTGATGTCCTCAGATGTTACATAGAACCATGCACAAGTTAGAATTTTAAATCTGGGGAAGATTTTTCTGAATAAAAATATTTATAAGTGCAGCTGTGTTGGAGGTGACATCTGCCACTCAGAATTTATTTGTACTGTTTTTTAACAGTTACTTCTAAATTTAAAATGAAAATATTGATTTTCTCCATGGTTTTTAAATATTTCTTAAGTTATTTTTATTTATTTATTTATTTAATTTATTTATTT
This sequence comes from Pan troglodytes, assembly GCF_028858775.2. Lineage (NCBI taxonomy): Eukaryota > Metazoa > Chordata > Mammalia > Primates > Hominidae > Pan > Pan troglodytes. Next base: position 106,260,350 of record NC_072412.2, on the reverse strand, counting down.
ATTTTGAAGAAGAATATCTTAATGATGGCGATTCTTCCAGTGTGAAGGGGTTCAAAGATTAAATTAAAAGTGAAAAAGACCTGAATTCTGGCAGTATTTGTCCACACTGAGCAAATGATTAACTTTTGGGTGTTAAATTACATCTCATAATTGCAAGAAAAATGTAATATAGTAAGACTCTGATAGACATAGAAATAAATGAAACTATTTATTGAATCAACAGATGTTTATCGAGTGCCCACTATATGCAAAGTGGCCTACTATTACCTGTCTCAATTGTCTTATTAAAATGCTCACACTTGGAAATAAAATAATGGTTTGCATTTGTTACTGTATAAGAACATAGCCACAAAAGCACAGAGTCTAAATTCCTCTAGATTATATGTTGATAACTATTAGCATTAGTCACCTTCACAAACTAAGGCTTAAAATACATCTTAATTTGGGGAATTATGTGGGCAGAAGTTTGATGGAGCAGGTCATATTTCCAGAAGTCCGCTAGCCTGGGCCATCTAAACACTCAGAGCTAGTTTTTCACTTGAATTTTTGTAAGGCCTTTTTTGTTCACCTCCAGAACTGGAAACATTTTGTCAACACTGTATGGGCTGGCCTTGGTTTATCATTCATGCACATATATACTGCGTATATATAAAGAGGACCCCTTTCATTTATATGAAATGGTTTTAAAATATTAAATTAAGCTTTCCAATTTAGATTCTGGGAAACTCAAAGTGTGTGTGCATGCTTAGTCTTATAACTGGATAAAATATTGAGTGGCAGCTGGGCACAGTGGCTCACACCTGTAATCCCAGCACTTGGGGAGGTCAAGGCGGGAGGATCACTTGAGCACAAGAGTTTGAGACCAGCTTGGGCAATATAGTGAGACCCCCTTTCTTGACAAAAATAAAAATTTTTTAAAATTATCCAGGCCTGGTGGCATGTGCCTGTGGTCCCAGCTATTCGGGAGGCTGAGGCCGGAGGATTGCTTGAGCCTGGGATGTCAAGGCTCCAGTAAGTCATGATCATGCTACTGTACTCCAGCCTGGGCAAAAGAATGAGACCTTGTCTCAAAACAAAAATATACCAAAAATTGTTGAGTGACTAATCTGGTAGGGATTGGAGAAAGAGTTGGCTTTAAATAGGCAAACTCATTTCCTATTTTCTGAGTTTTCAAGGCCAGAGCTGGATACAAACATAGCAATGTGCACATTATGTCATCTGTGAGCTGGGTCTTTGATCACATGGTCTAGACACTGCCATGCAATCGAAATACCACAGGAGCCATATATGGCATTGAAAACTTTGAGGTAGCCACGTTATAAAAAGAAACAGGTGAGATGGATTTTAATAATATATTTTATTCGCCTTGATATATCAAAATTATAATTCCAACATGTAATCAATATAAAAATATGAAAATGTTCACATTTTTTTTTCATACTAAGCTTCCAAAATCGGTTTTGTATTCCACACTAACAACACATCCCACCTGGGATTCAAGCACTCGTTAGCTGTAATGATTACTTTGTTGGATAGTGGTGGATCTAGAATGTAGTGCTCACTAGGTTTATCTCTGACCATTGAGCTTTTGCCTTTGATCTGAAATTGCCACAGTTTTGAGAAGTGATACTTAATATTTAATAATTGCTGAGACTGAAGACACTTCTTCAGCAAAGAAACATTACCTTCATCTTTCATATCTTTTCATGCTGGGTGTGTTTGAAGCAAAATCGGAAGTCTAAGGAAAAAGAGTAGGACTCTTCTGTCAGAATTGCAATAGAGGATGGGAGAGGTGGAGTTTAGAGTTTGAGAGTGTGGTGAAATTATGAGGTGAAATTAGGGAGAAGGTTGTCAGTAAACCTGAAGGCTGTGTTTTCTAGTTGTTATTTTTCTGTTTTCAACTAAGTCTCTGGTTTAACCTTGTAAGGAGAAAGCCATTTTAAATTCTAGATAAGAGGACTATCTAGAATTCTTATCTACAGGAATTCTAGAGGAGCCCATCACTTTCGTGTCTGTGTCATAATTTAGCTTTGTGTTAATAGAGTGCTTTCAAGAGCTGTCTTTTGGGCATTTTTAATGAAGGAACTGGGAATATTTTTCTTTTCAAAGTCCATGGGGGAAAATTAATCTATGTTACAGTCAAGTAAAAATACAAGATAATTCCTTTTTTCTAGGCAGAAATGTAAAATCAAGGAACTTGCTTTTGAAATTAAGAACAGAGACTATTACATTGGGGAATGTATTATGTTTAGTTGAGAAGTACCAACACAAATTCTGAGAGTGAAAGAAGCCTACGAAAACCAAATTCAGGTAACAGTTTGGTGGGATGGGATGGGGTGGGGTGGAGGGTGTCCATTTGGTTTCTAGTGAGCTATGGAGCTGAGCGCCAGGTCAACTTGGAAACAATGGATGGAGCCCGGCCATGGCACCATCTCCTCATGCTGGGTCTAGAGTGGCCGGCAGGGGCCAGGGGTCTCTTGCTGTGTTTATCTCTGGATGAGATCCCATGGTAATTAATCAGGTCGTTTATAATTAAAGGTTTTGTTTACAAATAAACTGCTAATAGGAGAAAATCCTAAAGGTAGTTTGACCCAGACTCAGGAAAATGTGTCATGGGAAGAGAGGCTGTACCCTGAGACTGAGTGGACAAAGCCACCCATCTCTCATGACGTGGTGGAAGGCCCGGACTTCTCCGAGGCTCTGGCGTGGACTTGTAAGCTGGACGCTGTGCTCTCTCGCTAAAGCTTGTGTCCCTTTCCCCAAATCATAGCCTAAAAGAATTCATCAATCTGTTAGTTTCGGGTTATTTCGGCCGTAATTTTTTTTTTAAAGCTTTAGTGCCTGCCAATACTTATCTGCTGATGAGTGCTAGCAAATGCCCACATGAAACAATAAATACGTTAAGTGCTCAAATTGGAATTATGTGTAATTTGACAGGGTTTTGTTGTTGTTGTGGCTCCTTATTGTGATCTTTTGACATTAGATACATAGAAAGTAATTAATTTCTGCAAGTAAAATGATCCTTAGTTTGCTTGATGGATCTAAGTATACTGTTGTGTAATGGTATTCAGTAGAGGAAGCCTGACTTCCGGGCTCCATGCCTCCTGAACAACTTGGAGGATCGCTGCCCAAGGGCACAGCTAAGACCTGAAGTTTAGGGAGACAGGCTTGGGCTCAGCACTTAGAATAATCTAACAACCCAGAGTTGAAAAGTGAAACGGGCTGTGGTTTGAAAATTAATCCCCACCAGTGAAGTTACTCAAGTCGAGGCCAGGTGGCCCCCTGCTGGAAGCATCTTGGAAGGGATTCCAGCATTTCCATCCTTGCAGGAGAGATGATGCACAGCCTCTAAGAAGCAGTGTTGACACCTGCGGTTCCATGATTTGTCGGGAGCACAAAGCTTATTGCACCCCTTTTGATAGAGAGTAGATAGTCACTTCACTCACTGAACATATACCGCCCTTCCAGCGTCAGTCGGGCCTGCTGATTTAGTCAGAACAATTTTTAGTTGCTCCTACGAGCCAGGCATGGTGCCAGCCGTCCAGCCGTGAGCAGGCTTACTCTCAAGGGGGTGCACCCTGCCTTTAGGGAGCATCAGAGCCACCTGGAAAGCTTGTTAAAGGCCGATTACTGGTTCCCATCCTCAATTTCTGATTCATCAGATCTCAGTGAGGCCTGAGTCTAATAAGATCCAGGTGCAGGTTCATGGACCACACACCTGTGAGTAGCACTGGTTTAGGGCAATGGTTCTCAACTGGGAGTGATTTCCTACCCTCCCCACGCCCCTACTGACATCCGGCAATATCTGTGACATTTTTGATTGTCACCACTGAGGGGAGCGGTAGGGGGTGGTGCTACTGGCCTCTGATGAGTAGAAGCTGAGGGTACTGCTAAACATCCTGTGATTCACAGGGCAACCCCCCTCCAAAAAAAGTAAGCAGCCCACATGTGATGAGTGCCGAGGTGGACAGACCCTCGACTCGGGAATGACAGAAAATCAAGTGCTTGTGATAAACTCTGTGAGGAATATTGTGATAGACTGTGATCAGGGCAGTTTAGAGCACTACAGCTGGGCCTAAGCTAATCTACGGGGGCAGTCAGTGAACAGGGCTCACCTCACAGCGGCAGTCAGGGACTTGGAGAGGTGAACGGGGCTCACCTGCTCACAGGGGCAGTCAGGGACATGGAGAGGTGCACGGGGCTCACCTGCTCACAGGGGGCAGTCAGGGACATGGAGAGGTGAACCGGGCTTAACCTGCTCACAGGGGCAGTCAGGGACATGGAGAGGTGAACCGGGCTTACCTGCTCACAGGGGGCTCACCTGCTCACAGGGGCAGTCAGGTGTGCATACAGCAGGGTGTTTGCTCTTTTAACTGTGGAAGGAAACAAGTGAATTGCAGAGAGACCTGCCTGAGCGGGTGGGGTTTGGCTTTTCACAGCATAAGTGACATTTAACAGCTTTATTGATTGGGTAGGATTCTGCCAGGACTGTTCTGCCCCAAGGGAACTCAGTAAGCACACCCAGATGAGAACCTGCAAGTGGGCAGTGGTGGTGGGCCTGGAGTGAGTGTATGCTGGGAGGGGCTGGAGAGGGTTCGCGGTGGCCACTTCAGCAAGGCCTTTAAAGCCACGGTCAGAAGAGGAACCATTATCCTGAAGGCAAAAGAGATAATTAGAAGGCATAAAACAAGAATGTTCAGGCCAGGTGCAGTGGCTCACGCCTGTAATCCCAGCACTTTGGGAGGCCGAGGCGGGTGGATCACAAGGTCAGGAGTTCAGGACCAGACTGGCCAACATGGTGAACCCCGTCTCTACTAAAAATACAAAAATTAGCTGGGCGTGGTAGCGTGCATCTGTAGTCCCAGCTACTCAGGAGGCTGAGGCAGGAGAGTTTCTTGAACCCGGGAGGCGGAGGTTGCAGTGAGCCGAGATCGCACCATTGCACTCTAGCCTGGGTGACAGAGAGATACTCCATCTCAAAAAAAAAAAGTATGTTCGTTGTGTTTTATGAGACAATGGGATCTCAGTTAACGAGGCTTTCCTGTCGATCAGCTGGCCTTGTGAAAAGCTTTAAAGTGCCTCAGCTATAATAGCCAAGTCAAGTCAACTTTTTGTATAATAGCTATTCCATTTGTTTGTATTTTAAATCTAGAAATTTGATACGCAGAGATTCTCCCCCCAAAAAGCTGAAAGGGCCAGACTTTTCTGCTGCCGCTGGAGACTGTGTGGGAGTGAGGAGGCTGTCCTAGCAGCCCAGCTGTATAGCTGCAAGCTGCTAGTGTTGGGCACATCAGGAGTTAGTCCTGCTCATGGTTCATTGAGAGCCGGGGGCCCAGCTGGGGACAGGCCTTCTCATCTTGACAGGGTCTCAACCCCATTGTAGAGCATTTGAGGTGAAGAGCGCCTCCCAGCCGGGCGCAATAACTCACGCCTGTAATCCCAGCACTTTGGGAGGCCAAGGTAGGCGGATCACGAGGTCAGGAGATGGAGACCATCCTGGCTAACACGGTGAAACCCCGTCTCTACTAAAAATACAAAAAATTAGCTGGGCATGGTGGCGGGCGCCTGTAGTCCCAGCTACTCGGGAGCCTGAGGCAGGAGAATGGTGAACCCAGGAGGCGGAACTTGCAGTGACCAGAGATCGTGCCACTGCACTCCAGCCTGGGCGACAGGGTGAGACTCCGTCTCAAAAAAAAAAAAAAAGAGCGCCTCCCACCCCCAGGCCAGAACGCACTGGCTGTTTTCAGGATAGGAAGGCCTTCCATCCTGGGGTGTTGCTGATTCTATCTCAAGTATTCACAAGTATTTTTCTGTCCCTCCTTGCAGGGTCTGCAGGACACACACAAACACTTGTTAATTTCCCCAGCAGGCAGTTTAATGAGAGTCACGGTGTATTTGTTACACTATCCAGTTGTCTGGCACATTTTGTGGCACAGTGGCTGATCAGCCACCCCCTTGACTACTGCATCAAAGCCCCATTGGAAATTCCATCCCCCTCTAAGCTGACGAGGTTTGGCTGACTCAAGTACCACAAACATTAATTAAATGATTTCTGTAGTCCCAGCATTATACCAAGTGATTTTTAACATGCTTAGTTTTTAACATAGTTTTTTAATATACACACATGGTTAAAATAATGTAAAGAGTACTGAAGGTTATGTAATGAAAAGTAAGATTAAAACTAAGACTTCCTCCCTCCTCTACCCCAATTCTTCATTTTAGAACTTCTCAGAAACTAGTCAATTTCCTATGTGTTGTCATAGAGATATATTTTGCATTTGCAAGCATTCTTTATGAGTTTTTCACACAAATGGCCAGGTGTTCCTATGTAATTTTTTCCTTTCGAATATATCCTGAGGTCGGTAACGTTGCCCCCACGTTATAGGTGAGTTCCTTGAGACCGTGAAAGTCACTTGCTCAGTGTCACGCAGTGAGTGGCAGAGCTGGCATTCAGATGCTTACATAGAGCCATAGGCATTCAGACCGGGAGTTCCAGGTGTAAGTGGAATTGAACCGAGTAATGCCAGGCGAGCTAACAATTGGATTCTCCAAGAAGGTTCGCTTTTGTCCCACTTGATACCGATCTCTTTTTTATATGTTGGCTTATTCATTTAGATGAAGAGTGAGGACTTCACAACGGAGAGGAGTATCCGTGCAGCTTCCCTCTCCTCCCTAGTAGTTTAGTTCTGGCCCCCAAATTGCACACACCACCGACGAGATAGTGTACAGCCAGACCCTGCTCGCAGAAGGCCACTTAGGGACCAGTGGTGGTTACTGGAGCTGCCGACCACCTGAGCTTCTTACCGTGTTCACACGTCTGGGGATGTTTTGGCTTCTTGTTGGTGCTCGAGCCCCCGTGCAGATTGGCAGCCCAGCCTGGTCCATGTCTTTACCTGCCCCAGGTGCTAGGTAGGTGCCAGCTCTGTCAGTAGCCGTGTAATCCTTTGGTAGGGGTTGGAGCTGTTCCACACAGGGAGCAGAGCAGACCCATCCTAAGCCACCTGGTGTCCACAGGGCCCAAACTCCTATTCCAGGAGTAGTGGAGATTCTCAGAGGCATTCCCAGCAGCTCCATCATGGCAGCAGCAGTGACCATTGGGGTCATCTTGAAACCAGATGGACTGTTTGCAGTCTCAGTGAGAGTTCTCAAAAAGACTCGTCAGAATGGTCTAGCAGGTGATTGGTAGGTTGGGAAGAAGGTACCTGCTGCGTGGGGACTCTGGCATGAGGCGTCTTTGTGGCCAGGGCTTCATGACAGTGCCTCCCAAAGGCCCTGGGCACGTTCTCAGGAGAGCCTTGAGTGGGGACATAGGTACCATTTAGAAGGTGTTGTCTAATGCACTCTTGCCCACAGAGAAGTGCTGTCTGAAGCCCAAACCCTGTTTTCAAGTTATGGTTGTTTAAGGTATTTGCTTAGAATTTTAGTTCCTGATGCTAAAAACCTGAGCTGCATTCTATGACTTTTGCACTGATCATTTCCCTTAATTGGCAGGTAACAAGGAGGGAGCGCATTCTTCCACCTTCTGGGTGCTGCTGAGTATCTTTCTGGGAGCAGTGGCCATGCTGTGCAAAGAGCAAGGGATCACCGTGCTGGTGAGAGCCGCAACATGGCTGGGGCCTGCTTTTTCTGTGTGTCCTTTTCCCTCCTATAAAGACATCTGGGGCTGGCCCTGCCTCTGTGGCGTTCTCCACGCCTGCATCCCATTGCTGGCCTGAGGTGATAGACCTTTCTGGACAAATGGCTTTCGCTGTCACAATTCTGGCATTGCAGATGGAGAATTGACTGACTGCCTTGACAGTCATGTGCAACTGGGGAGAAATGGTGAATGAGGAGTTCTTAGGGAGCCATGATGAGTGCTCTTGAGAGGCCCTGTAGAAAAAGATAAAAGAATGGTTTGAGTTTTCTGGGATGCTTGTACATATTTCAGCAGTCCTAGATCACCTAGGACTGACCCCATCAATGGTTTTGATCCTGGATCTAGAAAGGCTGGTGGATAGTTTAGAAATGAAGGAACAGGGCCGGGCGCCATGGCTCACGCCTGTAATCCCAGCACTTTGGGAGGCCAAGGCGGGCAGATCACCTGAGGTCGGGAGTTTGAGACCAGCCTGACCAACATGGAGAAACCCCTTCTCTACTAAAAATACAAAATTAGCCAGGCGCGATGGCGCATGCCTATAATCCCAGCTACTCAGGAGGTTGAGGCAGGAGAATCGCTTGAACCCAGGAGGCGGAGGTGGCGGTAAGCCGAGATTGCGCCATTGCACTCTAGCCTAGACAACAACAGCAAAACTACATCTCAAAAAAAGAAAAAAAAAAAAAGAAAGAAAGAAGGAAAAGATGAAGGAACAGGAGTTCTGCAGCCACTCAAAGCCTCACGTGCACACACATTCTGTCTCTCTTCTCGTCATTCCTCCACCTCCAGCGGTTACCTATGGTTATAGTTAATCACCACCCAAGTGCAACTTCAAGCAACGCTGGAACCAAAGTGTTCCATGGTCACAAATGTTTGACCTGAAATTACAAGATTAATAACTAGTCTAGTATTTAAAGGAGAATCTGTAATGGTGCTAATGTTTCTAGTGGGACTTTGTTCTCAGAGGACTCTTTTTATGCCAGATGTGCCAGGTAATCACGTGTTTTAACTTCGAGCCTTGAAGTCTTTCTGTGTGTAATATGTGTATACACTGTATTCTCTTGGGGTACATTGTTTTCCTGGAAAGAACCTGTACCTCGGCTTCCACCGGCAGTGTCAGGGGGGTGGGGGAGGGCTCTCTGAAGTGGAAAGACGTCTACCTTTTCAGTCTGATCTGAGTAGATGCTAGGATTAAAGACCCAGGAAAGGAGAGGTGTTGAAATCCATTTTTCTTTTTCTCCATTCTAACCAGTTTGCTGCCTTCCATTGCTTTCCATTATTAGAAGAAAATATAGAAATTAAGGTTGTGGACAGAGGTAGAGAAATGGAAAGATGTGGAATTTTTTTTCCCTTTTTTTTTTTTTTTTGAGACAGAGCCTCACTCTGTCACCCTGGCTGGAGGGAGGGCAGTGGCGTGATTATAGCTCCCTGCAGCCTCAACGATCCTCCCACCTCAGCCTCCCAAGTAGCTGGTATACTGTAGGTGTGTGCCACCACCCCAGCTAATTTTCTAAAATTTTTTGTGGAGATGGGATCTCCCTGTGTTGGCCAGGCTGGTCTCAAACTCCTAGCCTTGGGGTTACAGGCATGAGCCATCGCGCCTGGCCAAGTTGTGGGATTAGAATGATCATATAGAAATAGCTTGGAAAGGAAAGAACAATTAAAGCTGTTTGGGGCTTGATAAAAGTCAAGGCAAAAATTAGTGTTTTACTAGGTTGTATCTATTAAGATTAAGCTAGCAAGGAGATGGTATAGGGAGAATTACCATAGAAAGATACTTGAATTTCATGAGTTAATTTTTTTTTAATTTGCTCTAAAACAGTGTTTCTCAACCTTGGCACTATTAATGTTTTACAGCAGACAGTTCTTTCTTGTGGGGGCTGTTCTGGGTTTGTGGGATGTTTAGTGGCGTCCCTGGCCTCTACCTACTAGATGCCAGTGGGACCTCTCAGTTGTGACAACCTAAAATGTCTCCAGACAGTGCCAAACACCCCCTGGAGGGCAAAATCGTCCCTGAGAACTGCTGGTTTTAGAACCTTTCCCTAATACGAAGTGTGGTTTGAGGACCAGGAGCATCAGCAATATCTGGGAGAGTGTTAGGAATTCAGGATCCCAGGCCCCACCCCCTCCCCAGGCCTGCTGAGTCAGAATTTCCGTCTACAAGGTCCTCAGGAGGCTCCTCTGTGCAGTACTTTATTTTATTTTATTTTTATTTTTATTTTTATTCGAGACGGTTTCTCTCTTGTCGCTCTGGCTGGAGTGCAGTGGTACAATCTCAGCTCACTATGACCTCCACCTCCCAGGTTCAAGCAATTCTCCTGCCTCAGCCTCCCGAGTAGCTGGGATTACAGGCACGTGCCACCACGTCCAGCTAATTTTTATATTTTTAGTAGAGACAGGGTTTTACCATGTTGGCCAGGCTGGTCTCGAACTCCTGACCTCAGGTGATCCACCCACCTCAGCCTCCCAAAGTGCTGGGATTACAGGCGTGAGCCACCGCGCCAGGCCTCCTCTGTGCCGTTTTTCAGGAGCAGGAGAGAGTTCGGTTGAATTTACATGAATAAAGATACAGTGAAAGGTAGCTATTCTCAAAAATTGGATTAAAATGGGGCCATTTTGATGATGCATTTAAGAAGGAAGGGGGCAGTCTTGTGTTTGGCTCAGGCCTCTTCACCACATGAACCTGCCACCCCTTGGTAACTGTCCTGCAGCTCACAGGAAAACTGTGAGAAGACAATGGCTGCTACGCAGGGAGCATCTGCCTTCTAGAAAGTGGTTTTCAACCAGGCAGAAACGGTCTTCTGTGACCCACTAAGATCATGTCTCACATGGGTGAATAAAATCAGAATTCTTTGAACTGATTAACCCAGCACTGGCCCATGTATTAGATAATTAGTGGCTCCCAGCATTTCTGGGAGAGGGTTAAGTAGGGATGTCATCCTTGCTCTGAAAACCACAAATTACCACTGACTTCTGATGATGTGTGATCTCCTTTGCCTCAAAGAAGATCATATTAAAGAGACCCAAGTCATTTAGGGGCAGCTTTAACAATATCCACTGAGTATGTGCAGACCACTTTATCCAGATTGGGCAGGGAGTTCTGTCGATGACACTGCCTGCAGCAGTGACATTTATAGAAAGTCCATGGCAGGAGAGAGAATAGAATCCAGGGCCCATCTCTCCTTTCGCCTGTAACTACAGGTTTAATTTTACCGGCTAGAAAGTAACTATCGTGGTGCTATTGGAAACTGTTAACATAGGTGGACTGCTAATTGAAGTTATTTGTTGTTCACCTCATGGGTCATGGACAGAGCTGTAAATTGATAGAGGTGACTGTCCTCCACACCACGGCCCCACCTGGCAAAGGCCTGCTCTCATCAATGTGTGGTTTCCAAAGTCACCCTGTCCATCTCCATTCCAGCCAGCTGGAAGGGGAAACCAAGTGGGAATGTGTGCCCAAGTTTTACAACCAAACATCCAGAATGGTACGTGTCACTTCTCCCACATTCCATAAGGCTAGAACTCAGCCCCGCAACCTAGTTTAACTGCAGGGGAGGCTGGGAGATGTCATCTAGTTGTAACCCAGCGAGAAAACTACTGGACAACTAGATTTCTGCACAGGAGATCTCCAGAGCTCCATTAGAGATTATCATGTGTGTTCATCCCATTTCTAAAGATGCCAAAGTGCACTGGCACTTAAGGTTCACTTACATGGCTGGGTTTTTGAGGTTGATGGCTGCCTTTATCTTCCAGTATGATTACTGCCCAGGAAAACACTCTGTTGCATGAACTAAAGGACTGTTTTATAGTGACCAAAAAAAGTGGGGAGGGGGGATCTCTCGAGGGCTTTTCCTAGGAATCCCAAATTTCTAGCTATCCTGAATCTTGTAGAACTCCTACACGCAGACTGTGAAATCATTACTATCAGGGGCTTACTAAATAATAAATATGATCTATTACCTTGAGCTAATTTCATAGAAATACGGCTGTTTTGTGTTTTTTTAAAGAGCTGCAGAGGTCTTCCGTGATTCTCTAGTCTATGTGTTCCTTGTCTAGATTGAGTAATGAAATTGTGAAGTGTAATTGCTGCTTAACACAGCCAAGCTCTCCCGTGGCTGATTGTCTTGCTTTGCTTTCTTAGGGTTTAAATGCGGTATTTGACATCTTGGTGATAGGCAGATTCAATGTTCTGGAAATTGTCCAGAAGGTACTACATAAGGACAAGTCATTAGAGGTGAGTCTGTACTTTTATCTCCAGCCCAGACATGGAAAATGTCAAGTACCAGCTGATTTAAAATGCCATTCTCAAATATTCCTTGTGATTTTGAATTCTACAATAACCAGCCTTTTAAAGCACAGTGTTGAAGCAGTTCAGGCAGAATTGCTGCACATCTGTACCTGGCTCAGCCACACTTTTATTTGAAAATCAGCCACCTCTGGGGCTTTGCGATGTCCTTGCAGAATCTCGGCATGCTCAGGAACGGGGGCCTCCTCTTCAGAATGACCCTGCTCACGTCTGGAGGGGCTGGGATGCTCTACGTGCGCTGGAGGATCATGGGCACGGGCCCGCCGGCCTTCACCGAGGTGGACAACCCGGCCTCCTTTGCTGACAGCATGCTGGTGAGGGTGAGTTCTGAGCCTGCCGCCCCCTGAACTCTTTTCTTCCCCCACCAGATTCCCAGATCCCTCACCCCTCCTCCTCGTCTCACTCCTCTGCACGCCAACAAAATCCCCAATACACGCGCCACCTCCATGTTTGTTTGCGATCACTAAAGATGTTCTGGGATGAAAGCAGGTCTTCCTGAGGGGGTTGAAAGGGCATGCGGAAGCTCCTTGCATTTCTGTTCTAACAAGGAGTAAAGAGGGTGGTTCCTTCTCACATCAGGGTCCTTGCCAGTCCCGTGAAAGGGCTCTCTAACCCTGTGACTGGGTTAAGGCTAAATATAACCTTCTTGGTGGTATCTTTAGAAGACTAGTGGTGTCAAGACTATTCTTTTAGATTTGCCTTTTTTCTAAAGGCAAGGGTATCAAGCCACAGATTCTTAGCTGTGCATTTCATAGAGACCAAAATCAAGAGAACAGCCATCGAAGCCCGTTATGTTATTGGGTGTATAGGTGACCCTGGGGCCTCAGATTTAGAGGTCACGGGCTTCAGGCAGCAAATAGATCATAGCTTTGCCAGAAATATAACGAATGTATTGCATAGTCTGATGGCTTTGCCATATTTTTATATACCAAAATCTGAATACATTTAATACATTTTTACAGACTATAGTCACATACCCAGTACACGTTGGCAACATTTTATTTGATACAACTGCTTTCATTGAGCAGAAGCATGAGTGCCTCCAAAGTGAAGTTAGTGCATATATATGTGTTTTTTAAATTCAGTATCAAATAGATGTTTGTTTTCCTTTTGACTGACAGGCCATAAACTACAATTACTACTATTCATTGAATGCCTGGCTGCTGCTGTGTCCCTGGTGGCTGTGTTTTGATTGGTCAATGGGCTGCATCCCCCTCATTAAGTCCATCAGCGACTGGAGGGTAATTGCACTTGCAGCACTCTGGTTCTGCCTAATTGGCCTAATATGCCAAGCCCTGTGCTCTGAAGACGGCCACAAGAGAAGGTAAGAGGCAGCACTGAATCTTAAGTTCCACGCTGGTTGAGTCAGAAGCGTTTTGTGAAATCCTGCACTGACCATTTTTATGATTTTGTGGAAGTCACGTCTAAGGACATTTGTTTCAAATGCATATTTATGGCTAGGATGAGTTCCATCCATTTGGAATCCATGGCTGGCTTCCGTGGGTGGGGAGCGAGGCTGGAAGAGGGGCTACGGATGACTGCTTCATCCCTCCCTCCCCCTTTCCCTAGGAAGTAGCATTTTGCGATCCTTTTCGCCATAGGTGGTAAAGAGTAATTTACGGTCAGAACAGAGAGTATAATTGATGTGTGTTGTGCCCATTATTGCACAATTCTTCCTCAAAACACCCTGGTGAACGCTGCCATGATTCCTTCTGTTGTAGCTGGGTACAAAATAAGCCATTGCCCCAAAGAGACTGTTCTTTCTTGATGGAAAAAAAAGTTATTGAGAAAATAATTGGGGAAAACAAATGTGTTTCATGAAAAAGAAAACTGTTTAAGGTGATTTCCTTTAAGCCTAAGTGTTTATGGAATTAGATTAGTAGTGTCTCAAAATAAATTGTTTTAAGTTTACCTGTGTGTTGAATTGGTTAGTAATTCTAAAGAGCCACAAACTTTAGTCCCAGTTCCCTTATCCACAGAAAATGGGATTTTTATAGAAATACTGTAGCCACAGGGCCCAAGAAGGAGCCACCAAAATTGACCTAGAGTCTTAATTCATCCTCTTGCATCATAGGGGACATTGGGAATGATCAAGTGGTTCTAGAAGTGTTTCAATGCTCAGCTTCGTATCTCCCTGACTGAAATTTATGGTGGTGATGTAGCAACCAAAAAATGGTATTTGTTTATTTCAAATTTCATAAACTTTAAACTTACTTAAGTGTTATTATTCTCATTACATTTTGGAGGAATTTTTTTTTCCCCGTGAAAACTGATTGGGACAGTTTTTGAATTAATTGAGACCAACAATATCCACTGAACTGTTCAGTACTTAAATGGTTTGAGGCATAGTGAGGAGTAGGTGAATTAATAAGGCCTCAGAAATGCGATCATGCTAACTTTCTCCATACGAATTGTATGGCTTTTAAGTTTTACCCTTAGACTCGCTGTGAAGTGCCGGAGGAATATTTTCGTGCCTTATCCACATGCTACCAAACTAAACTCTCTCTACTGATGATATCCTTTGGCTGACCACAATATCTTTTCTCAGTTGATGCCATGGAAAAGAAAAGGTCTTTAGCATTAATTTAACGTGGAGTAGGATGTTTTTCTTGAGAAGTCTGGAAATAGCCATTTATTTAAATACTTTTCATCATCCAGGATCCTTACTCTGGGCCTGGGATTTCTCGTTATCCCATTTCTGCCCGCGAGTAACCTGTTCTTCCGAGTGGGCTTCGTGGTCGCGGAGCGTGTCCTCTACCTCCCCAGTGTTGGGTACTGTGTGCTGCTGACTTTTGGATTCGGAGCCCTGAGCAAACATACCAAGAAAAAGGTATCAACTGAGAGTGGTGCCAGCTGATGAACAAAGTGACCGGATGCATCTCACTGGTGACAATTACCATGTCTTTCTGTTCTTAAGAAACTCATTGCCGCTGTCGTGCTGGGAATCTTATTCATCAACACGCTGAGATGTGTGCTGCGCAGCGGCGAGTGGCGGAGTGAGGAACAGCTTTTCAGAAGTGCTCTGTCTGTGTGTCCCCTCAATGCTAAGGTACCTAGCTGCCAGATTTCTTTTAAAGAGACCTGACTAGGGTATCTGTTAAGTTCTTGGGCTGAATAAGAACATTTCCTGTCGTGCAGTATTTAGTGTAAGACCATGACCGAATACTTGGGTTTTTCTTTGTTGTGTGTGGTTTTTTTTAATGATTTTGATAAGATTCATTAAAATTCCACTCAGCCAAAATTGAAAAGAAGTCATTTAAAAGCAGACAGTATCAATGAAACAGACGACTCTAATGAGGTCTTAATCATCTTCCAGATGATCTACTCACCCTTTGAAGTAGCTTCAGGGGAGGTGACATTGCGTATTCAGACTGAGGGTGGGCACGGCACAGATTCTGACGTCTAGAGCACACTTTTCAAAACCCACTCTCTAGTGATAGCATTAACTAGCCTCCTCCAAGCTGGAATTTAAAGGGGTAGTAATGCCTACAAATTGGCAATAATGTAGTTCAGGAAGTTTATGCTATGTGCTGCACAATAGTACACGTTTATGTCACCTTTGGGTGCCCTGCTAGTGATTTTTTGGGGGTCAGATTAGGTAAACATAAATGTACATACAGTCATGTGCCATGTAACAGTGTTTCAGTCAGCAAACTGCATATTGCATATATATGACCGTGGTCCCATAAAATTATACCTTTTTTTTTTTTTTTGAGACTGGGTCTTTCTCTTGTCACCCAGGCTGGAGTGCAGTGGTGCGACCTCGGCTCACTGCAGCCTCCACCTCCCAGGTTCAAGGGATTCTCCGGCCTCAGCCTCCTGAGTAGCTAGATTACAGGCGCTTGCTACCACACCCAGCTAATTTTTGTATTTTTAGTAGAGACAGAGTTTCACCATGTTGGCCAAGCTGATCTTGAACTCCTGACCTCAAGTGATCCGTCTGCTTCAGCCTCCCAGATGCTGGGATTACAGGCGTGAGCCACTGCACCCAACCAATATTTTTACTGCCTCTTTTCTATGTTTAGATACACAAATCCTTACCATTGTGTTACCATTGCCTCCAGCATTCAGTACAGTCACACGCTACACAGGTTTCTGGCCTAGGAGCAGCGGGCTAGACCACACATAGCCTAGGTGTATAGTAGGCTTTACCATCTAGGGTTGTGTAAGTACACTCTTATGATGTTCAAACAATGACAAAATCAGCTAACAATGCATTTCTAAGAATGGATCCTTGTTGTCATCAAGTAATGCATGACTGTACTCTAAAATTGGCAGTGTTTTTGTTTGAAGCAATCTGGTAGGAATTTTTTCACTTGTATTCTTGATGAATCCAAGCTCTTCACTTGACTAGCTGTGCCTCTTTGGGCAAAACTACACTTTTTAAAACTTGCAGTGCCCTTTTCTATCAGAAGTGGATAATACCTATCTGCTGGATTTGTTGTTAGGGCTGAATGAACTAAAATGCCCTCACACGGTGGCCAGCAGTAGGTGCTCAGAAAGTGTTAGCTTTTTTTTTTTTTTTTTTCCCTGAGATGGAGTCTTGCTCTGTTGCCCAGGCTGGAGTGCAGTGGCCTGATCTCGGCTCACTGCAACCTCCACCTCCCAGGTTCAAGCGATTCTCCTGCCTCAGCCTCCGGAGTAGCTAGGACTACAGGCATGCGCCACTATGCCCGGCTAATTTTTGTATTTTTAGTAGAGACGGGGTTTCACTATGTTAGCCAGGCTGGTCTCGAACTCCTGACCTCGTGATTCGCCCATCCTTGGCCTCCCAAAGTGCTGGGATTACAGGCATGAGCCTCCGCGCCCAGCCAAGTGTTAGCTTTTGTAGGTTCATTTCAGTTTGGGTTTTGCATTATGTTGGGAAGAGAACGCTATTTGCTCAAAATGGGGGCCAAGGGGTTAGGTTAGAAGAATTTTCTTTTAGTATAGATTATTATCATGAAATAATGATTCATTCTCTCTTAGGTCCTCAGCATAAGAGCTGCCTAGATTGCTTAAATGTAATCCTCCTGGGTGGAGACGGGGAGCTCTCTGGATCTGTTTCATGTCTATGTTCCATATTTAAGGGAAAGCAATGATTTCAGACAAAATTATGTAAACAAAACTAATGAATAGTTGACATCTTATTATGAACCTTAAGTAAAGAATAATATATAAGAGATGCTGGCTACTTATCTTTTTCTTGGATTAAAATCTCTCATTCATATTTTAGTTAAGAGACTTAGATAAAATAGTGAATTACTTTCAGCTTTTATCTTTAGTTTGATTTGCTGACTTACCAATTTATTTTATGCTACCAAAAATAAATTGCCTGTGATTTAATTTCATAAACGTTAATAGATCTGCTTTATTTTTCCTTTACTGTTTGAATCGCAGTAATTGCCCCTTCTATTTGTGGAGTTCCTCACCACAAGGAGTTCAGATTTCTTTACAGAGGCTCTATAATTCATCTCTATTATTCCTCTCACTCAGCTTTTTAGAGAGACAGCGTATTATTTTCTCTGTTTTCCCAGATGGGAGAAACTGAAGCATAGCAAGATTAAACTGACATTTTCTAGGTTAGTAATACAGGTGGCTACAGAGAGACCTGGTATGGTGATGTGCCCAGGTGCCTCTAGTAAGTAAGGGGGATGGAACATAGGTGATGTCTGAACCCAAAAATCTGCCCGGGAAGTGATTTCATATGTTACAGGCTAGAAAACACAGGGTGTGCGCTTGTGGGAATGCACGTAAGTATTAGGAGAAAGACAGAGAGAGAGAGAGAGAGAGAGAGAGAGTGTGTGTGTGTGTGTGTGTGTGTGTGTGTGTGTGTGTGTGTGTGGGGTTTCCTCTTCTTAATTTAAGGAATACATATAAGACCTCATCTTCAAAATGGACCCAGTGGTAATAGTCCTTTCTCAAGAACATTTTTCAATGATTCTATTCAATATAAGCAAGATCGAGATTTTTGGGAATTTCTTTTTAAATTGAAGTGTCATAAAATTATCTTTACTTCCTTTTTTTTGAAAAAATGTAAGTTAATTTTAGGAAAGTAATCTCAGGAAGACACTGGTTTCCTTCAGTCCCATTATTTCAGGGGACACATTTTCTATACTGGTTTCATTTGATATCTATTGAATATAAAGTAAGAAATTGGCAACTGGCTCTAATTTAGGGCCAGATGTGTGAGCTAAGACTCGTCTTTTTTGAGAGATTGCAATGTCAGTGTAGGTAGTGCTGGTCCCTGGTCTGCATGTCAAGGCACAGTGCCTTGCATATGGTAGACAATCAATATTAGTTATTGAATTCAGCCAAAGGTAAGTTGAATTCACTGAGACTACTGTGGATGAGATACCAAGTATACTTATAATCATTTTTAGTTTTTAAGGCTTAAAAGTATGTCACACCATCAACTCTGTGATACAATTCTATAATAAATTCTTTTAACAACGAAACAGATCATATGCCACAATGAGGTATTTTCTTAAGGAGTAAGTGACCCAGGATGCTATAGGATTTTTATGTTTTCAAAACATTTTAAGTTTAACATTAGATGTTGCCAGAATATTTATAACAAATTAGTTTAGCCCTGGTATTAAAGGTGCCTTTCATAACCGATACTCTCACTTTCTTGCATTTACATGTTACTGGGTTGTAATGTTTGTTTTATCTTCGACTTCTGTGCTAGTTCATTGCCTCAGCATGTGCATCACAAATGCTAGGGGGAAAGTTGAAGAATAAACAAGCTTTTCAATCATTTATATTTCAGGGAAACAAAAGTCACTCATTCTCTAAACACTATTTTAAGTGACCTGGTTGTGAGATTTTTGTTCTGTTTTGTTTTGTTTTGCAATCTAGGCAGCTATTTTTTATTCAAAGAATTCCCTCCACCTAACCCATAGGATAAAGCTGGCCTCTAGGGAAACCTGTTTACCAATTCTTAATGATGGCCTGCCTTCTAAGGCTGTATCAGATTTTTAACTAGTTCCTGTTCCAGAGTCCCACGTCCTTCTCCTTTGATCTTCTGGTCTCTGGCATTCTGAGTGTCTAACAGAACACTGTCTATACTGCAGAGGGCGGTTGAACTCTTTGTCTGGGCTTTTTATTGAGAAAACAGAATTTGCCTGGAACAAAGGAAAACAGCAGGAGCTTGGGGCGGAAGAGGCGGGCATCGTGTTGATGTCTGAGTAGAAGCTGTATTTGTATTCTGAGGACTACAAGGACATCACTGACAGATTGGATTCTCCGGCCCTAGGTTGTTTTGTGCATACGAGAGGAGGTGAAGTCACACGTCCAAGCTGGGTTGGGGGAAGCTCAAATTCTAATCATTTAGAGCACTTTTCTCAACACACACTTCAGTGATAGCATTAACTGAGCCTCCTCCAAGCTACAATTTGAGGACAAAAATACCTATGAATGGACAATAATTTGATGCAGAAAGCTTAAATTCTACTGTGTGGTGCATGGTAGTACACACATTTTTATCACCTGCGATTTCTCTGCTTGTGAGTCCTTTCATCAGAGTGGGTAAACATAAATCTATATGCTTTTAAATTGGCAGTTAAGAAAACCTGTTAATATGCACTGCTGCATACTCTTCCAGAAATCTAAGTATGTTTGACGAAGTGCTGTAACTGTAGGTTAAGATGGGTAAGGCAGGATGTGGTTGTGTTTTCAGGGGTCATTTGGAAGCAGTGTTCAGACGTAATGTTATTTGAATGTGTTTAAACCACTTCTGTATTTCGAGATTTTATTAGTCTTCTCAGGCTGCTACAAACACACACACACATACATACACACACACACACATACACACACACACACACTCACACATACACACACACACACACACACAGATTGGGTGGCTTAGACCACAGTTAATTTTCTCACTGTTGTAAATGCTGGAATTGTCACATCAAGGTGTCAGCAGGGTTGGTTTCTTGTGAGGCCTCTCTCCTTGGCTTGCAGACGGCACCTTCCCCCTGTGTCCTCACGTGGTGTGTCTTCTGTGCACACATATCTCCGGTGTCTGTGTCCATATTTCCTCTTTCTGTAAGGACGCCATTCATACTGGATTGGGGTCATATGAATGGGGGCCCAACCATATGACCTCATTTGACCTTACGTACCTCTTTAAAGACCCTATCTCCAAATACATTTTCATTCTGGGGTGCTGAGGGTTTAATGTAAACTTTGGGGGACAATAACATATAAAAAGAAATGTGATTTTACTTAGGAAAAAGGCCAGTGGTATGAATGAGTGGATCTAGAAAGTGCCTCGAGCAGTCACCCTCATCTTCCCCCAGCACTGTAATCAATGTGTATTATCTAGTGGGAAGAAACACAGGCTTCAGAGCCTGGTTCTAATCCAACTTCACAGCCCTAGATGAGACGCTGAATGGCCCCGAAGCAGTTTATCAACTCAGAAGAGAGGGTCACAGCAGCCACGGCCTCGAGCCACCGTGAGGAGAGACCGCGATCACACAGCACGCAACACCGCGCCCAGCTGGTGGGTGCCACTCAAGGTGTGCCAGCTACACACCATCTTACCATTCACCGTGACTGTTGTTAGCAACACCCACACTTCATGCTTCTGATTGAGTGAGTTTCTGTAGCATCGTCTCCTCTGGGCTTGCTACTCACTTTGTATTGTAAAGTCCCAAAAGGAGCTTTTGATCATCAACAAATACTTTTCTTTTTCTTTCACTTTTTCTTTTTCTTTTTGTGAGACAGAGTCTTGCTCTGTCACCCTGGCTGAAGTGCAGTGGCATGCTCTTGCCTCACTGCAGCTTCCAACTCCTGGGTTCAAGCGATTCTCCTGTCTCACCCTCCCAAGTAGCTGAGATTACAGGCGTGCACTACCACGCCCAGCTAATTTTTGTATTTTTAGTAGAGATGGGGTTTCACCATGTTGGACACGCTGGTCTCGAACTCCTGACCTCAGGTGATCTACCCATTTTGGCCTCCTGCAGTACTAGGATTACAGGCATGAGGCACTGCGCCCGGCCAACAAATTCTTTTTATTGTAGTCTACGTGAGCCTGTGTAGTCTTGCTGCCTTAGGCTTAGTTCAAGTCCCCACTTTTTTCTTCGTCATTTATTCTAAGCCCATGTATAGTTGAGAAACTACCAGACGTTGGCTTCCCTGATGCCCTCGTTCCAAGGTGACCTGAGAATTCCTAGTAGATTGGCAGCTGGGAGCCCCATTCTATCCAGCCTACTTCACCCCCTCTTCAGTCATTGAAAATCCTTTCCTCATTCTCTCTTTTTTTTAAATGGAGGTAAAATTCCTATAACATAAAACTATCCATGTTAGTACCTCAAAAAATTAAAAACAGAATTCTGTGATCCAACAATTCCATTTCCAGGCAAATATCCAAAAGGACCGAAAGCAGAGACTCAGAGAGATTTGTACACCCATGTTCACAGCAGCGTTATTCACAATAGCTAAAAAGTAGAAGCTACCCAGGTCCATCCAGGGACAAATGGACAAACAGAATGTGGTGTACTCGTGCAAGGGAATATTATTCAGCCACAAAAGGAAGGAAATTCTGACACATGTGACACAAATGGACAAATCCTGTACCATTCCACTTACATGAGGCACGTGGGAGTCAAATGCATAGAGACGGAAAATGAATGGAGGTTGCCAGGGTCCGGTGGAGGTGAGAATGGGTACAGAGTTTCAGATTTGCAAAATGAAAAGAACTCTGGAGATGGATGGTGACCATGGACTTCCACGTCAGCCTATCCTGTCCCCCTAAACAAGCCTGGTCACCCATCACGTCTCTTGAAAGTCATCACACCCATTCTGTCCTGAATGTTGGGAACCTACCATTTGTTCTTGACACTCTTCCCTCTCTCCTATCAGTTGGTCACCAATTTCTATGCTTTTTGCTTCCTCACTGTTCTTCAAACCCCTCCACAGATTCACCACCACCCTAGTTCAGTCTGCTGACCTCTCTCCTAGGACTGCAGCCACAGCCTCCCTGGAGCCCCTGACACCTGCTTCTCCCCCACTCACATCTCTTTCCCACCACGGGATTTGTTTCATATGAACATAAACATGGTGGTGACCTCTGCCACCCTCCCACCCCTGGCTTCCTGCTATGGGTTTAATTGTGCCTCCCGAAAGCTACACTCAAATCGTAACCCCTGGGACCTAGAAGTATCATGTATAACCTTTTTTTGGAAATAGGGTTGTTGCAGATGTAATTAAGATGTCAGTTAAGATGAGGTCATACAGGAGGATGGTGGGCCCTTAATCCAGTGTGACTGGTGTCCTTTTAAGACAGGAGAAGAGACAGGGAGACAGACGAGGTGAGATGGTCATGAAGACAGAGGCAGAGGTGGGAGCGAGGCATCTGCAAGCCGGAGATTATGGGCAAGCACTGTGAGACAGGAGAGAGGCAGGGAGCAGTCTCTTCCCTCAGCCGGTGATGGGACCAGCCCTGCCCACACCGTGATCTCAGCCTCCAGGACTGTGAGAGAAGTGTGTTGTGTTAAGCCCCTCAGTTTGTGGTGCTTTATTGCTGCAACCCTGGGGCACTCACACACTTACAGACCCCGCCCCGCGCTGGCCTTGTGGCTCTGAGGACAACGACTGATCCTAGCCTGCCCTTGCTCAGGGTTCCCTGCGAGCGCAGCTGCTCCTCCCGGACTCTCCAACCTGCATCCCTGCTCTCTGTGCTCCAGCCACACCGAGGCCCTTGCTCAGACCCTGTGAAAATAATACCAGAGACAGGGTGCCAGACACTCACTTCTCACAGTGCCAGAGGCTGGAAAGCCCACCATCAAGGTGCAGGCAGGTTGGGTGTGTGGTAAGGGCCTGCCTCCTGGTTCACAGACGGTCGTCTTCTCACTGTGTCCTCACGTGGCGGAAAGGGGGCATGGGAGCTCTCCAGGGCCTTTTTGATGAAGGCACTGATCCATTCATGGGCCTCCACCCTCGTGACCCAATCACTTCCCAGAGGCCCTACTTCCCAATACCATCACATTAGGAGTCAGGATTTCAACATCTGAATTTTGAGAGTCCATAAACATTCTGCTTATTACAGATAACAGAGTAAAATGCTTGTGATGCTAGCTATAGAAGAAAGGTGCTATCCAAGAAAGGGCCGTATTTGCTTAAATGGGTGGACAGAATCATGCTTTCTTCTACTCATGTCCACATGTGACTAGACTTTGTTATCTCAACTCTAGTGGAGTGTGTAGATGAGGGGAATTTGAGGTTTTGATGATAAAAACAAGCCAGGTGTGGTGGTGTATGCCTGTAGTCCCAGCTACTTGAGAGGCTGAGGCAAGAGAATCACTGAATCCCAGGGGTTCAAGGCTGCAGCACGCTATGATGGCACCTGTGAATAGCTACTGCACTCCAGCCTGGGCAACATAGCAAGACCCCATCTCTAAAAATCAAAAGTAAAATTTTAAAAAGCCCAGCTTTGTAGTTTTCTGGTTGTCTCTGGTGAGGTCTTTAGTTATTTCCCTTCTGTTGTGCTTTAGAGATGTATCATGCCTATACCCCCTTTCTTCTGATCCTCTTACAGGGTTGGAGATTAAAGCACAAGCAACTCCTAACCCCTGTAGGGTTTTAGCTAAAGTTCTGGTGGGTGATTTTTTTTTCCTCATCGCTTTACCTTTTGTCTTCAGTTAGAAGATGTGATGGGGTCCAGGCTCTGAACAAGAAGTCTGTCTGCTGATGGCCCAATTATTCTCTGTCTGCAGGTTCACTACAACATTGGCAAAAACCTGGCTGATAAAGGCAACCAGACAGCTGCCATCAGATACTACCGGGAAGCTGTAAGGTATGGCGAGTATGTCTTACAGAAGAATTATGTACACAGATCGTTTTCACTTTCTAATATGAAACACCTGTTCCTTTAAAGACCCCAACTTTACAATATCTTTACCGATTCCTGAGAGTTTAGTAAAAACTTACTATTGAGCATTTAATGGTCAGCTTGGTTTTTTCCCCACTTCCAGATTAAATCCCAAGTATGTTCATGCCATGAATAATCTTGGAAATATCTTAAAAGAAAGGAATGAGCTACAGGAAGCTGAGGAGCTGCTGTCTTTGGCTGTTCAAATACAGTAAGCATTGTTTTTATAATTATGCTAGTGACAAAGAAAGGACCTTCTGCATTCCGGCATCTAAGCCTTTCATCTTCTTGTTTATCTTTGTTAAAACTGCTCCTCTAGGCCAGACTTTGCCGCTGCGTGGATGAATCTAGGCATAGTGCAGAATAGCCTGAAACGGTTTGAAGCGGCAGAGCAAAGTTACCGGACAGCAATTAAACACAGAAGGAAATACCCAGACTGTTACTACAACCTCGGGCGTCTGGTAAGCTCGGGGTGCCCTGTGCCTGTGGAAGGAAGGATGGGTTATTTTTCTTATTTATAATAAAATGACATAGTGACACCCACCTAGCCCATACATTTTATAAAGTTCTTTCGCATGTTTCTATCTCATTTGAAGGTAGCTGTTTGATTTCCTTTTGAGTAATTTTTTAAAGCTCTCATTAGAGAGCAGTACAGTGTGAATTAGTCAAGTTTAAGAGGTCACCCACGCAAAAGGTTAAACCAAGGAATAAATTAACATGTTAAAATCCCGTTCGCCCTGTAAAACAGTGCTCCAACGGGTAACTTCCTGATAAACATCAGTTTCTCTGTTTTTAAAACAAGAATTGAGTAAGAACAGAGATTAAAGTAACAAATCCTTAGTATGATTTCTGAGCTCCCTTGTTCTCCTTCTTCAAGGGAGCAGAGCTCTTCATCTGCAGGGAGCATTTCCCCCAAAAAAGGCAGCTTTGGAGGGCACGGGATTTATTTGAAAGGGCTTTGACATTATTTGATGGAAATAGAAAATAACGTGTTCTGTAGTAGCTTTATATTTTTGGTTATTGAAAGGATGTTTATGAAGATCTGATTGCTCTTGATTTTCTGACAAAAATAAAATGAGACACACACATAGCAAAATTCTTTAAACACGAATGGTTGTCTTCTCCCTATAATCAACCATTTAATTTGGTTTCAAGAAAACAAATATATCTGTTCCTAATATGTTTAGATGTATTCAATAAACATTGTTAATTAAAAAAAATTGTGTTCATTCTAACCAAACTGGAATACATCCATAGTGATATGACTTTCACAGAAGTTTATATGTAGATTTCCAAATTTTATCCAGCTTAGCCTTACAGGTAGGAAAGCATCCTCGTGTTCTAAAGAGATGTCTGCTGCCCTCGTTTTAAAGGCCTGAAGCTTCTTGGTTTTGTTTTTTGTTTGTTTGTTTGTTTGTTTTGTTTTGTTTTTGGAGACAGAGTTTCGCTTTAAAGAGTTCTTATGTTGTCAAAACTGTTAGTTCCCTTAGCTGCTTGTCGATGGCTTTCAAGGTTACTTCATGGAGCTGGAGCACTTGGCTGCGCAGGCCCTGAGGGCCGGTGGTCCCAATGGCATGGCCACGGTGCGTGCCATGGCTTCTGGAGGTGGTGTTTCTTATCTTTTTTTATTTTTATTTTTATTTTTTTTTTTTTGAGACAGAGTCTCACTCTGTCACCCAAGCTGGAGTGCAGTGGCGGGATCTCGGCTCAACGGGATCTCGGCTCACTGCAAGCTCCACCCCCCGGGTTCACGCCGTTCTTCTGCCTCAGCCTCCGGAGTAGCTGGGACTATAGGCGCCCGCCACCATGCCTGGCTAATGTTTTGTATTTTTAGTAGAGACGGGATTTCACCATGTTAGCCAGGATGGTCTAGATCTCCTGACCTCGTGATCCGCCCGCCTCAGCCTCCCAAAGTGCTGGGATTACAGGCATGAGCCACCATGCCCAGCCTGGAGGTGGTGTTTCTACTGATAACAAGTAGGTGACTGGCCTAGAGATGGAGGTCATGATGACTGCAAGGAAGAGACTGGACCCATACAATGTACTACCCCCAAAGACAGCTTTAGGCACCAAGGAAGACCCTAATTTAGTCCCCTCCATCACCAACAAGAGAATAGTGGGTGCATCTGTGAAGAGGAAAACAGTGCTGTCATCTGGTTTTGGCCGCACAAAGGCAAGACCCAGCAATGCCCCAGCTGTGGAGCCCATTACAAGCTGGTACCCATCAGCTGGTGCATTGAGCGCCTGCACCAAGTTACTCAAAATGTGCTATAAAGTTTCATCTTTCCAATAAAGACCAGCCATTGCATTGGCTCCTTCTCCCTCTGCAAAAAAAAAAAAAAAAACCCAACTAGTAGTTTCCAAAACTGACATGCATCCAGACCGTCCCACCCCATCTGACATTTAGGGAATCAAGGGCTCTATAGAGAATCTGTTTTAAAATAACAATAATAAACTGGGCACAGTGGCTTACACCTGTAATCCCAGCACTTTGGGAGGCCAAGGCGGGCGGATCACTTGAGGTCAGGAGTTCAAGACCAGCCTGGCCAACATGGCGAAACCACATCTCTACTAAAAATACAAAAAATAGCCAGACACGGTGGTACGTGCCTGTAATCCCAGCTGCTGGGGAGGCTGAGGCAGGAGAATCACTTGAACCTGGGAAGCAGAGGTTGCAGTGAGCCGAGATTGCGGCACTGCACTCCAGCCTGGGCAACAGAGTGAGATTCTGCCTCAAAAAAATTAAGTAAGTAAAATAACAATAATGAATCACCCAGGTGATTCCAGTAACCTGCCCTTGGCCCTGCAGCAGGGAAGCAGCTCTGTCTGAACTTGGATAACAGGGTAATCATGTCAGAGCAGAAGCCATGGTTTGTGGGGAACAATCCTAGAAAACACTGACTGCTTTACATTTATTGGAAAACCAGGCTTTGGTTTTTACCATAATGTGAATGTCTTTGGTCTTACTGTCTTTGTTTCTGGAGTGGGTAGCCATGATTTTGTGAGTTGTGGAGATAGAATCTTATGAATGGAGAAAACAAGATAGCAGGAACGTCTGGCTAACTAATGGTAAAATGTGACCTTCCCCCTCTGCAGAAGTCCCTTTACGTGGATGAGTAATGCTTGTGTTAGAAATATATACATATGTAACTAACCTGCACATTGTGCGCGTGTACCCTAAAACTTAAAGTATAATAATAATAAATTTAAAAAAAAAGAAATATTAAAGTGAAGTGGTTGCATGTATGAGTCCATTTTCATAATGCTGATAAAGATATACCTGACACTGGGTAATTTATAAAGAAAAAGAGGTTTAGTGGACTCACAGTTCCATGTGGCTGGGGAGGCCTCACAATCAAGGTGGAATGTGAAAGGTACATCTTACATGGCAGCAGACAAAAGAAAATAAGAGCCAAGCAAAAGAGGTTTCCCCTTTTAAAACCATCAGATCTCATGAGACTTAGTCACTACCACGAGAACAGTATGGGGGAAACCACCCCCATGATTCAGTTATTTTTCACCAGGTCCCTCCCACAACACATGGAAATGATGGGAGCTACAATTCAAGATGAGATTTGGGTGGTGACACAGCCAAACCATATCACTGCATTTTTATTACTCAAAAAATGCAAAACATGTTTCAGTTATGATGTGCCACAGGAAGATACCACCTCTATGTGCTGACTCCACTGTGGAAAGGAGGAATTATTTCTTCCTGGGCACAGAGGCAAGGGTGGCAGGAATGTGGCTGAACTCATGGAATGGCATGATGCTTGAACAAGGAAGATTAATGGCAAGATATTCCTTTGTCTCACATTAACTTTCTCCAGAACCACTGACCTTGCGTGCATTTTTGTTCTTTTACATTTTAAAATTCTGTGCTTTATGACCTAGTTACCTGCTTTGATGTTGAAACCACTTTCTCTGTGAGACCTGAAGATTCCAGGAGAGCTGAAATTATTATAATGATCGGCTGTTTGTTCCCAGGGGGAAGGGGAGGCTGTGAAACCTCAACATAATGTTATGAGTGGTGACTTCAAAATTCAATCACATACAAAGCAGGGGCAATCCTCACAAAGTTAGTGAAGTGAGAATAGGGGTGGGGTGGAGGATGGGAGCACGAGGTCTTACCAGAATTCATGCATTTGGGTGGTTATGAATATATGGGTGTAGGGACTACCGTTTCTGTTCACTGTATCTGTTAAACTAGTACTCAGTGACTAAATATGAACTTGGTATTCATAAGAATTCTTCTTTTGGTCGGGTGAGGTGGCTCACGCCTGTAATCCCAGCACTTTGGAAGGCCGAGGCGGGTGGATCACAAGGTCAGGAGATCGAGACCATCCTGGCTAACATGGTGAAACCCCATCTCTACTAAAAATACAAAAAATTAGCCAGGCGTGGTGGCAGGCACCTATAGTCCCAGCTACTCAGGAGGCTGAGGCAGGAGAATGGCGTGAACCCGGGAGGCGGAGCTTGCAGTGAACCGAGATGGTGCCACTGCACTCCAGCCTGGGCAACAGAGCAAGACTCCGTCTCAAAAAAAAAAAAAGAATTCTTCTTTCATCCCTTTTTTTCCTTTTCTGGAGACTGCTCTTCTGTTACTTTATTGCTCACAAAGTGAGTGGGTCTGCCCACAGCCTCCCAGGTTATCCTCTAGGCTCTACAGCTTAGTCTTCTCCCCTCTCCTAGTAGCTGCCCGTCACTGCAGTTCCTTGGGATTTGGAAATTAGAGGATTTATAATAAATGCTCCTTCTGTAAGAATGATGTCCAAAGGGAGGAACGGAGAATATAAAGTACCAGCTTTTATCATGTGCTGTAGTCCTTGGGATTCATTACACTTTCACTTGGAAGATCATCTGTAGCATTGAACACATTGAGACCTTGTACTGCTTTTTGTTTATATTATTTACTAATTACACTACCGTGAAATGGTCTTCCTGTATTCCTTTCCGCCAACTGTTCCTGCTTATTTAAGGCTTTTGCTTTCCCTTGTGGTTTAATTATCCAGCTTTTTCCTCTTTGACAGCTTAAAAGCATTAAGAGCTTAATCTTTAACAACTCAACCAACCCATTTATGTACTGGCAAATAAGAACTTAATAGCTTAAGAGGGTTTTTTGTTTGTTTGTTTGTTTTTAAGAAATCACTCTCTAGTAACAGGAGACAGCGATTTGTTTTGATTTCTAGACCCCAATATGGAGAGAATATAAGGCAGTTCTCTTGTGGAATAGGAAATCAGGAAGAGCGCAACTACTGGGACATATTACTAATCTTAGAAAGTTACATTCTAAGCAATAATGGCTAGAGGGATTGCCGAAGACAATGCATGATGGAAGGACTGGATGTGTCCAGAAAACAGAAACCATTCTAAGTGTTTTAGATAGAGAAGACTTAATATAAGGAATTGGTTAGACTGTCATTGGAAGGCTGGATGAGCAAAAATGGGATGGTAACATGAACTCAGAGATTAAAGGGAATCCTATAGGTTTTGGGGGAACAGACAGGAGGCACTACCAAGATTTAAAAACTCACAAGAGGTTACAATCTCTGGAGCTACCACAGCCTCAAGAGCTGTGATCATGGGAGACAGACCACTGCTTCCACCCTGGGACGGTGGAGGAGGGGACATAGTCACTTCGGAGACACTGCCAGGGGAAGGAAGGAGAGAGTGAGAGTAAGAGGAAAGGACTGCTCCCCTCTCCCCACCATCCAGTGCCTGTTGACAGAACGGAACAAAAGAGTGAAGAAGCCTGGGAAATGTAGTTGCAGACTCCCAGCCCCCGCTTCTCAGAGCAGAGTACAGAAGGGTGAGCGTAGGACTGCTGGGTGATTGATGTTACCCATCTACTTCCTGGATGAGCAGTTCTGGTTAAATCACCACTTTTTCTGCTTCCCTGAAAGTTTGTTCCCTTCGTGTAGATGCTGTAAGATGAGTAGAATTTGAGACAAAATGAAACTAAATTTTATCTGATTCAGTCTATTCTTCAATAAATAGTAATAATAATTGTAGTAGTAACAGTAAAGTAGTGAAGAATTTTGTCATGTTGGATAAAGGAAGTTATGTTGGTTGTTCTGGGTGTGTTCAAATGTTGCCATGGATTTTGTCCAAGTGACTCAAATGCATATCACTTGGTGGAGTGAATTGATCTGAGGAATCACTGGAACATCAAATAGAGATAATTAAGTGTTAGAATAATTAAGCATCCCATTATTTTAATTTTCTGAACTTTTCCTATCATTTCCTCATTAAAGGGTAAAAATATTGTAACTTGAGTTTCTGAGTCTCATGAGAAATTCCCACATCTTTAGCAAATGGATGTTCATAAATGTTTCCATAATTCATTAAAGCTTTCTTTTTCTTGCATAACATGCTATCTATTTGCTGTGTAGCATAGGACAAGTCAGAATGTTTTTGTTGTCTGAAGAAAAGACAGACTTGCCAGTAAGTAAGGAAACAGCCTTAAACTCTGATAAATTGTAATCATTTGTACTTTTTGCAGAGTTAAAGGGATCAAGTACACTCAAATAAAATGTGCATTTGAACTGAGATAAGAGGGCAACAGGGTCACCTGCTAAAAAAATCCATCACTCTGTGTGTGTGTGTGTGTGTGTGTGTGTGTGTGTGTGCTTTTATTAACTACGCAAATTGAGAGCTAGCCATTTTATATTCTGTTACCAATGTTAACATTCCCTCTCAAAAGAAGCAACAAAAATCTGGAAGCATTCCCCTTGAGAAATGGAACCAGGCAAGGATGCCCACTCCCACCACTCCTATTCAACATGGTACTGGAAGTCCTAGCCAGAGCAGTCGGGCAAGAAAAATAAATAAAAGGCATGTAAATAGGAAAAGAAGAAGTCAAGCTATCTCTCTTCATGGACGGTGTGATTCGACACCTAGAAAACCCTGCAGACTTTACCAGAAGGCTCCTGGAACTCATAAACAACTTCAGTAAAGTTTCAGGATACAAAGTCAGTGTACAAAAGTAAGAAACATATCTATATGCCAATCACATTCAAGCTGAGAGCCAAATCAAGAATGCAGTCCCATTTACAAGAGCCATAAAAAGGATAAAATACCTGGGAATTCAGCTAATCAAGGAGGTGAAGGATCTCTACAAGGAGAACTACAAAACACTGCTGAAAGAAATCAGAGGTGACACAAACGAGTGGAAAAACATTTCCTGACCATGGATTGGAAGAATCATTATTGTTAAAATGGCCATACTGCCCAAAGCAATCTACAGATTCAACACTGTTCCTATCAAACTGCCAATGTCATTTTTCACAGAATTAGAAAAAGCTATTCTTAAATTCATATTGAACCAAAAAAGAACCTGAATAGCCAAAGCAATCCTAAGCATAAAGAACAAAGCCAGAGGCATCACATTACCTGACTTCAAACTATACTATAAGGCCACAGTAACCAAAACAGTATGGTACTGGTGCAAAAACAGACACACAGATGAGTGGAACAGAATAGAGAACCCAGAAATAAAGCCACACATCTACAGCCATGTGGTCTTCAAACAATTTAACCAATTTTTTTTTTTAAAGCAATGGGGAAAGGGCTCCCTAGGCAATAAATCGTGCTGGGATAGCTGGCTAGCCATACGCAAAAGAGTGAAACTGGACCCCTGCCTTTCACAAAACACAAACATTAACTCAAGATAGATTAAAAATTTAAATGCAAGACCTCAAACTACAAGAATCCTAGAAGAGGCTGAGCTCAGTGGCTCACACCTGTATTCCCAGCACTTTGGGAGCCAAGGCAGGCAAATGGCTTGAGCCCAGGAGTTTGAAACCAGCCTGGGCAACATGGCAAAACTTCATCTCTACAAAAAATCCAAAAAAATTAGCTGGGCGTCGTGGTATGTGCCTGTAGTCCCAGCTACCTGGGAGACCAAGGTGGGAGGATCGCTTGATCCCAGGAGGTCAAGGCTGTAGTGAGCCACTGGTCACACCACATCACACCACTGCGCTCCCGCCTGGGCGACAGAGTAAGACCCTGTCTTTAAAAAAAAAAAAAAAAAAAATCCTAGAAGAAAACCTAGGAAACACTATTCTAGACATCAGCCCTGGGAAAGAATTGATGACGAAGTCCTCAAAAGCAATTGCAACAAAAACGAAAATTGGCAAGTGGGACCTAATTAAACTAAAGGGTTTCTGCACAGCAGTAGAAACTATCAAGAGAGTAAACAGACGACCTACAGAATGGGAGAAAATATTCATAAACTATGCATCCAACAAAGGTCTAATATTGAGATCTATAAGTAACAAATCAACAAGCAAAAAAACAGCCCCATTAAAAAGTGGGCAAAAGGCATGACCAGACACTTCTCAAAAGAAGACATACAAGCAGCTAACAAACATATGAGAAAATGCTCATCATCACTAATCATTAGATAAATGCAAATCAAAACCACAATTGAGATACCATCTCACACCAGTCAGAGTGGCTATTATCAAAAAGTGAAAAAACAACAGTCACTGGCAAGGCTGTGGGAGAAAAAGGAATGCTTAGACACTGTATATAAATTAGTTCATCCACTGTGAAAAGCAGTTTAGAGATTTCTCAAAGAACTTAGAACTGCCATTTGGCCCAGCAATCTCATGACTGGTTATATACCCAAAAGAAATCATTCCACCAAAAAGACACATGCGGCCGGGCACAGTGGCTCACACCTGTAAACCCAGCACTTTGGAAGCCCAAGGCAGGTGGATCACGAGGTCAGGAGTTCAAGACCAGCCTGGCCAAGATGGTGAAAGCCCATCTCTACTAAAAATACAAAAATTAGCTGGGCATGGTGGCGGGCGCCTGTAATCCCAGCTACTTGGGAGGCTGAGGCAGAGAATTGCTTGAACGTGGGAGGTGGAGGTTGCAGTGAGCCGAGATTGTGCTAGTGCACTCCAGCCTGGGTGACAGAGCAAGACTGCATCTCAAAAAAAAACTAAAAACATGCATTCATATGTTCATCAATCACTATTCACAATAGCAAAGACATGGAATCAACCTAGGTGCCCATCCGCTGTAGATTGGAAAAAGCAAATGTGGTACATATACACCATGGAATACCACACAACCATACGAAAAAAAAAATCATGTCCTTTGCAGCAACATGGATGCCACTGGAGGCCACTATCCTAAGGAAATAAAT
Organism: Pan troglodytes; assembly: GCF_028858775.2. NCBI lineage: Eukaryota > Metazoa > Chordata > Mammalia > Primates > Hominidae > Pan > Pan troglodytes. The sequence goes on along the minus strand of NC_072412.2, from coordinate 106,227,394 downwards.
CCAGGAACAGAAAACCAAATGCCACATGTTCTCATAAGTGAGCGCTAATACATAAAGATGGCAATCATAGACACTTGAGACTACTAGAGTGGGGAGGCAGGGAGGCAAACAAGGGTTGAAACGCTAACTATTGGGTACTGTGCTCACTACCTGGATGACAGGATCATTTCTATCACAAACTTCAGCATCACACAATTTACCCATGTAACAAACCTGCACATGTACATTCTGAATCTAAAATAAAAAGTTGAAGGCCGAGTGCGGTGGCCCACACCTGTAATCCCAGCACTGTGGGAGGCCAAGCTGGGCGGATCAGTTGAGGCCAGGAATTTGAGACCAGCCTGGGCAACATAGTGAAACCCCATCTCTACTGAAAGTACAAAAATCAGCCAGGCATGGTGACACGTGTCTGTGATCCCAGCTGCTCAGGAGGCTGAGGCACGAGAATTGTTCGAACTTGGGAGGCAGACGTTGCAGTGAGCAGAGGTTGCAGTGAGCCAAGATCATGCCACTGCACTCCAGCCTGGGCAACAGAGCGAGACTCTGTTTCTAAATACGTACATACGCCTGGCGCGCTGGCTCACGCCTGTAATCCCAGCACTTTGGGAGGCTGAGGCAGGCAGATCGATCACAAGGTCAGGAGTTCAAGACCAGTCTGGCCAATATGGTGAAACCTCGTCTCCACTCAAAATAGAAAAAATTTGCCGGGCGTGGTGGTGGGCACCTGTAATCCCAGCTACTCAGAAGGCTGAGGCGGGAGAATCACATGAACCCGGGAGGTGGAGGTTGCAGTGAGCCGAGATCTCGCCATTGCACTCCAGCCCGGGCAACAGTGTGAGACTCTATCTCAAAAATAAAAATAATAATAATAAAAGTTTAAATTATAAAAAATAAGCAACAGGTATTTTTCTCCTTCCTAAATGAAGCAAACAAACTCGAAATTGCCAAGAGGTTTTACCTTACCATAGGAGACTTTTCCAAGGAGTTACAAAGTATGTCTGATATGCTCCTGTTTTTATATTTACTTTAGACACAGGCAGGAAGAGGCCCCGAGACCACCCTTCACAAGGTGAATTGGACACACAGCTTTTGATCATGAGAAATACTTTGTTTACTATTCTAAGTAATACTTTATCAACAGTGAACTTATGAAGTCTTTAGTGAACAAGACTAATGATGAGGCTTTCTTCAGTATTTCAGCAGTCTGAAATATGATTTGATTCCTAAAATCACTAAATAACAGGATATAGGACATTACAGGTTCGGACCTTGTTCTTATTCCTGCTTTACCATTTCTAGTCTATAACTTTGGGCAAGTTCATTTCCTCGTGCCTTAGTTGCTTCCTCTGTAAAATGGGGATAACAATAGTATTTACTTCATTGGTATTGTTTTGAGGATTAAATGAGTTGATATGAAAAACTAGAAGCTCCATAATTAAAGTTAGGTTTTGGTTTTTTATTGTTGTTTGTTGGGCTTTTTTTTTCTTTTTCTTTTTCTTTTTAATAATGTCTTGGAAAGAGGAAGCAGGAAACTTGGAATACTGATTTTTTGGTGTGTTTTATTTTCAGTATGCAGATCTCAATCGCCACGTGGATGCCTTGAATGCGTGGAGAAATGCCACCGTGCTGAAACCAGAGCACAGCCTGGCCTGGAACAACATGATTATACTCCTCGACAATACAGGTACAGAAAGCTGGATGGAACAAATCACAGGAAATGGCTCCACAGTAAAATGCCACCGAAGACTTAGGATATAGAGATTATTGTGCTTTTTTCCTACTGAGTTTAAAAAAAATTAATGTGAAGTTAATTATTTTCTATTACAAAAATGTCTATTCCTCTAGAAAATGGAATTTCTAGGCCGGGCACGGTTGCTTACACCTGTAATCCCAGCGCTTTGGGAGGCCGAGGTGGGCAGATCACCTGAGGTCAGGAGTTCGAGACCAGCCTGACCAACATGGAGAAACCCTGTCTGTACTAAAAATACAAAATTAGCCGGGTGTGGTGGCGCATACCTGTAATCCCAGCTACTTGGGAGGCTGAGGCAGGAGAATCGCTTGAACCCAGGAGGTGGAGGTTGCAGTGAGCCAAGATCATGCCATTGCACTCCAGCCTGGGCAACAAGAGCAAAACGCCATCTCAAAAAAAAAAAGAGGGGGGCGGGTAGGGGGGAGAGGGGGAGGGAGGGAGGAAGGCAGGAAGAAAGGCAGGAAGGAAGGGAGGGAGGGAGGGAAGGGAGGGAAGGAAGGAATTTCTTTAGACATACTGGAATGTGAATGTCTGGGAAAATGACACTCCACCTAGAACTGGTGTTGAGTAATGGGGGAGAGGTGTGACAGTATCTTGTTTCTTCTGAAGCCTGTTATCCACCATTGGCCATCCTTTAGGGTGTTGGGAGCACTCAGAAGTGAGCAAGAATGGCCTTGGGGCTAATGACATGGATAGTACTAGGTCCATGCCCCAAGTTTAGGGACTTCACTCAAAGGAGCCCCCTCAGTCTACACTTGGAGCCATGGATTCTTACTTTTTATATAATGCGAATCGACTTGAAGATCTGGTTTCCTATCCCTGAGCAGACCAGATTCAATCAATTAGGAGTTACTCTGCCTCCTTCACTTTAAAAATCCAAACATCTTTTAAGAAATGATGGTGTTAGGCACAGAAAGGCAAATATCACATGCTCTTACTCATGGGGGATCTGGAAAAATGGACCTCGTGGAACTAGAGAGCAGAACAGTAGTTACTAGGGGCTGGGAAGGGGGCGGGGATAAAGATAGGTTGGTTAATGGGTACAAACACAGATAGGAGTCAGTTCTAGTGTTCCATTGCACAGTAGGGTGACTGTAGTTAACACTTTATATTTCACAAGAACTAGAAGATTTGAAATATTCCTAACATAAAGAAATGATCAATATTTGAGGCGATGGTTGTCTTAAATACCTTAATTTGATCACTACACATTGTATGCATGTATCAAAGTATCACATGCACCCCATCAATATGTACAGTTATGTGTCAGTAAAAATATGTTAATGATGGTGTTAATTTGATCATGGTGTAGAGCAGAGATATATGGTTGTTTCTAGGGAAAATACAGAATGTATACTTCAATGTGATAAATTCTCAGTTATGAAAGTGTTACTGTCATCCTCTTATTTTGCAGATTTGTTTGGGTATAACTGGTATCTGGGAAAAAATTAAAACTAGGTTTTAGATGGTTTTACAGAAGTTAATCAAAAGCTGTTTATGTGTTGTGTCAGAAATGTGCTGAATTGCAGTGGCTTTGCCACTGATAACGTGTGTGTGTGTGTGTGTGTGTGTGTGTGTGTTTATTACATGATCTACACAGATTTTCTTAAGTAGTTTATTCATAATTGTCATGTGCTGTGCACATAAACCCTGTTAGTTATAGAGAGAAGCTAAAATGCAAGTACAACATTAACATGTCTTTTATTTTTCCATTTTTCACTCCCAGGTAATTTAGCCCAAGCTGAAGCAGTTGGAAGAGAGGCACTGGAATTAATACCTAATGATCACTCTCTCATGTTCTCGTTGGCAAACGTGCTGGGGAAATCCCAGAAATACAAGGTGCGTAAACCACAGGCTGTGAGTTCTTGCAGTTAGTGCCAGCATCTGACAGAAGACGTAAGTGTTACTTCTGCCCAGTTAAATTAGGAATCAGGCCAAAACAGTGGCAGTGGTGCACCAATGTGGCTTGGCCAGTTTGTTTCCTGGAAAAGTTGCTTCAAAGACAGCGGTGTGGGGCCAAACCCAGTGTCCTTTCTCATCAGAATTAACCACTGTTGTTCACACGTGGAGAGAGGAAGAGAAGCCCAAGGAAGGGGTGGGAGCAGGCAGGGAGTTGTGGAATGGTTGGCCTCAGAGGCCGGGCAGGCTGGTGCCGGAGGAGGACTCAGGGCAGCCACAGTGCATCCCCGGAGGTGCCCCTGCCCCAGCCCCGCCCTAGCACAACAGGGTTTGACTCTGTCACTTGCACATGGGCTGGAGCTCTAGGTTTTATCTGCAGGTTCCATCTTCTGCACAAAAGAATAACCAGCCCATGGAGGATGCATGACTGGTTCTTGCTGCTTCCAGGTTTTTCTTTATCTGAGTTATATAGGCCACCAGCAAGGCCCAGAGTTTTCTGCCCAACAAAAACCACAAGATACTAAATCTTTGCTCCAGTTGGCAGCCAGGGTGGAGCAGGAATAGGCTATGCATAACTCCCTGTGTGTTGAAGGGGACTGGTTGTAAACTTTAATTTTGTCTATCAGAATCACTGAGGGAGCTTGTTAAAGTAGAGATGCCCAGATTCTCCCCAGAAGGGATTGGCTGCGTGGGTTAGGTCAGGTCAGGGAATATGCATTTTTTTGTTGTTTTTTTATTTTTTTTGTTTTTTTTTTGAGACGGAGTCTCGCTCTTTCGCCCAGGCTGGAGTGCAGTGGCGCTATCTCGGCTCACTGCAAGCTCCGCCTCCCGGGTTCACGCCATTCTTCTGCTTCAGCCTCCCGAGTAGCTGGGACTATAGGCGCCCGCCACCACGCCCGGCTAATGTTTTGTATTTTTAGTAGAGATGGGGTTTCACCGTGTTAGCCAGGATGGTCTTGATCTCCTGACCTTGTGATCCACCCACCTCGGCTTCCCAAAGTGCCGAGATTACAGGCATGAGCCACCACGCCCAGCTGGAATATGCATTTTTAGCTGGCATCCTGGGTGTTAAACACAGATATCACAGAAGCAGTGCCTTAGTCGTTTCTTAAGAGAAATACCTTTATTTCAGAATCAGGGGCTATATCTTATTTCAATCACTCAGCCTATGTATAAGACCTAAAGGCAGCAACTAGCTAATATCTGTCCAGTGTTATTCACTTCTCTTTTTCTGTTTATTACATGTCATTATCAGTATAATTTTCAATAACAATGGTAAGATAATTTCATGCATATCTCTAGTTTTATAATGTTGGGGAGTTGAATAGCTTCACTATGCATTTTTTAAATTTCTAGATTTTACTCCAGAAATAGCTTTTTGAAGAGGGTTTAGTTTTAGTTTTTATGAATCTACTTGTGTAGCAGGGGAAGGAGGTGGGGTTTACAGGTTTCCCTTCTAATGACCTTTCCAGCCATCTGTCAGCCTGGGACAGGTCCCAAGTCTCAGTTCTCCTCCAGTGACCCAGCTACAGCGAGTCTTCTTGAAGACTTGGCTTATATAATCGTTGTATTGATTTTTCTGTCATCCCACAGTCTGTAAACTGCTGGAACTTCTATTAAGGGGACAGAACCCAGAGTTCATTTGGCTTCCAGTTCACGTTGTTCTTCCTCCCCCACCCCCAAGTGAAGTAGAAAATACTCTGTAAAGCAGAATGGAGAAATCAGCCTCCTCTTTCTCTACACATTTTGCGTTTTAATTATCAAGGCCAAAGCACTGGGCCTAACTTAAGGAAACAGAAGGTGAAATCTGAAACACAGAACTCACGATGAGATCTTCAGGAGCTACCAAGTTGGGGGACATGATGTGACTTCCTGAGCCATGGCATCAGCCACCAAGCAAGCATTCCATGTATTTTTTTCGTTAAGAGTTTGAATTTTAAGCAACTGTTTAGGTTTTCCTCTTCTAATGCAAAAATGATACCGGTTGCTAATGGTCAGCTGCATCCCTGGCACTGCTTGTTTCAGGATGTAGTGAGGGGACGTGTTTCCTCGCAGAGCACTGGGTAGGATGTCCCAGAGAAGAGGGGATGTGGTGAGTTGCAGGGCTGGGTGAACAGACCCTCCAGCCCAGCTATCTTGATGGCAGGGCAGGTGTCTGCTCCCTGACAACTCACTTTTTACCCAAGCACTTGCTGTTTTATTTATCATGCACTTGGTAAATCTCCTCAGAGAGCCTGGAGGCTTCTTGAGGTTGGAGCCGAGTCTTTGGTCCCAGTTTTGTATCTCCATTGCTGTCGGGCAGTTACGAAGCACCCAGTTAAGTAGTTGTGAAATGATCAAATGCGTCTCTCATTTGGCCCTGAAACGTTCAGGCTTCCAGAACCTATTTTGAGATGTTGATATGCAGAGTGAGTGTTCTCTTATATCTGCGTGGCTCTAAGCACCTTTTTATTCTATCTGAGCAGCCCTTCTTAAAACCTAACAGCAGTCACTTAGCCTCTCTGGGTCTCAGTTTGTTCATCTATAAAATGGAGATAGTTATCTGCCCAACCTCTTGACAAGGTGATACAAAAAAATGCACAACAACATAATTTGCAACTATCAAATGGTTAATATGTATATGTATATATGTATGGGTGTGTGTGTGTGTGTGTGTATATATATATATATTTAGTGAGCATTCAATCATTCAGTGAATCTCTAGGGATCATTAAAATGTATTAAAATTTATATTACTTCTTGCCATTTAATTTCCAGTTTCAAGCTAATGTGGTAAAGCAAAAATACAAAAGTAATGTTTTTCAGTGCTTAAATCATGGCTTCCTGTGCTGATTTCTTTTTCTGTAGTGCTAATTCCAATGGCCCTGTAGCTTAAGTGCAGGTTATGTTGATAGAGTCAGTTTCCTAAGCTCCAGACATTTATGTCACACCTTTATGATTTTTTTTTGTCACATCTAGATATTTCCTTATTTACTTGACATTTTTATTTAAATAGATTTTTAACACGAATATATTTAAAGGAGAAACAACGCATCATTACTGTAAATACAGGGTAACTGAAAATGAAATAATCATACTAAATCCCAGCTAGATACTATTGCTGGCCAAGGCTCTGAGCTCTCTTAGCTTCAAGGAGAGATTGGCCGGTATGTTAGAGGGTGGGGCCCACACACCACCACCAAGTGCAGACTTCAGCCCCAATGCAATCAGAAAGAAGGAGGGAGAATAGAGAATAACTCTCTTCCTGTGTGATTCACGGTTTCAACTTCACATCAGATCTCCCATGTTACCCTTCCTATTCTAGCGGAGGCACAGTGGCCCCTGTGCCCCAGAGCACTCTTGGGTGGCTGCTGTGGCTGAAATGACCTCCGCCCACCCAGGCTTCCTCGCCTAGACATAGAGACTAGCGCTTGTTCCTACCTAGAGACACAATTTGCAAGGCTTTCTCAGTCCTACACCTTTGTTAAATACATTTTGTCTAATATGCTTCAGAACATAATACCTTATTTTTCCCCTTTCTGTTCAGAAAAAAAATATCCCCAACTCTAAATGTGAGTTTATTGGTTCATTGGCATTAAATTGGCTCATTGCCTGGGTCTTTAGTCATCCAGAGACCTCCACAGAAGATCAGTTTATAAACAGTTCACTGCTTTCCTGAATGAGGCCATTAGAAGGCTGATTTAATAGATGAACATTTCATGGGCTTTGAATACTCACAGATGCTGCGTTCTAAAGAGGCCCCTCCAACCCCACTCCCAGGCCCAGGTACAGGCCCAGGGGCTGCCCCCGTGACTTGGATAGAGCCAGGCCGACCCACCCACACCTCCTCTCAAACCATCTCTTCCTCCTGACACCCCTTCTTTTGTCCACATGCTGTCGTGTTTTTGTTGCCCTGGCTTGGAAATCTTGACTCATTTTTCCTCCTTTGTCCCCCTGGCCCAGTGCTCTCTGCCTGTTATTCCTCATCCCTGTTCCTTCACACCGGCCTCCTCCTCACCCTGCAAAGTTTGGGTCCAGCCCTTGCTGACAGCAGTGGCCCTCTAACAAGGTGTCAGATCTGAGCCCTTCCCTGTCTTCAGCACCACTGTGTCCCCCACATTGCTGACTCCTCAATGTCCTGAATGATGTTCGTCCTCACAGGCATCTGAGAACTCAGCTGAATGAATAAATGAATTTAGCAACACTAGAAAACTCCTAACTTTTTATCCCTAAGCCATTTCTCTCTAGTTAACACTACTTCATTTACAGGTTGGGAAGCATTTTTAAGTAGATGTGGTTCCCTGGCCTTCGTATGTCTCAAGTTTTAGGTTTTAAATGGAAATGTTTGAAAATCATCAGAAACAGCCCAGAGACTCAGAAACCACTGCAAAACTACACAACCCATTTGACTTTTTTTCTGCAGCCTTCCTGATACGGCCGGAGTCTTGACCCTCTTGGAAGGAGTTTCAGCCCCTGAAACTTGGAATGTAGACACTACACTGACTTTGAACTGACATCCCATATGTTGTCCTGATGTCTTTCTTAAGTCCCTCTTGGATGACATTTCTAAAATATAAATGTTTCTCTGCCAGCTCTGTCCGAAAGGTCATGGTTTTGGAGATGGTCCCCCACATTCTCAGCCAATTTCTCAGGGGTACCACAGGCCATACAGGGCAAAGGAACTGGTGGTCTTGCACATTATAAAATGCACAGTCCCAGATATGGGAAGCCCACCTGGAAAAAATTCATGTATGACCCAGGTAGAAGGCACAAAAACTATGCCCACACCAACAAATTTGTTTGGTTAAGCTCAATGTGTGATACCGATTTTTTTTTTTTTTTTTTGAGACAGAGTCTTGCTCTCTTGCCCAGGCTGGAGTGCAGTGGCGCAGTCTCGGCTCACCACGACCTCCTCCTCTTGGATTGGAGCAATTCTCCTGCCTCAGCCTCCCAAGTAGCTGGGATTACAGGCACGTACCACCACACCCGGCTGATTTTTGTATTTTTAGTAGAGATGGGTTTTCACCATGTTGGCCAGGCTGGTCTCGAACTCCTGACTTCAAGTGATCTGCCCACCTTGGCTTCCCAAAGTGCTGGGATTACAGGCATGAGCCACCATGCCCAGCATGTGATACTGATGAAAGCATGCTCCCCTTAAGGATTGTGAAGGTGGATGGAGTGAACAGCGCCCCCAGGGCACATGTCAATAAAAACAGGTTAGGTGTCTTTATTTCTCAGCATTATGGTAGAAGGGACCAGCCAGCCATCAGTTTCTAGCAGTGATCAGGGTAGGAAGACACTTTGCCCTGCCTCTTAGGGGCCAGGTTGGAAGTGAGTATGACTTGGAAGAAATGCAAGGCTGTACAAGAATCAATTCACACCCATCAGGGGCATTTGGTGATGGTCATGTGCAGTACTGTGACAATGTAGTTGACAGGTGGCCATTCCTTCCTCTTTTCTGCGCATTCTTTCCAGATGGATGGGGCTGCTTCTGGGCGGCCCAGAGTGTTGTAGGTTCTTGGGGGAGAGGAAATGGGCCTCAACTGCTACCCCAAGAGCTCTGGAAATGGCATTGGCATGGGTGTGCTCCACGGCTCAGCCTTCTCCTGTTCCGTGGGCCTCCTGTCGTCATCACGCACCCTGACCTGGGCGACTTGCATAACATTACAGAAGTCCAACCACTGCAGGGAGGCAGGTGGTGGCACTCACGAACATGTTCATCCCCTCTCTGCGGCCACCACTCCCTCCCACTGCCCCTTGTCAGCCTCTCTTTGGCAGAGCGTGGCCCCGCTGGGCCTTCCGAGTGTTTCTGGAGGAATGCATTGATACAAAAGGAGGAGGTTAAAAGTTTGAAAACCGTAGGTGATAAAACTGGGAACTGCTTTTGCTTCATGTACAATAAATATCTTCCTTTTTATGTTTCTCATTTTTTAGGAATCTGAAGCTTTATTCCTCAAGGCAATTAAAGCAAATCCAAATGCTGCAAGTTACCATGGTAATTTGGGTAAGAAAAGTGTTCAACTTGAATCGTGTTGAAATTTTGTTACTTTAATGAAGTGGGTGCATGTCTATAAAATTAATGTTGGGAGAGTAGTTTTTTCAAAGCTAGCCTGGCTTTAAAATGTGGTTCTGTTATTGCATTAAAAAGATAGCAAAGTGATAGCCACACTTACAAATCTCAACTGCATGACCAGAACAGCCCCAAAGTTTGCCCACTCTATCACCTTCTCATGATGAAACTCAGATTGTCCTTCTTTGTGTTAAGCTGAGAAGGGTGAGATTGGATCAAGAGAATGAGGCTGTGGTTGCGAAGAGTTCTCCTAGTAAATTAATCGTAGGTACTTTGGAAGCTTGCCATTGAACTTACCTCCTTTTCCTTCCTTCTTACAGAGTAGACCTTCCCCTTCCAGCCTGGTCTTCTGCTTTATATCCTCTTATGCCTTGGCTAAAATGCATTTATAATCATTTATTCCTTAGAATTCATTTCTTGCATTTGTACGTCTCCATAGTTAAGATGTTTAGAGCATAGCATGTTGATGTTTAGAATGCTCACAGAAATGTTTTTTCACCAAAGCTGTTCTCTACCAACTCTGAAGCTTCTCTTCACAAAAGCCAAAAAGCATCCACAGATGCTCTTCTGCCCATACAGAAAGTTAATTTTACTAACAAAATCACTGTCATGATCAGAGGCTAATCATCCTAATGATTAGGTTTACTGTAACTATCATTTTAGGGTCAGCTCTTGATATCAGAGGCCTTTTTTCCAAATGGACCCAAACAAACTATTACTTCCCCAAATGATGTAAGGAAATATTTAAAATAAACAGCTGAACTTCTGCATAGTCAGGGCTCTGGGCAGTGCCTAGCATCCATCACCCCCACCTCCCATACCCAGCCTTGCTTCCTGGAAATTTCATGGCAGCACTAAGACATTGCATGTACTCTTCTTTTTGCTTCTTTATGTAATAATGTTACTATAGGCAGATGTATCTTATCTAGTGCTATGAAGAACCCTGGGAGTAACTGGCAGGACATGGATAATCATCAGGGAGTGTGATTACAATAAATAGAGTTTTCAGTACAAACAATATTGTTTCATACAATTGACTTTTGAAAACTGTTTGCATAGGATCTGTAATATTTCTTTGTCCAAGAGGGTAGGAATACGGCACGTTACTCAGAAGCATTCCCAGTGAAATTTATCTCCTGCTATTTCAGCTGTGCTTTATCATCGTTGGGGACATCTAGACTTGGCCAAGAAACACTACGAAATCTCCTTGCAGCTTGACCCCACGGCATCAGGAACTAAGGAGAATTACGGTCTGCTAAGAAGAAAGCTAGAACTAATGCAAAAGAAAGATGTCTGATCCTTTTTCCTTCATGTTTTGAGTTTGAGTGTGTGTGTGCATGAGGCATATCATTAATAGTATGTGGTTACGTTTAACCATTTAAAAGTCTTAGACATGTTATTTTACTGATTTTTTTCTATGAAAACAAAGACATGCAAAAAGATTATAGCACCAGCAATATACTCTTGAATGCTTGATATGATTTTTCATTGAAATTGTATTTTTTCAGACAACTCAAATGTAATTCTAAAATTCCAAAAATGTCTTTTTTAATTAAACAGGAAAAGAGAAAAAATTATCTTGAGCAACTTTTAGTAGAATTGAGCTTACATTTGGGATCTGAGCCTTGTCGTGTATGGACTAGCACTATTAAACTTCAATTATGACCAAGAAAGGATACACTGGCCCCTACAATTTGTATAAATATTGAACATGTCTATATATTAGCATTTTTATTTAATGACAAAGGAAATTAAGTTTTTTTATCTCTTTTTTTTTAAACAATATACTGTGAACTTTGTAAGGAAATATTTATTTGTATTTTTATGTTTTGAATAGGGCAAATAATCGAATGAGGAATGGAAGTTTTAACATAGTATATCTATATGCTTTTCCCCATAGGAAGAAATTGACTCTTGCAGTTTTTGGATGCTCTGACTTGTGCAATTTCAATACATAGGAGATTATGTAATGTAGTATTTTACATAAACGGTTATTATCAATTGAAAGTTCAAGCCATGCTTTAGGCAAGAGCAGGCAGCCTCACATCTTTATTTTTGTTACATCCAAGGTGAAGAGGGCAACACATCTGTGTAAGCTGCTTTTTATTGTGTTTAACTGAAAAGCCGTTTTCCATTTTGCTTAATGTAACTACAGACATCCAGAAAATGCAAAATTTTCTCTGAAATGGAGCCACATTCAGGGAGTTCGTGATATTTTTAAGAATTGAGTTGTTCCTGCTGTTTTTTATTTGATCCAAACAATGTTTTGTTTTGTTCTTCTCTGTAGGCTGTTGACCTAATGATTTATGCAATCTCTGTAATTTCTTATGCAGTAAAATTACTACACAAACTAGCATGAAAATGTCATATTGCCTTCTTAATCAATTATTTTCAAGTAGTGAACTTTGTAGCCTCCTTTACCTTAAAATGAAATCAGAGTGACCAAATCATCTTTTATGTGGCTTCTGTGTGACTTGGGGACCATTTCATAGAATGGCACTACAGTGTTTTCCAAGTTCAGAGAACAGAGTGAGTAGATCCACACTGAGAGGAATGTGATTCTCTGGACTCACTTGTTGGGGGCAGGTCTGTGTAGTGTTTCAGTCAGTGATTGTAACTTCTGGTGTTTGAAATGTATCAAGAAATAAAGTGCTGTGTTTAAAATATTTCTTTTTTTTTTTTTGAGATGGATTCTTGCTCTGTCTCCCAGGCTGGAGTGCAGTGGCACCATCTCAGCTCACTGCAACCTCCGCCTCCCAGGTTCAAGCGATCCTCCTGCCTCAGCCTCCCGAGTAGCTGGGATTACAGGCGTGCACCAACATGCCTGGCTAATTTTTGTATTTTTAGTAGAGACGGGGTTTCACCACGTTGGTCGGGCTGGTCTCGAACTCCTGACCTCAAGTGATTCACCCACTTCGTCTTCCCAAAGTGCTGGGATTACAGGTATAAGCCAACATACCCAGCCTTCAAATATTTCTCAAATGGTCCCAAAACAACAGTAGTAATTTATAGCTCTCTTTAGTGGCTAAGACCATCTTCCTCTTATTTATGTTCCTATAGTGCTTCACTTGTCATACAATAGATGCATTATATGCTTTGTTGATTTTTTTTAAAGCAAACTTCGTTTTTTGAAACAGTACTTGTCTATTGAGAGTAATCAAAAAATGATGTTTCTTACAAAAGCCCCTTCAGGATCCTTCTTTTTTCCTACCGATTCTAAGACTAGTGCCAAATCAAGTTGTGCAAATCTGGACCCCCGCCTACCGACAAATTCCCTCAGCCTTCACTGCTTCGGCTTCCAGCATTTCCATCGTAGCTGTTCTCTTCCCAGAGAACACAGTGATTAATTTGATTGATATTTCAGGAAGTCTTTGATCTGTGCAGATTTTGGAAGCATAACACACTGGCTCCCTTTTCTTCTTTTTCCATCTTAAGGCAGCCACCCTCTTTGTTTCTTCGGTTTCCTTTCAAACAAGACTGAAGTGGAAGGCCGCCTCGCAGTTCTTCTCTTATTTGGAGTCTTTTACTATTTTAATGTTTTTATTGCTAATGACAGTTGGGAGGCAGGTGTCAAAACAAACATGGGGAAGTCACAAGTTTGAGAAATCTCATCATCCTTCTCTTCCTTGATAGTGAACATCAACAAATCTGGAAAGAGGCTTGGAGCTGGGTGTTAGTTTGTTGGGTGGTTTAACATATGTAGCACATGTGAAAATGCAGCACTTCTTCCCTGTTCTTGTTTGGATTTTTACAAATTTAAATGCAGGCTTAACATTTGTTTCTCTCCGAGTTCATCCTGTCAGACGTAGCCTACAGGCCTTGACAGGACCCCTTGAGGTTCTCATTCTGTCACATTGCTTACAGATGTTCTTTCTTCTTTTTTTTTTTTCTTTTTCTTTTTCTTTTTTTTTTTTTTTTTTTTTTTTTTTTTTTTTTGAGACAGGGTCTCACTCTGTCACCCAGGCTGGAGTGCAGTGGTGTGATCTTGGCTCACTGCAACCTCTGCCTCCCGGGTTCAAGTGATTCTCCCACCTCGGCCTGCTGAGTAGCTGGGACTACAGGCACGCACCACCATGCCTGGATAATTTTTATATTTTTTGTAGAGACGGGTTTTGCCACATTGCCCAGGCTGGTCTTGAACTCCTGGGCTCAACTGACCCACCTGCCCTGGTCTCACAGTGCTGGGATTACAGGCGTGAGCCACTGTGCCAGGCCATTCTTCACATTTTATTTCAAATTATTGACAAAATATCGGAACAGAAGACTGAGCCCTCCACCAAAGCACTGGACATCTATGTCCATATTCACACCCAACCAGCCTGGACTTTGGGGTGAGAAAACCCAGACTTGGACCTGGGGCTCTCCCACTGCAGTATGATACGTAAGGCATTGAGCATTGCTCAGGCGCCAGTTTCCCATCTGTATGGTGGTGATAAGAAGATCCCTCATAGCCATAACGTAGGGAGCCCAGTAGACCCTCCATAGGTGATAGCTTGGACTTTTGAAAGAGGGGCTCTGTTGGGAGTACACAGATCCGGCCTTAGATACCTTTATTCCCCATTCACTCAACACATACTAAGTGCTATGTACCAGATACTTTCTTAGGCTGTCTGAATACTAAGGTGGGTGGAAGAGGACACGGTCTCTTGCCCTCAGCAGTGGACAGTCCAGTGAGAGAGAACAATGATCAAAGAGTCACATGAATAGTAGCTGAGGAGGGAGGCCTGCTCTAACCTGGAGAGTCAAGAAAGTGCTCCCTGGGAAGGTGGCTTCCGGATGGAGATTGACAGGCAGAGGGGAGGAAGATCACTCCAGGCTGGCTGTTCTCAACCAGGGGAGTTGTCGCCCTTGGGGGCGGGGGGCATTTGGCAAGGCCTGGGGATATTTTTGATTGTTAAAACTGATTGGAAAGTGATAGGGGAGAGAGAGGCTGCTGCTGTACATGCAATATGCACAGGACAACCCCCTACAAAAATCAACTGGCCTAAAACATCAGTAGTCCCAAGGCTGAGAAAACGTGGACCACACAGAAGCAACAGCATCTGCAAAGGCCCTGCTGTGGGAAAGCTGAAGTCTGAGGAGGCCGGGGAGGGTGCTTGAGAAGGCTGGCCTTGGTGATGAGCCAGCTCATACAGGGTTCACAGACCACGTGGTGCTTACCTTAAACTGGGGGAGAATCCAAAGCAGGTCAGTGACATGATCCAAGTTAGTGAGGTTTTGACAAGGTCACTTGGCTGCTGGTGAGAAGAGAATTGGAGAGAGGCTAAGGATATAAGCAGAGAAGCCAAGAGACCATCCCAGGTGTCAGCGTCGAAATGAAGGTGGCTCTATGCAGCCAGGTGGCAGTGGGGCTGGAGAAATGTGGACAGTTTAGAATAATGATAAGGAGTCAATCAACTAGTCATGGGCAGGAGGTGGGTGGTGGGGGAATGATGAGGCACTAAATAAAATTCGGCGCAGAAGCCACTGAGGGAGAAGCTGGCCTTAAACTGGAGAGAGAAAGTTCTTGAGAAGAAACAAGATAGGGCCCCAAATCAGGTAGAGTTTGGCCCTACAAAAGAGGAAATAAGGCTCCTGTATGTATGTTAAGAGGTCCAGATGGGAACAGATGTAGGCATCTCTGCACATTCATACAGTTGGCTAAGCCCCAGTTGCAGCATTCAGTGATCATATTACAAGAAGTTCCACCTGACTCTCAACTTCTTCATATAACAAAAAAGGCCGGTGCAGTAGCTCATGCCTGTAATCCCAGCACTTTGTGAGGCCAAAGCGGGTGGATCACCTGAAGTCAGGAGTTCCAGACCAGCCTGACCAATACGGTAAAAATACAAAAATTAGCCGGGCCTGGTGGCGTGCACTTGTAGCTCCAGTTACTCGAGAGGCTGAGACAGGAGAACTGCTTGAACCCAGGAGGCAGAGGTTGCAGTGAGCCGAGATCATGCCACTGCACTCCAGCCTGGGTGACAGAGAAAGACTCTGTCTCAAAAAAAAAAAAAATTTAAAAAAAAAGCAGGTAATGTCTAATTTGCAAGGTTGTTGTGAAGGTTCAAGTTAATATAATAAAATGTCTACAGCTGTCCTGTCCAGTAAGGTAGCCACTCACCACATGTGGCTAGTGAGCACTACACACATGGCCAGTTCACGTCAAGATGTGCTATAAATGTAAAATACATGCTGGATTTTGAAGACCTGGCATGAAAGATTAATGTGAGATCTCAATAAAGTTTATTTTGATTACATGTTGAAATATTTAGATATACTGGGTTAAATAAAACATTAAAATTATTTTCCCCTTTTTTTAACTTTTTAATGTGGCTACCAAATTTAAAATTACATCTATGGCTTGCTTTGGAGCTCACTTGATATTTCCAATGGGTAGCACTGATCTAGAGTACAGTAGGAGCTGGGTATACAGTACCTACCTCGCAATCTAATTTGTGTTTTTAAAAAGAATATTTATTGCATCTAATTATTGCAATCTAATTAATGTTTTCATTCTTGGACTCCTACAAGGTCTATATTTCTCATCTTTGTCCCTAAAGCTTTCCTAAGTGGACCAGTCCGATGCCCTTTGGAAAACTGGATTCCGCAGGCCTATCGTGATTATGTGATTAGCAAACAGCCATAGCTGATGAGGAAGACTCTTCCTTATAGACTAATTATAGCTAATACATGATGAAAGAATAGGAATTAGGAAATCATCCTTTTTTTTTTCTGGTCCCCAAGGAACCAATTGATTCAAACAGAGATCAGCAATAAATAAAATTCATTGATGGGAAACTGCACTGGAGGGACCAGGCTGTCACCAGCCGAACCCACTGACCAATTTCTTTTTTTTATTTTTTATTTTAAGACAGAGTCTTGCTCTGTCCCACAGGCTGGAGTGCAATGACGCAATCTCTGCTCACTGCAACCTCCGCCTCCTGGGTTCAAGCAATTCTCCTGCCTCAGCCTCCTAAATAGCTGGGATTACAGGCACGCACCACCATGCCCGGCTAATTTTTGTATTTTTAGTAGAGATGGGTTTTCACCATGTTGGCCAAGCTGGTCTTGAACTCCTGACCTCAAGTGATCTGACCACCTCGGTTCCCAAAGCGCTGGGATTACAGGCGTGAGCCACTGTGCCCAGCCCCACTGACCAATTTCACAATCATTAAGAGTGGGACACCCAGATGTGTGTCTCCCACTGTGATGCTGCATACAGTACATTGAGCCTCCCAGGATGTATCCTTGCCAAAAACAAAAACAAAAAAGGCAGTTCCACCTGAATCTAACCAAAATCTGCCTTTTTCGATGCCTAATGTTAAGAAAAAAAAATGCAAAATGACATTTTTGAGACCGTAAGTAGTAAATTTGTCATGATAATGCTATTATGATTACATAGAATATGTGTATTTTTTAAGATAGAAATACATACTAAGTCTGTAGAGGTAAAATGATAGGAGGTCTGGGATTTGCAATAATTAAAAAGGAAGGGAAAGGAGGGAGGAGAGGAGAGGGAGGGAAAGAAAGAAGAATGGATGGATCTCTGCTTATCTTTCCTGACACCATTCTTGCAAATGGTCCCTTTCATATTGTCCTGGGGCAAGTCATATTTTTGTCTTTTGGGTAAATCTTTTAAATATCTTTGTTAAATGGTGAACTTCCTGATTTTATTACTTGTTTTAGGTGCCTGCCCATCTTTTCCCTCCCTGGAATCACAATCCAAATTGCATTTTTGAGAGCTGAGAGCTTCCCTATCCTCTCGAGATATTGACTTAGCTTCTGGAAACGTGCCTTCCTGAAGATTTGGTTCAAGTTAATTGCACCTGCACAGCCATTTCTGCTTCAGCTTTCACAAATTGACTATATAACCACTTTCTCCCCCAGTTGCTATTATTTTTCACTTTATCAACACACTTCCAATTGTTGATTAGAAATAGTTTGTGCAGTGGCTCACACCTGTAATCCCAGCACTTTGGGAGGCCGAGGCAGGTGGATAACCTGAGGTCAGGAGTTCGAGACCAGCCTGGCCTACATGGCAAAACCCCATCTCTACTAAAAATACAAAAATTAGCCAGTCCTGGTGGCTCAAGCCTGTAATCCCAGCTACTTGGGAGGCTGAGGCAGGAGAATCGCTTGAACCCGGGAGGCAGAGGTTGCAGTGAGCGGAGATTGTGCCACTCCATTCCAGCCTGGACCACAGAGTGAGACTCCATCTCAAAAAAAAAAAAAAAGTTTGTTCCAGTTATTAATCCCAAAACTTAGTGGCTTAAAATAACAGTTTAATTTGCTTATTGTGATAGTTTTGTTTTTTGAGCAGAGTCTCACTTTTTGGCCCAGGCTGGAATGCAGTGGTGTGATCTTGGCTCACTGCAACTTCTGCCTCCTGGGTTCAAGCGATTCTTCTGCCTCAGCCTCCCTAGTAGCGGGGATTACAGGAGCATGCCACCATGCGTGGCTAATTTTTGTATTTTTAGTATGGGTGGGGTTTTGCCACATTGCCCAGGCTGGTCTCAAATTCCTGACCTCAGGTGATCCACCCACCTCGGCCTCCCAAAGTGCTGGGAGTACAGGCATGAGCCACTTCACCTGGCCTGTGATGGTTCATTTTATATGTCAACTTGACTAGGTAGGTCATGGGGTGCCCAGATATG
Source organism: Pan troglodytes (assembly GCF_028858775.2). NCBI lineage: Eukaryota > Metazoa > Chordata > Mammalia > Primates > Hominidae > Pan > Pan troglodytes. The sequence continues at coordinate 106,209,060 of NC_072412.2, read as the reverse complement.
TGGTCAACTATCGTTATCCTGATTAATACACTCATGCATCTGCAAGCTGGGCTGGATTCATCCCCAATAGGTCCTCTCTTGCTCCATGCCACGTGAGCTGGGGTGGCACAAAGACTGGGGCCTAGAATGAATCATCTGTGGTCTTGGTCACCCACGTCTGGCAGTTTGTGCTATTGGCTGTGAGCTCATCTGGAGCCGAGACCTGGAATGCCAACACATGGCCTCTCCATGTGGCTGCTTAGGCTTCCTCACAGCATGGTGGCTGAGTTCCAAGAGAGTCAAGCAGAAGCTATGTCACCTTTTCTGACCTAGCTTTGGCAGTCACAAAGTGTCTCCTGCCATCATCATAGGTCCATTCAGATTCAAGAGGAGGGAACGCAGACCTCACTTCTCCATGGGAGGCATGTCAACATCATGTTGTAAAAAGAGCACATGGAATGGGAAATTTTGTGATGGCATCTTAGAAACCCAATTTCCCCCATAGACCTACATAGCGTCTACCTTCCTCTTCTAGATTATTCTTGGGAAATTAAAACATCAGCATGTCGAGTCAGAGTCTTAACAGAGGCTCTGCCAAAGACGACATCCAGCAGGTATTCACAACACTGGAGCATCCCTCCAGGCACTCTATGTTGCATTGGTGCCAATTTGGGGATTTGTATTTTGAGACATATCACTCATTTCCCCCACTCAACCACGCAGACAGTACTGACCTCCTGCAATAACATCACAGATCTCCATTTCTCTCTTCATCCTCTTCCAGTTGGCTTCTACCTTTAGGGTCATGCACTTCCACACAGGTGCCTATCTTTTGGATTAATGAGCCTCCCTGCCTCAGCAGTCTCTTTAAAACAGGGTATAGCTTTTCAAAGCCAAAGTCCATCCTGACTCACATTCTACCACATGCTGGGTTGATGACACCAGAGGCAGGGATTAGAGTGATACTTCTACAAGCCAAGGAACACCAGGGGCCACCAAAAGCTGGAAGAGACAAGGAAGAATTCTCCCTTAGAGGCTTCCAGGTTAGCGTGGCCCCTGCCAATACCTCGATCTCAGATGTCCAGCCTGCAGAACTGCAAGAGAATGCATTTCTGTTGTTTGAAGCCACCCAGTCTGTGGGGCCTTGTTATGACAGCCCTAGGGAACTAATAGGGCAAGTCACTTAATCTTTCAGCACCTTGGCTTCCTTGTCTGTAAAATGGGGAATGTAACTTTTTCACAATTATTGAGATGTTTACATGAGAAAAGACATATAGAGTCCTGGACCAGAGCTTGGTATATCAAAATATTTGATAAATAACTGAAGGGGGGAAAACCCTTCACTTTTCCTATAATTAAATGACCCAGAAATAATTTCAGATTTATATATTTTTTTTCAGGGGGTAGACAGGATCTCGCTTTGTCACTCAGGCTGGAGTGCAGTGGTGCGATCTCAGCCCACTGCAGCCTCAACCTCCTGGGCTCAAGCAATCTTCTTGCCTCAGCCTCCTGAGTAGCTGGGACCACAGGCATGTGCCACCATGCTGGGTTAATTTTTTTTTTTTTTTTTTTTTTTTTTAGTAGAGACAAGTTCTCCCTATGTTGCCCAGGCTGGTCTTGAACTCCTGCTTCAGCCTCCCCTCAATGTGCTGGGATTATAGGCGTGAATCACCACACCTGGGCAATCACTTATTTTCTGACTAGTTCAAGTAGTTTTAATCAGTTACATTGTTTATCAAAACTGCCTGAGTGTCCTACATTTCTAATCATTTATTTTTAAATATGTGGCATTTCCCAAAGACCAATAAAGCTTTCTTCTTCCCACTTGTGATGTGTTCGAGAAAATGTTTTCTCTCTTGATTTAAATTCTACTTTTATCCATCTTGTAAAAACAATTTTGTCTCAGCAGTTAAATTTTGATAGCATTAATTATGATGGCTAGACTTGAGATTTGTCTCGAAGAATATCAGAACTGCTCATTTCTAGAACTTTCTGATAAAACATACAGATGATAGCTTTCACAGTACTGGCCTAGGAAACTGCAGACCTCGGCAAACAAGGTGACAGGGTAGAAAAAGCATGGGAACAGGTGTGTGAGAGCTGTGCTAGGGTTAACTTCACTGGCATGTGTCTTTTATTTTTAAGTTCCAGCAATCCAATTAGATACAAACAACTCCAATCCTTCCTTTAGTTACTTGGAACCTGGGATGAATCTGTTAATTACTCCATGCCTCAGTTGCTTCTGATAAAAATAATGGTAGTGACACAGGATTTTCTTCTCAGTCATTTTGCAAGATGCAACACCCCACCCAGGCCTCACTCAACCACACTACCTGCTGCAGGACACAGCCTGCCCACTCAGCCTGCCCAGGCCCGGTCAAGCTTATGCACTGATTCCCCAGTTCTTGTCTTACACCCAAGAAGAATGAGGATGCACTGACAGTCAAAGCATGAGCAAGGCAGGGTTACTGAATGATGAAATAGCTTTCATGGAGAAGGGACGCCGGGGTGGTGCCCCTACCCAAAGGTGGGAAAGTTCCCCTAATATGGCTGAGTCTGAGGCTTTTTATGAGCTCAGAATGGAGAAGGGGCAGGCTGTAGGTAATATTGGAAAAGGCAACATTTGATTAGTTAAAAGGCATAATTCAGAAAGAATCAATTGGGAAAGGATGGGCAAAAAGGAACAGAAGTTCTCACTCTGGGTTGCAGACTTCATCCAGGACCGGCAATCCGGTCTTTCAGCTTTCAGGCTGTTTTTGGCCTGAAGGTGGCATTTCACTGGGGACCTGCCCTACCTGCCTAGGCATTTGGCTGCCTCCTGTCACTATCAGTAGTTGTCCTTGCTTTGGTTAATTTCTCCTCTATGAAATAAGATTGGACTAACCCAGGAGTCTTCAAAAATACCTAGATGCTTTATCCTTTTTTAAAAAAACATGAACTCTTATAGAGAAGTCCACTGGAAGAAATTATAAAGGTGAGTTGCTTTGCATGCTTATGCAAATCCTCATCAAAATCTGTTGTGAAATACCATAATGTTTGAAATGCCAACACCCGCATGGAAATAAAGTATTTTGAAGGTTTCTAGTCCTGATATGGCCTGATCAGTTAAAAAGGTATCTCAGACTGAAAAAGTAAACTTCTGCCCCCTGTCATCCATCAGGCTGAGATAGCACAGATAACGACAGCAGCAGAGGGAGCGGGAAACACGTCCTCCAAGGACACACGGATGTCATATCAGGTCAAATCACCCCCGTCCTTGGGTGCTTGCTGCTTTCTTATTCACTGAGAGGCTTCCTTCTGGAAAAGCATTGACTATCAGAAGGTTTGCTGTTTGAAATCATCAGGACGGAACCATCTCAACTTACCCGGGGGATCCGAGTCTCCTTGAAACAAACAAGCAGCCTCTATTTCCAACCTGGGTGCAGAACTTCCCTTAAAGGGTTTCTGGGTGTGCCAGTCTGCATCTATATTAACTCTAGTCTCCAAGGACGTAGACCCCCAGACTCCAGACCTGATGTTGTTCTGTACTCACAGCTCTGTCTGCCTTGAACCTGTCAAAACACTCTTTCCTTTAAATTTCACCTACACGCCACCCCTCCCCTAAGTCTTCAAACTTTATCTTTGCTGAGGCATCCCAGGATTCCTCTGGCCTCAGTCGTCTCTCCTTGCAATGAGCCAATAAATCTGACTTTATCCAACTACAGTTTTGCACCTGGTGGTCTTTGATTGGGCCCAGACAGGCCACGTGCCAATCAAAGCAGAAGAAATTCTCCCTGGTCTTTACTATTTCATGCAAGAATAAGGATCAAATGGATCGTGTGTGTGAAAGTGCTTCACTGAGAGAACTACATGTATAGGATTACTTACTGGAACTAATAATTTTAACAAAGAGGTTCAAATATAAATGATAAGTCCTGATAATATACATTTCAGGGTATATCACCCAGCTTCCCCGTTTAAACCTCATGGTAAGAGAACAGGTTTTCGGCTCAGCTGCGTGTGAGTTCAAGCGGTTGCACGCTTATTTACAGTGTACCTTTGAGTGAGTTATTTTACCTCTCGGAGCCATTTCACAGGTAGAATGGGGATAATAATATCTGGTTCATACTATTGTTCAAAGGATGACACGAGAAGAGTCATGTCGTGCCTGGCATATGAGGCCCACTCAATATGCCTTCATTCCCCACATTGACCACTCAAAGAGAACCAAGCTACATTTCATTTTGTAATGTCTACATTTCTAGACACCAGATTAGCATTATTTCCTTTTAAAAGTTACTGTTTGAATAGCAGGGCAGTGACTTGATTGGCAGCAAGGTGATAGGGTTAGAGAGGCTGTGGCCTGCCTACAGCTCTTTCAATGTCATTAGCTTTGAGCATGGTGGATAGTATATTTGGCTGGTCAGATTACTTCTGAGAATTCTTATTCTCCTATTCATGATTGGGTATTTATTCAACAAAGCTAAGGAAATAACCTCATATAGTGCTTTCTTCCGGTCTTTGCTTGTTGTTCCTGAAATTACAGAAGATGGCAAGAATAGCATAAACCATCTCAACTGCAATTGCTTGGAAAATTTCATACACTTTTTAAAAAAGATACTGCATATCTTTTGTGGAGAAAAGGTCAGTGCCTTATTCACAAAAACCTGCCGGCAACCCACATCATCTTTAAAACATTAATTCTAGAAATACTGGGATTGAATTTAAAGTGAGCGAACTTAGCTTCATGAGGTTGGTTTTCTCTGCTCGTTAATTTGTCATGGAAATTGTTTAGCAGTGAGACCTGTTGTAACAAGTAAAATAATCACACAGAAAGAAATAATAATCCTGCTGTTTTCAAATTTAACAACTTTTTAGAGCCGGGTTTAGAAGTGGAAGTAAGGAATCCAATGGTTTGCAGAATATATACTATTTGCTATCTTTTGCACACACATTTTCTAAATTAGCCAACTAATCCTATGCTGAAATTTGAAAGTCTTGTTAAGTTCATACTGGTTTACACAGGGAAATGATCAGAAAGTAAACCTCACGGCATGAGGTGCTTGAAACATACACAGAAAGCATGAAGGTCTGTGCTCGTGAAACTGGGTTCAGTAGGGAGACAGTTACAGAAAGGAGAGGAAGGTGTTGAAACAGAGGCAAGAGCAAGAAACACAGTTTGCAGCGTGGGCAAACTTTCTGTAAAAGAAGATGTTAAGTATTTTAGGCTTTACAGGCCATATGGTCTCAGTGGCAGCTACTCAATGCTGCTGCTGTCCTGTGAAAGCAGTCACAGACAGTGTCAACAAACAAAATTCTATATACAGACACTGAAACTTAAATCTCATGAACTATTATGATTTTTTCCCCAAATATTTAAAAATGTAAAACTCATTATTAGTTTGAAGGCCATAGACAACCAGGTTGGATTTAGTCTGCAGGCTCTTTAGGCCCAAAGATGATTATTAAATGGTTTACTGAAATAATTTGGTAATATTTCAGTAGATTTTATGGTGTTATTCAGTTGGACTTCAAGCTCCTTATATAGCCCTCCTTTTGGTTGTTTACCTCACATTATAACTAGTTTCAAGAGACTTAGGGGATATCTTCCCCTCTATTGGACGTTACTTGCAATGCTGGAGGCACGCAGGAGAGAAACACCCAAAGGAGGCTGGCCTCGTTTGCATAATATTAAGTAGCAATGTATTTAGTTAAATAGGAATATAAATTAGACATCTATTACACCCGGGTCTGGAAAACAGAGCTCAGCAATTACCTGCTCTGATTTAGGCAAATACAAATGCCAAACTGTTTAATTCTGGTTAAAGACAGTTTGCTGGTTTAAATCCTTGTAGTTGATAAGGAAAATGTTTGCTGAGCTTTGAACAGGTGCTGATATGATTTGGGTCTGTGTCCCCACCTGAATCTCATGCTGAATTGTAATCCCGGGTGTCAGGGAAGGGCCTGGTGGGGAGTGATTGAATCATGGGGGCGGATTTCCCCCTGGCTGTTCTCGTGATAGTGAGTGAGTTCTCACAAGATCTGGCTGTTTAAAACTGTGTGGCACCTCCTCCTTTGCTCTCTCTTTCTCCTTCTCTGGCTGTTTAAGAATTTAAGATGTGACTCTTTCCTCTTCACCTTCTGCCATAATCGTAAGTTTCCTGAGGCTTCCCCAGCCATGCTTCCTGTACAGCCTGTGGAACTGTGAGTCAAACCTCTTTTCTTTATAAATTACCAAGTCTCAGGTAGCTCTTTATAGCAATGCAAGAACAGACTAATACAGGTGCATAGTGATTTGCTGACTGCATGACCCTAAGCCTAGAGGATGTGAGAGTTTGTAAAAAGGCAGAGCAAAGGGGCCAGAATGAGCAGCTGAACCCTTTGCAGTGAATGACTCAATTGTACCATTTGGACACAACCAAACAGACTTGGTGAGTCGACCCAGTTCCTAAAAGCTACCAGAGCAGTTGGCTTGCCAAAGGATCCTGAATAACTGACCAACCCTAAACTGACAAGCCCGGGACCTGCTTAGATTGACCAGTCTATTTCCTTGAGGCACTTTGTGAGTTTTATCTCTATGAGACCCAAGCTTTGCTGTGGAGCTGTCTTCACAGTGACAGCACCCTGGAGTGTGTCTATACACAAGAAAATCTTCACTTAGCACCCTCTGTCCACCTGCAGAATCTTAGACCCTACTCCTGGCTAGCTGAACCAGAATCTACATTTTTAAACAAGACCCTGGGTTGATTGACGTGCACGTTAAAGTTTGAGAAGCACCGAGGTACATCCTCAAAAGACGATGGTTTTCAAACTTGAACTGGCATCACTCATTAGAATGTCCATCTCTGGGCCCCACCCCCAGACTTGCTGACACTGAGTTGACCCCCAGAGTCAGGACACCTCCAGTGTGGCTGGAGATTGTGCATTTCTAAATACCCAGGTGCTGCCAATGTTGCTGGACTGGGACCACATTTCAAAAACTGCTCTTCAAACTGTGAGTTGTTTTCCAAGAAGTTAAACTGAAGGCTACATCCCACAGAGCCTATTCTATGTTAGATTGGGCTTCCCCAGCCTTATCTGGGATGCAACTTAACACTTGTCTTGACTAGGCGCTGTGGCTCATACCTGTAATCCCATCGCTTTGGGAGGCCAAGGCGGGTGGATCGCCTGAGCTCAGGAGTTCAAGACCACCCTGAGCAACATGGTGAAATCCTGTCTCTACCAAAAAATACAAGAAACTAGCCGGGCGTGGTGGTGGGTGCCTGAGGTCCCAGCTACTCAGAAGGCTGAGGTGGGAGGATCACTCGAGCCTGGGAAACAGAGGTTGCAATGAGCCAATAACATGCTACTGTACTCCAACCTAGGTGACAGAGTGAGAACCCATCTCAAAACAAACAAAAAATTCGTCTAGTCTGCGTCATCTTTAATTTTCCTTTATCAGAAGAATTATTTATCTATTTGCCTCACTTTCCTTTGCTGACATGATTTTCCTCCCTCAAAAAAGAGATGAAAGTGGAATCATTCTTTCGCTTCAAAAAGTTAAGATTACTGCTGTCTTTAAAAATATTAATATGAGCTAGACAAGGTTTTTTAATACATTTCAATTTAATTATGAAGTGTCCAAGACAAGAAAAAAACTGTGAAAACCAACGACTTATGTACCTGATGGTTTAGATTTCTTTTGGAATTGTACATCTGTTCAAAATACAATTACATCTGCATTGTTGGAAACGTTTGGATAAAAACCAGTTTATATAAAGGTTTCAATCAGTCCACATCCATGAGAAAGTAGAAAGGGCAGGAAATGATTAAGGGGGATTATCGCTAATCTGATAAACACAGATGTGTGTCTTTCGGAGAGACAGAAGTGTCACTCTCTCCATATCTGTACCATTCCTACCACCTGGCCCCCAAGTGGCATTGCTTCAACCCATTGTCTCTAGGGAAAATGTTCTCTTCCGATTTTGGTTCTCAGTCCTATAATTTCTGGGGCTTAAATTAGTCCTGGAGCTAGGGAAGAGGTGATGTCATCCTTCCATTGTCTCCTTCGACCACAGTTTCATTTTAAGAGTATTGGTAAATAAGTGGGCAGTGTGACTACATGGCGGTCTGGACTCGGTATCAGGGCTGTGTGCATGCTCAGCTGGGGGGCCTTGGTGGTGTGTGATGTGATAGATACACACATGGTTGGCATCCCCAAGTGTGTCTGCGCTTGGGTTCATTTGTGTGTGCATGTGTGTCCATTTGATGTGGCGTGTCCCCAAGCTTGTGGAGTCGTCTGTGAGTCTGTGTTTTGTGGGGTGTGGCCCACGTGTGTCAGGGTCCACCATGCAGTCGGGGCTTGAGCCTGAGTGCCCAGGTGTGTTAGGGTGGATGTGACTTCTGTGGGGCGTCCCCAGGTGTGTGAAGCTGGTTGCGCTGTCTCCGCGGCGGGGCGTCTCCGGCGGGCATCGGCGTGGGTGGGTCTGGCTGTTAGGCGGCCAGTTGTGCGAGCTGCCACGTGTGTGCGAGGGCGCCGCAGGGGCTGGCGGGCCTCGCGTTCCGCCTGCAGGGGGCGCCGCCGGGGGCGGCCTGGGAGCAGAGGCGCGGGCCCGGCCCTGCATTTCCGCCCTGGCCCTGCCCTCCCCGACAGCCCCGGCTGCCGGCAGGTGAGGCGCTCAACAAGGGCGGGGGTCGGGGCTGCGTCTGCTCCGCCCCCCAGGCGGGGTGTCCTGGCGCCCGCGGGAACCTGGGGCGTCGCTCCCTGCGCGGCGTCCGGGCCGAGGCCGCAGCACTCGGCGTCCCCGCGGGTGAGGGAGGAGGCCTGGGGCGCCGCCGGCGAGGCCAGCCGGAGGGAGGGGACGGTGGACCCCGAAACGCGTCCTCCATTGCCCCGCGCGGGGGCCACGGGCGCGATTGCCAGAACGGGCAGAGGGCGGTAAAAGCCAGGAACCGCCTCACGCACGGGCGCTGCTTCCCTGTAAAGGAAGCGTGACAGCCCACACGCTGGCTTTCAGAGGACCTCAGCTGAACCGGGCTAACACTTCTCAGAAATTGTTTTTCATTTTAAAGATTTCCTGTTTGTAAGGAGACTAGAAGCTGCAAAAGAAATCTAAAAACGTCTCCTGGCACTTGTGAATTTCTGATCTAAGGTTTCTTTGGAGCCATTAGTGAAACTTCTGAAATTTTGAAGAAATTTACTGCCTTGATTATTAATTATGGTTATCATTGCTGTTTTACTCTGTGGGCCAAGGACAACGCCACAAGCTCAAAAGCAGACTTAAGTGTTTTTTGAACACAGCTTCTTAACTCCACGCTTAGTTGATTTAATATTTAAGTGATAAGAAAATGCAGTCGATTTCTGGCCCTTTTTATTGTTTGGGATGGAGTCTTGCCCTGTTGCCCAGGCTGGAGTGCAATGGCGCGATCTCGGCTCACTGCAACCTCTGCCTCCCGGGTTCAAGCGATTCTCCTGCCTCAGTCTCCCGAGTAGCTGGGATTACAGGCGCCTGCTATCACGCCCAGCTTATTTTTGTGTTTTTAGTAGAGACAGGGTTTCACCATGTTGGCCAGGCTGGTCTTGAACTCCTGACGCCGTGATCCGCCCGCCTTGGCCTCCCAAAATGTTGGGATTACAGGCGTGAGCCACTGCACCCGGGATTTGTGGCCTTTTTTAAAAGCAAGTTATTCGTTTTGCTAAATGTCCCAGGATAAATGATTAATGAAAAACTAAAGGTGACCTATTTAAAGTGTAGGTCTTACACACACGTAGGTGTCCTTATGTACATTTACCTGTAAGTGAAGACTTTTCCCTGGCCTCATTCAATTTATTGAAATGCTCAGATGAAGAGCACCTGCAGTTTGCCCGTATTTTCCCAAAATGCCTTGTTTTCCTGAAACTATTCCCAGAAGAAGCCAGACTTCCCTGAATAAGCAGACCACTGTGCTCTAGCAGAGATTCGTATTGTAAAAGCTGAGTTTGCAAAGTTAAATTAATTTCTAATTGGTGGATTTTTGTACGGAAATACTTTGGGCTAGTTGATTTTACTAACCAGGCCCTAACTACTACTAGTTAGGAGAGGGTGGTCGTTTGTGGTGATCTGGATAGTAGGTAGCAGTAAGCAGAATAGAAGAGGGATTTTAAAATGATCTGTTCATTTCTCTCTTTACTAGTAAGATTTCCAATCTGTGTCCATTCTTGAAGTGAAGTCATTGGGAGGCTTTGTATCCACCTCGAGCCAGGGCCCTTACCAGGGATTAGGGCACCGGCAGGCTGGTGTGGAAGTGTAGTGCAGCCATGCTTGAAGAGGGGACAGGACCCAGGGAAAGGTGACAGTAAGAGGACAAAAACACGAAATATTCGCAGCCCTCTTTAGAACATTCTCCATCTAGGCAAAATCTATTAGGAATTTTAAGAGGCCTCAATTAAACATGACTGCTCAGTGTCCTGCTGAACAGGAATTCATTCTTCAGTTGAAGCTCTATTGTCAGTAAAACTACTCAGGATAAGGCAGCCGTGTTTAGGCCGTGAGGACCTGCCCCTGGACTGCAGAGCTTGCTCCGTAAAAGACGTCGTGATACCCCCTTAAATGGATTTACAGAAAAGACTTAGCTATTGGAAGTCTCTGGGATTGTATGGCATCATGAGGTAACAGACCTGGTAAATAGCTAGAACGTAGAGAAGAATGAAACCAGAGGCAGTGTGCTGTTGGAACTGAGATGTGAGTGCTCACTGGAGGGCCAGGAGAAGGTCACAGTTGGGGAGACCTTAAGCAGAGAACAGATTTTTATAGGCAGAGGAATGGAAAGGGTGGCCGACACCATGAGCAAAAATAAGAAGCTGAAAATGACAGTGTGTTCAGAGAAAGGTGAACAACTGGCGTGCTGAGGCTGGGCTCCGCGAGAGGAGGGGTGGGGTCGGGGGTGGGGGTGCCTGGAAAGCAAGGCTCTCCAGTGATAACCTCTACGTTTTGATCAAGGTTCTGATTTTGTTTGTTTGTTTGTTTTGCTTATTGGGAAAATTTTAAGCAAACATAAAAGCACAGCAAAGTAGAATGAATTTCCATATATCCATCAAATGGACTTCACAAGTCTCGTTTGGCCATATCCACTTCATCTTTTTTTTTTCTTTTTTTGGTTGTGGCTGAAGCAGTTTGAAGCAGTTTAAAGCAGTTTATTCCAGACAACATAACATTTCACCCCTAAATTGTTCAGTATGTTTCTCCAGAGAAAGGGCATTTGCTTGTGTAACCATAATACAATTATCACCTCCTGATGAAATTGACAATAATTCCTTAACATTTTCTAAAACCTAGTCCATGATCAGATTTCCCTGATCACCTCAAAAATGAACTTATTTTTACTGTTGGTTTGTTTGAATCCACATCCAGACAAGAATTTGTTGACTGTTACCTTTTTTTTTTATTTTATTTTTTGAGACAGGATCCAGCTCTGCTGAGATCATGGCTCACTGTAACCTCGAACTCCTGGATTCAAGCCATCCTCCCACCTCAGCCTCCTGAGTAGTTGGGATTACAGGCGTGTGCCACAACGCCCAGCTATTTTTTTTTTTTTTTTGGTGGAGACAGGTATTGCCCAGGCTGGTCTTTTTTTTTTTTTTTTTCCTTCCTGAGACAGAGTCTCACTCACTCTTGTCACCCAGGCTGGAGTACAGTGGCACAATCTTGGCTCACTGCAACCTCCGCCTCCTGGGTTCAAGTGATTCTCGTGCCTCAGCCTCCCAAGTAGCTGGGACTACAGGCGCATGCCACCACACCCAACTAATTTTTGTATTTTTAGTAGAGACGGGGTTTCACCATGTTGGCCACACTGGTCTGGAGCTCCTGAACTCAAGTGATCCACCTGCCTCTGCCTCCCAAAGTGCTGCGATTACAGCCGTGAGCCACCGTGCTCAGCTGTTGTCTCTTTCAATCTAGGGCGGGGTGGCAAATTTCTCTGTGAAGAGCCAGATACCAGCTCTTTCAGGCTTTGCAGGCCCTATGGTCTGTGCCACAACTGCTCAGCTCTGCCATCGTCATGCAGAAGTAGCCAGGGGTGATAGTAAATCGATAAGCATGGCTGTGTTCCAATAATACTTAATTTCCAAAGCGTTTGTGTTTTAAAATCCACCCACAGGCTGGACTTACCCGCAGGCTGTGGTTTGCCGACCCAGGTCTAGAGCAGCCTTGGCGGGTTTCCTCAATACCAATGACTGTCGATGTTACTTGGTTGATTGCCTGTAGGGTGCCTCACACTCGGGATCTGTTGGGCTGCTTTTGGTGGAGTGTGGTTTGGCTTGCTTCTCTATCCCCTATATTTCCTGTAAACTAGAAGTTAGATCTAGAGGCTTAATTAGGTTCATGCTTGCCATTTTTGGCAAGTCTACTTCAGAAGTGGTTTGACTTTTTTTAAATCTAAATTTATCTGACTTTAAAGACTTGGAAACCCTCATCAAAGAATCAAAGAAGCTCAACATTACCAAAATAGGCGCTCAGCATTACTAAAATTGGCTTTGCCTGATGGCTGAGAAGACACTTTTTTCTTTTTCTTTTTACTTTTCTTATTTGTAGGAGAGTATATAGAGCTGTTATTTCTCAAATAGTTCTTTTTTGATAGTTAATTTTTGTGGGTACCTAGTAGTAGGTGTATATGAGATACAATGTGTAATAATAAACCCTCATTACAAGGTATATGAGATACAATGTGTAATAATCACATCAGGGTAAATGGGGTATCCATCACCTCAAGCATTTATCTTTTGTGTTACAATCTAACGATACTCATAGTTATTTTTAAATGTACAGTTACATTATTATTGACTATAGTCACCCTGTTGTGCTATCTAATACTAGATCTTATTCCTGCTTTCTGTGTTTTTGTACCCATTAACCATCTCTGCTTTCCCCCAACCCCCCTACTACCCTTCCTAGCCTCTGGTAACCATCATTCTGATCTCTATCTCAGTCAGTTCAATTGTTTTAATTTTTGGCTCCCACAAATGAGTAAGAACATGCAAAGTTTGTCTTTCTGTGTCTGGGTTATTTCACGTCACATAATGACCTCCAGCTGCACCATATTGTTGCAAATGACAGGATCTCCTTTTTAATGGCTGAATAGTACTTCATTATGTATATGTACCACATTTTGTCAAGGAGGTCTTGAGAACTTTGAACCCTTTCTCTAGGTCACTGGGAAGGTTCCTCTATTCAAGGCATTCTTTGGCCCCTCAAGCATGTGGACTGCATTTTTGCACTGAATATAAATATATTCCTTCCCTGGGTATGTGCTCAGGGTCTGAGATTGCCTTCTAATGGTAGTTAGGTCATTTATGTTTGTTTTTAAGCCCCTTATTGCTTAAATGTTTAACTTTCTTCAGTTGACTTCCTCTTATCTCGCCTCCCAACAGGACTGAAAACTGGATATTTGGTCCCCATGGACTTTCTGGTCACCCTGTGAGGTGGACTTAACTTTTTCTTGAGTCATGTGGAAGGACTCTGAAGTCAAAAGTTTTTAAGACTCTCAGGCTTACTGTGGATCTGGATTCTAAGGCAACACTTCCTTGAAGAAACAAGCTTACAGGTGAGAACTGTTAGCCTCTGTTCTAGAGTGTTCATTGCTCAAATTCTAGAGCACCACAAGAAGTATGCTGACAAATAGTGCCAGTTGGAAGCCCTTGTCTCTTTGTCATTTAAGAATAGTAGTGGTGGGGAGCCAGGTACGGTGGCTTGTACTGTAATTCCAGCACTTGAGGAGGCTGAGGCAAGAGGATTGTTTGATCCCAGGAGATTGAGGCTGCAGTGAGCTGTGATTACACTGATTATGCCATTGTGCTCCAGCCTGGGCAACAGAGTGAGACCCTGTCTCAAAAAATTAAAGGAGGAGGGAAAGGGAAGGAAAGAATAGTAGAGAAACTGTATATTCATTTCTGCATCTGTTTTTCTCTGGGGTTGTCTTTTGATTTATAAGAATTATTTATACATTGAGAATACTAATCTTTTGTCATACGTACTATAAGTATTTCCACCCTATTTTTTGTACTTTGTGTAATACAATCTCTAGGCTTTGCAAAAAATTTTAATTTTATGTAGTTAAAAATATCGATCTCCCCTTTATAGTGTCTTTGTTTCGTGTTTTGCTTAGAAAGACTTGCCCATTTTAAGGTTTCTTTTAAAAATTCATGTTAACACAGATACATGAAAATGTAATGAGAGCTGGGAACATGTGATTCTGAAAAAGACTATTGAAGGGGGAGTATTTCCAGACAATAAATACCAAACTAATGTTGGCATTAAGATTGGCCGTATGTTGCTAAGTGTTGAAGTTGGGAGATGAGTATTTGAGAGTTCCTTCTATCATTACCCTAGTTTTGTACATACTTTACTTTCCATAACACAGTTTTTTTAACCAAGAAAAAAATAGCAGGGGGAAGTTATATCTTTGTCCCATTCATTCATATTCAGCAGCTATTTATTAAGCTATTCTGAACACTGGAGGGTATCATGTTAATGAATGGAAAAGGTGTTGGAATTTCTATTATATGGGAGACAAATATTAGCATCATGGTTAAGGGCACCAACTTCTGTGTCAGACCGCCTGGCTTCTTGTCCTGACACTGCCACTTACTAGCTGGGTGATTTTGGACTTTTTAATTAAAAAGATGTGTATAATAACAGCTGTCTGGAGGCTCTAGGGAGAATCTGTTTTCTTCCTTTTTGCAGCTGCTAGAGGACACCTGCATTCCTTGGCTTATTGGCCCTTTCCTCCATATTCAAAGCTAACAATATTACCCTTCTCTGACCCTGCTTTTGTCGTCACCTCTGTCTGATCTGATCCAGGGCAGGTTTTCCAGTTTTAAGGATTCCTCATTTGATTAGATTGGGCCCACTTGGATAATCCAGATTAATCTCTGCACCTGAAGGTCCTCACATCTGTGAAGTCCCTTTTGGCATAGGAGGTAACATTCATAGGTTCCAGGGATTAGGATGTAAACATCTTTGGGTGGCCATTATTCTGCCAACCACAGATTTGAGGGGACAAAAGAAGGTGAATGTGGCTGAGTCCTTGGCAGGGAGGAGATGGGACTGGAGAGGGAGCCAGGGAGAGAGGATTCTGTAGGTCATCATAAGTTTTGAAGTTCCTCCCAACAGTAAGAGGGAGTTATGGTCAGATTTATTGCCCCAAATCTGAAATCAGCTGTTTCTCCAAGGAGCCCTGGTTAGCTGTTTTAAAGTGAAAAATGGTACTTAAAGACCATAATCTGGCCCTAATAAGGTGCTCATTGCTGTTGGATTGGCAGTTGTTTTTAAGCCATTTCAACAGACAGAGACAGGGAAAACCATTGTTCAAGATAAAATATTTCATGAGCGCATACTGGTAACATCCAAGTCTTTTTCTGGACTACAACGTTTTTGCTTAATGTCATAGAACTTATATCCATACCCCTTTCTTCCACTCCAGAAATCTCAGTTCAGAACAACCCAGCATAATTTATTATTTGCTTTAGCCCTCACCCCACATAGTCACTGCCACAGGGGTGTGGGGATTGGGAGGAAGACCATGGAGATAAAGTGTCATTTTTGCTACATTGTATCAAGCGTACATACTGTCTACATGACTTCTCTCTTTTGCTGTTGACCTTGATTACCTGACTGAAATAGTGATTGGCAGGTTTCTCCACTGTAAAGTCACACTTTCCCCCTCCCTTCATACTGTGCTCTGAAAGGAAGTCACAGTGAGCAGCCTGCACTTCTGAAGGGAGGAGTTATTTAGGCTTCATCTCCTTAAGGGGAAGGTGTCTACATATGTTATTTGGAATTCTTCCGTGCAGGAGGGTTATCTGTTTTCTTGCATTTATTTACTCAGCCATTTATATCATTATGGACTCACAGATACTTATATTATACTTTATAGGTTCTAATCCAATACTCCTTATTTTGTTCTCCAGTTGTTCCTGCTTTGGCCATTGGGAGCCTGTTCCATTGTCTCTTGTGTCCCTTCAACTTGTCCCATCTTTGTGGGCTGGTGGGTTTGTTTATTTTTGAGCACTTCCTTGCTTTCTGATATTGCTAGATGCCCTAGATTGATCTTGTGTATTTCCTGCTTCAGTCTTAGGTTCAGCCGTTTCTCTGGGGAACCCTGGTCCCCTCTGTTGGAGATGGTGTTAGAAACCACAAGCTGGATGCTGGTGTGCTCATTTCGACTGTGGTGGCATTGCTTTTAGGTCTCTCAGCTGATGGAGCAAGGAAATGTCTGTGTGTACTGACCTGTGTATATACACATATCACTAAATACTTCTGTATGGAACCATTTGTTTCTGTGAGTCCACACTGGTGTCTCCAGCCCTAATCCTTTACCCCGTGGATCACTCTTGCCTTTTCCCTGCTGTCTCTCACCTCCCATTCCAACAGTGAGAAACGTGGCTCCCGTTGCCTGTGGCACATTTGCCTACTTGTTCAGTACATATGTGTGTATTACAGTGTTGGAATTGCCATCTCGCCCTATGGGAACCACTGAAACAACGAGAGCCCGGTTTTTATGAATATACACAGTTCCTTTTGCCTTTAGTCTTGTAACTGTAGACTGGGCCAACAGGTGAAAGTTTCTCTGGGCAGGCTGAAATGAGATCCTACTACCTTGAGAACATCTTACCAGTCAGATCTACAGGGTGCAGATTTCATAGCTTCCCCCTGGCAGTTTTTCCATCACTTGTGAGCCCTGGCTGTTTTATTCTGCCTAAGCCAAGGCAGCCTTTGCTATCCTGACTTGACACAGAAGAGTTACTTAGTAACTGTGTTCATTTGCTAGGGCTTCCATAGCAAATTACCAGAAACTGGGAAGCTTAAGACAACAAAAATTTATTCTCTGCTCACAGAATCCAAAACCAGAAATCAAGGTGCTGTCAGGGCTGCCCTCCCTCCAAAGGCTGTATGGAAAGTCCTTCCCTACCTTTTTCAGCTTCTGGCGGCTCCAGGCGTTCTGCGGCAAGTGGCCGCACACCTCCCAGCTCTGCTGTGTCTTCACATGGCCCCCTCCTCGGTGTCTGTCTTCTCTTCTGTCCCTCATAAGGATATTTGCCATTGGATTCAGGGCCCATGTAGATTGCCCAGGATGATCTCATCTCAGCTTCCCTAATTAATCACATGTGCAAAGTCCCTTTGCCGTGCGAGGTGCCATAGTCAAAAGTTCCAGGGATTAGGGCATGGACATGTTTGCTGGGGACCTTTGTTCTGTCAGCCTCACTTTGTGATGCAGCAGCAGTCGCAGGATCAGAGCAGATCCCCAGGCATTTTTGGCAGAGTAAGACCAGGTGCCAATCCCCGAGGTGTGTTTCTGCTGCTCTTACACACCGAGGCAGACCCATCAGGTCTAGACCCAGCAGGCCCCTCTTTCCTCAGCGCTGAAGGGAAGCGGCTTTGGGCTGACAGGAGACATAAGTTCCACGTGTGAATTCCTTCAGCAGAACGGTGCTCAGAACCTTCTGATTCACTCTGTAGGGGCGGAAAGGGGGTGATCCCTCTCTACCCTGTCATAAGGGTCATGGCTGACACCCCAGTGACAAAGATTAACAATAGAAAAGCAAAACGTGTTCAATCATAGTTTTACATGACATAGGAGCTTTCAGAATGAAGACCCAGAGACCCAGGGTGAACTCTCCAGATTTTGCTTAGATGTGAAGAAGCACAGACCGCCATGTGGAAATTCATTTGGAAAAAAGGGTGTGAGCTGATGGAAATAGACCGAGTAGGGAAGCCCAGCAAGGCCTGTCTCCTCAGGTTCTTCTTGGCCTCTCTGTTGTAGCATTTCTTCCTTCCAGGAATGGGGTAGGACCCTCTGGAATGAGGGTCTCATTGTCCAAGGTCTTTATGGCCAGCTGTTATACACAAAGGCATGGGGAAGGCTAGAGAGTAGTATTTTTAGGTTTTATGGCTGGCTTTGGGGAAAGGGGTTCTGGTTCCTGTCACCCGCACTGGGGAAGAGAAGTTCTGGATCCTATGGTTTGTCTTGGGGGAGGATGAGAGGGGCAAGACACACGCAGGAGAAAGTCAGAGAGACTGAGCTGCTGAACCCCTCAACTCCTAGGCCCTCCTCTCCCCACAGCTGTGGGCACTCCTGCCTCCGTACCTTGGGGGTGGTTTTGCTGCAGTTGCTCTTTTATTTGAATTTCATGTTATTTTGTCTTGCATAATTAATTGTTTTTGCATGCTAGCCTAAACACTGCAGGGCTGTGAGCTCTGATTGGGTGAGAACCATGCCTTCCTCATTCGGAGTCCGCCATCATGCCTTCCACATAGTGGGCACCCAGTAAGAAAGAACTCATTTCCAGTTAGTCGAGAGTGTTTTTACAGAACTGATGTTCTGAGTCAGGCCAGAGTAAATTAGAGTAAGGAAGAGTATATGCGGGAATACTCCCCATATTATGCTGTGTTCCTGTCCATTTTTCAAATGACCACATTTACTTTTCAAGCTTTTGAGTGTTAATTACCTCTTCCTGCTGTTGTCATCTGTACTTGGGAGTATGAGGCAGGTAAGTTAAAGAAAATCAATATTTTTACATCTCATGATGGTTTTATTCACTTTCCAGCATTAAATGAGGTTTGAAAAGTGTTCTTTGAGCCATTATTGAAAATAATCATAACTGCCTGCTTTGAATTACTCTTCCTCCCTTGATTTGGTTTTCTGCAAAGTTAGATCCAGATTATAAAAGCCTAATAAAAACTTATAAGAGGAGATTAGTGTATCTCATAAATCAACAAAGAATGGTTTGACGGCATTGGAGGGAACATTTACGAAGTCTAAATCATGGTTAATGTGGTAATCTTAGGAAGAATTGTGAACAGCAGGATCTTTTACAACAGAAGTCAAGTAGACTCACAGGTAAGCCAGCAGAACCAGGGTTCCGGGGCTTAAGATCAGCTGGGATATAAATGAATGTACTGACTGTGGGAGCTTGCCAGAAGCTCGGTTACCTGCCTCTCGCTGGGTTTCTCGAGCCTCTGTGTCACTTTCCATCTGGGCTAACTGGCAGATATCTTACGCAAATGCGACACATTCTGGACTCTCAGGTTTCGGTGTAGTGGTGGCATAAGTGGATGTTTTCATTATGTAGAATAAAAACAATATTGGCAGAATATCTATAACAAAGACATCTTGAACAAACTTGTGTCCAGGGAGGCGCTCTCTCCATTGGCAGTGTTTGAGATTAGAGCTGTAGAGGTGATGGTAGCCACTACCGTGGGAGGAAAAGAGGAGTGCACTTGGTGTTCGGACATTTCCCTGTGGACGCGCAGATGCCAGTATCTCCTTATCAAATGAATGGTTTTCAGAGTCAACTTTGTGATCAGGGCTGTCTTAGAAAACATCCATTTCCCTTTCCTATCTTTCCTTTCTGATATTTTAGTTGTGCCTGAGTAAATAACGAACCCCTGGTGAAGAAAGGCAAGTGAAAATATCATTCCCACCCTTTATTCATAACAATTAGGTACAAATTGGCCTTGAATTCGGTTCCTGCAGGGATAGAGACACATCCCAGTTGATTAACCCTTCTTCCCTCCCTGCCGCCCTCCCTCCTTTCCTTCTCCCCTT
Source organism: Pan troglodytes (assembly GCF_028858775.2). Lineage (NCBI taxonomy): Eukaryota > Metazoa > Chordata > Mammalia > Primates > Hominidae > Pan > Pan troglodytes. The sequence goes on along the minus strand of NC_072412.2, from coordinate 106,189,542 downwards.
CATCCCTCCCTACTTTCCTTCTCCCCTTTCTCTCTTTTTTTTCCCTTTTCAGCATTTTACTGTGAACATTTCCAGACATACTCAAAAGTACAGTATAGTAACCCTCATGTGCCACCCACCCGGGATCAGAGATGACTGCACCATACTGGCTTTGCCATGCTTGTTCTACATGCCCTCCTCCCTTTGTGTTTTGGAGTTTTGTTTGCTTGTTTCTAGAGTTTTGAAGCAAATGCCAGAAATCATGTCATTTCACCCCCAAATATTTTATTATGAATTTTGAGGGTTTTTTACATAAATATAATTCTGTCCAACAATGAAAAATATTCCTTAACATCTTTTAATATTTTATCCCAATTTCCTTTATTTTTATATTTATTTATTTATTTATTTATTTATTTTTGAGATGGAGTCTCGCTCTTGTCGCCCAGGATGGGGTGCAATGGCATGATCCTGGCTCACTGCAACCTCTGCCTCTTGGGTTCACGTGATTCTCCTGCCTTAGCCTCCCGAGTAGCTGGGATTACAGGCACCCACCACCATGCCTGGCTAATTTTTGTATTTATAGTAGAGATGGGATTTCACCATGTTGGCCAGGCTGGTCTTGAACTCCTGACCTCAAGTGATCCACGGTCCTCAGCCTCCCAAAGTGCTGGGATTACAGGTGTGAGCCACTGCCCGGCCTATTTTTCTAAAACAAGGTCTGTACAGTTGGTTTATTCGAGTCAGAAGTTTTAAATCCCATCTATTGTATTTGGTTTATGTATCTCTTGTCTCTTTTAAAAATAATTTTGTATGCCAGGCATTAATTTGATTCAGAATGTTCTTATTCTTTTACCTTTCATTTTTAAACTGTTTTAGAGCAGTTACATGCTCTCATGCTTTCATTCATTATTATTAAGTTTACAGTAAAACCAACTTGTTTGTACAATGTGAATAGCTTTAAAATGTGTGGATTCTTGTACTGGCCATCACCAACGGTATACAGAGCAGTCCCATCACCAAAAAGCCAGGAAACAAAACAAACCCTCCCTCATTCTGCCCCTTTGTAGTCTAACCCACCCCTTCCTCAAACCCTGACAGCTTTGATTTGTTCATCTTCGTATGTTGTGCCTTTTCCAGAATGTCATGTAAATGAAATGATATAATATGCAACCTTTGAGGCTGACTTTTCACTTCGACGACACCTTTGAGATTTGTTTGTGTGTATGTCCTTTCTTATCGCCATCGTCTGGACGTACTGCAGTGTATGTATCCGTTCACAGTGGAGGGCCATTTGGATTATTTACAGTTTTTGGTGATTTTGAATACAGCTCCTGTAAGCACTTATATACAGGTTTTTATCTGAAGAAAAGTTTTCATCTTTCTAGGGTAGATTCCTAGGAGTGCAATTGCTGGGTCATAATTTTGTAAGAAAGTTCTAGATTTAATTTTATAAGACACTTTCCACCATGCCTGTACTGCTTTGCATTCCCGCTCGCAATGGTGAGAGTTCCAGTTGTTTCACATCCTTCTCAGCATCTCATGTTATCAGTTTGGTGTTTCTTTATTTGAGCCATCCTAATAGATGTGTTATTTTTATTTTTATTAGGTTTTTGAGATTACAAAAATTTGTTTTTAATAATTCTCTTACAAGTTATTGGATTAAATTCATATACCTGTTTTCAAAATAAATATTGGTTTTCTGATTTTTTACATTGAAATATGGTAAGTATACTGAAAAAGCCAGGATATTATATAGATAAGAGTCATTCTCAAATCTCACTAATTGAGAGATTATATTTGGCAAAGTATTACAAAATAATATCTGAATTCACAATGCATTTTGCAATGCAAGATCCATTCATTATATGCATTTCATTCCTGAGCATCTCATTCCTGTTTGACCATTAGTAGTAGTAACTAGTAGTGCCATGTTTGCTTTTGCCATCAGTTTTATGCTAGATTGGATTGGTCGATGAATAGTTGATTACATGAGAACAAACTGGATGTCAGCAGAGAGTAATTTGTTTGAATGCCCTATAACTGTAGCAAACACCATTGTAGTGTTTGTTTGTTTGTTTGTTTAGACAGGGTCTCACTATGTCACCCAGGCTGGAGTGCAATGGCACAGTCACAGCTCACTGCAGCCTCGACCTCCTGGGCTCAAGTGATCCTCCTGCCTCAGCCTCCCAAGTAGCTGGGACCACAGTTGTGCACCACCTACATCCTGCTAACTTAAATTTTTTGTAGAGATGGAGCCTTGCTATGTTGCCTGGGCTGATCCCATCATAGTTTTTTTAATGGGCTGCTCCAGTGTGTCTGAAGCAGTAGTCAAAGCTTGCATTTGAATACCTTTTTCCTTATTAAAATATGGTGAGCTCAAAGAAGAAAACAAGTCGAAATTTGTGAAACAAAAATCATGCATCTATCTCTTTGTCTGATTTAGGAACAGTAGTCTCTGATCACTGTTGGTTGAAAGTCTGGAGTTGACTCCTAGATTAGTTACTAAAATGCCACTGTTAATGTTTGTCATCTCTCACTCCTCCCCTACGATGAAACTGGGAAAGTCTCTGGGTACACAGGTCATTGCTAATGGAGGTCCTTCTGTAAATTCAAACCTCACCCGTTAACTGCTATGGTATAGGCTTTCAGTTGGTGGTAGTATTTAAAAGACACAGAACGAAGATTCCTGTCATCTACTTGGAAGAACGGTAGCATATAGGTTTTATTTTGTGACTGGAATCTCCATGTTTTTCCTTCTGAAAAGTTGCTGGAGGGTTCGACCTATTGGCAGACCTTCCTTTCTAATACAGGGACATCACAAAGGAAAAACTGAGCTGACAAAGGAAGACTGAGGACAGACATCAGATGGGCTCTTGAGGTTGCTGTGGCTGAAACCTCAGAGGCCAAGTGAAGGGAAGATTTGGTTTCAAGTGTTAAAGAAATGGGATAGATTTCTTTCTCTCTTTTTTTTAATACACATAAGTATGATTTATATATTATATGATATTCTGGAGGAAGCAGTTCTGTTAATTTCTTTTTATTATTTCAGCTTTTATTTTAGATACAGGAGGTACCTGTGCAGGTTTTTTACAGAGCATATTGTACCCAGGTAGTGAACATAGTACTCAGTGGGTCATTTTCAACCCCTGCCTCCCTCCGTTCTCTGCTCTAGTATCTTCACTGGCTCTTGCTCCCAGGTTTATGTCCATGTGTGCTCAGTGTTTACCTCCCATTTATAAGTGAGAACGTGGTATTTGGTTTTCTTTCTTTTTTGAGATGGGGTCTTGCTCTGTTGCCCATGCTGGAGTGCAGTGGTGCAATCTCAGCTCACTGCAACCTCTGCCTCCCAGGTTCAATCGATTCTTCTGCCTCAGCCTCTTGAGTAGCTAGAACTACAGGTGCGCACCACTACACCCAGCTAATTTTTGTATTTTTAGTAGAGACAGGGTTTCGCCATGTTGTCCAGGCTGGTCTCAAACTCCTGACATCAAGTGATTCCACCAGCCTTAGCCTCCCAAAAAGTGCTGAGATTACAGGTATGAGCCCCCACGCCCGGCCAGGTTTTCTGCTCCCGTGTTAATTCAGTTAAGCTTATGGCCTCCAGCTGTATCCATGTTGCTGCAAAGGACATGATTTCTTTCTGTTTTATGACTGTGTAGTAGTCCATGGTGTATATGTGCCACATTTTTTGTCCAATCCACTGTTGATGGACACCTATGTTGGTTCCATGTCTTTGCTGTTGTGAATAGTACAGCAATGAACATATGAGTGCATGTGTCTTTTTGGTAGAATGATCTATTTTCCTTTGGATATGTACCCAGTAATGGGATTGCTAGGTAGGTCTGTTTTAAGTTCTCTGAAAACTCCAAACTGCTTTCCACAGTAGCTGAACTAATTGACATTTCCACAGTGTATAATCATTCCCTTTTCTCCACAGCCTCGCCAGCATGTTTTGTTTTTTTTTTTGACTTTTTGATAATGCCATCTTGACAGGTGTGAGGTGGTATCTCATTGTGGTTTTGATTTTCATTTCTCTGATTAGTGAAGATGAGCTTTTTTGGGTATGTTTGTTGTCCACTTGTGTGTCTTCTTTTCAGAAGTGTCTGTTCATGTCCTTTGCCCATTTTTAATGGGTTTATTTGTTTTTTGCTTGTTGATCCTGTGGTCGAGTAGTTTTTGTTTTAAAACTAACATATTAGGCCAAGCACAGTGGCCCTCACCTGTAATCCTAGCATTTTAGGAGGCTGAGGCGTGTGGATTGCTTGAGCCCAGGAGTTTGAGACCAGCCTAGGAAACATAGTGAGACCCCATCTCTCAAAACAAACAAATAAAGAACCTAACATATTAATTGACCATTACATCTGTTGGGATTGGAATAAATCAGAAATAGTAAAGAATTAGTAAGGGTGTTACATCCATTGGACTCAAGTCTTTGTTTTGTTTAAAAAGTTATGTATGGGTCTCTTTTAAACTTCTGGCTTATTGAGATTGTTTCAATGAAGTCACATATATGTACATATTTCATGGGATGGGGGAAGGGGTAATGGAAGAGTATTGGGCCTTAGTCCAGGGTGTTTAGAATACCAGACTAATATAGCTGCTGCCCCCTGGTGGCAGCGTAGTAAACAGTGAAGTTCAAAGGTAAGGACTTGTGGAGAGCTAAGTCCAGTGGACTGTGGGTGTCAAGAGGATTGCAGAGGAAACTGGGAAGATGCCGCTTCTCTCCCACTCTTCTTGTGATTGCTACCTATATGGTCTTAGAAAAATCTTTTAGTTGGATTGAAGTGTAGATTTCATATTCAACTTTAAAATGTACTTTCTAAACTTTTTCCAGCTTTAATACCCTATGCTTCTCCAAGGGTATTAATAAAAGATGCCATTATATAGCAAAAGATGTCAAGTTCTATTTTTTTCCTTTAGCAGCTGTATCCTAAGAAACCCCAGATATTCATTCAGGAAAGCAAGTTCTAGAGTACACCCTGAAGCTGGATACAGATACAGCTCTGGGCAGCAAAATGCATAAATGTACCTGCAGCACAGTTCATCATTAATCAGTATGAGGACTCTGCATTCTTATGAAAAGCTTACATCATCTGAAAAATGTTTTTTATCCTGGTGTGGTGGTGCACGCCTGTAGTCCCAGCTACTCTGGAGGCTGAGGCAGGAGGATACCTTGAGGCAAGGAGTTTGAGGCTGCAGTGCACTATGATCACACCTGTGAATAGCCACTGTACCCCAGCCTGGGCAACATAGCAAGACCCTGTCTACAAAAATAAATAAATGTTTTAAACATTAACACATAAATTTTACCATCTTAACCATTTTTAAGTGTACAGTTCAGTAGTATTAAGTATATTCACATTGTTGTACAACCAACCTTGAGAACATTTTCATCTTTTAAAACTAAAATTCTATATCCATTAAACAACTCCCCATTTTCCCCGTCCCCCAGTTCCTGGTAATCACCATTCTCTTTCCTGTCTGTATGAATTTGACTACTCTAGGTATGTCCTAAAAGTGGAATCTTACAGTATTTGTCTTTTTGTGGACTGGCTTATTTTGCTTCACATAGTGTTCTCAAGGCTTATCCTTGTTGTAGGATGGGTCAGAATTTCCTTCCTTTCAGTCTTTTCAAAGCTCTGTAATATTCCATTGTGTGTATACCCCACATTTTGTTTATTCCTTCCTCTGTCAGTGGACACTTGGGTTGCGTCCACCCCTTGGCTGATGCTGGGAACATGCATGAGCTATGTCATTTTTAGTATACTGTGCAGACCAATGCAGAGAAGGGCTTATACAGGTTTTTCCTGCACATAAAAGGTTAAGTTTCATAATAAAGAACACCAGTCAACCATACCAGATAACTAGTGTATGGCTTTTTGTACGTTTGAGTAAGTTAAAAAAGGATAAGACTTATTGGATACAAGATATATGTGAGGCATTATTATATCTGTGATATATTCTATTTAGTCCTTGTAGTTCTGTGATTTATCCTTCTCTCAGAGGGAGTAAGAATTATTGAGATCATGTGTGGGCCAGAATGTATATATACATACATTATCTCCATACATCAATGTTTGAGGTGGGCATTATTATCCCCATTTGTAGGGAATTGGAACTGAGGTTCACAGAGATGAGACACCCTGAACAAGGTCACACAGCTAAAACACGGCAGGGTTTTACATGACTTTGAAATGAAGTACATCTAGTTCTAAAGTGTGTCCTCTGGGCCGCGTGCAGTGGCTCATGCCTATAATCCAAGCACTTTGGGAGGCTGAAGTGGCAGGATTGCTTGAGGCTAGAAGCTTGAAACCAGCCTGGCCAAATGAGAACCCGTCTCTACAAAAATTAAAATTAAAACTAAAAAAAGAAAGTATGTTCTCTGTCCACACCACACTTTCTTCTGCTGCACAGCATATACATCTGTGTTCTGAAGGATATTAGAGCGATATCAAAGAATGGCACTTCTATATGATCATTAGAAAAACTGTAATATCTTTGCATTAAATACAGTCTTTTCAATTTTCCTTGCAAAGACACAGCATCAGTTTGGATGAGTTCATCTGAAATGTATTGCCAAGGCTTGCCTGCTGGGGGATTTTGCAAAATAAATCTCCCTACTTACAAAAGTGTGCTTCTCATGTGCCAGTTCCCATGTATCTGAGGTTATCCTCCTCGACACTGTTATCTTCCCTTTTTTCCCTTCTTTCCTTTGGATTGGCAGAGAGCTAGGACTGTTGTCACTGCTCTCTGCTTCCCCGTCTCTTTAATGCCATGGTGTTTTGGGCTGGAGCTTTGATCCATTCTGGCACTGTGTTTTCACACAGCTCAAGGGCTATAAACTGTCCTCATAGGGGGTCGTTTTCTTGGAGACTCAGCAATCTCTCGGGGAGGCCAATCGCAACATTTTCTTACATATGGAATTATTAGATGAACAAATAAGTAGCGATACATCATCTGAGCAGGCATTTAAGCCTAAGATTCCACGTTTTTGGGTATCCTTATAGCAGCACCCGAGTGTCTGCGGTACAAATTTACTGTATTAGTCTTTTCTCATACTGCTGATAAAGACATACCTGAGACTGGGTAATTTATAAAGGAAAGAGGTTTAATTGACTTATGTTCAGAATGGATGATGAGGCCTCAGGAAGCTTATAATCATGGCGGAAGGAGACATTCCTTGGGATTTTATAAACCTAGAGGATGGGTAAGGACCCAGACTGCTTCCAGAGATTCATTTGAGGTCTGATATAATTTGGCTGTGTCTCCACCCAAATCTCATCTTGAATCGTAGTTCCCATAATCCCCACATGTCGTGGGAGGGCAGGTGGACATAACTGAATCATGGCAGCGGTTTCCTCCCCCATCCTGTTCTTGTGATAGTGAGTTAGTTCTCATGAGATCTGATGGTTTTATAAGGGGCTTCCCCCTTCGTGGGGCACTCATTTTCCTTGATGCCACCATGTGAAGAAGGACATGTTTGCTTTCCCTTCCGCCATGATTATAAGATTCCTGAGGCCTCCTCAGCTATGCTGAACATGAGTTGATTAAACCTCTTCCTTTTATAAATTACCCAGTCTCAGGTATGTCTTTATTAGCAGTATGAGAATGGACTAATACAGTAAATTTGTACCACAGAGAGTGGGGTGCTGCTATAAGGATACCCAAAAATGTGGAAACCACTTTGGAACTGGGTAACAGGCAGAGGCTGGAGCAATTTGGAGGGCTCAGAAGAAGACAGGAAAATGTGGGAAAGTTTGGAACTTCTTAGAGACTTGGAGGGCTCAGAAGACAGGAAGGGTGGGAAAGTGTGGAACTTCCTAGAGACTTGTTGAATGACTTTGTCCAAAATGCTGATAGCAACATGGACAATAAAGTCCAGGCTGAGGTGGTCTCAGATGGAAATGAGGAACTTGTTGGGAACTGGAGCAAAAGTCACTCTTGTTATGCTTTATCAAAGAGACTGGCGGCATTTTGCCCCTGCCCTAGAGATCTGTGGAACTTTGAACTTGAGAGAGGTGATTTAGGGTATCTGGTGGTAGAAGTTTCTAAGCAGCAAAGCATTCAAGAGGAAGCAGACCATAAAAGTTTGGAAAATGTGCAGCCTGACAATGTGATAGAAAAGAAAAACCTATTTTCTGGGGAGAAATTCAAGCCCACTGCAGAAATTTGCATAAGTAACAAGGAGCCAAATGTTAATCACCAAGACAGTGGCGAAAATGTCTCCAGGGCATATCAGAGACATTCTCAGCAGCCCCTCCCATCACAGGCCTGGAGGCCTAGGAGGGAAAAATGCTTTTGTGGGCTAGGCCCAGGGCCCACATGTGCTATGCAGCCTCGGGACATGGTGCCCCCCTGCCTCCCAGTTGCTGCAGCTCCAGCTGTGGCTAAAAGGGTCCAGTGTAAAGGTCAGGCCATTGCTTCAGAGTACAAGCCCCAAGCCTTGGCAGCTTACACGTGGTGTTGGGCCTGTGGGTACATAGCGGTCAAGAATTGAGGTTTGGGAACCTCTGCCTAGATTTCAGAGGATGTACAGAGGCACCTGGATGTCCAGGCAGAACGTTGCTGCAGGGGCAGAGCCCTCATAGAGAACCTCTGCTAGGGCAGTGCAGAAGGGAAATTTGGGGTTGAAGCCCCCACACAGAGTCCCCACTGGGGCACTGCCTAGTAGAGCTGTGGGAAAAGGGTCCTTCAGACTCCAGAGTGGTGGAACCACCAATGGCTTGCACCGTGCACCTGGAAACGCAGCAGACACTCAATGCCAGTCTGTGAAGGCAGCTGGGAGGGAGGCTGTACCCTGCAAAGCCATAGGGGCGGAGCTGCCCAAGGCCATGAGAGCCCACCTCTTGCATCAGCATGCCCTGGATGTGAAACATGGAGTCAAAGGAGATCATTTTGGAACTTTAAGATTTAATGATTGCCCTATTGGATTTCAGACTTGCATGGGGCCTGTAGCCCCTTTGTTTTGGCCAATGTAGCCCATTTGGAATGGGTTTATTTATCCAATGGCTGTACCTTCATTGTATGTAAGAAGTAACTAACTTGATTTTGATTTTGTGGGCTCATGGGCAGAGGGGACTTGCTTTGTGTCAGATGAGACTTTGGACTTCACTTTTGAGCTAACGCTGGAATGAGTTAAGACTGAGGGACTGTTGGGAGGGCATGATTGTGTTTTGAATTGTGAAGACATATGATTTGGGAGGGGCCAGCGGTGGGATGTTATGGTTTGGCTCATCTTAAATTGTAGTTCCAAATCTCATCTTGAATTGTAGTTCCCATAATCCTGACGTGTCATGGGAGGCACCTGGTGGAGATAATTGAATCATGGGGGACGGTTTCTCCTATCCTGTTCTCATGATAGTGAGTTAGTTCTCACGAAATCTGATGGTTTTATAAGGGGCTTGCCCCTTCACTGGGCACTCGTTCTTCTCCTTGATGCCACTGCCTTGTGAAGAAGGACATGTTTGCTTCCCCTTCTGCCATGATTGTAAGTTTCCTGAGGCCTCCTCAGCTATGCTGAACGTAAGTCAGTTAAACCTCTTTCTTTTATAAATTACCCAGTCTTGGGTGTCTTTATTAGCAGCATGAGAACAGACTAATACAAGGTCTTCAGTAACCCCTGACAGCAGGATGTTGGCCAATAAATATAAAAAGTGGGATTGGTAGAAATTGCTGATTGCAACCAAATATCCATTCTCTTCTTTCTTAATTACTGGTCCTGTTTTATTCAGTGACCCATGTGCCTAGTTATGGTGAATGAGAGGTAAGCAGAAATGTGTGGGGCTTCCAGGGAGGTTTTGAAAAGGAACCCGATTCAATTGGAAGTAGGGCCCTGGTTCTTCACCTGCCCTGCCTCATGCCACCTCCTTTGAATGTGACATTATGGCTAGAGCTCCACCAGCCTTTTTTGTCTTGTGAGGGAAGATGGTGGTACCTGAGATTAGAAATTAGTTAACACATAGAAGGATCAGTCAGATACATAACTGCATTCAGGCTAGTGGGAGCCAGGTTTCCCAGTGTCAAAGAAGAGAGTTATTAATACAGAAATGCAGAAAACTGGAATGAATCCTGTGATATGCTTTGGGTTGAGTGTGTTTGTGTGAATTCATGGTTTTCAATAAGTGTAGACAGATATAGAAGTGAACATAGATGTAAAGGTGTAAAGAAGTGAATGTAAGTGTGCGTGTGTGTATGTTTATATGTGGATACAGGCATATATTCTGCTGGCACAGGGGTTGTGGACAGATGCAGCCCAAAGACAGCACACCCTGCACCCAGATCTTGGCATCTAAATACCATTTGCTACAAGAGAACAAGAGCTCCTTGGAGAGAGGGCTGATGCCAGGGCTGGGACAGGGAAAGTCTAAGATGAGCCTGGAACATCTTGAACCAGAAAGCAACGGAATAATGAGGAAGATGGGCCAAGGGGACAGAGAAGCTTGTTGGAATTCACCCCATCTGTCCAAAAGGGGACAATGTAAGCATCAAAAGAACTAATGATAGCACTGAATATAATAGGAAACCATAAGTCCATGTAGATACAAATAAATAAATGAACAAGTGGCAGGTTTGATGGTGAATGAGATGTTGCATGGTTTCAAAATCCCTCTTCATAAAATGCTTAACTATAAAGGGCAAAAGAGTAACTTCTCCATGGAGAAGCCTGGCAGTCACCACCTTAAGTGATCAGAGTGTATGTCATCAATAATGGAGCAAGTTGAAATCATATGGTGTCTCATAGGAGGCAGTGAGAAGAACATAGCATCATTTCGGAAAGATTCCTGCTCAAGATATACTATCCGAATCTAATCAGGAGACAGCATCAGACAAAACCAAATTCAGGGACATTCAACCAAATCAATGACCTGCAATCTTTAAAAGATCGTGAATGCCAAAGACAGGCAGGAATTGTTCCAGATGGAAGGAGGCTAAAGGACATAGCTACATGCAATTGGGATTGTGCACTGGGCCCTTTTGCTGTAAAGCATGTTATCAAGACAGTTGGAAAAAGTTCAAACTGTCTGCGAGAAGGTGGTAAACTTAGTCACAAATGCTGATGCCCTGATGTCACAGGTTGTAGTGTAGTGAGATCAGATGTCCTTGTGGGAAACAGACATGACTGTGTTCAGGGATGAAGGGCATCAGGTTGGCAACTAACCAGTGGTTTACTCCCTGAGCAGACACTTCTTAAATACCTACCACACCCAGTTACCAGGGCTGAGAGCTGAGGAGCATGAGTTGCTGGTGCCCGGGCCCCCAGCAATCTGGTAAAGGAGACCTCAGCAGCCGCAAGGCCAGGGGCAAAGGGCAGCAGTGTCCCAGGGTCAGTTCTGCCTCTAGGGCTCAGGGTGAGAGACATGGTACCAGAATGATGGTGTTTGAAGTAACCTGGAAGCACAAGGAGGATTTTGCCAGGCAGAGTGCTGAGGAGTGAAAAGTGAAGGGCCTGAAAGGCAGTAGCAACCGAGAAAGCAAAGAAAGTACCACAGGCAGTGTGAGGCATGGCTGAGCGGCAACTGGCCTTTGTGAGCACGTGAAGACATTTGGATTGGCCCTCTGGACTTATCCACTGCTGAGGAACAAATCACCCCCAAAATTAGTGACTGAAAACAACAAAAATTATCCCACAGTTTCTATGGCTCAGGATCTAAGGGTGGCTTAGCTGTGTGATTTCTGACTTGGGTCTGTCACAGGCTGCACTCAGGTGCTGGCTGCACTGTGGCCTTCTCCAGGCTTGACTTGGGGAGACCCGGAGCTCGCTTCCCTGACAGCTAGCATGCCTTGGTCCTTTCTGACTGTTGGTGGAGACCTCACTTCTTCTCTACGTGGCATCTCCATGGAAATGCTCATAGCATGGCAGCTGGCTTCCTTCACAGTAGGGGATCTGAGAGCGGAAGAGAGCTCCCAGGACAGAAGCTGCAGTCTTTTTATAACTGAATCCCATCACTTCCTCTGGATTGTGTTTGTTGGCAGTCAGTCACTAAACCCATGCTTGGAGGGGCAGGAATCACACAGGGACAGGGATGCCAGGCATGGGCTTGGTGGGTGCCATGTGAGAGTCTGCTTGCCACACAGAAGTCCCCACAGCTGGACAGGCAGGGGCACACCCGGGCATGCATGTTGGAGGTATCACTCTAGCTTTGAGGGGGAGCAGCAGTGACACTATTTGGGAGAGGATCACAGAGGACAGAATTGAGTGGGGAAGAAGAAACGGGGTCATCATCAACGTAAAACACTGCTCAAGCAGTTGGGGAGGAAAGGGGGGGTTAACCTGAGTGGTTAGAAACCAGCTTCTGCAGAGATGCTTTTGCAGAATCCCTTTGCTGTGAAAGCTACAAGGCAGCGAACTCGTTTCAAACACCTGGTGTCACCAGCACCACGTTTTAAAGTTGTGAAATATCAGGGCTGTTATTTTTTCAGTTATGTCTCGTAAGCACTACTTTGCCTTGACTGTCAGGAGTCAGATGTGCAAATGAAAGCTGTTAACGTTGTCAGGTAGGTTGACTGGACCAGGCTTTAAAATACCAACTAATCCCTTTTGACACTCTGATCTTTCAGCATGATGGTTAAAGGATTGTGTCTTTCCTTTTGAAATCTCCCAGTTTTTTGAAGTCTGATCTGAGCACAAATTATTTTAAAGAATGAAGTTTTCCCTGAGATTTTAGGTTTTTCATCTCACCAAGCCGCTCTAAACAAGACAAACCGTGAATTCTTAGAGTAGAGCCACATACGCAGTGGGAACAAGGTCAAAGATGGGGAAGGAGGAGGCGGCCATCCCCTGTGAAATACTACAGAGAGAGCATACGAGTTCTGTATCACAACAGGCTTTTCCTTGCATCATTGTGCTTGAAGTTAAAAACAAACATCACAACCTCCCTTTAAACCTGTATGTTCCCTGGGAATAGTAGCGGTCTGGAGTGTGGTTAAAATGCTGCTTCTGGAAGGGTGACCTGGGCCTCGGGCTTCCCTCCCCCATAAAGGCCTGGCTTCTGCTGGGTTCAGGCCCAGCCCCCCGCCCCCTGCCCCGGGCATAGAGCACTCGGAGCCGGGTACTGCATGATGCTGGTGACACCAGGTGTTGAAAGTAAAAAATGTAATTTATTTCCACACTTTTCAAATGGCCATTCCTGTGGCTTAATATTTGTACTTCTGTCGACCTTGAATCATGAGTAAAAACATAATGCTCTTAGAAAATGTGTACTCAGCGTTATTTAGGCAACAGTCTCGTAGTTACATAGAATGATGGGAAATTTAAAGGGTGAATGTGTACTAAACTTGGAAAGGCTACCTGTTAGTTATTCTAAGGCTTTTTGTATTATCTTCATTTTCACGTATTTTGTTTTCCTTTTTGTATAACTTGGATAATTTTTTTAAAAAAGATGTTTATACAAATCTTCAATCTTTAATACTTGGAAAATTAGCTTTTCTGGTTCTTTGAACTTGCCATGTAGGTGAAGGTTGAATGTAAGTCTTTTTTAGGAAAACCTGTGAAAATGAAGGAGTGCCCCTTCTCTGTTTTTACAGTATACAGAGCATCATGAATCCTCTTTAATCTAAAAGTTAGTAGTTCGAGAGCATCACTGTAAAACAGAAAGACCCTTCCCACAATCAATGATTTTCCCAAAGGGTAATCACCAGAATCGCCTGGAGAGCTTTGAAAAATACTGTATTTTATTTGAAATGTAGATTCCTGCCCCCAACTCCTAAATTACTAAATCCAACTCTCTTGCGAGGGACCTAGAACATCAGCGTTGAAGCTTCACATGCATTTTGGGAACTCAACAGGCGTGGGGAGCCCCAGCCACAGGTCCAGCCCAGGGTGGCCACAGGCACCCAGACTGCCCCAGGCTTCCCTCCACCCAGTCCCTGTCTTTTGGTTCCCAGTGGCCCACAGGCCCCCAGGGGGTCCAAATCTCTGTTCCCTGCACAAGCCTGGGCTCACGCTCCTTGCCTGGAAGAGGGGAAACCCTCTTTCCAGCATGGTTTTTACCCTCCTCCAGGGGCAATGCCCAACCTGTTGGGGGCTGCATCCAAGTCACCCACACAAAATTCATTCTTCTCTTTCCTGTTCCTTATGACATGCTGAACAAACCCTTCACTGTGGCATTCCACACATCATATTCTAATAGTAGATTTTATCTGTATCATCTTTTAAAGTTTAGTTTAATTAATTAATGTAAAGACAGGGTCTTAACTATGTTGCTCAGGCTGGACTCAAACTCCTAGGCTCAAGTGATCCTCCTACCTTGGCCTCCCGAGTAGCCAGGACTACAAGCATGTGCCACCATGCCCAGCTTGGACCATTTTAAAAGATTTATTTACTTTTAATTTAGAGGTTTTTTATTGAGATAAAATTCACAGAACAGAAAACCATTTAAAAGTGAAGGATTCCATGATTATTTAGTACATAATGTTATGTGATTACAACTTCTATCTAGTTCCAGAACATTTTCCTCACCCCAAAAGAAAGAAACCTCTTCCACACTAAGCATCCCTCCCATTCTTCCATCCCGAGCCCCTGACAGCCCCCATCCCCCTACCTGTCACTGTGGCTTTACCCGTGCTGGGTGTTCTGGATCAGTGGACGCATGTCACATGTGCTCCATGTGTCTGGCCCCTCTGAGTGAGGATAATATTTGCAGATTGATTGTGGGGCAGCGTCCATCAGTGCATTCATTCACTAGGGTTGCTACAACGAAGTGCCACAGACTGGGTGGCTTCAACAACAGAACTTTCTCACAGTTCTAGAGGTTCAGAAGTCCAAGATCGGGGCCGGCAGGGTTGGTTTCTCTGGAAGCCTCTGCTTGGCTTGATTTATATAAGTAAGATTGTGTGGAGTCTGCTTGCAATTCGAGGCAAGTAATGCTTTGACTTGCTTTCTTTTTTAGCACATGGCAGTGGGGGCCCAGGCAGGGGAACGGGAGCTCTTTTTTTGGGGTTGTTAGGAGTTTGAACTCTGGAGTCAAGAAACCACCCAAGTTTAAGGCTGTGCTTTTTCTTTTCTTTTCTTTTTTTTTTTTTTTTGAGACATTGTCTCGCTGTGTTGCCCAGGCTGGAGTGCAGTCGCGTAATCTCAGCTCACTGCAACCTCCGCCTCCTGGGTTCAAGTGATTCTCGTGCCTCAGCCTCCCAAGTAGCTGGGATTACAGGCATGCACCACCATGCCTGGCTAATTTTTGTATTTTTTAGTAGAGACGGGGTTTTACTATGTTGGCTGGGCTGGTCTCAAACTCGTGACCTCAGGTGATCTGCCTGCCTTGGCCTCCCAAAGTGTTGGAATTACAGGCGTGAGCCACCACACCTGGCCTCATGCGCCTCTCTTACCAGTGGTGTGACTTTGGGTGAGTTGCCTGTGCTGTCTGTCCCAGTGTCCTCTGAGTGCTGTGAAGGCGGGTGAAGTATATTTGGTGAATCACAGGTACTGCGTGAGGTGCCAGGCATGATCCTTGCTGGTGCCAGGTTTGAAGAAAATGGTGTTTGTGCAAGGAAAAATTTTTTTTTCTGTGCAAAACTAAGGTGTATTTATGAAAATGGAAATCAAGTCTTAGCCCTCCACCGAGCTTAGTTGTAGAGAATATCTAGGGTAGTTTCTGTCAGGGTCCACACAGGCAGTGGACAGGGGCTTGCCGTTTTATAGAAGAATAAAATTTCACAACTTCTGTGTACTTCCAGTAATTTGAGCTTTAGGTTGAAGCTTGCGAGGTAGGCAAGCTAAGAGTTTCTGTCCCTATTTAGAGGCACCTAAACCCCAGTGAGGCAAAGTGAGTCACCCAGGAGCTGCCTGGAATCTGGTCCTTTCGAACCCACTGTTGGGCACAGCCTCCTCCGGGGCATGCAGACTCTGCCGCATGACCTTTGAGCAGAGTTAATGATTTCCTATTTGTTTTATTTCATTCAAAACAACTGTCATTGCTTGAACCCACCCATGCTGGGCACTTGTGTACTCCCAGGGGATCCCACTCCCCCACTCTGGGAAGTGCCAGGGTCTCACTGGACAGAGAAGGAGATCCAGGATGAGAGGTTCAGTCATTTGCCAAGGTCGTGAGCCCCAGCCCCCCACTGAGCAGCACCTCTGCCCCTCCAGGGTCCTGGGTTGGAGGTGTGAAGGGCATCCCAGGCCCTCCCACTGCTGGGTTCTTCTAAGTACAGGAATGTCTGCTGCACACATCTTCTGAAGATAGCATTCTCTTGATCTGAGAAGGGAACCAGTACCACTTGCTGGGTGTTCAGCCAGTGCTGCACATTTCAGAATCTCATCCTGGTGTTAATAGCCCCAGGTAAGACAAGGCCACGTGTCCAGGAAAGCCTTCTGTGGGAAGACACAGCATTAAGATAGCTCAAAATCGGGGTGAGGAGGCAGGAGGCAGGGCTTACCGTCTTCATCCATCAACTATTACCTTTATGATAGAAACCATTTCAGTGTTATTTTTGTTTGCTATGGATCTATACAGAATTGCATTATTTTAATGCTTTATTGAGAAATAATTCACATACCATACAGTTCACCACCATTACCAAGTCAGATGTAAGCAGCTCTCTGGGGTTGTTCCTAATATGGAAGTGTTGCTTATACCAGAAAATGATAACCAAAATGAAATATAACACAACGTTCAAGGAAAGCTTGTAGATAATCATTGGTAAAATAATAGCAATGGAGCTGGAAATACTGAAATGGAGAGGTTAAAATGCCCGGGGCGGGGGTATTGCTGCTTGATGAGACTTAGGAGGGCGTAGCCACAAGCTTCACCATGAATGCAGTCAGGAGCCGGGGGAAGAGGCACATGTTCCTGGGCTGTGTGGATGGGTGGTCTAGGAGGCGTGCTTGTGATGAAATGACAGCCCACCAGCCCACTATCCCAGGCCCTGGAGGAGATGCGGGGTGCGCAGCCTGGGCTGTCAGAGATGTTCGCAATTGCAAAGATTCTGACCCATATTTTCCCCCACACATCCGTCTTGCTAGATAGAGCACGTGTCCTGGTTCTTTAGAAAATCACTCCGTTGTACTTTAGGACACCACGTCCTAGGAACACACTGACACCAAAAACCTTGGCCAAGAGTCAAAAAAACAAAGCTAGATTATGTGAGGGAATGGAAATGTCCAGAATAAAACCTGGGGAGGCTAAAGGGATAGCGTGGAGCTCAGTGACAGCAGAGCTGCAAAGCTGCAACACTCCTCAGCCAGGAGTGGCCCCAGTGAAAGCAATGGATACAAACCCACAGGGCACGTTCCCAGCGCAGCCCTCAGGGCCTGGGAGGGCCACACAGCTCCCATGGATGCTCACTCCCTGTCCATTCCCTGTTGGCCCTGGAAGTAGACTTGAGTTAAGCTCCTGGGTAAAGGGCTAAGAAAGGAGAATATGAAGAGACTTCTAGCCATATTCACTCAAATAGGAGAGAGGAACAGATGGGCCTGTGTGGCAAAGAAGAAAAGGCTTAATGTTTATGGAGCAGCAACACGCTGCAGAAAAGCGAGTCAGATCCTGGGGGATCAAAGGACTTTGTTCAGATGCTGCTGTTGAGGAAGGGCTTCTCCCCAAAATAATTCAGCTTTTTTGATTTACAGACAAAATTTACTCACTTACTGTTTAAAGTTCAGTGCATTTTTTTAAAGGGTCAACGAATCTTGATAAATATATATACTCATGTAATCACGACCGATTACATGAGTAATGTACAAGATGGACAAGATACAGGCCCTGTCCATCTCCCCAAAAGCTTCCTGAGACCTCTTTGCAGTCAGTCTCCCTCCCCAGTAACAGCCCTTTGCAGCCTCTGCTCTGCCCCCATGGCTTGGCTTTTCCCGAATCTAATGGAATCATACGGGATGTAGTCTTTGGTGTCTGGCTTCTTTGACTCAGCTCATGTGTTTGAGATTTATGCATGTTATTGTATCTGTACACCTCAGTTTGTTTAAGCATTCTCAAGTTGATGGACATTTGGGTTCTTTCTAGTTATTGGCTGTTAAACTGGTATACATAACTGAATTACATGTGACACAAAATCTTTTTAACAGCTAGATTTCTTTTTTTAAGACTTTCCTATCAGCCGGCTGTGGTATCTCATGCCTGTAATCCCAGCAGTTTGGGAGGCCAAGGCAGGTGGATCACTTGAGGTCAGGAGTTGGAGACCAGCCTGGCCAACATGGTGAAACCCCATCTCTACTAAAAATATAAAAATTAGCCAGGTATGGTGGCACACACCTGTAATTCCAGCTACTCAGGAGGCTGAGGCAGGAGAATTGCTTGAACCCAGGAGGCAGAGGTTGCAGCGAGCCGAGATGTTGCCACTGCACCCCAGCCTCGTAAAATGTACAGGTCGGGCACAGTGGCTCACGCCTGTAATCCCAGCACATTGGGAGGCCGAGGGGGGTAGATCACCTGAGGTCAGGAGATGAAGACCAGCCTGGGCAACATGGTGAAACCCGATTCTACTAAAAATACAAAAATTAGCTGGACATGGTGGCACATGCCTGTAATCCCAGCTACTCGAGAGGCTGAGGCAGGAGAATCGCTTGAGCCAGGGAGGCGGAGGTTGCAGTGAGCCAAGGTTGTGTCATTGCACTCCAGCCTGGGCAACAGATGAGACTCTGTCTCAAAAATGAATTAATGAATGAAAAATAATAAGTAAAATAAAATGTACAGTCCAGTGGTTTTTTGGGATGTTGTGCAGAGCTGCGTTTACCATCATCAGAGTTGTGCTCTGACTCATAAAATGGATCACCGTGATGGGTTTAGAACACTTTCATCACCCATTAAAGAAACTCCATAACCATTAGTGGTCATTCCCTACTTCTCTCCTCTTCCATCCTCCACACCCACCACCCCTACACCCCAATTCCAGGCAATTACTTGTTTTTGTTTCTGTATGTTTGCCTATTCTGGAGATTTTTCTTTTATTTTTTTAACTCCTTTCATCTAACTGCGAATGTGTGCTCTCTGACCAACCTCTCTCCATCCCCTCTCCCCCTAACTACCTCAGCCTCTGATAACCACCATTCTGCTCCTAGGAGGTCAGGTTTTTCAGATTCTACCTGTGAGCAGGAACGTGCAGTATCTGTCTTTCTACACCTGGCTTATTTCACTTCACATAGCATCCTCCAGTCATGTACAGGTCTTTATGTGGATATGAGTTCATTTATCTTGGGTCTATTCCACAAAGTGAAATTGCTGGGTTGTATGGTAAATGTATGTTTAACTTTAAAGACACTGTCAAACTGCTTTCCAGAGTTGCTGTACCATTTTGAATTCCCAGAAGCAATGTATGAGCATTTCAGTTACTCTACATCTTGCCAACACTTGGTATTAATAGTCTGTTCAATGTTAGCCACTCTAATGGTATCTCTTTGTGGTTTTTATTTGCATTTCCCTAATAACTAATGATAGTGAGCATCCATCTGTTCATGTGCTTACATGAGATTCATAGGTCTTTGGTAAAGTGTCAGTTTAAATCTTTTGCACATTTTGTTTGTTCGGTTTTGGTTTTTTGGAGAGGTAGTCTTGCTGTGTCTCCCAGGCTGGTCTCTAACTCCTGGGCTCAAGCAGTCCTCCTGCCTCAGCCTCCCAAATAGGACTACAGCACCTGGCTGTTTTGCCCACTCTTTTTTTTTGTTTTGTTTTGTTTTTTTTGAGATGGAGTTTTTCATTCCTCTTGCCCAGGCTGGAGTGCAATGGCACAATCTCGGCTCACTGCAACCTCCGCCTCCTGGGTTCAAGCGATTCTCCTGCCTCAGCCTCAAGAGTAGCTGGGATTACAGGCATGTGCCACCATATCCAGCTAATTTTGTATTTTTAGTAGAGACTGGGTTTCTCCATGTTGGTCAGGCTGGTCTCAAACTCCCGACAGGTGATCCGCCCGCCTCGGCCTCCCAATGTGCTGGGATTACAGGTGTGAGCCACCGTGCCCAGCCTTTGTTTTGCCCACTTTTAATTGGATTGCTTTTCTTCTTCTTGAGGTGTGAGAGTTCTTTGTATATTCTGGATAACAGTCCTTTATCAGATAGCTATTTTGTAGATATTTTCTCTGTCTACATTTGCCTTTTCATTTACTCACCCGAGTCTTTTGAGAGTAGGTGTTTTAAATTCTGAAGTCAAAACTTATTCATGTTTTCTTTTTATTATTTGTGCTTTTTGTGTCCTATCAAAAGATTTCTAGAAAGTTTAACTCTTATATTTGGATACATTTTGAGTTAATTAGTGTATAGGGAGTGAGATAAGAGGTTTTTAAAAATCTATTTTTTTTTGCATATGGATATGCAGTTGTTCCAGCACCATTCGTTTAAAAGTCTATAGATTCTCCATTGAATTACTTTGGCATCTTTATTGAAAACAGTTGACCCTACAAGTAGGCGTCTACTTCTGGACTCTGTTCTGTACCATTGATTTTTTTAACTAGTTTTTGTTTTTTAATTGAAGTAATTCACACAACATAAAAGTCACCACTTTAAAGTATACAAGTAAGTGGGTCTTAGTATATTCACAAAGTTGTGCAGCCCGCACCACTAATTCCATATCACGTTATCTCAAAAAGAATGTTCCATCAACCTTAATGCATATCTTTTCTCTAATTCCACACTGTCTTGTTTATTGTAACTTTGTAGTTAAGTATTGAAATAGAAACTTCGGGCTGGGCATGGTGGCTAAAGCCTATAATCCTAGCACTTTAGGAGGCCAAGTCTGGCAGATCACTTAAGGCTAGGAGTTTGAGACCAGTCTGGCCAACATGGCAAAACCCCATCTCTACTAAAAATAGAAAAACATTACCAGGCATGGTGGTGTATGCTTGTAGTCCCAGCTGCTTGGGAGGCTGAGGCATGAGAATCGCTTGAACCTGGGAGGTGGAGGTTGCAGTGAGCCAAGATTGCAGTGAGCCAAGATTGCATCACTGCACTCCAGCCTGGGCAACAGAGCAAGACTCCACCTCAAAAAAAAGAGAAACTTTGTTTAGCTTTTTCAGTGTTGTTTTGGCTATTCTAGATCCTTCAAATGTTTATATAAGTTTTATTTTTAATTTTTGTGGGTACATATTAGATGTGTATATTTATGGGTTACATGAGATGCTTTGATACAACCATGCAATATGAAATACGCACATCATGGAGAATGGGTTATCCATCCCCTCAAGCATTTATCCTTTGAGTTATAAACAATCCAGTTACACTCTTTAAGTTATCTTTTATATAAATTTTAGAATTAGCTCATCAATTTCTACAAAAAAAACCCCTGGGGTTTTCATTAAGATTGTGTTGAATGTCTAACTCAATTTGGGGAGAATTAACATTTTTACTGTGAAAATTATCCATCAAAACATGGTATATCTCTCCATTTATTTAGATACTAAAATTCTCTCATCAGTGTTTGGAATTTTCAGTGCACAGGTCTTGCACATATTTTGTTCAATTGGACCCTAAGTATTTCAGATTTTTTGGTGATACTATAAATGATAATGGATTTTTAAATTTCAAGTTCCAGTTTTCCCCTGCTAGAATATACAAATACAATTGATTTTTGTATATTGGCCTTATATCCTAAAACCTTGCTAACCTCATTAGTTCTAGTAACCTTTTGGTAGATTTTCTTAGGATTTTCTATACTGACAGTTATGTTAACTGCAAAAAAGATAGTTTTCTTTCTTTCTGAAGTGTATGCCTTTTATTTCTTTTTCTTCCTTTATTAGCCTGGCTAGAACCTCGAGGATTTAGAAGTAGGAAGAGTGGACGTCCTTGCCTTGCATCCAGTCTCAAGGGAAAGTACTTGATTATTCACTACAAAGAGAAGGATGTTAGCCGTAGGTTTTTCAGGGACTTAACCTTTTTAGTAGATCGAGGATGTCCTCTTTGATTTCCAGTTTGCTAAGAATTTTTATCTCAAATTTGCTGAATTTTATCAAGTGCTTACCCTGTATTTATTGAGATCATCATGTGGTTTTTCCATTTTAATCTGTTTCTATGGCATGGCAATTCATTGACTGATTTTTAAATATTAAACTACGTTGCATTCCTAGGATGAAACATTAGTAATGATGTATTATCCTTTTAACGTATTGTTGAATTTTGTTAGTATTTGTTCAAGACTCTTACATTTATGTTTATGATGGACAGTGGCCTGTAATTTTTTCTTTTCTTTTTCTTTTTTTATTTTTTGAGACAGGGTCTCTCTCTCTTGCCCGGGCTGGTCTTTAACTGCTGGCAGATGATCCTCCTGCCTCTGTCTCCCAAAGTGCTAGGATTACAGGTGTGAGCCACCATACCCAGATTTTTTTCTTTTTAAAAAAAATCTGAGATGGGGTCTCACTCTGTCATGCAGGCTGGAGTACAATGGCACAATCACAGCTCACTGCAGCCTCGACCTCCTGGGCTCAGGTGATCCTACCACCTCAGCCTCCCAAGTAGCTGAGACTGACTACAGGCACGCACCACCATGCCTACCTAATTTTTTGTATTTTTTTGTACAGACAGGGTTTTGCTGTGTTGCCCAGGCTGGTCTGAAATTCCTGGACTCCAGCAATCCACCTGCTTTGGCCTCCCAAAGTGCTGGGATTACAGGCATGAGTTACCATGCCTGGCTGTAATTTTCTTTTCTACCAATGTCTTTGATTTGGTATCAGGTACTACTGGCTTCATAAAAGGAGTTGAGAAGTGCTCCTTCCTCTTTGATTTTCTGGAAAATTGTTTGGTATTTATTGGAAAACATTGGTATTATTTCTTCCTTAAGTGTTCAATAGATTTCACCAATGAAGCCATCTGCCTCTGGGCAAGGGTTTTTAACTGTGAGTAGATACAGGGCTTTGCAGGTTATCTACTTCTTCTTGAGTGAGCTTTGATACTTTAGACCTTTTGAGGAATTTTTCCATTTCAGTTAAGTTGTAGAATTTATTGGTATAATGTTGTTCATTATGTTCCCTTATTATCCTTTTAACGTTTGTTTTATAGTGATGTTCCCTCCTTGATTTCTTATACTGATGATTTCTTTTCTCTCTCTCTCGTTTACCTATAAAAGTAATAGAGCAGTACAATGATTCTCATATATCCATCACCCAGTTTCAATAACTATCAAGCCTTTGCACACATGCCTTATCAATTCCCTCTTTTCTTTGATATGCTGACGTATTTTAAAGTATGTTCCAGACATGATATTTTCAAATGCTAGATACTTCCATATGCGTCTCTAAAAAATAAGGATATTTTCTTACAGGACCACGATGCCATTACCATACCTTAAAATATTAATCGTGATTCCTTGGTAGACTCTTATTACCTAGATTTACCTATAAGATTTTCCTAAGTGTCTCAAAAATGTCATTGTATATAGGTCATATCTTCAAATCAGAATCCAAACAAGGTCTGTACATTTACCCATGGCTGTACCTGAAATTGTTAATGTAAGGGAAATCACCCTCACTTTTTCTAATGCAATAAACTGTCTTATAATCATTTCTCCCCTAAAATGCCTCACATTCTGGATCTGTCTGCTTCTAGTTGGTATCATTTAACTTTTCTGCAATAGGAGTTTCTTAAATCTGAGAGGACTAAATGATGACTTGGAACTTTCTGAACCCCTGAGAAATGTACCTTGGCTTTCATTCCCTGGGGGAACATAAAGGAAGGGTGGGCAACTGTCCATCTCAAGACCTGGGAAATATCTGGTTTCTGTGTCCAGTTCAGGCCAGGCAATGTCCATGAAGCCTTTGATCTCCATCACCTCTGAATTCCACTTAATTATGTGTAGTACTAACTATATGTAGTAATTAATTATGTATCTTTGTTCATTGTGTTTCCTTTGTGTAGCTCTGGCCCTTGAAAAATCCGTCCTCTACTGTTACTCTTTGTTTTTAAGGCTTAGTGTACATTTTATGAAAGTATACCATACGTTAGAAGAGTGCAAGATTCCTGTGGACACACTGTGTACCTGGCCCCTGGCACAGAGGTTCGTTTTGGCTGTTACTACCTTTTTTTTTTTTTTTTTTTGAGATGGAGTCTCGCTTCGTCACCCCCGCTGGAGTGCAGTGGCGTGATCTTGGCTCACTGCAACCTCCGCCTCACTGGTGCAAGCGATTCTTCTGCCTCAACTTCCCAAGTAGCTGGGACTACAGGTGCACACCACCACGCCTGGCTAATTTTTGTATTTTTAGTAGAGATGAGGTTTCACATTATTGGCCAGGCTGGTCCCAAACTCCTGACCTCATGATCCAGCTGGCTAAGCCTCCCAAAGTGCCGGGATTACAGGCGTGAGCCACCATGCCCGGCCTGCTACTTCTTTACCTTCAGGTAAACTTGTCCTGCAGTGTGTGCCCTTGTCTGGCCGCTCTCAGGTGGTGCTGCTCATGGTGAATGCCATCGTGTTGCTGCCCCTATTCATTCTTGTTGCCATAGAGTATCCCAGGTATACCACAGTTGACTAGCCCATTTGACTGTTGGTGGACATTTCAGTTGTGTCTGGTTTGGGGATATGACACCTGGTGCTGACCAGCACATTCCCATTCGTGCCATTTTGGTGAACCTGCGTTCACATTTTTGCGTGCATCTGCCTGGGAGTGGAATTGCCGGTCCTTGGGGACACACAGGCTCAGCTTTCCTAGAACTGCCACGCAGTCTTCCCTGGGGATTCACTGCACGATATTTTAAAACCCAGATCTTACCATGCCCCTCCCAGGCTTAGTACCCTCGAATGGCTCTCATCACACAGAAGCCGAAACCTGGCTCCATAGGATACCATGGAAGGCCCTTGGAGGCCCGGGCCCTGCCTCGCCCTGCCTGCTGGCATGCTTTCTGTTCCCCCAACAGCCTACCGTCCCCTCTGCTCAGGTCCCCCTCCCCTCCCCAGCCACCCGCCACCTGGCCTGCCTGCTCCTGGGTATCCCCAGAGGCTCTACTGCTTGCCTGGGTCGCCCTCTCCTGCAGGACACTTGACACCTGGTCCTGATGCGGGACTCATTGTCCCCACTCTAGAGTGTCCTCTCATCAGCAGCACTCAGCATCTCTGCCACCCCACCAGGCTGCAGCTTTTTACGAACAAGGACTGTTGCTTTTTCTGTCTTTGGACGCCTGGCCCGTCGTAGATGCTCAGTACCTCCTGAATGAGTGAATGAATGAATGGCCTGTCAGCCAGCCTGGATGTCCTGAGCACTGGGCAGATGATCTTAACAGAAACATTAAGTGGCTGGCAGGCACTCCTGGCCTTAGAAAACCTTTACATCTAGCTTTGGTTTTTAAAGTTGGAAAGAAAAGGACTCAAAGCACAGCCCCTTGCACAGGAACAATAGGTGGGGATTGATAACAAGGCTCACGACAGGTCACCGTCTTTACATCTCAGAATGGTCGTGTTTGCTGGGAGAACCAGCTAGAGCTTCAGTCTCTTCTTCAACAGAGAACTTCCCCGTCTGTTTCTCCTAGTTGACCACAGAGTATGTTGGGGGGTGGCGTGTAGATTTTGGATCAAGCCCTGGCTTAAATCCAGCCCATAACAGCTTTGCTGTGTCAGTTAAATAACTCTTCTCAGCCTCAGTTTCCCATGTGTGGGATGGGACAGTAACACCTGCCTCGTCACGGGGCTGTTGGAGGCCCAGTTTGTGAATTCCTCATTTCCCCAGGAGAGAACAAAATCAGTTTCTGGAGAGCCCCTGACAGCCCCCATCCATTGAATTTTCTTCTTCTCTCCTGGGGAAATTAGAAATTCACAGGGCAAGTTTCCACAAGGCTTTGCCTTCCTGAGAGATCTGGCCTGGACCACACTCGAAGCTTGCCCTGCACATGGCTGGGAGAAGGGTCAAGGGCCCCTCAGGTGCGGGTGGCTGTAGAGCCAGCATGGTCTGGAGGGAGTGTGCCCACAGGGAGCTACCCCAGCCAGGCAGCACCTCCTTTCCTTCTGGGATGCTAGGCCAGGGGAGGAGGTATAGCCTACCTCTCTGTACTGGTCTTGCCCCCTCTGAGAGACAGAGACCTGGTCCCTAGGGAATTGCCTTTAGATGGGGGCAAAGGGAAGGGAGAGAAATTCCTTAACCTGAAAATAAGTATAATCATTGTTATATTAAAACAACGCCAAGTTTGCATGAATTTTAAAGAAAAACCCTGTGCATCGAAGGGATGGGAGCACCTTCTTTGGGCAGCTGTGCCCCGTTCCTCAGCCCTCCTCTGCCTGGGCACAGGTGCTCCCTGGACAGCACAGCCTGGGGGTCCTGGATTTTAGGGGACCCATTCAAAGGGCCAATAAAGAGTTGAACACTTTTAAGGTACTTCAACCAGGACTTTAGCTACCCCTTAGCTATTTTGTGGTTACTGAAGCATGGCCCCCAGGAGAAATCCCTTTTTCCTTCTTTTCTGGGAAGTTCCTGGGAGCCAAGGGGAAGTCTGTTAATACCAGTTCTGGCAGGTGGGAAGAGGCTAGTGGCTTCCTCACCTTGCCACGGGCGCTGGTCCCTCCCTGGGGAAAAGGTTTTCTTGGCTTGGACAGCTTAGGGGCAGAGAGGAGAACATCCTTGGTTTTATCCTGTCTGTGTATATATACATTATGGGTTTTTGTTTTTGTTTTTGTTTTTTTGAGACAGAGTCTCACTCTGTTGCCCAGGCTGGAGTGCAGTGGCGTGATCTCGGCTCACTGCAAGCTCCACCTCCCGGGTTCATGCCATTCTCCTGCCTCAGCCTCCAGAGTAGCTGGGACTACAGGCGCCCGCCACCACACCCGGCTAATTTTTTGTATTTTTAGTAGAGACGGGGTTTCACTATGTTAGCCAGGATGATCTCAATCTCCTGACCTCGTGATCCACCCGCCTCGGCCTCCCAAAGTGCTGGAATTACAGGCATGAGCCACCGCGCCCAGCCTTGTTGTTTTTTAATTAAGAAAGTAGGTTTGGATGAGAGAAATGATAAAACTTTTATATACTCCTCCCAAAAAAGTTAAATGCCTCACATGTGTGAGCTGTTCAATTCAGAAAATGGCTGAGTAAACATGATTTTAACTTCATGACTGAAAGAACACTGTAAATTTGGGGAGGAAAAAAACAACTCCATAATGAAAAACAAAGCGGCTGTTCTGCTGTTTCTGAAGCGAGTGGATTGGAGAAAGCGCCTCAGTGGGAGGAGCCGCCTCTCTCCCTAATAACCACACAGCAACAGCTGGGGCTTTGCACGTTCTCACGGGGCATTCCACTGTCTTGGGAGTGGCCTGTGCGTGGGCCTTTAAGTGCTTTTTCAAAAGCCAAGTATATATCCAAATGTGCTTTTAAATAATATCTAGGGTCCTGGGATCCACCCCCAACACTGGGGAGGCCAAGGAGTTGTAAACCCAAAGACTGGCGTGTTTGGCTGCAGCCTGGCCTGGCTTTCGTCAGCGGTTTCTGGCTATAATGGAGCTTTTAAAAGTGGTGTGTGTGTGTGTGTGTGTGTGTGTGTGTGTGTGTGTAGAGTATAATCGGCTCGGATTTAATTCATTCAGCGCATCCAGTTTCCTTAGAAGGGCCAGTCCCTCCAGCTCAATGCCTTTTTCTGGAAGTTTTGGCCTCAGAATTCAGGCTGTCCGGCCAGCACACAGTGGCCGGCCGTGCGTTCACGTTCAGGACTCACAGGAATGTGGCAGATGGACCCACTCTGTGTAGGGGCTGTAGAAGCTCGCTCAGGGACACATGCCGAATTGCCTTCCCCGCTCCCTTCTTCCTTGTAGTTCAGTCTTAACTTTGCTCTCAGCCATTTTAATTGAATTTAACTTGGGGTAATTATACAAGCACTGAAAGGATTTGAATGCTTTGGGAACAAGATAATTTATACAAAAAATTTAATCAGGCTTAATTTTGAATTCTATGCTTTTATCTTTAAAAATGTTTATTTTTTTCAAATGTGTGAAAATGGCATTGTGTGTATGTGCCCATGTGTGTTGGGGATGAGGTCTCATCTCCTTGGGTGCACTGACGTAAGCAATGGACTTTTCTAGAGTTGCTTTCCTTTTATCTGCCACCTCTGGCTATATGATCTCCAGGTAGTTAGCATCTTTTTGGAGGGTTTAAACTGGTTTTAATAATATTCTTAGCGAAAGGTGATGCTGAAGGCAAACCTGTTGTTACTACCAAAAGGAGTCCTGCCTTACAGAGCCCACTGGAGGCGGAGTCTGGCTGGGCCCTGACCCAGCTCCCTGCCGCTGGCACAGGAGACCAGCTAGCTATGATACAAATTGTTGCCCAGTTTTCAATGGCCAGTTGGGTTCCTTTTAGCTCCTGATTTCATGTTTCTGGGCAGTGGGATGTAAGGCCCTGCCTGGCAGTGCCAACCAGCAGCGAGCCCTGGATTAGAATGACGCTGTGCTGGTTTGAAGTGGACAGATGAGCAGGTAGGGCCACATGGGTGGCTGTTGATTGATTGATTTATTTGTTGAGATGGAGTTTCACTCGTTGCCCAGGCTGGAGTGCAATGGCACAATCTCGGCTCACTGCAACCTCCGCCTCCCAGGTTCAAGTGATCTTCCTGCCTCAGCCTCCTGGTGTAGCTAGGATTACAGGCACCCACCACATCTGGCTAATTTTGTTTTAGTAGAGACAGGGCTTCACCATGTTTGGCTGGTCTCGAACTCCTGACCTCAGGTGAACCACCCGCCTCAGCCTGCCAAAGTGCTGGGACTACAGCCGCGAGCCCTTGCTCCTGGTCCATGGGTGGTGGTTTCTAAGCTGTGCTCAGCCTCCACGCGTAGTGGAGGTGGCATTCCTAGGGATTTTAAATTTGACATCTTGCAGTTGTATTTGGTTGTTATCTTTGAAAGTATTCTCTGAAATACTTTGACTAATTCATGCTGATGCATTTATTCTGCTCCACGATGTTGGGTGGTGGCCTCCCTGGTTGGCTCTCCTGTGGACTCTGTGTCCCCTGGATGTGCCTGCAGCCTCTCCCACCCTGTTGTGGCTTTGCCTTGCTTGGCCTGGGCCAGGCAGGCCTCTTCCCAGATGTTTGACAGGAGTGTGGCTTTGACCTCTGTTTATCAGCTCTCGGTTCTTACATTTTTTTAATTTTAAATTTTAAGGGCACAAGATAATTGTTCCTGTTTATGGGGATCTATTTTTGCACCCACTGTGTCCAGTCCCTCTCCAGGGGACTTGATCCTCCCAAAGCAACCAGATGGCTAAGCTGCGAAATACAGGGCGCGCTGGCCCAAGCCTCGCCAGGGGCCTCACCTGTATCTTTAATTTGTATTTCTTCACTTTTAAGTAGGTTTAACTTCCTATTCTTACATATTCTCATCCTTCTAGAATATTCTGTCAGCAGACCACCTAGAGAAGAGAATGACTGTGATATTTTGTAATTGTTTTGTGCTTCTTCTAACTTAAAGTTGGATTCTCTATTTCTAACTTAAGAAGGCAAAACAGTATTATAAAACTATGTTCATCAATACAACCTTAAGATGTTTCTAAAAAACAAAACACTAATATATATTTTATTCCTGTTTCAAACTCAAAGTATTTCTAGCCCAAAGGTTCCAAATGAAAAGCAGCCATGCTCTAGAAAAATGAACAGCAGAAAGGCACAGGTGGCATTCCCAGGCCTCCCTTGCCTTCTGCCGGAGTTGAAACAATCCAGACCTTTGGGAGCACACAAGGTAGACGAGAAGTTGCCTGCCATCAGCCAGACCTGGGTGTCCTATTTAACAAGTGGAGAGCGGGCTGGGACAAGCCACAGATTCTTGGCTTTTCCCGGCTGCCCAGGGTTTTGCTGCCCCAGGCAGAATAAACATATTTTGAGCAACTGCCAGCATGTGATTGCTGCACCGTCTTCCAGCAGGCCTGGAAAAATACTCTAAAAGGCAAACCGTTTGCTGTGTTTCTTCGTGGGAACTCACTGCTTAGTCAGCAGCTGGTGTGCATGGGGCCTGGGTGGGCAGAGAAGGCCCTGGTCTCCACCCCAGTGCCCAGGCCTGCAGGGATTACGGCCACCTCATGCCTCCGGGCCTGCTCGACCTTGACCCTGCTGCCAAGAGACGTCTCGTTCTTGTCCTGTTTTATTGAATGTCTCCAGAAAGCAAGTGAGTGTAAGGGAAGCCAGCACAAATCTGTAGAAATGCTTTGGACAGACTTGGGTACTTGTGGAAACCCTAAAGAAAAGATGAGGAGCTTCAGCTTCTGATTCGGGGCTATGAAGCCTGCTGAGCTCCGACAAGAACGCACACGAGTGACAGTAAGCGCAGACCAGGCCTGCGCGGGGCCTGCCTGCCTCCCATGAGCTCATTCAGTCTTGTTTTTAGATTACCTTTTTTGAGGTATAATTTACATACAACAAAATCCACAGATTAAGTGCATAGATAGGTCAATGATTTTTACAAATGTATCCCCCATGGAACCACTGCCCAATCAGTATAAGGAGCATTTCCATCTCCCCAGAGGGCCCTGTGTCTGCGGCAGCAAGTACCCCACCCCCTCTGGTCTGGGTGCTGTCCCTGGAGGTGAGTTTTGCAGGTTCATTGTCAGTGGCTGTGATGGGGGCTGATTACATCCCGCCTGGCTACTCTGCACGTCCTGCTTCTGCCCTGCTCCCAGGCCTGGTCTGAGGGTCTGGAGACCTGGTTCTCTTGTGGGAAGGAAGAGGTGGCAGAGCCAGCACTGAATCCAGGGCCTATGAATGTGCCCCCAGGGCTATGTTTGAACCTGTGGGGTTTGAGAGACAAGGAGAACTTGAAGGATTCCCAACAGCCTGAAGGCCCATGGTGCCTCTTTGGGAATCTGGGCTGAGTGGGATGGCCCCTTGGCTTCCTGCAGTATTTATGAAGTGCCTACTGCATGCGCCGGGCCGTGCCAGATGACGTAGGGGGGTGAAAGGAAGAGAAGGCGAGACCTCGCCCTCGAGGAGCTGTGGTTTAGAGGCATGAGGATGGGCCATGCGACTCCCTTGCTCGAAAAGCAAGAAAAGGTGCAGTCGAGAGACCTAGAAGAGGCAGCAGCCCTTTCCTCTGCTGACTCGCAGCTCAGCCTCGCAACTTGGCATGGAGGGTTTTAGTTGTTAAAAACTAAACATTATTTTATTACATATTCCATATTTGTTATTATTTATTCAGAGACAGGGTCTCACTCTGAGGCCCATGCTGCAGTGGTGAGATCATGGCTTATTGTGGCCTTGACTTCCTGGGCTCAAGCGATCCCCCCACCTCAGCCTCCCAAAATGCTGGGATTACAGGCATGAGCCACCGCACCCAGTCTATTTCCTTATTACAAAATTCTCAGCATGGAGTTTTTTATTCATCTTTATGTTGTACAATATCAGTTTTAAGTTTCAGTGCATTTAACTCGTGGAATCACAGAAATGACAGTTTTCATAACTTACACATGCGTCTTTTTTTTTTTTTTTTTTTTTTTTTGAGACGGAGTCTTGCCCTGTCGCCCAGGCAACAGATGTCTTGCACTGGAGTGCAGTGGCGCCATCTCGGCTCACTGCAAGCTCCGCCTCCCGGGTTCACGCCATTCTCCTGCCTCAGCCTCCCGAGTAGCTGGGACTATAGGCGCCCGCCACCATGCCCGGCTAATTTT
This sequence comes from Pan troglodytes, assembly GCF_028858775.2. Classification (NCBI taxonomy): domain Eukaryota; kingdom Metazoa; phylum Chordata; class Mammalia; order Primates; family Hominidae; genus Pan; species Pan troglodytes. The sequence continues at coordinate 106,158,075 of NC_072412.2, read as the reverse complement.
TTTTGTATTTTTAGTAGAGATGCGGTTTCACCATGTTAGCTAGGATAGTCTCGATCTCCTGTCCTTGTGATCCACCCGCCTCGGCCTCCCAAAGTGCTGGCATTACAGGCGTGAGCCACTGTGCCCGGCCATCTATTTCATTCTTATCAGAAAGTTAACTGAGCTGTATTTCATCTCTTGAGGTGCACATATTCTATCAACACTGTCTGCCTTCACCTACTGATGATGGAGGAAAAGAGGGGGAAAGGCACTCTGGGTGGCCCAGCAGGTTGCCCTGGCTTTCTGTGGCATTTTCCGAGTATGTGGTTGGCTGACGCATGTGTAGGAAGGGACATGATGAGGCCTTTGGTGTCTGAATTCTCCGAACCCTTACTTCCTTCTGCAGGGGGAACAGGTTCTGCTTGCAATGGGAAGTGCAGCGGCTCACCCAAGCTTCACCCTAATGCCAGAAAGCCCCACACCCTGGGTCCACCACGATCCCACACTCCCGGGCTCTCCACTCACAGGAGTGCTGTGTTATTCCAGCAGGCTTCGCTTTGCTTACAAAATACAAAGACAAAATCGGGAATTTCAGGATAGTGGCAGCTTCTGAGTGCCAGTTCCATGGCACATGCCAGGCAGGCAGGCAGCCCAGGGTGTGCTTAATAAACCCTGAGGGCACCTTCTAGATTCAGGAGGCCACGGCGGATGTGACTGGAGCCTGGTATGAGGGCAGCCCAGGCCACTGGCTGCCTGGGGCCCTGGAGTGCTTGGGGGCAGTGAGGGGGTGCCCTCCTCCAGGGGCCCTGGGACGTGGAGGTCAGGAAGGAGGTCAGGAAGGGACGTGAAGGCTCTGCTGCCCTTGCCTGGGTCGCCTTGTGTGTGAGTCACTTCACCTCTGCCCCAGCTTCCCCATCTGCAAAAGGGGGGAGAAGCTGGGAGTGAAGCGGCCTCACTGTGTGGTTTGGAGCACCAGGTGAAGAATGTAAGTAAAGCACTTGGCATGGGGTGGGCATGGAGTCAGGGCTCTCCCTTAGGGGTGGCGTTGATCCCCCGTGAGCCACAGGTAGGTCCGGCAAGTGGAGCCAGGTTCCCGAGGCCGTGCCCGCAGGTTGAGGGCCCTGTGTGACGAGGTTGACGGCATCTCCAGTGTTGGGCCGCTGGCCGCCTGCCCAGCATGTGTTCCTGGCTCTGCCTCCCGGTGCCGCCTCCGCTGCGCCTTCTGAGTGTCACACCAGGAGGCAGCAGGGGCTGGCAGCACCTCCGCTCCTGCTGCCGCGCCTGGAATTTGGGGCCATGGCCCTGGCCGGTTCTCCATCCTGCCTGTTTGCATAGAGCTCGTTCCCTGGCCTGGCATCTTGGGATTTTCCAGTGATTCCTTTCCATACTTGAAGCAGACATGGGGATGCAGGGGATGGTCATGTCTGCGTTGTTGGTCACTGAACATTTTAAAGGTGGCAACACAATTGCCTTTAAAGTGATATGGCATGAAAAAAATCGTTATGTATATTTGGCATGGCCAAAGAGTAAAAACTCAAGGGATGGTTGCTGAGGAGCATTCAGGAGGCCTGGGGTGGCATCAGGGACCAAGTGTCCGTTTGACTTCACAGACCCGTGAGTGTTCAGTGTCTTGAGCGAACTGTGAAGAGGAGACCCTGGCCTCTGATTTCAAAGGCGCCAGCGTTTTACCGGGGCCTGTGCAGATAATGGAAGAAAGGTGTTTTGCCAGGGACTTTTCCGGGGTATGCAGTGGGGCTGGTGAGGGGTCTGCCTTAGCAGGAAGCCCTTGCCTTTGCTGTAAAGAAACTAGCAAGCGACAAAATGAAAGCATCAAAGAGCCAACAGGATGCGGCCCGAGCCCTCCCTGGCACGTCGCCCCGAGCCGCGCGGGGAAGAGTGACCTTAGGGCCCGCCTCGCGCACACAGGCCAGGCACAGGTTGAAAGTTCAAGGCATTTTGTTTTTTCACCTGTTTCCTACAGTTCTAAGAAACTTCTGAAGAATTAATGTGTAACTATATCAGACACTCGGCGTTTTCTCCAGGGAAAATAATGTTACAGTGGGGGAGGGAGGGGAAGTGGCTACTTGATGAGACACAAGAAGGTTTCCATAAAGTAAGAAAAACCCTCTCTAGGGGAAACGTACACAACATCGCATGTGACTCTTACTCCGTCTCCACCATGTAGAATGGCTGCGTTTGCTCAGGGCTGGCACAGTGTGGGGCTGCTGGTGGTCACAGAAGGACTAGAGCAGCAGTTGGTGTCCTTGAAACCAGTGTACAGCCGTGATCGCCATGCCCTTCGTGAGTCTGGTGGGCCCAGGATCTGCTGGGGCCAATTTTGACACGAGGTATTGAATGACAAAAGCAAATTAATGCAGCAAATGTAAAGATAGAGATAAGCTCTTTGCCAGGCCATCTTCTGGACCAGGAGTTTATGATTCTGAAACTATTTCTCCCTGGCCAGTGGCAGAGCCCCTCTGGCAGGGGCCTGAGCTTCATGCTACCCAAGTCTAAATCATTTTACTTTTCTCTAACAAAGTCTTAACTTGCCAACTGGCAGTATGCATTGTTACTGGCTTGATTTATCATGTGGAGAAAACAGATGCTTTGACATGATGACATACAGATTTTACTAACATTTCCTCCTGTCATGAAATTTTCATATAAAGATGAATATTTTCTTGAGGCACCATTTATAAAGGTGGTTTTTATGTTAGAAGCTGGTGTTGGCCAGGTGTGCTGGCTCATGCCTGCAATCTAGCACTTTGGGAGGCCGAGGTGGGTGGATCACAAGGTCAAGAGTTTGAGACCAGCCTGGCCAATATGGTGAAACCCCATCTCTACTAAAAATACAAAAATTAGCCAGGCGTGGTGGTGGGCACCTATAGTCCCAGCTACTCAGGAGGCTGAGGCAGGAGAACTGCTTGAACCTGGGAGGCGGAGGTTGCAGTGAGCCGAGACCGCGCCACTGCACTCCATCCAGCCTGGGTGACAGAGCGAGACTCCGTCTCAAAAAAAAAAAAAAAAAAAAAGCTGGTGTCTTTTTAAAATCCTTTTGTAAATTAGTTTAAGAAGAGTTAAACACTAGCCCTTTCCTTGTTCGGTTCACCTGGTCTGCGTATGCATGCTTTTAAACGTGTACCAGGCATATGAAGTGGTTGTGATTTGTAAACTATCATCATAAACTCTTAAATCCTGCCTTTTACACTCTTGCCACCAGGTGGCTAAGAAAAAAGAAATCAAGAAAAAAATCTAACAGTTATGCAAAGGACTCGTAATCACTTTCAAGTTCTGCTTCAGTGGTGAAATATGAAACTATAGACGGACTGCGTTTCAAGAAGGAGAACTGCTGAATAAGTGACAGGCATTTCAGGCAGCGCCCGACCAGATGGACAGCTCATGAGTGTTCTTATTTTCTCAAATATTGACAATGGGAAACCAGATTTTGCTCATCTAAAGCTTTTGGAGACTCTCTGAGCCTGTTCCACCTCCATGCTGTCCCCTGGATGTCGCTATTGTCCGGACCAGTTAGCTTTGGGACAGAGGTTCAGCTTTGGCCTCTTGGATTTCCAGAGTGGAGGATGCCTGAATCCTGACCACAGCAGCAGGCTGCCCTTATCCTTAACCCATCAGCATCAGGGAACGACATCTGCAGAGATGTTCAGTGCCCTCAGAATTGGCTCTAGGAACCCAAAGTAAAATTCTCCAAACTGATGTTAAGGTCTCATGCATGTCATTCTTTGATTCTGTGTATTAACAGTAAGATGCTATGAGGAAATCCATGCACGAGGGATGATAGCGTGGCAGGCTGGAACACGCTTTTTAGATTTACTTTCGTGGACTGGATCTGTTAAGAGTAAGGCCAGCATCCTAGGGCACAAACCGTGCTCTCCCCAGCGTTTCCACAGCGTCATGAAGGACGATCTTGTCCCATGAAACAAACCCTACCCGTCTTCTTGCTGGGGGGTCAGCAGCTGCTCTGCTTCTCCTGTGCACCCGGGGTTGCTCTTCAGTTCTCTAACTTAGTAAGTTGGACTGGCAGCCTCTTGGTTGTACGCCATTTTATTCTTGATTCGCTTTTCTGATTCAAAGTGAACCTGAGTGCCTTAATCCTCTAAGGGGAATTAATTGCTTGTTTCAGTGCTTAATTCTGATCCTGGCTCAGTCCCCATGGGGACAAGTTTCTTCCTGTTAGGATCTGTGTGTGTTGTTCAAAACACAATCAGAAAGGTAATGAAGTTTTTCTTATGACAGAAGCCAGAAAAGCAGGCTATTTTCTTTTCTATTGCATAAGTAGTGTTCTCAAACTAACTTTATGTTATGAAGGATGCTATTGAACTCAATACATAAAATGTAGAAAATTTTAGTTGGTCATTCTAGCAGGCTGGATTATTTCCTAGAAATGAAGGTTAACTTTTATTGCCTGGTTTTATTTTACAGAAATAAGCTATTATCTTCTGCAGAAGACAATTACTGAACTGATTTTCCAGAGTTGGAATTAACCTTCTGTGGCCTAGTCACCTTCATTTCTATGTAATATCACCCTCCCAAGCATTTTTCTTGATTTTGGAAAATCATTAAGGCCACAACCACTACTCGATATGCCTGATGCCCTCTCCCACTTATAATGTGTTCATTTTTATTTTTTACGGGGCTTCATTGAGAAGACTATAGCTAGTAGATATTTCTAGAAGATCTTGATAAAGGATGGAGTTAAGTGGAGACCTGAGGAGGGAGCAGGGATAAGGAAGGGCCAAGAGGAAGAGGGAATTCACATTCATCAGGTGCTCATGCCTGCACAGTCGGCAGTCAGTGGAGGGTAACTCTTTGGGGTAAATAGGAGGAAATGGAAGCTCAAGGACTTGAAATCACTTGCCCAAAGTCCCACAGGCGCTCAGGGATGGAGGCAGGAACTCAAGTCAGGCCTGTTATGGCACAGTGGATTGTTTGATACTTGCCATGCACTCTGTCCCTAAATGCCCATCTACAGAATTCTGAGGTTGCCTTTCCTGATGCTGGCCCTGCAAGGGCTGGGCTCACACTGTGTCTGATGCAGCAGGGCTGACTTGGGGGCAATTACTTCACATTAAGGTAGAGACCAAGAGAAATACTTGTTTTAATCTGGAAAAACTCAGATGGCTTGCCTACAGCCGTTTCTTACCATTACTCCTTAAACCAAGCCCTTACATTTTATCTAAGACTCTGACTCTAACCCTGTGCCATGGAAAAACAAACAAACAAAAAACTAGCATGGTGAGAGGGGGCAGGGTTGAAGACACAGTAACATGTGGCTCTCAGAAGGTGGCATCCCCTTCTGCAGTGGCAGTGTCACCCCTCCCAGCCCGGCCCAGGGGCCTGGTGCACCCAAAGAGGAGCCCGACATTTTCCCAGCCAGAATGAATCACAGGCACATTCTGCTGCGGTTCTGAGAGGCATCTGGCCAGTGTCATAGACTTTTCATGTGTCCTGTTGGTTGTGATCCTCACAGCAGCCCTTGGAGATGGGCTGAACATGAGAGACAAGGAACAAGAGTACAGGGAGATGAGAAGCTCAAAAAACAACAAACAAAACCCAAAGCTAGCAGAAGGAAAGGAACAGTAATGATTAGAGCAGAGATAAACAAAATAGAGAATTTTAAACAACAGAGAAAATCAGTTAAACCAAGAGTTGGCTGTTTGAGAAGACTAACAAAATTGACAGACCTTTAACTTAAATAAAAAGAGAGAAAATATCTAAATAACTAAAACCAGAAATGGACGAGAAAACATCACGTCCTACAGAACAACACATCTTGCAGAAATAAAAAGGCCAAGAGAATATTATGAACAATTATGCCAACAAATTGTCTAACCTAGATGAAATGGACAAATTCCTAGAAAGACACAACCTACTGAGACTGAACAGACCTACAACTAGTAAAGAGACTGAAGCAGCAGTCAAAAATCTCCCCCAAAAGAAAAGCCCAGGACCAGATGGCTTCACTGGTAAATTCTACCAAACATTTACAGAATTCACACCAGTCCTCCTGAAACTCTTCTAAAGAATGAAGAAGAAGGAACATTTCAGTGTTGAGCATCACCCTGATACTAAGGCCAAAGACACTCCAAGAAAGAAAACTACAGACTAATATTCTTGATGAAGATCGATGCCAAAATCCTAAACAACACACTAGCAAACAGAAATCAACAACACATTAAAAGGATTATATGCAATGGCCAAGTGGGATTTATTCCTGGAATGCAAGGATGTTTCAATATAAGAAAATCAATCAATGTAATACACTACATTAACAGAATGAAGGAAAAAACACACAGTCACTTCAATTGATACAGAAAAAGCATTTGACAAGATTCAACACAACTTCATGATTTAAAAACACTCAACAAAGGAACAGAAGGAAATTACCTCAACATCATAAAGGCAGTATATGAAAAGCCCACAGCTAACATGATACTCAGTGATGCCAGAATGAAAGCTTTTCTTCTGAGATGAGGAACAAGAAAAGGATGCTGCTTTCATCAGTTCTGTTGAACATAGTTCTGGGAGTCCTAGCTGGAGCAATCAGGCAAGAAAAAGAAATTTAAAAGGCATCCAAGTCAGAGGTAAGAAGTAAAATTAACTATTTGTAAACAATATGGTCCTGTATAGAAAATGTAAACATTTCACCTTAAAACTTTTAGAACTAATAAGCAAATTCAGTGAAGTTGCAGGAGACAAAATTCACACAAATAATTATTGCATTTTTATACACTAACAATAAGCAATCTGAAAAGACAAACTATTCCATTTATGATAGCATCAAAAAGAATAAAATACTTAGGAATAAACTTAACCAAGCAGGCAAGATGTGTACACTGAAAAGTACAACACATTGCTGAAAGCAATTAAAGAGGACACAAATAAATGGAAAGACATCCCATGTTCATGGATTGGAAGACAATATTCTTCAGATGTCAATACTTCCTAAAGTGATCTACAGATTAATGCAGTCCTTTAATGCAGAAAGAGGAAAACCCAATCCAAAAATTTATATGGAAATATCAAAGGACCTTAAATAGACAATGTGATCTTGGAAAAGAACCATGTTGGAGGTCTCATACTTCCTGACTTCAAAACTTACCATAAAGTTACTGTAATCAAAATAGCATAGAACAGGAATTCCTCCTTATCTGTGGTTTTGCTTTCCATGGTTATTGTTTAATGGGTACAAAGTTTCAGTTTTGCAAGATGAAAAGGTTCTGGAGACCTTTTTCACAACTCAAATATACTTAACACTACTGAACTGAACACTTAAAAATAGTTATGATAAATTTTATGTTATGTGTATTTTATCACAATTTTTAAAACTCCACAAATTAAAAAACAGGAAATACAGAGAAGGATTTGGTTTATCAGATAAAATTTAAAACAAGTAGGGAACAAAAAGCATAGGGAAGTGTGTAGGGTGCTTTGCAAACCATCTCTGCCATTGCAGAGCCTGAGTCCTCCACCATACTTGACAGGGTCACCTCCCTTGGGCCTTGGGGTCAGTGCAAGTGACAGAGCCAGAGAGGCTTTTGGAGTCCAGCAGGCCCAGGTTCAGTTCCTGCTGCTGCCTCTCACCAGCTTCGGGCCAGAGCCCTCATCTTAGTTTCTTCATCTGTTAAATGAAGGTAATACCACCTACTTTACAGAGTTGAGAGCATTAAATAAACTGAGATGACACAGGCTACTTAGTGCGGGGCCCAGTACACCCAGGTGAACCTCGGTCGTCGGTAAGCAAGGTCCCAGAAGTCCTCCCTGGGAATTAGCCTTCTTCAGAAACACCATCCTCCAACTCTCTTCTCCTCCTACCTCTGTCCTAAGCCTGCTTGTCCACTCTTGGATGAAATATTTTTCTTCCTTTGCAGTTGAATCCCCGGAATAGTGAAAACAATGACCATTGCGTGCTGAGTACCTGCTCTGTCCTGGCATCTTACAACTCTATTCCAAAGTCTGTGCTGCTTCCATAGGACTGTTCTCACTTCTTTCCATTTTGCAAGTTCTCAGCCTGGCGGCAGTCTCCCTGCCCGAGTGGATGGTGCCACCACCTCTTACTGAAGGAGCGGTTTCTGAGGGAGAGCGCCTGTGCTGTGCAGCTGTCTCCCGCGAGGCGCCCTTTGACAAGTCTGTCTTCTGTCTCCCCTCAATGACACTGTGGCTTCATGGAGTCTCATTGCATGCCCAGCACTTAGCACAGGGCATCCCTGCATGGCTGCGTTGTTCCCTGCAAGGCTGCATTTAGGCTTTCCTTTTCCTGCAAGTGCTGCCTCGTCGTCTTTCCTTTCTCTCGTCTCAGCAGCAGGAAGAGCAAGTTCTTTCTCTGCCTCCCCGCTGCCTGGCTCCTTCAGCTATCACCAGCCATCCCCTCTACCCAGCCCTCACTCTGGTGCCACAATTGCTACTTTCCTGGCTTCTTCACGGGGACCTGACATACCCTTGAGTCTCCTGTACCTGAAGAAAACCTCCTTGCCATCCTTCTAAGCAAGCAGTTTCTGTCTTGTCGCTTCCTTTCTGGCTCACATCAAGTCTCTCAGAGGAAGGGGCTAGGGCTGGCGGTGCAGCAAGGGAGAAGACAGGGAGGACAGGCCCTGTGTCCAGCTTCCTCCTAAATGCTACTCAAACGACCCACAAGGACAGTGGAGGAAAGCGGGCGACACGCTTCTGGAAGACGGAAAACAGAAGTGAGTGACAGCGGACTTAACCTAGAGACACCCAAAACTTAAGCTCCTGCACAGTGAGAGGCTGACAAGTAGTCAGCTGAGCAGTGTCTGCAACGCTGGAGGAGTCCAGAGCCGCAGGCCACAGAGGCAAGGACAGGCCAAGACACGGAAAGGCTGGGAGTGTGCACAAGGTGCAGGGAGACCCCACTGCTTCCCCTCACACCTGGCAGAGGATGGCGGGTTCCTTTCTGGAGAGCTTGACAAGAACACCTCTGTGCTGGGGACACAGGCCTAGCTGAGTGGCGGTGAGGTGGCACCCTGAAAACAAGCATTGGGGGAAAGTCTGCAGAGCTCCCAGCGCCGCTCCCCAGAGTCCCGTGTGAGGCCTGCCACCTGACAGCTCAGCCTCACTTCCAAAGAGTGGCTCAGCTTTCCCAGCCAAGATCACATGTGAAGAAAATCTCTTGAAACACAGATACCAAAACAGAGAAAAGAGGGAGTTAGAGAAATGGAGGCAATGAAGGGAATGAAGAAAACTTAAAAAAAAAAAAAAAAAAAGTATTGAGCCTGTGAATGAACAAGAAGTTGAAAAAAAACACACAACAAGAAAAATATATTGGAAATAAATATCATGGCAAAAAAATTTTTAATAGAAGAAATGCAAGATAAAGCAGAATATAATATAGACCTGGAGGAAAGGAGAAAATATAAGAACATTGGAGGCTGAAGTCAGGACCTCCACTGCCGGAATATTGGGAGAGCCAGAAACAGAACAAAGAGGAAGGAGGGGGAAGAAAATGCCCCCGTGATCCAGGATAAGGAGCATTCAGATCAAAATTCCAGCACAATCAATGAAAACAGAGTCTACATCATCAGAAAATTCTAGAATCTGAGGGATAAAAGGAAGCCCTTAAGAGCCTCCAGGGAAGAGCTCGAGTCACACACACAGGGGACCTGGATCACAGCGCACTGACTTCTCCGCAAGAACTCGGAAAGTTAGACGACAATGAAGAAATGTCTTTAAAGTTCTGAGGGAAATGATTTCCAGAATCCTCTACGCAGCCATGTTATTAACCAAAAGTGGGAGAGAATACACTTCAGCAAAATGTGGCCAACATCCCAGCCAGAGGACGGGACAGGAATGAGGGTGGCCTGGATGGCAGCGACACAGAGAGCCCAGACTAGAGCTGGTAGGGAGGACCTTCCAGCGGATGGTCAGGACCCGGGTTCTGGCCATGCTCTCAGAAACTGCGAGGCTGAATTACAATCCTAGAAACTAAGCGAAATGCAAAACAAAACAAAAAACAAACTTGAAGCAATTTTTAATTTCAAGAAAAACATAAAGTTGTCCAAGAAAGGAAATGTAATCATAGTATGCTCTGTGTCTTAGCCAAGAGCCGTGTTTGCATGGTTCTAATGCCGAAATAGATCTGGGTCTGACCCAAAACTATGATGAGTCTGTTGGGAGGATGGCGGGATGTGGTAGGAGAGCCAAGGGTCAGGCTTCTACAGTGATGACAGCAGCGGCACACGCTACATGTCAGCAGATCACACAGGACCACGTGTGTTGGTACCCACCGCGGTCTCTGAGGCAGGCTGCTACTGTGACTTCAGTTTACAGTTGAGGAAGCTGAGGCACAGAGAGGTTATATGATCTGCCTAAAGTCACACAGTTAAAGTCTGTGCTTTAGAACCACTATGCTCACCCACTTTTTGAGTAGAAGGGCAAGATATGATTTAAGACATCAAGAAGTAGCAGCGTAAGTAACAATATGGAGATAAATGCTGAACACAACAGTTAAAAGCCTTAAAAGTGTTGCCTCCAGGGAGTGGAAAGGGGTAGGAAACTTCATTTTTCTTACAAAGCAATCTATTGACATTTTGGACACATGCCATTTTAAAAAACTGCATCAGGGAAAGCCAGGCAGGCACCTGGCAGTGGAGAGCTGGTCTGCAGTGTGACTACGGCCCTGCCCGGCTGGCTGGTCCTAGATCGCCACCAGCCTGGGACTCGGCTTCCTCACCTGCAGGTGCTGGACCAAACAGTTTCCAAGTTCTCTTCTGGCTCTTCATGTTCCAGCAACAAACAAGACCAGTGATTTAGAGAGCACGTGTGCTATAACGACAACCAGACAGAGTGATGTGACAGACTGAGTAGGCCCTGCCTACTACTCCTGCACCCTCCAGGTCAGGCGCTGGTCGGGGCAGGAGCCACCTGGATGAGGGGAGAGAGGGTGCAGGAGATGAGGTGGGAGAGTTAAGTCTGCAGCAGGAGATTGACAAGGACCCTCTGGGTGGTGCACTGGGGGCAGGATCCAGGGGAACAAAGACAACAGGGATGCAGGCAGGCATTGGAGGGGAGAGCAGGTTGGGAGACGTGGCAGGGGAAGCGCTGATGGGTCTCACTGGGGGCTGGGATGCAGGTGTGGGGAGGGACATGAGTCCTTCCAAATGCTGAGTCCCCAAGGCAGCTGCACAGCAGGATCCAAACCATCATCGCCCCCCAGGTGCTCATCTTTTGGGATAGCTCCTTGCCCGCTGTTGTAGACAGCCGCTTCCATCCAGTGCCCTCTCCAGACACCAGCGCTGCTCTCAGCCGGTGCCTTTTGTCATTTTCACGTACACCCCCGCTCGTTTTCCCCAGCAGCCGAGTCCTGGCAATTTTAGGCCTGAGCACTTGCCTCTTCTCTTCCTCAGTACCGTCCTACCCCAGGTTCTCCTTAATTCACATCTCAACTTTCCTATCCCAGCATGCCCCCCAGGTCTAATCTGTGTCCGCACACTGGGAAGGGTGTCCCAGGGCTATCACATGGCCAGGCCCACAGGGCGCACGTATCTGGCTAGCCTTGTGTTTTTCCCACGGCCACACCTTTCCTAGTGCAATGTGCCTGAAGTCTGGGGAATACTGTTGTTGCACAGGCTGGTGATAGAACCAAGAGGCAGCAGACGTGCCTCTTGAGCAAAATGAGGCCTAGAATCCCCCAGAGCAGCTCTTGTTTGCTGAGAAGAAAACAGAAGTCCCATGAGTTCAGTGTGACTTCTTCAGTTTCTTCAGGGTCCACTTGTCCACATGATTGGTGGCAAGTGTGGTGTCCAGGGCCATTTCTGGCGGGTCACGAGCTGCTGCTGGTTCCTGGATAGCCGCATTTGTTTTCCTGCACCTGCAGTCCCGTCTGCAAAGCCCATCTCAAGGAGTCGCCCCACAGGCTGTCACCTCATGGCGGGGGCACACAGGGCAGCGGAGCGAGGGGCCGGGGAGAGCGGCCCCCACCCCTTTAATGTTCATTTCCATTTTTGTTTGAGTCACTTTCACGCAAATCACTTCTGTCCTTATGTAACAGTCTGTGGCCCAGACCCAGGCAAGTGGTAAATATTTACCTTCACGCTGGAGCCAAGATCGCTGCGGGGAGTCCCGTGAAGCACCACTGCCCTCTAAGACCTTGGAAAGGGAAACACCAGAAGGTGTGGGTGCTGAGCTCCGCTGCGTCAGACTGCCAGGACCTGAGTAGAACTCCGTGCTGAAACCTGGGTTCTCACTGCAGCTGGATAGGAGGTGGTTACAAAATTATATGTATTTTTAGGGTTATTTCTAATTTTTCTCTAATAGTTATTGGCAATTTTCAAAGTCCTTTAAGAAACATTGAAAACTGCTCAAGAAAATGGCAGTTCTGCAGGGCTCAGGTAGCAGGGCAGGCTGTTGGGACAGGTTTGACAGACTGTCCTAATACAAGGAGTGCCTTTTCCCAGATCAGCAGCTCTAGAGGGTGGCGGCCTTGCCTGGAACCTCCGAAACCTCCGCGCCCACCACACAAGGGCTGAGAACAGTGAGGTACGGGCTGTGCTGGGCTCAGGAGCAGGGGTAGTTGCTCACCTGGACAGGGTGTGTCTAGGAGGGCCATACTAGGGCCTGGACAGGGCGTCTTCTGGCCTTGAGCTGCTACGATGGGGGTAGGAGTTGGGAAGGGTGGAAGGCTGGTGCCCTCAGGGAGTCGGGGAGGCTGCGCAATCAGCAGGTCAGGACTGTGTTCCTCAGAGAAGGGTGGCCTGTGCAGGCGAGGCAGGGCTGCCCCTGCAGGGCTGAGGAACATTAGTCCATCCAGGTGGTGTGGGGAGGCTGAGGGCACGGTACTCCTGCCCAGAACGCAGGTGTCCTGTCTGCTACAGACACATCAAGGAAGTCACCAATGTGTGCCCCTTTCTCTAGCCTAGGGATTGGCAAACCCAAAAACACCATGCCCACAGGTTAGAGCCGACCTGGTGCCCGTTTGTGAACAGCCCACAAGCTAGGAATGGCTTTCACATGTTTAAATGGCCGAAAGTCAAAATATCTCATGATGTGTGAAAACTGTAGGCCATTCTCATCTGCGTCGGTAAGTAACGCCTTATCTGAGCACAGCCAGGCGCATTCAGGTGGTGCGGCCCCAGTGGAGGCTCTGTGGGCCGGGAGCCACGTCCCAGGTGCAGACACAGAGCTCCCACTGCGGGCTGACCTGTGGCTTCCCCTCTCCCCGCAGCTCTGCCCGGATGGCCCTAGTCTTCGTGTACGGCACCCTGAAGCGGGGTCAGCCCAACCACAGGGTCCTGCGGGACTGCGCCCACGGCTCCGCAGCCTTTCGGGCGCGCGGCCGCACGCTGGAGCCCTACCCGTTGGTGATCGCGGGGGAGCACAACATCCCGTGGCTGCTGCACCTGCCCGGCTCGGGGCGCCGCGTGGAGGGCGAGGTCTACGCGGTAGACGAGCGGATGCTGCGCTTTCTGGATGACTTCGAGAGTTGCCCGGCCCTGTATCAGCGCACGGTGCTGCGGGTACAGCTGCTGGAGGACCGGGCCCCGGGCGCAGAGGAGCCGCCAGCGCCCACCGCGGTGCAGTGCTTCGTGTACAGCAGGGCCACCTTCCCGCCGGAGTGGGCCCAGCTCCCGCACCATGACAGCTACGACTCCGAGGGGCCGCACGGGCTGCGCTACAACCCCCGGGAGAACAGATAAGGGGGACGGAGCAGGGTGGGCCTAGGTTTGAGAGCCCTGGGGCTCCAAGATGCGCCCAGCCCATGCTGGGTGAAGGCGGAAGCAGAACAGGGCCCTTTCCAACGAATCTGCGGGAAAAGGAACCAATCTTTCAGTGGCAGCTGATTTTACAAATAATGTTGAGATACGAATAGCAAGGTGCTTCCCTCCCATCTTTCTACCTGGTAAGAAAAATTTAGGATTTTAACTCCCCTAAATGACATTTAGAGAACTCGTGTTATGCCTAATTCTTCTTCCTCCTCGTGTTGTTTCTGCTGTTGGCTCTGCTTTGAGCTCAAGATAATATTTAGGATCAGTGTAAAGACTTGGTGTTGCCGCTAGATTTTAGCAGCCCTACTATACTGATTCTGGCCTGTAACACCCGAGAAAGCCGATTTTACACGGCTGGGTAGAATTTGTAAAAAAGATCCACAGGGCAAGCATGCTGTAGATCAGAGTGTGTATAGCACCATTCTTCCTAATTTTCAGATCAAGCTTCACAGCAAATATTAAAGATTATTTAAATTTGAAGTCGATGTTTTGGGAAATCAGATATAAAAGTGTTGGTACTGTGTTTGACCCCCACGTTTTTTGGTATACTTATTTGGTAGAAGGTTCTTTACATTCTGATCTAGCAAAATAATGAACACCCACTTGCTGGTAGACACAGCTGAGCGCCCGGACTTCAAGTGGAAGTTTATCTGAGCCCAGATCTCAGTAGCCAGACCCCGTCCCTGCCCCCTGAAGGGAGAGCATTTGGGGGTGGGTCCTTTCAAAGAAGAGCCAATGCATTAGTAATTTGTTCTTCAGGCCTGACAGAAGCTTAGCTTCCAAATACAAACAGCACTTAAAATAATTTTAGCAAGGCACGAAGTACCAATTACTACCCACCTCCATCTGATAATTGTCAGCATCGATTCAACTCGGTGCACGGCTCTTTGCTTCTGCTTCCCAGCAAAGTCTGAAATGTATTCCAAGAATTTCAGAACCAAATGAAAATGCAGCTGCTGTGATCCTTAGTAACCTCATTCTCCGCTGGGAGAGCTCACTTACTCTTCAACTTAATGGCAGACTGTGATCGCTAACTGCATCTGGCACAAAAACATGATCATTATTTTTAGCTTCTTTTGCTTAATTGGAAATTTGCTTCACAAAAAACACAAAAAGGCTAGGCTGGGTCTCAGCTGATGAGCTCGTGGCGGCCCTGTGCTTGATGAGGGCGGTGAGGCAGCCCAAGCTCCTCGTGACTGCCCCGGCTTGTGCAATGGGGAAGGGACCAGGCAGTGCGCTCATCCTCAAAACAAACAAAAACAGTGGAGAGAGCACCCCCCAGCCAACCAGGAAGCTTCAGGGTGACCTCCAGGGGGGGTCAGCCACCAACAGTACACCTACATAGAGACACAGCAGGAAAGGGATTGCCAAAATCTGCATTTGCAGTCTCTGGTCCTTAGGAAGTTTTGAAAATCAGCACCAGGAGTGAGGGCCTCACTTCTAGAAGTAGTAAGGCAATCAGATGAAAAAATGGCAAGTGCTAATTTAATAATGCAAGGCAGAGAACTGACATTTATATCAATCTCTTAAAAGGATCACAAAGAAATGCTGGTAGTCTACTGGCAGAGCCTGTCGCCTATGTGTACATTGTCTTCATTCAAAGAAAGGGCAAACTAATATTTAGACAAATGCTCAGTTTTATTGATTTAATTTTGACACTAGGAAATCTCACAGCAGAAGTACAAATCATATGTACAAGTATTTATATCAATGAAAATTTCCATTGGTGATTTTTTGGCAGAATATTGGTCTTGACTCTGTGGAATAAATGACGACGTAAACGTAGCTGCACAGGGGTGTTCCTGTATAATGCTTGAATCAATTGTGTGTGAAAGCATCATGCAAATGGCTAATTAAATTGGGTGATGACTGAAAGGTTATAAATCCTTCATTCCAGCTCCACGAGCAGATCCCCTTCTCCAACTGTGTCTCCAGCTTGACAGTGCACAGATTTCACCTTGAATTTTGAAAAATGCAGGGGGAGGGGAGAGTAAGAATCAGTAACCAGAACCAAGAGGCGGCAGGCTCCTAATCCATTTCTAAAAATGCACAGTCCTGCAAGCTCAGCAGCGCAGGGACAAGCCACCCCACCAGAGCCCATCGAAGGGACCCTGGTGAACAGGGAGGCGCCACGGTGGCCGTGGCTCACCCCTCCCCTTTCCCGTCTCCTCTGTCCTCGGCACCCTCACAGTGGCTGGCCTGAGGGCTACTCTCCGGAGCATTTGCGCTGTGGCCTGTGCTGTAGCACCATCAGGTCTAGGCAGGCTCTTCACTGCCAGGTGAGTTCTAACCCCTAGCCTCCCTCTCTGTGGTTTTTAGGTTGTGGAAATGTTCTCTGAGAATTAATGGAATACTTAGTGTAAAAGAAAAAAGGAACAAAACACACGACAGTCAGATCAGCTGCTGAGTAAGACGAGGACCTCCCTAGCCTGACGGGAAATGGAGTCCTTGGCAGGTGGGGCTGTGCGGTCGCCCTTTCCAGCACCATGGGTGTGTGGAACTGTGCCTTTTTGTCCTACCGGTTTCAGTCAATCTTTATCAAGTTTTGCTTTCCGAAATTTGTGTTCTGACTTAAAATTAGCAAGGAGGGGCTTGAGGTGGGGAAGAGACAGTCATTTGACTTCTTGGAGGCTCTCGCTTGGGCCTGAAAATGAAAAATGGATTAGAACTAATCGGCCACTGCAGATGCTGCTTGGACTGAAAAGGCTGCTTTCCACAATGCTCCTGCCTCCATTTAGCAGCCCTACTAGAGGACGCAGTGTTAGTGATGCAGCGATGACCAGAGTAGAGGATCTGTTTCCTTTGTGAACTTTTTTTCTCTGGGAGGAAAAGTGGCCTCGCAGGTAGGAACCAGGGCCTGCTACTTTGCACGGGGGCTTCGGGCCACTTCTGCTCTTCTTGGCTGGGTTGGAACTGAGGCCTGGGGATGGGGAGAGGTGAACAGACTGCACAGGAAGACTCCAACCAGGAGGGCCGAGGGAGACCCAGGCCACGAGGACAGGAAACCTCCTACCACATGGCACCATGCCCCTTCAGGGAACTGAGGCCAAGGTCATTTCTGCATTAGCACCTCAGACCTGCCGCACAGGGCCCTTGGCATGTGGCGGACACACATTCTCGGTCCCCCACACCTAGGCCAAGTTCTCATCATGGATGGATGTCGTGACACTAGGGCAGCACAAATGTTAAATCCCAAAGAACAGATAAAATTTTTACATGAACAGAAACCAACATTTTCTTGTTTACTTTTTAAAAAAGTAATTTAGAAAGAATTCCTTAAAAACACCACAAATCATGTCATTCTACTCTCCACACCACACCAGCACAGTGCAACTGTCCACACCCCTCCAGACCGGCGGGCTGGGCTCAGGAGCCCCTGGCATACACCTGGGCCTCTGTTCTCCCAGCCGGGACCAGGCATGACATCCCCGCTGCCCCTTCTCTGAGAATCCATTTCATTGCCTTCTGCAGTGACAGAGCATGAGACAGAGGTTGTGTGTCTCTCTGATGCAAACCTGGTTATGAACTGATGGATCTCTCTTTGCACCTGATGTCCCCAAGGCATGGCCACATGCAGAACACGGCCAGCCTTGCGCTTCCTATCATGCTCTCCCATGCAGACACTTCCAAACCACAACGGCCCTCAGAAAAGGATCATTTACCTACTAACGGCATCTTTTCAGTCTTTTTAGTCACAGGAAGAATAATGAAGTTACTGCTTAAAAGGACTTTTCTATCTTCAAGAAAAAAATACACTTAAGTTTCACTATGAATGAATTTCAGTACTAATATTTTTTTCTCCCTAAATAATTAAGTCCCACATGTACATGGGGTTTTGGCTTCTCTTGATCTGCAACTGAATTGTTCCCTTTGTAGAGAAATCGTCTTGAAGAGTTACATTAATTTTTGCAATCTGTAAAACCATTTGCTGCTGTGTCATCTAAGTCTCAGATAACTAACTGCCTTCAAGACAGATGTAAACATTAAAAATTAAAGACCCCTTAATTTGAAAGACATTAAGGTGAAGAACAATTGTTCTTTGACTACCTGAACATAAAGCACAGACTTTTTGGAAGGCACGCTCTCCACGAGGCAGGGATGCATCAGGGCAGAATGGCAAAAGCTCCCAATCCTAATGTCCTCCTCTGTAGAAGCCAGGGGGAGAGGGCGCCTCTGTGGCCCTTTCCAGCCAAACCACCCACGATTCAAAAGTGGGCGTTCCTCCATCACAGGGCCGGCCTGGGCTGATGGGGACTTAGGGACTCACCGTGCCAGTTTTCCCAGCTGTCATACTATTCTGCATTTTCATGGCTTCAATCACACAAATTTCTTGACCTTCTGCTACCTGGAAAACAAAAATGGGCAGAAGTTTTAAAAGCATTCTAATTTTGCAGTAACACTTAGGAATGAAGCCATTAAGAAATTATTTGTCAAATGCCCCAAAATATGTGTCTATGAACAGCAGCAACAATCTCTAATGTTTCCTATTCCAAGCTCATCTTTAGGAACAGTAGAGAAAAGCCATTCTCTCTCTCATAAAGTCCTCGTTGGAAAAAAAAAAAAAAAATCCCTGACCCTGGAGAAGTGGGGACCCTGGCGGCGGGGCCTACCCTGGGGATCTCTGAGTCTGGCTCTGCCGCTAACAGAGGTGTTCGGAAATTGGAATGTTTTCCACTTACCTGAAATGTCCAGAATAGGCAGATCTCTACAGACAGACTCGAGGTTGCCTGGGGTTGAAGAGGGAAGGGGAGTCACTGCTGAAGGGTACAGGGTTTCTTTTGAGAGTGATAAAAATGTTCCAAAATTGATTGTGGTGACAACTACACAACTCTGAATTGACTGAAACCACTGAATCGTACATGTTAAAGGGCTAAATTGTATGTGAATTACATCTCAGTATAGCTGTTACCAAAAAAAAACCCACCACCAAATATACATATTTCTGTCTATGGTCCCGGGGAGCTGGGAACAGCTCGGCCCTGGCGCCACGAGGACCACTGTCCCATCCTCTGCAAGACACAGCGAGTACCCACAACGAGGCACAAGGCAGCTTCCGGAAAACTCTCCAGACACAGGAATGACTTCCAGAGCTACATGCATTCCATGCTAGGAGACTGGGAGCGCCCACGGGCCTTTGCTCAGACTGCGTTCAGAACTTGCCTTTCATCCTGAGGGGCAGCCAGGCTGAGCTGGGTTAAGCCCACTGGCGTTAAGCGCGAGGCTTCCCTGCAGGAGTGAGCTGCAGCTGAAAACCATGCTGCGCACTCACTCCGCTCTGCCCCGATGGGTCAGTGTCCTGAGCCGGCCAGGTTCTTCTTTGGCCTCCCAGTCTTTGAAACGGGCAAGTCCAGGTTCCTAGGGCAATGGCTATGTGGTGTGGGTGGGTGTCCTGGCATGGGGCTCCTGGCCCCTCCCACCACTGTGGCCATATTCGTCCAATGCCTCAGAAGCGCCTAGAGAATGTTCTTTCCTGAAATCCCCAGATGATCTCCAAGTCCCCCTCTGGGCCCCCCGTGTGGCGCAAGCTGTCTTGCTGGCACTCTGGAGCGCCTGAGCCGATGTACTCTTTTCCTCTGCTGTTCAGGTGGTGGGCTGCTTTTTCCTGGCACAGAAATATAGGAAGAGAGACGATGCCAAGGCTTCGGCGCTGGCACGAAGGAGAGACACCGCGCTGAGGAGCTGGGCCTGGAAGCGCTGCCCGCGCTGCCCTTTTTGATTCATTTTCACCTGGCATCTGCATTCCAGGGAGAGCGAAGAATCGGCCTCGAGGGCTGTTTGCAGGGGGAAGGGAGGGGCAGCGCAGAGACAATGCGGAGGCCCCCATCAGGGGTGTCAGAACGGTCACTCCCTCCAGTTGGCATTTTAGAGCCTTTTTTCTCTCTTCAAAGGCAGGCAAAGACCAGGGAATCCAGGAGCAGGTCCAGTTCACTGCAGCACACCTGCCAGCCAGCTCCACACAGGGGACCCTGGAAGCCTGGCCGTGTCCTCTTAGAAGCTGGACTCACTGCGACCGACTCTGACCTAGGACTGAGCACTCAGGCAACAGGACCGGGGACTCTCTGGGAAGTGGATCTGAGACTCAACAGAACATAGTAGAAATGCCGTCCAAAAATGAGGAATCCACTCTCCCGCTCTGGGCACTGTTCTCTCTCCAGGTGGAGGAGCTTCCTGGGGACTGCCTGCCGGCCTCCCACACACCCACCCAGCCCTTCCTCTGCAGGCATCTGAGGGCCCAGGACTGGCCAGAGCCCCGTCCTCCCGCCAAGTACATTGGCTTCACATGGGTGGCACAGCCCCTACCCTCTCTGCCAGTAGGTGTGCCCTTCCACCACACGTCCCCTCCCATCCCCTTGCTCGGAATCTGCGGGCCAGACAGGCAGACAGCTCCTGCTTCTGTTTTACAGGATCTTCAAGTGAGCGCGTTAGCAACTAAACTGCAAATATGAAGAAATGCAGCCTGGGGATTTCCCAAGGTCACGCCAGGGGCAAAGGCCAGCCTGACCTGGCTACAGCTCTACTCTGGGCCCCGCCAGGGCCTGGGAGCAAGTGGGTGGTGGACAGGAGCTTAAGGGGCTCTGCTGTGGCTGCCACTGACCATCTTTCTGGCTGGCTCTGTGCTTCTAATGTGGGCAATTTGCAAAGAGGTAATGCACAGGTAACTGCAAGTGCTGGGTCCCCAGCTGTTCATCAGAACAAAACCTCGGATTTAGCCCGAGACAATCAGGAAAAGTGGGGAGGCCTGAAATTCAAATAGTCCTTCCGTCTGATTGTGAGAGTCCGGCAATTCAATTCAAAGGACTTTAAAGAAGGCGTGTCCCCACTGAAGCGATCCCATCTTCTGCCCCATCCAAGCACAGCACTGAATCATAGAATTAGATCCTCCCTGCTCCATCCGCCTTTCATTCCTGTTTCCCCTCCCTAGTTCCTCTCGTGGTGTCTACTAGTCTACTTATTTAGCCCTATCCTATCTATCTTATCTGTCTGTCTGTCTATCTATCTATCCATCTTAGAGACAGAATCTCGGTCTATTTTATCTATCTATCTATCTATCTATCTAATCTAATCTAATCTAATCAAATCTATCTATCTATCTTAGAGACAGAATCTCGGTCTGTTGCCCAGGCTGGAGTGCAGCGGCACAATCTCAGCTCACTGCAACCTCTACCTCCCAAGTTCAAGCGATTCTTCTGCCTCAGCCTCCTGAGTAGCTGGGAATACAGGTGTGCACCACCACGCCCAGCTAATTTTTGTATTTTTAGTACAGATAGGGTATCACCACATTGGCCAGGCTGGTCTCAAACTCTTGACCTCAAGTGATCCGCCCACCTTAGCCTCCCAAAGTGCTGGGGTTACAGATGTGTGCTACTGTGCCCAGCCTAGATTATTTAGCTGTAAATGAAAAACTAAGTAACACACTTCTCTATTAATTTTGCACCATCTGTTTTGTAGACCGTTTTCCCTAATTCATCCCTAAGAGATGGTGTTTAAAAACTTCCTTCATGCCTTACAAAATAGTGAGATACATCTTGTTCAACAGAAACATGTTCTACCCCAACACACACACACACACACACACACACACACACACGAGCTTAATTGAATTTCAACTTGTTTCATCCTTTGGAAAAAATTGAGCTGGAGAACCAAATGTACAAACCAAATGTCAAAGAATGCAATGGAAACACAAACTACACCTGCCCCAGTCTGTGGGAAGAGGCTGACACTCAAGGGCATGCTCCAGGGATGGCTGGGCATTGAGCTGGGCTCCTTCCAACAATAGCAAAATGCCAGCACTCGGCCCTTGGGAGCAGGGGCTCTCACTTTAGGACTTTGGAGCCTTGCTCCCAGCAGCGCTGACTCCTGCAGAATGTGTCGCACACCATAGAGTACATGTAGGGTACACCAGGGAGCTGGGCAGTGGGCCCAATGGAAGCAACACCTTCCGGATTGCCCGGGGTGGCTGGGAAGCCAAGCATTAATTGGGTGCGCAGAGAGGGCCCTCCACCATTCCGTCTCCATCAGACGCCCCCATGTGCGGGGCCCGTTCCTGCAGGATGTGTGCGCACGCTTCTCCAACACTTTTGTGAATCATCTGATAAAGACTTAATGATTGTGACAGGATGTCTCCAATGTTGGGCTTACAAAATGGTCACAAGCCTCACAAGTCTTTTTGATGAACCTAGTGGGCCTGATGTATCTCCCCGCTCCCTGTCTAATTGGTGTAAAGTTTGGAGGCCTGAATCCTGTATCTTTCATCCAGCTTATTGCGTCCTCTCCTTTGACACGAGGTCAAGGTTCACATTCGCATCCGATTATCAGAGCGGCACTCATTAAGCAGGAGTCGGCCTTGCCCCAAACAAAGCTTGAGAGAAACCTCGGCCCATTTACTCAGCAGATTTTCGCATGTCGTGGGGGCCCGAGTGTCACCCAGCGTTGCTCTGTGCTGAAGAGCTGCAGACACCTCCAGCTGATGATGAATTGTGAGTGATGGGAATCAAATCCCGTAAAGCCAGCTGCTTGCCATGGTCGGCAAAATGACTCTAATGGATACAGGCTGCCAATTTTCCAGTTTTACTGGCAAGTCTTCCAAGTGTAATTAAGGGAAGTTATAAATGATATGGAAATCTATCAAGTTCCATTTATTTTCAGAGGACTCTTTCCCCAGAGACTTTTATCTTCAAGCTTATAGTATGCTTTGTTGTGCTAATGATTTAAACCACTTCTTATTTCTGATTAAAGCCCCCAATATCCTTCTACCAAGTTCTCTTCACTCCTTCCACAAAGATTAAAAGACAGAGAACCTTCTCCCGCACATGCCCCCTCTCAGAAAACATGCTAAGACAGGGACACATTTGGCAATGCCGATCATTCAAACTGCAGACTGCCATGACCACGAAGAACGCTCAAAGAAAGTGCAGGAAGAAAAAGAGAAGAGAACGGGGGAAAAAAGACCACCAAACATAAAAGGAAGCCCCCACAAGCACAGGCTTGAAAGCGGTGCTCAAGACCAGATATTCATCAGAAGGTGGTGTAGCTCACTAATGTTATTTGATTTGGAATAAAAGCATGAAAATGATGGCAAAGGCCTAAAATTGGAGATGTAAAGGATGACTGCACAGTATTCCATTTCTCAATTTCATCCTTCAGAGCCACAAAATGGGGGTGATACAGTGAGTGGATGAGATTTACAGTAACAGCTGTGGTCTCCCACACAAGGGAGGCCCTTCTAATGGGCTGAGGTCTGTTTGGAACAGACGGGGAGTAACAAAACAAGGTTCCCTATTAAGAGTGTGCAGTCGTATTTCTGATAAAGAAAATGACGAGGGAGTCAGGTGTCCTTTAAGACAGCCCATCCTCTTTTTGTTGCCCAAACCCAGGGCTGTTTTAAAGGTGTTATCGTTGAAATAGAGGCCAGGGGACGTTCACAGCATCGAGCCGCCCCGCCCCCAGGAAGCCCACTCTCTAGCAACTGTAAGGAATGCAGAGGAAACGGTGCCAGTGGCATATGGCTTTCCACTGTGCTAAACATTCATACAAAAGACAGGTTCATCAGTCACTGGAGTATCTGGATAAAAAATTAGCTCCTGATGGATGGTATTTTGAGCTTACCTGCTGCTAGTACATTACCAGAGAAACACAGGTTTTGAAACCCACATGACATTAGAAACTGCAGACCATGAAATACGACACGTGCAGGAGCACACAATGTACGCCAGATTATACAAAATAATAAATAAGCTATTTAAACCCTCTGCCTAAAATTGGGCCCGCTGCAAGGAACCCTGGGTCACTTCTACGCAGGCCAATTAATGCACAGCATCTGCTGTACAGAAGCAGGGCATGAAGCACTTCCGAATGATTTCGGCAATTAAAAGAAAACTGTTTCCTGCCTGTTCAGACCGCAACTGTTTCGATGCAAGAGTGAGCACAAAATCACTGCGTGCAGCTGAAAAATTAAGTCCCCTTTTTGGGGAAGAAGGGTGGGTGGGAGGAAGAATTTTTATGGAAAAAGGAGGCTTCTTTTGTTGTCCTACATTCTGTGTTTTTCTGCCAAATTAGACAGAAGGCTCGGAGGGCTTACCAGCCCGCTGCAGTTTCCACTTCTGCAACGCCGGGCCACTGGAAAAACACGGATCAATATCAGCCCTGGTGACTACGCCACAAAAGTGAAAATCCCACCATTTCATTGTTAAAGGCTGGTCTGCTTGGAACACAGGTGCCTGAATGCCACACATTTTAAGGCCCTTAGATCTGAAGAAAGGTTCAGTTAACAGTCACAAAAAAAGGCATCTCAGATTGAGTGAAAAGGCACTGCTCGCATCTGATTATATTAATAGCAACTTCCTCTGAGCCGGTAAGATAGGCTGGTAAATATCCCCTGATATTTCCTGAAGAAGAAACGTGTATTCACATCCCAACATCTTCATGTAAAGCGAGACGGGGAGGAGGCCACGGGAGTCTGCAGTATTTGAGCAAGGATGGAACCATCATCAAATTACAAAGAGAGACCAGGCGGGCAGGAGACGCCGCTCAGCCCTTTCTCCGGCTGAAGGCTCCTTTAATGGCCCATGCACGAGCGGCCTCACTCTGGAGGGCGCGGGAACCCAGGGGCCACCCGTCCAGCCCCGCTGCCGGCTCGGGACTTCAGGCACACATGCCGTCTGCCTGGTGCTCCCCTTGTCTCTCAAGTGGGGCTCCCCGGAACTGGGCAGCACCCAAGGGGCTAAGGGTAAGAGTACAGACTTGTGGCCGATATAAAACAAGTCCAGTTTCTTTTAAAATTCCTTAAAATGAAGAAAAATATGACTCCCTACTGCCCTCTAAGTTAGCTCAAAATCAGAGCCAAAGCCTACAGTTACAAAGAGAACTAGTGAAAACTGATGTCATTCACAATACCTTTGGAAATTAGCCTGGACCCTCTACCTTCGTAAAGCATGCTGCCTGAAAGCGCCCCGTGAAAGGATGATTTTTTGTAAGCTTTTATTTTTATTAAAAGAGAAAAAGATAGTTTACATCTTGGTAAGGCTGAGAATGGTCACTTATAAAAATGTTGAAAACAAAGAAAACACCTTCTACTCCCAAGCAGATCACTCCTGAAAAATCAAACGCCAAGCTTGGAGAAGACTCTCCTATAATATTTAATATACTGATCCACATAAATATTTTTTATTTTATAATTATCATTGAGTATATTCAACTGTAAAAATTCCCAGTACTAATAGATATTTTTTTACCTCCTAATCTTTTTCTGCCTCCTCTTATCTACTAATAGATATTTGTTACCTCCAACAAAAACCAACTCTTAACATTTAAAAATAAATGTTATCTGGAAAAGATTAAAAGGCCAAATCCAGGGGTAGTCATTACCTCTGAAGAAGACAGGACAGGAATGAGATGGAGGAGCTTGCCACAGGGGAAGTTCATGTTATATGTAATGTCTCATTGTTAAATAAAATTTGAAACACATATGGAAATGGTGAACGAAGGGCACAGGAGTGCTTGTTGGATTCTTCTCTGTAACTTTCTGCATGTTTGTAGTATTTCATAATTTTAAAGTCTTAAAATGTTAACAAATGCATGGATCTCTGTGTACATGCTGTGAGATACAATCTGAGGTTTGGGTGAAAACTGGCATCTTGTCAAATAAACTGCTTGAATAACTATTGCTATAAAACATATAAATTTAATTACTGCAATTATTTTGTGATTGTAAATCAAGGTATCCAGAAACTGGAAAGTCTATGAAGCAGCCAGGCTAGCCCCTCTGCCAGGGAAAGATGCAGTGAGCGAGCCTGGGCTGCATGAGGCACACAAGCGCGATGCCAGGCAAACACCCGTCGGGAGGGCCTAGCCCTGCCTTCTCGTTAGGATACGTGAGAGCTTATGAAATTTTAAAATCTTGTTTAAGAAATAAAAAATAAAGGTATCTCACCAAGTTTGCCAGTTCTCTATGGTTGGCTATAAGCTCAGTTACATGAGGCTTAGAGACAAAGGGGAGGAGGGGACGTCAGACTCTGAGATGGGATGGGGTGCCTGTGTCTTGTGGCCCTGACTGCACACCTGCTTGGGAGCCTGCCCTGTCAAAGGAGCACGTGCAAGGAGGAAACAAAATCAGGGTGAAGCGTAAGTGGTGTTGCTACCGATGCCCACCAGTGTGGTGCTTTCACTGGCACGCTGTACAGTAGGCTGTTTCTCGCCTTTAAGGCGTTGTTCACAAGAGGAACAACCGCAGACACCTCACTGTCCCCTGCTGAAGGTCAATTCCATCACGAGGTGGATCTTTTCATCTTAGCCCCACCAAAATATCCCAAAGTCTAATATCGAATGGGCTAATTCGCAAGAAAAAGCAGCAACAGGTACTTAATTTCAATCTATTCTTTCACCTGGTTTCACTAATCGTTAAGAAAGAAAGAAATGCAGATGAGTATATAGCCAGCTTATGGTTTGTTTCTCATTTGTTTGGTGTATTAAATAAGATGAGTATTTCTGATGCAAATCTGCGATGACTGCAGAATACAAACATGACTTGAAAGAATCTTGACTAAATGCAATATTAAAATGCCTCCTTGGGTGACTATCTTATGGGGTTGTTTTGTTTCTGATATCAAAAGGCTAACAAAGCGAATGTGCTCATCATGACTTTATTTGACTTCAAAGTCAAAGTGAAAATTATGCAATAAATTCAGCAGCTATAAGTCTAATTTGACATGTGGAAAAATGTATTCTACCGTTATTCTGAAAATATATATATTTTTAACATTTCTGTTCAAGAGTATCATAAAGGTAGAAGTTTGAAACAGCTGAGTCATGCTAACTTTGATTACAGAAGTGCTCCCAGTTTACAATAGTGTTAGGAGTCTAAGAAAACGGGTTTTCAAACTGAAATGAGTTACTGCAGAAACATTTTCAGAAGGCATATAAAAAGGCACTAAAATTTATTCTATCAGTTGTTTCCTAAATTATATTACTGATTCTGGACCTTAATAATCCACTGTACTTTCTTATTGATTTGTTTGCTTACCTGCATTTTACTGTGTATTAACATCCTCTCTCCACGTGTTCAGAAAAACTATTACACAATCATTTAAAATGTGACCTGCCACATTTAATGTTAAATAGTATATAATAGACACTGAAAAAGTTATTAGGAACTTTTGCTGTGGGAACCCTACAGAAGCCCTTCAAATAAAACACAGCTTCTGTGTTTAGGGCAGGCTGAGTGTTTCAGATGAATCAGTGCACAAGGCCTTGGCACACCAAGCGCCCCGAGTGGATTCACTGCTTCTCAACGGCCACCCCACATCTCTTCTTCCTGAGGTTTTTAAACTGTGTTCAAATTGTTTACTTCACAAAACAGATTTGTTCATTACGATTTATGTGACACTTTTTTTAGAACTTATTGCCAGGCCCACCATTCTACGACTGGTCAAGTTTTACTTCAGCTAAGCTAAACAGAAACATGATAGATTACTGGAATTTAAACGATAAAAAGTAACATTTCAAAGAAAAACAGAATACTTGTAAGGCCCTTAGTTGTTTTAGGGTCCTTATTTTCCTTGAAAATACACCAAGGAGACTGACTCCATTATCTTCCCACCCATAAAAGGGGAACCTCGCTCGGCTATTGTTAGTGCGGAGGAAAACACAACACGCCCCGCGGTGTTAAAATAACTTAAAACCGCAAAATTTCAACGTGACAGGTAGTGTTTCCTCACAATGGCCTCAAGTAAGTGACGTGCCTCTGGTCCAAGGAAGCTTCTTGTGTTTTAATTACACTAAGCAGAATTTAACTATAGAAGTTGCGCTAAGAGCCGACGATGAAACTTCTCAGGCTGCATTGGGTTTCGGTATTAGTGGTTTGGGACATTTTTCACAAGCAGTAATTCAAGAGAAAAGACTGTTTCATCAAAACACAATGGCACAGAATATGAAAGGAAGTTCTGCAAGTACCAAAAAAGACAAATAAAAGCAAGTATACGCCCCACCTGAGCAGCCCCCGCAAACAGAACTTGGGAGTGAGCTGACAGATCCCGAGGTCCTGAGCCTGTTCACTACGCGTGCCCCCCAGGTACTCTGACTTTAAAGGAATGCATAAAATATAGGCCCCGTTGCTCTGCCGTAACATATTTTTAACAGTTCTCAAACCATTCTTAATGAGTACACACATTTAATTATTGGTGGGTGTTTTTAATATCTGAGCTACATCAATGAACCGAGGACTGATATCACATTGTTCCCATTTACGAAATGCCTTGCTTTTCTACATTCAATTATTAACCAGGAAATGGAACGTACAAAGGCCAAACCCTTTCGGTATGTGGGAAAGTCAGATCAGGAGCCAGCAGCTGTTAAGAAACCAGAAGGCTGCGCTGATCTGGCCTTGGGAGCGCCCCGTTTACTGCCTCTGAGCAACCTCCTTGAGGGCCGTGTGAGGGGCCAGGGCTGCAGTCTCACCCTCTTGCCCTCCAGGCTTGAGGCAGGAGTGGTCTCCCTCCTCCCTGCCCGCCCTCCCTCCACTCCGGTTTGGATTCAGATGTTAGAAAAGGATTTAAGGAAAACACTTACTTGAAACACACACACACACACACACACACACACACACACACACGATTTTATAATTAAAGCCACACAATTAGGAGTGGAAAGCTCAGGCTGGCAGTATACAGACTAGATAGATGCCTTCCAGAAAAAAAACTTAAGAAAAATGAAAAAAACAAAACAAAACCCTTATATTGTTTACCAACCTACATATCTAGTCACTAGAAGATTCCACTGACAGCTCTGATAATGTCACGTGCAAGTGAACGATTCTTAATGTCAAGGCCACGAGACTATCCTCTTACGACCCTAACTCTGGAGAAGGAAGATGTCCTCCCCTGAACTTTACACACACACACACACACACACACACACACACACGTAATTTTTCTTATGGCCTCTCCCAAATCCTTAACACGTGGGCATTAGACAGTCTTAAAGAGGGCTTTCTTCCAGGACTATCAATGCTTTCACAGCAAACAACAATTCACAGCCACGTAGCCTCTTTTATGCCTTTCTGAAAAAGTGGACAGTTCTATTTCTGTATCACCAGGTAAAGCAGCTGTTAAGTCGGTTTTCTAACTTCGCATATTAGTTTCAGGGCTGGTCATTCAAACAACTAAAACTGATCATGTTTTCTTAATATTCACATTTATTGCAAATACTTTTCTAGAAGCCAATGCCAACTACCTGATTTTTTCCGCAATGTTAAGCAGATATTTTATCTGTACTATTGAGAAATCAGGAGGCACTAAAATGTAAGTCCCAGTGACCTGAGATACAAAACGGAATCACCACCTCATCCATGAGAGACAGTCATGTCTGGATGCTATTTTCCTGCACATGAATAAAAATGCAAGTATTTAAGTGTACCCGGAAATCTGGTTGCCTCCTAAATTGTTTTCTTTTCACTTTTGCTGCTCATCAGTAGAGATTTCTATCCATGTTCTAAGAAAATGTGTGCATCCTATCAATTCATCCATGTAAGTTATCTCGAGGAAATAATATAGCTTTGATTTGTGCTTTAATGTCACAAGATCAAGATGAAAAACTTCAAACTGTGATGCTACATTTTATTTACCAAGTAATGGAAGTGCTCTGGTACTGTACAGATTGCAGAATTAACCTTTCCTCAACTCTTCTTCCCAATTAGACATTTGTTCCAGGAATCATGCAAAAAGTTCCTCATCGGAGTATTATTCCCTGGCATGACTTCATGGATGCTTTGAGCACAGCGTACTAGAGAGTAAGCAGCACTTTTAAGGAAAGTACTTCCCAAAACACTGCATTTGCAAAATGATGGAATGAATCTGGCCTTCTTTCTGCTCCACTCCCAGATCATTTGGGAGGGGAAGCGCTGAGGGTCCTGGCACCAGCGTAATGCAAACGTGAAACAGGTCGACAACACACGAAATCGATTTTGCTGTTTAGGGGGGGTCGGTTAAGTAAGAACTGCAAAGAGCCGAATCGTGCTGTGCCGTTAGCCATCGCTTTGGAAGGGGAAGTTGGAGACCAGCATGTCCTGCAGAGACACACACAGCCCTTACCGCATCTCCAGGCTTGACAGAGACGGCCACCACCACTCCGGGCATCGGGGAACGCAGAACACTGCTTGTGTCCTCAGTCACTTTTTCCAGCATAAATTTGTTCAATTCTGCGGCAAGTCTGGTTAAGATATTCACCTTGTACTTAAGGGAAAAACAAAACAAAACCATAAATGAGTTTAAATGAAATTTTCCTCAAAAGTAGCATTCATTCTAAATCAATTTTTAGCTTTTAAATTCAAATTACAGTAAGAGCCTTAAATTCAAATGGTTCTCAATTGCTGCACACATCAAAATATATTTGTTTCTGTCATATATTGAGCTATTTCAGAAAGTTCTTGAAATAAGGGCTATTCCAGTTATTAAAATTAATCATTGATAAGTATCATCCTGTATCTTTAAGAAAAACATCTCAAAACGTTATAAAGAAAACTGAGAACTTTACTTGTATTCCCTTCACCACCTACAAACTTATCCCTATCAAGGAAAATCCCGTGAGCTGGGCAGGCCCAGGGGATGGAGGAGGGGACATGTGGACAGGCGCCAGCAGATGGCAGCAGATGGCTGTTGCAGCTTCCCACAGCCCTCCAAGAGCGGCTGCACTACGTATCGGTAAGTTAAGACAATGGGGTTCAGTGTTCATTTTGGGCAAAATAGTATTTAAAATTCCATTTTTTCAGTGACAGAAAATGTTATATTCATGACTGAAAAAGTTGGCTTTTCTTAAAGGCACTATGTAGTCTTTCTGATGTAACAAGATAGTTAGGAAAAGATGCAAGATAATGAGAATGCCTTCTGCACTGAGAGACAATAACATCAAGATGTTATAAACACTGATGGAAAATACACACAGACAAGTATATTCATGGCACCTTCTGTAGGTGGCTCTCAAACAATCGGGCATATTTAGGGCAGTTCAGTGAAGCAGAACATTTCAAAAAAGAGAATTCCTATCCTCTCCGTGAATAAATCTATGAGCCACAATTTGGTCTATCCAAACAGAAAAAAGATAAAATGGTTTGAGGAAGTGTCTCTTGGTGAAATTGGAACCACCACCCGAAGGTTCTGGATCCCTACCAGGTCTGATTTCTCTTGGGTAAGAAAGAAGCAGCAGTGAGACAGCTCCATTTTGTTCAAACAAACCTGCTGTAACTCAAAGCCTCCTGTGGGCATCATGATGGCAGGGATGCAAAAACAAAATATAATTCCCCCTTTAATTCTGCATGGGGACGGCGGGAATCTCTAAGTGCCTCTTCACAGGGCCTACTGAAAGGGGTGGGGGGAGAGCTTTGATGGCCTAAGTTCCAAGTGGATTTGCGACACTGTGACAGGTTGAATAACATCTTTTGCATGTTTCTTTACTCCTGAGTGTGTGTTTTGCAATCAAGACATAGAAGTGTCTGCCAGTTTCTGAAGGATATGATCCTTAAGTGAAATTACAGTGCAAATAAAAGCTTTTTGCTCCTATTAAAATTCATCTGAGTCATAAGTGGTGAGGGAAAAAGCGAGGAGAGTGCACG
The DNA here is from genome assembly GCF_028858775.2 of Pan troglodytes. Taxonomy (NCBI): domain Eukaryota; kingdom Metazoa; phylum Chordata; class Mammalia; order Primates; family Hominidae; genus Pan; species Pan troglodytes. The sequence goes on along the minus strand of NC_072412.2, from coordinate 106,126,758 downwards.
CTGCTGTCAGTCTAATAAACATTCTGGGCAGAGGGACTATTTATCAGTGAATTGTACCTCCAAGTCCTTCATTAAATCAATGGGGGAGGGTGTGGAGGGACAGAGAGGACTATAATTGGACCAAATTGCACAGTTTTCCTATCTGTGCTGTCTGCAATGGGGGAAAAAATCCAACTCTGATGACTAGAGGCATCAGAGTCAACAAAAAAGTTACTTTTCTAGTTGGTATCGCCCTGAGCTGCGCTTTCTGTGTGACTGACTTACGACGTGCCTTGTTCAGTTTTCAGTGTAGCACACAGATCTATTTTTTTCTTGTTTTGCAGAATTCGACTTCAAAATATGAAGCCTAAATTCAGGAAAAGTATCTTCCTTCACTGAGAATATGATTTACCACATTTCCCCACAGTGGATATACTCCAAAAACTAAGTTTAGTTATATCACAGATCAGCCTGCATATGAACCAAGTGCTAAGACTGTACTTAGCTTCATTTCTCCCCAGAAATTACAAGATTCTGACGAACACTGGATCCTTTTACTATTTTTATAATTTTCATCTTTCAGATTCCTTTCTCTGTAGGACTCCTGCTTTGCTTGGAAAGAGATGTAAAAGAGTCACAAACTCAATGCCTTTAGATGCAGTCTTTGTTACTGATGAGATGTTCCTTTTCCTTTTGTATTTGTTTATTGTTCTTAAATCTGTTTGGGGGATAAGTGACTTATTGTAATAGCAAGTAAAAAATAACAACGGGGTAAACTCCTCCAGAGAGGCCTTGGTGCAAATAGTTGGTTTAGAAATGACCTTTCTGAATATAAAAAGAGAAGACAGAGAGAGATTCTCTTTTTAAGATTACCTTTGATGTTGTCCTGAGCCCGTGAGTGTACCACACAAACACGCCTTCTTAAAACAACCTCTCAGCTGGCCTGTGCTGTGCTGCACAGGGCGCGTGCCGGGATGGGGCCCAAGCGGGGTGCAGCATATGGGCCCATCAGAATGAACTGCCTGGTGAGAACCGTAAAAGCTTTTTGATGCCCCAGAAAAGAAGTCATTTAAGAATGTACACCAGGGCCTTCCAAGCTTCTGATCAAAACTGCTATTTACTAGCATCTCTGGATTCTTTGGGGGCACAGAGAGCCAATGCTTTGTGAGACTTCAGGAATGTGCCCCTACCTGGACCGTGGGGTACAAGCTCGGTTTCACCGTGGGCATTTAACTATTCCTCAAGGGTTGTGCGAAACTCCCTTAGAGAGTTTTGATTTTAAGTTTTTGTGGTTGTTTTCAAGAAGATAAATCACAAAGTTGATGTTTGAGGGTAGGAATCCAAGACTCTGAAGGCTTGTGGACAGGACAGAGTAGTAGGATCCCAGAAGCAGCCAGGTTTTCCCGCTGCCTGGGTAGGATGAGGGAACATGCCAGCGTGGGTGACAGGCAGCTGCCTGTGGGTGGGGCTGGGCTGCCATGGAGCCGGAAGATGACTCGCTCCAGTGAGCTCGGGGCTGGTCAGTGCGTGGAACTTCACTCCGCTGGCTTAGGAAGGTGTTCTCCAGACCACACAGCCAAATGAAAAAAAATGTTCTTGAAAAACAGCTCACCACGTAAGTGAGAACAGAACAGTTGCTCTCTGGCTTGGCCTGGTGGGACTCCTCAACCCACACACGACAGTAATGGGAGGGAATGAGGTGTTATCTAATGACTCAATGACGGAAAGGTGACCCGAGCCCGGGTCTCTAAGCAAATTAATTTTATGGCCTCTACAGTGTGAAACCATGTCTAACAAGAAAATTTCTCCCAAAAGTTTAAAAGAAAGAAAGAAAAGGGATCACAGCTGACATGAAAGGGTCAGGAGGAAGGCCACAAGAGCTGGACAATGACAAGAAACACCAGTGGGATTGTTTTTAAAACTGACACGCAGCTCTTCCGGGGACCTAATGAAAGCCTGGGGGCTGAGAGTGGTTGCTGCAGCAGGAGGCGGCGGCTAGTCACAGTCTGGGTGAGAGAGGGATGTTATCACTGGACCTCATTAAGAAAAGCATCCTGCAACTGGGCATGTATGCCTGCACCCCAGCACCCCAGAAATCAGCACCCCAAAGACAGCAAAGAATGACCCACTTTGAGACACACTCCACTTTCACGGATACACAGAATACCACCCTGGAGGCTTCTGTATTTGTAGAGTACATGCACCTCCTTACAGCATTAAATCCACCCACTTTTTTCCACAGCCTGTAGAAGTAGCAGTAATGTAATTCTGCAGACCCCATGCGCTAAATGTTGCAATGATCCCGAGGTCTGCGGCTGCTCCCAAGGTGAGCGCTTGCAGTTTGCTGTACCGTTTTCAGCTGTGATTTCAAAGCCTCCAGTGCCACTGTCAACCTCCGTTCCTCTTCAAGTGGGCTCACTTCCAGTTTCCATTTATAAGTCATTCTTCCAGTAACAGCTAGGACACGTACAGTTGACTGACTGTTAATGTTCTTTCATGTCCTCAACTGTTGGCCATCTCAGTCAATACCAACTCAAGGGCAGGTGCTATCTTTGACTGTAAATCACTGTGCATCAGCTATCTTGAAGCACTAGCCAAATACTGTCCATGCACCCCTCACTAAGTAAGGAGGCAGACACTTCTTCAAAGATTAGGCTCTCTTCCTAGTCAAGGTTTTACACCTTCTGGCCCCAAAGGTCTCCAACATTAAGCTCTGTCTTCATTTCCGCAGCGTGGCAGTGAGAGCAACACTCAAATATTCCCCTAAAGGTCTACTGTCCTAACTCAGAGCTGGGGAAATAGTGTCAGTGTTTTTAAAGTGATGGAAAGCGCGAAATGCAAAAGTGATGCATCTTTAAAAACACTGGCGTGGCTGAAAAGCAGAGAAAAACTAGATATGAATTAAAACAGTTCAGTGGAATGAGACTTGAAATTCAACCACGTTCTACTCTCCTAAATTCTTTGTAGGGTACACAATTATCACTTGAGGAAAAGCAGAGCAAGGTTCGGAGCCATACAAAATAATTTCCCTCTACTTCTGCCCAGGGCCCAATCGCCTGATATCTGAGCTACACCACCACCACCACAAATCTCCAAGACACAACAGTGACAATACACAGAATTGAAGCCTACGGCCGTCCTTCCTTTGGAGGTGCAGCCCAGGCAAAGGAGCGGACATGGACAGGCAGCAGCTAAGGCGCAGGGCCAACCACAGCCTCCTACAGCTGCAGTCGCTGGAGCAGCCTGTTAGCATAATGCTGTGACAACTCCATCAGTGCAGTCTCAAGGTAGCTGTCAATCAGGATGCATCATTTAATCCAACAGCACTCGGAGGACTTTCTCCTACAACCCACATGACAGCATATCTACAGCTCTATTTATATCAGCGCCCAGTTGTGTTTACAATGTTGTTGTAATTAGAAAAGATGCAACAGGCAGCAATATTATTGAGATTTCCATTTTGTAGTACTGCCCTGTAAAGTGTGATCTTGCTTCACAGAGTCATGCTAAATGACAAAAGGCTATTTTCTTCAATCTCCCAGCTCAGACAGCACTTCATTTGCAGCTATCTATAATTAGATTAATGGTGTAGTGTGGTACAAAGCAGGCCCACTTCACATCAGATAGCATATGAATTAGGACAAACACTTATTTCAATTCCAGGCAGAGAAAGCAATGACTGGGGTATTTAGCATACCCTTTATGGTGGAATGAGATGTTAATTGTGTACCATTACCTCTAAACTGCTTGCTTGTTGTATAAATCACTGTGCTAATTGATGCAGAGATAGAAATGTAGCCACAGGCGAGAAAGCAAAGGAATGAGAGCTGAAGATGGTGGATAAAGGATTATCGAGTAAAACCATATGGAGATGAGGTTCCTTTGAAACCTTTGCTTTCTGCCCATGAGCAGGATTTCTTCATATACAGCAAAACTCTGATACAAGAAAAATTAATTTTACATTCCTTTTTAAAAACACAAATTCCTTGTAGAAGTTCCGGCTGCCAGAAATCCAAATAATAGGTATGTGGAATTCATCTTAATATACATCTATAAAAACATGGAATGTGTAGTTTTCAATAGTCAGAGCTCCTCATCTGGGTTTTCGGCTCATGGGTTAATAAATAACACTTGTAAACTATACCTGAAGCAGATGTTTCTGACCCATCCACAGGGCAAAAACAAATTCTTTCCCAAGGCTTGAAGTTGTTCTTTTAGACAAAAAAAAAAAAAAAAAAAAAAAAACACAAAACACAAAACAAAAAACCCACACCACCACTATGCTGGCTTAGTCTGTTATAGACTCTAATTGTGTAGAAACATTTATTCAGGATGTGAATCCAACAGAACAGAATCATTTTCATCTACCATTAAAACAACGATTTTAACACCATCACCCAAACACTGAAATCTGACTATTCCAACTTGAGATATTCTTCCTTGTTTTTCTAAAGCTAGCAAAAAATAAAAAATAAACAGAAGCAAGTAGTAATTTAAAAGCTTCCGTTTTAAAATCTCTGAATGTTACTCTTCCCTTTTAAAATGTCTTGTTCTGCACTCAACAACTCTTAATAGGGTAAAAACGAGTGTCTCAAAAGCGCACATATAGAAATCAAATGTTATGTCCCACAAGTCAAACCGTCCGTGATCCACAGATAAACGTGCCCCTGGAAGTTCATCATCAAGTCCATGTGTCCTGAGTACATGCTCACGTTTTCTCACTAGCAAGGCAACACTGAGGCGCAGATTAGTGCTGTGGACCTTCTCACAAATTCAGCTGCTTAGTAATTAGCACTGTTACAACATTTTACGCAGAGAACAAACGCATAGGGTCAGTTAGCAGCTCCAGTTCTCAGCGTCACGGTAACAGTTAACATATCCGTCTACTGGCAAGTGCACATTTGAGAAACACTGTATCTTTCAGCGTTGTGAAATATGAACACCACACTAACTTGCAAGAAAATAAAACAATGTTTCAAGAAACTAGAAAGTCTAGTTCAAGTTACCAGGACTGAAACTTGGGAGGGGAAAGTCCAGAGCTGCTTTTTTGGGGGCCACAGCTGTCACCTTTCACTGTACAGAGTGGCCCTTATTATACGTCTGACTGCTGAACTAAGGACACCTGGATCGCAACTACAAGCGTTTACGGCTTAGGTTATTATGCTAAATAATATTAAAAACAAACAAAATCCACAAAGAAACATCAAGGACTCTCAGGATGGAAACCAACGTCAGCACAATAAATAGCGTGAACCCCCCACCCCAAGCATCAAGGCAACATAAATAGAAAGGAGAAAAGATGTGGCAACAGTGTAAAGCCCTGCCTCCTGGTCATTAATCACTTGTTTAGACCTTTTTAAACTAGAGCCTTACAGCCTGCAGCCAAAACCAACATGCCTCAGTGAAGTTCGTGTTAACAGAAGAAAATATATGGTTTCTGACATTGCATCCCAGTTCCTCAACATTTGCTCCAACTGAAAAAGGCAGTTAAACACAAAGTAAATCATCCAGTTAGCCTGGCTGTTTAGTGACACACAATTGATAATGTCAATACATTGCAGCGACATAATGCGTCACTTTCAACACTCGTCCGCTGCCATTTATGAATCAATCTGTACTCAAGGTTTTGTTGTGTTACTGGTAGGTGGTTCTTGGAGTTAAGTCGTTTACTGGACCAATGAATGTGCCACAAGGAGGCTCAACGGCAGTGAGCAGCAATCTCATTTTTCGAGGGAAAAATTAACACAAATAGGAGTGGGAAGAAAATCCCAACAAAACAGAAGAATAAAAATATCTGAAGCCCATTCAGCAACTCATTTTTCAAACATCCTGCAAAAATGGGGAGGGTTTCCTTAGAGAAAAGAACCATCTTAAGGCTAATCATCAACAGCACTGAAGGAATGGGTAAGACTGTGTGTATCTCGGGCTTGCTTCCGAAACATGATCTCTCCTCTGGAGGGAAGAATATGGGGTTGTCAATAATACAAAAATCTAGCCTCATCCTTTGTTCTGTCTTGTTTTTGTAACTGGAAACACAAGGCTCATTCCAGTTATACTGTCCTAAGATGAGCAACTTAAAAAAAAATAGTGCCAAAAATTAAATTGAAAATTAAACACTAGGCTGGGTGCGGTGGCTCACACCTATAATCCCAGCACTTTGGGAGGCCAAGGCTGGAGGATCATGAGGTCAGGAGTTCAAGAACAGCCTGGCCTACATAGTGAAACCCCATCTCTACTAAAAATCCAAAAAATTAGCCAGGCGTGGTGGCGGGCGCTTGTAATCCTAGCTGCTCGGGAGGCTGAGGCAGAAGAATCGCTTGAACCTGGGAGGTGGAGGTTGCAGGGAGCCGAGATCGCGCCACTGCACTCCAGCCCAGGCCACAGTGCGAGACTCTGTCTCAAAAGAAAAGAAAAGAAAAGAAAGAAAATTAAACACTAGACCCAGCACTCAATAACAGAGAGGATTTATTTCTTCCCTTGTGTTGCACTGAGGTTACCTTGTAATCTGAATCACTCGTATCATAAGAGAGGCCTAAAACTGATGTGGCGGGAAAAGAGCTAGCGTCTAGGAAGCTGCCCCATTCCTAGTCTTCTAAGAATTCCGAGGCGGTCTCTGATGGGCAGGAGGGCACTGAGAAGTCCTCAGTGGGTTTCCCAAGGAGCAAGTCTGTTAATGACAGCAGCCTCCCTGGAGCGTGGCGCCATAGTGCCATGTGTGCAGGTGTGCCCATGATAAAGGGGGCCCAGCCTCTGCCTGGCCCAAGTGCCCCCAAGCTGTCTAAAATATGCCACAAAGGCAATTTGCTGGAATAAGTGGCACTTTCACTTCCACAAAGGCAAGTCCATTTACAATGAACTGTACAGAATGCACAAAATAGAACATGTGCATTCTGTTTGATCAGGAGTCTCCGTGACACATTACGACTATAATGAGTCATTTTTTTCTTTTTACTCAAGAAAAATATTATAGATCTTTGAAAGCCATGTACTCAATTATATAACAATACCAAAACCTGTTAACAGTACAGGCTGTTTCTATTCTGTATCTCGAATTGTTTTATGTAATTACGAGTTTATAAGGTATTTGGTAAACCGGTAAGAAAGTACCTTTTTAAAGCACTGTATAATTTGGGGTACAATGAAGTGTTCTCTTAAAAATCTATAATTAGGGCAGCATCAGCTTACAGAAAAGTAAAGGAAATGTTATAAAAACACAATTATGTAGATAAGCACCGCGGTGAGGAAGTGTACCATTTCACGACGGTGCCCAACCCTCTTCCTTTTTCTCCTCCCATCTGAAATGTTCTTTGCTCATATCAAGTTGAAGTCATGCCGTCAGAATGAATGATCTTTGGGGAAAAAAGATGGGGAGCTCAGACTTCCCATGTAAGTCCTCAGTTCCCCCCAGGTTGGAGCACCTGGGAAGTGTTCTAATGGGAGGGGCTTCAACAACAATCTTGCCTTTACAGGTTTTCTTAAATATTTTTACTATTATGAATTCACTGAAGAAACTCAAAATTCAAAATGCCTAAATGCTGGCTTTATGGGACAGAAATTCAGAAACTAAAATACAGAAAGGCAGAGTAAACGAAAGTAAAGATGACTATGATACTGCGAGGTAGACCGTCAGTCGGCCAAGAAAACTGAAGCAGAAAGCAACTGAAACCCCCGCCACCCCCGCCCGTGAAGGGTTCTGGTCTGAAGTAGCAGAAATGAGCGCTGGTAGGGGGGTTGCCTAAGAATCTCGGGGTTTACAGTTCTGACACATCCTAGACGCTGAGCCGAGGAGGACTGCTGGCACCCTCATGCTGTGCTGTGTACAGAACACACGATGCTGAAGGTGGCCAAGGCCTGGAGAGCCATGGGAGAAATTGGGAGACAGGGCGATGTGGCCCCCGTCCTGGCAGCAGCAGAGCATGAAAGCCCAAGTCTCTGAAGCCAACCGGCCCGACTGTGACATCCCAACGAGATGGCACCTTCTGACCAAGTTACCTCCTTCTCAGACAGATGTCAACTCTAAAATCAAGCTAATACAGGTCTTGAGTAACTGTTTTGAGGATTAAATTTACGAAGATCTGCAGCGCACCTAGCAAGTGCTCGAGAGTAACTATTCACCAGGTATTATTTCCTGTCTCCTTTCCAAATATCTCTGGTTGTTCAGAATGAAAGAGTGGTGGATTTTTTTGGGGGGGGGATGGGGGAGGGTGGGCAGAGAACAGGGTACCACTCTGGCACCCAGGCACGGCTCACTGCAGCCTCGACCTCCTGGGCACAAGTGATCCTCCCACGTCAGACTCCCAAGTACCTGGGTCTACAGGCAGACGCCACCATGCCTGCTTAGTGTTTGAGTATGTTTTGTAGAGATGGGGTTTTGCCACATTGCCCAGGCTGGTCTTGAACTCCTGGGCTCAAGGGATCTGCCCGCCCCAGGTTCCCAGAGTGCTGGGATTACAGGCATGAGTCACTGCACCAGACTGACACTGGTGGATTTTATTTTAAAATCATGTATTGTAGGACATCTCAGATTAACTTCTAATTGTTGGAGTTCTAGCTCTATGCTCTCCATGTTTGAGAGCAAATAGATTACATTCTTCAAACATCACATCTGGCTCTAAAATCAAAGAAAGGAAGTTGATTCCGTGTTCAGAGAGGTTCCCAGGCAGGCAGCGAGGGACCCCACGGTTGTCTTTTCCTTAGACAGTTAAAAGCATAGTGAATTAGAGAAACAGTTTGGTTAATTCATTCAAAAACCATTTATCGAGCATATCTGGGCAATGTAAGAATACAAAATAAACAAGAAAAAATGGCTCCTGACCTAAATACCATAATCTGGCCAGAGGGAAAAGACATTCATGAATGACACAATATAAACGTATTCAAGGATTACTAAGAATGCGATCAATATGAGGTGGGCTTTTTTATTTTAGCCCCTCTCTTACAGAAAATCTCCAGGCTGCGAGGCAGCAGAGAGTAGTGGTTTACCGTTTAGGATCTGGAGTCAGAATACTGTTCCACTTACAAGCTTGGGAAAGTTCGACTTTCCATGTCTCAGATTCCTTCTTTATGAACTGTGGATCATAACAGTGCCTGCTTCTGTGGAAAGTAAGTGAATTCTTTTTTTTTTGAGACAGAGTCTCTCTCTGTGTCACCCAGGCTGGAGTGCAGTGGCATGATCTTGGCTCACTGCAGCCTCCGCCTCCCGGGTTCAAGTGATTCTCCTGCCTCAGCCTCCCGAGTAGTTGGGACTACAGGCGCGTGCCACCACGCCCAGCTATTTTTTGTATTTTTAGTAGAGATGGGGTTTCACCATGTTAGCCAGGGTGATCTCAATCTCTTGACCTCTTGATCTGCCCGCCTCAGCCTCCCAAAGTGCTGGGATTACAGGCGTGAGCCACGGTGCCCGGCCAGTAAGTGAATTCTTGTACGAAGAAGCCTCAGAACACAGAAATGTCATTAAGTATTTAATAGCCATCATTACCACTAATTGCTGTCATTAAAACATGTCCACAGATGGACAGAAATCTTGGGCACAGTCACTGAGAAGACACTGGAGGCTGTCTGGGTGGGTCTCGAATTCAACACACAGGGATCTAAATCGCTCTCACGCCCGCGTACAGGCTCTCAGATGCACAACAGCCATGCACCTCAACTCTTCATGCTGACTCTCTCCACTGGAAGTGTCCTCTGATCATATTCTTAGCCTAAAAATTTGGCCTTCTATTCAATTCTCATATGAACATTCTCCTGACTTGGAACGTTGTCCTATCTATGTGGATCTGACTATAATCTTTCCCCAGACTTTAAGACTATGTTGCTAATTTCTCATGGCAGAAGAATTCATATTTGAGGAACCTGAGGTTTTATAAGAAAATGAGAATCAGGGGACTGAGCAAGTGAAATTTGACAGCTCTTATAAAACAATGTATTTTATGGAGTTAAAAATAGTTATAGGCTTATTGTAACAAGTCCAATGGTAAAGAGGTGTGTAAAACAATTTACTAATCCACCCTCTCACATCTAATCCCATTCCCCTTCAGTAATGTCAATTTTTATTATATATCTTTTACTCACATGAATCTATCAAAATATAAACATATATGTAAACTACAAATACATTTAGCCTGGGTAAAATGAAACACTGAAGACTGCTTATTATTGAGGATCTCAGTCTGTCACTCAGGCTGGAGTGCAGTAGTGTGATCACAGCTCACTGCAGCCTCAACCTCCTCAGCCCATGTGATCCTCCCACCTCAGCCTCCCAAGTAGCTGAGACCATAGGCACATGCCACCATGCCCGGCTAATTTTTTTTTTAATTTTTTGTAAAGACAGAGTTTTGCCATGTTGCCCAGGCTGGTCTCGAACTACTAGGCTCAAGCGATCCACGCCCCTCAGCCTCCCAAAATGCTGGGATTACAGGCGTGAGCCACGGCGCCCGGCCCACAGCTCATTTAAAGAGGGAGAGATTTATGATCTTTGGCCATTCAACAACCTTGACTCACTGTAGACTTTTAAACACAAGATGTTTAATACAGAAAAAACTTTATTTTATTATTATTTCTTTTTTGGGGGGGGGAATGGAGTTTCGCTCTTGTTGCCCAGGCTGGAGTGCAATGGCGCAACCTTGGCTCACCGCAACCTCCACTTCCTGGGTTCAAGCGATTCTCCTGCCTCAGCCTCCCAAGTAGCTGGGATTACAGGCATGCGCCACCACACCCAACTAATTTTGTATTTTTAGTAGAGACGGGGTTTCTCCATGTTGGTCAGGCTGGTCTTGAACTCCCGACCTCAGGTGATCCACCCGCCTCGGCCTCCCAAAGTGTTGGGATTACAGGCGTGAGCCACTGCGCCCGGCCAGAAAGAACTTCAGGTAAATTATTTTTCCTCGTACCTGCTTAGCTAGCTTATCTTAAGCATGGCTGTGCTGAGCCTCTGTCAACAGGCAGCCTCTGCCCAGGACAACTCCAGAATGTGGCAGAGTATCCTCCACTGGCCCTGCCAGTCTCTCTTACCCACAATCCAGCCTCCCCTCCTCCCCAGGAATCAGAAGGTCCAGCTGTAAATACAGCTTTAACGCCCTAGGTCTGCGTCGGCCTCAGCTTCCACAACCTTTCCCAACGCTGCACTGAAAATTCCTGTCCTCTGCCATCTGCTCTGCCTCCCTCTTCTTTTCTCAACTTTGTTTCCTCTTTTTCTAATTATCCCCAACAGCGTGACTTGTTATCTGCATGTAACAGACAACTCTGCCTGGCTGCAGTGACTCCACTAGGATTTTCCCTAAATCCCTGTCCTTTACTCCTAAGAGTCTGTCTCATATCCTACCATTCACACCAATCAACAGAAAGCTCTCTTAACTTTGTAAATTGTAACCACTCAGTCATTTTCAAGTCTAGAGGGCCAGAAATGCCAAAAGTAACTGCCAAAAGCTTTAGTCACAGAAGTTAAGGTCGATTCCCTGTGGTCTAATTTGTAAATGATAGCTGTCTAATCAAAATGAGAAAGGCCTACCTAACCCTCTTACCATTGTAATTCAATAATGCTACACAGTAACTCATGAAATAAGACTAGGAGACATTTCCCTTGCATCTGTATAATCCAGAAACCAGGAATACTGAGTACCAGCCATTCTGTGCCGCTCTGCTGTCCTCTTGGTTAAAAATATACAGTACACACAGCCAGGGTGAGGTGGGATGAGACGGTGCCCGTTCAGCAGGGACATCTATCCTGGCCTCTACCTTAGTGAAATCTGCCTGGATCAGGGGGCTGGGCCTCTGTTTCATAGGCTTAGAAGCTAGATTTCCACTATACACTCATAATGCATCATTCTGAACGAGACAGATTCACTTTTATCAAGCTCACAAGATATTGACGTGTAAACCATCTTAGGAATTTACAATCAGAAATAGGTTTGTAAAGGGAACTCACACACCTCCTAACTGTAGTGTGAGCACTAAATTATAGCCAGTGGTTCTTTGATAAATACAGAATCAGCAGAAGAGGCACTGGCTGAAGTGCTCTCCACCAAGACAGCATAAGCAGCAGTTCTCAATCACCGAAGCATCAAAACTTGCCTGGAGGGCTAGTAAAAACACAGACCGCCCACTTGAGTTTCCAATTCAGGTTTGGGTGCATTTTATTTATTTATTTATTTATTTATTTATTTATTTATTTATTTATTGAGAAGGAGTCTCCCTCTGTTGCCCAGGCTGGAGTGCATGCAGTGGCACGATCTCAGCTCAGCACAACCTCCGCCACCTGGGTTCAAGTGATTTTCCTGCCTCAGCCTCCCAAGTAGCTGGGATTACAGGTGTGCGCCACCATGCCTGGCTAATTTTTTTGTATTTTTAGTAGAGACGGGGTTTCACTATGTTGGCCAGGCTGGCTTCAAACTCCTGACCTCGTGATCCACCCGCCTCGGCCTCCCAAAGTGCTGGGATTACAGGCGTGAGCTGCCACACTGGGCCTGGGGTCTGCATTTCTAATGAGTTCCCAGGAGACGCTGAAGCTGCTGGTCTGAGGACCACATTGTGGGTGAAGAGAAGGCCTTCTCCATTATGGAATGGCCTTTCCCAGGGAATTTAGCTCATGTCCATGAGAAGCCTTTCTTCTCCTAGACTCAGCTGACAATGCGCTGCTGGAGAAGGCTTTTCTGATAGTAGACAATGGAGACTCAGAAGGGTGACGGGGTGGGAGGAGGGTGGATGATGAGAAATTACTTAATGGGTACCATGTACATTAGTCAGGCGATGAATATCTAAAAGCCTTGACTTCCTCTCTATTCAATCTATGCATGTCACAAATTTACACTTGTACCTCGTAAGTTTACATAGATAAAATAATTTCAAAAAGTATGTTTGACTCTTGTTCTAGGTAGAAAAATCTCTGAATGACACATTTTTTCTTTTTTTTAAGAGTCTCACTCTGTTGCTCAGGTTGGAATGCAGTGGCATGATCTTGGCGATCTTGGCTCACTGCAACCTCCGCCTCCCAGGTTCAAGCAATTGTCCTGCCTCAGCCTCCCGAGTAGCTGGGACTACAGGCACCCACCACCACACCCGGCTAATTTTTGTATTTTTAGTAGAAACGGGGTTTCACCATATTGGCCAGGCTGGTCTCAAACTCATGACCTTGTGATCTACCCGCCTCCGCCTCCCAAAGTGCTGGGATTACAGGCGTGAGCCACTGCGCCCAGCTAAAGAAACATCTTTAAAGTATCTTTTGCATAAATTCAGTCTTGCTTATTTGATGTCTCAAGATTTGGGGAGTGTTTTGGTGTCTACAGTTACCACCCCATTAATTTTTCTCTGGCCTCAATGTTGCTGTCCCTAAATTGGATCAAATATGTTCTTAGAAGGGTGAGATTAGGAAAGGAACTGGTTAATACAGACTGAAGGCCTCTCTAGTCTGTAAGTGACCTTAACATTCTGAGACTGGAGAATACCACCATGCTCACTATCTTCTGGGAGAGAGGTTCTCTTTAAATGTTTACAGATTTCAGATGAGCTGAAACCAGCCTTAACTGCTCAATATTTGGGCAACTGGGGACTGTTCGTTTGATCTTTTGGTTTATTAAAAACTACAGGGAAGCTAACAAGTCTTAGAAAATTTAGCAAGGTAACTTTAAATGGAATGCACATGTTATTATTACATGAACTAATTAGTATAAATTCCTTGAAAAGAAACTTTAATATTAAAACATATATAAATATATCCTTAAGGAGAGTTCTGGTCTCAACAAATAACAACAAAATATAAGCGCCAGATCACTACTGCCCTTGGTCTGGTGTCTGCAAGAGGAAATGACACACTGAAGAGCTGGACTTTCATTTGACTTTCAACCGTACTACAATCTTACTAGAATGCGGAGAGCCTGGTGACTCCATCCATTTTAACACTGATCGCCTCAATCTGAAGACAGTCTCAGGAGAAAATGGACTGAGCCACAATTGTTTAGCTTTTTTCCTGGGTGGTAAGATTCCATTCTTGCCCAATTTCTTACTTCAATTAGATTCAGAGGTAGAATAATCTAAAGATAGATTCCAAATACTATCTCTCTCATCTTTAAAAAAAAAAAAATGAATCTGTTATTCCTTTTCCCCAAATGACAGAAGCATGATTTAATTGTATTTTCCTTCAAAACTCTGTGGCCAATAAAATACTAGCACCTCCAAAAAAAGTCTCAAGCAACCTGTGAATTAGAAACACAAGAAATATTTTTTCCTTTGCTTCTCCTATGTTATTTTGAAAACTGTGAAAGAAAAAACCTTTTTAAAATGTCAAATATATTTGTCTTGTTTACATTCAGATGTATGAAAAAGTTCACTGAGGCGTTGGTCTTATTTTTGTCACTAGACATAATGGGACAGATGTGCTTCTGCAACAGAGGTACGGATGCAGCATGCAGCAGTCTATCCTAGAAGCTCTGGAAACAAACACTCTTTATCCCAAGGAGGCAGGATATGAAAGGCTGGAACCGCCTTAATAAGACACTACTTGTCCCAACATAAAAGTCTGTCTTGAGGCATCCTACTACAGTCTTGCCTATTACTCTGCTGATTAAAGGAGGTTGACTAGAGCCATGTGGGTTAGAAGGAGTGAGGCCTGGACCAGAAGAAAATAATTGCAAAAGTTTCTCTGTCAAACATTAAAAGTCATCAACATCAGAATCACAAATATTTCACTAATCTCTTACATCCTGCAAATGTGCAGATAAGCCATTTCTCTCTGCCAAACACCTGAATGGAACAATGATTATCTTCCGGGATACAAAACTATCTCCTAGTTTCACCAGTTATGTGAACGCGGATGCTGACAAAGGAGAAATCTTATTTTTCAAACATCTTTTGGGAACAGCAAAGGCTATGAATATTTTAGAACTAGTGAGAGAGTGCTATGCTGAGCCATGGAAGCAAACTCCTTGTGTTCCGTGTATTGACTGCACGCCCATAGTTTTGTGGCTTGGTGAAAAGCTTTCACTTGTCACAACTCACGGTTTTCCACAATAACATGAATTGACATCAATGATTTTGCTTGCAATGCGGGTGGAAGTCTTGTCTTCCACTGCCAAGTTCTCAGAACCAGAGAACCGAATCAATGCCTTGTTAAAAGGTTTTGACAAGGTATGGTGGCAGAATGCAAAATTTCTCTCTACCATAAACAAGCATGCTAACATGACAGAGATGAATCATTAAACTACCCCCACCCCAGGAAATATCACTCCAAAACAGTTCAATAGGGAGGAGTTATTTTAAGCATAAAGAACATGGTTGGTAGTGGAATAAACCTACGAAGACCAGACACATGCTCCAGTGTGGATGAACCTCAGAAGCGTTATACTGAGTGGAAGAAGTCACACACAAACAGTAGGCTAGGGGTTGCCGGGGGAGGTGGGGGAATAGGGAGTGATCACTTAATGGAAATGGGGTTTCCTTTTGGGGTGATGAATCGTCTTGGAACTGGAGAGAGATGATGGTTGTACAGCGTTGTGAATGTTAGTAAATGCACTGAATTGTATGTTTTAACTTAGCTAATGGTTAATTGTGTTATGTGAATTTTAACTCGAGGAGCAAGGAAATCTATTTGGCCATATGAATTTGTAAAGCTTTCATTTGCAGGCTCTTCAGTCACTAATACGGGCGTGTTTCCAACTGATTTGTGGCTTTCCTCTTTCTCTCTCTCTTGTTTTTGGTATGTCTTCTCCAGTAGACAGTACTAACCTCCATGAGAGAGCATAACAGTATCTGGTACATAGAGAAGACATTCAATATTTGTGAATGAAAAAATAAAAAAAATCGGTAATTTTTTTTTTTTTTTTTTGCTAACCTACACATCTCCAGACAAAAAGGCAACTGGCGATAACTATGACAACTTCCAATGTTGGGTGTGGTGGCTCACGCCTGTAATCTCAGCACTTTGGGAGGCTGAGGTAAGAGGATTACTTTGAGGCCAGAAGTTTGAGACCAGCCTGGGCAATATAGCAAGACCTTGTCTCTACAAAAAAACAGGTTAGCCAGGTGTAGTGGCACATATCTGTAATCCTAGCTACTCATGAGACTGAGGCAGGAGGATCAACTGAGCCCATACAGTAAGTTATGATCCTGCCACTGCACTCCAGCCTGGGTGACAGAGTGAGACCCTGTGTCTAAAAAAAAGAAAAGTAAAAAAAGAAGGAAAAACTTCCAATGCTGAAGAATGTGATTCTTCAGGCTAAAATCAAGAGCCCACAAATCTGGCAATTTCTCTTAGGGAGAAATTTACCAGGTCTTGGAAACCTCGCTAAATTCTTTTGAACATTTATTTTTGCCTAGACATCACTGAAATTTAGACCTCAGTTCATAATCCTTTTCTTGCTGACAGCATCACTAATGGTCAGCTGCAAAGGTGACCTCACTGGTAGAAGAACAGAGGAAATGACTTGGCATGAATTTAATCTGAAGACTCCTGCAGAATTGCAGCAGTTTCTTGACAGGAGCCTGGAAAAGTCCTGGCAGCTCTGATAGTATCTGCTACCCCAAGCCTTGGTAAGTCAGTACTTACTGCCACTAAAATTAAAAAAAAAAAAAAAAATTAAATTGGCTGGGTTTCAAAGAGGCTACACTGCTTTACCATTCCACAATTTACACTTCTCATTCAAGCCAAAGAATAGTAGGCTTCTCAGATGCATACTTCAAAGCCAAATTTGGTGACTTTTTAGTTTTATTTGCACAACTTGTTCATATTTTCATTTTTCACTAATTTTCACCCTCAACAAAGTGAGAGAAAAAGAAGTGACAATTTTTTGCAAAGATGATTTTTATTTTCTAAGAGAAGGAAACCAATTTCCAGTGCAACCAAATTAACTGTGCATCCTGTGATGAAACTTCTTTGACTATAATCTTCCCCCCAATTCCCCATTTCTCTGCTATTTTTAGCTCTGTGTTAATTAGGGGAGAGAGAACTATGGAATTAAGAGACAAAAGAGACCCTAGAGCTTTTGAGGAACAAGGAGCACAGCCTTTGCTTCCAGCCTCCCGTGAGAACAAGTGCACTTGTACTGCCATACTGGGATTCCGTGACATCTTCCGAACTCCATCCTAGAACTCAAGCTGCCAGCCACTGTAGCGACCTGAACACGCCGTGCAGTTTCGTGGCTCCACGGCTGTGTTCATGGTATCATGTCCTTCTACAGTATCCTCCCCATTTTCCTTGGCTTGGCTGACTCATAATCATTCCCTTAAGTCACAGTTGAGGTGTCATCAACTCCAGAAGCCTTCCCTGAGCTACCAGGTTGGGTGACATCTACTTACTGGCTCCCAAGGCACCCTGGCTGTCTGTTTAACACTCACCATATTATGCTGAAATTACCAGCTTAACTGTCTATTTCCTTTACCAGATAAATGGAAAAAGGAAAGTAGTAACTTTAGAGTGGAGAAAGGGACAAACACCACCTGAACCAAATGATCAAAGTGATGCCATTAACAGTGGGACAAAGAGAAACGTGAACATGCGCCTCCCGAGAGGAGACAACGAGGACAACGCAGCAGCACCACCGTTACGTTCCTGCCAAAAATGAGTAACAACCTGACTGTGAGGAAACACCAAATGAATCCAAATTGAGAGCCATTTGACAAAATAAATGGCCCGTCTTCAAAAATGTCAAGATCACGGAAGCCAAAGAACAACGGAGGAACGATTCGAGATTCAGGAGACCAACAGGACAGGAAAAGTCAATGCGAGGTGTGACTCTGAGCGGATCCTGGGCCAGAAAATAACACTTCTTTTTCTTTTGCTTTAAAGACAGTATTTTTTGTAGTGAGTAAACTGGCAACAATTTGAAAACATTTTAAAGAGTAGGAAAACTGGCAAAATTTGAAAGGTTTGTAGATTAGACAATGGTGCTGTTTCAATGTCAGTTTCCTAATTGTGGTAACAGTACGGCATTGCAGTTCCATAAGGGAATGTTGTCCTGTGTCGATGAAATACACACTTAAGAATTGTTAGCAATTTGCTGAAATGGTTCAGAAGATACCAATTATTTACATATATAGATGGTGGAGGTGGGAAGAGAGAGAGAGAGGAATACACAATAAATCAACCCTGATAAAATGTTAACATTTGCGGACTCTGGGTGAAATTATCTGGACATTCTTTGTATTATTGTTTTGCAACTTTTCCCAAGTCTAAGTTATTTCAAAATAAGTTTTAAAAAATTAAATAAGTATCAAAATCTAAAATAAGTTTTCCTTTTGGATGAGAAAGAAAATAAGTGTAGGATTAAAAGCGTGTAGGCTATGTTCAGGGTAGTGAGAAAAATCTGCAGTAATTACTTTGAAATTGAAGTCAGTGGTTACAGAGTGCTAATTGGAAGTTGGCACAATTCCAGGGTGCTGACACTATCTCCCAAATTAACCCAACAAACTGGACAGCAGAGCAGGAAAAGGTATTTTCTTTATTGGGTAGTCATAAATGAGAAGCAAGAACATTCCAAATAATACTGAGCTTCTTTACAAATAAGGATTTTTCTCACAAGCTTTATAAACTTAAAAAAAAAATTTCTGCACTAAAGGCAATCATCCTACAAATAACTACAAGTTAACAAAAATAGAAGGGACACCTAGTAGTCCTCTGACATTCACCATCAGCAGCAGTAGCGTCTCTCCAGTGCTGGCCATTTCAGAGAGGTGGCATTTTCCATGATGACCAGAAATTGACTAGACTAGCTATAGGGGCTACGAGACAGTACAAAGTGTGCAATTACTCGGGAACATGCACATGTAGAGGTAAATCGTGGAACCAGGTATGTGGTGGTAACGTGGACAAGTTTCCCAACAGCAGCCGAAAGCCTGGATTCATCTTTGTTTTGGAGTTGTCCTGTGTTGGGTGGGATGGTTAGCGGGGTCTCGGGCTTCCACACACTAGATGCCATAGCACTCCCTCCCAGCTGTGACAACCAAGTATGTCTCCAGACATTGCCGAATGTCCCCGGGGGCACAATACTGCCCCGGTTGAGAATCGCAGCTCTAAGGTCCCTCCTACCAGCAAATTTCTCTGAGTCTGTGTTGAGAAAATGAAATGCTATGGAATTTCAGAGGGAGAACTAAGGCAGTGAGAGGAGGATTTTGGGAGCAGGGAGGATTTAAGTCTTGGGATAAAATAAATCAAATAGGGGTATAGGAAATGGTGAGCTTTCCAGAAGTAGGGATGTCACAATTTAAGGAGTGTACACAGGAAAGAACAGACCGCCACAGGACTGTTAGGAAGCCAGCGGGCCGGGCAGAGTCTTCACTAGTAGATAAGGCGAGAAGCACTTGTCATGTTATAATGTGTTGAAGGAATTACAAAAAAAATTTTTTTTTTTTTTTTGAGTTTTGCTCTTGTTGCCCAGGCTAGAGTGCAATAGCGCGATCTCGGCTCACTGCAAACTCCGCCTCCCGGGTTAAACCCATTCTCCTGCCTCAGCCTCCCGAGTAGCTGGGATTACAGGCGTGCACCACCACGCCTGGCTAATTTTGTATTTTTAGTAGAGGCAGGGTTTCTCCATGTTGGTCAGGCTGGTCTCGAACTCCCGACCTCAGGTGATCCACCTGCCTCGGCCTCCCAAAGTGCTGGGATTACAGGCGTGAGCCACCGTACCCGGCCGGAATTTCAAATCTAAAGTCAAGACTGCTTAGGCTGGCATCCTGACCTAGCCATGGCATCCGAAGGTGAATGCTAAGTGCAGTCCCACAAGGGACAATGTTCTTGTTAGATAACAACCCACATCATCTACTACTCCATTAAACAAACAATGGCTTAAGAGATGAGAACTTGGTAAAAGTTTGCCCTTTATTTATTTATTTATTTATTTTTTGAGACAGAGTCTCTCTCTGTCACCAGGCTGGAGTACAGTGGCATGATCTCAGCTCACTGTAATCTCCACCTCCTGGTTTCAAGCCCTTCTCCCGCCTCAGCCTCCTGAGTAGCTGGGATTACAGGCGTGCACCACCACACCCAGCTGATTTTTGTATTTTTAGTAGAGATGGGGTTTCACCATGTTGGCCAGGATGGTCACCAGCTCCTGACCTCGTAATCTGCCCACCTCGGCCTCCTAAAGTGCTGAGATTACAGGCGTGAGCCACCGCGCCTGGCCAAATGTTTGCTTCTCATATGCCACTGCTCTCTATGTCTGAATGATAGATTGAATTTTAAGGTGTACTTTAAAGAGAAGCTGAAAGCAAGCAAGTTGGGAGGGAGGGAGGTGGAGAATAGTATTCACTGGGCATGGACTGAAACACATCACGTTTTGTGAAAGATGGAGAGTGCTGACTTCCTGCTATATTCATGCAACACTCACAGGCCAGGAAGGCTGGAATTTGCAAGCATGTAGATGACCAAGACTTCAGCCTTTTCTTTTGACTAATTCTATATTTTCCCAATTTGGACCACAAGAGGGATTTCTCAAGACTCTGTGGGGGTTTGCAAGAACTGGGGTTGTGGCACATGCTTGAGGCAGTCTTATCAAGTTTCAAGTCAGCCCTAAGAACCAAGCTGCATCCACGTGGGTTGGCTCTCTTCTTGGTGTGGAGCTCGGACGTACTCTGAAAGCCCCAGGAGAAGCTCACTGTAGTAAGAGGCTCTGTTGCTGTACAAGAGACTATTCTAGTGGCCTCCCCTGATCAGGCATCAGCTTGGTGGGGCAGCGCACACCCCCACATCCACCCGACAGGCCTTTGAAGGTCTGAGAATGCTGAGTCCCACCTGTGTCAGAATGAAATGGGAGAGTTCCCTGACTCCTCTCAGGACTTGTGACAGGGGTGAAGCTCGTTTGCTTGGCCGACACGTGCTCAAACCCCTTATGGGAGGGAGAGCACGCAGATGGGCAGGGGCAGGTGTAGGAGCTGGGGTGAGCACTTTTGGGCTCTGGCCCCATGGTAGTGTCTGGGGGTGTGTTACAATTAATGCTCTTTTAGAAGCTGCCATCTGCGGATGGCTACGTGTTAAAACAGCTCAGCGGAGAATAAGGGTGACAGCCCTGTAAGCCCTGCCCTCTTGGTACCCAAGTCTTTGTCCAGCATTCAGGAAGAATCAGGTCACCCAGACTTGAAGGATGGTGAATGTGAGGATTTTACTGAGTGATGGAGATGGCTCTCAGTGAGAGATGGGGAGCTGGAAAGGGGACAGAGTGGGAAGATGATCTTTCCCCGGGAGTCTGGTCATCCCATAGCTGATCTCTCCTACCTTCCCCAGCCGAACTCCTCTCAATGTTCAGAAGCACCTTTTCTTTTCTCCTTCTCTGCTGCACTGCTCTGCCACTCTTCTGCTTGTGGAGCCTGGGGTTTGGGGTTTATATGGATACAGGAGAGGGGGGCGTGGTGAGCCAAAAGGCAACATTTGGGCACAAAAACGGGAATGCCTGTTCCCATTTAGGGCTAAGGATTTCCAGGCTTGAGGGTGGGGCCTTTGCTGGGGAACCACCCTCTTCTACCCAGTATTTCCCTGCCTCCTGTCCATATCAAGAAGGTGCTAGGGGTGACTCTGGGGCCAATTCATTCAGTCAACTGCATGAGGCTGCAAACACCCTTCTGCAGTTCCCACTGTCTCTTACTGCTTAGAGAGATGACAGTCCGCCGGGCTCGGCGGCTCACGCCTGTAATCCTAGCACTTTGGGAGGCTGAGGCAGGTGGATCACAAGGTCAGGAGATCGAAACCATCCTGGCTAACACAGTGAAACCCTGTCTCTACTAAAAATACAAAAAATTAGCCAGGCATGGTGGCGGGCACCTGTAGTCCCAGCTACTCGGGAGGCAGGGGCAGGAGAATGGCGTGAACCTGGGAGGTGGAGCTTGCAGTGAGCCGAGATCACGCCACTGCACTCCAGCCTGGACGACAAAGCGAGACTCCGTCCCAAAAAAAAAAGAGAGAGAGAGATGACAATCCATCTAAGCAATCTAAGCAGCCCCTGTGGGGCAGGGACTGCGGCTTCTTCTAAAAGTCATATTGAACCATCTCCTCTCCAAGTAGATGAACCTTTTCTAAGTAATTCTTTCCCTACATTCCAAAAAACTTCTGAAATGGGACCTCTGATTGAACTCTGCCCAGGTGCTTTATGGATTACAAATCGGCATCATTAGAGTCATCCAGTGCTTCCACTTGATCTTTCAGGGAGGCCCAGAAGCCACTTGATTCTCATTTAACTCATATTCACTAAAATATTTTTATTTTAAAAAATAGAGAAAAAAAGGGACCAAAATATTTACATTTATTGGAGATTTAAAATAAAAGCGTTACAAATCCAAAAGAGCTTGTACAAACCGAGAGCTTTCAATCCCAGGCCTCCTGCTGAGCCAGCCACCAGGCCGCAGCACCTTCTGCCAAGCTTCTCACAGTCAATCCAGAAGCTTTCTCCAGGGCTACAGAAAAGTTATTAAGAGTGCACCGCTTTGGCCATTATTTCACAACCGAGTTAACCTCTATCCCAAGGGCAACATTTTGCAGCTGTTTGCAGTGAGTCAGTACTTTCTTTCCATTCTTTTCCTTTTTATCTATTTTCTTCTTTTTTGGTAAATTACCCTTTCCATTTTTGCCTATGACTAGGGGCATACAAACAAAGTTTGGGTCTGCTTCTTGCTGTTCTGAATAGCTGTCTGCTTTTTAAAAGGCAGAAATGAAAACAGCAGTCACGTGATGTTCTTTCAAATTAAAGTTACACAATGACACAAAGCTGAGTCGCGCACACACACAAAATACGCAGCAATGCTACTTCCTGCCATTGAAAACACCACTTTTCAGATGGCATTTAATGGTTCTGTTTATTATATAATTCTATCTCATAACATACATTTCCTTCCTTTAGAATGAACAATACTTACTTTTGAAAAATCCTCGTACAGTCTGCACCAAGCACACAAACCAATCACATGAGTGACTATTTCTTACAATGTTTGAAATTGCATAAACCAGGAGGTCTTAAAGCAGGGTTCCCTGACCAGCAGCAGCAGCAGCATTCAGGAACTTTTTACAAATGCAAATTGTCAGGCCCCATCCCAGACCTAGGGCGTCAGGAATTCAAGGGTGGAGCCCACGAGTC
The DNA here is from genome assembly GCF_028858775.2 of Pan troglodytes. Classification (NCBI taxonomy): domain Eukaryota; kingdom Metazoa; phylum Chordata; class Mammalia; order Primates; family Hominidae; genus Pan; species Pan troglodytes. The sequence continues at coordinate 106,103,737 of NC_072412.2, read as the reverse complement.
TGTGGTCAAACAAGCTCAGCAGGTGATTCTGAAGCTCACTGAAGTTGGAGTGGGTAAGAGGGTTCTGGGCCCTGAGCACCTGGCCTCGGTCATTTGAAACCACCCTGAGTGCCCTCAGTGCCTCACTTCTTCACCGTGTAAAACAGAGAATGACAGTAACACCCCAAAGGACTGTCTTGAAGAGTCCATTAGGTAATCCAACACTGTCCAAACATTGACAGCGCTTGCCTGTGGCTGGCCAGGGAGCAGGGATTGACTGCAAACAGGCAGAAAGGAACTTTTGGGGTGATGGAAATGTGCTAAAACTGGAACGTGGTGATGGCTGCACAACTCAGTTTACGAGAACTCATTGAACTGCAGCTCAAGAGGTGAATGTTATCTGTAAAGTATACCTCGACAAAACTGTTCAGAAAATACTAAAAACGTTCAGAAAAGTGCCTTGCTCATAGTCATCAGATGTTGGCTCTGATCGTCTAAGCCGTGTGAACAGATTTATCTAACTGTGCATGTTCTTCTAAACAGGAACTCAGCTCCCTCCAAAGTGTGAGGGTCTTGTTCCGCCTTGATGCAGGAATGGGATTTATGCTGTGACCTGTTACTGATCCAAAAAGTAAATCAGACCTATGGTGACCATTTTCATGAGGAAAATTTTACAGAGGGAAAAATGATATTCTTTGGAGTACAGTAATATACCAAAGGCGAACTGAAATGGAAGCTACCCAGTGATACTACTCCAGAGATCACATGCATTTAAAATGTATTGGATGTGTATATTTGCTCTAATTTATAATAGCTGGCTTCATTATTGCCATCTCTATTTCAATAAGCAATGATTCACCATAAACTGTGCTGACCAGGATATCGGCAACAGAAGCAATGCAAGACAGAATGCAGAAACAGACAGAGGTGGCCATGGACAGAGCCTTAGGAAACAGCCCCATTTCAGTGCCAGAACCACACACCATGGGATATTTAATAACACTTACTGATTTTGTTGACAACTGACAATGCTGAACTTTCCCTGAGCCCCGTGCTCCTAGAACACAGAAACAGTTACAGAATCTTCCTCCTCTTTCTTAACCCAGGAAATGGCTGGAGGCAAAGCCACCTTCCCCATAGACTTCCACTCTTCTTCATGAACCCCGTAATTCTTGGACCCCTCCCTTGTTCACCTGCATTTATAAAACCCTAGTTCTTCCTCTTCTCTGAGACATTTCTCATTAATAAACATTACCCCTACTGCAGTGGCCTGGGTAAAATTATCTTAATTGTCTGGTATATTTTGTTTTTGACACAATAAATATAAATTTGGCCGGCCATTCCGTCACTTTCAGTTAACAATGTTATTTGCAACACTTGACATTTTACAATATTTTAGTATACATATGTGCACACACATACACACACCTATATTAGCTGTTCAATTGCATGTATTCATGCTGGAGTGTAAAAAGAAAATTAAAGTCAATTTGCAAATGCAACTACCTATGACTAATCATCTAGGTCAGAGGTGGGCAAACTTTCTTCTACAATGGGCTAGATGGTCAATCTTTTCTTACCTGTTTTGCATGTTACACTGTCAGTTCCGCTTCAGTCATGTGAAAGCAGACACTGACAGTACATACAGGAATGAGCATGGCTGTGTTCCGATAAAACTTTTTTTTTTTGAGACAGAGTCTCGCTCTGTCTCCCAGGCTGGAGTGCAGTGGTGCAATCTCGGCTCACTGCAAGCTCCACCTCCCGGGTTCACGCCATTCTCCTGCCTCAGCCTCCCGAGTAGCTGGGACTACAGGTGCTCACCACCATGCCTGGCTAATTTTTTTTTGTATTTTTAGTAGAGACAGGGTTTCACCATGTTAGCCAGGATGGTCTCGATCTCCTGACCTGGTGATCCACCTGCCTCGGCCTCCCAAAGTGCTGGGATTACAGGCGTGAGCCACCGCACCCGGCCGAAACTTTATTTTCAAAAACAGTTGGTGGGGTGTAGTTTGCAGATCTGATCTAGAGTAGTGTTGCCTGATGGAATTCTAAGGAACATTACTTTCAGGGCATGTTAATAGCTAATGTGAAAAAAAATAAAAGTGGGGGTAAGGGAGTGGCCCATGGTAAAACAGATTAGGGGAAAACTGGGAAAAGTTTACTATAGCACTTTCCACTAACTTTATTTGTAAGGGAGGGTCTCGCTCTGCTGCCCAGATTGCAGTGCAGTGATGCGATCCTAGCTCACTGCAGGCTCAAACTCCTGGGCTCAAGTGATCCTCCTGCCTTAGCCTCCTGAGTAGCTGGATTATAGGTATGCACCACCACACCAGCTAATAAAAAAACAACAACAACAAAAAAAAAACAAAACAAAAAAACAAAACTTGTAGATACGGGATACCACTATGTTGTTGCCCAGGCTGGTCTCAAACTCCTGAGCTCATGCGATCCTCCAGCCTCAGCCTCCAAGGTATTGGGATTACAGGTGTGAGCCACTGTGCCCAGCCTCCACTAACTTTAAAATGCTAATGTGCAATATTTTTGCAATTTTTTTCAAAATCTCAACTCAAAGATTACTGTGTTTCTTAAAAGCTTTTAAAAAATATATAGGGCCGGCCGGCTCACACCTGTAAATCCCAGCACTTTGGGAAGCCGAGGCGGGTGGATCACCTGAGGTCGGGACTTCAAGACCAGCCCGACCAACACGGAGAAACCCTGTCTCTACTAAAAATGCAAAATTAGCCGTGCATGGTGGCGCATGCCTGTAATCCCAGCTACTCGGGAGGCTGAGACATGAGAATCACTTGAACCTGGGGGGCAGAGGTTGCGGCGAGCCGAGATTGTGCCATTGCACTCCTGCCTGGGCAACCAGAGCGAACCTCCGTCTCAAAAATAAATAAATAAATAAATAAAAAGGACAGAGGCAGAATGCTTGTGGCTTCATTTAAAAAAAAAAAAAAAAAATATATATATATATATATATATATATGGCTGGGCACAGTGGCTCATACCTGTAATCCCAGCACTTTGGGAGACAGAGGCAGGAGGATCACTTGAGCCTAGGAGTTCAACACCAGCCCAGGCAACATAGTGGCACCTTGTTTCTACATTTTTTTTTTTATTTTAATTAGCAGGCTGTGGTGGTGTGCATCGGTAGTCCCAGCTGCTTAGTGAACTGAGATAGGAGGATCGCTTGAGCCCAGGAGTTTTGAGGCTGTAGTGAGCTATGATCCTGCCACTGCACTCCAGCCTGGGTGACAGAGGGAGACCCTGTCTCAAAAAATAAATTAATTAAAAGGTCCCAACGCAGCATTTCCTATGGTATCCCACAAAATGAGCTCTGGGAAAGGCTACTTAGTACATGCCCAAAGAAAACAAGGACTCAGTGGTCAAATTCCATTTGAGAAATGCTGCATTCTATAATCCATCTTGGAGATTCAAAACAGACATCCACTTAGTAAAGACTTTGAGACATCCTGAAATAAAAAACATTAATTTAACCCAGCATTTCCCAAACTTATTTTAAACATCACACCACATACACAATCAACTAACTGAAATTCTTACAATTCTATGTAAATTCAGAGTCAATAATCTTAAAGTCTCAAAGTCAGAAACTTGGTTAACACGTCATTCAGTGATTTGAAGTTTTTCCCAGTTTTTCTGGGTTAAAAAAAATTCATGGTGTGATACTTCCAGAAGTTAGAAACCTGGAGTGTTGCTATTAAAGAAATGTGGGTTCCCCCCTTCAAGCACCTTAGTAATAACACTGCTTCAGTTCAGAACCTCTGCCCTTAATTTGTTCTATTATACAGGTAACAATGATTGAGTTGATTGAGTTATCAGTAATATTGCTGAGGCCTCTATGTCTTACTTTCATTGTTTTTCTTCCTCAATAATCAACATTTTTCATTTCAGCTACTTTTAATTAGCACAACTCCTTTACCTTGATGTATTTTTCAAATATATTGCTGAATCTATAAGGGATATGCTCATTATAAAATATCAGATGCTAACATAAGAGCATGAAGACAATTCCGCTCAAGTTCGGCAACTATTAATAGTCCTGGATTAAGCCTTTCATGTTTGTGGGGGCTTTTTGTTTTTGAAACAGAGTCTCTCTGCTCTGTCACCCAAGCTGGAGTGCAGTGGTACGATCACAGCTCACTGCAGCCTTGACTTCCTGGGCTCAAGCGATCCTGCCACCACAGCCTCTTGAGTAGCTGGGGTCATGGGCATGTATCATCACACCTGGCTTATTGTATTTTTTGAATTTTTTGCAGAGATGAGGTCTCACTAGGTTGCCCAGTCTAGTCGCAAACTCCTGGGCTCAAGTGATCATCCTGCCTTGGCCTCCCAAAATGCTGGGATTATAGGCATAAGCCACTGCACCCAGCCTCAACTTTGTGTTTGTAAAACAAAGCAATATCCTACACGGGCCATTTTAACTTTATTTTTTCATGTTACAATATAGTTCATATTGCATCTTTCCATGTTTGTAAACATTTACCTGATCACTATTTTAATGGCTGCATATGAATATTCTGCCATATGGAACAACAAAACTTCTTTAACCAAACTCCTATTGATGGACAGTCAGGTAGTTTCTAATTATTTTGTGAATACAAAGGACACGGTGGTGAATGTCACTGACATAAATCTTCGGAAACTTATCCAGTTAGTTCCCATGGTGGACTTGGGTCTCAGTACTTCTCCCGCAGAAGTCATCCCAGGTGGCAGTATTTACAGTGTCTTGTAAGCCCTGCCTCCCATCTCTGGGATTGGCTGATAGACTAAAGAAGAACATCAACCCTCAGATTACCCAGTGATCCATTGAACACCTAGGTGAGAAACGATGAGATGGGCCAGCCAGAGAAGGACTCTGAAGGACCTGAAGGAAGGCCTTCAGGAATGACAGAGAATGAGGCAGTTTTCAGGCAGACAGTGGTTTAGAGAATGGCTCATGACACTACGATGGGCTCCGACCTGCCATATGCAGAAACTGTGGGTGGTAGTGGGAATGAAAGCCCCAGTGGGCAGAGGCCAACTCCTGTGTTAGGGGGAGCTCGGGTAGACTAACGGGACTGCACTAGGATGAGTAAGACCTGGGAGCTGCTGTCGCTGATGCTAAGGCATCACAGCTTTTGTTCTTAGAGAGCCCTGCTTTAAGCCTCATTCCTAGTACCAGCTTATGTGACCCTGGGAAAATTATTTAACGTATTTCTCATGAGAAGATTAAATGAAGAGAGAATCTATGGTGCCTCACACATACTGAGTGCTCCATATACATCAGCTCTCCCAGTTACAGTATTATCATTATGACCCAAGCCACTGTGGATCCCAAGAACTGTCAGATAAGATGTTCCCTAGGGTTTGCATGGCTGGCCATTCCTTAAGGTCTCTGTATACATATATTCTTGTAGTAAGATTAGGAAACTTGGATGAATCTCTTGCCAGAAAAATTAACAAAAACAATTCTGTAAGTTCTAGAGTTGGGGCTGCCAGTTCAAAGAGCAGAACTCTTTCAGAGAAACTCCTCTTACAATTGACCTAAGCAATAACTCAACTCTAGAAATGCTCACCACACATGTGCTGACTGGTTTGTAAGTAGCTGTTATAATATGGTTGTGCTATCTGCGTTCAATTTCAACACGGAACCTTGCCTAGAAACTTGCAGAGCACCTTGCCCCATCAGCAGGGCTGCCACAGACAGCTAAGTGGTTCTAGGCAAACACTCAAGGAGGCAAAATATGGGAGAGAAAGAGATGGCTTAGCTAGCCAGCGCTTTAAAGAACAAAGTAGCTGATAGAGAAACACAGGCCCAATCCATGCACCCTTTCCACTGTCATTAAAGCAATGGGGTGGGAACAGCTTTTCTCTTCTACACCCATTCACTCCCTTCCTCCTCTTCAGCCCTGTCCCCCTCTGTTTAGACTGCTAAATATTAAAGCAATGCTTCCCCTCTGATTTTAAACTCATTTCATATGAGAGAGAGAGAGAGAGAGAGAGAGAGAGAGAGACAGAGAGAGGAGGAAGGGAGGGAGAGTCAGTGAGAGGAATGTGGAAACGGAAGACAAAACCAGTGTGAAATTTAAGTCGTCTCAGGCCTATATTTCTAAGAACAGCCCTAGGTCCTATCAGTGCATCAAACAGGGAGCAATAAAAACCAAACCAGTCACCACCAGACCTTGCAAAAGAGTTCACAGCAGTGGCTCCTACCGAGGTGCTCACCAGAAGCACTGGGCAGCTAATTCAAAATGGGTGTGAAGCAGCTGCCCGGGTGACTGGCTCCACCCAGACCCTAAATGCTGTTGAGTTAAGATTTATAGTGGAAAAAACAATGGTTTCTTTCAGAGTTCCATTAGTTTCTTCTGAGTTCTAGCGGTCTATTTGATATGTGTTAATATCTAGAAGACACTGGTATCAATAGTGGGCTCTCAAATTCTACATATGCCAAATATATCTACAGGGGGGAAAAAAGAAAAATTCAAACATCTCTAATGCTCTTTCTGTAACTTCAGTCCAGCTTTTATCTCAGAGATCCTGAACGTGTTGTTTAGAAGTCTAGAATGGGAGTGCAGAGGCGACCGCAACACATCAAAAACTTGAGGTGCAGTCTGATGAGTTTCTCTACTCCCCGCTTAGTAAATTTAGAGTTTTCTATTTTTGGAGGACGTAATCCCTATGCACACTGCTTTTAGCATCTAAGCATTTTCCTCAAGATGGGTCAAAGTGTCAAGGGTTTCACGAGAGCCTCTGTCAATTCCTGCAGAACACGGTGGATCTGCTAAAGACTTAAAATAGGGACACAGTCCTTACAGTTTCAGCTTAAGGATCATAAACACAAACGACCACCTGAGACCACAGAGGACCGGATATGAGCTACTTATAGTCATACTGAGCCGGAGAACAAGAATAGCAGGAAAGCGGCCAGTTTTCTTGTAGTGAGGTTCTTTGAAGTAAAGTATTTATTAAACATTATATTATAGTGCATGAAACAAAAATCTTTGAAGGCAGGTTATCCTACTCTGCACAGTGGCCACTGCTAACGAATTACTTCCTTTTCCTCTCAGGTTTTGTTTTTCTGTTTGTGAAACTGAAACCCAGATTGTTTTCCTCCATCCATGAAACCAGCTGGCACAAAGCACTCCTTCTGGTAATAATGTCCCATCAATGGAAACAGCATTAAAAACGATTCCAACCCATCACTTCACCATCACACACAAGAGGATGTGCAGATTAAGGAGGTGCTCTCTAAATATTGGTCAGCAACTTCTCTAAAATAGAAAACTAGGCTATTAAAAATGATAAAATGACTAAAAATGGCAACAATTAAAATGGGGCTTCCATTTTTATTTAAAAGCAAAATTTACCGATTGCATTTCTCACTTCCTAACTCTAGACTGATACGCCTTATTTCAGCTAGCACTTTCTATTTCTCAATAAAGTACCCCAGATATACCAGTAAGAGCCTCATCTTAAAGAAATGTCCAAAAGAAGACCAAGAGGGCGGTATAGTTTATTCTTCTGAACCAATTATTAACTTAAGAGTCTTTGCCTGGGGAAGGAGTACTGAGCAGCGGAACTCCCAATGAGCCAGCACAAACGGTCACATGCTGAAGATGCAATGGAAGAATCCTGGCCCATTGGCCAAAAGGTGTCTCTGGCTAAGTGTGTGCTGAGAGGAGAAAAGGACAGCGCCGGACACATGGCTGGGTCTGTTTCAACGTGGCTGAGAACAGTGGGAAGCTTTTTAAAATCTGGGAATACATCAAAGGGCTAATGCAGATTAAGCCCAGCTCCTTTTTTTTTTTTTTCCCTGAAAGGCTCACTTTTGTTCCTAATAGAAAGACTTAGATGGTATTTCTTCAGATCATAAAGCAAGTTGTACTTTTAATGATGGAATAAAAATTATAAAAGTAAAATGTGGCTTTTCCTCCCCATTCTTTTTTTCCTTTTTTAAGTGATGAATTCAGGAAAAGACCAGTCTAGGCCAAATTTATCTCTTGTTAACTTTCAGGGATATGGAGTACGCCAAGTATGTTAGTACAAAGTCAAATTTGGATGATGTAGTCATTTTTTGCTAATTCCATTATTAGAAACATTAGATAATATGGTAGTATCTAAGGAATACAGCTTTAAAATAGTATGCACCTTCACTATCAAGACTGTAAGGCAAAATCAACTTGTGCCCACGACTGAACTTTTGAAATAGAAAATTTTGTTATATCCATGTTAGCCAGGCTGGTCTTGAACTCCTGACCTCAAATGATCCGCCCGCCCTGGCCTCCCAAAGTGCTGGGATTACAGGCGTGAGCCACTGCACCCGTGGCATGCACCTGTAATCCCAGCAACTCGGGAGGCTTAGGCAGGAGAATCGCTTGAACCCAGGAGGTGGAGGTTTCAGTGAGCTGAGACTGCACCATTGCATTTCAGCTTGGGGAACGAGCGAACGCTCTCTCAAAACAAACAAACAAAAAACCAAAACAAAAAACCTTGTTATGTCAGTAGAGTATTTCTAAGTGGGTTAGCAGCTCCCTGACAGGCTACCTCTCCAGCCTTCCCAGGCCCACCCATCCTTGGTTCCCTCTCTAGCCTCACAAGACAGCGCTCTTCTCATCACACTCAGGCATTTCACTGGAGCCCCTGATCTCGCTTTGCCATCCTCCCTTGGAGCCTGCCTCATCAACTGTCCTCTCTTCCCTCTCTATTGGCCCCTTCTCTTCATCCTGAAAGTCAACCTGAGTCATTCCAATCAACAAATTCTCTCTCGACTCTGCATCCCTCCTGGTTACTGCCTTCTGACCCGACCCATGTTCTCCACACAGTCCTCTGCTCTAGCTGCCGCAACCACACTTGCACTCATGACCAAACCAGCCCTACGTGGCTATCGCCACCACTGTTCTTCCTAACTGACAAGCTGTCTCAGGTACCCACAGGTTAGATATTTCAGGGGAAATGACTGTTACAGAAATGTTCACATTAGAATGAAGAAACAGATCAATACACATCAATCATATTAAAAAGGTGCTTCTAAGACAAAGCATATATTATTTTTATTATTCATATTCAATATTTTAGGAATTAAAGCAACTATGTTTCTGCAAATTTATGGTTTTGAATTGATGGTACGTTGTAATAATGCATAGATAGGGTCTGCCTGAGCTTTCACCCCAGGAACTGTACAACTTATATTACAGTAGTCCCCCCTTCTCCAGTAGCCCCCCCTTATCCAGTAGCCCCCCCTTATCCGGTAGCCCCCCCTTATCCGGTAGTCCCCCCCTTATCCGGTAGTCCCCCCCTTATCCGGTAGCCCCCCCTTATCCGGTAGCCCCCCCTTATCCGGTAGTCCCCCCCTTATCCGGTAGCCCCCCCTTATCCGGTAGCCCCCCCTTATCCGGTAGTCCCCCCCTTATCCGGTAGTCCCCCCCTTATCCGGTAGCCCCCCCTTATCCGGTAGCCCCCCCTTATCCGGTAGCCCCCCCTTATCCGGTAGTCCCCCCCTTATCCGGTAGCCCCCCCTTATCCGGTAGTCCCCCCTTATCCGGTAGTCCTCCTTATCCGGTAGTCCCCCCTTATCCGGTAGTCCCCCCTTATCCAGTAGTCCCCCCTTATCCAAGGTTTTAGCTTTCCAAGGTTTCCTTTACCTGTGGTCAACCATGGTCCAAAAACATTATATGGAAAATTCCAGAAATAAACAATGTGTAAGTTTTAAATTGTGAGCCATTCTGAGTAGTGTGAGGAGATCTTGTGCTGTCCTGCTCCATCCTGCCTGGGTCATAAACCCTCTCTCTCGGGGTCCAGCATCTCCACGCTGTAGACACCCCCACCACCAGCCAGTCACTTAGTGGCCATCTCAGTTACCAGATCTACTGTCAGGGGGTCTCAGTGCTTAGGTTCCTTTTTTATTTTTGAGACAGAGGCTGGCTCTGTCGCCCAGGCTGGAGTGCAGTGGCATGATCTTGGCTCGCTGTAACCTCCACCTCCTGGGCTTAAGCCATGCTCCCACCTCAGCCTGCCGAGTAGCTGGGACTACAGGTATGTGCCACCGTGACCGGTGAATTTTTGTGTTTTTTGTAGAGGCAGAGTTTTGCCATGTTGCCCAGGCTAGTCTCAAACTCCCGAGCTCAAGTGATCCACCTGCCTCGGACTCCCAAAATGCTGGGATTACAGGTGTGAGCCACTGTGCCTGGCAGGAACTATTATTTGACTTCACAATGGCCTCAAAGTTCCAAGAGTATGATGCTGGCAATCTGGATATGCCAAAAACCAGCCATGAAGTCCTTCCTTTAGTTAAAAGGTGAAAGTTCTCAAGAAAAAAAAAAGTATGCTGAGATTGCTAAGATCTACAGTAAGAATGAATCTTCTATCCATGAAATTGTGAAAAAGGACAAAGAAATTTGTGCTAGTTTTGCTGCTGTACCTAAAACTACAAAAGTTACAGCCACAGTGTGGGCTAAGTGCCGAGCTGAAATGGAAAAGGCATTAAAGGCAAGCGTATACAGGGTTCGGTCCCATCCGCAGTCTTAGGCATCCCCTGGGGATTTTGACATGGATCCCCCGTGGAGAAGGGGGGCTACTGTACAGTACTTCCCTTCAGCAAGCCGCATATTCAAGTTCTCTATTTCAGATTCCCCTTCGTGACTGTCATGCAGGAAGCAAAGAAAACCCATTGTGTCCAAGGAAATTTTTACTTTCTCTAGGGATTCAGAAACCTGACTTTCTGATACTCAGAAACTCAGTGCGCATGGGTGAGAAGGCTCGGTAGGGAAGAGGTGCTTTGTAGCTCAGGATCTGCTGGAGCTGAGGGCGTTTTTTGGTTTAATCTAGTTTCACTGTGTGTTTCATGGAGAGGTTCCTCTAGGAACAAAAGGTTCTATGGAAGTCACGTCCTTTATCCCTCTTAGCCATCCCTGTGTCTGCCTTAGCCAACCTCCCATTTGTAAAAAGAAAGCAGAGACCAGGCTACGGCTGAATAGTTTCAGACAGCCCCTATACCACTGTCAGCCTTTGCAAAATGTAATGCTTTAATTACAAGGGTCACACAAGGTCTTAAGACACAGGAGTCCCTGTGTCTGAACGTAATCACTGTGTATGCATCTCAGCCTAATGAGGAGGTGACTATCATGAAGGTCTGGTGGTGAAGATCTTGCAAGAAGGTGCCTTGTTTGAGATCTTTCAAGGAAACACAGTACTCAATAAATGTGGGTGAGTAGAAATTACAATTTAGTTGGGTTAATTTTTGGTAGTAATATGGAGCTTTGCAAAGAGAAAGGCATTTGCTGAAGACACTGGTAAAATATGTGCTGAAGCTCTGCCTCATCTAGTCTGGTTCAAAAGTCAAATATCAAAGAGTCAAGAGACCCTCCTATTCAGAAGAAAGCCCTGACTTGTTAATTTATTAGAAGCAAGAGTAAATGCTCCATAGGTTTTTCATTAAATAAAATTAGATCTAGTCCCAGGGCTTTTCTGTAACGGGTGCTCCTGAGTCAGGAATCAAGACCCATGAAGTAAGAAAAGAACAGGTAGGCAAGGGGGTACCTTCTCCTCTAACAAAAGTGGCCTATCAGATGGTCAGGGAGTCTCTATCAGTGGAGCCAAACCAGCTCCACTGACACAGTTAAAGACCCTTGCCATCAAGTGCAAAGGGAAGCAGTAGGACTTAGAGTAGGCGATTTCCTACTAAAAATGGAATCATTTTTCAGTTTGGTGTACAGTTGAGCCTTGAGCAACATGGATTTGAACTGCATGGGGCCACTTAAATGTGCATTTTCTTATGACTCCGCTGCTCTTGAGACAGCAAGATCAAGCCCCCTCCTCCTCAGCCAACTCAACGTGAAGACAATGAAGATCAAGGTCTTTATGATGATCCACTTCCACTTAATGAATAATAAATATATTTTGTCGTTATGATTTTCCTAACACTTTCTCTAGCTTACTTTATTGCAGGAATACAGTATATAATCATGTAACATACCAAATACATGCTAAATGACTGTATGTTATTGGTAGGACTTCTGGTCAGCAGTAGGCTACTAGCAATTACATTCTGGGAGAGTCAGAAGGTATCCGTAGATTTCTGACTGCACAGGGTTGATATCCCTAGCCCCCATATTGTTCAAGGGCCCACTGTATCTAGGACGTTGGTCAGCACACTTGTACCCCATCAGAATCTCTCAGGAGTCTTCCCTGTGCCACACTCAGTGATTCCCTCATTACAAGATTAGGCATCCCTGTGATGAATGGGCTTTCATTTTGGTTTTTATTTTTGAGTAACCAGCAGGAGTTTACCTGGGATTTGAGGAATGGATAATATGGCCTTTTTCCCCAGTATATAAAGAGCTTTACCTAAAAGGGCCCAGCTATTTCTTTAATAAAAGTGAGTAGTGGGGCTATGACTGATGATTATCTGTCAGAGAATAAGTGGGATTATTGTGTTTTTAGGTAACGTCCCAGAAACCGTGGCTGTCCCTTACCCTGAGTGAGAAGGTTCTGATGCATGCAGAGTCAAATTGTGTGTTTCTATCCCTCTGAACCCTGTGCAGAGAGAAAAGTTGGTCAGCTTCCATTTCTCTTGGCTTACCAGTTCTAGTACCAAGAATTCTGCTACTATAATATAAGGAGCCCCATTCTTTCCTTTTTATAGTAGAAAAAGCAATTCTACTAGGCTTATCCAGAAAGGCATTCTAGAAGCAACTCCCTTAAGCCAGCCTAGCAGGATTTCCAGGACGAGTGTTCATGCCCCAGGGCTGCTTAGGAGGTGAGGAGTCACTCCCAGGGTGACCGCTCCTGAGGCCGCTACGGTGCGCCTGGCTGTGAAGAGGCAGGCGAGCCCTCCTGACCAGGCAATTTCCTCCTCATCATGGCGTCGAGGGTAACAGCAGCAGCTCCTGGAAGCTGTTGCCTCCTCCTATGAGAACTAAGTCAGAGGCTGAGAGTGTGCTGGGGGAGGGGACACAGGTCTTCCCACCTCTCAGTCGGGGACCTCCCCAGGGCCCCCAGGGAAGGGGTGGGGCCTCCCAGGCACCCGCCCAGCATCAAGAAGAGGGCTGAGAAGCTACAGTTCCAGAGTGGGAGGGAAAGGACACTCGCCAGAGCAGGCTGATCCCAGAGCCCCAAACTCCTCTGGTGTCCACTTGGGCCCAGGAAGGGAGACAGTTGTCAGGGCTCTGGTCTGACCCACTGACTGCAGGCCACAATGGCGACAGACCGCTCCTCAGAGGATTCAAAACTTTTCTCTGGAGGAGACAAGACTAGGTTGTTGAAGACAGACAATTTCCTGGATCAAGGGGAAAAAAAATCCACAGAAAAATAAATATGTCCTCAGACCTCCCCTTCCTCTTCAGGGTAAAATGCAATGAATTGCGGGCTTCTGAGCTAACAAGGCCAAGTTAGGCCAAGGGCAGTTCACAGCTGATCATTTGCTAAGAAACAAAAGCCTAAAAGGCCCGATTAGCTCGAGCTCGCCACGTCCAGCAACAACCTGGAGCGGCCGTCAGCGCAGAGCTGGGTACCGCCCGCGGCCACAGGCCTTGTCAGGTGCAGGTGGCCAGCTGTTCCTCATGCTCTGCGGACGGGACAAGAAGGGCTGCATTCAATCCAGGGAAGGTAGAGGCTTCTTTCTTTCCCAGGAACCAAGGAGACAGTCACATGAAGAGGCTGAGAAATCAGGACTCAGGGGTGAAGGGTAACTCTGCGACTGCCCACAGGAGAACACACGCTTCATAGGGCTCACCCCATCATTTTCTTTTGTTTATAGTATTCCTGAGATTTCCCTACTGTATACTGTCCAAACTTGCTATTCAACAAGGAATACCACAGTTCTTTTTAGGAACAATCCTTGCTACAGTACTCTCTGGATGATTTAAACAATTATTTGCTTAACAACTCTCTTCCCATCATCCACAGGGTCACTGCCTTGCCCCTAAAGCCGCCGTCTCTCACCTGCACCATCCGAATGAGCACTGAGAACTTAAAGCTGTATAATATCAAATCATTAACATGCAGAAAATAGTATAACTTTCAGTAGTATTTTCTTATTCACTGAATTTCCAACAGGAATTAGAAACTCCACATCTAACTTAGTTGCCTTTAGGAAGCAGCTATGGCAACCAGAAAGTTCCCAGGATCCTGTCTCCTAAAGGTAAATAAAACTTTACTCTTGGGTGTGAAATATTTCCATACTGCTAGTTATTGAGTGGTAACATTGTGCCAGGAACTATACTAAGTGTTATGCATGCACCAACTCATTTAATTCTCACTGTCGCCAATGAGGTAGATGGTACAATCACTCTCATTTTACAGACCCAGAAACTGTGCCGAGCGAGCGTAAATGAGGCCAAGCAAATAGCCAGTAAATTAGTATGCACTTGACTTTAAAGCAGGTGCCCTCGGTCATTACCTGGTAAATTACCTTTTGTATATAAACAGATGGGATAGAATTATTGAAGTAGTAACTATAACATTTGAAAAGGAATTCAAGAAAGGAAGCAAGATAATTAATTTCTGTAGAGATTTAATACCACAAAACTAAAATATGGCAGAATAAAGTGACGAGCTTCAGAGTCTAAAGTTTTCATTCATTCTACTCCCTTATTCAACTGCCCTGCCCCACCCCTCAACCAGGTACTCTGGGGACTGACCTCAGAGTCCCCCAGTTTTGCTATGAAGAACTAAGAAAGGTGACTGTGTGACACATGAAGGTGATTTTGATACCTATGAATTTGTATTTAGGTGCAGTGTGTACACCAGCTAGTTGCCACTGGATGCTTATTTGTGATTCAGATTTCTGTCCTATTGAAATTGGTCAATTTCCACAATACCTGGAATGTTGTCCACCACAAAATATGTACCTATCAAATACTTGGATAAATGAATGAGTAAATGGATCACAAACTTCCATGGGTATGCAAACTAAGGGTAGGGGGTAGACAGGACTTTCTCTTCCCTTCTGCTAATTTCAAACTAGTGACTTGGAAAGATACTTAATATGTTTTGCTTTTTTCACAATATTAGTGCTAATTAAATACATTGTCAGTTATCACATCCCTTACAAACACATGTAGGTGGTCTCCAGAACAGGATTAATATCTAAATGACTAAGGAATTAAAACACTGGTATTTGAAGCTTTGACAAATATTTTTACTATCTGAGTTTCCAAGGCAAAGTATCAGTTCACAGGCAACAAGAGGAAACTGCCCAGTAATGTACAAACAATATTAGTAGTCGGTTTAAATCTCAAAATTTTACAACATTCCTATTAAAAATTACACAAACAGCATTAATTTTCTCTTCTATGCTGATTATTCTTTTTTCCTCTCTTTATATAATGACCTTCCTGCACAGTATGTGATACCATTAAAAAGACAGAGAGAGAATGAGCATAGGAAAATGAAAGGAACTCTGTGCTTAATATCGAAATCATCTCATTTGAGAAGAGACAATAACGTCCTAGAAAATATATATTAACTGAAATGTATGTGCTTTGTTGCTTTTGGGGGGTCAAGTTTGTTTTAAAAAAATAAAACAAATTAACATACACAATTTGGGCTACTTCTGCATTAATTATGATTTCTAGGGAAGAAAGCAGAATACTACATAGAGAATATTTAAAAACAAGCCTGTCTTCATAGCCACTATGATGACCATAATAAAAAAGACAATAACGAGTGTCAGTGAGGATGTGGGAAGAACTGGATCGCTCCCATTGCTGGTGGGAGGGTAAAATGGTGCAGCCACTTTGGAAAACAGTGTGAGAATTCCTCATAAAGTTAAACATAGAGTTACTACACCACCTGGAAATTCCACTTCTAGGTATACACCCAAGAAAAATTAAAACCTTGTCACCCCAAAAACTCGTACATGAATGTTCATAACAGCATTATTCATAGTAGCTGAAAAGACAGGAACCAACACCCACCAACTGACACGTAAATAAAATGTTAAGGTATATCCATACAATGGGATGTTATTTGCCCATACACAGGAATGATGTACTGGCACGTGCTACAGTGTGGATACCAGTATGTAAGTGAAAGCCACAAAAGACGACATACTGTATGATTCCTTTTCTAAGAAATGTCCAGAATAAGCTATACACAGACAGAAAGTAGATCGGTGGCTACCACAGGCGGGAGGGGTGAAAGGGGTGAGGAGTGAATGCTAATGGGTAGGGGGCTTCTTTTTGGGGTGATGAAAATGTTTTAAAATATTACAGTGATGGCAGCACAGCTCTGTGGACAGTCTAAAAACCAGTGAATCGCTGGGTGCTGTGGCTTGCACCTGTAATCCCACTTACTTGG
Organism: Pan troglodytes; assembly: GCF_028858775.2. Classification (NCBI taxonomy): domain Eukaryota; kingdom Metazoa; phylum Chordata; class Mammalia; order Primates; family Hominidae; genus Pan; species Pan troglodytes. The sequence goes on along the minus strand of NC_072412.2, from coordinate 106,087,456 downwards.
GAGGCTGAAGCAGGAGGACCACTTGAGCCCAAGAGTTCAAGGCTGCAGTGAGCTGTGACCAAGCCACTGCACTCCAGCCTGGGCAACAGAATGAGACCTCAGCTTGAATAATAATGCTAATAATAATGCTAATAATAACAAGTGTTAGCATATGTCCCAAATATTGAATGAAACATAATTATACTAAAAATGTATTTGCTGCTTATCTCTTAACAAAAGAAACAACAAAAACAAGAAACAAAACCCACTGGATCCTACATTTTAAGTGGGTGAATTATACGTTAATTGTATCTCAATAAAATTGCTACAAAAGTCCTTAGAGGCAGATATTTGAAAATTCTCTGTAAATCAAACAGTCAAAGAATTCTGGCCTGCAAAATGGACATATACGGCCAGGCACAGTGGCTCACACCTAGCACTTTGGGAGGCCAAGGTGGGAGGATCGCTTGAGACTAGGAGTTCAAGACCAGCCTGGGCAACGTGGTAAAATCCCTTCTCTACAAAAAATACCTAAAAAATTAACCAGGCATGGTGGCGCATTCCTGTAGTCCCAGCTACCTGGGAAGCTGAGGTGGGAGGATCACTTGAGCCCAGGAGGTCGAGGCTGCAGTGAGCCATGACTGTACCACTGCACTCCAGCCTGGGCCACAGAGTGAGATCCTGTCTCAATATGAGAGAGAGACAGAGACAGAGAGAGAGAGAGAGAGAGAGAGAGAGAAACAGTAAATATATAAAATTATAAGAATGGCAACAAAAGCAGCAACGTTGCAATAAACTTAAGGAATTTGCTTCCAAAGGCTAATACTTAAAATGTGTAGTAAGCAGGACATTCACTATACCATCAAAAATAACTTTCAGATACATAAAGGAAAAACATGAGCCTTTATCTTGGAAATTCCACTAAAAGTCAAATTAACTCATATGCATTTAAAATTGAAGAAGAAAAGAGGTTTAGTTTATGACAGTTTTGGCCTATTTTAGACAGGTATTTATTAAATATTTATTAAAATGCTTGAGCTTGAAATAATACTATAGGTACCAGAAAGAAAACAAATATGAGCAATTCAATTCCCTACCTTCTGTTCAATAAAACTCACTTCTCATGGCAGGTGGCACAGAGAACTCTACCCAGGGGGTTAATCAAAATTCCCTTAGAATAATTGAAAAGCATCTGCATTTTTTCCCCAGAAACCACAAAAAAGTCACAGTAAGCAGAACATACAATCTTGATTATTAGCACAGTGCCTGTAGCAGCACAATGTGTTGTCCCCAGAAATTAAGTTACAAGACACGATGTCATTGTGCGATAAGCCAGAGATGTCTCCCCTAATGAGACTGGAAAACTCAAGGAAATCAAAAGATAGACAATGATGATAATAAGTTGCATGTGTCATTTTGCTACTGCTGCGAAGCAAACTGCATATTGTGCCAAATGCAATCACTCTCAGAGCAGGCTAGGGGTGGGATAGACTCTAGAGGTCACCGACCCCAACCTTTCATTTTACAACAAAGAAAACTGAGGTTTACGAAGGTCACACAACCAGTTTAAGGCATCACTGGGACTAGAGATGAGATTTTTCAGGGCTCTCTTTGTGAAATATATTTTTCTGTCTGAGTGTATGTACTATAGAGAGTGTAACCTAAGAAATAGAAAATTCTTAGGAATTTCTGAGAGCTATACTGGTAAAACTCCACAGAGCAGTACTGTAATTGCCCATCTGTGAAAGAGTACAACCAGAGTTTGGGGACACTCAAAATTCCAATCAAAGTGGCCTGAATGCCACCCTAAGGGCAGGAGAAAACTGTAGTTTGACATCGTTTGGGTCTGTACCTATTGTTTAGGTAGCTGAAAAGCCTAATCAACTGCAGGGGGCCTTTCTGTGGGAAGATAACAGCAGCGCAGAGGCAAAGAAAAGGGAAGGCACGGCGGTGGCCCTTGTGGGGCGTTCTGGGAGAAGAGATTAATTCACCAAGTCCCTGCGCGGCACAGGTACACCACGTCACCGTTTGCTCTGATTACCACATAAACCAAACTAGTTTGAAATTAAGGTGACTAATGAGTTTCCTAATTATTCCATTCTACAGGGCAGAATATTTAGTCAATATTCTGGAGGGCAGCCTTAAAGATTTGGTCACTGGAAGAAACATTCCTCCCCTCAAGCTAATAAATGCATATTCTGGCTTAGCTATCAATCCCTGTGAGTTTACTCACTATAGGTCAGTTTCCTAAAATCTGGTTACTTCTAGGTTCACAGTGTATTAATCAGGTTTAAAATTTTTTTTTTTTTAATCTAATGATACTTTAACATTTTCCAGGGACTTACAGACCCAGAAAGACACTGCCCTTCCCAAGACCAGCTAATTCCTCAATTTAGTAAAGAACTTGGAAGTAAGCCAGCTGCCCATTTTCTCTAACACACACCAAGCCAGTATTTTCCCTGCCTTAAAACATCCCAGGGCCAGATACCAGGCAAATAGAGACCACCCCAAAGCCCACCATCATTATTCAAACCAGGCACGCACTGCCTTTCCCGAGGAAGCCCCACTAAGGTTCCCACCCACACTTTTCTCTGGCTCCTTTCTGCCTCCTGACCCACACTGGTGGTTCCCCTGTGCCCTGCTTGGAGGGGTGTGCCCCCTTCTCTTAGGTGATGAAGTAATAAATTCTCCTCTCAAGGGCATTAACCTCTTCTTGTCGGCACTCAGTCACTTCCATAAATGAAAATCCGCAGGTACCTTTCCAAACACCCTGCAAAATCAACACCAGATCTGCAGGACCACCGAGGGCCAGACTGCAGACTGGGGAGTAGATGGAGGCAGGAGGCAGAGAACTCTCCCCGGTAGACAGGGGAGGGTCCCCAGAGAACCTCTGACCCACCAAGGTCGCCGTGCCCAGGGACCTTGCCCAAACATGCTTGCGGTGGAAAAGTTCTGTCCCTTAACACACGCGCAGTAAGGGAAATAAATCAATGTAGAGTGGCTCAGACTAAGGGCCCACGTCTGCATTGGAAGGACGGGTGGAGCCGCCAGGAATTCGCGCTTACAGAAATAGGGAACGCAGCCCCATCAGCAGGTATATAAAAGCCCTTGTATTCAACTGTGAAGGGAGAACCTTAATCTGCTTTCAAGACCCTTCCTTTAAGTTTTCCTTTCCCTTAGTGCATTCTACTCCACTCACTCTCCAAGTGTCCGCCTGCCTACTTCTTCCCAGTCCTGAGACAAGAACCTGGACTCTGCTGAGCTAAGGAGCAAAATATCCTTGTCACAAGAGACAAGGCCCACAGAGCTCCGGGTGGGCCCCAGTGTCCCCTTCTCCCTAGTTGGCCTGCACACGAGAAGCACCGCCATTGGGAAGATCCAGGCTTACGGAAAGCTCACCTGTGTTGTGTCTGCACACGGAACACACACACAGCATGTACTTATGTTAGTTCATCTTCAACAAGTTGCTAAGTTGATAGCACAATATTGAATTGAACTTTTACTCTAGACAGATGTGGCATTAACAGAGAAGATCCACAGAGAAAACTCTGATGGGCAAATTTGAACTGTGAAATGTTTGCTCTGTTTGAGAAGAAACAGATACTATCAGGTATCCAAAAAATCCAGGCCTACCTCATTTTATTAGGCTTCACTCTATTGTGTTTCAAGAATAATGCACTTTTTACAATTTAAAGGTTTGTGGCAACCCTTTATCTATTGCCACCATTTTTTCCAACAGCATGTGCTTACTTCACATCTGTGTGTCACATTTTGGTAATTCTTGCAGTATTTCAAACCTCTGCATTATTAGGAAACCCATTTTCGTCGTTATCTGTTGTGGTGATCTGTCATCACTGATCTTTGATGTTACCATTGAAATTGTTTTGGGGAACCACAAACTGTGCCCATGTAAGAAGGTAAACTATAATAATGTGGTGATCTGTCATCGCTGATCTTTGATGTTACCATTGAAATTGTTTTGAGGAACCACAAACTGTGCCCATGTAAGAAGGTAAACTATAATAAACGTTGTGTGTGTTCTGACTGCTCCACTATCTGGCCAATCCCCCATCTCTCTCCCTCTCCTTGGGCCTCCCTATTCCCCAAGACACAACAGTATTGAAATTAAGCCAATTAATAACCCTACAGTGGCCTCTAAGTGTTCAAGTGAAAGGAAGAGTCACATGTCTCTCACTTTAAATTAAAAGCTAGAAATGATTAAGCTTACTGAGAGAGCATGTGGAAAGCTGAAACAGGCCAAAAGCTAGGTCTCTTGTGCAGTTACTCAAGTTGTAAATGCAAAGGAAAAAATGTCTTGAAGAAAATTAAAAGTGCTACTCCAGTGAACACATGGATGATAGGAAAGTGAAATAGCCTTGTTGCTGAAATGAAAAGCTTTTTTATTTTTATTTTTTGAGACAGAGTCTCACTCTGTCGCCCAGGCTGGAGTGCAGTGGTGCGACCTTGGCTCACTGCAACCTCCGCCTCCCGGGTTCAAGCGATTCTCCCGCCTCAGCCTCCCAAGTAGAGTAGCTGGGACTACAAGCGTAAGCCACCATGCCCAGCTAGTTTTCATATTTTTATTTTTTAATTTAATTTTATTTTTTATTTTTATTTTTTTGCAGAGACAAGTGAACATTTATTTTTGGGCCTTTCTTCCTATGTGTATTTCAAGTCTTTTTCAAAACAAGGCCCCAGGAATCTCCAGATTCAATTATGTCCCTGGGCTTGGTCGACTGCTGCCAGAGTCTTAGGGGGTCTTGTACAAATGCTAGAGTTACTCATTTAGCAACATTAAACCCAAGGATAGAAGATGCACATGGAATGTGTTGATTTCAGACGAGGCAGCTGCCAATGTAGAAAACTCTGGAATTTTTCCTTGGGAATGACTGTGATGAGAGGTGCCTGCCATGAACATAAGCTACTATCTTTTCTTTGACCCTTCCTTTCCAGTTTTTGAAGATTAAGCAGGAAATAATCTTCTCTGAAGATACTTGATAAAAATTCCCCAAAAAAACCCAAAACACACGCTTCCACTTCACTGATAAAAATGTACTGCAGTTTGGCACCTGGGTCTAGTTCAGCTGGCGGATGAGCTGATTGACGTGTTCACCCCGAAAGCCAGGTGTGCCCATCTCGAGGAAGCCCACTCTATTTTTGGTAGCATGATGGGCCACTGAGAGGTGGAAACGATGCAAGAACCATGAAGTCTCCTGGAAATACTTCCCCAGGTGCTCCGCAACCACTGTGTTGTCTGTCAGAGGGATGGTCTTATTCTTGACCTTGACCACGTTTCAAAATCAGTTCCCAGAGAAAATTCAGATTTGGAAATCCCCAGGTCACATAAGATCCCATTACATGCAGCAGGGGGTGACTTTTACAAAGACACCACTAAAAACTTTCTTTAGGCAAAATCTTGCAATGGTTTTCTGCACCAGTAAACTCACACGCCATCAAACTTTTTTTGTTTTGTTTTGTTTTGTTTTGTTTTTTTGAGACAGAGCCTAACTCTGTCGCCCAGGCTGGAGTGCAGTGGTGAGATCTCAGCTTACTGCAACCTCCGCCTCCGGGGTTCAAGCGATTCTCCTGCCTCAACCTCCCGAGTGAGTAGCTGAGACTACAGGCGCCTGCCACCATGCCCAGCTAATACTGTATTTTTAGTAGAGATGGGGTTTCACTGTGTTGGCCAGGCTGGTCTTGAACTCTTCATCTTGTGATCCGCCCGCCTCGGCCTCCCAAAGTGCTGATATTAGAAGCATGAGCCGCCGTGCCCGGCCACACCATCAATCCTTTCGATACGTACAAGAAAGGCCAAGGAATGTTTATCTGGCAATTCCAAAGCATGAGGTTTCACTTCTAGTCGTCTGAGACGCACCTTGTCATGTTTCTGCCGCCAGGAATCATGTAGGATTCCAGTCCCTTAAACCTGAGCCCTTTTCCTTTCCTTTGTTCCTCTTTGCCAGAAGTGCCTGCTTTGCCTGGGTAGCTCTGAGGGCTTAATAAGCCTTCCTCTTTTTCAGGAGATTTTCTGGAACCAAAGGGATTCTTTCTTTTTTTTTTTTTTTTTTTTTGAGATGGAGTTTCACTCTTGTTGCCCAGGCTGGAGTGCAATGGTGCAATCTTTGCTCACCACAACCTCCGTCTCCCGGGTTCAAGCGATTCTCCTGCCTCAGCCTCCCTAGTAGCTGGGATTACAGAAATGTGCCACCACGTCCGGCTAGTTTTGTATTTTTAGTAGAGACGGGGTTTCTCCATGTTGGTCAGGCTGCTCTCGAACTCCCGACCTCAGGTGATCCACCCGCCTCAGCCTCCCAAAGTGCTGAGATTACAGGCATGAACCACCGCGCCCAGTCAAAGGCATTGTTTCTTTGTTCTTGCTCCACCATCTTTCTATCGTTGCAGCTCAATTTTTGTATTTTTAGTAGAGATGGAGTTTCACCATGTTGGCCAGGCTGGTCTCGAACTCCTGACCTCAAGTGATCCGCCCCTCTCGGCCTCCCAAAGTGCTGGGATTATAGGTGTGAACCACTGTGCCCAGCCTAAGTTTTAGTGGTCTCCATAGACAATCAAACCAGCCACAACATTCCCTTAAGCCAAAGCCTACTCCAGAGCAAGGCCCTAGCTCTCTTCAATTCTACACAGGATGAGAGAGGCGAGGAAGCTGCAAAAGAAAAGTGTGAAGCTAGCAGAAGTTGGTTCATGAGGTTTAAAGAAACAATCTCCATAATATAAAAGTGCAAGGCAAAGTACCAAGTGCTGATGAAGAAGCTGCAGTAAGTCACGCAGAAGGTCTAGTTAAGATCACCGATGAAGGTGGCCACACTAAACTACAGATTTTCAGTGTAGACAAAACAGCCTTCTGTTGGAAGAAGATGTCATCTAACTTTCACAACTAGAGAGGAGAAGTAAACCTCTGGCTTCAAAGGACAGGCCGACTCTCTTGCTAAAGGCTAATGCAACTGCTGACTTTTAGTTGAAGCCAATGCTCATTTACCATTCTGAAAATCCCAGGGCCCTTAGGAATGATGCTAAGTCTACCCTACCTGTACTCTAGAACGCAAAAACAAAGCCTGGATGACAGCACATCTGTTTAGGGCATGGTTTACTGAATATTTAAAACCTGCTGTGGAGACCTACTGCTCAGAAAAAAATATTTCCTTAAAAATATTACTACTCATTGACAATGCACCTTGTTACCTGGGAGCTCTGACGGAGATATACAAGGAGATGAACGTGGTTTTTTGTGCCTGCTAACACGACATCCATTCCGCAGCCCATGGATCAAGCAGTCGTTTCAGCTTTTAAGTCTTATTATTTCAGAAATACATTTGGAAGACTACAGCTGCCATAGTGTTTCCTCTAATGGATCTGGGCAAAGTAAATTGAAAACCTTCTTCACCATTCTAGATGCTATTAAGAACATTTGTGTTGAATTCACATGGGAAGAGGCCAAATTATCAACATGAACAAGAGTTTGAAGAACTGGATTCTAACCCTCATGGGTGACTTTGAGGGGTTCAAGAAGTAACTGCAGATGTAGGGAAAACAGCAAAAGAACTAGGAGTGGAGCCTGGACATGTGACTGAATTGCTGCACTCTCACAATCAAACGTGATGCCAGGCGCGGTGGCTCACGCCTGTAATCCCAGCACTTTGGGAGGCCGAGGCGGGTGGATCACGAGGTCAGGAGATCAAGACCATCCTGGCTAACAGAGTGAAACCCCATGTCTACTAAAAATACAAAAAATTAGTCTGGAATGGTGGCGGGCACCTGTAGTCCCAGCTACTCAAGAGGCTGGCAGAAGAATAGCTTGAACCCGGGAGGCGGAGCTTGCAGTGAGGGGAGACTGCGCCACTGCGCTCCAGCCTGGGCAACAGAGCAAGACTCCATCTCAAAAAAAAAAATGTGCCCACTCCTCCCCCCCTATACAAGAGTAACTGGCTCAGGAAGCAGAGAAATCCGGACCTCAGCCGTCTGGCCCGTTAAGTGGCTGGTGTCTAAGCCTCAACACAGAAGAACTGGTTTTGTCCCCTCAAATTGCTCTCCACCCAACAGTCAGGAATAACTAACTCCCAACCACCCAGATGCTCATGTGAAGGAAGCCACATTTGTTACTAGATCTGGGTTTGGTCCTACAGCTGCTCTTCTGATATAAACCACTCTGAGCAAATCCCTTACTTCCTGTCCGTGTTACTGCATCTGAAACATGGGGATTCTACTGGTGATCTCAAAGGGGAGACTTCAATGAGAATGACAAACATACGGTGCTAGGTACCTACAGGCACTCAGCAAGCAACGATCGTCCCCCGGCCAACCTACTTTACAGTCACTCAAAAAGTGGCTGAGACAGGAAAGGAGTGGTACAATCTTTTGGCCATGGTGAACTGTAAGGGTAACTGTGTTTTTTTTGTTTTGTTTCGCTTTGTTTTTCGAGACGGACTGTCCCTCTGTCGCCCAGGCTGGAGTGCAGTGGCACAATCTCAGCTCACTGCAACCCCCGCCTCCTGGGTTCATGCAATTCTCCTGCCTCAGCCTCCCAAGTAGCTGGAACTACAGGCACGAACCACCACACCCAGCTAATTTTTGTATTTTTAGTAGAGATGGGGTTTCACCATGTTGGCCAGGCTGGTCTCAAACTCTTGACCTCAGAAGGGTAATTGTTAGAACCTATCCACTAATTCTTTCCCTAACCCCTAAATCAGGTAGAGATTCTATTTCAAATGAGGGTACTTTGACTTTGCAGTGTTGCTATGTTCCCTGATGCTTGGTAATTACCTTAGGTAATTAACACGGATACCTTAGGAATTACCTTAGCTGTTCCCCTCACAATCTTGAGAATTTACACCATACAAAACATATGCCGGCTTGGGAAGGCTATTTCTCAGGAACACACACTTGAGATGCTGACTACTGTGTGGCTTCCTACGTGTCTTGTCAGGCATCCTGCCATATACTTCCTTGCACAAGGGGGGAAGCGCCACAAAATATTAAATAGCCAAACAATTAAATAGTAGCTGCAAAAAGAACAGAAGAACTTCACAGATGTCACTGTGAAGTGATGCTTATCACACTCTAATATGTCTCACCAGCAGGATTACGGGGCTTTTACAAAACTGAAGACAAAACGAAGAGCAGCAGCTTCTAGAATAAGGTATTGAGCTGCACACGCACTGTATACCCAAAATGTGTCTTTGGTAAGCAGTAACAGTACATCTACTCAAATGGTAAAAAGAACCCAAATGAACACAATGCAATCACACAAACTAGACTTTGCCCTAAATTCCATGAATGGCTGTCCATGGTAGACCTGGTTCATGATCCAATATGAGGAAGATAAAGAAAAAGTACCCCTTACACACTTCCAAACAGCTATTCGCTAAACATGTTCCTAAAGCAAATCCAGTATCAGGACGGGTAAAGTTTATTTTCTTCGCATAAGGTATTCAAGTAGGTCATGACATGTGTACTTTGTAAGCTTCCAGCCACTAAGTTTCACATCTGTTCTGGAGTCTCTCCCCAACCAAGCTGTGTGCAGCCATTCGGCAATATTTGGAGACAATTTTAGTTGTTATATCTGGAGACATGTTCTGACATCTAGTTGGTGGACGCCAAGGATGCTGCCAAACATCCTATTACGCATAGGGCAGTCTCCCACAACAGAGAATTGTCCAAAATGTTAACACTGCCCAAACAGATAACACTGCCCTGCTCTAGGGCAAAAATAAAAATTATCACTGTCTATAATACTTGAAATAACTCAGACTGAATCTAAAGAATTATACAGATGATAAGTAAACTTAAAAGATACAGTTGATGACACTATGGACCTAATTATACTTTAGATCCTATCATGTCACTCCCTGATTTTAAAAAAGTATGTATTATGAAAGTACATGTTAATTAGCACAAATAATCAAACGTTTGTCCTATCTTCTCATTCTGAAAAGGATCCAGAACACTGCTCCTAAGCTTGGCTCATGGGGCCAGGAATATCATGTGTCTTTTGGTATTGACTTTCCAAACTAGATAGTAATTCTACATTAATGTTCAAAATATATTGCAAATTCTAGTCCTGGTGCATTTTAAGCCGATTTCGACATCAGACATGGGGGTTAGCTTTTCTAGGAACAGATCTGGGAATCTGTATTTTCACCAGGATTTCCTGGTCATCCTCAGGCATGATAAAACTTGAGAACCACTGACTCAGATTTTGCTTCTATAAGAAAAGAGCTGCCATTCCCACTTCCTTCTCACTATAAATTAAAGAGTGACAATCAAATAATTCATAGGTACAAGAGATCAATAGTCCACAGTAACATATGACAGTGCCCTGAAACAGCCTACCTAAAATGATATCCCTTTAAAAGTGAGGCCAGTAGAAGAAAGAACATCTCATAGGCACTGTCATAAAATGTCCTATATCAGAATGGTTTTGCCATTCTTTCCATCTGAATATATTTTAAGCAGCACAGTTTAAACACAAGGCACCAAATTCTTCCCTGGTCAAGTTTGGTGTTGGTGATTCGCAAGATTCTTCAAGGAAACAGATGTTTTTAAGCACCCTGCCACCACAAGGTACACATTTAAGTATGTGCTTTCTATTCCATATTCACTTACAAAACATTAACTATGTTAAGGGGTCATAACCAGGGGATTAACACAAATTTGGTTTTTCAAATAAAAGGGAACAATATTTTCCCTCTGGATTTTTCTGTAGGCCAAGCACCAAACTGAAGACTCGGTGGAGACTATCACTTCAGATGATAGCATGTCTCCAAGCAAGACAAATGAAAGGGAAAATGAAGCAAAGGGAGAGTAGGGAGCTACAATAAAAACCGAGCTATTCTTTGCCAAGTGCCTGCTATTTTCAGGCATTTTACAAACGTTTTCTTTTTCAGCCCTTGCCATCTCCATAAAAGCAGATAATATCTATTCTGTTGATGAAAAAATTGAGGACCAGGGAGGTTAGGCAACCTGTTCAAATTCACAAAGCTAAGAGATAGGTGATCTGAGATTCAAATGCAGGAAGACAAACTCTACTTATTCCTCCCCCACCCCTGCCCGATCCTGTTCACTAGCAATCTGGCAGTGGTTCGTGGTAATTTCCTGTGAACACATAACTTGTAATCTCAAATATTTTAAATGGAAAACACTGCAAGAAGTATTCCATGTCTAATTTTTACGACTCACTCTAAGGTGTGCTATGGCTTATTCATCTTAGCAATTGAATGGAATCAAGTAAGCTGACATATGTAGAATCATTCTAAAGCCCTAAAGCACCATACACACGTAAGGCATTATTTATAAATATTAATTTTACTTTGAAGATCTTTGGCAGGTGGCAACAGATCCTGAGATACTTTGAAATAACTTAGTGATACCCTAGGATACTGTGAAATCATAACTGAGGTTACACTGAACTGGCTTCTAATAGTATATATAAATGATTTCAATAATAAACATGTCATCATTTTGTAAGTGACTCCATTAGAGAGGACAGGCCTCCACCTTAGCTGTGGGCATTTCCTGGAGCTCCATTCTGGGCCTGGCCTCTGCTTTGCCATTGTCCCTTTGGCAGGTTCATCTACTGCATGGCTTAGGACCTCACCTCTGCTGGGGCATCAACTTATATGCTCACTCTTAATCTTCTTCTTGCTCTCCAGACCAGAAATTTCCCTTATATCATAGATGTCTCTTGGCATTTCAAACTTAAATTGGTTAAATCCATCTTTTTAATCGAGTCCACCTTTTCTCTGGTACAATTCTTCTCTTCTTCCTGTTTTTCCTCCCTCAGTTAACTGCATCAGTTATCACCTCTAGAAATCTCAGAATTATCTTCAGTTCTGCCCAATACATAGAATTGTACACTGGATTCTAAAGAAGTGGCTCTCAAATGTACCCTCTTCTTTCTTTGCCTACTCCCATAAGTTGTCAAAAAAAAAAAAAAAAAAAAAACCACACCAATAAAACCAACCACCTCTGATGAGATTATGATTCTTCTTTCAACTCCTTCAATGAACCTCAGAATCTAGGGAATGCCACCCAACCTCCTTGGAATGGTCTTGTGTCATCTTGCCCCCAACAGACTAATTTCATCTTCCAAAGGGACCTTTGTTGCCCTGCCCATCACCCTCATAAGCCAATCTGCTCTTCCTTAAACACTTGGGACATCTTAATACCTCTGCGCCTTTATTAATTTCATTCCGTCCTCTTTCTCCATCATCAGTACAGAGTGCAGTTTCTACAACCTGCTATCTCCAGGCTCACTGTTCCCTCTATCTGAAATGCCTTCTCCTGCAAACTCAATTCATCCTTAAAGTCGCAGCATGAGCTATAAACACTGAAAAACTGTTCACAATTTCTCCACTTTCTTCACCTCAGCCCCAGAATCCCTCTACTTCGTATACACCTCTGTTAGCGTTCTTATCACTGTAATCAGTCATTTACATTTCTCTATCCTTAGGTGACAATGGGCCCAATGACTGCAGGGATATTTGTTTCCTTTGAATTGCCAGAATTCAGTGTCTGTCACCAGTGTAAGATGACTGACTGACTCTCATGACTACCATTAAATGCTAGGTTTTGTGCTCATTTTCAAAAAGTAATGTCTAATAAGATATGAAATACAGTTCTTCTTTTCCCTGTGTTTATTGAGGTGTACTTGACAAATAAAATGCAAATTCTTAACCAGAGACCTACGCCCTATGGACTGTACTGTTTATCAATAAAAGAAACAAATAATAACGCTAACAGATCTACAATTCGCTCTGCTACTATATGAGCCTATGCATTACCCATCTCAGCACTGATACCACGTTTGCATGGTATCAGTTTGTCTGTCTTCACCAGCCAGTGTGCTACTTAAGGGTAGGGACCAAGTCATGTTCAACTAACCCACTTCCTAGCACATAGTATGGCAGGCAGGCAATGATTTCTTTTAAATTTTTGTTCAGAATGCATCACACTGCAATACTAATAACCAAACTTTTATATTATATAGAGCATGCCAATTTCAAAAGAATAAAAACGTAGTTATATTCCAAAAGTTCATTCTTAGCTTGGTTACATGGCACACAGAACACACATTACCACAGAAACAATGTTCAAGATTAAGACTACATTTATATTCCATTTCATAAAATCTTATTCTACCCATATTTTGCCTGAAATTTTGTATATTTAGGGGCAAATGCAGGAAGGAATGCTATAGATTTTCTTAGCACTGTAAAATATATCTGAACATCAGAAAACTTCATCACCCCTCCACAAAGTGTCTGCTCTGTGACCGCCACCTGCTTCCTATTGTTGGACTAGAAAAGGGTCAGGAATACAAAGAGTGTGACCGAGCAGGGAGGAAGGCCTGTGGAGTTGAGGGTAAACAGACTAGACAGGCTCTGGTTTCTATGCCAGATACTTTCTATCCGTTTCTCTTTTCCCCATCCAGAGAAAGTGGGGACCAATGCAGCTTGGGTAGGCAGGTAACTGCCAAAAGCCAACTCAGCCAGATGACCCACCAAACCACAGCACAAGCAGACAGCCTACCCTAGCAGGACTTGGAGCAGCTGCAAAGGCAGGCAGGGACAGGTGGAAAGTTACAGCACACGTGTGCAAGAAACCCCAGTAAGCCATCATGTCATTCCTGAAATCACACTGACACAGAGAAAGGGATGGGACAGAGAGGAGAGATCAACTTAAGTCAGACATGTCAGTTGAGGGACTGCTTATGGAATTATGAGATACAGAAGACTGAAGAAGTTCTCTGGAAGTTTATGTTTAGGAGATGATCCACAACCAAAAATGCATGACATCACTTATTTCTCAAGAGTACAGATAAAGAAAAACAGTAACAAACTTAATTCTTTTCATTTTTTAATTAGTTAAATTTCAAACAAATGGGAGTCTGCTCTATTAAAATTTGATATCTGTAAGTGAATTTTCAGAAGCAGAAGACCTTTTTGATGATGTTTACATATCTATAAATATGAATGATGCAAATTTCGAGTCCTATGATATCAGATGACAAGATACAGCCCAAGCTTCAGCTCTTGCTAATTAAACGAATCAATTAAGAGACTACAGTTGCAACTGTGTAGCTGCTGTTCTATAGTAGCAATAACAACCCCACGGGGAGGTCTTTTACTACATTAAAATGCTGTCCTCCACAACTCCATCTGATATTATTAGAAACAGTTATTTGTGTCTTGCTGTCATATTAGTAGCAAAGGCAAATTATGGAAATATGCAGACCAGAATGGTCCCAGTATGAGATCAGGTTGGGTTTTCAGCCTCCAAGGGAACAATTGCTGAAACTCCAAAGTTCCCCAAAGTTCTTTAATGGAACTGATAAATCTATCAGCACAGCATCCATTTAGAAGCTAGGTAAGGGTCACATATTTACATACCTTCCTGCTAAGCTGATACAATTCAACTAGATGAATTATCATATTAAGTTTACCCTCCTGAGTTAAACTGATGGAGTTCAAAATTGTTTTCGATGGTTGTCATTAATCGCTGTTACTTCATAAGTGCTTACTTTGAAATCTAATTGTGCTGGTGTACCAAGGGTCATATTAATAGCATTCTTAATGGTAAATCTTTGTAAAACATGTTTATTCTACTAATATTATCACTCAAGCTTTCAAGGGTAATATGAAATAAAGTATATTTATTATCAATAAAAACTTAATTTAAAATGTATAATTTGAGATTTAAATTAGCTTTAAGAACTTTAGCATCATTTGGTTTCATTAGATCTCTGGCTAAGCTTCAAAGATACTGAAAATTTGATCGTTTCTCAAGAGTCCTTGGGTGAATGCCAATACTGCAGCCATGAAGAAGCTGTTCAATGGAGTCTAAGCTTATTTTCTCTTTCATACAAACATTGTTTTTATAAGGGAAAAAAAGTCAGTCTCACTGAGATATGTTTGCCTTATTATAGTACTTTAAAACATAATTATAATAAAAATTTGCAATAAAATGGTAACTTCTGCATTCTTTAATAACAAAATATTTATTCTTATTGTGAAGCACAGTTCAAGTAAGGAATTCTGGTTAAGTAAAACACCAGCTCTCTTCGATTTCTTTGTGAGCTTACACTATCTGATGTACACAGACTCACAGCTTCACCAAAACATGCAAACAAAACAAACAAAACCCAGACAATTTGCAATTTGAAATGGGCACAGATATCCTGGAAAAATTCTGGGATCTGCAGCTTACCAACCAAATGTATGTTAGGGACTGAACGTCCAAATTCATATGCTGAATGCCTAACCCTCAATGTGACAGTATTTGGAGACGCAGCCTTTCAGAGTTCATTAGAGGAGGTCATGAGGGTGGGGCCCCATGATGGGATTAGCGCCCTTAACAGGAAGGGAGATCAGAGTTTGCACTCTCTCTCTGCTACGGGAGAATAGGCATCTGCCTGCAGCCTAGGAAGAGGGCCCTCACCAGGAACTGAATCTGCTGGCACCTTACTTAGACTTCCCAGGCTCTAGAACTGTGAGAAATAAACATCTGTTGTTTAAGCCACCCGGTCAATGGTGTTTCATTATGGCAGCCTGAGCAGTTGTACTTAGCAGTTACTGCAGAGAGCTCCCTGGATTCCACAGTCAAGCAATTTGTTCTTAAGGTACTCTGATGTTCAACAGCCTGACTTCAAAGTTGGCGAGGGCTGGTTTTGCATCCTGTTTCTACCAGTTATTACCATAGGATAGTTATTTTAACCTTTCTATGCTCACTTCTGTCTTCTGAAAATTAGGCATAGCCATCATCAGTGTTCCTGCATTTTTGAGTATGGGGTACGAACTGCAGTCATACAGGTGATGTATGAAAATACTAGGGAAATAAACGGTAGTACTCAAATGAGACCTAAGAAGTAATGCTCTGTGTGTAAAATATATTTTCAGGTAAGTCGCCTCAGTCACTTTTTAGCTTTACATATGTGTCAAGTATGCTTTCAGATCTATATAGCATACTGGGTTGAATAGTGTCATCCCAAAATTCATATCTACTCAGAACCTCAGAATGTGACCTTATTTGGAAATAGGGTCTTTGCAGACATAATGAGTTAAATGAGGTTTCACTGGATTAGGGTGAGCCCTAAATCTGATGACTGGTGGTGCTGGATTTATGTGAATGAACACACACAGTCATAGGGAAGAAGGCCATGACAGCAGCAGAAGACCCTGGAATTACATAGCCACAAGCCAAGGAAGGCGAGGACTGCCAGGAGCTACTAGAAGCCAGGAGAGAGGCACAGAACAGACCCTCCCTAAGAGCCTCTAGGGAGGCGCCAACCCTGCCCACACCTTGATTTTAGATTCCTGGCTCCCAGAACTGTGAAGGAATACATTTCTGTTATTTTAAGCCACCTGGTTTGTGCTAATTTGTTGCATCAGTCCTAGGAAACTAACACGGAATCCTATGTATTACAGTTTGGGAGTGGCAGAGTAATAAAACAGATAGATACCAAAGGTGAAAATGTGGTGTCCTGAGTACTTGTATGTACACCCAGGCCAAATGTGCCCTCCTGGGTCATAAAGGCACAAATTTTATCTGAATGTCCCATTCTGTTAATTTGGAAAACTTTTCCTTCATTAAACAAAAAACTGGCTAACAATCTTATTTTAATTTTTAAATCTTCGCTTTTTTGATTTTTTTGAGGTGGGGTCTCACTCTGTTGCCCAGGCTGGAGTGAAGTGGGGTAATCATACCTCACTATAGCCTTGAACTCTTGGGCTCAAGCCATCTTTACTCCTTAGCCTTCTGAGTACCTGGGTCTATAGGTGCGTGTCACCATACTCCGCTTGTGTGTGTGTGTGTGTGTGTGTGTGTGTGTAGAGATGGGGTCCCACTGTGTGTGTGTGTGTGTGTGTGTGTGTGTGTGTGTGTGTGTGTGTGTGTGTGTAGAGATGGGGTCCCACTGTTGCCCAGGCTGGTCTTGAACTCCTGGGCTCAAGCAATCCTCCTGAGTAGCTGGGATTACAGGCATGAGCCACCATGCTTGGCCACAATTTTTAAATAAAGTTCAAACAGCGTAACAGGAAAAAGACCTTATGCTTGGATTGAAAGTTTATGAGCGGAAGGACTGAAAGTAGACAGAATAAACCTAATGAATCTCTATAAAATCTGAAATCTATAAGCGGACGTGGGGTTCTATGAACAGAAGGTGGTCCTTCATGTTCCCAGACTATGTATCAGGATAAGCTGGGCTACACATTAGCAATAAGTCAACACTGAGATCTCAGTCTACTACAGCTTGCAAGTAGCAGTGCTCACTGCCACTCTTCAGCAGGAACTCATGCTGACAGGAGCATCAGCGTCACACACAACCTCCAAGGGGGGCATGGCAGGGACTAGAGGGCTCACACTTGCTCTTAGCTATCTCTGACCAAAAGTGACACACATCACTACCAGGAGACAATTCACCCCCAGGTCTCTTGCATTTTTCCACTTCTTGTGAGCAAGACACTGATTGTTCTTTGCTCTGAACTACCTTTTCAAAGATGCTTGTACAGTAAATGGCCTTGGTAGAGTGTCTCCCTCCAGATCAAAGGGCAGGTGCGATTACTGCACAGTATAAAAAGACTCAGGTTCTCTAAACTCAGAGCTCCTCTCCTATAATGCAACCCATTATGTGTGCAGGTATCATGTCTCTTTGCATTGCCCTAGGGGAATCTGGGTTCAGGGAAATGGTACAAAGACAATGGTATCCTGACCACTGCTGCTGCTGTAATAAACTGTCCTTCATCTCTGATCCTGGAGTCTCATGTTTTCTATCAGCATCTATGAAATGTCGCAGGCTGATTTGTCAGCCAGCAAGTAGCATAAATCTCAGAACCTTCAGAGTCGTTGACAGTCACTTCCATTCATAGCTCATAGTCAGAACGTGTGGGTGAAAGATTACCTAGGTGCCGAGGCAAGAGACTGAAGGCACAAACTGTTTCAGTATATTAAAGAAAATAGTTAGAATAAGAATAGTCATAATACAAATTAGATATAGAGATGATCACGGACATTATCAATCATTATAAACATTATGAATCATTAGCTTTTAATATTACTCTTTGTTGCATTACTAATATAACCTAGGAATAACCGGCGGGCATAGGGTCAGGTGCTGAAGGGACATTGTGAGAAGTGACCTAGAAGGCGAGAGGTGAGCCCTCTGTCACGCCCGCATGAGGGCTCCTTGGTCAAGCGGTAATGCCAGTGTCTGCGAAGACACCCATTACTTAGCAGACCGCGAAAGGGAGTCTCCTTTCGTTGGAGGAGTCAGGGAACACTCTGCTCCACCACCTTCTTGTGGGAGGCTGGATATTATCCAGGCCTGCCCGCAGTCATCTGGAGTCCTAAAACCCTCCCTGTGATGCTGTGCTTCAACGGTCACACTCCTTGTCCACTTTCATATTCCTCCCGTACTCCTGGTTCCTCTTTGAAGCTTGTAGTAGACAGCGGTAGAAGAAATAGTAAAAGTCTTAAAGTCTTTGATCTTTCTTATAAGTGCATAGAAGAAAATGCTGACGTATGCTGCCTTCTCTCTCTGCTTCGGCTACCTAAGAGGGAAGGGCCCCCTGTTCTACGATCACGTGACCTGCTTGACCTTGTCAATCACTTAGAAGATTCACCCTCCTTACCCTGCCCCCGGTCTTGTATGCAATAAATATCAGCGCGCCCAGCCATTTGGGGCCACTACCGGTCTCCGCATCTTGATGGTAGTGGTCCCCCGGGCCCAGCTGCTTTCTCTTTATCTCTTTGTCTTGTGTCTTTATTTATTACAATCTCTCGTCTCCGCACACCGGGAGAACACCCGCTAAGCCCCAAAGGCCTGGGCCCTACAAGAATGAGTCATAAAAGTCCACACCTAACCCTTCTTGCCTTATTGAAAAGCCAAATGACATATACTTAATTTGTATCATTCACATACTAAATTCATGTATTTTTGCAGTCCTATGTCATAGAGAAACACACAAAAAGCTATAAGAGGTACTTCTCAGAGGTGGAAACCAAATGGCTGACGAAGAGAAACAGCCAATAAATAAGAAAAGATGTTCTACTTCATTAATATCAGGATAAAGCAAATTAAAACAACAATGAGGGCACTATTCACACTGGCAAAAATTAAGAAGATCCAAGTGAAGATGTGGAACAAAGTGAACTCATTCACTGCATACTCAATGCACAAAACCCTAAAGAAACTATTGCATATGGCCGGGCATGGTGGCTCACATCTGTAATCCCAGCACTTTGGGAGGCTGAGGTGGGTGGATCATTTGAGGTCAGGAGTTTGAGACCAGCCTGGCCAACACAGTGAAACCCCATCTCTACTAAAAATAGAAAAAGTAGCTGAGTGTGGTGGCATGCACCTGTAGTCCCAGCTACTTGGGAGGCTGAGACAGGAGAATTGCTTGAACCCAGGAGGTGGAGGTTGGAGTGAGCCAAGACTGCACTACTGCACACCAGCCTGGGTGACAGAGGGAGACTCTGTCTCAAAAAAAAAAAGAAAGAAACGATTGCATATGTGCCATCAGTACACATATACCCATGTACCAAAATGCTTTGGGTAGTAGTGAGAATTACAGCACAAAACACTGGAAACTACCCAATTATCCATGAGTAGCAGGCTAGTTTATCAACACCACAGCATCCTACATTGCTGAGCGTAAATGAATTATACCTCCATGCCACACACGAGTCTCACAAACACAGAGCAAAATCACCAAGTCACAGATGATTCCAGAATATAATTCTATGTATATCAAGTTTAAAAACGCATAAAACAAAAATGTATATCACTTAGGGATATAAATGTGGGAAAATTATAAAGAAAAGCAAAGAATAATAGATACAAGTCGGGAAGATGTTAGTTCCTTGTGCAGGGAGAGAATGAGTGACAGAATGGGAGTAACACAGAGACCTTCCAAACTAATGGTTACGTTTTTAAAAACTCTTCAGGCTAGTAGCCTCCTTCTCAAGGAAGGCTTCCCTGGTCACACCACTTACAATTCTGGTCACTCTTTCCAACATTTTATTCCACCCTTTGCCCACTTTATTTACTTTTTTTCATTAGCAGTTACCACTGCTTGAGATACTACATATTTTACTTTTTTGATGTATTTGATCCTCCCACCTCAGCCTCCCAAAGTGCTGGCTTTATAGGCATGAGTCACCAAGCCAGGCCTGTATTTCCTGTCTTTAGTCTTCTGTTCAAGTCTTACACTTAGGTGTGCAAATCTGTTGTATCATCATTCTTTATAAATGTTTTATAAGAATGTAAAGTATAATATTTCATATATATAATATCTAATACAAGCATTTTTTTAAAGTAATGAGATTTGTTTTACTGAAAATGAAAATCACAAACCAGCTTTTTTTAAAAGTTCAGAGTGAATAAAAAATGAAATGAATTATTTTTAAGTTTGTATTTTCTCTAAGTTGAACAGTAACCTTATTTTTGAACCTTATTTACACAACAGAAGCACTTCTCTTAGTCTAAAATTGAACTCTCCTTTGAACATTGAAGATCATGTTTATCAATATTGACAAAAACAAACTTATATAGAAAATTCTACAAGGATTCTCACAAAGACAAATCTATACCTGGAAAGCATCACCTTTGCCATGGGACATGCTGCTATTCCTGACCTGTGTGTCTTGGAAACTATATTTGCTTTAGACATCTTTGACTGAAGCAACATATGCTAGCTAGGAATCAATCTGTATTTGTTGTAACAGGACCACTACTATCTTCAAACTATTTCTTTCCCCCTTTCAGACTGATCTACTATTGCTAATAACACACACAGAAAAATTCAGTAAAACAAAGCACATTGGCCATCCATACTGCCATGCTGTACTGTGAATTTTACAGTAATTAGAAATTACTCTAGAAATTATACCTGAAACTGACATTCCCACTAGGTATAAACTGTATAAACAGAGTGGACACAGCCCCTTTAGAACTCATTGGCAAGGAATCTATGATTTATTAGGGGCAGAGGAAAGTGTCAGCTACATGAAATTCTTTTTTTTGGCTGGGTGTGGTGGCTCACGCCTGTAATCCCAACACTTTGGGAAGCTGAGGCGGGTGGATCATGATGAGGTCAGGAGATCGAGACCATCCTGGCTAACACAGTGAAACCCTGTCTCTACTAAAAATACAAAAAAATTAGCCTGGTGTAGTGGCCGGCACCTGTAGTCCCAGCTACTCAGGAGGCTGAGGCAGGAGAATGGCGTGAACCCAGGAGGCGGAGCTTGCAGTGAGCAGAGATCGAGATCGCGCCACTGCACTCCAGCCTGGGCAACTGAGTGAGATTCTGTCTCCAAAAACAAAAACAAAACAAAACAAATCAAAAAGACATTCCTTTTTTCCGGTGACTTTTGTTGTCCATTTAGGTAGGGGTGTGTACATGTGGTGTGTTTTTGTTTCTTGTGTTTTTTTATGCTAGCATGTTTTGGGTGCCTGAAGTGAATGAAAGGGAGTGAAATTGAAGGGCACCTGCTGATGGAACAGGCCCTGAACTGAGAGCCGGGAAATCTGTATACCCTTCAGTGCTCTACACACCAGCCAGACGTGAAACCTTGGGGAAGTCAAGTGACCTTTTCTAAGATACAGTTTCCTTATCCATGGAAGACAGCTTAGTTCAGCTCCACAGTCCCAAAAAGCTCCCTGCACTTTCTTTTTCTCCATTTGTTTCTTCTTCTTCTTCTTTTTTTTTTTTTTAACTAGAGTGTAGTGGTTGCAATGTCAGCTCACTACAACCTCCACCTCCAAGGTTCAAGCGATTCTCCTGCCTCAGCCTCCTGGAGTAGCTGGGATCACAGGCTCCTGCCACCATGCCTGGATAATTTTTGTATTTTTAGTAGAAACAGGGTTTCACCATGTTGGCCAGGCTAGTCTTGAACTCCTGACCCAGGTGATCCTCCCACCTCAGCCTCCAAAAGTGCTGGGATTACAGGTGTGAGCCACCATGCCCGGCCTCCATTTGTTTTCATATTTGCTTTTTTCTTTGAGACAGGGTACAGGGTCTCACTCTCACCCAGGCTGGAGCGCAGTGGTGTGATCACGGCTCGCTGTAGCCTCGACCTCCCTGGGCTCAAGTGATGTTCCTGAGTAGCTGGGACCACAGACATGCACCACCACACCCAGCTAATTTTTTGTAAGGATGGGGTCTCCCTTTGTTTCCCTGGCTGGTCTTGAACTCCTGGGCTCAAGTGATCCTCCCACCTCAGCCTCCCAAAGGGCTGAGTTTATAGGCACGAGCCACTAAGCCAGGCCTGTATTTCCTTTCTTTAGTTTTCTTTTCAAGTCTAACACTCAGGTCCTACACTGGCCAATTTCAGTCATTCATTTGCCCAACCCTGACTGAACACCTCCTCCAAGCCAGGCCTTGTTCAGGGCACTGGGCAGAGCACGCTGAGCAGAACAGACAAATCACCCTGCACTCAAGGAGCTTATCACTTCCAGGTGAGGAAGATAGACAACAAATACATCAAAAAAGGAAAATTGCAGTATGTCAAGCAGTGGTAACTGCTAATGAAAAAAAAAAATAAAGTGGGCAAGGGGGAATAAAATGTTGGAAAGAGTGACCAAAATTGTAAGTGGTGTGACCAGGGAAGCCTTCCTTGAGAAGGAGGCTACTGAGTAAAGACCAGAAGAAAGTGAGGAAACCCCTGAGCAGACATGTAGGGGCAGATGTTCTTAGCAGAAGAAAAACAAGGGCAGAGACCCTAAGGCATGTGCCCAGCAGGTCTGAAGAAGAGCAACAAGGCCAACCAAGGGATGTTTTCAAAGGACTCCTTTTCCTGCTCTATTAGTGATGGACTAGGGAGTAGCATGGCAGTGAGGTGGACGCCAGCTACTGCCATCCTCCAAACAAGAGATGGCAAAAGGCAGGGCCAGGAGTGGGGGGCATGGGGACACAGAGACAGAGACAGGGGAGAGGGAGACAGGGAGAGACAGATGGGGAAAAGAGAAAAGGAGAGAGAGAGAAGAAAAAGAGAAGCGAGAAAGAGGAGAAAGAAAAAAGAGGAGGAGAGAGAGGAAGAAAGAAGAGAGAGGGAGAGGAAGAAGAGGAGAGAGGGAGAGGAAGAAGAGGAGAGAGGGAGAGGAAGAAGAGGAGAGAGAGAAAGGAAGAGGAGGAAGAGGAGAGAGGGAGAGGAGGAAGAGGAGAGAGGGAGAGGAAGAGGAGGAAGAGGAGAGAGGGAGAGGAGGAAGAGGAGAGAGGGAGAGGGAGAGGAAGAGGAGGAAGAGGAGAGAGGGAGAGGAGGGAGAGAGGGAGAGGAGAGAGAGAGGGAGAGGAGAGAGAGAGGGAGAGGAGAGAGAGAGGGAGAGGAGAGAGAGAGGGAAAGGAGAGAGAGAGGGAGAGGAGAGAGAGAGGGAGAGGAGAGAGAGAGGGAGAGGAGAGAGAGAGGGAGAGGAGAGAGAGAGGGAGAGGAGAGAGAGAGGGAGAGGAGAGAGAGAGGGAGAGGAGAGAGAGGGAGAGGAGAGAGAGAGGGAGAGGAGAGAGAGAGGGAGAGGAGAGAGAGAGGGAGAGGAGAGAGAGAGGGAGAGGAGAGAGAGAGGGAGAGGAGAGAGAGAGGGAGAAGAGAGAGGGAGGAGAGAGAGAGAAGGAGAAGAGAGAGAGGGAGAGGAGAGAGAGGGAGAGGAGAGAGAGGGAGAGGAGAGAGAGGGAGAGGAGAGAGAGGGAGAGGAGAGAGAGGGAGAGGAGAGAGAGGGAGAGGAGAGAGAGAGGAAGAGGAGAGAGGGAGGAAGAGGAGAGAGGGAGGAAGAGGAGACAGGAAGGAAGAGGAGAGAGGGAGGAAGAGGAGAGAGGGAGGAAGAGGAGAGAGGGAGGAAGAGGAGAGAGGGAGGAAGGGGAGAGAGAGAGGAAGAGGAGAGAGAGAGGAAGAGGAGAGAGAGAAAGAGAGAGAGGAAAAGGAGAGAGAGAGGAAGAGGAGAGAGAGGAAGAGGAGAGAGAGAGAGGAAGAGGAGAGAGAGGAAGAGGAGAGAGAGAGGAAGAGGAGAGAGAGAGGAAGAGGAGAGAGAGAGAGGAAGAGGAGAGAGAGAGAGGAAGAGGAGAGAGAGAGGGGAAGAGGAGAGAGAGAGGGGAAGAGGAGAGAGAGGAAGAGGAGAGAGAGGAAGAGGAGAGAGAGGAAGAGGAGACAGAGAGGAAGAGGAGACAGAGAGGAAGAGGAGACAGAGAGGAAGAGGAGACAGAGAGGAAGAGGAGACAGAGAGGAAGAGGAGACAGAGAGGAAGAGGAGACAGAGAGGAAGAGGAGACAGAGAGGAAGAGGAGACAGAGAGGAAGAGGAGAGAGAGAGGGAGAGGAGAGAGAGGAGAGAGAGAGAGGAAAAGGAGAGAGAGAGGAAAAGGAGAGAGAGAGGAAGAGGAGAGAGAGAGGAAGAGGAGAGAGAGAGGAAAAGGAGAGAGAGAGGAAAAAGAGAGAGAGAGGAAGAGGAGAGAGAGGGAGAGGAGAGAGAGGGAGAGGAGAGAGAGAGGGAGAGTAGGAGACAGAGTAGGAGACAGAGAGAGGAGGAGACAGAGAGGAAGAGGAGAGAGAGAGGAAGAAGAGAGAGAGAGGAAGAGGAGAGAGGGAGGAAGAGGAGACAGGAAGGAAGAGGAGAGAGGGAGGAAGAGGAGAGAGGGAGGAAGGGGAGAGAGGGAGGAAGGGGAGAGAGAGAGGAAGAGGAGAGAGAGAAAGAGAGAGAGGAAGAGGAGAGAGAGGAAGAGGAGAGAGAGGAAGAGGAGAGGAAGAGGAGAGAGAGAGAGGAAGAGGAGAGAGAGAGGAAGAGGAGAGAGAGAGGAAGAGGAGAGAGAGAGGAAGAGGAGAGAGAGAGAGGAAGAGGAGAGAGAGGAAGAGGAGAGAGAGGAAGAGGAGAGAGAGGAAGAGGAGAGAGAGGAAGAGGAGAGAGAGGAAGAGGAGAGAGAGAGGAAGAGGAGAGAGAGAGGAAGAGGAGAGAGAGAGGAAGAGGAGAGAGAGAGAGGAAGAGGAGAGAGAGAGGGGAAGAGGAGAGAGAGAGGGGAAGAGGAGAGAGAGGGGAAGAGGAGAGAGAGGAAGAGGAGAGAGAGAGGAAGAGGAGAGAGAGGAAGAGGAGAGAGAGGAAGAGGAGAGAGAGAGGAAGAGGAGAGAGAGGAAGAGGAGAGAGAGAGGGAAAGGAGAGAGAGGAGAGAGAGAGAGGAAAAGGAGAGAGAGAGGAAAAGGAGAGAGAGAGGAAGAGGAGAGAGAGAGGAAGAGGAGAGAGAGAGGAAAAGGAGAGAGAGAGGAAGAGGAGAGAGAGAGGAAAAGGAGAGAGAGAGGAAAAGGAGAGAGAGAGGAAGAGGAGAGAGAGAGGAAGAGGAGAGAGAGAGGAAGAGAGAGAGAGAGAGGAAGAGAGAGAGAGAGAGGAAGAGGAGAGAGGGAGGAAGAGGAGAGAGAGGAAGAGGAGAGAGAGAGGAAGAGGAGAGAGAGGGGAAGAGGAGAGAGAGGGGAAGAGGAGAGAGAGGGGAAGAGGAGAGAGGAGAAGAGGAGAGAGAGGAAGAGGAGAGAGAGAGGAAGAGGAGACAGAGGAAGAGGAGACAGAGAGGAAGAGGAGAGAGAGAGGAAAAGGAGAGAGAGGAAGAGGAGAGAGAGAGAGGAAGAGGAGAGAGAGGGGAAGAGGAGAGAGAGGGGAAGAGAGAGAGAGAGAGGAAGAGGAGAGAGAGAGGGGAAGAGGAGAGAGAGGGGAAGAGGAGAGAGAGGGGAAGAGGAGAGAGACAGAGAGGAGAGGAAGAGAAGACAGAGGAAGAAAGAGAGGAAGAGGAGAGAGAGGAAGAAGAAAGAGGAGAGAAGAGAGAGAGACGAGAGGAAGAGGAGAGAGAGGAGAGAGAGGAAGAGGTGAGAGAAGAAGAAGAGAGAGAGGAAGAAGAAAGAGGAGAGGAAGAGGAGAGAGAGAGGAGAGAGAGGAGAGGAAGAGGAGAGAGAGGAGAGGAAGAGGAGAGAGAGGAGAGGAAGAGGAGAGAGGAGAGGAAGAGGAGGAAGAGGAGAGAGAGGAGAGAGAGGAGAGAGAGGAGAGAGAGGAAGAGGAGAGAGAGGAGAGAGAGGAGAGGAAGAGGAGAGAGAGGAGAGGAAGAGGAGAGAGAGGAGAGGAAGAGGAGAGAGAGGAGAGGAAGAGGAGAGAGAGGAGAGAGAGGAAGAGGAGAGAGAGGAGAGGAAGAGGAGAGAGAGAGGAAGAGGAGAGAGAGGAAGAGGAGAGAGAGGGAGAGGAAGGAGAGAAGAGAGAGAGAGAGGAGAGAGGAGAGGAGGGGAAGAGTAGAGAGAGGAAGAGGAGAGAGAGGGAGAGGAAGGAGAGAAGAGAGAGAGAGAGGAGAGAGGAGAGGAGGGGAAGAGTAGAGAGAGGAAGAGGAGAGAAAGTAATCAAGGATTAGTTCAAGTTGCCATTTTCAGAGAGAGGAAAAACTGAGGGAGAAACTTTTGGAGCTCAGTTTTTGATACATGAAGTTTGAGAAACCGATTAGAAACCCAGTAGAGATGCTAAGTAGCAGACAGCATGAGTGGACTTCCCAGCACGAACACTGAAGAGTGAAAGCAGTCCTCTCCATCCACGTAATGCAGCTCTGTGTGGCCCTTAAGGCGACTGAGGTCCATCTTATGGACTGACACAGAAAGGTGTCCAAGATCTATTATTGCATGAAAAGATGCATAATTTTCTGGAAGAATTATCTATTGCTAATAACTTAAAAACCTCTAGGGATAGGATATATACTTCTGTGATGGTTAATTTTGTGTGTCAACCTGACGAGGCCATGGTACCCAGATGTTAGGTCAAACACTGAGATGTATCATCGAAGATATTTTTAGATGAGACGAACACTGAAATCAGTAGACTTAGAGTATAGCAGATCACCCTCCACAGTGGGTGGGCCTCATCCAACCCGTTAAAGGCCTTAAGAGAAAAAGACAGACCTCCCCAAGCAAGGAGGGCTTCAGCCACTGGACTGTCTTTGGACTTGAACTGCAATGCTCCCCTGGGTCTCCAGCCTGCTCATCTACCCTGCAGATTTTAGTCTTGCCAAGACTCCACAATTGCTTGAGCCAATTCCTTAGATCTATCTTTCTCTTTCTCTCTACACATACGCACACATCTTGTTGATTCCGTTTCTCTGGAGAATCTTGACTAATGCAACATCTTATGACATACATTTGAATTGTATTTCAAATGTTTTACAATAAGCATGTATTACCTTACTAATCAGAAAAACAAGAATAATCACAAAACTTAGTTCCAATACTTAAAATTTAGGTTACATTGACCAAGTACCTATACATATACTTTATATACATAAATTATATATACATCTCTATAACCGATAAAGCATTCAGTAAACACACGTTTTATTAACATCCTTCCTATCTCAATGGCTGCAAAACCCTTTTTCACGCAAGCTCTCTCGCCTGAAATACCTCTTGATATTCTTGCAGAATACCTCTGATATTCTTAATAAACTCCAGAGTTATCTGAAATGCCCAATATGAATCCATATCCTGAATGAGGTACCCAAAGGACATGAACAGACATTTCACAGATTAGAAATGATATCTGGTGAATGAATACATGGAGAAATATTCAAATACAATAGCAATAAACAGAAAAATGAAAATTAAAATAAGGTACTTTTTTTTTTTTTTTGAGACGGGGTCTCGCTCTGTCACACAGGCTAGAGGGCAGTGGCACAATCTTGGCTCACTGCAACCTCCGCCTCCTCAGTTCAGGTGATTCTCCTGCCTCAGCCTCCCTCAGCCTCCTGAGTAGCTGGGATTATAGGCGCCCACCACCACGCTCGGCTAATTTTTGTATTTTTAGCAGAGACAGGGTTTCACCATGTTGGTCAGGCTGGTCTCAAACTCCTGACCTTGGAATCCGCCTGCCTCAGCCTCCCAAAGTGCTGGGATTACAGGCGTGAGCTACCGCACCAAGCCAAATAAGGTACCTTTTTAAACAAATTAGTTTGAAAATTATAGCAGCTAATACTAATTATAAACTTATAAGTAAAATAGTAATAATAAATTGAAACTCTTCAGCAGATCAAGTTTACTAATCTTGAAAATTACACCTCACACTAGGTGACAATGCAAAGTTGTGTTCTAATATATGATGGGTGGTGTTCTGAAGAGACATAAAATAATGGGCAACATGTGCAATAAGCCATAAAACTATTTATGACTTGGATTCTATTTGGGAGAAAATATATCATACATGTTTAAAAATATCTTATCCACATTTGAAAATAATTCCAGGCCGGACATGGCTCACACATGTAATCCCGCACTTTGGGAAGCCCAGGTGGATGGATCACTTGAGGCCAGGAGTTTGAGGCCAGCCTGGCCAACATGGTGAAACCTCATCTTTAGAAAAAAACACACAAAAATTAGCCGAGCATGGTGGCAGGCACCTGTAATCCCAGCTATTTGGGTGGCTGAGGCACGAGAATCGCTTGAACCCGGGAGGCAGAGGTTGCAGTGAGCTGAGATTGTGCCCCTATACTCCAGCATGGGCAACACAGTGAGACTCTGTCTCAAAAAAGATAATAATTCCAAACACTAAAATAAAGTTAAATATATGAAGTTGTTCCCTAGAATATCATTTGTAAAGGCAAAAAAGTAGAGGTAATTTAAATATCTAGCAGTAATGAAGCCAAGTTCAAACACATGAGCTACAACTAGTTGAACATTTTTTCTCTGTAAATTAAGAGAATAAAGAATGATTTCATACTTACCACTGTACCAAGAAACTGAATGCTCATGTTTCCACCTGCTTCTCGAGAAAGACACTAAAAAACAAACAAGAGATATAAAATGAACTCATATCCACACAGCTTGTATGTAATGTTCACGATAGCCAAAAAACCCAAATGTCCATCAACTGATGGATGGGTAAACAAAATATAGTATAGCCATACAGTGGAATATTATTTGGCCATAAAAAGGAATGAAGTACTGATACATGCTACAATAGAAGTCGGTCACCAAGGATCATGCATTATATGATTCCACTTAATAAGAGATGTCCAGAATAGTAAAATCCATGGAGATGGAAGGTAGATTGGTAGATGCCTCCAAGAGGAGGGCTGGGAGGACATGGAGATGACTGCTAATTGGTATGGGGTTTCTCAAGGGTATAAACATGGTCTAAAACTGACTGTGGTGGTGGTGGAACACCCCTGTGAATTGACTACAAACCACTAAACTGTAACTTTAAATGGGTGAATTGTATGGTGTGTGAATTATATCTCAATAAAATAGTTATAGAAAATGAATTAGCATTTGTTTAAAACAACAATGCAATTCTATGTCCAGAGAGTAGTGAAAGAAAGAACCTCTTTATTATTCATTTATTTATAAATAAAATTTGTTTACAGCAAATATATCACTTGCATATATCTTGTTTGAATTTTAATTAAAAGTAAATACTATGACTATTAAAATTTTAGTTAAAAGTAAATACTACTGCTACTAAAAATGGGTGACTAAGTAGTACACTGGAAGCTGACTACACTGTGAGATAATTCTCACCTACAAAACTGGTCTGTTGGGCCAGGCGTGGTGGCTCATGCCTGTAATTCCAGCACTCTGGGAGGTTGAGGCAGGCGGATCACGAGGTGAGGAATTCAAGACCAGCCTGGCCAATATGGTGAAAGCCCATCTTTACTAAAAATACAAAAATTAGCCAGGCGTGGTGGTGCACGCCTGTAGTCCCAGCTACTCGGGAGGCCAAGGCAGAAGAATTGCTTGGACCCAGGAGGCAGAGGTGAGGTTGTGGTGGGCCAAGATCCTGCCACTGCACTCCAGCCTGGATGACAGTGAGACTCCGTCTCAAAAAACAAAAACAAAAACAAAAAAAACTTGCTCTACTTAATCCTAACGTATTCCTCAGAATTCTTCCTCTTCTGGCTAATCAGAGAGGGCTCAGTGACTTCAAAGACTACACACACAAATAAAGCAGTTCTAACTAAGCCAGCATCATTTTTTTAAGTTCCCAGATGTAGAGTATTAGTGGCTTTCACTCAACTACATGCCATGAGCATTACGATACAGATGTATCCTAATTTCATTCCTTTCTACAGAAGTGGAGGTTTACCAACTCTGATCTCTATGATCATAGAAGTAATAGAACCCAGAGTGAACCTCTAGAAATCAAGCTGAGTCCTCGGTTCCTTGACGGAGGGAGGTTAGATCAATAAGAAAGACAGTGGTTTAATGCAAAATGTTTTCCCCTACCTGCAAATATTGCCAAGTAAATTGACACAATGGTAATCTAGATAGCATACTTACGGCAGTGTGGTATAGAGTAGAAAAAAAATCAGTATGGGAGCATTTTGACCCATGTCACTTCTTTCTTTTTTTTTTTTTTTTGAGACAGAGTTTCATTCTTGTCACCCAGGCTGGAGCGCAATGGCACCATCTCGGCTCACAGCAACCTCTGCCTCCCAGGTTCAAGTGTTTCTCCTGCCTCAGCTTCCTGAGTAGCTGGGATTACAGGCACCTGCCACCACATCTGCCTAATTTTTGTATTTTTAGTAGAGACAGGGTTTCACCATGTTGGCCAGGCTGGTCTCGAACTCCTGGCCTCAGCTCCCAAAAGTGCTGGGATTACAGGTATGAGCCGCCATGCCCAACCAACCCATTTCACATCTTTTTTTTTGAGACAAAGTTTCACTCTGTTACCCAGGCTGGAGTGCAGTGGCACGATCTCAGCTCACTGCAACCTCTGCCTCCTGGGTTCAAGCGATTCTCTGGCCTCAGCCTCCCAAGTAGCTGGGACTATAGGCATCTCCCACCATGCCCGGCTAATTTTTTGTATTTTTAGTAGAGATGGGGTTTTGCCATGTTGGCCAGGCTGGTCTCGAACTCCTGACCTCATAACCCGCTCCCTCAACCTCCCAAAGCGCTGGGATTACAGGTGTGAGCCACTGCGCCCAGCCAACCCATTTTACTTCTAAGAATTTATCCTGAGGAAAAAATGTAAGGATAGGCAGAAAAATAAAGCTGAACAAATATCACAGTGTAGTTTATAGAACTGAACAATGGCAAGCGATGTAAATGACTGGGAAAGACACTAGCTAAGTAAATTGTGGTATATATCCAGCCTGCCATTTAAAAAGTTTCAAGATATGAAAAACGCTTACAGTATATTTCTAAGGGCAAGAAGAACAAAACAATATGTTCAGAATAAGCCTTGTAAAAAATTATGTTACAGAAAAATTCTAGAATTAGTGCACATAAAACTTATTTCTAGGCAAAAATATTAGTTGACTCTCGTTTTCACTTATCTGTTTTTCCTATTCTTTTATATGCACATGTTGAACTTAATAAAGGCAAAAAAAGACAGAAAACAAAATGGAATAAAATAGACTCCTTTCCTGTGTCTTAGGGAGACTCAGTTAAGAACGGAGGGTTGATTCCTAGGTTTTGACACTGGCATTTCTACGTTGGTCATCCATCTAATCATCCATCTACCTCTCAACTGTGTTGGGCACTGCTGGCTGAATTAAGACCCACCTTCCAAGAGACTAAGGAAAAGACAGCAGAATTATTGGAAAAATAAGTATAATTCAATACGATAAATGCATAGTACAAAATGTACAAAGTATTATGGGATAAGAGGACAGACCGACTAAATGAGCAGAAAGGTTAATAAGGAAGACATTAGATAGGTTAAGACAGACATTAAAGCTGGATATTTAAAAACAAACAGGGGCAGGGTGCGGTGGCTCATGCCTGTAATCCCAGCACTTTGGGAGGCTAAGGTGGGTGGATTATTTGAGGTCAGGAGTTTGAGACCAGCCTGCCCAACACGGTGGCTCTACTAAAAATATAAAAAGTAGCCGGGCGTGGTGGCGGCTGCCTGCAGTCCCAGCTACTCGGGAGCCTGAGGCAGGAGAATCACTTGAACCTGGGAGTTGGAGGTTGCAGTGAGCCGACTGTGCCAAAGCACTCCAGCCTGGGCACCACAGCGTGACTCTGTTTCAAAAAAACAAAGAAAAGAAAAGAAAGAAAAAAAACACGAACAAGATTCAGCCATTATGGAAAACAGTACGGAGGTTTCTCAAAACATTAAAAATAGAACTACCATATGATCCAACAATCCCACTACTGCATATATATTCAAAGGAAAGAAATCAGTTATGTCAAGGAGATATCGGCATCCCCATGTTTATTGCAGCACTATTCATGATGGCCAAGATAGGGAATCAACCTAAGCGTCCATCCATGGACCAACGGATACAGAGAATGTGGTATATATGCACAATGGAATATTATTTAGACTTAAAAAAGAAAATCCTACCATTTGCAACAACATGGATGAACCCGGAAGACATTACATTAAGTAAAATAAGCCAGGTACATACAGAAAGAGATACCATATGACCTCACTTACATGAAGAATCTGAAGACGTCAAAGTCATAGAGTAGAAAATAGAATGGTGGTTGGGGAGGGGGGGTTGAGGAAATATTAATCAAAACCCACAAAACTTCAGTTATAAAGGAGAAATAGGTACAAGAAAGCTATTCTACAATATAGTAACTACAGTTAATGACAACATATTATTAATATATTCTTGAAATTTTCTGAGTATATTTAAGTGTACCTCACATACAGAATAAGTATATGAGGTAATACATATATGTTAATTAGCTCAATGTAGCCATTCCACAGTGTATCCACTGTTTGAAGTGTGTACTTCAAAACATGTTGTACATGTGGGAAAGTTTGAAAGTGTATCTCCTCCAAACCTCATGTTGAAATGTGATCCCCAGTGTTGGAGGTGGGGCGTAATGGGGGTGTGTGGATCATTGGGAAGGATCCCTCATGAATAGATTAATGCCCTCTTTGAGGGCGAGTTCAAGCTCTTAGTTCCTGAGAAAGCTGGTTGTTAAAAAGAGCCTGGCACCTCCCTCCCTTCTCTCTCACTCTGTGACTTCCACACACACCAGCTCCCCTTTGCCTTCTACCATGAATAAAAGCAGCCTGAGGTCCTCATCAGATGCCTAATCCTCAACTTTTCCAGACATCAGAATCACGAGCCAAATAAACTTTTTCTCTTTATAAATTATCCAGTCTCGGGTATTCCTTTGTAGCAACACAAAAGACACTACTAAGACAGGATGACAAATATATGCAACTTTAATTTATCAACTAAAAACCAAATTACAAATTTTAAAAATGAGCAGGAATTTTCCAAAAGAAAACTGAAAAACAGCTGGGAATGGTGGCTCACACCTATAATCCCAGCACTTTGGGAGACCGAGGCAGGCAGATTGCTTGAGGTCAGAAGTTCAAAACCACCGGGTGCAGTGGCTCATGCCTGTAATCCCAGCACTTTGGGAGGCCAAGGTGGGCAGATCACCAGGTCAGGAGATCGAGACCATCCTGGCTAACGTGGTGAAACCCCATCTCTACTAAAAATACAAAAATTAGCTGGGCATGGTGGCGGGCACCTGTAGTCCCAGCTACTCGGGAGGCTGAGGCAGGAGAATGGCGTGAACCCGGGAGGCGGAGCTTGCAGTGAGCTGAGATCGCATCACTGCACTCCAGCCTGGGTGACAGGGCGAGACTCCGTCTCAAAAAAAAAAAAAAAAAAGGTTGTTCAAAACCAGCCTGGCCAACATGGTGAAATCCTGTCTCTTCTAAAAATACAAAAATTAGCCGGGCGTGGTGGTGGCACCTGTAATCCGAGCTACTCAAGAGGCTGAGGCAGGAGAATCGCTTGAACCCGGGAGGTGGAGGTTGCAGTGAGCCAAGATTGCACCACCACTGCACTCCAGCCTGGGAGACAGAGCGAGACACCGTCTCAAAAAAAAAAAAAAAAAAAATTGTGGGCTGATGAGACAGTTAACAAAAATTTCAGATTAAGGGATGGCACGATGGCATGGCAAGTTTAGGGAATGTTAAGCAGTTCAGCGTGGCCAGAAATAGGGTTGGATGAAGGTGGAAGTGGCAAGAAAGGAAACCAGGAAGGAATTATAAACCCAGGTCAGATCTTGTACAAAGAGAGCTCATACCTGACAAAGTTCTTACACTTAAGAACTGGAGTGTGACATGCTCATGTTTCAGAAAGACAGTGGTCTGAGGTCATGCTGAAGATACATAGAATGAGGAAGGACAAGGCTAGGAGGCCGAGTAAAACACCACTACAATCATTCAGTTAGGAGCCTGATGTGCTAAGCAGCCACAACAGAAGAACTAAGTCTGATTCAGACCTAGGACCTTAGGATGTGGAGAGCAAACAGACCTGAAAGACGATCTCAATTTTGCTCTACAGATGAGGAATCTAAGGCACAGGAATACAAAAAGTAATTTGGCTACCTGCAACTCTGCACAAAAAATTTTAATCTTGGTCCTGAGATTAAAAAAAAAAAATCACAATAACCCACTGAACTGCTGCGTGGCAAGAAAGTCTGTGCATTCAGCTTCATACGACAAAAACTGCAAAAGCAGCTATACATGGCAGACAAAAATGAATGAATGTGGCTATGTTCTAGTTAACTGCTTATCATCAATAAGATCTGAATGTGACATCATACTTCTCATGGGTCATGAAACATTATTGATTTTTTTTTTTTGACAGTGTCTCATGCTGTCACCCAGGCTGGAGTGCAGTGGCATGGTCACAGCTCTCCACAGCAACTGCCTGGACTCCAGCGATTCTCCCACCTCAACCTCCCAAGCAGCTGGACCCACAGGCATGCACCACTGTACCCAGCCAATTTTTAAAAAAATTATTTGTAGAGACAAGGTCTCACTATGTTGCCCAGGCTGGATGAAACATTCTTCTTTAATTTTTCCCCCCAACTATTTAAAAATGTAATAACCACTCAAGTTGTGAGCCCCATAGAAACAGGCGGTGCCTCCCGGTCTAAGCCACCAGTACCTCTCACCTGAGGTCTGCAATGGTCAAATCAATGATTTCTCTGTCTCTACCCCAAGGCCTGCAATGATTTTAAAAATCACATCACATCACTCTCCTACCCAAACCCTCCAAACGCTCCACAACATGAATAGAAAGAAACAACACAAAACAAAACAGTTCTTTGGCCCCTAGATGATCTGGTTCTGTCTTCCTCGTTCCACTCTCCCCAACTGGCCTTCACACAAAACAAGCTTGTCCCGTTTCAGAGCCTCTGCTTTGCCCCTTCTGCTACCTGGGACTTCCTTCCCCCAGACTTCTGCACGTTTGCCCCCTCCTCTTCGTAGGTCTCGGCTCAGTGTTAGCTATTCAGAGAGGACTTCCTAGCCATCCTTGCTAAAGCTGCCTTCTCTAGTGACTTTCTATCAATTTCATAGTCTTCATCCAACTTCTTAGTACTAAAATCACCTTATTTAGGTATTTACATGTTTAGTATCTACTTCCCCCTGCTGGAAGGTAAGTCTTGTTCCTTGTTCTATCTGCAGAGTCTAGAACACTGCCTAGGCCATACTGGGCGTTCCCTTCTATGTAGGAGACACTAAAACAATATTATCATTCCTTTGGCTGACACTACAAAGGTTAGATTCATTCCCAGGCAAATAGAAGTAATTTTGCATTATGTAAAATGGAAACAAATTTTCACATTAAAAACAAACTGTATCAATGAATGTGTGACCATAGGTATAAGTACCAATAAGCTTCCTTAACATTGCATTCAATTTAAAGCAGGTCACAATTACATATATAATGACTGTCACCTTTTTTTCGCCACACTCCCACAGTTTGTAAAGGAAGGAAGGAAGGAAGGACAGGCCAGGCGTGGTGGCTCACGCCTGTAATCCCAACACTTTGGGAGGTCAAGGAAGGCGGATCACTTGAGCCCAGGAGTTTGAGACCAGCCTGGCCAACATGGTGAAATCCTGCCTCTACTAAAAATACAAAAATTGGCCGGGCATGGTGGCACGTGCCTGTAATCCCAGCCACTCAGGAGGCTAAGGCAGGAGAATCGCTTAAACCTGGGAGGCGGAGGTTGCAGTGAGCTGAGATCATGCCATTGCACTACAGCCTGAGTGACAGAGTGAGACTCTGTCTCAAAAAAAAAAAAGAAAAAAGGAAAAAGAAAAGATTGATGTAAAGAAAAACAGAAATAAAATTTCACTCAAAACTGGAATTTATTTCAATCTTCCCTAACAGTAAGATATACTTTTCCTAGAGCCTAGGATTAAGATAATTCAGTTTTAGAATCCACAAAAAAACAAAGTATTCAATGCCTATCATGAGTCTAATGCATGCCAAAACAAATATGAACTGACCACTTGATATGCTAATAGCAAAATTCTTCATAAAAATTAAGATTGTATTTGATGAAACATATCCATGCTTATTAAAATATTTTCTCCAAATATTTCATCCCTTTTCCTATTTTAAATGGCACTCCAAAGCCAGATAACAATGTTCTCCTTTTCTTATTTTGATATTCTGCTCCAATGTTTACAAAATATATTCCTTTTTATTTCTTTAAAAAATACTTTAGAAGATTTTAACAAAATGACTTCAACATTTGTTAGAATCAAATTCATACAAAATTAGCAAAGTTATTCACACAAAGGCAAAAACATTTGCAAAACAATAAATCAAATGTTCCAAAAATACCTTCCTAGGATAATAAAACCAGAGGTAATTTCACCTTTAAAAATAATGTCACTGAACAGTAAGAGGAAGAAATAGTAATAGTTTTCTTTTTCCCCTCACTGATTTCCAACTTGATAATATGTTTTAAAGGCCATTACTGTGGGATTTGTCTTATCGGTCTGCAGTGCAGCTGTTTGTATTATTTTCCACATTTACTACAATCAGTGTTTATACTACTCAAAATTCTCTTCCTCAGGCAGCAACGAAAATATAATTTTCTAGTTAACAGAAGAGGAGAAAAGCTTGTATGTGTGGGGGTGTGGGAAGGGGAAGTTCAGAAAGACATTTTCCCATTCGGTTAAATTTTAAAAGCAACTCCAAATTAACTGCTAAGCTTCTAGGACTACATTACAAAAGCAGGTAGCCTTGCCTCAAAATTAATACTTTATACCATAGCTGTAAATACATCCCAGCTGTTAAACTGCCTTGAAATATTTTAAAGCAGAGTCAACAGAGTTATTTCTGTTCTACTGGTGAGCTTGTTTCTAAGATGTGTAGCTGTATTGATATGTCAGGAATGTAAAAAGGATATGGTTAATAATTACTCTTTCATTTCCTACTTCATTCGAAAAAAAAAAACCAACCTCTACTTATTCTGTTATATATTTATATATCCTATATATCCTGAGAGTGTCATGTCACATGCAATGATTCTAGAGAAATCACATGTGTAAAGTACAAAATAATAATGGCTTCAAACAGATGGGGGTGGGGGGAACATTTTTAAAACCTATAAAACACTTTAGGACTGAAAACATAAGACAATTACTTCCCAATTCATTTGTGTACCAGCAAAGTACAGGCAAAAATGTATGCCGCTTTATTTTTCTAATTAAAATATGAATTTTACTATCTATGAACAGTTATTAGGATTAAAACTAAAGTTTATTCTTGGAGGGTGTGGGAGCTATTTTAATCTAAAAAAACTGAAAAGAAAATAACATTTTTAACTTCCTCTCAAGTAGGTATGAAAATCAACAATTTATTTTCTTCAAAACTGAAATTTAAGGTTACAATTTTAAAATTGATTCAAATTCTGTGTGGACAAGCATTTGTATATATACTACAGACAGTTTCACGATCTGCAAACAGAATAACATCTCGTCCATCATATTCATGTGCTTGTGTAATATTTTATATTACATAGGCCCACTGGGCATTTTAAGTTATCACGTTTTATATATATATATATATATATATATATATATAAAATTTAATACTCTAGTCATTTCACAACTAACCCATTTAATCTGGTATTCTTCAGTAAATAACATGAGATTCATGTGACACTATTCCAAATTTGTCTGCTTTAACATAGAAAATTAGTTCCACTTAGCTGAATATCAAAGACCTATTCAATATAGAATGCAGTGGTGCTACAATCAGCTCTGCACTGTTATTTATAATAAATTTATCTTCTCTTGAAAATATTTGAGCAAGAATATGAGAAATAGAAAGAAAAAAGTCTTCAAAGGTACAGCATGAATAGCTTCACATCACACAAATGCAGAAATTGTTAGACCTTAGCAGGATCTCAAGATATTTTCAAAAGTATTTAGCTACTCCTCAGGCCTGAAGGCAACCTGCTGTGAGCAGGTGGATAGAAGAAATCACGCCATACAAAGAAACAGGCCAACAGCAGTTAGTCGGCTCTGCTTGCAAATGTTCAAACAACGTGACTATGCAAAATGAAAATCTAGCATGTAAAACGCTAACGACAAACAATACATTAAATCCCGGTACACAAATTACACTGTAAGAAATAGAGAACAGCAAAATTGAAGAACTTCTTTCAAGGTCAAAAAAATTACTTCACAGGAATATAGACATAGTAAAAAAATAAAATAAAATAAAAAACTTCTATTCATCCAGCAGGTTCCGCACTACAAAGGTTCTGGGGTTTGTGAGGAAAACAGAGAGTGAGCTCACCATGGCCAGGACACAGCGAATCTTCTGTTTGTTTCATCACTTTAATTATATGCCACAGGCAGGAAATCATTCCACGTTTTAAAAATGGTTGTAATTTTTTAAATCTTCTAATGGGAAATTTAAAAAGTTTGTCAGCTAGATGATAAATTCATCTTCTGTTTAAAAATAAATTCAACTCATCTATTCTGAATTTTAAGAGATAAAAACCAAAACTGTGGTTGACATTAAGGGGGAATACTTTAAAAACCATTATGTAGAGTTTTCTCTATCTGTAAACACTCTCTGGTTTACAAAAAATTTTGCCTGTGAGTGGTCTAACCCAGTAACCACTAGCTACACGTAGCTACTGAGAACTTGAAATATGACTGGTGTGACTGAGGAGTTAAATTTTCAATTGTATTTAATGTTAATTTTAAAACTGAAGCAGTGTAATTTTCTGTTAAACCCAACTCCATTGTTTTGGTAGGACTACATTCCACTCTGACCGTTCCATTGTTTAAGATACTATTGTATTAATGCCAATGTCTATGTTGTTTCTGGTATCACATTAGTAATTTTTAAAAGTCTTTCATGTTGAAATGACAACATTTGGGGTATTATTCTGTGAAAGGGCCATAAATGCAAAGCAGCCCCCAAATGCGGAGGGAGCCAAGAAACCAAAGAATAAGGTAAAGAAACTCAGTTTGTTGGTAAAGGGTGTTTTCTTGGGGGAACTTACAGACAGAAGCGTGATCTCGGATGGCTGCAAGACAGGTATAACCCACACTGTTACTGGCCAGACCCAGAGCTTATATGCCACAGGGAAAGGGTGTACGTGCTCTACAGAGGCAATTAAAGGCATCCTCCAGAACAGGTGAGAATGCTATGTGCGTCACTGCCTATAATTTGTGTGGTAAGATCAAGGCTGCTTTGTTCTTACACTAAAAACAGTAAATGAAATCGGAATCAGGAGGCATTCACAAGACTGGGGCTAATGAGAAATCAACATGGCTTTGCTGGGAGTGGTGGCTCAGGCCTATAATCCCAGCACTTTGGGAAGCAGAGGAGGGATGATCACTGGAGTCCAGGAGTTCTGGGCAACATAGTGTGCCCTCATCTCTACAAAAAATCAACAAAATTAATTGCATGTGGTGGCACAGGCCTGCAGTCCCACCTACTCAGAAGGCAGAGGCAGGAGGATCAGTTGAGTCTGGGAGGTTGAGGCTGCAGTGAGCCATACTGCACCACTGCACTCCAGCCTGGGTAACAGAGCAAGACCCTATCATTTTTAAAAAAGTAAAATAAAAAATAAATTAAATTAAAACAACAAGGTTTGCCTTCAAGAAAAAAAAAAACAACATGGTGCATTAGCAATTAAGATGGAATCACTTGTGTCTCCACAGGTACACTGGTTTAAATAAAATGTATTAGTAAAATTAATTCCACTTGTTTCATCTCTTTTAATATGACTACTAAGAAATTTTAAATGACAGTTGGGAACGATGGCTCACACCTGTAATTGCAGCACTTTGGGAGGCTGAGGCGGGCAGATAACTTGAAGTCAGGAGTTCAAGACCAGCCTGGCCAACATGGTAAAATCCCCTCTCTACTAAAAATACGAAAAATTAGCTGGGCATGGTGGCAGGTGCCTGTAGTCCCAGCTACTTGGGAGGCTGGGGCAGAAGAATTGCTTGAGTCTGGGAGGCGGAGGTTGCAGTGAACTGAGATTGTGCCACTGAACTCCAGTCTGGGCAACGGACTCCATCTCAAACACAAAACAAAACAAAAAGCTAATTAATTAAAACAAAAAAATTTTAAATATGGCTTGGGTTAGGCTTCTATTAGATAAGGCTATTTAATAAACGTCATTACCAACTGACTACTTCTGCAATGAAAACAGAAACACTGGTTAAAAAAAAAAACAAAAAAAACAAAAAAAATATAGTTATTTCATTTTCCTTAAATGATGATATTTGAAGAAAAGTTGGCTAAATTATTAGAGAAATTAATAGAAAAAGACTTTTTAAAATTCTGAAGAGAACTTTTAATTATTTTCAAGAGTTCTCAATGTTTATGCCCCTGGTTCTTCATCATTTCAAAATATGTGATTTCCTCCTCCCTTAGGTAATATATCACTAGCTCCATATTCAAAGTTATCCACAATGATTAGACTTTTTCCGAGAATATGATTTTCTTGAAGTCAGAAAGGCAGCGTACTTAAAGCAGGTGTGGGTGGTTCTGTGGGAGTAAGAGCTGATATGACCTCACCCAGCAACGCACAGTGAGAAAGCCTAGGGCATGCACAAGCCTTTGAGAAAGAGAAAACCAGGAATAGCAGGAGGCAGACCCTTTCCTACACCTATTGATACTATCACTAGCTATCTACACTTGTCAATAGGTGATACTGTGGGCCTAAAACAGCCGAGGTGCTACCCAGAGCAAACAGAGGCCAACAGGAAAGAACCATGCTTGGTGAGCAAAGCGCCTCTGTGGGCAAGTCCTTGGGAGCCCTCTTGTTTCTTTTTGCTCTCACAGAAACCATGGTTATTCTGTATCAAGAGAGGTCCACCAGCCACACTAATGGAGTATGGATTTCACAAATGTTGGGAGGTCAGGAACTAAAAAGAATCAGCAAAACATTCTATAATGTAAGATGACTGTCCACATACCCATTCACCCACCCACACCTATTCATCCAATTATTGAGCATTTATACACGCCGAGAAGTCAGCAGGGCAGTGGGAATTGAAAGTCAAATCCAAAAGGAAACAGGTGATTTAGATCAATTAAAAGAGGTTAATAACCTATGAAATTTATTATTCCAATAATAGCATTGAGGCAGGAGAATAGGGTCTGGAGGCAGGGAACCTAAGGCTGTTTCACGCCAACTTCCTAGAACTAAATTGAAAGGAAAATCCTAGCTTTCCACACCTAAGTAATAAAAGGACCAGAGGCTACTCCCTTTGCAAACCACCCACCTTTTCTGTGTGGCAGATGGGAAATCGGACAGTCAATTTCCCATCCAATAACAAATCAGAAAATCAGACTGACTGTGGGTCCAGTCTTTGCAACTTTGTAACATCACTCCAGTCTCTGAATGGTTGCTGTCCAAAACCAATCAGACTGATTGCCAGCCAAGTCTTCGTTAGCATAAGAGTATAACTTTGCAACATGTTTGCACAGGAGTGTGACCTTTGTAACTTCACTTCAGCCTCTGGTTGGCTGCTTTCTGCAACCTTATAGGCTGCAACTTCATTTACATGAGGTGAGTATAAAGTAATCAATGGAAAACTTCTAGCGGGTATTTGGAACCAAGAAGATTCTGTATCTGGGCCCTTGAGCCGCTGCTCAGGCTCGCTCCCACACTGTGGAGTACAGTTTCATTTTCTTTCTCTCTCTCTCTTTTTTTTTTTTTATTTGAGACAGAGTTTCGCTCTTGTTGCCTAAGCTGGAGTGCAATGGCTCGATCTCGGCTCACTGCAACCTCCACCTCCTGGGTTCAAGCAATTCTCCTGTCTTTGCCTCCCAAGTAGATGGGATTACAGGCATGCACCACCACACTAGGCTAATTTTGTATTTTTAGTAGAGACGGGGTTTCACGATGTTGGCCAGACTGGTTTCAAACTCCTGACCTCAGGTGATCCACCTGCCTCGGCCTTCCAAAGTGCTGGGATTACAGGCATGAGCCACCACACCTGGCCGCCTATACTTTTGTTTTCAATAAATCCCTGTTTTTGTTCTGTTGTTGCTTCATTGTTTGCTTTGCTGGACATGTTGTCCAATTCTTTGTTCAAAACGCCAAGAACCTGGATAACTTGCAATCACGACCCTCTACCAGTGACAGTATACACCAAAATACAACTTACTTTTAAAGGAATTTAATGGGTAATATTAAACTTATGAAGTTTACCAATGAAAACCAGGAACATGAATACACGTGATCGGACTGGATGAATCGGGAGCTAATTCCTGAAGCAAAGGTAAGTTGCCTTCCCAACTACTTACTCATCTAATCAGATAAAGAAGTTAAATGCTCCTTAATATGGTTTGGATGTGTCCGCTCCAAATCTCTTGCTGAAATGTGATTCTCAACATGGCAGGTGGGGCCTGGTGGGAGGTGTTTGCATCACAGAGGTAGATCTTGGTTGTTTAAAAGAGTGGGGCACCTCCCCGTTCTCTCTCACCCTCATTCCTGCTCTTGCCCTGTGATGCTCCTCCTCCTGCTTTGCCTCCACCATGACTGAAAGCTCCCTGAGGCCTCCCTCCCCAGAAGCTGAGCAGATGCTGGCACCACACTTCCTGTACAGCTGGCAGAACCATGAGCCATTTAAACCCGTTTTCTTGATAAATTATGCAGTCTCAGGTTTTTCTTTATAGCAATATAAGAACAGATGAACGCACTACTTTTCATGGAATCACAGGGGTTCAGCAACAAAAAGAAGTAGACGCCAAGTACCTATACATCTTTAAGTCAGATGCTAGCCAAGGCTACCTGGTAGAATGTGCTAGGAAGCTGTGGGACCAGTGACTGTCCATCTCCCACCTTAAAAGAATAAAAGAGGAAAATTAATTTGAGGAGGTCAAATTCTTAAGCTTAGAAT
Source organism: Pan troglodytes (assembly GCF_028858775.2). NCBI lineage: Eukaryota > Metazoa > Chordata > Mammalia > Primates > Hominidae > Pan > Pan troglodytes. The sequence goes on along the minus strand of NC_072412.2, from coordinate 106,044,368 downwards.
TTAAGGCTGAACTCGGCTTAAGCTACGTGAAAGCGACTTCATGAGAATCACTTATTCATGCGAATTCTTAGAGACAGACCAAGAAGAGAAGCTTGTACTTTGTTGGTTTGGTGAGGCAAGGACTTATTACTATTTCTTGTGGCCAGACATGGATTGTGCAGGAGAAAAGCAGGCGGGGTCATTATGAGGGACCACGCCCAGTGAGAACATTCAGAGTCAACACAGTAGTTGCTCAGGAGACCAAAGGCAACTGGAAAAGACAGGAGGCATTAAGTGTTCTGCAGGTGAGAAGTTCCCCCAAATCCACACGAAAGTATCCCAGGGCTACGGCCAACTTTGGACATCTGCCATGCCCCAAGAGAGTGAATGCCAGGTTGCCTCTGCCCCAGAAAACCTGGTTCTTCCTGCCATGCTCTTCTCATCTTTACCCCATACTGCAAATTCTGAGAGACCCAATATAGCAGCTCTGAAGTAGAAAAGGGTATTGTTGAGGCTCAGAAAATGATACCCCAAAGAGAAGGCCTCAGAAGTAACCTCAGAACTAAGGTCTCTGACCTTCTGCCCTCCTGTCTCTCACCCCTCATTCTCTCCTGAGATGAGTCACAGACATCAGAATTCCTCTCCCGCAAAGACAACTATGAAACCAGAAACAGGACTCTAACCCCTCCCTGCCTTTCTAAGAGCTGCTCATAAAGAAATTCTCTGGCCTACCCTTCTCTACAACAGTAGCAGGTCACAAGACCGTCATCCCAGATAGGTCTTGTCCCATACCTGGGAGGAAGAAATAGTACAAGAGAGGCCAGGAAGATCTGAACATAGGCCTTGCTGGGTTCCTCTCAGGCTACTAGCATTCACTTACATTCTTTGTCCCATCAGTTTTACACGGCTGCCCATTCTTCATTAAACCTAAGCATTAAAATGGACAGCTTTCCTTGTATCTTTGGATCTCTGTTCTGAAGACTCTCATGTCACATAAAACTTTGATTAAATAAATCAGTTATACTTTTCTCTTGTTAACCTGTCTTTTGTTATAGGAGTGTCTGCCATGGACACCCTTATGATGGGGAGGAGTGGGATCACACCCTTTTGCCCCTACAATATAAAGCAAGCAAGAAGAAAGCAACATTCTCCTCTGCACTAGTAAAGGTTTCTCAGTGTGAGGTCAAACTGAGTTTAGAGAGGAGAGGTTTTACCAGTTTTGATATACAATGAACTAGACTTTGAAACACACCCTCCTCTCCCAAATGCAGTATGGCTTGTTTATTACCTGGTAGCAACATTACAGACTGTTAGAATGGTATGTGGTTTTATATATGGGAAGGAAAGAAGCTGAGATAAAGGGTTTAAAAAAAAACAGCTCTAAGAAACTTGCTTCTACGTGGACGGAAAAAAGTGCCACTTGTGCAGTGAACTGGTTACAGAGTAATACCAATATAGGAAGGACACATCCTAGAAGTATTCGGAATGCTTTTTCTTCAGTTACTATCTAGATAAGTCCTGCTCCACAATGAGATACCACCTCACCCCCAATAGGATGGCTATTATTAAAAAACAAAACAAAACAGAAAATAACAAGTGTTAACAAAGATGGCACGAAACTGAAATTATTGTGCACTGCTAATGGGAATGTAAAATGGTGCAGCAACTATGGAGGTTCCTCAAAAAATTAAACATACAATTACCACGTGATCCAGCAATTCCACTTCTGGGCATATGCCCAAAAGAATGGGGTACTCAGATATTTGTACACCCATGCTCATGGAAGCATAATTCACAGCAGCCAAAAGGTAGAAACAACCCAAATGTCCATTGACAGAGGAATGGATAAACAACATGTAGTATATTCACACAATGGAATATGATTCAGCCATAAAAAGGAAAGACATCCTGTCACATGCTATAACCTGGATGAACCTTGAAGACAGTATGCTAAGTGAAATGAGCCAGTCACAAAAGACAAATACTATACGATTTCATTTATAGGCGGTACCCATACCCACAGTACTCAAATCCATAGAAACAGAAAGTGGTTTCTATGCATGGAAACATAGGTTTCTCTCAAACTCAACCCCCTTTTTCTCTACACTGCTTGCACCCTAGTGGAGGATGAAGGCAGTAATAGGACTGTCTTCTACATGAACTCCATCTCCACTTCACCCTTCAATCCCTTAACCCCTCCTCTATGATGAGGACACATTAATATTCTACAATGGCATTTTGATGGACGTTACTGTACTCTGCAAAAAGTTGTAATATCTCCACTGCTGACTGAAAAGCATAGATTCTTCAGGCTCTCATTCACTATCTGGTCCTCCAGCCTAATTTTCCATGTTTAGCTCTCATTACTTCCCTAAATGAATACTTCCCAATTTGCCTGTTGATTCACAAACATGTTTTTCTAAGGTGTATCTCGAATATCATCTGATGCCCTTGGCTAAGGGTTTCCGAAAGATTAACAAAAAATGAAAGAGTGCAACTGACTGGGAGCTCACAGAAGCAAATATACTGAGGATCGTATTAAGCGAAAAATCATCTTTTTATTTACAATTAATTGAGAATCACAGAAACCGCTTTTAAAGAATTTCGGGGTTGGAAAGGCGAGGTGGTGGCAAGGTAGTAAGGGAAGAGAAGCACGACTATCATTAAATTGTGCTGGCATAACGAGTTATCTGTTTGTTTGTTTATTTATGTATTTATTTATTTATTTTTGAGATGGAGTCTTGCTTTGTCGCCCAGGCTGGAGTGCAGGGGTCGAGCCTCTTGAGCAGCTGGGACTGCAGGTGTGCACCACCATCCCCGGTTAATATTTTGTATTTTCAGTAAAGACAGGGTTTCACCATGTTGGCCAGACTGGTCTGGTATCAAACGCCTTACCTCAGGTGATCCACCCACCTCGGCCTCCCAAAGTGCTGGGATTACAGGCTTAAGCCACCACACCTGGCCTGGTATCTGTATTTTATTTTATTTATTATTATTATTTTTTTTGAGATGGAGTCTCACTCTGTCACCCAGGCTGGAGTGCAGTGGCACGATCTCGGCTCACTGCAAGCTCTGCCTCCTGGGTTCACACCATTCTCCTGCCTCAGCCTCCCAAGTAGCTGGGACTACAGGCGCCTGCCACCACGCCCAGCTAACTTTTTGTATTTTTTAGTGGAGATGGGGTTTCACTGTGTTAGCCAGGATGGTCTCGATCTCCTGACCTCGTGATCCACCCACCTCGGCCTCTCAAAGTGCTGGGATTACAGGCGTGAGCCACTCATACCATGTACAAAAATCAATCCCATGAGGATTAAGTAGTTAACTTAGAAAAGCACAATTTAAAAAGGTTTAAAAGAAAATATAGGTATCTTTGTGAGCTTAGGAGTAGAACAGGATTATCTACACAAACGCAAAACACACAAACCATAAAGGAAAATATTGAAAATTCTGACATTAAATCTTGCCTTAAAACTTCACTTGGATAACTTAAAACAATAAAAACAGAAGCTACTTTATCAACACATATGACAAAAAGGAGCCGTAACACAGGAAGAACTTTTATGAGTCAATAAGAAAAAGATAATCCAATTTAAAAAGTGGGCAAAAGTCATGAGCAGATATTTTACAGAAGAGAAAACAAGAGAGCCAATAAATATATATTTTCAATGTTCATTGTCATACTAATCAGGGAAGTATACATTAAAACTATAATGAGATGCCATCTAAACCCACCAGACAGGAAAAACCTAAGTAGTCTGGGAAGGCCAAGGGTTCACCAGGATGTGAAAAAAAATGTTAAGGGCACAGATTCCTTGGTTCAAATTCTGGCACTCCCATTTACTACCAGATGGGAAAGCAATTTAGCCTCTACAAGCTTCTGTTTTCCCAAATACAAAATGAGGGATAACACTAGTACATACTTTATTGGGTTTTGGGGGGTATTCATACATACAAAGTGCTTAGAACAGTCAGTGCCGGGCATAGTTAAGTACAGAATAAGGTTAGCTCATTGTTCTCATTGTGACTATCATCTTCACTACTGAGGGGCACATAAGCTGGTACAGCCACACAGGGAAACCCACCTGGCCTTGCCATGCAGGAATGAGAAAGCACAGGCCCCACAGCATGGCTGTTATACCGGCACATGACCTGCAGAACCTCCTATGTCAAGAGGAAACAGGAAGTAGGGTGTTCATATAAGCATCACTGTGACAACAAAATAAGGAAAATAACACAGATGTCTATTTAGAGGAGAATAAATAATTGGTGGTAATATTAATATGATGTATGGAAGTAGATAAACTGCAGCTATAGGCAGCAACATGGGCCAGGCTCACAAACATCATGCTGGTGGGGAGAAGACAACTCCTGGAGGAACACAGAGAGGATGGGGGCAATTACAAGGTTCAAAAACAAGAGCAGCTCAACAAGATACTGCTCACAGTGTTGGTGTATTCGTAAATATCCCTAAAGAAAAGCAAGGTAGTGATCAATTTAAAACTCATAATGGTGTTCTTCAGGGACACTGGAAAGGAGGATTTAATCAAGGAAGAATGATACAAATAGCACTGATAATGTTTTGGTTTTTTGTTTGTTTGTTTCTTTTTGAGACGGAGTTTCACTCTTGTTGCCCAGGCTGGAGTGCAATGGCGCGATCTCGGCTCACCACAACCCGGGTTCAAGGGATTCTCCCGCCTCAGCCTCCTGAGTAGCTGGGATTACAGGCATGCGCCACCATGCCTGGCTAATTTTGTATTTTTAGTAGAGAAGGGGTTTCTCCACGTTGGTCAGGCTGGTCTCGAACTCCGAACCTCAGGTGATCTGCCTGCTTTGGCCTCCCAAAGGCTAGGATTACAGGCGTGAGCCACAGTGACCAGCCTGTTTTCTTTTTTTTAATCTAGATAGTGGGTAAACAGGTTTTCATTGGGTCATTCTTTAGCTTTTATATAGATATAATAGATATTTTTGGCTGGGTGTGATGGCTCACACCTGTAATCCCAGCACTTTAGGAGGCTGAGGCAGGTGGATGACCTGAGGTCAGGAGTTCGAGACCAGCCTGGCCAACATGGCGAAACCTCATCTCTACTAAAAATAAAAAAATTAGCGAGGCATGGTAGTGCGTGTCTGTAATCCCAGCTACTCCAGAGGCTGAGGCAAGAGAATCGTTTGAACCCGAAAGACAGAGGTTGCAGTGAGCCAAGATCGCACCACTGCACACCAGCCTGGGCAATAGAGGGAGGCTGTGTCTCAAAATAATAATAATACATATTATTTTATATTAAATGAGGTTTAATAATAAAATTTAATGATACAAGTTAATGATAAATAGTAATATTTAATACTATTTAAGAATATAAAGTTTATATGTATGCTCAAAAATCCAGAGAAAAAAGAATTGTAGTTATTACTTTAAAGTACCTACAGTAATCAATTTCAAGTGATTACTGTAAAATCACTTGAAAAATGCCTTTGGTAATATTCATCCCTTATTTCTCAGAATAAACAATTGCAAAGAGATACACAAACACTTAAAATTGCATTTCGTAGCTATCTGCTTGGAGGTGTTAAGCTGGAACTCTTGGAGCAATGCAGCCCAGGAAGCAAGCGGAGAGAGAAAAGGGGGAGTCAGGAATAGAATTTGGAGGTTTGCCCATGCTAACGGTGGTCAGAAGAGAAATCAGCAGATGACTGTAAAGCCACCAGTTCTTTCCCCTGTCACGCTTGCAGATCCCTTCTGCACACAGTGCCCTCATCCCCACAGCTGCTGAGACTTCTCACCTCCGAATCCCTAACATCTGCTGACTTCTCTCTTTGCCTCCAATCTTCACCTCATGCTTCTTCAAGCCACTCTCCACAAAGCAGCCAAAAACCAAAAAAACCTCGTAAGCTACAATTCTGTTCAATCATCACTTCCTTACTGAAAGCTCTTCCACGGGTCCCTACTGACCTAGGGATAAAGTAGAGCCTCTCCTATGTCCTTAATAAGGCTCGTGTGACTCGGTTCCTACCCACCTTGCTGGGGCACACCACTCCTCAGCTCATTCTCTGACTACAAAGGTTTAAAGCAGAGGGTGTCCAAATGTGGCCCAGACCAGCAGCATTACCTGGCGGCTTGCCAGAAATGCAGACCTAGCCCAGACCTGCTAAATCAGAGTAAGCTATGGGTGGGTCCAACAACTTGAGTTTCCACAAGGCTGCTAGTTGATTCTGAAGCATATTAAAGTTTAAGCATCTCTGGTTTAAAGCGTGAATGACAGGTAATTATAATTTGAAGAAGAATGTGATAGGAAAAATCTCAAAGTACTATAGCATAGTGGGGGAAAGCACACATGACTGCTACGGACAAAGTTTTTGCTCTGCTTCTTCCTAGCTTTGTGATGCCCAGGAAGTTACATAGCTTGCCTCAGCATCCTGCAATGCTTGATGGCAAGAATCCCACCTACAGCAAGACTGCTCGGATTTAAATCATGGATCTAGGCTGAGGGTGTGTGGGGGGGGTGGGGGTGGGCGTGGGGGGGTAGGGGGGGTCAGGGAGGAGGCGGGGTTGCTTGAGCCCAGGAGTTCCAAACCAGCCTGGGCAACATAGTGAGGCCTCATCTCTACAAAATAAACAAAATTAGCTGGGTGTGGTGGCAGGCACACCTGTAGTCCCAGCTACCTGGGGGGCTGAGGTGGGAGGATCGCTGGAGCCTGGGAGGTCAAAGCTGCGGTGAGCCCAGATTGTGCCACTGCACTCTAGCCTAGGTGACAGAGCGAGATCCTGTCTCATTTAAAAAGAAAAAAAAAATCATGGCTTTACCTCTTACTAGCTGGTGACCTTGAGTAAGTCACTTACTTTTCTCTGAGCCTCAGTTGTCTCATTTATAAAACTATAAATAGCACCTACTTCATACAATTGTGAAGATCAAAGAAGTTCATATCTGTACTATGCTTAAAACTACACCTGATAACACAGTAAGCACTGTGTGTTATTTATTATTACTACAATTGTTATTATCTTCATAGGGGCCACATTACATTTTTGGAAAGAGTCGATATAATGCTAATGCCTACAGAAAGTAAATAAAATCCATCCCCTTTCACAAGGAAAAACTCTCCTTACCTTTTTTTTTTTTTAGGTAAACGACTGTTTTTCCTAGTACACCATTTACCTCTCTGAGTTTATTTCCTTCCAATTAGAGAGTACTTAACTTGATGCAACGACCTCTTCCTAAGAGTTAAGGGATCTCTCTTTAAGGGGTCACTTATTTCAGACACATTAATTCTTTTAGTAGCAAAGTACTTACAGGATTAAAAAGGGATTTACCGAACATGATCCCTACACTAGGGAAAATATTTTTGATTATTCTACGTATGTATCCATATTAATCTAGCTATAAATTCTACATGTAAAAGTGCCATCAAGACAACTATCTGCACACTCACTGAAAAGGATGATGAAAGTAACACAATACAAAAAATTTGCATAATAGGAGTTTGTACCTCTTTCTTCTGACTACTGAGAGTTAACACTATGTCCCTCTGACAAACACTTGAGCCATAACATATTCGATGCACTGTACAGTCTATCGAACATAAACCAGTATAACAAAACCACAGTTTTTTGTTTGTTTGTTTTGTTTGTTTGTTTTGGAGACAGAGTCTTGTTCTGTTGCCCAGGCTGCAGTGCAATGGCGTGATCCTGGCTCACTGCAACCTCTGCTTCCCAGATTCAAGTGATTCTCCTGCCCTGGCCTCCCAGGTAGCTAGGAATACAGGCGCCCGCCACCACACCCGGCTAATTTTTGTATTTGTAGTGGAGACAGGGTTTCACCGTCTTTGGCCAGGCTGGTCTGGAACGCTTCACCTCAGGTGATCCGCCTGCCTTGGCCTCCCAAAGTGCTGGGATTACAGGCGTGAGCCACCGTGCCCAGACACCACAGTTTTTAAAGACATAATAATACATGGATCTAAGTAATGTGAAATTATGTAGTGATTTTTTTTTCAAGAGTCTTAAAATATTTCAACTCATAATTTATACTGATATAATATTATATAAAGTTATATAATATGAGTTAAGTTATAAAATATGAGAAAAGACAGGAGTTAGAAAATTTAAAAAATGAGAAAAAATATACTGGGACAAGTCACAAAACCAAAGTCAAAATATAGGGCTCATTACCAAGAGTTCAAGGTTACTTGGAACCATAGAGATAATATATCAATTGAAACTGACTTAGAAATCAGTTCAGTCATCACATATTTTTTGTGGATTCTGATGTCCACTATCCCGGTCTCTCATAGAGGTAGATAAGAATCAGGTATGGAGTAAGTAGTCTTAATCTGTGATTATCCTGACTTCTCAAGGTTTTTAAAACCAGTTTCCTGTGTAAAATCAAGTTAAGATGATTTTCATAAAAAAGAACAAAGAATGAGCATTTAATGCTATGGGTGGGGCTAGATTTTTATTAGCCTGTGATAGCCACATGTTCCATGATTTTTTTTTTTTTCCCCTAAAACGCTAAACCTCAAATATGAGGCAAGGTGAAGAATTTTGGCAGAATCTCTTTGCATAACTTTCTACTTTAAGATGGAAGTCACAGGTTACAAAAAACGTTCTATCGACTCTGGGTTCCAAGGCATCTCCTCAAGGCAGGACATTTTATACTGAGGTGAAAAGAAAGATTAATAAGTTAAGATTACTAAATTTTTAAAGGACATCAGTGAGCTGTGGAAAGTCAACCTGAATAAAACAAGTTTTGCTAGCCTAACACTACGTAATTTCAACTGCACAGAAAAGAAAGGTAACAAAGTAAGTTGTATTTTACAACTAAAAACCCACAGAGGAAAAAAAAAAAAACAGCTAATCTAGCAGTTTTAGAAAAGCCTGCAGAATTCCTTGTTTACAACAAAGTACAATACATGAACCTTCTTGGATTGTCTGAAAAAAGAAAACATTAAATGCTCAGGTTAAAACTTAAGATCCTCTAAAATAAAAAAAGAAAAAGTTTTCAACCGTAAAAAGTATAAGGTGAATAAAATACAGCTTTTCCCTCCTATAGCTCTAAGTATTAGCCACACAGGTGCTGACAAGGATTCTGGACTTGAGGAGGCCCTCTAAGGAAATCCTTACAACACTCACCTGGACAGTCCTCTGAGTGCCATCAACGCTGACAGACAATAAGGGTGAAGCCAGGTTCCACGTGCTGGTCACATTTAGTTTCGACCCATCAACTTCCACCTGTTGTGACACCAAATAAGACCATTACCATGAAGAAAGACAGAAAACTGATCTCAAGTTCATTGCTGCATACAAAGCAGCAGCCATTTTAAACAGATGGCTCCCAAACAACCTGTCATGTTTACTGCTCCAGCCAAGAAAGACAGGGTCCAACAACAGCGTCTTCCCAGTCATCTCTGGGGAGAGGTGAAGGACCTGTGAACAGCTGCCTCCGGGTACTGAGGCTTCAAGTGATTTCCGTAAGTAACAAACAGCCTTCTAACTCGAAACCTATCTGGACATGCTACATTTACTGCAATTAGACAAGTAATGCATATAAATTCCAGTGACATCTTGCAACCCACACAACAGGGCTTGCATATAATATCCTCTCCAAGGACCAAGGAAGAACTTTTTCTGTGTTAATTTTAATGAAGGACTATGCATTGTTATCTTAATTAAACAGAAGCTTTAATTAGACAAAATTCTTTGGTGTTGAATATCAAAAGTCCATTCAAACTTTGCAAAGTTCTGTCATATTTCTGTCAATCATAAATGACTGATTTCATCCAGTCATCCTTCATGAATATGCAAAAAAAGACCCATAATCTTTCAAAACAGGGATACTCGTAAAAGAAAAAAAATAATTTCCAAATAAATATAAAAGTAATGGAAATTTAAAAATCATAGCTAATTTAAAATGAAAGTACTATTGGTTTTCTTCCTTTCACTCACTGATGCTTATTCCCTAACTCTTTAATATGAGAGGCTTACAGATGACATTATTATTATATGGTAGACAACCTAACAAGGTGATACTTAATCTTGCTCAAGTTTCCAAATAAACCTGCAGCAGAACTATGATATATGATCCCTAACAATTCCCCCACTATCACTTATTTCTCTTAAAAGATACTCATTAAAATCAGATTATCAGAGACCTCACTATTTCCTCTTCTGCTGGACCCTTGGGGATAGGGCGGGGGTGGCAGTGGACAAAGACTGCTGAAAACATTCTGACAAGTATCAGGTGCCCTAAAAAATATCCAGGCAAGAGATCTGCTTCTGGGACACAGTGTAGGGGAGGCTGCAGGCTTGCAGTGAAGCCCAGGGCTCAGTTTTGTGGCATTCTGAATATGGCGTGGCAGCAACAGTGCAGCATGGCTGGAGGGAGGGGCTGGGCAAATAACCCAAGTACATCGTGATAGGAATCCAGAAGTTCTGACCAGTGAAGGTCTGGGTCAGGATGAAGACCACACAGTATGGGGAACTCCATGATGACTGCAGGCAAATACAGTTGATCCTTGGAATCCATGGGAGACGGGTTCCAGGAGCACCACCCCCGCCCCGCCCTGCAGATACCAAAATCCGGGGATGTTCAAGTCCCTGATATAAAATGGTGTAGTATTTGCATCTAACCCAGGCACATTCTTCCATATATTGAATCACCTCTAGATTACCTATAATACCTTTGAATTATAATACCTAATACAATGTAAATGCTATCTAAATAGTTGTTATCCTCTATCATTTAGGGAATAAAGATGGGGGGGGGGGGGAAGGCAGTACCTATTCAGTACAGATCCAAATCTTTTCCTCCCCGCTCCCCCAAATATCTGCAGTTGGTTGGATCCACAGATGCAGAGCCCATGGGCCGACTGTAGTAGGTCTAAGGACAGGAGAAGCCTCCTCAAGGCTTTCAAAGCCTCAACAGCGAGAGATGTTACTCAGTGGTTACCCACCCAGGCCCTCGCAGCAAAGCCTCAGGAAGACTGCGTGTGAGTCTACGTTCTCCCCATGCCAGCGCCGCGAGGCAGATCTAAGCATCATTCCCAAAGGCCTCTCTCACTGCTCCCAGACCTCACCTCAGCAGAAGCTGGGGATAGAAGAAAACTGAAACACATTACCCCAAAGAGACTGTTTAAACCAACAGAGGCCAAGATCCTGTTTACTCACAAATTTTTCTTCCCACCACCCACTACTAAAGGTAGAGGGCCTCTGACAAAGATGACAGGTGATAGAAAATACACTACATTTCATCATCTACACAATGAGTCATGAGTAGAAATTTGCAACTTCCCTACACAACTGAAACAAGGAAGCTATCATGACTCCAAACCATAAACTGAAACCTATCTGCCAGTACTAAGCGGGGCAAGGGATGTGTGGAAAGCCATCACAGGCCTTCTCAGGCTTCCAGCAATACACAGATGCATAATCCCGAATAAGAGATACAGTGATTCTAATGATGCTAGCATCCAAGGAGGGAATCTAGATGGAAGTATAGGCCAAAGGAGAAGTAGAGAATGTCTCTTTGAACCACGGGTTAATACCAGAGAAAGGTGGGCTGGCTGAACCGAAGAATCCTTGTTACCATGCCAGATCCACTGTGTACATGCAACTCTTCAGTCAAGGGTGACTGAAGGGGCAGATGTGGAGTGGAGGTGGCATTTCGTGATAGACTCTGACACGAAGAACCAGCCTACCCTTTCAAACTAAATAACAGATTTGGTGAGAAATGACTAAGTAACGTGTCCAAAAAAAAGGCTGTAGCCTGCTTCACCTACCCTCCCGCCCTATTTCAACATAAACAACACTCAGAAAACAACCAATACCCGATGTCTGCATACAATTTGGAAAAAAAAAAAAAACTCAGAGAAAAAGGTAAATTAGTAGCATATAACACAAGAACTACTCAAAGAAACACAGGAAGAGTTCAGATAAATAGTTCTCCAAAGTCTCAAAGGCAACCATAGGAAACGTGACCCCTCTTAAAAAAATAAAAATAAAAAAAGAGCTCAAAGAAGAAAAACAAAGGTTCAAAGAAGAGATTATACAACAACAGAAGGAAATGAAAGTCAAGCTGATAGAACTCAGAAAAAAATGGAGAGAAAAATAACATTATTGAGATAAAAGCCACATTAAGAAGCAACCAAAAATAGAATAAATGTGACTAAAAAGAAAGATAAGGACTGAAGAAATCATATAAAATGAAATAGATAAGACTAACAATATAAAACCAATTTACTGAGAAGACAACAGATATGGAGGAGGAAGGGGGTTAGAAAGAATATGTAACCGTCCAAAGAGGCTCACAAAGCAAAAAAAAACAAATGTACATTCAAAGATACATAACAGGATAAAACTTGTCAAAATAAGTAAAACCTGGAATTTGTGGATTGATTATGTTTATAGAACTTTAAGGCTAGAGAAAGAATTATGGCCAGGCATGGTGGCTCACGCCTGTAAGCCCAGCACTTTGGGAGGCCCAGGCAGGAGGACTGCTTGAAGCCAGGAGTTTGAAACCAGCCTGGGCAACAAAGTGAGACCCCATCTCTACAAAAAAAATTTTTTTTACTTAGCCAGGCATGATGGCCAGTGCCCGTAGTCTCAGCTACTCAGGAGTCTGAGGCAGGGGAGATTGCTTGAGCCCAGGCCTTCCAAGCTACACTGAACCATGATTTTGCCACTGCACTCCAGGCTGGACGACAGAGCAAAATGCTGTCGAAAGAAAGAAAAGAAAAGAAAAGAAAAGAAAAGAAAAGAAAGAAAGAAAGAAAGAAAGAAAGAAAGAAAGAAAGAAAGAAAGAAAAGAGAAGAGAAAAGGAAAAGAAAGAAAAGAAAAGAATAAAAAGAAAGTATGGAGGTATTAAGTTAGAAATAAAAAATCATGGGCTGGGCGCGGTGGCTCACGCCTGTAATCCCAGCACTTTGGGAGGCCGAGGCGGGCGGATCACCTAAGGTCAGGAGATTGAGACCAGCCTGACCAACATGGTGAAATCTCGTCTCAACTAAAAAGACAAAAATTAGCCGGGCATGGTAGTGGGTGCCTGTAGTCCCAGCTACTCGGGAGGCTGAGGCAGGAGAATCGCTTGAACCTGGGAGGCAGAGGTTGCAGTGAGCTGAGATCGCGCCACCACACTCCAGCCTGCACGACAGAGCGGGACTCCATCTCAAAAAAAATAAAAAATAAAAAATAAGAAATCATGTACAAGAAAGGAAAAAAACTCAGGTCAGTCTAATTTCTCAAAAGCAACACAGATACAGAAGACCACACAGCAATATAGTCTAAGTACTAAAAAAAAGGAAATGTTGTCCCCCAATTTTACACCCAGCAAAGATTTCCTTAAAGTATATCAAATAAATACATATTCTGTAGAATGTAAAAACTTAGTGCCCCTTCTTTAAAAAAATGAGTCATCTCTATACATATTGATTTGAAACCATTTTCAAGAAAATACAGAATAGTGTATACAGTGTGCTATCATTTTTTAAGAAAAAAATAACTACACATTTGTGTTTTTAAATGCAAAGAGTATCTCTGGACAAATGCTTAAGAGCGACAGAATAGCCGAGGAACAGGTATGAAAGGGAGGGCTTGTTTTTCCCCACAAATCCATTTGGACTTTTTGAACTTTGTACCATATATACATACAGTACATTAATTTTTTTTTTTTTAAGCCTCACTCTGTGGACCAGGCTGCAGCACAGTCTCGCAATCTCAGCTCACTGCAACCTCCGTCCACCTCCTGGGTTCAAGCGATTCTCCTGTCTCAGCCTCCTGAGTAGCTGGAATTACAGGCGCCTGCCACCAGGCCCGGCTAATTTTTGCATTGTTAGTAGAGACGGTGTTTCACCATGTTGGCCAGGCTGGTCGCAAACTCCTGACCTCAGATGATTGGCCCGCCACGGCCTCCCAAAGTACTGGGATTACAGGCATGAGCCACTACATCCACTCTAAAGTTTTTTTTTCAAGTGAAGTGTGCTCATTTTCTCTGTCATTACAATATGCAATCAACAACCACTTCAGACCTTTCACTAGTAGGCACACAATAAATCGTAGCTGTTTTTTTTAAACTGCATTTGAGTTAACAGGTGGATACTAATTTCTATTTCTCTGGTTGTAGATTTACAGACTTCAACTACAACACCAAATTTTACAATGTGTTTCAGATAATCTCTCTTCCTCATCTGAAAGAGACCTGAACTAACAAGGTCAAATATCTCTGCTACATCTATAATTCTGTGGTTACAAAGCCCTTTTATTTCAGATGTATTTAGATGGTTAATGTCTTTGTTTTTTTGAGATAGGGCCTCACTCCGTCACCCAGGCTGGAGTGCAGTGGCATGATCATGGCTCACTGAGCCTTGACCTCCCAGGCTCAAGTGATCCTCCCACCTCAGCCTCCCGTGTAGCTGGGACTACAGGCACGAGCTACCACCTCCAGATTTATATATTTATTAATTTATTTTGGAGAGACAGGTTCTCACTATGTTGCCAGGGCTGGTCCCGAATTCCTGGGCTCAAGCAGTCCTCCCACCTTGGTCTCCCAAAGTGCTGAGATTACAGACGTGAGCCACCATATCTGACCTCAGACATTTAATTTCTAATATGGCTATTTCCAATATTATAAAGTGAGTGTTTTGCTCACATACCTCTGTGTGAGGTTAGAACTTTTTGACATTTTGCCTTTAATTGACAATAAAAGCTAACAAATTAAATCAAATTCAGTGTGGGGATAAAAAGAAAAATAAGCCAAAAGTGAAGTGATAAATGACATAATATCCTGAGGCACAAGTAAAATCTGCTCCTTTCAAGGCAGACAATATTATCAAAATGTCTTAGCACTGTGAAAACACTGGAGTATTTTAAATTATGCAAAAAACTCTGTATTTCATAAAGTATCCAAAGACACAACGCTAGAGGTGTTTAGCAGCCATGCTAATGTAAACAAAGATTTTATAATTTGCCCTGAAATTGACCAAGGACTCAAGTGCACCAAACTTACATTAATTATAACCCTGCCCCCTACTCTCAGCAGATGACTTCTTCTCTTTACCAAAATCGAAGCCATAGGCCCAAGTCCTTATTTTCTTGCCTAACCAGCCATGCTCTTTCCTTCACTCACATCTCATGCCCTCTCTGTTCTTAGTTAATCCTTTTAACTTCGCTGTTCTCCAGCTTTCAGTCTACACTGGCGTCTCGCCTCTGCTTTCAAACACATGCACAACTCCATAGCTCCCTAACTGTGTCTCTTCCTTTCTCTGACAGGTTCTAAAACAAGTTCTCTGCAGCTATTTTCTTACCATACACCTTTCCCCATAACCTTCTATAATCTGACTACTAAAACTGTATTGTGAAAAATCACAAATCTTCAGCAATTTCTTTTCTTTTCTTTTTTTTTTTTTGAGACAAAGTCTCGCTCTGTTGCCCAGGCTAGAGTACAGTGGTACAATCTTGGCCCACTGCAGCCTCCGCCTCCCAGGTTCACGCAATTCTCCTACCTCAGCCTCCCAAGTAGCTGGGATTACAGGCGCCCACCACCACACCTGGCTAATTTTTGTATTTTTAGTAGAGATGGGGTTTCACCATGTTGGCCAGGCTGGTCTCGAACTTCTGACCTCAAGTGATCCGCCCACTTCGGCCTCCCAAAGTGCTGGGATTACAGGCGTGAGCCATCACGCCCAGCCAATTTCTATAGCCTCTTCTGAATTCTCATTATTCTTTACTTGTCAGCAGGAAGAAGGACCTCTCTGAGGAGGTGATCTTGAGCAAAGACTGGAAGGGTGAGTAGGAATTAAGTATGCTAGTGATGGGTGTGTGGGAATATTCTAGAAGGAATATCATATTTAAAAAAAAAAAGAAAGAAAAAAACCCTGAGGTGAGAAAGAGCTAAGCTTGTTTGAAACCCGTGTGGATGGAGCAGAGAGAAGGGGAGGCCGGCTCTTGAAGAACAGGGACAGGAGTGGGAAACATGAAGCAGTTCCACCTGCAGAGTGCCATTGTCTGCTGTCCTTTTTTTTCTTCTTTTTTCTTTTTTTTTTTTTTTTGAGGTGGAGTCTCACTCTCTCGCCCAGGCTGGAGTACAATGGCATGATCTTGGCTCACTACAACCTCCACTGCCTGGGTTCCAATGATTCTCCCACCTCAGCCTCCCGAGTAGTTGGGATTACAGGTGTACACCACCATGCCCGGCTAATATTTTGTATTTTTAGTAGAGACGGGGTTTCACCATGTTGGCCAGGCTGGTCTCGAACTCCTGATCTCTGCCCACCTCGGCCTCCCAAAGTGCTGGGATTACAGGCGTGAGCCACACTGTCCATTTTTGAAAGATCATGCAGGCTATAGCTTGGACAATGAATTAGAGGAAATAAAACTAAAAGTCATGGTGATCAGATCTAGAGCCCTGGTGGTATAGAGAAGAGGGACATTCAGAAATAGTGTCAGCTGCAGCAGGAACATGGGACATGTGAATACAGTGGTGAAGACAGGAAGGAGTCACTGAGGATAAGGGAGGAGAAGTTATCAGAGAAACAGCAACCCTTCTGCCCAGTGTAGGATGCTCAGCTGGCCCTGACCAGCAGATGCATGTTAACTGTGCCCTTGGTATGTGACGTTCACCAGCAATGGTAAGGTGCTCATGCGCAGGCATAGGGAAGGTGGAGGCAGAGTTCCTCTAAGTTTGAGACTGATGGAAGAATGAAGGAGTGAGCAGTTAAGGGTATTCATGAGTGAGTGACTATAATGCCAGGCCAGGGACTGGATAAAGGATGTAAAAACAGGAGTGGTGTCTGTGGATGGAGAGAAAATACAGGGAATAATGATTGTATGGAGACAGACAGACAGACCAGGAACTGGCTGCTGGTCTTCACGTGCAGGGAGAGGGATACAGGGAAGGGGAGCTGAAGGTTGCCAAGAGGAAGATGGGGTAGTGAAGACTGATGATGTGATTTCAAAAAAGAAAGGGCTTACAAGAAAGAGCGGAGCAGTCATCCTGAATGACACGAGGAGGAAAGTAATCCCACCTCCTGTCTTGGAGGTGCGTGTGGTATGAGAACAAAACTACCCTAAGGTTTTAGTTAGGGTAAGTAATTAGTGGAACATTCCAGAAAAGGCTGATACAAAAGGCTGTTGGTCTGAAAGTGGGCAATACAGGGGGCACAGTGGAAGGGGCTGGGAGGCAGTGGAGAGATGACAGAGAAGGGTAGAGGACATAGAATTAGAAATAATGGAGGCTGGAGTGGCTCTCAAATACCGCAAATTCTCTCCGTCTCCACCAATAACATCTTAGACCAAATCCCGGCCACTGCATCTCTCAGGCAGACTGCCACGATACTCTGGCCTCCCCACATGCATCTTCCATATCTCCAACTGGTTCTCCCCACTACAGCCAGAATAATCTTTGTAAAGATGAAACCAATCATTCACTAAACAGAGATGAAGGGGAAATAAACACATGGAAGTGCCGCCTGTTTTTGAAAAGTGTAAACTCCAAAAAAGACATGGAGCACGGAGTGTTTGGTATAAAAACATCATATGCCTCACCATTCCACCGTCACTTAAAGGCTAAATGCTAATTTAAACTATTGGCATTATAAATTTGAATTAACCAGGACAAGGCTTTGGTGGGTACAGTTCATGAAATTCATCTCAGTGTACTCTATTTTCTGAAAACTTTCCCCAGCTTAACCAAACATATCAGTTTGGTTGAAAATTATTTATAATTAGAATACACATGACAGGCTGGGCACGGTGGCTCATGCCTGTAATCCCAGCACTTTGGGAGGCCAAGGCGGGCAGATCACCTGAGGTTGGGAGTTCGAGACTAGCCTGCCCAAAATGGAGAAACCCCGTCTCTACTAAAAATACAAAATTAGCCAGGCGTGGTGGCACATGCCTGTAATCCCAGCTACTCGGGAGGCTGAAGCAGGAGAATTGCTTGAACCTGGGAGGCAGAGGTTGCAGTGAGCCGAGATCGCGCCATTGCACTGCAGCCTGGACAACAAGAGCAAAACTCCATCTCAAAAAACAAACAAACAAAAAGAATATACATAATACTGGTCGGGCGCGGTGGCTCACGCACCTGTAATCCCAGCACTTTGGAAGGCCAAGGCGGGTAGATTATGGGGCCAGGAGTTTGAGACCAGCCTGGCTAAGATGGTGAAACCCCGTCTCTACTAAAAACACAAAAATTAGTTGGGCGTGGTGGCGGGTGTCTGTAATCCCAGCTACTCAGGAGGCTGAGGTCACTGGAACCCGGGAGGTGGAGGTTGCAGTGAGCTGAGATCGTGCCATTGCACTCTAACCTGGGCAACAGAGCAAGACTCCATAAAAAAAATACACACACACACACACACACACACACACACACACAGATATTTAAAACAAGTTCAAAAACATGATTTGGCTGGGCACGGTGGCTCACGCCTCTAATCCCAGAATTTTGGGAGGCCGAGGCGGGTGGAGTACTTGAGGTCAACAGTTCGAGACTAGCCTGGCCAACATGGTGAAACTTTCTCTCTACTAAAAATATAAAAATTAGATGGGCATGGTGGTGGGCACCTGTAATCCCAGCTACTCAAGAGGCTGAGAACTGCTTGAACCTGGGAGGTGGAGGTTGCAGTGAGCTGAGATCATGCCACTGCACTCCAGCCTGGGCGACAGAGCGAGACTCCGTCTCAGAAAAAAAAAAAAAACAAAACATGATTTATGTCCTATTTCAAGAAAGCATCTCCCCACATGTCATAATCCACCTATCACTCTGGATTCCATTAAAAGCATTTCACTGCATTTGTGGTACAAATAACGCTGAAGTGGAACATTTTCCATGAGTTGTTTGGAACATTCGATTTTCCTATCTACGTCATCATAGGGAAAAAGAAAGTACACACCCTAAATTAATTTGACATTTGAGAGATATTACTGACATCCTTTACCATTAAAAAACAAAAAAGAAACACTTCCTCAGAGATACCTCATGACATAGTTAAAATATTATAGCTTCTATTACAACAAGCACCTGCTAAACATTTAATTTTATTCAACTTTAGAAATGTAAAACTTACAAAACAAAATATTTGCCAAAAAACCAGTTCCAAAAATAATAAACTTTAGGAAGACAGAGGCTGTAAAAAGTGTTTTCGATTCACCTCATAAGTCATCCTTTTTGTCGTACACAAATTCCAAGTTTTTTCTTTGTCATCAAATGTTAAGGAGATTAGCATTGTGCAGAGTGAAAATATAAAATAAAAACCCCGGTATTCTGCTATTTTTAAAAAGACTTTGATCATATATCTTGCTTCTACTTCTGAAGATGATATGAAGGATAAAAAACCGATTTGTTGGTCAAGTTATATCTAATTCTCAGAAAGGAATAACTAGTTCCTGCTCCTGTAATAGACTTTCATAGTATATCTTAGAAGTGACTGTTCTGCACAAACTGTGGAAAAAGATCTGTACATTTCTGATTGCTTTGTTTTGTTTTGGAGACAGGGTCTCACTCTGTCACCCAGGCTGGAAAGCAGTGGTGGGATCCAGCTCACTGCAGCCTCAACCCCCTGGGCTCAAGCAATTTGCCCACATCAGCGGGTTGAGTAGCTGGGATTACAGATGTTTGCCATCATGCCTGGCTAATTTTTTTTTTTTTTTTTTTGTAGAGTTGTGGTCTCACTATGTGCCCAGGCTGGTCTCGATCTCCTGGCCTCAAGCAATCCTCTCACCTGAGCCTTCCAAAGTGCTGAGATTACAGGCATGAGCCACTGTTTTCGGATTCGACTTGTGGGCTAGAAAGAATCCTAGAAATAATACACTCCAACTCAACGCTCTCCTCCTCCCATTTTACATCTAAAAAAATTAAAGAGCCATATAAATTATGTAATTTATAGGGGCAATTACCTTGCAATACTCCTTAGAGTATTTCACTTAAGTTCACATGTGAAAAGCAAAATAGCAAATGTAATCTAAATATGAAGATATAGTGCTTGTATACAGTAGATGCTCACTGCATATTTGCAAGACTGTTTTAGAGATGGAGATGTTTATTGCTTCTTTTTAGTTCTTATCATTTAACTACTGCTAACAAAAAGCATGATTATTAAATTATATATCAAATAGATGATGTATATCCCATTCCCCATTAACAAAGAACTTTGTATACTATGCAGTTAATTACACTGTGACATTACCACCATCCAACGTTATTATAGTTCACTAAATTCTACATAAACTGCAACTAGAGATGTGAAGCACAAACATACTTTAAAATTCTAAAAAGCCAAGATGCTGACAATAAGCACATAAATTTCCAGTTATTTAATAGATCTAATAACGTTGCTAAGTCACTCGCTTCAGTGCTGATTTCTAGGCAAAGCATGACAAAACTCAAACAATTTAATGCTCTTATAATAATTGATTCTTAATGTTTTAGTATAAACTGTAACACAGTTTTAAACCTTAACATAACACAAAAAGGGGAGGCTTTCTTTACCCTGCTTTCCTATTTACTAAAATATTATTTTAAAACAGAGCTATCATACCTCTAGTGACCTCCCAGAGGGAAATGAGATGGTTGTTTTATACAAACAAAAGAAGGCAACCATTTTTATAAGTTTGCTCTTTATCACCATCACCTTGGAAACAGCCTTTTATTTCTCTCCCAAATATATATGTAATAATGACAAAAACATCAAGAGGAATTACACATAATGATAGTGAAGATCTGTCAATCTGTCACAAAAGATTATATTAAATATGCATGTGTTATAAATGTAATTAAATATATCTCAAAGGATGTGAATTGCAAAAACAAATTTTAGGTATTGGTCTACAATCAGTCAGGTTGGCTAGTTTCTGTTTAATTATCACCTCATTAATTGATCAGTAACAACTTTAATTTCAGTTTTACGGTCTACAAAAATATCCTACATTATTTTGCCCACAGTTTAATTATAGTAGTAGTTTCTTTTGGATTGGTGTGATAAGGTCATTCTCTGCAGATCACACTGTAAATTATATCAGCTTAATGAATAACTCCAGGTAGATGAGTTCTTTACATAAAGAACAATTGAAACTGCCTTTCGCTCCCCTACCTGATTATGGTGGAATCCTGTGTTTCTATGCAGTATTGCCGTGAATGGTAGCAATGCTTGTGTTTGAACCTCAGTTCCACAAGTAACCTAATTGTTCATGTGTCCATTTTCTCATATGTAAAATGCATATTCAAGGAGTGGTTGTGAGGAATGAAGTCAAGCCCTTAGAACAGCACCTAGTACATAATAAGCCCTCAATGAATGCTGGCTGTTGGTGGTAGTTCAACTTAGTGACGCTCTATACTCCTCCCCAAAAATGATTATTAGAGATCTATTTTTCTCCTTTTCCAAGCATGCCTACTTTTACTGTTCTTCAATTTTTCTTGTTCTTCACTAATATCTCCTCCATTATTTATTCTCTTAATTTCATCAGATTCCTATTAGTATGCTTTTGCTTTTCATATGTATTTTGCTACCACTGATGTCCTCCAATAAATCCCATTACCTAAGCTGGTGGTTTACCACCACAGAATACATCTATTGTCTAAGTGGACTATAAGACGTCCATAAAAATGGCTACGTATTTCCTTTGCCTAATTCCCACACATTGTGACTGTGATGTGCTGTTTCTTGTTAATCCTACCTACTTTATATTATTATCTGTGACTGTTTAGCATTCTAGTACTATCCTTAGACACTCAGAATTTCCCCTAGTAGTCCATGTCTCCTGGCCAACAATAAATGCATTTGATATTCTGTTTTCTATGCTCCTATCTACCAAGGATTTTCCAGCAGGTTTGAATTCTGTTTTTTAGCCTCTGTGGCCACCAGTGACATTATTCCTAATATGTACATACTAAAATATTAATTATATTTTACATTATAATACAAATAACATGTTTAATAGTTTTATGTTTGTATCTTAAATTTATTTGCTACAATTTTATTCCCAAAATAATTGGTGGATTACAAATTGATTAACAGGATTCTTTTGTAAGCATGAACAATAAAACTCCTTTTTCTTTTCATTTGTTTGCTATCATGGTTTGTCCCAATTTCTTTGATAGGTAAAGGTGAGCTATAGAAACTGATGCCCCAGACCCACTCATCACATCCATCCACAGAATAAGCTAACAATCAGCCATTTATTCTGTGCCCATTACATCTCAAGGAAGACGCTGGTTTTAAAAAAAAACAAAACTAACTATCCATTAGGTTGTTCATAATAAAGCATGCACTTGTACAGAGTATACAGGGCACTATCAGCTGTAAGCCACCGCCATGACCTTGCTTTTAACTGTTAAATTTACAGTTACCAGTGTCCTTTTATTGCACCTAATAAGAAATAGAAAAATGGTATAGTTAGCCTCTATTGTTCTAATAAACATCCTGGGGAGGTATTTCTTTGTATCTTGTTTGTTTCTTGTAAAACAATTTCAGATATACATAAAAGTTATAGCAATAGTACATGGAGTTCCCTTACACCCTTCACCCAGATTCCCTAGCTGCTAACATTTCTGAGCAGTAAAGAATACATTTTATGATGTCCCATTACCCTTTAATACTTCAGCATTTATTCCCAAGTACAAGGACCCTCTCCTTAGTGAATGTGAACAGAGTCTGTGAACTAGACGGCAATACTGGAGTAATAGTAACTTCCTGATTTTGTTGACTGCACTGTGCTATCAACAACATTTTGCTGTCACTAACATTTTGTCGACAGCACAGTGCAGTCAACAAAACAGGAATTTACTATTAACCCAATATTACCAACTAATCCACAAACTCTATTCAAATTCTAATAGCCCCAATAATGTCCTTTATGGTATGTCTAAGATCTAATTTAGGCTCATACATTTAGTTTTCATGTCTCTTTGGTGTCTCTCTCAACCTGAATAGTTCCTTAACTTTGCTCGTCCTTCATGATTTTCCTTGTGCTATGGACTGAATGGTTGTGTCCCCTCAAAATTCATATGATAAAAGCCTAACTCTCAATATGACAGTATGAGGAGACAGGACCTTTGGGAGGTAATGAGGTGGTGGGGGTGGAGCCCTCCTGATGGCACCAGTGCCCTTATAAGAAGAGACACAAGAGCTGCTTCCTCTCCCTCTGCTCTCAGCCATGAATGAACACAGCAAGAAAGATGGCCATCTACAAACCAGGAAGTGGGTCCTCACCAAACACCGGATCTGCCAGCACCTTGATTTTGGACTTGTCAGCCTACAGAACTGGAGGAATAAATGACTGTTGTTTAAGCCACCCATTCTACGGTATATTTATTATAGCAGTCCAAATTGACTAAGACACTTTCCAGACTTGCAGGGCATAGACCAGTTAATTTGGGAAAATGTTTCCTCTTGATTAATGTATTTTTATCTGGAATACCACAGAAGTAATGTTGTGCTTTTTTCAGCATCAAATCAGGAGGCACAGCCTGGTCAACATAGCAAAACCCTGTCCCTATTAAAAATACAAAAAATTAGCACGGCTTGGACACCTGCAATCCCAGCTACTTGGGAGGCTGAGGCATGAGAATCACTTGAACCTGGGAGGCGGAGGTAACAGTGAGTCAAGATCGTGCCACTGCACTCCAGCCTGGGCAACAGAGCAAGACCATGTCTCAAAAAAAAAAAAAAAAATCAAGAGGCACACCTGTCCCATTACCAGTAAGGTTACTTTATTACTGGTTAAGATGGTTTCTGCCAAGTTTGTAAAGTTAAGCCCTAAGCAAATACATCTAAATCTGTTTCTGTGTCTACTGATTTAAAAAAAAATGACTTCACATTGATACCTCTGATTCCAAACATTTCAACAATGTAGGATTTATTTTAACCTTCCCCTATTCTATATTTGCAACTCCCTTCAAAGACAGACAGTGAGAAACTGCCTCACATTATCCGGCTAACTAACAAGTTTGCTACTATTTTCTTTCCCAATTTGTCTGACATACACATAAATCTTCTACTTTAAATATATTTCACAGTAGGTCAAAGAGTATATATTATAGAAAAAAATATGACAGTGCTTTAACAAAAAAAACAGTCAACCGATTTGACACTAATGCAAAATTTAATAAGAAACGAGTTTCTCTTGGGGAAAAAAAAGAGTGTGCTAGGTTGTTGGTGGACATGGGTTTGGGAATTTAGGATACTGCAATTCAACAAACTTAAAAAAAAATAGCATCAATTTACAGGACTGCAATACGTGCTATAAAATACTTCAGAATAAAAACAGTGGTGTGCAAGGAGAGGTCCGCAAGAACTGCACATGGTGCTCACTACACTAGTAGCTCCATTGTGTGTAGACTTTACAATTTTCCTGGCAGGTTGGGCGTGGTGGCTCATGCCTGTAATCCCAGCACTTTGGGAGGCCAAGGCAGGTGGATCACGAGGTCAAGAGATCAAGACTATCCTGGCCAACACGGTGAAACCCTGTCTCTAATAAAAATACAAAAATTAGCTGGGCATCACGGCATGCACCTGTAGTCGCAGCTACTCAGAGGGCTAAGGCAGGAGAATCGCTTGAACCCAGGAGGCGGAGGTTGCAGTGAGCTCAGATCATGCCAATGCACTCCAGCCTGGGGACAGAGCGAGACTCCATCTCAAAAAAACAAAACAACAACAAAAACAAAAAAAATTTCCCTGGCAAAAAATTAAGGAAAATAGATAATTAGTCAGGCTATTTGGACAGTCACGTTTTGTACCAAAGAATCCCAGTCCATATAGTACATTAATTAGCAAACCAATTTGGCCATAGAAACGGGTTTGTTGAATCATATCACAAGTACGGGTGACAGGCTGGGCATGGTTGCTCACGCCTGTAATCCCAGCACTTTGGGAGGCTGAGGTGGGTGGATCACTTGAGGTCAGGAGTTCAAGACCAGCCTGACCAACATGGTGAAACCCCATCTCTACTAAAAATACAAAAATTACCTGGGCATGGTGGCGTGCCTGTAATCCCAACAGCTACTCAACAGATTCAGTTGCTTGAACCTAGGAGGCAGAGGTTGCAGTGAGCTGAGATCATGTCATTGCACTCCATCCTGGGCGACAGAATGAGACTCCATCTCAAAAAAATAAATAAACGAGTGGGGGTGACAAAAATGGCCAACTCTAAAAGACACACTGATATAGTTTGGATAGTTGTCCCTGTTCAAATCTCATGTTGAACTGTAATCTCCACTGCTGGAGGTAGGGACCAGTGGGAGGTGTTCGGATCATGGTGAGACAGCCAAGCGGGAAGGGGCCCCTGGAAAAACTCCAACTGGCCTGTGCACTGGGGTGGAGCCTCAGGAAGTCCTCACCATCTGCACCGTTTGGCCCCTCCTCTTCCTATGTGGAAGGAGGAATTTAAGCTGTGGGCGAGAAGCACTCTAGCAGGAACTCTGGCCTCGCTGAGTCCCTGTTCCCCCCTTTTTTCCCTTTTCACCCTATAAAACCCTGCCTTACTCCCCCATTCAAACTGCAAGCCTGAATTCTTCTGGCCATGGGACAAAGAACCTCATCTTTAGCCGAACTAAGGAAAAGTCCAGGAACCATTTTTGGCGCCCAATGTGGGGCTCAAGAAGCAGTGAGTGAAATGGGGACTCAAAACCTCTCACTGTGGCTCCTAAGCCTTTTTATCCTGAGATTTCTGAGGGTGGAGGAAACTGTGCCCCCACCACCTGCTGCTCCCAGGGGTTGAGAACCAACCCAACCTTTCCATAGCCCTTTTCTTCCTTTTTTGGGAGGGACCAGAGAGCAGCAGCTCCCTACCTCCCTCCTCCACTGCTGAGGCTTGGACACATGGTCCAAGGGCACCCGGGGTGGCTGGCTGGCATTTTCTGCCACGAGCCACTGGAGCCTTCCCCTTCACCAGCCAAGGGTTTCAACTCCATCGGACAGTAATTAAGCTTAAGCTTCTCTCCTGGTGGAAGAACCACTTGCATGAGAATAAAAGGTTCTTTCCCAGGCATTTTTTAACCTGTTGTTGTTTTGTTTGTTTTTTTTTTTTCCTACTCTACCCTGTCAACAGTTAACTTTTAAGTTTTTTCTCTTTTAGAAAACACTTTACTAGGCCAGACCCCCACCCCGGAACTATCACTGTTTGTATTCTCTGCAAGGTGTTGGTTATGAAATCAGGCTTCCATCTTGTTTTACATCCTGAGGGCATGGCTTCTAACTCCAGTGGCAAGGCTTTGTTTAGCAATCCTGCCTTAGGGGATGAGCCCTCTCTGGTTCCATATCTGCATGTCTTCCTAGCCCTGTCTCAAAGGGCCCCACCCAGCGACTGGGTTTTCTTTTGCCTGTCTGTGTATATACTGTGTGTGGTATCTGTAAAAAGAGCTCTAATTAATTTGGCCTAAACAAAGACAAGCACTTGGATCTAATATTTTTTAAAGGGAAGATAAAAACTGTGATACCTTTCAGTTCACATGACTATAATCACTGAGAAACAAAAACAGCCTTAAGGATTATTGGTAAAGAGCAGATGTTGTCAAAATGTAAATAGGTGGACTAAACAATGCAGGTCAGATACAAAGTTTGCTAAGTATTTTGAGGTTACAAGCTGCTTTTTGAGTTTTGAGAACTATTTGACTTGCTGGCTTCACAACTGGTAAGGGCTGGGGACATATAACCATGCTCTTAATTAAGAAGGCAAACCTTGGCAGCACTTAGCACACAATTAAACAATTAAAACAACTTATCAAGTTTGTTTGTTTGTTTGTTTAAGACGGAGTCTCACTCTGTCACCCAGGCTGGAGTGCAGTCGTGCAATCTTAGCTCACTGCAAGCTTCGCCTCCTGGGTTCAAGAAATTCTCCTGCCTCAGCCTCCACAGTAGCTGGGATAACAGGCGCCCGCCACCATGCCCAGCTAATTTTTTGTATTTTTAGTAGAGACAGGGTCTCACCATGTTGGTCAGGCTGGTCTTGACCTCCTGACCTCAGGTAATCCACCCACCTCAGCCTCCCAAAGTGCTGGAATTACAGGCATGAACCACCATGCCCAGCCCCAAGTTTTAAAAAAGTTAAAAATTGCTAGGAGTTACTATTATAACATGTAATTAAGACTACTGGAAATAGATTTACATGCAAGGTATGTAAGAACAGTAAAATGTGTTTTTTAGCAAAAGGTTACAAGGAGGCATGGAAATATAAATTTTTGTCTAGGTTAAAGGACAGTTTTAAATTAGGAAAAAGCTGAAGGTTCAAACAAGTGGTGGAAGAATTGTGGAAATGAATCTTGCAGAAAAACTATGTGAACATATTGACTAAATTCCAAAAGGTATTATATGGTTTTTCTGTAGATTGAGCATTGAAATAAAAACACAACAAGGTTTTTGTAAGGCGCTAATCTGCTCTTTGGCAAAATTCGTAAAGGGTTATAAAAGGTTTTTACTTATTTAAAATTTCTGAGTCATTACTTTGGCAAAATAAATAATTTATGGTAATCTGGAATTCTATTTTATAACACAAAGTATTTAAACCTTGAACGTTTAATGGCCTTCTCAAAATCAAACTTCAGTTTCAAAATTGTCTTTCCTGACAACTGGCTTTTCGGATAGTCCAGAGGGCCCCTGGAATGTCCAGAAAGAGAGGTAAACAGGATTATTTAACATGTTTAGTTACATGGGATTGCCAAAATGATGTTCAATCTTCTTTAGGTTATATTTTTGTGAATAATGCTAATATGTGTTCCCAAATTGTATGGGATTTCTAAAATTCTAATGTCCAAGTATATGCTATTAATCATAATTAAGGTTGTTATGTTAGTTATTGTAAACCATGGAGATAACCAAACTTCTTTGTCAGTTGTGTTTCTAACTGTAACTACCCTGGATATTTAGCTATTCACAGCAATTGTTGTCTTGTTTTAATCCTTTTCAAAAGATGGTTTATAATAAGCTACAGAATTTTAACAGGTCCTCTCAAATACAGGCTTCTAATAACTTTGAAGATTGTAACATTAAAATAAAGGAAAAAGTACAAGACTCATAAAGAGCTGAAGTGTTCACAAATATCAAGCAAAACAAGAGAACTTAATGGAGTGAACTCAGAAACCTGAAGCAACCTTTTTGACTTTTGCTTGGAATATTGCTGATCCTTGTTTAGTTTTTCAGAGTCAAGGAAACTTATTTTGAACTATTTTTCTCTTTTTTTGGGTGGGGAAACAGTTTCACTCTTGTTGCCCAGCCAGGCTGGAGTGCAATGGCATGATCTCGGCTCACTGCAACCTCCACCTTCCCGGTTCAAGCGATTCTCCTACCTCAGCCTCCTGAGTAGCTGGGATTATAGGCATGTGCCACCACACCCAGCTAATTTTGTATTTTTAGTAGAGATGGGGTTTCTCCATGTTGGTCAGGCTGGTCTCGAACTCCTGACCTCAGGGTGATCTGCCCACCTTGGCCTCCCAAAGTGCTGGGATTACAGGCGTGAGCGGCTGCACCCGGCCAATTTTGAACTGTTTACGGACTTTAATAATTAAGTAAGGTATACACTACTGTGATGAAGGTTTGGAGTATGTTTGTTTCTCTCTTCCTGCTTCCTCTAGAATTTGGAAACTCTCTGTGAGTGTTCTTAACTTATGACCAAATAGTTGTTTGCATCAGTGTAGTAAGAATACATTTTTCTTTTGCAACAGGACACAATTGGAGAAAGTGGTTATTTTACCAAGGCTTTCACTGTGAAAGGAGTGAATCTTGACTTGCAGAGCCAGTAAGAGCCCAGTGGGGAAAATGGCCTCATACCCCTGTCTACGCAGTCCCTGTAAAGGGTTACTGACCTGTGGTCAGTAAGTAATGTCACTTTCTGGTGGGGTGCAGTGGCTCATGCCTGTAATCCCAGCACTTTGGGAGGCCGAGGCGGGTGGATCACGAGGTCAAGAGATCGAGACCATCCTGGCCAACATGGTGAAATCTCGTCTCTACTAAAAGTACAAAAATTAGCTGGGCATGGTGGCGCACACCTTTAATTCCAGCTACTCGGGAGGCTGAGGCAGGAGAATCACTTGAACCCAGGAGTTGGAGGTTGCAGTAAGCCGAGATTTACTGCACTCCTGCCTGGCAACACAGCAAGACTCCATCTCAAAAAAAAAAAAAAAAAAAAAAAAAAAAGAATGTCACTTCCTAACAGGTCCAGGAGCTCCAAGTTTAGCTTGGGACCTTAAAAGGAGAGGACCACCCAACTCGCAAGTATTTGAGGATAGAAAGCCATGGCTGGGCTCAGCTTAAAAGGTCTTATCTGAGATTCCTTGTGGAATAGACATCCATCAAAGCCAATCCAAAAGGCCTATGTAGAAATAATTATTCTTGTTGCATTTTATGCAAATATTCAGGCAAAGTATAAGACTAAAGTCTACTTTGCAAACCACTCAGTCCTATCATAATTTTTTTTTGTTTAACAAAAATGAGGACTGGAGAGAAATTATGTTCCAAAACTTATCATACATTTGTCATTAAATTCTAAACTCACTAGTTGTTTTTAAGTTTTCACCTACATTTTAGACTAACCCTGCTTGTTCCTGTAAACCAACCAGCAATCTCTGGCTGCAGCTCAGAAAGAACAAGAGGGATGGGTAATGTAAAAGTCTGGATCAATATTCTAGTTCTGAGCAATTATCCTGTAAATCCTGCCAGGAGATGGGAATAAATAGGATGCCCATCACTCCGAGGTTTCCTTTGGGTAAAGTAAGACCAAGGGAGTGAACCAAAGCCAAGCACCATGCACCCAAATCCTAGCAAGCATAACTACAGTCACCAGTTATCTGGGTGTGTCACAAGACATGCTTTCCTCTCCCTTGTTGGAGGAGGACTCAGTTCCACAGTTTCACCTTAGTATTCCACTTATGGTAAGGAGTCCACACAACTCCCCTCGAGACACATTTGTGTTCCAGACTCAATTCCAAGCTTCGGGTCAAAGCCCTAGAAAGAAAACTGGATGTAAGGGATCCAGAGGCAGATGACAACACCAAGGTTAAAAGGCACAGCACAGGTGAGAGTGGCTGATTCCTGCTGATTAAGCCAACCCAAGGCTTCCTGTTTCATGGATAAAGGCCACATTAGTATCCATGGCATAGAGAATTCAAAGCTACTGACAGCAGGGGAGATAGGGCGTTATGTGGGTAAGAGTAGATGATTCTCACCCCCTAGGCCCCCTGCTTCACCGGTGCAAGTTGATTTGACAGCCATGGCAGCACCTACCAAGGTTGCTGGGATTCAGGGATGCAAGGATAGAAGAAAGGAAAGAGGATGCTCTCTCTTCTCTCCCTCACTAACCCTGAGTATCTGCTAGGAAGAGAAGGGAACCAGGGACACCTGCTCCCCTCTTTCTAGATAGGTAGCCATTCATCTTCAGTTTGTACCCCTTTTGAATGCATCCGGGACCCCCAGGACTCCTTTGAAAAAAAAAACGCCTTCTTTTCTTCTTTCTCCTCCTCAGTTCTCTCTTTGCAAATAGGTAATTGTGTCTCTATACTACGATACACTCACCTCAGATGCATCCTCCAAGCTGGAAAGAGTTAATTTCCCAAACCTTAAACGGGTTGGCTTAGGACTGGGCTCAGGGGAAGGGAACCCAGAAGCCCAACATGCCAGCAAAAGTGTGAAGTTTTCCTGACCAGTCGGGCTTTTGGCCTCCTTCTCCCTGTGCAAACTGGTAAAAGGCCTAATTTTTTAGCTATCTTTACCCTTCCTCTGGTTTCGTTTTGATACATGTTTTCTAACAACCCGGTTTGTCTGTTCTTGCCTTCAGGCCATCAAACTCCAAATGGTCATGCAACTGGAGACTCTGACAACGGCCCCTTCTGCCGGGAACCCTTAGATAGGCCTTTGAGGGATCTCTGACTGCTGTTTCCCCAAAACAGCATCCCCTGTCAGCAGGAAGCAGTTAAGATCGGTCTTTGTCCTTATCCGTATTCTAATGGCAGTTAGATGTACTTCTTTAGAGGGGAGAATGAGACAGCCAGGTGGGAGGGAGGGGGTTCTTGGAAAAATTCCAACCAGCTGCGCACTGGGGTGGGGCCTCAGGAAGTTCGCAGTGTTTGCAGCAGGGAGGAACCTGGCCCCTCCTCTTCCTGTGTGGAACCAAACATTCAAGCTGCAGGCAGGAAGCACTCTAGCAGGACTCTGGCCTTGAAGAGTCCCTGTTCCCCCGTTTTTTTTCCTTTTCACCCAATAAAACCCTGTCTTACTCACCATTCAAATTGTCTGTGGGCCTGAATTTTCATGGCCATGGGACAAAGAACCCCATCCTTAGCTAAACCAAGAAAAAGTCCTGCAACAATGGGGGTGGATTCCTCATGAATGACTTGGGCCATCTCCTTAGTGAAATCTGGTCATTTAAAAGTGTGTGGCACATCCCCACCCCCGCTCACTGTGGTTCTCACCATG
The DNA here is from genome assembly GCF_028858775.2 of Pan troglodytes. NCBI lineage: Eukaryota > Metazoa > Chordata > Mammalia > Primates > Hominidae > Pan > Pan troglodytes. The sequence continues at coordinate 106,013,014 of NC_072412.2, read as the reverse complement.
TGATGCGCCTGCTCCTCTTTGGCCTTCCACCGTGATTGGAAGCTCCCTGAGACCTCCGCAGAAGCAGATGCTGCTATGCTTCCTACACAGCCTGCAGAACCATGTCCAACTAAAACCTCTTTTCTTATAAATTACCCAGTCTCAGGTATGTCTTTACAGCAGTGTGAGAAATGGCCTAACACACATGCCAATAACTGAGTGTTGTTTGTTTGGCCCTTCCCAACCCCCAACTATTACCTGACATCTCTCTCATCTATCTCCCCAAATTTTGTTCTCAACTTCTAAGCTGAATGTGAACTCTTTTCCTTCCCGTTTCTTTTACTACTGACAATCCCATCAAACAAGAAAACCTTCCCAAAGCCCCATCTCCAACCTGCTACAGTTGTATTCACTTCCATAGACCAGTTACAAATGTGGCTTTACTGTGTCTTACAAGTTTTCTCAGTTCAAAATCCTTCTTGGCTTCTGGTTGCTTAATTAAAAAAAAAAAAAAATTAAGTTCTCCACATGGTCCTCTGGGTCTTCTGTACTAATGGTCACAATCTAACTATCATTTCAATTTTTCTTCCCACTTTCTCTTACATTCAGCAAATGTGCACAGGCACTATATCCTAAACTTTAGTCCTACTATTTTTTAAATTTGGACTAGCCAATTCAGCCTAACAGAATTCTACCATCCATCTTCCATGACCTGACACCTATTCTATTCATTTTGTTCAGTTTGCTCTTGATTTTCTGCCTCATCCCCCCTGCCCCTACCAATACCACCCACCCATACCACCCCTTGCCCACTGCTAAAGAGGGCTGGGTCTTTCCTTGCTCTGAATTTCTGTAACACTTTATATCTCAATGTACTTATCAGAGTAAGCCTTATATTACAATCATTACTGTATTAATCTCAACACCTCCAAACTAGGCTGGAAGTTCATGAGGGTGGGCATTATTCCTTCATGGCCCTCATGAAGAACTCAGCACAGTGCCCTGATCTTGAAGAACGACAGATCCTTGATAAGTATCTATTGTATTAAAATAAAAATTATCTAAATAAATTAGAGAGAAAATCTAACTTATATTTATAATTATAGGATTGCTAAAAAACTATGTTTTAAACTAAAATATAAAAACTGACACAAGCATCGTGGCTCACTTTCATTATCTTAATGGATGTTTTCCAGCTAAGTGTTTTTTACATTTGATTGTTGACCACTGACAACATGGTTCTTTAAAAAAAACAAACAAACAAAAAACAAAAAACTCTTCAACATAGCTTTTGTAAGACTAATAAAGCAACTTTTAAGTCAAAATATTTTCAGTTGTAATGTCCTATAAAGTATTATAATGGTTGTATTTAAAAATCCATATATGCTTACAATAGCAGATTACAGTTATTCCAGCTATATAAAGGACTCTATTATGCACTTTTACAATACAAAATCTACAAGGGATCCACACAGAGGTAAACATCTCATCACCACGCACACGTATACACCCAAGCATACTTACCATAGCTCATTTAATGAAAGGCAGGCAATAAGAAAAGATTTTGAAACAAATTTAAAATGCTACTTAAAATTCTATCCCAATACTAAGGTTTCACTTTCACGTCTACAAAAAAAAAATTATCTATTCAAGTTGTTAGATAAATCCTTCTAATTCTGCAAACAAAGTAAGACTATTCTATTATTTGTGAAACTGTGCTCCCAAACTGAAAGGAGAGTAAGATTGGCACTTTTTCAGGAGTCTTGAAAAACAGCATGTCTAATATATATTGGTTTTGGTAGCACTTACCAGAAATTGTACACAAAACATGGCCAAACTGAAAACTAGTAAGGAAAGGGATGAGTAGAAAATGACTGGGAATGGTACAAAAAATAATGAGCAAGCTACATTCACTCATGAAGGCCTCCCAAGATACAATTAAAAAAAAACAAAAAAACACAAAAAAACAGTTGGCTGGGCACGGTGGCTCACGCCTGTAATCCCAGCACTTTGGGAGGCCAAGGCGGGTGGATCACGAGGTCACGAGTTCGAAAGCAGCCTGACCAACATAGTGAAACCCCATCTCTACTAAAACTACAAAAATTAGCCAGGCATGGTGGTGCACGCCTGTAGTCCCAGCTACTTGGGAGGCTGAGGCAGGAGAATCACTTGAACCCAGGAGGCAGAGGTTGTGGTGAGTCAAGATCACGCCACTTCACTCTAGCCTGGGCAACAGAGCGAGACTCTGTATCAAAACAAACAAACAAACAAGGAACAACAACAAAAAAACAGTTAAAGTGTTTTTAGAGTTTAATTCCTTAGAAAGCTATAAAAAATCTAAAATATTTCAAGCAATGCTACTTTGAAATAAAAAAGGGAACACGTCAAGTCAATTCTCGGGATAAGCCAAAACCATGGGAAAAGAAACAATAGTCTGAAATATGATCTTGGTTTCTCTTCCTCTCCTTAGTCAAAGATCAGTATTTTGAACATATTCTAAAAAGTCCTAAAGAAAAGCACTTTCTTTTTGGAAAGTCTTTCTACAGAAGAAAAAGACAGCATTACCTCTAACATAGAGAACTAAGATCAGGCCATGCCGGTGGCTCACGCCTGTAATCCTAGCACTTTGGGAGTCCAAGGTAGGTGGATCACCTGAGATCAGGAGTTCGAAACCATCCTGGCCAACATGGTGAAACCCCGTCTCTACTAAAAATACACAAATTATCCAAGCATGGTGGCGGGCACCTATAATCCCAGCTACTCAGGGGGCTGAGGCAGAAGAATCGCTTGAACCCAGTGGGTGGAGGTTGCAGTGAGCTGAGATCACGCCACTTCACTCCAGACTGGGCAAAAGAGCGAAACTCTCAAAAAAAAAAAAAAAAAAAAAAAGAACTAAGATCAATCATCATATTACACCTAAAATTATCACCTAACACTTCTGTAAGTGTGAAGAGTGGTCTACATATAGTCACATATAGACACAACCACCCACCCCAACACTATAATTCCCAACCCAAGAGCCATTCCTTTAATTAAGGTGGTGTCTTTAGAAAGCTCCTATTAAAATCCACACTGCCTAGAAAATAACTCATTTATACATAAGCGCACAGAATAGCTTGTCAGGTGATGTAGTTCTCACTTTAGATGGGTACTTTTTGATAAAAGGAACTGGGGGAGAAAAGGCAGATCCTGGAAAGGAACTGGCAGGTATTGAAAAAACCTGACAACAGCAGAGGGTGAAGTCACCCCGCATACTGAACAAACAACCTTTCTGTTCTGGAAAATTGCAAACATATATAGAAACAGAAAGGATGGTTTAATAAACCTCTATATGTCCATCACCCAAGTTCAAAACTTATCCACTCAAAGCCAATCCTGTTTCATCCATATCCCCACTGATTCACCCACCTGCTCCAAGACTATTAAGAAGCAAGTCCCAGTTGTCCTTTTGTTTCATCCATAAATTCAATGAGTACTTTTTCTTAAGTTTAGCCTAACTCTTATGACATCCTCAAGCTTTTGGCAACAAACCACTCAAATAAATTAATTCAATATTCATTAATGATTGTTATCTCCTTTTTCTTCCACACATTTACAGCACTTTGGTTTCTCTGAGCACTGGGAAGGGAGGTAGTGGGGGGAGGAAGTAGGCAACAGAGCAGATAGCTGTAAAAGGTTACCTGAAAAACAATCAGTCATCACATACACTGCATATTATGCTTTCTACAATTTCTATTCATTGAAGAATGAGGTCAGAATAAAGTGTTCCTGTTAGTCTGGGTCACAAAAGTAATTCAAGATGCATATAAAAATGCTTATTACCATTCAAGTTCTCTAAACCCATTCAACCATTCAGCCCTTTGCTTTCTGATAAGACTGCCAACAACTATGCCAATTAGTGTCAATTGCGATGTTAGATTTTGTAACATCTGCACCTGCCTACCAGTTAGTTTAGTGGGCAGAAAGAAATGAGTGATGGTTAGAAGGTCCAGCAATACTCAACTCTGTTCCTGAATTAACATTTACAAGTCTACAAATTCACCAATTGGCTTTTCAAAAAATATATTTTTGCAAATTAGTTTCTATTTCTTTTAAGGAGGAGGGGCAAGTTTAGCCATTATAGTGTAAATTGTAACAATAATAATACTTTTTTTAAGCCTGAAGTTTTACAACTAAGGAAAATTTAATCTATAAGAAACTTAGTGAATTAGAAATTCACGCCAAACAAAAATATATTTACAAATAATATGAAATAAAATATCTCAAATTTAGCAAATGCTAAACTTATGCATTTCATTTGAATACGTAATTTTTAAAACTACCTAGTCATATTTTTAGATGTTTTCCCATTTTTGTCTAAGCCTTTAACGTTTCTCTTTTATACTCTACAAAACAAAAATTAAGGCAAATATAAATAGGCGAAGCATATTTCACATGTAAAAAAACATGAATACCTCAAATTTGATTGTATTTCTTCAAATTAACCAATGCGTCTATTTCATCTTTTTTATGTTAAATATTCAGAATTAAAAAGAATACAATACTTCTGAAACATCCAGAACAAAATACAGCAATCTTTAATTTCTTCTTGAATCAAAATGCTTCACTTTGATTTATTATTATTAATAGTAAATTTTTAAATTTCACAACTGAAGCAAATTGCATGCAGTTGATGGAGCTTACGGGAAGTAATGCAGTGGTTAAAGACAAAGTGCATTACTAAAGAGAAATAAAAATTGCATGTCAATATCTAAAAGTATGGGAGATGTATATAATGTAGCACATTCTATCTAGTGTCATTACTTAAATTGCTACTTTTCCTCAACAGTCTATTCTCCAGCTCTAGCAAGTAGAATAAATGGTAATTTTACCTGCCAAATTTGGCACAAAAAAGGACAAGCAACTTCATTAACAGAACAATGATTTCAATATGATTTTTTTCCCTTTTCCACCCAGTGCCAAATAGCGGAACAATTCAAATCAAGAAATCTAAGCAAAATTACCTCCTCTTGTTGAAGTTTTATATGCTTGAATAAGCAAATGATACATACAGAATGCTAGCAAGAATATCCTTCTAGTAAGTGCGTATATTTTTTGTATTGCAGCTTAATTACAAGCTGGAATGCTATACTCAACCAAGAATGAAACAACCTTCCCACTGAGGTAACGTTCTCAATGTGCGATGTGCTGTGGTATGCATATATGATCATTTAAAACCCAGTGGAATAGGTTGAACCTAAAAGACTGGATTTAGATTAAAATTTTGGTTAAAATATCAATTAATGCACCTAAACCAGTGGTATGAAATAAAATGGCACGGAGCTTCCTTCAATCTTTGTTAAGTTACACTACTGGAAACAACACCCACTCCCAGCAAGCTCACCCATTACTACCAGCTTTCACATTTCCTTGGTGTTTTTCGTAGCTGGTTGTAAACAAAATCATAAATCCTTCTAAGCTTTGTTTCAAATCTAATCACAAAAACATTTAAAACAACTCTTCTTCTAATCACGCCGAACCTGAATGATTAAAGAGACTTAAGCCAGTTCTCAAATCATCATCACTAGGTTTTCAAAGCTAAAAAGAAGCACTTTTTGTCCAACTGGGGAATTTGGTAGCTGCTCACAAGTTTGTCTATGGTTATTTACAACAGAAGATTGTGCTATGTTTAATCTCCATCTAGTTTCCTTAATCTTGTTCTGAACGATAGTCACACAGCCAAACACAGTTTTTATTTTATAAAAACCACAAGCGATAAAACAAGCATAAACCCATTACCACGCTGCCACAATAAATATGGCCAAGAGCAAATACAGCCACACACAGCCATGCTCAAAGCCATAGGTTTATTTTAACATTTCAAGAAATGTCTCTTTTTTTAAGGTTTAAACACTGAGTTAGAAAATGGCATATTTTATAATTCCCTCTCTTAAAAATAAGAATACCTTCAAAAAAAACACTGAATCAAAATAGAAATTTCAATAGTGGTAATATCCAGATTATGAACGCTCTTTGGGTTTTTTCCCCCAACTATAAACATCGTATTACTTTTTCAGAGAAATGAGTCTAAAGCAAAGAAAGGAACATGACTGAGGCCCTAATATCAATCAGGTATTTTAATATACATCACACTCACAGAATCCTAGGAACGATCCTACAATGGAGACGTTACTAACCACATTTTATAGATGACAAATCTGACACTCAGAGAAGTTACATAATTGCTCAAGGGTCTACAGCTAGCAAAACAGCACATCCAAACCTAGGCTGATTTGATGACATCTCGACCCAGCCAATGCAGATACTTGTCAGTAAGTTTATTTGGTAGGAAAACACAATGGCAAGGGTCATTATTTTATTGCAAATAATGGCCACTCTAATAATTAGTGTGGTAAATCCATGACATCTGGGGTTTATACCAGGGAGTTTGCAACAGACACTCAGTAGAGTGTCCATGAATAAGGAAGGGCCTCTAAATGGACAAGGATCAAACCTCCCACAGGGCAGGAGCCAGTCGGCCCCATACCCTAACAGTGTAGGTGCACCCTATCGTGGAAGAAAGGGAAACTGCAGGTTTATATGGGCTTTTGAACCACAGCAGGGCCTTGGGGACAGAAATGGGGAGGCAGAAGGAGCAGCTTTCTAGGTTCACCAGCCTCACTCAACAAAATTTCCCAAAGTGAATCACCAAGACACGATGATGACCTCTATAACTACTTCCCAGGTAGTCTGCTGTAGATTCAAAAGGGGCTTCATAAAATAAATACAATTCTAACAAAGAATATTAGAATGTAAAAATATTAATCAGTACTGACAAACCTTGCTAATATATGTTGGCACATTTTATTTTTTGTCTTATTTTTATTACATAGATAAGAGGTTTCTATATTGCCCAGGCTGGCCTCGAACGCCTAGCCTCGGCTGCTTATGTGCCAGGACCACAGGCCTGGGCCACTGTGGCTCCCTTTTGTCTTATTTTTAAAACTTTCCAAGAATTTTTCATACAATGGAAAAGAACTGCTTGCAAAGTAAAAGCTACTTTAGCTTCTTTTAAAAAGCAAAATATCCATGTTTTAGAGGGAAGAGAAATCATTTCTGGGGTGCTAATTACATCAGCCACTATACTAGAGCCTTTATATAAAATCTCATTTAATTTTTACAAAAACCCTGGAGAATACTATCCCTATTCTACAGATAAGGAAAACTAAGGCTAAGAAAAGATAACTAACTTCTGCTGGATTCCACAGCCAGCAGGTTCAGGATTGGTATTTAAACTCAAGTCCACCTGCCTCGTGACCCTTGGTTTTCCTCTATGCCAACATTCAGATAAACACCACTGCTGCAGTGGTTCAGGGAGGCTAAGTAACTTTTCCAACTTTACACAACTGGTGAGTGACAGAGGTTTCTCTATCTTCAGAGACTATTGTTTTCAGCATAACGTTACATTATTGCTTCTCTACCATCCCCTTAGGTAACTCCAAACTAAACCTTGTGGGTAAATGCTGATGGTAGATAGGTTGATTTTTACAAACTAAAGATAATAGAGGAAAACTATGATTGCTTGTGTCCCTATATCCAAAAAGACTGACGTTTCTTTTTTATAAGACTGCCCACTCTGCATGATAAAAAACATGATCGCTGTGATTTGTTACTTATTAACTTCAACTACTAGAAATAGGGCTCCCTAACAAGTTGTCTTGCAAATTGATATAAAAGATAATTACCAAATGTTCTGCCTTCTGAGATTCTATATTTCTACGAAGATTTTTAGAGCTTTTTCAACAAATAAAAACATTACAAAATCATGGAACACTGTACCAAAGGCAGAACCACTAAAAGAATATTTAAATCACATCCATAATTTTAAAAAATTATTTAATTTACACAAATGTAATAAAATATTCCTGAGCCACACCCATAATTCTTTTAAAATTAGGAACTCCACAAGATAGTCACAAGACATAAAACACACAATCAAGAATACAGAGATGGAAACCTAATTGTATATTGGCCCTTTCCGTGAAATCTTTTTCTGACCTATTGCTATTATTGCTCCAAATACATTTTTTAAACTTTTTAAGCCTTTGTTGATTATTTTTAATCTCTTCAATGGTGGTATATCCCTGGCCACTGAGTTTCAGAAATTGCCAGTTATGCAGTGCTGAGTCTGGTGAATAAGATGGAAAAGATCAGTTATGGCTAAGAAACAAGACAGAAATATAAGCCTACAGATTCTACAGACTCTTGGATGGAATATGGAAACAAGACACCAAAATAATTTGTGGGCTATATTACTATGTGTTTTCAGTGTGATCTGTGGCTTTGGGATAATTTTAAGCTTGAACAGTCTAAATTAATTTTGTCTTTCCTTAAAGGCAAAGAATAATTAGAAGTCTGAAATTTGCTTTTAGGATTTTTATACAAATCAGGATGTTAGAGCAAAGAAAGTTTTAGATATGCAAACCTGTGCCCATGAGTGTACAGCCCCAAAACCCCTCAAGCATTTCATCCTAAACACAATGCATGAACCGGATTCTGGGAGAGATCACAACCCCCTGAAATGTAATTAGAATCACGGACACAGAAGATAAAAGCTGCCTTGATGATGGAGCATGTCAGACCCTGGACACACAAACTGGAAAGAGAAGAAAGCAGTTTTTTCAGAGTAAATTGAAGTAGCTATTCTAATGAAATGTGAAGGTTTAGGGATAATTTTAAAAATATTAGTAGTAGGACTTTTTTTTAAAAAAAACATAATTTTACTATGAAGGATATATTTCATTCTTTCAACATATTTATTGAGAAGCAGACCTGACCTGTGCACTGTAGGCAAAGTGAATCAAAATGCAATTACTATTTGGGTCATGGTAACCCTTGTTAGTTGATTCACTTTGTTTTTGTGGTTAATATAAGCTTCTGAAACAAACAACTACCCTGTTACCAGATTCAGTTACTGGTTTTTATCTTATACTTTTGGGTTTAGGGAATTACTCAAGTTTATGCCTATTTTCAGTTCATGCCTCTCATAAGCAAAATCTGCAAACACACAGCTGCTGTGATAGTCTGACAGAGATCCATTCCACAGACCTCTGACTGCCACCAAGAACCAGTGCTAATGCAAAAGGAACCTCGCTGAAGAAAGCTGTGTTTTCTTAATAATAACAGTTGTATAAACATAAGGTCTTCTCAGTTAAAGGGAAACCAACATCAAAAAGCAGTACAACATAGAACCCTAAACCCCTCTTTCTTTGAAGAAACCCGTTTGAAGCGAGGTGTTTCTAGTTATGGGTGAATGAAATGAGAATTCAGTTGCAACAAACGGACATCCAGTTCTACGAAGGACTAATTAAATCCATCTGAGAAGCTGCATCTCAAACCGCCTCACACATTTCAAAGGAAAGCACTCCTCTGCCTTTTGCTAAGACATCAAAACACTCAGTCACAGCTGACGCATACAGAGGCTCTACAACAATGTTATTTTTATGGACTACAAAGCTCCACAAAAGTAATGTTAAGAGTTTGCACTATTTCATGACTAAAAATTCAGAGTTAAGGCAGAACATTTCTACGTATCACTATCTGAAATTTCTTTCCAGCCTCCAACTAGTTTTGTAGATCTTCTACCTGATCTCAAAACAAAAACAAAACAGATCCACCAGTCTTTAATGTGTTTCATATACTTGCTAAGTAGAACTGGTTAAAAAAGTAATCAAAGAATTAGTCCTAGTTGCACCATTAACTTTTTTTCCTTATAAACAAAACCAGGATTTTGATGTTCAATTAAGGCTCTTGAGTAGGCAGGGTGCGGTGACTCATGCCTGTAATCCCAACACTTTGGGAGCCCAAGGTGTACAGATCATGAAATCAAGAGTTCAAGACCAGCCTGACCAACATGGTGAAACCACATCTCTTCTAAAAATACAAAAATTAGCCAGGCGTGGTGGCGGGCACCTGTAAACCCAGCTACTAGGGAGGCTGAGGCAGGAGAATCGCTTGAACCTGGGAGGCAGAGGTTGCAGTGCGCTGAGATCGTGCCATTGCAATCCAGCCTGGGTGACAGAGCGTGACTCCATCTCAAAAAAACAAAACAACAAAAAAAGACTCTTCAGTAGTTAATAAAAGCCAGCAGAAGAAGCTGCTGAAAACTTTTAAAACTTGGTACAAAAATACTCCATTTAACAGCCATTTTTTGGCCTTTAAAGTGGTAGAAGAAAGTTATATTCAGAATTTGGGATATTATCCCAACAGGATAATGTGGTGTTAGTGTCTATCCTCCCAGGATTTTCTGCCTGTCATTGGTTATGGTGAGCTCATATAATCATATTGAGCAATCGTGTTTTTTTCTTAAAGAACGCTATTAAATGTGACACAATCCATAAGCAGGAGAAATTCAATTCTTCAACATTTTGTTTTCAACATACATAGAGAGACATACAACTAACACCATCCAGATGGTTGCTAACATTCAGAGTTTCTTCCCATGGCAGAAGACCTTAGTAAAAAGAGAAGCAGGAGCCGTCAGGAGGCCCCAGGCTTCTGGCTTCTCTCTTTACTTACCAAGTAACCTTGGGTGAGTCACTTGACCTTCCCTGGGTGAGTCACTCTTCCCTGGGTGAGTCACTCAACCTTCTCATCCCCTCTTGCTGTTAAGTGAGGAGTTGCCCTAGGACAGCCAAATTCCTGTAAGTTTTGAAAGTCTGTGACTTTTTTCTCCAAATGTGAATTCATTAAAACGCTACATGGATTCTGTTTGGAATCCCACTTATCAGTTATTCACACAATGGAAACATGGTAACTTACCACCTCTCTGCTACCTCCTCTGCCCCAAGGAAATTTCAGGCATTCCATGACAGTTTGGTAAATTAACTCCAATTCAAAAGTTTTCAGGTCACAGGAAATTTTATAGAAGAGAATAAATTTCTGGAAATTAACACACTGCTACATTACTGACAGAGAAAAAACTGTGAAGAATAAGGCAGATTTTGTTGACCCTTCAATTTTAAAAAGAGTAAAAAATGCCTATGCTTTGATATTTGAAATCATATTTCCTAGGTGCTAAATTTATAAATAAAATCATTGTTTTCTTTAATCACAACAAATTAAACTAGCAAACACATTGACTGAATTTTGATATCCCATTATGTAACTAGTTTTTTAAGGTGTATGAAAGGCAATTGTCAACGCAATTTGCCTGTATTTTTTGGAGACAACATTCTAATTTATTAAAGAGTTTCCATGACCACTAGGGAAGCAGTTTTTTGAACTCCTTCCTTCTCGCTTCACTGTTCTCTTTCTTCCTTCCTTCCTTCCCCCCCCCCAGCTCCTCTACCCTGCCCCCAATGAATATTTCCTGAGAAGTACAAGAAGTGTGACAGTGAACAAGACTAGGTCCTTGCCTTTACAAAGCTCCTATTTTAGTGTGAAGAGGCTGAAATTAAACAAGTGGACAAAGAAATAAACACGAGAACTCAAGTGCATGATAAGCACAATGATGGAAATGAACACCATGATACGACAGCAAGTGACTAAGGGGTCACTTAAGAGACCAAAAGCTAATTCTGCTTCCAAATATAAAAACACAGAAGACAAAACAAACAGTAACAATAACCCAAAAAACCTCTCATTCGAATTCATGACTAAAAGAATTTGATTAGATATCAAATATGAGTTTACTGAAAATATGTTAATGTATTTATTTATGAAAGTGATCTAAATATGTATTCTATTAATTCTCACAAGATACCAATTTGAACACAATTTAGACTTTTGAAAAACCTGTTGATCAATAGTATTCCCTAGAACATACTTTATAAACTGCTCCTATAAAAGCTGGCTAGATAATGAATAACGTCACAATAAAATCAAAACCCATAGTTTAAAGGCCCTTCAGGATCTGCCCATCTCCACCTCCCTCACTGGCACCTCTCCGCCTAGCCTCCCTGTGTCCTGGCCTCCTGGACATGCAGAGCTGCCTTGCGCTATCTGACCACATGGATTGATACCCCATCAACTCCTGCTCCACGACTTCAAATGGAAGCTTGGTTAGCCTAGCCCTTCTGTTGTGTTTAAGTCAATTCTTGCTCCCAGCCTCAACAACATTCCACGTACTTCCAATTTCTAATGCCATAATCAACTCCTCCCAGTCTCACCTCACCTCTTCCCCCACAGCAGCCATCACAGGTGAATAAGTCACCAACTCTCCCTTCATCTCCACCCGCTCCTTTGTCCTTTCATATAAAAATGGAACAGAGGCTGGGTGTGGTGGTTCATAAGGTCAAGAGATCAAGACTATCCTGGCCAACATGGTGAAACTCCATCTCTACTAAAAATACAAAAATTAGCTGGGCGTGGTGGCGTGCGCCTGTAGTCCCAGCTCCTTGGGAGGCTGAGGCAGGAGAATCACTTGAACTCGGGAGGTGGAGGTTGCAGTGAGCCAAGATCGTGCCACTGCACTCCAGCCTGGGTGACAGAGCAAGATTCCATTTCAAAAAAAAAAAAAAAAAAAAAAGCACAGAGGCCCTTCTCCTAGTTCTTCTTTTTCTCCTTATTCTTTAGTCATCAAAAATTCCCTTCTTCTGGCACCTGTTATCAGCACTTAAGAATTTATTAAACCTTTAAAAAGTCAATCCCCTCAACACCATGGCCCACTCTTAACGACCATGCCTTTAGAAGAAGAGTCATTCATTCCACTTGTCCGCATATCTCAATGTCTGAACTCACCACAATTTCATTTCTGGCCCCATTACAACACTGAAATTGTTCTCAATTATTTTCACTAAATCCAATGGATAAATCTCAGCCTTAGTTGTTTTTTTTGTTTTAACATGACTTCTTATATTCACTGGCATCATTGACCTCATCTTCTTAAAACAGCCTCTTCCTTTAAATTCTGAAACAACACAACTTCTTGGGTTTTCTGACACAGTCTCTTTCATTGCTCCTCTTCAGTATCCTTTGCTGATTCTTCTTCCTCTGCCCATCCTTTAAATCTTTAGCGTACCTCAAGGTTTCATCTTTCTTGGTCCTCTTCCCTCTTCTACTTTCTCCTCAATTCAACCCCGTGTTCAACTGCCATTTATACTACTGGAGACCAAATCTCCCCCAAACTCTCTCCTGGGCCACAGAACCTCACATGCAATGACCCAGGAAACATCTCCACTTGTGTATCTCACAGATCCCTTCAAAATTATGTCTGAAATTGTCTTCCTATTTCTCTAGACGTAACCTCTCTATGCTTCAATTTCCTTATACTTAAAAATAGGACTAATAATAGTACTTATGCTTTATAGGATTGGAATAGAAATGAAAGTAGATTGTACATGTTGACTACAATTGTTGTTAAATAACATATTGCATGTGGATCACTTAGAACAGTGCTTGACACATATTAAATATGCAATATATATTAGCTAATATTATTACTGCTCAATAAATGCACGGTTAATTCTACATCTTAAATCTCGTCCATGTTGATCCATTTTTTCTCCAAAATACTTGCCGCTGAGGCTCACAGCACCCACCTGCATGACTGCTTCTAGCAGGCCCTCTTCCTCCAGTCTTGCCTCTCCAAACCTATTCTCCATCATGAAGCAGAGTGATCTCCCAAACAGGCAACTCTGTCCGACTCCCTGCAGGCAAGCCTTCTGTGGCTCTCCACTGCACTCCAGACACATCCAGACCAGGTTCAGGGCTGGCACTTTCACATGGCCGGGTCCCAGCTGCTTCCCCTGGGGCCTGCCCCTCCCATCTCACCACTCGTTTCCCCTTCCCTGCCTGCCACCAGGTCCCACACTTCAAGCTTTCTGTGCTGCAGTCATACACAACTTCTCTCTTGCTTCAGACACAAATAACTTTCTTAGTTCTCTTTCTACTTTTTTTTGGTGTGTGTGTGTTTTTCTTTAACTTCTATTTTACATTCAGGGATACATGTGCAGGTTTGTTACACAGGTACACTTGTGTTATGAGGGTTTCTTGTACAGATTATTTCATCACCTAGGTATTAAGCCTAGTATCCATTATTTTTCCTGATCTTCTCCCTCCACCCTTTGGTAGGCGCCAGTGTGTTGTTCCCTTGTGTCCATGTGTTCTTGTTATTTAGCTCCCACTTATAAGTGTGAACATGAGGCATTTTGTTTTCTGTTCCTGCATTAGTTTCCTAAGGATAATGACTTCCAGCTCCATCCATGTCCCTACAAAGGACACGATCTCGTTCTTTATAGCTGTATCTACTTTTTATGTAGGCCTTCAAACTCTGACTCCTTCCCCTACCCTCCCCCAAACCTCCTGTGTAGGTCTCAGCCTGGCCAGTATTTCCTTCCTAAGCCTCCCCTAACCACCTCCGTGTTCAGTTCGGGGCCTCCGCTACATACATGCTCACCACAGCACCTGCCCTCCCTGTTACCACTCAATTTTCCTCCTTCACTGACACAGCCTTCATCCCTGTCCCCCTCAACATATGACACTGTGAGAAGTCAGATGTATCATCTCTTTTGATTACCACTGGTTCTCCAGGACCTATGTCATAAAAGGTACTCAATAAACAGCTGTTATATTACAACTAAAATGATCAATGCATGCTGCTATAAATATGTCAAAATTCATCTACTAGCTGAGTCACTCAGCCAAGGCATTTTAACAGATGGCTCCACTGTTCATTCTATTTATAAACAACTTTGAGGGGTCAAAATATCATACCAAAGTGAATTTTAAAACTTTTTAATTATTTTTAGTTTTTAAAACGGAGTTTCACTCTTGTCACCCAGGCTGGAGTCCAATGTTGCAATCTTGGCTCACTGCAACCTCCACCTCCCAGGTTCAAGCGATTCTCCGCCTCAGCCTCCCAAGTAGCTGGGACTACAGGTGACCACCACCACACCTGGCTAATTTTTGCATCTTTAGTAGAGACGGGGTTTCACCATGTTGGCCAGGTTGGTCTCCAACTCCTGATCTCAGGTGATCTGCCCACCTCAGCCTCCCAAAGTGCTGGGATTATAGGCGTGAGCCATTGCGCCTGGTCTTAAAACTTTATTTTTTAAATTTGTGAGTTTTACATTTTTTGTTTGTTTTGAGATGGGGTCTCACTCTGTTGCCCAGGCTAAAGTGCGGTGGCACGATCACAGCTCACTGCAGCCTTGACCTCCCAGGCTCACTTGATCCTCCCACCTTAGCCTCCTGAGTAGCTGGGACCACAGACATGTGCCACCATGCCTGGCTAATTTTTTTTTGTAGAGACAGGGTCTCACTATGTTGCCCAGGCTGGTCTCCAACTCCTGGGCTCAAGCAATCCTCCTGCCTCAGCCTCTTAAACTGTTGGGCTTATAGGCATGAGCCACTGTACCCAGCCAACTTTAATTTACTTTTTGTTGTTGCAGAAACCTGACCAGCACCCGTAACAGGCTCCTTGACTACTATAAATATTTTATAAAGATTTATAAAACTGAACTGAACTAAAGGTGACTATCTGGTATCAACGCTGAAAATAAAATAATTTTATTTATTCTAAATAAAATTCTTCAGAAAGTGAATCCAGGGCTAATGTTAAAAATCACTTGAAGTCTTAATTACAGTATTTGCCAACTGTAATATAACAACCAATACCATTCAGTGTTTTTCATTGCCAAAGTAACTGAATTTTATATATTTTTGTTCTTCACTTAGCACCATAACAAGTTACTTGGCCCTTGAGCACAACATGACTGAGTCATTCAAGAGGGTACAGGTGCAGCTGTGCACCCAATCAGACAAGCAATTTTCCAGAGTACACGGGCAGGATCTTCACATTTTCGTGAAAATTTAGTCCTATGTTTCAAAAGTAGAGTGCGATACCCACTGAACAAGCCTGCATTTAAAAAGTAAACAGATCAAGCGGTGCAAGGTTACTCTTCAGACTTGATTTCTCTACAACCTTGTTTATCCAACCCCCTCCCATCAGATGTCAAGCTGATTTGGATGAATTTGCCTTGAAAGGATATTCTTTAGCTTGGGATAAGGAGTCACATTGGTACGTCAGGTTACTTTTGGATGTTCTTGCTTAAACCAAGAGTAAGGAAAAACATACTGTTCTCTATGCCTTGTGATGTCTTAGGACAAGTGAAATTACTACGAGCTCTGGAACCCTAAGCAAAACTTTTGGAGTGAACTACCTTTACACTGCCTTTTGCTATTGGGAAACACATCTCTCCAACTATTCTACATTCACAGTAATCTCTCTGGGTAGTTCATACACCTACAGAAGGGGAAACAGGAGGCTGTGGAGGAACTGCTCGGACTCAGCTTCCTTACTCTGACCTATGTTACTGCTCTTTCTTTGCTTTTTCCAATTTCTTAATTCAGATTAGATTAACCTGTAACCAGAGCCTATTAAGTGATCTCCAGCAACTGTCTCCGAGTTGGAAGTGCTAGCCAAAGAATTTCAGTGATTGCGTTTTGTGTACTTACACCTGTGGGACCAGCACTCTCCATTTAATGAGCCAGCTGCTTGTCTGATTGCTTCCCTGGATGGCCAAGTCACTGCAGAAGTTTCTTGAAAGGTAATTAAGGCTCCATTATTTCAACACTGCTCCATCTTACAGACCCTTCCACTGCACAATTTTGAAATGTTTTTTTAAAAAAATAGGTAATACACATGTAGGGTTCAAAATTCAAAAAACACTAAAAAGATATGATCTAAGAGATGTATCCTTCTCACTTGTTATGGAGTCAGCCCTGCAGCTCCCCAACTCACAGGCAACCATGGGTCCCAGTTTCTTGTGGCTCCTTCCAAAGATATTCTGTGGATATCACAAGCACAAACACACACATTCTTTTTTATGCCAATGAATGTCGTTTGCCTCTGTCACTTGATAAAGCAGCACACAGAGCTGGGCGCGGTGGCTCACACCTGTAATCCCAGCACCTTGGGAAGCCGAGGCAGGTGGATCACGAGGTCAGGAGATGGAGACCATCCTGGCTAACACAGTGAAACCACGTCTGTATTAAAAATACAAAAAATTAGCCGGGCATGGTGGCAGGCGTCTGTAGTCCCAGCTACTCAGGAGGCTGAGGCAGGAGAATGGCGTGAACCTGGGAGGCGGAGCTTGCAGTGAGCTGAGATCGCGCCACTGCACCCCAGCACCCCAGCACCCCAACCTGGGCTACAGAGCGAGATTCCGTCTTAAAAAAAAAAAAAAGAAATCATCACATAGAAGACACTCTCAACTTTTTAAAGGCTGCACAGTATTTCAATGTCATGAATGTATCATATTTATTTAACTATTCCAGTCTGACAGGCAGTTTGATACCATGTTACACTGGTACAGTAAGTTACTTTTAGACATTCTTCCTTAAACCAATAGCAGGGAGAAACATACTATTCTTTAAAATAGTCCTGTGATGTTTTAGGACAAATGAAATTACTACGAACTCTGGAACCCTAAGCAAAACTTTTGGAGTCAGCTACCTTTTCACTACCTTTTGCTAGTTCTTTCCAGTCTTCTGCTGTAACAAATAATACTAACATGACTATTCTTGCACATCTCCTACATGTGGACATAACACACAGTATAAATTCATTTTGTCAAATTGCAAGTTGTTATATCAATTTATACTCCCACCAGCGTTTGAGAGCTTACGTTTCTACAATCATAGGAAGAGGCCAGGTGCAGTGGCTCATGCCTATAATTGCAGCACTTTGGAAGGCCAAGGCAGGTGGATTGTTTCAGCCCAGGAGTTCGAGACCAGCCTGGGCAACATAGTGAAACGCTGTCTCTACAAAAAATACAAAAAGGAGCTGGGCATGCTGACTGTTCAGGCTATACAGCTATTCGGGAGCCTGAGGTGGGAGGATCACTGGAGCCTAGGAGGCCGATGTTGCAGTCAGCCGTGATCATGCCACTGCACTCCGGCCTGGGCAACAGAGCAAGACCTGGTCTCAAAAAAAATAAATAAATAAAATCAAAACAAAACGGAATTAACACATTTTTCATTTTTGCCAAAATGTGCATGGAAAATCGTATCTCATCGTGATTTTCACTTGAATGTGTGTGTGGCTTTTAGCACTTTTTATCATATGTGCAGCAGCCACATGTCCTTTGCTATAAACTGTCTCTGAGTATTTTTTTACCAGGGCTTTTGTTCATTTTCATATTGATTTGTAAGAATTCTGTATATATGAAGGGCATCCCTTATTTTGTGACTAAAATGAATTGCAAATTTTCTCTCTGGTTTTTCGGCTTACCTGTTGGCTTCACTTACGACAGTTTTACATTCTTTGCAGAAAATTTTTACATTTTTAAGCATTATCTTGACTTATTATCCTAATAATTTTTCAAATGGAAAAATAATTTTATCAAGGAAAAAGTTCTTGCCAATGTGAAAGAATTTCTATGTTTATGCATTATGTTTTAATTTTAAAAAACTATTGACAGAAAATAAGGTATTTTCCTCAAATAGAATATCTTTTGCTGCTTTGTTCAGTATACTTTTTAAAGGTAGAGGGGTAGAAAGACTAAGTGAAAAAATTACCTAAGAAGAGAAGTAGTTTAATGATCATAACATTTAATTCTGGCAAAAGACAAATTAATGAAAAATAAAAAATAAATATAAAATATGACTTCAAAAAACTTACCTCAATTTTCTATCATTTGTCATGTACTGTAAGTCAGTTTTCTAAATAGAATTATAGTCCTTTATTATAAACCCCTAATGGTACTGTAGTATTCTCTTTAAAATGCTCAGGGAAAAAAAGGTTCTTTTTCTGTCTGCCTTCTCTGTATTTAAGCCATAGGTAATTTTTAAACTAAAAGCCTATAATAGGCTTAAATGTAATAGTTAACTCACCTTGTTTACTGATGTCCTTTTCATGTTCAAGATTAAAAGCCTATCCTAAAAACTGACAATAGAGGCAAAAGAATAGATATAATAATGTTCTATTTTTTGAACAAAGGATGTTCCAAAATTAACTCTTTAAAAGAACCACGATTCTTATCATGTGCCTATAAAAATTCCAGTAACTTCATAATTTAGTATTATGCTCTATTCATAGAATAAAAGTAAAAGAGATTATGATGTAAAATGCATGTATAAATTCTTAATGAAGATACATTACAGATTCTTTATATTACTATTTGAGAACACAAGTTATTTTGTGCAGAAGATTCTTGGTATATTCTAAGTTCATCGAATTTTTCATTTTTATGAAAACGTTACACAAAAACATTTAAACAGATTTACTTAAAATTGAATTTTTGGCCAGGCACAGTGGTTCACGCCTGTAATCCCAAAACTTTGGGAGGCTGAAGCAGGCAGATCACCTGAGGTGAGGAGTTCGAGATCAGCCTGGCCAACAGGGTGAAACCCCATCTCTACTTAAACTACAAAAATTAACCAGGCGTGGTGGCACGTGCCTGTAATCCCAGCTACTCAGGAAGCTGAGCCATGAGAATAACTTGAACGTGGGAGGTGGAAGTTGCAGGGAGCCAAGATTGTGCCTCTGCACTCCTGCCTGGGCAACAGAGTGAGCTCTGTCTCAAAAAAAAAAAAAAAAAAAAAAAAAAAAAAAAAAAATCAAACTTTCAAAGTGCTCTTTAAATATTAAAATAAACTATGGTGGAATGTTTTGTTAGTCAAGAAATCCAGAACAAAACATATGGTGGTAGAACAAAGGAAAAAGGGTGAGTTATAGCAGAGAAGGAAAACGTCAAACAATGAGTATATAATTATTTCTTATTATGCATCCATATGTGGTTATTATTTTTTATTCTTAGTTCATCACCATATTCTTTCTTTGAGGAGAAAAATATAGGGTGGTAATTTCAATGATATGAATACTACAAAACAATTCCCTCCCTCCACCTCAGGCATCTAAGATGAAACAATTTTGCATCAACCAAAACAAACATTATAAAGAAAACAAAATGAAAGCACAAACTCTCTTGTACACAAAAGCTTATCTATCTCAAATCTTTATTTTTTTTTTCGACACGGGGTCCAGGATTTCACTCTCACCCAGGCTAGAGTGCAGTGGTGCAATCATGGCTCACTGCAGCCTCAATCTCCCAGGCTCAAAGCATCTTCCCCCTTGGGCCTCCTGAGTACCTGAGGCTACAGGCATGTATCACCACGACCGGCTAATCATACAAAATTTTTTTTGTTGCCAGGGCTGGTCTAGACCTCCTGGGCTCAAGTGATCCTCCCGCCTTAGCCTCTCAATGTGCTGGGATTACAGGCGTGAGCCACGCACCCAGTCTCAAATCTTATATTGCTCTCAAAAAATATTGCTTGGATAAAACTTGAAATCATAGGCTGGGCACGGTGGCTCATGCCTGTAATCCCAGCACTTTTGAGAGGCCAAGGTGGGCAGATGGCTTGAACCCAGGAGTTCAAGACCAGCCTAGGCAACATGGCGAAAACCCTGTCACTACAAAAAATATAAAAATTAGCCAGACATGGTAGCATGCCCCTGTAGTCTCAGCTACTTGGGGGACTGAGGTGCTCTCCCCCATGCTACCACATTCTAATGTTTTTCCTCATTTATTTATACAATAATTTTGAGGCAAGTTCTGGCTTATATATAGTAAAAAATATGTTCTAAGCTGTGACTCATCAGTCATCTCCCCCAAGAGGAACTTCTTTCATCTTCCCCCAGATCCTTCCCTTCCCCCAAGCAGTTGAGTGCCTTTCTTTCTCATAGATTTAACTGGTTGATGACACCTCTGTTAATGCATTTATTACATTATTTTAATTACTTCCAACTCTGCCTTCCCTTATAAGTACAGATTGTTTACATGGATATCTCCAAGGCCAACTGCCTTTAATTTATTTTTTTCCCTGACAAAATATTATATGTTGAATTAGCGATTTTTCATTGCTTGCTTGGAATATGTTCTAGAAGTAAAAATAGTAGACCAAAGAATATGAATGTTTCTAAAGGTCTCTGATAAATGTTATCATATATACCCATTTAATTCATCTTTAAATTACTGACATGTAGGCCAACAACTATTGTTTGATATTGATACAATGATAGAGACAGGAGGCAGAGAAATTCCAGGCAGACAGGTGTGGGTCCCTGGTGAAGTTTCACCCTCAAGCTGAAAAGCCTGAGACCGCGGCCCAAAGTGAGAACTTCTCTCCCTGTTTTCCAGCTCAAATGTTGCCTTTTCCTAAACTACCCATGGCCCCACCCCGCCTCATCCTGTGCCTATAAAGACCCCAGACTCAATCAGCAGAGAGGAGAAGCAGCTGAATGTTGGAGAGAAGGGACTTGACTTCAGAGGGACAGCTTGATGGAGTAACTTCGGAGAAAATCCAGCCGGACTTCAGGGGAAGATCACCTACCCCTCCTCTGTCCCCTTTTCAGCTCCCCTCTCTTCCCACTGAGAGCCACTTTCATCGGCAATAAAATCATTCCTGCATTTACCATCCTTCAATTAGTTCGTGTGACCTCATTTTTCCTGGACACCAGACAAGAGCTCAGGAGCCATGTGTGTGGATACAAAAGGCTGTTACACTGGCCCTTTGCCCTCGCTGGTGGAGGGCAGCCGCAGGCCAACTGAGCTGTTAACACTTAAGCCGCCTGTGGAGAGCAGAGCTAAAAGAGCACTGTAACATGCCCTCTGGGGCTTTGGGAGTCACAGGCACCCCTCCTGGATGCTGCCATGGGGCCTGCACAGAGTTCGATCCTGCTGGCGCCCAAAAGCACTTGCTCTGGTTCCTGCACCCACTCACCTGTGCACTCCCTCCTATGAGGTGTGGAAGGCAACAGGTGCAAATGAGTGGAGTTTGATCCCACTGGCGCCAAAACGGCTGGTCAGTTCCAGTGCTCCTGCACTACAGTTCCCGCCTCCTTCGCTCGTGTGCTCCCTCCCACAAGGAGTTGAGAGCTATAGGCTGATTAAAGGAGGCACCCCGTCGCAAAGCGGTCCCGCAAAGGGGTCAGGGAAATATCTTGCTTCAATATTATTTGAAAGGTAAGATATATTCACCATAGTAATAAAGAAATACATAAATACTTATATAAATATTCAAGATTAAATACTCCTGATACAACAGAGCCAAGGTTCTGAATAACCCAGATATTTAACCATTTGAGGAAATGCCATCCTGTTTTCCAAAGCAGCTGCACCCTTTTACGTTCCCACCAATAGCATTTGAAGGTTTCAATTTCTCCACCTCTTTGCCAACACTTGTTGTTTTTTTTTTTTTTTTTTTTTTTTTTGAGACGGAGTCTCGCTCTGTCGCCCAGGCTGGAGTGCAGTGGGGCGATCTCGGCTCACTGCAAGCTCCACCTCCTGGGTTCATGCCATTCTCCTGCCTCAGCCTCCCAAGGAGCTGGGACTACAGGCGCCCACCACCATGCCCCAGCTAATTTTGTTTTTGTATTTTTAGTAGAGACGGGGTTTCACTGTGTTAGCCAAGACAGTCTCCATCTCCTGACCTCGTGATCCGCCTGCCTCAGCCTCCCAAAGTGCTGGGATTACAGGCGTGAGCCACCGCACCTGGCCTGCCAACACTTGTTATTACCTGACTTTTTAAAGTAGAGCTATGTAGTGGGTACAAAGGACAATCTCACTGTGGTTTTGATTTGCATCTGGATCCCTCCATGCCTTATGATGCAGAACATCTCTATATGTGCTTACCGGCAATTGCATATATTCTTTGGAGAAACGTCTATTCAGATCTTTTGCCTATTTTTAGAGTGGGCTGTTTTTTATTGTTAAGTTGTAAGTGTTCTTTATGTATTTTAAACACAAGTGCTTTACTGAAAATTTCATTTGCAAATATTTTTTCCCATTCTGTGGTTTGTCTTCAATTTCCTGTTAGTGTCCTTTGAAGCAAACATTTTAATCTTGATGTTGAACAATTCATCTATTTTTAAAGATGTTTTGCCTCTTATATTTAGGTCTTCAATCCATTTTGGATTAATTTTTGTATACTAATCAATATGAGGTAGGGGTTCTACTTCATTCCTTTACATGTGAACCCAGGTGTTTCGACACCATTTGTTGAAGAGATTATTCTTTTTACCATTGAATTATTTTGGCACCTTTGTCAAAGATCAATTGACCATACATTTTTGGGCTTATTTCTGGATTCTCAATTCTATTCTGTTGATTTATATGACAATCATTTTGCAAGTACTACACTGTATTTGATTACAAGGCTGTTTGTAGTAAGTTCTGAAAGATGGAAATATGAGTTATCCAATTCTGGATTTTTGTGGGTTTGTTTGGTTGGTTGGTTTTGAGACAGAGTTTTGCTCTGTATCCCAGGCTGGAGTGCAGTGGTGTGATCAGAGCTCACTGCAACCTCCACCTCCTGGGCTCAAGCTATCCTCCAACCCCAGTCTTCTAGGTAGCTGGGACTAGAGGCACATGCTACCACCATCAGCTAAAAAAAACTTTTTTGTAGAGATGGGGGCCTCACTATATTTCTCAGGCTGGTCTTGAACTCTTGGGCTCAAGTCATCTTCCTGCCTTGGCCTCCCAAAGTGCTGGGATTACAGGTCTGAGCCAATGTGACTGGCGTGTTTTTTTGTTTTTTCGTGTGTGTGTGTGTGTGTGTGTGTGTGTTTAGATTACTTTGGCTATTCTGGGTCCCTTAAGTTTCCATATTTTCCAAATTTTAGGATCAGCTTGTTAATTTCTGATAAAAATACAGCTTGGACTTCGGCAGGAATTGTGTTGCATCTTTAGACTAATTTGGGAATTACATGATTTGGGTGTGTCCCCACCCAAATTGCATCTTGAATTGTAGCTCCCATAATTCCCACGTGTGTGGGAAGGACCCAGTGGGAGGAAATTGAATCACGGGGGTGGGTCTTCCCCGTGTGGTTCCTGTGACAGTGAAAAAGTCTCAGGAGGTCTGATGGTTTTATAAAGGGGAGTTCCCCTGCAAGAGCTCTCTCTTGCCTGCTGCCATGTATGATGTCCCTCTGCTCTTCCTTCATCTTCTGCCATGATTATGAGGCCTCCCCAGCCATATGGAACTGTGAGTTCATTAAAGCTCTTTCATTTATAAACTACCCAGTCTTGGATATGTCTTCATTAGCAGCGTGAGAACAGACTAACACAGGGAAGCAGTGCCATCTTAAGTTTTTCAATTCACAAATATTAGAAACTTTCCATTTATTTGGATCTTCCTTAATTTCTCTTTTCAATGGTTTGTTTCACAATACAAGTTTTATACTTCTTTTGTTAAATTTACTCACCTGGACCCACTAACATCAGTGTCAGCACACACAACCCCGGGGCCCAAGGACAGACATACTCAGCTCACCACTGCCACCATTAGTCCCAAAGACGGGCCCATGTGGCATCCTTGTCCCCAGAAAACCTCATTACAGCCTCTACTAATAACAGTACCCTAAGCCACTAAAGAAATCACAGATACCACCGATACTGTTTACAGCCAAAGAAATCATACAGTGACTACACTATACAGTGACTACCACATGCACCCAGAATCAAAGCCAAAGGGTCCTACCCAACCAACAGCATGGATACATCTTCAGGAAAAAGTCTTCCCCTATGAAAGCAAATTCTAAAATTGGAAGAAGCGAATATTACCCTACATGTTCAAATATCAACGTAAGGACACAGGAAACATGAAAAAGCAAGGGAATATGATACCTCCAAAGGAATACAATAATTCTGCAGCAACAGATCCCATCCAAAAGAAATTCACATTCCAGAAAAATAACTAAAAATTTTGATACTAAAAATAATGAGACACAAGAGTGATCTGAAAAACAACACAAAAAAATCAGAAAGACAATTAAGGATATAAATGAGAAATTTACCAAAAAGATGGGTATCATAAAAAAGAATCAGACACATTCTGGAATGAAGAATTCACTGAATGAAATGCAAAATGCATTCAAAAGCTTCAACAGACTAGATCAAGCAGAAGAAAGAATCTCAAAGCATGAAGTCTTTTGAAATAATGCAGTCAGACAAAAAATGTTTAAGTAATTTTAAAACATAAAGAAAGCTTTCATGATATATGGGACACAATAAAGTAACCAAAAATCAAGATTATCAGTATCCCAAAAGGCAAAGAAATAATGAAAGGATTTGAAACTCTATTTAAGGACATAATAACTGAAAACTCCCCAAGTCTAGTGAGAGATACAGACATCCAGATACAGAAGGTCCAGAAATCCTCAACCAGATTCAATGCAAAACAGTATCTCTTCCATAATACATTATAGTCAAACTATCTAAAGCCAAATACAGAGTTTTAAAAACTGTAAGAGAAAAGTATCTAGTCATCTATAAAGGAAGTCCCATCAGACTAACAGTCGACATCTTAGCAGAAACCTCATATACCAGGAGAGAATGGAATCGTATTTTCAAAGGGCTGAAAGAAAAACACTGCCACGCAGTGGTACTATACCCAGTAATAATATCCTTCATTAATGAAGGAGAAATAAAGTCTTTCCCAGACAAGCAAACGCTGAATTTGACCAGTGGAATGCATTACCACTATATCCGCCCTGTAAGAAATGTTCAAGGGAGTCCTAAACGTGGAAGCAAAAGGACAATATACACCATCATGAAAACACGTACAAGTATAAAACCTACTGGTAAGGCAAACACACAAATGAGGAACAGAAAAGACTCAAATGTTGCCACTGAAGGAAAACACCAACCACAAAGATAAACAATATAAAATAGGAAGGAACAAGGAACATATAAAACAAACAGAAAGCAATTAATGATATGACAGGAACAAAACCTCATATATCAATAATAACCCTGAATGTAAATGGATTAAATGCTCCACTTAAAAGATGGAAGCTGGCGGCCAGGCGCAGTGGCTCACCCCTGTAATCCCAACACTTTGGGAGGCTGAGGCAGGTGGATCACAAGGTCAGGAGATTGAGACCATCCTGGCTAACACGGTGAAACCCCGTCTCTACTAAAAATATAAAAAATTAGTGGGGTGTGGTGGCAGGAGCCTGTAGTCCCAGCTACTCGAGAGGCTGACGCAGGAGAATGGCGTGAACCTGGGAGG
The DNA here is from genome assembly GCF_028858775.2 of Pan troglodytes. Taxonomy (NCBI): domain Eukaryota; kingdom Metazoa; phylum Chordata; class Mammalia; order Primates; family Hominidae; genus Pan; species Pan troglodytes. The sequence goes on along the minus strand of NC_072412.2, from coordinate 105,987,040 downwards.
TAGAGCTTGCAGTGAGCTTAGATCACGCCACTGCACTCCAGCCTGGGTGACAGAGCGAGACTCTGTCTCAAAAAAAAATAAAATAAAATAAAATAAAAAGATGGAGGCTGGCTGACTGAATAAACATATGACCCAAATATATGCTGCCTGCAAGAAACACACTTCACCCTTAGAGACATAAATAGTCTGAAAGTAAAGGGATGGAAAAAATTGTTCCATCCAAATGGAAACCAAAAATAAGCAGGAGTAGCTATACTGTTATCACATAAAACAGCTTTAAGTCAAAAACAGTAAAAAGACATTTTTCTGTTTTTGGCAAGAGGGCCGAACAGGAACAGCTCCGGTCTGTAGCTCCCTGCGAGATCAGCAGAGAAGGTGGGTGATTTCTGCATTTCCAGCTGAGGTACCCGGCTCGTCTCACTGGGACTGGTTAGACAGTGGGTGCAGCCCACAAAGGGCAAGCTGAAGCATGGTGGGGCATTGCCTCACCCAGGCAGCACAAGGGGTCGGGGAACTCCCTCCCCTAGCCAAGGGAAGCCGTGAGGGACTGTGCCATGAGGGAGGGGCAGTGCTATTCAGCCCAGATACTATGCTTTTCCCATGGTCTTCACAACCCCGCAGACCAGGAGATTCCCTTGGATGCCTACACCACCAGGGCCCTGGGTTTCAAGCACAAAACTGGGCGGCTGTTTGGGCAGACACCAAGCTAGCTGCAGTTTTTTTTTTTTTCATACCCCAGTGGTGCCTGGAACACCAGCAAAACAGAACCATTCACTCCCCTGGAAACGGGGCTAAAGCCAAGGAGCCAAGTGGTCTTGCTCAGCGGATCCCACCCCCACGGAGCCCAGCAAGCTAAGATCCACTGGCTTGAAATTCTCACTGCCAGCACAGCAGTCTGAAGTCAACCTGGCGGAGAGGGTCATCCACCATTATTGAGTCTTGAGTAGGTGGTTTTCCCCTCAGAGAATAAACAAAGCCATGGCAGCTTGGCAAAGCCGCTGTCGCCAGACTGTCTCTCTAGATTCCTCCTCTCTGGGCAAGGCATCTCTGAAAGAAAGGCAGCAGCCCCACTCAGGGGCTTCTAGATAAAACTCCTATCTCCCTGGGACAGAGTACCTGGGGGAAGGGGCAGCTGTGGGCGCAGCTTCAGCAGACTTAAGCGTTCCTGCCTGCTGGCTCTGAAGAGAGCAGCAGATCTCCTAGCACAGCACTCCAGCTCTGTTAAGGGACAGACTGCCTCCTCAAGTGGGTCCCTTACCCCAATGCCTCCTGACTGGGAGACACCTCCCCGCAGGGGTTGACAGACACATCACACAGGAGAGCTCCAGCTGGCATCTGGCAGGTGCCCCTCTGGGACGAAGCTTTCAGAGGAAGGAACAGGCAGCAATCTTTGCTGTTCTGCAGCCTCTGCTAGTGATACCCAGTCAAACAGGGTCTGGAGTGGACCTCCAGCAAACTCCAGCAGACCTACAGCAGAGGGACCTGACTGTTAGAAGGAAAACTAACAAACAGAAAGGAACAGCATCAGCATCAACATCAATAAAAAGGAGGTCCACATAAAAACCCCATCCGAAGGTCACCAACATCAAAGACAAAAGGTAGATAAATCCATAAAGATGAGGAAAAACCAGTGCATCTTCCTCCATCCCTTTATTTTTAGCCTATGTGTGTCTTTGCATGTGAGATGGGTCTCCTGAATACAGCACACTGTTGGCTCTTCACTCTATCCAATTTGCCAGTCTGTGTCTTTTACTTGGGGCATTTAGCCCATTTACACTTAAGGTTAATATTGTTATGTGTGAATTTGATCCTGTCATTATAATGCTAGCTGGTTATTTTGCCCATTAGTTGATGCAGTTTCTTCATAGTGTTGATGGACTTTACAATTTGGTATGTTTTTGCAGTGGCTGGTACCGGTTTTTCCTTTCCATATTTAGTGCTTCCTTCAGGAGCTCTTGTAAGGCAGGCCTGGTGGTAAAGGGATCAATGCAACAAGAAGGGCTAACTATCCTAAATATATATGAACCCAATACAGGAGCACAGATTCATAAAGCAAGTTCTTAGAGACCTAAAAAGAGACTTAGACTCCCATACAATAATAGTGGGAGATTTTAACAACCCCACTGTCAATATTAGATCAATGAGACAGAAAATTAACAAGGATATTCAGGACTTGAAGTCAGCTCTGGACCAAGCAGACCTAACAGACATCTACAGAACTCTACACCCCAAATCAACAGAATATACGTTCTTCTCAGCACCACATCGAACTTATTCAAAAATTGACCACATAATTGGAAGTAAAACACTCCTCAGCAAATGCAAAAGAATGGAAATCGTAACAAACAGTCTCTCAGACCACAATGCAATCAAATTAGAACTCAGGATTAAGAAACTCACTCGAAACCGCACAACTACATGGAAACTGAACAACCTGCTCCTGAATAACTACTGGGTAAATAACAAAATTAAGGCACAAATAAATAAGTTCTTTGAAACCAATGAGAACAAAGACACAATGTACCAGAATCTCTGGGATACAGCTAAAGTAGTGTTTAGAGGGAAATTTATAGCACTAAATGCCCACAGGAGAAAGCAGGAAAGATCTAAAATCGACACCCTAACATCACGATTAAAAGAACTAGAGAAGCAAGAGCAAACAAATTCAAAACCTAGCAGAAGACAAGAAATAACTAAGATCAGAGCAGAACTGAAGGAGACAGAGACACGAAAAACCCTTAGGTCCTTACAAAATTTTCTATCATTGGCCCACTGTAACAATTCAATATACAGGATCATATACAATTGCTTTCTAGTTTATTAGTAGTAAACATGAAACATCAGGCAAAATTTTTCAAATAGTGCATGTATAGTGCTCATTTTTCCATCGCTAGGAAGGCCAAATTTCTAACTAATTTTCTCATACATTAGGACTACTCTGACATTCTTCTTTCAACTCTTTCAAGTGAATCACATTCAATATGAATTTAGTTTTTCACCATCTTTAAGATATTAACTGTGTTAATATTTTAATTCATCATAAACTTATTTTCTCCTGAGTGGATGGACTATAGGTGCGCACCACTGTACCTGGCCAAAAACTATTTTGACCAGTTTTGTGTTATACTGAGCAAGACAGAAATGGAAAACATCCTAGGAATCCAGAAGGGAATCATGAAAATAATTATAATAAAAATCAGTTTGTTATTGGGTACTTTTCAGCTTATCACCATGACAAGCTAAATAATATTTCTACTTTGTGTCTAGCAGGTTTTATACTATTAATTAATTCTGTCATTCATTCAGACAGCTGTATTCAGAAATCAGAATAAAGACCTAAAACACATAAAATACTTCACTTCTCCTACGATTAACACTTCACTTAACTTTCATTTCTACCATGCATTCATTTCCCAGAATTTTCATACCTCCTTTTTTATTTTATTTATTTATTTATTTATTTATTTTTGAGAGAGAGTTTCACTCTGTCACCCAGGCTAGAGTGCAGCGGCGTGATCTCAGCTCACTGCAACCTCCACCTCCTGTGTTCAAGTGATTCTCCTGCCTCAGCCTCTCAAGTAGCTGGGATTACAGGCGTGTGCTACCACACTTGGCTAATTTTTGTATCTTTAGTAGAGACGGGGTTTCACTATGTTGGCCAGGCTGGTTTCGAACTCCTGACCTCAGGTGATCCACCCACCTCAGCATCCCAAAGTGCTGGGATTACAGGTGTGAGCCACTGCACCTGGCCACAACCCTCCTTTTAAGTTTTCATTATAAATACTGATGTTTTGTGTATGTTTTACTTGTGGTAAAACACGTATAAAATTTATCATCTTAACCATTTTTAAATGTACAGTTCAGTGGTATTAAATACATTTGCATTTTCCTGCTACCATCACCACCATCTACCTCCAGAAAACCTTTCAACTTAAAAAGTGAAACTTTGTATTCCTTAAGCAATAACTCCTCATTCCCCTTCCTCTCTGCCCCTGGCAACCACCATTCTAGTTTCTGTCTCTATCAGTCTGACTACTCCAGGTACCTCATATAAGTGGAATCGTACAGTATTTGTCCTTTTGCGCCTGGCTTATAACCTAGCATAATGTCCTCAAGATTCATCTGTGTTATATAGCACATGTCAGAATTACCAACTTTCTAAGGTTACTATATAATTCTACTTTTAAGTTTTTGAGGGACCATCATACTGTTTTTTCCAAAGTAACCACATCGTTTTATATTCCTACCAACTGTGCACAAGGGTTCCAGCTTCTCCACACCCTCACCGGTACTTATTTTCTGTTTATTTGATAGTAGCCATTCTAACGGGTGGGAGGTAGTATCTCATTGCAGGTTTGATTTGGATTTCTCTAATGATTAGTGATATTGAGCATCTTGTCATGTGCTTATTGGCCATGCGTATATCTTCTTTGGAGAGGTGTCTATGAAAGTCCTTTGCCCATTTTTAATTGTTTTTTGCTATTGAGTTGAAAAATTTCTTTCTATATTCCAGATATTAAACTCTTATCGGGAGGGCTGGGCATGGTGACTCACACCCGTAATCCCAGCACTTTGGGAGGCCGAAGTGGGTGGATCACCTGAGGTCAGGAGTTTGAGACCAGCCTGGCCAACATGGTGAAACACCATCTCTACTAAAAATACAAAAAAAAAATTAGCCAAGTGTGGTGGCATGTGCCTGTAATCCCAGCTACTTGGGAGGCTGAGGCAGAAGAATCACTTGAACCTGGGAGGCAGAGGCTACGGTGAGCCAAGATTGTGCCACTGCACTCCAGCCTGGGTGACAGAGTGAGACTCTGTCTCAAAAAACAAACAAACAAACAAACAAACTCTTATCATCTATGTGATTTGTAAATATTTTCTCCCGTTCTGTGGGTTGCCTTCTCACTCTGTTGATTGTACTCTGACAGAGTGGTTACTTTGGGAAAAAAACAGAGTAAGAAGGCAACCCACAGAATGGGAGAAAATATTTGCATGAAACATTTATAAATTTATAGTGTTTAGAATGAAAAATTTTAAAGGAGGGATGAAAATTCTGGGAAAATATTCTCCTTTCATATATAGAAGTGTTTAACTCTCACGTAGTCCAATTTATCTTTTGTTGCCTGTGCTTTTGGTGTCATGTCTAAGAAACCATTGCCAAATCCAATACCATGAAGCTTTTCCCCTATGTTATCTACTGGTTTTTTTGTTTTGTTTTGTTTTTGAGACAGGGTCTCACTCTGTCACCTAGAATGGAGTGCAGTGGCACGATCTCAGCTTACTGCAACCTTTGCCTACTGAGTTGAAGAGCTTCTCCTGCCTCAGCATCCTGAGTAGCTGGGATTACAGGTGTGTGCCACGCACCACCAAGCCCAGCTAATGTTTGTATTTTTAGTAGAGATGGGGTTTCACCATGTTGCCCAGGCTGGTCTTGAACTCCTGAGCTCAAGTGATCCACCTGCCTTGGCCTCCCAAAGTGCTGAGATTACAGGCATGAGCCACTGTGCGCAGCCTTCCCCTGTGTTTTCTTCTAAGAATTTTATAGCATTAGCTCTTACATTTAGGTCTTTGATCCATTTTGAGTTAGTTTTGTATATAGAGCAAGAAAAGGACCCAAATTTATTCATGTTGAAAAGGCTGTCTTTTCTCCACTGAATATTTTAGAAACTCTTGTCAAAAGCCATTTGACCATACATACAAGGGTTTATTTATGGGCTCTCTATCCTAGTCCATTGGTCTATATATGTGCAGTACCACACTGTTTTGAAAACTGTGGTTTTGTAATAAGTTTTGAGATGAGGAGGTATAAGGCTTTCAACTTTCTTCTTCTATTTCAGGATTGTTTTGACTATTTGGGACCCCCTTGAAATTGCATGAATTTCAGAATAAATTTGTCTATATCTGCAACAAAATGTATTTGGGGGTTCTGATACCGATGGTGTTGTATCTGTAGATCACTTCAGGTAGTACTGACATTTCCTTCTTTCATTTTTCTTTTGTTCACCAGAGATGGAGTCTTGCTGTGTTGCCCAGGCTGGGCACAAACTCCTGGGCTCAAGTGAACCTACTGTCTCAGCCTTCCAAGTAGCTGAGAGGTACTGATATTTTAACCATATTAAGTCTTCTAGTCCCTGACACAAGATACCCTTCCATATATTTGTGTCTTTTTTAAGCTCTTTCAGCAACATTTTATAGTTTTCAGTGTGTAAGCCTTTCGCCTCCTTGGTTAAATATATTCCTAAGTATTTTAGTCCTTTTGATTCTATTGTAAATGAAATTGCTTTGCCTAAAATTTACATAAATGGTTCCATTAAGTATGTATATTGTTGCAACTTTCCTTTTTACCATTATTGTGGTATATACATCTGTACCAAAAGTCTTAACAACACATACAGAAAGGACACACAGCATCATCAGGTTAGCTGCCACCACTTGGGAGAAAGTGGAACAGGATGATGTAAAGAAAGGACTTAGTTTAATCTATATATTTTTCTTTTTAACTAGGAGACCTGTATGGAAAATCTGCAACATCTGCTGTACTTTCCTTATTAGAAATATCTTATAATTTAAACTCCTAAAAATTAAACAGAAGAACTCTGGAAATGTAGGGCACCTAAAGTTTTACTGTGTGCTCAATAAAGCCTTTGCCTGCACTATCTCCAGAGTCATTAACCCGGACCTGGCTTGTCATCTGTAGGCTAATTTTTTTCTTGATGTGACAGTGGGTGATCTGGGAAACTAAGTTAACAATCACAGCTCTCCCGTCTATGACCCTAAAAGCAGACAATAGTGCCATACTATTGAAATCTTTCTACCAATGAGCCTTTACTTCGCCATGCTGTTCAACCTGCCTCCTTTCATAATACTGATGTCAAATGAAAGTACCTAAATTTAAATATGCCTAGGAAAAAGGGCTACACTAACATGTGCATATGCCTTTCATTGGGCTATTGATGCTCTGACAGTAGCTAAGCCAATAAATATAGGAAATCATTTCTGATATTATATACTAAGGTGGATATTTTCCAGGGAAATTTTTAATGCACTAATTTTGATGTGTTTTAAAAACAGCCCTGTTTTCCTCATAAGCTAAAAAGAGAAGCTGGAGATAATTCTACAGAAAAAAATTTAAAAGATACCACGTATGCAGTCAGGCCAGAGGTCTCTAGTTTTCAACATGGAATCTAAAACAAGCATAAAGAAGCAACGCTCGCCTGTGATCCCAGCACTTTGGGAGGCTGAGACAGGAGGATCACTTGAGCTCAGGTGTTCGAGACCAGCCTGGCCAACATGGTGAAACCCCATCTCTACTAAAAATACAAAAATTAGTTGGGTGTGGTGGCATGCACCTGTAGTCCCAGCTACTCGGGAGGCTGAGGCAGGAGAAATCACTTGAACCTGGGAGGCAGAGGCTGCAGTGAGCCGAGATCATGCCACTGCACTCCAGCCTCTGAGCGACAGAGCAAGACTCTGTCTCAAAAAAAAAAAAAAAAAAAAGAAGTAACAGCTCTGAAAAGTAATCTAGACAGTTTTCTTTATTAAGGTAAGGCATTACTTAAAAGAACATTGTATCAGAATATCAGATTACAGTAAGGCTTCAGTGGTGACTCAATATAGAACTGAAAATTATGCTAAACTCTACATTTTTATAAAGTTAATCTTCCCCCAGAAAAAAAAATGCTACATTGTAATATTGATACTCTTTACTATTCACTTCCTATAATTTGCTACTCAACCTGATCTCTGGTTAAATGTCCACTTACAAAGCTGTTTTTCTGAAAGGCCCATGTCAATAGGTGGAATGTAGAGAGTCACACAAGATCTCATGAGACAGCTGTTTAACTCCATCATAGCTTTCATTTTAAGAGAGCTGAGTGAAGTATCTTTCAGTATCTAACGTTTCAGCAATTTTGGCGTATACAGTGAATCACAACATTTAAAGAAAACCAAGGAGACTACCCTTAGTTCATGGACTGACATCATTGATCTGTGAGTCTGACACCACACAAGAATGTCAGCTTCTCCAGGGCAACAGCTTGGAACTGATCTGGTGCACAGTAGGCATGCAACAATTATTTGTGGAATGAATGAATTCTCATGAATCTTCGACTTGTGATATTTTCTCACTGAGATCAAGAAACTGCCATACCCCTCTCAAGCCACACCAGGTCTTATTTGTGTGAAATTATATTGTTTTGATGTTCATATCCTATTTCAATATTCTGATAAAAATTCACTTGTTTCCCCAAAACAAAATGACATTTCAATGCAATTTAGCCGTAAGAAGAGAAATGTAGATAAACAGAATATTCCTTATACTAACTATATATTAATAGCAACCTCCTTGAGTTCAGGCTGAAAATACGAAGGCATACGACTTAAAACAGCAACTCTTAATGGTATTTTTCTGGCACACTCGGGTCACAGTTTTAAACATATCACTCATACTACAGTATAAATACTGAAATCTTACTGTAATCTTGTTCACTATAGACTAGAATTCCAACTATGGCAGTTCTATCTTGGACCCTATATCCAAGGGGTTTAAGTTCTTCAAAACAAAAAGAGTGTCACCACAAGGTAAATTTAGCCTCAAGAGTGTCTTGCAGCATGAGATTTAAAGATAATGTTATGTGAGGCTTCAGATTATTTGTTTTAAAAGGATGGTTACCTACCACCACTATCATACATTTGGAACTGTAATTCAAAATGCTCTTCTCTGTAACAAAGGCAAAAGTATTACTTCTCATAGCATAAAAGAAAAATGAATCAAGTATCAGAAAGTGAGTTTAGGATGTGGCTAAATCTAGAAATGTATTTCCTAATAAGCATAAGAGAACAAAAATTTCCATTTCCATTCAGCTTCCTAAAGAAGATGAAAAATACATAGAGGTACTATAAATTCAAAAGACGAGAGTCACTGAACAGGTTAAAAATGGCTTTAAATATTCATAGATAATATCAAGATTACCAAGAAAATAAAGAAAGAAAACTCACCGAGAACATTGACCCATTGTTTGATGCTACTACAGTATGAACTTTATCATGCAATTTTACTGAGAGCTCCCAGTTGGCTATGTCTGGTTTAATAACAGGCATTCTGAAGTAGAATGAAAAGAAAAAGAGTTAATAATTTTATATTATTATTTCTCAATAAACTAATTTCCCTTTGATACAAAATGTGCAGGCTAAAACTGCCATTGGATGTATTTGCGAACATTTTAAACACCTACTATAAGAATCATCATGTATTCTATGAATTTGAATTGCCTAATTGTTACAGTCATTCACAAATTCATCTGCCTGAAGCAGTATTAGTTTTTTTCAATATTTGGTTACTATTCAAAATGGTTTTTTTAAAAAAAAAAATTACAATGAAATAAATAAGTATGCCATGCCTTAAACTTCAGAGACATAAAATGAATTACTGAGTTAGCATGATGTGGCCTAGAGAATCATTTTGTTCTTTACTGGTGATGAGACTAAAATTAATGTATTAAACAATGAACCTCTCTACATTATTCTACTTATAGAATGTTTCTTCATGATGTCAATTAGAAGAGAAATATCTTGGTACATTAGCTAGGATATAATTTTTTTAATTATTATTATTATTATTTTTGAGACGGAATCTTGCACTGTCGCCCGGGCTGGAGTGCAATGGTGCGATTTCGGCTCACTGCAACCTCTGCCTCCTGGGTTCAAGTGATTCTTCTGCCTCAGCCTCCCGAGAGGCTGGGATTACAGGCGCCCACCACCACATGCGGCTAATTTTTAGTATTTTTAGTAGAGATGGGGTTTCACTATTTTGGTCAGGCTGGTCTCGAACTCCTGACCTCATGATCCACCCGCCTCGGCTTCCCAAAGTGCTGGGATTACAGGTATGAGCCACCGCGCCTGGCCGATATAATTATTTTTTGCAAAAAAACAAAAAACAAAAAACAAAAAAACTATACTTATTTTATCATGTTATTACTAAAAATTCATGAACTTTAAAAAACGAATTTAAACATTACTCAGATACCCACTTATTATGTTATTATATAATAGGACAACATCAAAATTTTGCTAAAATAAAGCACAGCCACACACACACACACACAAAACCCTAAATGACTTATGAGTTCAACAAAGACTAAGCACTTGGCTCTAAATTGTGGGGCACCACAGAGAAATAAAACACAGTCCTCATCTTGGAAACTTACACACTATTTCTTTTCTAGCCCTGGTTTTCCCCATCACCTAAAACCCCCCAAAAAGGACTCCATATCTATGAACAATGTTAGTCTTGTCATACGGGTCTTTTCTTGCATATTATCAGTATTACATGGTTCAGAAAATCCGTATCAAGCAGGAAAAGACAAAAATGTTTTTACAGTATAAATGTTTCCCACGACTTTTTAAAGTAACAAAATTTAATGATTTCACAATTAACCTAATTTAAGTATTGCATATTTATACTTGTGAAGTAATATTTACCAAGTACTAAACATCAGCATTTTGTAGTATCTGGGCTCCAGCTTAAACCACAGTTCTGAAAAAATGTTCCAAGTTATGTTTTCATTTAAACCCACCAAATTTTCAAAAGAAGTCTCCGTGTATTCAGCATTAAAAAAATCAGAGTCACAAAAACTATGCTTCTAATCGAATCACCTCTAGATTCAATATCTGATGATTAATATTATTAATTTAAATACATATTTGTATTTGACCTACCACTTCTTGATCTGCATTATTCTGAAGATAAGGATATGTTTTAAATACCATGGAAGTAAAAATAAAAGTAAAAAAAATGCATCAACAATAATGCACACTGTACACACAGGCCTTGACGATTCTTTCTGGCACTGTGAAAAGAACTGTTTCAGGGGATAGAGCCTCACACAGAAGAGTATGAATGAATGGGGGTGCAGGGGAGTTGAGGGAGACAACACACAGTGGGGAGGGGAGGAGGAGAGGGAAAGAAAAGGAGGTCTGAGCAGAAAGGAAGAAGGGAAGAAAGGGCTTCTGTGCCAGTATTCCCTCTTTTTTTTCTTAGCACCTTTATTCTACAGGGCATTTATTTGTTTATATGTTTGTCTCCCAGTGTCCTGTGGGCTCCTAAAAGACCAAAATCATTCCTTATTTTTGTATCTCCAGCTCCTGGCACAGGATGGAGACAAAGAGATGAGGGGTAAGAAGAAAATACTGTGAGGAGTGTCTACTATGCACCAAGCACGTGTAGAAGGGGAGGCTGACTTGCCCAGGAGACAGAGCACAGGTGTGACAGGAGGACTGTGTGCCCCAAGCTCCTGGATACTCCCTGGGTGTCCCTGGACTACACCTATCATCTCGCTAAGACTTCATTTTGCTCACTTCGAATGGGGTCAATACTCCAATTTCACAGGGGTATTGTGATTGCAGAAACAGCCTCACATCTAGATGACCGTGCAACTTGGCTTTCTTGAATCCGTGCTTTCCTCAAGAATTATGTCACTACCTTGCTCATGATCATTTGATGGTTTTCTACCCCACACCAAGTTAAATCTTTATTAACCTAACTACCATTCAATGCCTTAAAAGTAAGAACCCACCTTTTGCATTCAATTTTATTTCTGCTTATTCTCTGATTTGTCTATTTGGTTAGGACAGACTCTTAAACCAAGCTACCATGAGGCAGAGAGCAAGACAGTGGTTTTGAACTCAGGCCCTGATGAGTCACAGAAGCTGACACAAAACCCGGAGCAAACTGTCTGTCTCAGTTTCCTTATGTATAAAAGATTGTAACAATATCTGCATTGATAGGGAGGTGTTGATTAAATTAGGTGTATACATGCTATAGCTTTTATTATGAGTAGTTGTCCCAGCTCTCGGCCTATATTCTTACTTTCCCCTATAACTGAAACCTCTTTCTTTATAGAAACTTTGGATCCTCATCTCATCTCTCTGCTTCTCACACTAACAGATCCTTCAAGGAAAATATTGCCTCCCTCACGAATTGTTCCTTAATTATAGCATAAACTCAAGAGATCTTTCTTCCATTTAATCTATGTCATATGCTGTAATATTTTTCAAACTGTAGCAGCCTGATGGAGTAGGGATTGAGAATTCCTTCTGTCACGTAACAAGTCTCTGCTTCCAGAGGCATTGGAACATTGCTGATCCTGACATCCTGTTCCAACCCAGAACCCATTTTCCCACAGAAAGGGACCTTATAGATGGTGATGAGATACAGTTGCCACTCTCCAAAACCTAAGTACTATTTATTTTTCCATTGTTTTATTTTGATTCACATCTGTTTCATATATATTATAATTTGTCCCAGGAGGGGCCTTATGGAAAGAGTACAGGGTTTCGAGTTAAAACATCCAGGTCTAAATCTCAGCCTGTTCTACTAGCAATGTACCTGAGAACTTATTCAATCTGTTTGAACCAATATTTCTACACCTGTAAAAGTGTATCAGAGCTAGGCAAGTGATAGGAAGCTACTGCTTCTTCTACAAACTTAACTCCTGCAGTGGCACTTTTCTAACAATTTTTTCTTTTTCTTTTAAGAAACATGATCTCACTGTGTCACAATGGCTGGAATGCAGTGGCCCAATCATAGCTCACTGCAGTCTGGAACTCCTGGGCTCAAATGATCCTTCTGCATCAGCCTCCTGAGTGGCTGGGATTACAGGTGTGCGCCACCACCAGGTCTGGCTTTTTTTTTTAAGAGATGGGGTGGATCTCGCTATGACGCCCAGACTGGTCTTGAATTCCTGGCCTCAAGGGATCCTCCTGCTTTGTCCTCCCAAAGTACTGGGATTACAGGTGTGAGTCACAGTACCTAGCCTTTTTCTAACAATTTCTTTCAGGGTGATATGTTAACAGGATACAGGAAAAAGGCTTCACTGTGCAAGACCTCTAAATACCAAAAAAGAGTCGAAACCATGGAATCTATTTGTAAGTTCACTCTTCTACAAACAAAATTTGCAAAGATTCCTTCTGGCTTGACATAAGTTTGAAACTAGTTTTGTTTGGGTTTTTAAATAAAATGCATGGGTTGGGCATATATGCCAGTTAACTGGCAGATATAAATATGCTCTGCAATAGAAATAAGCTATAAATTAAAAAAAATACAAACCTGAAAGAATGCATGCTCTATTTCTGCAAAATCACTGAAAATACATTTATAATACTTACTTTGAAACATTCTTATTAATTTAACCAGCACAGACAGATTTATGATAGTAACAATTACCTACAATTATGTGCTAAATGTTTAGAAAAGAATTATACAGATCCATTAAATTCAAAATAGTCTCAAAGAAGATTTTTGTGAACAACTCTCTGACAATAGGGAAAAGGTCTTAGAACTTCATTCAACTCACCATAGTAATGATACAGTTTCCTTTAACGAAGTACATTTCTAGTGAAAGATGCTGTCATCTGACCAAAAATTTAATCTGTGCAACTTACTAGTCACCTGCAAAGCTGATACCAATTAAGTTATTTCTTCAACAAACAAACAAAAACCAAAAACCCCAGTAAAAAAGAATTCACATAAACAGTGACTCACAAAGCAAATAAAATAATAGCTCTAACCCAGGTCTGTCCACTTTATCATCAGCCAGCCAGGATGAATATGCTCAACAGAACTAAATTTTTTATATTTGATGGTGAAAAACTGTCAGCTGATAGTCACTATTAATACTAATACATTTAACTTACTGGAATATTTTACTCAAAAGGGTGCTTTTGAGTAAATACTTTGCTATTACAAGTCATTTGCTAGAAGAAGACTATATAAACATAAAAACTCTCAGCATCTTCAGTTAGAAAGGATTATAAGCATTTTAAACCATAATTATCAGACACTCAAAAAAGCTGGTTTTTGATTGTGCCATCACCTCTTTAGAAGTAAAATACTGAGTTAAAACAATGCTAATGGTCAAGGAATCATTAAGAAATGCTTCATCATAACTTTCACAGTGGGTGGGCTGTAAAATGATCGAGAATAATATGCTGCATTCCATGGCCACTGAGGTCAGTTTCTGCATACAAATCTTTGCAGGAAGAAAAAGGCCTTCAGAAAGTGGGCCATTCATCTGAACCAAGTTCAGAGAATTTCCAGCACGGTGAAAAGATATGTTATGCAAGCACATAGATGTATTCAGTGGGGGTAGACAGAACCAGCTACATGGAGACTACAAAGGAGCCCTCCCATGGCTCATGAATAAGTCGAGGAAATGATCAGAAAAAAAAAAAGGAGAGAGAGATGTTTAGACAGATGGCCCACTTAAAATGCCTGAGACAGGGCATAAGCAATTTTAATGAAACTTTAGATCTAGTATATGAATTGTTTCTTATTTCCCCAGGGTTGGGGAAGGGGAGAAATAACTCCCAGGGAAGATAAAAATTCAGCAATTCACTGGAAAACTCACTTTTAGAACGTTGAGATGGAGGAATAGTTAAGTACAAGTTTTAGTAGTTTTTTAACTAGTGCAATAAATTCAAAAAAATTCTTTACAGAGCCATCAGTTATTAAAATGAATATAAAAAGCATAGAATGAACAGATTAAAGGAATTTTAAACAGAAGTCTACTGCCAAACCAAACAAAAATCTAAGCCTTATTATGTGAGAACTTACAACACTCCAACATTAAAGTTCATCACTGCAGAAGAAAGATAAAAGCAGCATTTTCAGAGAACCTCTTCAAAGCTAGGAATTGGCATAGAGGAGGATTAGAATTCTGCCTACATGCAATTGAAAATGTGTATGTTCAAATACATGAGACTGTGTGGAAGAGTCTGTATCACATAATCATGCTGAGAAACAGGGAACACCCCCAAGTTTGGTGTTATTAGCATTACAAATAATTACACAAATGACATCTGAATCTAGGATAGAATACGGAATGTTACTCATAATCTCATATATTTAAATATTATGCATACTCCCTTTCCTTCTTCCACCGATAAGGGCTTAAGGTTCTCAATTTAGACACTGGGCATGATTAGCCAGGAAAGGCACTGTGGCACAGCTGTCACCCCAGCAGACCCCATGTCTCACTGACCAAGTGCAGACCTACAAAAGCTGTGTGACCTCCATCCACAACTCACTTAGCCTCCTTGTGCCTCAGTTTCCTCATCAGCAAGACAAAGATAATAAGGATGCCTAACCCATATGCTGCTTACATGAGATAAAAGGTGTAAAATGCTTAGAGTAGTGCTTGGCACATAAATGCTAAATTAGTTATTATTATTATCATAATTTGGTGCAGAAATATCTGAAATCCCTCTCTTTTGTTTCAGCAACTGTTATTTTTTTTTAAATTTTACTCTCATACAACTAACATACAGTCAAATTCCAAGATCTTAAGTTCCGTCATTCACCCTTCCAGTCACTTGGCTCTGCCTGCCACTAACAGTCAACCAGAGATTATGCTTGCCTGTTCTGAGCTTCACATGAACAGACTCCAAAAAAAACTGTGGCTTTTTTGACCAATATAATGTTTCTGAGGTGCATCCATGTTGTTGAATAGTTCATCCTTTTTTTCTTGCTGAGAAGTATTTTATTGCACCAACACACCAAAATGAGTTCATCCTTCTGTGGATGGACATTTTGGTGGTTTCCAGTTTGGGGCTGTTATAAACAAAGCCACTGTAGACATTCTTTGTACTTGGTTGTTTTTTCCCCCCTTAAAGAGGTATGTCTTCATTTCTTGTGGGGTAAAAAATCTAGGGAGTAGAAGTCGTAGGCTAAATGTAGGTTTAATTTTATATGAGTTGCTAAATTGTTTTCCAAAAGATTACAACATTTCCATGTTCCCACTGCAATGAGTTACTCTACATTCTTGCCACCATTTGGCATTGTCAGTCTTTCTAATTCTAGCCAGGCTAGAGGCTGGGAAACCGCATCTTATCACAGTTTCATGTATATTTCCCCCATGACTAGTAATGCTGAGGACCTTATGGTGCTCAGTGGCCATTTATATTCAAGTTTTTGCCCATTTTTATTAGGTCATTGGCCTTATTTTTATTGATCTGTGAAAGTTCTTTATTTTGGATACAAGGCCTTTGTCAGATTTATGTATTGCAAGTATTCTCCTCTTCTGTGGTTTGCTTATGAATTTTCTTAACAATGTCTTTCCTTCAGCAGATTAAAAAAAAAAAGACATTATTTTTTAAAGCAGTTTTAGGTTGACAAAAACTCAACAGAATTTCAATTTCCCACACATCCTCCCCTACATGAATTCCTCTATTATGAACATCTTGCATTTGTATGGTGTATTTGTTAGAATTGATAAGCCAATATCAATACATTACTGTTAACTGAAATCCATACATTAAGGTTCACTCTGTGTTATACATTCTGTGGGTTTTGACAAATATCTAATGAAATGTGTCCAGAATTACAGTATGATACAGAGTAGCTTCACTGCCTACAAGTCCCCTGTTCCACCTATTTATTCCCCCCTCCTTCCCCTGAATGCTTGGCAATCACTGATCTCTACCATCTCCATAGGTTTGCCTTTTTCAGAATGTCACTTAGCGCTGGAATCACACAGAAGGCTGCCTTTTCAGATTAGCTTTTTCCCCATACCAATATGTATTTGTTTCCACTGTCTTTTCATGCCTTAGTAGCTCATTTCTTTTTATTGCTAAATAATATTCCATTGTACGGACGTACCAGTTTATCCACTCGCCTACTGAAGGACATTGCTTCTCAGTTTTGGCAATTATGAATAAAGCTGCTGTAAGCATTCACGTGCAGGTTTTAGTGTGTGCCTATGTTTCCAGCTCATTTTGGTAAATACCAAGGAGCACAACTCCTTGATTATATGGTAAGATTATGTTGTGTAAGAAACTGCCAAACTGTCTTCTGAAGTGGCTTACCATTTTGCACTCCCACCAGCAATGCATGAGAGCTCCTGTCGCTCCACATCCTCAGCAGCACGTGGTGTTCGGTGTTCTGGATTTTAGACATTCTAATAGGTATGTAGTGGTATCTTTTTGCAGTTTTAATGGAAGTTTTTAATATTAACAAAATCTAACTCACTAATTTTTCCTTTTATGTTTAGTGCTTTGTCTCCTTGCTAAGAAGCTTTTTGCCTATATACAAAGTTTCAGAAGATATACTCACATGTTTTAGATGTTTTACATGTAGATCTATCCATGATGCATCTCTAACTTTCCTGTGTGGCGGGAGACAGGGGTGAGGCCATTTCAGGAAAATTTGTAGACCAAGTACTGCGACTTTGTTCCTATTAGCTATTCTAGGTCTGATATGGTTTGGCTGTGTCCCCACCTAAATCTCATCTTGAATTCCCACGTGTTGTGGGAGGGACGCAGTAGGAGGTGACTGAATATGGGGGCAGGTCTTTCCTATGCTGTTCTCATGATAGTGAAGGAGTCTCACGAGATCTGATGGTTAAAGAAAAAAAAAGGGGGGGGGGGGTTTCCCTGCACAAAACTCTTTTTGCCTGCTGCCATCCACTTAAGATGTGACTTGCCCCTCCTCGTCCATGATTCTGAGGCCTCCTCAGCCATGTGGAACTGTAAGTTCAATTAAACCTCTTCCTTTTGTAAACTGTCCAGTCTCAGGTATGTCTTTATCAGCAGGGTGAAAATGGACTAATGCAAGTCCCTTTGCATTTCCATAGAAATTTCAAAATCAATGTGCCAATTTCTTCCACATCCTCCCTGAGATACAATCCCAATAGAATTACTATCGGGCCTGCATTGAATCTGTATTACTGTAGAGAGAAGTGACATCTTAATATTTTCTCTTCCAGTCCATGAGCAGGATATAACTCTTACTTCTTCTGATTTTTAATTTATTTCATAAAGTGTGGTAGTCATGAATCTCTTTTGTTAACTTTATGCCTATTTTTGCCTTAGTTTTATTCATTGTATGGCAGACTCCTTAGAGTTTTCTTAGGTAACCAATTAAGGTGTGGAAAGCTTCCTTTGCAATCATTAGGCTCCGTTATTTCTTGCATGCCTTCACACTCTAACTAGTGACGGTGTCTGCTTTGCCTATTTTTATGCTATGTTAAGTGGAACTTTAATTTTCACTTTCCCATTGTTGCTAGTTTATTCAAATACAACTTGCATTTGATTGCCTTTTTATCCTGTAATCTTGCTAAATTTGTTAGTTCCAGCAATTGTTTTATAGATTCTTATAAGGCTTTCTATGCAAACAATGATGACCTCTGTAAATAGAAATGACTTTACTTCTTCCTTTCTGATTTCTATGCCTTTTATTCTTTTCTTTCCAACTGCACTGGCTAGGATCTCCAGGATAATACTGTATAAACACGATAAAAACAGACAACTTTGTCTTGTTCCCAATCTTAAGAAGACAACATTAAATATTTTTTCTGAAATTTCTTCACTCTCTTGCCTTTCCTTTTGTCCTTCCTAATACATGCTTCCTGATAACTTACAGTGCCCACAAGTCACCGAGGCTGTCTTCCATTTTTTTTAAAACAGCTTTTTTCTTTTCTTTTTTTTTTTTTTTTTTTTTTGAGGAGTCTTGCTCTGTTGCCCAGGCTGGAGTGCAGTGGCACGATCTCAGCTCACTGCAAGCTCCTCCAGCTCCCAGGTTCAAGTGATTCTCCTGCCTCAGCCTCCCTAGTAGCTGGGATTACAGGCGTGCACCACCACACCTGGCTAATTTTTTGTATTTTTAGTAGAGACAGGGTTTCACCATGTTGGCCAGGCTGGTCTTAAACTCCTGACCTCAGGTGATCTGCCCACCTCGGCTAAACAGCTTTAGTGAGGTGTATTTGACATTTTAAAAAACAGCATGTTTAATGCACACAAGTTGATTAGTTTGGACATATGCATACGGTCATTACATTATCACCACAATCAAGGTAATAAACATGTTTTACCTCCAAAAGTTTCCTTTGTCCTTTTGTGTCTCTTCAATTTTTTAAACACATTTTTCTTTCTCTTTTTTCAGATTGCATAATCTCTATTCTTCTATCTTCAAGGTTACCTATTCCTTCTTCTGCCATCACCAGTATGCTTTTCAGCCTATCCAGCAAATTATCCATTGCAGATATAGGACATTTTAGATATGGAATTTCCACTTAGTAGCGTGTTTTTATTTCCATTTCTATGCTGATAGTTCCCATTTTTCCCTCATTTTCATCTTTAATACTTGAAAATGATTTTAATAGCTACTTTAAAGCTCTTACCCATGAAACAAACATTTTAGTAATCTCACGGTTGATTTCTGTTGACTGCTTTTCCTCTGGATTATAGTTGCCTTTATTCTTAGATTGCATGCCAAGTAAACCGTATTGTGGAGATGTCGTCAGACTTCACTCATCATGTTATCTCCCTCTGAAAAGTACTGATTTTTATTACAGCAGGCAGTTAAATTACTAGTTACCAGTCCTGAAGTTGTGGAGGCTCACTTTTATGTTGTACTAGGAACTATTTGGTTTTGCTCTCAATAAATAAAAAGTCCAAACCATTTATTCCAGAAAAAGTCTCTTCTCCCAAGGCATGGTCCTTCCAGGGTTTTAATGGAAAGCTCAAGGTGTTTACAAGTACCTCAAATTGATGAGATTCAGATTCCAACATTATCATAACCATGGTAGGCAACTGAAATTTTAGCTCAGTTCATTCAGCATTCCAGCAGTTCTGGGGTCTTCTGGGATCCCTGGGGTCTTTGTTACGCACATCTCCAGGGTCAACCAACAATTTGAGAGAATCTGAATTCACATATGGAACTCTTCACTCTGTTGCTCCCTTTCTGCCATGATATCCCTGCTTAATTTCCAGCAGTTCTGACAACACTGAACATCATTCTCTGAGACCTAAAACCAATAACTGAGTTACAGCCATGCCTTAATGCATGCAATAGTGACTGCTTTCAGAGGAAAAGCCACATAAATGTGCATCTCACTGGTGTAGTTTTCTTCTTTTAGGGGTCGTATTTGGTTGTACATCGACAGCCTTCAAATAGTTGTGCTTTATATTTTGTCCAGAGTTTATAATTATTTATCTGGAAAGGAATTCATTGAAAATACACTACATTGCCATTGTAGGAACTGAAACTTTTCCGTGTTGTTTTAATTTTATGTCACTTGCATTTCAAGGCAGAAGAGGAAAGAAAAGATGGAAGAACGTGGGTTCACATACATTTACTACTTCCACCTTCCAGGTGGTAGCCCAGGAACACTTGACATTGCTACCCCCAAGAGCTACTCTTGCACTAAATTGAGAGCAGACATAGAAACATATTTTACAATTTGAAAAGAAATATTCTTAAAGACTCCATCAAACTAGAAGGAAGAAATGCCTCATTTAATTCCTAAAATTTGAACATCTATTATACCATTAGGAAAACAAATTCTTAAATATAAAATGCGTAACAGACTATAAACATTTTAAACAGTTTGAGATGAAATTCACATATCATACATTTAACCCATCTGAAGTGTACAAGTTAATGGTTTTTAGTATAGTCACAGAGTTATGCAACCATTCCCCACAAGCAACTTTAAAACGTTTTCATTGCCTCATAAGGGAAACATTAGATACGAGAGCAGTTACTCTACATTCCCCTCCTCAGCCCTAAGCAACTGTTATGTACTTTTGATTTCTATAGCTTTGCTTATTCTGGGAAAATTTGTGATCTACTTTGACTGAATTATTTCATTTAGCATTTTTGCAAAATTCATCCATGTTGCAGAAAATATCAATACCTCATTTATTTTTATTGCTGAAAAATAATCCATTCTATGAACATATCACATTTTATTTACTATTATACACTCATTCATCATTCGAAGGACATTAGGGTTGTTTCCACTGGCTATTATGAAAAATGCCACTATAAACATTTGTGTACAACATTTCTGTGGACACATGGTTTCATTTCCCTTGGGTATATACCAAGAAGTGGAATAGCTAGGTCATGTGGTAATCGTCTAATATTTTAAGAATCTGTCAAATTATTCCCAAGTTCATATCACTGTAGTCATAAATTCCCACCAGGAACATGTAATGGTTCCCATGTTTCCACATCTTCACCACTTCATGGGTGTGAAGTGGTATCTCATTGTGGTTATGACTTACATTTTCCTATCAACTAATGATACAGAGCATCTTTTATGGGCTTATTGGCCATTTCTATATCTTTTTTGAAAAATTTTTATTCATGTCCTTTGCCTATCTTTTAACTGGATCATTTGTCCTATTATTAAGTTGTAAGAATTCCCTATACTAGACAAAAGACTATTAAATATATATGATTTGCAAATATTGTCTCCCATTTTGAGGGATGTCTTTTCACTTTCTTCATCATGTCCTTTAAAGCACAAGTTTTAAATTCTGAAGTCCAATTTATCTAATTTTTCTTTTGTTGCGTGTACTTTTGACATCTTATGTAAGAAATTATTACCTAACCAAACATAACAAAGATTAACTCCTATGTTTTTCTCTAAGAATTTTGTTGTATGAGCTGTTACATTTAGGTCTATGATTCTTAAAGTTCATTTTTATGTATGGTGTGAGGAAGGAGACCAACTTCATTCTTTTACATGTGCATATCCAATTGCCCAAGCAGAATTTACTGAAAAGATTAATCTTAACTCATTGAATTTTCTTCCTACCCTTACTGAACTCAATTGACCGTAAGTATAACAATTTATTTCTGGAGTCTCGATTCTATTCCATTGATCAACATGTCTATGCTTACGCCAGTACCACTTTGTCTTGATTATTGTAGCTTTGCAATGTTTTGAAATCGGGAAGTAGGAGCCTCCGAACTTTATTCCTCTTTTACAATGCAAAGGCATTTTCATATGAATTTTGGAATCAGATGTCTATTTTTCCAAAAATAATGCAGCTGGGATTCTAGTAAGGATTGTGCTGAATCTGTAGATCAGTTTGGTGATCAATATTGGGTCTTCTGATTCAAAACATAGGGTGTTTTTCATTTTGGTCATCTTTATTTCAACAACATTTTATAGTTTTCAGTGTTCAAGTATTGCATTTCTTGTTTAAAATTTACATTTAAGTATTGTATATTTTTTGGTGCTATATAGAGTTGTTTTGTTAATTTCATTTTTGGCTTGTACAATGCCACTGTATAAAAACAAAAATTGATATTTGCATATCATTCTTGTATCCTGTATCCTTCCAGGACTCATTAGTTCTAACAGATTTGTTTGTCAATTCCTCAAGATTTTCTACATCTAAAATCATGTCATCTGCAAAAAGAGGTAAGTTGACTTCTCTCCAATCTAGATGCCCTTATTTTCAGGTGTGGGTTTATTACACATGCTCCTCATCAGTCTGAGGAAGTTGCCTTCTATTCCGAGTAGGCTTAGTGTTTTTCATAATGAAAAGCTGTTGGATTTTGTCAGATTTTTTTTTTTTTTTTGCATTTGAGATAATCCTGTGGTTTTTGTCTCTTATTCTATTAATATGATGTATCACATTGATTAACTTTTGTATGTTAAACCAACTTTGTATCCCTAGGAGAAACCTCATTTGGTTATGATGTATATCACTGTATATATTCTTGGATTCAGTTTGTCACTATTTGGTTGGGAGTTTTTGCATTAATACTTAAGAAGAATATCAGCCTTTAGTTTTTGTCTTGCAATGACTTTATCTGGTTTTGGAATCATGATGATATTGGTCTTGTAAATTGGGATTTTGGAAGAGTTTGTGAGGATTAGTATTAAGTAATTTTCCTTTAACTGTTTTAACCAATGAAGTCATCTGGTCCTGAGTTCTTTCTAAGAAGTTTTGCAACGATTAGTTCCATCTCTTTACTTATGATAAGTCTATTCGGATTTCCTACTTTCTCTTGAGAAAGTGTTGGCAGTCTGTATCTTTCTATGAATTTCTCCATTTTATCTAAGTTATCTTGTTTATTGGTAAACAATTGTTCACAATATTCCCTTATGATCATTTTAATTTCTGTAAGGTCAGTAGGCATACCCCCTATTATTCGTGATTTTACAATTTCAGTTTTTTTTCTTTTGGTCAGCCTACCTACAGGTTTGTCATTTCTGTGATCTTTCCAACAAACACATTTTGCTTTTATTGATTTCCTCTATTGCTTTCTAGTATCTATTTCATTTATTTGTACTCTAGTTTTCAGTATTTTATTCCCTCTGCTCTTGTTTGCTCTATTTTTCCATGTTTCCTGAAGTGGAAGATAAGGTAATTGATCCTTCCTTTCCTTCTCTCCCTCCCTCCCTCCCTTCCCTGCCTGCCTGACTGCCTTCCTTCCCTCCCTCCCTCCCTCCTCCCACCGCCCCTCTCTTTCTTTCTTTCTCCCTTTCTTTCTCTCTCTCTCTCTCTCCTTCTTTCTTTCGACAGGGTCTCACTCTGTCAGCCAGGCTGGACAGTGGCATGATCTTGGCTCACTGCTACAGCCCTGACTTCCTGGGCTCAACCGATCCTCCCACCTCAGCCTTCTGAGTAGCTGGGATTACAAGTGTGTGCTACCACACCCAGCGAATTATTTTATTATTATTATTATTATTATTATTATTATTATTATTATTATTTGTAGAGATGGGGTCTCAAACTTCTAGGCTGAAGTGATCCTCCAGTCTCAATCTCCCAAAGAATTGGGATTACAGGCGTTAGCCACCAAAACCACACCCAGCTTTATTTCTTCTTTTATTTTGAGATAGGGTCTCACTTTGCCACCCAGGCAGGAGTACAGTAGTATGATCTTGGCTTACTGCAACTTCTGCCTCCCGGGCTCAAACAATTCCCCAACCTCAGCCTCCCAAGTAAAAAGGACTATAGGCATGTGCCACCATGCGCAGCATATTCTTGTATTTTTGTAGAGATAGGGTTTCACCATGTTGCCCAGGCTGGTCTCGAACTAGTGGGCTCAAACAATCTGCTCGCCTCAGCCTCCCAAAGTGCTAGGATTACAAATGTAAGCCACTTTGCCTGGCCTCTTCTTTTTTTAATACATGTGCTTACAGCTCTCATTTCCCTCTAAGCACTGTTTATGTGCGGCCCACACGTTTTTAGATGTTGTGTTGTTTATATTAACCACAAAATATTTTCTAGTTTCCTCTGTAATTTTTTAAATCTATTGGTTATTTGGTAGTACACTGCTTAATTCCACATATGTATGAACTTCCCAAATTTTCCTTGTTGCTTTCTAATTTCATTTAATTTGTCAGAAACATACTTTGGATGATTTCAATTCTAGTAAATTTACTGAAGCTTGTTTTATGGCCTAGTATATGGTATGGTAAATATGGTCTAGCCTGGAGAATGTTATACGTGCACTTGAGACAGGTATATTCTGCTGTTGTTGGAGAGATTATTCTAGAGATGTCTGTTAGGTCTATTTGGTCTATAGGGCTGTCCGACACTTTTACTTCCTTGCTGATATTCTGTCTAGTTGTTCTATCCATTTTTCAAAGTGATGTATTGTGGAATTGCCTATTTCTCTCTTTGTCTCAGTTTTGCTTCACATATTTGGGAACTGTGTTATTAGGTACATATATGTTTATACTTGTTATAGCTTTCTGATGGATTGACCCTTTTATCATTATAAAATATCCCTCTGTCTCTAGCAATAATTTTGTCTTGAACAATATTTTGTCTTGGCAGCTCATGCCTGTAATCCCAGCTACTTGGAAGGCTGAGGCGGAAGGATTACTTGAGTCCAGGCATTTGAGGTCAGGAGTTCAAGACCAGCCTGGGCAATATAGGAAAAACCTACCTCTAAAGAGATTTTTAAAAATTAGCTGGGCATGGTGGAGTACATCTGTAGTCCTAGTTCCTTGGGAGGCTAAGGCAGAAGGATCACATGAGCTCAGGAATTAGAGGCAGCAATGAGCTATAATCACACCACTGCATTCTAGCCTGGGTGACAGAGCAAGACCCTGTCTCTGGAAGAAAAAAAAAAATACAAAAAAAGGCTGGGTGTGTTGACTCATGCCTATAATCCCAGCACTTCAGGAGGCTGAGGTGGGAGGATCACTTGAGCCCAGGAGTTCGAGACTAGACTAGCCTAGGTAACATAGCAAGACCTCATCTCTATTAAAAAAAAAAAAAAAATAGCCAAATGTTAGGGCATGCACTCTAGTACCAGCTACTCAGGAGGCTGAGGCAGGAGAATCACCTGAGCCCAGGAGTTCAAACTTGCAGTGACCTGTGATGCCACTGCACTCCAGACTGGGTGACAGAGCAAGACCCTATCTCAAAAAAAAAAAAAAAAAAGAAGGCTATTTTGTTTGACATCAGCATTATTAGTAATAAAATACTGATAATAATATTATGAATACAATGTCTGTCTGATACTTTTTTCCATCCTTTTACAATTGACCTATTTATGCCTTTGACTCTAAAGTGTGTCTCTTGTAAAGCATATGGTTTGATCATATTTTTAAATCTATTCTGTCAGTATCTGCTCTTGATAGGCTTAAGCCATCTGCATTTAATATAATTAATTACCCATCAGGTAGGATTTACATCTACCATTTTGCTTTCTACTTTCTATATGTCATATCTTTTTTCTCCCTCTATTCCTTTATTATTGTCTTGTTTTAAATCACCGTTTTCTATTGTCTTATTTTAATTCCCTTGACTTTTCTTTTACTAATATTACTATTTTTTAAAGTTATTTTCTTAGTGGTTACCCCGGGCATTACAATTTGAACAATGCTTCCAAGCAACATGGTTTGCTAGTCTCTGCTCTACCTTGTCTTACACATTTCTTAGTATTTTCCAAATATCACAGGATTTATTCACAGAACAAATTTCATTGAACATATTATTGGGGATAAGGCTGAAAAGATGACTAGGTAGCTCTGTAAAGGGAAACTGAGGTCTATCCAATTCAAGTCAAATAATCAATATCTAAACATGCATTTTTATCTTCACTAATCTATTATTATTAAATTACTTATTTTAAGGAAAAGGTAGTTCTAAGGTAAACTGATGAAGAGATATTAAAGCACACAATGCCCACACTGGTCTCCTAGAAAAGATGTCTAATCTCATTCTAGTACATCTCGTTACTTCACCCATCTCCACATGCATAAATCATTATGGTCTTCATATACACAAATATAGAAAAAAGCATTATACTGAAAAATCAAGTAATCACATCTTCATATATACAAACAGAGAAAAAAGCATTATACCGAAAAATCAAGTAATCAAATCTTCATATATACGAACAGAGAAAAAAGCATTATACTGAAAAATCAAATAATGGGTTCAAAAGATACATTTTTCCATTTGCACCAAATCTATTCCTTTTTTAAGTTTTTTACTTATCTCACTGACAATCTCTAAACCACTTTTAAATCTTTTTTTGGAACAAGGCTGAACACAAATATAATATATACAAATATTCCTCCATTACCTACAGAAAATTGCCTTACACAGATCAGCTAACTTGGGTTTTTAATAATAATCTTTGTATTATGGAAATTAATCTTTTGACATTTTACTATAAATGCACTGATGGTGTTGATTTAGTTTCAATTCAAAAATCAAGGATTTCATTACCCTATAAAACATATCCAGAGTTCAAACTATTTAAGGGGGTTAAACAAAATGCAAACATTTAATGCAACATTAAGCATGTGAAATAAAAACTTGATTGCCTAAAGAAAGCATGCTATGCTGTTACCCTGGTGACAGGTTAAAAAAGGGATTGTAAGCTGAATAGCTGTATGATATGAAATTAAAATGTTTCACATTGAACAATCCAAAATGAATTGGGAAAGGTTAGAGTAGAGGAGAGAGAAATCAATTCTCCAATGGCAATGGTGAATGGGAAAGAAGTATGAATAGGATTTGCCAGTGGGGTGCAACAGCTGCCAAATATCCTGCAGCCAAAGAATTACAATAATACTGATGAAGTGTGCAAGAGCTTCTGGAATCATGGTAGGGAACAGAGAAATTCTCCAGCAATAATCAGGCTATTCTGCCTTCCCCTCAGCTCTTATAGTAGGATCAAAATAAAAATATTTTACAATGTAGTAGTAAGCAAAAATATGTAAATATGCTTTCTTATCCACTTAGTATCTTGTACTTAATCTCACATAGATTTCTAAACCATCTTCAACACAGTCATATTAAGTAACTGAAAATATCATAACAGAGACAGTAAAAAGTAAGGCAAGCTTAAGTGATAATGATTGAGTTAATGTTTTCTCCCATCTTGTTGCTTTTAGGGGATTTATTTGCTCAAATGAACGTAGCTATTTCCAAAGACAAAGAGTGTATACATACATTTGTAAATATATACTTAAAGTGCTATTTTTTTATTGTATAGTTAGGTACCACGTCACCTTCATTGTCACAGTGAAGTGGCTTATCTGAGAGTATGAAACGAGTTATGCTAAGTTGTTTTATTTTCATTGACGTATAAATGTGTTATAATTTCACATGCTCTTTTAATTCAGAAGATATCTTAGTAAAAGAGCCAGTATGTACCCGTTCAACAATACTGGCTTTTCCTTGGGAATTATTTTCACACGGTTACTTTTTTCTATGTTTCTCACCCCACTCATCTTTCAGTGGTTAAGATCATATTTCAAAAACCTTAAACTTTTATCATCTAATGGAAAATTTAATAACAGGTGAATAAATTCTATATCTGAAACCAGGAAAGGCAAAGAAAAATAAACAGATAGTTGTCTCTGCTAGGCAGAAATCACTAAAAAATCGATTCTCCATTTTATCAGGAGGCCAGATGAGGAAAGATAATACAATACAAATGCAGACACAATGACTGCACATACAAAGAACCCAAGAGGAAGTAATTTCCCATTATGCTACTGTGGCTGAAAGAGTTAAACTGACACCAGGCTGTGTAGCCAGCCGCGATATTTGATATGTTCTCCTAAGCCTGAGCACAAAGTACACTGATTCCATGCAGCCAAAGTCATCCTCCACCAAAGGGAGTGCTTTATTTTAAGCTTTCAGGCTGAAGTATTTCCATTAATATTATAGGCCATAGTGAAGTTGTTTCTTTTTCTGAGTCTTTAACCCCTGCTCAAATACCAAGAGGGAAATTATGAGGATAAAGTAGAAACCAGAAAGTGGCCAGGAGTGGTGGCTCATGCCTGTAATCCCAGCACTTTGGGAGGCCAAAGCAGGTGGATGACCTGAGGTTGGGATTTTGAGAACAGCCTGGCCAGCAGGGCAAAACCCAGTCTCTACTAAAAATACAAGAATTAGGCCGGGCACGGTGGCTCACGCCTGTAATCCCAGCACTTTGGGAGGCCGAGGTGGGTGGATTATCTGAGGTCAGGAGTTCGAGACCAGCCTGACCAACATGGAGAAACCCAGTCTCTGCTAAAACTACAAAAAAAATTAGCCAGGCATGGTGGTGCATGCCTGTAATCCCAGCTACTTGGGAGGCTGAGGCAAGAGAATTGCTTGAACCTGGGAGGTGGAGGTTGCGGTGAGCTGAGATTGCGCCATCGCACTCCAGCCTGGGCAACAAGAGCAAAACTCCGTCTCAAAAAAAAAAAAAAAATACAAAAATTAGCCGGGCCTGGCGGTGCATGCCTGTAATCCCAGCTACTTGGGAGGCTGAGGCAGGAGAATTGCTTCCCCTTTTACTCCCTTATAGTCAACTGCAACACTGCAGCCAGGAAGATCTTGTGAATACACATGTTGCTCAAGCTCTTCATTGCTCAAAACCTTGCAATGGCTCCCCACTTCACTCACAGTAAGAGCAGGAATCCTGACAGTAGCCCATCTGACACAACTCCATTTCCTACTATTCTACAGCTTGCTTACTCCTCTCCAACTGCATTCAGCAGACTAACATAATGAGCCTCATCCTTCATATCTTCTGAACCTCTTAATTCTGTATGAGATGAAAACTGTATCGGTTTCAATCAGGGTTTCTGTTACCCATACCCAAACATCCCAAGTGACTCAGGAGGTAATATAACTGCCACTCTAGAAACAAGAGAAAAGTTACTATAATGGGGCATGCCTATAGTCCCAGCTACTCAGAAGGCTGAGGTGGGAGGATTGCTTGAGCCCAGGAGTTTGGGGCTGCAATCAGCTATGTTCACACCTGGGCAACATAATAAGACTCTGTCTCTAATTTAAAAAAAAAAAAAAAAAAAAAAAAAAAGCAGGGATATCCAAGTCAATAAATGGAACTGATTCTACTGGTTACCCATACGAAAAAATAAAATCAGATCTCAATCTCATATCATCACACATAATACATTTGAAATATGAAATACCAGTGTAATAAAGGAAACTTCTAAAAGACCAGAAATAAAAATGTAACTAAATATTTTACAAAATCTTAGGTAGAAAATATTGCTTTATAAGCATAAAAGCAAAATAAAAACCCACAAAGAAATAAATTTATTAAATAACATTAAAACAAACTGTAATGGTATCCTATTTGCTGGAAAATAACATAAAACATCTCATTATTTACTTTACTGAAGATAACTAGACCCCGATTTTTTCTTTCTTGTCATATTTATGTATAGCTATTGGTATAAAGAAGTAAAAAATACAACTTCTTATTCTTGATGGTTTCCTTTTGGTTTATTCATAATACCTTTACTTAGTTGTGTACTATAATATATTATAGATTCTTTTTTATTTCTTTATAACAAATGAGGTAAAGAATCTGGGTGTTGCAACATAATTATACAATAACAATGATTCTCATATGAAAAAGACAGAATATAGATTACTCTCATTTTATAGGTGAGCTTAAAGTAAAATACATACCTAAAGTCACATTACTAATAAGTGGTAGAGTTATGACTAAAATCTAGATTTATAACTCTAATTCTAGTTTTGCCACCATATCACAAAATGTATTTACATGTTTATACATATTATATGGTTTGGTTCTATGTCCCCACCCAAATCTCATGCTGAATTATAAGTCCCAGTGTTGGGGGAGGAAACTGGTGGGAAGTGATTGGATCATGGGGGCAGATTTCCCACTTGCTGTTCTCGTGATGGTGAGTGAGTTCTCACAAAAAGATCTAGTTGTTTGAAAGTGGGTAGCACCTCCCACTTTGTGCTCTCTCTCTCCTGACACCCATGTGAAGATGTGCCTGCTTTTCCTTCACCTTCTGTCATGATTCTAAGTTTCCTGAGGCCTCCCCAGCCATGCAGGACCATGAGTCAGTTAAACCTCTTTTCTTTATAAACTACCCAGTCTCAGGTATGCCTTTATAGGTATGTAAGAATGGACTAATACAACATACCTACACATAGATGCAGGGGTGCATGTTCATGTGTGCAAGCGCACCCACATGAATGAGGAAGGCAGTGGGGAGAGGGAGAGAGAATATATATAACTTGTGTGTATTTCTGTCTTGCCAACCTTGGAATTATAAACAAATACTAATTTTGGGGGAGTAGGCTAGAATGTTTTATAAACACAGCAACTTTCCAAATCACAAAGAAGAAACCCACGTCATAACGTCCATAAAAGTGAATTCCAAGTGGATTAAAGAGATCAACATTGCAGATCTTTTTCTAATTGTTTGCTTAAAAATAAGTGATGAGGATTCTAAATATATCCTCCATAACCTCTATGGAATGGCAAAATGGGTGAAGGAAGAAAGAAGAAAACAAAAACAAGTCAACAAAATGTAATGAATTTACTATATATCTGCAATAAAAGATGATCTTATAAGACCCACAGGGTCAACATTTCTTTTCAAACATCTTAAAATATATTTAACATATGAAAAGAGAGAATGCTGTCCACACTTACCTCAGCAGGGCTCAATCCTGAGAACTGACCTCTAAAAGGGAGTCAAGGCTTACTATAAGCCACGCCCCCTGCCTGATTCTTAAAACCTGCAAAGTAACAGGAATGCAAAGCAGCCCTCTACTAGGGAAGGACAATTTAGTCACCAGACATTCTACTACCAAGAAAGTTGGCTGGCTCAGCCCTGGAAATGGTGATCATTACAATGATAAGGCAAATAACTCAGCAGAAAGATAATAACTATGAAGTTAGGAAGACTGAATGATAGAAGGAAGGATAAAGGACAATCTGTCCAGCTACAAAAACCTAACAAAAGAAAGGAATGGACGAAGAAATAACACTGGAGAAAGGAGGAAGTAAAGAAATTGAGAGAGGGCAGAACAGTATCTTCACTAGTGTCTGAGATGCCTGGGATGGCGGGCGGTACTCAAGCCAGGGTAAGTTATCCTGATTCTCAAGAAAGCTGAATCCAGATCCAAGAAAAAAACAGACATTTTGAGCAAAAATAAAGATTACTAAAAACGATTAAAATGTTACCTTTACTATTTTTTCTTCCAATCATTACCAGTTAGTGAAACAAATTATATCAAACTACAATGTCAACAAAATCATTTTAGCTTTTAAAAAAAGTGTTGTTTAATATAACTAGCTTTTAATGATTCATTTCTGTCAATATAAGTGTTTAAGAATAATTATTAAAAAGAAACCATGGTAAGTCAGTAAAAGATTGAGTTCATCAAATTTATTTTATAGTCATCCCCCAAAAAATGGCTATTGTTTCTGACATTAACTTTTCTTTTTTTCTAAAATGTACCACTATCGTTTTACTATCCAAATACTAGGGGTATGTATTATTAATGTGTTTTTCCAAGTCATAAATGATGAAAGAGTGAAGCCCATAGAGAATTTGGGAAAATAAGATCAGCAGCCAAAACAAGCAACACAAAGGAAGGGCTGTGGGCTACTGGTTTGGAAGGAAAAACATTTCACGAACACACCCATGACAAAGCAATACAGAGCCACACCTGGAGGGTGACTCTTAGAATCCATTCCCAAGCCGATTGTGAAAACATGACTCTAAAGCCAAAATGTGAAGGTTCAAACACCCTACATCAGCTTTCATGATGTAGGTGTCAAGGACCTCCTCAGTAAGCAAGCCAGAAACATAGCTTCACTTAGCTAAACAAGATTATGCTTCGTGAAGAAGAACACTATATTTACTAAATGTTACAGCTCTACACTGTTATAGGGTGTAGCAATTTTACAATAAACTGATAATACTAAATAAGTGATAGTACCTTTTTTTCAACAGAAAATAAACTCACCAAAAATGAACAATTGCTTGTTGTATAGAAAATAAATGTGCAATTATCTGGATAAGTGAACTTGCAGTCTACATATTTCATAAATACATATTTTGTTTCTAACTTCTAAAAGATAATGAGTTAAAAAATAAGATACTTAAATTTTTTAATGTAGCAATTATCACATTTACAATTTTAGCTAGAAATTAGCAAAGACTACAAAGATTGCTTCTTAACCTCCACTTTATAAAGCAATTGCCCTAAATATTTCAACAATCTCTAAGGAATGTTGAGTTTGAACTACCTAAAACACTACAAATCACAATATAACGTACTCTGTGTTTCCCAAAAGCATTCATTGGAATATTAATTTTTCAAAGAGCTTTTAGGAAAAAGGTTTTCACAAGAAAAAAAGAGTGTAGGTAAGAGTCCAACTATATCCTGCTCTTAAGAGTTTCAGAATGCATTTTAGTATATAGGAATACCTTGGAGATACTGTGAGATCAGTTCCAGACCACTGCAATGAAGCAAGTATTTCAATAAAGCAAGTCACATGAATGTGTTATTTTTCCAATGTGTATAAAAGTTATGTTTACACTGTATTGTAGTCTATTAAGTGTGCGATAGCTCTTAAAAACAACGTACAAACCTTAATTAAAAAGTAGTTTAGGCTGGTGTGGTGGCTCACACCTGTAAACCCAGCACTTTGGATGGCCGAGGCAGGCGGATCACAAGGTCAGGAGATCGTGACCATCCTGGCTAACACGGTGAAACCCCGTCTCTACTAAAAAATACAAAAAAATTAGTGGGGTGTTGTGGCACGTGCCTGTAGTCCCAGCTACTTGGGAGGCTGAGGCAGGAGAATTGCTTGAACATGGGAGGCGGAGGTTGCAGTGAACCAAGATCGCACCACTG
Organism: Pan troglodytes; assembly: GCF_028858775.2. Taxonomy (NCBI): domain Eukaryota; kingdom Metazoa; phylum Chordata; class Mammalia; order Primates; family Hominidae; genus Pan; species Pan troglodytes. Next base: position 105,954,115 of record NC_072412.2, on the reverse strand, counting down.
CCCTCCAGCCTGGGCGACAGAGCGAGACTCCATCTCCAAAAAAAAAAAACTTTATTACTAAAAAATGCTAACCATCATCTGAGCCTTTAGTGAGTCATGATCTTTTTGCTGATAGAGGGTGGCTGCTAACTGATCAGGCTGATGGATGATGAAGGCTGGGGAGGCTGCGGCAGTTTCTTAAAATAAGACAACAATAAAGTTTGCTAAACCAATTGATTCTTCCTCTCATGAAAGGTTTCCCTGTAGCATGTGATGCTATTTGATACCATTTTTCCCACAGTAGAACTTCTTTCAAAATCAGAGTCAATCCTCTCTAAACTTGCTGCTGCTTTATCAACTAAGTTAATGTAATATTCTAAAATCCTTTTCAACAATGTTCACAGCATCTTCACCAGAAGTAGAGTCCATCTTAAAAACTTTGCTTTTTAAGCAAAATTTCTTTGCTCATCCATAAGAAGCAACTCTCATCCATTCAAGTTCTATCACGAGATTGCAGCAATTGAGTCACATCTTCAGGTTCCACTTCTAGTTTTCTTGCTATTTCCACCCCAACTGTAGCTATTTCCTTCAATGACATCTTGAACACCTCAAAGCCAGTTCTTCCAAACTCCTGTTAATGTTGATCTTTTACTTTGCCCATTGAAACACAAATGTTCTTAAGGGGATCTAGAATGGTGAATCCTTCCCAGAAAGTTTTCAATTCGCTTTGTCCAGATCCATCATAGGAATCACTATTTATGGCAGCTATCGCCTTGTGAAATGTATTTCTTAAATAATAAGACTTGAAAATCAAAATGACTCCCTGATCCATGAGCTACAGAATGAACGTTGTGTTAGCAGGCGTGAAAACAACATTAATCTCCTTGTGCTTCTCCGTCAGAGCTCTTGGGTGACCAGGTGCACTGTCAATGAGCAGCAATCATTTGAAAAAAAATATATTTTTTTTGAGAAGTAGGTCTCAACAGTGGAGTCAAAATAATCAGTAAATGATGCTGTAAATGTACATTTTGTCATCCAGGCTTTGTTGTTCCATTTCTAGAGCACAGGGAGAACAGATTTAGTATAATTCTTAAAGACCCTAGGGTTTATGAAATGGTAAATGAGCACTGGCTTCTACTTCAAGTCATCAGTTGCATTAGCCCCTACCAAGAGAGTCAGCCGGTTCTTTGAAGCTCTGAAGCCAGGTATTGACTTTTCCCCTCTAGCTATGAAAGTCTGAGATGGCATCTTCTTTCAATAGAAGGCTGTCTTATCTACACTGAAAATCTGCTGTTCAGTGTAGCCACCTTCATCGATGATGCTAGTGAGATCTTCTGGATAACTTGCTGCAGCTTCTACATCAGCACTTGCAGCTTCCCCTCCACTTTTATGTTATGGAGACAGCTTCTTTCCTTAAATCCCATGAACTAAGCTCTGATAGCTTTAAGCTTTTCTTCCGCAGCTTCCTCACCTCTCTCACCCTTCACAGAATTGAAGAGAGTTAGGGCCTTGCTCTAGATTAGGCTTTCACTTAAGTGAATGTTGTGGCTGGTTTGATATTCTATCCAGACCTATAAAACTTTCTCCATATCAGCAATAAGGCTGTTTCACTTTCTTATCATTTGTGTGTTCACTGGAATAGCACTTTTAATTTCCTTCAAGAACTTTTCCTTTGCATTCACAACTTGGCTAACCATTCGGCACAAGAGGCCTAGCCTGCCTCGGCTTTCAACATACCTTCTTCACTAAGCTTAATCATTTCTACCTTTTGATTTACAGTGAAAGATGTGCTACTTATTCCTTTCACTTGAACACTTAGAGGCCACTGCTTTGTTATTAATTAGTCTAACTTCAATATTACTTTATCTCAGGGAATAGGGAGACCCAAGGAGAGTGAGAGACACTGGGAATGGCCGGGTCAGTGAATAAGAACACACACATTTGTCAATTAAGTTCACCACCTTACACGTGCATGGTTTGTGGCACCCCAAAACAATTACAATAGGAACATCAAAGGTCACTAATCCCAGATCACCAAAACAGATATGCTAATAATGATGAAGTCTGAAATGTAATGAGAATTACCAAAATGTGACACAGAGACAGTGAACACATGCTGTTGGAAAAACAGCACAAAAAGACTTGCTCAATGCAGGGTTGCCATAAACCTTCAATCTGTAAAAAATGCAATATCTGAGAAGTGCAATAAAGCAAAGGACAATGAAATGAGGTGTGCCTGTATGACAGTCTCTAAGAGGTTTCTAACTTAACAAGGGAGTTTCCACGTTTATTTAAACACAGAAACATTTTCTTAAGTAATGCATTTTAATACTCCCCCAAACTAGTGCTCTATGGAGCACACATTAAGGAACACCGTTGAAGTCTAAAACTGTGTGCATTTGATTATTACAAAAAAATCATGGAACTAATGAGTACAAAAGCATGCCCCAAGTATTTCCTAATGGGCTCAAAGGGGCATATATATTATTATTAAAGAAGAAACAGTCAAAGGGATAGGAATATATCATATTGCTAAGTCTTTAGAAGCTACAATTATGGCTATCAAGGATCTCAAACTCAACTGCCTAAATGGAACTTCTCAGATTTTCCTTTCAAAGCTGCTCTTGCACTTTTGTTATTACCACCATCCACCAGGTCTTCCAAGTCAGTAACCTGACTCCTCAATATCTGCTTCTACTCAAGTTTCGAATACAATTTATTTTTACATGTATCTTCCATCATCTTAACACTTCCCATAATACTTCCCACCTCTTTCAAGCCCTTTGTTGGTACCACATTTACAGTTTTTTAAGTTGCATTAAGATATAATTTACTTATATAACATCTATACATTTTACTTTTTATTTTATTACTTTGAGACAGGGTCTCGCTCTGTTACCTGGGCTGGAGTGCAGTGGCGTGATCTCGGCTCACTGCAACCTATGCCTCCCAGGCTCAAGCAATTCTCGTGCCTCAGCCTCCTGAGTAGCTGGGACTACAGGCATGCACCACCAAGCCTGGCTAATTTTTGTATTTTTAGTACAGACAGGGTTTCGCCATGTTGGCCAGGTTGGTCGCGAACTCCTGGCCTCATGTGATCAGTCCGCCTTGGCCTCCCAAAGTGTGGGACTACAGGCGTGAGCCACTGCACCTGGCCAATAACATCTATACATTTTAATTGTATAGTCTGATGAGATTGTAATACATTTATATCACTTCTCGGCCTTTTGGCTAAGATCAAGTGAGATTGTAATACATTTATACAGTTGTACACCCATCACCACAATCCAGTTTTAGAACGATAAAACTCATGTGCAGTCAGTCTTGCTCCCATACCCAGACCCAGACAACCACTGATCTTTCTTTTGTTCTTTATACTTTTTGCCTTCCCTAGAAATTTCAAATAAATGAAGTCATACATTACATAGTCTTCTTTATCTGGTTTCTGTCTCTTCACATGTTATTTCTGAGATTTACACACATTAGTGAATGTAGCTGTTTATTCTTTGTTACTGCTGAATAAGCTCATAGTATGGATATGCCACTTTTTATTTATCCACTCATTACTTGATGCATATTATTCTAGTGGGTGTGTAGTGGTATAGATTTGTGATTTTGTTTCTCCACTGACCGATGATGCTGAGCATCTTATCATGAACTTATGTGCCATTCATTTATCTTCTCTGATAAAAAGTCTAAGTCAAACCTACTGCCCGTTTTTTATTAGATTGTTTAGCTTATTTGTTTGTTTGTTTGTTTGAGACGGAGTCACACTCTTTCACCCAGGCTGGAGTGCAGTGGTGCATTCTTGGCTCACTGCAACCTCCGCCTCCTGGGTTGAAGCAATTCTCCTGCCTCAGCCTCCCTAGTAGCTGGGATTACAGGCACCCGCCACCACGCCCCCGCTAATTTTTGTACTTAGCAGACACAAGGTTTCGCCCAGCTCAGGTCTATAATTCCAGCACTTTGGGAGGCCAAGGCTGGTGGACTGGATCACTTGAGCCCAGGAGTTCGAGACTAGCCTGGACAACATGGTGAAACCCCATCTTTACAAAAAATACAGAAATTAGCCAGGCCTGGTGGTATGTTCCTGTAATCCTGGCTACCAGGGACACTGAGGCAGGAGGATCACTGTAGCCCACGAATTCAAGGCTGCAGTGAGTTATGACTGTGCCACTGCACTTCAGCCTGGGCGACAAAAGCAAGACTTCATCTCTCTAAAAAGAAAAGAAAAAAAAAAGTTTACCAAAAAAGCAATCTGAAGAAATCACACCGCAGGTAGCACCACAAGCAAAAGGAGGCAGGGAGTGCACTGGAAGAGACGATGTAAAGATAGAGTCATCTGAGTTACACACAAGCATCCCTTTGTTAAAACTGTACAGGTAAGGCTGGGTGCAGTGGCTCATGCCTATAATCCCAGCACTTTGGGAGGCCCAGGTGGGTGGATCACCTGAGGTCAGGAGTTCAAGACCAGCCTGGCCAACATGGTGAAACCCCATCTCTACTGAAAATACAAAAAAAAAAATTAGCCAGATGTGGTAGTGTATGCCTGTAGTCCCAACTACTCAGGAGGCTGAGGCAGGAGAATCGCTTGAACCCGGGAGATGAAGGCTGCAGTGAGCCGAGATCGCACCACTGCACTCCAGCCTGGGCGACAGAGCAAGACTCTGTCTCGAAAAACAAAAACAAAAACTGTACAGGTAAGAAGTGTATATGTGTGTTTGTACATTTTACCTTAAAAAATTAACAAATGGGGAAAGTGTGGAGTGGGTAGAGGTAAAAATGAAACAAGGAAGATAGATTTTTTACAGTCGTTGAAGCTAGATAATGTGTGCATGGGTGTTCAATATACTGCTGTTTATCTTGCACAAGTAATTCAAACCATATTCCCAGGTTTATGACTCTAATTATGCAAAGTATAAATGCTACATGTATGTATATAAAAATACATACACACACACACACACACATATATATATATACATATATACTTTGAAGGGTTTCTACCAAAACATTAAAAGTAATTATTGAATAATTATGGGATTACAGGTAATTTTTATTCTCCATCTTTTTAAGCCCTTTTCAGATTCTTCCACACAGTAAGGCAGCACTCTCTGAAAATAACTTGCATACATTTCTTAAAAATCAAACCAGTCATATTTAGCTACACTCAGAACTTCTGAAATAATCAAGGTCCAAATAACATCTGAAGGTAAAGGAATTAGGATATGAATACTGCATTTATCAAAAGAATAATAAAAAACATGAAATTCAGGTTTTAAAACAAAAGCAACATTCTCTCCTACACACATATCCCTCCAGACAAATGCTGTCCAACAGAACTTGATGGAAACACACCTGCCATGGTGGAAAGGCTCTTAGAGTTGCCCAGTGCAGGAGCTGCTAACCACGCATGGCTATGGAACAGGTGAAATGTAGCCACGTTTCCGGTAACTTTGAAAAGGATTCTTCCATTCACTTTAATCTTAATTGCCATACATGGCTAGTGCCTCCCATACTAGACCGCACAACTATGCGGGGGGGGGAAACAACCAAACAACAAGCACTGAGGTGTACGGACATCGGGGGAGCAAAGACCATTCAAATAAGACAACAAAATCCTGCTCACAGGAAGTTTATATTGGGAAAGAAGTTTAATTTGGGAAAGAAGATATTAAACAGATGCACAAGCAGATTCATGGTTCTATTGACCATTTTCCTCCTCCGTCCAGTCATTCAGTCATTTACTGATATTCTATATCTGCTCATCTCTCCCTGGTAGCTACCAAATCATAACTTTTAAAAAGATACACTGTAAGCTTCCTATTCTTTCTAGGTAAAGAGAACAAGTGAAGAGTACCAACTACACTGAGATTTCCTGAATAAAACCGCATTAGCCACTAAGATACAGCCTAAATCCAATTTAGTTTCTCCTCTACCTAATTCTTCAGAAGTAATTTCAGTTTCTGATTTGTGCTTTTCAAAGCTAGTTCATCACCTTCCATCTTTTTTTTTCTTTTTTTTAAATCTTTGTTCTTCCTCTTGTGAAAAAGTAAAAAGGAAAAGAAACTGAAGTAACAATTTATCAACAGCATGATTCCTTAAAAGGGATTGCTCCAGCAAGTAAACACACATTCATAATAAACAATCCTCTCTCTAGAAGCACCAATGGCATTGAGGTTTTGTTTCTACTTATCCTGATATAAAGCATGTTCCCCTTTTACCTGAGTCACTAGGAAGCTAAAAGGCACACTTGTGTCTCACAAATGACTAACTCAACCTGGTGTTAATTCCTTCTTGTGTGTTCACTAGCTTCTGATATATATTTTTTAACTGCCCAGATTCATTCCTACATTTAAATATACTTCTCCAAACGTTTTTCAAGATAAATAAATAAAACAGAAATCATAAACACAAACTACTCGAATGGATTTCCCATCGGATTTCAGAATATCTTCTTATGTCCAAATTAAAAGGGCCAAGATCCTTTTATCCTTTCTGAACTTAAAAAAACTTGTTTAAACAAAATGTAAGCAATATCATATTTATACAGTGTGACTTTATTATACTTCTCCAAAGACCCATAAGATCTCTAGAACTGAGATCAGCCACATCTTTTATTAGTATTTCCTATGTAGACTGGATTATCAATATTGTTCTGCTCATTTATTCTGTTTTAAATGATCTACCATACCTTGAATTTTCTTGAAAATGTTGTGCTCTTAACTGGAATGCCACAAACAATGATGATGCTATTGCCAATAACTGGTTCTTCTCACTCTTGGTTAGCATGTGTCCTGAGGGAAATCAATCAACCAATCAATCAATCAATCATTTATTTTAACATCTGTGCTTCTCTCCTATAGAATTACTAGTCATTCAAACAAGTATTTTATAGGGCATCTATTATGCAGCTAGGATCATACTAGGCACTGGGGTGTGCGGACATTGAGGAAGCAAGACCATTCAAATAAGACAACAAAATCCTCCTCACGGGAAGTTTATATTGGGAAAGAAGTTTAATTTGGGAAAGAAGATATTCAACAGATGTACAGAACAAAAACAATTAAAAAGAAAAAACCATCCACACAGAGATCTCCAGGAAAAGCATAAGCTCCTCACATCTGCTTCTCTCTGTCCTTTCCCAGCCCAGCTTCCCTGCTGAGGGAAGTGAGGATAGCGTGCAAGAAGCCCCCGTCCCTGGAGAAAAGGAGAGCGGCTGGTCAAGGACACAGATGAGGCCATGCTTTCTGGTGCGAAGATCCAACGAATATCACGCCGTGATTCTTCTGCCTCTCTGCATGAATCCCAATCAACCAACCAATCTCTCTCCTCCTCTCACTCACAGTATCTTCCTACCATTACACAGCTGGACCTGGGATAGTCGGCTGGCCGCAAAGGCCTGGGGTGAGTGACTGATAGAAGAATTTGCATAATTCTTCAAGAAGGTTGTGAGTCAAGGTAGGATTCAAATACTCCAGGGTCTATAGGTTAACACATCCCTTGACAGCTCTGTAACTTCACCACAAATAAAACTATTTATTTACCAGAGTACTACATACAGATAGTAGAGTATTAAATGGGACAGTATGAGCAACTTGAATGCTGGCTCGTCAGCCATAAGGTGCTACTTTTACAGTCGACCCTCCATGGATTCAAACAACTGCAGTTTGAAAATATTTGAGAAAAAAAATGTATTGTTGTCTGTACTGAACATGTACAGGCTTTTTTTTCTTGTCATTTTCCTCAAAGCAATGCAGTATAACAATGATTTACACAGCATTTACATTGTACTAAGCATTATAAGTAACCTAGAGATGATTTAAAGTACAGGGAGGATATGTCTAAGTTATATGTAAATACGACACTGGGGAATTGAGCTTCTGTGGATTTTTGTACCTGAAAGGGTCCTAGAACCAATCACCCACAGATACCAAGAAACAAATGTACAATTCAAAAAAAGAAAAAAACTAGTTGCCTAAACTTATTTGGAAGAAATGAAGTAATTTAAACATTATGTCTAAAAAATCACTCAAAATACAAATAAGACTAAAAATACTCAAAATTAAGATACAAATACTTCCAATATCTACAGCACAATTTTCCACAGGGAAGTAATCTATCTGCTCCCTGAAGGGCAGGGAGAGCACAGGTAATCCACCCTCTTTTGAGACAAACCTAGACATTACATAAAACATAATACAAATATGGGATCTACCAACTGGTTCTGGGAATTCCATACTAGATCCTCACAACAGCCTAATAAACCATACTCTTATGGGCATTGGAAAGTTCCTCATTTTCCCCTGACACCTAAGCAGTGATGAAAACATCCCATATGATTACATAATTACTCTATATAAGAAGTATTACAAAAATTTGGTCTCAGTCTTGTCAAAACATACAGTTGAGAAGAACAGTTCTCATAGCGTGACCTGCCAACAACTGGGAGTCCCCAGGAGTACTTGCAAGGTCAAATGATTTTCACAGTACTACTAAAATATATTTGCTTTTTTAACTCTCATTTTCTCAAGAGTATACTGCAGAGGTTCCCAGATCCAAGGGACACATATTGTGTGATGACATCACTGCTCTCATGTCAACACGTAATGGATTTATTACCATTACTTTCAGAATGAATGAATAAATATTTTCAAGTTCCTCAGTTTTAATTTATAATGTGGTAAATATCAATATATATAATCACAAAAGCTCTCTGGAGTGTAAAAAGAACCAGTGCTTCTCAAACTTCACCAAACATCAGAATCACCTGGATTAAAGATGCTGTGTGCACTTCACCAGCGGACTGACTGGTAGAAGGTATGAGGGCAAGGGGTAATAATCTGCATTTCTAACAAGCTCCAGGGTGATGCCGATGCTGCCAGTCAGCAGATCTCACTTTGAATACAACTGTTCTGGACTGATATTTATCAAACTGTGTAAAGAAACTGTTTAGTAGTTCATGAAGCCAGTTTAATGTGTCATGTGCAGGAAGACAAATTATCACAGCACTTTAAACACAGTATTTTACGTGAAAATGTTGTGTGTGTTTATATGTGCATACTATGTCAGGATGTAAAATGTATTTCTCATGGTGGTTCACAATCAAAGTCCTTTACAAGTCAGTTCTTTAGACACATATGCACCGTATATACCATCAGCAAGGGAAGAGGCAATGCATTAGGGGAACCCATTCACTGCAAGATGCTCAATCAGTATTTCATCTGGTCTAACCAATTATTAGTGCATGGACTCAGGCAATATTGAGAGAGGTCTCCCAAATAAAATGGACAATCATTCATCACATCTCCCAGGCAAACTGATATGATGCACATCAACTTCAAGCATTTTACTGATATTCCACTTCAAAAGGGGGGTACTCAGTTCCAACAGGCTCTGTATAAGAAGTCTGATCATAACTGGCCTATTCTTATAACGATTTTAGCATAATGCTACTCCTGATCACAGGCCAGAGTGGACTTGACTTCTGCAAGTTCCCCTGCGGCCTAAGTAAGGCATGTCTTCCGTGGCTCTGACCTTGAGCTCCCTTTGAACGGTCTCCACTGTTTGCCCTCTGGGGGTGGTAGACCAGCTTGGTGTTGAGTCAGACACACTGACACTGCATTCTGGGCTAGTAAGCTAAGGTGAATGTACCTCATTCCCTTTTCTGAGCAGCTTCTAATGTGTAAACCCTGCCTGGCTGCCATGAGGGGAGCCGGGAATGCATGCTGCCTGCTAACCTGCTGGAATGTAAGTCCCATGAGGGCAGCTCCTTTTTCTGTTTACTGATGAATCCTACACACCTAAAACTTGGGGGCGCAGTAAGTATTTTAAAAGCTCTCCAATTCTTCCTACCCCTTTTAGCGAGTGTGAACGTAAATCAAGAGTGCTGTAATCTGACACTTGGTTTACCCTCTCCCCCAACCCCGACAGAGAAGACTGAGAGGATGCTGCTGGGTGCATGTGGAACACAGGTGGTGAGGAGGCAGAAGGACTGAGAGCTCCAGCCTCACATGCAGGACACATGCAGCCTCAAGCACTCTTCAGAGGAGCAAGTCACTTGTACTTGTTACAGGTCTAGATGGAGTTCTAAGGCTTTCTTAAACCCAGCCTTGGAACATTCACAACATTCAAGCTTAGAGCCTCTACTGCGAAGTCAACGAGGCTGGGCACAGTGGGCTCTTCAGTGAAGACATGGCTGGAAAAAGCTGCAGCTCTTGGTTCTAAAAGCCTTAGGCTTTTTGACAGTTTTACCTCTGTATTCCCAGAGCCTAGAGCACAATCTTTTACCCAACAGGCTCTATAAGTATTTGTGACTGAAAGAAGAAAAACCTTCCTCCTCACAACTAACTCTTACCTTCTTAAACTTTTGGGGGGATAATTTCAAGCAAAATTCCCAACCCCTAAACAATGTTTATTATCTCCTCTCCTTGTTCATTAAGCCACTCACTAATTACTGGAGTTCAAAACCATGTAACACCACCTACAAGCTTTGTGACATGCCACTATGACCCTCGTGCTACTGGCCACCCTCATTGGCATGATGCAGTTTTCAAGAAGCCTGACCTGTGTATTTCCCGAGTGGTTTTAGGTCTACCATTTATTTTTAACAGCTATGCGCTGGTTCCCATTACATGTAGTGTTTTCTGTTTTTTGGGTGTGTGTTTGTTTTTGTTTCTTGAGACAGAGTTTTGCTCTTGCTGCCCAGGCTGGAGGGCAGTGGCGCCATCTCGGCTCACCACAACCTTTACCTCCTGGGTTCAAGTGATTCTCCTGCCTCAGCCTCCTGAATAGCTGGGATTACATGCACATGCCACCATGCCCGGCTAATTTTGTATTTTTAGTAGAGACGGGGTTTCTCCACATTAGTCAGGCTGGTCTCAAACTCCTGACTTCAGGTGACCCGCCCCACTCGGCTTCCCAAAGTGCTGGGATTACAGGCATGAGCCACCGTGCCCGGCCATAGTGTTGTATTAAATAATGCAGATAGAGGTCCTGATTCTAATCCAGGCCCGTTCTCTCTTCGTGGGCTATGGCTTTGTTGACCACTGGCAGCTTTGTCTGTAGGGTAATCTGGCTGGACTGTTCTGTTGGGGAATCTTTAGGTAATCTCACCAGGGGGTTAGATTTTTCAAGGATCGTCTACTTTCATGTCTGTGAGTACCTGTCTGCCTGCCAGTACCCTGGGAACCAACTGAGGAACGAAGCTGGGGCAGAGAGTGTCACCACATTTAGTATGTCCATGTTCCCTCGATCCTTTGTACAACTGTGCCTGGTGTCCCCTGGTTTTTATCCTCTGCAGAGAAGAATCTGAAAGCTCTCACCAGGATGAGGGAAAGAGAGTCGCCTTACTCTGAAGAGTGAGGGAAGTGATATGGAGAAAATTTTACAGATATTTTAGGTCAATAATGCTACCTTTAGGAATTTCCCAGGGTATCTGGAGCTAATAATTATTGAGACTTCTGAAGGGTTCTGCAGTGGTAATGAGCTACTTCTCAGTTTCTCTCATTGTCAGCTTAGGATTCAACTTTCTTAGGTTACTAAGTCAGTTAAGAATCATCTTTCAGCTGTTCATTTTACCAAATGCTATTTCCTTTCTTCTTCCTAGTGGGCTTGTGTCTTTAAAAAACTCAAGTTAGTGGATTTGGGGGTAGGGGGAAAAATATGTATATTGTTAAGCTATCATCTTACCTCAAAACTGGTTAAAGTACTTTCTTTAGCAATTTCCTCAAAAGGAGAGTATATGGTAAAATAGTTCTGAATCCTTATTTAACTGAAAACAAATTTGTTTATATTGATGATGATATCTTAGCTGGGTATAGTACTCTTGAGTCAAATTCTTTCCTATGTAGCAGACACTATTCTAAGATTTCTAACTTCCAGTTTATAGAGTATGAACATAATCTCACTGTACATTCCTTGCATCTTCTTTCTTTTCTTTTAGAAGATTTAAAAAAGTATTTGTTTTTTATATGCCTAGTGGAGTTACTTTTTAAATTAATCCAGTCTGAATCTCAGTGAGTCTTTCCAAAAATACCTAAGGCTTTCTTAAGAACAGTGAGAAAAAAATCTCTATTATTTCTTTCAAAGTTATCCTTCATTTCCATTTTTCTTTTCATGAAACTCCTAGTATGCACTTATGTGTAAAATCTTTTGGATCTTCCCTCCATATCTCTTATCATTTTCCACATGATTTCATTCTCTTTACCTTTTTGCTACATATTTTGAGATACTTCCATTTATTCCTTTGAGTCACTAATTTGGATCTTAGTAGTGACCATCCTACCTTCCACATTGACTGCTGAATTGTTTTATTTAGAAAAATCACAGTTTTTTAGTTCATTAAGTCTTTCTCCTCTAATTCAGTATTTTTAAGTGTTCTTCCCATTTTTCAGTAAGCACAGTCATCTGCCTCCTACAACAGCAGCTCTAAAACTCAGCACCACCTGTCCTTAGTGAGTCTTCTAGGTCTTCCTCCCTAGATGAGTAATTCTTTTCCTTTTTACATCAGGGACTCTGCTCAATATGCAGGCCAAAGAGTTAGGCAGTGGTTTGCTGGTAAATGCTTAACAAACAACTGGGGTGTGGGGGAAGGAGAAAAGCCGCAGGGTACAACCAATTTCCTTACAGTAAATACTTTGTTCATGGCTGATTTCAAACTACCAACTTCAAAGAGGATGGCTTATAAAGATGTGCACACATGGCTCTCACAAGTGCAGCCCAGCTCCCATGGAGAGAGTCCCCGGAGAGGTATTCCAATAGTCTAAATGCTACCTCATCCTTAAAGCCTTTCTTTATTCCCTCAAATGGAACTGGGTTTCCGGTGTTTTGTCGTTGTTGTTGTTTTGTTTTGTTTCTCTTCTGTCAAGATACTTTGCTTACATCTTTACCAGGCACTTACTTTATCCTGTCCTGTAGTATAGTGGGTACTTTACATTATTATTTCTCTCATGATGTCAGCTCACTAAGAGCAGGTAAAATATACCCATCTTTGATTTTCTTCTAGAGCCTATACCAATTATTTGTTGAATGACTTTAATGATTGAATTCAGTCCAAATATCATAGTAGTATTTTTTAAAGTGTAGATATACTTGACTAAATTCAGTGGAAAAAAGAGAAGTATAATTAATTATATACTTTTTGTGTTGAGTGAAATTTTTACCAGAAGATCTGTAACTTCTTAAAAGAAAGAGATAATTCTGACAATTTCTTTCGATGGGGCTTGGGGTTGAAGTATAGGAAGGTATCAGAGAAATAAGCCCAAAATGTTCATTATAGGCCAAATGAAATTATAGTTCTTAAAATATCTTCTTCCTCATGTTCCATTTATTTTTCAGAATCAAGGGAAACCGCTTTTCAACATCCACATCTAAAGAGATGACAAGAATAATTTCTCATGTATCCTATTTTTTAATTTTAGAAGCAATCATTTCAAAGTTTAACTCTAAGAATCTCTAGTAAAACTGGCTTAGTCTACATACAAATAAATGTGGGATAATAAACATATACAATAGAAAATTTTAATGCAGTCATAAAAATAGGTGCTTGCCTGTGAATAGTGCCTAGGATAGCTGGACAGATGGGAAGCAGATGGGAAACCCCAAAGGGGCAAAATGACCTGGCCCCAAACATATGGAGAGGATCCTGGATTAACTGTAGTTACCACTTCCTGCAGTCTCTTGGGCACATATATCAAACAGTCAAAAGACGATACAGTTTAAAATATCTAAGACCTGATTTAGGGGGAAAATACAGCAATCTGAAGAAGAATGACAGACAGTAACCACTCAAAGAAGAATGAACTGATATGAAAATAAGAAAATAAAACAAGAGGGAGACATTAAGAATGGCAAATATAGGAGTGTGTTTCTAAAGTATTTAGAGGCAATATAACAACATGTAGCATACCCTGATTGAAAACATTTGTGATTTATGAATTTGAACCCCACCATAACTCAAAGACTACTCAAATAGGAGTTGAATAAGCCTAGGTTCAATTCCTGGCATTATTATCTTACTGGTCATTTAGCTTTACTGATATCTCTGAGCTCTAGTTTCCTCACATGTAAAATGAAGGCTGCAACTAAATAATTGCTAAAAGCAATGTATGCCAATTTTAAAAATTGGTCTAAGCATAAAAAACAAAATTGTGGTGTCCAAGCTGTTAATTCCTTACAAAAAAAGAAATGTAATATATTATATGCATCACAGAAAACTGCAGTATCTAGGTTTAAGTACATTTCTGAGTTTGAAGAGGATCCCTTCTCTAGAGAATTTGGGATATTCTCTATTGTTGCTAAACGTCCAGCACATACTAATCAACTCTGATTAGAAAATTTAAATGCCCCATTTTCTTCTTCTCTGGGATACTTTACCATACATACATATAGACAAACTTATATATAAATGTGTATTTGTGTGTGTGTATATATATATAAATACCCATACATGCATATAATGTTTGTTCTAAAGGTTCTCTGTAGTTTTTCCCTGTTTTCTCCTTCTGCCCACTGTTTCCTATCTTATCACCATCACTGAATTGCCAGGCAGACATAAAAACATGGAAGTCCTAAGTCCACTTCAAAACGTACTACAACTTTTAATTAAAATTTTAGGAAGGACAAGAAACTAAATGTTAGGATCAAAATAGAATGAACTGGTTATCTGGATACATGTATAAATGATTAAAAATATCCAAAGTAGCGGCCAGGTACGGTAGCTCACACCTGTAATCCCAGCGCTTTGGGAGGCCAAGGTGGGCAGATCACGAGGTCAAGAGTTCGAGTTCAAGCCTGGCCAACATGGTGAAACCCCGTTTCTACTAAAAATATAAAAATTAGCTGGGGGTAGTGGCACATGCCTGTAATCCCAACTACTTGGGACGCTGCGGCAGGAGAATCGCTTGAAACCGGAAGGCAGAGTTGCAGTAAGCCAAGATTGTGCCACCACACTCCAGCCTGGGCAAAAGAGCAAAACTCTGTCTCAAAAAAAAAAAAAAAAAATCCAAAGTAATCCTTTCTCATCAATATTATGGCTAAGATTTTTTTTTTTCATTAATTCAACAAATACTTAGTACCTACTATGTTTTGTGCTAGGGATAAAATGAAAAGCAATGACATAAGGGGTTCTTAGCCTCATTAAACCAACAAATATTAAAAGAATAGTCACAAAAGTATAAAACTACTATCCTAGTTGTATTTTATTTTGTATTTTTAAAAATTCAAAAGTTTAGGAAAAACAACCTAATAAATCATTAGTTTTTGTTTTAAGATCCCAAATTAGAGCCATTCTTCATTTGCCTTAATACTAATGATAAAACTCTATAACACTAAAGTTTTAAAACAATATTCAAATCAGTTATCTCTGCTGAGTCTTATGAAAACTCTGTATTGTAAATTCTGAATTGAAAACTGCTTTATAAATGCACCCAACAACTCAACGACATCAACTTGACCTGAATCTATATATAGCTCCTAATATGAATGTGAATCATTTTACATTAAAACACTTTAATGGATACAAAGAACACTTGAAATATGGGACAGACTATCTAACCTTCATACCTCACTAGCTCATTAAAAATGTAGGTAGAGGCTTTCACCTGAATAACATTTCTATTAAGTCTCATCTAAATCTTGTTTATCTCTCAATATCTTATGTTAACTATGTTTTGAATGCTCACTAAAGGGTTTTCTCTATCTCCCATTTGATGAGCAATTTTTCTACTACCTGGAAATGCTTGCTGATAACTTTGCTGTGCTAAATTTCACATTCCAGTCATTACTTTATTGAAAACTTCATTTTTCAGAATAAAATCATCATCTTCCTAGATTTTCATTAATAGGACCAGAATCTGGTTTTCTGAAATTTTCAGTGCTATTTTCATTAATATATCTCTTAAAAATCACTTTAGAAGAGTTCCTTATATACTCACCTCAGTAGAAAATACAAATCTGATTTGATTTTCAGAAACCAGGAAGTCAGGTAGGCTAATGATCTATCTACATGTTTTGTTCCAAAACACTGGACTCATAGAACAATTCACATGGTTGAATTCTGCACTCCACAAGACTGCAGATTATCACACTCATGAGTCATCCATAAATACTCAAAATCATGAATGTAAACAGTCTTGCATGTTCTAAAAATGCTAAGTATAATATAAGCCAAAAGGCCTTAATTTCAAAATAGAATGAAATTATGTATTACAATAAAGTATAAAAATAACAACTTTAAAACACTAAAATATTTTAATGCATACAAACCTTTGAAGCCATCAGGATACACATCGGAGAGAAATTTAGTGCTGATGTCTCCTTTTACAAAGCGTGAGTTGATTATCACCTCTCGAAGTAATGCAATATTATGTGTAACACCTAAAAGTAAAATGATATCAAATTGAAGAACAATGAATCAGTGAAAAATTGAATTCTGATAATCTGGAGAAATTTATCATCACTGTTCTATGACCTAGCAGAAACCATTCAAGATTACTTATTTCCTTGAATTCTATTAACAACAAAAAATATCTGAACTTGTGGTATCAATAAAACACTAAATATAAATTTAAGAAGCTTGGTATTGCCAAGTCAAGTCAACGGGCTGTATTAGGGTGGTGCAAAAGTAATTGTGGTTTTGGGCCGTGAATTTTAAATCATTAAAACTAGGCTCAAACACATCTTTATTAATCAAAATAGGGACCATTACATCAGCTCCTTTTTCTCAATGAGAAATAAGTTTGTTTATTCCTGTAGCATAAAAATCCATGCTTCAGGATTTGACGAAGTCTTGGAGAGCATTTTTTGCATCCTGCTGGTTGTGGAAGTGTTTTCCCCGCAAAAAGCTGTTGAGATGCTTGAAGTGGTGGTTGGTTGGCGAGAGGTCAGGTGAATATGCCAGATGAGGCAAAACTTCATAGCCCAACTCATTCAAATTTTAAGCATTGGTTATGTGATGTGCAGTTGGGTGTTGTTATGGAGAAAAATTGGACGTTTCTCGTTGACCAACGCCAGCTGCAAGCATTGCAGTTTTTGGTGTATCCCATCGATTTGCTGAGCATACTTCTCAGATGTAATGGTTTCACCAGGATTCAGAAACCTGTAGTGGATCAGACCAGTAACAGACCACTAAACAGTGACCATGACCTTTTTTTGGTGCAAGTTTGGCTTTGGGAAGTGCTTTGGAGCTTCTTCTTGGTCCAGCCATTGAGCTGATCATCGCTGGTTGTCATATAAAATCCACTTTTCATCACACATCACAATCCAAGAAATGGTTCATTGTCTTGTAGAACAGGAAAAGACAACACTTCAAAATGATAATATTTTTTATTTTCAGTCAGCTCATGAGGCACCCACTCATGGAGCTTTTTCATCCTTCCAATTTGCTTCAAATGCCAAACGACTGTAGAATGGTTGATGCTGAGTTCTTCAGCAACTTCTCATGTAGCTTTAAAAGGATCAGCTTTGATGACTGCTCTCAATTGGTTGTTATCAACTTCTGAAGGCCGGCCACTAAGCTCCTCATCCTCAAGGTTCTCATCTCCTTTGCAAAACTTCTTGAACCATCACTGCACGGTACGTTCATTAGCAGTTCCTGGGCCAAATGCGTTGCTGATGTTCCAAGTTGTCTCTGCTGCTTTACATCCCATTTTAAACTCAAATAAGAAAATTGCTCAGATTTGCTTTTTGTCTAACATCATTTCCATACTCTAAATATAAATTAAACAGCCAGTAGTAAGTCATTAGCAAAAAAACAAAGCGAGAAATGTACATTAAAATGATGTATAACATAACCACATTTATTTAAGAATGTATTCCAATATCAAATAGCAAATTTCAGCAATGCAAAAACCGCAATTATGTTTACACCAACCTAATAAATGTCGTTTCAATAAATGGTACTAGAACAAACAGCTAACCATTTGGACCAAAAAAAAAAAAAAAGTCCAGGCGCGGTGGCTCACATTTGTAATTCCAGCACTTTGGGAGGCCGAGGCAGGCAGATCATGAGGTAAGGAGTTCGAGACCAGCCTGGCCAACACAGTGAAACCCCATCTCTACTAAAAATACAAAAATTAGCTGGGCATGGTGGCAGGCACCTGTAATCCCCGCTACTTGGGAGGCTGAGGCAGGAGAATTGCTTGAACCTGGGAGGTGGAGGTTGCAGTGAGCCAAGATCGCACCACTGCACTCCCACCTCAGCGACGGAGCTAGACAACATCACAAAAAAAAAAAAAAAAAAAAAAAAAAATTAACCTCAACCCTAACACCTAACAACACAGACAAAAAATTAACTCCAAATGAATCACAAACCTATTTTCATAACTACAGTAGAAAATATGGAGGAAAAAATCTGTTACCTTAAGGTAGGCAACAGATTCTTAGTACATAGAAACCATGAACTATAAAAATATTGACAAACTGTACTTCATCAAAATTTAAGTCTGCTCCTCAAAAGAGGCAACTAAGAAAATAAAATAGCAAACTACAGCCTGAGAGAAGATATTCACATAAAATATATTATTATTATTATTATTATTATTATATATATTTTTTGAGACAGGGTCTCACTCTATCGCCCAGGTCAGAGTGCAGTGGTGCAACCTCGGCTCACTGCAACCTCTGTCTCCTAGGTTCAAGCGATTCTCCTGCCTCAGTCTCCTAAGTAGCTGGGATTACAGGAACACGCCACTACACCCAGCTAATTTTTGTATTTTTACTAGAGACGGGGTTTCACCATGTTGGCCAGGTTGGTCTCGATCTCCTGACCTCGTGATCTGCCCGCCTCGGCCTCCCGAAGTGCTAGGATTACAGGCGTGAGCCACTGCACCCAGCCACCCAGCTAATTTTTGTATTTTTTGTAGAGACACGTTTTTGCTGTTGCCCAGGCTGGTCTCGAACTCCTGGGCTCAAGTGACCCACCCACCTTGGCCTCCCAAAGTACTAGGATTATAGGCATAAGCCACCGTGTCTGGCCCACAATACATATATTGAACAAGGGAGTTGTATCTACCAACATATAAAGAACACTTACAACACAATTATAAGACAAAAAACACACCAAGTAAAAAAACACAGTGAAAATGTCCACTAAGCATAGGAAAAATTGTTCAACATCATTATTGTTAAAGAAACACAATGAGATGCCATCAATATACCGATTTACATGGCCAAAGTGAAAAGACAGATAATAGCAAGTGCTAGTCAGGATATGGAACAAGGAGAATTGTCACACTGTGGTGGCAATATAAAATGATACACACACTTTGGAACAGTTTGGCAGTTTCTGGAAAAGTTAAACATATATTCACTGATTCAGACAACTCACTCCTACGTATTAAGTCAAGTTAAAAACATAAGTCTATACAAAGACTTACATACAAAGGTTAATAGCAGCTTTATTTACTATAATCAAAACCTGGAAACAATTTAAATCTCCATCAACAGGCAAATGAATTAACAAAACTGGGCTTGTCCATACAATGGAATTCTATTCCACATACACACAAAGAGTCAATAACACATTAAATAACAAAGATAAACCTAAAAATAATTATGCTGAGTTAAAAAAGCAAGACCAAAAATAATGCATAATAATGTATAATTCCATTAATATAAAATTTTAGGACATGCAAACGAGCCTACAGTGACAGAAAGCAGATCATGTGGTTACACTGGGAAAGGGGTAGAGGGAGGGTAAATGTCAAAGACCATAAGGAAACTTCCAGAGGTGAAAGAAGTGTTCAACACCATGGCTGTGGTAATGGTTTCACAGGTGTATACGTATGTCAAAACTCATGAAATTGAATACTTTAAATATCAGAAATTTATTATGTCAAGTATACCTCAATAAGTCATTTTTTTAAAGATGCATGTAATCTAGTAGAAAAAAATTGAGCCTAGTACACAATGACAATTTCAAAGCACAGGTGATGACTGAGTAACATGAGGGTTAGGGGTGCCTCCTGCACAGACAAAAATCCATATATAACTTTTGATGCTCCAAAAAAGTAAATACTAATAACATACTGTTGACTGAAACCCTTGCTAAAAACATAGTCAATTACAAGTTTTATATATTATATATATTAAATACTGCAGTCTTGCAATAAAGCTAAAGAAAATGTTATGAAGCAAATCATAAGAGAAAATACATTTACTATTCATCAAGTGGAAGTGGATCATCATAACAGTCTTCCTCCTCCTCTTCAGGTTGAGTAGACTGAGGAGAAGGAGGAAGAGGAGGGGCTGGTCTTGCTGTCTCAGGGGTTGCAGAGGCAGGAGAGGTGGAGGAGGTGGAAGGGGAGGCAGGAGAGGCGGCACACTCTGTATAACTTTATGAATATACTTTGTAATTTTTGTCTGCCTTTTTTGCTTTTTCATTTCTCTAAAAATGTTTCTATATGATTTCAATCCTTCTTCCACTGTTTTAGTTTTACTGCCAGTATCACAGAAGGGTCCATGTCGTAAAATAAGTCAATAGCAGTCTTGAATAATCAGAATCCTTCTGCCGCATTGTCTGATGTGATCCTGTTTTCTGGCACTGCTTCTTCTATGTCTTCTTCTTCATCCTCTGGCACCAATTCAGAAGCATTTATCTACATCAAGTCATCCTCTGTTAATTCCTCGGGTGTGGTGTCTATCCGCACTTGGATTCCTCTAAGATCCATACCTTAAAACCCTTCAACCCCCACTCCACCTTTTATGTCAAATCCACAATCTCTTTCATGATTTCCTTGGTTGCCTCTTTCATAAATCCTGTGAAGTCATGCACAACATCCAGACAAAGTTTTCTCCAGCACAAATTTTGGGCTTGATGGCTTTCGCAGCTTTTTATATGACAACAATGCATCTTCAGTGGTGTAATCTTTCCAGACCTTTTCTCTTCCACAGTGTCAACGATCGTTTCCATACAGCTCTGTGTATAATGAGCCTAAAAGGACCTTACAGTACTCTGAGCTAGAGACTGAATTAGACTTGTTGGGTTTGGGGAGAAGCAGGCCACTTCGACACCTTCGATGTTAAACACATGTGTTCTGGGTGTCTGGGACTCTGTCCATATCAAAAGAACTTTAGAAGACAGCCCCTTACTGGCAAAGTACTTCCAGACTTTAGGGACAAAGCATCAATGGAGTCAATCCAGAAAAAGGGTTCTCATTGTCCAAGCCTTCTTGTTGTACAACCAGAAGACTGGCAGCCGGTGCTTATCATTTTCCTTCAAGGCTAGGAGATGAGCAGCTTCACAGATAAGTGCAGATCATAAACCTGACTGCATTTGCACAGAACAACAGACAGAGTTAGCCTATTCCTCCCTGTCTTAACTCCTCATGCTTGCTTCTTTTCCCTACTAAGAAATGTTCCTTGTGGCTTTTTTTTTCCCCCTCAGAATAAGGCACTTGCGTCTGCATTAAAAACCTGTTCAGCAGATATCCTTTCTCTTCAATGATTTTCTTAATGGTGTCTTAATGCTGCCTCTTAGTTGGCAGAAACAGCTTCCCCTTCACATTTTGTCTTCACATTTTAAAGCCAAATCTCTTTCTAAAATTATCAAACCATCCTTGGTTGGCAATACATTCTCCAGCTTTATATCCTTCCACCTTCCTTTTGCTTTAAGTTGTCATATAACAACTTCACTTTTCCCATAGACAGTCATATTCGAGTCTATGGGAATGCCTTTCTTATAGCAATCCTGTACCCACATAAAAGCTGCATCTTCAATATGAAATGAAAGGTGTTTCACAAAAAGTGCAAGATTTTCACACCTGCTGGTGTAGCTGCAGCAAATGCTTCATAAATTTCATTTTATTTTTTTTACAATGGTCCTTACATGGGATTCATTTATCTTGAAATGACAGGAAACTACATCTGCAGACCTCAATCTACCATACATTATCAAGTAATTCAACTTTTTCTCGTAATGTCATGACTTTTCTCTGCTTCTTGGGAGGACCTCCAGCATTACTAGTAGCACTTTGTATGGATTCTGTCCTGTTATTCAAAGTTTATGGTTTGCACTAAACATGATGAAAAATATTCCAGAACCATAAGCAATGACTTTTTACTGCCATATGCAATTTACTGGAGAGAGAACTGATCACACAGCGGTGATCAGCATCACATGGTGTTTTAAGCAGATACTCGCAACACTTGAACTCACTCCAATAGCAACAGTAGGTGGCTATGAAACTATACAGTAGTACAGTATGTACTACAGTGAAACTTAATGTGGTTATGATTTCATGCTGCATCTTTACTGTTTGTGTACATTTCTCTCTGCTTTGAATGGCACCAGGTATGGTCTGTTTGTGTAAGTTTTGATAAATGTTAACTTTTATAATACATTTGTGTATATTTTATAATAGCAAATGATGAAACAGACTAGTATCTCTATATATTTTATGTATTCATGACATACCTTTTTCTTTCTTTGGTACTTCGAGGCTATAGAGTTTGTCTGAAAGCTTTTTCAAATTGTCACAAATCTTCAAATAATTTTAGGATATATTTATTGAAAAAAAATCCAAGATAAATGGACCTGCACAGTTCAAACCAGTGTTGTTCAAAGGTCAACTGTAATATCAAAATAGGTAACTGCCACAAGAGGATACTAATAGTATTGGGAGAGTTCTAGGATGCAGGAAGGTTTTGTGAAGAATGAAGTATCTAATCTTGGTCATCCGGATTACAAAGATGTTACACAGGAATGAAAGCAAATGGGAGGAAGCATGTTACATCCAGGGAAGGCAGAAATTACATCAGGCTTCCACAAGAAGAGCAGGTGACTGCAGCATGACAGCTGAAGTCAAAGTAAACAGAGGTTTGTTCATTCCTTCCTATTACTTTAGTCCACTCTTGTATGGTTCTAATCTGTACCATCATGCTGCATAAGAAACCTACGAAGTATGATTCTGATTTTACCATTCAAGTCTCACAGAATCCCCACTTTTGCAACAATAACCATAAAGTAAGCAAAGAATCAGATAGTCAAGTTCAAATACCAGGTCTATCCCTTACCTTAGGTAAGTTAGTTAACCTCTCAAAGCTTTAGTTTCCTCATTTGTAAATTAACAATAATAGAACCTATTATGCATGATTGTTATCAGGTATAAATGATATAATGCTTAATGCAATGCTGGGCTCTCAAAAAAGAACATTACTATCCTGTTATATGGGAATACACAAAGAGCATGAGACAAAATGTAATTAATAAAACATCAGACAGAAGTTTTCCTGCATCCTAAGCTTCAGCACTGACCTACCTAACTTCTAGTTCTGTTTTCTGTTAAGAATGGAGCTCCTGGCCAGGCACAGTGGCTCACACCTGTAATCCCAGCACTTTGGGAGGCCGAGGCAGGAGGATCACAAGGTCAGCAATTCGAGACCAGCCTGGCCAACATCGTGAAACCCCGTCTCTACTAAAAATACAATAATTAGCCAGGCGTGGTGGCAGGCGCCTGTAATCCCAGGTACTCTTGAGGCTGAGGCCTCCCGCTTGAACCCAGGAGGTGAAGGTTGTAGTGAGCTGAGACTGCACCATTGTACTCCAGCCTGGGTGACAGAGTGAGACTCTGTCTCAAAAAAAAAAAAAAAAAAAAAAAAAAGAATGGAGCTCCTGAAATCTAAGTTTATACCTGTATCTATTTGGAAAGTGTAACTTTCCTACAAGACAATGGTTGGCAAAATATGGCCTGAAGGCCAAATCTAGCCTCCTACCTATTTTTGTAAAAAAAGTTTTATTAGAACACAGCCAGCCTGGTTTGTTTACATATGACTGTTTTCATGTTGTAACAGCAGAGTCAAGCAGTTGTAACAGAAACCTTGTGTCCCACAAAGTCTAAAACATTTACTATCTAGCCCTTTAATCTGAGCAAACCTATCTATATGCATCAACATGTATTCTACACTATTACTCATGCAGCCATTAGATATCATGGGAAGGAAAATGAGAGCACACAATATGGTACCTGCTCTTGGGAAACTGCGCAACTAGTTATAGAATAAGTAAACTACAAAGAAAAATGGGACCTTACAAATGAGAAAATTGTGCTGGGTGCAGTGGCTCACACGTTTAATTCCAGCACTTTGGGAAGTCAAAGTGGGAGATGACTTGAGACCAGGAGTTCAAGATCAGCCTGGGCAATGTAGCAAGACCCTGTCTCTACAAAAAATAAAAACAGAAAATTAGCTGGGAATGGTGGCATGTGCCTATAGTCCCAGGTACTTGGGAGGCTGAGGCAGGAAGATCACTTGAGCCCAGGAGTTCGAGGTCGTAGTGAGCTACGGCTGCATCACTGTACCCAAATCTGGGTGACAGAGAGAGACCCTATCTCTAAAAGAAAAAAAAAATTTTTTAAAAAAAAGAAAAAAAAGAAAATTGCAATCCAGAGAGACTGAATAGTTTACCTAATGATTAGCACATTATATATCACAATAGTTACATATATATAATTATATATAAACAATTTTTAAGATACAGTTTATTGTGACAGACTGCTAGTTTCTCCTAAAACCTGCTTTTCATTTTTCCACAGTAATAGAATTTTAGCTGAGCAAAAGACACCCAGACACAGACTCCACTTTCCCATCTAGCTTGTAGCTAGGCATGACAAACTAATTCCTAGACAAAGGAAGGTAAGCTAAAGTGATGTACGCAACTTCCTACTCTCTCATTGCTTGCTTGAGCTTCCTTTCTTCTCGTCTTACTATGGGTTTCCTGACATGGCAGAAACTCGCTTTGGCAATTCAAACGGAGTGGCACATCAGGATGGGTGTGTGTATCTTTGAATGACCTCATGAGGCTGACTTGCCCTCCTAGCAGCATGGACCAGACAGTTACATGAGAGGTAAATAAACGTGTCTCTTATTTATCCCACTGTATTTAGAAATCTTTGTTACAGCAGGTTACCCTGTACCCTAGTGCATGTGTTTGAGCGAACAGGGCACACCTTTTCAATATGACTTTCCATCTCTAAGCTAGCCAATGATAACAGCTTAACATGTATACCCTCCCAGGCATTTTCCTATGCATCTCTTTTATACTAGACCATATCCACAACCATATGGAAAATCCTGAGCATTTCTGTTCCTGACTCAAGAGATGCTATGTATCTAAATTTTATAAAGGCCAATTCTCAATTTATCAAAACTGCCTCAAGACGTTTAGAAAATGTTCACAAATTCAAATTAATGCTATTTCTTTAGCTACACAAAAATTCCATGGAAAAGTTATATATATCAGAATCGATCATATTCTTCACTATATACATATATATATATTATAGATTGCTTTATGTACACACACACACACACACAGATCTTCTATAGCGCATGCCCATGAGATCTACACAGCTATTTCATGCTTGTTCTGTGGGTAATGATTTACTTGGCCCATATATAATAACTATGTTTCAGAAGGCTTTAATAAGTTTTTTTAATGAGAAACATAGTAGAAGGCATATGAAATTTCTAATGACATCAATATACCTAAGAAATCATTGAAAAAATGTGGCGTTGCTTTTGTTTAGATGAAAGCGAAAAGCAACTGAAGGCAATATGCTAGGATGCTTAGAAAGATCAATTAGGTAGGCAAAAATGTAAAAAGCTCCTTGAAAGAGATCAGGCTAAATAAAACATGGGAAATTAATCCCTTGATCATGTTTCACAAAGAGACAAACTAGAGTGCTTTTGAAAAAGAAAAGAGGTATCACTTGCCAGAAAGGTTCACCTGCATAGGAAATGACAGCTTTGGTGTTCCGGGAAGAGGAAAGTATTTGAGACTTACATAGATTTTCCTGGCTGGGAAGGAAAACAGAAAGATGAGAAGGACCCAAAGATAAGTAGCTAAGGCTATGGTAACATTAGGGAGGAATTTAGCTCACATGTGTAATCCCAGCCCTTTGGGAGGCTGAGGGAGGAGGACTGCTTGAGGCCAGGAGTTTGTGACCAGCCTGGACAACAAAGACCCTATCTCTACAAAAAATTTAAAAATTAGCCGCGTAGGGTGGCACATCTGTAGTCCCAGCTACTCAGGAGTCAGAGGCAGGGGGATCACTTGAATCCAGGAATTCAAGGCTGCAGTGAGCTATAATTGTGCCACTGCACTCCAGCCTAGGCAACACAGAGAGGCCCTAAAATATTCCTCTTGAACATCGATGCAAAAATCCTCAATAAAATACTGGCAAACCAAATCCAGCAGCACATCAAAAAGCTTATCCACCATGATCAAGTGGGCTTCATCCCTGGGATGCAAGGCTGGTTCAACATATGCAAATCAATAAATGTAATCCAGCATATAAACAGAACCAAAGACAAAAACCACATGATTATCTCAATAGATGCAGAAAAGGCCTTTGACAAAATTCCACAGCCCTTCAGGCTAAAAACTCTCAATAAATTTGGTATTGATGGGACGTATCTCAAAATAATAAGAGCTATTTATGACAAACCCACAGCCAATATCATACTGAATGGGCAAAAACTGGAAGCATTCCCTTTGAAAACTGGCACAAGACAGGGATGGCCTCTCTCACCACTCCTATTCAACATAGTGTTGGAAGTTCTGGCCAGGGCAATTAGGCAGGGGAAAGAAATAAAGTGTATTCAATTAGGAAAAGAGGAAGTCAAATTGTCCCTGTTTGCAGATGACATGATTGTATATCTAGAAAACCCTATCATCTCAGCCCAAAATCTCCTTAAGCTGATAAGCAATTTCAGCAGTCTCAGGATACAAAATCAATGTGCAAAAATCACAAGCATTCTTATACACCAATAACAGACAAACAGAGAGCCAAATCATGAGTGAACTCCCATTCACAATTGCTTCAAAGAGAATAAAATACCTAGGAATCCAACTTACAAGGGATGTGAAGGATCTCTTCAAAGAGAACTACAAAACACTGCTCAACAAAATAAAAGAAACAAACAAATGGAAGAACATTCCATGCTCATGGATAGGAAGAACTAATATCGTGAAAATGGCCATACTGCCCAAGGTAATTTATAGATTCAATGCCATCCCCATCAAGCTACCAATGACTTTCTTCACAGAATTGGAAAAAACTACTTTAAAGTTCATGTGGAACCAAAAAAGAGCCCACATTGCCAAGACAATCCTAAGCCAAAAGAACAAACCTGGAGGCATCATGCTACCTGACTTCAAACTATACTACAAGGCTACAGTAACCAAAGCAGCATGGTACTGGTACCAAAACAGACATATGGACCAATGGAACAGAACAGAGCCCTCAGAAATAACACCACACATCTACAACTATCTGATCTTTGACAAACCTGACAAAAACAAGAAATGGGGAAAGGATTCCCTATTTAATAAATGGTGCT
The DNA here is from genome assembly GCF_028858775.2 of Pan troglodytes. Taxonomy (NCBI): domain Eukaryota; kingdom Metazoa; phylum Chordata; class Mammalia; order Primates; family Hominidae; genus Pan; species Pan troglodytes. The sequence continues at coordinate 105,926,797 of NC_072412.2, read as the reverse complement.
GGGAAAACTGGCTAGCCATATGTAGAAAGCTGAAACTGGATCCCTTCCTTACACCTTATACAAAAATTAATTCAAGATGGATTAAAGACTTATATGTTAGGCCTAAAACCATAAAAACCCTACAACAAAACCTAGGCAATACCATTCAGGACATAGACATGGGCAAGGACTTCATGCCTAAAACATCAAAAGCAATGGCAAAAAAAGCCAAAATTGACAAATGGGATCTAATTAAACTAAAGAGCTTCTGCACAGCAAAAGAAACTACCATCAGAGTGAACAGGCAACCTACAAAATGGGAGAAAATTTTTGCAATCTACTCATCTGACAAAGGGCTAATATCCAGAATCTACAAAGAACTCAAACAAATTTACAAGAAAAAAACAAACAACCCCATCAAAAAGTGGGCAAAGGACATGAACAGACACTTCTCAAAAGAAGACATTTATGCAGCCAACAGACAAATGAAAAAGTGCTCATCATCACTGGCCATCAGAGAAATGCAAATCAAAACCACAATGAGATACCATCTCACACCAGTTAGAATGGCAATCATTAAAAAGTCAGGAAACAACAGGTGCTGGAGAGGATGTGGAGAAATAGGAACACTTTTACACTGTTGGTGGGACTGTAAACTAGTTCAACCATTGTGGAAGTCAGTGTGGCAATTCTTCAAGGATCTAGAACTAGAAATACCATTTGACTCAGCCATCTCATTACTGGGTATATATACCCAAAGGATTATAAATCATGCTGCTATAAAGACACATGTACATGTTATGTTTATTGCAGCACTATTCACAATAGCAAAGACTTGGAACCAACCCAAATGTCCATCAATGATAGACTGGATTAAGAAAATGTGGCACATATACACCATGGAATACTACGCAGCTGTAAAAAATGATGAGTTAATGTCCTTTGTAGGGACATGGATGAAGCTGGAAACCATCATTCTCAGTAAACTATCGCAAGGACAAAAAACCAAACACCGCATGTTCTCACTCATAGGTGGGAACTGAACAATGAGAACACTTGGACACAGGAAGGGGAACATCACACACCAGGGCCTGTCATGGGGTGGGGGGAGGGGGGAGGGATAGCATTAGGAGATATACCTAATGTAAATGACGAGTTAATGGGTGCAGCACACCAACATGGCACATGAATACCTACATAACAAACCTGCACGTTGTGCACATGTACCTTAGAACTTAAAGTATAATTAAAAGAGAGAGAGAGACAGAGACAGAGAGAGATTTCACTGTTGCAAAAAGCAAATGATTACCACCAGGTATTCCTATGGAGAGGAATGAAAGGAAAACACCATGGTCTGAGTATGAGCAAAGGAGAGAATGGTGCTGGGTGCAGTGAAAAGGCCAATAGGCATTCAGCATGTGATAGGCCATGCACAGATTCCACATTCCCATGAGAGCAACTAGAATGGGAAGCAGGGCAGGTATGACTAGATTTATGCAATCCAGAATCACTTAGGCTGCTATACGGAAAAGGGACTGAGGAAGGGCAAGAGGGAAGATGGAAAAATTCCTTAGGGGACAATTGCAGAGATATGCTGAAAAATGGCAAGGCTGGGGTCCACAGCTAGGACACTGACAATACAGATGGGAGAAGTAGCTGGACTTGACGGATATTCAGGAGGCAGGCAGGGACTGATGGCAAGAATGGGGAGATGAGGGCCAGGTGCAGTGGCTCATGCCTGTTATTGCAACATTTTGGGAAACCGAGGTGGGCGGGTCACTTGAGGTCAGGAGTTCAAGACCAGTCTAGGCAACATGGCAAAATCCCATCTCTACAATAAATACAAAAAATTAGCTGGGTGTGCTGGCTTGTGCCTGTAGTCCCAGCTACCAGGGAGGTTGAGGTGGGAGGATCAGCTGAACCCTGGAGGTTAAGACGGCAATGAGCCCTGGGCCCATCACTGCACTCCAGCCTAAGTGACAGAGTGAGACCCTGTCTCAAAACAACAACCACAATTACAAAGAATGGGGAGATGAGCACAACACCCAAAGTTCTGGCTCTGCAACATGAAAGAAGTTGCCATTTGCAGAGAAGAAACAGGTTGAGAGGAAAATAGCAGATTCATGGACAAGTTAAATTTGAGATGCCTGTGAGATGATGTCTGAATGATTAAGGTTCAGAAAAGCAGGCAGATTCGATGGTGTACATCAGAAAACAGACGTTCCTACTTATGGGGGAACATCTCCCATATGTGAAGGAATCCAAAACAGGGTGAGACAGAGAAACGTGAAATAAAACCAGCAATATGCAAATCGCTCATATATTACAATAAATAAGTAAAGTTCTGGAAAAAATAAGACTCTAAGGGAGGGACTGGAAGGGATGAAAGGTATTAGACCAAGGTACATCAACAATTTAATTTACCAAAAATATTGATCTTATGTACAAATAAATAATTCAGAATATTTCAATTTACAAGTGTTTTTGCAAAACAGTAGGTAAGTTAGCAGGCAGTCTCAGGATTTTTGAACTTCCCTCCCCTGGTTAAACAGAAATAGTATTGTTCATTTTGGGAGGCCGAGGCAGGCGGGTCACCTGAGGTCAGGAGTTGAGACCCGCCTGACCAACATGGTGAAACCCCGTCTCTACTAAAAATACAAAAATTAGCTAGGTGTGGTGGCGCACCCCTGTAGTCCCAGCTACTCAGGAGGCTCAGGCAGGAGAATTGCTTGAACCTGGGAGGCAGAGGCTGCAATGAGCCGAGATCATGCCACTACACTCCAGCCTGAGTGACAGAGTGAGACTCCATCTCCAAAAAAAAAAAAGAATACTATTAACATATATATTTAATATTTCATATTTTACTTTACTGGCTTTCATGTTTATAGCCTACTGCTGGTATAAATTTTTTAGCTCCCTGTGTGGCCAATGTTAAAATAGGTGGAACCAAACTCTGTCATCAGTAAAATACAATATAGTTTTCAGAAATAGTTAATGACAATTTGAACAAAAAAAGAGATTATTTTCTGATGCCCAAAATTTGTGACTGATAATATTCAGAAAGTTAACATGCTTGCAGTTTCACAGGATAAATCATATGTTGTATTTGTCCTCTATATCCAAAGCTGAAAAATAGGTGTTAATTTTAGAAAAATCTAACTCAAAGGAATTGAAAGCAAATATTAATTTACATTTTGGATATCAGAGAACAGAGTCATCAAGCACATAAATGAAGCATGGAATTTTAAAAATCTTTCTACTTGAATAGTAAATACAGCATAAAAACACAGACTTTTATCTCACTAAATGATATTTTAAAAACAAAATTAAAACACAAAACCATTTTCTCTTTAATGTTTTCTAAATAAAATATTATATATGACTATGCAAAACTAAATCGTTATCTCTTTTTCTTTCCTAAGGCCAATATGGTGAGATAATGGCTCATGGCAGACAACAAACATCTATGCCTCGACTAACTGTTCCCGAAACTACTGTCCATTAATTAATCCTAAAGCCAAAAGAGGGTAATAATCAGAAAAGTATTTTATACCTAAGAGCTCAAAAGATCAGATAGATGGGAAGAATCACTGAAGCACTAAACGGTATCATACAGATTTGAAAGTTACCATTTTGCATTTAGTTTCTTTCTTTTCACATCCCAGGAAAGACAACACTATTTGAACAGATCCTTGTTTAAATGGTATGGGGACAGTAGAGGTATTCTTTGAGAGTTAGTTTACAACTTCAAGGATATTATTAATCACATACTCATAAAAATTATGACTGGGAGGTGTGGACTGGGAGTCAAGGATGACCTCTGGCAGAGTTCACCAGGTCCCATCTGTATGGGAAATCATCACCAGGCCACAGAGAAGAGGCCCCTAGGAGTGGCCTTCCCCTGACTGCCTGCTGGTTCCAAAACACTGCCCAGACATCAGCTAGACATGCTGCCAGGATCAAACAGAGGCCAAAAGCACTCTTATTTCATGAGGATTTTGAAATTCATTTTAACCGAATTACATTTTTGCTTCAAAGTTTCTCTATCTTAACAAAAGTTCACAATCGGCACAGGAAAAAAATATTCATACTTGAATAATTAAGCAGTTACCAAACAAGACAGTAGACTGTCTTCCCTTTTCTGCCTTTCATAAAGCAAGTTTTTAAACCTGCCTATCCTTCAGAATTAGCCAGATAAGTAATATGTAAGTTCAAAATCCCAAATGCATCTCTGCTTTTATTCTTTAAATATTAGTGGAGAGTGGGGGTTCTTGCTCTTCCCTATTTTTTTAACTTTTTATTTTGAAATTAAATTTTAAATTTTTTAAATTTTGAAATTATTTCAAAATAAAAAAATTCAAAATTATTTTGAAATAATTTCAAAATTCAAAATTTAAAAAAAATTTTAAAAAATAGTAAGCAGAATTACTATATATGGAGGTTCTACAAATGATAACATCTTATCACATTTATTTGCTTTGTCACTAATTTTTTCTATTTATACACAGATAACATAATTTTCTTTCTTAAACATATGAAGGTAAGTTGCAGACAAGATGTCATTTTACTTCTAAATATGTCAGTGTACATCTCCTAAAAGCAAGGTATATCTCTTCTATAATCACAGTACAAGGATCAAAATCAGACAAGCCTAACACTGCTAACATTGCTATCACCTCATCTCCAGACCTTATTCAAATCTCACCAATTGTCCCACTTATGACCCTTACTACAAAAGAAAAACATTTTTCTTCTGGTCCAGGATCTAAACCAGGATCACACATTGCATTTAGTTGTCATGTGTCTTTAGTTTCCTTTGATCTACATAAGTTGCTCAACTCTTCTTTGTGTTTCCTGACCTTGACATGTTTGAAGAGAAGAAGCCATTTATTTTGTAGACTGTCTTTCAATTTGGTTTGTCTGATGTTTCCTCATGATTATATTCAGGTTGTACATTTTTGGCAAGAATATCATAGAAATGACTGTTGCGAGAGGAATGTCTTCTGTTATTCATAACAAGCTCCTTTCAATCATACCTGAGTTTATGCTAATGAGATGACTCTTAGAGGATGGGAGCAGGTGGCCAGAGGATCCAACCATGTGATTAAGGGGTTGGAACTTTCAGCCCCACCCCCACCCTCCAAAGGGGAAAGGGACTGAAGAATGACTTAATCACTAATGGCAGATTGATAGGATCAATCATGCCTACCTAGTCAGGCCTTCATAAAAACCCAAGGACAAGGATCAGAGGACTTGTGGGTTGCTGAACACACGGAAGTGATGGAGGGTGGTGCACCTGGAGAGGGCATGGATGCTCTGCACCCCTTCCTAACACCTTGCCCTGTGCATCTCCTCCACTGGGTTACTCTCAAGCTGTATCCTTTATAATAAACCGATAATAGTAAGCAAAGAGTTTCTGCGAGTTCTGTGAGTGATAGTGCAAATTATCACCTACAACCTTCATTCTTGGAATCACTTCACAAGTGCCTTTAGTGAACCAACGTTAACACTTTCTATCTAGAGTGTGCCACATTCTACAAATCAACTGCCATGGACTCTCCTGAAAATTAATGAAATGAAATATGAAAGACAGCAAGATAATAAAGAGACATAATCAAAGACACTGTGTAACTTTGGGCCACAGATGGGATTAAAAAACAATAAAAAAAGACTCCGAGGGACAAGCTTAAATATGGACAATACATGAGATGAAACTGTTAGGTTGCTGTCAATTTTCCTTGGGTGTAATGATGGTATTGTGCTTTTTTGCAGGAATGAAATGGCCACTGCAAAAATTATGACACTGAGAAAAATCTCACCTAACCAACTTTATCTTGCTTTTAACCTCCAAGCTGCCCCTGTTCATTCCTGGGTGTAGGCCATGCTAACTATAAGAGGAATTTAATTTATACTTTAACTGTAAAACAATGAAAACAGCCTCTTCCCAAAACAAACCCCCTCCTTGTCTGGGGAACAGACTGCATTTGTAAAACTAACATTAGAAATTAAGGCTCAGGAGTCATGCAGCCAGACCAGCAAACTGGCTCAACTAGTTCTGTGATCTTACCCAGTAACTGAAGGTAGCAAGAAGACCCTGCCTCAAGCACCTATAATTTCATCCCCAAACCAACCAGTCAGCATTCCTCACTCCCTGGCCCCCTGCCCACCAAATTATTCTTTAAAAACCCTAGCCTCCAAATTTTGGGAGAAATTTATTTGAGTAATAAAACTTCAGTCTCCCATTTAGCCAGCCCTGTGTTTATTAAACTCTTTCTCTATTGCAGTAACGCTGTCTCAATAAATAGACTCTATCTGTGCAGCAGGCAAGAAAAATCCAGTTACAGGAACATGGTCTTCCCCTTAAGAAGCCTGGTAAAGTATTCAGGAGTGATGCGCCATGATGTTTGCAACCTTCTTTCAAATGGATCAGGAGAAAAACAGAGAAGAGAATGGAGGGAGGAAAGGAAAGAGGAAGGGTGAGAAAGGAGGAGGAAAAGGCAAAGAAAGGGAGAAATAGAGAAAGCAAATATCAAAAAAAGTTTATTAAATAATAATTAATCTAGGTGAAGAGTATACAGGTATGCACAGTACTATTCATTCATCTTTTCTATAGATTTGAAAATACCTAAAATTAAAAAGTCTAAGAGCAATGTGTCAAGAAAAACCCCTCTCTCATAAATCCTTTGAGCTTAAAAAAATCATTGTGATATGCAGATGTCCACACCTTTCTCTGTGCTCATCCAACGCAATTTAAAATATTTTAGGATGAGAAGATGGTTCAAGTGATATGAGAATGTACTACACATGACTACAAATTGCTTTTCTACTTTAACGATTCATACAAACAGGTCTTTAAGTCACAGCTGCATAGTATTTTATAGTAATAATGCATTGTAATTTATTCAGTCATTCATCCATTTAGCGGACACTGTGGTTGGTCAGCATTTTGGCTACTACAAACAATGTTGTTGTAAATGTCATGGTGAACATGCTCATAATTCAGTTTTTTAACTCTATAGGAAAGATTCACAAAAGATGAATAGCTGGGTCAGAGGGTATGCACTTTTATTTTAACATCTAACACCAGATTATTTTCCCAAAATACTATAACAAGTGATACTGCAAAGACGCTTGAGCGTGCCCATCCCCTTTATTTCACCTACACAGGACATTACCAGTCTTTTTAAAAATCCTGCCACTCTGAGGATCATTTGAAAACAGAACAAAGTGAGGTACTCTCGACAGAGACACAGAGACACTATGAGTCCTAAAGCAGTACTAGTTACTTTCAAAGGACCAAGAGAGGCGAGAAAAGAAAGATATGCTAGCCTCTTCCTTAAACTCCCACTATCCTTTTTCAATCCCCTATTGTGGCACCTACAAAGCTATATTAATATTATACTTATCTTTTCATATGTTTTCACACCAAGTATATTAGTAACTCCTTGAAATCAGGGATAGTATCACTTGCTCACTCATTCATTCATCCAACAAACATTTATTAATCATCTAGCATGTGTCAGACACTGCTAAGCACCAGCAATATGCATACAAACAAGATAAAGATCATCAGTGTCCTCATGTGCCTAATATTCTTATAGGATAACCCAACATTTCACAGGTAATTACACAATTAATACTTTAATTTTACAGTGATGGTAAATTCTCTGGAGAAGTATTTGAACAGGGTGCAATGAAAGCATATAACCTCCGCACACAATATTAGAAATTACCTAAAACGGTCTCTCAATATTGTTTATCTATGATTTAGTAAATTTCATACGACTAATGGATTGATAATGTGATTTATAACACATGACTTTTATTTTTATTTTTTTGGAGACAGAGTCTTACACTGTCACCCAGGCTGGAGTGTGATGGCGCGATCTCATCTCACTGCAACCTCCACCTCCTGGGTTCAAGCGATTCTCCTGCCTCAGCCTCCTGAGTAGCTGGGACTATGGGCACCCACCACCACGCCTGGCTAATTTTTGTATTTTTACTAGAGACGGGGTTCTGCCAAGTTGGCCAGGCTAGTCTTGAGCTCCTGACCTCAAGTCATCTGCCCTCCTCAGCCTCCCAAAGTGCTGGGATTACAGGCGTGAGCCAGCACGCCTGGCCTTGATTCTTAAATATATGGTTTTATTAAGTGTGAGGAAAGAGGAAGAAAGGATGAGAACTAAAGTTATTGAACAACATGAGCCAGAGTGGTGCCAAGCCCTTTATACACTTAACCTCAGCTAATCCTCACCAGTAATTTATAAGGCAGAGACTATCACTCCATTTTTCAAATGTGGAGTATGAGATTCAGAGAGACAAAGTCATTTGACAAAAATCACGTAATTATTTATTTTTAAAAAAAATGTTTTTTTTTCATTGAGACGGACTCTCACTCTGTCGCCTAGGCTGGCATGCAGTGGCGTGATCTCGGCTCACTGCAAACTAAGCCTCCCGGGTTCAAGCAATTTTCTGCCTCAGCCTCCCAAGTAGCGGGGATTACAGACGCCCACCACCACGCCTGACTAGTTTTTGTATTTTTAGTAGAGACTGGGTTTCACCATCTTTGCCCAGCTGGTCTTGAACTCCTGATCTCACAATCCACCCGCCTCAGCCTCCCAAAGTGCTAGGATTACGGGTGTGAGCCACCGTGCTTGGCCAAAAATCACATAATTATTAAATGGCGTCAGGACAGGGGCTATGAACCTAGCTTTGTCTGGTTTCTGTCTACTACATCACAGTAATTCAAAGGCAAAATTTCAGACTAAGCCTGGAAAAATCTACCTATACAACAAAATTTATTTTTTATATGTGACACATATAAAGTTAGGAGAATAATGGCAAGCCTACTTTGTATTTTAGTCACTTAAAAACTGTAGTAACTGGTGAACCTATATATACATATATAGAGTAAGCAAATTAGTGGGAAAATGTTCATTTAAGTATAAAACATGAAATGGTATTCATGTAAATACGAAAGAGTACTCCTTTCAGAAGCCAGATGGAGTAGATAAATAACTTCTAGTTGGGACCAAAACTAATCTAATATTTTGACAAACTGCCCAGATGCCATGCCCCTATGTCGTATTATATCACAGTTTAACAGAAATGAGTTTTGACAAAATATTCTTATTCAGACTCTCAAATTCATGGATTTACTGCTCAAGCACATTAGAGTAAAAATTAAATTAACCAAAATCTAGTATTTCAATTACCACAATAAAAATGCAGAGATAAAAAGGGAGAAATCCCCATAGAATGTGCTTACAAATACTTTAATGTCTTCCAGGAATAATCTTCCCAAGTAACTTATTTGTGTCTATCTAAACTCACATATATAGATAAACATAGATAAACTCACATAAACTGAACGTGTGTCCCAAATACGCACTAAAGACCTCTCCACAGCAATATTACTTCTGTAAGAAAAAAGACGCCCTCCTGAAGGCCTGTGTAACCAATGTGTACTGGTTATATAGAGTAATATATATATTAGGCATATAGAGAAAATATGCATTTGCTTAAAACAGTGGAAACGGCTATACTTGGTATGGTGGTTTGATGGATTTGAGTTTTTCTTATTTCTCTTTAAGCACATAGTGAGCAAATGTGCTGTGCCATATTCTCATTGGTAAACCCCCAGGCTGTTCTCTGGAACTGGACACCATATACAATAACCAACGAGTGCAAATCTTTGTTTTTACCTCGAATAACATAGTTATCCAGTGCATCTGCCATTCTCTTCAGTGCCTCAGTTCTATCAGAGCCATATGTGATTAGCTAAAAACAAGCAAACAAAAAACCCAATATATATATATTTAGAACTATGTTAAATGATTCATTTTAGTAAAAATTAAAATATTTCATAACAGATTTCTAAATATATCTCGAAATTTTATGATAGTTCAGTTTTCAATACATGTCAATTATGATTTTTTAAGTATATAAATATTAGAATCAAGCTATTTCAGACTCTTCTCCTACATTTCATTATCATAGTAAAGAGTGATTTTACAAAAACAAAAACGTAACAAAAGTAAGTACAGAAAAAATTTAAAAGGAGATACAGCTAAACGTGAATATTTGAGATAGGATTGGAACACCTAGGGTAGTGGTGAGGATTAGATAAGACATTTTTTCCCTATTTTTCTGTGGTTTCCAAGTTTGATACCCTGAATAGCTAACACTTTCCTTTCTTTTTATTTTTTATTTTTGAGATCGAGTCTCGCTCTATTGCCCAGGCTGGAGGGCAGTGGCACAATCTCGGCTCACTGCAACCTCCGCCTCCCAGGTTCAAGCGATCCTCTCGCCTCAGCCTCTCGAGAAGCTGGGATTTCAGGCGTGTGTCACCACGCCCAGCTAATTTTTTTGTATTTTTAGTAGAGACAGGGTTTTGCCATGTTGGCCTGGCTGGTCTCACACTCCTGACCTTAGGTGATCCACCTACCTCAGCCTCCCAAAGTGCTGGGATTACAGATATGAGCCACTGCGTCCAGCCCTTAACACTTTCATAACTAACAAAAAAAGTAAAGTTTCAAAAATAAAAGTATAAAGAAAGAAGACGACTATCTTAGAAATCATTTGCAGTTTTACATATAATATACACAGAAGCAAATGGTACTTTTTCAGAAATCAAAAAAACAGAAAAGTCTTACTATTCTACATGATTTAGTGCCTACTTATATGTATCTCTATAATTTGGCAATGAAATGAGACCTTAACTATTCATTAAAGATTTTTCTGGCAGTTATATTAGCCAATCTATAGATTGTGATTATTTTAGTAGGTTTTACTAGCTCTTCAATATCAAGCAAATTTGAAAATTAATTTGTAGGCCATTTTTCTGAAGAGAAAAACATTCACCTAAAAATGGAATATTTAAAAATCAACGTATAATATTTTTACATAGTTTTATTTTTAAATTAAATGGTGGTTCTCTAATAAACAAAAGACCTAAGTTTTATTTTAATACTACTAATAACTTAGGCCAACCACGGTGGCTCACGTTTGTAATCCCAGCACTTTGAGAGGCCGAGGCGGGCGGATTGCTTGAGCTCAGGTAGTCGAGATCAGCCTGGGTAACATGAGGAAGCCCCATTTCTACAAAAGATATAAAAAAATAGCCCTGCATGGTAGTACACACCTGTAGTCCCAGCTACTTGGGTGGCTAAGGCAGGTGGATCGCTTGAGCCTGGGAGGTCGATGCTGCACTGAGCCAAGATCGTGATACTGCACTCCAGCCTGGGTGAAAAAGGGAGACCCTATCCCAAAAAAAAGCACTAAAACCTTAACTGAAGAAAGACAGATAAAAAATTGTTTGTTTACTGCAACTATAACATTAAAAAGGACACTTGGGGAAAAGCCATCTTGAGAAACAAGGCTTGAAAAACAAATCATTCCTCAATACAGATGTATCATTTCAGAGAACACAGAATTTTCAAAATAAAATCCACAATCTGGCCGGGCACTGTGGCTCACGCCTGTAATCCCAGAACTTTGGGAGGCCGAGGAGGGCGGATCACGAGGTCAGGAGATGGAGACCATCCTGGCTAACAAGGTGAAACCCCATCTCTACTAAAAACAAAAAAAATTAGCTGGGCTTGGTGGCACGAGCCACCCAGCTACTCAGGAGGCTAAGGCAGGAGAATCGCTTGAACCTGGGAGGCGGAGGTTGCAGTGAGCCAAGATCGTGCCACTGCACTCCAGGCTGGCAGACAGAGCGAGACTCCATCTCAAAAAAATAATAATAAAATAAAAATAAAATCCACAATATTAATTATTACAGCATTTTACACTTTATAAGGTTTTAAGGGTTTAAAGATCCAAAAATTCAAGGTTAAAGATCCAAAAATTCAATTCATTTATTCTGGAAAGTCAAACTTCAAAAAGACAGGTGGGCAAAACAAATCTTATACTCTTACATCAAATCTACTTAAATAATTGGTAATTTGTAAAAATTGAAGAGAAAAGATCAAAAAGTACTCTAACAAACACTGCCTATCAGCCCAACTCTTGCCATTCATTTATACTTCCATCTCAGGTAATTTCTGCCAATGGCCAAAAAAAACCTTAATTCCTTCTCATGGCGATGAGTTAGGCTGGCACCACTGGTTAGATGTTTATTATTATTATTGTTCATGCATGTGTGTGATGGTGTGGCATGATTTAGTTGGGGAGGAGGAGTACTACAAACTAACATAACACTGAATTTTCTCTCAAGAGAAAAAACCTGCTCTGCTTTCACATTTACATCAGTGCATAATTAGTTGTTTAATTATAGCTTATGATTCAGATAAACGCCCAGTTTCAGACTCTTTAAATATCATTGATTTTTCGAAGAAATCAAATAATCCATTGAGAAATTAAACTAACTTTTGAAATCATAGGGTCATAATAAATGCTAATATCACTTCCTGGTTGGATGCCACTGTCCACTCGGACCTGGGAGAAAAAAAGAAAAAAAGAAAAGTAATTCATATTGTGTAGATATTTTTTTGTAACCACAAATTTCATTTCCATGGAGAAAATGGATAGAGAATTTCAATCTCAAATAACATTTCAACTTCTGGAAAATAGGAAAACAATCTAAAATCTTGATCCGTTAATATGCAATGCAACACATTTTTTGTTCTGCCACTGAATGACGAAACTAAAAAACAGCAAAAATAAAAAATAAAAAATGAAGACTTCCTACATCACTATGCCAGGATGCTATGGCTCTCTGATGGTGTCTTCCAGCTGAAGCATGGCATGGACGATGCCCTTGCTAACTGCACTCCCTGCCAGACCCTTCTGAGCCCACCAGTGAGGCCCCTCGTCAAGCCTGCTCCTCAGCTCCATAGGAATGTGGGCCTGGGCCTTTCATGTCTGTAACACTTTCCTTTTCTGCCTCACCCTCTCAACTGTAAAACACTATTTTTCTGTTACTGTTGCTCCCCTGAGGCTTTCATGTTTACACAGCTTTTCCTATGGCTTTGCTTTGTAAAGCCCCAATTAGAGTTCTGATTTTGTGATTTTCTTGGGGTGGGTGGTAGGGGGATAGCACAAGTTCAAAATATTCTTTTGAAGAGGCTGATTGCTGTTAACCAGCCAACGAGTGAGTTAGTACATCACTGATTCTTGTTTTCATTTCCCAGTTTGATACCAGCAGCAAGGCACGGAGGTTAGCCATGCAAAACTTTAAAAATGAGCAGTTACTGAGGACAGAATATTTATTAAATTATTAGAAAGAAGTTTTGGAATCTGAAGTATTTAAAAGCTAATCAAAATACTTCAGACTGTCAGGCACATCCTAGGGGTCTTGAGGATGGAGGAACTGAATCAAAGCTGCTGGAACAGCAGGACTTTGATGCCCAACATTGTAAAGGGGTGGGAAGAGAAGAGCGGAAGCTCACGTAGCCTTCCACCTGTGGGAAGAAGCCTTCCTAATAAACAGCAGCTCATCTGTCTGCAGCAAGGCAGAAAAAGGTCAACACAGCGGCTGTTAGGCCTTTAATATTTTAATTTAGGCAATTATCAAGGGACCACATGTAGAACCTCTTGTCTAGGATATCCACATGAGGGTATAATGATGGCTTTATTATACGGTGACATCAGAAGACAAGCGATAGTTTCATTTTCTTAAAATTCACACTACTATTATTCTCTTTGTAAGGTTGTAAAAGGAACACTATAACATACCTGAAGGGCTTTTATTTCTGTATTTGCAAGCACAAACAAAAATATAGATATCTGTATTCGTATTCACATTCATATACAAAAATCTTAATTATAAACAAAAATCATTCAGCACACTTACGAAATATACTTGGCTTTCTATTTTCTGAAAACATATTTCAGGACATAAACTGATGTTCTATGAAATTCACAGTGTTGACAAAAACTAGAAAAAAATTAATGGAGCAGCTTTAAAAGCAATAAAATCACAATCTACCTTTTCCCCACATTAAAAAGCCCCAAAATGGCAACTAGTAAACGGGTTACATAACAGAAAATATATCTGTGAGTTTTCATTTTCTTAATTTTAGTACCAAAAAGTGAAAGAGCTAATTTGACCACTATGTCATCTTTAAAACCACAGCATGCTTGCTAATGCTGTGTTTAAAAACGAGACTGATACAAGTTCTAAAACTTCTGACTTTAACTACATCCTATCATTTGCTACATAAACTGCTACAAAGCTAGGAAGAACTTAGATGTTCAACCCACAAATAAAATAACATAGACAATAAAGAATATTTATTACGTTCTTCTACAGTTCCTTACTTAAAACTTCAGTTGCCTTGAATAATATCATCCTGTAAGGTGTTACCTACAGATCTTAATTAAATATAACTGTCTTTGTTATTTACTAATATTATGATCACAGAAGTTATGTCATCTTAACTTTAAAATACATACGATAAAATCAAGATATATATAAACACGTATCTTTGTATAAGCAAATCAGTATTCGCAATTAAAAACTGTACCACAGTATGAAAACTCTGCTTTATAATTTACTATTTATGCTGCTTTTTCCAAGTAATAATCAGCTATATTTTTATTTCTTAACAACCAATTTGAAGTCAGATCAAGTCTCCATTCCTTCATGAAAGGCTATACAAATTTGCACTAAAAACTTTAAGAAAAAATTCAAATGAAATCAGAACCAAATTTCTGAGCAGAACAAAACTGTGGTCTGAAAATAACAAATTTACAAAACATGATGATCAAAAATAAAAAAGGAAATCTTCACCTCTGCCATATTAATAAATCTCAGGCTTAATGAAGCATGTGAAAAGTACAAACCATAAGTTAACTCTTAAGTATGCATTCTTGTGACCAAAAAAGGTAAGAGCCAAAAATTGTTTTCTAAGGTAAACTGACTGCTCTAGTTTTAATAAGACAAGGAAGAAAAACAAACAATAACAACCACAACACAACACCCAAGCACCTCTGTACGAGATTCTCAAACCACTGCTCAGAAACCTCTAGCATAATTAAAATTTCTGTCTTCAGTACCACAGTGGACTCTGTGAAACTATCAGACGTCTCCCACCCTTCATTCTCAATTCACCTCTCCCCCTAAGCACAACTCCCAGCCCGCCATGTCTACCTGACAAGTGACAGCCCAATCTGATTAAATGCTTCCAAGGGAGGGGACTCATGGGCCTCCATGACAGGCCAAAAGTGATCACCATGGAGATACATAATTACAGCTGTCAACGCATCTACTGTCCTGCTGACATCAATTTGATTGCTCCCAGCAATAATGATAGACAAAGCTTAGTGTGCACTCTCCTGCACCCAATCACTTTATCTATTCCTTGGTCCATTTAGCTGACATGCAACATTCACACAAGCAAATAACAGCAGTAAGCAGAACATTTAAGGCATTTTAATTGTTTTTTCTTTCTATGGATGGCTCACAACTGCAAATGTTATTACATAAAACTCCTGCTGCAGCATTAATTGAAGAAAGATTTGGTGGGACGAAGACTGTAGGGGGTATAGTTTGTCCATTATCACTTGTACTTTCAACAGGTCTCACGTTTGAAAATTGCAAATTGCAAAAACTTGCGAGGGCAAAATGTTTGACATCCTGTTAGCTATTACAACATGGTGAAAACTTCTAACAACTAGAGTAATCATTATGAATTCTTATTTAATACTTCTTTTGTTTGATTAAAAAAGTGTTTAGATATGTCCCTATGATACTTGTTTTCTCATGTGCTATTTAACGTCACATAATGCCTGTTAAATCTTTACAATTTTTTTTCTGCCTTCTGGCTTTGAACACAGCATGGAGTCTCCAAGCACAGAAAGGGTCAAGTCCCTTTAGAAAGCACATGGGCAAAAACAATTTAAAAAGTGAAATAAATCATATATCCAATAATATCTTCAGATTTAGAATTCTTCCTGTAATCTTTCACCATCTTCATGCCAGTAATCAAAATGAATAATTTGAATATTCACAGATGGTACAGCCTTGTCATCTACTAGCTAACATAATGTCATATATATATATATATGCACTTATTACCTTGATTAAGAAAAAGGGTATGTCCTTGCTCTTTTTCTGCAACAAAAACTATTTTCAAAATAGCTATTAAATACAGAAGAGCTATGGAATAAAATGGACAGTGGTCACTTTTATTTAACTGATATAAATATTATGTACTCCTTAAAGTCCATGAGGTTTAATAGACTGAGGCACACTTTGTTTGCCTTAATTCAATCTCCTTAAATTTCAATTAAGGAGCTGATTTTGGCCTTGAATTTCTTGACAAGTGACTATATAGCAGGGTTGGACTCGATTTATTGAAAAGATTAAATTGTAACACAAAACATCATTTCTCATTCTTAGGATTCACAGCCTTTTTTATTATAATTTTCGAAAGAATTGGGAACACTGTAAGCTATCATTTATATCATCAGATGTCCCCAGGCTTCCCCTGTCCAGTGAATCCTGACTTTCTTGAACACCACAAAATACTGAAAAAAATTTGTTTTCAACACAGAAACCATGATTCCCATGAATTTCACTTGTCCTTCAATTTACACCCTTTGGTGTTGACATGCTTTAACATAAAAGTATGACATAAATCACGATTTTAACCCTTCAGCTGGTATTACAGCTTAATGACTTACACCAGGTAGATGTAACGGTTCTTGGTACTGAGACAATCTCCCAATAGATGGTAAACCAAAAGACTTGTAGGGGTCCTGAAAGTTCAAAGGAAAGGAAGCACAGTCTTTGAAATATAAATCAGCACAAGTAAGGTTAAATATTTACACAATGAAGAACCATTTATAGGTCTATTTTCAACATATGGTATTTACCAAATCACAGATTTCAGAATATTATTGTCTTTTACGCTAGACAACTTAGAATGTACTTAAAAATCAAACAGAACTGTAAGCAGAATTTAGCCTGACCTTGTTCATACTTTATTGAAATTGGTAAAATTCCAACATTTTATAAAACTTCTTAGAATGCCTTGGGCAAAAAATAAAATAACCTAGGCCCTACATCAAAACATACTCAAGTTTAGAACAACAAATGTGGTATACTAAAGATATTTGTTTTTCTTACTTCTCAAAACAGCTCACATATGGTAAAACTTGAGAATTTGGGTTCTTCAAATAAAGACCTGAAAAAAAAAACTTTGCACATGCTACTAGATATGTACTTCATTTGTAAATATCTTAGATCATCAGAATAAACAGGTTCAGTGTCATAAGAATGAAAGTAATACTACTTAAAATATGAAAAAAGCAAGAGCAATACAGTCACGCCAAAACATATTTTTGAACTCCTTGAAAAATATTTCAAACCAGCTCTCAGTATTCTTAAACACAGACACTGATTTATTTTTAATCTTGACAGACATTTTTGATGTCGAAAAGTAAAAATAGTACAAATGTTACCTTGCATTCTTGTTTTAGTCATTTGAAAAAAAGCATTTAGAAGTACTGAACTGAGAGTTTATGAGTAAAACCCAAAATTAAAATTATAAATTAAGAGTACATGTTTTACTAAAAGCTTTACAATTTAAATTTTGATTGTTATTTTTATGTAATAATAAAGGAGAAAATTATACAAAAAAAAGGTTGGGAAAAATTTTAAGCAAATATCTGATCAACAACTAATGTGTACCCAAGGTGGGCATTTTTAAAAAAAACCCATGGAAATAAATGCTACTTCTTGTTAGTGTTGTTTGAAAATAAACAAAGAAAATGCAAACAAAACAAAAACCATGGTCCATTCAAGCTCAAGAATATTTAACCAATGCTCTGTTGCCTCTTAAAGGATTGGTAGCTATTTCCCCATCTACAAATACATGACAATTAACTAAGCCCAATTCTTTAAAACTATCTGGAATTAGGTCAAAATTATCTAATTTTTTTCTGATTTAATTATGGATTACATAATCCAATAGTTGGCAACGTTATAAAACTCTAACTTTACCTCATTGTTTGGCTATACCAGGTCTCATGACTCTGGACATAACCACCATCCTTCCTCCCAACACCATTCATTTTACCTCAGCATAAACCCGACATTCAACTGCCCAGCCGTTGATGCGAATATCAGCTTGTTTGTGCCTGAGGGGGTAGCCCTTAGCAACACGGATCATTTCTTGGACTAGGTCCAGGCCAGTAATGCATTCTGTGACAGGATGCTCAACCTGCAAGGCCAAGGTCTGCCAGTCAGTAGGTGTAGAAAAGGGTAAATAAATAGAAACAATCAAGAAAAATCACAAAAGCTTTTGGGTAAAACGAAGTTAATCGAATGTAACATTTAAACATATTTGACTTAAAAACTCTTGAGCTAGGGGAATAAAATGAAAGAATAAACACAATACACAAATCATAAGAAAAACTAAGGCCTAAAAGTATTTGTAAACTATCTGTATTATTTTTCTCAATTTTGATTTATCTGTGGTCCAACAATATTTAAGAATTTTAATTTTGAAACTAATTCTTAACCAAAAAGCTATATATTTATTTCACTGCAATCTTCAATGTGGCCGATAATCAACCTATTCTGCTGCACTTAACGTGGCATCTACAGGGGCAGCTTATGATTTTCCAAAGCACTAGTCCACCCTAAGTCTCACCCACTTGCATGCTTTCACTAACCCGTCCTGACAAGCAGCCAGATTAGCGTAATCTTGCATCGAGGCAGTGTAGCAGAAGGGAGCAGATGGATCCTTCAGGTTGCTTTCCCTCCACACTGACTTGGGTAATGCTTAGCATGCACAATTGCAAAACAGAGCCAGTGCGATCGCTCTGCTCTCTCAGCAGATTGCTGATAACTACTTGGGCTGATGCTGTCATGCAAGTACCTGGCCTTCTGCACTAACACATGAGATATGTATGTACAAAAACATGTGCTGACATATAGGTACACAAACAGGGATACATGTCAACATAAACTTGGTCGATCACTTAGAAATTCTTAACCTTGAGTTAAAATGAAGCCACTTAAGTCACTGGAAAAGTCTACCGTTCATCTAAAACCTTGAATAAGTTCTAAGAATTTAAACAAAACTTTGGCCACATCTGCTGCTTTGATGTCATTTTTTTCTCATAAAAATTAAGTATCTTCTAAATGCACTTCACAATAGTTTCTTTATCATGACATGTTATATTTCACACACTCTGACACAGGAAAAGGTCAGTGAACAAACGAATTATCTTCCCATCTTCAACTACACTAATTGAAGGACAGGACTTAGTCATTATAATAATCTTGAAGCTTATCATAAGCAGACAATGCCATAGTCTTAAAAAAAAAGCTTTGTAAAAATAAACAGATGGCACCCATAATTAGCTTTGTGCGTGTTGAGTTTGTTTACAGTTTCAACAACATTTTAAGACATTTTGACATAATTTTAATGACAAATCATCACTAAAATAAGCATCAACCCTTCGTAAAATAAATGTGACACTAAATAAAGATCTTATTAGGTAGTTTAAAATATGTATTTTTGAAAGCAAATTATGATTTTGTAAGAACCAAGACTCTATAAGATAAATATAATAAGAAAGTAACTAGCAAAAAAACCCTCTATTATTACTAGAAACCAATTTCATGTGAGAAAGCATCTCAGCACTCTACTCAAGAGGTGAACCTGGATGGGTGTGGTGCTTCACACCTGTAATCCCAGCACTTTGGGAGGCCAAGACGGGCGAATCACTTCAGGTCAGGAGTTTGAGACCAGCCTGGTCAACACGATGAAACCCTGTCTCTACTAAAAATAAAAACAATTAGCCGGGTGTGGTGGCACATGCCTGTAGTCCCAGCTACTCAGGAGGCTGAGGCATGAGAATTGCTGGAACCCAGGAGAAGGCTGTAGTGAGCCGAGATTGCACCACTGTACTCCAGTCTGGGCGACAGAGCGATATTCCATCTCAGAAAAAAAAAAAAAAAAGAGGTGAACCTACTACGTGCCAAGTGCTTTACATCAATACTATTCACACATTCCTGATAGGTGAAAAGACAATTTCAAAAGTTAAGTGAACCATTCAGTTTCCTCTTTCTATGACCAGTGCCCATATAAGTACATACTATATACAAGGCAAATAAATACATATTGAATGAATGAACAGCAAATACAGAGTCACATCTATGGTAAGTGGTCGCGATGGCGTTGGAATTTATCTCACTAAAGAGATGACATTATCTTCCTGATCTTCCTGACAGTAATGTATATGAAAGAAATGTATGTATAAAAGTATATGCAATGGCTATACAATTATGTATACATGTCTTTTAAAAAGCATATTACTATGAAGGTTTCAGGATCCAAATTTATTGAGTCTCTGCTTCACCTTTGAAGAGGGATCTTTAACTGTGTAGGAAAATAAGTACATCAGATCCACTTTGAATGGGATTAAAGTGGACCCACTGTGTTCTAAACTTAGTCATATAACAGAGCCATAACATTTTACAATCTAAATTAGGGAGCTACAAGTAATTCAAATTAGAAGCAACTAAGCAGATAACTAAAGTAACAAGCTGCTAAAGGTAAAATCCTTACTAACAGAAATTTTAAAAAACATTTACCTTTTGACAAGTACTGCATAAGTCCACAAAATAGTCTAACTTGCTTCATTTTCCAGGTAAAAGAAATTAACTTCTTTAAAGTAAAACTTATAATTTTTAACATTTTCGAAAGAAATCCTTCTAAATACATAGGATTCCAAAGCTACTCCACAGGATATGAAGCATTTCCTTTAGACTGTGTTATTACCAGAAATCTTATAAGCACAACATTGCTTAAATAATCACAAATATCCCCCTATTCCCAAGTGCTTAGCAATGGTTTCTCTCTGCAAGTTAAGCTCAATACTTAAGTGATAGAACAGGGTTATACAAAGGAACAAAAGGACGGAAGGAAGGAAGGAAGGAAGGAAGGAAGGAAGGAAGGAAGGAAGGAAGGAAGGAAGGAAGGAGGGAGGGAGGGAGGAGGGAGGGAGGGAGGGGAGGGGAGGGGAGGGAGGGAGGGAGGGGAGGGGAGGGGGGAGGGAGGGAGGGAGGGAGGGGAGGGAGGGAGGGAAAAGATGGTTAACTTGATCAAAAGGTTATAAAAATAAAAAAACAAAAAAGTCAAAAATTGGTGTCTGGTAAACCAACAAGTTCATCTTGTCCCACTTAGAAGAAAAATGTAACTACAGAAGTCTGATGCTAATAAGCATCTGTTGTGAGGGCTATTACGTGGGGGGAAAAGGTTTCTGTGTCACTTGTATTTGGGAAACACCGGGTTAATCTCAGTTGAACAGACTGTTTAGGAAGACTCTTGTCATGAGGATGCCCGTATGTCCTGTGACTCTCCTAGAGAAGGGCCTTGTGCAGCACTTCCTCCTCCTTTTGCAAAGTACCTTTATGAGTTGCCAAGTCCATGGAACACACTTTTGGAAACAATGCCTCAAAAACATTCAAAATACAAAATGGAATTCCCTTATTGTTACTCCATCCTTACCACACAAATATTTGAGAACCTGGCTTCATATGCTTTTCCTACCCAACAGCAATATGCTCTTCCTAAAAAGCACACAAATCAGGGATCCACCAGACAGCATTGTTTTGCATTGTTAACGTATTAGCATGTGAATATATAAATCTTGGGATTTAGTGAGCAAGAGTAAGCCCAAACCCCCCCCAAAAAAAAAAAAATTCACACTCACAAAAAAGGAGTCAGCCCTACCAAGTTGTAATACCTGAATCCTCAAAGACAAATTTCTCAAGGGAGTGCCACACTGAAGAGTCTAACGGTTGTTGATAAATTTATTTGTATTGGTTATATCCCTAGCTCACCATGAATCTTTTGTTCAAACAGGTACAAAAATTATCAAATGCCATATTATAGGACATAATCGTGCCTTATAACATCTCATGCCATAATCACCCTCATGGACTAGAATAAATATGTTTAGCTCCATACACCTACGCTAGATGGTAACAATCGGCTAGCTTTTTATAGATCTACTTGCTATTTTAATTTAGTTTTGTATTCTTAATCACCACCAAGCTGTCACTATTAGCATTGTGTCTAATACCTCTTACCACTCCCTGTTACTCATCTGTTGCTTCAAATTTATTTCCCAAAATATAACTAAGCTTGTCAAATGCAACTGTGAGGTAAATTAGGTTGTGCTTCATCTCTGAGTGCTTAATGTATCTCATTTCGGTAGCAGAATAAGCTTAGGAAAACTAAATCTCCTTGGCACTGTGTTGTTACCTACCTCATGATTCTAAAAATTATAATAATAAACTCTGACACTGCCATTGTCATCTTCAGCCTATTCCTCACTAAATACAAACTAGGAAGTATGCTAAAGCTAGTGAGTGAAAGTATGCTGGCTATTTATAGAGTCTCAAAGTATCTCCCTATAAGATACTTTATTAAGGACAAAAGGAAAATAGAAAGTCTACAGTGTAGAAACGCCAGAGATACCTCCTTAACAAAGCCACCACCACCAATAATGGGATAAAGAGGCACTTCGTGCTACCAACATGGTGCTCATAGATGGACAGTGTCATTTCTATTCCTGCCCAGAATGCAAAGACTGAATCTAGTACATGAGAAAAGAGGCAAACCTAAAATGAGTGACATTTTATAAAATAAATGGTTTATGCTCTTAAAAAATGTTAAGATCACAACTGACCAAAAAACTGAGGATTATTCCAGATTGAGAGAGAATAAAGAGATACAACAACTAAATGCAATGCAGGATGCTGAACCAGATTTTTTTTTCTTTTACCACAAAAGGCATTAATGAGGCAACTGGGGAAATTTGAATATAGTCCCTAAATTGGAAGACAGTAATATGTTAATGTCCAAATCCTGATTTTGATTATGGTGCTATAGTTACATAAGAAAATTTACTTGTTTTTAGGAAGTACAGACATATTTAGGAGTAAAGGGCCACTAGGCCTGCAACTTACTCTGAAATGCTTCCAGTAAATACAGATATACATAGAAAGATAAAGTAAATGTGGTAAATATGAGTGAAGTGTATTCAGAAATTACCTGTAATATTTTTACAACTTTTCTGTGAGTCTGAAATCATTTCAAAATTTAAAGTTAAGAAAAATACGTCAGGGTATGGTGGCTCACCCCTATAATACCAGAACTCTGGGAGGAAAACCCAGGTGGATATCTTGAGCCCAGGAGTTTGAGAGCAGACTGGGCAACATGGCAAAACTTTGTCTCTATTTAAAAAAAAAAAAAAAAAAAAAATCAGCCAGGCATGGTGACGCATGCCTGTAGTCCCGCTAATTGGGAGGCTGAGGTGGGAGAATCACCTGAACCCAGGAAGTCGAGGCTGCAGTGAGGCAAGATGGAGCCACTGCACTCCAGTCTGGGAAATGGGAGTGAGACCCTGCCTCAAAAAAATAAAAAATAAAAAAGTTAATAAAAATAAAAATAGTGTCCCTAGAAAGACTTGTTTTTCATATTATAAAACATTATTAAAAATAAAGACATCTGACTTGACCAACATTCTTGTCAGAATCCTCCCACTATGTTAAATAAAAATAGTTACACAATAGCAGACAGTTTGTGCGACATGTTTCCTCTGACCTAAACTTTTAAATATTTTACTGTGATATTTACCTAATAATTTCTAAAACTTTCAGGATCAGTAACTGAGTAACAGGCAAGTCGTCCTGAAGGTGAGCAAGATTCAAGGAAATTTTAATTATATACCTGAGTTGACTTGAAGTGAAAATTAAAACTGAGGAAAATCAGTTTTAAGGGAAAAGGGGAAAAGTCACAACATGTAAAAAGAAGTCAGAAAGATGCAGTGTGTGTTAACTTGGCCATTATGAGGAGGAGGCTGATGAGAAGTATTAAAATTCCTTCAACAGTGCTATATCTGCAGCTCTAATTATTTGGCAGCTGGTAAGTAGTGGCCCAGTTGCTTAGTCAAAGCAGAAACTGCCCCTAAAAGTGTAAGGCCCACCATACTTAAGTATAACCAACATCGGTGCGGCACTTTGAAATTTACAAAATCCTTCCACACATGCACAAACTTCTTCAATACATCACTGTCATTTAATAGAGAAGGCATAGGAGATTGCTCTCAAGATACGGTGTGGTGAGAGAATGCTGAAATTTTTTGTTATCAAAATAATGTTCTTTTAAATTAACAAAATTTTAAGTGACATTTTTATTCAATATATCCTGTCTAAACTGACAGATATTACAAAGACTTGTTTTTTCGAAAGCTATCTTTTGTAAGCAGAACTTGTTGGATTCAACTTAGCAAAGTAGTTTAGTATGATTACCCACTGAAATATGAGGAAACTGTCCCATTACATAAAATTCAGTTTCATAAGTGTTTGGCATAATAGGCCTCTGTCTTTGTAGTTTGTTGCTATTCCAGCCTGAAAGGATGGTCAATGCCATTATTTTTGGTTCTGCTCTGTCTGTTCAGAAAGATTCTGCTCTTTCTGTTCACGGAATAGAATCTAGCATGTACCTACTAAAATTCTGAAGCTCTACCTCCTGAGAATACAGGATTTCAAAATAAAGATCTAAGGTTATTAGATTTTGATCCACAGCACTCAAGGATGAAAAGCATGTTGGGAAATAAGCCCCAACACATCACTCCTATAAACTCACCTTGGAAACAATGGTTATATTCAAGAGTGACAGCCTGGGTGACAGAGTGAGACTCTACCTCAGAAAAAAACAAAAAAAAGAGTTGGACTGCAGGGCTTAGAAACCAATTTTTCTCCCCTTTTCTCTGATACATTCTTCGTGTTTAGAATAGATGGATGAAGGTGCGTATACATGTGTAGGATTATATACAGATGTGCTCTTCAGAGACATGACATTGTCAGTTGCCTGTTTTGTGCTTTTGATTTGTTTATTTTTGCCAATAACATCAGAACTATACATCAAAGTGAGTACTGGCTATTCCTAAATAGTCCAACAGCACTAAAAACTAAAAATTTAGTTTTCCAGCTCATCTTGGAAAACTAAATATGCATTTAATATCACCACTGCCAATTCATTTCTGGAACCTGTCCTTAAAAATTCACTTTGGAGCTGAAATCACAATGTTTAGAATAGACTAACCGGTGTCAAGTCTTCATTTTGGGGGGATGGGAGATAGGATTTTTAGAACCAGTCATATTCTAGTAAGTTGTTTAAAATTTTTATATGCTATGTATACATGGAAAAAAAAAAGAGTGACCACGAAAACGGAACAGATTCTATTATAGGGTTCCCCTGGTGACCCCAAGAATAATAATCGCATGAAGAAATGATAAGGAAACCATTATGGGCTGAATTGTGTACCCCCCAAAATTCGTATGTTGAAGTCCTAGCCCCACCACCTCAGGATGTGACTGTATTTGGAGACATGGTCTTTAAAGAAGTGATCAGGTTAAAATGAGATCATCAGAGTGGGCCCTAATCCAGCATGACTGGTATCCTCATAAGAGAAGATCAGGACCCAGACAACACAAGGCACAGAGGAGAGGCCACAGGAAGACACAGGGAGTGGATGGCCACCCACAAGCAACGAGAAAGGCCTCCAAAAGAAACCGACCCTGTTGGCCCCTGGATTTTGGACTTCCAGCCTCCAGAACTGTGAGAAAACACATTTTTGTTGTTTCAGCCACCCCAGTGTATGATACTTTGTTATGGCAGCCCTAGCAAACTAATACAAAGACCAGTTTTAAAAAGTTAAACATAGATAAAAAGAGTCCAGAACTCAGACAGCAATATCATTTACAATATGCTTTAAAACAAAACCCCAAATCTAAGTGCCTGAAAAGCTTATCTATACATATCTGTATACCAAAAACTTCTTTCCTTCATTTTCTACTAAGGTTCAGTAAATAATAAGGGAGGGTATAACACATCCTACCTTCTATCCTCAGTTTCCCAGAACAAAATATGCCAAAACATCCCAATTCTGGCTCACTCTAAACAGCCTGAGAGCCCTGGCCTCTATCATTTTAAATACAATCAAAAAGGTCAACATTTGCTCACATCCAAAATGCCCCTTCTGACAAGAATGAAATTTTACAATTAGTTAGAAATCCTTTTCCCAATAATTTCTCCTCATTCTTTCTATCAAACACTCCAATTCCATAAAAGACAAAATATTTTCATCTGGCAGGTCTAGAAATTTTTTTTTAATCCAAAACTAGTCTGAAATTAGAATATGGTATTTGTTCAATTATAGTTAATTGTTATAAACCAGAATTTAGGTTGCAATAATTCTTAATTTTTAAACAAATGGCAAAGGGCAAAATCAAGTTGCAAAAAAATTTCTAAAATCTTTCTGGAATATAAAGGTTCCCTGTGATGCAGAATTCCCCCTGATGAGATTAGAGTGTATAGCCTTCATAGAATTTCAACAATTGTACTGTACCTTTCCTTCCATGGTAAAAGTAGATTCCTCCTGCACTGTACCAATCAATATAAGCAACTGACTAAGTCTAACAAAAGTGGGACAGTTTACCTGTCTGTTCTCAAAGATATGGACAGCCGACTGACCATGTTTGGGGTTTTAATTACTTACTTATTAAGATTTTATTCCTCTCTATTTGGGAATTTTCTAACTCCTATAGACTTTGTAGACTATACAGAGGATGCTTTTCCAAAACACTTAAATCTAAAAAAAAAACCTAGCATCTGGAAATTATTAATTACACACACACAAACAGACACACATACACACACACACACACGAATTTGGAAAGGTGTATTCAGGGTCCTAATATTAATCTTAACACAAAGGCCTAAGCCATGTAGTAAATACTTTTCTCTATCAGCTTCATTTTTGGAAGATTTCAGTTTCCATTTTTCCTCCCAGACTCTTCTTACACAAACACCCTTATAACAGAAAGGAGATCTCTTTAAAAGTGGTTAATATTTCAAATATGTTTGTTCACATGTAACAATAATTTTGCAGTTAACTGACAAAAGAATGAGAGAAAGTTATTATTTAATATGTGGCTTGCCATCTTTTCAGATGTCAGACAGACTTTATATTAATGACAATAGTAATAGCAATAATGTTAATAATAATGACAACAGTAAGAGTAAAAATGTCAACCAATATATAATAAACAGCATGCAAATGTTATGGATAAGATACTCACAGTTAGCAGAAAGAATGTGTGCTCAGTATAAACCAGGTACTATTTTGAATTTGTAAACTATATAAACTCATTTAATGCTGACAATCCTATACAGCAAATGCTATAATTAATGTCATTTTACTAATGAGGAAATCAAAACATACAGAAGTTAAGGAACTTGCTTACGGTCACACAGCTAAGAAGGAAGAGAACTAGAATTTACTTGCTCTGAGTGAAAACAGTAAATGTTTGCAATTAACAAAAACAATGATTAAATGAGTCCTCCATTAGTCAGCTGCAGTTGTTCTGAAACATTTTACAATTTTGAATCTCACTGAATTTCTCACTAAAAAACTATATATCTGACTTCAGAGGGTTCACAGACTTCCCTAAAGCTCATGAGAGATCCAGATAACCCAGGTTAGCTATTCCTGCTCTGAGAAGCTGTCAAAACCAACCTGGAACCAGCCTGGCTCCCACCTCTCCACTCCAAACTCCATGCTGTCTATCTCCCCCAGAGTTACTAAGCAGCTGAGGACATGGGAAGCACCAAGATCTAGGGAGAAGATGAGAGCCAAAAACTGGGAACAGGCTCTTCTCCCTCTGTGGCTGAACGAAAACTGGAGACTAGCTTCAGAGAACTCTAGGGAAGAATGTGAAAGGAACACATCATGGAGACAGACTGGCCTGCAAAGAGCCATGGACCTCAGGGGAAAAGTCAATAAAGGCTCCAGATGGGTCCGTGGTCTCTTTGCCCAGGAATCCAAGTAGTCAATAAAAATTAGCTCAATTCTGTCCTTGAGATGAGAATGCTAGGAGACATATGCTCTTCCAGGCCTCTGGAGAAGATATGGTCATGTCTTCAACCATCTGAAGGGCTGCTGTCACTTAGAATATTTCAAGAAGCAGAACTTAGTACTGATAACCCCCAAAAAACCACAGCAAAACCACAGCAGGGGGATTACTAGCACAAGAAAGAAAAAACATTCAGAATAATGATTACACAGACCAAGTGAAATAGAGCTGCTGAAGGACAGGGGAAAAATACAACTTTGCCCAAAAAGCAGTAAAGGCACTTAAAAACTTAAGGAGTAGCAATGCACATACGTGCATGTGCACACACATCCCCTGAGTCCTCCTTCCATCTCCCAGGGGATTGGTCCCAGGACCCCTGTGAATACCAAACTCTACAGATGCTCAGGTCCCCGATATAAAGTAACATGGTATTTGCATGTAACCTACGCATATCATCCCGTACACTTTTCTTTTTTTTAAGAAATGGGTCTTGCTCTGTCATCCCAGCTTCAGTGCAGTGGCATGATCATGGTTCATCACAGCACTGATGTCCTGGGCTCAAACAGTCCTCCTGCCTCAGCCTCCAAAAGTGCTGGGATTACAGGCATGAGCCACAACACACAGCCCTTTCCGTATACTTTCAATCATCTCTAGATTACTTATAGTAATACAATGTAAATGCTATGTAAACTGTTGTTATACTATATTGTGCTTTTATTGGTATTTTTTAATTGTTGAATTGATATTTTCATTTTATTTTTAAATTTTTAAGCCACAGTTAATTGAATCCACAGATGCAGAACTAGTAGGTAAGGAGGGCTAACTGTAACGCACAATTAGAATTTCTGAGCTAAAATAATGTGATTTCCCAATTGCACAATTTAGTCAGTTACTTATAGGAGAGGATAACCACTGTTGCAACCTGAATTAGTAACCTGGAAGATCAATAAAGAAATAATGTCAAGAGACACAGCATAAATATAAAATGACAGTTATCATAAGAGAAACATATCCAGTAGACCTAAATTGCAAAAACTAGAAGTTCCACAAGGAGGAGAAAATTGCTGATGGAAGGAAATAGTTAAATAACAGAAGAAACTTCCTCTGAAATGAAGCAATACTTAAACCTGAACACTGAAAAAGGGCATGGACTAAAAGGCAGGGTTAATGTATACAAACACACACCAAGGCATATCCTGGTTGGAAAAAAAAGTCCCTGAATTCCAATGATCAAAAGAAAATTAGAGCCAGACACAACGGCTCATGCCTGTAATCCCAGCACTTTGGGAGGCCAAGCTGGAGGATCACTTAAGACCTGGAGTTTGAGACCAGGCTGGGCAACAAAGTGAGATCTCGTCTCTACAAAAAAATTTAAAAATTAGCCAGGCGAGGCAGCATGCACCTATGGTCCCAGCTACTCGGGAGGCCGAGGCAGGAGGACTGCTTGAGCACAGGAGGTCAAGGCTGCAGTGAACCAGGTTCATGCCACTGCCCTCCAGCCTGGGTGACAGGATGAGGCCCTGTCTCAAGAAAAAAAAGAGAGAGAGAGAAATAAAAAAAATTGGGCAAACTTTCAGACAGCAAGACTACATTATCTACAATGGGAAAGAAATCAGAATGACACCAGACATAATACTAGAAGCTAGAACACAGCTGAAATTCATATGCTCCTGAAAGACAAGAACGGAAACCCAATCCTAATCAAGAATCCTGTATTCAATCAAAACAGTATCCCCCGCTCAGGGCTAAAGAAACATAGTTGAGGATGTGACATTTCAGAGCATATATTCCACACATTCTACTGAAGAAATTTCATGAAAAAATGTGCTACACAAATAAGTGAACTAGGGCAGAAATCTCAAAAAAGAAAGCTGAAGATATAGCAAATAATGAAAGATGTGTCTGGGCTGTATACATGGGAGCTAAAAAAAAAGCTAAAAAAGAAGAGATAAACTAAAAATAGCTCAGAAGTATTCAATTATCTTAGCAAATCTTCAGTGTTGGAAAGTCAAGGAAACTAGTTACATCATCTTTACAAATGACAGAGAAAACGTCTGTCTGAATAGAAAAATAAACATAAATAAAATTTTAAAGGACAATAGAATTTCCCAATTATCAATGGGAAACAAAAGGGATAATTAACCATTATTTCAAGCAACAAACAGAAAAGGAAAAACAAAACGGAAAACAAGAAAAAAAGTTTTTAAATATAAGATAAAATAAATAAAATCAAGTATTTAAAATGGGAAGAATTAAATTTTCACACTAAAAGAAAATGTTGGATTAGGTTCTTAGAAAATTTTTTCAGGCTAGGTGCCAGCAGCTTGCTCCTGTAATCCCAGCACTTTCAGAGGCCAAGAGAAGAGGATCCCTTGAGCCCAAGAGTTCTAGACAAGCCTGGGCAATATGTTGAGACCCCATCTATACAAATACACATACACACATAATTTTTTCTAAACTAAAAAAACAAAACAACTAATAAAGAAGGCTTTAAAATAAAGGACCAGACAAAACAGGAGGAGATACAGTATGACATGAGTCAAAGTAGGATTTCAGATTAAACATTTAAACAAGATAAACATTCAGGCAAGAAAATAGCCACATAACTCATGTACAAGAGTCATAAACCCACATACATCAAATTATAGTGTATATAAATATTTTAAAATATGCATTATTAGGAATGTAGGGAAAACTTAAAGACATATACTTCAGTATGACGTGAATTTATATAATGTCTGATACTCCAGCCAAGAGAGGAACAACTGAGGAAAAGAAGGCATACGTGAAACAACACTGGGAAGTAAATAAGAAGCTGGTTGCAGATTCCTAGGGCTCTACTCTACTACTGTCGCTATTCTGAAGTACTTCTGTATGTGTGAAAATTACAATGAGGAAAAGAAAGTGAGACAGACACACAGAGGGAGAAAGGAAAAGAAGGAAGGAGGAAGGGAAAGAAAAGAAGGGAAAAAGGAAAGGAAAGAAGAGAGACAGAAAGAACCAAACAAGGAAAGAAGGAAAGAAATGCAAAGGTGTCTTGGATACAAAGATTTTTGAGGCAATGAACCTATTCTTATGATACCATAATGGTAGATACACTTGTCCAAACTCATAGAATGTGTAACACAAAGAGCAACCCTAGTGTAAACTACAGACTTTAGTTAAAAACAATGTATCGCCGGGTGCCCTGGCACGGCGCTATAATCCCAGCACTTTAGGAGACAGAGGCCCCAGGAGTTAGAGACTAGCCTGGGCAACATGGTGAAACCTTGTCTCTACAAAAAATACAAAAATTAGCCAGGCGTGGTGATGCATGCCTGTAGTCCCAGCTACCTGGGCGGCTGGGGCAGCAGGATCGCCTGAGCCCAGGAGTTCAAGGCTGCAATGAGCTAGGATCTCACCACTGCACTCCAGCCTGGGTGGTGGAGTAAGACCCCTCTCTCTAAAAATAAACAAACAAACAAAAAACCCACAATGCATCGATAACGGCTCATCAGTTGTAACAAATGCACCAAACTAATATGAGATGTTAAGTAGAGAAATGGTGTGGCATGAGGAAGGGGCATATGGGAATTCTGTGTACTTAGATTTTCTATAAACCCAAAACTGCTCTAACAAATAAAGTTCGTTTTTAAAATTATGATAAAAACTCCGTCTATCTCTTTCTTAATCAAACAGATTCAATTTTTAAAGGGAAAAAGAAAAGATATACAGAGGAATTGAATAAAACAATCGATGATCTTAAATTTTGATACTCCCTCATAAAATTCTGAAGGTCTACCACAGAAAGATGTTTAAAGTCCTACAATTGTGAAGGTATCAAACAGTTTGCATCTGAGTTAAAATTTCAAATATAAGGGTAACCTTATTTAATCCATCTAAGAATTCAAATACACTACCCACAGGTATCTCTAAAAAATAAATTCTTGATTTTAAAAAAACCCCTAACTTTATATAAAACAAATCAAAATAAAGAACTCACTAATCATGAAGCTATGGTAAGATGCTGATGGTGACCATAAAGTGATAAAATACACAAGTAAGATGAAACCTCCAGGAGAGCCATGCCTACAGAAAAGAAAGGAAATGCTACAATCACATAGAACTAATAATAAAACTAGCAAACATGAAGAGTTAGGAAGTAAAGACAGCGGGATTAAATATAAGTATGCCAATTTCCATAACTTTTGTAAAAGAGAAACAATATACTCTTTCAGATTGAAATATGAAGGAAAATGATGACAAAAATATAAATGTTTTTCATAACCATTTTTCTTATTAAGAACATATTTTAGTTCCGTGTCACTGGAAGGGAAAAAAAGAACATATTTTAGGAATTAATATATCTGTGGAAAGTTATAAACATTTATCTAATAGTCCAGAGATTCTGTCATTTTAATTTCTTTTTCTTTTGTTAAATATAAATATAATAAGCTAATCTATAGGCTAATTTTTCATATGGAAAAATAAAAGTAATGAGAAAGGAATAGTTCTACTAGATACTGTACTATAATATATAGCTATAATACCTAAACCAGTGAAGATGAATAAGCAGAAAAATTAAAAAAAGAAGAGTGAAGTAATAGATCTGCATACATCTGCAATTTCAGTATGTAATGTAGATAGCACTTCGAATTATTACAGAAAAGACTGATTATTCAATAATTGTTGGAACAATCAGGTAGCCATTGGAAAATAAAATAAAATGAATTCCAAATGAAGTGAAGATTTCACCATTAAAGATGAAATATTTGATGAAAACATGAAAGAAAACAGTTTGATTGCTCATAGAGCACAGAAAGCCTAAGTATGTCACTCCTGAAATCACAAAGAGAAGATTTAAAAATTAAACTGCATACAAATAAAAACTTTCTATACAAGAAGAAAAAACACATACAAAGTTAAAAAGGCAATAGATAAGGAAAAATACCTACAAATCACATGTTATGTTTTCATACGAGTATTTGTTAATCCTGCCAAGACATTAAAAAAAAAAAAAAAAAAGGTTTCTCCTCCCTTAACTATCCTCCACCTTATCCAGAGAAGCTTCTTCTTTTGGAAAATCAAGCAAAACAACTAAGCCAAGACACATGAAAAAAAAGTTTGAAAAGAAAGCTGTAACGAAATACAAGGGGAGGGGTTGTTAGATATGAGTTCTAAATTTCGTTTCAAAGAATTAATATGTCAATATGTTCAATTCGTTGCCTTCTACTTTTAAACTTAACTTCCTCGTAAAGCAACCTTTTTCAATTACCTACTCCACCCTAACTCATTCCGATCACCTGCTACCTGCTCTGCCCTGACTCCCGCCAAAGCACTCACCCCGTCATTCTCTTTAAATTAGCCAATTGGATTTAGTTTAGCCTCTGCGGTCTAACCCTAGCCAACAGGGGAACAACACAGCAGCAGGGGCCACGTGCGTGAGGGATAAGAACCCCTTTCCCTCCCTTGTCCGAGTGTGCGCTCACCATTGCTCCATCTGTAAGGGCACACCCTTCTATAGAAATAACTTGCCTTGCTGACAATTAAAAAGAAAATTTTATTAAAAATAAAAAGGTTTCTGAATCATAGATCAGTGCAATTGTTTACTCACAGAACATCTTAGTCCCGTTCCTCATACCCCACTTACCCATGAGGCAGCGTAGTTAATGGCCTGCTTCCCCCCACACATGCAGAGGGGTATGCACATCTGGAAAGGAAAGCTCAGACTATTAAAATTAGAGCTTGTAGAAGAGTTGCTGGCATATCTGCCCCTTCTCAACTTTCGGTGGTGGGGAGAGGGAGGGTGAGAGGGTGATGCACTAGTTCCGCTAACTGGGCACTGGTCTCTGGGGTAAGAGGCTTGCTTTCAAGTATGGTTACATCACTAACTATGGCGTAACCTGCCCTTCGTATCCCATTCTCCACAAATGAACTTCCATCGGTATATAGGTTAAGGTCAGGATTAGTTAAGGGGACTTCTACGAGATCATCTCGGGCGGCATAAGTCTGGACTATAATTTGTTGGCAGTCATGGTCAATTGGTTCCCCATCCTCTGGGAGAAAAGTGGCAGGGTTGAGGGCTGCACACGTGCATATTTGAAACACAGGTCCTTCAAGGAGGAGCGCCTGGTATCTAAGTAGGTGGCTGTCTGATAGCCATAAACTTCCTTTGGCACCTAGTATGCCATTTACATCATGAGTAGTCCAGACAGTGAGATCCTTTCCTTGTATTATTTTGATAGTCTCTGACACTAAGATGGCCACTGCTGCAACTACGCTTAAACAGTGAGGCCAGCCTTTTGCTACTACATCAATTTCCTTACTTAGGTATGCCACTGGTGGTGGGGTTGTCCCACGAGTCTGAGTAAGGACTCCAAGAGCTATCCCGGCTCTCTCTGTGACGTATAAAGAGAAGCTTTGTACTGTGGGAAGGCTTAAAGCTGGAGCTTGTACTAGGGCCTGCTTTAAGGTTTTGAAGGCTGTTTCTGCCTCTGATTCCCACCAGAGTATTTGCCCTCTGGGTGTCCTTGATTAGAGTACAGAGTGGCCTGGCTATCTCGCTGTATCCGGGGATCCATAGTCAGCCAAAGCCAGTAATTCCAAGGAACCCCCACAACTGTTTTAATGTCTGAGGGCAAGGATAAGCCAGTATAGGCTGTATTCGTTCCTTGATGAGGGCCCTGGTCCCTCTGGCTAAGATTAGGCCTAGATATTTAACCTGCTGTAGGCAAAGCTGGGGCCTTCGACCTAGACACCTTGTACCCTTGATCAGCTAGAAAGTTCAAGAGATCTAGAGTAGCCTGCTGGCACGAGGCTTCTGAACTGGTAGCCAAAAGTAAATCATCCACATATTGAAGGACCAGAGTGCCTGGACTTGAGAAGTGGCCTAGATCTTGGGCTAGGGCCTGACCAAACAGATGAGGGCTATCCCTAAACCCTTGGGCAAGACCGTCCACGTAAGTTGGGACGTGTGGTCTGTGGGATCCTCAAAGGCAAAGAGGAACTGGGAATCAGAGTGCAGGGGAATATAGAAGAAGACATTCTTGAGGTCCAGAACCGTGAACCATTCTGCTTCCTCTGGTACTTGAGAGAGCAGGGTATAGGGGTTGGGTACAACTGGATATAGTGGAATTACTGCCTCATTGATGAGTCTAAGATCTTCCACTAGTCTCCACTGACCGTTCAGTTTTTGTACTCCTAGAATTGGGGTGTTGCAGGGACTGCTGCATTTCCTCACTAAGCCTTGAGCTTTCAAATGTCTAACAATATTCTGTAATCCTTTATGAGCTTCAGGCCTTAAGGGATATTGCCTTTGATAAGGAAAAGTGGTGGGATATTTTAACCTGATTTGGACTGGGTGGGCATTTTTTGCCCTTCCAAATTGTCCTTCCAATGCCCAGACTTCAGGGTTGATTCCCTCCTCAAGTAGGGGACAACAAATGGGTAACTTGTTTCTCATATTCATGTAGATAATAGCTCCAGCCTTGGCTAATATATCCCTCCCTAATAAAGGTGTGGGACTTTCAGGCACAACAAGAAAGGCATGTGAAAAGAGCAAAGTCTTCCAATTACAACTGAGAAGGTGGGAGAAATACCTGGTTACAGGCTGTCCCAGGATTCCTCGGATGGTAATGGACCTTGAGGACAGTCGTCCAGGACAGGAGATTAACACTGAGAAGGCCGTGCCAGTGTCCAGGAGGAAGTCAATTTCCTGGCCCTCAATAGTTAAACATACCCGGGGCTCAGTGAGGGTGATGACATGAGCTGGCGCTTGCCCCGGGCACCCTCAGTCCTGTTGTTGGATCATCTGGTTGGGGGCTTCTGACCCAGGGAAGCTTCGTCCTCTGGGGCAGTGCACTTTCCAGTGATTGCCTCGGCATAGTGGACATGGACGAGGGGGCAGCCTGTTTCTCATTGGACAATCTTTTTAAAAGTGTCCTAGTAAACCACACTGATAACAAGCCCTACCAGGTGATTGGCCTTCTCCATTTTCTGTCCTCTCTGAACCACCAAGGTTTGTTTGTCTGAGGGCTATGACTAAGGCTGCGGCCTTTCTCTGATCTCGCTTTTCCTTTTGGGCCTGTTCCTCTTGGTCTCTATTATAGAACACCGAGGTTGCCAGGTTTAATAATGCCTCTAGATTTTGTTCAGGGCCCTGGCTTGCTTTTCGAGCTTTCTCCTGATATCTGTGGCTGATTGGGTAATAAACTTATCTTTTAGAATCAATTGACCCTCAAGTGATTTGGGTGACAGGGGAGTACATTTTCTTAAGGCCTCCCGTAGCCGCTCGAGGAAGGCAGAAGGATTTTTCTTCCTTTCCCTGAGTTATGGCGGACATCATTGAATAATTCATGGGCCTTTTTCTAATTCTCCTTAGTCCTTCTAGAATACAGGTCAACAGATGTTTATGACTCCAGTCCCCATGATCTGAGTCAAGGTCCCAGTGGGGATCCATACTGGGGATGGGTTGCTGACCGGTAGAAAATTTGTCCCTTTCTTCGGCTGTCATTCTATCATTTACTTGACTAAGATACCAGGTATCTCCAAACTCTTGGGCTGCAGTTAAAGCCGCATTCTTTACATTAAAGGCCAAGGTTTGATCTCACAGTAGCATGACATCTCTCCAAGCGAGGTCGAAGGTTTGCCCTAGACCTTGTAGGACATCTATGTACCTATCAGGATCATCTGAAAACTTCCCCAGGTCTGCCTTGATCTGCTTTAAATCAGAGGGAGAAGGGGACATGTACCCGGGTTGGGCCAAATTCCCCTCCCCCTACAGCTTGAAGGGGACATAACCAATAGCCAGGAGGGTTTTGTGGTCCTTTGGAGATTTCTTTGCTTATTTCCTTCTGGGCGGGGGAGATTAGAGGAGGATTATCATTCATAGGAAGGGGAGCTATAGGGAGGCTAGGATATGGGGGTAAGCTGAGAGGTCCTCCTGTGGGATGTAAATTGCAAGCTTTGCATAGTTGTGTATTCTCCCTCAATGAAAAGAAAGCTTGGACATAAGGTATTCCACTCCATTTGCCTTCCCTCTTACAGAAAAGGTCAAGCTGCAGGATAGTATTGTAATTTGTACTTCCCTCAGGTGGCCATTTTTCCCCATCAGAGAGAAAATATTGGGGCCAAGCCATAGTGCAGCACCGGTGGGCTGGCACTGCTGGGGGACCCAGTACAACCTCCACAGCCGCTGGCCCAGGTGCTAAGCCCCTCATTGCCCGGCTGCTCTGAGTGTGGGGCCCGCCAAGCCCACGCCCACCCGCAACTCCAGCTGGCCCGCAAGCGCCGAGCGCAGCCCCGGTTCCAGCTCGCGCCTCTCCCTCCACACCTCCCTGCAAGCTGAGAGAGCCGGCTCTGGCCTTGGCCAGCCCAGAAAGGGGCTCCCACAGTGCAGCAGTGGGCTGAAGGCTCCTCAAGTGCCGCCAAAGTGGGAGCCCAGGCAGAGGAGGCACCGAGAGCGAGCGAGGGCTCTGAGGACTGCCAGCACGCTGTCACCTCTCACAACTGCCAGGGTCTTTGCTCAGAAAGCACCTGCCCTGTAGCCCTATGAAAATATTCACAAAGCCCCTCCTTTCTGACAATATCACAAAGGGCTAATTTCCCCCCAAAATAAGCAAATACCTACACATCAATAAGAAAACCCAAAGGGCAAAGGATCTAATAGTCAATTCACAGAAATATAAATGAATCTATAAAGAAAAATTCATGATAAACAATGAAAACAATATACCATTTTTCACTATCACACAAAGATCAAAAGGCAAAAAACACTTTTGGCCAGGGAGAGAAGAAACAAGCTCTCATTTAAGAGGTAAACTGATAATACTTAACTAATTTATAAAAGCACATATATTCCCAGCAATTCTACTTCTGCACGTGCAAAGGGGATATAAAGGGTCACTCATAATTGCATTATTTGGGATAGCAAAATACTGGAAAAATTATCAATAGAGATCTGGTGAAATTATATGACTGTTACATCCCTATGACAGGTTATTAAAAGTCATTAAAATGAAAAAGATAATGCTTTAAATTAGGCATGGAATACTCCCAAATTAGTATGTTAAAAAAACAAAGGTTGCTTCAACAGAGGAAAAATAAATGGCTGTGATAAAAGTGTGGTATGGAGAGTAACTTTTCCATTGTAGACTCTTATGAACCACTAGATTTTTTTAAACGAAGTATTATAAATTCTGAGTATTACCATTCAATAAAATAAGAAACTAAAATTATCCCAGCAAATTGCATATATAGTAGTCCCCCCTTATCCTTGGGGGACATGTTCCTAGGTCCCCAGCAAATGCCTGAAACTGTGGATAGTATAGAACATGATTGCTGTCAATTAGAACACTTTTCTATTCATGTCTTATACACACACATTTAATGTCTTTTCCATCTTAAGCACTTATCATGCACTGTGGCCATAACTTTTGAAGTTTGACTTTTGACAGCAAAAGTAGCACAAATTTCTTTTCCTTCTTCACAATGCCACCGATGGAAGATTCATCCTTACCGCAGAGCTTAGCAACCTCAGCACATGACTCTTTTCTTTCCTTACTAAGTCTAGAACTTTCACCTTTTCACTTAAAGGAAGCACTTTATGGCTTCTCTCTGGCATATGTGAATTGCCAGCAACACTACTCTTGCATGCTGGGGTCATTATGAAATAAAGTAGAGGTGACTTGAACATAAGCACTGAGGTATCATACAGTCGATGTGATCACCAAGGCGGATTTTTTTTTCCTTCTGTTTTTTCTTGTTGTTGTTGTTTGTTTGTTTGTTTTTCAGAGACAGGGTCTCGCTCTGTCCAGGCTGGAGTGCAGTGGCACCATCATGTCTCACTGCAGTGAGGTAGCTTCTAAGTGACTCATGGAGAGGGAGTGTCTACAGCATGGAGATGCCAGACAAAGAGAGGATCCACGTACCAGGCAGGATGGAGCAGGAGGGTGTGAGATTTCATCACACTACTCAGGATAGTCCACAATCTAAGACTTATGAATTGTTTATTTCTAAAGTTTTCCATTTTATATATTTGAAATGAAGTAGACCCTGTATGTAGCTGAAACTTTGGAAAGGAAAACTATGGTAAGGGGGACTACTAGAATACACTTCAATAAAATAGCATTTTAACAAAATCCTAGTTTC
The DNA here is from genome assembly GCF_028858775.2 of Pan troglodytes. NCBI lineage: Eukaryota > Metazoa > Chordata > Mammalia > Primates > Hominidae > Pan > Pan troglodytes. Next base: position 105,887,802 of record NC_072412.2, on the reverse strand, counting down.
CGTAGAGTAGTTCTCCATCTAGCTGTCCATCTTTCAAATGTGGAGAGAGGTGAGATGAGGGAGAAGTATGGTCAGAGAGGGGAGACAGGTGTGTGTGGTGTGGGTGTGCAGGTAGATACATAGCTCAGTGTTCACTGTGAGAGGTGAACAGAGAACAATCCAAGCAATGGGAGTGGCATGATACAAGGCACAAAGAAGTCAAACTGAAAGGCACCTTCAGGAAAAAGAAAGGAGTCTCTCGCAAGTCATACACAGAGATCGGCACCGGCAAGAAACAGGAATCTGGGGGAAAAATCAGGGCTACAAAAAAAAGCTTGTGTTGTGATGCAAAAGCATTTAAACTTTATCTTTAAGCAACAGAAAACCAGTGACTTAAAAAAAATAAAGCAAAGATATGTGAAGATAGCAAAGGTAATTCAGTTACATAAACTGTGACCAGATTGAGAACAAAACCAGTCAACGGAACCAACTATTAATGCACCAAACGTGGTGACTTTCTTAGTGTTGCATCTCTTTATGGAGAAACTGTATTGTTATTTCAAATTTCACTCTTAAGAAAATTTAGAAAGTGAAGATGCATTTCTGTTACCAAAAAAAAAAAACACAGTTCTGAAGCTGGAAAAAGTGAAAGTTCAATCAGGAAATTTCAAAAAAAATTAAAAAAGAACAAAGAAAATTATAGCCCTCTAGCTCAAACTGAAACACTAATTAGAGATAACATATATCTTGGGAGATAAAGAATTTGGTGAATGTGCCTTAAGTATTATAATTTAAGGTTAGTAAAGAAATTTGAAAGAGAATGTCTACTATTAAAAGAACACTTGGGCCGGGCGCGGTGGCTCATGCCTGTAATCCCAGCACTTTGGGAGGTCGATGCAGGTGGATCATGAGGTCAAGAGATCGAGACCATCCTGGCCAACATGGTAAAACCCCATCTCTACTAAAAATACAAAAATTAGCTAGGCGTGGTGGTATGCGCCTGTAGTCCCAGCTACTCCGGAGGCTGAGGCAGGAGAATTGTTTGAATCTGGGAGGTGGAGGCTGCAGTGAGCCAAGATCGTGCCACTACACTCCAGCCTGGTGACAGAGCAAGACTCCGTCTCAAAAAAAAAAAACAAATTGGATTGTTTAAACAATATCAGAAAGAAATCTTTGGAATATGTAAGAATAGTTTTCTGAACACATATGAAGTCCAAAATTCTTTGTTCATGCTCCCATTTAATTATATCCTCCACATCAAATACTCCCTATCACACAGATACATTCTAAAAAATTAAAATTAACTTATTCTGGTAACTGACAGGATCACAGTCACTGGAAGTAAACCGCAAGAGAGAAAAATATGATTAAACACTAAATGGGAGACAAATGTCTCAAAGTATGATGTTAAATATCATAGAATGCTATTTAAATAGCACGCTTAACAGCATTAGGTACTATCAGAGCTCTGTTCGTGAACAAGAGCTCTAATCAGTCAGAGACCTTGGGACGTTTGCTAAGCGCAGGCATTAGTGAAATATTTTCTCACAGTGTGGGGCCCAGACCACTGGTGAGAAGTGGGGCAATTTCAGGCCAAACATGGACATGACATTCTATAGCATTGATTCATATCATTATGAGTCAATGATTCACAATTTTTGTCATATTAGATCTGGTACTATGACAAAATCTTTGTGAATTTGATTTTTTTTCCTGAAATATTTTTATAATTTTTTGAGGGTATAGAACATAATTTCCTAGCAAGCTATCCAATACACAAAACATAGGTACTTAGATAGTCTTGACCAACTGCATAGAATTATTTGATAAAAATATCAACTACAGGATGGGCACGGAGGCTCACGCCTGTAATACCAGCACTTTGGGAGGCCCAGGCAGGTGGATCACAAGGTCAAGAAACTGAGACCATCCTGGTCAACGTGGTGAAACCCTGTCTCTACTAAAATACAAAAATTAGCTGGGCGTGGTGGCACGCGCCTATAGTCCCAACTACTTGGGAGGCTGAGGCAGGAGAATTGCCTGAACCCGGGAGGCGGAGGTTTGCAGGCCGAGATCACGCCACTGCACCCCAGCCTGGTGACAGAGTGAGACTCCGTTTAAAAAAAAAAAAAAAATCAACTATCGGGTCTTATACCAGAAACCACCATGGTACAAACTTGAACAAACTTATAACCTGAGATAAATGAGCCAGAAACAAATGGAAAAAAAGATAACACAAGAACAGAGTAACAAACTGCCCATTTGTCAATTCCATAAATACTGATAAGTAACTCAATTAAAAAATCTCAGATCTCTTTGGTCTAGAATAGAATACAAATATTTTGCAGTCGTCTCAAATTGTCTTCAGAATCAAATTACAAGCTATTATTCTCATTATGACAAAATAAGTCTTCACTTTAACCAAAAACATGATTTCCCAGCTAATTATCTAATTAGACATACTTAGTTATAAAGATACATTTTAATCAAAATCAAATTAACCTTCAAAAGGCAAAATTCTGTCACTTCTAAAGATAGTCACAAAATAAAATATAGGCTACAAAGGTGATTTCAAAGGAAGTATGAGTTTTAAGCAACAACTACTGAGCTACTACCTATAAAATGCTACAAGTATTTACAATATTGGTCTCAAAATGCATCTAGATAGATCACTTTTGCCATACTTAAGGAAAATCAGTCACATTATTTGACAGTTATACTTTACAAGGAAAATACAGCAATGTTTTTAACTTTTTACATATAACTTATAGATTAAAATTTTGGTGATTATATTCATGTGAAAATGGTGGGCTGGCACTGAACTTTCCCTCCAAACTCCTTCTAGGGTATACTCTTACACTGCAGAATACAGATGGTTAAAAAGCCTATTCCCAGACTCCCTTAAAGCTGAGGTTTCCATGTGACTGCATGAGGTTCTGGATGTGCAAATGCATGAGATTTGGAAAGGAAAAGTGAGATAGCAGTGAGGCACAGACTGTCATTCCACTGCCCGCTCACTGCTTTTGGGGGGTGTTGAGAGTCAGGACACAAACTTATTTAATCTATAGGCATAATGTACCTCTAAAGCCACTCAGCTTGCAACTTGGGCTTATTGGGGACTAGAAAACAACTGGTGGGGAATGGGAGACGGGGGAGGTCTTCTTAAAAAGATCACAGGGTAAGAAGATAGGAAGGGATCAGCCAAAACCAAGATGAAAACACAGATTTGCAAACCCAACACTCAACACCATTTTTGCCCTAACGTCATTTGCCATTCCAGGAAAAAAGGACTATGAATATAAGCTATACTTTTGGTGGCATCAACAAATCAAAAGCATAACCACGAAGATAAGAGGCCACCAAAGTATCAGTTTATCAAAGAATCTTGATAAACTACCCCCACTTTTAGTGGGCACCATAAAGGAATGCAACCTCAAGATAAGACTGAACTGGAATAAAACCAACCATTCTCTAGAACTGCAACCGGGCTGTGTATCCCCTCAGGAGTTCAAGGAGCCTTACGCTTTGAGCTTAGATTGCCGTAGTCACAAATACTACTGTCCATAGGCATGTGGCAGAAAAAAAATTGAAAAATCTCTATAAGAAAGAATCCATCATCTTAGGTTTTGATTAAAAAAATAACAATTTTTAAAATAACTGTATATGACAGTATAATAACAAGGCCCAACAGGAACTCAACAGCACAACCAAGAAACAGCATAAAAAGCAGTTAATACAAGTAGTCATAAGACTTCACATGTCAACATTATCAGACATGTACTACAAAACAAATAAGTTAATTATGTCCAAAAAATAAAAGTCAAAATTGAAAATTCAAATAGGAGACAAGAAAAGATAAAAACCAATGAATCATACTTTTAAAAGAACCAAATAGAAATTTCAGAACTGAAATATAAACAATTGAAATCAGGAACTCAATGGGTGATTAATTAATTAAATACAGCATAAGGGAAGGTAAGAAAGACAGAAGAAATTATCCAAAAAAGATGAAAAATATCAAAGAGAGCATAAGAAACATAAGAGATATATTAAGGAGGTCTAAAATGAAACTTATAGGTTTATTCATCTGTGTATGTGAGATTGTTCCAGAAGTAATAATGGTGGAGAATTTCCAAAAAAAATTAAAAGACATTAATCTACAGACAAAATATTCAATGAATTCCATGTATACATGTACACGAATCAGCAAAAACTTAAAGGAAATCTAACAAAAACAGAAATTAATAAATGCTACCAAAAGGAAAAATCAATTATGTCCAAATAAGCAGAATGCAGAATGAGTGGGGAAGTCTCACCAGAAACAGTGAAATAATATTTTCAATAAATTGAAAAAAATACTGGCCAAACTAAGATTTCTAATTTTTTTTTTTTTTTTGGTACAGACAGGTTCTCACTATGTTACCCAGACTGATCCTGAACTCCTGGGCTCAAGGGATCCTCCCACCTCAGCCTCCCAAAGCACTGGGATTACAGGGGTGAGCCACGGCCCACAGCCAAGACGTCTAAGAAGAGTATTTCATGAACAAGGCAACATAAAGTCATCGGCTGTCAACAAAAAGAGATTGTCCCAAGTAAACCTCTAAAAGAAACTACCAGAAAAAAAGACAAAGAAAGGTAAATATGTGGGAGGAATGGAATGAATGATGACTAAAATAATAAGAGAAATGGCCTCGGGGGATAATTGTACCCAAGTCAGGAGACAGTAAACGGACTTTAAATGTTCTAAGCTCCCTTGTCAGTCTGGCAGCTCAGGTGAAAAGACACTGTTATCAGTTTTTGATAAATTAAGGATGTGTGTTGTAATGTAGAGGTTCTACCAAAAGATCAGCAGTATTTATAACCCCCAAACTTGTACAGGAAAAAATTAAATGATAAATACTGCAAAAGAAAGAAAAAAAAAGGAAAAAGGCCAGAGATTGGACAAGAAGAAAACATTTTTAAAAATTAGAAATTTAAACTCAAATATACCAGCATTTCTGTCAACTTTCTAAGGAGCAAATGGTCAAGATACAAGACAAACGTATCAAACTGGGCAGAAAAATTATACACTGCTTACAGAGGCACACGTGAACTGTCTTCAAACAGGCAGGTCGAGAGTAAAAGCATGAAGAAAGCCATAGCACGCAAAAGATAACCATTAGGAAAGAGGTAGAAATCCACCTGGAGCCCAGAACATCAGCTTCCCGACGGCTGGGGAGCGGCAGGGCCACTACTGAACTCACCTCAAAGTTCAAGGACACAAGGATGGTCTACCGCCACGGCACAGCGAACAGAAAACAGCCCTCCTGCACCCATGGTATGGCTAACCAGGGCCCACAGGAGTCTCCCTCTGGGAAAGAGGCACAGGCATGAAGACACGGCTCCCATGAAGCACAGGGTCAGAGGCAAGCCCTCAAGCTCAGGATGAAGCAGGCATGCAGAAATCCCACAAGCGGCCCCTTGGTGCACGTGAGAAAACCACTGCAGGAAGGCTTAAGCTCGACTCAGCTCATGCCTGCAGTGACTCAACACCCCCTCCCCCCCACCCCCTCCCCCAAGGGCCTAATGGAAGAAGAGTTGACACTGTTTTCAGGCATAAGTATGCCTTCCTCAGTCTCTCCTGTCCTATTCCACCCCTTAGCCATCAGCCCATAATCCCCCCACTCACCCACCCCAGTCCTAGGCAAGTACTAATCTATTTATCTCTGTAGGCCATATGTGTTTTTTGAATGGTGTACTGGACTGAAGAGTGTCGTGTCAAAATTCACATCCACTCACAACCTGTGACTGTGACCTTACTTGAAAACAGGATCTTGGCAGAGGAAATCACGTATGATGAGGCTGTACTAAATGGGAAGGGTCCTGAATCCAACGTGACTAGTGTCCCTATAGAGAACGGGAACCCTGGGCACAGAGATGCACAGAGAGAAGGCAATGTGACAACTGAGGCAGGGATTAGAGTTATGCTGCCAAAGCCAAGGAATACCAAGGACTGTCGGCAACACCAGAACCAGGAGAGAGGCATGGAGTGGATTCTCCCTCCAACCCCCCAGGAAGGAACCCACTCGGCTGGAACCTGCATGATAGACTCTGGCCTCCTGAAGTGTAAGAGAACAAATTTCTGTTGTGTTAAGCTATAGTTAATGATCATTTGTTATGGTAGTCCTAGCAAACTAACACAAATTCCATAAAACTGGAAATAAACTATCTACAGAAATCTAACAGATAAAGAAATAGTGGCATTTTCTTAGAAAATGTATCATACAGGAGTTCCATGAAATAGCACAAATCTCACAAATGCCATGCTGAAAAAAGAAGCCAGGCACAAAAGAACAAATACTATACGATCCCATTAATACAGTTTTAAAAAACAAACAAAAGTAATAATGCTGCTTAGGTATGCGTAATTCAAAGGAAGAATGATATGAAAACTGAAGGTTCTGAGAAGTCAGTCAGATAGGAGACAGCTCTAGGGAAGATGGAGAGGGAATCAGAATCATTGAGAAGGAGAAGAAAATGAGGCTGGTGTAAAAAGAGCTGGCTGTTTTGTAAATACTTCTAGACCCAGTTGATGTTTACATTGATTTTTGCTTTATAATAATACATTCAATTATTCACCTGTGTTCTATGTATGTTTCTGTATAGTTCACAATTTAAACAAAAGAAAAAAGGGAAGAAGGAAGGAAATAAAGCCACCGGTTACAACGCCAGTCGCTTCCTGAGATTTGGTTAGAACTAAGGAAGTTATGTCCCCCAAAGCCAACAGTTCCAAGGGCAGCCACTTGATTCTCAACCTCCTCACTGTGGCAGAGGTGCCGGTTCCTCTGGGAGCCTGGCTGAGTGGTACAGCAGTGGGAGTCACCACCGAAGTTCACTCTGGGTACCCTTCCTTCCTCCATCCTTCCAAAGATTTTGCAATCACTGTATCACTTCCTATTTGTAATATCTAGAGTAATTTTTCTTAACAGCACATACACACTGACAAATACAGTTCATCTAGAAAGGTTCAAGAAAAAAACAAAGTGGTATTTCCAACATAAAGTATTAACAGTGACAAAGCAGAGGTCTAGACATTGAACTTTAGAGGGATACTATCCGTCATTCCTAACAGATGTCTTAGCACAAGCATAAAAACTAAATCTTTATTTAACACTTTATGGAGTTAATTTTTTAACATTTATAAAACAAAAAAGGGTGGAGAAGGAAGGGTAAAGTACAGAGGCATGGAGAGGAATAAATAACAGTTGTTGTTACCTGGAGTCTTGTATTCATTTCCAAGAAATAAAAATTCTTCTTAGAGTCCACAAGGAACTCCACGGTCCCAGCAGAGGAATATTTTACTGCTCTGGCAAGAGCTACAGCTTGTTCTCCCATCGCTCTTCGAGTCTCCGCATCCAAAAAAATGCTACATATACAAAAAAAGTGTTTGTCTACATTTTGGACAAAAATCAAGTTATCTTTTGTGTGCATTACATAAACATTTTCTTAAAGTTTACTCAGATATAGATCATCTATACCAATTTAAGAATTCAAAATATTGTGCTTTATATATGTTTTATGATATATGTTGACTATATTATTAAGCATAACATGCTTAAATAAGTCAACTTTAGATTTGTATAAAACATTTGAACTTTTCACATTACTCTGCAACTTCAATCCATTCACAAAATATATAACTACTCTTCAACTTTTAATATTTAACATATATATTCAGAATTGCTTTGAGCCAAAAACTGGGAGAAAAATAACTTCTTAGTATCTAACATACACAATCAATCCTCATTGCTCATGTAGTCCATATTTACAAATTTGCCTACTTGCTGAAATTTATTTGTAACCCCAAAATCAATACTTAAGGCGCTTTCGTGGTCCTTTGTGAACAAGTGCAGAGAGGTGAAAAATTTGAGACTCCAGCATGCTAAGGCTGAACAAGGTGATGCTCTCCCTTCTTGTTTCAATGCTCATACTATGACAAGCATCCTTTTCAAGGTCTGTTTAGTGTCACTTTTTTTGCATTTGTGTGTGTGTGTGTGTCATTTCATGGTGTGAAATGGCCCACCAAGCATTGTCCTTAGGTGCTGTCTGGGGTTCCCATGTGCAAGAAGGCCATGAAGTACTGTCTGGAGAAAATGTGTGTGGGATAAGCTTTACTCAGGCATGTGTTATAGTCTTGTTGGCCAGGATTGTGAGTTCACTGTTAATGAATCAACCACAGATATTAAACGAGAAATACACATAAAACAAAATTATGTATTAATCCACTGAGGAAAATGTTATAAGCAAAGGCTCGCAGGAACCTAACCCTGTATTTCCCCTAGGGGAAATTATTCAGTGTTCACTAATTCAGTAATCAAGGTGACTTTAGAGAACATAACTGCCACAAATAACAAGAATCAGCAATACATCCATTAAATCCTGCACGTTTGGCTTCAAGATACCAAACCCACCTTCAAGCAGGCAAGTTAAGCTAAAATGACTTCAATAAGCCCTGAAAAAAATATCATCAAACCACTTTGCATTTTCACAGATTTTGCTTCTATGAAAGAAAGGCTCTGAGAAACAAAACATTAACTACTTTTCTACTTGTGGATTAAAATTATTCTCAAATGGGCAGGATTGAGATGACATGCTATAAAAGCTTTATTATGGAATAGTATAAAAAACTTGCATGAAGCTGCCTCCAATATATAGCAATTATTAATACATAGCCACTCTGGCTTTATCTATGCTACTTGCCCACTTCTCTACCAGGCCCACCCTTTATTGTTTTTAAAGTAAATCCCAAATTAGGTATCATTTCACTTGTAAAAACATACATATCTGTTTCTATGAGATAAAGTACCCTTTTGTAACACAACTACACAAAAAACAAGAACTCCTTAAAAGCATTTAATATCCACTTGGTATTCAAATTTCTCTATCTCATAAATATCTTTACACAGCTGATTTCTTTGAATCAGGATCCAAATAAGGTCCAAAACTGCATTTGATTGGCTTTTGCATCTTAAGACTCTTTTAATCTGTAATGCCCCTTCCCCATTTTCTGGCCAAGGATCTGGTCATTTTACTGTCTTATTTCTCACATTCTTGGTTCAACTGCATGCAACCCCACGGTGTCTTTTAACATTCATATTACATTTCTATTTCATATAGATTGCTAGTTAGACTCAGAGCCTTGAATATATTCAAGTTGGATTGGGGTGGGGAAGGGGGAAGAGTTCACAGGTGGGAAGTGTACTTCCTACTGTCTCCCTTTTGGTGAAGTTAGAATAAATCAATGGGTTCAAGTGTTATGAATTATCTATAATATAGTTTGCATTAACCTAATGTATAGACATACATGACATTTCAACAATAACTGGCTGACAAAATTAATGCAACTAAAAAAAAAACCCAACTAACAATTAATAGCATAACATCTGGAGAATCTCAGTGCAGCTCTGTGAAACTATCTTTCTCCTATTTGATCTTGCCCTTGCCCTTTTCAAAAGCCCTGCTAGATATCCAGAGATATGAGTGACCCTAGCTAGCATTGCCCTCAAAGCACATTAGTAGATTCTTTTTTTTATTTTTATTTTTGGGAGGGTGGGGGAGAACAGGGTCTTGCTCTGTCACCCAGGCTGGAATCTGGTGGCATGATGTCAGCTCACTGCAACCTCAACCTCTGGGGTTAAGCAATCCTCCCACTTCAGCCTCCCAAGTAGCTGGAACTATAGGCATATGCCACCACAGTCAGCTGATTTTTTACTTTTTTGTGAAGATGAGGTCCCACTATGTTGTCCAGGCTGGTCTCAAACTCTTAGGCTCAAGCAATCCTCCCACCTCAGCCTCCCAAAGTGCTAAGATTACAGGTGTGAGCCACCATGCCCAGCCGATTCTTACTCCAGGAACTGAAAACTACACATTCCATTTATTTTAACATTTCACAGTGTACAAATACATATCAGGTCAGTATTAATGATGAGTTCTAGCTTTTTCATTTTGATTCCTACTGCTGTATATTTTCCTTTTTTTCTCTAAATAAGTAGATAAGGTATTCATTATGAAAAGTTTATATTTCTAGACAAAGAGAAAAAACAAACACATTTTATGATTCAAGGTTCCCAGTCTGGGAAAGATTTCTATCCCAGGTAAGACTTGAGTAGGTTTTTACTAAAAACAGAGTGTTAATTGAATTGGAATTGATAATCAGTCAAGGAAACAGAAAATTGCAAGACATGTGTGTTGAAGACTCTTACTGTTCCGCAGGTATCCTTTTTCCCCTTCCTCCATACTACAGTACTACAGTACTAGTTCTAGCTCAGCACATGGTTTCTTAAGAAAAAGATATTAACAAGTCTCCCTAGCTAAGTGTCTAACTTCAGATCAACACCAAGTAATTAGCTTCAGCACCTTCAAGGATCTTCCTAAAGACACAGGAAGAGGATTCCCTTTGGCTTTTCTTCTTCCTCTCTTCTTACATCCTGTTCCTGGGCCTTGAGAACTAGATGGCCACATCTTATGTAAGCTACACAGTTCTTCACAGCATACTGGCTGGTGTGTAAGCACGAGCATCCCATGAGAACAGGAAGCGGAAGCTGGCAGTTTCCCAAGGCCTGGGCTGGAAACTGGCACAGCATCACTTGTAAGTAGTCTACGGGTCAAGCATTCACAGAGCACAGAATCAAGAAAAGGGAACAATGATCCTTCCCCTCACTGCTCAAAGAGAAAAATGGCAAAGGATTTGGGGTCCATGTTTTAAAACTAATAACACCATGCCATATTTTTAAAAACCAATGTAACTAAAATAGAGTTGAATTTTTACCATTACTCCGGGATTAAAAATATACTCACATTCTCACTTACTATTTTCAGAAACTATATAGGCATTATATCAAGATATGCTAGCTCTGCTGATTAAAGCTACAATAAGCTATACTTCTTACTGTCTGGTAATTAAAAATTACTAGGAACACTCACCTGAGGATTTTTAAGAACAAAGAGAATACCAGAGTATATACAAATAGCAACCTAGCATCAAATGAGAAATGAGGCCCCATACACCAAACTCATGAAAGATGCTCTGGAGAAGTACCCAAAGTGGCTCTGATAATTCAAGGAATTTCCAAGAACCACACTCCAGAAGCCTTTCATGGTAGGATAAATTCAGGACCAACTTTATGAACCCTTCACCAACATGAAAGTCTAGAAGGCATATATCTCAGAAATCCCGTGAAGTACCATCAGGTTCCATACTTCCTAGAAGCCTGCAGAAGTCACAGTTGGCTGTCTACCCAACTTTCTCCTCTAATAAAAACCCACTTCTTTTTCAAGTATTCTCTCCCTTTTACACATTAAAGCACTGAGGAAATCAAGTAACAAATTCTTAATTACAAAAATATGCAGTAATAGAGTCTACATGAACATTAGTGCAATTGTAGCCGATAAAGCAAACAAATAAAAAAAGAAATGTGGCTGGGTGCAGTGGCCCACACCTATAATCCCAGCACTTCGGGAGGCTGAGGTGGGCTAATCTTTTGATGCCAGGAGTTTAAGGCCAGCCTGAGCAACATGGCAAAACCCCATCTCTACAAAATACAAAAATTAGCTGGGCATGGTGGCACTCACCTGTAGTCCCGGCTACGTGGGAGGCTGAGTTGGGAGGATCACTTGAGCCTGGGAGGTGGAGGCTGCAGTGAGCCGTGATTGCACCACTGCACTCCAGCCTGGGCAACAGAGTGAGGCCCTGTCTCTGAATGCATGAGTCAGTGAATGATGAATGAATGAATGAAATGCATAAAAGCAGCCGCTTTATAAATGTTTCTTAGGAGACTTACCTTGGTGCTTCCTCCACCACCTTCTGATTTCTTCTCTGAATTGAGCACTCTCTTTCATTAAGCCATAAAGCATTCCCATGTTTATCACCTAGAACCTGAAAGAGCAATACCATTTGAAAAACCATATAACCACACCCACAAAGTAGATGATGGTTAATATTTTCCCCATGCAACATCTCTTGGTTTTTAATACTCAAACCTCATAGTATATACATACCTCTCAAAACATTCTTTTGATTCATGTTAACAAAGGAAAACTATATTTATTACTCCAAAGCTCAATAAAACATTTTTATCAAAAAGATTTGAGGAAAAAGTGTTCATATCACCTTTCAAATACAATGAGTAAAACATCAGAATCAGTTGTACAAATTTTGTGAAGGATGCTGAGTGTTAGTGAAGGGGATAAACACTGGATGTCAATGTTGCTGAGGAGTGCCACCGCAGCTTTATTACAAACATCTGCTTGATGTTAACATTATTAAATGTCTGTTGACTGGGAAATGACATTGTATGCATTTCCACCCAATATGTAATCTGTTATTTATCTATGGATGTCTGTACTGTGGTTTATTTTTGTTCTAGGAAACTGCTAAAGGTCTGGAGTTAATATACAAACATAATAGTTTTTCCCATTTGCAATACTCATTGAACATCTCTAACCAGAAAATCTGAAATCCAAAATGCTCCAAAAGCTGAAATTTTTTGACATGACGCTCAAAGGAAACGGTCGCTGGAGCATTTCGAATTTTCAGATTAGGGATACCCAACCAGCAGGTATAAATGCAAATATTCTAAAACCCAAAAAAATCTGAAATCTGAAACACTTCTGGTCCCAAGCATTTCAGTTAAGAGATACATTCAACCTGTAATGGAAAATAAGCTGAGATTGCCAGATAAAATACAAGATATCCAGCTACACTTAAATTTCAGATAAACAATGAATAATTTTTTTTCTAGCTATGTCCCAAGTACTACATGGAACAGTGATTTTAAAAAATCATTGTTAATCTGAAATTCAAATTTAACATGTATCTTTTTCAGCTAAATCTGGAAACTCAAAAGCAGCTCTTCATTAAAGTTTTTGCCTAGAACATCTGATTTTCAGAAACAGACCAATCTATTTTCAGATTTAAGGTGTTGATGTATATTTCTGAATATACATATTAGGTTTACAGAGGTAAGATCTGTTTTAGAAGCCAAAAGACCAGGCACTAATTTTAGTTCCAAACAGCTATGCAACTTCTCTGGACAAGTCATTCTGTTTCTTCGTGCATTATAAATAGCAGATAATATCAATCTTAATATTTGATATGGCTTCTGAAAAAAATCAAACAAAGATCATGGTTATAATTGGTAAAACGTAAAATAAATAGTTAATATATGACTGTAAAGTTGATTTTTAGGAACAAACCCTTTCTGAAACTCAAGAATGATTCCAAACAATGAAGGAAAACATAATAGCAATAAAATGCCAATAAGTTGGAATTTTCTAAGACTCAAAGGTGGCTGCATGAAGTAAATCTAAAAATATTTGAAATCATTAAAATAACTCTCAACCTCTTTTTAAATTCTAGTTGACAAGAAAGTAAAAGTAGACAGTCTCCAAGAAATAAAGCCAAAATAACCAAGAATTCTCAGAAATATTTCCAACTATAAAATATCAGATTCATATACAGAATCAAGAGTTTGTTCTTCTCTAAATTCTATATAGTCTCCCAGTTCATTTTTTAAAAATTCTGTGCACTTACTAGGCATTCAACAAAAATGATTTGCTGATTATTTATTCCATTAAATAAATGAGGAAGTCATGTAATCAGAAAACATTATAAATAAATACTGCTTTTAAGGGAAGTTAATCCTTAAATGCATCATGAGTTTTTTAAAAATTTTATAGGTTTACACGTACTGAATGTAGAAAAATCTCTAAGCTATACTGCTTCCTGAAAAGGGTTTATTATAATAGACAATGTCACATAATGCAAGCCTGTTGGTATCCCTAGACCCAACCCAGGAAATGCCAGTAGTGCCCTGGTTGAGAAATACTGGTTTATGCCACAAAGAGAGGTGCCACTCACACTACCAGTGCAGTTTCATTGTGGAAAGGACATAGTATATAATGGCTCATGTGAAAAATAATAGGTGACATACACACATATACTTCTTAGACTATGTATGGAGGAATAGCCAAGAAACAGTAACGGTGCCTGCATTTAGGGACAGAAACTAGAGGACTTAGAGTAGAGTAAAAGGGATGCTTACTTTTTATTAATTACCCTTTATCATGTGCAGAAATTACTTAATATAAATAAATAAGTGAAAACTAAAGAAAAGTAAACTAAAAACCCTTCTAAGTATAGATGAGATATGAGAACATCTGTGTGGCCTATTAACTGGGAGGCATTTTCACTTATGTTTAAAAATATCACCCAGGCTGTATGCCATGGCTAAATAAAATAAACTAAAAAGCTGATCTAGGTATGTAATTATTTAACACAAAATAACAAACATTTATTGAGTATTAGTAATGTGAAAGACAATGGTCTGGTTGCTGGGGACAGCAAATGAGTAAGACCTACTCTCTACCCTTAAGGACCTCATGGCCTGTTACGAAATGCAACTAGTTAAAGATAGAACAGCCTACCTAAGTGGTCTTCCAGTAGTGTGAACAAGTGCTAGATGGGGAATACAGTGAAGGACAAAATTAATTCTGCCCCTAGGATCTTACAAGAAGGACAATCTAAATACCTCCCTTAAATTACAGATTTAAATAGCCAACTGTCTACTCAACATCTACACTTAGATATCTAATGGGCATTCCAACCTTGATTTGTCCAACTTTATAACCTGATTTCCTCCCTCAAAAACAAGCACATCTCACAGTCTTTCCTATCTCAGTAAAAGCCCGTTCCATTCTTCTCATTTCTTAGGCCAAAACCCTAAAATCACCTTATTTTTTTTTCTTGTACATAACATCCATCTATTAGAAAATCTGGTCTACCTTCACAAAATATCCAGAATTCTAGCCTGGGAGAGAGAGTAAAATTCTGTCAGAAAGAAGGAGGGAGGGAGGGAGGGAGGGAGGGAGGGACGGACGGACAGAGGGAAGAAAGAAAATTCAACATTGTTAAGATGTCAATTCTCCCCAGAATAATCTCTAGATTCAATACGACCCAAATACAAATCTCCCATCAGATGGGGTGTGTGGGAGTGGAGGTGGAGGTGGAAGTGGGTGGGTGTAGGCGTAGGTGTCCGTAGGGGGAACAGGTTGACAGGTGAAGTCTAAACTTTACACGGAAATTCAAAGAACCTAAAGAGAATGAAAACTATCTGCAGAAAAACAATACATTTAGATCACTTACAGAATCAGGTTTCTAGATTTATTATAAAAGCAAAATAGTTAAGACAATGACTAAGTCTCACTTAATTTGCAACAAAAGGTCACTGCAATAAATGATGCTGGAAAAAGTGGATATCAGAATTTTAAAAATTACTCTGACCCTGCCTCATATCAAACAAACAAAATAATAATAAGTAAAGGAGAGTAACAGACTTAAATATCATACCTAAAACAAAAAAACTCCTAACTAGGGTACACAAAGTAGACTTAAACTTGACTTCACTATAATTCAGAACTTCTGTTCTTTGAAAGACATTATTATCAAAGTGAACAGGCAAGCCGCATGAAGGGAGAAGGATACACTATACATACATCTGACAAAGGACTCATAAACAAAATTGATACAGAACTCGGACACTCCAGTAATTTTTAAAAATCTAATTTGAAAAAGGAAGGCAAGGATGAAAGTTTGAGAAGTCACTTCACAAAATAAGCCATTCAAATGGTCAATAAACTTATAAACAGATGCTTAACATCATTACTCATCCAGGAAATGCAAATTAAACATACCATCGTAAGTCCACTAATATGGTTAAATGTTTTCAAAAATTGAAAATATCACACGTTGGCAGGGGTGGCATCAATGGAAACTCTCATGTATTTCTGGTGGGAGTATACATTAGCACAACCAGAGTACCCACTAAAACTAAAAATAACCTTACTATGTAATCCAACAATACCTCTCCTCAGTCTATCCTAGAGATGTATATATGTTCATAAAAAGACACAGCAATTTATTTCCAATATAAAGAAACTAAAAACCCAAAGATCCATCAACAACAAAATGGATAAACTGCAGGTGAGTCAAATAATGGGAGATCACAGAGCAATTCTTAGAAGCAAAGGACAACAGAGCCTCAGGGAAGAATCTCAAAGATACGACGATGTGTGAAAAAGAAGACGTGACAGAGTACATCACTGGATTTCATTTATGCAATTTAAGAACTAATCTCTGACATCAGATAGGAACAGCAGTTACTTTTGGCGGCCACAGGTAGGGACTGACTAGGAAGAGGTGTGATGGGACATTCTCTATCTAGACCTGGATGGTTGTTACACAATTAGATGTGTGTGTATAGAAATTGTCTTGAATTGCACACTTAAGATTTATGGATTTCACTGTGTATATATATATATATGATATACAGATATCACATATATATGATATACAGATATCACATATGATATAGATACCATATATGATATAAAGATACCATATATATGATATACAGATACCATATATATACGATATACAGATACCATATATATATAATATACAGATACCATATATATGATATACAGATACCGTATATATGATATACAGATATCATATATATGATATCTCAATTTAGAAAATCTTTTTAAAAAGGCAAAAAACAAAGCCTGCTAGCCTCAGAAAGAAACTGTGTTCAATGTTGTAAAACATCCAACTGATTACATAAGTTTGGATATTTTTTCTCACTTTAGAAAATTTGAGGATCTAAATGATGATTTTCCACCCATAAATAATATCTATGAAAGTGACCATTAAACTTAAGGAATAAACTGACAGAATCTAGGACTTTTTATATCATGCCCCTGTCAGAAAATATAAGGTCAGCAAATAACCTTTTATCTGGTTCTCTCTCCACACCAAATTAAGATTTAAAAAAAATACTTAAAATTCATTCTTTCTAATTTGACATTTGTTTTTATCAATTTTAGCTATTATATATCAATTCACAGTCATAATGTATAAAATTAGCATGAAGGCATTTTAAATAGGCAAATGAAAACTTCAACAGACTTGTCTTCTTCCCCGTTTTATTTTAGAAAACCCATTTTGTTTTGCCAAAATCTATGCCCCTACGTAACCACTTTAAGGATGAATATCTTAAACTGAATAGAAGAAATGATTTACAGATCTCTACACAACAAGCTCCTAGCAGAACACCTGTCACAGCAAGCTACACGGACATTTGGTAAACTGAAGTAGCACAGAAGTCCAGGTCAGGCACTTTTCTTTTTTAAAAAATGCCCTATAATGGTCCAGTCTTGGAAGGAGATTAGCCTGGTCGGCTATCTTGGGAATGCTTTTTTTGGAGGTAGATTTTTGTATCATTCCCAATCCCAACCAACATCCTAGCACTTTAACGGAAAGTACAACAGATTCTAAAGGCACAACTCACAATCATTCTAAATGGAAGAAAAGATAATTCCAATAGGATTAAATGATATTATTTTAAAATAATAATGAAAAAGCATCTTAAATGTACCAACCTGGATTTCTATATGACGAGGATTATCAATAAATTTTTCTATTAGTAGTCTATCATCGCCAAAACTAGAAGCAGCTTCTTGAGATGACAATCTAAAACCATCCCTGTGAAAAAAAGAAGGAAGGAGGAGGAGGGGGGGAGGGGGAGGGGGAGGGGAAGGGGAAGAAGGAGAAGAAGAGTCAGACTAACAAAACAAATAGAGCTATCATTATAAAAGAAAACACAATCGATTAAATATTTATTTTGGCTTATTCTGAAAAAAGCAAAAACCTTTACTCAATATACAAATAACTAAGTTAATTTTGGTTGACCTGCGACTTTTCCACTCACTAACTCTGTGACCATGGATGAGTTATTTAACTTCTCAGATCCTAGATTTTCCATTGAAACAGGAATGCCGATACTTTACCAACTGCTAAGTATCATTTTTTTTTTTTTTTTTGAGACAGAGTCTCACTCTGTCGCCCAGGCTGGAGTGCAGTGGCGGGATCTCAGCTCACTGCAACCTCTGCCTGCCGGGTTTCAAGTGAATCTTCCACCTCAGCCTCCCGAGTAGCTGGGAATACAGGTGTGTGCCACCACGCCCGGCTAATTTTTATATTTTTGGTAGAGACAGGGTTTCAACATGTTGGCCAGGATGGTCTTGAACTCCTGACCTCAGGTGATCCACCTGCCTCAGCCTCCCAAAGTGCTGGGATTACAGGTGTGAGCCACAGTGCCCAGCCTAAATATGATATTTTAATAAACCATACAGAGCAAGTAAAATTAATTCCATTTCTTCAACCATAATATACCTTAATTCCACTAGCAAAAATATAAAAAAAACATCTGTTTGATTCAGAAGTCAGAAGATGCAAAGAAAAATGTAAAGCGTCTAGTCACCTGCATGACTGGAGTGGAACTACAGCAAATACACTCATTGAGACTGAACATCCAACAGGAAGATTCTTAAGAACACTGCTTAATATTTTAAATCCACATCTTGAAATGCAGTTGCCTCCCACATACACCCACACAGATCATTACAATTTTATCTTCTATAAAATTGATCAAAAGTAGTAATTATAAAAGTATAGTTTTTTAAAATAAAAATATGGACCTAATTATTGCTTTATATATTTTGTTTACAAACTAATTTAAATCATTACTATTAAAATATGCCTATTATTCAAATATTTAGGGCTCATTTGACCAATCTTTTCAAAACGCAAACTTGGATGGGCACAGTGGCTTCCCTGAGGTCAGAAGTTCGAGACCAGCCTGGCCAACATGATGAAATCCCATCAGTACTAAAAATACAAAAATTAGCTGGTTGTGGTGGCCCATGCCTGTAGTCCCAGCTACTCAGGAGACTGAAGCAGGAGAACCGCTTGAACCTGGGAAGCAGAGGCTACGGTGGGCAGAAATTATGTCACTGCACTCCAGCCTGGGTGAGAGTGAGACTCCATCTCAAAAAAAAAAGAAAAGAAAAAACAATAAAAAAAAAAACCCAAACTTGCTTGCCTAAAAGTAATTGAGCATATATTGCCTTCTATCCATTGATATAATCAGCATATAAAATTTAATTCCTTTACATTTAATAAAGTTTCTTAATCTGAAGATTAAATACCTGTATTTAATGTACAACATTAAAGCCAATTCTTCCGATCCTTTAAGAGGCAAATGGTCCATCTACTAATATTACAAATAACTATCCAATTTGCTTATTTTTGTGCTTTAATTCCTCTTATATTTAATAAAGTTTCTTAATCTGAAGACTAAATGTCTGTATTTAATGTACAATACTGAAACCAAATTCTTCCAGTCCTTTAAGTTGCAAATGGTCCATCTAGTAATATAAAAAACAACTATCTGATTTGCTTGTTTTGTGTTTTCTTTAATGATGTCAGCCCTATTGCTCTATTTGTTTTGTTAGTCTGACCGTTCTTCCTTTTTTTTTTTTTAAAGGATGGTTTTTCATCTCAAAAGCTGCTTCTAGTTTTGGCGATGACAGACTACTAACAGAAAAATTTAATGATAATCCTTGCCATATAGTGATCCAGGTTGGTACACTTAAGATGCATTTTAATTATTACAACTTTAAAATAATATCACTTAATCCTACAGTCCACCAGTAATATTGGAAACAACTAATTTGTGGCCAAGTGCGGTGGCTCACACCTGTAATCCAAGCACTTTGGGAGGCTGAGGCGGGTGGACTGCCTGAGCTCAGGAGTTAGAGACCAGCCTGGGCAACACGGTGAAACCCCGTCTCTACTAAAATACAAAAAATTAGCCAGGCGTGGCAGTGTGCGCCTGTAGTCCCAGCTACTTGGGAGGCTGAGGCAGGAGAATCGCTTGAACCCAAAAGGCAGAGGTTGCAGTGAGCCGAGATCACACCACTGCACTCCAGCCTGGGCAACAGAGCGAGACTCCATCTCAAAAAAAAACAAACACACACACACACACACACAACTAATTTGCTTGTTTTTGTACAACACTGCAGGTAAAACTGACTAGAAGACAAATTTCAAAACATTGCAAAAAACTCATTTCTCAGAGGTATCAGAGAAAAGGTATTAGGTTTTCTCAGTCCTCCATTACATTGTTGATTTAGGGGAATAAAGTCCTCCATTACATTGCTGATTTAGGGGAATCTTAGGAGGCTGCAAACTTCAAAGAAACTGGAAGCAAAATGAATTAGTTTTCAATACCATATAATCAACTTTTTATTAGATTGGATATAATAACAGAAAGAAAAAATACAGCACTTTACAGTTTGCCTCCACTATAATGATTGAGAGCTTTCATTTTGCATTTAAACCCAGAACACCACAAGTAAAAAGTCAAAGTCACCAAAATAAAATAAGCAGCAAGTTTGAAAGCATCGCCAACAACCTATTTTAGAACTCACGGGAAACTCTATTATTAATATCATTGGTGACATTCAATTATACATTCATTCAATAAGTATTTACTGAACTTTGTGCCTGGATATATTTTAGATGCTAGGAATACAAAAATAAAACAGAAATTGCACTCACAATGCCAAAAGTCTTAGTGGGGATATTCAAAAATATAGACACAATCAGTTTCCCAGTCATGCCATACACTTCATTTAAACTTGAATAGGGAAAAGAAAGCCAGAGATTACTATGAAAATATCTAACCTTCAACAATCTTCATAATTCTCACCCAAATTTACTATATAATAATTAAAGGTTGGGCGCAGTGGTGCACGCCTGTAATCCCAGCACTTTGGGAGGCCAAGGCAGGCAGATCATGAGGTCAAGAGATCGAGACCATCCTGGCCAACATGGTGAAACCCCATCTCTACTAAAAATACAAAAATTAGCTGGGTGTGGTGGCGTGCACCTGTAGTCCCACCTACTCAGGAGGCTGAGGCAGGAGAATCACTTGAACCCAGGAGGCGGATATTGCAGTGAGCCAAGATCGTGCTACTTCACTCCAGCCTGGGCGACAGAGAGAGACTCTGTCTCAAAAAAAAAAAATTACATTTTTTAAAAAAATCTTTCAGATGTCCTACAGATTCCAAGACAAGTCATAGATGCTACTTCCCCCCAAAAAACATAGGAAACATGTTACAAGAAAAAGACACCCCTTAGGATAAAGGAATAAAGCAATTAAGCTACCAAATTTTCCTTTGTAACTGAAAAATGAAATCTTTGTGGATTATGTAAAAACCAATTACTTCCTCGAGAGGGAGAGAGGAAAAGAAGCGGTGGATAAGTTGTGGCATGGTGTTCACGGTTAGTGGCTCCAAAAGACAAGCATAGGCATGTTTGCAGTACTGTTCTTTCCCTTTTTAGGTAGTTTTGACTTTCCCAAATAAATAAGGGATATAGAGCAACTTTTTAAAATGAGGAGCTTGTACTATTAAATCTAATAGGCACGCCTGTGTTGATCTCAACAAGTTTTCTGAGATGGTTTATTTATCAAGCTGAAGAGAGTAATATTTTAAGTAGAAAATTATTCATGTATTTTTATTAATTTTATAAACATATTTTGAATCAATGTGCTATTTACTTGCCAAGAAAGGGCTAAATTATTTACAAAATGATGCCTAATATATGAATGGATATAGTGATTTCTCAAAATATTAAGCTGTAAATTAAAATTTATAAATCAACAGCAGCACAGCAAACCTCACTTCCAAGAAACTATAAAGAGTAATCCGCACCATAAAAGAGTAAGTTACTAACAGTAGCCCTGGAGAAATGACTGATAAGAAACCTGAGATCCTAAGATGAATAATGAAAAATAAGTGCTAAGCGTTCAGTAAAACTGCTATGTAAGTACTGTGCAAAACAGAAAAACAATGAGAAAAAAATTGAAGTCCACAAAATACACATCTCTTGCAAAACCATTAAGTTGTATTCGACTTCTTTATGATACCATTCTTTCCCACAAAACGGGCTGTGGCAGATTGTCTTTTCCAAAGATGGCCACAACAGTATCTCCCATTCCACGTGCTCTTCTAAGAATCTTGCCCACTCTCTCATGAAGAAGTGACGACTCAGTCCCCTCCCCTTGAATTTGAGCAGAAGCTGTGTTCACTGGAGGGAAACCTGTGTAACTTCTGAGATTGGGCCATAAAAAGTATTCTAAATTATAATAAGAGTGCATTCCATATAAAGGACACAGTAATTTCAAACTCAAGGAAAAAGAATATATTTCACACTCTAAAATTATCAAAGTAATTCACTACTTTTATGCACTAGCAAAGGAAAGCAACTACATATTGAGGTAATACATTAAGTCTCAATGAAATTATAACTGCTTTTAAATATAGTTGATTTAAATCTTTAGATGACATTTAGAATTATATAGCCAAATGTTAGTAATTTATGCCCAGAAAATAGAATCCTGACTGTAATTTTTTAAAATATACGGTAAAAACAAAAAGAAAATCCTTTGTTTATGTTTAAAACAGTAAAACCCTTTCTATAATAAGACAATCATCATCAAAATATAAATAAGGAAGGTTTCCACATAATTTCAATCTTTTTCCCATTCAAAAGTGTAAAAATTAGATGGTTACTGTAATTACTCCATTATGCTTTTGGTATCTGTTTACCTGTCAGTTTAATAAAACTCTGGTAACTGCAATTTTCATCAAAAGTATATTTTGGACAGCCTCTCACCTGGTCTCTTCATCATCCCAAGCGATGCGCATGCCTTTCCCACCACCACCTGCTGAGGCCTTGATCATGACAGGGTAGCCTAACAGCAGGGAAGAATTAGACAGAAGTTCATACTTTGATCATTGGGATGTATGAACATGACAACTGACCACATGTTCAATAACGCAGAAAACAATAATTAATTTATTTAAAAGTTCCTTTCTTTAGAGTCAGGAAAATAACACCAGGAAAGTAACACCAGTGTAATGATGTATTTAAAAAATGAGAGTGTGACCATTTTAAAAGAAAAAAGGGTACTTGTACCAATAAACATAACACTTGCCCCAGTAATAAAAGCTAAGAAAACATACATAAATTAACAGTGGATTCCAAAAACAGAAGTACAGTATTAAGTAATCAAAGATATAAGAAACAACTTATAATAGCACCAGGAAACATCTCCAAAACTGAGGTTTGCATGCATAACAAATTCCCTTTTTTCAAAAATGGTGATTTTCAGGTACTTAAGGTATTTTCATCTGAAGAGTCACAGAGAACCCCTACAGCTTTTATTAGCAAGAAGTGACATGATGGTATTGGGGAAAATCCAAACATGGCTACGATGCTATGGGCTGGAGCAGAAGCTCCAGGGCTCACTGGTATCAATGGAGAAGCTATTCCACTGTTCCGTACATTAACAGGATGTTATGAAAATACAAAGTAAGGTCAAAACAAAGCACACTTCCAGCTAAAGTTTTAAACTCATAAAATTGTCATCAGTTACATGATTAAGTATTTAGCTATTATACAGTAAAGCTTCTGACAGCAAGAGTCATTTACAACGATTTATCAAGAAAAGTGTACAAGTCCCCTTCTTTAGATGTTTTCTAAAAACAAGGTAGAGATACTCCTATGTTTGGGACCATTTGTTTATGATCTTTTCTGAAGAAAAAAGAGCTCAGTGGGCCCTTACAGGATCCTTCCTGGCCTGTGATGCTCTACTGGCACTCAACTCAAGCTATAGGATCCTTAGAGGAAAAGGGAAGAGAAGGCCAAATGTCACAGACCTTTTGAACCCCAAACCACAAAACATCACTCTTTAACTTCAACTTAGTTAAAATGGCACCTGCTTCCTAAGCGTTTTATAATTAATTCAATTAAAATTTTTTTTCTGTTCATGATGTTTATATGGGCTGGTATTTTTGAAACAATGCTCAGTGCACTGAGAAGACAGATAAAGAACATGCTCTTACACTGGGAGCCTTCAAATCCAAGAAGAGAAAAGCAAAGGACCCAAATAGTTCTATCACTGGCAATTCAAAACAGAAAGGATCACAGGGAGGTAGAGAGAAAAATAATTAAGAAAAGTATATTATCAGAAGGGCCATTTAGGCTGGGCACAGTGGCTCATGTCTGTAATCCCAGCACTTTGGGAGGCTGAGGTGGGCGAATTACTAGGTCAGGAGATTAAGACCATCCTGGCCAACATGGTGAAACTCCGTCTCTACTAAAAATACAAAACTTAGCTGGGTGTGGTGGTGTGCGTCTGTAGTCCCAGCTACTCAGAGGCTGAGGCAAGAGAATCGCTTGAACCTGGGAGGCGGAGATTGCAGTGAGCCAAGATTACGCCACTGCACTCCAGCCTGGCGACAGAGCAAGACTCCGTTTCCAAAGAAGAAAAAAAAGAAAGGGCTATTTAAATGATGCTATGAAGAATGAGCAGGACTTGAACATTTCAGGCAGGAATAGTGGGGAAAACAGAGGTGGAGATTATAGGACAAGTTTAAGGAATGACTGAAACAATTCAGTTGAAGTACAGAGTTATCTGCAGGATGGTAGGGGAAAACACAATAGAAAACATAGATGGGGACAAAGCATAGAAGATTGTGCATGCTTTGATTCTTGATTCTGCAAGAGATTATGCACCAGTTTTAATCCTGCATGAGAATGGCAAGAATGGTATTTGTCTCATTCACAATAACAAGCATAAAATAATCAGAATGAAATCAGTAGAGAAGAATTAGCCGTTTTACTGGAGTGAAAAAGCGCAATCTAAAAATTTGAAACTGGTATACCTGCAAAACCCTGTTTACAACAACTTAATAGATCCTTACCCCCATCCTCTCAAAAAAATATTTTATCAATGCATCATCACAAACCATTTATCCATGTAACAAGAAGCCACAAGAGCTGAGAGAGAGCCCACATCTCCACTACATTCAGTTCCCTCTGACGATTAGGAAATTTGCAGTTTTTCTGGTTCCAGTACTAATCTCATTTTAGTCATTTACTAAGGACCCTGGACTATACAGTGATTTGTGAATTTCAAAATATGACATGGAAATCATTCTTGCTCACAAGGAACAAGCTGGAGAAACAAGATACATAAAACAATTTATCAACAAAAAATTATCAGATGCTCAGAAGAGGCGGGAAGTCATTAGAGAATAGGACAATATATAATAAGGCATTGTGGTCTCCCAGTGCTGCTGGCATCACAGCATTAGACCTGTGAATACATGTAACCCAGGAAGGCAAGATTCCCTGACCAAAATCTCACAAGCCAAACAGAAAAATGTTGGGAGGAAGGAAGAAACTGATGCAAGTTAGACTAGCTTTTTTGGTTTTGGTCTCGCTCTGTCACCCAGGCTAGAGTGCAGAGTGTGATCTTGGCTCACTGCAGCCTTGACCTCTTAGACTCAAGCAATCCTCCCACCTCAGCCTCCTCAGTAACTGGGACAACAGGTGCACCCCAACACACCCAGCTAATTTTCTTTTTTTTTTTTTTTAAAGATGGGGGTCTCATTATATTGCCCACATTGGTCTGGAACTCCTGGCCTTAAGCAATCCTCCCGCTTTGGCCTCCCAAAGTGCTGGGATTACAGGCATAAGCCACTGAACCTGGCTGATACTAACTCTTAATTTAACCATTGAGCTATATTCTGAAATAATGTAACAGTAAGGTTTTCTACTCAACTTCTTATGCCAAATCGATTTCAGGCAGTACATATGCTGTCACCACACCATGGAGAAACAATACTTAGAAATCTGAAGAGGAGGGAAAAGAATAATCCACACAGATAATGTTAAATAATATCCAACAGTTCAGTCCCTCATCCCTACTTTCTTGTGTCCCTGCCACTCTAATTAAGATAAGTAAACGGAAAGTGGAAGGAAAAAAATATTTAGTCAAAAGTTGGCATTCCTGGAAAAATCAGAAATGATCAAGTTGATGGTACTTGTTACCCCTCACCTCATCTGGACATGAAATTTCCACTAATGTTCTCTCACATTTTCTCATCCGCTGGAGCACTTACTTCTGTGCTTGGCTCTTGTCTATACTGTATTTGTTTAATTTTGTATTCTTCAGCTGACATATGTTTGAAACAGAATGATAAGCGTTGGCTCTGTGTCCCCACCCAAATCTCATCTTGAAATATAATAATCCCCATGTGCTGTGGGAGGGACCTGGCGGGAGGTAACTGAATCATGAGGGCGGTTTTCCCCACACTGTCCTCGTGATAGTGAGTGAGTTCTCATGAGATCTGATGGTTTCGTAAGTGTCTGGTATTTCCCCTGCTGGCACTCATTCTCTTCTTGCCTGGTGCCATGTTAAGACATGACTTTGCTCTTAATTCACCGTCCACCATGATCGTGAGGCCTCCCCAGCCATGTGGAACTGTGAGCCCATTAAACCTCTTTTTCTTTATACACTACCCAGTCTCAGGTATGTATTTATTAGCAGTGTGAGAATGGACTAATACACAGAGCATAACAAAATACAAATTCTACTCGTAAAAGGAGGTGAAAGTCCTAGTAGAAGAGACTGCTTTAAAAAAAAAAAAAAATCAGGCTCTAGTGCCCTTCCCAAGTTTTTCCTCACCTTCCAGGTCCTCTCATGGGATGCTTACTGCCACTACCTTACCTCACCCCAGACACAGAAGTGACTCCCCTACTGACACTGCACCTGCAACACAGAGACAGTCTCCACTCCTTATTCTCTTCTGCACAATAAAAGAGGCACTAATGCTTCCGAAAAGAAATCTACTAATACTATATGACAAAATATACGAAGAAAATACAGAAACTTAGGTTAGCAAAGTACTACAAAGTTTCCATTGCTACTTTTCTGGACTCAGTTTTCAAGGGCAGGTTTAAGTGCAGGACACGACATCTTCTCTGGGTCCCTCACCTCCCAGCTACCAGTGCGTCTTACTTTCTACCACAAAGCAAGCAGCCTTCTTTCTAACTCTACTATCAAATTTGTATTCATCAGTTTAAAAAATGTTTACTGAATATACACTATAAGCCTTATCTGGCTCTCTGCAGGCTACAAAGGCCAACGATTCAGAAAACTCCCTGCTGTCTAGCAGACAATGATATACAAACATACATGCCTCTAAATATATGTGTGAGTCGGGTGGAGTGGCTCACACCTCTAATCCCGGCTACTTGGGAGGCTGAGCTGGGGGGACAGCTTGGGCCCAGGAGGTCAAGGCTGCAGTATTTCTTTATGTATATACATATATTAATATAAATAAATAAGTGCATGTATGTCTTATACACAATGTAAGATAGTGATGACTGCTATAACACGGAGGGAATAAATGTAACTGAGAGTGATAGGGTTACTGCTCCTTGAAAATGCTTCTCTGAGAAAACTAGTATTTAAACTGAGAACCTAATGACAAGATAGAGCGAGCACTCTGAAAATCAATGAGGGGGGATGAGTCTATACAGAAGGAACAAGTTGGAAGGTGTGATACAGGAAAGGGAAGTACCTAATACAGCATTTTAAAAGATCACTTTGGCTGCTGTGCAATGAATGAATGGTGAAAGGGCAAAGGTAGAAACAAGGAGCTGATGAGGAAGCCTTTGCAGCAGTCCAGCTAGCAACAGAGATAGAGAGAAAGACAAAGACCAGAGTTAGCGACAGTTTGGATGTGGAAGATAAGGGGATGAATGAAGGAAGATTCTAGGAGCTTAGGAGATTTTCCATTTAGTTATGGATTCCAAGTTAAAAAGAATTATCTTTTTTGACCAACTGATAATGTCACATTTACCTACTCAAGACACAATAAATAACCTTACTTTTCAAGCAAAATCCAAGCCACACATGGTAGCACAACCTGGTAACTTAAAAGCTGATAAAATGACACCCTATTGATGCAACAGTGGTACGCTGTATAATAAAGAATCTTCGGTGGTTTTCTCACCTACAATTTCTTGAATTAAAATTTCATAGAATATACTAATGGGAAAGGAAAAATAAAAAGAAGTGAAAAGAAAAGTATTTCTTAGAAAATGTCTTATTCCTAATACAGCGGTACTAATCAGAAATCTCTCATGAATCAAGGAGATGTGATGGGGAGTGGGGATCTTCTTTAAATAACCAATTGCAAAACACCTATAATTAACTGCAAGGCCTTTGTTTCCTCAAGGAAAGGTCCAAGGTAAAAAGAAAACAAAAGATATTTCAGGAAGTTGAACAGTCCTCTAGATGGATAGAATAGGCCCTGATATGGGTAATAGGACCTCAGAAGAGAAAAGACACCCCACTCCGAGAAAGACCTAGGACAGAAAGGAAGGAAATCCCCAGATGAAAGTTGCTCATGAGAATTACATAGATAGTACGCATTGCTTTGTTTCGTTTCTTTGTGCTCCTCTAATGTAAAGTAGTTCACTTGCCTTTTGAACCCCCTCAGCCTCCCCAGAAGGGAAAGTGTGGGTTTGTGTTTGTTGTTTTGAGCTGATGGCGGGGGGAGTTCTTCATGACCATGATATTTTTGAAGAATCCAGGGTGGTTGTTTGATAGAATATTCCACAATTTGAATATACCTGATTATTCACTCATTAAATTCAAGATGTTTAAGAAATCTTAAATACAACATAGTTGATATTGTATCCTCGAGTTCTTCCATCGCATCAAAAGTAAAATAAAAAGTCAATTTATCCCAAACTGATAAAGCTTGATTACTTAAGATGGCATCCATTAAATTTCCTCACAGAAAGTATGCCATTTTTTCTTAGCAAATAATCTGTAGATTGATACTTTGAAACTGTGATGATCCTATATCCAAACAATTTTCACCCATTATTAAAAATGAACTTTAATGATTCTTGCTTTAGTCAATATCTACATTGTTCACTGCACAATGATTAAAAAAACATAAAGACAAAGATCTTTGCCTGTCTTCTTTGTTGTTTCTGCAGTGGCTGAAACTGCCTAAAGAATAACATGCAAAGTAAGAGTTACTAAGTAAATCTATTAGTTAATCTGAGCAGCTGTAAGTCATTATTTTTACTGCTGTAATCTATGTCACCTACAAACATACTGCAGCATTATCCATTCCACTGTGAATGAACATTCAGACTGTAACCTGTTCTATTTATATAACAATGGTCCTTTGAATATTTTTGTACTTGTTGTCTGGAACTGTGTATATGAGCTTCCTGGATCTATGTGTAAGAGCACAACTGCTGGATAGTATGAAACTCTTATAAATTCTTTATTTAAAAAGATCAAATCTATTCACTTTTCTTTATCTCAGTTATCAAAATACTTAATCATAATACTTACACAAACTACCAGCAGTCCAGGACTCTTGTACTGGCCTACTAGCAGAACTCCCCACTACTACAGTTGCCCCCATCCAAGCCACATAGTGGTCAGTGAAATTTTCTTAAGGTATATATACTATTGTATCTCTCTCCTGCCTACATCTTTCATGGGTTTACATTATACTACGAAAAAAACATAGACGTATAATGAAATAGAAATTATGAACCAAAGGACAGGAAGTGTGACGGGTAGAGAGACAGCATAATACAAGCTTGTTTAATCAGAACATGAGAAAGGACTATGCTAGACTTGCCCTAAGAAAACTTTTTTAAAGCCTAAAAGGCCTTAACCTAAACAAAATTAATGTACCTGCCAGACTAAACATCTATACCTTTTAAATAAAGGTAACAAAATCCAAACACACAATGTAACATTTACAATGTCTAGAATCCAATCAACAATTAAGAGATAGGTAAAGACGCAAAATGTGATTCATATCAGAAGGAAAATAGCTGACAGAAAGAAACCCAGAAATGAAGACTCTTAAAACAGTTGTTACAAATACTATTATAAGTTACAGCTATTACAAACAGGTAAAATGATTTGGAGAAAAAAATAAACATGATGAGATAAACAAGAAAAAAACAAACATTTTAAAATTAAGTTTTTAGATATTAAAATGACTAAAAAATCCAATAATATATAAAAAGAATTATATACCATGACCAAATGGGATTTAATCCTGGTATGCAAAGCTGATTCAACATCCAAAAATCAATTAATGTAATCCATCACATTAACAGGCTAAAGAAGAAAAATCCTATGATCATATAAATAGATGCAGAAAAAGCATTTAACAAAAATCAACAATCACTGAGTTTGGCAAACTAGGAATAAAGAGAAATTTCTTGTACTTGATAAAGAATATACACAAAAAGCCTACAGTTAACATTACACTTAATGACAAGAAACTGGGTGCCTTCTCCCAAAAATCAGGAAAAATAAAAGAATGTCCCCTCTTACAACTCTTATTCAACATCTGACTGCAGATTCCAGCTTATGAAGTATGTTAAGAAAAGGAAATAAAGAGTAAACAGACTGGAAAGGAATAAATAGAACTGTCTTCACTAGTGGATAAGATGACTGTCTATGAAGGAATTCCAAAACAATCAGCAATAACAACAAAATTCTTGGAACTAATAAGCAATTATAGTAAGGTTACAGAATACAAATTAATATACAAAAGATTATCACATTCCTATATACCAGCAGTGAACAACTGGAATTTGAAATTAAAATAATGCCATTTACATTAGCACTAAAGAAATAAAATAGGCATGAATCTTAAAATACATACAGTGTATCTATGAGGAAAACTACAAAACTCCGACGAAAGAAATGGATGAAAATCTAAATGTAGAGATAATCAATGTACATGGATAGGAAGATTCAATATTGTTAAGATATCAATCCTCCTCAACGTGATCTATAGGTTGAACACAATTAAAATCAAAGTCCTAGCAATTTATTTTGTAGATATCAACAAACTGATTCTAAAGTTTATATGGAAAGGAAAAGACCCAGAATAGGCATCACAATATTGAAGAAAAAGAACAAATTCAAAAGACTAACAATATCCAACTTCAAGACTTACTATAAAGCTACAGACATCAAGACAGTATGGTATTGTCTAAGACAGACAAATTACTCAAGAGCCCAGAAGTAGACCCACACAAATACAGTCAACTGAACTATGACAAAGAAGCAATGGCAATTAAATGCAGATAGTCTTTCCAAACAAAGGGTACTGGAATAACTGGATATTCATTATGCAAGAAAATTAATCTTGCCACAATCCTTATACCTTTCACAAAAATTAACTCAAAATGGATCTCAGACCTAAATATACATTGCAGAACTATAAAATTTCTAGAGAAAAAATAGAAGAACATCTAGGTGACTTTGGTTTAGCGATGAGTTTTTACATATAACACCAAAAGCACAAACCATTAAAAATTGGCACATTTAACTTCATTAAAATAAAAATTTCTGCAGCCCAAATAACATTCTTAAAAGAATAAAGACACAGCCGGGCATGGTGGCTGATGCCTGTAATCCCAGCACTTTGGGAGGCCGAGGTGGGCAGATCACCTGAGGTCAGGGGTTCAAGACCAGCCTGGCCAACATGGCAAAACCCCATCTCTACTACAAGTACAAAAAAAAAAAAAAAAAAAATTAGCCAGGCGTGGTGGCGGGTGCCTATAATCCCAGCTACTCACGAGGCTGAGGCAGGAGGATCACTTGAACCCGGGAGGCGGAGGTTGCAGTGAGCCAAGCTCGCGCCACTGCACTCCAGCCTGGGCAACAAGAGTGAGACTCCATCTCAAAAAAAAAGAATAAAGACATAAGTTCGAGACTGGGAGAAAATATTTACAAAACCCATACCTAAGAAAGAACTTGTATCCAAAATACACAGAGCTCTTAAAACTCAACCAGAAAACAAACCACCCAATTGAAAAATTAACAAAAGATTTGAAGAGACATCTCAATAAAAAAGAAACACAGATAGCAAATAATAGCATGAAAAGATGCTCAATATTATATGTCATGAGGGAACTGCAAACTGAAACTATGAGATACTACTATGTGCCTATTAGAATGGCTAAAATCCAAAACACTGACAACACTAAATGTTGCCAAAGATGAAGGACACCTGAAGGAATGTCTCCAAGTTGGAATTTCTATAGCAAGCACTGAAACAATAGAAATAGAGTATAAAATTTCCAACATAGTGGAGGGAGGAATGGGAAGGGGACATAAAATAAGAACAAGAGACATTTTTTTTAAAGTCATCATCAAAAAGAAGCCAAGAAAGAAAACAGAATCCAAAGAATGGAACAAACAAAACCCCCAAAAAGTAGATTATATAAATAAACCAAAATATAATTTTAAATACAATAAATATAAATGGACTAAACTCTCCAGCTAAAAGACAAGCTCCAGCAGGCTGAATAGAAAAACAATAAAATAAAAATCCAGTCCAAATTTAGATGTGCACTTACAAGAGACACACCTAAAACAACAGTTCACTGGCAGATGAAAAAGATAAAGAATGATACAAGGATAAAACAAAAATAAGCTTGTTTAGGAATATTAATATCATAATTAGACTTGAAAACAAAAATTGGTCATTATGTTTTGATAGCCAAGGAAACACGATACACTGTAATATACCTATTATCTAAACAGGGACAAAACCTAACGAGCAAGGAAAAATTGGAAAATCACTTTTTCAAATATAGGTCCATCAGATATCCAAAAACATCACAAAAAGCCTGGATGTGGTGACTCATGCCTATAATCCCAGCACTTTGGGAGGCCGAGGTGGGTGGATTACTTAAGGTTAGGAGTCCGAGACCAGCCTGGCCAACATGGTGAAACCTCATCTCTACTAAAAATACAAAAAAATTAGCCAGGTGTGGTGGCAGGCACCTGTAGTCACAGCTACTCGGGAGGCTGAGGCAGGAGAATTGCTTGAAACCGGGAGGCAGAGGTTGCAGTGAGCCCAGATTGTGCCAATGCACTCCAGCCTAGGTGACAGAGCGAGACTTTGTCTCAAAAAAAAAAAAAAAAAAAAAAGGCCGGGCACGGTGGCTCACACCTGTAATCCCAGCACTTTGGGAGGCAGAGGCAGGCAGATCACGAGCTCAGGAGATCAAGACCATCCTGGCTAATATGGTGAAACCTCGTCTCTACTGAAAATACAAAAAATTAGCCGGGCGTGGAGGCAGGCACCTGTAGTCCCAACTACTTGGGAGGCTGAGGCAAGAGAACGGTGTGAACCTGGGAGGGGAGCTTGCAGTGAGCCGAGATCATGCCACTGTACTCCAGTCTGGGCGACAGAGTGAGACTCTGTCTCAAAAAAAAAAAAAAAAAAAAACCCACACAGGCTGGGTGCAGTGGCTTATGCCTGTAATCTCAGCACTTTGGGAGGCCAAGATGGGCGGATGACCCGAGGTCAGGAGTTCGAGACCAGCCTGGCCAACATGGTGAAACCCCATCTCTGCTAAACTATGAAACTTGGCCGGGCATGGTGGTGGGTGCCTGTAATCCCAGCTACTCAGGAGGCTGAGACAGGAGAATCACTTGAACCCGGGAGGCGGAGGTTGCGTTGAGCCAAGATCGCACCATTGCACTCTAGCCTGGGTGACAGAGTGAGACTCCATTGTCTTAATTAAAAAAAAAAAAAAAAAACTCACTAGAAGTTTTGAATATCCCAATAGGTAGGTTTGACCTCTTGAGTTATCTATAAGACATTGCATATAATAATTTGAGAATATACACTCTTTTCAGGAACATACAGAATATGTATCAGAGTGACTTATTCCTTAGCCATAAAGCAATTTTCATCAAATCTGAAAGATTTTTAAATGAAAAAGATGATACTCTCTGACCACAAAGCAATTAAGTTAGAAATCAATAATAATAAAAAACTATTTTTTTTCAGTTATTTAGAAATATATCACTAGGCTTGGCATGGTGGCTCACACTTGTAATTCTAGCACTTTGGGAGGCCAAAGCAGGAGGATCAGTAGAGCCCAGGAATTTGAGACCAGCCTGGGCAACATGGCAAAACCCTGTCTCTACAAAAAATACAAAAACAACAACAACAACAAAAATTAGCCAGAAGTGGTGGCATGTGCCTGTAGTCCCAGCTACTCCAGTGGCTGAGGTGGGAGGATCGCTTGAGCCTAGGAGGTTGAGGCTACAGTGAGCCGTGATCACACCACTGCACTCCAGCCTCAATGACAGACCAAGACTCTATCTCAAAAAATTAAAGAATTAAAATACATCACCAAATAACATATGAGTCAAAATCATAGCAGAAATCTGAAATTACTTAGAAATGAACAATCATGAAAAATATATCTCAAAGTTATTAAGTACAGTTTTCTGCCCAGATCCCTAGTTCAGGACATTGCCCCAACTGTTGTAAGTATTGTCAACCAAAAGCTGACTTGTCCTCGGCTTTCTGCCTAAGGTCATGCCCCTTCCTAGGGGCAGCCCACACCCCCTAGATAGTTGATACAGGTGTATAAAGGCTGAATCCTCTTGCCCGAACTTGGAACAACTAAAAAAGACCAACAAATATTCACAGCTCTCTAAATTATTAGCTGATGGCTTTGTTGAGAGAGAATCAATTCAACTTTTCCCTTGGCTCAGTTTCCTTCATTCCCCCTCAGGTATTGGTCCCAAAATTGTTTCCCCCAATAAGCTTCCAGAGTCTACCTCCAAGGGATTACAAGCTATGATAAGAGGAGTACATTTCAAAAGCTGTTACAGTGATGTAGGCAAGGGATGACACTACCTTAAACAAAGAGAATAGCAACAGAAATGCAGAGAAGTAGATAAATTCAAGAAATATTTAGGAGATGGTGGTGACAATCTGCAAATTTCAAAACCACACAATGAGATATAATAGTAAACACCTTGTCATGAAGAATGTCTTATTGATGATTACCAAAACTGAGGCTTTTCTGTGTCCTGCCTCTGTAATCTATGACATTGCAGATGGTGGAAACTCCATCAGCCTTAGCCACTGAATAAGGATAGCATAGAACAAAATGCCTCCTTCTCACCCTACAACCTGACGAATGAGAATTGAACACACAGAATGAAGAAAAACTAAATCTGTGTTGTTTAAAGTGACAGGAGAGGGGCAGTAAAAATGTGGTATAGTCGAGGTCTGGTGAACTAATGACAACTCCACAAACTCCAATTAAATTTAGCATATTACTAGAGTTTTCCAAGGAATCTAGTTCAGAATCTACTGGGAAATTTGGCTGCCACGCACCATGTGACTACACTGAAAAATTCCTGCTGTAGATACAAACAAGGAAACAGTTTAAATTCAAACAAATTGGGGAAATACACTCTACTATCAATGCATTACTCATTTTTTATTTGATCATAATTTTCCACTGATTTTATTGCTCTCTTTAAATCACAAAATAGTTATATTTAGTTTCATCATTATCAGTTTAGTTTTGGAGTATCATTTGAGTTGGCAGACCTCAGACTGAGGTGATGCACATTTGCATCAATACTATTTGGGGTCTGTAATTATCCAGTAACTAGTAAACATATATATGTTGGAGTCTATGATTTATCCACATCTCTACTACTGCACACACACACACACACACACACACACACACACAGTCTTTCCTCAGTCTGTCATACACATATATACAAATAACTATATAAACATATTTAAATAAGAATCAATATTCAGTACCTACAAAAATATAATCCAGATGTATTATGCACTAAACAAACCAATACATGACACTATTTTATGACACTATTTCTTTGGCAGAGAAAGGCAAAACTGATTTTGCCTGCCTATTTCTCTCTACTTAGGCAAATAAAAATACTAGATCCCTAACTCTGCTCCAGGGATCGGAAATCAGTGCATTTCAGTGGCCAGATTAGAGCAAAACGCTTCACACACAGGAAGTTTCCAAACAAAAAAAGCAGTGTTTTTTTCACATTACAATGTGTTTCCACATTCCTGCCTGAATGTTATGCACAGCCTTTTCCAACAGAGTAATAGAAAAAGGAAAAAAATGGTATTCACGAATGACTAACAATAAAACGAGAAAGAAGATGAAGGACTGAGAGAAATAAAAGGAGACAGAAACAGCAAATTTAACAGTAAAAGACAGAAAAAGAACTTGTGAAATTATGCTTAAACCCAAATGTGCATGTTGGAATAATAAAAGAAAATATAAGCACCCATTGGAAAAGAAAGAAGAAAAAAAGCCACAGAACACAAGTTCCTGTCTCCCAGGGAATATCATTCTAATCTCAAATGACCACATCACTTCAATAATAGGAAAACAGCAAAATATACATCTCATTATTTAATGGATTTCACATAGATTATTTTAATGCCATTTTCTTTAACATAACTTTTCCTTAGGCGTTATTCAATCTCCTTAAATATTAAATGTCTTCTCCTGAAGACGAAATTGGCAAATAAATTAACAAGATGTAAGATTGTGAAGAAGGTATAAATTGTAATGTTTTTGCAAAGGTTTCTTCCATATAACCTTAACCCCAGAGTCATATATAACATGTGAAAATTTTTCTAAGCTGCATGAAATAGACAAAATAAAAAGATTTCTGACTTAGCCACATATTTTTATCCCTCTTAAGTATGAATTATTGGTTGTATATAAGCAACAAAAGTAACTTTTTAAAAAAATGTTGTATTATGCCAAAAGGAAGATGAGAAGAATAGGCAAAGGCAAACAGCCAGGGCAGAAAAGAAAGGACTACCATATAGCCCCCACACACTACGCAGAGACAGGGCAGACACACTACATCAGAAGACTAATAGTAAAATAAGTCAAATGGGAGAGCCAGACTTTCAAAGAACATAAGATGTCATGGGAACAGGCTGGTGTAAAGGCAATAAGGTTCAGTAAAAGACTTTCATACATTTGAATCTTAGATTCCTATAAATTTCTATTAGTCCAGCCTAATGAACACAAGGACAGCCTACAAGAATTGATGACTAGTAGTCACTAACAAGTATATACTGAATTTATTTGAATAATCCTAGATCATTTTGTTTCAATTATCTATTTGCTGAAAGTTTATCATGTTTTGCTTAATATTCCTTTTTTTCCCCAGGTATCTCTATTATAAAATTGAAGATTAAGGGGGAAAAGGGAGAAAATTATAGTCAAATTCTGGTCTATAAATATTACAAAAGAACTTTAAATATGTGATTGCTTAATTCATTTCTATACATATATATACATATTTCATTTTGATTTATTCACCAAATAACCACTTGCTGAATATATACTCTGTAACAAGCATTAAGTATTAGAAATACAAAGAAAACTAACTCATGGTCAATTTTACTACAAAATAGTAACCAGCCAGATGTGGTGGCTTACACCTGTAATCCCAGCACTTTGGGAGGCCAAGGCAGGGGGAGCACTTGAGGTCAGGAGTTTCAGACTAGTCTGGCCAACATGGTGAAACCTTGTATCTATTAAAAATACAAAAATTAGCCAGGCGTGGTGGTGCATGCCTGTAGTCCCAGCTAAGTGGGGGCTAAGGCAGATGAATCGCTTGAACCCAGGAGGCAGAGGTTGCAGTGAGCTGAGATCACACCACTGCCCTCCAGCCTGGGCAACAGAATGAGACTCTGTCTCAAAAAACAACCACCACCACAACAAAAATTTTACGATAAAATAGTAATCAAATTAATATAAAGCAATCATTTGCAAAGAAAAATAAAATTTATATATTGCAGAGAATCCTATACTATTTTAAGAAAAGAGCAATCCATCAATATAAATCAGTACATGCGGGGAAAAATATTTCTATATCAAACTAAGTCTTGGGAACATTGCGAGTCATGGGCAACACTTTATGAGATATTGCTCCTGTTTGTTATTATATTTTCTTTTTCTTTAACAATTATTTTAACTCAATCATCACTCCTTTCCTCTTTTAATAGTTACTTGAGAAAAATGTGCCTTATATTGTTATTGGGTAGAATGGTCATTATATATCCATAAGGTCTAATTAGTATATAGTGCTGTTCAAGTCCTCTATTCCCTCCCTTACTGATCTCTCTAGATGTTGCATCCATTACTTATAGTGTGCTATTAAAGTCTCCAACTATTATTGTAGAATTAGTCTGTTTCTCCCTTCAATTCCGTCAATGTTTATCTCAAATATTTTAGGGCCATGTTTCCTGGTGCATATACATTTGTAATTGTTAATCAATATAAAATGTCCTTCTTTGTCTCTTAGAATAGTTTTGGACCTAAAGTTTATCTTGTCTGACATTAGTATGCCACCCCAGCTCTCTTTTGGTTACTATTTGCATGGGATATCTTTTTCCTTCCTTTCACTTTCAACCTATTTGTGTCTCTGCATCTAAAGTGAGTTTCTTATAGACAGCATATAGTTGAGTCACTTTTTTTAATCTATTCTTCCCTCTGCTACAATAAGATATTATTCTACACACACACTAGGATGGCAATAGTTTTCCTTATAAAAGAAAGAAAATAACAAGGGTTGGCAAGGATATGAAGAGATTGAAACCCTTATATATTCTTGGTAGAAATGTAAAATGGGACAGCCACCATGGAAAACAATTTGCTAGTATCTCCAAAAGTTACACATAGAATTACCATATAACCCAGCAATTTCACTTCTAAGAATATACCCAAAATAATTGAAAACAGGTATACAAATAAATACATGGACATAAATGTTCATAGCAGTACCATTTACAATAAATAGCCAAGAGGTAAAAACAACCCAAATGTCCATCAATAGATGAATAAATAGATAAGGCCAGGTGCAGTGGCTCATGTCTATAATCCCAGCACTCTGGGAGGCCAATGTGGGTGGATCACTTGAGCCCAGGAATTCAAGATCAACTGAGGCAACATGGTGAAAACCCACTACAAAAAAATACAAAAATTAGGCATAGTGGCACACACCTGTAGTCCTAGCTACTCAGGAGGGTAAGGCAGGAGGATTAGTAGAGCCCAGGAGATTAAAGCTGCAGTGAGCTGGGATCACACCACTGCACTCTATCCTGGGTAAAAGAGCGAGACCCTATCTCAAAAAAATAAAAAATAGACAAAATGTGGCATGTACATACAATAGAAAATTATCCAACCGTAAAAAGGGATAAACGGTAGAACATGGATGAACCTTAAAAACACTATTCTGTGTGAAAGAAACCAGACACAAAAGTTCACATGTTGTGATTCCATTTATTTATATGAAATATCCCCAGAATAAGTAAATCCACAGAGACACAAAGTAAATTAACGGTTGTCAGGGACTAGATGGAAAGAAAATAAGAAGTACATACTAATGAGCACAGAGTTTCTTTGGGGAGTAATGAAGATGTTCTGAAATTAGATAGTGATTACAGTTATACAACCTTGTAAATATATAAAAAATCACCGAATTGTGCACTTTGAAAGGCTGAATTGTATAGTATTAAAAATTTATCTTAATTTTTAAAAATCTAATCTTTAGTATAAAAATCTGAACAAGTTACCTGCAGGCCAGGGGGTAGGTGAGAACTGACTTGGAAGGATCATGAGGGAAATCTCCAGGGAAATAGTATGTTCAGCACCTTGGTGGGATTCTAAGTTATATATATATATGCATATGTCAAAATCCACAAATACACACTTAAGATTTGTTCACATTATATTGTGTGCAAATTTGGCATCAAAATAACAAAACTGTATACAAATACTGAATTCAATTAATAACACATGTTGAAGTATTTCATGGGACATATACTGGTTGTGCAATTTACTCTGAAATGCAACAAAAATAAAATGGATTAGTATATGAACAGATAAGTGGTAAAGCAAATCTAGAAAAAGGTTAATAGTGGGATCTTAGTGTTGGGTATACGAGTATAAACCGTAACAATTATTTCAAAATGCCGTATGATTGAAATTTTTCAAAATAAAATACTTGGAGAAAAGTTTATGAATAAAAAAAATCTGTAAGTCATGAATACTATGCAGAAATTTAGAAAATAGTTATAAGACAGAGAATGACTGGGTGGCAGTATTAGAGAATCTTCTCTTGAAGACATGATACTTAGGCTAAGATATGAAAGACTGCAAGGAGCTATTTTTGTGAAGATATCAGCAAGAGTCTGCTAGGTCCTGCCATCCCCCTTCACCCCGCAAAAGATTTAAAAAAAAAAAAAAACTTATCCTAAGGCCCTGAAACTTGCTGTGTTCAAGTAAGCTAATGTGACTGAAGTATGGGAGGCAGAGAAGGGAGTAGTATACAGTAAGACTGGAGAGAAAAGCAGGTGTCAAATTACATAAGGATAGTAGTCAGAGTAAAGAATTGTGATTTTTATCTAAGTTCAATGGAGTCATTACAGAATTTAAAGCAGAAATGGGCTGGGATGAGATGAAATATGTCCTTGTTCTTCAAAGATTTTAAATATCTCACTGTCAGCTATGTGAAATGTTTAAGAAATGAAGTAAAGAAACTATTGCCACAGTCCCTGCAAAAGACAAAAGTAGTTTGGAGGAGAGTGGTAGTAATGAAGACAGTGTATATAAGATGAACTGACAATGCCTATTGATGTATTTACAACAGGATGATGAGGAAAAGAGGCATCCAGGAGAGACTCAGTTTTCGCCTGACTGAAAGGGGTGACATTTATTGAGATTTGGAAATTCTGGGAGAAGTAGGTTTGTAGTATGGTAGACCTGAGGATCAAAAAAAAAGTTTTTATTTAAATTGGGCATGATGTGATTGTGAGAAAGACAAGCAAAGGAAAAGAATCTGAATAATCTGGAAGTTGTTAAAGGACAGGTTTTAGATTCACAATTTATTTTCCTTTCAAGAATCAATTTTGACTTGATTGTATTAAGGACCTTTGGCCCAGTAAAAAGATCAAACTTCAATGGAAATCAAGCTCACTGATTACTGTTGTCTATCATTGAGGTTAAAGACAAACTGAGGATCAATAGCTCTGTATCTCTCAACTTAGATAGGTCAAAGTAAAAAATCAGGAACAAGAATGAGAGAAACTAGGTAGTCCAAAAAACAAATACACACAAGTAACATATTAAGTCTTAACTGTCTCTCACCTCATCAAGGATAGGAGACTGTCTGCTTCTTTAATTCCATGTATAACACATTTGAGTACCTTACAGTATTTTACACAAAGTAGTCGCTCAAATTTTAGCTGCCATCCTCTAATCCCATTGGTTTAGACACAGTATAATAAAAAGTCTGTGGTCTTTGGAGTCAAATAAACCTAAATTTAAACCAGGGTCCACCACTCGATAGTTCTGTGACCTTGAGCAAATTACTTATCATTCCTAATCATTAGTTTCCTTAAATGTAAACAAAAATAATTAAACCCAAGAATTAGCATTAGAAACAACATTTCCAAAGTGCCTGGCCTAAGGAAGAAATGCTCCATAAACTGGAGTTACCATTATGTAAAAGGCACTTAATTCATCAATGCTCAATACAGTGAGTTTCCTACTTTGGCAGCATAGATTAATGTTTCCAGAAGAAAAGCAAAGACATGAGAGAGGAGGAAATCACATAAAACAGGATAAATTTCATTTTCATCACATAACACAGAAAGAATTAAGAGAGAACTCTATGAATAGGTATAACACATGGACAATCAACAACTTACAAATGGATAGGTTCAAAGGTTTGATTATAAATCAGTTGTTTAGAACTAGGAACACATTTTCACATGGAATCATAATCATAGTTAAAATGTGATATATCTCAATAAAATCAGTAGTAAAAAACTTACGAAATATCAAACAACACAGAAAGCCAACAGACTTTAATAAAACATAATTTAATTTACTTTAGAAAGTAGCACTTCAAGGAAAAGATTTTATGCGAGGCTTCTGAGGTGATTAAGAAGAGATTTTCAGAGAAATTCTAAAAGCTTTGTAAGAGCTGATGACCCTAGTTCTTTATGGTTTATTTTACCTCAAATTTTATGGTTTCCCTTTCTTTCAGTATAAGCAAAACACCAGTACTCTTATACTTAATAGCCATGATTGCTATCATTTATTTCACAAGGAAGAGAGAGTAATTGGGGAAGAATTAGAAGAAGGACAGGAAAGAGAAAGGAGTCATAAAGGATGTGCCCAAGTACAAAGAAAAAAGACTTAGATTAGATTAGGTAACTTCAGTAGGAAAAAATAAAAAATGAAAAGGAGGTAAAGCACAGCATTAAAATATTGAGGGAGGAAAGCAAAGTGATGAGAACTAGTTAGACAGAGGCCCATCATGATGAGCTGGTTATCTTAAAGGTGACAGGTTTATAACAAAAGTGGAAAATGGCCAGGTGCATTAGCTTATGCCTGTAATCCCAGCACTTTGGGAGGCTGAGGTGGGCAGATCACCTAAGGTCAGGAGTTCGAGACCAGCCTGGCCAGTATGGTGAAACCCCGTCTCTACTAAAAATACAAAAAAATTAGCTGGCATTGTGGTGTGTGCCTGCAATCCCAGCTACTCAGGAGGCGAAGGCAGGAGAATCACCTGAACCCGGGAGGCAGAAGTTGCAGTGAGCAGAGATCGCACCACTGCACTCCAACCTGGGCAACAAGAGTGAAAAGTCTGTCTCAAAAAAAAGAAAGAAAGAAAGAAAGAAAGTGGAAGAAAAGGCATAAAGGAAGCAAAGCAATCCACGGCCTGCTATTTACACAAAGGGAATGCTCGCAAGTCCAAAATTCACCATTCAAAATGTGGCACTGCAGTGTAACTGTAAATTTTCTTCTAATCCCTTTATTTCCCTAAATTTCTCTAAATATTGTCCTTTTATATGTAGATACTGTAATAATAATAATAACAGTATTATTATATCCAATGAGGTTGATAATAATATCTAACCTAGAACTAGAAAAAGAGCTTTTTAAATGTAAAGATGTCTGACAGGATGGAATTAAACTATTTTAGAAAACTATCCTCAAAAGCCAGTAGGTATATTATATGCCTCTTAGGCAATGAGGAATACCAGTGATTTCAAACCATGAACAGAAACTTTTGATTTTTCTCCATAAAGAAACCACAGAATCAGTTCTATATAGTCCAATTTATTTAGCAGTCGAGCAAATGTTCCTATGAAGTACTGATATGCTTTTTGAAATGTTAATGATTCTGAAAAAAAAAATGAAGAGATGAGGTAGTCAGATAAAATAAGATTTTCTACGGTCTGGTCTTAAATCCAGGACCTATATCAATAAGATAGATTTTTGCAAAGCAAACAACAAAACACACTTAATGATGGGCAAAGCCCAAATAATTTAGACAGAACCAACTACAAACAAGGATGCAATAAGCCAAACTGCTTTTCAGGTCACTAAAGACCTGCTAAGTTAGACTGTCCCATTTGCAAAGAACACGCTTACTAGTACAAGTGATCACTTCCAGACCAATAAGATATTTCTACATATCACAACTATATGAACTTTGCCAAATCAAATGCTCTCCAGAGGCAGAAAATAGATCTAAATAATCTTAGTGAGAAAACAGGCCTACAGAAATGTTCGTGTGGCACGATGAGATGCTTGGACTGAGGCGTGCAGGAATGCTGAGAAGACGCTGGGATCCCTACAAGCATTGCCTAATTTCTCTCATCTGTACAAATTTCTGTCAAATGTATACAATTACTGATTTGATTATTAAACCTGCAAAGTTATTTAACAATGTTGTTAATCCATATAATAGCATGCCCTTACACATTTTCTCAATTAGCAGATACCAAAAATAGTTCTCATGACCGCCAAGAATATTTTTAAAATTAAAAAGTTGCGAGCCGGGG
Source organism: Pan troglodytes (assembly GCF_028858775.2). NCBI lineage: Eukaryota > Metazoa > Chordata > Mammalia > Primates > Hominidae > Pan > Pan troglodytes. Next base: position 105,844,266 of record NC_072412.2, on the reverse strand, counting down.
GTGGTGGCTCACGCCTGTAATCCCAGCACTTTGGGAGGCTGAGGCGGGTGGATCACCTGAGGTCAGGAGTTCGAGACCAGCCTGGCCAACATAGTGAAACTCCATCTCTACTAAAAATACAAAAAATTAGCTGGGCGTGATGGCAGGCACCTGTAATCCCAGCTACTAGGGAGGCTGAGGCAGGAGAATCACTTGAACCTGGAAGGCAGAGGTTGCAGTGAGCGGAGATCGTGCCATTGCACTCCAGCCTGGGCAATGACAGCAAAACTCCATCTTAAAAAAAAAAAAAAAAGAAAAAGAAAAGAAATTAAAAAGTTGGGAAACACTGCCCAAATACAAGTACATGTAAAACAGCCATTAAAAACTCCTCCAGTCTACCTTTTATTCCAATTTAAATCATTCAGTTCTAATTTCCCACATCTATTTTATCTTTCCCATCTAACAAGATTAAGTTGATACCTAACATCTTAGCAAAAGGCAAAAACTTAAAGAACTATGTCACATATGGTATCTTCATTTTAATCCAAATGTTCTTAATTTTAACAAACCACATTCAACTATGTACATATAAATTGACATTAAACTTATATCCAATCTTTAGAATTCTTAAGACAATTCCTTCTTTGAATTAGCCTGTGATCTCATCTTACAAAAGAGCTATGTATAGTTAAGGTCAAATTACTCTTTAAAGTCTCCTTTAATAATAGAATTTGGCAATTCAACTGATACATTCTTCCAGAGCAACAAGTAATCAAAATCTAAAACTATTAAAGTATTATTTGCTCTATGGGAATTACTTATTACCTGTTGACTCAACCGTATCTGCTGAAAGACACAGAAATCCTACCAAAGTTAATTTAAGGACTTACCAATTTCCCTTGCAATTCTGACAGCTTCTTCTGCATCCTGTAAAAGCAGGAAATGAGACTCAACATTAATCCCATGAGGCATTGCACAATGTCTTTAGGGCAGTCATATATTGCACTACTGTCTCCTCCGATTCATTTAATGTTCAATTTTACTACCTTCTAACCCTTTTCATTCAGAGAAATGTAAAATTAATACCATAAGTGGAATGTAAATTCTACCTCATCATTATTATATTAAGAAACTCAAAGCAGTTGAAATGAGCTGGCAGGAAGCACTACCAGAATTGCCAATGATTTGGTGCAGTTGCCGGAATTTAATGGCAGAATTTAGATGTTTACAATCAATACTGAATCATAAATCAGGTCATTAAAGCTTGTCCGCAGCCAGCTTGTTTCTGTCCAATATTATGTGTCATGTTTTCCTAGATTCTGTCAGCAGGGGGAGTTGATTCTCTATTGTTTGGGAGTAGTTGATCAATTTTGCAGAAATATAAAAGTTAATTTCCAGTACCTACAGGAATTACGAATTGTTCCAAAAAATCCTTTTGGTAATCTGCATTACCTTTTCTTTTCTATTGTTTCTTTCTTTTTTTTTTCAGGTACATATTTTATCTCTACAATTGTATCTTGTTACATAAATTAAAACTTTAATTTCAATGAACCAACTACTGGAGGAAAAAACTCCAAAAAGCAAAAGAAAGAAAATACCTTCCTAAACAGTAAGGGGTAAAAGTTTATCCATTTAAGGATTAGTTATTGCTAAATATTAACCAATGCCACTTCTACCTCTAAGAAGATGAAAAGACAAAAACTTCCCTTGAATCTAAGTAATTTCACTGATCATTAACCCTCACCTAACACATCCAACACAGGACACTGCTGAATCATTTCCCCAAATAACAATAAAGATAATGTTGAAATCTAAGCCTCCTTCGTGTGTGTGGGTGTGGGTGTGGTGTGTGTGTGCGTGTGTGTTTGTGTAATTCAGTGACACAAACTAAACTACCACAAAGACTGACAATATTGTTTTGAAACCACAGCTGGTAAGTGTGACTGAATTTTTAGAAAATGACTAAAATGCTGAAGTGAAGCCCAGTGTTTTTTAAGCTTTTAAGCTAATACATTTAAAATGTAGAGCAACCATGTCAGAATCCTCCGAGAAGGGGGCGGGGGGGATGTTTATAACTGGTTCACTTATGTCTAATAAAAATCTTCCTTAAAGTTCTTCAGTACCTAATAACATCCCCTGAATAAGGAGGTTGGCAGGGGAAGTTGTCAGAAAAATTTAATTTCCTTTCATTAGCCAGTCTGCTCCACAAATAGGTGCTTGTTAAGTTCAAAGGGGTCCTGAAAGCGACATCAGTTTTAAGTTGTTTTTTTTTTTACTCCAAGCAGTCACATCTGCTAATGAGATTTTCCAAATAACAATTGTTTTCAAGTCAGAGATAAATCTATATCTCCCACCCTATGCCTTCGAAAATCAAGGTTTACTGCTTTATTACACCTTGCTGTTTTCGCTGACCCTACATTCTCCAAATTTTAGCTTAAAGGGATGAAAATCCATGAAAAGGGTCATTTAAGAATGTTAGTGGTTTCCACACATTGAGTTGGAAGGTTCTTTGTTCCAGCCAGTGACAGTTATTGGAGAATACTTCCCCTTAATAGCCTCTCTGTCAGGAAGTGTTAAACCTGCCAAATGCGAACAATTAGTGCCTCTTGAACAAAATACAGGAAGAGTGATGGCTGATGAAGACTGGATTATAATAAACCTAGAAGAAAACTTTTAACATTTCTTTCCAACGTGATGAGAGAAAATAAACTGCTATTGTAAAAAGTTCATCACTTGAGAGAACTAACAGGCAAGTTTTAAAAGGTAATTCAAAAATTCATTAGACATATTTTGTCACTTATTTGAATATACATGTTATAGCTGGGTGTGTATGGATATATAAAGCCATATCTATATCTGACACAGCAAATTAAAAATTCCACTGCCACAAATCCAACACTTCTATAGCATGCCACAAAGCAAGCTTATCTTTCAACTCAACAGCATGCTAAGTCTTCTTACTATGAAAATTAGATTCTTCTAAATGAACTTTCAAATAAAATCAAGCTGCCTTAAAAATTAACTTTTCACTTGTCACTCATTCATCCAAAAATACTTTACTGAGGACCTATTATGCACTGGACATTAAAAGCTCTATTACTGTTTCAATAATAAACTACTAAATATTATACACTCAGCTCCAATATGGTCTTTGAGAACATGAAGTTTTATTATCAGGCTCTACAAAATTACTTTCGAAGAGATAAAAAGCCCTATATAGCTCCAAATTCAATGGCACTAAGTGACATCACACTGTAAAGGTTGCCTATAACATCATAAGTTTAAAAAATTTTAATCAAACTCTGAATCAACTAAAAAAAGGACCAACAATCATCACAAAAGATTAAATTAAAAGCTCACAGAAAAACAGTTCCAGAAGCACAATATCTGTGCTCAGCCTTGCTCCTAATTACAGAAATACAAATTAAAACAATGAGATCTCACTTTTCCTCTAGCAAATTAAAATCTGATAATGGCCAGGATGACAAAGTTAAATACTTCTCATATTACTGGTGTCATAGAAAATGGGATAATCTTTTTAAAAAGAAATTGTCAGTCTCTACCGAAAGTTTGAGGACACGTTATCTTTTGTTCTGAAATTTTACTCCTGGGAAGTCATCCTACAGATATACCCACATGAGTGAACACAGAGAGACATACAAAGAAATTCATTATTTTGAATTCGTTGGTGGTGTTTTAATAAGAAAAAAATTCTGAAAAACAATTTAGTAAGCCTTCAACAAAGGACTGGTACATCCATAAAATGAAATATTAGCCTTTAAAAAGAATGCAGTTGATCTATATGTTCTTATTCAACCACTTATACATTAATTCAATAACTATCTGCCCAGCAACACTACATGAAATACATCTTCTGCCTTCATGGAGCTTATTACAAACTAATGAGAGAAACAGAAAATAAACAAATCAATTGATAACTAAAATAAATGTTACATAGAAACAGAGTACTCAGGCAAGAATACTAGGGAGAACTTCTTTCAGACAGGCTGCTCAGAAAGGGCCCTTCTGGAGTAAAATATTTAACCTAAGGATAAAGACATCTAGCCAGGCCAAGCACAGTGGCTCACACCTGTAATCCCAGCACTTTGGGAGGCCAAGATGGGAGGATCACTTGAGGGTAGGAGTTTGAGACTAGCCTGGGCAACATGGCAAGATCTCTATCCCTACAAAAAAATACAAAAATTACTGGGTGTGGTGGTGGGACCTGTAGTCCCAGCTACTTGGGAGGCTGAGGCAGGAGGATTGCATGAGCCCAGGAGGTCAGAGCTGTAGTGAGCCATGATGGCGCCACTGCACTCCTGCCTGGGAAATAAAGTGAGACTCCGTCTCTAAAACCACACACACACACACACACACACACACACACACACACACACACACATAAACATAAACAGCTAGCTACCATGGAAAGATCAGGGAGAAAGAACATTAGACAGAGGGAACCACACATATAAAAATCCTAGATGAGGAAGCAATTTAATAGGGAAAGAATATCAGGCAGCTAAAGCTGAAACACAGTAAGGAAGTGGCAGCAAAGCACAAGATAAGGAGGTATGGACGGCGTGGCCCTGTTCTGGCCAGGTCTTATGGGATTTGGTACACGGTCCAAGATGCCTTGGTTCTATACAAGGCAATGACGAATGACAATTAAGCTTTAAGAGAGTAACTCTTACACTGTAAAAATAAGCAAAATAAAGTATATACTGGGGGCGGGGGTAGCAAGTTGGAGTACACAGAGTATGACCTTACCTACATTAAGACAGAAATACACATTTGAACGCACAGGAAAGTTTAAGCATTAGACAGCTACAGAAACCAATTTACTGCTCAAAAGTAGGACAGACAGCCGGGCATGGTAACTCAGGCCTATAATCCCAGCTACTCAGGAGGCCCAGGCAGGAAGACCACTTGAGCCCAGGAGTTCTGTACTGACTTAAGCAACATCGCAAGACCTTGTCTATATTTAAGAATAAATAAATAAATAAATGTAAAAGGTAGGATTAAAAGTTGTAGGAAAAGGGAAATTAAAATTGTATGCTCTTAGGTACACGTTGAACTTTTTTACCATAAGAATCATAATTCCATACTTCATATTTTCATAGTTTAAAAATTAAATCAGCCATGCCTGAAGTTATCAAATTATTAATGATTTTGAGAATATTAAATGTTATCAAAACAAACTAGGAGTCCCCAAAATCACTTAAGCTTTTCATGACATCCCATTGCCTCAAAACCAAGTTTGAACTCCCCAGGCTGGTTTCAATACTTGATCCTGTCTGCCTAAGCATGAGTGTGTTCATCTTGCATCTTACCCTGCAGCCCAAGGCCCAGGCAGGCTCCCCAGCCTTGCACAGCCTTCTCAGTTCAGCCAGCCTCAGCCAGTAACTCTCTCCCCTTTTACCAAACCAGCTTTTATTACAATAGGCCCAATTCTGGGCCCTGAAGACACGGGACGGAACAAGAAAGACATCACCTTGGCCAACAGATAATTTACAGGCTGGTGGAAAAGACAAACCTTAAATACAGCCACACAGCAGCTAAGGAATGATTATGTGGTGCATGTTATGCACAAGTTTTAAAGAGGGCATGTGACAACAGGGGATCTCTAATCCAAAAATAGATTCCTGAAAACTTTCTCAGGCGTGGTAACTGAAAAGACACCTAAGAAATAGAAGCGTAGTGAAAAACAGTGTCTGGGACCTGAAGAGAGAGGCGAGGGGAAGGCTGGGCCTCACAGCCGCATGAGAGAAACTGAACTGTAGCCTCAGAGCAAGGAAATGAAGGGCTCGCTCTGGTTGCAGGCTGGAGAATTCTGGCATAGCATCTGCTTACTTACGATGTGCACTGTCCACCCTCTGCACCTCCCTAGCCCATTAAAATGTAAGCTCCATAAGGACAGAAACCCTTGTCCAGCTGGTTCAAGTCAGGTATTTCAAATCCCGAGCACGTGCCTGGCACAGTCGTTATTCAACCAACAGTTGTTGGAAGAATAAATGAATGAATGAACAAACAAATGAACACTTTGAGAGGCAAGAGGGATCTGAAGAGTCAGGCTGGGAGGCAGTAGTCTGGGTGACAGGAAAATGACCATTTCCTCCCAGAGTCCAGGGTGGCATGCTTCCAGTTTCAGCTAATGCCATGTTCTTTCTTTTTTTTTTTTTTTTGAGATGGAGTCTGTCACTCAGGCTGGAGTGCAGTGGCACGATCTCGGCTCACTGCAACCTTTGCCTCCTGGGTTCAAGTAGTTCTCTTGCCTCAGCCTCCTGAGTAGCTGGGACTACAGGCAAACACCACCACACCCGGCTAATTTTTGTATTCTAAGTAGAGACAGGGTTTCACCATTTTTGGCCAGGCTGATCTCTAACTCCTGACCTCAGGTGATCCGCCCACCTCGGCTTCCCAAAGTGCTGGGATTACGGGCATGAGCCACCGCGCCCAGCCTGCCACTTTCTTTAGAGTGCCTTTCCAGTCCTCCCACACCTGGCTAGGTATCATTGCCACATGAACACATACACCACGCCCTGCAATTATGCAGCCCTTTTCACACTTAATCTTCATGAGGGCAACAACTAGCTGTCTTACTCTCTACTAAAGCCCCAGAGTTTAGCAAATTAACGCAATCAACACATTATTTCTTCCATGAATAAACAACTATCCGCATCAGCTTCCATAAAAATTAGTCTGTTAGGATAAGACACAATCTCACAAATGCCAACAGAACTATTCATCTCCAGAGCAGCGGTTTTATAAGTGAGTTAACTGACATCCAAAGGCAGGGGTTCAGGGCAGGGACTCAGAACCAGACAGGCTTCTGTTAGAAATGCTTGTTCCCCAGTGCCGTAAAGAAACAGCACTGGAACATAAATTTAATTTCCTCAGCAAGGCCATGTTTCCTTTCTGCAGAAAGGGTACACTCGCCAGCAGTTTTGCCATGAGAGTACACTGAACAAAGGAGACAGGGTCATTTGCAACCTGAGGCGCCCACCCTACTGCTGTGTCCGGTTTCCATTGGCTGGAACAGGACCTCACATTTTGTATTTGTCCCAATTGGCTAACAACGTAGAACTTTTTAAAAGAGGCAACGGCAGAGGAGAACAAAGGAAGGAGGAAGTAACTTGTGGAATGCTGAGAAAGGTAAAAACACCTTCAAATAAGGAAGAGGAACAGGCTATGAGCTAATGCTTGCTTGGACCAGTATAAGCATGCCAGGGCAAATATTTAGGCTAAATTGTGGGAGCTAAGAACATAAAGTACATTGATTTCTTTATTACAGCTCGCAGATATTTAAGCATGTTAGCACAGGTCTTAGAATAAATTTTGCTTCTAAGAGAAGTTACTATTTATTCCTAATTAGATGGGGAGGAAAGTCTTTGAAGAGGAACCTCTACTTTACTTGTTACACTTCGGTTTTGCTTCAGTTTAAAACAAGGTGCACTCAGTGAAATACTGTTGGCATTGGGCAAAACCAAGCCCAATATTTTTGGGATTCTCAGTCCAGCACTTCTTCCACCACATCATGCAACTTCCAGAGTTTGAATTTTAGGTTTTGTAAAACCTGCTCTTCTAAAAAATATAGTTCTACTCCATAATTTTTAAGTAAAGTGTTGCATTAGGAAAAAAAAAAATCAAATTCTACATGGCAGTAAGTTTTCAAATTGAAAAGCCACAAGTTTAAGTTATAATACAAAACAAAAGAAAGCAGCTCATTTCAATGTATAGATATCAAACTTTATTTCATGAAAATGTAAAAGGTTAAACTTTATTTTACTAAATATACTTTGTGCTTTTTTTTTTTTTTTTTTTGAGAAAGAGTCTCACTGTGTTGCCCAGGCTGGAGTGCAATGGAGCGATCCCCACTCACTGCAACCTCCACCTCCCAGGTTCAAACGATTCTCCTGCCTCAGCCTCCCAAGTAGCTGGGATTACAGGCACACACCACCACATATGACTAATTTTTTTTGTATTTTTAGTAGAGATGGGGTTTCACCATCTTGGCAGGCTGGTTTCGAACTCCTGACCTCAAGTGATCCTCCCACCTCAGCCTCCCAAAGTGCTAGGATTACAGGAGTGAGCCACCGCGCCCAGCCTTTGTTCTTTATTTATATAAAATAAATATATTTTAAACAAAACAACATTATCTCTTCACAAATACAGCTTGGCAATATTTGAAGAAAAAGTGGAGCTGATTATTCTTAACACTCTTTAAAATATTCTTAAGACAGCTCTCACATCTATGATTACACGACACACAATACATGAAAATATGAAAGGGCTTAGAACAATAAACTCTGTTAACGTAATGTTCAATAATATCCTATAATTTATTAAAAGAAAATTTCTGACACATTACATAATAATCCTCCCCAAAGTGGAAGAAAAGTCAAATATGCCAGGCGTGGTGGCTCACGCCTGTAATCCCAGCACTTTGGGAGGCTGAGGCAGGCGGATCATCTGAGGTCAGGAGTTCGAGACCAGCCTGGCCAACACGGTGAAATCCCATATTTACTAAAAATACAAAAATCAGCTGGGCGTGGTGGCATGCGCCTTTAATCCCAGCTACTCTGGGGGCTGAGGCAGGGGAATTGATTGAACCTGGGAGGCAAGAAGTTGCAGTGAGCCGAGATGGCACCACTGCACTCCAGCCTGGGTGAAAGAGCAAGACCCTGTCTGGAAAAAAAAAAGAAAAAGTCAAATATAAAAATTTCAGCAGAAGTGATAAAAACAAATTTGATGCTATTCATTTTCCCTTAAAATTTTTTCATTTGAAGTCTTTAGAACAGTTTTATTTTCATATCACAAGTAATACAATTGAGAAAACAAAAAGTACACAAAAAAGTTAAAAATTTGTCAGCAACAATGCTCAGATGATGGTATTCCTGATGGTTTCCAATCAGGAGGTAGGAAAAAAAGAGTCCAATGATATCTATTCTTCTAAGTGATAAACTACCCGGTGGTCCATTCTTTCTGTAATCCCAGCTTGTCCTGAGGGAAGGCACACTCAGGTTCTGAAGCTATTTAACTCTTTTGAGCACGGATGGGGAAAGAGTTACAGGAAAGTACTAAGAATACAATGCCAAAAGAGTAGCTTAAGAAACGGAGAAAAGGGAAAGAAACCAAGCAAACCAGTACCCATTTCTTTTATTCCTCTTATTCCTCTATTACAAAACAACTCACATTAAGTGGGCTCTATCACCCAACCCAAGAATAGTAACAGTAAAAAGTACTATTTAACTGTGAATATGATGGGAGTGGTGGATGATGCTACAAAAACTAACTAAATGGTAGTAAAAACTAACCAGAAAAAACGTGAAAAGAGTTAACAAAAATCTGGTGCCTTTTCTGCAAATGTCATTTATTTGTTAATACCTAGAACATGGCCTGCAGGGTAACCAAGCCTTGCAGTTAAGAGCTCAGGTGTGGGCCGGGCACAACGGCTCCTGCCTGTAATCCCAGCACTTTGGGAGGCAGAGGCAGGCGGATCACCTGAGGTCAGGAATTCAAGACCAGCCTGGCCAATATGGTGAAACCCCGTCTCTACCAAAAACAAAAACAAAAAAATTAGCCGGGCGTGGTGGCGCATGCCTGCAATCCCAGCTACTCAGGAGGCGGAGGTTGCAGTGAGCCAAGATAGTGCCACTGCACTCCAGTATGGGCGACAGAGCAAGACTTCGTCTCAAAGAAAAAAAGAACACAGGCGCTATGCCAGAAGGCTTGGGCTCCAATACTGCTTCTGTGACTGTGACTGAGTTACTAGAGTGCCTCTCTGGTATTCAGTTTCCTCATCTGTAAAATGGACATAATAACAGTATCTATCTCATAGGGTTATTAAGAAGATGAAATTAGTCAAGGCTGAAACACATTAGAACAGTACCTGGTCCACAGTAGGTACTCAATTAAGGTTAGTAATTATGAGAAAATGGGCAGCCCGCCACCCCAAACTACCATGTTGGTACCTTCCCTGCCTGGCCTTACTTCTTATATCCTGTGTCATTACTCATCTTCTGGACCTAGATAACATAGAACTAACCCTGGCGCTACAATACTGGAAAAAACATGTACTTCCTCTCTTATAATGCACTGGATCAGACGATCTACGAACTCGGTATTGCTGGTGAACAGGGCAAAACACAGGGAAGCGCAGAAAACACTACAACAAAGACAGGCACATTCGAATCATTCTTCCCAGATGCTAAACACCCATACATTTTGATAGTGGTATTAGTGTCAACGCCGACCACCATTCATGATTCAGACATCCTTCTCACTTGCTACTGCCTACTTACCAATCCTTAATTTTCTATTCTGTGGATGAGAATCCTGCTACCCATTCATATGAAAGTCACTTAGGAGTTTACTTTCCTCAGCTGGTTCTAGAAGGGAATCAGTGACTGTTTATTAAAAAAAATAATAATTTGTTTCAAGACACTACAGGTAAGAGTTATATCTGTACCCTAAAAGCTGTCCTCAAACTATTCTGCATTCCTATATAAAGCAAAGCAGAAACTTTTAAACAATCCTGGGCTCAGGAATGGCTTTCTAGCTTCCACATAATCCAGTTAACTCAAAGTCAGGCAGAAGATTCTTTCTGTTTTAATATACTTCCAAATCTTTCGGCCGGGCACAGTGGCTCATGCCTGCAATTCCAGCACTTTGGGAGGTCGTGAAGGCGGATCACTTGAGACCAGGAGTTCCAGACAAGCCTGGGCAACGTGGCAAAACCCTATCTCTACTAAAAACACAAAAGTTAGCCAGGTGTGGTAGCCCACACCTGTAAACTCAGCTACTTGAGAGGCTGAGGCACAAGAATCACTTGAAACCGGAAGGTGGTGCTTTTCAGTGAGCCAAGATCGCGCCACTGCACTCCAGCCTGGGTGACTGAGCGACACTCTTCGTCTCAAAGAAAAAAAAAACTTTCTAAAATTTAGTACACTTTTCTATCATTGTAAAAACAGCATAGTAAAAATAATTGAGTCTTTTTTTCCAAAATATAAAACCTTTGAGGCTTCATCAGGAAAACTGATTTTTCTTGGTTTAGCAGGGACAAATACACTAATGTTTAATGTTATACTTTCTAATTGCTGAGACACAGCTTGTCTCCAATTTTTTGGTTTTTGTTTTTAGGGTCTTTTTTAAATGATTTCCTTCACACTAGCTTTTTTAGTTATTTGCCTCCTTCTGCTAAAGCAAGAGTGCAGTTTTTAAAATCTGGCTAATTAGGTGATAAAAACAATTACTACTTTAAATCTACACTGCCTAATTTACAAAACTCATTCAAATACACGGCCATACTCTGTTCTGTGGTGTAAATGGGTATTACTATTTCCTCTTAACGAACAATTAGAACTAAAAGACATTAAATAAATTTCTTCTGAAACTGGTGTGTTAATAGGTATTACAACCAAATGCAGTAAAATAATCATCAATGATCCTTCCCTCCACTTCACACCTGACAGTGAACAGATCACATAATCCCATGGATTCCACTTCCACTATCTTTCTCAACACCATCTACTTTGTTGCATACAATACTTTATTTTAGGGGTCTACCGTTTCTATCCTGGATTAGAAGAGGATCCTAATTTGTCTACCAACTTCAAGTTTTGCCATGCTCCAATTAATTTTCCACACAACAAACCAAAATGAGTTTTCTAATGCCACAATTCTGTCATGTTAACTCTTCTGCATGAAATTATTCAGAGGCTCCCCAAACCACAAGAATAGCCTTCAAAATAAGTTACATCACATTCAAGCCCATACATATCTGGATCCTAATTTTCTCTCTAGCTCCCTTTCTAACCGCAGCCCCTCATACTACAAATCTGCAGTTTTCCAGAGTTCTCACTGTCTCTTACCTCCAGGCTTTTGCAATAAGATGTTTTCACTGACATTAGAGCTGTGTCCATCATCAATCTCACTTTTCAGCTAACTCACTACCACTCAGACTTGAGGTTTCACTTAGCTATCATTTCCATTGGAAAATCTGCAATGATACCTAAAACTAGGTTACATGCCCATCCTATATGCATAGGCCCCTGCGCCTTGAGCTTAGCATTACCAAAATGTAGTCAATTGCCTGAATATTTGCAGTCCTCCTGAAGAAGTGAGAGGTGACAGCGTGCTGGCAGTCCTCACAGCCCTCGCTCGCTCTTGGCGCTCCCACTTTGGCGGCACTTGAGGGGCCCTTCAGCCCACCGCTGCACTGTGGGAGCCCCTTTCTGGGCTGGCCAAGGCCAGAGCCAGCTCCCTCAGCTTCCACAGAGGTGTGGAGGGAGAGGCGCAAGCGGGAACCAGGACTGCTAGCTGCGCTTGCGGGCCAGCTGGAGTTCCGGGTGGGCGTGGGCTTGGCAGACCCCGCACTCCGAGCAGCCGGCTGGCCCTGCCGGCCCCGGGCAATGAGGGACTTAGCACCCTGGCCAGCGGCTGCGGAGGGTGTACTGGGTCCCCCAGCAGTGCCAGCCCACCGGCACTGCGCTCGATTTCTCCCCCAGCCTTAGCTGCCTTCCCGCCGGGCAGGGCTCGGGACCTGCAGCCCGCCATGCCTGAGCCTCCCACCCCCTCCCTGGGCTCCTGTGGGGCCGGAGCCTCCCCGATGTGCGCCGCCCCCTGCTCCACGGCGCCCAGTCCCATCGACCACCCAACGGCTGAGGAGTGCGGGCGCACGGTGCGGGACTGGCAGGCAGCTCCACCTGCAGCCCCGGTGCGGGATCCACTGGGTGAAGCCATTTGGGCTCTTGAGTCTGGTGAGGACATGGAGAACCTTTATGTCTAGCTCAGGGATTGTAAATACACCAATCAGCACCCTGTGTCTAGCTCAGGGTTTGTGAATGCACCAATCGACACTCTGTATCTAGCTACTCTGGTGGGGACTTGGAGAACCTTTGTGTTGACACTCTGTATCTAGCTAATCTGGTGGGGAGATGGAGAACCTTTGTGTCTAGCTCAGGGATTATAAACGCACCAATCAGTGCCCTGTCAAAACAGACCACCAGGCTCTACCAATCAGCAGGATGTGGGTGGGGCCAGATAAGAGAATAAAAGCAGGCTGCCCGAGCCAGCAGCGGCAACACGCTCGGGTCCCCTTCCACACTATGGAAGCTTTGTTCTTTAGTTCTTTGCAATAAATCTTGCTGCTGCTCACTCTTTGGGTCCACTCTGCCTTTATGAGCTATAACGCTCACCGCGAAGGTCTGGAGCTTCACTGCTGAAGCCAGCGAGACCACAAGCCCACCGGGAGGAACGAACAACTCCAGACGTGCCACCTTAAGAGCTGTAACTCTCACTGCAAAGGTCTGCAGCTTCACTCCTGAGCCAGCGAGACCACAAACCCACCAGAAGGAAGAAACTCCGAACACATCCCAACATCAGAAGGAACAAACTCCAGACGCGCCACCTTAAGAGCTGTAACACTCACCGCGAGGGTCCGCGGCTTCATTCTTGAAGTCAGTGAGACCAAGAACCCACCAATTCCGGACACAGAAGGCTTTAAGCTCTTTGAAAGCAGGATCTGTGGCATGTTATTCATTGATTTAAAAAAAAAAAAAAAGCTGTGATCCCAATTCCTGTCTCCAATATCTTAATGTGCATGCCTTTCACTCTGCTCTCCAGTTCCTGAGATCAAGGTAATGAAATGTTGAATAAAATTAAATTTGTTAAAGGCAAATACTTGATACCAAACAATTACTTGATAATTACATTTTAAAACATTAGTTTCTCTCTAAGGAAAAGGATGATTCAAGGACAGATTAATAAGCCATTAAAAAGAAGAGTTGCAGAAGACCACTGAAGTACTGCACACAATGCTTTAAAGGGGTATGGGTAAACTGTCTCCAGGTAACATCCTACATATTCAAATAAGAAAGGAACAAATGTTTGAAGGAGAAATGTAACAAACTAAAATTGTATCATAACTGGTGGAAACTACTTGGGGAAAAAAAATAGAATATAGTTACCAAGGAAAAGAATTTAGTCTTAAAAATACTGTAGACTAATTTTAAAGAACACTAAACATTTTTTAAAAGACAGAATTACCTGTAATTGGCATATGCACTCTGCCAATGAAAAACTGTTGCTAAAAACCCAAGATAATCCAAAATTCGGTACTATTAATTTCCATCAGCAAACTTCTATCTGCATAGATATTCTCAAAAGTAATCTTATACTCAATATATCTAAACTAGTAAATGTGAATGGTGTAGCTCCGAGTGAATGTGGAGTCACTATACCAGAAACCTAAATTAATAGCCAAATTTAAAAGAAAAATATGTACAGCCTCTTGTATCAGAAATAAAAACAAACTAAAAATAAAACTAGTATTAAAAATTATTTCCAGTCAGGCACGGTGGCTCACACCTCTAATCCCAACACTTTGGGAGGCTGAGGAGGGCGGATCACCCAAGCTCAGGAGTTCAAAACCAGCCTGGCCAACATGGTGAAACCTCATCTCTACTAAAAATACAAAAATTACTAAAAAATTACTAATTACTAAAAATACAAAAATTAGCCAGGCATGGTGGCGCATATCTGTAATCCCAGCTACTCCAGAGGCTGAGGCAGGAGAATCGCTTGAACCCACGGGGCGGGGATGGAGTGAGTCCAGATTGTGCCACTGTACTCCAGTCTGGGCAACAGAGTAAGACTCTGTCTCAAAAAAAATTATTTCCACCAGGCGCAGTGGCTCACACCTGGACACCTATAATCCTAGCACTTTGGGGAGCCAAGGCAGGTGGATCACTTGAGGTCAGGAGTTTGAGACCAGCCTGGCCAATATGGCGAAACCCTGTCTCTACTAAAAATGCAAAATTAGCTGGACATGGTGGTTCATGTCTGTAATCCCAATTACTCGGGAGGCTGAGGCAGGAGAATTGCTTGAACCCGGGATGCAGAGGTTGCAGTGAGCTGAGATCGCACCACTGCACTCCAGGGTGAGACTCCATCTCAAAAAAAAAAAAAAAAAATTATTTCCCAGGGAAACAAAAAGACATTCCTTAAAAATTATTTGTAAATGCTTATCTGAAAACTATAACCTGCAGGTTCAGTTGTGGCGTCACAAATTCAGAAACAGCCGTTAGTGCAGATAATGAGAATCAATCATTATTTGAGAGTGTAATAGGATGTTACAAATCATCTAATGCATACAAGGAAAAAAACTGAAAAGATGAGATTTCTTTTCTCCTGTCTACCTTTCCATATTTTCCAAATTTACTAGAACAGAGACTGCAAATTCAGATGCAGCCTCCTAAGAAAATAACCAAAATAACCTGTTGAACAAGCAAAACCAAGTGTATTACCCACAGACACATGTTCGAAGCCCACTAAAAGCCACAGTTCAAGATCTTAGATTTGGCATCTGCATGCTTCTCTGAGGCCCACTGAGCGACCCCCTCAGGGGTCTCCCCAACCACAATGGCGAGATGAGTCACACTGGGTAGAGGTCCAATTTCCTTTTCAACAACTGTAGGAATAAAGACCCGCTGAATTTCTTATCACATTTGAAAATGTTTAATATTGGAAGAAACCTCCCATATTACTAATATACTGTCCTCAACATTTTTTATTCTAAGTCCATAAGTCAAAGTTCACCTGAAAGAAGACAGGCATAGGTTTCATAAGCCCATCTTCATGCTGACTCTAGAAGCCAGTGAGTTCAGAAGGTTTCATCAGATCATCATCCAAATAGAATACAATTTACCTGGGAACCTTGAGTATTTTCCTCTGTCTTGACTTGCTTTGTCCATGGAAGTCTGGGCCTAGGAGAGACAGTCTCTCCAAATCTTAAACCAACAAGGCACTGTCAGGTTTGCAGTTAGAGATGGCCAACCATTAGGCTGTGAGCCCAAGACAGGAGGTGCACAAACAACATATTCAATATGCCATTAGGAGACTCCCATGAGTTTGGCTCAGACTAAGTCTGTGGTCTCTCAGAGTCAGACTTCTGTTTCTTTAAATGCATTAAATATGTAATGCAAATTCATGGTCTTCTCTTTATAAATGGCATCATTTCACCAAGGATAGTTACAAAGTGGGGAACAAGGAGAGGGAAATAGGAAGACCTATTAGAAAGGGGAAACAAATATCTTGAGAGTGACTTCAGACCCCAAATGCACAGAAAGCCAGTGGGGTTTAGAAAAACTGTGAATGACGGGGCATGGTGGCACATGCCTGTAATCCCAACACTTTGGGAGGCCGAGGCAGGTGGATCACTTGAAGTAAGGAGTTCAAGACCTGGCCAACATGGTGAAACCCAGTCTCTACTAGAAATATCAAAAAAAAAAAAAAAAAAAAAAAAATTAGTCAGGCATGGTGGCTCAGACATGTGGTCCCAGCTACTTGGGAGGCTGAGGCAGGAGAACTGCTTCAACCCGGGAGGTGGAGGTTGCAGTTAGCCAAGATTGCGCCACTGCACTCCAGCCTGGGTGACAGAAAGAGACTCTTGTCTCAAAAAAAAAAAAACAAAAAAAAAGAAACTGTAAATATTGGACAAGGTCTTTTGAAGGCTATTACCAAAATCTTTCCTGTGAAAACAGGTAACTCTAATTCAGTTGTTCTAGCAGACGAAGGATAAGCCCCTTGGAGACTTCCAGGGTGGGCTCTTACTACCTTCAGTTAGCATTCAGGAGTAAGCCCTCAAGTAGTTGTGACCCCAGCTCCTTCCTCACTTCTTGTGAACAGCCTTAAGCCAGAAAAAGAAAATGTTATAAACAAGCAAAAACTGGCTGGGAAGGCACCACATTGTCAAACAATGTAACTCCATATTACACATTTCAAAAGAGCCTGAAAACAAAGGCAGTATAAGACCCAGAATAAGATGATACCCTTGAAGATAAAACTAGATGCTCCCACTCCAAAAATTAAACACCAGTCTTTTGATAAAGAAACCTGCAGAGATTGTAAGAAGAAATTACAATGGAAAAATAATTGTTCTGTTTTATTCAAGAGAATTGGGAAAAAAATGATAGTAGGCAAATGTTCTAACAGCAAATCAAGTACCCATTTCTCCTTTTACTCTTCAACTCACAAGAATGAATTTTCACTAATTATTAGCGGAGAAACAAGTAAAAATTTTATTGATATGGGTGGCAGTATATTTACCTTAATTCCTGCCATTGTTCCACAAGCTCTCCCTCGGAATCAACAAACTACTCAGTTGACAGATATGGATAATACCCGTCGCATTTCCCATGTCCCAGCACACAACGGTCACCTTTGGACCTTTAACCAAGAAACATTCCCTTCCTATGAGACACTACATTCATTAGTTTCATAAGGAAAAATCTCCCGTGTAAACAGAATTTCCAGATCAAACACTCTCCTGATGGTCTCTTCCTTGAACCCTTGAGGACTCCACCAGTCATCATCAAGCCAGAAATAATTTGGACAGTGACACATCAGTATTCTTGGGAATAAATCAAGTCCAAATTGAAGATATCAAAAAGGCAACATTCCTCATCAAAAAAATATATAATTATACTGGTAGAAATATTCAGGCTGAGTAGTCAAGGTTCATAATGACACATCCAAACCCCTACCCAAATTCACACAAATGTCTAAAACAAAAAGGTAAAGAGGACAAGACCTCATAAGGAAATAATAATAATAATTTCATCATACACTGCTCAGGGGTTTGCAAGGCTGCAATCAGGGAGTGAACCAGGCTGCATTGTCACTGGAGACTCAAATGGGGAGAAATTTGCTGCCAAGCTCTTTCAGGTAGTTGGCAGAATTATGTCCTTGTAGCTGCATGATGAAGGACCCCAGCCTTTTGCTAGCTCTTGGGTAGAGACTGTCCTTACATAGATCCTTAGAATCTGCCCACCATTCACTGCCAAGTAGGCTTCCTTAATATGGCTGCTTACTTTATCAAGCCAGCAAAAAGAATCTTGTTCTCTAGTCTGTTAAGATCGAGTACTATATAATGAAACATAATCACAAGAGTGACACCCAACCACTTTGCCACATAATGTAATTGAATGCAGTGACATCCCATCACTTTTGCCATATAATGCAACCTAATTAAGGGAGTAATATCACATCACCTTTGCCATATTCTATTAGTTAGAGAAGCAATTCACAGGTTCTACCCAAATTGAAGAGGAGTGGATTATACAAGAAGAAGGGAGTACATAAAGGTTTGGATGCCTGACAGTTCCTCAAAAAGCTAAACAAAGAATTACCACATGACCCAGGAATTCCACTCTTGGGTACATACCCCAAATAACTTAAAAAACAGACATATGGCTGGGCGCAGTGGCACGCGCCTGTAATCCCAGCACTTTGGGAGGCCAAGGCGGGTGGATAACCTGAGGTCAGGAGTTCGAGACCAGTCTAACATGGTGAAACCCCGTCTCTGCTAAATACAAAAAAAAAAAAAAACAACCCATTAGCCAGACATGGTGGTGGGTGCCTGTAATCCCAGCTACTTGGGAGACTGAGGCAGGAGAATCACTTGAACTCAGCAGAGGTTGCAGTGAGTCAAGATCACGCCACTGCACTCCAGCCTGGGCAACAAGAGTGAAACACCATCTCAAAACAAACAAAACAAACAAATATATAAGCAAATACTTGCATACAAATATTTGTAGCAATACTAATTGCAATGGTCAAAATGTAACCCAAATGTCTTTCAACTAATGAATGGATTTTTTTTTTTTTTTAAGACAGAGTCTTACTCTGTTGCTCAGGCTGGAGTGCAGTGGTGCCATCTCAGCTCACTGCAACCTCCTCCCCCAGGGTTCTAGTGATTCTCCTGCCTCAGCCTCCCGAGTAGCTGACATTACAGGGCCTGCCACCACGCCCAGCTTATTTTTTTCTATTTTTAGTAGAGTCGAGATTTCACCATGTTGGCCAGGCTGGTCTTGAACTCCTGACCTCAGATGGATTTTTTTAAGTGGTATATTCATACAATTGAATATCACTCAGCCACACACACACAAAAAACCTCCGCCCCCAGGGTTCTAGCGATTCTCCTGCCTCAGCCTCCCAAGTAGCTGACATTACAGGTGCCTGCCACCACGCCCAACTAATTTTTTTGTATTTTTAGTAGAAACAGGGTTTCACCATGTTGGCCAGGCTGGCCTTGAACTCCTGACCTCAGGTGGATTTTTTTAAGAAGTATATTCATACAACTGAATATCACTCAGCCACACACACACACACACACACACACACAAACTGATACATGCTATAACATGGATACTATATTTTGCTTGGTTGAGTCCAATGTTAAGTCTATCTAAAGTCCTTATTTTCATATATTTGCAGTTAACAGAATTTCTATTTAATTTTTTTTTTTTTTTGAGATGGAGTCTCGCTCTGTCACCCAGGCTGGGGTGCAGTGGCATGATCTCGGCTCACTGCAAGCTCCACCTCCTGTGGTCCAGCGATTCTCCTACTCAGCCTCCCGAGTGGCTGGGATTACAGGTGCGCACCACCACGCCCAGCTAATTTTTCTATTTTTAGTAGAGACGGGGTTTCATCATGCTGGCCAGGCTGGTCTCGAACTCCTGACCTCATGATCCACCCACCTCGGCCTCCCAAAGTGCTGGGATTACAGGCGTAAGCCACTGCACCCAGTCTTGTATTTAATTTTTAAAATAGATTCAAATTCTCTTGTGAAATTCTTTTTTTTTTTTAGACAGAGTTCCGCTCTTGTTGCCCAGGCTGGAGTGCAATGGCATGATCTCGGCTCACTGCAACCTCCACCTCCCAGGTTCAAGGGATTCTCAGGCCTCAGCCTCCCGAGTAGCTGGGATTACAGGCACCTGCCACAACACTCAAATATTTTTTGTATTTTCAGTAGAGACGGGGTTTCGCCATGTTGATCAGGCTGATCTTGAACTCCTGACCTCAGGTGATCCGCCCACCTCGGCCTCCCAAAGTGCTGGGATTACAGGCATGAGCCACCATACCCGGATGAAATTATTTATATACTTATCTATTTTCTCCATATTTTCCTTGGATTTCTTTAGCATATAAATCGTAGTTATCTCAGCCAATTCCAATATCTGAAGCATATGTGGATATGTTTCTATTGTCTTTTAATTTTTTCTCTTGGTTTTTGGTTTCTTTTGGTGTCTCTAATAGATGTGACTAAACAATATGTACTAAAGGGCAGACAACGTATATAAAATGAGTATATGTATAAAATTTATCTCCTAGAATATTATTCATTCAACAAATACCTAGTGAGCACTGACTGAGCCCTGACTTAAGCACTGACAATATGCCAGGCACCATGTGCATGTGATACAGTAATAAAGAGAGCAGCATCCCTGCCATCAGAAGCTTACGCTCCGTGTAGGAAGGAGACATTTACCTAATACTGAAATGGCCTGTAAGGCCCTAAAAATCTAAGCTCCCTACTACACCATTATCTTTTTTTACCTTATCTCTAAATTGTCTCTCTCGATGATTCCAATCACATGCTTCCTCGGTGTTTATTCAGTAGCAGGTACACTTCAACCTCAACCAACAATCTTGCGCTTGTTATTCTTTCTGCCTAATATGCTTTGCTCTTCTCCAGGATAGCAACATGACTTGTCCTGCCACTTCCTTAGATGGTCTGCTAAACATGCACTTGGCCCTCTATATCCTTGGGTTCTGTATCCACGGATTAAACCCAAAAAAGGGAAGGGGAAGGGAAAGCGGAAGGAGAGGGGAAGGGGAAGGGGAAGGGGAGGGGAAGGGGAAGGGAAAGGGAGGAAAATAAAAATACTGCATATTTTAAAACACAGTGGGACAACTATTTACATAGCATTTACATTGTTTTAGGGTATTATAAGTAATCTAGAGATGATTTAAAGTATACGGCAGGGCTGCGCACAGTGGCTCACACCTGCAATCCCAGCACTTGGGAGGCCAAGGCAGGTGAATCACTTGAGGTCAGGAGTTCAAGACCAGCCTGGCCAACATGGTGAAACTTCATCTCTACTAAAAATACAAAAAACAGCTGGGCATGGTGGTGCATGCCTGTAATCCCAGCTACTTGAGAGGCTGAGGTGGGAGAATTGCTTGAACTCAGGGTGGACGGAGGTTACAGTGAGCCGAGATCATGACACTGCACTCTAGCCTGGGCGATAAAGTGAGACTCCACCTCAAAAAAATAAATATATAAAAATAAAAAAATAAAATAAAGTATACAAAAGGATGAGCGTAGGATATATGCAAACACTACCCCATTTCATATAAGGCACTTGAGCATCAACAAATTTTGGTATCTGAGGGGGTAGGTCTTGGAACCAATCCCTTGTAGATATGAAGACATGCCTGTATATAAAATTGTGAATATAGCCCCACCTTCCAGCAGTCTTTTTCTCTTATGTTTCAACACAGAACATATGTTTTATTATTTGTTTATCATCTGTTTCCTTCTATAGTGTAAGCTCCTTGAGGGCATAAAAATATGTTCAGTCTCTTTTGTTCACTACTATATCAACAGCACTTCAAACAGTGTCAGACAAATTGCGTGCACTTGGTAAATATCTACTGAATAGATGAATGAATAAATGATTTAAAATGTGATGAGTTAAGTGTAGGGTCCTAAGGAAAAATACAGCAGAGAGCCTAATCTAATGAAGACAGTTAAGGAATGCCTATGTGAGGAATTTACATTTAAGCCAAGACCTAAACAATGACTAAGAGACAATCAGGAATGAAGACAGAAGCAGATATGACTAAGTACATAAGTTTCAAGAATCTGAACGATGTCAAGTATGGCGGATACATACAATGCAAAGGATAGACTGGCACAGTATCAGTTTGGAGAGCTAAGCAAAATCCAACCATTTAAAACATTTATATGAGTAGTCATTCAAAAGTTATTAAAGATAGGCATACGATCAAATCTGGATTTTTGGTCACTCAAACTGAAGTATCATTAATTAATGGATGGGAATTCCTATATGCCAACAGTGAAGACGATATCAAGAAAATAATCCCATTTACAATAGCTATGAATAAAATAAAATAAAATACCTAGGAATAAACTTAACCAAAGAAGTGAAAGGTCTCTACAATGAAAACTATAGGCCAGGTTCAGTGGCTCATGCCTGTAATCCCAGCACTTTGGGAGGCAGAGGTGGGTGGATCACAAGGTCAGGAGATCGAGACCATCATGGCCAACATGGTAAAACCCCGTCTCTACTAAAAACAAAGCAAAAATTAGTTGGGCGTGGTGGTGCATGCCTGTAGTCCCAGATACCAGGGAGCCGGAGGCAGGAGAATCGCTTGAACCCGGGAGGCAGAGGTTGCAGTGAGCCGAGATTGCACCACTGCACTCCAGCCTGGCAACAGAGCGAGGCTCCATCTAAAAAAAAAAACACACACACACACACAAAAACGACTATAAAACGTTGATGCGAGAAATTGAAAAGGACACAAAAGATGCAAAGAGATTCTACATTCATGGGTTGGAAGAATCAATATTGTTAAAATGTCCATACTACCTAAAGCAATCTACCGATTCAATATAATCCTTATCAAAATACCAATGACAATCTTCACAGAAATAGAAAAAAAAAATCCTAAAATTTATATAGAACCACAAAAGACCCAGAATAGGCAAAGCTATCCTGAGGAAAATGAACAAAACTGGAGGAATCACACTACTTGACTTAAAATTATACTACAGAGCTATAGCAATCAAAACAGCATAGTACTGGCATAGACCAATAGAACAGAATAGAGAACCCAGAAATAAATCCATATATCTATAGTGAATTCACTTGACAAAGGTGCCAAGAATATACCTTAGGGAAAGGACGGTCTCTTCAATAAATGGTGCTCGGAGAACTGGATAACCAGATGCAGAAGAACAAAACTAGACCCTTATCTCTTGCCATATACAAAAATCAAATCAAAATGGATTGAAAATTTAAACCTAAAACCTCAAATTATGAAACTACCAAAAGAAAACATTGCAAAAACTCTGTAAGATGCTGGTCTGGGCAAAGATTTCTTGAGTAATTCCCCACAAGCCCAGGCAAGCAAAGCAAAAATAAATAAATGGGGTCACATCAAGTTAAAAAGCTTCTACACAGCCAAGGAAATCAACAGTCAAGAGACAACTCATGGAATGGGAGCAAAATATTTGCAAACTATCCATCTGACAAGAGATTAATAACCAGAATATATAAGGAGCTCAAACAACTCAACAAGAAAAAAAATCTAATAATCCAATTTTTTAAATGGGCAAAAGATCTGAATAGACATTTCTCAAAAGAAGACATACAAATGTTAAACAGGCATATAAAAAGGTGCTCAACATCACTGATCATCAGAGAAATGCAATACAATGAGAGATCATCTCACCCCAGTTTAATTGGCTTTTATCCAAAAGACAGGCAATAACAAATGATGGCGAGGATATAGAGAAAAGGGAACTCTTGTATAGTGTTGGGGGGAATGCAAATTAGTAAAGCCACTGTGGAGAACAGTATAGAGGTTCCTCAAAACACTAAAAATAGAGCTGCCATATGATCCAGCAATCCCACTGCTAGGTATATACCCAAAAGAAAGGAAAGCAGTCTATCAAAGAGATATCTACACTACCATGTTTACTGCAACACTATCCACAATAGCCAACATTTGGAAGCAACCTAAATGTCCATCAACAGACGAATGGATTTTTAAAATGTGGTACATATATACAATGGAGTACTATTCAGCCACCAAAAAGAATGAGGTCCTGTCACTTGCAACAACATAGATGGAACTGGAGGACATTATGTTAAATGAACTAAGTCAGACATAGAAAGACAAACTTGACATGTTCTCACTCATCTGTGGGAGCTAAAAATTAACATAGTTGAACTCACAGTGATAGAGAGTAGAATGATGATTGCCAGAGGCTGGGAAGGGTAGTGGGGAGGAGTGGGGGTGGGTGATGTGGGGATGGTTAATGGGTACAAAAATGGGTCCAGTTAGATAGAATGGGTAAGATCTAGTATTCGACAGCACAACAAAGTGATTACAGTCAACAATAATTTATTGTACGTTTTTAAATAACTAAAAGTATATTAGACTGTTTGTAACACAAAGACATTATAAATACTTGAGGTGAAGAATTTTTTAAAAATTAATTGGATGGAAGCAAGAATGATTACAAGGAGACTAATTAGAAGCCAGATGAAGTAATCCAGACTAGATGATAGTAGCTGGAATCTGGGGTTGGTTAGTATGGGCAAAGAAAGAAGTAAATGGATTAGAAAGCTATCTGAGTGAATTCTCCACAGTCGCATTTGTTAAGAATTACTCTATGTTTCTAGCCACCACCTTCCTAGGTGGAAAAGAATGAAGGATAAGAATTTTAGAGCAGGGATAGGCAAACTTTTTCTTAATGGATCAGGAAGTAAATATTTTAGGCTTTGTGGGTCACATAGTCTACTATGTGTCCCATGTAGTTGAGTCTACTCCACATATTGAGTCTACTACTCAGCTCTACCACTGTAGTGGAAAAGTAACCACAGACAATATGTAAAGGGATGAACATGGTTGCCCTCCAATAAACCTTTATTTATAAAAATAGGTGTGCATGGGCTATAGTACCAATCTCTAGTTTCAGGAGAAAGATGAGTTCTGCTTTTAACTTGTTAGTTTCAAGGTGCCTCAGAGGCATCAAGTAGTGAGAGCTATATAAGAAGCAACTGGATATGTAATCCTGAAGTTCAGAACAGATATATACATTTGAGATTGGTCAGAAAAGTGGCAATAGGCCAAGTGCAGTGGCCCATGCCTGTAATCCCAGCACTTTGGGAGGCCGAGGGGAAGGACTGCTTGAGCCCAGGAGTTTGAGACCAGTCTAGGCAAAATAGTGAGACCCCTGTCTCTACAAAACATAAAAAAGTAGGCAGCTGTGGTGGCACACACCTATAGTCTCACCTATTCAAGAAGCTGACGTGGGAGGAGCACTTGAGCCCACGAGGTTGACGTTGCAGTGAGCCATGATTGTGCCACTGCACTCTAGCCTGGGTGACAGAACAAGACCTTGTCTCAAAAAATAATAATAATAGTAAAAGAAAAAAGAAAAGGTGGCAATTGACGCCATGAAAAAAAGTAAGATTGCCCAGGGCAAGTTAGCACAATAAAAAGAGGAAATGTCCTACTCAGGACCCAGAATAAAACCCCCATTTAAGGAACAAAGATAGGAAGAACAATCGGGAAGGAATCTAAGAAGGGCATTCAAACAAGCCAAAAAACACAAAAACTAGAACTGAGTAATGTGCCAAAAGTGAGTATCTCATGAGAGAAGTATGGACTGACCAAGAGACTCAAATGTTGCTCAAAGATTGATATAAGATCAGAATTCAAAATTACATATTGATTTAACAAAGGGAAGAGGTTGCTGGTAGCTTTGCAAGAGAAATTCAGTAGGAATGAGGAAAGAAGCTAGACGGCAAGAAAAGATTAAGTGAAAGATACAGAAATGAAAGTGAGGAAGGACAATTCTAAGAGCTTTGGCACTGAAAGGGGAAGAGAGAAAGAAGGTGGCAACTAGCTGTAGAGTGATAGGGGTGATGGTGCTTTACGAATGGAAGAAATGTTTGTTTCTTTCCCACTAAACTGTGAGAACTATGATACGCAGATCATGTGTATCTCATCACCACATCCTTCCCACATAACTGAGTGACCAATACATTTGTTCACTGAGCATTTTTAATAGCAATGATAACAAAAGGAGCTAAAAGATGAGGAGAATTTTAAGACACAGAAGAGAGAAAAGATAATCAGTAAAACCATAGCCTGTGAAGGCTATAAAGAATACATTTGGAGCGTAGGAGGAGGAACTGGCTTTCCAGAGGATGTGGAACACCTCTTCCTTGTAACAAGTGGGAAGAAACAACATGGATACACATAGATAAAAGTAAATGCAGGTAAATATGGGCAAGAAGCTGAGGATATTTATTAACCAGGGGGCAAGTTTTCTAATCGTCCTCTAATGCATGAAATGATCTTGCACAATGAAGAACAGCCCAACACAGAATGAAAAGTAACAATACGAAATGCTGAAATGAAGAGTTCCTGCAGGCTAAGTCAAATCGCAAGGTTAAAACTCTACATGAGGACTCTCTTCTAACTAGAAAAAAACAGAATAATTTTTCATGGGAAAAGGAGAAATTGCATACTTCAATTTCTGCATTTCTCCCTCAGAAGCCTTCAGCTGCAGAAGGCCCTTGCTAAATGTTTGCAATATACAATTACCTATAGCTATACCACTTTCACCAGAAACATGATCCTAACTTACATATTATGCACATGGAGAGAAGCTCAAGATAAAGATATACAGAGAAACTCATAATGTTTAACACATGAAACACATACCACTATTAAATGCAGTCCAGAGATCTGACAGCACATTTTTTAATCACCAAATTTTTTCCTATGAAAGTCTGAGTCACTGCTGATTCATTAAATACAATGCTCAAACAGTTTCTCACTCTTTTTAACTTATGCTATTTAAAACAATCCAAGTTGGCCAGGCACAATGGTTCACATCTGTAATCCCAACACTTGGGAAGGCCAAGGCGGGAGAATCACTTCAGCCCAGGAGTTTGAGACCAGCCTGGGCAACACGGTGAGACCCTCATCTCTACAAAATAAAAATAATTAGTCAGGTGTGGTGGTGTGTGTCTGCAGTCCTAGCTACTTGGGAGGCTAAAGAAGGAGGGATTCTTGAGTCATGGCGAGAGGATCATTTGAGCCTAAGAGTTCAAGGTTACAGTGAGCTATGACTGCACCACTGCACTCCAGCCTGGGCAACAGAGTGAGACCTCCATCTCTAAAAATAATAAAATAATCCAGTTAAAAACACTGATTTCTGGCCGGATGCAGTGGCTCACGCCTGTAATCCCAGCACCTTGGGAGGATGAAGCAGGCAGATCACCTGGGGTCAGGAGTTCGAGACCAGCCTGGCCAACATGGTGAAACCCTGTCTCTACTAAAAATACAAAAATTAGCTGGGCATGGTGGCAGGCACCTGCAATCCCAGCTACTCAGGAGACTGAGGCAGGAGAATCGCTTGAACCCAGGAGGCAGAGGTTGCAGTGAACCGAGATTGCATCATTGCACTCCAGCCTGGGCGACAAGAGCAAGACTCCATCTCAAATAAATAAATAAATAAATGTAAAAACACTGACTTTTAAAACATATATACATGTACGTATGTGCGTGCATACGTGTGTGTGTGTGTGTGTGTATCCCAAAAAAGCAATAGCTGCATTTTATCTTATACTTTTGACAAAATGTTTAACTTGAAGACATATACAATAAAAGTTAAAGTAGCTTCTCACCTTGACTACTCCATCAAAGCCAGGGATTGTATTAACCTCTGCTTTCTTAGCTAATAATTTGCTTTCAATCTTGTCGCCCATGGCTTGAATAGCATGTGTGTCAGGTCCAATGAAAACGACATCTTCTGCTGCCTGTGGAGAAAAACAAGTCAAAATTTATAACAAGAACATTACGGAGCATGATGTGGAGTCACAATTTTATAAAAGAAAAGCCCATAAGTGTATTTTCTAATTATTTTTATTGCAGAAACAACAGTTTTTGAGCCAACACATTAAAATACTATATTGCATATAGTACATGTGTGGATAGATGCATGCAACAAAGTCAAATGAAAACAACCAAAAGCACTGAAGAACTCCTTCTGGGTAAACAGTGTGCCTCGGAAAAGTCACTCTATGACACTGTATTTGTATATAACGTCCTACACCACCTCATCTAGCCAGTAAGGTCACCCGTAAACACCTTATAAATCTCTGTGTTCTCAATAGCCTGCAGCATAATGCCTAGTATAACACAAATATCCATATTTCCTGAATACCAATTCTGTGCCAGGCTCTGAGCTAAACACAGGAGATAACATGGATGAAGACAACAGGATATCAACAATTTCCAGGAAACGTGAACAGATCACTGACACCTCAGAGAAATAGATAAAAGAAAGTACATGTTTGCATCCTGTGACTATAAAAGATGAGTCAAAAATCCAGTGGGAATTTAACTGGGTAGAGTTCAGTTTCAATCAAAACCACTCTGCACAAACCACACTGAATACCTTGACAATGGATCTACCTCTCTTGTTTATGCCACTCTAATTTAAAAAAAAAAGCTAATGACTTAAATAGATCTAGAGACAGAACAAAATATGATGCCATTAGCTCCACCACAGGGCACGGTCTAGAAAAGTAATGGGGGTATTTGCTGAGATAAAGGATGAAGTCATTACATAAAGAACTGAAGGTAAATATAAAATGGGAAAAACCAGACCTATGTGCAGGCCTTCCTCGAGGAAGGCGCCTAACTGCTGATTGTCCTACGACCTTGTCAGAGTTGGTATAAACAATAAACTGCATATTTGTATATCACTTTTACATCACCTGTTCATTCCATGTTAGCGTTGCTGCCTGCAAAGAATCTTGACTTGGGAAAAAAGGTTCATTCTCCTGGTGACCAGGGCAGCTGAGTAACCTGTTGCTTGGACTGCTCTCCTGGCCATCATGACCAGGAGGATTAAACCCACCCCGAGCAGGAAGTAGAAGTAGAACAAGGAATAAACACAAAGAATATACAAGGAGATAAATATTTAAGAGGCGAGATGATGACTCCAACTTTGCACACGCTGAGCTGACAGGCCTCTGCAATAGTCAAGTATTCATGTTCAGGAGGCAGATATAGAGGTATAGAGGTTATTAGACAAGTCCAGGCTGAAATACAGATTTTTTCTTTTTTGAGACAGAGTCTCACTCTGTCACCAGGCTGGAGTGCAATGGCACAATCTTGGCTCACTGCAACCTCCGTCTCCCGGGTTCAAGCGATTCTCCTGCCTCAGCCTCCCGAGTAGCTGGGACTACAGGAGCGCGCCACCACGTCCAGCTAATTTTTGTATTTTTAGTAGAGATGGGGTTTCACCATATTGGCCAGGATGATCTCGACCTCTTAATCTCATGATCCACCGGCCTCCGCCTCCCAAAGTGCTAGGATTACAGGCATGAGCCATCGCGCCTGGCCAAAATACAGATTTTTAAAGGCATCAAATACAGGACGGAATTAAAAGCTGTGAATGGCAGTCCGGGTGCGGTGGCTCATACCTGTACTCCCAGCACTTTGGGAGGCCGAGGAGGGCAGATCTTGAGGTCAGGAGATCGAGACCATCCTGACCAACACAGTGAAAGCCCGTCTCTACTAAAACTACCAAAAACTAGCTGGGCGTGGTGGCATGCGCCTGTAATCCCAGCTACTTGGGAGGCTGAGGTGGGAGAAATGCTTGAACCCAGCAGTCAGAGGTTGCAGTGAGCCGAGATGGAGCCACTACACTCCAGCCTGGCGACACAGCGAGACTCCATCTCAAAAAAATAAATACAAAAATAAAAGTTGTGAATGAAATCATTCAGAGAAAATGAGTAGAAAAGCCAATGTCTTTAAATTCAAGAGGTATGCTTCTCTCCTACCCAAAAGCAAAACAAAAGAAAAGGGAAATTTTAGACCCTGAGTCTAAAGCACCCATTTCTTTGACAATGTGGATAATATCTGACTTTTAAGTTTGATTAAAGAATTAAATAAAATAACGTACAGGAGGAAAACTATTATTTTCCTTCTACCCTTCTAAGTTTATGGCTAGGGCACCTATTACAAAAGATAGATTAACCAAAAAAACAAGCATACACATTTACTTAATGTAAGTTGTACGTGACACCGGAACCTGCATAAGGAAATGAAAATCCAAAGAAACAGTTAAACTTGAGTGTTTTTATACAGGGTTGATGAGGACTGGTGAGTTATGGAGAAATGATAGCACGGAGAGCAAGAGGTAAGTGTCATAAACTGGGGGAAACTACTCAGATTACTCTGCGTCCTTTTCTCTATGGGGATGAGGATGCTCCTCTCTTCCAGATACAGGAAGGGCATCTCTCACATGAAGGTCTTAGGATCTGGTTCAGAGAAGGTCAGAAAGTCCCTCCTAGGTCTTAGGACCTGCTTCAGGGAAGAGAGGAAGGGGAAGGTCAGAGACCTTCGTGCTTCTGCTGTTTTCTCCAAATCCTTCAGCTTATATGCCAAGGTGCCAAATTTGGGAGTAGCATGTCCTAAACCCCATCAATAATAATATAAAGCACCAAGTTGAGTGCCACAACTGTTAGTTTTTGTCCACTCTCCAGAAGTCTTGATAAAAAGAAGACATTAGAATGGCCGGGCACAGTGGCTCACACCTGTAATCCCAGCACTTTGGGAGGCCAAGGCGGGCGGATCACCTGAGGTCAGGAGTTTGAGACCAGCCTGACCAACATAGTGGCCTCTACTAAAAATACAAAAATCAGCTAGGCATGGTGGTGCGCGCCTGTAATCCCAACTACTCTGGAGGTTGAGGCAGGAGAATTGCTTGAACCTGGGAGGTAGAGTTTGCAGTGAGCCAAGACTGCACCACTGCACTCCAGCCTGGGAAACAGAGTGAGACTCTGTCTCCAGAAAAAAAAGAGGACACTAGAATAATAAGATAGCTAGGTCCACAGGACTCTAAAATAATATTATAGGAACCCAAATGCCTAGAATTTGCTGGTGTTACAAGTGGCAGGATGCTAGATAAGAAACCCCTTCAGCCCTAAGAGGTGCTTATAAAGTATCTCTCTATCAAATGTTTCTGTATTTGGTTTTAGTAGAACCTTATTTTCATGGAAAAAAAAAAATCTTATGCAAATCCCTAAAAATGTAAAGCACATACGTAGGAAGTAGCGCTGCTCTGTATGAGGAGATAATAGAGGTAAGCCTACACCTCTATCAACTCTACGTCTCCAGGTGGATACATGAATCATTTCGGACCAGGACAATAATCATATTCATTTCTCTTTATCCAAAACCTGAAACCCACTAAACACTAAGTAAAGACAAGAGGAAACAATCATGCTTCAACCATCAATTGTCTTTCCATATTCTCATTTTACTTGCAAAGATGGAAAATTTTATTATAAATGCTGCTTTAAAAACGACTATGCCAGGCAGATGTAATCAAGCAATCAGAGTACCCACACAAAGAATTGAAGAAATAACATAAATGAGAACATCCAAAATACATTATGATTATACAGTAAAACTTCTGATTAACAGGAGCCCAACGACCTGGAACACTGATTAACCAGATTTTTCTTGTGCATTCTAATTTGAGGAAAATTACTCACCCAAAAATGTAAAATTGTCAAAAAAAAAAAAAAAAAAAGCTTACATCAAGTATTTAGTGACTATTTTTTGTCCCACCCAATACAAAAGAAAAATAGCCAGTAGTATGCTGGATAACTACAAATGTTTCAATGACTTAACTTCCTTTTTATCAATGTGTTTTGGAAGTGCTCCCTAGATTGGCCTTTAAAAGTAATTAAAGCAAAATGAGAAAGCAACATTAGAGGCTCTTGGCTCCCATAAATCTGTAACCAAAAAGGATGAGGTCAGGATAAGAGAGTATGGTAACTGCAGTGTGATGGAGCATGTTTCAAATGTTTTCAGTTCTTGATCAGGCAGCGGTGTGACTTAGAATAAAAGGCCAGATTTTATCCACTAGTAACCTTCGACACTCTTCTGTTAACCCGGTATTTTTTGTTATCCATCTAATTATCAGTTTCCCTTAATCACTGTAAGTTTTTTGTTATGCAATAGCAACTAAATTTGTTTCCAAAAATATGCTTTTTAAGGTCCTTTTAAATTTACCTTGCATGATACATATAATATCTGAATACAAGTAAATGTCTTATGATCACAAAAAGAGGGCATTTTTCATCATTAAAGTGATTCATTTAAAAAAAAAAAATTATGAGCCAAGTGTGCCTGTAGTCCCAGGTACTTGGAAGGCTGAGCCAGGAGTATCTCTTGAGCCCAGATACTGTTCAAAGCTGTTGTGCGCTATGATGGCACCTATGACTAGCCACTACACTTCAGCATGGGCAACACAGCAAGACAAAAGAAGAGAAAGAAATTATGAAAAGCTGAAATCACTGCTCCAAAATTCTACTCATTTCCTAAATTCTGTGACTCTATGGTTCTGGACAAATTTTAATAGAAGAATGGGGGAAAGGGTTGGGTTTGAGCAGTATGTTAAGGAAGTAAGATTTAATTTACCATAGGCTTTATGGCAGGAATGAAGGACAGAAAGAATCATTGTAAAAATTAAAATGTATGATACATATTTCATTCTTAGAAATACCACAAGTTAGTAAATTGCTATATTATGAATTCAGATTTTAAAGCGTATAGATTTTAGGCTTACCAAGAGTTGCTACTTGGATAACTACAAAACCAGGGTCAGAAGAAAAAGACAGCCATGGGGCTGGGTGCAGTGGGTCACGCCTGTAATCTCAGCACTTTGGGAGGCCGAGGCAGGTGAGCTGCACGAGCTCAGGAGTTTGAAACCAGGCTGAGCAACATGGCAAAAACTTTTCTCTACAAAAAATATAAAAATTAGCCAGGCATGGTGGTGTATACCTGTGGTCCCATGTGGTCCCAGCTACTCAGGAAGCTGAGGTAGG
The DNA here is from genome assembly GCF_028858775.2 of Pan troglodytes. NCBI lineage: Eukaryota > Metazoa > Chordata > Mammalia > Primates > Hominidae > Pan > Pan troglodytes. The sequence continues at coordinate 105,811,762 of NC_072412.2, read as the reverse complement.
AGGATTGCTTGAGCCCAGCGGGTAGCGGCTGCAGTGAGCCGAGACTGCACCGCTGCACTCCAGCCTGGATGACAGAGCAAGACCCTGTCTCGAAAAAAAAAAAAAAGCCACGGAAAAACAGCTGAACTGTCCAAAAGATCCAGACTGTGGTTTTTAATACTATTCCATGCTAAAAGAAAAAAGTGTTTCTGGTAGAAAAGGCCAGTTCCAGGATTGGTTCAGGAAGTTAGCACATGAGATAAACTGAGTCAGAAAGAAAGCTTTCAAAAACTAATGTAGCAGATAGAAAGGAGCACCCACTGAATATAGTGATGTCAATAGGAACATCAAAAAGAATACTGGGGAGATTACAGGGTTAATTCATTCTTTTCAAGACCTCAGAATAAACCACTTCGTGCTATCTCTACTCGTGTTTGAACTTCTTGGACATGAGTCACTGATTTTAAAATACATGGCTCTTTAAGAAGAAATGTAGAGAAAAACCAATTTTACACATTAAACTAAGCAAAATAAAATATCAAGGTAAAATCCAACATAATTTTTTTTGTTTTTTGTCTTGATACGAAGTCTCACTCCGGAGTGCAGCGGTGCAATCCTGGCTCATTGCAATCTCCGCCTCTTGGGTTCAAGCAATTCTCCTGCCTCAGCCTCCAAGTAGCTGGGACTACAGGCACCCCCCACCATGCCGGGCTAATATGGTTTTATATTTTTAGTAGAGACAGGGTTTCACCATTTGGCCGAGCTGGTCTCGAAATCCTGACCTCAAGTGATCCACCCGCCTCGGCCTCCCAAAGTTCTGGGATTAAAGGCGTGAGCCACCATGCCTGGCCCCAGTACAATGTTTTTATAAGGCAAAGAAAAAGGGACCAGAATAACATCCATGTAGCGCAGGAAAGCACAGGAGAAAAACATACCAATAGATCAAAACTATCATCTCATTTCTTTTTTTTTTTTTTTTTTTTTTTTGAGACGGAGTCTCACTCTGTCACCCAAGCTGGAGTGCAGTGGCGCGACCTCAGCTCACTGCAACCTCCACCTCCCAGGTTCAAGCAATTCTCCTGCCTCAGCCTCCCAAGTAGCTGGGACTACAGACGCACACCACCACGCCCGGCTAATTTTTTTTGTATTTTTAGTAGAGACGGAGTTTCATTATGTTGGCCAAGCTGGTATCGAACTCCTGATCTCGTGATCCGCCTACCTTGGCCTCCCAAAGTGCTGGGATTACAAGTGTGAGCCACCGCACCTGGCCTATCATCTAATATTTCAAAACAAGTTAAAAGACATTTTTAAATGACACATAACATAAAATAGTATAAATCAGATTTAGAAAAGCTCAGAAATGAGATGACAGAACTCAGGATACAACTAGAAATGAAAAAGAAAATCATTCCAGAAATGAAAACAGCTACAAAGAATGTAAGAGTGAATAAGGAAAACAGACAATGCCTTATGAGAAAGACAAATTGAAAATAAAATATTTAATTTAAATATAAAAAATGAATAAATAATACAGAAGATGACAAATATTGAAAATAAAAAAGAACATCCAACATATGAATAATAGGAATCCTTGAAGAGAACCAAAGCAAAAAAAAGAGCAAATATTAAAAATACAACTCAAGAAAATTTACTTGAACTAAAAATACATATTAAAAGACCACACTACAGGAGAAATTCATTCCAGGATGACCAACATACCAAGAAAAATTCTAGCAATATTACTTAAGTAAAAGAAAATGAAAAAAAAAAAAAACAGGAATAGGTAACTTATACAAAAGAGAAATTTAAATAATCATCAGACTTTGACAGCAACATTTTATACCAAAAGAAAATGGAATAATAAACTCTTTTGAGTAAGAAATTCAAGGAAAGAAAGTATGAGCTAATAATTTTATGTTCTTTTCATGGAACAGGGTCTTGCTCTGTTACCCAGCCTGGAGTGCAGGGGTGCCATTATAGTTCACTGCAGCCTCAAAGTCCTGGGCTCAAGTGATCCTCCCATCTTGACCTCCCAAGTAGCTAGGCCTACAGATGTGTACTGCTGTGCCCAGCTTTTTTTTTTTTTTTTTTTTTTTTTTTTGGGTAGAGATGGAGTCTTGCTATGTTGCCTATGATGGTCTCAAACTCCTGGCCTCAAGTGATCCTCCTGCCTCAGTCTCCCAAAGTGTTGGGATTGCAGGCATGAGCCACCAGGCTGAGTCAAGCTAAGAATTTTAAATCCATAGAAGTCAGTGCAACTATGAAAGGCAGAGAAAATTTAACAACATGCAAGAACTCATAAACTCTGAGAAGTCGAATACAGCAGAGGTTTGCAAACTAGTGTGTAGGCCAAATCTGGCCCATTCACTGCCTGCTTTTGGTTTTTTTTTTTTTTTTTTGAGACGCAGTTTCAGTCTTGTCGCCCAGGCTGGAGTGCAATGGTGCAATCTCAGCTCACTGCAACCTCCAGCTCCCGGGTTCAAGCGATTCTCCTGCCTCAGCCTCCCAAGTAGCTGGGATTACAGGCATGCACCACCACGCCCAGCTAATTTTGTATTTTTAGTAGGGATGGGGTTTTGCCATGTTGGTCAGGCTGGTCTCAAACTCCTACTTCAGATGATCCGCCCACCTCAGCCTCTCAAAATGCAGGGATTACAGGTGACAGCCACCACACCTAGCCTCACTGCCTGTTTTTGTACAGTCCATGATCTAAGAAAAGATTTTACTAATTATTGGGGGTGGGGGTTAGGCAAAAATTTTTTTTAAATACTGTATCATTACATGTAAAAATTATATGAAACTGAAACGTAGCCATGCTCATAGTTTACACTGTCTGTGATTGCTTTCTCACTACAAGAATAAGAATGAGTACTAGCAGAGATCATAGGGCCTACAAAGCCAAAAATATTTCCCCTCTGGCTCCTTACAGAAAAGGTTTGCCCACTCCTGTACTAGAGAATGAGCTTCAGGAAACTAAAATGACAAAAGAGATATCAACATAAAGACCCGGGAGTTACTTGTAGAGCTAAAACTAAATGAAAGCTAAGGAGATATATATATAAAACCTTAGAGATAACAGCCACATTTTCTGACAATATAGATATAGTACAACTTTTTTTTTTAATATTACAGGAAGATTATGTACAAACACATTTTTAATGTTTTTAGTAATCACATTGGTAGTGGTATTAACATTGTTATCCTGAGATTGCTCTGTGTATAGCACAGGACAAGACAAATAAGCAATTGTGAGATACTCTAATTCTGTCATTTCCCCTATCCTTGAGAGTCAGAATTCTGAATCCAGAAGAATGAAGATACACAGAGGCAACAAAGAGGTTAAAGTTCTGCAATTTTGAATTGTAATGGAAAATATTGCTATGAACACAGGAGTTGTTTTGTCTCACATAAAATGTAGACTTTATTTAATTATACTTCTATATTGTTATATACATTATATATGAGAAAAATGTTATATGCATTTTATTAATACAGTATGATTATTATAATATAAATTTGTTTTATATACATACCCTATTTTGGGTTAGGGTTGGCATTATATTTAAACATATTTATATAGTAAATATATTGCCATATGGTATGTATTTTATTAATATAATATAGTTAAGATAACATATTGTATTATAAGCAATATACATATATAACATAAAACATATATGTTAAAACCCTGTTAATATATATGTATATTTTTTTTCCTAGCCTGCAACTAAAAAGGCTTAAAATGACCAATCAGTAGCAATGACCATGCCTAGTACCCCAACTGTGATCTCCAAATACCATTAGAAGAAGCCAAGGCATTTTGAAAAGATGGCTGATTAGAGTTGAACAGAAGGCCAGGCACTGTGGCTCACGCCTGTAATCCCAGCACTTTGGGAGGCCAAGGCGGGTGGATCACGAGGTCAGGAAATCGAGACCATTCTAGCTAACATGGTGAAACCCCATCTATACTAAAAATACAAAAACAAAATTAGCCAGGCATGGTGGCAGGCTCCAGCAGTCCTACTCAGGAGGCTGAGGCGGGAGAACGGTGTGAACCCGGGAGGCAGAGCTTGCAGTGAGCCAAGATCGTGCCACTGCACTCCAGCCTGGGTGACAGAGTGAGACTCTGTCTCAAAAATAAATAAATAAATAAATAAAAATAAAGAGTTGGAACAGAAAATGTAAAACATGAGCCTGTAATGTCCTGTCAGATCAGATAGTAAGGAAGCTAGAGAAGATTATGAGGTCAAGTCAAAAAGACCCGTGAGTCAACTTAAGCCCCACAGACCAAAGAGGAACAACTTGACTTCACAGTAATTTCAACAGTATGACTTCATAGTGATTTCTTCAAAAGAACTGGTTAACTTCGAGGGATGATAAGGAACCAATCATTACTTCAGAAATAGTAAATAAAGGTAAAGAATTAAGCATTTATCTTGCTTTTCATATATGAATTGTACCAGTGGTAATAAAACAGTAAATGAGAAGAAGGGTTTCTTTCTAAATATATTCCAATTAACTAATGAAAAAAATGTTAGCATTAAACTACCAAAATTTTGTAATCCAATAAATTACTAGATATGGGCAGTAAGCATCAAAGTCTGCTTATATCTTAAAAAGAGCTAAAAAGACATTATGTGCCTCCTATAGTCTTCATCAAAGGCATCAAATCCAAGTCTGATCCCATCTCTGAATTCAAGTGCCAATTTGTAGGAAACACCAAGAATGGGGGAAACCACTGAGCTATAGCATCGCCATGCAGTGAGCTAAGTCAAGACTGGGGGAAGACTCTGTAAGTCAAACACCCAAGTTCTTCAACAGATAAGTCATGAAGAAAAGGAAGCAAGAGGAGCCTACAGACTAAGATTTTAAAGACTTATCAAATTTAAAAATAAATGGACAAGACTTAAATATTGTGTCCAAGGTGGCACATTTGGACAATAAAATTATTTTTAAACGCAAGAAAAAATGATTACTATAAAAGCCAAAGGAATGGGTATGTTTAGAGAGAGGCCGGAGGTTAGCACCGAGATGGGTCACACGGCTTTCCAGGATTCAGGGTAAACATCTGCGTCTGGACCTATTTCATGATTTCAAAATAGTTCGCCCTTTAATAGTTTATTAAGCCATACGTTTCTTTTGTATAGTTCTCCTGTAACTGCCTTTTATTTTACAATAAAAATTTTGAAAACTATTTCAGAGTAGCCACCAACTTATAGGAGTGAAATCAACACACGGACTAGGAGCAGCTTCAGCAGCTCTATGCCCAGTGAAGTGTTTCTCAAGCCAGTTTGCCAGCCTCTTCCAGGGACTTTAGGCTTTAAAAAAAAAAAAAAAAAAAAATTGTAAAGTACATTCTTATGTTTGGCTGGGATGCTTCAGTAAAGATTCTCATTTTGTACAAAGTGAACCATGGTGAAATGTTTACTTAGCACTAAAGGTTAAATGTGGCAACTGCAGACCGGGTGTGGTGGCTCACTCCTGTAATCCCAGCACTTTGGGAGGCCGAGGCGGGCAGATTACCTGAGGTCAGGAGTTTGAGACCAGCCTGGTCAACATGGTGAAACCCCATCTCTACTAAAAATATAAAAAATAGCCAGGCATGGTGGTGTGCATCTGTTATCCCAGCTACTCGGAAGGCTGAGGCAGGAGAATCACTTCAGCCAGCAGGCAGAGGATGCAGTGAGCCAAGATCATGCCATTGCATTCCAGCCTGGGCAACAAGAGCGAAACTCATCTCAAAAATGAATGAATGAATGAATGAATGAATGAATGAACGTGGCAACTGCAAAGTATGAAAACATTTGTTTCACTTGTTTGGACATGGACAGCCAGAACAGGAACTCACCTCTGCAGCATTACCATGTCCAAAACACTCAAGCTTTGCTCTTTAATCAGAGATTCAATCTCACTCCTGGGTTGCAAAGAAAAAGAATGTTCCCATTGCCATGAGTGCTGCTGAAATCACAGACGAGATGAGACTGCATTATCTGAGCAACAGAAACTGGGCATCAGGCCACCTGCACCAGTATTATGGAGACCGGCTCTGTAAAGGTCTGGGTACCACCAAATTAGTGATGAAATGAGAAGCAAATGAATAGAGAACAACTCATCCTCCTCCCTCTTTCTTCCTTACCTTTTTACTACCTCCACTTTATGCTCCTGCGGCAAGCTGTGCAACACTGTGTATTGAGTGCCAGGAGCTGTACACTGTGCTGTAAATGTGGCAGACACACCTGCAAACAGATTTCTTAACGAATGTAAATAGTTTTGGTTTCCAACAAGGCCATTTCTGGTACTCCTACGCAATATTACTCAGACTTTTATTTTTTTTAATTGGAAAACAAGTCAGTTTAGCACCAGGATGAAATCTGGGGCATGTTAGTTCTGGACTCCAAAGAGTTACTGCATAAAAGAAGAATGGCCCCTTCTCCCAGCTTTTAGGTGTTAAAATTTACTTTGGCAGTTGGTTTTTAACCTGAACTCAGTGTACTTTAAACAATAATCATTAAAAATAAAAGATAAGGCTGGGCACAGTGGCTCATGCCTGTAATCTCAGCACTTTGGGAGGCCAAGGTGCCTGGATCACAGCCTGACCAACAGGGTGAAACCATCTCTACTAAAACTACAAAAATTAGCTGGGCATGGTAGCATGCTCCTGTAATCCTAGCAACTCAGGAGCTGAGGCAGGAGAATCTATTGAACCTGGGAGACAGAGGTTGCAGTGAGCCAAGATCACACCACTGTGCTCCAGCCTGGGCGACAAAGCGACACTCTGTCTCAAAAAATAAAATTAAATTAAAACTAAAATAATAAAAGGTAAAGCCCAGGAGTTCAAGATCAGCCTGGACAACACAGTGGGGCCCCGTTTCTACAAAAAAAAATTTAAAAATTAACCAGGCATGGTCCCAGCTACACAGGAGGCCAGGGCAGGAGGACTGCTTGAGCCCAGGAGGTCAAGGCTGCAGTGAGCCGTGTTCACACCACTGCACTCCAGCCTGGACAACAGAGCAAAATCTTGTCTCAAAAATAAATATATAAAAATAAAAGATAAGGAGAACATTTGAATGCTGAGAGGGGAGAAACATTCCTAGTGTCATTTTTGTGATCCTGGGTAAGTTCCAGTCCCCTGGGTAAGGATGTGCACTGGTACTAGTCAACACTGCACTGGAAGTCCTGAGTCTGTGCAATGGTGACAACACATTAGAGAAGACTGGAATATAAATCCTAATTAATTTTCCCCAACATTGACTGTGGGGCATCAACAAAGGGAAGAAGGAGCAGAATAACCTAGAAGAGGATGCCCTCAGCCTCTCACCTACTACATTTATAGGAGTCATTTTCTTTAACTCTTACCAGCTCATTGTAAATTAAAACCCAATTTAGCTGATTCATTAGGATAAGAACATAAAGGGATGTGATTGCTATGGGAGATGGGTAGTGGAAGGGGGTAAAGGTTCTATTATTTTAAAATTCAAAAGTAAAAACTTATAAACCCACACGATTTTTAAATGTTTGGGATGCTAATTGCAAATTCAATTAAAATCTAATGACATACTCACAAACTGTATTTAATTTATGGTACACTGTACACTATGACTTAGTTTAACCAAAGGAACCTGTGTCTTTCTGTTTCAGTATTACTGGGATCTGGATTTCATTTAGTCTAAAGTATATTCTGTATTAAGTGTCTACTGGCACAATGCACTGAAGTAATACTATTACTTCCAGATGATAGCTATGTACGGTATTTAGTTAGGGAAAGAGAACAGTGGTAACTTTCCCCACTGTAACTGTTGGCAGAAGTTAAGTTTCCTACTTAAGTATATTTTAAGGAATATATTATAGTTAAATATAAAACCTTGTTTCTCCTACACTGATGGGGAGTGAGCATTACAGCAATAGAAAACTTTCTATTTTTAATATCTGGCAATTAAATGATTTCCATTTCTACTTTTTAGCAAACATTAAGTCAAAAAATTGTTCAATTTCTTTTATTAAATGTTTCGGGTTTCTGACCAAGGTACTTAGAACAAACAAGAGTTTTTTGGTATTGATTACTTTAATAAAAACCATTTCAACAAACAAACTATAAATCTCAATATCTTTGTACTTTCCTGGTAAGCTTTTCAAATTTATGGAGGAAACTTTTTATTTTAAAAAATTTGAATTACTATATTCGTTATTAATTTTGGAAATGTTCTTTCTATTCCTAGAAGACTAAGATTAAAGTATGTTAGTGTTTTCCATTTCTTTTGTGCATATTTGATTTTTTCTTTTTATTTCCCTGTAATCAGCACTGATACCACTTCCAGAGTCTCATTGATTGTAAAGAAGAAAGAGCCTGGGTGGGTAAGCCTCACATTCTTCACTCTTTGTGCACATCAGGATACTAAAAAGAGATGAGTTAACATAAACCTGAGTGGGCTGTTAACCTTTTTCTCTTCGGGAAATGTAGATGCAATAACATTTCCAGTTGAAAGACTTATTCTGAGTTCCTAATGTTTAAGAATGCAAATGAAGTATTTTGTCTTCTCTGTGCCTGGAGGTGTTAGGTAAGAAAATAGAAAGAGGTTTCTAGGATTAGCTCCACAGATTTCCTTTATCATGTAAAACCTTAGACTGGTTGCACTGACAAGAATCAAAGAAAGGCAATATAGAAGATACCCAGAGAAAATTCAGTAACTTGTTCAGCAATAACACTGAGAAAATTTGAGTTAACAAAAACAAGCTTTGGGATGAATTTTAGCCTCCCTCCTTTAAAGAAATGCTAGCTTTAATATTAGAACGCTAATGAAAATACCTTGCCAAATACTGTTAATCAGTTTAAATAACACTAAATTTCCTTAGGTGAAATGCTTAAATGTATCACTCAACTATTTTTCAGAAGTTTCTTTCTGCTTTACATAATAATAACAATAATGCTTTAATTAAACATATCGATACAAATTTTAGTTTTTCTTTTAGATGTATCTTTTAAGAAGATGAGGTAAGAAGAAGGTAAGAAGCTTCACATTTAAATTTGGTATACATTGCTAAGGTCCTCCTCATGGAAGCTGATCACAGGAATTTGTTTTGAAGTTGTAATTTCTTTCCTCTATACCTCATATAAAATGCTTTTATTTTATATCCCTATTTTATATCATTTTAAATTTGAATATTTAAAATGAGCTGTTTTCATTTCTCCCTGATTCAATTCTTTTTATTGTTTCATGAACAGGAATATTAACTGGTACCTTTTTGGTTGCAAAATAATATTTTTCCAGTTAAACTTTGGAATATAACTTACAATAACTATGAATATAATTGGCAATTTTACAGTATAAGCAAAAAAATGAAGATTTGATAACACTTCACTTAGCATGAGGGTCTCTTGCTGTAAATGCCCAATGCCACCCCTTCCTGCTCATGCCTCACAGTCCACTCACACTTAGTGAACTAAGAGTGAAAAAGAACAGAAAGCTGGTAAACTGGTGAAAGGCAAGAGATCTTTTGTTTAGTCCGTCAGATCAGATATTAAATTTAATTTTACGGCCGGGCGCAGTGGCTCACGCCTGTAATCCCAGCACTTTGGGAGGCCAAGGTGAGCAGATCACAAGGTCAGGAGTTCGAGACCAGCCTGGCCAATATGGTGAAACCCCGTCTCTAATAAAAATACAAAAAAAATTAGCTGGGTGTGGTGGCACACGCCTGTAATCCCAGCTACTCAGGAGGCTGAGGCAGGAGAATTGCTTGAACCCGGTAGGCGGAGGTTGCAGTGAGCTGAAGTTGCGCCACTGCACTCCAGCCTGGGCGACAGAGGGAGACTCCGTCTCAAAAATAATAATAATAATAATAATAATAATAATTTTACAACTTTTTAATTGGCTTTGTATATTCTCTGAATTGTGTGCTTTTTCTATTTTCTTTGAAAATATTTACAATTTCTTTCAAAATTTACCACAAGTCAAAATCCTCCCACATGTCTTGCTTAACCTCGTGTTTTCTGAAACGCATCAAGTTTTTGATCCCATTGCTGGATAGAAATAAGAGTCATATAGTTTAGGTAAAGTATGCTGTACCTACAGTTGGGATATTCTTGTTTTAAGCACTTAATTGCTGTGTTTTACTATAGCCTACATTATAAAGCTTATTTCAAATACTGAGCAAAATATTAAAATAGCAGAGATCATGATTTCTTTTTTTTTTTTTTTTGAGACGGAGGCTTGCTCTGTCGCCCAGGCTGGAGTGCAGTGGCACAATCTCGGCTCACTGCATGCTCCGCTTCCCAGGTTTGTGCCGTTTTCCTGCCTCAGCCTCCCGAGTAGCTGGGACTACATGAGCCCGCTACCACGCCAGGATAATTTTTTTGTAGAGACGGGGTTTCACCATATTAGCCAGGATGGTCTCTATCTCCTGAATTCATGATCTGCCTGCCTCGGCCTCCCAAAGTGCTGGGATTACAGGCGTGAGCCACCGCACCCGGACTATGATTTCTAATTAATTACCTTGAGCACAATTCCTCACAATACTTAGCACTACTCAAACCCTACAACCTGCTAAATTCACCCTTTATTCTGATTAAGAGCAATGATGCAATGAAGTGAAAGTGACAATAAGATGTAGTAGATGGACCCAAGCTGACATTTGTTTATCTGTAGGAAACAATTCTAAGTTTAAAAATGAATTAAAAGAAGAAGGAATATAATAATACTAACAAAAACTACAATATTTATTTACTTCTTTATTTCATACTATTTAAAAGCACTGTATTAAGTCTCACTTTATTACTAAAAAACCATTTTACAGATTAGCATTTCAGTCATCAGATTCAAATTTGTTTACAAAGTTAGAAAGTCTTCAATTGATTCTAAAACGATATTGTAGTATCTATGACATTTCACAGCTCTCAAGGGCGTTTTTTTATATCTTCTCTTCCTCAAAACACAAAAAGGAGGGGGCCTAAGAAACAGCAGGAAATAAATGGTCATCACTACTTAACATGTCAGTAAAATGAGGGTCTTCAAGATGAAATAAATTACCCACAGTCATTAGACTAGTGAAGTGACAGAGATAAGACTAAGACACAAACCAGCGTTTTGAATCTGCAATTCAATCACCTTCTCAGGCCCATCTCACCTGCTTGTAAACAGGTGCAAGTGGCCTCTGCTTTTTCAATAAGCTAAAGATTACTGGAGAGTAACCAGACATCAGGTTTGCCTTGCACAGCCTTGAACACATCTATTACTCGGTGTCCTATCTGATTAGCGTCCCTGAATTCACTCTCGGAAGCAGGCTGGTTAAGTAGACATGGTTTTCACACTCAAGAGTTTATAGTCTAGTAGAACAAACAACAACACATGTACCAAAAAATAAAAACAATACATGGTAAGAATAGTCAGTGCACTAGAAGAGGTAAAAATCAGACACGGTGAATAGAGTCCAACAAGGGAATCAAGGATGGCTTCACAAAGGAAGGAGCATTTGAGGGGGAAAAGGACAATTAGGAAAAGTAGCATGGGCAAACAAACATTTAAATATTTAGGAAAACACCTCTCTCACTGATCTGTAAACCGTTCTTTTCTTTTTAAGACAGGGTCTGGCTCTATGGAGTGCAGTGACGTGATCTCAGCTCACTGCAACCTCTGCCTCCCAAGCTCAAGGGATCCTCCCGCCTCAGCCTCCTGAGTAGCTGGGACTACTGGTGCATGCGTAAACAGTTTTTTGATCATCAGAGAATAATAATGATCCTGCAAACAACCAGCGCTCATCTGTAAGGATCTCCTCTCTTTTTAAGTCTTAAAACAACTAGATTTCAATTTTATATGTCTTTGATGTCTGCTTAACACAGTCATGTATTCATTCATCCTACAAATAGCTGCCAACACCAACTCTACGTCAGGCACTGTGGTAAGCCTAGGAATTCAATGATGGACAAGACAGAGGTGCACCAGGACCTCGCTTATTTGACTAACTAGAAGAGAAAATATAACACAATTAAAATCAAAATAAAGCATGAGTACTGTGGTAGAGGAATTAGAAAGTACTCTGAGAAACTAATGGCAATCGAACTAAAGCAAAGATGGATGGGAACTTTGTTAGCCACCTCTACATAAATTTACTATAATGATATTTTCATATGTGAAGTGGCAATATTGCAATTATCAACTGCATAAATAATAAAAGACAAAGGCAATTCTTTCCAAGATACAAATTCCTCCCCCTTTGCTTCAGAGAATTGCTTCCTCCAATTCACATTAAGTACTCTTACAATTTAACACGTTCAGATCACCTGAGATTTGTCTTTCTCAATAATTCCAACCAGAGCCTTCATAGCCTTCTAGATCAAACTTGAAAATGCAGTCTTCTCCTTTCATTAAAGTCAAGCCTTGTAACTGATGAAGGAAAAAGCTGGCATTGTATATAATAGACTAAGCTTCATTTTATGTCAACTACCAGCAAGCGTAAAATCTCAGCAGAATGATATTCTCACAATGTTGTAGCAGCCAGCGTGACTTCCTTAGGTGTATGTTATCACCCCTATTCCCAGCCGTTTGAAATATGACTGACACCAACTGTAACCCCTCACTTCCCATGCCACTAGAATCTTACAAAACAAGTGTTGGGCAGGATTTTAAATTATATTCTTGTATAAAAGAAAGTAAGGAATTAGAAGCAGTGGAGTGTAAAGGTTAAGAACAGGGACTGTGGAGCCTGCCTTCACTCCAGTTCCACCATATACTACCTGGTTGGCCTTGGACGAGTTCCTTGGCTGCTGTGTGCCTCAGTTTCCCTATCTGTGAGGATATATGAATTAATAAATGTAAGACACTTAGGACGGAGGTGACCCGTAGTAAGCTGCGACACAAGTGTGAAGGGACTCCAGAGTCTCAGTCACACCACTATTGGCTGCTGAGGCCCCCCAGCCTTCCTCCCTGGGTGGAGAATTTTCCTGTGTTCCATGGGCCTCATTCCTGAGACAATAATAGTTCTGCGGTACAATGCTGTGCACTTGAAACCTTAAGAAGCTTATGAAATCACAACTGTCGTGTGCTGAGATGCACTTCCAACAGCTTGAAATAGTTTACTGACTTTATCATCCCCTTAAACACTTCTAACACAAATAGGGTGCTTGGAAGTACTATGGTTGAGAATGCTTTCTGATTTGGGGAGGGTGTTTTGTTTTGTTTTGTTTTATTTTGTTTTGTTTTATTGGAAGCAGGATCTCTCTCTCTCTGTTGCCCAGGCTAGAGTGCAGTAGTGTGATCACTGCAGCTTTGACACCTACGGCTCAAGCCATCCTCCCACATCAGCCTCCAAAGTAGCTGGGACTACAGGCGCGCACCACCATGCCTGGCTAATTTTTTTGTATTTTTAGTAGAGACGGGGTTTCACCATGCGACCAGGCTGTTCTCGAATTCCTGACCTCATGATCCACCTATCTCAGCTTCCCAAAGTGCTGGGATTACAGGTGTGAACCACCACGCCCAGCCTCTTTTTCTTACTTTTTGTAGTGATGGGGTCTCCTTATTTTGTCCAGGCTGGTCCCAAACTCCTAGGCTCAAGCAATCCTCATGCCTTGGCCTCCCAAAGCGCTAGGATAACAGGCATGAGCTTTTTGGTGTTTTGTTTTGGAGACAGGGTCTCGCTCTGTCACCCAGGCTGGAGTGCAATAGCACAATCTCGGCTCACTGCAGCCTCCACCTCCCAGGTTCAAGCAGTTCTCCCGCCTCAGCCTCCCAAGTAGCTGGGACTACAGGTATATGCCATCACATCTGGCTAATTTTTAGTAGAGACAGGGTTTCACCGTGTTGGCCAGGCTGGTCTCGAACTCCTGACCTCAAGTGATCCACCTGCCCAGGCCTCCCAAAATGCTGGGATTACATGCGTGAGCCACCACGCCCAGCCACGCTTTTTGGTTTTAAAGGCTCAGTTTTGACACTGAATTTATCACACTTGACAATGCTTTGACTCTTTATTTTAATAATGCTATTTAATTACAAATCAACTTCAAAAGCCCTTTTGAATTTTTGGCCTTACTATTCACACTAGAAGTTGAACACACAGGAATCACAAGTCAATATAACGCAATAACAGCCATCAAAGATTACGTGCATGATCTTCAGATAACATTTCATAAGGTCCACCCACCTTATTAATCAGAAAACAGTGCTCTCATTGTATCATATTAATTAGTCATGAGACATTTTCAACTATTATAAGAGGAGGCTAGATTCTAGTTAAGACCTGCCAAGAAATGAAGGGCAACACCTCATGAAATGACAACTAATTTGAAATACATTCTCTGTCCTCTTTATATTACCAATAACAAAACCCTAAAGGGATTTGGTACTTTTCCAATATGGCTGTTCAACCTAGCAAAGAATTTTAAAACTAACAACATGTATATTGATTCCAGGGTATTTTTAGTGAGAGGACAGTCTAGAAATGATCTTAAGCTGAAAAAGGTGTGATTTTATGGATTTAAAATAATAATGCAGCCAGGCACAGTGCCTCATGCCTGTAATCCCAGCACTTTGGGAGGCCAAAGCAAGGGGATTGCTTGAGTTCAGGAGTTCAAGAGCAGCCTGGGCAACACATATTTTTTTTTAAATATAGAGACAAAGTCTTAGGCAAAGAGCTTAAGCAAAGACTTCAAGACCAAGAACCCAAAAGAAAATGCAACAAAAACAAATATAAAAGATGGGACTTAATTAAACTAAAAAGCTTCTGTACAGCAAAATAAACAATCAGCAGAGTAAACAGAAAACCCACAGAGTGGGAGAAAACCTTCGCAATCTAAACATCCAACAAACGACTAATATCCAGAATGTACAACAAACTCAAACAAATCAGCAACAAAAAAATGAACAATCCCATCAAAAAGTAGGCTAAGCAGCAATTCCATTACTGGGCATATACTCAAAGGATTATAAATCATTCTATGATAAACACACATGCACACGTATGTTTACTATGGCACTATTCACAGTAGCAAAGACATGGAACCAACCCAAATGTCCATCCATGATAGAATGGATTAAGAAAATGTGGCACATACATATACCATGGAATACTATGGAACCATAAGAAAGATGAGTTCATGTCCTTTGCAGGGACATGGATGAAGCTGGAAACCATCATTCTCAGCAAACTATCACAAGATCAGAAAACCAAACACTGCATGTTTTCACTCATAAGTGGGAGTTGAACAATGAGAAGACATGGACACAGGGAGGGGAACATCACACACCAGGGCCTGTCAGGGGGTGGGGGGCTAGGAGATGGATAGGATTACGAGAAATACCTAATGTAGGTGACGGGTTGATGGGTGCAGCAAACCACCATGGCACATGTATACCTATATAACAAAACTGCACATTCTGCACATGTACCCCAGAACTTAAAGTATAATTAAAAAAAAAAAAAAGTGGGCTACGGACATGTACAGACAATTCTCAAAAGAAGATATACAGATGGCCAACAAACTTGAATATATGCTCACTAAAGATCAGGGAAATGCAATTCAAAACCACAATATAACAGATACCACCTTACTCCTGCAAGAATGGCCATAATCAAAAAATCAAAAAATATTAGATGTTGGCGTGGATGTGGTGAAAAGGGAACACTTTTACACTGCTATTGGGAATGTAAGCTAGTACAACCACTATGGAAAACAGTATGGAGATTCCTTAAAGAACTAAAAGTAGAACTACCATGTGATCCAGCAATCCCATTACTGGGTGTCTACCCAGAGGAAAATAAATCATTATGCAAAAAAGATACTTGCATATGCATGTTTATAGCAGCACAATTTGCAATTGCAAAAATATGGAGCCAGCCCAAATACCCATCAATCGACGAGTAGATAAATACTGGTATATCTACACCATGGAATACGACCACTCAGCCATAAAAAGGAATGAAAAAATGGCATTTGCAGCAACCCAGATGGAATTCATTATTCTTTCTTTCTTTCTTTTTGTTTTTGTTTTTGTTTTGTTTTGTTTTTTTGAGACAGTCTTGCTCTGTCGCCAGGCTGGAGTGCAGTGGCACAATCTCGGCTCACTGCAACCTCCACCTCCCGGCTTCAAGTGATTCTCCTGCCTCAGCCTCCCAAGTAGCTGGGATTACAGGCATGTGCCACCACATCCAGCTATTTTTTGTATTTTTAGTAGAGACGGGGTTTCACCATGTTGGCCAGGGTGGTCTCGATCTCTTGACCTCGTGATCTGCCCACCTAGGCCTCCCAAAGTGGAGACCATTATTCTAAGTGAAGTAACTCAGGAATGGAAAACCAAACATCGTATGTTCTCACTCATAAGTCGGAGCTAAGCTATGAGGAGGCAAAGGTATAGGAATGATACAATGGACTTTGGGGACTTGGGGGAAAGGGTGGGAAGGGGGCGGGGGATAAAAGACTACACCTTGGGTACAGTGTACACTGCTTGGGTGGTTGGTGCACCAAAATCTCAGAAATCGCCACTAAAGAACTTATTCATGTAATCAAATACCACCTGTTTCCCAAAAATTTACTGAAATAAAAAGAGTGCCACCCCCATGACACACATTTACCTATGTAACGAACTTGCACATGTACCCCTGAACTTAAAATAAGTGTTTTTCAACAATAAAATAAGAACCTTACAGTACTGAGAAACAATTTTTAAAAATAATTATTGTTGGCATAACTAGTCAAGATATAGCTATAAAAACACTGTTTGACTCTAACTCATGTGTAAACATCCAAATTTAAAAAATACATTCTTTAAAGTAATATAATTCTCTATTATAACTCTGGATGATATCGCAGGTCATCCAGACCTCATATAATATATTATTCCCCACCTTGCGGTCAGCTTGATGAAAGTGAACAGACTAAAAATAGCATTATTTCCCATATCTGCCCAAAAACCTCTCCAGCCTATCGCAGATCCCAATCGACGTATTACCAAGAATTTCTTCTTCCCATGTTGGTCTGAACATACAAAGTCATAATCTTGATTCTTTCTTAGAGTGATTATCCTCTTTCTCCAATTTTTTTAATCATGGAGGATAATACCTAATCCACAAACTCAAAAATTAATAATCAACAGGTATAAATCTATTAAACATCCATGGAATGGAGTATTTTTAAACTTCTTTGTGCTCCAACCCTACATCTATTAGGCTGCCAAATCCTGTATCAGTATAGCTACATTTAGGGTTGCAGGAGTGAGTCCCTGGACTTTTCTACAGCATAATTCAAATATTTTGGGAAAACTAGGAATTTTACAAATCTAATCTAACACTAATGTTTACATAAGCTACTACATGTTACATATGTTTCATCATTGCAATTAATTCTCAATTATCCATTGAAAATTTTGAATTCTGAAAATAATTCCTTCACAGCATCCCTGAACTCACTGCACAATTCTCAATTGGCACATACTTAAGAGAATATAAATCTAGTATTATTAAATATAGTTACCAGGCAATACACATTAAATTGTAGAAAACATTCTCAGATTTCTTCTATACTATCCCTATTTTGTATTTTCTTTTGTTGTTGTTGTTGTTGTTGTTGTTGTTGTTTTGAGATGGAATCTCACTCTCACCCAGGCTGGAGTGCAGTGATGCGATCTTGGCTCACTGCAACCTCCACCTCCCTGTTCAAGTGATTCTCTTGCCTCAGCCTCCTGAGTAGCTGGGACTACAGGCACATGCCACCACACCTGAACCATTTTTGTATTTTTAGTAGAGACAGGGTTTCGTCATTTTGCCCAGGGTGGTCTCAAACTCCTGGCCTCAAGTGATCCACCCACCTCAGCCTCCCAGAGTGCTGGATTACAGGCATGAGCCACCACACCCGGCCCCTATTTTGTACTTTCCATATTACTATACATTCCCCATCCATTAGCAGAAATAACTGTACCAAATAATTTTTTTATCCACATGGTCACCCAAAATCTTTCTCGTGGCCATATCCAAATGTGTGCTTATGGACAACACAGACAAGTGTGTATTAAACTAAATATATTTGTACAGACACACAACTGTTTCAAACGCCATATCCAGATCATTGAATAGTCCATTTTTGTCTAACTAAAAAGCCCTACTCTACTTTTGGCCCTTCCCTAATGGATATTTTTACTAAATACTTGTATAACGCCACACAAAGACACTGATTGCCTAATTCAATGATGAACCAATGCTGAAAAAGAAAGATAAAATATTAATTCAAAGCTATTTTAACTAGATGGAATGGTAAGACTGAAATCAAAGAGAAAACTGAATAATTTTTAAGACTCAAACTTCTAATAATAAATACAGTGAAAATGCACAATACTTCTAAGCAGGAAACTAATAAATGTTACTTAAAGAAATTTAGCCGGGCACAGTGGCTTACGCCTGTAATCCCAGCACTTTGGGAGGCCAAGGCAGGTGGATCACCTGAGGTCGGGAGTTCGAGACGAGCCTCACCAACATGGAGAAACCCCGTCTCTACTAAAAATACAAAATTAGTCAGGCGGGGTGGCACATGCCTGTAATCCCAGCTACTTGAGAGGCTGAGGCAGGAGAACCACTTGAACCTCGGAGGTGGAGGCTGCGGTGAGCCGAGATCGCACCATTGCACTCCAGCGTGGGCAACAAGAGCAAAACTCCGTCTCACAAAAAAAAAAAAAAAAAAGAAAAAGAAATTTAAGAAAACTTGTAATCCCAACACTTTGGGAGGTGCCAAGGCAGGCATATTACTTGAGCCCAGGAGTTCAAGACCAGCCTGGGCAACATGGTGAGACCTTGTCTCTGCAAAACATAAACAAAATTAGCCAGGCATGGTGGCTTGTGCCTGTGGTCCCAGCTACCCGGGAGGCTGAGGTGGGAGAATCACCTGAGCCCAAGAGGGTGAGGCTGCAGTGAGCCATGATCATACCACTGCACTCCAGCCTGGGAGACAGAGCAAAACTGTCGAAAGAAAAGAAAAGAAAGAAAGAAAAAAAGAAAATATTGAAAGAAAGAAAAGATAAAAAGAGAGAAAGAAACAAAGACAGAAAGCAAATTTTTTTAACTATATGATTCTATCTATAGAAAGTTCAAAAAAATAGGCAAAACTAAACTCCAGAGTCATAGGATGCATATTAAGGAGGTGAAAATATAAAGAAAAGCAAGAAAATGATTCCCATAATAGTTAGGACAGTGTTCCTGGGATGGGAGGAAGGAGCATCATTTGAAGGGAACATGCAAAGGGCTTCTAGGGTGCAGACATTTGTCTTACTTTTTGACCTAGGTAATATTATGTGGGTGCCCACAATAATTTGTAAAGCTGTACATTTACATTATGTGCATTTTTCGGTATATATGTCCTATTTCACCACTGAAAAAATAGGTAAATATTCTAAACAGATAGATTTCAGTTAATACAATGAAGAATTTTCTAACCATTAAAGATGAGGAAGACAGAAAGCTCTATAACAAGTACTGGCCAATTACAGCCTACAGGCCAAATCCAGCCCACCACGTTTGTAGTCTATGAGCTAAGAAAGGTTTTTTATGTTTTTAAATAGTTGGAAAAAATCAAAAGCAGAGTAATATTTCGTGACATGTTAAAATTACATGAAATTCCCATTTAAGTATTCATAATGAAAGTTGTATTGAAACACAGCCATACCCATTCATTTACCTATAGTCTAGGGCTGCTTTCACACTACAACAGAAGAGCTGAGTATTTAGAACAGAGTTGAATGGTTGTGACAGTATGGCCCACAAAGCCTAAAACACTTATTATCTGGCCCTTTACAGAAAAAAAGCCTGCCAAATGCTGGTCTATATGATGAAAGGGCGTAAGATTCCAGTCATCATAAGCTCGTGCAACAGTTGAATAGCTATCTTACGGAGACACCTTAGAAGCCATTTCTGTATTTATAAATATCTGCCTACTTAACAGAGAATTTATGGTATTAAACTTTCCATGAATGGCCTAAAGCTAAATAACCCATCTCTTATTCATTTGTTCATTAAACAAATATATATGAGCCAGACACTGTCCTAGGTACTGAGGAAACAGCAACAATCAAGAGACAGGAACTCCTATGGTTGTGTAGGCTGTATTTCAGCAGAGGAGAAAGAGAAACAAACAAATTATCTATCAGGAAGCAATAACTACTATAGTTATAACCTTCCCCCTCTCTCTCTTAGTTCTGCTCTGTTCATGTAAGACGTGCCTGCTTCCTCTTTGCCCTCCACCATGACTGTAAGTTTCCTGAGGCCTCCTCAGAAGCAGATGACACCATGCTTCTTGTACAGCCTGTAGAATCGTGAGCCAATTAAACCTCTTTTCTTATAAATTACCCAGTCTCAGGCATTTCTTTATAGCAATGCAAGAACAGACTAACACACGGCCTAACAGCAAAGGTGGGCAAAGATGATACCAAATTTCTTGCCATTTGCTGAATTGAGGAAAAGGGCAGAAAAAGCCAGCCTCACACAGAATGCTCCCCTGAAGCATTTCAAAGCTCACAGGGGTTTTCTGGAAAGCTTGAATGGTATAAACAAATTCAAGCCCGGTACCCAGGGCCCTTCGCCTTTCGGGCTTACTCTTACACTCAAAGGTCTGTCACAGCTCATGGCTCAATGCAGCACCCCTTTTTCTGCCATCCCCACACTACAGCCCCTTCCTGGAATGTCCCCTCCACCTGTGTGTCCCCATTCTTCTCCTCTATCATCTCCCCTGCCTAAACACTACCTATCTGCAAGACCTACTTCAAATGCCACCTTCGTCATGAAGCCTTTCTGGGCACATCTCCTCCATCAAAATGGATGACTTCGTCATCTGACTTCCCCCGATGGCCAGCTATCCTCTCCTGGGAATCAGAGAAACTCCTCCCAGTATTTCCTCCCTGCTGTAGTCCCCCTATAAACTTCTTCAGGGTAGGGAACCTGCTTTGTCTTTATATTTACCAGAATCTGCCACATCAAAAGATGTATGTCAAACAAATTAGATAAGTTTCAAGGTCTTTCCAGCTCAAAAAGTCCATGATTTTATTCTGTCTTCTGTACTTTGTAACTCTAATGATACCACAGTTATGAAACTTAGTGTCACAGGGGCACAGAGAGTATTTATGATAGGAATAAATTCTTAGGGAGGAAACCAACACCTACACCAATATAAAATACTCCCCCTCATGAATCCTTCGTACACACGCATGCATGCACCCACACGCACACACACAGACCCTTTATGTGAAGTTTGACAATCTTCTCTTCAGCTGTACCCAACCCCCAACCTACCAGAGTTAACCACTACCTTCCTGTACACAACACTCAACAGCCTTTGATTGCTGCAATTATCATACTGTCCCATAATTATGTGGTTTAAGAGACATTTGGTGGCAGAGTTAGTCTGATTTTCCTGAACTGCCCTTTTCCCAAACTCGGCAAAAGACCTCTTCAGTTGTAGACCTTGTGAACGGCATAATCTTGCTCTCTGAACAGACGGGAGTGGCAAAAAGCAGCTGGCCCAAACTAGACCTATCAGGGTCCCTTTCCTAGGAATGGGGCATGGGGACAGAGAGAAAAAGAGGCTTTCCTCTTTTCAGGATCCCTGGTCTGTATCATGTAGGCTTAGGAGCAATGAAGTCAGCATGTTCCAACAGGGCCGCGAGCCAGACAAGCGGAGGTGGAAAGCAGAGAGGCTTGCAGAAACAGCTCAAAGAATGGAGCATAAACTCAGAGAGAAGACTGACTGACTGCTGGCTACTCTCTGCTTCCAGTGCTGTCTTCAAGGCTAGCTATCTTCTCATTGTTGGATTCCTCAAAGCACCCATGTACAACGCACAGATAAGCCTGGCTACCCAGCAACATCACTGAAGGCAACTCACAGCCCTGACACTGGTTCCACAGTAAGCAAAGGTTAATGTGCTTTAAGTACTAGGTTTCTAAAATTTAAAACTGAATATTAGTAACTGGCCAGGCACAGTGCTGTAATCCTAGCACTTTGGGAGGCCGAGGCAGGAGGATCACCTGAGGTCAGGAGTTTGAGATCAGCCTGGCCAACATGGTGAAACCCCGTCTCTACTAAAAATACAAAAATGAGCCAGGTGTGGTGGCGCACACCTGTAATCCCAGCTACTCAGGAGGCTGAGGCAGGAGAATCGCTTGAACGGGGAGGTGGAGGTTGCAGTAAGCCAAGATCAAGCCACTGCACTCCAGCCTGGGCAACAGAGCAAGACTCCATCTCAAAAAAAAAAAAAAAAGAAAAAGAAAAAAACAATATTAGTAACTAAGTGTTCTTTCAGTCCCCAAATCCAATACAAGGGGCAGTTATAGAAGGAATCAAGACAAGCAGATCACTTGAGCCCTGGAGTTCAAGACCAGCCTGAGAAACATGGCGAGACCCCATCTCTACAAAAAAAATACAAAAATTAGCCAGGTGTGGTGGCACGTGCCTGTAATCCCAGCTACTCAGGAGGCTGAGGCAGGAGAATCGCTTGAACGGGGAGGTGGAGGTTGCAGTAAGCCAAGATCACGCCACTGCACTCCAGCCTGGGCAACAGAGCGAGATTCCATCTCAAAAAAAAAGAAAAAGAAAAACAAAAAAAAGAATATTAGTAACTAAGTGTTCTTTCAGTCCCCAAATCCAATACAAGGGGCAGTTATAGAAGGAATCAAGACAAGCGGATCACTTGAGCCCAGGAGTTCGAGACCAGCCTGAGCAACATGGCGAGACCACATCTCTACAAAAAATACAAAAATTAGCCAGGCATGGTGGTGCACGCCTGTAGTCCCAGTTACTCAGGAGGCTACGGTAGGAGGATTGCTTGAGCCCAGGAGGCGGAAGGTGCAGTGAGCCATGAGCACCCTACCACACTCTAGCCTGGCCGGCTAGGCGGCAGAGCAACACCCTGTTTCCAAAGAAGAAAGAAAGAAAGAATCAAAACCCAATACCTGTAAATGAGTTTCCTGGAAAGGCAAGTTCTGTGCCCTACTTTATTTTTTAAATAATTTCCTCAGTGCCTAGCACAATGGGATAAGAAAATTTTTCAATAAATATATGATAAAGAACAAAACGCTGTTAACCCATTAAACATCCCAGCTCTCTTCTTGCCATAACACATACCCCACCAACACTTTTAGACAGAAAATCTTCCAAAAATATATCTCCCAATTCTGGATTTCTCTGCCATTCTCTCAGATCTGCCTTATTCTGTAAGTCAGCTTTACCCTCAGGCTAGCTACCCTCATGGTCACAATATGGCTGCCAGCAGCAACTAAGCCCTCTCATTCACAAGATGGTGGGTGGGGGAGAATGCAAGAGAACCTGGCTTCCAATGTCCTTCTCTTAAGAATAAGGAGGTTCCTTTTCCAGGAATCCCAGGAAAGCCTTTCATCATGTTTCAGTGGCCCACAATGGCTTAAGCCTTGATTAATCCCTGAATCAATAATTGTCAGGGAAGATAAAATGATCCTGACTGGCTTCCACAAATCACCTGTGGTGGAAAGGATGTTGGCAAAGCAAACTTCACTGGAATTTGAGTATTTGTGTGCAAACATAAGCCCATATACAAGGATGCCAATATACATGCATTCATTTAAGCATTTCTGCAACGTAACCTCACCTACTAGCCAGACAGAAAGTCAAAGAAGCATATTAGTAATTAATACTAGGGGAAAGAAATCGGAGGAGACAAAATCAGAGGAGAAAGAAATCAGAAGAGAGTGGCCACCTTAAACTGGAATACCACATACATACAACCTCTGTATCCACACCTACCCCCTAACTCTAACTGTTCTTAGGACCTGAATGGTCAATGGTTCCCATGGGTTGTCTTATGGGGCTGTTTTTCAATACTGAATAATCCAGCCTGAGGAAAATAAACCATTGTGGGAAGAGGAATCTTGGATCTTGGTATTAGATTAACCCCAATAGGCAAGAATGGGGTTTACGGAAAAGCAAATGATTTGCAAAGTATAAATTAGAAGATAGCTTTGTTTTCACAGAGAGCTATGATGCTAAGAACAGCAGGACAAATTAAGGAGTGAGGACGTCTACAGGTGGATGCCCAAGAGAATTTAACTTCTTCTAGGGCACTGTTTCTTCTTTAAATTTTTCTGCTCCTATGTAGCAAAGTGTTCTTAATCACACAGTTCTTCAGTCTGACATGCACTGTTGTACAAGTGATACAGAAGTGCATCACATTAGGTCAGAAGTGATACAGAAGTGCACCACATGCTTAAACCTCCTCCAGCAGCTCCCCAATCCACTCAGACCTAAATCCCAGCTTCTTAGAATGACCCTAACTGATCTGCCCTGAGCCACCTACCCTTTCAACCTCATCTTGTACCACGTGTTTTCTCATTCACGATTCTCCTGCCACACCAGTTCCTTTCTCTATATCCAATCTCTATATTCTATGTCTCAAATCTCATTCCAGCCTCAGAACATTTAAACCTGCTATTCCCTCTGCCTGGAGAGCTCTTACTCTAGATCTCCAAGTGCTGGCTGCTTCTCTCATCATCAGTTATTAGTCAAATGTCACAACCTTCTTGGCACCACCACCATTCATGACCACCACACACACACATACACACAGACAGGCCGATGACCCTTCTGTAGATGTCTGCCTTGGGTCAGGCACTAATCCTTGATCCAATCAATTGTCAATAGATGACAGGATCACATGATAAAGAAAGCATGGTAATTTAAACAATTTAAGGAGCTGCATGCAAAGAGGCAAACAGAAGCAAGACTATAGGTAGCAAGTCAAGTATTCATGACCAAACTGAGCTGAAAACGCAGAAATGATTAACAAGTGGGTCTACCATGACCTCACTTCCCTAAAAGATCACGACAGCATTGAAGGGCAAAAAAGTGGCAGATTATTACCCCAATTCAATACTAGCTGTACATTTTAGTCTTTTTTTTCCAGTAAAATGCAGAAATCATCTGTTTCTCTTATGCCTTAAAACCCAGCAGGCATGAAGGGTGGCATGAAAGTCATTTTGAGCACCTCTAAGGGAGTATACATTTGTGTTAATATTATTCCTCAGTATGTAAGGTATGTTTATTATAAGATCAAAATTATTTATGGAAGCAATACTTAATTGTGTTAGGGTATGTCAAGGTACAAACACTTAACTTTATTATTCTATAAAATTCAAGATTAAAAAAGCCCATCCAAACAAGCACAAATATATATATATATATATATATATATATATATTTTTTTTTTTTTTTTTTTTTTTTTTTTTTTTGAGAAGGAGTCTCGCTCTGTCACCCAGGCTGGAGTGCAGTGGCGCGATCTCGGCTCACTGCAAGCTCCACCTCCCGGGTTCATGCCATTCTCCTGCCTCAGCCTCCCGAGTAGCTGGGACTACAGGCGCCCGCCACCACGCCCAGCTAATATTTTGTATTTTTAGTAGAGATGGGGTTTCACAGTGTTAGCCAAGATGGTCTCGATCTCCTGACCTTGTGATCCGCCCGCCTCAGCCTCCCAAAGTGCTGGGATTACAGGCATGAGCCACAGCGCCTGGCCCACACATTTTAATTAATTAAAAAAATGTGGCTAAATCTTGTGTCTAAATTATTTTTTTTAAATAAACAGGCATTAAAACAGGATCAAAGAAAGAAAAATATTACAGAAAACAGTAATTCTGTATCTCCGCCCCCACCCTCCGCAAATAAAATCTTAGTATTTGCCAGAGGAAATGCTGCCTGAACCTCCTATCCTTCTAAATCTGGTGCATCTTAAGAGATTCTGTGTCAGCAATTGAAGCCAGTGCTGAAGCACAACTACAGCAGACCACTCTCAAAATTCTTAAAAACCCATTTGGGATTTGTCAGTAGGGGGTAAATTAAAGCCTTATGGATTGAGAAGCAAATAATTTGAAAAATGTACAGGGGCAATGAACCCTGAAGTTATCAGGCATCAAAATGACTATAAAAGTGTTTTGTATAGTTTACCTAAAAAGACCTAAATTTTCTATTTTTCAACTATTTTCTAAACATGTGTAAGACTGCTAAACTTGGCCCTGGGGTTTAAGATACAAGTTACCAAATGTATCTAAAACTATTAGATGATTTGCCTAAGCATCTTTTCTACGTTTTAAGTTGAAATAAAATCTACCCAACATCGAAATAACCTTACAGGGTAGATTTCCTGAATCAAATTAAATAACCCACTGATTTTCTATAGCAAAAGTACACGACTACATAAAATATTTATCACATATTCATAAGTGGAGAGCAAAAAAGAAACCCTGAATTAAATTGAAGTCTGGGAATACTGAAAAACTCATCCCAGAAATGTTGCTACAAGTCCTAACCACCTTCAATTCAGAATTCTACCTCTACTACTACATAGAACTGTTATAACAGGGAAAACAGAAACTTCACTTTCATATTAATGATTATCAAAAAAAAAGATCTCCTTCACAGTTGAATTTTTAAAGACATACTTTATTTAGTCTACTTAGTGCCATGTTCTAATTTTTAGTAACTAGAAAAATTGAAACATAATCAGTATGATGGGAATATTTTCTTTGGTCTTTTTTAGTTCTGAGAATGTTTGAAGACTTGAGTTATTTTTACATGGACTACTTGAAGGTGATGATTTTTTTCGTCCTTATGTTTTACATCTTAAAATGTTTTATAAATGGTAAAAACAGAAATAATCCATTTTCTTTTTCAACAGGGGGCCCAGGCAAGACTTCCTTTGCCAAGATTCAAACAGATACTCCCTTCTCAACACAGGATGAATGTGTATAACAGAATAAAACTTAAAGCTCACGTTTAGATTTTTTTCGGTTTTTTACTAAAAAGAATCTAATATGTTTACTAAATAATAGACAACAGAAACATGAATTCTACATTGCCATCTATGACCCTTAGTCTAATAGACCAAGTCTTATTAAAACTAGTAAAATTTTCATCATGCAAGACACAATTTGTCAGTAATTGAAAAAGGTCTACAAAATTAACAAATAAATACTACTCTGACACTAGAAAGCTGGCAATGATGATATAAGCTTTAGTCTTCTCATAATCAGAACTCTGGAAGATTAATCAACATTTTAACACTTCCCATCTGTACAACTGCTCAAGGTAGTGCTTACTGTCACTTGACAAGTTGCTTAGCATTGCAAAATTTGATAATTCATGTCTTACTGAATTTTTACTGACTTGGAAGAAAATAAAACACCAATTAAAAGCAGATGTCACCTTTAATTCTAACTGGCTGAGAAACTTAATTTTTTCACCCAATGCAGTGATAGGACGCATGTAGATGACAGTTTGGACAGTTAAACACTCAAAGTCACTGATATCCCTCACAAATTTGCAAGCGATTTACCAGAACTTAATCCCACAGGGCTTTTATCTGGCAAGCATCCAAAAACAACAGTTTCAAGTAGTCATCTAGAAGGTAAATTTACATTTTTTACAAAGGCTACAAACACTAATCAGAACATTACTAAACTAATATTCTCAAGACTTGCATTTTTATCCTCATACACATAAACATTTTCCATGTTGCTCCTCTGTTAAAACTCTACCTAATTAAAAAAACTAATATAAAGACTTAAACTGTGACTAACATGCCTTTATATTTAAATGATCCAAGTGCTAAATCACATCTAACTGGATTTACAGTAAAATAATAAAAATCGGACTTGAGTCCTGACATTTGTCAATGTTTTTCAATAATGTAAGTCATAAATTCACTCACTTTTGATTCTAACCACCAATTCTGAACAAATTCTCTTAAGCTGCAAGTTTTGACTAGCACCACAAAGATAAATAAGTAGACAGATACATGGGTAGATGTATCACACAAACACACAGAAACAGCAATATCAAAACCTACCTTCTTGCAATAAACCCAAATTTTTATACACATGTAAATAATTAAACTTAAAATGTATAAAGAATTATAACATTTTCTTCTAAAAACAGCTAGGCCTGAGTTTTCTAATGCTACACCATCTACGCATGAAGTAACTTGTAATCAAATCCCAAGTTCCAAAAATGCTTCATTTTAATATATGAAGTTTTTCTACAAAAAGAAAACTTCTGGATTTTCCCAAACACCACAATTTCAGAGTCCTGTCTCTATCCCCAACAACACTGACCACAGCCTCCACAGTTACTCTTTACTGATCTATGCAAGCTTTCAAAAGCCAGAACAAGCTGGTACCTACCAATCAGGCAAAGATGGAAAAAATGAGTCCCAGAAGGAATCATCACAAAGATTCCAATCACAATCATCTGATCCCTAAGAACCGAGGCCTATCAAGCCCTTTGCTTCTGAAAACTCATTGCATAACGATCAGACTTGGCTTCATAGTTAGAAGGGGTACAGGAACCAGGTAGATCCTGTAGTATTCACATCTTACGTCTAACACAGAGTATTTTCACTTTAACGAAGTCTGCCATGAAAAAAGAATTTGGAGAAGATGAAATGGAAAAGCAGTCACAAAAAGAGGATTTAAGGGGAGAAGCTACCTGCGACAACTTTTGTAGGCCTCATCTTTGCATTTTCATCCTGCTTTATGCATTGCTAATCAGAGATCCACTGGAAGCTTCAGAACCAACTGAAAGGCCTGGCAGGGTATTTGGCTTTCAATTCTTCTACTCTGTTTATTCCCAATATATATTCATCAGGCTTAGAAACAACTCTTGAACAAGGGCAGCCTCTCCACAATGAAATGTAAATTACTGACATGTGCTGAAACCTGGACTTGCCACCACTAATGAGCACATTAAAGGAAAATGCTCACTAGATGACTGCAACCTTTTCACTTAACCCTGTGTGCACGGAAAGCCACAATTCAACATCAATTAAAGATGCTAGCTGCAAAACAGAGCAGCCTGTCACCACTCTCACTACCTTATAGATGGAAAGTTAAGACAAATATAAATTGCTTACATTTCATCAACTAAAAATAGTGTGCAAAATATTAGTAGACATGTGGCTAAGATTTGCAAAACTTCTCTAAAAGTTGCAATACTTTCAAACAGTTTCCTAAGAGAGCAAATAGGATCTAAGGTTTGGGGGAAAAAAAAAAAATCAACAATATACTAATCTATTGGTTTATTCATTAATTCGATCAACAAACTCTAGACTCAGAGATCTAAAACTCACCAGGGACTTGACAAGACTGAACAAAGCTCAGAAGCTTGTCAAGAAAAAAATAAATCATAATAACCAATTACTTAGATATCAAAATAACAAAATATCTGACTTACATAAGCAAGGACTCATTTACTAGGGCACAGAATATTAGAAGATTATAGTCTGTTCATCATAATCTAATCTGCAACTTCCAGTGGAAAAATGAAGTGTGAACAGACATCTAGTATTTATTAACTTTTTAAGTAAATTATTTTTATAATTAAAATACATTTTAAAACTTTAATGAGAATTTCAAATATGGTAAATGAATAAAGATATAATTAATATGTTATTGTGTGACAACAGTTTTTCCAAAGAATACTCATAAAGAAGAGTAATACTCATAATACAAGCACATTTGAATATGATTTTATCTCTGTGGTTACCTAAATGCATGCTAAATTCTCTTTCTTTTTTTTTCTTTTTTTTTTTTTTTTGAGATGGGGTCTTGCTTTGTTGCCCAGGCTGGAGTGCAATGGTGCAATCTTGGCTCACTGCAACCTCCACCTTCCAGGTCCAAGCAATTCTCCTGCCTCAGCCTCCTGAGTAGCTAAGACTACAGGCATGCACCACCATGCCTGGCTAATTTTTGTGTTTTTAGTAGGGACGGGGTTTCGCCATGTTGGCCAGGTTGATCTTGAACTCCTGACCTCAAGTGATCTGCCTGATTTGGCCTCCCCAAAGTGCTGGGATTACAGGCGTGAGCCACCCCAGCCCTCCAGCATACTAGATTCTTAAAGCTCATAAAAGAGTACCACAACAAATATTATACTATAAAACATTTAAAACCTGGTTATTTTCTCTATGTGGTTTCCAGCTACATTTAAGTTTTCCATACAATGGTTCACAGTGAAACTCGAGCTTTTTAGAACCCTCAGGGCTTTGTAAAAAGAATTTCGATCAAAATAACCTGAGTTCTAGTCCCAGCTTGCTGATCTCCTACTGGCATGTGATTAGAAAAAGCATTTTATTTCTCTAAATATTATTATTTCTACATCTATAAATTAGAAATAATGACACCATTAGGCACATATACAGGTTTTTTAAAGCACATGTGAAACCGCTTTTCATATAGTATCTGACAATCCTCCAAACAAGGGAATCATTATGTATTAGTCCATTTTCATACTGCTATGAAGAAATACCCACAACTGGGTAATTTATAAAGAAAAAGGTTTAATTGACTTACAGCTCCACATGGCTGGGGAGGCCCCACAATCATGGTGGCAAGTGAAGGCAGAGTAAAGGCATGTCTTACATGGCAGCAGGCAAGAGAGCTTGTGCAGGGGAACTGCCATTTATAAAACCATCAGATTTCATGAAACTGATTCACTATCACAAGAACAACACAGGAAAAACCTGCCCCCCATGATTCAATTACCTCCCACCAGGTTCCTCCCACAACACGTGGGGATTAGAGGAGCTACAATTCAAGATGAGATTTGGGTGGGGACACAGCCAAACCATATCACATTTAAGTTTACTAGAAACCTGAAGTCCTCATCCTTCTCCATTCAGACACCCATTAACACCTACCAGCCTACGCAGCAGGAGTTCAGGAGCTTGACTCTATTTTGCTTTGCAGAAATGTACACTTATCCAGGTAATTTCCTGAGAGGATAAATACACTTGTCTACCTTTCTCTAGGATATGTATTTCTCCATTACCAAGTTGCTTTCTGGCACCTGAGAGCTGTTTTATCTTCTATCTCTTATTATTTACTTGATATCGATCAATGTCTGCAGCTCGTCATCCCTGGTTGCTGTTTTGAATCTCTACCAAATGCCGTTATTCCTGTCCCCTACATCCTAGTAACTAAAACCATCCCAGCCAGAGCATGTAAAAAGCGAGTCCTCCAACAAGTGAAGACTTGGTTGCTGACATGGCTGCCCATACCGACTCAACCAGAACCAGCACACTGTACACACCACTACAGATCACCACTGCTGCTTCCACTATTCTCTTTCTTCCTCCCTATGCTTTGCACCTTCTCTCTCCTGCCTGTTTTTCCCACTGCTAGCTTTTGGGAGGAAAGCAGAACTTTTACAGACAGCTCTTTATATAGTCCCTTTGGGACCCTGAAATATTCTGCAAGCTAGATACCAAAAGGCTGAATAAATAATAGTCATATGGGGAAAAAATAAGGATGGGTAAAAAAAAAGAGTTGAAAACATTTTAAGGTTTTGTGTTGTGCCACAACAAGCTGTATAATCTCTTCTTCAGAGGTAGCATAGTCCGGTAGTTATGAGCATGGTAATGACGGGGTTCAAATCCTTGCCCTGGCACTAACAGCTGTGTGATCCTGAGCAACTTCTGCTTCTTCGCCTGAAAGGCAGAAATAATAGTACCTGCCTACAGGGCTGCTAGGAAGAGCAAATGAGTTAGTACATGCAGAGGGGTGGGAATAGTGCCTGGCACACACTAAGTGTTCAAAAAAAGTTATTAATTTGTTAAAAGTTGAAATCTCACGCATTCATAACATGGCCACAATCAACTTTGTTTGCTTGTACTCTTATTTTATCTAAACTCATTAATTCCTGATTGTCTTTCTCTACTACTCCATTTAAAACTTCTATTGCTTTTAAATGGTATGATCAAGGATGATGACGGCAGGAATGATAATAAAACTACATAGTCTTTACGTATGGGCCCAAATTAAAGCTACAAAGCATAAAAATTACAGAAACAAATTTATCATTAACAAATATGTCTAAAAGACAAAGCCCTATTAACATTAAAAGTCATTTTTAAAAATCAATTTATGATCTTTCATGTAAAAGGAATTCAATAGGAAATAACAGATCCTAAAAAATATTTGTTTTTAAAAAAAATTAAATAAAAATATATGTCAAATTAGTTTGATGTGAATACCGAAGACATTAAACTTCCTTCAAAAGTTTGTCTCATGTGTAGAAATGTATATAAATAATTCCACTGAAAGGTAAATTTTTTTTTTTTTTTTTTTTTTTTTTTTTTGAGACAGGGTTTTGCTCTGTCACCCAGGCTGGAGTGTAGTGGTGCAATCTCAGCTCACTGCAGCCTCCATCTCCTGGGCTCAAGCAATCCTCCCACCTCAGCTTCCCAAGCAGCTGGGACCACAGGCGCATGCCAACACACCCAGCTAATATTTTTTTTTTTTTTGAGACACAGTCTCACTCTGTCACCCAAGCTGGAATGCAGTGGCGAGAACTCCGCTCACTGCAAGCTCTGCCTCCCGTGTTCACGCCATTCTCCTGCCTCAGCCTCCCGAGTAGCTGGGACTACAGGTGCCTGCCACCACGCCCGGCTAATTTTTTGTACTTGTAGTAGAGACGGGGTTTCACCGTGTTAGCCAGGATGGTCTCCATCTCCTGACCTCGTGATCTGCCCACCTTGGCTTCCCAAAGTGCTGAGATTACAGGCGTGAGCCACCGCGCCCGGCCACACCCAGCTAATTTTTAAATTATTTGTAGAGATGGGGTTTTCCTATGTGCCCAGGCTGGTCTTGAACTCCTGGACTCAAGTGATCCTCTGGCTTCAGCCTCCTGAACTGCTAGGATTACACGCGTAGGCCACTGCGTCTGGCTGTAAAGAATTATTAATGACTAGTAAGTAAAGTGGTAAGCAACAGGAATTCAGAAATGAATGAGTAAAAGTCCTTGACTTGACGTGGAAGTAATTATACTAAGGCTAAAAAAGAATGTGGAAGTGGAGTGGGGCATAGTAGTCAGAGGAGGCATGCTCATTCTGTCTAGAATCTCAGCTTAAAGGCCACACTCTCAGAGAAGACTGTCATCACCCTATCTCAAGAGGCTACCCAGTCACCTTTCAGGACAGTGCCTATCAAATTTTCTGGGCTTTACAGTTTTAAATATTGACAATCTCAAGGAGCTTTGGCTTATACATGTTGTATATATCAATATTTACCATGTTAAAATTAAGAAATTTTTAAAAATGTATTTCAAAAGAATAGCCCATTTAATGTTAACAATTAGAAGTAACATTTTTATGACAAATTCATTAGAGTAGAAATGTTTTACATTTTCACAAATCTCTTTAACATGTGGCTTAAGACAGCTGGATTCTCAAATCTGGTTCCTGCATTCAATCTGCTGTGATAACATATATCATATAACTCTACTGTTACATGGAAAACTCTACTGCACAATCCTCAGAGAATGAGAGCAGGAAAAACTATTATGGAAAATTGTTTACTTCAGAGTGTCTGAAAGGGTCTCAAGAGTCCCCAGGTACCCCAGAACATACTGGGAACCAATGCTCTATTGTATCACCCACTCTTATTTTATGGCTACTGTACGCTATGCTGATAAAATATGCTGTTACTTGTGTATAGATTATGTAAATATGTAACTAATTTACATCCAATATATTTTCTATCAATTGTGGCATTCTAATCAGTAAGAGCATATATTACTATAAATGCTGTTATCAAAATATTTCCTTATAAATCAAATATTGTGGTTAAGAAATGCAACACATTATTTTTATCTGCACGCAACAATCAACTAGCACATAAAGGACTGAATAAAAAGCTAGGAACATGTACACATGCACACACGTAGTGGTGCAGACAGGCGCTACACCATAGGTAGGTTGGGAAGTGGAAACATACAGAAAAGAATACTCTGTGCTTGGAACATTAGCATATCACATATTATGAGTCAAAATGGTAACTTAGGAACATGGTAATATCCTTAAATAAGGACCAGTACAGAAACAAAGCCGCAGTGATCATTTCATTATTTCTGCTTCTTTGCCTGTTTTAGAAAGCATGCATTTAAAAGTTTAAGTTTAGAACAAATCTGGGGGCAACAAGAATCATTAACTATATGTAACAGAGATAACCAGCATTACTTCATTTAACCCAACAAAATCCTCGAGCAATGTACTTCCTTCACTAGAACAAAAACAAAAATCTTTCCAACTGAATTCTAAGCTTAGGAGTCACATACAAATAAATCAATGAAAATAAATTTTAAGACATCACGAAGTTACCATAAGTTAAAAATAGCATTACACAATGAAAGCACAAGGATGTCTCTCAAAGCGTCCCTTCTACATTTATTTCCAGAATTCTAAATTTGAATTCAGCAACTTATCTAATCTAGCAAAGAGTTAACAAGCACCTCCAGAAAGCCTGAGTGATACAGAAGAATCAAAAAGCATGAGTTCAGGCTGGGTGTGGTGGCTCACGCCTATAATCCCAGCACTTCGGGAGGCTGAGGTGGGAGGATCACCTGAGGTCAGCAGTTTGAGACCAGCCTGGCCAACAAGGTGAAACTCCGTCTCTACTAAAAATACAAAAATTAGCCAGGCAAGGTGGTAGGCATCTGTAATCCCAGCTACTCAGGAGGCTGAGGCAGGAGAATTGCTTGAACCTGGGAGGCGGAGTCTGTAGCGAACTGAGATCGCACCATTGCACTCCAGCTGGGCAACAAGAGCAAAACTCCATCTCAAAAAAAAAAAAAAATACGGAAATTAGCCAGGCATGGTGGCGCTCACCTGTAGTTCCAGCTACTCAGGAGCCTGAGGCAGGAGAATCACTTGAACCTGGGAGACGGAGATTGCAGTGAGCCAAGATCGTGCCACTGCACCCTAGCCTGGGCAACAGAGCAAGACTCCATCTCAAAAAATAATAATAAAATAAAAAATAAAAAGCATGAGTTCAGCCTTCTACTTGCATACAAAAGAGACTAATCCTTACATAAATCAAGGGATTTTTTTTTTTTTTTTGAGACAGTCTCGCTCTGTCGCCCAGGCTGGAGTGTAGTGGCACGATCTCAGCTCACTGCAACCTCTGCCTCCTGGGTTCAAGCGATTCTCCTACCTCAGCTTCCTGAGTAGCTGGGATTACAGGCACCCGCCACCAACCTGGCTAATTTTTGTATTATTAGTAGAGACGGGGTTTCACCATGTTGGCCAGGTTGGTCTCAAACTGCTGACCTCAGGTGATCCGCCCACCTCGGCCTCCGAAAGTGCTGGGATTACAAGCGTGAGCCACTGCACCTGGCCAAATTAAGGGAAATTTTTAAAACAATTTACTTTATGGTTGAAACATGCCTTTTTTGCCATGTAATCCATAAAGGGTTTTGTTTCTAAATTACTTCAGAAAGCTTAACACAAGAATCAGAAGCTATATTCTATTTTAAGATTCAATAGAATGTCAGTCTGTAAAACACTGGTCTTTCAACCCGGTAGTTTTGGCCAAAATTAAAATAACAAAACAAAAATCCCAACAACAATAAAAACTCAGTTTACAATGGCTTAAAATAATTTTAAAAAGGCTTATTTCACACAATGAAAAGAAATCTTTTCTTGAAAGGTCCCCTCACTTGCCAGGAATCAAACTGGACCACGAGCCTCCCATAAACTGGTCATTGGTAAGGAAGAGAATGAATCCTGGTCAGGATTTCACTAGTCAGGATTTACCACTGAGACTCACAGGGAAGGGATGGTCACCTAAGGTGACGCTAACAACTGGGCAGAAAGGGTGGACAGCAGCATCAACAGCATCTGCTACGTTGTCATATTTCAAAAGGGGGTTCAAGAGTCACCTAGGTAGAACCTGAATATTTTCCCCCAATACTAGCATAAGTAACAGCTAATAATTCTCTTTGGTTCTTTTAGCCTCAGCTGGAGTACTTGGAATCTGACCCATGCGTACATGGAACACTCCAGAATTCATTCCACGAGCTGTTCAAAAAAGGCCAAAAAAGGAAACTGCCCCCATGCCATTTCCTCCTTCCAAGGGTAGTCGCCTTCCTATTTCTGTCTAACTGTGGCTGCTCTCTGGTACCCATAGGTATTATGTAGCTTTTTCTATTTTGTCCAGAATTTATAATTGGGATGTGTGGAGAGTCTGGTTTGATATATAAATATGCTTGGTTACAGCCTAATTTATCTTAGACCCAGTAAAACGCTATGTGACATCTTGTATACTGTTAATGACTGGAGCAATCTTAAACCTCATCCTTCTATGGGAATGAGCCTCCCTTACTCACGATGGTTATGTGTGGAACTGAAGAATGAACATTAGAATCTCTCAGGTTGAGATTCAACTGCTGAATAAGGTGGCATATGTGTTCAACTGGATTGTTAAAGTAAGGAAGTTCTGAGAGAGAAAAGAGGGAGTCAGTGGTGAGGGAGGAGGTCACACCAAGACGGCCTTAGCAGGATTAGTAATACATGGGAGTAAATGAAAGGGGGTGTGGACAAAGTATTTTTAAGAGTTCATTATCTAGCCAGTTGTGGTGGTGGGTGCCTATAATCCCAGCTACTCAGGAGGCTGAGGCAGGAGAATGGCATGAACCCGGGAGGCAGAGCTTGCAGAGAGCCGAGATCGCACATGTATGTCCCATTACTTTTTCTGCAAGGGTGCCAAGGCAATTCAAAGAGGAAGGGATAACCTCTTCAAGAGATTGTAGAGCAAACTGAATAGCCACATGCAAAAAAGATTAATTTAGACCCTACTTCACACCACATATAAAAATTAACTCAAAATTGATCAGAGATCTAAAACTATAAAACATTAAAAATACAAAACAAAAAACAAGAAAGTCTCAGTGACCTTGA
This sequence comes from Pan troglodytes, assembly GCF_028858775.2. Taxonomy (NCBI): domain Eukaryota; kingdom Metazoa; phylum Chordata; class Mammalia; order Primates; family Hominidae; genus Pan; species Pan troglodytes. Next base: position 105,775,079 of record NC_072412.2, on the reverse strand, counting down.
GTTTGGCAAGAAATTACATATATCTATTTTTTTTTAATAATTTATTATTTTGAGACACATTCTTCTTTTGTCACCCAGGCTGGACTGCAGTAACACTCCACAGCTCACTGCAGCCTCAAACTCCAAGGCTCAAGTGATCCTCCCACCTCAGCCTCCCAAGCAGCTAGGACTACAGCTGCATGCCACCAAGCCCATCTAATTTTTGTTACTTTTTGTAGAGATGGGGTTTCACCATGTTGCCCAGGCTGGTCTAGAACTCCTGGACTCAAGAGATCCACCTACCTCAGTCTCCCAAAGTGCTAGAATTACAGGTGTGAGCCACCGCACCTGGCCCATATTTTTAAGACTCAAAAGGTTCAAACTATAAAAGAAAAAAAAACAATAACCTGGACTTCAACAAGACTAAAAGCTGTTGCTCTTCAAAAGATACTGCTGAGTAAATGAAAACAGAACCACATCATGGGAGAAAATATTTGCAATGATATGTACCAGACAAAAGATTTTTCCTAGAATAAAGAACCCTAATATGTCTAAATAAGACAAGCAACTCAATTTAAAAATGGACAAAAGACTTCACAAACACATCGACAAAGATATAAAGCAAATGAGCTCAACATTATTAATCATCAGACAAATGCAAATCAAAACCACAATAAGACATCACTACATAGTATAACAGTTAAATTTAAAGAGTGGTAAGAATGTGGAGCAACTAGTACACTCATATATTGTTGGCGGAAATGTAAAATTGTACCAACGAGTTTGCAGATTCTAAGAAGATAAAACATACAAATGATCTAGCCATTCCACTCCTAGGCATTTACCAAAAAAAAATGAAAGCATATGCCCACATAACTACTTGTTCATAGCACCTCTAGTTGTAGTTAAAAGCTGGAAACAACTCACATGTCCACCAACAGATGAATGGCTACTAAAAATATGGTGGTAAACCCACACAATGGAATAAAAAGAAATGAATGCAGCAATAAAAAGGAATGCAGGCTAGGCACGGTGGCTCACACCTGTAATCCCAGCACTTTGGGAGGCTGAGGCAGGCGGCTCACTTGAGGCCAGGAGTTCGAAACCAGCCTGGCCAACAAGGTGAAACTCCGTCTCTACTAAAAATACAAAAATTAGCCAGGCAAGGTGGTAGGCATCTGTAATCCCAGCTACTTGGGAAGCTGAGGCACGAGAATTGCTTGAACCCAGGAGGCGGAAGTTGTGCCACTGCACTCCAGCCTGGGCAAAAGAGGGGAAACTCTGTCGCCAAAACAAAACAAAACAAAACAGGGAATGAAGTACTGATACAATTACATGGATCAATTTCAAAATAATTTTGCTGGGTGAAAAAAAAATCCAAAAAACAGCATAACTTGTGTTATTCCACCTATATAAAATTCTAGTAAATGCAAAATAATCTATGATAAGAAAACAGATCAGTAGTTGCCTAAAGGGGAAGAGGAAGGCTAGGAAGTGGCCGAAAGAGCCAGCGAAGGAGCACCAGGAAGTCTTTGGAGTTAAAGGATACATTCTTTATTCTGATTGTGATTATGACTTCATGAGTGTACACATATAAGTGTACAATTAATTTCTTATATATGTGCACTTTATTGAATAGCAATTATATTTCAATAAGGCTTTCTTGGAAAAGCTGTAAATGAATAATGAACTCTGGTTTATTTTTTTATTGTACTTATTTACTTATTTATTTTTTTGAGACAGGGTCTTGCTCTGTCACCCAGGCTGGATTCATAGCTCGTCACACCCTCAAACTTCTGGCCTCAAGTGATCCTCCTATCTCAGCCTCCCAAAGTGATGGGATTATAGGTGTAAGATACCACACCCGGCCTGAACTCTGCTTTAAAAATTGCATGCTGAAGTGTACAGGAGTGAATTGTACTATTATCTACAACTTAAGTTGACATGCAAAATGAAAATGAGGTTGACTGATAGATGAGTAGAGGAAAACACAAATGAACAAATATGTTAAAAACAAATAAGAAAATGTTAATTATAGAATCTACTGGCATTTGTAGTAGTACAATTCTTCAAACTTTTCTGTATTTCTTAAATTTTTCATTAAAGAAAATGTGAGGGGAAAAAATATTAATACTCCCACAAGTCTGTGCAATAGGTCTCTGGCAGTAACACTAGACTAACAAGCATAAGCATATCGGTTAGGAAGATACTGTCAAATTAAACCTCTTAAACTTATGTAAAGCGACATTACAAATATCCAATGAGTCAACTAATTACCCAGAGCTTGCATTAAGGAAAGGCATGATTTGGTGGTTATTAAAAACAATAAAACAATGGGAATGAGAAATGGTACAGCCACTATGGAAAACAGTAGGGCAGATCCTCAAAAAGTTAAACATAGAATTACCATAGGACCCAGCAATTCCTCTCCTAGCTATATACTAAAAAGAAGCAAAAGCAGGGACCCAAACAGATACTTATATACCAGTGTTCATAGCAGCATTATTCGCAACAGCCAAAAGGTACAAACAGCCCAAATGTCCATCAACAGGTGATGAAGAAACAAAATATGGTATATCCACAGAGTAGACTATTATTCAGTCTTAAAGAGGAAGGAACTTGGATGAACCTTGAAAATATTATGCTGAGTGAAATAAGCCAGACATAAAAGAACAAATCTTATATGATTCCACTTATGTGAGGTACCTAGAATAGGTAAACTCACAGAGACAGAAAGTAAAAGGAAGGTTACCAGGGGCTAGGAGTAGGTGGGAAATGGGGAATTAGTGTTTAATATGTACAGTTTCAGTTTGGGGTGATTATAAAGTTCTGGAGCTGATGATTGCAAAACATTGTGAATAAAATTAAAGCCACTGAGCCACACTCTTAAAATTGGTGAAAGGGTAAATTTTATGTTATGTCTGCTTTACCACAATAAAAATACATATGTAATTTTAAAAGACAACATTTTTTAAATGGACCAAAATAAAATGAGTCTTAATTTCAACTGAATGATATTTGGATCTGTGAAAGTTGATTACATGAATTGGGTCATTCTTGTATACCCAACTACGTAAGAGTCAAGGAGTCAGGGGAAAAAAGCACTCAGGGCACATAGCACAGGCTCCAAGAACTGAACTATCCAGAGGCCCAGTTGCTGAAACAGCCTGCTGTAACCCTAAGACCAGCTTTACCTAGTAACTGCTGAAACAACCTGCTATCACTCTAAGACTAGTTTTTAAACTACCACTGTCACTCTCCTATCCGAGCCTGCCAGCTCCCAAAGCTTTTCAAGTACCAATGAACTTTCTTTCAAAATAATCAGTAACATTTTTTTTCTATCTAATAAAACCTACATCCTTCTCTTTGTTCCTTGGACATACTGAAGACCCCATGTGTATGTCTCAAATTCCAATTCTGTGATTCTCAAATAAAATATTTAATCTAGAGATTTGTCTCTATATTTTAAATTTGACAGATCATTTTAAAGAAATGTCCTAACTCACCTCAACATGTTTATAACAAAATTATAACATTTTCCCATAGAATTTATAATACATGCAGATGAAATACATATGACAACTATAACATAGAGGATAGTGATGGGAAGAGAAGGAGGATGGACTATATGATCGCAAAATTTCTACATTTTACTTGAAATGGTATCATATTAGCTCTAACCAGAATATGAAATGTTAGGATGGATATTGCAATCCTAGAAAAAACACTGAAAAATAGATAGATCCAATAGATAAATTTTAATGGAATTTCAAAAATTACTAAAATAATCCAAGTCAGAAAAGGAAAACAGAAGAAAAAAAGGGGAGACTGAGAGAAAACAAATAATAAAATGCTAGACATAAATCCAACCACCTTGATCATTTATTAAATGTTAATGGATTTTACTGACATTGTATAGCAGTGATGGTTACATAACTCTGTGACTATACTAAAAATCACTCAATTGTGTACTTTTAAAGGGTGAGCATGATGACACATGAATTAAATCTCAATAAAGCTGCTATTTAAGAAAATACACTAAGGCAAACTAAAGAAGAAAAAACTTCATAGTCTAAACACTACAATTTAAAAATAGAGACCATCAGAATTATTTCAAAAGCATGACACAACTACATCCTGGCTACAAGAAACACACAGTATTTTCAACATAAAATCACAGATGGAGAAATACATATCATGCAAATAGTAAGAATAAAACACAATCTTCAGAGGCCGACATTAAACAACCTGTCCAAGATCACACAGCTACTAAGTGGCAGAGAAAGAATTTACCTGTCATTCTGACTCCAGAATGAGCTAATAGATGCATAGGGCAGTAGGGAGAGAGCGTAATAGGGAAACTAGAACGTAACACTTCAATCTGTTTTAACCTCAAGCAAAGGGAAAAAAATCCCAGCCTCATCAAATCCCAGACTTTTCCCATTGAAACCACTCCCCAAAATCCCACAAGCCCTAAAAGTATCTGACCTATCTACATCCTTAAAAGACTCCCTAACTGTAAAGGGAGAGTTTTCCTTTTTCAGGCATTCACTTTAGAGCATTTAGTATTCCACATCGCATTCAAAATCTTCAAATATTCTAAAAGCTGAACTTAAGCCAACATATAGGAAAGGAAACGTTCTCAAACATTTCAAAAGATATTCTGTCATAATAAGGGTTTTATGAAGTTGCATTCATTAGTTCTTATCAATTCTTTTGAACATCACATATGTACAAGTCACAATTAGAAAAATATTATAAAATTATTATGAAAAGGAAAAAAGAGTCACAGAACTTTCTCCTCCAAATCCAGGGAGACTTCATTAGTTCCACTTAAGAATATCAACGAGTGGTAAAAGGCATCAATATCTCTATGCTGTAGCTCTGGCACTCAGTTAACTGAGCAAAGCTCACTCAGTTACCTTACTTAGTAAGTTAGCAAATCCAAGTGAGGATTTGCCTTCACTGGCATCCAAGTTACAAGATGAGAAAAACAAAAGAAACAACTCTACTTTTTAGATCTCTATGATGATATACCAATGGGGAAGAGGGGAAGGAAGCAGAAAGAGAGAAGCCTCCACCAACAGCAAGAACAGATGCCAGCTAAAGCTATCGATTAAAAACAAATACCACTAACAGCCCAGCCCAGTTCCAATGCATCTGAGAGTCAGTCTGGAACATATACTAAACAACGGATCCATACTCTCATTTACCAGCTATGTGACACTGGCATTTATTTAAACTTTCAGAGATTGTTCTCTCTTCCATAAAACCAAGAATAAAAATAAGAATACATCATAGGTTGTCATAAAGATTAAATAACTTACCTGCAGCTAGGTATTCCATACTTATTTTTAAAAGCCTAGGGACCACTGTTTTCTTATATAAGAAAAGTTCTATGCCACTTCTTTTCATATAAAAAAAGTAAGTCCTACTTAAGCAACTAAGAGTATCTTACAAAACAAATAATAGCAAAATTCTAGCACACGCAGACAGACAGACAGACACACACACACACACACACACACACACACACACACACACATACAGACACACATGCTCCAGAAGGTAACAGCGGTGACCTCTAAAGACTTAAATTGGGGTCTTGTTTCGAAGGTTCAAAGATGGAAAGAAATCCTAATTTTCAATGTTTTCATGTGCTTAAATTTCTTAGCATTTTACATTCTCAAAAATTAAAAATTTTAAGATACTAAAATCAAAGGTCTGTGTCCAAAATGGAAAATATAATAATGTTAATAAGAAAATTTATGTCATTAAAATGATGTCTACACAAAATACACTACAGTAACAATTCTCAACCCTTCTTAAGCTGCGATATATAAAAATAATGTATTTCCATGAGCTATGCAGATTATAGCCCATATAGTGAAAATAAGAGTTATAAACAACCCTGGGCTTGCAAGGTCTAAGTCTCTCCTATTTTTTCCTACTCAAATAAAAAAAAAGTCCAAATATGAATGAGTAGAGTATCATATGGATCATTTTTAATCCACTTTATTTTATAAACAAAAAAATTGTTAAACAAAGTCACTGGCAAACTTGCTAACTTCAGAATTTTAGTATTAGTTACAAAGTGCTTACAACACACTTTAAACTATAACACATCATGGACTGCAGCCTTGTAACTGAGGACCAATGACCCTGCAGGGAAGCCATCATTCTCCACATTTCACTTTTGAACACTTTCTAAATTCTGCTATTATGAAACACCTTACCATGAACATTTTCTCAAGTATATCTTTGTAAGTGAGATTCTTAAGGGTGGAACTGTTAAATTAAAGAACATATAGATGTTTTAAATTTTGATAAATACTAGCAAATTTCTGGGGGCCGGGGGAGGTCTGAAACAATTTACACTTCCAGGAACAAAACTATGTGACCCTTGCCCACACTGGATGCCACAGCTATTGAAAAGGTTTCTGGTTAAGCCAGTGGCTATTTTAAAAATCACCTCTCATTTTACAGTAGTTACATGTCTTATCTTGCTAAAAACTCAAGAAAGAAAGAAGATAAAAGAGCACAATCGCCAAACCTCACACGCTCAGCACAGTTCCCTCCTATGCTTTCAACGCTGAGCATCCTGATGGAACTCACTATCCATCTACATATACGTGTATCTTTCAAGTACACAGATAGGATCCAAACACAAAACACAAATTCTAACATATGTTTCTCTTGAAACTAACTACTATAACTTATGCTATGTTACCTGAAATGACAAGGTATGATAATATGATTAAAACAACATAGAAAAACCAGAAAGAAAACACAGAATACTAAGAAATATCTTCAAGCCAACATCCCATTTTTCCAGAGAAGGTAGTTTCAGGTTTCAAAGCTCTTTGTAAACTCTGTTAAGATGTCTTTGCCTCATCCTAACAATCCTCATAGTCTCCCATGGATGGTCCTTTAATGCTCATAATAAAAGAAGCCTGCAGGGAAAATACAGAACAGAAAACAGCTTGGAAATAAAATCTGTTAGCTCAGCACATTAAAATTATTGAAAATTGCTATTTTTATGAGGATTATGTGTAGCTTTGTTTTTTCTATGAACTATCTAAGCAATAACAAAAAGACATGATCTTTTTTTTTTTTCTTTTTTAGACAGAGTCTTGCTCTGCTGCCTAGGCTGGAGTGCAGTAGCGTGATCTCAGCTCACTGCAACCTCCACCTCCCGGGCTCAAACGATTCTCCTGCCTCAGCCACCCAAGTAGCTGGGATCAAAGGCTCGTGCCACCATACCTGGCCAATTTTTGTGTTTTTAGTAGAGATGGGGTTTCGCCATGTTGTCCAAGCTGGTCTCGAATTCCTGACCTCAAGTGATCTGCCCACCTCAGCCTCCCAAAGTGCAGGGATTACAGGCATGAGCCACCGCGCCCGGCCCACATGATCTTTTTCAAGTCATGGACAGCAGGGACTGTATAAAATCCAATCCCACTTCACGTAAACTCAGCATAAAAAATTATCAGTCTTATAAAGTTTGGTGTGTTTTTACATTGGGGGAATTTGGCCTATTGTACACTTTCTAAAGCAAATACACAGCAGTTATGCAAAAAAAATCAAAAAATCATTTTAGTCCTGGATATTAAGTAAAAACAATGTATCAGATAAAGCACAAATCATTTTTCCAAAAACAAAAACATTCCAATCAAACTGAAACAAAAAGTCCAAGGAAAGAAATTACTTCTCAACAGAAGGATCTAGAACCCTTTCCCCGCAGAGGCTGCATATGAACTGTGCCTTCAAGGGCAGGCAGCAGTTAGACACGGTGGGTGGGAGGCCAGGCACACCCACCCAGAGAGAGTGAGGAAAGCAATGAGGGCAGAGCCAGCCACGCATGGGAGCAGCGCACAGTCAGGCTGGGTGGAGGCACAGCACTGATAAAAGGGAAATGGGGAAATAGGTTTGGAAAGAAAATTCGTGTGAAAGAAAGGAGGAGGTTGTATATTCTACAGGTTTTTCTCTAATGTAGAACCCCAGATGGAAATCATCCTTCTTATTTTCATTTACAAAGATATTGATCTTATCTCACAGTATTTTCTTCCCTGAAGTGAAGTTATTTGTGTATCAACTTATTTTCCGTAACATGACTATGAGCACCCAGGACTCACAGCACCCATGGACTGCAGCGTTCTGCGCGGGAACCAGATTGGATTCATTTTTATTAATATATCCTTCTCAAAGGCCTTAAACAGACTTTAAAGAAGCATTTTTTGGCCAGACACAGTGGCTCACGCCTGTAATCCCAGCACTTTGGGAAGCCGAGGTGGGCGGATCACGACATCAGGAGTTCAAGACCAGCCTGACTAAAATGGTGAAACCCCGTCTCTACTAAAAATACAAAAATTAGCCAGGCGTGGTGGTGTGTGCCTGTAATCCCAGCTACTCAGGAGGCTGAGGCAGAATAGCTTGAACCCGGGAGACAGAGGTTGCAGTGAGCCAAGATCATGCCACTACATTCCAGCCTGGGTGACAGAGCAAGGCTATGTCTCAAAAAAAAAAAAGGCAGCATTTTTTTAATAACTGAAAAAATGCATAAACTGTATATAATATTATATATAATATATAAAATAAATAAATGTATTAACTGTATAGGAATAAATGTATAATACTGGCACCACATCACTTATCCTACGCATATAATTTGGATTTGGATATTCATTTATAGCAGGAGTTCCCAAACTTTTTCTATAAAGGACCATAGAAAAAGTATTTTAGGCTTGATAGGCCAAATGGTCTCTGTCACAACTACTCAACTCTGCTGTCACAGGACAAAAGCAGCATAGACAATGCATAAATGAAAGAGCATGGCTGTGTTTCAATAAACTTTTATTGACAAGAACAGGCAGCAGGCTGCATTTGTCCTGTGGACTGTAGCGTGCCGACCTCTCATCTATACGGACTTAAATGTAATACATTACATTATATATATACACACATACACATCTAAATTTAAGTATTATATTCAAATAGTTTTTATAATAACAGAATCTTGGTCAAAATTCCAAGGAAGATAAAAAATAAAAAGGGATATAAACAAAAAAATGTAGATATGCTGCATAAAACCTGGGAAACTGGAACCTCTGGATGCGTCCATGTAATTTGCCCTCTCAGGATATCTCTTTAGGCCTTAGTTTTGGACCCACAAAGCAAGGTGGTTCAAATAGACAATTCTGTGATCTTAATAATTGTTTCAAGTTAAAGTTATAGATTTTAAGTGGAAATTCCATCTAGAAAATAACAACATTCACAAATAATTTCCAATCCGTGGAAGAACAGAATACGAGTACAGTTATGCTCCACAGAATATGACAGTGGTTCCATAGATTCTAATACTGTATTTTTAACTGTATCTTCTCTGTTTACATGTTTAGATACACAAATATCTACCACTGTATTACAACAGCCTACAGGATCCAGTACAGCAACACGTATAGGTTTGTAGCCTAGGAGCAATAGGCTATAACACACTTAGCCTAAATGTGTAGGAGACTCTACCATGTAGATTTGTGTAAGTAGACTCTGTGATGTTCACACAAGGATGAACTCGCCTAATGATGCATTTCTCAGAATGTATTCATGCTGTTAAGCAACACGTGACTGTATGCCACAGAAACAAGTATAACATATTAGAATAAATTAAGATAGTACCTGGCATAATTGATCTAATAACAAACATATGTACAAACATTAATCAAAATCATATTCTAGTACCTAAAAAATAAGGTTTCAGTACCATCTTGAATGAAGTTATAAATATACCTGGAAAAATCAATTTAATAACAAACATACGTTAATTCACCTAGCTGGAAGGGGACATTTAGATCATTAAAAACAACTTCACCCAAAATAGAGGCATTGGTAAGATTTGATATTAAATGCCACAAAATAATTAAATCACTACAATAACTCACTAAACTCCCTAACATATTTACAGTTAAAAATCTGAAGTTTTTAACTTTAATTCAAATACCATGCAGTATATAATAAACCAGGTATCATTCATTCAGTGTAATGGTGATTTTGTAAACTTTTCTGTTTTTATAATTACTCTTCAAATAAACAGTTGAGTTTCAGAATAAAACCACTTCACTTGTCACAATTTTCAAAGAATTGCTGGGTTAATTAAAATTCTATAATCCATCACTACCCACATTTACAAAAGCCATGCTACCACACTGCTTTCTGAAAAAGAAATGAACAGTTTCTGGCGCATTACCAACTTACCAAACATCTGGCAAATTCTTTGTTTTCTGAAAGGAATCCATAACCTGGATGTACCTTAGAAATGAAAGCAAAAAGCACTTTCAATTTTATCATATTGCAAAAGTTTTATAAGCAAAATGTACAGTGTATTTATGTATTAATATTTACTGTTCAAGAGCCCTTGAATAAGTGCACTTCTCTTATACACTGATCAGTTCTAACTCACATTTCTAGGATCAGAATCAAATTCCAAGAAACTGCCTCTTATATCTACTTTCTCCACACTCCCTTTGTCCTAATTGATTCATTTTCCACACACTACCTTTGTCCTAACCACAATGGGGAGTATATGCCCACATAGCTTCCTGCCCACTGGCATTTGTCTACACTATTCGACAAAACTCTCTCTCCTTTTCTTGAGGCTAACTTTGTCCACAATTCTGGAGAATTTCACAATGGCTGGTGCGTCAAAGAATTATGTAAAAGGAACCTTGGCAAAGATGGATGAAAAACTCTAAATTCTCCTTTCTTTACAGTACTCACGAACTGGTAATTTCCAAAACCCAGACTACTAGGACAGCTAACACATTTTATTCCTGATGGCATTAATAATACTCAGCAACTACCAACAAGCCGTTTCTATCAAACTGAACTAAAATGGAGGTGTGGTTTTACTTTTATTTTGTGCTCTGAATTTTTTTTCTTCTAATGTCTACTCTTCTTTCCTTCCTCACCCCAAACTTTGCCATCCACAACTACTTTATACTATCCTCACCCACAAGCCACATTGCTACAATCTACCAGCCTGATCCAATCAAGTAATTTTTGGCTCTCCCAGACTGGCCAAACATAAATTTAGCCACTTCAGTATCAGCCAGTGTTGAACATACTTCTAGTAAATAATTCTGCTAAAAAGAAAGTCAAATTTCTAAAGGAACCAGTATCATAATCCAGAAATAGCTACGTATCAGCGACTTTTAAATGCTGAACTCGGGCTGGGCACAGTGGCTCCTGCCTGTAATCCCAGCAGTTTAGAAGGCTGAGGCAGGCAGATCACCTAAGGTCAGGAGTTCAAGACCAGCCTGACCAACATGGTGAAACCCCTTCTCTACTAAAAATACAAAATTAGCCGGGCATGGTGGCAGGCACCTGTAATCCCAGCTACTTGGGAGGCTGAGGCAAGAGAATCGCTTGAACCCGGTGGGACAGAGGTTGCAGTGAGCCGCGATCACGCCATCGCACTCTGGCCTGGGCAACAAGAGCGAAACTCCATCTCAAAAAACAAAACAAAACAAAAAGCTGAACTAAGCTTTATGAGCATGGTACAGAAGAATTTAAACTACTGTATCAGAGAAGAAGAGTTTTCATTCCACCAACTTCATTTTATCAACACTCAACTACATATTTATTTTGGCAAGCTATAGTTAAAAGGTTAAAGTGTTTTACCTTCACTAACTGTGCTAATAAACTGTAAACATCTATAATATGGGTTCACGAATTAGGTTTTTTATTTAAACATGCATCTTACTAAAACATTTCTTTCAAAAGAAATGTGAGCGCTAATTGAAGCGCTCCAGGCTTAATTGCTGGTGTTGGATGTTTCCATCCAATTTTAGAGATAACTTTGCATAGTTTTTAACACTGTATATAATTAGTTCTGATAATTAAAAAAAGAAAAAAGAAAATAGAAGAAAAAACACTGTTTCTGATATCAGAAATCATTTTTTTCCTTGGATTCCACTCTATTCAAACAGAACTGGGGGTGGAGAGAATGATTTATCCTTGTAAATTATGAGCATTCTACTGACATTAACAAACTAAAATAATTACCAAATGTGCTGTTTTTATTTCTGGAAGTGTACTAGGTATAAGTAATTTTTAAATTATTAAAATGGAATTTGAACACAGTCTTTGGATCCTGTTTATAACACAGAATTTTTTTAAATGCTCTTATTACACGGAAAGGGTTAATACTCAAAACTAATTGGGATTTCTTTTTTCCTAGCAAATTTGGAAATGAACTGAAACTGCTCCCTGGTGTGAAAGCTGAATCCAGCAGCCACCTGCAGGATCAGCGACCAACACTGCCAGATGCTACAAAGCCTTTGATTTCCAGTAGCGAATTCGACCACATTTAACTCATGTGACATGAACTAACTGCAACAGCATTTTCAATCATTCTTTCCTATTTTTTTTTTCAAATACAAACTCTAGCTTTCTGCTCACTACATATGAAACAGCTGCAGTAGATAGATTCATTCAGACTCACAGCTTGGGCCCTGGTTTTCTTAATGGCTTCCATGATGGCATCCATGTTGAGGTAGCTTTTACTGGTGGGAGCTGGGCCAACACAGACGGCCTCATCCGCCATTTTCACATGAACCTGAGGAGACAAATTTCTGCATTAACAGATGCACCCAGCAAAAAGAATTACCATCATCTGCAAATACACACAAAATTGCAAATCTGATTGTTCTGCATATCATTTATAGAGTCGTATTTCTTTTTGAGTATGCACTAAAAAGCAACAATGCAACAAATAAACTCAGGAACTCTATTAACCATGATTTCATTTATTACAGCCTAATTCATTGTCTAACCAAATAATTTCCATAATATCCCCTATCTCTTTATGTAAAATCACAGCAAACAATTTTAGCTTCCTATTCCGTTCATCAATACATAAATTTGATATCAAAAACTACCTTGTTACATGTAGCCAGGGTAGCCCAATATTTTAATAAAGAGCACTCATGCCCAGTTCTAAGCAAGCTCCCCAGGAAGTTGGGATAATTAGAGGGACTGAATGGAGGGATGCAGTGAGTGTCCCTGCACAGCATCAGGTCAGCACCAGGCACAAATTAAAGCCTAAGACGAAAGAAAGAGTTCAATATCACAACACATGAACCAGAAAATCTTGAGAATCATTTAAATACTCTCACATTCAATCTTCATCCATTTTACATTTATTCCTAAAAGAAATGATATGTGTATTAAGTTCTAAAGCTACTCAAAATTCAGGAATGTATGCTCCATTTTTAAGACTACTCACTCTATAATGTTTAAATCTATTTATTTTGCATAATAGAAGCTAAGCATTCAATATGAAAAAGAGTAAACTGCTTAGTTCTAAAAGGAGTCTATTCTTTTTAACTGATGAAAGGATTATTATCTTTTTAAATGACTTTTCCTAATTTCCTAATGGTTTTCCAGTTTCAGAAACTTCCAGATTACAATTATTTTGCAAGGCAGATATAAAAACTGGAACACAAACATATACCTAAACATTTATGACCCACCATCTACCAAAAAAAAAAAGTCAAAGGTGGCAAATACCTGAGTATTTCTGTTAGAGTCTTCAGTTATGAAATAATTTTTAAATACTTTGTTTTAAATGAGATCTTAAAAAACTAAAAAAGTAGTCTTTTAGAAAGCTAAGAATTCTCTTTGTCAATTCAATAAATATTTTCCACTTTAGTAAAACATTATATTGAGTATTGAAAGGTAAAAGATCAGGTAAATGCCCAAGGGATTTTCAGGTCAATATCTTACTATAAAATATCCAAATATATACATTCGGTAATTATTTAATAATACCAATTGTAGGGAAAAGCAGCCTTGCTTGCAAAGGGCTTCTAAATATCCCTGTGTTCAAAGCAAGGCCTTCCTCGTGGTTATCGTTGCCTGGTATGCCCCCAACCTCAAGTTGCTCTTCTGCCCTCAGACCAGGATGCCCCCTCCTCTATTGCCCTATTGCCCTCTGTCCACTTCAGATCCTGTTATTGTCAATTTTGTTGTTGTAATTGTGATTGTAGTTTTTTTCTGTAAGAAAGAAATTGAGTACTTCACAATCCTTTAAAAAGAATACATTTAAGTCTTTGTTTAAACTTAAATCCACACTTGTTTTATTGTCCTCAGATACCACCTATTATAGAAGATGGACTCCAAGTTTCACATCTACCACTGGATCTTTCCCAAGTACTTCAATTTAGGATGAATCTCCTCTAATCTAAACTCTGAGAGTAGTTAGTGCAAATTTTAGCATATAATCTCATCTACCCAACAATCTCATTTTAACTGCTTTGCACACTGTTACAATTTCTCCTCCACCAGATCATAAGGTTATGCCTTAAATTCTTTTTTTAATCTCCCCTAGCCCAATGTTATGTGATTAAAGCTATTTACTCATAGATACACTTGGACAGCAGCTTGCTTAATAACTTTTATTATCAAATGTTAAAAGTCATTGTCTTTGAGGTACGAAAAGTTGCAACTTTTATTATTTTTTTTCATTATGTTTAAGGTAAAAATCTACACCTACATAAAGTCTTCTTAATCTTGGCAATACATATGGCAATTGGTGGTTTATCAAGGAAAAGAAATTAAAAGATACACATAGGCACATGTGTTTATGTGTCCAAAATTTCTATAATGAACATGCATTCAAAAGTAAAAAGGAGAGAGAGAATCCTAATAGTATCGACATTTTTAGTCTCTTCTCTAAATACACTTTCGTAATGATACCGCATATATAATTTTCACCCTTTTGTTTTTTAACTAGCATAACAGACATTTTTCCTATGTTATCACAAATGTTTTATAAACATATCAAGAACTAGGCCGGGCGCGGTGGCTCATGCCTGTAATCCCAGCACTTTGGGAGGCCGAGGTGGGCGGATCACGAGGTCAGGATATCCAGACCATCCTGGCTAACATGGTGAAACCCCGTTTCTACTAAAAACACAAAAACTTAGCCAGGCGTGGTGGCGGACGCCTGTAGTCCCAGCTACTCGGGAGGCTGAGGCAGGAGAATGGCGTGAACCCGGGAGGCGGAGCTTGCAGTGAGCCGAGATTGCGCCACTGCACTCCAGCCTGGGCGACAGAGTGAGACTCTGTCTCAAAAAAATAAATAAATAAATAAAATAAACATACCAAGAACTAGCTCAGAGCCTAATATATTTTACTGGTGATTAAGATTGTTCCAGTTTAAAAAAAAAAAAAAAGTGCTCCAATAAACAATTGAATAAATCATGCATTAAAAGCAGGTCAAAACTGCTATGGACTTTACAAAGAAGGACTAAACACAAATTGTTTATAAAGGATTGGTTGGCTTCTTTTCCTCCATTTGCAGGAATAAATCTTACTTCAGGGGGCAGGGTACATTCACATCTCAATAAGCCCACAGTCTAGCCCAGGGTCACTAGTAGCAAAAGGCCATGCAAAAGAAAACATTTGAATTCTCTACTGCCTTAGTTAAAGAGACACTTAAGAGTCAACCTGGAAAGAACAATCTAACAAACTTTTGAAACTCTATTTCAATTTTGTTGTCATTGTTGTATGAAATGTGTGAGGTGTTTTTTTTGGCTTAATAATACAAAACAAACAAACAATATTCAAGCAATGCAGATGCTATTCTGCAGAATGACTTAATATTGCATAGGTTGAGTAGATATATTTGTTTCAAAAATTTCAACATCTTGAAAAATATAAATTCCTTTTTATATATTTTAATGGCAAAGGAAATACATAACAACCATGGAAAGTTTAAACTGAGGTACACTAATCAACTAAGCAGGATTTACTGGCTATATGTTTCAAAAAGAAAAGTAAAGCATTTTAAATACTAACACTAAGTATAGTTTGTCTTCATAAACTTCTCCGTTCTCAGAAAACCAATAGAGTTTTTTAAAGCAGATTATTAGCTTTCCCATCAAGCATTTAGGTTTTGTTTTGTTTTCTGTTTGTTTGTTTTTTTTTTGAGACAGAGTTTTTGCTCTTGCCCAGGCTGGAGTGCAATGGCGCGATCTCGGCTCATCGCAACCTCCACCTCCCAGGTTCAAGCGATTCTCCTGCCTCAGCCTTCCCAAGTAGTTGGGATTACAGGCATGCGCCACCAACCCCGGCTAACTTTGTATTTTTAGTAGAGATAGGGTTTCTCCATGTGGGTCAGGCTGGTCTCGAACTCCCGACCTCAGGTGATCCGCCTACCTCAGCCTCCCAAAGTGCTGGGATTACAGGTGTGAGCCACCGCGCCCAGCCAAGCATTTAGCTTTATATTTTGAATTATTTTATTCTTCAGAGAAAAATTACTAGCATCAACTATTACCCGTATGAGCCTAATTTCCAAATAACTAGGAGAACAACAGATGTGTTTTTCATCTTACAGGACTGAGAAAAATCATCTTCTTTATTAACTTTTAAAAAATAAATTAAACTTCTTTTCTTCCGTCCGGCAGCAGCCATCAGGTAAGCCAAGATGGGTGCATACGAGTACATCCAGGAGCTACGGAGAAAGCAGCAGTCTGATGTCATGCGCTTTCTTCTGAGGGTCCGCTGCTGGCAGTACCGCCAGCTCTCTGCTCTCCACAGGGCTCCCCGCCCCACCCAGCCTGATAAAGCGCGCTGACTGGGCTGCGAGGCCAAGCAAGGTTACGTTAGATATAGGATTCATGTTTGCTGTGGTGGCCGAAAACGCCCAGTTCCTAAGGGTGCAACTTATGGCAAGCCTGTCCATCATGGTGTTAACCAGCTAAAGTTTGCTCCAAGCCTTCAGTCCGTTGCAGAGGAGCAAGCTGGACGCCACTGTGGGGCTTTGAGAGTCCTGAATTCTTACTGGGTTGGTGAAGATTCCACATACAAATTTTTTGAGGTTATCCTCACTGATCCATTCCATAAAGCTATCAGAAGAAATCCTGACACCTAATGGATCACCAAATCAGTCCACAGCACAGGGAGATGTGTGGGCTGACATCTGCAGGCCAAAAGAGCCCTGGCCCTTGGAAACGGCCATAAGTTCCACCACACTATTGGTGGTTCTCGCCGGGCAGCTTGGAGAAGGCGCAATACTCTCCCGCTCCACCGTTACCGCTAATATAAGTAAAGTTTGTAAAATTCATACCTAATAAACAATTTGAAATAATAATATAAATAAACATATACAATAATAAAAATATTAAAAATAATAAAAATAAAAAATAAATTTAAATGTTTGGATATAAATAGGTTAAAAAGTATGCCTGCGGCCAGGTGCAGTAGCTCACGCCTGCAATCCCAGCACTTTGGGAGGCCGAGGCGGGTGGATCACAAGGTCAGGGGTTCAAGACCAGCCTGACCAACATGGTGAAACCCTGTCTCTACCAAAAAATACAAAAAAAAAAAAAATTACCTGGGCGTAATGGTGCATGCCTGTAATCCCAGCTACTCGGGAGGCTGAGGCAGGAGAATTGCTGAACCTGGGAGGCAGAGGTTGCAGTGAGCCCATCAGGCCACTGCACTCCAGCCTGGGCAACAGAGCAAGACTGAATCTTTGCGGGCGGGGTGGGGGGGAATTATGCCTGCATTTAAAAACTTTGGATTAATAGAAAATTTCATATTAGTCAATTAGATGCCTAAAATACATTGAAAAAGACATTCTATTTGGTCCCTGTCCTTATCAAATAGATTGCATATGAGTGATAAAAACTGCTAGGCCAGATGTTATATTTAGCATAAAACTCAATGGTCTCAGTGAAAGATTTTGAATACCTTCTAAACTAGTACATACTGAGAAAGGTAGAGAAGACAAGCAGGTTTGGAAATGTTTCTTCATGCCTAGAGATATTTTGAAACCTATCACTCAAGGAGATCTGTAATGAAGTGGACACTATTTACCATGACTGAGAATACAGGACTTTTCCTTCTGATGTCCTTCAATGCAAGACACTGGGTAGAACACTCCAAGGATGATGTAATACGGACTAGATGCACTCCTTGGCTGAAAGTAGCAACAGCTTACATAACCCGGCCAGTCTTCAGTATCCACCAAATCTAATCAAATTATCCAAACATTACTAACCAATGAAAATTATCCTGAAAGTAGAATAGTGGTTGCCAGAGACTGTGGGGAGCCTGGAATGGGGAGTTACTGTTAAATGGGTACAGAGTTTCAGTTTGGAATATGAAGAGAGTTCTGGAGATAGATTATAGTGATGGCTGCACAACAATGTGAATGTACTTAATGCCACTGAACTGTACACTTAAAAATAGTTAAGATGGTAAATTTCCTTATAAGCATTTTACCACAATTTAAAAAATAATAAACTTATTGGGAGTCTCAAAAAAAAAAAGAAAGAAAATTACCCTGAAAGACTAAAAGGTTAAAGGAAAGCCAACTGCATCAATCTTCATTTGAATAACTGAAAAAAAAAAAAAAAAATCAAACAACCAGATAAAATCCTATTTCTAAAAAAAAAAGAATAGAACTCTTTCTATTTCATTCAAAGTATCTAAAGATACTTTTATAAGTTTTAAAAAACTAACATTCTGGCATGTCCTTTCCCAGAAAGGCAATTTGATCATAGAAAACAAAATGATTTTTTTTAAAGATTCGCTTTGATTCCATTTTGAAAAACTACATATGTAGCACCAAGACATATTTATTCATGGTTATTTTGGATGGTAGAATTAGTGGACTACTATTTTTCTTCTAAGATAACTTACATGATTTTCAAAGTGGTAAAATTTTAAACTACAGGAAAAAAAGAGAATACGTTTTTGCCAGTTGCAAAATTCCCAGCCCATTTTCTACAATCCTGTTTTCATTTCACAAAAGGGAACTAATACTGAATCAATCTCGGAACCAAAACAAAGGTGTTTGGGGTTTTTTTTGCTGTTTGGGTTTTTTGTTTTTTGTTTTAGTCTTTGTCTTGCAAGCATGCATTCCTGACGACACAGTAAACAACAAAATAATGAAAACCAGCAGGAGGAGAACTATCTTCTCATACCACTGACCCCTTAGTAGAAGCATCAAGGGAGAAGGGGAGGAATGACAGAGAGAAAGGAGACATCAAGTATTCAAGCAAAACCTTAGCAAGAGTCATGTCAGTGTAGCTGGTGGGTACCAGACCACAAAGGAAAGGACTGCGGAATAAAGCAGAGGAAAAAGTAGAGTAGGGGTGGGGTGGGTGGGGTGAGGACTGTACATATGGTTGGATGTAAAGAGTAGGAGAGGCAGAGTGACAGCCAAGAGATGACTCAGGTTTGTTTTCCTTCATTAGCTTAGGAAAAACTTGAACAAATGCCTTTGAGAAGGGTAATGTGCAAAATAACTAGGTAAAAACACCTGAGATATGACATAATTCAGAGTAAAAAGTTTCTGACAAGCAGTGGCAGACCCAAGAGGCTTCCCAAGTGGAGGCTAAGGTGGCAGTGAGCTGTGATTCCACCACTGCACTCCATCCTGGGAAACAGAGTGAGACCCTGTCTCAAAAAATAAAAAATAAAAAGACTAAAACTGCCGTGTGCAGTGGTCCAGCTCCTGTAGTCCCCGCGGCTTAGGAGGCTGAGGCAGGAGGATCACTCAAGCCCAGGAGTTCGAGTCCAACCTGGGCAACACAGTGTGACCCCATCTGTAAAAATATAAAATAATAATTAAATAAATGAAATAAAATGAGCAAAATAGTAAACTTTATGTTATACAGATTTTATAAAAAACACAAAAAAAACTATATAGATCCATCACAATTTCCAGCCAATTACGGACAAGCCAGAGTAAAAGTATACATTTGAAGAATGTCACTACGTAGTAAAAAAGAAATAAATAATACTACCTAAGAAAAACTATGACAAGGTAAGGTTAGGGGAGGAAACAAGAAAATACCAGTAAGAGTGTGGGCTCAGCTCTAGCTTGCAACCTTTAAGATTAATTTCCACTTACTAAAGAGAAAGCTATCACACATGCATTGAAAGTCTAGTGATGAAGACATAAATACACAGGCATATATTTCTGAATACATCTTTCTGAAGCAATAACAGAGTGAAATTCTAGGAATAGGGTTGGGAAATAATCTCCACTGAAATCAACATTTTAAAAAAAGTGTTTCCAAACCATATGAACAGCTAATGCCAATTCCACAAAATATGGAGAGCCACCAAAAGTCATGGGATCTTAAAGCCCTACCAGAGCGCCCCAGCAGCAGCTATCACTGCTCAACACAGGCCACTAAATGATGACACTATGCATATAAAGCAAGTCATTTAGATGTTCTTACATTTTTCAATTTTATTGTAATTACCCAAGTAATGTATGAGTTACTCCTTTGGTTAAAAAGAAAAAAAGCTTAAACAGTATAGATACCAGATAACCATTATTCCCTGCCCCGTTTTAAAGGCTCCTAGTCCCATTTCCTGTTATCCAGCCATGATCAGTTTTGCATGTGTCCTTCCAAACTTACCTAAGCATTTTCATATGGATATGCAGACATAAAGGTGCAGAGTTTTATTTCATGTTTAAGATTTTTCTTGGTATAAACTGAATCACACTACATTTTATTCTACAACTAATTTTATCACTGTTTTTTTTTTTTTTAGAATTCTACCTCATAATTTTTAACTGCTACCCAGTATTTCTAGTAATCTAGATGAACCATAACTTATTTAACCATTCTCCTAGTATTGGACATGGTTCTAATTTGCAGGTATTGTGCGCTGCAATAAGCTTCCCTAAACATGCCAATCTGCATACATATGTATATTTCTATAAGAAAAATATTTAATTTAAGTACAAATACCACAAACTACACATTTAAAATCTTAGGTCAACTTACACTACTACTAGAGATTAATTTCCCAACACTACACCATCACTGAACATGATTTATCTTTCTAATTTTATTAATGTAATGGAGAAAAATGATTCATTTTTTTAATTCGCATTTTCCTGGTTATTAGTGAGTTTGGGCACATTTGCACGTTTGTGAGCTACCTGTATTTCTTCTAACTATTAACCTTTTTTTTTTTTTTTGAGACAGAGTCTCACTCTGTCGCCTAGGCTGGAGTGCAGTGGCACGATCTTGGCTCACTGCAACCTCCGCCTCTTGGGTTCAAGTGATTCTCCTGCCTCAGCCTCCTGAGTAGCTGGGATTACAGGCATGTGCCACAACACCCGGCTAATTTTTGTAGTTTTAGTGGAGACGGGGTTTCACCATGTTGGTCAGGCTGATCTCAAACTCCTGACCTCGTGATCCATCTGCCT
Organism: Pan troglodytes; assembly: GCF_028858775.2. Lineage (NCBI taxonomy): Eukaryota > Metazoa > Chordata > Mammalia > Primates > Hominidae > Pan > Pan troglodytes. The sequence goes on along the minus strand of NC_072412.2, from coordinate 105,753,862 downwards.
CGGCCTCCCAAAGTGCTGGGATTACAGGCATGAGCCACTGCGCCCAGCCGCCATTAACCATTTTTAAATTTAATACAACAGATATCTTATAAAAAAGCAAAGCTGGCCGGTGCGGTGGCTCACGCCTGTAATCCCAGCACTTTGGGAGGTGGAGGCAGGCAGATCGCTTGAGGCCAGGAGTTTGAGATCAGCCTGGCCAGCATGGCGAAACCCCATCTCTGCTAAAAATACAAAAAATTAGCCGAGTGTGGTGGCGCATATCTATGGTCCCAGCTGCTTGGGAGACTGAGGCACAAGAATCACTTGAACCCAGGAGGCAGAGATTGCAGCGAGCTGCCGAGATTGCACCAGCGCACTCCAGCCTGGGCGATAGAGTGAGACTCTGTCTCAAAAAAAAAAAAAGCAAAACTATCTTTTGTTTTGTTTTTAATTACATGTAATATATGTAAATATATGTAATAGCTAAACTTTTTTTTTTTTTTTTTTTGAGACGGAGTCTCACTCTGTCGCCCAGGCTGGAGTGCAACGGTGCAATCTTGGCTCACTGCAACCTCCACCTCCTGGGTTCAAGCCATTCTCCTGCCTCAGCCTCCTGAGTCGCTGGGACTACAGGTGTATGTCACCATGCCCAGCTATTTTTTTGTATTTTTAGTAGAGATGGGTTTCACCATCTTAGCCAGGATGGTCTCCATCTCTTAACCTCATGATCTGCCTGCCTTGGCCTCCCAAAGTGCTGGGATTACAGGCGTGAGCCACTGCGCCCGACCGTTATACCTAAACATTCTTATTCGAAATAAAGCTAACAACTCCACTGACCACACCTGTCCCCATTACAATGTCTCTCTCCGGTAATCACTTAACAGGTGAATATGCATTATTAGACTTCAATATATGCCAAGGGATCCCAACTTGGAGCAATTTTGTCCCCCAGGACACAGTTGGCAATGTCTGTAGATAGTTTTGGCTGTCACTACTGGGGCCTGAGGGGACACTACTAGTATCTAGTGGGTAAGATGCCAGGGATGCTGCTAAAAATCCTATAATGTGCAGGACAGTCACCCATGATAGAGTTCTCTAATCCATAATATGAATAATGCCACTGTTGAGAACCTATGCTGTATGCTTTTACATAGGTAACTATAAAAATATTTTAGGTTGGGATTCTTTTACCATTAATGGTATCATTATACCATATGTGTCCTTACACAAGTTCTCTTTCCATTTTTAATGTCTTAGAGATGTTCTCTGTTGATATACAGAGATCCACCTCAGTCTTTTTAACTACTAAAGAATTCCAAGATATGGCTCTACCTGTTTACGAATCATCTGCTCCCTCATGGACACTGAGTGTGGAAGAATCACCTAGCTGGATGTCACTTCTTGTGCTCAAGGCTGTCTCCTCTGGAGCTGCTCCCATCTTTGCAGCCATCCTCTCCTATCTGTGTTTCAGACTGGGGTTTCCTGGGGCATGATCCCATCAGCCATCTCTCTTTCAAAATTCCTCACTGTTTCCAGGACCAGCATTTCCAGGATCCCACGAGTACTCTTTACCATTTTCCATCAAAATTCTGGTTTGTTGTTTATCTTTAGGTCTTTTCTCTTCAACTTTTTCTCATCCCTGGGAATTTGGGACAGGAAGATGAAGTCTGGCTCATCCCAACAGCCTTAATTATAAGTCAGGACTTTTAAATTTTTTCATTTCTTAACATAGGAAATATATAGTGTATGTATTTTTAATTCAAAAATCAAAGATTATAAACAACATAGTTTTCTACAATTAATCAGTTAAAACTTATTTTTAAGACTGTCATGAAAAGCATCAACTAATCTAGTGAGCATCTAATATGATATAAAAATGAGTACATGAAAATGATCATACCAGTCCTAAATTACTACAGCCATTCCTCTATTTATGTATCTTAATGGTGAGTATCTTTCTCATAGTATCTATGCAGACATCATGGCATTCCTAGAAACTCTAAAAGCTGGCTTTCTGGGCTCAGATTCCATTTCCCACATTATCCAATATTTTTGCTGGGATCCCAAAAGACAGGACAACTCTTGATTTACGGTATATGGCTGTTTAGTTTCTTACCAAAAACTATCAGATGAGTATTACAAATAGCAGCAAAATCAACCACTCAAAAGCTTCCTGGTATAGTTAGCTCCCAGACATTGAAGGTAATCATGAAAAGCAGTTACGGAGCTCAAGAAGTTTTCCTTAGCACAGTCATTTTTCACCGAGCAGTGATATGAAATTTAAAGACATCAGAAATATCTGGGGCCGGGCATGGTGGCTCATGCCTGTAAACCCAACACTTTCGGAGGCCAAGATGGGAGGATCATTTGAGCCCAGGAGTTCCAGACCAGCTTGGGCAACACAGAGGCCCCATCTCTACAAAAAAAAAAAAAAATTTCTCTTAATTAGCCAGACATGGTGGCTGGCATCTGTAATCCCAGCTACTTGGGAGGCTGAGGCAGAATGATTGCATGAGCCCATGAGTTGGAAGTTGCAGTGAGCTATGGTCGTGCCACTACACTTTAGCCTGGGCGACAGAGCAAGACCCTGACTCAAAACCAAACAAACAACAACAATAAAAAGAAAACAAAAATGTCTAGAAGTGTTTTATTTTCTCTTCAAAAATAAATATTCTTTCTCCCCATTTCCCAAAAAAGAAAATCATTCTATACCCAAAGACAGAATGAGCACTTTGAAGGAGCTCAAGAAACAATTTTTATTTCTTCCTATTCATCCAAGACTAATAATTAATAAAGATTTTTATTTTTTTTATTTTATTTTTTTTGTGGATGCAGAGTCTCGCTCTGTCACCCAGGCTGGAGTACAGTGGCGCAATCTCAGCTCACTGCAATCTCTGCCTCCCAGGTGCAAACAATTCTCATGCCTCAGCCTCCCAAGTAGCTGGGACTACAGGCGTGCACCACCACAGCTAGCTAATTTTTTTTTGTATTTTTAGTAGAGACGGGGTTTCACCATGTTGGTCAGGCTAGTCTCAAACTCCTGACCCTCAAATGATCCACCCACCTCAGCATCCCAAAATGCTGGGATTACAGGCATGAGCCACCGCACCTGGCCAAAGATATTTTAACTCAATAGTTAAAGACCCAAAGTGACTATGCCATTCACTGAATTTACCTGCAACTCCTTAAGTAGGTCCAGCTACCAGGAACAGAAGTTCCTCTTTAGGGACTTAGTTTACAGAGTATAAGAGAACTACACTCAGATAAACACAGCAAGAGTAGCAGGATTGAAAAAAAGAAGGGTACCTGTATCTCAACTCCTACCTTCCTTGGAATCGAAGCCCATGTAAGGGGGAGAATCAGAGCCCAAAATGTGAAAAAACATAAATGTATCAGGGGAGATCAAATTACCTACTAGTCAAAGAATGACTCACCTCCAGCGGCACTGTCATACACAGGGAGCCTGATATGCTATGCTGGGCCACCAGCTGAACCTCATCAGATGAAAACCCAAGCATGATGTCAGCAAGCTTACCAGCCTCATACTAGGACAACCACATAGAATCTAGTCTGTAAGAAGGTTCATTTCAGCTGGGTGTGGTGGCTCATGCCTGTAATCCCAGCACTTTGGGAGGCCGAGGCGGGTGGATCACCTGAGGTCAGCAGTTTGAGACCAGCCTGGCCAACATGGCAAAACCCCATCTCTACTAAAAATATAAAAATTAGCTGGGTGTCGTGGCACGCACTTGTAATCCTAGCTACGCGGGAGGCTGAGGTAGGAGAATCACTTGAACCCAGGAGGCGGAGGTTGCATGAGCCAAGATCATGCCACTGCACGCCAGCCTGGGAGACAGAGCAAGACTCCATCTCAAAAAAAAAAAAAAAAAAAAAAGAAGGCTCATTTCATCTCATAGAGATTTCAGGAGGAGTTAGTCCTTTAATTTCTGGAACTAAATTTGTAACAAGAGGTACTATAAAGACGGGTTAAAGACACCCTACCTGGCAGCAGCAATAGGCAAGGAAAAACTGAATGGTTGAATGAAGGGCTATAATCCACCTGTCTTTTATTTCAAAATCTAACTTTTCTCCAAGTCCAAACATCTGGCTGGCTTAGGAAAGAACACTTAGTGCAGCTGTTGGCATGCCTCTTTTGTGTAAAAGAGTAAATAAATAAATTCAAATAAAAAGAAACATCTGGACAGCACAAGGTAGAAAAACTCTACCTTATAAGAGGTGGCAGCTGGCCCTCTGAAGAGAAAAGACTAGAGAAAAAAAAATCTGCCCTACTGGAAGAAAAACTGTATATAATAAAAAGATCAGAAAAAATGAATTTCCAAGTATTATTGCCAACACTCAAAGTCATCGAAACATATTTCCCAAAACATTAGTTCCTAATTCCATTTAAACAGTACTTGCCTTTGTTTTCCACTCTCTTACGTAATTCAACTATTTGATGTTCCACCCATCATATCCCTTTAACATTAACTAAATCGTGAACACTTCCTTTCTTTTCCCTGATCCACTCAAAAATTTATTACAGGTATACTTTATTACAGCAAGGTATAAAAAGATGATAAATCACAGTCCTCTACCCCTCTAGGAGTTTGGTCTGGTATGAAAGACTTTTACACCAACTGCAATTAAGAGTAATAAAGGCTAGGTGTGGTGGTTCACGCCTGTAAACTTAGCACTTTGGGAGGCCAAGACGGGCAGATCACTTGAGGTCAGTAGTTTGAAACCAGCCTGGCCAACATGGTGAAACACTGTCTCTATTAAAAATACAAAAAAATCAGCTGGACATGGTGGTGCATGCCTGTAATGCCAGCTACTCGGGAGGCTGAGGCATAATAATCACTCGAACCTGGGAGGTGGAGGTTGCAGTGAGCCGAGATCACGCCACTGCACTCCAGCCTGGGAGACAGAGTGAGACTCCGTCTCATAAATAAATAAATACATAAATAAATAAATAAATGTAATAAAAAATAACACGTACAGATGGTTTCACAGAGAATTGGCTATTGAACAATAAAACTGGATTTCTAATAAATGAAAAAAGTGAGAGAGAACTAACAGAGAAAGAGTACATTCGAAATGGTGGAAATGTGAAAGGTGCCAGTCTAGAAATCTGTGAGATGGCTTGAAAATAAAGTGTATGAAAAGGGACTGATGGGAAAGGATGGTAGAAGAAAAATCAGTAGGAACTTCAATGGATCTTGAATGTCACAGTAAAGTGTTTGGATTTTGGGAAGTCTGTGATTCTCAATGTTTATCTCCTATGGAAAGAAAATAACATCCACAGGAGGCAAGCTATACTGCATCATTAATAGCAGCTTACTATCTATTACTGCAGTTGAGTCATTCAAGCAATTAGCTGTAACACTTTCCTTTCTCTCCCAGTAACCTCAGATGAAGGTTAGGACATAGTGCTATCAACAATGAAAACCTCCTTTATTTTCCTCTGTTATCTAACCAAACTTTTACCATAATATAGGATACACAACGTAGTATACAGGATGCAAATATGCATTCTGCTAATTCCTTCCCACATTTGTTTTCTAAGTAGCTTTCAAGAAACACCCCTGGCCATTCTAACTGCAGGTAAGATGGACTAAGCATGCTCCACCCCAACTATCCCACTGAATGCAACTATGAAACCTCAAGAGAATGCACGAATCAAGTATTTATAGACTTGGAAAAGCAAACAGTAGCAGGCAGATCAAGGAAGAAAAGAATTCAAATTACTATAAACAAGTGGTGAGTTTTATCATTTTCTTTTCCTCCCATGATCTCCTTGCCCGACCTTGGAAAAGCCTGAAATGCAAAGTAGGCATGGGGACACTGATGGAGAGAACTCCAGGAGAACCCCTATTCATCTCACTCAAAAGGCAGAGAAGGGAGCTCCTGATACTTACAACATTATGGAAATCTCAATTCCCATATTTTTTTTCCTTTTGCTCTATTCTTTTTTGCCCCAACCCCCAAGTAATTTTGTGGCTGTGGTACCAGAGGCAGACATAGATGCCAGCAAGAGCCAAAACAATGAGAGAAGAAACATTCTTCTCCAATCAGTGAAACTGCAGTCTCAAGAGGGCAGGTAAAACTCCAAGGTTTCTTCTGCTCTCTCTGTGCTCTTTATACGTCCTGGACACAAACACAAAATTTGAACAGCAGAGCAAGGTAATAAAACCTCAGATTTCTAAGTAAGAAGACTGAAAAGTGAAGGACTAAAGAACCAGAATGGGAGAAGCTAGCATGGAGAAGTGACACAATAAAGTTGTTTATGAACTTCTGAGCTCATCCCTAGGTTGAGCATGCATGGATGTAATCCTAATAAGTATACCAAAGAATTTAAACACTGAACTAACCACAGATCCCAGACTGATGAGTTGTTAACACATATGTGGGGCAGATCTGTATAGGAGTACAAAGACCCACAGCCCACAGAAAAAAAAAAAAAAAAAAAAACTGGAATGTGCACTCTGAAGCCAACCAAGTTAATTGCTACTGAAACAAAAACATTAACATCCTAAAAAGAAATGAACTAAATTCAGAGGATTATGTCTCGTAACATCATACTCAAAATATCTAAAATTAACCCAAGAACCAGGTAAATCTCTTACAGGGAAGGAAAAATCAAATACCAAGACCAAAGTAACAAAAATGTTTAAATTATCTCACACACAAAGATTTTAAGGAAGTTATTATTAAAGTTTTCCAACAAGCAATTATGAACACTCTTGAAACAAATGGAAACTTTGAAAGTATCAGAAAAGAAACAGAATTTGTAAAAAGAAACCAATGGAAATTTTTAAACTAAAATATGCAATAATCAAATTAAAAAAACATACTGGATGGGCTCAAGAGTAGACTACAGATGACAAAGGAAAGAGTCAATAAATCTGAAGACTGATCAACAGAAATTATACAATCTGAAACAAGAGAGAAAAAAAGAGTAGAAAAAATTAACAAGAGACTATGGAACAATACTTAAAGGTCTAACATACATGTCTATCAGAGAAAAGAAGAAAAAAAAATGTTCTCAGCACCATGCTGAGAAAATATTTTTTTAAATAAGGACTGAAAACTTCCCAAGTTTGGTAAAAGACATAAACCTACATATTCAAGAAGGTCAGTGAATCTCAAATAGGGTAACAAAAAGAAATCAGAAAACATAATCAAACCACTGAAAATTAAAGACAAAATTCCTGGAAGTAAACAAAGAAAAACAACACATTAACTATAAAGGAATGATACTCAAACTATTATGGATTTCACATCAGAAGCCCCAAAGACCAGAAGGAAGTGACATAATGTTTTTCAAGTGCTAGAAAGAAAGAACTGTCAACTCAGTACTCTATATTCAGTGCAAATATCCTCTAAGAATGAAGGCAAAATAAAGACATTTTCTTTCTTTCTTTTTTTTTTTTTTTTTTTTTGAGATGGAGTTTTGCTCTGTCTCCCAGGCTGGAGTGCAGTGGTGTGATCTTGGCTCACTGCAACCTCTACTGCCCCGGTTCAAGCCTTTCTCCTGCCTCAGCCTCCCAAGTAGCTGGGATTACAGGCGCCTACCACTGTGCCTGGCTAATTTTTTTGTAGTTTTAGTAGAGACAGAGTTTCACCATCTTGGCCAGGCTGGTCTTGAACTCCTGACCTCGTGATCCACCCGCTTCGGCCTCCCAAAGTGCTGTGATTACAGGCATGAGCTATTGCACCCAGCCAAAACATTTTCAAATAAAGGAAAACTAAGAGCATTAGTTGCTAGCAGATCAGCTCTAAAACTGCTTAAGGAAGTTCTTCAGACAGAAGGAAAATAACACTAGAAGGAAATTTGGAACATAAGGAATGAAGGAAGAGCAACAGAAATGATAACATTGTCTTTGAAATATGTTTAACTGTTGAAAGCAAAAATTTTAACATTGTCTGATGGGGTTTTCAATGCATGCAGATGTAACATGTAAGAAAACCATAACATAAGAAAAGAATGTAGATACCTGCATGATGGTAAGACTGACATATTCCAATTAAGGTGGTAAAATATGAATTTTCAATAGACTATAGGAAGTTAAGTATGTATATTATAATCAATAAAGTATTAATTTGAAGAAAAACTACACGAGATAGTCATAAACACAATAAATTTCAAAGGAATACTTTTAAAAAGTTCAAATAATGCAAAAGAAGACACAAAGAGTGAAACAGTGAAAAAAACTAGATAGAAAAACAAAATAATAAAACAGTAGCCCAAAAGCCAAACATTTCAATAACTACATTAAACATAAAAGTGGCCAGGTGTGGTGGTTCATGCCTTAATCCCAACACTTTGGGAGGCCGAAATGAGAGGAATGCTTGAGCCCAGGAGTTCAAGACCAGCCTGGACAACATAGGGAGACCACGACTCCACGAAAGAAAATTAGCTAGAGGTGTTCCCAGTTACTCAGGAGGCTGAGGTGAAAGGATCACTTGGGCCCAGGAGGCTGAGGCTGCAGTGGGCCATAATCGCGCCACTGCACTCCAGCCTGGATGACAGAGTGAGACCCTGTCTCGAAAAAAATAAAAAAAAAAAAAGACTTAAACATACAAATTAAAAGAGATTGTCAAAATATGACCCCAGTATATGCTGTGTACAAGAGATTCACATCAAATATAATGACATATATAGTTTAAAGGTAAAATGATGGGAAAAAATACAATGCAAACATCAAGCAAATAAAGGCTGGAATGCCTAGGTTAGTATCAGAAAAAGTAGGCTTCAGAGCAAAGAAATTTACAAGGGATAGAGAAGAACATTACCTAATAGTAACAGGGTCAATTCACCAAAAAGATACAATAATCCTTAATGTGTATGTTCCTAACAACAGTGCTTCATAAAGCAAAAACTGGCAGAACTGAGAGGAAAAACAGACAATAACCCAGTCATTGTTGGAAACATCAAGACTCTCAAAAGAAAGACAAGTAGTAGAAAATTGGCATGGATATAGAGGAACTGGACAATACCACAAACCAGTTGTATCTCATTGACATTTATACAGTACTGAAGTCTAACAACAGAAGACACAATCTTTACAAGTGCACATGAAACATGCAACAAAACAGGTCATACCTGGATCAGAAAATGAACTTAACACACTGAAAAAAACTATAATAATACAAAATATGATCTCTGAACAAAGAGAATTAGTATTAGAAATAAATAACAGAAAGACAGTAGAAAAATCTCCAAATGCTTGGAAATTAAACAATTTTAAATAACCTATGGGCAAAAAAGGAAGCCTCAGAAAACATTCTTAACAAAAATGAAAACACGATATATAAAAAAAATTATTAGATGCACTTAGAGTGCTTAGAGAGAAATTATAGTATTAAATATTATATAAGAAGATATATCTCAAATCAATAATCTAAGCTCCTACCTTACAAACCAGAAAAAGAAAAGCAAAATAAACCTAAAGTAGAAGGAAGAACACAACAGAGGAGATATCAATAATTTTTAAAAGAGAAAATAGAGAAAAAAAGACATCAATGCAACCTAAGCTAGTTATTCTAAAGCATCAATAAAACTGATAAATCTCTAAAAAGACTAAGAAAAGAAGAAAAAACGACATCCAAAATAAGGAAAGAGGTTATCACTACAAACTATGCAGATATTAAAAGGATAATAAAAGGTGTCTAAGAATAATTCTATGCGCATAAATTGGACAATTTAGATGAAATGAACCAATTCCTCAAAAATGGCAAAACACAAAGCTAACAAAACACACTCAAAATAAGATAGATAACCTGAATACTCCAATAACTATTAAAGAACTTGAATACGTCATTTAAAACCTTCTGAAGAAGAAATCTCCAGGCCCAGTTGGTTTCACTGGAGAATTCTAAACAATTTTATAGGCCGGGCGCGTGGCTCACACCTGTAATCCCAGCACTTTGGGAGGCCGAGACAGGTGGATCACCTGAGGTTGGGAGTTTGAGACCAGCCTGACCAACACGGAGAAATCCCATCTCTACTAAAAATACAAAAATTAGCCAGGCGTGGTGATGCACGCCTGTAACCCCAGCTACTCGAGAGGCTGAGGCAGGAGAATCGCTTGAACCCGGGAGGTGGAGGTTGCAGTGAGCCGAGATCACACCATTGCACTCCAGCCTGGGCAACAAGAGTGAAACTCCGTCTCAAAAAAAAAAAAAAAAAAAAAAAACAATTTTATACACTCTCATTTAGAGAAGAAACATTTCCCAATTAATTTTATAAGGACAACATTATGCTAATACCAAAGACAGTACACAAAAAGAAAACTGCAGACCAATGTCCCTCATAATAATCATGTAAAAAATCCTTAACAAAAAATTAAGAAGTCCAATCCAGCAATATATAAAAAAGAATACACCACAACCAAAATGCAAAACTAGTTTCATACTAAAAAAAATCAATCGCTCAGCGTAAAATAGCATATTACAATCAAAAGGAAAAAAACCCCACGTGATCATATCAATTGATTTAGGAAAAGCGTAAGACAACATTCAACATTCATTGGCAAATTAGGAGTAGACAGGATCTTCCTCAACCTGATAAAAAGCAACCACAAAAAACCCACAGCTAATACCATACTTAATTCTGAATGACTGAACACTTTTCCACTAAGATTGGGAATAAGGCAAGAATGTGCAGCACTGCTACTCCTCTTCCTCTTCATACTGGAATTCCTAACTAGAGCAACAGAAAAAAATAAAATAAGAGACATACAGATTATAAAGAAAAAAAAATCAAACTGTCTCTGTTCACAGACAACATGATTATCTACATAGACAACCCCAAGGAACCTACGAAAATACTCCTAGAACTAATGAGTTTAGCAAGATCACAGAATGCAAGGTCAACACTCAAACATTAATCATACTTCTACTACTAGCAATGTACAACTGGAAACCAAAATTTTTTAAACAATAACGGAGTCTCACTCTGTCACCGGCCTAAACAATAATTTTTTTAAAGAGACAGAGTCTCACTCTGTCACCCAGGCTGGAATGTAAGTGTTGTGATCATAACTCATTGCAGCCTTAAACTCCTGGGCTCAAGCAATTCTCCCCCTCAGCCTCCAGAGCAGCTAGGACTACAGGTATGTGCCCCTACACCCTACTATATTTTTGTTTGTTTGTAGAGACAGGGTCTGGCTATGTTGCCCAGGCTGGTCTCAAACTCCTGGCTCAAATGATCCTCCCACCTCAGCCTCCCAAAGTGCTAGGATTACAGATGCGAGCCACCACGCCTGGCCAAACAATACAATTTTAAGAGTCTCCAAAAAAAATTATACTTAGGTTAAAAATCTAACAAAATAGTACAAGCTGGGCATGGTGGCATGTACCTACAGTTGGGAGCTATTTGGGAGGCTGCGGTGGGAGGATCACTTGAGCCCAGGAGTTTGAGGCCAGCCTGGGCAACATAGTAAGACCCTGTCTACAAAAAACAAACAAAACAAAGCATGTGCAGGATCTGCATATTGAAAACTATGAAATGCTAATGAAAGAAATCAAAGCAGACCTAAACAGGCTAGGCATGGTGGCTCACACCTGTAATCCCAAAGCAAGAGAACTGCTTGAGCACAGGAGTTCAGGACCAGCCTTGACAATATAGGGAGACCCTGTCTCTACAAAAAAATTAAAAACCTAGCTGGGCATGGTGGCACAAGCCTGTAATCCCAGCTACTCAGGAGGCTGAGGTGGGAGGTTTGAGCCCAGGTGGTCAAGCCTGCAGTGAGCTATGATCACACAACTGCACTCCAGCCTGGGCAACAGAGCAAGACCCTGTCTAAGAATACCACCACCAACAAAGAAAACCTAAATAAATTAAGAGACATGCCATGTTCATGGATTGGAAGACTCAACACAGTGAAAAATGTCAATTCTTCCCAAACTGATGTAGATTCAACAAAATTCTAAACCTCAGCAGGATTTTTTGTGTGTGTACATAAACATAAGCTGATTCTAAAATGTATATGAAAAGGCAAATGAACCAGAATAGCTGAAGCAGTTTTGGGAAAATGGGGGGAAAAAAAAGAAAGGTAGAGGAATCCAATTTTAACACTATGTAGTACTGACAAGGGAATAGACACAGATGAATGAAAAAGAACAGAGTCAAGAAACCCATCCAAATATCACCCCATTTGATTTTTGACAGAGGCGCAAAAGTAATTGTATTAGTCAGGGTTCTCTAAAGGGACAGAACTAACAGTATGGATGTACATATGAAGGGGAGTTTATTAAAGAGTATTGACTCACATGATCACAAGGTGAAGTACCACAATAGGCCATCTGCAAGCTAAGAGCAGGGAAGCCAGTCTGAGTCCCAAAACCTCAAAAGTAGGAAAGCCGACAGTACAGCCTTCAGTCTGTGGCTGAAGGCCTCAGAGCCCCTGGCAAACCAGTTAAGTCCAAGAGTCCAAAGGCTGAAGAACTTGGAGTCTGATGTTCGAGGTCAGGAAGCATGCAGCACAAGAGAAAGATGAAGGCCGGAAGACTCAGCAAGTCAAGTCCTTCCACGCTCTTCTGCCTGCTTCATTCTAGCCACGCGGGCAGCTGATTAGAGGGTGCCCACCCAGATTGGGGGTGGGTCTGCCTCTCTCAGTCTGCTGACTCAAATGTTAACCTCCTTTGGTAACACCCTTGCAGACACACAATACTTTGCATCCTTCAATCCAATCAAGTTGACACTCAATATTAACCATCACAATAGAGAAATACTATTTTCATTGAATGGTGTTGAAATAATTCAACATCTATATGCAAAAAAACAAAAAACAAAAAAACCAACTGCAAATCTTACAAAGAATTAACTCAAGATGGATCACATATCTAACAATAAAGGGCAAAACTACAAAAATCTTGAAGAAAATCTTCGTGGCCTGAAGTTAGGTAAAGAGTTCTTAGACATGACAGTAAAACACAACCTATAGATGAAAAAAGTGATCAGCTGACTTTATCAAAATTAAAAACAAGTGATCTGCAGTAGACACTGTCAAGAGGACAAAAAAGACAGCCTACCAACTGGAAGAAACTATTTGCGAATCATACATCCAACAAAGGACCTGTATTCAGAATACATAAAGAACACTCTAAACTCAACAACAGAAAAACAAACAAACAAATGAATTAAAAAACAGGCAAAGCTTATTCACTGAAAAGGATACATGGATGGCAAATAAGCACATGAGAAGAAGGTCATCATCACTAACCATTAGGCAAATGCAAATTAAAACCACAATGAGATACTACTTCCAAACCATATTAAAGTGGTTCAAATGAGGCCGGGCATGGTGGCTCATGCCTATAATCCCAGCACTTCGGGAGGCTGAGGCAGATGAATCACGAGGTCAGGAGTTCAAGACCAGCCTGGCCAACATGGTGAAACCCCATCTCTAGTAAAAATACAAAAAATTAGCTGGGCATAGTGACAGGTGCCTGTAATCCCAGCTACAGCTACTCAGGACGCTGAGGCAGGAGAATCGCTTGAACCTGGGAGGTGGAGGTTGCAGTGAGCCAAGATGGTGCCACTACACTCTAGCCCAGGTGACAGAGTGAGACTCTGTCTCAAAAAAAAAAATATTGACAAGACTGCTGAAGAGGATGAAGAACCACTACAACTCTCATTGTATTCTGGTATAGCAACTCTGGAAAAGTCTAGCAGTTTCTTATACTTACCATATGACCAGCAATCCCACTCCTAGATATTTATACTAGAGAAACAGAATCTGTACACAAATGTTTACAACAGTTCTATTCATAATTGTCAAAAGCTGGAAACAACCCAAATGTCCTTCAACAGGTAAATGGATTTAAAAAAACCTGTGCATCCACACAATGCAACACTACTCGGTAATAAAAAAGGAACATTCTATTGATACACACAACAGTTTGGATGAATCACAAAAACATATTCTGAGTGAAAGTAGCCAGTCTCAAAAGGTTACACACTGTGTGGAAATGACAATGCTATAGTGATGGGAAACACATCAGTGGTGGCCAGTGTCAGGGTGGAAAAGGATGTGACACTAATGGGATACACAAGGGAGTCTGAGGGGTAATGACTCACAAGGGAGTCTGAGGGGTAATGGAACTACTCTGCATTCTGATTGTGCTAGTAGTGACATAATCTACACATGTGCTGATATCCACAGAAGGGTATGAAAGATGGGTATCCTATTACTATAGGATAATTTTTAAAAATTTAAAAAACAAACACAACTACATATAGGTGAACATTGTGAACAACAATGCAGGCCTCCTGTTTAAGAGTACATTAGCCCTATCTAACTTTCTGGAAATTACCAAGCTCTATTCTGCCCTAGTACTGTCCTCTCCCAGCTTCACCTAACTCTTGTCACCCCCTTCAGGTCTCTGCCAAAATGTGAATTCCTCAAAAAAGCTTTCCCTGACTCCCCAGGCTGGTTCAGATCCTCCTGTTCCACACTTACAAAACACCCTATAATTTTTCATTACACTAATGTCATAAATGTATGTAATTATAAAATGTCTGCTTCTTCCACTGAACTGGAAGCCACAAGAGTGCAGGAACCACAACTGCCTAGTTCAAAAGATGTGGAGCATCTTCACATAACAAGTGCTCAACGGTATTTGTTAAAGGTTGAGTATCTGTCACTGCCTACAACCCCATACAATGAACATAAGCTAATATAATAAAATACTGTAAAGGCATAAGTTTTTTCCAACACTTTAAAACACTGTATAAAAAAAAGCATACTAGGTAAAAATTGATAATGCGAAACCATTGCCACCACCCGTTTCCAGAACTTTTCATCCTGCAAAACAATGTGAATGTGCTTAATGTTACTGAACTGTATGCTTAAAAATGTGTGAAATAAAATTGTAAATAAAACTGCAAGCTCTCCAGATGAGATGCACTCCCTGTGGCTAATATACCTACATTTAGACAATGGGTCCAAGCGGCCATAGCAGAGTGAGAGAAGAGTGGTCACCACCCTTCCTTCTTGGAAATCACGGCTCTTGATTAAGAACTGTTCTTAAGCCAGAACAGTTCCTGTGACTGGGGCCAAGAAGAATTGCAGCAGAAACCTCCCCTGCACCAGCCTTTCGAAGGAACATCTGACAGAGACACTTCTGGCACCAGATTAGGGTTCAATCTGAACCGAACAAGCTTGAATCCTTCGTTTGCACAGACCTCACAGAGAATGAGGGCAAGAAATTTCCCTACTTAAGCCAAGCCCCTTTCTTTGGTCTTTAGAGCAACATTTTCACTAGTGAAAACTATGCCTCCCCAATCTGCAAGTTTTTTCTATAGAAAATAAAGCTCTCCATTTTTTCCTCCACAGATCTCATCATCTTTTGATAACAAATGGTTAAAATGGTAAACTTTTATGTTATGTATACTTTACCACAATTGAAAATAAATTACTTTTTTAAATGTAAAAAAACTGATACATGGAAACACTTCTTACTGAAAAGAAAAATTACACGAAACCTTCACAAATAGGTTGTGTAATTTTGAAACCAAATTTCCCTATCACATGTAGAGCATCCCAGCTGAGTTTCATCAGTGCAGCCTGGGGATCTGTAACATTTAATTAATACAGTCCACGGAAGACACTTTGCTATATTTAATTATAAAGTCCCCTTTACAAAAATACCTACTATCCATTTGAGGAATATACTATAGACCCGGAAACTAAACTAATCTATCATTGATTTACAGGAAGATTTGCAATCAACTAAATACTCAGTTGTTTACAAAATAAGAGATTTTCAAATACTATTTATAAGCAGTTGTACCTCAACTTAACAATTTCTACAAACTCTCCATTGGATACACCACACCCTGTCCCCACACCTCGAGAGTGCTTTTCAGTGCATCTAATTAAATAAATGAATGCCTGAAGATAGCAACAATGAATTTATATCTATTTATCTGAGCTAGAACCTCTCTTCCTTTGTACAGGTTCCAATTCAGATGAATGACTCAGATATAAATCCACCACTGCCATCTCCAGACAGCATTCTGTCTTCCTAAAAGATGCCTACTAAACTCTTCCCTTTGCTACTCCAACTTGGCAGCTGCCACTGAGCAGCAGCAGGAACAAGCAGCAAAGGAAGCAATCCCAAGTGGGGTGAGTGACTGGCTATAGCCAGAGTGCCAGAGCCAGCAAAACAATGCCTCGACTTGCTAAGCAGGGCAAGTCAGGTATCAAGTGGGTAACTTGGATAAATTGATGCTTGAAATTGAGCAAAAACACAATTTTGAGATCTGACATTTTTCTCTGGTTTTTGTGGACTTCAATAAATTTAGCACAAAAAAAGGATGGCACAGTGAGTTCATATTTCAAAAGCTCTCTCTACTTCAAATGTACAACAATGACAATAAAACCCAGAAAGGAAAACTAAGAAAACAGGTAAGCAGAAATAAATGGTAAACATTTCACAAACTCAAAACAGGAGAAAAACGCATAACAATGCTAACCACTGGCTGGTTCCTCAGAAGCAGGAAGTGCCAAATGCAAAGTACAGATGGCGAGAATGTTCTCACAAGACTGAGAAGAGAGCCAGAGCCACTGGTGAAGACCAGGCCAAAGAGGAACTGCCCTTGGCCTGAAGAGGAGGCCACCAAGTATTGTCTGCAACTACAGCTCACTACAACTCCTGGAGACTGTGGACCTAGGGAGGCAGAACCACAGCTTCAGGGTCAAAATCTGAACAAGCTGCTGGGACTAATCTGCCATGTGTCCAGACTATCACCATAAGACCCGGATGTAGATTAGGAATCCAAAATGCCAGGGGGGGGCACCCACAAAACTACTGGTCAGGGAGAAGGTGGGAGGCAGCAATGGCCGGGGTGAGGGAGAAACTAGGAAAGAGAGAGGAAGAGGAAGGTCAAGGAAGCAAAGGGAAGGGAGAAGACGAAGCATGAAGAGCAATAAACATTTTTAACTTTCACCAGATAAAAGAGCCTATGAACTAAAATTCCAAAACAGAGTAAGAAAGCATTCGCTATCAAACAAAACTTCAGAAACTGAAACAGTTCACATCAGATAAACTGCCCCAGATGAAATTAATTTTATCAGTCTAAAAGATTAGAAGATTCACTAGAAGATTTTAAAAGACCTTGCTAAAGAAGCAATAACGAAGTGAAGATAGGTGACTAGATTCCAAAATTATTTATGAAAAGGACTTGCTCATAAATTGCAAATGAGAAATGAAAGAAAGAATGATGGTGAACATAAATTCCTACATCTTGTGCTTCTGCAGGAGGATTCAGATACAAGAAGCCCGAAGGATCAAAGTTCAGTTTGGGTAATGCTGGGTTTGAGGTAGTGGTAAAACATTCAACTAGAGACGTCACAGAGAGAGAGAAAACAGAGTTGGAGTCTAGGGTTGATTAAAACCACAGAAACAGAAGTGGAAGAGAATGCCATCTTTCAGGGTAAGGGTAGAGAAAGTACAAAAAATAAAACAATTTTAAGAAGAGCCCACCAATCAAACCTTGAGTGATTCCTGTAGAGGGGACACAGAGGAGGGCCACAGAAGTAGAAAGAAAACTAGGAGATTAAAATGGCACCAAAGCCAGAGGATGAGAGTGTCTGAAAAAGGGTAATAGTGTTAAAAGATTCTGGGAAGTCAAACAGAAGAGGACTGAAAAATGTCCACTGGACTTAACATGAGAAAACTGGTGGTCACACTAGCAAGAACTCTATAGTAGAGTACTGAGGACAGAAGCAGACTGGGGTGACTCAGAGCCTTTGCGCACGCGGTCTTGTCTGCCTACCTGGCTGACTCCTTCTCATCCATCATTCTCAGCTTACATTTTACCCCTCAGCAAGACTTTCCCTGAGCACCCTATTACTGAAGGGAACCATGATTCTCTCTCAACAACTTGTTTCCCTCATAACACTTATCACAATTTGTAATTATTTATGTTTTATTTCTCTATACCCATCTCTAAAGCAGCAATCCTATCACTTCCAGTCACTCTTCTAGTTCCAGTACCTATCATAGTACCCAGCCTCCAACAGGCACTAATAAAAACTCTGCCTTCAAAGTAATAAACTTCACTTCGTTTTGTGGTGGGAGGGGACTTTTCCTCATACTTAGTATGAGAAGCAACATGCACAGTGGAAAGAGTACAACTTAGAAGTTACACATAATTTGAATCTCAGCTCCACTACTTACTAGCCCAATGATCTTTGGCAACCCGAAGATTGGCTTTATACTTGAAGCCCCAATTTTCTCAATTTAAAACAGTAACAATAATTCAATCCTTATGTAATTATGTGCTTTTCCAGTACACCATAGATTCTGAATGAGTGAGAGGCATTATTTGGAATAATCATGTCCTTTCCCTCCACTAAGGAGTCTGAATGAGGGAGGCTGTAAAAATGAGTTAAGTCATGGCCTTAGAAACACTGGAACATCAGAATAAGGTAAACTGTATATCAAATCTTTTTTTTTGTTTTTTGTTTTTTGAGACGGAGTCTAGCTCTGTCGCCCAGGCTGAAGTGCAGTGGCGCGATCTCGGCTCACTGCAAGCTCTGCTTCTCGGGTTCACGCCATTCTCCTGCCTCAGCCTCCCGAGAAGCTGGGACTACACGCACCCACCACCACGCCCGGCTAACTTTTTGTATTTTCAGTAGAGACGGGGTTTCAGTGTGTTAGCCAGGATGGTCTCGATCTCCTGACCTCATGATCCGCCCGCCTCGGCCTCCCAAAGTGCTGGGATTACGGGCGTGAGCCACCGCGCCCGGCCCTCAAATCTTTTATTAAATGTATGCTTTTTCAGTAAGATAGGACTTCTGATCCTTCCCAAATAGCTGCTTAGAGAAAAATAAATCCATGATTAGGTACTTTTTCATAACAGCAGGTACTAATTACATTGAAATACATAAGTTCCCTTTAAAACCATGTTGTATAAGTTTACCAGAAATTATAAAATAAACAAAACCAAAAAGATATATTAATACAATATTTCACTGTTTTTTTCTTAATTTAAAATTTTAGTATAAGTAAAAAGTAACTTCAGTATAAGTTATTAACAAAAAATTCAGAAAGTCTTAAGACATCTCCTTAACGTTTTATAAAAGAAAATATCCACAAGTCACTTCCCACAGATTAAAAAAAGCTGGATGGTTTTATTGAATTTAAATAGCAAGGTACATGAACATACAAATGAAGAAGTCATACATGAAGATACTGATATAAATCCTGCCCAAATATAATTTTTGCCTGACTGCTAAATAAAGTCATAGTCCATCTTGACTGGAATGACTAGTTTACCTTTAACTCCGGGTGGCTTAAACTATCAGTCCTTTAAGAAGCTTTACTGGTTTTTGACAATTTAACCTGCTGAGCTCACAGCACCCATGGGAGGGTCTTGGTTGCAAGTTTTACTTCTGATGCTGCTGACCACTAATACTGACTCCATTGATAATGGATTTCAATAACAGCCATCCACAGGTTAACACTGAGTATTACCCATAACACTGCTTTAATTAAGTTAATACATGAAGGTCACAGTTTGGTAGAAAGTTTTATTAAATTTGGCAGTGCTCACAATAATTAAAAAAAAATGGTGTTCATCTGTACAATAACTCTTTAAATTTGCCTAGAGATATAATCCAGTTTGCTCATGGATTTATGCTGCATTTCAATTTATTTTCTAAAAGGAATTCAATTTATTAGTTCCATTCCCCCAAAATACATACATTTCTAGCATTTCTAATAGATAGTTTCCTGACAGATAACCCCAACCATGCTGGGCACAGAATGGGTCTGTCTACCTGGCACAAAGAGACCCCCCGCTACAGCAAAGGAGGTTTCCACCCCCACCCCCAATTTAAATTCAAGCATTTTGATGGTGGAAAAGATTCATGCTTTGATTTGTCCATAGTTCATGTGTTAAATATTAATTTGTCTCTGAAATACTGGAATTATTTTTTCATCTTGAAAAGTAAAGACACATAAATTTCACTTTCAAACCCAAACCCTTTATGCATAGAAAACAAGCCAGAGAATATTTACACGAATATATGAAAGGGCAAAGCAAACATAGGTTTAAATGACTCTGTTAAA
Source organism: Pan troglodytes (assembly GCF_028858775.2). Lineage (NCBI taxonomy): Eukaryota > Metazoa > Chordata > Mammalia > Primates > Hominidae > Pan > Pan troglodytes. The sequence goes on along the minus strand of NC_072412.2, from coordinate 105,733,801 downwards.
AAAAAAAAAAGATACCATACTACAAACACAAATCACAGCACAGTTGACACAATTTTCTATTTTTATACATATAAGGAAATCTGAGGTTATTTTATGGAAAAGCAAACAATGGCTGAATTCAGCTCATATACATATTGAATTTGGCAATGATTGTGTTTTTTAAATACACAACCTGACAGGCACTATGGTAGATAATAATGAATCAGCATGGGAGCCATTTAACATACTTCTTGATTAACTCATTGCCTGTCCAATTCGTACACAGACATGCTTACATGTCATAATCGTCATAATTCCCATCATCCCCCACTAACACTACAGCGCCTTGATTAGTCCACAACTCCCAGACGAGCCATTGCTAATGCTAAATAATTCTCTTCAGCCTCCTGCTACTATTCTGCAGGATCTCCAATTAAATATAGTATTAATGTGAACAAATACCTACCAGGAATCCCATCCTATTCCATTTTACCCAAAAATGCAGAGAAAATAATTTAGCCAAGTCAAAGATAATCAAAACACTTAAAATTGATACAGTATACTGTTTCTGCAAAATAAGTTTTTCCAAAGACAATAAAAGAAAAAAAGAAAAGGAAAAGAAATGTCTACACATCTTAAATGCTTTCTTCTCCTGGTTAGTTCTTTAATGAAAAGTCTATTGTTTTAAATTTGCATAGTAGGTACATTGTATTCTTAATCTAAAAAGATTTCTGAAAGCTAAGTTTTATAAGAAAAGTGAGCAATAGCAAGTTTTAAAGCCATTATGCCATTTTTTAAACCCTTTGATTACCTAATTACCAGACTCCCAGATTCAAAACCATATACTAAGGCAAACAATTCCTCCCTTCCCATTAAATGCAGTACTGCAGTCATTCTCCAGAGGCTTTGCCGCAAGACTTTTTGCTGTTGATAAGGAAAGTTAATATTGAAGAATGGCAACTATAAATACCTTTTGTAAGAATAAATTAAGAATCCTATAGATTTCCTATTGCAACCTAAATGTCTGGAAATATTTCTGATCTAATTAAGACCAACTGTGAAACATGGACCAGGACAGCCATCATCTTAAAATATCCTTTACTAAGAAAAGGCAGTTTAAGAAAATGTTACTGAAATATAACATTCTCAAGTACACACACACACACACACACACACAAATAAAAGGTCACCTGATACTTTTCAGTTAACACCCCAAAAAAGTTTTCGAAGCCTGACTTTAGTCATTTGCTCCTATTTGAGGATCAGTGATAGGCATCAGCTCCAAACAAGTCCATTAACAATTTTTGTGAAATTAAAAAAAAAATGTTTAATTAAGAACCTTAACTCCTTTCCAAACAGAAAAAGTTTGAAAATATTCTGAAATCATGTAAAGGCGAAAAAAAGCGTTTGAGGTTTTCACATTTAAGTTGCTTTCATCTCTATATACATCTAAGGTAAAACTGAAGATACACTGACAAAAATATAAATAACTGTATGTATATACAGAGACATGTAAATATAAAAAATGAAATAAAGATATTCTAATAATCCCATAAAATGTTAAAAAGTTTAACCCTAAGGTCTTTTATACCTTAGTCTGCATTAATGTGTTCCATTTCCATTTACCTGATCATTACCCTCCAGTTTGTTCAGCTGGAACCAACATACACTAATTACTTAGACATCACCAAGTCCTATTCGTCCTCGGTCCCTCCCCAGACAGCAGGGACATACCATCAAGGGTAGGCATAAAAAGTGATGACTGCCCTCACCTTACTGTCAATCACCCCAGAGTGCTCACAGGAAACCCCACTCAATCTCATTATAGAATCCTGAGGCTGAGACTAAAGTGCGCACCAGGGATCATCCTTTCAACAGCAGGCTGCCTGGGTAAGATGTGAGTCACAGTGAATACTTCCCTAATTTTAGGTTCTTGTTTCAACGTGGTAAAATCAGATATTTCTCATTTAAATCCAACATGACTGTACACAGACAAAGCAACAAAATATGTATAGATAGGTTCAATTTAGGAACGTAGATAGAGAATACAGTCAAAGGTTGAATGATTCTGTTGATGTACAGAATCATTTTCCTCTTTGGGAATGAAGATTCTCAACTCTTTTCATTTAACCTGATGAGATCTCATTTTTTAAAAAATATCAAAACTTATTTTAGCAGTTTGATATAAATGTGACAATATATTTTACCATTTTTGTGGAAAGACATACTAGTCTTTATACTTAAAACATTCATTTGGAGAAGTACAACAATCTTAAATTCCCAAATTCTTTGCTCTCACTATTCACCAAACTAATGAAATGGGCCCATGTGTCCATTTAGAAACTCCTAGTCACTAAAGCCATTAAACATTTCTCATTCCTTATATTTCTTATCTTCTCTGAGATACCTAAAAATCTCAGTAAATTAGAGGCAAGCAATCCTAGAATTACCTCGTCTTCTAAATCCACATAATATTCATGAGACCCTCTTTAACAACTCAAAAATCCTCCCACATCATCCCACTGCCTAAAATCTAACAAATGTATTCCATAGACCTATGTCTTCTTGCTGACTTACAATGTATTAAAATGTATTTTAATATGTTAGGCTACTCCCCATCAATTTTCCTCAGAATTATCTAGGCTATTCTTGCATATTTACTCTTTGTCAATCCCCCCCCCATTATGTTGTTATATTAGGATTTAATAGAAAATGTACAGAAAAGAGCATTTTTAAAAATCGGTTTCCCTATACAAAAACAAGAAGTCCTCATGTAAGTCCTAAAAATTTCATTTTAAATTCACATCATACAGTGTTTTATCATTTCCATTGCTTCTACGAGGTTACATTTCTTGTTGTATTTTCTACCTTATTGATATATAGGAAATTTATAGATTTATTTATATTTACTATTTAACCAACCACCAGAGATTTTTTCTGTTTCTAAAGAGTTATTCAGGGCCAGGTGCAGTGGCTCACGCCTGTAATCCCAGCACTTTGGGAAGCCGAGGAGGGTGGATCACCTGAGGTCAGTAGTTTGAGACCAGCCTGGCCAATATGGTGAAACCCCAACTCTACTAAAATACAAAACCTAGCCAGGCATGGTGGCAGGCACCTGTAATCCTAGCTACTCGGGAGGCTGAGGCATGAGAATGCTTGAACCTGTGAGGCGGAGGTTGCAATGAACCAAGATGGTGCCACTGCACTCCAGCCTGGACGACAGAGTGAGAATTTGTCTCAAAAGAAAAGGAGTTATTCAGTTCATTGTATAACTAGAAACTCAATACAATCTTCTTATTTTTGCCTTTCCTATCCACCAATTTATAGCTCTTGACTAACTGTATCACCTTGTACTTCTGGAATGCTATTTCAGAACACTTGTGGCAGAGACCTCATGAATGAGATCCTTCCCTTGCTCCTTCCACCATGTGAGGACACAGCAAGAAGGCTCCACTAAGAAACTAAGAAGGGAGCCCTCACCAGGGACAACATCTAACAGTGCCTCAATCTTGACTTACCAGCCTCCAGAACTATGAGAAATAAATTCATGTTGTTTATAAGCCACCCAGACTATGACAATCCATAACAAGCCTGAACAGACTAGGCCAGTGACCAAGAAAAAAGGGAAGGCTCAAATGTCTAAATTTAGGAATGAAAGAGGAGACATTACTACTGACCTTATAAAATAAAAATAAGAAAATACTATACCAATAAGCTAGAAACTTTGATGAAATGGACACATTTGTAGAAAGACATAAACTACAGACACTGATTAAAGAAACAGAATATCTGAAAAAACCTACAATAAGTAAAAAGGTAGATTTAACAATCAAAAACTAACCAAAGAGAAGCCCAGATTCAGATGGCTTCACTGGTGATTTCTACCAAACATTTAAAGAAAAGTTAATACCAATTCTTCCAAAAAAACTAGAAGATGAGAGAAAGCTTTCCAATTCATGAGGCCAGGATCACACTAACACCAAAACCAAGCAAAGACATCATAAGAAAACTACAGACAATATCTCTTGTAAATATGAACACAAAATTAATAAAATACTAACAAACTGAATCCAGCAATATATACAAAGGATTACACAGCATGACCAAGTGGGATTAATCTCAGGAATTCAAGGCTGGTTTAACACCCAAAAAAATCAATTAATGTAACAATACACCATATAAATAAAGGACAAAAACCACACGATCATCTCAGTAAACACAGAAAAAGCATTTGAAAAAATGCAATACCTGTTCTTGATAAAAATCCCTCAGTAAACTAGGAATAGCAATTAACTTCTTCCACCTGATAATGAAAGTCTATGAAAATACCAGAGCCTAAATCAAATTTAAGGGTGAAATGCTGAATGCTTTCCCCCTAAGATGAAGAACAAGACAAGGATGCCTCCTCTCACCTCTTCAACATTGTTCTGGAAGTTAAAGCCAGAGAAATCAGGCAAGAATATGAAATAAAAAGCATCCAGATGGAAAGAAGTAAAATTATCTCTATTCACACATGACATGATCTTATATAAAGAATCCTGGCCGGGCACAGTAGCTCATGCCTGTAATCCCAGCACTTTGGGAGGCTGAGGTGGGCAGATCACAAGGTCAGGAGTTTGAGCCCAGCCTGGTCAACGTGGTGAAACTCCACTTCTACTAAAAATACAAAAAATTAGCCGGGTGTGGTGGCAGATGCCTGTAGTCCCAGCTATTCCGGAGGCTGAAGCAGGAGAATTGCTTGAACCTGGGAGGCGGAGGTTACAGTGAGCCAAGATTGCACCATTGCACTCCAGCCTGGGCAACAGAACGAGACTCGGTCTCAAGAGAGAGAAAAAAAAAAAAAAAAAAAGAATCCTAAGGCCCAGACGCAGTGGCTCACACCTGTAATCCCAGCACTTTGGGAGGCCACAGCGGGAGGATCACTTGAGGTCAGGAGTTCGAGACCAGCCTGGCCAACATGGTGAAACCCCATCTCTACTAAAAGTACAAAAAACTTAGCTGTGCGTGGTGGCGCATGCCTGTAACCCCAGCTACGCAGGAGGCTGAGGCAGGAGAATCACTTGACCCCGGGAGGTGGAGGTTGCAGTGGGCCAAGATCATGCCACGACACTCCAGCCTGGGTGACAGAAACTCCATCTTAAAAAAAAAAAAAAAAAAACCTAAGAAATCCACTAAAAAACTATTAGAACTAATAAAAGAGTTCAGCAAGTTTACAGGAATCAAAATCATCATATGAAAATCATTTGTATTTCTACAGACTTGCAACTAATTTAAAAAATTGAAATTAAAAAACTAATTACACTTATAGTAGTATGAAACTACAAAACATTGCTGAAAGAAATCCAAGTGACCTAAATATGGAAGAATATCACATGTTCATGGATAGGAAGACTTAAAAACGTTGAGATAGCTATACACTCCAAAATGATCTACAGACACAATGCAATATCAATCAACATCCCAGCTGGTTACATTCTTGCACCAGAATTGTCTTCTCTTCATAAACTATTCTCCACAAATCTTCCCAGAGAATAATAAGCGTGCTTTCCTAGGGCCTGGAAAATGAAACATAAAAAAAAATTCATGACTTAATAAGAGGCTTAACTCCCATTTTGCTTTCTCCTGCCCTGACCAATTCCCAATGGAGTATTTTATACTGCTTCCCTGTAGCCTCATCCCCTGGATTCAGGCACATTAATCTCATCATTATAAATGAACTGTTTTCCTAGGGAAAGCCTGACTTTAAGACTGCTCTAGATCAGTCTTTATTTCTCAAAGAAATTAAGGGAATTTCCTCAACAAAGAATAGGATGTCATATTGTTTTAAGACAAACCAACAATAAGCCAACTAAATAACCTGCAAATCCTCCTTAGAAACATCTAAAGACCTAGATTAAATATAACAAACATCCTTCAAATGAAGAGCTTGGCTCACAAAAAAACTACAAGGGATGAAAAAGAAAAAGGAAGCAGGGCACAACGGCATGTGCATGTAGTCCCAGCTACTCAGGAGGCTGAAGCAGGACAATCACTTGAGCCCAGGAGTTCATGGCTGTAGTTTGCTATGATCACACCACTGCACTCCAGCCTGGGCAACAGAGTAAGGCTCTGTCTCAAAAAAAAAAAAAAAAAAAAAAAGTAATCTGAAAATCTGGCTGGGCATGGTGGCTCAAACCTGTAATCCCAGCACTTTGGGAGGCTGAGGCGGGTGGATCACTTGAGGTCAGGAGATCGAGACCAGCCTGGCCAACATGGTGAAACCCTGTCTCTACTGAAAATTCAGTAGTTTGGTGATGCATGCCTGTAAGCCCAGCTACTCGGGAGGCTGAGGCAGGAGAATCGCTTGAACCCAGGAGATGGAGGTTGCAGTGAGCTGAGATTGCGCCATTGCATTCCAGCCTGGACAACAAGAGCAAAACTCCGGCTCAAATAAATAAATAATATAAAAATGAAAATCAGTCTGCATCCACAAGAGCCAGTCTTGGAGAGTGAAGGTGGGAATCTCAATAATCTAGAAGATTGGGTTTTAACGATCAGAGAAAGGAAACAGATCCCGTGTGAGTTGGAGGTTTGAAGGAAACCCTTCTGTCTAAAGCCAGGAGGCTCAAAGATTACATTCTCAGTGAAAGGTTGTGGGGGAGGAATCAACCTACGAAATAGGATAAACCCTATGCTCGTATCTCTGTGGTTCAAAGTAAAGGAAAATGTCTCTAGATATTAGAAACCATGAGCCTATTCAACAGGTGTGTATCTGTGTGTGTGCAATCTCATTTTGTTCTTCCCATTATCTTCAAAATTTGACAATCTTTATGCCAAAAATTTAATATAAAAATTAGTCCCAGATGAGTGATACCCTGGAGGGTGTGATGGAAACAAATATACCACCTATCCTACCTGGCCAAATCCATAACCCAAACCATCTTGAAATTCAACAACAAAAGCACCAAACATAAAATCACACACCAAAATTTAAACATGCGAGGAAACAATATGTTATGAGGAAGAGTCAGGAATAGAAATAAACACCCACAAACTTGAAATAATACAATAATATGATAGATTCTTTAAATTAAATATGCTAAAAATAAATATACTAAAGGCCTCAAATCATAAGAAAAAAGATAATACATAAAAACAGGCAGATTCAAAAAGGAGCAGAAAATCAACAGCTTACTCCACAGACAGCAAACAAGACAAATGTAACCAAAGTAATCAGGCTCAGGCAATTTTCATTATCGATGCAAAAACATTAGATGAGAGGTGGTTGAGGGACAAAATATTCACAAGGATTCAAAAACTCACCCCAAAAATTATTTAATAAAAAAAAAAGAAAATGTACCATTATAATGGGAAGACCTGATGAAACCAAATGATCATACTTAGCATAACAACAGAACAATTCAACATTAAGAACCTCTTGTTATGATATTACTATTAAAAAAAATAACATTACTGGCTGGGGTACGGTGGCTCACGCCTGTAATCCTAGCACTTTGGGAGGCCAAGGCAAGAGGATCTCTTGAGCCCAGGAGTTCAAGACCAGCCTGGGAAAGATGGTGAAACCCCATCTCTACAAAAAATACAAAAATTAGCCAGGCATGGTGGCATGCACCTGTAGTCACAACTACTTGGGAAACTAAGGTGGGGGGATCGCTTGTGCCCAGGAAGTCAGGCTGCAGTGAGTTATAATCTCACCACTGCACTCCAGCCCGGGCAACTGAGAGAGACCCTGTCTCAAAAAAAAAAAAAAAAAGAAAGAACATCACTTATGAAGTAGTCTTGTCAAATATTTAATCTGAATCTATTCATGAGAAAATAATCATACAAAGCCAAAATATCTAAAAGCCAACATAATAAAAATCAAACAAAAAAAGAGGGAGAATAGGGGCACTATTTTAGATTAAGAGACTAAAGAGGTATAATAAACAAATGTAACTCATGAACCTTGATTGAACTGTGGATCAAAGAAAAATATTAAAAAGGACAACTGGGGTCAACTGGAGAAACCTGAATGTGGTAGGCATATTACATGATATTATAGAATAATGAGTTATTTTCTTAGGTTTCATAAGGTATTATAGATATGTAGAAAACCATACTTATTACTGCGAGATGAATAGTATTTACGGGTAAAATGCCACAATGTCTGTAACTTATTTACTTTTTTTTTTGAGATGGAGTCTTGCTGTGTCACCCAGGCTGGACTGCAGTGGCACGATCTCGGCTCACTGCAAGCTCCGCCTCCCGGGTTCACACCATTCTCCTGCCTCAGCCTCCCAAGTAGCTGGGACCACAGGCGCCTGCCACCACGCCTGGCTAATTTTTTGTATTTTTAGTAGAGACAGGGTTTCACCGTGTTAGCCAGGATGGTCTCGATCTCCTGCCCTCATGATCTGCCCGCCTCAGCCTCCCAAAGTGCTGGGATTACAGGCGTGAGCCACTGCGCCCGGCCTCTTTTTTTTTCTTTTTCCTGTCCAGGGGATTCTTTTTAATGCTGCTTTTTTTAATATATATATATACTTTAAGTTCTAGGGTACATGTGCACAACATGCAGGTTTGTTACATAGGTATACATGTCTCATGTTGTTTTGCTGCACCCATCAACTCGTCATTTACATTAGGTATTTCCCCTGATGCTATCCCTCCCCCATCCCCCGACCCCACGACAGGCCACAGTGTGTGATGTTCCCTGCCCTGTGTCCAAGTGTCTTCATTGTTCAATTCCCACCTATGAGTGAGAACATGCAGTGTTTTGTTTTCTGTCCCTGTGATAGTTTGCTGAGAATGATGGTTTCCAGCTTCATCCATGTCCTGTAACTTATTTTCAAATTGTTTAGCCAAAAAAAAAAAAAAAATGCACACACACAATGTACATATGGATACAGATATAAAGCAAACAAGTCAAAATGTTAACAATTGCTGAATCTAGGTGAAGGGTATACAGATACCGTTATACTGGTATATAACAGTAAACTGATACCAATATACTGGTACTACTTTTCTAATTTTTTTCATTATGTTTGAAGAAACGCTTCAGAAAAAAACATAAATGAATGACCAATAACACAAAAAAGTACTCAACATCAGTATTCATCAGGAAAATCTAAAATTAAAAACACAATGACATACTGCTTCACAACCACTTAAAAATAAAACACAAAATCAAATGGACTGAAAACACCAAGTGTTGGCAAGGACACAAAAGCACCCTGACCTAGACATTTCTGGAGGGAGTAAAATATGATACAACCATGAAGGAGAACTGTTTAGCAGCTTCTTATAAATTTAAACATGCATGTATTTATTCTAGGCATCAGCAAAATACTGTCTACCCACTGGCCAAATCTGATCCAAGGGCTGTTTTTGCACAGCTCTCAAGCTAACAATAGTTTTCACATTTTTAAAGTGTTGTTAAAACAAAACAAAACAAAAAGAAGCATATGTAACAGCGACCACAGGGGCCTGCAAAATCTAAAATATATTTGCTATCCAGACAAAAATGTATTTACTTTCAAACAAAAAAAGGTTGCCAACTCCTTATCTACCATAAGACCCAGCTACTCCACTCCTAGATATTTACCCAAAAAAAATCAAAATTATGTTCACAAAAAAGACATGCAAAAGTTATACTTATAAAAATCTTGTTCATGGTAGCTAAAAATTGGGGAAGGGGGGTAATTGGCCAGCTCATCCTAAAATTCACATGGAAGAGCGAAGGACCAAGAATACTGAAGACAATTTTGAAGAACATGTTGGAGGGAAGGGACCAACAGAGGTAAACTGCATAATCATCTCTAAAAGCCAACATTTTTCTATCACACATTAATTGTTTGCAAGTTAGCTGGCTTTCCTTCCTTGTGTGACTTATCAGTTGATATGTGCAGTATCCATTCATCTTTTTCCTTGCATAATTACCTTAAAAATTAGTTGTTTATAATAGACAATGAATAGCTTTCGCAATCAATTGTTGCAGTATTTTCCTACTGGAATAGTATTTACATTTCCACATGTGAAATTAACATACAAAGCCTATAAAGTTTTTTACTCAAGTTACATTTAAAATGCTCACCTCTTGAAAACAAACATGCAAAAATTAATACATCTGAATAGCATGGCTTTTTCATATTACTGATATTATAAAGCTGATTAGCTATGATAGTAACCTCTGTGATCATGTGCTGAGGATGCAAAAAATGCTGTTACAGGAATTCACCTTTTCAGCCTCCTTGAGACTGAAACAGAAACCACATAGCAGATTTGACCCTACTGTTGAGGTTTAAATGAAACTTTTGACATTCCCACCGTCATTATCCTGCTTTTACTTATAGTATCTTTCTAGAAATTGACTTAAAGTAGGTCATAGTAAGAGAAAGTTTTGACTGAGTGTGCAATTGCTTCCATTGTGGGGTCTGGTAAATTTTATTATAAATTATGTATCATAATCTCTGGTATATTCCCTACTGCTTTCAGCCAGAAGTGGTGAAAAGTCTCTAAAATGTAAAACTACCACATCTGCTTCAGGGAAGGTACAAATGAGAAAAACCTAACAACAATTCTTTTGAAACCACTTTTGCAAAGTCTGAAAAGTCTACCTGTAGATCAGAATACAATCATGCGCCATATGACAGCTTGGTCGGTAATGTACTGCATCTACATTTCAGCTCCAATAATGGAGCTGAAAAATTCCTATTTGCCTAGTGATGTCTTTTTTTATTTTTGTGGGTATACAGGAGGTGTATATGTTTATGGAGTACATGAAATATTTTGATACAAGCATACAATGTATAATAATCACATCAGGATAAATGGGGTAGCCATCATCTAAATCATTCATTTATTTGTGTTACAAGCATCCCAATTCTATTCCCTAAATTATTCTAAAATGTACCACAAATTACTGCAGACTGTAGTCACCCTGTTGTGCTATCAAATACAAGATCTTATTTATTCCATCTAACTATATTCTTGTACCCATTAATCATCCCCACCCCTCCGCTCCATACACCCTGCCAAGCCTCTGGTAACCATCCTTCTACTCTCTCTCTATGAGTCCAATTGTTTTCATTTTTAGCTCCCACAAATGAGTGAGTACATGCAAAACTTGTCTTTCTGTGCCTGGCTTATTTCACTTACCATGTCCTCCACCAGTTCTATCCATGCTATTGCAAATGACAAGATCTCATTCTTTTCTATGGCTGAATGGTACCGTACATATGTACATTTTCTTTATCCATTCATCTGTTGATGGATACTTAAGTTGCCTCCAAATCTTGGCTATTGTGAAAAATGCTACAATAAACATGAGAGTGCAGATATCTCCTCCATATACTGATTTCCCTGGTGCTAGGTGTACACCTAGAAGCAGATGTACATCTAGCAGCTGGATCATATGATAGTTTTAGTTTTTTGAGAAACCTCCATACTGTTCTTTATAGTGGTTGTATTAATTTACATTCCCACCAACAGCATATGAGGGTTCTTTCTCTACATCCTCGACAGTACTCGTTATGTCTTTTGGATAAAAGCCGTTTTAACCGGGGTAAGATTTTATCTCATTGTACTTTTGATTTGCATTTCCATAATGATCAATAATGTCGAGCACCTTTACATATACCTGTTTGTGATTTGTATGTCTTCTTTTGAGAAATGACTATTCAGATCTTTTGCCCCTTTTTATTTTCCTTTGGACATAGTCTCGCCTGGTCGCCCACGCTAGAGTGCAGTGGCACGATCTTGGCTCACAGCAACCTCCACCTCCCAGGTTCAAGCTTCTTGCCCCAGTCTCCAAGTAGCTGGGACTACAGATGTGTGCCACCACACGCGGCTAATTTTTGTATTTTTAGTAGAGACAGGGTTTCACCATCTTAGCCAGGCTGGTTAAACATCCATTTATTTATTCTAGGTCTCAAACTCATGACCTCAAGTGATCTGCCCGCTTGACCTCCCAAAGTGCTGGGATTACAGGTGTGAACCACCACACCTGGCCATTTTGCCCATTTTTTAATCAAATTACTAGATTTTTTTCCTATAGAGTTGTTTGAGCTCCTTATACGTTCTGGTTACTAATCCCTCATCACATGGGCAGTTTGCAAATATTTTCTCCCATTCTGTGGGTTGTCTCTTCATTTTGTTGTTTCCTTGGCTGTGTAGAAGCTTTCTAACTTGATGTGATCCCATGCCTACTGATGTCTTGATGAGCCTGATCCTCTGCAGGTCTAGGCTAATGTGTGCATTTGAGTCTTCGTTTTTACCAAAAAAGTTCGAAAAGTCAAAAATAAATGAAAAATAAAAAACTTTAAAAACAGAAAAAAGCTTATAAAATAAGGATATAAAGAAAACATTTTTGTACAGTTATACAGTGTTTGCATTTTATGCTGTTTTATTATGAAAGAGTCAAAGAGTAAACCGGGCGTGGTGGCTCACGCTTGTAATCCCAGCACGTTGGGAGGCCAAAGCAGGTGGATTACCTGAGGTCAGGAGTTCAAGACCAGCCTGGCCAACATGGTGAAACCCCGTCTCTACTAAAAATACAAAAATTAGCCGAGCGTGGTGACACATGCCTGTAATCCCAGCTACTGGAGAGGATGAGGCAGGAGAATGGCTTGAACCCGGGAGACAGAGGTTGCAGTGAGCCAAGACTGCGCCACTGCACTCTAGCTTGGCCAACAGAGCAAGACTCTGTCTCAAAAAAAAAAAAAAAAGAAAGAGTCAAAGAGTAAAGACAAAATTTAAAAGTTTATAACTTAAAAAATTTATGGTATGCTAAGGTTAATTTATTATTGAAGAAAGAAAACTATTTTTCTATAAATGTCGTGTAGCCTAAGTATACAGTGTTTATGAAGTCTATAGTAGTGACGGTAATGTCCTAGGCCTTTGATCACTCCCTGACTCACCCAGACCAGCTTCCAGTCCTGCAAGCTCCATTCACAGTAAGTGCCCTATACAAGTGTACCATTTTTTATCTTTTATACTATATTTTTACTGTACCTTTTCTGTGTTTAGATACACTTATATACACAAATACTTACCACTGTGTTACAATTGCCTACAGTATTTAGTACAGTCACGTGCTGCACAGGTTTGTAGCACAAGAGGAATAGGCTATACCATATAGGTGTGTACTAGGCTGTATTATCAAGGTTTGTGTAAGTACATTCTGTGATGGTCACACATTATTGAATTCACCTAACGATGCATTTCTCAGAACATATCCCTGTCATTAACTGATGGACCCTACCAAAGGGTCCCATTATCAAAAGTAGTATGAGACAATGAGAAACAATGCTTGCATTAGTATTCAACTACTTATATTTCATGCCATAAAGATTTAATAATTTACATTCTTTCCCCATGGGATTTTTTTCTACTCATTCATAACATTACTACTAAAAAAATCCCTGCTGTGGGCCGGGTGTGGTGGCTCAAGCCTGTAATCCCAGCACTTTGGGAGGCCGGGGCAGGCAGATCACCTAAGGTCAGGAGTTCAACACCAGCCTGGCCAACTTGGTGAAACCCTGTCTCTACAAAAATACAAAAATCAGCCAGGCATGATGGCAGGTGCTTGTAATCCCAGCTACTCCGGAGGCTGAGGCGGGAGAATCGCTTGAACCCAGGAGGCAGAGGTTGTAGTGAGGTGAGATCACACCACTGCACTCCAGCCTGGACAACAAAGCAAGACTCTGTCCCAAAAAAAAAAAAAAAAAAAAAAAAAAAAGGCCTGCTGTGTTAAAAGTACCAAATAAAAGTATATCTGCTTTATGCTAAACCTTCTTTTGTTCGTATCCAATTAGCATTAGCCTATCTTTCATTTTTGTCAAACTTTCAGCTAAACACGTTGAAGCATTTAGGAAAGGTTAAACAATTGTAGCATTCCCTTAGTGATACTGAAGTTATGCTGAGGGAAAGTGCTCTCATAAGGGAGCACTGTGTAAACATTTCATTAATCTTTGACTCAAATTTTCTCATGCTTTGCTTAAATCTACTTGGTGACCAGCAATCAGCCTGGCAATTTTTCTGTCTAAGTTTTTAAAGCTATGAAAAGAAAATACTTATGGCACATATAGAAGATACTGTGATACTGTCATTTTGCTTAACACAACAGTGAACAAGTAAACAGTTTTTAAACTTGAATGTATCTTGTGCAGGCCAAGAAAAAAAGCCTGTATGTGTCACTTTTTCTGCTTGACCCAAAATTAAGTCCTGATTTAAACAAAGCAAAAATATACTTACAGAACTAGCATCAACATCACTGTGGATGGCAACTGTCTTAATGCCCATCTTCTTGCAAGTTCTAATAACCTATTTTAAAATATATTAATGTCTATTAATAGTGATTCACACTTAAAGGGGTTTAATAAATAATTTCAGAGTAAAATGGAAAATAAGACGAAAATTCTACTCACCCGACATGCAATTTCTCCTCTATTAGCAATAAGAATTTTATCAAAAGTCTGCAGAGAGAAAAAACACATTCATTAGAAATTGTTACTTTTAAACCGATGGTTTAAGACCAAAAAACACCAAGTTTTTCCAACATCAACACTGAATATAATCCTAATAAACATTACTTCCTAGAGTAACATTAAATACTATATTACTTAGAGTAATATTAAATGTACTATAAATACTTAGGGTAATATTAAAATAGGTTATTAAATAGTATAATCGTTTACAACCAGGGAACTACAAAATTCATCTGATATGATCGGGTTCTATAATTACTTTGTTAAAGCATAGTAGGTTAATGTATTCACAATGGGGATATCTACATATTCTGTAGCCAAAAGAAAATCTTCAAATGATATTTCAGACACTAAAAGACTTTGGTCAAGCCCGGGTGCAGTGGCTCACGCCTGTAATCCCGGCACTTTGGGAGGCCAAGGCAGGTGGATCACGAGGTCAGGAGCTCGAGACCAGCCTGACCAACACGGTAAAACCCCATCTCTACTAAAAATACAAAAAGGCTGGGCACGGTGGCTCACGCCTGTAATCCAGCACTTTGGGAGGCCAAGGTGGGTGGATCACGAGGTCAGGAGATCGAGACCATCCTGACCAATATGGTGAAACCCTGTCACTACTAAAAATACAAAAAAAAAAAAGGAGCTGGGTCTAGTGGTACGCGCCTCTAATCTCAGCTACTCGGGAGGCTGAGGCAGGAGAATGGCTTGAACCCCGGAGGCGGAGACTGCAGTGAGCTGAGATCACGCCACTGCACTCCTGTCTGGTGACAAAGCGAGTCTCCGTCTCTAAATAAATAAATAAATAATTTAAATACAAAAATTAGCCGGCGTGATGGTGCATGCCTGTAATCCCAAGTGCTGGTAATCCCAAGTAATCCCAGCTACTTGGGAGGCTGAGGCAGGAATCACTTGAACCTGGGAGGCAGAGGTTGCAGTGAGCTAAAATCGTGCCACTGCACTCCAGCCTGGGTGACAGAGCAAGACTCCATCTCAAAAAATAAATAAATAAATAAACAAAAAAATCACTTTGGCCAAAATTACTTGACAATTTATTTTCTAAATTCTGGGAAATTCTAAGTGTCATGAGTTGTTTTCAAAGGGAAGTCTGATACTAAGTAAGTATAATTTATCTGCTATCTCTGTTGGGACAGGGCATATTTTCAGTAACTCAGAATAGGTACCTAATTGTGCATATATCCAAAAATGCCCAGACTAAGCAGATTACACCATTTGAATACAATGTTAAGTTTGAATAACCACCAAATTTTGAAGCAGCTGAGACCAAACAGTAGAGAAGTTGTGTATCCTGTGTTTATCTAGAGACCTAAACCCAAGTCCAGCTTTGCCACTAATGACCTATTTAACTTTAAGTAAATCAATCTCTGTAGGCCTTGATTTCCACATAAACTGGTAGCACTCAAATGGAAAGCTATTTAGTAAGGTTTTCTTCCTACTCTAAAATTGTACAAGCTAATCGTTTTTTAAAACACACCATTCCAAGTAATTTGGATGTAATACACATTAGCACACGGTAATTTCTGTATTTGTGAATTATTTTTAAGTTCAACGGAACACAGAAAAAAAGTGTCAGTTATATTTCTAAAAGAAGAGTTAGAGTTATAAATGATTTTTTAAAAAGTACTCTTATATAACCTAGAGCAGTTTGTTTGTTTGTTTGTTTTTTGAGATGGAGTCTCACTCTGTCGCCCAGGCTGGAGTGCAGTGGTACGATCTCAGCTCACTGTAACCTCCGTCTCCCAGGTTCAACATATTCTCCTGCCTCAGCCTCCTAATAGCTGGGATTACAGGTGCGCACCACCAAGCCCGGCTAATTTCTTTGTATTTTTAGTAGAGATGGGGTTTCCCCATGTTGGTCAGGCCGGCCTCGAACTCCTGACTTCAGGTGATCCGCCTGCCTCGGCCTCCCAAAGTGCTGGGATTACAAGCCTGAGCCACCACACCCGGCCTAGAGCAGTATTTTAACATACAGGAAAAAGTCCAGAATCTCAGAAGTGAAAAAAGCTTGCTAGGTCTTGGTTTAACCTTTACATCATATATGTCTTAACTCCTCCAACCCGAGCCAAGCCCCTGCCTTAAAAATAGGTAAACTTCTAATGTGATAAAACTCGAAGCCACTCAGAGCCTTGCTCACATCTCAGGTCTGAGAATGCATAATCATCTACTTTTCTGTATTTAAATGGTCATGGTAAACCCCTCTTAAACAGTAAGCATATCCTGAGAACACAATGTTTACACTTTCTTAAATGGGTTTTAAAATGTGATGTTAATATTAACTGCGAAACAGACCACATCTGATAATCACCACAAACACCACTCCTAGAAATTATATATTAAGCAATTGTTACAGCGAATACAACAAATCATGATAACACTGGAAGAATTAAGCAAGAATCCCCATTCTAATTTCTGTTCAAGCAGCAGAATGGTCATTACGAGTCAGTCTGCAGCCAAGCCACCCAGGCTGAACTCCCAACATTCTATGTTCACCTCCTGTGTGTCCTGCTATGAACAAGTCACCCTTCTTGCCTCTCATTTCCTGGTATGTAAAATAAGGGTAAAAACAGCACCTGCCACAAGAGGTTGTGAGAATGATTTGAATTAACACTCTTAAAGTGTTTAGAATAACGTCTAGCATGTAATATATACTCATTCAGCATTAGCTATGGCTACTATTCTTCACCCCTTTGGGCTACATGCCAGACTGTTACGAATTTAGGAGTGTGCCCCTATCTGTCTAACTGGGGAAAAGCTATAACAAAACAAACACCTGCACCTGACACATCTTCTCTGTTAAGGGCTATTAATGTATTACCAATTAGCGCATAAAACCCAATAAAACTAATCATATCAATTAATCTTCCATACATAAAATTTTCTTTTAAATAAATCATAGATGCATATAATTCAGAATTTTTAGAGTACAAAAGGGGATACACTGAAGAGACACCCAAGTCCCTGCCCAAAAGGCAACCACTGTTACTGGTCTCCTATATATTCTTCCAGGTAGGCTATGCCTATAAAAGAATATGCATACAAATCAATTAAACCCAACCTTAAAACTGCCCCTCTGCATCAACAATTTCAGGTAAATATCAAGTGCATTTGGCAACTTCAAAGTAAAATATGGCACAAACACAACAAATTGTGTTAAATGCTCTAATAAGGCTTTGTGCAGGATGCTACACAAAGAGAAGGGAGCACATGAACAGCATGTGTAAAGGCCGTGACACTGGAAGAAGAGGGTAGCACTAAGCAACTACAAGGAATTCTCAATATGACTGAAGCGCATGGTATGCTTAGGAGAGTTGTAGCAAATAAAGCTAGGATAAAAAAAAGTCCAGATGATGGAAGGACTCATATGCCATTCAAGGAACTGGGACTTGATCCTATATGTGGAGAGTCACTCATAAGGCACCCTGAAGACACTCAGGAAAAAACAACTATAAATTAGGATCCTGGATCCTTGAAGATAGATGAGAATTCAGGTACCAGAAGAGATAATGAAGAACTTTGGCAGTAGCTGCTCTATAACTGTACTAATAATGTCATCTGAAGTAAAAGATTTCCTAAGGATCTTTTTTGCTGTTGTTATTTTTCTCTTAACCCATTCTCTCTCTACCCCTCCTTCTTCCTTTCCCTTCCCTAGGTTTAGATGCTCTCTCCCAGGCTCTAACTCCATAGCTACCACCACACTCCATTCAGAGACCAAGAGGACTCAGCTGGCCCTGCACTGGGTACTTGTTGGAATGACGGCAGAACTCTGGACACTGGGTCACTTGCCCAACTCTTCTGAGAAAGGATACAGCACAATGGGTAAGTCCACCAGCTCTGGAAAAGGACAGGCATGAGTTTACACCCAGCTACTCACTATCCATGGGCTTTGAGTCTTGCTTTCCAAATGTGCAAAATTCAGTTAAGGACATTAAGCAGCCGACACTTAGGACACGTTTTGTATACAGCAGGCACTGTGATGAATCCCTTCTGTGCATTATCTCATCTATCAGGTAATGGCTATGACGACAATATTTAGCATAATAATCCCACAAAGTCAGTTCTGATAATATCTCCGTTTTACAAATAAGAAAACTAAGGCTTGATGAGGCCAAATCACCTGCCTTAAATCACTTACAAAGTTCACTAGTGGCAAAGTCAGAGAGTTCACATCCAGGTATTCATGTCAGAAATATCATGATATAATGTGATCAGAGTATAACAATGCAAGCTCTAAACACTATGTTATTAATAACACCTAAGATCACTTTTTTTTTTCTTAAGAGACGGGATTTTGCTCTGTTACCCAGGTTGATATGGAACTCTCGGTCTCAAGGAATCCCGTGTCTCGGCCTCCCAGAGCGCAGGGACGGTAGGCGTAAGCCACTGAGCCCAGCCAGCTCACATCAGTGTGACAGGAACAACACAGTACTGTACTGGCTCACACTAACTTAAGGCCAACTGAAACTTAATGGTCTTGATCCAAGCAAGCTACCATAAGTTAAATCTTCCTTATTCTCATGAACATACATAAGACAACAAGTTAGCTTGTTAAAACTCAAGTTAAAAAAAATAACGTTTTCAGTAATGATTAAATTTCACCTGGATAATTTGCACATGATGTAAGTCACTGATAAAATGTGGAATAAGAAATGAGTTAATAACAGATTCAAACGAGAATCAATTTATTTAACAAATACGTATTACACCAAAGACCAAGTCTACTTGCACTTGGGACAGTAGGTATAAATAAACCAGGTCAGTATTTAATGAATGGTTACAAGGACAGCAGGAATCCGGGAAGGAGAAAGGTCTGATTAAGTGCAGCCCTCAAGTGAAGGGTGAAGCGACCAACTTAGTCTGAACATGTACCTGTACTACGAATAGGTGCCAAAGAATATTCATCACTCACTGAGGGAAACACAGTTTCTCCACAGTCACCTTAGGCAAGGGCACAGCAAAGGAGATGGCAAAGATAGCAGGGAGCAGAATTGATTTCAGGATTTATGACGAAACATGCTTAGTGAATTCCAAGGAGATTCCACTTCTACACCTTTATCCCTCGTATCTCTTTAAATGTGCTAAACCTGGGCCAGGCACGGTCGCTCATGCCTACAATGCCAGCACTTTGGGAGGTGGAGGCAGGTGGATCACCTGAGGTCAGGAGTTCGAGACCAGCCTGGCCAACATGGTGAAACTCCATCTCTACTAAAAATACAAAAAAAAATTAGCCGGATGTGGTGGTGTGTGCCTGTAATCCCAGCTACTCGGGAGGCTGAGGCAGGAGAATCGCTTGAACTCGGAAGGTGGAGGTTGCAGTGAGCCAAGATCATGCCACTGCACTCCAGCCTGGGTGACAGAGCGAGGCTCTGTCTCAAAAATAAATAAATAAATGTGCTAAACCCAGACAGTTACATACATTTATTTATTTTTAGTAATTACCAGTGGTCACCAATGTGGGAGGTCAGTTAGCTATTTCTGTAACTTCACTATGAGGTTATAATGAAAGCAAGTACCAGACCAAACTCTGTCCACATATACAAACATTTATTAAGACATAAAAAGAATCATAAAACCTGCTTGATAAGTTCAGTGAAATCTTAACTTCCTGTACTTTGTAAGGCTCCAAAAGACTGCAAGAAAGGCTCACCATAGGCAAAAAAAAACAATATTCTGATTTGGCTAACCATACTGTCAGACTAAGCCATCAAGAATCCACCAGACAAGTGGCTGAACACAGAACTATTCATTTAGGGATCGGGCCCGAGTATTATCCTTAAAGGTAAAGAATTAAAGGCCAACTACATTATTACATTCTAATAGTACAAAGGCACAGAATTTCCCTAAAGCAATAGCCAATAACATATATTGACGAATATCACAAACTTCCTCAATGACAGCCCATCTCTTTTTTCCTTTTCTTTTCTTTTTTCTTTTCTTTTTTTTTTTTTTTTTTTTTTGAGACAGGATCTTGCCCTTTAGCCTAGCAGTCTGGAGTACAGTGGTGCAATCATGGCTCACTGAAGCCCTGACCTCCTGGGCTCAAGTGATCCTCCCAAGTTAGCTTCCTGTGTAGCTGGAACTACAGGTGCACGCCACCACACCCAGCTAATTTTTGTGGGGTGTTTTTTTTTTTTTTTTTTTTTTGGTAGAGACAGGGTTTTGCCAGGCTGGTCTCAAGTTCCTGACCTCAAGCAATCCACTGGCCTCAAACTCCCAAAGTGCTGGGATTACAGGCGTGGGCCATCACACCTGGCTGATAGCCCACTTCTAACAGTTATTACGCTAATGAGGAAGGCTACCAGTGTATAAGGAGAAAGATGGCTGAACCGTTTGTAGTATTCCACCCCTCTATAATGTGGCCTCTTCAACAAATGTTAGTTAATTACTCTTAAGAGTGTAGCCACTTAGGATAGCTGATTACTTCGAGATTGGAATACAACACATGGATACATGAACCCCAAAGCATATCACCTATGATGAAGATTTTAAATTAAACTACAGCTTTCATAACAGGGAGTTTATCATAACTAATTCAATAGACCTGCACTATCCAATATAGTAGCCACTGGCCACATGAGGTTATTGGGCTCTTCAAATGTGGCTAATCAAACTGAGATATGCCAGAGGTATAAAATATACACTGGATTTAGAAGACTTAGGGCCCAAAAAAAAGAATCTAAGGTGTCTTGTTAATACTTTTTATACTGATTATGTACTTAAATAACATTTTAGATATTGAGATATTATTAATGTTGCCTGTTTACTTTTTTTTAATGTGGCTATTAGAAAATAGAAAATTGGCCAAGTGCAGTGGCTCATGCCTGTAATCCCAACACTTTGGGAGGCTGAGGCAGGAAGACATTTGAGGTCAGGAGTTCGAGACCAGCCTGCCCAACATGGTAAAACCCTGTCTCTACTAAAAATACAAAAATTAGCCGGGCATGGTGACGTACACCTGTAATCCCAGCTACTCGGGAGGCTGAGGCAAGAGAATTGCTTGAACCTGGGAGGTGGAGGTTGCAGTGAGCCAAGATCACACCACTGCACTACAGCCTGGGTGACAGAGCAAGACTCCATCTCAAAAATAAAAAATAAAAAATAAAATTGAAAATTACATTTGCCCTGTGTATTAATTGGTTTTTACATTGCTATGAAGATACTACCCAAGACTAGGTAATTTATAAACAAAGGTTTAATTGACTCCCAGTTCCGCATGGCTGGGGAGGCTTCAGGAAACTTACAATCATGGCAGAAGGAAAGCAGGCCCCTTCTTCACAAGGCAGCAGGGGAGAGTAGTGCAAAGGAGGAACTTCCCAACACTTGTAAGATCTTAAGATCCTGTGAGAACCAACTCACTATCATGAGAAAAACATGGAAGAAACTGCCCCCATGATCCAATCACCTCCCTCCCTCAACACATGGGGATTACAGGTCGAGATGAGATTTGGATGGGGACAGAGCCAAACCATATCACCCTGCAACTGTGTTTCACATTGTATTTCTACTGAACTGAAGATATGTAGACTCTTTCTTCCTCCAGGCCTCCAGATTCAAAAGAATCTGGAAAGCAGTATTGCGCACTTCAGCACATGATTCAGAAGATACCTCAGACATGTCATTCTCAAATAATCATTCCTGTCAGTTGTATTTTGATGACACTCACCTTGAACAATCCCTTCTTAACCAAAACTCCCGCCCACTTCGATGCCTTCATTGCCATGAAGACATGAAACCATATTTTATTTCCAATCACTTCTTCTAGTCCCTACAAGGCTCAAACATTATTGTAATAGCATTTTAATTAGAAACCCCTTGTCCTGAAATGTATAATACACAAAATTACCTTCAATCTAAATGAATCATATAGGCTGGGCACAGTGGCTCACACCTGTAATCCCAGCACTTTGGGAGCCCGAGGCAGGCGGATGACCTGAGGTCAGGAGTTTGAGACCAGCCTGGCCAACATGGTGAAACCCTGTCTCTACTACAAACACAAAAATTAGACGGGCGTGGTGGGGCGCACCTGTAATCCCAGCTACTCAGGAGGCTGAGACAGGAGAATCTCTTGAAGCCGGGAGGCGGAGGTTGCAGTGAGCTAAGATCACACCACTGTACTCCAGCCTGGGCAAAAGAGCAAGACTCCATCTCACAAATAAATAAATAAATAATATAAATATTAAGTAAATGAGGCCAGGTGCACGGTGGCTCATGCCTGAAATCCCAGCACTTTGGGAGGCTGAGGCAGGTGGATCACCTGAGGTCAGGAGTTCGAGACCATCCTGGCCAACATGGTGAAACCCCATCTCTACTAAAAATATAAATGTTAGCCAGGTGCAGTGGTGGGCGCCTGTAATCCCAGCTACTCAGGAGGCTGAGGTGGGAGAATTGTTTGAACCCCAGAGGCGTAGGTTGCAGTGAGCCTAGATCACACCACTGCACTCCAGCCTGGGTGACAGAGCGTGACTCCATCTCAAAAAAAAAAAAAAGTATTAAGTAAATGAAAGAAAAACTCAATAGTTTAATTAAATCTCTCAAATGCCCAGTCTTTAAGAACAAATGTTTTCTTAGTTATTCTGCTGGAAACAAAGGAAACACATTGTAAATGCATTCGATTTTTGCTAAAGATATAAATACAAAATTAAAAAGATTCAGACTGTGGCCCACAATGAAAAACAGAATACCTAAAGACTGAGCACCTATAGAAACACACAATGCTAGAGTGATCAATGACCACACAGCCTTAACAAAATCTCATCTGTCCACTGAACACAGTGTGGAGACGAGAAAGTAAAACCATGATAAGTTAGTTGTTGAGAATATCTTTTAAATACTTACTTTTTCATTAGGATCATATCCCACTGAACCAAGATTACGGGACACCATTAAGCACTGTCTTGAATAGTACGGAACATGCTACAAAAAAAGGAAAGCAAAATAAATTGCAAATACTTGATGGGCTTTAGAACATTTTTTCAGGATATTTCTTCCAGTTAGGTTCTAGCGAACGTGTCTGATCAATAAATGTAGTTCTAGGCAATATACCATAATTATAATTACAAAAGGGAAATCATATCTACAGACACAGCCCCTTGGTATGTAAGAGAAACCAAAAGCATCAAAACGATCTCCAGAAAAGCAAAACAAGAATTGTCGAGGGGCCAAGCAAATTTGAAGAAAGCCTTTCTGATCATTCAAAAGGATAGAGCAGGGTCAGAAATGTCACAGACCACACAGAACTTTTAAAAACACAAAACGAGAGTTTTGGTCTCAAGGAGCTTCAAATTTAACAGTGGCCAGAACATAATAAAATATTCTTTTTATATTTGCTGATGTCTTCAGCATGATTTCTTATTTCACATTTTCTGGTACAAAAGTGGTTTGGCTGATAAATATGAAAAAGCAATACCAGTAATCAAGGATATTTCTCATTCATTGAACTGTTTGTGAAGAAAGCGTATCTTAACGCTTAAAAACATTAAGAAAAGTGACTAAGCCAGGCACGGTGGTACAGCCTGGAATCCCAGCTACTCAGGAGGCAGAGGTGGGAGTATTACTTGAGCCCCAGAGTTTGAGGTGGCAGTGAGCCAAGATCACACCACTGTACTCCAGCCTGGGCAACAGAGCAAGACCCCACTGAAAAGAGAGAAAAGAAAGGAGAAAAAGAAAAGAGATAGAGAGATACAGAGAGACAGACAGAGAGACAGAGAGAGAACTTCCCAGTAGTCACTGTTAAAGCTAGATGGAAAAAAATGGAGGAAAAAAATCAGCAAAAGGCAACCAACAGGTACCACCTCTTAGAACTTTCTAAGATGATAACGACTCAAATAAGAAACAAAATGTTTTTATAGCAACATTTTTAAATGAACTGAAAAATTTGTACAACTATTTTTTAAAGAGTCGGGCACCATGGCTCATGCCTGTAATCCTAGCACTTTGGGAGGTCAAGGCAGGTGGATCACCTGAGGTCAGGAGTTTGCGACCAGACTGGCCAAAATGGCGAAACCCCGTCTCTACTAAAAACACACACAAAAAAATTAGCGGGGCATGGTGGCACACACCTGTAGTCCCAGCTACTCAGGAGGCTGAGGTAGAATTGCTTGAACCCAGGAGGTGGAGGTTGCTGTGAGCCTAGATCCTGCCATTGCACTCCAGCCTGGGCAACAAAAGCGAAACTCCTCAGAAAAAATTAATTAACTATTTAATTAATTTAAAAAATGTAATCTCTGTATAAAAGTGGAGGTAAAAGATATAGTTTATAAAATAAAACCTTTACCAAGTAAAAGACCAAGAACAAGAAGGAACTGTGAACGGGAAATTATTACTGTGTCCCTATTAAAGATCAAGACTATCTCTCATATATTCCTTCAAGCATAACTGTGAGTTACAAGAGTATTATCCCCAATTTCATGACAAAGTTGAGTCCCAAGGACTTTAACTTTTCAAAGGTCACAGGCTGAGGCTGTAATGGTTATAAGATTTAACCACAGATTGGTCAAGAGCTTTCTGAAATTTTTTATTTCTAGATAAGAAAAACAGTGGCAATTCCCACATAAACACTAATATCTACTCAAAGATATGATGTTGTTCCACAGAGCTTGCACACATGTGAACTTGTAATAATGTGGCCTAAAGCTGTAAAAAGCATAGATGCCTCCCGGTTACCCAGTAACCAGAAGTAGAACTCGGGCCGGGCACGGTGGCTCATGCCTGTAATCCCAACACTTTGGGAGGCTGAGGCAGGCAGATCACTTGAGGTTGGGAGTTCGAGACCAGCCTGACCAACATGGAGAAACCCCATCTCTACTAAAAATACAAAATTAGCTGGGCATGGTGGTGCATGCCCGTAATCCCAGCTACTCGGATGGCTGAGGCAGGAGAATCGCTTGAACCCGGGAGGCGGAGGTTGCAGTGAGCTGAGGTTGCAGTGAGCCAAGTTTGTACCGTTGCACTCCAGCCTGGGCAAAAAGAGCGAAACACTGTCTCAACAAAAAAAAAAAAAAAGAAGAAGAAGTAGAACTCGTACAAGCAAACACAACTATAACAGAACAACTACCAATGTGAACCATTCCCACGACAAGTCTGAACTGGTTTGGAGTCAGCCCCATAAAGGCTCTGTTCCTGTTTCCTCCTGGGAGACATTCATGGAAGGTCAAAAATGAAGAATCAGGTCAACACTCAGACCATTTGTGTAAAGCCACAACATAAAGTTTATTTTCTAAATGAAGGAAAACGTTTGTAGAAGTCTGCTAATTTGGACCTCTACACAGAATTTTAACGTTTGTTGTTTTTGTTAAGCATGTAACAAACTGGCTACACGCCCAGTCCAAAATTCTTTGTAAGGTATTTCCTAGCAACAAAGGTTCTGAGAAAGAACTTTAATCAATTCTGTTTATAAAGGCTAGCCAATCACAGCCAAAATGAGAAAGGTCAGGGTGTGCAGAATGACTCCCCAATAACATATTGCCATTGGTTCTCTCCCACAGGAATAATGATTTCCTGTATTTTCCACAAATAGAAAAGAAATGCCTGCAAATGGCTTGGCACATAGGAAGTGGCATTGACCCTCAGAGTCACAAGACTTGGGTCAACTCTCAGCTGTGAGTCATTGAGCTAATCATTTCTCTGGGCCCCCGTTTCCATCTACAAAATGTAGGTGATGACACCTCCCTGATTTCCTAGGGAGTTGTTAAAAGGATCAAATGAGTTTTTATAAACCGTAAAGTGCCAAAAAATGTAAGGTTTTACATGAAAACTAAATCCAAATATGTAACTGTCACCTTCTTTCTTAAAATTATACCAGAACCACTTGGGAATTACCATTAGAGAATAATATAGTCAATAAGAGTTCTGGTCTAGACTCAGATTCTGACCTGGATTCAAATCTGGGCTCTGACATTTCCTAGATACATAGAAAGTTTCTTCATTTGTACACTGGGGATAATAATAGTACTTATCTAGGTCATAATGCTGCTATGAGGATTAAATGAGAATGTCTAACATGGCTAGCAGTCTTGCATATATTATCATCAGCACACAATAACTTAGACAAAAAGCGGGGGAAATGGTAGGCTTTTAGACAAACTGGATGCATGCCTTCCAGCCACTGCAAACAGGGAAACAAATCCTGTTTGCAGTGGCTGGAAAAAAATCCTTTCTTAAGATTAGATAGCACCAGCTGGGCACAGTGGCTCACGCCTGTAATCCCAGCACTTTGAGAGGCCGAGGCAGGTGGATCACAAGGTCAGGAGATTGAGACCATCCTGGCTAACACAGTGAAACCCTGTCTCTACCAAAAATACAAAAAATTAGCCGGGTGTGGTGGCAGGCGCCTGTAGTCCCAGCTACTCGGGAGACTGAGGCGGGAGAATGGCGTGAACCCGGGAGGCAGAGGTTGTAGTGAGCCGAGATCACGCCACTGCACTCCAGTCTGGGTGACAGAGCAAGACTCCATCTCAAAAAAAAAAAAAAAGGGGGGAGGGGGGAGGGATAGCATTGGGAGATATACCTAATGCTAGATGACGAGTTAGTGGGTGCAGCGCACCAGCATGGCACATGTATACATATGTAACTAACCTGCACAATGTGCACATGTACCCTAAAACTTAAAGTATAATAAAAAAAAAAAAAAAGAAAAAAAAAAAGATTAGATAGCACCTACTTTCATAAGCAAGATGTGGCCTCACGTGGCAGTTAAAACTGGTAAATCCACTGGCAAATATCTTAAAGAACAATCTGAACACTATTTCTGCCAAAACCAAAACTACTGTTGTTAACATACCCACAGTAGCATTCAGATGAATAATACTAAATAACTCATTATGAGATAAATTCATTATCAGAATGCATTCTGCTTCAAAGAAGAAACTATCCTCAAAACTGGGTTAATGGAGCTATAAAATGATCTCACCAAGGTCAAAGTAAACATTAGTTTACTTCATCTTGCTTCATCTCTAAAATTCCAGGTGAAGGTCTTATCCATGTATTAGGACACGGTATTTCATCGTGCATTGTAACAGAGCGCATGCCCTTCTCTGAAGACACTTAATTAGGTCTGGCTTTTTCCTGGAAGCACAGCTTTTCTTTCAAATAGACTATTTAGTCTTCAGGATCTTAGAGACCATTCCAATCTTCAGTGTCTGCCAAAAGCCAAGTTGAACACCTAATATTTGAGAGAGATGTTCAAGACTCAAGATTCTCTGGGCTCTGCCTCTGTACTAAGCTCAAGCACCAGGAAACTATACATGTCAACTCTAGAGCTCCATCATCCCACCCTTGACTCTTCCGCCAGGCCATTCTTCTCCATCCCGCTAAAGCAGATGTTGTCAGTGGCCACTCAGATCCTCTCTAACTGCTGTGTTGACAACTAACGGCTCACACCTGCACCCTCATCTCGATCATGTTCCTCAACTATACAGCTCTCCATCAAGCCTGAGAGCTCCCCCGACCCTGCCTGGCCAAGGGCTGACTAACACTGCATTCAAAAGGCCAGTCCCAGCACCTCAAGGTGGGACTTGATTAGTAGCACAATCTGTGCCCTAGAGCTGTTCCATCCAATATGGCAGCCACGAGCCACATTCAGATGTGCTCTAAGAGTAAACTACACACTGGATTTTGAAAACTTAGTACCCAGAAAATGTAAAAGACCTCATTAGTTAATTTTTACATTTACATATTCAAATAATACTTTGAATATTTGAATATATTAAGTAAAATATATTAATTTCACCTTATTTTACTTTTTTTGTTTTTTTAAGAGATGGGGGTCTCACTATGTTTGCCCAGGCTGGACTGCAGTGACTACTCACAGGCACAATTATAGCCCATGGCAGCCTCTAACTCCTAGGCTTAAATGATCTTCCCACCTCAGCCTCCTAAGTAGCTGAGACTACACATCCCTGCCACCACACCTAGCTTCACTGTACTTTTTTTTTTTGAGACAGGATCTCACTATGTTGCCCAGACTGAAGTGTAGTGATAGGATCACAGCTCACTGCAGCCTTGAACTCCTGCATTCAAGCAATCCTCCCACCTCAGCCTCCTGAATAGCTGGGACTATGGATGCATGTCACCATGCCCCACTAATTTTTTTATTTTTTGTAGAGACTGGGCGGCAGGGGGGTTCTCACTATTTTCCCCAGGCTGGTCTTGAACTGCTGGCCTCAAGCGATCCTCCCACCTTGGCCTCTTTGCTTTACTTTGTTAACGTAAGTATTCGAAGATTTGTGTTTGTTTGTTTTTTGAGATGGAGTCTCACTCTGTCGCCAGGCTGGAGTGCAGTGGTGCCATCTTGGCTCACTGCAACCTCTGCCTCCCAAGTTCAAGCAATTCTCCTGTCTCAGCCTCCCGAGTAGCTGGGATTACAGGCATGTGCCACCATTCCCGGCTAATTTTGTATTTTTAGTAGAGATGGGGTTTCTTCATGTTGGTCAGGCTGGTCTCGAACTCCCGACCTCAGGTGATCCACCTGCCTCGGCCTCCCAAAGTGCTGGGATTACAGGTGTGAGCCACTGCGCCCGGACCATTCTTTTATTTTTTAATTGAGATGTAATTCACATACCATAAAATTCACCCTTTTAAAAAAGTATACAACTCCGTGGTTTTTAGTATATCCACAAGGCATGGAACCATGATGGCTACTGATTCCAGGACATTTTTTATCACCCCAAAAAGACAACCCTTAACTATGCGCAGTCACTCCCATCCCCTCTCCTCCAGGCCCTGGGCAACCACTAATCTACTTTCTGTCTTCATGGATCAGTCTATTCTGGAGACTGCATATAAACACAAAATCACACAATAGCGACCTTGTGTGTCTACCCTTCAAAAGTCACTCTTAATTCCTTCCTTTCCCTGTTTGTACATACCTTACAGATACTGTAGGTTCAGGTCCAATTAATTATTGTTCAAAACAGTTATTGCTCAAAAATGCTAACAATCATCTGATCCTTCACCATGTTAGCCAGAATGGTCTCAATCTCTTGACCTTGTGATCCACTCGCCTCAGCCTCCCAAAGTACTGGGATTACAGGTGTGAACCACTGCGCCCGGCCTCACTTCTTTTCTTAAACCCCATGAACCAACCTCTGCTTCCAAGTTTTCTTCTGCAGCATCCTCACCTCTCTCAGCCTTCGCAGAACTGAAGCGAGGACCTTGCGCTGGATTAGGCTATGGCTTAAGGAAATGTTGTGGCTGGTTTGATCTTCTATCCAAACCACTAAAGCTTTCGCCATATCAGCAATAAAGCTGTTTCACTTTTTTTAATCAGTTGTGTGCTCACTGGAGTAGCACTTTTAATTTCCTTCCAGAACTTTTCCTTTGCATTCACAATTTGGCACAAGAGGCCCAACTTTCAGTCTATCTTGGCTTTTGACAGGCCTTCCTCACTAAGCTTAATGATTTCTAGTTTTTGATTCAAAGTGAGAGATGTGTGACTCTTCCTTTCACTAGAACGCTTAGAAGATTATTAATTGGCCTAATTTCAATATTGTTGTATCTCAGAGAATAGGGAAGCCTGAGGAGAGGGAGAGACATAGGGGAATAACTGCTTGGAGAAGTCAAAACTCACACATTTATCAATTATGTGTCTCCAACTTATATGGGCGTGGTTCACGGCACCCCAAAATATTTACAATAAGAATATCAAAGATCACTGATCACAGATCACCATAACAGACATAGTAATAATGAAAAAATTATCAAAATGTTCCACAGAGACACTAAGTAAGTATGTGCTATTGGAAAGATGACACCAATACAGTTGCTCAAAGCAGGGTTGCCACAAACCCTCAATCTGTAAAAACAAAACAAAAAAAAGCAGTATCTGCAGGGCCAATAAAGCCAAGATATGAGGTACGTCTGTATCTGCCTTCAAACCCCACAGCAAGATACTGGCTCTAGCTCCAAAATACATTCCAAGTCTGACCAGTTCTCAGCAACTCCAGTGCCCTAGCGCAAGTTACCATCATCTCTAGCTTGGTCTTCTACAACAGCTTCCTGATGGGTCTCTCTGTTTCCACTCTTCCCACCCCAGTCCCCAATCCTACTCCCACCCCTACTAAGACATTCGCTACATACTAGTCACAAACGTCTTTTCCAAACATAAATTCAATGTGCTTAAATGCCTCCAACTGGACTCTCATTACTAAATTCCAAATACAAGCCCCTGATGACTCTGTCCCGCCTACCCACTCCTCCTCCCTCATCTCCTAAGATCACCCCCTCATTCAGTTCACTCCAACCACAGCAGCCACATTCATCCCTTAATTATGCCAAATGCAATCTCCCCTCAGAGCTTTTGCCCTGGCACTCCTTGGTCTGCAATGCTAGGCCCCCATATAGTCACATGGCTGGCTGGCTCAGTTTCCTGTCCAAATGCCACATGCTCAGAAATGTCCCCCATGGTCTCATTAGGTAACATCCCCAACTCAGCACCACTACCACTCTCTATCCCATTAACCTATCTTTTTCCTTCAAGAGCACTTCTCACTCTCTGAACTTTTCTATTTATACGAGCACAGTCTCCTTACTCAAATGTAACCACAATGGGAGCTGAAACAGTCACGATTATATTCCCAGCTCTAAGTAGTGTCTGACACATACTACGTGTAGGTGTATTGAACGATAGCCCCTAAAATGATGTGTCCACGTCCTGGAACCTGTGATAAAGGGTCTTTGCCAATACAACAAAGTGAAGGATCTTGAGATGAAATCATCCTAGATCTTGTCATGGCCCTAAATCCAATGAAAAGTGTCTTTATAAAAGAATGAGAGGGAAAGACGCACAAGAAGGAGGAGGAGAAGGCAGCCATGTGAAGACAGAGGCAGAGACTGGAGTGATGCAGCCACAAGCCAAGGAATGAATGCAGCCACCAGAAGCTCAAAGAGGCAAGAAAGGATTCTCCCCTAGAGCCTTCAGGCGAAGCATGGCCCTGCTCATGCCTTGATTTCAGACTTCAGGCCTTTAGTACTGCGGGAGAATGAATTTGTTGTTTTAAGCCACCAGGTCCATGGTCATTTGTACAGCAGCTCTAGGAAACCAAAGGTTTCTTGAATAAATAATACCAAAGAGAGGGCAAGCACGGTGGCTCACATCTGTAATCCCAGCACTTTGGGAGGCCGAGGCAGGCGGATCAATTGAGGTCAAGAGTTCGAGACCAGCCAGGCCAACATGGTGAAACCCCGTCTCTACTAAAAATATAAAAATTAGCTGGGCATGGTGGCACATGCCTGTAATCCCAGCTACTCAGGAGGCTGAGGCAGGAGAACCACTTGAACCCCGGAGGCAGAGGTTGCCGTGAGCGGAGATCACACCACTGAACTCCAGCCTGGACAACATGAGACTCTATCTCAAAAACAAACAAACAATACCAAAGAGAGTATGCCACATGGATGCTGTATTAGGTTTTGTGAATGAAATCACAAAACTGTATCTTCCAACATTCTTTAAATTCACTTTTATTTTGATCTTATTAGGTTGATCCCATCAGTTTGTGGGGTTTTTTCTAACGAAAATGTCAATAGGCATTTAAAATAAAGAAACTAATTTTTGAAAGTTATGCAATATGCTTATCTTTCAAAAAATATAATTTTGCTTCAACTATTTAAGAGCGTTGTCAAAAGCAGTATTTTTTGTATATAACACTTTACCATGCTACTAAAATTATTCTCATTAAAGATCAAAGATCTTTTCAAATTCTTTCACAAATCTTTTTTTTTTTTTTTTTTTTTTTGAGACAGATTTTCGCTCTTGTTGCCCAGGCTGGAGAGCAGTGGTGCAATCTCGGCTCACTGCAACCTCCACCTCCTGGGTTCAAGTGATTCTCCTGCCTCAGCCTCCCAAGTAGCTGAGATTACAGGCATGCGCCACCATGCCCGGCTAATTTTGTATTTTTAGTAGAGACGGGACTTCTCCATGTTGGTCAGGCTGGTCTTGAACTCCTGACCTCAGGTGATCTGCCTGCCTTGGCCTCCCAAAGTGCTGGGATTACAGGCATGAGCCATCGTGCCCAGACTTTTTTTTGAGACAGGGTCTTGCTGTATCACCCAGGCTGTAGTACATTGGTGTGATCACAGCTCACTGCAGCCTTGACCTCCTGGGCTCAAGTGATCCTCCCTCCTCAGCCTCCCAAGTACCTAGAACCACAGGCACGTGCCACCACACCCAGCTAATTTTTATTTTATTTTATTTTATTTTGTAGAGATAGCCGGGGATGGGGGTGGTATCACTATGTTGCCTAGGCTGGTCTCAAACTCCTGAGCTCAAGAAATCCTCCCACTTTGGCCTCCCAAAGGGTTGGGATTGCAGGCGTGAGCTACCACACCTGGCCTCATCAATCTTTTATTCCTTAGCCTCTCTGCACCTGGGACATAGTTAGGGAATATGTTTTAATTTCTTTTTCTCTCCTCTGTACGTGCCATAGTACCTGGAACTTAGAAAATGCTCCACAAACACTTTCTGAGTAAAGAGCTAGATTTCTAGACAAATGAATGAATGAATGAATGCTAACTACTTCTTGAAATTTCTTTCCTAGGTTTGGTAACACTACACTACATTGGCTCCTCTCAAACCATACCTCTAACTCCTCTTGTCTCTTCTTCCTTCTTCCAAATCCTAATTTAGGGTTATAAGACGAAGCATTTATTCAATTAAATATTAACTGACTCACTATATCCTTCAGGGCTCACAGTTCTAACTCTAACTCTAGCCTCGTATCCCTGGCCCAAAAGCCAGCCACTGATACCCAGCACCTCAGCATGGCTCCTGCGGGCATCTAACTCCAGATACCTACAATGAAACACTATGTTTCCAGCCCCACCGAAAAAGTGTTTCTTCCCAAATTCCTTTTTCATCCTTGTTCTCCCACCTACATTTTTTAAAGTTTGGAATCATTTAAACAAATCCTTTTCCCTCACTCTTCATCAAAAATGTCACATCTTTTCCTCTTAGAAAAGGACTAGAGCAGTTTTTACCTCTGTTCTGAACCTCTCAGGAACAGAATAAAATCCAAATGGTAGATGTATAAATATATAAATGTCTATAAACATTTTTTTACACCAGAAACTAGTTTCTGTAATAATCTCAGAAATTTCTTTTCCCAAATGATTTGTCAGAAATTTATCAGCATGTTGGAAAGATTAACCTCCAGGCAATTCTAAAGCATTCATATAAGCCTAAACATTCTTTTCCATATTTACTGATTACAAAAGAAAATAATGGATGTCAAGTAACATAGGGCTTAAACATTCAAATTTCATGAATGCATCACACAATGAGACCATGATTCAAATGAGACAATTTGTAATTAGAAAAGCAAGCTGAGGTGGGTGGATTGCTTGAGTTCAGGAGTTTGAGACCAGCCTGGGCAACATAGCAAAACCCCATCTCTACAAAAAATAAAAATTAAAATTAAAAAATAGCCAGGTGTGGTCGTACGTGCCTGTGGTCCCACCTACTTGGGAGGCTGAGATGGGAGGATGGCTTGAGCCCAGGAGGCAGAGGCTGCAGTAGGCCAAGATCATGCCACTGCACTCCAGCCTGGTCAACAGAGCCAGACCCCATCTCAAAAAAAAAAAAGGAAGAAAGAAAAGAAAGCCTTCAGAATCATATTATCTAAGGTTCAAATTCTACTTCAGCCAATTGTGCTTTTAAGCAACTACTTAACTGCCCTGAGCTTTGTTTCCTCTACTGTAAAATTGGGATTTTTTACCTAGTTGTTATAAGGATAAAAGATACATGAAAAATCACACCGTTGGGCTCGGTGGCTCATGCCTGTAATTCCAAGCACTTTGGGAGGCCAAGGCAGTGGATCAAGAGGTCAGAAGATCGAGGTGGCCAACATGGTGAAACCCCATCTCTACTAAAATACAAAAAAAAATTAGCCGGTGGTGGTGGCGTGCGCCTGTAGTCCCAGCCACTTGGGAGGCTGAGGCAAGGGAATCACTTGAACCCAGGAGGTGGAGGTTACAGTGAGCTGAGATCGCGCCACTGCACTCCAGCCTGGCAACAGAGCGAGACCCCATCTCAAAAAAAAGAAAAGCAAAGAAAAATCATGCAAGGCATATAAGAGTTCAATAATAACTATAGCAATTACCATAAAACCAACATCCTAGAGCCACTGAAAACATTTACGCAGAAGAAAAAACTAGGCATTAAAACAGAATGTGCTTAAAAAGCTGATACACAAAACAAATAAGACTAAAAGGTGAACTCTACATATACCCTAAAAATAAATAAACACTGTTGACTGGCTAAAAGAATGGTCAGAATTCTCTAGACTAGACCCTAGAGTTAGCTGGCTGCTTTTCAACCAACCAAAAGGTTTGCAGAGGTGGAGGGAGGGATGGGAGGGGTTAAAATCTTCAAAAGATTCAGCTTCAAACAGACTCAGTAGAGCATATTTCAAGTTCATAGAAGAGAAGCGCAGAGAGAAGCTAAGCAGCAGCTCAAGTTCCCCCAGAGTGATAGTGAACTTCAGAGATGCTTCCCACCCCAAGGAGGAATTCTTTACCGGCACAAACATAATGCTACTCTATTGTTACACATTCAGCACCTATTGTGTCAAACATTGTACTAAGAACACAGAAATAGACAAGATGCAGTCTCTGCCAACACATTAAAAGGAAAAAACCAGGTAAGAATCATCAAAGCTTATGTATTACACAGTAAGTGTATAACAAGTGTACAACAGTAAGTACAGTAACAGCCTTCCTCTCAGCCTCTCCAATCTAAAATGTCAGTGTCATCCCTCCCACCTCCAACATCAATGTCTTCCCACTGCTCTAAGACAAACACCAAACCTCATAATGTGATCTATAGGAGCCAGCATGGTCTGACTCCTGCCAGCTTCCCCAACACCATCTACTCTCTGCATCTGAGCCTCTGTAGGCTTTTTTCAGTTCTTCTAACCTGTCATTCCCTCTGGCCACAGGACCTTTGCATACACTGCTCTCTCACCTATAACATTCATCTCCTCTGTTTGTTAGAGAAGGTCACTTCATCCTTCAAAACTTGTCTCAATTTTCAGTTCCAAAGGAAAACACTCCCTTACCGTAGGTAGTATAGTATGATTAAGAGCACAGGTTCTGGAGTTCTAAATCCTGTTTGCCACTTATTGGCACTATAGCTTCGAGCAAGTCACATTAACACTCAGTGCCTCACTTTCATCTTCTGGAAATGGGGGACATACGACTGTTGTGAGATTGAATAAATTAGTTCAAGCAAAGCAACAGAACAGTATCTAGGACACAGAATTCAAAATCTTGGCTTGGTCAAATCCCTCTATTTTATTTTCTTATAGCACCCGGGCATCTCCCCTAATACCATTTTACACTTGTTACAGTCTCCCTACTAGACTAAAATTTCTAAGAAAGCAGAAACCATATTCATTCCCCAGAAGTGGAAGACAGGAGATATTCAGTAAATATTTGTTGAAAAAAATAGCTACAAGGACGAAGCTGACGCCCAAGGAAGAGACTTGTCCAATATACAAAGCCTCATGCGCCTGACCCCAAAGCCCACACTTTCCACCATACTAAGTTGCCTCCTATGTAAATGCATAAGTCTTACAGTTGCAATTGAAGTGGCCAACACAGCTGAACAGAATGATAAAGATTAAAGAACACTAAACTGTACGGGAACACAGAAAACAGTGAAAGTCCGCACGCCGAATTGGACACAAAACAAACATAGGTGCCACTCACTTCCATGTCGATAAGCTCCAGCTCTCATACTGCCCACCTGGGGCTCGGTTCCCTCCTCTTTAAAGAGTAGGATGGGGCAGGTCGTCTCTAAAGTGTCTTCAACGTCTAAAATTCAATGACTATAAATCAAGTTATGTGGCAATGTTTTAATAATTATTTTTTAAAAGGAAGTTTAACAAGCACACTGAACCAGCTGACAGATGGTTTTCAGGGGACCTTCATTTTAAAGAATGTGTTCAAGTGCCTCAACAAACCTTATAAAGTAGGTTAGGTGGTCTGTGCCCCAGAATTAACGACAGACTCGACATTGACTGGAGACAGAGCTCAGAAGCACACACAAGCACTCCAACCTGTTTGTCAATCTGCCATCATGACAGCCTAGGTATACAGAACAGTCATGAAATGTGTTTAGAACAGTGCCAAAATCAGGCTCACCACTATACCGAAAAGGAAAGTAAGTTCACGGGATGCATTTGGTACACAGTAGACTGGGGTGTCATACAATTAAAACAGGCTTTCAAATGAAACGTAAAATCTATTGGCAGTCCTGACATGGTATAATACTTTAAAAGATAAGACAAACTCACAACCCTAACACTACTTAAGCAACAGTTCACAGTGTCCCTTCAAAAATGCTGGAAAGAGGCAACAGAACACGGAAACTATAAGGACACCTAAAAAGACACCCTGGAAAGCTTAAGACAAAGCCAATGCCGCGGGGCCCTGGAAGCAGACCTCGGGCAATATGCCTGCCCAAAGCCATCAGCCGCCTCGGAGGGCGTGCGGGCACCCAACTGCCTCTGCCCTAGGCCTCTCTGCTCCGCAGGATCCCCGCGAGGATCAGCTGCAACGAGGGATGCCTCCTGAGCCCGCTGCCACGCGAACTCCGGGAGGGAGGAGAGCAAGCGGTGTAGCTGAGGCGGAACCGGGGCGCGGGGGCAGCCGGACCCAGCCAGCGCTCTCCCGGCGCCAGCCGCCCAGAGGCGGCACGGCTAGAAGCCCAGTGAAGCCCGGACCCGCGAGGCCCCGTTGCTCCTCACCTTCAGGGTCCGCAGCGCCGCGCTCAGCATCAGCTGCTGCGGCGGCCACCGCCCACGCCGTCCGGCAGCGACCAGCGGTGCTGTCCCGACCCAGAACCCCGCCATTGTTGTCTCCGCAGACCGCCCCTCTGCTGACCTCTCACACAGCCGGAGGGGGTGGAGAAGGGGAGCGCAGGAGCTCCGGCAAATCACGAGCCAGAAACCCGATGCCCCGCCCCCTAACTTGCGTAAAGGGGAGGGTGAGTGGTCGGCCAGATCCGCCGGATCCGGGATCCGGGAGTCGCGCTAGGACCTGGAGGGCTAGTCGGCGGGCTGCGCGTCCGGCCGCTAGCGGAGCTGGAGGCCACCGGCCAGAGCCGACCCCAGGAGTGAGAGAGACAGGGGCGCGCGTGAGTTCCGGCGGCCTGCACCGGGCAAACCCGTACCTTCCCAGCATAGGCTCAGCAACCCACGTGCATCCAGGCCGGTTAATGTCATTGAGTCACTTCCGCGCCTTGGCCACCCTGGAGTCCCGAGAATCCGAAGTTCCAGACAAATGCCCAAACTACATTCCTACATGTTCGAAAGCGTAAATTGCAAAGCACAAATCCAGGTAAGGTTTTTAACGACTATAATAACACATAAAAAGTTCTAGGACTGGAAATCAGAGATCCGAGCTCAAGTCCTACCTCTGCCACTTAATATGTGTGTGTGAAAGAAATTAGCCACAACTAGAGTCAGTCTTTGTTGCTCGCAAGCAGAAACCCTTGTTAGTACAACTACTGGCCAGGCGCAGTGGCTCACGCCTGTAATCCCAGCACTCTGGGAGGCCGAGGCGGGAGGATAACCTGAGGTCAGGAGTTGGAGACCAGCCTGGACAACATGCCGAAACCCCGTCTCTACTAAAAAATACAAAAATTAGCTGGGCGTGGTGGCGCACTCCTGTAATCCCAGTTACTCGGGAGGAGGCTGAGGCAGGAGAATTGCTTGAACCCTGGAGGTGGAGGTTGCAGTGAGCCGGATCATGCCACTACACTCCAGCCTGGGTGACAGAGCAAACTCCGTTTCGAAAAATAAAATAAAAATTAGTGCAACTATTAAGGGCCGGGCCGTGTGCTAGAGCCTCAGATTCCCTCTTACTTGAGAGTTTACAAGAACCTTAATGGAGTATATATTATTTCCATTTGGAGAAACTGAAACTGTAGCAGGGTAAAGTCAATCAGCGAGTAAAAGGTCAAACTAGGGTTTGAACCCAAATCTGGCTGCCTTGAGGGACTGGGCTCATGTTTTGCTATATTATGGAAATTTTAAAATATATACAAAAGAGATAAAATTGCACTATGATCACCCAGATACCCATTACACCGCGTCAACGAATCAACATTTTGTCCATCTTGTTTCATCTATTCCCCTTTTTATTTTGTGCAGGAATATTTTAAAGCAAATCTAAGACATCAGACCACCTCATCTATAAACACATCAGTATTGGGGGTTCTCCTCTTAACTACTTTGCATCTCCTGCAGAGTCACCTTGAGAGAGTTACAAAGCTAGGAATGGCCTAGAGTACACTACAGCATGGTAAATGCCCAAAGAGAGAGAAATAAAATGGGGATATCAGAAAGGTGACATTTAATGGAATTTTAGAATGTAAGTAGGGACTTTTGTGACAAAATGAAAAGGATTATCAATTTTACAGGACTTCTCACTTATGTACCTCAGTCTTCATTCATTTTCTACCTGGGAAACTTGCTTTTCTTTTTTCTTTTGTTTTTTGTCTTTTCCCCATGTTTTACCCTTTGGATTAGTTTTCCTTAGGCCCTATTTGTTTTTCTTATAGGAGTTCTTTTTATGAAAGTCACTTGTAGCAGAAACTGCTTCTTACGCTATCCATTCTCCATGCATTACTTTAGTAAGAGTGCCCCTGAGATCTAGCTGGGTACATGGCCACCCAGCGAAAGGCTGCAATAGCTAGCCTCCCTTACAACGAGGTGTAGCGCCATGACTAAGGTCTGGAATGTAAGGACTGTGCCCTCCATGCCCTCTTCTTTCTTACCTAAATAAAGATCTACATTTCCCAACTCCCACTGCAGCAAGGGTGCTTACCAAGATTTGGTTACTAAGTTTTGGCCAATGGGACATAAGCACAAGTGACATAGACAACTTTTGGGTTATACCTTTAAAGGGAAAGGCTTGCTTTCCACTTGCCCTTCTCCTCTTTCCAGTTTGCCAGAATGTGGACACTACAGTGGAGGTAAAGTTGTCATCTCAGATGATAAGAAGGAAGTTAGGTGATCGGGGAGACAAAACAATATACCAGGAGCCTTTAGTGCCTGATTCTGTGGAGCCGCCACGTCAACCCTGGAACGCTTTGTTCAGATTTTTATGCAAGCAAGAAAAATACTGTATCTTGTTTAAGTTATTGCATTGTGTTTTTTTGTTTTGCCTTTATTACAGCAGCTACATGTGTGTCCTTACTGATAGAGGACTAATATTTATCTTTGCCTTTTCCATTTAAAGTTGTAGATTGTGGCCGGGAGCAGTGGCTGACGCCTGTAATCCCAGCACTTTGGGAGGCCGAGGCGGACGGATCACGAGGTCAGCACTTCGAGACCAGCATGGCCAACATGGTGAAGCCCCATCTCTACTAAAAATACAAACATTAGCCAGGCATGGTGGCAGGCCCCTGTAATCCCAGCTACTCGGTAGGCTGAGGCAGGAGAATCACTTGAACCCGGGAGGCAGAGGTTTCAGTGAGCTGAGACTGCACCATTGCACTCCAGCCTGGGCGACAGACCAAGACTCCATCTCAAAAAAAAAAAAAAAAAAAAAAGTTATAGATCGTAAGGAAAATACCCCCAAGGAAGTTGAGGACACAGCAGAGTTGGACTGTCTCCAAACCTGTTCATTCTTCTGAGTGCACTGCTCGGAGCATCCTATTGGGCAGCATATCCTGGCCTCCTTTCCAGTTCGATGTGGTAATATACCTGATTTCTGGCCAATAAAATATGAGAGGACATGAAATTCAACAGCCCCTGGGCTTGGCTTATAAAACCTTCCATGCAATCCTCCAAACCTTTTCACCTCTCAGCTGCTGAGACTTTTCTAGGCACTACACAGAAGCAGCCTGGGTCTCCAGTAGCAAAGGAGAGCAGATCCTTCTCACTATCCTGCACCGAACTGTGACATGAGCAAAAAATAAAGTTTTTATTTTCTTACACCATTGAGACTTGAGGATTGCTAGAGCAGTTAGTCTTCCCAGCCTAATACAGTATTAGTAGAGGACAATTAGGCCAGACACAGTAGCTTATGCCTATAATCACAGCAGTTTATAAGGCCGAGGTGGGCAGATCACCTGATGTCAGGAGTTTGAGACCAGCCTGGCCGACATGGTGAAACCCCAGCTCTACAAAAAATACAAAAATTAGCCAAACATGGTGGCACGTGCCTGTGATCCCAGCTACTCAGGAAGCTGAGGCAGGAAAATCTTCAAGCCAGGAGGCGGAGGTTGCAGTGAACCAAGATTGTACCAGTGCACTCCAGCCTGGGCGACAGAGTGAGACTCTGTCTCAAAAATAAATAAATAAACAACAAAAAACCTTTTTCAGAATAAAAACATACATTAACAATATAAGGAATGGCCGGGCACGGTGGCTTACACCTCTCACCCCAGCACTTTGAGAGGCCCAGGTGAGCAGATCACCTTAGGGCAGGAGTTTGAGACCAGCCTGGCCAACATGGGGAAACCCTGTCTCTACTAAAAATACAAAAATTAGTCCGGGCGCAGTGGCTCACGCCTGTAATCCCAGCACTTTGGGAGGCCGAGATGGGCAGATCACGAGGTCAGGAGATCGAGGCCATCCTGGCTAACACGGTGAAACCCCATCTCTACTAAAAATACAAAAAAATTAGCCAGGCATGATGGCGGGCACCTGTAATCCCAGCTACTCGGGAGGCTGAGGCAGGAGAATGGCGTGAACCCGGGAGGCGGAGCTTGCAGTGAGCCGAGATCGCGCTGCTGCACCCCAGCCTGGGCAACTGAGGGAGACTCTGTCTCAAAAAAAAAAAAAAAAAATGGTAAAGTAGAGGTTCTTCTTCAAAGACTTTCCTCCCCATCTAATTAGGAATAAATAGTAACTTCTCTTAGAAGCAAAATTTATTCAAAGACCTGTGCTAACATTCTTAAATATCTGCTAGCTTTAATAAATCAATGTACTTTATGTTCCTAGCTCCCACAATTTAGCATAAATATTTGCCCTGGCATGCTTATACTAGTCCAAGCAAGCATTAGGTCATAGCCTGTTCCTCTTCCTTATTTGAAGATATTTCAGCGGTGGGCTGAAGGGCTCCTCAAGTGCCGCCAAAGTGGGAGCCCAGGCAGAGGAGGTGCTGAGAGCGAGCGAGGGCTGTGAGGACTGCCAGCACGCTGTCACCTCTCAATCCCCCCTCTAAATAGGACACCCCAACTGCTGTTGGGAATTTGGCCAATGACCGCTCTAGCTACTTCCTGCTGTATAGGGGCGATGATGGGGCCCTGCAGTTGTAGTGTCCTCCAGAGGGGAGGTCTCTAGGCCAGGGAAACTGCCAGTGGGTCAGTCCAGGGGTCCTCGGTAGAAGTTGTTAGTTGAACTGATTTGGGGGTCCATTTGTAAGACCATCTGTAGCTTGATGGCCTCGATTCTAGAGGAAACAAATTTGACAGGAAGGTTAAAAATACAGGGCCCAAAGGCGAGTAACAGCAAGATGGCTGCCACAGGACCTAGAAAGGGGAGAAGCCATGTTGCCCAACTCCAGAGGTTGGTATAAGAATTTGAAAGGCATCTGATTTCAGAAGCCTTTTCCTGTAAATACTAGGCGGCACCTCATACTATCCCCGACTGGTTAGTGTAAAAACAACACTCTTCCCCTAAGAAGGTGCAGAGTCCTCCTTTTTCAGCAGTGAGGAGGACTAGGCCTTGGCGGTTTTGGAGAGTCACTGCTGCCAAAGAGTCTATTTGGGATTATAAAGTAAGAATAGATTTCGTTATTTCTTGCAGAATGTCTGAGAAATCCTTTGAGAATGTGTGGTAGTAGGATAATGAAGTAGATAAACCGGCTATTCTGGTTCCTGTAGCAGTAGCCATTCCTAACCCTATAAGTAGGGGTATTAGTTGTATGGCTCTGTGCTGACTGACTTGAGCTTTGAGGGGTACTGATAAGGTCTAATTTCCTGGGGCAGTGTTAATGTTGGGACTTAGAAAGACTAAGGTGCAGGTGCCTGTCCAGTTAGTGAGGAGGCAGATATAGGTCGATGTTCCACATAAGAAGAATATGCCTTGTCTGGGTAGAAAGAACTTTACCCTGGCTTTTAAAGGAATGGGATACACTGTTTTTTCTTTACTACTTCCATCTCTCTTTCTCTTTGACTTCTTTGTCTCTTCCTCTCTTTCTGACTCTGACTTTCTGTGTCTGTCCCTCTTTCTCTCTGACTCCTTCTCTTTGTCTCTCTGTTTCTGTCTCTCTGTCTCTCTTTCTGACTTTCTTTCTCTCTTTCATTCTTGCTGGTCTTTCCCTACCTCTGCCAGCCGCTTATGCTGCTGTTCTCCCCTCTCCTTCCCATTTTGATGGCTTTGTCAGTGTAAGACTGCCACCTCCTTGGGTTTTTCCACTGCGTGCAATAACTCTATAATTTCCTCGTGGTATTTGATGGGGGTTCCCCCAGAGGTTGGGAACTCCCTCTCTTTCCATATTGCAGCATGGGCATGTAGGATTAGATGGGCATACTTGCTATCTGTATACACATTTATTCTTTATCCCTTTCCCAGTTCTAAGGCTCGGGTAAGTGCCACTAGTTCTGCTAACTGGGCACTGGTCCTTGGGGGAAGAGGCTTGCTTTCAAGTATGGTTACTTCACTAACTATGGCGTAACCTGCCCTTCGTATCCCAT
The DNA here is from genome assembly GCF_028858775.2 of Pan troglodytes. Taxonomy (NCBI): domain Eukaryota; kingdom Metazoa; phylum Chordata; class Mammalia; order Primates; family Hominidae; genus Pan; species Pan troglodytes. The sequence continues at coordinate 105,690,706 of NC_072412.2, read as the reverse complement.
TCTCCACAAATGAACTTCCATCGGTATATAGGTTAAGGTCAGGATTAGTTAAGGGGACTTCTCAGTCCCCTTTTCTGGGAGACTTCTAAGTCTTAGAAGGACTTAGAAGGGGACTTCTAAGTCCACTTTTCTGGGAGAAAAGTGGAAGGGTTGGAGGCCACACACGTGCGTATTTGAAGCACTGGTCCCTCAAGGCAGAGCGCCTGGTATCTAAGTAGGCATTTGTCTGATAGCCATAAACTTCCTTTTCACCTAGTATGCCATTTACTTCATGAGTAGTCCAGACAATGAGATCCTTTCCTTGTATTATTTTGATAGCCTCTGACACTAAGACGGCCACTGCGGCAACTACCCTTAAACAGTGAGGCCAGCCTTTTGCTACTACATCAATTTCCTTACTTAGGTGTGCCACTGGTTGTGGGGTTGTCCCATGAGTCTGAGTAAGGACTCCAAGAGCTATCCCGGCTCTCTCTGTGACATATAAAGAGAAGTTTTGTCCTGTGGGAAGGCTTAAACCTGGAGCTTGTACTAGGGCCTGCTTTAAGGTTTTGAAGGCTGTTTCTGCCTCTGATTCCCATTCTACTAGATGAGTATTTGCCCTCTGGGTGTCCTTGATTAGAGTATAGAGGGGCCTGGCTATCTCACTGTATCCAGGGATCCATAGTCGGCAAAAGCCGGTAATTCCAAGGAACCCCCGCAACTGTTTTAATGTCTTAGGGCAAGGATAAGCCAGTATAGGCTGTATTCGTTGCTTGATGAGGGCCCTGGTCCCTTTGGCTAAGATTAGGCCTTGATATTTAACCTGCTGTAGGCAAAGCTGGGCCTTTGACCTAGACACCTTGTACCCTTGATTAGCTAGAAAGTTCAAGAGATCTAGAGTAGCCTGCTGGCACGAGGCTTCTGTACTGGTAGCCAAAAGTAAATCATCCACATATTGAAGGACCAGAGTGCCTGGACTTGAGAAGTGGCCTAGATCTTGGGCTAGGGCCTGACCAAACAGATGAGGGCTATCCCTAAACCCTTGGGGCAAGACCATCCACGTAAGGTGGGATGTGTGGTCTGTGGGATCCTCAAAGGCAAAGAGGAACTGGGAATCAGAATGCAGGGGAATACAGAAGAAGGCATCCTTGAGGTCCAGAACCGTGAAGCATTCTGCTTCCTCTGGTATTTGAAGAGCAGGGTATAGGGGTTGGGTACAACTGGATATAGTGGAATTACTGCCTCATTAATGAGTCTAAGATCTTGCACTAGTCTCCACTGACCATTCGGTTTTTGTACTCCTAGAATTGGGGTGTTGCAGGGACTGCTGCATTTCCTCACTAAGTCTTGAGCTTTCAAATGTTTAACAATATTCTGTAATCCTTTATGAGCTTCAGGTCTTAAGGGATATTGCCTTTGATAAGGAAAAGTGGTGGGAATCTTTTAACCTGATTTGGACTGGGCAGGCATTTTTTGCCCTTCCAAATTGTCCTTCCAATGCCCAGACTTCAGGGTTGATTCCCTCCTCAAGTAGGGGACAACAAATGGGTAACTTGTTCCCCATATTCATGTAGATAATAGCTCCAGCCTTGGCTAATATATCCCTCCCTAATAAGGGTGTGGGACTTTCAGGCATAACAAGAAAGGCATGTGAAAAGAGCAAAGTCTCCCAATTACAACTGAGAAGGTGGGAGAAATACCTGGTTACAGGCTGTCCCAGGATTCCTCGGATGGTAAGGGACCTTGAGGACAGTCGTCCAGGACAGGAGATTAACACTGAGAAGGCCGCGCCAGTGTCCAGGAGGAAGTCAATTTCCTGGCCCTCAATAGTTAAACATACCCGGGGCTCAGTGAGGGTGATGACATGAGCTGGCGCTTGCCCCGGGCACCCTCAGTCCTGTTGTTGGATCATCTGGTTGGGGGCTTCTGACCCAGGGAATCTTCGTCCTCTGGGGCAGTGCACCTTCCAGTGATTGCCTCAGCATAGTGGACATAGACGAGGGGGCAGCTTGTTTCTCATTGGACAATCTTTTTTAAAGTGTCCTAGTAAACCACACTGATAACAAGCCCTACCAGGTGATTGGCCTTCTCCATTTTCTGTCCTCTTTGAACCACCAAGGTTTGTTTGTCTGAGGGCCATGACTAAGGCTGCGGCCCTTCTCTGATCTCGCTTTTCCTTTTGGGCCTGTTCCTCTTGGTCCCTATTATAGAACACCAAGGTTGCCAGGTTTAATAATGCCTCTAGATTTTGTTCAGGGCCCTGGCTTGCTTTTCGAGCTTTCTCCCGATACCTGCGGCTGATTGGGTAATAAATTTAACTTTTAGAATCAATTGACCCTCAAGTGAATTGGGTGACAGGGGAGTATATTTTTTTAAGACCTCTCGTAGCCACTTGAGGAAGGCAGAAGGATTTTCTTCCTTTCCCTGAGTTATGGTGGACATCATTGAATAATTCATGGGCTTTTTTCTAATTCTCCTTAGTCCTTCTAGAACATAGGTCAAGAGATGTTTACAACTCCAGTCCCCATGATCCAAGTCAAGGTCCCAGTAGGGATCCATACTGGGGATGGCTTGCTGACTGGTAGAAAATTTGTCCCTTTTTTCAGCTGCCATTCTATCATTTACTTGACTAAGATGCCAGGTATCTCCAAACTCTCGGGCTGCAGCTAAAGCCGCATTCTTTACATTAAAGACCAGGGTGTGATCTCACAGTAGCATGACATCTCTCCAAGCGAGGTCGAAGGTTTGCCCTAGACCTTGTAGGACATCTGTGTACCTATCAGGATCATCTGAAAACTTCCCCAGGTCGGCCTTGATCTGCTTTAAATCAGAGAGGGAGAAGGGGACATGTACCCGGGTTGGGCCAAATTCCCCTCCCCCTACAGCTTGAAGGGGACATAACCGATAGCCAGGAGGGTTTTGTGGTCCTTTGGAGATTTCTTTGCTTATTTCCTTTTGGGCGGGGGAGATTAGAGAAGGATTATCATTCATAGGAAGGGGGAGCTATAGGGAGGCTAGGATATGGAGGTAAGCTGAGAGGGCCTCCTGTGGGATGTAAATTGCAAGCTTTGCATAGTTGTGTATTCTCCCTCAATGAAAAGAAAGCTTGGACATAAGGTATTCCACTCCATTTGCCTTCCCTCTTACAGAAAAGGTCAAGCTACAGGATAGTATTGTAATTTGTACTTCCCTCAGGTGGCCATTTTTCCCCATGAGAGAGAATATTGGGGCCAAGCCATAGTGCAGAAAAAATGAGCCGCCTCTTTTTCAGGGTTTGTGGGTCAAATTGGTCCCAGTGGCTTAGGATGCGTTTCAAGGGTGAGCCTGTTGATGCCTGAGTGTTTCCCATCTGAAAGACAAAACCGCCTGCAGTTTTGGTTTGTTTTGTTTCTCCCCCTGCCCAAGAACCTGCAACAGTCCCTGGACCCTGCTGATCAGAATAGTTGCACTCACTGAAGCAGCAGCAGAAACACTAGTTTTCCTCCCAGACCACATGGAGGACCGAGGAAGGTCGGATTTAATGGTCCTTACCGACGCATTCTCGAAAACCTGCACCCTTGCCTGTCCTCCTAGACCACAAGGAGGACCGACCGAGAAAAATTGGATTTAGTGGCCCTTACCGACGCATTCTCAAAATCCTGTTAGAGTCCTAAGCATTCTCCTGTTAGTATTGGGACTTTACCCTGTCCTATAAAGATGTTATGCCCCAAAAATGAAGTGGAGGGCCATACCCTGAGGGAGGGCAGGGATCTCCAGGGTTGGAAGAGTGACACATTTTGTCCTCACTTATATGAATATGAAGGATACAATTTCTGAGGCTCCCCATATCCTAGCTTCAGGAATAGCTTTGTTAGGCCTATCAGTCTGAGGAGGGATCCTAAAATTCCAGGTAGTCCCCACTATGACGGGGCTTTGGGCAAAAATTATGTCTTTCTGATTGGTGAGCCCGGGTACCTAAAGAAGGTAACAGAGTCCTGGAGTTTATACTAGAAATCATTCTTATAGGAGAAACTAGAAAAGCACCAGAGACAGGTAGCAATTTTTAGAAGCAGGACAAGCCTTGGAGAAGAGAGGCGAGAGGAAATTTGTCTGGCAGGCATTAGGACCCGGGGGCAAGGGTCAGGATAGATGGGCGAGTCTCGCTTGGGCGACATGCCTTTGAGAGTTCTGCTCATGGCTGCAGGGTCAACTAACTTGTTGTCGGGACCTCGGAGCTGCATGGCTTTCCTCTCTGTCGACCCTCAGCTCAGCCCAGAAGTACAGGAAAAGCAGAAGCTGATTCTAGGCAAACCAACGGTCCCAACTCTGAAGAGTCGGGGGTTGTTAGAGAGCCCTTTCCCAGAAAGCCTGACACTCGTGTCTTTATTCCGGCAGCCGTGCTAGTTGCTTTTAACTGGCCAACAGGTGGCTGGTATTTAGCCCCTGAATTATAAGGAAAGATAGGACAGAATAACAAGCAAAAGGGGTCCGATGGTCTCACCGCTCAGCGATAGGCGAAGGTCTCACCGTTCGGCGATAGGCGATAGTCTCACCGCTCGGCAATTGTCTCACCACTTGGTGATAAGCGAAGGTCCCTTCGTGGTCACCAAAATGTGTCCAGAATTGGTGGGTTCTTGGTCTCACTGACTTCAAGAATGAAGCCGCGGACACTCGCAGTGAGTGTTACAGTTCTTAAAGGCAGCCTCGTGTCCGGAGTTTGTTCCTTCTGATGTTCAGATGTGTTCAGAGTTTCTTCCTTCTGGTGGGTTCGTGGTCTCGCTGGCTCAGGAGTGAAGCTGCAGACCTTCGCGGTGAGTGTTACAGCTCTTAAGTTGGCGCATCTGGAGTTGTTCGTTCCTCCCAGTGGGCTCGTGGACTCACTGGCTTCAGGAGTGAAGCTGCAGACCTTCACGATGAGTGTTACAGCTCATAAAGGCAGTGTGGACCCAAAGAGTGAGCAGTAGCAAGATTTATTGCAAAGAACGAAAGAACAAAGCTTCCACAGTGTGGAAGGGGACCCGAGCGGTTTGCCACTGCTGGCTCGGGCAGCCTGCTTTTATTCTCTTATCTGGCCCTACCCACATCCTGCTGATTGGTAGAGCCGAGTGGTCTATTTTGACAGGGCTGATTGGTGCGTTTACAATCCGTGAGCTAGACACAAAGGTTCTCCACGTCCCCACCAGATTAGCTAGATACAGAGTGTCAACACAAAGGTTCTCCAAGTCCCCACCAGAGTAGCTAGATACAGAGTGTCGATTGGTGCATTCACAAACCCTGAGCTAGACACAGGGTGCTGATTGGTGTGTTTACAAACCTTGAGCTAGATACAGAGTGCCGATTGGTGTATTTACAATCCCTGAGCTAGACATAAAGGTTCTCCACGTCCCCACCAGACTCAGGAGCCCAGCTGGCTTCACCCAGTGGATCCCGTGCCAGGGCTGCAGGTGGAGCTGCCTGCCAGTCCCGCGCCGTGCGCCCGCACTCCTCAGCCGTTGGGTGGTCGATGGGACTGGGCGCCATAGAGCAGGGGGTGGCGCTCATCAGGGAGGCTCCCCCCGCACAGGAGCCCATGGAGGAGGTGGGAGGCTCAGGCATGGCGGGCTGCAGGTCCCGAGCCCTGCCCTGCAGGAAGGCAGCTAAGGCCCGGGGAGAAATCGAGTGCAGCACCGGTGGGCCAGCACTGCTGGAGGACCCAGTACACCCTCCACAGCCACTGGCCAGGGTGCTAAGCCCCTCATTGCCCAGGGCCGGCAGGGCCAGCCGGCTGCTCCGAGTGCGGGGCCCACCAAGCCCACGCCCACCCGGAACTCCAGCTGGCCCACAAGCACTGAGCGCAGCCCCGGTTCCCGCTTGCGCCTCTCCCTCCACACCTCCCTGGAAGCTGAGGGAGCCGGCTCCCGCCTTGGCCAGCCCAGAAAGGGGCTCCCACAGTGCAGCGGTGGGCTGAAGGGCTCCTCAAGTGCTGCCAAAGTGGGAGGAGCCCAGGCAAAGGAGGTGCCAAGAGCGAGCAAGGGCTGTGAGGACTGCCAGCACGCTGTCACCTCTCATTTTTACTTTTCTCAGCATTCCACAAGTTACTTCCTCCTTCCTTTGTTCTCCTCTGCCTTTGCCTCTTTTAAAAGTTCTAAGTTGTTAGCCAATCAGGACAAATACAGAATGTGAGGTCCCATTCCAGCCAATGGAAACCGGACACAGCAGTAGGGTGGACACCTCAGGTTATGAATGTCCCTGTCTCCTTTGTTTGGTGTACTCTCATGGCAAAACTGCGGGTGAGTGTACCCTTTCTGCATAAAGTAAAAATGGCCTTGCTGAGGAAATTAAATTTATGTTCAAGTGCTATTTATTTACGGCACTGAGGAACAAGCATTTCTAACAGCTTGAACCCAGGAGGCAGAGGTTACAGTGAGCTGAGATCACGCCACTGCACCCCAGCCTGGATGAGAGTGAGACTCTGCCTCAAAAAAAAAAAAAAGAATAGTATTTATCCAGTGAATAACAACCTAGGCATATAAGTATGTGGCAAGCATTCTTTCTCAAAGAATTCAACAGTGGAGGACACCCAGGGCAGTGACTGGCAAACTTTCTCTAAAGGGACAGATTTTCAGGCTTGGAGCACCACAGACATCTGTTGCATGTTTGTCTGTTCTTTTTTTGAGACTGAGTCTCGCTCTGTCTCCCAGGCTGGAGTGCAGTGGCGCCATCTCGGCTCACTGCAAGCTCCACCTCCCGGTTTCACACCATTCTCCTGCCTCAGCCTCCGGAGTAGCTGGGACTACAGGTGTCCGCCACCACGCCTGGCTAATTTTTTGTATTTTTAGTAGAGACAGGATTCCACTGTGTTAGCCAGAATGGTCTCAATCTCCTGACCTCGTGATCCACCCGCCTCAGCCTCCCATAGTGCTGGGATTACAGGCGTGAGCCACTGCGCCCGGCCGTTTGTTTGTTCTTTAGCAACTCTTTAATCATGTAAAAAAAAAAACTGTAGTTTTGCAGGCCTTATAAAAACAGAGGACTGGCCAGATTTGGCCAAGGGTTACTCTGCTCTGGAGTAACACTACGCTAAGTGTAATCCCGGAAACAGTGCCAATCTGCCAACCCTCTGTGATAATTCTGTGATTAAATAAGAACATCTATCTTCTGAGTATTTCTTAGGGCTACAATAAGAGAAACGCTACCCTCAGTTTCTGTAGTTATTCCAGCAAGGACCCATAACCAGCACTTTGAGGTTTGATACTGGCCTGCAGAAACACTTGCATCATGCTGCCGTCAAAGATGTGTGTCATGTTTTATGGGCATCCACCATCATCTGAAAACCTTTCTCATGTTGGCAAATTTCCCATGTGATGAGTTCTTCCAACGACAGGGCCAGAAATTTGCTTTGTCTTCCTTACTTGGAGTTTCGGTGCAGGCAGATGACCTAGCTGCACTCGTAGCTGTGTCTGAAAGAGACCTTGATTCAAGAGAGCAATGTGGTGAAGCAGTTGCAACACAGAATCCATTTCCTGGTGAGGGTAGCAGTAGAGGCTTCCAGCTGTTAGGAGCACCAACGACAGAGGTTCTGGCATCAAGTACCCACTGCAGTGTCCATGCCAAGCCCTGATGACAGTGAGGTCTTTGCTATGGGCTTGGAGGAGCAGTGGGGTATTTTTTCCTGGCTGTGTAACTTACAGATTGATTCTTAGGCCCTTTGAAGATCTTGTGCATTAATGTTCTTAATTTATTTATTTTTGAGACAGGGTCTTGCTCTGTCACCCATGCTGGAGTGCAGTGGCACGATCTCAGCTCACTGCACCGTCGGCCTCCCGGACTCAAGTGATCCTCCCACCTCAGCCCCCCAAGTAACTGGGACTACAGGCATGCACCAACACGCCTGACTAATTTTTGTAATTTTTGTAGAGACAGGTTTCGCCATATTGTCCAGGCTGGTCTCCAACTCCTGGACTCAAGCAATCCACTGGCCTCAGCCTCCCAAAGTACTGGCATTACAGGCAGGAGCCACTACACCCAGCTGAGTCAATGTTCTTTAATAAATTCCATTCGTATTTAAACTAGCTAGATTCCTCTTGTTTGCTGATACAGATGCCTACAAATGAATGATATTACCTTGCTACCCTAAATTATAAATGGTAGACATTTATTATTACTAATTACCAGAGAGCTCTCTTCATTCAATAAGAATTTATTAGGCCAGGCACGGTGGCTTACACCTGTAATCCCAGCACTTGGGAGGCCGAGGTGGGTGGATCACCTGAGGTCAGGAGTTCAAGACCAGCCTGACCAACATGGTGAAACCCCGTCTCTACTAAAAATACAAAATTAGCAGGGCATGGTGGCATATGCCTGTAATCCCAGCTACTCGGGAGGGTGAAGCAGGAGAATCACTTGAACCCAGGAGGCAAAGGTTGCGGTGACCCAAGATCACGCCACTGCATTCCAGCCTGGGCAACAAAAGCGAAACTCCATCTCAAAAACAAAAAACAAAAAAACAAAAAAACACAAGACCGGGCACGGTGGCTCACGCCTGTAATCCCAGCACTTTGGGAGGCCGAGGTGGTTGGATCACGAGGTCAGGAGATTGAGACCAACCTGGCTAACACAGTGAAACCCCATCTCTACTAAAAATACAAAAAAATTAGCCGGGCATGGTAGCTGGCGGCTGTAGTCCCAGCTACTCAGGAGGCTGAGGCAGGAGAATGGCGTGAACCCGGGAGGCGTGGCTTGCAGTGAGCCGAGATCGCGCCACTGCACTCCAGCCTGGGCGACAGAGCGAGACTCCATCTCAAAAAAAAAAAAGAATTTATTGAGTTCTTTTGTTCCAGTTAGTGTAATAGAAATACAAAGGTGCGGTCCCTTTCTCAAAGAGTTTAAAATTTATCCTAAGAGTCCGAAGCAGCATCCTGAAAACAAATTTTAAGCATCTCGTTGTGCACCACTCTACGGAAGCCCACTTCTAAACAGCCTATGGAGCGCCTGCCATGCCCATAACTTTTCCTCAGTATAGCAGCCACAGGAGATTCCTTAAGCTTTAAGTAGCCATTCTTTGGGTCAAGTAACCTTCTCATCCTGGCAACAATTTATTGGCCCAAGAATTTGAACCCAACAATCATGGAAGATCTTGGGGAAATTCTTGAATATGGTTGAGTCCCCTGGCATCTCTGTGTAACATTTCTTCTCACAGAAACAATTCAGGTAGTAGTTTATGAACACTGATCTTGAGAAAATATGCCAAGATTCCCTTAACTCATATCTGCATTGAGAGAACAAGTAACATTTGTAAATACTGTTATTTAGGAAAGTTTATCCTTAATCTACACTTATTAGAAAGAGTAAGCAAGCAAAAGGATAAACTTGATTGTTTGTATCCTAAAAGATTAAAAGAGCTACAAATAGTCTATTTCGTGCTCAGATGAACAGGAGGAGTAGGCTTGGGCATGGTGGCTCACACCTGAAATCCCAGCACTTTGGAAGTCCAAGGTGGGCAGATCACCTGAGGTCAGGAGTTTGAGAGCAGCCTGGCCAACGTGGTGAAAACCCATCTCTACTAAAAATACAAAAATTAGCCAGGTGTAGTGGCACATGCCTGTAATCCCAGCTACTCAGGAGTCTGAGGCACAAGAATCACTTGAACCTGGGAGCCTGGGAGGCAGAGGTTGCAGTGAGCCTAGATCACGCCACTGTACTCCAGCCTGGGTGACAGAGTGAGACTCTTGTCTCAAAAAAAAAAAAAAAAGCCAGGCGCCGTGGCTTATGCCTGTAATCCCAGCACTTTGGGAGGCCACGGCAGGTGGATCACCTGAGGTCAGGAGTTCAAGACCAGCCTGGCCAACATGGTGAAACCCCATCTCTACTAAAATACAAAAATTAGCCAGGCATGATGTCGGGTGCCTGTAATCCCAGCTACTCAGGAGGCTGAGACAGGAGAATCGCTTGAACCCAGGAGACGGTGGTTGCAGTGAGCTGAGATCACGCCACTGCACTCCAGCCTGGGTGGCTGAGCGAGACTCAGTCTCAAAAATAAATAAATAAATAAATAAAGGAGGAGTAGACAAAATACTAATTAATGTTTATTGAATGCTTACTCTATTCCAGAAACTGACCGTTCTAAGTGACCTGAATGTATTCTTAATCCTCACAATTCTGTAAGATGGATACTATTATTATCCCCTCTTACAGATGAGCTGGTTAAACAATTTGCTGAAGGTGAACAGCTAGTAAGTGACAGGGCAGGGATGATGAACCTAGGCAGTGGGCGTTCAGAGCACATATACTCCACTATGCTAAACCACCTCTCTTCAGGTGGCTGCAATTGCAGCTTTCAGTATTTTTTCTCAAAAAAAAAAAAAAAAAAAAAAAAAAAGACTTGAGGTTAGAATGGAAAAGTGTCAGGAATTAATGGAGCTCATTGGTGCGTACACAGTTATTACATTATTCTATGTTTCTCTGTATATTTCAATCACAATATTAACACAATTTAAGTAAAAATAAAAATTATGCTGTTTAGCAGCAACAAAATAAAGTAATCAGTATGTACATGTGAGTCAGGGAAGACTTTTACAGAATAGGAGACACTTGTGCTGGATCTTAAAAAGTAGTCAAAAGATAGATAGGCCAAATGAGGTGGCTCACACCTGTAATCCCAGTACTTTGGGAGGTCGAGGTGGGAGGATCTCGTGAGCCCAAAACTTCTAGACCAGAGTTGGTAACAAAAGGAGACCCCTTGTCTCTACAAATAAAAAATAAAAAATTTAGCCAAGCATGATGGTACGCACCTGTACCAAGTACACAGCGACTTGAGAGGCTGAGATGGGAGGATCACTTGAGCACAGTAGATAGGGGCTGCAGTGAACTATGATCACACCACTGCACTCCTGCCCAGGCAACAGAGCAAGACCTTGTTTCAAAGCAAGCAAACAAACAAACAAAAACAAACATAGGTAGATGGACATTCTGGGTGAAAAGAGAATACCACATGCCACATAGCAAGGCGTGAAGCTAGCCACATGCATTCCCAAGTTACAAATGGTACCACGCGACTGGAGAAAATACTAGAGACAAGTCTTTAGGAATAGGCGAGGGCCAGGTCCTAAAGAAAGTGAATACTGTTCTAAAGAGTTTGGAGTTTTTATCTAAGAGGCCAGAGATCACACTGAGGCAAAAGGGGGGCCACATGTGGCATAAGGCTATGTTCAGTTTGTGTGTGTGGACATGTGTGTGCAAATTTGAATTAGTTAACTACATATATATCCAAAATATGGCAGCTTTCACATAAAATTTTAAGTTTTCTACTTCTCATGAGTAATCAAAAGATTTAACAATACAGGGATGCTCAACAATACAGGGATACAGTATAATAACTATTTAGATAGCATTTACACTGTATAAGGGCAGCTCACTTTGCCACGTCCCGTACTTTACTGTGATGTAGACACTTGTTTTTTTGTTTTTGTTTTTTTGTTTTGTTTTGTTTTGTTTTGTTTTTTGAGACTGAGTCTCTCTCTGTCACCCAGGCTGGAGTGCAATGGCGCGATCTCGGCTCACTGCAACCTCCGCCTCCCAGGTTCAAGTGATTCTCCTGCCTCAGCCTCTCGAGTAGCTGGGATTACAGGCACATGCCACCATGCCCAGGTAATTTTTGTATTTTTAGTACAGACAGGGTTTCACCATGTTGACCAGGCTGGTCTCGAACTCCTGACCTCAGGTGATCCACCCTCCTCGGCCTCCCAAAGTGCTGGGATTACAGGCATGAGCCACCACGCTGGCCAACACTTGTATTTTTTTATCCCTGTTCATTCTTTTTTTTTTTTTTTTTTTTTTTGAGACAGAGTTTCGCTCTTGTCACCCAGGCTGGAGTGCAGTGGCGTGATCCCAGCTCACTGCAACCTCTGCCTTCCAGGTTCAAGCGATTTTCCTGCTTCAGCCTCCCAAGTAGCTGGGATTACAATGCATGCCACCATGCCTGGCTAATTTTTGTATTTTTAGTCGAGACGGGGTTTCGCCATTTTGGCCAGGCCAGTCTTGAACTCCTGACCTCAGGAGATCCATCCGCCTCGGCCTCCCAAAGTGCTGGGATTACAGGCATGAGCCACCGCACCTGGCCCTAATTCTGTCATTTCTTCTATATTCATTAGCTAACATCCTGTAAAGAAGACATTTTCTTTTTTACTCTCCCATCTGTCTCTCTCTGTCGCGCACACACACACACACACACATGCACACACACACACACACATACCCCACTGTGGCCTCGGCTTTTTATTTGCTCAATGAGTTGCAATCATTCTTTGTATTATTCAGAATTTCCCAAATCTCAAGTAATATAGAAAGGACAAATAGAATTCTCAAACTCCAGTTAAACTTTCAGAAACGCTTGAACTTCCTTGACCCAAACTATTGCCTTTTCTCTTAATGACAGTGAAGTCAACTCCATAGGTAGCCCATTAACTCTCAAAATCCTGGCCTCAAGTGATCTTCCTCTCTTGGCCTTCCAAAGTGTTGGGATTACAAGCGTGAGCCACAGTGCCTGGCCTAGCCCATTGATTCTCAACCTATTAACTGATACTTAGTCATCTTATCTGCCTGGGAATGTTGCTCCCATTATAGACTGTCTTATTATGAGCTGATATAGCCAATATTGCCTATGACTGGGGTGATACGCTTGGTTTTGTAAAAACTGAGGTAAAATAGGCATAACAAAATTTAGCATTTTAACCATCTTTCAGTGTATGGTCCAGTGGCATTAAGTACATTCACGCTGTTGTGCCCTTATCACCACTATCCATCCCAAACTTTTTTCATCTTGCAAAACTGAAACTCTATCCATTAAACACTAACCCCTCATTTTCCTCCTTCTCCCAGCCTCTTGCAACCACCATCTACTTTCTCTCACTATGAATTTGGCTACTCTAGGTACTTCACATAAGTGGAATTGATACACTCATATCAACAACTATTTGTTTTATCAAGAAATATGAATACCTTTTCAAAAATATCCCTCAAAACAATCCCAGGCCAGGAACAGTAGCTCACACCTATAATCCCCACACTTTGGAAGACTGAAGCAGGAGAACCACTTGAGGCCAGAAGTTTGAGACCAACCTGGGCAACATAGCAAGACATGGTGTGTACAAACAATTTTTAAAAAACAAAAAATTAGTAGGGCATGGTGGCACCCACCTGTAGTCCCAGCAACTGGGGAGGCTGAGATGGGAGGATCGCTTGAGGCTGGAAGTTTGTGTGCTATGATCCTGCTACTGGATCTTGCTAGAGTGCTATGATCCTACTACTGCACTCTGCACTCCAGCCTGGGCAACATAGCAAAACTGCATCTAAAAAAACAAAAACAAAAACAAAAACAAAAACCTTTGACAATTTAAAATGTAGAGGCTTCATCTGCTGAAGGACACATCAGAAAAAGACTGCCCTTTACCTCAGTGGAAAGGACCTTGTAGGCACTAATTAACAAATAACACAGCAATTGAACTCTAGGGTATTGATCCTTGCATCCTTCTTTCTTTCTTCCTTTTTTTAAGACAGGGTCTTTGTCACCCAGGTTGGAGTGCAGCGATGCAATCATAGCTCACTGTAAACTCAAACGCCCCGGTTCAAATGATCCACCTCAGCCTCCAAGTAGCTGGGACTACAGGCATACGCCACCACACCCAGCTAATTTTTTTTTTTTTTAAGAGATGGGGTCTTGCCATGTTGCCCAGGCTGGTCTCAAACACCTGCCCTCAATCCCTCAAGATATCCTCCCACGTCAGCATCCCAAAGTGCTGAGATTACAGTCATGAGCCACTGTGCCCAGCTATATCCCTGTTTCTTGACCAAGGAGAAATTAGCCATTCTTGAATCAGGAAGACATTGCTATCAGAGACCTCAACTGGAGAATACTGAGGAATCATCCAGAAGCAGAAAACTGCAGGAAGGGGACAACTTCCACTGAAGACCATAGGAAAAAGCTAATGACTGCATGAAGACAGCCCAAGACCTGAAGACCATGGAAGATAAGGAGCTGGAGCTATGTGTTTGTCACACTTCAATCTGCATGGAGGCTTTTCATAATTTTTCTAGATATTTTCTTTCATCTTTTTTGATTTATGCTTTGCTTTGTTGACAGACAGCTTGTTACCTTGACTAGAGTACCTATAAGCAATGATTTCTTAGAGCCAGATAGAACCGGCTTATGAGAATCAATTGCTAAATTGTCAGGAATCTTGCCAGATGGTTGTGAAACCACTGGTGACTTGAAATCAGTCTACAGGAACATGCACACAATGGAAATCAGAAAACATAGTTTTATTTGTCCTTACAATGTGTGTCTGGAAAATGTTACTGCCAGTGTTCTATGTTCCAAAGTTATTTGAAGTAATCATTTCCCCTGTGTGATTAGGTTTTATATTCAGGTCTGTTCATTTGTTTCTGTTTGTGTTCAATTGTTTCTGTTTGTGTTTAATTTGATTTTTTCCCATTTGACTTAATTTTGGTTTTTGAATATGTGAGTCATTTACATGATTGAAAAGTAAAAACTGTATAAAGAAAGATACTCAAAGAGTTCTTGCTCTCACCCTGTTCCCTATTCCCATCTCACCCATTGTTCAGAAGTAGCCATTTCCATTTTCAACAATTTCTTGTTTATTTCTTTGAAAAAATAAATACATATGCATAAATATGTGTGTGCATGTAGATGTGCCCTAGTTTATTCAATCAGTCTCCTATTCATGGGTAGTTGTACTGGTTTTCAAGCCATTCCTATTGCAAATAGCATATCTGTATAGCATATCTTATTTTGCATTTGCATATCATATCTGTACATCATAGTTTGCATTTGTGGAGGTGTATCAGCTAGATTTCTAGAAGAGTCACTGAATCAAAGAGTAGATGAACATGTAATTTTGTTAAATATTGCCAGATTTCCTTCCAGGGGAGTTGTGCCATTTTGCAATCCCAACAGCAATGTGTGGAAATACCTGTTTCTCCCCAGGCTTACCAACAGCGTATGTTGTCAAGCTTTTGTACTTCTGCCTAAGAACTGTGAGGGGTCTGAGATTTTTGCCTTCCTTGCAAGGTGGATGCCTTGCCCTGGTGGGCTTGTGTCAGAGCTAAAGAACACTGAAATTAGGAAACCCCCAGTCTTATAAGGAGCTACTAAAAACCTACCTAACCTTTGACCTGGAGGAAAATGTTGTTTTTATTGTCTTGGTCAGGAGAGGAATCTACCCTGTCCTTCCAGAATGTTTGCAGCACAAAAGACATTGAGAACAGAAGCTGTCACAAGACGTATAGAAACACCATGAAGGATTGTCTCCCAACACTGCCAATCTGATAAGGGAAGAACAGTATTTGAATATACGCTGTCCAGTACCTCCTGTGAATACCAAAATCCATGAATGCTCAGGTCCTTTATGTAAAATGTGGTAATATTTGCATATAACCTATGCACATACTCCAGTATACTTTAAATAATCTCTAGATTACTTATAATACCTAATACAATATAAATGCTATGCAAATGATTGATATACTCTATTATTTAGGGAATACTGATAAGAAAAATAAGTCCGTACATATTCAATACAAACAATTTTTTTTTCAAATACAGTAATGCACCCATAAGGAAGTTTTAGTCAACAGCTGACTACATATACAATGGTGGCTATACCATATAGCCTATGTGTGTAGTAAGCTATACCATCTAGGTATGTGTAAATACACTCTATGATGTTCGCACAATGGTGAAATTGCCTAACAACACTTTTTTTTTTTTGAGATGAAGTCTTGCTCTTGCCCCCAGGCTGGAATGCAATGGTGTGATCTCAGCTCACTACCACCTTCACCTCCCGGGTTCAAGCGATTCTCCTGCCTCAGCCTCCCGAATAGCTGGGATTACAGGAGTTTGCGACCATGCCTGGCTAATTTTTTTTTGTATTTTTAGTAGAGATGGTGTTTCACCATGTTGGCCAGGCTGGTCTAGAACTCCTGACCTCAGGTGATCCGCCTGCCTTGGCCTCCCAAAGTGCTGGGATTATAGGTGTGAACCACCGCACCTGGCCGCCTAACAACACATTTTGGAGAATGTATCCCCATCATTAAGCAATACATGACTGTCATTTCTATCCATGGTTGATTGAATTTACAAATGTGGAATCCATGGATGCCAAGGGCTGACCATATTTTAATTTGCATTTCTTTTATAAGAAGTGATGCTGAGTATTTTTCCAAGTACTTCACAGACATTTGCCTTTAATCATCTGTGAACTGTCTCTTAACAGTTTGGGCCATTTTCCTACTAGGATTTTACTTCAAAAACCTTTTTTTTTTTCTTTTTTTTTGAGACTGTCTCTGTTGCCCAGGCTGGAGTGCAGTGGTGTGATCTCCATTCCCTGCAACCTCTGTCTCTGAGGTTCAAGCGATTCTCCTGCGTCAGCCTCCCAAGTAGCTGGGACTACAGGCACCCACCACCATGCCCAGATGATTTTTGTATTTTTAGTAGAGACAGGGTTTCACTGTTTTGGCCAGGCTGGTCTCAAACTCCTGACCTCAAGTGATCCACCTGCCTCGACCTTCCAAAGTCCAGGGATTACAGGCATGAGCCACCACACCCAGCTTGTTGAACAGTAAAATCTTTTATACTTAAACAGCTTTATTGAGATATATATATATATATATATACACACACGCACACACACACACACACACACATACATACAAATATATATAGATATAGATTTTTTTTTTTTGATGGAGTCTCAGTCTGTAGCCCAGGCTGGAGTGCAGTGGCGTGGTCTCAGCTCACTGCAACCTCTGCCTCCCGGGTTCAAGCAGTTCTCCTGCCTCAGCCTCCTGAGCAGTTGGGACTACAGGCACGCACCACCATGGCTGGCTAGTTTTTGTATTTTTACTAGAGACGGGTTTCACCATGTTGGTCAGGCTGGTCTTGAACTCCTGATCTCGTGATCCGCCCGCCTTGGCCTCCAAAAGTGCTGGGATTACAGGCGTGAGCCACTGTGCCCGGTTTATTGAGATATACATACCATTAAGTTCATCCGTTTAAAGTATACAATTCAATGGTTTTTAGTATATTTATGGAGCTATGCAACCATTGCTATAGTATAATTTTGGAACATTTTCAACATTCCAAAAAGAAACCCCTTACCTCTCAGTAGTCATCTCCATTCCTGCCCCTTGCCCCTACCCTATCCAGCCCTATGTGACCACCAGTCTACTCTATCTCTATAGATTTGTCTATTCTGGACATTTCATATAAATTGTATCATACAATATGTAGACTTGTGACTGACTCTTTCGCTTAGCATAATATTTTGGAGGTTCTTCCATGTATCATGCATCAATACTCTTCTCTTTTTTTTACTTATTTATCTATGATGGAAATTAGCTATTTTGTATAATTTAAACTACAAATATTTTCTCCCATTTTTTTCATCTCTTTTGATTTTGTTTATGATGTTTTTGCCAAGCAAAAGTCTATCCATGTATCAGCCGGGTGCAGTGGCTCACGCCTGTAATCCCAGCACTTTGGGAGGCCAAGGTGGGCAGATCACCTGAGGTCAGGAGTTCAAGACCAGCCTGGACAACATGACGAAATGCTGTCTCTACTAAAAATACAAAAATTAGCCAGCGCGGTGGTGGGCACCTGTAATCCCAGCTATTCAAGAGGTTGAGGCAGGTTCCTTCCTTGAACCCGGAAGGAAGAGGTTGCAGTGAGCCAAGATTGCACCACTGCACTCCAGCCTCCATCTCAAAAAAAAGTCTATGCATATATATATATATATGTATATATGTTTGTGCATATATAGATAGATACAGCTGTAGATATAAATGGATAGATTTGAATTTATCAATCTTTCTCCATGGCTTCTGGAATTTTAGTTATAATTCAGAAGGCTTTCCTTTGTCCAGATTACAAAGAAATTCATATGTTTTCTTCTTGAACCTGTTATGTTTTCATTTTTTGTGCATTGAAATAAGAGATCTGTTTGAAGTACATTCTGATGTAAATTTTTTTTTTTAGATGGAATTTCGCTATTGTCACCCCAGCTGGAGTGCAATGGTGCGAGCTAGGCTCACTGCAACCTCCACCTCCTGGCTTCAAGTGATTCTCCTGCCTCAGCCCCCCAAGTAGCTGGGATTACAGGCATGAGCCCCCGTGCCTGGTCCTAATGTAAATTAGGGACATAAACACTCCAGTTGTGCTAATGTCATTATTTAAAAGTGAATCTTTTCTGGCCTGGCATGGTGGCTCATGCCTGTAATCTCAGCACTTTGGGAAGCCAAGGCGGGCAAATCACTTGAGGTCAGGAGTTCAAGACCAGCCTGGCCAATATGGTGAAACCCATCTTTACTAAAAATAAAAAATTTGCCAGGCATGGTGGCACGCACCTGTATTCCCAGCTGCTTGGGAGGCTGAGGTGGGAGAAACACTTGAATCCAGGAGGCAGAGGTTGCAGTGAGCCGAGATTGTGCTATTGCACTCCAGCCTGGGCAACAGAGCGAGACTCCGTCTCAAAAAATTAAAAAATAAAAAAGTTAATCTTTTCCCCAATAATTTAAGATCCCACCTTTGTCATATGCTAAATTTCCCTATGTACTTCATAACTATTCCTACTGGTTTGAATGTCTAGGCAGGAACCAACACCACACTGTTTTAATTATCAAATCTTTATAATAAGTTTTAATATGTGGTAAGACCAGTCCCCTTTTATTGTTCTTTCTTTTGAAGATGTTCATAAGTATTCTTGCTTATTTATTTTTCCATATGAAGTGTAGGATCCCGTGCCAGGAAAAAAATTTGCTGGCATTTTTATTGGGATTACATTAAATTTATACATGAACCTGGAGAGACTTTATTACGTTGATTGGTTCTATTCAAAACAAGGAATGTGTTTCTATTTTTGTTCAATCCTACTTTTGTGATTTTTCAGGACTATTTCAAAATGTTTCTCGTACAGGCTTCATGTGTAATCTTTTAAACTACAGGGAGTGATCCTATCCTCTGTGAAACTAGGTCAACTGAATATCACCAGTCATAGCTACTCTTCTCTTTGAGGAGAGGTGAGGAAGGGGGCTGATCACGCCTCAGCCTCCCAAAGTACTGGGATTACAGGCGTGAGCCACCATGCCAAGCACAAACATCTACATTCTATTTGCCCTGATTCTTGTTCTCTTCACTGAGGATTTTGCATATGTTTATATTACTGGCTATGATATTATGTAGTACTCATTGAAACACTCTTTAAGAAGCTTTATTGTACAATATGGTGAAGCATAATGCAGGATGGGAAATAGCTTGGAGGGTGAATTTGGGGATACAGTATACAATAGGATTCTGGAGTTAAATTGTTTTTTGACTCAATTCAGAGACTTCTGATGGGCACCCCTCATCGCCCCAGTGAGTTGATTCTAGGAGTCAGAGGAGAAACAATGACCATCAGGCGAAGAGTCTCACAAAGTCAAACGCAGGATTTCCTTGATACCCATCAGGGCACTTTCCCATATGAGACAGCTGCGCTCAGGCTTACTCCAGGCTTTACTTTAAAACCTACTAGAATAATAGTAGGAAAAACAAGGAAGAATGGGTGAAAGGAAGCAGCCTATTTATTTCCTCAAATCCTTTCGGCTTCGCTTCACCTTAGAGAACAATGAGGCTTATTAAATAGGGCCAGCAGCAATCTTGTGTAATTGTTCAGCCATCTTCTCTGTTGACTCCTCAGCCTATTCTGCGACCCTCAAGTTACCCACAGCTTGGCTAAAATAAAATACTTCTTCTTGCAGGTTTCTCATGCTTTGAATCTTTCCTAGTACAGTTGTTCCCTCTTGAAATGTACCAGAACGTCCACACAACAGGGTACTATAATACCTGTAAAAAGGAATGCAGAAAATCTCTGCATATAACTATGCAGTGATTTCCAGGATATATTGTTCAGAGAAAAAAAAATTGTGGTAAAGAAAAATGTGTACAGTTGCTACTATTTATCTAAGAAAAAAGGAATAGAGATATATACAGAGATGCTTGTACTGAAAGTAAACAATGGAAACAGTCCACAGCCCTGGCCTCTGCTCACATACCCACAGAACCCGCAGCTCCACCGTACCGTGTGTGGCATTTGGGCCCTCTTTGGCAGCAATGATAGCCTCTCTGGTCAGCATCCGAGTGCTATGAAGATCACACACAAGGGTCCAGATGTATTTCGTCCTGAGAATGTCAATGGATACATCAGCTGCTGCTTTGGATTTCACCAGTTGGTCGTAGTTGACCAGCTGTTTGGAATCCAGCCAATTCAAGTGAGGAAATATCTTCATTTGTGGCTCTGTTGCAGTGGTGAAATTTACAACCACAAGAAGGTATAATACCATTTTGAATTTGATTACAAGGCCAGAGTGGAAGGTGACACAATCCTTCATCTTTATGACAAAGGAGGGACTGGGCAGAAAATGTGTATGTTGGGCTGAGTGTTTGCATTTATTTTATTAAATACTGTCAATAAGAAAGTATTCCTGGGCAGAAACACCTACCTAGAGAGTCATCACTGTAGAGATTAACCTCTGCATGCCCTCTATAACAGTGTGGAGAAACAGTTTTGAGATAGAAACTGTGAAGAGCAACCTCTGGATTCCTTTTGACAGTGCTATTAAGAAACGACTGATGACAGAGAGAAGGCTTGGATTCCAGCTTCGTTGCTGCCACTCTGTTGATGCAGCTGAAAGAGTCCCAAGTGTAAGACACTCTCTAGACATTTGCGATTGGCATGAAATCAGTCCCAATGTACTGGCTGCTAGAAAGGTGGAAAATCATATTGAAAGTGAACACCACTCTGAGGAAGGCATTCAGGTCCTGGATGAAATAATATTTTCCTTGGAAATTTAAGACATAACAATAGCTCACACTTCAGTAGGTAGGTATGTAATTTCCCAGTATATTTGGAAGAACACAGATATCATAGTGATCTTCTCTAGAGAACGTTCGGATGAAATTACACAGGGTTACATATATTTTTACAAGACTCCTCCTCAGGAAAAAGCCAAGGAGCAGAGTCAGGGGCTTCTGAAGGACTCTTTGTTTTATGTAGTGTGTGCAGATTGAACTGCTGCTGCCTGTGACCTTGAACTGAGAGTCTAATTCCTGGATCATCTGTTTTCTTCTTATTGCCTCTGGCACCAGAAATAAGAATTCTGAAGACTGGGATAGGAAAACATCTCCTGATAAAGATATTTGAGTATATACCTGATACCTAAAGAAATTCTCTGGCCAAAAGAAGCCTTCAGTGATGGGATAACTTAGTTAAGAATTTCTGTTTTAGGGTTTTACAGAAATATACTGAACATCAGGTTGATGACATAATGATGGCAACTGCAATACAAAAATTTTCCTTCGGTATTCTTAAAACTAAATAAGGCTATTACAGCAATCTACAAATTCAATGCAATTCCCATCAAAATATCACCATCATTCTTCATAGAACTAGGAAAAAACAACCCTAAAATTCATGTGAACCAAAAAAGAGCTCGCATAGCTAAAGCAAGACTAAGCAAAAAGAACAAATCTGGAGGCATCACATTACCTGATTTCAAACTATACTATAATGCCACAGTCACCAAAACAGCATGGTATTGGTATAAATATAGGCACATAGACCAATGGAACAGAATAGAGAACCCAGAAATAAACCCAAATACTTACAGCCAACTCACCTTCGACAAAGCAAACAAAAACACAAAGCGGAGAAGGGACACCCTATTCAACAAATGGTGCTGGGAGAATTGGCAAGCCACACATAGGAGAATGAAACTGGATTCTCATCTCTCACTTCATATAAAAATCAACTCAAGATGGATCAAGGACTTAAATGTAAGACGTGAAACTATACAAATTCTACAGGATAACATCAGAAAAACCCTTCTAGACATTGGCTTCGGCAAGGAGTTCATGACCAATAACCCAAAAGCAAATACAGTAAAAACAAAGAAAAATAGGTGGGACTTAATTAAACTAAAGAGCTTTTGCACGGCAAAAGGAACCATCTGCAAAGTAAACAGACAACCCATAGAGTGGGAGAAAATCTTCACAATCTATATATCCGACAAAGGAATAATATCCAGAATCCACACGAACTCAAACAAATTAGCAAGAAAAAGACAAACAATCCCATCAAAAAGTGGGCTAAGGACATGAATAGACAATTCTCAAAAGAGGATATACAAATGGCCAACAAACAGGAAAAAACGCTCAACATCACTAATGATCAGGGAAATGCAAATCAACACCACAATGTGATACCACCTTATTCCCACAAGAATGGCCATAATCAAAAAATCATAAAATAATAGATGTTGGCATGGATGTAGTGAAAAGGGAACACTTCTACACTGCTGGTGGGAATGTAAACTAGTACGACCACTATGGAAAACAGTGTAGAGATTCCTTAAAGAACTAAAAGTAGAATTATCATTTGATCCAGCAATCCCATTACTGAGGAAAAGAAGTCATTACATGAAAAAGATACTTGCACACACGTTTATAGCAGCACAATTCACAATTGCAAAAATGTGGAACCAGACCAAATACCCATCAATCAACAAGTGGATAAAGAAACTGTGATATGTGGCCGGGTGCAGTGGCTCACACCTGTAATGCCAACACTTTGGGAGGCCAAGGCGGGTGGATCACCTGAAGTTGGGAGTTTGAGACCAGACTGACCAATATTAAGAAACCCTATCTCTACTAAAAATACAAAAAATTAGCCAGGCATGGTGGCGCATGCCTATAATCCCAACTACTCAGGAGGCTGAGGCAGGAGAATCGCTTTAACCCAGGAGGCGGAGGCGCAGTGAGCCGAGATTACACCATTGCACTCCAGCCTGGGCAACAAGAGAGAAACTCCATCTCAAAGAAAGAAAAGAAACTGTGATATATATATCACATCATATATATATATATATATATATATATATATATATATATATATATATGATGGAATACTACTCAGCCATAAAAAGGAATGAATTAATGGCATTCACAGCAACTTGGTTGGGATTGAGGACTATGATTTTAAGTAAAGTAACTCAGGATTGGAAAACCAAACATCGTATGTTCTCACTCATAAGTGGGAGCTAAGCTATGAGGATGCAAAGGCAAAAGAATAATACAATAAACTTTGAAGACTCGGGGAAAGTTGGGAGGGGGATGAGGGATAAAAGACTACAAATTGGGTTCTGTAGATACTGCTCAAGTGATGGGTGCACCAAAATCTCACAAATCACCACTAAAGAACGTACTCATGTACCCAAACACCACCTGCTCCCCAAAAACCTATAGAAACAAAAAATTTTTTTAAAAAATAAAGCATTGATTAAAAGCAAAAATAAATAAAGAAATTAGCCCACCTAAAAAAGAAAGACATGCTCACAGTTATTTATTGCAGGATGTTTGTATCAGAAAAGTATGGAAATACACAGAAACAATACAAATGTCCTTAGTAAGGAACTGGTTGTATAATTATAAAGCCACATGTTGGCGTACTGTGCCACTGTAAGCAGAAATTAAGCCAGGGATGGTGGTATGGGCCTGTAGACCCAGCCAGGAATTGGAGACTGTGCTGTGCCATGATCGTGCCTGTGAAAAGACAATGTACTCCATCCTGTACAACACAGCCAGACCAACCCCACGTCAAAAAAGACAGAAAGAGAAAGGAAGAGAGAAAGAGAGAAAGGAAGGAAGGAGAAAGAAATGAAAAGAAAAGAGAGAAAGAGAGAGAAAGAAAGAAATTACAACGATCACCATTTATTATCATGAAGTAATCTCCATAGAAGGATGAATGAATCATGTTTTACTGTTGTTGTTTTGGCTTGATTTAATTTTATTTTTTTAACCATGAGATCCCTTTATCGAACATCTTGTTTTGGTCAGTTTTGAGTGAATTTTTATAGGAATCTTGATAGGTCCTCCAAGAAATTGCCATAAAGCCTTATTCAAGCCAGTCCAGCTTTCAGAACAAGTAGATTCCTGGAATAAGGAGTGAAGACCATATTTATAGCTTAAATTTTTATATTCCAATTCTTTTTTTTTTTTTTTTTTTTTTTGAGATGAAGTCTCACTCTTGTCCCCAGGCTGGAATGCAATGGCTCACTGCAACTTCCGCCTCCTGGATTCAAGCAATTCTCCTGCCTCAGCCTCCCGAGTAGCTGGGATTACAGGCATCTGCCACCACACTCAGATACTTTTTGTATTTTCAGTAGAGACGTGGTTTTACCATGTTGGCCAGGCTGGTCTTGAACTCCTGACCTCAGGTGATCTACCCGCCTCGGCCTCCCAAAGTGCTGGGATTACAGGCGTGAGCCACCGCACCTGTCCTTTTATATTCCAATTGTGATCGGAGAGCATTTTTGTCAGTGTTTGTATTTAGAAGTTTATCTTGAAGGATATTACAAAGGATACAGATGAAGAGACGTATAGAGCAAGGTAGGTGGGAAGGGACGTGGGGCTTCCATGCCCTCTCCAGTGTGCACCACCTTCCAGGAACTTCCCTGTGCTCAGCTATCTGGAAACTGCTGAATCATGTTTTTAATTTTCTTTATTTTGTGATGCCTTGACATCCTGAGGGCCTTGCTGGCCAGGGAGAGACTACCTCTCCCAGGGCTAGTTAATTCCTAGAGGTAGCAAATGGCTCCCCTGTAAACTCCCTCCCTTCCTTCCTCCCTTCCTTCCTTCCTCCCTTCCTTCCTTCCTCCCTCCCTCCCTTCCTCCCTCCCTCCCCCCCTTCCTCCCTCCCTCCCTCCCTTCCTCCCTCCCTCCCTTCCTCCCTTCCTCCCTTCCTCCCTTTCTTCCTCCCTTCCTTCCTTCCTCCCTCCCTTCCTTTTTCCTTCCTTTTTCTTTCCTTTATCTCTCTCTTGCTCTCTTTCTCTTTTCTCTCTCCCTCTCTCTTTATCTTTCTTTCTGACAGAGTTCACCCTTGTTGCCTAAGAGTGCAGTGGCACGACCTCGGCTCATTGCAACTTCCGCCTCCTAGATTCAAACAATTTCTCCTGCCTGAGCCTCCTAAGTAGCTGGGATTACAGGCCAGTTAATTTTGTATTTTTAGTAGAGATGGGGTTTCACTATGTTGGTCAGGCTGGGCTCAAACCCCTGACCTCAGGTGATCCATCCACCTCGGCCTCCCAAATTGCTGGGATTACCGGCTAGAGCCACCTGCCCTGCAGACTCACCTTTCTTATGCAAACCAACCAACCAAAGCACATATTTGCAACCACTTTAGCTTACTCTCAGACACCAAGTGAACATTTCCCCTGCTCTAAATCACCCCAGGGCCAGGTGCCAGACGATCAGAGGCCACCTCTATAACCCTGAGCCAACTGAAATGATTTTAAGCTATATAATCCTAAATTTGCTCAAATTTGCCTGTGTCCTGCCTCATCCCTTCCTTTCCATAGAAATGACAATAAAGGCTTTGGGCCACGCTTCTGTCCTTTGCTCCTTCTGCCTCCTGACCAATCCTGATACTTCACTCTATGGCCCTGTGTGTCATGATGTGACCCCTTCTCTTCAGGAACTGTAAGTAATAAGACTTCTTGCAGGGCACGGTGGCTCATGCCTGTAATCCCAGCACTTTGGGAGGCTGAGGTGGGGTGATCACGAGGTCAGGAGATCAAGACCATCTTAGCTAACATGGTGAAACCCTGTCTCTACTAAAAATATAAAAAATTAGCCAGGCGTGGTAGCACACGCCTGTAGTCCTAGCTACTTGGGAAGCTAAGGCAGGAGAATCTCTTGAACCCGGAAGGTGGAGGTTGCAGTGAGCCGAGATCACGCCACTGCACTCCAGCCTGGGCTGCAGAGCGAGACTCCATCTCAAAAAAAAAAAAAAAAAAAAAGGTCAGGATATCAAGACCATCCTGGCCAACATGGTGAAGCCCCGTCTCTACTAAAAACAAAAATTAGCTGGGCCTGGTGGCACGTGCCTTGGTCCCAGCTATTCGGGGGGCTGAGGCAGGAGAATCACTTGAACCCGGGAGGCACAGGTTGCAGTGAGCCGAGACTGCGCCACTGCACTCTAGGCTGGAGTTCGAGACTCTGTCTCAAAAAAAAAAGGCTTCTTTCAATGGCATTGTCCTGTCTGCATCATCACTCAGTCACCTCTATAAATTAAAATCCAGGTACAATTAAAACAAATAATAAGTCATAAAATATTTTTAAGTAGTTAATTATGGGAGAGGGAAAGAATAAGGTGAGAGTGGCTAGAATAGAAGGTAGACTTCATTGAAATAACTTGTTTCAGAGAGTTGACTTTGGAAGCAAGTACAGATTTTATATAATCATTAAGTAAAATGGAATTTTAAGGGGAAATTCCCCAAAATAAAATCAAACAAATAGTATTTAATGCATATCCAGTTGTGGCATGACCACACATAAAAACCATTCCAAATGACTTCGTAACAGAAAATTTTCACTGTACATCAATAAAGGGAAACATCCTAAAGATTAAAAATTGCAAAAAATAAAAGCTTAGGCTGATTTCAATAATCATATTATTAGCAGCAGTATTGGTATTATTATTCTGAGACTACTGTGCACATTTTGGAATGCAAATGAATAATTTTGTGAGATATCAATTCTATTATTCCTATAATCTTGAATTTAGCTTGTAAATATTTGTATTAGTCCACTATATACCTAATTATGCTGCATAACAAACCACTCTAAACATCAGTGACTCACAACCCTAAGCATTTATTTCTCATTCACATATCTGTGCCTCTGCCTTAAGCTACATTCTACAGGTTGACTGGCATTTGAACAATTTAGGCTGGGCTCAGCTGGGCTTAGCTCCAGATTGCAGGTTTGGTTCAGGTCTACAAGATGTATCTTTCATTATTCTGAAAGCAATAGGCTACTTGTGGCCTGTTCTTCTCATGGCAATGGCAGAGGTAGAAGAGGGCAAGCCCATATGCACGAGCACATTACCAACCTTTTCAGTCATATGTGCTAATACACCATTGGCCAAAGCAAGTCACATGTTCAAGCCCCAAGTCAATGGTTGTCATAAATGACATGAAAAAGTCTCATGGCAAAGCCTAATGTCAATAGGAAGGGATGGTATACTTTTTTCAGGGAGATGATGGAGACGGAGAATTATTTTCTTTTTTTTTTGAGACAGAGTTTCGCTCTTGTTCCCCAGGCTGGAGTGCAATGGCTTGATCTCAGCTCACTGCAACCTCCCGCTCCTGGGTTCAAGAGATTCTCCTGCCTCAGCCTCCCGAGTAGCTGGGATTACAGGCATGCACCACCATGCCCGGCTAATTTTTTGTATTTTTAGTAGAGACACGGTTTCTCCATGTTGGTCAGGTTGGTCTCTAACTCCCGACCTCAGGTGATCTACCTGCCTTGGCCTCCCAAAGTGCTGGGATTACAGGCATGAGCCACCTTGCCAGAATTTTCTTAAAAAACAAAACAAAAAAAACTACCATAATACCAACATGAACTTGTAATATATTTTATTAAAACAAAAAAAAATTTCTTTTCTCTGTCCACCTAAAGTGTCTAGAAACAAAAATACCTCAGTAGCTATAAGTACTCCTGGCACCTGAAGGAGTTCAGATTATGCCACTGCAAAATATGCCATGCTGGCATGTTGACTGTTTTGAGTTAAAAACACTCAACAAACAGCAGATACAAGGACATTCTGATCTCTTTTTTTTTTTTTTTTTTTTGAGATGGAGTCTCGCTCTGTCACCTAAGATGGAGTGCAGTGTCACAATCTTGGCTCACTGCAACCTCCACCTCCCAGGCTCAAGCAATTCTCCTGCCTCAGCCTCCCAAGTAGCTAGGATTACAGGTGTGCACCACAACACCCGGCTCATTTTTTGTATTTTTAATAGAGATGGGGTTTCACAATGTTGGCCAGGCTGATCTCAAACTCCTGACCTCAAGTGATCCACCTGCCTTGGCCTCCCAAAGTGCTGGGGTGCTGGGATTATAGGCGTGAGCCACCACGCCTGGCCTGATCTCCCTTCTTTTTCTTAAAAACAAGAGATGAAATTACCATGTGAGAGCTGCTCTTCCTGTAACAGGAGAAAAGAAACATTCTTATCGTCTGGGAGGTTGAGACTGAGAGAATCCTGTACAAACAGACCTTATTAAAAAAATCGTTATCTTCCTTTAGCCTCCACATACATTTTCATTTTTTTTTTTTTTTTTGAGATGGAGTCTCGTTCTGTCGCCCAGGCTGGAGTGCAGTGGCGTGATCTCGGCTCACTGCAAGCTCCACCTCCAGGGTTCACGCCATTCTCCTGCCTCAGCCTCCCAAGTAGCTGGGACTACAGGTGCCTGCCACCACACCTGGCTAATTTTTTGTATTTTTAGTAGAGACGGGGTTTCACTGTGTTAGCCAGGATGGTCTCGATCTCCTGACCTTGTGATCCGCCAGCCTTGGCCTCCCAAAGTTCTGGGATTACAGGTGTGAGCCACCGCTCCCGGCCTCTTTTTTTTTTTTTGAGACAGAGTTTTGCTCTTGTTGCCCAGGCTGGCATGCAATGGTGTGATCTCAGCCCACTGCAACCTCTGCCTCCTGGGTTCAAGTGATTCTCTTGCCTCAGCCTCCTGAGTAGCTGAGAGTACAGGCACCTGTCATCACGCCCGGCTAACTTTTTGTATTTTTAGTAGAGACGGGGTTTCATCATGTTGGCTAGTCTGGTGTTGGGACTCCTGACCTTAGTTGATCCGCCTGTCTCGGCCTCCCAAAGGGCTGGGATTACAGGCGTGAGCCACTGCGCCCGGTCTAATTTTTGTATTATTAGTAGAGATGGGGTTTCACCATGTTGGTCAGGCTGGTCTTGAACTCCTGACCTCGTGATCTGCCCGCCTCTGCCTCCCAAAGTGCTGGGATTTCAGGCATGAGCCACCACACCAGGCTCAAAATTCTGTCTTTTTACTGGAAGAAAACGATCCCTCCCTTACCCACATCCTTACTTTGTATCCTGGCTTATAACAGGCCATCAATTTTTTTTTTTTTTTTTTTGAGATGGGGTCTCGCTCTGTCATCCAGGCTAGAGTGCAGTGGCATAATCTTGACTCACTGCAACCTCCATTTCCGGGGTTCAAGCGACTTTCCTGCCTCAGCCTCCCGAGTAGCTGGGATTACAGGCACCTGCTGCCACGACACCAGGCTAATTTTTGTATTTTTAGTAAAGACAGTGTTTCACCATGTTGGCCAGGCTGGTCTCGAACTCCTGACCTCAAGTGATCCGCCCGCCTCAGCCTCCCAAAGTGCTGGGATTACAGGCGTGAGGCACTGCGCCCAGCCTGAGCCACCATGCCTGGCCAGGCCATCCATTTTTGTAGCACTTTTTTTTTTGAGATGGATTCTCACTCTGTTTCCCAGGCTAAAGTGCACTGGCACAACCTCAGCTCACTGCAACCTCGGCCTCCTGTGCTCAAGCAATCCTTCTGACTCACAGAGGCGCGCGCCACAACACCTGGCTAATTTTTATATTTTTAGTAGAGACAGGGTTTCGCCATGTTGGCCAGGCTGATCTTGAACTCCTGACCTCAAGTGATCCACCCACTTTGGCCTCCCACAGTGCTGGGATTACAGGTGTGAGCCACCAGGCCACTCCACACCCAGCCTTGTAGCACACTTTAAAACAATTATATGGGCATGGTGGTGCATGCCTGTTGTTGGGGGGTAGGGCTGAGGCAGGAGAATCGCTGAACCCAGGTGGCAGAGGTTGCTGTGAGCTGGGACCGCGCCATTGCACTCCAGCCTGGGCAACTTGAAACTCCATCTCAAAAACAAAAAACAAAAATACAATTATATAATCTGGTCCTAACTTTCTAGGGCCGCCTGGATCTGCCTATACAGGAGGAAAAATAAAGCCACCAACTTTTACACAGCCCTGCTAATCATGGAAGTGTGTCCAGGCTTCAAATAACTTGAGTTTTAATTTCTTAAATTAAAATTGGGAAAGATATTTAATATTTAATACTAAGCTTTAAAACAAAACCTGCTAGCATTGTTATGTATCCTGATGCAAAGACTATGATGTTAATAAAAGATAGTACAGAAGACAAAAAATAAAATAGAATAAAAATAAAGGCTTTCTCTTCCAGAGTTATATACTGAAATGTTTATAGATACCATTATTTCATGGCTGGGGTTTGCTTCATAATAATCTGGAGTTGAGGACAGTGGGTGGCAGCTAACTGGACCAAGATTGACCATGAGTTGACAATTGTTGATGCTGGATGATAGGAAATGAAAGTTCACTATTCTGTTCTGTATGCTTTTGTGTATGTTTGAAGTTTTTCATGGAATACGAATGAACTATACACAACAGGGAATGAATCTCACAAATATTAAGCCAAACAAAAGAAGCTGGACCAAAAAAGCAAGCATACAGTATGATTCCATTTATATAAAGTTTAAAACAGGCAAAACAAATCCATGATGTTAGAAATCAGAATAATGGTGGCTGGGTGTGGTGGCTCATGCCTGTAATCCCAGCACTTTGGGAGGCCAAGGTGGGTGGATCACCTGGGGTCAGCAGTTCGAGACCATCCTGGCCAACATGGTTAAACCCTATCTTGACTAAAGATACAAAAATTAGCTGCACGTGGTGGCAGGTGCCTGTAATCCCAGCTACTTGGGAGGCTGAAGCAGGAGGATCGCTTGAACCCAGGAGGTGGAGGTTGCAGTGAGCCGAAATCGTGCCATCGCACTCCAGCCTGGGCAACAAGGGTGAAACTCCTTTTCAAAAAAAAAAAAAAGAAATCAGAATAATGGTTACCCTTGGGAAATAACAACTGAGAGGAGTCAAGGGGTTTCTGCTGCATGGGAAATACTCTTTATGGTCTAGGTATTGGTTATATAAGTATCTTTACTTTGTAAAAATTCATCAAACTGTATACTTATGATTTAAGTCCTTTTTTGTATAAAACCTGTACTTTAAAGATGTTTTGATTTGCAAAATAAAAAGTAAAAGTAAATAAACAGTAAAAACGGTTGCATATCCTATGATAGCTATTCCTACACCAAATGTAAGCGGATATTTTAGGAAGACAGCTCTACTAATAATACTATGCTCAACTCTGTTAATAGAAACAAGGAAACAAATACCTAAAACCCAGAAAGCAAACTCAGTCAGTACCTAATTCTCCTTTTTTTTTTTTTTTTTGAGACAGGGTCTCACTGTGTCGCCCAGGCTGGAGTGCAGTAGCATAATTTCGGCTCACTGCAACCTCCACCTCCTGGGTTCTAACAATCCTCCTGCCTCAGCCTCCCTAGTAGCTGGAACTACAGGCGCGTGCCACCAAACCCGGCTAATTTTTGTGTATTTGTAGAGATGAAGTCTCACTTTGTTGCCCAGGCTGGTCTCAAACTCCTGGGCTCCAGCGATCCACCTGCCTCAGCCTCCTAAATTGCTAGGATTATGGGCATGAGCCACTGTGCCTGGTCTACCTCAGCCTTTTGTGTGTGTTTTTGTTTGTTTTGTTTTGTTTTGTTTTGTTTTGTTTTGTTGAGACGGAGTTTTGCTCTTGTTGCCCAGGCTGGAGTGCCATGGCGCGATCTCGACTCACTGCAACCTCCGCCTCCCAGGTTCAAGCAATTATCCTGCCTCAGCCTCCTGAGTAGCTGGGATTACAGGCATGCGCCACCATGCCTGGCTAATTTTTTTTGTATTTTTAATAGAGACGGGGTTTCTCCATGTTGGTCAGGATGGTCTCGATCTCCTGACCTCGTGATCCACCTGCCTCGGCCTCCCAAAGTGCTAGGATTACAGGCGTGAGCCACTGCGCCCGGCCCTACCTCTTTTGAATGGATCAATATTTCACCAAAGTATCTGACAGGTAGTAAAACGGATTGATATATACCCATATATACACACAGAGAGGCTAATAAACATTGAAATGCCCCAAGCAATAGTAAGTCCACAAGGCTACTCTTGTATGTAAGTAACAATATGGCAGTTTGACTTACTATATTTGACTAAATTCTTAGGTTGACTAAATAATACATACATACACATATCATACAACATATGTAATTTTGTTTTTCAAGGCATCAAGGAGCAATCTCAGCTTCAAATCTCTCATTTGAAATCACTTCAAATCTCTGATTTGAAATCACTTCAAATCTCTGATAAACACACTCTGCTTTGCCCTGTTGTAAAAGAAACTATAAACCAAAAAGAAAATCCTAACCTTCCCCAACCTACTGAATGGAGCTCCTATGGGCCAATGGGACCCCAGAGAAACCTGAAAAACTGAATTTCTGGCCATGATGGGAAGGGGGGTCCAAAACACCTCGTTATCCCCTCTCCCTTTTGGAGGTGAGGTACAACTGACCAGCATTAACATTGAAACAGAGATCATAAGACAGAACAGACTCTTTGTGGCAATAAGATACCAAATTTCAACCTGACTCTGGTATAGCATCACATGACAGATAGCAGATCCTGAAGAAAATAAAAATATTTTACCTCAAAATAGATTTATTTGACATATTTTGAAATGGCCCTGCAAAGTCATCTTTCATGGGGGAAATTTGCATCTGTAGAGAATCTCCGTTAATGTAGCCAGGGCTTTCCCAGATCTAGGAGAGATTAGAGTCTGACACCTTTTAAGGTGTGAAAAGAAACATTTACCATTTATTCTCGCCAAAGGAAGAGCCTGGAGGCTTCATCTAAATAAAAACATTGGCTTCCACAAGCCGCTTTATCTTAACTCAAGCATTTCTTTCTACTGACTTCAAGCCTTTAGACAAAGCTTAATTCTTTCTACCAACCGCCAGTTAGATAATCTTTGAATCCACCTGTGACTTCTAAGGTCCCCTGAACCCTTTCTTCCAACCCCCATCATCCCCAACCCCCCACTTTGAGATGTCCTGCCATTATGGGCCAAATTAATGTATACCCTTACATATATTGATTTATGTCTTTGCCTGTAACTTCTTTCTCCCTAAAATGTATAAAACTAAATTGTAACCCAACCACTTTGGGTGCACTTTCTCAGTGGTGCAGGATTTTTTGCTCCTTAGCTCGGCTAATCCAGGATCTTGTCTTATGATCAGGGAGAATTAGGTACACAGACACATGGAAGGGTGAGGAGGGTGGAATTTATTAAACGAAAGGAAAACTCTCAGCAAAGAGCGGGGGTCTTGCAAGCAGGTTTCCACCTCACAAATTGAATACCATGACTACCACACAGGAGCTGAAGAGGCCAGGCTCCTCCCCTGCAGAAGGTGTGAATTCCTGGTGGCTCCACCCCATTCCCCCAGTGCATGTGGGCCTCCAGTAGGCTGCGGGCATGCCCAAACAAGCGCCCTGTGCAGGTTCCCTTATTTACAGGAAACATATGGTGTAAACACTTGCGGGGGCGGGGGGGGGGGGGGGCAGGCACAGTGGTTCACACCTGTAATCCCAGCATTTTGGGAGGCTGAGGTGGGCGGATCACTTGAGGCCAGGAGTTTGAGACCACCCTGGGCAACATGGTGAAAACTCATCTCTATCAAAAAATACAAAAATTAGCCGGTTGCGGCGCATGTGCCTGTTGTCTCAGCTACTGGGGAGGCTGAGGCAGGAGGATTGCTTGAACCTGGTAGGCGGAGGTTGCAGTGAGCCGACATCATGCACTGCACTCCAGCCTGGGTGATAGAGACCCTATCTCAAAAAAACAAAACAAAACAAACAAAAAAACACTTGTGGGGCATGTCAGAGATTCTCTGGGTCCCTTCCTTATCTGCCCAGGCCTTTGGCTGCCTCCTGCCTCTATCAACAGGACTTCTGGAGACCATTCCCCAGGCCATGGTCATTTGTATTGGCTCAGAATAATCCTCTTTGAATATTTTACAGAATTTGCGTTTTTTTTCGGTAACGATATACATACTCTGTCACCAATACAATATAAAAGCTGGATAAGACACACCAATCTGAACCACTTTCTAACGGGATGCAATCCTCTATTTAATATAAAAACAAAATCCATTGTGTGACCTTCCTTGACTCTACCTCAAATTCACTACCTTGTCTGCATCACACATCTGGTAAAGAGTGAAATTATAACTTTTTTTTTTTGAGATGGAGTTTCACTGTTCTTGCCCAGGCTGGAGTGCAATGGTGCGATCCTGGCTCACTGCAACCTCCACTTTCCAGGTTCAAGTGAATCTCCTGCCTTAGCCTCCCAAGTAGCTGGGATTAGAGGCACATGCCACCACGCCCAGCTAATTTTTGTCTTTTTAGTAGAGATGGGGTTTCGCCACGTTGGCCAGGCTGGTCTCGAATTCCTGACCTCAGGTGATCT
Organism: Pan troglodytes; assembly: GCF_028858775.2. Classification (NCBI taxonomy): domain Eukaryota; kingdom Metazoa; phylum Chordata; class Mammalia; order Primates; family Hominidae; genus Pan; species Pan troglodytes. The sequence continues at coordinate 105,656,445 of NC_072412.2, read as the reverse complement.
GCCCACCTCCCAAAGTGCTGGGATTACAGGTGTGAGCCACCGTGCCTGGCTGGAATTAGAACCATTAACCATTATAATTACAGGTCTCAGTGATAAAGCTTTAGAAAGGCAGTGATGTTAAGACACTTTCCACTCATCCCTCAGGCCCACACTTTACTCTTCTAATATTTCAACTGGTGTTCCCCTTAGAATAAGCAAATAAATAGATATTTTCCCTTCTAACTCAGGTTCCCTTAAGAGATTAAAAGAAGTTTATTATCCATGATAATTTTAGATATTATAAGAGTTCAGGGTCAAAGGAAATATTATATCTCCCTCAACTGCTTATTAATACTTACGAGATACTGAAGTAGTTTGGATATTCATCCCCACCCGAATCTCATGTTGAATTGTAATCCCCAATGCTGGAGGTGGGGCCTGGTGGGAGGTGTTTGGATCATGGGAGAGGATTCCTCGTGGCTTGGTGCTGTCTTTGTGATAGTGAGTGAGTTATTGTGATCTGGTCATTTAAAAGTGTGTGGCACCTCCCTGCCTCCCCTTGCTTCTGCTCTGGTCATGTGACATGTCTGCTCCCACTTCACCTTCCTCCATGAGTGAAAGTTTCCTGAGACCTCCCCAGAAGCCAAGCAAAGGCTGGAACCATGCTTCCTGTACAGCCTGCAGACCATGAGCCAATTAAACCCCTTTTCTTTATAAATTACCCAGTCCCAGTATTTCTTCATAGCAATGCAAGAATGACCTAACACAAGTATCTTTCATTCTACTATTAGAAATAAAGAGAAACGGGGGTCTTCTGTTTCTGACCATGATCAAATAGCTTGGATTGGACTAACCTCCCACAGAACAATTGTAAAGACTACCCAACAGGCCGGGCATGGTGGCTCATGCCTGTAATCCCGGCACCTTGGGAGGCCGAGGTGGGCGGATCAACTGCGGTCAGGAGTTTGAGACCAGCTTGGTCAACATGGCGAAACCCTGTCTCTACTAAAAAAATACAAAAATTAGTCAGGCGTGGTGGTGTGTGCCTACAATCCCAGCTACTCTACTCAGGAGGCTGAGGCAGGAGAACAGCTATAACCCAGGAGGTAGAGGTTGCAGTGAGCCAAGATCATGCCACTGTACTCCAGCCTGGGCAACAGAGTGAGACTCTGTCTCAAAAAAAAAAAAAAAAAAAAAGAACTACACATCATACTTAAATTGATTGTGTGGCCAAACTGTTGGTGCCCCACTTAGATCTCCTTAGGTCCCTTTTCCCAGTCCCATGTACTCACTTGTCAGCAACTATAGCAAATACTTTGTTGCTAATAATTTACACTTGCAATCTTTAGAGTATGCATTCTCAACAGGGGCAATAATTGATTCTTGGGGAGCAAAAAGTGTATAAAGGTTTTTTTTTTTTTTTTTTTTTTTGAGACTGAGTTCTGCTGTGTCGCCCAGACAGGAACACAGTGGCACGATCTTGGTTCACTGCAACCTCTGTTTCCCGGGTTTAAGCGATTCTCCTGCCTCAGCCTGTGGAGTAGCTGGGATTACAGGCGTGCAACACTAGGCCCAGTTAATTTTTTGTATTTTTAGTAGAGACGGGGTTTTACCATGTTGGCCAGGCTAGTCTCAAACTCCTGACCTCAGGTGATCCACCCGCTTCAGCCTCCCAAAGTGTTGGGATTATAGGCATGAGCCACTGCACCTGGCCTAAGTTTTTTTATGTATAAAAAGCATTTACTCTTTTTATGTATAAACCACAAATAAAAATATAATACATAAACAGATACACAGTAGGCCGGGCAGGGTGGCTCATGCCTGTAATCCCAACACTTTGGGAGACTGAGGCAGGAGGATCACCTGAGGTCGGGAGTTCGAGACCAGCCTGACCAACATGGAGAAACCCCATCTCTAATAAAAAATACAAAATTAGCTGGCTGTGGTGGCACATGCCTGTAATCCCAGCTACTCAGGAGGCTGAAGCAGGAGAATCGCTTAAACCCGGGAGGCGGAGGTTGTGGTGAGCCAAGATCACACCATTGCACTCCAGCCTGGACAGCAACAGCAAAACTCTGTCTCAAAACAAAAAACAAAACCAAAAAAACGGATACACAGTATATTTGTGGTAATCAAATTACATGGGGGGGTGAACGGAAAAAAAAAATGCCAGGCTGCACATGGTGGCTCATGCCTGTAATACCAGCACTCTGGGAGGCCAAGGTGGGAGGACTGCTTGAGTCTAGGAGTTTGAGACCAGCCTTGGCAACATGGCAAAACCCTGTCTCTACAAAAAATACAAAAATTAGCTGGGCACAGTGGGTATCACCTATAGTCCCAGCCACTTAGGAGACACACGGGAGGGTCATTTGAGCCCAGGGGGCAGAGGTTGCAGTGAGCCAAGATCAAGCCATTGCACTCCAGCCTAAGTGACAGAGCAAAATCCTATCTCAAAAAAAAAAAAAAAAAAAAAAAAAAAATAGTTTTGGCAAGAATATGAAGAAATTGGAACCCTCATGCATTGTTGGTAGGAGTATAAAATGGTGCAGCCACTGTAAGAAAACAGCTTAGAAGTTCCTCAAAAAGGTAAATAGAATATAATTACCGTATCATCCAGAAATTCCACATCTAGGACAAAATGGTAAATTTAATGTTATATATATTTTGCCACAATTTAAAAAAGCAAATTTCTTTTTCTTTTTTTTGAGACAGAATCTCACTCTGTCACCCAGGCTGGAGTGCAGTGGGCACGATCTCTGCTTACTGTGACCTCCGTCTCTCAGGTTCAAGTGATTCTCCTGCCTCAGCCTCCCGAGTAGCTGGGATTACAGGCATGCACCACCATGCATGGCTAATTTTCGTATCTTTTAGTAGAGACAGGGTTTCACCATGCTGGCCAGACTGGTCTCAAACTCTTCACCTCAGGTGGTCCACCCACCTCCACCTCCCAAAGTGCTGGGATTACAGGTGTGAGCCACTGCACCCAGCCAAAAAAAAAAAAGCAAAGTTCTAAACAGTATTCTACCTCTTGTGTTAGAAACAGATACATAAGACTACAGGCCGGGCCTGGTGGCTCACGCCTGTAATTCCAGGACTTTGGGAGGCCAAGGCGGGTAGATCACCTGAGGTCAGGAGTTCAAGACCAGCCTGGCTAACATGGTGAAACCCTGTCTCTACTAAAAATACAAAATTAGCCAAGCGTAGTGGCATATGCCTGTAATCCCAGCTTTTTGTGAGGCTGAGGCAGGAGAATCATTTGAACCCGGAAGGCAGAGGTTGCAGTATGCCAAGATCACACCACTGCACTCCAGCCTGGGCAACAAGAGTGAAACTCTGTCTAAAAAAAAAAAACAAAAAAACTATATATTCATATTTCCTTGTATTTGCCTAAAGAAATATTAGAAAAACAAACAATAAACATGTAAGGTTTACCTGTAAGAGGAGAAGTACAATTGGGTGGATGGATACAGATGTGAGGAGATTTCTCATAATGCATACTTTTCATATCATTTTTATTTTGGGTCATGTAATGCACTATGAATAAATTCTTCAAACAAGTAAATAAATACAATTTATCCAGATATGTTTTTACTCTGCCCCTCAATGAATACTCAAGGAGTGACATGACTTTTCAGATCATTCTTACGTGATTAAAAGTCTCGTAGTTAGTTTGATTCACAAACGTAGTCTGAATTTCATTTTAAATAAAAATGTTTGATCCCATAAAATAATGCGCTGCAAAGTTAATTGAAGGTAGATCTTGTCCTCTCCCACGGATGGGGTCTGCAGTGGGGTAAGCCCGTTAGTGCCAGAAAGGAACACGGTCCTTTCTCCCCTCAAGCTGCTACCCTGCCTACTGTGATTTTACTAACCTCTCTTTCTGACCTGGCCTTCTCCACACAGAGGAGGACAGCAATGTTCTTATTCTACCCATAAGGTCATGAGATGGTTTCATGCTTTCTGGGCTTGCAGAAATTGAAAGCTGACTCTTTGTCTTTTGGAGTCCTTTATAGCAGAGGTCCCCAACCCCCGGGTGGCAGACTGCTGTCTGTCAGTGGCCCGTTAGGAACCAGGCCACACAGCAGGAGGTGAGCAGAAGGCAGGAGAGCATTACCTCCTGAGCTTCACCTTCTGTCAGATCAGCAGCAGCATTAGATTCTCATAGGAGCGCAAACACTATTGTGACCTACGCATATGAGTGATCTAGGTTGTGTGCTACCTATGAGAATCTAATGCCTGACGATCTGAGGTGGAACAGTTTCATCCTGAAATCATCCCCCCACCCCTCACCCACCCCATCCATGGAAAAATCGTCTCCAAAAAGGTTGGGGACCGCTGCTTTATAGGTTCTTAGGAGATGTCTCCCACAAATCATCGTCAGACTCTCACCTGCAGTTCCCTTGAACAGAAAAAAATGCACTCTATTTCAAGGACCTTATTCATTCCTAACCACTAGGAATTCAGTGAGTTTCTGCCAGCTTCTCCCCTGCTAGGCCTGTTCACCCTTTCAGTGGCCTTTGAGTCAGATTATGAAATGGCCCAAAACAGGCTGTCTTTTCATGGGACAGATGTTGCACTCCAGCCTAGGTGACATTTTTATTTAAAATGAAATTGAGACTATGTTTGTGATTCAAACCAACTATGGGACTTTTAATTAAGTAAGAATTCCCATGACATCTGGTTCATGGGAAACACTTAAGCACTCGTTGCCTAACAAACTCTGGAATAACAGGCTAATTCCAATCTACTAGTAACTCTCCTCTGTTCCACCTCCAAGCTGCAAGGCAGCCCTTCTCTCTCTTTTTTTTAAGACAGAGTCTTGCTCTGTCGCCCAGGCTGGAGTGACCTCAGCTCACTGCAACCTCTGCCTCCTGGGTTCAAGTCATTATCCTGCCTCAGCCTCCCGAGTAGCTGGGATTACAAGCAGCCGCTACCACACCTGGCTAACTTTTGTATTTTTAGTAGAGACGAGGTTTCACCATGTTGGCCAGGCTGGTCTCGAACTCCTGACCTCATGATCCACCCACCTTGGCCTCCCAAAGTGCTGGGATTACAGCCCTTCTCTTAATGTCAAGATTTCCTCCATCCTGGCTAACATGGTGAAACCCCGTCTCTACTAAAAAAATACAAAAAATTAGCCAGGCATGGTGGCGGGCGCCTGTAGTCCCAGCTACTCGGAGGCTGAGGCAGGAGAACGGCATGAACCCGGGAGGCGGAGCTTGCAGTGAGCCGAGATCACAACACTGCACTCCAGCGGCCGGGCGCGGTGGCTCACGCTTGTAATCCCAGCACTTTGGGAAGCTGAGGTGGGCGGATCACGAGGTCAGGAGATCGAGACCATCCTGGCTAACACGGTGAAACCCTGTCTCTACTAAAAATACAAAAAAAATTAGCCAGGCGTGGTGGCGGGCGCCTGTAGTCCCAGCTACTCAGGCTGAGGCAGGAGAATGGCATAAACCCAGGAGGCGGAGGTTGCAGTGAGCCGAGATCGCGCCACTGCACTCCAGCCTGGGCGACAGAGCGAGACTCTGCCTCAAAAAAAAAAAAAAAAAATGTCCCGAGGAGGAATCAGACATTAGTGAACTGTGACCTGATAAATAAATTAAGAGAACACATATTAAGCTTTCCAATTGGTCTCATTGAAGCCTTTCTCTTTTAACTTCAGATGAGTGGGAAATAAAGTGTCTACTTCTCTACATTAGAGGAGAGTAGGCTTCAAAGCCCATCAGCAGCTCTTGCCAAAGAAAGCCTTGTAAAAAATTCCTCTCTCTTAAGAGTGAAGAAGCTGCACAACACCTTAGTCAGATTATCAAAATGAATATCAATGATGAGAAATAGACATATTGGTGCACCTAAAAATGTGATACTCTGAGAATATATCATTTATGTAGCATTTTAATTAAGAACACATAACCTGAATATTATCATGAGAAAACTAAAAACGAGAATCATTCTTGTTAAAAAAGAATCAGATATCATTGTCATAAAGGACAAAGAAAAGCTCAGGAATTGTTCCAGACAAGAGACTAAAGAAACATAACAACTAGGCCAAGCACAGTGGCTCAGGCCTATAATCCCAGCAATTTGGGAGGCCGAGGTGGGCGGATCACCTGAGGTCAGGAGTTGGATACCAGCCTGACCAACATGGAGAAACCCCGCCTCTACTAAAAATACAAAATTAGCCGGTCATGGTAGCACATGCCTGTAATCCCAGCTACTTGGGAGGCTGAGGCAGGAGAATAGCTTGAACCCAGGAGGCGGAGGTTGCCATGAGCTGAGATCGCGCCATTGCACTCCAGCCTGAGCAACAAGAGCGAAACTCCGTCCCAAAAAAAAAAAAAAAAGAAAAGAGAAACATAACAACTAAATGTGATATGGATACTGCAACCTCTAGTGGAGGACAAAACAAATGCTATAAAGAACATTATTTAGGCAGTTGACAAATTGGAATGTGGATGGTAGATTATTTTTAAAAGTATCGTTTCAATGGGAAATTTCCTGACATTGATAACTGTACTGTGACTTTCTAACAGAATGTCCTTTTTCTTAGGAAATATACAAGGAAGTATCTGGAGGCAAAGGGGCATGATGTATGTAGTTTATTCTTCAATAGTTTAGAAATATATATATATATGTTGACAGAGAAAGAATAAATCCCTAACAATAAGCAAATGAAATAAAATGTTAACAGTAAGTAAATCTGGATAAAAGGTAAATAGGTAAGGCTGGGTGTGGTGGCTCATGCCTGTAATCCCAGCACTTTGGGAGGCCAAGGCGAGCGGATCACGAGGTCAGGAAATTGAGACCATCTTGGCTAACACGGTGAAACCCCATCTCTACTAAAAATACAAAAAATTAGCAGGGTGTGGTGGCCAGTGCCTGTAGTCCCAGCTACTCCGGAGGCTGAGGCAGGAGAATGGTGTGAACCCAGGAGGTGGAGCTTGCAGTGAGCCGAGATCATGCCACTGTACTCCAGCCTGGGCCACAGAGCGAGACTCCATCTCAAAAAACAAAAAACAAAAAAAGGTAAATAGGTATTTCTGATATCATTCTTACAACTTTTCTGTAAGTTTGAAATCATTTCCAAATAAAAATGTTTTTATTTTAAAAAAAGTCTACTCTCTCTCTCTTTTTCAAGAATATGATTCATATGTATCCCTGATAAAGGTAAAGGGACCAAGAGTCATACAATAATAATGTCTTCTATTTAACCATTTCAATGTGAAAAAAATTATACACAAATAAAAAAGTGTATATTATGAACACACAGCTTAGAAAATAACAAACACCTGTGTACCGAGGATGTAGCTTATAGAGAGAACATTATCAATACTTTGACACCCTTCCCCCACATCATGCTTTTTCCCAGTCATCATTCCACCCGAGGTAATTACGATCCTGAATTTTATAATAATTGTTCAATCATTTTCTTCAGGGATTTATGACATATATATGTTGAGCTTAACAATGTATAATTTAAATGTGCCTGTTTTACATTTGATACAAACAGAATATTATTTACTCTTCTGTGACTTACTTTTTTCATTCAATATTACATTTTTTAGATCATTCTAACTAATGAGAACAGCTAAGGCACATTTATTTTCATTGCTAAAAAACAGATCAATGTATGACTATACTGTTATTTATTTATTTATTTATATTATTTATTTTTTTGAGACGGAGTTTCACTCTTGTGGCCAGGCTGGAGTGCGATGGCGTGATCTCAGCTCATGGCAACCTCCGCCTCCTGGGTTCAAGCGATTCTTCTGCCTCAGTCTCCCAAGTAGCTGGGATTACAGTCATGTGCCACCACACCCAGCTAGTTTTATATTTTTAGTAGAGACGGGGTTTCTCCATGTTGGTGAGGCTGGTCTCGAACTCCCAACCTCAGGTGATCCGCCTGCCTCGGCCTCCCAAAGTGCTGGGATTACAGGCATGAGCCACCACGCCCCGTCTGATTATACTGTAATTTATTTATCTAGCTTACTATTGATGAACATTTGTGTTGCTTCTGTGTTTTTGTCCTTATTAAACAATGATAGTATTAACATTCTTGCACTTGTCTCTTGAGGAGAATGAGCCTTCTCTAGGTTATGGAAGTTTCTTCATATTCCTAGCTTATTTAGATTGGGCTTTTTTTTTTGTACTTATTAAGATGATCATATGGTTTTCAATACTTTATCCTCTTAATCTAGTAAATGGCATATATTATTAATAATGACAATAGAATTGATTTTTGAACATTACACTTCACCTTACATTCGTGGGTTGAGTCCAATTTGGTAATGATGTATTTATCATTCTTATTAATCACTAGATTCAATTTGCTTAGATTTTACTTAGGATTTATGAGTGAGATGACCCTATACATTTATTTTACTATCTTTGTTAGCTTTTGGTGTTGCTCTAAATGAGTCTCTTTCATAAAGAATGAGAATTTCAAAGATAGAGAAAAGTTGCTGACAGTGACAATACAAAGGACCCTAGATATTAGAATAATTATTCTGTCTTCTGATTCTCCTTTCCTAATTCTCTCATCCCATTTATAGAGAATAATATTTTTAAATGATATATACTATGCCACATCTCTTTTTTCAATTTTTTATATTTTATAGAAGTTGAGCCAATACAGGAAATAATGTAAATGATGATAAATAGAATTAAATTATTGAGTTATAATTCCTAAAATTATACTTTGGGCCGGGTGTGGTGGTGGGTGCCTGTAATCCCAGCTACTTAGAAGGCTCAGGCACAAGAATCACTTGAACCCGGGAGGCAGAGGTTGCAGTGAGCCGAGATTGTGCCACTGTACTCCAGCCCGGGCGACAGAGCGAGATTCCATGTTAAAAAAAAAAAAAATTATACTTTGGAAATAAATCATGTTCTATAATTTCCCACTGAAGGGAGTGGTCTCTTCATACCATGTCATGTCAACAGCTGTTTCAAGTTAGAAAGATATGTTAGTGAAAAAGTATGAAAAATAACTCTTAAAATATTAATAGAGAAAAATAAAAATTGAAGTCACAAACCTGGGTATTTTGCTGCTTCCTCTAAAAATGAAACTGTAGTTGATGAATGCATTCATGTGCTAACTCCCTAGTATACAGAGAAAATTAGACTTGAAGTGATTCTGTCTTTGTTAAATGCAAACAAAATTGTTGACTCAGCTTTCAACAGGAAAGGCAATGTCCTTGTCCTGGGAATTCAAAACATAAAAGGAGCAAATGTTGTACAAGCTATCTAGTGACAATTTGAATGAAAATAAGGTAATTAGGTTCTAATCTTCTAAGCTTAGGCATTTACACGCAAAATAAATGTATAAAGTGTTATATCTTACTATATTTTCTTGAAACTCTAGGACATTATTTTCTGAGATTGCTATTTTAAAAGTTATCAAAGGAATGCTAAGTCTCTTGGAGTTAAAGATATACAGTGTAGTTATTTAGGCATTGGTTCTCACACTCTCGGTCCTTCCACATGTCACATGGCTATACGATATTCCCAAGTCATGGGTTTTGCTGTTTGATCTCTGATTCAGCTCGAAGATATTTCAGGGCTCCAGAAGCTAGGCAGTTCTCTGAATACACTACGTATACAAATGAAGCAGCTCAAATGTACAAGTGCTTCCATCAACAATCACTTCAAAGGTCATTAATAACTTACAGGTGTGAGAGTGGAAATGCCCTCTGCACTCTCCTGCCCCTTCCTGAACTCTGGTGACTCTCTCTGGGCCATTTTTGTAACGGTAAATTCTTAACTTGATATTTCTTTTTCCCCATTTTCTCTTCTCTGGCTCTGGGGCTATTAAGATGACATTCCAAAATCTTCTAGGAAACACAAAATCGGACCAAAATGCTTAGATGTGTTAATTCTGTTTTTTAATCCTTTCGTGATGTATTTGTTTATTGACAGTAGAGAAAAGCAATTTAAATCCTTACATCGAGAGGACATATATAAAGGAAATGGAAAAACAGAACAGGTGAGTAGTAAAAATCTGCCTGGTTTGAATTATGGGAAGATTTTGATGGACTCTAACATCTGCTTGGTTTCTACTTCTGAAGATAATCTCTAAAACTTTACTAGCATCTCCAAAAAGGCCAATGAACTGCGTGTGAGAAAGAAGCTTAATCCAATGTCTAGATTAAGGTTTCTCACTAGTGGAACTACTGACATTCTGGGCAGGATAATTATTTGCTGTAGAGGGCTGCCCTGTGTACCGGAGGATGTGTAGCAGCATCCCGGGCCTCTACCCACTAGATACCAGTAGCACCCCTACCTCCAAGTTGTGACAACCAAAAATATCTCCAGACATTGCCAAATGTTCACTGAGGGGCAAAACTGCCCCCAGTTGAGAAACACTATCACTGAGGGGCAAAACCTCCCCCAGTTGAGAAGCACTAATCTAGATGGAGGTGTCTTCTGATTTTGAGCCTATAAATATGAATCAACTCCACACTAGGACAAGCCAAATAAGACAGTTAAATGCATGTTTAGGAGCCAGGTGCAGCAGCATGCACCTCTAGTCCCAGCTACTCGGGAGGTTAAGGCAGGAGGATCACTTGAGCCCAGAGTTCAAGGCCAGCCTGGGCAACATAGCAAGACCCCCTTCTCTATTAAATAAATAAATAAACGCATGTTTAATCATTGGGTGAAGGAATATTTGTGCAATGCCGAATTATCACTCCATAGCTTACCTGTAAGTACAAAGGGAAAATGTACCTTTCTGATAGAATTTGCAATTACTACCTTACTGCAAGTGACCACTTAAGTGATCAAACATAGCATAACTAATAATGGGAAAAAATGACTTTATATATTTAACCTGTGTTTAATCAAGTCTCTAGACTCACAATGAATTTATAGAAGAGAAGGGATACAGCAAGTTAAATAACATCATAATGAAACAGACAAACACAGAATGTAGGACATACTATAAGAAAAGCAGCCTGAACTCTTCAAAAAAGAGTTAATGTAGGGCCGGGTGCAGTGGCTCATGCCTATAATCCCAGCACTTTGGGAGGCCGAGGCGGGCAGATCACGAGGTCAAGAGTTCAAGACCAGTCTGGCCAACATGGTGAAACACTGTCTCTACTAAAAATACAAAAATTAGCTGGGCGTGGTGGCATGCATCTGTAATCCCAGCTACTCAGGAGGCTGAGGCAGGAGAATCGCTTATACCCAGCAGGTGGAGGTTGTGGTGAGCCAAGATCACACCACTGCACTCCAGCCTGGGCGACAGAGCAAGACTCCGTCTAAAAAAAAAAAAAAAAAGAGTTAATATAATAGAAAATAAAAGGTGAGAGACTATTCTAGATCAAAAATTATTAAAGAGATGTAACAATGTGGAAACTTTTATTATATCTTATTATTTAATTTATTTATTTACTTTAATTTTATTTTAGAGATGAGGTCTCACCATGTTGCCCAGGCTCATCTTGAACTCCTGGGCTCAAGTGATCTTTCAATCTTTTTTTAAAAAGCTATAAAAGATACTTGTTGAAACAACTGGGCCGGGCACAGTGGCTCACGCCTGTCATCCCAGCACTTCGGGAGGCCCAGGCGGGCAGATCACGTGAGGTCAGGAGTTCGAGACCAGCCCGGCCAACATGGTGAAACCCATCTCTACCAAAAATACACAAATTAGCCAGGTGTGGTGGCAGATGCCTGTAATCCCAGCTACTCGGGAGGCTGAGGCAGGAGAATTGCTTGAACCTGCGAGGCAGAGGTTGCAATGAGCTGAGATTGCACCACTGCACTCCAGCCTGGGTGACAGAAGGAGATTTTATCTCTCTCTCTTTTTTTTTTTTTTTTTGAAACGGAGTCTCGCCCTGTCGCCCAGGATGGAGTGCAATGGTGCGATCTTGGCTCACTGCAACCTGCGCCTCCCAGGTTCAGGCAATTCTCCTGCCTCAGCCTCCCAAGTAGCTGGGATTACAGGTATGTGCTACCATGCCTGGCTAATTTTTTGTATCTTTAGTAGAGATGGGGTTTCACCATGTTGTCCAGGCTGGTCTTGAACTCCTGACCTCATGATCCGGCCGTCTCAGCCTCTCAAAGTGCTGGGATTATAGGCGTGAGCCACCGTGCCCAGCCTCGAGACTCCATCTCAAAAAAAAAAAAAAAAAGAAACAACTGGAGAAATTTGAATATTATCTGTATATTAGAAGTTGTGGGCTGGGTCCAGTGGCTTATGCCTCTAATCCCAGCCCTTTGGGAGGCCGAGACGAGCGGATCACCTGAGGTCAGGAATTCAAGACCAGCCTGACCAACATGGAGAAACTCCGTCTCCACTAAAAACACGCAAAAAAAAATTAGCTGGGTGTGGTGGCGCATGCCTGTAATCCCAGCTACTCGGGAGCCTGAAGCAGGAGAATTGCTTTAACCCAGGAGGCAGAGGTTGTGGTGAGCTGAGATCGCCATTGCATTCCACCCTGGGCAACAAGATCGAAACTCCATCTCAAAAAAAAAAAAAATTGTCATAATGGTGATATAGTTATATTGGAGAATGTATTTTTAGCAGGTAAATGCTGAAAGTTTAGGTGTTGCTATGGTATCAAAAAGCTTTTTTGGCTGGGCGCAGTGGCTCACACCTGTAATCTCAGCACTCTGGAAGGCTGAGGCCAGCAGATCACAAGGTCGGGAGTTCAAGAACAGCCTGGCCAACATGGCGAAACCCTGTCTTTACTAAAAATACAAAAAATTAGCTGGGCGTGAGGCGCATGCCTGTAGTTCCAGCTACTCAGGATGCTGAGGCAGGAAATTGCTTGAACCTGGGAGACAGAGGTTGCAGTGAGCTGAGAGCGTGCCACTAAACTCCAACCTGGGCAACAGGGTCTCACCATGTTGCCCAGGCTGGTCTCGAACTTCTGAGCTCAGGAGATCCACCTGCCTTGGCCTCCCAAAATGCTAAAATTACAGGAATGAGCCACCATGCCCAGCCCCAAAAAGCTTTTTTATGCACGCGCACACACACACACACACACACACACACACAAAATTAGATTCACCTGCCTCGACCTCCCAAAATGCTAAAATTACAGGAATGAGCCACCACACCCAGCCCAAAAAGCTTTTTTATGCACACACAATCACACACACACATACACAAACACACACACACACTAATTAGCCTCTACATAATGATGTTTCAGTCAATTATGGACCACATATATGATAGTGGTCGCATAAGATTATAATGGAACTGAAAATTTTATGTTGCCTAGTGATGTTCTAGCCATCATAACATCATAGTGCAACGCATCTCCTTTTCTATGTTTAACTATGTTTAGATACACAAATACTATTGTGTTACAATTGCCTAAGGTATTCAGTACAGTAACATGCTGTATAGGTTTGTAGACTAGGTGTATATCAGGCCATACCATCTCAGTTTCTATAGGTATACTCTACCATGTTTGCACAATGAAATTGCCTAATGACACATTCCTCAGAACACATCCCTGTCAAATGATGCATGACTATGCATATATATATATGCTGTATATATACATGTATACAAACATACAAACACATAGTTACTGTATGTGTGTGTATCTATAAATTGCTATATAGGCCAGGAGCAGTGGCTCATGCCTGTAATCCCAACACTTTGAGAGGCCAAGGTGGAAAGACTCAAGGTGCTTGAGACCAGGAGTTCAAGATCAGCCTGGGCAACATAGTGAGACCCTGTCTCTACAAAAAATAAAACTAAACTAGGTAGGCGTGGTGGCATATACCTGTAGTTCCAGCTACTCAGGAGGCTGAGGCAGGAGGATCACTTGAGCCCAGGAGTTTGAGGCTACAGTGAGCTGTGATCATGCCACTGCACTTCAGGCTCGGCAACAGAGTGACAGCCTGTCTCAAAAACTTGTTACATACATGAATTTTGTGTGTGTGTGTGTGTATGTGTGCATATATATATATATATATATATATATATAGTGCTAAGGTCTATATATATACAGAGAGAGAGAAAGAGAAGTACAAAGCAAATGTGGCAAAATGTTAACAGTTGTTGAATTTAGTTGGAGGTGTTCATTTTACTACTTTTTAAAGCTGTTAGTATGTTTGAAAAGTTACAAAATAAAAAAATTAGGGAATAATAAAAAAGAAAATTATTTAATGTATAATCTAATGGAAAGGATCACTAGCATTTATATCATTGCCAATAATAATTGTGTATTGAATGTAAAGTACTGTGAGCAATTCAAAATATATATCATACACAATTCTTGCCCATGAAGGAAAAAAATTTAATTCCTTTATCAAAACTAAGAAAAGAAAGCTCTGAAAAATACAGCATAACAACTGCATAGCTTAGAATTGGATCTAAATAAATATCATTCTTTTTTTTTTTTTTTTGAGATGGAGATTCGCTTTTGTTGCCCAGGCTGAAGTACAATGGCATGATCTCGGCTCACTGCAACCTCCACCTCCTGGGTTCAAGCGATTCTCCTCCCTCAGCCTCCCGAGTAGCTGGGATTACAGGCATGTGCCACCATGCCCAGCTAATACTTCCTTTTTAGTAGAGATGGCGTTTCTCCATGTTGCTCAGGCTGGTCTTGAATTCCCGACCTCAGGTGATCTGCCCACCTTGGCCTCCCAACGTGTTGGGATTACAGGCGTGAGCCACTGTGGTCGGCCAAATATCAATTCTTGAGAAAAATCTTAACACCCTTTTTTTCTTTTTGAGATGGAGTCTTGCTCTGTTGCCCAGGCTGGAGTGCAGTGGTGCAATCTTGGCTGACTGCAACCTCTGCCTCCTGGGTTCAAGCCATTCTCCTGCCTCAGCCTCCCGAGTATCTGGGATTACAGGTGTTCACCACCACAACCAGCTAATTTTTGCCTTTTTAGTAGAGATAGAATTTCACCATGTTGGCCAGGCTGGTCTCGAACTCCTGACCTCAGGTGATCTGCCCTCCTCAGCCTCCCAAAGTGCTGGGATTACAGGCGTGAGCCATCGCACCCGGCCAACAACTTTTTATGTCTGTCCGGTATGGGTGTTGCATCAGACTAACCACAGCCCACTAGACTGGGCCATGAGCTCTCAAAATTCATCCTGAGTCAATTCTTGTTCTTTCTTTCTTTTGAGACGGAGTGTCTCTCTGTCGCCAGGCTGGAATGCAGTGGCACACCACATCCAGCTAATTTTTGTATTTTTAGTTTCACCATGTTGGCCAGGATGGTCTCGATCTCCTGACCTCGTGATCTGCCCACCTCAACCTCCCAAAGTGCTAGGATTACAGGCGTGAGCCACCGTGCCCGGTCTTGTATTTTATTTTAATTTGGTAGTTAACTCACACCTACCCTGGTATTTTTGGACCCATGTCATAAATGAGAAAATTGAAGCACAGAGAGTTTTAGTAACTTTTGCAATTTTACCTGGCTAGTGAACATCAGGACTAGGACTCCAATCCAAGTAGTTCTGTTGAAACGTATAACCTAAGAAGGTGAAATGAAATCTATGTTTCATGGGACAGAAAGCATGGTTTTCCAGGCAGGGCTAAACTAAAAACTAAGTTAAAGATAAGATTACAGTTTACATAGAAATTATAGTTAAAAGTTTAAACTTCTCAGCCGAGCGCGGTGTCTCACTCCTGTAATCCCAGCACTTTGGGAGGCCAAGATGGGTGTATCACGAGGTTAGGAGTTCAAGACCAGCCTGACCAACATGGTGAAACCCCGTCTCTACTAAAAATACAAAAATTAGCCAGGTGTGGTGGCACCCGCCTGTAGTCCCAGCTACTCAGGAGGCTGAGGCAGGAGTATCGCTTGAACCCAGGAGGCAGAGGTTGCAGTGAGCCGAGATCATGCCACTGCACTCTAGCCTGGGCGACAGAGCAAGACTCCGTCTCAAAAAAAAAAAAAAAGTTTAAATTTCTCTTAGATGAGGGTTACATTTGGGACTCCTCCCCCTACTACCAAGCTCCCAGCACCCAAGTGCCTTTGTACAGCCTCTTGGTGTCAAAGGCCCACCCCTACAACATATGGTGGCCCATTATTGTAATATTTCCCAACCTCTTGCCTTCCATCAGAACTTTCCTGAGTATTCCATGAAACTGATTATCTAAACTTAAGATTCTAAAGCACATCAAATTATGAATGAAGATCTAGGTTAGCATGTTACACATTTGTATTTTAACTGGGACCCACTGAACACAGCACCTGAATTCAAGTCAAGGACACAAATTAGAAAATCCAGGCACTTTGGTGGGAGGTCAGTGGCTCAGAGCTCCCTTCAAATTATAAAAAGCTGTCTGAAAAACAGAAAAAAAAAAATTGTCTGCTTCATGAAGTCTTTTTTTTTTTAAACAAGAATTTGCATTTATCTATGAGGTCTTATTTTTACTGTGTAATATATTTTCATGATTAAAAAATTAAATAATATAGGCAGGGTGTGGTGGCTCATGCCCATAATCCCAGCACTTTGGGAGGGCGAGGTGGGCAGATCACTTGAGGTTGGGAGTTCGAGACCAGCCTGGCCAACGTGGTGAAACCCTGTCTCTACTAAAAATACAAAAAAATTGGCCAGGTGTGGTGGTGCACGCCTGTAATCCCAGCTACTTGGGAGGCTGAGGCACGAGAATCCCTTGAACCCGGGAAGTGGAGGTTGCAGTGAGCCGAGATCACACCACTGCACTCCAGCCTGGGGGACAGAGTGAGACTCCATCTCAAAATAAATAAATAAATAAATAACATAACATAACATAACATAAAAAGATATTCACTAACAAGTCTTAGCTGCCTCTCGAGCTGTAGGGAGAAGCATTTTTATTCATTTTTTTGTAAATTCAGTATTTCTTTTCTTTTTTTTTTTTTTGAGACGGAGTTTTGCTTTTGTCGCCCAGGCTGGAGTGTAGTGGCACAATCTCAGCTCACTGCAACCTCTTCCGCTGGGTTCAAGCGATTCTCCTGCCTCAGCCTCCTGAGTAGCTGGGATTATAGGCGCATGCTACTGCACCCAGCTAATTTTTGTATTTTTAGTAGAGACGAGGTTTCACTATGTTGGCCAGGCTGGTCTCGAACTCCTGACCTCAGGTGATCCGACTGCCTCGGCCTCCCAAAGTGCTGAGATTGCAGGCGTGAGCCAACGCACCCGGCCAACTCAGTATTTCTTTATATAACACAAGCAAATGGTATTTTCCTCTTATACAAAAGATAGCTTAATATATAAACTGGTCACCTCCATGCTTTGTTCACTTTCAGTACATCCCAGAGATCTCTCTATATGTTAGTACCCTGAGATCGTCCTCATTCTCTTTTACAGCTGCTTAGCACTGTATTTTGTGGATATACAGCTGCTTATTTAACTAGTCCCCTATTGCTGGACACCTTGAATTGTTTCCAATCTTTTATTATAAGCAATGCCACTAAGATATCCTCGTATATGCAGATATATCTGCATGATAGATTCCTAGAAGTGGATATGCTAAGTCAAAGGATGTGGTAGACAGAATAATGCTCCCCAAAAAGATGTCCATGTACTAATCCCAACAAAGTGTGAATATGTTACCTTGTATTCAAAAGGAATTCTGAAGAAGTGATTGATTTAAAGACCTCCTTACTTCCACCCTGAATATGAGTGTAATCACAAGGGTGCTTATGAAAGGGAGGCAGGGGAGCCACCGTGGCTCAGGCCGGTTGCCCTGGCACTTGGGAAGGCGAGGCTACATGTTCAAGGCCAACCTGGTCAACATTGATTTAAAAAAAAAAAAAAAACCTTAAAAAAAAAAGAAAGGGAGGCAGGTCAGAGAGGAGAGAAGATGCCACAGTACTGCCTTTGAAAACGAACGAAGGGTCCATGAACCAAGGAACGCAGGCAGCCTCCAGAAACTGGAAATGACAAGAAAATAGATGCTTCCCTACAGTCTCCAGAAGGAACACATCTGTGAAGAGCCATTTTAGACTTCTGATCTCCAGAACTGTAAAATAATAGATTTGTGTTATTTTAAGCCACTAAGTCTGTGTCAATTTGTTAGGCAGTAGGAAACTAAGACAAAAGGTAAATGTAACTGTAAAGTTTCTATATATATAACCAAATTTCCTTAATAAAGTTTGTACCTTTTTGTTCTTAAACCAGCAATATACCTATTTTCCCTTTTCTCACCTCTCCAACAAAGTGTGTTATTAAACTCTAGAATTTTTGCACATAAGATAGGTGATAAATGATTCATCTCAAAAGGGTTTTAATTCATGAGTGAGGTTGAACATCATTTCACGTACTTAAGATTTCTTTTTCTGAAACTGTTAAAATACTTTCTACATTTTTCTACTGAGTTGTTAACTCTGTTTCTTCTTGATTTATTTCTTTTTCTTTTTATTTGTTTTGAGACGGAGTCTCACTCTGTCACCCAGGCTGGAGTGTACTGGCGTGATCTCAGCTCACTGCAACCTCCGCCTCCCAGGTTCAAGTGATTCTCCTGCCTCAGCCTCCTGAGTAGCTGGGATTACAGGTGCCTACCACCACGCCAATTAATTTTTGTATTTTTAGCAGAGACGGGGTTTCACCATGTTGGCTAGGCTGTTCCTGAACTCCTGGCTTCAGGTGATCCACCTGCCTCTGCCTCCCAAAATGTTGGGATTACAGGTGTGAGCCACCGCGCCTGGCCTTCTTGACTTATTTATAAAGGTTCTCTATATTTTAGGAACCTTACCTATTTGTAATATGAGTTGCAAATATTTTGCCACTTAATCATTAGCCTCTTCATATTACTTGTGGTACTATTGCTGTAAGTTTTTATTATTTTTAACTTAAATTTTAAAGTTTTCCTCATACAGGTTTAGCACATTCAAAAGATTTTAGTGTAGCCTTTTTAAGTAGATCAATAATTCAATAAGTCTGCTCCCTAATCTCAAGCAATAACTTTGAGGTGAAGTGTAGTGGCTGATTTGTTTTCCTTTCTTTTTTTCTTTCTTTCTTTCTTTTTTTTTTTTGAGACGGTCCTGCTCTGTTGCCCAGGCTGGAGTTCGGTGATGCGATCTCAGCTCACTGCAACCTCTGCCTCCTGGGTTCAAGCAATTCTCCTGCTTCAGCCTCCTGAGTAGCTGGGATTACAGGCGCCCGTCACTACACCCGGCTAATTTTTGTATTTTTGTAGAGATGGGGTTTTACCATGTTGGTCAGGCTGGTCTCAAACTCCTGACCTCAAGTGATCCACCTGCCTCGACCTTCCAAAGTGCTGGGATTACAGGCATGAGTCACTGCACTGGGCCTGTTTTCCTTTTTTATTTCTGCAAAAATACTTCAAAAGGAGGAAAATTATCATGTAAGAAATATTCAGAAGATGGCAAAAAATATTCCAAGTAAGCTAACACAATTTTTAACATGCAATTACTGCTTTACTTAAATTCATTAAATTAAAGTTATAAAAATAATCCATAAATTTGCTGGGTCATCATAAAATACTACTATTAGAGTATGGTTTTGTTCTGTTTTTTAGAGACAAGGTCTCACTCTGTCAAGTCTGGAGTACAGTGGCTTGATGATAGCTCACTGCAACCTCAAACTCCTGGGCTCTAGTGATCCTCCTACCTCCGCCTCTTGAGTAGCTAGGACCACAGGTGCATGCCACCAAGCCAAGCTAATTTTTTAAAAAAAATTTTTGTATAGACAGGGCCTCACTATGTTGCCCAGGCTGGCCTCAAACTCCTGGCCTCAAGGGATCCTCCTGCCTCAGCTTCCCAAAGCACTGGGATTATATGCATGAGCCACTGCACCTGGCCAGTTGTTTTTTTAAACCCCACTTGTGTTCCTTTAAATTGTGTTTTTGAGAAATCCATCCCTAGATCTATAGAAAAAACATTGTTTCTCCTAATTAATATGAATTAGGAACCATTTCTGGATAACAATAAGGCAATAACATTTAACTGAGTTACAACTAATTAAGAAAGAAATATAAGCAAATAAAAATGAGGAAGTTGAAAACAGAATTTTGCTAAAATTAATTACAAAAATATTTTAAGTTTTCTTACAATTTACAAATTATTGGTAGTGGGAAAATATTGTGTTTATACTTTATACTATGTTGCTTTTACGTTTTCCAAAGAATGTTTCTATAGTTGTGGGGACTTAAAAAATTATTTTAAAGCTATTTGGTGATAAAGTTATATATCAAAGAAAGCAAAAAAAAGTTCTCGTTATTGTTCTTGGGAGTTAACCTACCTTAGACTTTGCATTGGGCCTATTTTTACTACTTAGATTCTACTGAGTGTTGGCCACCAGGCATTAAGTCCAGAAAAGAGGAGCATGGGCCGGGCGCGGTGGCTCACGCCTGTAATCCCAGCACTTTGGGAGGCCGAGGTGGAAAGATCACCTTAGGTTGGGAGTTCGAGACCAGCCTGGCCAACATAGAGAAACCCTGTCTCTACTAAAAATACAAAATTAGCCGGGCATGGTGGCACATGCCTGTAATCCCAGCTACTCAAGAGGATGAAGCAGCAGAATCGCCTGAACCTGGGAGGCGGAGGTTGCGGTAAGCCGAGATCGCGCCATTGCACTCCAGCATGGGCAGCAAGAGCGAAACTCTGTCT
The DNA here is from genome assembly GCF_028858775.2 of Pan troglodytes. Classification (NCBI taxonomy): domain Eukaryota; kingdom Metazoa; phylum Chordata; class Mammalia; order Primates; family Hominidae; genus Pan; species Pan troglodytes. The sequence continues at coordinate 105,635,934 of NC_072412.2, read as the reverse complement.
CAAAAAAAAAAAAAAAGAGGATCATGATCCAGAACACAACAAGATGGGAAGCATCCCATCCACTTTTATGATGTCAATGGTCATATAGGTGACTTTCAAGTCTCTTTCTCTAGCTGTGATCTGCCCCCTTAACAGAACTATACTTCCAGTTGCCTTCCTGATATCTCCATTAGGATATTCCAAAGGAATTACAATACGAATTTTAATACACTCAAAGTTGAATGCATCTTCTCCTCCAAAATCCACAGCTCCTTCTGAATTCTCTATTTCAACTAGTGATCATCCTTTCATCTTTTGTCTGATCAATTTCATCTTGCCTTGTCCTACTTACTCATACTATAAAGCTAAATTACTACTCAGGAGACTGAGGCAGGAGAATCGCTGGGGCTCAAGAGTTGATCGCGCTTGTGAATAGCCACTGAACTCCAGCCTGAGCAATGTAGTAAGACTTTGTCTCTTTAAAAAAAAAAAAAAAAAAAAGCTGGACACGGTGGCTCAGGCCTGTAATCCCAGCACTCTGGGAGGCCAAGGCGGGCGGATCATGAGGTCAGGAGATCGAGACCATCCTGGCTAACACGGTGAAACCCCGTCTCTACTAAAAATACAAAAAATTAGCCAGGCGTGGTGGCGGGCCCCTGTAGTCCCAGCTACTCGGGAGGCTGAGGCAGGAGAATGGCGAGAACCCAGGAGGTGGAGCTTGCAGTGAGCCGAGATCACACCACTGCACTCCAGCCTGGGTGACAGAGTGAGATTCCATCTCAAAAAAAAAAAAAAAAAAAAAAAAAAAAGGTAAATAAGCTGATGAGCACCAGGTAAAGATGGAGTCCTTAAGTATGGGCTGCAGCAGGTTAGTGGCTATGGTGGCCTCCATGTCTATCTGTGGATTTTCTTCAGGGCAAATTATATGAGGGTTGGTGCACTGGTGGGGAAAGAAAAATATGGAAACAAATACCATGAAGACAACAATCAATTTTTTGGCCATCACCAATGATTTATAGATGCTGCTGAAATTAATGGCAAAACACAATCTGGGATGTGAATGACAGCACAGTACCTCCCAAATGGCACAGGTGGTTTCACTGTATGACTGCTGATTCTCCAAAAACAAAATGACCCACTCCTCTTAAATTCATTTAGACAAACCCTAAAATCAAAATCCAGAACAGTATTACCTTATTCTACTACTAGAAAGAAGATTCAGAAGTGAGTCTCACCTTCAGCACTTTACAAATAAAAACATTAATTAACAATTTAAACATGTAAAAATATGGGCCTTTTCACGTAATTACACTTTCTTTTTTTTGAGATGGAGTCTCACTCTGTTGCCCAGGCTGGAGTGCAGTGGCACGACCTCAGCTCACTGCAACCTCTGTCTCCTGGGTTCAAGTGATTCTCCTGCCTCAGCCTCCCGAGTAGCTAGGATTACAGGTGTGCACCACCATGCCTGGCTAATTTTTGTATTTTCAGTAGAGCTGGGGTTTCACCATGTTGGTCAGGCTGTGCTAGAGTTCCTGACCTCAGGTGATACACCCAGCTCAGCTTCCCAAAGTGTTGGGATTACAGGCATGAGCCACCACGCCCATCTGTAATTACACTTTTACTGGTTATTATAAGTTGATTAAAATCATTTGACTAAAAAATTTTTTAATAAAAAATAAGTTAGCCGTTAAGCATTAATTTATAAGCCTTCCTATGAAATGCATTTCAAGAGCTGAACAGTTTATTGTATTTCTATAATACTTTGAAATCTTTTAAGTATAAATTATTTACAAATACAGTTGACCCTTGAACAATGCAGGACTTGCATGGCATCAACTCTCCATGCAGTCAAAAATCAAAGTATAATTTTTGACTCCCCAAAAACTCTACTAATACCCTACTGTTGATCAGAAGCCTTATTGATAACATAAACACATATTTCATAGGTTATATGTATTATATACTGCATTCTTACAATAAAGTAAGCTAGAAAAAATGTTAAGACAATTATAAGTAAGAGAAAACATGTTTACTATTCATTGAGTGGAAGTGGATCATTATAAATGTGTTCACCCCCATAGTTATCACATTGAGTAGGCTTAGGAGGAGGAAGAGGAGGGGTTGATATTGCTTTCTTGGGGTGGCAGAGGCAGAAGACGTGGAGGAGTTGGAAGGGGAAGCAGGAGGGGCATGCACACCTGGTGTAACTTTACAGAAATACATCCATTTTTGTCTGACTTGTTTGCTTTCTCATTTCTCTAAAAATGCTTCTATATGGTACCAATCCTCCTCCCACCATTTGCCTTCCTTTAGGTACCCAAATCATAGAAAAGCCCACATTGTAAAATAAGTCAAAAGCAGTCTTGAATAATTGGAACCTTTTTCTATGTCGTCTACCTCATCATATGGCACCATTTCGGAAGCACTCGTCTGCATCAAGTCGTCTTCTGTTAATTCCTCTGGTGTGGTGTCTATTAGCTCTTGAATTCCTCCAAGATCCATATCTTAAAACCCTTTGCCCCCCACTCCACCTTTTTTGGCCATATCCACAATCTCTTTCATTATTTCCTTGATTGGTTCTGTCGTAAATCCTGTGAAGTCGTGCACAACATCTGGACAGAGTTTTCTCCAGCAGGAATTTTTTGTTTTGGGTTTGATGGCTTTTACAGCTTTTTCTATAACAATGATGATATCTTCAATGGTGTAAACCTTTCAGACTTTCTTTTTCTTTTCTTTCTTTTTTTTTGAGACGGGGTTTCGCTCTTGTTGCCCAGGCTGGAGTGCAATGGTGCGATCTTGGCTCACCGCAACCTCTGCCTCTGGGGTTCAAGTGATTCTCCTGCCTCAGCCTCCTGAGTAGCTGGGATTACAGGCATGTGCCACCACGCCCAGCTAATTTTGTATTTTTAGTAGAGACAGGGTTTCTCCATGTTGGTCAGGCTGGTCTCGAACTCCCGACCTAAGGTGATCTGCCCATCTCGGCCTCCCAAAGTTCTGGGATTATAGGCATGAGCCACCGTGGCCAGCCCTTTCAGACTTTCATGATGTTCTATCACAGTTCTCTTCCACAGCATTGACAATCCTTTCCATAGAGTACTGTGTGTAACGAGCCTATGATTCCGATCTAGAGGCTAACTTATAGATGATGTGTTCTGAGGGCCAGGGCCATTGGCCAATATCAAAATAACTTTAAAAGGCAATCTCAGCTGGGTGCAGTGGCTCACGCCTGTAATCCCAGCACTTTGGGAGGCCGAGGTGGGCAGATCACGAGGTCAGGAGATCGAGACCATCCTGGCTAACACGGTGAAACCCTGTCTCTACTAAAAACACAAAAAATTAGCCGGGCGTGGTGGTGAGCACCTGTGGTCCCAGCTACTCGGGAGGCTGAGGCAGGAGAATGGTGTGAACCCAGGAGGCGGAGCTTGCAGTGAGCCGAGATCGTGCCACTGCACTCCAGCCTGGGTGACAGAGCGAGAGTCTGTCTCAAAAAATAAATAAATAAATAAATAAATAAATAAAAAGAAAAGGCAATCCCTTACTGGCAAGTTACTTTCTGACTTCAGAGGCAAAGCATCAATGAAACCAACCCAGAAAAAGGGTTCTCACTGTCCAAGCCTTCTTATTGTACAACCAAAAGACTGGCAGCTGGTGTTTATCTTTTCCCTTCATGGTTCAGAGGTTAGCAGCTTTCTAGATAAGGGCAGTCCTGATTATAAATCAGTTGCACAAAAACATTTACACAAAGCAGTAGAGTTAGCCTGTCACTTCCTGCCTTAAATGCTGGTGCTAGCAGTTGATGCCACTTTATGTATTTCCTCATTTCTTTGAAAATTCCAGAGGTTGTTCCAACTTGTGTTCCCATTAACACCAAAGAAGTTTCAGTTTTCCCACATTCTCTAATAACTCAGGCTATCAAATATATTGATTTTTACCAATCTGATGGATGTGAAATAGTATCTCCTGATTTCTTAATTTGCATTTCCTTGATGCCAAGTGTAAGTATCATTAACCATTCAAGATTCTCTTCTTTGAAATGACTAATCATTTTTCTATTTGGTTGTCTGTTTATTTGATTATAGAACTATGTATATATTCTTGATATCAATATACCTTCAAAATAGTTTCTCCTAGTCTTTGGTTTGAGCATTCAATTTTTTCATGGTGTCTTTTATTATAAAGAAATTTTTAATTTTAAAATAATTATTGCAGACACTACTAATTGTCCACTGTACTCTATTCTCCCCTTTTGCCACAGTAATATTTGGAGTTAGACACAGTATTCTGTTGCAAACAATGGAGAGTACCTGGAGGTAAAGTGTGCCACTTCCTGGTATGTGCCTTAAAATACTGAACATGTGTTCCATCACTGTCTCTTCACCTTCCTTCATACTGGCATGTTAAATGTTATAATTGAGAGCAATCTTACAAGCTATATGTTAAGAATAACAAAGTTACTCAACCAGGCTGGGTCTGTAAGATGGCTTCATGGAGCAAAGTTCATCCACCTACCCTGAACTATTACATAAAAGAGAAATAAACTTCTATCATATTAGCCACTGAATTTCGAATATCTTTTTAAAAAGAGACTTGGTAAGCTGGGCATGGTGGCTCATGTCTGTAATCCCAGCACTTTGGGAGGCCAAGGCAGGAGGATTGCTTGAGGCCAGGAGTTCCAGACCAGCCTGAGCAATATAACAAAACCTGTTCTCTACAAATTACTTAATTATTTACTGATTAAGATGGGGTCTCACTTTGTGACCCAGGCGGGAGTACAGTGGCACGATCTTGGCTCACTGCAACCTCTGCCTCCTGGGTTCAAGTGATTCTTGGGCCTTAGCCTCCTGAGTAGCTGGGATTACAGGCATGCACCACCACACCCAGCTAATTTTTGTATTTTTTTGTGGAGACAGGGTTTCACCATGTTGGCCAGGCTGGTCTCAAACTCCTGAGTTCAAGTGATCCGCCCGCCTTGGCCTCTCAAAGTGTGGGATTACGGGCATGAGACACTGTGCCTGGCCTCTACAAACAATTTAAAAATTAGCAGGATGCAGTTGTTCGCACCTGTAGTCCCAACTACTCAGCAGGCTGATGTGCAGCGGGCTATGATTATGCCACTGCACTCCAGCCTGCGTGACAGAGTGAGACCTTGTCTCTAAAAAAAAAAAATTTTTAAAGACACGTGGCCGCCGGGTGTGGTGGCTCACGCCTATAATCCCAGCACTTTGGGAGGCCAAGGCAGGCGGATCACAGTGTAAGGAGATAGAGACCATCCTGGCTAACATGGTGATATCCTGTCTCTACTAAAAATATAAAAAATTAGCCGGGCTTGGTGGCAGGCACCTGTAGTCCCAGCTACTTGGGAGGCTGAGGCAGGAGAATGGCATGAACCCGGGAGGCGGAGCTTGCAGTGAGCCGAGATCGCACCACTGCACTCCAGCCTGGGCGACTGAGACACCATCTCAAAAAAAAAAAAAAAAAAAAAAAAAAAAAAAAAAAAAAAAAAAGACATGTGACCAAATATTGCCAAATACGTTTAAGAAAAATTTCTTAGATAACACACAAATAGTAATTACAATTGTCACTCCTCATCTGTAATTTGGTTTTTTTTCTGTTTCAGTTACCTATAGGCTGAAAATATTACATGGAAAATTCCAGAAATAAATAACTCATAAGTTGTAAATTGCATGCCATTCTGAGTAGCGTGATTAAAATCTCACATCTTGCCCCATCCTGCCCAGGAAGTGAATAATCCCTTTGTCCAGTGATCCCATGCTGTATATGCTACCTACCTGTTAATCACTTAGTAGCTGTCTTGGTTATCAGATTAAAAAAAAATAGTATATATAGGGTCAGTACTATTTCTGGTTTCAGGCATCCACTAGAGGTCTTGGAATGGATTGCCCACAGATAAGAAAGGACTACTGTACTTTATTTAGGGTGATTGTTCTTTATGTCTAATATAAGAAATCCCAGCCAGGCGCGGTAGCTCATGCCTGTAATTCCAGCACTTTGGGAGGCCGAGGTGGGCGGATCACCTGAGATCAGGAGTTTGAGACCAGCCTGGCCAACATGGCGAAACCCCGTCTACTAAAAATACAAAAATTAGCTGAGCGTGGTGGCAGGCCCCTGTAGTCCCAGCTACTCGGGAGGCTAAGGCAAGAGAATCGCTTGAACCCAGGAGGCGGAGGTTGCAGTGAGCCGAGATGGTGCCACTGCACTCCAACCTGGGCAACAGAGCAAGACTTCATGTCAAAAAATAATAATAATAATAGATAAAAAGAAATCCCTCCTAAGATCAAAAAGATACTCTATTTTTCTTTCCTAAAACTTTTAAGCTTTGCTTCTCAAATCCAGGCTTTAATCCTGGCATGTGGTATGTGTACAGTTAAAGTAAGGATTTACAGTTATAATGTAGTTAACCAATTCTTTCAGCACTATTTATTGAATATTCCATCCCACTGATTTATAATGCCATCTCTGTCATATACTAAACAACCATAGATGACTATCTTCTGTTCTATTGCCCTATGCTTATAAACTTGTGCCAATGTCACATTGCTATAATTACTAAAACTTCACACTAAATTCTGATGTTTGGTAGAACAAATCTCTCATTATTTTTCAAATGTGTCTTGAAAATTATTGATATTTACTCTTCCATTTAAAATTTAACATTCACCTATCAAACCACACATACACACACACACACACACACACCTGCCAGGATTTATAGTGGAACTACGCTGTATGAATAGATTAATACAAGAAGAAATGACATCTTTAGGTCAGGCGCGGCAGCTCACACCTATAATCCCAGCACTTTGGGAGGCCGAGGCGGGCAGATCACCTGAGGTCAGGAGTTCGAGACCAGCCTTGCCAACATGGTGAAACCCCGTCTCTACTAAAAATACAAGAATTAGCTGGGCGTGGTGGCAGGCACCTGTAATCCCAGCTACTTGGGAGGCTGAGGCAGGAGAATGGCGTGAACCCAGGAGGCAGAGGTTGTAGTGAGCCGAGATTGTGCCATTGCACTCCAAACTGGGGGACAAGAGCGAGACTTTGTCTCAAAAAAAAAAAAAGAAACGACATCTTTATAAAACTGAGTTCTCATTCATGAGCATGTTGCCTCCATATTATGTACTTAAGTAAATTTTTGTAATTTTCTCCATAAAGATCTTCAATTTTTTTCTTTTTTGAAACAGGATCTCAGTCTGTCATGGGGTTATACCATGTTGCCCAGGTTGGTCTTGAACTCCTGTTCAAGCATCTGTCCACCTTGACCTCCCAAACTGCTGTGAGGTGAGAGCCACTGCACCCAGCCAACATCTTTTGTTCGGTATATTTCAAAGTTCTTCATAGTTTTTTTTCACATGTGTATTAGTCTATTGTCATATTGCTATAAAGAGCTACCTGAGACTGGGTAATTCATAAAGAAAAGAGGTTTAATTGACTCACAGTTCTGCAGGCTGTACAGGAAGCATGGTTGGAGAGGCCTCAGAAACTTACAATCACGGCAGAAGGGCATAGGGGAAGCAAGCACGTCTTGACATGGCATCAGGACAGAGAGAGTGAAGGTGGGGGAAGTACTACACACTTAAACAACCAGATCTTGTGAGAACTCACTCACTATCACAACAACAGCAAGGGGGAAATCTGCGCCAATGATCCATCACCTCCTACCAGGCCCCTCCTCCAAAACTGAAGATCATAATTCAATATGAGATTTGGGTGGGGCCACAAACCATATCATCCTGCCCCTGGCCCCTCCCAAATCTCATGTCCTTCTTACATTGCAAAACACAATCGTTCCTTCCCAACAGTCCCCTGAAGTCTTAGCTCATTTCAGCATTATCTAAAAGTCCAAGTCCGAAGCCTCATCTGAGGCAAGGTAAGTCCCTTCCACCTATGAGCCTGTAAAATGAAAACCAAGTAAGTTACTTCCAAAACACAATGCAAGTACAGGCCTTCGATAAATGCTCCCATTCCGAAAGGGAGAAATTGGCCAAAACAAAGGGGATACAGGCCTCATGCATGTTTGAAAACCAGTAGGGCAGTCATTAAATCTTAAAGCTCCAAAATAATCTCCTTTGACTCTATATCTCACATCCAGGGCATGCTGATGAAACAGGTGGGCTCCCAAGGCCTTAGGCAGCCCCACTCCTGTAGCTCTGCAGGGTACAGCCCCTCCAGCTGCTTTCAGAAGCTGGCGTTGAGTGCCTGCAGCTTTTCCAGGTGCACTACACAAGCTGTTGGTGTATCTACCATTCTGGGGTCTGGAGGATGGTGGCCCTCTGATCACAGCAGTGCCCCAGTGAAGACTCTGTGTGGGCACTCCAACGCCACATTTCCCCTCTGCACTGCCCTAGTAGAGGCTCTCCATGAGGCTTTGGCCTGAACATTCAGGCATTTTCATATATCCTCTGAAATTTAGGTGGAGGCTCACAGACCAACTCTTGCCTTCTGCGCACCTGCAGGCCCAACACCTGGTGGAAGCCACCAAGGCTTGGGGCTTGCACCCTTTGAAGCAACAGCCTGAGCTGTACCTTGGCCTCTTTTAGCCATGGCTTCACCCCTTTTAGCCATGGCTGGAGCTAGAGCCATTGCGACGCAGGGTGCTATGTCCTGAGGCTGCACAGAGCAACAGGGCCCTAGGCTAGCCCACAAAACAATTTACTCCTCCTAGGCCTCCAGGCCTGTGAAGGGAATGAGCTGCTTCAAAGGTCTCATTGTCTTGGCTTCTAACATTCAGCTCTTCTTTACTTGTGCAAATTTCCGCAGCCTTGAATTCCTCCCCAGAAAATGGGTTTTCTTTATCTACCACATGGTCAGGCCGCAAATTTTCCAAACTTTTATGCTCTGCTTCCCTTTTAAGTTCTAGTTTCAGGTCATTTCTTTGTTTATGAGCATAGGCTTTTAGAAGCAGCCAGGCCAATTTTTTTTTTTTTTTTTTTTTTTCTGAAATGAAGTCTCGCTCTTGTCCCCCAGGCTGGAGTGCGATGGCGCAATCTCATCTTACTGCAACCTCCGCCTCCTGGGTTCAAGCGATTCTCCTGCCTCAGCCTCCGGAGTAGCTGGGATTACCGGCGCCTGCCACCACACCTGGCTAATTTTTGTATTTTAAGTAGAGATGGGGTTTCACCATGTTGGCCAGGCTGGTCTCGAACTCCTGACCTCAGGGGATCTGCCCGCTTCGGCCTCCCAAAGTGCTGGGATTACAGGCGTGAGCCACTGCGCCCAGCCCAGGCCAAATCTTGAACACTTTGCTGCTTAGAAATTTCTTTTGCCAGATATCCTAAACCATCTCCCTCAAGTTCAAAGTTTCACAGGTCTCCAGAGCAGGGGCACAATGCTGTCAGTCTCTTTGTTAAAGCATAACAAGAGTGACCTTTACTCCAGTTCCCAATTCCTTGTTTCCATCTGAGACCACCTCAGCCTAGACTTCACTGTCCATATCCCTATCAGCATTTTGGTACCATTCAACAAGTCTCTAGGAAGTTCTAAACTTTCCCTCGTCTACCTGTCTTCTTCTGAGCCAACCTCTGCCCATTACCCAGTTCCAAAGTCACTTCCACATTTTCAAGTATCTTTATAGCAATGCCTCACTTCTCTAGTATTTTCTGTATTAGTCCATTCTCACATTGCTATAAAGAACTACCTGAGACTAGGTAATTTATGAAAAAAAAAGTTTAATTGACTCACAGTTCTGCAGGCTGTATAGGAAGCATAATTGGGGAGGCCTCAGAAAACGTACAATCATGACAAAAGGGTGAAGGGGAAAAAAGCATATCTTGAAGTGGTGGCAAGAGAGAGTGAAGTGGGAAGTGCTATACACTTTTAAACAACCAGATCTCCTGAGAACTCACCCACTATCATGACAACAGCAAGGGGAAATCTGCCTCCATGATCCAATCACCTCCCACCCAGCCCTTCCTCTGACACTTAAGATCATAATTGAACATGAGATTTGGGTGCAGACATAGAGTCAAACCATATCAATATGATATAATTTTTTTATATTGCATTTTATCTTGTTTCTTGTTGGTATATAGGAATGTTGTTGGTCTTTTGCATGCTGATCCTGTAATTAAATTTTGCTGAATTCTCTTATTAATTTTAATGGTTTAGATCTTCTATGTAAGTAATTACGATGAATGATAAAAAGTTAGACTTTCTTTTTTCATCCTTATGCATTTCACTTCTTTTCTTATTGCCCTGATAGAACTTTAATAAGATGTGGAACAGCAGTCATGAGACTGGCATACTTATCTTTTTTTTTTTTTTTTGAGATGGAATCTTGCTCTGTCGCCCAGGCTGGAGTGCAGTGGCACAATCTCAGCTCACTGCAACCTCCACCTGCCGGGTTCATGCCATTCTCCTGCCTCAGCCTCCCAAGCAGCTGGGACTACAGGCGCCCACCACCACGCCCAGCTAATTTTTTGTATTTTTAGTAGAGACAGGGTTTCATCATGTTAGCCAGGATGGTCTCAATCTCCTGACCTCGTGATCCACCCGCCTCAGCCTCCCAAAGTGCTGGGATTACAGGCGTGAGCCACCGCACCCAGCCTGGCATACTTATCTTGTTCCTCACTTAAAAGGGGATACTGACTGATGCTTACTTTGAGTTTTATGAGATACCCTTTATCACGTTAAAAGGATTATCTTATCATTTCTCCTATATAAGTTTGTACTACAAATATGTGTTAAATTTTATGAAAACTTTTTTTTTTTTTTTTTTTTTTTGAGACGGAGTCTCGCTCTGTCGCCCAGGCTGGAGTGCAGTGGCGCGATCTCGGCTCACTGCAAGCTCCGCCTCCCGGGTTCACGCCATTCTCCTGCCTCAGCCTCCCGAGTAGCTGGGACTACAGGCGCCCGCTACCACGCCCGGCTAATTTTTTGTATTTTTAGTAGAGACGGGGTTTCACTGTGTTAGCCAGGATGGTCTCGATCTCCTGACCTCGTGATCCGCCCGCCTCGGCCTCCCAAAGTGCTGGGATTACAGGCGTGAGCCACCGCGCCCGGCCTGGCATACTTATCTTGTTCCTCACTTAAAAGGGGATACTGACTGATGCTTACTTTGAGTTTTATGAGATACCCTTTATCACGTTAAAAGGATTATCTTATCATTTCTCCTATATAAGTTTGTACTACAAATATGTGTTAAATTTTATGAAAACTTTTTTTTTGAATCTTCTAAGGTGATTATATCATTTTCTTCCTTTAATCCATAAATGTGATAAATTATTTCAGTAAGTGTTCTATTGTTAGACCATCCTTGAATTACTGGGATAAATCCTCCTTAGCCAAAATTGTGTTTTTATACATGCCACATATTATTTGCTCATGTTTTATTTAGGAATTTTGCATTTATGTTAATAAGGAAAACAAAACTATATTTCTTTCTTGATTTTCTTTTACTATCCTCATTAAATTTTACCACACTCATCAAATAAACTGGAAAACTTTCCTTCTTTTTAAAAATCCTATTGAACTGTTTATGTAAAATAGGAGTTTTATACTGTTATGAGGCAGGATAGGTAGTCAAGGAAGGGACCATGTTCTTGGGACGCAGCAACCATGGTGACCGTACAATTAACACAACAAGCCTTTGCATTCACATTGAAATTGAGCTCATTCAGGCAAAGCTATCTTCAGTGGGGACTTTCCCCTCTAGAGAGCATGCACAATTTTTTTTTTTTTTTTTTTTTTTTTGGGACGGAGTTTTGCTCTTGTCGCCCAAGCTGGAGTGCAATAGCAGGATCTCGGCTCACTGCAACCTCTCCCTCCCAGGTTCAAGTGATTCTCCTGCCTCAGCCTCCCCAGTAGCTGGGATTACAGGCGCCCACCACCACAGCCAGCTAATTTTTCTATTTTTAATAGAGACAGGGTTTTGCCATTTTGGCCAGGCAGGTCTCGAACTCCTGACTTCAGGTGATCCACTCACCTCAGCCTCCCAAAGTGCTGGGATTACAGGCGTGAGCCACCGTGCCCATCCAAGCATGCACAATTTGATTTTACCTGTCCTTGAACTGACCCTTTGCTCATTTTAATAGTAAAAAAACACACCTCTGAGTGGACATTTAAGATGCTGAGACATGCGATGTATGAACAAGCATGTACAGTTACTGTACATGTGCACCCAGAAAACCACCCAGAACATGCTTACTAGCAATGCTTCTTTCCACCTCCTTATGAATAATCATGTAAGACTTCATAAAGGGAGTCTCCCTAGTGCTAGTCTTTACTGTCTTGCCCTTATGATCAGCCCGTCCTAAATCCTCTTTCTCAGGGTGTACTGTTTATTCTGTACCTAACTACCTAACTTTCAAAATATTCTTTTTCTTTTGCAATAAATTTCTCTATGCTATACCTCCTTTCCTGTGTGTCTCTTGTTAAATTTTACATTCTTTTAAACCAAGAAGACAAGAACCGAGGTATCACAACAGCCATCAATAGTTAATCCTTGAAGCCTGAAAGTCATTATGAGCCTCTAAGTTTTTGTTTTTTTGTGAGGGAGTCTTGCTCGGGCTGGAGTGCAGTGGCTGCATCTTGGCTCACTGCAACCAACCTTCGCCTCCTGGGATCAAGCGATTCTCCTGCCTCAGCCTCCCGAGTAGCTGGGACTACAGGCCCATGCCACCACGCCTGGCTAATTTTTTGTACTTTTAGTAGAGACGGGGTTTCACTGCGTTAGCCAGGATGGTCTCGATCTCCTGACCTTGTGATCCACCCGCCTCGGCTTCCCAAAGTGCCAGGATTACAGGCATGAGCCACCGTGCTCAGCCAAGCCTTTAAGTTTTAAAAGCATTATGGGGCCAGGTGTGGTGGCTCACACCTGCAATCCCAACACTCTGGGAGGCCAAGGCAGGTAGATCACTTGAGATCAGGAGTTCCAGACCAGCATGGCCAATATGGCGAAAACCTCGTCTCTATTAAAAATACAAAAATTAGCTGGGCATGGTGACATGTGCCTGTAGTCCCAGCTACTCGGGAGGCTGATGTAGGGGAATGAATCGCTTGAAACTGGGAGGCAGAGGTTGCAGTGTGTCAAGATCACGCCACTGCCCTCCAACCTGGGTGACAGAGCAGACTCTGTCTCAAAAAAAAAAAAAAAAAAAAAAAAAAAAAAAAAAATTAAATGAAAATGAAACAGAAAAAGGTGGCACCTATATGAGGAAGCCAAAGCTTTTATCCAATCACCCAAAATCGTGCTTTGTGACCCACCTAGCATCAAAGGAATCTGGGAAAGTACTTTTATCTAGGCACATTATTACCCCAAACAAAATCACAGCTCTGATAGTAAAAGAGGAAGAAGGTCGGATTTTAAATTGTCAACTGGCTGCATCTGCTGTAGTCACTTTGGTTGTTATATCCTTCCAGGAAATTGTCCATTTCACCTAAAGTCCTAACTTCTCTTATAATTTTTTTTTTTTTTTTGAGATGGAGTCTCACTCTGTTGCCCAGGCTGGCATGATCTCGGTTCACTGCAACCTCCGCATCCCAGGTTCAAGCGGTTTTCCTGTCTCAGTCTTCCAAGTAGCTGGATTACAGGCACATGCCACCATGCCCGGCTAATTTTTTGTATTTTAGTAGAGACAGGGTTTCACCATGTTGCCCAGGCTGGTCTCAAACTCCTGAGCTCAGGCACCTGCCTCAGCTTCCCAAAGGGCTAGGATTACAGGCATGAGCCACTGCCCCCGGCTTCTCTTATAATTTTTAAGAATCCCTACCATATCTACAGTTTTGCACCTTTAAAAAATGCCAACTATTGTACTTTTGTGCCTTTTAAAATTCTTTTTTGCCAAAAGTTTGTCCCCAAAGTCCTGGGATTATAGGCATGAGCCACCATGCCCGGCCTCCACCTTTGGTTTTTTTGAGCCTCCAATTGTTTCTTTGATTTCTAGTCATTCTTTTCTGTGCTCAATGTTATTTCCTTCCTTCTTCACATCTTTGTTAGTTTTTTTTTTCCAAGCCATTTTCTATGTTATTGCTAATGGCATTTTAAAACCTTCATTTGAAGCCAGGTGTGGTGGAATGCCTGTAATCCCAGCTACTCAAGAGCATGGGATGGGAGGGTTGCTTGAACCCATGAGTTTGAATCCAGCCTGGGCAACATAGTGAGATCCTGTCTCTTAAAAGAAAATTTACAAAAATAAAGTTGGTTTTCATATGTTTACCTTGTATCTAGTTATCTTGCTAAATTATACTTATTACTTTGGATAGTTCATAGATTCCTTTAGATTTTCTACCTATTAGTCATATCCTTTGCAAATGTTTTTATTCATTACCAATTATTAATTCTTACGCTTTTTCTGTCTTTTTTTCTTGACTTACTGCACTGTCTACAAGGCTAGGATCTCCAGCACAATCTTGAATAAAAGTGGTTAGAGCTGACATCCTTATCTTGTTCCCAATCTTAGAAACTATTTAGTCTTTTACCATTGAGTAATATGTTAGCTGGGTTTTTTTTGTTGTTGTTTTTTGTTTTGTAGATGCTCCTTATCTTATAGGGAAGATGCCTTATTCTTAGTTTGCTAAGAGTTTTTATCATGAACAAGAGTTAAATTTTGTCAAATGCTTTTTTTTGTTTCTATTGAGATGAAAAGGTTTATATTTATGAATTCAAATTCTTTACTAGATAGTGTTTTAGTCCGTTTCATGTTGCTGTAACAGAATATTTGAGTCTGGGTAATTTATAAAGAAAAGAGATTTATTTAGCTCATGGTTCTGCAGACTGGGAAGTGTAAGAAACACAAAACTGGCATCCGTTTGGCTTTTAGTGAAGGCTACGTTTTAAAATGGTAGAGAAAGTTCAAGGGAGAAGCAGATACAAGCGAAGAGAGCAAGATCTGAGGTGCATCCGGGCTTTATAACCATCCATTCTATGAGAACTAATTCATCCATGTGGGAACTAATCCAGCTTCTCAGAGTAAGCATGCACTACTGGGAGACCTACACCAAGCTATTCATGAGATATCCACCATGTTTTAAACATCTCCCACTAGCATCCACCTCCACACATCATGGACCAAATTTCAACACAAGCTTTGGTGGGGACAAACAAACCATATCCAAACTATACTACATAACCATTAAATTTTCAATTTCTTGTTTTGTCAGTTTTGGTATTTATGTCTTTCAAGAAATCTGTCCATGTCATATAAGTTGCCAAATTTACTGGCAACTGATTCCCTTTTTTTTGTTTTTTTTAAGAGATTGGGTCTTGCTGTGTTGCCCAGGCTGGTATCGAACTTCTGGGCTCAAACAATCCTCCCACCTCAGCTTCCCACATAGCTCGTACTACAGGTGTGCACCACCACACTTGGCTGCAACTGATATCTTTTTGATATCTTTCACTTCTTTTATGGTAATTTGTGTGCACACACATACTCTCTCTCCCTTAATTATTCTAGTTAGAGGGTTTTTTCTTTTTTTTTTAAATGTGATAACATCTTTTTTTTTTTTTTTTTGCGAGGGAATTTCGCTCTTGTTGCCCAGGCTGGAGTGCAATGCCGCAACCTCTGCCTCCCAGGTTAAAGCAATTCTCCTGCCTCAGCCTCCCAAGTAGCTGGGATCACAGGGGCCTGCCACCAAACCTAGCTAATTTTTTTTGTATTTTTAGTAGAGATGGGGTTTCACCATGTTGGCCAGGCTGGTCTCGAACTCCTGACCTCAGGTGATCCACCCGCCTTGGCCTCCCAAAGTGCTGGGATTACAGGCGTGAGCCACTGAGCCCAGCCTTGTGATAACATCTTCTAAAAAAAACTTTTTCTCTATTATTTATCCATTTTCTATTGCATTAGTTTCTACGGTTTATTATTTATTTCCTTCTGCTAATTCTGAGTTAAATTTGCTCTCTTTCTCTAGTTTCTTACAATGGGATTGTAAATAATTGATTTTTGTTTTGTTTTGTTTTAAATGGAGTCTCACTCTGTTGTCCAGGCTGGAGTGCAGTGGTATGATCTCAGCTCACTGCAACCTCCGCCTGCTGGGTTCAAGCGATTCTCCTGCCTCAGCCTCCTGAGTAGCTGGGACCACAGGTGCGTGCCACCATGCCTGGCTAATTTTTTGTATCTTTAGTAGAGATGGGATTTCACCATATTGGCCAGGCTGGTCTCCAACTCCTGACCTCAGGTGATCTACCCACCTCGGCCTCCCAAAGTTCTGGGATTACAGGTGTGAGCTGCCACGCCCGGCCAAATAATTGATTTTTAATCTTTCTCTTTTTTTTTGAGACAGAGTTTCGCTCTTGTTGCCCAGGCTGGAGTGTAGCGGAGCGATCTCGACTCACTGCAACCTCCACCTCCCTGGTTCAAGGGATTCTCCTCCCTTAGCCTCTGAGTAGCTGGGATTACAGGCGCGTGCCACCATGCCCGGCTAATTTTTTGTATTTTTCATAGAGACGTGATTTTACCATGTTGGCCAGGCTGGTCTTGAACTCCTGACCTCAGGTGATCCACCCACCTCAGCCTCCCAAAGTGCTGGGATTACAGGTGTGAGCCACAGTGCTCAGCCACCTTTCTTATTTTTTAACATGAGCATTTAAAGCTACAAATTTCTCTCTAAGGACTGCTTTAATTGTGTCCCCAGGTTTTATGTGTTTTCATTATCATCCAGCTCAACATATTTTCTAACCTCCTTTGTGATTTCTTCTTTGATCCATAAGTTACATAGGCTGTGTGGCTTAATTTCCAAATATTTCAGCATTTTCCAAATATCCTTTTTGTTTTCAATTCCTAATTTCACTTAATTTAGGTCACATATCTGTATAATTTTTATCTTTTGAATTTTGAGACTAGATTTATGACATGGCATATTGTCTATTTTGGCAAATGTTCAAATTGCAATTGAAAAGAATACATATGCTGGGCACGGTGGCTCACGCCTGTAATCCCAGCACTTTGGGAGGCCGAGGCAGGCAGATCATGAGGTCAGGAGATTGAGACCACGGTGAAACCCCATCTCTACTAAAAATACAAAAAATTAGCTGGGCGCGGTGGCAGGTGCCTGTAGTCCCAGCTACTTGGGAGGCTGAGGCAGGAGAATGGCATGAACTCGGGAGGCGGAGCTTGCAGTGAGCCGAGATCGTGCCACTGCACTCCAGCCTGGGCGACAGAGCAAGACTCTGTCTCAAAAAAAAAAAGAAAAGAAAAGAATACATATATGATTGTGCGTAGTGTTATATAAATGCCAGTTATCTCAAAGTGGTTGATAATGTTGTTTAAACCAAATCTTGGGTGTAGTGTTTATATATTTCAGTTAGGCTCAGGTAATAAAGTTGTTAAAAGTATCTGTATCACCACTGAGTTTTTCTCTGTTTTGTCAATAACTAAGAGAAGGATACTAAACTCATCAAATGTAATTGTAGCTTTGGGGGCCAGGCACTGTGGCTCATGCTTGTAATCCCAGCACTTTGGGAGGCCGAGGCAGATGGATCACTTGAAGTCAGAAGTTCCAGACTAGCCTGGCTAACATGGCAAAACCCCGTCTATTCTATAAATACAAAAATTAGCCAGGTGTGGTGGCGCACACCTGTAGTCCCAGCTACTTGGGAGGCTGAGGCAGGAGAATCGCATGAACCCGGGAGGCAGAGGTTGCAGTGAGCAGAAGATCGTGCCACTGCACTTCAGCCTCCCAACAGAGCAAGGCTCAAAAAAAAAAAAAAAAAAAAAAAAAGTATAGATTTCTGCACTTTTCCCTTTAGTTCTGCCCATTTCACACTATTCTATTTTCTCCATGAATGTTTATCATTATTTCTTGAGTAAGTGACACCTGTTCCCCACCATCAGAAGCAGCAGTCCCAGGATGCCAGCCCACTCCATGGATGTCAAACCACTCCATTGTTTAAAAGACACAACTCATACAGGCACTGGATGGAACAATACTTTACTCATGTAGAGAACAGACACTGAAAGAGATCAGCTTCAACAGCAAGCATTCGTTCCCCCAAGGCCAGTGAGTCTGACCACATAGCCAATGCAGGGAGATGGTCTGCAGACAACCATCTTGTGTTATAGGTGAAGGACACCATCTGCTCCCTTCTGGGAACAGATATCATAGTGGGGTTGGCCAGGCACACATGAAGCACACACTTTAAGTAAAACAAGGTAATAAACATCTAGCCTAGAACAGGGGAAGATAATCCCAAGCAAGGCAATATGCCAAGCACAAGTTGTGAAGTTTCTTTATCTCCATATAAGAAAATGTTCTGACCGGGCGCGGTGGCTCTCGCCTGTAATCCCAGCACTTTGGGAGGCCAAGGCGGGCGGATCACGAGGTCAGGAGATCGAGACCATCCTTGCTAACATGGTGAAACCCTGTCTCTACTAAAAATACAAAAAATTAGCCAGGTGTGGTGGCGGGTGCCTGTAGTCCCAGCTATTCAGGAGGCTGAGGCAGGAGAATGGCATGAACCCGGGAGGCGGAGCGTGCAGGGAGCCAAGATAGCACCACTGCACTCCAGCCTGGGCAACCGAGCGAGACTCCGTCTTTAAAAAGAAAAAAAAAAAGAAAAAGAAAATGTTCCAGGCCCAAACACACTCTTACACAGTTGTTCAAGGGTCAACAGGCTGTATAAGACTGTCTTTATAAACGTTCTGAAATGTCCCTTTTTTCTCTGATAATATTATTTTTTGTTGTTGTTGTTGAGATGAAGTTTTGCTCTTGTCACCCAGGCTGGAGTGCAATGACCAGATCTTGGCTCACTGCAACCTCCACCTCCCGGGTTCAAGCGATTCTCCTGCCTCAGCCTCCTGAGTAGCTGGGATTACAGGCATGCACCACCACACCCAGCTAATTTTGTAGTTTTAGTAGAGACAGGGTTTCTCCATGTTGGTCAGGCTGGTCTCAAACTCCTGACCTCAGGTGATCTGCCTGCCTTTACCTCCCAAAGTGTTGGGATTACAGGTGTGAGCCACCACACCCAGCCTCTGATAATATTCTTTGTTTGAAGTATACCTTTCTGACATTAAAAGCCACTCCATTTCCTCATGATTAGTGTTTACATGGTATATAATATTTTTCTATCCACACACAAATTAGGCAGGCATGGTGGCACACACCTAAAGTCCCAGCTACTTGGGGATGTGAGGGATCTATGAGGGATCTAGATTCTCCTTATGAGTATCTAATGCCTGATGATCTGTCACTGTCTCCCATCACCCCCCATATGGGACCATCTAGTTGCAGGAAAATAAGCTCAGGGCTCCCACTGATTCTACATGATGGTGAGTTGTATAACTATTTCATTATACATTACAATGTAATAATAATATAAATAAAGTACACAATAAATGTAATGTGTTTGAATCATCCTGAAACCATCCCCTCTCCCCCATCCATGGAAAAACTGTCTTACACAAAACAGGTCCCTTGTGCCAAAAAGGTTGGGGGCCACTGTTCTAGCCTGAGCGACACAGTAAAACTGTTTTAAAAATTGTTGGGTTTCAGGCCACTATCTGAATCTTTGTTTTCTATTAGTACTAGATACTACAAGATGTTTTTGTTGTTGCTGTTTTTTCCCCCTTTCTCTGCATTATTTTGGATTATTTTTGTTTTCCACTTTGTGTCCTCTATTGGCTTTTTATTATACCTCTTTGTTTTTCACCCAATGTTCTAGGGGTTATAATATGCATTCTTAACTTATTACACACTTTACCATGAATTCATATTGGACCATTTTGTATATAACAAAGGAATCTTAAAATGATAACTTCCATTTTTCCCTTCCTGTGTATTGTGTTATTATGGCCATTACAGTTCACTTCTACATAATTTAAGCCCCACAATAAATCACCATTTTATTTTGTTTTTGCTTTAAATTGTCGATTATGTTTTAAAGGAATTTAAAAATGAAAAAAGTCTCTTATATTTACCCACAAATGCTCACGTGTTCTTCATTCCTTCTCGTAGACATGATTTTTCTACCTGGTATCTTTTTCCTTCAGCTTTCCTTTAACATCTCTCATAGTGCAGACCTGCTAGTGACTAATTCTCTAACCTATCTGAAAATATCTTTATTTCCCCTTCATTTTAGAAGGATATTTTCATTGGATATAGGTTGACATCGTCTTCTTTCTGCACTTTAAAAATGCTATCCCCTTGGCTTATGTTGTTTCTGATGAGAAGTCATTCTTCGTTATGTTTCCTAAATTTAGTTAGTTGTCTTTTATTTATCTTTGTCTTCGGTTTTTAGAAATTCAACTATAATGTGCCTAGTTGTGTTTTTTCTTTTTCTTTTTCTTTTTTTTTTTTTTTTTTTTTGAGACGGAGTTTCGCTCTTGTTGTCCAGGCTGGAGTGCAATGGCACAATCTCGGCTCACCACAACCTCTGCCTCCCAGGTTCAAGTGATTCTCCTGCCTCAGCCTCCTCAGTAGCTGAGATTACAGGCATGCACCACTACGCCTGGCTAATTTTGTATTTTTAGTAGAGACGAGGTTTCTCCATGTTGAGGCTGGTCTCGAACTCCTGACCTCAGGTGATCCGCCCATCTCAGCCTCCCAAAGTGCTGGGATTACAGGCGTGCAGGCGTGAGCCACTGCGCCCAGCCTTTTTTTTTGAGACAGGGTCTTCATCTGTCACCCAGGCTGGAGTGCAGCAGCATGATCAAAGCTCACTACACCCTTGACCTCCTAGGCTCAAGTGGTCCTCCTGCCTCAGCCTCCTGAGTAGGTGGGATTACAGGCATGTGCCACAACGCCCAGCTAATTTTTTTGTAGTTTTGGTAGAGACAGGGTTTCACCATGTTGCCCAGGCTGGTCTCGAACTCTTGGAGTCAAACAATTGGCTGGCCTCAGCCTCCCAAAGTGCTGGGATTACAGGGTATTAGCCACTGTGCCCGGGCCCCTAGTTGTGTTTTCATTTGTTTATCTTACTTGGGGTTTGTTAAACTTCTTGAATCTGTAGGTTTATAGTTTTCCTCCAATATGTCAGATTTTTCAGCCACTATTGCTTCAAAATTTTTTTCTTCCTTATTCTTTTCCATCCTTATGGGGTTCCTGTTCCAAAAATCTTGTCCAAGAGGTCACTGATCTTCCATTAAAATTTTCCTCCTAGCATTTTGCTGTCTGTGCTTCAGTTTGGATCTTTTTTTTTTTTTTTTGCCTTGTCTTCAAGTTCACTGATTCTGCCTTCTGCCACATCAAATCCACTGTCAAGCCCATCCTGTATAATTTTCCCTTTAGATATCATATTTTTCAGTTCTTGAATTTCTATTTGGTTCTTTTGAAATAGTTTCCATTTTTCAACTAATATTTCCTATCTTTTCATTCACTAGGTCCTTCTTTTCCTTTAATTTGTTTATTTTATTTATTTATTTTTGAGATGGAGTCTCATTCTGTAGCCCAGGTTGGAGTATAGTGGTATGATCTCGGCTCACTGCAACCTCCACCTCCCAGGTTCAAGCAATTCTCCTGCCTCAGCCTTCCAAGTAGCTAGGATTACAGGTGCCCGCCACCATGCCTGGCTAATTTTCTTTTCTTTTTTTTTTTTAATAGAGACAGGGTTTCACCATGTTGGCCAGGCTGGTCTAGAACTCCTGACCTCAAGTGATCCGCCTGCCTCAGCCTCCCAAAGGGCTGGGATTACTGGTATGAGCCACCACACCTGGCCTCCTTTAATTCTTAAACATTTAAAATACTCACATTAAGCCCTTTTTGCTTATTCTTATACTTCTGTCAACTCTCAGTCTTTGTCTGTCTCTATTGACTGTTTTACTCCTAGTTACACATATCAATTTCCTACTTCTTTGCCTTTCTTTTTTTTTTTTTTTTTTTTTTTTTTTTTAGACAGAGTCCCACTCTGTTGCTCAGACTTGAGTGCAGTGGTGCAATCTCAGCTCACTGCAACATCTGCCTTGAGGGTTCAAGTGATTCTCCTGCCTCAGCCTCCCGAGTAGCTGAGACTACAGGTTCACGCCACCACGCGCAGCTAATTTTGTATTTTTGGTAAAGACGGGGCTTCACCATGTTGATCAGGCTGGTCTTGAACTCCTGACCTCAAGTGATTCACCCAACTCGGTCCCCCAAAGTGCTAGGATTACAGGTGTGAGCCACTGCGCCTGGCCTTTTCTAATAATCTTTAACATTTATGCTAAATACTGTGAATATTACTTGGGGTCTGGATATTCTTTTTTCAAAGAATTTTGTTCTGGCAGGTTTTTTTTTTTTTTTTTTTTTTTTTGAGATGGAGTCTCGCTTTGTCACCCAGGCTGGAGTACGATCTAGGCTCACTGCAGCCTCAACCTCTCAGGCTCAAAAGATCCTTCCATCTCAACCTCTGAAGTAGGTGGGACTAAAGGCATGTGCCACCACCCCGCTCCCAACAGCTAATTTTTAAATTTTTTTGTAGAGATGGGATATTGCTGTGTTGCCCAGCCTGGTCTTGAACTCCTCCTGGTCTCAAGCAATCCTCCCACTTCAGCATCTTGAAATGCTGGAATTATAGGCATGAGTCACCAGACCCAGTCTTATATGGATTTTTTTTTCCTTCCGAGTCGGAATCTTGCTCTGTCACCCAGGCTGGAGTGCAGTGGCACGATCTCGGCTCACTGCAACCTCCGCCTCCCAGGTTCAAGCAATTCTCCTGCCTCAGCCTCCTGAGTAGCTGGGATTACAGGCACCTGCCACCACACCTGGCTAATTTTTGTATTTTTAGTAGAGATGAGGTTTCACCATGTTGGCCAGGCTGGTCTCAAACTCCTGACCTCATGATCCACCTGCCTTGGCCTCCCAAAGTGCTGGGATTACAGGCATGAGCCACTGTGCCTGGCTGGATTTTTTTTTTTTTTTTTTTAATGACATATCAGCCAGGTGGCTCACGCCTGTAATCCCAGCACTTTGGGAGGACAAGGTGGGCAGATCACTTGAGGTCAGGAGTTCGAGACCAGCCTGGCCAACATGGTGAAACCCTATCTCTATTAAAGATACAAAAATTAGCCGGGCATGGTGGTGGGTGCCTGTAATCCCAGCTACTCGGGAGGCTGAGGGAAGAGAATCCCTTGAACCCAGGAGGCGGAGGTTTCAGTGAGCCAAGGTCACGCTATTGCACTCTAGCTTGGGCAACAAGAGCGAAACTCTGTCTCAAGAAAAAATAAATAAAACAAAATAAAATGACCTATCAACTCAATTGTTTTAAAATTTTGTTTGCATGGGTCTAGTAGACACTTTAGGGTCAGAATAGCCATACTCCTATGTTGTTAAGTGGTGTGTTTAGTGAGGTCTCTCTTGTGGCTGACTGAAAGTCCAACATCTCTTCCAGTGCAGTATGATTTCTGGAGTCTCCATTCAGCTACACTGTAGCTACTCTCTGCCAGGTCTTGCAGAGTTTCTCCCTGTGAATACACAGCTTATATTTTGTCAAAGACTTAAGTGGCCCTTATGCAGACTTTTAGTGCTACTTCTCTGTGGAGCTCCCTCTCTGGTACCTGACCTAGCCATTATAGAACTCAACAGCTCAAAAATCCAATCTCTATATCTTCAACTCATGAAGACCACAATATTCTACAAGGGTTCCACCTCCCTGCACCATGGATCACAAAGTGCCTCCACACAGAAAGGCAAATTGTGAGGCTCAACTTGTGCATTTTCCTTCTCCAACAGATACAGTCCCGTACTGCCTGCTGTCCAACATCTGAAAACAGTTGTTTTATGTATTTTGTCCAGTTGTATGTGGTTTACACTCTGTTATCAGTTATTTTGGCTTGGCCAAAAGAGGAGTGATTGTTCAATAACTTGTTAACAATTATATATATGTATTATACGAAATGAATAGAACTTCTCAAAACTGAGAGATGATCTAGAAAATATCACATAGAGGCTGGGTGCGGTGGCTCACGCCTGTAATGCCAGCACTTTGGGAGGCCAAGACAGGTAGATCACCTGAGGTCGGGAGTTCGAGACCAGCCTGACCAACATGGAGAAGCCTCGTCTCTACAAAAAATACAAAATTAGCTGGGTGTGCTGGCGCATGCCTGTAATCCCAGCTACTCAGGAGGCTGAGGCAGGAGAATCGCTTGAACCTGGGAGGCGGAGGTTGCGGTGAGCCAAGATCACATCATTGCACTCCAGCCTGGGCAACAAGAGCGGAACTCCAGCTCAAAAAAAAAAAAAAAAAGTTTATATATATATACCAAAACTGAGAGATGATGTTGAGTTTTGGTGGGTTGTATTCATTTTATATTAATTATATATGTATAATATATATGATATACATTCAAATATATATAGATTTTCTTTTTTTTTTTTTTTTTTTTGGAGACAGAGTCTTGCTCTGTCACCCAGGCTGGAGTGCAGTGGTACAATCTCGGCTCACTGCAACTTCCACCTCCCTAGTTCAAGCAATTCTCCTGCCTCAGCTTCCCAAGTAGCTGGGACTATAGGCACCCATGACCACGCCTGGCTAATTTTTTGTATTTTAGTAGAGATGGGTTTTCACCATATTGCCCAGGCTGGTCTCGAACTCCTGAGCTCAGGCAATCCACCCGCCTTGGCCTCCCAAAGTGCTAGGATTACAGGTGTGAGCCACTGCGCCTGGCCAAATATATATATTTTCTGTATCATTAACTTTCTATATCATCTTCTGTTTTGGTAAGTTGTATTTCTTCCATGTTTTAAATATCTCAAATTAGTCATTAATATTATTTTATATATGCAATAATTATTTCAATATTCCCATATGTTGGTGATCAACTTCTTTGTATACCATTCCTTCTTGTAGTCCACTTTCTCCTGCTGGGTTTAATATAATTTTTCCTCCTATACATCCTACACCTCTAATAATTATTAAAGGTCTTTAAGTGGTAAATTCCCACGTTTAAAATCTGGAAAAGTGGGAATTTACTACTGTAAAATCTGTAATAATTATTAAAAGTCTGTAAGTGGTAAATTCCCACTTTCTGAAATCTGGTTTTTGTTTAGCTCTCATTTTTGAATAATAGTTTAGCTGGGTATGGCATCTAAGTTACAGTTATTTTCTCTTAGCTCTTTCAAAATATTATTCCTTTGTCTTCAGACCTGTCTTATTAATGTTGAGATGTATACTGCTAGCCTAAATGTTGCTTCTTTGTATGTAATTTTTTATAGTTTCTGATGTTATCTTGTCTACCTTTGATTATCCAATAAAAATTTTCTGATATTTCTTCTCTTTTTCTCTCTCTTTTGAGATAAGGTCTCACTCTCTTTGTCACCTAGGCTTGAGTGCAGTGGCGTGATCACAGCTCACTGCAGCCATGACCTCCTGGGCTTAAGCACCTCCTGAGTAGATGGGACTACAGGCGCATGCCACAATGCCTAGCTAATTTTTAGATTTTTTGTAGAGATGAGGTCTCATGATATTGCCCAGACTGGTCTCAAACGCCGGGGCTCAAGCAATCCTCCTACCTCAGTCTCTCAAAGTGTTGAGATTACAGGCATGAGCTACCGTGCCTGGCCTGATACTTCCTTAAGGCACTTACTATATTTTGTATTAGCCCCTTTCCATACTTTAACATTATTTACCTTGTATTACTTCGTTGTGTTCCATACTTGCCTTAACCCCACCATTAGAGAACAAGCTACCTGACACTATATGAAGTACTATGCATCTTTTCCTATAAAGAGGCACCATTTTCTTTCATGGACTGGGGAGTGGTACATAAAGAAAAAAGAAGGATGGGAGCGGTGGCTCAAGCCTGTAATCCCAGCACTTTGGGAGGCCAAGGCGGGTGGATCACCTGAGGTCGGGAGTTCGAGACCAGCCTGACCAACATGGAGAAACCCCATCTCTGGCCAGGCACAGTGGCTCACACCTGAAATCCTAGCACTTTGGGACGCCCAGGCAGGCAGATCACGAGGTCAAGAGATTGAGACCATCCTGGCCAACATGGTGAAACCCCGTCTCTACTAAAAATATAAAAATTAGCTGGGCATGGTGGTGCGTGCCTGTAATCCCAGCAACCCAGGAGGCTGAGGCAGGAAAATCACTTGAACCCGGGAGGCGGAGGTTGCAGTGAGCTGAGATCACGCCATTGCACTCCAGCCCGGGTGACAAGAGCGAAACACCGTCTCAAAAAAAAAAAAAAAAAAGGAAAGAAAAGAAAAGAAACCCTGTCTCTACTAAAAATACAAAAATTAGCTGGGCATGGTGGTGTGTGCTTGTAATTCCAGCTACTTGAGAGGCTGAGGCAGGAGAATGGCTTTAACCCAGGAGGCAGAGGTTGCAGTGAGCCGAGATCGTGCCATTATACTCCAACCTGGGCAACAAGGGCAAAACTCCGTCTCAAAAAAGAAAAAAGTTCAAAATGCTGAATCTGAGTTTAGCAACAGAGGCTCATCTCAAAGACTGCCTAGATACGGCTAATGTTTAAGAACAAATAAATAAGTTATGTATGCATTGACTATTCTGTTCATAATTTATTGTCTGGCTTTCAGCAGATGGCTGGCATTCTTAGGAACTGTTTACATATCAAAAAGGCATTTGTTAAGCTCAGCAAAGTTTTCATCTGCCAATTTAGGAGTTTATCAGTGTGCATACACATCTGTGTCTGCGTGAGTGTACTGGGAAGAGGAATAGTCTCAACTACTCCCCAACTATAAAATCTAAGTTGTTTCCATCACTAGGGTTCATACGTATCAGAGCAATTCTGAAAGCATAAGAAGAAAACCACCTGAAATGTATTCCTATGACAGACTGAAAAGCCTCCTGGGTGTAAACTTATCTTAAGCAAGAGAAGATCAAGTAGTTTCATTTAGAAACAAAGCTTTGGGCCGGGTGCAGTGGCTCACACCTGTAATCACAGCACTTTGGGAGGTCAAGGCAGGCAGATCACGATGTCAGGAGATCGAGATCATCCTGGCTAACACGGTGAAACCCCATCTCCACTAATTAGCCAGGCATGGTGGCAGATGCCTGTAGTCACAGCTACTCTGGAGGCTGAGGCAGGAGAATGGTGTGAATCCGGGAGGCGGAGCTTGCAGTGAGCGGAGATGGCGCCACTGTACTCCAGCCCAGGCGACAGAGCAAGACTCTGTCTCAAAAAAAAAAAAAAAAGAAAGAAAGAAAAAGAAAAAGAAACAAAGCTTTGGTGCTTAGTGGAGTAATTTTGAAAGTACCATAGTGCCTGATACTGGAAATGATCTCTACCACAACTACTTTGGATTCAAATCTAGGTTCTAAGAAAAGAGAGAGGTATAAGTAAAAATGAAAATATCTGTTTCTATTAAAACCAGTAACAAAATACATTGCAAACCATTTTGAAACCCTTTGAGACAGTACAGCACAGATAATTAACAATAAATACCTCAGAGCTTTAGCATCTCTATATTACCCATACAGTCAACACCAGCTGTAACCAGGAAAAGCAGCAACAATGCACACAGAAGAGATGCCTGACAAGAGGGGGAACACCCAGCAGACCTATCATCAGTGCATGCAGGCCAGGCGCGGTGGCTCACACCTGTAACCCCGGCACTTTGGGAGACCGAAGTGGGTGGATCACCTGAGGTCAGGAGTTTGAGACCAGCCTGGCCAACATGGTGAAACCCCGTCTCTACTAAAATACAAAAATAGGCCGGGTGTGGTGGCATGCACCTGTAATCCCAGCTACTAGGGAGGCTGAGGCAAGAGAATTGCTGGAGCCTGGGAGGCGGAGGTTGCAGTGAGTTGAGATCGCGCCACTGCACTCCAACCTGGGTGACAGAGTGAGAATCTATCTCCAGAAAAGAAAAAAGAAAAAAAACCAACAACAACAGTGCATGCAAACACAGGGTGTGGCAAAATCACCAGAAGAAGGTAAATAGTTGGAGAAGAGGTTTAGGTTTTTGTTGTTGTTGTTGTTGTTGAGAGAGTTTCACTCTTGTTTGCCCAGGCTGGAGTGCAATGGCGCGATCTCGGCTCACTGCAACCTCCGCCTCCTGGGTTCAAGCAATTCTCCTGCCTCAGCCTCCCAAGTAGCTGAGATTACAGGCATGTGCCACCATGCTCGGCTAATTTTGTATTTTTAGTAGAGATGGGGTTTCACCACGTTGGTCAGGCTGGTCCTGAACTCCTGACCTCAGGTAATCTACCCACCTCAGCCTCCCAAAGTGCTAGGATCACAGGCGTGAGCCACCGTGCCTGGGCCAAGAAGAGGTTTAAAATGCAATATACTATTATATACTAAGTCTAGTAGTCTAACAGACTTGCTACTGAAAATACCTGAGATGGCCAGGCGCAGTAGTTCACGTCTGCAATACCAGCACTTTGGGAGGCTGAGGCAGGGCTCAGTCGAGGCCAGGAGTTTGCGACCAGCCTGGCCAACATGGTGAAACCCCGTCTCTACTAAAAATACAAAAATTAGCTGGAAACTGCATGACCCCGGGAGATGGAGGTTGCAGTGAGCTAAGATCACGCCACTGCACTCTAGCCTGGGCAAGAGAGTGAGGCTCCAACTCAAAAAAGAAAAAAAAATACCTAAGACATCTCTTGAACACCTTAGAAATATCCAGATGGGGTTTTACTAAAGGCTGGGGTATCATTTTAAGAAATAGGGCAAGAGCATCGCTAATGCATACAGCAAAACAATCAGGCCTAATTTAACAGTTGGTCAAGGATTGAGAGAGGCTTCAAACCCTTACATTAAGAATGTTGTGGCCGGGCGCGGTGGCTCACGCCTGTAATCCCAGCACTTTGGGAGGCCGAGGCAGGCAGAAGATGAGGTCAGGAGATTGAGACCATTCTGGCCAATATGGTGAAAACCCGTCTCTATTAAAAATACAAAAGTTAGCTGGGCGTGGTGGCTCGTGCTTGTAATCCCAGCTACTTGAGAGGCTGAGGCAGGAGAATTCCTTGAATGAGGGAGTCACAGGTTTCAGTGAGTCGAGACTGTGCCACTGTACTCCAGCTTAGGGACGGAGTGAGACTCCATCTCAAAATAAATAAATTAAAAAAGAAAAAAGAAAAATTGCTGGGGGAATACCACTTAGGAAGTGAATTTGTAACCTGTTCCTTAAGTCCACAATCCAGTCAATTTTTGTTACTACACTGACGATAATTATACTATGAGCATGATGTTTTAAAATCAAGATAGTTCTGACTTTATAAAAGCATTTGGTTATTTTAATAATTGAAAACTCCTACATTTCCCTCTAGTTTAGACATTTTAAAACAGCTAGAAATAGAATGTCCAGAGAAATCTTTCTCAGAATGACAACCAATATGAAAAATATCATCCAATGAACTAAAGCAGGGGAGTACTGCTGAAGTTTAATCTAATTTCCACACAGTATACACCATTTTACTATAAAATAATACTTTGTACTTACCTTCCTCAGAAGAAAACATCCTCCTTCCTCTTCTTCTTATTTTTGAGACAGAGTTTCGCTCTTGTTGCCCAGGCTGGAGTGCAATGGTGCAATCTCGGCTCACTGCAACCTCCACCTTCCAGGTTCAAGTGATTTTCCTGACTCAGCCTCCGGAGTAGCTGGGATTACAGGCATGCACCACCAGGCCCGGCTAATTTCGTATTTTTAGTTAGGGACGGAGTTTCTCCATGTTGCTCAGGCTGGTCTCGAACTCCCAACTTTAGGCAATCCGCTTGCCTCGGCCTCCCAAAGTCCTGGGATTACAGGCGTGAGCCATGTATGGCCAAACCTCCTTATTATTATTTTAGCTTTTTAGGGACGAGAATGAATACAAATGGTTTTGTGGCCCAGATCTCAAATTAAAGCCCAGACCTCAACCCTCTTACTGTCTTTTTTTGCCAGAAGCAGCACTAACCCTCATTCTAACAAGGAGGGAGGGATGTCATAGCAATGTCACAGCAGCAGACACTTTGAGGGAGAAAGACCAGAAAGGAAAAATGGAGAAAGGATAGGAGGCTGAAAGGAAAAGACAGAAAAACAACTCCAGGGCTGGGCACGGTGGCTCATGCCAGTAATCCCAGCATTTTGGGAGGCTGAGGCGGGTGGATCACCTGAGGTCAGGAGTTCTAGACCAGCCTGGCCAACATGGTGAAACTGTCTCTCTTCTAAAAATACAAAAGTTAGCCAGGTGTGGTGTCGGGTGCCTGTAGTTCCAACAACTCGGGAGGCTGAGGCAGGAGAATCATTTAAACCAGGGAGGCAGAGGTTGCAGTGAGCCGAGATTGAGCCACTATATACACTCCAGTCTGGGCGACAGAGTGAGACCTCCGTCTCAAAAAATAAAAATAAAAAATAAGAAAAGGAACTCCAAAATACTGAGTTGAGTATAGACGCTCTAGTATAGAAACTGCAGACCACTGGACCGTCTCTCACGAACTGGTCAAACTCCTCCTGGGCTTTCCTAGACAGGGGTGGGGACAGACTCACGGGGCTGAGCTGAGGACAGAGCCCCACCAGGCGCTGTCAGGGCAGTTTCCCGACCACACGTCCCTGTCCAAAAACAACCGCACAGCAAATGTGGCTGTGCCAAGTCCTTCAGGTATCAGTTAAATCTCCTCCTCTTCTGTATGAATTTGTATTATTTATAAGACACTTGACACACGTTTAAACACTTACATTGCTCCTGCGACTCAGGAAATAGGGCTTGTTCAGCTGAGGGAAAAAAAGCATGTAATGAGGGAGTTAACAAGGGCTGATATATTTTTACAACATTCTTTAAAAACTGAAAAACCTCTTTAAACACCAGGAACAGCTTAAATAATTCACTGTAGGCCTAAGGGGCCCCTGTGGACGTTTCCCCCGCGGGTCCCTTTCTGGCCTCGGCCTCCCCGACTGTCATCCGCCAAGGTGGGCCCGGAGGGCGACGGACTCCAGGCCTCGGTCTCAGCGGTCCTCCGGCTTCCGGGACCCACAGGGGCCCTGGGCTGGGTGGGGGCCAGCCGGACCTGGGGAGGCCGGACCCCGGAAGTGGGTCGAGGCGGGCCGTGCCTTTTGACCCCTGGGTGCGCGGAAAGTCGGTAGCAGGCGGAAGTGCGGCCCTCGAGGCGGTCGCGGCCTGTCGGGGCTTGGAGCGAATGGCTCCAAGGCCGCAGGCTGGGCCTGGGCCGCAGCCGTGGGAAGTCGACGATGCCTGAGGCGCTCTGTCCTCGGCCCACCCTAGGAACTTGTATGACCGCAGGAAAGGATCAGGAGAGGCCGCTGCCCGTCTCCCACCGGCTCTAGGCTCCCTCGGCCGACCGATGTGGGGAAGGGGAAGGGGCCCGCGCCGAGGCTCTAGGGGCGGCTCCTAGGCCGGGTTCTCTGACTTAAGGCCCTCTTGGCTGTGGTTTTGCGGGAGTGAGTTGAGGGAGCTGCATTCACTCAAGTCCCTCACATGCCCGAGGGCCCGGGAATCGTGAAGCCGGGCCTGCGGACCCGGTGAGAGGAAGGAGTGCGAAGCGCGGCCGCCGTGCTCGGCCGGCGCCGGGCTAGGTCGGGCGGTGGGGACCGCGCCGGCGTAGGACAACGCGGTGGAGGGAAGCACCTGCCCCCGCCCACCTTGACTCAGGGCCGCCGCGCCCCTCCTGGGCCATCCGCGCGGGGGTCTCAGGATGGCGAAACCCGGGCCCTCGAGTGCTCCCCTGCCAGGGTGCGACCTAGGTACCCTTTATCGAGCCCCACTCCCCAAGGCAGAGAGAGTTCGACGTTCCCAAGGAGGGAGTCTCCATGGAGGAATTCGTCCTGCTTCACTTCCAGAGTTGAAAGCCCGTCGGTTCTGCAAAGAGGAGCAGTCGGGCGCGGGCTAGCAAGCAGCTGATGAAAATAATTGTCCTCGCACACACAGCCCTGCGCCCAGGGGCGCGCGTGCGCGCACGCACACACACACACACAACTTGCCTCCTCTAGCAGCCCAACCTTAATATTCCGGGCATGCAGTTTTCAACAACTTGCCTGACACAATAACAAAGACATTTAAATGCCACGACGCAGACTTCACTTTTTAACCTGCTGAGAGGAGCTACTTTCAAAGCTTCCCCACCGCGAATAAACTGACAAAAAATATGGGGTGCACTTATAAATTAAACACCTTACCCTCAAAGCAACATACGTTAATCAGGTTTCTAAGGCAATAGCCATCTCTGTCTTTTCCTATTCACCCAAATAATGCCCCCAGAAGGAACCCCTTTACACAAGAGAGAACTGGGAAAAAAAATGAATTATACCCATTGCTAGTAAAAAATCATCTTAAATCAATAGAGCACCACTTGAACTTGAGTTTCTATTGTTTCACTGAATCATCAATGTTTTTAATTAAACAGAGCTACCCTTTCTGTTAAAACATTACATAAAAGGGTTAGGTTTCTACTTTTGTTGAGGCAGCTGGCGTTTGTTGGCTGTTGTGTTTGAGCAACAGACTGTTCAATGGAAGCGAGAAATAGCTCAACGCGCTCTTAATAGACCTGTTTCAACAATGTACCTTGAAAAGGAATACATTGTGTTATTGTGTTAGTTTGCTACAAACCTATTAAAAGAAAAATAGCATCCATCAGGTCTAACAAAACGCATTTGTATTATACGTACTTATCTGCTTCAAATACACGTCTTGGCACAATGTCTAGAATTCAACTAGATCATCAGGAGCTGGGCAGAAGAACACATACCAGTTAGGTAATGATACACGGGCTAAAAATAATAATAAAGGAAGGACTAAGCAGACGGTAATTGCTACTTTTTTGTGTATCATGAGAAATAACAGGCAACCCTACTTCAATTAAAAATATATTGCAAAAGTGTGAACTCCTACGACAAAAACAATTTAAAAAATATTTGTAGCATGGGAATATTGATCCATATCCCATATTTGGAACGAATCTGATACACTTTCGATAGGAATTTGTTTCAGAGAAGGATTCAGGGCAGAAGCGATGCATTTTTAAAGCAGAATTAAAACAGCGCAAAGAGCCCGGCTCTTTAGGGAAATGCGCGAAACAAACAAATCGAAAGCAAGCGTTCCAGCCAAGAGGTTGGGGAGCACCGTTGTCTGGCACTAGGAAAGGAAGTGCTTCTTGAAAGTGCTCTCTTAAAAATGATTTTCCAGACTTATTTTATTGCATTTTAATCACAAAGTGAAACTTAAAGCAAAGAAACAGGACATTCCCGCTACCGAACAGAACCTATCGTCTATTGCAGGAATGACTGCCACTTGGACCACAGACCTTTAGAAAAAACAGAGAGGCAAATGATTAGGCTAATTTAACGCGGAGATCTGCTTAGCAGAAAAGACACCCAAAGTAGCATCTGTCAGAGGAAAACATCTTTTGCTTCCACACAAGGCACTCGACTTGGTTTCCAACCTTGAGTCCTCAACATTCAACTTTCAAGTGCAACAATGTTGGAGGCACAAGAGAATAGTAGATTACCTACAAGTGAACACAATTGTACAGAAAAGAGACTTACATAAGTTACAATGGCACCCTATGTGAGATATCTACTTTAACAAATATGTAGAGCAATATTTTGCCCAATAAAGTCAATCATTTGTTACATTTTTGAATAAGTAAATTATCACATGAAGATTTAGAAAAATGTTACCCTGAAACATTAAACGATAGTTTTGCCATATTACAAAATAGCTATTTTAAACTTTTGTATAAGGCATTTGAAGCCAAATGGCTGATATAACTGTTCTCTTCAGCTGGAACATTTTTTTTCTTCTCAAGAAGGGTGTGTGTGAATGATGCGTGTGCATACTGGAGGTAGTTGAGAAGAATTTGATTAATACATAAGACTTTTCACTAATGTCTCCCCTCTAATCCAAATTTACTTTTTAAATTAATTCACTTGGATTTAAAAACAGAAATGAGATAATAAACCACAAATTACACATTATAAAAATTAGTTTCTCAAATGTATATGATTTTTGGAAGAGTGCATTTTCAAGGTGAGAATTTTTGATGTGTCTGATAATCTGCCAGATATGAGAGGAATGTCACAATAAAATTGGTTTTGCCATGATATGAAATGTTGTTGCTGAAGCTTTATAAAGTCTTTGATTTACATTTAGAACTTTTAGAAATATTTGTGTGTCTGAAGTTGAACTACCTAGAGGGAAATATTCAATCCATTTTAATTTCAAGAGATTGTTCAAATAAACAAAGAATCACCAATGATATCATTTGAAAACCCAGCAAAGGAAGAAGTGTATTTTAGAGGAAGACTGTAATCTGATTCTTTGTTTTGTTCTTGGTCTTTAAAATCCTTGATTCTCCACTTTCGCAAAGAATTTTCAGTAGTATATGAAAGCCAAATATTTTTATTGATCTAAAGTTTAAAAAAGTCCACATAGTATGTACTATAATTTGTCTCCCTTTAAACAATAGGAAGAGTATTATTAGATTACTAGATTACTTTCTATATCCCTCCCAAATTGTTCCTAGAAAGAAACTTCTGATCTGTTAATTTATCATCACTAATATCTAAAAATGTTTTAACCAATCAAATCATAAAAATATTTTTACTGCCATTGATCTTAAGCAGCATCTAATTTGAAAGATTTTACAGAGTACATTTTCAAAGCATCAAGCATCTTTACAGTTTCTTGGTCTGCCTTCAGTAGGTAAATGAGTATCATTTCAGATTTCCTTTCAGCTTCTTTTGCCTTTTAATTCACAAGTATAGAAAATAAGAGAGGTTAATGTTTTTAAACATTTCTGCTACACGCGATTATTTCAGTGCCATTCTCTGGTGTTGTGTCTGAAAAACGGGTGGCCGAGCCCGCTGCCCGCAGCGCCAGACATTCAGCCGGATCCACCCCTGGGCACAGTCATCAGGGGAAAGAGATCCAGCTTCCAAACTTGATTAAAAACAACCCAACAATTTCTGCCCCGTTAAAGAACTGTGTGATTGGAGAAGCTGAGTAAATTGCCTCAGAGAGGAGGTGGCTGAGGTCTATGTCTCTTTCAAGTGGGAGCATCGAGAAGCTGAAATATGCAGTTAGACAGTGTGCTGCAGAAGGGCAGCTTGTCCACCAAAATCTGCAGTTAAGGTCCACTTTACAGGATTTAGGTGCTGAGATGGAGTGATTCTCCCTTATAATTTTTTCACCTTAATTTGAAAGGAAAAAGAAAACACACACACATGCCAAAGACCCACAGAGATGCTTAGGAATTGTTAACTTATTTCTGAGTTACTGAGACCTTTTGTTTTCTATTTAGAAAATATTTCAAAATATACTTCTCCCCTGAAAGTTACAATCTGAAAGATATAATTACAAGAAAAACACTAAGAGGGGAAAAATGAAGTAGGAATGAGGAGTGTGTAGGTTGGTGAATAAAATACATAACTGTCAGCATCTTTTTAATGATACATTGTTGTTGTTGTTTGGTTTGTGATATTTTTTATAGTAAAAACTAGACATCCAAACAGGAATCCAAATATGAATGGAAGTGGGAGGTTTTCTGGTGTGTTTCAACACTAAAACGAACACTATGTCTCTATGTGTCTGTGTGTTCTCCTTCAATTCATTTTTTTTACCCCAGAAAGTGGTGCAATTTGTTACTTTTTTTGTGGGCACAGGAGGAGGAAAATATGATACATTTGGGGATTTTTCAGTAGAGCTGTGTTTAGTTTTAATTTTCCTGTATTTTAAAATAAACACTTTGACCAAAGCATGTTTGATCTTTGCAAGAAGGAAGTATACATTGTGAAGGAATGTGCAGCGGTTGGGTATGAAAATGGGGTTGTGACTCACAGCTGCAGGCAGAAAAAAAAAGGCGTCGTGGTGTCAGCCAGAGGTGTTCAGTCTAATAATTCAAGCTGTAAACTGCATCCCCTAAAATTACCTACATAATAAATCATTGTGCAAAGAAAAAAAAAGTTTGGACTGAAAAGTGTAAGTGAAACAGAATCCTCAGGAGACTTCAATGCTGGGACCTATTGACAATGAAGTGAAATACAGGCTTATTTTGTTCAAAACTTTAAGGATCAGAATAATGGAAATTTCTCTAGCACAACTGATTTTTTTTTTCTGGCTTGGGTTTCAACGCATTTCTACCTAGTCTGTCACAAAAATGGGCTTATATATTTCTCTCCTGATCACACAGCCAAAACTGCTTTATAGAATTTACAGTCGACTTAATGCAGTTTCAAGAAAAAGCTCACTCAAGAATAGCTTTATTTTTATAAAAGTGATTATACGTAAGTTATCAAATGCATATCAAGAATGGAGGCAGAAATCTTTCTGACAATTCTTTTAGATTCCTGTCTCATATTACAATGTTGCTTGTAGGTACCAAAGAAACCACAAAATTTGTGTAACGTGGTAAATTAGCTTGCCTAAGAATTCACTGCTAGGTTGAAATACTTAGACACTGCGGTTGGCAAAGCCAGTGCCAAGTCCTGGAGACTTGAGAAACGTGAACGTTTGGGGAAAGAATGCACCGTTTGGAGTAGAAAGGAGCTCCGTGGCGGGAGAAAAGATGAAATTGTCAAGAGGAAGTTTAAAGGCCAAGGACACACGAAGTCTTTGAAACAATAAGGGTGAAGAAGTCAAGAAGCAGACTCGCCAAAGCCATATTGAAACAATTTATTTTATAGGATCCCTATATTTCCATAATTAGTAAACAGAGCCACACTGGAAACACGGGCTGTGGGCTCTCGAGCTCACACGGGCCTCTCGAAGAGGAGAAAGTCAAGTTGTCACGGGTCTCTTTCGCCTGGGTATTTCACAGGAAAATACAAGGAGGCGGGAGGCCCGAGAAAGCTGACTCCAGCGAAGTTTGCAATAAGGATTAACTGGAGAAAGGAAGTCCACAGCAATTAAAACCCCTACCCTGGCTCATTAGTATTCATGACTGAATGTCCAGCTTTTCTGTTTATCTTTCTCCCAGGATCAATATCGGAGCAGCGTGGGCCTGGGAGGAGCCCAAGTTGGGCCCGGCGTGCGCCTGACCTTTCGCGCCCTCCCTCCAGGTCAGCGCATCTTCAGAACCGCCGGCCAACGCCACACAAGCGCTCATTAAATCCACCATTCACAGGCGGGCCGGCGGAGGCTGGGGGACGAGCCCGGGGGTGAGGACGGGGCCAGGGGCACGCAGACCCAGCCGACTCCAAAGAGTTTGGGGAAACCACATTCGGCCACCTAACCACTGTGGGCCCAGTGGGCCAAGAGAGAGAAAAGAACAAGAACCAGCTCTGGATGCAGCGAGAGGCTCCAGCGCAGCTCCTGGCAGGCCCTCGCTGGCTCGGCCTTGTTCCAGACCCTAAGTTTAGGGGGGCTTTGCCTGGTGGTAGGGGGGAGACTGGCAACATAAGAGCCGGGGTGAAAAGGGAACCACACCCACACCTCCAGTTCTGCCAGTCAGGAGCCTCTGTAGGTCTTCGCCGGCCTCCGCGGAGCAGCCCAGTCGCTGAGCGTTAACTGCGATGATTATCTCTGACATTATTAACATTATTATTATTTCTACCCCCCACCTTCTCCAGCAGCTCTGAGCTCCCTTCTGCTCCCCAGGGCCACCGGCTTGGCCTTTAGGACAGAGATAAACCTGGCCCGGGAGGTTGGGAAAGGCAGAGGTTGAGGCCAGGTTCAGGGGACGCGGGGGCCAGGCAGCTCTTCCCTTACTCCAGATTTCCTCGGAGGTGAGGGGGCGCTCCCCTCCCTACACCCGAGGGCTGGAGGGCGCGCGGGCAGGCAAGGCAGCCTGGCCTCTCTCAGCCCCTGGAAGTGGGCTTGGGAGACCCAACTGCAGGGAGCCTTAGTCCCACGCCAGTGGCGCGAGTGCGGGCCTGGGGAGTGCCGCCCTGGGTGGGGGAGGACCCTCCGAGGCCGAATTAGGTTGAGAGCGCAGGGCAGGCCCGGTCCCCTCCAAGAGGCGCTAGAAAGGGCTGGGGGAGGTAGGAATGGGAGGAGGGGTGCGGGGAGCATCTCCTGCTGCCCACGCTAACCCACATTTCTGCGGCCTCAGGTCCTTCCCACTCACGCGAGCCCGTGGCTGGGAGGTGCGGAAGCTGAAGGAGGTGAGGATGTGTGAGCATATGGTGTGAGTGTGTTGTGTGTATGTGTGTCTGTGTGTGTGCGTGTCTATGTGTGTGCGCGCGCGCAAAGGCAGGGGACCTCCCCACACACTCTCTGCCTGGCAGCTGCGCTGAGCATCCTCTCGCTTCGTGGGGCAGGAGGGATGCTGGACGAGGGCAGGGCCTAGAGCAGGAGAAGGCGAAGCGAGGTGTCACCTCTTCAAAAGCTCGTCGGCTCCTGGGAACAAAAGAGAAACGTGGGAGGGCGAGGAGGTGGCCCCAGCACCGGGAGTTCTCGGACTGTCGGGGCGGGGCAGGAGTGGGAGGACCCTGGTCTCGAATTCCCTGCCGAAGATCTTGGCTGTGGCAGCTCGGGGGCGGGGCGAGGCCTGGACTCGCTGGACCTAGTAGCCCACAGCCTTGACCGTGAACTCAGACCCTCGGGATGCGCTGGTTATGGCTTACAAAAGTTCTCATTTGCAACACCCTGTTCAAACGGCCACGGAGGCCTTTTCATGCTCGGGCACCCAGCCGGACTAGCCTGAGCGTTTTTGCCCGATCACCTGATCCAGTCTGGAAGGACCTAGTGTTTTTTTTTTTTCCCCCGAAAATAAAAACCCAGCAATGATCTGGTGTCGGGAGGGGGGAAGTGGAGGGGAACTTCTTCCGGTCCAGTTCTGAGCTGCCAGTGAAAAATAGAAACCGTTCATTTAGGTCTGCTGGGGGTAACAGTGGGCCAAGGAGCTCCGAGTTTCTGTGGAACCAGAGCGATATCAGACTATAATCAATCCATCCACAAATCATTATTGAACCTTTGGGTTCTGAGGACCTCTTTCCAGGACGTGTCTGCTAAAACAAACAAACAAACAAACAACAACAACAACAACAACAAACCTACCCAAAGGTTCAACCAAGTCTTGATGGAGTGTGATTTTGAAGCCTTTATCACTGAGCCCTTGGAAGCAGGCCTAGCGCGCCCTTCCGATCATTTCGGTGGAGTAGTGTGGGGGAGGGTAGGACCCGAGTCTCTAGTGGGCGCCCGGTGGGTTCCCGCGGGTCCCCGATGCCACGGGTGAGCTCACCAGGGACCTACCGGGACACACCTCCCCCCGTCCTGCCGACCTGGGCAGGAGACCCGTCACCTCGCCGGCCCAGGCCTTCCTTCCTAGCCAACCCTGGGACGCAGAACAGCACAGAGTCCAGGGAAACCCGAGCCTCCGGTACAGTCTGTGATCTGCCCTTGATCTCAGGGTTTTGTGCGGAAAATAAAACCACTTGAGACTGAAAACATCCGTCTGAAAAAGAGACAAAGGGGCTAGGGGGTGGGGAAGAGGAAGAGCGAAGGTGCCGGCCTAGGGAAGAGCACTGGGACAGCTCGGTATGGGCGTGCGGGTCCTGGGACGAGTTTCTTCCCTCGCGTCCAGCCGGGGCTTGGCCCCAGCAGCCTCCCTTTGCCCATGCCCCAAGCAGAACCGACGCGGCCTCTGATCCTGGAGTGACTTCCTCCCCGCCCCGAACTTCGTGGGATATCACTGAACCAGGGAAAGCTGATACCGATGCCGGTTATCATCCTGGGCATTAATAATGCAGTGAGGATCACGATAATTAATAATAATAATGACGGGCCTCCCGAGGGGGCTCCAGCTGCCTCCGGATAAAGCGACGCTCGCGCTGAGGGGACTTCTTAGGTGGTGGATGGAGGTGAGCGCGAAGGAAGCCGGCCTAGGCTCACTGAAGTTCAAGTTGACGGCGGCGGCTAGCAGAAACCGTGCTCCAGCCGCGGCAGGTTGGGCCTCCCTGCGGGCAGCTACCCGCAGCGCAGCGCGGGATCCCAGAGAGGGGCGAGGGCTAGCTTCAGTTTCGTGTCTCTGGAGTCAAGGCAACAGCAGGTTAGCATTTAGGTCCGTTTAGACAGCCGGGCAGGGATAGGGCTGGGGTTGGGGTGGGGGGGACGCCTGTCCCCCCCACCCCACCCCCAGGCCCAGGCCCAGGCTCCTGAGTGTGGTGCAGGCTGTTGGGCCGCGAGCCCCCGCGTGCGTTCTCAGTTGAGCAATTTTCACATCTTGACACTTCTACACTATTGCCATATCCCCTCCCCTCCATCCAGTCCTTCGGATTCGAAGGGCAGAAAAGAAAGGCCAAAGAGAGAGACTGGACCACCTTGTCGGGTCCGTGACTTGTTTGGACAAAGCCTTGGGAAGCGAGGGACCAGGGACTGTGAGCCCTTTCGAGGAAAAGCGGCTCCCGCCCGCTCCACACATCCTAGGGTGGACTCGGAGACCACTCCCAGGCTGTGATCTTCCTCGTTCATATTTTATTCTCCTGCTGAAAACTAGGATCAGCGCCCCCGCACCTGAAGGGGCCTCGGGTGGCTCTCCGACTTTCAGATGAGGAAAGCAATCGAACCAACTCAAGGCTGTGAGATCGGCCACCTCTTCTGGCCCTTTTCGTTCTTCCCCAGATGGGAAGAAAAGCCCCAAACCCCATGGTAAAATTGCCTTCCCCACCCCCATCTTGTCCTTCTCCTTAGATTTGGGGCTTCTCTCAAAACCAATTTCCACCAAAAAATAAAAAATAAATAAATTTTTTAAAAAGTTGAAACATTTCCAATAGGCCTTTTTGTTCTTGCACAAGTTATGACAAATATTTCATTTGACTCCTTCGTCCCCCCATGGGGGTGGGGGTGCTTTGGAAAACTCTAAACGATTTTCCTCACAGCTTATAATGTGTTCAATGAACTCTCCCAAGGATCAGTAACATATGCCAATTATTTTAATAATTTCACCTAATATTATTAGGGGTTATAAATTTGATTTTAATGGGGCTCTGATTGCTTCAGGAGTTGGCGCTTGGGCAGTTCGCAGAGCCGCTGGGGAAGGCGAGCCTGGCCTCTGTCACCCTCTGGTCACTCCCCCACCCAAGGCTGGACGCCTTTCCTCCCCACTGAACAGGTATTGTGACCTCCGGGAGGTCAGGGCTGCCCCTCTCTCCCCAAGCACCCCACAGGCCTGGCCAGCCTGGTCCAGAGGCTCATTCCAGGGCTGGAGGGAAAGGAGAGCAGGGCAGCCGCAGCCATCGCAGCCACCCGCGCTCTGCGTCTCCACGGCGGTGCTGCGCGATCCTCTGGAGGTGTCGCTGCCACCACCCAAGTCTTTTTCCAGCTGGGAGAGCTGGAGGGGGGAGGTCCAGCACTGCCCAAGGCCTCTTGGAGCTACTGGGAGAGATATTTTGATGGCTCAGAAATTTAAAAATAATCTTCCCCATCCCTACCCTTTCGTTATTACAATTATTTTTGCCTTCTTCCTTAGAGTATCTTGTTTGAAAACTCTGATCAGCTCCTGCGGGGGAGGTAGGAAGGCTGTAAACGTGGGAGAAAAGCTGGTGGCTGGGGCTCTGGCTCTCTCACTTCCACCTGGCAATTTTAGTCTCGATATTTTATTCTATTTTTACTGAATTCTTCAAGAGATTCTCTTTCCTTTGGGGCCAACGGTTTGTTGCTTTCCTATCTAATCTCCTCCCCCAAGAAGATCAAAATATAGCCTATTTATCACCTTCCCTTGACCATCCTGCTTGTTGGCACACAGCTGCTTTGCTTCAGCAAGATTTCTCTGCTTAAAATTTCAAGCAACTTTTGGTACAAACGGGCCCTTAAAACTATAATCATTAGGCCAAGTTCAAAAAGAAAGTACTCTGCACAGTTTTAAATGTGTAATTAAAAATAACTGTACCTCAGCTTTTCAGAGGGAGGGAGAGGAAAGGGGGCAGGAAAGGGGGGAAAACAAAGAATAAGGAAATGTTTAGTGCTCTTAAATCCAGCCCAAATAGCTGAAAGAAAGAAAGGCATTCCCTCAGATAATGGAGCCATTAGAAGCTCTGAAGGTTCCTGCCGCCATTCCTCACAGGGGCTTTCCAAAAATTTAATTCACTCTCAGCTATTAAACAAAGGCCGAAGAAAATAATTTTGAGACCTTCTGCCAAACGGGCACTTTGGCTTGGTTTCTATGCAGACACACACCTTCCTCCCCAGAACGCGTGTGCCTCCCGCCCACTCAGGCTCGCTGAGGCGTACCCAGGTCAATCCTCAGCTGCCTCTTTCCCCATTTTCTTTAATAACTTTGCTAGAAAAAATAGTATGTTCATGCAGTTTCAACACATTTTATTATATTTCTGTATGCATTACTCTCAAAACATCACAAGAAATGATCAAACCACTTAAAACCTTCAAATAAAAAATCTGAAACAGTTTATGCCCACAATTGTACATATTTATAGTTAAGAAACATTCTTTATAAATATTGTTTCCTCTGTAGCAAGTTAATACCATAATTTAATTACAAATGGATAAATATGGTAACGGGTATTTACAGAAGGAAGGGTGTTATTACGGAAAAAGCTAACGGCACGACGTTTATTTTTCCCCCACAATCTTTCATACAGGAACTAACAAATTGAACTTGCAAAAGCACTAAAACATCACATGTAAACCCAGCTAACAGAAAAATACATTCACAAGCGTTGTTGTTGGTGGTGTGTATGTGTGTGCTATGGGTCAATGTGCTGAAGAAACAGAAGGGAGACTTTGGCACGGCTCATTTTTTCCAGTCTATAGTTACATGAAGTTTACAATCA
Organism: Pan troglodytes; assembly: GCF_028858775.2. Classification (NCBI taxonomy): domain Eukaryota; kingdom Metazoa; phylum Chordata; class Mammalia; order Primates; family Hominidae; genus Pan; species Pan troglodytes. Next base: position 105,593,463 of record NC_072412.2, on the reverse strand, counting down.
GGTTGCCTCATAAAAAGGAACACAATATTCAATACCACAATACAAAATAAACCATTTTCTTCCACATTACTTAAAAAGAAACCGGGTAAACTAAAAAGAGAAAAGAGAAAGCCCATCACTTTAGGGAAGGGAAGGGGCGGAAGGCGGGGAGGAACGCAATCCGGAGTTTTACAAATGGACAAACTTCTCTACACCAAAAAGCCTTTAAAACCACCTCGGAGGAGAAAGGAGGAGTCCGCTATGTACACAGTTTGTCAGAAGACTGGGAACAGGGTGGGAAAGAACGTGGGCATGGAGATTAGCAGGGAGGTTTGGTTCAACATTTTTGTGGGTTTTTATTTTTTTTTATTTTTTATTTGTTTTATATTTTCAGCTTCAAAGACTCCGGAAGGGATATTTTTGCTCTTCATGCCTAGATTATTATTAAAAAAAAAAAAACTTTAAAAAATCCTTCTGCTGGTAAAATTTTCATCATCATAAAAATCAGATTCATAATTTTAACAACATGATCACAAGGTGCCCTCGCTGCTAGCTGCGGGGAGGGCTGCTGCGCTGGGGTGGGGACAGGGAGAGGGAGAGAGGCCCCGACCCGTCACACGTACCATTCATTGAAGTTGGAGGAGAGGCCGCTGTGACCCCCGGCTGTCCCGCTGCCCCCGCCAGAGCTGCCGCCGCCCCCGCCGCCCGCCCCGCCGCCGCCCCCGCCACTGCCGCTGCCGCCGCCAGAGCCGCCTCCCGCGCCGCCACTGCCCGAGCCTCCGCCCCGGTGCACCGCGGACACCGCGGCCGCCGCCGCCGCAGCCGCCGCCGCTGCTGCCGCCGCCGCTGGGGACAGGTTGGAGCTGCTCTGGGGCTCGGCGCTGGGGGACACCAGCCCCGGGGGCGTGGACGACTCATAGCCGGAGCTGGCGGCCGGGGAGGATTCAGAGCCCTGCGGGGAGGACTCATGGACCTGCAAGACAAAAGCCGGGAGGGGGGACCAGAGGGGACTGGGTGTGAGTGCAGCTGCTGTGGGGCCGGGCCCCTGGGGGAGAGCACCCCCAGAAATGTTCCCCCCGCCGCCCTGGCCCCTGGGGACCCTCCCAGGCCGGCTGAGGTGGTCCGGGCCAGTGCTGCACCGGCGCCTCGGCCTGCCTCGCCCTCCTCCCGGCCGCCGCGGTGGTACCTTCATGTGCTTCCGCAGCGAGCTGGGGTGCGTGTAGGACTTGTCGCACATCTTGCAGAGATAGGGCTTATCGGAGGTGTGGACGTGCATGTGCTTCTTCCTGTCGCTGCTGTTGGCGAAGCGCCGGTCGCAGCCCTCAAACTCACACTGGAACGGCTTCTCCCCTGTGGACGGCAAACATCGGCGCTGGCTGCAGACACCCAGAGCCTGCAGAGCCCCCACTCTGGCTGCGAGGGGGCTGGGCCGCGGCGAGGGAGAAGGGCCTGAGGGGGCTGGGTCCCTTAAACCAGTCCAATCCCCTCTGCGGCAGAACTCAGATCAAATTAACCGCCTTCCCGCCCGACAGTCCTGCTCATTTATTTCGTATTTTACTTTCTTCCAGGCTGACGTCCATCTCCTCAAATTTCTCAGGAATGTGGGGAAGCTCCTGGCCCTGCCTGCCTTTCTAGAGGGCTTCTTGGATTTGCAGCTTCTAACAAGTTGCTCTCGCCACGGAGAAGCTGTTATTATGACAAAATATTTGGGGCATTATCAAAATCACACAGGCTGCTGGGCTGCTGTCGGTTTCTCGCCAGGGCCAGTAAGCAATTACATTTGGAGTTGCTACGTGTTGTTTGGGGGCCGGGCTGTGGAGAGTGACTGAGCCAGTATTTTTCATCCAAAATTCTGCAAATTGAATTAACCACAATTCTAGTCTCACCTCCCGTCTTTAAAAAAAATAAGTTGAAGAAAAGGTAACTATTAGAGATAAGGCAGCATCTAGTGACTGCGGAGAGGCACAAGCTGGTGGGCGAGGGTTGGGGGAGTCAGCAAAGCCTTTCAAAACCTCCCCGTTTAATTTTCTGGCGGTCTCTGCATCCTGTTGCCAGAATTCCAAATGCTTGGAGTCATTTAGAGGTGCGAGAACTCAAACGTCGTTCCACTTGGAAAGGGGACCGTTTAACGTTAAATTCCATTAGCACCTAAATTGTTTCTTAAAGACATCCGCTCAGACACAGGACTCGAAAGCGAGCATTTCATGCAAATAAATTTCTCAAATTTTAAACCTTGTTAAAAGCTTGTCTCGCACCTCGGCTCCCTCCCTTCCCGGAAGAGAACAATAGGCCGCTGGCGCATCCCCACTTCGGAGTAAATATTGACGGGGGAAGTTGCTAAAACATTTGGCTTTCTTTTAGGAAATCGTCTGGCACGATTTTGGCTGAGACCTGGTCATAGATGAATAATCTATGAGGCGGGAGGCGCGTTCTTTTGCGGCTCTCTCTTCTCACGCGATCCCCCCGCGGGGCCGCGCTGCCTGGGGCTCTAGCTGACCTGGGGCTCTAGCTGACCTGGGTCCAAGTTGGGAATCGCAAACTCTGTGGTGCCCATTAGAGAATTTCACAAACTGCTGCGAAACCACAGTAAAGCCCCCGCGACCCACCCCGAGACGGGCTTTAAAAACACTTTAAAAATGAGAAACGCATTACAGCTTCGGCTCACACCAGACTCATTTAATGGGAAACAGTCCCGGGAAGGGCGTTTGGACCCCGAGTAAAAGAAGTGGGAAAACACACAAACCACTCAAACAGACATACACTCCGAGCAGAAAAGCACATTCAGACAAGCTGGCAAAATCCTCTCTAGGCTCGCTTCCCGGGCACCGAATTAGCGAGCAGTTTTATTTTGTGCTTTCTACTTAAAACGGAAATTATTAACCGGGGCTGAGCAAACGAAGCAATTGCATGACCCAAGCATACATTTGATGTGAGGCTAATCATTTAAAACTCGATTTCCGCACATGTAAAAACCTAGCCCAATAATATTGTCATCGTCCAACATAAACAAGCTGCTGGCTCTCTCGTACACGCAAAAACACCTCCCATCCCAGGTCCCCGGCTGGCGGTCTGCGCCCAGCGTCGGCACCCACAGCCTGAGTCTCAGCCTGTGCGTGTCTCCCCTCCGCGCCTGGTCCCTGTCCCAGCCCGCGGTTACCTGTGTGGGTCCTTTTGTGGATCTTGAGGTTCTCGGAGCGCGCGAAGACTTTGCCACAGCCCGGGAAGGGGCAGGGGAAGGGTTTCTCGCCTGTGTGCACGCGGATGTGGTTGACCAGTTTGTATTTGGCCTTGAAGGGCTTGCCCTCGCGCGGACACTCCTCCCAGAAGCAGACGTGGTTGCTCTGCTCCGGGCCGCCGACGTGCTCCACGGAGACGTGTGTCACCAGCTCGTGCATGGTGCTGAAAGTTTTGTTGCAGCTCTTCTTGGGATTGCTCAGCTGCTCGGGGTCGATCCACTTGCAGATTAGCTCCTGCTTGATGCACTGCTGCCGCATATAGCGGAAAAAGGCACCGGGGTGGTGGTGGTGGTGGTGGTGGTGGTGGTGGGCCGCGGCTGCTGCCATGTTCATACCCATGTTCATATTCATGGGGCCGTACTGGTTGTGGAGTTGCGCCGCCGAGTAGGGGTCGGTCCGCGGGCTGGCCACCTGGCGGTATTGCTCCGAGCGCCCGAACACCTCGCCGGGCAGCCCGAGGCGCATCTGCCCGTTGAGCACATTCTGCGAGCCGTGCGGCCCGTGCTGCTCTGGCAGGCCCGGGAAGAGGAGGTGGCCCTGCGCGTCCGAGTGCGCGTGGTGCAGGCCGCCCGCGCCCGGCCCGAACAGCCCGTGCTGCCCGCCGCCCGGCGCCGAGTCCCCGAAGCCGCGGCTGCGGAACAGGAAGTCCCGGGTGGAGTTGAAGGGCGGCCCAGAGTAGGAGCCAACGTGCGCGGCGTGGGGCCCGAGCGCTGCGGCCGCAGCGGCAGCCGCAGCGGAGCCGGGGTAGGCGCCGGGGCCCTGCGACGTGAACGCCGAGCTCTGGCCCGGGGACAGCTCGTGCGCGCCCGGGTTGAGCTTGAAGGCTCCCATGTGCGCGGCGGCGGAGTCAACGAAGCCGTTCTGCGCCGCCGCCAGGCTCAGTTCACGGTCCTGCATCTCGGCGGCAGCCGCCGCCGCCGCCGCGGCGGAGTGGTGATGGTGGCGCGCGAAGCTGCCCACCCCGATGGCCGGGAACTGCGGACCCGCGTCCAGGAGCATGGCCAGCGCGCCCGCCCGCCCCTGCGAGCCCTGCGCCTCCGCGCCGCCTCGACTCCCGCTCCCGATCCGCGCGGTGCGTCCGGCGGCCACCGGGCTCCAGGCGCAGGCGGCGGTGGTGGCGGCCGCTTCAGCCCTGGGAGCCGCTCTCCTGCGCCCGCCGCCTCCGCCGCCGCCTGGATCTGCCTCGGGCGGCCGGGCGCGTAGCGAAGGCGCGGAGAGGAAGAGGAGGAGGAGGCGGCGGCGCGGGAGGAGGAGGAGGAGGTGGAGGAGGAGAAGAGTCCAAAGCCAGGCAGAGAACCAAAGTGTATTAAAGGAGCTGCGGCGGGGGCGGGCGGGCAGGGCAGGGGAGGGCGGGCGGGAGGAGGGAGCCGGAGGGAGGTGTGGGGAGCCGAGAGGAGAGGGGGGCTACCGGGGGGCGAGCGCCGCGCCGCAGCCCCCACCCCTGCGCGCACCCGCGCGCGCACGCACACACTCACTCGCACGCCCAGCGGACCCGGAGCCCGGCCGCGCCGAGCAGCGCCGGTAGAATGCAGTCACAACCGCGGCAGGGCCACGGTGCCCGAGCGCGGCGGCCGTGCGCACGCCAGGCAGACGGGCGAGGAGAGGACCGAGGCGAGCTCCGCGCTCGGCACCCGGGGCCAGCGCACCAGCGGCTCCACCTGACCGCGGCGGGGGCGCCGGGGCGGCAGGCGGAGTCCAGGCGTCCTCTCCGCGGCGCTCTGCGGCGACAGCTCCCTCCCCCGCGGCCCTACTCGCGCCGCCCCGCGCGCGGCGGGTATTGTTCGGAGCCGCGGCCGCAGTGTTTAGCCCTCCTCGGCCTCGGCGCTTGGCATTGGCTGCGCCTCGCGTAGTAAACTTGCAGTGGCCACGAATTTCCTCAGATGAAGGCAGCAGCCGCGCCGCTCCCCCTTTCTTTAAGTTGTGCCGGAGGAGGAGGCGGGGGAGTAGGGGGGAGGGGGATGTGGGAGGGGAGAAAGCGAGCAGGGGGAGGGGAGGAGGGGGAGGCTGGGCTGAAAAACAATAACAACAATAAAAAAGTGATCTCTCGCTCGCCTCCTCCCTCCCGCCGGTCGGGCCTGGGCGCTGGGCCCGGAACTAGTGACCGCGCCGCGTGGACCCAGCGCAGTCCGCGACCCGAGGGAGTGTGAGGCCCAGGCGGGCTCCCAGGTCTCGGCTGCGGTGGGCTGCGTTCGCCACCGCCTCCGTTGATTTCGATGGGCGCCGCCAACGCTGCAGCGGCAGCCTTTTATTTTTTATTTTTTGTCTCCTCCTTTTCCTCTCCCCTCCCCCCGCACCCCCTAGTCTCCCGCCCCGGCCTCCCTCCCTCCCTCCAGCTCGAGGCCGGGCCCCCCGGTCAAACCGCCCCTTTAACGGCGGCTCCCGCCCTCCCGGCGCCGCGATTGGCCGCCGCGGCCTAGTCAGTCCCGCGCCCCCGCCCCGCTGCCGGGCCCGCCCCTCAGTCCTCGCGCTCCCTGAGCTGCTGCCGGCTCAGGCAGCCGCCGAACGTGCCCGTGGGCCCGGCCTGCCATCCTGCCGCGCTTCTCCCGAGACCTCGGCGCCGCGGCTTCTAGTCCTGGCCGACCGCGGCGCTCCCGGGAGCCGGGCGTCCAGCGTGGCTCGGACGCGGGCCCGGGCCGCGGGGTCAAGGCGCCCTCAGCCGGGTCAGGAATGGGAGGCAGCCCAGCGCTCTAGTCTTTCTGCGTAGGCCACCGACTTCCCCGGGATCTGAGCAGCTCCCAGCGGACACCGAAAACCCCGGGGACGCCTGGCCCGAGCACTCCAGGCCGCTCGAGACGTGGCTAACAGCTGGGTCGCCTGGCAGGAGGCTCTGCGCGCGGGGACATTTCAGGCCCGGGGCCTCGCCGGGAGCGCGCCACAAGGAGCGGCGGGGGGCTGGTCTGCTGCCCGCTTGGCACGCTCCCTACTTTCACCCCGCCTTTGTAAACTTGCTCTGTGGCATTGAAACCACAGGTGCAGGACCGTGGGCACAGAGAAAGCCAGGCATGCCCCTTCTTCCCACCCTCCGGACGCCCACCCAGACACCGCCTTCCCCGCCCCCCGCGGCGTCCCCGTCCGCCCCTCGGCGCGCTGAGCTCCCCCCCCCGCCGCTTGCGTCCTGCTCCGTTTACAGCAGTAAACACTGGGCAGCGGCCCCTGCGTGGAAGGGGGTTGTTCGGAAGTCGTTTAAAGACAGTGTCACCCTCAGGGTAAATGCCCAGAAGCCGGGCCGCGCATCCTTGGGCTGAGAAGTGTGGGAACGCCCGAGACCAAGCGAGACTCAGGCCGGAGTTTGGCTGCGGGTCAGGCTCAGGGTCTCGGGAGAAGAAGCCGTCAGACACGGCAGGGCTTAAACCTTCTAGAAAGCATATATATCCATCCACTCCTTCTCCAGGAGCAGGGAGTACCACCCGGGCGGTGGCCCAGCGGCGAGGCCGCTCCCGGCGCCGCGCCTGGCCAGCCCCGCGGCCCCAGGCTGACCGCTGCGGACGTTTCCTGTCCCGCCGCCCAAATCTCGCGCTCCCGAGGTAACTAGAGAGGGAACGGAGGGCCCAGAGGCTGCAGAGGTGTGAAGGGACAGCCTGAGGCCAGCGCCTCGGGCGTGTTCTCCTGGCTGGCCTGGAGAACTGCTTTTATTTATAAATCTCTAGGAGATGAAATAAAATTAAACGAAGAGAAAATAATAAATTTTTCAGAATTATGTTCTGAAATGAAATAAACAAAAACGCGGGAAGAATCCTCTAGCTCACTATGGCTGGCAGAACCCGGGCTCTCTTGCGCCGGCTCAGGCAGCCTCTCCCGGCTTAAGCGAGTCTCTGCAGGTTGGCGCTGGCCGCAGCCCCTTGCATAAGGAGCCCTGTGCCCTCCCTCCGTCCCATTCTTCCCTGTCCTGGGGGTGGGGTGGGGGTGCAAGAAGGAGGGAGGCTGTGGCATCCTGTCTGAAAGCAAGGCAGTTTGCCTGGAAGATGGAGATTCTCACCTTCCCTGAAAGGAGGAAACGTTCCCATTTCCACACCCCTCTCTCTGTGCATAAAAGGGGGCGGAGGGCACTAGCCAAACTGGCCCCCTAGACCTAAAGGGACCTAAGACATAGACGCAGAGAGAAAAGAGAACATCTTTGGCAGAAAGGCTGCCCTGCCACGTTGAATCCATTAAAAATTGCCTAGTGCAATTTTTGTACTACACACTTGTTTGCTTTATTCATCAATTTTTATGGGGATGGGAGGCGAGCACGAGAGGAGAGTATTTGGAAGGGCTTACTCCAAAAATATTTCCGAAGGAAAATGTTTTCTTGGAGATTGGTTATGAGAATAGCAGACCTGCACATGCAGAGACCTCACTTCCCTTCCTTCTTTCAGGCCATCAGACTTCCAAGTCTTCCTCCTTTCCCACTGTCTTACCCCCTCCCCAGTCCTCCCTCCCTCTCCTCTTTGACCCATTCTTTCTTTCGCTTTGATTTCGCCTTTGCTGCTCCCGCGTTTGGGGATCGCGCGGCTGGGCGCTCGCTCGCGCCGGATTCCAGGGGCCGCGCGCGGCCGGGCGGTGGGGCGGACGCCTTAATTCCCGCCGGAGACCCTACGGGTTGGGCGCTCCTGGCTATTCTTTCCCGGCTCTAGTTCTCCTCTCTCTGCAGGGCACAGAAGAGCTGAGCCAAGTTCAAAGTCACGTCGCCGTCCCTTCTCAGAAGTGCTTTATTTCTCTACAAACCGCAAAACCCCTTTACTTCATGACTTTTTTTTTTTTTTAAGGAAGGAAAGTGAAGAGAGAGCTAGAGAGACCAAGGGGGAAGAAAAAAAGCAGGCAAAGGCTTTCAGAGTTACTGCCTCAAAAGTAGACTCGGGTTCCTTGGCTGAAAGAAAAAAGCGGCCAAGCGGCGTTATGCACAGTGTGAGTGAATTCAGTTTTTCAACAGGTTTCTGGAAGGGCCCGTCTGTGGCAGTGTCAGGGCCGCAGGACCCACAACTGTCTCCATCCGGCAAACAAGTCCCCTCTTTGTAAATTTCCCAAAACTATGCTTCCGAAATCTTACGGAGGCTGCGTGCGGCTGGGCGGCAGGCCGGGGCTTGAGCGGATCCAGCTCAGGGCCGCGGGGGCCGGTGTTCATTTCTCGGCAAGTACAGGGAATGGCAGCGCGATGGAGAATTGGGGTTGTCTTCAAAAACCAGAAAATCCCGCCAAACACCCGAGCGCCCATCAACCAAAGCACCTCGTTGCGGTTTGTGGGCCTCTGTGAACAGTGTTGACTGAGTTCTTTTGTGGTATGGGGTGTGTTTTGTGTACCTATGCATAAATATAGCGTGTATGCACACACTATACCCTCACACACAAATAGGTATACATTGCTGGACAGGAGAAGTCAAAGAACAAGCAAACAGAATTGACCTTTACATTGAAAAGCAGAAGCTCTCGGTTGCCACACCACTCAAACTTGTAATTTTCCTCTTAAGGAAGAAGGTGGAAACGGGGGTAGTGGGAAAGAGTTGAGAGAAGAAATTAGAGAAACAAGTGACCAAAAAAAAAAAAAAAAAAAAAAAAGCGGGGGGGTGGATTTCATAGGATTCCAGCACCATCATCTGTATCACAGACTCATAAATTCAACAAGATCATCAACAGGATATTAAGTTGCAAGGCACCTTTGATTCCGCCTTCTCAGCCACTCCTGGGCTGGGTGACCCCTGACCCATGAAGGACCACATGTGTGGTGCGGGAGCCCCCTCTATAAAACCCACCTAGAACAAAAGTTCTTTGTTAGTGCTTTAGAGAAGTGTAATGTAAAAGAAGGGGAAATTGTGAAAATCTCAGCCAATGTTGTAACTTTTAAATACCATTTTTAAGAAGTGGGGGTGCTGAATGAGGTTGTGATAGGATAAGGCCCTCTCTAGTTTGCTAAAAGAATGTCTTTTCTTCCTACAGTTAAAATTTACTGTTCTGTAACTGGGATTATAAAAAGTCTCCATATAAAATATGTGCTCACCAGCAGTTTAGTGATAGGGATGTAAATATTTGTGTATTTGTCAAAAGGGACTCAGAAAAAATAGAAGCCATCAACCACCCTGGCCTTTACCCCTGCAATGGTGATAGTCAGTGGTTGTGGTTTTCCAAAAGGAAGAGAATTAATTGTCCTTACTTGTCTTCTCTTTCCTGATGGGAGTGATTCTTCTGCTGAAAAACAAACAAAACCAAACAACAAAAAATAGGAGGCATTAGCTTACGTGAATGTGTTTAATTATTCTGAAGACCTATCCTTTGGGCTCCCAGGCGAACTATATCCAGAGAGATTGAATACAGATGACAGGCGAACAGCTTTCCAATAAACTGCAGTATTATTGCAATAGACTTTGTAATACAATTTATGCTGTCATTCATAAATAACAATGCCATATGTCAACCATATTGCTTACACAAGTAAATCCATCAACGTGTCACTATTTGATTTATCTCAACAGCTTCTTCAAATATTGAAGTATAGATATTGGAAGGGGTGTGGAGTGGGAGGAACTACCCAAGAAATTTGAGATTTTATTTTTAACCGCACAAACTCTACTTCTCCTTCATTTCCCATCCAAAAACATCCTAAAGGATAAGAGATGAAGGGGAGGAGAAGCACATCGAGGGGCCAACACAAATAAATATTGGGTGGTTATATGAACTGTGAACATGTAAGAGAGTTCTGTGGTTGTTTTGACCTTCTGGAACATATTTTAGAACAATAATGCATTTCCCAAGAAATTGTCAATCCTAATGGTCAACTGTAGGTCAAAGGTCTTTCTCCAACAACCTCCATCTCTGAGGGTAGAAATGACTGCAAACCAAATGAAAGTATTTGATAACAGTCAAATTGTATTGAACTTATTCTTTAGTAGTAAGGAAGTAAAGGGAGTGATAGTTTTTCAATGGCTTTCAACCACAAAGGTGAGGTGAACATGGGATAGGCCCACTTCATGACTGTACAAACAACAAGACAAAACAAATCTCCACAGAATCCAACGTATCAGTCATGGCCACACAGCCCCAGTCTTCTGCCTTTTCATCCTCATTAAGTCTACATAAGTGTGATAGGGCTATTAGAAGCACTTTTCTGGATACTCTTAGCTCCACACATATCCGTGGAGCCTCAGGACTCAGCGCCACCTCAGGAGGGCAGTAACCCTCCGAGAGCCCCTGGGAGGGCTGCCAATTGCGGAGCGATTCTGAGCACCCCAAGGCCTTGGGCCAGTCGCAGCCCCCAACGCAAGTCAGATTGTGAGTTGCCAAGGCCGGAAGGTGGGGATGGGGGATCCGGTCCCTGCCTCGTGCAGACGGGGCGGGCGGCCAGGAGAGGCTGCCCTGAAACTCCCTGCCTAGCGCCTGGCCAACCTGATTTGGGAAAACCCTTGAACCCAAAGTCACCATCACTTACGGCCCTGGCGAAGCTCTACTAAAATGCAGCTGTGCCGGTGCCTTTGCCCACCCCGCCCTAGCTTTTACGAAAGGCCTCAGTGGACCATCAGGCCCTTTCCAGTGTCTGCTAGCAACCCCCTACTTCCGCGCCTGTTAAGCACCCATTGGCGCCCTTGGGCTGGGGTTCAAAGGTCCTTCGATTCCCCTAGTAATTTGGGTGCCCCATTCGCCCTTGAACCCGCCCCTGGCGCGGCCTAAATGACACTAGATGCTCCAAACCCGCCGACACCCAGTCCTTCTGCAGGGAGGCCGCTCTCACAGAAACCACGCGGGACCAGCGAGTCGTAAAGCAATGGCAGGGGCAATAAAAGGCGGTTCGGTGGGTCCCCCAGCTCCTTTCTTGTCCACCCCACCGTCCCCGAGATCCCCCCTCCCTCCGCCTGCAGAAACAATCAAACAAAGGCTCAAAAGCCAGGAAATGTCCAATTCACTTCCCTTAGAGTTTATTAATTGCCCACACCCCTCGCAGGAAACTTGGCTGTGTTCGGTGACATACAGAGGGCACCGGGGAGCAGTGGAGCCTCAGTCCCCCCACTACGCGCAGCGGGAAGCCGCAAGCGCCAGCTCGAGCATCCCCAGAGATCGGGTCCCGTGGCCTCCAGGCAGCTGAGCGCGGTTAACTCAGCTAACCTGGGTTCTGGTTAGCTGTCCATTTACTGGGCCCCTCACCTCCCCAACCTACTCGCGCCTTTGTCTGGGGTTGGAAGGAGGTTGGGGTTCGGGGTGCAACCTAGAGGTCTGGAAATAGACGCCCCGCAAGAGCCCTTGCTAACTCCAGAAAGGACATTTCCATGGCTTGCCACTTTGCTGCCTCCACGCAGGCACCTCCGCTGCAAAACGCAGAAAGGGGCATGGGTTTGAGGACTGGCCCTGACGACCAGCACCACCGTCGAAATACGCGGGCCAAACCCCCAGAAGAATTGGCATAACGCCTTCCACAGCCCCCTGCTTTTAAAACTAGTATTATTATTCCCTTCAGCGCCCTGGAAATTGTTGGTGTTTATTTAGGAAGTGTGACAGAATTATTGGGTCTTCAGAAACTTGGGATGTTAAGGGGGTTTGATTTGGCTCCCAAATAGCTTGAAAAAGAAACAGCGCACCTGGGGTCAGGCGGGTCATCACAATAACAAAAAGCGCTTCTACAAAATAAAAAGCTCTTTTATAAAGAAAGGCAATCCCGGAAATCCACTGCAAGCCTTCCTGATGACCATCTAGCTAGGCCTATTCTCAGGTTTAATTGGCAGGCGGTTTATTGGCGCCTTATTGGTGTTGATTGAAATTTTGCTCCCAGTCTTTTCTTTTAAGAATTAGCATCTCAAGTCGATTTACCTGAGTCAATTATCTTTTTAGGGTCTAGGTTTGGTCATAAATTTGCAAATATTCATTAAACTCACTTTGTAAATATCCCTCTTTCCTATCGCTACCCAAATCTCTATTATTTCCTAAGAAAGTCTTTTCTTTTTTAAGGCTTCCATAAAAAGAAATTGATCAGGGAGCTATATTTGAATTAAGACATATTAAATCGATGACAGATACATATCACGCTGTGTTTAACAAGAGTTGTACAAGGAGGCGGGTTCCAGATTCCGCACGGCTCTGCTACACCATTATTCACATTTTTACAGCCTTTCCTTCATGCCTTCACCCATTAAACCATTAAATTTCAGCAATTCAATAAAACAAAGCAGTTATAATTTTGACGAAAAGCTATTTTGAAGGGGGTGGAGGTACCCACTTTATTGCACAATAAAAATGCTCAACAGTCCATATTAAAGGCTAGCTTGTGTTTATTTTCTTCTTTCTTTATTCATTTTGTTTTGTTTTGTTTTTACTTATAACCTGCAGGATTGAACCCAAAGCTGCCATTACTGCAAGAATTAATGCTTATTGCCAAGAAATTCAAATAAAGGAAACTGATTGGGAATGTTCGGAGAGGAAACGATGACAGTGATAATTCCAAATATGATGCTTTCTTCATAAACTATCCATAGAGATGGCACAGCTCTCGATCAACCTTTGCCTGGTTGGCTTGAAATGTTTTAAGTCTTTGATATAAAAATTGTGAAAGGACTCGTCGTTTCCAAAGTGAGATGAAGATTTTGTTACTGCTGTTTATTAAAATTTTTTCGTTGTGTTTCCACACATGCCTTTAATTCCCCATATTTGAACTTCATTGCAACTTAAAGAAAAAGTCCATTTGAAATTTGATGGTAGCATTGTCTTTGTTTGCTTGTCAGTTTTATAAAAGAAATGACATTCCTAAGTCTCATACCGAAGCCCCCTGTTAAACATCGTTCACACCAATGTAAATGGCACTATCGAATCAACTCTTTTGAGAATATTTCTGATTACTTCCCACGGCCATCTCCCCAATAACGGCTTTGTGCAGTCTACTTTTACTTGGACTGCAAACGAATTAAGTTGGAAACATATTTTATTGTATCTCCAAAGAAAAAGATCACATTCTAATCATTATCACTTTTTTTTTTTTTTTACAAGTAATGTTACGGATGACAGCAAAATACAAATTTTAAAATCCTGGCTTTAATATTTGAGCATTTTGTAACATCACAAATTTTAAAAATGCTTTCTTTTAAAATCTGAAAAGGACACTTTGGGGCAGTAAAATCCTTAATTTGGGGGGAGGGTCCCACATTTCTCCGCCCACCAAAAAGTGATGCAGGGAATTTCTATTTTTAAAAAATCGATTTGATACCAAACCTCTGGAAAGGGATGGGATTCGCTTTTTTAAAAGCCAGTTTTTATGGTTTTCAAATAAGACATCTTAGAGGTAGACTGGTTTATTAGAAAACGATAAAAAGGTGAAAGATTATTCTATCAGTAAATAAAAAGCAAAGATATTTCTTGATTTCAAAATAATATTTTATTGGATCAGTTCTAATTGTGGATCAGTCAAAGAAACTGAGGCATACATGTGGACTGTGGACTGGGATCTGGACCGGAAGGAGAAATTCTGCTTAAAGGACGGTGCTTATTTAGCGGCTTCGCTCTGCAGAGATGCCGTTTGGCCTGCCCTGCCACTGTATCTCCGAAAGGCAAAAGTTAGAATCGCTGCCCGATCTCCTCTCCCCCGCCCCTACTGTAGATCTAATTGGAAGTGGCAGATCTAGAATCGATGAGTAGTGAGATTACACTTCCATCCAACTCCTTTGAACCATGTTGAAAAGGACTCTCCATGAGCTAAAAAGTCGAGGTAAAACGGTTCCTTTGGGGGAAAGACTTATTTTGACTTCACCTGGTGTTTCGCGGAGCCAAATCACTCAAGTTGTCTTGCAACCAATAGACTTTATCTTCTTCATTCCGTCTACTGTCTATGCGCCCTAGGTGAGCGCTAGGCAGGTTGGGTGTCCAAACAAGAAGTTTCTAGCATCACCACTACAGGTAGGACGGACTATTCACCCTTCTCTCCCAAACAGCAGCCCAGGGCTCTTCCACCCCACAAGAGAGGTGGAGGTAGAGGTAGAAAGTACTTGGGTGCCAGAAGGCACACAGAGAAGTGAGGCCAAGGTTTTTGAAACTGGGACTGCCCCTCGGGGGTCCTCAGCCCCTCACCACCCCGCGCCCTCTGCCCGCGTGCCGGCGCGCGCTCCGCGAGGTGCGTCAAGGAAGAGCGGGGCGCTGCGCGCGCAGGCCAGGCTCAAACTTTCTGCAAGTGCAACTTGGGCATCCCCGGGGAGGCGGGGACGTGTGGCTCCAGCGGAGGAGGGGGCGCGAAGCGAAAGCGCAGGCGGCCTCAAGCACGGGGGCGAATCCCCGCTGGGTCGAGGGCCTGAACGGGAGCCAATCGGGCAGCCGAGGCTACTGCCAATCACGCGGCTCCCTCCAATCCCACCCGTGCCATTTCCAAAATCTCGGTCCCACTGTGCAGCTCAAATGTGGTGTTCACTCTGCCAATCGCTGGAGGATAGAGTGGGAACAGGAATAAGCAGAGTTAGGAGGCCAGGACAAAAGAAGTTAAAGAGCGCCCAATACATACATGTTTTTGAAGGCGGGCAGAGGGAATAAAGTCCCCCCAGTGAGGGTCTATGGGCCTGATTGTGTAGTTCTGATGGAGCCCCCTTTGAGCAAGAGGAACCCGCCAGCGCTGAGATTAGCGGATTTGGCAACGGCTCAGGTCCAGCCGCTTCAGAATATGACAGGCTTCCCGGCGCTGGCCGGCCCGCCCGCCCACTCCCAACTCCGGGCCGCCGTCGCGCACCTCCGCCTGCGGGACCTGGGCGCTGACCCCGGCGTGGCCACCACTCCGCTCGGACCCGAGCACATGGCCCAGGCGAGCACGCTGGGCCTCAGCCCTCCCTCCCAGGCGTTCCCGGCACACCCGGAGGCTCCGGCAGCCGCCGCCCGTGCTGCAGCCTTGGTCGCGCACCCCGGCGCGGGCAGCTACCCCTGTGGCGGGGGCAGCAGTGGCGCGCAGCCCTCCGCGCCCCCGCCCCCGCCCCCAGCCCCTCCTCTTCCTCCCACCCCTTCACCCCCTCCCCCTCCCCCGCCTCCTCCTCCTCCTGCCCTCTCGGGCTACACCACCACCAACAGTGGCGGCGGCGGCAGCAGCGGCAAAGGCCACAGCAGGGACTTCGTCCTCCGGAGGGACCTTTCCGCCACGGCCCCCGCGGCGGCCATGCACGGGGCCCCGCTCGGAGGGGAGCAGCGGTCCGGCACCGACTCCCCCCAGCACCCGGCCCCGCCTCCCCACTCGGCCGGCATGTTCATCTCCGCCAGCGGCACCTACGCGGGCCCGGACGGCAGCGGCGGCCCGGCGCTCTTCCCCGCGCTGCACGACACGCCGGGGGCCCCAGGCGGCCACCCGCACCCGCTCAACGGCCAGATGCGCCTGGGGCTGGCGGCGGCAGCGGCAGCCGCGGCGGCTGAGCTGTACGGCCGCGCCGAACCGCCCTTCGCGCCGCGCTCTGGGGACGCGCACTACGGGGCGGTTGCGGCCGCAGCGGCGGCCGCCCTGCACGGCTACGGAGCCGTGAACTTAAACCTGAACCTGGCGGCTGCGGCGGCCGCAGCAGCGGCCGGGCCCGGGCCCCACCTGCAGCACCACGCGCCGCCGCCGCCGGCGCCCGCGCAGCACCCGCACCAGCACCACCCCCACCTCCCAGGGGCGGCTGGGGCCTTCCTGCGCTACATGCGGCAGCCAATCAAGCAGGAGCTCATCTGCAAGTGGATCGACCCAGACGAGCTGGCCGGGCTGCCGCCGCCGCCGCCGCCGCCGCCGCCGCCACCGCCCCCGGCCGGCGGCGCCAAGCCCTGCTCCAAAACTTTCGGCACTATGCACGAGCTGGTGAATCACGTCACGGTGGAGCACGTGGGAGGCCCCGAGCAGAGCAGCCACGTCTGCTTCTGGGAGGACTGTCCGCGCGAGGGCAAACCCTTCAAGGCCAAATACAAGCTCATCAACCACATCCGCGTGCACACCGGCGAGAAGCCCTTTCCCTGTCCTTTCCCCGGCTGCGGCAAGGTCTTCGCGCGCTCCGAGAACCTCAAGATCCACAAGCGTACTCATACAGGTGGGTGTCTGTCCCCGGCCGCGCCGCCGCCGCCACCAGCTCCTGCGCCGCCGCCGCTTCCGCCGCTGCTTCTCCTCCTCCTCCTGCTCGCCTTAATTTTTTTCTCCTTCTGCTGCTTCTCTTCGCATACGTATAACCCGGACATGTGACTTCTGTTTTTTTCTCTCCCCCCCCTTTTTTTTCTATGAATAAGTAATTCGATAGCACACACAGGCCCCGCGTTGGGTTCCCACACGGCGGAGTCTCCAGCGCGTCCGCAGCCCCTCGGCCGGGACCCGCAACGCGCGCCAGCCGCCGCCGCCGCCACCTCGGAGCAGACGCAGCAGCAGCTGGAGCAGGAAGGCGCCCAGGACGGTCGGCAGTCCCCACCCGCCCGGCCCTGGGAAGTCTGGGAGGGCGATGGAAAGAGAGGCCGGGCCGCCCCGGCAAGCGCCTCTCTTCCCACCGGGTCGTAGGCCCCGCGCAGTCGCCGCGCTCCGAGGACCGGGCGTGGGATTTGCTGCCGGATTTGGGCCGCCCGAGGCAGGCCTTCCGGGAGGGGAAGGGACCCCTCCGGAAAGACAGGAATGCGCTTTCGGAATCCCGGAGACCACTCGCACTCGCCCACCGTGACACACTCTTCACGCACACCTTCTTCTGCGTGCGTCTCCCACAACTTTACACACTCATATCCTCCTGCGCGTGCACCCCATTCCCGCGACACCTGTGTGTCCTCACACTCACATCATTTACACGCCCCACGCGCCCTCTCACACGCAGTATCACACTCGCCCTGGAGGGTGCTGGAGTTGACATCTGCCTTTCTAGAGAAGGTTCTAGTTGCAGGAGGACCGAGCCTCCCACCATCGGTGAGGCCTACCCTGTCGTGGAATTGGTGGGGAGCCACCGGCGTCGTGGGGACCCTCCCACCCCACCTCAAGCCCTGCCTCTGGGGATCCCACAGCGCTGAGGAGGGCGGCTGCGGCGCGGGGCGGTGGATGGCTCCTGTGGGTCGTGTGCCCCCTTTGAGCGGACGAGCGCGTCGGGCGGAAGCGCTGATGAGCGCGAACGCAGTCGGGATTTATAGGGACAGACACGATTACCCCTCGGAGGACACTTAAGTAACTGGAGGTTACGTTCAGTAATCACTTGGCAGATTTATCGGCGCTGCTGCGGCCAGGAGGTAGCCGCCGGGTCCCACGCTCGGGCCGGGGGCGCTCGGGGCTCTGCGGGGGCAGCAGCGTCGGGGTGGCCCGAGGCGGGAGCCTTGGCCTGGCTCCTGCGGGCCGCCTGATGGCCGGTGGGGAGCACGTTTTCCCAGGAGCCCCTTTTCTCTCTAATCGGGATCAGTCCGCCTTAATGATTTTTCCAGAAAGAAACTTCCCAGGAGGCTCTCGTAAAAACGCCCTGGCCCGCTAAGCCGGCTGCTCGCTCCTGTGCCCAGCACTTCTCGGCAGGGCAGGATCCAGGGACCGTGAAGCCGCTCCCCAGCCCGGCCCCGAAAGGGAACTCCCAAGCGCGGTGTCGCGCGCGGCCTCGGGCCCTTCCCGCCTGCCCAGGCCTCGCGAGGGGAGCGGCCTTCCCTAGGCGGCTGCCGGGAGCTGCGGGCGCAGAAGCCGATCCGGGCCCCCGGCGGGACAGGCCACTCCCTGCCCCCTGTCCCCGGTGGCTTCCCGGGGCACGCGCGCGTGCGTGGGTTGGGGGGGGGCGCGGGGGACCCCAGGCGCCGAGGGGACCCGCGGTCATTTGGGTTTTTGGCTCTGCGTCTCGCGGACGGTTGCATTTCCTGCCCCCTCCCGGCGGCCGCGTGGGCCCCACCCGGTGGAGCGTGGGGGTCCCTGCGGGAGGGACGCAGGCGCCTCGGGTTCAGACTCCAACCCGCGCTTGGTGTTTCTGGCGGTCCCTGGGCCTCTCAGCTATTGGGCATTGTGTCCTGAGAGGGCCCATCCGGACTTCCTTCCCTCCCTGCCACGCCGCTCTCCCTTTTGGGGGTTATCCGGGATCCCGGAACGGATTGATCAAAGGGACTAATCCCCGGGCCACTCCCGAAGGCCCCTTTCCTGACCCACGTGCCCCCAGTTCCGTTTATAACCGTCCCGCGGGCCCGACTCGCGCTCTCTCGGGAGAGGGAGCTGCTAGGAGCTGGCGGGGTCCGCAAGTAGTTCCTTACTTTCCCACAGGCTCCAGGTCTCAAACTCTGTAAATAGTTAAATTCTGACGTGACTCGTCTATCAGAATCTTAAATGTAAACACTGAGGTCTCTCAGCCTTTCTAGTTAGGTAGAATTTGCTTATTCCCCTTAGGCCCCCTGAACAACACAGGCCTTTCCATCGCCCTTGCCTTGTTTTCTTCTGTTTTCTCCGTGCACCTCTTCCTTTATTTATCTCTAATGTTCTACCTTTCCTTCCACGACATCTGTCCCTTTCCTGAGTCTAATTGTTCCCCTTTTTCATGTGCAGTGGAGGAGTTAGCAGTGTTCAAAGCGTTTCTTCACAACCCGGGATATGTAGGTTGAACAGAAACGACCATGCTCAAAAACAGCATTGCACCTTCGCGTAGGGTGGATGAGTAAACCCATGTAATTACGCCTCCATATTGAAGAAAGGCTGATTTTAATTTCTTAAAAAGAATATGATGTTAACTTGGTCTTATCTACGACTTAAAGTGTAATGTAGAAATCAGGACAAATCACTGATGTTTTGATAAAAAGGGATTAGCTTTGTTTTTGTTAAAGCTCCTCTACAGAGAATTTTTCGAGGTTGTGATTATCATGGGGTTGTTTTTTCTCTCTTTATACATCACTGTAGGAGGCATATTTGAATAATGTCTAATTCTGTTTTTAAACAGTATTTCCAGGTAGGGAAAGTTAAATTCCAGGCATCTGCCTGAATACTCTCAGATGTGCTAGCATACTCTGCCATGGAAGCAGTTATTGTTGGCGAAATATTTTTTAAAAACTCACTACAGTAAAATATCTGCAGAGGGTGTAAGAAAAGTCACCACAGAAATGTATGTACACTAAGCTGAGGCTTAATAGTTTGTTTTTGAAAACAAGTTATCCAAAACAAAAGAAAATGTCATACCTAGTGTATCACCAGAGTAGCTGCTGAAATATGAGAAATTCAACTTTATTTTTAAATTATTTACCTAAAAGAGGAAAATATTAATTCAATAATATGTATGAAATGACTTGTTTAATTATGGACTCAACTCTATCAAGTTCAGAGATACCAAGGGGAGAGGGAAAATTCAGTTAGACTGTTACCTGCTGTCTTCCTTTTCTTGCTGTTTAACACCAAAATGTAGTGTGGCTGAATTTCTCTAGTTGTCTTATTAAGTATTTCCATTTCCTGGACTAGAGGCCTTGTGTTTAAAGGCGTGTTTGTGGGGTGGTTAGGCCAGCTTAAGGAGGTGACAGCCAAAAGACCCTGGCCTTTAAAAAAATTTTTAAGGTCTTTTTGACTAGTAAGCAAGGTAGGGAGCTGTGAGAGTAAGTATACTTATGGCATAAAGTAAAGGTAGGTTCTGCTAAGGCTTGTGGTCTTTATTAATGTATGTTAAAGCTCGATCTGCTGTGCTCTTAACTGCCCTGCAAGTAGTGAGGAAAGCTGTAGAATGCAGAGGTCAACAGCCTATTCTCTGCCCAGCTAGCCCTGTAAAAATCGAGTGGTGGGAGTGTGTTTCACAGGTGCCTCTATTTCTAAAGAAAAACATTGTTTTGTTTTACCTCTTTCCCTTTCCCATCTCCACGTTCTCTCCTGATGCCCCTCTCCTTCAATGAAATCCTGGAGAACACTGAAAGGAAATGCCATTATTATAATTTGACTGTACCCACCAGTTTACTTTTAATTTAGTGTATGTGTTTGCTTTTTTCTCTTTTTCTTATATGCTTACTTCCGCCTGTGGCTTTGGAAGTATCATTTTGTGTTTATTTTGACAGGAGGATCTCCTGCTTGTGTTTTTGAGTGTACAGACCCTGAGGGGAGTGTGTCTGTCGGGGGAGGGGGTCTGCGGGTCCCAGGTGGGTTTCAGTGTTACATTCTGGCCCTTAGCTCAGCACTAGGGATCTCACCCTGGCCCCTCTGGGACTGCAGGGCCTGACAGCCTCTCAGGAGCCCAGGTCCAGGCAAAGCCACCAGGTCAGCAGAATCCAGGCCCATCCTTGAAGTATCCCTTCCCTTTTGTGAATTAGGAAGAAGAATTAGGCTGGGAGTTGGTCTTTGGGAGAATAGGAAAACCACAACCTTGGTTCTGCTTCAAGATTTCTGTCAAGTGAGAGGTCTTGGAAAGCCATTGTTGACCTTTCCTGTGTTTCCTTGCAGGGGAAAAGCCTTTCAAATGTGAATTTGATGGCTGCGACAGGAAATTTGCCAATAGCAGTGATCGGAAGAAACATTCCCATGTCCACACCAGTGACAAGCCCTACTACTGCAAGATTCGAGGCTGTGACAAATCCTACACTCACCCAAGCTCCCTGAGGAAGCACATGAAGATTCACTGCAAGTCCCCGCCACCTTCTCCAGGACCCCTTGGTTACTCATCAGTGGGGACTCCAGTGGGCGCCCCCTTGTCCCCTGTGCTGGACCCAGCCAGGAGTCACTCCAGCACTCTGTCCCCTCAGGTGACCAACCTCAATGAGTGGTACGTTTGCCAGGCCAGTGGGGCCCCCAGCCACCTCCACACCCCTTCCAGCAACGGAACCACCTCTGAGACTGAAGATGAAGAAATTTACGGGAACCCTGAAGTTGTGCGGACGATACATTAGAATTTATTATTAATAATAATAAGTGAAATAATAAGTGGGAGTCCTTGAACCACATCCTAACCTGAGACAATGCCGAGCCTGAGACAAACCCGTGACTCAGACTTGCCACCGGGTCTAATTAGCCCTATTTATTCAGTATGAAACCCTATGGTGTTTGTACATTTAATTAATTTAATTAAGATATTTGGGCTTTTTTTTTTTTCTTAAAAAACAAACAAAAAACAACCAAGCTGGACTTGTACATTGCAGGAGGATGGGGCTGGGGGCAAATTGTACCAAGGAAAATGAATGGAGAAATTAGTTAATGGCGATACACACTGCCGATGCAATATATATATATATATACATATATATATATATATTTTTTTTTTTAAAGGGGGAGAAAAAGAGCATTAAGTCAGAACTGAACACAGCACCAAGGCCCTCTGCATTTCCCAGAGTGCCTCTCAAATGCCTTTGACACCATACCATGGGCTGCTTTTGAGCCTCCTTGTTGGACCCTAATTCTGCCAAGGCCTCTTGATTGTAAACCACACACCTGCTGCATTGCCAACAGATCCTGTTCCATACCTGTGTCCAAAAACATTTGTAAAAACCCTTTGAGTTTAATATTTGTAATTTTTAATTTCCACTCTTTTATTACTGATCTTACCTTAATACAATATTTTTATACAGGATTATTTCTTCAGTATCCTACTGTGTGATTTTAAAAAAAGATGCAGCAACCTTAATATATCTCCATATCTTGTGCTACTGTGATTGTTCAAGCAAAAGTGGAGAGAAGAAAAGCTGCTGCAAAAGATAACTGTGAAACTGTGATATTTTATAAAATAGAAGAAATTCAAGTACTTTCTTTTTCCTATATGTTTTTTTTTTTTAATCTGAATTCTCAGATACTGCCTCCTAACTGTGTCCAAACTTCTTGTGTAATAAAGAGATTCTGTTTTCGATCCTAAGTTCTTTGGGATGCCAACATTCACAGTCAAGTCTTGAGGAGGTGTGATGATGGCATCATGCCTATTTTTTTGGAAAGCTGTTGTTTTTAAAACAGGCCAACACCTCTTTTATACTGTTGTATCAGCCTTTTAAAAAGTCTATTTTTCAATGCCTGAAACTGCATTTTAATGCATTTTCTTCCACCTGAGCACTGAGCACACCAAACTGGAATCCATTTGAAAATGACAGTGTGTGAAGTGTATGATTTACATTAAAAGAGGGGAGGGAGTTGCCATACATATTAAAATTTTTAAAAGGTTTATAGTTACCACCAAACACTGATGAATGTGTGACCTTTGCCAGAGCTGTCAAGCTAGGATAAAAAAGGTCAAGGACCTAGGACAATAACTCTTAGTCAATTTATTTTCGGTTGGTACAACACATCTCCTGTGCAAAATGTAGTCCATCAGAAACATCCTACAGATACACTAAAGAGCACTAATTTATCCTTAGAGACCCCGAAGACACCCCCTCCCCAGGGTTTGTAGAAATTTGTTTTGTGTGCTGTGAGTGGTTGATGTAGTCTTGTCATTGTTAATAACTTGTATGTGAACACTATTATTTGTACAGTTGAATTAATTTATTTTCAGACATCATCCTTTTTTTTTTTTCTTTCCTGGAAGAGTTCAAAGCACACCAAAGAATTATATTATACATTTTGGTGAAAGATTGTCATTTATGATCCATGGTTTATTTAAAAAAAAAAAAGGAAAGAAAATGGAAAAATATATTTTTAAGCTTACTTGAATGAACAACGTAATGTGAAAACCAAGACTCTTCCTGCATGTCTTTTTTGCATTGTGTTGATAAGATTATATATAGTTTATAGATATATTATATTACTAGTACAGTGCATGGTGCTGTCACTTGGAAAGCCTTTCAATGTTGTCTTCAGATTGTTGTGATGAATATGAAACATGCAGACCCTCCTTTATAAAGAAAAAGACCTTAAAACTTGAATATGAGATAATTTTACATTTTAAAAGTTTATTTGATTTTCATATTATTCACTTTCAAAGCCCTTTCAAATAGAAAAGGTATGAACTTTTGGGGGGATAATTTATGTATCGTAAACTTATTAGAACAAAATATTCCTGATGTATAATGAGTTGTTTTATTTATACAACTTTTTCAATGGTAGTTTGCACTATTCTTTATTATGCTACAGGTTTATTTATTATGAAACAAAGGAATATGTATTTTATGTATTTTACCATGCATAGGTTAACTCTTTGCCACAGATTTATTGGTTCTTGATACACCTAAAATAAAACAAAATGTGTACCTCCAATAGAGAGCAAGCAAGAATGATTATGAAGTAACAAATTTAATAAAGGTATTCTTGTTATTATTGCTTATGTTTTACATAATGGCATATCTCTCATACAAATAGAACAGGTTGCTAATGGAGTGAATGTCTTCCCTTGGTCTCTTGATTTCTCAGCCTCTCCCCAAGCAATACAATATTTTTGCAGCCTGGTTTAACTTAACAACTTACAAGCTTATCTAGGAAACAGATATTTATGAAGACTAAGCCTTGCAGGTTATACTTACAGTAGCATAAATCTTTTGGGTTACTGCATTTATTTGTTAAAATAAGTAATATCCTGATTGATTCTAATCAGTGAAAAGCCAAAAAGTGAATTTTAGCATTTCTTTGGTGCCCAGCCTCCAAAAGGAAAACAAAGAATAAAGAAAATGTGGAGGAAGGGACAGTGAGGCTTCTAGACACAAAGAAGGTGAAAGCAAAATCAGTCAGGGGCTGAGATAGGTATTGAATGAAATCGAGTAGTGGGCATCAAATGCCTCTTATGGCGTGGGAGATCAAGATGCAATTTTACTGTAGTTTGTTCTGGAAGTTGAGTGGCTATTGGTAATTTAAGCTCAGCATTTTGGGGCAGGTGTGTTGAACAATTAGATTCTTGCATGGCAGCAAAATATTCAAGTGGCTTAAATGCAGGTGTTTGGCTATGCACATTTACAAGGCTGGATGTTTGCTTGTGTTTTTGTTAGCAGATACAAAACTGATAAAAGTCAAATAGTTAAAAGCAACTGCTAGTAATGTCAATAAGCATTTCTCTGAAAGGTTATAGTGGCTTTTAAAAGTCAGGTTTGTTAAATGTAGTAAAGGTGAAACAGGTTGCAAAGAGTTGTTTTAACTCAGATGACAATAACCAGCACACGAAGGAGAAAAACACTCATAAATGAGGGCCCCAATCAATGGGAAAACTTATAGCTCTCTAATGAAGTTTCTTGTGAAAAGAAGGGTGACACAAAGCCACCAAGACATGAATCATTCATGGGAAATATAAAAGATAAAAGATATCTGACAATGAGCAGAACCTTGTATAGAGTGTATAAAACAAGTTTCCCCTTCTTATTTTCTGCTTTAAAACGCACAATCTCCCACTCCCAGCGTTCTCTGTCCAGTCTATAGAGTTAAAATTGACCACTGCTCGTACTGCGCCACTTCAAAGTAATTTAGTCCAGAACGGAAGGCTTGGCGCTCGGACAATCTTCATGGTGTGTTAAGATTTCTATGGCAATTGGCAAGCAAGACGTTCCCATCTGAATATGTCTCAAAGAAAGCCACTTATTGACACTAAGTTGGCTATCATCAAAGACTTCATCTTCCCTAGGCAAAACGTGGCCCTTGCAAATACTGTTTAAATCATCTACCTTTGTTTTGCAGGCTAGGAGAATCTTCAAACACACAATTATTTGAGATTTATGTATATATATTTTCCCCATTCAGGATGCTCTTGGTAAAGCTAATGGTCCTAAAATCTAAACTCCATAGAGTTTGAGGGTGGGAATTATATTCTCTTAAGGAGTTGGAGATGGCCACACAAGCATCATAACACTGGGGACAGGAAAAGAGGAGGCCCAACTATCTGCAAACATGTTACACTCTCATAAGTGATCTCTTCCACTTTGGGGAAGGTTTTGGAGACCATTGTGGTTTTACCCACCCAGTAATCTATCATCTGTCATCTCTCTATCTGTCTATGAAATGGGACAAGAGGTGCTGGCCACTAATATTTTTAAATCCCAGTTGGGTTAGGAAATCCAGCTCCTGGGGAGGGGGCAGGGGAGACATCTGGTTTCTCAAGTGATCACCTTAAACCAGCAGAAAAGAAGGCTGATCACAAGGCAAACAAAACAACCCAGCCGCTTATTATTAATGGCACTTTCATCCCCTCACATCACTCCTGGCCTGCCAGTCCACCCACAGTGTAGCAAAACAGGACGCCCAGCCACGGAAGCCTTCCAGGTCTGGAGGCACAGGCAGGCCGGCAGGAGACCCTAGGTGAAACTGCCCTGGGGACCCCAGTACACTTCCCCTCTGTAGATAAAAACTCAGCCCCACACCCACGCACTCCCCGAGCACACATTAACATACACTGCAAGTGCCTAATCAGGCAGGGAGAAGTTCAAAGCCATGTTTTTTTTCTTTTGGAAATTCAAACTACTGCTTCTATGGTCCATCCGCGCGGGGCGTCAGGATCGCTGTGGCAGTGGGCAGGGCCAGGGGAGTCGCCGGCAGAGGGGCCACTGTGATTCGAGACAGTCGATGAGACACAGCTGCAGTGACCTTTTTACTTTCATGCCAAGTTACTTCAGTCCACTTGCACCTCATCAGAAATTTTATATATATATATACATATATATATACATATATATATACATATATATATATATATATTCAGCGTTTAAGATTCTTCCATAGAACCTCCTAGCTTGAGAGAAAGGGGAGAGAAAGAATGAAGAAAGGAGGATAGGAGCGGAGGAGAGTCGGGGTGGGGAGTGGGTGATGTTCGAAGGGTGGGGGAGAGGGGCAGGGGCGCCAGAGCCCCAGCTCCTCTTCCTTCCCTCCCCACCTAAGTACTTTTATTTGCAGAGCGATTGTTCTTTGTTTATTTAATACAAGTACTGTGTGAATGGTGAAAAATAAACACGATGAAAAATAACCAAACAGATGATTCCTCCGAGTGAAAAAGCCCGGACTTAATAAAAGTGCGAAGCAGTCACCGCTGAATGAGAAACCCTTTGAAGTGGAACTTATTATAGGAGGAATACTTTGGGGTTGCCTTAACGACGCCGCTGAATCGAAAGCGCTCGCCTTTGTCAGCGATTTGTTCTCCTTTGCTGGGGTGCCCGGAGAAATTACTTACATGGGCTGCCTTAACATGCAGCCTGCAAATCAGTAACTTTGCAGCTCAGACTCGCAGACGCCACTCGGCTGCGGACAAAAAGAGTCAGGGGGGAAACGCACCAACCTTTCACGCCGAGGCTCTGGGGCTGGGGGCGCACGGGCGTGTTGGGGTCGGCAGATAAGAAGTTGTATCACAACGCCCCGCCTCGTCCAGGCTTCCCTCTTCTTCCCTCTGCACCCCCTCGCCAGTCCGGGCTGGGGCTCTGCGGGCCCGGACTCCGCTCGGTGGCAGCGGAGGCCCGGCTCCTCCAGGGCCCACCGGCGAGGGGCGCTCTAGGGCGCGCGGCCGGACGCGGGACTTTCCCAGCAGCTCGGGCCATATTTAATAAGGGTCGTTCATCACCGAGGCGCTTTGAAGGGTCGCCTCCAGCCCTGTGCCCATTAGAAAGGCGGAGGTGACATTTAAACTCCGTTTTCAAGGATCGCGGGGGGATTTCATTGAAAAGGCAACTCGTTTGTCTTATGAGCCTGGAAACAACCCCCTTCTCGCTCCTTTTGACCACATGGCATAACTCAAAAACAATAGTTCAAAAGTGAAATGGCATCGTGGTGTTCATTCGGAGACAGGCCCCCATCTAGCACCAGAGAAAAGGGGTAGTCCGCAAGACAATGTGCTTTTTGTGTCCGACTCTGTCACAAGGTTTGTGTTGTTTGCTTTGGAGGCTGCGCCTGTTATACTTTCCTGAAAGTGCTTGTGTTAAACAAGAGTTATAAGTCATCCAAAACAACAAACATTTTGATTTTCTTTGCCTAAAGGGCTTTCCCTGGCTATGGGCACCGTGAAAAAATAATGTCCTTGCTGAGAAAGGAACACCAGTAGTAGCATTACAAGCGGGCGCATTAAATATTGAATGACACGGGAAAAAGAGCTTGTCGAGGGGCACTCAGCCTTAAAGTCTTTCTTCAACTTTGTCTTCGGTGGCTGCTGGACTATTTAAGATGGTATTAATTAAGGCAGCTTCGGATGCTGCCGAGCCGGTCGGCCCCTCGGCCGCGCTCGGTCAATGGGCCTGTGCCCCCGCGCTCTGCTCACGCGTTGGCTGAGCCGAGTGCAAATGTCACTTCTCATTTGGAGGCTGAAGAGAAGTGCCCATCCTACATTAAGGGCAGCAGGGATGCAGTCAGCAGCAGGCGTTAAAGGAATACGAGGGACTGGGGTGAGGGGAGGGAAGGCGGGAACAAAATGGGAACAGCTGCCCGGGGCGGGGTCGAGAGAGTGCCCCAAGCACAGCTTTTGGCACATTTTGGAGAGCGCCGCTGGCAAACCGGGGCCACGCGGGACTCGCTGGGTTGGAAGACCCCCTCTCTTTCGTCGTTCCTGCGTGGGGAAAATGAAAACTCTAGCTCTGCACAAATCCATTAGGCAGGCTGGCGGGGCGTTATTTTACAAAGGGACTCGCTTCTACAAAGAAAGACAAAAGCTTGGTGCAAACAGGCGTCTTGACTGACTTCCACCTCCCCCTACGGTCCCCTTCACAGATCACAAACAAATAAAGCCCAAAGGACCTCAGCCAGGGATCTCCAGATCCAATTTTACAGATGGCGAAACTGAGACCTCAAGCAAGACTCAAATTGATTTTTGTCAATATTCCCCGAAGTCAGAGGTTGAGACCCTCTTTGAGACCAAAGATCCAGGCGGGAGTGGAGTTCTCTTTAAAGTCGCCAACAACCACGCCAAAATGTCCCTTTCCCCTGCCCCCCATTGCAAGTGTTTGATTCAAAGTCAAATGGAAATTGGTTTCAGCAGTTGAAAATTCCTAACATAAAAAAAGGAATGAAGCTTACTGCCAACTGACTGTGGCATAAATGAAATGCATGCTCTGAGAAACTCTGTTAACTATCAGTTCTTGATGAAGAGAGACAAGATTTGGCTGGGCAGAGGGGGCAGGGCATCCCGGCAGATTGATTTCTGCAGCCAGAAGCCCAACAGGCGCCCCCGTCTCCCTATGTGGCGTTTCACCTGGATGTGGGCCTTCTCTTTTACCACACGACCCCTTGTAGGTGGGGGGAGATGCAGTAAAATGCCCTCCCCACCCCCACCCCCGTGTGTGTGTGTGTGTGTGTGTGTGTGTGTGTGTGTGTGTGTGGTTAGCACCCTTAGCTTTTGATCCATTTGCAATGTCTGATTCTCCATCTTAAAATGTGTCCATTCAGGGCTCCCTCTGGCCTTTTGGATAAGGGGCGGGTCATGTTTCCACCAAGAGCCATGTTGCAGGAGAACTACCCTACCCTTCCTGCAGAGACTGGAATCTGAGCGCAATGGGTGGCCGGAGAGCTCGCATTCAGACAGCCCTGAGATGCGGGCCTGGGGCCCTACGCCCCATTGGCAGCTGGAGGCGTCGCTCTGGGGCCAAGGAACGCCTGGCCGGGTCAGGACGCGGGCAGAGGTGGGCGGTGGGGCAGCGAGAGATGGCCGCGCCAGAGCAGCCCACTCCCGCACAGCCTAGGACTGGAGTTCCCAGGCCCAACCGCCTACCTGAGTGATCTGTTTTGCACATCTTTCCTCATTCCTCTTCTCTGCTGTCCCTACCTCCTCTACTTTTTTGCATGAACAGGGCCCAGGCCAGGATAACGGATGCAGAAAGATGGCCTTTTGGCCCGGAACGCACTCTCTCGCGTACGCATACACCCACCTCCCTACCACCCCCCCCCCCACACACACACTCACGCGCAATTCAACCCCCCCAGCCCAGCCCCAGCCAGTGCACTGGGCACACGCTCGGGATCCAGGCACCTTGCCAAGAGCTCGCGAGCACCCTGCGTGGCACACTGGTTGGAGTTCCTGCACGAAGTGGCGGGGGTGGAGTGAGGAGGGAGGGGTGGGCGGCGGTGCACGCCGCCGACTGCTGGCGGTGAGCACAAGTTCAGTGCTCAACTTCCCGCTCTTAACGAGACCCGGGATCCCTTTGGAGAGGCCCTCGGGAGCTGGCGACAGGGCTGGGAGTGGCGTGGGTAAGCTGGCCGGCGCGGGGCGCGGGCGGCGGGGCACAAGGGCGCTACAAGAAGAGGGCGCGAGGGTGCCCGCGGCCAGCCGGGCGCTCTGAGAAGTCAGCGCGAGCAGCTGTGACTTCACCTATTAGCCCCGATGTCTTTCCGAGGAGCCTGGTGGAGTTAAACAGCCCACAATGGGCGCTCTGGGGCGCCTCCAGCCTGACCTCCACCCGGGTTTAATAGTTTCATAGGAACTTCATTAAATCAATTACTTAGTGAGCACATCATCATTTATTTGTAATTAGCAGCGAGGAGCGCGTTCTCTCCCCCAGCCCGCGGCCCGGGTCCCAGCGGGGTTGACTAGTTGTGCAAGCACTTTTGTTTGCTCGAGTGTTGACTCCCGGCATTATTCGGCCGGGGTAATCTTTACGTCTCAATCTAGTATTCAGGGGGCGAAAGGAAAACAAACAGGGCGCAGGCCGGAGGCCAGCCCTTTGGTCCCAGCCGTCCCAGAACTCGGCCCTCGCTGGGCGTGCAGGGCGCACACCTCTGCGGCCCCGGCTCCTCCCGGGAGGAATAGGCGAGAGCGCCACCGGGGCAGAGGGGCAGGAGCCAGCCCGGGGGGTCCAGAAGGAAAGAGGCGAAGGAAGAGGCGATGAAGGAGAGAAAGGAGAAAACCAGGAGCAGGAGCTCTGGGCCTGCAAAACGAGCACAAAAGGGGAACGTCCAGGCTCGCGCACGTGTGCGGGCGGCATTGGAGGGGGAATGCGCGTTGTGCGTGTGTGCAAGTGTATGTCCATGTGTGCATGTGTGTGTGCGCGCGCAGGAAGTGCGTGAAATCACATCCATTTCAGCTGCCCAGGGCTGGGCGGAGAGAGGGGAGTGGGAGCAGGAGGTGCCGGCCTGGCGTGCGCGGAGGCAGCTCTCTGGGTGTCCGAGCTGCAAAAGTGCTTTAACTGGGGGGCTGCAGCCCCGGGCGCAGCTCCACTGCGGCCCACAAATTACGAGCGAGTGGTTAGCGAGGAGGCGGGAGTTGCTGAAAGCCGGGCCAGAACCTGCGCGTGCGGAGCGGCACGAGTAATGGCTCCGCAAGGAGTCGTGATTCCTTTCGAGTGTAATCATCTTTCCCCACACGCCGCAGCGCCGGCCAAATCTCGTTTACATCCAAGGAGTTGCGGCTAGCCGGGCCAGAAACGTGGGCGACACGCCCCTGCGTCCTTGCCCCGGCCCCGATTTCCGCTCCAAGCTGGAAGTCCTTCCAGCATAGGAAACGCTCAACTTCTGGGGCTATCCCAGCTCAGGAAATGGAGGAGGGCGGGGAGGCGAGGGGTCATTGATGAACCGGCCTGGGTTCCCCCAGGAGCAGGCGAGTGTGAACAACTGTGAGGTGAGGAAAGGCCGTGGGGAAAAACGCTCCTCCAGAGGGCTTCCAGAAGAAACAGTGGCTCCTGGGGATCCTTGAGGTCAGTCTCTTAGACTCCCTGGGGCTGTGAGCTTTTGAGGACCGGGTCCTGAATTTCTACCTTGGTTCTGACGGCCAGGCCTGGCTGATCGGGGTTAATACTTGCAGGCAGGGAATGTGTGAAGGCGGTGGTTGCCTTGTGGATTTTCTAACCAGTGGTTTCAGTACAGATCGAATCAGTGTCTGGAGTGTTTGTTCTCTGGTGGGACTGAAGAGGGTTCTGTGGCCCTGTGGTGAGACAGGGTCCGTCCTGGAGCGGGGGTGGGGAGGCAGAGGGCTGGGGTGTGGCCCCCAGGCCTCTCTGGACAGCCCCAGACCTGGAGGCCGCTGGCTATGGCTGTGTCTGGGCGTACACGTGCGCGAGGGCGGTTGTACTCCCGGGAGTGGGAGCTTAGCTTGCTGGGGAGCCTGTCGCGAGCTCTCCTGAGGCCCCCAGTCTGGGGAGCCAACGCCGCCACAGTGCTTTGGGCTCTCAGGAGGGTGTCCTAAGCCTGCAGCTGTCTCACTCCCCCAGTCTTCTTGCTTCCACCTTTCCTCAGGTCTCACCATCAGACACCCATTCTGTTCCTCTCCCTAGCCTCCTTTTCTGCAAAGTTGACTCCCAGGTCATTTGGCCTCTACCCCAGGGTTCTAGGTATCCTTTGCTTGCAGGACACAAGGATGAGAGAGGCAGGAGCAGCTAGGATCCTGTTTGAAAATAGGCTTTCTTGGCCTCGCGCGGTGGCTCACGCCTGTAATCCCAGCCCTTTGGGAAGCTGAGGCGGGAGGATCGCTTGAGGTCAGCACCAGCTTGGGCAACATGGTGAAACCCCATCTGTACAAACTATACAAAAATTAGCTGGGCCTGGTGGTGTGCGCCTGTCATTCCAGCTACTTGGGAGGCTGAGGCAGAAGAATCGTTTGAGCTAGGGAGGCGGAGGTTGCAGTGAGCGGAGATGGTGCCACTGCACTCCAGCCTGGGCGATAGGGCAAGACTCAGCCTAAAAAAAAAAAAGGTTTCCCTTCAGCCCCCCTCCCCAGCATGGCAGAGCTCCCTGAGCTGCTCAGCTGCTGCTCACCCCACCATGGTCTGAGAGTCTGGGTCAGCCTGAAAAACAGGAAATTGATCCGGATAAGGACCATCAACCAGCCGGTCAACAATCTGGGAGAAGCACCTTTTAAAATATAAAAAGTGGTTTGTAACTTTGCATACTCCTGTTCCCCCATCCCCAGTGAGTCTGTGCTGAAGAAGTTACAATGGTCAGGCTTCAGGAAGAATTACCAGGAAAAGGAAATCTTAAAGCATAAAGCCAAATATGATTTTCTTAAAAATACCTGGGAGCCTAACATGATAAACACAAATACTCCTTTGAGTCTGTTGTGCACATTTCTGCTCCAGTGTACAGAATACTTGTGCATGTTAAATATATATTGATCAGACAGGTGCACACACACACACACACACACACACACACAATTATAGCATGTCTAAATCCCACCTTGGAAATTATCAGACCTAGCCAAATTCAGGACAGTGTTGAAGGAAGCAAGACTGAGAAAAGCTACAATGAAAATAAAATTGAAATATTCACCCATGACTTGTCTCTCTACTCCTCCCCTCTCTCCCACCTCCTACACCATTTAATAAAATAGCATCGTTTAGAGAAAGGAAGGCACGTCAGGAGACATTTTATGAGCTGGCAGAGAATTTGTTGAAGTGGTTGATTTAGAAAATCTGGATACTGACTGTGAAGTTTTCTTAGTGATATTCGTATTATGCGTCTTTCTTCCCAATCCAAGTCCTAATAGCTTTTAAGTCATATCTGACTAGGTTCTGTTTATTAATCAGGCTCTGTTCTGATTCTGCCTTTATTGGGGTGCAGGCTCCTTGGCAGTCCCACCTGAGGTCCTCCTTGGATCAGTGGGAGCCCCGTGCTGTGTTCCTTGTGCCCTTTCAGGAGAACTCCCCATGCAGGGCGTATGGGACACTTCCAGGGTCCTTGCCACTGGACTCATCAGTCTGAAAACTAACAGGATCATGCCCACAGACTGTCCTCCTCTCTCTGGGAGGGCTTGTCTTGTCACCAGTCATGAGTTTCATCCTCCTGACCTGGAGCAAAGAAGAACGTTTGGCACTGACATAAAAACCCATGCAGCGGGAGCCTGGAGTTTGTAGCAGGCTGATTTCGGATAATGACATGTATGGGACATTTCAGGGAGGGCCCAGGGGAGCCTTGGAATGGGAGGAACTATGCCAATGTTTGTCCCCTTTAAGGGGCGAGGGCAAAGGTTTGACTGCTCTGGTCGTTTCTTAAGTAAACTGACCCGAAAGAGCACGCATTAGAACAAACTGTGGCCTAGGGCAAGAGTCTGTTGTGTTCCTGACAGAAACTTCTGGGTGAGTCCTGGCCGCTGCTGGGCCACCGCTCTGTGTTCTCACAACCGGCAGCACTGCTGGTTCCCTGTTCATACCCGTGAGGGACAGAATCATGAGGTGATTCCAGGCGTCTCTTCTCAGGGAGAAAGAACACCTAGAGACACAGAGGCAAGTACAGGAGAACCACTGCCCGTTAGCCAGCGCCACCTCTCCTTGGCCACTCCTCCTGCTATTTCCAGCCTTCAACGCCCAGATCCTTTATATCCACTCCATAAAGCAGAGGGCTGGAGTGGTCCAGAGACAGGAATGTGTCTTCCAATAACATTAGTGTCTTTGGCCCCTGGCAAGATTGGAGTATTTATTTTTCTCCGACTCCTCCAATTGGAGTGATGCCAGTTATGAAGGAAGCAGAAGCTGGGTGTGGTGGCTCATGCCTGTAATCCCAGCACTTTGGGAGGCCAAGGCCAGCAGATCGCTTTTTGTCAGGATTTCAAGACCAGCCTGGGCAACATGGCGAAACTGCATCTCTGCTAAAAATACAAAAATTAGCTGGGTGTGGTGGTGCAAGCCTGTAGTCCCAGCTACTTGGGAGGCTGAGGCACGAGAATCATTTGAACTCAAGAAGCAGAGACTGCCGTGAGCCAAGATTGTGCCACTGCCCTCCAGCCTGGGTGACAGAACTAGATTTGATTTCAAAAAAAAAAAAAAAAAAAAAAAAAAAGCAGAGAAATTGCATAATGAAAAGTATAATATCCTGCTTGGCCCTTAAGTTTCTTTTGAGATTGGAATGAAGTTTTAATAGGAAGGTTTCCTTGGCCCCATGACTGTCTGTGGAACGGCAGACACAAAACCTCTTAGGCTCAGCTGAGTAACAGCCTCCCTGGGAGCTGGGTGCTCTCAGGCCCTAGAAGCAGAGCTGTGGGCCCTATTTTGGGGCACAGTAGAAGAGGACACAGGAAGTTGTAGAGAAGCCTAATATCCATTGCTCGCATGTTTTCCCCATCATTTAAAAAAAAAACTGTGGTAAGGCCAGGCATGGTGGCTTACACCTGTAATCCCAGCACATTCGGAGGCCGAGGCAGGCAGATCACTTGAAGCCAGGAGTTTGAGACCAGCTTGGCCAACACGGTGAAAACCAGTCTCTACTAAAAATACAAAAAATTAGCCGGGTGTGGTGGTCTGCGCCTGTAGTCCCAGCTACTCGGGAGGCTGAGGCACAAGAATCGCTTGAACCCAGGAGGTGCAGGTTGCAGTGAGCTGAGATTGTGCCACTGCATTCCAGCCTGGGCAACAGAGTGAGACTCTGTCTCAAAAAAGAAAAAAAAAATGTGGTAAAATGTATATAACATAAAATTTACCATTTCAATCATTTTTAAGAGATGGGGTCTCACTGTGTTGCCCAGGCTGGCCTCCAACTCCTGGGCTCAAGTGATCCTCCTGCCTCAGCCTCCTGAGTAGCTGGGACTGCAGGTGTGAGCCACCACACCTGGCTTCAACTATTTTTAAGCATACAATTCAGTGGTATCGAGTACATTCCCATTCCCATGCAGTCATCACACCATTCGTCTCTAGAATGTTTCAGTCTTCCCAAACTGAATCTTTGTATATGAAACAATAGTTCCTCATTTCTTCTCCCCTAGCTTCTGGCAATCTCCATTCAACTTTTTGTGTCTCTGAGTGTGACGACTCTAGGGATCTCATCTAAGTGGGATCATTCAGTACTTGTCCTTCTGTGCCTGGCTTATTTCACTCAGCGTAATGTCCTCAAGGTTCATCCCTGCTGTAGCATGCATTAGAACTTCATTCTTCGTTATGGCTGAGTAGTAGTCCACTGTGTGGATAGACCACATTTTGTAGATTCCTCCTGTTGTTGATGGACACAGGTTGTTTCCACCTTTTGGCTACTGTGAGTAGTGGTGCTGTGAACACTGGTGTGCTTACATGCTTTTATATGTACATGTGTACCTATATAATATACTTTTTATGAACCAATTTAAAACACTTTAAAGGGGAGCTCCAGCCATGGATTTAGACTATCAGCTTTCTCACTTGGCTGTGGCTTTCCGAGGTCAGCAAAGTGCAGCTAGAATTCAAGGGAGAGCCAAACCATTGTCTTCCAGTTTCATGGCCGTCCCATCTTTGTGTGTGTGTGTGTGTGTGTGTGTGTGTGTGTGTGTGTGTTCAGACCTACCCAGTGCTCCTGCTTCAGAGGAACTATTAACACATTGATATTATCAATAGCAGGCCGTGCCTGAGCCATTAGGGATTTATGAAAACATCTGAAGCAAGTCGTTTCAAAGCACTGATTTGTTTTATAGTCAGTATTACATTTTATGACAGGCTCTTTTGCCAGCAAAATGAGCGCATAAGCATCATACACAGCTCAGGAGACGGAAACCGGTGCCCTGGGCTGCCCTGCAAATTTGTGCTCCGGATCCCTTGGGAAGCTTCTGCAATTCACGGACAACTACTGACCCTTTGCTGAAGGGTTGACCCCGAACTAGGTAGGGTGTATGCCCACCCTTACATTTGTGGCAGTAGAAAAGCGACATCCACCCCCTTTCCCTTTTCTGTCATTTTTCTCAAACCGAGAACACAGTAAGAACACCAGTCAGTACCCAGCAGACCAAGGTCAAACATTTCCTGGCCACTTCTGCTGCTTTTTTTGTTCTGATTTTTTTCTTTTTCCCTGATTTTCTGGAGTTTCATGGGGGCAAATTCCCAAGTTTTGGATAAAGTAGTCTCAACCCTCCTGGGAACGGTGGCGCCTAAGCAAAGGGACAGACAGGCCACTTGGGGAAGGTGGATGTATGATTCCCAGCAACCCAGTGACTGTCCTTCTCATTCAAACATCCCCCCACCCCCCAACCATAAGAGCAGGGAGAGGGACCACTGTGCTGTACAGGGTTTGTCGGGTCTGGCATTGGGCGGGGAGGCAGGCGCTCTTCCCTGGGATGGGAGATAGTTCCTTCTCAGTGTTCCCAGGGAGCAGGGTTTGTCATATTTTACAGCAGCTGTTTCACATTCCCCTACCTAGTTATTAGACACGAAAGGGAGTAAATTAAAATAGCGAAGTAAAAGGAAATAAAAGGCGTCTTTTCTTTCTGTAAAGAGACAACACCTAATTAAGAAATATTTGAATCCCACAAAAATGCAGACTCTCACGGGTGACATAAAACTTCTCCTTTTAAACCAGGAACAAACCCCAGAAAATTAGGGACAGGCCCAAGAGGTAGTCCTTTAAAACAAAATGCTCCTGCCTCTGGAGACTTTTGACTTTTTTTCCCTTCCTTTTTTCCTCTTCTACAGTCCTGGGGGAGTATTAAACTCAAACGACTCCTTTGAGTTCAAGTTATCTGGGCTGTAGCCAGCCAAGCATACAGCCAGCCTCCTCCCCTCCTGCCATCAGCAGCGCTTGCTACAGCCCACAGCCTTCTTTTCTTCTCTCCCAGCCTCCTCCCCTCCCCAGCAGGAGCTTTTCAGCCCCCACTCACCACTGCACCACAGTTTCTTTCTTTTGTCCTCTCTGGACTCTACTTTTTTCCTAACACTTTCCCTAGCTCAGGCTAGTTCTCACCCACTCTGTCTTCCACTTTCTTCACCCCACAGAGCTGAGACACTGGGGCCTTCTTTCTTTTTCTCCTGGGCTCTTAATCGTGTTCTTGACCAGAAGATAGCAGAAGCTTTGGCCTTCTTCAGCTTGATTCCACCCTGGGTTCCAAATTCAGTCCTTCCCAGCCCTAGCTCTGCCCTTCCTCCCCTGGGTGTGGTCTCCTTATACACCAAAGGCTGCTTCGAGTGTTGGCGCTCAGCCATTGTTGACCTTGACCTTTATACCGGAACGCTCTCCTGGGGCACCTGCGAGGACTAAAACTTTTAAGTGTACAATTCACTGGTGTCGAGTACATTCACATTCCTGTGCAGTCATCACATCATCCGTCTCCACAACATTTTCTTCTTCCCAAACAGAATCTTTGTACCCATGAAACAATAGTTCCTCATTTCTTCTCCCCTAGCCCCTGGCAATCTCCATTCAACTTTCTGTCTCTCTGAATGTGACTACTCTAGGGATCTCATCTAAGTGGGATTATATAGTATTTGTTCCTTTGTGTCTGGCTTATTTCACTCAGCATAATGTCCTCAAGGTTCATCCATGCTGTCGTATGCATCAGAACTTCATTCCTTGTTATGGCTGAGTAATATTCCACTGTGTGGATAATGAATCAATACATGTAAGGGGCGTGAAAGCCCATGGAGGTGAGAGGGGCTGACTTCTCAGGCAAGATATGGGCCTCCTACCTCATTTCTTCGGGGACCACACAATAGTTAGGACAGTGCTTTTTCTGTGAAAGTTGCTCGGTTCATTCAGAATCCCTTTAATTGTTGTTTCTAGGAGAGTATCATTCTTCTGCTTAGTTTTATAATTGGGAGGAAAGAAAGGAAAGCTGGGATGAGGCTAAGAAAATATGGAATGTCATACCTTGAAATAGCCACAAATTAAATAAATTCTTAGTGACAGCTCACCCCAATTTTGCCTCTCTGGGATTTTTTTTTCTTGGCTTTTGATGGCTTGAAAGTCCTGCAGAATTTTTCCCAACATCACAATGCAGAGGATGGAGCCAGGGTTTCCAGATTCCTGCTTATTAGACTAAACAGTGAAAGGAAATCATTTTTTCCATTCAATAAGTGAGGACAGGCTATTTTGTTGGCATTTCCTTTTGGGGATGGACCCTGCCTCTGGCTCTGCCTTTTTTACTTTTTTTTTGTTTTTGTTTTTGAGCCAAAGTCTTGCTCTGTCGCCCAGGCTGAAGTGCAGTGGCGTGCTCATGGCTCACTGTAGCCTTGACCTCCCGGGCTCAAGCGGTCCTCCTGCCTCAGCCTCCCAAGTAGCTGGGACCACAGGTGCACACCACCGTGTCTGACTAATTTTTTAAATTGTTTTTGTAAAGACGATGTCTCACTATGTTGCCTAGGCAAAGGTCTGCTCTTCCCTGACCTGCTGCAGAAACAGATGTGTGGCTGGCTCTGCCCAGGGCCAGGACCTAGCCCTCAGCCACACTCCTGCCTTCTCTTCTCTGAAACGTGTAGGTAAAAAATAAGTTTCAAACTTCTCTAATTCCTTTCATCTATATTAAAAGGCATATCATATTTCTGAGTAAAGCCTTGGGTGGGATTTTTAGAAAAATGATCATAGTAATAATAATAATATGTTACATCGATGTTAGACCGACCTAACACTTTAAGGGGGGGCTTTCCTCTGCCTTATAGGATGTTTAGCAGTATCCCTGGCCCCTAGTGACTACATGCTAGCAACAGCTTCCTCCCTTCCAAACTGTGACAGTCAAAAATGTCTCCAGGCTGGGCATGGTGGCTCATGCCTGTAATTCCTTGGGAAGCCGAGGTGGGAGGATGGCTTCAGCCTGGTAGTTTGAGACCAGCCTGGGCAACATTGCAAGACCCCATCTCTACAAAAAAAAATAGTCTCAGCTCCTTGGGAGGCTGAGGCAGGAGGATGGCTTGAGCTCAGGAGGTAGAGGCTGCAGTGAGCTGTGATCACACCACTACACACTAGCCTGGATGGCAGAATGAGATTCTGTCTCAAAAAAAAAAAAAAAAAAGAAAAGAGAAAACATTTCTCCAGACATTGCCAGATGCCCTCTGTGAGGCAAAATCACCTCTGATTGAAAACCACTGAGTAAGGGGGCCAGCGGGATGGCCCATGTGGCCAGACCACAGGGAACAGGAGTGTGGTTCAAGATGAGGCTGAGAGATGGAGGCTGGACTGTGACCATATTGTGAGTTGAGATGTTATTTTAGGGCTAGGGAAAGCCACTGGAGGGGTTTAAGCTGGGGCATGAAATAATGTTATTTAATATTTGGAGGAGGGGTCTGGCTGTTGTGTGGGATGAGATTCGGGGCCGGATGTCCTGGGAGCAAGCCATTGCAGTGGTCCAGATGATGGGGGAATGGGGACGGAGAACAGCGCACAGGTCTGGGCCACGTTTTAGATGAGCAGGTGGCAGCGCTTGCTGAATACACAGGGAGAGGTGCGGTGGAGAAGGATGAAGGAAAGGACCCTGACCTGATTCCAGCACCTGGTGGCAGGAGCCGTGCCATGAGTAGGGGCAGGAGCCAATTTGGGACAGAAAGTTATTTATTTATGTGGAGGTGCCAGTTAGATGGGAGGATATAAAATTCTGGAGACCAGGAAGAGGTGAGGGCTGGAGGTGTAGGTTTGGAAGCTTTAGGGCATATTGGTTTTTATTGATATTTAAAACCATGAGTATTTAAACTCACATTACCTAGGGATATTGTGTGAGCCCACAAGAGAAGAAGCCCAGCAGAGAGTCCTGGAGGCATTTTAGCAGGAAGTGGAAGGACCAGAGAAAGATCCAGAGGAGCTGTCTGTGAGGCAGGAGATAAACTAGGGAAGGATGAGGTCATGGAAGTAAAAAATGTATCTGGAAGGCTGAGAGCTTCCTTGATGGGGGCCACAGCGTTTTCCGATGACACTGCTATGCATGGTTTGTGGACAGGTGAGGGTGGAAGGCTGATTGGGTGGGTGGGTGAAGCCAGGGACAGTAAAACCTGGACACTGTCCCAGAGGGCTGGGAAGGGGCAGAGCCCAAGTGGGAGACTGTGGGGAAGCAGGTTGCAGGACTTTTTTACAGGCAAGAGATGTGGGGCGTGTTTGTATGCTGGCCCTGGTCCGAGTGGCCTCGAAGGGGCAGGGGGAGGCAGAGAGAGCTGGAGAGGTTGACAGTGCTGGAGCAAAAGAGAACCGCGTAGGAATCAAGTCCTTGAGCACGGTGGGATCAGAGCCCAAGTCAAGGGGCTAGGGTTAAAGATTTTTTTGTGTGTGTGTGGTAAAATATATATAACATGAAATTTGCATTTTGACTCTTTTTAAGTGTACACAATAGTGGCATTAATTACATTCACAATATAGTATGACCATATTGTGCTAGTTCCAACATCTTTTCATCACCCCAAACCCAAATACTCTGTAACCAGTAAGCAGCTGTCCCCCTACCCCCTACTCCCACCACCTTGAAGGCCGGGGTTTTTTGTTTTTTGTTTTTTTGAGACAGGGTCTTGCTCTGTTCCCCAAGCTGGAGCACAGTGGCACAATCATAGCTCACTATAGCTCAGACTCCTAGGCTCAAGTGATCCTTCCACCTTGGCCTCCCACAGTGTTGGGATTATAGGTGTCAGCCACTGTGCCCGGCCTCAACGGGCTGGTTTTTTTTAAATAAGAGCAGGACATTTCATCCCGAATAGCAAGAGGGAGGGATAGACCAAGGCTGGAGGTAAGGGTGGGCTTGTAGCTTTGTGGATGGGAAGATGAGGGGGCTTCTGTGGGATTGCTCCAATGTTCTCACTGAAGGGTTGGGGGAAGAAAGAGATAAGGGTGTAGGAGGGAGACAGGAGAAAGGGTAAAATAGTCATCTGGAGAGTGGGAAAGTGAAAAAACTGAGGAAATATGTTAGTATTGATGGCCAGGGTCGATGGTCCACTTCCTATTTATATACCAGAATTTAAAATGAGACCAGCCAACAATGTTGAGTGTCTTTTGATTTTTTTATTTTATTTTATTTTATTTGTTTATTTTGAGACAGAGTCTTGCCCTGTTGCCCAGGCTGGAGTGCAATGGCATGATCTCAGCTCACTTCAACCTCCGCCTCCAGGGTTCAAGCGATTCTCCTGCCCCAGCCTCCCAAGTAGCTGGGATTACAGGTGTGCGCCACCATGTCCAGCTAAGTTTTTGTATCTTTAGTAGAGATGGGGTTTCACCATGTTGGCCAGGCTGGTATCGAACTCCTGACTTCGTGATCCGCCGGCCTTAGCCTCCCAAAGTGCTGGGATTACAGGCGTGAGCCACCGCGCCCAGCAAGTGTCTTTTTAAAAACTGTTTACAAATTGTGGTGAAATATACATAACATAAAATTTACCTTGTTTTTTTTTCTTGAGACGGAGTCTCGCTCTGTCACCCAGAGGTTGGAGGGCAGTGGCTTGATCTTGGCTCACTGCAACCTCTGCCTCCTGGTTTCAAGAGATTCACCTGCCTCAGCCTCCTGAGTAGCTGAGATAACAGGGGTGTGCCACCACACTCGGCTAATTTTTGAATTTTTTTGTACAGACAGATTTCACCATGTTGGCCAGGCTGGTCTCGAACTCCCGACCTCAGGTGATCCACCTGCCTCGGCCTCCCAAAGTGCTGGGATTACAGGTGTGAGCCACCGTGACCGGCCCTGAACCATTTTCAAACATACAGTTCAGTGGCATCAAGTACATTCTCATTGTTGTGCCACCATCACCACCATCCAGCTCCAGAACTTGTCCATCTTCCCAAACCAAAACTCTGTCTTCCTTAGACAATAGCATCAATTCACCCTCCCGCAGCCCCTTGCAGCCACAGGTTGTTTTTCCCACCAGTGTTCAGGTGCAGACACGGAGTGGGTGATGGCTGAGTTACACAGGGTTGTTGAGGGAGGGGGCAGCAACGGCGTTACGGGTGGTTGTGAGGTAGTGATTACAAGGGCGGATCATGGAACTCGGGCTCTGTAAGCAGGTGGAGGCAGGAAGAGGTGTGCAATGGTGTCTCTGGAGTCCAAAAAATGCTGGTATCTTCATTCCTTTCCTTTCTCATGGTGCTGTAGATGGCAGGAGTCAAAACTCATTTTTTATTTATTCATTAATATGGTTTCCAATTGCTCTGACATCTCTGAAGAATGTTCTACAGAAGGACCCAAAACGGCCACTTGAGTCACCGGCATGGCTTCCTCCTACTACATGCCGTAGACCTGGGAAAACGTTATGGGTCCCTAGGATACCCACATACTCTGCACCTAATTAGGTAAGAAAAGAGGCATATGGTGTTTTATATGGGGAAAGAGGTACATTTTCTATGAATAGCATAACTATGCGAACAGACAGGCTGACAGATGATTTCACTTTATCTCATCACACAATATGGGCATCCTCACTGTGTGAAAACCCCCAAAGCTTCAGAAACTTGCT
Source organism: Pan troglodytes (assembly GCF_028858775.2). NCBI lineage: Eukaryota > Metazoa > Chordata > Mammalia > Primates > Hominidae > Pan > Pan troglodytes. The sequence continues at coordinate 105,551,554 of NC_072412.2, read as the reverse complement.
AACGTCGTCCTTGCTTTCTGCATCTCAGTTCTTGCCTTTCTCTGCAGAACTGAAGTGGAGATGGGAAGCCTTCTCTCAACCGCTGTGAGCTCTCCACCCGGAAATGTCCTCTGGTGATTTTCATAGTCCCAAGCTGTTTTCTGCCTTATTGATGGAGTCATCTCTTCTTTATAGTATACTGCTTATTCTTTCTGGGGATTGTGTTTCCTGGTTTTGTCTACACATATATGTATATTCTTGGCCTATAAGTTCTGTTTCTGAAAGATGCACTTGCACTGTGTTACAGCCACACCTTTGAGAGAAATGCTGGTGGGGCTGGGTTTTGCAGCACAGATGCCCTTCATGAGGATGGAACAAGTTGCAGGGAATTTATTTTTTTTTTTAATAATCGAAGAAGCTGGCCTGGCGCGGTGGCTCATGCCTGTAATTCCAGCACTTTGGGAAGCCGAGGAGGGCGGATCACCTGAGATCAGGACTTCGAGACAAGCCTGGCCAACATGGCGAAACCCCGTCTCTACTAAAAATACAAAAATTAGCTGGGCATGGTGGTGGGCACCTGTAATTCCAGCTACTTGGGAGGCTGAGGCTGGAGAATCACTTGAACCTGGGAGGCAGGGTTGCAGTGAGCGGAAATCACACCATTGTACTCCAGCCTGGACAACAAGAGCGAAACTCCATCTCAAAAAAAAAAAAAAAAAGGAAGAAGCTGAGGTGGATCACATCTTGGATTTACCAATTGATAGATAAGCCTAATATCACAAAGAGTTACTTCAGAAGACACAGGAGGTCATCAAGATGGAGATTTTTTTTTTTTTTTTTTAAGACAGAGTCCTGCTCTGTCACCCAGGCTGGAGTGCAGTGGCATGATCTTGGTTCACTGCAACCTCCGCCTCCCGGGCTCATGCCAATCTCCTGCCTCAGCCTCCTGAGTAGCTGGGACTACAGGCGCCCGCCACTGTGCCCGGCTAATTTTTTGTATGTTTAGTAGAGATGGGGTTTCACCATGTTAGCCACGATGGTCTTGATCTCCTGACCTTGTGATCCACCCACCTCGGCCTCCCAAAGTGCTGGGATTACAGGTGTGAGCCATCGCGCCCAGCAAGATGGAGATTTTTTTAATGTTTTTTTTTTTTTCTTTTCTTTTTCCCTCCTGGACTCAAGTGATCCCCCCGCCTCAGCCCCCAAAATTTCTGGGATTACAGGCATGAGCCACCGTGCCTGGCCTCTTAAATATTAATAGTTAGAGTGACCCCTTAGTGCTACCTTGAATTGTATATCAGCAATGCAGAACCTTCTGCCGTCATGATGATGTTCTATAAAGCACTGTCCAATATGGCAACCACAAGAATCCTCGCCCACTGAACTCTTGAAATGTAGCTAGTGCCACTGAGGCACTGGATTTTAAATTTTATTTAACTTGAATTTAAACGGTCACACGTGGCTAGTGGCTACCATACTGGACAGCTCAGCTTACAGTAGGAAGTACCAACTCACTAATGAGCTACAGGCTTTCCAATTAATATTCTCTAATTTAAACATTGTTGGCACTGTTTAACAAGTTTAATTTGCTGGGCATGGTGGCTCACACCTGTAATCCCAGCACTTTGGGAGGCCGAGACTGGCGGATCACGAGGTCAGGAGATCGAGACCATTCTGGTTAACACGGTGAAACCCCGTCTCTACTAAAAATACAAAAAATTAGCCAGGTGTGGTGGCAGGCGCCTGTAGTCCCAGCTACTCGGGAGGCTAAGGCAGGAGAATGGTGTGAACCCGGGAGGCAGAGCTTGCAGTGAGCCGAGATCGCGCCACTGCACTCCATCCAGCCTGGGCGACAGAGTGAGACTCTGTCTCAAGAAAAAAAAAAAAAGTTTAATTCAATTAAACTTACTCAATATTTAAATTATTATATTGCCTTTGGCTGTATGTAATAGGCAGCTGAATAACCAGGGCTGTACGGGTGAGGGGTTTGTATTCCTCCCCTGGCAAGAAGCTTAGTGGCAGTTAGTGGAGGGCTGAGCCGGTGGGCTGGCGAGGCCTTGGGGAGCTCTTCTGGTTTCCAGCTCTGGTATTCATGGGAGTGGCTTGCAGCCTGATAGTTGTGAGATGGCTGCTGTACTTTCCAGCATCAACTTCTGGCAGGAAGGCAGGAAGAAAGGAGATGGAAAAAGAGCAAAGGGAAAACAAAAGGCTTCCCAAAGGCAAATGGTACAATTCCATGGCAGAGAATTTGGCAACATATAGTCCAGTCATATTTTATCATCACCCTTCAACCTGGCAATCCCACTTCTAGAAATCTATCCCCAGTGGTATCAGATAGGCATAAATACAAAATGGCTCATGCACAAAATTCTTCACTGTGGCATTATTTATGATCGTAAGACACTGGGAGTAACCCAAGTATTCGTCAACAAGGGACTGTTTGGATCATCTATAATATAGCTGCACAATCAGATACTGTGCAGCGAGGCCAGGTGTGTGGCTCACACCTGTAATCCCAGCACTTTGGGAAGTGGGGCGGATTACTTAAGGCCAGGAGTCTGAGACCAGCCTGGCCAACATGGTGAAACCCCATCTGTACTAAAAATATGAAAAAAAAAATTAGCCGATTGTAGTGACACATGCCTGTAGTCCCAGCTACTCAGGAGGCTGAGTTGGGAGAATGACTTGAATCTGGGAGGAGGAGGCTGCAGTGAGCCGAGATCACACCACTGCACTCCAGCCTGGACGACAGAGTGATACTCAGTCTCAAACAAACAAACAAACAAACCCTGAAATAAACATCGTTTTAAGAAAAGCAGCCTCACCTACACATTTTCTCTCTCGGTTCCTTGGCTGGAATTGGGAGGCATGGCCAGGCCGAGTTGCAAGGGCAGCGGGAGGTGAGTGTTCTCCTGGACAGACTTGGTCAGGATGGGGCAGCTGGGGAGGAAGGATTAGACACTGGGCTGGCTTCACGCGGGGTCTGCTGTGGCACCACGTGTCCTGAGGAGAAGGTGGCCAGGCCTGGGAGTGTTGCAGGGCTGCTTTAGGACTCAAGAGAGCTGGTGCTGATGCTCCATTCACTGTGAGCAGGAGCTGTGCTCTGAGCACCACATGTCCTGCCTCCAAGCAACCAGCCGTTTTCATCGTCCTCTTTGTGTACAGTGGGAAACTGAATGGTCGGTCGGGAGATTTAGTAATTTGCCCTAGGCAGAGCACGGCAGAGGGCAGATGGAAGCCCTCAGTTGTCTGCTGCTGCGGCCCAGAGCTGAGCAGCCACAGGGCAACTGCCCTCTGTCTGCCGCTAGCCTAGCAAGTAATTCACCCCGACCTCACACATTCTGTTGTAAAAAGTGATGGGAAAAACGATCACATTTCAAGGTATTTAGCAATTCCACTTCTGGGTACATACTCACAAGACATGAAAGCTAGGACTCCAAGCTGGGGGCGGTGGCTTATGCCTGTAATCCTAGCACTTTGGGAGGCCGAGGTGGGAGGATTGCTTGAGTCTAGGAGTTCAAGACCAGCCTGGCAACATGGCGAGACCCCGTCTCTACTTAAAAAAAAATTAGCTGGGGGCCGGGCGCGGTGGCTCACACCTGGAATCCCAGCACTTTGGGAGGCCGAGGAGGGCGGATCACGAGGTCAGGAGATCGAGACCATCCTGGCTAACACGGTGAAACCCCATCTCTACTAAAAATACAAAAAAATTAGCCGGGCGTGGTGGCGGGTGCCTGCAGTCCCAGCTACTAGGGAGGCTGAGGCAGGAGAATGACGCAAACCCGGGAGGTGGAGGTTGCAGTGAGCCGAGGTTGCGCCACTGCACTCCAGCCTGGGTGACAGGGTGAGACTCTGTCTCAAAAAAAAAAAAAAAAAAAGGTAGGCATGGTGGTGTGCGTCTGTAGTCCCAGCTACACGTGAGGCTGAGGTGGGAGGATTGCTTGAGCCTGGGAGGTCAAGGCTGCAGTAAACTGTCATCGCACCACTGGACTTCAGCCTGGGTGACAGAATGAGACCCTGTCTCAAAAAAAGAAAGCTGAGCCTCCAACAGATAGTTGCATACTCATGTTCGTTGTGGCACTATTCACAACAGCCAAGGACGGAAGCAACCCGCGTGTCCATCAGTGGATGAACGGAGAAGCAAAATGAGGTCTATCCACATGCAACAGAGTATTACTATTCAGCCTTAGAAAGGATTCTGGTTCTGACACATGCTGCAACACGGATGAACCCTGAGGCCATCATGCTAAGTGAAATAAGCCAGTCACAATAAAATGGATAAATACTGTATGTTTCCACTTATATGAGGTACCTAGAGTAGACGACTTCATGGAAACAGAAAGTAGAATGGAGTTTCCAGGGTCTGAGGAATGGGGTGAGTGGGAAATGATTGTTTAACGGACTCAGAGTTTCAGTTTGGGGTGACAAAAAAGTTCTAGGGATGAATGGTGGTGATGGCCCTACAACATTGTGAATGTGCTTGATGCCACGGAAATGTACACCTGAAATGGTCAACATGGTAAGTTTATGTGGGGTGTATTTTACCACAGTTTAAAAAATGTGGTTGTCGAGAGCAGAATAATGTCTATACCAGGGCAAAAAATAATTTGCTCCCTTTCCCCCAGGGATATTTAGCACTGTCTAGAGACCTTTCTCTCGCTTAAAATTAATCATTAAAAAATAGACTTTATTTATGGAGAGCAGTTTTAGGTTCACAGCAAAGTGAAGCAGAAGGTACAGAGAGTTCCCATGTACTTCCCTGCTTGGCCCCAAGCCCCTCCTACTATCAACATCCCCCACCAGAGTGGGGCATTTGTTACAACTGGTGAAGCTGTGCCGACACGTCGCTGTCACCCACAGAGCACGGTTTACATTCAGGCTGACTCTCGGTGTTGTACTTTCTCTGGGTTTTGGCAGTTATATACATGTCCCATATGTCCGCCAGTATAGCGTCATTCAGAATAGTTTCAAAGCTCTAAAAATCCTCTGTGCTCTGCCTATTCATCCCTCCTCCCCCCAACCCTTGGCAACCACTGATCTTTGTTTTTTTTTTTTTTTTTGAGATAGGGTCTCACTCTGTCACCCAGGCTGGAGTGCAGTGGCACAACCATGGCTCACTGCAGCCTGGAACTCCTGGGCTTAAGTGATCCTCCCACTTCAGCCTCCTGAGTAGCTAAGTAGGTACAGGCACATGTCAACACGTCTAGCTAATTCTTAAAAATTATTTTTTGTAAAGACAGGGTCTTGCCGTGTTGCCCAGGCTGGTCTTGAATTCCTGGGCTTAGGCAATGCTTCCACCTTGGCCTCCCAAAGTGCTGGGATTACAGGTGTAAGCCACTGAGCCTGGACAACTGCTAATCTTTTTTATTGTCTTCTGGAGACATTTTTGATTGTCACACCTGGGTGGAGGTGCTACTGGCATCTCTAGTGGGTGGAGGTACCTCCAGCAGGTAGAGGCCGGAGATGCTGTTGAGCATCCTACAGAGCACCCCTGACCCCAAACATCAACAGTGCTGAGGTTGGCCGGGCATGTGGCTAATGCCTATAATCCCAGCACTTTGGGAGGCCAAGGCAGGCAGATCACCTGAGGTCGGGAGTTTGAGACCAGCCTGATCAACATGGAGAAACTCTACTAAAAATACAAAAATAGCCGGGCGTGGTGGCACATGCCTTTAATCCCGGCTACTCAGGAGGCTGAGGCAGAAGAATCTCTTGAACCCGCCAGGCGGAGGTTGTGGTGAGCCGAGATTGCGCCATTGCACTCTAGCCTGGGCGACAAGAGCGAAACTCCATCTCAAAACAAACAAACAAACAAACAACAGTGCTGAGGTTGAGAAGTCCTGATGCAGAGGCTAAGCAGGGATTTCTTTCATCAGTGACTTTGTAGGATCCATAGTAGATTCTCAATGAATATTAGCTAAGTGAATGAATGAATGAATGACGTTTACAAGAGAAGCATTTGAATAACCCAGAAATCCTGCTCCTGAGTTGTAGCTTGTTTACATAACCCAAAGAAGAGCAAAGGGAAACAGTTTCTATTAGATTGGTGTCCTGTCGCTACCCAATGTAGTGAGATAGGCAGGTAAGGAGAGGGTATTTTGGCAAAGGGAAATACTGTAATTTTCTGTAATTACTGTGCTTGGAAACGACATGTGATGTGTGTGATAGTTTGTGCAGATACATGGAGTGGCCCACTGGCATTAGGTATGAATTATGTGACTATTGTCAGACATCTGGGTATGTATTGTTTTCTCCATAAGACAGAGGAATCCATTCTAAGTATTTAGCACAAAAGCAACGCATCTTGGCACTTTTCTTTGTCTTATGAAGCATCCAAGAGGTTCAGAAATGAAGAACGTCAAGGGGCGGTGGGCTCCTAAACATCACTTGAAAGTGCATTTTTTTGGCCGGGCGCGGTGGCTCACGCCTGTAATCCCAGCACTTTGGGAGGCCAAGGCAGGTGGATCATGAGGTCAGGAGATCGAGACCATCCTGGCTAACACGGTGAAACCCTGTCTCTACTAAAAAAAATAAAAATAAAAATAATAAAGAAAGCTGGGCGTGGTGGCACATGCCTGTAGTCCCAGCTACTCAGGAAGCTGAGGCAGGAGAATGGCATGATCCCAGGAGGCAGAGCTTGCAGTGAGCCGAGATCGCGCCACTGCACTCCAGCCTGGCAGACAGTGAGACTCCAACTCAAAAAACAAAAAAAAGTGCATTTTTTTTTTTGGTTCTCAGAGAGTTTTTAATACAGTGTATTGAAGAACTGTCAGGGAGATAACAGAAGTGAAGACTTTTGATATTTAGTTTGAAACAAAGCATAGAGACATGAGATTCAAATTGAATGACGGGAGGAATTTCAAAAGAGAAACTGGGCTACATTTCCTAGTTTTTACTCTCACATATCAAAGCCCAGTGTAGATAATTGTACAGTCTGTTGTCTTGGTTATGTCAGGGAACATACGTTAACGCCCCAATCTTTCAGAGGCCCCGTCACCTTTTGGTGTGTTTAGTGCCATTCTCAGGGCACTAAGATGTACTCAGATGTGGGCAATGATATTTTCTGGATCCTGAAGTTGGTCTGGGTGCTGGTATTCTGAACTTTCTTTTTTTTTAAATAGTAGAGATGGGGACCTCATTATGTTGCCCAAGCTGGTCTCAAACTTCTGGCCTCAAGTGATCCTCCTGCCTCAGCCTCCCAAAGTGCTGGGATTATAGGTGTGGGCCACCATGCCCAGCCCCAAACTGTCTTTGACGATATTGAGTCCTACTCAGACCTGTCTTTGGCATATGTGTTTCTAGCAAGCACAAGTAGCCCAAGTTCATGCCAAGAGGAATAAGATTCCGTCCCACCACAAGGAACTCACAGTTAGCTCAGCAAAGGAGGCTTGTATGCAGATGAACTGTGTGAGCCGCACCAAACTGTGCTCAGTTTCTAATATTTACAGAGTGCTCCAGAACAGTGAGGACAGAGCAACCCTGCTTGCGAGAAAGCTTCTGAGACCTGGTGACTTTTAGGAGGAGCCTTAAAGGATGAATAAAAGTGGTACTAGGCAGGAGTCAGAGGAATGTTCCAGGCAGAAGGAGCACTTGTGAAGATCAAGGGCTTGTCAATGAATGGGTCCTTATGTTTGAGCGCAGGGTGACAGGTTCACTGGGCTGAGGATTGGGGAGCTAATAGCAGGTAATGAGGCAGGATAAGTAAATTGGAGCTTACCTGTGAGGGGCACTTGGTGAAAACACAAAGCTAATGGTCAAAGTCCAGGGGGCGCTGTTCACAGCATAGTCAAAAATATGAATGGTGCCTTGGAGTTGCAGCATGCATAGCTGTGTGGCCGTACCCATTGGCTCAGCTAATGATTGTTGAGTGATTGCTACTGGGGAGTATACTGAGAGCCCTGTGTTTTTTATCTTTTCTTTTTCCTTTTTTAGCTGTAGGGTCTCACGCTGTAATCCAGGCTGGAGTGTACTGGTGTGGTCATAACTCACTGCAGCCTTGAACTCCTGGGCTCAAGTGATCCTCCCACCTCACTCCTGAGTAGCTGTGACTACAGGTTCATGCCACCATGTATGGGTAATTTTTAAATTTTATCTTAAAAATTTATTTATGTAAACGAGGTGTCACCCTTTCATCCAGGCTGGAGTGCAGTGGCACAATCATAGCTCACTACAGCCTCTAATTCCTGGCCTCAAGCAACCCTCCTGCTTTAGCCTCCCAAAGTGCTGGGATGACAGGTGTGAGCCATTGTCCCCAGTCTTATTTTTTTCTTATTTAATTCTCACAACTATCCCATGAGGTAAGTTCTATTTTCATTCCCATTTTATAGATGAGGAAACTGAGGTGCACAAAGTGAGCTTGTGTGGCTCTGAAGTGCTGGCATTGGTGTTTTCATCTAGGCAGGTTGCCTTTGGAGCCCAAGGCAGACTGCTCCCCAACGTTTGTCATCTGAGACACCCACAGAAGTGATGCTTTCTGGCACCACAGGGAAATGACAAAGCTGCTCACACTCCAAGGGGCATGGGCCCAGGGACTCCAGTGTCCCAGGCTGCACCCTGGCCACCCCAATGGCTGGGGGGTACTCAGGGTCTTGGCAACCCGTGGCCCATGTCTACAGCATTCCAGGGCGGCAGGTGGATCTCAGCTCTGGGAATACATTTGAGGTCACTTTTCCAACCTGGTTGTATTGCTGTCAAACACTCAAAAGGGGGTAGAAAAATTCTGCCTACTTTAGCGTTCTGGAACATTGGCTGTCACTTTCGTGGTTTTGTAGGTTGAGGGACAAAATGATTTTGCACAAAGCCTGGGCTCTGGAGACAGACAAATCAGGTCTTCATCACATGACCTTGGACAAAGTATTTGCTCTCTGTGAGACTCAGTTTCTTCATCATTTAATAACCGGGCACAGTGGCTCACACTTTTAATCCCAGCACTTTGGGAGGCTGAGGCGGGCAGATCACTTGAGGTCAGGAGTTTGAGATCAGCCTGGCCAACACGGAGAAACCCCGTCTCTACTAAAAATACAAAAATTAGCCGGGTGTTGTGGTGCGCACCTGTAATCCCAGCAACTCGGGAGGCTGAGGCAGGAGAATCACTTGAACCCAGGAGGCGGAGGTTTCAGTGAGCCGAGATTGCGCCACTGCACTCCAGCCTGGGTGACAGAGTGAAACTCAAAAAAAAAAAAAAAAAAGGCTATAATACGTAGCCACCTCCTGTATGAAATGTAGACATTCATGGAAAACAGCTGGTGCTGCCTGTAAGCCTTCAGTATATGCCATCCTCTTTCTCTCCTTCCTCTCCTCCTTTTGTCTCTGAACATTTCTGATCAGCGATTCTGTGCTACAGGGCAGTGGTTTTGGGAGAACCAGGCAACAGCCATCTATTGGCAAAACCACTTTATTTATGAGGACATTGCTGGTGATAACACCCTTTCTTTAGAATTCCCTTTTTATTAAAGTACCCCTGAGTTTGCTGTGAAAACTGTCCGTGGAAGCAAACAAGCAAAATAGTCCCTGATACTGTTTGGCTCTGTGTCCCCACCCAAATCTCATCTGGAATTGTAATTCCCACGTCGAGAGAGGGACCTGTAATCCCCATGTTTCAAGGGAGAAAGGTGATGTATCATGGGGGTGGTCTCCGCCATGCTGTTCTCGTGATAGTGAGTGAGTTTTCATGAGATCTGATGGTTTTAAAAGTGGTAATTTTTTTTTACTGCATTCTCACTTCTCTCTCTCCTGCTGCCTTGTGAAGAAGGTGCCTGCTTCCCCTTGACCTTCTGCCATGATTGTAAGTTTCCTGAGGCCTCCCAGTCATGTCAGAGTCAATGAAACCTCTTTCCTTTATAAATTACCCAGTCTCGAGTATTTCTTTATAACAGTATAAAAATAAACTAATACAGCCCCCAACAATTTCTACATCTTTCCACGCTTGTTCTCCTGTGGTCATCTTTTTTTTTTTTTTTTTTTTTAAGACAGGGTCTCACTCTGTCACCCAGGCTGTAATGCAGTGGTGTGATCTCGGCTTACTGCAGCCTCTGCCTCCCAGGCTCAAGTGATCCTCCTACCTCAGCCTCTGAGCAGCTGGAACTACAGGCATGCACCACCACGCCTGGTTAATTTTTGCGTATTTTTTTGTAGATATGGGGTTTCGCCATGTTGCCCAGGCTGGTCTCCAACTCCTGAGCTCAGGTGATCTGCCCGCCTTGACATTCCGAATTGCTGGGATTACAGGTGTGAGCCACCGTGCCTGGCCCATCTTATTGTTTTTTTAAATATTAACTTTTTTTTCTTTTTTGGCGATAGAGTCTCACTCCGTTGCCCAGGCTGGAGTGTAGTGGCATGATCTCAGCTCACTGCAGCTTTTACCTCCTGGGCTTAAGCGATCTTCCCACCTTAGCCTCCCGAGTATCTGGGACTACAGGTGCACACCACCATGTCCAGCTAATTTTTCTATTTTTTGTAGAGGCGGGGTTTTGCCATGTTGCCCAGTGAGCCAGGATCATGCCATTGCATTCTAGCCTGGGTGACAGAGTGAGACTGTTGTCTCAAAATAAATAAAAAAAAATATTTATTTGTCAAATAAAGGTTGCATATATTCAAGGTTTACATTGTAACAATTTGATATATGTATACATTGTGTAATGATGACCACAACCAAATGAATGAACACATCCATCGCCACTCATGCTGTACATTAGAGCCTCAGAACTTACTCAGCAACTTCTGTAACTGAAAGTTTGTACCCTTTGACCAACGTTTCCCTATGGCCTATCCCCTCGCAACCACTGTTCTACTCTTTGCTTCCATGAGATCAACTTCTTTAGCTCCCATATGTGAGTAAGATCATACAGTCGTTGTCTGTGTCTGGCTTGTTTCACTTCGAACATAATGTCCTCCAAGTTATTGCAAATGGCAGGATCTCCTCTTTTATGGCTGAACTCTGTGTCTTTTAAAAAAATTAGTATTCAAGCTGGGCCTGGTGGCTAACGCCTGTAATCCCAGCACTTTGGGAGGCTGAGGTGGGTGGATCACTTGAGAGGTCAGGAGTTCGAGACCAGCCTGGCCAACATGGCAAAACCCTGTCCCTACAAAAAAAATACAAAAATTAGCCAGGCTTGGTGGTAGGTGACTGTAATCCCAGCTACTTGGGAGGCTGGGGCAGGAGAATCGCTTGAATCCGGGAGGCAGAGGCTGCAGTGAGTGGAAATCACACCACTGCACTCCAGTCTGGGCGACAGAGAGAGACTCTGTCTCAAAAAAAAAAAAAATAGTATTCAGGGGAGATGAAGATTGATAATACTACTCAAAGACATATATCTCACAGAACATCCAAATCTTTTATTTTTATTATTATTATTTTTAAATTTAAGAGACAGGGTCAGGCCAGGCACGGTGGCTCACGCTTGTAATCCCAGCACTTTGGGAGGCTGAGGCAGGTGGATTACCTGTGGTCGGGAGTTTGAGACCAGCCTGACCAACATGGAGAAACCCCGTCTCTACTAAAAAATACAAAATTAGTCGGGCGTGGTGGTGCATGCCTGTAATCCCAGCTACTCAGGAGGCTGAGGCAGGAGAATCGCTTGAACCTGGGAGGCGGAGGTTGCGGTGAGCCGAGATCACGCCATTGCACTCCAGCCTGGGCAACAAGAGTGAAACTCTGTCTCAAAAAAAAAAAAAAAAAAAAAAAAGAGACAGAGTCTCACTGTGTTGTCCAGGCTGGAGTGGAGTGCAGTGTGTATTCACAAGCACGATCCCACTACTGATCAGAGTGGGATTTTGGACTTGCTCCGATTCCTGGCCGGTTCATCACCCCTCAGGCAACCTGGTGGTCCTCGTCTCCCAGGAGGTCACCCTATTGATGCTAACTGAGTATGGACACCGCAAATGTTTTTTTATTCCTGAATACTTGATTTATCTCATGTCTATCCAGTGGTCTGAAAGTGCCCTGGGTTTGACAAGTTCCCTGAGAGGGGTGTTACTGCCTTTCATACACAGGTCAGGCAAAGTATGAGTGATGCCTCGCTGGGGATGGGAGAGTAGGAGTTAGTAGAAAAACACAAGCACCTGGACCGTGTCTGCCGCAGAGAAAAACAATGCCCCTCCCCCAGTACACGTGGAGAGTACGCGCCCAAACACACCTGTGCGATTCTCGGGGCATGAGAGGCCTGCGGGATCTCCTGCTGGATTGAATTCCTCATCCTAAGAAGCGGCTCGTCCAAGCTAATCAACAAAAGATGGAGGATTCTGGCTGAGCAGGAAGGAAATACTGAGTGACAGCCTAGAGGCGTTTTCCAGATTCTGCAGAATCAGGCTCGTATTGCTTATTATTGTCTGTATGGTTCTGGCCAATTCCTAGACTAGCGACGATGAAAGGCCTCTTTTCCCAAATAAATTGCGCCAGGAAATAGAAATCAGCCCACAACAAACGGTCTTGGGGAAGAGGCCTCCTAGGTCTGGTTGAAAGAGGCGTCGTCTCTGCCTTATTTGGGGGTTGTCAGGTGGCAAGTTGCCATTTTTCTTTTCTCATGGTGTGTGTGTGTGTGTCTGTGTGTGTCTTTGTGTCTATGTGTGTCTTTGTGTGTGTCTCTGTGTTTTATGTATATGTACCTGTGTACGTCTGTGTGTGTCTGTGTGTTTGTGTGTGTCTGTGTGTTTATATGTGTGTTTTTGTGTGTGTCTCTGTGTTTTATGTGTATGAGTCTGTGTGTCTCTCTCTGTGTGTGTGTGTGTGTGTGTGTGTGTGTGTGTGTGTGTGTGGATGCGTGTGCTGATTTTTCTTCCCCAAGATGTCTTGTTTTCTCCCATGGATGGGTGGTTCTGACGGCCTTGCTGGCAGTGGCAACATCCTGGCTGCCCAGTGTTCCTTCTCTGGTGACATGTTTTTGCCCAGGTGTGTCGCTGGGCTTCTGCCCAAAGGATAAGGGTCTGCTTGTCTTGGTCATCCCCGTCACTGTTTCCTGAGCTGGGAGCCGTGTTCGTCTTTCTGCTGGTGGGCTCTTATTCATGTGGACTGGTGAGATTTTTCTGGACCCCACACCCGGACAGCAGACCTTGGCTTCATTCCCAAGAAGGCGTCCTCCTCCTTCCCTGGGCCACCGCCTTCCTAGCAAGCTTCCGGTTTAGCTCCCATTCCTGCTGCAGCTCCTGCACGCACCCCTGTCTCAGCAGGCCCTTTCCCTCCCATGCACCTCTAAGCCTCAGAATTTTGTTTTCTCATTTTGGTTCTTCTGTTTGTGGCATAAAGTTGGGACCTGGGCAGACGCATGAAAGTTTTCCAGTGACCACAAAGTGATGCCTGCCTTCTCTGCTTGGTACTTCCTGTGCCTGCCCAAGAGACAATCAATAATAAATCAGTGAGATGTGTTTCAATAATTCTGTTGCTTGAAGTTCTGGAAGGCAGCTCTCAGGAAGGTAGGAGGAAACAGCAGCCCTTAGAATTTCTTCTGGCCTGTTGTCTTCAAACAGCTTGGTGTTGACTGGTGTCTATAAATAGTCAATGGGGTTAGGGGAATTGGAAGAGGAAGCTGAAGGACAAGCTAGAGACTCTGGGTTTAGTGTGCTCCTAGTTACCCCAGTGCAGTGCAGGATTTGAAATCTCCCTGGGTATAGGGCTGCCAGAGCAGGTGAGGAGTGGCAGCGGTGGAGACTGAGCTGGTGTGGACCAGGGCCCTGGAAAGAAGGCGAGCTCTGAGGTTTGCTGGCACACTCTGGCACGGAGAATGCCATGCTGCATGTCTGCATTCTTTTTGTCATTAAGAAAAAAATGCGGGCTGGGGGTGGTGGCCCAGGCCTGTAATCCCAGCACTTCGGGAGTGGAGGCAGGCAGATCATTTGAGCCCAGGAGTTCGAGACCAGCCTGGGCAACATAGCGAGACCTTGTCTCTACAAAAAATACAAAAGTTGACTGGGCACGGTGGCTCACGCCTATAATCCCAGCACTTTGGGAGGCCGAGGTGAGCAGATTACCTGAGGTCAGGAGTTCGAGACAAGCCCGACCAACATGGTGAAACCCCATCTCTACTAAAAATACAAAAATTAGCCGGGCATGGTGGCACACACCTGTAATCCCAGCTACTCGGGAGGCTGAGGCAGGAGAATTGTTTGAGCCTAGGAGACGGAGGCTGCAGTGAACCGAGATCATGCCACTGCACTCCAGCCTGGCCGACAGAATAAGACTCTCTCTCAAAAAATAAAAATAAAATAAAATAAAAAAGTTAGTTGTGGTCTCCTGCTGGCCAGACCCAGTGGGTCTCGTTATCACATTGCTTATAAAGTACCCCATCCATGACTCACTGGCTGATGTACTGGTTTACATGGCTGGAGTGAACAAGCCGTGTCTCCCTGTCCTGTGAAAGGAGGGGGCTAGGTGGGGGTTGTGATAGGCAGACTTTAGGTTCCAAATGGAACTGAAGCTCGTCAGTGGGTGCAGTTCACAAGTGGAGTTCACTGTTGTGGGGGATGAGTGCACCTCGTATTTGATGTAGCATATGATACCTGTTAGTTGTTCCAAGTGAATATTTCACAACATCCAGTCCAGCTTGTTCTTGGGATGAAATATCCCAAACATGGTGGCTGAAGATGCATGCATAGTGCATGGTGATGCTGTATAGTTCAGGCAAATGACGTGGGGACATGGGCTTACTAGTGTTCCGCGTTAAGGCCGGGTGTGTGGTGGCTCACGCCTGTAATCCCAGCACTTTGGGAGGACGAGGCAGGTGGATCACCTGAGGTCAGGAGTTCGAGACCAGCCTGGGCAACATGGCAAAATCCCGTCTCTACTGAAAATACAAAAATCCACTGACTGTAGTGGTGAGTGCCTGTAGTCCCAGCTACTTGGGACACTGAGGCACAAGAATGGCTTGAACCTGGGAGGCAGAGGTTGTAGTGAGCTGAGATTGAGTCATTGCACTCCAGCCTGGGCGACAGAGTGAGACTCTGTCTCAAAAAAAAAAAAAAAAAAAGTGTTCTGCATTAGGTAGGGCAGTGTTCCCTAAGATCTGATTCAGAACACAAAATCTGGTGGGGGCTGGGTACGGTGGCTCAATCCTCTAATCCCAGCAATTTGGGAAGCTAAGGCAGGAGGATCCCTTGAGGCCAGGAGTTTGAGATCAGCTTGGCAACATAGGGAGACCCTGTTTCTCAAAAAAAAAAAAAAAAAAAAAAAAAAATTAGCTCCAGCCTGTGCGAGAGCTATCTCAAAAAAAAAATAATAATAAAATGAGTCTGGTGAGGTCCTGGCACCTGGCAGCCCTAGATGGTTCTCTAACTCATCTTGTGTCACAGGTACCTGTATTCTGATGCAGGTGGTCACAGTCATGGGGGGCTTGGTGAGAGTATGTTTTGAGGCAGTAGGTGTCATCAAGTTTTGTTTTTTAAAAATTTATTTTTGACAAAAATTATATATATTCATCATGTACAGCACAATGTTCTGAAATACGTATACACTGAGGAATGGTTAAATCGGCTAATACATAGTCATCAGTTTTTGTGGTGAGGACACTTGAAATCTACTCTCGTAGTTATTTTTAGGGCTGCGGTGGTTGCTGTTGACTATGGACACTGTGCTCTTCAGCACAGCACTTGGACTTATTCCTCCTGTCCTTTGTTTTGATTCCACACTGTTTTAGGAGCTAGGTTTGCTATCGCAGTGTGAATTGTGTTACCTATCTGCACAATGGACAAACGAAAAATTCATTTCCTTCTATTTAAAATGTACTATTAGGCTGGGCATGGTGGCTCACACCTGCAATCCCAGCACTTTGGGAGGCTGAGGTGGGCAGATCGCTTGAGGTCAGGAGTTCGAGACCAGCATGGCAGGACATGGCAAAACCCCGTCTCGACTAAAAATACAAAAATTAGCTGGGAGTGGTGGCACGTGCCTGTAGTCCCACCTACTTCAGAGGCTGAGGCAGGAGAATCTGGGAGGTGGAGGTTGCAGTGAGCTGAGATGGTGCCACTGTACTCCAGCTTGGGCGACAGAGCAAGATCCTGTCTCAAAAATAAATAAATAAATAAAATGTACTTTTATTGGGCTGGGTGTGGTGGCTCACACCTGTAATCCTAGCACTTTGGGAGGCTGAGGCGGGAGGATTGCTTGAGCCTAGGAGTTCAAAACCAGCCTGGGCAACATAGTGAAACTCCATCTCTACCAAAAATACAAAAAATTAGCTGGGCATGGTGACATACACCTGTGGTACCAGCTACTTGGGAGGCTGGGGTAGCTGGGGTGGGAGGATCACTTGAGCCTAGGAGGCTGAGGCTGCAGTGAGACATGATCATGCCACTGCACTCCAGCCTGGGTGACAGAGTGAGACCCCATTTTATTTTATTTTATCAAAAATAAAATAAAATAACAAACTGTACTATTATTGGCCAGACATGGTGGTTTATGCCTGTAATCTCAGCGCTTTGGGAGGATGAGGTGGGAGGATTGCTTGAGCTCAAGAGTTGGAGGCTGCAGTGAACTACCATCATGCCACTGCACTCCACTCTGGGTGACAGAGTGAGACTCCATCTCTACAAAAAAATACTATTATGATTAATACCTATCATTAATTGTTTATGCCAGGCTTTGTACATACATGTGCTATATACAATCGTCCATTCATTCCTGAAACAGCCTCATCAGTTAGGAGTCTTGTTTTTGCCCCCATTTTGCAGAAATGGAAACAGAGGCTTAGTTACATAGCTTGGCCATAGCGTAAGTGGCGGAGCTGGGCTCTGGACACAGTTCTGTCTGAATCCAAAGCCCATGCTCCTGACTACAAATGAGACTGCCTCTCCCTTCAAGTCTTTGGTTTGAATGATTTATTTTTTTCACATCCAGTATGGTCTCAAAACAATCATCTCCTTATACCTCTTCCTGCCGCTCCCTGAACACCTGCCTGGCTCCTCTTCTGCTTAGAATTAATGATGGTGGCTGGCTGGGATGATATGCGGGTGGCCTCCCATGGTGAGCTCGTGGGGGCTCCCCACTTCAAACCAAATGGTGAGATCAAGCCCATTGGGGTATCATTTCCTCACCGGTCCAAAAGGAATTCAGTTGTTTCTGCTTGTCAAATGCTCTGTGCTTCCTCGCCCAGCCCGCGTGAGTCACTGGGCTGTGTCAGTACGAGAATGGATGTCCTGTGTCCAACAGCCGCCAAGCTGCAAACACATGCCCAGCACAAGGCAGAGACGCGGGCTGTGCGGGGGACCCGGCGGAAAACCAGACCCCCACAGTGATGCCCAGGCCCAGAGACCACAGAGAAGACGCCAGGGAAGAAACCATTTTTCAGTATCCAGAAGCCTTCTGCCCCAATTCAGCCCCCACCCTGGAAACGCAGCAGAACACATTTTGTGTGCAGTGAGCTGACAAGCCCTATAAAACATTTCCACTCTTCCGCGCTCGGAACAGAGCCCATCTGTCCAACAGTGTCTGAAATAACACCGGATGGCCAGCAAAAGGGTATCCATTGTCACAGGCGTATTGGTACCGCAGGTAGTCCACACGGGCCCCCGTAATTCAAGTCGAAACAGCCTCTTCACTGACAGGGAGGCGGGGAGTGAAAGTGGCGGTAGTGATTCCAACAACAGGGAGGGTTGTTTTTCTAAGAATTTCTGCCAGTGGCCATTGAGTACTCTTTGTGCACCTACGGGAGACCTTGAAATTTAGGCAGCTATCAAATTCCAAATTAAACACCTGTGTGCTGCCTGCTCGCTGGTGAGGCAGCTGGGTCACACTGATCTGTGTTTGGGAAAGACTGGAGTTGGATTGTACTTGCTGCTTTCCTCTAACTAGCTTTCCTAACAAGCTTTCCTAAGATCACAAATTAGATGCTGGGGTTTCAGGCTAACAGGCCGATGAAGCTGTTGTTGAAAAATCAGAAATAATCAGCTTTGAGCCTGTAGCCTTGGAATTTCCTAGAGTGGGCTATTATGATCTGGTCATGTGGGGACTTGTTATTTCTATACAGATTGGGACTTCTAGTTTGCATCTGGTCTTCTGCAATCTCTTTTTCAGGAGTGAGCACTAGCCAGAGTATAGCAAACATTTTCTCTTTTCTCCTAAATATGCATGTTAGCATCGGTGGGGGCAAGCATCAAGATGATCCCGTCAGGATTTAAGTTTATGAATGATTTCTCATGGTGTGGGACCCTAGCTGAACATGGGCCATGAATGAGAATGCTCGTTTCATATCCTGAATTGGCCCCTTCCTGGCTTTGGGACCTTGGGCAAATTACTGAGTCCCCAAGCCTCGGGTTTTTCATCTGTAAAATGGGATGATGGTAACAATAAGAACTAGTTTGTTGGATTGTTGTGAGAATTAAATGAGGTTCAGTACTGTGCCTAACCCATAATAAGCACTGAACACATGTCTAGGGCATTATCGGAGGATGAAAATGGAAATTGTGTTTGAGTGTCTCATAAGGTCTACTCCTGGGCTTTGGGGGCTGGAGTTGGAGCACGAGCACAGGCCACAGAGGCAGAAGCCCAGGCCACTGCGAGGTCTGTGGGGAAGGCTGAGGTTTCGACCCTCCAGAGATGGGCAACAGCCCCAGCTGGGATGGCCAGAATCATGGGGCAGAGAGGCCCACTCCATGCTAGAGGCAGGCAGGGCACCTGGAGGGCTGTGGGTGGGGTGTCAGGCCCCAGATGATTGCTCTGGGAGGGCACATGGACAGTCAAATTGGGTTTAGGGCTGCAAAGAAGGGGTATTGATGTTTAAAAATTTTTTTACAGTGATAAAATATTTGCAACAGGCCAGGCATGGTGGTTTACACCTGTAACCCTAGCATTTTGAGAGACTGAGGTGGGAGGATCGCTTGAGTCCAGGAGTTCAAGATCAGCCTGGGCAACATAGTGAAACCTTATCTCTAAAATAAATAAAAAAAATTAGCTGAGCATGGTGGTGCATGCCTGTGGTCTCAGCTACTTGGGAGGCCGAGGTGGGAGGATCACCTGAGCCCAGGAGGTCAAGGCTGCAGTGAGCCACTCAAAAAAAAAAAAAGAAAAAAAAAAGCATAACATAAAAATCACCAGTTTAGGACAGGTGTGGTGGCTCATACCTGTAATCCCAGCACTTTGGGAGGCCAAAGCGGGTGACTTGCTTGACTCCAGGAGTTTGAGACCAGCCTGAGCAACATAGTGAAACGCCATCTCTATAAAAAATAGAAAAATTAGCCAGGCGTGATAGTGTGTACCTGTAGTCCTAGCTACTTTGGTGGCTGAGGCAGGAGGATCACCTGAGGCTGGAAGTTGAGGCTGCAGTGAGCTGAGATCATACCACTGCAGTTCAGCCTGGGTGACAAAGTGAGACTCTGTTTCAAAACAAACAAACAAACAAACAAACCCCAAACAAAACCCAGTTTAACCATTTTTAAGAGTACAGTTCATTGCCATTGCGTACATTCACACTGTTGAGCAGTCATCCCCACTATCTGTTTCCAGAAGTTTTTTATGATCCCAAACTGAAGCTCTGTTCCCTTTAAACAACAACTCCCATTCATTCTTCCTCCAGCTCCTGGCAACCACTATCTTACTTTCTGTCTGTATGAATCTGCCTACTATAGTTACCTCATATAACTCGAATCATACAGTCTCTGTCCTTTTGTGCCTGGCTTGCTTCCCATAGCATCACGTCTTCAAGGCTCATCTGTGTTGTAGTGTGCATCAGAATTTCCTTCCTTTTTAAGGCTGTATAATATTCCATTGTATGTGTATACCACATTTTGTTTCTCCATCCATCAATAGACACCTGGGTTGCTTCTACCTTTTGGCTACTGTGAATAATGTTGCTATGAACGTGGGTGTACAGATATCTGTTTGAGTCCCTGCTTTCGGTTATTTTGAGTATATTCTCAGAGGTAGAATTGCTAGATTATATGGTAATTCTATGTTTAATTTTTAGAGGAGCTGCCATACTGTTCTCCAAAGCAGCTGCAGCTTTTTTTTTCTTTTCTTTTTTTTTTTTTTTTTGAGACACGGGTCTTGTTATGTTGCCTGGGCTGGTCTTGAACTCCTGGCTTCAAGTGACCCTCCCACCCTGGCCTCCTAAAGTGCTGGGAATACAGGCATGAGCCACTGTGTGCCTAGCTGCACCATTTTACATTCTGGCCAGTAGTACACAAGGGTTCCAATTTCTCCACATCCTTGCCAACACTTATTTTTCATTTTTCTGAGAATAGCCACCCGAATGGGTGCGAAGTGGTAACTTATTGAGGGAGGCTGGCTGTAAGGGCATCATTAAAGAGTCCATCTCTAAACAAAAGACACCAGTCTGAATAATTGTCCCTCTGTTAAGGAACTCATACTTCGAGCGTGTAGGACCAAGTGGTCGCTCGCTAGATTCTTCACTCTGTCGGGTGGGCCCTATTTGAAGACAGGTGGTAACCTTGGCAATGGGATTGCATGGGCACCAAAATGTCCATCTGGCCCCAAAGGTGGTCGTTCCCAGGTTGGCATGTTGCCTGATATCCTCAGCAGGAAGGTTACCTGTTAACACGGAAACAAGTTACCTGGGAGGAGAGACACGACACATGAGTGTGAGCACAGTGGCTGCTGCCGCCTGGCACGGAGCCTGGGAAGGCGGTACAGGGCGTGCATGTTTGGGAAAGGCAGGGAGATCGGAAGCTGCAGACCTTGCTCTGGCAGCAGAGGCCAGGCAGGCTGGGGCAGAAGGGAAGGCCCCAGACGGCCCGGGTATGGGTTGTTCAGGACCAACACCTGTGTGCCTGAAGCACCAGCTGCAACAGGGGGAAACATCCCCCACTCCCTCTCCGATCCCCATGTGGCTTCCCCATACCTTTGCACGACTTCCACTCACTCCAGTGACATCTTCAGCGTTGCCTCCTCCCATCTGCCCACTTTCCACCCTCTCCCAGCACGCCCACGCTCTTCTTCACTCCTGGCTTCCTCCCTGATGTTGGGTATCAATGGCCTGTATTTCCCACCACACACGTCTTTGTTAGAAAATCCAAAGGCTTGATTCATCCTTGTTGGAAATGGCAAGTAGCTCGAGGCTAAATGTGCTAAATGGGATTTAGAGAGCAAAACAAGGATTCTGGAGAACCCAAGCATCTGTTCATTCAACATTCTCTACAAGGACGACCAGGAGTGGCAGTGGATGGGGAGTGACAGAGACGCTCACTGCCACTCCCAAGGTGTTTGCTGTATAGCCAGGGATTCAAATATAGAAGCCAATGAGTGCGGACAGTTTACAGGTTCTGTAAGCGAAGGCTGCACGGGGTCCAGTGGGAGCACAAAGCAGTGGCTGGGGAGGGTGGTCAGGGAAGGCTTCAAAGAGGAGGTGACACGCAGCTTACTCAACCAAGGAACAACATGACATCACTGGGGTTCAGGTCCTGCCAGAGTCTAGGAACCCACCATACCATTCAATACACAATTATTTCTCGACTTCGTTTTCCTGTGCTGCATTTATGTTTGAAGAGGAAAATCTGTTGGCTAATGAAGAGCCATCAGCAGGGGTTCCTGCAGACCTCCGTTCTGCCGAGTCTCCCGCCATATCTGTCATTTTCCATGTGTCCCTGTGGCTTTTTCCTCATGGGATTTATTTGCAAATTGATGGTTATGAAGCTTGGAAAATCCAGTGTTGGAAAATGTTTTAGGTTAGTGTCAAGTAGGAAGCACTTCTTATTTACTTAGAGATGGCCAAACAGGCCAGGTGCAGTGGCTCATGCCTGTAATCCCAACACTTTGGGAGGCCGAGGTGGGTGGATCACCTGAGCTCAGGAGTTCAAGACCAGTCTGGCCAACATGGTGAAACTCTGTCTCTACTGAAAATACAAAATTAGCCAGGTGTGGTGGCGGGCGCCTGTAATCACAGCTCCTCAGGAGGCTGAGTCAGGAGAATCGCTTGAACCCGGGAGGTGGAGGTTGCAGTGAGCCGAGATTGCACCACTGCACTCCAGCATGGGCGACAGAGGGAAACGCCATCTCAAAAACAAGCAAACAAACAAACAACAACAACAACGAAACTCATGAGTAAAAAGTAAAACTTTTAAACTCAAGTAAACAAAAGATACCAAAGGAGAAGGAAACTTAACACTATGGACAAACTTTTGCCATTAAAATTATAGGAAATGAAAACAAACATCACCAGCATCTCAATGCGAATGGTTTCCGTTGACAAAATAAGGAATATTGTTAACTGTTAGTATTATTAATACATAATTTTTCAGGCCCTTGAAAAATTGGGGTCTGGATATCCAAATCAAGTGAAAACAGTATGATATTTATTATATATGACTTGAATAAGACATTGGTTTTGAGGTGTGGTTATAGAAGTGTTTGTTTATTTTCATCCTGCAAATCTCTACTGTATATATATGTGTGTATATATATATATATTTTTTTTTTTCCCAAACGTTTTCCTCTCTCCCTTGAAAGTTGGTACATGCTTAAGGTTAGGAATAATAATAGTAAAATCTGCTATTATAATGGCTGCAGACAGGAGCTCAGCCTTTCATCTTCTTTCAACTTGGCAAATATTTGAAAAACAAGATTGGGGGGAGGGGGGAGGGATAGAATTTGGAGGTATACCTAATGTTAAATGACGAGTTACTGGGTGCAGCACACCAGCATGGCACATGTATACATATGTAACTAACCTGCACGTTGTGCACATGTACCCTAAAACTTAAAGTATAATAATTTAAAAAAAAAAGAAAAACAAGGTTAAAGCCGGGCGTGGTGGCTCATGCCTGTAATCCCAGCACTTTGGGAGGCCAAGGTGGGCGGGTCATGACGTCAAGGAGATTGAGGCCATCCTGGCTAACACGGTAAAACCCCATCTCTACTAAAAAAAATACCAAAAAAAAAAAAAATTAGCCTGGCGCGGTGGCGGGCGCCTGTAGTCCCAGCTACTTGGGAGGCTGAGGCAGGAGAATGGCATGAACCTGGGAGGCGGAGCTTGCAGTGAGCCGAGATGGCACCACTGCACTCCAGCCCGGGCTACAGAGTGAGACTCCGTCTCAAAAAAAACGAAACAAAACAAAACAAAAAACAACAAAAAATGATTTTAAAAAATTTGCGACTTGTAAATCCACACATTATTTTGTTGTTCTGAAAAGAAAATTTAACATTTTATATTTTTAAAATTTGGGGGATCCTATCATATAGTTTTTTGTAACTCCAGATATTAGCTTAAAAATAGGTTTCAACATGAGTGATTTTCAGGCATTTATTCAAACATTTCCTCCTACTTCAAAAATACATAAAAACGTGATATGACTGCTTTCTTAAAGGATTTACCGAGATTATATCCTTTGAGTAAAGTGATCCTGAACTCAGTCTGGTTGTCAGTTTCATTAGGAAGGAAGTCGCTCATCTTGGTCTAAATATTCTCCAATGCCCCGGAACGCGGACATTGCTTTCAAGGAGCCATGCTTTCAAGGAGCGCCCAGATGGAAGACCTTTCTAACGACAGTTGGAAATATTCTAAGAAAAATTAATGCTATTTTAGAGTTACTAGTGGTAGGTTTTAAGATAAAACATCTTTGTGGGCTTGTAATTTTTCCTGGGTAGCAAAGTGAAATTCGCAAACCTTGGGGCTCTCTTCTCAACCTTCTCAACCTCACATTTCTTATTTCACATGGCCTTCGGTCTAGTAACACTATACTTACACATTTAAGAACCATGCATTTAGGCTGGGCATGGTGGCTCACGCCTGTAATCCCAGCACTTTGGGAGGCTAAGGCAGGTGGATCACGAGGTCAGGAGTTCGAGACCAGCCTGTCCAACATGGTGAAATCCCATCTCTACTAAAAATACAAAAAATTAGCCAGGCATAGTGGTGCACACCTGTAGTCCCATCTACTCAGGAGGCTGAGGCAGGAGAATCGCTTGAACCTGGTAGACAGAGGTTGCAGTGAGCCGAGATCGCACCACTGTACTCCAGCCTGGGCGACAGACAGAGCGAGACTCTGTCTCAAAAAAAAAAAAAAAAAGAAAAGAAAAAAGAAAGAAAGAAACATGCGCTTATAGTTCCTCATGGCTGAGCAGCAACCTCGTTCTCTTGGAAGTGAGATATTTTTGAAAGGAAGTATTGACTAGAAAGTGAGGGGTCAGGGCTGTGTCTAGGATCAGGTTGTTCAGATAGGAAGGAAGGAAGAAAGTTTTGATGCTATTTAGAAACCTGACTTTGACATTTTGGGCTATCAGCTTGGTTTACTGGAAAAATAAAGAAAGACAGTTTTTTCTCACAAAATTGTGATGTGGGTTAGAAGAATACTGAAGAATTCAGTGATGGAGCCTTTGATATGGACAGTTGAAGTGCAGGAGAGAGTTGCCAACATTTTGTTGAAGTCATTCATATACATATCTGAATCATAAATTAATTCTAAATGAGTGACATGCTTTTTAGCTTGCCAGAATTATGGAATTGCTGAGAGTAGAATGCTGTAACCTGAGCATCTGGTGATCAGACTAACCCTGGGTGGCCTGTCTGGTCACGGAACATGAGGACTCTGTGTGTTTGGAGGTCGGGCAGGGTCTGGAAGGTGACAGTATTTTGGGGGTGCTCTATTAGTCAGGAAGTCATGGGAATTTGCCTGCCCCGTTTGTCATATTTCGTTTTTGTTTGTTTGTTTGTTTTTGAGACGGAGTCTCGCTCTGTCGCCCAGGCTGGAGTGCAGTGGCACAATGTTGGCTCACTGCAACCTCCACCTCCCAGGTTCAAGCGATTCTCCTGCCTCAGCCTCCCAAGTAGCTGGGATTTCGGGCACCACCACCATGCATGGCTAATTTTTGTATTTTTAGTAGAGACAGAGTTTTGCCATGTTGGCCAGGCTGGTCTCGAACTCCTGACCTCAGGTGATCTGCCCACCTCTGCCTCCCAAAGTGCTGAGATTACAGGCTTGAAACACCATGCCCAGCTGGTTTGTCATATTTGTGTTTGAATTTGGCTCTACGTGGATTCTGTGTAAGATTTAAGTGTCTTAGTTGGAAAAAGCCTCTGCATAAACATGCACTAAGGAATATTTGTAACAAAGCTGGGAGCCAAGTAGGGAACTGGCATAGAGATTCTTCTAGACACATGGGCAAAGGATAGCTACCACAGGAAACGGGCAGATATGTGGGATTAGAGTGAGAGGGGTAATTCAGGCGAGGAAATGAGCTGGTCTCTTGTACCACCATATGGCAGGTGAGGCAGATCCCCAAGATGAGGGTAGCGGCGCTTCTAGGAAGGGGAGACCACCACACCCCTGCCCTTTCTTGACAAAGTATACCAAGTGCAGATTACACTAGAGGCAGCCAGGCCGATGCCAAGCTTCCCGCTGGATGATGAAGGCCGTGGAGATGAGGAAGAGACACACAGAGCGAAGATGCCAGAGGGGTTAGAAGTGAGGAGTTTACTGTAGTGGGGCACACAGAGAAAATAATATTTGATGGCAACTGGGCGGCTCTTGGCAAGAGATGACCAGCTTGGAAGTCCCTGCCATTCCTGACCCAAGGGCTGTAGGGATCAGCAGCTCAGGCACACACCTGTAACCCATCCTGCACACTGACTGGGAAGTTCTGGTCTAGTCAACGTCAGAAATACATAGTGAAAAGACAGGGTCATGGAGCCCTTTGAGAATCTGATGGAAGTTATGGGCCTTCTCCCCAGAAAGCCCACAAATGTGACACACACATACAATTGTGCTATTTCAAGGGATTTATGAAAATGCTCATCTACTTCTTTAATTTATTTTTATTTTGAGACAGAGTCTCACTCTGTCACTCAGGCTGGAGTGCAGTGGTATGATCTTGGCTCACTGCAACCTCCACCTCCCAGGTTCAAGTGATTCTCATGCCTCAGCCTCCCGAGTAGCTGGGATTGCAGGTACACACCTGCAATGCCATCATGCCTGGCTAATTTTTATATTTTTAGTAGAGATGGAGTTTCACCATGTTGACCAGGCTGGTCTTGAACCCCTGGCCTTAAGTGACCTGCCTGCTTCGGCCTCCCAAAGTGCTGGGATTACAGATATGAGCCACTATGCCTGGCCAAAATGCTCATCTAATTTTGGATCTTATGATAAGAACCTTGGTTGGAGATTATTAAAGAAAGGGTGTTGATGAAGAAATGAAGGCCAATTCACTTGAATAAATTCAGCAACTAGGATTTTAAAAGTCCATCTAAAGAAGGAGAGAATCACAGACTCTTAGGGCATTCAAAGTCTCCATAAACCTCTGGCTTTGGAAGTGGTTCAAATGCTAGGGATACCAAGCAGAGAATATCCAGGTCAGGTCATTAGATCCACACAATCGAGCACATTGCAATGGTTGAGCAGATCGCTCGGCTCCGTGTTGGCTACTTTTTAAAGGTCCTGATGTTAACTTGGTCAGGATAATAATTTGGTAAATAGTCAATGGCACAAGTTTTATTTCTGTATCCCTCCTTCCAAACATTCTTCCCCGGGAGGGACCCTTCTCTAGTTTTCTCGGTATGCATGGCGGAATGGGGAGCGTGTGGTGAGATGTGCTCTTGCACGGACTTCCAAGATTGACAGTGGCTGCCTGGGTACCTATTGTCTCAAGGACTCTGCCACCCAGTGCATAATCAGTTCTGAGCCACTCATCTTCACTCGCCCATATGCCCCCTGGAAGCACCCGTATTGCTGAAATGACATGTATCGAAAACAACGAGACAGTCAGGGCTCAACGCCTTACCAACTATTTGTGAACCAAAATAATAACCAGATCTCAAAAGACTAAATGGTGGGCGAGGGATGGAGCGTCAGTACTACCTTAGAAAATATGTGACTTGTGTTAGTTGAATCTCAGGTCTGACATCATGTGAAAGTGCCTTCTTTGCAAAATACAGCCTGGGGGGAAATTTTGCCAGTGTCTTACTCTGGTGAGTTAATATGCATTTAACCAGTTTTATAACAGATTATTTACCAACGGGAACAGAAAGCCTTGGCACGGGTTGCCTTTGAGAGAGCTATTCTATTGCTCTGGCTAATTCCATATTTCAAAATAATTTCCACATACTCTTGGTGGATGTAGGTTCTCTCAAACTCTTCCCTCTACTGGTGAAATGGGAGAACTGGCAAGTAGGTGAGATTATGTTGCCCTCTGGTGTCTGCCAACCCAAAAGAAAGAACTAGAACTCAGGAAGGCGATGAGATGTAGAAGGAAGGTAGAAGGTGCTCCCCATCGAGAGAAAGATAAAGATGGAGAGGTTGGGGGATGAAGAGGGAGGAAGGGAATGAGCTTGGTGTCCTCTGCCCGTTGGACCTTCTTCTCTTGGGTGAGTGACAGGATTCCAACTACTCTTCCTGTCTGAGGAGGAAAGTGACACCTCCAGGGCTATTCGCCTGATGAGTCTGGGGCCTCTGTGATTTGTGATGGAGAAGTAGGCTCATCGGGGGGTGGGACCTGGCCATTCTCTGCAGGGAACCGCTGGGGAAATGAGCTGGGTGATGGCCACCCATAGTCCCATCCTTCAGGTTTGGCTGAATAGGAGAATGTCCCTGGGACTGGGAGTGGGAGGGAAATAGCCCTTGTCCTTGGGGGAAACTCTTGGCAGTTATGACATTATTAAAAGTACAGGGATGGTGAAGGGGAACTCGCTGGTTGTCCACTGCAGGGGTCTTCACACCTGGTAGCAGTGGCCATTTTAGACTGTGGCCCTTTGGAGCTCTCTCAAGAACATCCTGCCAGGAGGGGAGCCCCAGAGAGCACGATGGAGAGAGGGAATTTCTTCCCCCACAGGGAACTGAGTCCAGCCCTCCGCCCTCAGAATTGCAGCTACTGCCTGAGGACCCACCTGTGTCTAGGATGGAGACCAGGATTTTCATTCTCCTTAGGGAAACCCACCAATAACCTCAAATGTACTTCTCATGGCCTAGCCTGGGGCACCCGGCTCCTCCCCTCTGGGCCCGTGTCTGGGCTTTGCCATGTTTGCCAGGCACCCGGGGGAGCAGGGTGTGGTGAGCCCAGCCAGCCTGTTATTACATCTTGTATCATCTTCTGATGTGCCTATCCTGTCATTGACTTTTGATGCCCTACACGAGAGCAGGCATTACATTTTCTTGCCACAAACTATGGCAAGTCTGTGGAAATTGTTGCTAATTTTTCTTACAGAAAGACCATTGGCTGGGCACAGTGGCTCACACCTGTAATCCCAGCACTTTGGGACGCCAAGGCAGGCAGATCACCTGAGGTCAGGAGTTCGAGACCAGCCTGGCCAACATAGTGAAACCCCATCTCTACTAAAAATACAAAAATTAGCTGGGCGTGGTGGTGCACGCCTGTAATCCCAGCTACTTGGGAGGCTGTGGCGGGAGAATCGCTTGAACTCAGAAGGCAGAGGTTGCAGGGAGCCAAGATTGCACCATTGTACTCCAGCCTAGGGGTCAAGAGAGAAACTCCGTCTCAAAAAAAAAAAAAAAAAAAAGGAAAAAGAAACAAACAATTGATGACTATTCATAGAAACTGATGGCAGCTAGGAGTAAAAAGGTGGGCAAATTTGGGCAGAGACACAGGGAGGCAGAGTGCTCCATCTTTGGTCAGGGTTAGTGGAGACCATGGAGCCATGGGAGGAAATCCTTTGGGTGCCTCAGCCCTGTGGGGCTGGGGAGGGGACCTGGTTACCCTGGTTTCCTGGAAGGAGGCTGTGGGGAGGCACAGGAGGGGAGTGAAGCTGGGAAAAGGAAGCACCTTCAGCAGCAAGTTTCTTTTGTAGATTCTCTTGGGTTTTTCAAATCCTAGTTCAAAAGCCAGTAAAGAGCCATGAGTGTTGGCATGTTTCTGTAGTCCCAGCTACTCGGGAGGCTGAGGAGGGAGGATCACTTAAGCCCAGGTGTTGGAGGCCACTCTGATTGTGCCACTGCACTCCATCCTGGGCAATAGAGGGAAACCCTGCCTTAAAACAAGAACAACCACACACACACACAAAAACAAAAAACCCAAAGCCAGTAAAGCTGGGATTTCTTTTCTTACTTCTTTTTTTTTTTTTTGACAGAGTCTCGCTCTGTTGCCCAGGCTGGAGTGCAGTGGCGAGATCTCGGCTCACTGAAACTTCCGCCTCCCAGGTTCAAGCGATTCTCCCGCCTCACCCTCCCAAGTAGCTGGGATTACAGGTGCCCACCATGCCCAGCTAACTTTTGTTTTTTTAGTAGAGGTGGGGTTTCACCATGTTGGCCAGGCTGGTCTCGAACTCCTTACCTCAAGCGATCTGCCCGCCTTGGCCTTGCAAAGTCTGCTGAAATTACAGGCATGAGCCACTGTGCCTGGCCAGAACTGGGATTTCTGATGTAATCCCCAGGCTGACAGAACTCTTGAGTGAAAGGGGGATAATGGTCTAGCACTTAGCTCCCAGCAAATTCAAAGTATAGTTATTGAATGAATGAATGAATGAATGGAATATTGCAATTGATTTTGTTATTGGTTTTTGACTAGAGGGTATGTATATGGATGGTAAGTAAGAAGAGAAAATGGGAAAACCGATTTTGTTTTAAAAAACTGTATGACCACGTAGGAAACATAGGTTCAGATTATAGTTGTGGAAACTCTGCAAGACTAGGAGATGTAAAAGAAGGTTAGAGTGAGGAAAGAAAGCCAGCAGAATAATTTTCAAAGATAGCTAATTCATGAATCTGTAAATTATTTTATTTAATCTTCATGCAACCGAAACAGAAGCAGGCATAATAATTTTGCAGGCAAGGCAGTACACAGGGGGTCGGGCCAGCACCTCCACCAGGCACTTGCTGATTCCCTCCTTGATATTTTCCCTACAGGTGAGACCAGCTTAGGCTAGTGACTATGAATGTCTGGCGTTGACTTTTAGGGAAAACATGCTGCAGAAGGACATCCTGCACCCTCCGTGGCGGGGGGTATGATTCCCCCCATTTGCCGAGGTGCCCACCAGCTGGGCGATGCCTTTGAACTTCTGGGCTTTGAGTGCCCACGCACCCGGCCACAAGTCACCTTCCCCAGCACTTGCTCCCTCTGAGGAAGCGGCATCTACTCTAGCACGGGCTTTGCCTGTAACCTTTAGTGCTGTTTTCCTGAAAAGGATTTGGTGAGGTTCGTTGTATTCAGACTGGGTTGTTCTTTTAGAAATTGGTCTGTGCTGTCTTCATTTTATTTGCCAAAATATGAGCTACAACGCTACGGACTGATCATTTTACTAAATCTTTCTCCTTCTCCCACTCCTGTCTGTCTTTGTAAGTCAAAGCTGTTTTGCATTACGTGAGCAACAAAATGATTTACAAAATGAGAGACAGGGACAATCTATTCTAACGGTCAGATGGCAATAACAAATATTTACACGAGCCTGGCTGATGCTGACTTTTGGAGAGCATGCACTTGTCAACTGAAAGCTGGGGAAATGAGCCATGGGAGGCCAGCCTCTGGTGTTCTGCTGGACAGCCTCTTGGGCCAAAAATAATCTTCTTTGTTTTTTTGTTTTAGAGTCGGTATCTGTAAAAAGAAGCTAATAGCTTGGACCCCTCTGTCAGTAATGCTGTGCAGAGTTCCCAGGTGACTTTCATAAGCCTAAGCCTCAGCTGGGGCTTGGAGGTTGGTGGGAAGGGGTGAAGGTTTGCGGGGAAGGCAAGTGAGTCCCTCTAAGGAGCTGCTGAGGGTGTCCTGGGCCCGGGGTCCTGGGGAATTTGAACTCCTGCTAGGCCTCATTTTTTCCTTTATCTCCTTTCCTCTCTCAAATAATAATGTCCTTGTGAAGAAAAAATATCTGATTTTATTTAATTTTTTATAAAGACAGGGTTCTTACTCTGTTACCCAGGCTGGACTCAAACTCCTGGGCTCAAGCAATCTTCCTGCCTCAGCCTCCCAAGTAGCTGGAACTACAGGTGCATGCCACCTCGCTCAGCTACAAATATTTTTAAAATTAAAAACTGGGCTGAGCATGGTGGCTCACGCCCGCAATCCCAGCAATTTGGGAGGCCAACGCAGGAGGAACGCTTGAGTCCAGGAGTTGCAGACCAGCCTGAGCAACATAGCAAGACCCTGTCTCTGTAAAAATACAAAAAATTAGCCAGGCATGGTGGCGTACTCCAGTCTGGGCGACAGAGTGAGACCCTGTATTTTTTTTTTTTAATTAAAAACCAGCAGACTTTGATATATGCTTCTTGAATTCTCCTGCTGGGTCTCCCACCTTGCAGGATCCTCCTGCAGCCCAGTGTTGGGGTGTAGGAGACGTAAGAGCTGTTGGGGTCAGACTATAAACCTGCTTACTCCGGCTGATGGATCAGTAGCGGAGCTTTGCTCTGTAATATTTGTATGGAAAATGCAATGTTTGCACAATGAAGCCCACCAGATTTTCAAGTGGAGGGAGTGAAGCCAGTTTACAATCAATGATAACAGCTTTCCCTGGCTGCCATTACCCCAAATAGTATCTTATTTCAGCAAAATGGTGGCAACCAGCAGGAGGTCCGACAATGCAGATTTTAATCAGAAAGCTTAATTTGATATACAATTCACAGTTTGTGCACGGTGAGAAATGTTTCTCACTGCATGAACTTTCAGGACTCAGCTCTGAGCAAAAGGAGTTTCAATTTATGTAACACCTTTCTCAGCAGACAATACCCCAAAGCACTTCCTGGTAAGAGATGGCTTGCATTGCTGGGAAGCCACCGCAGAAGCCTTTCTTAAAATTACCCAGGATATTTATTTGGAGCAATTAAAAGAAGCGGCTGCATTTCACACAAATCCGTTTTTAATGTAGACATTAAATTGGCTGAGATTTCAATGCAGAGTCTCCCGGTCTCCAAGAACGCAGCTGCACCGTGCTCTTTTTTGCATAGATTTGCTCCCTTGTAAGGCAGACTTTCTGCCTGGGCTCATTTTGTTTTCCCAGTTGGCTTGTAAACTCTCGGAAGAGAACCCTATAATGGAAATGTTGACAGAGCCTTTTACACGTAGGGCGCTGGGCTGCAGTTGTTGAATGGCAGGCTGGGCCCAGGAAGAGTGGCTGGGTGTGGTGTTTGCCTCAGCGACTCTTGACCGACAGATAAGAGTCAATCCTACACCAGCTCACGTGGGGAGGAGAGGAGGCTCTCGCGGCTGTCCTGGGGATGACCATCCCCAGGATGACCAAGAGATGCCAGCGCTGTGCTTGAGCATTGCCTGGGTTTGAAGAGTGCAGGGCCAATTCCTCTGGAACAGGGAGCAAGAGGATGTGGTGGTGGGGGAGAGTAGGCATACACCTGGTGACAGCAGGCCAAGACAGAGTGAGAGGTCAGAGGGAGGCAGAGTCAGAGGGAGGAGGCAAGTTCTAGGGAAGAGGCAGAGTCAGAGGGAGGAGGCAAGTTCTAAGGAAGAGGCAGAATGAGAGGGAGGAGGCTGAATCAGAGGGAGAAACAGGGAGGAGAAAGAGTCAGAGGGGAGAAACAAGTTGGAGGGAGGAGGTGGAGTCATAGAGAGGAGACAGAGCCAGAGGGAGGAGGCTGAATTGAAGGTCAGAGACAGAGTCAGAGGGAGGAGGCTGAATTAGAGGTTGGAGGCAGAATCAGAGGGAGGAGGCTGATTAGAGGTTGGAGACAGAGTCAGAGGGAGGAGGCTGAATTAGAGGTTGGAGACAGAGTCAGAGGGAGGAGGCTGAATTAGAGGCTGGAGACAGAGTCAGAGGGAGGAGGCTGATTAGAGGTTGGAGACAGAGTCAGAGGGAGGAGGCTGAATTAGTAGTCAGAGGCAGAGTCCGAGGGAGGAGGCCAAGTCAAAGCTTCTCAGGAACAACTTTCCAGTTGGAGGGGGGACAGGAACTTATTACTGAGTTGTCCACACAGAGGGCCAGCTGGGAGGAGGTAATGAGAGTGGCTCCAGAATAAAGCATCTCAGGTAAATGGGCCCTGCATTAGAAGAGCTGGAGAAGGCCAGTGGAGAGACACTGTCCACCTCATCTTGCCCCTAGTCCATGCCAGAGGGCACCCTCTCCACTTATGGGAGGAAAATGCCCACTCCAATGCCCACTCCCATCATTTCCTAAGGTTCCCTCCCTCCCCACCCCAGGTTCCCTCCCTCCCGCCCAAGGCTCCCTCCCTTCCCAGCCCCACCAGCTTTCACTGCTTCCCAACTGTCTGAGCCCCTATGATCTGGCTTTATCTACAGCCAATGCTGTGTGTGAGTCGGGGGCAAGAGTGGCTTCACCAGGAGCATCCAGCCCTCTCTTGGCCATGGCTCCTGTTTATGCCGGGACCCCAGGGAGGAAGTCTTGAGGGGCCTTGTTCCTGACTGGTGGGAAGCCAGGCTGGATTACTGATCATGGCTCTACCATTTCTGGAGAGCCCATCCCAGCTGGTCCGTGTACAAACATTATTGCACTTAATCCTTGCAGCAATCCCCACAGGGAGGTCTTATTTACCCAGGAGGAATCTGAGGTTCAGAGAGGTTAAGCAGCTTGCTTGGCTAAGGTCACAGAGTTAGATAGTGGCTGCAGGACTGTACTCAAAGCCTATGCTCTTTCTTCTGCAAACTGAAGAATCTGTAAGGAAAGACCAGGTAGAACCTACTCTATTGCTGTTCTCCCTACAGGTAGAACCTACTCTATTGCTGTTCTCTCGGGAGTGGAGCCCAGAAGGGCATTTGGGAAGCTGGGCATCAGTCATGGGAGATAGGCAGTTGCAACGTGGCTCCTGGCAGCAGGGAGCTTGGAAGGCAGCCCAGTGTGTCCGATGAAGAAAACAACCCTGAGGCTGAACATACAGATAAGGTTTAGTTCAGAGACACCAGCAGGTCCTGATTAGTAGTCACTACTTGGGACCCTGTTTGTAAAAGGATTCTGAGTCTGAATCTAGACACAGTTAGAGAGGATACTGAACCTGAATCTAGACATAGTTGGAAAGGATGCTGAGCCTGAATCTAGAAATAATTGGAAAGGATACTGAGCCTGAATCTAGATGCAGTTGGAAAGGACACTGAGCCTGAATCTAGATGCAGTTGGAAAGGATACTGAGCCTGAATCTAGACATAGTTGGAAAGGATTCTGAGCCTGAATCTAGACATAGTTGGAAAGGATTCTGAGCCTGAATCTAGACATAGTTGGAAAGGATTCTGAACCTGAATCTAGACATAGTTGGAAAGGATTCTGAGCCTGAATCTAGACATAGTTGGAAAGGATTCTGAGCATGAATCTAGATGCAGTTGCAAAGGATACTGAGGTTAATTAGCAATGTCTGCCCTTGACCCAGAGGGGAGTAGCAGTTGTTTAGAATGTATTTACAATCCATGTATAGTTATTTTTCAGCATTGACAGTTTTCTTCTTCTGACAAATACTCATTATTTTCCACAAACAGATAGCAATCTAACTCTTCCTTCTCTTATTAACCTGAGTCCACAGCACTGGAGTGGTGTTGGGTCATGAGTCCTATCACAGGAGGAAAATCAGTCATTTACAAAGGCAAAGCCAAACAGAGAGTTCTTGATGAGAGTTTAAAGTTCAGAGGACACAGGAAATATTTATTTGTTTCATGTATTTTACATTTGTTACTAGTATGTGCTGGGCACTATCCTGTTTTACAAACATTCACTCACTAACAACCCTATGAGATGAGTTCCAGTAATATCACCATTTTACAGAATGAGACAACTGAAGCCCAGAGAGGTGAAGTAACATGTCCAAGGTAACACAGCTTTGTGTATTCGAGCAGTCTAATAACAGAGTCTTCGTGATTAAATGACACCGTGCAGCCTCTCTGCCATGTACATATTTCTGTCTTGCTTTTCCATATGGTATTGTGCCTTCTTTGCTTCATGTTTGTTTTCCAGACTAGACTGAACTTTTGAAGGGTTTTCTGTTCCGCTATGTCTAGGTACCTGACATAAAGGAAGAGCTGGACATGACTACTGAATGTTAGTGCTATGATTTTAGGAATTAATCACATTGAATTTGAGTTGTTTTTTGTTTGTGTTGGCTCACTAGCATGGGCTTGTGGAATGGGACTCTGAGTTACATATTTCTATATCCTCAGCCTCTAACACAATATAAAGGAGAACACCTCCCATTTGTTTATTTATTCATTAACTCACTGATTCATTCATTCAATGAAAATATATTAGGGGCAGGCACCATGCTAGTTGCCAGGAACCAGCAAAGTAGACCAACTTTCTGCTTCTGTGGTTAAATCCAACCTCACAAGAGTATGATATAGAAAAATGATGTTGATATTCTTTAAATTGGACACACTTGTCTGTTCTACAAACAATACTACTAGATTACTTTGCATTGCAACATATCAGTTCCCTCCCTACCACACTGTGCGGTGAAATAACATTGCAAACAGCTATTTTATTCCTATTTTACCTTACTAAGGGCATTGGTTGCCCATATTGGTCAGATCTAATATTCAAAGCTCAGGAAAAGCTTTTTGGTGCAGAGCCGATGGAAGAATGATCAGGCTTCCACACTGCGAGGCGGGGCTGCTTCATTCCTTTTGTTGTATGAAAAGCTTCAAGCATTATTAAGTGATGACAGAGTACACTTGGCTTCTGGTCTTTCTTTGAAGGCTGGCCTGTAGCATGCTGCTTGGAAGCAGGAACGATTCCACAAATGGTCAGGGAGCTACCCTCCTCCAAACCTCCCTTCACACCAGGTCCAGGTGTGTAAACAGAGCAGATGGGCCTCTGCCCAGAGGGAAGGGAGTTCTGAGAGCACAGAGCTGGAGCCAAGCATGACACCTTTTGGGATTTCTGTTTCTGCCGCTTCTCTACACCAAGGCTGGACCTCAAACATTCTCTCTACTCCTTTGCAAGTTCTCTGTAGCTATTGAGGATGTCAGTTGCATCAGATTCCTCCTTGTAGAGAAGGAAAAAGCTCTTTCCAAGAACCTGCAGGGAACAGGTGACTGGAGCTCAGGTTACTTTTTTGCCAATCCGAGTGCTGTTCACCACTCAGCACAGCCTGACCGTCCTCCCCAGGATGAGAGGTGCCCATGGGGCGCAGTCAGGAGGAGTCCCTCGCAAGCCCATGCCCAAAGTCTTGGCACCTGGATGTTTCAAATCATATGAAACCACGTGCTGCGGCTCTCTATTCAGGGTCTTTTTAATTGTTTTTGAGATGGAGTCTTGCTATGCTGGCCAGGCTGGCCTCAAACTCCTGAGCTCAAACTGATCCTCCCACCTCAGTCTCCTGAGTAGCTGGGACTACAAGCAAGCACTACCATGCCCAGCTTTATTTATTTATTTTTTAGAGATAGAGGGGTCATGCTACGTTGCCAGGCTGGTTTTGAACTCTTGGCCTCAGGCAATCCTCCTGGTTCAGCCTCCTGAGTCTCTGGGATTACAGGTGTGACCCATCATGCCCAATTAAAAAAAAATTGATGTATAGTTAGTGAAAAATTTGGAAATACAAAAATGTAAAAAGAAGAAAAAATAAAAATCACCAGTAGTCTTATCACCCAAACACTACAATTGCTAACATTTTATTGTATTTTCTTCCAGTGTTGTGATTTCTTTTTAACATGGTTATAATCACAGATAATAATTATAGGAACCAACACTTGTCCAGTGCCTACAGTGTGCCAGGCCACTGTGCTTTGTATGTATTAACTCATTTCAGGCTCAAAAGAAACCTTAGGAGGTAGGTAGTATTATTACCCCCATTTCACAGATAATAAGACTGAGGCACAGGGGTGTTAGGATCTTGCTCAAGGTTACTTAGCTAAGAAGCCTAAGAAGCAGGAGAGCCAGGCAGTTCAGCTCCAGACTCGCATTTGCAGCTTGGTATGCATCAGAACTTGACTTTATAGGAAAAGCATTTTCTTATCACCTTCAGAAGCACCAGTTTTAGTGGCTGTCTAATATTCCATCAAGTAAATGTCTCCCGATTGACTTAGCCATACCTCTGTAATTTACATGATGCAACTGTGAATAAAGTAGTATTTGCCAATGAGGCTTTTTTGATATTCCGGATTACAGAATATCTTTAGGATAAATTCCCAGATGTAGACGCAAAGGGTCAAAGAAAACAGTAAGTCTGCAGATGCACGAAGCCAAGTATTTTCCAAGCCACCCGCTGTGGGGCTGCCCATCCTTGGAGGGATTAATTCTTTCTTAATCCTCAAGAAAGGATTAATGCATTTGTTAGGCAGAAAATGTTTTAATGTTTTAAAATGCTCTCCAGCCCAAATCTGAGTCATCTTGTAATAATAAGAACTCAAGGCCGGGCACAGTGGCTCATGCCTGTAAGCCCAGCACTTTGGGAGGCTGAGGAGGGTGGATCACCTGAGGTCAGGAGCTCGAGACCAGCCTGGCCAACGTGGAGAAACCCCATTTCTACTAAAAATACAAAAATTAGCTGGGTGTGGTGGCAGGCACCTGTAATCCCAGCTACTCAGGAGGCTGAGACAGGAGAATTGCTTGAACCCGGGAGGCGGAGGTTGTAGTGAGCCGAGATGGCACCACTGGGTGACAGAGCAAGACTTTGTCTCAAAAAAGAAAAAAAAAAGAAAACTCAAAAAAGCTCTGGAGGTCCTTCAGTTCCCATTCAAATTCTGATTTTCACTCACACTTATTTTCCTCACATCTGATTATTCTTATGTAAAACAACAATAAAATGAAATCTTAACAGACATTTTTCTGATTTGAAAACTTGTAAATGTCCATTTTAGAAAATAGGGAAACTCCAAAATCCCCTGTAGTGACATTTACTTATTTTATTGTTTATTTTATTTCTTGATGATCACAGTGACAGGTGCTCATTGTAGTCCATTTGGAATGTACAGGAAAGTATAAAAGGAACAAAGTGAAATAACCAAATGGAGGCAAACTTCTCAGCATTTTCCCTTTTGCCATTAAACATGTTGAATCTGGCAGAGTGTCATGGCTCATGCCTGTAATCCTAGCACTTTGGGAGGCTGAGGCAGGTGGATCACTTGAGCCCAGGAGTTCAAGAACAGACTGGGCAACATGGTGAGACCCCGTTTCTACAAAAAATACAAAAATCATCTGGGAGTGGTGGCGCAGGCCTGTAGTTCCTGCTACTTGGGTGGGGTCCCGGCTGAGGTGGGAGGATGGCTTGAGCAGGGGAGGTCGAGGCTGCAGTGAGCCGAGATCGTGCAGCTGGACTCCAGTCTGGACGACAGGCAGAGACCCTGTCTCAAAAACAACCACAACCACAACAACAACAAAACATGTTTGATCTAAAAAAAAAAAGCAAAAACAACAACCAAAAAACCCTTTTTTATGGCTGCATGAAAATTTCCATCTAAGGTACTTCTAGATTTCTTCCCCCTTTTCTTTCTTTTTTTGGTCTCACACCTGGAGCTCGGTTCTTGGCTGACTTGCAAGTTTGCTTTGAAGGATAATGAAGAATAATTGGAACAGAATGGAGGTGGGGGAGGGTGGACAGAATAAGAAAGGGCTCCACTGCCCCCAGCTTTCACTTCCTAGAACAGGGCCAGAAGGGCCCTAGGGCGGCTTCAAGACACCCTTTTGGCCAGTCACTAACACAGTGATGTCATGTCACTCACCACAGGCACATAACAGAAGCTCAGTAAATGTGTGCTGGAGGGCAGATCAATGGACAGATTTGACACAGGTCGCCATGTATGAACTTTACCCTCTTGTTGTAACTCTACAGTAATGGTCATTGCAGCTCAGCATTCCCTTTATTAACAAAAAAGAAAAACAGGTATGCATCTGTGATCCTAGGTCCTGGCCTTATTAAGATCCTAGAGGAGTGACCAACCAGAGGTCTTTTAGCCCAAGGCAGATAGTTGTGATCAAAGCTTTCTGGATCTCTCCCAGGAGGTCCTCGGCTGGAGAGAACAGCCTAGGACCAGACCCTCCAGTGTGAAGCACCCCCTTTCCCTCTGAGACCTGTGAGCAGGCCAGCCCTGTGGGGAAAGAGGCAAAGGAGGCAGATGTGGGGGAGCAGAAAAGGTGGGGGAGGTGTACTGTTCTGGGGGAGGCAGGGTGGGAAAAGCTGTCTCTGCAAAGATGGCTCAAAGCCCCCTGAGCTCCCAGTTGAGCTTCTTACAAGAGGGAGGCTGCCCTTTCAGGGCCTCTTTTGCTCTCTTGAGACCCCCAGGGAGGGCAGCTAAGCTCACCTCTGCCTTGCGGGGCTGTGGGACTCACTTGGCTGAGCTGTTACTTGATGTCTTTGCCTTCATTTTCATAAAAACTGTAGAGTTTTGAGCTGACACTGGGAAAAATACTGCTTTTTACTTATATGCTTTAAGCATATATGAGAAAAATTAAATTATGGAATATTAGTTATGAAGCACGACGCTGCCATTTTAGAGGCCACACTTTTCTTTTAGGTGACATTTACAGGACAGCCATCCATACACGTGTGGCTGATTTCGAAAATTATAGCATGAGACATTTCAACATGATGGCTATTTCAGCCTCTTCTGCAATCATTCAGGGATGTGAATGTGTATAAAATTAGAAATTAGGTCATGTGTGAGGAATCAATCAACTCTTCCTTATCAAATCAATTCATGAGACCCAAACATAATTATGGAAACTGGTTTGAACTTTGCTTTTTAAAGTTTAGCATAGCCAGGAATTCCCAAATCATGTTACAATGTTGTCCCTTTGACTGCAAATGGAAGGGGCCACATTTCACCTTTCGAGGTCTGGGGGTTCTGTCTGGCTGTTTCTCTTTTTAATCTGCAAAATGAGGGGTTAGACTAGAGTCTGATTTAATTAGTTTGGGGTGGGGCCCAGATATTAGTATTTACTAAAAGCCCAAGAAATAATTCTAATATCAGCCAAGATCCAGTCCATTGGCTTAGGTGACCTCTAAGTCCTTCTTTGGCAACAAAATGCTATGCTTTTTATAATTAAAAAGGTGTGGGGTTTTTTTGTTTGTTTTTGTTTTTTTTTTAAGAGAGGGGTCTCACTCTGTCATCCAGGCTGGAGTGCAGTGGCACGATCACAGCTCACTGCAGCCTTGAACTCCTGGGCTCAAGTGCTCCTCCCGCATCAGCCTCCTGAGTAGCTGGGACCACAGATGTGTGCCACCATGCCAGCCTAATTTTCTTAAATTTAATTTTATTTTGTAGAGATGGGGTCTTGCTTTGCTGCTCAGGCTGTAATTTAAATTTTTAAACAAAAGTAAGTAAGGAAATCAGATTCATTTTGCAGATAATGCTACTTAAAAACATCTTCTTCCTAAATTCAGATTTCATGGAAGTCCACAAATTAAACTTGCTTCATATGGGACGCGAACCTCACGGAGTATTTTGGGCAGATCTTACGAATTTAGAAAAGTTGTGTTTGCTTCACATTTTTATATTCCTAAGTGAGTTTTAAGCCAGTTATCCAAAACAAATTTATTTTTCACCTTTAAGAGTCAAGATGTCAAAGTTTTTGATTTCCAGGTGGAAATCATGGAAATCGAAAGGATCAAAAAGAAATGTTTACAGATAGAGAGAGATAAGAAATAGAGATACTGACTTTTTGCTATTTGCTAAGGATGACAATTCCCTGTGTGCATGTGTGTGTGTGTGTGCGTGTGTGAGTGTGTGTAAGTGTATGTGTTTGTCAGTGTGCGTGCATGTGTGTGTGCCAGTGTGTTTGCAATGAGCCTCTGCTGGGATGGGGGAGGAGTAGCCAGTGCTGGGGGAGCACCTTAAAGGAACTTTAAAGACAGATGGTGGCAGACTGCGGCCATGGGGCCAGCAGGCTCCTGATTTCATGGCAATGTCTGCCTAGCAACCCTCCTTATTGAAGACCATGTCTCCAGAACTAGCCAGGTTTTAAAATGTAGTTCAACTTTGGAGATGGTTTTTATTTTCTTGTTATGAAATCGAGGCTCCTGCACTAAGAACTCAAATGATTGCATGCCTGTGTCTGCTCATGAAGATGGTCTGTGGCAAAGTGATGCTAAGGTTGAAACCTATCCATTGATAGGTCACAGGAAATAGAAAGATCCAAGTTCAGTATTTGGATTAGAAATACAAGTCAAAGACGGAACACTGCCATCAGAAATGTGCGATCCTAAAAGATATTTATTTGA
This sequence comes from Pan troglodytes, assembly GCF_028858775.2. Classification (NCBI taxonomy): domain Eukaryota; kingdom Metazoa; phylum Chordata; class Mammalia; order Primates; family Hominidae; genus Pan; species Pan troglodytes. The sequence goes on along the minus strand of NC_072412.2, from coordinate 105,510,664 downwards.
AAGTTTTGAAAAAAGTAAAGCTCATGCCCTGGGGCTTCTGGGAGTATGTACAAAATACAATAATTAAATTAAGTCCAGCAGTTAAAGTTCCTCATAAAAAGAAAAAGCTGGAGTGCTTCCCAATGGGGAATGCTTGACTTAAAAGGAAGGTTTTACTCTGTGGCCTGAAGGTCAACAAACTGGGACTCTGTGGGAATGGATAACATTTCTTAAAGGGGTTCTTAGGTCTTCGTTTTGTTGAAAGAAAATAAAAGTAAAAAGGGACAAGTTTTGAAAATTCAAAAAATGAAGGTGCAGTCCTAAAATCATCACAATTTTTATAAACGCTACACTGGAGGCTATGAAAACATGTTCTCTTTTCTGAGCACTAATCTAACACATATGCCCTTTGAGAAGGAAGAGAAAAAAGGCCAGTGGCGCCTTCTGAAAAAACCAGTTTAAAATATGCTGATTTTCATAGGCAGTGTGCATGCAAATTCATAGCCCATTCATTGGCTATTTATTTTGAAAACATTTACCTTAAGTATTCTCATATATTTGACAATTTAAAATTCCTTATATGACACAAAGACTGATCATATTTTAAAAACGCTTTTATGAGGCAAAATTATGAAAATTATCATCTTGGGTCACATTCTTATAACCTAAAATGGAATGTTTCTCATAATTTGAAAATATCTGTTTTTATACTAATCATTTGTTGTTACCTTTCTGGTAATATCTCCCCCAAAAGGAATAAGGTTAAGAATAGGATAGAAATTACATTTTATGAGTTTATACTGTTATAAAAGGTATACTTTATGAGTTTGTATGTACATGTAAACTTGATGTGAAGTTAAACTTTCTCATTTCTAAGCATCACTCTAGGCTCTCAAATGAGTTTCAATCACCAATTTGCAGATCATCATCTTCCTTATGACTTACATAAAAGCTGAATGTTGGCTTTGCATTAAGACAGCATGATCAAAGGCAGGATATTGGGAATAGCAGCTTTGACTTTGGGAGGCCGAGGTGGGTGGATCACTTGAGGTCAGGAGTTCGAGACCAGCCTGGCCAACATGATGAAACCCCGTCTCTACTAAAAATACAAAAATTAGCCAGGGATGGTGGCGTGTGCTTGTAATCCGAGGTACTGTGGAGGCTGAGGCAGGAGAATCACTTAAACCCGGGAGGTAGTGGTTGCAGTGAGCTGAAATTGCGCCACTGGACTCCAGCCTGGGTGACAGAGCAAGACTCCATCTCAAACAAACAAACAAACAAAGAAAACAAAACAAAAAAATCCAAAAAACCAAAAACAAAGAAATAGCAACTTTGGCAGCAAAATTTAATTTACTAACTAATTAAGCAGCCTCACTGACATTTCTACTTTGATTCCCAAAGTACAGTATTATCTGTCTGTGCACTCGGGGTCTCTCTCGGGGTCTCTCTGGTAAAATGGACACCGTAATGTCCTGTGCCAAGCCCACAGTCGAGGAAGGATCGCGGAATGTCCTGCAAGCAGCTCATGGCCTAAGACATTCGATTTACCTCCAAAACACACACAGAATTAGAAAAACATAGTTTGCCCGTGTTGTTGTTTTCTTTCCTACATTTGTTATTTTTGCTTTTGGAATTGTAAGGGGAGGAAGGAAGAGAAGGTAAAATTACAAGGCAGAAGGAAGAATCTAGCAGGACTAGATGGAAGGAGAGATGATGCAAAGAACGGTGCCCATGGGGGATGGAGCTTGGGAGTGAGGCCCGCGGCCAAGAGGTGGTGTCGAGGGAGCCAGCTCAGCATGGCGCTGCAGCCTCTGTCCTTGGCGCTGGCATCCACATCATGCCTGCCCCGGGCCTTCTTCCCTCAGACAACCCAAGACATTTTCCAGCCATTCAGACCAGCCCCCAGCAGAAAATCCTGCAAAATGTGCAGGGGCACGTTGAGTCTGGGAGGCAGGTGCTCAGGGACCTACAGGGGCCGGGGGACATCAAGGTGTATTGCGAGGTGGCACTGGCCTGGTGGCAGAGCTTCCCGGCTGTGTTTTTGATGACTGGTTGTTGAATTGTGATGAATTCGAATATCTTTGCTGGGGTCAGGCACTGTCTCTGAGGGAGGCAGTTGCTGAAAAGGAGGCTTCGTTATTTTTCTCATTGTTTCAAAACACACATTTGGAGCTTGCTCACCCTGCAGAACTGATGAACTGGGGAACCTGATGTGGAAGCACGAATCTGAGGAGCTCGAGGGAGGAGGAAGCTGTGTGGTTTAGTGGAGAGAATTTGGAGAGTTTAGTGGTAGTCTTGGTTTTGCCAGCAGTGTGACCTTGAGCAAGTCCCCTAGCAGGGCCAATAGTTGCACAACTCCAGAAGGTGCCCCTAGCATTGCATTTTTTCTATGTGGATGGTGCCCCCTTCAGCCAGGAGTTGGTACTGCATAATCCTCCAGCCCTTAAGGGTCTGCAAAATCAGGGGACTGGACAAAATGATCAGATAAGAGTTTACAGTCAGAACATCTCCAGCACTGAGAGAAACTTCCATAGGCCAGCAATGGAGCTAGGAGATTGTTAATAACAACGACAACAACAAAAGAGCAATGCAGCTCCCCAAAATGCACGTGGCTGTGGGAGTGTGCCGCCCTTTCTGGTATGTCCCAGAATTTGAACACGTTTTCCTGTGAGAGCATATACTTCATCTAGTAATGAAAGTAAATATGAAGGCCAGGCCAGGTGGCTCATGTGTGTAATCCCAGCACTTTGGGAGGCCGAGGCGGGTGGATCACCTGAGGTTAGGAGCTCGAGACCAGCCTGGCCAACATGGTGAAACCCCATCTCTACTAAAAATACAAAAATTAGCAGGGTGTTGTGGTGTGCCCCTGTAATCCCAGCTACTTAGGAGGCTGAGGCAGGAGAATTGCTTGAACCCAGGAGGCAGAGGTTGCAGTGAGCCAATATCTCGCCACTACACTCCAGCATGGGTGAAAGAGTGAGACCCTGTCTCAAAAAAAAAAAAAATAAAAATAAAAATAAAGGAGAAAATGGGGTTCGCTGCGTAGAAATGCATATTCCAACCAGCTCTGCGCAGTGGGATTCCCAAACTCTACTGTGCGCAGGTTTGGCCCCTGGGTGGAAGTCACTTGATCTTTACTGAATGCCTACTATGTGCCAAGCATGATGCTAGGTGCTTTAAAAATACTGTATTTATTTATTTATTAGTTTTTCTCTTTATTTTACATTCATTCTTTTAAAAAAATTATTTTAAAAAATTATGGTAAAATATAAGAAACAAGATTTACAATTTTAAGCACTGTGGCATTAAGTACATTCGTATCGTTGTGCCACCATAGCCCTCCTCTTCTCCAGAACTTTTTTCATCTTGCAAAAATGAAACTCAGTACCCATTAAACAGTAACTCCCCATTGCCCCACCCCCAACCCTGGCAACCACCATATGCCAGGTGCTTTTGAATACAGTAGTTCATGTAATCCTCCGCCACAGGTTAGGAGCTCTAGAAGCAGATGCTCAGACAGAGTCTAGGGTGCAAGATGCCAGGGAACAACATCCAGGAAAGGAAGGAGAATTCAGGATTAGTGTGAAGGAGAAGTTGAATGGCCAAGCAGACCCAACAAAGTCTTGGCTAACCCCACTGGAAACTCTGGCATGTGTGTCCCACCTCTGGCCAAAATGGTGGGGGGCCCTGGAAGGGTCTTGGGCAAGGCAGCGGGGTGGGGAGCTGTCTGCTGACTGCATCTCCCCAGCCCAGCAAGTGGGGATCCTGGAAGTGGCGCATCTCTCTGACTACCACATCCTCATAGGAACTCTTGGAGTTAGGTGTTTTTATTTGGGTAGCTGAAGAGACTGATGTTCAGAGAGAATAAATGGCAGCTTCTTCTGTCTGCACGTAACCTAACCCATTAGTGGTAAAGCCAGCATCAGAACCTAAGTGGAGGAGGGAGACTCAGGTCCTGATTTTAATGAATACATTTTCCACAAGCTCATGCTGGGGATGAGAGGCGAGAGCAGGAGAGGGATCAGAGATGTGTGACAATGTCCAATATTCAAGGCATCCACACTATTTTTTGGGGACACACACATCTAAACAACCACTATAATGAAAGTCCAATCCATGCAACAGAAGGACTAAGGGAAGAGCAGCAAGTTGTCTCTAGGGGAGCTGGGAGGATCTCTCAGGAGTGGCTTTCAGGCTGTGTCTTAAAGAATGCTTTGGCGTTTGTTGGGTGTCATAGAGAGGGAGGGTTACAGCTTGTGCAAAGGCTTCGGAAAAGATCAGTGTGGACAGTGGCCAGGGCCTCTTGAGAGAGCCATGCTGTCACTGATGTGGGTACACGGGGGCGGGGGCAGGCAGTAGCTGGAGCTCCCTTCTGCCAGCCTGGGAGAAGCTCCCGAGAGCCGCCGCACGAATTCCAGGCCCTGGAAATTAGATGGGGAAAAATGGATGTGCCCTTGTCCTCATTTGGGGGTTTGGGTTATCAGCCAGCACAGTTCTCCCAGAAAATCGAAGCCAGAAGTTCATGTTGGTTTTTACGTTCTTCCTTTCACAGAACTCAAAAGACCATCCCCCTGCCCCTTTTTAACATTAAGCCAGATGCCTAGAGTATGGAGTCTTCGGAAGAAACTCTCCACCACAAAGCTCTCTAAAATGGAATGTTCATTTTTCTCTTGATTCTATTAGTGTGTCTGATTATGAAGGAAATTTGATTCTGTGTTTAAAAACAAAACAGAACCCAGCCAAACCAGCTATTTGGCGTTATGTAAACCAAAGAAATCCAGTTTCTTGTCACTGAATCTCTCCCCTTTAGCCAGCTATTTTATCATCTTCACATAGCCAGCGTTCGGCCTCTCTTGTTTTTTGTAAGATGGAGTTTTCAGCGTATCAACTCCTTTATTTATGTAATGAAAGGAATCTCTAAAGTTCCTTCCAGGCCTGGGGCTCCAATCCCCAGGGAACCTGCCCAGTTTTCTTTCTTTCTTTCTTTCTTTTTTTTTTGAGACGGCATTTCACCCTTGTTGCCCAGGCTGGAGTGCAGTGGCAGGATCTTGGGCAACCTCTGCCTCCCGGGTCAAGCGATTCTCCTGCCTCAGCCTTTCGGGTAGCTGGGATTACAAGCATGCGCCACCACACCCAGCTAATTTTTTGTATTTTTAGTAGAGACGGGGTTTCACCATGTTGGCCAGGCTGGTCTTGAACTCCTGACCTTAAGTGATCTGCCCACCTCAGCCTCCCAAAGTGCTGGGATTACAGGCGTAAGTCACTGCACCCGACCCAGTTTTCTATATGTTTACATGTTGCATGCAACGGTGAGAGAGAGAAAGTTTCACCGACAGAGGAGTCTCACACAGTTTTGGGATTCCTCCTCAGTCAATGGTAGACACAGGTGAGTTGAGAGGCTGTCTTACACCCATCCTGGTGACAGCCAGCTTTGTCCTGTGACTTAGGTGCGGGTAGCTTGACTCTGGAAGTCTGGCCCCCTTCTACACCTTCCAGAATGGGTTTGTTCTCGAACAAGAGCTTGTATGGGAGAAAAGCACCTTAACTTGGCCAAATTCAGCCCTAATCTTGAGGACAGGTTTCCAGTTCCCTGCGTATGAGCAAAGGGGGAATGGGGCCAGGATGGAGTGTGTCTCTCTGCATGTTTGAAAGGCTGTGTACAAACAGAAGGCCTGGCCTCACTCCTCAGACCTCAGGCAGGCCTCTGACGGGTTGAGGACTGCAGCCTGGCATAGCTCCTGCCCACCAAAACCGGAGGGGAGAGGGAGATGAAAGGTGGAAAAAGTGGCTGGTTTCAAAGCATATGGCCTGTAGTTTTTCAAACGTTTTTAATTCCTAATTCGCACCTCTCTTGTTATCATCACACACTGTAGTAGCCAATGGCACTTCTTTTTGCTTTGACACTTGACATTATTTTAGGCCTCTGCTCCTCCTTTGGCTTCCACAAGGGCATTCTAATTTCAAAAGAAAAGTTCATCTGGAATAAGTCCTGTGACTGGCCCCTCTGGCACCCAGTCGGGTTCAACAGGTGTCTGTTGAATGACTAAATGAATGAATGAAGCAAATCCCTTCAAAAAGTTCGGCGACATCTTTACTCTCAGCAAAATTTCCCCATTTCCTTCTTAAACTTGGGATTACCACTTAGAGTGGCCTCCAGGGATTCCCAAGGGAAATCGGCAAAGTTGATTTAACAGTTTTGCCAAAACTCATAACCAAAAAGCTACCATAAAGGGAATGTTCATTTTCCTCTTGATTCAAATACTGTGATTGAACAAAGTGGGCGATTCGACTGGAGGACTGAAAAGCAGGGGACCGGGATCGTTCCTGCGTCCCTCGGGCTCGCGGCCAGGCGGGGTGAGGCCGGGGCTTCGGTCAAGGAGACCACGGCCAGGGAGCTGCACCGGGAGCCTGCCGGGCCCCTCGGGGCTAGTCGTTCCGCGTGGCTCGGGCGCGGATTCGGGGCTGCAGGGACCCCAGGGCCGGCGGGACCCCAGGGCGGGCGCAAGGGCCCTGCGCAGGTGTCCGGCCTGCGCGCAGGGTGCGCGGGGGTACTGGGGCCTGGGAGACCCGAGAGAGACGTTATTGTTACAGTGTAACGAGTCTGATTAACATGCTCCTGACACTTTCTCTTAGTTTCTCGGGCTCCTAGCAACAGCGCACAAAGGCGCGGGATTGTCCCGGGCTCCGCGGGGACACGGGGCCGCCTTTGATCTGCCACCATTACAGCCGGGCTGCGCGACAGGCGCGCGGGCTCCGGGCGGCGCGCGGCGGGCGGGCGAGCGGGGCCCACAGTCCAGGCCTCCTGGGCCGCCACACTCCTCCCGGCCCGGCCTCGGCCCCGGCTCCGCGCGCACCGGTGGCGCAGGCGACGCGGCCTCGGGGCTCCGCAGGGCTCGGCGTCTGCGGCCACCGCGTGTACCCCGCGCTCCTCCTGCCCGCGGAGCCGCCCACCCCGGCTCGCGGTGCCCTTCCGTCGGAAGAAGCAAAAGTCAAACCCAGCCGGTCACTTACAGTGGAAAAAAATAAAAATCATTTAAAAGGAAGGGCATGAATGACAAAGAAGTCCCAAATGATTTTGGCAAAACAAAACGAACTCGCCCCGCACGTTGCAGCGCGCTTGGCGGAAACGGGGTTCGAGTGGCCGCCGCCGCCCGGGCGCTAACGACGGCTTCGGCCCCTTCCCGCAAGTCGCTCTTTACGTCGTGGGCAATTCTTACTGACTCGGAAGGCGATATGCTGCCAAATAACAACTGGAATTTAAACAAACGAACACCACCCCCTCCAAAACCAGCCCGCGCAGAGCTGCCGGGTCCCAAGCGCGGGCTCGCCCGCGGGGTCTGGGAAAGTCACTGATCCTCCGTGGGGGCCGCGCTCAGGTACGCCGCTCCGCCCGCGGGAAAGACAGCGCGGAAAGAAAGGCGAAGACTTTCACGCTGAAATGCTGGGGTCTGGTCCTGCCTCCCCCCTCCCCGCGAAGACGAGCTGGGAAGCCTGGCAGCGGCTCCGCGGGTCACACCCGACCCTCGGCCGCGTCCACGAGCTCGGGGCCTGCGGGCCGTCTCAGAACCTGTTTTGTGCAATTAATTCATTGCTTTTCTAGTACTAGAGGAAAGAAAGAAAACACAGAAGATTCAGTTTTCCAAGGTAAACCGAAATCATAAAAGCAGAAGGTCCTTCCAATTAAAACAAAACAAACCGTATTTTTTTTCTCCTCGTGGCATCATTAGAAAATTACAATGTCCCCAATGAAGAAAGTCAGTTTCCCGAACTCCCGCAAAACGACCGGGTGCAAAAGTGTGAATGATAATAATACGTCTATTTTAGAGACGGGGGAAAACGACATGTTCTATCTGCCCAGCGAAATATGCCAGGGAAGGAGTTACTTTCAAATTCAAATCGGAGGCGGTGAAGTCTTCATCCCGCAGGACTGTTTTCCCAGCCGTCCCTGGAGGAGAGGAGGGGAGGGCGGCCCGGAGGACTAACACTGGGACATCAGACGGGAACGCTCCCGGATGCCGAGAAACTTCCTAACTTGTGCTCACAGACACTGCCTGACTCTGACTGGAGTTCCCTTCACCATTTCAATAAAACATGACTGTATTGATATAATCCTCTATACATTAAAATGAGGTTGTCACAGATTGTCATTAAGACCTCAGTAAAACAATGAAGACATTATTGGGCACCCCCCCCCTCAGGCAAGGTATTAGGGGAATAAAGCAATCTACACCACACGGGTCCTATTGAGATTAATGAAAAAATTATGCAAAAAAAAAAAATCTCAATTTCATTTTCCCGTGACGGGGCTTTGCATACATACAGTCAGTCTTGCCTTGCACCTGATGATTTATTAAACTAATCTACAGTGATCACCACTGATGTTCTCAACTCAATCTTGTCCCGGCTCATTTTCTAAGTAATTGTTTCTCATTAGTTCTGATAATGTTTTAATAGTGTTACCCATAATTTAGACCCCAAGAATTAATAACAGGGGGGTGATATGGCTAAGCGGCTTGTGATGAGCTACACAAAATATAAACAGGTATGGTTTCTAATGAATCAGATTAGCTGCAAGGTCCTCTTCCTGTCACCCACGCCTGGCTCAGGAGTCGGGCAGCTCTCACTTCCCCATGTCGGGGGTGCCCAGTGAGCCCAGTGGAGATCACACACCCACCCTTGACTGCTCTCCCACCTTTCCCAGGGTACCTGGGCCCACCCATGGCACCACAGAGACGCGGGTGGGGAAAGAAGGGGAATACCCTTTGCCTGCCAGCATCTTCTTCCTAGAGTTTTGTTCTTCAAGGACTAAGGCACCATGGGTTTCTGATCAGGACTGAACTCTCTTCTGGGACCCTCGTCGTTTGGGTCTCTGTTCAGGGAATGGGACTTTGGTCCAGATTTGTGGCTCTCATACGTCTTAGTCTCATGATCCTACCCTAATAGGGACCATGGGTTATGAGGAAGATAATAAACTGGACATTTGGGGAGACTGAAACAAGGTGGTTTTGTTTGAACAAAGCAGTTTGGGATGAGGGCAGGGGCGTGGCGAGCAGTCCAATGTGGTTGGGACCTAGGAACCCGTGGCCTGGGAGTGGCCAGCAGCGGGAGGCCTAGCCGGTCCGGCCTCCGCACCACCCAGGGGCCTTGCGGAGGGGCCTGCTTTTCCCCAGGTCTGTAGGGCTCCTTGGCTGGGGACAGGAGGCTCCCAGTGAGGCCTTGAGGAGGCCCCTCTGTGTGGGGCTGGCTGGCTGGCTGCCTGTGGGGCTGGGGTGGAGACTAGAACGCAAGCCCTTCATCCCCTCAAGCCAAGGGCTTCTTTGGATTAGGCTGGAGGATGGGAAGGGTAGTTAGATTGGGGTGAGGGCTGCCCATAGGAAGGACAAGGTGAGGTTTATTTTCTTCTTTTGCTTAGGGCCAGCTCTGCCTCCACTGCTTCTAACACCCTCAGCGGGTGTGTATGGCAGGGGCAGAGTGAGAGAGGCCTTCTTTTGCCTTCCCACTGCCAAGCCATCCTCCCATCCCTCTGTGTTCTGAGCAGAGGGGCAGACTGGGGGTGCACAGCGTGGTCCTGGGTTACCTGGGGTGCACCTGACTCCAGGAGTCCCATCCTTGGTGGGTCCTAGCTGCAACAATGGGTGCTCCTCTGGGAACTGCTGCTGCTGCCCCGTCTGGGGTCTGGAAGCAGTATGGCTAGAGGCCATTCGGCTCTGAAGTTGGCGAGATGCCATCTTCCTCCTTCCGGCCTCTGAGTGAGGATGGGGCTAGCTCCCACCTTCCTTTCTGGCCACTCTGGGGCAGCCCAGGGTGGCCAGTGTGGAGGGTGGCACTCCTCTATGAGGGACCCCACGGAGCATGTGCCATCTCCATTTAGGAGCTATCTGTCTCCTGGATCCCGTGTTTGAGAAATGAGTTGGTGTCTTCACAGAATGAGGATCCCCAGAGCCATCTTGCCCGGTGCTGGCTCCCCGCATGTCTGTCCCTCTCTGGGTGGGGGTCGCCTGGTGGCGGTGGGACTCTGCGGCCGTGCTTTTGTGTGATGGTGCCTCTCCTGGTGTCTAACCTCAGCTCCTCACCTCTCGGGCTTCCTGTGGGAATTGAGAGAAGTGGGGAAAAGGAGAGGCCTGGTTGGGGCTCATGCTAGGGGCCGCAGAGGAAATAATCCAAAAGGGCGTAGGAGGAGGTGAAAAATGAAAGTAAAAAACAACTGTTTTCTATTTACAAATTTAAATAAACAGAACAGCCTTCCCCGCGGTGTTTGTCTAAGAGTAGCAGCGTTGCTGCTGTGTAGGTCATGAAAAGGTTGGTGTAGAGTTTAAAACTTCCCATTCTGTTAATTTCTTAAGGAACAGTCGTCCAGAGTCTCGGCACAAAAGCTCATGATTTAATGAGGAACAGAAACAAAATCTCTGATTGTTGGTGTTTCAAACTTCATTGGCGTCCTCTGGCAAGCACAAGTTGATCCCTCTGCAGCTTCAATACCCTTTAGCCTTCAATATAAGAGTACATGCTGAATAGGGAACAATGGCTGGTTGTTATGTTTATTTACCCTTACTACAAGCTGGGTTAACCTCTTCAAAACAGCTTTACTAAGCCCGTTAACCACACCACCCATCTGACCTGCAGCCGCATCTCTAATGTGATGCAAATCTCGCAGGGGCCACATGCACCAGCTTGGGTGCATTGTGTCTTCTGAGACGCTACAAGTTTATGACTGAGGGAGTCCTGTCCCAGCCATACATTTCCAGGGGGAAATAGCCTCAATGGCAAACAGTTAAATGGGAAAATAAAGGGGGAGAATGGATGGTCTTGTGTTTCTGCACATTTATTTTTTAATTGCCGGTAACGGTTGACCCACAGCATTCACCCAGGATGACAGCTTTCCTGTTCATCATCTAGCAGTTCAAGGAGATGGATGTTTCGTTTTAGGGGTGGAGGTTAATAGTAACCAGTTTCGAAAGTTTATTTTTAGAAAGTGTCTTTTTAAGCCAATATAATACTTAGTATTCTTTTTTGATGCCATCTCTGTTGTTTTATCAGATTACTAGTGAAATAGAGATGACCCCTTAATGTTGTTACTATGTTTTAAAGGCCTGGCTTTTCTTAAAATTATTTGTGGTGTCAGCTGTATAAATGAACAAGCAGGAAACATTTACTAACATGAGAAGGGTGGAGGGAATATGTCTATTTGGGAAAGATCCATTTCATTAAAGACCTACCTTCGCCTCACAGCCCATCTTTCCCCAGGATCTTACCTCCCTGTGAAATCATAAGCCCATATTCGTAATACACTAAAAATGATAAAATCATAAGCTTGGATCCAAAAGGAAAAACGTTCATTTTTTTAGGGGAATAACTGGCCAGTGAGACAACAACAACAACATCGTGATTAACATGAACTGTAAACGGAGTCAAGTCCCAATCTGGCATCCTAACAAGTTGCTTTGAGTATTGTGGTTTGTCTTTAAGAAACCCACTGTATATGTTCAGCCCACCTGATGAGAGCTTCATTTAACAGATCATTTTTCCTTGATGGAGGTGGCAAGCGTAACAGTGTTCTGGGCCTGCTTCAGTAATGGCATGTCGATCATACTCCCTTGGAAAGTAAAGGCCCCCTGGAAAACAGAGAATACAAACTTCCTGAAAGAATACTCGAAATTATAGGTTTCCTTTTGGTGCACACTTGTGCAACAAGAACATTTTAGATTCCACCTGAATTATACTGACTTTCCCACCCAACTTTTGAGAAAGCCAAAGTAAATTACAGAGGAAAGACTTCTTTTTTCCCCCTAAAGAGGGGGAAAAAATAAAAATCTTCAGCATTTTAATGGAGAGGAGAAACGCATTGGACACAAGACAGCAGACTGTTCAGTTAACTCTCGAAATCAAGCAGAAAACAGCTGTGGAAGGAACATCTAAATACTTCCCTATATATTTTTGAAATATTATGTAGAACTTTAAAAGCAAGAATATATTCTGGCAACTGATTATTGTTTTAAAAAATTGTACCATCAGGCTAATGGCAAAATCTTACCTCCTTGCTGTAACATAATTGAGAAGTAACATGATAAGGTTATGAGAAAATGCAAGGTAGGATTGCACTGAGTACAAAGAGATGAGTCTGTTGGTAAACCCATACAGAAGATGATTAGAATTAACAGGGACGGCCAGGCGCAGTGGCTCACACTTGTAATCCCAGCACTTTGGGAGGCCGGGGCGGGCGGATCACCTGAAGTCAAGAGTTCAAGACCAGCCTGGCCAACACGGTGAAACCCTGTCTCTAATAAAAATACAAAAAAATTAGCTGGGCATAGTGGTGCACGCCTGTAGTCCCAGCTACTCGGGAGGCTGAGGCAGAAGAATTGCTTGAACCCAGGAGGTGGAGGTTGCAGTGAGCCAAGGTCACACCACTGCACTCCAGCATGAGTGACAGAGCGGGACTCCATCTCAGAAAAGAAAGAAATACCAGGGACATGAGCTGTAACAAAGGAATCATAGATCTGTTGAATGTTAAGATGGGAAGGCATCTCTGAAATCTCTTGGAATAGTCCCATTTTACAGACTCATTTTTTAAAAAATTTCTACCATACTTATATAGACTGTGTCAAGTAACCTAAGCCCTGTTTTAGATGAGGAAACTGAGGCTCAGAGTAGTAAAAGAAGGAAAAAAAAAGAAGTGATCTTCCAAGGTCATGTGACTAGGGAAAGCCAGAGCTGGGGCTGATGCTTGGGTCTCAGAGCTTCAAGCCTTCATCAGAGATCCCCACATTAAGAAGACAAGGTAGCTTCTTTAAGTGCATCAGCAAAAGATAGATTAAATGGACAGAAAGCAGCATGCTCAGAACCCAAAGTTAATGTCTGGTTATTTGTGTTCTTTTCATCACTTCCTTTTGCTGCTTACAATGATATCCCTTCATCCTAATCCACCCTGCTTTGACCTGTTGGCAAGGATGCTGGTGTGACTGGGTTGCAGGGGTCCTTCGAGATCTGGGGGTGGTTGGGGCAATCCTAATGCACATTGATGATGGTCTATTTGCATCTATTGCAGCCTGTTTCTGGATTTCACAAGTACCACTTCCCAACAGTCAATGCTGATGTTACTCAGGGCTGCCGGGACAGGAGTGCTGGGCTCTCATGATGAGGGCTGAGAGGTAGTAACTTACGGTTATACATAGGATGGAGGTAAAGAAAAATGGGGGGAATCCTTAGCAATGACTTTTGGGATTTATCTTTTGATTGAGAGAGATTCTAAGCCTACTAGGATTAGAATTTTTACCAGCAGTGGCCAACCTTTTCAGCCTTAGAAATGATGACTCTTACTCACATGAACACCTGTGTGGCCTAAATTCCTGTAAGTCACTTCCCAGCCCTCTCGTTTTTACTGTTTTTACCCCTAGATTGTCCTTTCCATAATTTCATTCCCTCGAGCTAATTTTGGTCACCTCTGTGACGGGGAGGAATTTTCCTAAGTTGGTTGGAGGTTCCGAGGAGGTCCTGTAGGCTGGCGTTACGTGGAAATCCGGGCCTGGGTCACATGCTGTTTTACAAGGCCATCGTCTAGTTTTCTTATTGGAGTAAATGATGAAGACCAAAGGCCTCTTGGTTATCCACCCGCCAAGTGGGTTATGGCCCTGTAAAACAGCACATCTGTCCTGCTAGGGTTTAAACAATAGGCTGGGGAGACGAAATTAGCATAGATGCACAGGAAATCAAAACGGTGCGCAGAGAATCCAAACGGTGGCTGTGAGTCTGTGCCATGTTCCCGAGCCTGCTTTGGGTTCCATGTGCACATCAAAGATAAAAAACACTTCATGTAGTTTTTCAAGACTGGGAGATTATTTCTTCTATGGTCCCAGGTTTTGCTTGATTTTCTTTAAGGTGCAAAACAAAATGTAGCATTTTTCTTGTTTCCTGCATCTCTGCAAATGGAGGATTGTAGTGTTATGAACGAGACTGCCTAGCGTGAATATCCCCAGGCTCTCACATAGCCACCTATAATTTAGGTGGTATTTTTTTAACCTATGGGTCTATAGGTGAGATGAAAAATAGTCTATTGGTCAGGATTTAGAAAAATGCAGTTCATCAAAAAGCTACTTGGATTTTTGAGGAGGGTTTGAAATCTTCCTTAATGATTATATTTTATATTTATTATATATTTTTTGAGACTGAGTCTCGCGCTGTTGCTCAGGCTGGAGTGCAGTGGTGTTATCTCGGCTCACTGCAACCTCCGCCTCCCGGGTTCAAGCGATTCTCCTGCCTCAGCCTCCCAACTAGCTGGGACTACAGGTGCGTGCCACCACGTTTGGCTAATTTTTTTGTATTTTTAGTAGAGACTGGGTTTCACCATGTTGTCCAGGCTGGTCTCGAACTCCTGGCCTCAGGTGATCTGCCCACCTCGGCCTCCCAAAGTGCTGGGATTACAGGTGTGAGCCACCGCGCATAGCCTCATGGTTAAATTTTTTAACACCCATGCTACTGTAATAATAATAGCTATAATTTTTTGAGCAGTTCCTAGTCTGGGGCCTGTTGCCTGGCACTTTACATACATTATTCCATGTAATGCTCATAACAACACTTTGAAGTAGATACCATTATCCAACCCCAGTAAAACTTTTTCTTTTTAGTTGTGGCAAAAACATAAAACATAAAATTCACCATCTTAGACATTTTTAAGTGTACAGTTCAGTAGTGTTAACTCTATGTACATTGTGCTACAGAACTCCAGAGCTTTTCCTTCTTGCAAAACTGAAACTCTGCAGCCTGTGCATGGTGGCTTACGCCTGTAATTCCAGCACTTTGGAGGCCAAGGCGGATGGATCACCTGAGGTCAGGAGTTCGAGACCAGCCTGGCCAACATGGTGAAACCCTGTCTCTACTAAAAATACAAAAATTAGCTGGGCATGGTCGTGGGTGCCCGTAATCCCAGCTACACGGGAGGTTGAGGCACGAGAATTGCTTGAACTTGGGAAGCAGAGGTTGCAGTGAGCTGAGATCATGCCGCTGTACTCCAGCCTAGGTAACAGAGCAAGACTCCATCCTAAAAAAAAAACAAAAAACTCAAAATCCCTGAAACTCTGTATCTATAAGACAATTCTCCATTTCCATGTCCCCCTGCCCTCAACAACCACCATTCTACTTTTGACAAGGATCCCAAAAGTAGAATCCTTGGGTTTCACTCTGTCACCCAGGCTGGAGTGCAGTGGCGTCATCACGGCTTACTGCAGCCTCGACCTCCCAGGCTCAGGCCATCCTCCTGCCTCAGCCTCCCGTGTGGCTGGGACCATAGGTGTGCACCACCATGCCCAGCTAATTTTTTATGTAGAGACGAGGACTCCCTATGTTGCCCAAGCTGGTCTCAGTCTCCTAGGCTCAAGTGATCCTCCTGCCTCGGCCTCCCAGAGTGCTGGGATTACAAGGCATGAGCCACTGCTCAGCACCATTCTCCTTTCTGTCTCTGAGTTTGTACTCATCCCCTTTTAATAACTGAGGAAACTGAGGCAGAAGGAGCTTAAGAACTATGTGCAACTTAGCCCTGCAGTTAGTAAAGATATAATAGAACAGGGATAAAGCTGACTCTATCTAATGCCAAGCCTGTGCTCTTAGGGGCCTGGTGATTGAAAAGGGTTCTCTGAGTGTGTTCTGTGACCCCCTGAATCAGAACAATGGGCGGGGGGGGGGACTTGTTAAAATGCAGATTCCTGGGCCCAGTCCCATGTGGTTTGTGCAGATAACCTAGAGGTTGACTAGGACTCCTCTGGTGATTCTAATGCACATTCATGTTGAGAACTTCCGTGTTTTAGCTCCCCCAGGTAGAAATGGTTAGGCTGGCTTGGGTATGCAGGTCTATAAAGTGAAGAGTCCTCTTGCAGCCTTCTGTAAATGATGCCTTTCTCTTGTAAGGCATCCCCAAGATGCCAAATGGCAGAATTTCCTTAGGTTAGTCACCACTTATCCATTCATCCATCAAGTATGGACCGAGCAGCTTCCTTGTGCCAGGCCCTGGTGAGTCACTTGGGACAGTGAGAGGATGAGACTTGGCCCTGCCCTCTGGGAGCTTACCATTTGCTGGAGGGGAGAGGGAAGGAAGAAGCAGGTGCTACCTGATGCAACAAGAATCGGAGAAAAGGCCAGGGTAGTGAGCACAGGGACGATCTGAGGGCCTGCCATGGCTGCACTTCTTCCCAATCAGGGCCATCTTTGTGAGACTGCACTGCTCACACAGATACGACATTGGGTACCTAGAGCAATGCCAGGCATCTCCACGCATTGCCGTGGAACTCCGGATGCAATGGGCTTTTGACAGTTACCTATGGCATTATTTGTTGTAATAAATCACTGGTCAATTGCTTTGCACATCTTACTGTACATATGTCTATGATTTCAGACTCCTGGAGGTGAAGGCCAGTATCACCATAGCACACGTGTCTTCTGCGTAGGAAGGAAACAGTCACCATCAAACTGTAGTTTTTCTGACACCTCGGCCATTGCCCGTGGATCAGATAAGCACTGACATAATCTGACTTACAATTTGATGGTGAAGGTGATGATGACGGCGTGATGACAATAGTAATCACATCTATGGGAAATTGTCATATATTTTGCATTTCTGGTACTTAGTACTTGACTTTTTTTCTCCATAGTCCTAAAAGAGTAATTTTCTAGAAACTACAAATTGATCTAAGTCTTTCCCTATTCACTATGTTTCCAAATTAACTTCTGTGGACACTGAAGGGGTTCCTTCTGGCACATTCTGATGACAGTATTGCTGTGGCTCCCTGAGAGGGAGTTCTCTGTGAGAATTAACGCTAATATTTGAATACAGCTGCTAGAGTCCTTCTTTTTTGGGGTATCACCCTTTTCCCATATGGTGCTAAGTCTTTCTGCTCAATGAATGAATGACTGGCCTCACAGCAGTTCCCAGGGAATTCCTAAACTTCCAGCCAGTGTTGGCCGTGATCAAATTTCTCCTCGAGATCCTGGCTGTGCCTTCCACTTGCTAAATCTCTCAGCCCAGCTGTGGCCTCCTGGGATACGGCTCTTCCTTACCTACGAGGTCAACAGCGCCCTGAAACTCCTCAAAAAAGGCGGAAGATGATGCTCCCGGAGACACTCTCATGGGCACTGTTTCATTCTTCTTTCCTATTTTGCAACTTCTCCCACTTGGAGAGTCCTTAGAAAGGCCCTCGTGTGCCCTTGGTTCCCTCTCAGTTTTGTTGTGACATTCATTTTAAGGATGTCCGTTTGGGTGCCAGGCACCCTCAGCTCAGTGAGGCTTCCCGGCTCCAAAGCTGGCTCCTGGAGCTCTCAGGGACATGGTGCCAGGATGTTTATAGGGAGTGGCACTTTTCTAGTTGGGAGCGTGCTGTTATCTTTCTAAAACAGATCTGATGGAATCATCCACTTGCTTTAACCCTGCCATGGTTTTCTCTGGACTTGCAGAATTAAGTGCAATATCTTCAGTGGAGACCCAAGCCTGCCCATGATGGGACCCTCCCCGCTCAGCCTCATCTCCGGCCAGTCCCCTGAGGCCTGTCCCTCAACACACACCGCGCTGCAGCTCTGTCGCATGCCCTGTTCTCTCTCTGAAGGCCCTTTCCCTGTCTGGCAAACTCCTCCTGATGCTTCCAGATGTCAAGGTGTCACCTCTCTGAAGTGTTTTGAGGCCTCCTTGGTAGAGCAAATCCCTCTCCACCCTTTCCCTGTACAGCTCTTGGTATAGCCTGTGTTCCCATCTAGTGAGAGTATTTGTTTACATTGCTGTCTTTCACAACACTGTGAGGCCCCTGTGGGGAGGCGCCAGGCCTCACGTACCTTTGACTCCCAGGACCTGGCACCCAGCACCCAGTACCTGCCAGTTACACGGGAGATGCTCTGTGACCGCTGACCTGGTGATGATGGAAAAGGCTGAATGCAAAGCCAAGAGCAGCAATACCGACCTGCCTGAATAGAGGGACACAAGTTCGATAGTTGGTGATTTGGAGAAGGACTCTTTTTCTTTAATTTGGGACCTTAGGGAAGGGACTGTAGTTGTCTGGGCAAAGCTTTGCTATCACACATACGTGCTGAATCTTTAAGTCACCTGGAATGTGCAGTGAGGCTTCATCCCAGCTGGTCTCAGGGATATGGGGCTCTGCCTCCCACCCCATCAAACTCTGCAGGATGCCCTGGCCCACACCTGTGCCTATCAGCTCCCTGCATTGACATGGATGCAGAGCCTACTGCATACCTGGCGTGCCACAGGCCCAGGGACTTACGACAGCAGGCAACAAGGCAGATGTGGTCCCTGACCTCACAGGGCTTCCAGTCTAATGGCGGGAAGGACATTAAATAGACAGTGATAGAAATGACTATTACTTATGAACTAGAACATTTGCTCCAAAAGCAAGGCACAGGGGAGTTGAAGAGTAACTGATAGGGGACCTAACCTGATCAGGTGGGGCATCCTGTGGGACGTGATGTTTAAACTGACATGTGAAGGGTGAGGAGCAGCTAAGCAGCGGAAAGGGTCAGGAGGAGGGAAGGAAGACAGACCAGGGCACATGATGGCTCTCTCTGGGGCGTGAGCTGGGTGATTGAGGGGACAGTGATAGGAGAAGACAGAATCACCCCAGGTCTCCACAAAGCTTTCCAGCTCTGAGCTCACCCTTTTCCTCTCCTTTATCTGCACGCGTCTCTCTGTGCCCCTGATCTGGTAATATTCACTGGTCAGTTGGCCAACACTTGCTGAGCCTCTGGTAGGACACCATGGCTGACTTCAAAACTGGTAATGTCGGGGCCAGTGTGGTAGTGTAATCCCAGCACTCTTGGGCTGAGTGGGGAAGATCGCTTGAGCCTGGTCAAGGCTGCAGTGAGCTGTGATCACACCACTGCACTCCAGCCTGGGTGACAGAGTGAGACCTTTTCACAAAAAGAATTTTCATGTTGGCTTGGGCTCAAGTTAACTCATGCAAATGACTTAACAGTTAAAGGGCAAGTGAGTTTATGATGTTTGTGGTGCTTCAGGGCCAAGGAGCTGCAGAGAGAAGGAGCTATCACAATGGTGCTGGTTTGGCCAGGGAAGGGCTTCAAGGAACAGGTATTTAAAAGTCAGCTTTAGAAGGTCAGGGATGCCAGGAGACAGGAGAGGGGCATGGGGACTGGAAGGGGACACAGAGAAGTGTGCATGGAGTCGGCTTTCTTTGCTCTGCAGGAGCCTTGTGTCTCTGGTCACCAGTGACATAACAGACACACAAAACTAAGGGGTGTGATAGGAGACACTGGATCTTTCTGTGGCTCTGTCTATGGCTCAAAAGCTGTCTCCTAGAGCCTGAGGACACGCAGCCTACTCCAGCCTAAATTAAAGCAATCTGGAAGAGAGATGACATTTTAAAATATTGGTTCTGCTATTTTTTTTTTTTTTTTTTTTTTTTTTGAGATGGAGTCTAGCCCTGTTGCCCAGGCTGGAGTGCAATGGCGTGATCTCGGCTCATTGGAACCTCCGCCTCCCTGGTTCAAACGATTCTCCTGCCTCAGCCTCCTGAGTAGCTGGGATTTCAGGCGCCCGCCACCACACCCAGCTAATTTTTGTATTTTTAGTAGAGATGGGGTTTCACCATGTTGGCCAGGCTGGTCTTCAACTCCTGACCTCATGATCCACCCGCCTCGGCCTCCCAAAGTGCTGGGATTACAGGGGTAAGCCACTGCGCCTGGTCGGTTCTGCTATTTATTAGCTGCTTGACTTTTCTTATGACAAAGCACATAAAGACAGTCTCTATTAGACGAAGCTGGACTGAAACCTGGTGGGGTTCCTGTTCTTGCTACATGCACTGATGGGCCCACATTTGCTCCTTCCTGGACCCTAAGCAGAGGAAGTTGAACCACCTGTTTCCTTTTCTTCACTCTGGGTGTTTTTCCTCTGTCCAGAGGTGGTCCGAGGATCCAACGATGGGGAAGCTAAGAGCTGGGCTGGGCTGCCCTGGCCTGGCCCAGCCCTACTTCCGAGTGGGACAGCATGGATGGATTGTCTGGCACAGCTTTCTGGGCGCCAGGGGAGGGGTAGATCTAGGGGAAAGGATGTCAGTTTCCTTGAGGAGGAAATAGGAAGATTGTCTTGGCAACTATAACCTCTACTCTAGTTAACTATACCCTCAGTAAGCCCTGGAATATTAGTTTCCAAACTGAAAATTGGAGGAGGGTAATGCTATTAGGAAGGCCCATTACCCAAAAAAGAGGTTTCATTTGATAGTACTTTATACTATTACAAAATATTCTTTTTTTTTTTTGAGACAGGGTCTCACTCCCGTCTCCCAGGCTGGAGTGCAATGGCACGATCACAGCTCATCGTAGCCTTGACTTCCCGGGCTCAGGTGGTCCTCCCACCTCAGCCTCCCCACTAGCTGACTAGCTGGGACTACAGGCATGCCCCACCAAGCCTGGCTAACTTTTTGTATTTTTAGTAGAGATGGGGTTTTGCCCTGTTGTCCAGATTGGTCTTGATCTCCTGATCTCAAGTGATTCACCTGCTGCGGCCTCCCAAAGTGCTGGGATTATAGCTGTGAGCCACCGCGCCTGGCCCAAAACATTTTCAAAGACATTTTCTCACCTATAGTACAGAAGGCATGATTATTTAGTTTTACAGGTGCAAACAATGGGGTTCAGTACTAGTTAATCTTATAAAGGAACTTAAGAGGACAAGACTAGAATCTAAGGCTTTTTACCCCAAATCTCAAATTCTTCTTATTAATCACTGTAACCCAAAGTATGGCTGATAACTGTATTTGGGATAATTATAAAGTTCTAATACAGCTACATATTTATTTTGTATATACTATGTATTTTAAATTATATTTAATGTAATTTATAAAAATAGCATATCTATTTCAGAAATATTATTACATAAGATGAGGCTAAAAATACATACAGATAATGTGCAGATAAGCAAATACGTGAAACTGCAATTTTAACAAGAGAATTTGGGAAAAAGTAAACTATAACATTTTTCATCCTGGGCTTCCATTTGAAAGTTCTTACTATAATTTATTACAATACTAGAATTCAATAATACAATATATGAGTGACATTTTAAGTCTTAAAAACACCTAAAGCATTTGTTAGGAGGATTGAAGGCAGTGATATTTGGTCCTTGTATAACATCTGAATATCAGTAACCCTTTGTTTTATGGATAAACATCTTTAAAAATTGTAATGAAGGCTGGGCACAGTGGCTCACGCTTGTAATCACTTTGGGAGGCCAAGACGGGAGGATCCCCTAAGCCTAGGAGTTTGAGACCAGCTTGGGCAACATAGTGAGACTCTGTCTTTTCCAAAAAAAAAAAAATTAGCTGGGCGTGCTGACACGCACCTGTGGTCCCAGCTACTCGGGAGGCTGAGGTGGAAGGATCACTTGAGCCCAGGAGGTCGAGGCTGAAGTGAGCCATGATCATGCCACTGCACTCCAGCAACAGGGTGAGACCCTGTCTCAATAATTAAATAAACAACTGTCAGGAAGATAGTAAAAGAATATGACTGGAGACTTAGAAAGTATAGAACGTGTTTTTCATCTTTTTACACTTTAAATTGTAGTGATAATTTCATCAGTATTTTAATAATATTTTGAATTGAAATTCAGCAGCCATTCATTCCTATTGCCAGATAATTTACGGATGCTAATCTATCTCTACATGAAATTTCTGAAAGTTCAACTGAAGTCATTTAACACGGACACCAATTCACATTGTGCTAATCTAGGGTTACCTATCATGGAATTCAGACGGAAGACACTCCATGGCCTTTGATGGAGAAGCCCTTTAAATAATTCATAAGAATGTAACAGTGGGAATATCGGGTTTGGGGTGGGATGGGGTGGCGTTCATGTTGCACCTGACTGGGAAGCACAGTGAAAAGCCAGACGGGAGCAGCATGCTGAGCAGCTGGGGAAGGCCCCGGAAGGCCCAGGTTCAGAGAGGGTGCTGAGTTTGGGGGTCGTGCAGGAGGTTGGGAGGATTCTGCACCCTGGGCAGTTAGTGGATTCATTTTCCAAGCTCTGAAAGGTGCAGAAGCCTGAAGAAGCTCCTCTTTATCCCTCCCGTCCCTTCCCCTGTAGCTCTCTGGCTGTCACTCAGAGGGTAGGGCCATGAGGGGCACGGAAGGGAGGCCTCTTGTGTTCCTGGGGCAGCTCCACCTGCCAGGTCAGTGATGGTCTGAGCAGGCACAGGGGATCATCTTCTCCACACAGAAACAGGGCACTTTCCAGGATAGACACAGCCTGCTGTGGCTCTCAGTAGCCTGTGGCTGCAATGAAGGGGAATGAAGCTCCCTGGAGAGAAAGGATCTGGCTTTTCTGGGGGTTTCCCTTAGAAGCAGCTTCATGCAGAGGTTAGGGATGTGGACTTTGGGCTCCATTACACCTGACTTTGAATCTAGGGATGCCTTTTCCTAGCTGTGTGATCCACAATGAATAAAGCTACCTTTCCCAGTCTTAATTTCTTCATCTGGAAAATGGGGATAATATCGCCCCTGTAGGGCTGCTGTGAGGATTACATAAAATAATATATGCAAGGGCCAGGTGCAGTGGCTCACACCTGTAATCCCAACACTTTGGGAGGCCGAAGCGGGCAGATCACTTGAGGTCAGGAGTTCGAGACCAGCCTGGCCAACATGGTGAAACCCCGTCTCTACCAAAAATACAATGAGCCGGGCATAGTGGCATGCGCCTGTAATCCCAGCTACTCGGGAGGCTGAAGCGTGAGAATCGCTTGAACCTAGGAGGCAGAGGTTGCAGTGAGCCGAGATCCTGCCATCGTACTCGAGCCTGGGCAACAGAACAAGACTCCGTCTCAAAAAAAAAAAAAAATATATATATATATATATACACATATATGGAATATAATATATATGTTTTATATATATATAAATGGAAGCAGTTATGCTACCAGCACTGTCACTACTGTGGCCACACCACTGTCATGATGGCCACCACTACTGTTAGGAGTGTGACGATCTCTCCTCTGGTTATTATTACCACTCCCATGACCACTGCACACATGGTTACTGCTACCACCATTGCTACTGGTATTGCTACTGTTATTGCTGGCCAGAGATTATTTAATTCCACTTATCACAGAATGGCCCAGTGAGAAGCAGACTGTTTGAATTCTAAGTGGGTTTTATGATTTCAGAGTAGTTTTAAGACCTGCAAGAGTTTGAGAGACATCAGTGTTTTGGAAAATACAATGAATAGAAACAGGCTCATGCCTGAAGCTTCCTGTCCCCTCTAAACTCTTATAAATCACAGATTTAGTTGTCTCCTTAAGAAACTAGACTCAGGGATGCTATATATTTGGCAGAGCCTCAGGAGGAAAACAAATAAATTTAGAAAAATTAAAAAACTTAGAATATCAGCAGAGGACAGACGCTAATCAAATGCAGATGATCTGAAGTCCAGAGCTTGGCTTACACGGAGGAGGAGGAGGTACTGAAACGCAGGACACAGTTCTTTCAGCAGATGATGGACCAGAAAAGGAAGAGGTGTAGCAAAGATGATAGCTAGACACATTTGTTCAAAAGGGAGGACATTTCTTGGAATGTGGAAATTAAGCGGATGTAAAATGAATGGACAGCGTTAACATTTTGCTTTTTACAAAGGCAGGATGAAATTATTTAGCTTTAGCTAAATAAATGGAAAGATGGGGCTAGAAAATAGAAAGATTTGTGTGTTGTTCTTGGTAAGACTAATTCAGGACTTTACCAAGAGTTCCAGGAAGTCGGGGGTGCAATGGGGAAGGAGAAGCAGTAGAAGGCTTGGAAGATGGATTTGGCAGGAGCAGGGCAGGAAAGGTCGAGGCGGCTGAACAGCAGGGAGGAGAGCCTGAGGTGCATGTGTGTGCCAGTTATCTGCATATGTGACCATCCCGAATCATCTACTTGCCCAGGTCTGGGTCTCCACGGACCAGAGCCATGCTTACTTTAAACACTGATCCGAGAGACCAAGGTAGCCTTCTATTTTTAAAACTTTCCTCGGGGTTTAAACATGTAGATGGCAAGATTTCTCTTTAAAAATATTCAGGCAGAATAATCAGACAAGAGTAGGCAAGTCTTTGTTTTCGATATCTTTTCACAAGGAAATCTGGAAAAATAAAGCCAAGTATGCTATGTAGAAAGCTATGTATTGAGGTGAAGACAATTGGATTTACAAGTGTATCAAAATCTAAGGGAGTTAACACATTTGCCATCAAATTAGGTTTTGTGCTTAATTTTCTCAATTTTTAAAGTGGCTTTATTGAGGTATGATTTGCATACCATAAAATTCACCCATTGTACGTGCATAATTCGTTGATTTTTTAGTAATTATGTAGAGTTCCGCTACTATCACCTCCATCTCAGATTTCTTTTTGAAACCAGAAATCTTCTTTAAAGATTTTTAAAAATTATTTTTAAAACCGAGACAAATGTGTAACATGCCAAATGTTTAAATGTCTTTATTTAAAAATGTTTGACATCAAATTTAAGCTCCTATTGCCTACGAGAAAAGCAAACAATGAATGCCATTTATAGCAGTTTGTAGCTAAGACCAATAATGCAGGCTTATTCTTTCTTTGGAAAACAGATTTAATGAGTTAACATTAACTAGAAGAGACTGAAAGATTTACTAAAATACTGGTACATTTTTTCAAAGCACAATTGATGAATAACAACTGATGAAATAATTGATGGAAACATCTTTCAATTTTTCCATCAGAAAAATGTCATATATACTGTTAAAAGTACACCTAATAAATTTTTTTTTAGCATTGTCAGGAATTTGGAAACCAGTTAGCTAAATAATGTTTACTAAATGTGTTTCGTGTACCTATTTCTGCCCAAGATGCTGCAGGGAGGTGCATGCTACGGTAGACAGAATTCTTTATTCCCTAAGGTAGTGGTAAGAAATTGCCTCACTTTTTTTTTGAGGCCCACTGACCTAAAGTGGGGGGAAAAAAAGACAATTATAGAAATGGTTGCTTTGTATTTTTAATAAAATTCAGTATAAAAAGAACTACAAAATTCTGGGCTGGGCGCGGTGGCTTACGCCTGTAATCCCAGCACTTTGGGAGGCGGAGGTGGGCAGATCATGAGGTCAGGAGTTTGAGACCAGCCTGACCAAAATGGTGAAACACCGTCTCTACTAAAAATACAAAAATTAGCCAGGCATGTTGTGCGCCTGTAATCCTAGCTATTCAGGAGGCTGAGGCAGGAGAATCACTTGAACCCGGGAGGCGGAGGTTGCAGGGAGCCGAGATCACGCCATTGCACTCCAGCCTGGCTGGCAGAGCAAGACACTGTCTTAAAAAAAAAAAAAAAAAAAAAAGAATTACAAAATTCTTTAATTAATACAACCAAAAAATAAATAAATAAAAGAATGCTCTGAAAGTCTCTAATGTAATTAGCTACAGGAAAGAAGGTGAGGGATGGCCTGGGGTGTGGAGATGATGTAGTGAGAAAGAAAAAGATGTAAAGAAAAAGAGGAAATGGAGAATTCAGGGCAAGGAAAACGAGGGTGGAACAGAAAGATACACACACAGACCCATCCATCCTTAGAGGGAGAAATACACGAAGAGGAAAGAGAGGGAAAGGTGTCCAAGGAACAAAATGATCCTCTCCTGGCCATCACTTCGATCTTGCTGCCATAGGCACTGAACACCATGGGGTGTGTGTGGTCACAGGTGTAACTGAGAGTGTGACTCTGGGGACCTGTCCTTTGATGTCCTTGAGATGACACTGGGCTTTGGAGTAAATATGGCCTCTCTGCCAAAGGCTCCCCAGGCTTGCTCTGGGAGTTTCCAATCTATGTTGGGAGACTGAACGACTGATAACTAATGATGTGAAGTGGGGTTTGCAGTGAACAGAGCCTAGAAGCCTTCCTGGGGCAGGGCTGGGGGACGAGGGCAGGGCATCACTGAGCAGGGAGGCGTGTGGGGAACGGCACGTGGAGGCCCTGGTTTCTCTCTTTCCTCATTGGTTTCTGCTTATCCTCAAGAAAAGACATACATTGGAACTACCCAAATCCAGATTTTGATTGTGACTGAGTGCGTTTAAGGCTCTATCTCGTTTTGGTCATGAGTGTGGGTATTCACTGCAATTCAACTGAAGACACATTTATGATATTCCATATCTTTACTTACAAACTAAGCCCTGACTTCTGCTCGCCGCCCTCTCTCCACCTTGGCCGTGAGTGATACTGGGCAGCTTCTGAAGCCTTGCTGGGTTTCTGTGCATTAAGTCATAAACTGAAGGCATCTGACTAAAAGATTTCTGAGATTTCATCCAGCTAAAATAATGACATATTTAAAATCAAAATTGAGCAAATAAAACCCGGAAAAATATGAACCTGGATAAAGAATATTTTGATTAAAATATCCTTAAGAGTGTGTTATAAATTAAGGACAAAGCAAACAATTTAAAACATTGTCCGATTTAATCTACATTAAAAACACTCTTTTTTTTTTTTTTTTGAGACGGAGTCTTGTTCTGTCATCCAGGCTGGATTGCAGTGGTGTGATCTTGGCTCACTGCAACCTTTGCCTCCCAGGTTCAAGTGATTCTCCTGCCTCAGCCTCTCAAGTAGCTGGGATTACAGTCACCCGCTACCACACCCAGCTGATTTTTTGTATTTTTAGTAGAGACGGGGTTTTACTATGTTGGCAAGGCTGGTCTCAAACTCCTGACCTTGTGATCTGCCCACCTCGGCCTCTCAAAGTGCTGGGATTACAGGTGTGAGCCACTGCACCCGGCCTATTAAAAACACTCTTACCTTCTAATACCAAACCAGCCATTTGCCACTAAAAAAAAAAAAAAAAAGTGAAATAGAATATGATATGATTTCAATACTTTGTAGCAATTCATTACTTTGCTTTAAATGTTTAAAATTTCGCAATTTTGTGTTAATCCATCCAATCTTAAAGTCATCATTGGCAGACTCAGATTTTCTAAGAACTGGACTTTTAAAAATCAAAATTATGGCCGATCTTTCTGAAAATGTTAAATGAGCAGGGAAATAAAGAGAAAAGTGCAATTACTAAGAATCTCTAAAACAGAGTTATGTCCCTTTATCTTTCATTTTCACTACAAACCTCTCAGCTCTGATTTTCGTGTTCCTGCTCATAAATCCAGAGGGAAGGCTGTGGGTCGTGGGCTGGATGGGTGTGGGAGGATACACTGTCGTCTAATAGTGGAATCAACCCTTTCAGTTGACAAAGACAACAACCACATCTTTAGATGGTTTATTTGATCTGCGCGAAAGAGTGGCAGTGGGATTTCTGGCACTTGAATAAGCGGAAACAATATTTTTGGCTAGAGAAACTTCTCCTGAGTTCTCTCAGGGAGGCTTCTAGAAGGCCATCTGGACCAAGCAATATTTCTTTTGTAAAGCCTTGCATTTGGAAACAGAAATGAAAGGTGTGCGAGCAGCAATCAGACACCTATGAAAATGATGGGCTTTCAATATTTTGGGAGGAGGGATGTATTACTGTTTGTAAAGTTTCTAGATGAAGAGACTTACATAAGGAAAAAAACTCTTACTTTCCTTTTTCTTTCTTTATTAAGAGATGTTTCCAGTTTATATTCCAGCAGAAGATGTGCTTACTAATGTGAACTTATCAGCTTGCACTGTTTTTCTCTCCTGAGTGAAATGAGAATGTTGGTTGTGTGATGCTTACAGTTGTTAGGCCAGGTAGTGATCTTGTTTCTGACATTTGTAATTGTTAATTGAACCTAGAATTTAAAGATGAACACTTCCCCTTCCTCAGTCTTTAGCCAACTTGTGAAGCTATAACAAAGGAGAAATATTGAAAAAGCCAAACAAAATCCTTCCAAAACCAAACAAAGCACGTACAGCCATGATATGAATCAAAGAGAATGTCTGGAAAACTGAAAATGAAGCAAAGCCATATTTGTAGCCAGATACTGCAAAATATGAATATTCTAGCAAAGTATCTTTAAAATTTTGACACACATAATACATTGTGCTATTCCTTCACATTCTTCTGTTAGAGTCTCCATTTGGAAAGAAATAGTAAATTCCTATATTAAGATTTCCTGTGATTAGTGACTGTTTTAAAAAAGCAACTGACTGTTTCCTTTAGCTGTCATTTTTGCCTAAGAGTGATGAATATGGAAAGATAAAAACTTTAGCACTAAGTTCATAATATAGACTTGAGGAAATACACGTTATCATACATACTTGAATGTTTATATGTTGTATAAACATGTATGCTATATGTATTTGTTTATATAAAATTATTTCTATTGATATCAATATTAGATGATTATTTGCTTGAGATGTTTTCAAGTATCCAACTTTTATAGTATATAAAATTCTTTATTGATAAAAAAGAACTGTTGAAATCCTATTAGTTTAATAAGCATATTAAATTCAGTTCTGAATGAAGAATTTTCAAATATTAATGGAATCACCATTATTATAAAAAAAGACATAAAAATGGAATTAACTTTTAAGAAAATCCTTTATAAATTTAAAACAAATCATGTGGAAATGATTTATCCTGCCTAAAGCATTTTACCAAATAATTTGAAACTAAAATAATTAATGGTATGCACGTTGTATCTCAAAAAACATTTTTCTGGAAGGATGGAAGAAAGTCAGTTTGATTAATATTGTGGATGGAAACCTTACAGCTGATGTCAGCTAAATTAAAAACATTTTAGTTTCTGGGAATTAACATAGGAGCAGAGATTATTTGGAATCTTTAAACTTTTTCCAACAGATTTTAATAAGATAAGATAACCTAGAGTCCCCAGTGTCAGTCTCTAGCCCTAACTCTGATTACTGGACTACGGTGCCAAGCAAAATTTTTTAGCCTGAAAATATCTTTCAGTTTCCTGAAACAAAGCAGCCACAAGAATCGCTGCCTGCCAAACAGGGACAGATGATATGAGCTGATTGTTATTTGTTTTAATGTAAAGTGATTGTCAACCAACATTATACCAAGGACACCAAACTTTATTTCCTTAGGACTTTTAATTAAAATAAACATCCCCCAAATTCTGTAATACCAAAGTCTGAACTCCAATAATTTATCTGCTCATGGTCTAAGTAGTCCCATGAATTTTGCCATTTGGACAGGACAGGAAGAAAGGGTAGAGCTTTTATGTTTGAATAATAGTAATGACTATTACTATAGAAAACACAAATGGCTCAGCACTAACTGTGAACTTCAGCTATACCTTTATGTTTGGGCAGGATATAATTTAAGATGAGAGCAGGAAGAAGTGGAGAAAAGCAAAGATACATAATTTTTCCTTCTTGGGTCATTTCTACTTAAAAGCATTACTTGAATGAAATTTTCATCAGAGGGAGGAAAAAGGTCTTTTGGAAATTTGTGACTGTCACACTAGGACACAAACCATCAGTTTCCTATCTTTGAGAGAGTCATCTGTGCTTCGGACAAAATATCTGAGGGTTCACGTGTTCATCAGTGATTCACATTTGACATAAAACAGACTAGATGTTTGTTGGAAGCAATACTTTATATAATTGTGCAACCTATTTACACAAAATCTTTACAAACAGAACCCACATTATTTACACCCCAAGATCCCCTCAAGATCCAGAGTCACCTACCTGCAGATCCAATTTCTGTGACCGGCCAGTTTATAGGCAAAGTGAAAGAAACATGCTAACTGGATAAAATAACCATATGTCCCTACTGGAAGCCCCATTACTTGAATCATTTCAACCTTGCTGGACAAAACACCAGGAGAATTTGCTGTAGGAAACAAACCTCCACAAATGGGGCAGGGAAGAAATTACCTAATAGTTAGTCTCCCCTCTGCTCTAATTTCTATGGTTCTGTGTTAAGAAAAGCCATCCTGCCACACTGTTGTGAGAGCTTATGCCCCAACGAGAGGGCATTTCTTATTTAAAAAAAAAAAAAAGTCCAGAATTGAACATTTAAGTTGCCATCATCAAAAGGTGTGGCAACTTTGGGAGCATTTTCCCAGGGAACAACGCTTTTCAAGATACAATGGAAAAGGGCCATTTTCCTCATTCAAAAACTTAAATGCTGAGCAAAGCAAGTGTTTCTGGTTTGACTTCTGTTTGTTGGCTACTGAAATTCAGGGTAAACTCTCCCACACCCCTATCTGCTTACAATGCCAACTGCCCTCCTTTGATGCTACCCAATGTGAAACCCAGCTGGGATGGGTCATAGAAACAGTGCTGGCCCAGACTGGAACTCTGCTCTCTCGTTTCAATGGTCCACATGCTGCCTCAGTTTCCTATTTCACCAGGAGGTGTTTATGACATGCCTGTCCTCAGCTGGCACAAGGCTTGTAGCAGAGGTATAGAGCATTCGGTGTGGGTATGCGTGGGCAGGTATGCGAGGGAAGGGGATGGATGGACATGTGAATGAGAGTCCGTGGCTCTTCGTTCTAGGTGAATAGATTTATTCATGGGAATCTTGATCTGGGGTTAAGACACAAAAATGGACATTAAACACAAGGTCAACTTAAAATATTGTTTCTATGAAATACATTACTTTTCTGATGGCCACTGTTGATGGGAAATGGAAAGATGCTATTTATCATGAAATTGGTATAAGTCCAAATTGGGTATTTCCAACGTAATATATTCTGCCTTTGGATATTAAGTGTGAGTTTGTACAAAGATGAGCCTGCTGGTGTGTGAGTGTGCCCATGTGTGCATGGGTTGAACGTGGACATCCTTAGGGAATGACCCATTTAATATTGTTGCCCACTTTGGCAAGTCCTGGGATTTTCAAGTGTCCTTGCTGCCAGTGAAAAGTGCGAGGGACATGTCTCACATGGATGTCACAGGTTCAGGGTCACCACTAAAAACCAGTTTTTCTTTTTCTTTTTTTTTTTTGCAGGGGGGAATGTTTAATATTCAGAACTGTAATAAATTTTCAATATTCTTTCTCCTAAGTAATTTTGCATTATAGGTATCAAAACTTTACTCCTTCTGGAAGTCACAGGCTGAGTTTAGAGATTACCTCTAGGATAGATTTATAAATATAACTTTCCCTCCTATCCTCTTAAAAAGAGGCAAACGGTATTATTGCAAATAACCTTTAAGATAATTAACTGACAATGCTGCAACTAGCATAAAATCTTCCTTCAGGCGACACCTAATTTAAGTGTTACTGGCACAAAGTGGAGACAGATTGTGCATTACCACTGCAATATTTACATAGCAGAAACCCACAGAGCAGGAAACGCGAGGCTCAATGATGCACTAAATTAGGAACAACCGTACTCCAGTGTTAATTTGCTTTCCATTCCATCCAAATCTCAGGTCCAGAAATTGGTACAAACACATATACAACCTCCCACTCTTAAATGATTAAACCGGAGGAGATTTCTGTACTTTTTTCCCCCCAAATTAAAATAACTTGCAATTTATTTCTTTCCTCCACAAGAACCATTTAGTCAAACTGTGTTTATTTCATTACAACTTGTTCTCACTTTGATCTAGGATTATTTTCATATGAATGCTGCATAGAAGTCTGTAGAGAAAAACTAAACAGACTTCTATTTTCTCTAAGGCTGCCAATATATTTTATGAAAAGAATAAAATGAGAGACTTGAGAGCCAGTTAGTGAAGTATTTAGGAACATGGGCAGGGCAAATCTATCCCAAGCAATTTTCTCACTGGTGAATGTTGTGTTCCCTCCCTTTCCCCCCTCTCCAGATACAATGAGTTTTCTTAAACCATTCACACAACATATTTGTTTCATTCTTCCCGACAATATTTTCAATACTACTTTCACCCAAGGCATTAACAAAACATTTACCTTTCCTAATTGTTGATGTTCTTTAAAGGCAGCAATCAGTTCTTCAGCCCACTTAACTTTTTCAGGGGAAGGAGAAAACTGCTCCTGGACCACGGCAATTTGGTTAGGGTGAATCACCTGCTTACCTACAAGAATATTAATAACATCGGAACCACGAAACAACGAACAGATGTTCAAACAAAATGTTTCGATCGCGTGAGGTTCCTGAAGGCCTCATAGACTGTATGTTAAATAACTAATATAAAACTTTTTATTGAGAAAACAAAACAAAACAAACAAAACCTGCAATCAGACAGGCTTTTCCAGAATACCACAGAAGCACAACTACAACAATGGAAGTAATTGTGTTTCCGATCCTATAGAAATGCCACCTTAGGGCAGATAATCTCTTATTTTTAGTTACAGGTGGGCTGACTAGGCAGCTTGTTGAATAACTGCTTTGGCTGGGACTTTAAAGGATAATGTCTGCAAATTAGAGGGATTATTTTGAGTTGAAGTAGAAAAAAATTAAATGAGAATTCTCTCAAATTTTATAAGGTGTCTTTTGCTTTCTTTGTAGAATTATACCTCTTTCCATGATTTCTCTTAGAAATGGTCTGCTGGTTTTCATAAAGCTTACAGAGGCAGTCATTACAACTATATTACTATCAAATACAGGTTTACAATAGTATATTTAATTGTTTTTCTTTTAAATGAACAGTTTATGTGTCATTTCTAACCCCCAATAGAAAATTGGATTTGAATGAAAATATTTTATTCAGTATGGTAAAATAGAAGGCAGATTTGAACACTGCAGCCTTAGATTACTCCATTTAAAAATTAAAAAATAGACACTTAAAGTTTCTCTGTCCAAAAATATACCCGGATTTTCCCTTTTGGCCTATAGAACCAAGACTGGGTACTTCCCTCCTTATAGCACCTTACATATCCCAGAAGAAATCTTCTCTCTGTAGAAATACCTTCCAAAAAGATTTACGATTCTTTTTATAGTTGAAAGATTTTAAATGAAAACATCATACAAAGATAAGAGCCACAGGATTTTGTGAAATAATGCAGTCATTAAAAAAACAATTTAACAATCAGGGAAGTGTAGAATCCAATCAGATCATTAATAAAATGCAACATAATTTAATGTTATAATGATGATGAGATTATATTGTTACGTGATAAAGTTATGAACATAATTGGCTCTTTAAAAATGAATGTACACTTAATGATCATTTACTCTGCTGAATATATTTGTTGGTATATCAGTTTGCTTTGCTTTTGAAATAGTTATTTTAACATTTAGACAGTAGAAATTATATCCTTGATGTTTTATATCCTTGCTGTCAATTCCTATTGTCATTATTCTATTAGAATGAAAAAAGGAATGATGCTTGTAAAAACATATTTTTAGTGTTTCATGTAAAAGAGTTTAAGTGGATAAATATAATAATATCTTTTCTTTCCAATGGCATAATTAAAACATCCTCACATTGCTATTTCATTCTTTTCTGTCAGCATACTAATAAAATGTTAAACACTTATATAAGTAAGTAAAGATTCCTTAAATTACCTGAGGAATAATTTCTGGGAACGAATAACATGAGGGATGACAAGAGGGCTTTTTTCGGTAGTAGGTATCGAGATTATATTTAAGTAATTTAATAGTTGTCAGGATATTGTTAATAAAGGATGTCAGTTCTGGTAGTCATTTCCTACTAATTGTTAGCCCTGAATTTCATAATTTATGTACATAATTTACACCAATGCGTAAAAAGCCAGATTTCATGGGAACTTCTTGGTACATGCACTATAATTTGAGGAGCAAAACATAAACTACTTAAAATACTGTGAAATCACTGCTAGCTCTCCATCCTCCAGTACCTATATTTTGGCAATGAGGCTAATTTTAAGATACATGTTAGGTTTTAGAAATGTGTGAACGTTCATATGTGAAGTTCTCTTTTGTCACATCTTATATATTCCAACAACTGTATAGCAGACTTTAATGGCATGTGGGAACCAGGCAAATATTTTATACAAAAGAGTTGTTATTGACAAGTTACTGAGAGGGTGCAAAATTGGAAGACATTAAAATTTATGACCATGAAATCCTTTTTACAGTACCGCTTGATATATCGTGCTTAAAATCAATACCTGTCAAGTCTTTTAGGTAACTGTATGATGGTGTCATTTTTGTCTTCTACAATAGACTGCAAAAAAGAAGAAAACCTATAGTGCTTCATATTTATAATCTTTCTTCTCAGCATGTAGCACTGGAGTAACTGTAATGACTAAGTCAGCTGTTAAAGCTTTATTCCAAGATTTAGTTTTGGTTTCTTTTTTATAAAAAAATTCCTAAAGTTAATGGCCATTTATACAACCAATGCATTGATTTAAAATCAATCGACATGGACTGTGACTCTGGGAAACGACCGCAGAAAATGAAACTACAGCTAACTTTTAAAAACTACAACTCATTAAAAATATGTATCATTTTTAAAAGTAAAGGAAATCCTTATAGCACAGACTTAGTCTTCCTTACCAGCGTTATGGATAACACAATACTTTCATTGGATTTTAAACCTTTCAACCACCTGCTTCAGATAAGACATGTCTTCCTTCCTCCATCCCTCCCTCTCTCCTCCCCACTTTTCCTTTCCTTTTTTTTCTTTCCTTCTTTTTCTTCTCCTTGTGCAAGGCCCAAGGTATGGCAATCAAATGCCAAACAACTAGGACAAACATCCTGAGTGGTCTAAAGTACTCATTAAAAAACATTTATTTAAAAAATGACTACAAATAATCTATCTTATTATCAGATTGATTACCTCTTATTGGTATGCAGAAATATAATTGGGGCAACAAAGACTTTCTAAAAATTGCAAACTGCCTACGAAGTGTGGCTCCCTAGTTATGGCCTCGTTCCCTTGAATATATAATGGGCACTGTGCCCTCTGTGCCTTCCCATTATCCTCGCTTCCCCCCTTTTTTTTAGCGATTTAATACTCCCCGTCGTGGAGAAACAATAGTGCCAGGTCCATAAGCTCCTCGTGCTGAGCTGGGCACAGTCTAGAAATTTAAACCTGATTTGAAATAGCCTGTCTTCTGCGATTGAATTAGGGGCCAAGTTAATTCAGTCCTGTATCTTGGAGACACTCTCCAGCTCCCAGAGAAGTTCTGGGGCAAACATTTACCCCAGAGGAGGCAGAGGAAACTCAGATTCTGCTGGGTGATGGTGGAGGGGCCAGTGTCGATGCAGTGCTTTCTCTTTTTTATCGAATTAGTTCCCATTTCAGAGCAACATCTGGCCGCCTGGCAGCCAGTGCCATACATTGCAGGCCAACAACATCAGGGTCTATTAGATAAATTTCATGGAGTTTTTCTCCAACTTTTCCATTTGGGTCACATCCTAACCAGCCGTTGGAAAGAGGCAGGAACAAGCACAATTGCATGGATGTGGCAGAGGACTCCTTTCTTCCTCAGTCGCTATGAAACGCAGGGAGAATTCATTTATTAATAGTTCAGATAATTGAAGAGTATTTCCCTATACGGGATCACACTTATTTAAATAAAAAATTGGGGGGGTCATATTTATTTTAGCTCTTTGTGTAAAAAACACAAGAACAAACTCAGAGCTTTAATTTGAATGTAACACTAGAATAGCTTCTTAGGTCATTCAGTTTTATTTTGGACTAAATCATCATCCATTAAGATATTTTTCACGTTTAAGCCTGCTTTATGAAACGTTTCTTTCGGTAACCGCTACCTAGATATATTTCAAAAACTGTTATAACAGGAATATCAGGATGCTCGTCTCTTTTCCTAATTATTCGGGTGCCTTTCTATTATTAATATTCTTAGAACTTTCAACAGAAGAACAGGTAAGAGTGAAGGAGTGCACTGTGTTTTTCCCATGGTTGTCAGTTTGTGTGTGTGCAACTCCATGTGTATGTTTGTGTGTAGACTCCTATTGTGGTTTTTCGAAAAATAGATCTCTGTTGTAAAAACACAATTTTCTGTTGCTCCCCTGGCTCATGGGGACCTGAGTGACCAGGCACACCAATCAACAGATACCCGCCTGTGCCCCAGACCGGACTGCAAGGGACCCGCTGATCCTAGTGCCAGCCTATGCCCGTAGGTGTCGCCAGGTACACGGACACTTACTGGGAGGTGGGAGAGAGAGGAGGGGCTTGGAGTGGCAGAAGAGCAAAAAACTAGTTATGAGTAAAAAACAAAACAAAAACCAAAGACAATATCACCAACATTTTTTTTCAGAAATGAATTAAATTTTGGATATTCTAGGAGATTTTTCTTCTGTCCATCAACCAAAATTCTTATGGCGGTTCACTCAAAAACACTTTTTTAGCAGCCTCATCCCTCCCTACAGGTCAGCCAAGACTACAACAAAATGATTAAGAGGCTGGAGAGAAAAAAAAAAAAGCAACTAATGTAAAGAGGAAATAAAATGAGTGATTTGTTGACTTGCAGGGCCAAGGAAAACCATGACAATGTGTCTGGCAAGTTCTTCCCCTGTGTGACTTGCTCATATTTCAAATAGTGGAGTAAGTATGGGAGATATCTGATGATATTAGGGGTGTTTTCGGGTCAAATTTCTATTTTTCTGGAATGCTTGCTAATTTAGACACTGCTTTCTAAGACAGGAATCATACCAGTGAAGCCCATGGCGGCTCCTTCTCGTGACTGTCTAAGCAGCCCAGCTCCATCTCGAAAGTCAATGTACACCAGATCTATGGCTTGGAGACCAAAGGCTTTCGCTATGACAACAATCTTTTGCCGGGCGTAGAGAATATCCAGGGTTTCTTTACTACTTGTTGCACCTGAAAATGGGATGTTAACAGAAAAAGGAGGCTTTAACTTTGGAAACCGCACCCAGATATTTATTATAAAACCTCAGTTTGTACAGATATCTATACCTCCCTGGAAATTGCTCCTCCGCAAAATAATTATTGAAATACAAATGAAGACAGGGACGCGTGGAGGCCAAGTTAAACCTCGAATGTGTCTGTTTAACTGACAAGCATCTTTCAATAGAATTACTTCTACCTGCATTAAGAGAAGGCCCCTTCCCCATTCTGGGAGGCTGGGTCAGGGTCGCAAGGGACTCCTGATATATTTTTTTCCTTCTTATCATCGCTTGAAAAGTGCCAGTCCAAAGACAGCACCACAAAAGGTGGCCCAGCAGCTATGCAGGGCAATGGTTCGCGTTTCACAGCAAGCACAGAACTGTGTGTGCTGTGACTGCCCTGTCCAAACTGAAGTTCTGAGCCAAATGCTTCAGCTTCAGGGTCTGTCTGGATGGAGAACTTGGGGAGACGGGAGGGCACTTGTTTTGAGAGGGCTGGAAAGCATCGATATGCCTTCTGTAGCCCGCTGAACCGTTGGATACACAAGTCTCCTGGAAAGACTCGTATTCAAATAAATTCAGTTTTTTCACCCTGAGGGGAGGGAAGTGTCCCTGTTTACATTTGGAACATGCCACTCCCTGCCTAGGGAAAGTGCCTGTCTTCAGGTCACTGGGGCTGGTTTCTGTGGCCTCGGCCTCTTTTCTAAATGCTTCACGGTCTCCAGTCAAACACGCAGACCCCTCAAGTGCAGCTCACAAGGGATGGTGAGAATCAGTGAAAATCAGCACATTTAATACTAAGAGTTCGGAAACATATTGTAAGAGAAATTTAAGATCCATTTAAAATAATATTTACATACCGCATATTCTGTGGAAAACAATTCATTAAGGCAAATGTGAAATTGCCTTAAATTTGCGTTAGAAATCTAGACAGCCCACAGACTGATATGAAAACAAAATACTGAAGCAACGGTGAGGCTGTTCACATAATATATTTATTAGGAGCAAAGGAGATGCCATATATTCCTGAGCATGCCTGGGGCTGCAACAGGCTTTCTATTGCTCGTGACTTTTATAAAGGAACAGAAGTAATAATGTAGTGCTCTAGAAGCAGGGCAGCTATGAGGAGCCCTAAATTATCAGGAAGTAGTGTCCATTCCATTGTCATGAAAAACCATTGTCATGGTTGGCAAATATACATTGTTATGTAAATGTCCATCCTTGAGGGGCAAAGAAAAAATATATACACACATATACACACACACACACAGAAAGAGAGAGAGAGAGATGTCTTTGACACCTATGCTGGCTCGAAAGTCTTCTCCTCCAAAAACGACTGCATCTAGAAAGAGACCTACTTGAGGCCCGACCTTTAGGGTTTCTTCACACA
This sequence comes from Pan troglodytes, assembly GCF_028858775.2. Classification (NCBI taxonomy): domain Eukaryota; kingdom Metazoa; phylum Chordata; class Mammalia; order Primates; family Hominidae; genus Pan; species Pan troglodytes. Next base: position 105,472,662 of record NC_072412.2, on the reverse strand, counting down.
CTGCCTGTAAAAGAGCAGAACAGAACTAAGTCTCACGGAAACGCGTGCGTCAGAGGGAAGAGGCACGGTGCATTTCAGTAACAGGACGACCTGACTCTTAACACAGTTTGGCTGAAAGCAGTCCTAAAAACGCAGCCCAAATTTACCCCTTTCAAAAGGTATTTAATATCATCCAAGATAAGTATATTGTATATATTTGCTTTGTTTAATGGATTATATGAATATAGTTATAATGTTCAAATTGTAGTTCATCTCATTTTTGGAGAAACTTTGAGTTAACTCATTTTGCTTGCACTATAAGTTATTTATATCTTTCCAGAATTTGTTTTTGCTTTAAGAGACTCTCGTAAAACCACAGGGGAGAAGGAAGGAATTTTAAAATCAAACTAATTGAATTATTTGCATTAGGATCAAGCACATGGTCTCAGGATTAAAGACAGCACAAAAACCTGCAACTCCGGAGGGGAAAATAAAAATGCAACAAGTCATCCAAGATGTGTTCATAAAGCAACTTCGACATTTATATATGAAAGTCAAGGTAAATACCATTCGTCGTAGACATAACCGTGAATCTTGAAAGGTGGAGATATAACCTGCTAATAATATACGTGGGTGGGAAAGAAACGAGGAACCGGTGGGGACACTGTTGATTAATTTCAGACATTGTAAGTGCTTCTAAGTACATTATGGAATAAAATGGCGAAGCAGTGCTTAAAATTAAATCACTGGATGAATCTGGTTGCATCTTAGGGATATGCTTTTGATTATATTCTCAGGATTCTGGGGCTGGCTGGAAGAATTTATGGTTAGTTGTGTAAACAAGCTGCTCACAGGACAAGGCTTGAAGCAGGTCCCCAAACATTTACACTCGACCCCTTCTGCACATCCCAAGGCCTCAAAGTTGCCGCTCACACATTCTCTCTCCAGTACAGTTCGACTATGTTTTTTCTGTTGTTTTTAGTGATTTCTTTTCTCCTGCCCTCTGTGGGGGCTGGGGTGGGGGAAGGGAATCTAGGAACTCTGAAAGGGGGTGCTAGATTGATGTTCGCAGGTCAGGTGGAATGAGAGGCATATTTTGGAAAATAATATAAATGCCCCCTGATAAACGAGAAAAAACGAGCTAGCTCTGAATTTGTTAAGGCCGGTAGTTTAGTGCAACCACACAACGGCTGAAAACACTTGGCTCAGCCAATATTCCCGCATGTATATTAGAAGATATTCGATGTTCTAATGTGGCAAACTGAAAAACTGTACTGCAAATTATTTGTGTGCATGAACTTACAAACAATAATCTTCTCTGCTAGACATTACTGATAATGTTGCTACAGAGAGGGCAGAACATTTCCCAGTGAAAAGACAACTGATAGAAAAGAACATTTCAAAGTTAATTCATAAGGGTGACAAATTTTCATGTACATTTAGTCTATAAATGCAATAATTCAAAGCATATAATTACACAGTGATTAGTTAAAATTGTTACTAGGAATATACAAATGCTTCATTTAAATATTTTGGACTGGGAAGCTTTTCCTTCTACCTAACTGATTTCATTGTTTTCTAAGATGCTGGTAACCTGGTTTTTGGACTATTACAGATAACAAATGGTGCTCAGCATTTCCTTTGCTTATAAATCTTTCTAGAAACACATTTTAAGAAGATGTTAAAATTGAAAGCAAAAGTTCTTTTTAGGTGATAAATAAAATGCTAACTTATTAACCGTATTATGGCTTCCTTACCTTAAAATTGAGCAAACCCATTGCAGTTTCCACAAAAGGGATTAAATTCATTGGTTGTTCAAGTTTTCGGCCTTTTAAGTGGAATGAAAATTTGTCTGCAAACTAAAATCAGAAGTGTCATAGGTGATTAGTGGGGAAAAAATGTACAATCACGGAAATGTAGACCCAGAAGTAGTATTTAAGTCTTTGACCTGAGGAAGTAATATCCAAGCCTCTTTTGTCCACACAAAAGAATTTTTTAAAAAAATAAGAAGAAAGTCCAAAGAAAAAGGTAATGAAGTTCCCACCAAACTAAATAGTAAAATCCTAAGCATTACAATTTTTTTCTCCCAAAGGAGCAACTTGAGGCCTAGGAGTTAGAACTGGAAGGAGAGAGTATAAACGCTTTCCCTGAAAACACATTTACTTAAGACCTCTTGCCCTCGCTTCGTTAAATGCAAATGGTAGGCCCTTAAAACAATGAACTCTTCCTCTACCTGCCATTCTGTTTTTGTTTCGTGCCCAGCACTGACATCAGTGTAACTGTTCAGCAGCCTTCTACGTGGAGTCCATATTATTCATTATAGCACCATTACCCTTTGTTCAGAAGGTTTTTCTTCATAATTTTTTAGCTTACCTAGGAAGACCTTAAAAAGGAAGTTTAATTCTTTGAAGACCAAAGCTCGCCAATTTTTTCCATGAGACCAGTTCACAGCTAGCTCTGTGCTGCCAGTGGGGTAGCCCAAATTCCAAAATCTATCATCTGGAAACATACAAAAGCTCTTGCCCAGATTCCTCCCCCCCTTCAAAAGGGGGAAAAAACACACTCTAAATTGTAAATCTATTATGTCTATCTAGATCTAATAAGATGTGGGGAGATAGAGAAGAAACACAGGTATGATAAAGATATTTTTGTAAATAAAGATGAAAACATATATATCCATTTTAAATTTAAGGAATATTCAGCCATTAATAGATATCAAAGGAAAAGGGAATTTTAATCATCTCTCCATTCAGTCTCAGTTGGGTAAATCATATCTAAGAGATTTGCATAAATATAAACCATCAAAGACTTTTCATCTTCAAAGGGGGTTTCAAGACCCTATAAGCTTTGTACTGTAATCATCACAGGTCACCACCCTGCAGGAATAAGGCTGCTATGGCAACATAAAAAAACTAATGCTTAAGGCTTAGCATAATATTCTGACTAATAGAAAGGAAACTCATTTGAAAAGCTGGCAGCCTATTTACCAGAAGCGGGATTAGAGGTGTTATTTCCCCTTCTAGCTGCCCCCTTCTTGCCGGTGCACCACCCCCCTAAAAAATCTAATCACTGGGATCTTTAAAAAGCTTTTGAGCAATTTGCAGTAACTTTACAATTAGGCTAAAATAAATCACAGCTTTCAGTAATGAAGAATTATTCCCAGTTGCTCCCACTGCCCCCCCTTCAAAGGGCATCATCATCACCTCCTTAGTAACTTTTCAAGGGAAGGAATAACTCAACCAAAATAGCAAGAAGGAGCAGGGGGCGACAATTTAAGGGGATAAAATGTATAGTATTTGATGTAGATGAAAATAAAATATAATTTATTTCTCATTTATGCTAGAAAGTGGTAGCAAGTATTAGTGGTTTTGGTGTTAAAAATGTAGTAGGGATATTTTTTCTCATTAAAAAAAGGAAACTTGTGAAGTGACTTGCCCCATTCTTTGTGATGACAGTTATAACTACAAAAATCATGGACTTTAAAACCAAGTCAACACTTTACAATATATTCCCAGTTCTTAGTGAGAACACCCCTAATGCCTTTTGTTTTTAAGCCAATAGGGGCATTTAAAAATTAAATATTCTAGCCCATCCTCCTCCTCCTCCTCCTCCTCCTCTTTCTTAAAAAATTGCATTAAGTACTAACACAAAAGGTAACTAGTGGAGAAGTTTCAATTAATTTTTTCAAAAGGGGACGATTAAATGTTTCCGGCCTGGAAAAGTGTTCATTTCAGCGAGGTGGAGGGGACTGGGGTAGGGGGAGGAGAAGAAGGGGGAGAAATCACAAAGAGATTGGGGAGGAGATGAAGTAGCAGGGCTCAGCGATTCTTTCAATTCCAGTGCACACCCAATAGTGTGTTGGAAGAATGCACACTGTTCGGGATTTGTGGGAGAATTGTCCCATGACAAAGGAGGCAGGGTTACGCTTGTTATAGTCCAATAAGCCGTGCCAGTCAAACAAGAACCCACACTAGCGACAAAAGGCGAGCAAGAGATTCTCACACAAAAGAAAACAAGTAAGCCCATCTTTCAGTTGTGCATCAGGCTCTGGGTTTTATGCTTCGCATAAATACAAACGGAGAGGAAAAAATAAACAGCCAAAAGGACTTCTGTTAACTAGAAGTCCTATTTAAATTTCTGTATGTGTCTCACTTCCAAGGATTTAAAACAGTGAACAGAAGCCATAGTGGAAGGCTGGCTGGGTCTCCCCCTCCCCCATCTTAAATTAAAGGTAATAACGGTGATAAATAGGCATTAACTATGAAACCAAAAGGGAACAGTGACTTCAGAGTCCATTTCAATCAACTTAAGACATATCTGAATGGGCTCAGGACCCTCCAGGATATTAACATACTCTTAACTAGTATCTCCCAGCTTCTGAGGGTAACCCTGGAGAGAAGAACTCCAGCTTAGTCAATAAATAACTGGTCCTTGAATACGGGTCTTCAAGAAGGCTCCAACACAGAGCTGTCCAAAAGAAACTGTATAGCAGCAGCTACATATATAATTTTAAATTTTCTCATAGCTACATTAAGAGGGTAAACTGAAACAGGTGAATTTAATTGTAATAGTATCTTGTATTTAGCCCAATAGATCCCAAATATTATTTCAATGTGTAATCAATATAAAAATTATCGAGATAGTTTACATTCTCTTTTTGTCCCCTCAGTGAGTCCCGAGTCTTCAAAATCGAGTGTGTATTTTGCACTTCCAGCACATCTCCATTTGTGCTGGCCACGTTTCAATGCTCAGAAGCCACATGTCATAGTGGCCGTGGCACTGGGCAACGCAGACCTGACACGTCGGGTGCATTCAGCAGGTGAGCAGTTTCGTAGGTGTTACAACAACTCAGGGTATTGCTGTGGTGGCAGCCACAGCCTCAGAGATACTAGATGTGGCTTCCACGAAACCACCACTGCCCACTCGCCCCGACCACAAACGCTTCCAGTTTTCACACCTCACAGGGCCCAGAGTGACACATTTTCTGTCCCAGAACAACACAGTGAAATGTTATTTTATTCAGTAGAGATCTGCAGAATAATAGCGACCCTCAAATAAAATCTAGCCCCTCCACCCTTTGTCAGTTAAAACAATCATAGTGTAATTAGGCCTATTTCAAAAGTTTTCTTAAGTAATTTGACATGCCAACCACTTTACATTTCAGGTTTTTATTGGCTGAAAAGTCTGTCATGAAACACAAACACACCTGTCAGCAATTTAAAAAGGATGCACTAGAGAACTGTTCAGGAAATAATATCAGTGCTAATTAAAACCACTAGTTAAAAGCTTCCTGTTCATTCCTCCAGTTGCCCTAAGGAGTGACCTTTTCCTCCCCTTCTTTGGGTTCATTTTTTCATATGCGGCAAATGTGCCCTCCCTGCCTGGGATGATTTCAGATGAATCTCAGTAAGGGCCACTTACGTCACTGCTCTTCCAGGTGGAGGCCTTGGCTTAGGGCCGGGCAGGGTGGAGGAAGGGATGAGATTCTCGGGCAACCTAGTTTCCAGGGATTACTCTGGGAGGGCTACTGAGGAGGCTGTTCTGGCCAAACCACACATCCAATTAGGAAGCGAAGCATCATTTCAAAAGTGCAGTTGTTTCACAGAACACTTTGGGCAAAGGCGAGTTTTCCTTGTGTGAAAGAAACGGATACTTGCGCTTACTGCTTTTTCTCAATTCCCTTCCTCTCTGCTCTGTGCATGCATTTTCCAAACCTGTGGCACCCAGATCCCTTCTTCCTGCTACTCCTCCTTAGCTGCTCCTGAGTCTTAAGGCAAAGCATTAGCTACTCACCCACTGGATTTCTTCAGGACTTTCCACCTTTGGTAGCATCAGGCTGGAAGGAAGGACCCGGGATTGCAAAAGGGTCTCTAGGTCTTCTTCCGCCAGACCACTGGAAACTGAGTTGACTCTCACACATTTTTCAGTAGGGCCCAGATCAAAGTCTTCAAGAGTCTTTACAATTCTCAGTCGAGCTTCATTCTGTAAGTGTCAATAAAAAGTTTATTGTTTATTTTTATCATTGAGGGGAGCACCATCAAATGGTTGATGAAACTGTTATGTGGATTCAGAGTCTGAGCACCATTATTCTATCTATCTACACATTTCCTGTCCACCAAATAAATAATATTTGAAAGGAGTCATCCAGTCTGAAAGGTGAGCAGTTGATTTTTAGGTTTCATTCGCGATAGCTATAACATAGCCGAGACGCACTGCAGTGCACATGGATGTGCTTCTGTATGGAAGTGTCGTCTTTCTCATTAGCATTACTTCCCAATGGGAAGGGGAAAATAGTTAATGGGTAATTTTTCACTGATTGAGCATTAAGTGCCAAGCATGGTTCTATGCTCTTTACCTGCACTTTCTCATTTAATAAACATAAGAAATTGGCTAACATCTAGATTGTGGGCATCTCGTCTGTCAGCTTCTTCACATTAGGGAAAAAATAAGGATTTTTCTTTTTCCACATGCATCATGCTTTTTTTACTCACTATTTTTTTGCAACTGAGTTGAATCTTGACATTCAATTAAGAAGATGCTCACAGGAATCTGACAATGTGTACTACAAGAAAAGCTCCCACTTCTTCAGGTGGAAGGCAAGGAATCCCTTCATGAAGTGCTTGACAAATACATTTTTTTTCTTTGACTTGACAGGCTTTGCTCCACAGTTCAGAAAAGCTGAAAGGCTGAAAGTCTGCTTCAGTATTTGAATTGTCCCCAGAAAAACTATATGAAACCAAGTATGTTATTTCTTGGCTTTGGCTTGGGGGCAATGAAGGTGGGGTGGGGGAGAGAAAGAAGTGCATGGAAAGGGTGAGGCTGGAGTCAAGAGAAAGAAAGCACTTGGGGTCATTACTTCCTGCCAATTTCAGTTTCAAAAGCCAACTCCTCCAACTTGCCAACAGCCCTCAACAAATTCTCATTGTCAGAATGAACACTTATCAAAAGTAGTTTCATTTGGGAAGGGTTTTTATGATACTAATAAAACTTTAAAGCTTCTCACTGCTGATGAATGTAGTTTACAAAAAAGGTCTCAATAATATATAACCATTTGAAAAGCAATACTGATCTAGGAAAATAGCAAACCAAAGCAGAGACAAAAAAGAATTATTTAAGCCAAATATTGAGTCTAAGTCCCAGCAACAAGACAACCCAGGACAGCAGATTTAAACCAGACAGATGTGGGTCTATGAGCAGGGAGAAGCATGGAAGGCTTCCAAATGTGGTCTGAGTTAAACAATGTGAGGAAACGGTAGCTTAGAGTTGTCAGGTCAGATGGAAAGAGTACCTAAGACAGTTTAGGACTGCTCTGTGAAGTCCTGATTTACAGAGCTTCATCTGCCAATAATTAGGCCAAACTTAGACAAAAGCAAGAGAGAGCTCAGACTAGCTAAAGTCAGAGATGATGCAGCCAACAATGGCTTGGTTTCACATCATACCTTTGTTTTATTCCATAGATATAAAACTCGCCCACTTGCTCTACCATGCATTCTTTATTACAGCCATTAAATACAAAAATCTTCTCTTTTTTTTGAGACACAGTCTCACTCTGTCACCCAGGCTGGAGTGCAGTGGCGCAATCTTGGCTCACTGCAATCTCTGCCTCCTGAGTTCAAGTGATTCTCCTGCCTCAGCCTCCTGAGTAGCTAGGACTACAGGCACCCGCCACCACACCCAGCTAATTTTTGTATTTTTAGTAGAGACAGGGTTTCACTGTGTTGGCCAGGCTGACCTTGAACTCCTGATCTCAGGTGATCCACCCGCCTCAGCCTCCCAAAGTGCTGGGATTACAGGTGTAAGCCACGGTGCCCGGCCCTAAATACGAAAATCTTAAAGGTGAAGAGCAGAAGTTGGCTCAGTATCTTGGCTCTAAAGCTGTCTAGAGCTGCTGGGAGAAATACTTGACCTGTGGCTGGGCATGGTGCCTCACACCTGTAATCCCAGCATTTTGAGAGGCTGAGGGGGTGGATCACCTGAGGTCAAGAGTTCAAGACCAGCCTGGCCAACATGGTGAAACCCCATCTCTACTAAAAATACAAAAATTAGCCGGATGTAGTGGCACATACCTGTAGTTCCAGCTACTCGGGACGCTGAGGCAAGAGAATCGTTAGAACCCAGGAGGTAGAGGTTGCAGTGAGCCGAGACTGTACCTCTGCACTCCAGCATAGGACACAGAGCGAGACTCCATCTCAAAAGCGAAAACAAACAAACCAAAAAACTGAAATACTTCCAGCTTTTTGGAAGGCACATTTAGATCCATGGCTGTGGAGAACCTAAAGCATGTTCTTCTCTGTGTAGCCTATGCAGCTACAAAAAAACGAGATAAACAAGATTGCTGGAGTTTGTCAATGTGACTTCCAGGTTCCCTTTTAATAGCTACGTCAGCCTTGCAAAGAGTCTACTGGGACAGTATGAATGGAAAATTGAAGGGAACTCACTCGATTTTTTAGGCCATACTGCATTTTAAAGCTTAAATTATTTGAGTCATCATCTCCATCCTCTAATCTGCATGTGTGCTCAAGAACGCGGGATCCCTGGCAACATCAACTTCCTAAATTGTTAATGTTGGTTGGTGTCAAACAAAATCTGATCTTGAAGCTGTTTGGTTTCACTTGGATTTGAAGGGACTTGTTTGTTCAAAGCTCATGTTCTAAACCTGTTTGATTTTTATCTAAAGTCAGATTGCCATGGTTTCAGCACATTCCAGTTTACTTAGCAAAATTCGGCCCTTGTGAAATTGGCTGCAAATGAAGTACCTAATTCCAATTTTAGGCATAATCTGATTAGTACTTTTCATATTATAATAATGAGCAGTGAATACTCAGCATTTAAAAAATTTTGGCTCAGAATGAAAACCAAGCTCTTTCCACTTCATCATTCTGTACATTTCCAAAAAGAGAGGATGGCTTTTGAGGTATGTTGCCATATGACACCCTTATTAACAGGCTGTTGCTTGTTACAATTTACATAAACCAAGTGTGCATCCCTCTGGTATACATCCCAAAACACTCAACAACTTCAGTGAATTTACCCCACCCAGCGAGCATGTTGAATTTTTTTTTTCTTTTTGGTATTTTCAGGGTGAAGTGTTTGACTGTGCTAGCAAACACGCCCATGCCATCTGTTGGGTTGGGAGGAAGGCAGTTTCTAAGAACAATTAAGTTTAGTTCTGGGTGTTCAGTTCGAGAGAGTCACAGTCCACCCAGTTGTGAAAAGAAAGAAATTCTGTTCATTTTATTCTCTTTTTCCCTCTCTCTGCCACACACACTGTACTTCTTGCTAACAGCGCTCTCAGCTCTCTCATCTCCACCACCTCATCCTTCACGCTTCACACTTTCCTTCTTTTTCTCTCTTTCTTTGGCTCCTGGTTGGCTCTGACCATCCCTCCAATATCCATCTTAGGTGGATTAGCAAGAGGCTGCCTGGCTGACCCCAGCTCTCAGAAGGGCTCTCAGGGTGACCTGCTACGACTATTGGGAGGTAAGTGCTTCCTGGAGGAAGGAGAAAAAGGAAATTAAGGTAAAAGCGGTCACCCCAAAAAGAGCTTTTATGGGGGCTTTTATATCCTGGGAGCAATACAGGTTGTTTAAAATGAGGTTTGAGAGGGACTGCATTCTACATGTGTTAACACTACAGGACAGCCTTGGTGAGCCATTCTCACTGTGGAATGAACTTGTCCCCCAAGATCTGACAAGCTGGAAATGACTGAATAATGGAATTAAGGCCTTTATCAACAGTTACATTAGACCTTCGAAGAGACTAATTACCATAGTGTGTTCTGGATCATGTTTGATCCAGAGGGGGACTCTGCCCAGGTCATAGAGGAAGTTGGCACAGATTACAATCTTTGCAGGCCCCCATTCTAAAAAATGGTGTTCCCAAAGTTGCCGCATTCAATCGATATTTCGTGCCATGCTGCTCAGTGCAGTGGACCAGTGGCTAATAAACTTGTCCTTATCCATAAGCCACCGTATTAGGTGACTCTGTCTGGGCCAGGAACCAAGGCGTGCTATGATTTCAGAGACTGGATTCCTATCACCTGGGGAAGAGACACGCTCTGGTGACGTAAGAAAGCGGAGAAATCAACCATCACCAAAACCTGCAGACTCTGAAATTAAAGGAGAAAATATGCGTGCAGTTGGTTCAATTGGCACCCATTAAAGCTAATAACTAATCATCCTCGCAAGTTTCTAGCTCAGAATGATCAAATCTGCAAAGAAAACAACATCCGTCCACTTTTACACTCCAGTGGAAGAGGTGGTCCCTCGCGGCAGGGCGGCACAGTCTCGCCATCTGGAGAATAAATCGAGTGTGAAGTACAGTATAGTTTGGGACCAAGCTCCGTGGCGGCAGCTCAGCAGTCAGTTCATTAGTTCCAAACTTCCAGGGATTAGAGCGGCATCAATTCTACTGTCGGATAGGATGAGACAGACAGGATACGAGATTCAAGGGGGATTGTGACAACCAAGAGGAGCCCCTTGGGCTTATTTATAAAACTACAAAGTATAAACATACCCAAATAAGTGCCTTAAATAATAGCATTATCACAGTTTCATAACATCTGAATTATCACCTTTCCCTTCGCCTCCCAGCCCCCGACTCAAACCTTGAATGTTAATGTATAGTTGTTTTCAGAGGAAATGGCAGAGACAGCCCTGGGTGCAACAGGAACAACGAGAAAGCTATGTGCGACCCAAGATTTGGTAATTAAGAAACAGGAAAGACTTTCTAGACTCCAGGGAGATCCACAACATTTGTGATGAAAGAAAAGTACAATGAATATTTTCATCCTGCAAAAGGCAATTGCCATGCCACGTATTCAAAAACGACAGTAAATTCTATCCCTTCTGAATGTGTCCATCTCATCTGATTTTCATTTTATCTAATGTGTAAAATGATGTCATGTCACGGGCATGAAGTGGTCCAAATTTTTAGCAGAAGGCCCCAGGAGCATCTCTATGAAAATCTTATTGAAAATGTCAAGATCAAGTTTGGTTTAAAATAAAAAACGGAATGAATTTATTCTATTTAAGGACTGCCTTTTTCATATAACTTTTTATCAATTTGTATTTAAAAACAGCATTGCTTAGGACATAGACCATCCTCACCAGTCAATTATATTGGATTTTTCTCATAAATGTGTAAAAATTTACTGTAATAATGATCAGACTGTTGTAGTGACTGCATTGAAAAAAAAAAAACCAAATGAATTCTCAGATTATTACAACCTGGTAGTATGTTTCAACAAGCAAGGTGAGGGCTGAGTTTTCTATCCTGTTATTTTTTCCACATGAAAAAGAAAACTTAGTTTGCCTGTTTTTGAAAAAAAGAAAACCTATAACAATATTGAGCATACTGTATGTTAACTGGCTTAAAATTGTATGTGCTGATTCATCTTACAAAGCGTTACATGCCAGGCACCCTGTTTACTCTGAAAATGTAGATTTTGGCAGAGCAAAGTTTTTGATATGTTAATCATGAAACATACATTAAAACACAGGTTTATAGTGAAATGCTAAATTGGCTTTCATTCAAAAGACTAAGAAGGCTGAGGATGTGTATAGATGGGTAGCTTATAATATATAATTGGTATTTCTGCCCTTCAGAGATATAATTGAAAAAGAGAAAACCTTACCAAAAAAACTCCAACACTAAAATACAATAAACCTATGAAAAGAATTTGTTTTGAAGGTCTCCAACCAATTAAAAATATTTTTTAAAGATGTTAGAACAATGGCTTTGAGTCATGCAAACCTATACATTTGTCAGAATTCATAGAACATATACTTTAAATTTGTGCATTTCATTGTATATAAATTTCACCTCAAAAACACAAAGAGAACTGCAAACAACTATTGAACTCTAGTCATTCATATGCATGCATGAGTACCTAAGGGGAAGTGTACTGCTGTCTGCAATTTACTTTGAAATGGATATGTTAATACAAAGCAAATCGATGGATGGAGAGAGGGACAAATGGATGGTCAGATACCGATTAAGTCAGGCAGAGTAAACATTAATGGGAGAATATAGGAGGTGTGTATAGTATATTGGTTTCTACTGTACAATCTTCCAACTTTTCTGATGCTTGAAATTTTTTTAATAAAGTGTAGGGGGGAAAAGCACCCTAAAACACTGACAATTTTTGGAGCTGATTGATGAGTATATGGGAGTTCTTTATACTACTCTCTTTACATTTGTATATATTTGAATATTTCCACAATAAAAAGTTAAAAACTATTCTAGTTAATGACTGAAACATCGCTTTAGTTGTTATTTGTGGGAAATCATTTTGGTGAAAATTATTTTTAGGTTTGTGATTTTGATAACAGCTTTAATGAGATAAAGTTCACATGACATACAGTTTACCTAAGTGTACAATTCAGTGGCTGTTAGTGCATTCATAGAGTTGTACAGCCATTACCACAACCAATTTTAGAACATAAGCCAGGCGTGGTGGCACACAGCTGTAGTCTCGGCTGCTTGGGAGGCTGCAGTGGGAGGATCACTTGAGCCCAGGAGTTTGAGGCTACGGTAAGCTGTGATTGCACCACTGCATTCTAGGCTGGATGACAAAGCAAGACTGTCTCAAAAACAACAAAAAAAGAAGGTATGTATCACCCCGAAAAGAAACCTCATACTTCTTAGCAAGTCACTCCCGTTTCCCCAACCCTCCAGACCTAGGCAACCACTATTCTACCTTCTGCCTCTATAGATTTGCTTATTCTGGAATGTATAAATGGAACCATGCAATAGGTAGTCTTCTTTGACTGCCTTCTTTCACTTAGTATGTTTCAAGATTCATTCATGTTGTAGCACCTATCCATACTTATTCTTTTTTATTGCCAAATTATATTCTATTGTATGGATAGGTCACATTTTGTCCATTGTTAGTTAATGGACACCTGGCTGGTTTCCACTTTGTGGCTATTATGAGAAATGCTGCCGTGGACATTCATTACAGGTTTTTATATGGACATAGGTTTTCATTTCTCTTGGGCATATACTTAAGAGAAAGTAGAATTCCTGGGTCATATGGTAACTGTATGTCTGACCTTTTGAGAAACTGTCCGCTGTTTTCCAAAGTGGCTAAGCCAGTTTCTGCTCCTGCCAGCTGTGCGTGAGGGTTCCTTTCCAACTGCTCCACATGCTCGCCGAAACTTACTACCACATGTCTTTTTTATTCTAGTCATCCTCGTGGGTATCACCAAGTGGTCTCTCATTGTAGTTTTGATTTGTGTTTCTCTCATGACTAACGATGTTGAGAATCCTTTCATGTGCTTATTGGCCATTTTTATATCTACTTTGGTGAACTGTCTATTTAAATCCTTAGCCCGTTAAAAAATGAGGGCAATATATATATAAAACAAAGTTTTCCTTTTAAATCATCTTTAAATGTACAATGTGGCACCAATTACTTATGCAACATTGTCAACCATCACCACTATTTCCAAAACTTTTTTTTTTTTTTTTGAGGTGGAGTTTGGCTCTTGTTGCCCAGGCTGGAGTGCAATGGCATGATCTCGGCTCACTGCAACCTCCGCCTCCCGTACTCAAGTGATTCTCCTGCCTCAGCCTCCCGAGTAGCTGGGATTACAGGCATCCACCACCACAACCAGCTAATTTTGTATTTTTAGTAGAAGCAGGGTTTCGCCATGTTGGCCAGGCTGGTCTCAAACTCCTAACCTCAGGTGATCCACTCAGCCTCCCAAAGTGCTGGGATTACAGGTATGAACCACCACACCTGGCCTATTTCCAAAACTTCTAATCACCTCAAACAGAAACTCCATAACCATTAAGCATCAACTCTCTATTTTCCCCTGCCCCTAGCTCCTGGTAACCTCTAATTTACTTTCTGTACCCATGAATTTGTCTATTCTACATATTTCCTATGAGTGAAATAATACTTGTTCTTTGGTTCTGGTTATTTCGCTAAGCATAATAATGTTTTAAGGTTCATTCATGTCATAGCATGTATCCAAACTTCATTCCTTTTTATGGCTGAATAATATTCCATTTTATGTCTATTCCACATTTTGTTTATCCATTCATTTGTTGGTAGACATTTGGATTGTTTCAAAATTGGTTATTGTGAATAATGCTGCTATGAACATTGGCATATGCGTTTCTCTTTGAGTCCCTCTTTTCAGTTCTTTTGGGTATATACCTAGGAGTAGAATTGCTGGATCATATAGTAATTCTACGTTTAGCTTTTTGAGGAACTGCCAAACTGTTTTCCACAGCGGCTGTACCATTTTGCCTTCCCATCGGCAATGCACCAGGATTCATATTTCTCCACATCCTCACCAACACTTGCTATTTTCTGTTTTATTGATACAGTGTTTGTTTTTGGTCACAGCCATCCTAGTGGTGTGATGTGGTTGCTCAATGGGTTTTGTTTTGCATTTCTCCAATGGGTAATGATGCTGAGCATCTCTGTGTGTGCTTATTGGCCATCTGTTTATCTTCTTTGGATAATGTCTATTCAAGTCCCTTGCCCACTTTTAAACAGGCCTGTTTGTCTTTTTGTTGTTGAGTTATAACAACAACAAAATAACAGTTCTTTAGATAATCTGGATATCAAATCCTTACCAGATAGATGACTTGAAAATATTTTCTTCCATTCTCAAGCTATCTTTTCATTTTCTTGATGGTGTCCTATGAAGCACAGAAGTTACAATTTTACTAAAGTCCAATTATCTATTTTTCTTCTGTTGATTGCACTTTTGCTATCATCTTGAGACCACTGACTGCCTAATCGAAGGTCATAAGATATATGCCTATGTCTTTCTCTAGGAGTTTAATAGTTTTAGCTATAACATTTAGGTCTTTAATACATTTTGAGTATATATATTTGTATATGGTGTGGTTTGGGGGGATCGTGATATTTTTGTTTTGTATTTTCACACTTTATTTTTCAACAAAATACAATGAAATTCCCAGGGAAGAGAAAACTCCAGTGGAAAGAAGGGGCTTACTTCCATCTGCCTCCTTGCCTGCCTTGCCCTGGCCCTGACTGGCAACTGGCTGGTGCTGGCTCTCTGCTGCCATAGCCCTGTCCATCACCTTCCCCTCTCTTCCACCTCTTTACCTTGCCCTTTTTCCATCTCCTCCTGGTGGATTTTCCTTAACTATATGTGCCAGGCCTTTGGTATTTCTGCGAAGACCTTGACAGGCATCCTTATGGGCCTCTGAGGCACCTCTGACTCAAACTCACAGGGCAATGTGGAGCTGGTGCTGAGAAGATGCCCCTGGTGGGTGGGCACTGCCGATGTTTTATGATTCAGTAGCGTGGCTTTGACGTACACTTTGCACAGACTTTTTTTAAGAGACAGGGTCTTGCTGTGTCAGCCAGGCTGGAGTGCAGTGGCAGGATCATGGCTCACTGCTGCCTTGAACTCCTAGGCCCCAGCAATCCGCTCGCCTTGGCCTCCTGAGAGCTGCGACTACAGGCATGCACCACCATACCCAGATAATTATTTGTATTTTTTGTAGATACAGTGTCTCACTATGTTGCCCAGGCTGGTCTTAAACTCCTGGGCTCAAGCAATCCTCCCACCACGGCCTCCCGAGTAACTGGGACTACAGACATGCACCACCACACTCGGCTACACACAACTTTTAAAAAAGACAAAGTATTTATGTACCACAAGCTTACACTGTCTTTCTCAATAGTGTTTTTTTTTTTTCTTTTTTCTTTCTTTGAGATGGAGTCTCGTGTGTCTCTTAGGCTGGAGTGTAATGGCACAATCTCGGCTCACTGCAGCCTCCACCTCCTGGGTTCAAGCAATTCTCCGGCCTCAGCCTCCCAAGTAGCTGGGGTTACATGTGACTGCCACCACACCCAGCTAATTTTTGTATTTTTAGTAGACATGGGGTTTCACCACATTGGCCAGGCTGGTCTCAAACTCCAAGCCTCAGGTGATCTGCCTGCCTTGGTCTCCCAAAGAGCTGGGATTTTAGGCGTGAGCCACGGTACTCAGCCATCTTTCCCAATACTATTAACCACTGCCATGCTCAGATTTGTCTGTGGTTGTGGAATCTGCTAGCTCATGGCTCTTCCCACTTTTACTCTGTGTTTTCACAGCCTCAGAGGGGCAAAGTTAGAATTTCTGGTTTCTAGCAGGGCAGCAGGGGCACAGGGAGCCGGGACAATCTGTGGGCAGAGGAATGGGGAGTGGTGCCCGCTGTCTCCGAGGGGTCCCAGGGAATAGGTGGCAGAAGGATCCAGAGGAAAACTGAAAAACACAATCACTCATCTGGTTGTTTTATGTACTTATGGCCAAACATCCAGATACTTGAAGGCATTTAGGTAACAGGGGATGTGCCCTTTTTTAAAGAATGTTTGTGATTCCCAAGAGAAAACTTCCTGAATACCATGCCCAGATTCTGCCTGATGATGCTGGTCTGGTACATTTAAAACTTTTTATCCAGAGGGATTAATTAAATGCAATCCACTGCACCAGGTGCTGGGGACAGGTGTGGGACATAGGGAAAAGATCCATAAATCACTCCCTGTTAAAGTCTGGGAATTTATCATCCAGTTGTGGCGATGAAAGCCCCATATAATGACAAGTGAAGTAACAGTTGGAGTCAGTGGAACAGATCCTGGGGCCCTTGGGACTTCGAAGCAGGGGATGGCACCTCAAGCTGAGAAGGGGGTTGGAGGAGGGGAGGCTGGGACTCGGGTGGCCTCTGAAGACTGAACAGGATTTCAGTAAGTGCAGAGGAGGTGAGAGAGCCAGAAATGGGCAAAGGGCAGCGGCAGGGCAGCGGCAGGGCAGCGGCAGGAACAGTGAGGGAACACAGCAAGGTGATGATTTGTACATATGAGGCTATGGAGGGAGGGAGCTTGAACCAGGAGACAGACAGACAGGCAGACAGACAGACAGGCAGGCAGACAATGGAGAGCCCTGAAGGGCAGGGGCAGCCCAGGGCTTGGAGACACAAGGAATGACGCTCCGTTCCACTGGGGAGAAAGGACCATGGTGGTGACAGGTCATGACTCACAGCTCAGTTGAGAAGTATCTCTGAGAAGCTGCCCTGCAGCCCTGCCTGCCTTCGGGAGGATCCACCCTCAAGTTGGGGGTCCCTGCTCACTCCACCTGCCCAAGAGTTCCTTCCTTCGAAGGAGGGTCCAGAGCCCCAAAGCTACTCAATGTTGTCTTTGGAATGGGTATCTGTACGTGGGTTTCTCACGTGGGGTCCTCAGTCCAGAGCACTGAAAGAATTCTGGAAGCCCAACGGTATGGTAGCACGTGGACCCACTCCCCGGCACGTGCCTTCTAATTGGTCTCGCTTAGCCCGGGCTTAGTGAGGAAAGAGAAGGTAGCTGCCTTCCCCAACCGACTGGTACAAAGTACAGTCAGGAGCAAAGCTGCTCTCTCCCTCTTAACTCGCTATATTTATGTTTCCCCACTTCTCCGGGTTAGAGGAGGTAATTAACTGTTTTGGTTTAAAAGCCTCCTGCTGGGTCTCAGTCTGCGTGGGAGAATAAAAGTAAACAAGCAAAAGGGAACAGTGTCATCAAAGGACCTCGTACCTAGCTTTCTTCATTATGAGGATGAAAACGTGCCTTTTTCCAAAGGTGCCATGAATTACCTGTGCAGGGCAGGGTCCACCAGCCTTTCACTCTTTTTAACGGTAAATCAAGAGTGATTGGCTCATAATTTAATGGGGCAGCCTTACCATGGTTCCAGATACACATCAGATAACAGACGTGTCACCTGTCCCTGGCCTGAGCAGTTTAGAGTGATGTTCACAACATCTTTCAGCCAGTGACTCCCTCTAGTTCTCCACCTGACCTGATACACATTACTGGAAGCCGATCCAAATTGTCCCCTTCACACAGATATCAAAAACCAATTTGTTAAAAAAAAGCAAACTTTTTTTTCATTTCTGTGGAGGAAAACACTTATTTCCCTGCCCATCATCAATTTCTGCAGGTATGAGTTGGGCCCGCTTGTCTCTGAGGATGCCGTAAGGTGGGTTAAGACCGACTCAGCTGTGCCCACGTTGCTGTAGGAGACTCCTGTCTGCATGCCAACTGCTTCTACAACACTTCTCTAAGGTGCTGACATAAAGAATCTTGTCTCCATAAGTAGATTATAAAGTTTATCCACAGAAGTATAAACGTCTAATGACAAGACACACATAACCTTGCAATTAAACAAACTGAGCCAATGCTAATTTCAGCCAGCGGCAGAAGCCAGTCCTTGACTTCTTGTCTTCTGGAGGAAGCGCTGCCTTGTGTGGCAGAGCAGCATCCCAAACAAGGATTCTTTATATTCAGCAGCACATTAATTAGTCTTCCTGGCAGACACGAATGAAGAAATCAGGTAATACAATCAGCTATGTGATGGCAGGAATGGAACACAAAGAAATACTTCTTGCAGGTACGTGATACTGCATCATTATTTTCACAAACTATTTTTAAAGTAGACAGGGCTTTAAAACAAAAAGGAATAAGAAATATCTCCACACAGGCGGAGCTTGCAGTGAGCTGAGATCATGACACTGCACTCCAGCCTGGGTGACAGAGTAAGACCCCGTCTCAAAAAAAAAAAAAAAAAAAAAAAAAAAAATCTCCACACAATATTTGGTAATATTGGTAATATCCATCAACATTCGTAATGTTGGTTCCACCTTTGCATGTTTTCATTTCTGTTGCTTAAATATATACTGAGTCCTTTAGATCATTTATTTTACTTATGTATTTTGTAGAGACAGGGTCTTGCTCTGCTGGCCCAGGCTGGAGTGCAGTGGCTATTCACAGGCACAAACAGAGTTCACTACAGCCTCATGCTCCCCCATTTATTTTTTTTTATTCTTGGTTGTTTTGCTTCCTAATTATTTCCCAAAGAAAACTATAACTGAAAAATGGCTTTTTTTTTTTTTAGGTGGCAAATATATAAGCATTTTTAAGGGTAGTACTTTTCCATCCTATTCTTTGTCAATTTTATTTTCTTCCAAAATCAACAAGGAAAAGAAAAATATAATGTGGAAAAACCAGAAAACGAAGGAGAAGAAGGACGGCCAGCAGGACACTTAATTTTTTAAAAAAGGCAGACTGAGGATCGCTGGAGAACAGAGGCTGTTACCGCTAAGGGCCCCCCAGCAAGGACCAGCCCCCCGGGAGGTGGCTTCTCTTCGCAGCCTGTCGCGGTGCGCCACAGTTCCTCTGAAGATGTGTATCGTGGAGCAAGTGGCAGAGCCTGCGTCATGTCACCTAGCTCACAAACACTGGGAGCTTCCGATCTTCTATAATTAAATGTTTTCCTCGAGCAAATGCTAATAAAACAATGCCGTGGCTGGCACCGCATTTGATTTCCATCGCGCTTTCCACCTTCTCCTCTTGCCAGCTCTTCACATTGACTTTTTCCGCTGCTTCATTCCTTCACTGGTGCCAGGCAGGCGCACTGCACAACCACTTGGGTTTTCTTCCCTCTTTTTGCGCCCGGTGAATTTTCATAAAGCATTTAACGTGAGAACAAGCAGGTTAATTTCCCGTGCCGTTGAGCCAGGCGCCCTGCAACACTGCCATGTTTTGGCTTCTGAGTCAGAGGCCTTGGTCCCAGTGGCAAAAACTCTTGCCAGAGCCTTCTCTGTGCAGACACCAGGTGTGATTTAGCATAACAGATTGTGTGGACGCTCAACGGCGTCTCTAAACCGTGCGTCAAAACGAAATTGTATCCTTCATGCAAGATGAAGATGAAAGTCTCCTGGGCTGGAAGTTCTGCCAGGAAGGGCCTCTGGACATACAGGAAGTGGGAAAATCACCCCACCTTACAACATATGCCTAGTTTCAGGACCACTAACGTTCTCCTTCACAATATTAGTACCTGGTTAAAATCCCCCATCATATCACAACGCTGTTTTCCTCTGATGGTAGGTAGGCAATGAAGGATTTTTAAAAAACATAAAAAGAGGATGGAAAAAATGGAATTGTAAGGAAATTTAAAACCTCATTGAATCTGGTCTTTGATACCTAGTCAATGGTTTGAACCATGCATGAAGCCCTGGTTGACAGTGACTTTGAATGCCCACGCGCTAGGTGTCAGCTCTCAGGCTATGGGGAAGACTTTCAGGGAAAAAGCCGAGCTTTGTGGCTGCCACAGTGTAGACCCGAGATGAGAACAGCCTGTTTTCGAAGATGGCAAGATTAGTGTGCCTCAAGAGAAGGGCAGGCCCGAAGCTGAGAAACAGGTCACCCCACGGGGAGAGTGACTGAAATCACAAGAGGACACCGAAGATGATTTGAGGACAAGCTTAGCAAACACAACTGCCAGAATCACCAGCCTTTTTATCCAGACCACTGCCAGGGGGATCTTAACATTTAGTGATGTGCAGGCAGCTAACAGAGAGGACCAATGGTGTCCCAATGGTGTGCCAACACCAGGGGCTTGGGGATAAAATACATGTGCTCCAACGTTCAAAATCACCTGATAACGATGATGTCAATATATACACAGTCCTTTTCTAACTTTTCAAAGGGCTTTCATGCCTGTGATCTCATTTGCCCTCACAACAGTCCTGCAGTGTGGACAGCACAGATTTTATTATCCACATCTCCCTGAAGAACAGAGAGGTTAGGAGACTTCTCTGGAATCCAGACAACTAGGCAGCACTTGAGGTGAGGCAGAACTCCCATCTTGGGCTCCCAATCTTGCATTTGTCTGCAGAACCCTTCCTTATATCCTCGAGGGTCGGTGAGTTACCCGATAGCCTGTAATAAACTGTTTTGTTTTCTGCTTACACTCATTAAATGGAATTCTGTGGTTAGCTGCCAGCAGCCCCGGCCAGTACAGCAACCACACTGCACATGCATTCTGTCACCGGCCTTTTTTACTCAGCCACAGGCAGGGTATCTGTTTATGCTCGACATGATCCGCACAATCATTTGTAATGACTTCCAAGTATTCTATTGCATGGATAGGCCAATTCCCTATGGAGTAAGATTTAATTTTTTGGCCAGGCATGGTGGCTCACACCTGTAATCTCAGCACTTTGGGAGGCCGAGGTGGGCAGATCACCTGAGGTCAGGAGTTCGAGACCAGCCTGGCCAAGAGGGCGAAACCCCATCTCTACTAAATATACAAAAATTAGCCAGAAGTGGTGGCGCATGCCTGTAATCCCAGCTACGTGGGAGGCTGAGGCAGGAGAATCGCTTGAATCCAAGAGGCAGAGGTTGCAGTGAGCCAAGATCATACCACTGCACTCCAGCCTGGGTGACAGAGCAAGGCTCTGTTTAAAAAAAAAAAAAAAAAAAAGATTAATTTTTCCCCAGCTGTTTGCCATTAATATGTTCATTTCATTCAAGAAATATTTATTGAATATGCTTTATGTGTCAGCTACCATTTTAGGTAATGGAGAGAACAGCTCCCTGCCTACATGGAACTTATATTCCAGTCAGGAAAACAGCTAAGAAACAAGTAAGCGAATAAACAATTGTAGACTGTGAAACTATGAAGATAGCAGAATTAACTAATGGGATAGGAGTGATGGGGGTGTAGTGACTGAGACAAGGTGGCAAGACAGCTTCTTTGGGGATGTGACAGTTGCCCTGATTCCCGAAAGATGATAAACCTAGCTGCAACGAATATCCCAGAACATTCATCTTAGAGTCCTTTTGTCTGACGGATCCCTTAGGACAAATCCTGGAAGTGGAAATGCCAGGCCAAATTACCTGCTCACTGAGGCTCCAAAGGAATGACCATGAGGCTCCAACTCTCACAGCCTCCTGCAAGCCATCCTGCTTCAAGTCCTCACTGTGCTGATGGCTGCCTGTGTACAAGACAGGGACGGTCTCTTAACCTCACTGTGCCTCAGTTTCCTCATGTGAAAGATGGGGATAAGAATAGTGCTTGACTCAAGGGTTGGTGAGTATTGAAATCGTTTAACGTAAGTGGTTAATAAATGTTAGGTTAAAAAAAAATGCCTTTTTTTTCCCCCCGCAAAGGGATAGGGTTTTGCTATGTTGCCCAGACTGGAGGGTAGCGGCTATTTATAAGCACCATGACAGCTTGCTGCTGCCTCAAACTCCTGGGCTCGAGGGATCCTCCTGCTGCAGCCTCCAGAGTAGCTGGGACCACAGGCTGACACCACATGGTCTGGCTAATATATCCCTATTTTAACATGTAAACTAAAATTGCTTTTTTTTAAAAAAAAGGGCTGTACAGATTTAAACTCCCATTTCCTGTGCACACCCACTTGGGGTTGGTTCTGAGTTCATATTAGGTTGGCCCTGTTTTCAGTAACCAGATGTCCTTACACCAGCACTCTGACCACATTGAGGACTGGGAAGGTAGCTTATTTATAGCTCTTGTGTCCCTAGTGCCTGACCAAAAGGAAAGAACAGGAAGCTAGTCTTTTGGCACCAGGAGAGAGTCCCAGAGGGGGCAAATCAACTCACAGACAATGAGAGGCAGCCTGTTCATTGATGGGGCTCAGGACACACTACCCAAAATGTACATTTGAGAAAATAGCAGAAGCAGGAAGGTCTTTCTCTCACCTTTCCCCCACCCTTCTCCCCAAAGCAGTCAAAAACTTTCATTCCAGAGGTGCCCTCTCTATCCCTGAAGGAAAGGGACATCCTTATCCTTGAAGACACAGAGATGCCAAGAAGAACCTGAACAAACAGGCCTTGCCAAATTCCCCTCGGTTTATTACTGTTAGATCATGCCCCCTCATCCAATCACACTTCTACACGACTGTCGACTTGCATCAAATCTAAGCATAAAAATACATAGGTGTTCCAGCTGGGCACGGTGGCTCACGCCTGTAATCCCAGCACTTAGGGAGGCCAAGGTGGTCAGATCACCTGAGGTCAGGAATTGGAGACCAGCCTGGTCAACATGGTGAAACACTGTCTCTATTGAAAATATAAAAATTAGCCCTGGGTGTGGTGGTGTGCACCTGTAATCCCAGCTACTCAGGAGGCTGAGGCAGGAGAATCTCTTGAACCTGGGAGGTGGAGGTTGCAGTGAGCTGAGATCAAGCCAATGCCCTCCACCCTGGGTGACAAAGTGAGACCCTGTCTCAGAAAAAAAAAAGAAAAGAAAAGAAAAGAGAAGAAAGAAAAATAATACATAGGTGTTCCTGTTTCTTTGGGTCTTATTTAGGAAGGTTCCCATGTTGTCACGTAAAGCTTAAAGTAATGTGTGTGGCCGGGCGCAGTGGCTCACGCCTGTAATGCCAGCACTTTGGGAGGCTGAGGCAGGCAGATCACCTGAGGTCAGGAGTTCAAGACCAGCCTGGCCAACATGGCGAAACCCCGTCTCTACTAAAAATATAAAAATTAGCCAGGCGTGGTGGCACGCGTCTGTAGTACCAGCTACTCGGGAGGCTGAGGCAGGAGAATTGCTTGAACCCAGGAGGCGGAGGTTGCAGTGAGCTGAGACTACACCACTGCACTCCAGCCTGGGTGACAGGCTGAGACTGTCTTAAAAATAAATAAATAAATAAAATAAAGTATGTATGTGTTTTTCTCCTGTTAATCTGTCTTTCATTATAGGTACCTCAGTCATGAACCTTAAGATGTGTGAGGAAAACGTATTACTTTTTCTCTCCTACGGCATCTAGTTTTAGACCTCTCATTTTGTATGAAATCAGATCTTAAAGATCTAGAGTCTACTTTCCTCTGAGCGCCATGCTCTTCAGGTTGCTGAATTCTTCAGGAATCCAGGTAGGCCTAGTATGCTCTCCACCTCTCGATAAAAAATTACAAAGAGCAACCTGCTCAGTGCTTTTGTTCCAAATTAGAAACCTTAAGTCCGGAATCAGTTTCTCAGCAGAAACACAGGCTATAGGTTGCAGATGGTCCTTTACTCATTGCAGTGTGAAAGTACTTCATAATATTAGTATGAAATGTGACCACATTCCATTTCTTCCTCTGTCCATCTGCTGCTATGGTTTAGGTGAGAGAAATGATTTTAAAAAGATATAAATCTGGACTGTGTTTGTAAGCTGACTTCATAAGCCATATTTAATATGTTTGGGCAACAAACACTACCTTGGTACTGTTTAACTAAGAAGGCAGTAGGGAATACGGTTTTCTGCCTTTTTTCATATGCATATGTAATCTTTTTTTTTTTTTTTTTGTTTGAGACAAGGGTCTCACTCTGTCACCCAGGCTGGAGTGCAGTGGTACGATCACAGCTCACTGTAGCCTTGACCTCCTGGGCTCAAGTGATCCTTCCACTTCAGCCTTCCAGGTAGCTGGGACTACAGGCGCATGCCCCCATGCCTGGCTAATTTTTTGTAGAGACAGGTTTTCGCCATATTGCCTAGGCTGGTCTCTAACTCTTGTGCCCAAGCAATTCCCCTGCCTCAACCTCCCAACGTGCTGGGATTACAGGTGTGAGCCACTGCATCTGGCCTTTTGGTTTTTGTTAAATTTATTTTTAATAGAGACAGGCTGTCACTATGTTGCCCAGGCTGGTCTTGAACTCTTGGCCTCCAGTGATCTTCCCACCTCAGCCTCCCAAAGTATTGGGATTACACACATGAGCCACCGTGCCTGGCCTGCATATGTAACCTTTATGAATGGAGGTGGTTATGATTAAGATGGGTGAATTGTATATAGTGATTTTTTTTTTTTTTTTTTTTAAGGAAAGGAGAGTAAGGGCTCAGGAGGAGAATGAAGGACCACAAGGACAGAGTTCCCGAGGTCTCCTGGTGTCTCTGACCATCGCAGGGTTGTTAGTCTTGTCTCTATAACCAGATAGATGAGACAGACATTGAGGTTGGGACTGTGTTTGAAGCCCTCAGAGTTCCCAGCGTGGGGTGGGGCACAGAGTAGCTGCCCTTCCTGGGAACTATGTGCTTGTAAGATAGAGAATAGAAGGATGGTTACCAGAGGCTGGGAATGGGTGTGGGGAGTGCGGGTGGGTGGGTGGGGAAGTGGGGTTGGTTAATGAGTACAAAAAAAATATGAATGAATAAGACCAAGTATTTGATAGCACAGCAGGGTAACTATTTTTAATTCTACATTTAAAAATAACTAGAAGAGTATAACTGGATTGTTTGTAATACAAAGGATAAAGGCTTGAAGGAGATGGATACCCCATTTTCCGTGATGTGATTACTGCTTTTTGCATGCCTGAATCAAAGTATCTCATGTACCCCATAAATATATATATACCTACTATGTACCCACAAAAAATTTTTAAAAGATTCATCTTTTAAAATTCCATGCCCCTCCCCACCACTCTGTTCTGTCTCTCTCTCACCCATACACACACCCAATGGTGTGTTACACACACACACGAAGCATTATTTCCCCATGTCTGTCAGATTTGTATAGCTAGGATTCTTTCTTGTATTTTGTAAACATGATCAGCAGGTTAGGTCCTGGAGTGAGAATCACAGAATCAGAGTCTTGGAGTTGGGAAGGGTCTTCATAGTTACCTCAGGAGCTCTGGCCAAGGCAAGAGCCCTGCCATCCTCTTGGCAACTGATGATCTGTTTCTGTGTAAACACAGCCACTGGATGGACCTTCAGATATGTAAGTGTGGTCCGTATGTTTCCCTGGGTCTTCTGTCTTCGAACCCTCCTAGTTCTGATCATTGTCTCTCTGAAACCCTCTGATACACTTTCAACATCCTCTGCCCTCTTGAGTTGCCCTGCTCTGGACATACCCAGGTTTGGTGATGCCCCTTCTAAACTCTGAGCAGGCGCTCCCACTGCTCTTCCAGATGCTATGCCCCACCTGTAAGTGCATTAATTCCTGGCTGGCTGGCTACACTGTTGACTCACATGGAGATTGATAAAAAGGTTTAGTTGATTACAAATGTAACTCTTCATCTGCTCAATATGCTTAACAATATGGTCTTTAGTGTAGTCTTCTCAAATCTAACCATTCTTAATACCAGTTGCTCAGTTTTCCAAAAGGCTTTTAAGAATGTGAAATGTAGGCCAGGCGCCGTGGCTCATGCCTGTAATCCCAGCACTTTGGGAGGCCGAGGCGGGCGGATCACGAGGTCAGGAGATTGAGACCATACTGGCTAACACAGTGAAACCCTGTCTCTACTAAAAATACAAAAAATTAGCTGGGCGTGGTGGTGGGTGCCTGTAGTCCCAGCTACTCGGGAGGCTGAGGCAGGAGCATGGCATGAACCTGGGAGGCAGAGCTTGCAGTGAGCCAAGATTGCACCACTGCACTCCAGCCTGGGTGACAGCATGAGACTCCGTCTCAAAAAAAAAAAAAAGAATGTGAAATGTTTGACAATTTATAGTAATATGGGAAGATTACAGTATTTAACAAAAGTCAGTGTTAGCATTCTTCTGAAGCTGAAAAACAATACATGGATTGAGAATTTTTCAGCAACCCATTTTTATGTGCCTTGAAAAATATGCCACACACGGTGGCATTTCTGAGATAAAAATTGTAGGCATTGGGGCCTCAGTTTCTACAAATGCAAGATAAACTCTAAGGTTCTTTCTGGCTTTAACATCCAACATTCTCTGTATAACCCTGCTCTGATCAGTTATCTCGAGAGAACCCCCCTCCTCCAAACAGTAGAGATACTCACTTTTGTTACTTCTTTTTGAATAAAAATAACATATTGCTGGCCTAATATTTCAACTTACTATGCATCTTATGGTAGGAAAATGCAAAATATCTAATGTTTTGAGTATCCCTTAGTTTTAAATATAAAAGCTTTCAATCTTTGTCATTTTTGATAAAAATTATGTTTTAAAAAGTTAGCCGAAACTTAATATTTACCTTTATAAATACATCTAATATATAATTACTTATGCACATTTGAAGAACAGATAAAAACTATCATTTTTAAACTGTATTCAAGAAGCATTCACAGATATAAAAGCATTGGGATTTTGAGAACTTAAAACCACTTGACAGAGAGGAGGGAAAACCAGAGATATCATGTAAAAAATAATATTTGTAATTTACAAAAATGTTTCTCATTTATGGTTAAGAAGCTTAGTACACGTTTTGGTATGTAGAGATTTCTGTCTCCACTCTTCTTGGCGATATCCACTTTATTTGGTTTGATGGGTGTGTGGTGGGGCTTGGACACGTGCTTCTAAAGGCTCCCCTTGTGACCCTGCTGGACGGCCAGGGTTGAAAAGCTGCTGCGCTGGTGCACACATAAATGCCTCACCTATTGGGCAAACAGTGCCCAAAGCACAGAGAAGAAAGGCCTGCCTGAGAAGAGGAACTCAGCAGCCCCTTGAGCACGTGCCATGAATCCTCAAAGAGCATTTTCCCATCACACACATCTCCACGAGGTAGCTCCATTTTACTAGGTGACATTTCTACTTGCAACACTACTGGCAAATACTGTGGCTAAAGCAACTTGAAATCATGATAATTTCTGCTCTTGGTTGGTGACCTATATCATGACCGTTTTTTAAACATTTTATTTTATTTTCAAGACAGGGTCTCGCTCTGTCACCCAGGCTGGAGTGCAGTGATGCAATTACGGTGCTCACCGAAGCTTCGACTTTCCAGGCCCAAACAATCCACCCACCTCACCCCCACAATTAGTTGAGGGTACAGGTGTGTGCCACCATACCTGGTTAATTTTTCTTTACTTTTTGTATAGACAGGATCTCACTGTGTTGCCCAGGCTGGTCGCAAACTCCTGGGCTCAAGCGATCCTCCTGTCTTGGCCTCCCAGAGTGCTGGGATTACAGATGTGAGCCACCACACCTGGCCCTGACCCTTATTTTTCCAGTTCCCACCTGTGCACTGAAGGGAAGAATCCTATGAGAGCTGAGCAGGAAGACAATGATGCATTAAGTGGGGACCTCTGAGGCCAACTCTCCTTTTTTTTTTTTAATTATTATACTTTAAGTTTTAGGGTACATGTGCACAACGTGCAGGTTTGTTACATATGTATACATGTGCCATGTTGGTGTGCTGCACCCATTAACTTGTCATTTAGCATTAGGTGTATCTCCTAATGCTATCCCTCCCCCCTCCCCCACCCCACAACAGTCCCCGGTGTGTGATGTTCCCCTTCCTGTGTCCATGTGTTCTCATTGTTCAATTCCCACCTATGAGTGAGAACATGCGGTGTTTGGTTCCAACTCTCCTTTTACAGCTAAGCAAGGACCACAGAAATGAAATAATCATCTCTCTAGCACCACCATCTTGGAAGAATTTAATGATTTAAGTGGCATTGTTTTCTGACTATAAAAGCAATATATACTTTTTATAGAAAAAGCTTAAACATAGGAAAGTGCATATAAGTATTTTAACAGATCCCTGTAATCCATCACACTGTGGCACCGTGGCATCACCATGCAGAGCCCTGAAACTGGGACTTTGTCCTCTGAATCGGTAGTTACTAGACACTGTGACAATGGTTAAGTCCATTCTTCATACACCTGCATTTGGTGCGGGCCTATTTCCTCCTGGCCCTACCTCCTACCTTACTGCACTGTAGCTGCTGGAAGGTTACAAATTCCCTCACATCAGCAGCCACTCCCTGGAACACTGTCCACTCTGTGTGCTGGAACTGAGGCTTGGCTTTGTCTTGCTTTGTGTCACCACCCTCTCCAGGGGAAGAAACGCCTCACTCCCCTGCAGGGCCAGGGGTAGAGGGAGACATCTTCTAGACCTGCGTCTCTGTCCTCCCTCCCCTCCCCAACCAACGCTCCCCCTGGCAGAGTCCACACTGTCTGACTGTGTCACCCTTTCAAGTCCCCCTCATACTCACGGCTGGAAGCTTCTCCATGCAGCTCCAGGAGAAATCCCATCTCATGACTGCATGTTCCCCAACACCCACCCTGAGGACTTGGTCATACTTTGGCCTCACTTTTCTCAAAATTGCCTCATCCCGAATTCTCAAGCCCTGAAATCCACCTCTCTAATGACAGCTCCTCCCTGAGCTGCCCCTTGTCCTTGTCATCTGGTTTACCTTCCCCTGTCTTCCAAGTCCTGGCCCCTGGGCGGTCAGCTCACTGTCAGATTTTCTTGCCAATCTACCACCTACCCTGGACTTCCTGGTTAACTGTGCACAGTGATACCTTCACAGCACCCTCAAGTCTTGTCTCTGTTAGTTCTGTTTTACTCTTGTCTGGGTCTGGGATTTGGCTTGCTGGGGGAAAAAGGCCTTCATCATTCACTCAGCTGTTCAACTACTCAGCTGTGTTAGGCACTGTTCTAGGTCCTGGGGATGCAAAAATGCAATAAAGAGCAATGCAAAAATGCAGTGCAGGGTGATGTGCAGATATCACATGTGGTTGCACAGGGGTGTGGCAGAGACAGCTGATGGCTCACAGCAACCATTCTTCCTTTTTCCTTTGAGTTTTGGCATTTCTTAAAGCCTGCATATCCCAGACCCACTTGCAGCTAGCATGCGAATGGAACAGAAGTGGTGTAGGCAACATTTAACCCTTAAAAGGAAGCCACCTGCCCTCCACTCTCTCTTCCTCCATCTCCGATGCTGGAACTCAAACATGGTATGGTGAGCCGGCATCAGCCATGCAGATGAGGACGTCAGAGCAACAAGGCAGACGCAACGTGGGTCTCTGAATGAACATGGAGGAGGAGCACTTCCCACCTGCCTTGGACCACCCGGCTACCTCTTTCTGTGCTGTTGGGTGAGAGAGAAATAAACTTCATTTGGTTTGAGCTGCTGTTGCTTTGTGTCTTTTCTGTTGTAGCAGCTTAGCCTGCACGCTGACACAAAAGCAGAGATGAATCAGCCGCTCATAGAGGGTAGAGGCGACGGTGAGAAGAGAGTAGTGGCAGGGGCAAGAAAAGCATCTGGAAAGAGGTAACCACAGAGAGACAGGCTCTGGGCTTGGGCACTACTTGGCAATCTTTTTACTGATCTTGGAGAATTCCCTTTCTCACTGTGTGTGTTAGGAAGAGGGAGGTGTGTTCCAACAATAGAGGGAAGAACAATAGGTAGAATTTGGGGGTAAGTGTACATGATTGTTTTAGTTTAGAGGTGTTTGCTTAGGATCTCGATCACATCACCTCTTGACCATCAAAATTCTGAACCAGTTGAACAATAAGACAAAAGCGTCAGCAGGAGGAGAATTAGAACATTTCCTTCATTTCTGATAAAGGCTGGGTTGAGGACAGAAGTGAGTGAAAGAGCCACATGGTCTTTTAATACTGGGCCATAGAGTTAGACTGACTTGTCATCAGGCTGCAGAGGACCGAGAACATCCTGTGCGGCAGAGAGTGGGCCCCGGGGAGCGGGGAATCAGTCACACTGCCTGTGGGCAGCCCACACCCTCGAGGAAGGAAAAAGGAGGAGGCAGAGCTACATATGCCAGGATAGCCACTGGGTGCATCTCCCTGGCTCTGCGGAGATGTGGGCTGGGGTGGGAGAACCACAGCACTGCACCAGTGGAGCTCCCTCCTGAAGGAAGGAAACTTCAGGAAGGGGGAATGAGTGTTCCCTGCAATGCTGACTTTGAGGCTCCTGCAGGCCACCTGGGAAGGCCTTAGGATTCCTTCTCTCATAAGCCCCCTGTATGAGTCAGGACTGAGTAATCTATTATGGGACAGGACCTACTCGTATGCCCTCCCAGGCTGTGGGCTCACCAGGAGTCCTGGCATAAGCAGGTTGAGACAGAGTTACTTCCTGGGCCCACCTGCTTGACACTGGCTTGGCACCTTGGCAGGCATTACTTTATTTTCTCCCAAGGCTCCCGTGGTCTTGAGGGGTCTCCCAGTCCTCTTGGAGCACCTTAAAGCTGCGTGAACCAGGCACTGGCCAGAAGGTTACCTGTGGGACTCTGGCTTTGTTCTGCCTCCCACTGCATGCTCAGCCATGCCCACCTCTCTCGCCAGTTATCCCTCCCACTTCCAAGGAGGCAGGGCTGGAAGCGCCCAGGTGTCCTCAAAATAAGCAACACAGGGCTGGGCATGGTGACTCACGCCTGTAATCCCAGCACTTTGGCAGGCTGAGGTGGGCAGATCACGATATCAGGAGACCGAGACCATCCTGGCCAACACAGTGAAACCCCGTCTCTACTAAAAATTCAAAAATTAGCTGGGTGTGGTGGTGTGTGCCTGTAATCCCAGCTATTCGGGAGGCTGAGGAAGGAGAATCACTTGAACCAGGCACTTGAACCAGGGAGTTGGAGGTTGCAGTGAGCCGAGATTGCGCCACTGCACTCTAGCCTGGCGACAGAGTGAGACTCCATCTAAAAAAAAAAAAAAAAAAAAAAAAAAAAAAAGCAACACGGTAACCCCGCTTCCTGTCACATTTGGTGCTCAGGGGCTCTGGCAGTGCCAAATACCTAGGCACTCAGGGATGGTTCTGTCTTTGAGTATGTGTTGGGGGAGGTGACTGGAGGACTCTGATGGCAGAGTTCTAATGACTTATTTATGCATTAATTCATTCACTCATTTTTAGTTTGTACTTTCCCATAAGTTGGGAAAAATGGGTTTACTACTTTCCACACCATTATGTAGCTATGGCAGCAATTCAAAGATTCTAATGTAATATAACATTTAGGGCTTATTTAATCCTTCTTTCCTTTAAGAATAAGAATTGGTGGAATAAAAATATAAACTACTGGCCGGGCACAGTGGCTCATGCCTGTAATCCCAGCACTTTGGAAGGCTGAGGTAGCTGGATCATGAAGTCAAGAGATCGAGACCATCCTGGCCAACATGGTGAAACCCCGTCTCTACTAAAAATACAAAAAATTAGCCGGGTGTGGTGGCAGGTGCCTGTAATCCCAGCTACTTGGGAGGCTGAGGCAGGAGAATCGCTTGAACCTGGGAGGTGGAGGTTGCAGTGAGCTAAGATCGTGCCATTGTACTCCAGCCTGGGCAAAAAGAGCGAAACTCCATCTCAAAAAAAAAAAAATATATATATATATATATGTATGTATGTATGTATATACTACTTAATGAAATAATATATGACAATACTTCAAAATCTCTTAAACTGTACCATTAACATATAATGGTTATATAATGAATTCTTTTGGGTTTTTTTCTTTTATTTTTTCTTTTCTTCCTTCTCTCCCCTCCTTTTCTTTCTTTTTTTTCCCTTTAACAGATTTGATATAACATATCCCAAATTCAATTTGCCTCCACTGGTGGTCCTATGGATCCATTACTGATGTTTTCCTCCCACTCTGTGACACCAATGGATAATATGAAAGCCAAGTTCCTAATTCTAACTGTGACAAGTGGTAAATGGCCAGCTTGCCCAGTCCACTTAAGGGATGAGTTCTTGAACTCCCTTGAATGATAACTTCAGGACTAGAGAATTATGTCCAACAATAAAAGTCCTTTTCAGGGTGTTTCTCAGTTTTTACATAAATTTAAATATGCTGGTTCAACCCCACACCCAGTCTAAGTTGCCTAGATACTCACCCCATCAGATCTTATCACTATCCAATGACATGCCCTGTCTATACGTTGGCTTCTTCTACCTGGGTAGCAGGTTGTAAGTATTTAATACATGTTGTTGAATTGAATTCAATAAGAAGAAAAAGAAGTAGAGGGAAGGTAACAATGAGGTCTAAAGTGGGTTCTTTTAAGAGATCATTTGAGGATGTGGAGGGAGAAACAAGTGGTACGACCCAGTGGTCTTGCACCATGGAAATGCAAAGCTGCCAGGAAGAACCGAGACCACTACAAGATAATTGTTTTCAGTGTTTCCCTAATGGGAGTCAACCATCAAAGCAAAGTTTCTCAGATGCTGGAACTGGATTGTGAAAAGCAAATAAGAACACAATGTGCTGTTAAAAATCATTCCCTTGGAAAGAAATACATCCAATATTGCTGCAAACACTGTAAGCTATTCATCCTCGACTGGAAGCTAGTAAATTGATTAACATCATATTCTAACATTGAAATGAAGACTGTGTTGGAAAACAGTTATCAAAAGACGTATTGAGACAGAGCTCTGAGAAGAGGCCAAGAAATTCTGGCCAAAAGACCAGATAGTGAACTGTTTGATAAATGTATAATAAAACAGCAGAATTGTATTGATACTATTGCTCTATGAAGCTAAAAATACCCTAAACCAGACAGGTTGATTGAGTGTGGATCTGGTACAGAAACAAAGTTACCAAAACAAGGCCAGGGATGGAGGGATATCAAAATGGGGCCCCTTTTTTTCTGGTAGTGTGTGTTTCCTTCTACAAAAAAAAAAAAAAAAGAAAGAAAGAAAATGGTGGTTCACTCAAGAAGCGGGTATTTACAGACAGCTATTACACGGGCAAAAAAAAAAAAATGCTTACTTCAAAAGATCTAATACTATTCTTCAATAATATTGTTAATGTGTTTTAAGATAGAGTTATTTTATTCATTTATTTGTTCATTTTTAAAATTTTAAGTTCCGGGATATATGTGCAGGTTTGTTGCATAGGTAAACATGTGCCAAGGTGGTTTGCTGCACCTATCAACCCATCACCTAGGTATTAAGCCCAGCATGCATTAGCTATTTATCCTGATGCTCTCCCTCCCCCTGCCTCCCTGAGAATTCTTTTATTCTTATTATTAGTAAGAACAACCATGATGTTAATTAGGAAAAGAGACCTTGCAGCTCCTGATTAATGGTATCAATGATAATATATCTGAGGTATATTAGTTTCTTAGGGCCACCATAACAAATTACCATAAAATTGGCAGCTTAAAACAACAAAAATGTATTCTTTCATAGTTCTGGAGCCCAGAAATGTGGATTTGAGGTGTGTGCAGGGCGCAGTCCCTCTCTAGCGGATCCTCCTTGCCTCCTGCAGCTCCTGCTGGCTGCTGGCAGTCCCTGCAGCTGCCGCCACCCAACCTCTGCCTCTTCCTTTAAGTGCCCTTCTCCTCTGTGTCTGTCTTCTCCTCTGTGTCTGTCTTCTCCTCTGTGTCTGTCTTCTCCTCTGTGTCTGTCTTCTCCTCTGTGTCTGACTTCTCTTCTGTGTCTGACTTCTCTTCTGTGTCTGTCTTCTCCTCTGTGTGTCTCTGATTTCTCTTAAAAAGACACTTGTCATTGGATTTTGGGCCCACCCAGATAATCCATGATGGTCTTTTCTCGAGATCCTTAACTTCATCGGCAAAGACCATTTTTCCAAATAAGGTCACATTCACAGGTCCCAGGGATTAGGACATGGACTTATCTTTTCAATGCAATCCACGACTGGAAGCATATTCCATGAACAATGGAATGAATACTTCTTTAAAAGAGTTATTAGACAGCAGTATGTTAACAAAGGTGAGTTCTCCCTTTTCCATCTCTCCCTCTCCTCTCTACATCCCTTAAGAGGAACAGTGCCTGGACTATTTGAGGTCTTTGGTAAGATCTCTAGGGGTGTCACTGTGTCCTAGGACACAGAGCTAGGGACTGTCACAGACTCACAGAGTAGTTGAGTTGGACAGAACTTAGAGGTAACTTGGGGCAACCCTAATCTCACATATGACTCCTCTCCGCAACATTCCTGGGCTGAGGGGCACCCACACTGCTCCAGTGTCTCCAAGTCCATCTTTATGTCCTTGGCTGGCTCTAGGTGCCACTTTCTATACCGCAGTGGTGCCTGGAACCACGCTCAGCCTCCTCATCTTTCTGTGCGTCAGTGCCTGTCCTTCCCGTTGTGTTGTTCATCTCTACCAAGAGGGCACTGATCTAAACCACTGTCCTTAGGATGTGTGCATTGAGTAATTCTTTTCATCAAGAATGCTGGCTCTTCCACTTAGGCCTAATAAATATCTTTCATCATGCAGAAAATGCATTTTTAGATGACTGGCTGAGTTTCAGAATCACAGAATTTTACGGCTGAAGAAAGCTCTACAATTATCTAGTCATTTTAGAAATAAGGAGACAAAAGTCCAAGAGAGAGATCAACAAATGACTGAAGGTCACTCTGATGCCGGGGGGAGAGCCAGGACTTGAACGCACATCCCCTGAAGCCCATCCGAGAGCTTGTTCACTACATCACATATGATTCAGAATGTGACCCAAAGCTTGCTCTGGTGTGAATTACGCTTGACATGCTGGCCCCCTTGGTGCCACCCCGTGAGACCATCAACCCAATGATCATATTCAACAATATTTCCTGAGTGTGTGCTATGGGCAGACAGGCTCTCCGCTCTCACGGAGCTTATACACTCAAGCGAGTAAATGATTAAACAGTACCTGAAAGGCTGCAAGGCTCTAATCAGCTGTCACATTTGGGAGTTGATTGGGACTGAGGTCAGCTTGTTCAGCTCCTGATCCTTCACTGTACCCTTAGAGGAAAGGTGACGTAACTGGAGCTAATGTCCCTACTTTAAAGGTTCCTAGAAGTGTCCAATGTCATCATTTGAGTCAAAAGCACCTATTGGTCTAGAAAATAATTCTCCTCACTTCCTTTCTAGTGCTCAATTCTAAGATAAACCAGAAACCCAAGATCGGTAATGACAACAACAACAACAACCCTGCTTTTATTAAAACTCATCATTGCCCATAAAATAAAGTAGATCTCTTGGGAAGAGTAAAGCCACCAACTAGCTACTTGTACATGAGAGAGGCATTTTCTGGTTGACACAGTGAGAAAAAAGCCCCAGATGGCGGATCTTTTTGGCATGGACTTCCCTGCTCCGGCTGTCTAACGTGTTCCTTCACTGCATTCATTCTTCCTGCATCAGAACCGCCTTGGCAGTTTGCTTATTTCCAAGGAAGAAAAAAAACAGGAAGGTTTGCATCTGCAAGATTCCTACCTTCCTCCTTGGATGCTACGGTGCCTATTCACAAGAGGTGGTGACTAAAATGACCTGGAGCCTTGGGTGAAAAATTTCAAATCTCTGTCCTGTGACAGGTTCAACACATTCCCTTCCTCGTGAGAAAGGAAAGGGGATTCGAGTTTTGGAGGGCGTTACCTGGGTGGGATCTGATGCCTGATGCAGATTCTGAATGTATTTGAAAACAGGTTTTGGCATGTGGGGATGCAGCACGTTGCATGGCTGCTGGCTTCAGAGTACATCCCGTGGGTTCGCAGCCCTGTCTTCCGTCACGAGGAATCCCTGCCAATCTAGGGTCTGCACACTGCTTCTGCCAGCCAATCTCTAATTTAGCATATGTACAAAGCCAATTTTTGGACACCGTGATGGAGCCTGGCACCTCTGCCGCCCTCCATATTTGCAAGGCTCACAGTGAAATAACAAGCAATGAGCAAGAAAGAAAAAAAGATGACATGAAAAGGCTTTCTAAATTCCCAGATAAATGGTGTATGTATTATATATGTGTATGTGTCTCCCTCCACCTTTTCCAACATAAGCTTACCCCATGCCTTTCCTTGTAGTTATTTCATTTAGGTTTTCAATCTGGGATGCACTTAGCAATAGCCAGCACTGACGAAGAGAAAACCCTGCTCCCCACTGAGAACATCTGATTTTTAAAATGTAGAAATGCTGCTCTTTACGAAATAGGACATTTCCCTTTTAATTAGTTTCAAAATACACCCAAATAATTTGCCACTAGGAAATGATACCATTTTAGAGTACTTAAAAATAATTCCCATGCATGCAATTTGATGAGAGGCCCAAGCTAGTGAAACCTTCAGTTCTGAGATAAATTGAGCTGTTTCTGTGGGAACAGCTGTCACTACCATGGGAAAATTCCCCTAACCCACAGGCTTTCATCACTGACTTCACTCAGAAAACCTGTGTTTAAGGTGTGTTTGTTGAAATATATGGGAACAATCGCTAATTGAGTCTCGAGTGCACCCGTCTGACTTAGCTGAAACTGTGGCTCTTCCTGCCTCCTTCCCTTCTATAGAGTTTTTGCCCATCATCTAGTTTTTGAACAGTTCTTCAAAAGAGAACAGGTAGCCACAAAAACTCTATGGTGTTATTTCATGTTGTCTTTGAAAATAAATACATATATTGTGTTTGTACACCCTGCAATCCGTGGGTCCTGCATCCCCAGAAGGGCACCCCTCAGGAGGGGCATTTCAACTCTTCCCTGTGCACAAATGAAACGAAAATCTCTGAATCAAAGGGAAGGGGAGACTATGCAATTTTCTAATGTATATTTCTTCCAACACATGGATTTGATTCATGGCAACGGCCAACTTTTTGACTATTCTGGTGAGATCCCTCCTCCTCTGCGCAAGTGAGCCTTGGCGGGTAGGCACGCTAGCATGGGATGAATGAACCCTCCCGAACCATACCCCATCCCCACATACGATGGCGCCTGTCGGGACAAAGCGAGAGTCTGAGCCTTGCATGTATAAGTATAAATATTTCAAGAGCTTGGCTGCTGGCAAGCTTTGCACGGCATGCAGAAGCCAAGCTTGATTGCCCTGCCCTGGTGTGGGGCTCCCCAGGTGGCAGGGGCTGAGAGCGGGCAGTGTGGTTGGTAGGGGGTGGATGTGAGTGCCTCCAGTCATTCTGAGTAGCCCCTGGGCTGATTAGTGACAAGGGCTGACAGGCTCCTAAGGGGAGGTCCTGTCCAGTTTCTTTCTGCAGCGGGGATGATGGGCCATGCATGGGGTCCTGAGGCAGAGACTGGGGACTTTTTTGTGTGACTGTGACTACATTCCTCATCAACAAGACCACGCTCATGGTCTCTTTGGAGGCCATTGACTCACTGGAGGATTACCATTAAGGGACGTCTGCTCAGTGGCGCCAGGTCCTTTCCCCACCCCTCAGGGGCCACCCAAGCCAGACAGAAGGGCAGGGCACTAGCTCTGGGAATTAGAGAGGGGAATCGATATGTGTATACGGAACACAGTCACGGACAATTGAAAAGGCTCACACGTAACCCCACTGGGAACTGCTTCCAACTGGAGTCTGTGGTAAATGACTCACGGAACCCAGACCCTGCCTCATCTGCCTAGGAATGGCCAAAGGTGAGCCTTGTAATGTTTGTGATTCAGACTTAAAGTGATTAAAATGTATATGAAGGGTTCCAGAAATGACCCTGGAGATAAAAATAATAACTTAAACAGGGAGGAGCATTTCTCTCCTGAGTGATCTTGGCACCTGGAATTATGAGATGACAACTTTTTCAAGTTTTAGTGTCTTTCAAGGAAAGACACCTTCATTGACACCTAAAGCTTACAACGTGAGTCCCACCGCCTCAGGCCCCGAGACAACTCCAACTCGGTGGTGTATGGAGATTCCTCGCCAAGGGGCATGTGTTCCAACGGGGTGACCATCTCAGGGAGTAAGGAGAGGCTGAACAGTGATGAGAACCAAGACAGATACGGGATTAGAATGCAGATGATTTGAACTCCCTACTTCTGATGAGGTAAAATGGATCAAGATTTTTAAAAGATAAAATATGTATCTTAGTTTTATCAAAGCTTAGTAGATTTCAAGATCAGAGTTGGACTATGATTTGGGATTCATTTGCCTGGTTTGTTGTTCCAGTAACGCAGTTGGTTTTCCTAGTGAAAAGAAAATGTTTCATACCCTGGACTGCTGAGAGTTGGACTGCAATAGAGTCAAAGAAAAAGGTAATCTCTGGATAGAGAGCAGCTGTATCAGTCAGGGCTGTCCAGAGAAACAGGATCCATAAGAGATACACAGATAGATAGATAGACTTATTTTAAGTAATTGGCTCATGAGACTGTGGATTGACAAGTCTGAAATCTGCAGGACAAGCTGGCAGGCTGAAAACTCAGGTAGGCATTGATGTCATGGTTCTGAGGCAGATTTTCCTTTCCAGGAAACCCCAGTTTTGCTTGTAGGACCTTCAACTAATCAGAGGAAGCCCACTCACCTTATGGAGGGCAATCACCTATACATAAATCAACTGACTGTAGTGTTGACCACACTCACAAAATACCTTCCTTTTAATCAAACATCTAGTGTTTGATTAAATAACCGGGTACTATAGCCTATCTAAGTTGACACTTGAAATTGACCATCACAGTAGCTTTCTTCCAAACTGTGAAGAAATTTAGATACAGGCCTTCAGGCCCTGAAGAGTCCGGCCTTCTCCCTTCTAGAAAGATCCCATAAGCCACTGCCTACCATGTGAGTTATGATATACTGGCAGATCTGTAGCCCTTTGTCCAGCGGGGTGAGGCTGCAGATTCTGCAACTTGTGCGGATGGTGGGCAGAGAGGGGACTGGGAAGCAAACTGAAACAGCGGGCAGGAAGACCCATCCATTTGATGATGTCTATTCGGGTTCTACCAGTGTCCATGAGGGACTTACTACAATCACGGCCAGTGCAGGAATGGCAATCTGTGCTGCCCACCTGCCCAGTTCCTGACACACGTTCTCCCTCACCACATTCTCAGATATTCACTAAGTGTGCCTGTGAGCACAATGGGCTCTCAGCGTGTGCAGAGCCTCAGGAAACAAGATTACCAGTGTGCTGTACTGAGCCAACAAGTCATGGTGTTCTCATCCCAGAGAAGCAGGCTCCCTTCCCCACTAATTACATTCTAAATCCCTCCCCTCATAATCTTTATATTAATAAATGCTTTAAACAGCAGATCATCCCTCATAAAAAAGGGGACTAAGCCAAAGGGGAAAAACTACCTGGAACAAAAGTGTGTCATTTTGATTCTTATCTCTAAGGTCAGCTAATAAGCAACATTTACAGGGCACCTTCTCATTCATTATAAAGGGCATTCACATGCACTTACTTGGTTTTTATCCTTGTAGCAACCCTAGGAGGTAGCTGATATTATTCCCATTTTACAGAAGACGGCACTGAGGCTCAGAGGGGTTAACAGACTGTCCTGATGTCACACAGCCATCAGAGGGCCAAGCAAGGATCTTCTGCCCCTAGTTCTACCTTGGGCTGCCCAGACTCCCCCAGGGCTTGTTGCTAAGTGAGCAGCTCAGCCTCTCAAACCTTACCTTATGGAATTACATAAACATGGCTAGAATCTGCCTGTCCAATAAACCATGAAGCGACTGTCTGCTTATGGACATCTTTGTTGAAGGTAGCATACCCACAGACAGCCAAGTACCATTTCTTCTCCATGTGTCTTTCTTGGGTGCAGAGAGCTCTATTGGAAATCAGTGGGAGGCCTCTGCCCAATAAAGAGTGGGGGGCAGGGGGTGAGAAGCAGGATGTGAACCTATTCCATAAAGTGAAAAACTGACATCCTAACAAATAATTAGGGAAAAATTCGAGGTTGTTTCCTCAGCTGATCATCACCGGCGGAGCCAACTTTGGATTAAACACTTCTGCTCAGTGGTTTTGACATTCTCAGTCAGGCATATCTTGATGAAATTAGAGATGCAGAAAATATTTTTTGATGGAGTGTGGGGACAAAACAGCTAGGAGGCAAGCCAATTCTGTGTGCAAACTTGTGCAGACTGAGATAAAGAGGAAAAGAAAAGGCAAGACAACAAGGGGCGTGTGCTCGTGTGAGTGTGCATGTGTGTACACGAAGGAAGATGAAAGCAAGTGACAGAAGAAGAAAGGCAGGCTGGGCTGATACTAATTAATTAGACTTTAAGATCCTGGCAGCAAGAGGTGTGTTTATAAACAATCTTCGCTAAAACATACCTTTCCAACTATTAACTGTTTTATTTGCCAGAAATAGTCTCTGCTCTAATTATTCTGTACTTGTTTCAATCCAAAAGTGGGGAGAGAAATACTAACAAGTGACCATAACCATTCTTATGCTATAATACATATCTCTGTACAGAAGTTAACATTTCCCATGCTCAACTAATGAAGTGAGGCCAATTCAAACCAATTCACAAAAGGATTAGCTGGGGGTGGGTGGGGGGCGCTATTAGTCAGAAGGCTTTCAAGCTAGTAGAAAAAATTAGACCAAAAAGAGAAGAAATAATAGAATTCCAACCATTCCGGAATCTCTTGGAAGTATGCTTATGCCAAGCCACCAGCAACCTGACGTTTTTCTACTGGGACTTATTTAAGTCTAGAAAAGTCTGATCTGTGAGGATGGAATAAATATTTCTTGCAGACCTGCCAAATCTTTTTTTACAAAAGCATTTCCCATATCTTTTCCAAGGAAGTCACTAGAGGATGTACTCCATTAAGATGAAGGAATAAACCAAGAAAGAAAAAGACATGAGATCCAATAGGCAAAAGACCCGACTCAGAAATCAGGCAAAAGGACTACCTGGATGACAGAATGGGAAACTACCAGAACGATTTACTGGGCAGTCGGCTCAGATGGAGCAGTGGATGACAATTTGTCGGGGAAAAATAGAACATATAGGTTACTTGATGTATTTAAAGACACTTTACGGCTCTGTTGGAGAGTCCAGAATTGAATTAGTGATAGATACACAGAAAAAAAGCAAATTGAATAGGTGAATGGATAAACAAACTGTGGAACATCCAGACAACGAAATATTATTCACCAATAAAAAGAAATGAGCTATCAAGCCACATTGGCTATGCCCTTCACATTTAAGGAGGAACCTTAAATGCATATTGCCAAATTTTAAAAGCTAGTCTGAAAATGCTACAGACTGTATGATTCCAATTATATGACATTTTAGAAAAGGCAAAACTATAGAGATCAGTGGTTGCCAGCGGCTCATAGAGGCCCGATGAATTGGTGGAGCACAGGGATGCTTTCAGGGTAATGAAAATATCCTGTGTGATCCTGTAATAATGGATACGTGGCATAATGCATTTGTTAAAACCTGTAAACTAGCCAGGTATAGTGGCTTTTTTGCACCTATAGTCTCAGCTACTTGGTAGGCTGAGACAGGAAGATCACTTGAGCCCAGGACTTCAAGACCAGCCTGGGTAATATAGTAAGACTCCATCTCTATTTTTTAAAGAAATTAAGAAAAGAAAAGAAACCCATCAACTGTATAACACAAAGAATCGTAATGTAAACTACAGTCTTGAGTAATGAAACATTTTTAAAGAAATAAATAAATTCAAGGCAATTATTAACTTCAGGAAAAACAGTAAAGTAAACATAAGTATACAAATCAAACATGGATCAGTTGTGAAAATATTTACAAGGTCACTTTAAGTAACATTGAATGTTGATATAATCCCAAAATATATTTATGTTGGAAGGATGAGGAAATGGGAGAAGGGTAAGAGAGCTCAATCCTCATCTTACATAGAAGGAAGTCAGTAGATAATATCTTACATTTAAAAGTCAAGAAATAACAGTCTGACCATACTATCTAGAAATATGGAAGTTAACAGTAAGGAAGTTAA
Organism: Pan troglodytes; assembly: GCF_028858775.2. Taxonomy (NCBI): domain Eukaryota; kingdom Metazoa; phylum Chordata; class Mammalia; order Primates; family Hominidae; genus Pan; species Pan troglodytes. The sequence goes on along the minus strand of NC_072412.2, from coordinate 105,430,636 downwards.
AACAGTTGAAAGTAGTTTCGTCTAGAAAGAAAGACTTGGGGAAGAGCAAAGAAGGCTAATTTTCATTATGAGCTTTATTGTAACAGAAAAGAGACCACTAACTCAGCTAGGTTTTCCCAATTCCTCAACACTTTGGGGCACAGTGTTTAGTCAGAGCTGTGATCACTCTCTGAGCACATGGATTGTATCTTTTCATCTCATTGAAAATGTGTACCATTTGTCCAAGTGGAAACTGGGCTGAAGCATGACTGTGACCACCACCAAAGAAATGGCTAGACTTGCTAAGGTCTGCTGGGATGATCCGTGATTGTGTTGTGCTTGATCTTGTTGAGCATGGCTCTTTTAAGTCACCATACCTGCCCCTGCCAATGCACCAAACACCAACTTAAAGGGACTTTCAGCTTTTGTGAGTCAGTCTCAGCCTTACTTCTGAACCATTTCTTTGACTTCTTTCATGACTCTGATCCTGTCCCAGTTTTAAGCCTCCCAGCCACCAGTCATGCTGTTTTGCTCTGCTATTTACATTCTTCCCTACCTACTTTGGACTTGATGGTATGCCTACTATATTAGTTATTTATTGCTGTGTAACAAACCACTCTGAAACATAGTGGCTTACAACCACAACCATTTTATTTCATTATGAAACTGTGGGTCAGAATGTATATTGGCCCATTGGCATGATTCTCCTGCTGGTCTCGCCAGGGGTCACTTATGTGGGTACAGTTATCTGGTGGCTTGACTAGGGCTGGATGATCTAAGATGGCCCTACTGACTTGTCTGAATGGTGGTGCAGACTGTCACTAAGGACCTGTGTTTCCAGTAGGAGAGTCTGGGATCCTAAATTAGGTGGCAGAGTTCCAGACGTGCAAGCCTGCATGTGTTCCACTGGCCAAGCCATGTGGCCTAGTCTAGAATCAGCGTGGGATGGGACTACAGGAGGGTGTGGAGATGGGAGGCATGAATCACTGGGGTCTACCACAGACATTTTCCTGGTTATACTCTGGGTTCCTGCTTGACATGTGGCTAGCAGCCCTCAAATGGGGACTGGACAGCTCTCTAGGAAATGGATGTGCTATGTTGTTCCCAAGTAGAATGCAAGCTCACTGGGAATTTCTTTTTCACTTCTTTATTGCCCATGCAAAGGAGAAAGCAAAGGTGATCAACTTTTTATGAAGAGAACTAAGTCCTCCTGAGTCTGGACTCAATACCATTGGGCTAGGCCAGACCTGTGAGAGCTGGGGAGAAGAGGAGAGCTTTGACCACATATATGTAGTATCTTGGTGTGCCTTGCAACAAGCATCAAAATTCCTTGGCTATGCCCTTCACAGACAGCAAAAAGCCTAATTTTCCATCAAAAGAAAAACAAAGAAAAGAAAATTAAATGTATATTTATCCAATAACAGGAGCAATTTTTGATAAATTGTGACACATCTGTTCATTGGTGTAGTCACAGAATAATGTGAATTAAACCAACTAAATGCCAGGCACTGTTAGGTGCTGGGCATCCAAAGATGAGTACATTAAGTTCTTGATCTTATGATGCTCAAAGCCAAGTCGAGGATACCGATAAATATAGACATCCCTCAGTACCAAAAATCTAACCCATTCCTGAAAATGGTCAGTTTGGATAGTGGGAGCCTGTATTCCATTATTAGGAATAGGACCAAGATTATTGTGTTCCCAGCCCATCCGCAAACCCCAATCAATTCCCTCAAATAATATTAGAAAGCTTAATTGCTTCCACCAAGCAGTTTCTACATCACATAAAGTATTTCTACATCATATAAAGCATTTAAAACACAAATCACCTAATTATTTAACATGGAACGGGCACTCATTGCATTTTGTACACTATAAGATACTGTACAGTAGTAGACACAATTTATGTTTTCCTTCTATGCCATATTAAACATGTATGGTAATGTACATAAACAATGAAATAACATGCTAAGGATCCTTCTTGGAAGACATTTTCACTTAATAACACAGGATGGACGCTCACGATAATGCACACATTTAAACAACACATGGTGCCATCCCGACCGGAGAACAGCTGAGCTCCTTCCGCTCCTCTAATCTGAGTTCACACGAAACCTAAATGTTTTTTTCCCAGCACACACATGCAAATTGTTGGAATTTTGATCCAGATGGTGAATTCTGGGTTAAATATTTCTGCAAATTGTTAGAGTGACTACTCCAACGGTGAGAATGTAGATGGTGCAATATTAATCTTGTCCTAAGATTGAGACTGTGAAGCAACATGACAATGATCCCTGCAGAGGGTTACAGGACCAAAGGAGAAAACAAAACTGTCTCAGACAAATACAGCTAGGTAGACGTTCTTTGGGTGGGGGTGGGGAGTCGGGGGGAGGTAGGCAAACAGAGTATATGGAAGCAGTCCATTGATTGTTGGGCTGTTACTATGGTAAGTTTCTGAGTGATTGTTTCACTCCTGTTTGTGCAATAAGGACAAAAATTTTTAAATATGAGCATGTACAAAAACAATGGATGCAAACGTAAGTGTGAGTGCACAGGAGTGCAGGACCCCCTCACTGCCCCCTAGACACTCCTCAGTGCCTGGGCGGACCGTGTGCAATGTTCACCTTAAAGCCCAGGTGCCTTGCCACCTGACAAAGCAAACTGCCCTTTGACCTCTGAGCTCATGCAGAAGTGTCAGCTCCCTCATAGTATGCTAAGAAACAGACACAGCAGCCTCCGCGAGACACAGCATAGATGGGACAACAGATGGAGAGGGCCTGACACTTGGGGAAAATCACCTGGGTGAGGTCTGCTTTAGGGAAGCTGGGATTCTCTGCAACCAGCAGCCACTGAGTGCAAATGTCCAACTTTATAGGTATAAATCCGTGATGGTTAATTTTATGTGTCAACTTGGCTGGGCTAAGGAATGCCCAGATCACTGGTAAAACATTCCTAGGTATACCTGTGAGGGTGTTTTTGGGAGACATTAGCATTCGAATCAATAGACTAAGTAAAAAAGATCTGCCCTCACCAAGGTGGGCAGGCATCATCCAATCTGTTGAGGGCTTAAATAGAATAAAAAGGTGAGTAGAATGCAAAGGACAAATTCTCGCTCTTCCTGAGTTGGGGCATCTATCTTTTCCTGACTTCAGAGCTCCTGGCTGCGGGGCCTTCAGATCTGGAGACTTACATATGTGGCCTCCCTGGTTCTCAGGCTTTTGGATTCAGATGAATCACACCACCTGCTTTTCTAGGTCTTCCGTTTGCAGACAGCAGATCGCAGAACTTTCCAGCCTCCCTAACCACGTTAGCCAATTCCCATAATAAATCCCCTCTTATATATCTATATATATCCTATTGGTTCTGTTTCCCCAGACAACCCTGACAAATATTTTATATATATATATATATATATATAAATTTTTTCCCAGTGATAATACAAGTACTTTGCTCTGTACAGTAGGTGACTGAGGGTCTATTAATTTTTTTTTTTGAGACAGGGTTTCACTGTCACCCAGACTGGAGTGCAGTGGCATAATCATAGTTAACTGTAGCCTCAAATTCCTGGGCTCCAGTGATCCTCCTGCCTCAGCCTCCCCAGAAGCTGGAACTACAGGCATGTGCTACCATACCTGGCTAATTTTTTAAAAAATTTTCTTTTGTAGATATTATGTTGACCAGGCTGGTTTCAAACTCCTGGCCTCAAGCGATTCTCCCGCCTCAGCCTCCCAAAGTGCTGGAATTACAGGTGTGAGCCACCACGCCTGGCCTATTAAATTTGTGTAATTTAAATTATACCTTGGAAACATAAGGCACTCAATATATAAAAGTCCCCTTGTACAGAATGTTTTTGTCTTGATAAGCTGGATTTTCTCAAAGCAGGATATAACAGCAACATCTCACACTTGTTTTAGACAATTACAGTGCATCAGCTTGATGGAATATTAAGCAGTCATTAACATTTATAATTATGAAGACTGTGGAGATGTGGAAAAATGCTTCTGGTGTGCTAAGTGAAAAAGAGCTAATGTAAAATTATATTTAAACTGTTACTGCAACTAAGTACAAACGCCCAGGGAAGGGCTGGAAAAGAACATGGAATAAGGAAAGCTTTTTTACACACACCACATTTCAATCTCAAGTGGATTAAGTGAAGCTTTGTAAAAAGCAAATCCTACATCACAGCTATAGAAACAGAAGAGGTTAAAATGACTTCGCAACACATTTCAGCTCCAGCAGTATGAGTTGTTGTAACAGAGAAACCCCACAATTAAAGAGGATTAGCATAATAGTAGTGCCTTTCCTGTTCATGTCGAATCTGATCAGTGGCAGTGTGGCAGTGTGTGTCCGTGTGTGTGTGTGTGTGTGTGTGTGTGTTTTCTGCTCCATGTGATCTTCAGGGGTCCTGGCTGCCAGTGGCTTTATCATCTTTAACCCGTAACTCCCACAGTCTTTCTCTATTAACAATCAACCCAAGGACGGAGAAAGAAAACAGAGAGTGAAAAGTTTTGTGGGCAGGAGCTGGAAATAGTAAACATCCTTTCTACCCACATGCTATCAGCCGAAGTGTAATCCTAAGGTGACAGATAACTGCAGAGGAGGGGTGGAAGTAGATCTGTGTGCCAGGAGGAAGAGGAAATGGGTTCTGGTAACCAGCTGACTGATCTCTGCCACATAAGTTCTCATATCTGATCAGAAATAGGGCAAGAATTGGAATCCAGGTCTTTCCTTCTTTTTTTTCTCCCTTCCTCCTTCCCTCACTTCTTCCGTCACTTCTTCCCTCCCTCCCTCCCTCCCTTCCTTCCTTCCTTCTCTTCCTTCCTTCCTTTTGAGACAAGTTCTCACTCTGTCACCCAGGCTGAGTGCAGTGGTGTGATCACAGCTTACTGCAGCCTTGACCTCCCAGGCTCAAGCGATCCTCCTGCCTCAGACTCCCATGTAGCTAAGACTACAGGTGTGTGCCACCACGCCCGACTAATTGTAAAATTTTTTTGTAGATATGGGGTTTCACCATGTTGCTGAGACTGGTCTTAAACTCCTGGGTTCAAGCAATTCTCCTGCCTTGGCCTCCTGAAGTGCTAGGATTATAGGCATGAGCCACCATGTCCTGCCCAGTGGTTTTTCTTTACCTTAGCTCAGTGCTTTTCTTTTTTTTTTTTTTTTTTTTTTGAGACAGAGTCTCGCTCTGTTGCCCAGGCTGGAGTGCAGTGGCGCCATCTCTGCTCACTGCAAGCTCTGCCTCCCGGGTTCACGCCATTCTCCTGCCTCAGCCTCCTGAGTAGCTGGGACTACAGGCACCCGCCACCACGCCCGGCTAATTTTTTGTATTTTTAGTAGAGACGCGGTTTCGTGTTAGCCAGGATGGTCTCAATCTCCTGACCTCGTGATCCGCCCGCCTCGGCCTCCCAAAGTGCTGGGATTACAGGCGTGAGCCACTGCACCCGGCCAGTGCTTAAGTTTTCACATCTTCTCTCTCTTAATCACTTTCCCTCTCCTCCACTCTCCTCCCCTCTCCTTTCGTCTCCTCTCCTCTCGTCTCCTCTCCTCTCCTTTCTCTCTCTCTCATACACACATTAAAGCTAAAGATATATATGTTGAAATCTAAACAGGAGAGTTGTTCTACATCTAAGGACACCCAATTACAATCTAGGCTTCTTTTGAGGAAACACACTACGATCTCAATGAAAATCATTCCTGGGGAAAGAAAGTTAGCAGGGATAAAACCTGGTGATGGAACAAGAGAATCTGGCTAAGAGCTGAATCGGCTGAGAAAGAAGGAGTGAAAGCCTACATAATTACATGAACTTCACTCACATTTCCGGGGTCATTCGCATCTTTGTCAGGCATTATCCCACGGTTGATGGGTAGCAGGAAGTAAAACCCTATCCGCAGCGCACGTTCAGGCTCCCCACCACTTCCATGAAGCCCCAGCCTGAAGGCACTAGAAAACAGCTGGCATATTTATCTTCTTGGGAGCCTTAGTCCATGTGGGCTTCTATAACAAAATACCATAGACTGGGTGGCTTATAAACAATAAAAATTTCTTTCTCACAGTTCTGGAGGCTGGGAAGTCCAAGATCAAGGCACTGGCAAATTCGGTGTTTGGTGAGGACTTGCTTCCTGGTTCATAGATGGAACTTTCTCACTGTGTCCACCCAGGGCCCAAGGGGTAAGGGAGCTCTGAGGAGCCTCTTTCATATGGGCGCTAGTCCAGTTCATGTGGGCTCCATCTCATGACCTAATCACTCCTCAAAGGCCCCACTTCCAAATACCATCACATTGAGGTTTCAACACATGAATTTGAGGGTGACACATACATTCAGGTCATAGCAGGGCCCATTTTACGAGGCTACTGCCTCACTCTTCGGGTTCTAAGACACTTGCTTGTTTTCAGAGCAATTTCACTGTGCTCCTGACCAGCAAAAGTAAGGGCAAGTCATTGAGAGCCAGTTTCAAGCAAAAACATCCTAAATAGCACATCAAAATATCATTTGGGGGTAAGCTTCAGCATCTTGGAAAACAGATATCTGTCCCAAGGTTGGCATTTTGATGTTAAATCTTCTCATTTGTTAAACAAATGAGTTCAAATCAGAACAAATGACCAAATCTTACTGGTCTCTGGTGACTGTTGTTTATGCCAAATATAGAAGTTATAGCCAGAGCTTAGACTGGACAATGTGAAAAAGAAAATTGCTATTTCATATTTCTCTGTCCTCTGCCAAATCTAACCAGTGCAATGCCTTGAGCATTTGGGCACTTGGTAAATACTAAGTTAGTCATTGCGAATATAATTACTATGTTAAGTTGTTTGACTGGAATTCAGAAACAATTGAAGTATGGATAACTGTACCTATACAAAATGCAGCCAGGCTGCTCTGCTGATAGATCTTTAACAAAAAATTTTAAAATTTTTAATTAAATTTTAGTTAATTATTATTATTTTTGAGACAGGCTCTCACTCCCCGTCACCCAGGCTGGAGTGCAGCAGCGCGATCTTGGCTCACTGCAACCTCTGCCTCTTGGGTTCAAGTGACTCTCCTGCTTCAGCCTCCAGAGTAGCTGAGATTACAGGTGCACACAATCATGCATGGCTAAGTTTTGTATTTTTAGTAGAGACAAGGTTTCACCATGTTTGTCTTGAACTCCTGGCCTCAAATTATCCGCCTGCCTCGGCCTCCCAAAGTATTGGGATTACAGGCCTGAGCCACCGTGCCCGGCCAATTTTTTTTTATTTTTAGAGACAAGGTCTTGCTCTGTCACTCAAGCTGGAATGCGGTGGCGCCATCATCGCTCACTGTGGTCTTGAACTCCTCAGCTCAAGGAATCCTCTGTCCTCAGCCCTGCAAGTAGCTGGACTGCAGGTGCATGCCACCATACCCAGCTATTTATTTTTTCTTTTGCTACACCTGGCTAATTTTTTTCTTTTGGTAGAGACGGAGTCTCGCTATTTTGCCCAGGCTTGCTCTGATAGATCTCTGAGCTTTTCATAGGTCCATCCATCCCCTCATCTACACCATCCCCATGCACCATCCCCACACGCCATTCACACACACGTACACATGAGTTGTATCTTGCAGCACGCAAGGTTTTAGCTCCTTTCCCGGATTTGATTTTTAATCTGCTGTTCTTGGGAATGCAGCTCCCCAGAATTGTTCCACGGAGGGATCCTTTGTCCTGATTAACAGTGGGTTCTGAAGTGCCTCCCCTAGAGGCAGAGTGAGACCATGTGGGGTGTGTTACCTCTGGGACCACTCAAGAAACCTGTGCTTTAAGAGGCCCACCCTGGCTTGCTCTTTGAGATGGGGTCTCAATCTGTTGCCCAAGCTAAGTGTAGTGGTGTGATCATGGCTCACCGCAGTCTTGACCTCCTGGGCTCCATTCTCCTGCCTCAGCTTCCTGAGCAGCTGGGACCCACAGGCATGCACCATTATGCTGGGCTAATTTTTGATTTTTTGTAGAGATGAGGTCTCACTATGTTGCCCAGGCCAGTCTCAAACTTTTGGACTCAAGCAATCCTCCTGCCTCAGCCTCCCAAAGTGCTGGGATTATAGGCTTTAGCCACCACGCCCAGACTCCTTTTTTTTTTTTTTTTTTTTTGAGACAGGGTCTTGTTCTGTTGCCCAGTCTGGAATACAGTGGTGTGCTCACAGTTTACTGCAGCCTTGACCTCCTAGGTTCAAGCAGTCCTCCTGTCTCAGCCTCCCAAGTGGCTGGGGCCACAGGTGAATGCTACTATGCCTGGCTAGTTTTTTAATTTTTTTGCAGAGAAGGGATCTCTCTCACCATGTTGCCCAGGCCGGTCTCAAACTCCTGGGCTCAAGCGATCCTCTTGCCTTGGCCTCCCAAAGTGCAGGAATTACAATCATAAGCCACTGTGTCTGGTCTTCTCCCTATTTTTTGTTTCCATGTTCAAAGGGGCAAACAATGCTTTTGGGAAAACTCTAGGAGGTTAAGTTCCCATGCCCTGAATTCAGTCTCTGTTTCTGACTACATGATCTTGGGTGAGCTCCTTGATTTTTCAGTGGGTTTACCAGCCCTTGAACCTGGGCTTGTTGTAAACTATAATATCTATATCATTAGGAGACGGGAATGGCAATTTAAAAGCAGGTATCGGAATTCTTTAGGGAGAGAATTGTCTTTTTGAAAATGTCATTGTAATAATCATCTTCAATATAGTTTGTATAGAAAAACTTAGGGTGGAAAGAATGATCTTCTGTTCAGTTAAAACAAGAAAACAAACAAAACCTTGTTGGGCCACTTGTGAGTGGAAAGAGAGCCCTCAGAGTAAGGCTGGAATGGATTAGTGAAAGAAACCAAATTTCTGTGCAAAATGAAGTAGGAAGAATGAAGAGGCTTTGGCAGTTGGAGAAGGAAAGGGAGAGGGAGTTCAGAGTCCAGAAAGGTGGCAGGACTTTGGTCCACGGGGATGGCCTATGGACTTTTCCATTTTAAGTAGCTTATTGTGCTATGATGTGATTCTCAGAGGCAGAAGGACTTGGGGACGGCAACGTATCCAACATCTAGTTTACAGGGAAGGTATATGGAGCACTTATATATAAGTATATATATACAGTACTACTGCCAGGCATTACGTTAAGCATTTTACATGCATATTCTGATTTAATCCTCATATCCACTCTGTGTGACAAGCCTGTCGCTATCCCCATTTTACAGATGAAGACACCGAAGCTTGCTGAAGTCAGTTAGTTAGTGGTAAGTTAGTAAGTGGTAAGTGGTTAGTCAGTAAGTTAGTGGCAGAGGCAGAGCCCAAATCTGAGTTTGACTGACTCCAAAGTCTATCCTGTTAGTCACTAGAGCACACTGTCCCCATGAACCCTGAAGATTGCAGTACCAAGCTACTGAGCAGAAATTATTTGTGGTTTACTAATTAAGGGCAATAAAAGCACCCCAGAAATGCAAAGTACTAAATAAATACTAGTATTACTGTTCTTGCACTCGACCCCTGACATGTGAAGACGGCACTGTCATCTAAAACAGAAACGTGAAAGCCAGAAAGGGCTTATTAATGTCAGATGCAAATGATATGTTTAGATACTCATGTTTGCATTCCACTGGATATTTCTATTCCAAGGGCCATGTTCTCAGGCATGGGACCCCCATTAAGGTCAGGATCATTTGCAAATCTAGAAAAAAATATGGCAGTCTCATTTCATTTTTTTTTCCTGAGACAAAAATAAAAATGGTTCACCATTTTGGTGCAGAATTTTAAAGCAAAAATCATGGTGTTTCTAACTACTCCAGATTAAAGAAGAAGAAATTATAGCCTTTCATTCTCCTAGCAGGATGTAACTAAGGTTTACATGAGTGAACAGATGCATGCAAAAATCAGCCACGCGCATAGAAAACATTCATTTTCACAATCTGGTAAATCTGCTAGGTATGCAGGAAATGGAGCCAAATCAATTTCAGCAGTATGTGGTATCACAGCTTTGGCATGACAGGGCCCCCCCTTGGCCCCACTTGTCTCCAGGGCTGCTACCATCCAGAGGCTGGGTATTGATCACTCAGCACCCAAGGATCTGAGTAGTTCCATAACTGGTGACATGAGTCACCCCAGTTAACTGGCTGGTGTTACTTCCATCTCCAGTCAGGGTCCAGCACGTGATTACGCTTTTCCTTTTCCCACTTCATGCGGAAAAGAGACCTTTTCTGAGCTTCTTGCTACCTGGTCCTCTATCCCTCCTATAGGGAGGTCTTCGAACACAGAAATCTGAAAACCGGAAGTGTGTGTAGAAATCATCTTGTCCCATTCTTTCATTTTATGGATGGGGTCCAGGGAGGAGAAAAGTCTTGCCCAAGGCCACATGTGCATTTAATACTGGCCCAGCCACCTTCTGATTCCCAAACCCATGTTTTCCTCACTGCAGGCTGTCTCCATTGGAAACTGTACTCAGACTACATAAAAGGGAATGATATAATTCTGTAACCCCAAACATCTATATGTCTATAAAATATTTATAGTGCAAAGGGTTCTACTGAGTCTTCTCTGGGATTTCTTGTTTTTCTACTGGACTGTGAGTCCTCAAACCCATAACAATAGGAGTGTGCAATCCCTTGTTAGAAAACTCTAGACAAATGTGTTTTGGACTTAAGAAGTTTTTGGACTTTAAAATGGTAAGATGGCACCTAGACAGTCTATTTAATATCTCCCCTCCCCAAAACCTGGAGCAAAATGTAGGAACAGTCACACTATGAGGAAGAAGTCTCAAACAGTCTCACAGCAGTTTAGGTCAGGCTTTGCTGCCCAATGTGTCGGCTGCAAACTTAATAAAACTTTTGGTTTTCAGCTTTTCGGATTTTGGAACAGTGGATACAGGATTGTGGATTCATGCTACTTTCTTCATATGGGAGGCATTAAATAAATATCAGGGACTAGTTGGCTGGTATTGCTTTATCAATAAGAAGGGTGGTTTTTCCTGAAACTTGTCAAGACTTGTATTTCTCTGTAGATTTCAGTTATTCCAGTTGCCTCTCAGTTGGTTATATTCCAGATAACAAAATGGAATAGCCCCCAGGGAACTGGGTTCAGAAGCTGAGTGCCCTGTTTGTTTCGTGGATTTTTCATAAAACAAATCCAGCCAGGATCACCAGAGGGGCGGGCTGCTTTAGGAGGCAGCTGGAGGTCGTGTGGGGACTGGCAGTGGCACCTGTCCTCCTGGGCGTCAGTAAAAGCAGTGCAGAGAGCTCCTGCCACCAGGTCCCCAATGGGCAACTGATCCCGCCTGCCATTTCTGGGCTTTCTCTGGCTCCAACCGCTTCTCAGCTCCCTCCTTCTCATCAGATGGGCAGGTTTCCAGAGCTGTCAGATTTTCTTCTGCCCAAGTTAACAGGGACATTGATTTTGGAGGAAGGGAGGCCCTTCCTCCCACCCCCATCCTTCCCTGGCTCCTGGCTGAGCCACGCCAGCTCTGTGGCATTGTCCGGTTTTATTATTACTGCCTGGCTGAGGCCTCCCTTCCCAGGTGGCCCCTGTGGCTTCCAGCCCCTCTCCACTTGGCATGTTGACATGCATTTTTGGTCTCCTAGGGAGAGCCTGCTTACCTGGATAATGGGCACTTGACCCCCTGGTTTCCAAAGTGGGCTTCTGTACCACAGCGGGACTTGCATCTGTTTTTATTGTTTTCTGGACTGTCACCAGGAGGGAGTCCTATAAACGTGACCTTGCTTGGCTGGCTTTGGGATTGATGGAAATCAGGTCACTTTGGGGGTTCTAATGGGCCTGGAGGTATGGGTTTTAGAGTGGCACCATAGGGTCCACTGTGTGTGTGGAAGAGGTCTTTGCTCCTTCAGAACCGGAACGTGGCTCTCCTAAAATTTTTTATCTGCCATGGGATTGTAGGCTCCTGTTTCTTTGTAAACTTTCTTAGGAAGGAGAAGAGAATGGAATTTTGCTTAGAAAACTGGAATGGTCTTCTAAGAAAAAGAACCCAACTTCTGCCTTTTGGAGCTGACAGGAGGGCTACGTTTGGAGGGGAAGGAGGGAAGGAAGGAAAGGGAATTCAGTCTCTGATGTCCTCTGTCTTCCTCATCACCTTCCACTCTTCTCATTGACCATGGTGATGGCCTCCCCGTCCACACCTGCCCAGCTCAAATCCATTCTGCTGCATTCAGAATGCTATTTTGCAAGACACATATCTCTGCTGCTCGAAACCCTTAGTAGCCTTCCATTACCCTTAGAATACATCTAAAATCCTCACTGCAGTCCAAGTCCAGGATCACCAGGCCCCTGCCTTCCTCTTCCTCTCTAGGCTCATCCTGCATGACCCTGGGCTCTGGCTGCTCCAGCCAAGCTTCGCTTCTCACAGTTTCTTGGCAGTGCCCAGCTTCTTGTCGCCCCTGGGCTTTGGCATGTGCCTCCCCCTCCACCCACAGCCTCTCTCTCTGCTCCACTCCCCACTGTACCCCACACTTTGTCTAGTTACTTCCTCTCCATCCTTCAGCTCCTAGTTCAAATGGCATTTCCACAGGGATTCCCTCTCTCCACCCTGGAGTCCTGTTTTACACTCTCTTGTATTTTGTCTTCCCATCACATATGACAGTTCACAACCAAACATTGATGTGAGTGGCCACTGGAATGATGTATGTCTGTCTCACCAGCCATAAGCCCGGAGAGGAGAGGAGCTACACTTACTTTCCCCACCTCTGTCACCTCTAGTGATAGTCTTGTGTTGCCACAAAGTGGTTTCTCAATCATTATTTGATGAGTTACCGAGTTAATCATTTATCTAGCTAGTATGACTTCACCAACAATGTTACTCCCATGTGAAAATAAAAAAATCCGCCTATGCTATTCTAATGTAGAATGGACATTTCCACTTGCCAGCAAAACTTGGGCATAGGTTATTCTTGAGCGTTTTGAGCTAGTCGGGATGGATGAGCTGATGTCCCCATTCCCTGGGGACAAGTCTGCTTGGTGGCTTCATCCAGCTTCATGTTTCTCTCCTGAAGTTCTTTCAGGCTCTCTCACTGGCAGACTGGCATGTCTTCCCGAGTTGGCCAAGAGGAACATGTCACATTGGCAATAATGTCAGCAGACTCTGAGGCCACTAAGGAGAGCAGCAAGCGAAGGCCGGGAGGGAGCCTTGGAAGGCAGCTCATTACCAGAGGCGCCAGCCGTCACACCCTCAATGGAAGGGCATAATTGCTGAAAACAGCTAATCGCTAACAGCGTGACAGCCAAGGGGCCTGCAGCCATCCCTTTCTTCGCTTCAGGATCCATTCCCCCATGAGGGGAAAGGTGCCAAAAGAGGAAGCCAGGCAGGAAGACACAGCTCTGTCTCACAGAAGGGGAATGCCTTCCCCCAACTTTCACAAGACACTTTGGGAACCCTCTCTTCATTTATTACCAAGCTTGAAATCTTGATGCTGCCATCCAAATGAAGTGCCTCTGGACTTCAGACATAGAACCTTGAGCCCACCATCGGAGAGGATGGTCTTCCACATGACACTGGTCGTGCACAGAAGGGAGGCTCCCAGAAGTAACATTTTGTGTTCAGGAGAGTTATGCAGGCAAACAAGGACTGAACACCCCTTGTGTAGATACTCTTGAATACAGTTCCTACAGGACGATTAAAATAAATAATACTCCCCATAATTTATTTGTTAAATTATATTTATTATAAATATAGTAATTCATTAAAATAAGTGGATGGCTTCATTTAGCAAATGTCCAAATAGATATCAAAATGGAAATTGTCGTAGGAACCTGGGAGGTGTGTGTCTAAAAAATGAACAAGCATATAGTACCAGGGTAAATTCAAGAATTTCTTTTCCCCCACCCTACCTCCCCCAGCCATCTGACAAGTGTCTTGTGTGTGTGTCCAGCTGTGCTAGATGCTCAGGACATGAACTTGCTTGTGGCCTTAAGGAGCTTACATACTCATGGGAGAAACCCACAAATAAGTCACCAACTGTACTGTAGAATAGGAAAGACCAGGATCAGAGCTGTCAATGTGAAATTTGATGTATGAAGGCAGCTTTTCAACATGGAAAAGATCATGTGGGTTACTTTGGTTTTTAAGTTAATATTAAATTCATTAAAATTACCAATTCAAAAATTCACCTTCCTTAGGCCTTTGTCCTCCACCTCCAATGTTATCATTCTATTTATAAATAAAATTGATTACTTCAGGTTGAATATATCTAAACAAGTTGAAACCTCAATTGGCACCATTTACGACTTTATTAAATTCCCTTAAACTTTCAAAACTATATTCATGAATTTAATACAGTCATTTTCTTGTCCTTCAAAAGCTCAATCTAACAAGAAAAACCTCAAATATTTCAACACTGATTTTAAGGCTATAATTTTTTTTTAAGTCTATAAATTATAGTATTATCTCCGGTGACTAAAGTTGCTTATGGGCCAGATATCTTCTCCAGCACAAAGGGCTCAGGTGACCGTTCCTCTACAAGAGGATCCTAGGCCAGACACAGTAGGTCACACCTAAAACCTCAGCACTTTGGGAGGCCGAGGCAGGCTGATCGCCTGAGCCCAGGAGTTTGAGACCAGTCTGGGCAACACAGCAGTACTCCATCTCTACAAAAATGCAAAAAATGAGCCTGGAGTGGGGGTGTGGGCCTGTGGTCCCAGCTACTCAGGAGGCTGAGGCAGGAGAATTGCTTGAGCCCAGGTGGTCCACGCTGCAGTGAGCTGTGATTGCGCCACTGCACTCAAGCCTGGGTGACAGAGTGAGACCCCATTTCAAAAACAAACAAACAAACAACAACAAAAACAAAAACAAAAACAAAGGGGATCCTGAACCTTCCCAAGGTTGCCATGACCACAGGGAACTTCAAGTTCATATGCTTTGAACAGAGTTGGTTTTCTTGGGTCTAAACTACAATCTATCCTAATTCTTTCCTCCACTTTGAGGAGGAACCTTCTCCCACAAGTTGCTGCTAATTTTTAAAAAATTCTTTTAACTCTTCTCACATTCTTCATATTCTAGATTAGGCCCAAGTTATTTTTCTTTTTCCTTTTTAAAAAATATTTTATTATGGTGAAACATACCTAACATAAAATTTACTGTTTTAAACCCTTTAGAGTGTACACTGGCAGTAAGTACATTTATCTTATTGTGCAACCATCACCACCGTCCATCACCAGAACATTTTTCCTCTTCCTAAACTCCCCGTTCCTCCTTCCCCCCCGGCCCCTGGAAACTGTCATTCTCCTTTCTCTATGAATCTGATGATTCTAGTACATCATGTAAGTGGAATTATACAGGATTTGTCCTTTTGTGACTGGCTTATTTCACTCGGCGTAATATTCTCAAGGTTCATCCATGTTGTAGCATGTATCAGAAGATCTTTCCTTTTTAAAAACAAAGACACCGCATTTTGTTTGCCCGTTCATCTGTGAGCGGGCACCTAGGTTGCTTCGACCTTTTGGCTACAGTGAATAATGCTGCCAGGAACATGGGTGTGCTGGCTCTCAATCCTTATGGATAACTGAATACCAGCCAGTGGATTCTGCATCAAATCAGACCTTCATGGCTTAGTCATGCACATGCGGGGAGACACATCTCAGTAAGAAAGCATAAAGAACGCACCTATCAACTACTAAGTTCTGAATAGATGTGGACTGGACTTTCTGCCCCTTCTTGCTCTATCTGAGGAGAAATCAATGGGTTGTGGTTTGCAGCTGCAGCAGGAGCCACAGGAATTAGCAGTGAAGGTTGAACTGGCTGGAGACAGGAGGCTACCTTCCTCCTTGAATACCATTGCGAATGGGGTAGCCCTACCTCAACAATCTTGTGTGAACACCAGCTCTAACTGGAAGCACTAGGGTAGCTCTAATAGGGTCTCTGTACATCCTTCCACCCCTGCAAGTCCACTGTTGATCATCCGTCCACATAACACAAGAATGTAGACACAGCCATCTGGAGTTAAAATGCTGTTTAGTCTGACCAGATCACACCCATGTGTGAACCAGATGGCAGGCCTTGCCCTGCACAAACTCCACTGCCCTTACTTCTGACTCCCAGCAGCTCAACTACCCAAGGGTAAGAGGTAATACAACAGAAGATTTAGAATATGATAAGAGGAGGAAAAATCAGACAGATGAATGGCTCTACATAATAATAGTGAAGATATCTAATCTTTACGGAGCATATTCCATGTGCCAGGCATTGTGCTGAAGTGGTTCAGATACATTACCTCATTTGACCTCTGAAATAATCTAATGAAGTAGGTACTATGGTTGTTTCTGATTTTAAAGATCAGAAATCTGAGGCTTAACAAAATGAAATATTAACTTGCCCAAGATTAAGGAAGTAACAAAGGTAAGAACTGAATCTACCTTTGCTTCTGGTGTTTGGTCTTAATTACAATGCAATACTTCTAGGGTCATCCAACAGATAACTGGGTAAAAGGTGTAATGAGACAAAATACATATGAAACACAGTTACTAAGCATATGGAAACCATGCAATTAATTTAAAAAACTAATTAAGGCAACAATAAAGTATAATTATATATATACTAAGTAATAAAACAAAGTTAAAAGTAATACTTAATGTGGAGACACTGGTATACTCCAGTATTGCTGTTGAAAATGTATTATCAATCTTCAAAAAATCACTTTTGAAACATCCCTTTTATAAAACACTTCAGCAGTGTATAACAAAATTCACAAAAATGTTTCTACCCATTGATTTGGTAATTCCAGTCCTAGAAATGCATTCTAAAGAAATAAGTATAAGAGGAAAAAAGTTATGTACATGAAACTCTTTATTGCTAAAATTATAAAATCTTGTTATAAAACAATTATAAAATTATAGTGAAAAACTGAAGACAAGCTAAATATTCAATGGTAGGGGAATAGTTAACTGAATTGAAGTGAAATCATTAGATGCATACTATACACCTGTTAAAATAATAAATACAAAGATCTCTGTAGCAATTTAAAAAGCAGAAAATGAAATTACAACAACGCAACCATGTAAAAATTATGGCTGCAAAGGGAGCAAAGGAAAACAGGGCAGTATTGAGGTGAATTTTGTGTGAGCTTGGTGGATTCAGAATTATTTCTTCCCTCTTAAAGATATTCTTCATTGCTTTTAAAAGCAATAAAAATTAAAAATGTTAAGTACCTGACAAGACTTGTCCATAAAAATAAGGGCACCTGCTGAGTTGTTTTGATGATTAAATAAGTTAATGGATGCAAAAGCACCTCGAAATAATCCCTGCAGGCACTCAGTAGCTCTCCCTCTGAGTCCCCTCCCCCACCCCCTCCTTCCTCCCAGCTTTAGTATCCTGAGGGCGTGGGAGCAACCGGGCACATTGGGATGGTAGAAGTTTCTTGTCAGTACCGCTCCCTTTCTCACCGAGAGTGTTGACTTCACTTCTTGTTTTTATCCATGACTTCCGGGGCTCAGTAGGCTCTGGACACTCATGCTTTCTGACTCTCTTCAAATTAACTTGTTTTCTTCTCCTTGGTTAATATATAGGTTTTTAAAGTATATGCTATTAACAGTATGGCAATTCCTCAAAAAATTAAACAAAGAACTACCGGATGATCCAGGAATCCCACTTCTGGGGATATACCCAAAAGAATTAAAGCAGGGACTCGAACAGACACGTGTACACCCATGTTCATGGCA
Organism: Pan troglodytes; assembly: GCF_028858775.2. Classification (NCBI taxonomy): domain Eukaryota; kingdom Metazoa; phylum Chordata; class Mammalia; order Primates; family Hominidae; genus Pan; species Pan troglodytes. Next base: position 105,413,031 of record NC_072412.2, on the reverse strand, counting down.
ACAGTATTTACAACAGCCGAAAGTGGAAAGAGCCCAAGTGTCTATTGACAGATAAGTGGATAAGCAAATGTGGTACATACATGCCATGGAATACTATCCAGCCTCAAAAAGGAAGGACATTTTGATACACACTATAACACAAATGAATCTTGAAGACAATAGGCGGAGTGAAATAAGCCAGTCACAAAAGGACAAATACTGCATGATTCCACTTCTATGAGGTATCTAGAGTAGACAAATTCATATAGACAGAAAGCAGAATGGGGGTTGCCAGGGACGGGAGGGGGAAATGGGGAGTTATTGTTGAATGGTAAAGTCTCTGCTGGGGAAGATGAAAAGTTCTGGAGATGCTGGTGGTGATGATTATACAACAATGTGAATATTCTTAATGCCAATGAACTATACAGTTAAAAATGGTTTAAATGGTAAAATGTATGTTCTGCATATTTTATCACTTTTTAAAAAAGCATATGGCATTAATATGGTATCCCTCACAGGTGATATATTAACAACTTACCAGTTACTATATTGACATTTATCAAGTATTTTCTGGAGGCGATGCCTTAGTTGAAAGATGAGGGAAAAGGGAACATTTCAGGTATAAAGGCAGGCGAGACAGAAAGACTACAGGGCAGGGAGCCTTTCGCTTCCCTAAAAACTGCACTGCAGCTGCACAAATCCCATTACTCTGTCTTCATGTATAGGATCTCTCTGATCATCAAGGGAGCATGGAAAAAAAAACAGTTAGAGGTGAAAGGTCAGTTTGGGTGGTGCTTATAGTGGCCAACAAGAGAGGAAGTCAGAAAAAAGATGGAGGGAATTCAGAAAAACAACAGCAACAGTATAACCAACAGAGAAGCTCTCTAGATCCACCTGCTGTAGCCCAAACAACAAGAGTCTGCTGAACAGTTTAATGTCAAATCCAGATCTTTGCAAGAGCCCTTGGGGGCCATGTGGCCCAAACTCCTGCAGCAGGACTTCCTGATGAGTGGCTGCTGAGAAGGGGAGCTGCTTTGTTGATGAGGCGCTCGCTCTCTGCCCTTGTGCACTGCTAATTCTCAGTTATTTCTCCTGTTGAGTGAAAGCTTACGTCCTTTGTTGATGGGGTCTGTCCTCACTCCACCCTCTGAAGCAGCACAGAACGATTCCACTCCCTTTTCTCTTTGAAGTCGTTTCTGTTTTCTGGTCGTCCTTTCTTCAGTATTAACATCCTCAGCATCTTCCGCTGTTTCTTGTTCTCTAGTTCATGGCTACGAGACCTGCACTCCGGCCTTCAGGTGTGGTTTGATCAGTACTCTCAACCTCTGTTAGCTGGACACTGTTCTCCAGTTAGGACTGTAGTCGAACCCCACTGTTAGTATGTGTTAGTGTGACCGCGAATGTCTATCTGACTCCCATACTAGATGGTGAACTACCTGACAGTTCATGTGCAAAGGACCAGAGAGTTTATTGATTTCACTGTTGATCAATTCAACCCACTGGACCCCCCAGATCAACAAGTGAACCATCTCCTAAATGGAAAAGAAACAACATTAGTTGTGTTTTAGGCACTCTGGTAAGTGTTTTACATACATATTTTCTTTGTTCCACACATCAACCCCAGGTGAGAAGAAGTATTACTTTCTCCATTACACATATTAGGAAAGTCAGGTCAGTTCACACTGCTAAGAAGAATCAAATCCAACGTATTGGACACCAAAGCCCATAGGCTTTCCACAGCAGTTCCTTTTCAGTTAGGATACATTGGGCTGGAAGATTGGAAACCCAAATTCAGACTGGCTTAATTAAACACTAACGACATTTATGTGACAACATCCAGCGATGGGCTGGTGAAGCCAGCAGCTGAGCAGTGTCATCAAGGATGCCCATTCATTCTCTACTTACTCTCCAACCCACAATGTTGCCTTTGTTCTAGGGCAAGCTATCCTTAGTGACTGTAGCAACACATCCTTTTGTCATTGTTAGCAGAAAGGAAAGACTGATTTGCCATGGCCTTCTCTTAAGAGGAAAGAAAACCTTCCTAGAAACCTTCAGCCAGCCACCCCACATCTGTCACTGGTGATGAAAAGTCAGGGCTGGCAAGGAGGGCTGAATTACCCCTTGTTGGTCTAGTCAGACTTAGCCCTTGAGTTTGGATGAGTTACCGATTTGCTTGGTTACAGAGAAGTGGGATAGATCTTGAGAGTCCACCACAATCATGCCATTCCCACCTCCACTAAGAGTAATAAAGTGGCACATGCTGGGAAAGCGATGGGTGCTGGCAATATACACCCAATCCCTGCCTGCAGAGTGTCCAGTCTAGCGTGAACGGTAAGCGCTGTACGTGTATTTGAGGTTTGATGCATGTTACAGAACATAAAGTACATATAGCACATGTAGAATATACAGCCAGGAAGATAACTGAGTCTGAGTAGTCCTGGAAGGCCTCGTGAGTTAAGATGTTCCCAGCAAGACCCAAGGATGCTGGGCAGAGGGAAGAGCACACAAGCAGCTTGGAGTGCAGAATACACTATCTCTCACAGTCCCATCTAAAGTCCTGGGGATGCCTTCCAGCCAGAGGCCAGTCATTTATGGAGTCACTCATTCATACATGCATTCATTTCACAAATATTTACCTGCAGCAAGTGAGAACTTGTGTACTGCACTGGTGAGAGGGACTTAAGAAATGAGGTCTGTGAATGAGTGAAGCATTATAGCTCCCCCCTTTCCCATTAGCCATCCTATTGTTTATCTGAACTTCAACTAGAGTCTGGACCCCCCCAAAATAAGTGAATTTCAAACTAAATGTGGTACATTCTGCTATGTCTAAAGTTTGAGTGAAATTTAACAATAATAACCAAAAAAGAGTTTGGAATTATTAAATTAAAATGAGGTTTTAAGATTGCTATGGACTAAATATATCCCCCCCAAATTCTTACATGGAAGCCCTAATCCCCAATGTGATGGGGATGATTTCTTTCTTGGTCATGTGAGGATACAGAAAGAAGGCAGCCACTTGCAAACCAAGAAGAGAAAGCCCTCACTGGGAACTGGCCAGCACCTTGATCTTGGATGTACCAGCCTCCAGAACTGTAAGAAATAAATGTTTGTTCTGTAAGCCACCCAATCTACAGTGTTTTGTTACAGCAGCCCAAAGGGACTAAAAAAAGATTCTAGGTAAATTTCAGTGATGTGTGTTTTTTTGTTTTTTGAGATGGAGTTTCACTCTTGTTGCCCACGCTGGAGTGCAATGGTGCTATCTTGGCTCACTGCAACCTCCGCCTATCAGGTTCAAGAGATTCTCCTGCCTCGGTCTCCCGAGTAGCTGGGATTACAGGCATGAGCCACCATGCCCGGCTAATTTTGTATTTTTAGTAGAGAAGGGGCTTCTCCACGTTGGTCAGGCTGGTCTCGAACTCCTGACCTCTGGTGATCCGCCTGCCTCGGCCTCCCAAAGTCCTGGGATTACAGGTGTGAGCCACTGCACTCGGCCGTGTTTTCTTACTAGGTGTTTCTATCAACTGTCACATTACCTTCTTATAAACCTTAGCATACGCAGAAAGTGACAGTATTAACAAGAATAAAAACTGAAGGAGAAAAGGCACAAGCTGTTAGCCACACAGAATTTGGTAGACAAAGCATATAAACTCCGATTTTGCTTTTCTAAGAAATAGTCTATTTAACTTCAAGGAGAATTCTTTTTTTTCTATTACTTTCTTTTCCAAAACTTTTCTTTCTTTCCAAATCAATAATTATCAGATGTCACATTCAGGCTGATAAAAAAAAAAAATCCAACTGTCTACTGAAATGGCAATAAAAGAATGCCTTGGAACAGTATGGTTCTTGCCATGAGGACACCTAACTATTTTTTCATTTATTTTGGTGATGGGAACTGCACTTCAACATTAATGTGTAATTAATATTACAAACTGTATTTGATAAATATCAAAGTAATAAGAATAGGCAGGGGGAAAAGGGAAAACATTAAGCCTGCATTTAAAAGTCTTTAACAAATGTTCCTCACAGCTTGAGCTCAGATGCTTAGAGGCCAGGAGACTGGGGCACTCCAACAGGGACGTGTGGAGTGGGGGCACCTGGTGACAGTTGCCAAGAGCAGCTCAAGGCCTATACTAAGGGCGACGGTGATGTTATTTAAGCCTCAGCTTCCCCTTCTGCCCTCACTTACACCCTCAGAGCTGCTCCTTCCCCTACTGGGGCTGCTCCTATGAAACTTTGTTCTTCAGGAAAGACTCAGATGATTTTATCCTATCAGTTAGGGTCTTCTGAAGCAAGGGGGCAGAAACCCAATTACGTTTTTTTGTTGTTGTTGTTGTTTTTTAATTTGAGACAGGGTCTCACTCTGCCGCCCAGGCTGGAGTTCAGTGGTGCAATCTTGGCTCACTGCAACCTCTGCCTCCTGGGCTCACGCGATTCTCCTGCCTCAGCCTCTTGAGTAGCTGGGACTACAGGCATGCGCCACCATGCCAGGCTAATTTTTGTATTTTTAGCAGAGACGGAGTTTCACCATGTTGGCCAGGCTTGCCTCGGACTCCTGACCTCAGGTGATCCACCCACCTCGGCCTCCCAGAGTGCTGGGATTACAGGCGTGAGCTACCAAACCCGGCCAAACAATTATGTCTTAAGCCAAAAGGGATTGTATTGGCTCAGGTGAGCCTTTCCAGGCCAGGGATTTTGCTTCAGGGACTGCTGAAATCAGGCCCAAGCAGTATCCTCAGGACAGGATTTCTCTCCACCTCTCAGATCTGATTTCTGTAGGTGGCTTCATTTCTGGCTCCATTTGTTGGGGCCTGGACATATCAGCCTCTCCCAGGCACTGGTTGCAGCAGCAGCGCCAATCTCACCTCCTCAGGTAAAATTCAGAGAGAAATGAACTCTCCCTTAAATTTCTCCCCAAAAAGCCTGATATTCACTCTGATTGGACTGGCTGAAGTCATGTGGTCTGGCCTGAACCAATCATGGTGGCCAGTGGAATGCAGCGCACTGACTGGTTGGCCCTGAGCCCCAGACTCCACTGGGGCTGAAGCCACACCCAAACCATGTGGGCGAGAAGGAATTGGGAGGCAAGGTCTGAAGGAGGGAAAAATAGATGCCAGTGAGGGGAGGACGACAAACTGCACGTTCTTCTACATGCAGTCATGTTCCTCCCAGGAACATTTCCTTTTGGCAGGAGCCAAAACCTTAAAATAAAAGAATCTCAACAGGATCCCTAATCATGGCATTTCCAGCGCTCTGTGGAGGAAGGCCACGCTCTGAATGGCCCAGCTTCCTCACACACCACACCGCTGCAGGCCTCTGGGTGGGTGCACGTGACATCTGACCTGTTCTCCCACATAAGCAGGCACACAACATGTGTGCTTCACGTGTAACCTGTACCAGAAAACCAGGGTGTTGACATGATTGATATCCACGTAATTAGCCACTTTGGTACATGTGATGGATCTGCACAGGATTATCTACCTCGATACCTATGTGATTGATCCCCATGTGATTATCTGCCATGTAGACACACCCTTCCCTGCTTCCAACACAATTACCTTCCTCCAGATAGATGAAATTGAAGCCCACGTGATGACTTGCTCCAGATACACACATGATTGATGCCCATGCAATTATCTAACACAATGATATGCCAGTGATTGATGCCCATGTGATTATCTGCTAAGATGATACCCGTGCAAATGAAAATTGGCAAGTCCTGCAAGCTCTAATAATCACCCTCACCAGCATGTGAAAACCAATTGCTAAGACTTAAGAAAGGCTCTTCTTTAAAAAGGCCACTCATATACTATTAAGTGCGTGTGTATGTGTGTGTGTGTGAATGTGTGTATATCATGCAATATACGTGTATATATTTATATGTATGTGTATATATGTATATATGTGAGATATATCCATCTTTCTGAAGTGTTTGAAGTAAATATTTGAATAGGACTATAAAAATTAAATAAATGTCAAAGTTCTTTCCAGCTCTATAATTCTCAGATTCAAGAGTTTAATAATAACTGAAAAAGCATTACTGACTTCACAGAAAATAGCAGACATTTATTCAGCTTACTGCCCAGCCTCCACTGTCTTTCCCTTAAAAAGAAACGGTCTCTAAGAAATAGCATGTTTGGCCATTTCTCGTTTCCTTTTCCCAATTCGCTGTTCTTACTTTTGAGAAAAGCATGTAATATCCCCACACAATTTGATGATTTTCTTTGTTATTGTCAAAAAATGCTAATCCACGAAGAGTCCCTTCCTGGGTTATGTTAATTCAGCTGCCGGTTTTATAATAGGATTATGTTTCCCAGGATTTAAAAATCCCACTTGTTAACTACCAAATAGACTTCTACAGCAGCTATAAAAATCTAATTTAATCCCTATTGGCATTAACAAAATAGCTGAGGTACAATTTATGTCTAACTACACTTAACACCCTACAACCTCCAATAAATATATAACATTTCTTTTGAAGTTATAAAACGTAACTGTTCAGTGGGATAACTGGAGTCTCGTGGGTCCAATCATGCAATATCTCTAAGGCAAAACAAATGTTGTTTACATACGGTAAGGATTACGGGGAAAGTTTGTTTAAACAGATTAATGGATGTTTACATGTATTAATACTCTCTTTTACATCATGCAAATTCCAATTAAAATGATCTTCATTTCTTTCACTGGAAAATAATTACAGAGGGAGCCAACTATTTGCTCTGTTACCATTTAGTTTAAGAATCTAATTAGGTTAGAATAAATTTCAGAACGGAACACTCACCAAACTTGAGGTAGGTGACTAATACCACATTTCACTTTACAAAGGGGGAAGGCACTTTTTGCTGAGTGAGTGAAGATGATGGAGGGGGAACGAGCCCAAACATGATCCCATGGGCCAAAGAGAGCAGTAAGCAGATTCTCTTTTGTCTTTTGGTCTTCATTCTTATATTACTCTCTCTTCAAAAAATGGAATTGAGATGACATTAAAGGGCCTTCTGGGAATGTAAAATTTGAGCGCAGTGAAACAGAGACATTTCTTCTCCTGCCTCTTCCCTCCCTCCTTCTTCAGATAGGTGACTATGGGGAAGCTTATGGTAAGCCAGATGGGAACAGAGAAACTCTGGCAAATATTGTTTCAAGATGAAGGAGAGGAAAACAAGGAGGCTGACATGTAACATATCAAAGAACATCCAGGCACTCAAGTTGAACATGAATCTCAGGGCAGTCCAACCTCTTTAAAGATGCAAATTGCAGTCAAACACAGAAAACAGTAGGGTTCTGTTTATCCTTTCACAAAGGGTGCAAACTGCTAATCAGGCTCCATTGCTGGGCTGGCCACTTTGTTTATCAATAAACAGGAAGACAGTTAGGCTATAATTTTCCTGCCTAGTACTGGTAGCCAAAAGGAAATGCTGGCAGCTTGGTAGTACTGAGTTCCAGTTGCATCAAAACCCAATTATTATTGTAATAATGTATGGGTGTTTGCAAGTTGCACAGGCGTGCTACACATGTCCACAAAATCACGTGGAACATATTGGCAGAGAATGAGCTTGGTGATACACGGACTAAGGGGAGCTGTCAAAATAGGCCTGGTCCTCCAAGAGCTCAGCTGTGGAGTGTTGTTTAAACACACACACACACACACACACACACACACACACACACACACACACGCAGCTAACATGGCAGACACAGAAATCTTTTATATATTAATACAACACAACAAAAACATGATTTGAATAAGATCAAACAACAAACAGGCAATAAACTCAGCTCCAAAACCAGAAATTTGACTGGAATATTTTCTAACTGCCACTGCAAGTTCTGTTAACATGGAATGCTTATACATCCTCTAAAAGAGACAGTTCAGAGTTATTTTCATGTCAGTGGAACTACCTTCCTGAGATACTATAAGATCTTAAATCTTAAATATACTGTAAGATCCCAAATCTAACATATAACAAAAATTCAGTCATACATGTATTTAGGCATTAAAAGCGCTCAACTCATGACTTGAGTTCTTTCATTTCTGTCTCCACACATGCATCTATATGAGACTAAGATGCACTCTGAACTCTATATAAATCCCAAAGTGGGGCATGACAAATATAAAATAAAAAGGGACTATAATTTCTACAACATGGTGCTTCTATCAATGTTGAAATAATAGCAAATTAATAACAGCTACCATATATTGATCACATGTAACCCATTTATTCATAAAATATTTGCTGAATACCTACTATGACTATGTCTTGGGCACCCTGGTAAGCAATGGGGGATACGATGGCACCCTCTTCACAAAGCCAAGAGCCTACCAGGGAAGCAGGTATGAAGTAAGTCATAACATTAGGGTGTGGTGACTGCCCAGATGGAGTAGGTGGGCTGCCCACTTTTGCTTGTACCCAACCAGTCTACACTACTGTGTCTGACTCTCCAAGATGCCACCCCACAGCAACCTGCCTGGCAACTTGAGATGGGGAACCTTGGCTCACTTCTGCTAGGATGATATTGGACAAGTGAAAATCCAGGAGGTTTTGTGTGGCTCTGTTAATAACCTTCATTAGCAAATGTGGTGATCAAAGTGCAGCTCTGGGGTATGGACTGCCTGGCTTCCTTGCTTATTAGCTGTGTGACCTTGGGCAAGTTTGTTAACCTCTCTGTATTCCACTTTCCTTATCTGTCATCTGTCAATGGGGAGAATAATAGCACCTCTTTCATAGAATTGCTATGAACATGAAATGAGTTAACCCATGCAGAGCACTTAGAAATAGTGCTAGCACACAGGAAGTACTCCCTAAATGTTCTCTGGAATCAATCTCAGATCATCTTCAGCACCATGGTCAGCTCCACAGCCTGGCCCCCTCAGGAAGGGGAGAGGCTGGAAGGAACTATTGTGGGGAACTGCCTTCAGTTTAGGAATGGGCCAAAATTCAAGGAGGCCACTGTCCTCCAGCCAAACCCAGGAAGGAGATGTGTTAGTGCCCACCCCACCTGTGGCCCTCAAAGTTGAAGGCTGATGGCATGCAGCATGTCTCCAGTGAAGCAGCCCAATCATGGCTGCCAGCACAGGGAGCCATGATGGCCCTGACCAGTAGAAGTTCCTAGGTCTGTTCTTCCTAATCCTCTTATGTCTTGACCACAAATTTGGGCTCTCATACCCACTTCAGGCTCCCTTTGCTCTGACTATGTGGAACAGTTTTTTCCCACTTACTGGCCCTCTCTACTTTGCTTTCCCCTGTGTCCCTATCCATCCACAGCTCTAGGAAAGAGAAACTCTTGACAACATTCCACCCTGCCCCATGCCCTACAGACCTGCACCAGTTGGGCCAGGTTATCAGCCTTCCCCTGCAAAATGGCAGGGGGCTTAGATGAAATGCTCAGCAGAATGCCTATTGGTGTTCAACCTTAGTTTCATTCTTCTACCCCTGGAGGCTCCAAGAATTCACCCTCCAATTCTTGAATAGTCTTTGGGAAACCAAAGACAAAGCTGGCCTTTTATCTCCGGCCAGCACCTGGCTCATCTTTCTCTCTAGGCTTTTGAGCTCTTTTGACAGATGTTTAGGGAGAGTTTTTGTTTTTTGTGTTTTTGAGACAGGTTCTCACTCTGTCACCCAGGCTGGAGTTTGGTGGCATGATCATGGCCCACTGCAGTCTCAACATCCTGGGCTCAAGCAATCTTCCCATCTCAGACTCCTGAGTAACTGGGACCACAAGCACATGCCACCATGCCTGGGTAATTTTTTTTTCTTTTGTAGAGGTGGGATCTCACTATGTTGCCCAGGCTGATCTTGAACTCCTGGCCTCAAGTGATCCTCCCTCCTCAGCCTCCCAAAGTGCTAGGATTACAGGTGTGAGCCACTATCCCTGGCCCTAGAAAAGTCTTTTTGGTTTAATTACCTGGAGTTAATCAATAACTTGCCCAAGAATATGCTGCTTCTTAGACTAGACTTGGCTGAGAATTCAGGGCCCAACTGTTAACTTTTGGAGGTTAATTTCTGACCAATAAATGGCTAACACAACTGCATTACATGCAGGAAATTGCAAAAACATATTTGAAATAGCACATTTTTAGTAGAAGGGCAGGCTGTGTCTTGAGTTAATTCCTGACTTGACATTTGCTCCTCACGAGCCACACTTTCCTCCTCTGTTATCAGCAAAACACCATGAGGCCTGCATAGCCGGTACAGAATAAGATTTAAACCACCACTACCACCATCCTGAGAAGCTTTGATGTATTTAAAAATACATGGCAAAAGTATGATGTTATTGCTGAACTCTGTCTCTAAATCAGAATATTAAATTATGACTTAAAATACACCCACTGATTTATTATTAAAAACATAGTATTTAGCCTGGGTGTGGTGGCTTACACCTATAATCCCAGCACTTTGGGAGGCCAAGACAGATGGATCACCTGAGGTCAGGAGTTCTAGATCAGCCTGGCCAACATGGTGAAATCCTGCCTCTACCAAAAATACAAAAACTAGCCAGGTGTGGTGGCACATGCCTGTAATCCCAACTACTTGGGAGGCTGAGGCATGAGAATTGGTTGAACTCAGACGGTGGAGGTTGTGGTGAGCCAAGACAGCACCACTGCACTCTAGCCTGGGTGACAGTGTATGACTCCATCTCAAAATAATAATAATAATAATAATAAATGAAAATATAGTATTTAATACTGTTATAAATTGTGGCAAATGAAATTTTTAAAAACTGAAAAGAATACTATGTTTTGATATGAAGCATGTTCTCTGCATGATTTCACACTATCTCCTCTTTATTTTGGCAGTGGTTATATACACTTGAATCTTTTTTCTTGAGATGGAGTCTTGCTCTTGTCAGCCACGCTGGAGTGCAGTGGTGCAATCTTGGCTCACTGCAACCTCCACCTCCTGGGTTCAAGTGATCCTCCTGCCTCAGCCTCCCAGAAGCTGGGATTACAGGTGTGTGCCACCACGCCCACCTAATTTTTGTATTTTTAGTACAGAGAGGGTTTCATCATGTTGGCCAGGCTGATCTCGAACTCCTGACCTCAGGTGATCTGCCTGCCTCGGCCTCCCAAAGTGCTGGGATTACAGGCGTGAGCCACGGCGCCTGGCCACATATTTGATTCGTTAGTCACAGATTTAGCAAATCAAAACCTCTTAAATTTATTTTGTAAAAATCACCTGTGGTCCTGGTCCAACGGAGAGATTTTAATTAGTAGCTATATTTGGAATAAGTAACTTTAATGATTTTCACCATAGTCTCGAAGCTATTTCTTACTTCATATTAGAGGAAATGGATGCAGTTTCCACATTTATAAAGCTTTGAATCATTTAAGCTGTGTTTTCTTTTTTTTTTTTTTTTTTTTAAATCTTAATTTTGAGCTGGAGCTCAAAGATCTGTTTTATTGCCTAGGCCCGGGCTTTCTGTAGCCAGATATATCACATTATAGATCATACTCAGTCTTACTTAATTGGATTCCTAGGAATTGCAGGAAAAGAAATAACTGGCAATTTAAAGCCTGCATCTCTTTGAAAAGAGACTTTGCTGAGCTCATTAAATGGAAATTGCTGACTATTATGACCCTAATAGAGATATTTGAATCCTTGCATTAAGAGGATGCCTGGTTTGAAGAATAAAACAATGAGAAAAAAATTTTGGTTGTTTTTTATTTATTTTTTAACAATTACTGTTCAAAAGGGGAAAGGTTATTTAAGGGTATGAAGAGATTAATAAAAGACTGAAAACACTTTACTACTTTTATAAAAACCTGGATAGGTTTTTATATCAGAACATTTAAGGATCAAAAAGACCTTGCAGAGTTCCTAAGCACAGTTCAGCTTTCCACACTGTTCCAGAAAGACTCAGATATCCTAATTCCTATTGAAGACATCTCCTGAGCTCTTAAGTCTTTTAATAAAGGCAAGGCACCTGGGAGAGGAGCCTTCCCATCCTAATTTCACACCCCTATTGAAGAGGAGTTGGCTCCCCATGCCCCTGTATACATTTAATCATTCCCTGCACATTAGTTCACTGGCTCGCTGTGGGAAGTATACACCTAGCCACTCTACTAATTTATTTCAACAAAAGTGACAGCACTGAGGAATATAAAAGTTAGCCAAATGGATTCGTGTATGTGTACGGTGTGTCTATGTAAGCATAAATGGGGCTTTAAGGTCTACGTACTTTGTGTGTGTGTGTGTTATGTACGCACATGTGCACAAGAAGAAGTATAAATGAGAGCACAAAGTAGAGAGAATATATACGCTCAGGTGGAAAGGACCCTCCATCTGTATGGCAATTAAAGTAATAAAGAGTACTAATAAATTAATAATAAAGACTAATAATAAGCCAATAACTTTGATTGATATTGGGCGTTTCTTTCTGAGCAACTCACACTGACAAATGGAGTGCCTCCCCGGTTCTGCAGTCTAACAGGTGACTACAGGAGGACTTGCAGGAATTTCTGTTTGGGGAAGAGGCACTTAGGCAGGGGCTCACTGTGGGGGTCATAGCTGCACTCCCTTCTCTACAGCATAGCCTCCAGTTGTTCTCGCCTCCACAACCACACACCTTCTTTTAGGCCTTGGCAGGAGAAGCATTCAAAGAGCATGGCCCAGTTGAGAAACTCCAGGGGTGGGGCGTGGGGTGCGGTGTGGGGTGGAGGGACTGCCAAAGCACGGACTGCCACTTAGAAGGCATTTGCCTTCCTCTGTGTTTCACCGTGGAAGGCAGCTGCAACAAGGTGGCCCTCCTGGTTGCCCCGAGTACTCTGCCACGTGGAGCAGCTGGCTGAGAAGAGAGCAGCTGCTCTGATCCCCACTCAACCAGGTGCTTCCCCTGCCCCCTCTACTGAGGGTGGCCAGCTCTCCCCAGACAATCCCAGCCCCTCTGCGGCTGCCCTCCCATTCCTGTTTCCCACGGTGGGGAAGGGTCACTGTGTGTAGGTCTTGCTCAGTGCCCAGACTCCAGCCCAGCTCCCACTTGCTCTGAACTGTCCTCAGTCAGATGGTGCTGCCTTCTGTGGACTTCTTCTTATTCCCTTTCTTCCGAGAACTGCTCAAGTATCTGGCACAATAATGCAAAGTAAAAATCTATTGTTTAGCAGTTCAAGAAAATGATTTATTTTTCTCTCTGGCTTCTGGAGGGAAAAAAATAAGTAACATCTTTCTCAGATGGCTGTTTCCAGCCCCCTCATGTTAAGAAATCTATATAGGAGCTTAAGTGGAAAAGTGGCGTTTTTCTGGCATTAGAGTCTTTTCTTTGTCTACCATTGAGGGGGGAAGCTTAAAAAATAGCAAAATCGGCAAACTCCATGATATTTAGAGAGAAAACCTATCTGTCCCAATATATTACCCTGTGAGAGTCAGGACTCTAAGGTAATAATCAATACCAGTAAGTCTTGGCATTCTAAAGCAATCAATCACCAGAGACTTGAACTGATGCTCTCAGACCCTTGTTTGGGAGCACGGTTAAGACAATGGCTATTTATGGATTTATCAAATGCTCACATAGCACTTATATGTGCTGGGCACAGCTCTAAGCACTTTACAAATGTCAGGCCCCTTTAATCTAATTCTGTGGGGTGGAATACTACTCTTACCATCCTTACTCTTATTTTACAGAAGAGGAAATGGAGGCACAAAGATGTGGAATTAATTTCCCCAAGGTCACATTGTTAGGGCAAAATGTTATCAGAATCCAGACACAGGCATAAGCAATATGGCTCTAAAGTTCCTGACTATCGAATTATGCTCCTGTATGTTAAAGAGATACCTTAAGGGACATACTAATTACTCACTCTCTTAAATTTTCTAAGCTTTACCTCTTTAAAAATGACACCACTGTTGTTTTTTTTTTTAAAAAAGACACTATTTATGTAGCATTTCAGAGTTTACAAAGGGCTTTTCTGTTTGAGCCTCACAGCTGGCCCTGTGGTGGGTGGTGTGTGTTTCATTATCACCAACCTCATGGGATAGATTAAAGAAACAGAGGCTCATGAGATTACAGGACTCAAATTCCCTGGCTAGCAAGTGTCAAAACTGGGAAATTTAAATGAGTTTTCTGTTGCCAAACCCTCTACCCTTTCCACTAACTCAGACTGCTGGTATCAAATTAAGTTGCCCACAAGTGACATCCTAGAATATTAACTTAGGTTCCCAAAAAAAAGCCTTCCTCAAATCACAATTCTTTGGTTTAGACTCCAAATAGATCTCTACTCTTTACAAGCCAAATTAGAAAAAAAAATGAGATTATGTTCATGTAAGTTGCTTCTATGCTTCAGAAGGAAGCCGTTTCTCAGGAGCCATTGGCGGATATGCCTCACCCAAACACAGAAACATACCTAGAAATGAAAAGTCATAGGATGTAGAAAACAGGACACTGATCACAAGGGAAACGTGAAGGGAATCCCCAAAATGGTGGGGAAGGGAGAGTTCAGGATTCCAGTTGTGCCACTGCCTGAAGGACCAGCAGCCCAGACTTCAAGGGACTGGATGGTTCAGGGAGAGACTTCTCCAAGAAATGAACCGATAGAATACTGGATGCTTCTGAACATGCGAAGGGGAGATTCAGACAATTAGTCATGAAGTGGGTATTGAATTAGTGACAACTTAATAGAAAACTAAGCCAGAGTTACCCATAAAGGGAAACCCATCAGACTAACAGCGGATCTCTCAGCAGAAACTCTACAAACCAGAAGAGAGTGGGGGCCAATATTCAACATTCTTAAAGAAAAGAATTTTCAACCCAGAATTTCACATCCAGCCAAACTAAGCTTCATAAGTGAAGGAGAAATAAAATCCTTTACAGACAAGCAAATGCTGAGAGATTCTGTCACCACCAGGCCTGCCCTAAAAGAGCTCCTGAAGCAAGCACTAAACATGGAAAGGAACAACTGGTAACAGCCACTGCAAAAACATGACAAATTGTAAAGACCATTGAGGCTAGGAAGAAACTGCATCAACTAACAGGCAAAATAACCAGCTAACATCATAATGACAGGATCAAATTCACACATAACAATATTAACCTTAAATGTAAATGGGCTAAATGCTCCAATTAAAAGACACAGACTGGCAAATTGGATAAAGAGTCAAGACCCATCAGTGTGCTGTATTCAGGAGACCCATCTCACATGCAGAGACACACATAGGCTCAAAATAAAGGGATGGAGGAAGATCTACCAAGAAAATGGAAAACAAAAAAAGGCAGGAGTTGCAATCCTAGTCTCTGATAAAACAGACTTTAAACTAACAAAGATCAAAAGAGACAAAGAAGGCCATTACATAATGGTAAAGGGATCAATTCAATAAGAGCTAACTGTCTTAAATATATATGCACCCAATACAGGAGCACCCAGATTCATAAAGCAAGTCCTTAGAGATCCACAAAGAGACTTAGACTCCCATACAATAATAATAGGAGACTTTAACACCCCACTGTCAACATCAGACAGATCAACGAGACAGAAAGTTAACAAGGATATCCAGGAATTGAACTCAGCTCTGCAACAAGCAGACCTAATAGACATCTACAGAACTCTCCACCCCAAATCAACAGAATATACATTCTTCTCAGCACCACATCACACTTATTCCAAAATTGACCACATAGTTGGAAGTAAAGCATTCCTCAGCAAATGTCAAAGAACAGATATTATAATAAACTGTCTCTCACACCACAGTGCAATCAAACTAGAACTCAGGATTAAGAAACTCACTCAAAACCACTCAACTACATGGAAACTGAACAACCTGCTCCTAAATGACTACTGGGTACATAACGAAATGAAGGAAGAAATAAAGATGTTCTTTGAAACCAATGAGAACAAAGATACAACATACCAGAATCTCTGGGACACATTTAAAGTAGTGTGTACAGGGAAATTTATAGCACTAAATGCCCACAAGAGAAAGCAGGAAAGATCTAAAATTGACACCCTAACATCACAATTAAAAGAACTAGAGAAGCAAGAGCAAACAAACTCAAAAGCTAGCAGAAGGCAAGAAATAACTAAGATCAAAGCAGAACTGAAGAAGATAGAGACACAAAAAACCCTTCAAAAAATCAATGAATCCAGGAGCTGGTTTTTTGAAAAGATCAACAAAATTGATACACTGCTAGCAAGACTAATAAAGAAGAAAAGAGAGAAGAATCAAACAGACGCAATAAAAAATGATAAAGGGGATATCACCACCGATCCCACAGAAATACAAACTACCATCAGAGAATACTATAAACATCTCTACGCAAATAAACTAGAAAATCTAGAAGAAATGGATAAATTCCTGGACACATACACCCTCCCAAGACTAAACCAGGAAGAAGTTGAATCCCTCAATAGACCAATAACAGGCTCTGAAATTGAGGCAATAATTAATAGCTTACAAACCAAAAAAAGTCCAGGACCAGACAGATTCACAGCCAAACTCTACCAGAAGTATAAGGAGGAGTTGGTACCATTCCTTCTGAAGCTATTCCAATCAATAGAAAAAGAGGGAATCCTCCCTAACTCATTTTATGAGGCAAGCATCATCCTGATACCAAAGCTTGGCAGAGACACACACAAAAAAATAGAATTTTAGACCAAAATCCCTGATGAACATCAGTGCAAAAATCCTTAATAAAATACTGGCAAACTGAATCCAGCAGCACGTCAGAAAACTTATCCACCATGATCAAGTGGGCTTCATCCCTGGGATGCAAGGCTGGTTCAACATATGCAAATCAATAAACATAATCCAGCATATAAACAGAACCAAAGACAAAAACCACATGATTATCTCATTAGATGCAGAAAAGGCCTTTGACAAAATTCAACAGCCCTTCATGCTAAAAACTCTCAATAAATTAGGTATTGATGGGATGTATCTCAAAATAATAAGAGCTATTTATGACAAATCCACAGCCAGTATCATACTGAATGGGCAAAAACTGGAAGCATTCCCTTTGAAAACTGGCACAAGACAGGGATGCCCTCTCTCACCACTCCTATTCAACATAGTGTTGGAAGTTCTGGCCAGGGCAATCAGGCAGGAGAAAGAAATAAAGGGTACTCAATTAGGAAACGAGGAAGTCAAATTGTCCCTGTTTGCAGATGACATGATTGTATATTTAGAAAACTCCACTGTCTCAGCCCAAAATCTCCTTAAGCTGATAAGCAACTTCAGCAAAGTCTCAGGATACAAAATCAATGTGCAAAAATCACAAGCATTCTTATACACCAATAACAGACAAACAGAGAGCCAAATCATGAGTGAACTCCCATTCACAATTGCTACAAAGAGAGTAAAATACCTAGGAATCCAACTTACAAGGGAAGTGAAGGACCTCTTCAAGGAGAACTACAAACCACTGCTCAATGAAATAAAAGAGGATACAAACAAATGGAAGAACATTCCATGCTCATGGATAGGAAGAATCTTATCGTGAAAATGGCCATACTGCCCAAGGTAATTTATAGATTCAATGCCATCCCCATCAAGCTACCAATGACTTTCTTCACAGAATTGGAAAAAACTACTTTAAAGTTCATATGGAACCAAAAAAGAGCCCACATTGCCAAGTCAATCCTAAGCCAAAAGAACAAAGCTGGAGGCATCACACTACCTGACTTCAAACTATACTACAAGGCTACAGTAACCAAAACAGCATGGTACTGGTAGCAAAACAGAGATACAGACCAATGGAACAGAACAGAGCCCTCAGAAATAATACCACACATCTACAACCATCTGATCTTTGACAAACCTGACAAAAACAAGAAATGGGGAAAGGATTCCCTATTGAATAAATGGTTCTGGGAAAACTGGCTAGCCATATGTAGAAAGCTGAAACTGGATCCCTTCCTTACACCTTACACAAAAATTAATTCAAGATGGATTAAAGACTTAAATGTTAGACCTAAAACCATAAAAACCCTAGAAGAAAACCTAGGCAATACCATTCAGGACATAGACATGGGCAAGGACTTCGTGTCTAAAACACCAAAAACAATGGCAACAAAAGCCAAAATTGACAAATGGGATCTTATTAAACTAAAGAGCTTCTGCACAGCAAAAGAAACTACCATCAGAGTGAACAGGCAACCTACAAAATGGGAGAAAATTTTTGCAATCTACTCATCTGACAAAGGGCTAATATCCAGAATCTACAAAGAACTCAAACAAATTTACAAGAAAAAAACAACCTCATCAACAAGTGGGTGAAGGATGTGAACAGACACTTCTCAAAAGAAGACATTTATGCAGCCAACAGACACATGAAAAAATGCTCATCATCACTGGCCATCAGAGAAATGCAAATCAAAACCACAATGAGATACCATCTCACACCAGTTAGAATGGCGATCATTAAAAAGTCAGGAAACAACAGGTGCTGGAGAGGATGTGGAGAAATAGGAACACTTTTACACTGTTGGTGGGAGTGTAAACTAGTTCAACCATTGTGGAAGACAGTGTGGCGATTCCTCAAGGATCTAGAACTAGAAATACCATTTGACCCAGCCATCCCATTACTGGGTATATACCCAAAGGATTATAAATCATGCTGCTACAAAGACACATGTACACGTATGTTTATTGTGGCACTATTCACAATAGCAAAGACTTGGAACCAACCCAAATGTCCATCAATGACAGACTGGATTAAGAAAATGTGGCACATATACACCATGGAATACTATGCAGCCATAAAAAAGGATGAGTTCATGTCCTTTGTAGGGACATGGATGAAGCTGGAAACCATCATTCTTAGCAAACTATCACAAGAACAAAAAACCAAACACCACATGTTCTCACTGATACGTGGGAATTGAACAATGAGAACACTTGGACACAGGAAGGGGATCATCACACACCGGGGCCTGTTGTGGGGTTGGGGGAGGGGGAAGGGAAAGCATTAGGAAATATACCTAATGTAAATGACGAGTTAATGGGTGCAGCACACCAACATGGCACATGTATACATATGTAACAAACCTGCATATTGTGCACATGTATCCTAGAACTTAAAGTATAATAAAAAAAAAAAAAGGAAAGCTAAGGCAGAAAAAAAAAAGGCAATTAAAAAAGGCAATTATGAACTCCACCTCCGTGGAAAACAATAGGTCTGGCAGAAATAGAAAGATAATCATTTATTACTATATAGTTCAGCTCTAAATAGTTTTTACACTGAATATTAACCTTACTAAAGTTAAAATATAATTGTATTGGGACAACTGGGGGATGGGCAAGGTTCACACGTGGCAGAGACAAGGTGGAGAGGGAGGAATGATAAATCCTCATTCTCCATAGTGAGGAGTCAATATATCATGCCTGAAATAGAAAAAAAAAAAAATTTAAGAAATGTATTATTGCCAAGCGCAGTGGCTCACGCCTGTAATCCCAGCACTTTGGGAGGCCGAGGTGGGTAGATCATGAGGTCAGGAGTTCAAGACCAGCCTGGCCAAGATGGTGAAACCCTGTCTCTACTAAAAATACAAAAAAATTAGCCAGGTGTGGTGCTGGGCGCCTATAATCCCAGCTACCAGAGAGGCTGAGGCAAAGAACTGCTTGAACCCAGGAGGCAGATGTTGCAGTGAGCAGAGATTGTGCCACTGCACTCCAGCCTGGGTGACAGAGCAAGACTCCATCTCAAAAAAAAAAAAAAGTATTATTTAGAAATATTGAAGAAAATGGCATACGAATAAGCTAGAACAGGTAAAAGGGATTGTCTCTGGAAAGGGGGAAACAATAATGGTTGGGGGTTGCTTTATAACTATTTGGCTTTTTAAATAATGTGTAAGAATGAATTTTAGACTAATTGTTTTAAAGTTTATAACCAAGCCTGGGCAACATAGAGAGACCCCCATCTCTACAAAATAAAAATAAAAAAATTAGCCAGGCACAGTGGCGCACACCTGTGGTCCCAGCTACTCAAGAGGCTGAAGTGGGAGGATTGTTTAAGCCTGGGAGGTTGAGGCTGCAGTGAGCAATGATTGAACAACTGCATTCCAGCCTGGGTGACAGAGAAAGACCCTATCTTTAAAAAAAAAAAAAAAAAAAAAAAAAAAAAGCCAGGCGGGGTGGCTCAAGTCTGTAATCCCAGCTCTTTGGGAGGCCAACGTGGGTGGATCACCTGAGGTCAGGAGTTTGAGATGAGCCTGGCCAACATGGTGAAACCTCATCTCTACTAAATATACAAAAATTAGCTAGGTGTGGTGGTGCACACCTGCAGTCCCAGCTACTCAGGAGGCTGAGGGCAGGAGAATCACTTGAACCAGAGAGGCGGAGGTCGCAGTGAGCGGAGATCGCACCATTGCACCCCCAGGCTGGGCAAAAGAGTAAAACTCTGTCTCGGAAAATCAAAAAAAAAAATGTCAAAGGATGGGTACCTTGTTTTGGAATGGCTGACCATGTTCTCTGAAGTGCTATCCTACTGTAAAAATAGATACATTTCAACAAAAGTACTTTTTAATGCATTTTTGGGCTCAGTAGAATGTAAGAGAATTTTCAGCTGGGCATGGTGGCCTACGCCTATAATCCCAGCATTTTGGGAGGCCGAGGCGGGCGGATCACCTGAGGTCAGGAATTTAAGACCAGCCTGGCCAACATGGTGAAATCTGTTTCTACTAAAAATACAAAAATTAGCTGGGCCTGGTGGTGGGCACCTGTAATCCTAGCTACTCGGGAGGCTGAGGCACGAGAATTGCTTGAACCCAGGAGGTAGAGGTGGCAGTGAGCCAAGATTGAGCCACTGCACTCCAGACTGAGCAACAAAGTGAGAGTCCATCTCAAAAAAAAAAAAAAAAAAAGAGTAAGAGAATTTTCCAGAAGCAGAGGAATAACAAAAAGCAATAGGTTGAATTCTGATTTGTGAAAGAAAAATAAGGACACGGGGAATCAAATACCTATATCAGACCTAGTATCAGAATACTAAGCCTTGAGACCACTGCAAGGTTAAAGAGAGTAAATTGAGACTCTCCCACATTAGTAGTATCTTTGACTTTCAGTAGGAGCAAACACAAATTTTCTTTGGAGGAAAACCTTCTCACTCTAAGCTCTTGGGATCTAAGAATTGATTGAATTAATTCCAATGAATATGGGTTCATGATCCTTTTGTGGTTCACAAGCATGATGATTGACTTCTCATGCTATTGTGTGAGATGTACCTCCTTCAAATCTTGCTGCAACATTGGCACATTACAGATCTGATGTGAATAAAATACACATACGGGTTCATGCCATAAGTAAGAGTCAACAGAAACAACAAAAAATGATTTAGACAGGTTATTTCAAAGAGGGCTCATGAGGCTAGGAAACCAAGAACTCTTAATGCTATGACCAAAGATTGAAGTTCTCTATAGAATGCCATAGCACTCAATAATGTTATGTTTTCTTGAGGCATATAAGACTTTGCCACTCATAATCATGACATAATAATCCATGATTGTTGATGTGGGAAAGTAAATAAGTGTCCCAAAGTTTAACCAAAGTTTCTCTTCTTTAGATTAAAAATTATTTATGGCCAGGCACGGTGGCTCATGCCTGTAATCCCAGCACTTTGGGAGGCCGAGGTGGGCGGATCACAGGGTCAGGAGATCGAGACCATCCTGGTTAACAAGGTGAAACTAAAAATACAAAAAATTAGCCAGGAGTGGTGGCAGGCGCCTGTAGTCCCACCTACTCTGGAGGCTGAGGCAGGAGAATGGCATGAACCCAGGAGGCGGTGCTTGCAGTGAGCTGAGGTCGTACCACTGCACCCCGGCCTGGGTGACAGAGCAACACTCCATCTCAAAAAAAAAAAAAATTACACCCCAAAGTACTGAATTTATCAGATTCATAATATACCAAGAAGATATGTAGAAGAACCAAATAGAACTTCCAGATATGACAAATATAATAATTAAAATAAAAAACTCAGAGGATGGCCCAGGCATGGTGGCTCACACCAGAAATTCCAGTATTTTGGGAGGCCGAGGCAAGTGGATCACCTGAGCTCAGGAGTTTGAGACCAGCCTGGCCAACATGGTGAAACCCCATCTCTACTAAAAATACAAAAATCAGCTGGGCGTGGTGGTGCATGCTTATAATCCCAGCTACTTGGGAGGCTTAGGCAGGAGAATTGCTTGAACCCAGGAGGCAGAGGTTATAGTGAGCCGAGATCATGCCACTGCACTCCAGCCTGAGCCACAGAACAAGACTTCGTCTCAAAAAAAAGCAAAACAAAAACCAAAGACAAAAAACCTCAGAGGATGGGTTAAACGGATTAGACACAATTGAAGAGAGAATTAGAAAACTGGAAATTAAACGTGAAGAACTAACTGAGAATGTAACACAGAGAAACAAGGAGAAAATATGAGAAGATATTAAGAGAGAAGGAGGATAGAATGAAGTTTCCAACTACGTGTACTCAGCATCTCTGAAGGAAAGAATAGAAAGGAGAAACAGAGGCCATATGTGAATTACTAATGGAAATTTTACAAAACAGATAAAAGACATGAATCTACAAATATAGGAAACACAACTTATACCAAGCAAAAAGGAAGCAAAAATGTAAGGGAGGAAGGGAGGGAGAAAAAGAGTAATAAATCCACACCTTGTCACATTTTAGTAAAACCTCAGTATACCAAGGGAAAAAAAAAGGACTTTTGTTGAAATGTATCCATTTTTACAGTAGGATGGCACTCTAGAAAACATGGTCAACTGTTCCAAAACAAGGTACTCATCCTTTGAAATGTTTTTTATTATAAACTTTTTTTCCCCCAAGACAGAGCCTCGTTCTGTCACACAGGCTGGAGTGCAATGGTATGATCTTGGCTCGCAGCAACCTCCACCTCTGAGGTTCAAGCAATTCTCCTGTCTTAGCCTCCTGAGGGTGGGACTACAGGTGCGCACCACCACGCCCAGCTAATGCTTATATTTTCAGTAGAGATAAGGTTTCACCATGTTGGCCAGGCTGATCTCAAACTCCTGACCTCAGGTGATCTGCCTGCTTTGGCCTCCCAAAGTACTGGCATTACAGGTGTGAGCCACCACACCCAGGCCATAAAGACATTTTCAAAAAAACAAAAATGTAAACTTTATGATCAACCAACTTTCACTATAGGGAAATTCTGAAAGTTGCACCTGAACAGAAAGAAAACTGACCCCAGGAAGATCTGAGATACAAAACGAATGATAAGCAAAAAAAAAGTGGGAAAATATGTAAGATAATATAAAGAAATACTGTAGATAGCAATAATATAAAATGTATAGGATTAAAGAGAGATAACTAAAATATTGAGCAAAAATAATGCATACAGTGCAAGAGAAATAACTGGATTTAAAGTTTTCCAAGATTCTTGAGCTGTCCAGAAGAAAGATATGGATTAATTTTAGGCATTGTTAAGCGTGCTTAGTAAAATTTCAAGAGTAACCAATAAAAATTACAAACACAGTCCTAACTTATAAACTAAGAGAGGAAAGAATGGACTAAGAAAATAAACAAACTGGCCAGCCATGGTAGATCACACCTGTAATCCCAGCACTTTGGGAGGCCGAGGCGGGTGGATCACCTGAGGTCAGGAGTTCAAGACCAGCCTGGCCAACATGATGAAACCCCCATCTCTAATAAAAAGACAAAAAATTAGCCGGACGTGGTGGCAGGCACTTGTAATCCCAGCTACCCAGGAGGCTGAGGCAAGAGAACTGCTTGAACCCGGGGGGCAGAGGTTACAGTGAGCCCAGATCGCGCCACTGCACTCCAGCCTGGGCAACAAGCAACAAGAGCAAAACTCAGTCTCAAAAAATAAAAAATTTGGCCGGGTGCAGTGGCTTATGCCTGTAATCCCAGCACTTTGGGAGGCCAAGGCGGGTGGATCACGAGGTCAGGAGATTGAGACCATCCTGGCTAACACAGTGAAACCCCATCTCTACTAAAAATACAAAAAATTAGCCGGGCATGGTGGTGGGCACCTGTAGTCCCAGCTACTTGGGAGGCTGAGGCAGGAGAATGGCGTGCACCCAGGAGGCAGAGCTTGCAGTGAGCCAAGATCGCGCCACTGCACTCCAGCCTGCGTGACACAGCGAGACTCCGTCTCAAAATAAATAAATAAATAAAAATAAATAAATAAAAAATTTAAAAATATATATACATTTTAAAAGGAAAGAAAGACGAAAAAAGAAACATGAAACAGGTGGGAAAACATTATGAAATATAATGGTGTAATTAAAGTGAAACTCGTCAGTAATTACATTAAAAGTCAATGGATTAGCTGGGTACAGTGGCTCATGCCTGTAACCCCAGCACTTGGGGAGGCTGAGGCAGGTGAATTGCCTGAGGTCAGGAGTTCGAGACCAGACTGGCCAACATGGTGAAACCCCATCTCTACTAATAATACAAAAATGAGCCGGGTGTGGTGGCAGGCACCTGTATTCCCAGCTACTTGGGAGGCTGAGGCAGGAGAATCGCTTAAACCTGGGAGGTGGAGGTTGCAGTGAGCCAAGATCGTGCCATTGCACTACAGCCTGTGCAACATAGTGAGACTACGTTTCAAAAAAAAAAAAAAAAAAGACAATGGATTAACATTCTAGTTAAAAGAGAAATTGTCAGCTGGGCATGGTGGCTCATGCCTGTAATCCCAGCACTTTGGGAGGCCGAGATGGGCAGATCATGAGGTCAGGAGATCAGCACCATCAACATGGTGAAACCCCATCTCTGCTATAAACATACAAAAAATTAGCCGGGTGTGGTGGCAGGCGCCTGTAGTCTCAGCTACTCGGGAGGCTGAGGCAGGAGAATGGCGTGAACCCGGGAGGCAGAGCTTGCAGTGAGCCAAGATCACGCCACTCCACTCCAGCCTGGGTGACAGAGTGAGACTCCATCTCAAAAAAAAGAGTGAAATTGTCAACATAGATATAGAAATTTTTTAAAAATAGGAGACGTAATTAAAATACAAAGATATGGACACTTTGAAAGCAAAAGGATGAAAATGTTACACTGAGCAAATGCCAACCTAAGGAAAGTTGATGTTGCTGTATTACGATCAGACCACATAAACATTCAAGCAAAATGCATTATAAGGGATAAAGATGGTCAGTACATAGAAATAGATGAATCAATATGCCAGGAATATATGTAGTAATTCTAAATGTGTATATACCTAAAGACATTGGCAAATTTTCTATTGGAGAATAGATTTCAACTAGACTCTCTCAATTTTTGACACATCAAGCAGATAAAAGTCAGTAAAGATTTGTATATTTGAATAACATAATTAACAAGCTTGGTCTAATAGAAAATATATAGAACTCTGCACCTAGTAAGTAGAAAATATACTTTCTTCTTCAGCACATGGAACAGTTACAAAAAATGGCTAATGTATTCGGTCATGAAGCAGAATGACAAATTTCAAAGAATCATCACCATTCACATCACATTTCTCTAACCACCCACCATGCCACTATGCTAGAGCTCAGCAACAAAAAGATAAATTGAAAAACACAAAAAACAAAAAACTCTCGTACACTTGGAAATTTAAGTCCTTGCTACTCAAGGTATGGTTTGTGGCCCAGTCTCGGTCCCTGAAACTTTACCATGCCACTATGATTAAGTGCAACCTTGGAGAGTAACAGTTTAGAAACTTCTGTAGCACCTGACATTGCTGTCACCCAACCAGCATTTAATTTTTATAGCAATTCATTTGTATTGTATTTTACAAAAGTATCAGTCCACAATGGATTGGATAACTAAATTGGTTCTTCATCATAGACTTTGGGAAGCACTCTTTTGTATGTTATATTTCAAGCAAGAGACCAAATAAATGACAATTAAAAAATACTCAGAACTAGCCAGGCACGGTGGCTCGCGCCTGTAATCCCTGCACTTTGGGAGGCCGAGGCAGGATCACCTGAGGTCAGGAGTTCGAGACCAGCCTGGCCAACGTGGTGAAACCCCATTTCTACTAAAAATACAAAAATTAACTGGGCATGGTGGCAGGCGCCTGTAATCCCTGCTACTTGGGAGGCTGAGGCAGGAGAATTGCTGGAACCCAGGAGGCAGAGGTTGCAGTGAGCCGAGATCATACCATTGCACTTCAGCCCGGGCGACAACAGTGAGACTCCTTCTCAAAAAAACAAAAACAAAAAACCCCACTCAGAACCAAATGATTAAAAAAGAAATATGTTCTCATAGACCTATTTTGTTGGATCATAGCTATTTACTTTTTGCCACTCTCAACAGCAGCTTGTGTCTCCTCCAGGTTGGGGATCTGCCACCATTTTTGTCTCCCTCCTGCCTGCCATGGCAACTAGTTGAGTAGGTACTCAGTATTTATTTAAGTATTGATTAGTATTTAAATTTAAATACTTAAATAGTAAATAAATTTAAAGAATTGTTTAAGTATTCATTCAACTGAAATGGCAGCTATGGAATCATGCCTCTTCCTCCTCGGTGCCTACTTTCTTGGCCTCACCCAGTGTCATGGAGTTACATCAGAAATCGGTGCATTACTTGGCATATTTTTACTGTGGCCCAGCAAGCAGTGGCTTAGACAGCCCCACACCTCCTCAAGCATTTAACAATGAAAAGGAGGAGATAAGAGGGAGTGGAGGCAGTCTTTTTTATCATCCGTGCTTGGGAAGGTGAGCTGGTAGTGCCATCCTTGACATGAAGGAGCTACTTAAACACAAATTGGATTAGCAGGACAGGATTAGAGCCTGCTGGAAGGTATTATATACTTATAAACTGCTTTGTGGAAACTCCTATTGTTTTCATTATAAGCCCATACTTCAGAGAGAGTCAATCAAATGAAATATGGAATTAGTCTATTAATAAAAAAATGAGATATAAAATGAAGTGACTACATTTTAATAATGCCAAGAAAGCTGAATTAGGCAATAATGATTCAGTTTAGCCAGACTCTAACTAGATAATCTGAAATTAAGAGTTTTAATATGGATTTCTTCTTACTGAGAAATAAACTCACTAAAAATGGTCTCTATGTCCTCCATCAAGAGAATAATATTCAAATAAGAAACATGATTAAGAGGTGACTTTGAGAAAGAAAAGAGAATATGAGATATTTGAGAAGTTTCAGGCTTATCTGGACTTTCCAGTGAACTGAAGCTCCTAGGTCTAAATGGATGATAATCCCAGTCCCAGGACACTGAAAGAGTCTGCAGATGGGAACACAGAGCTCCTGTCAGTTACCTTGGAGAGATAATGGAGAACAGGAAGCTGACTAAAGATAAAAAGAAGCCAAGGCACTCACTTTCCAAGAAAGACGAAAAAGGTGGGTTAGGACATACACGAGCAGGTGAGCTGGAGGCTGGTTCCTGGCAAAAATTCTAGGAGACTCAAATCTTGGTTCTGCTATTTAATGGCAATGTGACCTTGTACATATTTCAAAACATTGCTATAAGGATTGAATAAGATAACATATGTAAATGGGATAAGGTATGTAAATAACAATATATGTAATACAGCACTTGTAACAGAAAATTCTCAGGCTCACGCCTGTAATCCCAGCACTTTGGGAGGCTGAGGTGGGCAGATCACCTGAGGTCAGGAGTTCGAGACCAGCCTGACCAATATGATGAAACCCCATCTCTATTAAAATTACAAAAATTAGCCAGGTGTGGTGGCATGTGCCTGTAATCCCAGCTACTCGGGAGGCTAAGACAGGAGAATCTCTTGAACCCAAGAGGCGGAGGTTGCATTAAGCTGAGATCACACCATTGCACTCTAGCCTGGGCAACAAGAGCAAAACTCTGTCTCAAAAAAAAAAAAAAAGAAAAGAAAAGGAAGAAAGAAAATTCTCAGTACAGCATTTTTGTATTTCCAACAGTTTACAAAGAGGTGGTAGCAATGAGGTACTGACTTGGGGTTCCTCAAGAACAAGTCTCATTTACCTGACCTCACTTTGCTGGTTAGGTGGAGGTACTGGGGGAGAAGGTATTTTTGGACAAGTAGATTGGGAACATATCTTCATTTTGAAAAGGCATTTGATGAAAATATCATAATATCTGCATGAAAAGATTGGATTTTAGGAGAGTTAGGTTTCTGAATAAGCACATTCATGGTATAATTCATGGGCTGGGTGCGGTGGCCTGTAATCCCAGCACTTTGGGAGGCAGAGGTGGGCAGATCACCTGAGGTCAGGAGTTGGAGACTAGTCTGACCAACATGGTGAAACCCCATCTCTCCTAAAAACACAAAATTAGCCAGCCACGGTGGTGCACGCCTGTAATCCCAGCTACTCGGGAGGCTGAGGCAGCAGAATCACTTGAACCCAGGAGGCGGAGATTGCAGTGAGTGAGCCGAGATCGCGCCACTGCACTCCAGCCTGGGCAACAATAGCAAAACTCTATCTATGAAAAAAAAAACATTCATGAACTGGATATCTCTGTGCCTCAATTTCCTTACTTGTAAAATGAATGTAATCATAGCACCTCAATGGCTTGTCATGCAAATTACAGCGCCCAGCATATCGTCAGCACTATATACGTCTCTGTTCAATAAACCGGAAAAGAAGTTTTTAGCGGCATGCTTGTGCAGCACTTGGCCCCAACCTCGTCAAAATTTCCCAGAAACTTGTTAAATTTTCATATGATGTGCATGTCAAATTCTCAGATGATATAAATGTTGGATAATGAAATCAAAATCCAAAAAGACCTTGACAGCTAGGGCTATGATGTGAAATATGTCAGATAAAATTAAGTCCTAGATAGAGATTTTAAGAAAAAAAAAACAAACTTTTTTTTTTTGAGACAGAGTCCTGCTCTGTCACCCAGGCTGAAGTGCAGTGGGGCAATCTCGGCTCACTACAACCTCCGCCTCCCAAGTTCAAGTGATTCTCGTGCCTCAGCTTCCCAAGTAGCTGGGATTACAGGTGTGTGCCACCACTCCTGGCTGATTTTTTGTATTTTTAGTAGAGATGAGGTTTTGCCATGTTGCCCAGGCTGGTCTTGAACTCCTCGCCTCAAGTGATCCGCCTGCCTCAGCCTCCCAGAGTGCTGGGAATATTGATGTGAGCCACTGCACCGGCCAAGATGATTATTATTATTATTTGTTTTTTGTTTTTTTTTGAGACGGAGTCTTGCTCCGTCGCCCAGGCTGGAGTGCAGTGGCACGATCTCGGCTCACTGCAAGCTCTGCCTCCTGGGTTCACACCATTCTCCTGCCTCAGCCTCCCGAGTAGCTGGGACTGCAGGCGCCCGCCACCACGCCCAGCTAATTTTTTGTATTTTTTAGTAGAGATGGGGTTTCACCATGTTAGCCAGGATGGTCTTGATCTCCTGACCTTGTGATCTGCCCACCTCAGCCTCCCAAAGTGCTGGGATTACAGGTGTGAGCCACCATGCCCGGCCTATTGTTATTATTATTTTAAACAAAGACCAGCTTGGCTTTCCAGAAGTTTCTATGGATGAAAAAGAGAATTTTGGCCAGGCATCATGGCTTATGCCTGTAATCCCAGCCCTTTGGGAGGCCGAGGCAGGAGGATCACATGAGTCCAAGAGTTCAAGAACAGCCTGGGCAACACAGCAAGACCCTATCTCTACAAAAAATAAAACAATTAGCTGGGTATGGTGGTGGGTGCGTATAGTCCCAGCTGCTTAGGAAGCTGAGGTGGGAGGACTGCTTGAGCCCAGGAGTTGGAGGCTGCAGCGAGCTATGATGACACCACTGCACCCCAGCCTGGGCAACAGAACGACCAAAAAAATTTTTTTAAATGAAATTTTAGCTGACTCTGAGCTTAGGATGCCTAAAACAGTATGTCTAGCACATTGCAATGTCCAGCTGCATTAGGAGAATGAAAATGTCCTAGTAAAGACTCTATGTGGACATATGTACTTCAAGATGGTGGGCACAGCTTGCCCATCATTAACTCTTCTTTCCCTTCTCCTCCTCAGGTTTCCCCTAAGTGGTAGCACAGCTGCTACTACTATGGAGATAAGGATGGCTTCGGAACCCAGATAAACAATAAGGAAATGTAAAGCAGAAATAGACTATATTTCCAACTCATTTGAGTGGCAGAAAACATTCTCAGGTGGGTATTGGAGGACAGCCTCAAGATTTGTGAAGAACTATAATTAGAAGTTTATCAGGGCACCTAATGGCTCACTGTGCTACAATGCTAAAATAAATTCCCCTCTAATCATGATTACTACAGGATTTATCTATTTCCTATAGGAAATCAAGCTACTCCCAGGTACTTTATCAACTTTTTTCTCATAATAAACCCTGTCCCTGACAAAAGAAGATATTGTCATCCCTACAGTACAGATAAGAAATTGAGGCAAAGAAGTAAAGTGAATTGCCCTGGGTCACACAGAACTGGAATTACAATTTAGCATCGAATCTTGGAGTGCATTACATGAGGTATGGGAAGGAGCATACTGAAATCATATTATAGCCTTCAGAAAAAGGCCTATTTACTTTAATCTCTGGGAGAAGGATTAATAGTATTTTCCTTGGCACATGCCAAAGATGTTGAGTAGGCATTTTAGATTCCACAGGCTCATTCTAATCCTTTTCCAAATACTTGGAAAGCCTTAGTTTGACCATTAGGAAGATACTGGAAATTAAATTTTTTCTTTAAAATTAAGGCAAATATTTGCTAGAAACTCCAGAAAAAGCAATTAATCCAGAAAATTGTATAGTACAGCCACGTTGTTTCAGGTCACCTGGGGCAAGAAACTTTCAAGTAGGCATAAATCCAGAGAGCCAGCTCCCTCATCCCCCGCCCCACAACCCATTCCCAGCCCAACCTCATTGTCTAGGGCCTGGATAGATAAAGGTCAAGCGAACTCATGTTTTTAACTTTAAAAGTTCCATGCAAATGTAAGTCATTGTTATAATGATTTATATATCTCAACTAATTATTGAATGAATCCATGTTCATTAGAAAAACATAGAAAACAAAGTTGAGCAAAACAAAATAAAAAGCAACTACTATACAATCACGCAGTAAGAGTCTTTTGAACCTATCTACAAATTGGTTATTTTGTTTTTTTAAAACTTTTTTGGAGACAGGGTCTCACTCTGTTGCCCAAGCTGGAGTGCAGTGGCACGATCATGGTTCACTGCAGCCTCAAACTCTTGGGCTCACGTGGTTCTACCACCTCAGCCTCCTGAGTAGCTGGGACTACAAGTACACGCTGCCACACCTGGCTAAATTTTTTTTTTTTTTTGGTAGAAACGGGGTTTTGCTATGTTGGCCAGACTGGTCTCAAACTCCTGAGCTCAAGTGATGCTCCTATCTTGGCCTCCTAAAGTGCTGGGATTACAGGCATGAGCCACCTCATCCAGCCTACAAGTTGGATATTTTCTAAGGCTCATCTCTTTGGTCAGGCCATGAGGAAATAAGCCAGAAGCTACAGCCAACCACTAAGGTTCTATGTGTCATTTCCCTTAAATTAAGTAGAGAAAATGGTGATTTGTCCATGAAAAACTTGTTTTATTCTCTTGACACGCATCCCAGAAGAGAAAAGACCATTACTCAGTATACCTGGTGGTAAGAAGAAGAAAGAACTTCCTAGTTGCATTTTATCAGTCTGAAAATCTTACACCACAATTTTAGAATTATCTAATTCAGTGGTCCCCAACCTTTTTGGCACCAGGGACCTGTTTTGTGGAGGGTAATTATTCCATGGGAGGTGGGGCGGCGCAATGGTTTCAGATGAAACTGTTCCACCTCAGATCATCAGGCATTAGTTAGATTCTTACAAGGAGCATGCAACCTAGATCCTTCACGTGCACAGTTCACAACAGGGTCGTGCTCCTTGAGAATCTAATGCCACTGCTGATCTGACAGGAGGCAGAGCTTAGGCCATAATGCTTGTTCACCCACTGCTCATCTCCTGGGGTCTGGCCCAGTTCCTAACAGGCCTGTATTGTGGCCTGTACTGGTCCATGGCCTGGGGATTGGGGACCCCTGATGTCACTCATTTACCTAGACCGGCAAACATCATGGCCAAAATTGATTGTCCATCTTTTTATCTATACATACACATAGTCTCATCTACTGAAGGTCATGATTTTAAAATACATTTTGGTGGGATTCTTCCTTTCTCTCAGAGAAAAGAGATACACATTTAGAACCTATATAAAAGTAGATCAAATAATTGTTAATAATCAGCAAAAGATGAGTATGGTAGAATCTTTCCAAATAGCGGGCAATGTCACTATTCGGAAGAGAAGCAAATTTTAATACCTTTCTTTTTCTCATACTAAAATCATGCCATTACCTTTTTGTTTGCAGCCACTCCATCCTCACAGTCGAGCACTGCACAATCTACATTCAGGGATGGAATCTTCTTTATTTTCTTTTCATCATTTCCAGGTACATAAAGCACTGCCCTCCGGGGGATGTACTTGTGATGGGATGAGGAACTATATCCAAGTCTGGGGATATCAGCTGCTAGAGACGCTTTCCTGCAAGACACGTGATTGGGGTTAGTCCAGAATTAGATTTCTGTATTTATAAACTTGTGAAAAACTATATTTTAATGCAAAATTAAAATAGAACACATGGATAATCTTTTTTTATTTTTATTTTTTTGAGACAGGGTCTTGCTGTGTCGCCCAGTTTGAAGTGCAGTGGTGTGATCTCGGCTCACTGCAACCTCCACCTCCAGGCTCAGGTGATCCTCCCACCTCAGCCTCCCCAGTAGTTGGGACTACAGGTGTGTGCCACCATGCCTGGCTAATTTTTTGTATTTTTTGTAGAGATGGGATTTCGTCATGTTGCCCAGGCTGGTGTTGAACTCCTGGGCTCAAGAGATCCATCTGCCTTGGGCTCCCAAAGTGCTGGGATTATAGGCATGAGCCACCATGCCTGGCTGGATAATCTTTTAAAATTATGGTAGAATACAATCACACATAAAAACTAAGAAAACAATAATAGCAGAAATAATCAATGAACTAAATGTTATTTTGGCTGAGGTTTAAAAAATAGATAGGACTGTTTACTGACATCTTCTGAGACAAAGAGGAGGGTGTATGTATTTCTTCTTGGAAAACACTTCCAGTATTGTTATACTGTCTAGATAGCATCTATGGAAAAAAAGGAAAGGAAATGTCTATCCAAAAGGTACTAAACAACAATACTATCTACAATTATACCTAAAAGTAAAAAAGTAGAAAAAAAAAACTAACGAAGTCTGTGGTCCTTGCCTTGCCAATACATCTTTTAAAGGGCGAAAATCAGTGATTCACATCCAATTTTAACAAGACAAGATAGACTGGTTCTTTTTAAGTGAGTAGGAAGGACAGTGAATGCCTCTATAATTGTAGGCAACTTAATTACTGGTAACTTTGGATTATTCATCTACAGAAATAATACTCAATTTGTAGGTTGTTGAGAAGATTAAGTTAAAGGAAATAATGAACATGAAGCACTTAGCCAGAGCCTGGCAGATATTTTAGCTACTTGAAATGGTCATGGGTGTAGCAGGAGTACCAGCAGCTGCTGTTGTTATTAATGGAGAATCTCTAGCTGTCAGTAGCCCCTGCCTGCTTCTAAACTATGCTCTTTCTTTCCCTTGCCTATCATACCAAGTTCAGTCTCTGGTAGAAATAAAAAGTGTTGGCCAGAGGCTCCTTTGGCTTACCACCACCCTTGCCTGTTTCATAGTTTATCCCGTGAAAATCATGCTTTAGCTCATACGATATGGTAAAGGAAGATGAAATCAGCTCCCATAATCAGGACGAGCGATACAATTTGCAGGGCCCGGTGAAAATGAAAATGCAGAGGTCTTTGTTTATAATTTATTAAGAACTTCACAATGGTAACAGAAGAATATTATATCAGCACTAGGTATGTCTAAGAGCACAAATTACGTGTCCATGAAGCCAACCCTGCCCATAAGAGATGAAGTTCTATGTCATGAAGACTGCCAATTAGGCCTCAGGCCATGTGTGGTGGCCCACGCCTCTAATTCCAATACTTTGGGAAGCCAAGGCAGGCAGATCACTTGAGCCCAGAGTTTGAGATCAGCCTGTGCAACATAGCAAAATCTCGGCTCTATCAGGAAAAAAACTCAAAAAGCAAAAATTAGCCAGGCATAGTGCATATGCCTGTAGTCACAGCTACTCAGGAGGCTGAGGTGGGAGGATTGATTAAGCCCAGAAGGTCGATGAGGCTGCAATGAGCTGTGATCGCAAAGCTGCACTCCAGCCTGAGCAACAGAGCAATACCTTGTTTCAAAAAAAAAAAAAAAAAAAGGGCCCCGCGTGGTGGCTTACGCCTGTAATCCTGGTACTTTGGGAGGTCAAGGCGGGTGGATCATGAGGTCAGGAGATGGAGACTATCGTGGCCAACATGGTGAAACACCATCTCTACTAAAAATACAAAAATTAGCTGGGTGTGGTGGCACACATCTGTAATCTCAACCACTTGGGAGGCTGAGGCAAGAGAATTGCTTGAACCCAGGAGGTGGAGATTGCAGTGAGCGGAGATCGCACCACTGCACTCCAGCCTGGCAACAGAGCAAGACTCCGTCTCAAAAAAAAATAACTGCCAGTTAAGAAAAGTTAAAACCCGGCCGGGCGCAGTGGCTCACTCCTGTAATCCCAACACTTTGGGAGGCCGAGGAGGGTGGATCACCTGAGGTAGAGAGTTTGAGACCAGGCCGGGCGCGGTGGCTCACGCCTGTAATCCTAGCACTTTGGGAGGCCGAGACGGGCGGATCATGAGGTCAGGAGATCCAGAATATCCTCGCTAACACAGTGAAACCCCGTCTCTACTAAAAATACAAAAAACTAGCCAGGCGTGGTGGCGGGCGCCTGTAGTCCCAGCTGCTCGGGAGGCTGAGGCAGGAGAATGGCATGAACCCGGGAGGCGGAGCTTGTAGTGAGCCGAGATTGCGCCACTGTACTCTACCCTGGGTGACAGAGCGAGACTCCGTCTCAAAAAACAAACAAACAAAAAAAGAGTTCGAGACCAGCCTGGCCAATATGGTGAAACCCTGTCTCTACTAAAAATACAAATATCAGCCGGGCACAGTTGCGGGCGCCTGTAATTCCAGCTACTTGGGCGGCTGAGTAGCGAGAATCCCTTGAACCCGGGAGGTGGAGGTTGCAGTGAGCTGAGATCGCGCCACTGCACTCCTGCCTGGGCGACAAGAGCGAGACTCCATCTCAAAAAAAAAAAAAAAAAAAAGAAAGAAAAGAAAAAGAAAGAAAAGTTAAAACCCCGGCAAACTGATGTTTTACTCTCCCTAGATAAATAGCATGATCTTAAAAAATATATATGTCAGCTATATCTTCATGAAAACCCTGGACATCAGTAGTTAACACTATCAAATACTTTGCACGGTTGTAACATTTCACCATGATTAGTGTGCTTGTGACTTAATGTATCGCAAGAAAAATCACTGTCTTTTGGGGCCTTGCAAGTTTGTGTGGGGGCCCTCATTCCTTCTTGTAGCCGACCTTACCTTAAGGAATTCTAAAACTTGAGTCTGGGTCTTATTTTGCCACAACATAAGCACTGTATCATGTGAGGTATGGTGAGATAGAGATGGATTTTAAAAGTGTACATGGCTTATGAAACATTTCATTTAATATAAAACATATTATTGCCAGCTAATTGAAGACTGCCTGAAATATCTGTCATCGTTTTTCATTGATTGAAAATATCTGGTTTATCTAAAAACGGAAAAAACATAATGATGTAACAGCAACAACCACATTTTACTTATCATTCACACTGGAGACTAGAATTTGCAACATACACATTTCCCTAAAAATACCAAGAAATGTTTGGGGCAAATTCTCTGCTCATCAGGATTTAATGTAACCACACATGTGAAAATCTAAGAGAGGGGGAAGATGGTGGAGTAGAAAGCACCAGCAATCTTCCCCACCCAGACAACTGCATTAGCAAAATCTTCCTGCTGTAACTATTTTGAAACCACTTGGAATCTATTGAAGGCTTGCAACTTCTCGGGGAAGGCTTGGATATTAAATAGTAGTTAATTTTGGTCAACTTCAGCTCTTAGCAGAGCAGCAGCTACCCATCCCCCACCTCTCAGTCACATGGTAGGCAGCTGTGCCCATGTTCCTGGAGCAACCTGCACATAGCTTGAGGGAGCCAGGGTAGGCAGAAACAAAGACCCTGACCCTCCAAATATCAAGGATCTGTGCTCTGATCACTGATTGCTGGTTCTAATCACAGAAGTGCAGACAAAAGAGGCTGAGAGCCACTGTTATTGTATGTCCCTCCAATGTTGCAAGCCCCTCTCCCTTGGGCTGAAGTGACCTCCAGGTAATTTAAAGGGCCAGCACCTCCCCCATTAATTTTTTGCTTTTTTCCCTTTTAGAAGCCAGACATTAAAGACTAGGACATTCAAAAACAAACACATATATATAGGGGAAAATAGAAATGACCATGGATGCCCAGAGAAAGGCTCAGAAAAGACCTGAGAAGCTGGGAGTGCTAGCTCACACCTGTAATCCTAGCACTTTGGGAGGCCGAGGCAGGGGCATCACCTGAGGTCAGAGTTTGAGACCAGCCTAGCCAACATGGTGAAACAACGTCTCTACTAAAAATACAAAAAATTAGCCAGGTGTGGTGGCACATGCCTGTAATCCCAGCTACTTGGGTGGCTGAGGCACAAGAATTGCTTGAACCTGGGAGGTGGAGGTTGCAGTGAGCTGAGATTGCACTACTGCACTCCAGCCTGGGTGACACAGTGAGATTCTGTCTTAAAAAAAAAAAAAAAAAAGAGGTCGGGCGCAGTGGCTCACGCCTGTAATCCTAGCACTTTGGGAGGCTGAGGCGGGCAGATCACGAGATCAGGAGTTTGAGACCAGCCTAGGCAACATGGTGAAACCCCATCTCTACTAAAAATTCAAAAATCAGCGGGGTGTGGTGGCAGGTGCCTGTAATCCCAGCTACTCTGGAGGCTGAGGCAGGAGAGTTGCTTGAACTCGGGAAGTGTAGGCTGCAGTGAGCTGAGATCGCACCGTTTGCACTCCAGCCTGGGTGACAGAGCGAGACTGCTCAAAAAAAAAAAAAAAAAAAAAAAAAAAGAAAAAGAAAAGACTTGAGGAGACCTTACATTTATACCTCAGGCTTATATTATCCTCAGCATAGACACAGTACACAACCATCAGATAAGTAAACAAAAACAGTGAGCCCAGGGGAGGGGGAGAATCTGATTTCTAGATACCACACTGTTAGATTCAAACATTCACTTTTCAACAACAAAAAAAACCACAAGACATATGAAGAAAGATGAAAATATGGTCCAGTCAAAGGAAGAAAAATAAGTCAACAGAAACGGTCCCTGAAAGAGACCTGATGGCAAAGACTTTAAAACAACTGTCTTAAAGATGCTCAAAGAACTAAAGGAAGAAGTGAAGGACATCAAGATAATGATGTATGAACAAAATGGAAATACCAGTAAAGACATAGAAAACTTAAAAAGATACCACAAACCCCAGAACTGAAAAGTACAATAATTGAAATGAAAAATTCACTAGAGGGATTCAAAGGCAGATTTGGCAGGCAGAAGAAAGAATTAGCAAACTTGAAGAGGGGACAATGGAAATTATCAAGTCTGAGGATCAGAAAAAAGACTGAAGAGAAGTGAACAGAGCCTAAAGGACCTGTGGGACACCATCAGGCAGACACACACACACACTGTGGGAATTCCAGAAGGATAAGGAGAGAGAAAAGGGTAGCAAGAGTATTTTGAAAAGATAATGGCTGAAAACTCTCCAAATTTGGTGAAAGACTTGAATACAAACATCCAAGAAGTTAAATGAACTCCAAGTAAGATGAACTCAAAGACACCCACATCTAGACACACTAAAATCAAACTTTCAAAAGTGAAAGACTTCCAGTTCTGAAATGGTGGCATAGAAGTAAGCTGGCTTTAGTACCCACCCCTCCCCAACAGAAAAATAAAAACAAATATACAGTGCTGAAATTATCAGCAGAAGGACCTCAGAACTCAAATATGAAGATGAGACAGTTCCCAGGACCCCAGAAAAAACCCTGAGCAGATGGTAAGACAATTGGATTTCTACATCCATAACAACATTCCCCACATTATGCCGATCACCAGGCATGCAAAAACATTTCCTCCAACTCAAGGTTTCTACACTGGAAAAAGTGCAATTGAGGTGAACATTCAGCTTCTCTAACATCTTGGGTTCCCTGGCAGGAGGCCTGCTCTGCCTTAATCCATGGGAAGCATCGCAAGTGCCTGAAGGGAGAAATATCCCTGAGGACAGACAGAGGTAAAGCAGGGAGGTGGGACTACCATCCCCAGCTCTGGAATCTCTGTTGTGTAACTCAGCAAAAGGAGATGCCAAATCAGAGTGGCTGTTTAGCAGTACCACGCTATAGGAGGTTTGTCCCACAGATCCCCTGGGCATGGACCCCTAGCCAGCCTTCCCACCCTGCCAAGAAAATCCCCTGGGGACCTCCCCCATTCAGGAAGAGCAGCGTTCTGATAGTTTACTAAGAGCTGAGGTGAACCTGGGTTTAAGGCTCCACCTAGAGCTGAAAAGGAGGCAGTGACCTAGCAGCAAAAAGCCTCTAAGCAAATGTATCCAATAAAATACAAAAACAAGGCAGCCAGAGAAGACTGGATTAAATGAATAATCCTTCAATGCAAAGACATACACATCAACAGGAAACAACAGCAAACAGGGAATCATGATCTCCCCAAAGGGACATAGCAAGGAACCAGTAACTGACTCTAAATGAGAGGATGATATGTAAGCTCTCTAACCAAGAATTCAGAATAGAAGTTCTAAGGAAACTCAGTGATCTTTAAGATACCACAGAAAAGCAGTTCAGAAATTTATCAAATAAACTTAGCAAAGAGGTTGAAATAATAAAAAGAAATCAAGCAGAAATCTTAGAACTGAGAAATATGTTTGCAGAACTGAAGAATTCCTTAGAGGCTTTCCAAAGAAGAATGGATCAAGCAGAGGTAAGAATCATTGAGCCTAAAGATAGGCTATTTGAAAATACATAAAGGAGAAAAAAATCTTTAAAAAATGAGAATCAACAAAGATTGCCTACAAGATACAGAAAATTACCTCAAAAGACCAAATTTGCCAAATGAGTTGGCTCATGCCTGTAATCCCAGCACTTTGAGAGGCTGAAGCAGGAGGATCATTTGAAGGCAGGAGTTCGAGACTAGCCTGGGCAACATAGTGAGACCCTCTCTCTACAAAAAATAAAAACACTAGCAGGGCATTGTGGTGCATGCCTGTAGTTCCAGCCATGCAGGAGGCTGAGGTGGGAGGACTGCTTGAACCCAGGAGTTCGAGACTGCAATGAGCTTTGATCACACCACTGCACTCTAGCCCAGGGGACAGAATGAGAACCTGTCTTTAAAAAAAAAAAAAAAAAAAAAAAAAGACTCGACTTGGTGCAGTGGCTCATGCCTGTAATCCCTGTACTTTGGAAGGCCAAGGCGGGTGGATTGCTTGAACCCAGGAGTTTAAGACCAGTCTGGGCAACATGGCAAAACCCTGTCTCTAGAAAAAATACAAAAAATTAGCCTGGCATTGTGGCACGTGCCTGTTGTCCCAGTTACTCGGGAGGCTGAGAGGGAGGATTTGCTTGAGCCTAGGAGGTTGAGGCTGCAGTGAGTTGTGATTACACCACTGCATTCCAGCCTGGGTGACACAGGGAGGAAAAAAAAGACAAAATTTAAGAATTATTGAGGTTCAATAGGGAGTTGAGCAAGTGCAAGGGGTAGAAAGCTTATTCAAAAAAAAAAAAAGAGAGAGAAAAAAAAAACTTTCCAAAACTTGAGAAAGATATAAATATCCAGGTATAGGAAGGTTAGAGAACACCAAATGGATTTGACCCAAATAAGACTACCTCAAGACATATAATAATCAGACTCTCAAAGGTCAAGGACAAACAGAATCCTAAAAGCAGCAAGAGAAAATCAGCAAATAACATATAAAGGCACTCCAATGTGTCTGGCAGTTCTCAATGGACACCATACAGGCCAGGGGGAAGCAGTAGAATGACATTTTTAAAGTGCTGAAAAAACTGCCATCCAAAAATATTGTATTCAGCAAAGTTATCCTTCAAATATGTTTTTCCCAGGCAAATGAAAGCAGGGAGAATTCACCACCATCTTACAAGAAACACTAAATATTGAGTTATTCAATCTGCAAGAAAAAAACACTAAAGTGCAAAAAGAAAAAAAAAAGAAAAGAAAAACATTTGAAGGTATAAAACCCATTGGTAAAATTAAATATAAATACAAGGGTTGGGCATGGTGGCTCACACCTATAATTTTAGCACTTTGGGAGGTCGAGGCAGCAGGATTGCCTGAGGCAGGAGTTCAAGGCAAGCCTGGACAACATAGCGAGACCTGTGAGACCCCATCTTTAAAAAAAAAAAAAAAAAAAAATTAGCCAGGCATGGTGGTGCATGCCTATAGTACCCAGATACTTGGGAGGCTGAGGCAGGAGGAGGATTGCTTCAGCCCACGAGTTCAGGGTTGTAGTGACCCATGATCATTTCACTGCACTCTAGCCTGGGCAACAGATTAAGATGCTGTCTCAAAAAATAAAAAAGATAAGATACAAAAATTGACAAGCCCTTGGTTAGACCGAGAAAAAAGAAAAAGAGGGAAGACCCAAATAAATAACTTTAGAAATGAAAAAGGAGACATAACAATTGAGACCAC
Organism: Pan troglodytes; assembly: GCF_028858775.2. Classification (NCBI taxonomy): domain Eukaryota; kingdom Metazoa; phylum Chordata; class Mammalia; order Primates; family Hominidae; genus Pan; species Pan troglodytes. The sequence continues at coordinate 105,372,427 of NC_072412.2, read as the reverse complement.
GGAAATACAAAGAATCATTAGAGACTACTATGAACAACTACATGCCAACAAACTGGAAAACCTAGAAGAAATGGATAAATTCCTAGACATATACATCTACCAAGATTGAACCATGAAGAAATAGGAAAACTCAATAAACCAATAACGAGTAGTGATACTGAAGCCATAATAAAGTCTCCCATGAAAGAAATCCCTACATGGCCTAATGGCTTTATTGCCGCATTCTACCAAACATTTAAATAACAAATATCAATTTTACGCAAATTCTTCAAAAAAACTGAAGAGCCAGCCTGGGCAACATGGCAAAACCATGTCTCTACCCAAAAAAAAAGAAAAAAAAAATTAGCCAGGCATGGTGGTACACATCTGTAGTCCTAGCTACTTGGGTGGCTGAGGCAGAGAATCCCTTGAGCCTAGCAGATCAAGGCTGCAGTGAGCTGTGACTGCACCGAGCTGTGACTGCACTGCTGCACTCCAGCCTGGGTGACAGGGCAAGACCCTGTCTCAAAAAAAAAATTTTTTTTTTGAAGAGGAATGAATACTCCAATACTCCCAAGCTAATTCTATGAGGCCAGCATTACCCTGATACCAAAACCGGAGAAGGACATAACGAGAAAAGGAAAACTAAGATGATGAACACAGATGCAAAAATTCTCATCAAAATACTAGCCAACTGACTTCAACAACACATTAAAAAGATCATTCACCATGATCGGCCGGGTGCGGTGGCTCACGCCTGTAATCCCAGCACTTTGGGAGGCTAAGGCGGGCAGATCATGAGGTCAGGAGTTTAAGACCAGCCTGGCCAACATGATGAAACTCCGTCTCTACTGAAAATACAAAAATTAGCCGGGCGTGGTGGCATCTGCCTGTAATTCCAGCTATTCGGGAGGCTGAGGCAGGAGAATCGCTTGAACCCGGGAGGCGGAGGTTGCAGTGAGCCGAGATCGTGCCACTGCACTACAGCCTGGGCAACAAGAGCAAGACTCTGTCTAGTGAAAAAAAAAAAAAAAAAAAAAAGAATAAAAAGATCATTCACCATGATCAAGTGAGATTCATCCCAGGGATGCGAGGATGATCCAACATATGCAAATAAATAAACATGATACATCACATTAACAGAACCAAGAACAAAGACTATATGATTATTTCAATGGATGCCAAAAAAGCATTTGATAAAATTCAGCATCGCTTTATGATCAAAACCCTCATCAAACCAGACATAAGAAGAACATACCTCAAAATATAGGGGTCACATATGACAAACCCATAGCTAACATCGTCCTGAACAGGGAGAAATTAAGGACTTTCCTCTAAGATCTAGAACAAGATAGGGATACCCACTTTTGCCACTTGTATTTAATATAATACTAGAAGATCCTGACCAGAGCAATTAGGCAAGAGAAAAAAATAAAGGGTATCCAAACTGGAAAAGAAGAAGTCAAATTAGCCTTGTTCACAGATAACATGATCTTATACTTAGAAAAACAGAGATTCCACCAAAAAGCTGTTAGAACTGATAAACTAATTCAGTAAAGTTGCAAAATACAAAATCAACATACAGAAATCGGCAGCATTTATATACACCAGCAGTGAACAATATGAAAGCAATTCTATTTATAATAGCTATAAATAATATTAAAAACCTAGCAACCAAATTTAACCAAATAAATAAAAGATCTCTCTACAAGGAAAACTATAAAACACCAATGAAAGAAATTGAGGAGGACACATCAAAAAATGGAAAGATATTCTAATCTATGTTCACAGCTTTAATATCATTAAAATGACAAGACTACTTAAAGCAGTTTACAAATTCAATGCAATCCCTATCAAAGTACCAATGATATTCTTCATAGAAAAGGAAAAATGTTCTAAAATTTATATGGAACCACAACAGACTCTGAATAGTCAAAGCAATCCTGAACAAAACAAACAAAGCTGGAAGCATCACACTACCTGACTTCAAAATTTACTACAAAGTTATTATAACCAAATCAGCGTGGTACCTGCATAAAAACAGACACAGGCACATAGACCAGTGGAACAGAATGGAGAACCCAAATATAAATCTACACATTTATGAGCAACTCATCTTTGACAAAGTCTCCACAAACATGCAGTGAGGAAAGAACTGTCTCTTCAGTGGTGCTGGGAAAGCTGGATAAATACATTCAGAAGAATGAAACTAGACCCCTATCTCTCACCATACACAAAAATCAAGTAAAAATGGATCAAAGACTTAAATCGAAGACCTGAAACTTTGAAACCACTAGAAAAAAAACACTGGGGAAATGCTCCAGGACATTGGTCTGGCCAAAAATTTTTGTGTAAGACCCCAAAAGCACAGGCAACCAAAGCAAAAAAGACAAATGGGATTACATCAAGCTAAAAAAAACTTCTGCACAGCAAAGGAAACAATAAAAAAAATGATGAGACAATCTGCTGAATGAGAGAAAATATTTAGAAACTACCCATCTGACAAGAAATTAATAACCAGAATATGTAAGGAGCTCAAACAACTCAACAGCAAAAAACAAAACATCCAATTTAAAAATAGACAAAAGGTCTGAACAGATATTTCTGAAATGAAGACATACAAATGGCCAAGTATATGAAAAAATGGTAACATCACTAGTCATCAGAGGAATGCAAATCAAAACTACAATAAGATATCATCTCACCCCAGTTGAAACAGCTTTGATCCAAAAGATGGTCAGTAACGAGTGCTGGTGAGGATGTGGAGAAAAGGGAACCCTTGTACACCGTTGATGAAAATGTAAATTAGTATAGCCACTATGGAGAACAGTATTGAGGTTCCTCAAAGAAACTAAAAAGAGAACTGTGCTGTGATCCAGCAATTCTACTACTCAGTATATATCCAAAAAAAAGGAAATGAATATATCAAAATGAGTATGTTCACTCCTATGTTCACTGCTACCCTATTCATAATAGCCAAAATATGGAACCAATCAAAGTGTCTATCAATGCATAAAGAAACTGTTACGTGAATGTGTGTGTGTAAAATTTGCCATAAAAAAGAATGAAATCCTGTCATTTGCAGCAACATGGATTGTAACTGGAGGTCATTACATTAAGTGAAATAAGCCAAGCACTGAAGACAAATATTGCATGTTGTCACTCACATGTGGGAGCTAAAAATACAAATCTTGTGAAGATAGAAAATATATATTTTTTTCTTGAGTTGGCGTCTCACTCTGTCGCCTAGGCTGGAGTGGAGTGGCACCATCTTGGCTCACTACAAGCTCCGCCTCCCCGGTTCACGCCATTCTCCTGCCTCAGCCTCCCAAGTAGCTGGGACTACAGGCACCCGCCACCACACCTGGCTAATTTTTTGTATTTTTAGTAGAGATGGGTTTTCACTGTGTTAGCCAGGATGGTCTTGATCTCCTGATCTCGTGATCTGCCTGCCTCGGCCTCCCAAAGTGCTAGGATTACAGGCATGAGCCACCGCATCCAGCCCCCAAAGATAGAAAATATTAACGGTTACCAGAGGCTGAGAAGGGTAGAGGAAAAGTGGGTATGAAGAGAAGTTGATTATGGGTATAAATATATGGTTTGATAAAGAAGTAAGACCTAGTGTTAAACAGATCAGTAGGGTGACTGTAGTTTACAATAATCTATTGTATATTTCCAAATAGCTAGAAGAGAAGAACTGAAATGGTTCTAGCATAAAGAATAGACAAATATTTAAAGTGACAGATATCCTGAGTATGGTGCTTTGATCTTTACAAATTATATGACTGTATTAAATTATCACATGTATCCTGAAACTGTATATCTCTTATCAATAAAAAAGGAAAGAATTTTCAAAATAGCAAGAGAGATACAAATCATCACATACAAGGTATCTTCAGTAAGATGATCAGCAGATTTTTCATCAGAAACTTTGGAAGCCAAAAGGCAATGGGCCAATATATTCAAAGTGCTAAAAGGAAAAGACCTGTCAGCTAGGAATCCTATGTCTGGAAAAACTGTCCTTCAAAGTGAGGGAGAAATTCAGACATTCCCAGATTTTAAAAAGCCAAAGGAGTTTGTCACCAGTAGAGCTGCCCTGCAAGAAATGCTTAGGTGCAGAGTGAAATGAAGGCCCAAAGGTATGTGAAAACATGAAATGAAAAAATGCTGGTCAGTAACTTGAACCCACATGAAGAAATAAACATCTTAGTAAAGGTAAATGCATAGGCAATTATAAAAGCTATATAAGAGCAGTGATAATGAAGTTGAGAACAGAAAAGCAACAGAGAAAATCAATGAAATGAAGAGTTGATTTTTTGAAAAGATCAACAAAACTGACAAACTTTTAGCTAGTAGGCTAAGAAAAAAGAAGACTCAAATTACTAAAATCAGCAATGGAAATGGGGATATTACTACTGATTCTATGGAAATAAAAGATCATAAGACAGTACTATGAACAATTGTATGCCAACCAATTGAATAACCTAGATGAAACGGACAAATTCCAAGACTAAACTGTGAAGAAACAGAAAATCTGAATAACCTAGATAAATAGCAAAGTCTGACTAGTAAGGAGATTGAACCGGTAATCAAAAATCTCCTTTTATAATTGACTTAAGCCAATAAAAGCATTTAAAAGGTCTCAAACAGCAAAAATAGTGGAATGTATTAAGCTGAACTATATGAAATTGCTGATATTTGACCATTTTTGACCTACAAAATGGTAATTTTATATGATTCAAACTAATGTTTTGACTGGCAGTCAGGAGATAGGGTAGGAAGCATCAATTTCTTCTTCAATGAGAAGCAACATAATGGCTCCTTCTCACAGATGAAAGCTTATCCTGAAGAGTAAAACAAGTAGTAGGTAGATACAGCTACTATAGTATTATTAACTGCCACTTGTCACCCATGGGTGCTGCTGGTTGACACAGCCCAGCACCAGAAATTCTGTGTCTGGTATCCTTACCTAGAGCATGAGCTCTCTGAGGGGGTGGGGGTGGTCTCACATCTCTCTACACTGCTTGTTTCAGGGCCTGACATCAGAGGTGCATCACTCCTGTTAACTTGTTGCCTCACCAAAGCCACCTCTCCAGACTTGGGTGCGTAGAACTCACCCGCACCCCACTGTCCCTGTTCTTCTTGTGGAAGAGTCAAGCATTACTGGTGACTACAGGTAGGAGGTAATTTTTATTCCCTCTCTCCTTTGCCATCCTTGAACCTTAATCCAATCCACCACCTGTTGCTTCTGTTCCTCTGTTTATCCCCTGCTTTCCATCACACATTTACATTCTAGTTTAGGGCTTCCTTAACCTTGACCTAAATGACTATGAAAGCTTCTTATTTATCTTTATTGCCTCTATTTTGTTATTTTGTTCATGCATTCATTCATTCAGTGAGCACTTAGTAAGCACCAATGGGTGACCTGCTCTGGGCCTCCACTAGCACACAAGGCAGCACTTACATGCAAACTGGAAAAAGGTGCCCCTCAGTGCCTTCCAGCAAATGGAAGAGCAGAAAGGCAACTCTGGCTCCTGCTGCAGCACAGCGTAGAGCATGACTGGCCCAGCCCCTCTTGTGCCCCTCACCAGGTGCCCTCTCTAGGGCATAGCTGTATCCAGTGGCCTGGAGCTGCACTGTGCTAAGCACGGTCGGGAGGTGGCACAAAAAAGGGCATCCCCAGAGGTTCAGAGAGGGACACCCCAAAGAACAGCCTGTGAATCAGAGGCAGGACAGCACAAGGCCAGCACTGAGCAAGCTCTAGGGGAAAAGATCAAAGGCAACAAAACTGTTTGAAATAATGTAAAGAAGAAACGTATAGGGAGGATTGGGGCTTCAGGTTCTGTTGCAGACTCTGTGGTCTGGAGTGGGGCTGTCACTGGGCAGGTGGCAGAAGCCCAGTCATGGCAGTCACCGTTCCGGAGGAGAAGGAAGGCTTTACCACGCCTCCCTCCTCCCTTCCTGCTGGTGAGTCCTCTCCTTCCCCCATCCCCAGCTGTTCCAAAATCTGTTCTGTGCTTGAGTTGTATTCAGCACTGTCTACACCGTATGAATACAATTGCAGCAGGTGACAAGATGGAACTTGTTTTATTTTATCTTACATATTTGGAATTAGGGCCTCTAGATAGTCAATATGTAACTGTATTCAAACAATATGCAAAGCAGGGGCTTAAGATGTGTTGAAAAAATCTGGTAGTCTTATGGTGAGTTCTCTCTAAAGAGGGACCTTTTTTAGATATGCCATCCCAGAGGGGGGCCCCCACCTGGCCTTGTTTTTGTCGTCTCCCTTCCCCCTTCACCTGATGCCATTAATTAACCATTTATATAACAAGAGGCATAGCTGGCCCGTAGCCTGACGGGGTTCCCAACCTGGGATTCAATATGATAGTCACCTGGGGAGCTTTTCAAAATTGTCAAATTCTGGACCCTACTCAGTGCCATCAAATTAAATTCATTAGTAACAGGACCCAGGCTTTTTAAGCTTTCTAGGTCCTTGCCACTTAAGTGAGCTGTTGCTGCAGGTCAGCACCATTGCTCTCTTATTGCTGTCATGTGAGAGCTAGTTAGAAATGCAGGATTTGGAGCCCATCCCAGTCCTTCTTCATCAGAGAATCTGCATATTGACAAGATTTCCAGGTGATACATATCACATAAATGTCTCCAGGTTATTCATTTTCAAACTTGGTGGCATGTTGCAGTCCCCTGGGGAATTTTCAAATATGCTGATGGCAGAGCCCCAGCCACAGACAGTTTGACGTAATTGGTCTGGGATAAAACCTAGGCTATGGAACGTTTAAAAGTTGCCAAGGTGGCCAGGCGCAGTGGTTCACGCCTATAATCCCAGCACTTTGGGAGGCCGAGGCGGGTGGATCACCTGAGGTCAGGAGTTTGAGACCTGCCTGGCCAACATGGTGAAACCCTGTCTCTACTAAAAATACAAAAAATTAGCCAGGCATAGTGTGGCCGGTGCCTGTAATCCCAGCTACAATGGCGGCCGAGGCAGGAGAATCACTTGAACCCAAGAGGCGGAAGTTGCAGTGAGCCGAGATCATGCCACTGCACTCCAGCCTGAGCAACAAGAGCGAAATTCCATCTCGAAATAAATAAATAAATAAATAAAAAGAAAATAAAAGTGGCCAAGGTGATTCTAATGTGCAGCTGAGCTGGAGGGCAGCTGCACTAGCGAATGCCAATATAGCCACTGTCTTAATACAAGAAGTTTTGCCTCAGTAAAAATTTCTAAGTGAGTCAAATGCTACCATTATGTACAAGTAGATGCTGTGAAAGCAATGAAACTCAATCAAGTTTCCGCAAACTTGAAAAAAATCTATATTTAAAGAAAAGTATTTTGATTAAAAAAATATATAACACTTGGCCGGGTATGGTGGCTCACGCCTGTAATGCCAGCACTTTGGGAAGTCAAGGCAGGAGGATCACTTGAGCCCAGGAGTTCGAAACCAGCCTGGGCAACATATGGAGGCCCTGTCTCTATCAAACATGTTTTAAATAATTGGCCGGTGTGGTGGTGCAAGCTTATGGTCCCCACTACTCCTGAGGCTGAGGTGAGAGGACCGCCTGAGCCTGGGGGTCAAGGCTGCAGTGGGCCATGATCACGTCACTGCACTCCAGCCTGGGTGACAGAGTGAAACCCTGTCTGAAAAAAAATAATAAAATAACATTCAAACTGCAGTAATTCAAAATAGCAATAATAATCAAATAAGCTCATGTCCATTGGAAGATACAATTTAGTACATGACCTCTAAACCCAAGTGAATGGCTTCTTTACTTAGCTGGTAGCTAGTTTAAGGATCTCTGCTTTGCCTGAACATTATGATCATGTGGGAAGCTTTAGTCCAGGACTGTCTAACCTTTTGGCTTCCCTGGGCAACACTGGAAGAGCGGTCTTGGCCCCACATAAAATACACTAACACTAGCCAATGAGCTCAAACAAACAAACAACAACAACAACAAATCTCATAATGTTTTAAGAAAGTTTACAAATTTGTGTTGGGCCACATTCAAAGCTGTCCTGGGCCACATGTAGCCCACAGGCCACAGGTTGGACAAGCTTGCTTTAGGGGCTAAAACACCAGGCCACATTCCAAACCAATTAAATCAGTTTTATGGTGAGTCCCAGGCCTCAGCACTTCTTCAAAGCTACCAGAAAGACTCCAAAGAACAGCCAAAGATGAGAATCTCTGCATTAAGGGTTGTAAGTACAACTAAGGTGTCTTACTGATCCCAAAAAGGACTTGGGGTTGCTGAACATTAATAGTAACCAGAATTTAATCCTATTACATTTAGGCAGGGGAGATAGGTATCAATTACACAACCTTCCACTGATCAAATGATAATTTTGAGATGAGCAGAAGTTTCCCTTGTTTGAAAATCATGTTGCTTCACATCCCCACCACTGAATCCATGGCCATCATTGTAGCGGTGCAGGGGTGAGAATGGGGTAAACATCAGGAAGTCCCTGCTGAACTAGGAGCTTCATGCTAGATTCTGGTATCAAGTCCACAGTGAGATAATAAACTTGCCTTTGTTAGTGGAGAAGAAGTCTTATAATTTCCAGCAGCTTAAGGCTCTGAACATAGAATTCTTAGGAGGCAGAGTGAGAAAGGAATGGGGGATTTGAAGTGAAGTCCTTGTCACGGGCAAGACAAAGCCCTTCAGATGCTGACAGCGGTTCGGTGGGGAGAGCCCAAGTAATGAGACTGGGCTGAAGGTTCTGCCTGGTCTACTCCCCCATCCCGGGAACATGCAGGACAGTGACAGTGACTAGAGAGGCAATGGGAATTTCCAAACTGAGGGGGTGTGCCAACTTCCCACTCACCCTCTGGGAGACTTCATGGGAGCTCTGCATCAACATGGGGCACAGAGAAGAGCAGACACAGCAATATGGATTGCTCAGGCAGAGAAGGGCAACAGTGGCATGCTATCCATTCCCTGAGGAAGGAAGAATCCAGAAGTTTCGACTGACCCTTTGGCAGTGTGCCTGCAAGGGAGCTGTCAGAGTCCAGGAGTGAGGGCGGCCATATCGGAGGTAACAGGCTGGCTGGTGTTGGGTGACAGACAGCAACAGGGAGAGAAGAGGCAGGAGCTGCCCTGTCTGCAGGGCCATGATCACACCCACTGGGCAAACCTCATGCATTTCCTGTACCCCAAGAACAGACCACAGGTCCACTGACCATTAGTACGGCATCAGAGACCAGTCACCAAGGGCCAAGACACATGAGCAACTTCACTGGAGCCCACAGGGAAGGCTGCCATGACATGGTTTGTACACTTCCTCCTGGGCCCCCTGTGGCCCAGAAAAGAGGACAGAAATCATAACAATGAGTATCTACTTAAAAGAGATCATCTAGGGCCAGGCGCGGAGGCTCACGCCTGTAATCCCAGCACTCTGGGAGGCCGAGGCGGGCGGATCACGAGGTCAGGAGAGCGAGACCATCCTAGCTAACATGGTGAAACCCCGTCTCTACTAAAAATACAAAAAATTAGCCGGGCATGGTGGCAGGTGCCTGTAGTCCCAGCTACCCGGGGGTTTGAAGCAGGAGAATGGCGTGAACCTGGGAGGCGGAGCTTGCAGTGAGGCAAGATTGTGCCACTGCACTTCAGCCTGGGCAACAGAGTGAGACTCCGTCTCAAAAAAAAAAAAAAAAGAGATCATCTAGGCTGGGTGCGGTGGCTCATGCCTGTAATTCCAGCACTTTGGAAGGCTGAGGCGAGTGGATCACAAGGTCAGGAGTTCGAGACCAGTCTGGCCAACATGGTAAAACCCCGTCTCTACTAATAATACAAAAAAAAAAAAAAAAAGCTGGCCATGGTGGCACACGCCTGTAGTCCCAGCTACTTGGGAGGCTGAGGCAGGAGAATCACTTGAACCCAGGAGGTGGAGGTTGCAGTGAGCTGAGAACATGCCACTGCACTCCAGCCTGGGCTACAGAACGCGACTTTGTCTCCAAAAAAAAAAAAAAAAAAAAAAAAAAGATCATCTAGAAGAGCTGGGCATAGTGGTGTGTGCCTGCAGTCCCAGCTATTTGGGAGACTGAGGTGAGAGGATTGCTTGACCCCAGGAGTTCAAGACCAGTCTAGGAAACAGAGTGAGACTCCATCTCTCCTTTTTTTTTTTTTTTTTTGAGACAGGGTCTCACACTGTTGCCCAGGCTAGAGTGCAGTGATGCAATCACAGTTCACAGCAACCTCCACCTCCCTGACTCAGCTGACCCTCCCACTTCAGCCTCCCAAGTAGTGAGTACCTGATACTACTGGCACGTGCTACCATGCCCAGCTAAATTTTGTACTTTTCGTAGAAATGGGGTTTCTCCATGTTGACCAGGCTGGTCTTGAACTCCTGGGCTCAAACGATCCGCCCACTTTGGCCTCTCAAAGTGCTGAGATTATAGGCATGAGCCACCACACCCGGCCAAGTCCTAATACTTTTTTTTTTTTTTTGAGACGGAGTTTTGCTCTTGTCGCCCAGGCTGGAGTGCAATGGCATGATCTTGGCTCACTGCAACCTCTGCCTCCCCGGTTCAAGCGATTCTTCTGCCTCAGCCTCCCGAGTAGCTGGGATTACAGGCATTGCCATCATGCCCAGCTAAGTTTTGTATTTTTGTAGAGATGGGGTTTCACCATGTTGGCCAGGCTGGTCTCGAACTCCTGACCTCAGGTGATCCGCCCGTCTCGGCCTCCCAAAGTGCTGGGATTACAGGCATGAGCCACCGCGCCCGGCCAAAGTCCTAATACTTTTGAGTCATATAAGTAGCAGTCCAGACTTGACTAAGTGCAGAAAACAACTTGGTTCAGGGCTTTAGAAAGTCATAACATCACTCTTTAAATTCAAAATGAAGTTAAAAAGAGATTTCCACTAAAATAATAACTTGAACAGCACAATAAATTCTAAGTCATTTTAATAAATGTAGGTAAATGTATCAATAAATTTTAAAGATGTACTAATCAAACCCAGTATCAATCAGGTATTCCATGCATTCCAGCTCCCTGCCAGGGCCTTTAGGATGGGACTTACATCCTACTCTACATTACAAACTGGAGAGCTAACATACATGGGCATTAACTGTGCCTTGCACGCACCTCTGCACTGTATCTTTCCCATCCTGGCCCAAGACACCACCACCTTACTCCCGACTGGTTCCTGGGGCCTCTGTCCCTCTCCAGTCCCTTCTCCACACCACAGCCAGTCTGGACTTTAAAAAACACAAGTCAAATCATGATGCTCCTCTGCTTGAGCCCCTTCCATGGCTTCCCAGTGTTCTCACATTAAAAACCAAATGTCTCACCCAGACTGGCAGGGTCCTGGCTGCCTGGCCCATCCATCTCCTCTGCTTACCACCCTCAGTTACAGGTATCTGCTGCCAGTTCCCTGACACACCACATCTTCCTGCTCACCTCGGGACCATCCCATGAGTGGTTCCCTCTCTGGAAGGCTCTTCTGGATCTCAGCATGTCTGCCACCCTCTCATCCCTCAAGGCTCAGCCTACATGCCCTGTCCTCAGCAGGACCTTCCCCATGCCCCCTCCTGGGATGCTGTCCTCCAGAACCCCGCCCTTCCCTTCACAGGCCTTCCCCTTTTGAAATGAATTATTGGCTTTGTTTACTTGTTCACTGTCTGTCTTCCACTGGGTTCAGAGAATTTTTCCTTTTTGGCTGTCCCAGACAGGAACACCCTTCCTGTTTGGTGGGGGTGGAGGCAGAGACCGCACGGTCCTTCTCCGCATCCTTTGAAAGCTAGGGAGAGGCCACAAGCATAAGCTTGGCCCATGAGATACTGCAGGTGGGGCCTTTGAGCCATGAGGGGTGACACAAAGAAGGTGGGAGCCGGTGAAGGAAAGAGGTGCCCACAGCAAGTGCCCAGGATGGCAGGAGTGAAGACAGCAGCGCAGGGACAGCAGCAGGAGGGGGCAGGGTAGACAATCTGGTTTACCCTGGCCAGACTGCCCTGGCCTGGGCTGGGCTGTGTTCTTAGGGGCTTAGTTTGGTCACTGTCCATTTTCCTATTCTCCAGCCTGTCCACCAGCCTCCCAGAAATTCCTTTTCTGCAAAAATCAGCCCCAGCTGGTATCACTCATGTGCAACTCCACAGCCCATGTGCCACAGGCCCCCTGTGGGCAGGGACTTGGTCTGCTTGACTCAAAGCCATACATGGAGCTCACAGCACCATGTCTGGCACACGCAGGCTGAATGAATGAATGGACTCCAAGCTAGGCTGGGTGGCAGGCTAGGGAATGTTCAAGGAGAAAGGGCCACAAGTTTCCATTAGCCTCTGTCCTCAGAGGGCTAAAAAGGTTATCAGTGTGATCATTTAATGCTCTCCATCGGCTTCACCAAACTGTCTTCCCAATGGAGTTGTGCTAATTTACACTCCCACCAGCGGCATATGAGAGTGCCTGGCTTGCTCTCCCATCCGTGGTCCTCTGCACTGTCTACGCCCAGGGTTTTGTATGTTGTGTGTGTTGTGAGTTGGAATGTGTGTAGTGAGCAAAGGTAACTGTGGAAAGGGACTGGCGATCTGAACCCTGGGGAAAGTTTTATAACTTCCTGATTTGAGCAGCAATAAAACAATAATCCATGAATCATTTTAAGATCGTTGTTTCCTACCTTGAGCTGATCTATAGGCTATCATTTTATACTCCCCACCATGTGAAATACTACTGTTTTTTTATTGTGGTAAAATATGTATAATGCAAAATTTACCATCTGAACCACTGTCAAGTGTACAGTTCAGTGACATTGAGTACATTCTCACTGTTGTGCAATCACCACCACCATCGATCTCCAGAACTCTTCATCTTGCAAAACTCAATCTCTGGCCCCATTACACATGAATTCCCCATTCCCTCCTTCCCTTGGCCCTTAGCAACTGCCATTTGACTTTCCATCTCTATGAATTTGACTACTCTAAGTACTTCACATAGATGGAATCACACTGTATTTGTCCTTTTGTGACTGGTTTATTTCACTCAGCATAATATCTTCAAGGTTCGCCAGGTGTAGGGGCTCACGCCTGTACACTCAGCATAATATCTTCAAGGTTCGCCAGGTGTAGGGGCTCACGCCTGTACTCCCAGCACTTCGGGAGGCTGAGGTAGGAGGACCACCTGAGGTCAGGAGTTCAAGATCAGCCTGGTCAACATGGCAAAACCCCGTCTCTACTAAAAATGCAAACATTAGCCAGGTATGGTGGCAGACACCTGTAATCCCAGCTTTTTGGGAGGCTGAGGCAAGAGAATCACTTGAACCCGAGAGGCAGAGATTGCAGTGAGCCGAGATCACACCATTACACTCCAGCCTGGGTGACAGAGTGAGACTCCATCTAAAAAAAAAAAAAAAAAAACTTCAAGCTTCAACCATGTTATAGCGTATGTCAGAATGTTCTTCCTTTTTAAGGCTGAATAATATTCCATCGTATGGATATGCCACATCCTGATATCCATAAATCTGTCAATGGACACTGGGGATGCTGCCACCTCTTTGCTAATGTGAATAATGCTGCTACGAACATGGCTGTACAAATATGTGTTGGAGTCCGTGCTTCAATTCCCTTGAGTCTATACCCAGAAGTGGGACTGCTGGATCATCTAGTAATTCTATGTTCAATTGTTTGAGGAATTGCCATATTTCTTTCCACAGTGGCTATATCATCGTACATTTCCATTCAAATATTTTTAAAATTTTTAAGCTGTACCCATGTCCAGTAACCACTGAAGAGCTGTTTTACAACCAGAAAAAAAGATATATCTTTTATATATCCTTTGGAAATTGTCTCCACAATTTCTAATAAATTTAAGTAAGTTCTTATTTCTTCTTAAACATAAGATTTTTTTTTTTTAAAAAAGAGGGCATTATTTTAAAATAATACATCAATAAATTTCTTTTTTTTTTTTTTTTGAGGCAGAGTCTCCTTCTTTCACCCAGGCTGGAGTGCAGTGGCACGATCTCGGCTCACCACAACCTCCGCCTCCCAGGTTCCAGTGATTCTTCTGCCTCAGCCTCCCAAGTAGCTGGGATTACAGGTGCCTGCTACCACGCCTGGCTAATTTTTTAATTTTTGGTAGAGACGGTGTTTCAGGCGTGAGCCACCGCGCCTGGCCATCAATAAATTTCTATGTAGAATACCACACAAAAATGCTGTGGCCCTTTAGCTCCTTTAAAGAGATTTTGACTCTAAGGGCTGATAAAGGTTGAAAATAAAAATTTCTTACAGAAAAGTGTGCACATATCCACAGCAGTATGACAGATTCGTAATGGATTCCTCTACTTAGCACTGTATCTCCAATCCTTTGAGGGGGCTGAGGGGGTTGCAGGAGCATAACTGTGCTCTGTCACTGCCTCTTTCTCTGTTCTGTGCCAACAAAAACTAAATTCTGTGTTGTATGGCCTGTGGGTCTGACCTCGTCTGGCAATTCCAATGGTTACAGAAGAATCTGCAGTACTGAGTGAAGCTAAGAGCCTATTCACCCATCTTTCCCTACTCTCTTAAGTGACAGCAAAATTCACCTACCAATTTCAACCCGCTTTGACTATTAATAACTAGGTATTTACACCAGCATCTATGATAATTGAGGCCTACTTATGTTCTCACTTTGCTAAGTTCCCAAGTACCCTGAGAGATTCCTTCCCTATTTTGAAGAACTATTTTTTTTGGTTACTATGGCAACCATGCAAGGAAAAAGGGGAGCTTTCCATGGACACGGGAGCAAAAGAACAGCTATTTGTCCTCCCACTGGTGGAACAGGGCCATTCGTGAGATTAGCATGTGGTGCCAATATAAATAAGCGTGCAGCCTGCTTCAGGAAGGCCGAGAAGACATTTTCAGAGCAAACTGTCTCCTGAAGCAATTATATCATACCTCAATGAAGTGCACTGTTTTGTGCTGAAATGAAGACCTGGTCTTTTGTGCCCAAAGCAGATACACAAGGGAAGCCAGTTTGTGGTCCACCATGGCTTTGCTTCTAAGGAAGGACCCAGGGTACAGGATGGGGGCAACTCCTAGGCCAGCCTTCTGGCTATTGTGGGGTTCCTGGTACAAAGCAGGGGCACCGGGAAGGAATGGCCCTCCTGGTCTACCCTGGCCACTCTTTTTGTCATGGAAACCCATGAAAAGGGTTGGACATCAGATAAAGGACAGGCTTGGCAAGAGTCAAGAAAAAAGCAGAATCCTTATTCTTGTCCAGTTTAGTAAAGTTTGTGTTATACTGTCTCATTGCAGCGTACTGCCTCCTCAGACCATCGGGACACCAGGGGCGAGGGACGTTCCTACAAGTGTCCCAATGACGGAAGTCTTTCTTCTTTTCTTTTCTTTTCTTTTTTTTTTTTTTGAGACAGAGTCTCGCTTTGTCGCCCAGGCTGCAGTGCAGTGGTGTGATCTTGGCTCAGTGCAACCTCCACTTCCAGGGTTCAAGTAATTCTCATACCGTAGCCTCTCAAGTAGCTGGGACTATAGGTGCACCAGACACCACACTGGCTAATTTTTATATTTTTAGTAGAGGTGGGGTTTCACCATGTTGTCCAGGCTGGTCTCGAACTCCTGACCTCAGGTGATCCGCACACCTTGGCTTCCCAAAGTGTTGGGATTACAGGCGTGAGGCACCGCACCTGCCTGGAAGTCTTTTTTCACACAGAATGAGAGAGCAAACAAGCATCCATGTCAAAAATTAAAGTTCCCCATTATGCTGAATGAAATAAGCCAGACACAATAGGACAGACATTCTACGATTCTCACTTCCATGAGGTACCTACAGTCATCAAATTCATACAGATAGAAACTAGAGGCCGTGCGTGGTGGCTCATGCCTGTAATTCCAGCACTTTGGGAGGCCAAGCTGGGTGAATCATGAGGTCAGGAGTTCGAGATCAGCTTGGCCAACATGGTGAAAGCCCATCTCTACTAAAAATACAAAAAGTTAGCTGAGTGTAGTGGCAGGTGCCTGTAATCCCAGCTACTCAGGAGGCTGAGGCAGGAGAATCGCTTGAACCGGGGAGGCGGAGGTTGCAGTGAGCCGAGATCGTGCCACAGCACTCCAACCTGGGCGAGAGAGTGAGACTCCATCTAAAAAAAAAAAAAAAAAAAAAAAAAAAAAACCACAGAACTAGAGTGATAGTTGCCAGGGGAGAATTGGAGTTTTTGTTTTTGAGACAGAGTCTTGCTCTGTCACCCAGGCTGGAGTGCAGTGGCACAATCTTGGCTCACTGCAACCTCTGCCTCTCAGGTTCAAGAGATTCTCCCACCTCAGCCTCCCAAGTAGCTGGGACTACAGGCACTCACCACCATGCCTGGCTAATTTTTGTATTTTTAGTAGAGTTGGGGTTTTGCCATGTTGGCCAGGCTGGTCTCGAACTTCTGACCTCAAGTGCCCACCTGGGCCTCCCAAAGTGCTGGGATTACAGGCATGAGCCACTGTGGCTAGCAGAGAATTGGAGTTTTTGTCTAATGGGTATAGTTTCAGTTTGGGAAGATGAAAAATTCTGGAGATGGGTGGTGGGGATGGTCGCACAATAATCATAATGTACTATTTAATGCCACCGCACTGCATGCTTGAAAATGGTCAACATTTTATGTCATGTATATTTTACCACAATTAAAAAAATAAAATTACCCCATCTATTGGCCTTATCACATCCATGCTATCATTTCATAAACAAAAATGTATTGATCAGATTCAGGATAAAACACACATTCAACAAATATTGAGTCCACCACACGCTGGCCCTCACTAAGGAAGGCCTCCTAAGGTAGGCTGTACAAACACGGACCAGAAGCTACTGTCTGTTAGCACTTTGTTGTCACTCACTGAATCTGCCTTGTGAGGCCACACAGCCCTAGTTGTCCAGGCAGGTGCATGGCTTATGTCAGGGAAGTCCCAGGAACAGGAAAGACCCATACCACTGTGGTGACCATTCATGAATCCCAAATAAAAGGGCAGTTTTTCCATGAAAACAGAGAGCCCCGTTTGTCTCCCGTGCGGGTTCATCTTTCTATAAATGTGGCCGTGGCAGCTCCCGGAGTGGCTCCACCTCACAGCACGTGGGCACCCGGTAGCTCCTTTGAGGGTAAACACTGACGCTTTTCTGAAAGGAGGATGAGGAAAGAGTTGGCCTAAATCAGAGCGGCAGGAGGCAAGGAGGAAGAGGAAGGCGGGGGAGAGGGCATTTGAGAGCAGGTGAGAGAGAAAACCAGAAAAAGGAGAAGGGGGGCAGCTGAGGGAAAGCCGGGGTGGATAAGAAAGTGGGAGGGTAGGAACGAAGGAGGAGGGGAGGAGGAAAAGAAAGGGAGCATGGGGGTGGGGCGGGGGGGAGAGGAGAGGAGCTTTTTGTTTTTCTGCAAAGCTCCTTGTTTTGTGTCGAAGAGGGAATGACAATGGCGCATGTGCCTGTTAGTGGGTATTTACCTTAATCCCACTTTCTGGCTCTACTTTTGGTGAGAGAAGGAGGAGCAGAGGTTTTATGTGACGGAAAACTGGAGGGATTTTTTTTTCCTGCCGTGACTCCGAGGTCAAGAGGGAAACCTGCGCTCCTTCACTGAACACGTTCAGGCACACAATGCGATTAGCATCTCTTCTGTTTCTGGGCTGCTTCTAGCAGGGGCTCCTGGAAACACAAAGGAGTCAAAGGATGTTGTTCATTAATAGTTAACTGTTAATGTCGCTGAGAACTTGGTCCAAGAATGACTGCTCAGGACTCTACCCAAAGAGATTTGATAGGTGGATTTCCAAGTGTAATCCCAGCATTGGGAACTATGAGGTATAGCACCTGTCAAGTGCATGACGTGGGAGGATTTGGTAAATTGTAATTAAAACAGAAAGGACATGCCAGCCTGAGTTCTCTTTGCCTCTGTAGAGATCATTAATAATTTTGGATCCTGGAACTCCGTGTGTAAGGAACAAAGAAGAAACTTGTTCCCTTACTGGCCAATGAGGAACATTCAAAGCAGAGGCCCCTAGTTAGAATGCCCACTGTTGATCTTCCTAAGGAGATCTGATTCTAAAAACAGGTGCAGAAAAGACAATATTTAGTAGCTAATGTATTGAAATAGCCAGTGAAGAGCACAGGACATATCATTACCATGAGACCACCAGAAATATCCACTAAACTCTTCCATTTAGAGATTCCATTAGTACTGGTGATTCTATGTAAAAAAAAAAAAAAAAAAAAAAAAAAAGGATTTAAAGCTGAAATGACTATTTCCTAGCTTGTTCAGTTAGAGGTAACTGAGCAAATGTGAACTAAAAAGATCAGTTTCTCCTTAACTTTTTTTTAAAGGTCACGAAAGACTGTCAACCTGACAGATGTAACCATGGATTCTTTTACAGAGTTTTTCAAAAGCTCAAAGGCTGCTAAACGTGTCAAATTAATGCATCTCCCCCAAGACTGGGTACTTTTGATATGAAAGTAATCATGGAAGAGCATTTTTTTTTTCTTCTAGAAAATGGCTCTGCAATTTTGAGAAAATAGTTCTTCCCACATCTGAAAAAAAATTTTTTTTTGGTAACTGTCATGAAAATGACCTGGGTTAATGAAATCTCCGTTTTCATCCTAGATTCTCTCAAAAATTCCTTTCAAGTGTCAATCTCAATGAAATGAGGCCAAAATGTTACATAGCTTAGAATTTTAACTTTTTTTTTCTATTTAGCCACAGTCCCTTGATTATTCTGATTTGTAGATTTTTGGGAGAGTTTAATATTGCTCACTCTCTAGCACTGAATAATTTTTAGAAAAAAACACAGTCTGAGTCTAATTGCCAGACCCATACCACACACACGAAAGCTGTGAATACAAGCTGTGATCACGAATCACGTGTATGTGGCTTTGATTGTATAGGACCCATGATAAGATTAAGATTGTTTTTTCCTTCTTAATTATTCAGAGCTAAGTGTGATGCAAATTAAAACTAAACATATGGATGTGATCGTGAAGGCTTTTCTAACATAGTTGGGTTTTGTTTTTGAAGTATGTTTAATGTGCTATAAGCACTAATTCCTTTAAATATCTATTTAAGGTAAGACTTCCTAAAACTTCCTCTAATTTTAAGGGAGCTTAATTTTTTTTTTTCTTAATTCAGTACCACACAGCAATGCCCCAGTTTAAAGTGCAAAACAGTTTCTTTCCCCTTTATTTTCAGCTCCCTGCCAAACCCACTCTTATGGAATATACACAGTTACTTAGTTTCCAGTGGAACTAACTGGTCAAATTCAGAGAGTAACACTTTTATTGTAAATACAAAAAGAATAAAACTGAAAATTAAGAGCTGTATGTCTATAATAATCTATGTTATGGTTTATTTGTGACTTAATTCCATTTTCTGTAACAATGGCAAGAAAGACAGAATAGGTCAGTTAGAGATGGAGAGAACCAGAAAATCTTTTGTGCTTGTCTTTTGAATTTGGTAGCTGACTTTAAAAGCAAATTTAATCTTATATCCTCTCTAGCTAACACTGATATTTGTCTTCCCTTGGAATGTGCTAATGACATGCTAAGGGATAAGTGGCTGGGGAAGTATGCTGGGTGACAATCTCTAGTGGTCTCACTTGAGATTGAAAGGTTGTTGCAGGTTTTCATGGAACCAAATGGACAATCTCCAAATGGTCCTGCCTGTGACTCCAGATGCAGCAATGCAGGTGGAGGACAGAGAAACACTGAGCTCCAAATAGGGAGCCCTGAAGCATCCAGTAGCAGACAGACCTACTACCTGGGATGCAGCTTCTGCCTGCTCAGCACACTCCCCATTGAGCCCTCTATTGCTCCTTTGTTCCTCTTTCATCTCATATCTTCTCTTTCCCTTGCCCTGGGTACCTCCCATCTCTCTCACTGAGTGCTAGGCCCCAGCTCCTAAATGCATTTCCATAGGAAATTTAATCGCCATCTATCTGTCTGAATTGGTGCTTACTCCTTTGGTCACTTAACTTGGATTAGGCGTTCTCCACTTGTACAGGTCCTAGAGGGCTTAGCGATTTTAGGTCTGGGGCTGCCACATCCCAAAACCAGTCCCTTCAGTCATAAGAACCCTGCAGACTGCTGGCCGCTCAGATGGACCAGCCAGCTCCCAGATGGTTTACGTCTGACTAGGTCACCCCTGCCAGATCTCTGTATGGTAAGAGAAGTTCCAAATGCCAGAGGATATCTCAGAACTTTTCCCTCACACTACAGTGTAGGTGTGATGAGTAACTATTCAAAAGTCAAATAAGGGAGCAAACTTTCAAGTGGTTCTCCCTGGCCTCCAACATTTTAAAGAAAGTGGAGTGTAGCCGGGCGCGGTGGCTCACGCCTGTAATCCCAGCACTTTGGGAGGACGAGGCAGGTGGATCACGAGGTCAGGAGATCAAGACTATCCTGGCTAACACGGTGAAACCCCGTCTCTACTAAAAATACAAAAAATTAACCGGGCGTGGTGGCAGGCGCCTGTAGTCCCAGCTACTCAGGAGGCTGAGGCAGGAGAATGGTGTGAACCCGGGAGGCGGAGCTTGCAGTGAGCTGATATCGCGCCACCGCATTCCAGCCTGGGTGACAGAGCGAAACTCCGTCTCAAAAAAAAAAAAAGAAAGAAAAGAAAAAAAAAGAAAGTGGAGTGTAGAAGCAAAATCTAAGAATTCAGGTTATCCCAAGTCCCCGCAATACCGCTAGACTGCAGGAGCAACCCAAAGGCGCAGGAAAGCGATAGGATATTAAATTACAAAATACCAATATTTGCATTGTGATTCCCACTAATTAAGAAAGAAAGATGTAAGTTGTTTGTTATAAACACCACCAGGTCTTGAGCAAACACCAAGAGCTCACCACAGAGCCGAACCAACCATTCTTCAAATCACAGCTGCTTTCCAAAGCGTTTCCTCAGTACAGCCACAGAGTGTGCATTTTATCACACATGCTAATAATCCCAGTTATGGCGCCTACATTTTAATCATTTGTTCTGGGCTTATTTCTCAAACAATTAGCACTAATGAATGGCCAGAATACCTTAGATCATATATGTCTAATTGCAGTCAAGAGCGGTTCTTGTCTGCATGTACATTTCAATTTACCGCTGGGGATAATGTTTGTTAATTGTATTTCTTTATACGCAAGTGAAGAAAAAGGCAGCTCAGGCAAAAAAGGGACTAAGTGTTCTCCTCTTTCCCTTTGTTCCCACAAGAAGCTAAAGTCACTTCAAGAGGCACTTAATCCCATCATCCGCGGTTACAATTGCCCTGCAGCATCAATCAAAAAGAATCTGAAGTAAAATGATGCAGCTATATTGTGTAATTAAAAGCAATTCAGGTAGTTATTGCTTGGGGCCCTTTATGGCTCCAAATACTTAAAATGGCCCTGCAGGGATCCTAAACACTGTAGTGTTTTAAATTTGGTCAGCAACAATCTCTCTGTGGAAAGGAAGGAAGATGCAAAGAAAAAAAAAAAAGAAAAAGAAAAAGAAAAAAACCCGAACCCAAACAAAAAGCCCGCTACCCTCTTCTAGTGCAAATTGTAAAGCAGAAGAAAAGAAGAGGGCTAGCAAAAGTGTGAAGTGGAAAAAACCTGCAACTTGCAGCCACCAAATGAAATAAACACAGAAGGAAAGGAGGAGGAGAAGGAAAACAGATGATGTTTTCCAAACCAAACAGTCCCTGTCCCAATCCAAGTTCTGCACTTAAGAAAGAAATGTGTAATAATATTGGCTGGGTCTCTTCAACATCCAACAGCCGTGTTGGCTCTATAATATAAAAATAAAGGCTTTCCAAAAATTCAAATTTATTAAGAAAATACAGAGTACATTTATGGTGTGTCTAATTCCACAGTTACTTGTAAAGGCAAGATGTGAAAAGTACTTTTTAAAAGTTTGGGCATAGATTTCTAAAGTGATTTACTTAAATCATCTTTTAAAGGATTTTAAAGTGCTGAGACTTTTGGGTGTCTAATTTGGCTTTTAAAGCCAAGAAGAGCTTAACACAGTGTTTTCTGCTGTGAACTTTAAAAGAATGAAGAGCCATCATTGACAGAGGCTGGCAACAGGCATAAGTCTCTGGTTTTGTTTTTAAGTAAAAGCGTAACTCTTCAACAAATACAAGACTAGATGTTAAAATAACAATATGTGTAACTTTTATCCTCATTTCCCCTTTTATAATAAAAATAGCAAAGAAGTCGTCCTGCTTATTTATGAAAGAATTTCAGGAAAAAGTGCTAAATGCATGACTGGGTAAGCTGTTGAATGGTAAGGAATTTTCCAGAAAGACACCAGGTTTCTCCCAGTGCAAGGTGCAATCTAGAAGCAGTTGATGAGTGAAAGGGCTCCCGGAACCGAGTGCTCCATAGCGGCTTCAATAAACACGTTCCAAGGTACAAATTAGTGGCAAATGTAATTGCAGCTGAAAACTAGTACGTGTGAACATGTCAGGGTCTCATTGCAAGTGAACATTCAAATCATAAAATGATTGTCAAGTGAGATATTTACACACAGAATTGCCCTCATTTTCCACATAAATATTCTAACAACTTAAGTCAGTGCAAATGCTGACAAGTGACAAAGGCAAAAGTACAACCTCATATGAACTACTGATGCAGAATGGTAGAATGGAACAATAATGTTTCTGTCCCTAAGGAAACTAAACTTTAAAAAAAAAGCTCTCATTGTAAAACTCTGCCTACCATGCTTTTTCAACTAGATTGATCATATGGTTAGAGATACTACATATGCTCGGCTGGGCACGGTGGCTCATGCCTATAATCCCAGCACTTTGGGAGGCCAAGGCAGGTGGATCACCTGAG
This sequence comes from Pan troglodytes, assembly GCF_028858775.2. Lineage (NCBI taxonomy): Eukaryota > Metazoa > Chordata > Mammalia > Primates > Hominidae > Pan > Pan troglodytes. The sequence goes on along the minus strand of NC_072412.2, from coordinate 105,349,693 downwards.
GTCAGGAGTTCGAGACCAACCTGGGCAACATGGCAAAACCCCGTCTCTACTACAAATACTTGAACGTGGACTAGAGTGCAGTGAGCTGAGATCATGCCACTGCACTCTAGTCTGGGCGGCGGAGTGGGACTCCGTCCCCCGACCCCCACCCCCCCAAAAAAAGATACATATGCTCAAATGGTTTTGTGTTGAGAGGTATTTCCTGTAAGTTTAAACCTTTTATTCAGCAGTCAGCCTTCAAGTATCCCCACAAAATCACAAGCCCTCGATGGATGGAGGTTGGGGTCTGCCGTGCCAAACTGCCATGTTCTTGTCACTCTCTCCTTCTAGTGGCCTGGTAAGGTGACACACTCCCTGGGACTATGAAGAAGTGGGTGACAGAGGAGTGCCTTCTGGCTTATCTGAGCTTGAGTCCCTGACTCTCCAACACCACCAAACTTCCTAGAGAATTTATTCCATAACAGGCATGGGTGCTTCTTTGCCCCATTTGTGCCACTGAAGTATCTGTTTTGTGTCCTACAGTTTTTTCCCACTAGCTTTAAGATTCCTATCTGTAAGTACTTCTTTTAGGGAAGGGAAGTGTAAACTTTAACAAAGGACATTTTAGAAATACCCAAAACTGAACTAAGCAAGAAGGAGAAAAATGAATTCATTGATAATGAATTTCAGGCAGAAGTCTGTACTTCAATTTGTCTCCAGTAACAATTTTGAACAGGATTCCCATCGACAGGTGCTTTATAAATATCATATTTCTTTACTTTCGCACCCAGGTCCCTGCACCATCCCTTGTCCCTGATGCTTTCCTGGAATTCTCCAGGGACGGTGCCCATCACAGGCTGCCAGGAGCATCCCCACAACTGGGTCCTTCAATTCCTGCCATTGATCCAGCTGTGTGCACACCGTTAAATGCTGCCAGGTCAAGCTGGAGAGCAGGACTTGAAAATTCAGTGCTAATTACTGTGATTACAATCTGTGTCCCAAGCAGCCAAAGCCTCTGGGAAGAGTCTACGGGCGACCTGTCTACGAATCAAAAATCTCAGTTTGAGAGATGCAGAATCTATACGTGTGGACTTTCCAGCTCGTTAAGTCATAACATGGGCGTCAAGTCGCTAATGATACCTTCTCCTGAATGCATATGAACTAAGGCAAGACCGGCACATAGAAAATACAAGACAGACGGAGAGGGGAAATGAGTAAGAACCCACGTAGCCACAAAAATATCTAACACCAGATCCTGCAGCGTGATGCTCAGATGGCAATTTTCTTAAGATGTCTTGAGACTCACTGTATCCAAGCCAGCGAGTGAGTGGGTGCTTAAGGAAAGATGCTTACAGACATCATTGCCCTGCAAGGTATAGGACAGCATTTGTCATGAGACTTTCAAGCCTCTTAGCACACATGCTGATTGTGTATTTACTATTGAGCTCTCAAAGGCAGAGTCACTAAAGTCAGAGGAAATGATTTCATAAATATCTCCCACAACATTAAAGAATCATAGAACTAATGCCAGAGAAGGCGAAGATAGAGCGTTCCTGGGCACGTACAAATTTCTTTAAGTTTGAAGCATTTGGAAATGGTTGAGAAACAAGACATATTTATGGCCATTGGGAAGCAGCTAGTTGCTCTGGAGTACACATGGCTCATTTTCCTTTCTTCACAGACTTTGTGCAGATACGATAGTCTTTGTTCAGGTTTTTACAAATACAGTTTTTTTGTTTTTTTTCCTCAAGATGGAGTTTCGCTTTTCTTGCCCAGGCCGGAGTGCAATGGTACGATCTTGACTCACTGCAACCTCCGCCTCCCGGGTTCAAGCAATTCTGCCTCAGCCTCCCAAGTAGCTAGGATTACAGGTATGCACCACCATGCTCAGCTAATTTTGTATTTTTAGTAGAGATGGAGTTTCACCATGTTGGTTAGGCTGGTCTTGGAACTCCCGACCTCAGGTGATCCACCCACCTCGGCCTCCTAAAGTGCTGGGATTACCGGCGTGAGCCACCACGCCTGGCCACAAGTACAGTTCTTCTAGGGCATGGAAATTAGAATGGAATTAATTGCTCTGAATTATCATGTAGAATACTAAAGGGATTTCCATACTCACAGTGACATAACAATTCTAGGCTTCCAGAACATGGCCAAAGAACTGAGTATGATTTCAGATCTAAACCATCACAGGGACCCCTCAGCAGCTGGTGGGCATCCACAGGCTTTCCGTGGGCCCATAACAGGGATTCCGGAGGCAGAAAGGCACCTTGGGGGACACCCTGGCCAGTGTGGTCCTAAACAGTAGGCAGAACGCGACCCATCATTTTTGAGCCTGGCCAGAGTCTGCAAACACGTGTTGAATACCACAGAGTCCTTCATGAAAATATGACTTAAAATATTTTCCTTTCCTCCCCTCATTTCCTTAAGTACTAAGTTCACACGGTGTGTCTAAGTGTTTATTTGAAAATGCAATCCCTTTTAAAGGGCTTGACTGTTTCATATTACGAACACTGAAATTAGGAGAAAAAAATTTCCATATAAAACCATTTATAAAACACCATTATTAGATGACTATTTCATCTTGTTATTGGCTGCTTATTTGACCTAAATAAATTTTTAAAAACAGACATGATCCTATGTTTTAAGATTTTGGTATCTTCTGAGAAAAATTTTACTCTTTTTAAGGATTAAATGAAATCACAATGTTAGCTTGGCAAAACACACCAACCCTGAATTTTTAAAGAGCCACTGATGTGTATTCCCTGCACTTTTTGAATCCTCATGACAATGTCTGTTAACAGCACGAGAGTCACAGCTGAGTGTCCAACTAGTCAGGGAACGCTGTGCAGTACAGTGACAGATGCAAGCCTTGTCCCCCTCCCTCCTCCCAGGCGACTGCCCCCATTCTCATTTCCTTCCTTCTTTTCACAAGAATTTATCGAGCTCCACACCAGGCATCTCTGCCACTCATAAACTGAGTGATCTAGTATAGTCTAAACATTTGAATACCTAAGTTTTCGGGGTTTCCATTTTGTTTTTTACCATGTACAATCAGAGGCTGGCAAGTCCCCTTGAATCTCTGGGTCTGTTTAGTTTGACACCGACACAAGCTTATCACCATTGAGCACAAGGCCTTTTCCGTGGCTGCACTCAGGTGTGTTGACTGACTGACCAACCAACAGACTTGGCAGCCTCCTACCTGGTTAATTGCAGGGACCATCCAAGTCATCATCTGGGGAAATGTCTCCTTTCTCAGTGGCCAAGAAACCCTTACATTTGATCCATTTCTCAGACAAATTCTAATAACTGTCTGCCCTATACAATGCCATAGCCACCATCTGTCCCCTACAGGCTGAAATACAGCTTACTCGAGATGACAGCTAAACATAAAATGAACCAAAGATATGTTCTGATCAGTACAAATACACAGAAGCCTATCCCAGAAATACTTTTAACCAATTTTATACAACTGATTGGTTCTTTCAAGGAGCCTTTAATTTACTCCATCCCTAATTAAGTTGTTACATGAATCACGAAGGTTTAAATATTAAGATAAAGGCAGATATTTCAATCAGGGAATACCCACCATGGTTTAATTAAAGAATTTTTGCATCTCACTTACAGAACATCGCTCCTTAAGTACTGCATGGCATTTATTTAAAATGTCCCGGAGGCAATTAAGCCCTTGATTAACAATAAAATTTTCTTCCTTAACTTCATTCTCAATTACCATGAAGCTCATTTCTCATTGCCTGGGACTTCCTGCACGTGGTACTCAATAAATGTAACTCGTTTGTAATTGCATATAAGCCACCAAAAAAAAAGGTTAGAAAAAATTGACGCGCACAGTAGCTAGCCTCTTCTAAAAGTTGGAGGACTTCACTGTGGTGCAGTTTGCCTCCCTTATCACCTTCAGCTTACAGCCTAGCACATCTGTGTTGGGATGACTCCACTCTGGGTCATGGGACAAACAAGGAACCTGGTGACCAGGACGCAATTCCTAATTCTTGACAGTTCTGTTTTTCTTGAGCTCAGGAGGGGAAAGCATAGTGATTAACAACACTCTTGCGCACATGACTCCTCTAGTCTGTGCTTCAAGGAGAAACAACCAGTCATGAGTCCCCAGACTCGCCAGCTCCAAAAATCTTGCCACTTCCCTGGAAAGGAGGTGAGAGGTAAGGAAAGCCTAACAGTGAAGAGCATGGGCTTTGGAACCCAGCACACCTGGAGTTGGTGACACCCTAAGCATGTTACTTAACCTCTTTAAATCCCAGATTCATATTAGGAGTTGGATATAATAATAGGATTGTTGTGAGAAGTCAATGAAAAGATACATGTAAAACCCTTGATGAAGCACCTCGTGCACAGGAAGCCCAATTGATAACAGCGACTGTGACTGAGAAGACACTTGCCCCTTCCCCTCTGACCTCCATGAGCTAGACACTTGGGCCTGGAACACCATGGCAGGCATTTTGCCACATCTAGGAAACACACTTACAGGGGGACCGGGGAGCTGCTGCTGGGCTAAGGAGCTGGCCCTGCAGAAAATACAGATGGATTTGTATCAACTCTCTGATGCCCCCCATATTCTTCAGAACTTAACCCTCAGACAAGCTAGATATAAATTTGGGCTTATCTGTGAATTTTTAATCAGCACTAAAATAATGTTATGATTATCTATGTATATTGTCTATATCTAAAAAAGAGAAAAATCTAAAGGGTTTTTTTTGGCTTTCATTTTATTTTAGTGTTAGACAATTTTTAGTCAGTATTTCATTGATTCAACAAATAGATACTGGGCACCTAAGCCAGGGTCTGGCAATATGAAAATGAGGACAAAATTCAGCCTTGGGGGAAGTTGAGGTCCAGCGAAGGCAACAGACAAAAAATGTGAACACTGGTAGAAACCAATGGCCTGAAGCCTGGTGGGGAGGGGCTCATTCAGCATAAGAGGGCAGTGGAGAGGGTTCTCAGAGGAGTGACAGTGAAATCTGGCCTTGGAGGGAGAAGGACAAACTCCAGAGTCAAAGATGCATTATGGGAGCCACAGAGTGAGGAAAACAGGCAGGACCATAGATTTCATCTCCTCAAGTGGCACCACAGATTTTTTTTTCCTTGAAAATGTCATGCATATTTCTAACTCTTATCTGCCAATTTCATGCAGGTAGAGGATTCCCAGGCATAAATATTAGCTATTCAAAATACCAAGACAGTGTCCCTTTCCAACGCTGCAGTTTGTCACAGATGGTTAGCAAAACACTGACCCCCATTATCCTAAAATTTTCTGAACCAAAAAAAAAACCTCATCTTTTGCTCTCCAATGAGATTTACTTATACTTTAAAATTTTATCTTAGAAATATATAGGATGGCCGGGTGCGGTGGCTCATACTGTAATCCCCCACACTTTGGGAGGCTGAGGCGGCCACATCACCCAGGAGTTTGAGACCACCCTGGCCAACATGGCGAAACCCCATCTCTACTAAAAATACAAAAATTAGCTGGGCGTGGTGGCGGGTGCCTGTAATCCCAACTGCTTAGGAGGCTGAGGCAGGAGAATCGCTTGAACTCGGGAGGCAGAGGTTGCAGTGAGCCAAGATTGCGCTACTGCACTCCAGCCTGGACGACAGAGCGGGATTCCATCTCGGAAAAAAAAAAAAAAAGAAACGTATAGGATATAGTAATTCTGTTTCAAACAAACAATGGTCTTCCTTTAAGAAGACCCTTCCTTTAAAATCAGAATTGTGTTGAAAAGAGATATAGGACTATATTTTGTATTAACTGAAATCGATGAGAAGCATGATTTAGGTATCTACAGTGTATTAGGGATACTGTATCTGTCTAAGATACAGTATGCTAAGATAAAAGGTACCAAATCTTGTGCAAACAAACATATTCTCAATGGTAGATTTTTTTCTCTTTAACATTTATTAAATCCCTTATTTACATTATCTCACTTAATCCTTTGGACAGTCCTTTGAAGTAGGTACTATTATTGCTGCCTGTTTTATATATGGAAACACAGGTTTATTTTATTTTGCAATCTAAATTTTTTAAACAAGCTGCTATTGACAATATTATACCACATTTCACAACTGTACAATTAATATCAGTTTTCTCAGGGCACTGCACTGCACAAGCCAGAGCCTATTAACTCACATTCACATTAACCAGAGAAACTTCACTCTTAAAAAAAAAAATGCTGGGTGTGGTGGCTCACACCTATAATCCCAGCACTTCGGGAGGCTGAGGTGGGAGGATTACTTGATTCCAGGAGTTCAATACCAGCCTGGGTAATATAGCAAAGATCTCATCTCTACAAAAAAATTTAAAAATTAGCTGGGTGCAATGGTGCCCGCCTGTGGTCCTAACTACTCAGGAGGCTGAGGCGGGAGGATGGCTTGAGCCCAGGAGTTTGAGTCTGCAGTGAGCTATGATCACACCACTGCACTTCAGTTTAGGTGACAGAGCGAGACTCTGCCTCTAAAAACAAACAAGCAAACAAACAACAACAAAAAAAAGCCAAAACAGAGATTCAGGCAAAGACAAAGAATGATAGCGAGAATATCTTTTTTTCCCTTCAAAATCATCTCTATTTGTGACAGCTTAGAGCAGCACTCAGCAAACTTCTGACTGAAAGGGCCAGATAGTAAATACTGCAGACTTTGCGGGCTGAGAGACAAATGGGAAGATGTTATATATGCACTGGTATAGCAAGTGAGAACACAAATTTCCACAAATTTTTTTACTGGTGAAATTCAAAATAAAATTGGGTAGATTTTATAGTAATATAGTTCTACTATATTTTATAGTAGACTTCTATAGTAATATAGTTCTACTTGTGAGAATAATGGAAATCTTTTGGGGGGAACAGCATTTTGCTTAACTGGGGTTCAAAGGTAATGTTCCCTATCATCAAATCATTCATCTGGAAGACTCATTCTTAGGTAGAAGGCTGTACAAAAATGGGCGGTACATGGGATTTGGTTCATGGCCCCTGCATTAGAATATATGTCTATGGGTGTAGCCATAGACAAATAAACGTATAGGTCCTGATCTAAGTTACAGGGCAAAATGGTTATGACTGAAGGCCTCGACTATCAAATCCCAGCCCCGTGTATGGGCCCTGGTTATTATTCAGAGATATCAGTAAGTAGAAAGATTTCAGGGCTCCCTAACTTGGGAGGTTTGAAGTCATTGCCACACCTACTAGTTTGCACTAAAGGAAAGTCAGTTTGGTATGAATTACAATGGCCAACGTTACATTCTCCTCCGTTTTGTTTTTTTTTTTTAATCTCAATTCCTCTTACTTTTCTTATTCCCCCTATGCTGATGCCAATCAGTTTCTTTTGGGAAAGTGTTAACAGATCGGTTTTATGTTTTGAAGTACAGCAAGTATTTCATCCTCTCTTTAAAATACAAAACCCAGAAACCCAGGCTTTTGAGGGCTCTCTGCTCTTTGTGTGATCACAGGGGAGGGGAAGAGAGGGGAATGAGGTGAGGAGGGAGGTTATTGGCTCACAAAAGTCCAGACAGTATTTGACTAAAAAAATGCAGAGCAGGGGAGCAGGGCAGAAGAAATGAATCAGAAATCCCACTAACAGAGAAGGGTTATTTTTCTTCTAAAAGATTAAGGATCATAGGTTTTCGTGCTTACTCAGATGGAACAAGAAAAGATTTTAACCTCTGCCTCATTCAGTTTGGGTCTGAACAAAAAAAAAGTCGAGCACATTCAAAACATCCATTAGAACTTTCTTCTGTCCTTAAGATGGTGAGACAACATCTGGTGAAAGATTTGGGGTCACGCTGCAGTCACTAACAGTCATGGGACAGAAAAGCTGAAAAAAGCCCACCAAAAAACAGACAGGGAGATGGAAGCTGCACTGCTCCCCACCTTTCATATGGACAGATATTCTAGGTGAAGCGTCCTTGCCATTGTGAATTAAACTCCAGTTTAGCATCAAGCAGGACACATTAATTCCAGTTGTTCAGAAGGAACAGAGACGTGCGCATGGCTATTTTATAAGTGTCCAGAGGAGCGTGGGCTGTTTCTTCTGAGGGAAGGAACCATATTTTCCAAATTAGTCCAAGGGGTAGTTGATGGGCGGAATGACCATTTATCTACTTCGATAATGACCTGGTGTTCCTGATGACTAATAATGCCTTCAGGAAGTAGTTAAACACCACTATGTTGTATACTGGTGATGCACAAGATAAAAAGCAAGGGAAATAGGCAAATGAGGAGAAAAAGGAAGTTCAGGCAATAATTTTGACAGTAAAATGGAAAAAGTTTTAAGCATTCAAATTACGACGGGTTCATTCCAGCCTTACCAGCCCTCTCTGTCTACAGGGACAATTTTGGACAAGTCTGTTAATTTCCCTGGTAGAGTCAATTTCCTAGTAATTACAGTTTGTTTTTTTTAAAAGTTCTGTTCTCTACTCATCTCTACTATATCTTACATTATTGGGATTATGAGATCTTAAAAGTTAATATAAATCTCTGATCACATTAAGAAGACTGAACAGGGAGTAATCTTTGAGGAGGAAAAACAAAGACAAATAACTGATTTCAAGAGCCATGATTATAGCAAGTACTTTTTCTGCTGACTCCAGCACTATACTTGACACATAACAGATGCGAATTAAATATATACATGAATAAATAAATGCAAAACCCAATTACCTTCAAATTAGCTTCATACAAATCCCCTTTCCTTAATCATACAGCATCATTAATAATTATTTGTAAAGCATTTTAAAAATTAGAAAAGCAAGTAGAATTACCTATTTACTATTTACCTACAAACCAATGTGCTTCTGTTAATCATTCAAATGAAAAACACTGACACAGAAGTTTCAAAGAAAGCTGATGTATTTTTAAATATCTTTGGGTCAAGTATAAAGTTATCCTGTTGAGACTGATGGGCAGGGAAAAGGTAATGAATGCCTCTTGTATTACAGCACAGTATTTTCATATTTTCATATCTTAACTCGATTTTTAAGCTGTCAAGATATTTGTAACACCTTGAGTTAATAGGTATGTTCCCTGAGATCAGAAACTGGCTACAGGTTTTAAAACTCATTTAAAATAGCAAAATTATAAAATAATGACCCATTATCACAATCCCCCTATCCACACAGCTTAAGATACACAGGAAACTGATTTCTCTCTGAAACCAAAGAAAGAAAAAACACCTTTAAAATAGGCCAGGCACAGTGGCTCACACCTGTAAGTGGCTAAGGAGGGAGGATTGCCTGAGCCTAGGAGTTTGAGACCAGCCTGGGCATCATGCTGAGACCCCATCTCTACGAAATATACAAAACTTAGCCGGGTATGGTGGGATGTGCCTGTGGTCCCAGCTACTTGTTGGGCGGGGACGCTGCGGCGGAAGACTGATGGCTTGGGCCCGGGGAGGTTGAGGCTGCAGTGAATCGTGTTTGTGCCACTGCACTCCAGTATAGGTGACAAGGTGACAAGACCCTGTCTCAAAAAAAAAAAAAAAAAAAAAAAAGCTGCCATATAATGCTGAAATTTCTAAAATAATTTGGTGTGGAAAATCACTAGTCTTTATAGAACATAATGCGTCCAGAAAAAAGAAACAGTAAGAAAGAAGGGAAAAACAAAAAACAAACATAGCCCCAAGGAAAACAAAGCCCAGCAGAATGTGCTGCAGCCATCCCAAGCCCCTGGTACCGTTGGTGCAGGGATGCCTGTATGCCCTGTGCTCCAAAGTATGTCACCACATCAGCCTCCAGGGGAGAAGCAATTAAAGGACAGTTCTCACTGCAGAACTGAAGCCCAGTTCCTGAGATACGAAAGCTAAGTGAAACCATTCTGGTGTGGAGTATGTTATTCAGTTTACTTCTTGGCTAGAAACAAAGAGGTTAAAATTGAAAACACAGGATTCTTCACATCAGGAGATGTCCGAGGCCCCTCCTTCCTCCCTCCCCATCCAGGGGTCCACTGTCCATGTGGCCCCAGCACGTCCGTGAGAGCCATCCTGCTAACACCTATCTACCCTCTGCCTCTGTCTACTCCGACTTTGAAACTAATGTATGGCCTTCTTTATCATCTAGCACAGCTTAAACAGTGGCCAATGTCTCTGTTCTGCTGGTGAAACCATCAGTAAGTTTTATTTCAACGCTTTGAGGCATTCTTTGGCCTTTTTTTTTTTTTTTTAATATAAGCAGCTGCAGTCTTTTATTTTATTTATTTTTGTAGAGACAGAGTCTTGCTATGTTACTTAGGCTGATCTCAAACTCCTGGCCTCAAGTAATCCTCCCACCTTGGCCTCCCAAAGTGCTGGGATTACAGGTATGAGCCCCTGGGCTCAGTCGCTTTTTTTTTTTTTTTTTAAAGCAGGCTAGATAGACATATATTTTGCAACTAGACTTTGTGCTTTAGTAAAGAAACAAAAGTAATTTCAGCTTTTAAAGAAGGCTTTGCTACTTCAATTTTGACCGTACAACTTTTCTGTCCATGTTTATTTTTCTTTATACAGTGCAATCTGCCGATATCTGGTCTATATTAACAAAGTATAACAAAACCAGGACCCCTCCTCTCCTCGCCAAGCCCCCATTTTTTTTTGAAACAGAGTCTCACTCTGTCACCCAGGCTGGAGCGCAGTGGCACAATCTCGGCTCATAGCAACCTCAGCCCCCGGGGTTCAAGTGATTCTCCTGCCTCAGCCTCCTGAGTTGCTGGGACTACAGGCATCTGCCACCACGCCCAGCTAATTCTTGTATTTTTAGTAGAGAAGGGGTTTCACCATGTTGTCCGGGCTGGTCTCAAACTCCTGACCTCAGGTGATCCACCTGCCTCGGCCTCCCAAAGTGGTAGGATTACAGGCGTGAGCCACCGTGCCTGGCCCAAGCCCCCACTCTTTAGGGGAAAGAATGGGGAGGCTGTTCCGTGTGTTTAGCAGGATGGTCGGCACTGCCTCTGGGGCTCCCTCCCTGGTCCTGTGTCCATGCTCCTCCCGCCAAGACTCCAGGCGTGGTCCTCTCTGGCCTTCAGCTCCTGTCTATCATCTTGGGCTGCTCTGCTGCTCCCTGAGCCTCTGGAGTCCTCTGCTCAGAGGCTCCACTGTCCCCAGGCTCACCCCATCTCCATACCCGGAGGGAGCCACCTTGCCCTTCCTCTTCGCCTGGCATGGCCTGTCTTGAGGAAAGCTGGAAGGGAAAGTGCTGCCAGGAGCTGTTCTGTATTCTCACTAAGAGGCCAGTCAGCCAGGACGCCCAAAGCTTTCTGCTCTCCCTGTGACTCGCTCCAGCCACCTGGGCAGTGCTGGGCTGCCCCCATGAGCGTGCTGCACCTCCCCTGGGCCTGACAGGTCCTCAGTGCACTTGCGGGCTGTGGTGGTGATTGGTTCTGCCACACGTGTTAGTCAAAGTTTAAAAGGAAGATCCAGATACCAAAGGAGTACATGGATGCAGAAAAATGAGGCCTCAGCTGCCTAACCAAGAGGCTGGTTTCCTGAGTGTCCTGGGTGCACCTTGAGATCTATGGCCACTGTGACAAGGCCTTGGAAAGATCAGCAGCTCCAACAGTGGCCAGCCATCCTCCAGCCAGCAACTGGGTCGCAGCACTGGCCACGCTGACGTGGGGCCAACGGTGGTGGAGGCACCGGCCACGCTGATGTGGGACCAACGGTGGTAGGGGGGCACCGGCAACGCTGATGAGGGACTGACGGTGGTGGGGGCATGGGCAATGCTGATGAGGGACCGACGGTGGCAGGTGCACCAGCAATGCTGACACAGTACCAATGGTGGTGGAGGCACCAGCCACACTGAAGCGGTGCCGAGGCTGGCGGGGGGAAGGGCCCCACTGCCACAGGGCCGACGGTGGCAGGGGGTAGTGGCACCGGGGAGTCAGGAGAACACATAAGGAATACTCAAGTGCAGGCTGAAAGTGGTCCAGGATTCCATCTTCCTCTTTCTCCTTTATTCCTAAACTTTATCAGTAGAAGACCATCATTTGCTAATTGACAGAGAAAGGAAAAGAATTTTTCAGTGACTGCCAGTGCCTTGTCAACAGGCCAATGGCTGGCTGCGCTTTCCGCAGTCCCCTCTGGAGGGTGGAGAGCAGTGATGATGAATCTCTGGCCTCACTTTCCCGCCTCCCATTTACACACACTTCTAAAGCCCACCAAACCCCTGAGATATTTAGCCCGAAGCAGATCCAAAGGCACGCATCTTACTGACCAGATGAAACCATGCCTCAGAGATACATTTATCTCTGGCTGCCACCACCTCCAACCACCATTCCCTATGTCTTTTCCTTCAGCATAGCTGATACTCAAGCAGATGACTGACAAAGGAGCCCAATCTAAAGGGCTGCTAAAGGAAGGTTTGGAGGGCCTTTTGGCTAAGATCACATGTATGTTATCCCCATATAAATGGCCAAGTACATTTGTTGGTCACCGACAATGTGTCAGGCATAACACAGCACAAAGATACTCTCTCCCCTCTTTAGGCCTCACACTTTTAAAAGACAAGAGAAACAGTCCAGATCATTCTTTTCAGTACTATTTGTTTCCAGCTGAAGATGAGAGAGATCTTTTAACACAGCCCTTCATCCTGATCTCTGGGAAGGAGACAATTGGATGGCCCTGGCCATTCTGCTTTCTCTGGTTCCCATAGCAAGGCCCTGCAGAACTTCTGGAACACAATTATGAGGAAAGAAGCTCTCAGCATTCCAAAGCAGAAGGAACAACTGTCTTGAATATGTCGAAAATTGCTGTCTTTAAGGTATTAAGGAAGGACCCAGTTTATATTTACTGGGGTGGGGCTGGGCATGGTGGCTCACGCCTCTAATCCCAGAACTTTGGGAGGCTGAGGTGGGAGGCTTCTTTGAGCCCAGGAGTTTGAGACCAGCCTGGGCAACATAATGAGACTCCATCTCTACAAAAACAAAACAAAACAAAAAACCACACAGTAGCCGGGCATGGTGGTGCACAACTGTGGTCCCAGCTACGTGCGAGGACTGCTTGAGCCCTGGAGGTTGAGGCTGCAGTGAGGCGTGATTACACCACTGCACTTCAGCCTGGGTAACACAGTGAGACCCTGTCTCTATTAAAAAGAAAGAAAAAAAAAAAAAAAAGAAGTTGGCTCACACCTGTAATCCCAGCACTTTGGGAGGCCGAGGGAGGCGGATCATGAGGTCAGGAGATCGAGAACATCCTGGCTAACACAGTGAAACCCCATCTCTACTAAAAATACAAAAAATTAGCCGGATGTGGTGGCACACACCTGTAGTCTCTGCTACTCGGGAGGCTGAGGCAGGATAATCGCCTGAACCCAGGAGGCAGAGGTTGCAGTGAGCCGAGATCGTGCCACTGCACTCCAGCCTGGGCGAAAGAGCGAGACTCCATCTCAAAAAAAAAAAAAAAAAAGAAAGAAAGAAAAGAAAAGAAACGTACGTATATTAAGTATTAATAAGTACCCAGTTTATATTTATTGGGGGAGGGGGCCAGTATGGTGGCTCACACCTGTAATCCCCCCCACCGAAACACAGAGCTTTGGGGAATACCCTCACAAAACTCATGAAAAGAAATATAATGGGATCTGTAATATTAATACTAATATTGTCTATATTTTTATTTTTTGAGACAGTTTTGCTCTGTTGCCCAGGCTGACATGCAGTGGCATGATCTCCGCTCACTGCAACCTCTGCCTCCCAGGTTCAAGCAATTCTCCTGCCTCAGTCTCTTGAGCAGCTGGGATTACAGGAGCCCACCGCCATGCCTGGCTAATTTTTGTATTTTTAGTAGAGACAGGATTTCACCACGTTGGCCAGGCTGCTCTTAAACTCCTGGCCTCAAGTGATCCACCCACCTCGGCCTCTCAAAGTACTGGGACTACATGCATGAGCCACCGCACCCGGCAATACTGTCTTTAAGTAGAGACCAAAAGGTATCTATCATTCCCTGTCCCGAGATAGACAGGACAATGTTCTTCAGCTGGTGTTTACTGCATAGTGTTTACTCCCACACTGGCCACGGGAGAAATAACTAATTATATCTAGACAAACCCAGGTGTCTTGCTTGCCTGTCTCTCAAAGAAAATGGCTCATTTGCTAGATGGACTATTTTTGTTACTTCTTGGATCCTAGATCTGACCTGAAGGAGGTTTGTTGGAGGCAGAGTGAAATGTGTTTGTGTTTATTCCTTTTTTTCTACTTGGTTGCAGGAGATGAAGCACCCAGAGGACCACAATCCTCAGATTTTATGAGAAGACCTTCTGCCCTGCCTGCCCTTTTGAGACTTTTATCTGAAAAGGAACCTGCAATCCTAGAAGAGAGGTGGAGGCAGGCTTGATTCAGTTAAGGAAGTTCTTTCTTCTCAGCAATTACCACGCCAATTCTGTGGAAAAGCAACATTTGGAAGACGAGAGAAATCCACTGTAGGAAGTATTAGAAATACCTGCAATTAGGCTTCAAACAAGCAAATGAGGCAGGTCTGTTCCCCAGGCCTAACAAGTCTTTGAGGTATTGTGCACAGAAACAAAGTGTTTTTTTTTTTGAGATGAAGTCTTACTCTGTCACCCAGGCTGGAGTGCAGTGGCATCATCTCGGCTCACTGCAACCTCCGCCTCCCAGGTTCAAGTGATTCACCTGCCTCAGCCTCCCGAGTAGTTGGGATTTCAGGCGTGTGACACCACGCCTAATTTTTGAACTTTTAGTAGAAATGGGGTTTCACCAAGTTGTCCAGGCTGGTCTCGAACTCCTGACCTCAGGTGATCTGCCCGCCTCAGCCTCCCAAAGTGATGGGATTACAGGCGTGAGTCACTGTGCCCAGTCAAAACCAGGTTCTGATGTACATCCTTGCACGCCTTTTTTGTGGCACAGAGCAAGTGGTAACCAGGTAACTTCCCTGGCCCTCTGCATGCATGAAGGAAATGAGAATGTAGGTGCCTGAGGCCCTACAGACACTACTGCCTTAGGGATAAGGGGCGGGGGAGGGGCGCTCATGGGGGGACGCACTGAGGGCCAGGCCTGTGCCAGCCGCTTTACCTTATTCAGAGTTTAAGTCTCACACCGACCCCTGAGCAGCTGGCTCTTCCCTTTTCAGGGCAGGAGAAGTAAATGACAGCCTGTGTCCTCTCCATGACACCACTCTGCCTCCACGGATCTCTCCAGTTTTAAGTCTGGGGAAATCTATCAATCACACAATTTCAGTTAGCATTCCAAGAACTAGGGGAAGGCCCGAGTAATCTATTCAAAGACATGCTTCAGAAAGAACACACCGACCCCATGGAGAGTTAAACCTGATTACCAAGAAGCAGGATACTTAGGTGTTTCCGCTATTTACATAATCATTGTAAATATAAGTTACAGACTAATTACAATGATCATTATGACAATGAGCCTGGCATGGAGGAAGAGTTTAATAAATAATATTTGATGAATGAATGAGTTCATCTTTGAGTTCTTAATCTCGAAACAGTACCAGAAAGAACAAATGAGAAGTCTAACACCTTATTAATTTGAAAATAATAATTGAAGAAAATTCGTATGATTGGCTATTAAACTTTTAGCAGAATAGCAGTAATTATCATAAAACGTACTCTAAAATTAATTCTGAAATCTTGCCTTAATGTGTTTACATAAACATATTAGATGTATACATTCATGAAAATCAACCCATCTACACTCAACTGAAAAACAGATGCTTCAACTGGAGAAAAAGGGATTTTATCTCTCCATACCCAAAGCTATCTTAAATTAGGACTTTTAACCTGTTGCCTTCGTGCGCATGTGCAGTAGCTGGATTAACAGGAGAGAAAGCAACAGCCCAAGAACCGACCCTCCTGCATCAAATGAGTAAACCAAAAAGGAAAGGGGATTTACGCAAACACCACAATGCCTCCCCGGGAGCCGTTCCAGTCCATCAGAACCAAATCCACCCTTTCAGCGGCGTGGAAATGTACGGATACCGAATAGACCTTGCATTTACAATAAATAAACATTACGTACATTTTCCGAAATGAGCTTATAAAATACAACAGGTATGGGACTCAGTTTAACTAAGCATTTTAGATATATCCTAACACCAAAACAGTTAACATTTCCCACTGAGTTTCTACAGCATAGTACTAGAATGTCCCTTCATCTCTCTGCTGCCCTCTCCACAAACAAGAAAGCTGGTCAATAAAAGAAAACAAACGACAATAGAATCCAGTTTTCTACCTGATCCTGACCATCCTGGGGCCAATCTTCAACTTTCCCACAACAGCCCCAGTGAAAGCTCACATTGTTAGCCCTCACTTTTCCTTTTCTTTTGTTCCCCTTGAGAGCAGTTCCTGAAACTTACCCAAGCTGTGAGCTTCTGAGTAAGAAGCAGGTCCAGAACCTTAAAAAAAACGCACGGTATTACCACAGCAAATCACCATCTTACTGTTCGGTCTTCTCTTTTTTTACATCAAGATTTGTTTTCTGCCAGCAACCTGAGAGCGGGCTCTTTCCTAAACCGATATCCCAGATCACGGTCATGTGTAGAGGCCAGCCCTGCTTGTCAAGGCTTAGAGAGCTGTCTGCAGTGCGTGCCTCTTCCCCATAGCCAAGTAGGCCCGAGAAATGCTAATACTCAGCAGGACGCATCAAGAACTTTCAGCCTCAGCAATGGCTAAGAAGAAAGTATCACAAATTGACTGAAATTATCTATAGCACAAAAGAAAAGAGAAGGAATTAATCAAAGTCTCTCTCTTAATGCAATGCTTGATTGAACTACCCCAATCCCTTTTTAAATAGGATACTGGTGGCAAGTGACCCCAACGACACGCCCTAGAGAGGTACACAAGGAACACTTGTTCCATTTTTTTCTTTTATGACCTCATTAAGTAGGATTTTGAAGATTGTTCCTGAATATAAGAACAAAGTGTCCTAAGACATCTCTAACTTTTTATGTCTTTAGCCTTTTGCTGCTGCAATGGCCTTTGCGTCTGTGTGTGTAATTCGGTGCGTTCTGCTCGTGCTCACCTCCCCACCAAAACAAGAACTGAGTGAGAAGTCTGCACGAAAACAATCACAGCTGTACCCTCTAAATGCAGAGATGAGCTGGTTTCTTACACCAGAAAGTTTTGCCAAGACCAACTTGGGATCCATTCTATTTTTTTTTTTTTTTCATCTTCTCCAAGTTGGAGCTGCCATTAATTAGCTCTGGGGGCTGTTTCCAGGCTCTTATCAAGGGAGGGTGCCGGCTGCCAACCCTGCCTGGTGTGAAAATACTCCACCGCCAGGAACATTTTCCTCAAAGTGTTTGTTGATTCCACGCTTCGGTTTAATATGCAAGATTATATTTTACAATCAGAAACAAACAGATTCATAACCAAAGGCTTGAAAGGCAAATAGGGGAAAATCAAGCCAAAGACTGAGCCTAAATGTAGTATTTTTATTGACTTCTTAGAAACCAAATAACCTGGCATATTAGTGTGTGCATTCTGCAACAGACATTCCGCCCCATTGTACTACTTAGAAGAGAATAAAAAGAAACCCTACTGTTTGAAACCCAGCGGAACATCCCCACAACAGGGCACAACTGTTCCCTCATGCATGAATGGGAAAGAGATGAAAGAAAAGATGGACTTCTGAGGTACAGCAAAAAACAAAGACAACAAAAGTGCTGACCATGAGGGAATGACACAACTCATTGCAGCGAAAAGGATAAGAGAAAGGAGCTCAGACAATGGTGAGGACAGCCAAGTGACACGGAGGAGAATTGAAAAATCTACACAAGTGTCTTTTCTCTCCGCCCTTGATGAAAAACAATTAAATGTTGGTACATCTGTCACAAAAAAGATCACTGAAACCTGTAACCATCATGATGAATGGTAACTTACCTACCCAAACTGGAACTCTCCAGTTAAACCTTGTCACCTCTGTTTCTTACTTATCCTTACTAAAATGAAAAGTTTTCATTTCTGTGACAATTTACCACATCTGAATATGCTGTAACAAATTCTTATAGAGAGACTAAGGGGCACTGAAGATGCCCGTGTGCCCATGGATGGGAAGATGGATACGAAGGTTTAAAACACTCCACGGAAAAGATGGGCCTCAAGAAATTTCCAGAGAGAAACTACGGATTTCCTCTTGACTCACATGACGATTACAGCCCGATTTAATCTAAATTTCAGATTGGTTTTCATCCAGCAGCAGCTCCAACATTTTGGCTTTAAGAGTCGTTGCTCTCAAACCCTACTGCCAAGAAGATACTGTTTGTAAACATTTAATATGAAAGAAGAAAGCTCATGATTTAATGCTACTTTTAGGTAAATGCAGTCATTGGTATGTGATGGCAATAATTACCTTTTGATGTTTCTGTTTTTCTTAAACAGAGCACACCTGTCCACACTTCACTAACGTTGAGCCCTGCTAATGAAGTGTTCAGTGAGAAAATCCCATCTACCAAATATATGAAAAACCCACCATATGAAATCCCCACTAGATGTTTATTGCTCCGGAAGTCCACCAGCCTGGGAAAGTCACACGGTGTTTTAAAGCCAGCTCCTGGGCCTTATTCCTGGCTTGATAACGTGCAGCCCTGCACAAGAGCCAAAAAGCAGTTATTGACCCTGTCAGAACGCCTGATTAATGGATAAACGCTGTAATTGATTAGCAGAGAAGTGTGAATTAAAACAGGGCATGGCATCAATAACCAGCCTCTGACAACAGCAGTTGACGTACAATGTAAAACAAGAGCCTGCGGCTATATCTCATCAAAGGCACACTTTTCTTAAAACAGGGGAGAAAGGGGGAAGTAAACAGGCCTAGTGTCCTGTCCTCTTGGTAATGATGCTGTGTGAAGCCACCAGCAAGCGGCATGGGAACTCAGTCGTCAGTCCACCTTCATATATCAAGCAGTGCAAAGCAGTTAAACATTCCTATTGTTCTGGGACTTAAAACAAAAGCACAGAAGAAGCCCTATTCTCTTTTCATTTTTTCACTGGGAACTCTCTACGTATAACCTCAAAGAAAAGTGAATTCTGCCTGATTCAGTGCTCCTGGAGAGGTAGGAGGCATGGCTCACTGGAATACTGCTTCTATCTGCTACTGGAAGTGAAAAATGTATTCATTCATTCACTCATTCATTCATTCATCCAGCATCTGGTATGAACCAGTGACTGTTCTGGGTTGGAGAGTACAAAGATGAATAAGGTTTGTGGCAGGCTGAGCTGATGCAGACCCACTCCTGCTGAAATTACACACAGCTATTGGAAAATCTAAAGCAACTTAAAAAAAAAAAAAAAAGGTTTCATGCGTAGCTCAGCTTGATAGAAAGAGGAAAGAGAGATTCCCAAGTGCCAGAAACAAAGCAAATCTCCAGGGCTGGGAGGAAACCTCCAGCTGATGTATCCACGGAGGGCTGTCAGCTCTTGAAACAATAAGTAGGGGTCAGAGTGTCAACACCCCTGGGGAAAGAAGACACCAGCCAGGACTGTGCAAGATGAGGGGGAAACTGGACCAAACCAGACCCCTTAAGAAGCTAGCCAGTCCATGAAAAGGGAACTGGAAGAACCATGCTCACCAAAGAAACAGGAAGGAGGCCTGAGGTCTGGCTTGAGCTCTGAAAAGTAACTAAAAGCTTTTGTATCAATCATCTGAATCAGGAGCCTGTGCTAAGAGCAAATGCAGGGATTAAGTTGATACCACCCAGATGGGTTGGAAATCACAAATAGAGAAATTAAAAATTAAAACTTGTTCAAGACCCTAAAATAACTGAGCCTTGGTTTGTAGAAGAAAAAGGCAAAGCAGTGCTCCAGAAACGTCTCCATAATCCACGGCACCTGGACTCCCAGAGGCAAAAATAACCCCTGCTGAAGATGAGCTCACAATAAAAAATTCCAACCAGGCCAGGAACGAACCTACCACGCCAAGGGTCAGCAAGTACAACATGCGGGCCAATGGGTACCTGGGAACTGGAAACAAGTGACAACCTAAAAAAGAATCTGATATATGTGTTTACAGCTATTAAAGTGACACAAGAACAGTAACCATTGAAAGAATAGGACATGATTGAAAATAAAAATGGGGGGGGAGGGATAGCATTAGGAGATATAACTAATGTAAATGACGAGTTAATGGGTGCAGCACACCAACATGGCATATGCATACATATGTTACAAACCTGCACGTTGTGCACATGTACCCTAGAACTTAAAGTGTAATAAATATATATATATTAAAAAAAGAAAATTAAAAAAAGAAAAATTAATTTGAAAGAGAACCAAACAGCAGATTTAGAAGGAAAAACACAGAGTCACTGAAATAGTAAGTAAATTAGATTATATATGGCCAATAAAAGAATTAGGGGCCGGGAGTCATGGCTTACACCTGTAATCCCAGCACTTTGGGAGGCTGAGGCGGGTGGATCACTTGCGGTCAAAGTTCGCGATCAGCCTAGCCAACATGGTGAAACCCTGTCTCTACTAAAAACACAGAAAATTAGCCAGGCGTGGTGGTGGGTGCCTGTAATCCCAGCTACTCAGGAGGCTTAAGCAGGAGAATCGCTTGAACCTGGGAGGTGGAGGTTGCAGTGGGCAGATATCACATCACTGCACTCCAGCCTGGGCGGCAAGAGTGAAACTCCATTTCAAAAAAAAAAAAAAGAATTAGGGAACTACAGAATGGATGCGGGGAAATCATACAGGACATGGCACAGAGAAGTAGGAGATGGAAGATGTTAAGAAACGAGGGAACATGAGACCTTACAACAAATGCTAACGAGAGAATAGAAAGAATGAGGACTTATGACTGAGATGCTTTCAGAATGGAAAGAAGCATTTAAATTCTCAGATTGAACAGCACAGTCAGGAGCCAGATAAACAATCACAAATCAACACCTAACACATAATAGTGAAACTATAGAACACATAGAGAGAAAAGACAGATTACCCATGAAAAAAGAATAATTTTTCTTCACAGCAGAATGTTACTAAGCAGCAAAATCAACCAAAAATTAATGGAATAGTATTTTCAAAGTATTGAGAGAATATAGCTTTTAGCCTTGAACGCAACTAAGCAATCATCCAAGAGGAAGGGCAAAATAAACACATTCTCCATACAAAGGCTGAAGAAAGTTACTATCGTTAGACCTTTACTGAGAGAAGTGACCAATGGTATATTTCAGGATAAAAAGACTCAATCCAAAAGAAAAGAGTGGGATCCAAAGGAGCGATGGTGAGCAGAGAGTAAACATGTAAGTAAATCTAAATGAGCCAGCAATATCAATTATAATGTTGTCTCATTTAAAACAAAGTACTGAAAAAAAAATGAACCAAAAAGTTAAGTACTAGACTCTGATAACATGCTACACAGGTAATACGAAAGACTGGGAGTGAATATCAGAGCCAAAATATTCCGAGGCATTTTGATCAGAAGGAGAGCAGAGAAATATCCATTAACTTTAGACTCAAATAAAATATGCATATTAAATTTTAAATGTAATCACCAAAAGAAAAAATAGAATGTATAATTTCTAAATCAATAAGAAGAAATAAGCAAAGTAGAATAAATAAGAAAACTATAATAAAATAAATAAAACTTAAAAAAAATAAAGAGAACTAAGTACAATGAAAAGCAGGAAAAGGGGAAATACAGTAAGTAAACAGCATAGTATATAAAATTAGTAAAATATGGTAGTAAAACCAAATTTGATTACATTAGCAATCACAACAAATGTGAACAGATTAAATATCCCTGCTAAAAGACCAAGATTAAATTTAAAGAAAAAAAAAGTTTCAATTTAATACTGTTTATAAAAGATACACCTAAAACAGAAGGACACAGAATGGTTGAAAGTAAAAAATAAAAAGGTGATTAAAATAAAAAGATACTGTCAAGCCAGGTGCAGTGGCTCATGCCTGTAATCCCAGCACTTTGCGGGGCTGAGGTGGGTGGATTGTCTGAGGTCAGGAGTTCGAGACCAGCCTGGCCAACGTAGTGAAACCCCATCTCTACTAAAAATACAAAAAATTAGCTGGGTGTGGTGGCGGGCACCTGTAATCCAAGCTACTAGGGAGGCTGAGGCAGGAGAATTGCTTGAACCCAGGAGGTGGAGGTTGCAGTGAGCTGAGATAGTGCCACTGCACTCCAGCCTGGGCAACAAGAGCAAAACTCCGTCTCCAAAATATATATATATATATATATAGTCAGGTGATGCCTGTTTTGTTTCTTGATGTGACTGGCATACAACAGGTTCTTGGCTGGACATGGTGGCTCACACCTAATCCCAGCATTTTGGGAAGCCAAGGCAGTACAATCACTTGAGGTCAGGAGTTTGAGACCAGCCTGAGTAACACAGCAAGACTCCATCTCATAATTAATAAATAAATAAATAATTCAGCCAGGCTCAGTGGTGCCTGCCTGTAGTCTCAGCTACTCAGAAGGCTGAGGCAGGGAGATCATGTGAGCCCAGGAGGTGAAGGTTGCCGTGATCTCACCACTGTACTCCAGCCTGGGTAACAGAGAGAGACCCTGTCTTAAAAAAAAAAAAAAAAAAAAATAGGCCTTGTGTGGTGGTTCATGCCTGTAATCCCAGCACTTTGGGAGGCCAAACAGGCAGATTACCTGAGGTTGGGAGTTCAAGACCAGCCTGACCAACATGGAGAAACCCCATGTAGGAGAAATCTCTACTAAAAATACAAAATAAGCCAGGCGTGGTGGTGCATGCCTGTAATCCCAGCTACTGGGGAGGCTGAGGCAAGAGAATCGCTTGAACCTGGGAGGCGGAGGTTGCAGTGAGCTGAGATCAAGCCACTGCACTCCAGCCTGGGCAACAAGAGCGAAACTCTGCTCAGAAAAAAAAAAAAAAAAAATTCTCAACAGGTATTGCTGAGTGAGTGACTGGATTAATTAATATCAAACAAGATAGAAACTAGGGCAAAAACATTCTTCGGATAAAGAAGATCATTATCTAATGATAAAAAGAATATTTTATCAGAAAAATATTTCTCAAATTGCAGACATCTGAAATAAACAATAAAATTATTAGAATTACAGAAGTAATTGATAAATTCACAACCAGAAGCAGAAATGGATAGATCTAATGGACATAAATTTAGTAAGACTTGAACAGCATGTGAAGAAGCACTGCCTCATAGACACGAGTCCAGGAAATACCAGCCCAAATATGCTGAATTGGTTTGCTGGTTACTTCAAGCTGAAGGCATTTGGGAAATAGCAAATGCAGAGGGGCTTTTCCTGAATCTCCCTTATCCAATGAAATGCAGATTCTCCAGAAGGAAGCCAATTGTCATGAAAACCCTCTCTAGGTTTTTTTTTTTTTTTCTTTTTTTTTTAATCTCTCAGGGGAGGTTAACAGGCAACAGGAGTCAAACCTAGAAGAGGCTGGAACTTGGCACCTGGTCCGGACAGGCTACTGCCTATTTTTGCAAAAGCCCATGCCCCTTTTCATAATCATTTACTCCCTAAGTGGCCCCTACTTATCTCCCCATTCCCCTAGGAAGGGTGTAGAAAAGCTTCTGAGGCTGGGAGAGGTAGCTAATGCCTATAGTTTCAGTACTTTGGGAGGCCCAGGCAGGAGGATCACTTGAGCCCAGGAGTTATAGACCAGCCTGGGCAACTTAGGGAGACCCTGTCTCTACAAAACAAAAACAAAAACAAAAACAAAAGCAAACAAACAAAAAACAGTAAGAGAATGCTAAAAACAACTTTATGGCAATAAACTTAAAAACGGAGAATGTGAACTATATTCCAGATAAATAAAAGTAATCAAAAGTACTGTAATTCAATAAATGAAAGCTAGGAAATCTGAAGCGATCCTATGTTATTAAATATGCTGCATTAGTAGTCAAGACAGATACACACACACACACATACACACCCAAGTTGTACAGATAATTTCTAACAAGTTTTAACAAAAGCCTTTAAGAAACAGATTACTCAAGGCAGTGAATTCACAGTGGCTCACCCATGGAATCCCAGCATTTTGGGAGGCTGAGGTGGGAGGATCACTTGAGCCCAGGAGTCTAAGACCAGCCTGGGCAACATGGCAAAACCCCATCACTACAAAAAATACAAAAATTAGCCAGGCATGGTGGCGTGTACCTGTAGTCCCAGTTACACAGGAGGCTGAGGGCAGGATCCTGGGAGCCTGGGAGGCAGAGGATGCAGTGAGCTGAGATCGTGCCACTGCACTCCAGCCTAGGCAACAGACCAAGACCCTGCCTCAAAAAAATAAAAAATAATTCTTTTTTTTTTTTCTAATTTTTTTGAGATAGAGTCTCACTCTGTCGCCCAGGCTGGAGTGCAATGGCACGATCTCAGCTCACTGCAACTTCTGCCTCCTGAGTTCTAGCAATTCTCCTGCCTCAGCCTCCCGAGTAGCTGGAATTGCATGTGTGCACCATCATACCCAGCTAATTTTTGAATTTTTAGTAGAGACGGGGTTTCACCATGTTGTCGAGGCTGGTTTTGAACTCCTAACCTCAGGTGATCCACCTGCTTCAGCCTCCCAAAGTGCTGGGATTACAGGCGTAAGCCACCATGCCAGCCCAAGAAACAGATAATTCGTATCTTATACAAGCGGTTCAAGAAATTAAAGAGGGGGGCTGGGCATGGTGGCTCACACCTATAATCCCAGCTCTTTGGGAGGCCAAGGTGGGCGGATTACCTGAGGTCAGGAGTTTGAGACCAGCCTGACCAACATGGAGAAACCCCGTCTCTACTAAAAATACAAAATTAGCTGGGCATGGTGGCACATGCCTGTAATCCCAGCTACTTGGGAGGCTGAGGCAGGAGAATCGCTTGAACCTGGGAGGCAGAGGTTGCGGTGAGCCAAGATCGTGCCATTGCATTCCAGCCTGGGCAACAAGAGCTAAACTCCGTCTAAAAAAAAAAAAAAAAAAAAAAAAAAAGAAATTAAAGTAAGAGGGAAAGTTTCCCACATAATTTTTTCCCAATTCATTTCTGAAAAAAGCATAAAAACTGAAGGAGGCAAAAACAAGTATAGGCTGGGCGTGGTGGCTCACGCCTGTAATCCCAGCACTTTGGGAGGCCGAGGTGGGTGGATCACCTGAGGTCAGGAGTTTGAGACCAGCCTGACCAACATGGTGAAACCCTGTCTCTATTAAAAATATAAAAATTACCCAGGCATGGTGGCAGATGCCTGTTATCCCAGCTACTTGGGAGGCTTAGGCAGGAGAATCATTTGGACCCGGGAGGCGGAGGTTGCAGGGAGCCGAGATTGCGCCGCTGCACTCCAGTCTGGGCGACAGACTCCATTAAAAAAAAAAAAAAGAAAAGAAAAGAAAGAAAAATATAGGCCAGTCTCAATTTTACATTTCTATAAAATTCAGAATTTCAGCAAACTGAAAAATGACGTCTGCCGGGCATGGTGGCGCACACCAGTATTTCAGCTATTCGGGAGGCTGAGGCAGGAGAATCACTTGAGCCCAGCCTGAGCAACATAGCGAGACCTTGTCTCTAAAAAAAAAAAAAAAAAAAAAAAAAAAAAATTACACCAATAAAGCAAGGACAATTTAACATTACAAAACACTTTATTATTGTTCACTTCATTAACAGATGAGAAAAGAAAAGCCTTTTGAACATCTCAAGAGATGGAGAAAAAGCATTTGATAAAATTCAATACTCATTCATAATTTTAAAAAGTTTAAAAAGTTTGCTAAATAACATGGCAGATTAGTATTTGTCTCCGCTTTCTTTCTAAAACCCACAACGAAGAGGGGAGGAGTATAAATCCACAGAAACAGATATAACAGAAGAATCAATCCCTTATAAGAGATGTTAACAAACCATTGGAAAATGGAGAGTGGATCAACAAGTGAAAACACTGGCTACTAACTTCCTGCAGCCCCGGGACCTGAGAAACATGACAAGCCAAAAGCATCAAGCTTATTTCTACCACAGGACTCTGGAACAGCTTAGGAACTAGAGGTTCCTGGTATCTCTGAAGGCAGGGTAGTGGGTTGGAACAAAAGGATTGTTTGAAAATCTGTATAGGCCGGGTGTAGTGATTCATACCTGTAATCCCAGCACTTTGGGAGGCCAAGGCAGGTGGATTCCTTGAGCTCTATAAAAAATACAAAAAATTACCCAGGCATGGTGGCATGCACCTGTAGTCCCAGCTACTTGGGAGGCTGAGGCAGGAGGATCACCTGAGCCCTAGAGGTCAAGGCTGCAGTGAGTTGAGATCACACCACTGCACTCCAGTCCGAGTGAGACTGTCTCAAAAAAAAAAAAAAAAAGAAAAGAAAAGAAAAAGAAAAAAAGAAAATCTCTATAAAGAGCACTTAGACCTTAACCTGTCCCATTCCAAAAGGGCAAAGGAAGTAAATCCCTGGAGAAATGGAACCCCAAAAAGCTTTCACTTTGTGGAGGCAAAACACAGTGAAGGGGAGGAGTTAGTCAAAAGCTGAAACGGGCTGAGTGAAAGTCCAGGTATGGAATAATGAGAATTCCCCAGTTGCCTCCTAGCCTTGGCTTCTAGAATGCTGGAAGCCAGGTCTAATCCCCTGAAGCTGGAGAGCACAGGATACCTCTCTGCAAAAACAGAAGAGCCCAGGAGAACAAGCCTACAGACACTGATATGTGGTGATCCTCTGGTGAAGCTGGTGGGCCCCCAGCTGATTACCTTACAGTGAGGCCCATCAGTTCCACACACAAATAACTCTCTATTGATGGTTACGTTCCTCATTTTTATTTATTTATTTATTTATTTAGAGACAGAGTCTCGCTCTGTTGCCCAGTCTAGAGTATAGTGGTATGATCTCGGCTCACTGCAACCTCTGCCTCCTGGGCTCAAGTGATTCTTGTGCCTCAGCCTCCCAAGTAGCTGAGATTACAGGCACCCACCACCATGCCTGGCTAATTTTTTGTGTTTTTAGTAGAGACGCAGTTTCACCATTTTGGCCAGGCTGGTCTCGAACTCCTGACCTCAAGTGATCCGCCCACCTCGGCCTCCCAAAGTGCTGGGATTAGAGGCAGAAGCCACTGCTCCTGGTCCTTAAGTTCCTCATTTTTATTTTTATTTTTTATTTTTTATTTATTTTTGAGATGGAGTCTCACTCTGTCACCCGGGAGGAAGTGCAGTGGTGCAGTCTCCACTCACTGCAACCTCTACCTCCCCGGTTCAAGCAGTTCTCCTGCCTCAGCCTCCTGAGTAGCTGGGATTACAGGCGTGTGCCACCACACCAAGCTAATTTTTGTATTTTTAGTAGAGATGGGGTTTCACCATGTTGGCCAGGCTGGTCTCGAACAGCTGACCTCAGGTGATCCGCCCACCTCGGCCTCCCAAAGTGCTGGGATTACAGGCGTGAGCCACCACACCAGGCCAGTTCCTTATTTTTAAATATGGACTGTTAGTCAAACACCAGACCTTTGACAAAAGTTATCAACTTGAAAGATAAAAACCGAAACAAACAACCAGGAAGAGCACTCAAGAGAAACAGACAATGCAAAGAGCAGAACAGAGCAAAAAACAGAACAAACAGAGAAATAAGATATTATAATACATGCAAAAACAGGAATAAAATATCATTTATAAAAGAAACATGGTAGGCTGAGGTAGAGGATTGCTTGAGCCCAGGAGGTCAAGGCTGCAATGAGCCGAGATCGTACCACTGCACTCCAGCCTGGGTGACAGAGCAAGACCCTGTCTCAAAAACAAACAAACAAACACGGCCAGGTGCCATGTACTCACACCTGTAATCCTAGCATTTTAGGAAGCTGAAAGCAAATTGCTTGAGCCCAGGAGTTTGAGACCAACCTGGGCACACAGCGAAACCCTGTCTCTACAAAAAAATATATTTAAAAATTAGCCAGGTATACTGTCTTGTGCCTGTAGTCCCAGCTACTTGGGAGGCTGAGGCAGGAGGATCATTTGAGCCCAGGAGGTTGAGGCTGTAATGAGCCATGATTGCACCACTGCACTCCAGCCTGGGCAACAGAGCAAGACCTTGTCTCAATCAATCAATCAATCAGAAACATTAGAGAACATGAAAAAGCTATCAAAAATAAAAATTTGAGGCCAGACATGGTGGCTCATGCCTGTAATCCCAGCACTTTGGAAGGCCAAGGAGGGCGGATCACCTGAGGCCAGGAGTTCAAGATCAGTCTGGCTAACATGGTGAAACCCCGTCTCTACTAAAAATACAAAAATCAGCTGGGCATGGTGGCAGATGCCTGTAATCCCAGCTACTCAGGAGGCTGAGGCAGGAGAATCACCTGGACCTGGGAGGCGGAGGTTGCAGTGAGCCAAGATCACACCACTGCACTCCAGCCTGGGCGACAGACCAAGACTCTGTCTTAAAAAAAAAAAAAAAAGAAAAGAAATAGAGAAATACAAAGAAAGCTACTAGAACACATAAATTTTCAGACTGAAAGGCCTATGGAACACCTACATAATTAACAAAAATGATCCCATCAAAGTACATTAATGCAAAGTTTGAGAGGACTAGGGAGAAAGAGATCTTCAAGAAAGAGATTTTCAAGAGAGAAAAAAATTTACAGAAAAAGGATCAAGAATCAAAATGGCACCATTTTAAAGCAATGGCAGCATTAGAAGCAAAAAAGGGAGCAATGCCTTTAACATTCTTAGGGAAAATGTTTTCCATGAAGTCTGAAGAACACCAAAGACCTCTTCAGACATCTAGTCTCAAAAACATTTAACTTTCACAAACCCTCTTTTCACATAACTACTAGAAGATACACAGCCCTGAATGAGGAAATAAGCCAAGAAAGAAGACATGGTTTCCAGATACTGGAAATACAGAGTACAAACGGAGCAAACACCAGGATTATGGTGTTTTATAAACAATGGAAGTTTTAGAAACACAGAAATGCAGCTGGCCTAGAAAGCGACAAGTTCAGGATAGAAGACTCCAGAAGGAATTCCTTTAAAAACAAAATCAAAAGTAGTAAAGGTATATTGCTTAATATTGACGACTTTGTCAAAGAGTTTGAAGAAAAAATTAGTTTTAGCAAAAGAGTCAATTACTGGCCAGGTGTGGTAGCTCACACTTGTAATCCCAGCACTTTTGGAGGCCAAGGCAGGGAGATTCTTGAGCTCCAGACTTGGAGACCAACCTGGGCAATGTGGCAAAACTCTGTCTCTACCAAAAAAAAAAACTCAAAAAAACAAAAATTAGCTGGGTATGGTGGCACGCACCTGTATTCCCAGCTACTTGGGAGGCTGAGGCGGGAGGATCACTTGAGCCCAGGAGGCAGAGGTCACAGTGAACCGAGATCACGCCACTGCATTCTAGCCTGCGCTATAGAGCGAGACCTTGTCTCAAAAAAAAAAAAAAAAAAAAAAAGTCAATTGCTAACTCCAGGGGGACAAAAAGTTATATGAGAAAGGAAAATTGTACTGTACCGTATGGCTCAGCTGTGAACACTGCCTTCCTTGGCACAGTATAAACACTGAAGTGTGTATCGGGGTATAATATGACAAAAGAGAACTGTCTTCAACTTCCATAGCAGAAAGTTAATGGTACTATAGACAGAATGTTTCTGTCCCCTGCAAAGTATGTTGAAGTCTTCATCCCCAGTGTGATCAAATGTGGAGGTGAGGCCTTTGGTTGGTGATTAGTCACAAGGACTGAGCTCTCATAAATGAAATCAGCACCCTTATAAAAGACAGACTCCCTCACGCCTGTAATCCCAGCACTTTGGGAGGCCAAGGCGGGTGGATCATGAGGTCAGGAGTTCTAGACCAGCCTGGCCAGGATGGTGAAATCCTGTCTCTACTAAAAATACAAAAAATTAGCTGGGCGTGATGGCGGGCGCCTGTAATCCCAGCTACTCTGGAGGCTGAGGCAGGAGAATCGCTTGAACCCAGGAGGTGAAGGTTGCCGTGAGCCAAGATGGCACCACTGGACCCCAGCCTGGTGACACAGCAAGACTCTGTCTCAAAAAAATTAAAAAATAAAAAATAAAAAAAGCTGGGTGCAGTGGCTCACGCCTGTAATCCCAGCACTTTGGGAGGCTGAGGTGGGCAGATCACCTGAGGTCGGCAGTTCAAGACCAGCCTGACCAACATGGAGAAACCCCGTCTCTACTAAAAATACAAAATTAGCCAGGCGTGGTGGTGCATGCCTGTAATCCCAGCTACTTGGGAGGCTGAGGCAGGAGAATCGCTTGAACCCGGGAAGTGGAGGTTGCGTGCCGAGATTGCGCCGTTGCACTCTAGCCTGGGCAACGAGAGCAAAACTCCGTCTCAAAAAAAAAAAAAAAAAAAAAGACGGACTCCCTCACCCCTTCTGTCATATGAGGACGCAGTGAGAAGGTGTGCGTCTGTGGACCGGGACGCGCAGGTGCTTCCTTAGCACCAGACATTGAACCTGCCAGTGCCTGATCTTGGACCTCCAAGTCTCCAGAAGTGTGGGAAATAAATTTCTGTTGCTTATAAGATACCCAGTTTATGGTATTTTGTTATAGCAGCCTAAATGGACTAAGACAAATAGATAACTGTGAGCAGTGGCTCACACCTGTAATCCTGGCACTGTGGGAGGCCAAGGCAGTCAGATCACTTGAGGCCAGGAGCTCCAGACTAGCCTGGCAAAACCCCTCTCTATTAAAAGTACAAAAATCAGCTGGGTGTGGTGGCAGACGCCTGTAATCCCAGCTACTCAGGAGGCTGAGGCATGATAATCACTTGAACCTAGGAGGCGGAGGTTGCAGTGAGCCGAGATCACGCCACTGCACTCCATCCTGGGCAACAACAGCAAAACTCTGTCTCAAAAAAAAAAAAAAAAAAAGGTTAGAAACTAAGAGAAGCTGGGAGACTTGTCGATAGCTTGAAGGAGATGTGCTTACAAAGCAAAGGTTATTTTCCACTTCATCTTTGGCATAGATGTATGTGAAACATCACTGTAAGCTATGGGTAAGAATTCCACAAAGGGACAGAGTCAAAAACCAAGAGAGGGGCTAAATGGTGTACCAAGATTCCCCGAGGACAGGGAAGAAACTAGGGGGCTGATATTGGAGAAGAAGGACACCTCTCATTTGGGAAAGGAAGATAAAGAAAAGGACTGGGGAAGTGCAGGGGTTTGGGAAAAAGCAATATCCCTGGAAATATAGCCCTCTTTTACTTTTCTTCCCTACCTGCATAAAAACTTACAAGTTCCCTCTTGTCCTACATTGTCTTCATAAGTCTCAATGACAAGGACCACTGAAAAAAATGCTGTGCAGTATAAATAATAACAGCTTTATCATTCCCCCAGCTCCACTGGGGCAGAGAAACACAGCAGACGGTCCCTGAGAAGAACAAATGCCATGTGCGGCCCCGTGACTGCCTCGTCCAGAATGCATCCTTGCAACATTGCTCTGGGCCCCTGGAGAGGATGGAGAAACACTGTCCAATCTCAAGTTTCTTTAAAAACAAACAAATAAAAACACAAGTCACCATTTAAAAATAGGTAAGGGTGGGCCGGGCACGGTGGCTCACGCTTGTAATCCCAGCACTTTGGGAGGCCGAGGCGGGCGGATCACGAGGTCAGCAGATCGAGACCACGGTGAAACCCCATCTCTACTGAAAATACAAAAAATTAGCCGGGCTTGGTAGCGGGCGCCTGTAGTCCCAGCTACTCGGAGAGGCTGAGGCAGGAGAATGGCGTGAACCTGGGAGGCGGAGCTTGCAGTGAGCCCAGATCGCGCCACTGCACTCCAGACTGGGCGACAGAGCGAGACTCGTCTCAAAAAAAAAAAAAAGAAAAAAAAAGGGTAGGGGCGAAACCAGCTACTGAAATGCGGTGGCGAAGCTCTCTCCCCAACAGGCTCTTTCCTACCGCTTCACTCCACAAAGCTGCTTCTCTGCATCCCCTATTTATTGAAAGAATTCACACATAAGAGTCTACAAAATAAACGCTCCTCATGGAAAGTTTGGGAGAGAGGTGAGCAATCTCTAGGAGTTTTTTGAAGGGGTTACACTCTTTCAAAGAAAGAAAAATCAAGCTTAGAAAGTGAGAAGAATGTGCTAAGAGAAAACAAATTCTATCTTTTCAACTGCAGCTTTTAGGAAGAGACACAGGAATGAAACAGCCAGGGAACTTCTGGAGCACCTGTTCTTGCTAGGAACTTTTTTGTATGCTATTTTGTAAAAAAAAGAAAGAAAAGGACAGGAATACAAGCTGAGAAGGAGAAAATGTATCTCCCATTGGCCAGGACATGGACAAAGGCAGGTTCTCGGGTCAATGAGAAACACAGTAGCGGAGGACGGTGCTGCCAGCTGTGTCTTCGGCCAGGGCTGCTGTGACAGAGAACCACAGACTGAGTGGCTTCACTGACAGACATTTATTGTCTCACAGCTGTGGAGGCTGGAAGTCTGAAACTGAGGTGTCAGCAGGGCTGGCTCCTTCTGAGGACTGGTAAGAAAGGATTCGTTCCAGGACTCTCTCCTTGGCTTGTGGATGGCCATTGTCCCTCTATGCATGTCTATCTCTGCGCCCAAATTTTCTCTTTTTTTAAGGACACCAATCATATTGGATTAGTGCCCAACCTAATCACTCCTTTTTTTTCTTTCTTTTTTTTTAGACAGAGTCTTGCTCTGCCGCCCAGGCTGGAATGCAGTGGCATTATCTCGGTTCACTGGAACCTCCGCCCCCCTGGTTCAAGCAGTTCTCCTGCCTCAGCCTCCCGAGTAGCTGGGACTACAGGTGCCTGCCACCACGCCCGGCTAATTTTTGTATTTTTAGTAGAGACAGGGTTTCACCATATTGGCCAGGCTGATCTCGAACTCCTGCCCTCATCATCTGCCCACCTCAGGCTCCCAAAGTTGTTGGGATTACAGGTGTGAGACACCATGCCCAGCCTAATCACTCTTCTTAAATAATTACATCTACAATGGCCATGTTTCCAAATACAATCACATTCTGAGTACTTGTGGTTAGGACTTCAACATATGAGTTTGTGGGGAGGCAGCACAATTCAATCCATAACAACAGCTAGTATTTACTGGGCTCTTACTGTGTGCCAGGTACTATGAATGAATGTCTCATCTAACCCTCTTAACCTATTATCTCCATTTTATAAATGAAGAAATGAGGCACAGAGAAGCTAAGTAATTTGCCCAAGGTCAACCAGCTGGTAGAATTTCAGAGCTGGCATTTCAGAACCTGGTCCTCATGGGTCCAAGGGGCTAACCACTATCCGTCCATTCCACTATATCATCTCAGTGTTCCACTCATTCAGGTATCTTTTTAACAAAATCAATAAATATGCATAAATGGCCGAGTGAGTGAATAAATGAAGTATATGAATGGGAAATAAACAAATTAGGTGGATGACTGAGAATTTCTACACAGTAAGGTGGGACCACTGTACAAAACACCCAGCATCAGGCCGGGTGTGGGGACTCAGGCCTGTAATCCTAGCACTTTGGGAGGCCAAGGCGGGTGGATCACCTGAGGTCAGGAGTTCAAGACCAGCCTGGCCAACATGGTGAAACCCAGTCTTTACTAAAAATACAAAAAAATTAGCCGGGTGTGGTGGTGGGCGCCTGTAATCCCCGCTACTTGGGAGGCTGAGGCAGGAGAATGAACCCAGGGGGTGGAGGTTGCAGTGAGCTGAGATTGCGCCACTTCAATCCAGCCTGGGTGACAGAGCAAGACTCTGTCTCAAAAAGCAAAACAAAACAAAACTAAATACCCAGCACTCTTGTAGAGTCCCTAAGTCCAGGGTGAATGCTAAATGGAACCTGGCTGAAAGCATATCAGTTGTGGGTCCAACAGAATCTGTGTTTGGTGGTAGAAGACACAGGCATTCATGATTTGTGCTTGCCTCAACCCTAATGAAACAATTCTGAAATGACTTTCAAATGTAAGGGAAATGAGATTTGCATAGCTAGCCTGGGAAAAGCATAATATGGGCAAGTGTACAAATCACCAGGCTTTATCAATACCCTCACACCAAGTCAACTGTCATTGTGGCAACAACATGACTAACTGTCATTACAGAGAGAACTGTTTCTAGTAACTAGTGTTTCAAACTTTTTAATGTGTTTTATTATAAAAGATATCATTGTAAATGTTCATTCGAAATCATTAATCCAGGCTGGGTGCAATGGCTCAAGCCTGTAATCCCAGCACTTTGGGAGGCCGAGGGGGGCAGATCACGAGGTCAGGAGTTCGAGATCAGACTGGCCAACACGGTGAAATCCCGTCTCTACTAAAGACACACAAAAAAATTAGCCGGGCGTGGTGGCGCATGACTGTAAACACAGCTACCTGGGAGGCTGAGGCAGGAGAATTGCTTAAACCCGGGAGGCGGAGGTTGCAGTGAGCCGAGATCGCACCACTACACTCCAGCCTGGGCAACAGAGTAAGACTCTGTCTCAAAAATAAAATAAAATAAAATAAAATAAAATAAAATTGCATAATACTAGCACTTAAAGTACTCAAATTCAACTACTGGTGTTTGGAAGAAAAAAGTCTAAAGAAGATAAATAATTTGAACAGTATGACCTGCTCAGCCTTCACGTTATTCATTGAGGGTAAGAAGAAAGATGGAGTCACTCTGTGAAAGTCATTCCAGATAGTCAAGGTTCTGTAAGCTTCTATCTTGTCTTGGGGGCTTAGTGTGATGCCTAATATGTTTAAAATCAAATTTCAAGCCTGGACAACACAGCAGGATCCGTCTCTACAAAAAAATACAAAAATTCGCTGGGCTTGGTGGCACGGCACCCATAGTCCTGGCTACTCAGGAGGCTGAGGCTTGAGGATGGCTTCAGCCCAGGAGGTCAAGGCTGCAGTGAGCTGCAACCACTACATTCCAGTCTGGATGACAACACAAGAACCTGTCTCTAAAAAATAAATAAATAAAAATAAAATAAAATATCAAAATGCTCCTTTTCCTCCAGTCTGACTCTAAATGCAGCCATCTTCTCCTTCTGGAGCTCGGCTGAAGAAGCAGAGATGCGCTCCAGTGCTGGAGGGAAAATAGGTAATCAAGTTAGGGACATGTAGATCTACTGTAACATCATGAGCAATTTGGACTTGACTATATGTGATTTTCCCTTTACTATTGAATTTAGACTGAATGCCCAAGAAAGGTGCACTTACTACATATCACCTTCCGTAATACTCTATTGATAAGTTTTGGTCTCAGAAAAGCATGGCACCGATAATCCAAAATTACGAGGAATCCAAAAGCCATTTCCACCATAGCACAGCCACCATGCCTACCTGACTGTGACCTTGAAATAACTGGAACCCCAGGAGACTCTCAGGATGCAAACCAGGCAAGAGTGTCCTGGAGGGTGGAAGAATGAATTTACAAAGAAGCTTGGCGCAGTTTTTGTAGTTTTGCTCTTTTGGCTATACAGCGTTTGGCTCAGGGGCATTTTATATCCTTCCCAGTGGCTTTGTCTTTATTATGTTGCTTTTAAAAATTGGGGCAAAATACGTCAGGCACGGTGGCTCACGCCTGTAATGCCAGCACTTTGGGAGGCCAAAGTGGGTGGATCACGAGGTTAGGAGTTCAAAACCAGCCTGGCCAAGATGGTGAAACCCTGTCTCTACTAAAAATACAAAAATTGGCAGGGCGTGACGGCACGAGCCTGTAATCCCAGCTACTTGGAAGGCTGAGGCAGGAGAATTGCTTGAGCCCAGGAGGCGGAGGTTGCAGTGAGCCGAGATCATGCCATTGCACTCCAGCCTGGGCAGCAAGAGGAAAACTCTGTCTTTAAAAAAAAAAAAAAAAAAAAAATTGGGGCAAAATATACATAACATAAAATTTAGCATTTTAACCATTTTTAGGTATAGTTTTGTCCTTTCACAATATTGTGCATCCATTACCACTATCTATCTCTAGAACTACTGAACTGTAAGGCCACTAACACCAATTCCCCATTCCCTCCTTCCCCCCGGCCCCTGGTAACCACCATTCTCATTTCTGTGCTGTGAATTTGACTACTCTAGGTACCTCATATAAGTACAATCACATATTTGTCCTTTTGCATATGGCTTTTTTCACTCAGCATATCTTCAAGGTTCATCTGTGTTATAGCAGGTATCAGAATTTCATGCTTTTTTTTTTTTGAGATGGAATTTTGCTCTCCAGGCTGGAGTACAAAGGCACAATCTTGGCTCACTGCAACCTCCACCTTCCAGGTTCAAGCGATTCTCCTGCCTCAGCCTCCCAAGTAGCTGGGATGACAGGCATGTGCCACCACACCTGGCTAATTTCATACTTTTAGTAGAGACAGGGTTTCACCATGTTGGTCAGGATGGTCTTGAACCCCTGACCTCAGGTGATCCGCCCACCGTAGCCTCCCAAAGTGCTGGGATTACAGATGTGAGCCACCGCACCTGGCAGAATTTCATTCTTTCTTAAGGTTGAATAATATTCTTGCGTGCGTGTGTGTGTGTGTGTGTATGCATGTGTACACCACATTGTAGTTACCCATTCACCTGTCAATGGACACCTGGGTTGCTTCCATCTTTTGGCTATCAAGAATAATGCTGCTATAAACATGGGTGTACCCATGTACCCAGGGACACAGTATCTGAGTCCCTGCTTTGAACACTTTTCGGTATATGCTTGGAAGTAAAATTGCTGGATCATAGTTATTCTATGTTTAATGCTTTCATTGTGGTTTGCTTAAACATAATGTTGCAAACATAATGTTGTAAATAGATGCATAACTGCGGTGTGCTGGACACAGTGGAGGTAGCTGAGATTTCAAATTGCCCTAGATAACCAAGAGTTGCCTTGTTATTTCTCTAAGTTTGGCTCATGTAGGATGCTAGGAAGGATTAAAGACTATGCTTAGGATCCGTGCTCAAGATGACCTGTGCATATGAAAGAAGCCCGTCTGCTGACAACAAAGTATTTAATATTCTAGGACAATAAAATGTACTACCATCACCTGCTACTTCCTTTTAAATTAATTATATCAACTTAAACAACACATTTATTGAATGCTGACTGTCAAACGGCCCCCAAACCTGGCGTGTGCACCTGGTTCTTCTAAGTTTGTACACAGTTGAGCACCTGGCTCATAGAAAGTACTCAACACAGGCCGGTTTCCCTGTTCACAGGTCATAGTGTAAATACTTAACCTAGCAAAGAAAGAAATGCATTGTTGTTAGACAAGTTATAAATTGATATAATCATTATATGAGTCCTAATTAGCATCCAAATTAGTTTGCAATCATGATTTAGGTTTACAGGAAATCAACCTATGGCAACTGGGCTATTTTATAATGCAGAACTAGACTTCAAATGTTCTGAGGACATCCGTATAACTGGGTCACTGGACTTCCAAAAAGAGAAAGTAACCATCAAAGTAATATATTCCAAGAAGATCTCTATATCTGGGTCACTGGACTTCCACAAAGAAAATGAAACCATCAAAGTAATATAAATAAATCTTTCCCTTACTCTTTCCTGAAATGTGTCAGATAAAGGAAAAAGATATCTGAAGGCTTGGAGGAAATGAATGACAACACTCATTCAGAGTGGCAACCCTCATTCAGAAGAAAGATCTGAATGTCATTAACAACATAAAGAAGTCTCCTTCTCTTGTTAATGGCTTGAGTCTTTACATAAGCAACTTTTACATAAATAACTTCCACAGGTGCTTTTTTTCCTTTACCACATTCTCTAGAAGTCACTGACAACTGCAACACACAGG
Source organism: Pan troglodytes (assembly GCF_028858775.2). Classification (NCBI taxonomy): domain Eukaryota; kingdom Metazoa; phylum Chordata; class Mammalia; order Primates; family Hominidae; genus Pan; species Pan troglodytes. Next base: position 105,312,100 of record NC_072412.2, on the reverse strand, counting down.
AATATCTCCACATGCATAAGCTTAGGTTTTGTTTTATAACTGTGAAATTTATGAGACATAGCATTCTATAAATCTTTATGCATGCTATACATTATCTTATATGTATAAGCTTTTTTATGTCTGTTGACATAAAAGTAGGAGCTTCCAACCAGTGGATAAGAGAAGATTAAGGTCAAATTTTTCATTCTGCTCTAAACCCAGGAGATGAGCTTACAAATAAAACAAACAAACAAATGCATTGTTTAAAGGAAAAAATATAGATAATCTTTCTGAATACATCTCCTGTGTAAAGGACATGTATAAAAAATGAACTAATTTTGGCCGGGCACAGTGGCTCATATGTGTAATCCCAGTGCTATGGGAGGCCAAGGTGGGCGGATCACGAGGTCAGGAGATCGGACTACTCTGGCTAACACGGTGAAATACCGTCTCTACTAAAAATACAAAAAATTAGCTGGGCATGGTGGCACGTGCCTATAGTCCCAGCTACTTGGGAGGCTGAGGCAGGAGAATCGCTTGAACCTGGGAGGCAGAGGTTGCAGTGAGCTGAGATCGCGCCACTGCACTCCAGCCTGGCGACGGAGTGAGACTCCATCTCAAAAAAAAAAACCAAGCAAACAAAAAAACTAATTTCAAAGGCATCCACACACTAAAAAACAAAGACAAGGTGGGAAGAAAACAAAAACCTGATATCATACTAAGAAGCTATGGTCACTTAAATTTAAAAAGGGACAATGGAGATGGTGGCCCCAGGTGATCGCCTGCTTTGGCCTCCCAAACTGCGGGGATTACAGGCTAGAGCCACCTCGTGCCCAGCCCCGGAAACACAAATTGGATGGCAAGCCACAACATAAAAGAATAAATACAGAGCTAGTCCTGTTTGCATAATAGTCTGGGTTCAGTGAAATTTGCACTTCAACTAGATTACCTGAAGTGCCTTTTAAAGTGCTTACTAGTCTAGGACAATGAATATAGCACCCTTTTCTTTTGAAAAGATACTGTATTCAAGTGGTTCCGAAAGGTACAAAAGAGTTCATGGTGGAAAGTATTCCTCTCACCCACTCAGCCCCTTTGTCTCTCCTTCACCTCCAGGAAGGTAACTGATGTTGTCAGCTTCTTATGTAGCACAGCAACGTGCTTAGATATAAATCCAGAAGAACTAAAGGCATGTGCAGGTGACCACAGTAAAGGAGATGGAGCCAAAAAGGGCTATTTTCCAAGGAGCATCTTAATCTTTTTCCTCCTCGCCCCTTAAGGCAAAAAGCCGCTAGGCGCTCAGAGCTCTGTTTTATTTTGAACTTGCAGAGCATTCTGCATGAGCCTTCATTTTTAAATAGGTTTTTTTTTTTTTTTTTTTTGAGACGGAATTTCACTCTTGTTGCCCAGGCTGGAGTGCCGTGGTGTGATCTCAGCTCACTGCAACCTCCGCCTCCCAGGTTCAAGCGACTCTCCTGCCTCAGCCTCCTAAGTAGCTCGGATTACAGGCATGCGACACCACGCCCGGCTAATTTTTGTATTTTTTAGTAGAGACAGGGTTTCACCATGTTGGTCAGGCTGGTCTTGAACTCCTGGCCTCACGTGATCCACCCGCCTTGGCCTCCCAAAGTGCTGGGATTACAGGCATGAGCCACCGCGCCCGGCTGTGAGCCAATTTTTTAAGACCCCCAAAATAAGTAAATTAGGTTAAAAAGCAGGCTTAAAAAGATGTGGGCTGAGCGGAGTGGCGCATACCTGTGATCCCAGCACCTTAGCACTTTGGGAGGCCAAAACAGGAGGATCACTTGAGGCCAGGAGCTCGAGGCTGCAGTGAGCAAACATCATGCCACTGCACTACACCTGGGCCACAAAGCAAAACTCTGTCCCTAAAAAACAAAACAAAAAATAAAAGGTGTGATGAAAACAATGCCTAACACATAGTAGACAATCAGTCGGTAGCTGCTGAATGTCAGTGTGGCTCTAAAATCTGACACACCTGGGTTTGAATGTTGGCTGCTACTTACAGGGGAGAGGGGGTATCACTTCACTCCTTTGTTAATAAAGTATGTAACCTCAGCACTTTGGGAGGCCAAGATGGGCAGATCACCTGAGGTCAGGAGTTTGAGACCAGCCTGGCCAACATGGTGAATCCCCATCTCTACTAATAGAAAAATTAGCCGTGCGAGGTGGTGCACACCTGTACTCCCAGCTATTCGGGCGGCTAAGGCAGGAGAATCACTAGAACTTGGGAGGCAGAGGTTGCAGTGAGCTGAGATCACACCCCTGCTCTCCAGAGTGGGTGACAGAGTGAGACTTCGTCTCAAAAATAATAATAATAAAATAAATAAATAAATAAGAAGTGATACTCAAGCCTTTGTTAAATGGGAATAAAACCACATCCTCAGGCCGGGCGCGGTGGCTCATGCCTGTAATCCCAGCACTTTGGGAGGCCGAGGCAGGCGGATCACGGGGTCAGGAGATCGAGACCATCCTGGCTAACATGTGAAACCCCGTCTCTATTAAAAATACAAAAAAATTAGCCGGGCGTGGTGGCGGGCGCCTGTAGTCCCAGCTACTTTGGGAAGCTGAGGCAGGAGAACGGTGTGAACCCGGGAGGCGGAGCTTGCAGTGAGCCGAGATCCCGCCACTGCACTCCAGCCTGGGTGACAGAGCAAGACTCTGTCTCAAAACAAAAACAAAAACAAAAACCACATCCTCCCACAGCTGCTGCTATCTTACTGGATTTAAATGAGACAATATACGTAAAGAGGTAACATTTCCTGATATGCATTAAGTTCTGGGAAATGGCAGCTATCTTTATTTTTGTTGTGGGATATTTACAACCTCCTATGTACTTTTGGTCACAGAGATTATTTAGAGACTTGGTTGCCCCTGAGGGCACCCAAGGCTGTCACTGCAACATCTCTAACCTTGCACCATGCTGGGATGAAGTGACAATCGGCCTGGGCTCCTGGCTGTCTTACAGCATCCTCTGTAACATCACTGAACCAACGTCAACTTCCTCTGAGTGGAGAGGAAAAATTCACACTGGAAAACTGACATCGACGAAGAAATCTTGACAATCAGAGAGGGAAAAAAATCCAACTTTTCCGTAATGAATACTAAATCATTTGTTTTCAAGTTCTTTCATGCTGTGTTCAGAGAGACAGCATATATTGCCAGTGTCCCATTATACCTTAACGCCAAAAAGAAAAGCATTCAAATGTTGATTCTTGAGGCATTATGTTTACTTATCACTCCCTGCAGCAAATACACATTTGAGTTCTCTGAAGACTGGCCCACTCCATCCACAAAACGCAAACAGCCAAGACCAGTGAGGTCCTTCAACGTTATATTGTGAAAGGGACATCAAGGCTTCGGGGCCCCTTAGCTGCTGGGAAGAGTTGCGTGTGTTAGCCTGGAAACTTGAGGGAGTCAAAGCCCCAGACTTCCTATCACAAACACCACCACAGGACGGGCCTTGCCTCCTTGTCGTAGGTCCAGTGTCCAACCTGGGGTGTTTACAAGTAGCCATTTAGCGTCTTCCTTGGTGCTGTTGTTTTGTTTTGTTTTGTTTTGTTTTGTTTTGAGATGGAGTTTTTCTCTTGTTGCCCAGGCTGGAGTGCAATGGTGCAATCTCCGCTCACCACAACCTCTGCCTCCAGGTTCAAGTGATTCTCCTGCCTCAGCCTCCCGAGTAGCTGGGATTATAGGCGCGTGCCACCATGCCCGCCTAATTTTAAGTAGAGATGGGGTTTCTCCATGTTGGTCAGGCTAGTCTCGAACTCCTGACCTCAGGTGATCCGCATGCCTCGGCCTCCCAAGGTGCTGAGATTACAGGTGTGAGCCACTGCACCCGGCCTTGGTGCTGTTTTTACACCATGGGTGTGTTTGTTGTTGCCCTTCCTGTGAAGGAGAAGAGAAGAAATGGGAATGCTAATGCCTGTTTTCACTGCTGGCCGCAATTTGAAATGGGAAAGTGCAGTAACATTAGGTTTATTTATTTATTATTTTCATTTTATTTTTTATTTTTTTTTAGATGGAGTCTCGCTCTGTCGCCCAGGCTGGAGTGCAGTGGCAAGATCTCGGCTCACTGCAAGCTCCGCCTCCGTGGTTCACGCCATTCTCCTGCCTCAGCCTTGAGTAGCTGGGACTACAGGCACCCGCCACCACTCCCAGCTAATTTTTTTGTATTTTTAGTAGAGACGGGGTTTCACCTTGTTAGCTAGGATGGTCTCGATCTCCTGACCTTGTGATCTGCCCACCTTGGCCTCCCAAAGTGCTGGGATTACAGGCATGAGCCACCACGCCTGGCCTATTTTTATTTTTTTTCTGAGATGGAGTCTTGGTCTGTCACCCAGGCTGGAGTACGGTGGCGCGATCTCGGCTCACTGCAACCTCCGCCTCCCGGGTTCAAGCAATTTTCCTGCCTCAGCCTTCTGAGTAGCTGGGCTTACAGGCGCGTGCCACCACGCCCACCTAATTTTTGGTATTTTTCGTAAAGATGGGGTTTCGCCATATTGGCCAGGTTGGTCTCGAACTCCTGACCTCGTGATCTGCCTGCCTCAGCCTCCCAAAGTGCTGAGATTACAGGCATGAGCCACCATGCCCAGCCACGTTTTTATTTATTTATTTATTTAGAGACCGGAGTTTCGCTCTTATTGCCCAGGCTGGAGTGCAATGGCACAATCTCAGCTTACCACAACCTCCAACTCCCGGGTTCGAGGGAGTCTCCTGCCTCAGCCTCTCGAGTAGCTGGGATTACAGGTGCCCACCACCACACCCAGCTAATTTTGTATTTTTAATAGAGACGGGATTTCTCCATGTTGGTCAGGCTGGTCTCGAACTCCCGACCTCAGGTGATCCGCTCACCTCGGCCTCCTAAGGTGCTGGGATTACAGGCATGAGCCACTGCGCCAGTCCCAGGCTCATTTTTTTAAATGTTAGTGTTTAACATTTCCTCCATGTTAATGATGAAGGGGAAAAAATATCTTACTCCGAAAAATGACTCTTTCATAGAACATCAGGGTTAGTTTCTGAGTGGCACGTTTTAAAAACATTTAATCAGTAATCTGAATATATGTCAACACCTTCTGGCGGTGTGCTATAAAATGTGAACCTTGTCAACAGCAACAGAAAAAGGTGACACACTTGGGACACAGAGCTTTTATGCTGACACACAGTAATAATATAATTTTAAAATTTATCATCTGTTTAGCTGCAAGCAACAACAATTAATCTTTTTGACAATTCATACAATGCTTTAAATAACACCTGGGCAGAAAAACGACACATTCTAATTTTTACTTTCATCATCTTCCAGGGCTTTATAGCTACAAATGCATATAAAGCCACACACAATAAATTTTGTGATTAGGATTAAAATGTTAGCAAAAAAATATTTCCCTTGTCACCGCATGCCCCTCCTTGCCTCAGTTAATAAAATTATTTAACACGAGAACTGGAAGTGAGAGCAAGTCCCAGTGGAAATGTGGGCCTCCAAGGGTTCATTTCTGTCACGTCAAATGACATTTTATTCCCAAATCATTTAACCTACGACTTTGCATAACTACTTATAGCTTGAACGTAATTCTGATGGGGACCCAGAAATGACACTGATCCCTCAACTAGAAACTCCATCAAGGCACGGTAATACTAAGCGCCCATCTGATTTAACAATTAAAAAAAAAAACAGCAGCCAGGCACTACTCGGGAGGCTGAGGCAGAAGAATAGCTTGAACCTGGGAGGTGGAGGTTGCAGTGAGCCAAGATTGTGCCACTGCACTCTGCACTCCAGCCTGAGAGACAGAATAAGACGGCATCTCAAACAAAACAAACAAACAAACTCCAGCATGGCAAAACGTCTTCAAAATGTTCAGCAGCATGAAAACACATATGTGTTGTAAAGATTTGTTTCATGTGTCCTGTGAGGCTTCCTGAAATTTAGTATTAGGCCACATTAACAACCTTAATTAATCTCTTTCCTATTACACATGAAACCAAATGCACATTCCCAAATATACCTGTTGGCCCAGTGCCCTGCTGCCCTGGTGCTTTAAAAGCCTGTTGGGAGGCTGGGTGGGGTGGCTCACGCCTGAAATCCCAGCACTTTGGGAGACTGAGACAAGTGAATCACTTGAGGTCAGGAGTTCGAGACCAGCCTGGCCAACATGGTGAAACCCCATCTCTACCAAAAACTATAAAAATTAGCTGGGTGTGGTAGTGGGTGCCTGTACTCCCAGCTACTCGAGTGGCTGAGACATGAGATCTGCTTGAACCCAGGAGGCGGAGGTTGCAGTGAGCCAAGATCAAGCCACTGCACAACACAGTGAGACCTTGTCTCAAAAAAAAAAAGAAAAAAGAAAGGCTGGGTGCAGGGGCTCATGCCTGTAATCCCAGCACTTTGGGAAGCCAAGGCAGGACGATCAATCAGCCTGGCCAACATGGTGAAACCCCATCTCTACCAAAAAAATACAAAAATTAGCTGGGTGTGGTGGCACGCACCTGTAATCCCAGCTACTGAGTGGGGAGAATCACTTGAACCTGGGAGGCAGAGGTTGCAGTGAGCCAAGATTGCACCATTGCACTCCAGCCTGGGTGACAGACAGAGACCCTGTCTCAAAAGTAATAATAATAATAAAAAGCCTGTGGGATAAAGCAGAGCCAACATCAGCATGAAAGAAGACACAAGCGAGAGTGAGTAAATCAAAAGCTAGTGACATTTGCAGATAAAACTATGGGCGGATCCTTGCAAATAACAGTAACCCCACTGTCTACACACCCCTTTACAATTACCCTTCCAAGACTTTGATTATACCCATTTTACAGATGAGGAAAGCAGAGTGCTACAATTCAGGGGCTCTCCCAATCCAAATCTACATCCCATGTGTTTTGTAATGTCATACACCCCAAACATCAACTAAGACCCCACAATAATAAAGAAGCTAAGAGGGCTTGGCCAAATGCATAAGGGCATTACAGGACAATGGCTGTGGTTTGGAAAAGCAGTAGCAGCAGAAATACATAGAAAAAGATAAGCTCTGTTGAAACAGAGAAGACAGGGTCAAAAGACGCAGTATGTTACAATACATAACTGTACATTTGTAGAAAAAAATAGAGACTTAAACTGTCTACAGATATTTCCTTATCTTCTCATCTTTCTTTTCATCTTTTTCTTTTTAAATTTAATTTGTGTGTTTTTTTTGTTGTTGTTTTGTTTTGTTTTGTTTTGGTAGAGATGGGGTCTTGCTATGTTGCCCAGGCTGGTCTTAAACTCCTGGCCTCAAGCAATCCCCCTGCCTTAGCCTCCCAAAGTGCTGAGATTATAGGCACAAGCTACCATGCCCAGCCTCATACTTTTTTTTTTCCTTCTTTCCCAAGTCTAGGCCTCCTAGGATATAGTCAAATCAATTTTTACCATGTGCCATGTGTCTTATGTATCAGGACTTGAATGGTAGATTTAAATTTCAATAACTTTTACTAACAATCTTTGTTACAGGACCACGTGCAGTGGCTTACATCTATAACCCTGCACTTTGGAAGGATTGCTGGAGCCCAGGAGTTTGAGACCAGCCTGGGCAACACAGGGAGACCCTGTCTCTATAAAAAAACTAAAAATTAGCTGGGTGTGGTGGCATATACCTATGGTCCCAGCTAGTCAGGAGGCTGAGGTGGGAGGAACTCTTGGGCCTAGAAGGTTGAGGCTGCAGTGAGCCATGACCATGCCGCTGCACTCCAGCCTAGGCAACAGAGTAAGACTCAGTTTAAAAAAAAAAAAAAAAGTCTCTGACATGGTTTTGGTGTCAGACTTCTATACATCCCATAACTTTGTCCACACATTTATTAGCAAAAAATTATAGAGCCTTGTCTGGAAAAGACTTGCCAGAGGAGAGCTTGCTATTCTACATGGAAAGTCAAACTTTCTCTAGTGGCCTCTCTGACTCAAGGACCATCACTCTAAATTCCTATTTGAGAGTCTCAGCAAAAACTGCCTAAAGGCTTTCTTTGTTCGTTACTGTTGAGGCTCAGAAAACGATATCCCCAAATATGCACCTTGTCCTACTGAGTACTGTAAACTGAAAGAAATCAAGAAAACTGCAGAAGTAGGAAGGTCACCCTCTGACCTTCTCAATCCTCCCCTGAAGACCCTCATGTGACAGGTGTCTTGCCCTGTACCCAGAGAAAAGAAATGTCACACCGGGGACGGTGGCTCATTCCTGTAATCCCAGCACTTTGGGAGGCCAAGGCAGGGGATCATCTAAGGTCAGGAGTTCGAGACCAGCCTGGCCAACATGGTGAAATCCCTCTCTACTAAAAATACAAAAATTAGCCAGGTGTGGTGGTGCGTACCTGCAATCCCAGCTACTTGGGAGGCTGAGGCAGGAGAATCTCTTGAACTCGGGAGGCGGAGGTTGCAGTGAGCCAAGATCACGCCACTGCACTCCAGCCTGGGCGACAGAGGGAGACTCCGTCTCAAAACAAAAAGGAAAAAAAAAATGTCACACAGGAACACCAAGAAGAATCTGAACAAACGGCTTGCTAAGTTTATTACGCTAGATCAAACCCTTTTGTTCTCTCATCATATTTCTGCTTGACTGTCCATAAAAACGCGGTTTTCCCTGGGTCTTTGAGGCTTCATTTCAGAAGCCTCCTGTGTCACATAAAACTTGTATTAAATATATTTGTGTGCTTTGCTCTTGTTAACCTGTCTTTTGTTATAGGGGTGTCAGCCATGAACTTTGCAAGGGGTATGGAGAAATCTTTTCCTACTTATAAAAGGAACCGATCCCCCAGCAGAAAGGGACCCAGTGACAGGTTCCTCCATGTCCCAGCTCTGAAGAGCTTCTTGGGAAGCTTCTTTGAAACGGTAGCAGGAACTTTTAAATATGAATATTTTATTTTTAAAGTTAGAATTCTGGAATAATTGGAGCCCAGTGAGGGGATTCGCGGCTTACCCAAGCCGTATCGCTCTCGCGGTGGGATGGATGAGGAACCCGAGGCCAAGGACTTCGCGAACATGCTGAGGTCTGTTGAGGCCCCCACCATTTTCCCATCCCTACAGGGCAGAAAAATCACTTCCCCACTGAGGAGTTCTTTCCCCCAACTTCCAAAAGGAAAAAAATTCCCCACACTTAATCAACTGATATGCAAGTTTCCTTGTAACTGTTATTATCATTTAGGTCTAAGGTCTGAAACAGAACTACCCAGCCAGTGGGGAAAGCACCGATGTCCAGGGCACATGCGCAAGACAGCAACTCTTAAAACGTGTTTAATTACAGGGAGCCCCTCACAGCATGGAGCCAGGACACACAGATCTCAGAAAGCAATTTTCCATTTAGACGTGCTCCTCGGCTAATTAATGAAGCAAGCGGGCCAGCAATCTGGACAAGGAGACAAGGAGCACCCCACATGTTACAACACAGGTAAAGGTATGTGTGAGCCGGAATGGAGATGGAACCTGCTGGAACCAAATGTGAAAAACAGCCATTTATAGAGGTGGCCCTGATGGATGGGTAAGTGCCTGGCTGGTGAATGACATGCTGCCCTCTCACTTCGAGGCTGAAACGTGGAAACACTCTGGCCATCTGCTGTGTCTGCGGAAGTCCCCAACACAGACTTGGGGAAGGAAAACGCACGCTTTGGTTGCAGCTGTAACACATACATGTGCACAGCGAATGTGTGTGCACTCTTGGCTCTGCCGGGTTTGCAGGCTCGACCCTCAATGGCTGATGTTTTTCTCCAATTGTTCTATCAGATTCCCCAGGTTTTTACAGGAATTGGTTTGTGTAGGGGGTGCAGGACACACAAGGGAGGGAAGACACAGAGCAGCCACTGATTTTCAAATGAGCCCAATTCTACTGTGACCACTGAAATGCCTCACAGATGAAGGAAAGAGGTTCCAGTGCCTTGATGGAGGTTTGCACCAGCCATAAATCCTGCTTAGCTTCCTTCCATTTACAGTTTATTGCATTAACATTCTTTTGTGCCGGCTGCTGCTGGGAACCTATTGTAAATTTGGGCAATTACGACTTTTGTTCCATCTGTCCCTCCCCTCCTCACTACTGTAACATCAAAGGTGGCCATTTCAGTAGGGGCCAGCTCTCTCTTAAATCCAACCTGAAATACATGTTAGAAATCACAGGCTCCGAGTGAAAGGTAGCAGAAGAAATCAGAAAGATGCTGCTCCAGTCTTCTGAGATAGTCTTAAAATAATCTTTCTTAAACCTCCTGCACAATGCTCCCAAGTCAAAGCCTGGATAGGTATCTTAGTGCCTCCTTGTCCAAATCCCCCTTAAAGTAGATGTATGAGTCATTCCTGAACCATGTCAAACAGGGAGTGTGCCCCCAAATACTGGGGTTTCCACCAGCCTTGCCTCTGCTTGGGTTTCAGTGGTACTTAAAATAATCTCTCTTAACGTATCTGCATAAACCAGAGTGGGTCACATCACTGCCGCTGTGGGGATGAGGCAGCCTGAGGAAATCCCAGGATGCTGGTGAAGGTCCCACAGCAGATAAGGAGGGTGTGCACCCAGCTGGAAGGCTTGATGGATAATACCGAGCTGCCTCCATTCCTGATAAGCTGTCACTTGCTACAGGGAAGAGAGAAAGAGAAAGCCTGTGTTCCCAGGTATGCTGGTGATTTTAAGGGAAGGAGGATGTTGCATTGGTCAGTTTTATTCTCACCAGTTTCCTAAGAACCTACTGTGTGCCTTGGTGAGTGCTGGACTGTGGGGGATACAAAGATGAAGAAGGATAATCCCTGTCTCAAGAAACTTAAAACCTAATGGAGGAGATAGATGTAATGATAATGAATATAAGATGCTTCATAATTAGTTTCATAACACAGGCACAAAACGCTATACATCCCAGTTCCTCAAAATGTTAAACACAGTTACCATAAGACCCAGCAATTCCACTCCTAGCTATATACCCAACAAAAATGAAAACATATGTCCAACCAAAAACTTGTACACAAATGTTCATAGTGGAATTATAATGGCCATAAAGTGGATATCCCCACAAAAATATCCATCACTGGAATGGATAATGGGGTATATTCCTACAATTGAACATTACTGGGCCAGAAAAAGGAATGAAGTACTAATGCATGCTACAACATGGACAAACCTTGAAAACATTATGCAGAGTGAAGGAAGCCAGAGATAAAAGGGCATATTTATATAGTCCCATTTATAGGAAATGTCCCGAACAGACAAATCTATAGATTTAGAAAGTAGATTAGTGGTTGTCAGGAGAAAGGAAGAGGGGTGCATAGGGAGTGAACCCCAATGGGTATGGGGTTTCTTTTAGGGTAAGGAAAATGTTCTAGAATTAGATAGTGATGATCATTACACAACTTTGTGAACAGACTGAAAACCACTGACGTGTGTCCTTTAAAAATGTGAACTTTATGGCTGGACGCGGTGGCTCACACCTGTAATCCCAGCACTTTGGGAGGGTGAGGCGGGTGGATCATAAGGTCAGGAGATCAAGACCATCCTGGCTAACATGGTGAAACCCCGTCTCTACTAAAAGTTCAAAAAAATTAACCGGGCGTGATGGCGGGTGCCTGTAGTCTCAGCTACTAGGAAGGCTGAGGCCGGGGAATGGCGTGAACCCGGGAGGCGGAGCTTGCAGTGAGCCGAGATCATGCCACTGCACTCCAGCCTGGGTGACTGAGCAAGACTGTCTCAAAACAAAAACAAAAACAAAAACAAAAACCAAATGTGAACTTTATGAGAGCTGAACTATGTCTCAATAAAGCGACGATTTTTAAATGCAATGGGAGGTTAGTGTGGGGAGTAATTGTGACTAAGGGGCAGGGCTGGCATATGTAATGCGTCTGCTGGCATTAAGCACAACTTGTGGATTCTAAGCACTTTCTTAAAATGAAAGAATGAGTGAAGAAAACAAATCACTGGATTTACTGTTCACTTCCAGACTATCATATCCATCCTGGCTATAAAGGATGTACACTGAGTTTCTACGTTCTGAAACTGTTATTACTTAGAGACAGTCCACAGAAAGATCAGTCTGAAAACTCAGGGACTGGGAGCTCCGTGCAACACGGCTTTCAAGATCCTAGAAACTCTCGCTCTGTGTTCCCACCACCCTGGGCTGTTTCTTCATCCCATGGGTCCTTCTGTATTTATTTGTCCTTTGCACTGTGAATGATTTGGAGGCAGTGACTACGCCTTTTATCTCTGTATCCCTAGAACCAGCAGCACATAGAAGGGACTTGCCAGGTGACTGCGGAAGAAGGGAGGAAGTCGCTATTAGCTTATGAGGAGCTTATAGTCTAAGTTTCAAGCTTCTCATTTCTCCATTTTCTTATCACGCACAGTGATTACACTAAAAATACTCTGGTACCCTAGTGCTGGTTTTTTGTTTTTTGGTTTTTTTTTTAGGTCAAAATGGGTCACACAGTGGCAATTTCATATGACTCAATCTAACACAAAGTCACTAGAAAGAATGTCTTTCGGGTCCCATTTTATGATACAAAATGCTTTTTAAACTTCGTTCCCTGAAGATCCTTTGGGGAGCACCAACAGAGAGATAATGGGGAGTGATTTTGATCCCCAACTGTCCCCTTCCCCCCCAAATTTTTAGAGTTTCTATGTAAGAGTTGGTTTGAACAAAAGACTTGTGTCTAAAAATTAGTTTGTAACTAATTTATTTATAGAATTTATTTATAACTCTAGATAACTTAGATATTAAGAAAATATCCCCCAAAACATGTTCTTTAGATCAAGGAAATAAAAAGTAATGCTTAAGCTTTTTGTTTCAGTTCATTGGAAAGCTACAGTGCTTACACATTTTTATGCTGTCTACCATCAGTGCGTCTAGGGAAGGACATCTATGGATGAGGCTACCATGTGGGAAATTCTTGAGTGGGCAGTGAGAGAGGGTTAGCAACTCAAAGCAAGTAATCCAAGAGTTAATCAGGAGAGACACTCAATCCAGAAAGTGCTCATTAACCCAAGCCTTTCTGCATAGTGTCCCTACCACCCTGCTGCCTCTAACTAAACAAAACACGGTAGGTCTCAGTGTGAGAGAGCGCTTTTGTTCACATAGGAGGCTGACAGCTATTTGCGATGAGGGGTTTTTGTTTGTTTGTTTGTTATTCAAATAACTTTTTTCCCCCTGAGGAAACTGAAAGGGAAAATGTCAGAAGTATGTGATTAATGATTTTTTAAAATAGATGGGATCTCCCCAGTTGAATTGAAAAGTAGGTATTGAAAAAGAATCCATTTCTAAATGGTAGATTTTCATATGTAAGTTTGATATTAATTCTTTCAAAAGAGTTGCGCCTGTGAGTCAGATAAATGACAGGAAGGTCTGTCTAAATACCAGCATCCTCGGAAGGGCAGCTGTTCAGAAACATTCTCAAATCATGAAGATAAATAGAACCGGAACACTGATGATTCCATCAACTGATGGTGAGGGAAGCATCCAATTCTATCTTAACCTCCAAGCTGTGCAGTATTACAGTGCTTCCTAAAATACTTTTAAATAAACACACAAAAAAGCCCGTGTTTGCTGGGGATGGGGGAAGTTGGTGATTGGGTTTGGGGGGCACAGGGAAGAGAAGTAGACAGGAAAAACATACACCAAAATCTACGTTCCTTTTTTAAGGTTCCTTTTAATCAGATCTTAAAGCAAAGACAGAAGCTGAAAACATTTCTAGTAAATAAAAAGCAAAGAACTCTGAATGCTTAGCCGACCAGAACCCCGGAAGGAGCCCGCCTGGTACTGCCAGGCATGACTGCCTTTAGTGGATTTAACAATAAAAAAGAAGATGGCGCCAAATGACCAAACTACATGCGACTTTCCCTTCCCGCAAGAAAAGTGAATAAAACTTTCCACTGGGGCTGGGGGAGGAGGCAAGGGACCAGTCCAGAGAGATAAAATGCTACTTAACAAAACAATGTGGATAGCATTTAGGCCACATGCAAATTTCATCCACAGAGCTTGCAAATGGCATGCAATTTACTGCTCAGAGGATGTAACCTATTTGAGTCTAGAGAGCTAATTAATAACACAGTCTAAAAAGAACGCAGAGTTAATCGCCATCCATCTACTGGGCTATTTTAACTTGTTTTTTTAACAGTTGCTGTTAAACAAAATTCTAAATATTGTTATAGCAGTCAGTTATTAGTTACCTTAACAAGATGCAAGTTTGGTGTTGGTCAAAGTTAAATCCTTTTAAAAAAAAATACTTGAAAAAGTTGAAGCTGCTCTCCTCTTTAGAGCTTGTTCTGTGATGGATAAAAATTGCATCTATAAAGGTTTAAAGTCAGGTCACATTTAGAAAGTAATAGTAAATAACAGTAACTGGTAAACACAGTCCTAAGTCTTACTTGCAATTGCTCAAGTTGAAACAATTGAATACAGTCTTCAAAAATCATACTCTCATTTACAGATACGACTGGGCACATGGGATTTCAATCATGCTCCTTCATTGCTGAGAATCATGGAATTAAAATGGTAATAATTTTTACCTCTCACTTTTCTCTTGCCTTTTTCTTCCTTTAAGCATGCCTGCACTAAGTAATTTTTGCTTTTCACTGATAACAAGAGAAGTTAGAGCCAGATTATTTTCTCTGGGACAACCTGTCTGTGATTGCAAGAATATAGTTCAAAACATCCTGCAACTGGTATATGTGTAGCCCACCCTAAATCCTGTCTCCCCTGAAGCTTGCTGAAGGAAAGCGTGATGCCTCTCCATTCTGACCTGGTATGTATGCTTCTGGAATCCTGAAGTTGAGAATGAACTATATCCACTTTGCAGTAATGAAGCTTAAAATGTCAAAGATTCTGTAAGAGATTTTTGAGTGGAGGAAGATACTTGATGAATTTATATGAAGTCCCAAGGGCTAGATGCTGGGACCCTAGATTCCAGCCAGAGTGTACTTACTAAGGACAGGAGGGGTGATGCTTGGGGTGTGAGGCCGATTTTATTGAGAGTCCTTCCAAAACTGAGTGGGCAGACCTGGAAAACGCAGGTTTCACCTTGGCCTCAGTCCCAAAGGTGCATCTGTACCACTAGCTTTTGTCAGGATGAATGATGGTGCTGAGTAATTTCAGGAAAGCAACTCATCTGCCCAAATATGACTGCCAAAATATTCAGAATAATGTAGCTTAGCACTTCAATGTAATTTTACTTTCTGACTTCACAAATAAGGAAGAAGTTGCCTTTTGGACGCTCTATCTTTTGCACTGGCTTTAATACCCAGGAACGGCCACTGTCAGATCCTCCGTTCCATGCAGGAGCTGGAAGAGATATAAGGAACGCATTTCTTCTCTCTCTCTTCATGTCACCACCCTCTCATTTCCAGTTCACTTGTTATTCTTAAAGAGTAATGCCAAGTTTGCACACTAAAAAAAAAAAAGAATCAGACTAAAGAAAAGCCAAATAAGTAATATAATTAGTAAATATGCTAATTCAGATTAAAATATAAGTCTTTAAAAAGTTCAACTTGTTATATGTAAAATTATTTTAATGACATATTGGAGAAAAATCTGGCATTATGCTGCCAAGAAGGCAATACATTTAAGGCAATCTTACAAAGTATATGAAATCACAGACTGTAATATCCTGCAACTATTTTAATTTTAAAAGCTCAGTTTACAAATATATACTAATATTTTTCTCACTTTTAATCGCTCCCCCACTGTTTTAGCATAAGAGCTAAAATAACCTAAAACGGCCCCTAAAACACACACAGCAAGTCTGTTACACAGATCTGGAAACCAAAAAAAATGTATGAAGGAAGGAATTTTCAATAATCTGAAACAGAGTAGCAAAAAATGTGTGTGGTTTCTAGGTTTTCACTACTAATAAAAATTTTTCCTGGGAAAAATTTTACTTTAAAGCAACTCTAAATGAAAATGCATATAATTAAGGGAAAGACCGTTGCTTCAAACAGATTGACTGTCTTTAACAAGTTTCTCTCTTTCTAGCTACTCAGATATGCTATATTTCCTAATTATCACCTTTTAAGGGCCATCTGGGCCCATTCCTCCCCATCAGGGGGCAATTCCATTTGCATTGTTCCTGGGCTTAGTCATGATCAAGTAGTCTGGTGGTAAAGTTCATTAGAAATTAGAACAGAAGCATTCAACCCAACACAGTAAACCAAGTAACTGATACTCAGGCACCCGCAGGAGAGATGATAAGCATGTCAGACATATTCTCACATAACTAACAAGTCTTCAATGTGCATTTTATCCAATTGCTTAAAGAAACATTCAGCCTGGTCCCTGACCAGGTATGTAATGAAGATTTGATTAAGTCTTCTCACACTGCAAAACATTTCTCAATTAAGGCAATGTAAGTATAGTCCCTTATGTCTTTTGGTTCAAAAGTCTATTAAAAACCCTTTAATGGTTCCCTCATTTAGCCTACCATTCACAAGCAGTATACTACTTCCTTCCTGTAGAGAACACACAAGAATTATCCTAATTGTATTTTCTGTGAAACAAACGCACATTACAGGAAAAAGCGGATCCAGCCCTCAGTCCGATGCTGACTAGCTATGGGTCCCTTCTGTCCTCACCAAGAGATCATCCTATAGATTCACAAGCTCTTTACAAACCTGTGTGTGTGCCAAAGGCATGCCTGGCCCATGGGTATGCTAGATAGTCCAGGCAGCTGCTCTTCAACAGAGCTGATTGTAAAAGGTATGGCTAATTCAAGGCAGGCATATAAAAGGTTTCCCGCTTCATACCTCATAAGGCCTGATACATAAAACCCAGGAAATCGTTACCTGCCTCATCTTGCAATTTCTGAGCCTGGCTTGCAATGGCCATCTTAATCCGCAACACCAGCCTATTGAGATTGAGGAGGAGTGCTCCATGCTGAGACCCACAGCCTCTTGGAGCTACACCTTAGTCTTGCAAATGAAGACAGCTGCAGCGGGCCCTAATCTATGCAAGGCAGGTGTAGCCCCGGAGCTCTCTGCAAGTGACCCTTGGAGCTATTAGGGCTGGGAAGTTAAGAAGTTACAGTTATAAAAAGAACTATTTCATAGCCTCTCATTATCGAGGTTACTAAGCTTTCTAAAGGAACAATGGCTTATTTCCTCCCATTTGTGCCTTGATATCCTCCCCTGCCCTTCTGAAATTCCCTGTTTAGACAGTTCCTAATTCTGACCCCGGCTGGGACACTTTAAATTGGTGGCATAGCTCGTCCCCAACTGATGCTATTCGTTCAATGCTGTGTTGAAAATTTGAATCTGCGTCAAGTTTTCCATTTTAAAAACCTATCCTAAAATCCACTATCCAGACAGAAGTGGAGATTTCAGGAGAAAGTAATGCTTACAGAATCATCCCAAGATTCAATAATGTATATAAATGATACTTTAGTACTGCTTAGTAAATTAATCTAAAGCAAAACGTTGCATTACTGAAACTGAGCCAACAACAATTCACTCAAAAAGCAGTCACTGAGTCTCTCTCTCTCTCTCTGTTGAAATAAATACTTCTATGTCTGAGGCCAGCTCCTGGCCTCGAGAGGACTCAAAGGACTGTGGAAACAGAACTCCAAAGATGTTTCTGCTTTAGAAGGAAATGGCTGTGTCACTGTGTTATCAGCAAGGCCACCAGATGCTCAGAGGGGAGGTGGTGCTGGTGCTGGGCCGAGCCGGTGAGCTCAGCACTAGGAGCTGCCGGCTCCTGCGAGTCAGGCCCATGTCAGTCTAGGAGCACAGTCCGAATGGAGCAGCTATATATGCCCTGGAAGAACTCAGAGCATGTAGCCTGGATTGAAAGAAGGTCTCCTCCCAGGGCTCTCACCCTTTTCTTAGCTCAGAGTGTCCCTGAAACAGCTCCACACAAATTCCCGGGAACTGCCACACTGTCTTCTCCAGCATAGCACAAAAGAGAATAAAGGGGGAAATTTGGTCCTGGAGTCAAAGGTGGGCTCTGAATCTGTTTGACTGTATAGCAGGAATCACAGCACTCTTATCACAGGGACGCAGGAGAAAAATGTCTACGAGATTCTTTTCCTTTTTTTGAAACAGGGTCTTGTTCTGTCGCCCAGGCTGGAGTGCAATGGCGCAATCTCCGCTCACTGCAACCTCCACCTCCCGGATTCAAGCGATTCTCGTTCCTCAGCCACCCGAGTAGCTGAGATTACAGGCACACACCACCAAACCCAGCTAATTTTTGTATTTTTAGTAGAGGTAGGGTTTCACCATGTTGGCCAGGCTGGTCTCGAACTCCTGACCTCAAGTGATCCACCCACCTTGGCCTCCCAAAGTGCTGGGATTACAGGCTTGAGCCACCGTGCCCGGCCTCTAAGAGGTTCTTGAGAGAGAAGGACTCAGCAAACCTTAAGGCCATCCTCTTATCCACTGGGAACAAACCCCTCACACCACCAACCACCTAAAGGAGTGAAGTTTTGCTCAGATGATGCTTAAATTATATCGGTTTCAGTAGAGGAGGTTGCTGAAACCCAAAATCATTGTATGTGATTATAGTGAAACTTTGTCAGTCAAGTTCATTTTTTTAAGTTCGATTTTAAGGCTTACTTTAAAAATCCAGGAGAGGATATATTAATTTTGAAATAAAGATTATAAATATGTTGAAACATTGGCTTTTCTTGAAGAATTATTTTAATTTTTTATTAGTTCTACTGTATTTTTTCCACCCTTCACTTCTGGAATACACATAATAGGCTTTTTCCCCCCTTCAATTTTTGTAGAACTATTGAGTTTTCATAAAGGTATAAAGTTTGAAACAAGTACAGAAAGCTTGTAAATGTACCAGAAATGCTGTGCTATACTTCCATACCCATTACTTCTAACAATTTCACAAGAAGGAGCACATTTTCGTGAGTTGTGTGATGTTTTAGCAACAAGACTCCTATGGACTTTAATGGAAGTCACACAGCTAAAACTCCATGCACCACTTTGAAAATTTAAGAGTAATTGCTAAGTCCCCCTTAGAGGGTCATAGAAATATTAAAAACCGAAGTATTTTGCTAAGAACTCCAATTACACCTGAAGGCTTACATCAGATTTTATCAAACAATTGGTCACATATATAATGTACTCTAATGCTGTTTTATTGGCTGGTTGTTTTCTTTATAAAAGAAGGTTTTTGTGAAGTCCTGTCTGAACAGGAACATACAATACAGTAACCTTTGGTTCAAGTGTTCACTTCAACCCATGGTTCAGTCTTATGGGGTGGTAGGAGTGGGAAACAAATGGGCCTGGGAACATTTTATCTTGTTATTATTTCACAGGGGATCATTACGTTCACTGCATCATTGGACTGGTAGATTTTGCAGAAATACATGAAGCTGTTGAACATAACCAATCTGCCCTGGTGAACATTGATCCTCAGAATCCCTTGTGACTGGCTGGGTTAAGAAGGCTGATCCTTTATGGGTGAGGTAGTGGTAGTAGCCTAAGAACCCTGTCTTAGTAGAACCTGCCTTCCTTCCAGAATCATAAGAAGGTTCATTCATGTGGTGGGAATCCAGCTTTTCTATTTAAATTTTTTATTTGTTTGTTTTTAGATACAGTCATGCGCCACATAACTTTCAGGTCAACAACAGACCAAATATACCACAGTGCTCCCATAAGATTATACTGGGCCGGGCCCGGTGGCTAAAAATACAAAAATAAGCTGGGTGTGGTGGCACGCACCTGTAATCCCAGCTATTTGGGAGGCTGAGGCACGAGAATTGCTCAAACCTGAGAGACAGAGGTTGCAAATCGCGCCACTGCCCTCCAGCCTAGGCAACAGAATCTGTCTCAAAAAAAAAAAAAAAAAAAAAAATCAAACATGCCAGGCCCGGTGGCTCACATCTGTAATCACAGCACTTTGGGAGGCCGAGGTGGGGAGATCATAAGGTCAGGAGTTCAAGACCAGCCTGGTCAACATGGTGAAACCTCGTCTCTATTAAAAATACAAAAAAAAAAAAAAAAAATTAGCCAGGCATGGTGGCATGTGCCTGTAATCCCAGCTACTCAGGAGGCTGAGGCAGGAGAATGGCATGAACCTGGGAGGTGGAGCTTGCAGTGAGCCGAGATCGTGCCACTGCTCTCCAGCCTGGGTGACAGAGTGAGACTCTGTCTCAAAAAAAAAAAAAATTTTTTATATATATATAGCAATACAACCATGCACAGTACATAATACTTGATAATAATAAATGTTACTGGTTTATATATTATGCTTTACATTTTATCTTCATTTTAGACTATACGCCTCCTTATTAAAAAAAAAAAAGTTAACTGTAAAATAGACTCATGTGGGTCCTTGAGGAGGCATTCCAGAAGAAGGCATTGTTATCACAGGAGACAACAGCTCTGTGAGTGTTATTGCCCCTAAAGACCTTCCACTGGGACAAGCTGTAGAGGTGGAAGACAGTAATATTGATGATCCTGACCCTGTGTAGGCCTAGGCTAATGTATGTGTTTGTGTTTTTGCTTTTAACAAAAAGTTCAAAAAGTATAAAAAATAAAAATTAAAAATATAAAAAAGCATATAGAATAAGAGATAAAGGAAATATTTTTGTACAATGTGTTTGTGTTTTAAACTTACTATAAAAGAGTCATAAAGTTAAAAATATAAACAAAGTTTACAGGCTAGGCGTGATGGCTCAAACCTGTAATCCTAGCACTTTGGGAGGCTGAGGTGAGTGGATCACAAGGTCAGGAGTTCGAGACCAGCCTGGCCAACATGGTGAAACCATGTCTCTACTAAAAACACAAAAATTAGCCTGGTGTAGTGGGGGGCACCTGCAAGCCCAGCTACTTGGGAGGCTGAGGCAGGAGAATTGCTTGAACCTGGGAGGCAGAGGTTGCAGTGAGCTGAGATTGTGCCACTGCACTCCAGCCTGGGTGACAGAGCAAGACTCCATCTCAAAAACAAACAAAACAAAACAAAACAAAAATTATATATATATATATATATATATATATATATATATATATATATATATAAAGTTTATAAAGTAAAAAGTTGGGCCAGGTGTGGTGACTCACACCTGTAATCCCAGCACTTTGGGAGGGCGAGGTGGGTGAATCACCTGAGGTCAGGAGTTCGAGACCAGCCTGGCCAACATGGCGAAACCCCCGTCTCTACTGAAAATACAAAAATTAGCCGGGCGTGGTGACAGGTGCCTGTAGTGCCAGCTACTCAGGAGGCTAGACAGAAGAATCACTTGAACTCGGGAGGCTGAGATTGCAGTGAGCCAAGATCACGCCACTGTACTCCAGCCTGGGTGACAGAATGAGACTCCGTTTCAAAAGAAAAAAAAAATGTTATAGTAAGCTAAGGTTAATTTACTACTGAAGAAAAGTTTTTTGTTTTTTTTAATAAATGTAGTATAGTCTAAGTATATAGTGTTTACAAAGTCTACAGTAGTGACAGTAATGTCCTAGGCCTTCATATTCACTCACTGCTCACTCATTGACTCACCCAGAACAACATGAGGTCCTGCAAGCTCCATTCATGGTAAGAGCCTTCTGTGAGTGTTCCATTTTAAATCTTTTATGCAGTATTTTTACTGTAC
Organism: Pan troglodytes; assembly: GCF_028858775.2. NCBI lineage: Eukaryota > Metazoa > Chordata > Mammalia > Primates > Hominidae > Pan > Pan troglodytes. Next base: position 105,290,598 of record NC_072412.2, on the reverse strand, counting down.
CCTTTTTCTGTTCATATATGTTTAGATATAGAAATCCTTACCACTGGCTGGGCGCGGTGGCTCACTCCTGTTATCCCAGCACTTTGGGAGGCCAAGGCGGGCAGACCACAAGGTCTGGAGTTTGAAACCAGCCTGGCCAATATGTTGGAATCCCATCTCTACTAAAAATACAAACATTAGTCAGGCATGGTGGCAGGCGCATGTAGTCCCAGCTACTCAGGAGGCTGAGGCAGGAGAATCACTTGAACCCAGGAGGCGGAGGATGCAGTGAGCCGAGATTGCGCCACTGCATTCCAGCCTGGGCGACAGAGCGAGACTCTGTCTCCAAAAAAAAAAAAAGAAAAGAAATCCTTACCACTGTGTTACAATTGCCTACAGTATTCAGTAGCTACATGTTGTGTGGGTTTATGTCAGAGGGGCAATAAGCCATACCACACAGCCTAGGTGTGCGGTAGGTTGTAACATCTAGGTTTGTGGAAATACATTCTGTGATGGTAGCACAACGATGAAGTTGCCTAAGGATGCATTTCTCAAGACGTATTCTCATTGTTAAGTGACACATGACTGTAATCTGAAACTAACAGAAAAGATGCAAGGAGGCAGGGAGTGGTGGCTCACACCTGTAATCCTGGCACTGTAGGGGGCCGAGACAGGTGGATCACTTGAGTCAGGAATTTGAGACCAGCCTGGCCAACTGGTGAAACCCCGTCTCTACTAAAAATACAAAAAGTAACCAGGCGTCGTGGCACATGCCTGTAACCCCAGCTACTCAGGAGGCTGAGGCAGGAGAATCGCTTGAACCCGGAAGGTGGAGGTTGCAATGAGCCGAGACTGTGCCACTGAACTCTAGCCTGGGTGACGGTGGGAGACTCTGTCTCAAAAAAAAAAAAAAAATGCAAGGATAGCTAAATAATTCCTGAATTCTCCTTACCCAGTCTTACCAACTGTTAGCACTGTTAACATTCTGCCACATTTCTTTATCATTACTGCTCTCTCTGTCTCTCTTGGCCTCTCTCTCTCCATATGTATAGATACAGATATAGATAGGTAGATATGCATAATATATACAGATATATATTTATTTTTATATATTATGCACCTGTATTTTTTCCCTGAACCATCTGTAAGTTATATTCATTGTGGCCCTATACTCTTAAATGGTTCCCCAAACCAAGGACACTCTCCTACACAACTGTATTGCAATTATCCAAATCAGAAAATGTAACATGGGTACAATACTAGTATCTATTCTACAGGCCTTATTTAAATATCACAAATTATCCCAATAACGTACTTTATCTCCATTTTTTTTCCAGCTCAAGATCCAATCCAGAATCACTCTTTACATTCAGCGATGATGCTTCTTTAGATGAAGTAAGTTACAGCACTACTTCCTTCTTAGGACTCTGTTCACAGACTAGACTCCACTCATAATCTTCTGATGTTATGGCGCTGGTCCAAAATAATCACAAAGGAAAACTTTTAATTTATAGGACAACTCAAATTATCTTTTTCTTCCTTTCATGGAATAGGAAAGAGTGTGTGGATAGGCCACAGTAAAACATCATGAAAAATGTGGCGCTTATCAACCAGGTAGTTTGTTTATTGGGTCCATGTCTGATGCTAATGCTACTAAGGTTTTAGGCAGTGGGAGAAACCCAGTGGTCTGTCCTTAGGCCAAAGACTGGGCCCTTAGTTTCAGCAGCCAACCACGTCTTTGCTACTACACAGAAAGAGGGCTAAATATGGAGCATAGGTATTCCATAGGCACATGGCAACAGCATCAGGGAATACACTCAGAATCCTTCTACCCTGGTGGGCCATTCTGTGATGGAAGCACATTGGATAACTCAAGGTCTCACTTAGGTATAAAACAAACAGGCTTTTCGACTAGTGATGACAAACTCTGGGTTCTGGATTGAGGATGAGGGGTTTATTTTCTTCTCTGGCCAGTCCTAGTCCATTATTTTTGGAGGCCTCATGTAAAATTACCTTTTACAAGGTTGGTCAACTTAGATATCATTCTTTTATTTCACTGCAACAGGAAGATTAGTTAGGCAACTCTGCTATCCTAACCTTATGAATGCCATCTCATCAGGCTAAGTTATGCACCTTCTAACTTGATTCACAAAACAATGAAAGTAGAATCTAGGAAAATTGGAGTACGTTTTTATGGAAGGGTGGACTGCATCATCGAAGACTTGCAGGCAAAACCACAGAGAAGTACAAATGGTGCTCTAGAAATTAAAAATGGGTGTCAGATACTACCCTGTGAATGTGTGGAGGAAGACGATGTTTATAAAGGATGCTTTTCATTTGCTGTCATAGGCACTGCCATATTGAAATTCCCCCATTAATTAGTAGGCCAACTTTAAACTGACACTTCCCATGAAAACACGAGCCAGTTTTCAAAGTTGTGAATGCAAAAGTTTCCAGCACAAATACTGAAAAGTACAAACTGAGCATCCTAAATGTTTATATTAACTATTGCCCCAAGAAGATAATATGGTCATTTAATATTATTTAATGCCTAAGTACATGCATTAGACAGTAACATACATAGCTCTTTAGGATGCTGTTTCTCACATCAGGATCTAGTTGGCCAAACATTTCCTTTGAATGACGTTTAATAACGTGCACCTGGAAATCTGAGGGCAGCTGTGGCATTTTCTATGTAATTAATGGCTAGAGGAATCCATTGAAATGCTTTTCTTCCCATTTCTACCAGACATTTCCCCCCCACCCTCTCCTTCCCATTTTGGAAAGAGAAGAAATATGGCTTATATAAAGTGGATTGTGGTTACTCATTACATGACATTTGGACAGATGTGTCATTTGCAGATCTAAAAGGTCTGTGCTTCACCACCCTCTACATAATTACTCAGATCACCATCTGAGGAGCTGTAAGAGTGATTCACAAGGAAAAAGAAAGTCCCAGCACAGTGGAGATCTGAGTAACACTGGGAAACAAACACAGATTACCCGGGTGAGGAAGATGGACGCTGAATACCCTAAAAGGTCACGTTAAAGAGGAGTTCTGGGACATTAAGAGCATTTCTTGAGGCCCAAAATTTCGATTCTCCTTTTCTGACATGTATCCAGGGCAGAATTTAATTAGCTTATACAATTTTGGTACAATTAGCTTATACAATTTTTCTTTTTCTTTTCTTATTTTTTTTTTTTTTGAGTCGGAGTCTCGCTCTGTCGCCCAGGCTGGAGTGCAGTGGCGCAATCTTGGCTCACTGCAACCTCCGCCTCCCGGGTTCACGCCATTCTCCTGCCTCAACCTCCCAAGTAGCTGGGACCACAGGCGCCCGCCACCACACCCGGCTAATGTTTTGTATTTTTAGTAGAGACAGGGTTTCACCGTGTTAGCCAGGATGATCTCAATCTCCTGACCTCGTGATCTGCCCGCCTCGGCCTCCCGAAATGCTGGGATTACAGACATGAGCCTCCACGCCCGGCCTATACAATTTTTCTAATGAGCAATATATTAGAAATACAAACAAGTTAAAATATTTTGAGTGAGAGAAACAATGGTTGCCTAAGTGTCCAGCACATACTAGGTCCTCAATAAATATCTAGTCAGTGAATAAATGCTAATAGAATTATCTTGTACTTTCTGGAATTTTTTTTTCTGTACTTTGCATTTTTAAAGAGTTAACCTAAATTAAAATGTCAGGAGACTGAAATATTTCACGCTCTTTCTGCCTACCTTTTAATTATATAAAAGATGATTGTAACAAACCCACAATGTAAGTCTCCTCAAACAAAAAAGATAATAATACTTTCCTGATTTCAGTTTGGTTGCAGAAAAAAGGCAAATTGGTGCATAATTAACAATTTGTTGGTGTAAATTCATCTGCATCTTTTAATTGGTGTTAATTAGATTAGGACTAAAATTTCTTTAATCCTCTATCTTGCCTTTTTTGATGCAAACTAATTTTCTCAGCTGGATGTCAAAGTTTCCCATTAATTACACTTTTCTAAAGGGAGCTTCTTCAACAATGTAGACTCAAACATATAGACCAAGAGCAGATTTCAGCAGAGCTTGGAATCAACCTTTTGGGAAAAATAAGGCATGGTGAGAAGTGACACTTAGGAGATAACTAGTGAATTTACCCAAATTCACTGGTGAATCAAGGCTTCCACAATTAGCAAATCAGAGACTGTCTGATACATGAGAGCTTCCAGCATTTGGCAGCTGTAAATAACACCCTGTAACACAACTCTGCCGCAGTGCAGATGTTAGAGCAGACCTTCTGAAACAACAATGACAAAATGTTCAGCCGTATGGTTAAGAAGACAACTTGCTTTTAAAACTCAACAATATCGGTAACGCCATTGCCTTTTACTCTGCATTACCCAGGGGCCATTCATAAGGCTGGCATGGCTATTTCCAGTGGAAAACACGCGCAAACGTAAACCATCTTAAGTGAATTAAGTTCCACATTTCATACGGTTTCCTCCAAATATTGCAACTCTTCTACAACAGTTAGCATGTCAGGAGGAAAAGCCACAAAATACATTCAATATCTTTTATGGCAAGGTGACCTGAAATAAAATTTTATGTAGTCAAGGATTTCTGATAGTTCTTTATCCATAGCTTTCCTCTCACTCTGTAGCAGTGATGATTGAAACCCGATGTGTACTGCAAAAAAGGGCTATAAATCTTTTTATGTACAAATAAAACAGTAGCCATTAAATTTTGCTATGATGTCTGAGTAGATATTCAGCATGAAAACATGATAAAACAACTGTAAACTGATTGTGATCAAATGTAATTACAATGACTTGTCTCCAATGAATGACATGAACTAAATACAGTCACAGACTTCTCCAAAATTACTTTGGGCAAAGAACCAAGAGAACACTATATCCTTTCTTCACTAAAGGCATTTTGCCAAATAAATCGCAAACACACAAGCTTTAATAACTACTGCCAAAAAAGCACTTGGGAACTCATTATGGAAACGTTTAAAACACACACAGACACAGACACACGTGCACTCATATTTAATAAAAACTCTTCCTCCATATTAATATAATTTTACTGAAAAAGCCACGTGTTTTGAGATTTTTAATTGGTGCTCCCCAGAAGTAAATCTAAGGAGTGATCGGCAATTACAAGCTTTTTTTTTTCCTCTCTCAAAGTCAATGTATTTGGCTGCCGTTTCTGGCATCTTTATCTTGGAGAGGTTATAAGAAAATCTCCTTGGATATTTTTATGCAGCTAAAAGTAAACAATGATCTGGATTCTGAAATAATCCGATCTTTTCAATACGCCAATGCAGGTAGATTCTCTCCCTCATTCTCTGCCCTTTTTGAGGTGACTTATTGCATTACCTCCAGGAACAGAAAAAATAAAAATGACCATATACACAGGAGTCACATTCAGCAGTAATTATGGCTGACACAGGTCTACAAACCTAAGGACCTGGGAAAACAAGGGGACAATTTGTGCTCTCAGCTCTACTTTTCAACTTTGTCCTTTTTTTTTTTTTTTTAACCTCTAGTCCTGAAATTGTGGCAGTATTTATCTATACACCATTTGGGAATATTATTAAGAATGATGGGCCGAGCGTGGTGGCTCATGCCTGTAATCCCAGCACTCTGGGAGGCTGAGGTGGGCAGATCACCTGAGGTCGGGAGTTCGAGACCAGCCTGACCAACATGGAGAAACCCCATCTCTACTAAAAATACAAAATTAGCTGGGCATTTTTTGCCCAGTGGTGGGGCATGCCTGTAATCCCAGCTACTCGGGAGGCTGAGGCAGGAGAATCGCTTGAACCCGGGAGGTGCAGGTTGCGGTAAGTCGAGATTGTGCCATTGCACTCCAGCCTGGGCAACAAGAGCAAAACTCCACCTCAAAAAAAAAAAAAAGAATGAAGAAGGCTGGGTGTGGTGGCTCATGCCTGTAATCCCAGCACTTTGGGAGGCTGAGGTGACTTGAGGTCAGGAGTTTGAGACCAGCCTGGCCAACATGGTGAAATCCTGTCTCTACTAAAAAAACAATTAGCCAGGCCTGGTGGCAGGTGCCTGTAATCCCAGCTATTCGAGTGGCTAAGGCATGAGAACAAGCGAGGTGGAGGCTGCAGTGAGCCGAGATTGTGCCATTGCACTCCAGCCTGGGTGACAAGAGTGGAACTCTGTCAGAAAGAGAGAAGAGGACAGGAGGGGAGGGGAGAGGAGGGAAGAAAGAGAGAGAGAAAGAGAAATAGAAAAAGAAAAAGAAAGGGAGGGAAGGAAGGAAGGAAGGAAGGAAGGAAGGAAGGAAGGAAGGAAGGACGGAAGGAAGGAAGCCAGTCTGTGGCCAGGGGTGGTGGCTCACGCCTGTAATCCCAGCACCATGGGAGGCCGAGGCGGGCAGATCACCTGAGGGTAGGAGTTCGAGACCAGCATGGCCAACATAATGAAACTCTATCTCTACTAAAAATACAAAAAATTAGCCAGGCGTGGAGGCACAGTGCCTGTGATCCCAGCTACTTGGGGGGCTGAGGCACGAGAACAACTTGAACCCGGGAGGTGGAGGTTGCAGTGAGCTGAGATCATGCTACTGCATTCTAATTCCATTCCTAAGTATAACCGCAGAAGAAATATACCTATACAACAATGTGTACAGAAATGTTCATAGCAGCATTATTCATAATAGCTAAAAAGTAGAAACAACCTAAATTTCCAACAACTAATCAATGAATAAATAAAATGTGGTATATATTAGTACAGACAGTGGAATATTATTTGGCCCTAAAAAGGAATGAAGTACTGCCACATGCTACAACTTGGATGAAGCTTGAAAACATTATACTAAGTGAAAGAAGCCAGTCACAAAAGACCACATATCGTATGATTCCATGTATATGAAGAGTCCAGAATTGGCAGATATAGAAAGACAGAAAGTAGACTAGTGGTTGCCTAGGACTGAGGGTTTTGGGGGAAAAGGAGGAGTGACTGCTAATGGGAACAGGGTTTCTTTTGGGGCTGAAGAAACAGTGATAGAAATAAAATTAATTATGGTGATGGTTGCATAACACTGAATAGACTAAAAACCATTAAATTCATTGAACTGTATACTTTAAATAGGTGAACTGTATGAGATGTAAATTATATCTCAATAAAGCTGATATAGACACATAAAGTATATACACATATAGGGTATACATATATAAGGTAGAAACAGTCACATCTGTAATGCAGTGGTCCTGGTCCCCTTTATGTATGTGACAGTAGAAGATGCAGCGTCAATATTAAAGCCTGATGAGTGCTCCAAATACGGTTTTATTTAAATATTGTCTGCCCCTGAAGAGGAGGAATATTAGGAAAAATCCATTCCATGCTTCTACCAAATCTGCTCTTGTCAAGGTCACCCATGACCCCCACGTGGCTAAATCCAATAGCCCAATTTTTGTTTTTTTAAGAGACAGGGTCTGGTCTGGCTATGTTGCCCAGACTGGAATGCAGCAGCTATTCACAGGAGCAATCATTGTTCTCTGCAGCCTTGAACTCCTGGGCTCATGCCATCCTTGCATATCAGTCTCCTGAGTGGCTGAAATTATAGACAAGCACCATTGCATCCAGCTTTCAATAGTCGATTCTTGGTTTCCTAATTATCTGACCCAGTGGCAGCAGCATCTGGTGCAATCACCCCCTCCCAACTTGCTGTACTGTTTTCACTTGGTTCCCAGGACATACACTCCTTGGTAATCATCCTATCTTACTGCTCATGACTTCTCCATCTCCTTTGCTGGTTCCCCCTCCACTTCTTCTTACGCATCCCTTAATGTTGGAGTGTCCAACATTAAGACAGAAAATAGATTAGTGGTTGCCTTGGGCTGAGGTCTTCATGGGGAAATGGGGTGTGACTGCTCAGTCAACTCTGTGTCCATTCCTAAGTCACCCCACCCAGACTTTAAATACCATTTCTCTGCTAACAGCTCCCACATGTACATCTCCAGACCCAGACTCTCTCCCCAAAACTGCCTACTTCATACCTCCACTTAGAATTCTAGTAGCTATCAGCTGGGCATGGTGGCTCACGCCTGTAATCCCAGCACTTTGGGAGGCCGAGATGGGCAGATCACGAGGTCAGGAGTTCGAGACCAGCCTGGCCAACATGGTGAAACCCTGTCTTTATTAAAAATACAAAAATTAGCCAGGCATGGTGGCACGTGCCTGTAATCCCAGCTACTCAGGAGACTAAGGCAGGAGAATCGCTTGAACCTGCGAGGCGGAGGTTGCGGTGAGCCAAGACCACACCATTGCACTCCAGCCTGGGTGACAGAGCAAGACTCCATCTCAAAAAAAAAAAAAAAAAGAATTCTAGAAGCTAAAAAAAAACGAATTCTAGTAGCTATCTTAAATTCAACATGTCCAAAGCTGAACTCTTGACCTCCACCCCACCCCAACAAAAGCGTGCTCCATTTATTGCCAAACCCATTTTGAAAGCCACTCTTTCCCTCCAGCCACACGAACCAAAAACCTTGACAGTCATCCTTGACTCCTCTTTTATTTCCAACTGAGAAACACTCAACCCACCAAGAAATCTCATTGATTCTGCTTCAAAACATATCCCAGGTACATCTCACTCAGTTTGAGACACCATCAGCTCTCACCTGTCTCACAGCAACTATCTCCTGACGGGTCTCCCCACTTCAACCCTCGTCTCCTACATGGTATTCTCAACATAACTTCTGGAGGGATCTGTTTAAAAACTCTGCAATGGCTCCTCATTCCACCTGGAGTAAAGCCAACATCCTTCCAGTGATCTGGCCTCTGGTTCCCCCTCTGGTCTCACCTCCATTGCTGTGGACCCCTCTCACTTCACACCAGCCCACAGCCCTCCCTGCTAACCACGGACACACAGGGCTGCTCTGCCTAGACCATTCTTCCTCAAAAGTATTCAAGGCTAAGTCCTTCCTCTCCTTCAAACTTTTGCTCGGATATTACCTTCTCAATGGGGCTTATCCTTACCCCCTATTTAAAATAGCATCCTGCCTCCCCTCATTTCCTTTGCCCCTGTTGCACCATTCCTTTTCTTTTTTTTTTTTTTGAGACGGAGTCTCGCTCTGTCGCCCAAGCCAGAGTGCAGTGGTGCTATCTCGCCTTACTGCAACCTCTGCCTCCCGGGTTCAAGTGATTCTCCTGCCTCAGCCTTCTGAGTAGCTGGGATTACAGGTGTGCGCCACCATGCCCGGCTAATTTTTGTATTTTTAATAGAGACAGGGTTTCACCATGTTGGCCAGGCTGGTCTTGAACTCCTGACCTCAGGTGATCTGCCTACCTCAGCCTCTCAAAGTGCTGGGATTACAGGCTAAGCTACCATGCCTGGCCCCTGTTGCACCTTTTCTGTTGCACCATGACACTGGACACTTTCTAAAATTCTCCATGACCAACTTATTTATCTCTGTTGTTACCATCAGCCTGCTAAATTGTAAGCTCTAGGGGGGCAGATTTTGGTTCTGTTCATGGAGGGATCTCCCCAGTGCCCTGAACATGGTGGCTCCTCAATACCCATTGGGCGCATGGATGAAGGACTGCTGAAGATCCCATGCGCCCTTCCCCTGCCATCATCTGGCTAATGGCAACTTTAAGGGTTAAGGGCATAAAGTTTTGCCACACAGATTTTCAAACAAAATGAACAGTGGAGAAAAATGAGGTAAAATGTTATTGTTGCTGTTTAATATATATTTTTTGAGACAGGGTCTTGCTCTGTTGCCCAGGCTGGAGTGTGGTGGTACAATCACAGCTCACTACAGCCTCAACCTCCTGGGCTCAAGTGACGCTCACACCTCCCAAGAAGCTGGGACTACAGGCACACACCACCATGCCTTGCTAACTTTTTTTTTTTTTTTTGGTAGAGATGGGGTTTCACCATGTTGCCCAGGCTGGTCTCAAACTCTTGGGCTCAAGCAATCCACTTGCTGAAGCCTCCCAAAGTGCTGGAATTATCGGTGTGAGCCACCACACCCAGCCCTGTATAATATTTATTATAGCCCTGAAATACACTAGGTGACAGAGAAAAGAGACTCTCAATTCCATGTCTTGTGGATGTTTAAATACTTATACTTACCCAGTAAAGAAAAACTGATAGGCAGCTAGGCACAGTAGTGCATGCCTGTTGTCTCAGCTACTCTGGAGGCTGAGGTGGGAGGATCACTTGAGCCCAGGAGTTTGAGGTCGCAGTGAGCTATGACTGCAACACTGCACTCTGGCACTCCAGCCTGGGTAACAGAGTGGGACTCTGTCTCAAAAAAAAAAAAAAAAAAAAAAAAAAGAAAAAAAAAGAAATTCCCGAAGAAAAGATTCCAGGAGTCACCTAGTCACCTACAGTGTATTTATTCTTCCTTGAGAAGGGCTCTAACAAGAGGGACGACAGCTAATAACAATACAGCTCTGTAAAAAGGAACTGTATCATCAACAAAAAGACGTGAGACATACCCATCACTCAAGAATCACCCAGGAGGCCTGTAGTGCCTGCCTCAGAGGTGACACCCTAAAGGAGACGGTGAAGGGTGGAGTGAGGGCGAGGACGTGAGAAGGGGACTGTGCTTGGGAGGGAGGTGCACAAGTCAGGGACGTGAGTCCAGGCACAAGGGCAGTCTCTCACACATCCCTTCTCACCTACCAGTTTGAGTCCCTGTCACCTACTAGGAGGACTTTTGCAGTAGCTTTTATTATTTTTTTTTTTTTTGAGGAAGAGTCTTGCTGTGTCACCCAAGCTGGAGTACAGTGGCGTGATCTTGGCTCACTGCAACCTCTGCCTGTTAGGTTCAAGCGATTCTCCTGCCTCAGTCTCCCGAGTAGCTGGGATTACAGGCACGCACCATCACACCTGGCTAATTTTTGTATTTTTAGTAGAGATGAGGTTTCACCATTTTGGCCAGGCTGGTCTCAAACTCCTGACCTCAAGTGATCTGCCCAAATCGGCCTCCCAAAGTGCTGGGGTTACAGGTGTGAACCACCGTGCCCAGCCTACAGTAGTTTTCTATTCTTAGCTTTTCTGTTTCAGTCTCTCCTTTGCCTTCACCAAGCACTTAAATCTATTTTGTCCGTGGCTATAGATCAATCTCCTTAAAGTGCAATCATACCCTCCCCTGATCAAACACTTTCAGTAGCAACTCCCTGCTCAGTTCAAACTCTTGGCCTGCAGTAGGGAAGACAAACATTATATGAGAAAACAAAAAACAAAAATTGACAGACTGTGATAAATGCCATGAAGGAAAGAAACAGGATGCTGTGAGAGAGAATCATGGCAGGGGGTTGAGAATAAGAGTCCTAAAATAGGATGGTAGGGAAGGCTTTAGGGCCTCAAGAGGAGAAGGAGCCAGCTACAGAAAGAATCTGGCAGCAGAACCAGCTAGTGCAACAATCCTGAGGCAGGAACTAGCTCGCTGTATACCGCAGGCACTGAAAGGAGACCGGTGTGTCATAAGGGCAGCGGACAAGGGAGAGAGTGGCATAAGATGTTGCTGGAGAGGTCAGCAGGAGCCAGCAATGCAGGGCTTTGGTGGCCACAGTAAGGAGGAGGGACTGTATTCTAAGTTCAATGGGATGTTTTGAAAGATACGCAGGGAAGTGACATGATCTGATTCTCTGGCTTGCTGTATGAAGAACAGAAGAGGAGCAAGCATAAAGTAAAGACCATGGAAAATATTGAGATGTTTCATGGCCCAGTATTCCCAATGAGCAGAGACCTCCCATGGGTGGAGGGTCGAGCTGAATGGTAGAAAAGGACCACGGAAGGTGTAGCTAAGATCAGGGGGTCAATTTTGCAGTTAAATCGTATTTTTGTTGTTGCTGTTGTTTTGGCCAAAAACAAATTGTAAAATTGAAAAAAGTCAGTAATTGAGGAAACTTTCACAAATACGAAATGTTAAAACATTCTTTTCATTTGGATAGTTGAAAGAAGGGCAGAGCAGAGATTTCTAAATCCTAAAACATGCCAGTAGATGCCTGTTTTTAGAGCACGTGTCTAGAAACTGCAGGTAAGTTTTGTTTCAGGAAACATAAACAAGTTATGTTTCAGGAAACTGCCATGGGAAATTCCACGTAAGATAACTTGGATGGTGAAGAACTTCTTAAATTTAATTTTTACTTTTTTAGAGACAGGGTCTCGCTACTTTGCTCAGGCTGGACCGCAGTGGCTATTCACAGACGCAATCATAGCTCACTATAGCCTCAAACTCCTGGGCTCAAGTGATCCTCCCACCTCAGTCTCCCAAGTAGCTGGGACTATAGGCATGCACCACTGCACCTAGCTCTTTTTTTTTTAAGATGGAGTTTTGCTCTGTCACCCAGGCTGGAGTGCAGTGGCACGATCTTAGCTCACTGCAACCTCCGCCTCCCAGGTTCAAGCAATTCTCATACCTCAGCCTCTTGAGTAGCTGGGACTACAGGTGCATGCCACCATGCCTGGCTAATTTTCATTTTTTTTTTTTTAATAGAGACGGGGTTTCACTATGTTGGCCAGGCTGGTCTCGAACACCTGACTTCAAATGATCTCCCTGCCTCGGCCTTCCAAAATGCTGGGATTACAGGCGTAAGCCATGGCGCCCAGCCTGCACCCAGCTCTTTAAAGTATCATTTATACACATGGAAATTTCTAACAGGCCCCTTGCTAAAACAATAGAATAAAAAAATATGCCTATAAGGAAACTTAACAGATTGAGTAAGCCCAAACTTGTCTTGCAGTTCTAGGAACCCTGTCACTAATCATGAGATATATGCTGTGTGGGGTGCAGAACACTGTTTGTAACTCAGTTGTGAGTAACAGCTCTTAAAAGCTAAAAATAGGGATCTTCATGGGGAATGAAAAAGAAAATGTACAATATCCACGCAATTGAAGGTAGGCTCTCTGTAAACTAAGAAATCTTTCCAGAGGTAAAGAAAATGAAACAATGATTTGAAACTACCACCCAACTCTCCATTTCCTATTTGGAGAAAGCTAAGGTTCTTTGGAATATCTAACTTTTTCAAGGCTTATGACACCCTCCCCTCCCATCCACCTCTCCCCTCTCTCCAATTCCTAGAAAAATGACTGCATAATGTGCTTGTGGAATTTTTGCAAATGGCTAGAGAAAGCTCTGGAAGGAAGAAAGGACAAGCTACATGTTCTTCACGTGTCTCCATGCCCCTAATGCCTCACTCCCCATTCAAAGCTAAGGACCTGGCCAGGCGCGGCAGCTCACACCTGTAATCCCAGCACTTTAGGAGGCCGAGGCGGGCAGATCATGAGGTTGAGAGCTCGAGAGCATCCTGGCCAACATGGTAAAATCCCTTCTATACTAAAAATACAAAAAAATTAGCTGGGCATGGTGGCACATGCCTGTAGTCCCAGCTACTTGGGAAGCTGAGGCAGGAGAATCGCTTGAACCCGGGAGGCAGAGGTTGCAGTGAGCCGAGATCGCGCCACTACACTCCAGCCTGGTGACAGAGCAAAACTCCGTCTCAAAAAAAAAAAAAAGCTGAGGGCCTATAAAGGCACCCCTAGATCTGCCCACACTTCTTGGGCATCTGCCTCCTGCCTTCTCCCCGCTGAACCAGCTTGTCCTGCCCTGGAGCCCCTAGTGAATCTGGCTTCTGCACTCTTCACCTAGATTAACACCTTGATTCAATCATATCACGGCCTTGGAGTGTGGTTTTATCCCTTCATCCTATTTTCTGGATTGGCTTCCAGCACCTTGGACCTGGCCAGGACACCCCCAGCTTGGCATCCCAGAAGCCAGGCAGGCTGGGGTTGCTGTGTCATTGTACCATCCTCATGCCCAGGGAGGGGATTTAGACATCAGCAGTGACGAGCGATAGTTCTCATTTTTCTTCTATCTACCAAAATACATTCATCTTGCTCAAATAGCCAATATTCTTTTTTTTTTTTTTTTTTTTTTTTTTTTGAGATAGAGTTTCGCTCTGTCTCCCAGGCTGGAGTGCAGTGGCATAATCTCAGCTCACTGCAACCTCCGCCTCCCAGGTTCAAGTGATTCTCCTGCCTCAGCCTCCCGAGTAGCTGGGATTCACAGGCAACTGCCGTCTCACCCAGCTAATTTTTGTATTTTTAATAGAGATGGGGTTTCACCATGTTGGTCAGGCTGGTCTCGAACTCCTGGCCTCAGGTGATCCACCTGCCTTGGCCTCCCAGTGCTGGGATTACAGGCGTGAGCTACCATGCCCAGGCGCCAGTGTTCTATTAAAGATTTTTTTTTTTTAAGACAAGGGCTCACTCTGTTGCCCAGGCTGGAGTGCAGTGGCATGATCTTGGATCACTGCAACCTCTGCCTCCTGGGCTCAAACGATCCTCCCACCCCAGCCTCCCACGTAGCTGGGACTACAGGCATGTGCCACCATGTATGGCTATTTGTTGTATTTTATGTAGAGACAGGGTTTCACCATGTTGCCCAGGCTGTTCTCGAACTTCTGACCTCAATCAATCCTCCCACCTCGGCCTCCTAAAGTGCTGGAATTACAGGTGTGAGCCACCGTGCCCAGCCTCTAATGTTCTATTGAAGATGAAGATTTATTTTTGCTCCTCATCTTTTCATACCTAATTACTTGGCAAGCATTAATAAAAAATGATGGGCAAACCTTCATTTCTCAGGTGACCAGAGAATTCTTCAAATGCATCTATCCTTTTGTTCCAAAACAGACCATTTGCCAATTGGAATAGTAGAAAGATTTTTGTTTTTAGAGGGAATCAGGTGAATGTGAAATGAGTAGACTAGTAAAATTTAAGAGCGAATGTTTATTTTGACTACTAGAAATATCTCAGTCAAAAAAGTAGATTTGTTTTTTAGATAATATCAAATGTATTCTATAACTTCATCAAAATAATTTTCAATGCAGGCACCACAAGTTGCTTCCCTTAAAATGTTCAATTGTACTCTGTAAACACCCAAAACTACTAGGAAATTGAGGCCAGTTGACACATTCCCTCTCTGTCTTACTGATTACACAGAATCCTAAACCTGCCACAGAGTTAGATGCAAGTGGTCTCTCCACTCTTCTAGCAATTGTTTATTTTCTAAAAAAAAAAAAAAAAAAAGCAAGTTTCTTTAAGTAGGACTATACTGCAATCCTTTCCATAATGTCCCTATGTGTATGTGGGTGGGGAGGGGGAAACCGTGGCTGTTGCACGCTTACAGCAGATTTATGATGAAAATGACAAGTTATGAGCTTGATGTTCTTCCACTCTGTTTACAGCATACGTGGCTCCATCCTCAAGGGATGGTTACGTGTGGCGTTTCTGTGGAGAAGCTGTTGTCATAAGTTCCCACCACGTTCTACTAGAGCAGTGACTTCTGACAGTCCCCCAGTCCCCAAGACCCCCAAAGCCCCACATCTTCCAAAAGAACCTCTCAACACAACTTGTGTCTCTGCTCACTTTTGGGTCTATGTGAAAGTCACAGATCCTTAATTTAGGAGGAAAACCTCTCTAAAGCAGACCTTTAACGTGTCTTCAGTGTGTAGACACTCAGGCGGGCACAAGACATTTGGACCCGTGTTCTATGCAGGGTGAGAGGCATCCACTGCTTTCCACAAGACCCCCAAGTATAGGCAGCATCACATGATCCCCAGAAAAACTAGCACAGAGCAGCCCAAATACCACCAGGAACATCTTTAAAGACAGCAGGGCATTTTTACTTTTGTTAACATAGGTGGGTTTGTCCATCTCTGGTGGCTTTTTGGGACAGTAGAAATTTTCACATTAATACTGTAAATTCTGTACCATATTTTGACACCTGCTACATCTGATTCAAATGCGGGAAAAAATACCATGTGTGCATAATGAAAAATCATTCATTTTTCCCTTTCTTACCCCAGCAGGAATAGAAAGCAATTCCAAGCCACTCTGCAAATGTATCCAAGGTTAGAGATTCGGGAGCTGGCCAACATCTTACACCCCAAATGACTGAAGCATTTCAGTAGGCTGACTGGCTCGAAATAACAATTTAAGAAAGGGGGGAAAAAACCTACAGGGAAAAAAAACCCCATGAGATTTGTGAGAGTTGTGGTGCAGAACAGGTTCTTTCCAGAGCCATCCCAGAGGCTTATCACATTGGAGTCCATCTTGGGCTCTGCTCCTGGGGCACACCCACCGAGTCATCCCCATGCAGTGAAGGTCAGGCTGCCTAAAGCCACTCTGGTGTGGTCACAGTCAGCACTTGGCCCCTTACTGAGATCTAAGCTTCTTGGCAGGGGCTGTACTGTGTCTCAGCGATGTCAGTGTTCACCTCCACCTCCTGCACCAGGCCCTCCCCATCCATCCCCTCTTCCCTTAACCCCCGTCACTACCACT
Organism: Pan troglodytes; assembly: GCF_028858775.2. Lineage (NCBI taxonomy): Eukaryota > Metazoa > Chordata > Mammalia > Primates > Hominidae > Pan > Pan troglodytes. The sequence continues at coordinate 105,274,310 of NC_072412.2, read as the reverse complement.
CTTCACGTGCACTTCTGGGCCTTGTTGCCTCAAAAATATCCCAAAGCCCAAGGACCACCAGCCCTTCTTCCCCAGGTTCCTTCTAGCAAGTAGTCCTGTGTCCAAGAGGCCTCATCATTCTTCTTACTCTCCCTGAGCTCCTCCAAGTGAAACCCTCAGTAAAGCCCTCCCCAGACATATCTTGGAAAAGATTAATCTCTCAGATTAACTGAATGAGCTCAAATATAAAAATATTTTTAAAAAACAGTAGGGTCGTTAAAGAGTGACAGATTTAAGCGCCATCTGGGCTCGCTGGTCAGGGTGGCGCGAATTCCATCAAACGGCTGAACGGTGCACGATCTGAGAATCCCATCTGTTTTATCTAACATGAATCAGTCCAACAGTTTGACCATTTTGATGTTAGAGTTGTTTAAAGAAAACCATGGACATATAATATCTCCTCTAAACTTCTAGAATGCAAAATGTATATTTGATTATCACAAAGACAGAAATTAAGCTCGATTCGATTCTCAGAGTGTCTCCAGTGAAATTCCAAATAGACTGCTTTTCATGAAATGATTATTTCCCCAGAGGAGTTTTGGGTTTTTTTTTTTTAACCTTTGGGACCATATGTGGAGACTTTTCTTAGGGTTACTGTGTAAAAGTTTAATAATTTTTTTCACTAAAAACTATATTCATAAGATTTTGGATCTTGCAAAATAGGAAAATTTGTTTTCTTTATATTAATTCTTCCTCCTCTGCTGCTGCCTCAACCAAAGTATTTTTATGAAAATAATATGAAACTATTACGAAAAATATTCAAGAATATCACTTAGACAATTTTAATTATTAAGAAATATGTTTTTTTTTAAGCAAGTAAGGTCTTTTCCTAGTTTTTATAAATTGCTTTTAACCTTTAGCACTTTGGACTGCTTCCCTGTCTTGCTGTGCTATACTAATTCTTAGAAACACTAATCAGATTTTCCTGTGCCCAATAATACAGTTCTGTTTCTGAATGTCGGCAGTGAATTGCCCCAAAGCAAATACTTATGCCGCTTAATCTTTAACAAGTGGGAGAAAAAATTATTTTTAAATAAAAATATATATAACAAATATATTTTTAAATATATTTTGGCCATTTTGGGATTTTTAGAAGAAAAAAATCATATTTTAACCAAACCACTTTTTAATTGAAAAACATTCTTCTGCTATAATATTGTGATTATAATTTGTCTTAAAAATTAAAAGGAAAGTGTTATTTTCCTATTTTATTATTATGCTATAATTATGGGGCATATTATGGTATTTTATAAACATGAAAACTAAGCAATCATAAAAACAAGATTCACCTAATTGTGTACTAAAAAAGGAATTGCACATGATCAGATGATTTTATTTTCCCGGTTTTTTTGGTCATATTTTATAGAGATCATGTGGAATCAAAACAGCTTCTTCGTTCCAAATTTGTGTTGTGTTTTCTAGCCATTTTACATACCAAATCTATTTCTTAAAATGATTTTCTGGCAATACAAAGCTGGCACTAGGTAGCATGTTATGAATGTGTGCATTTATTGTTTCTTCACCTACAAAACCAGGACAATAATATCTTCCTGCAGAACTCGTTCAAAGATTATATGTAATAGTGTTTATAAAAGTACATGGAAATTATAAAGTACTATGCAAAGGTATCTTTAGTAATCATAATAGCAATTTAATATTTTTATAGAGCAAAAACTACTGAAAAAATAAAACATCCATTCTCCACATCTCCCCTTGTGATTAAATAGAGAAGTATGTTTATATGAATTATTTCTAAAGCAGCATTTTGCAACTGGCTTGAAAGTATTTGCTTCAGGGAATTACAAAGATTCGAAAACAAAATTATCTCTACATTTCACAAATTTGAAAATGTAAAAGCAAACAAATTGTCAGAACTTTTTTTGTAACCTTTATTTTCCTAAAAGTTGCTGTAGCCAGTTCAGAATACTAAAAACATAGGAAAACTTTTGTCCAAGGGGATTGGTCCCAGAGCCGAAGAGACATCAAGCTCCACATCTATGACCACTGATTTATCTTGGTAAATGTCAGCGGTCAAGAGTTATAATCCATTTAAGTCACAGACTAAAGCAAATGCTGGAACCACTGACTTTTTCTCTTTTTCCTTTAAGTTTATAAAATAATCACAAAAAGAGAGAAAGAACTCTTGAAAGATAAATGCTATTTACAAAGTTCTTAAGGAGAAACATTGTACTGATTATTAAAGTTTCATTAAATCTGCAGTTTTATCTCTCTCTGTGTCACGTGAAACAAAATAAATGGTTCTAGCATAAGGCTCCTGGTCTATTTTCCCCTCTTTCCCTTTGGTAGCCAGGCCCGTAATAAGCTCCAGGAGAGCAGGAGTAAAACGGGGTCCCTAGGGGCCCAGATTTAGTGAGGACGCAGCAGCTCAGGTTGCAGGTTGTCCCTGTGAGATGCCAGCTGGCTTCCGCACAAAGGTGACAAGCTCTCTTTGTTTGTTGCTAATCCCTTTGGTTTTCTTAGTGTCCCCAAGTCATGCAGACACATACTGGACACTTTCATCAGGTAGACACACAGTATCGATGCTTGGTCTCGACAAGCAGGCAGCATGGTGCCCACAAACCGAGGCATGTCCCGAACTCCACAGCCTGGAGTGCTCATTCAGCGGGCACACCAAAAAAGGGCTTGGTGACACTTTCTGATAAGATGGTTCTGCTGACCAGCAGTGGAATGTGAGGGCACACTAGACATGGGATGGGGATGGGCAGCAATGGGCGCTGTGGGTAAAGGTACCAAGCAGTTACTGTTCAGGGAGAACTACTGCAGAGACATTCTTCTTCAGCCACGTAAAGTGGCCCTATTCAAGCAGCACAACTCAAGGATGCCAACTGGAAAACATTATTTATACCCACACATGGGGCTAGTATCAAACGGCGCCCTGTTTGCTCCAGTTTCAGACACTGTTCAATCAATGGATGTCTATCTTTAGGGTTTATTCAGTAGAAGAAAGTATTCCCCTCGGGGTTTACCTGAGCAGCTCACTATGAGCTAAGAGAAGTGCTGAGTTTACACTGCTCCATTTTCATCACAGCATATTCCTTGGCTAATGATCATATTTCAAAGCCACAATTCATTAACTGCATCTCATTCCCCGTATTTGGCTACATTTGAGTAATTTTATTTAACCTTGGTTTGAAGAACATATTTAGTGTCCTGCATCTAGCCTGAGATGTTTGTTCTTTGGACCAGCAGTGACCATCTCGGACCTCAGCACTGTCTGAAGTCCTTGAACAGTGGCCGGTTGCAAAGTAAATATAAGCAACAAACCACATTACAAGTGAGAATAATGCTGATAAGGGAACAAGGAATTTTTAGATTGCTCAAGCAATCTAAAAAATACTTAATTCTTAACAATGTCTCAGTATCCCTTACCAAAACTGGTGTAATGCTCAGTGAGAATGGGTAACTATTTTACAAATATGCCACACTTTATAAATTATTAAATTGGACAGTAGCAAAGGAAAAGTGGTATCCATTTGTCAGGCTATCCCATAAATCTGTACTTTAAAATGTGACAATTTGTCAAATTTGTTACTACTAATACTAATGAAAAAAAAAAGGGTTCCTCTAAAAATATTTGTTTCTGACTCACTATAATTACTGCCTGACCAAAAAAAAAAAAAAAAGTTTTAAAGATTTGGAATACACAAATCTATTTTTTAAAGCATAAATTCAACGAAACAGAACCAATAGTCTAACATCAGTAACTAATCTGATTCTCTATGAAAGTAACTACAGGAAAGAGATACTAGAAGAGATTTAGAATCTATTTTGGCTCAAGAGAATCAATGAAATTCTACTCCTTTAAAAAATTATTAATAGCTTGTGTCAGATTTTTAAAAAATAATTCTGAGTGTTAACATCTACTCAAGTTACTCAAAATCACACGGCACAATTAAATCTGTGCTGAGAGGGATCTTAAATCCAAAACTTTTAAAACTTCTGGGGCTTTTACTAAAAGCATCACAAAGTAAACGACAACCAAAGTAAACCTCTTTAAAGGGACAAAATAGCAAGGAAAGGTCAGGGAGCCAAGGGGGTCAACAAAGTCCTTCTTCCAATTTGGGGTCATTCTTCCCTCCAGCACTGATTGGTCTCCCAATAAATTCCACATTAGCTCCTCCCTTCAGCTGCGGCAGAAACACTTGAACTGCCTTCTCTCTTCACAAAAGTTTAGTTTGCTGATTGGGCCTGAAACAAAGGGATGACAGCAGGGGCACAATTTATAAGGGGGCAGGGGAGGCTGACAGGCTATTGTGCTCTGGAGGCATCCACAAGCTGTTAATTCTATTTTAACATCGTTAATAAGACTGTTAACACATCAGACTTTGTTTAGAGACCTTGAAAACAACAACAAACTATCAAATGACCCACCTGAAATAAAATAGCAACCACTTTGGAAGCATCAAAATCATACTTTAAAAAAAGTCCTTAAAACAGTAAGACTAAAGAAAGGAAAAAGGAAATCTATTTCCGTAACAAAGACCCCAAATTCTTATGTTTAATAAACTTGGAGCATCCTTATTATTACTCTGATTATATCATCTTCAACCTATGGGTTTTCAAAATAAAAAAGTTATATTAAAATGGAATCACTTCCATGTGCATATGCAAAAAGGGATAAAAAATAAATATACAGGTTTAAAAAGACATTTAGAGTGAATAACTCGTCTGACAGAGTAACAACAGTTAATTTTGCAACAGAATAGAAAAATGTTTTGATCTCAGTTTTTCAAGAAGTAGGAAAACAATCTGTTACAAAAAAGAAGCTGTTTGATTGTACCCTCATGTCTAACTAAAAAAACTAGAGTAACTACAGTAAGAGTAAAAAGTTCTAATTCATGGTTTAAGGGAATTACAATTTTCTGGAAATTCATCTACTTTTTTTTTCTCTTTGCTTTGCTTTAGGGATTAAGACTATTCAAAGTAAAGAGTATTATGCTTAAAATTAAGGAGACCAAATAACTTGGTAATCAACATTCAACAATCAATATTGTTAAAGAAGAAATTATTTTGTCTGAATTTTTCGGTGTAAATGTGTTTTGTCAAAAAATTTTTTCAATTAAAATAGCATATTTTTAATGGGATGTTCTACTAAAATCACTAAAACTGACACTTAACTATTTTTTCATTTAAAGTGAAAAACCCAAAATATACTGCAAGAAATTTGTAGCAACATTTTTTAAAAACAATTTTTTTGGACACTGTATCTGAAATCTAATGATGGAAAAAATCGGAAGCATTCTAGATGTGACTTCAAGTACTGATTTTTCAACACACTGCAATACACATTTCCACATGTTAATTTTAAATATCCTTGCCTGTGATTGAAAGAAACAATTATTCAATACTCTTACAAGTACTGGTAAGGAAAATTTTAAAACCATGAGAAATTAGAATAGAATCAAATTATGTAGACGGGATACATAGCTTTTAGAACAGAGCAAAGAATTCTAGGGAATATTTAAATATGTTGAGTCCTTTGAGTGTGGCTGTTTGTTGGTGGCCATTGGTGGGTTAGAACTGGGGGAGTTAGTGAATGAAAGACTAGAGAGACTATTCGCAAACACAGACGTTAATATGAGAACACAGGAGTATAAACTTGATGGGTAGATGCGGGGGCAACTCTAAATGCATCCCTGCATTGAACACAATACAGAGATTGTGTTCTCAACAGGTCAAAGGACCAATGAGCAAACGCTGGTACAAGGCTTGGGGACTTGGGGCAACACAGTCCATGAAAGCATCAATCACCGCACGTTTTTAAAAGTGGAAACCGAGGCAGTTACCCTGAAGGATGACCGACGGAGGAATAATATTTGGCTACCACTGTTCAATTGCCTTTCCCAAACACAATGCTTTGCTTGTTTCTCCGGCTTCCTGCAATCTTTCATGTTTTAGATACACACATTTCAATCCAAGTATTTCAGTTGCCATAACAACTTCATAAATTTGTTCTCAGATGTCCTTTTTAATCACATCATTTAAAACAAGCTGGATGTGTCGCTGGAGTGCCTCAATTTATTCCATTCGCACCTAGCTCCTAAGGAGTCTGGTATTTGTTTCTTTTTCTCTAAGAAGCTCAAACACCTGAAAATAACATCGCTATCTCCTCTCTTGTCTCCACAGGCAAGGGAAGTTTTTTTAAAAATGCGTGTGTGGCCTTATTATTGAGTTTTTTAAATCCAGGTGATATTATGCCCAGAAATCGCCCCCTGGTTCACAGAAGAGAGACTGCTAACGCCACCCAGGTCTGTACAGCAGGCCCCTGCCCAGAGAATGCTGCTTTATTTCCACATATCAATTATTTATGCCGCCAAACAGGTTTTTGATAGAATCCTAGTGGTTTTAATTGGCTTCTGGTGACTATTACTATATAATACCTTTAAAATATCATCTACCTTATGATGGGAAAATAAAACTATGCCAATATGTAAGTTTTAACGGCATGCATTAATTTTTAAACTACTCCCGGATGTTTTAGGATTTCATGCCAATAAAGAATAGGGCATAGTATTCCTGGCATCATTAAATAAATGACTTTTGCCAACATCAACAAGCAAACAATAGAAAACAGGACTCCACCAACAAATGAAAAGGGGGTGTCAAAAAATTCAAGCCTGGCTTTTTGCATATGTAGTGAAACTGAAGGCACTTCCCCAGCAAGTATTGAAATGCACAGATAAGAACACAAAAGGCCTTGAAGTGGTTTGAAGGGTCGCAATTTGCTATTAAACACAGCAGATGGAAACCTGTGAAAGTCCACTTAACGGAACTTTTGAATGCTCCTGTGTGAAATCAAGAGTCATGCACAAGTTAGGGCAATCACTGATTCTACAGTTTTATTTTTTTAATTGCACTCTCAGTTTGTTAGAGGAGAAATACACACACACGCGCATATATATACACACACACAGACACACACACACACACACACACATAGCTTAGAGGATGATTTAGAAGAGGAATACTAATCCCCTGTCAGAAATTAAAATGCAAGGGTGAATAGCATGCAACTAAGTACCAGCAAAGAGTAAATATTGGTTATGTTTAGGAAAGAGCATAAAAACAGATGTGATATAAAGTTAGACCTTTCACTTCAAAAAATACTAAGCAACTAGTTCTTTGCCCCTGGGGGAAAAATCTCTTTTAATTATGTAAAAAGTGAAGAGACGGTAGTAGGATTCTTTACCTTTGAATACTAAATTAGGAAACAGCAGCATCAAAGGCAGGCTTGATCTGTTTTGCCTGAAAAATTAATAGGCTTTACAAGTCCTTTGCAATGGAGTCTAGGATTGCATAAAAAAAGAGGCTCTGGTGACACCAGCAGTCCCAGGAACAAAATGCAGCTGTGAAGGCGGGTTGGGGGTTGGGAGAGGGTTTTTGTTGTTTGGTTTTGGGGGATTTTTTTTTTACTTTTCTTTAATCAAAATGGATAAACCCGGCTGCCGAAACTCCGCAGAGAACCTGCTCTGCCCGAGGCTTCCTCCCCACCCCACCCCCTTGTTCCTGTCCACACCCCGCCCCGCTGCCTGTGGCCGAGGCCTGTCGCCGGGCTGGAGGGCCTGGCTACCCCAACTCCGCGGTTTCAAAGCGCAGAGAGTTGAAAGGAGGGGAGGCCGGCGTGGGGGAGAGGGACACCGGAGGAAACGCCTCAGAGTCCCCGGCAGCCTCGGGGTTTCGCGATGGTTCCCTCCTGGTCCCTCCTGGAAGTGGGAGGCGGACCCTGCGCTTTGCAGCAGAAACTTTCTGGGAGCCTGGAATTCTTGTCACCCGGTCCGCGGTCTCTCCAGCAGTGGGAGGAGCGCTGAAGGTGGTGATTACTATCGACAAACCTAAAATTCTTTCTCTTGAGAGCCCCCACACTATTCACCCCGAGTGGGCCTGCGGATGAAGCTGCTGGTGCCAAAAAGGGTAGGAGGGGGCGCCATGGCAGTCCCCTGCCGGCGGCCCCTTATGAAACCGGGCCGGTTGCTCTGCAGAGCGCACGCAGGCGGCCTTCTGCTCGCACATCGAACTGGCATCCTCGTCTTTTGTCCATGACGTCCCTGTGCCCCACTGCTGCAGCCGAGAGGGACCGGGGCACCAGCGGGCAGGGAGGGCTGGCGCGCCCCGCCAGGTCAATAGCAGGAAACCCCGAAGGCAGGGCGAGGAAGGCACGGGCTTGGGTTCTGCCCCGGACTGCGAGGAAACATGGAGACGCAGGGCGAGCAGCTCCTAAGGAAGCCGACTTGGCTTCTGTTCCTGGGAAAAGCGGATCAAGAAACTCGCTGAAGACCACTATTTACAGATGAGCCACAGCAGAGCTGCTTAATTCACTCAATAACAAACCTTAATTGCTCAAAACAAAGCAGCTAAGTCTCTTTAGAGTGCTTCAAAGGCCCTTCACATTGTAACTTGCAATATAAAATGTATGCAATATTTCCAAAAAAGAAAAAAAATTCAGAATCAAGGATAAAGTTAGAACTTTACCTTAATCTTCTTTTAAAGAGTTTAATTTTTTCCCCATCTCCCCCTCTAATTAGGTCAAAATTTAGATGTTATTATGATCTAACTACAATCTGTTTATTTTACTGCCTTTTTAAAAGAAAAGAGACATTTGTGCCTTAATCCTAAAAAGCCCCAAATCTGAATTTAAAAGAATAACATTATTGGACAATTATATGGAAAGTCAAGAAAGATTTTTGAAAGAACTATCAAAAGACAATATTTATATAGAATTCAAGCATTAGCGGTGAGCCTGACACAGCAAAACCATTGTATTTTCCACTAGTTTTGTTTTGCTCTATACAGCTGTGTTTTCACAGATGCAAAGCCATGTGTCTCCACCAAAAGGTTTAGCCCTCCCTTCAGATGTGAATGCGGATCAAAGGTTCAAACGCAGAAATACAAGATCCTTTTCCCTTTGGAACATGTTTTTATTTTTCTGCAGTGGCTGCAAACCAGAATTTCCATCTGTTGTCCTTCTGCAGTATACAGGTTAACCTTAACAGTGGGGCTCGGAGCACTGTTATCTCAGCTAAGAAGTGCACAGATGAAGCACGTCTGCATGTACCATCAGAGCAGCTCCCCAAGATGTCCACGCAGCTAAGACAGAATTGAACCAGGCAGGAGCAGAATCCATTTTAGTTGACATATAGAAATTAATTTTCATTTCTGTGCAACATCAGAACAGATGATGAATTTAAGATGGGGTTTTGCTTTCACACCACATGCACCTTGGTAAAGATAACAACATCAACCATGATTTCCTGTCTGTCCCTCCTCCTTCCTAGAGCCAGCAGTATGCAATAAGACATTTTGCATTTGAATCTCAGCTTGCTGAAAATTCTCTAACAACAGAAAATGATTTGATAAAACAACTCATTAATTTTAAGTATCTTACAATTTACCAACCCATAATTTTGAATGGAAATTTAAAAAAAATTTGTTACCTATTAATCCTTTTAATAACTCATCCTCTCAATTTCCATTTCTTTATCAAACATACCCTCAGAGTGACTGAGAGAGAAACAGGTTTCTCTATTACCTACTCTAAACATGGATTTACTGCCATGTAAACATTGGCTTAGGAGAACAGTAAAAATGCGGCAATGCAGCTAACAAGGTGGGAAGCTTTGAAGGTATTTCTGCCAGGTTTTTAAGGTCACTAAATGTTAAGAGAAAAATGAACTAGAGAGGAACATATATATATACCTATCTGCAGACGATCAAGAGAGGTTAGAGGGACAAATGGCGGGATGACAGATACAAAGCTTTGGCTAGTTCATGGGGAGATTTTACAGAAGCCCAAAGTGGAAAGTGCCATGGACCCGACTGAACACCAATGTGTGAGTGCCATCTAGTGGTCTGCCTAGAACTGCACCCTGGTCTACTCCCTGACAAACACGCCACCCTAAGGTCTGGGGGTTCTCCACCCCATTTCTCCACCGCATCCTGGCTCATTCTATCACTCCCAACCCTTCTATCCGATTACTGTACCTTTTCTGCTCTAATTACAAATAAACTAAAAAACCAAAAAGCCTCAGAAAACAAAGCAGGAAGAGTGATAATCTCAAAGGTGGGGGTGGGTCTGGAAAAAGGAAAGTGGCCTCACAGGTCTCCCCGCGAGACTGTCACAGAGCTCTGCAGGAAGACTTAAAAGGGCTGGCTCCAAGACAATAAGGAATCGTCTTGACCGCACCTGCGAACCAGACTAAATGAAAAGAGCGCCCTGCGCCTACACATGCCCTCTCTGTCCTCAGTATGTTAACCTTTCTGGGGGGAAATAATTAGCTCGATGACTGGGCAATGGTTCACTCATCAATATCTCTTCCTAGGTGCTCTGTAAAGAGTCAAGTCCAATGTGACGTAGGTGGAGCTAGTGTTCGTGATGTCAGGCCATCCCTGCCATCTGACTCACGGGCACCCAGACAGGGCCACGTCGTCAGCTGACACCAGGTCCCACAAGCAAGGCCCACACAGCTTCCCAGGCTTCAAATACTTGCTCTGATTGTCAGCTTCATGGCAGATCAAGCCACCAATGTGTTATTTAGTGGGATGAAAGAGGACGCCACCCCAGGCTCTGCCAAGCACACCCCCTAGTAGCGCCCCTCCAGCCACCAAGGTGGCAACACAGCCTGGGAGAAAGGCCAGAGCCCACTGACTTGCATTTCTGTCCCAGCAACTAGAGGTTGCTGAGCTGTCTTCATTCCATGAGTCACACCTTTGCATGTGGGCACGTGAAAGAGCATACATCATCTTGCCAGTAACGAAATGCAACACCAGGCCAGGCGCAGTGGCTCACGCCTATAATCCCAGCACTTTGGGAGGCCGAGGCAGACAGATCACCTGAGGTCAGGAGTTCAAGACCAGCCTGGCCAACATGGTAAAACCCCGTCTCTACTAAAAATACAAAAATTAGCCGGGCATGATGGCAGGTGCCTGTAATCCCAGCTACTTGGGAGGTTGAGGCAGGAGAATCACTTGAACCTAGGAAGCAGAGATTGCAGTGAGCCGAGATCACACCACTGCACTCCACCCTGGATGACAGAGCAAGACTCCGTCTAAAAAAAAAAAAAAAAAAAGAAAGAAATGCAACACCATAGTGCTGGGCCATCACTCCCATGGGTTCTTAGGCCTTGTGGGGAAGGGGGTTCTTCTTCTGATAGATCAGCCACTGCACAGAAAGAATGGACTTCGGAGTGCGATCTCGGCTCACTGCAACCTCTGCCTCCCGGGTTCAAGCAATTCTCCTGCCTCAGCCTCCCTAGTAGCGACAGGGTTTTACCATGTTAGCCAGGATGGTCTAGATCTCCTGACCTCGTGATCAGCCCGCCTCAGCTTCCCAGAGTGTTGGGATTACAGGCGTGAGCCACGGCGTCTGGCCTGACATTTTAGTTTTGTTAAAATGCTACTGAATCTAAAGACTGTGACTTACCTTTCATCTGGCACATTACTGGCTTTGAGGCTGGAGGCTATGTGCTCTGCCCACCTTCATTTTCACCCAATACCCTGTACACAACAATCAAGTAATATGTAGATGATGGGATTGCTTTGGAGACCTTGATAGTGAGTGAAACTGTGGTGAAATGGAAGCAGCATAATATGGTGGGAAAGAGAAGCCTTTGGAGAAGAAGATTTGGGTTGGAGCAGCCCACCCTACTGCGCTGGGGCTCGGGACGAGGGTACGGAGGAGGACACGAGTTCCAGCCAGCCCCTCCTCTTTGCCCCATATGTGTGGGACATGCCAGCCTGCACATCCAAGCTCCTGGCCTCACTCCCCACTGCCAGCCCAGCCTCAGCTACCCCTCAGGTCTGGGGTGCAAATGCTGCTACTCCACTCTCTAGGATGGACCCAGGGAGAGGTCCATGGATGCCCAGCTAAGGAAAACATTTCCCAGCCTCTCCTGCATCTGAGTGTATTCATGAGTCAAAGTTCTGATTGATGGGATGTGGTCAGGGTGAGCAGAAATATAGTGTCCCCATAAAGGAAGGCATGTGTCCCCCTACCCCACGTGGTGGGGGCAGACCAAGCAGCCGCCTTGGGGAAGATGTGTGCCATGTGCTGAGGTTGGCAGAACCATAGCTAAAGGAGCCTGAGACCTCACTGAGCCATCGTTATCAGCCCTGCACCACCTACCCATGTTTCAAGTGAGGGGGGAAGAAATTATCCTTGATAAAGTCATTGTATTTGAAGATCTTTTGGCCATAACACCCGAATCTGTATCCTCGCTTATATCCTAGTTATGGATGAGTTGAATGAAAATGGGCATGTCCAGCCCATCATACCCAGCATATCACCCTTGAATCAATTGAAATTTGAGCAGGAGAAGGAACAAGTGAACCAAAACCACACTGTCAGCGTCCTGGGAGATCTGGACAATTATGAGACTCAAAAGTGGAGGAGAAGGTTAATAACTGGCCAGGATGAAAAAAAAAGAAAAAGCTAGAGAACAAATGAGAAGCCAAGAAAAGGAGAAAAAAGTCCCAGTAGCTTCTCATGTGGTGTGTCTGAATTTCCAAACAGATGCACGTAATTAAGTAGGTTTATTTAAACATGAAAGATCACTATTTCTTTGGATCATAATAAGGCTGGTGAACAAGCACCATGATCTTTGGATGAGTAGAGGGAGGCAGAGACCCCTGCCAGGAGTTACAGGTGAGTTGCTAGGAATGGAGGTCTGGAACCTAAGTGTGCTGGGTGCTCCCCCTTATATACAGGACTTTTTTTTTTTTGGCCGGTCCTCCTTGTCCCCAGGCTAACAGCCTCATGACACAGATTCCTCAGCAGTGGCCTGCTGCTTATTCCTGCTCTTTAAAAAATAGTACATCCATCATGATACTCCCATTCTGAAACATCCACAGGTGCTCCTAGTGCTTAGAAAATAACATCTGAAGTCTTCGCCTAGAATTCAAGGCTGTCTACAACTGGACCCAAACACCCTTCCAACCTCACTCTCCACCACTCCCCTCTACCAACCCTTGCCCTTCAGATTGGCTTGTCTTTTCCCAACAAACAGTATACATTCCTGCCTCCTGTGATCTTCCTCAGGTAGCCCCATCTCCCCCAGGGCCATGCCCTGCTACCACACACGTGCAAAGCCCACTTGTTGTCATGGGAGTGTTATTTACCGCCACCAGCTCATCTGCTTTTAGGGTGTGTCTCCCCAGCTCATGACTGCAACTCTTCCCAACTTTGTGTCAGTCATACAAGGTGGCCAGCACAGCCCTTCCACTTGGGAGAAGGGCATCCATTGTTTTGATTTGATTGATTCTTAAGAAGCAATAAGCTTCAGTAGCATCCTCACCTCCGACACCCAGGCGAGAGCCTGCCTGTTATGTGGAGGCCTCTGAGTGGCTTCTCCCTGAGTATGGAGGTGAAAGAGGCCACGACACCACTTGCGATTTGGGTAGCATTGCTGGAACACTCGGGACCCTTTCGCACCTCATCCATCCATGGCTACTCTGGATCCTGCACCCACAGGTCCTACTTTTGGCAAATCAATGCTGGCTAGCAGGGGCTATAGTATTATCCCTTCCCAGGATATCTGCTTTTTATTTTTTTAATTGAGGCAGGGTCTCACTATATTGCCCAGGCTGGTCTCAAACTCCTGAGTGCAAGTGATCCACCCGCTTCAGCCTCCCAAAGTGCTGGGATTACAGGTGTGAGCCATGTCTGGCCAATATCTGTATTTTAATGGACAACTTCCCTGCTTGCTCAGAATACTTGGCAAATCACACCAGACAGGCCAGTTGGGGCACTGGAGCACTAGAAATGGAAGGTTTAGTCCTGTGGTGAACAGTCACTGGCTGTTGACTATCCCAAGACACACTTCACCCCCTGAGGAACTTGCCTCATCCTACCCACAGCTGACAGTGTGCTGGGATTATCATCAAGGAGCCCAGCTCTCCCAGAGCCAAAGGGTGGGCCCTATTAGCCCAGTTGGACACTCCCTCCCCGGAGCCTGCATCCTGAGCAGAGTTACAGACTGAGCACCCTGGCAGCACACTGTTCTCGTGGCTGAGCAGGGACACAATGGAGAAGGATTCATGTCGGCATGCCTACTGTTGCCTTCCACCGACGGTGTGAATGCGTCCATATCCTTCCAGGAAAACCCCCTCTTGCCAAAGCCAGATGTGGTGTCTGTTGCTTACAACCAAGAATCTTTTTTTTTCCCCCCAAGATGGAGTCTTGCTTTGTCGCCCAGGCTGGAGTGCAATGGCATGATCTCGGCTCACTGCAACCTCTGCCTCCCGAGTTCAAGCAATTCTCCTGCCTCAGCCTCCCAAGTAGCTGCGATTACAGGCACGTGCCACCAGGCCTGGCTAATTTTTTTTGTATTTTTAGTAGAGATGGGGTTTCACCATGTTGGCCAGGCTGGTCTCAAACTCCTGACCTCATGATCCACCCACCTCTCCCTCCCAAAGTGTTGGGATTACAGGCGTGAGCCACTGCACCTGGCCACAACCAAGAATCTTAACTGATGGAAAGCCACAACCCAGAATTCCATTTCACTCAAAAAATATTTATTCAATTCTTTTTTGAGACGGGGTCTCGCTCTGTCACCCAGGCTGGAGTGCAGTGGCGTGATCTTGGCTCACTACAACTTCCGTCTCCTGGGTTCAAGCGATTCTCCCACCTCAGCCTCCCAAGTAGCTGGGATTACAGGCATGTGCCACTACGCCCAGCTAATTTTTGTATTTTTAGCAGAGATGGGGTTTAGCCATGTTGGCCAGTCTAGTCTAGAACTCCTGACGTCAGGCCACTCGTCTTGGCTTCCCCAAGTGCTGGGATTACAGGCGTGAGCCACCTCACCTGGCCTATTTATTCAGTTCTTGTCATGTGCTTGGCACCAAGACAGATGCTGGGCCTGCAATCAGGTACCAGCAGTAGCGCTATGACCTAGGTGGTTGGATCTAACATGGGAGACAGCACAGGGTACAAAGAGCAGAGATCACATTGGGCAAAGCTACTGGAAGGCAGAGGAAGGGTGTCTGCTGGCCCACGGCAGTGTGGGTGACTGCTAAGTCATCAGAAGAGGAGAGGATATTTGGTCAGTAAGATCTCAAGGAAGATGAGAGGAGGGCTCTGTAGGGAGAAGCAGCAGCATGAGCCATGGCAGAGACAGAAAGGAGCTGGAGTATCTCACCACCCTGAGAATTTTAACGTGATTGGAAGGTCAGAGACATGGGGTGGGGAGATGATTCTGGGAAGGTAATCTTGGGTTAGGGTGTAAAGAACACTGTAAGGTCTTCATTCCTCAGTGTTGAGAGTGACTGCTGCTTGTGGAGAGGAGCGCAATGACGTCTGTGTTCAGAAAGCTACTTCTGGAAGATGGACAGGAGAGAGGAGAGTCCCAGGAAAAGAGCCACAATGGCCGGGAGCCATGTGGAGATCCACAGAATCCAAGGGTCTAGTGGAGTCAAGAATGACTCCAAGGATTTCAGCTACAGGACGAGGAAAGGTGGTGCTAGAGTCCATGGAGGCAGCCTCCAGCACCCTCCAGCAGCCTCTGTGCTGACCTTACTCTCTAGAAGAGCACATGTACCTGAGCCAAATCAAAACTCAAGTTGCTGCCAATGAGAATTTGGCAACAGTTTCTGTCACCCTGGGCAAGGAGGGGAAAGTAGATGGGCAACTGAGGTTTCTAACACTCTTCTCATTTCTTCCCCTCTTGAAAACTTCTTTTTTTGAGACAGGGTCTCATTCTGTCACCCAGGCTGGAGTACAGTGGGACAACCATAGTTCACCGTAGCCTTAAACTCCTGGGCTCAAGCAATCCTTCTGCCTTAGCCTTCCCAGTAGCTGGGACTACAGGTGTATGCCACCATACCAGTCTGATTTTTTTTTTTTGAGACGGAGTCTGGCTCTGTCGCCCAGGCTGGAGTGCAGTGGCGCAATCTCTGCTCACTGCAAGCTCCACCTCCTGGGTTCACGCCATTCTCCTACCTCAGCCTCCCGAGTAGCTGGGACTATAGGCGCCCACCACCACGCCCGGCTAATTTTTTGTATTTTTAGTAGAGATGGGATTTCACCGTGTTAGCCATGATGGTCTTTATCTCCTGACCTCGTGATCCGCCCGCCTCGGCCTCCCAAAGTGCTGGGATTACAGGCGTGAGCCACTGCGCTTGGCCTACCAGTCTGATCTTTTAAAAAATTTTTTGTAGGGATGAGGTCTTGCTATATTGCTCAGGCTGAAAACTTTCTTTTTTTTTTCATGAAGCATCATATAACTTTTTGTTTTTCTTTTGAGACAAAGTGTTGCTCTGTTGCCCAGGCTGGAGCGCAGTGGCACATGATCACTGCTTACTGCAGACTCCAACTTCTGGGCTCAAGTGATCCTCCCATCTCAGCCTCCTGAGTAGCTGGGACTACAGGTGCCCACCACTACATGTGGCTAATTTTGGTATCGTTTGTAGAGACGGGGTTTCGCTATGTTGCCCAGGTTGGTCTCATGCTCCCGGCTCAAGCAGTCTGCATGATTTGGCCTCCCAAAGTGCTGGGATTACAGGCGTGAGCCACAGCGCCTGGTGGACTCACAGAACATTTAACACATAAGTCCTCCATCAATATTCCAAATTTTCCCCACCCTTCATCTTATCGGCAAATAAGTAAGATTTTTCAAAGAAACAATGACATTGCAAAGGTACACCTACTTAACTGTGTAACTGTTTAGCTTTTCTATCTTCATGACATAATTTTTAGAGGTACTTCTATTCTTCACAGAACTGCACCTGCACCAGCATATGAAAAATGGGTGCCAATTAGTAGTATTTTAGTTAAAACCGTTTCCCCACATCATTGTCTTATGCTAGAAGCGAGCTGGCATGAATAACAAAGGGTTGCTATTAATAGTACAACACAGAATGCAAGCGGAAAACTTGAGTGAAATTATGTTTTTTAAAACCCACTGTTTAGTGCCCAGAAAAGGGACAGACTGTGCAGCATCTGTGCTGGGGGGAGATGGAACTAATAAATCATTGCCATTTTTACTATGCGCAGGCAGAATCTGATGTACATCCAAAGCCAAACACATTGGCTGTCCGAGAAAAATGATTTACGTTCCAGGGCTTTTTTTCACTCAATTGAAAGTTTATGCATTTAGCATCCTAGATGATTTTATTAATTTACATCTCCTGTAATTATTAAGTTTTTTAAGAAAATTTTGGGGATGGGTTAAATGTATGAATGAAATATAAAAAAATATATATATATATCTCCTTATGTTCAAACCTAAAATATTCATTTCAAAGTCCAACTTGCAGATGTAAAGCCATGTAAAACATAACACTGAGCTAGAAAAAAATGATACCTTGATGTGTATATAAAAAAAATACTAGTGACACTAGGTAGCTAACATTCTATTATCATTTCAAGAAAGGAGTAAGAAAAGTACATTTTCTTATTGAATTAATTTGACCAGAATCAAAGCAAGTGTAGAAAAGACCCTAAACACTGATGACAGTGCAATATCCATCTTCAATAAATAACAAGCTTATGATGATTTCTTATGCTGTTAGCACATCTGGCTGCCCTGTCTACTCTGGAACACAGAAATGTAAGAAAAAGGGGGCCTTTAAATAGTAACGCAGGCAGCTCCACTAATCAGATTATCATCATAAGGTATTGACAGCAAGAAAAGTCACAAAAAACCAGGGCTAGCAGGAATGCTGTTTCAGAATTCAACGAACAATGGACTATTTATTTCGGCATTCCATAATCATTTTGCCTACACACTCTTGTTAGAAAACTGGTAAAATTCAGAAAAGCAGACCTGGAAGGACTGATGAACATTCGGAGCCTTCTGAATAGTCCATGGCATTGAGATTTTTGTCCGAGGACTTGAAAAGTTAAAGGCATAGTCCTGCCAATTGTGAGATGCCCTCTCCAACACAGACCACCCACAACTACGGATTTTCCATCTGGTGAACAAAACAGACAGCTCCCTAATTATTTTTAAAAAGGATATCCCCCCCCCAACATACTTTCTTTATTTGTCTGTGACCTGGAACTTAATGGAAAACCTGGTGCATGCCAACTTCATTTCTCATAATGAAACATCCTATTTTATTGTTTTAACTGGTTTTAAAGACTTTAAGATAGAAATTATTACCCCCAGAGCCAACACACCAAGCCACCAAGACAATTCCAATGAACTGTTTCCTCTGAACAGAGAATATCTTGTTTAAATATTAGCCACTGAAGTTTTCTCTCACAACCAACAAGATGAAAATAGGAGGGAAATTATTTGCAATCGTTCTCAACTGGGCACCCATACTGCTAGTGTCAAAATCTATGGCTTTTCCAACAAGATGGCCACCTCTGCCAAAAGCATGCTCAGAAATGCCAACTGTAATTAAAATCTGGCACCTGTCTTGGGCACCAAATTTGCTTCTAATATCTCCATGTTGAAATGTGTCTCAGCTTTGAGAGGACTTAAGATGCTTCTTGCCCTCTGCCCTTTGGAAAAACACTCGAGTGGAAAAATTGACGGCTGTTATCCCCAAAATTACATTTTTTACATTTTAACTGTCCTAAATCTTCTCTGCTTTCTTTCTCCGAATCTGTTTGTTTAATTAGTCCCAAGAGAATCAGCATACATTCCCTTCACACATTTTGTTTTTATAAACCTCAAGAAAAATAGGCACTGAAATAAGTTCTTCCCACTATGGAGTTGTGATGGGGGGCGGGGCCGGGGGGGCGTGTGACAGATGTAGATTTTGCAAGGCCTTAGATACTATGGAATTGGGAAGCTCTAGGTGGGGCGGGAGCCTTCCCTAAGAAGGTTTTTCAGAGCCACACGTCTTGATTTGAGGCACATTGCTTTGGACCTCTCTGCTGCCTATGAACAAGCTTGTGTCCTACCTATTGTTTTGTTGAGCTGGGGCTCTCAAAATTCTAAGTAGTTTTTTGTTTGTTTTGTTTTTAAAGACTGTAGCATTTCTCAAGAAGAAACTTCTTGTGATCTTTCTTATAAGCCTTTCAAACACTGGCCACCCAGCTCCCCTTAGGTGTAGGCAGAGTGGTCCTCAGGCCCATGAGCACCATGGATGGTGATGCACTGCACAGCTTGGCAGTGACAAGCATTCCCAAAGCATGGGAGGCCAGAGTGTGCAAAGGGCCCAGCAGCAGCCTCTCCAGAGGGGAAGGAGCCCTGCCCACCTCTCTCCCTGCTGTATCCCTGGGCCTAGAAGAGTGTCTGGCACAGAAGGTACTGAGAAGTAGCTATCGCAGGGCTAGCAGGCAGATCTAGGGTATGCTTGCCTTTGTAACGAGTTCCTTATATTAAGATTTCTGTAACCAGCCGGGCGTGGTGGCTCACGCCTGTAATCCCAGCACTTTGGGAGGCCAAGGTGGGTGGATCACGAGGTCAGGAGTTTAATACCAACCTGGCCAAGATGGTGAAACCCTGTCTCTACTAAAAATACAAAAAAAAAAAAAAAAAAAAAAATTAGCCAGGTGTGGTAGCGGGCACCTGCAATCCCAGCTATTCAGGAGGCTGAGGCAGAGAATTGCTTGAACCCAAGAGGCAGAGGTTGCAGTGAGCCGAGATCACACCACTGCACTCCAGCTGGGGTGCCAGAGTGAGACTCCATCTCAAAAAAAAAAAAAAAAAAAGATTTCTGTAACCAATTGGCTCCTATAGTCAGAGGAACCTGACCCAGGTGAATTATAAATCATTGTAAAAGCAAGATGCCCTTCTCCCTGGTGAGGAGCACAGACATTCACCCTTTGGACACACATCCTCATTAACCCTCCCTTTCAGGAGCTCCATCCTTCAGCAACCCTTCTTCCCCCACGCCACCCCAAACTCCTATAACACACCACTCTCATTAGAAATTAAAAGGGGCTAAAGGAGTGCGATGACTGCTTAAGGTACAAGTAGATTTACTACTGAATACAGAAAAAATATAAAAGCAGTGCCTGATCATGACAGGATCCTGCTCAAAATAATTCACCAATAAGTTGCTTCTTTGGAACTGAAAATGAATTTTTCCCCATGGAAAAAATGTCACAAATGATGGTTAGGACCTCAGGATAGCTCACAAAAGCCCACTGAACCTCACAGCGTCCCAGGCTGCCACTATTTTAATAGCATGTTCATGGGAAACAGAATCCTAAGTTTAAATTAGGGAATTTCTCAGCTACAGGAAAGAAGATACCCTGACATTGCTGGTGGCTTATTCATGCCCCACACCCCTTAAAGAAAGCCCTCTCCCTGGATCAGAAATTGCCCTAAGGCCCCAAAAGCACAGGCGACCGAAGCAAAAATAGACAAATGGAATCATGTCAAGTTAAAAAGCTTCTGCACAGCAAAGGAAAACAATCAACAAAGTGAAGAGACAGCCCACAGAATGGGGAAAAATATTTGCAAACCATCCATCTGAGAAAGGATTAATAACCAGGATATACAAGAAGCTCAAACAACTCAATAGGAAAAAAAAAATCTAATAATCTAATTTAAAAACTGGGCAAAAGATCTGAACAGATATTTCTCAGGAGAAGACATACAAATGGCAAACAGGCATATGAAAAGGTGCTCAACGTCACTGATCACCACAGAAATGCAAATCAAAACTACAGTAAGATATCACACCCCATTAAAATGACTTTTTTTTTTTTTTGAGACGGAGTCTTGCTCTGTCGCCCAGGCTGGAGTGCAGTGGCGCAATCTCGGCTCACTGCAAGCTCTGCCTCCTGTGTTCACACCATTCTCCTGGCCTCAGCCTCCCAAGTAGCTGGGACTACAGGCACCCGCCACCACGCCCGGCTAAGTTTTTGTATTTTTTTAGTAGAGACGGGGTTTCACCGTGTTGGCCAGGATGGTCTCGATCTCCTGACCTCGTGATCCACCCGCATCAGCCTCCCAAAGTGCTGGGATTACAGGCGTGAGCCACCGCACCCGGCCTAAAATGACTTTTATCTAAAAGATAGGCAATAACAAATGCTAGCGAGGATATGGAAAAAAGGAAACCATCGTACACTGTTAATGGGAATGTAATTTAGTACAACCGCTATGGAGAACAGTATAGAGGTTCCTCAAAAAACTAAAACTAGAACTACCATATGACCCAGCAATCCCAATGCTAGGTATATACCCAAAAGAAAGGAAGGCAGTGTATTGAAGAGATATCTGCACTCCAATGTTTATTGCAGCAGTATTCACAATAGCAAAGATTTGGGAGCAACCTAAGGGGCCATCGGTAGCTAAATGGATAAAGAAACTGTGGTACATATACACAATGAAGTACTATTCAGTCATAAAAGAGAATGAGATCCTGCCATTTGCAACAATATGGATGGAACTGGAGGACATTATGTTAAGTGAAATAAGTCAGGCACAGAAAGACAAACTTCAACTGTTCTCACTCACTTGTGGGAGCTGAAAGTTAAAACAATTGAAATCATGGGGACAGAGACTAGAATATTGGTTATCAGGGGCTGGGAAGGGTAGTGGGGTGGAGGAAGGAAACTGGGGATGGTTAATGAGTACAAAAATCCAGTGAGATAGAAAGAAGTAAGTTCTAGTATTTGATAGTACAACAGGGTAACTACAGTCAACAATAATTTATTATATATTTAAAAATAACTACAAGAGTATAACTGGAATGTTTGAAACACAAAGAAATGACAAATGCTTGAGGTCAGAGATACCCTATTTACCTTGATGTGATTATTACACATTGTATACCTATATCAAAACATCTCATGTACCCCATAAATATATACACTATGTACCTATTAAAAATTTTAAAATAAATTATCTTAAGGTAACAGTTTTCAATTTTTTTTTTACTGCAACCCACAGGAAGAAGTGTATTTATAGTGAGAGCCTGCACATGCATACATACACCACATATACATACATACACCACATATAAAAAACCAAAAGTTTCATAAGACAAAATGTGTGATATGCTCAGAATTGAATATTTCCTATTATGTTATAGTTCTTCCTTTTTTCTTTTTTTTTTTTTGAGACAGAGTCTTGTTCTGTCGCCCAGGCTGGAGTGCAATGGCGCAGTCTGGGCTCACTGCAACCTCCGCCTCCTGGGTTCAAGCGATTCTCCTGCCTCAGCCTCCTGAAAAGTTGGGATTACAGGCGCCGCCACCACGCCCAGTTAATTTTTGTATTTTTAGTGGAGACGAGGTTTCACCATGTTGGTCAGGCTGGTCTGCAACTCCTGACCTCGTGCTCCACCTGCCTCAGCCTCCCGAAGTGTTGGGATTACAGGCGTGAGCCACTGCGCCGGGCCTATGGTTCATTTTTTAAAACGCTCATTGTGACCTAATAAATTAACTTCCCAGATGACTCATGGGTTTGGACCCACAACATAAAACACCACTGCCCCAAACAATCTGAACTGAGGTGCACATAGTAAGTGATGGCTACTGACATTGAGTTTCACAACTTCCTCAACCGGACATTGAAATTATAATTATGAACAGAAATATAAAATTGAGACAATTTCTTGAAAATGTTTCAGAAATGCATACGCCCCTTGGTTTTAGGCTTCTACCTGTTTTAGCTCCTCCTTTTCTAACTGGTTGAAAATGCAGGTGTTGGCAGAAAACCTGAGGATAATTATAGACCCTAGATGACAAAGACAGAGATAGCAAATCATGCTGATGAAAAGCCTGAAGATCTGTAAATCAGAAAAAATTCCTGGTTATTCAGAATATACAGACATCATTCCAGTCAAAACTTGGCCTTTGGCACCAGAGCAGTGAGGCAAACTGGCTGGTCATGAGAAGCCGGCATTACTTCTGGCCGCTCCAGAGGCAGGTGGAAGCAGAGCGTCCAAGCCTTCGAGCCCCTTGGTCTTGGTACGGACCTACTGCCTTTCTCCCCAGAGGACAGTCAAAAGATTCTGGGTTAGGGACGCCTCTGGAGACTCTAAGGACACTAAGCAGCTTAAAAGGGCTTCTATGAGCCCATAAGAAAAGTCCTCATGCAGGCCTCACCCAGCAAGCAGTTGAGCTCAGTGTATTAGAAATGAGAGCAGCCTGCGCAACATAGTAAGACCTTGTCTCTACAAAAAATAAAAAATTAGCCAGGCGTGGTGGTGTATGCCTGTAGCTGCAGCTACTTGGGAGGCTGAGGTGGGAGGATGGCTTGAGCCTGGGAGGTTAAGGCTGCAGTGAGCCAAGATTGCACTACTGCACTCCAGCCTGAGCAACAGGAAAAAAAAGGAAAGAAAATAAAAGAGCAAAGGAGGAAGGGAGGGAGGGAGGCAGGCAGGCAGGCAGAAAGGAGAGGCTGGGCATGGTGGCTCATGCCTGTAACCCCAGCACTTGGGAAGAATGAGGCAGAAGGATCACTTGAACCCAGGAGTTTGAGACCAGCCTAGACAACATGGGGAGACCTCATCTCTACAAAAAATAAATTAAAAAATGAGCCAGGCCAGGTGGCACACACCTGAAGTCTTAGCTACTCAGGAAGCTGAGGTGGGAGGATTGCTTGAGCCTGGGAGCTGTGACCTGCAGTGAGCTGTGATCGTGCCACTGCACTCCAGCCTGGGCAACAGGGCAAGATCCTGTCTCAATAATAATAATAATAATAACAATAATCATAAAAAATACAAATGAGCCAATACTCTGATTTTCACCCCAAGATGGATTCAAGCAACATTCCCAAGACCACCACCAGCCTTCCTACAACCAGCTTTGGCTGATGGTGACTGAATATGCTCGGTGCCCAGGGTCACCCTCACTAGAGGCACGCCTCAGCCAGAGCACAGCACTGAAGAGTCAGCGTGCACAGGGCTGAGGCCACCGCCCCCTGCAATGAGAATGGGCTCCCCAGCCAAATCTACCCACGGCTGGGGTCATAAGATGAGAATCCTTCCCAACAATCCCTCAGATTCCTCTTTCCTTGTGTCTGAGAGCCTGGTACCCTCACAAGTGTTCTTCCCCAGGGTGTCTGTCCTCCTTGAGACATGTCCTATGGGTTTTCATCCCCATATGTGTTTTCTGCATTGTCATATTTTAAATCCCATTCAAGAGACTGCAGAACATTATTTCCAAATTTAATTTCATATGGTTTGAATGACATTTCCAAAAGGAAAATGCACCAATCTCAGAAATGTTTTACTCCACTGAGTTCATTCTTAACTTTCCATTTCTGTACCTTCTTTCCTTCTTGTGTTGGACTATTTTTTTTTTTTAAAGATGGAGTCTCGCTCTATCACCCAGGCTGGAGTGCAGTGGTGCGATCTCAGCTCACTGCAAGCTCCACCTTCCGGGTTCACGCCATTCTCCTGCCTCAGCCTCCCAAGTAGCTGCGACTACAGGTGCACGCCGCCATGCCTGGCTAATTTTTTTTTTGTTGTTGTATTTTTAGTAGAGATGGGGTTTCACCGTGCTAGCCAGGATGGTCTCGATCTCCTGACCTCATGATCCGCCCACCTTGGCCTTCCAAAAGTGCTGAGATTACAGGCACCTGCCACCGTGCCCGGCTAATTTTCTGTACTTCTAGTAGAGATGGGGTTTCACTGTGTTAGCCAGGATGGTCTCAATCTCCTGACCTCGTGATCCACCCACCTCGGCCTCCCAAAGTGCTGGGATTACAGGCGTGAGCCACTGCGCCTGGCCGTGTTGGACTATTTTTAAGAAATAAAGTGATTTTTTTGGTATAATAAATAATGGGAAGATGCACAATGTCAACACCAAACTTAAATAGCTTTGATTCATTTGGGTTCCCACCTTCATCCACTTATAATTCATTTTAACCTACAGGTTATAAACGATTAATTACTCATATTTTAAAATCATCAAAAAACTTACATCATTGAGGTTGTATCAACTACAAACAATGTATGACTGTAGGCTTGCATGGTGATCTGAGAAAAGGCTCCCAGCAGGACTGAAGGCAAGAATATTCAGAGAACACTCAATAGAAAACTGTTACATACTTTTCAAATTTTCATTTGGTGATATGATTCATAAAACCAACTAATGAGAATTCTATATTAGAAAAACAATATATGTGAATCAAAGTAAAACTAGCTACTAATTTTTTTGTTAAGTCCTCCCATAAAGGGAATGTTTTCCAGAAATGTGTTAGCAGGAGTAGCTTGGATCTGCACTGTCCACCATATATTCGTATATATCCACGTGTGCATTTAGGTGCCTAGGTCTATAGCTGGGTACATGCATACAAATTTCCTGAGCAGTCAAAATCCTATTGGTCGTAAGACAAAAGAGCAGGGGCACTGCCCATGAAGTTATCAGTTCCAGGCCTTCACTTTCTAATTGACCACTTCAGGGATACTTTTATCATGTGTCAACTTGAAACCCACACTCAATTTTTCCTTTTAAACCATGTTGCATCTGTAATACAGCAATGTTTTGGATATACTGTGGCATGTTCTGCTAGGAATATTCCTTTAGAAGCAAAGCTTAACCAAGGGTGAAAAGGAGGGAAACCTGCTAAATGTTTTCACAGCTATCAACTACTCAAAAGAACACTATAGGAAAAAACCACATTTTCACACTTTAAATATTTTCCACTAGCCTTAGCAATAAGGCAAACTATTTAAAACTAGTAAATATAGATTTAAATAAAACACAAAAGGATATTTGATACAATAAATACCCTCAGCCTAACATTTGTGAACCTAGTGAAACATTAAAGATAATATTTTACGACAATGAACATACAAAAACCATAGTGAAATGTACTTAGCTCCAAGATAAATGAATTTTTAAAACGCATAATGTGATGAGCAAATATATTAAATCTTAAGTATGCAATTGTCCAATCTATTCAATTGGCTTTGTGTGAAAAAAGAAACAATTATTTTGAGTTAGACAGGTACTTTGGGCATTAGTTTTCATGATTAAAAAACAAAAAATGAACAAATTCAAGTTACTTTTATAGTATCAAGAGAGATTAAAGTCAGATTATTCTGTTTAATTAAAGTCTAAACTACATAGAGAATAGAAATATTCAACTATGTATATGACAATCACATGCCTGGAATTTTCCTGCATAATTTCACTTTTGAATATTTTATCCCATTATCTATTTCCTAAATATATTCAAATCATGTACTCAGGCTATGCATACAATTTTTCTTTAAGATAAGGACTTGCTATGTTGCCCAGGCTAGAGTGCAGTGGTACAATCATGGCTCACTGCAGCCTTGAACTCCTGGGCTCAAGTGGTTGTCCTGCCTCAGCCTCCTCAGTAGCTGGGACTACAGACACATGCCACCATGCCCAGCTAAGTTTTTAACTTTTCTTTTGCATAGATATGGTCTCGCTGTGTTGGCCAGGCTGGTTTCAAACTCCTGGCCTGAAGCAATCCTCCTACCTCGGTCTCCCAAAGTGCTGGTATTACAGGTAAGAGTCACCACATCCAGCCCAAATTTGTGGTTCTAAAAATAGAGTCGCCTCTGTAGGCAAAAGGGATGAGTTGTATGTTTATCTTAATTATTGTTTTTGTCTTCTGTTACATATAAATGCATTTACATGACTGCTAAACCATCAGAGCACTCCTTTAAAAATGACTCTAAATGCTTATGTCCTTGGGTTGGAATTGGCCAAGCAAGGATTTATTGTTATGGTTACCAACAATGCATAATTAAAGCATAGTAGAGTTATTTTAGCTTGCTTAGAGGCTTTATTCCAAAGAGTAATGGAATCTACAAATAACAATACACACATTGTGTGGGCATTAATGACCATGCTGCGTGTCCACAGAGTGACCACAAGCCCCGGCTTGCCTGGACGTCCTGGCTGGCTCCTGATGCCCCGCATCTATAACAGTACTCCTTTCACTCTCAAAAATATCCAGATTAGGATGATAAATTCTAACCTGGATATTTCATCTATATGAAGATTCACAGATTGCCGGTTTTCCAATGGCCTTTATTGTTACATCATCAGGGTCTTCAAGCAGATGATTTTTTTCAAAATGCAGTTGACTCAGACCTAAAATTCAGCCTCAAGTGAAAAAGCATATAAAAGAGACAAGGCGGGCATGGCCTTGTCGAAAGAGCCCCAGCTTTGGAACAGAACCTGTGGTTGTGATCCCAGCTCAGCCCCTTAGTTTGGTACTGGGGAAGTTCTATCCCCCTTCTGCTGCTTGGCTCTCTGACCCAGCGATGGGAAGGTTAACTGATGGATTGGCAACCTGTGTGCCATCTCATGGGGACCTAAGAGTCATACTACCCAGGTTCAAATCCTAATTCTATCAATGCTAAGTTACCTCAGGCAAGTAATTTAACCTTTCTGTGTTTCGGTTTCCTCCTTGGAAAAATGGTAACAATAAATAAAACTTATCTCACACAGTTGTTGAGAGTACTACATGAAATAATGTTGAAAATGTTAGCACAGTGCCCAGAGCATAGTAAGCTCTCAAAAAAATGTACACACGTATGTGGCTACAGATTTTATTCTTGCTTAATATTTCTTTGTGGGACTGTTGGGCAGATACTGTTCTGATCACTGCGAAATCCCGCATGTCTAGCATAGAGTCTCAAACACAATAGGTAGTTAATAAATATTTGTTCAGATGATGTTGTGAAATGCATAAGGCACACATATATATATTGTGTGTATGTCTATGTAATATTTTACACAAATAAATAACTTTCAATAATTTGGAGTAAGAAAAGAGAAGCCCATCTGAATTAGTAAAAAGAAATGCAAAGAGAATTACTTGTCAACCACAGAAAGCAAGTAGAAGGTTAACAGGTGTAGTTTAATAGCATCATTAAGCTGGGCACAGTGGCTCATTCCTGTAATCCCAGCACTTCAGAAGGCCAAGGCAGGGGGACCATTTGAGCCCAGGCATTTGAGACCAGCCAGGGCAACATGGGGAGACATCTCTACAAAAAATTAAAAAATAAAAATTAGCCAGGTGTAGCTGGTGGTCTCAGCTACTCAGGAGGCTAAGGTAGGAGACTCACTGGAGTCTGGGTGGTCGAGAACGCAGTGAACCGTGATTGTGCCATTGCACTCCAGCCTAGGCGACAGAGCAAGACCTTGTCTCAAAAAAAAAAAAAAAAAAAGGCACTGTTGACTTGGATAACTAGATAAGAATGATCCGTAATTGGCTTCTTTGTATGCAAATTAATGCATCTGCTATGTTTAAAAATTCTTGAAAGCTTTTCAGAAATATGAATGGATGTATGTATACGGATACACACAGACATCATTCATAAATATATATTCACACTTTGTAGGAATTTTATGGTTTTATTATTATTATTATTATTTGAGATGAAGTCACACTCTGTAGCCCAGGCTGGAGTGCAGTGGCGCGATCTCGGCTCGCCGCAACCTCCACCTCCTGGGTTCAAGCAATTCTCCTCCCTCAGCCTCCCAAGTAGCTGGGATTACAGGTGCGTGCCACAGCACCTGGCTTTTTTTATTTTTAGTAAAGACAGGGTTTCACCATGTTGCCCAGGCTGCTCTTGAACTCCTGACCTCAGGTGATCCACCCGCCTCGGCCTCCCAAAGTGTTAGGATTACAGGCGTGAGCCACCGTGCCCGGTTATGGTTTTAAAAATTACATTCTGTGGCAACTTTTTTCTTCTTTACCACATTTCACTGGCAAGACAGGGAATATGCAATATGCTGGAAAGACTAGATTTGACAGAAATGGCTTAGGGCAGTGATAACACTGATTGATCCACCTCCAGAGATGGGTTTTCATGGAGAATTTTCAATACAGGGAGAGGAGGGGCTTAATAATTGGGAATTCTTCCACTCAACCTTAGCACTTTCATCTTTGGGTGAGCACAATGGCAAACTGGGTAGCCTCTATTACCCCAGCACTTACAAAGATAAAGTTTAAATTAGGTTGGACGCAGTGGCTCATGCCTGTAACCCCAGCACTTTGGGAGGCGGACAGATCACTTGAGACCAGGGGTTCAAGACCAGCCTGGCCAACATGGCGAAATCCCGTCTCTACTAAAAATAAAAAAATAAGCCAGGCATGGTTGCACATGACTGTAGTCCCAGCTACTCAGGAAGCTGAGAAACGAGAATTGCTTGAGCCTGGGTGGGGGATGCAGTGATGCAGTGAGCCAAGACTGCACCACTGCACTCCGACCTGGGCGAGAGAGTAAGTCTAAAAAAAAAAGTTTAAATTAGACCACAACCACACCCAGGACCTGTCTTGCTAATACTCCATCTTGCCACTGTGACTATAATGGAGTGAGGGCAGGGAGAGAATCCAGAACCACTAATTTTTCCTACTTACCCCTCGTAGAACCATCATTTTATCTGTACCCTACCCAAGAAAAGAAGATCCAAGGCATACTGTGCATAACAAAGTTAATAATATCTGCTACTACACATGAAATGTCTTACTTTAAACCTTGCCTCTTAAAATCAGAGATCTCTCTCTAAAGGAGGGGGCCAGGAATGTAGTGATTGATACTCAAACAGCCCTGGCAAGAGGAATGGTTCAACAGTGGGGAGCAGGTGTCCCAGGTGCCAGGGAGCAGATCCCACTGTCCAAGCAGAGTTGGCCACATGAACCTGTGCAGAAGGCACTGGAGGCCCTGCCCAGCCTAGATGTGCTGGCACTGCATCAGCTGAAGACAGGCTCACCAGGTCCCACCTCTGTTTTCAAGCATCAGGAGCTAACAGGTGACCTTTCTATATAGACCACTCAATATTTTCTTACCAGGACTTTAAGACCTTGGTAAACATTAATAATTCTATTTATGCATACATTTAATGATCTGCAGCAAGGGTGAGCAATGAAGGTTAACATAACTGCGGTAAAGTGTTTGTAAAGGTGCAGGTGGCATTTTGCTTGGGGAGATAAAATTGTTATTTCGAAAACATAATTTGAAGAGTCTCTGCTGAAAATATATATAAAGCTTTGAATTTCACATTATGTGAAATTCCACAATTAAAGTTAATATAATCACTCTTTTAGCTTAGCAAATGTACTCTGTTAAAATTCAAACTCATTAAAAGTTGAATTCTACAAACATTAAGCACTGCTGGTCTCAAAGAATGTATAGTCTAATGGGAGAGAAAAACATTCAGTCAAGTAAATGTTTAATCAACACAATGTTTAAAAAAGTGTTGTAAGAATAAAGCTATAATAGGAACCACGCCAAGCACTTTATATATATTATCTTTAGTCCATCTGTCTCAGCAAAGTAAGCAGTAGTATTGTCACCATAAAGATGAGGAAACTGAGACTGGCGAGATTAAATAACTTGCCTGAGCTCATACAGCCAGTAAATGGAAAGACCAGAATTGAGACCAAATCTGTCCAACTCCAAACCCTGTCCTCTTCCCCCAGTCTTCATGATATCTCCAAGAGCAGGACAGAGCATTAACAAGAGTTATGGGAGGCCGGGACAGGACCACTCAGTCCAGCATGCTAGGGAATAGGTAAGGCTTCTAGGACATAGGACACAGCATCTCTGGAGGTGAGAATGATTTGCTGTGTGAAGACAAGGAAGGAACACAGGAAAAAGCAATAAGCTGCGCAAAGCCAGGAGGGCTGAACATGTGGAAGGGGAGGCTGAATGGCCAGACCTGACCTCACTGGGAGATGAGGGTGGAAAACAAGGTTGGACCTGGGTAGGGGCCAGGCTAGGAAGGCCTGGGCTAAAGACAAGACCTCACTCTGCAAACATTAGAGAAGTCTCAATTTGATCCTGGAAAAGATTGGGGGCGTGGGGGGGGTGGTGCGGATTATAAAAATCATGACAGAGAAAGGCGGCAGATTTGAGAAGGATTTGGGTCAACTGACCTTGTTAATGACCCCCAGGTACATTTCATTACGAAGACCTAATGAAATGTACCTGGGGTCATTAACAAGGTGAGTTAAAAGGCGGACTCTCAGGCTGCTGGCTTGGGTGACAGAGCACACGGTGGTGTCCTGATCACCCGAGATGGGAACCCAGGAGCAGAACCAGCCCTGGCACCCTCTGCAGCTGCCTGCCTTGGAGTAAGATTAAGCCAGACAGTGTGTGGGAACAGGAGTGTTCAGGAGGCCATTTTAGAGCAAGATGTGCCTTCCTGGAGCTGCCGCTCCGGGAATGAGCAGGGACGTCTGGGGATGGGGAAGAAGACCTGGCAATGGAAAGAAGGTGCCCGAGGCCAGAGAGCGCGATCTGATACCTCCTTCACAGCCTTTGTCACGTGACACAGTGTCCTGCTAACAGAGTAGGAAAGAAACCCAATCCTGACTCCCAGTCTACAATGTCTCGATTTCTGTCATATTCCTTACAAGGGAGAAACAGAACATTATTTTCTCATCTTGTATCAAGTATCTCTATTTTTCCTAGCTATTTCATGACATATAAAAATTTATTTAAAAAAATAAGTAATACATCCACATTAAAAAATATTCAAATGATCAAAAGAAGCACAAAATAATAATTTAGTCTCCTTTTTCATACTCCAAGCTCTCAATCTCTTCCCCTTTTCCACGGGGAAGGTTATCACTGTTAAAGTTTTCTTGCGTGTCCTTCCTGAAATAATTGCAATATTTATTATTATTATTACATGTTTACATCAACACAGATGGATCTATCTGATTATTTTCTTCATCATTTCTGGTTCATTTCTTTTTATAGATCCAAGTTATCATCTGGGGTTATTTCCCTTAAGCCTAAAGAAATTCCTTTAGCATTTCTCATAGTCAGATTCTTTGCAACAAATTCTCTCAGTTTTTGTTTAATTATAAAGGTCTTTATTTGGGCTTCAATTTTGAAGGATAGTTTTGCCGGAGGTAGAACCCTGGGTTGATATTTTGTCTTTCAATACGTTTACCTTCCACTCTCCACTGGTTCTGATAAGAAGTCGGCCGTTAGTTATATTATTGTTCCTTCTGTGCACCTTCTTTTTTTCTCAGGCAGCTTTCAAGACTTTCTTATTTTTGGATTTCAGCAATGTGGCTCTCATGTGCATGTGTGTGTTTTAATTTATCTTGCTGAGTGTTTGTTAAGGGATCAGTGAGTTAATGGATTTCACCGAATTTGGAACATTTCTGGTCATTATCCCCTCAAATATTTTTTCTGCCCTAATCTCTTTTTTGCTTCTGGAACTCCAACTATACATGTTAGACTGCTTGGTACTGTCCCACAGGTCTCTGAGGCTCTATTTGCTTTTCTTCAATCTTTTTCTTTTCCTCAAACTGAGTACATACGATTGATCTATTTTTCAGTTAACTTTGTCTGCTATTGAGCTTACTGGTAAAAATTTCTATTTAGTTCATGTATTTTCAGCTCTCTTTTCATAAAATTCACAATTTTCACCATTTTAAAGTTTAAAATTCACAGTGCTGTACAAGCATCATCACTAGCTCAAGAACACTTTCATCAACACAAAAGGAAATCCCATATGCATTAAACAATCACTTGCCATTCCCTCCTCCCCTCAACCTCTGGCAACCACTAACCTTTCAGCTCTTTTTCATAGCTACTTTTTTTTTTTTTTTTTTTTTGGAGACAGAGTCCTGCATTGTCGCCCAGGCTGGAGTACAGTGGTGCCATCTTGGCTCACTGCAACCTCCACCTCCCAGGCTCAAGCGATTTTTGTGCCTCAGCCTCCCAAGTAGCTGGGATTACAGATGCATGCCACCATGCCCAGTTTTGTATTTTTAGTAGAGATGGGGTTTTGCTATGTTGCCCAGGCTGGTATCAAACTCCTGACCTCAAGTGATCCGCCCACTTCTGCCTCTCAAAGTGCTGGGATTACAGGCATTAGCTACCACACCTGGCCTTATTTCTTTTCTTCTCTTCTTTTCTTTTTTTTTTTTTTTTGAGACAGGATCTTGCTCTGTTGCCCAGGCTGGAGTGCACTGGTATGATCTCGGCTCACTGCAACCTCTGCCTCGCACGTTCAAGAGATTCTCCTGTCTCAGTCTCCCACACCTGGCTAATTTTTGTATTTTTAGTTAGAGACAGGGTTTTGCCATGTTGGCCAGTCTGGTCATGAATTCCTGGCCTCAAGTGATCCACCCACCTGAGCCTCCCAAAGTGTTGGGATTACAGGTGTGAGACACTGTACCTGGCCCATAGCTACTATTTCTAAGCTGATACTCCCTATCTGTTCATTCATTGTGTATATATTTTTATTAAGTCTTTGAACGTATTTATGGTAGATGTTTTAAAGTCCTTGTCTATTAATTGTAATATCTCTATCATCTTGAGTTTGGCTTCTATTATCTACTTTTTTCCCATTTCTACCTCTATCTAGTGGGGTTTTTTTGTTTTTGTTTTGTTTTTGGTTTTTTTTTTTTTTTTTGAGACGGAGTCTCGCTCTGTCACCAGGCTGGAGTGCAGTGGCACAATCTCAGCTCACTGCAACCTCCGCCTCCCAGGTTCAAGGGATTCTCTTGCCTCAGCCTCTTGAATAGCTGGGACTACAGGTGCCCACCAGCACACCTGGCTAATTTTTTTTATATATTTAGTAGAGATGGGATTTCACTATGTTGGCCAGGCTGGTCTCGAACTTCTGACCTCAGGCAATCCACCTGCCTCAGTCTCCCAAAGTGCTGGGATTACAGGCATGAGCCACAATGCCGAGCCTCTAGTGGTCTCTGATAGGACACTGGACATGATGATCGATATGTTATAGAGAGTCTAGATTCTGCACATTGCTCTGAAGACTAATTTTTGTTCTAGCAGACAGCTAACTTGGCTGAACACAAATACCAAGTTCTGTCTTCCCTATGGTAGGCAGTGGCCAAGATCTTTGCTTAGTTTTTTTCAGGCTTAAAGCTGCTACTTTTTCACCAGGTTTGCAGACACATAGTTTAGTAGCCAACCAAGGATTTGTGCCATTTCATATGCAGATTTGGGTGTTTGTGCCCTCTGTAGCTCCCTCCTCTCTAGGGTTTCCCTCCTAATTTTCTGACTGCTCTGCCAGTTTCTACCTCTGCCCTCTAACATCGCAATACAGTAAGGCTGCGGCTTTTGGCCACTTAATTAGCTTTGGGAGTACCTTCAGGTTAAAGCTACAAACCTGCGAACCTTATCCACCGCAGTTTGTCTTTTGAGGTAGATTCTCCTCCAGTTTCTGCCTGATTTTGCTTGCTTTCTGGTGACTTACAATAGTTTTTAAAAATACTTTGTGTGGGGCCAGGTGCAGTGGCTCACGCCTGTAATCCCAGCACTTTGGGAGGCTGAGGCAGGTGGATCACGAGGTCAAGAGATCGAGATCATCCTGGCTGGTCAACATGGTGAAACCCCGTCTCTACTAAAAATACAAAAATTAGCTGGGCGTGGTGGTGCGTGCCTGTAGTCTCAGCTACTCGGGAGGCTGAGGCAGAAGAATCGCTTGAACCCGGGAGGTGGAGGTTGCAGTGAGCCAAGATCACGCCACTGCACTCCAGCCTGGGCGACTGAGCGAGACTCCAACTCAAAAAAAAAAAAAATTTGGTGTGAATCTTACAAATCTACATAAAATACAGGGGGATTAGTACAATCAAGCTATTCTACCATTTATGGGAACTACCTTATTCTTTTTAACAGCTACATCATTACTATGGTATGACTATCCCTGTATTTAATGAATCTTCAATTTATGGGCATTTGATTATATATACACACATATATTATATATGTATGTAATATATGTATATATTATATATTTGCATATAAATTATATATGTGTATACATACACACACACACACACACACACATATAAATATTTGGAGACAGGGTCTGGCTCTGCCACCCAGGCTGGAGTGCAGTGGCACTATCTCAGGTCACTGCAACTTCTGCCTCCCAGGCTCAAGCAATCCTCCCACCTCAACCTCTGGAGTAGCTGGGACTACAGGCATGTGCCACCACACGTGGCTAATTTTTCTATTTTTTGTGGAGACGGGATTTCACCATGTTGCCCAGGCTGGTCTCGAACTCCTGAGCTCAAGCAACCCACCTGCCTCTGCCTCCCAAAGTGCTGGGATTACAGGCATGAGCCACCACACCTGGACTTATTTTTATTAATATCTTTTTGGTAACGGTAAAAGAATCCTCCTTTCCAAAGGTGTCCAAAGTAGGTGGCTAAAGTGTAGTGGTTCAGCAAACATGCTTCAGAAACAGGGGTCTGGCTCCTGCTCCATCCCTTAGTAGGCATGTAAATTTGGACAAATTACTTAACTTCCCTGAATCTCACTTGCTTCATCTGTAAAATAGGCAAAAGAATATTTCCTCATGATAATATGAATGTATAAAAGTACAGTGCTTGGCATATAGAAAGAGCTCGGGAGACTGTAGTCTTCTCCAAGAATAAGAACAGGATTTAAGAGAGGGCAGAGCTGGGGTTAAGATCAACAGTACAGGGCAAATGGGAACAAGAGGGCTCAGCTGGAATGGGAGGTCACAGGGGAAAGGTGAAAGAACAAAAAGAAGAAAGAAAAAAGAGAGGCCAAAAATAATATGTCTTTATACTAGGTAAGATTTCATCAAACGCTTTTCTTATTCAGAACTACTTTAGTCAAAACTTGTGAAATAGGCAAAGTTCATCCTTGCCAGCACTCCCCCGCCCCCAGCTTCTCCACTTTTAGCACGTCTCTGAACCCTCTGGTGCCTGTGTTATAAATAGTCATGTTTTTCAGGGACTGTACTGACCAGCAGCCCTACTAAAGAGCCTTCTCCAACTCCAGGAACACCACTTCTCACAAAGATATTATTTGCATGATGAGTGACTCCAGAATAAACAGAAAAGAGGATTTTTTTTTAAAGGAATGGATTTGAAAGAGGCATTTGACAATTTATCAGGATGATACCTCTCTGAAAAAAGCATTGCTTAAGGGGCTTACATGACAGTTAAACAAGAAATGCTCCAAGCTGCTTCTGAAACAGAAGATGGGGCTTTGTATCCAGTATCGAATGTGCTTCTGCTAGATGAGAAAAATCCACTTCCAGCTTAGGCCCCCATCCTCCCAGGGGCGCAAGGCTACCTAGGCAGAGAAGCCACATCCAACTAACTTCGGGCACTTCTCAGATATGGTGGGGCAGGGGTGAGCAGAGCCTCTTCGACAACACAACTGAAGGCCCTGTACCTGGTGACTGAACAGGTCCATTAGCAGAGGTCACCCTCAAACCAGTAAATACCATCTCCAAGGAGAGGCGCTAGAACACTGTGAGATCCTCACAAGAGGGTAAGCACAACATCTCCTCTGTAAAGAAAGAAGACTCAACAAGTGGGCTTTAAAAAGGAACCCTGAGCAACAGGAGCCCAGGGACCAGAGCGTGCAGTGGTTTCACCCAGATAACACGATCTCCTGGGCTGGGGCCACCTCTCTCCAGCCCAATCCCATCTGTGTCCACTTTAAAGAAACAGACTTTGAGATGAAGGACGGAAATATTAAAGGCCTACCCTTCCCTCTGTGGGAAGCGTCTCAAGCTGCCCATGAGAATCAGAATAAATGCTTCCTAGTGGCCAAAGAGACAAGCAGTGAAGTCCACAGTACAGAGAAGGAGCTGCAGATGGAATCAGCATCTCTCGATACCATATGACCCAGGAGCAGGAGGACCACCCAACCCCCCAGCAGGGAGAGCGCTGCCCAGATAGGGGAGGGGATGAGGGCCAACCAGGGGCAATCAGGTAACCTGTCTAAAACCTGGAGGAGGGGGAAGGCGGACAGATGGGGACTTGGAGCACTGAGATTTCAACAGACGCATTTGTACTTGTCAGGAGGCAACGTCTACAGAATGGGTTCTTGAATTCTTCTCTAATCATCTGGTTTTCTTCATGGTTTCAGATAAAGAACCACTCTTAGGATGGTGAACAGAAACACTGAAGCTGGGATAGCCCCCTGTCAGGGCCATTTGTCATTTCCACAGGCCAAGAACCTGGACGCTGTCCCCACATTGGGGAACCCTCCAATGCATAAGCCAAATGGGAACTGGAAACACTTCCTTGTTCCCCCAACCCCAGGGCTCTCTCTGCCTGTCACACACGGCTGCCCCAGCAGTGGAATTCAGAGTCCACGAACAAGGCAGCAGGAACTGGGCGGCAGTCGCTGTTTCAAGGTGAAAACACCCTACATTAGCTGCGACACTTACCATAGTCAATTTTTTTTCAACTAACACAAACATTTACAATTTTATTCTTACACTTGTAGCAAGGGCCCCTCCCTTTCTCTCCCCACTCCCATCCACAAAGGCAGAAACAGAAAATAACAATATCACAATAACCAGGAGGAAATAACTGGCCATTGTACCTGCCTTTTATAGACAGATGTTTCTTGGGATTTGCCCACAACACTTAAAGGCCCATTTGTGATTCTGATAACCTAAGACTTTAAACTCTATTACACACTGATTGCTGCCCAGAGCCTCAGGCTGCAGTTTACAAGCCTGTTCTGCCTTCCTGCAGGCTCTCTATGCTTATAAATGACACCTTCCAGTGTCTTAAAGTATGAAAGGCAGCTAGTCCTGAATTCCCAGGCTGCTAATGGTTTCACATAAAATGAGCTCCTACAATTTTATTACCACCCGGGTGCAACTTCACAGGTGAGGAGCCACCAGGGAAAGGATGAGGCCATGTCTCTCACTCCTGGCCTTCTGACTTTTCCAAGCACAAGGAACTTTTCCACTCAATATTGCAAATGACTGCTCCAACTCCCAAGGCTGCTGATTAATCCAAACAAGGTCTACTATGTCACTTAAAGAAACCGAGAGTAAGTCATCAAGTCGTCTCTCTGGAGAGAGGGATGTTGTGAATTCACTTCCTAAATTCACAGCTGTAAAGCTGATTAGGCCACTGATCCTCTCTATTTTTACTTAAATATATATATTTAATGGGTATCAGTTCACTTTGCATGTTGGGAAATAACTAGTGGAAAATATTAAATTTCACATTCCAATCAGATATGCCAGACACGAGTTTTGTCTACAGGCTCACAACACAAAGATTATTGTACTTGGAGAAGTGATCGTGCTAACTACACAAGTAAAAATGTTCCGATGGGTTTTGTAAACTTCACGTTTTAGTACCTCCGCATTTATATGAAGTTTTAATAACACACAACATGCCAAATAGAGCACCAGTGGGCTGCTTCTGAAAGAAAACAACTCCCAAAAGCCTTTAAAACAGAGTTGATTACCAGAAAATACATGAAATTCACATGTGCAGGTATATCTAACTTTCAGCATTTTCTTCACTTTGACAGTGACTTATGGCAGGCTAAATACGTGAATGCAGGTCTGAGATTATGTAGCAACATTATTTCTCCTGGGAGAAAAACAATCTAAAACCATACAAACTAATTTTTCAATTTTCAAAAGTGGTTGACTAATAAATGCTTAGTAGGGGAAACCTTAGTTTTTTAGTCTCTTTTAAAAACAGAAAAAGCAAATTAACTTTTAAATGCCAAGTGTGAAAAACAGTTCAATGTGGCAGACTCTAGCTTTAAAACTTAAAAAAAATTTCAAATTCAAATAAAACAAAATGCCACATAAGTGGCTTACATAAAAAGACTTCAA
Source organism: Pan troglodytes (assembly GCF_028858775.2). Lineage (NCBI taxonomy): Eukaryota > Metazoa > Chordata > Mammalia > Primates > Hominidae > Pan > Pan troglodytes. Next base: position 105,235,843 of record NC_072412.2, on the reverse strand, counting down.
AACCTAACAAAACTGAACTTAAAACTCGCACACAGAAAATTTTCCTTTTTAAGACCAAAGATCTTCCAAGACCATTTGTCATAGGCTTAGAAGTGGTGAAAACTAAACCAGCTGCCAAAAATTATTTACTTTGTAGCACCAACAACTAAGGATATAACACCCACTAACTGACCTGCCGAGAAAATGCAAGGTTAATTTATTCTGCATGCTTTTGATTTTACTTTCTGTTAAAACAATACTCATCATCACATTCAACGCTTTCTTTAAGTATTTTATCTTCATCAAAAATAAAGATGAGAAAGGAACACAGAAAAAAAGGAGGGGGTGGCAAGAAACAAATCCAGATGTCTGAGTCAGAAATTAAAGATTATTCCATTAATTAAATCTATGATAAAGTACTGATGAATACTCTTTTCCTCTCAAAAGTGTCGGATTAAAAAATGAAATGATCACAATATTTACTACATTTCTGGCATATTTTTATGCACTTTTTTTTCAGATTCAAAAGCACCAGCCCAAACACAAAACCAGTGTGAACTCCGTGGACAGAAAGTTCTGAGCAGCGCCGGTACTAGATGAGTCATAACTGCAGACAATCCTGCAAGTGTAGCCACCACTGGAGCCAGTTTATTAGTCCCGCAATATATAAATTCTTTGTAACTGAAGCTCTGGAATGTCATGTCTTAAATTACATCCACCTGGGACTACATTCTGATGACCAATCGGGTAGATTACTGGAACCTGAAAACCTTACTTTTTTGGTAATTGACATTTAAACTGTTTGAAGTTTCTCATTAAGGGCTCTTAACAAATTAACTGCAGATGCAGGAAGCAAAGTACATAGTACACAGAGAAGTGAAGTCACCTGAAAGCTCCAAATAACTGGCAGTATTTAAATGTACATTATAAGCACATTAAGGTGAGCATGAACTGGCCCCATAAGCTGCAGAGTTCCACCACGTTTTGTCTATTCCAATTAGGTTTCACAGCGCACTGTAAATGTAATTTAAGTAAAAGAGAAAGGCAAGGGGTTCAAATGACATGGGACTAACACTTAGGCCAGGTTACAGACTGAAAGGCTAACTTGATGGAGGCCGAAAGAGATTAAACATCTCCACTGGCTCCTTGTTGCCAACAGGATGTAAATCTGAAGTCAGTCCTGGGCTGGCCTGGGAATCCCTTCACAGTCTGGCCTCAACCTCCCCCGCTCTCAACGTCATGCCCAGCCCCTGGGAATCCCATACTCCACAATTACCTGCTCATAACTCCCCTACCGGGCCTGTGCCCTCTGCCAAGAACACTCTTCTCTCTGCCATACTTTAAACTCTGCCCAGAGGGCAGCTTCCCTGGGAATGATCCAGGTGCCCTCCAAAAGCCACCCCTGCCTCTGTATTCCCACAGCATTGTTGCACTGATCCCTGCTTCACCACCGGCCATGGCATCTTCGTTTCAGTCAACATTTACTCAGGATCTACCACAGGCCAAGGTACTGCACTGGCCACTTGAAGACTAAGACACAATACTGGTGGAATTACTCCTCCCAGGTCTCTTCCACGCAGCCAGCCACCTCACACCGCACCCTTCTTAGAAAGCAGGCAAAAGGAGCCCGTATCTCACGTGAGATGCGCCAAAGCACCTTCTGGAACCTGGCACAGCAAAGATCCTCAGGAAATGTTCTTCCCTTCTCTCTTCTTAGGAGCTGCCTCAGTAATGCTCGGAGCCTGGGACTCAGAGCCTGGGAGGCATGACTCCCGTTCTTGTCAGAAGAATGTATAAAGGAGGGACTGAATAATACAAAGATGTGCCATAGGTGCCTCTTACTTCATACTACTGGTATGTTTTAGAATTTTCTGTTACAAAAAATTGTTCTAGGAAATATTTTTCCATTTACCTATGTAATACAATCAATAAGTTCTGCAAGAAATGGCTTGTCCTTCCTAAAACCCAGATTTAAAAGTATTTTTTTAAAAAAGGGAAAATCGCATCAAGTAGTAAACCATATGGTTGTGAAGTTTCTTATCCTTCATTAACAATAATCCCTCAAATTATTAACATTTTTACTAATTCCCCAAACCAGTAATTAATAAAATGCACCTGTGTCAACAGTCCTGTTTCCACCTTTGTAAATCACTTCCTTGGCCAAACCCTGGGCTCCTCAATTAGCACATTAAATGTCTGCGGAGCCTAAACGCTGCTAATCCCTGCTGATCACTGGCGAGTTGCGAGTTGCTAATGCTTAGTGGTTCCCACAGAAAAAAAATGTGTGGGGCCATGCAAGGTCTGAGAGCCATGCCAGTTAGCAGTTTCCCCCAGGTTCCCAGAAGGGACAGGGGTGAGTAAACATGGTGCCTGGTCCTCAAGGAGCTTACAGCCCGATGGACAGCAAACGAACAGCACAACTCCCAAGTCGGGGACCCAAGACAGGCCAAGGTGATGAACCAGCTCCGATGGAGAAGGCATGACAGCAGAGGAGCTCTTCCACACGCTGGCCGTGAGGAGGGAACAGAACTGAGCCTATGAGTCCACACTTTCTATCATGCTTAATTTCAGTAATAACCTGGAGTGTCTGAGGTGAAGGTGGGGGAAGGATGAGAGTTGGGCAAAAACCAAAAACAGAAAGAATTTCAAGATAAAAGCGAATGTTATTTTGGATCCCGCTAAGATGCCTCCACTGAGCTGGAAGACCATGATTTTCTTAAAATACAGCTTCCCGATGCTGAGCTGGTCCTGTGTTGAGGAAGGGCTGTGTGTTCAACAGGTGAGAAGTTCTGAAATAAACAGAATGTAGGTGGGACAGGGAACTGGCTAGGGAGGACCTTTAGGCCACATGGACTCAGACTGGCCAAGCTCTCCCGGGGATGTCTCAGCGCTGGGGTAAAGCCACATTCAGACATTGAGGTTTCCCCTCTGCCCACAACTCAACTGCATAAACCAACAATGTAAACCAGTTGTACGGAAGATGCGCCGTTTATACTTTTGAAAACCTTCACAAAAGAGAGAATACTGAGGAATCTAAAAACAGCCTTGGCCTATGTTCAAAAATTCAAGCCAAGGAAACTTCAGATTTGATATCTTAAAATTAGCAGGAATGTTTAGACAAATCTATAATCTAGGAAAACATACATACACCCACACTCATGCATAAAAACTTTGCCTTTCCACCCGCTCATGTCAAATAGATAATTAGTGATGGATTCTGTTTACTGTGACCATATGATGATGCAGTCATTCAAGAATCATTTAATCAGTGCCTACTGTGTCAGGCTCTGTGCTGGGCACAGGCATAAAGGGTGAACGTGGAGTTTCCAGCCCAGTGCAGGAGACCAAACATAACAGGGAGATGCACACATTCGTGGCTGGTGACAAATCGTAAGTGCAATGAAGAACGGGGTGCTCTGAGGGAGGAAAAAGGCAGGGAAGGGAGGACATGCTTCAGGTGGTTACCCCTGTTCCAAAGACATGGCCTTTAGGTATCTACCTGATGTTGCTTTTTACATCCACTGTTTATTGGTGTTCTTATGAACTACATACACGCCATACCTAGCATTCAATGCATCATCTCATCTTTTTTTTTTTTTTTTTTTTGAGATGGAGTCTCACTCTGTTGCCCAGGCTGGAGTGCAGTGGCACGATCTCGGCTCACTGCAACCTTCACCTCCCGGGTTAAAGCGATTCTCCTGCCTCAGCCTCCCGAGTAGCTGGGATTACAGGTATGCACCACCATGCCCGGCTAATTTTTTGAATTTTTAGTAGAGATGGGGTTTCACTGTATTAGCCAGGATAGTCTCGATCTCCTGACCTCATGATCTGCCCACCTCGGCCTCCCAAAGTGCTAATTACAGGCGTGAGCCACAGTGCCCAACTCATCTCATCATTTACTTCTAAATGGACTTTGGATCTGAATCCCCTAAGCCTCAAAGCCCATGGTCTCTGGACCTAAGGAGGGAAGTGTTAAAAAATAAATAAAGAAATAATAAATAAAAGCCCATGGGTGTTTGCCTTCCCTGCTTGAGGGAACAGGAGAAGGCCAATGATGCTCGGTAAGTGGACTGAGTGAGGAGCATGGAAGGCAGTGAGAGAAAGAAGTAGGAGGGAGAAGATCATATACTCCTTGGAGTCCAAGATGGGGGCCAGGGTTTATTATAAATGCAATAGGAAGGACGTGAAGCAGAGAAGTGAAATTAGACAATTTGTACATTTAAAAATGATTTGGAAGAAACCGCGAGAATACAACTTCACATCTACTAGGATGGCTGCAATAAAAACAATGGAAAATACCAAGTGTTGGCGAGGATGTGGAGAAATCAGAACGCTTGTACATTGCTGGTGGAATGTAAAATGGTGCAGCCACTGTGGAAAACAGTTTGGTGGTTCCTCAAAAAGTTAAACATAGAATTACTATATGGCACAGCAGTTCCTAGGTATAAACCCAAAGGAACTGAAAACAAATACCTGTACATGAATGTTCATAGCAGCACTAGTCACAATCACCAAAAAATGGAAACAGCCCAAATGTCCATCAACTGACAAATAAATTTAAAAAATGAGCCAGGTGTGGTGGTGAGTGCCTGCAGTCCTAGCTACTTGGAAGGTTGAGGCAGGGGGAATCACTCAAGCCCAGGAGTCCAAGGCTACAGTGAGCTATGATCATGCCACTACACTCCAGCCTGGGTGACGGTGCCACTATACTCCAACCTGGATGACAGAGCTACATCCTGTCTCTAAAAAATTAAATTTAATTTAAAAAATAAACAAAATGTAGTGCTATATCCATACAAAGGAACTGGTAAATGCACAGAGACAGAAGACAGACTGGTGGTTGCCAGGGGTTGAGGAGAGGAGGGAATGGGGAATGACCACTCAATGGATAGAGTTCTCCTTTAGGGTGATGAAAATGTTTTGGAACTAGATGGAGGTGACGGTTGCACAATATGGTGAATGTACTAAAACAGCCTTGAAGAGTACACTTGAATATTGCCTGGAGGGGCACCCATACATGTAAACAATCCTTTTTCACAGGATTGTTTGCCACTAGGGTAGGGGCAATGGAGACAAAAAGAAAAGGACAGATCCAAGAGATGTTTTTGGAACCAACAGGTCTAGATGATAGAATGTACATCTTAATATCTATGCTGGCAGCACATAACATGAGAGGCAATGAGGGAACTCAGCCCATTAGATGGTCATTCCAAGAGTTCAAACCTGAATCTATAACAGTGGATGGGTATGCAGAATAATGGCCCCCAAAGATGTCCACGTCCTTATACCCAGTATTTATTGATACGTCAGGTTACATGGCAAAGTGGAATGAAGGTTGCTAATCAGCTGACCCTGAGTTGGGGCAACTGGCCCTGGTTATCCAGGTGGGGCCAACGTAATCACAAGCGTCCTTCTAAGTGGAAAAGGGTGGCAGAAGCAACAGAACCCGAGAGATGGCAGCAATGGGGAGAAGAATTCAGTCCACTGGGTCTGGCTTTGAAGATAGATAAGGAGCCATGAGCCAAAGAATGTGGGCAGCCTCTAGAAGCTAAAACAGGCAAGCAAACAGATCACCCCTAGAACTGCCAGAAAGAAGGCTCTCCATCCCTGTAAACACCTTGGTTTCAGCCCACAAAACCTAGGTCAGACTTCCAAACTGCAGAAGCATAAGTTAACAAATCTGTGTTAACTTAACCAAGGGTGTCCAGTTTTTTTGGCTTCCCTGGCCCCACACTGGAAGAAGAATTGTCTTGGGCCACACATAAAATCCACTAACAACAGCTGATAAGCTAAAGGGAAAAAAAAAATCGCCAAAAGATCTCATGTTTTAAGAAAGCTCACAAATTTGTGTTGGGTTGTATTCAAAGTCATCCCAGGTCACATGTGGCCCACAGGCTGCAGGGACAAGCTTAATTTAAACCATCATGTTTGCAATCATCTGTTACAACAGCAATAGGAAACTAATACAATGAAAAAAGAGTTGGCACCTGAAGGGGAAAATCGACAGGCCTGGCAACAGATGGGGTGTGGGTGGGAGAGGAGAGGAGGCATCAAAGACGACTGGGAGTTCTGCATCTCGATCACCTTAACACAGGGAAGGGTGACAAAAGTCAGCGGAGAGGTTAGGGCTCTCAGGGACGAGACAGATGGCTGGCTGAGGTGTCCAGGGAAAGAAGGCTTCCAGGAGGAAGTGGCACTGATGACTCGAGAGTGTGGGGCATGGTGAGTGGTGCATGTGGGCCACAGGTAAGCAGCCTGGGGGGAAATGGAAAGATGGAGGATGGGTGAGGAGGTGCGTACATGCCACACTAAGGGGCCTGGACTTTATGCGGCAGGTAATTGGAGGTCACTGGGAAATTTATGCTGTCCAAGGGGGTGGGCACCATGATCAGAGTACAGCGTTAGGAAGCTTAAAAAGTGTATTTATGTGTTAAGGGGTGGGGAGAAGAGGTTTAACGGTAAGGATTCTCCCAGTCCTCTGGTGCAGGCATGTCACCAGATTACCTGGTAAATTCCTGATGTTCTGCAGGACAAGTAGACACTGATGATTCAAACGCACAGCTTGGGACTTTGTCCAGAGAACATGAGGGGTGGCAGAGAGACTCCAAGCTTCTCCTATACCCATATTCTCTTCCTGGTAGAGGAGAAATTCTCTTGACTGGCTGACTCCTTTGTAGTTGAGGTGTCTGAAGAAGACATTTTCTTTTTTCTTTCTTTCTTTTTCTTTCTTTCTTTCTCTTTCTTTCTCTCTCTCTTTCTCTCTCTCTCTTTCTTTTTCTTTCTTTCTTTTTTTGAGACAGAGTCTCGCTGTCACCCAGGCTGGAGTGCAATGGCAGGATCTCAGCTCACTGCAACCTCCACCTTCCGGGTTCAAGCGATTCTCCTGCCTCAGCCTCCTGAGTAGCTGGGATTAGAGGTGTGTGACCACCACGTTCAGCTAATTTTTGTATTTTTAGTAGAGACAGGGTTTTATCATGTTGTGCCAGGCTGGTCTCCAACTCCTGACCTCGTGATCCGCCCATCTCGGCCTCCCAAAGTGCTGGGATTACAGGCATGAGCCACCATGCCCAGTGAAGGCATTTCTTAAAATGTACAGCACTTGAGAAGGGCTACACATCTGACATGAGCACTGCTTGTTTTCTTGGGCTCACTGGTCATCCCTGCTGGACTGCTGGCTGATGGGCCCTAGAACAGGCAGACCCTATGAGAGCACTGTGGCTCTGGGCATTTGCAAGCCAGCTTGAGGGTTCCAAGTGAGCAGGGAACCCAAATGGAGCAGAAAAAAACCGAAAGAGGTGAAATGTAGGCCAAAATCAGGTATCCACTTCTGAGTCAACATCAGACTAAAATTTAGGATATCTACCTTCTCTTTCTCCTGAGTTCTTTTAGGTTCTGCGTCTCCATACACCTGAATTATTTTAGAATCCTAACCCCTAGGCGCTGTGCTGTGTCCATCATAAGTCACTGGAACAAAGTGCCTGGTAGCACTCCCTGCTGCAGGCAGAGACACCATGAGGGTGCCGCCCCTTCTGAGGACCTAAAGGGTCAACACCACACAACCAAAAACATCTCCCTTAATGTCAGGAGAAGGCAGTAAAACCAATTGAGTGCAGGCTGTACCAATAAGTTTGGGGGAGGCAGAGCTTTTATCTTCAATCTCTGGTCAAATTGAGCTCAAATGGACCAAAATAACTTAGAGCTCAAAAAGCTATATACTTTGTATTTCTGAATTCCCCAAGGTCGTCTTACTTGAGGGCAATAATTCCTTTCTAGACTCTGGAATGTCAACTGGCAGGAAGAAACTTGTCCATCCTCCTTTTGATGGGTGAGAAAAATAAGGCACAATCTAGATAAGGGCCTTGAACAAGGTCAAGGGCCAACTGCGGGTCAGCATTGGACTTGAACCCCAGAGTATCTATCCAGGAGCTTCCTGCCTATAGCAGAGTTAGTAACTTGATTTTAAACTTGTTTTTGACAATTGTAAGAAAAAATTAAAGAGCACCTGAGGATATTAAAACAATTCTGATTTTTAGGAGCTAGAATAAGTTTCTATCTTAATATGAACTAAAAATATTTTCCTAAAAGTAGAAACCACCTGTCTTAGTCTGTTTATGCTGCTATTTTAAAAAGTATTACACACTGGGCTAATTTATAAACAACAGAAACTTACTTCCCACAGTTCTGGAGGCTGGGGAATCTAAGATCAAGGTGCCAGCCTTGGTGTCTACAGAGGGCTGCTCTCTGCTTCCAATACGGCGCCTTATTGCTGTGTCCTCACATGGCGCAGGGTGGAAGGGCAAGACTGGAAAACTCTCTCTGAAGCCTCTTTCCAATGATATTAACCCATTCATGAGGCACAGCCCTCATGACTTAACCACTTCCTACAAGGCCCCACTTCTTAATACCACCACAATGGGAATTAAGTTTCAACATGAATTTTGGAGGGGATACCACATTCAAACCATAGTACTACCCAGGAGTGATCTGTGACTGGCTAGTATAATTCAAAGAAATCCACTTTAGGCTTAAACTTAAACATCACATTTCTGTGCTCCACATAGAACATGCACTAACAATAGCCAAAAGGTGGCAGTGATACTCAAATGTCCATCAACAGATGGATGGATAAATAAAATATGGAATAGGCACACAATAGATTATTCAGCCTTAAAAATGAATGAAAATCAGATACCTGCTGTAACATGGATGCACCTTGGAAGATATTATGCTGAGTGAAATAAGCCAAACACAAAAGGACAAATATGTGAGTCTATGTATGTGAAGTACCTAGAGTAGTCAAATTCACAGTGAAAATAATGAGAATGGTGGTTACCAGGGGCTGGGTGGGGGGAAGGGAACAGGGAGTTAGTGTTTAATGGGTACAGGGTTTCAGTGTGGGAAGATAAAAAAGTTCAGAAGATGGATGGTGGTGACAGTTGTACAACAATGTGAATGTACTTAATGCCACTAAACTGTACACTTAAAGATGGTTAAAATGGGCCGGCCATGGTGGCTTACGCCTGTAATCCCAGCACTTTGGGAGGCCGAGGCGGGTAGATCACCTGAGGTCAGGAGTTCGAGACCAGCCTGGCCAACATGGTGAAACCCCGTCTCTACTAAAAATACAAAAAATTAGCCAGGCGTGGTGGCGGGCACCTGTAATCCCAGCTACTCGGAGGCCGAGGCAGGAGAATTGCTTGAACCCAGGAGGCGGAGGTTGCAGTGAGTGAGATCGTACCACTGCACTCCAGCCTGGGGGCAGAGCTAGACTCCACCTCAAAAAAAAAAAGTTAAAATGATAATTTTGTTATGTATAATTTACCAAAATAAAGAAAAAAAATCCACTAAATCTTTAGAAACACTCAAAATATTTCATTCCTAAATCTGTTCTTTTTTCCTTCTGCAAATTTATATCAGGCACTGCCAAGGATTGTTTTAGGTTCTGGATATATAATAGCAATGGAATAAACCAAGTCCCTGCTCTCATGAATATCTGGGGGCTGGGGTAGGATACAGGCGGACAATAAACAAATAAGCATGTGATATGTCTGGTGGAAATGGGGCAATAGGAAAAAATGAAAACAGCAGTAAGGGGACAGGGTAGTGCAGAGGCTGCTTAGCGGGGTGGAGGCTATGTTGTACAGGGTGGTCAAGGAAGACCTCTCTGATCTGTGACATTTGAGCTGAGGCACAAAGGGACAGAGGGCCTCAGGCTGACGACACAGCCCAGAAGAGGAGGCCGGTGAGGCTGCAACAGGCTAGGGAGAGAGGAGGTCATAAGGAGGGCTGGAGCACAGAGCTACTTCTTCAGTTTCTCATAAACTTTTAAAGGGACCGTTTATAGGTCAGTATAGAAATATTTCCTCTACCATCCATGTGTCTTTCATTTGCCTTAAAATGAACAGAAAAAACAACTCTTACATCTTCTGAAAGAGGCGTTCGTGAGGGCAGCCTGCAGACTGCAGAGACTGCGTGCATCTCCCATTGCTAGAGCGCCCTCCAGTGCCTCACTACGAAAACAGCACTTGGCATGGGGTTTTCTGTTTGCTGTTTTCATTTCCTAAACTTTTGTTTTTGGCCACAGAATAATGTGGGCATATCAACCTTCTCACAAAGAATACTGTGAGACTAAGTAAGAAGACAAGTCAAGTGTATGCTTTCAAACAAGCCTGCACTACTTCCAAAGTGGTACAAAGTATATGTGTGCAATGATGTTTTTAATGACCATATAAACTTTTAAAAGGTCCATAGAGAGGCCCTTATTAGGGAAAAAAAAAAGTGCCAATTTTTAGCGTGAACTGTGAGTTAAACAGTGAACACAGTCTTCCGCTAAACTAAGACCCTCATTTTACTGGGGGTGGCAACGGGACAATGAAGTAGCAAGTACTGCCTTTTACACTTTTCAATATTTGGGGTTCTGAATATTAATACTGAAAAGTGTCCTGCAAATACAGACACCAGGGTCATTCTTCCTTCTCATTTAGACACAGTGAGGAGAAACAGTTAAGACAGACTTGCTCACTCAAGTATTCTATTAAAATAGAAACCTTACTTTCTAAGGAAACTTTCATTCCTTTATTATATTATTATTACTATTATTATTATTATTATTGAGACGGAGTCGCGCTCTGTCACCCAGGCTGGAGTGCAGTGGCATGATCTTGGCTCACTGCAACCTCCACCTCCTGGGTTCAAGCAATTCTCCTGCCTCAGCCTCCTGAGTAGCTGGGACTATAGGCATGCGCAACCACACCAGGCTAATTTTTGTATTTTTAGTAGAGATGGGGTTTCACCATGCTGGCCAGGCTGGTCTTGAACTTCTGACCTCAAGTGATCGGTCCACTTCAGCCTCTCAAAGTGCTGGAATTACAGGTGTGAGCCACCAATGCCCAGCCCATTCCTTTATTATTAAATAGAGCACCTCTGCCAATCTCAAAGACCTAACTAAGAGAAGGATGTTAACATGTGGTGTAGTTCAGAAGAGGTTCATGGCCACTTACAGAAACACCCATGGGCGGGCCCAGTGTGACAGCCAAGGCTGTCGCGGTAGCCAACAGGCCTTTTTAGGTCTGGTGCTGCCAGTCAGGTGACCTGCGTGACAGTCTGTGCCTACTTCAGTGTGCATGGGTCTCCTAATGCAAGGAAATGGGACAGATGAGCCTCCAAAAGGCATACACCACCCAGGAATATATCGACACACCCTTGTGGAGGGTGATTTGACAGCAAGCATCAAAAGGCTTCAAACGTCTGTACCCAGCAAGTTCACATAAAGAAATTTACCTCCAAATACTTAAGGGTATCCACAGAGATTTGGGGATAGGAACATTTTTCTCTGCGTTTCCAAAGAAAACCTGGAAACAGACTAAATGAACAACTGTGGTTATACACATACAAATATATATGTGCTAGAGTCATGTGGAACAACAGTGAACATCATCACTGCTCCTAGATTAACATCGTTAAACGTAAACAAAACATAAAATCAGCTGGGTGTGGTAGCACATGCCTGCAGTCCCAGCTACTAGAGAGACTGAGGAAGAAGCGCTACTGGTGCCCAGGATGTCAAACCTGCAGTAAGCTATGATAACACCTGCGAATAGCCACTGCAGTCCAGTCTGGGCAACATAGCTTCACCAGTCTTAAAAAAAAAAAAAAAAAAAAAAAAAAGCCAGGCATGGTGGCTCACACCTATAATCCCAGCACTTTAGGAGACCGAGGCAGGCAGATCACGAGGCCAGGAGTTCAAGACCAGCCTGATCAACATGGTGAAACCCCATCTCTACTAAAAATAAAAAATAAAAATAAAAAAATTAGCTGTGCGTGGTGGTGTGCACCTGTAATTCCAGCTACTCAGGAGGCTGAGGCAGGAGGATCGCTTGAACCCAGGAGGCAGAGGTTGCAGTGAGCTGAGATTGTGCCACTGCACTCCAGCCTGAGCGACAGAGTGAGACTCCGTTTCAAAATAAACAACAACAAAAAAATCAAAGCAGCTAAATTAACAGCTATTCTAAACCTGGTTTATGGTAGGGAGGATGGGGTGAGAAAGGAAGGAAGGAAAGAAGGAGGGAATGAATCTCAAGTCTGCATCATTCAAGTGAATTATTTAATTGATACGCTATAACACATTCAAGTAGCAACATGAAATAAACTAAACCTGTTTGAATTACAGTGGATTTAAATTCATACCCAAGTGACCTATATGAAACCACAAATATTATCTCCTTGATATCTTATTTATTGTCTAATAAAATTCTAAACCTCACAGGATCGTAAGCAATGTGTGGAATTAATGAGCAATTGTGTAACGGCAGAACACAGCTCCAGCTGCACTCAGGGTAGAAAAAAATGTTGTTTTTATAATTAACAACTTTTTATATGTTAAAAAATTTAATTAAACGTACTAATAGCTCCTCCCCAAGGAGCCCAGCTTGCTTTTCCGAGCCTTCTTAGAAACCTGCATTCCTAAATTTCAGCTACCAGCAGTATGGGCTTCCTCACAGGGAGTCCCGCATAAAATGGCAACTTCTAAAGAGTGGCCACCACCACATTTAGTTAGGAAACTGTGTGACCAAAGGCTGTTTTCAGAAAGTATATCAGTCAGACCGTGGCTGTTCCGAAGCTATCACTGGAGACTGCTGAGGCTGAGCAGTGTCAGCTGCCCTGAGGGCACTCCCCATGGATATGGGTCATGTCTTGGCACAGACTCACCCACAGCCATGTCTATGTCCTCACCTTTGAGGCTTCAGGTGTGCCTCCTGAGAACACACTACCTGCAGATATCCTGTTATTAGCAACTGACTACCATGAAATATTTCTAGACGAATGAAGCACTCGTGCCACTCAAACATTCTGCAGAATACGGGCACTAAGGAGAGTTCCTTGCAAGGACAGAGTCTTCTCAGTGGCCACAGTTACTCAGTTGAGTCGGGTCAAGCATGTGGCATGAAACTGTCCTCAACTTCCCTCTGGATCCATGGGACAGAGAGAGGGAGGGAGGGATCTCTGCAGTAAAGAGTTGATCTTCAGGTCCCGGCCTCCCCCTGACTCCTTGGCCTCTCCCACAGAAAGTATGTGGGTAACTAAATGTCCTCTAGATGGCTCTGGCCCACGGTAAAACTCTACCACAGGATAACCGTATGTAGGAGCACGAGCCCCACACAGCTGCAACAGAGCCAGAGGCCAAGGTGAGGCCGTTCAGCAGGCACGGCACAGCTGAGGTCTCTGTTGGCAGAGACCTCCCTCGCAGCTACACCTGCCCGGGCAGGTGTAGCTCCCAATTCGGGCCCAGCCACCACAGCCAGTTCTTGCTCACCAGTTTGGCTGCTGCCCACTGGTTTTTGCTCAGGGAAATCTGATTTCCCACCAATTCCACTGTCCAGCCCAGGCATGTCCCCTACCCCTAGGCTACTCCTGGTCTGCATGATGTGCATACAACTGCCTTCCTGGTGTTGCCGCTCCCGCAGGGTCTCCTTCTTTCTTTTCTCTTCAGCCCCACTCTCAGCAGTGGCCCTTCTTTCTCCATTAAAGCATTCTGAATACTCTCTCTCGGTTCTAGAATGGAGGCCATTCCAGAAGACTCTTGCTCCAGTTCTTGAACCTGTGGTCTACCATCTTGGACCACTGGTCTTTTTATTCTTTCTCCCAGCTTCTGTCAATTCCTTTCCTTCTGGGCTCTGTATCCTGGCCCTGCACTCATCCCCTCCAACTCCATCCTCCTCCCTGTTCCTAATAAGTACCCGTCTTCATCCACAGCCCTTTACTTCTCCACCTCTATGGTGAATGGCCATCCTGGTTTGCTGGGACCTAAGGGGTTTCTGGGAACATAGGGCATTCCATGCTAAACCCAGGACAGTCCCAGGCGACTGAGAGGATTGGTCCCTCTGCCTCCCAGGGCCATTTAAAATGACTTTCTGCCTCACAATCCAAAATATCATTTTTGTTTACACATCCCCTTTCTCACCATGCATTTGGGACACTGAAATCAACTTCTAATGATACCAATAAACATTTTAAAATATCTAACACTTCACATTGGCCTTTTAATACCAGTTCAAGTAGCAAAGAACACACATTCATCCTTACTCTGAGTGAGTTCTTTTTAATGTGAGCATCTTTCTCACATTTCTCAGTCATGTTTACCCTGCCTCCTTTTCAGTGAGGTTTCTCCCCTTTCACGCTCACTGCTTCCATTGTTCTCTGCCTTTCTCTCCCCATCGCTCCCTCTTCTCCCACCTCTGTCCTCCCTTTGGGTCCCTTCCCTCCCTTTTTCCCTTAGTGGCCTCACAGCAGTACAGAGGGACAGTAGTGGTTGTCACGGTAACCTCAGGAGGCTTCAAAGATGAAGCCAACCCTACAAAAGGCCTATTGGGACCCTGACAGGTAACCCCATCCAGGCCCCTCAGCCACCTTCCATGGCCCTGCTGCTTCCTCACACACTGTCCCCTTCCTGTTGACCCAGAATCTCAGGTACTTAGCTTGTAGTTGTCGCCTCTCTAAACTGTCTTCATCTGGTTTTTTCTTTACCAGATTCCTCTCCACTATGGCACTGCAAAATGTGAAGTACCTTCCTGGCACATTCCTTGGCTGCTACCACTGAACATACAGCCAGGGAGCCCTTTTTCTTTTGGAGTCTTACTATGAATACTTTAGAAAACAGAAACAGAGTATCAACATAAGAAATGAAAAGAGATTACAGGTATCAGAAATCTTGCAAAATTTGCTAGAGGGAATTAAAACAATCCTTAGAGGGAATTTTGTTATTATTATTATTATTATTATTATCACTATTTTTAATAGAGCTTTGCTCTGTCACCCAGGCTGGAGTGCAGCAGTATGATCACAGCTCACTGGAACCCCAAATCCCCAGGCTCAAGGAATCCTCCCACCTCAGCATCCCAAGTGGCTAGGATCACAGGCACGAGCCACCACATCCAGCTAACTTTTAAAATTTTTTTTGTAGTGACAGCATCTCACTATGTTGCCCAATCTGGACTTGAACTCCTGGCCACAAGTGATCCTCCCACCTCAGCCTTTCAAAGTGCTGGGATTATAGACATGAGCCACCAAGCATGGCTGAAAAGTAATTACTGAGCGCTTATATTTAGAAAGTAGACCCCGGATGGGTGTGGCGGCTCACATCCATAATCCCAGCACCTTCGGAGGCCAACGTGGGTGGACTGCTTGAATCCAGGAGTTTGAGACAAGCCTGGGCAACATGGCGAAACCCCGTCTCTCCAAAAAATACAAAAATTAGCCAGACATGGTGGCTAATGCCTGTAGTCTCAGCTACTTGGGAGGCTGAGGCAGGAGGACTGTTTGAGCTTAGAATGTGGAGGTTGCAGTGAGCCAAGATTGCATCAGTGCACTCCAGCCTGGGTGACAGAGCGAGACCTTGTCTCAAAAAAAAAAAAAAAGTAGAAAGGTCTAAAATTAATTATCTAAATTTCCACCTTAAAAAGGTAAAGGGTAAATTAAACCCAAAGTAAGCTGAAGGTAGGAAATAATAAAGATGAGACAGAAATCAATGAAATAGAAAACAAAAAAAAAGAGAAAAATCGATAAAACGAAAAGATGGTTCTTTAAAAAGAGCAATACAACTCAAGCCAGGTGATGAAATAAAAAACAGAGAAGAAAGAATTACAAATATCAAGGATGAAGAAGGACACATCACTATGGATGACACAAACAGTAAGGAGATGACAGATTAGAGGCAGGGGTAAGGATTAACTGCAAATGGGCTCAAGAGAATTTGCGGGATGATAGAAATTTGGAGGGGGGCCTAACATTGGACTGTAGTGATGGGCCTATAAACTTACTAGAAATTATTGAATCACACACTTACAAAGGGTGAATTGTGTGGTATATACCTTTGTAGAGCTGTAAGAAAAAGGATAAGGAGTCAGCATGAACAACTCCAGGCACGTGAATGTGACAACTTAGATGAAATGGACATAGTCCTTCAAAGATACAAACTACCAAAGCTTACTCAAGAAGAACTAGATAATCTGAATGGCAATATGTCTATTAAAGAAACTAAATTTGTAGTTTAACACTTTTTCCACAAAGAAAACTGCAGGTGCAAACATTTACAGGCAAAATCTTACCAAATTTACACAAATTGTTCCATGAAATAGAAGCGGGAACTCTCCAACACATCCTATGTGACCATCACCATCCTAGTACCAAACCCAGACCAAGGCAATATCAGAAAACTATAGGCGATTATTCCTTATGAACATAGATACAAATAATTTTAACAAAATTTTAGCACATGCAATCCAAACAATACATCACAATCAGTGGGGTTTATTCCAGGAATGCAATGGGCAGCTTAACTTTTAAAAAGTCAATCACTGTAATTTACCGTATTAACACACTGAAGAAGAAAAGCCTTATGATCAACACAACAGATGCAAAAAAAATTTATAAATTCAAATCCACTCTTGATCAAAACTCTATGCAGGCTGACTTCAGCAAAAACTACAGAAAAAGAACCTTTGAAAATCCCATCCTCCATAAAATCAACAAGAATATTGGCAAAAATTGTCAGAATAAACTTTTTCAGAATTCTAGAAATTAAAGACTTGCAGCAATATAGGGATCATTTATTCAAGAAAAATGGATGAATCTCAGTAAGAACAGCAATTGTCATGGGGGTTTAGTTTACCCTATCCCTCTTCCCCAGCTCTGTGGTAGACTTGAAAATCAATAGCCCCCATCACAGTGAAAACCAGCAGCATGGCAGCCACTAGAGGGGGAAAGCCCCATTTCTGGAAAATGTCACTATTTGACCTGTCTTGTGGTTCCTTGGAAGACCCTACTTGTAAAACTGTCTTTAATTGACCTGACTCAGAGCTTGCACAGTAGGAACAGTATTTTCCCTGAGGGCATTTGTCCAAACAATCAGAAGTACTTATTTACCATCACAGCTACTTGAGATGGAAGATAACAGGGCAAACAACAGGCTAACCAAAACACTTAAAAGGCAAAAATGGAGAACAAGATATCATCCATAGAGAGCTCTGAAAAGTTGTGACATGTTCCTGAGACTCTAGGAGGCCACGCACATGTGCAGGGCTGTATACCGGCTAAGGAAAGACCTTAAGTGCTCACGTCTGGCTAACCTTCAGTCTCTGTGGAAGCAGGACAAACTGTGGCTGAATGTTGAAGACATGTCCTGACACACACAGAGTCCCTCAGCAAAGACTAGGAGACTTATGGGTTCCAGGAATTTAAGGAAATCTTTGTCTAATTGTTAGACTACTAAGCTAACCAAGCAGAGACCTCGGTGGTTGCATATGACAAAGAATACAATGCAGAATTAGTTTATTAAAGTCACTAAGCAAACAACAACAACAATAAACCCTGGGAAAAGGGAGAAATCTGATTTCCAGAGTTGCCCCATTATATTACTTAAAATGTCCAGTTTTCAACAAAAATATACAAGACATGCAAAGAAAAGAAAGTATGACCTATACACACAGGAAAAAAGTAGTCAGTACAAACTGTCCCTGAGGAAGTCCAGATGTTGGACTTAATAATTAAATCATCTATTTAAAGTATGTTCAAAAAAAGAAAGGAAACTATGCATAAAGAACTGAAGGAGTCCAGGTGCAGTCGTTCATGCCTAGAATTCCACTGCTTTGGAGGCCAAGGCAAGAAAATCATTTGAACCCAGGAGTTCAAGACCACCCTGGGCAACACTGCAAGACTCTGTCTCTTCAAAAAATTTAAAAATTAGCTGGGCATAGTGGTGTGTGCCTGTAGTCCCAGCTACTGGGGAGGCTGAGGCAGGAGGATCACTTGAGCCCAGGAGCTGCAGGCTGCAGTGAGCCACGATCTCACCACTGCACTCCAGCCTGGAGACTCTGTCTCTAAGAGAAAGAAAGAAAAAAAGGACTAAAGGAAAGTATGAGAAGGATGTTTCAGTACACAGAGAATATCAATGAAGAGATAGAAAGTATAGAAAAGGGCCGGGCATGGTGGCTCATGCCTTTAATCCCAATACTATGAGCGACAGAGGCAGGCAGATTGCTTGAGCCGAGTTCGAGACCAGCCTGAGCAACATGGCGAAACCCGATTTCTACAAAAAAATAGAAACAATTAGCCAGGTGCAGTGGCGCACACCTGTAGTCCCAGCTATTTGGGAGGCTGAGGTGGGAGGACAGCTTGAGCCCAGGAGGCAGAGGTTGTAGTGAGACTCAGTCTCCAAAAAGAAAGAAGTTCTGGATTAAAATGAAAATGATTTGAGGTGGAAGACGGAGGAATCAGCAAACCTAAAAACAGGTCGGCTAGGCACGGTGGCTCACACCTGTAATCCCAGCACTTTGGGAGGCCAAGGCAGGCGGATCACGAGGTCAGAAGATCGAGACCACCATCCTGGCCAACATGGTGAAACCCCGTCTCTACTAAAAATACAAAAATTAGCTGGACGTGGTGGCACGTGCCTGTAATCCCAACTACTTGGGAAGCTGGAGCAGGAGAATCGCTTGAACCCAGGAGTCAGAGGTTGCAGTGGGCAGAAATTGCGCCACTGAACTCCAGCCTGGTGACAGAGCGAGACTCTGTCTCAAAAAAAAAAAAAACAAAAAAAAAACAAAGACAGGTTAATTGACATTGTCCAGCCTGAGGAACAGAAAGAAAATGGAACAGTCTCAAAGACCTGTGGGGTTCCATCAACTACACCAACATATACGCAATGGGAGCCTCCGAAAGAGAAGAGAGGGATAAGAGAGTAGACTTTTTTGAGAGAACAATAGCCAAAAACTTCCCAAATTTGATGTATACACATCCAAGAAACTCAATAAACTTCCAAGAGGATAAACTCAAACAGATCTACACATATCATAATAAAACCACCGAAAGACCAAGACAAAGAGAAAATCTTTCAAGCAAAAAAAAAAAAAAAAAAAGACTCATCACTTACATAGAACCCTAATAACATTAACGTCTGAATTCTCATTAGAATAATGGAGGCAAGAAGACAGTGCGATAATACGCTTTAAAATGCTCAAAGGAAAAAAAAATGCCAATCCAGAATCCTATATTCAGCGGGTAGACATGTCGAGAACAGAGCCAGTGTGCTAAGGCGGGTGAGGAGCACTGAGTTAACCCCCAGCGTACTGGCGTGGGGACTGTGTGTGCTCACTGCACCCGCTACTGAACAGGCCACAGACGCTGGCCCCCTCAAAAGGCGCCAGAAAAGGACCCTTCTGGACCAGCCTGGATCCACTGCCTGAGCTGCTCCTCTAGGGCGAGGGGTGACTCCCCTGTGCCAGAGGCAGCGGAGGAAATGGGAAAGCGGGATGCATAAGACTAGGTGGGTCCTCCCATAGGACATGGGTGACTGAAGAGTCACAGTGCAAGAAGACGTAAGAAGTTCAGACCCAGGCCGGGCACGGTGGCTCACGCCTTTAATCCCAACACTTTGGGAGGCCGAGGCAGGTGGATCACCTGAGGTCAGGAGCTCCAGACCAGCCTGGCCAACATGGTGAAACCTCGTCTCTATTAAAAATACAAAAATTAGCCGGGCATGGTGGCGGACGCCCTGTAATCCCAACTACTCCGGAGGCTGCGGCAGGAGAATCACTTGAATCCGGGAGGCGGAGGTTGCAGTCAGCTGCGATGGCGCCATTGCACTCCAGCCTGGGCGACAAAAGCGAAACTCCATCTCGAAAAAAAAAAAAAAAAAAAAAAAAAGAAGTTCCAGACCACCAGGCCGGCCGTGGTGGCTCACGCCTGTAATCCCAGCACTTTGGGAGGCTGAGCCGGGTGGATCCCTTTGAGGTCAGGAGTTCGAGAACAGCCTGGCCAACATGGCGAAACTCTGTCTCTACTAAAAATACAAAAATTAGCCGGGGGTGGTGGTGCACACCTGTAATGCCAGCCACTCGGGAGGCTGAGGCATGAGAATCGCTTGAACCCAGGAGGTGGAGGTTGCAGTAAGCCGAGATTACACCACTGTACTACAGCCTAGGTGACAGACCGAGACTCTGTCTCAAAAAATAAAAATAAATAAATAAATAAAGAAGTTCCAGACCAGGAGCCATACACTTAGTGTTTGAACCAAACTCTCTCATTACTGGTCATAGGACTTTGAGAATCCTTAACCTTTCTGACCCTGTTTTTTCATCTTTATAAACATGACACCCAACTTCTTCACATGGTGGTCAAGGGAACCAAATGAGACCATGTATGTGCACGTACCTAGGCGATGGGCAAGTGCTAGACCAGCGGTTCTCAAAGTGTGGTCCAAAGACACCTGAGGGGGTCCCTGAGACCCGCTGAGAGGGTCTGCTTGGTCCTCCCTTTCCCAACTAATATCTGCATCTGCATGAGCCCAGAATTTCTTTCAAATATTTCCTTCAAAACAGCTGATATGAGACTCCAGCTGTCCTTTATTAAACCAAAGAAATTTTCAAAAATATAAAAACCATGAGCCAATCTTCTCACTTTTCTTTTGAGAAGTTATTCATTAAAGTGTTATTTGTATTAAAAGTTAATGGGTTTGTTATTAAGTGAATATTTTTTAAATTTCTGGTTTAATTCCTCATGCCACAAAAATCAACAGATATAAGCAAAACTTTGGGGGGGTCCTCAAATTATTTTTAGACGTGTAAACGGGTCCTGAGACCAAACCGTTTGGGAACCGCTGTGTTAAATGAACCGCAGGTGTTCTTCACCAGGCAAGCCGCCTCTCAGAGATAAAGATTGGCGCGTTCACGTTTGCCATTTGGGGGAGGCAGGCACTTTTGTTTCCTGGGGCTGAGTCCAGGTAACTCGACCTAAGGTGTGTACCCATTTTCCGGGTGCAACAAGGGCCCTCCCAAAGGGAGGCGCGGGCGGCAGCGACCTTGGACGAGGTCGAGCCAGCGCGTGGGAGGCGCATGGTGCTTCCGTCCGGCTGGGTTCCCGTGAGGGCTTGGGGAGGCCGCGCCCGGCCCGCGGGGCTGCAACAGGAGCCCACCCGCGGCGAGCCGGGCCGGGAAGGCGGGGAACGGGGACCTGCACTCACAGCCTCAGCAGCGCCGCCGCCGCAGCTCCGCGCGCCGCCCTCCGCAGCAGACGTAGCGCCATCTTCCCGGCGCGCGCGCCCCGCCCTTTGCCTTTAGCCACGCCCACCCACATCCACGCCCCCACGGCGACACCGCCCCCCCCGTCCCAGGCCCCGCCTCGCTCTGTCTTCGCCCCGCCCCGTCCCGCCAGCCACGCCACGCCACGCCAGCCACACCTCGCCAGCCACGCCCTCCTTCCTCCCAGCACCCGCTCCGCCCCGCGGCGAGTCCCGAGGTCAACTGCCCTCCCGGCCAGGGCTTAGGACCTTCGTCCCCGCTGTCATGGGGGACAGAGCAGAGGATCTGAATGGTTGGGGCCTCTTTGAGGGGCCTCTCTGGTGACCGAATCCAACTCTCTGAGCTTCTGAGTTTTTGAGGCAACTGTTGACAGACTGCGTTTTCCCAGCCAGAAGAGCCAACATTTCTAGGGATTTCTTCGCAGCTTTTGTTGTTAAAATACCGCCTAATACTTTGTGAGCCCCACCATGTGCATATCTTGGTTAGCAATTAATCTAGAGTGGTCAAAGTGAATGCAGGAAGGCTGCATCCTGGAACACACATGCCTGCAATAGGTCAGAGCAGCTGTTGGCACTCTCTGGGCAGGGAAACTGACAGCAGCTCTTTACTCTGCCCCCTGCAGGCCGTTCTGCAGCGGTGAGAACGCCGAGGCGTTAAAACAGGCTGGGCCCCGCCCCTGCCTCTTTTTTCACCTTCCCTGATCCAGCCGGCCTCCACCTGCCGACCTTCACCTACCCGGGCCCATGTTACCCCTTAACCATGTCTTTTCCTTGGCGCTCGGCATGTTTCTTTTTCAGCTGTGACTCCGTTCCATTCATGCTCTAGACTTACACCTGAAACCGTTTCTCAGAACCTTCCAGTGGAAGCTGACTTGTGCTCTTGGATGCAAAAAGTGGCCGTTTAAACAAACAAAAGCCTTTTCAGCCAGAGTGGGTTCCAAGATTTGGAAAAGTCCAGGTGACTGGGAACATGGATGCTAAACTTCTGCTGAGCCTAAGAATCATTGTTATATTCGATACCAACAGGAGAGACTGCTCAACCCCTTGGTGCCCTCCCCCAGCTCCCACGCCTGCTCCACCTCAGGCCTCGCCTGTCTACTCCAATTTGGTCACTTTCTTGTCACCACCTTAGTCCCAGCCAGTGCCCGGTCCAGCCATACTGAAGCCTGAGGCAAAGGCAATTTCAGTAACACCAATCCTGTCTTTAATTAAAATTTTGATATTTTGTTCATAATGAGATTTTTCCATTATCTTGGTTTTTAGTTTAGAATATTACTTTTTTTTTTTTTTTTTTTTTGAGACAGTCTTGCTCTGTCGCCCAGGCTGTAGTGCAGTGGCACAATCTCAGCTCACACACTGTAACCTCCACCTCCTAGGCTCGAGTGATTCTCATCCCTCAGCCTCCTGAGTAGCTGGGACTACAGGCAAGTGCCACCACTTCCAACTAATTGTTTTGTATTTTTAGTAGAGATAGGGTTTCACCATGTTGGCTAGGCTGGTCTCGAACTCGTGGCCTCAAGTGATCCATCCGCCTCAGCCTCCCAAAGTGCTGGGCTTACAGGCATGAGCCACCACGCCAGGCCAATATTACTTATCTTTTTTTTTTTTTTTTTTTCTGAGATGGAGTCTCGCTCTGTCGCCCAGGCTGGAGTGCAGTAATTACTGAGACTTCTCCTTAAATTTTGCATCCCAGGCTGGGGCTGCACTCACCTCACTCAAGTCTGATTCTGGACATCATCATCCTTTACCTGGATTATTTCAAAGCCTCCTTGCCCCCATTCTTCCCTCCTACAATCACCCGTTTGCCATAAAACCTGGCTGACCTTTTAAAAGCATGACGCAGCTCCTAGTTCCAGAGTTGACTTGCTGTGTGACTTTGGTCAAGTTTCTTAAGCTCTCTGTTTCCTCATCTATAAAATGGGGGTATAAATACCTCATCACCTCATAGGCTTGTTATAATGATAGACTGAGTTTACACATACATAGAGAGAGACTGCACACTTAAAATCTAAGCAAGTTCTCAGTAGTGTTAAATATTCCTCATTATTATTGTCATTGCATCACTTCCCTTCTTAAAACCCTTTAGTGGCTTTAGAATAAAATCCGAGTTCTTCCCCATGACCCTTAAAGCCTCACACAGTCTGGCTCCTGCCAGCCTCTCCAATTTATCTCCAGCCCCGCTCGTCTTCTGTCTGTGTTTTCTAAGTCCACGAGGCTCTCTCCCACCGTGGGGCCTTCACACATGCCGTTCCTCATCCCCAGAATGCTCATGGCTACACCTGCTCATCCTCCAGGACCTTCAGCCTACATGCCACCTCCTCACAGGGGCCTGTGCTAATAACCTAAAGATCCCCCACGGCCCCCCCACATCTATTTCACTGTCACAGTGCCTGGTCATCTCCACCACAATGTCGATATATGAGTTTGTGAATTTATTAGGTTGATGCCAAAGTAATTGCGGTTTTTGCCATTCAAAGTAATGGCAAGAACAATTTCATCTTATATGTATTGAATACCTGCCAGGTAGGATTCACTGAGCCAGGTGCTGGTAGCACAGCAGTGACAAGACATACAAGGTCCCTGCTCTCAAAAAACTTACAGAATTGAAAATAATGGCAAAACCCACAATTACTTTTGCACCGACCTAATACTTCTTTATTGTGCCTTTCCCCAGCAGTTCTCAGAGGGTGGGGTGCGATGGGATGACTAACATCTATCAGGTGGGCTTTGGGATGCAGTATTGTTGTTTAGGGGGCAGGGCTAGTGATGTGCTGGGTAGCCACCTTGGGAGAAATGCTGTTGGTGTCTTGACTTAGAAACACCTTCTGTAGGATGAGAGCATAACTTCTTTGAGAGCAGGGACCTTATATGTCTTGTCGCTGCTGTGCCCCCAGCACCTGGCTCAGTGATTTATACCCAGCAGGTATTCAATACATATAAAATGGTGGCTCACGCCTATAATCCCAGCACATTTGGAGGCCGAGGCGGGCGGATCACCTGAGGTCAGGAGTTCGAGACCAGCCTGGCCAACATGGTAAAGCCCTGTCTGTATTAAAAATACAAAAATTAGCCGGGTATGGTGGTGTGCGCCTGTAGTCCCAGCTACTCGGGAGGCTGAGGCAGGAGAATTGCTTGAACCTGGGAGGTGGAGGTTGCAGTGAGCTGAGATCATGCCACTGCACTCCAGCCTGGGTGACAGAGCGAGACTCCATCTCAAAAAACAAAACAAAACAAAACAAAATGTATATATGATGAAAATGTTCTACCAGCCTCATTACAGTTGAAAACTGCTGTACAACTAGTTATCCTTATTTAAAATGCCTTGGATCTAAAGTAGGTCCTACTACGTCTTATTTGCTAATTGGTTCAATTTCAGATTCTCCTGGAAGAAACTGTAGCTGTGCCCATTCTCACCAGCAATGGTAGGGAGTTGTTGAGTTTCTTCACAAGATTACTGACTCATGCGTTTTGCTAATCAGTAGGTAGGTTAACAACTAACTGTTTCCTAATGCTAGTACATGTTAAAATAAAGTTTTATTAACTTTATCTACATAGTATGTGGGTGTCTGGAGGACACATGTATTAGTCCATTTTCACATTGCTATAAAGAACTGACCGAAACTGGGTAATTTATAAAGGAAAGAGCTTTAATTGACTCACAGTTCAGCATAGCTGGGGAAGCCACAGGAAACTTATAATCATGACGGAAGGTGAAGGGGAAGCAAGGCACCTTCTTCTCAAGACGGCAGGAAGGAGAATGAACACAGAAGGAACTACCAAACTCACGAGTGAGTTCTCCAATCTCCGATCTCGAGAACAGCATGGGGGAAACTGCCCCCGTGACTCAGTGACCTCCACCTGGTCTCTCCCTTGACACGTGGGGATTTGGAGGATTACAATTCAAGATGAGATTTTGGATGGGGACACAGCCAAACCATATCAACATATTTCCAAATATGATAGAGAAAGGGATTCAGAGTTCCTCCTTTAGGACAGTCAAATCTGTCTTTACTCACAGCTTCCAAAACTGAAAAGTATCAATTTTCCAAGTGCATTAAGAGAGCATATGAAATTTAGTAGGGTGAATAATTCCGAGATTCACTATCCTGTTGAGTTGAGCAGTCTGGAAGAATAGGCACTTGGCAGAGACGTGGGAAAGAAGGATGGGGCGGGAGCATACTAGGGATAGGGAGCAGCCCCTTATGCTCTAGAGGTTTGATGTTTCTAGCCTACCCATTCTAGGTTTATGGGCGAGGCCCCTGAAATAAAATACAAACTAACAAAAGAAAAACATACAAATGTATTTAATGTAAATTTTACATGACATGGAAGCCTTCATATGAAAAGGAAGACCCAAAGAAAAAGTGAAACGTATATTTTTTCATGCTTAGGTTTAATGAAGAGTGGACAGTTGAGGAGAAATATGATTGGAGGGCAAAAGAATCTGATCTAATGGTGATAACCTGGAAGGAACTTAGCAAGGCCTGTTTGCTCAGGCTCTTCTCTGTGTCTTCACAGACAAGGGTGTTCCTTTCCTTCACCTAAAGGTGGGGAAGACACTTATCCAATGAGAATCTTATAACCGCCAGGCGCTGTGGCTCACGCCTGTAATCCCAGCACTTTGGGAGGCCGAGGCAAGTGGATCACCTGAGATCAGGAGTTCAAGACCAGCCTGGCCAACATGGCGAAACCCCCTCTCTACTAAAAATACAAAAAAATTAGCTGGGCATGGTGGTGCACCCCTGTAATTCCAGCTACTCAGGAGGCTGAGCCAGGAGAATCGCTTGAACCCAGGAGGCAGAGGTTGCAGTGAGCTGAGATCGTGCCACTGCACTCCAGCTTGGGTAACGGAGCAAGACTCCATCTTTAAAAAAAAAAAAGTCTTATAATCTGCTTCAAGGAAGAAGGGGAGGAGAAAAGTCAGACAGACCTTCCTGCTTCTGCTGTTTTTCAAATGCCAAGGTGCCATATTTTGAGGAAGTGTGTCTTGAACCCTGTCAACCACAATAAAAGAAAATTTTAAAAAAAGTTTTGTAGAGATGGAGTTTCACTCTGTCACTGAGGCTGGAGTACAGTGGCATGATCATAGCTCACTGCAGCCTTGAACTCCTGGGTTCTAGCGATCCTCCTGCCTTGAGCCTCCTGAAGAGTTGGAATTACAGGCATGAGCCACTGAGCCTGGCCAAACAACTTTTCAAAGAAGTCATCTGTGTAGTGAAAGAGGTAGACGGATAAATGGGGAAAGGATGGGTACTGTAGTCCATGGGTGTATGGGGGAACGGGTACAGAACTGCTGCAATTCCTTCTGCGTGAGGGGGCAGGGAACTGGGGGGCTTTGCAGAGCAGGGAATGGAGACCTGAAATGTGGTGGAGACTGAATCAGTGAAAGTTCAGAGGAAGAGTAGAGCAGGCAGAGAGAACACAGCAGGGATCCGAGGGATTGTCTGCGGCCAGACTGTAAATGACCTGAATGCTCAAATCTTAGCCAATGTGGCTTTCAACAAATACCGGTCCCCTGAAGAAATGAGTTACGTTTTCACCACGTGGTTTTGTAGCTGTGATGATCTTGTAATTGTAATTGTGATGGTGAGTGAGTAAATAACTCTCACTTAGAAATATTTGGATTTTGTATTGGCTCATTTTTTGGCAAATAGGCACACCCAAGGAGATATTGGATGAAAATATCTAATCAACCTATGGTTTATCATAACATGTAAATAACTTTCACGTTTCAAGGAGCAGGAACGATTAGGAAAATGAAGCTGAATTCTTCTTTCGTGATCAACACCAAAGGCTCTTTATCAGAAGCCGATTTTTCCTTCCTTTTGGTGTCTGGCCGATACAGGTTATTTTCACCAAAGTTGAGTCTCAAAGGCTGAGCGGGACTGGTGTCACTGATTTAAGACATCAGAATACTGCACTTAGAAAGAGGCATATTAGAAGTTCTGTGGAATGATTTTTAAACAGTGGCACAGATAGAACTCCACTCTGAGATCATCCATCCCTCCTGCTGCTATGATACAAAACCCTCCCAGCCTCACCTCCTGGCAGAGTCGCCTTTGATAACACTGATGACTCTGTCTGGCCTCCTTGGGGAGAGAGGAGGGGACTGTCTCTCAAATTTAGGCCAAATACAGAATAACTAACGACCACCTTGTGGCCTTCCGGGCCGTAGCTTCCTTCTCTCTAAACTAAGGGAGTTCATCTACATGACCTCTAAATCCTTTTCTGATCTCAGCCCCCAAAGCTGTGCTGTAGCTCCCCCTAATGTCAGCAGGCGGATGGTTACCCCCACACGCTTCAGGCCTCTCCGGAGCCCCCTTCCCCGATCCCCATTCCCTGATCCCCCCTTCATTTTTTCATAGCACATCTGCTTCTAATTACTGAAGAATGTACTTAATATATGATGTCTCTGTTGAACATAAGACTTTTGGGGGAAGGGGTTTGGCCTGTTTTGTTCACCAATATATCCCGAGCACCTGAAACTGTGCCTGCTGCCTGGCACCTGGGTGGAGACCTAAAACATATTTGT
This sequence comes from Pan troglodytes, assembly GCF_028858775.2. Taxonomy (NCBI): domain Eukaryota; kingdom Metazoa; phylum Chordata; class Mammalia; order Primates; family Hominidae; genus Pan; species Pan troglodytes. Next base: position 105,208,262 of record NC_072412.2, on the reverse strand, counting down.
TGAATTCAAAGTGTTGAATCTTGAGGCATCTTCTGCCAAATTTATTTTTTTCATAACTTCCCCTGTTGCTTTGCACTTACTTTGTAGGTTGGTCATTATCTTGTTCCCCAGTGCTGATTATTAATTCCTGTTGTTTTGTAGGTTGGTTGTTCTCTTGTCCCGCACTGCTGATTCTTAATTCCCTGGTGTGGTCGACTGAGTGATGGCCCCATAAAAATGTCCACATCCTAATCCCCGGCACCTGTGAATATGTTACTCTGCGTCATGAAGTTAAGGATGTGATGAAGTTAAGGATCTTGAGATGGGGACATTATCCTGGATTATCTGGGTCGGCCTAATGTAATCGTAGGTTCTTCATATTGATAAAGAGATAGGAATTATAGAAAAGGGCTGGGTGCAGTGGCTCACACCTATAATCCCAGCATTTTGGGATGCCGAGGTGGGCAGATTGCTTGAGCCCAGGAGTTCAAGGCCAGCCTGGGCAACATGGCAGAACCCTGTCTCTATTTTAAATTATAAAAATTTTAAAAAAATTCAAAGACTGCTTTTAAGGCCATTTGTAAGTCCAAAGTGACACTCTATGATTTACATGACCACAAATCCCTCTGTTGATGTCTGGTAGAACCAACAGGCTTTTGCTTTGACCAGAGCTTTCTTGAGTACAAGAGTTTCTAAAGACAGTAGCTTCAGTAACTTTTCAAGATGGACTTGGAATCCCTTATCTGTATGCTGTTTTAAAAGGGTTCTCCGTTAAAGACTTAAATGTAAAACCCCAAACTATAAAAACCCTGGAAGACAACCTACGCAATACCATTCTGGACATAGGAACAGGCAAAGATTTCATGGGGAAGACACCAAAAGCATTTGCAACAAAAGCAAAAATTGACAAATGGGATTTAATTAAACTAAAGAGCTTCTGCATAGCAAGGGAAACTATTAACGGAGTGAATGGACAACCTATAGATGGGAGAAAAATTTTGCAAACTATGCATTGACAAAGGCCTAATATCCAGTATCTATAAGAAAATTAAACAAATCTACAAGAAACAAATTAACAACCCCATTAAAAAGTGGGCTTAGGACATGAACAGACGCTTTTCAAAAGAAGACATTCATGCAGCCAACAACCATATGAAAAAAAGCTCAGCATCACTGATTATTAGAGAAATGCAAAACAAAACCACAATGAGATATCATCTCATACTAGTCAGAATGGCTATTACTGGCTGGGCGCGGTGGCTCATGCCTGTAATCCTAGCACTTTGGAAGGCCGAGGTGGGCGGATCACTTGAAGTCAGGAGTTCCAGACCAGCCTGGCCAACATGGTGAAACCCCGTCTCTACTAAAAATACAAAAATTAGCTGGGTGTGGTGGTGAGCACCTGTAATCCCACCTACTAGGGAGGCTGAGGCAGGAGAATCACTTGAACCTGGGAGGTAGAGGTTTCAGTGAGCTGAGATAGTGCCACTGCATTCCAGACTGGGTGACAGAGCAAGACCCTATTCCCACCAAAAAAAAAAAAAAAAAAAAAAAAAGGCTATCATTAAAAAGTCAAAAAACAGCAGATGCTGGTGAGGTTGAGGAGAAAATGGAATGCTTATATGCTGTTGGTGGGAGTGTAAATTAGTTCAGCCATTGTAGATGACAGTGTGGTGATTCCTCAAAGACCTAAAAACAGAAATACCATTCAACCCAGCAATCCCATTACTGGGTATATACCCAAAGGAATATAAATCATTCTATCATAAAGACACATGCATGTGTATGTTCATTGCAGCACTATTCACAATACCAAAGATATGGAATCAGCCTAAATGCCCATCAATGGTAGACTGGATAGCAAAAATGTGGTACATATACACCATGGAATATTATGTAGCCATAGAAGATAATGAGATTGGCTGGGCATGGTGGCTCATGCCTGTAATCCCAGCACTTTGGGAGGCCGAGGCAGGTGGATCACCTGAGGTCAGGAGTTCGAGACCAGCATGGCTAACATGGTGAAACCCCATCTCTACTAAAAATACAAAACATTAGCTGGGTGTGGTGGCGGGTGCCTGTAATCTCAGCTACTTAGGAGGCTGAGGCAGGAGAATCACTTGAACCCAGGAGGCAGAGGTTGCAGTGAGCCGAGATCACGCCATTGCACTGCAGCTTGGGCAACAAGAGCGAAACTCCGTCTAAAAAAAAAAAAAAAAAAAAAACGAATGAGATCATGTCCTTTGCAGGAAGATGGATGGAGCTGAAGGCCATTATCCTTAACAAACTAACACAGAAACAGAAAACCAAACACCACATTTTCTCACTTATCAGTGGGCACTAAATGATGAGAACTCATGGGCACACAGAGGGGAACAGCAGATGCTGGGGCCTACTTGAGGGTGGAGGGTGGCAGGAGGGAGAGGATCAGGAAAAATAACGTGTACTAGGCCTAATACCTGGGTGAAGAAATAACCTGTTCAGAAAACTCCCATGACACAAGTTTACCTGTATAACAAACCTGCACATGTACCCATAAACCTAAAATAAATGTTAAATAATTTTTTTTAAAACTTTATAAAAATAAAAGGGCTCTCTGCTCTGAATTGTTTAAGTAGGGATGCAGAGCATTATCACTGCCTGAAATTATACTATTAATACATATTTATGTTTATTGCTTGCCATTACTGTCATTTCATTTGCTTATGATCTGTTACTTCCATGAGGGTGGGAACTGACTTTACTTTGTTTGCTACTGTATTTCAATGCCTGAATTGATGCCTGAGACTCAGTAGGTACTAAATAAGTATATGTTGAATGAATGACTGAGAAGTTGACTAGTGATAAAAATGCAAGAAATTATTCAGCAACACTTTTGGCTACCTCTCAGAAGAAATAAATGATTGCAATCCATATGCAGTTTTAAATGACGAAAGTAGAAAAGCAAAAGCAAGCCATCTTGGTTTGTTAGTTGTGAGTGTCAAGAGGCAATTGAAAAGGAAACCTGTTGACATGTGAAGGATGAAGTGAAAAAATAAATAAAAGAAAAATAAATTAAAAGGAGACATGTAAGCATGGGGGGTGGGCACAGGAGTTCTATCCAGCTTTAGAAATTGGCCCTTGGCTGTCTCTTTGCATTTCAAGTATTGGGGAAATAAAAGAGGACATGGGGCCATTATAAAAATCTATTAAGAATCTTGGGTTTTGGCCAGGCATAGTGGCTCACGCCTGTAATCCCAGCACTTTGGGAGGCTGAGGTGGGAGGATCACGAGGTCAGGAGATCGAGACCATCCTGGCTAACACAGTGAAACCCCGTCTCTACTAAAAATACAAAAAAATTAGCGAGACGTGGTGGCGGGTGCCTGTAGTCCCAGCTACTCGGGAGGCTGAGGCAGGAGAATAGCGTGAACCTGGTAGGCAGAGCTTGCAGTGAGCCAAGATTGCACCACTGCACTCTAGCCTGGGCGACAGAGTGAGACTCCATCTAAAAAAAAAAACAAAAACAAAAAAAACCAGAATCTTGGTTTTTGCCTTACAAGTCAGTGGGAGAGGCCCCTGTCTTGGCCACTGTGTTAGTCCGTTTTCACACTGCTACAAACATGCTACCTGAGACTGGGTAGTTTATAAACAAAAGAGGTTTAATTGACTGACAGTTCTACATGGCTGGGAAGGCCTCAGGAAACTTACAACCATGGCAGAAGGTGAAGGGGAAGCAGGTACCTTCTTCACAAGGCGGCAGGAGAGAGAGAGAACACAAGGGAAAGTGCCACTTTTAAAACCATAAGATCTCGTGAGAACTCCCTCACTATCACGAGAATAACATGGGGGAAACCACCAGGTTTCCCACCAGGTTCCTCCCTTGACACATGGGGATTACAGTTTGAGATGAGATTTGGATAGGGACAAAGGGCCAAACCACATCAGCCACTACTAGGCAGCCCTTTGAAAAAGAAATAATCATAACATAGGAAAGAATTTATGTACAAGGTCATTCACGGCATCATTTTTTATAGCAAAATATTGAAAAAATAAAAATGTCCATCAATAGGGGATCAACGTTTACAAACACAACATTTACAAACACAACGGTACACAACACAACAGAAAAGTATTCAACTATAAAAAGAATAAAAAGGGTTCACTGCACATAGTAATATAGAAAGATCGCCAAGATACATCATTAGGTAAAAAAGACAAGGCACGGAACAATCATATTATGTTCCATCTTCTGTGTGAAAGAAGGAGGATACAATAAAAATGTATTTCATGGTTTTTTGTTTTGTTTTGTTTTGTTTTTTGAGACGGAGTTACGCTCTTGTTGCCCAGGCTAGAGTGCAATGGCATGATCTTGGCTCACTGCAACCTCCGCCTCCCGGGTTCAAACAATTCTCCTGCCTCAGCCTCCCGAGTAGCTGGGATTACAGGCGGCCACCACCACGCCCAGCTAATTTTTTGTATTTTTAGCAGTGACGGGGTTTCACCAAATTGGCCAGGCTGGTCTTGAACTCCTGACCTCAGGTGATCCACCTGCCTCGGCCTCCCAAAGTGCTGGGATTACAGGCGTGAGCCACCGCTCCCGGCCTGTTTTATTTTTTTATAACGGTAAACATACATAACAAAATTGACCATTGTAAGCATTTCAGATGTATAGTTCTATGACATCGAGTACATTCACATTGTTGGGCCACCGACATCATCATCATCCATCTCAAGAACTTTTTCATCATCTCAGACTGAAACTCTGTCCCCATTAAACATGAACTCCCCATCCCACTCCCCGCAGGCCCTGGCAACCCCCATTCCACTTTCTGTCTCTGTGAATTTGACTGCTCTAGGAACCTAATGTAACTGGGCTATATTTGTTCTTTTGTAACTGGTTTATTTTACTTAGCATAATGTCTTCAAGGCTCACTCATATTTGCCTGTATTTATCTTTTTTTTTTAAAAAAACTCTGAAAGGATACAGTAGTGCTGATGACAGGGATTACCTGTCAGGGAAGTAGGAATAAAGCAAGAGAAGAAAGGGATAGGAAGAAGATTTTTTAAATATCCTTTTTTGTCATTTAAAATTTTTTTAGCCACTTCATATATTACTTATTCAAAATGCCAGATTTTGAACACCATGAACAATAAAGTGAAACAAAGAAAAAGAAAACTTCAGTCTTTGCTCAGCGAAGGTGTGGGTCATTAGCTGGACCTGACCCAGAGCCCCTGGCGCATCTCTGTGGCCACTGAGTTTTTATGTTGGTTCCATATTCCACACTGGATTAAAAACTCCCCAAGTCCAGCCTGTGTTTTGCACAGGGTGGGGGGCCCAGTGACTTGCACAGTTGACAGAGAGCTGGCAGCCTCTGCAGAGGTGATGCTTGGTAAGATGCGTAATGTTGAACCATATAAAGAAGGCTGTTTGGCTAAGACCCTCTGGGTTATGTGGAATTATCTTTAATGCACCAGACAAGAAGATTGTTAACCAGCCTTATTACCAACAATTTCTTATGACCATGGTAGGGCAGGCAGATGATTTGAGGATTATCGGGACGCTGACAAATCCCCTGGGCCCTGACAATCTCATTTAGAAAAGAATCAAATCTGTTTATTGCTGATAATAGATGGCATGCCCCCAGGTTTGCTTGTAAGTAATATGTGCATTGCTTTTTATTTTTTTCTTTTAGCAACAGGAGCCAAACTTGGATTCACCCTGATAAAGCAGACATTTGGGACTTCATGTGATCTAATTGCTCTGAGCTGTTCCTTAATCCCCATTCGCTAAACCTTTGCATCGTTGCCCACAATGGCATAAACTACCTTGATCCAGGATTGCAAAATGGTCCACCCAACAAAGAAGCCTCATAATTGTTGATGTGGCTGAGATTCTCTAATGCACCCTTCCTTGTTTTTATTTGTTGTTCTAAGAATTATTTAAGTAAAAGAACAAAGCAAATCTTAAACTTGTCTCTGTGATAAGGTGAACCTCGGAAGGCGAAGTCCATTTCTTCATTCATCTCTGCATTCACAGCAACAGGTACAGTGGCTCATATATAATAAGTTCTTGAAAATGTGGGATTGCCTCATTCATAAACTATCATAATTGCTTCAGTGAAATGTTCTCAGATATATGAATTTTGGTAGACAACATTTGGAAAACCAAATAGAGATTAATTTTAATTAGATCTTTAATTCTCTTGGATTTATAAGAAATAAAATGCCAGCCAGGCATGGTGGCATGCATCTGTATTCCCAGCTACTTGGGAGGCTGAGGTGGGAGAATCACTTGAGCCCAGGAACTCAAGTCCAGCCTGGGCAACATAGCGAGACCTCATCTCTTAAAAACGAAAGAAAGAAAGCAAGAAAAAAGCTATATGACAAAATCTAAACCTATGCATATTGCTAGTATTTCTTACTTTTTTTTGAGACAGCGTCTCATTGTTGCCCAGACTAGAGTGCAGTGGTGAGATCATAGCTCACTGCAGCTTTGAACTCCTTGGCTCAAGCAATCCTCCCATATTAGCCTCTTGCGTATCTGGGACTACAGACACATGCCACTGCACCTGGCTAAATTTTGTTCGTTTTGTAGAGATCAGGGTCTCACTATGTTGCCCAGGCTTGTCTTCAACTCCTGGCCTCAAATGATCCTCCCACCTTGGCCTCCCAAAATGCTGGGATTTATAATATTGCTGGTATTTAATCTTATCCATAATATCGCAATGAATTTTTCAAAGTATCTGCACAAGAAAAAACTTCTAAGCATATAACTTAACATCTCCTTTAGCAGGATTTGCCTGAAGCTTGAAGGTCTTTTGACTGCTTCCATAGGTAAGTTGCAGATGAAATCTGTTACACAAACTCCAGACTCAGATACCTTTAGATGTCTATAGTGTCCTTCTACTCTGGGGATCCATTAGTGCCAGCCTCAGGAAGAAGGTGTTTACTGGCATCTAAACTCATGCTTTCTCATCTTTCTTCATTCTAATTTTCTGCCTAGTGAAACAATATTGCTAGCCATATGATTTCCAGCATTCAAACAAGGCCCCACATGGGGATTTTGTTACTAGTTTCCTTAGACTTAGAGAAGTTTTACAGTTTCTCAGGAAAAAAGACCAAACCATTAAACATCTATTTCTTCTGTTAAAAAAAATCCCATTTAGTATTATAAGTAATAATATGTTTATTACAGACAAATTGAACTTGCAAAAATAAGTAGGTACGTAGGGAGAAAGCTAACACCTGCTATGGTTTGGACGCACCCTTCAAAACTCATAGTGAAATTTCATTGCCATTGTGATGGTATTAAGAGGTGGGACCGTTAGGAGATGATTAGGTCATGAGGTCTCTGCCTTCATGCACGGATTAATGCTATTATCACAGGAGTGGGTTTGTTATTGCAGGAGAAGACCCCTGATGAAAGGATGAAGTTCAGCTAGGCATGGTGGCTCACGCCTGTAATCCTAGCACTTTGGGAGGCCAAAGTGGGAGGATCATTTGAGCTCAGGAATTCGAGACCAGCCTGGGCAACATAGTGAGACCTTGTCTCTACAAAAATTTTTTAAAAAATTAGCCAGGCAGGATGGTACACGCTTAATAGTCCCAGCTAATCCGGGGGCTGAGGTGGGAGGATCACCTGAGCCTGGGAGGTCAAGGGGCAGTGAACCACTGACTCTGGACTGGGTGACAGAGTAAGACACCATCTCAAAAAAAAAGATGAAGTTCAGCCCCCATTTCCTCTCAGTCTCACACATTCACTTGCCCTTCTGCCATGTTAGAATGCAGCACAAAGTCCCTCACCAGATGCCAGCACCATGTTCTTGGACTTCTCAGCCTCCAGAACTGTGAGGAATGCATTTATTTTCCTTATAAATTAATGTTTGTTTGTGCTATTCTGGTATAGCACTAGAAAATGGACTAAAACAACATCTGGGGCTGGGCGCAGTGGCTCACACCTGTAATCCCAGCATGTTGGGAGGCAGAGGCGGGTGGATCACCTAAGGTCAGGAGTTCAAGACCAGCCTGGCCAACATGTTGAAACCCTGTCTCTACTAAAAATACAAAAATTAGCCGGGTGGGGTGGCAGATGCCTGTAATCCCAGCTACTCAGGAGGCTGAGGCAGGAGAATTGCTTGAACCTGGGAGGCGGAGGCTGCAGTGAGTGATCATATCACTGCACTCCAGCCTAGGCGACAGAGCAAGACTCCATCTCAAACAAACAAACAAACAAAACCAATACCTGAAGGTAACTTCATATTCTGCCGTCCTTATAGTCATGTCTTGTGTTCTTTTTTTTTTTTTGAGACGGAGTCTCGCTCTGTCACCCAGGCTGCAGTGCAGTGGCATGATCTTGGCTCACTGCAAGCTCCGCCTCCTGGGTTCACGCGATTCTCCTGCCTTAGCCTCCTGAGTAGCTGGGACTATGGGTGCCCACCACCACGCCTGGCTAATTTTTTTTTTTTTTTTTTTTTGTAGAGACAGGGTTTCACCGTGTTAGCCAGGATGGTCTCGATCTCCTGACCTCGTGATCTGCCCACCTCAGCCTCCAAAGTGCTGGGATTACAGACTGCGCCCGGCTGTCTTGGGCATTTTTATTCTAGTGCATTTATATATCTCTAGGAAGATAGGTGATGGGTAGATAGATAAACACGCATATATAGTTCTTAGCAAAAGTAACATCACATATACATACTGTTTTGAAACTTGCTTTTCTCCCTTCAATAAATCACTGAAACATATATTTAGGTAATACTGTAAAACCCATACACATGAGAATATTCAGATGTTTGTGGGAAAGAAAAGAAACAAAATATATATGGAAAAATACTAAAAACCAATCTACAGAAAGTGCCTATGTAAGCTGGGAAAATAAGTTCAGAGGTTTATGAAGTTAGTTTCCTTTAATTCAAACTTTTTTGCTCTGGTAAACTTTGAAAAATATTTTCACAGCATATATTCTTTATAAGAATACAGCTGGGAAATTCTTCCACTGTCATGCAGTCTTAAGCTTAAAGTTTGCAAAATATAGTTTTTGCTTCTTCTTTTTCTTCTTCTTCTTTATAAAAAGGCTTTTAATTCAACTTATTGACCCCAGTATTTTTGCTACATCCATTGCTAGGATCAAATCATTATACTTTTCAAAAGCGTTCCTTTAACCTGAGGTCAAACGAATGTGAAATAGGAGGAAGTTATAAAAAGACTGAAATCTAGAACACCCATAACCCTGATGTACTTTATCCAAATTTTTATGACTTTGAAGTGCACTGAATACAGAAAGAATGCAGAGCTTTTATTTTCCAGCCAGAGAAACCACACACAAAAAAAGAATAAAAAAGTATTTCTTTCTCATTTCTGTAGCCAACCTCTCAATCCAAAAAAAGCAAGTGGGGGAGGATCCAAGTCAAGCCAACAAAAATAAACTGTTGCCATTGTTTATAGAGAAAATAATTCCTAGAGATATTTTTCCCCAAAAAGCCAAAAAAAAAAAAAAAATCACAAAGAGAATCCCTGGCTCAGTTTATTTCCTAGAGGAGAAATTGTTTAACGTTTGCTTATTTTGTAAAAACTACCAGTAACAAGTGGGCCCAGAAAATCCCTCCCTCTTCCTCGTGTGGTGGGAAAGCAGAGACCAGGCGAAACTGGGCCTACTGTTGGAACATTGCTCACTGTCTGGAACTGCCCAATCCTGCCCGGCTTCTGTAAGATTCCCAAGATCCATGACAACCTGAAGTCCCCAAGGGAGGGGCTTGAGGTGGATGGATGTGGCGAGGCCAGACAATGGTCAGCCTTGACTTTCCCTGTGGTGGATTGCATTGAACGCTCCAATTCTTGCCTCTTCTCTGCCTCCACATCCTTGTCACGATCTCAGTGTGGGAAGAATATACCTTTTTTGTCCCTTAACTTTGAGCTCTGCCAGTGACTGTGTGCCATCTCCAGCTGCAGCCTTGCCCTCTTGCCCTGCAGCCATCGCTGTGAGAAGAGCACATCCTAGCAGAACCCGTGATGGAGAGGAGGTTGCCCTGCAGTGAAACAGAGCTGCCCCAGCTGCCCAGCCTGCTGTGGAGCCTGCAGCCCAGCCCAGCCCAGGTCAGCGAAACTACAGCAGACTCATGAAGGCATCGGCAGTAGTAAATACCTATTGTGTTAAGCCCCTGAGTTCTGGAATGCTCCACATTGCTGCATTGTTATGGTAATACAAATGAATACATACTTTCAAGTAAATATAATAATATATTATTATTATTATTATTATTATTCTGAGATGGACTCTCACTCTGTCACCCAGGCTGGAGTGCAGTGGCACCATCTCAGCTCACTGCAACCTCCACCTCCCAGGTTCAAGCGATCCTCCAGCCTCTGCCTCCCAAGTTGCTGAGATTACAAGCACATGCCACCGTAACTAGCTAATATGGGTATTTTTAGTAGAGACAGGGTTTCGCCATGTTGGCCAGGCTGGTCTCGAATTCCTGACCTCAAGTGATCCACCCGCTTTGGCCACCCAAAGTGCTGGGATTACAGCAGTGAGCCACTGCACCTGGCCAGTTCTTTTAACACTTGTACTGTAGGGAGTTTAATATGTGGCTATGTATAGGATAGACTGAAGTAGGGAACAGATAGGATCATGATCCAGATGTCAGGTAATGAACCCACAAACAAGTGTGGAGATTGTGGATTTGGGAAAGAACGGGAAGAGGAAAGAGATAGACAAAAGGTTGGCTTCAAGAAAGAAGGAAAAGGCTAAATTTTCACACTTGGGAGAAGAAGGAAATGGTGATAACTTTTGGAGAATTTGAACTTTGGAGATGATTTTAGGAAAAATAATAAGTTTAGTTTGTGCCATCCCGGGTTTGAAGTGACAACAGTTTAATCTAATGGTAGTGTGGTGTAGTGGAAAGGGCTGTGGTTTTCAAATAGACCTGGCTGCTGATTCTGGCTTGGCCTCTTACAGGGTGAGGGGCTTTTCTGAGTAACTTAAACTCTCTAAGCCTCAGTGTCCACCCCTGTATCAGCCCTCAGGGTTGTGAGGACTGTGCAGGTGGGTAGTGAGGTAGGCATCGGTGGGCGTTTGGTCTTCTTAGCATCTTTCCTGTTGAGAATGCCACTCTGCTGGTTGGTGGGTCTGTAATTTACATGACCAACTTCTGTGCCACCATGATGGATCCAGGCATGGGCACATGACCCAACCAGCCAATCAGAGTCCATTTTGGGGAGATGGATATGAATGTTTGGTGAGAAAGGGGTCTTTTCTTCTGCTATCAAGAGTAGTAAGATCACGGTAAGCCTGATAGTATTATCTTCTAGGCTGCTCTGGGGAGAGAGATTGCCTGAGAATGAAGCTCACACAGAGAAAATCAAAGATGAGAAATGGAGAAAGAGAGGAGAGGGAGACCCTTATTGATATTGTTTGAACTCTTTGATCAAATAATGTCATTCATTGAACTTCCCAGCTGCCTGAACTAATATATGTGTATTTTTTTAATTAAGGGCATTTTAATTTGGTTTTTGGCTCTTGAAACCAAGAGTCCTGACTCAGCAGGTATTCAAGTAATAGTACGGGAGGCCGAGGTGGGCAGATCACTTGAGCTCAGGAGTGTGAGACCAGCCTGGGAAATATGGCAAAACCCTGTCTCTATGGAAAAATACAAAAATTAGTTGGGCATGGTGGTGAATGCCTGGCGGCCCATCTGCTTGGGAGGCTGAGGTAGGAGGATCACCTAAGCCTAGGAAGGTTGAGGCTGCAGCGAGCCATGATCATGCCACTGCACTCCAACCTGGGCAGCAGAGTGAGACCCTGAAAAGAAAGAAAGAAAGAAGGAAGGAAGGAAGGAAGGAAGGAAGGAAGGAAGAAAGAAAGAAAGAAAGAAAGAAAGAAAGAAAGAAAAGCTAAACAACATTCAGTGGGGAATGGCCCACTTACAACTTGCCTGACTTCATATTCCCTTCTTCCAGCAAATGACTTACAGCCAAATGTCAGCCAAAAAGGTATGAAGAAGTCTGCATCATTGAAATAGATGTGGATTCATGGGCCTTTTAAAGGAAACATGAAGAGGTTCACACTGTGAGATATGAAGACACACTACAAAGCCATAATAATGATAATAAAATGTGCTGTTGGCAGAGAAACCAGTAAGTAAACCAGTGGAGCAGGGTAAAGAGCTCAAAAGAAAATCTGTTGACTTATGAGAGGCAACAGCACAAACCCATGTGGGAAGGACAGGTTATTCACTAGATGGTGCTGGGAAAACTGGCTCACTCTATGGAGAAAAAGAAACACCATATGCAAAGGTCAGTTTTGGATAATCCAAAATCTAATTGTGAAGGTAAAAATATAAAACCAATAGGAAAAAAGATGCCCAATAATTTTGTCATCTTGAGGTTGAGAAGGACTTCTGACATCAACTCAGAAGGCACAAGCTATGAGGCAAAAAATTGAGGAATTTGAGTCCATCAAAATTACATTGTTCTGCTCAACAAAGGACACCATAGACAGAGTGGGGGAAGATAATCGTAATGTCAGAATCCAGCAAGAACTTCTAGTGAGACAGATTTGTCCAGAACAGCGAACCATGGCCTACCGGCCAAGGCTGGCCCCTCCACCTATTTTTATAAGCAAAACAAAAGTTTGGTTGGACAGAGCCATGCTCATTCATCATATACTGTCTCTGCTCTTGAGCTGAAATAGCAGAGCTGAGTTGGTGTAGCAGAGAACTTCTGGTCTGCAAAGCCTAAAAAAAATCTACTACCTGGACCCCTTACAGATAATTTTATCAACACCTCATCTAGAATATACAAGGAAATCATCTAGAAAACAAAGAAATTGTCTGGACCCCAGTAGAAAAATGGGGCGAAAATATGAAGAAATGCTCAACCTCACTATTAGAGAAATGCAAATTATAGAAAACAATGAGCTACCACTTTACACCCACGACACAGGAAAAATTAGAAAGTCAGATGATAGCAATTGTTGACAAGGATGTAGGAAAATGGATATTATTATGCACTACAGATGGGAGTGCAGACTGTGTAGTCTTCTGGGGAACAGCCTAGCAGATCTCAGTGAAATTCATCTGTGTACGCCCCATGACCCAGCCGTCCCGGGGTGTAACGCTGAGAAACGTATAGCCAGGTCTGCAGGAGAATGTGTACAGGGATGTGCATCCTGGCCGTTTGTGGTAGCTGGGCCCTTAGAGTCAGCCTCGTAAGGTGAAGTGGAGGAGAGGAGAAATAAACTGTCACTGGTGCTTCCTTGGGGAGGGCTAAGCAGCAGTCAGCAATGAACAAGAGGCACACACAGCCACATGGCTAGATATTAAAAACATACTGCGGATGAGAAAAGACAGACACAGAATGAGACCCAGAGCCCAACACTGTGTATATGTAAACGTGTGTATGCTACATACACAAAACAATGCTAGGTCTTTTTCGGAATTATGTACATGTCCAAGCACATACACCGAACACATTACAGGAGATGGGGTAGTAGAGTAGAAGTGGGAGGGGGTTTTGGAAACTAAGAAACAATTAAAATAAGAGAAGGGCCTTCCACATACAGACGATAAGAGTGGAACGAACTTAATTCTGTGAATCCGAGGTCCAAACATTTGGCTGTGAACTAGAGGATCTTCAGAAAAAGCAGCAGCTTCCAGTCTGTAATAAGACTTGGGTGGGCCGGGCGCAGTGGCTCACGCCTGTAATCCCAGCACTTTGGGAGGCCAAGGTGGGCGGATCACCTGAGGTCAGGAGTTCAAGACCAGCCTGACCAACATGGAGAAATCCTGTCTCTACTAAAAATACAAAAAAAAAAGAAAAAAAAATTTAGCCAGGCATGGTGGTCAGGAGTTCGAGACCAGCCTGACCAACTTGGAGAAACCCCGTCTCTGCTAAAAATAAAAATAAAAATTAGCCAGCCATGGTGGTCAGGAGTTTGAGACCAGCCTGACGAACATGGAGAAACCCCGTCTCTACTAAAAATACAAAAAAAAAAATTAGCCAGGCATGGTGGCGCATGTCTGTAATCCCAGCTACTCGGGAGGCTGAGGCGGGAGAATTGCTTGAACCTGGGAGGCGGAGGTTGCGGTGAGCCGAGATCACACCATTGCACTCCAGCCTGGGCAACAAGAGCAAAATTCCGTCTCAAAAAAAAAAAAAAAAAAAAAGACTTGGGTGAACAGACAGGGCTAGAGATGAAGAGTTGAGAATTCTCCGTAGAGTGTTGTCACTGGAACTCTGCCATGCGTGCGCTTTTTCTTTTTTTTTTTTAATCTGCAAATCTTCTAGTTTATAAAAGAACAAATGACAGTTAGTGTGACAGCAGCTGACTGGGAATTAAGAAAACCTGACTTGAAATCAAGTATAATTGTCCCAGGGAATGGAGGAGCTAAGACTAAACCCGCATTCCTGAGGAGGTTGTTGGGCCAGACTAAATTTTTATCCTGGCTTGCCTAACTTCCTTCCCTGACCAAAGCCAGTCTGAATTTGGCATTGACTTTGGAAGTAGCAAATTTAGAAGTTTCAGTAGATCAGGGCAGGAAAGTGACCTAATTTATGTACAAATAAAAATAGGAATAATGAAGCAAAAATATAGGCTGTGTGGGGAGGTTGTCATATATCTGAAAATTAAAACATGTGATTCAAAATGTGGGAGATTTCTCAAAGAACTGAAAACACAACTACCATTCGACGCAGCAATCCCGTTACTGGGTATGTACCCAAAGGAAAACAAATCATTCTACCAAAAAGACATGCACTCATATGTACATTGCAGCACCAGTCACAACAGCAAGGACATGAAACCAACCTAGGTGCCCATCAAGGCAGGTGGATTGCCTGAGCTCGGGAGACCAACCTGGGCAACACGGTGAAACCCCGTCTATACTAAAATACAAAAGAAATTAGCTGGGTGTGGTGACATGTGCCTGTAATGCCAGCTACTTGGGAGGATGAAGCAGGAGAATTGCTTGAACCCGGGAGGCAGAGGTTGCAGTGAGCCGAGATAGCATCACTGCACTCGAGCCTGGGTGACAGAGCAAGACTCCGTCTCAAAAAAATAAATAACTATAACTATATATATATATATATATATATATATATATATATATATATGAAATCATGTCCTTTCCAGCAACATGGAGGCTTTGGGCTACAAATGATCCCATCACCCAGGTAAAGAGCATAGTAACAAACAGGTAGTTTTTCAGCCCTTGGTCTCCTCCCTCTCTCCCCACTCTAGTAGTTCCCGGGGTCTGTTGTTTCTATCTTTGTGTCCATGTGTATCCAATGTTTAGCTCCCACTTATGGGTGAGAGCATGTGGTGTTTGGTTTTCTGTTCCTGCATTAATTGGCTTAAGATAATGGCCTCCATGCATGCACTTTCACAGGTCATGTATCTAGTTGGACTGGCTCTTCCACTGTGGAGTGTCCCATTTGAACCAGTTATTGATGTATGGCCTCCAAGCTCCAGATCCACCCTTCCTGGCCCTGCTGGTGATATCAGAGATGGACTCTGTAAATGTGCCTCCCTTGCCACCTGCCATGATGTTACGTTTTGTCAGTAGCCAGCCATTGAGGGACATCGCAAGTGGCAGAGGCTTTCTTCCTGGTCCCAGTGTTTTTCCTCTTGCTCCTGCAATACTGCAGCTGGTGGGGCCAGTGGGAGACCTAGAGATGTGAACCCTCCTGGAAGGTTCACTGTCACCCCAACAGGAGGCTTCCTGGAAAGTTTCCCCAGCACCCAGCAGGTGGTTTTCTGCTTGCCAGCCATGGTCTGCAGCACCTCAGCAAACTCTTATCCCATCCAGTGGCCACATCTTTCATCAACGATGTGCATCTCAGTCTTGGAGGGGAGGCTTCGTCCAAGCTTGTCTTCCTTGAATATTTTGCCTCAGCCCTAGAGGTAGTGTTTTTTCCCTACATCTGCTATTCCTATAATCTGTCTTGTTTTGTTTTCTAATTGAAGTCCCTTACTGGTCCTGCTTCTACGAGTGGCAGTGACCAGGTGAAAAGGGAGAGGAATCAGCCGGCCCAGGGAGGGTCACCTCTACCACATTCCACTCACACACAGAATGGAACACACAAGCACAGAGTCGACAGTTATTGTGATTAGAAGTTGGTAGCATGGGGTGGCCAGGTGCAGTGGCTCATGCCTGTAATCCCAGTAGATTACAGGAGGCTGAGGTGGGTGGATCACCTGAGGCCGAGATAAGCCTGACCAACATGGAGAAACCCCGTCTCTACTAAAAATACAAAATTAGTGGGGCATGGTGGCGAATGCCTGTAATCTCAGCTACTCGGGAGGCTGAGGCAGGAGAATCACTTGAACCGGGAGGCAGAGGTTGCAGTGAGCCAAGATCACGCCATTACACTCCAGCTCGGGCAACAAGAGCAAAACTTTGTCTCAAAAAAAAAAAAAAAAGGGTGTTGTTAAAAAAAAAATGTAGGCTAGGCTGGGTGCAGTGACTCATGCTTGTAATCCCAGAAATTTGGGAGGCTGAGGCGAGTGGATCATTTGAGGTCAGGAGTTCAAGACCAGCCTGGTCAACATGGTGGAACCCCATCTCTACTAAAAATACAAAAAAATTAGTCGGGCGGTTGTGGTGGATGCCTGTAATCCCAGCTACCAGGGAGGCTGAGGCAGGAGAATCACTTGAACCTGGGAGGCGGAGGTTGTGGTGAGCCGAGATCATGCCGCTGCACTCCAGTCTGGGCGACAGAGTGAGACCCTGTCTCAAAAAACAAACAAAAAAACAAACAAAATACAAAATACAGGCTCCTCCCAAACTAGGGTGTGTGAGGGGAACTTTGTCTGTTTCAATCCAAGAGGAATTAGAAGGTCAAAAGTGGCCTGGGAAAGCCAGAACCATCAGGGATGGAGGGAGGAGGAAGGCCTGGGGGTGAGGGCTGCTTGGTAACTGGGGTGAGGGGATTATCTTCCCCTTGCTGGGATCCCCCAAACCCCTCTGGTCTTGGAGGAAGGGGACAGACAACTCTCTGCAGATAGGTCAGGAGCTGCCAGATGCTCCAGGCAGGGGGCTGGAGGGGGTTCACAAAGGTATGCCCTCCAGGAGATGATGGCGCTGCCTCCAAGCTTCTCTGCCAGGATGCTATGGCCCTTGACCTCCTTGTGATTCATGCTTGATCTCCATCAGCTTTCCCTTGATGACATCCTTGGAGCTGGCATAGGTCACTTAGCTCTTAGAGGGTACAGACTCAGGGCCCCAGAAGATAAACTCCAGATCTTCCTTCTTGCTGTGCTTGGTCTCAGCCTGTGTCATAGAGGGTGGAGGAGCAGTCCTTGTCTGGCAGCATCTTGACTAAGGTGGCATAGGGCCATCAACAGTCTGGCCTGCACCACCTACTAGGATCTCCTTGCCCCTTCCAGGGTGTCATTCTTCTTGGCCTCATTATGTCAGAAGAGCACTACCTTCTTGCACTGTTTCACCTCCTCTGATGTCACCAACTCATGTGCCTTCATGTCATTAGACATCTTGATGTTGCCATCAGAGATAGCCACACTGGCCATGTTTCTGGAAGTGAAAGGAAGATGTCAAAGAGGGCCAGAGAAGATAAGAGCTGTTGCAGCTGCTGCTGGAATCCTCTAGTTTGGGGTGTGTGTGTGTGTGTGTTTAAGACAAGGTCTTGCTCTGTCACCCAGGCTGGAGTGCAGTAGCACAATCACAGCTCACTGCAGCTTTAAGTTCCCAGGCTCAAGCGATGCTCCCACCTTACCCTCCTGAGTAGCTGGGACTACGGGCGTGCACCACCATGAGACTGCCTAAATTTTTAATTTTTTGTAGAGACAGTGTCTCCCTATGTTTCCCAGACTGGTCTCAAACTCCTGGGCTCAAGCGATCTGTCCACCCCAGCCTCCCAAATTGGTGGGATTACAGGCATGAGCCACCATGCCTGATCTATTGCTGTATTTGTTAGGGTTCTCTTTACTCCTTTTACACACACACACCGAAACAGGATTCCAGCAGCAGGTGCAACAGCTCTTATCTTCTCTGGCCCTCTTCAACATCTCCCTTTCACTTCCAGAAACATGGCCTTCAGTGTGGCTATCTCTGATGGCGACATCAAGGTGTCCAATGACATGAAGGCACACTAGTTGGTGATGGTTAATTTTATGTGTCAACTTAACCGAGCCACAGGATGTCCAGATATTTGATCACATATTTTTCCGGTGTGTCTGTGGGGGCATTTCTGGAGGAGATGCACCTTTGAATTGGTGGACTGAGCAAAGCAGACCACACTTCCCAATGTGGATGGGCCTCACCCAATCCATTGGAGCCCCAGATAGAACAAAAAGGTTGACCCTGGCCCAAGTAAGTGGGAATTCTTCCTGCCTTTGGACTCAGACTGAAACATTGGCTCTTCCTGGGTCTCGAGACTGCCAGCCTTTGGACTGGCACTACACCATCACCCTTCCTGGGCCACCAGATTGGGACTTGCCAGTCTCCATACTCTCACGAGCCAATTCCTTATAATAAATCTCTTTCTGTATCTACATATAACACTAGTATTGTAATATGTGTCTATATGTTATATATCTATATATACAGATACCGCTTAATAGATACATAGATGATATATATAATGGATAGATATATCCTATTGGTTCTGTTTCTCTGGATAACCCGAATATGGTAGTTAATTCCCTTTTTACTAATTTAAGAACTCTTTACATTAAATGCTCCCTGTTCGCATTACTGGTGTGCTTTCTGTCTCCTGACTGGGCCCTGGCTGCTACACCATCCTCACAGTAAAACAACAAACAACAATACAAAACAAACCTTTCCTCTCTTTCTTACCCTTCACAGCTGACATTCCCTCTCCTTTGCCTCATCTTCTCAATTCATCACAATCTGACTCTCCCAATTGAAATAGACATTTCATTGATAAATTCCTAATTGCCCAAAGAGGCACCTGACAGGACTTTCCTCTCTTAATCACCTCCTTCTGAAAACATTCTTCTCCCTGATTTCCTCATTGTGTTTCAGACCATTTCTTTTGAGGCCAATATGGTTCATATACAGTAGGAAGAGTAAAAAGCTATTAGAGATTAGACAAAGCTATTGAAGTTGGACAAAGCTATTGAAATCCCAGCTCTGCCCTTTACAAGTGATATGACCTTGATCTCTGTGAGCTTGGTCGGCCTTCTCATTTGCAAATTTGGGATAACAATAATAGGTAGCTTGCAGTGTTGTTTGAAGAACAAATAGGCTGGGTGTGGTAGCTCATGCCTGTGATCCCAGCACTTTGGGAAGCCAAGCCGGAAGGATTGCTTGATACCAGGGGTTTGAGACCAGCCTGGACAACATAGCAAGACCCCATCTCTACAAAAAATAGAAAACCTTAGCTGGGTGTGGTGGTACAGCCTGTAGTTCCAGCTACTCGGGAACTGAGGTGGGAGGATCACTCGAGCCCAGGAGGTCGAGGCTGCAGTGAGCATTCATTGCACCACTGCACTCCAGCTTGGGTGAGAGTGAGACCTTGTCTCAAACATAAATAAATAAATAAATAAATAAATAAATAAATAAATAAATAATTTATGTAAAGCACCAAGACATACAGCCTGGCACATCGTAGGTGCTCAATAAAGGTTAGTTGCTCTATTCTCCTAATGACCTTCATCTACCCCGTGAGTTAAGCTGGTGATACTAGGGGCTCCACTTTTCCACTGTCTCAACTCACTTTCTCTGAGCAATGTTACCACACTTGAGGCATTATGTACCACCACTTATTCGAAGTTGTAACTTCTTTCCAGACCTCTCTTCTCACCCAGATTGGGGGCCGATGTTGCCTGAGCCCCTGTCACACCCAGAAACCCCTGTGAACCACACAACTGTCAGGAGCCTCTTGCCTGTGTCTTCAAGGGTCTTGGCCACAGCTGATTGGACCAGGGGCTGGTGCTGATCTTAGACTGGTCACGGTGCAAAGGCCCCACCCAAACGCGAGAGCTCTGTACGGACACGGGATGTAGAAAGACCCAATTAGAGCCTCTCTGTGTGCTCTTTGAATGTGAGATGGAGAGCAGGAACTTGGTATTGGCAGCCAGAACTGAAAGAAAAAAAGAAAATCCAGGACATAGCTTCCTCGTGGCAACCAAACCTAGGGGTACGCAGCAACATTGAGGAGAAGCAGAAATAGTCACATTAGAAGCTGAGACACGCATGTGCAGGGGTTCCTACAGCCAGTGGCAAATGATGCCTGATGCTGTGCGGGAGCCGCTGGGAGTCACTGCTCGTCATGGAGGGCACCCTGAGGCCCCATGGAGCCAGGGCGTTGGGACAATTTCCTGTCTCTTACTTTTCATTGCTTCGTTTCCCTCTTTCACAGAAATACATATATATTCACTCCCCCGCCCCCAATTGTAGTTAAAAGATGCTCATAGCCGTCATTTCGCTACAATACATGCTGTCATCTGAAAAAGCCTTCTTTGCTCCTTGGAGCTTAACCAACACAACTTCAGAGCTGCAGACACACCTAGACATCCACCATAGTGACTATAAGATATCCTTTTCTAGAGTCTGCTGAATGAATACGTGGATGAATGAATGAATGAATGCATGTATACACACATACAAACAGGGGGATAAAGGAGGAATGAGCCAGACGGGACATAATGAAAAAGCAGGGAAGAATTAAGACAGTGCAGAGCCGCGGGCAGCAGTGATTGAAGCTTTGATGCTCAAGCATCCGTGGGCTCCTCGTTTCTGTAGTGCAGAGTAAACACAGAAGTAAAACAGGGTGTGAGTGGGCATCAGAATCACCCCATGGCTTCTCAAAACCCAGATTGTTGTCCCCACCTACAGAGCGGATTCAGGTCTGGGGAGGGCCTGAGACTTTGAGTTTCTAACCAGTTCTCAGGTGATGCCTGGGGACCCACAGAGTCAGCAGAATTCCGAGAAGTGAACGTCTACAAAAGCCAAAGAGCTCAGAGGTGCGGCAGAGGTTCCCTCAGAGGTTGAGGGAACTTCTGTGTTGTTGGTCCAGATAGTGATTTGCAGAGGACAGCAGATTTTGCAGCTTCCTGCCCCCTGAAAAAATACAAAATAAGGATTCCTGTCTCATTGTTAAATTTTGCAGGCAGGGAGGGCGAGTTGTCTTCATTCAAGCTCTTGTCACACTGTCCCCAGAACCTGGCCCCAACTAGGAGAACGGCCTGCCTTGGTTAAGGGGTCATTCAGCATTCAGTGTTGTCTCCCTCAGAATCCTGCACTTCCAGCTAAAACTCAGCTCAGGTCAAAGGCACTCAGTGCAGTAAAGGCATCTGTGCTCAGAATCCAAATATCAATAGAACAGAAACTAAAAATAATCAAAACCACTGAAAGGAGGTTAAGAGTCCTGTCCTGAAAACAGCTATTATTTGCCCATCCTCTAGGTTACAGTCAAATTAGGACTCAGGAAGCGAAGGCTCTAGAGCTCCCTCAGATGGATATTTTTATTTCAATTCCATCCCCATGTCGGAGTGTATTTCATTACTTACTAGACCTGGGACATTATTGGTTGCCTGCTGTATGAGTTTCCGAGGGCTGCCGTACAAAATACTGGCACCGTGTGGCTTAACAACAGATTGATTCACTCACAGTTCTGGGGTCAAGGTCCTGAGATCAAGGGCCAGGCTCCCTGTGAAATCAGCAGGGAAAGATCCTTCTCTCTTCTTCCAGCCTCTCTTGGTTTGCTGGCAATCCTTGGCCTGCTTCGGCTTGCAGCTGCATGGCTCCGATCTCTGTCTTAGCTGTCATATGGCATTCTCCTATTTTTACAGGGACACCAGTCATCTTGAATTAGGAATCCGTTCCACTCCAGTGTGACCTCATCTTAGCTAATTACAGCTACAAAGACCCTATTTCCAAATGATGTCATGTTCAGAGGTACTGGGAGGTTAGGACTTCAACATATCTTTTTTTGGAGGGGACACAATTAACATCGACCCTAGACCTTTACCGTTTTCTCTAGTCTAATAAATCCCAGATTTTTCCAGAAGCATACTAACTCATAGGCCTACAGATAAAAATACCCAAGCAGAGACCGGGACGACCCTGCCAATGTGGTAATGGATCGTCCCAACAAGTTATTCTTTGTGCATAATAGTTCTTGGGCTCAGCCACAGAATGTGCTCTTTCTATGTATTTACAAGATTACAAGATCTTGCTCTGTCACCCAGGCTGGAGTGCAGTGATGCAATCATAGCTCACTGCAGCCTCTAACTCCTGGGCTCAAGCAATCTTCTTACCCCAGTTTTCAGAGCAGCTGGGACTACAGGTGCGCACCACCATGTCCAGCTAATTATTTTATTTTTTGTAGAGACAGGGTCTTGCTATATTGCCCAGACTGGTGTCAAACTCTCAGCCTCAAGTGATCCTCCCACCTTAGCCTCTCAAAGTGCTGGGATTACAGGCAGGAGTGACTGTGCCCAGCCTCTATTATTTCTTATAACTGCATATAAACCTACAATTATCTGTTAAAAAAAGAAAAAAGAAAAAAAGAAAAAGAAATGACTTGCTGGGGTTGGGTTGGTAGGGAGGAGAGCTGGGTCCTGGTCTCCTTTAGAGTAATGTGCTTTGATTATGTAACAATTGTGGAGTTCTGGGTCCTTCTGCGCCTGGATCTTTCTCTGGGGAATGGGAAGGCGAGAAAGATAAGGCAGGGAGAAAGTGGGGATGTTGCATTTACTCCCCAGACCACCCTACGTTTCTACGTGAACAGGACAACGAGCTGGGCCATCCTTCCCTAGGAGAATAACTGGTCACCTGAGCCCAGCAGCAACACCTCAGAACCTTCCAGAAAGCCCAAGAAATTACAAAGTCATGCCTGCCAGTGGGCCCACAGGTCAGCACCGTGTTGCCAGCAGGATGTCCTCTCCTCAGCCACACAGAGACTTGGATCTGCTGCTTCTGAACGCAGGCTCCCACCCAGGGGAGATGTCTGTAGGTCTTCCTTCAGCCATGTTCCCCCAGGAGGCTTGGCCTGGCTCAGACTCTCCTTGCGCTCCAGCCCCCGAGGAGCTTCTAAAACCTGCCTTTGCCAAGGGGCCCATCAAATTCTGTTTAGAGGCAGGAGGGTTTGTGTGCCAGCAGGACGGTTGCTATATTGCCCAGGCTGGTCTCAAACCGCCCACAGAGAGTTCTGGAATGTCCCCCATGGCATCCCATCCACTGGGAACCTTTGCCCTTAGGGGCTTCTGGGGCATTCACAGACAACAGTACTGTTGGCTTCCTGTTCCACCCAGTGCAGACCAGAAAACAAGTCATAGGAACTGAGGGCCTTGCCTTGAGCTCTGCCCGCTTCAATCAAGAGGCCACTTGGCTTTTTCAGCTGGGCGTGGTGGCTCACGCCTGTAATTTCAGCACTTTGGGAGGCCGAGGCAGGCGGATCACCTGAGGTCAGGAGATCAAGACCAGCCTGGCCAAGATGATGAAACCCCGTCTCTACTAAAAATACAAAAAAAATTAGCCGGGTGTGGTGATGGGTGCCTGTAATCCCAGCTACTCAGGCAGCTGAGGCAGGAGAATTGCTTGAACCCGGGAGGCAGAGGTTGCAGTGAGCGGAGATCAGGCCACTCCACTCCAGCCTGGGCAACAGAGCGAGAGTCTGAAGAAAAAAAAAGAGGCCACTTGGCTTTTTCAGAGAGCAAGAGGCATGATGGCAGGGAGTCAGGCAGATGACTTCATAAAGGAGACCAGTTCACTGCCCTCCGTTGGCCTCCCCACACTTTGTCTTAGGTCACCCTTCAACTGCTGCATCCTCTCCTGTGTTTGATTGGTGTTTTCAAACGCTCAGCAGCAAACTAGTGGAGGTGGGCTTCTCAACCAGCAGCTCCCAGTCTATAAGGTCAACCTCCAAACTGGTTTCCACAGTAAAACCATCCTTTCCTCTGATTGGAAGGGATTTAGGCTCCCCCCTCCCCCAATCAGCAACTTGCACCCTCAAAATGAACTACTCCTGCTGAGCTGCCTGGGAGCAAGATTAGGGGGAGACACTCTCCTCTCTGCCAGTGAGTCACACCCTCTAACAATTTCTGTCCTGCCCATATGGTCCCATTATGATTGGGGAAAATAAAGAAAAATATGTTACTCTTTATAATGTATAGAAAATCTAAATATTATAGCAAATCTGGTAAAATCAACATAAATATTGCCAATGCCAAACCACTGTGTCTGTGTGACTAGAAAATGATGAAGGTCACAGGTAGTCCAGGCTTATTGTAAGTGGCATCTCTACCCAATTCCCTTTCCACCGCTTGTTCCCTGCCCACAGAACTTCACATATATTTATTCACATGTCACTATAGCAACCTAAAGATGAAATATCTGAATGTAAATGTAAGAAGGGATAAAAGCAGATTTCACAGATTCTTCAGCGCTTTGAAAATAGGCTGCATCTCCTTCCGTTTCTATGTGACCATAATAACCTGGACCATGATTGCCCAGGAAAACAGGGCGAGGCAACCCCTGGGCGCTGGGGTGCCAGGTTGGGCTCCTCCCCAGAGCAGCTTCCACCAATGCCGCCCTTGAGCCAGCATGAGGAGGCGCCTTCGCCTCCCGGGGCCATCCTGGGGACACAGGAGGATGTTGTAGGGGCATTGCTGGAACCTGGAGCCTGCATGGGATGCACCTGAGGCGCTGATGCGCTCGGCCCCGCCCTACCTGAGCACAGGTTGGGGAGATTCCTAACCCTATCCCTAACCCCAACCCAACAAAAGGGCGTTGCCTTCAAACCAGCCCAGGCTGGCTGCGCCAGAGCCAGCCAATGAGACATCGCCCTGCTTCCCGGTGAGTGGAGGACACAGCCCCCTCCAGGGAGCTACATTGAGTGTGCTGAGAAGGACCTGTCCTCCCCACCTGTCCACACTCATTTTCTGATTTTTTTGTTTTTAATATAAAAAGAAGCTTCTCGTTCCACTGTTACTCACATGGTTTAAAAAACTGCCCTGATTGATAGAGTTTGAAAAGAAAAAAAAAAATTCACACTGGGGTGGAAATAAACCACAGGGTGACTTCTCCCGAAATGATGTTTTTCAGATGAGACTGGGGGCTGGGGGAGGAAGCCAGGACAGCGTCCCTCTGGGGAGCAGAACCGGAAGGCCCGCGTGCATACAGACGGGCACCTGTACGTCACAGCCAGACACGTGTTTCTTTTTTTTTTTTAGACGGAGTTTCGCTCTTCTTGCCCAGGCTGGAGTGCAACGGCACGATCTCGGCTCACTGCAACCTCTGCCTCCCGGGTTCAAGCAATTCTCCTGCCTCAGTCTCCTGAGTAGCTGGGATTACAGGCATGTACCACCACGCCTGTCTAATTGTGTATTTTTAGTAGAGACAGGGTTTCTCCATGTTGGTCAGGCTGGTCTCAAACTCCCGACCTCAGGTGATCCGCCCGCCTCGGCCTCCCAAACTGCTGGGACAACAGGCGTGAGCCACTACGCCCGGCCTCCCGGGTTGTTTTTACATTGCGTTTCAGAGATCATTAATAAGGGGCCCACATTTCTGGGTAGCAATGGGCGAAATTAGATGATGCTTTGATTAGTTGGGCTCTGACAACGCATTTATTAGAGACGTTGTCATTATGTACTGACTGGGTGGTTGAGATACGGAGCAATGGTTTCCTCTTCACATTTCTGTATACACTCATTTCTTTCCCCCAGCAGGTCCTAAGAGGTGGCTTATGCTGCTGTACATATTTAATAAGTATCACAGAGGCATCATGCAGTAACACTGTCCGCAATGCTTTGTATTAATGTGCTGAACATCCTTTACATGATAAGAACACAATATCCACCGCTGCCTCTAAAAAACCCACACACCAGGCTGGGCATGGTGGCTCGCACCTGTAATTCCCAGCACTTTGGGAGGCCGAGGCAGGAGGATCACTTGAGGCCAGGATTTCAAAACCAGCCTGGGCAACACAGTAAGACTCAGTCTCTATACAAAAAAAAAAAAAAAATAGCCAGGTGTGGTGGTACAGGCCTGTAGTCCCAGCTACTCGGGAGGCTGAGGTGGGCAGATTGCTTGAGTCCAGGAGTTCAAGACTAGCCTGGACAACATAGGGAGATCCCATCTCTACAGAAAATTTTAAAAATTAGCCAGGTGTGGTGGTGCAAGCCCGTAGTCCCAGCTACTCAGGAGGCTCAGGCAGGAGGATCACTTGATCCTGGGAAGTTGAAGCTGCAGTGAGCTGTGATGGCACCACTGCACTCCAGCCTGGGTGACAGAGTGAGACCGTGTCTCAAAAGACAACAACAAAAAACAAGCCCCCACACCGGTTTTGAAACTAAATATCATTAATTTCATTAAATAGGAATCCAAATAAGAGAGTTTCAAGGACCTAAGTTAAAAATGAAGGTTCAGCCGGGCACAGTGGCTCATGCCTGTAATCTCAGCACTTTGGGAGGCCGAGATGGGCGGATCACCTGAGGTCGGGAGTTTGAGACCAGCCTGACCAACAGGGAGACACCCCATCTCTACTAAAAATACAAAATTAGCTGGGCGTGTTGGTGCATGCCTGTAATGCCAGCTACTCGGGAGGCTGAGGCAGGATAATCGCTTGAACCCGGGAGGTGGAGGTCGCGGTGAGCTGAGATCACGCCATTGCACTCCAGCCTGGGCAACAAGAGTGAAACTCCATCTCAAAAAAAAAAAAAAAAGAAGGTTCAACTTCTGGAAAGATACCTAGGGGATGGTTAACAGTGGCTGTCTCCAGGAGAGAGGCCTCGGTGCTTGGGACACGACTAGAGTCTTAGTTTTTTCTTTATTCTTTTG
This sequence comes from Pan troglodytes, assembly GCF_028858775.2. Lineage (NCBI taxonomy): Eukaryota > Metazoa > Chordata > Mammalia > Primates > Hominidae > Pan > Pan troglodytes. Next base: position 105,181,544 of record NC_072412.2, on the reverse strand, counting down.
TGCATTTTGAATTTTACCTATTCCAAAGGAAAAATTGAATTAAAATAAATATAAATAAAATATTCAGAATCTAAGTTGAAGCCTTAGGCACTGAATATCCCCATTAAAATGCCTTTCCTTAAACCTTCAAAAGAAAGGAAACCAAGCTTTGCTTTTTGAAAGAACCCCCCCACCCCACATTTCAATAGCTATGTATAATTCCTTTAAGGAGCCCAGTCAGCGTGTGTGGGAGTTGAAAATGCTTTTAATCATTTCCCCTCAAGTTTGACAGAAGTGTGGCAAGGAGGGCCATCTGTTTTGCTTGAATGAGAAGCGACCCAGCATTCTGATTTCAATTAGCCTCTTTGTAGCTTTCTGTTTGGGCTGGTTCCATGGGTAACGGTTCAGCTAAGTGTGGAGAGGAGCGGGCCAAGTTCTGCCGGTGCTGATTTGTTTTAACAACTGTCAATGAACGTAGAACAAGCGTACGAGGCGATGTTGTGGACGCACAGTGAAACACATAATTTTACGGAATCAAGATAGCACGTCCTAGAGCCTGAGAGCTAAACAAAATATTGAAATGGTATCTTTAAATCATCCTATTAAACGATGATTGAGAGATTTAAAATCAGTATCACTTCTCATCTAAATTCCTAGTTTCAGTCAATAAATACGCGCCTCCTATGTGCAAAGTACTGTTATGCCCTGGGTGTGAGCCAGAGACAAATAGAAGGGGCCCTTTCTGCCTTTGAGAAGTTTGTGATGTATTTTGGAGGACAGGTCAGCAGAGGTAGACAATAATATGAATGATATTTGAGATAGGAGAGCTGGCAAACGTCAGTGTTCTGAAGTATTAGGAGTGCAGAGTGCAGAGGATGGGGACACATTACTCTGGCCTGGGGCTCTATACTGAGATGCTCAGGGGTCCTAGAGCTGTAGTGAAACACACCCTCAGCTGACACTACAGCCTGTGTCCCTTCATGCCACCTCCTCTTGCACTTTACACACACATACTCCCTCTCTCACAGAGTGCCCATTCACGTACACGCACCACAGATATATTGGGCAGGAGGTTGACGAAGGGGGTGGATGGCTCTGGAATCACGAAAGCTAACCCAAACACGCATTGCTGCATCAAGTTGCCACTGTCTGCCAGCATGTTTGCCAGAGTAGGAAGGGATTTTTGCTGGGGCTACTTTGTGCAATTCCAGCAACAACCAACTCACATTTCTCCAGCATGAAGCGAATCCATTACACCCAGGTGTTCCCAGTCTTTCCCATCTGGGTTACTGATGTCCAGAAAGAAGATTCTGCCACTTCAATTCTGTGGCATCATCAGTATGTCAGCATGTCTCCTCTCCTCAAGGGGCTGGCAAAGTTCTTCCAAGTCACATCATCCAGGGCAGAGTAGTGGCAAGTCTGGAAGGTGGCTCTGGGTCCTGGCGGTGGTGGCCACCTGAGGGGGGACCTGTAGTGTGGCTGTGGCCCCGTGGCTGTGTCTTGGGATGAGTTCTAAGTCCCCAGCTCCTTTCCCTTGGCACTGCTGAAGCAGGAAGCCAGCAGGAGTGCCCTGCAGTGTGGCTCATGCCAGTGTGGCTCATATCAGCTTAGAGCAGGCTATGAGCCGTTCCCAGTCAACAGAGTCACTGCCTCGGTTCACCACTGTCTATGAAATGGTCCTAGTCAACTGTGGCACAATTTGTCTGGCTTTAGCATGAGCCAGAGGAGCCTTGTTCTCTCTGACCTGGGCAGCCTATGATTTTCTTTGATAATAATGCTAACCCTAAAACATTTAGCGTATTTTTAAAACCTGATTTAAATTTGAATGTATACAATGTCATTAATTGTAAGCTATCAGTAAAAACCTTTTAAAAAGTGGACTCTAATCCTTAAATATATCATTTCCAACTTATATCTCATATTTAACTCTTTTCAGAGAAATTAATGACCTGTGACCTATTATAGTGCTATTTATTTATCATGGTCAACACCATTCACGTGGCCTAGACCACTTTTGGCTAAAAATATCCGAAGGAATTAACAGGACTTTTTAGAGCCATGCTTTCTTCTTCACTAAATAAAGGAATTAATTATATTTTTTATTTATTTATTTTTTGAGATGGAGTTTTCGCTCTGTCATCCAGGCTGGAGTGCAGTGGCACGATCCTGGCTCATTGCAACCTCTCCCTCCTGGGTTCAAGAGATTCTCTTTCCTCAGCCTTCCGAGTAGCCGGGATTACAGGAACCCACCAACACGCCCAGCTAGTTTTTGTATTTTTAATAGAGACAGGGTTTCACCATGTGAGCCAGGCTGGTCTCAAATTCCTGACCTCAGGTGATCCACTCGCCTCAACCTCCCAAAGTGCTGGAATTACAGGTGTAAGCCACCGTGCCCAGCCAAAGAATTCATTATTAATGAGAATGTCAAATAATCATTAGGTCAAAAAATAAAAGGGAAAAAAGAATCAAATTTGAGCATGTGGATATGAAGTTCAAGAGAATGAGGTGAAGAAATCCAGTCGAGGCCGGGTGCGGTGGCTCACACCTGTAATCCCAGCACTTTGGGAGGCTGAAGCAGGTGGATCACGAGGTCAGGAGATCGGGACCATCCTGGCTAACATGGTGAAACCTCATCTCTACTAAAAATACAAAAAATTAGCCGAGTGTGGTGGTGGGCGCCTGTGGTCCCAGCTACTTGGGAGGCTGAGGCAGGAGAATGGCGTGAACCCAGGAGGCGGAGCTCGCAGTGAGCCGAGATTGCACCACTGCACTCCAGCCCAGGCGACAGATCAAGACTCTGTCTCAAAAAAAAAAAAAAAAAAATTCCAGTGGAATTCCAAAAGCAAGAGAATGTGAAGAAACAGTGATTTTTAGTGTTTAGACTTCAAATTACATAGTAAAGGAGAGAACAAATCAGTCATAGGAAACAGGTTTGGTTCCATCAAAATATCTGAGAAAGAAAAGCATGATTTTCTACATATAGAACCTTGTAGGCAGAGAAATTATGGTCACCATCTACTTGGGCTATAGAACACAAAATACAAACATGAAAAAACTTCTTTTTTTTTGAGACGGAGTCTTGGAGTCTCGTATCGTTACTCAGGCTGGAGTGCAGTGGCGCGATCTCAGCTCACTGCACCCTCTGCCTCCTGGGTTCAAGCGATTCTCCTGTCTCAGCCTCCTGAGTAGCTGGGACTACAGGCATGCACCACCATATCCGGCTAATTTTTGTACTTTTTAATAGAGATGGGGTTTCACCGTACTGGCCAGGCTGGTCTTGAACTCCTGACCTCGTGATCCACCCACCTCAGCCTCCCAAAGTGCTAGGATTACAGGCATGAGCCACTGTGCCCAGCCAGAAAAAACATTTTCTTAATGACATACATTTACATATTAATGAAGCCCCAGAATGTCCTGCTATTCATAGGGAGAGACCTTTCTTTCTGAGGGTTTTAAAAGGTTTAAAAAACCTTTCCCAACAGCTGAGCTTTTTTTGTTTTTGTTTTTGTTTTTGTTTTTTGAGGCAGGGTCTCACTCTGTTGCCCAGGTTGGAGTACAGTGGTACAATCATGGCTCACTGCAGCCTTAACTTCCTGGGTTCAAGTGATCCTCCTGTCTCAGACTCCTGTGTAGCTGGGACCACAGGCACGTGCAACCATGCCAATTTTTTTTTTTGTAGAGGTGGGGTCTCATTTTGTTGCCCAGGATGGTCTCGAACTCTTGGACTCAAGCAATCCTCCTACCTCAGCCTCCCAAAGTGCTAGGATTACAGGCATGAGCCATTGCATCCACCCCACCAACCCTGCTTTTTTTTTTTTTTTTTTTCCTGAGCAGTTTTGGTTATATCAAAAGCAAGACTTCTCAAATAAAACAATGATCTGATTACAGAACACAAACCAAGCCCAGGAAAAAACCCTTTATCCTCTATGGGGTATAATTCTCCAGTTGCTTGCAGAGGCCTTGTCATGGTGCCAATACCCTTGTAGCCTTGTTAATCTCCAGGCTTTGTCTGTCAGGTGTGGGAGCCCTGGCCAGAGGAGTGCCACCCCAGACCCTAGACACTGAGTTCTGTAGGGAGACCCCCTGAAACTATTGCTACGGAATAAAAAATGAAATGCTCCTGATTACTGTAAATATAAAGTTGCATGCAGGATTGTGTAAAGACAATGCCAGGTCGGACTGCCAGAATGAGCCAACAGCATGTGATGTGCTTCCCCCTGCAGAGAGCCTATGAACGGACGTGCAGTCAGGGAGGTTTCACATCACCAAGATTCCTATCCCAGAAAAGCAGATGTTCATAGCTCTGGGAATGGAATGCGACCCTTGTGGAGAGCCTATAAACGGACGCATGGGGGGGTGCCTGTTCATATGGATAAGATAGGGCTATAAACGCCCTCATCTTGCCTTCTAGGCCTCTTTAGGGTTAAGGCATGCTCCCTTCTGAGAATTTCTGGTCTAACTGGCTGTCTAGCTTCACGGCCTGTTTCTATGGATTGTTTGTAACCAGCTTTTGCTGCAACTGTTACTGCTGATTAATATCTTGCTAATCATAGGTTATGGAAAGACTGTGTTTTCTGTTTTAAGGCTCTGTTAAAAATTACTGATGCACACACTATATTGTAAATTATTATCCCTGTATACTGTACTTCTGCATACAGATGTTATGTTAAAGAATTACTTCATCCCCATGTGACCATCTCACTTCATAATCAAATGACTCTAAATCCCTCACTAACCTACTTCCACCCTCACTAAACTTAACAATAAATGCTGGTAAATCCAGTGCATTGGCGGCATCGCAGGACCAGAAGGTGGTGACCCCCCAGGACCCAGCTTTCACTATCTTGTGTGTGTGTCTATTATTTCTCGACCTGCCGATCCGCCTAGGAACAAGGAAAGAGCCCCGTTGCATTGCAGGATGCTGGCCAGATCCTGCAATAGAGTTCCTTCTGGCGGGGGTCACCGACATAACAGTGATCCAAGAGTGAATTCCCTGTGGTGCTTGGTTCAGTGGATGGTTTTGACTTTACTGCCGAAAGGATTCTAGTAAAGAAAAAAAGAATCCTGTTGTTCTCACTTGATACAGCATCTTTAGAGGAAGTGCATTATTATGGGCCAAATTGTTTCCTCCTAAAATTCATATTTGAAGCCCTAACTCCCAGTACTTCTGAAGGTGACTGTGTTTGAAGATAGGGCCTTTAAAGAGGTGACTCAGATTAAATGAGGTTATATGTATTACAGGTGGGCTCTATCAGTCTGACTGGTGTCCTCATAGGAGGAAATTTGGACACACAAAGAGACACCAGGGATGTGCATGCATGGAGAAAAGACCATTTGAAGACACAAGGACAGGGAGAAGGTAGCTGTCTGCAAGCCCAGGAGCGAGGCCTCAGGAGAAACCAGACCTGTGGACACCTTGCGCTTGGACTTCTAGCATCCAGAACATAAGAAAATACATTTCTGTTGTCTAAGGCACCCATTCTGTGGTGCTTTATTATGGCAGCCCTTGCAAACTAATACATACATTAAAATAAAACGAGCCAGGAGTGGTGGCCTGCACCTGCAGTCCCATCTACTTGAAAGGCTGAGGCAGGAGGACTGCTTTGAGCCCAGGAGGTCGAGGTTACAGTGAGCTGTGATTGCACCTCTGCACTCCAGCCTGGGCAAGAGTAAGACCCTGTTTCTAAACACAGACACACACACCCCTAAAACAGATCTATATTAAAATGCTTTGTCTTGATGTTTTTATCAGGTCTAAAACAAGGCTTTTGGCAACATGAGACTCATACATGGTCCAGAACTTTGAAGCAGCTGCATTTGAAAGACTTTTAGGTTTTCTTCGCTTGTCACCAAAATCTGTTACAAATTCCAATGTGCAATAGAATTTGTGTATTAAAACAAATTTATATGACCAATGTCTGAAATAGTTTGCTTAAGGAAGCCCTTAATCACTTCTATGTGTCTTAAGAAGTTTTAAGATTACGATTTTTATGCTTTCATCACACCTATAGGAGGGCTTTTTCTTTTTGTTTTTGAGATGGAGTTTTGCTCTTGTCACCCAGGCTGGAGTGCAATGGTCTGATCTTGGCTCACTGCAACCTCTGCTTTCTGGGTTCAAGTGATTCTCCTGCCTCAGCCTCCCGAGTAGCCGGGATTACAGGCACCTGCCACCAAGGCCAACTAGTTTTCGTATTTTTAGTAGAGACAGGGTTTCACCATGTTGGCCAGGCTGGTCTCGAACTCTCGACCTCAGGTGATCCACCCGCTTCGGCCTCCCAAAGTGGTGGGACTACAGGCGTGAGCCACCGTGCCCAGCCAAGAGGGCTTTTTCTCATTTCCTGGATAGATCACATGAGCAGGTGGTTTGGCATGGATGGCTTGGGTCACGGAGGGAGATGGACAGCGCAGGGGTGTGGTCTGTGGCAGCTCTAGCAGGTTCCCCTGCGGAGGAACATGCCTGGAGCAGGGAACCAGCCAGCGTCGCTGCAGCGGTCCAGGAGGACGTCACCGCAGGCGCCATGGGTGGAGGGGGTGGGCAGGAAGCCATGGATCTGAAGACTTGGAGGATACTCGGTGACCGACTGAAAGGGGCACCCAGGGGACCTGTGAAGCTCCGCTCAGGGGATGAAGCAGCTGACGGCCCCACCGGAGACGGGGCCTCTGGGGGAGCGGCAGCTGGGGACGGAGGGCGGGTGCGCTCACTTTTGTACACCATGAGCTTAGTGTCCCGAGGACCACGCAGGCTGTGCAGCAAGCAGGTGCTGTGAGTGGAGATGGAGGCGCTGACTCTAAACACGAGAGTGAAACTGGACAGAGAACACCAAGTGAGAAGGAGGTCAAAGAGGGAAAGATGGAATAGGGCAGCAACTCCCGCTGGGGGCAGAAGTGGAGCCCCCAGAGGAGACTGACAGAGGCGGAATTGCGGGGAAGAGAAGTGGGTAAGCAGCGTCTCCTGTTTTATCGCACTTCTCCAGAACACGTGCAGGGCAAGCACATGTTTGTGACAATCTTCTTGCGATTCTATGCGGAAGGTTCAGACCCAGACTATGAGGAACACGGCTTTCAGGACAAGGTTTCCAAGAGAGACTGAGTGCCTTGTCAGCAAAGAGCTGGTAAAATTAGGGCTGGACCAGGTGATGGGGGCGCTGAGGAACTCGGCAACAAGGTTACCAGCAGAATCCTCGGAAAACAAGAAGCCGATGGCAAAGCCAGGTGGGAGAGGCAAGGAGAAGAGGGAGAAATCGGTCAGACGGGTTGTTTTCATTAAAAATGAAAAAAAAAAAAAAAAAAAAAACAACTAGCAGAAAGTTGGACGTGTTTTAAAATGGAAAGCATGGAGAGGGAGGGTTTAAACACAGAAGGGAAAATAAAGAGGAAAGACTCTCGAACAGACAGGAAGAAGGCGGGGTGAGGCTGTAACTAGGTTCGAGGTGAAGGTACAGTTGGAGAAACTGTGGGAGACACCAAGGGGCTACGGCGCTGCCCGAAAGCTTGGGCGGCCTTCTTGATGTGCGGGGCAAGGAGGCAAATGCAGACAGAATGCCGCCCTTAGCCGGCGAGCAGGACGACCCTGCAGCACGGCTGGGTCTCTAGAAATGACCTGGGCAGATAGAAGGCATGGGAATGGCAAAAGGCCATTTCTCCAGCAGGAAAACGCTGCAGTTACCTAGCTTCCCGGTCTTGGCTACACGTCCCCCTCCTTCGCAGCTGCCTGCGGCTATCATGACTCATGGAGAAGACTTCTCCCCGGGGTTCGTGGTCACTGGGGTCTCACAACATGCGCAACACAACTGTTTCTGTCCCGGGCCATACTCAAGCTAAGGAGATGGACCCCTGCTTCTAACCGCCTGCCATGCTGAGGGATGCTTTCCTGGAGAACTTTCTGGGAAAGCCGCAGCAGCGCACCCCTCAGGATGGCGGGATCCAAGCCCTGGAGAGGGGTCTTTTCTCCCCCGCCCTCCTCACTTGGCTCGCCTTCCTTGTCACTGTCTCCTTCCTCGGCTTTCCACCCTCCCTCCCTCCTAAGTCTTTTCCTTTATCACTCCAATTTCATTTTCCCAATTGCCTCTCCACTGTTTACGTGTGAAATACGGTTACTTAAATATATGAAGAAAAAGGCCGGACGCGGTGGCTCACGCCTGTAATCCCAGCACTTTGGGAGGCCGAGGTTGGGGCGGGGGTGGGGTGGATCACTTGAGGTCAGGAGTTCGAGACCAGCCTGGCCAACATGGTGAAACCACGTTTCTACTAAAAATACAAAAAATTAGCTGGGCGCAGTGGCGGGTGTCTATAATCCCAGCTGCTCCAGAGGCTGAGGCCGGAGAATCGCTTGAACCCACGAGGCGGAGGTTGCAGTGAACCGAGATAGTGCCATTGCACTCCAGCCTGGGCAACAAGAGTGAAACTCTGTCTCACAAACAAAACAAAACAAAACGAAGAAAAAGTTACACCAACTCTATCAGCTGACTTTTAAATCACTAAGCTAACTGTTCACTAAAGGAAAAATAAAATTGAAGAAACTTAACTTTGGCCAATAAAAACTAATCTGGTGTCTCAATCAGGATTTTTAAAAAGTAAAACCTCTTTGTTGAGTCAACCAGCCTATCTCAACAGCTCCCTAAGAGAATTACAGTTGGCCTTCCTTATCTGGGGGTTCTGCATATGCAGATTTAAGCAACAACAGATCAAAAATGCTCGATAATAAATTTTAAAAAACCAATACAATAAAAATACAAATGGAAAATAGAGTATAACAAGTATTTACAGAGCACTTACATTGTATGAGGTATTGTGAGTAAACTAGAGATGATTTAAAGCACATGGCAGGATGTACATAGATTATTTGCAAATACTTGCCATTTTTATATCAAGGACTTGAGCATCCATGGATTTTTGGTAACCACAAGGGTCCTGGAACCAATCTCCCATAAATACTAAGGGACAACTCTACCCATAAAAAATAAATACAAGAGATACATAAAACTGAAAGAAACTCTTCTATCTTAAATACTCCATGTTAAAAATGACCAGAGCTCCTCCTTTACTCTTCAAAACCAACAGGTCCGTTTTTTTAAAAAAGGACAGTGACATAAAATTATTCAGTAAGGCTGGGCGTAGTGGCTCACACCTGTAATCCCAGCACTTTGGGAGGCCGAGGCGGGCAGATCACCTGAGGTCAGGAGTTTGAAACCAGTGTGACCAACATGGAGAAATGCCGTCTCTACTAAAAATACAAAATTAGCCGGGCGTGGTGGCACATGCCTGTAATCCCAGCTACTCAGGAGGCTGAGGCAGGAGAATCGCTTGAACCTGGGAGGCGGAGGTTGTGGTGAGCCGAGATCTCGCCATTGCACTCCAGCCTGGGCAACAAGAACGAAACTCTGTCTCAAAAAAAAAAAAAATTATTCAGTAAGAACCCAGCAATATCATATAAGTGACAGCTAGTAATTTTAGTTGTAAGTTTAATGACAGTATCTGATTTGCTCTCCTAAGCAGCAAGCAGAGAGACCCTAAAATACAAATGAATATGCTCATAGATACAAGCAGACCGATACTTCAGAATCACCCTCCATTCCTATATTCTACATAAATGGATTTCAATTAGTCAGATGAATGTGAAAGACAGTGCATTTCTTAACTCTTAGAAGTAAAACTGTTTGTGAAATCTAAATTAAAACAATGAAATCATAAAGATGAAGACTTGCTAGTGATTGCTAATGTCCAGGTAATAAAACCTGACTTAAAATACTGTATTTTGAAAAACAAGTCAAAAATAGAAACTCCTTAATGACAATGTAGTAAGGCTCCACCTTAAGCACTTGCAGGTAATTCATCTGTCTAGATATGCATGACTTCAACCTCCTCTACTGCCTCACAGTGAACATTTTAGACAATGCCTTACACAGTGAAATTCCATTCAGATCAAAACTCAGAAAGTGTTACATTAACAAAATCCAGTAAAATCTGATAAAATAGTATAAATCATTTCAAAACACCTTGGTAAATAGATCTGTATTTACAGAACCTCCTTGAATATATAATAGGTAACGATGCAATGAAGATATTTTTATAATATTTATTAAGATAACAAATTTATAAATTGAAAGACTCAGAGGCACATAGTTTAAAAGGCCAATACCATGGGAATAATGAAGTCAACACAGAAAAGTAAGAAGATATGAACAGTTACAACCAATACAAGATTTTCTTTAAAAGCCACATTCCCCTGGTGAACACATCATAGGAATCATCCTTCAAAATTACCATGATAAAAAGTTATTTCCTTCAAAGAAAAATAATTCTTTCTGCCTACCGAGCCTAGAAAATCCTATTTACAATGCAGTGTCCTGCCTTTCATCAGTATTATTTAATATGGCCTCCTCTATTCTGCCATTAGAAGTATGGAAAATTTTATAGCTACTGTATTTACAAATGCACATAATATTTAAATTTGCTCTTCATTGAGAACAACCAAATATATACTTAATCAAATCACAATACAAATGCTTTATAGTGTTGAAGACACATCTTATGGGGGAAAGGTGTATGGGAAGAGGTTTATTTAGAATTACGGTGTTTCTGAAGGATTACTAGGCCAATAATTCTGATAAAACTCAAGGCAGTCACAAAAACAGGTCTTTGTTGATGAAGAGTTTAATTTATTTCTGTTTTAACTGGACACACTGGACTTCTTCAGTCAACCTTCACCACACTGTATATTTTGGTAACAAACCAAAAGCATGCAAAGAAGCCAATTGTTCCTATAAGAGAAAAAATAAAAATAAACCCCTTTTCAAAGGAAGTTTCATACTTTACACAAAAATACAGACTTACAATGACTAGTTCCTTAAAAAAGTCGCAAAACTATAAACTATTACCCACCGGGAATATACTACAGATCTATGAGCACGTCTGAAAAATATACGACCACCTCAAATCAAGTTTCTTACAAAAATTGGTAGAACTTTTTTCTACTATAAGATTACCTAAGCTTTCTACAATACACATTATTTTCCTTACTACATAGAAAAGACTGAAGGATGTCAACTGTCCTTTCCTATTTAAGAATATTTTACAACAAAATGGAAAACGCTACTAGAATTTTTTAAAGTATGAGATGAATACATTAAAACAGGTTCAAATAATGATTAAATGGGGATATTTTCTAAGTACAGTTATTGGAAGTTATCAGTCTTCAAAGAATTATAATAAAATAACTCAGTAAGTTTTTACAAAATGTTAAAAGTGACATGATTAGATAGTAACAAAAATGCATCCTAGCTGAAAATGAGGGACAGCATGGTAGCAGAGAACAGAGCAGCTCTGTCACAAACTGTGTGTGTCATCCTTGGGCAAGTCCACTGACATCTCCAAGCCCATTTATCATATTAACTAGGGAGAAATTTATCTGTCCTCATTGCCTCCATAGACTGTTATGTACAGTAAATGAGATAATTCATGAAAACAATGTATGGCTTGATTTTCAGGTATCAGTCTAGATTCCAAAGAATTTGAATGCTAGATGGGGACACTCAATGAGACAAAAATGAGGTTCAAAGGGGTTAAGTGACTGTCTCATGGTCACATGGATGGTACTTGTGGCCAGAAATCAAATGCGTTTTTTCTGACTTCAAGCATAGTACTCCTTGCACATGCACACATAAGGGACTATAAATAATCCTTGTATAAATTTTACATTTAAAGTCCCAATGGTTTTCACCATTGTTTTAAATGCAGTACTCTGAGAAAATATTAAAGGAGATTTTCTAAATCAGGAGACTATACATGGGACATTACCGTGGGAAATTACAAACATCATTATACCCATCCTTACATTGTACATGTATTGAGGCCCTACTATATGCAAAGCACTATGTGTGTTTTGGAGGACATACAAATATACCTTTTGCATGGTCAAAAGGATAATTATTCAGGCTAGGGCTGGGGTTAATTTCAGAAAAGCAATAATGAAAACTCAGTATATTTATATAACTTTGTACTTACTTGCATAAATTTCAAGATGACAAACAATATTTTAAGATGAGAAGAACATTTAATCACTATCCAGGCAACTCTAAGAAACTTTAGTTACTTAATTTTGTTCTTAATATGGAATATATGTACGTACTAAAAGTGGCGTCCTTCCTTTTGTGACAGAATAATTACTTCTGTTTTGTAAAATGGATTGACTTAAATACAATAAAATGGCATTGCTGTGGAGTACTGAAGCAAATACAGACCATACCCTATTTTAGAGAAAGGTAAGGCATTTAAAGGGCTCACTACTCCCTTATCCAGAATGCTTCCACCTGTTCACTAAAGGAAAAATACAATTGAAGAAAGTGAAACACACTATAAGTTACTGGTTTAACTGGTTGGTTCCATTTGATATGACTCCATAATTCAGATTACAAAATTCAACTCTGAATGAATGAAAATATAACACTTTAAAAAACAAAATCAGCTGGGCGCAGTGGCTCACGCCCAATCCGAGCACTTCGGGAGGCCAAGGCAGGCAGATCGTCTGAGGTCAGGGGTTCGAGACCATCCTGGCTAACATGGTGAAACCCCATCTCTACTAAAAATAAAAAAAATTAGCCGGGCGCAGTGGCGGGCGCCTGTAGTCCCAGCTACTCGGGAGGCTGAGGCAGGAGAATGGCGTGAACCTGGGAGGCAGAGTTTGCAGTGAGCTGAGATCGCGCCACTGCACTCCAGCCTGGGCAAAAGAGTGAGACTCTGTCTCAAAAAAATAAAAAATAAATAAAATAAATAAAAATAAATAAAATTTAGGTGATGGTTAAGCTATCATTTTCTGTATCATATGTCTGGAAAAACAACAGATATTCACAATGATTGTTATTTTTTGTGTGTAGGCTAGGAATAAATTATTCTGTATATGCATTTATGGACACACAGGGCACAAAAACAGTCATTCCTTGTTTCACTGGCTACTGCTGTTTTATAGATGATTTATTAAAATTTACAGCTCTGGACCTAAATTTATCACGTAGCACCAAGACACGCACCCCACCATGTCTGATCAATGACCTGGAATACAGAATCGGTGGAAGTGCCTTAAGCCTGAGAGAGCAGCAGAGGCCCTTCAAAACCTGACTCCAGGCTCTGAAATGCTAACAGATGAGTGAAAAGTAGAACAGTTTTAATTGGAGGAAAAAAACTTGTTCTTTTTTTCTTTTTGGCTCCTGCATTTTCTTCCATGACATGCGTGAGGAACTAACATTTTAAATGCACGCTTCGGGCAGCGTTACTTGTGACAAAGAAAGGTGCTATAATTCCTAAGTTCAGTCACTCACGCGACAAATGTTTACCAAGCTCCCGGGGCTGTGAGATACCGAAAACTTTCATCTAGTTGGATAGAGAAGATATATACATATATAAAATAAATACCAATAAAATACACACTATATCCTGTTCAATGCTTGAATTTTAAAGTGGAGATAAAAGCTTCTAGATTAAGGAATGTCCCATTATCTTTCCTTGATATCCCCTACCTACTCTCAGCCTCAGCTTGACGTCACCTCCTCAATTTCTACTTACTCCTAAACTTAAGTCACTATAGCTTCTACCCTATTTCTGAAGTGGCAAAAAAAAAAAAAGGACTGTGTGTACCTTTAAGAGGTTAACAGACGAAAACCATGAGCTGTACTGGCCCATGCGTCCCTGAACCTTTATCACAATTATGACCCTGTTTAGCCTTCTTCCCCTAGCTTCTGTTTCATCATCTTTATGCAACTCACAGGTGGGCAGACCCAACTATGCCTAGTTGTGCTGAGGACTAAATATGGGAGCACTAACAGAATAAGCCTTCATGGGTTTTAAAAAAGACAAACATTTATAAGTTATTTGTCTAAAAACTTACAAAATAAAAATAATCACTTAAATTCTAATTTTACCTGTAAAAAGAAAGAAGATCAAAACCATTATCATGGTATAACCAAAGTACAGAATTGTGCTTGCTGTTCCCGTGATCTGCAGTTTTGAAAAGAAGTAGTGTACTGCATAGATTAAGAAATAAACTGCAGTAAAGCCACTGGTAAGGAATGAACGCCATTGCCAATGATAATCCTAGGTAGTAAAGAAAAAAGAACAAGAATTACATTCCAATTAATAGATAAGATGTAGCTTACTAAGGTTCAAAGCAAGCATAATAAATGAGACAGCCCCCAATCTAATTTCTGCTATCAGTTCCAGGCTCTTTCTCCTATTGAACTTCACCCATTCCACTCTCTTCACTAAAGGTGCTAAGAAGCACCCACTGTCTTTGGTGGGGCTGCTTAAAAACTGGCTAAAAATGTGTGGAAGCAGCTTAAACTGTTTATGAATAATAAAACATTAGGCTGTATTTCAAAATTTATTCTTCCCAAAGAAAAGCGATGTGCAAATAGCTTACAACTTACTCACAGGGCTCGACATTAATACTACTTGTATTAAAGTCTGGTCAACTCTGTATTAGGAAGAAGATTATTCTATTAAGGCCTGGTTGGAATCCAATTTCAGCTATTACTAACATAATTTAAACAAGGCAGATGATTAAAATAGCTCTTCTTGCTTTTAAGTGGCTTATAGCTTAACAGAAGATCTTTTAAAAGAGAACACTTCACTATCTCTCTTGCCCTTTGGAATATGTGAAAAACAAATATATTCGAAAAGCAAACTGAGACTAGAAAATCCTAAATACACACACATACACACACACACACACACACAAAATGCAACAACTAATCAACAAATGCAGCAAAATTGCAGGGTATAAGATCAACATACAAAAGTTGGTTTTGTTTTTACACACCAGCAATGAGCAATCTGAGAAGGAGATTTAAAAACCTAATTCCATTTAAAATAGCACCCAAAAGAATAAAATACCTAGGAATAAATTCAACCAAGGAAGTGGAAGACTTGCACAATGAAAACTCTAAAATTCTGCTGAAAGAAATGACAGAAGACCTAGGCAAATGGAAAGACATCCCATGTTTACGTACTATTAGACTTAACACTGTTAAGACAGCAATACTCTTCAAAATGATCTACAGATCTAATGTAATCCCTATCATAATTCCAATAATCCAATGATTCAATTTTTGCAGATTGGAAAAGTTAATCCTCAAATTCAAATGGAATTGCAAGGGGCTCCAAATAGTCAAAACAATCATAAAAAAGAGCAAAGCTGGAGGACTCAGCCTTTTTGATTTCAAAACTTACTACGAAGCCACAGTAATCAAAATAGTGTGGTACAGGCCTAAGGGCAGCATATAGACCACTGGAATAGTATTGAGAGTCCAGAAATAAACCCATACATCTATGGTCAATTGATTTTTGACAAGATTGCCAAGACCATTAAATGAGGAAAGAACAGCCTCTTCAACAAATGGTGCTGGATAACTGGATATCCACATGTCAAATAATGTAGCTGGACACTACATCACACAAAATACAAAAGCTAACTCAAAATAGATCAATGACTTAAATACATGAGGTAAAGCTATAACACTTAGAAGAAAACATGGGGGTAAATCTTCATAACCTTGAATTTGGCAATAATTCTTTTTTTTGGTGGGGGGGTGGGGTAGGAGACAGGGTCTCACTCTGTTGCCCAGGTTCTGGAGTGCAGTGGTGCAATCATGCCTTACTGAAGCCTAGACCTCCTGGGCTCAAGTGATCCTTCCACCTCAGCTTCCCAAGTAAGCCATCACACCCAGCTAATTTTGTTATTTTTTATAAAGACAAGATCTCACTATGTTGCCCAGGCTGGTCTCAAAATCCTGGGCTCAAGCGATCCTCCCGCCTCAGCCTTCCAAAGTGTTGGGATTAGAGATAGGCGTGAACCACCACACTCAGCCCTAATTTGATAATAATTCTTAGATATGACACCAAAAGCATAAGAACGGAAGAAAAAAAACAGATAAATTTGACCTCATCAAAATTTAAAACTTTTGTGCAAAGGACATTATCAAGAAAGTGAAAAGGATAACCTATAGAACCAGAACTGCAAATAACAATCTGATAAAGATCTACTATTCAGAATAAATAAATAAACTCTTACAACTCAACAAAAAGACAAACAAATTTAAAAATAGGCAAAGGACTTGAATAGCTATTTCTCCAAAGAAGCTATACAAATGGCTAACAAACACAAGTACAAATGCTCATCATTAGTCATTGTGGAAATGCAAATCAAAACCAGAATGAGACACCGCTTCACACCCACGAAGACAGCTACAATTTTTTCAAAAATGGAAGGTAAGTGTTGGCAAAGATACGGAGAATTGGAACCTTTGTACACCACTGCTGGTGGGAATGTAAAACGGCACAACCACTGTGGAAAAGTTTGGTAGTTCCTCAAAAAATTGAACAGAACTACCATATGACCCAGTGATTCCACTCCTAGATATATACCTCAAAACCAAAAACAGGTACTCAAACGAACACTTGTACATGAATGTTCACAGCAGCACTATTCACAACAGCCAAAAAGTAGAAACAATACAAATGCCCATCAATGGATAAATGGATAAACAAATTTATCATTCTGCCATAAAAAGGAATGAAGTGGCCAGGCGCGGTGGCTCACGTCTGTAATCCCAGCACGTTGGGAGGCCGAGGCAGGTGGATCACGAGGTCAGGAGATCGAGACCATCCTGGCTAACATGGTGAAACCCCGTCTCTACCAAAAATACAAGAAGCAATTAGCCGGGCATGGTGGCAGGCACCTGTAGTCCCAGCTACTCAGGAGGCTGAGGCAGGAGAATGGCATGAACCCGGGAGGTGGTGCTTGCAGTGAGCTGAGATTGCACCACTGCACTCCAGCCTGGGCAGCAGAGCGAGACTCCGTCTCAAGAAAAAAAGGGAAAAAAAAAAAAAAAAAGGAATGAAGTACTACTATACATGCCACGATACGATGAACCCTGAAAACATGCTAAGTCAAAGAAGCCACACACAAAAGGTCACATATTATATGATTCAATTTGTAAGAAATGTCTGAACAGGCAAAACAGACAGAAAGCAGACCGTTGGCTGCTAAGGCCTGGGGGAAGTGAGGAATGAGGAGCAACTGCTCAGCAAGTATAGAGCTTTAATTAGGGGTGATAAAAATATTTTGAAACTAAACAGAGGTGGTGGTGGTGCAACACTGTAAATGCAGTAAGTGCTATTAAACTGTCCACTTCAAAATGGTTCATTTTCTGTTATGTAAATTTAACCTCCATTTTTTGAATAACACACTAAGTTTAATAAAGTTAGCTTTTTCTCCAATATAGACAATAAATATTAAATAGTAGATTTAACACAACCTAAATCTTTAAAATTCAATTCTACCTATTACATAAGGATACTATCATTTTGGTGCTGCCATGAATAGAACTCATTACGATGTGATTATAGAAACTTTTTAATGAATTTTCTTACTAGTTTACTTTTATTAAATTTTCAGTCTAAAATTTTTTTTGTATTTTTTAATAGATTATTTTATATTCTTTTATCTCAGGCATGATATAAATATTTGTATCACAAAAGTATTAATTTTTAAGTCAGTTAAAAAATAACAGTAAAAAGCACAACATACTATTCTCAGAAAATTAACAAGTTAAAGTCTCTAATAGTAATTTCCAACTAAATATACTGAACTGGGATATCTTAATCCTAAAGAAGGTTACATTTGATTTAGGAATACAGGTCAATGTCTATCATAATAAACATACATCTACAGAAATTATTTTAATTAATAATATACAAATTGCAATATGCCAAAGTTACTGTCTACAAATTAACATAAGTGAATACTGCTAATACATACCTCTGCACATAGGTGGAAATAGCAAAGAAGTATAGTTGCTTCAGAACAGGTAATAACCAAAATGATAAACACCAGAAATAGGAAGCCAAACATGTAATACATCTGGTGTGACCTATAATCAAACACGTCAAGAAGGAACTATAAATATTTTCAATTTGACACAATACATAACACAATCTTTTCATTCTTCTTGAACTGAAAAGGTTTGCTTTTTCTCTCAACTAACCAAACAAGACGAATTATCACAGGTTGGGATGGTGATGGGGTGGGGAAGGGGAGGAGTAGGAAGGATATGTCGGTATCACTGGACTTTACCTTCCTGCTCAGGGAGGCCTGAAACTTCTACTTATTTACATATGGCTAGACTACTCGTCTCCTGGTGAGCCAGAGATATTTGATAAAAAGTGACTGAAAAGGCAGAGCCAACTAAGAATAGGTAACCGTTTCTTATCACATATAATAAAACCAGTTGAATTTGGAAAATTAGTATAACGATTAAGAAGCAAAGATATGTTCTAATCACTAAAAAGCTCAAATTTAGTTCTAACTTTCTGTAACCTCCAACCTTGGTACTTCCTGTAACATACGTCAATGTGATCCAATAACAATCATGATATAACACTATATATAGATATACACACACACAGAATGGCTCAAAATGACTATTATGAGTTTTTACATGTGAACAAGCAATCGGAGAATGAAGGCATCTGAGAATTGCAAAGGACTCTGCAGGTCATCTAGACCAATCCCTTCACCAATCCCCTCCAACAAGTGCTCAGAGGATCTTCTCTGAATAGTGCAGATTAGTTAGGAACACAGGTTTGGAGAAACTTCGGTGAATTTTCTGTCACAGGGTTGCTGTGTAACACAAGCAAATTACTCAACTTACAAAGCCTCATTTACAGCTCTGTAAAATGGGGATAACACTCACCTCACAGAGAATGAAGTAGTAAGAATTAAGGAAGAGTAAGAATTAACAAGCCTTGAATTCATATTATACTAGCTGTTATCACTATTGTTCTTCTTCCCACATGGAAAAGATAAAAATAAGCTTTTGGCTTTTAAGATTTCTGGTTACTGAAGAACTGCTTACATTTACAGGATACAAATAGTAACCCATATAAACAAACAAAAAGGAAATATTACATATAATGGTAATGAGAATGAGAGGACTTTATCCTTAGCTTACCAAATACTATTCAGAATGAAGAAAAGCTGTATAAAGATGCAGCCAAAGGGCAAAATCCCTCCCATGATAATACCAGGCAAGGGCTTCGTGTAGAACGACTGTTCAGGAATCTGACGTGGAATCTGATTGGTTCGAACTGGGTGTTCAATGGCCTTCAGTAAAAAAAGGAAGGAAGAATTCATAATTACGTATCTGTCTCAAATATTCTTCTCTACATGAGATTATTTGCCTGCTTTTTTTCAGCTTCTATGTTGTCACTAATGGCAATAAAGTCTACTTAAGACATCAAACTGAAATTTGTCTTTGGAAGCCATCATCCAGGTACCATCAGGTACAATACTCAGTCTGTCTACTGGAACAAGTTAATACTGTCTCCAGCAGTGATCTACTGACTAATGGCTTTAGACACAGGAAAAAGTACATAGGAGATAAGAGAATACTTGGAAAATAATAGTTAATAAAAAGGTAGAGTTAGGCTTTTCATTTTCATTACATATGTACTGTAAGAAATCAGCTGGTTCTGGAATTTTGGTCCATGTATTTTTATTTGGAGGTACGCAATGTCATCTTTATTAAAATTGCTCAATTTTACTAAGACTTAAGAACATGAAAACAACAATGAATGGCTGTATGAAGCTTTACGACCATAAGGAGTTGGTGATGTTCTCGACTATTCTCCCTTTCATGACACACTACATGGCGGTATAAAAATCACTGGAACCTAAAGGACACAAGCAGTCACATGAGAGGGGAAGACAGTACAGATGTAGAAAGTCATTTCCTTGTAAGAAAGTTCAAAAATATCCTTCTATAGTTTTTGTGATGATAAACCAAAATTTAAAACTTGGTATTTTCATTAAGACCATACTTCCACAGACTAGATTATTATTTTACATGTAGGTGCATGAGGATACAGGCAGAGAATCATGTATATCAACTTTTATTTATTTCCAAGGCTGATATTAAATAGAAATACTATAAACTTCAAACCAGCAAAGTTTTGGAATTTCAAGTAATTGTTTAATCAATGTAATTAAAAAATTCAAACCCTGTCAGTTCACTACTTCTGAGGTATAAAGTCATCAATTAAACAAAATGCCGAAGAAGTTTAAAAAAATCCTTCAGCAGCCAGGCATGAAAGTGCAGCGGAGGCTGTGGAACAGTGCCAGCTTCTGCCAGGGCCTTCCGGGTCCTGCTCACAAAGTGTACTAACCACACAGTCTTTCTTTTACCCTGTGGACTTGATATTTTCAGAGGACAGGGATACTGAAGTGCGGTTAGAGACGGATACTGATGAGACAGAAGAATAAGATCTCGTTTTTGTTTTTCTTTTAGCCTGAGGGCAGGAGTGGGCAGCAAAGTGAGAGAAGGCC
Source organism: Pan troglodytes (assembly GCF_028858775.2). NCBI lineage: Eukaryota > Metazoa > Chordata > Mammalia > Primates > Hominidae > Pan > Pan troglodytes. The sequence goes on along the minus strand of NC_072412.2, from coordinate 105,161,191 downwards.
GACTGGAGGGTGAGAGGGAAACTGGTGGAAGGACTGAAACCTGATTATAATCTTCCTTAAAATCCAATATTATCAGGGAAGCAGATACAATTTATTTCCAGCAGATACAATTTATTTCAAAGCTACATATCAACCACAAACATTTGCTACTCTTACTCTGCAGCTACTTTTCTTACAGTGACTTCTTCTCTGCTTACTTAGCTAAGCTTTGTGCACTTTGGGAGGCCCAGGCAGGTGGATCACCTGAGGTCAGGAGTTCAAGACCAGCCTGGCCAACATGATGAAACCTTGTCTCCACTAAAAATACAAAAATTAGCTGGGTGTGGTGGCACATGCCTGTAATCCCAGCTACTCGGGAGGCTGAGGCAGGAAAATCGCTTTAACCCTGAAGGTGGAGGTTGCAGTGAGCCGAGATGGCGCCACTGCACTCCAGCCTGGGTGACAGAATGAGACTCCATCTCTAAATGAATGAATGAATGAATGAATGAATGTTTTCATTAGTTTATATCAGCATTTCTTTCCCAATTAATCTATATTAGCTTCTATTCACTTAAAAAACTTTGAAACCTAAGTTTAGATCTGTAACCTCTCTACCACGCTCCTAAATACTACTACTATTTTAAAAATATTCTATGAAATCCAGATCCTAAAGGACAAGTTTACATCTTTACACACTTTTATGGTATCTTTTGAGATGGCATATGCTAATTTCTGCAGCTAAAATTCACCTGAATAAGTTAACACCTATAAACTTACATTCTTCTTAAAACCAAAGTATGCACCAATAAACGTCAGAGGCACAGATATGCAGAACCAAAGGGCCAATATGGCAACCAGTGTCCCAAAAGGAATAGCTGCTGAAGATCCTTCTCCCCAGAGGATCAGATTCATTATAAAGAAGTCAGCAAATACAATCCTGAAAGACACAACAGGCTTTTGGGTAAAACCAGAGATAACAAAATGCAACAGTAGTATGTAATTAATATGACAACTTCTATGTTTCTAACATATATATACAAAGAAAGCTGAACTGCTGCATCACAGGATGTCTGAATGTAAAACTTGACTAGAAACTACCCAATTGCTCTTCAGATTGGGTTTGCCTGAGTTAAACTCCTCCCAGCAGCCTATGAAAGTCAGTTCTTTACATGTTTTCATTACACTTGGAATTGTCAATTCTGTTGTTTTAATTTGTATTTCCTATTGAAAACTGCAGCAGGCGTCTGGTGTTTGCTGGCTTTTTTGGTTTTACCTTCTGTGACGGGCTACTGACATCCACTGCTTGGTTTTCATTTGACCTGCATGTCTTGCCAAGTCATGTATGTGAGTTATTTACATATTCTACTTACTAATTCCTTGTTAAATATCTTGTCACAGTCTGTGGCTTTTTTTGAACCCAAACATCTAAATGTGTGTAGTTAATTTCCGTTCAGTCTTTCTTCTGAATACATTTTTAAAAATATGGTTGTAATCACACAATAATCACTGTACTTCCCCCACAGTTTTTAAGCGCAACCACTTTCCCTTTTATCCTTTGTGCACTCTGCTTAAGAGAAGAAAGCCTTCCCTAACCTGGGACCATGAAGATGCTCTTCCATATTTTCACACAGTAGTTACGCCTGGTGCATTTAGGTTTGACTCCACCTAGGACTGACAACTCTCTCCCTTCATGAAGAGAATCAGCTGTCCCAGCATCACTTATCTAACAGTTCCTCTGGCTCATGGTGCCACATCTAGCACACTGCCATGGATGCAGGGCCTACTTCTGTATTCTCCATCCCAGCAGCCCCTGGACTTTCCAAACACCTTCACAATGCTTGATCTTTTCATTAAGAAACATGGCAAATTTCCATCTCTTTCGAGTTAATAATCTTGTAGGCTTGTCATATGGACTGTGCATACTTTGAGAGGTTATTTCAGGCACTGTATGGGTTTTCTGTGAATAGAGCCCTCTTCCAGCACAACTACCACTACCATTAAAACATTTAACTGGTTAATGGTGCTGTTTAGGATCTTGGAATATTAGTTGATACCTAGCCATTTTGCCAAACTCTTTTTATTAATTCTACAAGTTTTACAGTTAAAATGTGTTGGTGTTCTTTGTATACAAATAATGTTATCTATAAATAATAAGATGAAATCCACCTTTTTGTTTCCTCCTTTACTGTGAACAGAACTTAAACAACAAGCCATGAAAGAGATTTAGTGAGAATGTCCCTAGTGTTTTATTATCAGCGATGTTGGTTCTGAATTAGAGATAAGATTCTTTTTAATACAAGGAAATATTTCTCTATAAATTTTTTTTAAAACCTGAAAACAATGCTCAATATTATCAAAGGCCATTTTACTGCATCTGTTGCAGTAATTATATGCAGGTGTTTATTTATGTAGAATTGTATGACTAGATTTCCTGTTATTAAATGATCCTTCTATTCCTAGGTGAACACCAAGTCCCCCTGCCCCTGAATACTTGAGTTCTTAGCACGCTCTATTTACCTGCTGGTAAACACCCACTGTTAAGAGTAGGATGAAGAACATCAATCAGAGAAGGGTTGATCAGAGACACAAAAGAAGAACCAGCACAGGATAATTTTTATGAAGCCAAAAAAGGAAGGAGTTTCAAGAAGGTATTCCAATGTTAGACAATACAGAGAAGCAGAAACAGAGAAAATGGTTTCTGGATTTGAAAATGGGAACATTATTGGCAAACTTAAAAGTTTCAGTAAAATGATGGAGAAAAATACGAATGACGTGGCTTTACACTGCAAATGTTTACTGAGAAAATGAGAAGAAAGGAGTATAGACTATTTTTTTCAAGGCATTTTGTTGGGAATAGAAAAGAAATGAGATGGAAATAAGAAGGGAAGATGTTTATGATCCCTTTTTAGGGGAGACATGAGCCTATTTGGAGGAATAAAAGAACCACATAAGTAGAACATGTGAGAAGGGAGCAATGGAAGATGTGTGAGACTGGAGGGAGAGGTGCCTGAAAAGCAAGATTCGGAGATTCTGCAGGAAATCACAGTCTTGGTAAGGAAGGACACCTTCGTGAGTTGACAGAGGGAAAGAAAACAAAGGACATGGCTTGAGAAAAGCATAGAAATTTGAATAGAACCGATAACTGAGAAGAATGTGAATCTTCGGTGGAGGTGATAGAGAGAATATTTATCCCAAATGTGTATTAAAATGCTGCTGCCATCACACTTGCATTTCTAGCCTGCAAATGGAACAGTTGTGATTTCTAGACTTCATCATCCTTGGCTTTCTTTATTGCTGTAGCCTGTTCACGTGTCAGTTCTTGCCCCCCAGAAATGTGCGGGTTTGGGAGGAAGTGGGTTCTGCTTCTAGGAACAGAACCACATCAGATAATCGAGAGGAGAAGCAGTTCCAGAGAGTGAAGGATTTTTGTTTTGTTTTGGATTTGTGGTGGCTGCTTATTTTTTATTTTTGGTGTATATTACTTTACTTAATGGAATAAACTCTAAAAAATGGCAATGCTTTGGATAAAAATGGGAAAACATATGCTTGCCTGAACTATCTTCAGGATTCCTTCCTGTGCCTGGGTCAAAAGCTTTAAATGCAGCCTACAGAACAACATGTCAGACTGACCACTAAAAACCAAGAAATAGAAAGACTTTGAAGAGAAGGAATTAAAACATTTCTCACGTCTAAAGGTACTTTCCCCAGATAAGACATGTGGTAATCATTTGGCAAATGTTTATAAAATATTTATTTTACCCCTTTTCAAAAATTAAATTTACTTTCTTAGGTACATGATTTAGAGACACGGAGGATTAAAGACTCGACGACTGAAAATTTGGGGACTAACATGTAACTATGTTAAGAAAGTAATTCTTGAAAAATTCACTTACCCAGGACAAAGAAATGATGTTAATAAAACATTTGTTTTCCACTTCTCACCTCCAAAGGCTATAGAAGAAAACAAAAGTTGTATAAATACAGATTTTCTTTAAAGCAAACCAAATATCCATATTACAAGTCTGATATTTGCCAAACTGTCAGACAGCAATGAGTACTCATTCCTAGAAAACAGTACTAGCAAATATAATATGATATTCCTTTATTAAATAATCCAAATCTGAGACATACAGGATGGGATTCCCTAGGTAAGTCCTGCTCTAGAGAATCAGAGGCAAGTCATCAAGATCAGTTCTTCTTTTCCCCTCACAACCAAAAGAATCCTTAAATCCTGAGCCAGTATCAATCAATGGGCCTAGGCACAGGAAGGGCACACGGGATTCTCACTTATCTTGCAGTCAGTTTCAGAATTTGTTATAAAACTGGGAACCGTCAAGCCTGATGTGCAACACATTTACACTTCCACAGTAGGCCAACTCTTCCTCTAGCACTGTGGTTTCTAGGAGGAACTGTGGTTCCTAGGAGGTGCGTGTGTCAGATGAGGCAACTAAGAAGAGTCGAAGGGTTATGACCATTTGACAGACCATGTTTGCTAATATATGTTTTACTCTCCTTTGCCCCTCTCCAACTTGCTTTTTTTTTTCCAGTTTAAAGAATTCAAATACTGAAGTAGCTAGAGTGAAAAATGAAAGTACACCTCTGCTCCCAGTTTAAGTCAGAAATGAAACTGGCTGAGATCTCAGAACAGCTGTGATTTTTAAAAAAGTTTTAACATAGTTGATAGGCAAGTTTAAGTGCCACTTGCCCTAAAAGAAAATAATAAAATTATATATACACATAAGATCATATATATGTATCATGATTTGAACTCACAGTGTTTCTGATAAACAGACTGTTATGAAATGATTAATTCTGGGTTTACTACAATTTCAGTCAAAATTCAAGTAATACAGGATCTGCAGCTGGGAGACCTGAAGGATGGGGAGGCATTAGTGAGTGGAGTGCAGATGGGAGCAGGGTGTGGGAAAGCAGGCAGCCTGGCCGAGGAACCGACAGAAAGCCAGTGTGGCTGAAATGGTGAGAAAGGGGGAGTGTGGCATGAAGTAAGGCTGCTGTGGCAGGCAAAGGGCTGACTGTATTTTGTATGCATTAAAATCCGTATGATGGCCCTAACCCTACCTCCTTTAGTAAAGGGGAAGAAAGAACTTGACAAAATTCACAGAAATTAAAACACACTTAAAACACACATACATACAGGGCTTCACATACTCAAGAGAGAACTGTGTCTGACAAGGTCTAAGTTAATCTTCTACTGGGGGCTGAGACTACCCAACCCCACATTCAGGTTGTCCACGTAACTCTACTGTGCTTCACCTCAAAACTTCTTCACATTGCTAGACCGTGGGGAATCACTGTATATCCCAGACGAGACTGTGGCATTCCCGAGGAGGCCAGCTCTGGTCCCTGCTGACCCTGCCAGCTGCTTTCTAAGCCATCCAGTCCCATCTCAGCCTTACTCTGTGGCCGTGACCCTTTTGTTTCACTGAACTTTATTTTACTTCTAGAATGCAAGAACACAAGAGATTGTGACTAATGATATTACAAAAGTAACTTTCCAGGTCTCCAAAATAATGAGATCTTTGTTTACTTGAAACAGTGTATTTTTATAAATATTAAATTGATACAATGTAAGTATGACTTCTCATATGTAAGAAAAGGTACACCTAGATACACTAGTTGTTTTAGTGAAAAAAATCAGTGATACTCATTTGTATACTTTTCTCCTTTATTAGTCTATATGTGCGTCTATGAACACAGCAAATCTAAGCTGTTCAGCCCAACCTGTTAGCCAAAGCTTAAAGAAAAAAAGAGGGAGGGGATAGTGGATAAGTGGCACAATTTGCTTGTTTCACTAAACATTTTCGAACAAATAAATTTTGGGATAGTAACTCATGTCACAAAAGGAATCACCAAGCAGGCTCCTTTTAACTAAGAACAGACCCCTATGAGGCACACTATTTACAAAGCATCACCATCTGATACCCAGGTCAGACCCACAGCCGCAGCAGAGTCCCTTCCTGATCAGACGCCAGTCACAGTGGCTTTGACTTACACTTATAGAATCTGGCAGCAACATAGCCTGCAGGGGTGCCCAGCAGCACCCACAGGACCACAGCACACGTCATCAGCGCTCCTCGGTTGGCAGGTGACAAAAATCCCAGGCAAGCGAAAACTAAAACACAAATCATGAAAGGCTGTACATGTTATTACTCTGTTTCCTTTGCTGTGAAATGAGAGAGAAACCCTCTCATTTTTCAAACAAGAAAAAAATACAACTTCATGCAAAACCATGTGCTCTCCTACCATGCAGCTCTACACAATCTTAGTAATATTTAGTGTACTGCACCAATCTGATCATACATGAGGCAAACTTCACTTTGGAAGTTTCTTGTCAGAGTCCAGAATGAGAGATCACGTCCTTCCTGTGATCAGGGGAGGCTGACTGGATGCTCAAGAGTGCATTTGACTCTTCTGAGATTCAAGTACAGCCTTTAAAATTGACATAAGTGAAAATGTTTCCACTACGAAATATTCCCACTGTTCTTTCATTAAAAAATATGGGGGTCCTCTGGGGGTAAAAAAAAAAAAAAAACCAAAACCTTACAACATTCAAACAGAAGAGACATATATAATCTAATGAAAGAACAAAATGAGGGAGAAAGATTTCATATGGCCATTAGCTTTTCACAAATTACTGAAGGACCTTGTCAGCAATGCGGGGAAACCCTGGCCCTACCTTATTCACGTGGTTAGCTTTGTTTGCTCTTCCCTATGTAAGCCTTCCTACTAATGAGAATTAAAATGCTATATTATATTCATAGAAATTCCCAGCTTTAAGCTGGGGCTCAGAAGTTATAAGGTGCTCAGAATCCCAAGGTGAGTAGGATACTGCTGAGAACTGAGTTTCAGGAGGCTCAGCAAGAAAATCTCCAGTTTCCCCCCCTATTGTTTCCCCCAAAACGTGCATGACCAAGCACGTATGTGAGCAAGCACGCACACACACCTCTGACAAGCACCAGACTCATGATGAGCAGGAAACACATCAGGGTAGCTTTAGAAGATGTACCAGGATTTCAGCTAAAATGCAACCCCTTTCTCCTCCTCGACCTGAAAAATGGACTGCCCTTCAGCAGAAAGTTCCTATTTGAGGACTTAAGGAAAATTATTCCCATCGTATTCTATCCTAGACTCTCTGAAACTTTCCTTCCTTAAAAGTTCACTTTTCTAGCTGACCGCAATAAAAACCAGAGCATCGCAGAAGACAGCTCCTAATAAGATTTGAAAGCAGGAGTTGGCTGGGTGCAGTAGCTCACGCCTGTAACCCCGGCACTTTGGGAGGCCGAGGCGGGCGGATCACGAGGTTGAGAGATTGAGACCATCCTGGACAACATGGTGAAACCGTGTCTCTACCAAAAATACAAAAATCAGCCGGGCGTGGTGGCAGGCGCCTGTAATCCCAGCTACTCAGGAGGCTGAGGCAGAAGAATAACTTGGACCTAGGAGGTGGAGGTTTCAGTAAGCCAAGATCACGCCACTGAACTCCAGCCTGGTGACAGAGCGAGGCTCCGTCTCAAAAAAAAAAAGAAAGAAAGAAAGCAGAAGTTTATCTTCAAACATTCATTCTGCTCTAAGTCTAGTTTGGCTCTCTGTCACCCAGTGCCTTCACCCTACCCTCTGTCCAAACCTTTTTTATGACACCTTTTCCTGACCTATTCTCTTTAGTATGACTTAACTTCTCTTTAGTATGATATAGTTACAAATTCTAGCTCTACCTATCAAAATTGTATCTCCTTAAGTTGTTAGTAGATTTAAAAAAAAAGATATCCTAGTCAGTCTTCAAAATGAACCTGAAGGTGTGAGTTTGGTTCCCAAACTTATTCAGTGCCAGACATTTGAAAATGATACTGCTCTTTGCAAAGCATTTATATAATTAATTTTATCATAAAAATTTGGAACAACTTTACTAACAAAAATAACTATGGTATTACATATTTAATATGTAATCAAACATAAAAAATAAATGTTTACTAAAAAATTATTAAAGGTTAGTTTCTGAATTCTCCCAGTATATTCATTTGTTGCTATTTATCAGTAGCAGGCATCAATAAAGTAAAATACATTAAATAAAGGTAAAATTTAGAAAATTCTATTCATAAACCTTTTTTATCTTCCAATTAAGGAAACTGGAAGACAGTGGAATTAACATATACCCAGAGGTAGTTTCAGAACAACCCCTGTGGCTATCAATACCTCTAAGGAACATTTATTTAAAAAAAAAAAAATTGTCCTAGTTGGCAAAAATCTAAATACAATTTCTGAAGTCGCTGAGGTAGCTCAAAGAAGAGAATCTTTTTATGGAGGAAGGAAGGTCTTTCCTACACACTCACTTTCCCTAGAGGAGAGAGATCCTGCTTCCTAAATCCTCCCCAGATGAGAAGGATCTACACAGTGCTTCCTGCCCCATCCCTTCTTTTCCCACCCTCCTCCCTCCGTGGAAGCCAAGAATATCCTGGAACCCTAACCAGACTGTGCCTGCCCACGATGGCTGGGTAAAAGAGACCCTAAATGGTCCCGGTTCTGGGCTGTTTAGACTCAGATGCTGATGGTCTTAAGGACCTGTTCATCTCCAGCCCAGTGCCTCCCTGACAAAGGCTTGGTCTAGGAAGAGCTGAAGGGAGAAACCAAGAGTCAGTCTTTGGGTGCAGCTAAGCCTGCCCCAAGTCACTTAGATTTTGAGAACCTAAAGGATGCTCAGAAATAATCTGGCTTACCTACCCACTTAGAAAAACTGTGGTTTTTGTTTTTTTTTTTTTTTTTGAGATGGAGTCTTGCACTGTCACCCAGGCTGGAGTGCAGTGGCGCAATCTCAGTTCACTACAACCTCCGACTCCCAGGTTCAAGCGACTGCCTCAGCCCCGCAAGTAGCTGGGATTACAGGCACCTGCCACCATGCCCAGTTTTTGTATTTTTAGTAGAAAGACGGGGTTTCACTATATTGGCCAGTCTGGTCTCGAACTCCTGACCTTGTCATCCACCCGCCTTGGCCTCCCAAAGTGCTAGGATTACAGGCATGAGCCGCCATGCCCGGCCAGAAAAACTGGTTTTTAAGCAATTACTGTATTTAGAAAGTATTTTCTACTTGAAAATTTTCAGTTAACACTTACATAGAGTCACAAAGGTCATAATTAAAATCTGTGTCCCGGATCCTAGAAAGACTGATAGCAGCATCCCTTTTCTTGGAGGACGGAATATATCACCATGAACAAGTTTCCAGCCAAATTCTTCCTGGGCATCTTCCTAAAAGGGGAATGAAATCAGTTTGATTGTCTCATGGTATCAACAAGACAACTATAGACAGTTTGTTCACTGTTGAATATGCTGTTACAGAAAACAGGTTTTTTTTAAACTTAAAAATGTTAGTACCTATTTCAATTTTGAAGAATACAGCTTGACTCATGGAGATTAATATGGCTTTGCTGAACTGTCTTATATGTCAGTTTCTTGAATTTATGACATTAAGGTCTACAAATATACTTATTGAGAAACTTTACAAAGACAATGTGATTGCTACCTAATTCTACTCTAAGTCAAGCTTTGTGATCTGACTTGATGACGATTTTTAGTCACATTCTATCCTCTTCATCCTACTCTTAATGATCTCCACAATAAGCAAATGGCATTAGCTCTCATATTCTAGCTACTTTGCTAATACAGTAAGCATGGATGTAAACATTCACTGAGCACCAACTATAAGCTCAGCTCTGTTTAAAACACCAGATACCACAGTGAGTGTAACAGAAAAATTCCTACTCTCAGGAGTACATGATCTCATTGGGAAGGCAGACAATAAACAAAATAAGTCAGGAAAGTATACTGTACATTAGATGGTAATAAGCGCTATACAGAAAAACAGGATGTATGGGTGTGTGCAGGACAGGATGTAACATGTGATGGCTGGGAGGGGTTCAATGGGAAGATCACATTTTGTAAAGATCGGAGGGAGGTAAGGGAACTAGCCATGTAAATGAGGGGCAGACCTTCTTAGCAGATAAAACAGTGAGCTTCGTGAAGGCTCTGAGTTGGAAACCTATGTCTGCCTGGTCTGAGGAACAGCAAGGTAGCCGGCACAGGTGCAGCAGAGTGCTGAGGTAACGTGGGGCCTTAGAGGCCACTGTAAAGCCTCTGACTCTTGCTCTGACTGAACAGAAGTCCCTGGAGGGCCGTGCTCAAGAGTGAAATGATCTGACTTCTGTTTGAGCAGTTTCACTCTGACTGCTGTGCTAAGAGATGGGAAGTAGGACAGGGTTGTGGAAGCAGAGTCACCACTGGCCTGGTTCCACATGGCAACGCTGTGCAAATTAAGATAAAACTCCATTAACAGCAATTATGTGGAACAGCCAATTATAAGCAGAGTATTTTAAAATCATTTTAATATTTAATAAGACATAAAATCAATAAAAATCATAGGAAAGAGACTATAGAGTACAAACGTTAAAAGCTTATAAATATTCATATATATTTTCCCCAATCAGAACAGGTCAGAGAGGTTGGGGGACAGGAGGCTGAAGAAGCTGGGGGAAGAGAATACAATAAAAACCTGAGTTTTTTGCATTCATTCCAAATTACTGTGATTCTTGTGAAAATTCTTTTATTATGCTGCCACGAAATGAAGAGTAGAAAATGTGTAACACTGTGCAACTTAAAAAGTTTGAGACTAAAGAGGCTGGAACATGCAATTATTTTAAATATATCAAAAGGTTGAAATGATACAAATTTGTTAAGATTAATTTTAAAAAATTAAACAACTACACAAATAAAAATTGCTTAGGAGTTATTCCATTCAACTTTGTGGTTTCACAAACGGGTATGTGTCAGGGATGGAGAAACCTTACAGAGTTGTAACTGTGCACCTACACCCCACGCTGCACCAGTCCATTCCCACACAGGAGGCTGTGAACAGGTCAGCTCCCAAGGCTGTGCTGACTCCATTTTTATTTTTATGTTTTTTGAGACAGAGTCTTGCTCTGTTGCCAGGCTGGAGTGCAGTGGCACGATCTTGGCTCACTGCAGCCTCTGCCTCCTGGGTTCAAGCAATTCTCCTGCCTCAGCCTCCCGAGGTAGCTGGGGCTACAGGTACCCACCACCACACCCAGCTAATTTTTGTGTTTTTAGGAGAGATGGGGTTTCACCATGTTGGTCAGGCTGGTCTTGAACTCCTGACCTCAGGTGATCCGCCCACCCCGGCCTCCCAAAGTGCTGGGATTACAGGTGTGAGCCACCGCGCCCAGCCAAGAATATTAATTCTTAAGTATCACTTTCTTATTTGAAAACGTGAATTCAAGATAACTTTTGAGAAGAATTTTTTTGTTTTTGTTTTTGTTTTAAGAATGTTTTAAAAGCAGATTCTAAAGCTATTATTTTACCTTTTCGCAAAATAACAATAAACAGTGTCCTTGGCAGACTAAAGACTAAAATGCTTCCACTTACCGTAGAGTCCATCTGATTATATCTAGCAATATCTTTGTGCAGTGTCCGTAACATAATCATAGCTACCATTCCAGATAAGAAGAGAACAATGACCAGGGAATTCATAATGCTGTAGAAATAAGCACATCATGAGTAATCTGTAGCTTAATCCTAGGAACAGTAAAACTCTTTTAAAAACTGTTTATTGAGTAACATTAAAACAGTCTTGATCAAAATCAAAATGAAAGCTATCTAAAATCCAACAAATTCAATGAACTGTGTTCTTTCATGTTTCCCTCCAGTAGATAAATAACATTATATACTTATCATAATACAGTTTCATAGTCTGTTTAGAACTAGAATTTTTTGGTACATGGTCAATATTATGAAATAACTACTGTGCCCAAATCACTGCCACAACAAAGGACTGGCTTGTGCCCTCAAGAAATTTACTGAAGAACAGCTTTACTCAGTAAATTAGTGAGTGTCAAAAAGATCAGACAGCAATAGGAAAAGGAGGGTTATGGCAACATGAACAACTCTAGATAAAAGTTTTGAATCATGTTTGAAGGGGATAATAATAAAGTCATAGCAACAACAGCGGCTTCTGTTTCTGAACACTCTTATGTGCCAGACAATGTCCTCAAATGCTCTGTCCCATGATGTCCTTTAATCCTCACAACAATCCCGTAAGGTGGGTATTTCTAGATAAAGAAACAGACGCCGAGAAATTAAGGGACCTGCCGTGACTCACAATCAGTGGCTGAAAGCCAGGATTTGAACCCAAGGCCAGACTTTTGAATAAAGTAGAGAGGATCTGAGAGTAAATGAGATGTTCAAAGGGACAGAGGGTAGAAAAGTAGAAAGCAAAAGCAGGCTAACTCTGTACTCTTACCTAAACCACTGAATGTGGGTATGAGGCATAGACTCCAGAATATAGTCCCATCTAGACGCCCATCTGATCTTATCATCTTCCTAGAGGAGATTAAAAAATCTCTTTAAGTAAACATCTGCTGACAGCACATTAAGAACAAAAAAAAATCCCATTCAAAGCTTGTCCTTCCATTGAGTCAACAATTGCAATTTCTAAATTATCTAACTTTGGTTAGTCCTGAGATTTGGAGAGTTTCAGATTTACTAAAGTCTAGGGGAAATCAGAGTAAGATTATGCAACCAAAAAAAAAAAAAAAAAAGAATTCCTAGTAATACCTACTAAAAGTATTGCTTTAAATTATAACTAGATGTTTAGATGTCAACATTTAGACCTATATGTAGGTTTTTTTTTTTAAGAAAATAATGGAATGGAATGGAATAATTATTCTTTTCTTTATGCCGGGGGCAGCTAACCAGACCAGTCATTCCAGGCACACTGAGCTCTTAATATCTAGAAATATATACTATTTACGCACCAGGTTTGCAAAATGAAACATTATACGGGGATATTAAACATCACAACTACATTGGATTGCCAAAAGTTTTTAAAAATAGAGGTGGAACACTGCCTAAGATTCTTGCATTTTAATGATAAACTTGCATTTTAAGAAACTTCGCTAATAAAAATATTCCCTTCAATTTTCTAAGACAATCTCCCAATCGGAAACTCTTCATTTAAAGTTCATAATTAAATCTTGATTTTAAAAATGGTGAAAAAATAAAGGTAGAATACTAAGATTCTCATAACAATGAATTTGCATTTTAAGAAACTTCGTTAATGAAAACACTCCCTTCAATTTTCTAAGACAATCTACCAATTGGAAGCTCTCCATTTAAAGTTCACACTTAAATCCTTTAAAGTACGGTGTTGATTTCCCAAATGGTTTCTGAATATATCTCTGGCATTTCCATCCCATCCTCTAGGCCTGTTTTCTACTCTTGTCTTATATGTATCTCTTATGCTTAACACTAAATCAGGCTCAAGTCTTCAACTTCCTCTATATTCTCATTTAAACTAAGACTCAGTTACAAGAGTGATTATGTTGCTTGGTACACCGACAAACTATCCTAAAAATCAGCTCATTAATAGCTTCTTTATTTGACAAGCATAATCAGTAACATTTTAATTAGTTTAAGTAGTACAAATTTAAAATCAATTTCAGAGTTATACTAAAGATAACAACAGACTCACCTCGAAGCTAACAGAGTAAGTATAGGCAATTTTTATCTCCCCAGAAGCCTTGTTACTTATGTCCATGGGGGGCCCTGAGCAGTCTGGTTTATCTATATGGGTATGTTTGAAGCTGTGGGAAGAAACATTTTGGCAAGATGCTGATAAAGTACAACTTTTTTAAAATGAGGTAAAGGTTACAGATTTTGTACGTATTTTAAAATGCTGCTGACAAAGGTGAAATTATTCATGTCACACTTAATAGCATAAATATTTACATCATATGTGTACAAAATTATAAACATACTTTTGAAAACACTATACTTGAAGAGCATTTAAATAATCTTTTTTTTTTTTCTGGGACAGGGTCTTGCTCTCTTACCCAGGCCTGAGTGCGGTGGTGCCATCACAGTTCAATGCAGCCTCAAACTCCTGGGCTCAAGTGATCCTCCCACCTCAGTCTCCCAAGTAGATGGGACTACAGGTGTGTGCCACCACACCCCACGCCCAGCTAATTTTTCATTTTTTGTAGAAACAAGGTCTTGCTATGTTGCCCAGGCTGGTCTTGAACTCCTGGGCTCAAGCAATCCTACTGCCTCAGCCTCTCAAAGTGCTGGGATTACAACATGAGCCACCATGCCTGGCCTTTTTTGTTTTTTGTTTTGTTTTTGAGACAAGGTCTTGCTTTGTCACCCAGGCTGGTGTGCAGTAGTGTGATCTTGGCTCACTGCAGCTTCAAACTCCTGGGTTCAAGTGATCCTCCCACTTCAGCCTCCTACAGGCACGGGCCACAGTGCCCAGCTAATTTTTAAATTTTCTGTAGAGACAGGGTCTCACTATGTTGCCCAGGCTGGTCTTGAACTCCTGGGCTCAAGTGATCCTCTCACTTCAGCTTCCTACAGGCACATGCCACCATGCCCAGCGAATTCATTTTCTGTAGAGACAGGGTCTCATTATGTTGCCTAGGCTGGTCTTGAACTCCTGGCCTCAAGTGATCCTCCTGCCTTGGCCTTCCCAAAGTGTTCAGATTACAGGTGTGAGCCACTGTGCCTGGCTAAATAATCTTATTTAAAAAAAAAAATACTGATGAAGTTTAACTGCCATCTTATTATGGCATGTATTTCTTGACCACCAGTGCATGAGAAAAAGGCTAATTCAATGGCAGAAAAAGTCATGAAAGAAAATGAAATATTAAAAAAAAAATCTCATAAATAACTGATATGTACATTTGTGATAAAAAATAATAAGCTGAAGAGATCTCTTTCAATGGCTCGTATTTCATACTGGCATCTAACACTGCATAGGGGCTTGAGAAATCACAGTACTTGTCCACTCATTTGGGCCTCTGACCAGAGGAAAGCCACAGATTATCTGAGGCAGTGTTCTTTCCACTACGAAGGGGACCACTGTCCCAACCACTCAACTTCTCCTTCCCCACTGACACGTGGAAAAGCTGTCAAAACCTCCTGACTGAAAAACAAAACACTAAGGCACCTGGGCTTGACCGCTTATCATGACAGGAAAATAACTATTGGTATGGTTTTCTGGACAACCCATAACAATAACAAATCATGCCAAAGGGAGTTTTAGTGAAAACAATCCTGAAATGTCAGAATATTAAGGAGTAATTGAGCCCCAAATACTTATTCTTTGGGTCTAAATTTCACTTATACTTGTTTACTTTTTATCATTAATATAATTACCTTTTCGGTTCAAGTTTAGCAGCCACTAATCTTGCTCCCATGGACCCAGTTTCAACAACATGATAGTATATTTTGATGTCAACATGGTTGAAGATGTAAAATGTATCTCTTTCATGGAAATCTGACTGCAGAACAGAACTTAAAAGTTAAAGGTAGAAAACTGACTATATAAGAGTCAAAACTTAAAACTTTAAAATGGGCTACAACAAGTAAGAAAATTTAAGTTTGAATGGAATTTTAAGCCTTTCACATTAACATGTTTCAATTTTATACTTAAACTCTTTTTAAGCCAAAAATTAATTGGGGAAGGTATATGCTTCTTAAAGTTTTTTTACATAAAATATAATAAGTACCAATTCAAAAGAACACTAATCTAGTATTTTCTAGCCTTTCATTTAAAATGAAACAAAATAAAATTTAAAATATTATGAGCACACAAAGCTTATACATTTAAACACTTTTCCTGCCTGGAAGCTTATAAGTTTGGACTAAACTCATAACCTAAATTATTCAAGTATCTCTGGTCAGCACTCACAAAAGCACTAACTGATATAATCAGTTTCATGATTAACTCATGCTACCTTCCACTGAATCAGATCCATTAAGAGATTTAAATCAGGTTGATCTGATTACACAAAATTCATTTTAATATATATCCCCACCTAGTTCTAATTACCTTCTATAGTAATGTCTCTATTTGATTAATCTATTTTTAAATATAAAATAATGGCCTCAAAGACAGGTCTTAAAAAGGTTATAATATCTGACTTCTGCAATACAAATTTAGTTAACTTATAATGAAGCCTTTTTTGACACTCTACTATGTATATTTTGTAATATATAAGATTTATGAGAGTTAGGACAAAGTTCTAGACCTTACCATAGCATTTAACATACAACAGACAATCTCAGTAAATGTTGAACTGAATCTGAATTATTCCAATTCTAAAGCTCAACTTATACATTATTAATCTGCTGTAAGTTTAAGATTGAAGTAGTTGTACTTCAGAACATCTGAACTGTACACTCATTCAATGAATATAACAATTTTTGTCCAGGTAAAGACTGAATTCTATCAAAAGCCATGTTTTAAAAAGCAGCAAAGAGTTTATCATGAACTTACACTAATAACACAGGCATCTTTTGCATGGCCTTTATCTGTAATGTAACAGCCAATAGGAAATCCAGGATTACAGAACCTCTGACCATCTTCAACATCGTAACACCACGTTACAGGCATATTATCCACAATCCTACACATGGAAAGAGGAGTTAAGTTAGAAAAGAACCCACCAAACATGACAAAGAATTACTGCCCAAATCAGTGTCGTCACTTTGTAAAATTTAAATGTGTAAATGCCTTAAGATTACAAAAACCACAAAGAATGTTAATGAAATGTGCTATTTCATAAGCAATAACAATATGCCAGTATCTGATACACTGCAGTGATGGAAAAACTACAGGCTGGTCCGAGTGCAGTGGTGTTTACAACTAATTGATCACAACCAGGTACAGCACTGCTTCATTTGACTAGCCTTAAAAAAAGAAACAAAAAAACAAAAAAAACTTCGTACCTTTTTTGAAAGGATAAATGGTAGGTAGGAAAGAGTTTTATAAACTAATTTATTGTAATTGCTAATTTAACAATACTATTTAGACACTTCACTGTAATTTACCTTTAGCAGAACACTCACAGCGCTAAATAGGTACACAAAGCAATATATCTAGTTCCTCAGGAACAGTTTATTAGACAGTAGAGAAGGAAATGCCTCTTATTACTCAGGTTATTCAATAAAAAAGGAATACAATTGCAAGATATAGGAAAACATTAAACTAAAGAGCCAGGAGGAAAAGTGAAAGCTATACAAAAAAATTCTGTGAAAACTATAAATCCAAGTTATTGCTAAAAGAAATACTGTTGCAAAGCTAGCGAACCAAATCTTTCAAGTTCTATAGTGAAAAAGGACTTAAATAATAAAAGCAGAAAATAAAGTTCTGTAGCACCATATAACTACATTACAGTCCAAGCATGTGGCCCCCTGTGCCCAGAGTACACTGCGGGATACAAATAAAAAAACTACTCAAAATATAGCAGCTATCTTACAGTCATAAGACGACACTCCAGGGCATGTTTTATTTGTTAATTAATGTGTGCCTTAGGAAGTAAAATTATGATTCTATATTCACCCAAGGTGTACCTTAATGACCTAATAAAACATGTCTCGTCACCTTTAAACGTTATTTAACAGTACCCAGTGTACAAAATTTTAGAATCACCTATACTATTAAACTGCTTATTATTATAATCAGCAGGCTAGTGGTTCCAATGAAAAGACTATAAAATATTAGAAGCATAAACGCATTGTTATATAAAATAAATAATTCAGATTTTCTGAAAGCTTAACGAATCCGTTAATTGCTTTAATTTTTTAGATAGAGATGAAGTTCAATTAATGAATATATACTAGCAATATATAGTATCTTCATGCTACCATACTGGAGGGAAAGTACTACATAAAAATTATAGTGCTAGTTACAAAATGAGAAATTAAAGCGCAATTTAGGTTTTATAAAAGCCAACATCCTAAATGTATCATTTAGATAATACCTTGACATAATAGCTTTTTCAGGTAATAGGAAGCATTTAAAAAAAATCCCTTTGAAATAAATTTAAGAAAACTTAAAGGATATCTTTTTTTCCCTCGAGACAGGGTCTTGCTCTGTCACCCAGGCTGGAGTGCAGTAGCATGATCATGGCTTTCTGCAGCCTCAACCTCCCAGGCTCAAGTGATCCTCCCATCTGTGCCTCCCAAGTAGCTGGGACTACAGGTGCATGCCATCACACCTGGCTAATTTTTAAATATTTTGTAGAGTTGGGGTCTCACTATGTTGCCAGGGCTGGTCTCAAACTCCTGGGCTCAAGTGGTCCTCCTACCCTGGTCTCCCAAAGTGCTGGGATTACAGGTGTGAGCCACCACGCCTGGCCAAAGAATATGATTTTCAATTACTGTCTTCCTAAATTAACAAGTAGTATTTATTTAAATTTCTAATATCAAAAAAATTAAAACTCTTATTTCCAATCTGACAGACTGAATAATGGGAAGAAGACTCGCAAGGATAAAGGCTGAATGACTCCCAACTTTTTATCATGAAGAACTCCTTTGCTTTACTTCTGCCTGCTCTCCAAGGACTCCATTTGAAACAGTTCTACCAATCAAGCTTCATTTAGTAACTACTTGTTTTTCCAATAAATTAATTCCAAAAGTTTCTAATCAGAATAACCCATATTGTCACAATGCACTCAGAAAATTACAGCCCAAAGCAAAGAAAGTTGGCATTTAACAAGTTGGCATTTTTTTTCTTTTCTTTTTTTTGCAGTTGCAAGATTTAATAGAGTGAAAACAGAGCTCCCATACAAAGGGAGGTGACCCAAAGAGGGTAGCCCACAGTTGGCATTTCTATGTAGTTTTAACATGAGTACATCTGGAGTATTCATTAGGATTTTGAATTTTTGAAAACAGCACATCATTCTCCTTTGCTAACTTGGTGGGATCTGGGATTGGAACTCACTAAAGTATCTTCAAGACCCCTTTATAATTCAATAAGCTATAGTCCAGTGGTTCTATGATACTAAGAAATGGTAAGTACTCTGATAACTAGTTAATTATATTTTTATAAATAAAATGTCATCAAGATTTGGAAATTCAGGCAAGAAGTATAATCACAAACCACACAGAGCACAGCTGAAGAGAGTTTTAAGTGTCTGGTGCTGGTATCAAAGCAATAGTTTCAGGAATCACAAAATAGCTTAGCAGCTACTGACAGAGTAAGCCAAAAAGATCCTCAAATTATGTTCTAAAGCCCCAAATAAGAATAAAAAGTATGGCCGGGAGCGGTGGCTCGCGCCTGTAATCCCAGCACTTTGGGAGGCCAAGGTGGGTAGATCAAGAGGTCAGGAGTTCGAGAGCAGCCTGGCCAACATAGTGAAATCCCGTCTCTACTAAAAATACAAAAATTAGCCAGGCGTGGTGGCGGGCACCTGCAGTCCCAGCTACTCAGGAGGCGGAGGTGGAGGCAGAGGCAGGAGAATCACTTGAACCCAGGAGGCTGAGGTTGCAGTGAGTCGAGACTGTGCCACTGCACTCCAGCCTGGGCGACAGAGCGAGACTCTGTCCCAACAACAACAACAAATAAAAAAATAAAAAGTATTCGTCAATTTATATAAGAAACTATTATTAACTGTTCTTTATAGTGAGAATAATAAACTACAGCACGGTTCCAATGTCATGGGTGAGAAATTATGATTGATTCATGCAGTGAATTATGAAATTATGGAAAAGACGGAGGAGGTTATAGATTTACAATGTTACCTGACCTGAAAAAAGTCCATAATATTTTCTTAAATAAAATGAGCAAGTTGCAGAATAACGTGTACAATATTTTAGTTGCATTATTTTAAAAAGGGACACACCCTTTTCTATACCTCCATATGCATAGTAAATATAGAAACACACATGAGAAATAATAGTGTTAGTTCTGTAGAATAGAAATGAGGCTGAGACTGACAGAAGACTTACTTTTACTTAATATTTTCTTGTACTGCTTGTGTTTTCTCATCGGCATGTATTGCTTTATGATTTAGAAAATGATTATGCTCTCCCTAGTATGTCTTAGTGCAAAGTATAAAATAAAATGTGCTATATTCACAAACTCCCTAACAGAATACTGTAAATTCCCATGGGTACATGGTATTTTATGTGTCAACTCTACTGTCTATGCTTAAAATCAAGTTATACAGTAAAATCTCTCTGAAATAGGTCATGGACAGAATATACTCAAATAATGGTTTCAATAAATTCATCAATGTGAATCAACATTTTCCAAATGTATACTGAACTGATTTAAGGGTTACACTTAAAATCATCAACTTTTCTGATTCAACTGCAAAATCATTATTTACCAGCACTTTCTCAGGTAATTTTTTTAAAGCAGAATAGTTGAAGTTTGCAATTGATATGCCGATTACAAATCATTCAGTAAATTTTACTGTCTGATGCTTGCTTAGTTTGTACACTATTTTATTTATTCTTTCTTGTTATTAAGCATCTTGGCATTATAATGAAATCTTTGTTAACTGCATCATAAATTAGTTAAAAATATCTCTAAGTACTTTCCTGTCAGGAGGCTACTGAAGAACTGCTTCTACTACCTTCAGGAGCAAGACTAAACAGTATTCTTTGGTTCAAGCAATTCTCCTGCCTCAGCCTCCCGAGTAGCTGGGATTACAGGCGCCCACCACCACGCCTGGCTAATTTTTTGTATTTTTAGTAGAGACGAGGTTTCACTATATTGGCCAGGCTGGTCTTGAACTCCTGACCTTGTGATCTGCGTTAAGCAAATCTATCAGTGCCATTCTTTCTTTTTTTTTTATTTTTGAGACAGAGTCTTGCTCTGTCGCCCAGGCGGGAGTGCAGTGGCACGATCTCAGCTCACTGCAAGCTCCGCCTCTGGCGTTCACGCCATTCTCCTGCCTCAGCCTCCCAAGTAGTTGGGACTACAGGAGCCCATCACCACACCTGGCTAATTTTTTGTATTTTTAGTAGAGATGGGGTTTCATCGTGTTAGCCAGGATGGTCTCGATCTCCTGACCTCGTGATCCACCCGCCTCAGCCTCCCAAGTGCTGGGATTATAGGCGTGAGCCACCATGCCTGTATCAGTGCCATTTTTTCAACAGCATGTGTTCACTTTCTGTCTTTGTGTCAGCCTTTTTTTTTTTTAAGCAATAATGTATTTTTTAATTAAGGTACTTACAGAGTTGTTTTAGACATAATGTTATTGCACACTTAATAGACTATATGTAGTATAAACATAACTTTTATATGCACTGGGAAACCAAGAAAAACTTTATGTGACTCACTTTATTGTGTTATTTGCTTTATTGCAGTGGCATGGAACTGAACCTCAGTATCCCCAAGGTATGCCTGTATGTGAATAAAAATAACTACTCTATGTACCAGATCTATGTATCAAAAGAAGTACCAGATATTACAGTAATCTAAACACAGTTAAAAGATGATACTTTAAATGATGTTGTCATCTTTAACTAAGAGTCACTACTTCAAGCTACGACCACTAGTAACAAAAAAAAGGAAATCAATTAAGTTGCTATATTTTACACAATCAAGTAATTTATATAGTCAAAGCAACAAAGATTTCATATGGAAAGGATAAACCCCAAAATCGAAAATATTCATGCCTTACCAGTGATGTTGATAATTCAATAACATGCTTTTTTTCAAGAATTCTAACTTTTGTTTGTCTTCAGCTTTCTCTGTATGGTATGTTTTTGTACAAACAAGCTTACAGGTCTCCTTCTTATTAAATGTAAACTGTATTAAAAGGAAGTGGAAAGCAAATTCAGAAAAAATATCCAGGTTTTTCATACCAATATCACAAATAGAGTAAAAGTGCTAGTCCCATTAAATTACTTAAGTGCATTAATATTGGTAATAAATAAATTTTTAAATTCCTCATAGCTCAATCAGATTTAAATTTTAATCCTACTGTGTTTCTCTAAAGACTCGTCATCAAGTTTTCCTTTGATACGTTCTTTTTGGTAATTTCAATCGACTTACCTTTTAAATGTAAATAAGTTCTAGAAGAGAAAAAAAAATCCCATGTAGAACAAAAATGGAACTTTAGTCTCTCCTAGTAATATCCCATGGTCATGTCTTAGGAATTCTGGAGTTAATGGCTTTCTAGTAACAAGTAGACAAATTTTTATGTTCAAATAATCAACAGATGTTAAGTGCCCTCCTTAAGTGTCAGGTGATAGAGATTCAGCAGTGAACAAGAGAGCATGTGACATTCAGATGTCTAAAATTAGGCTAAACATGACTCCAGAAGGCTGAAATTTACCAGCTATACAACCAGCCATAATTGCATCTTTTAATAAACTCAAACTTTATTACATAAGGTGATTAAAAAAAATGGCATGGTTCACTTCTAAGCAGCCCACTCTTTTTTATGTATGTATTTATTAACATCCCTAAAGCAGGTGCAGTGAAGCAGCTAAGTGAATGTTTAAGCATAGTCCACTGCTGCCACCTGTCAGCCAATGTTTTCATTCTGTCTGCATTGCTATTTCCAATACAGCCATATCTGTACCACTAGTTGATATTTTAAACCTTATATGAACCTTAAAGATTCATTCTTAAAAAGTGGAAAATGGAAAAACAAAAAAGTATACACACTAAGAAATCAGAAGCACAGACACCAAACTTAAAGTAAGTTAAGCAGAGAGACAATATTACACCAAAATGGCAAATCTGACACCTCAATCCAGTGCTCACTTCATTAGGTGAGTCAACCTGTGTGTTCAATTGTGAAGGAAATAGCAAGACTAAGGTGACATTAATGTAGTAATAGGTAACATCTGTTTAGTGCTTCCTATGTTCCATGTACTTTGTATATATCAAGCCTCATGTAATCCTCCAAACAACCCTTATCCATCTTTTACAGATGAGAAAACTGGAGCACCAAGTCACACAACTGAGCATCGGCATAGCCAGGATCTGAGCCAAGTGAGTTGAGCTCCGGAGAACATGCTCTTCAGCACGACACCCTACAGCCTCTCCCTGTCACGTCTTTAGTTGGGAATTTTATAATATTTTAAATCATGTTTGGTTATGGATGGAATTGTATTTTATTTATGTTTTGCTAAGGATTTTTAAATATTCTTAGCTCCCAAGGGAAACAAATCCTCCTTATAACACGCAAGCACAGCAGGGTTCTGTTTCTATTCGGGAAAACGTGGGATTATAATTTTTCCTAAATTATTTCAGTGAGGATTTAACCTTCTCCTTGGAATAATTCTGAAAATCAAAATATCAATCTAGAGTCAGACCTGGGTACGAGTCAACTCCATCTTGTTAGGAGACCAGGGAAAGCTGCGTAACCCTGCCTCAGCTTCAGTTAACTTATGTGTAAAATGGGAGCAGTACCTGCCTTGCAGGGTTGTCGGATTAAATACAGAAACGTGTGTGCAAAACACCTAGCATGCTGACTGATGAAAACAGGTATTCACTAAATAACAGTTATTGTTATGTATCTCACCACCAGCTTTTAGCAAATAGCAGAAAAATTATATCAAAGTCCATATCTGAGGGAAATCATATAAGGCTGCACACTCCTGGCAAGACTTCTCCTCCGTGCAGCCTGCGACCATCAGGATTGATGTGGTTTGGCTCAGTGTCCCCACCCAAATCTCATCTCCAATTGTGATCTGAATTGTAATCCCCACGTGTTGGGGGAGGGACCTCGTGGGAGGTCATTAGATCATGGGGGCGGTACCCCACGCTGTTCTTGTGATAGTGAGTGAGCTCTCACAAGATCTGATGGTTTTATAAGGGGCTTTCTCCGATTCACTCTGCACTTCTCTTTTCTGCCGCCACATGAAGAAGGACATGGTTGCCTCCCCTTCTGCCATGATTGTTTTCCTGAGGCCTCCCCAGCCATGTGGAACTGTGAGTCAATTAAACCACTTTTCTTTATAAGTTACCCAGCCTCTGGTATTTCTTCACAGCAGCGTCAGAACGGACTACTACCCATTAGGACTAATGGGCAGGACTAATCCCATTATGGCCTCTACCCTCTGAATATGAGTCACCACCAGAAGTCCAGGATTTCCATGTCATCCTTCCATTCCCACATTTGAATCCCAAAATGTATCCCCCCTCAACTGCTTAATCCCTTCCACTATGCCCTGAAACTCATGTGTCACCAGCAGAACACCCTCTAGTTCCTCAACCTCTTCTCAGAATGTTTTCTGGAGCCTGTTCTGATGAAAACCTGGCTGTCCCTGACGGATGCTGCCTCACTGGAGTCTTGCTGGTGGTGCCTGTTTTCTCTCATAGGCCCCAGCGCTGGGCCAGACCATTCTCCCTCCTCCAGAAACCTCTAGCTTTGACTCCCATGTGATCAGACCACACCGCCCCTACTCCTTCCTGTTCTTGTCATCTACCAACCCCAGGTCACTGGCCCTCAGCTCCTGGCTCACTGTCACTGCAACACTCCTCCTCGCTCCTGATTCTTGGTGATTACATCTATATCAACGATCCTTCCAAAACAATGACCTTTTGATCCTCTGCCCTCTCCTCCAGCGACTCTGGTCTTCATCCAATTTCAAAGCACTCCCTCCTCTGGTCGCATTCCACCCTGCCTTTATCAATGACAGCAGTCCCAGCCATTATCTCCATTTCAAGCTTCCCAGTGTCAAAGCACCTCCTCCCGTTGTTCCAACTCACTGGCTCAAATGTTCATCACCTCCAACAAGCCCTGGACTCCACTTGAATCGACAGATCCTACAGTCTTTTCACTGTCTCTTACTCCTTTTGTGGTCTCACATGCCCCCTGTGCAAGCTCAAACTCCAAGCTCAACAGTATCTCCATCTTTCATAACATCCAAGGATGTCCTCACATCCTGTGTTCTTCTCTCACTTTTTTGGTATTCACTTGTTAAAACCACAAACCTGGTTAAATCCAACTCAGCAGCACAGCTGGAAATAGCTGGAGATACACAATTAAGCACGCTGGCTGCTGTTACTTCAAACCACCAGCTGGCCAGAGGGTCCCTGATGCAGCCTAGCAGCCGCTCCACACTCCTGCTCTATTAGCTCTCCTGGATCCTACTTGGCTGCTGCCTCCCTCCTCACTCACAGGTGGGGTGGCCATGCTGCCTACTTCACTGAGGAATCAGGAGCAATTGCCACATTTACCTCCCAGCATCATGCCCCATGTCTCTGCCTTCCCTCCAGTTACCACGGATGAACGAGCTCACTGAGGCCAACCTCTCCAACAGTACACTAGGTCCCATCCCTTCTTGCCAGAGTAAGGACACCCACGGCAATCCTTCCCTCTCCTAAATCATCACTTTTCCCATATCTACTGATCACACTCATCCACATACACACCTTGCTTAAAGATCTATCACAAGTCCTCCTGGCCGGGCGCGGTGGCTCACGCCTGTAATCCCAGCACTTTGGGAGGCCGAGGCAGGCAGATCACGAGGTCAGGAGGTCGAGATCATCCTGGCTAACACAGTGAAACCCCATCTCTACTAAAAATACAAAAAATAAGCTGGGCATAGTGGCGGGCGCCTGTAGTCCCAGCTACTTGGGAGGCTGAGGCAGGAGAATGGTGTGAACTCGGGAGGTGGAGCTTGCAGTAAGCCGAGATCACGCCACTGCACTCCAGCCTGGGCTACAGAGCAAGACTCTGTCTCAAAAAAAAAAAAAAAAAAAAAAAATCTATCATAAGTCCTCTTTGGGGCGGGTGCCTTGGCTTATTCCCAGCACTTTGGGAGGCCAAGGTGGGCAGATCACCTAAGGTCGGGAGTTTGAGACCAGCCTGGCCAACATGGCAAAGCCCTGTCCCTACTAAAAATACAAAAATTAACTAGGTGTGGTGGCAGGCACCTGTAATCCCAGCTGCTCGGGAGGCTAAGGCAAGAGAAGCACTGGAGCCTCGGAGGTGGAGGTTGCAGTGAGCTGAGATCACACCACTGCACTCGAGCCTGGACAACAGAGTAAGACTGTCTCTAAACAAACAAACAAACAAACAGTCCTCTTTGAACCATGCCATCCTCCAGTTTCCACTCTTTTTCTCACTGCCAGTAAAATAAAAGTCCTCAAGACAGTTGTAGATGTGTCCACCTGCAACTGCTCTTTCCATTCTCTCTCCACCTGGCTATTCTATCACGGCTGCTTTCACATCAATGACCTCAACATTGAAGGCTAAACCCAAGGTCAATCCTCTGTCCTTATCTCACCTGACCCATTAGTGACAAATCAACCAATCCCTCCTCCTAGAAACACTTTCTTGCCTTGGCCTCCGGGGACCACATTCTCCCTGTTACCCTTCTTTCTCATCAGTGGCTCCTTCTCAGTGTCCTTTGCTAGACTCTCCCCATCCTCCCGACCTATAAAACCAGGTGCCCCAAGGGTCTGAGCCTCACGCCTGTAATTCCAGCACTTTGGGAGGCTGAGAGGGGGCGGATCTCTTAAGGTCAGGAGTTCGAGACCAGCCTGACCAACATGGTAAAACCCTGTTTCTACTAAAAATACAATACCAGGAGCCCTTGGGGCACCTGGTGTTATAGGTCAGGAGGATGGGGAGAGTCCTGTGCCTCTTCGAATCTTGTCTTCTTCATCTATACCCACTCCCTTGGGGATCTCTTCAATTCTGTGGCTGTAAATACCATCTATACACTGATGATTCTCAAATATATACTGTGTATATCCAGGATGAAGCCCTTCTCCAAACTCCAAAAGCATATATTTGGCTGTTTATTCAGCATCTCTGCTTGGACACCTAATAAACACCTCTCACTTACCACATCCAAAACTAACTCTTCCCCATCCCCCAACCTGGCTCTTCCCACAGACTGCCCCATCTTAGAAAATAGAAACTCCACACTCCACATCCCATCCCTTGGCAAATTCTGTCGGCCACCTTCAAAACACAGCCAGATTCACAGATTCTGACCTCTTCACCACCCCCTCACCCTTCCCAAGACAGATCATATTTAGATGAGGGAGAAGGCCTCCTACTGGTCTCCTGGCTTCTCCCCTCGCACCCCCACGGTCCATTCTCAGTACAGCAGCCAGGGTGACCCTGGTAAAATCGAAGCCTACTCAAAACCCTCCAGTGTTAACTAACCATCTTGCTCAGATGTAAAGGCCAATCCTCACAGTGGCCTCTGAGTCATTCTATAATGTGGTCCTGTTACTTCTCTGTGCCCACTGCCTACTATGCTCTATCTTGCTCACCTGCTCAAGTTACACACCTTGGGGCCTCTCTTCAGCTAGAACACCTCCCCCACATATTCACATGGCTCACTCCCTTACTTGCTTCAGGTCTTCTGCTCAAATGTCACCTTCTCGGTAAGGCTTTTTTAAGATTTTAAATCCACCTTTGCAGTAAGCCTATTTAAAATTAGAAATTCCCCACACACCTTCACAGATTTATTTTCAATAGTTCTTTCCTCAGTAATTGAAACATATATCCTGGTAATTTATTTTGTCTCCTTTTCCCCATCAGCATAAAAGATCCATGAGGACAGAGATTTTTGTTTTGCTCACTGCTGTATCCCATCACAGTGCCTGGCACATGAAAGGTACTGAGCAAATGTGTTAACTGAGTGAATGAATATGAGTGCTTAGATCTGAGATGAGATCTTATGGTCCTATGAAATGTGGTTCCAGCTTCACATAATACACACAATGTCTTGCACTGTTGTTTTCCTGACCTAAACAGAAGTCAAATATAAAAGACGGCAAGGCAGGCTGGGATTTTATTTTGTTGCTGGTTGTTACCTCAGTTTTTACAGCAGATCTAAAATAAGATAAAGCTGGGTGTAGTGGTTCACACCTATAATCCCAGAACTTTGGGTGGCTAAGGCAGGAGGATTGCTTGAGCCCAGGAGTTCAAGACCAGCCTGGGCAACATAGTGAGACCCTGTCTCTCCAAAAAATAAAAAAATTACCCGGGCATGGTGGGCATATCTGTAGTCCCAGCTACTCAGGAGGCTGAGGTGAGAGGATTTATTGAGGCTGGGAGTTCAAGGCTGCAGTGAGCCGTGGCCCAGCCCAGGCCACAGAGTGAGACTCAAAAAAGAAATAAATAAATACATACATAAAGATAAAAATCCTTGAAAATAAAGAATCAATAGTGAAATGAAAAATGTTGGTCAATACATTTATGTCTGGCTTACACCTTGGCCTTAAAATGTGCCTGCTCTGTCCCTTTAAGTTTGGGGCTTAGAGAATTTGTTTTAGTACAGATATGGATCCTGAAACATTCCAGAAGACTCAGGGAAAATGTTGGGTACACAATTTCTCCATTCTAAAGCTCTCCTTTTATTATATTTAACCTCAACTTCTACAACAAAGGATTAAATCTGAAAAGCACTAGGCCCCAAAAAGGGTCCTGTGTATGAGCAAGGAACAGTCCTTGCACAGAAACAGAAATGTGCCCAATGACAACCTACTAAGGGGAGTAACCTGCCTTCAAAGTCTGCCCCAAAGGGCAACACCTCCCCATGGGTTTGAGTATTTTGCTGGGTTTCCTTCTGTTTCCTGCTAGGGACTCCTGCTGTCTTCCCAGTTCACTAAGGGCATTACTGATGTTCTTCCCACCCATCATTTCTCAAGGGCAAGACATAAGTAGAGAGATGGGGCTGAGAGGCTGCTGGAATATTTAAGATTGTAAAATTTAAAAAGCATGCCTGAAAACAGTCATCTGCTATAAGAAGAATGCAATACCATTCAAAGTAATCTTCCAAATATCCCAAGAGGGAAGAGGTGTTTCGCAAGTTACATGCCTACCCTGCTCAATGGCACCCATGTCCATACACTTTGAGTTCCTTCCTCCTCAATGACTTCATCCCATTAGGCCTTTGAATCTACTGTGTTTAGGAAACTTTAAAAGTTACTGGCAATTTTAGGGTAGACAATTTCAGATTAGAATATTTGAAAGGGGGCCGGGCATGGTGGCGCATGCCTGTAATCTCAGCACTTTGTGAGGTCGAGACAGGCAGATCACCTGAGGTCGAGAGTTTGAGACTAGCTTGGCCAACTTGGCAAAACCCCATCTCTACGAAAAATACAAAAATTAGCTGGGCATAGTGACACACGCCTGTAATTCCAGCTACTTGGGAGGCTGAGGCAGCAGAATCACTTGAACCCAGGAGGCGGAGGTTACAGTGAGCTGAGATCTTGCCACTGCACTCCAGCCTGAGCAATAGAGTGACACTCTGTCTCGAAAAAGAAAAAAAAAGTATTTGAAAGGCGTCAGACGGCGGCTCACGTCTATGTCTACAATCCCAACCCTTTGGAAGGCTGAGGCAGAAGGATTGCTTGAAGCCAGAAGTTCAGGACAAGCCTGGGCAACAGAGTGAGACCCTGTCTCTATAAAAAATTTAAAAATTGTCTGGATGTGGTGGTATGCATCTGTAGTCCTAGCCACTCAGGGGAGTGAGACAGGAGGATCACTTGAGACTAGGAGTCTGAGGCTGCAGTAACCTATGATTGTGCCACGTCACTCCAGCCTGGGTGACAGAACAAGGCTCCATCTCTTAAAAAAAGAAAAGAAAAAAAAAGAATATTTGAAGAGGATATATTTACAGTCAAAAACAATCAACTTGTAGTGGATTACATTTGCACAGTGATGTTTCTTTTCCCCCAGGGCTTCACAGTGTAGGTGCAGGTGATGGAGGGAGTAAGACGGTTGGTGAGATGAATCTAGGCTTCGGGATTTGCTGGACAGATAATAAATGTTGTGCTCCATGTAATAAAATGTCGAGGGAGATGGGGGTGCCTCGTGAGAAAGCAGGGAAGGTGGCTATGGATGAGGTCTAAGACACAGCAGAGACGCGAACCCGGGAGAGGAAGCTGTCGGGCTGGGGAATAACACCTGGAGTCGAGTTAGAGCCATCAGAACACACATTCTCATGTGGACAGATGCCCATGGTAGAGAGTTAAAGGAAAAATGCAAAGTGTGGCATATAGTATGTTAAAACAAATAAGTAAATCTAATCTATTTAATATAAGCTTATAGGTATATGAAAATTTTCAGGAAATTTTAATAACAAACTGTGAAGTGGAACTGCACATTTATTATTATTTATTCTTTTGCATCATTTAATTTTTTATATGGTGATACATTATTATAATAAACTACTTTAATGTTTCTAAAAGCAAAAGACCATTGTTCTTTGTACAGTAGGAGAACAGATACAAAACAAACAGGGATTATGCAATGTGGAAGGATAATAGGCTTAAAAGATAACAGATTTAAAGGCAAAAGAATTCGGAGAGATGATGAAGTACATATGTTGAAAAGAATACCTTATATTGTGCTTAGTTTGGTTTAACTGGTGTTCGAAAAATATACCAAAGATGTTCCAAATACATCAAAATAGAAAGGTTAGGCTAGGCATACTGGCTCAAATCTGTAATCTCAACACTTTGGGAGGCCAAGGCGGGCAAATCACTTGAGTTCAGGAGTTTGAGACCAGCCTGACCAATATGGTGGAACCCCATCTCTACTAAAAATACAAAAAGTTGGCTGGGCATGGTGCCATGCACCTATAGTCCCAGCTACTCGGGAAGCTGAGGCACGAGAATTGCTTGAACCCGGGAGGCAGAGGTTGCAGTGAGCTGAGATCTCACCACTACACTGCAGCCTGGGCAACAAAGCAAGACTCTGTCTGGAAAAAAAAAAGAAAGATTAGCTTCCAAAAATCCCAGTGCGGGAGCCCAGGCAGCATTGTACGTGCTAACGGAGACTGTCTCTAGATACTGCTGGAAAACAGGGGGAAAGAGACACAGAGCAGCTGAGACAACCTGTCATGACTGGAAGCTGGGTTCCAGGACCCGGGTTTCAGGACCCTCTGTAAAGGAGGCAGAGCATCTGAGCCCTGCCCTTTAAGCCACCGTCTTAACATTCCTAACATTAGTTGCGTGAATGTTCATTAAGACAGACTTATCAATGACACACTGTGAGAAGGAGAAGGATCCTTCTAACTTT
This sequence comes from Pan troglodytes, assembly GCF_028858775.2. Classification (NCBI taxonomy): domain Eukaryota; kingdom Metazoa; phylum Chordata; class Mammalia; order Primates; family Hominidae; genus Pan; species Pan troglodytes. The sequence goes on along the minus strand of NC_072412.2, from coordinate 105,130,388 downwards.
GATTTTAAGAAACTATTCCTAGATGAAAAAGAGAAATGAACTCCTCCTTAGCAATGATAGCTGAGTTATCTCAGGCTTTTCTTAAATAACAAAAACAAAAGCTGTAAGTAAATAATTATTATGTAACACTAAATACAAACCTTATATGGTGAAGGTTCAATTCTTTCCCCGAATAGTACCTGACCAAGATTTTCAGATGGGCGCTTTCCTTCTGATGCTTGGCAAAAATCAAACCTGGGAGAAGAATATTTAAATTTTTACACATAAAAGGGAACGATGAAATATCAAACACCTAGCCAATCTTGAGAGCAGATTAGGTACTGATCATTGTAGCAGCTCTAGTAGATGAGTAAGAAATCTATCCATACTCCAAGTCCTATGTACCACATCTCTCCTCATAAAAAAAAAACACCTAAAATTATGCCTTGAATATTTTTTTCTAAATAATTCTCTTATTAGAATGCATATTATATCTTTTAATTGACTCATTATAATTCATTTTTGTTCACTCCAATAATAAAATTATTTAGATCCTTATTATTCAAGCAAATTTTGCGTAACTTATCTCCTTTCTATATCTTTCTAATTCAAATCTTTAATTAAAAATGACATTTCAGTAATGTATGTCAAGTCTACCTGCAGTTGTCTCATCTCAGTACACTTGCCAACACATCCCAATATGTGAAGCACGGCTAAAAAGACCCTCTGTGAAGAGTGCTGTGGAGAAGATGTAGTCAGTCACCTATAAGATTCTCTGTGTTGTAATTCCCTTGTATTACTAACCAACTTTAATAAAGTTCTGTTTAAACATTACAGCTTAATTTCAGCTTTGCCACAGAAAAGTAAAGGGCAGTTCTGTGCTCACTCTGGAATGATATGGGGAATATCTGAGATCAGTACAGTAATAGTAACAGATTCGTGAGATTCCTAAAGAGGAAGGTGGGTCTCTGGTGATTTAAAAAAAAAAAAAAAAAAAAACTGGGGCTGGGAAGTTCCCAAATGAAGATTCTCCACAGATCCACTGACTTTTCCTAAGAATATCCACAAAGATTTAAAGATGTTTAACAAAACAAAAACTAGAAAAAAATTTAAGTATCCAATAATTAGATGAATTATAGTCTACCCATTCATGTATTCTGTATTCTTTTCTTAGACATACTTAGGTATATGAATTCTTTAGGATAGTCGTAACTTTTTTGTGTATGCTTTTCTCTACAGCAAACTATTTTCTTTTAAAACTCTTAAATAGCTGAGAAATTAAACTAAATTTTAGCAACAGTTTTAGACCCAATATGGTATACAATGGTCAAATGAATAAAGGATATTCATGCAGCGTTTTTCACAATATCAAAAAACTGGGCCAGGCACAATGGCTCATGCCTGTAATCCCAGCACCTTGGGAGGCCAAGGTGTAAGGATCACTTGAACCGAAGAGTTTAAGGACAGCCTGGACAACAGAGTGGTACTCCATCACCACAAAAAATTAAAAAAAAAAAAAAAAATTAGCCAGGCATGGTTGTACATGCCTGTGGTCCCAGCTATTCAGGAGGCTGAGATGAGAGGATCACCTAAGCCCAGGATGTTGTGGCTGCAGTGAGCCATGATCGTGCCACTGCACTCCAGCCTGGGCAACAGAGCAAGACCTTGTCTCAAAAGCAAACAAAGAACCTGGAAATAATCAAATGTTGGTAAATAGGAAACTAGTGAAAGTAAGTGTACATGGAATCTATACAATTTCTAAAATGGAAATAATAACAGCTACTAAAAAGAGTGAGGTAGCTATGTATTGACATGGAAAGATGCCCACAATATATTCAATGAGAAAAACAAGGTGCCAATCAAAAATAATAGTATGGGCCAGGTGCAGTGGCTCACGCCTGTAATCCCAGCACTTTGGGAGGCCAAGGTGGGTGAATCATTTGAGCCCAGGAGTTTGAGACCAGCCTGGCTAACATGGTGAAACCCATCTCCACTAAAAATACAAAACTTAGCCAGACGTGGTGGCATGCATCTATAATCCCAGCTACTTGGGAGGCTGAGGCAGGAGAATCGCCTGAACGCGGGAGGCAGAGGTTGCAGCAAGCCAAGATTGCACCACTGTACTTGAGCCTGGGCAATACAGTGAGACTCTGTCTCAAAAAAATAAAAATAAAAATAAATACTATGAATCTACTTCTGTTTAAAACAAAAATGTATAAATGTGATTATATAGATTAGACTATTTATTCAGAGAAAAAATGTGGAGGTAGACATCAAAGTAGTTATTTCTGGGAACTGATTATGTGGGACATAAAAATTTTGTTTAAAAATATGTGAAGCTATTTATAATTTTAAAATGTTAAGAAAACAAAATAGCTTTTTGTTTAGTCAGATAAAAAAAGAAATCCATTGTTTAGTCAGTGCTTCTGTTGTATTACAAAGAAACATTAAAAAAAAGATCACATTTTTAACCACACCTTGGAAGAGTACACCTTAAAAAATATTTTCAGGCTTGTCCATAACTGTGAGAAAACAAAGTTCTCAATGTACAAAATTCTGATGAGTCACATAAAATTTTATATAAAAGCCAAGCTGAAAAACTTACGCTGTGTATTCATAAGGAAGAACTGATTCCACTGAATCAAGTCTGTTCACAAATAGTTCTATTTCGGCCTGAAAATAAGGAAACACAAAATTAGAATATAAACAACAGGACACAGAGCCTTAAGTCATGCTTAGAATTAAAAAAGAATTTGACATGTCTGAAATGTAAAATGTTATAATTCCAGTCAACTTTAAACAATTCTCTTACAAATCCATTCACTGACTGGATTTATATACATTTAAAATATACCAAAGTAAGGCCAGGAATGGTGGCTCACACCTGTAATGCCAGCCCCTTAGGAGGCTGAGGTGGGAGATCACTTGAGGCCAGGAGTTTGTGACTAGCCCGGGCAATAGAGCGAGACCCCGTTCCTACAAAAATTTTTTTTAAATTTTTTAAAATTAGCTGGGCACAATGGCATGAGCCTGTATTCCTAGCTACTTGTGAGGCTGAGGCAGGAAGATCACTTGAGCCCAGGAGTTTGAAGTTACAGTGAGCTATGATGGCGCCACTGCACTCCAGCCTGGGTGACAGAGCAAGACTGTGTCTTAAAATTTTTTTAAATAATTAATTTTAAAAATACACTAAAATAATTTTCAGAGTTGCAAATGTCTCCAATAGTTTTTAAATGCTTTCTAAATTTTCTAAAAAATTAATAAGATATTTTAACTAAAAGCATTTATCATATTAATATAGATGCTGTTTTTAAAAATCTGGTTTCCAAATTTGGTATTACACTCTGCAGCACAAAAATTTTTAAACAAATTTTTTTAGCATTTTCACAGCAAGCAACCAAGAAATGCTGCCAAGTTGGTTAGAAATTTCTAGATTAACTATACTGGAAATACAATTCCATGCACATGTGTACTCTTAAACACACAGGGATAGCCAATGACCACATGGTCTAACTTTGAAGGACCTCTTCCATCAATTTAAGAACACTGAACTACAAGGTAGTAGCAGTGAAGAAGGTGGCAATGACCAGATCAAGCTCAACAACAGGGTAGAGGGAGATAAGCTGTATCAACTTCCTGGGAAATATAGGCTAATTTTAAGCTACACTTTCCTACTGAAGCTTCCAAAATTTCTCCCAGGTGTAGCTGAAGTTCTACAGGACCCATAACACTGACCCACCCTCTCAAAAAAGGAGCTCAGGCTACTCATGACAGAATTTACTAGCTGAAGAAGCCAGCAAGTCACGTGTGCCCTGAAGTACCTTTGGTGCTAATCAAAAAATGATTAAGAGCTGTTCAGCTGGGACAAGTATTTATTTTATAGAGTTAGAGCTGTACACTGCCTTTGGACTAGTCATGAGGCTTCTGGGAGTGCCACGGAGCCACACTTGTCATTTTGATTTCACTTACTAGTGCTGTCAACAGTCCTCTACACTTGCTAACATCCCCCAAAGCAAGACGAGACGGTTGGTGTACAATTAAAACAAATCAATAGTCCACTGCCACCAGAAAGGCAGCAAAACACAGCAGGCAAGATTACAGGTTCTGTGGTCAGACTGCCTGGGTTCAAATCCCGGTGCCATCACTTGTCTAACTGTGTGACTGTGGTCAAATTACTAAACATTTGACCACATGGGTCAAATGTGCTTCATGGGTGCTTCAGTTTCCTTATCTGCAAAATGAGGATAACGGTATTTCTCGGCTGGGCGCAGTGGCTCATGCCTGTAACCCCAGCACTTTGGGAGGCCAAGGCGGGCGGATCACCTGAGGTCAGGAGATTGAGACCAGCCTGGTCAACATGGCAAAACCCCGTATCTACTAAAAATACAAAATTAGCCGGGCGTATTGGCACATACCTGTAATCCCAGCTACTGGGGAGGCTGGCGCAGGAGAATTGCTTGAACCCTGGAGGCAGAGGTTGCAGTGAGCCAAGATCACACCACTACACTCCAGCCTGGGCAACAGAGCGAGACTCCGTTTCAAAAAAAAAAAACAGTATTTCTCATAGGGATAGGGAGATTAAATAAGTTAACGTTTACAAAGTACTCCAAATAGTGCCTGACACATGAAATGCTATGCATTTGTTAAAATAAAACCAAATAAATTTAGTAATATTCAGAAGAGGGAAGTGTTCATCCACTAAAATGCTCACCCAATATTCATGCTATACAACAGAGGGCATTAGCCTTTGCATGTAATACCGACAACAGCATCATATGTGGCCCCTACACCTCTACTCAAGTGAAATTATAATGCAACAGCAACACAGCCTTCAACATAGCTAACAAGGTAATAGGATATGATATTGTAGCAATACAGCATGCTTGAATTAACACAAATGCATACAACCGTTGTGAAGACAAAATTCCCATTTAATGGCTTCCTTTGCCAAAATAATTTCCACTAATTAGAAAGGGTCAACACTGCTATGAAGATATGTCAGAATTCAAATGATCCATTTAACATAAAGAAGACTGAAGGGTCTCCAAAATACTAGTCCAGTTCCTATCTCTCGATTTCCTTCTAGGAAGGAATGCAGCTATTATACTCTACACAACTTTTCTATGTTTTGTTTTTCAAAATCTGTACAGCACTGTCAACACATAAGCCATGTCCCTCTTGCTACAATTAAGCGTATTCCTCACTCTCAACCTTTCTCAGCACGAAATGATTAAGAAGCAAGACTCTGAAGCTAGGCTGTGTGGGTTTAAATCCTGCCTCTGACACTAGTTGTGTGATTCTAGGCAAGTTTCTTCACTTCCCTGTTCCTCGACGTTCTGATCTGTAGAACAGAAGTGATAATAATCCCTACTTCAAGAAGTTTTTGAGAAGATTCAAGAGCAGCACCTGGCATAAAGTACCGTATTTACTATTACATAGCCATGTCCAGCAGAGTTTTAAGCAATGATGGAAATGTTCTTCAAATATGGTGGCCACCAGCCACATGTGGCTATTGGGCACTTGGAATGCAGTCAATGTAGCTGAAGAACTGAATTTTAAGCTGTATTTAATTAAATGTAAATAGTCCCAGGAGGCTAACGGCCTCTGTGTTAGACCAGAAACAGAAAGAACAGCACGGGAAAGAACAGCATGATGCTCAGCACCATTTACGGCCATGTGTCACTTAACGACAGGGATGTGTTTGGAAAAACGTGTTATTAGGGGATTTTGTTGTGGGACTATCACAGAGCATACCCACACAAATCTAGATGGTGTAGCCTACTACACACCTGGGGGTATATATATGGTGTGGTCCATCACATACTTAAACAACATGGGATTGTACTAAATACTGTGGGCAACTGTTAACACAATGGCATTTGTGTAGCTAAACACATCTAAACATAGAATAGGTACAATCAAAATGCAGTCTAAAAGGAGAAAATGTTACACCTGCATAGGGCACTTACCATGAATAGAACTTGCAAGGCTGGAAGCTGCTCTGGGTGAGTGAGCGGTGAATGAATGTGAAGGCCTAGGACACTACTGTACACAACTGTAGACTTACACACTGTAAACTTAGGCTATGCTACATTTTTTAAAAATAAGGTAATTACACTGTGATGTTACAATGGCTATGATGTCACTAGGCAATAGGAATTTTTAGCTCCATTATCATCTTATAAGGCCACTGGTCTGTCGTTGACCAAAATGTTATGCGGTTCATGACTGTATACAGTGTTTCTTCATCTATTTAACATTTTTCCTCTAGCCACTACAATCTTTTCTTTTCCTGGAAAAATGACGCTAATTTTATTAGTCTATCCAAGAGGCTGGCAAACTTTTCCTGTAAAGGGCCAGAGAGTAATGTCTTAGGCTTTACAGGACATTGGGTCTCTGCCACTGCCGTAGTGCAAAAGCAGCCGTAGACACTACATCCACAAGCGAGCATGGCTGTAGCCCAATAAAACTTTCACTTACGGCACTGATATTTTATTCTCATGTAATTTTCACTCATCCCTAAATATTATCCTTCTTTTGATTTGTTTTCTCCAACCACTTAAAAATGTAAAAATAATTCTTAGCCTGAAGGCCCTATAAAAACAAGCAGTAAGCTGGATTAGAATTCTAGTACTTCCTTCAGCACTGTTTTCCAGGTATTTTTCAGTATTATTTGAATTCAAATCTCAGAGGGTCGAACACAAGGCATAAAGTTTGAAAGCCTGAGGCCATGTGAAAAATTTTAGGACACTGTCTCAGGGCATATAAATTTAGGGTAAATGTTTCTCCCATTTCTACCCAATTGATGAAGTAATACAAATTTTTGCTTAGCTTATGATGTCCTCTCTGAAGTTTCAGGGGACAACTTTTGGCTCTAAGAGTCTAAGATTGAGGGAAAACATTATTCTCATTTTCTGCACTCTCTCCTATCTCCTTTGAGTCTCAATCTTCTGAATCACCTATCTCCTTGATCATGCCAGCTGCTCTTCTCAGGACCTTGCCCTATTCTCATATCCTTCTTAAAAGGCATGTCATAGAGAATTACAGCAAAGTTTAAGATTTACATGTTAAAGTTTCATGTAAGTATAGAATAACACTGTTACTTTCATTAGCCTTTCTACCCAGAAGCTTAAATTCTTCATGGACAGTTCTTTATTTCCTTCCTATGTTCTAAACTGACAGCTTGGAGCTCATCATCTCAAAAACATGGTAACTGTTTCTCTTCAGATATACTTTCTCAACTTGTCCTTGAGCAAATTAATTTACTTTTTGCTGTCTCATATAACTTGAAGAGAGCTTCTGAAAATATATTTTCATTAGCTTTACATTATGCTACATACAGAGATTTGTACCACTAGCAAATTAAAATATTTCATGTGCATTCTCTTTTCTAAATTTAAAACCCAAATTAGCCTCAAGCACCAGTCCTGGAAATCTCCACTGTCAGCACTCCCCATGGATTTCTCTCACTCCACCTCACTCAGCCCTTAAGCCAACCCATGCCACACTTCCTTTAAATTCCATTTTAACCTTTAAAAAACAATGTTGTCAAAACTTTAGAAATCAAACTCATTGGCTCCTTCTAAAACTACAGCAAATCTTCCAGTAACTCTAGAGACCAGGAAAACTTCTTTTCCAGAAACCATGTTAATCTTCTGTTTATAAAACTTGGTGTCATTTAAACCAATTACTATCACTCTTATTCCATTTCAGTACATAGCCCACGGGGGGTTTTCACACCCTTTCCTCCCTCATTTTCTTATCTACATGTTATTAGTTTTTATCCATCTACGTTTGGCATTTCATCTAATATCTAATACCCATTAAATGTACCTTATTTGTCAACCCTTCCTGATCTGATGAAGCAGCTTCCAATTCTCCTAAGAAAGAATGTATCATCAGAATGCTGGGTTCACTTCAAATCCTAGGTCTACTTTTATTAAGTGCTCTTGGGCAAGTAATAATTTTGAATGTGGGAACTGAATGATATCATAATAAAATAGAAAACAGTACACGCAGAAGCTGGTCCATAATTGGCACGCAATAACTATAACAAATAATAAACATAGCAGCTGTAATCTATTATCTTAAAGAAACTGGCCATTCCTGAGTCTGAATAAAGGTTTATCAGCATAAGGGTTTCTGTGAAAGGCTCTTCCTTCCTCTCGTCTCCCATCCATCCAAGTAGTGCAACTAGGCTATTCCAGTGTTTTTAAAGGACACTAAGACAGTCAGCCTTCTGAACCTTATTAATGCCTATCCATTATACTTGTCCTGGCCACTAGCCTAGGGAAAAGGAAGATAATAACTATCACGCACAATTCTGATAGTAGCCTCATGAACTAGGGATTCCTTGCTTCTTTAACACGAGGAAACAAGTTAAAAAGCTGGACTGCAGAAACAAAGTAGGTAAACTCAACTGTTGCTACCGTAACTTTTTATTTCTGATGCTTTTATTCCTCTACTTTTCTTCCTTCTTGTCTCTTCTGACACCTTTCCACACTACTTTTGTAAGAAAGTCTATCATAGATATCAACACTAAATTATGGACATATTTTTGATGTTCAGCAAAGTAATCAAACACAGCTTGAATATTCAGTTCATCTTAGCTTTCACAGCACTTTTATTCTTCCTTTTCTAAATTGTGAGGATCTGAAATTTTAAGAATTACCATCTCACACATGCTGAGGAATGTGAAGTCAATTAAAATTAAAGTCAACCTTAACACAGAATATAGAATACAGCCATTTACAATATATTTGTAAATATGCTACATTTGCAATAACTCTAAATATCAACTCTTGCAGCAAGACAAAGAAATTTCAAAAGTGTCATAAGAATGAGATCCTCCTAATATGTCAGTGGAACAATTGTTAAAAATTGGAAGAAGGGAAATGAGACTGCCGGGGAGTTTATATAGTTCAATAAAGAGCTTCAAGCTGAACCATGTGAAAGTATGCCACAGATGTCATGACATTCACCCCTATAAAACATGAATACACACAAATAAGTATGAAAAAATGTAAACAACTGTTGATTCTAGGTGGTCTAGGTGAGTGAAAGGTGATCATTACACTACTCTTTCAACTTTTTGAATTTTGAAAACTGTCACAATTAAAAGCCAGAAAAAGGGCTTTGAAGTTGAGAGTAGACCTTAGTCTCACTGTAAAGCAACAGAAGGCAAACAAAAACAATAAGAAAGATTTAAAAAGTAAAATTTAGGGTGGAAAAGTGTTCCAGGAGCAGGAACGATGATCTCAGGAGAAGCCAATTTATTAAATAGGAAAAAAATAGTAGAATTTGCAATACCTTTGAAAACCAAAGAACATTTACAACAACAGATCCTGAAGACCACGAGAAACTCAATCAGCCAATACATGTATTTAATGCCCACAAAGTCCTATACTAGACATTTTGGATGACAAAATAATACAAATTCATGAACACTTGCCTTCAAAGAATTTATAATCCAGATGGAAACACAACGCATGTGTTTGAATATATGTCCTTGTCTAAATCTCATGTCAAATTGTATTCTCCAGTGTTGGAGGTGGAGCTTGCTGGGAGGTGACTGGATCATGAGGGTGAATTTCTAATGAATGGTTTAGCACCATCTCTCTTGGTGCTGTCCTCCTGATAATGAGTTCTTGTGAGATCTGGTTGTTTGTAAAGTGTGGCACCTGCCCCCACTCTCTCTTGCTCCTGTGTAACCATATGACACGCCTGCTCCTGCTTCATCTCCTGCCGTGAGTAAAAGCTTCCTGAGGCCTCCCCAGAAGCAGAGTGATGTCGGTGCATGCTTGTACAGCCTGCAGAATCGTGAGCCAATTAAACCTCTTTTCTTTATAAATTACCCAGTCTCAGGTATTTCTTTATAGCACTGCAAGAATAGCCTAACAAAGAAAATTGGTGCTGAGGATGGGGTGTTGTTATAAAGATACCTGAAAATGTGGAACTGGTTTTGGAACTGGGAAACAGGCAGAGTTTGGAGGGCTCAGAAGAAGATAGGAAGATGAGGCAAAGTTTGGAACTTCTTAGAGACTGTTTAAATGGTTGTGACCAAAACATTGATAGTGATATGGACAGTAAAGTCAGGCTGCTGAGGTCTGAGATGGAAATGAGAAGGTTACTGAGAACTTGAGCAAAGGTCACACGTGTTACGTCTCAGCAAAGAGCTTGACTGCATTCTATTCATGCCCTAGGGATCTGTGGAACTCTGCACTAAAGAGTGACAACCTAGTATATCTGGTAGAAGAAATTTTTAAGCAGCAAAGTATTCAAGAGGTAACCTGGCTGCTTCTAACAGCCTATCTTAGCTGAAGGGTCAAATAAATGATTTAAAGCTGGAATTTATATTTAAACAGGAAGCAGAGCATAAACATTCAGAAAATTTGCAGCCTAACCATGTGGCAAAGAAAAAAACAGTTTTTTCTGGAGAGAAATTCAAGCAGGCTGTGGGGCAACCACATGCTAGAGATATCTGCATAACTAAAAGGGAGCCAAGTGCTAATATCCAAGACTATGGGGAAAAGGCTTCAAAGGCATTTCAGAGACCTTTGCAGCAGCCCCTCCCACCACAGGCCCAGAGGCCCAGGAGGACTGAATGGGTTTATAGGTCAGACCCAGGGCCCCACTGCCCTGTGCAGCCTTGGGATCCCAGCATCCAGGCCACTCCAGCTCCAGCCATGGCTCAAAGAGGCTGAGGTACAGCTTGGGCTGCCATTTACAGAATGCAAGCCTTAAGTCTTGGTGGCTTCCATGTGGTGTTAAGCCTGCAGGCACACAGAGTTCAAGAGCGAAGAATGCTTGGCAGCCTCTGCCTAGATTTCAGAGGATGAGAAAACCTGGGTGCCCAGGTAGAAGCCTGCTGCAGGGATGGAGCCCCCACAAAGCACCTTTAGTAGGGCAGTGTGGAGGGGAAATGTGGTGTTGGAGCCCCATTCAGAGTCCCCGCCAGGGTACTGCCTAGTGGAGCTGTGAGAAGGCGGACATTGTCCTCCAGACTCCAGAATAGTAGATTCATTGGCAGCTTACACCCTGTGCCTGGAAAAGCTACAGGCACTGAACAACCTGTGAGAACAGCTGTGGGGGTTGAACCTTGTAAAGCTACAATGGTGGAGCTGCCCAAGGCCTGGGAATATTTACCCAATGCCTATAGCCCCTTTGTGTCTTGGAAGTAAGTAGCTTGTTTTTGCTTTTTTATTTTACAGGCTCATAGGTAGAAGGGACTTTCCTTGTCTCAAATGAGACTTGGGCTTGGGACTTTTGAATTAATGCTGCAGTCAGTTAAGATTTTGGGAGACTATTAGGAAGGCATGATTGTATTTTGCAATGTAAGAAGGACATGAGATTTGAGTATTTTTCCCCACTCAAATCTTATGTCAAGCTGTAATCCCTAATGCTGGAGGTAGGGCCTGGTGGGAGGTGACTAGATCATGGGGGTAGATGTCTAATGAATGGGTTAGCACCACTCCCTTGGTGCTGCCCTCATGATGGTGAGTGAGTCCTTGTGAGATCTGCTTGTTGTAAAGTGTGGCATCTCGCCCAACAGAAAACTCTTTCACTCCTGCTTTTACCATGTGACATGCCTGCTCCTGCTTCACCTTCTGCCATGAGTAAAAATTTCCTGAGGTTCCCACTAGAAGTCAAGCGATGTCCGTGCCATGCTTGTACAGCCTGCAGAACTGTGGGCCAATTAAACATCTTTTCTTTATAAATTACCCAGTCTCAGGTATTTCTTTATAGCAACACAAGAACAGCCTAATACAGCATATATTTAAAAAAAAAATGACAGCACTTATTTATATGTTCTTGGAGTAGCTACTGAATCTCTGGGTGTGTGTGTGTGTGTGTGTGTGTGTTTTGCTTGTTTGCTTTTTCCCACTCTAAACATCTTTATTCACCATCCAAAAGAGTTAAGTCCACCTCCTCCCAGAAATTTGCCTTAAATAGAGACAGACAACTCTGGATTATCACTGATGTGACTAGAAAGAACTTCAAGGTTTACTTGCTTCACAGTCCCACTTTCAAACTGTCCCCACCTAGGTTATTTCAAGCATGCAAAATTTTGACAACATGAAACATTTTAAGGAAGTTGCAGAATCCTATGTCACTTAGAGAAAGCAAGACTGATTACAATCCTGCACTATGAAATGTTTTATGGAAGTGGTTTTATTTAGAACTCTACAGTCTTCCTTTTAAATTTCTCTCCCAAATGTACAATTTTATTTCTAGTCCTAATCTGCCAGTTCCATACCTGATCCCAGCTATGGTCACAACTAGTCTATTTTTTTGTTTTAACAAGGCACACGGGCCATGCCACAGGACTATACTTTTTCCCATTTCCTAGTTCGTTTCTGCTTTTATTCCCACCTTATTGTGCTATCATCACATCTGTCCCACCCCACACTTACAACTGGATTTTCAAGGGAGAAGAAATTTCAGTGAAGAGATGTGACTGTACAAGGGTCATGGCAAATGACAAGTCACAAAAGGGTTTGAGATATGGAGGCCATAAAAAAGGAAATCTATGGAAGCTTCAACTCCTTAATATTAGAGCAGTCCACAGTGGCGCCTTCCTGAAGAAGGGAAGTCTTAACTCAGGCACAATAAAAGTCTCAAAAGCAATGCTGGGACTCACAAATGCTTATTTATGAGCTCTGAGTTATCCGATCAGCAATGCCCAGCAACTGATCTCCTAGATAACTACCAGGGTTCTTTCCCCAAAGCCCTGAAAAATACAATTTCAATTTTAGACTGTATCAACGAAAGAAGTAAATATAAAACCTGACTACTTAAAAATTACATAGACACATCAAAGCTGCAATGAGTTATGACTGCACCACTGCACTCTAGCCTGGGTGACAGAGCAAGACTGTTTCTAAAAAATAAAATGAAATGAAAATTACATATAATAGATACAGACTGTTTTCTGGAACTGTCAAAGTCCAGGGTGATAAGCGGTCAGGGATCCCCAGGGGAAAGGCAAACAAGAAGAAGAGTGCTCAGAGTAGAAGGCAGTGGCGAAGAGCCTAGGCTTTTTGGACTCAGTCTTGGGCTTGTTTGCATTCTGGCTTTAATACTTACTAGCTTTGTACACTTGAGACAGCTACTAAATCTTATTGAGCTTCTGTTTCCTCATCTAAATATCACAGAGATGTTATGAAATTTAGCTAAGGCATATACAACACACACAAATCGTAGTCTTTACCATTATTATTAGCAAAGGGCAATAAACAGGTTTGAAAAGTGAGAAGAGGAGCAAAAAAAGAAAAAATTCACAAATTTCCTCCAAAGCCTTTCATAGATAGTTAATTTTAATGAAAATAGAATGAAATTGTTGGATACATGTAAAGCAGCTAAAATTAACTACAAAACTTACTGAGAGACCATGGTGACAGGAAGCTACAGGAGAGAATAGGGAAGTAAGGGTTTGGGCAGCTGGGCTCTAAGGCTGACAGTGCACAGACCAATCTCTTTAGTGCCGATGTGTGTCTGTGTGTTTGTGTTGGGGGTGTGAGGTGTGGAACATATATCTGTGATTTGTTTCAGATGTTCCAGTTTACACCTTTGGAAGTTCAAGTTTACACCCACTTTGGTGAGGGGCCACAGGCAGAAAGACACAATTTTATTCATAGACTTCTGTTGCTTTCTTGATTCTAACTCTCAGATTCACTATAATGAACAATTACAGTCTTAATTTTACTTAAAAATCTAATTTCTGAAAGGCAAACTATCTCAGTTTAACATACCTTTTCAGAAGAAGAAGAAACAATTGCTGGAATGTATATTTACCATAGTCAAAGTAAGTCCTTCCAGTGCCAGATTTCAGATTTGAAAGAGCAACACCCAAACACTAATGAGTTCCCAGAAGCTAAGAATCAATGCTCTTATTCCAGAGAGAACTGTGAGAATGTGAAACTACATATCGATAAATATTTATCACTATACCAATAAATACACATACAGATTTTTTTTCTTTAAGTATTTCAAAATCTTCAAACTACTTCTATGGTCAAATTAAAACAGGTACATATATATTCATTCTGTGTCTGTTCAGATCAACATTCAGGACTATTTTCTTAAAGTTGACTCATTCCAATATTTATACACAACTGCTCCCAGAATAACAAACACAACTTATAAAATGCTTCTAAAAATAACTACCAAGAAAGGAAAGTATGACTGAGTAATTTTCCTTTTTATTAAAAAGTTGTTAAACTAATTCATTTAAACATTGTTTTTAACCACTAGGGGGTATAATTGGTCATTTTTCCTTACAGCAAAGGAAAAAAAATCTTAATCTTTCATCTAAGAACATGATCTATCCATCAAACAGTAAAAAAGTGGCAGACATTTTGGAGAATTAATACTATTTTTAGTTCTTAGTTCTGAATTCTGGTTGACAACCCAGTAATTACTTGAAAGTTGAAAGCAGCAAAGGTGAACTGCTCACTAATCTTCACCTCTTAGCCATCAGAATGCCACTCGGCACACTAAGATTTGATTTAAAGCTAAAAAGCACAAAGCTAACTGAAATAGTCAAAACTTTTACAAACTAAATTAGAACTGTGGATTTTATCCTGGAATATCTAGTCACTTATAATCAGGGCTTTATTCTACTTATTTCAGTCACAGTGTCCCTTGATTTTAAGAAAGTAAAGTGAATTCTACAGGAAAGGAATACCATAGCTCAATCTTTTATTACTATGGTTTCAAAACGTAACAAAATAAGGCAAATAAAAGAAAAATATTAAAAGAACAGAAATTTCAATAGCAATGAAAGTAAAACATTTAAAAAGTGTACAGGCTGGGCGTGGTAGCTCACGCCTACAATCCCAACACTTTGGGAGGCTGAGGTGGGTGAATCACCTGAGACTCAGGAGTTCGAGACAAGCCTGGCCAATGTGGTGAAACCCCATCTCTACTAAAAATACAAAAATTAGCCGGGCATGGTGGCAGGCGCCTGTAATCCCAGCTACTCAGGGGGCTGAGGCAGGATAATTGCTTAAACTCAGGAGGTGGAGGCTGCAGTGAGCCAAGATCGTGCCACTGCACTCCGGCCTGGGTGATAAGAGCAAAACTCCGTCTCAAAAAAAAAAAAGTCTTAGGGACCATCACATCACTATTAAATTGATAAATAAAAATTAAAATGATGTGGCAACACAAGGTATTATTTAGTTAAAGGAAATCAAACCTATCATTGTTGAAAGAAATCTGGCAATACTAAACAGAACTAAAAACTTCTTCTTGTCTTTATCTAGAATTTTATATTTGGGGATATGCAAATAATTACTGCTAAATACACTGTAGCAAAGCTATTCATAATAGAGAAAAATTGGGCCCAATCTAAAGGCCCTACAAGTAAGAATGGTCAGGCAAACCACAGATCGTACAGGAACAGAATGAAATAGTATCGGCTATAAAAAGCAATAAGAATGTGCACCTCCTCAATATCCAAATGCACGCACATGTAAAATAAGTTAAAAAAAAGGAGGCCATGAAAACATACTCACAGTATCTATGAAGGCTAAGAAAATTAATCAGAAGTTACAGCAATATAAATAGAATTTTATATTCACTGGACTCCTGTTTCTCTGCCAGTAAATTCAACATAAGATAATTTTTAAAGAGAGAAAATTACTAAATCCTCAGCATTCTTCTGATTCTCTCTCAATTTACATCCTGAGCTAAATGCATGAGACAAACTTTACAGTACATAAAAACACTCTACTATCTAAATTATATATAAGTTGAAGATATATTTGTTTCATCTCTACACTATCACAATGACAAATATTGCACTTTTCCTCTAAGAAATGCAAAATACCTTTCAAGGGGAATATGTCATAATCAAATATGATTATCCCTATTTTACAGATGGAAAAACTGTTGGTAACAGTATCAATGACCTGCCCAATTTCTCCAACTTCAGATTCACTAACTTAACAGCATCTTTTGGAAAGAATTATTTCCATTTCACAACTCTCATTTCTAATTTTTAAAAGAAGTTCCTTCCACTTTTCTGAATAATGTGTACAAGACTGTCCTCCTTAACAAATACGAAATAGATGAGAATAAATTATTAACATCCTGATTGAAGTAATACAAATTTCAACTGTTTACTGTTATTTATAGCATCTTCTTTGAAAGGCAAAGAAAATAAATATTAAAGTGTATTTCAAATTCTCTACACCAGTTAGTCATATCGTAGGAAAAAAGCTGAAAGTACACCCTCCTGCTCTTCTAAGAGTTGTTTCCATTAACCAGATGTGAGTGTAGCTGGCAATAAAGATAAAAATCCAAACATTTCGGAAAAATGATCTACTCTGCCTGTTTTATCCCTATACCTATGAAAATTAAACATCCAAAATGACTCCCAAGATTAACTAAAAAATAACTAGAATACAACCTAGCCACTTACCAAAGGACCTGTTGAGAAAACAATCATCTAACTGGAAGACTACCTATAAGTTTCACTTATTCATTTTCTAAGTCCATCTCAAATGTCACTTCTTCTTCTTCTTTTTTTTTTTTTTTGAGACAAAGTCTCGCTCTGTTGCCCAGGCTGGAGTGCAATGGCGCGATCTCAGCTCACTGCAACCTCCGCCTCCAGAGTTCAAGCGGTTCTTCCTGCCTCAGCCTCCCGAGTAGCTGGGATTACAGATGCCCACCACCACGCCCAGCTAATTTTTGTATTTTTAGTAGAGACGCGGTTTCACCATATTGGCCAGGCTGGTCTTAAACTCCTGACTTCAGGTGATCCACCCGCCTCGGCCTCCCAATGTGTTGGGATTACAGGCATAAGCCACCACACCTGGCCCTGTCACTTCTTCTATAGAGCTTCCCCTAAAGACTCTAGTCCACTGATGTTTCCTCATTTTGTTTTAGCACACTTTGGACATCATCCTGTGTAATAGATCAGATTTCAATAATCTGTTCATAAGCTTATGTCCCTTACTTTGAGGTTCCCAGAGGGCAGGAAATATATTTTTCATCTTTGAGGCACTAGGAATAGAATATACAACTGCTGTTAAGGTAAGACCAAACACTAGGCCTTAAAGGTTGGTTACTAAAATATTTAATGGAAAAACCAGTGTACTTGCAAGTCTAGATCTTCCACTTGGAAGCACAACAGTCTTTCAGTCAGAATCCTCAAAAAGGAGTGAAAGCTTCTTGCACTGCAGAGTATGAACTTAAGTACTGAAACGCTAACTGCAGACTTGAGTAAACCTTAAATATCCTTAGATATTTTTTCAGATACAAGGTTTTGCACAGATGTATAAACATGTCATTCAAGATAGCTGACAACCTAAAAAGAAACTGCAAAATGTTATGAAAAATTTAAAGCTTATCTAATGCCCTAAAATAACCTCAAAATTCACAGCTATAGTAAAGTTAACTGTAATAAACACCAGCTTAAAAAAATCAAACTTAATAAATAAGCCTATTTATAGATTGTAAAAGTTTGTTGAACGATTATCTGAATTGTTAAAATCATTAAAGGTTTCAAAGAGATCCTCATCCCCCAAATGTTAAGTTTTAAATAAACTTAACGAAATAATTGTGTATGTATACTGTAAAGCCCTACACCATATAACCTAAAAGCAGGTTACTTTATTTACGCCTCTTTTACTAGCAATTAAACTGAAAACCTTGAGTGTGAATGTTGTAAGAGATCAAAGTTTTCAAGACTTGCCCTAGGAAAACACCAGTTTCTCCCATCATTTGCCCCTTTTAAGTGTTTAAAACCATCTCAGAGAAAATAGTGAGACCTCGTATCTTTTTTTGTGTATTAAAATCTTTTACACTTAAAAGTCAGAAATCAAGTGCCTCAACCATTACAGCAACTCTTTATTAATGCACTTTGTGTGGCTCTGGGTGTTATACTCCACAAATAAGGAACCAACTTCTAATTGTGAAGCGAGATATCAAAGTCCTAGAAAGAACAAGCTCTCCTAACCAACTAGGAGGTTCCAGGAAAATGCAATTAAACAGGAAGCAATGAAGTTAAAAGCTAATGGAAACTGTTAACTAGGCTGAGTGTTGCTCACATGCAGGGAGTCGGTCACCCGCTTCCTCAGCGTACATGTTACAGGGCTGTGAGCGAACACTCACGCGTGGACCTGCATACATCCAACTCCAAAGCTCTGAGGCGTGAAGCCCAACTCCAAGGGCGCTCCACACGGTCCCTGTTCCAGGAAAACTGAATACAGCTGCTCGTGCCACTTGGCCCGCAAGACGGGAGGCGAGTCTGAGGCCCACTGCGTCCTCCAGAAACTACCCTTGCAAGGGCTGTTTCAGAGCCCCCCACCCACAGCCCAGCAGACCCCAAAAGCTTCTGGGGAAACTCAACCCCACCCACCGCTACGCCCCCTTCCCTCGCTCCCACCCGAGGATCAGCTCCCCCGGATAGGGACGACTTCCCCTTCCAACAGTGCATCAGAGGGCTCGTCAGGCCTCACCCACCTTGCACTCGTCGCTCTTTTTTTCTTCGTCGCAGAAGTTGACGGGCGCCAGGCCGGGCAGGTAGAAAGCGCCGCTCCGGCGCGGGCCAGGAACCGCCCCCAGCAGGAGCAGCGACAGCAGCAACAGCCGCGGCCACCGAGGTGGAGACAACACCGGCAGCCTCGCGCTCATTATAGTTGTTTCGGGGAAAGGGCAATCAAACCTAGGGGGTCAAGAGGGAAGGAGGGGTGGGGAGTCTCGGAGACGACTACAAGGCCGCCGGAGATAAAGGAAGCCGGCCCCCAGAAGGCTAGTTCCGGTTGCGCTAGGAGACACCCCGGGTCCCGCAACAGAAACCGAAGCGGACCGCAACAGAGCATGCGCACCGCCGTCTGCACATGCTCAGTGAGAACGGTCGCAGGCACCAGGAGGAGTTTCCGGGAGGGAGCGGGGGCCAAATCCACTTTCCGGGTTTTCCGCGCGCCAGCTGAGGTGGTTGCTGGGAGAGGTGGTTGCTGGGAGAGCTGTTCCGGCGCTCACGTTCCAATTCCAAATTACAAATTCCGATCTAGAGCTCCCACACTTGGGGGCTGTGGAGCGCTCGCCAGCCGCTCCCCGTTTGCTGCTGGGTCTTACGAATTTCTCATATCCATCATGCAGTTTCTTTGTCACACTGTCCGCGGCACGCCAGTCCCTATGACAGAAAGCACCTGCGGTCTGTCTGGAGGCGGAGTTGGTGGCGGAGAGAAAAAGTTCTGGAGACACCTGGTTGGGAGCAGGCTAAGGAAACAAATGGGGAGGAATTAGCCACAAATCCTCAAATAGACAGCTACTCAAAGGCATCCTCACGGACAATTTCCAAGCATTGGATGCAGTGGTGCATTCTTGCATTGGGCAGTGATTGTGTGCACACATCTCTTTAAGGGAGAGTGGAAATGGGGTGAGGAGGAATATGGGAGTAGGATAGAGTGTAGCGTTGACATTTATTTTCTTTAAAGGAAGACCCGAGCATACCTGAGAGCTCAGTGAAGAAAGTAGTTCTGGCGAATCGGATTAATATGGTATGATCAGCCTTTAGCAAGATTCTATCACTTTTCCCACTGATGATGTGAGACGGTGTCCGCGTGTGTAAGTGCACACACGTGTGTGTGTGTGTTGCATCTTATGAGTATTTTTCAAGGAGAAGCTTTTTAGTGATCTGAAAAAGTCAATTCAGTTAGCCACTAGAGTTCAATCAAAAACTTCGGAAGAGTGCATCATCTTAAAGTACGTAAGAGAGAATCATGACCTCCAGCTCAGAATTCAAGAATAGGCAGGTTTGTGAAATAGTAAGCTCAGAAAAGTTGAGGGCCAGTGAACTCCTATTTCAAGTTCTTGCAGGTGTTTGTACTTTTTTCCCAGGTAAGGTTTATAACTTTCATCAGATTTTCAAAGGGACCTAGGACCCTGCAAATTGATCCATATAGTGGGGTAGCCAAGTTAATCAAGAGAACTGGGAAGTAGAAAAGAACGTTCATCTTAAGGTGGTTGTGAAGACTAAATCAAAAATGGAGGGAAAGTGCTGAGCACATAGCTTGGCCCAAGGAATGGCACTTTTTTTTTTATATATAACAAAAACTAATCTTGTAGGGCCTGAGCAGAAAATTGTGCCTAGGTGGCTTCCCTTTCATGTCCTCTCCCTCAAATAAATCAACATATTCGCTGAACTCTGGGATAGGGAAAAATTGTAAAATATTCTGTATTTGGAAGTCATGGAGATTTCCAGTATAACAAAAGGAAGCAGACGTTTTCTCCAAATATTAAGAGGAGGAAACAAAAATTAACATTTTTGCTCACTATCTTCTTTTCCTAGCACCACTGAAACTTGACCTTCGGCCGGCGCGGTGGCTCACGCCTGTAATCCCAGCACTTTGGGAGGCCGAGATGAGCGGATCACGAGGTCAGAAGATCGAGACCATCCTGGCTAACACGGTGAAACCCCGTCTCTACTAAAAATACAAAAAAATTAGCCGAGCGTGGTGGCAGGCGCCTGTAGTCCCAGCTACTTGGGAGGCTGAGGCAGGAGAATGGCGTGAACCCGGGAGGCGGAGCTTGCGGTAAGCCGAGATCGTGCCACTGCACTCCAGCCTGGGCGACGGAGCACGACTCCGTCTCAAAAAAAAAAAAAAACAAAAAAAAACTTGACCTTCATTATATCTCACTGCCCTCATCCCAAACATTTCCTCTCCCAGTTTTCCAGGAAACGGCATCGCTGCCCATCTCTTCTCAGGCCCCAACCCTAGAGGAGAACCTAAATTTCTCATTTCCTCACTACCTACCTCCAGTCCTTCAGCAGGTCCCGTTGGTTGGGCTGCTAAACTATGGACTAAATCCTTTCAGTACTTTCCATGCCCACAGCTACCACCCTGGTCCAAGCCAAATTCTTAGTTCCCCTGGACTTCTTACTGCAGTAGCCTCTCAGCTTCCACTCTTGGCAAAATCAATTTTATAAAACCTTGAAATCCCTTAATACCACTCGTCTGCTTAAACCTCGGCATCCCACATTTACCACTATCAGGAAGGATCACGTTTGTTTGTTTGCTGTCTCATTCCCCCATTTATATGTGAATTCCACGGGTAAGGGCCTGCTCCTACATCCCACACCTCTACATCCACAGAGCCTAGAGACCGCAGGCGCGGGGAAAGCACTCCACGACCATCACTGGCCAGGCCACAAGAGTGCTGGATCTAAATTTGGAACCGGACTTTCAGAGCTGAAATAAACCTGAGGTTTTCCAGGGGCTTTTAACCTCCTTTTACAGCCAAGGATGCGCCTAAGAAAGGGGAGAGGCTTCCGTGACTTCCTGCAGTAACGCAGCCACTAGAGATTGAGACTACAACAACTTGGGAGTCTAAAAGTCTGCAACCTTTTCCACTCCAGAGCTCGATGTTTCCTCAATCCCCCGGGATCGGCATCAGCAAAAACCCGGAGAAGCGGAGCCTTTCTCAAAGAAAATGACCTCCAGACTCATGCTACCATCTCGACCGGTGCAAGTATCACGCATGCGCAGGACCGGCCGGCCGGCCGCACCTCGCCAACTCCTACTCGGACACGTCATCTAGGTCGGCCAGGGTCTGGTGGGAGGGGCCGGGGGCGGGGCTCGGACGCGGGGCGAAGTGGTCCCCCTACTTCCGGATCCGGCCTCACCTGGCCAACGCCTCACTCGGGGTTCCTTGGTTACGTGGCTGCGGTGTCTACCCGGTGCCGGGGCGTGGCGGAGAGAGACCGCCCCGCCCTCCACGCAGGCCACAAAATGGAGGCCCTGCCCTGTGGGCTTTTGTGGCCTGGGCGCTGTCGTGCCGAAAGACGAAAGTGACAATTCCAGTTGCAAACTGGAAAGAAATGGAGTTTTTCCTTCATTCTCCCCATGATCGTGACGGTCCTTTTCTCAAAGTACTAATACTTTTAATGGGACTGTAAAACTTGAGGGATATGACTCTCTCCTCTCCTCTGCTTCAGATTGCATTTGCCAACTCTGATTTACCGCCAATACTATGGTGCTGTCATATTCATAGAGACAGAAAGTAGAGCAGTGGTTGTAGAGAGAGTCTGCAGAAGGAGGGATGGGGATTTACTGTTTAATGGCATACGGTTTCAGTATGGGTTGGTGAAAAAGTTGGGATGAATGGTGATGACTGCACAACAATGCAAATATGCTAATGTCACAGAAGTGTACACTTAAAAATGGTTAGACGGTAAGTTTTCTATTATGTATATTTTACCACAATTTTTTTTTTTAAATGCAACAGAGTCTCGCTGTTGCCTAGGCTGGAGTGCAGTGGCAGGATCTCAGCCCACTGCAACCTCCGCCTTCCAGGTTCAAGCGATTCTCGTGCCTCAGCCTCCCAAGTAACTGGGATTACAGGTGCCAGCCACCACGCCCAGCTAATTTTTGTATTTTTAGTAGAGATGGGGTTTCACCATGTTGGCCAGGCTAGGCTGTTCTCGAACTCCTGAACTCAGGTGATCCGCCTGCCTTGGTCTCCCCCAGTGCCGGGATTACACGCGTGAGCCACCACGCCCGGCCCCACAGTTTTTTGTTTTTAATTTTTAAATTTTTTTTAATGGCATTTGTGTCTTTTTTTCTTTTTCTTTTGTTTTTGAAACAGAATCTCACTCTGTCGCCAAGCTGGAGTGCAGTGGCGCCATCTTGGCTCACTGCAACCTCTGACTCCCTGGTTCAAGCGATTCTCCTGCCTCAGCCTCTCCAGTAGCTGGGGTTACAGGCACGCACCACCCCGCCCAGCTAATTTTTGTATTTTTAGTAGAGATGGGGTTTCACCATATTGGCCAGGATGGTCTCCATCTCCTGACCTCGTGATCCACCTTGGCTTCCCAAAGTGCTGGGATTACAGGTGTGAGCCACTGCACCCAACCTAAATGGCATTTGTTTCTTCCACTCCTCTCTGCCAGAATAATTTGGACAGCCTTTTCTGAGTTTCCCATGACGACTTCTGTATAAGATTGTCAGATATAGCAAATAAAAGTACAGTATGCCCAGGTAAATTTTAATTTCAGATGATCAATGAATAATTTTTTAGTATAAGTACATTCCAACTATTACATGGGACATAAGGGTATTTTATCGGATCACCCTACTTTTGTGTCAAGTTAAAATTATTAGCAAAAGTGCTTCCGTTTTTAGGAAGTGCACACTGTACTCTAGTAGTTAGGCAGGAGAACAGGGTCTGCGAGCAGGGAACCTAAGGCCGTTTCACACTGACTTCCTAGAGCCATTTGGAAAGGAAAACCCTAACTTTCCACTCCTAAGTAACAAAAGGCCCAGAGGACACTCCCTTTGCAAACCCCCACCTTTTCTGTGCGGCAGCTGGAAAATTGAAAGTGCCTCTGATTGGTTGCTTTCTGCAACTAATCAGATGTTTGCATAGAGCGTAACTTTGTAACTTCACTTCAGCCTCTGATTGGTTGCTGTCCCCAACCAATCAGACTGATTGTGGGCCAAGGCTTCCTTTGCATAGAAGTGCAACTTTGTAACTTCACTTTAGCCTCTGATTGCAGGCCACCACTTCATTTACATGGGGTGAGCACCAAGTAAGTGGCCAATGGGAAACCTCTAGAGGGTATTTGGACCCGAGAAGATTCGGTATCTGGGGCCCTTGAGCTGCTGCTCAGCCTGCTCCCACACTGTGAAGTGTACTTTCACTTTCAATAATCTCTGCTTTCCTTGCTTCATTCTTTCCTAGCTTTACTGTGCGTTTTGTCCAATTATTTGTTCAAAACGCCAAGAACCTGGACAACTTGCTGTCCACAACCAATCAGACTGATTGTGGGCCGAATCTTCATTTGCATGGAAGTGCAACTTTGTAACTTCACTTTAGCCTCTGATTGCGGGCCACCACTTCATTTACATGAGGCAAACACCAAGCAGGTGGCCAATGGGAAACCTCTAGAGGGTATTTGGGCCTGAGAAGATTCTGTATCTGGGGTTCTTGAGCTACTGCTTGGGCTCACTCCCACACTGTGAAGTGTACTTTCACTTTCAATAAATCTCTGCTTTCCTTGCTTTGCTGTGCGTTTTGTTCAATTCTTTGTTCAAAACCCCAAGAATCTGGACAACTTGCACTCAAGACCCTCTACCGGTTTGGCGAGCCAGGTAGGAGGGAAGCCCAAAGTATGGGATTTATTTTTCTCCTTTCTTCTTTTCCTCTCTGCTACATACAGGGGAATCTTTCTCTCTTTCTTTTCCTTTCCAACTCGGGACTCTTGGTGAACAGCGCCTAAGCATGGTGACAACTGCAAGTTTCTGGCCAGAGCCTCTCTCTGGTGAAACTGAAAGGCTTCCATGTGGAAGCGTCTGAGTAACACCGCTGGGTTCGGGTGAGGGACCTGAGTCCTTTTCCTTGTTTTTGTTTTTCTGAGTCCTATTCCTTTTTTCCTTTTTCTGAGTTATTTCCCTTTTTTTCTTTTCCAGTCTTTCAGTGGCTGTTTTCTAATAGCTCCTTGGCAATTGAGGGGAACTGGCTGGGACCACTCTCCGGTGCTGTCTGAAGGACAAGGAGTGAACAGGGATGGCTGCCCTGCCTTGAAGAGGGAAGGACTCTTTTCTATCCTTTCCAGCTATAGTCCCTGATCCCCACATGTGATGCGGTTGGCAGCGGAAGCTCATCCTGGGCGAACTCACACACATTTCAGGAGACTTAAACCTTTTCTTATGCTAAATTCTTCCCTTCCCCTACTCATCTGGCTAAAGGACAGACTATGCAAAAAAGGTTATACAAGTCAGAGGGTCTGAGCATGTCAGAGGTGGTCTGTATGGGGCCTGGGATGGGGGGAAAATTCATGAAAGGCAATTTATTGCCTAAATTTAAAGGGTTAAAGGGTTGCTTTAAGTGGGATATAAAAACCTTAAGGAAAGTTCATAGTAGGTCCTCAGTGGTGGAGTGTTGTGGGAAGTCAGGGACCCTGAATGAAGGGACTGGCTGAAGCCATGGCAGAAGAACATAAACTGTGAAGATTTCATGGACATTTATTAGTTCCCCAAATTAATACTTTTATAATTTCTTACGCCTGTCTTTACTGCAGTCTCTGAACATAAATTGTGAAGATTTTATGGACATTTATCACTTCCCCAATCAATACTCTTGTGATTTCCTATGCCTGTCTTTACTTTAATCTCTTAATCCTGTCATCTTCGTAAACTGAGGAGGATGTATGTCGCCTCAGGACCCTGTGATGATTGTGTTAACTGCACAAATTGTTTGTAGGCATGTGTGTTTGAACAGTATCAAATCTGGGCACCTTAAGAACAGGATAACAGCAATGTTCAAGGAACAAGGGAGATAATCTTAACGTCTGGCTGCCTATGGGCTGGGCAGAACAGAGCCATATTTCTCTTCTTTCTAAAGCAAATAGGAGAAATATCGCTGAATTCTTTTTCTCAGCAAGGAACAGCCCTGAGAAAGAGAATGCGTGCCTAGGAGTAGTCCTCTAAAATGGCCACTCTGGGGACGGCTGTCTTTTACGGTTGTAGATAAGGGATGAAATAAGCCCCGGACTCCCATAGCGCTCCCAGGCTTATTAGGACGAGGAAATTCCCACCTAATAAATTTTGGTCAGACTGGCTGTCTGCTCTCAAACCCTGTCTCCTGATAAGATGTTATCAATGACAATGCGTGCCCGAAACTTCACTAGCAATTTTAATTTCGCCCCGGTCGTGTGGTCCCGTGATCTCACCCTGCCTCCATTTGCCTTGTGATATTTTATTACCTTGTGAAGCATGTGATCTCTGTGACCCACACCCTATTCATACACTCCCTCCCCTTTTGGAAATCACTAATAAAAACTTGCTGGTTTTACGGCTTAGGGGGCATCACAGAACCTGCCGACGTGATGTCTCCCCTGGACACCCAGCTTTAAAATTTCTCTCTTTGTACTCTTTCCCTTTATTTCTCAGACCGGCCAACACTTAGGGAAAATAGAAAAGGACCCATGTGAAATATCAGGGGCTGAATTTCCCCCGATAGTGGAGGGAACCATCCCAAAGCAGTGCCAGCCCCCATCTAAGGTCAGAGACATCTGACAGACTAAATCAGGGCCCTAAAGTAGGGACGCCCCTGGGGACCCCAGTCTGGGTTCAGAATTTTTTCAGGGGGATGCCCTGGGTAAAGTTTGGGTCACCTAATGGGCCCTCTACTTTTCAAAGTCCTCTTCTCTGTTCCAGACCACTATGGGCAACTCTCTATCTATTCGACCTGATTCCACTATGGGCAATTCTACACCTGTTCCACCGGATTCCTCACTTGGCTACATCATCCACCATTGGAATCAATTTGACCCTGACACTCTAAAGGGAAAACGTATAATTTTTTTCTGTAATACTGTTTGGCCCCATTATGAGCTGCCCAGCCCCCAGCAATGGGCAGTCAGTGGTAGCCTTAATTATGACACCATCCTGCAATTAGACCTACTTTGCAAGAGGCTGGGAAGATGGTCAGAAGTCCCATATGTACAGGCTTTTATCAAAATATCAAAAACCTAACAATCTGTGAAACTCCCAGAACCCACCCCCCAAAGGAAAGTACTAAGGCAGAACTAGATATTATAGATGACCCTCTTTTACAAGGGCTAGCTGTCTCTCAGGGTGAACAGCAACCACCCCCATAAAGCCCCTTGCCAAGTGCTCCTGAGGCTAAAACCCAGGAGCAAACACCAGGGACCCTACTAAATCCCCCTCACACTTGGAGAGGAATGCCATATTCAATTCTCTCTCCAGCCCTGCTACCTCTTAGGGAAGTAGCAGGAACCAAGGGGCCAGTCCTAGTGCAGGCCCCCTTCTCTATAATTTATACATACAGTATAAGGAAAAGCTAGGAAACTATTCTGAGAATCCTAAGAAACTTGCAGATGGGTTCCAGCGTTTGATCTTAGCCTCTGATCTATCATGGAGAGATGTTCAATTCATTCTAGCAACGTGTTACACACCCTCAGAAAAGGAATGAATCTCTGAGGCCGCCCACCTGCAAGCAATGAATTATTTGCCCAAAACTCAGGGCAATCATCCCGGCCCAGACACAGTTCCCACTATTGATCCTAATTGGGACTATAACACTCCTGAGGAAATGAACAACCGGGCTAAATTTCTTGAGGCTCTCCTTGGAGGAATGAGAAAGGGAATAACTAAAGGCAGTAAATTATGATAAAGTAAGGGAGGTTACACAAGGCAAGGAGGAAAATCCAGCCATGTTTTATGGCAGGCTGGAGGGAGACTTTAAAAAATATACTAATCTGGACCCTTCCTCTCCCGAAGGCAAAATATTAACAGCACAGCATTTCATTAGCCAATCTGCCCCAGACATTAGAGATAAGCTCCAAAAGATACAGATGGGGCCACAGACTAATCAAAATCAGCTTACTTATATCACATTTATGGTGTATAACAATCATGACCTGAAGGAAGGAAAAAGGGAACAGAGTAAACAAAATGGCAATCCAAAAGTATGGCAGCCATCATTGACGATGCCCTGAATGTACAAAGAGTATCTAAGGGAAACCCGAAGGGCCATAAAGATAATGCCAGCAAAGGCTCTTGCTTCAAACGCAAGAAAAGAAGACATTGGGCAAAGGATTGTGCTAAGTCCCCGCCAGGCCCCTGCCGTCAATGCAAGGGCACCAGTCATGACCCCTGGCATTGGAGAATTGACTGCCCATGTTCCCACTGAGGGGCTCAGTCAGTCAAAACTCTAGCAGTACAAAAGGAGGAATTAGATGAAGACTGAAGGGGCCTGGGGTCTTCCTCACTGCCCCTGTTCAGGAACATTGTAATTACTACTGAGGAGCCCCAGGTAAATCTGGACGTCATGGGCACCCAAATTCAGTTTCTTTTTGATGCAGGAGCAAATTACTCTGTTCTTACTGCTTATGCAGTAAAGCGTTCCTCCCAGTCCACAAGTGTTATGGGAATAGAATGGAAGCCACAAACGAGTTTTTATTTTATTTTATTTTATTTTACTTTAAGTTCTGGGATACATATGCAGAATGTGCAGGTTTGTTACATAGGTATACATGTGCCATGGTGGTTTGCTGCACCTATCGACCCATCATCTAGGTTTTAAGTCCCACATGGATTAGGTATTTGTCCTAATGCTCTTCCTCCCCTTGCCCCCAACCCCCCAACACGCCTTGGTGTGTGATGTTCCCCTCCCTGTGTCCATGTGTTCTCATTGTTCACCTCCCACTTATTAGTGAGAACATGTGGTGTTTGGTTTTCTGTTCCTGTGTTAGTTTGCTGAGAATGATGGTTTCCGGCTTCATCCACGTTCCTGCAAAGGACATGAACTCATTCTTTTTTATGGTTGCGTAGTATTCCATGGTGTATATGTGCCATATTTTCTTTATCCCGTCTATCACTGATGGGCATTTGGCTTGGTTCCAAGTCTTTGCCATGGTAAATAGTGTTGCAATAAACATACATGTGCATGTATCTTTATAGTAGAATGATTTATAATCCTTTGGGTATATATCCAGTAATGGGATTGCTGGGTCAAATGGTATTTCTGGTTCTAGATCCTTGAGGAATCACCACACTGTCTTCCACAATGGTTGAACTAATTTACACTCCCACCAACAGTGTAAAAATGTTCCTACTTCTCCACAGCCTCACCAGCCTGTTTCCTGACTTTTTAATGATCACCATTCTAACTGGTGTGAGATGGTATCTCACTGTGATTTTGATTTGCATTTCTCTAACAACAAGTGATGAGCATTTTTTCATATGTTTGTTGGCCACATAAATGTCTTCTTTTGAGAAGTGTCTGTTCATATCCTTTGCCTACTTTTTGATGGAGTTGACAAACAAGATTCATTACTCCTCCTTTGATTTGTCCATTTGAGAAACAACTCTTCCAACAGGATTTCCTAGTAGTACCAAGCTGCCCAATCCCCCTATTGGGAAGAGATATTATGGTTAAAATGGGGGCACTACTACAATTTAAGCATCACCCATTGAAATTGCTGATAGTCAACAATACAGTGTTCCAGACCACATTAATAAATAGGTTAACCCGCTGGCATTGGTATACTGGAAAACCAGGGAAGGCTAAAACAGCAGTGCCAGTCAAAATACGTTTTAAAGACCTCAGCTAGTTTCCCAATTGAAAATAATATCCAATTAAGCAGGAAGCAAGAAAAGGCCTAGCACCCATAATTGAGGTATTACTTATTACATGGGCTCTTAAAATCCTGTAATTCCCCTTGCAATACCCGTTCTAAAGCCTTTGGGGGAATACCAGTTAGTATAGGACTGGAGAATACCAGTTAGTATAGGACCTGAGAATAATTAATGAGGCTGTTATCCCCGTCCACCCACTGGTGGCAGATCCATATACCCTTACGGCTCAGGTACCAGGGGATGCAAAATGGTTCTCAGTCCTGGACCTAAAAGATGCTTTCTTCTCCATCCCTCTGGCCCCAGAGTCCCAATACCTTTTTGCCTTTGAATGGGAAAATCAATATGAGGGAAAAACAGTAATATACTTGGACAATGCTCTCTTAGGGCATTCAGGATAGCCCCCATTGGATTGCCCGAGCCTTAGAGAGGGATCTGAAGGATCTGAAAGTGAAAAATGGGAATATACTCCAGTATGTGGATGACTTTCTTGTGTGTAGCCCAAACCCAGGAGGTTTCTGACCAAACTACTATAAAAACTTTGAATTTCCTGGCAGACAGGGGATACAAAGTGTCTGACAAGAAGGCACAGATTATCCTCCAATGGGTGCAATATTTAGGGTATGTCTTAACACCCAGAGCCTGACAAATATCCCCAGAACGAGGGCAAGCCATAGGTGGTTTGCCCCCTGCCCCCTCCCCAACCCCCCCCCCACATGCCACACCTAGTAGCAGCTTTGTTCCTTTTTGGGAATGGCCAGGTTTTGCAGAATATGGGTACCAAATTTCAGACTCATAGCAAAGCCCCTATATGAAGCAACAAAGGGGCCTGAAAACGAGCTAAAGGAATGAACCCCAGAATTGAGAAAAGCCTTTGCCAAGTTAAAACAGGCTCTCGCTCTTGGCATCCCAGACCTACCTAAGCCCTTCTCTTTGTACGTAGCAGAGAAGAAGGGCATAGCTGTGGGCATACTAGCCCAGACATTAGGATCAGAACCCAGACTAACCACTGACTTTCCAAAGAAGTTGGATGGAGTGGCCTCGAGGTGACCAAGTTGCCTGCGGCCAACAGCAGCCACTGCTATGTTAGTGGAGGAAGCCACTAAAATCGCTCTGAGCCAACCACTGGAAGTTCTCACCCCCTCATCAGGTTAAGTCTGTCTTAGAGATAAAGGGACACATCTGGATGACAGGGGAAAGATGAACCAAATACCAGGCCATGCTCCTAGACAATCCAGATGTAACCCTTAAAAGCTGCAACACTTTGAATCCAGCTTCAGTGCTGCCCACAGGCCCAATAACTGATCATTCCTGCGAGCAGGTCATTGCACATACACAATGTTAGCCAGCCTGCTTTAAAAGACAAGCCTGTCCCAGATTCTGAGGATGAGTGGTTCACAGATGGCAGTAGTTTTGTGTCAAATGGGGTTTGACACAGCACTGAGCTGGATATGCAGTAGTAATTATCGAAGCCCAGCCACTGCTCCTTGGCACATCAGCACAAAAGGCTGAAATCATTGCCCTTACTTGAGCATTAATGTTGGTACAAGGAAAAAAGCTTAACATCTATATCGATTCTAAATATGCACTCCTTGTGGTTCATGTTCATGCTACAGTCTGGAAAGAAAAGAGATTTCTAACTAGAAAACAGTCCTCTATAAAGCCTGGGCCTGAAATTCTTCAGCTATTGGAAGCAATACACTTGCCAAAGGCCGTAGCTCTAATTAATTGTTGGGGTATCAAAGGGACTTAACCCCTATAGCACAAGGGAACAGAAAGGCTGATAAAGAACCAAAGCCGCATCCCTCAGGGTGCCATCCCAACAGACCCTAGCCCTACTTCCTTTCTATGATTCCCCAACAGAACCTGAGTACACAGTACAGAAAGAACAGTTAATAGAGGAACAAGGGGGACACAAAAAAAGGATCCTGGTGGCATATGGGGTCAAAAATATATCTCCCTCAGACAGCCCAGTGGAAAGTTATAAAAGCCATGCATGCCTCTTTTCATGTGGGGAGGGATGCAACTCTGGCCATTTAAACCAGCTCTTTACTGGGTCTAACTTAGCTTCAGTGGCTAAGCAGGTTTGCTAGGCCTGCTCACTGTGTACACTTAACA
Organism: Pan troglodytes; assembly: GCF_028858775.2. Classification (NCBI taxonomy): domain Eukaryota; kingdom Metazoa; phylum Chordata; class Mammalia; order Primates; family Hominidae; genus Pan; species Pan troglodytes. The sequence continues at coordinate 105,099,180 of NC_072412.2, read as the reverse complement.
ACCTAGGAAACAACATGCCTCCTCTAATAGAACCAGTGCAGAGGAGAGGAACTTATCCAGGGGGAGACTGGCAATTAGACTTCACCCATATGCCGGCTTGCAGAGGATATGAGTTTTTGTTAGTACTAATAGATATCTTCACTGGTTGGGTCGAAGCTTATCCTACCAGAACAGAGAAGGTTAATGAGGCTATAAAGGTTCTATTAAAAGAAATAATCCCCGGGTTTGGGTTACCTCAGAGCCTCCAAATTGATAATGGCCCGTCCTTTATCTCCCAGCTAACTCAAGGGGTTGCTAAGGCTCTTGGAATCAAGTACTATCTACATTCAGCATGAAGGCCTCAATCCTTGGGGAAAGTAGAAAGGGCTAACCAAACTTTAAAACGAGTGTTAGCTAAGCTATGTAAGGAAACATCAGAAACTTGGGTCAGCTTACTGCCCATAGCCCTCTTAAGGACCCATAATACCCCTACAGCAAAAATTAATATAAACCCATATGAAATATTATATGGAAGGGCATTCTTAACTAATGATTTAATTACTGATCCAGAAACAGTTGGTTTAGTAAAATACCTAGTCAATCTAGGACAGTTTCAACAGGCTTTACAAAAGTTTGGAATGCAAAGTCTCCCCACACTGGGAACAATCAGCAACTTAAAATCAGGTCAGGAAATAAGGTACTTCTTAAAACGTGGAAAGAGGGATCACCTGCTCAACAATTACAACCCAAACGGAAGGGACTGTTTTCAGTGGCACTGGCCATGTCTTCTGCAGTGAAAGTACTAGGATTAGATAGCTGGATACATCTTTCAAGGATCAAGAGAGTGATACCAGAAGCCCTGGACCAGGAACCTGAAGTTGCCATCTGCCTCTACACCTGTGAACCTGTGGAAGACTTCATGAAGTACCTGTTTAGAAGACAGTCAAAAGAAAAGTAAATGCCTACCAATTTTCCTTGGTGTCTTTGTTGCATAGTTACTATAGGCTGGATAATAGTGCCATTTTAAAAAATGTTTTATTTTTGCAGTTTCATTGCCTTCTTCCAAATGGATGGAATCACTTCCTTTGTAGTAATTAAGCAGAATGTTTTAATACATTTCTATAACAAACATTCCTGACGGCATAGGTATCCACCCCCAAAGTTCCCATTAAATCTTTTAACCAAATTCATTTCCTCTTGCACAGAGACCATGGAGCTTCAGAAGATCATGTGACAGGGTTTCCAGCCAGTTCCAGGTGAAGACACCACCCCTGGCCATCAAGAAGTCACCCGGTCTCCACTAGACAGAGTAGGGTGAGAGTTCCGTGATCTCCAACCGGTAGTGATTATGCCCCAAGTCAGCATAAAGAAGTTACGGAAGAAAAACCGTCAGTCCCTCTGTCTCACATAAAGACTTATGGGGATCACGTTTCTCAGAGGGGAGATGAGGCAGGAGAATAGGGTCTGGAGGCAGGGAACCTAAGGCCATTTCACACTGACTTCTTAGAACTAAATTGAAAGGAAAACCCTAATTTTCCACGCCTAAGTAACCAGAGGCTACTCCCTTTGCAAACCCCCACCTTTTCTGTGTGGCATATGGGAAATTGAAAGTACCTCTGATTGGTTGCTTTCTGCAACCAATCAGATGTTTGCATAGGCGTGTGACCTTTGTAACTTCACTTCAGCTTCTGATTGGTTGCTTTCCACAACCAATCAGACTGATTGTGGGCCACCACTTCCTTTACGTGAGGTGAACACCAAGTGGCCAATGGAAAACCTCAAGGGGGTATTTGGACCTGAGAAGATTCTGTATCTGGGGCCCTTGAGCTGCTGCTCTGCCCACTCTCACATGGTGGAGTGTAATTTCACTTTGAATAAATTTCTGCTTTTGTTGCTTCATTCTTTCCTTGCTTTGCTGTGTATTTTGTCCAATTCTTTGTTCAAAACGCCAAGAACCTGGACAACTTGCAGTCAAGACCCTCTACCAGTAACACTAGTTGTATCCCTGTAAATGAATGGGCTTTGAAGATTTTCTAGAAGAAAAAGATCACCTCATTGTCCTTCATTTTTTGACATAAAACTGTGATAGCCCAATAGATAAAATGTGAGTTATCGATCACCCCTGGAAAGGATTAGGATATGCCACTCCAAAATATGCCACGTTTATTTTGCACTGAAGGCAATTGAGAAACAGTAGACACAGGAAGAGCTCTCTGCTTTTCCCCTTTTTACCTAAAAGCAGAGAATAAATTTCCTTTTGGAAAGATGACATACATTTTCCTTTATAAAGGTGTTCCCTTCTCCTCTACCAGGAAGATCTGAGATGGCACCAAAATGAATCTGCCTAACAAACCTTACTGCACAATTCTTAGCTACCATACATTTCATAGTCACCTTCCCATAATTTACTGCCCTTAGGAGCCCAAGTCCCTTTCCTTTGACTATCACCTCTCCACAATTTATTGCCCTTTGTTAAAATGGTATAAGCTCCTTCATTTAACTACATCTTTGGGTTTTCACTTCTTATCTTTGACGCTACGATGCATGTAAAAATATTAATAAAATTTGTGTGCTTTTTCTCCTGTTAATTGTATGTCTTTTATCAACTTAAATTACAGGCCCCAAGTACATAATTAAGAGAGTAAAAGGCTGGGCACGGTGGCTGATGCCTGTAGTCCCAGCACTTTGGGAGGCCGAGGCAGGCAGATCACAAGGTCAGGAGATCGAGACCATCCTGGCTAACATGGTGAAACCCCGTCTCTACTAAAAAATAAAAAAAAATTTAGCCAGGCGTGGTGGCGGGCGCCAGTAGTCTCAGCTACTCGGGAGGCTGAGGCAGGAGAATGGCATGAACTCGGGAGGCAGAGCTTGCAGTGAGCGGAGATCTTGCCACTGCACTCCAGCCTGGGCAACAGAGCAAGGCTCCATCTCAAAAAAAAAAAAAAGAGAGAGAGAGAGTAAAAGTTTTTCCTCTCCTACACCTCCTTCCCTGTTAGTCTAAATACTATAGCTTGGACATAAAACTTATCCAGAACAGTAGGCTTATAAATACAACTAGCGGCCGGATACAGTGGCTCACACCTGTAATCCTAGCACTTTGGGAGGCCGAGGCGGGTGGATCACCTGAGGTCAGGAGTTCAAGACCAGCCTGGCCAACATGGAGAAACCCTGTCTCTACTAAAAATACAAAAATTAGCTGGGCATGGTGGCACACATGTGTAATCCCAGCTACTCAGGAGGCTGAGACTGGAGAATTGCTTGAACCCAGGAGGCAGAGGTTGCAGTAAGCCAAGATCACTCCATTGCACTTCAGCCCGGGCATCAGAGCAAGACTCCAGCTCAAAAATAAATAAAATAAAATAATTAAATAAATGCAACTCATGGTAGATTGGAGCCGAGGTATGAAAAACGTTAAGCTTTAGGATAAATAATGGTTCTCAGGACATAACTTAGCTAACATACAAGCTATTTATAAGCTAACATAGAAGTTGCAACCAGAAGGGGGATTCTTTTGGCCAGCAGAACCTGGAAAAATGAAAGCCACAGAGGCAAATACTAAAGTATCACTCAGGAAAGACAAGAGTGTAGCTCTGTGACATAGATGGATATATTCTAATCATAAAACTAATTTTACTTCTTCCAAATTTATGCCCACAAACCAACTTTCTGCTTTTTTCTTGTCTCGTATGCATTTTTTAACTTAATAATCTTTAAACACTTTTATAAGAGTTTTTATATTCTGCATAGAAACACTTTGTTAGCTATATGAATTGCAGATATTGCTTTATCAAAAGATTCCTAGAGTCATGAAAGAAAGCAAACAAAGTGCTAATATTGTAGTTCATTGCTTCACTTATAAGATAAAATGCATACCATTTATCAATCTATAAACAATGTCTCAATTTGAGGTTGAATGTTAGAATTTACCCGGTAATCTAGTATTTCTCTAGAAATGTCAAAAAAAAAAAAGGGCAAAATTATATAGTACAGAGGAGTGAGTGGCTGGAGGTTGTCTAGACAAGGTACCCACTGGATGCCATTATCTTGGTGAAAAAGAGAAAGAGAAAAGCAGTCACTGACATGAGGGGTTGGCCTGGTTCTTACAGATAGGACTTGGCATTCTCCTGTCAAATATAAGCAATTTCATAGAACATGAACATTAGACAAGGCCGTGCTGTGATGTTGATGTAGCAAGACAAAAACACCGTAACCCTCTGTAATCATGTCTCAACAATCCACTACAACCCGAATGTGGTCCAAACCACAAAATAACCACACATCCTCTGTCTTGCCTGAGAGTAGTGACTGCTGCCTCTTTAGCAATCACAACTTAAGCCTCAGACTAGTCCGCCCTCCTTCTAGATAAGAGTTATTAGATATCTAATTTTAAGAATTACCCCCTGCTTCCTGACAGCATTTGATCCAGAGCAAAGCTCCACCTCTTTAAAACGCTCCCCAAACCACAAAACACAAGCTCAATTCTTATAAATTTCTTTCCAGTCCCCTCTTACTGAGATGTCCCGCCGTTCCTCATAGTGTGCATTCTCCCTTGCTGCAACAAGGAAATAAACCCAACTATAGTTGTGTTCCTGGTGGTCTTTAGCTGAAGAGCATTGACACTGCAGAATCCAGGAGAATCCAGGACAATTCAAGAGCTGGAGACAGCTTACTTGTCAGGACACTAAAAATAGGCCTATCTCTCAAGGGTGAATTTGTATTAGCCACAGACACAGAAACTGATGGATAAGTAACATTACTAATTTGTTAATTAATAAAAATGAAATAAAGCCCTGGAAGAGTCAGAAAAGACAAATGTATAGAGTGAGAAAGTAGATGAATGGTTTCCTGAAGGTGGGTGTGGAAAGGGGGATTAAATGTTAAAGGGCATGAGTGGTCTTATTGGGGTGATAGAAATGTTCTAAAAACTATTATTGCGATGACCACACAGCTTGGTAAATTTACTAAAAATCATTGAACACTTAAAATGAATGAATTGCATGGTATGTAAATTATAGCTCAATGAAGTTATTAAAACAACAATGATAATCCAGAGGAGAACAGCTACTTGAATCCAGCCAGCAAATATTCTTCTTCTACAGATAGCCAATGGTCAACAAAAATGAAAACATGTTCAATCTTATTACTCATCAAGAAACTACGAATTGAAGCCTCAATGAGATGCAGCAACACAAGCTTTAAAATGGCTAAAATTTGAAAGACTGACAATTCCAAGTGTTGATAAGGGTGTAGAACAACTAGAATGCTTACACACTGCTGATGAGAGTGTAAATTTGTGGAAAATTGTTTGGCACACCTATTCTGTAACCCAGAAATTCCACTCCTAGCTCTAAATGCCTACATATATTCACTAAAATATATGTTCACCAAAACAGAACTGAAATATCCATCTATAGTAGAAAGGATAAAGAATTTGTAGCGTAGTTTCATAAAATTACTATTAAGCACAACAGCATATATCCATCTCACAAATATGATGTTAAGCAAAAGAAGTTAAACACTTGCATGATTCCATTTATATAAAATTCAAAAACAGGCAAAACAAATCTGGAATGTTAGAAGTCAAGAAGGTAGTTTCCTTGTGCGAATTACAAGGATGTAGTGAGTAGGAGAGCCTGGGGCTTCTGCAGTGCTGGTGAAGTTTACCTTTACCTTTACCTAAACCACTACCTTCATCTGGGTAGTGGTTATCTGGATGTGGTCACTTTGTGATAATTCATCGAACTATACCTTATGATCTGTATATTCTTCTGTATGTATGTTACACTGCGAAAGAACTTACTAAAATAGATATAATTATTGTGAAAAAGTTGATAATCACTGAAATTGAGAATTGGGTACATGGAAGTTGATTTTACCATTCCCTCTACTTTTGTGCATTTGAATTTTTTCATGATAAATACAAACTTCAAATATATATATATATGTTTCACATATCTATATGCATATATGTGTACGTATATAGGAATGTGTATTTATGTATATGTATTTGTGAATGTTTAAGTTTCTCCTTGTCCTGCCAATCTATTCAAAAGTGAACAAGATTTCCCAGAGACCATAGCAGTATGAATAGAGCCAGGTGATTCTTTTATACCAGACATATAAAGTCAGCATGCTTAGATAACACTAACCAGCAAAAGCAATATATCTAACATGTAAGATGAAAGTCTAAGTGAACATTTAAATGCATGTATTAATATAAATATATTGACTATATATGTAACTGTAGATATAGATATAAATATATTGAATGAAATGTAGACAATCTGACAGTGTCTTTTTTACAGTCCAAATCCTATTAAAATGAACTTTGGTGGCTGGGCATGGTGGCTCCCGTCTGTAATCCCAGCACTTTGGAAGGCCGAGGCAGGTGGATCACAAGGTCAGGAGTTCAAGACCAGCCTGCCCAGCATGATGAAACCCCATCTCTACTAAAAATACAAAAACTTAGCTGGGCATGGTGGCGTGTGCCTGTAGCCCCAGCTACTTGAGAGGGTGAGGCAGGAGACTTGCTTGAACCCGGCAAGTGGAGGTTGCAGTGAGCCAAGATTTCACCACTGCACTCCAGCCTGGGTGACAGAGCAAGACTCCATCTCAAAAAACAAACAAACAAACAAACAAAAAAACAACTTTGGCTAGGATTACAATTTTTTTGTTTCATGGGAATATTTTGAATGTGCTAGAAATAAATAAGATTTAAATGTCATATATGAACAGTGCTCAAGAGAAATGAATACATCATTCTGTATATTTTGTTTTGGACTCCTGGCTAATGATTGCTTTGAAACTTCTGCGTATGAGTAGGTATATTTTGCTGAAATAAAATGTTGGGCAAACTTTTCAGAAAAGCATCCATAAAAAGAAACAATGGGCCCAGAACAGGATACTATTGCACCAGGAGAGATATGAGGCCTTCACCACCATTGCTCTCAAGTAGCTACTGAATGATCCAAAATACACAATTTCTACCAAAAGAAAAATATCTAGAAGTAATTTGAGGGTAGGATGTTTGTTGAAAGTAAAATCTAGACTGAGGGATTTGGGGGAGCATGGATTGAAGGATAACTGTATAAAAATAACTCAACGGAGTCACACTGTGGTCATGTTTTTCTTGAGAGCTGACGAGAACATTATGCCCATGTGAGAGGAACTTTACTATTTTATCTTGTTTAACCAGCAAAACTACCAATAAATACTTGTTTAAACATTTTAGACAGCTGATATAAAACATAATAAAGCCTGTAGGCGAGCAGGAACATGTTGACTTCCCCAAGTTTTTCCTCCTCATACCTGTGGTCACAAGAGTGAGATGGTTTGCATGACCTTTTATTCCCTGAGAGGTTCTTAACTTTATTGTGCATGAGAATTACCATATAGAATGGAAGGCGAAACTCCAAGCATGCTGAATGTTGAAAGCTACTTAAAGTACGTTTAAGGGCAGTTTTGGCCTTCAGTATTTTTGCCAGATGTGCTGACTTTAAAACCTAATACCCAATTCAGCCACACTCCACTATAGTTGTGGCCTCTAGCTAGGGCTGTTAGAATACAGTATTATCAGTTACATTTAAATTTCAGAAAAGTCCAGGCATGGTGGCTCACGCCTGTAATCTCAGCAATTTGGGAGGCTGAGGCAGGCAAATCAGCTGAGGTCAGGAGTTTTGAGACAAGCCCGGCCAACATGGTGAAACCCCATCTGCACTAAAAATACAAAAATTAGCTGGGTGTGGTGGCATGTGCCTGTAATCCAAGTTACTTGGGAGGCTGAGGCAGGAAAATCACTTGAACCTGGGAGGCAGAGGTTGCAGTGAGCCGAGATTGCACTGTTGCACTCCAGCCTGGGTGACAGAGTGAGACTTCGTCTCAAAAACAAACAAACAAAAAGAATAAATTTCATATAAATGGCAAATAAATTTTTAGTATAGGTATGTCCCATGTTTATTTGGGGCATAATTAATAAACAATTTATTTGTTGTTTATTTTTATTTTCTAAATCTGGATCCGTGGTTTATAAGGTTTATAGTAAAGACTCAAAAAGGGGCCCACACAATTTAGATGCATTGAAATAAAACTCTGGGAGGAAAACACTTGCAATAAAATTAAGTTATTACACAACAGTAAGAAACAGATGAACTGTCCCTATATAAAAATGCACAAAGGACATGAAGAGATAATTTACACACAAAAAAAGACATATAAATGGCAAAAAGCATTTAAATAAATATTCAGCCTTATTGTATTAACGTAATTGCATATTTTTTAAGAAAACGAAAAAAATACTTTTTTTAAAGCTACTAAGGAAGCAATGATAATACCCAACTTATTTGACACCCCGATGATGAGTGGTTTTTTGTTTGTTTGTTTTTTGTGTTTGTTTTGAGATAGAATCTCACTTGGTCACCCAGGCTGGAGTGCAGTGATGCGATCTCGGCTCACTGAGAACCTTGACCTCCCAGGTTCAAGCGATCCTCCTGCCTCAGCCCCTCAAGTAGGTGGAACTACAGGTGTATCCCACCATGCTCAACTAACTTTTTTGTATTTTTTGTAGAGATGGAGTTTCACCATGTTGGCCAGCTGGTCTTGAACTACTGAGTTCAAGCGATCCACCTGCCTCCACCTCCTGAAGTGCTAGGATTACAGGCGTGAGCCACAACACCTGGCCTGTGACAAGTGTCTAATAGCCTTTCTGTAGGACAGTTTGGCATTACGTATTTTTTAAAAGCCTTAAGAATATGCAATTTGAAAGAACAATTATACTTCTCAGAATCAGTCCTAGGGAAACATTTAGAATATATGAAAAAATTTAGTTCCAAGTATGCTTATCAGTATAATGTTTTTATCGGTAAAAAATAGAAACCAGCCTGTGTGGTGGCCTGTATTAAGGAGTTGGTTAATGCTTCATAAAAACCTTGTTAATCTGACACAGGGGCCCATATGCTGGTCTTGCATCAGTGTGCCTTTAACATTAATGATTAATTTATAGAGAAATTGAACATATTTTATCTCTCAAAACTGGCCCATACAATCTCACTCGTCCACCTCTTCTGCAATAGTCCCTGGGCCTTGAGGAGTTGAATAGCTTTAAGTTTTGGCCCTGTATGCAGTTTATTTTGATTGGCATCTTCTACTGGACCTGAAGATGGGTCTTCAATTACTGTCAGCATTTAAAATTTAGCAGTACTTGATGTCCTTTTTAGACCCAGGAGTCAAAGCCCTGTAACTCAATGTCACAAGTACTTTAAAAGTGCATACAGAGAGATACACGGATGTAATAATCTTAATTTAAAAAAATTTTAAATCTCAGTTTTTTTCCTAAGCAAACCAAAACTTAATAATAATGCGACAACTTGACCATATAAGTTTTTGGCTTTTTTTTTTTTTTTTTTTGAGTCGGAGTCTGGCTCTGTCCCCCAGGCTGGAGTGCAGTGGCGCGATCTCAGCTCACTGCAAGCTCCGCTTCCTGGGTTCATCCCATTCTCCTGGCTCAGCCTCCCGAGTAGCTGGGACTACAGGCGCCCGCCACCACGCCCGGCTAATTTTTTCGTATTTTTTAGTAGAGACGGGGTTTCACCATGTTGGCCAAGATGGTCTCGAACTCCTGACCTCGTGATCCGCCCACCTGGGCCTCCCAAAGTGCTGGGATTACAGGCTTGAGCCACCGCACCCGGCCAAGTTTTTGGTTTTTAAAAAAATAAATCCTCTTATTGTGACTTACACAGATGGTTCATCATATGCTTGGACTTTCTGGTTTGTCCTGAACATCCCTCCTTCTTAAACAACCAGTCATTTTACCCTAGGACTAAATTTATCATACAAGATTCTTTCTCATATGAAATTATTTCTCTTTAAGTTTCTTACCAAAAAAAAACCCTCATTATTTTTATAACTTTCTTTACATCTCTTTTATTTCCTGGTTCCTTTTACCTTGTTTTATACATGACCTTTAAATAAGCTTTGAATTAGACAAAAAATTGTTCAAATTTTTTTTTTTTTGAGACAGAGTTTCGCTCTTGTCGCCCAGGCTGGAGTGTAACGGCACAATCTCTCCTCACTGAAACCTCCACCTCCCAGGTTCAAGTGATTCTCCTGCCTCAGCCTCCCGAGTAGCTGGGATTACAGGCACCCGCCACCATGCCCAGCCGATTTTTTGTGTTTTTGGTAGAGACAAGGTTTTGCCATGTTGGCCAGGCAGGTCTTGAACTCCTGACCTCAGCTGATCTGCCCACCTCGGCCTCCCAAAGTGCTGGGATTATAGGCATAAGCCACTGCGCTCGGCCACTGTTCACCATTTTTTTTTTTTTTTTTTTGAGATGGAGTCTCGCTCTGTCCCCCAGGCTAGAGTGCAGTGGTGTAATCTCAGTTCACTGTGAGCTCCGCCTCCCAGGTTCATGCCACTCTCCTGCCTCAGCCTCCTGAGTAGCTGGGACTACAGGTGCCTGCCACCATGCTCAGCTAATTTTTTGTATTTTTGGTAGAGACTGGGTTTCACTGTGTTAGCTAGGATGGTCTCGCTCTCCTGACCTCATGATCCACCTGCCTCGGCCTCCCAAAGTGCTGGGATTACAGGCATGACCCACTGCACCCAGCTAAGTTCACCTTTATTTAAAAGAACAGATTTTTTTTTTAAGAAATAATGTTTTCCTATAAATATATTTTTATTGGAAAATACCCAAATAATGAAATATTTATCATTTAGTTTAATATAACTTTAGATTCTAAATTATGAGTTTGTCTACAAGTATTTATCCTATTACATTTACCTAATTATTTCATTTTAATTGTTTACCTAGATTATTTATGAAAACTGTGATAGTCATCATTTAAAGCTATGGAACCGCCATTGCAAAATTGTAACTGAGATGTGAAAAGATTAGACCTAACTGACTCCATTTTGCTTTTAACCTCCAAGGTGTCCTTGTTCATTCCTGGGCATAGGCCAAACTAACTTTGGGAGGAACTTAGTTTATAGTTTAGCTTGAAACAAAGATGATAACAAACCTTACTGCCTGTGGACTAGACCACCTAAAGCCATAAGATTAGAAGTTATGGTAATCTTACTAAATTCGAGATGTAGCTATTTTTATTAAACCAATATCAATGTCTTATTTATTAAAGACTACACAAGCAAAGATCATTCTGTTTTGGGTTGGGTTGATAGTTTTGTAACCCCTATGCCAAATTTTGACGCTTTGTAGTATCTGGTAGGGATAGGTATGAAATTGAATCTCGGTCTCCAAAAAGAGAGAATTATTATGAGGCTAGACCATGTGATGCTCTTACAGTGCACTTAAAGAAAAAAACTTTTTTTTAACAAACATATTTCTAAGTGTCTAAACCACACTCTTCCTTAAAAACCCGAGAGTAACCTCTGTTGCAATAACTATTTTAGTTGAAAAACACACCAGGTAACACAATACAAAAATAAGCAGTTTAAGAGCTGAGATGAACTTGTCTGTTTACATTCTTGGGGTTCCATAAGGAAAAACAGGTTTCTCCCTCAAAGGGAGTCTGGCGCCTTCTCAGTTTTCTTTAAGGAACCCCAGGCTATTATAAACTATTTTAGGTTACCCATGCTACAGAGAGTGCAAGAGAAAGGAGACACAGCAGAAGTAAATGAAGAAAACAGAATTCAGTCAACTGAGAAGAAAAAACTTTTGCTGAAAAAAAAGACAAGATCCTAGGAGAAAAACAAAAGCAAAAATATGAAGGCCTTTTAAATACAAACACACACACATGCACACATACACACACACATGCACACATACACACATGCACACATACACACACATGCACACACACACATACACACACGCACACGTACACCCACACGCACACCCACATGCACACATACACACACGCACACACACGTGTACACACACATGCACACATACACATATGCACACACATGCATACATACACACATGCACACATACACACACACTTCTTGAATGTTAGCTTTTAATTAAGCTGACTTTTCATCATTGAGCTCCTTTAAAAAAATCTTTTAAGATCTCATCACCATATTTCAGCTAGGACAAATTGCTGCTATTTCAGAAGTACAGCCATTGCTCTCTTGGCTGGGCCTGGCTAGCAAAAAGGTGGCCTTGCTATGTAAATAAAGTCCCTTAGTAGTCAAAATGAAAAATCTTTCCTCTTTTTTTTTGTTTCCCTTTCCGGCCGTTTTTCTCCCCCACCATACCACCTTTTGTGTGGGGGGGCGGGGAGTGGGGGGGTGGAATTTAGCCACTTCAGAGGCCTTGTTCCCCATAATTTGGAACTTTCCTTTGGATTTGATCAAGCCGGATAGAGTTGATCAAACCCAGTGGGAAAAAGACTGAAACAACAACAAGAACAAAAACAAACGACAACAACAAAAAACCCAGTTAAGCAAAAAAAAAGATCGCACAACTTATACAACTATTGAGTGCTCTAGTGGTAAGGAGAAATTAAGACAAGCTGGTTGTTAATCTTAACTTTAGCCAAGACAAACCCCAATTCAGTTACTTACCTAGGGATGGGTCTCAGGCTGAAGACTGCTCTCTACCACCCTAAAAGCAGGAAAAAACCCCTCATCCTTCTTGTTGGAAGTGAGCTCAAACTCCATAAAGGAGTTACCTGCCTTCCATTGTCATGGAAGCAGGAAAAACTTGCCTTCCTTGTTGGAAGCAAGTAAAACTCAAAAGAAAAAGGGAGTTGTACAGCAAAATAAACTTTAGATCTTGACCAAATTTTGGGAGATCAGGGATTCTCTGGAGGGGGTTCTCCCAGACCTCAGCAAATTGTCCTATTGGCTTGAGCCATAAAATTAGCTCATGCTGGTTCCAAGCACCAATAGATTTGTCAAAGGTCAGGGGCACCTCCGCTCAGAATCCCTTCATGGTTACCAGAATTTGAACCCAGAAAATTTGAGACAGGTCTCAGTTAAATTAGAAAGTTTATTTTGCCAACATTGAGGACACACACTCGTGACACAGCCCCAGGAGGTCCTGATGACATGTGGCCAAAATGCTCAGAGCACAGTATGCTTTTATACATTTTAGGGAGACATGAGACATCAATCAACGTATGTAAGGTGAACGTTGGTTCAGTCCAGAAAGATGGGACAACTCAAAGTGGGGAGGGGGCGTCCAGGTCATAGGTAGATAAGAGACAAATGGTTCCATTCTTTTGGGTTTCTGGTTAGCCTCTCCAAAGAAGGTAATCAGATATGCATTTATCTCAGTGAGCAGAGGGGTGACTGAATAGAACGGGAGAGAGGTTTGCCCTAAGCAGTTCCCAGCTTGACTTTTCCTTTTAACTTAGTGATTTTTGGGGCCCCAAGATATTTTCCTTTTACACACTTTTAAACAACCACATCTCACGAGGACAGTACCAAGAGAATGATATTTAACCATTCATGAGAAATCTGCACCCATGATCAAATCACCTCCCACCAAGCCCCATCTCCAACACTGGGGATTACATTTCAACATGAGATTTGGATAGGGACAACATCCAAACTATATCAGACTGGGTCTTGCTCTGTTGCTTAGGCGGGAAGTTTGGCAGTTTCCTACAAAGTTAAACATACGCTTACCATATGACCCATTAATCCCACTCCTAGGTATTTAAACCCTAGAGAAATGAAAGCTTATGCTCACACGAAAATTTGTGTGTAACTACTTATAGCAGCTTTATTCACAATCACCAAAATTGGAAACAACACAAATGCCTTTCAACCAGTAAATGAATAAACAAACCATGGGAACAGTCATACAATGGAATAGTACTTAGCAATAAAAAGGAATGAACTATTGATACATACAACACCATGGGTTAATGTCATACACACTGAGTCTTAGGAGGTTACATTCTCTATGACTCTATTTATACAACATTTCAAAAACCCAACACCACAGTGACTGAAAACAGATCAGTAGATGCAGAGATTCAAGGGAGGGAGGTGTGACTATCAAGGTATATAAGAGGGGATTTTGAGCGGGTGATAGAACTGTTGGATAGTCTGATTTTGGTGGGGGCCACACAAATCTATACATATCTTAAAATTCACAGGAAGATTTAAAAAAAATATATATATATATATTTAAACAAAAAAGAATGGAAAGACACACATGAAAATACCAACAGTGGGTTATTTCTTTGCAGTTGAATAAAGGTGATAGTTGAATAAAGGTGATTCCCCCCTTTTGACTATGTAATATTTCCATTTTTAGAAATAATGAACACACGTTTTCTTTGTAAAGAGATGTCATCGGCCGGGCGTGGTGGCCCATGCCTGCAATCCCAGCACTTTGGGAGGCCAAGGCAGGCGGATCACCTAAGGTTGGGAGTTCAATACCAGCCTGACGAACATGGAGAAACCCCATCTCTACTAAAAATACAAAATTAGCTGGGCATGGTGGCGCATGCCCGTAATCCCAGCTACTTGGGAGGCTGAGGCAGGAGAATCGCTTGAACCCAGGAGGCAGAGGTTGCGATGAGCCAAGATCGCGCCATTGCACTCCAGCCTAGGCAACAAGAGCGAAACTCCATCTCAAAAAAAAAAAAAAGAGAGAGAGATGTCGTCGTATAGAAAGGTAATATATATATTTATTTACGTATGTAAATGCATTTTGCTATTGGACTAACTTGAGTGATTCCTGGCCTTGTTTCATACTGGTTCAGCCTTCTGTGGGTAAAGGAGCTTCACCCCATTACTGGAGAAACATCTTTTGGATGAGATATTTCTTTTACTTATAGAAGAACTGGCAGTGCTCTCACCTCTCCATCAATCTTCTGCTTTGCCATGGGCCATAGTGTGAAAAGTGCTGGCCTCCACTGCCTCATTAGGTTTCCCATTAGCATCCATTAACCAACAACTTTCATTTCTTGGTGTGCAGCCAGCATTCCTTAGGAAATGAAAAAAACATCGACGTGATGATGCCATCATCAACTAAATATCGGCTTCCCGTCCTCATCAAGTCTGGATTGTCTTGCAGGACTTTCATCAAGTATTAAGTATTAGGAAGCTGCCAGGAGTTCCAATGGCACTTGGCTTATTTGATTTTGCTTTACAAAAATAAACAAAGTTACACTGGGCGAAATTTTTAAATTGTTTTATCCAAAGATCTAGAGAGAAGAATGTAAACCAAGTGCATTTGGCCTCCTTAGTCAGTTTTTGCAGCACCCACGACAGAATTCTGAGATTCTGAGGAGCAGCATGGACCTGAGATGCACACCCCTAAGGGAAGATGGCAGTCAACACTCCCAGCCACGCTGGGGGATCCCAGCCTCCCCCATCCATTCCTGCCATGACTACCAGCAGTAAGTGAGGCCACAGGCATCCCACAGGGCAATGCTGTTTCTCAAAAATCCACAGTTGTTATCAGACACTATGCTTCAAGTTGGCAATTTGGTAGAGCAATTGTCTGCCTTTGAGAATGACACCACACAGCACAAAGATATCACTAAAGGCCATTAACAGGCATTTGTAACCTCTTAAAGATTTGGCCTCAACTCCCATTATTAGTTCTGGAACCTAAAATAAAATCAAATAATTCTTTTTGTTTGTTTGTTTGTTTTGTTTTTTTTTCAGGATGGAATTTTGCTCTTGTCGCCCAGGCTAGAGTGCAATGGCACGATCTTGGTTCACTGCAACCTCCACCTTCTGGGTTCAAGTGCTTCTCCTGCTTCAGCCTCCCGAGTAGCTGGGCTTACAGGCACGTGCCACCACGCCTGGCTAATTTTTGTATTTTTAGTAGAGATGGGGTTTCACCACATTGGCCAGGCCACTCTCAAACTCCTGACTTCAGGTGATCCACCCGCCTCAGCCTCCCAAAGTGCTGGGATTACAGGCATGAGCCACCGCTCCTGGCCCACAATCAAATAATTCTACATGCTTCAAGAGCTACCCAAACATATATGATAGTGCACAGGAAATAATCTGGAAGGATACACACCAGCTTAGTGAAAGCAGGTATTAAGATTGGAAGCGAGAAGACTTTATATTTATCTATAACTCTTGAAGTTATTTATATTATTTGTGTAATTTAAAATTAATTTAAAACAACCTAAGTTTTAGAATCTTTTTTTTTTTTTTTTTTTTTTGAGACAAGGTCTTGTTCTGCCCCCAAGGCTGGAGTGCAGTGGTGGGAACACAGCTCATTGTAGCCTTGACCTCCTGGGCTCAAGTGATCCTCTCAGCTCAGTCTCCCAAGTAGCTGAGACTACAGGTATGTGCCACCATGCCCAGCTGTCTTTTAAATTTTTTGTGGCGACAGGACCTTGCTGTGTTGTTCAGGCTGGTCTGGAACTTCTGGGCTCAAGTGATCTTCCCACCTTGGACTCCCAAGGTGGTGGAATTGTAGGCATGAGCTATCATACCTGGCTAGAATCTTGTTTTTTTTGTTGTTGTTTTAAAGATGAATAAATTCACCATTTTCTTGTTGTATAAGAGCAGGTGTTCTGAGGAGTTAAAGACAGATGGATTTGAGAGGAGTAAGGATCTTCCTTTACTTCCTTAGCTGTGGAAGTCTTGAGGGATACACAGCACCCAAAGAAGGAACTGGGGTTTTATTGGCACTGAATAGGGAAGGGAGCTTAGTAGTGGAGAGGACCCTGGAGAAGTGGTGCAATGGGAGTCGATTTCTGGAGAGACTCAAATAGTCCTCAGATGGGACTGTCTGTTCTTCCTGCTGAGTGAATGTGAAAAGGAAGAATACCCAGAAATAAAGGGAAGAGAAAAAAGAGCACTAGGCAAAGGAGAAGAGAGGAGATTGGGAGGGCGCCTGTGGAGGGCAGTTTATGAAGACAGGAAATCAAGCAGCTGGCCACGGTAGGGGACAGACTCAGAACCATCCCCACCATAGGAGGGTGGAGATTTCACATCAAGGAGCTTCAGGGGCTGCATGAGGCCTTAGAGAAAGAGCATCACTCAAGCTGTGTGCCAGCTCGAAGGAAGGTAGTGGCTTTTCCCTCCTTCCTTCCCTCCCTTCCTTCCTTCCTCCCTTCCTTCCTTCCTTCCCTCTCCTCCCTCCCTTCCTTCCTTCCTTTCTTCCTTCCTCCCTTCCCTCTCCTCCCTCCCTTCCTTCTTTCCTTCCTTCCTTTCTTCTTTCCCTCTCCTCCCTCCCTTCCTTCTTTCCTTCCTTCCTTTCTTCCTTCCCTCTCCTCCCTCCCTTCCTTCCTTCCTTCCTTCCTCCCTCCCTTCCTTCCTTCCTTCCTTCCTTCCTTCCTTCCTTCCTTCCTCCCTTCCCTCTCCTCCCTCCCTTCCTTCTTTCCTTCCTTCCTTTCTTCTTTCCCCTTCCTTCCTTTCTTCCTTCCTTCCATTCTCCTTCCTTCACTTCCTCCTTCTTCCTTCTCTTCTTCCTACCTTCCTTCCCTCCTTTCTTCCTTTCTCTTTCTTTCTCTTCCTTCCCTCTTTCCTGTGTTTTTTCCTTCCTTCCTACTCTCCTTCCTTCCTTCTCTCCTTCCTTCTTTCCTTTTTTTGGAGAATCCAGAATGAGGACGTTTCAAAGAGGCCATGCCAGATAATGCAATGATCTTTTATTAGGAAATTAGTCAGTGATTCAGTGCAGGAAAATGAGTCACTATATTAGGCTAAAAGCAATAGAAATTCACAAAAGTAACAGGGATGAATGTTCTACCAGGAAGGGAACAAGTTACTAAAATAAAATGTCATTGATCTTAAATATAACCCACTTCTAACTGTGCAGGATTTCCAACTGAGAAATTTGAACTCCCTGATGATGCCCTTAAATTCTACTATTGTTTTTATGCTGGGTACAATGTGACATATTTTAATAAAAAAAGTAATATAATATTTCATATGACCCTCTTTTGTATACATAATTGTATTTTTCCCTTTTATTAAAATTTAATATATATATATATATTTTTTTTTTCTTGAGATGGAGTCTTGCTGTGTCGCTCAGACTGGAGTGCAGTGGCACTATCTCAGCTCACTGCAACCTCTGCCTCCTGGGTTCAAGCAATTCTCCTGCCTCAGCCTCCTGAGTAGCTGGGATTACAGGTGCGCACCACCACCACGCCCGGCTAATTTTTTGTATTTTTAGTAGAGATGAGGTTTCACCCTGTTAGTCAGGCTGTTCTCGAACTCCTGACCTCGTGATCCACCCACATCGGCCTCCCAAAGTGCTGGGATTACAAGCATGAGCCACCACGCCCAGCCCTAAAATTTAATATATTACTGTCCA
Organism: Pan troglodytes; assembly: GCF_028858775.2. NCBI lineage: Eukaryota > Metazoa > Chordata > Mammalia > Primates > Hominidae > Pan > Pan troglodytes. The sequence continues at coordinate 105,080,995 of NC_072412.2, read as the reverse complement.
AGACATTATTAAAATGACGTGTATACTCGGTGTCTCTCAGAAAATAAAGTTCCAAGAATGATGATGGGTCATTTGACATTTGAAGAAAAGCATCTGTTTTTGAGAAAATTTTCTTTCCTTAACACATTTATTCATTGAATTCACTCACTCTTTCAGGTGTTTTGCATAGTTCTCTCTGATAATAAAGTGAAGGAAATTTACCTGAAGATCAAGACTGTTTCTTGGCCAGGCACGGTGGCTCACGCCTGTAACCCTAGCACTTGGGAGGCCAAGGCAGGCAGATCACTTAAGGTCAGGAGTTTGAGACCAGCCTGGCCAACATGGTGAAACCCCGTCTCTACTAAAAATACAAAAAAATCAGCCAGGCGTGGTAGCACGTGCCTGTAATCCCAGCTACATGGGAGGCTGAGGCAGAAGAATCGATTGAACCCAGGAGGCAGAGGTTGCAGTGAGCTGAGATCGCCCCAAAGCACACTCCAGCCTGGGCGACAGAGCGAGATGCTGTCTAAAAAAAAAAAAAAAAGGACTGTAAAGACTGTTTCTTGTAAGTTGCATTGTCATCATAAAGCTGGACAGCGACTCAGAGCCCCCAGTGGCATTGAGGACACAGAGCTTGAGAGAGAGACTTATATGGTGGGGGACATAAGAGAAGAAGCCTAGTTCATAAAAATTACTTTCCTAGGATTCCCGATATTAACTCTTTCCAGCTCCCTGAAGAGAATTGTAAAGGTTTCCATTCTGTTGGATAGAAAACATGAACCGAGTGAGGTGCTCTGCTAGGGAGCTGTGGGAGATGCAAGGCCGGTAGTGTAGTTGTTGTCCTCTGGGAGTTTGCAATAAAATAGGGGAGAAGAAGGTTTTGGTCTGGTTTTTTTGAGACAGGATCTTGCTCTATTATCCGGGCTGGGGTGAAGTGACACCATCATAGCTCATTGTAGCCTTGACCTCCTGGGCTCAAGCAATCCTCCCAGTTCAGCCTCCCAAGTAGCTGGGACTACAAGTGCATGCCACTGTGCCCAGCGTGCTCTCACTATGTTGCCTAGTCTGGTCTTGAACTCCTGGCTTCAAGGGATCCTCCCACTTTGCCACCCCGAAGCACTGGGATTATAGGCTCATATGAGCCACCACACTCAGCCAAGAAAAGACTTTTGATCAAGACTCTCATTAGAGACAAGCAATGGAAGTGCAATAATTAGGGGCACAAACAAAGTACAACCGGTCAACTGCAAGATAAAGAAATATGGTCATTTGACCAGGTAGGTCTAGGAAGTCAATGAGTAGGATGTTAGCAGGTCTCTGAAGGTGGTTAGAATGTTGACCGATGAGGTACTGAGAGAAAAAAGGGAAGAGATTCCCGTGCTGGATCAGGCACAGAAGATGAAGAATGCAGGGTGTAGAATGGCTTGTTTAATTGGCCTGGCCTTGGGTGCCAGATGGTGTGAAAGGGAGGGGCATGTAGTGAATGGTGATGCTGAGAAAACCAGCGGGAGGCAGATGCAGTGTCTTGAAGCCCTTTTGGATCTTAGTATTTATTGTGATGGAGCGCCACTGAAGGTTTTCAAGGAAAGAAATGACAGATTGATATGTGTTCTTTAGAAAGACGGCCCCTGGCAGGAGTGTCTAGAATAGACTGTTGCAACAGAGCCATGACTTGCACAATGCCAAGGAGACCATTCACAACTCCATGCAATACAATGTGAATGGTGCCTTCTGGAATTATGTGGTGGGCAGCCCCAGGGAGTGGAGATGTCAGAGACAGAGTGATAGAGATAGCAAGTAGGGATCTTTGATTGCAAGCAACAGAAACCGACTCTAATTAACTTAAGGAGGAAAAAATACATTGGAAGGATGGGGGTCATTCAAAGAGTTAAAAGACAAGAAAACACGTAGAGGAATCAGAGCTACTTCATAGATCTAATGGGGACAAATTACTTTCCATCACTTCCAGTCTTTTTGACACTCTACTCAAGAGTCAAGTTCCAGGGAGGGAGGATGATTGATTTATTTAAGGTCATGTGCTCTCTCCTTGGCCAAGAGACTATAAGGGCAACTTGGCCAAGTGCTGTGGAGCCCCTGGGAACAGTTCTCAGGTGTGGTTTGGCCAATTTCTTTTTTTGTTTGTTTTTGCTTTGGCCAATTTCTGTGAGACAGCACTGCAAAGATACCATCTCAATACTTGGCACAAAGGAAGTCCTGAAAAAAGTGATATTTTTCCCTTTTCCCTGCAGGGAATCTTTGCAAATGTACCCCTTTACTTGAGATAAAGCATTTTTATTTATTTATTTATTTATTTATTGGAGATGGAGTCTCCTTCTGTCACCAGGCTGGAGTGCAGTGGCACGATCTCAGCTCACTGCAACCTCTGCCTCCTGGGTTCAAGCAATTGTCCTGCCTCAGCCTCCTGAGTAGCTGGGACTACAGGCGTGTGCCACCACGCCCAGTTAATTTTTGTGTTTTTAGTAGAGACGGGGTTTCACCATGTTGACCAGGATGGTTTCGATCTCTTGACCTGGTGATCTGCCCACCTTGGCCTCCCAAAGTGCTGGGATTACAGGCGTGAGCCACCTCACCCACCCTGAAATAAAGCATTTTAAAACATGCTCAAAGACTGAAAAAAGCTCTATAAGGAAAAACATGTTTATCATATATATATATGAGCGGTTGCTGTGGAGCTAGCTGAGTTCCCTCTATTTGCAGTGACTAACTTTATTAAGGCATTAGCAAACCTTGTTCCAGGAAAGCCTTGCCTTTCGAATGAAAATATCCAGGATTGGGTGAACATAGCTCGAGTCGCCCTATTTGGGTAATGACTCAGATTAGATATCCAGCTCTCAGTAATGTTAGTGTTTGCTTGAGTTTATGAAATATTTTATTGATCTAGGCATTTTGCTTTTTTTTTTTTTTTTTTTCATTCTCCACCTGTTTGTGGGTAGATTTTTATGACTGTTATCAAATTCCTTATTTTACACGTGGACCTATATTTCATGCTTGATATTTGATAAAGGAAATTGAGCTGTTCTTTCTATTGCTTTAAGAGCAGTAGATCCCCGGGGTGAATGCTGTTGTGTGACACATCAAGACCAGCAAAAGCACAAGAGAAATGAGCTTTGAAAAGAGAGGTAATTACCTAAAATTAGATCAAGCCAAAACTGTTCTGTTAGGTAAATCCTGCTGCTAAATTGCCTTTAGCAAGCTAAGCATGGGATAATATTATGTTCTACCAAAAAAAAAAAAAAAAAAATCTAAAACCTTAGCCACAGGAAAGTGTGCTGAATATCTAGTGTTTTCAAGCCTTCTCTTATTTTTCTTTATTACTTTCCTGACTTGAAAAAAGACATGGCAAAGTGTAGCGACAATAGATTTAGGGCATGGGAAAGGGTGACCCGATTTTTAAAAATGTTCTCATAAATCAACAAATTAGTCTCCTTGAGATCATTAAGTGATGTTTCTGAGAAATTAGTGGCCTCATTCTGGAACCTAGTGGACAGGCTGTATTTTCAAAACTAACAGCTTGTTCTAGTTGCCTTGCTTTAGTTGAAGGCTTAGTACCTCTACCAAAAGCTTCAAAGTAACGCAGGCATTGAGCTTCCCCAAGAAAAGGGCAGTAAAACAAACAATGTAGAAGCAAAGAACCAGGTGTCTTGGCAACATTGTAATTATGGCTGCTTGTGACGTTCTACAGGGATTTCTTCTTCAGGACTATGAATTTGGCCCATCAGGAGAACTTTGGCTAGCTAATACCTGCTGGGGAAATGTGTGGGATCAGATCTCTGATTTATGAGATCCCTTCCAAGTGGGATCTGATAAATTATTAAAATAATAATTTTGAAATCTGTAACAATTTGAGAAAATACTTATGTCATAATGTTCCATGAAAGAAGCAAGATTTAAAAAATAAACTTTTCCGTGATTACAACTGTGTAATAATTATGGATATGTACAAACAAAGTCTCTAAAACAATAGCTAAAAATGAAAAAGGCCAGGTGTGGTGGCTCACGCCTGTAATCCCAGCACTTTGGGAGGCTGAGGAGGGAAGATAGCTACAGCCTGTGTTCAAGACTAGCCTGTTCCCATCAGCAGTAGACTGGATAAAGAAAATGTGGTGCCTGTACACCATGGAATACTACACAGACATGAAAAAGAATGAGATCATGTCCTTTGCAGAAGCACAGACGGAGCTGGAGGCTATCATCCTATGCGAACTAACGTAGGAGCAGAAAACCAAATGCCATATGTTCTCACTTATAAGGGGGGGCTAAAGAGTGAGTAGATGCGGACACAAAGAAGGGAAAGACAGACACTCAGGCCTACTTGAGGGTGGAGGGTTGGGGGAGGGTGAGGATCAAAAAACTACCTATTGAGGGCCAGGCGCAGTGGCTCACGCCTGTCATCGCAGCACTTTGGGAGGCAGAAGCAGGCAGATCACCTGAGGTCAGGAGTTCAAGACCAGCCTGGCCAACATGATGAAACCCTGTCTCTACTAAAAATACAAAAATTAGCTGGGCATGGTGGTGCACGCCTGTAATCCCAGCTATTTGGGAGGTTGAGGTAGGAGAATCGCTTGAACCTGGGAGGTGGAGCTTGCAGTGAGCCGAGAATGCGCCACTGCACTCCAGCCTGGGCAACAGAGCAAGATTCCATCTCAAAAAAACAAACAAACAAACAAACAAAAACAACAAACACACACAAACCCCAAAACCCTACCTATTGGGTACTAGGCTTATTTATTACTTGAGTGACGAAATAATCTGTACACCAAAACCCCATGACATGGAATTTACCTATATAACAAACTTTCACATGGACCCTTGAACCTAAAATAAAAGTTTTTTTAAAAAAAGACTAGCTTGAACAACATACAAAACAATTTAAAATTTTTTTTAAAAGAAAAACATTTAATTTCTGGGGAGATTTTAGAAAATGCTTAGTTGATTTTGCCTTAATTCTGTTGTAGTTGATGCAAAAAGCAAAAGAAAGGCAGGGTGACATTCAAAATATTTTGTATGCTGTATTCTACACTGTGGAGGCTGCTCTAATAAGCAGCTGTAGTAATTACAGAGGGCACCAGATGGTGGCACGTAAACACAGCTTAGAGAGCCAGGTAGGCACTGGGTTTTTCCCACTGGGGTTCCAGAGTGGCCTCTCCCCCTCCAGGGTCTGGGCCCAGTCTGTTTGGGGGAGTGTCAAATGCAGATGGGAGCTGTTGGAGGCGCAGAATGTTGCTGGAGAGGGGTAGACACCAGGGCAGCCCTTCAGAACGCCCTACCTCAGCCCAGAGCAATGGGTGTGTTGGAGGCACTTGATGTGTTCAGGCATCATCTCCAGATTTTAACAAGTGGCACAGCTGTAACAACGCCAATGAGCTGATAGGAGCCCTGATTACCAACAGTCTTGAAAGAGAGGGCCTGAGAGAATGCTTGCAAAGTTCTTACTTAGTGTAATCCCAGCACATGGGAAAGACTCCATACATGCTGGCTGTTGTAATAGGATCACAGTCCTGCTTACACTTTTATTATTATCAATAGGCAAAAAGCACACACCCTAGAGATTTTTCGAGGTTCCTTGAGGAGAGGATGGATGTCAGGTGTGGCCATCAGCCCCAGCGCTGAGAAGGGCTTATACAGACAGAATCTTCAGGTGGTATGACGACTTAGCTTCCCTGGCCTTTCTCCCCACTTCTGCCCATCGGTCATTACCTACCTCAGGACCCTCTAGTCATTATCGTGGAGAGGGGGACAAAGGAGGAAAATGCAGGTAGTTGAACCTGAGAGATGGTGCCAAATTGTCTTTTAATAACAGTTTTTTCTTCGAAACAACACAGAAATGCATGTCTGCACACAACAGGGACGGGATCCAGGAATTAGGAAGCCCCAACAAGAGTGCCAGGGGCACCCCAGAAAACCAGACACAAGGCTATGGCTAACCTTCTAACCTTCTCACTTCGTAAAAACAGAAGAGAACAAGTTCCTTCCTCAACTTGATACGTTAGCGTTTCTTGTAAATACATTTCCTGTGTCTAGTTCATCTTACTTTATAAACACAGACATCTGCTTTCAGTTTTGTTAAGAATGTGCTAAGAAACTCAGTTGAAAAACACAATAAAGGATCCACAGAGGTCTGTCCTCACAGAACGAATCAGTGTTCAAACTAGTTCTGGAGGGAGACATTCAACATAGAGATGCCACAGGGCTACAAGCCAGCATTCCTGCTCGCTGAAGAAAGGCAACACTCGACACCCATGACCATCGATCCCATCTATTGGGGTGGAGGGTGGGGAATGCCTTCCATTACAGACTCAGTGTGACCTGTCTTCCCCGTCCTCCCATGAGGAGTCAGAGCCTTGGGAAGATGCCTGCAGAGTCATCACCACTGCATCCTCATCATGACCTGTATCTGTAGATTTTTCTCCCTTCAAGTACTATAATTTCCCACGGAACTCTGCTCTTTCTATTGGCTGACATACAGTATGTGCTTACTATGTGCTAGACATTGTACTAAGCAGTTTACATGGATTATTTCACTCTATGCTATTAGGGAAATAGTCTTATTGTGTCCATTTTACAGATGGAAAAACTGAGGCTGTCGATGGATGGATGGATGGATGGATAGATAGATAGATGAATGGTGGGTAAAGCTGAGATACAAACCCAGTCTTAACCATTAAAACTGCCTTTATGAATAATAATGTAAGACAAAATAAATTTGAACTTCTTTAGTTCAAGTCTACTGATCGATAGTGATAAGTATAAAATAATAATCATATCAAACACTTATAACAATCTTATAAGATAGGAGCCATAATCATAACTGTTTTACAGAAATGCCTAAAGTATTACTGGCCCTTTCAATGAAACCACATGCAGAAGAAGGAGAAACATACACAGACACACAGGCACACAGAACAGAAGCAGTCACATGTGCATTTGGAGCTGGATGCAGAAGTATACTTACAGGCAGAAGCAGATTGCCTTAGGTTGAGCTGTTGTAACAAAATACCATAGACTGGAAGGTGTTAACCAGGTGGATAGATTATCCCTCTATCCATAGATGGCTTAAGCAACAGACATTCATTTCTCATAGTTCTGTAGCCTGGGAAGGTGCCAGCAGATCTGCTTCTTTTGAGAGCTCTTTCCTGGCTTGTAGACAGCCACCTTCCTGCTGTGTGCTCACATGGCCCTTCCTTGGTTTATGTAAATGGGAAGAGAGAAAGCTCTGGTGCCCCGACTTATTATAAGGGCACTAATTTCACCATGTGGCTCCCATCCTTGTGGCCTAATCTAGGCCTAATTACCTCTGAAAAGTTCCACCTCCAAATGTCATCATATTGTGGGGTAGGGCATCAACATATACATTTTGTGGGGGACACAAACATTTAGCCCATAACATAGATCTTATGCGGAAATCACAGAGGGATAGCTACACACAGAAAGTGGATCCTAATCATCCATCCATCAATCCACCCTTCTATCCATTGATTCATATGGTCACTTACTTACCCACACATCTATCCATCCATCCATCCATCCATCCATCCATCCATCCATCCATCCACCCATCCACCCATCCATCCATCCATCCACCCATCCATCCATCCATCCATCCATCCATCCATCCATCCATCCATCCACCCATCCATCCATCCATCCACCCATCCATCCATCCATCCATCCATCCATCCATCCACCCACCCACCCATCCATCCATCCATCCATCCATCCATCCATCCACCCATCCATCCATCCATGCAATTAATGTTTGTTTATTGTGCATCACCGTGAAGCCAGCGAGACCACGAACCCACCGGGAGGAACGAACAACTCCAGACGCGCCGCCTTAAGAGCTGTAACACTCACCACGAAGGTCTGCAGCTTCACTCCTGAAGCCAGCGAGACCACGAACCCACCAGAAGGAAGAAACTCCGAACACATCTGAACATCAGAAGGAACCAACTCTGGACACGCTGCCTTAAGAACTGTAACACTCACCATGAGGGTCCATGGCTTCGTTCTTGAAGTCAGTGAGACCAAGAACCCATCAATTCTGGACACGGCATGATCTCAGCTCACTGCAACTTCTGCTTCCTGGGCTCAAGCAATTCCCCTGCCCCAGCCTCCTGAGTAGCTAGGATTACAGGTGTGTGCCACCATGCCCGGCTAATTTTTGTATTTTTAGTAGAGACGGGGTTTCACCATGTTGGTCAGGCTGGTCTTGAACTCCTGACCTCATGATCTGCCCGCCTCTGCCTCCCAAAGCGCTGGGATTACAGGCATAAGCCACCGTTCACTACATATTCTGAAAGCTTAAACACCTGAGAGAACTGAGAAAGAAAACGCACATGGATTGAGAACAGCATTAAGTTCTTTCCCAATAAGTTATTTCCCAATTTATCTGCATTTGTCTGAGTAAAGAAATACATTTCTAGTTGCAAAGTGAAACTATAAGCAGGTTCTTTCCCTTCAAAATGATTTTTCATCCTTCCAAGACCCAGTGGGAAAATATGGGAAGAATTCATTTCCAAACAAGGCAGTTAAAGGTTACAACTTCTAACCATCAGGAGCCAAAGCCTGCTCATGCATGCTGATGGTGGACAGGGATGCAGGGGTCCTCAGGGAACTCATGTCCCCCCTCCTCTGGTCAGTGGAGGATCATTGCATTGACCAGTGAACCTCAGCAGTTTCAATGTAGCAATGCAGATGTCCATGGGCTGTGCTGCTGAGATGGCCTTTGGGTCTTCCCTCTTATGAGAGGGCTGAGTGTGGCCCTTATCCTTCTAAAGAGAGGTCTACAAAGCAGCTGGGCTGGGGTTACAAATTCATAGAGAATAGGCAGACAACTATGGGCTGGAGATGCCCAGGAAAAAATATCCACTGGCCTTTTAAAATACTAAGCCAGGAGCCAATCACATATTTATATTAAAAATAGCAAGCTGCCCAAATCCAAATGATTTATTGCAATCAAGTTGCAACAGCAGACTTCCTACCTGGAGATATCAAATACTTAGTGGGTTATTTAAGTAACCAAAGCAAAAAAGTCTCATTACAAATAGGTATTTATTATGTGGACAAAGGGGTATTGTCCTTGCACTCTCTTATTAAAATACTCTTCAGTGAAATAGTTATCATTAATCCCATATCATAGATGAATAAACTGAGGTTCAGTAAGTTAAGAAGTTTACTCAGTTGTTTTAAACATTTGCCCAATCAGATGACTCCCTTCTCTGAAATAGGCCTATTTTTTTTCTCTCTCTCTCATGGAAAGATTTAAATTACACATAAATTGGGAGAATATACAAGAACTCTCCACGTACCCATCACGCAAGCACAACAAGCATCAAGTCATGGGTCTCTCTCTGTCACCCAGGCTGGAGTGCAGTGGCGTGATCATGGCTCATTGTAGCTTTGACCTCCTGGGCTCAAGCAAGACTCTTGCATCAGTATCCCAAATAGCTGAGACTACAGGCACATGCCACCATGCCCAGCTAAGTTTTGTATTTTTTGTAGAGACAGGGTTTTTTCATGTTCCCAGGCTGGTCTCAAACTTCTGGGCTCAAGCAATTCTCCCACTGTATTAGTCCATTTTCATACTGCTATAAAGAACTGCCCGAGACTGGGGAATGTATAAAGGAAAGAGCTTTAATTGACTCACAGTTCAGCATGGCTGGGAGGCCTCAGGAAACTTACAATCATGACAGAAGGTGAAGGGGAAGCAGGCACCTTTTTCACAAGGCGGCAGGAAGGAGAAGTGCTGAGCGAAGGGGAAACAGCCCTCTAAAATGCCCTCAGATCTTGTGAGAACTCACTCCCTATCACGAGAACAGCATGGGGGAACAGCCTCTTGCATGAGGCAGAGCAAGACTGCATCTCCTAAAAAATGGAGGGCATGGGGAGGGACTGATTTCTCTTTGCCAACCTAGGCCCTTACAATTGGCCATGGGACTTCCAGTCATAATTCTAAGTGAGGGTTTCAAGCACATTTAATGAGCACTTTCTTATTTATTCTTTAACAGAAACATTAAAACTGCAAAGGAAGAATAATGTTTAGATGGAGAAGTTTCTCCCAAAATTTGCCAAATATTATCCAGTGTCTTTTCTTACGGGAGTATGTATAACTTATCTTCTGAAAAAGAAGATGTATTACTGTGACTTAATACCAACACAACAGACACAGTTTGTTCATCCTATTTGTTCTTCACCAGAAAGGAAAGAACATTACCCATATTTAATTTATAAGCTGGAGGAACATCTGACCAAGGCCCTTTCAGAACATAAATTTCTCTCAGCAAGCATAAGCGGAAATTCAGGCCCACCAGTTTTTGTATCAGTTTGCTGTAATAACAAATGGCTCTGGTAGCAGAGGAAAACTTTTTCCTCTATTCTTTCATGTTCCATGCCTGAGGCCTGTGAATTAAACTGACAAAGACAGATTAAAAAGAGGAAAACGTGAGAGTTTATTTATGCATGTAATACATATACACACAGAAGTCAGTACGTAACTCTGATTTCAGTGAGTGACTAACTCAAAGGAGTGGATAGACAGGCTTACATACCACCTTAGAAGGGAATGAGTAGGAAAAGAAAGGCACTTATGTGAAAACAACGACTTTTCAGAGAGGTAAATGGGGCTGGGTGTGGTGGCTCACTCCTGTAATCCCAGCACTTTGGAAGGCTGAGATGGGAGGATCGTTTGAGCCCAGGAGTTCAAGACCAGCCTGGGTAAGACAGTGAAATCCCATCTTTACAAAAAATACAAAAATTAGCCAGGCATGGCGGCACGTTTCTGTGGTCCCAGCTACTTGGGAGGCTGAGGTGAGAGAATTGCTTGAGCCTGGGAGGTTGAGGCTGCAGTGAGCTGTGATCACGCCACTGCACTCAGCCTGGGCAACGGAGCAAGACCCTGTCTCAAAAAAAAAAAAAAAGATAAATGGGTTTTGAGGAGAACAAACAGGAGATAAGGAAGTTTGTGATAATGTTTTTCTATACATTTCTGAGTGATATGTCTCCTCTTTCATGTCTCCTTCAGGACAATGAAACTTCCCTGGAGAGAGGATTTGGGGTCGGTTTATTCACGGTCTCTTTTCTTGAAGTAGATCCACCCTGAAGAAGCATTTATGACAGCCTTATTTTCCAGAAGTTGCTGCTTTTAGTCAGATAAGAGAAGCTCTAAGAAGGCTTTTTTTTTTTTTTTCTCTAACTGTTGAACTGAAATGCCTTTTGCTTAAAATAATCTTTATACCATCTCTGGGGTTCTGAGTGGGTTTCTCCATCACCAAATCTCATTAGCTTCTAACTGTAAAAATCTGTTTCTCACTCAGACCACACATCGGCTATGTCTTGCTGACAGTGCTGCTCCTGTGTCCTCTTCATTCCTGGACTCAGTCTGAAAGGGCAGCCATCAGACTTGTCATTTTGTTGTGGCGAAGGAAAAGAGAAATGACTGAGCCATGCTGTTTCTGAGAGCTGCTGTTTGGATGTGCAGTTTATCACTTCTACTCACTACCATTGGCCAAAGCAAGTCAGTTGGCCAAGCCCGCTATTAGTGGCAGCAGAGAGGTCTACGCCTTCTATAGACAGGTCATGGCAATGCTCAGGGAAACTGGTAAGGAAATCTTACTGGTAAAGGCAGTGAACAATTGGAAACAATACATTAATACAATTTATCAGTCGCCAAAGGTTTACTCTTGCCTTTCCATTCTGCTTAGAAAAGTTTCAGAGAAGTAAGGCTTGAATTGGCCTTTCAAGGATGATTCCAGGCAGGGGTGAAATAGATGCTAATGCAGGAATATTTGGAAAATAAGAAAAAATCCCAAAAGGCCAGGTCACATGGAGTGGAGAGAAATGGTGAACAATAAAGTTGAAGATTTAGTGGGGCCAAATAGTAAAATTGGGACAAATGAGACATTTTGGTTTTATGCTTTTCAAACATTTCCACCAAAGCCTTCCTGATGGCCAAGGGGAATTAGTGCATTTCCTGAGGTTTAGAAAATCATCTTTGAAGGTTTGAGTGACATCTTAAAAAGTAACAAAAAGTTTGCATTCTGCTTCAGAAATATTCAATTTGGTTTTATTATGAAAACAATGTTTTACTCACCTGAAAATCTTCAAAGAAAATTGACGCCTTGGGAAGTAGCCCCATGTTCAGCCAGGTCTGTGCTCTGATTTGATATGCTTTCTGGCACCAGACTGAGTGCCCCACTGGAGAAGTCTGCTTCTTTCCCCTTTTCTCCAGACGTAAACATCTTCCAAATAAAAGGAGAAGAAAAATATGTAACCTCTCTTTGTGACATACAAGTTCTGGTATAGATTAATTTACCTTCTTAGCTATATTGTTTCGATCCCTTTTTCTTTGGCTATTTATTGTTACTCCATCTGTTTGCCCATTACAAATGGGGAATTAAACTCTGTCGTTGTGATTATACTTCCATCAGCCCATTTCTCCCTTCATTCACACATGTTGTTACTGCTGTCTAGAATATATTTGCATGGTGCCTTCCACTTTGTCCCTTGTCTTCCAAAACAATCCCTATTTACCTTTTTAAACCACCTCAGGCTGAGAGCAGTGGCTCACACCTGTAATCCTAGCATTTTGGGAGGCCAAGGCGGGCAGATCACCTGAGGTCAGGAGTTCGAGACCAGCCTGGCCAACGTGGCAAAACCCCGTCTCTACTAAAAAATACAAAAATTAGCTGGGCATGGTGGCACACGCCTGTAATGCCAGCTACTTGGGAGGCTGAGGCAGGAGAATCACTTGAACCTGGGAGGTGGAGGTTGCAGTGAGCTGAGATCATGCCACTGCACTCCAGTCTAGGCAACAGAGTGAGACTCTGTCTCAAAAACAAAACAAACCCACCTCACCACCTCTGTGAAGGCTTCCCCCATCCTGGCATGCTAGTCACTCCCATCCTGGGGAACGGCCACTGTGCTACTGTGTGAACAGAAATATGGCAGCATCTACAGAAACTAAAAATGCAAATACCCTTTGATCCACCAATTCCACTTCTAGGAATCTTTCCTACAAAATATTTGTTCCTGTGCGCGAACGTGTATGTACAAAGAATGCCCAGCGAACTGGAAAGCGAAGGGACTGTCCATCAATGTGAGGATTGTGAAATAAGCTACAGCACCAGAATACTATGCAGCCATGAAAAAAAATGAAGTACGTATATGTACAGATCACCCAGATTTTGTTAAGCCGAAAGGTGAATCACAACATATTATATAATTAAAACATACAATGCCATGAAAACTTCATATGAGTGCAAAGTGTTAGCAGAATGCATATTAAATTGTTACAGTTGTCACAACTATAGCACAAAGGAAGTTGAGGTTGGTGGTAACAGTGCTGTAGGACTTCACTTTTTACTGCAGGCAATTTAGGGTTGCTGAAATCTTTTATGACTGGAGTATATTTGGATATTGTTTGCCATAATTAAACAAACTAAAATGCCTAAAACTAAAGTAAAATAATACCAATTTTTTATTTTATTTTATTTTATTTCATCTTTTTAAGACAGGGTTTTGCTTTGTTACCCATATTGGAGTGCAGTGGCACCACCATGGCCTACTGCAGCCTCAACCTCCCAGGCTCAAGTGATCCTCCCACCTCAGCCTCCCAAGTAGCTGTGACTATAAGCATGCACCACTATGCCTGGCTAACTTTTTTTTTTCCAATTTTTGTAGAGACGAGGTCTCACTATTTTGCCCAGGCTGGTCTCTAACTCCGGAGATCAAGCAATTCTCCCACCTTGTCCTCCCAAAGTGCTGGAATTACAAGTGTGAGCCAACAGTCCCAGCCTCCAATTTATTTTAGCATATTTATAAAATTCAGAAAAAATGAAGAAAATAATAAAAATCACCAGTAGAATTGTCACTTTCTGAAAACAAAATCATTTAAAAGTTGGTCATGTGCAATATTCTTTTCTTTTGATAAGCTTCACTCTGAAATTAAGACACCCAGAAGACAGTATTTTATGAAACTTATCTCTAAATAGCTTTCATTGGTTGACTTAATTTTTTTAGCAGCTAATAAAGTACAATCTCAAAACACTGATGGTAATCACAACTGACTATAAAACTGTTGAGGGAAAATTATGACAGAAACCTGGGCTACTAAAAGTTCTAATGCAAGATAAATTTCTGGACTTGTGTTTAAAAGAGAGTTTGACTAAAACTAATGAGTTTATATGACCTAATTCAACCAATCACATTTGGCATTACTGTAGTTTATTACCCGCTTTCATCAAATCAATAATCTTGGTTATATAAAGCATGCTTCAGTCGTTTCCATTTTCTTTTATCATCAGGAGTACTGGGTAAGAGCTGGAGTAACTAATGGAAATTCCTCTCATTCTTCATCAAGCTGAGTTAGAGGTTTCCTGAAGCTGAGTTGCTATAACCCTATAAATTGTTAAAAGCCTCACCCCCAGAAGGCTACACACTGCAACGTTCTTCCCCAATGTACTTGGCCTTATGCATGCCCTGCGCTGCACTCTTCTTTATTAGCACTGTTATATTATTTATTTTAAAAGTCACATTCATTTTATAAAGCGTCTTGGGACTAGGATGCTTTTCCAATCCACTTTTGTTTGGATGACTATCCCATTACTGTATTTATGCCCCAATAACACCAAGAAATCGTCCCTGAGGGCACCATGTAACACGTATAATGTTATCAGATTTAGAGGTGCTGGGCACTCCTGTGATCTGTAAGGAACACCCACTACTGTCCTTGTGGAGAAAATGAGGCCCAAGGCAGTTAGGTCACTTGTCCAGCTTATAGCCATCAATGTCTGATGGATTTCCAACAGCAAAAGTTGTTTTGCAGCCAGCCAGGCAATTGGTAGTGCGTGCCTATAATCCCAGCTAATGGGAGGAGTTCAATTCCAGCCTGAGCAACATAATGAGACCGCATCTCTCTCTCTCTCTTTTTTTTTTTTTTTTTTTTTGAGACGGAGTCTCTCTCTGTCCCCCAGGCTGGAGTGCAGTGGCGCACTGTCTGCTCACTACAAGCTCCGCTTCCCGGGTTCACGACATTCTCCTGCCTCAGCCTCAGGAGTAGCTGGGACTACAGGTGCCCGCCACCACGCCCGGCTAACTTTTTTGTATTTTTAGTAGAGACGGGGTTTCACCATGTTAGCCAGGATGGTCTCTATCTCCTGACCTCGTGATCCACCCGCCTCGACCTCCCAAAGTGCTGGGATTACAAGGGTAAGCCACCGCGCCCGGCCAATCCCATCTCTTACCAAAAAAAAAAAAAAAATGTTGTTTTGCCCCAGCAGCAGAATGGATTCTGATTTAGGGGCAATAAGATGTCTGTTAATGGAGATAGATGAAGAGGCAGGCTGTTTCTGAATCCCTGTGCCTGTTTTAAGTCTTTCTGTGCCATTGCTTAAAAGCCTTATTGAAAAATAATTTACATGCCATAAAATTCACTCATTTTAAGTGTACAATTCAATGATCTTTACTACATTTACAGAGCTGCACAGCCATCACCACAATCCTATTTGAGAACATTCTCATCACCTTAAAAGATCCCTCATGTCCATTTGCAGTTTATTTCCCCCAGAAGAAACTACTTGCATTGGAATCCTTTTCTTGGGGTCTGATTCTGAGGGAACCCAAAAGAAGACACTCCCTGCCACGGTGTGCAATACATACTGAGCCTAACGCGGACGCCCATTCCGCTCCAACCTAGATCTGCCACGCTCATCAATCATCCCCGACACATCAAAACCAGCTGCTATCATTAAAAAACAGATAATAACAAGTGTTGGTGAAGATGCAGGGAAATAGGAACCCTCATAGCCCATCAGTGGGATTGTAAAGTGGTGCAGCTGGTATGGAAACCAACCTGGCGGGTCCTGAGAAGGTTAACACAGAGTCATCACGTGGCTCCACCACTCTACTGCATGGTAGATACCCAAGAGAACATATGTTCACACAAAAACTTCCAGACATCTCTTCCTAGCAGCATTATTCATAACGGCCCCAAAGTGAAAACAACTAAAAGTCCATCAACAGATAAACAGATAAAACAGAGAGGACTTCCTTATTTTGCTGACTCAGGTTGACCCCAATCTGATGTTTTTTGGAACTCTGCTCCATCTCAAAGTTTGGTTTGATTAGGTGGAACTTAGCACAAGTGACTCTATCCTGGTTTGGTCTGGTCTACTGGGGGCTACCTAGTGTGGGAGGCAAGTCCAAAACAGTGGACTCCCATAAACTTTTTTTTTTTTTTTGAGACAGAGTCTCACTTTGTTGATCAGGCTGGAGGGCAGTGGCATGATCTTGGTTCACTGCAACTTTAACCTCTTGGGGCTCAAGCAATCCTCCCACCTCAGCCTCCGGAGTAGCTGGGACTACAAGCACATGCCACCATGCCCAGCTAATTCTTGTATTTTTTATAGCAATGGGGTTTTACCATGTTGCCCAGGCTGGTCTTGAACTCCTGGCCTCAAGCGATCCTCCTGCCTTGGCCTGCCGAAGTACAGGGATTATAGGCATGAGCCACTGCCCCCAGCCTTTATATACCATTTTAACGAAGGGAAATAGACTGTGGAGAGGCGACTCAACAAAGGAGAAAGGGAGGCAGGGTTTGGGCTTCTAGGGGTGGAAAATTGTGGAAAGGTGACTAGGAAACATATGGTGAATAAGGTTTGTTTTGCAGATAAAAGCCATTTGGAGTTAGTCTCCTCGTGGTATGAGAGACATCAGAAGAGGGGGATACTTTACAAATGGAATTTTATGTCACCTTTACAAAGGGAAATTTATGGCCTACTTGGAAACAGCAGAAGGAAAGAGAGTTCCTTTGGTGTCTGCTGTTTCTTAATTGCCCTCAACTCGAAATAATCTTATGCCACAGTGGCATATTTTGGAGGTGGCATATTCTGATCCCCTCCAAAAGACTGGAATGGAGCAACAAGAGGAGCTGAATCCACTTGCCAATCCACTTGCTAATCCATAGAAGCCAGGTAGTTCAATCAATTAAAAAAAAAACACACGATTCCAGATCGCTTTCTTTGTGCACTTAATTAGTAACCCTGCATGGTAAGCAAGGCACTGTCTGGCAAGGACAGTCACAGGCAAGATGCCCATCCACTGTCAACATGATGATGCCATGTTAGGACTAATATTTTCATGAGCTCAGAAATGGGTGAGGGTGATGGGTCCCAAATTAGAGTGCATGGCCTTCTGGTGAGTCTCAAGAATTGGAGGTGTGAAAAGAATGTGTTTTTTATTATTGAGCATAGCACTAGGGCTTGAAACTGGGAGCCAGTGGTGTGGCTCTGCTGGTCAGAGAGTTTTCCCTGAGCAGCCTGCTGGGAGTGAAATTGAGTAGGAGCCGCTGCGCTGGTCAATTTGCCTCCCAGCAGGCCCAGGGCTGCAGACCTAAAGCCAGCCTGAGCCAGGGAGACTGAACCTGGACCAGGGCAGGAGGAGGAGCGTGGGCTGCGCTGCACGGCTGGGGCTTTCTTTGTTGCAAGATGCATTGATTCTTAGCAAACTGCTTCGCTTGTCTCTGGAGCCTGAAGCTTTTTTTTCCAGAACCCAGAACCTTGATTTTTAGTGATCTCACAACAGGCCTGGGCCACAGCAGGATGGTTTCTGTATGATCTAAGTCTTGGAAGCAGGAAATAAAAAGGGAGAAAAATATTGCTGCACACACCTTCAGTGGTAGAAAAAAAAATGTGTATTCCGATGAAAAACTATGCATCATCTCTAACCCACTCTTATGCCTTGTCAGAGTAGGATTTTTTTCCTTCTGATTCTGAGTCATATTCTGAGCTATTTTACAACTCTGCAAACTACAGATAACAGAAAACAGCCATGTGAATTCTGTCCTGTCTGATAGAGGTCTGGCTGACTCCCCTCTCCAACCTGTTAAAAAGAAACAGTTTTTAGGCCGGGCACAGTGGCTCACGCCTGTAATCCCAGCACTTTGGGAGGCGGAGACAGGCAGATCATGAGGTCAGGAGATCGAGACCATCCTGGCTAACAGGGTGAAACCCGTCTCTACTAAACATACAAAAAATTAGCCAGGCGTGGTGGCGGGTGCCTGTAGTCCCAGCTATTTGGGAGGCTGAGACAGGAGAACGGCGTGAACCTGGGAGGCAGAGCTTGCAGTGAGCCGAGATTGCACCACTGCACTCCAGCCTGGGCGACAGAGCGAGACTCCATCTCAAAACAAAACAAAACAAAAACAACAACAACAACAACAACAAAAAAACAGTTTTGCCTCGCTCACAATTCAACAGTTCCTTTATACCCATATTAACTTGTGCTTCTTGACTTTTTGAGCCCATTGTAAAATCTGCCTGAATTCCTCATCAAAGGAGCTAAATAAAACACTTAACATGTGTGTGTTGTAATATATGAATGAGACTCTCGATTTTATCTTTTCCTGAAAATTATCTTTAAACAGCCCCACACTGTTTCTTTCTATGTCTTTCTAAGATCATGAGGTCACATAGTCTGGGTAGGTCTCCAAAGGGGAAAGTGTGTATTTTGGGGGAGCAGGAATGAATGGGGACTCACATTGACCAGATACTTAACTGTCTACTGATGACTTTATAAACACAATTTAATTTTCTCTTTTCTTTCTTCTTTCTCTTCTTTTCTTTCTTTCCTTTCTTTCTGTATTAGTCCATTTTCATGCTGCTGATAAAGACATACCCGAGGCTGGGAAGAAAAAGAGGTTTAATTGGATCACAGTTCCACATGGCTGGGGAGGCCTCACAATCATGGCAGGAGGCAAAAGGCACTTCTTACATGGCGGCAGCAAGAGAAAAATGAGAAAGATGCAAAAGTGGAAACCCCTGATAAACCCATCAGATCTCATGAGACTTATTCACTACCATGAGAACAGTATGGGGGAAACCACCCCCATGATTCAATTATCTCCCACCGGGAGATCCTTCTCACAATACGTGGGAATTAGAGAGTACAACTCAAGATGAGATTTGGGTGGGTACATGCAGCCAAGCCATATCACTTCCTCCCTTCCTCCCTCCCTCCCTGCCTCCCTCCCTCTCTCTCTCTCTCTCTCTTTCTTTCTTTTTCTTCTGTTTTTTTTTTTAGAGATGAGGTCTTGCTTTGTCACCTAGGCTGAAGTACAATGGCATTCATTGCTCACTGCAGCCTCGACCTCCTGGGCTCAAGCAATCCTCCCACCTCAGTCTCTCAAATAGCTGGGACTACAGGTGCATGCCACAATGCCCAGCTTGAATTTGATTTTTAAAACAACCACATGCAACAGCAATTGCTACACCATTTTATCAAGTAGGAAACTGATGTTCGGAGTTAATTTCAGAGACAAGTATTTTGTGGGGTAAGTATTATTTCAGTGACAAGCATTATGCAGAGATAATGTTCAGAAAGAAGTAATTTGCCCAATGCAGAGGCAGAAAAGGTATGATATCTTTCCTCAGCTATCATAAGGGCCATGGTTGAAACTCCTATAATGAAAGAGAGAGTTAACAAGGGAAAAGCTTAACAGATTAATTTAATCAAAGTTTTATATGATACAGGAGCTCTCAGAAACGAAGACCCAAAGACCCAAGGAAAACTGTTTTTATGCCTCTGTTCAATGAAGAATGGACAGCCATGTAAAAATGCGATTGGACAGAAGAGAGTGATCGAATTGTAATAGACTGACAGCAGAAACCCAGCAAGGCTTGTCTGTTCAGATGCTTCTTGGCCTGTCTGTAGCAGTCCTTCCTCCTGGGTATGGGGCAGCACCTCTGGAATGAGGGTCTTCCAGGGAGGAGGGAAGAGAGAGAAGGGAAAGCGTGGCCTCCCAGGCTTTATGGCTTGCTCTAGGAGAGAGGAGTTTGAATTTCTATGATCTGCCTTAGGGAAGAGGAATTCTGGTTTCCATGACTTGTTTCAGGGGAGAATGAGGGATAGGAGACAGGAAGATGGAAGAAGGTCTTAGAGCAACTTTGCTTCTGAGGCTTTTACAATCTCCTTTAGTTCAAGGTACTCAGCATGCCAAGGCACCAGATTTAGAAGCATCATTTTCTGAGCCCCAGTATTCCCCTGTCTGAAACTTCTTGGGAAAAGTCCAGAAATGGGGTTGGTGGATTGTTCCACAGGCCACTGAACCAGTCTCTCAGTTCCACAAATAGTTCAGTTCAGTTAAACACTTAACAGCTGTGTCTCATTTTAGGCGGTGGTTTTGCAGATGGGCTTCCACCTCTATGTGGTTACAGCAATCAAGTATTTAAGAAGAGGCATTTCTATGAAAACAAGGAAAAACAAATATTTGTGATTAGAACAAACTATAAACTCAGTTTTTGAGTCCAGAGGGCAGCCAGTTAAGGGGATTTTTAGAAGTTAGGCTCAAAGCATCTTCAGCTGGAGTAAGACCAGTCAGTGGGAATCTGACAGATTTTCCTGGTCTGCAGTTGGCATCAGGTGTCTTAGTGAACTTTCTGAGTAGTTCATACAGTAACACCGTGAGGCTGTCCATAAATAAGCTATTGAGGCGCTTTCCCTGAAGTTTACAACAAGTGGCCCAACTTCAGCTCACAGGGATCCAGAAAGAGAGTGGTCTTAATTTCAATAATTCCAAGCCAGGGGATGGGAGGAAAATTGGAACATTTGTTTGGAGAGTTGTAGTCAGATATTGGAGGAAGCTAAAAAATTTAGGATTCAGTCTAGATTTTAGGTAGATAATGAACCCACAAAAACAATGAGGTAGAGTCTAATAATGAGTGCAGTATAGTCTTTTCCACAACAATTTTTCTCTCTAGAGTCACTCCCATTTATACCAAAGATAATCAAAGGAAG
This sequence comes from Pan troglodytes, assembly GCF_028858775.2. NCBI lineage: Eukaryota > Metazoa > Chordata > Mammalia > Primates > Hominidae > Pan > Pan troglodytes. The sequence continues at coordinate 105,060,208 of NC_072412.2, read as the reverse complement.
ACTGATTTGTTTGTAAAATAGGTTTAGTCTCATGAAAGTTGGCCTGATTATTTACATAGGTGCAGTGAGAATAGTGATGGGCCACGTAAAATTTGCTTTGCTGGAACTTTTCATAAGAAATCTCAAGCTGGACCTCCCAAGGTTAGGAAGCCAAAGTAAGGACTTACCATCAGACTATGTCTATAACACTTATAGATTTGGGTGAATTCTTCTCTTCTCGACGGCCCCAAAATATCGTGAGGTTCCTGAGCCTTCCAAGAAGTGACAATCATTACTCACCTGTAAGGCTGGGAACCCTCAGGCCATTTTTTCCAAGGGCATCTTTATTAGCTCCGTAAAGTCAACCTTAGTTCCTTAAAGCTACCTGGTCATATCTGAAAATATGACATTCTAGTCAAAGCCTTGGTAATATAACCAGGGTTTCCAATTGTATCCTGTTACAAGGAGAACACAGTCTAATTGAAGTTAGGCAAATAACTATATTACCATACAAATAAGAATACTCACAAATAGCTACTACATTCTGGAGGGATGAGGTAGGGAGAAAAAGTAACTGCCTCCATTTTTGTTCATAAAAATATACTTTACCAAATTGATGTAAGCTATAGGTAGCTTAAAAGAAAAAAGTTTTCTTGGCCAGGAGTGGTGGCTCACACCTGTAATCCCAGCACTTTGAGAGGCCAAGGCGGGTGGATCACTTGAGGTCAGGAGTTCAAGACCAACCTGGACAACATGGGGAAAACCCGTCTCTACTAAAAATACAAAAATTATTTAGGCATGGTGGTGCTCGCCTGTAGTCCCAGCTACTTGGGAGGCTGAGGCAGGAGAATCACTTGAACCCGGGAGGCGGAGGTTGCAGCGAGCCGAGATCGCGCCACTGCACTCCAGCCTGGGTGACAGAGTGACTCCATCTCAAAAAAAAAAAAAAAAAAAAAAAATCAGCAATGTTCCAAATAAAAAGTCATTAAAAAATTATCCTCATAGGTTCATTTAGTCTCACATAATTAATTCTTGTTCTGGTTGATGTTGGGATAGCAGTTTCATAAAGCTACCAGTTTCTTCATTAGAGTTCTAGAAATTCTTATCCAATCTAATGGTGTGATCTTAAAGAGATTCGAAACTTGTATTCAAGAGTACTCATTAGTCTTTTCTATGAATCTCCATGAAGAGACGCAATTTGACATGGTAGCTGATTGTAAATGCTTTTAGAGAAGAATCAAAACAATAACTAGATGACAAAGACTTGAAATGGCCATGGTTAGAATTCTGATGAAAGTTCTGATGAAGTTTCTGATGAAAGTTCAGAAATTAGCAAGGAAATGTGGTTATTTTTGTGGCATATAGCATTTAACATAGTAACTAAAATTATGACCGATAGCATTAGATTTCTAGGACTCTCATACAGTTTTTGGAACACCCATATGTATAACATACCCATACATATAACTTGAAGTTTTAGCAACACCTATTCTTTGACAATATTTCCCATATAATTCAACTCATCAAAAAAGCCTAGTCATTTCAGTATTTCTCTTTTACAAAGTAAGAGACCTCTTTGAACTTTTCAAGGACCCAGTTGGAAAATCCCAGAGTTAATTAGCAGTCATAAAGGCTTAATTTAGACTTTGATTTTGGGAAATCTGCCAAAAATGCCAGAAGGTTTAAAACACTTGATTAAATGTGATCTTGGTTATCTATTTAATTAAAGTGACAATAAAAGATTTTAAAGACACACAGAAAGATCCATAGTTGTGAACAAAAATTTAGCTCTTTTAATTGAGAAGACTAACTTAAAAATTTTTTTTTAATTTTACTTTAATTAATTAATTTATTTTGAGACCAGGTTATGAGACTGACTAATTTTTGTATTTTTGGTAGAGATGGGATTTTGCCATATTGCCCAGGCTGGTCTCGAACTTCTGGCCTCAAGTGATCCACCCACCTTGGCCTCCCAAAATGCTGGGAATACAAGCATGAGCCACTGTGCCTGGCCTCACTTTTTTAAGTAATCAAAGACCTAATAAAAGACAGCACAAGCACAAGAAATTATCTTTATAAAGCACAAAATCTGTTTCCTAGGCCAATTACTTTAAAAGGAAAAAAAAAAACCCTTCATACATTCTCAGATCAATACCTCAAAAAAACTTTATCATTTCAACAGAGAAGAGTAAATTCCACTTTCTTTTCTTTTCTTTTTTTTTTTTGAGATGGAGTCTTTCACTTGTTGCCCAGGCTGGAGTGCAGTGGTGAGATCTCTGCTCACTGCAACCTCCACCTCCCAGGTTCAAGCGATTCTCCTGCCTCAGCCTCCCAAGTAGCTGGGATTACAGGCACCTGCCACCAGTCCTGGCTAATTTTTTGTATTTTTAGTAGAGACGGGGTTTCACTATGTTGGCCAGGCTGGTCTTGAACTCCTGACCTCGTGATCCTACCGCCTAGGCCTCCCAAAGTGCTGGGATTACAGGCGTGAGCCACTGCACCCGGCCTTTTGAAACTATTTTGAAGTAGACATATATTATTATGAGACATATATTATAGGCTGGGCATGGTGGCTTATGCCTATAATCCCAGCACTCTGGGGAGCTGAGACAGGAGGATTGCTTGAGCCCAGGTTTGAGACTAGCTTGGGCAACGTAGTGAGACCCTGTCTCTACAAAAAACTTAAAAATTAGCCAGGCATGGTGGTGCATGCCTTTAGTCCCAGCTACTCAGGAGGCTGACGCAGGAGGATTACTTGAGCCCAGAAGCTCAAAGCTTGCAGTGAGCTATAGCTATGATCAGGCTGCTGCCCTCCAGCCTGAGTGACAGTGTGAGAACGCTGTCTCAAAAAAAAAAAAAAAAAAAAAAAGAAGACGTATATTATAATTATTATTGAAAAATTCTTGTACAAACTTTTATCTCACATCTTATTCAATTCACTTATTCTTAACAATTATTCTTGAACAGTTCATGAATATTTTAGGAGATATTAAACAAAGCTAGTCACTATCTTAAGTATTTTTCTTGTTGACATATCAGGCAAGCATCAAAAATATCACAAAAGCAAAAAAACTAAAAAGCTAAACATGGTTCTTCCCTCTCCTTTTTTTTTCCTGATGACAACCATCTCCCTGAAGTTTGTATTTTCAAAAGATAACTACTAAATTCTAGAGAAGACGGGTGGGAAATTTATGTCTCAAGGGCACAGGGAAAGCCTCTTATCAGAGGTCAATCTCACGGAGGCTGTGGACCAGATTTTAGGCTGGTGACTGAGCAGACATCTAAGGGCTGTCCGAATGTTTCCAAAGACCCATGTGAATGAACAAGACATTCGTTTCTGAGAAAACTTACATTTCCCTCTAATTTGGTCTTAAGGCTCTCTGGAGAGTGGCTATAAACTCGACTTCACTACAGAATTTTGCAAGGAAGTCCGCAAAGAAGCCCGGGAGAAGGTTCTGAATCTTAACTAAAGTTTAGCCGTAGAGACCAGAATCCTTCTTACCTTTTTACCTCCGATGTTTCCTTTCAGCAATTTTCTATCCACTGACCACCAGGTGGAGGTGGGGGCTCAAAGTGGAACGTATTTAAAGGTACAGGGGAGCTGCATAGAAGCTCAAAGTGGACAAAGGAGGGAGGAAGAGCGGAAGCAAAGGAAAGAAGAGGTCTTCCAGGAGCCAGTTTGGGGCGATCTCACATTCCCCGAAAAGACTAATGAAGTTCCATATTGTCCTTAGCAAAAATCACACCAACAAGAAAGGAAGCGGCTGAGGGCCCGAGATGTAATTATCAGGGGTTCGAAAAGAGATTCTCAGTCAACTGAGAAGTTCCCATGGGAGAAGCAGGATCCCAAAGAGAGAACAAGAGCAGAGAGGCCTGAAAAAAAGCACAGCGTCAATATCATCTTCCAGTCAAGCCGACTTCTGACCATAGAGCACTTAAAAAAAAAAAAAAACCTAGCCGGGTGCAGTGGCTGACTCCTATAATCCCAGCACTTTGGGAGGCTGAGGTGGGTGGATCACTTGAGGTCAGGAGTTCGAGACCAGCCTGGCCAACATGGTGAAACCCTGTCTGTACTAAAAATAGCCAGGTGTGGTGGTGCACACCTGTAATCCATCCTACTAGGGAGACTGAGGCAGGAGAATTGCTTGAACCCGGGAGGCAGAGGTTGCAGTGAGCTGCAATCTCACCATTGCACTCCAGCCTGGGCAAAAAGAGTGAAACTCCGTCTCCAAAAAAAAAAAAAAAAAAAAATCCTTTGAAATATTGCACTATCAGATTTTAGCCAGGACAAACAGCAAATATTCCTGGCAGTATTGTACTTCTCCGCCTTTTTAAAAAAGAAAGAAAACCAAAGGTATCTACCAAGTGACTTGGAATCAAAACCAATAAGCCTTTTATGACTTAACCAAGGATGCGTGGAGTCTCTCTAAAGAAGCGCAAAGACACAGCCCTCTCAAGATCCAGCCCTCCCAAAGACAGCCAGAAGAAGAGGGACAGGTAACTCCCAGAGCCGGCAGCAGCTGGCACGCTAGCTGCATACGGGGTCCCACCCGCGTTTCTGTTAGGCTCTCTTCTTGGTGTTTCTGTAAAACAAAGACCATCTCTGAGAGGGAAGGGATCATAAAACAAGAGTTCTCATGCCAAGAAAAAATCACCAGAGTCACAATCCCCAAAAACTAGTTCATACAAATAATTTTCTCCTGCTAATCTGAATTTGCGAAGGAAGGAATAAAGAGAAAATTTTACCTTCCATTCTCAACCGGGCACTGCAAGCAGAGATCTGGGAGAGCTGGCCTTGGTTAAAAAAAACTTTTGAAGAGTCTTAGATTTTCCTTGCCGGCATTCTGTCAATTGTCCCAGCATGGCGTCTGCAGGCTCTGCCGTGGAGTCAGGTGTCTCAGGCACCCCAGGGTTGGTGGCAGAAACGGTAGGGATGGAGAAGTGTGATCCCTTTTTCCCCATCATAAGGGTCACAGACAACACGGCTCTAACAAGGCAGGTTACCCAGAGAAAAGCATAACAACTTCATTATGTATGTATTTATTTATTTAATTTATTATTATTATTATTATTATTATTATTATTATTATTATTATTTGAGACGGAGTCTTGCTCTGTCTCCCAGGCTGGAGTGCAGTGGCACGATCTCGGCTCACTGCAAGCTCCGCCTCCCGGGTTCACGCCATTCTCCCGCCTCAGCCTCCCGAGTAGCTGGGACTACAGGCGACCGCCACCATGCCTGGCTAGTTTTTTTGTATTTTTAGTAAAGACGGGGTTTCACCGTGTTAGCCAGGATGGTCTCGATCTCCTGACCTTGTGATCCTCCCGCCTAGGCCTCCCAAAGTGCTGGGATTACAGGCGTGAGCCACTGCGCCCGGCCTGTATTTATTTTTTAAAAAAATAGAGATGGTGTTTCGCCCATGTTGCCCAGGCTGGTCTTGAACTCCTGGGCTCAAGCGATCCACCTGCCTTGGCTTCCCAAAGTGCTGGGATTACAGGTGTGAGCCACTGTGCCCGGCCACAAGTTTATGTAATCAAAGTTTTACGTGACACAGAGCCTTCAGCAAGGAAGTTCTAAGACCAGGGAACACTGTTTTGATGCTTAAATTCAATGAAGAGTGAACAGCCATGCAGAAATGGGAGTGGACGAAAGGGTGTGATCTAACGGCGAGAGACTGCGTGGGGAACCCAGCAGGGTCTGTCTTCCAGATACTTCTCGGCCTCTCTGTGCAACATTCCTTCCTCCTGGGTGTGGGCAGAACCTCTCTGGAATGATGGTCTTCCAGAGAGAAGGGAGAGCGATCTTTCTAGCTTTCACGGCTTGCTTTTTATTTTTAGGAGAGGAGCTCTAGTTTCTATGGCTGCCTTGGGGAAGAGGAACTCTGGTTTCTAGGGCTTGTCTGGGGGTGATGGGGGCGGGTGGCAGGTCGGGAAGGCAGGAGAAGGTCAGAGAGACGTTGCTTCTGAGGCTTCTTCTGAGGCCTTCCAATCTGCTTTAGCTCACGGTTCTCGGCCTGCCAAAGCGCCATACTTTGGCTCATCGTTTCCTGAGCCCCAACACCAATATCATTTAGGATTTACATTAGGATTTGAAGTCGTATCCATTGAAACCAAAATTATGCCATCCAGTTCGGTGAGGAGGGAGCCCTGCTCTATGTAGAGTTTCGGGGTTTGGGGACGATTTCTTCCCTATATCCTGACCACAGGGATAGCCGGGGGCTGGGACGCACTTCTGCGATGCTTAGGAAACTTTGCTGTCAATTCAGAGGCCTCACCCAGCATGCTGAATGCCAGAATTAGGTGGGGCTCCCCCTAGGAGTGCCTGGTCCTCCTTCTCCAATCTTGTTCTTCCAGATAGAAAGCTGCGAATTTGCTGTCTCTGGAGGGCCGTGGGTTCTGGGATAGATGATGGGAGAAAGAGAAGGGGGAAAAAATGTCCTGCCTTCGAACTGGCCTCCAGGTCAAAATCGCTGCATACCATAAGCAGGTGAATAGCTCAGCAAGTCAGTTCTTTGGGATAACTGAGCAAATATCAAAGCCATCAGACTCTCAGAAAACGCTATTTGAAAGGTTTTGTTTTGTTTTGTTTTGTTTTAAAAGAAAAAAAGGGCTGCAGTACATTGCATACACTAAGGGCGTCTCTGGAGAATGTTCTGTTTGGGCTCGACAGGAACCTAGAAGGTCCTTCTCTCCTGCAGGGCACCCACACTGCCATCTTCACTATGGATGCACACTAGTGCGTATTTTGTGTACATTCGTAACATGCACAGGCTATTCTTTTATTATTATTATTATTATTATTATTTTATTTATTTATTTATTTTTTTGAGACAGAGTTTCGCTCTTGTCGCCCAGACTGGAGTGCAAGGGCGCCATCTTGGCTCACTGCAACCTCCGCCTCCCAGGTTCAAGCGACTCTCCTGTCTCACCCTCCCAAGTAGCTGGGATTACAGGCGCCCGCCTAATTTTTGTATTTTTATTAGAGACGGGGTTTCACCATATTGACCAGGCTGGTCTCCAACTCCTGACCTCAAATGATCCGTCTGCCTCGGCCTCCCAAAGTGCTGGGATTACAAGCGTGAGCCACCGCGACCGGTCTATTCTTTATTTTAATTTCCATTTTGTGCTCGTTTCGTATTTTCATTAAGACGTGGGAATTACAAAGTAGTTCCAGCTATGGGCTACAGTTTAAAAATAACTTCAACACCAGCTGTTCATGTCAGCATTTTTTAATGGTATAAAAAAGATGTAAATGTATTTATTACCACTGAATTGCACACTTAAAAATGGTAAAGATGGTAAATTATGTATGTATAGTTTACCTCGATTAAAAAAAATAAGGAAAAAATGGTATGGAAAATTTAAGTCAATAAACAAATAGGAAGGCAGGCCTGAAAGTATTTCCATATTCTGATCACATAATATTCTAAAGACAATATGAATTTAAAGCACATTTCTGTATCTGCAATAGAGGGAAATACAGTAAAATGATCAGTGTTAATTTCTGGGAAACTTTGCCTAGGTGCTCTAGTACCCTCTTCCGGATATGTTAGAGTACTGCAGCTCAGGCAGAACTTAATGGAACCCCTTTGGCATTCTGGTGAAGCCTGCAGACCTCCTCCCGGAATTATGTTTTAAAATGCATAAGATAAAGAGAATAATAAGGAAAATCATTATATTGAATAAAGTTATGAAAATATCACAATATTTAAAAAACAAATTTATAAGTTATTTATTACCCAATTAAGTTAAAATATTTCGCTTTGGGTCTAATAACCACTATAATTTCAAAGTAGTGATGAGCTTAAACAACATTTGCAGATATCTGCAGCAACCATAATCTTGCATGAAAATATCCGTGATTTCTATTGGTGACAAACTTATACACAGTGTGTCTGTGGGTTCCCTAGGGCTGCCTAAAAAGTTCCACAAACTAGGTGTTTTAAAATAATAGAAGTGTATGGTCTGACCGTTCTGGAGGCTGGAAGTCTAAGTACAACATGTCAGCAGGACCATGCTCCCCCTGCAGCCTGCAGAAGAGGAGGCTTTCTTGCCTCTCCCAGCTTGTGGCAGCCCCAGGCATTCCTTGGCTTGTGGCGGCACCCCTCCAATCTCTGCCTCTATCTTTCTATGGCTGTCTTCTCTCTGCGTCTCTCTCTTCTTATGAGGACACCAGCAGTAATAGCATATAAATTAATATAACAAAAATGTAATATAATAATATAATTCAGGACACTTTGAACTGTATCCCTGGAGCATAGATTAAGATCCTCTAGAAGTTATTTTAAGTTAATAAGTATTTCTCATGTTCATACCCTGTCCCTAGGAGAATCTCAAGGAACGTGAAGACATGCAAGATGCGCTTCCTTTCTTGGTAGAAGTTTTCTCTGTAAGTGGGATGAGATTTATACATGCAAAACAACCAAGAACACTACCCAGCAGTGTGAGACTTTGTGGCATGAATTTCAGTGTTTCATCCCTCCAGAGGCCCAGAGAAGGGAGAGGCTGTGTGGATGGGAGCAGTGGGGCACGTTTTAGGAAGGTGGGGGGACTTAGTTTGGGTTTAGGATGCTGGGAGGATGGGACCCATCAGGACATATGTCAGGTGGTGGAAACAGCATGAGCCAAAATATTAATAAAATCTCAGAGAACACAAGTTAAGCACCCAAAAAGATTTAACTCATGCAAAAGTGAAACTTGGGAAAGTGTACCACATTTAAAATCAATGGATTGATCTAATCTCCAGAAATAAATAAGAAAATGACCTTGCGTAGTCAATTATGCTATTACAATTAACTATACACAAAATGAGAGAAAAAGCATTTTAAATGCTTAAACATTGTGTAATTTCTACTTCATTCTACAAATATTCCATGCAAAGGCTTAATTTCCCTAGTAGATAAGGAGCTCTAGATACAAACCAATAAGAAAAAAAGAACAACAACAAAATGGTCAAAGGAAATGACCTACCTACTCACAAATACAAGGTACAAAAGGGTCTTAAACATATAAAGAGATGTGCAATCTTACTCATAAGAAAAGTACAAATTAAAATTATACTCATGTCATTTTTATCTATTAGATTGGCAAAGATGAAAACATTTGATAATATACTGTGTTGGCAACTCTTATTTCTTGCAGGGGGAGGGTGTAAATTGGTATAACCTCTTTGGCGGTCATTCTGGCAATGTTTATCAAAATTGTAAATACACATACCTTTTGAAACCTTTTGAAAATCCACTTCTTTTTGTTGCAGATACCCTTGCATGAATGAATATTACTTTTGAAAAGGTAATTAATTGCTCTTTGGCTTGCAAAAGACTGGAAACAAAATGTCCACATAGCACAGCTATACAGTGAAACAATAGGCAACTGTAAAAGAAAAAAAGAATAAAGGAATTCCTTTAAAACACTACTGTAGGTGGGGGAAAAATATGTTCCTTCTACCCTTCTAGGTTCTCAGCTGGGGCCCTTGTAACAAAAGACAGATGAACAAGAGAAAAGAATACAAATTTATTTAAATGTTACCTGACATGGGAGCCTTCATAAGGAAATAGGGACCTGAAGAAATGCTTAAACCTGAGTGTTTCTAGCCTTGATTTGATAGAATGCTGAGTCATAGAAAAATGTGGTAGGACAGAAAAGGTATGAGCTAAGAGTAGTAAACTGGGGGAAAGTTAGCAAGGTCTGTGCATTCAGATTGTTCCTGGGGTCCCCCTGTCTCCCTCTCACATGAGGGTCTCCTGACCTGCTTCAGGGGAAAGTCAGGGAACCCTTTCTCTACTTACCAGTTCTCAAATTCCTTCAGCTTAAAATATTCACTATGCCAAGGTACATGTTTTGGGGTAGCATCCTGAACGCCCCTCCCTCCTACAGAATGATTTCTAAGCTATCAAGAATGAAAAAAGCAGCGGTGCGTGCACGTTTTTGCTCATAGATGCAGAAGATATCCTGCGAGGATACACGTGATGCTGGTGACACTGGTTGCCACTACCAAGACCTGGGGGAGGGGCGTGCATCCTTCTGCACCTTCCGAATTTTGGACGACATCAATGCATAACCATATGCAGTAAGCTGATCACAATTTGGTAGTACTTTTGAATTACAAATGCTGTTACTAGCTTGTCTTTGACACATTTATCCATTCGGCCAGTGGTTACGTAGCCAGCACAGAACAGGGGTCGATCCAGCACCATCACGGAAGGGCTGCTCTGGTCCGAAGTCTTCAGAGCTTCCGGTGTCCCAGAGTGGAGAATCTCGCACCGTAAACCCTCCTCTGTCTAATATTCACTGACTTTCAACAGCAGTGGGTTACGATGCTATGAAAGTCTGTCTTTCTGCCCCTCGTGTCTTCAAATCCCCACCTCCCATAAGCAGGGGACTAAGAAACTAAGGGGTTGCCAGCGTAAAGAAGCGCTACCCTGTAGCACTGTAGAAGGATGGTGGGCACTGGGAGACACTGATGGCCCCGTCACGATGGAGCACGGGCAGATTTGCCCTTTGGGGACAAGATTTGACGACCAGGCAGGCACCTGCTGCAATTATTCCAGTAACGTCAAAGGTGAGTGAAAAGCAAACCCATGTAGAAGAAGCTGTAGCAGCTGTCAATCCCAGGTTATCTTAATTATGCCTCCCTGGACAGAACTGGTAAGTGGTAACTGGCTCTCTCCTGCAGAAATGAATCAAGCCAGTGTCACACTTGAGTAGGTGCACTTGAGTAGGAACATTTGCGCAGTCCTTCACATTGCAGAGACTTGCTTGCATGGTTATCATGCCAGTTCTGCTGTTTTGGCCAAAGGTGCACAGTTCTGTCCCACTTTGTCCTGTCAAAAGCCTCTTGTCCTCGTGCTGTCAGCCTCACCTCTGATTCCAGCCCTGGGGAGGGTGAACAGCTCCAACAAGTCTCAGCTCAAGCGAGCGCAGCTTGTCTGTTGCGTCCCACACGTGGTAGGCTGAAAAATGGCCCCCCAAAGGTATGTCCACGTCATAGTCCATGGAGCCTGTAAATGCGGCCTTATTTCGGGAAAAGGTGTCTGCAGATGTGACTAAGGACCTCTGGATGAGGACAGCGTCCCGTCTTATTGCCAGATAAGCCCTGGATGTCATCACAAGAGTTCTTCTAAGACAGAGGCAGAGGAAGATGTGAGGACACACAGAGGAGAAGGTGATGTGAAGATGAGGCAGTGGTCAGAGTGACAAGCCCAAGTGGCCACAAGCTTAGCTGGAGGAGCTCAGGAAGGATCCTCCCCTAGAGCCCTTGGAAGAGGGCAACAAGTATCTACAATAAACATGGGAATGCAGGTATCTTTTCAAGATACTGATTTTGTTGTCCTTGGATATATACCTAGTAGTGAGATTGCCAGATCATATCCACTCTATTTTTCATTTTTTGGGAACCTCCATACTGCTTTCCATTATGGCTGTACTAATTTACGTTTCCACCAAGAGTGTGCAAGGGTTCCCTTTTTGTCCACATCCTCACCAACGCATCTTTCATCTCTTTGGTAATAGCCTTTCTAACAGGTGTGAGGTGGTGCTCCCTGTGGCTTTAATTTGCATTGCTCTAATGATTAGTGATGTTGAACAATTTTTCATAGACCTGTTGGCCATTTGTATGTTTTCTTTTGATAAATGTTTATTCAGGTCCTTGGCCCATTTTTCAAATCAGAGTATTTCTTTTCTTACTATTGAGTTGTTTGAGTTCCGAATATATTTTGGATGTTAACCCCTTATCAGATGCATGGGTTTACAATATTTTTTCCTATTCTGTAGGCTATCTCTTCTCTCTGTTGTTTCCTTTCCTCCACAGAAGCCTTTTAATTGGATGCAGTTTTGTTTATCTATTTCCACTGTTGTTTCCTGTGCTTTTGGGGTTATATCCAAGAAATCATTGCCCAGACTAACATCATAAAGATTTCCCCCTATATTTTCTTCTAGTACTTTTACAGCTTCCAGGTCTTATGTTTCATTCTTTAATCCATTTTGAGTTGATTTTTGTATATGGTGTGAGATAAGAGGCATTTCATTCTTCTGCATGTGGATATTAAGGGAATTTTTATAAATGGAAGATTAAAGGACTAGCCAACTAGAAGTGTGATTATGATCACTATTAACTGGACAAAGTGACACCTATGACTTTATTCTTTTCCCATATTCTAGACTAGGGTTTATTACACCAAGGCCCATTAAAAATGCTTGGCAGAGTGGAGGGAGGAAGGTGGTGCCTTGTCACATGTCTTTCGGGAATTAAATTTGGTGATGTTTTCAAGTCCATGATAATCTTAAAAAATGAGTAGGTCTTTTTTTGGACCAACTGGATGGTGCGTTTTAGGGAAGCACGATGCTTGCAGGGTCAGGCCCGTGCTGTGTTGATGGTGGGATGTGCCTGCCGATCTCCTGCCCTTGCAAGGTTTTATTTTTAATGCAGTTTCTCAAACTGAAGTCTCCTTTTATTTTTTTATTTTTATTTTTTTTAATTCACAAGAAAGTATTTTCTTTCAAAGGGGCTTGCATGGATCTTGCGTTTAAGACAGGCCACTCTAACCATACCTGGTGGGACTCGTGCAGAGGGTAAGTGGCTCAGAGAGTGGGCCTGGCCTGGGGTTAAGTCCTATACCCATTTCCTCTGTGCTGCGTGACTCTGGACCGGCAACTCAACCTCTCTGAGCTGTGGCTCTCTGCTCTTTACATGGCAATGCTAACAATAGTTACACAATAGCGTTGTCATAAATATTTCATGAGATGGGGCCTTAGCACAGCGCCCGCTATATAGCTAATGTTATATTATGCTTATGAATACCAGTCAGCCAGCAGAAAGCGTGGGGGTAACCACATCAGTGGTGGGGGCTGACATCACAGCAAGGAAACTGTCAGCGCCCGGGCCAGTCACCGAGTCATGCTCCCTTCCCACCACAAGGAGGCGCAGGCACAAGTTTGATTTATTTTATGAGCAAGAACCCGGAGCGTCCGCTGGGGGGCGCAGGTTTTGCGTCCGCAGCAGGCGGCGCTCCTAGGCGTCTTGGGGTCCGCCTTCCTGGAGCCCCAGGAACATGGTTCTAAAGTCCAGACTGTCATCGGAAGCATCAATAATAAAAATAGCTGTAATTTATTGCATATCTGCTGGGCTCTGAGTGAAGCTCTGTGTGTGTGTGCGTGTGTCTGTGGGTCTGTGTGTGTCTGTGTGTGTGTGTGTCTATGTGTGTGTATCTGTGTGCGTGTGACTGTGTGTTTGTGTGTGTCTGTGCGTGGGTCTGTGTTTGCGTGTGTTTGTGTGTGTCTGTGTGTGCATGTTTGTGTGTGTCTGTGTGTGTGCACACGTGTGCATGCAAGCACCTGTGGGTACATACATATATACAGACACACATCATATGTACATATGCCCATATAATATATTCTAGGTATTTAGTATATTTCAGGGTGGAGTGCACAGCATAAACACGATGAAGAAAAATTGCACAGAGAAGCAGATATTCTCAGGACCAAAATACTTTATTTACTTATTTATTTATTGAGACAGTCTCATTCTGTCGCCCAGGCTGGAGTGCAGTGGCGTGATCACAGCTCACTGCAGCCTCAACCTCCTGGGCCCAAGCAATCTTTCCACCGCAGCCTCCTGAGTAGCAGGGACTACGGTCACATGCCACAAAGCCTGGCTAATTTATTTATTTAGTAGAGACAAGGTCTAGTTTTGTAGCCCAGACTGGTCTTGAATTCCTGGGCTCAAGTGATCCTCCTCCCTCAGCCTCCCAAAGTGTGGGATTACAGGTGTGAGTCACCGCACCCAGCCTTGAGAAATTCTTTTCTCTGAATTATCAACCTGGGTTAAAAGGTACTCGTTGTCAGCTGAGAGGCCTGAAGTATCCAGGCAGCTTTCACAATAGTGTTTCTGGCGCAGGAGGAGATTTTTATTGTTCACAGGGCAGAAGTGTGAGACAGGACCCGGTATATACAGGTACTTCATCTGTTGTAAGATAAAAAGCTATTAAATGTTGCTCTGCTATAAAGAAATTCTTTTTCTTTGAGGCTTGAGAAGCCAAGCGGTTACTCTAAAATGCTCTGGGACAATTATCATGGAGACCTCAGGCAGTTGAGGAAAACAGACTCTGTGGTCTTGACTATATTTATTTTCTTCTTTGTGTTTGCAAACATGTCCCATGCTTTCTACAAGAGCATGAATTATTATAGTTTAAAGATTCACATTCATCAAAGCCAGTCCCAGCTGAGGCAGATACAGGTGAGTGATACATGATGGGGTGCATGCTGAGGTCAGGGAATCCATTCATCAGCACGTTTGTATTCAGATCTCAGTGTGTGCATAGCACTGCGCTTGGTGAGGAGGGGAGACAGGAGGCAGAGCCACAGTCCTGCCATCAAGGGGGAGGAAAGGGATGGAAGGGAAGGGACCTTTAGCATTTATTGTACCCCAGACACAGTTTATACACATGTGACTCCCTTAATATTCACAAAGGACCTCTGAGGAGCTGTTATTATGATCCTCATCCTGCAGAGGAGCAAACTGAAGCCCAGAATGGGAAGCTACTCTGCCAGGTAAGAGCAAAACCTGCACCTCCGGAATCCCTACCTGCCCTGCTCTGCCAGGCTCAGGCCCACGAAGGATTCATTAACAATGTCAGGCAGGCAGTGTGGACCATGGTAGGGGAAATGCCCCAATGGGAAGGATAAAGGAGTTTTGGCCGTCAGTGACTCTTATTTGGGAAACCAAGAATTTGCCTGGACTTTCCCAAAGGCACAGGGAGGTTTGGACGTGTTAAACTGGAGCCCACGTGGTGGCGCGCACCTGTTGTCCCAGTGACTGAGCTGGGCTTGAGCCCAGGAGGTTGAGGCTGCAGTGAACCATGGTCCTGCCACTGCACTCCAGCCTGGGCAACAGATTGAGACCCTGTCTCAAAATAAAAATAAAAATAAAAAAAGTGGAGCCCAGCTGGAGGCAGAGACAGGCCCAGCAATGAAGAAACAGTGAGCTGAGAGGGGTGGAGAGAATGGGGTCCCTGCATGCTTGCCAGAGTTCCCCAAGGCATTTCCAGTTAATAAGTAAAATGTATTTAAAATGTGAAGACTGGCTGCCAATCCCTCACGGAACTCCCAGACTGGACTTACTTTCATCATCCTCTTGGTGCTGTCAAGCCAGGTGCGTTTCTAACAGCCCTACTGAAAGACAGCCAATGGCGTAAGACTTTTCTTTTTTCACATAAAAACCCACTAAGCTTCCCGCAGACATCAGGCCTTTCACCTGACTCAGGGCCCGCGGTTCTCCGTGTGTAGACCTACGTTAGCAAACAGCGGCTTATCGGAACTCGGGCCCTCTGACATCAGCCAGGAAGGAGCAGGCTATGCTGCTGGGAAGTGCAGGCCTGAAAGGCTGTTTTTCTTACTGAGTGAGCAGTAAGGTCACCCAGATAACCCACTCCTGAGTCACGAGGCCTTTCTGACCTATGACTCTGGAGGGCAGCTCTGTTGATTTCTTCTTTGTGGTGACAATGTGGGTGTTACCTTGAGGAGCCCATTGAAGAAGTTCATTGAGTGAGAAGACTCGGCCGGGTCTCCGGGGCCGCTGTAACAGACTCAGGGCTGCAGTAACAGACTCGTGCCACCGTAGCAGACTTGGGGCCTCTGACGACAGAAATGTATTTCCTCGCCATCTGGAAGCTGGGAGGACCTGGTTCAAGGTGCGGGCAGGGCTGCTTTCCCCTGAGCCTCTCCACAGCGTCTTCCACCAGGGGCTTCATGTGGTCTTCCCTCTGTGTGCGTCTGTGTTCTAATCACCTCTTCTTGTAGGGACACGAGTCATGGGACCTTTTTAAATCATAATCACCTCTTTAAAGATCCTGTCTCCAAATACAGTCCCATTCTGAGGTACTGGAGGTTAGGACTTCAACCTACAAATATGTGGGGGTGCAGTATGCCCCTGACTTCGCTGGAAGTGATGGAGGTGATGTTGGTCAATGGTTTCCAATGCTCTGCTCTCCCTACACTGATCGGGGACTGGCCTCTGTCAGGCCTTGTGAGGTGCCTGTGCCCACCCACTGTGAGCCAAAGATGGAGGCTCCCAGAGAAGATAGTCCCAGCCCTCCCCCACTAGCCTGGAACCTATCCTTCCAGCTCAGATCACACTCTGAGGAAAGAGATCCCTAATCCAGGCAGCTCAGACACCGGCTAGGATTCTCCAGACCCCCGCGAGAGCGCACCCTGTGGTCCCGGGAGAGGGCAGAGTAAGCCATACCTCAACAGCACTCCACCTGCTCAATGGCATAAAACAGTTCCACATCTGCTGGACCTGGAGGAGGTGTCTTCCTAGGTCACCTACATGCAGGGCACCATGGCGATTTGGAGATACAAGTGCCACACACAGAGACAGAGCCACGGCCTGCCTTATCCAGCTGCCCCCAGCATTTTTAAAAAAAATAGACAGGGTCTCACTCTATTGCCCAGGCTGGAGTGCAGTGGTGCAATCACTGCTCACTGCAGCCTTGCGCTTCTGGGCTCAGGTGATCCTCCTACTTCAGCCTCCAGAGTAGCTGGGACTACAGATGTGCATCACCATGCCCAGCTAATTAAAAACAATTTCTTTGTCAAGACAGGGTCTCAATACAATGTCCAGGCTGGTCTCAAACTCCTGGCCTCAAGCAGTCCTCCTGCCTCAGCCTCCCAAAGTCCTGGGATTACAGGTGTGAGCCACTGTGCTGGGCCCCTGTCAATTTTGGAAGGATCCAGTTGTGTTTCTTCATTCATTTAACACTTATTTGTAGAAAGCAAATCCGTGCCAGGCATAGATGCTTGAGATTCATTAGCCAACGAAACAGACAACAACCTGTGACCTCATGGAGCCTCCATCCCTAGCGGGAGGGGTACAGCAGGGGCTTCACCCAGAGAGGCTTCCTGTGAAAACGCCCACTGGGTCCTGGGGAACTGGGAATCCCCGGCCGCTTCTGCACAGGGCTCCTGGGTGGTTTCCTGTTTCGGCTCCACAGCCGGGGGAAGTTTCTGCTGTTTGCTCCTCTGCACTCTAAGCGGAGATGCGCACACTCGCGAGCAGGGATTTTTCTGGTTCAGGAAAGTCCTGCGTCCTTGGGCGCACTTTCACAAGTGTGAGAAAGCCAGTTCAAATGTGACTTCCCGTGAGAAACCCTGCCTGGCCTCCAGCCCTCCCCGGCACTCTCAGCATGAATCATGCCACGTCGTCACTATTGTCTTGCTCATCTGTGCCTGTCGCATTCCCTGAGTTCCTCCCGGCGGGGTCTCGGCCTTGTTCATCTTTGGACCTGGTGGCCAGCACAGAGAACGTGCTCAATGAATGTTTGCTGGATTGAATGACACATCCTCAGGTCCAAGTGGGCCATGCCCCTCTGCCTGCAGCCTGGTGGCCGTCAGGGTCAGGGCTCCCATGCTTTCTGATACCCGGGAGGATGGGTCTCTGACCATGGGATTTTGAAATAGCAATGAGCCTGAATAACATTTTGAGATACTGGCAACAACGAAAGTGTGGAATGAAACTTCCCGTTATTTCTGCTGGCTAACACTAAGTGGTTGCCACCTACGTTCATAATACAAGGAACTGCTCAGTTTCAACCAGAGGTGAGTGAAAACAGATGTCATTGTTTTCCCATGTCAGTTCATGAGCCCTCTGGGTTGTATTCTCAGGTCGCTCGAGGGTCCACTTGTGCTCCATCTAGAACCTCCGGACTCTACCGCTCATCCCCCAAGTTAGCCTGTCACCTTTCAACTCCCAGGGGCTCAGGTGTCAGGGCCTTCACGTTGCACCTTAGCCTTGGTGTAAGTCACGTGCCCCCAGCTCCTGTCCCTCTCCCTGAGTGACGTCCTCTCTACAGACAGAACTGGGCACTTTCTCCTGCTCCCCAGTGGACCCGAGGCACGAAAGCCTCAGCAAGCAGGGAGTGACAGGCACAGACCACAGCAACCACCCGCAGCCGCAGCAGAGTTCGCGCTCTCCCAGGGGCCCTCCTTGGTGGCTTTGGGGGGGCCTCAATGCCAGGGTTTGCATCTTTTCTTTTCTTTTTCTTTTTTTTTTTTTTTTTGAGACGGAGTCTCGCTCTGTCGCCCAGGCTGGAGTGCAGTGGTGCGATCTCAGCTCACTGCAAGCTCCGCCTCCCGGGTTCACACCATTCTCCTGCCTCCGCCTCTCGAGTAGCTGGGACTACAGGAGCCCACCACCACGCCCGGCTACTTTTTTTGTATTTTTAGTAGAGACAGGGTTTCACCGTGTTAGCCAGGATGGTCTCGATCTCCTGACCTTGTGATCCACCCGCCTCGGCCTCCCAAAGTGCTGGGATTACAGGCATGAGCCACCGTGCCCGGCCGCATCTTTTCTTTTTCTCCTTTTTCCCAACTACTGCTGTGCTTTCTGGCTTTGTGCCTTCCTTCTTTGCCTCCTCTCCCATCACTCCACAGACAAGGAGGCTCTGTCCAAGCTCCTGTCCTGGCTCGCTCAGCCCAGCCTTCGGGTTCTCAGCCCAACACGAGGGTCTCCTTGGGTAGTCAGCTCAATCATTTCAAGCTATTAATCAACGGATTTCTCCTGAATGCACCCAGACCTCTCCTCAAGGTTAGTTTTGATGAATACAATTTTCTCCATCTTATTACAACAGGGTCAATGGTTCTTTGAAGAATCTTGCTCCTTTGGGACTTTTTTCCCACAGATGTGCCCTCTTTGGAGGCAAAGACATGATCCATGTCTATCACCATCTCCTCCTTTTCTGCAATCACTGGACACCTGTTCATTTGGGGCAACCTAGGGCAGCCCAGAGTCCCTGTGGAGTCCTTATCTCATTGGGACGCTGGGTGGGACACCAGTAGTTTATGACAAACAGGTTTTTCTGACAAACGCAAGCAGGAGTAATCATTAGGGAATTGATCAACGTAATTCACTGCACTGAGTCATACAGGCATCTCAATAGACACCCCAAAAAGCATTTGGCGAATGTGAATATTGATGAAACTCCTAGCAATCCAGGCTCAGAACGCCTCATTCCTAACTTGGTAAGGGTGGCTACAGAGACTCTCAGAGATTAAGACATGTAACAGCGAAATCTAAGAGAACAGAGGTGCCTGCCATCACTGCTTCTCTCCAACCTTGTAATGTGGGTCATTGTCAATGTAGTAAAGTCAGAAAAACGGGCACGAATACTAAAGTGAACAAAACCAAAATTGTCACCATTCCAGATGATGTGACAATATGCCTAGAAAATCCAAGACATCAAATGAAAACCTAATCTGAGAGCTTGGTGACATGGTTGGATACAAGGTTGCCATACAAAAATCAATGGCTCTCACATCCATTAGGATGGCTATTGTCAAAACAAAATCACAAGTGTTGGTGAGGAGGGGCAGAAATCAGAACCCCTGTGCGCTGTTCATGCGAATGTAAAACAGTGCGGCCTCTATGGAAAACACTCTGGTGGCTCCTCAGAAAATTAAGTCTAGAATCACCTTAGGACCTGGCAATTCCACTTCTGGGTATGCATCTAAAAGAACTGAAAGCAGGGACTTGAAGAGAGATTTACACAATCATGTTCACTGCAGCATTATTCACCTTAGCTGAAAGGTGGACGCAACCCAAGTGTTCATCAACAGATGGATGGATAAAGAAAACGTGATATATGCTTACGTCAGAATATGATTCGGCCTTCAAAAAGAGGGAAATCCTGACATATTCTACAACAGGATGAGCCTTGAGGATGTTATGCCAAGTGAAATAAGCCAATCATGAAAGGATAAACACTATATGAATCCTCTTGTATGAGGTCCCTAGAGTCATCAAATTCTTAGAAAGTAGAATGGGGGGTGCCAGGGGCTGGGGGAGGGGAAATGGGGAGTCAGTGTTTCGTGGGTACAGAGTTTCTGTTTGGGAGGAAGATAAAGTTCTGGAGATGGATGGTGGTGATGGTTACACAACAATGTGAATGTATTTAATGCTATGTAATCATGTTTAAACGGTAAATTTTACATTATATGTATTTTACCACAATACAAACATCAATGATTTTTCAAAAACCATTTTTGTTTTGAGACAGGCTCTTGCTCTGTCTCCCAGGCTGAAGTGCAGTGGAGCGATCACGATCACGGTTCGCTGCAGCTTCAAACTCCTGAGCTCAAGCAATCCTCCCTGCTCAGCCTCCCGAGTAGCTGGGACTACTGGCACATGCCACCACCCCTGGCTGAAAATCACTCATTTTTAATGAGAAAATGAAGCGGGAAAGGAAGCTACTCACAACAGCAACAAGATCCATACTATAACCAAGAATGAAATCAGAATATAGAGTTTTTGTGATTAGAACGGGCAAATAAAAGAACAAAGCTGAGTGGAGAGTCCAGAATTCTCAGCCACTCCCCTCCTAAGAATCTACCATGTTTTTAAAAAGTGGACATGTGCACAAAGGTATATGTACAAAGAGGCTCAGAAATAACATTTGCAAGGGCAAAAACATTGAGACCAATGCTAGTTTTTATCAACAGGAGAATGGTTAAATGAATAATGTTATATCACATTTGCAGTGTTTTATTTAGAAAGGAAGCATTGCTGTGAGTTCTGACATGGAATGATCTCGGTGGTATATTGAAAAGCAAGTTCTAATATAATTCCTCAAGCATAAAAAAAAACTATATGTTGATATATTTATGAATAGAGGTAATTGCATAGACAAATGCCTGGAAAGATACATGTCAAACCATTATTGTGGTTAGTTCTGGGGGCCATTTCCTTTAGAAATTTTCTATGAGAATGGCCGGGCACTGTGGCTCATGCCTGTAATCCTAGCACTTTGGGAGGCCGAGGCGGGTGGATCACAAGGTCAGGAGATCGAGCCCATCCTGGCTAATATGGTGAAACCCCATCTCTACTAAAAATACAACAAATTAGCCGGGCGTGGTGGCGGGCGCCTGTGGTCCCAGCTACTCGGGAGGCTGAAGCAGGAGAATGGCGTGAACCTGGGAGGCAGAGCTTGCAGTGAGCTGAGATTGCGCCACTGCACTCCAGCCTGGGCGACAGAGCCAGACTCCGTCTCAAAAAAAAAAAAAAAAAAAAAAAAGAAATTTTCTCTGACAATGTATTCATGTAGTACTTGTCAATTATTTTCTTTTTAAATAAAATAGTAAGACCCAGGCTTCTTAGTGCTGTGACAAGCTGGCCTTGTCTCTGTCTCCAGCACGGTGGCTGAGGGTTTCAGATGGCACCGCACCATGGTGTTTGCTCCAGCCCATCTCCTTGGGATCAGTGTTAGTGTGGAGGATGTGAGGGACCATAGCTGTGACCTCCCGGGTGGGCTTCCAGAAGAGGAGGTCTGGCGAGACCGCTTGGGGCAGGACCAGGTATTCCACTCCCTGGAAAGGAAGGCATGGGATTCTGCCTCGTGGCACAAGCCAGTCAGTTACTTTAGGTGCCTAATAACCATTTAGCACAGTCGTCCTTGACTTTGATGTTGGCTGCACATTGGAATCACCTGGGAGGGTTAAACACTACTGATGCCTGGCCTGCACATGGAGATTCTCATTTATTTGCTCCAAGAGTGGCCCTGGCATAGGGATTCTTAAAAGTTCCCGGGGCGATGCTCTAAGGACCGCTCTCCTGAACCCCCAGAGTGCTATCCGGTGTGTCGATTGCAACTTTTGCAATTGATATTTGAAACCAAATAGGAGAATTGTAAAGAATATTTGACCCAACTGGTTTCTGCTCATCATTCTCTCCCACTGGGATCTTTCTGATCTGATCCGTTTTGCCATCCAGTGCATTCGGGCTAGGACAGCCATGCTTCTGTAGGGACGTCTTTCCGAGGTCTATATCCATAAGGAGATGCATCTGTGGGTTTCCTAGACATGGAAGCCTCACCCGAGCCAATCTTCCTTTTAGTTGTGTCCTTGTAGGAAGAAATGGCTTCTATGTGACTAAAAATATCTTCCCCCCATTGATAAAAAACCAAGTCCTGGGAATACCATTCAGCAAAATAAAAAGAAACAAACTACTCATAGGAGCATGCTCCAATGTAAACCGTGAAAACATCGTGCTCAGCGAAAGAAGCCAGACACCAGAGACCACGTATTGTATGAGTCCATAATAGGAGGTGTCCAGAAAAGGCAAATCCATAGAGAGAGAAAGTGGATCAGAGGTTGATTGGGGCTAGGGTGGAACCGAGAATAACTGCAAAAGGACACAGGGCTCTTTTTCAGTGACTGGAAAGTTCTAGAACTGGATTGTGGTAATGCTGCACAACTCGGAATTAACTAGAAATTATTGAATCACACTGGAAAAGGTGAGTCCTGTGGTACATAGGACTCACTCTTTTCACCTTCACTTGAAAAGGATGAGTCCTATGGGCTCCTGGCCTCCCCAGGGCTGTGCAATGCCCAGGGATGGCGGATGCAAAACCTGTGACGCTTGTTCTCCGGAGGGAGGCTGAGGCACACCACTTGCTGGCTCCGGCTGCTTCCTGGCGGTTTCCAAGAAGAAAGAGTGAGAGTGTGCCCTGAGAGGAAGTGGGGCTCCATGCTGAAACAGCGCCATGATTGGCTAGCACAGGGGAAAACTCTCAAACTATTTTTCATGGAGTGACCAGAAGGGAGAGAGCTGTTCAATTCCTGCTGAAAACTGACTCCCTGCCCTCACTCCTCCCTTTCATCCTCCCCTCCATCCTCCCTTCCATCCTCTTCTCCCTCCTCTTCTCTATCCTCCCCCCCACGCTCCCCTCCATCCTCCCTTCCATCCTCTTCTCCCTCCTCTTCTCTATCCTCCCCCCTTCATCCTCCCCTCCATCCTCCCTTCCATCTCTTCTCCCTCCTCTTCTCTATCCTCCCCTCCCTCCTCCCTTTCACCCTCCCCTCCATCCTCCTTTCCACCCTCTTCTCTCTTCTCTTCTCCATCCTCCCCTCCCTCCTCCCTTTCACCCTCTCCTCCATCCTCCTCTCTTCTCTTCTCCATCCTCCTCTCCCTCCTCCCTTTCACCCTCCCCTCCGTCCTCCCTTCCATCCTCTTCTCCCTCCTCTTCTCTATCCTCCCCTCCCTCCTCCCTTTCACCCTCCCCTCCATCCTCCTTTCCACCCTCTTCTCTCTTCTCTTCTCCATCCTCCCCTCCCTCCAACCCTGCCCTCCCTCTTCCCTTCCATCCTGCCCTCTCTCCTCCCTCCCACCCTACCCTCTGTCCTCCCTTCCACCCTCCTCCCTTCACCCTACTCCCCCCCTTCCACCCTCTCCTCCCTCCTCCCCTCCACCCTCCCCTCTCCTCCCTTCCACCCTCCCCTCTCTCCTCCCTCCTCCCCTTCAGTCTCCCCTCCCTCGTCCCTTCCACCCTCTCCTCCCTCCTCTCTTCCATCCTCTCCTCCACCGTCTCCCCTCTCCCCTGCATCCTCTCTTCTCTCCTCCCTTCTCTCTTCCCCTCCCACCTTCCCCTCATCTCTCCTGCATCTTCCCCTCCCATCCCCTCCCTGCTGGCTGGAGGAATGTGCTGGGCATGACTCCTGCTGGACCTTGTGCTGGAAGGTGGTAGAAGCAGGGAGCAAAATCAACTTGGCCCCACCTTCAGAGCTCGCAGCTCGCTGAGGGAGAGACAGATTAACCTCATGATGACACACATCCAAGCCTGAGTTGAACACATATGGTGTCTGAAGGACGAGCCTGCCATGTAACCTGGGGTGTAATTTCCAGCGAGTTCCTTGAAATGCTCTTGGCCAAGGGGATACTGAGGTGGAGACTTGCAAGGCAAGAGGGGCCCCCAGGTGAGGAGAGAAGAGGAGAGCGGGCAGCGTGGCAGCAGAAAGGCCCTAGGCCACTCAGTGGCAGGAGAGGGGTGCAGGGCTGGGTGCGGAGAGGGCAGGGGAGAAGGGAGTGGAGGAATGAGGGGGGAGTCTGGCCCCTCCCCAAGCAATCTGCATGGCCTTTTCCTCTCCCACCAAAGGCAGCCCCCAGAGAAACACACTCCAAGTAAAAACAGTAGCTGCTGCAGGGACAGCCTCAAGATAGCCCGTTCCCCATCCTGCCTGCGGGTCAGAGATGACCAGTCTGCCGTTGGTGGGTCTTGTCCTCAGACATGGGAAGGCGTTGCTGAGGTGTGGACTGGGGTCAGCCCTGACCTCATTTAGGTCAACTATGGGCTGGGAGCAGCTCGTGCCTCTGAGCGGAGTGACCAGGGACCTTAGATCCAGAGGGGCAAGGTCACCCCTCCCAGGGCTCTGTGGTGGACTTGGGGTTGTGGCTGCATTTGGGGTGTAGGGATCCAGGCCAGAGGGCTAAGCCCTGGTTTCGATGAGCTGGAGAAGAGCCTGGGAAAGCTTCTGGCCGGGGGATTGGGTAGGGGCCTGCTTGGGAACTGCCCCCTGAAAAACCCCACTGGGCCTTGATTTCGAGACAAGCAGGTGTTCTGAGAAGTTCTTCCTCCCGCGGCCGCCCCTCCTCCAAGCCCTCTATTTATAGCGCTTCCTCTCTTGAGCTCCGCCAGAAAAGTGCTCTTGAAACACACAGAAGAGAAAAATTCTGAAAAATGTCAAACCACAGGTCCTTTCCCCTCTCTTCTGTTAAGATCTAGGTTTGTACTCTTCCTGGTTGACCCCAGAGTAGACAAGGTCAAATGGGGCATCCTTGGGTTATCACAGTGGCGTTGAGAAGGTGCTGGCTGAGTCCTGGCTCCTCTCTGCAGCCTGTCTGGGACTAACTCAAGGGGCAGGGAACAGGAGACCCTTTTCCACCAAGAAAATATGGGGCCATGAAGGTCTAGCCTGATCTAGCATGTGAGTTTGGAGAGATCAACAGCAAAGATGGTGAGATGGGAGTTGGAAAATATCAGACTCTGAATTGGAAGCCTGATGCCATGTTCTAGTTCAAGCTCTGTTTGGGATATCACTTCTGTCTCTGAGTATATTTCCCTCTCTGTAAATTAAAAGAGTTGGACTAGACCCGTGTTTTACAAACTTTTAAAACACAGAGCACACACAGCGGAAACAGAAGTCTTATGAAACAGTATTTGTCCTTATTACGATGCATTTTCTTTTCTGTTCTGTTTCCTTTTCTCTTCTATCTCATTTTTAAAAAGTTCTGATCATGGCCCACTAAAATGATCTCGAAACCCACTATAAATTATTAAAGTAGTAAATTTTATGTATATTTTATCACAATTAAAACAATTTTTTTTTCTTGAGACAGGGTCCTGCTCTGTCACCCAAGCTGGAGTGCAGTGGCAGTCATGGCTCACTGCAGCCTCCATCTCCCAGGCTCAAGCAATCTTCCAGCCTCAGCCTCCTGAGTAGCTAGGACTACAGGCATGCACCACCACACTCAGCTAATTTTTAAATGATTTGTAGAGATGGGGTCTCACTGTGTTGCCCAGGCTGGTCTCAAACTCCTGAGCTCAAGGGATCCTCCTGCTTTGGCCTCCCAAAGTACTGGGATTACAGGCATGAGCCACCTTGCCTGGCCTAAAAGAGTTTTTTTTTTTTTTTTTTTTTAAACCAACTAATTGTGGATTTTAACCCAATGGTTGAAAAATACCAGACTACACATATTTAAGTTCTCCTCCAATTATTTTTAAAAACCTAATTGTTCAATCACAGAGGAAAAGTGCCGCTTTGACAAAACATTGATCATTTTAAATTTTATTTTCAGTTTTTAAAAAAATCAAGTTTTAAAATGTTTTCTTTTTAAAAAATCAACCAAGGATAGTTTCAGCTGAAGCTAAACCGAAATACCCTGCGGCCCAGCATTCCCCAATCTGGGTACATCCTAAAGAAAATGAGTATGTAAGTTCACCAAATGACGTGTACAGAAATGTTCACAGCAGCACTGTTTGTAATAGCCCCGCATGAAATACAACTCATGTTTATCAAAAGGAGAATAACTGTAATCCCAACACTTTGGGAGGCTGAAGCTGGCGGATTGCCTGAGCTCAGAAGTTTGAGACCTGCCTGGCCAACACGGCGTAACGCTGTCTCTACCAAAAAATACAAAATTTGCCAGGCATAGTGGCATGCACCTCTGGTCCCAGCTACTTGAGGGGCTGAGGTGAGAGAATCACTTGAGCCTTCGAGGTCAAGGCTGCAGTGAGCCATGTTCACGCCACTGTGCTCCAGCCTGGGTGACGGAGTGAGCCTGTCTCAAAAAAAAAAAAAAAAGAAAGAAAGTAAATAGAAAAAGAAAAAATAAAAGAGCATGAATGTGTAAGTGTTGGTACAGCCAAACAAATGAATAGTATATAACAATGAGAGTGAATGAACTGCGACTGTTACCAATGTAGATGAGTTCCACCTGTTGAGCTTGGCGCCTGATACCCCAAAACATGGCACCTTGGCAACTGATAAAACAAAGAAACGAGATGATCACGAGACCCTTCCCCCACCCTTCTATGTGACAGCTGGCCATAAAGGAATCCTCCGACCTACTTCACCAGAAAACAGATCATAAGATCCTCCTTCCAGGACCAGGCATGGTGGCTCACGCCTATGATCCTGTAAGCGCTTTGGGAGGCCAAGGTGGGAGGACTTGAGGTCAGGAGTTCGAGACCAGCCTGGCCAACATGGTGAAAACCCGTCTCTACTAAAAATACAAAAATTAGCTGGTCATGGTGGTGCACACCTGTCATCCCAGCTACTCAGGAGGCTGAGGCAGGAGAATTGCTTGAGCCCAGGAGGCAGAGGTTGCAGTGAGCTGAGATTGTGTCACTGCACTCCAGCCTGGGCAACAGAGTGAGACTCCATCTCAAAAAGAAAAAATGAAAAAGGAAATTGAAGAAACCTAAAGAAACAGAGAGACCTGTGACTTTTCTGTGCTTAGGTTAGATGAAGAGTGGATGGTTTTGGAAAAATAAGATTGGAGGAAGACAAGGGTCTGATCGAATGGGGAAACCCTGGGGGACTTAGCAAGGCTTGTTTGTTCAGACTCCTCCCTGTGACCCTGGTGCCTTCAGAGGTAAGGATGTTCCTTTCTTCTGGGTGTGTGGAGGGGAACTTTCAAACAAGGGTCTATAAGCTGCTTTGGGGGTGGGGAGGGGCATGGTGGGGGTAGGAGTGACCTTTCTTGCTCCTCGTGTTTTCTTAAATGCCAAGATGCCATGTTTTGGGCTAGCGTGGCCTGAACCCCATCATACTCCATGGGCCCTGACCCCTGCCATGGGAACTGTAGAAAGAAGAGTGTCTGCGTTCACCCAGTGCACACACTGGGTGCTGGCAACTGAGTCAGGCACTGGGGAAGGACAGCACCTCCATCCTGCTCGAAGAGCTTGGCCCTAACGAAGTCTGACCGGGTGAAGAGACTCTCATCTAATGTTACCGACTCCGCGCCTTTCAGGCTCTGAAGCTGTCCGCACAGTAGGATCACAGGTCGGGGATGGTCAGGACGGGGGATTGTGTTGAACCCAGGGATCTCCCCAGAAGTTGCTTTTCTGACTAAATAGCTCCTTGGGGCATTTTCTTGTGAAATTTTTGCCAACTGCTTGAACCACTCCTTCGGCATTTCCCTCCCGATCTTGGTTCGCTGATGTAAGGGACATGTGTCTTGTCCCCAAGCTCTGAAGTGAGGGTGGTTTTGTTTCTCTTGGATTATCACCTGGTGGCCAGCAGGGTGGCTTAAACATAAAAGGTGCTTAAATCACAATTTTTGACTAAAGGAGAGAAAGAAGAAATAATTCAATTAAATTGCAACTTCCTCTTGAAGGAAGAGTGCAGGGAGAAAAACACCACTGGTTTGAGACATTTGAGGGTTGTCTTACGTCACAGCATGTTGCATAGAAGTGGAAGGTACCCACGTCTGCTTTTTCCTAAAGAGCATTTGCTGTGGAGGTCTGAGGCTGATCTGGGTTGCAGTGACGTTGGTGGCTACCTGAGTGACCGCAGTGACTCAGCCCACCTCTCTGGGTCTCAGCATCCTCATCTGCAACCTGGCCGGATTAGACAGGAGCCTCGATCAGGTTCCTCTATGTGGTGACTCTATGAGGCCAAGGGAAGACATAGGGGTGGTGTCTCATCCCCAGCTGTCGTCCCCACGTTGAGTGCCATGTGGTTCCCAGTGACTTTTGGGTTTCTCAACTTTCCCCTCAACATTTAAGCTCCTTGCAGGCCATGGGTGTGCCTTCACACCCCCTCCCCAGTGACCAGCACAGGGAGCTAAGCAGATGCTTGATGTGTCCTGTGGGAAGAAGTCTCTGGATGATGTGGGAAGACAGGCTGTGGAGGGCAGGTTTGGAACAGTAACTACCACTGGCCCTGCATTCAGCAATCATTCAGCACGCACCCACCAGGCTGACCCCTGTGGAGGCCCTAGGAGTTGAAGATGATTGAGACTTTGTCACTTCCCTAAACAGCTCCCAGTCTGACAGACACTAGTCATTTATGGTGTACACTAATATAGAGACATTTGGGGACTAGAAGGGGAGCACCAAAATGAGATGCAGGGTGTGGGGCAGCCAAGGAAGACTGCCTGGAGGAGGGCTGAGTCTTGTGTGAGAAGGAGTTAAGCAGAGTTGATGAGGATTCATGGGGAGGGAAAATGCATTCTGGACAGAGAGAACAGCATATCCCAAGTCATGGAAATCGGATCCTGTCCTAAAGACCCTCAAAGGATTTTAGGTAGCGAATAACACAATCAGCTGTGCCTTTAGCAAACTCATTCTGCAATCCTCAGTGGGATGTAGAATATAAACTGGATTGGAGAATTAAGATCGGAGACCAGGAAGCAAGAAGCTGTGGCTGTCCTGGAGAGAGACGGTGAGGACTGGGCTGAGGCCACAGCCACGAGAATGCAGCAGAGGTGATGAATGAGGACCGAAAACTGGGGTGACGGCGGGGGCGGGCATGGCACGTGAGGAAGAGCAAGGTGGGGCGGGCAGGATGGCCGTGGGTAGGTGCTCTGTGGGGATGGGCGAATCCACACGAGTTTGGGGCTGGAGAGGACACATTTGTAGTGTGGTCCACACTGCTTGTGCTGCTCCCAGCACACGGCAGGATTCCACCTTTTTTTTTTTTTTGAGATGGAGTCTTGCTTTGTCACCCAGGCTGGAGTGCAGAGGCACCATCTCAGCTCACTGCAACCTCCGCCTCCCAGGTTCAAGTGATTCTCCTGCCTCAGCCTCCTGAGTAGCTGGGAGTACAGGCATGCACTACCAAGCCCGACTAATTTTTGTATTTTTAGTAGAGACGGGGTTTCACCATGTTGGCCAGGCTGGTCTCGAACTCCTGACCTCAGGTGATCCACCCGCCTCGGCCTCCCAAGGTGCTGGGATTATAGGCGTGAGCCACTGTGCCCCACCAGGATTCCACCTCTTGAGGTTAGGTGTGGCCACGTGACTTGTGTTGTTCAAGGAAATATGAGAGAAAGTGACAAGAAACCTCTGGGTGGGAGAGTAACGGTCCGGCACACCATTCCCTGTGCTCTCCCTCCCTCTGTGTCAGCAGCTGGAGGGGTTGGGCAGATTGTCTCATCCTCAAGCTTGACCTCTGGGAAACCTCCTCGGCCACCTGGGACCAGGAAGAGCCTCCTCCTGTGTGTTCCTTGGCACCCTGAAGTTGCTATCTCTGCGGTGTGCCTGTCACCCCATAGAGCTCTCACCTGTCTACCTGTCTACTTTGCTAGAAGGGAGGGT
The DNA here is from genome assembly GCF_028858775.2 of Pan troglodytes. Taxonomy (NCBI): domain Eukaryota; kingdom Metazoa; phylum Chordata; class Mammalia; order Primates; family Hominidae; genus Pan; species Pan troglodytes. Next base: position 105,030,644 of record NC_072412.2, on the reverse strand, counting down.
CTGTCAGTGCCGAAGCCCTAGGTGGTTCTGGGAGGTCAGCATAGTGTAGACACTTGGTGAGCACTACATGGGTGAGTGAGTGTGTTACTCCAGCGTCAGCAGTCCTGTCAATGATTAAATGTAAAAAAAGAGGAACAAGTACATCTGTGCCCACCCCACACTCCTTTTCCTCTTCATCATTAAAAAAGAAAGAAAAAGCAAAAACGGCAGCACCTGGACAGCTCAACCACACTGCTGCTCTGCCCACGTGTGGGGCTGAAGCAGCTCTGGGAACACAGACGTGCAAACCACAGAGATGCGATAGCAGTGCCAGCTCCGCTTTCCCGGGGCAGGCACAGAGCGAGGCAGAAATCAGTACCTTGTGAAGCCACTTCAAGGGTAGCAGCCGGTAGGTGGGCTCAGCCACAATTGCAGCGTCCGCAGCCCCTGCTCTACCTGTCCGCAGGAACACTGGCCCAAAGTCTCTGCGTCCTTCAGATCTGGGAGAGCCTACATTCGGCCACCTCCCCACTCCAGCCCCAGCTTCGACTGCCTTGTAACTGAACCCACCTGGAGGACCCGTATCTCCATGCAGTTGGCCTTGAACAAATCACTTAACTCCTCGAAGCCTCATTTTATTCATCTGTGAAATGGGGATAATGATGCCTCTTTGCGGATAAAGTGAGGTGTAAATAAGTAAAGCTAGGAGTGTCTGACACAGAGGAGGTCCTCAATCATGGGTGCCATCGTTGTCACTTTTCTTGCCATTGGTTTCCTGACCTGAGTGAACAGGAAGCCACTGTGCTCTGTTGACCCTTGTCCAGGGCCAGGTGGAAGAGGAGATGGACTGAGATGAAGGGGGCTGATGAAGCACCTGGAGGAGGAACCAGGGTAGTCAGTGGGTCAGGAAGTCACATGTCGGGCTCAGGGTGTGGAGTGCAGGGATGGAAGGCCACTGCATCTGAAGCGGAGGGGGTTTCAGGCAGCTGAGGCTCTAATCAAGTCTGATGGATAAGCTGGGAGGCTTTGGAAACATCCCATGCCTCAGTGTCCCCACTTAGAAGGCAAAATGGTTAGACTAGATTGAGGGTCCTTCACCTTTTCTTGAGCCACAACCCTTTCGGCTGAAGCCTGTGGCCCCCTTCCCAGAGTCCTGGTTTTTAAATGTATAAAGTAAAACACCTAAGATGAAAAGAAACCTTTCATATTAAAATATAGTGATCAAAATGTTTAAAAGTACTTTCTTTTTGAGATGGGGGGTCTCTCCCTGTCACCCAGGCTGGAATGCAGTGGTACAGTCACAGCTCACTGCAGCCTTGACCTCCCAAGCTCAAGTGATCCTCCCACCTCAGCCTCCAGAGTAGCTGGGACTACAGGCATGCACCACCATACCTGTCTAATTTTTTAATTTTTGTAGACAAACTCTCGCTATGTTGCCCAGGCTAGTTTCGAACTCCTGGATTCAAGCAATCCTTCTGCCTCAGCCTCCCAAAGTGTTGGGATTATAGGCATGAGCTAGCACGCCTGGCCAAAGAAAAGCAGATTTTTTATATAATGTCCTACACACTTCTTTATTCACTACTGACATGTCTAATAGTGACTGTAATTTCAAGGTAGTGACGAGCATAAATAACGCCTTAAGGTACCTGCATCACCTGCACTGGGCGATGAAAAGACTTGCTGTGGTTTCTAACAAACAGCACCTGAGTCTCAGGCACTCTCCCGCCACTGTGGCTGGCCACCCGTGTCCACAACGGAAACATCACATTTCAGCTGGAGCCTAATGGAAACAAAGATGGCATCATTTTCCCATCCAGCCTCACAGCCCCCCTGAATTCTGGCCCCCACCACGGGCTGGATAATCTCTTCCACCCCAGCAGATGATTTATATAAGAGCCTGCTGCCGTTTCTACCCCATGGAACTCAGCTGGCTGAAAGGAAATGTCTCTGCCCAGGAAACAATTAGACAATAACCCAAGACAATGTGACATTCAGTGCGTGGCCTCAGCGATAAACACAGAAGGAAGGACCCGCAAGAGTGGTGGGGGGATCCGCGGAACTTGGGGCAGGGTCTGGTTCTGTCAGGTTCGCTGGGCCTGTGGGGGCTGCAGCTCCCGCTTAGACAAGGTCCCTGATGGGCAACAGAGATGATAACTTGGCACGGGGCGGGGCAGACCCCAGGCCCTCCTGTGTGTGGGATGCAGCCCTCCATCACTTGTACACAGTCAACTTAGAGCCCGTGGCTGCGCCCAGCTGTGCCTCAGTAAATGCTTATTGAGTGAATCAGGAATAAACCCCGTGTGGGTGGTATTCTATAATTTCTTGCCCTTTTGTGGGGGCCTTCTAGGTCTCTTTTTTTTTTTTTTTTTTTTTAACATTTAATCCTAAATGTCGTGAGGACGCCCAGGACGTTTCTCCTGGGGCTTGTGGTCTGTGGGCAAGTCAGGCACCTTTGGAAACTGCCTCAGCTCTTCCTTCTGGGGGTGGCGGGAGGGGAAGTTTATGGTAAAGGTGTATGATAAGATAGGACCTTTTCATCTAAGTTATCTCCAACAGGCCTGGAGTTTTGGGGGCATATTTGAAGGCCCGATTTACATATGGGGAAAATTGGGTCCCATAGCCTCCGTCAACGGGAGGCCAGGTAGGGGAGTGTGTTGACCACATTCTAGACTAGGGGAAGCCGGGACACAGTGGACTAGGGGCAGCTGTTCCCCTGGGCTGGACAGCTGGCTGCTGGCTGGGGTGGGCTTCACGCTGGGTTCACAGGCAGCCTCAGAAAGAACAGGCACACTTACCGTGTCAATGACGACAATGACGTAGTGAGGGCCGCATAGTCTTAATCAAAGGAGCTGCTCGATGCCTCATTTATTAGCCAGTGATGTGGCAGGGAAAACCATTCTTGCCCTTTGAAATGAGAGGAGAAAAAGAGCGGTGGCCCGGTGGCCTCAGCCTGCAGCCTTTCCCTGCTGGGGAGGGGTGGGTTTAACCTGCAGTCCCGCTGCCCAGCCCCCGCTAACTGCTGCTCTTGGAGCGCTGCCTGCCTGGGCTGCAAATGCACCTTTCAGGCCCCATTAAGTCACCTTGCCTGGGTCACAAAACCCAGGAAATCCAGCGCCAGGGCGGTCTCCCCTCCACCTTCACACACGGAGCTGAGAGTGTCTGGGTCCCCAGGGGGCATTTCTTGCTTTCCCTTGCTCGCTGCCCCAGTGTGGGGAGAATGGTGGCTGCTTTTGAATTTCCTGACTCTGGTGGCTTCACTGTCACATCTATGGTCTGAATCCCAGCCTGAGGGGTGTGCAGGGAAATGGAGCTGAAAGGAAATTGGCCTCCTGGGGTGACTTTCCTCCTCCTCTCTTCTCTAGGGGATGGTGGGGGCTGTGTGCAGGCATCCTGTGGCGGGGAGATCACCTTGACTGATACCCTGGGTGTTTTTTTTCTCTCTCTCTCTTTTTTTTTTTTCAGCAGGGGTGTAAAGGGAGGAAGAGTGTCGAGTTTCATGCCATGAACAGATTCCATTTCTGCAGAGGACAGCGTGCAGGGGACACCCTTCGAGGCTTTGGAGCCACCTAGGAAGCAGGCTGGCTGCTGCACAGGCCTCTGCTGGCCTCCTTGCACATGTCCTTGGTGGGTGAGGTAAGCGGGCCAGGGGGTCTTCCCATGGGCTCCAGGAAAACGGCTCAGATTGCAGCTGCTCTGCCCCCATGGCCTGGTGGGCTGCAGCTCACTCTGCTTCCACCCGTCATCGGTGTAGAGCACACCCTAACCTACGCGGGGTGTAGAGCACGCCCTAACCTACGCGGGGTGTAGAGCACGCCCTAACCTACGCGGGGTGTAGAGCACGCCCTAACCTACGCGGGGTGTAGAGCACGCCCTAACCTACGCGGGGTGTAGAGCACACTCTAACCTGCGTGGACGCTCCAGGATCCCGGCCACTGCTGTCAGGCCAGAAGGAGCAGAGGCCAGCGTCAGCCTCCAGCCACCGATAGGACCAGGCTACCTTTGCTGTGTCACCCCCTGGGGGAGAATTTTAGAACACTTCTGGAAGCGCTTTTGGTAATTCTCCCCCTTCATGACTGCACTGATTGATCATCTCTGAGCAGAGGCGCGCCTGGCACGCTGCAATCAGCACTGTGAGCCTCAGAAGGCAAAGGACCTTGTAAGAGGGTAGCTTCAGATAAAGGCACAAATGACTGATGTTAGGTCCTTTCCTGAGAGCAGATGGGATGGGGGAAGGGTGGGGTGCTTGTGCTTGTGGGGAGAGACCCCATGGGGTGGAGACGCAGAACACGGGGTGCAGAGGAGCTCACCTTTGGGCAGGTGTGGGGCCACAGCCCGCGCAGCACAGTCCGGGAGCTGTCAGTGCCCTGCGTCCTCATGTCTTCACCGACATCAATGAGCAAAGGAATGGGATGGACCAGCAGGAGGACAGGTAGCTAGGATTAAGGTGTGAGGCTTAGCGGCTTGGCCTCTCTCGATGGCTCCTGCTTTGGGTCTATGTGGCTGTCCAACCCTGCTGACCTCCCCAGACTCACAGCAGTGGTGACAGCACCTGCCACCCCCTCCTTGGGGTATGGATGTGACTTTTTTGCGGCTTCCAGCAGGGTCCAGCATCCTGGGCACTTGTTTTGTGCCAAATACCAAGAAAAGGAAGAAGACGAGGCCAGCCCCTCGAGGGCTAAGGGTTTGCTGAGCGTGCAGAGGCGTGAAAGAGGCCTGTGAGTCACTGCGGAGGCTCAGTCCCCACCAAGTACCAAGCAAGCGCCAAGGGTGGAGGGGCTCACAGATGCTGCTGAGCCAGGGAGGCTTCAGAGAGGAGGTAGCCCTTAGCTGGGCCTCGAGGCTAGTGCGGTGTCCTGGCAGCAAAGGGGGCACGAGGCACCCCGGCTGAGGCAGGGAGCCACAGCACGCGGTGAACCCTGAGGCTGGAACTCCTGAGGGCCAGGCAGAGCTGAGGCTGGGGGAGATGTGCCCTGGGGAAGAGGCCCCTGAAAAATCGGGAAGGGGGGCCCATTGCCAAGGGTTGGGGGTGCGTCAGGAGCCAGTCCCATCCCTTTGCCCTGTGAGGCCTGAACAAATTAAAAAATGAACACACAACTTTCCAAAGGCACCAGATAGCGGCTCTGTGCCTGGTCAAGTCGGTTCTAGAAGGTGAGGGGACCTGTGGTTCGCACCACCTGAGCTACCCTAGGTCGGCGCAGGCCTCAGGCCCCTTCCCCACAGCCTCCCACCTTGCTCGGCCACCAAGTTGTTCAGGAAATAAAGGGAGGAGGAAGAGGAACCTTCTCTCATGGTTGGGAGCTGGTGAAACTCACGAGAGGGCCTTGGAGTCTGTGTGCTCTTCCAAAGAGGGGTCACTTCAGTGCGGGCTGGTTGGCCTGCCCCACCCCTCGGGCTCCCAGGTCACGTCTCCACAGAGTGAGTTTGAGTGTGTGAGCAAGTGTGTGGGAGGCGTCAGTGTGTGTGAGTGAATATGCGTGAGTGGGTGTGCAAGTGTGTGCACATGTTTGAATGTGTGTGTTGGTGTGTAAAGTGGGTGAGTGTGCATGTATGTGAGTGAATGTGAGTGTGTGTGAATGGGTGTGTGTGGGTGGAGTGCATGTGCATGGGCGTGAGTGGGTGTGTGTATAGTGCGTATATATGTGTGCATGTTTGTGAATAAGTGTGTGTCATGTGTGCATATGTGGGGTGTGTATGGAGTGTGTGTGTCTGGGTGTGAGTGTGTGAATATATAGTGTATGTGCACACCTGTGAGGATGGGTGTGTGTAGTGTGTGTGCACGTGTGAGTGGGTATGTGTGAATGAGTTGATGTCTGTGCATGAGCATGTGTGTGAGTGTGAGCGAGTGGAAATGTTATGTATGCAAGTGCAGGTGTTAGTATGCACGTGTGAGTATATGAGTGGGTGTGCAAGTATGTGAGTGGAGTGTGAGTAGGTGTGTGCACATGTGTGCATGGTGAGTACAAGTGTGTGAATGGGTATGTGTGCACATGTGTGAATGTGTGCATATGTGTATGGGTGGGGAAGTGTGCATGTGTGAGTGGGTGTGTGTGCACATCTGTGGGTGTGTTTTCACACGTGTGAATGGGTGTGTGAGTGCATGTGTGTGTGGGTGTGTAGGGTGAATGCATGTGAGTGGGTGTGTAGGGTGTGTGCATGTGTGTGAGTGGGTATGTAGGGTGTATGCATGTGTGTGAGTGGGTGTGTAGGGTGAGTGTGTGCATGTGTGTGAGTGGTTGTGCATGTGTGTAGAGTGAGTGGGTGTGAGTGTGCATGTGTTTGGGTATGTAGGGTGAGTGGGTGTGCATGTGCACGTATGTGTGTAAATGGGTATGTGTGTGCACGTGTGTGAGTGGGTGTGGGTGTTATTAAAGAAAACTGGAGCCGACAGCAGTTGGAGCGGTGGACGCAGATCTTGCTCAGGAACTCTTGCAATTGGAGAAAAGTCCTCAGGACAGAGCGGGGCTCCATTCCCAAAAGGACGAGGAAAATAGGGCTCATCCCCAAGGAGCAGAGTTGGGGGATGGGAAATTACTGAAAGGAAACATGAGGGTTCTTGTTAAGATGACCTAAGCCGATTCCTGATGAAAGCCAGGGTGATCTCATGTCGAGGGCGGGGGTAAGGAATTTGACCAGATAAGAGAGGTGACCAGAGATCAAGGCTGGGTGGTTCCGTATGGACGCCCAAAGTTGGGAAAGCCCAAAGAAGAAGGCTTAGGGAAGCCTTACTAAAGTTTGGTCAAAAAGAATGGTGTGTGTGTGTGTGTGTGTGTGTGTGTGTGTGTGTGTGTGTGTGTGTGTGTAGGCAGTGCAGTTTGGGGTTTGGGGCTGGCCCAGACAGAGGAGATGGCAGGCCTGTGCCCAGCGTCCCTCACCGGCCCCTCCCCTGTAAGCTGGGCTGCTTTGGTCCTGGGAAATCGCTTCCCCTGGCTGCTTTCCCAGGGCAGGCAGGAGCCACCTGGGGGCTGTCCTTGACTCTTGAGCTAGGCCAAGTGCTCCGAGATCTTGCCATTCCTTCCGTTTGTTCTCTGCACTCTCCTTCCCTGGGAGCAGCTCATGAACTGAAGGTGGGACAGGGCAGAGGTGGCTTCTCTCACCAACTCCAGGACATGTCTGTTTACTTAGTTAAGGGGTTAGAATGCTAGAAAAACAACTCTTGCTTGAGTGTAATCTGTAAAAGAAAGAACAATATAAAACAAAGTAGCAAAAGGATCATTGCGTGGGTTTTTACATATTTCTTACTGTGTTGCCATTTTATCAGGGCCAAACTCAGAAGAAAGCAAAGCCTCAACAGCTCTAGCCGCAGCTTTGCTTTAGCGATGTTTCCCCTGCACGTCTTCTCTTCTCAAACAGGTCCTAACACTCTACCGCAGGCAGTAGGAGACCATGCTTTTGCATCTTCCAAATGCAACCAGTAGCTGGCACAGCACTTGGGGAATTCTTGATAAAGTTAAAAATATGTATAAATTCAATTTTCAGAGTGCATGACTATCTCTACCTCTGTCGATATATCATCTCTATCTTCACCTATCTTTATCTATCCACCCACCCATCTATCTCTCTATTCATCTATCCATTATCTAATCTATCACCTCTATATCCATCTGACATTATCTGTCTATCTATCTATCTATCTATCTAATCTATGAATTCATTAATCCTCTATCCCTCTATTCATCTATCCATTATGTAATCTATCATCTCTATATCTCTCTATCATCTATCTACTTATCATCTATCTATCCAATCTATCTCTCTATCCATCCATCCTCTGTCCCTCTATTCATCTATTATCTCTATATCCATCCATCTATCAGCCACCTGGCATCTCTAGCATCCCTATCATCTCTATATCTAAGTAATCTGTCATATCTGTCCACCTGCCTATCTAATCTAGCATCTCTGTCTCTATCTATTCATCCATCTATGCATCCATCCATCCACCCATCCTGAGGTTCAAAGGGCTTTCTGGTGCTCCTCTCTCTGCCTTTCAGCCTTGCTTCCCTTCCTTTCCATTTGAACAGAAGCTCCTTCTCTATTTGCAGAGATGAGACAGAGATGTCTATACCTGGGTTGACATGAGGCACAATCTACAGCAGGATCCCCACCAGCCAGCCTCAAATTGTTCAGGAGGGGACAGCTATGTCCTGAATCAAGGGAGGTTTAGAGGATCATGGACCTGGTGCCCTTCAAGTCAGCATCTGACTGCAGAAGTAAGCCATTCAGAACCTGGATCTCGGTGCTGGCTGCATGAGCTACAGTGGTCCTTGGGCGAGCTGTACACCCTCTGTACACTTTGGTGCCTATGTGTGCAACATGTAGACCATCACGTGACCCCAACCTGCTGTGCACAGAGCACTGCATAGACCCACTCCCACTCTTCTTTTTGTCACAGTTTGGAAATTAAGGCTTAAAGGATGATCAGAATGCAGCTGAGAGAAATGGAGGTGGGTAAAAAGAAGGCAAGGCTAGGTTACTTAGCAGACTGGGAAAAATGCATTTGAAATAGGAAAATATGTACACGTTTTCAACAAACAACCCAATAGAAAAAGGGGCATACAATTTGTACAGGCATACAGAAAGATTACCACATGGCCAATAAACATGTGAAAAGGTGCCCAGCATCAGTAGTGATCAGGGAACTGCTGTTAAAACCACAACCCACCAAAACAGCTAACCTGAAAAAGACTGACAACACCAAGTGGTGGTGAGGAAGAGGAGCCACGGGAGCGCCCCCACACTGCTGGAACGATTAAGAACAGCTACTTTGACCAACTGTTTGCCAGGACCTACTAAAAGTAGAAACATGCAGAGCCTGTGACCCAGCAGTTCCACTCCCAGCTGTATGCTCAGCAACATGTAGACAAGTTTCACCAAACACATAAAGAACACAAAGAGCAGGACTGTGTGTAATTATCCCGACTGGCAGCAACTGCACCACACAGCAACAGTAGAACGGATAAATAAATGGTGGTGCTCTGTGCTCTTCTAGTTACCATGGCTGTGTAAAACATGTCTTTGTCAGTAAGCTTTTTGTTGAAGTGCAACATACTGTTCTAGTTACTGTGGCTGTGTAACAAATTACCCCAAAACAGCAACTGGAAACATAGTTTTATCATGTTTGTGGATTCTGTGGGTCAGGATATTGAAGAGGGCACAGTGGGAATGACTTTTCTCTGCTCTCTGACCTTGGAAGTCTCCGCTGAGAAGGATCAACAGCTGGGGGTAACTCTGAGGCACGGGTTGGGGCCTCCTGGAAGCGACTTTGCTCCTGTGTGTGGCTGTTGAAGCTGACTGCTGGCTGGAACCTCGGCTGGGGCTGTCCACTGGAGCATCTGCCTATGGCTTCTCCCAGCATGCCAGCCTCAGGGTAATCAGACTTCTGATACAACAGCTTGAGGCGCTGAAAGAGAGTGTCCCAGCAAACAGGACAGAAGCTGCATGTGTTAACCACGTCTTTTATTTTCTGTATTCTGATGCTTTAACATTTGGGGACCTTGCTGACTGTGGAGGGACTGCCCCTTCCCAGGTTAGCCAATTCCTAGAGACAGTAAACAACTCACCCATGAACATGCTCTTCAGTTCTTCAAATGCAAATACAATGGAATGCCATTCAGCAATGAGAATGAGCAAACTACAACTACACCCAACAATGCAGGTGATGCTCACAAACTAACATTGAGCCCAAGAAGCGAAACACATAAGATCGTATAGCATGGTTTCATTTATTTAAGGGTCAAAAGCATGCAAAACTGAGTTGTGATTTTAGAAGTTAGGAGAGGGGCCACGCTTGAGTGAAGGTGGAGGTTGGGAGGGCAGAGGAGAGTTTCTGGGAGGCTGTGAGGTTGTGCTTCCTAATCTGGGTGCCGATCACATGGGTGAGTTCACTTTGTGAAAATTGACAAGCTGTGCTTTTATGATCTGCACCCATTTTTCTATGTGTGTGTTATGGTTTAAAAAATGGCTGTAGGCCAGGTGCGGTGACTCATGCCGGTGATCCCAGCAATTTAGCAGGCCGAAGTGGGCAGATCACCTAAGGTCAGGAGTTCAAGACCAGCCTGACCAACATGGGGAAACCCCCGTCTCCACTAAAAATACAAAAATTAGCCAGGAATGGTGGTGCGTGCCTGTAATCCCAGCTACCCGGGAGGCTGAGGCAGGAGAATCACTTGAACCTGGGAGGCAGAGGCTGCAGTGAGCCAAGATCTCATCACCACTGCACTCCAGCCTGGGCGACAGAGTGAAACTCCATCTCAAAAGCAAAAAAAAAAAAAAAAAAAAAAAAAAGGCTCCAAATTCTTCTACTTTTCTCCCATGGAGAACTGGAGGCTATTCTCCCCCCATGCCCCTGTACTATCTTGATTCTAGATGAGCTTGTGACTTGCTTGTAAGTGATAGAAGGCACTGGAAGTGATGATATGACACTTCAGGACTAGGTTAGAAAAGGTGAGGCAGTGTTTTAGAATAGAGTGTATTAATAGAAAATCTGGGGTCCGGTACTGTGGCTCACACCTATAATCCCAGGACTTTGGGAGGCCGAGGCACGTGAATCACTTGAGGTCAGGAGTCATGGTGAAACCGCATCTCTACTACTTAGGAGGCTGAGGCATGAGAATTGCTTGAACCGAGGAGGTGGAGGTTACAGTGAGCCAGGATCACTCCACTGCACTCCAGCCTGGGCAACAGAGCAAGACTTTGTCTCAAAAAAAGAAAAAGAAAAGCCGAGGTTCAAGAAGGCCAACAGGTCAGCAGATAACTGCCATTGAAGGACAGTTTGCTACTCACAGATCCCAAGAGGAGAGGGCACGCCCCATCACGCAGGGCCACTGGGGAGACATAGGGTTGGTCAGAAGGTGAAGGGAGCAGGGAAAAATGTGGGCAAGAGTGGTTTTAGGGTACACAGGCTTAAGATTGGGTGGTTTGAATCATTTCAGCAAGCTCTGAGACATGGGGACTGTCCCCAGTTGTGTGGTACCTGGCCCTGGGGTGGTTAGGGCAGGTGATAGTGTCCTGGTGTGTGACAGCTGTAAATGGAGCCCGTGGAAGCTGAGGACTCTGGATTGGTAGGTTTGCATTTGAAGAACTGAAGAGCGTGTTCATGGGTGAGTTGTTCACTGTCTCTAGGAATTGGCTAACCCGGGAAGGGGCAGTCCCTCCACAGTCAGCAAGGTCCCCAAATGTTAAAGCATCAGAATACAGAAAATAAAAGATGTGGTTAACACATGCAGCTTCTGTCCTGTTTGCTGGGACACTCTCTTTCAGTGCCTCGAGCTGTCATATCAAAAGTCTGATTACCCTGAGGCTGGCATGCTGGGAGAAGCCATAGGCAGATGCTCCAGTGGACAGCCCCAGCCGAGGTTCCAGCCAGCAGTCAGCTTCAACAGCCACACACGGGAGCAAAGTCGCTTCCAGGAGGCCCCAACCCGTGCCCCAGAGTAACCCCCAGCTGTTGATCCTTTTCAGCAGAGACCTCCAAGACTAGAGAGCAGAGAAAAACCATTCCCACTGTGCCCTCTTCAATATCCTGACCCACAGAATCCACAAACATGATAAAACTGTTTCCAGTTGCCGTTTTGGGGTAATTTGTTACACAGCCACAGTAACTAGAACAGTATGTTGCACTTCAACAAAAAGCTTACTGAAAAAGACATGTTTTATTATACTTGTGCATGTTGCCTCAGCAAAACTATTCATTATTACAATTCCAGAGGCACAACCCCACAGATACAGTGTTTTTTTTTTTTCTTTTTTCCTCCCCAGGCACCCAGGTGAGATGGCTTCCGACACTGCTGGCATGAGTAGCCTTCCCGGCAATGCCATCTCCTGCCGTCCTCACCTCCTGGCCCCAGTGACCCGCATGACGCTCTCTGTTCTACACAGCCCTCCTGGTCTTCAGTGCCCTGGGAAACATCCTTGCCCTTTGCCTTACCTGTCAAAAGGGCAGGAAGATCAACTGCACAGGCGTCTACCTGGTGCACCTGGCCGTGTCTGACCTGCTGTTCACCGTGGCCTTACCGGGAAGGGTGGTGTGTTATGTGCTGGGCTCCAGCTGGCCTTTCGGCAAGGGGCTCTGCAGGCTGACGGCGTTTGTGCTCTACACCGACACCTACCGGGGGTCTACCTCATGGCCTGCGTGAGCGTGGACCATTACCCAGCTGTGGTCTGTGCCCACTGGGGCCCGCGGCTCCGCACGGCTGGCCGCGCCAGGCTGGTCTGCGTGGCCATCTGGACCTTGGTGCTGCTGCAGACAATGCCCTTGCTCTTGATGCCCATGACCAAGCCGCTGGTGGGCAAGCTGGCCTGCATGCAGTACAGCAGCATGGAGCCGGTCCTCGGGCTGCCCCTCATGGTCCTGGTGGCCTGTGCCATTGGCTTCTGTGGGCCAGTGGGGATCATCCTGTCCTGCTATATGAAGATCACCTGGAAGCTGTGCAGGACAGCTGGGAGAACCCAGTGACCAGCGGGAAAGGACACCACCGGCGGGGCAGCCCGGGAGGACCCAGTGACCAGCAGGAAAGGACGCCACCGGCGGGGCAGTCCAGGAGGACCCAGTGACCAGCGGGAAAGGACACCACCGGCGGGACAGCCCGGGAGGACCCAGTGACCAGTGGGAAAGGACGCCACCGGCGGGACAGCCCAGGAGGACCCAGTGACCAGCAGGAAAGGACGCCACTGGCGAGGCTGCCTGCTTACACTGCTGATGCTGGTGGCCGTGGTGGTCTGCTTCAGCCCCTACCACCTCAACATCAAGCAGTTCATGGCGAGAGGGATGCTCCACCTGCCATCCTGCGCCGAGTGGAGGGCTTTCTAACTGTCTCTTCAGGCCACCGTGGCCCTCATGAACATGAACTGTGGCATTACCCCATCATTTACTTCTTTGCATCCACCCATTACAGGAAATGGCTCCTGGGCATTTTAAAGCTCAAAGGGTCTTCCTCCTCCTCCTCCTCCGCCCCAGGAAAAGCTTCTTCAGAAACACCAAGTGTCACCCAGGCCAGAGGTTCTATGTCCTTAGCGGAGCACATGGTCTAACGTGTCATTTGCTTTATGACTGTATCTAGGGAGGGGTCCAGCGTTGGGGTATTGAAGTTGATACAATTTGGGCAAAAGGTTTTTTAAGGAAAAGAATACAGAATAAGAAATACAAAATTAGGCTGGGCCCGGTGGCTCACGCCTGTAATCCCAGCACTTTGGGAGGCCGAGGTGGGCGGATCACCTGAGGTCAGGAGTTCGAGAGCAGCCTGGCCAACATGGTGAAACCCCATCTCTACTAAAGTACAAAAATTAGCCAGGTGCGATGGTGGGCACCTGTAATCCCAGCTACTCAGGAGGCTGAGGCAGCAAAATCACTTGAACTCGGGAGGCAGAGGTTGCAGTGAGCCGAGATCGCACCACTGCACTCCAGCCTGGGCGACAAGAGCAAGACTCCATCTCAAAAAGAAAGAAAGAAAGAAAGAAATACAAAATTAGAGACAGGGTCTTTGAAGGGACAGTGTAAGGATGGAGCCCTGAAGTTTGGACTTCAGTATCCTGACAAACACAGCTCTAATATCTCTTAGTAAATGGTAGTGGAGTTCCTTCGCCCCTAAAGGGGTGTGCAGTGTTTTTTTCCAGGAAAAGTCTATTTTCATGGTAAATGCAGAAGAGCCTGAAAGAAGTGGCTGAGCACTAGATCAGCAATTTAGAAGATGCTTCCCGTTTGGGGGATGAAATGCTTTAAAGAGCAAGAACACTTACTTCCCTTTCTCTTCCAAAGAAACTTCCCAATTCTTAGCGTTAACATTTACTAAAATGTCAAGGTTTTTCTGAAAAACTTGGAAAACACAGGGAGGATGCACAGCCAGGCGCTGAGCTGATGCCTCTGCAGAGGGTCGGGAGGGGCTGTGCCAAGTGGGGAAGGGACTTCGTGTGCTTTTGTGTGGTGGTTTGGATCTTGTGCAATGTGAAAGCATTCATGGATGCACGTGTCATTGGGAAGAACAGGGGAAAGGAAACAGTCAGAAAAGCAGGCACTTTTTTTTTTCATTTGTTTAGTGTCAGAAAGGCTGTATCCATTTAAATGCTGCTTACATTAGATCGAAACAAACCTTTGCAAGACCGAACTTTGAAAGAAGTTTCATTGCAAGTTCTTCAGACTTACTGAGGCAGTTTTTTTTCTTTTTTTTCTTTCTCTTTTTTTTTTAGATAGAGTCTCGCCCTGTCACCCAGGCTGGAGTGCAATGGCACAATCTCGCCTCACTGCAACCTCCACCTCCCCGGTTCAAGCGATTCTCCTGCCTCAGCCTCCAGAGTAGCTGGGATTACAGGCACATGCCACCATGCCCAGTTAATTTTTTGTATTTTTAGTAGAGATGGGGTTTCACCTTGTTGGCCAAGCTTGTCTCGAACTCCTGACCTCCTGATATACCCGCCTCGGCCTCCCAAAGTGCTGGGATTACAGGCGTGAGCCACCGCGCCCGGCCAAGTCTGATGCCATTTATGGAGCATTTTGACGTGGGTGATTTTGTGTTTTGTGAAGCATTAGGTTGGTGCAAAACTGCTGTTCTGCCGTGACTTGTGCACCAACCTAATAGAATGTGTGCTTTCCTGCCAAGTGCATGTTCCTGATGACAGTCCCTGGCCTTTCCCTCTGCCCCCACCGTCCCCCCCCACTCCGGCGGTTCAGACAGGAATAAGTGTGGAGTCCTGCCTCAAGCCCTCCCCAGTCGCTGTCCCCCAGAGACCCTCTTCTCTCCTGATGCTTCTTGCATCTTCCAATTTCCGGCTACGTTTTGGACATTTGACTCTCTTCAAGGCAGAACTTCACATACACTTTCTTGAGTGGGGAATGTCTCATCCTGTGTTATTGTGATACAATAAGAAATACGTATTTGGTCTTTCCCCTAGTTCCTGGCATAGAGCTCCTAAAACCTTGGAATTTTCCAAGAGACAGGGGTGAGAGGGCATCTTTCGTTCTTCATCATGAGCCCTTTTCCATCACACTTGAGTTTATGCCAATGAGGCGACTCTTGCCTGGACCCAGAAGATAAGGTTGGTTGCTGAAGGAACCACCATATGGTTAGAGGGTTGGAACTTTCAGCCCCATCCCCTAGCTCCTGGGGAAAGGAGACAGGCTGAAGATTGAGTCCAATCACCAATGATTTAATCAATCACGTCTCTGTAATGGACCCTCCATAAAACCCCGAAGTGATGGAGTTCTAGAAGCTTCTGGTGGTGAACTCCACATGCCTGGAGGATGGTACATGTCAAACTCCGTGGGAACAGAAGCGCCTGAAATCAGGCCCTTTCCCAACCTAGGCACCTCTTCATCGGGATGCTTGTCTATATCCTTTATGTATTATATCCTTTCGAATAAGCTGGCAATTAATAGTAAGTAAAGTGTCCCTTGAGTGCTGTGAGCTGTCATAGCAAATTATCCAACCTGAGGAGGGGACCCTCAATTTGTAGCCAAGTTGGACAGAAGCGTGGCAACCTGAGGGCCCACTACTTGAGACTGGCATCTGAAGTGGGGGGCAGTCTTGTGGGATGGGGCCCTAACCCTGGGGGGGCCTGCACTAACTCTGGGTAGCTAGTGTCAGGATCGAATTAAATTGTGGGACATCTAGTTGGTGTCCACAGAGAACTGGTTGTTGGTGTATAAAAAAGCACTTTTTTTCCACTTACATCCTGGCAACTGGACTGCAAGGTCCTGAAGGAAATGTCTGCTCTGGCACCCTTGCTTGATGCCCCGGACAGCTGGCACTACCCCAGGCAGGGAGCTAGCGCTCCAGATGCCCCCAGTAGTTTGAATGGATGAGGATCATTTCTCTTATGAAGTCTGATTTGTCAAATCCTACGAAAAACCCTCAGGAGCTCATGTTGAGGTCCTGGGCACACTTCTTCTCCATGTCTGCTTCCAGCTTGGAGGCAGAGAGGCTCAAAGTCTCAAAGAACTTGGAACTCTGCTCTTGGGGCCCTGTGAATTCAGGAGTGAAGAACCTCAGCTGAAAGGTCCCCTCTGCATCCGCTGGTGGCTGCTCTGAGCAAATCCTGTAGGTGCCCGGTAGTTTGCTTCCACACCTGGCCGAGATTAAAAGCAAAGCTCACACCCCTGATGCATTTGCACTAACCGAGCACTTCTCACAGGGCATGAAGGTACGAGAGGGGCTGGCCAGCCAGTGGTGTGATGAGCAGGGGGGCCCAGGGGCTGCAGAGGGGCCTCCAGCAGGGACACCGAGGTCTGGCTGCCTCCAGACATTACAGATCCTCCTGGGCCACCTCTCAAGCGTTTCTCACACCTGACCCGGCCTGCACGCTGGGCTGCTCAGCTCCAAAGCTGCGTGGGGCCCGGCAGTTATGAGCATGAGGAAGCCGGAAGGAGACAGTCATACCAGAGGGCATTTGAGAACGAAACAGGAGCAGGAAAGAGGCCCGAGATCGCGAAGTCTGGCAAGAAGAGGTAGAACTGGGTGGGAAGAGAAAGCACAGCCGAGATGCCCGTCTGCTTGCCGTACTGGCCATGGATGGAGGCGGGTGTTCTTTTTAGGAATGGCCACGATGGGTTGGATTTACAGAGAGAGAGGTCTCAGTTCTGAAGGCTGAGTTCTGAATATGGTTTGGCTATTTGCATTGAAATGTGATCCCCAAGGTTGGGTCACGGGGCAGATCTCTCATCAACGGTTTGGTGCCCTGTCCATGGTGATGAGTGACTTCTTACTCAGATAGGTGAGATCGGGTTGTTTAAAGAGCCTGGCACCTCCTTCCTCTCTCTCTTGTTCCCACTCTCGCCGTGTGACCACCTGCTCCTGCTTCACCTTCCACCAGGAGTCAAAGTTCCCTGAGACCTCCCTGGAAGCCGAGCAGATGCAGGTGCCGTGCTTGTACAGCCTGCAGAACCCGAGCCAGTTAAACTCTTCCTTATAAATTACCCAGCCTCAGACATTTCTTTATATCAAGGAAAACAGACTAACCCAGGGCGATGGGAGGAGGCACCTTGCCAAGGATCCGCACCCACACACACCCACACCTCACTTTCCTCATCTGTAAAAGGAAACTATAATATCTGCACAAGGGACTATTGTATTTGCCACGTGGAATATTTGTGGGGATTCCATGGAGCAACATGTGTGTCAATTACTTAACACTAAAGAACTCATTTAAAATGGAAACAGATTGTGGCCACTGATATTTGTAAGGGGTGCTAGACCAACTCACGTCACTGGGGATATCAGTGCATCTTTTCTTGTTACTGGGGTTAGGTGTGAACACCCAGGCCACTCCCTCAACCCAGGAGCCACGGTTCTCAGACTGTGGTCTGGGGACCAGCAGCAGCAGCGACTCCGGACCCTGCCCAGACCTGCTGAGTCTGTCCCACTAGGGTGGGGCCTGCACTGTTTTACCAGCCTTGCGAGGGACCTTTGGAAAAGCCTAGTGCCCAAGTCTGAGAACCACTGGCCAAGATGCGTTCAGTCAGCATCTCTAGGAGAGGGACTCAGGCACAGGTTATTTATTTATGTTTTTTTCATTTAATTCATTTTTTAAATTATACTTTAAGTTCTAGGGTACATGTGCACAACGTGCAGTTTTGTTACATATGTATACATGTGCCATGTTGGTGTGCTGCACCCATTAACTCATAATTGACATTAGATATTTCTCCTAATGCTATCCCCAGCCCTCCACCCCTTGACAGGCCCCATGGTGTGATGTTCCCCACCCTGTGTCCAAGTGTTCTATTGTTCAATTCCCACCTGTGAGTGAGAACATGCAGTGTTTGGTTTTCTGTCCTTGCGATAGTTTGCTCAGATTGATGGTTTCCAGTTTCATCCATGTCCCTACAAAGGACATGAACTCATCCTTTTTTATGGCTGCATAGTATTCCATGGTGTATATGTGCCACATTTTCTTAATCCAGTCTATCATTGATGGACATTTGGGTTGGTTCCAAGTCTTTGCTATTGTGAATAGTGCCGCAATAAACATACATGTGCATGTGTCTTTATAGTGGCATGATTTATACTCTTTTGGGTATATACCCAGTAATGGGATGGCTGAGTCAAATGGTATTTCTAGTTCTAGATGCTTGAGGAATCACCACACTGTCTTCCACAATGGTTGAACTAGATTACACTCCCACCAACAGTGTAAAAGTGTTCCTATTTCTCCACATCCTCTCCAGCACCTGTTGTTTCTGACTTTTTAAAGATCGCCATTCTAACTGGTGTGAGATAGTATCTCATTGTGATTTTGATTTGCATTTCTCTGATAGCCAGTGATGATGAGCATTTTTTCATGCATCTGTTGCCTGCATGAATGTCTTCTTTTGAGAAGTATCTGTTCATATCTTTTGCCCACTTTTTGATGGGGTTGTATGATTTTTTTCTTGTACATTTGTTTAAGCTCTTTGTAGATTCTGGATATTAGCCCTTTGTCAAATGGGTAGATCGTAAAAATTTTCTCCCATTCTGTAGGTTGCCTGTTCACTCTGATGGTAGTTTCTTTTGCTGTGCAGAAGCTCTTTAGTTTAATTAGATCCCTTTTGTCAATTTTGGCTTTTTTTTGCCATTGCTTTTGTGTTTTAGTCATGAAGTCCTTGCCCATGCCTATGTCCTGAATGGTATTGCCTAGGTTTTCTTCTAGGGTTTTTATGGTTTTAGGTCTAACATTTAAGTCTTTAATCAATCTTGAATTAATTTTTGTATAAGGTGTAAGGAAGGGATCCAGTTTCAGCTTTCTACGTATGGCTAGCCAGTTTTCCCAGCACCATTTATTAAATAGGGAATCCTTTCCCCATTTCTTATTTTTGTCAGGTTTGTCAAAGATCAGATGGTTGTAGATGTGTGGTATTATTTCTGAGGCCTCTGTTCTGTTCCATTGGTCTATATCTCTGTTTTGGTACCAGTTACCATGCTGTTTTGGTTACTATAGCCTTGTAGTATAGTCTGAAGTCAGGTAGCATGATGCCTCCAGCTTTGTTCTTTTGGCTTAGGATTGTCTTGGCAATGCAGGCTCTTTTTTGGTTCCATATGAACTTTAAAGTAGTTTTTTCCAATTCTGTGATGAACGTCATTGGTAGCTTGATGGGGACGGCATTGAATCTACAAAGTACCTTGGGCAGTATGGCCATTTTCACGATATTGATTCTTCCTATCCATGAGCATGGAATGTTCTTCCATTTGTTTGTGTCCTCTTTTATTTCATTGAGCAGTGGTTTGTAGTTCTCCTTGAAGAGGTCCTTCACATCCCTTGTAAGTTGGATTCCTAGGTATTTTATTCTCTTTGAAGCAATTGTGAATGGGAGTTCACTCATGATTTGGCTCTCTGTTTGTCTGTTATTGGTGTATAGGAATGCTTGTGATTTTTGCACATTGATTTTGTATCCTGAGACTTTGCTGAAGTTGTTAATCAGCTTAAGGAGATTTTGGGCTGAGACTATGGGGTTTTCTAAATATACAATCATGTCATCTGCAAACAGGGACAATTTGACTTCCTCTTTTCCTAATTGAACACCCTTATTTCTTTCTCCTGCCTGATTGCCCTGGCCAGAACTTCCAACACTATGTTGAATAGGAGTGGTGAGAGAGGGCATCCCTGTCTTGTGCCAGTTTTCAAAGGGAATGCTTCCAGTTTTTGCCCATTCAGTATAATATAATATTGGCTGTGGGTTTGTCATAAATAGCTCTTATTATTTTGAGATACATCCCATCAATACCTAGTTTATTGAGAGTTTTTAGCATGAAGGGCTGTTGAATTTTGTCGAAGGCCTTTTCTGCATCTATTGAGATAATCATGTGGTTTTTGTCATTGGTTCTGTTTATATGAAGGATTACGTTTATTGATTTGCGTATGTTGAACCAGCCTTGCATCCCAGGGATGAAGCCAAGTTGATCGTGGTGGATAAGCTTTTTGATGTGCTGCTGGATTCGGTTTGCCAGTATTTTATTGAGGATTGTAGCATCAATGTTCATCAGGGATATTGGTCTAAAATTCTCTTTTTTTGTTGTGTCTCTGCCAGGCTTTGGTGTCAGGATGATGCTGGCCTCATAAAATGAGTTGGGGAGGATTCTCTCTTTTTCTGTTGATTGGAATAGTTTCAGAGGGAATGGTACCAGCTCCTCTTTGTACCTCTGGTAGAATTCAGCTGTGAATCCGTCTGGTCCTGGACTTTTATTGATTGGTAGGCTATTAATTATTGCCTCAATTTCAGAGCCTGTTATTGGTCTATTCAGGGATTCAACTTCTTCCTGGTTTAATCTTGGGAGGGTGTATGTGTCCAGAAATTTATCCATTTCTTCTAGATTTTCTAGTTTATTTGCATAGAGGTGTTTATAGTATTCTCTGATGGTAGTTTGTATTTCTGTGGGATCGGTGGTGACATTCCCTTTGTCATTTTTTATTGCGTCTATTTGATTCTTCTCTCTTTTCTTCTTTATTAGTCTTGCTAGTGATCTATCAATTTTGTTGATCTTTTCAAAAAACCAGCTCCTGGATTCATTGATTTTTTTGAAGGGTTTTTTCTGTCTCTATCTCCTTCAGTTCTGCTCTGATCTTAGTTATTTCTTGCCTTCTGCTAGCTTTTGATGTGTTTGCTCTTGCTTCTCTAGTTCTTTTAATTGTGATGTTAGGGTGTCAATTTTAGATCTTTCCTGCTTTCTCTTGTGGGCATTTAGTGCTATAAATTTCCCTCTACACACTGCTTTAAATGTGTCCCAGAGGTTCTGGTATGTTGTGTCTTTGTTCTCATTGGTTTCAAAGAACATCTTTATTTCTGCCTTCATTTCGTTATGTACCCAGTAGTCATTCAGGAGCAGGTTGTTCAGTTTCCATGTAGTTGAGTGGTTTTGAGTGAGTTTCTTAATCCTGAGTTCTAGTTTGATTGTACTGTGGTGTGAGAGACAGTTTGTTTTAATTTCTGTTCTTTTACATTTGCTGAGGAGAGGCACAGGTTATTTCAAAATCTTCTCGCAGGTTCCCAAGAGCAATGGAGGCTGAGAGCCAGTGCCTTGCAGACAAACAGTGAGGCGGGGGGAGGTAGTCCCAGATCAGTTCGGTAGGTCTTGAGATGTGCGGAGGCTGGGGCTGAGCTGAGCTTGGGGAGCTTGGGGCCTGGGCTGGAGCGCTGCTCTCTCTGCAGGCAGTGGGAGCAAGGCAGAGTTCCCAGGGGGCAGTAGGAGAGGGGAGGCAGCACCTTGGTGGGAGGCTGGAATCCAGGTGCTAGAAACGGTGAAGAGGTTTGTCAAAGGCACACTTTAGTTCACTCCTGAAGGAGGCGGCTGTGCCCCTTCCACTGTCACTCCTAAATCTTCCACTTAAGTCCACAGCCCTGGGGATGGACTCAGTGCCTGGCCTCATCAAAGAAGAGGGGCTGAGGCGGGTGCCTGGTGGGCATGGGTGGGGGACGGGATGGCCGCGAGCAGGGTGCCAGGCCTGTGCTGCGCTTGCTAATGGGGGCTGCCACTGTCGCTGAGGGGCTGGTGACAGCAGGAGAGTCTCCCAGTCACTTCGGGTGGATTTCAAGGATTATCTGAATAGATGGGGAAGGAAGGAAGAGCGGGACCGTAGTGAGGGTTTGTGTTTTCTGGACTTTGGACAGATCAGAGGGTGGGGTCAGGGGGTTTCTGCTTCAACTGTGGGAAGGAGAGGGGTTGAGACAGGAGAGAAGGTGAAGGCAGGTGGGAGGAGCAAGAAGTTGCAGAGAGGAGGCGGTCACGGACTCAGACCCAGACTCACCCCCAAATCCCACCAGGGCTCTGCTAGGCCAGCTGACAGTGGCTGGGAACGCTCAGCACCCCAACCCTAACCGTCTGGCTGGTAAGGCAGGTACAGACCCTCCCACCTGAGTTCCCATCAGTTCTTCCAGCACAGATGTGGCTTCTGATCTTGATATCCTGCTGAGATTAGGAGATGAGATCAACTGTCCCTGTTCTAATGACCATCTTCTGCAGCCGCAGAAGATCTGAGTAGAAGATCTGAGGCTGGAACTCACCAAAGTAAAGCTGCAGCAGGCAATATTAAACAGGCAGGGAAGACTTCACTCAAGGCTGCTGCAAGAGCAAAGAGGCCAAAGCTCAATCAGAACTCAATTCTGTGGAAATAAAGGGTGGAGGGTTTTTAAACGCTGTAGTGAGCCAGAAAAGTCCTGGGTATGTTAGGAGAGGTCCAAGGCCATCTGCGTTTGCTAAGTGGCTTTCTCCAAAGGTGAAATAAACTTCTCATAGCTTTTGATGGCGGACAGTTTTGCAGGGAGCAAGGGGCCCACCCTGCCAAAGGGAACAGGAGGCAGAGGCACTGTCTTCCTTGATGATGACATTTCAAAGAGATGGTTCCTGGGTCCTTGAGGAGGACAGTCCTGTTTCATACAACTGGTAAGAGGCTGGGAGAAGATTTCTGTCTCATAGAGGCAGAGAAAGAATTGACAATTGCAAGTTTTCTAAAGTAAATGCATCAGGGGCCTATAAAAGGGAGGTCAAAGGCCTAGAATGAGGAAAGAGCCTGCTGACAGCCGAGTCAAGGCGAGGAGAACCTTAGGGCCGTCTTGGTCACACCAAGCCCATCAGGCCCTCCTGGTGCAGCCAGTGTCTGCTGAGAACCTGCAGTGGGCTGGGGGGCTCGCGGTGGTTCTGACAGTGCTGCTGGGCCCGCTGTTGACAGCAGCTCTCCCATTTACTAAGGCTTTGATTTTTGCAGGCCCTGTGCTAAGCCATTCACAGAGACTATCTTGTTTTGCATTTCTCGTGATTATTTCATTTAGGCATCACTATTATTGGCACACAACAGATGAGGAAACGGGGCCATCAAAGTCACACGGGGGTGGACAGCAGAGCTGAGATTCAAAGCCACGCCTGATGGCAAAGCCCATGTACAAATTCACGCTGGTCACAAAAGGGCTGTGAGAGCAGACCCCAAGCTCATGACAAGATCAGCGTGACCCATTGTCAGCCCCCCTGCACCCCTGGGTTTCCACAGAACTCATCTATGGCAGCCTGCCCTGGGACACTGATTGCTTTAGGTTCGTCCTAGACAAAGCTCTTCAAGCTTTCATGCTTTAATGTGGACACAGGCATCACCTGGGGTCTTGTTAAGATGCAGCTTCTTCTCCAGTCAGTCTGGGCTGGGGCCTGAGAGTCTGCATGTCTAAGCTCTCAGGGGACACTGATGCTGCTGGTCCAGGGGTTGTGTTTGAGCAGTGACGGCTCAGAAGACGCCACATTCAGAGGTGGCGGGACCTGTTTCCCTCCTGGCTTTCTTTCCTTATCAAACCGTTGGTCCTCAACTTTGGCTGCACATGAGAATTGTCGGGGGACATTTAAAAAATCCTGATGCCCACTTGGGTCCCATCCCCAGAGATGTGATGTAATTGCTGTGGGTGTGGCTGGTGTTAGGATTTTCCAAAGGTCTCCAGTGATTCTGATGTGTGGCCTATTCTGAGAACCAGAGCACTAAAGAAAAGAAGAGATTTAAGAGACATTTCAAAGGCGAAATCAAGAGAGGAGGCCCGCCTGTGGTTTTTTTTTTTTTGGAAAAATAAAGTGAGTGATTATATATGAGAGGTCTCCAGAGAAACAGAAGCAATGTGACACACACACAACGCACACACAGACACACACAGACACACGCACACACATATGTGTGTGTGTGTTTGCACCATAGGAGTAGTGGGATCTGGCAAATCTGAAATCCACAAGGGAGGCCAGGCAAGCCGGAGACTCGAGCACGACTTCTATATTGTGGGATTGAGGTAGAATTGCTTCTTCTCCAGAAAACTCAGTCTTTGCTCGTAATGCCTTCAGCTGGTGGGGTGAGGCCCACCTTCCCCCTCTTATGGAGGGTAATCAGCTCTACCCAAAGTCTACTGATTTAAATGTTAACCTCATCTAAAGAATACCTTCCCCACGACATTTACAGCAGTGTTTGACCAAACAGCTGGGCACCATAGCCTAGCCAAGGTGACACACAAAATGAACCATCACAGGTGACTTCAAGGTCAAATGTCTATGGGAATGTGAATAAAAATAGGAATGATTGGTGGGGAAGTGGGTTTGGGGACAATGTGAGTGAGTCTGATAGGCCAGGTCCAGGGCCCCTTTTTGGAGACCTTTGCCAATACCTGACTCCGGCCCACTGTGGTAGTTGGTTCGAGCTGCTGTAACAAAGTGCTGTGAACCGTGAGGCTGAAACACAATGGAAACTTCTTGTCCCACAGTTCTGGAGGCTGGAAGTCTGAGATAAGGCCCTGGTGGGGCTGGTTCCTTCTGGGGGCTGTTAGGGAGAACTTACCATTCCTCCCCAGGCTGCTGGTTCTTGCTGGAGCTCTTTGACGTTTCCAACCTGGCAGATCCATCGCTCCAGCCTCTGCCGTCATCTTCCTGTGGCCTTCTCCCCCTCTGTCTCTGCCTTCACCTGGTGTTTCTCTCCTCGTATAAGGACACCAGTCACGTTGGGTTAGGCCCACGCTAATGACCTCATCTTGGCTTGATTACATCTACAAAGACCCTATTTAAGAACATACAGACGCCAGGGGTTAGGACTTCATCATATCTTTTGGGGGGACTCGATTCAGCCCACAACACCCACCCATTTCTGAACACCCCTCTTTCCAGACACTCTCCCTTTCTCTGAGTCCCATCTAATCTCCCACTTCAAGCCCCCACACACTGCCTCAGAGCCCGACTGCAAAGGTGAGGCTTGGAGAAGGAATGAGAGGGGTCTCTTTTAAACATTAGTTGCTTAAAAAAAAAAAGTTTAACTTGTATGCTTTGTTTTTCAGACCCTATCAAAATAATCTCGTGTCAAAATGGAAGCATGAGAGGGACCACTTCTAAGGGTTTCCTCATCCCACAGGATCAGGACAGAGGCAGGGCACAGGCCAGGAGAAGCCCTGTCAGCCAGGGCTCTACATTGCTCTACAGTAATGAGGCCTTGAACCCTGTTCCCTGGGGATGGACAGTGACCACCCAACCAGAATGTCCAAGGATTTCACCACTGGCTGGAGGATGGTGTAATGACACCTAAGAATTGTAATCACTTGACATTTTAAGGAGGAAGAACAGAAAGTTTCATATGTCATATTTGTAGATGCTCACATATTCCGATGGGCTTTTGGTTTTCTCCAAAAAGCACATTTCCACTGAGAGTCCCACTTCCTGGGCACTGCTGCACACCGCAGGTAACCACTGTCCAGCTTTCACTGCGGTTCTCACTTCGCCAAGTGACAGCATACGGGATGGCACAGAGACTAAGAAGTTCCCCTGGCCTGTGATGGTTGTGGGCAGCCAGGCTTGGGGCAGGCCGTACCATCTGAGGGCACAGCAACCCTATAGCACATGGGTCAGACCACACCTCAGGCAACGGGAGTGCCTCATGGTATGGGCGCCCTGTTCCGCTGTAATTGTAGAAATCTGGGAAGTTACATTTTCTAATGCCAAAGGCCAACTTCACCTTCTGAGGCTTGGATCTGTGGATCCTAAGGAGTCTTGACACATGGTCTGCTGAGCTCTGTGATTAGCAGGACAGGCAGCGGGGGAGCTGGTCTCAGGGGGTGAGGAGCCCGTGTGTGTGTGTGTGTGTGTGTGTGTGTGTGTGTGTGTGTGTGTGTGTATGCAGTAACACCTGATATAAGCCTCTTGGGTAGGTTGCAATAAGGTGTAAAATGCTATAAATTGACCAAGGTAGAACATTGCCAGAACTTCAGTCCCAGGCTGACTCAGCTCAATCCCCGCGTGTAAAGGACTGCTCTCTGAGACATGGGAGAGGATGCATGCACCAAGGGCAGGGAGGGGACCTTCTTCATCTCTAGTAATTTATGATTTTGTCTCTAGGCCAATACTCATCTTCCACATTCATTCCCACATTCACCACGTGTGGTCCTGGGTGTTGGGGACACAGTGGGTAGACGTGGTCTCCAGCCTCATGGCCCAGGTAGGCCAGCAGGGGACATACAGAATTGTAATCAGACAATTACAACGTAACATGCGAAGTGTGTTAGGTGCTGGGTGGAGACTGACGTCAGAGAAGGGGTTAGGGAAACTCTGGGAGAGCTCCCGAGTTTGGGGTTGGGGGACTGGATTGAGGCTGCTGTCACTTCCTGAGATAGGGAGTGTGGGGTCAGATGAAGTTTGAGGGTGGAAGACGTGGGCTTAGGAGCCCTAGGACAGGCACATGGAGGTGTCCAGTATAAAGTGGGACACATGAGGTGTGCAGTCTGGAAGAGCGATTTAGGGTGAGGGTACGGGTTTGGGAGGGGTGAGGTGGACGACAGTCCCAGGGAGAGTTGAGGGGCTTCTCTAAACTGTAGGCTTTATTGTTTCTCAGGTATGATGAGGCCAACAGATCAGCCGCCGAGCACCATTGAAAAGACAGTTCGTTACTCACAGCTCCCAAGGAGAGGGGCACACTCTGCCACCCAGGGCCAGCCAGGGGAGAACCAGGGCTGGTCAGCAGGCAGAGGGAGGGTCAGGAGAGCGTGGGCAAGGCCTTGAATGTGGTTTCCATAAGAAGCATCAACGGGAGGGGGGCATGCAGGCTCTGGGGCAGAGGGGCTGTCCTTAGGGGCCTGGTACCTGGTACTGCTTGATTGACAAGGGCAGGGGCATAGTGGCCTGGAGTGTGAGAGCCCCAGACAGGTGGTGGTGGTCGGGGGTGCAGGCATTGGGTTGGCTGCCTTGCCTCTGAACAGTGTGCTCCCTTCAGGCCTTTTCCTGTCTCTAGGGATTGGCTGGCCCCGGGGTACAGGGTTTGTCCCTCCAGGGTCAGCAAGGCCCCAAGATGTGAAAGCATTGGAATGCAGAGAGTAAAAAGCCCTGGCTAACACGGAGGGCTAGAAAGGACCCAGGAGCACCAACATTCATGGGAAGGGAAGAGGCTGAGGAAGCTGCGGGAGAGACAGAGAGGCGGTGGTGT
Source organism: Pan troglodytes (assembly GCF_028858775.2). Classification (NCBI taxonomy): domain Eukaryota; kingdom Metazoa; phylum Chordata; class Mammalia; order Primates; family Hominidae; genus Pan; species Pan troglodytes. The sequence continues at coordinate 105,003,791 of NC_072412.2, read as the reverse complement.
GGGAGCCAGGACAGGAGGCCGCTGCTCCAGCCATGGAGACGAGGGGGTTACCAGCAGCCCGAGAGCGGGCCATAGCATCCAGCCAAAAACTGGCCATTGAGGATGGAGGCCAGGTGTTAGGGAGCTGAGAGAATGGGGACAGTGCATGTCACAACTTGTTTCAAGGAATTTGTCATTAAAGAAATACCCGAGACTGGGTAATTTATAAAGGAAAGAGGTGTAATTGACTCACAGTTCTGCATGGCTGGGAGGCCTCAGGAAACTTACAATCGTGACAGAAAGTGAAGGGGAAGCAGGCACCTTCTTCACAAGGCAGCAGGAGAGAGGAGTGAGGAGCGAAGGGGGAAGAGCCCCTTATAAAACCATTAGCTCTTGTGAGAACTCACTATCATGAGAACAGCATGGGGGAACCACCCCCATGATCCAGTCACCTCCCACCAGGTCTCTCCCTAGACACATGGGGATTATGGGGATTACAATTTTCTTTTCTTTTTTTTTTTTTTTGAGATGGAGTTTTGCTCTTCTTGCCCAGGCTGGAGTGCAATGGCGTGATCTCGGCTCACCACAACCTCCGCCTCCCGGGTTCAAGTGATTCTCTTGCCTCAGCCTCCCAAGTAGCTGGGATTATAGGCATGCACCACCATGCCTGGCTAATTTTGTAGTTTTAGTAGAGATGGGGTTTCTCTATGTTGGTCAGGCTGGTCTCGAACTCCTGACCTCAGCTGATCTGCGCAGCTTGGCCTCCCAAAGTGCTGGGATTACAGGTGTGAGCCACCACACCCTGCCCGGGGATTATAATTTTCAAGATGAGATTTAGGTGGGGACAAAGCCAAAGCATATCATTGTCCTTTTTCTTTTCTTTTCTTTTTGTAACCAGAGAAATTGTTAGGGAAGTGTCAGTAATAAGGGCAAAGGGGGAGATTCAGAGGAGGAAGGAGGAGATGATGGACAGAGGGCTCCTGAAGCACCCCTTTTAAACACAAGCCTTTTTTCAGGGGAGAGGAGGTGGTGGGCGCAGAGACAATTGCACCGCTGGCAAGTGCCTGGGGAGGGTGCCTCTGTCCTCCTGAATCTTTTCCTGCTTGGCAGGAACATTTCCCAAGGCCAGCCAATTAAAGGTATTTCAAAATCTCTATTATTCACTTTCAAAATCAGACCCTAGCTTATTATTTGTTGGTATTTCCAGTGGTACTAAGAATATGCCACGAACTCAGCATTCAACAGTTTAGGAAACAGAGCCGCACTCCCCATCTCCCTCGCACCCATGGGAGCTCTCCAGGCGGGTGGAGCTGAGCAGGGCGTCTTCCCATCTTACAGGAAGGCCCTGACATCCAAACCACACAGCCTCGGGGGACAGGAGGGGCTCTGCCTAGAGTCCCAGTGCATTAGATGGCTGGGTTATAAGAGGTCTGGAAAGTGAAGGCCGCCCCTTTCTCTTCATTCATCTCTGTGGCCTATTGGGTGACGGTCAGCCGCAGTGTCCTTACTTCTCCCCTCGCGGTAGAAACCTTGAACAGGAGGGATAAGGTTTGGGAGCAAACAGGAATCATCTGGAAAGTGTGAGAATCCGTGGGTAAACACCGAGGAAAAGCTGTGCCCTCTCCCAGGCCGCAGCAGGGGCTGGAAACAGAGCCTTCACATGAAAAGAGAGGAGTGGTGTCAGAGGCTCCCCCAGACGGGAGTCTCCCCGACTCTCGGTGCTCAAGCTCCAGGCTGGAATCCCTTGCACCACGCTGCCTGGTCTACACCCCGTCCCCCCAGCTCCAGGGTTCTGGAGCTCTCCCAGGGAGAAGGGGTGCACAAGTGTATAGGAATCTCTGGAAGAAGTTGGCAAATAATCAAAAGAGGGGAGGGAATATATCTTTGGAGAATTTCAACTTTTGATTGAATACGTCATAATACAGAAGAGTACATACAGGAGATATGTAGGACATTTAAAAACCAGTAAAACAGACACCCTGTACCTCCACCCAGTTTCAGAAATTCAAACTACTGGAGCTTCTGAAGCCCTGGGGTGCCCTGCCCCAGCCCTACCCACTGTCTTCCCCTGCCCCCAAGGCAACTGTATGCTGATTTGCTTTTATCATTTTGAAGTAGTTCTGAGCTCTGAATTTAGAAATTTCATAATTTGAAATGGCCATTCACATAATCAGGAATAAGACAGGCTAGGAGTGAGTACTTGGCTTTATTCTTTTTTTTGAGACAGAGTCTCGCTCTGTCGCCCAGGCTGGAGTGCAGTGGCGCTATCTGCAACATCTGCCTCCTGGGTTCAAGCAATTCTCCTGCCTCAGCCTCTCAAGTAGTTGGGATTACAGGTGCCACAACCACACCTGGCTAATTTTTGTATTTTTAGTAGAGATGCAGTTAGTCAGGCTGGTCTCGAACTTCTGACCTCCAGTGATCTACCCACCTCGGCCTCCCAAAGTGCTGGGATTACAGGCGTGAGCCACCACACTTGGCCGCTTTATTCTTTTTTAATTAAAAAAAAATGAAATAACCAGCCACGGTTGGGTTTGCATTTGGGTGATCTCCAAGTAGGAGCCTCATCACGTCTCCCCAGGGCTGGAGAAGGGTTCGCCTTGGCTGCTCTCACTCTGTTAAGAGGGTTGGTTTTTTTGAAGTATTTGCTAGACTTTTTATGTTTAAGTAAAATAAATGCACCCCTCCTTTAAACAGGCCTTAAGTGTTAATATCACATTCATCTTTGTGCACATTTAAGTACAGTAGGGCCTGCCTGCTGAGAGGAGGCAACCTGCCCTCCAAAGAGTGCCTATTTTGCCAAAGATCTCTGTGGTCCCGACAGCTTTGTTCATATGAAAAACTGGGGTCAGCCATACGTTACATGAATGTGGGTTTTACAAAATCTGCATCGATAGTTCTAGGCTGATCAGCTTCCGGATATAATATGGTGCTTCTGTTTAACCTCATATTAGCATTGTATGATAGGCACCCCGTACACAGAACTGCCAAGATAGCAAAAGAGCAACACTGGCTATGGCCCCGTGAAGCACTGAAAGCCTTGTTAAACAGAAAAGTCCATCATGTGGGCTCCTATATGATTGTCTAGGGGCAGGGGAAGGCAGAGGATGGCGGGAGCTTCTCCCACTGGGGAGCAGAGCCGTCTCTGATGTGGCAGGGCTGATTCGAAGGGGAAGAAGTGGCTTCCCTGGGCCCCCAAGGAGCAAGAAGCCAGTCCCCGGGGCCCGTTGCCACCACCTCCCAGGGCCCTCGCCTTTGGTGTTCCCAGAGCCTCTGGCAACTCCTCCCTTTACAGCGGGCCGGTGAACACACTGGACGGAAGCGAGGGAAGCTCTCCCAGGCCTTCCCTGACATCCGCAGTCTCCATGCTTCACTGAGCCTGGGTCTGTCTTTGGTGGAGGCAAAGTGGTGTGCAGAGGCTCCGTGGCTGTACATCATCTGGGGAGAGAACCCAGCAGCAAACCCAGAGGCTCCGTGGCTGTACATCATCCGGGGAGAGAACCCAACAGCAAACCCAGCTTTCTGCTGAGGCTCCACCTGGCCACATTTGCAAAGGCAAATTGTCTTCAAGGTGAGTTGAATCTCAGGAGACACTGTGTCACCACCAGCCCACTTTAGCATGTCACGGGGCCACCATCCTTCCTCAGTGGCAGGAGAGCACCTTTGATTACAAGGCCCGAGTCTCCCATTCTGTCTGTGGAGACAGCCAGGTGGACATGGCTTCAGGCAGATGCAGTGGGTTTGGAAGAAAACTCTGGCCCCAGGGGAGAATTGGGCCTGAGTTTCGCTGCCACATCCCTCTGGGTTCCCCTCTTGCGCTGACAGCAAGGAGGGCTGGCCTGAGAGGAGCTGTGGGTGCTGCTGGGCGTGGCGTGGGTGGGATGAGGGAGCAGGACAGTCCCAAGAGGAATTTGAGGGCCAACCCTGGGGACCTTCTTGCTCTCCTCCCACTGCCCAGGTTGAGGGGAGGCCCGAAGCAGCCAGGGGAGGGCCGAGGACAGGCCTGGCCCAGGGAGCTGACTTTGGCCTCAAGTCCATCATGGCCCTCGGGATTCCGGCCAAGTTATCCTGGCACCTTCTCTGATCTGTCTCCTCACCTGAAGAGGTGGGCTACACCAGATAAACACTCTCTAGTTCCAACATTCTACAAACCTGCGAGCCCCCTATGTTTCAGAACAGACGGCCCCTTGGGGAGAAGGGGCTGCTGGGCAAGGGTGCCGTCAGATTGGGGAGAGCCACCCGTGCCTGGGCCAAGTGCGATTCTGGAGGGTTTCTCCAGTCCTTCTGCGTGGAGCTCACGCAGGACTGTTGCTGCTGCTTCTGTTTCGCTGTGGTGAAGTTGGAGGCCCCAGAATCTGGGGGTCTGGCCATTTGGGGACAGCCCCTGTCCCTAAACGACTTTTGTGTCCGGGTGAGGACCATGGTGGGTCGTAACTTGATTTGCTGGTGTTAGTCTGGGAAGATTCCTATTGCAGACCTCTCTCCCCTACTCCTCCACAGACCTGGGTTACTTTCTTCCCTCCCACTCCAAGTCTACTCAGACTCCCAGGGCAGCTCACACAGAACATTCCAGAAAGGTCACAGAACTGATCAACTTCCCTGAGAATTATGGACTGGCTATAAGGGGCCTACACACTCCAGCTAGTTTCTTGGCACTGTGTAAATTTCTAGGATATTTGAAATTCCCATTAGGCAGGGGGTTCAGCAGACCACAACACTGCAGTTAATGAACAAAAGAGGGCCGGGCACGGTGGCTCACACCTGTAACCCCAGCACTTTGGGAGGCCGAGGGGCGGGTCACCTGAGGTCAGGAGTTCAAGACCAGCCTGGCCAACATGGTGAAACCTCGTTTCTACTAAAAATACAAAAATTAGCTGGGTGTAGTGGTGTGCGCTTGTAATCCCAGCTACTTGGGAGGCTAAGGAAGGAGAATTGCTTGAACCTGGGAGGCAGAGGTTGTAGTGAGCCAAGATGGCACTACTGCACTCCAACCTGGGCAAGAGTGAAACCGTGTCTCAAAACAAAAATAAAATAAAGTAAAATAAAATAAAAAAGAGGCCAAAGCTATTGTTTCTAGCCAATGTAGATCCTTCGTGTTTCTCTCATTTGAAGACGTCCATCTGCTCTCTGTCAGCCCCCAGGCCCTCCTCTTAGGGAGCTAGAGACTCCAGGACAGGAGCTTCCTCGCCTTCGGTCCTCATTTCGACCTTCATCTTCTCCTTCCTCTAGTTCCAGGGGACTGAACGAAGGATGCTTCCGGTTTCTGCGGTGCCCCGCTTCGTGGCTCCTGAGTGCACCCCATTCTGGGCCTGGATCTCACGGTCTCTGTCCCTGGCTCTCCCCTTCCCCACTGCCAAGTGCCCTGGTTGAGCCTGTGCCCCACCTCCGCTCTCTCACTGGTCTTTACATTTCCTCTGGAAGCCGCCACCACTCTGCCCTCACCCAGGCCCTTCCCAGCAGTAGTGCCGCCCCCCAATCCTTGACACTCCCACATCCCAGCCTGGGCTGCCCTCTCCTGATCCTCCTGCCACCTCTTCCTCCACTCCAGATGCCGAGTTCCTCGGGGTTCCATCCCCAGCCCTCCTCTCTCCTAATTCCTGGTCATCAATTTACTCCATCATCCGAAGAGCAAGACATGATTTGACTCTCTAGTCCCCGCCTCTGTTCAGATTGATTTCCAACATCCAGTGATCACTTCCCCCAGCCCTTCTACCTGAACCCCAAGTCTATTCGTGGCATTGTCCAGCCCTTCTACCTGAACCCCAAGTCTATCCGTGGCATTGTTACAATGTAGCTAGTGGGGTTGTTTCTCCATCAGACAGGGCTGTATTGGCAGGTTATAAATTCACATGCTTCTGGCAATTTTTATCACGTGTAAGATTTCAGTCTCAGAGCTGGAATTTTAGTCTGAGCTGTAAAGCCCATTTTGGCGTTCTTGGTCCACCCCTTTACAAAAACACTACTGGTTAGGGGAACTTGGAAGCGACGAAAATACTCCTGATTCTCACAAATTAAGTATCAGGTAAGCTCTCAGGTTAAGATAAAATTCTTAAGTCTATGGTTTTAGACACTTCCATTTCAACTTAAGAACAATTGTAGGAACGTAAACTCAGGGACTCACAGAATATTCTAAATGACACTGGAATGTGTTCACAATTTTGTACTCAATTTCCCTAACATCTCCACCTTTCAAACCCAAACTCACCCTAGCTTTACAAATCAGAACTTCACAGGCAGGCTTTCCTTAATGTCAGGAGCAGGGGGTCACTATGGAAAATCTTACCTTCTCAATTCACAATCCAGAATCTGCTCACCCAAAAATTAAGCCCCATCTGTTACCACGTGCACAAAATCAAAAGGCTAAACCTTTTCTAGACCTCAGGAAGCCCAGTCAAGTGGCTCACTGGCGCCCTCCTCTGGCTGGGATGGCTCCGCAGGTCTTCCTTGGGGGTGCCATCGGCCTGAAAAAAGAGTCCCAGTGTCTTGACAAGAGGTGTGGAAGCTCTCAGGTATTCAAACTTCTGCGGGGAATGTCTGTGTAGATGTTTTTGTGTCAATATTTGCAGGAAGCAAGAGTGGGTGAGCAACGCGAACCCCAGTAAGACAGAAAACATGGTCAAGCGTGAAAAGGCAGGCGTGTGTGTGTGTGTGTGTGTGTGTCCAGAGGGTGGTGATGGAGGGAGAGTGGCCTGGTAGTTGCATGACAAGGATGGAGAACCACGGGCCACCACTGCAAAGGCGAGGACTTGGCAGCTGTAAGGAACTGGGAAAGAGGCTGAAAGAACTAAAGAGAACAAACCAAGCCTGTAGTTGTCTCCCAGCTCTGCCACTATTTAGGTCCTCAATCCTCTACTCTCTAAACAACCAACATAGAGGGTCACTGAGGTTCCTGTGGGCAGAACAAAGGTCTCCAAAATACAATCTCATTCCAAAGGGAATCCTGATTAGCAAACACTCAAGAACAGCTGGCAAGTGTGAATCAAGGCCTCTAATTAGCTACTTGCAAAGGGGCTATTTGCTGCCCCCGTCTCCAAGGGATACCTTTGCCTCTGGTTTGGTTTTACTTGGCTAGGTGCTGTTTAAAGGGGTAGCATGGAGGAGGGGGTGTATTTTTGGGTGTTCTCTGCCTGTGCTCCTTTGCACGGGGAACACAGAGAGTGGATTTTGGTTTGCCTCAGAGGTCAGACACACACGGCTTTGCTCAGCACTCAGGAGGTGTTGACTGTGGCCTAGTTAGGGAATGAAGTCAGGGACATCTCCACCACCATCAACTGTTCCTTGCAACCCGAGATGGTGCAATTCAGATTCAAAGAGGGGCTTGTGCGTGGGACCAGCTGGGCTCCAAGAAAGTCACCTCGACCCCCCTCTGAGCAGCTAGTGGCCCCAGGCAGCCTCAGTGAGGCCGAGCTTCCAGGTTTGCACAGGTAATGCCACTGTGGGCAGTGCTACTTATAGGAACAAAAGCACTTCACTCACTTCAAACGAGCACCCAGTCTTCTGAAGAAAGACGAGCAGTGCGGAGGATTTGGTTGACTGGTAAATATGTATAGCCTGGAACAAGGCTTTATTTGTACAAGTCTGATAGAAAAATACTGAAGAGTAAAACACATTAAAAACTTTATTGTAAGTATCAACATCTAAATTTGCATCAATTTGATACATCGTTGCTCATTTTGCAGAACGTAACAGTTGCACATTGCAAGAGTCAACTTGCTTCGGGTCTTTTCATGCTCATGGCGGTCCACCCCTGCCTTCCCTCTCCCTGACCTGCATCCTGACCTCCACAGTCTGCCCTGCCTCCTGTCGCCACAGGTTGAAGACCCAAGCCCTGAGGAGAACCTGCTGCCAGGGGGCTGGCTGGCTGCGAGCCAGGAGGGCCAGGCAGTTAGCCCTGCCACAGGGAGGGGCAGGCAAGGGATCGTTTCTCCTCTTCCTGGGCTGAGCCCATGCCAGGCCAGCCACAGAGTGCCCTAGTCAGCCCATGTGGCTCCAGAAAGCCTGCTGTTGTTCTTCTCCATCCCATTTCACCCGCAGCCTAGTGGCTAACTCTGGATACTCTGAGCAAAATTAACCCAAGTTTCATGGAGAACTCCAGAACCTTGAACCAGTGCATGGTTATCACCATTCTTTGTTACTAGATGTAGGAGAAGGTACTGCAGAGTCCTCTGGCCTGGAACAGCTTGGGGGAGGATTCAGCTCCCCGTTTCTCCCTCACTCCCAGGAGATTCGAAAACAAGTTTGAGAGAAAAAACAGTAACTAAAAAAGTCCATGAAGAAGGATCTGACATGTCCTTTGTGAAATAACATTACCCTCTCCCCATCACGACGCAGGAGATGACACGTTACAGTAAGAGGGTTACAGCAATTCCCCATCTGGAGTGCCATTCAACTGCCTGCAGAAATCTTCCATTTTAATGCATTTTAAACACATTCAAAACGAGTGCTGACTCTCCAACCTAGGGAAAATGCCCAATAAAAAATATAGATAGAAAATACATGCTAATGTAATGGCAAACTTATCTCCACACTAAAACGACAACAGTCTTGCGGTTGAGGGCAGGGGTGTGGTGGAACCTCCCTCTTCCCACAAGAACATCAGCACCAGAGATGCTCGGTCCCCGGGCTGATCTGATGGTGGGGACCACGCACTGTCACTCGGCTGCCGGTCCGGTCCCAGTGTTGGCCTGGGAATATCAGTGCTGCAGCAGGAAGTTGGTGGCGACATTGAGGTCATTGTTTGAAGCTCTCAGGGCTTCCAAAGCATCACCTCTGGAAAATCCCATCTCCATGAGCCGGGCGACCTGCAGGCAGAGAAAACGCAGAAACCTGAGGGCGCTGACATTGCCGCTTATCCCTGGGCCCCAAATGTTCTTCATGTGAGCCTTGTGGCAAAGGTCAAAACTGTTTACAAAAAAAGCAATTTTCATTTCAATATGGAATCTGATACTTAAAAGTTATACCAGGTACAAATTTTTCAATGTTCACTATGTGTAGCCAATATATATGCATGATCGCACATAACCCTCATTCTACAGACAAGGACATAGGGCTTCTGAGGGTAAAGTGGCCTGCTGGGACCAGGCCTTGGAAGCAGGTCGGCATGAGCTGCCCAGGCTCACTACCAGGACACACAACTCAGCGTCGTTTGATTCCCTATGGTGGTGACCCATGCTCAGCCCTGGCATCGCACTCCTGGCATCACTGCCATGCTCAGCCCTGGCATCACACTCCTGGCGTCACTGCCACGCTCAGCCCTGGCATCACACTCCTGGCGTCACTGCCACGCTCAGCCCTGGCATCACACTCCTGGCGTCACTGCCACACTCAGCCCTGGCATCACACTCCTGGCATCACTGCCATGCTCAGCCCTGGCATCACACTCCTAGTGTCACTGCCATGCTCGGCCCTGGCATCACACTCCTGGCGTCACTGCCATGCTCGGCCCTGGCATCACACTCCTGGCGTCACTGCCATGCTCGGCCCTGGCATCACACCCCTGGCGTCACTGCCACAGAACTGCCTGCCTTTGGGTGCTCAGACTACTTTGACAGCTGTGCCACTCGCAGCCTGGGGCTTACGCAGGCAGCAAAGTGGGGCTGAGCCTGGGGCAGCAACTGAGGAAGGAGGTAGTGAAAGCCACCAGAAGCAGGGAGGAACAGGCGTGCATTGTTTTTGACCACAAATCCTGATTCTGTGAATACGGAGATTTCCTGTACTTTTCTCTACAGGCAGTCTCCAGTATTGAAATTGGCAATGTTACTAAAGCTTATTTGCAACCTTTTTTCCCAATTAAGAATATATTACAAAAATATTCATGGCCCCAGATTGCCACAGGAATACATTTTTTTGTACTTACATTAAAATAAACTGCACTTGCAGTAACACCTCATCAAAGTCAACAGTCTTGTACATGTTGAGTTTTTTAGCCACTTGCGCATTAAAGAGGCTTTTGTGGGTTCACCTGAGGACTTAGTCAGAGTTTCCAATTTTTCTTTCCGAAAGAGAGAGAGCTACTTGGTGCTACATGGTGGAAAGAGAAGGGGCCCAGTATCACCACCCCTTCCTCTACTCAGGGGACTCAGTGGGTGTGAATGGGGACTATGGCATGGGGTGGCTGGAGGAGGGGCCGGGCATGGGCCTGGGCATGTGGCTCCAGAAAGCCTGCTGTTCTTCCTCTCTATCCCACTTCACCCGCAGCCTAGTGGCTAACTCTGGATATTCTGAGCAAAATTAACCTAAGGACTCAGCAAGGTGAGGAAGAAGGTGCAGAGAGTAGAGAGGCAGGTGGGGGAGGGAACCTCCCTGTGACCACCCAGGCCCAGACACCCAGACCCTCCTCCCCCAAAAGCCTTAGGGAAGAGTTGAGGGCCAACAGGGACACGCAGTGGACACTGCTCAGAAGCTGGAGTCCAGCCAGGGCTTTTCCAAACGGGGGGTGCCGCCCATGTCATGGGACCACTCAGTGGGTGAGGACTAGGCTTACAAATGCACGCAGTGAGCGTGCTCCTCCCCGGAACGTTGCTTTCAACCCTTAGCACAGGGACTGACGCACAGCCCTGGCTAGGAAGCCAAGAAGGGCTGCCAGGTGTCTTCTAAATGCCTTGCGGTGGGGAGGGCTGTCCTGGGGCAGCAAGATTCCCAGCACCTGGGACACTATGGCGCCCTCAGGTGATTCATGCTCAGCTGCCCAGGGCTGGTGGACAGCGTAGAACAAAGGCAGAAACCTTCTAGTTTGTTTTCCCACCAGAGGAGAGAGTGTCGTAGATTAAAAAAAAAAAAAAAAAAAAACAGTAAATAACAAAACTAGAATTGAAAAGAATTCATTTTGGTTGGCTGGAAAATGATCAGATGGAATTTAACAGAGATATGTACTGTCCTAGACTTAAAAGGTCAGGTAGGATTTGAGAGACTTGACTCGAGAGCATTTTATGTGAAAATTCCTGAGTGTTTTCAGCAGGCCCAGCTTAACTGGCCACACCAGTGATGCAGCTCCTTACACAAGAGCGTGCACAGGCACACACACACACATGCACACTACTAATGCATCATATGCACATCAGCTGTGGCTGAGTGCCCTGGCCTCACTGCCAGGTGGCTGAGAATGCTGCCACCCTGGTGTTCTGCCCCTCACAAGCTGCCATCCGCACAATGCCACAGCTCTTGATTTTGCCCTTTGAAGTAACCGAGAACAACCCTATTCTCTTTTCCTACATAAAGCACTTTGCGGGTGTGACAGCCCTCTCCTTCCTCCCTCAACCCACTGGCTTTTCTCGGCCCCCACCCAGGCCTGTGGGTACCGTGGCTTGTTCTGCTGTGTTGCTGTCTCTGCCCTCTGCCCTGAGCCTGCTGACTCCTCTTCCCCTGGTGGGTCTTGGGGCCCCTGCCTTTTTCCATGTCTCCCAGACTAGAAGGCCCCCAGAGCGAAGTCCTCATTGCCCCACTGCCTTCTGTCCTGGGCTCCCTGCAGCTGTGTCTGTGGGGTGATAGCTTCTCCCCACCACTGTGAACTCCCAGTATGAGGGCTGTGGCTGCCTTTGCTCATTCCTGTGTTTCAGGATCCAGTTCCTTTCAGCCCATCCCCTCCCATTTGTGCACACCGTCTCAGAACACCGCGCCCAGAACTGAGTGTGACACCACGGGTGTGGTCTCACCAGGGCAGTGAGGCCACTGCCCTCCAACAGTCTGGGCCCTTAGCTTCAATGAGAGCAGAGGAATGCATTAGTAGTGTGCATATGTGTGTGTGCGCCTGTGCATGCACTTGTGTAAGGAGCTGCATCACTGGTGTGGCCAGTTAAGCTGGGCCTGCTGAAAACACTCAGGAATTTTCACATAAAATGCTGTCAAGTCAGGTCTCTTAAATCCTACCTGACCTTTTAAGTCTAGGATTCTACATATCTCTGTTAAATTCCATCTGATCATTTTCCAGTCAACCAAAATGAATTATTTTCAATTCTCATTTTGTTATCTACTGTTAATCATCTCCCTCAAACTTGTATCATGCCTAAATTTGATTAGTAAACCTCTACAACTTTGTTCAAGTTATTATTGATGAAAATGTCAAACAAGTCAGGTCAAAGAGCCCAGAACTCTGTGTTCAAGGGGTTAATCAACATTTTTAATCAGTTTCAAACCCACTTCATTGCACTATCATTATCCATTCTGCATGTCACCAACATCTCTCATAAGCTGATGAGATGCTGTCAAAGGTCTTGGTGATATCTTGCCAACAGGATTGGTTTGGTGTCCTAGACCACAGCTGTCTTTTCAACGTTCACAAACCATCTATTTGATAATAATCTGTTGAGGCTTTTGCCAGACGTGAAACTTCAATTCTGCCACTTGGTTCTCAGAATTCACACTTTCCTTTTCCTTAGGAATATTTTCAAGCTAAGTGTTCCTCCCTGTGCTTTCTCAAGCCTCCATCAGGTTGTGCAGGGAGAGGGGCTGGAGGACTCAGGCTGGATATGTGTCATGTGGAAGGAAAACTCTCTCTGATCAAGGTGGTCTTTCCAATCTTGGGTGGAAATAACCTGTATGATGTTCCCTCCAGTTAAGGACCATTGTCATTGGTGGAGATAACTCAGGCCAAACGGGAGCTGGCCTGCCTTCCTTCCACCTACTATCCACCACCATGATGCCATGGCCCCCAAACAACTTGGCCACTCTTAATGACGTTTATTTAAACGGCTTGCAAAAGCTACCTTTACTACTACCTGTAGTACTTCAAGCGCAGCTGAGGACTGGCTGCTTCTTTGCACCCAGCCAGCACAAACGAATCCATTTGCTGTCCACACTCAGCAATTTGGAGATTTGGCAAATGACGATTCATAATCTGGAGTGATGAAGTGTGACTTTAGGCCACAGCTCCACCTGGCACTTGAGCTCTCCCTCCACTGATGATACATTTGGTTTGGAATCCACAGGATGCTGACAATGGGCTGGCTACACACAGGTCACCAACACAGGGCAGCAGCATGGACTGCATGCAGGCCCTGCCCTGGAGAGGGAAGAACCCCTTAGGTCTGGGATGGCTGGGCTGGGTTGTAAGTCATGTAGGTGACATCCTAGAGTAAGAACGAAAGCTTTCTATGTACACGAGACTTCCTTCTGAGTTCATTCTCTCAGACATGAACGACATGTGCCGCGGTGCTGGTTTTGACAACTAAGACTGGCTTTTCACAGGTCTTGGCAGAAGACAGCGTCTGCTGTCACAGCTTGCAGCGGGCTCGCTCTTCATCCTCTGCGGGGCAGATCATGCCCCTTTAGCCAAAGCTGGCTTCAGAGCTTTAAGTGATTTTTATGGGTGAGAAGACAAGTGTGATAGGAGAACTTTCACTGCCCACTGACCTGTTATTTTCACCAGATTAAAAACAATTGCTAAGTAGCAATAATGTTAGCACAGTTCTTTAAAAAGAATAAACAATTACACTAAGAAAGGGCACCTGAAGGTTTCCCATAGTGTCCAAAACTAAACATCCATGGCAAACTGAAACTGCATGCTTGGGCTTGGGTATGCGACGACAACCAGCCAGCAAGGACGAGAAGGGTCAGGGGATAGGTGTTCTGATGGGTGCTGACCCAATACTCCCCAGTGGAGGGGTGCGGTGCAGTGCTCACAGCCCTGCAAGTTAGCCAAGTGGCCCCTGCTGTCCTTTCTTTATGTAGTTTCAGTGGTTCACCATATAGACAGTAAGAACTGGAGCAAAAACTAGCAGCACAGAGAACAGTTGTCTGTGGGGCTCTTTGGTGGACACTAACAATTACTGCTGTGGCTCTCACTATTCCTCTGCTCAGAGAAGCCCAGCACGCCCAGTCCCCACACATCTCATTACGGTCTCTCCTGGGAAAGCTTATTCGGCATGTGAAGCATCAACTCCTGTGCTCAAATTACAGAAAGACGAAATTGAGGCCTGCGCAGACGTGCAGTCAGGTAAGCAAAACACACGTTAAGCATTCCTAATCTGAAAATTCAAAATCGAAAATGCTCCAGAATTTGAAACTTTTTGAGTACCAACATGGCAGTACAAATGGAAAGTTCCACACCTGACCTCATGTGATGGGCTGTAGTCAAAATGCAGGCCACAACATGTACTTTATTCAGTGTCTCCAAGGGAAAAGAGACCCTCTCACCCTCCTTCAGCTGTGACGTGCCTTTTCTGCACATGCCCCGATTCCCCCACGCAAGCACATGCCAGTGGGCAGGTTCCCCACAATGCCCTGCATGGGGCCAAAACCCACGTGCGTCACTCACTGTGCTTTTTTGCTTACTTTCTGCTCTGTGTTATAAAAATGTTGTTAAAATATCTAAAAGGCCTGCAGATACCCTTCTGGGTAACAGTGATAAGAAAAATATTTATGTTTATCTATAGCACAGAAAGTCAAGCTGTTGGAGAAAGTGGAGAGCAGTATAAGTGTGAAACGTCTTACAGGAGAGTATGGTGTTGGAGTGACCACCATATAGGATCTGAAGAAACAGAAGGATAAACTGTTGAAGTTCTGTGCTAAAAGTGATAAACAGAAATTAATGAAAAATAGAGAAACACTGCATAAAGCTAAAAATGAAGATCCTGATCATGTACCGAGGATGGATCCCTTGGTGTTGCAGTGAACACCTGCCACTTAATGCTATGTGGGTCAGGAAACAAGCAAGGATCTATCAGGATGAACTGAAAATGAAAAGGAACTATGAATATTCAACATGTTGGCTGCAGAAATTTAAGAAAAAACATGAAACCAAATTTTTTAATGTGGTGACAAAGCATCATGAAGCAGCAAAGAAATTCATTGGTGAGTTTGCCAAGGTCATTGCTGACAAAAATCTGATGCCAGAACAAGTCTATAATGCTGATGGAACATCACTGTTTTGGTTTTATTGCTCCAGAAAGACACAACTACAGCTAATGAGACAGCCCCTCCAGGAACTGAGGACATCAAGGGCAGAACAACTTTGCTGGGATGTGCTAATGCAGCAGGCATGCATAAGCGTAAACTTGCATGACAGGCAAAAGTTTGTGTCCTTGCTGTTTTCAAGCAGTGAATTTCTTACCAGACCATTATTATGCTAACAAAAAGGCATGTTTAACTAGGGATATCTTTTCTGATTGGTCTCACAAACATTTTGGACCTGTGGCTTGTGCTCACTGCAGGGAAGCTGGGCTGGATGATGACTGAAATATTTTGTTATACCTTGACAACTTTTCTGTTCATCCTCCAGCTGAAATCTCATCAAAAATCATGTTTATGCCATGTACTTTTCCCCAAATGTGACTTCATTAATTCAGCCATGTGGCCAAGGTATTCTTAGATCGATGAAGGATAAATATAAAAGTACCTTCTTGAACAACATGCTAGCAGCCAATGAATGGGTATGGAAGATTTTCAACAGGCGTTTAGCGTGAAGGATGCCACACATGCTGTTGCCAATGCATGGAACACAGTGACTGAAAACACAGCTATGCAAGCCTCACACAACCTCTGGCCTGTGCTATGTTCAGTGATGATGACGAACAAGGTGGTGACTTTGAAGGATTCCACACGTCAAATGAGGATAAAATGATGCCTGACCTCCTAACAGGTAAAAAATATACCTTCGGAGTCTGTCAGTAAGCCAGAAGAAGTGGATATTGAAGTTTTTATTTTTTATTTTATTTTTGAGACAGAGTCTTGCTCAGTCACCCAGGTTGGAGTGCAGTGATGTGATCTCGGCTCACTGCAACCTCCACCTCCTGGGTTCAAGCCATTCTCCTGCCTCAGCCTCCCAAGTAGCTGGGACTACAGGCATGTGCCACCATGCCTGCCTAATTTTTGTGTTTTTAGTAGAGATGGGGTTTCACTATGTTGGCCAGGCTGGTCTCGAACTCCTGACCTCAAGTGATCTGCCCACCTTGGCCTCCCAACTTGCTGGAATTACAGGCATGAGCCACTGAGCCCAGCCAGATATTGAAGTTTTTAATATCGATAAGGGGGCTCCAGCTGTTCATTAACTGACCCATGGTGAAATAGCTGAGATGGTTCTGAGTCAAGGTGACTGTGACAACAGTGATGATAGAGATGATGCTAACACTGCAGAAAAAGTGTCTACAGACGACACGAAGAAAATGTGTGATGGGCTTACTGAAGGACTAGAGCAGCATGCATTTTGGATAAGGGATACTCAACTTGCAGGGACAGAAAACCAGGTTCATGCTTCCGTGAAATAAAAATGCAGGGGAAGCTGCATGCTGTCTTAGGTCTGACTCCAGCGCAGGGTGGCAGGGAGACCCGAGCTTTGGAGTTGGCCCCGTGTGACCACATGCAGGGGACCAGGCTCTGACTCTGTTTCCTCGCAGTTTGGGAGATGAGAGGGATGCATGTGAGAAGCCCAGAACAGTGACGGGCACATGACCAGCGCTCAATAAACATGACCTCTCAGGACCACTATTCTCCTATGGAGGGCAGCGGGGCCAGGTGTGTGGTGGGCCCTAAAGAAGTCAGAAAGACAGGAACAATCTTTTTAAATGGTGAGCATAACATTCTAACAAAAAGACTGTGTTGTTCTAAAATACACTTTATGTATTTATAAAGTTTAGCAAATACACAACTCTGATGACTATATAAATAATGGTATTTATAGATGGTCAGCCCATCTCTCTCCCTATCGAAAGCACCATATTTTAGCCACAACACATATTAACTCACAATGAAACCCTGGACTACTTCATTTTCTCTGCAGGCTGCTTCCTGTCTCTGTAGTCCAGCTACTGGGATGAGAAGCATCAGAACTCACCACGAGCACCTGATCCGATCTAACATCCACAGGAAGAGAAAGTTTCAATGTAAAATCTCCTGATGTCAAGTTGTTAGAAGTACAGGAATGAATGTTTACAGGTCTCCTCTGCTCTAAGGACTGGCACTAGGTACTTGCATGAGTTGGGTATTGGGTTAGGGCCTTGCATGGATCTGGTCTCCCTCATAGACGGTGAGCTCCCTGAGGGCTGGCACCAGGCCTGGCTTGCTTCCCCCCAACACAGAGCCTGACACACCCGGTGCCCAGCACCGGTTAGAGAAGGCTGAATGTGAAGATCAAAAGTGACCAATAAACATGTGGAGGACAAAATGAGAATGCTGGTAGGACACTGAGACTCTGGAAAAGACTGTGCTAGGATAGACACTTGTTCTGGCGTGAGTGGAGGCAATGGTGAGGCGAGGCGAGGCGCGGCGCTGCATGCTGCAACTTCGTCAGTGTTGGCTTGATGGGCTTGCAGTCATTCATTGGTCTGGAAAATTTTAAAAATGTCTCAAAGAAACTTTCTAAAAAGGCGTTCTTTCAACATTCCCTCTCCATCTCAGAGCACAGTCAGTACCTTCCTCCTGCTCAGGCATCACAAGAAGTTTCTGCCTAAAAATCCTCACCACAAAATATCAGATTAGAGTGCAGCTTGGTTTCTAGCCCCCAAATCGAAATGACTCCTTCCTCTAACTTCATTGAGAAGCCAGCTCTAGTTGGGTTCGCCTCCAGCATGCTATGCTTTCCTGTCTTCCACATCTACTTATTTCTTATTTCTAGACACTAACATTCCCCAAATGTAACATCCAGAGCCTGCTTTCCGTAACAGGAAACCTGACTTCCAGAGGTGAGGAGCAGAGATAAGGCTACTCAGAGGACACCAAGGTGCAGCTGGTGCTGTGGCAATGGCAAACTCCAGCTCCGCCCTCACGGGGATGAAGACCCACTCTGGAGGTGTCCAGGGTGCCCCACCAGAGCCCCCACAGGGATGAAGACCCTCTTGGAGGTGACCAGGGTGCCCCAGTGGAGCAAGGCGTGACTCCATCAGTTGCCTTTCGTCACGAGCTTCTGAACAACAGGCGTCAGCAGCCCTCCACCAGCCCTGGTGTGATGCTTCCACATGGCTGGCTGACCAAGGCAGGCGAGCATGACAGAAATAGGCGTTGCCACAAGAGCACTGTCACTGTCACCTGACAATGTTCCAAAGGAGATCAAGATGGAATACATTCCCCTATAACGTGCTTTTCAGAGAACCCACTGAATGAGGAAAACACCCTAGAGATGGAAATAAATCTGTACCAGTTTCTCTTTCCTTGTTTTTTATTTTTAAACATCTATGATTGGGATGTGTGTGCCTACTACCTCAAGATAATTCTCATTTAAGAAAATGCCAGCCTGGGTGACCCTTGTCTCTACCAAAAAAAAAAAAAAAATTAGCTGGGCTTGGTGGCATGTGCCTGTAGTCCCAGTTACTCAGGAGGCAGAGTTGGGAGGATGGCTTGAACCCAGGAGGTCGAGGTTGCAGTGAGCCATGATAGCACCACTGCACTCCAGCTTGGGATACAGAGCAAGACCATGTCTCAAAAAAAAAAAAAAAAAGGGAAAAAGAAAAAGAGAAAAGAAAATAAATGAAATCCCACTTTGGTATTTTACTTGCAATTCAACTCCTCTTTGACATAAGTAAAATGGGACATTCATTCCAATGAGATTTCTAGCAACTCCCCTCAGTGAAAGACTCCTTTTGGTTTATTCAAACTAGAGTGTGGTTTTCTTTAACTTCCCTTTTAGCTAAGTGCGTCAAAAACAAATGTTTTTTTTGGGTTTTTACTTCCCATATTCTGACGCTTGCAGAAAGCGATGCCCACCTGAAGACGGCCCCCACCCGATTCTGAGCTCACACTGGGTGCAGGGTAGCATGCACACCCTGTTGGGGGAGCCCAGATGTGCTGGGCCTGCCTCGCCCACTGCTGTCATAGCAACTGGCACCGGTTACCTGTTGGCACCAGCCGCCCACCCCCATGCTGACGCATGGCCGAGACCCTTGCAAGGCAGTGCAGCCCCCACCCCCCTCTCCCTGTCTGACCGCTCTCTTCCTTGGGAGAACTGCAGATCCCCCCTCCTTTCACATCTCTTGGCTGAACTCAGGTTTCTGGTTATTACAGACCCTGCCAGCGTTCTGGGCTGCTCTGAAACCAACTGTGTCTAGAGCGTCGTCAGGGTCTTGTATGGAGCAGGTCTTTAGTTAAGGCTGGCTGAGCTCCTTTGTGTACATCTCTCAGAGCACCCAGCAGAATGAGACACCCCACAAAAGTTGGTTACTATTTGAGTACCATCTAGTATTTCATTGTAACACATCTAACTTTGGGATCTTGTTAGAAAACATATTTCCAATCTACTAGAGCAAGCAATGGAAAAACCTGGCATAATACCACTCTCTAGCACATTTTTTATGTGAAAACAAGAGCTCTGAAAGGGAAGTTTACTGGTCACACCTTCGTGTTCAACCCTTCTCCGACCGATGCTGGGGCACCTGTGTGTATCAGGCTTTTCATAGGGTAGGAAACAAGGCAGACATGGCCCCAGCCCTCAGGAAGCTCGCTGTCCACAGGGAGACCAGATGCCATGGGAGGCTAACCCAATACCCAATGTGCTGCCATCCTTGGCTACTCAGAGCAGAAGCACGAGATGTGTCTCAAAACCAATAAATATTAGAGCCCTGCTTTCAGAAGGTGAGCATTTTAGGAGTTTCGGTGGGTTTTCTGGAGACAGTGGTAAGGATTCCTGAGATGAGAAGAGAGGAGAGAGCCTCATTAAGATTTAGATTCTCTAATACTAAATACATTTTGCTATTTATCAGCTAAGAGTGAAAGCACCTTGTGGGTTTAAAGCCATTCTCTCTACTTGGGCTAATGGATATCTCAGAGACATAAACAGAATCCACACGATGTGTCATGTGAATTGACCAAAATTATGGGACGCCATTGTTTTGGGCTCCAACAAACCAGAAGACCAAACTAAATGGAGTCACTCATGCTAAATGCCACATAATCAAATTGAAACTTTAAGGAAGCAGACAGATCCCAAAACAAGAAGACTTGCTTTTTCTAAAAATAGGAGATCCCAGACTACACAAGTCAGCATAATAAGGAACTCCCCTCCGCTTTAACCCTTAAAAAAAAAGCAACCTGAAGTAACTCAATGTTAACCTATCAGTTATTTTTCTATTGCTCTGTTTCCTTCTTACAAAATGCACTGTTCCAGTACTGCCTGGCGGGAGCTCACATTCTGTTTTGTAGAATGGAGGCTGCACTAATTCATAAGTTGCAAATAAAAGCCAAATAGATCTGTCACTAAATTTGCTGTAATTCTGTCGTCTGACATGCATTATAAATGTATTATTAATATTAATGCACCAAATGGTAACATCTCTTGTCTGGGCAGTTGCATCATGTTTCCTGGGCCTGGATAGAGAAAATTATAAGAATTTAACCTGCCCCCTCCTCTGTGTCCAGTCCAACCTCTTGGGAAACCCAATGATGGTGTTTCTTGTGTAAGATCCCGCATGGTTCCTTGGTGTCTAGAGTATAACCACATGCCACACATCAGACCCTTGGCGAGCCTGTCTGGCCTCCTTTCTGTCCAGCTTCTAGAATCCCAAGCAGTGCCCCGGCCCTCCAGTCCCCTCTACTCCAGCCCACCCATCCGTGGCTCCCCACCTCCCATGTACTTGTCCTCAGGCCCCTCCTCTGCAACACCACTGCCCTGACGGCCTTTCTCGGCCTCAGCAGCACCTGAACACTTCCACAAGCTCTTTGTCCACCTGTTTCCCTGCCCTGGGCTCACAGCTCCTCAGGGCAGGACATTCCGCCTTATCCATCTTAGTGTTTTCAGAATTCAGCACAGCGCTTAGCCCCGGTGCAGAGCAGACAGCTGGTCACTGTCAGCTAAAGGAAGGAAAGACATGAATCGGAGAGAGGAAGCTGAAATTTGCTCATCTTCCTTTTGTTAAGTCCCAGCTTTGGTCTAGTCTTATTTAACTTTCTTGTCTGATTTTACCTAACAGTCATTTTCTAAGCTTTGGGAGGGTCAGAAGAGATACACTTGATGAGTTTTTCCCCCTTTGGTTTTAAAAAAATCAGAAGCAAATATGAGAAAAATTTAATCATTTGTTAATTTTGAGTATGGGTCATAGTAGTATAAAGATACCTGTTTAAAAAAAAAAACAATAAAAAAGAGAGAGATGGAATAATGGATATACTTATTATTATTACTTTGAGACAGAGTCTTGCTCTGTCACCCAGGCTGGAGTGCAGTGGCGCAATCTCAGCTCACTGCAAGCTCTGCCTCTCGGGTTCACACCATTCTCCTGTCTCAGCCTCCCAAGTAGGTGGGACTACAGGCGCCCATCACCATGCCCGGCTAATTTTTATTTATTTATTTTTTAGTAGGGACAGGGTTTCACCATGCTAGCCAGGATGGTCTCGATCTCCTGACCTCGTGATCCGTCCGCCTCAGCCTCCCAAAGTGCTGGGATTACAGGTGTGAGCCACCACGCCCGGCCTGGATATACTTATTTCTAAGATAGCAGATATTTGAGCATATTTGATTACTCAAAAGAGTTTTATCAAGTGGCCTTTGGTTTGGCATTTTTGCTGTTGTTGTCGACAAACAGTTTCTACTTATCTTCTTCTTCCTCCTCCTCCTCTTTCTTGTCTACCTTTCTCTGGGCAACCCTGGCAGGACCTTCTTGCCACCCATTTTCCCTTTAGACTCAGAGCCGGTGACACCGCCTTTCTCCAGCAGCTTCCCCACCTTGGTGTCCTAAGGCTGCTTCTCACGGTCACTGATTCCACAGCTCACCAAGCTTGTCTACCCATCTCCAAAAGCAATCCCAGGGTCTATGGATTTGATGCTGGGGATCCTGAACAGAACAGGCAGTGGTCTTTGGGGGGCATTAGGGGCCTTCTCCTTGCCTCCCTTAGCCGGTCCATAATCCTTCATTTCCCCCCCACAGCCTACTTTATCCACCTTTGTCCTTTCATCAGATTTAGACTTCTCTTTCCCCAGACATTATCTTTCAACTCTAAGAGCACTTGGAAAGTTCTGTGAAATTGATAGGAACTTGTGGGGTTTTCTTCTGATCTTCCTCCCCGCACGTCTGCACAGGGAAGGCATGAGCAGACATCTCGCCTTGTGGTTTCCGGGGATCGCTGTTGCCATCCCGACCGTCTAGCTAGCAGGCCAGGCAGCACAGGGCGCACTGTGTGGCTTGGCACTCTGCAGCCTCCCACCGCCTGCCTGCACAGCAGCCTCCTTCTTGGGATACTCTTAAATGGGGCTGGGGTGGCATCTCTGAGGGGTGATGAATTGGCAGAGGTGCCGTGGGTTTACTCACCAAAAAACGGGAGTGGATTCTGAAGAACTAAAAATCTTGAATCTTAGTAACAACAAAAATAGCAAAAGTAGAAAAGGTGGCAAAAGATTTCTATGGCTATCAAACTACTATTGGATTTATTAAAGGATGCACATTCTTCTTAGATATTCTGCTTTCAAAGCACATGGCATACATTTCATGTCTACCAGGTTTTCTTGAACTCTCACTAAATTCCTAAAGTATCTGTTTACAGCAGAAAAAACTCAAATAATAATTTCTATTTTTCTTGGCTTAAAAAATTACTAAGTTTCTTAATGCATTAAAATTACGTGGCTCTGATATTTAAATGAAGAAAATACAAACATTTAATTGAAAAAGTAAGCAAAAAAAGCTTTTGTTAATTCAAGTTATCTTCACATGTTATTAACAAATATTTTAGACAGTGGTTAAACAAACTGGCCAAGAGATTATACAATATAAATTTATAAACTTTTTTGTAAGCATCTTGAGGGCAAGAACAGTATCTTTTTTATCTTTTATAATCTCTATAGTACCCACTGCAAAAAACACCAAGAGCCTGCAGAATGAATAATGCCAGTAAGAACCTTGCATCTTTAAGGCAACAATGGTTTATAACAGCTATTTGCAGGATAATCAAGAAACACCAAAAACAAGATTTAGAAAATCAATGTATAAGAAAGTGTATGTTAAAAACAACCCCTCATGTTTTTACAACTTCTCGTAACACGGAGCGAGGAAGAAATTAAGTGCTGTTTTAAACTGATGTTGACAAGAAGTAACCTCGCTGTTGTCATTCTGGGATGATCAAGGAAAAATGACTCATTAAACAAACAAACAAAAAACCCTGAAGACTTCAATCACACACATACTCCTCTCACTCCCTTTTTGACACTTTTTTTTTCCTGAAGTGCCCAAACTGAGAAATATATCACCTTTAAATACCTCGTCTTAACGGCTGCCCCATGAGGAATGTGACTCACTGCTGTATCAAGTAAACAGTAACATAACGGAATTTTGATATTTCTTTTCAGCTGAATTTGACAGCAGTATCTTATTTTTTAAACATGTTATAGAAAGATTTTACACATGGCAGGTTATTGGGCTTTTCTTATCCATGGGGATAACCTTTGTCTAGAAATTCTCTAGTGGAGGTAGAAGAGGAAAACTGTGGCTCCATACTCCACCTGTTAATCCTGAAGAGCTGCTGAAACCATCAGTCTGAGTGGAGAAGCGGCAAGCGGGAGGGGCTGGATCAAGTCAATGGGCACGTGACAGTGGTTTCTCTCGAAAACACCTGTCACAGCCTTACCCATGGGTGGCTATGAGATCCCTGCCCAGGGGCACCTTTTGAGTTTTGGGAAAAATGAGGACAAAGTTTTGCTACAGAGGCAGGTGCGTGGCATTTGTTCACTCTGGGGACAGGGAATGGGGAGGCGATGGCGTGGATGGTGTGGTCAGCTGTGAAATGCTGATCTCAATTTGTTTTGTTTGCTGAAAGGGAAAAACAACGGGCAGAGGGAAACTTCAAAGTATTATGATGGCAACACTCTTAACTTTCTTTTATAGATTTTGAAAAGGTTGTAGTTTGAAATAATTTCAAATTTAGAAAAGTTTCTAGAATAGTACCTGGAACTCTTGATTCCTCCTTAACCAGATGCACCAATTGTTATTTGGCCACAGCTGCTTTCTCTCTCTGTCTCTGTCACACATACACACAATCACACACTATGTACTGACATGCACAGATATTATTCCTAAGCCATTTGAGAGCAGGTTGCACACATCATGGTGCTGTTTTCCTTCATACTTCAGTGTGTATTTTCTAAGAACAAGAATATTCTCTTTCCTAAACACGGTCGGTATGTACCAAGTCCTGGAAATGTAAAATTCATATAATACCAATATCCAATCCATAGTCCAATTTCACCAATTGATCCTAAAATGGCCTTTCATCAGACATTTTTTCTCCAGTACAAAATCCAGTCCAGGATCACATTTTCCACTTGGGCAGCATGACTCCCAAGTCTCCTTTAATCTGGAACATCGTGTTTTTGAAGAACACAGACCAGGTATTTTACAGAATGTCCCTCAAATTAAGTTTATCTTATTTTCCCTTACGATCAAAGTTATGCATGTTGATTGTAACTGCATATGTTACAAGGACATAACTGATAGGTCCTTTTCAGGATATGAACATAATAATTCTTTGTTCCATAATTGGTGATGTTAATTTTGATAACTTGGTTAAGGTGGTGTCCAATTTCTCCTCTGTAGAATTACGGTTTTCCTTTATAATTAGTAAGTAACTTGTGGAGGGATACTTTGAGATTACAAGCGCTCCTCAACCTACGATGGAGTTAAGTCCCAATAAATCCACTGTACGTTGAAAATATCATAAGTTGAAATGCATTTAGTACACTTAACCTACTGAATATCACAGCTTAATCTAGCCTACCTTAAAGATGCTCAGAACACTTAACATTACCCTACAGTTGGGCAAAATCATCCCTCACAAATCTAGAGTATTGACTATCTCATGTAATTATTGAGTATCGTGCTGCAAGTGAAAAACAGAACGGTTCACAGTCGCTGCCCAGCATCGCAAAAGAGTCTCGTACCACGTATCGCTGGCCTGGGAAAAGAGCAAAACTCAAAATTTGATGTATGGCTTCTACTGAGTATGTATCACTTTTGCACCACTGTAAAATTGAAAAATTGTTAAAGTTCGACCATTATAGGTCAGGGACCATCTATATATAAATAGCCTAGTCTTCATATATTGATCATTTTTCCCTGAATGGATTTTTATTACGATGCTTGCAAATTTGTGATTTTCTGATACTATCATTCTTTGTATATTTATTACTTGACATTCCATTTAGGAAAAGCATTTCCTTCCCTCCAGTGTATGTATTTATATAAATATTTATCTACTATTATAATGCATGTATTCTTACTATCCTTTATTTATTCTGATCCCCAAGCCGATGCCCTAGATGTGGCCAGTGGGATCCCGCAGCTGGCTCCAGTGTCCTTCTGACAGGCCCCAGCAGTGACTGATCACTTCCTTACTTTCCTGGCACACGATGATCCAGGGCTATCCTGTACGTTCCCTACACTGGGCCTGGAATCCACCGTTTTCCTAAAGAGGCCTGGTTCCTTTTAGTGGGGAGGAGTGTTTAGAAACCAGATCTGGGCAGTAGGTGAGCCCACTGCTACCAGGAGGCCACTGCTTCTGAGCCCTCTCGGTCAGAGTGAGGGTATGTGTACACACACACACACACACACACACACACACACACACACACACTCTCTCTCTCTCTCTCATGAGTTTACGATGATAGTGATAATTCCTTTCCAACCCCACAGGGTTCTCCCTTGCCTTCCCCTGCTTTATATATTTATTTTCCTTCTTCCACAATAAAATCAACCGAGTTCCTCATTTGCTCAAATCTATAATACACACAGCATAATTTTAGAATTGCTATACTCATACCTTTATGAAAACTAAACCTTGAAGAAATGTTTAAGATTTGTTTGCAGTTCTTTTTGTTTCTTCATTAGACTGAGGGTATATCAGGTTCAAACGTTACTGAAATCCATTTTCCCTCCTTCAATGTGATTATGTTATTCATTTGAAATGCAGTTAGAGCATTTGTTTGTTTCTTTTCAGTTTTACATTTGTCCCTGTCCTTTTGGTTTGCTTGTTGAATATGTAAAACATTAACATGACTCAAAACCATACAAAAGTGAAACCATGCCAAAGGCACACTCCCTCCCCATCCTCCCACCTCCTTGTCCCCGATCCTTCACAGAGAACCAATCTCATTAGTTTCTTGTATATATGAAGTGTAAGAGCATCTAAAACAAGCTACCATAATACATTCCCACCTGCCGCCCCCCAACCAATAATGCCTTCCTTAAACTCGTAAGAACCACAATAGCCAAAAAAAGCCCAAAGTCTCTATCATGGTGGCAGATGGACTGCTGTCACCATCTTTGTATTTACACGCTTGATTACTTTTGAGTCCTGTTGATCGAAACTGCTTCAACTCTGAAACATGGATTTAGAATGAGTACCAGGTATTACTGATTAATTACCTGTTCCTCAGAAACTTCTAGAGGGGGCGCTGCTGGCTCAGACTGCCGACCGCCCTGATAGTTTACGTTTTGTCGCTGACGTAAAGGAGGAAAAAGACGATTCCAATTGATCATTCCTCCCTAAAAAGAGATCAACACACAGTTATCAGACACAGAAGGAGCAGAATCATCATAATGCTTGGAAGAGCTTTCTTTCAATGCAGTTACATCTACAGACTGGGAAGGAAGTGTCATATTGATCCGCTCTATGCAAGCAATTCAAATTCAAAAGTATCACAACATCCTTCAGTCAATAGCACAAAATTGGCAGCCTGCAGTAGGTGCTCAGGAGAAAAGAAAGTAATAGGCAGTGTAAAAGCTGTTTGTGCACTGTGGCTCTGGAAGGCAGTGAAAGACACTGTGCAGACACTCCTAATTTCAGCCCGACTGTGACGCCACTGACTGTCCCAACTCCAGTTAACTCTTAGGAGCTCAGGGCTTTGCAGGGTGTGATAGGAAGGAAGACATGGAGACGAGGCTAAATCACTGAGGGCAGCCAGAAATCTGGTGTTTCCATCACGGCCCTTAAAATGCTCCCCTGCTCTACCTTTCTTCTTCTTATGACTGAAGTAAATCCTGAGCGCACACAGTGGAGGAAGACTGCAGGCTGTGATAAAACCTCAGCAACAGGCTAGACAGTGTGAAGGGAAATCTGACAAACAGCGAAAAGGTGAGAAGTGAGGATCAGTAACCATCTTTCTGAGGGTGGCTCCACGGGTCCTGAAGACCGACAGCAATGCCGTTCCTGGCTTAGTCTATGTCACCAACAAAAAAGAAGCCACCATGGGAAGAAAAATGCATCACATGCTGCTTTAAAAAAATCCATGTTTCTAGCTATATGGCAATCTTTGAATTTATTAATTTAAATCTCTATTTCTAGAAGTCTTCTAGTCCTGACAAAATTATAGACTAAGATCTGAAACTCTTCCTACTACAAACACCTAAAAATGCTATTAATAGATAAATATTTCTATACACAGCTAAATATGAAAGAAGTAAGTGGAGTTGCAAGGCCTCAGGAACAAGTGGGCGTGGGAAGCAGAGCTGCACACTGTGAGCAGCCTGGGAGACGGGGGAGCACAGGCCCTGCTCACCCAGGACCACTTGGGTTCTATCACTGTTTGAGTTCGGAAGATGCGGCCTTGGGTCTGAAAGAGGCAGCAATTTTGAGCTCAATTATCTGTCTAAAGATACAATCTTCAAATGGCAGCACCCTCAGCGAAAGGGATGAAAAAAAATCAAACTAAAAAGCCTGTCTTCCCCCGGAGACAGCAGGAATCTTGGTCCTGCCTGAGAGTTAAGAACCACAGGCAAATTTGGGGTTCAAGTTATACTATACATATGTTGTTATATTCATGGTCTCAGAACCCATCAAAAAAGTTACATAAAGATTGGTTTTGGGATGGAGATATCGAAGGAGCCAAGCAAAAGCAAATGTAAAATTACTCTGGAGAGATATTCTCTTGCCTTGGGGTTACATGGGATTTATAGTTAAAGCTCCAGTGGGGAAAAACTCAGAATTCAAAACTACAAAATCCACAAGGAAATCACCCGTGATGAGCAAGTCGGCACACAAAACACACAAGAGACTGGGTCCCCAAGGACCTGAATATAGGAGGATCTGAAAATGATTACACACTTCAAAAAAACTAGGACGTCACAGGAGGACCTTAAAGAAAAGAATAAGGTATTATGAGAAAAAACAGATGTGAAAAAAAATAGGGAAACAGAAGCCACTCTCACCTCTCACCTCCTCCCCACAAAAGATAAATCTAAAATATAAAGACGTACACAAGTTGATGTAAAGAGATGGAAAAAAATCAGAGAAATACTAATCAAAGAAAGCTGTTGTTGCTACATTCATGCCAAATAAATAGACCTTGAAGGCAAAAAAAGGCAGTATTAGGGATAAAATCAATAGAATACATGAATATCATATTTATATGTAACACAATGGCATCAAAACACAGAAAGCAAAAATTAATAGAATTACAAGAGAAGTGGAAGCATCCAGACATATATTTAATTTTCAGCATATAACTCAGTAACTGATAGATCAACCAGACAAAAAATAATATAAAAAATAACAAGTTTATTTCTGAATGGACATATATACCTTGCATTTAATATTTAGAGAATATACATTCTTTTCCATTACATTTAAAGTATTTACAAAGTAATTGCGTACTAGATCCTATATGAAATATTCACAAATACCAAATCATAAACATTACACAGATTATATTCTCACCATAATGCAATTAAACTAGAAATCAACATCAAAATAATAACTAAAACAAAAAACCTCACACATTTGGAAACCAAAAAAATCCTCATAATGGAAATTAGAAGATATCTAAGAATGAATAAAACTATTACCTACCTATCAAAGTTTATGGGATGTAATAAAGTGGTTGATGTAATTTTTAAATATTGAGATTAAATTAAAAAAAGAAAACTGAAAATTAAAGGGTTAAGTATACCCAATTTAAGAAGTTAGAGAAAGTAACAATAATCTAAAAAAATGAGAAAGAAGAAAGTAGAAAGTTGAGAGCAAATGTCAGTAAAACGGAAAACAAAGAAACAGAAGGAGTCACTAAAACCTACTGCTGGCTGTTACAAAGTCAAATAAAATAGGCAAACCTGGCAAGCTTGATGAAAAGACAAAGGAGGGAGCACAAATAAACAGTATTAAGAATAATACAAGGGATATAATGGCAGATTTTTTAAAAATCACAAGAATACTTTATTCATACCAATAACTTTGATGAAAGACAACTTTCTAGAAAAGTATAACTTATTAAAACTTATTCTAGAGAAAACAGACATTGGTAATTATCTTTTAAAATTGTTCAGGACCATCTACTTAAGCTGAGCCATATGTGAGACTCAGCAATTCCACTCCTGAATAAAAGAAATTCAAACACATGTTCATCAAAAGACATGGACTAGAACGTTCTCAGCAGCATTATTTCCAACAGTCAAAGACGGGAACTACCCAAATGCCCATCAACTATAGAATGGGTAAGTTATGGTACATTCACATACTGTAATCTAATAAAGCAGTTTGAATGAATGAACCAGAATGACATGCAACAATATGGCTGAATCTCTCAAATGATGTTGAACAAAATAAACACAAAAAGTACATTTGTACGACTATTATTATATAGCATGTACTTTTCTGGATATATGTCATACTTTAATGTAATTGAAACAGTACTTAAAAATCTACCCACCAAAAACCTACAGGTGAAGTGTATGAAATCTTTAATGACTCCTTATCTTATATAAACTGCTCTAGAGTACAGAAAAGGAAGGAGAGTTTCCCACCTAATTTTTTGGGACTAGCATAACACTGTTTCCAAAACTAGACAAGGCCATTATGAGCAAGAAAAATTATACAATATATAGTTAATTTTTCTTGGGTAGATACAATAATCCTAAATAAAATATCAGCAAATTCAATCCAACAATGTTTTCAAAATAATTCTCTTATCTAGTATGATGTGCTATATTAGGATTTATCTCAAAAATCTTAGAAAAACTAGCAACATAATCCACACATTAACAGTTTGAAGGAGAAAAATCAAACGCTCATCTCAATAGGTATGAAAACAATTTGACAAAATTCAATACCCATTCATGAAGAGACAAAAATGCCTATTACCAATTCTTGCATTCAGCACAAGTCACAGCATAATGAGAACAAAAACCAAACCCAAACAAAAATCTCACATAAAGATAGAAAAAGAGAAACAAAACTCATTATTCAAATGATGACTGTCTACCTAGAAAATCCAAGTGTTTACAAATGTCTCTCAAAGCATGAGAACAAGAGAGTATGATTAAAAAATAACATTCCCTCTATTGAAATCATTAGAGAATGTAAGTACAAAAAATTACTATTTATAAATAGCAATAAAAATATAAGGTAGTTAAGAATAAAATCAAACAAAAGATCTACAAGATTTCTAAGTAAATGGAAAGATTCAGCATGTTCCTGAATTGAGCCTGGTAACATGTAATCCTATAATCTATCCAGACACTGCCAACTCCAGTCTAGCAGACTGCTGGTTCACTTCCAATATCCATTTTCCCCCTTTGGAAAAAACAGTTTTGGTTTTCTTGGGTGTGTATACACATGTGACTTGCTACCTTTCTCAGTATCTTTCCATGTTGACTAGGTTCTGACAATGGTATGTCAGCAGAAAGGGAATATGGGCCGACCAGGAAGATCCTCAGAGGCAGGGGCTCGCCCTTCTTAGAGGATCAGGTGGAAGCCCTGTGCTGAGGATACAGCAGCAGCAAAGAGCCAGGGGCTGACACCTTCAGGACACTGCCCCGCCGGCCTGGGCTGCCCACTGCTGCACTTCTATACAAGACAGAAATAAACTACCTTGGTTAAGTTTCTGCTACGTTGTGTTATCTGTCATGTGGAGTCAGATTCCTATTATTATTCCTATTCCCTAACTGCTATATACTCAAAATTCAAAAGTATGCACATGTGTATATTTTGGTGGGACTAGACTACTTGAAGTTAAGCTCAAAACTAGGCATGACTATTTTGAAGAAATATAAGAAAGGTTTTCTCTACCAGTTATTAGGACTTACTATTAGACTGCAGTAATTAAAGTCATGTGGTATTAGTGGAAGTTAGGCAAAAAATCCAAACAGAAGACAGAGTCTAGGAATCAACAGTAAACATAGGCACTTGGTTTTGAGCCCGTACTGAATACAGTCCTGGGACAACTGGCTATAGATAGGGAAAAGATAAAACTAGACCTTTACTTCACACCACCCACAAAAATAAAAACTAAGATTAAAGATTTAAATGTGGAAAGCCAAACTGTGAAAATTTTTTTGAAGAAATAGGAGATTATTTTCATGTCATTAGGATAGGAAAGGATATCTAAAACAGAAATACGAAGTATAAATCACAATGAAAAAAGTGGTTAAAAATTACTTTACCTGTAAGAACTTTTGTATTAAAAGTTCAATTGTTACTGAATTAAATAAGACAAACTACAGATTGAGAGAAAATGTTTACAACATATAACTTCTATAAGCTCAAAATTCAAAAGTTACAAATCAATGAGACTTAATAAATTAATGACACTTATGAACTTATAAGACAACACTTATAAATCAATGAGAAAAAAATAAGTGACTCAAGAGGAAAGCAGATAATGTATATGAATACTCCATTTACAGAAGGGGAAATCCCAAGTCAAGAAACATATGAAAAGATATTCAATCTCACTAGTGTTAGGGAAAGGCAAATGAAAACAAGTTATTTTATACCCACAAGACTCGCAAAAATACACAGCCCAACAATACTGAGTGTGGGAATGATGTGAAAGAAATGGGAACTCTGATAAGTTGCTGATGAGAGTATAAACTGACACAACCCTTTTGGAGAGCAACATGTCAAGATCTAGTGAAACTATTCTAGTCTATGACCTGGCAACTTCACCTCTAGGGAGCTGTGAATGCTGAAGGGGTCACGTATGAGGATCTTCTGTGAAGCACTGGTTGTAATATTAAGTAAGAAAATGGAAAAAATTCAGTTGTTCCTAAGGAGGGAAATAAATTAATAAGTGGTTCTATTATATAAAAGACCATTATAAAAGCAGCTAGAATAAATGAATTAGATTTACATGGGTAAATCTCAAATATACAATGTTTAATGAACAAATAAAGTTGTACAAGAATATGCATATACAACATATACCATTTACATAAATTGTATGTAGTTTATGTAAATAATATAAATAAAATGTAATACTATTTACATAAATTAAAAAATACTCAGAACACGAGTATACATACTATTTTAACTTTTTTGGGGGATGAGGGTCTTGCTACATTGTCCAGACTGGAGAGCAGTGGCTATTCACAGGCACAATCATGGCGCACTGCAGTCCTGAACTCCCGGACCCAAGCAATCTTCCATCTCAGCCTCCTGAGTAGCTGAGACTATAGATGTGCACCATCGCGTCTGGTCTATTTTAACTTTTTTAGATGGATATATGATAATGGTGACTCTGTTCTCCTACCCCCAATCCAGGAGATATTTGGCAATGTCTGCTCACAGTTTTGGTTGTTAAGTGAAGGAGAGGAGTGGGGACAGGATGGTGGTGCTGTCGGCATTTAGTAGGTAGAGGTCAGGGATGTTGCTAAACATCCTACAATGTACAGGGCAGCCCCTATAACAAAGAATGGTCTGGATCAAAATGTCAATGGTGTTTAGGCTGAGAAACCCTGGTAAGTATGTATGTAGTAAAGATACAAAAACATGCAAAGGCACACAACACACCCACTCCAGGACAGTGGAAGGGGAATGGGCTTTGAGTTCCATTTCATTTCTTACAAGAGAGTGAGAGAATCAAAGAGTAGGCAAAGCAAACAAAACCCCAATCCCTCTACTCCTGTGATAGTAGAAAAGTGCTTAAAAAGCAGAAAGTTACGGCTCTAGGTTCTAGGATGTTTTGACATGAATCTGCTCTTTACGTAGGGTTAAATATGAGCCTCTATAAACAGGAAATGTTTCCTTTACTTTGTCTTCTTCAAAAGCAATAACCACATATTTTAAAAGTGAAGAAGGAAACAGCTTGCAGTTTGAACAGGCGTTTTATGAAATACTTATTATTAGTTTGTAAGAAGATTTCAAATGAAGTAAAAATTCTTGTGTATATATACATGTATGAATGAATAAATATATATTCATACATACATACATGATGGTTTCCCAACCGAGGAGCAGTAAAAGTTTCCGACATTTTATTAAGCAGAAGTTCCATGAAACAGAAATCCATGTTCTACAGGCATTGAAAGGTTTCTGGATGGGATGGTCAGGCAGTGTCTACATTAGAGAAGCCAGAAGAGCTCACGGGTGGCTGACCTCGGGCACTCGAGCGTCCACAGGAGAGTGTGAGCCAGGCACGCGGTCTCATCCTTGCTCCCGAAGAGCGCCCCATCTCCTCGGGGGAAGGCAAGATACCCAGAAATGGAAAAGCCAGAACAATGCAAGATGATATATAATTAAGATGGGAGCTGTGAGGCCTAAATCAAAAGGACTAGAAAAGCTCAGAGTGGACATCAACCCACTGCGGCCAAAGCACAGGGGTAAGACTTCCAAGAGGATGGGGCTGGGGCTGAATATTAAAAGAGAATGATTTCAACGATGGAGAAGAGAGCAAGCAAGGCATTTTCCCCAAGGTGTTCAAAGAAAAGGGCCTAAGTGGGTTTATACCGCCTTCAAGGAGCAAAGCAATGCTAAGGAATAACGGCAGAGGGACAAAAAGGTAGAGGAAGCTGAGTTAAGAACAGTCTCTAGAGCCAGAATAACTGGGCTCAAATCCCAGCTCTGCCTCTTATTGTAACACCTTAGGTGCATTTTCAAACATTTCCATGACCCTTGGTTTTCTCACCTGTAAAGTGGTAATAATAACTGCACCCACCTCACAAGGAGAGTATGAGAATCAAAAGAGTTAATTCATGTGAAACATTTAAAATAGAACGTAAAGCCATCTATAAGCTTATTGCAGCTTAGCTATGATTATTCTGATCCTTACTACTTGGCCTTATACTTTATACAGTATTGTTTCTCGTCTTCCCAACTAGACTACAGGATCCTGGAGGGCTGCGATGGATGGAAGACCTGAACATATTTCCCAGGTGGCCAGTACCACTCTCAGCTCACTGCAGCCTGAGCTGACTGCTCGTACAAGTTGGTGCCCCATAAAAGAGTAAAATGGAGAACAATTACAGAGGGGGCATTATGAATGCGATGTTTTAGAAAAGCCAAAATGACTTCCAAAAGCATCTTCATCTTATTTTAAGACTGTTGGCCATTGGAAACAAATGCACCCTTTCTTCTCAGTCTTTGGTGCTCAGAAAGCCTTTATCAGCATGCCAGGTTTTGAAGTGTGAAGCACACAGCAGGGGCACCTCCAGTCTACAATCGGTGGCCCCCTGCAGGCCACCATGCAGGGAAGGTTCTGGGGGAGACCATGGGGTAGGCAGCGAAGGGCGATGTGACTCTTTAGGGGTGCTGTGCTTGGGCACACGGGAGGCGAGGCAGGGCCCACACAAGGACTTACTCAGTGTGCTATGGACCAAGGCTTTCAAATGTTTTCCACCTCATGGCACACACAGAAAAAGACAGATTTGCATGGCCCACAGGAAAAGCCAAAACTGTTTACAGCTGGCCCAGTGGCTTCAGGCCCTTTCCAGTTGCCCCCAAGGGGGGAGGGGACCAGTATCTCAGCCCATCTATGACCATGGCACAGTGGCTGGGAAGCTTTACCCCAGGCCATAAGGAAATACTTACACATTCAGGAAACAGGTTGATTTAACAGGAGCCTCTGACAAAGGGGATGACCTACCACGGAGATCAAGGGCAGAAAAAGACTAGATCGTTTTACTTGAATGAGTTAATGTAAAATCACAAAATTATCACATCTACTAATGTACCTGGTGATACTTTCAGCAACAAAAGTAGAAAGAGAATTAAGACAACCTCCCTGCCTTTTAGAAGCTCATAGTCTGGTATTTTAATAATGAAACACTTTTTCCTTTTTCTTCCAGGTTATCAAAGCACCCTTTGTTAGATCCAGTGGATCCTCCTGAGCGCTCTCTGACCTGCCCTCTGGCAGCACCAGGTCTTACTGACCACTCTTCCTCGACGTTCTCTTCCCCGGGCTTTGTGGCATCCCGCTTTCTTTCTAGCCCTCTAGCTACGCCTTCTCAGTGTCCTCAGATTCTCCTCCTCCCACTCCTGTCCTTCAGACACGGGTGTTCTTGAAGGTTCCATGTGGGGAGTGTTTCTCTCCTTCTTCCGTGTTCTGGGTGCCCATCCATTCCTAGGGCTTCACGGGGTAGAGACTCCCAAACTCGAACCTCCAACCCAAACACTGTGTCTCAGAGCCATGTAACCCACTGTCTCCTGAACACACTTTCATCTAAATGTTAAGGAGACACCTAAGATAGAACACGTCCCAAACAAACTCATCTCCAACCCCATATCTCTTGCTGTGTCCCCTGTCTTGGGGTGTGACATCCACATCCATCCACTGCATAAACCAGATCTCTAGGCTCTGTCCACTGGAACTCCCCCGCCACTGTCTCCACCCTCACTCTCACTGCCCCGTGTGAGACCACAGTCCATGGCCGGGGTGGCTCCAGAGTTAGTTCCTAAGATACAAATCTCGTCAAGCCCCTCCTCTACTTAGAAACCCTTTGCTGGCTCCTCATTGCCCTTTTATTAATTTAAAAATATTTAATAACTCATTAACAATCACAAGCCTATTACTTGCTAACATAAATATAGATTTTTGAAATAAAAAATAACCATGTTTTCCCAAACAGAATTACTGAGAAGAGTGGCACTGTTTTCCATTTTTGCAAATCTCTTTAATGTCTGACTTACTAGAAGGTTGCTGGATTCTCCCATCTGCTTCTGCATTCGATTTTGTTCTATGTTACTCTGGTTTCTGAAGTACATGAAGCAAATCCAGCCACATAGATACACAGTTAGAAAAGAAAGGGAGAGTACATTAAGGGCCTTTTCGGATGACTACAGACATCCTCCCCTTTGATGCTACTCAATGCATCCCTGTTGCTTTCAGAATCCGACAGAAATTTCTTACCTGGGCTTACCAGACTCCTGTCTGCCACTGGAGTCACTTTCTCACAACCCCGCCCTCACATTCTCTACTCCTGCTGGGGAGCCTGCTCTCACCACCCCGTACTCCTCTGCGTGCTCTCACACCTCACCATCCCTTCCCCAGGACAGCTCTCAGCACATCCCATTTCACTTGCAGGCTAACCGGCCTGAATCTCACAACAGCCTATTAGCTCCACGGGGACTGTGATTCTCCATCTTGTCCTGTTTGTAGACCTGGCCTCCTGTACGACCTGGCATATGCAAGCACTCAAGAAACAGTTGCAAAATGGATAACTGAATGGACAAAGACATAGTGAGGCATATTGCTGAGTAAAGGCATATGGGGTTTTCTTAGCCAAGACTGTAGTTAGTTGGGATATGAAGACCCAGGTGGTGGGTTACTAATGAAGGTGGGGTGGAAGGGGTGAGAGGGGTTAAAACAAGGAGGCTCCCAAAGGACATGCTTGATACCTACATTCTTCACGGACATAGCATCCTCTTCTAATACAAGAACCAGGAGTTACAAAGAAGCAATGCTGGGAAACTGGTGAAACCACAAATGGCAGCTCCTCATAGAAGACAGTTATTTGCAATTCCCTGTGCTCTGTGGAAGCTGCAGCTTTTGGCGTAAGTATGAATATGCTTACACTTAGTTTTACTCATTTGCCTTCTATGCGTAGTGTGCTGTCCTGGGGCCAGATAAGGAGGCTGTGACACAGAGAAATGACTAATTTCCTATGGCCCTGAAAAGAGTTTGGCTGAGATAACAAAACAAACGTACATTAAAAACTAAACAAGAAGCACTTCAGGACTGAACGAGAGGCATCTTGTTAGACTTAAAACTGCAGTCACGTGTCGCTTAACAACAGGGCTTCATTCTGAGAAATGTGCTGTTGGGTGACTTTGTTGCTGCGTACTTGCAGAAACCTAGATGTGATCGCCTACTACACACCAAGGCTGCTTGGTGTAGCCTATGGCGACCAGGCTACAAACCTGTACGGCAAGTCACTGTGCTGAATACTGGAGGCAGCTGTAACACAATGGTAGTTGTGTATCTAAACATAGAAAAGACATAGCAAAAATGTGGCATCATAATCTTATGAGACCACTGTCATACATGCAATCTGTCATTGACCAAAACATATTGTTATGTGGTGCATGACTACAAGAGTGAGCACAATACAGAGAGAAAAGACACCACAGAGGCTGCTGTCCTCAGCAAAAGCTTTGTGGCAAAACCGGGGAAAAACCAAACAAAGCCCCCAAAAAGAAAACCAAACAAAGCCCACCACCAGCACCACACACAAACTGGCAACACATTCACCACTTGGATAAGAGATGGGGCAACGCGAGGCCCAGAAGAAACCATGCTGCATATTTGAAAGCCTTGGTTCCTTGGTAAAGTCTTAAAAATAGGAACCTTAGAAAACTCAGAAGACTGAATCCAACCCTGTCATGTGAAGTGCCACCCATGACCTTTGTGTCGTGCTATAAAAACAGTGTATTGTATCTTTCTGTGCTGCTTAGCGGTAGTCTCAGTAGGTATTGGAAAAAACAATAAACTAGAGGGAAAGGAGATGATCGCTTGAACAAAGTCCCAGGCTAGTTTTGCAGCTCTCGGTTTCACTTTTCCTTTGTGGTTTCTCACAGTGACCAGTGTTGATGGATGAGATACTTCAAACAGTACTATTTCTTCTAGGCAGAACAGAAGGCAGTTTCCATGGCAATACGATCAGGAGACACAATACATCCTGTTGCTCAGTTTTGAGAACCTTTTGGCTTAGGGGACAGAAGTTTCCAACTATCGGCTGCCCTCTGCCCCGTCTCTTCTTCCTCTGTCTTGCTCTAGTCGGCTGGAGTCCCAAAGGCCACACGCCTTGCCTGTGCATTCCATGCAGGGGCTAAAAGGGTCAGGGCCACAGGTGGTGTTCCAGGGACTGACTGGGGATGGCAATGAGGACAGAAGGTGCAAAGACATCTACAGAGTACATCGGGAAGCTCCAGCACAGCTTAGGATGCAACCCAACAGCCCCTGCAAGGGACGCTTCTACTGTGTACAATCTGACAGACATGTGTCCCAAGTCTTGTTTACTTTAATGACATTTCTTTTCAGAGGCCTGACATACCTAGCACAGCTGATCTTACTGTGACATAGGTACAATTTTACAAGCAGGTTCAGTTGGTTTCAACAGCAGCTGCAAACCCAAGAGAGACAGGTTTTCCCTTTGTTTCAACAAAGCACGGCTCCCAGCCAGTTCCATCTGGGGAGGCCCTGGAGGTGCAGGGAAGGGACTCTGGAGAGAGCCACGGGATGCACATGGCTCAGCCATGCACCAGGGCGTCCAGTGGGTCTGTGCCGCCACTGCCCTCCAGGCCCCCTGCACAGAGTGGGGTGAGACTCTGGGCAGCTGCGGGGGGGCGTGTGGCACCAAGCACGCTGCGGGCTGAGCCACAGGCCTGTGCCCTGGCTCTCGTTTGTTTTGAAAATGTGACTGACCCATCACTCCTCATGGGGAACTTTTCCTCCAGGGACCGTCAGGACCAGAGGTGTCCAAACCTTTTCCTGTGTTTTGGTTTGGTTTTGGTTTTGGTAGAGAATGAGAATGCTAAGGCTGCTCTGTGAGGAGGAGGTGGTGGTGAGAGGGTGGCGTGGGGGGACCACAGGGTTCCACAGCCCACAGCCCAGCTGCAGGTCAGGGACATCAGCACAGGAAGAACATGCCAAGGCCTTGTCTTGCAGCTTCCTCACTCCCTCGACTGAGTGACACACCTGTAAGCACTGAACGCTGGTGACGGTAAGGGCCACACAGCGAGGACTGAGACAGTGGCCTTGAAGACATAAGAATGGAAGTGCATCTCTCAGAGTGTGGATTATCCATTTCTGCATCGTATATTCTGTTTTCCCTTCCTTCATTCTTTTGTCTGCCAAATTTGGGGTCATTTTTTCCTTCCCAGCGTTGGCTCTACACACAAATTATAAAGTAAAAGTCAAAATTAAAATTAGTTTTGGTACTTGTTACAGTAAATGTTTTGACAGAAACAGAGGTGAAACTCCTAATTAAAAATGAGACTGGGGATTACTCAAGGTTTCCCCTCTTCTTACATTTCCTCCGTGGAGAGTTCATCCATTTCACGTCTTCAGTGACCGCCTGAGTCTCATTCCCGCACTTGCCTATCTGCGTTCACCGTGGCAGGCGGATGTCCACTTCCCAGCTCATGTCTGGACTCAGCTCTCCTCTGTCCATCAAACCCAGCCAACGCTGAAGGACTACTGATTTTCCCCTGGGAGGGGATCTGCCCGTTTAGGTCCTTGCTGTTGCACTCCGAGATTATGCCAACAACTTCTTGGATGACATGACTGCCAGTAAGATTTCCCCAATCCAATCTGCATGCCACGGTCAGTGAGTGTGCACAAGAAGCCCTTTCACAATGACACTGCCTCAACCAAAAACCCTCGGGCATCCTGTCTGAGTCTGTCCTGTTTTGCAGGTCTGCCCAAACCAGCCCCATCCTAAATTACTTCTCTAAATTACATCCTAAATTACTATGTCGGCTCAAACTGTCCCTGCCACCTAAAGTGCCCTCCCTGGTCCCTTCCATTTGCATAGGGCCCAACTCCTGTTTCCCATCTGTAAGTGGCTTCTTTCTCTGCAACCCAAACCCTCCTGTTCCCCTGCTCTGCTGAACTTCCACAGAACTCAGCCAAGCCGCCAAGTGAACAGAGAATAAAACACTGAGTCTGGGTTTCCCCAGCTGTAAAATGGAAAGCTGGACTAGATAGCCTTAAGCTAGTTATGAGCTGTCTCTTCCCAATCATCATATTAAAGAACATCTGGAAGGCCAAACAGTTCTCTCTCAAAAAGGAGCCTCAGGCCACCTGCCAGAGCCGCTGCAGGAGGAGCTCCTGGACAGATGCTGGGTTGACACCCCCATGTCACCCTGCTCACACTGCTCATGAATGTCACCTGTAAGACCCCCTATCTCCAATAAGATATGAGCTCCTTGGGCAACTGTCCTGTGAGAGCCACAGTTGTGGACAGTGTCCACGTGAGGGAGCAGGTGCAGAGCAGTGAAGGGGGGTGCGGTGGCCTCCCCCATCCTAAACCCACGATCTGCCTGCATCCCCTGTGAACAGGCACTGCGCGTGTGCACACACCTCCATTGCTTAGACAGAATGATTTTACCAAATCTCAGTATGGCTAATCTGTGCTCTAATCTTGGGTGGGAGATCGTGACTCACGACTCTGAAAATTCCTGGCCTCTGGCTGCTTTCTCCACAAAACCACGTCTGTCAACCACAGCACTGGGCTGCTGGCTCTGAAACCTTGGGGGTTGCACGAAATCAAGGCTTCTCGAGGGTCTCAGTGTTCCTGAGATGCTCATGGGTACTCCAGTGGTCTGTTCCTCATTAAGAGCTTTTTTCTGGTTTTGAAAACCCATCAGGATGGCTTTTTTTGGGGAGGAAAAACTTCCCAGAATGATTATGAGGATGATTTTTCTAATATACCCCTGGTTTAACATGATACTGCTCCAGAGTACATCTCTAAATTCATTCGTCCTTTCAAAAACTGATTAATAAGTGACAAAAGGAAAACCCAGAAAAAGAATTAGGATTACTGATAACTTTTATATCTTCAAAAAGCCAAGTACATCATCATCATTTGCTTGTTTTCTGAAGTATCATGAGACTGTACCTCGCTCTTCTTTCTCATGAAGACACCAAGGCAGAATGGAAAACAGAAATGATTTTCTCAAGGTCACTTAATGAGTCAGTCTTGGAAAAGGATCACACTTTAGATTGATCCTATCTTTCTGTTCTGAATTTTGTCAAAAAGATCAGTATGATCAACTACAAAAGCACTGGAAACACAGCAGTAGCTTCTGCAAGGAGGTACAGATTGAGATAAACAGCGTAGCTGTAACTTCACTGAAAATAGAGTTCTTGCAAGTAATTTTCATTTAATTTGCAGATTTTTATCAACTAAGCACTAGTAACTTATTCCACATCTGATGCTATATACTTACAAACTCTTGAAAGAAGAAAGTCATAAAAGAACTAGCTTTAACTGATTAGATTGCTTTGTTGACAAGGAAGCATAGCAACTTGAAAAGAATCGTTTTCAAATCAAATTGCACCAAAAAGTGAAAGAGCATAGCCAAAAAGGAAAAGTGCTGAGGAGGGTGCCACGTGCCAGCTTGCTGTCTCTGAGGATGCTCGGGACACATGAGAATTCGCTCCCTTTGGATTCCTGGTGGACTCCTTTGCAACACACGTGCACTGCCCCTACCCCGGACACAGGGGTGGAGACGGAGGTAGAGAGTTTCCGACGGTGCTGCCTCCAGACACAATTTCTTGACTCTTCCTGACTGCACTACACATTTCTCCCAGAAGAGTGACCATCACATTTCACTGTAACTGACGCTTTCTACTCTAAGCTCAGGGAGAGGAGGGATCGTGCTGCCTTGGTCACTGTGGGACTCACCAGAGCCTGGCACTGCGTGTATTCTGCGGAATAGACGGTAATGAAAATGGTAGCACTGGTGAGGCCAAGAGGCAACAGGAAGCTTCCTAAGGAAGCTGGCCTGATGAAGGGGCAGTGACAGAAACTGGTTTGGTGGGGTGGCACTTGCACACATAAAGCTCTACTAGGCAGATCTTGCTATCTAAACCACAGAGGGAAAATCAACCATGCTGCAACATGCGTCAACCTCAGAAACGTGAAGCTCAGCGAAAGAATAAAGATCAGCTACATATGCTTCCATTTCTATAAAATGTCCAGAATAAGCAAGTCTACAGAGACAGAAAGTAGATTAAGTGGCTGCCTAGGACAGGGCGGATGGGAATGACTGCTAATGGGGTGCAGTTTCTTTTGGGGTGATGAAAAATGTTCTCAAATTATGGTATTTGTGCAATTAAAAAATACTAAAAACCACCGAACTGTACACTTCGAGGGGGTGAGTTATATGGTATGTGAATTCTATCAGCTGCTAAAAAATACATCAAGGACCAGTAAATACTTTTAAAACACTAAAAAAAGTTATTGAATTCAAAATACTTGATTAATGATAGGAACTCTCATGACTGACAGGGCAGATCTGCCTCCTGATGCACATCTCAGATGATACCAAATGGCTGTTGCTGGGGGAGGATAAAGAGAGAAACAATTTTCACAGCCACAAAATGTTACCAAGTGAGGGTGTGCAGCTAAACTCACTTTAACCAAATGCTGCGAAAATAACTGAAAGCACGTGTGAATATCGTTGAGCTGCTCTGTGTGTCAGTAGCTTCTTTCCTTGCAGGCAAAACACAGAGGTGATAATCAACCAGTTAACACCGGGCAGCCCAATGAGATGAGGAGGCAATTAAAAGAAGAGCACCAAGGACTCCAGGGCTTTGCTGCCAAATGTCCCACTTGGCTTGTACCAACAAGCAGGATTCATTCACACTGGGCTTCACCTTAGTTCTGCTTCTAAAATAGATGGAAATTTTACAGAAATGCCTAATGGAAAGTTTTATCCCCAAGTTTGTGTTGTGGTATATAACAGCATTCTCATCATCAGCCAACAGAGAGAGGATTGGCTCCCACAAATAACAGATGACCAGAACTAAGAGAGAATTCACATTTCCAGGTAAAAGGTTACTTTGAAAGCTGCTGGCTATATAACGTTCTACAGCAGGGACTGGCAAATATTTTTCTGTAAAGGGCCAGATGGTAAACATTTTAGGTTTGGAAAATAAAGAGGCAAGAGATCAAAGATATTATGTAGTTACCTATATAACCATTTAAAATGTAAAACCTGTTCCTAGCTTCAGATTGTACAAAAACAGGTAGTTTGGCCCACAGGCCATCACCTGCTGACTGTTGCTCTAGAGGTTACAAGCTTTTACGAGTAAAAACTATCAAGGTTGGCTCCTAAATTAGGACTCTCTCAAACTTCCTGAGAGCCACAAAAACAGATGCCCAATACTATGATAATAACTAATATCTGATAGAGCCTCTGGTACCTAAGGTAATTTTGTATAATTTTTTTTATCCCCAATGACAACAGTATTCTACAGATTGTGTATAGATGTCCCTGTCAACCCAGGATTGAGTCCCTAACTGCCCATTCTTGTTCTTTTCATTATATTACGCTGCTTTCTATTGTGAGCATGGCTCTGAAGAAAAACAACACTGTTTTCTTCCTTTCTACACTCACACACCACTCAACACAATATTCTGACACCAGATGTGCTGGGGGGCTTCATACCCCAAGCAGTGCTCCAGTGGACACCAGCAGGGTGTCCTATAATTTAACTCAATCCCCACACTGTCTCCCAGGAGATAACATCAGAGC
Source organism: Pan troglodytes (assembly GCF_028858775.2). Classification (NCBI taxonomy): domain Eukaryota; kingdom Metazoa; phylum Chordata; class Mammalia; order Primates; family Hominidae; genus Pan; species Pan troglodytes. Next base: position 104,960,504 of record NC_072412.2, on the reverse strand, counting down.
CCACAGGTTAAGGGCCCACTCCCACAAGACTGCTCCCCTACTTCAGATGGCAATCGCCAGACCTAACCTGCGGTTCTAACCAACGTGCTATAAATGAGGGTTCCCGTGGCCCACTCCTTGGGTTCAGTTAATTTGCTAGGATGGCTCACAGAACTCAGGGAAACACTGACATCTACCCATTTATTAGAAAGGATATTACAAGGGATACAGATGAACAGTCAGATGGAAGAGATGCACAGGGCAAGGCATGGGGCATGGCCCCTGCCCCTCTCTGGCACCCCCTGCACCCTGCTCCAGCACATATTCAGCAATCTGGAAGTTCTCTAAACCCTGTCCTTTGGGGGTTTTATGGAAGCTTCATTATGTAGATATAATTGATTATATCACTGGCCATTGGTGATCAACTCAACCCCTCTCCCTAATCACAGAGGTTGGGGGTGGGGCCGAAAGTCTCAACCCTCTAATCACTTATTAGTTCCCCTGGTAACCAGCCCCCATCTGAGGCTATCCAGGAGAGCCTGGACATCAGTCATCCATGTGAAAAGACACTTCTCACTGTGGGCGAAGGATTACCTAGGTGCCGAGGTAAGAAACTGAAGGCACAAACTGTTTCAGTATAAAAAAGAAAATAGTTAGAGTAAGAGTAGTCATAATACAAATTAGATATAGAGATGATCATGGACATTATCAATCATTATAAACATTATGAATCATTAGCTTTTAATATTACTCTTTGTTGCATTACTAATATAACCTAGGAATAACCGGCGGGCATAGGGTCAGGTGCTGAAGGGACATTGTGAGAAGTGACCTAGAAGGCAAGAGGTGAGCCCTCTGTCACGCCCGCATGAGGGCTCCTTGGTCAAGCGGTAATGCCAGTGTCTGCGAAGACACCCATTACTTAGCAGACCGCGAAAGGGAGTCTCCTTTCGTTGGAGGAGTCAGGGAACACTCTGCTCCACCACCTTCTTGTGGGAGGCTGGATATTATCCCAGTCTGCCCGCAGTCATCCGGAGTCCTAAACCCCTCCCTGTGATGCTGTGCTTCAACGGTCACGCTCCTTGTCCACTTTCATGTTCCTCCCGTACTCCTGGTTCCTCTTTGAAGTTCGTAGTAGATAGCGGTAGAAGAAATAGTAAAAGTCTTAAAGCCTTTGATCTTTCTTATAAGTGCATAGAAGAAAACGCTGACGTATGGTGCCTTCTCTCTCTCAGCTTCGGCTACCTAAGAGGGAAGGGCCCCCCGTCCTGTGATTACGTGACTTGCTTCACCTTGTCAATCACTTAGAAGATTCACCCTCCTTACCCTGACCCCCGGTCTTGTATGCAATAAATATCAGCGCACCCAGCCGTTCAGGGCCACTACCGGTCTCCGCATCTTGATGGCAGTGGTCCCCCGGGCCCAGCTGTTTTCTCTTTATCTCTTTGTCTTGTGTCTTTATTTATTACAATCTCATCTCCGCACATGGGGAGAACACCTGCTAAGCCCTGTAGGGCTGGACCCTATGCTCACTATGGAGATTCCAAGGGCTTTAGGTGCTGTGTGTCAGGGGCCAGTGGTAGAGAACAGATACATCTTTCTCATCACAGCACACAGAGCTTCTTTGCTACAGCGAGCAAAGGGAGGGAGACATGCACCGTGAAGCTGTGGAGACTCAGGTTGCACAGGCACCATTCAGATGATCATTACTACAGGAGACTCCAGTAATTGATCTGGAGGTCTGAAGACAAGGAGGCTCTGCAAAGCCTGCCCTGGTCCTTCACTGTGATGAGCTGAGCATGCTCTAGCTCATCACCAACAATATCCTGAGCACACAGAATTTTCACTGTCTCCCACCTGGTCTTCTTCCTGTAGTGTCACCTTTTCTTTTCTTTTTCTTTTTGAGCCGTGATTGCACCTTGACCTCCAGGGATCAAGTGATCGTTCCATCTCAGCCTCCTGAGTAGCTGGGACTACAGGCACATGCCACCATGCCCAGCTGATTTAAAAAATTTTTTTGTAGAGAAGAGGTCTCACTATGTTGCCCAGGCTGGTCTCAAACTCCTAGACTCATGCTATCCTCCTGCCTTGGCCTCCCAAAGCGCTGGGATTACAGGCATGAGCCACTGTGGCCAGCCTAGCGTCATCCCTTCAGACAACGTTCATATTATGACTAAAGTGAGCTTTCTTAAAAATAAATCTAACTTCCTCTCCTGTTTAAAAGGCCTCACTGATCCACCACTTCTGGCAGGATGAACACAACAGCAATTCTTAGTTTGGCAGAAGACCCGTCCTGGCCTCTGCTCTCTTCCCAACCATGCCTTTCATTGCCTCTTTCTTATAGGAACCTCAGTCTCAGGCGAATGCAATTCCTTGCTGTCCCCACAGCTGTTTTGAGCCCCTGTGCGTTTTTTCACAAGGCCCCCCGTGACTGAAACACCTGCCCCAATGCTGGCCTCAAGATTACCCTCGCTGTATCCCTTAGGGAGAACTGGCCACACCCACTGTTTAGGCCTCAGGGTTCTTTTTTCTTCTCTTTGCACAGACTCCTGTAGAAACCTAGTGCCTAGTACAGCCTCATGTTTTCCCCTCACTGGCTGCAAACTTCTTGAAGGCGCAGGCGGCGTCTTATTTAATCCCTCAGGGCAGTACACTGCATTAGAGCCAAAAGACAAAGAAGTACAACAGCTCCTGTCCTCCAAGAGCTCATATTCTACTGGGGATGAGCAAAACACAAACCCATGAAAAGTTATGTAATGGCCCTGGCAGTGTAAAGATGATCACAGCTGCAAGTAGCAAAATGACTCTGAGATGCCACCTGCTTTGGAGAAGGCAGCTCTGCTGGGAGATAAGAGTGAGTCAGCGGGCAAGGAACTACTGAGAGCAGCTTATGTGTGTCCAGCATAGGGTCCCGAGTTTACAAAAGAATGGGACAGCTGTGGATGTGGAGGGAGATGAGAAGTGGGCACCACAGGCTGCAGCTAACACTCTGCAGCCCACTCCATCTTCACTGCCACAGGCCCATGAGACAAGCCTCCAAAGGCCTCTGGATAGTCAGTGCTGGCGGGAAATGTCCAGAAAGATCTGTAGGAGGTCAAAGCACACTAGATGACGTTATTACATGCCTGTGCTTAATGATGAGCATGGGACCACTGTACCCTGCCCCTGTCAGCACCTAGGTCTCATGTCCCAGTTGAAGTGAGATCTATAGAGCCATCACCCTGGTCACTGTTCATCAGAGCTGTGGAATGGGAATATGCCACACAGTGGACTAAAAATGCTTCAGGAGCATAAGATCATATTGACTTTCTCACAGAGTGAAAGTAACTTGAACGGGGACCAGCGTGACCACAGTGATGTCCCAGAATGAGGGCAGCCGGTCAGAACAGAGTGATATTGACCTTCCCCCACTTCCAGCTCATGCAGCGCTTCTCATCCCCATCTCTCCACCGAAGCCCCTTTCAAAAGTGAACTCATTCTGCTGAATCCAGTGGTGGTCTTCCAGTATCATCTTCACTTGGCTTTTTTTTCCTGGGGGTGGGGGGGGGCGGGCCGGGGATAGTAACATCTGAATCTGTTCCCGAAACACCTACTCTTCCTGAAACATTCTACTCCGCAGGCTCCCTGGCCACTGAACTGGTTTTCTCCTTGGTCCCTGGGGGTTCTTTTTTTTCCCTCTTTGCACTCTCTAAACATGGGTCTTGCTTTCTACTGTTCTCTCAAGAGTATCTGTAGATCTTTTTTTTCCTTTAAATGGAGATGAGGGTCTCACCATGTGGCCCAAGCTGGTCTCAAACTCCTGGGCTCAAGCAATCTGCCCGCCTGGGCTTCCCAAAGTGCTGGGATTACAGGCGTGAACCACTGCGCTCAACCTCTGTAGATGTTTCCAGCCCTGATTATTCATCTGTGTTCAGCTCGCTTAAAGTCTTTCTGTATCTATTTATTGTGCTCATGTTTGCTCATTAATTCCCACAGTTCCTAACATCTGCCAGGCATTATTCACACACTGGAGATATACAGAAAACAAGTCTGCTCCATCCTGAGACACACTGGTGGAGAAAGGGCAGTAAATCACCAGTGAACATCGGGTTTGCGGTGCCACGAGAGACATGCAGTGGCTACAGGGGCAGAGAGAGCCCTGGGAGCCCCCCAGGAAGCTGGGGAAGGCCTCCCCGAGGAGGTGATATTTGTCAGGAATGCCGAGTAAATAGCAGCTAGACAAGTGAAAATGATGTGTATGTGGGAGGGGTGGGGTGAAGGGGTTGGTACAGGGAAGTTCATTCTGGGCAGAGAGGAAAGGGAAGATGTAAAGGTGAGACTGCGTGAAACAATACGAGCAGCAGTGAACTGTGAGTAACCCGGTGAGGCATGGCTGGCCTAAGGGCTTGCACACGGCTGCAGAAAGGAGATGCGGCCACAGAGCAGGCAGGAGCCTTGTGTTGGAACCACCCTGAAAGCTATGGAGAGGCCCTGAAGGATGATAGCTGGAGTGAAACAAGCAGATTTCTGTTTTCACCGAGATCACTGGTGGAGGCTGTGGGGCAGGCTCAGGAGGGAGGCAGTCCGTGATGGAGATGGGAGGGAAGGAATCCAGGCAAATGGCACCGGTGGCCTGAACTACAGCACTGGAGATGAATGACGGACTTACAACAAGGAGGGAGACTCTTTGGGGCTGAACTGGTGGGGAAGGCAGGAAGGACATGGATGTATAAGTGGGAAATGTCTGGGGTGAAACCCTAGGTTTGGACTTTCGGGTAAACGATGGGTGCTTTTCATCAGGTAGGGAGTGAGAAAGGGAAACAAATTTAGCAAAGAAACAGTACATGTCGGCTGTGTGCGGTGGCTCACGCCTGTAATCCCAGCACTTTGGGAGGCCAAGGCGAGTGGATCATGAGGTCAGGAGTTCAAGACCAGCCTGGCCAACATGGTGAAACCCCGTCTTTACTAAAAATACAAAAATTAGCCGGGCGTGGTGGCGGGCGCCTGTAATCCCAGCTACTCGGGAGGCTGAGGCAGGAGAATTGCTTGAAGCCAGGAGACAGAGGTTGCAGTGAGCCAAGATCACGCCACTGCACTCCAGCCTGGGCAACAGAGCAAGACTCTGTCTCAAAAAAAAAAAAAAAAGAAAGAAAGAAAAAAAGAAACAGTACCTGTCAAGAGCTGATGGGACAGTGAAGTGGAGATGTACTATAGGCAGTAGGATATTTCGGTCTGGAGCCCCAGGAGAGAGGGAGGTCCAGTCTCTAGATCTTGAGGGACTCACGGGAGCCATGAGCTCAACAAAGTGGTGAGGACAGGGGCTGGGTGGGTCCCCTTGGGTGTCTAACGTGAAAAGCTCAGTAGGCAGAGAACTGAGTCTTGGGAAACAACCTATTTAGGGAGTGAACAGAGGAAGGAGAGCTCGATCCAGAGTACAGCATCAGCCCAGCCAAGGCACTCCTCTGAGAGCTGGGCCTTAGAAACCTCCTTCTATTTGTCTCCTCCTCTGTGGTTTCTCCTTTCCCCCGTCCATCTTACACTATGCAATAAAACGACATTTTTCTGAGATAACTGTCCTATCTTTGTTACTGAATAAACAATTTTTCACAGCCAATGTCCAAGCCGAAATCTATTGTCAGGCTTAAACTACCTCCCTCCATTATCAGTTACTATATCATTTCCTATTTCTCACTACATATCTGCCCACATGTCAATCACAGGGCTCCTGGAGGTCTCTCCTTTTTAAGGTCTCATTAGCACCTCCATGCCTCACTCTTGCTGGTCCTCTCCTCTGGAATGATGTGCCTTACCCTCTCCACCCATCCAAATTCCACCCGTCCTTCTACTTCCTGAAATCTTTTTTGGCAGCATCAGTCCACACCAGTAGCTCTCTCCTCAGATTTTCACTGCATGGGTGCTTCAGTAAATATTTCCTTGTTTCTTGGATGTTCATCTATTTCAACTACAACTGCCTGAGCTCCCTGAAGTTGGCCACAAACTCACGGAGGGAAAGGACATGTTCTTCATTTATTTTGTGCCCACAGCGAAGCCACCAGTATTGGTCAGAGAGCTTCCCAAGCAGTCTAACTGTCTAACTGTGCCCCCAGAGCCACACGAGGAGCACGTGGCAGGGGGTGGCAGCGAGCACCCGCCAGATGGCAGGATGAACTCTGGCATAAGCAGGCAAGAGAAATCTAAAGAAATACAACACTGAATCAAGACTTGAGTGTTATTTTGGAATACCTGAAATGAAAAACTGCAGACAGATCATGTGTAACATACAGCAGTTAGTAACTGAAAAAAATGACTTTCTGACTAAATAAACTCAGATTCTATGAAAAGCATCTAAAAATCAAGTTTTTAAATAAATAACAGTTGTATTTTAAATGAAATACACAGCATGAGATTGCCTACAATAAAAGATAAAGGAGCAAACAACAAAAACATGTATTTGAAACATAAAGAAGAAGATGGAAGCAAAAGTTCTACCTTAACCCTAATTAAACCTGAAGCCTGGCACTGAGTTTCCTGCCAGCCAAAGTGAAAAGGGGGAAAACAAATCACCAAGGAGCTCTCATATTGGGAGGTATATGAGTTAGGGATCAGAAACAGAGACCTCAGAGTCAGACACAGCTGGGTCTCACTCCCAGATCCCCATCAACAGCTGCATGCCCCTGGACAAGCAAGCACTCCCCTGAGCCTCTGGGGTCATGAGGGAATACCTGCATCTCTCTAGGTGTACACCGGGCATAAATGAGATAACATATACTGAGTACTTACTATAGGACTGGCAAAATAAATGGTGGTGGTCTTCTTACTGATAAAGAGTGAAACATGCTAATTCTGCAAGAGAGACAGGACCTAAGCTCCATAAGAAAAAGGACTGGGGGCTATCTTTTTTACACCTGTGTCCTCAATGTCCAGCCCTAGGCCTAGCATATAATAAGCACTAAGTACTTATTTGTTGAAAAGTAAATGAAAATAAACTTTTCTCCTGGTATTACATTCCAATACAACTGCACCCTGTACGGTACTCGTGCATGCACACAAATACGGCAGATAATTTCCAGTGGTGGTTTAACAAAAGAGTTCTCTACGTGGTGATTTATCATACTTATGTGAAGAAAATTGAGACACAGCTGAGTGAAGAAGTTCAGCAGGAGGCTAAGCGCTCAGGTTTGGGTGTACCCATGTGCGGACCCTAGAAGAGAACTTAGGAAGCTCAGGAAAAAATCAAGAGTCTGATCTGTGCTGCCCAGCAGACCGTCACTCAACGTAAAAGCCCAGCAAGAGCCCAGGGGCTGGTGTCCTGCTCTGGACTTCAGATCTGTTAGTGAGACCATCCTATGAAAGTGGAGGAGTCTGACAGCAGTGCGGACAGCCATAAAGGCCTGTGCCACTTCACAGGCGCCTGGTGGGAATGCACGCTCCAGCAGGGCAGGGGTTTGGGTCTGTCTCATTCCCTGAGGCCTGGGTGCAACCTGGCAGATCCCGTGATGTTCCAAGTATCTGGGGTGGGGAAAGACACCGTGCGGAGTTTACAGCAAGGCAGAAAAGGAGAACCACAATGTGGGTCCGTAGAATCCTGGAGCGAGGGCGTGCGCAAACAGCCAAGAATCCCACTTGCATAAACTGCTGCTGCACCATGAAGTGCCTGTCTGTAGGCCACAAAGTGAGCATGTGGTCAGCAGTGGAGACCCACCAAGTTACCAAGCCAGGTGGGCCGACAGAAACCCATCATCAGATGGACACGGGCATCTGGGCTCAGCATAGGTGGGGCTGCAGGGCATGGGTGAGCTGCAGAAGCAGGCATGCCAGACCACCCTGGCAGCCACCTCTGCTGCACCACAGCCTCTTCCCAGCTAACACAGACTACAACAGCTGGTGGGCCCCTCATGACCAAGTGACAGAGGGGAAAACAGCCAAATGGACAGGCTGGCTCAGGACATGAGTGGCAGCTGAAGAAACGGCTGCATGATGGCTCAATCTTGAAAGACAGCGATCAGGGGAACCCCCTATGGGCAGAGCCTGGGCAGCACATTTGGTCATCAACTCTGTGTGAAGAGAAGTGGCCTGAGGCAATTACACGTGTGGATCTGCTGGGCATGGCAGATCACCTGATTGGTCGGTCAGGGGACTGGAAGGGAGGGAACAAGGAGGATCCAGCTAAAGGAACAGCATCAAGTGTCTTGCAGGTCGTGCCCACCACGGGCATCCACCACAGAAAAGGCACCAAATGGAAGGTGGGCAGAATGACTGTGGCTCCATCACCAGATAACCCAGCGCTGGCACATGAATGGATGGCCATGGTGGTAGCACAGAGGAATGTGTGGGTCCCCCTCACCTAGGCCGACCTATCTCCTGCCACTATGGAGCATCCAACCTGGCATCCACAGAGACTGTGTGTGCCTGATAACTACGGTCTGCAAGCAGAACAGTCACTCAGCGCCGAGACTATGCTGGGCCCTTTCCACTCTGCAGTGTTATGGAACACATTGTCTCCCACCCCTTGCCCCTGCCCCAAATTCACACGCTGAAGCCCTAACCCTACGATGTGACTGTATTTAAAGGTAGGGACTTTAAGGAGGTAATTAAGGTTCAATGAGGTCGTACGCATGGGACTTACCCAACAGGACTGGTCCCCATTTTGGGACAACTCAGAAGGGCTCTCCCAGCTTCACTGTGCTCCGTAAGACCAGCGAGGCTTTTGCTGGAACTGCAGCTGCTCCCTCTGTCCCATCTTGCTGCCTTCGCCAGCCCGCCCCCATAGATACTGATGCTGACGGTGTTCTCTCATAAACTCTTTGTATAAAAATCTTCCTGGGGAGGCCAATCTGAGAAATGCAACTTCTCTGGTTTGCTTATGAGGACAAATTCAAAACTCTCCAATGGAGAATCTCCTCCCAGGATTCCAAAGGTATCTCAGACAACATATTTCCCCCAAATCTGCTCTTTTGATATTGGTGAAATGGAACTATCAGTCATCTATCTAAGATTATCTAGGCCAGAAACATCAGAACCATCCCCTACTTCTTTCTCTCCCTCATAAGCTCTGTGCCTCTACCTTTATACTCAATCACGACTCAGTTTTTCTGACCTTGATCATTCTGATTTCTCATACCTTTCGCTCTTCTCTCAGTTTCCTTGAAGGATTTACCTCCTGCTAAATACGAGGCTTCATCTGTAGCCTGTGTTCATCTTGGATGTAGCTCTTCTCTTACAGAACTTACTACTTCTTTGCTTTCAGCTCTCAGCTCTCATCCCTACAGAGGTGACTCCATCACCTATATATATATGTAGCTTCCACATTTCCAAGACAGAGATGTCCATCCTCCAGCTTTAAATACACCATGGGCATCTTTATGGCATGTTCCAGAGTCACTCAAATTCAAGCACATCTTTAAGAAACAACTTTTGCTTCTCTATTTCTCTTGTAGACTCTGCCCCTAATAAGCTGCCCCCTTCCTCCCACCCTGATATAAACTCTGGGACCTGCATCTCCAATGGGACTCTAAGGACCTCAAACCTGATTTCACTTCTCCAAACCATCGTGAGATCTGCAGACCTACTTCTTGCATCCAATGCTAGTGGAAGACAGAGAGATGGCAGAGGTAACTGTACGGTTTACAACTACCCCAGGGGTAAAGAAGGTGGAGGCGAAAAATGGGAAGCCCTGTGGGCTGGCTCACAGAAGTGTCCAAGAAACATCAGGCCTGAGGTTTTAGCCTGATGTGCACTAACCCTCCTTCTCTCACTGCCCATGGAAGACAAATGTAGTATCAGATTGTTTGGATGCAGAATTTGTAGACAAATGTGCAATAATTTCTGATTATTGATAGCAAGGTTGAGAAAACACAGCATTTTTTTTTTTATCTACTCCTTGGTTGTTCCACTGAAAATCTTCTTACCTTCATATTCTCTTCATTTCAACCAAGGAAAATCAAGAAATTTTATATTTGTTCTTCACTCCATAGCATATGATTAGCATTTTAACAGGAAGACACTGTGGCTTTTACAAGATTATAAAAACAGATAAATAGCACATCTTGTTAACTAGGTTGGTGTTTCTCTAAGAAGTCATGCTTATCTAATATAGGTGGAACAAGAATGTCCAGTTTGACCAATCTTTCAGCTGCAATTTATTTTTTACCTTTTTAAAAAACTAAGAATGGCCACTAACAGAAACCTACAATCTCTTTGGAAATGTCAAAATCCACTTGCAAGGCACTGGAATAAAATGTAGTCTCTATCTCACATGCAATCACAGAGGAAAGATTTGCTTGGGCCACTGAGAATTTCTAAATTTTTAGTGATTATTATCACTTTTACCTGCTGCTGTCTCTGTCGCCTCCCTTGTGCAAACTGAGAGAACATCAGCTGCCGGTCCAGCAGCTCCATTCTCTGCTGTCTCTGGATGTCCAGCGTGGCTCCCATCCCAATTCTGGCTTCGCTGGTGGGTTCTGAAGAAGAGAAGATGGGTTCAAGTGTCCAAGAAAAGAATTTTGCCATCCAGCTGGGGATGCAGAGCACCTGATGCACCTGGAACATTTTGCTGTCGTAGCACAGACCGGACATCTAGAAGAAAAACGTCCAATGTGATTGTTTAAATGTAGTATCATTTTAAAAAATGTACACGACTCAAAAATCAGCAGCCTCCAGACACTGCACATGGTATTTTTCTTAGTCATAGCAGTGTTAGGCAATAAGCAAAATCCTCTACCACACTGCAGAACACTAAGCAGTACAAATCAACACAAAATTGAACTTACTCAGTAAAACAAAATTGTTTTTTATTGAATTAGAAGAGCTGGCAAAATTCTAATCATTTAGTATTCAAAGTTCTGGTAAAAGATTGTCAAGACACTGTCTTCATTTTTTAAAAAGCCGTAAAAGATCTGATTATTGAAACACTTTCACACTGTACTGACTCTGCGGTTACCTTTGTTGGCAGATGGCCATCACAGAGACACCAGCAGAAAACAACTGCCATGTCTCAGCTGACCCAGTCACACGATCAATTTATCAGAGAATAAACACAATCTAAAATCTTGGTTTTTATTTACATAGTGTTTTAATCAGTTTTTCAACTACTGATTTTTCTAGACATTTAAAATCCTCACCAATATTAGTTCCATTTATAAACCAACCTTGTCTTCATCTTGAAGGTAATTTATAATGTACGGTTACAGAAGTCTCAAGGCTTCCTATGATTTTCTAGTTAAAAATGACTATGGCTATTCCTTTGTAAAAAAAAAAAATCTTGATGTGAATTTGATTCTTAGGATTAGAAGATCAAATTAGAACATATTTGACAACTTTCTAATATGAGAAAAGTATACTTCAATGTTTAAAAATAAAATTTAAATTGATGAATTGGCAAGAATTCTTTGAGACTGTGCTACACACCAGGCACTGTTCTGGGAACTTAGAATACAGCAAAGAACAAGATAAGCAAGGCCCCACTCTCACAGGGCTTATAGCAGTCAATGTGGAAACAGGCAGTAATCAAGTCAACACATACAACTATTTCTGGCAAGTTCTGGGAAGGAAATAAAGTGACATGGGGCACGAACCTACTCTGGGGGCAGTGGGGGACATCAGGAGAGCCCTCAGAGAAAGTGATACTTGAGCGAAGATCTTAAGGATGATGGGGTGCCCGTGACTTGATGAACTGGGGAAATAACATTTTGGGCAGAGAAAGCAGCAGATGCTGCGCAGCCCGAGCTTGGGAGTGTCTATTAGATATCTTGGGGGGCTACTGAGTGGGCAGGTGGCTATGTAATTCTAGAACTCAAGGAAAAGGTGGAGATAAGGATTTCAGAGTCACTGGATATGATATGACATTTAGGGTAACAGGACTAGAGGAGATAAAATGGGGGGGAGCAGGAGACACAGCAGAAGAGAGAACAGGACTAAGGACTGAATCCAGGAGTGCACAAATATTCTATGGACGGACAGAGTAGGAAACGCCAGTAAGGAAATCTGAGACAGGGCTGCCAGTGAAGAGAAGGGAAATAGAGTTTAGTTATCACTGAAGCTAAGAAGTGTTTTAAAATAGGGATGGTCAGCTATATCTAATGCAGCTGATAAGTAAGACAGAACTAGCCACTGGATGTTGCAAATGGAGGTGTTTGATAAACAAGGTATTTACAAGAACAGTTTTGGTACCAAAGACAGACTGTAGTAGGCTGAAGAGTGAATGGTGGACAACTTCTGGTTTCAAATAATTTCTGTGCCCCTTCTCTCAAAAATAGTACAAGACAAAGAAAATGAAAACAGAAACAAACTCCAAGGTCCATGAAACCAGAAACTAATCCTGAACCATGTTAACAAAATAGAAAGCTTATCAAGTGATTATAAACCACTCTGCATATAAGCAGCATATAAGTCCAAATGCCTGCAGAGAGTCCTGTGGGACTCAGACAAGCACAGGGACTAGAGCAAGCTTGTTCAACCTGAGGCCTGTGGGCCACATGTGGCCCAGGGACAGCTTTCAATGTGGTCCAACACAAATTCGTAAACTTTCTTAAAACATTACAAGGTCGGGTGCAGTGGCTCACACCTGTCATCCCTGCACTTTGGGAGGCCAAGGCGGGCGGATCACAAGAGGTCAGGAGTTTGAGACCAGCCTGGCCAACATGGTAAAAACCCGTCTCTACTAAAAATACAAAAATTAGCCAGGCGTGGTGGCACACACCTGTGGTCCCAGCTACTCAGGAGGCTGAAGCACAAGAATCGCTTGAACCTGGGTGGTGGAGGTTACAGTAAGTCGAGATTGTGCCGCTGCACTCCAGCCTGGGCGACACAGCGAGACTCTGTCTCAAAAAAAAAAAGAAAAATAGTTATGAGATTTTTTTGCAATTTTTTTAAAGCTCATCAGCTATCTTCAGTGTTAGTGTATATTATGTGTGGCCCAAGACAATTCTTCTTCCAATGTGTCACAGAAGAGTTTGAAAGACTAGATACCCTTGGACTAGAGGGTCTAGGCCCTGTGGAAGGAGGAGAGAAGTAGAGGGTTACTTAAGTCTGGGTAAGAGGCACCCCAGTTCCTCCTCATGCTCCATGTACCCTTTCTCCCCTCCACAGAGAGAAGGGAAAAGCTGTGTAGGGCATGAACCAAGGAGGGTCCATGTGGGTCGGGAAGGCCAAGGCCTCTGCACAGGCAGATTATGTGCATCTCATGCGGCTGTCAGCATAGGGGTTCCAGAAGAAGACAACAGAGGGAATATGGGGGAAAGGATATTATATTTAAAGAGATAAACAGCTGAGAGTTTTCTAGAATAAAGAAAGAATATAAATCCTTAGGATGAAAGGGCAAGAGTCCCTAAAAGAATGCTAAAACGAAATTTACATCTAGATCCACTGTGGTGAAACAAAAGAAAGAAATCCTTAAAAGCAACCAGGGATAAAATACAGACTGTTTAGAAAGAAAAAATAAACTGTTAGCAAATAACAGCAAGAAAAACTGTAAGATAATTGGGAATAAATAAATAAGATATATATAAGGCCTTGACAGAAAAAAAAGAAAAAGATAATAAGGGATATTTTTTCAAAACCAACCCTAGTGATAATAAAGATACCAGTTCCATGAATAGGAAGATGCAAAACTTTTAAGATACCAATTTTCATCAAATTAATACATAAATTAAATATCATTCAAAATAAAATCTTAACAGGGTGTTTTGTTGGAATGTAAATGCCAATCCTCAAATTCATGCGGAATATTAAAGGTTTGCATTTTAAAAACACCATGTTGGGAGAAAGAAGCCAGACCCAAAGCCTGAAAACACGATTCCACTTCTGTGAATGAATGAACCTAAACCACACACTAAGCAGTAAAACGAGACAGCAAAGCGCAAAGATGATGACTATGTGTGCTAGGAGGGGTCACAGAAGGGAGGGAGAAAGAAGGGGAAGGGGTCACAGGAGGGAGGTGGGAAGGAGGAAGAGAGGTGGGAAGCAAGGGGGGCACCATGGGCTGCGGGGCTGGCCAGGCATGGTCTGTACCTGCATGGTGGATTATGGGTATATTTGCTTTACAGTGATTTGCACAGCTTTGTCACAGTTAGTTTGTGTTGTATATCACAATTAAGAGTTAAAAGACAAATAAAAAACCCAGAAAAGGCAAGGCAATTTTAAAGAAGCGTAAGTCCTATCAGATTTCAAGACATACTATAAAGTTTGGCTACCTAAAACAGTGTGGTCTTTATCTAGGGTTACTTAAATAGACCAAGAGAACAAGAGCCTAGAAATAGGATCCTCAGTGTAAGGGCACCTGGTATTCAGCAGACATGGGTAAATTGGGAGGGAAGGGGCACATGGGCTATACACAAGGAAGAGACAGAACAGGGCCCCTTCCTGACACCAAACATAAACTTGCAATGGAATAAGAACTCAAATAGAATTCATGAAATTGTAAATCTTTCTGCACAAAATACAGAAGGAATACCTTTTTGGCACTGGGGTGGCAAAATATTTTAAAATAAGAAACATAAGGTACAAACTAGAAAAGAAAACACACATTGGTCTACTTTACAATTTAAAAGCTGTAGTATGCCAAAAGCTACCATAAGTGAAATGAAAACACAAGAGGCCTGAAGAAAGTACTCAGAATTCATACAGCCAACCAAGGCAGCATTCAGAACATATCAAGAAACCCTAGGAATGTGTAAGAAAGAGCCCAGTTTTAAAAGCATATGAAAAGGTAATTTCAGAAGAGAAAACTCAAATGGCTGACAAACTCATGAAAAGATGTTTATCCTCACTTGTTTTTAGGACTCTGAAATCTAAAATGAGCAATCTTAAATACAGCAACCGGCAAAAATGTAAAGGTCCTCTATCATCCAGTTTTATCTCTTTTTTTTTTTTCCATTTTGTGGAGAATGAGGTGTTGCCATGCTGCCCAGGCAGGTCTTGAACTCCTGGGCTCAAGCGATCCTCCTGCCTCTGCCTCCCTAAGTGCTGGGATTCCAGGTGTGAGGTTTTGGTAAGGATGGAGGGAACTGAGAACTCTCACACAGTCCCGAGGGAAGGTGAAGCTATGGCGCCTCTGGGGAGCAATGTGGCAACACCAAGTAGAGCTTTGAGGCTCATTCCACTGCAGCCCTGCATGAGAGAGAGAGGAAGCAAAAACAAATCATCCCCAAGAGGGGAACAGCTGCAGAGTGGGTTATTCATACAACACAGTACTATACAGCCATCCAGATGAACTCCATGTGCGTGTACTGATGTGTTTAAAGTGGAATGAAAAATACACATAGAAGGTATCACATGTTGCGCTCATCTTCTCGCAAAATTTCAGACAACAAAATAATAGTCTACGCCGTTTGTGCACACATCTGTCTGCGGTAACTACAGAATCACAGAAAGCAGTCTTTGCTGTAGAGGGGTGATGGGGGACAGGGTAGGGGGTAGGGAGAGGCATTCTCTGTAACAAATATATATTTTTAATGAAGAGAGACATATGAAGTCAATATGGAAAAAAAAACAGTAATGAATTGGAGGCAAGGAAGTAGAAATCCCTTTTCTGAAGGTCTGATATAAAACAGAAAATAGGGTGTATATCAGCGTTACGCTGATTCAGCAGAAGATAGCAAAATGTTATAAACATAACAAAATATTAAAAATATAATACAAATTAGAGCTATGAGATTTGAATGAAGTACAAAATTAAACATTTTTATTTTTCGGTCTCAAAGTATTCAACTGTGATTGTTGATTTGTTCATTGTTCCCATTAGCTATTTTAACTTCATATATCTAGAAGCTGTTCCTGTTTGTGGACGCTGTTATTAGGCACACAAACACAACTGACCCTTTCGTCATAACAAAGCATTCTGCTGTGTTTTTAGTAATACTCATAGAGAAGTCTACTTTGTCTAATCTTAAAACAGCCATTTCAGCTTTCTTATGGTTACTGTCTCCATAATATATCTTCATCCTTTTAATTTCAGGCTTTTTTTGTGTCTTTGTATTTAAAGTGTGTCTTGTAGATACCATATAGCAATTTTTTTCTTTTAAATTAGTCTGACAATCTCTACCTTTTGATTGGAGTGTTTAGCTATTATTCATACTTAATGTATTTGCTTGAATAGCTGGATTTTGCAATTTGGTTTCTGTCTGTCTCATCTGTTTCTTACTCTTTACTCCCCCTTTCCTACGTTCTTTTGTGCTATCAAATATTATTTAGTATTTTGGTTTTTTTCAGCTATATATCACTGTATTTTCCCCCTCATATTTGCCCTAGAGATTATAATATGCATTCAAAATTGAGCATAATATATTTGGAGTTAATACTGAATTACTTCATGTAAAACAGGAGAAGCTTGCAAGACCCTACAGTAAGTCCTCACTTAACTCACTGATAGGTTCTTGGAAACTCCAATTTTAACTGAAACAAAGTATAATTTTGTCTCCTCAATGCTGTAATGAAAAGACGTTGAATGAAATGACATTATTTGAATGATGTTTTGCTTAAAGTTGGAATTTCCAAGAACCTACTGACAAGGTTAGGACTTACTATAGTTCCATGTAATGTCTTCCCATCCACTGCGTTACTTCTGTCATATTTTACACCTATATACCTTAAAAGCTCAACAATACAATGTTGGTTTTTCTGTGCTCACGCCTGTAATCCCAGCATGTTAGGAGGCTGAAGCAGGAGGATCACTAGAGGCCAGGAGTTCAAGACCAGCCTGGGCAACAGAGCAAGACCCCCATCTCTACAAAAAAATAAGAATAAATAAAAAGAATTAGCTGGGCATGGTGGTGCATGCCTGTAGTCCCAGATACTTGGAAGGCTGATGTGGGAGGATCACTTGACCCAAGAATTCGAGGTTGTAGTGAGCTATGATTGCACCACTGCATCCAGCCTGGGTGACAGAGCAAGATCTTGTTGCTAATTTTTTTTAAATCAGGTTTTTAAATAAATTAAGAAAAATATAATGAAAATGCATAGTTTTTGCCAGTATTTAAGGAGCTCACAATTTGGTAGAAGCTCTTAATTTATGAGGGGGAGGCCACAGACTCCCTTAAGAAACTGAGGAAGGTTAAAGATCTTCACTCTCCTGTCCATGCCTTCCCTGCCCCCACAATGACAATCAGACGTGAGTATACACTCACAAAACTATGTATTCAATTTCAGCAGGACCATTCTGTGAAGAATATGGATACCCCACCCAGTAATAAACAAAAATAGGACTGCAAATTCTGGCAGGGAAGTAGGGCTTTTGTGTTCATCTGCTTACATTTCTATCCTATCTATCTAAATGTAAACTCTGAATGGGGAAGATTTGGGTTGCTTTTGATCACTACTTGGCCTCTGCACTTAGAACAGTGCCTGGCACATAGTACTGTAAGTATTTCCTGGGTGAATGGTGAATTAACAAATGTTCCACAAAAATAAATATATTATCTTAGATCCTTTTAAAGGAAATTGGAAAGTTATGCATTCTTTTTGGTCCCAAGTTTATACTTTCCCATATGATAAAAGATAAAGAGTTCACTTGTCCATGTCACTGGCACGCCAGCATGACCTCAAGTTGTCAAATAAAGTGCTACTGCACAATGTTTTAGATTTTCATAAAGGATTAAAATATAAAGTGCTTAAAACCCTAGTCTATGGAAAGATGGGACAAAAATAATTACATTAGATTTCACTTAATTACTGCCAAAAGCTTTTAGAGAGCATCAGTTATTATAATACTATGTTACATTTACACATTATTTTTAATTTTCATTTTCATTATCTCTTTCTCCCCCCCCCCAGAGACGGGGTTTCACCATGTCGCTCAGGCTGGTCTCAAACTCCTGGCTTCAAGTGATCTTCCCATCTTGGCTTCCCCAAGTGCTGGGGTTACAGGTGTGAGCCACCATGCCTGACCTAATTTTCATTATCTCATAAACCTTTTTCACACTAGGTCTTCTGAATGAGAGAGTTTTCTTGAAATCCATAGACCCTCTGAAAAGCAGGCTTTAGAAAAAGACCATATGTTGGATTTGTGTGTCAGGGGGCTGGGGGAACTCTACCAAGGAGGTCTTGCAGGCCCTCAGACCTGGGTAAGCCAAAGAGCAAACAGAGGGGCCACTGAAAAAGAAGGCAGCAGTGGCGCAGCCTCCGGCAGGCAAGGGGTCAGTGCAGGACAATCAGATAAAGCAAAAAGTAACAAAGAGCATATGCCTAGGAAAACAAGCTCGAGCTGGAGTTTGAGCACTTGGGCAACAGGAAGCAGGAACCCTGGCTAGGAAAGGGGACACATGGTCACGCAACCAGAGAACCCCTGGCCCACGTCCAGCTGAGAGTCTAGGCCAAAGACCCAGGCTGGCTCCAGGTCAGAGGGAGCAGCCCCCCATATGCCAACAGCAGAAGCTGTGACCCTGTAAATCTGAGAATGTAAGGCAAGAGGAAATGATTTTCTCTTAGTCCACTAATAAACATGGACATCAATTACATGGTTCTTCAGATTTTCCAGATGCTTCGTCCTTTTAGGAAAGGAATCATGAAATAATGCTCATCAGGCAAATAATTTAATTTGCTGGGTAGAAAACATGCAAAACACTCTTGATTATAGAGAGTAAACTTCAACTGTCCTCTGGTCCTGTTTAGTACTAGCCTGAAACCACAACAGGCAAAGGTTAGAAACTATGACTTTGCAATGACACACAGGTGTCGATTGCTTTCTTTGGCCAACTGTGGCTGAACAAAAACCCACAAGGCAAGCTGTGCCAACCACCGGTCCCACATTCAAGAAACCGACCATCTACTGGGACAACAGGACAAACCTAGGGGCTGCTTTCCCAGGGGCATGATATTGCCTCTGCATGACAAGGAACAGCCAAAGGAATAAATGTCCCCTTGCAACTGAGCCCCAGCACATAGACTTCGTGTGCCCTCAAAGCCTGTGGTAACCAGACCCACCGAGACCTCATTTATTCATTCCACAAATATTTACTCAATGCTAACATGTGCCAGCCTATGTTCTAAACACTGAAACATAGTAAGGAGCAAAACAGAAAAATCCCTGCCCTGATGCATCTTACATTTTCCTATTCCTTCTTCTCCAATGAAAATGTTAGAGAAAGAATAAGGAACTTTGTACATTCCCTAATTTATTACCCCAAGAATGTGAATGCAAATTAGGGATTCCCAAAGTTATTTCTGCCATTTGTCATGCATTTTGAAATGATTATTCTTTTCATGACAGACAGAACCATGTGCCTTTGGCAGTTACTCTGAGACTTGCTATTCTTTAAGTGCAAAAGTGATTCAGATTGAACTTTCTATAGCTTTTCTATCTCATATGAGGGAATAGAAATGATACTAAACTAAAAGATTTTGAGGTACCCAATTAAAATGCTGGATATCCTTCTGATTCTTGGAAAACCAAACTGGAATAGAAACAGAAATAATAACACTAAGCACAGATTATTCGTTTCTCACATACTGTCTTAGAAACCTGCTCTAGGCTTTTCCTTTTGGGAAATCATGCATCAGGAGGATTAGGTCAACTATGCTAAGTAGAAAACTTCAAACAACAGTGGCTTAAATACAAGAGAAGTTTATTTCACCTTCATATTTAAAAAGCTCCAACCATCTTAACTGTAGTCAAAGCAGCCAGAAGGAAAAAATAAGAAAGGACAAAAGGCGACTTTAAGGAGCCTTCTCAGAAGTCACACGAATATGTGTGTTTACAGCTCAATGGCCAGGACGCCAGGACTTAGACCAGTGGTCAGACTGAGAGGCGAAGGATAAGAGATATGTGATCTCAGCTGGAGGCATTGCTGGCTCAAATAAAATGAACCTTCCCTTATGAAGCAAAAAATATACTGGGAGGCAACTAGAGTCTCTAGCACATGGAGAAAACCATCATCAGGTTCTTATATGTAAACAAACACCTTCTAATATCCATTTTAACAAGGGGACCACCCTCCTTTAAAAGTTACATGCACTTTCTTAAATGGATTCAACAAATGAAAAATTAATAAAAATATGGGCTTATTTCAGTTGAAACTCATTTCTTACGTTTGATTAAAAATAACAAACTAAAAGTGAATGTGAAGCTCTAAAAGATTTGTGGATTTATAGATACAGCCTCAATGGTGAAAAACTCAATGTTTTCCATCTAAGACCAGGAAGAAGCAAGGATATCCATTCACCACTTTTATTTAATATTCTATTAGAGGTTCTAGCTAGTATAATAAAGAAAAATAAAAGGCACAAATTGGGAAAGAAGAAGCATATAAACACATAAAACTTATTTCTGGATGACACAGACCACCTATGTTGAAAACTCTAAGGAATCCACAGAAAAGCTACCAGAAATAATAAACACATTTAGAAAAGTTGCAGGACACAAGAACGAAATACAGAAATCAACCGTATTTCTTTTTTTTTTTTTTTTGAGACGACGTCTCACTCTGTTGCCCAGGCTGGAGTGCAGTGGCATGATCTCAGCTCACTGCAACCTCGGCGTCCCAGGTTCAAGCGATTCTCCTGCCTCAGCCTCCTGAATAGCTGGGATTACAGGCATCCGCCACCAAGCCTGGCTAATTTTTGTATTTTTAGTAGAGATGGGGTTTCACCATGTTGGTCAGGCTGGTCTCGAACTCCTGACCTCATGATCAGCCCACCTTGGCCTCCCAAAGTGCTGGGATTACAGGTGTGAGCCACCACACCCAGCCAATCAGCTGTATTTCTACACGCTAGTGACAAACAATTGGGAAAACATTTATAAAACCAATTCCACTTATAATAGCATCAACATACCAGAATTACTTAGAAATACATCTAATGAAAGATGTGCAAGACCTGTACACTGAAAATTTAAAAATTGCAAAGGGAATTAAAGAAGAGCTAAATAAACGTAGAGACTTATCATGTTCGTGCATTGGAGAACTCAATACTGTTAAGATTGTTGTAGTAGCTGTTGATTACCGAGCAACAAATTACCCAAGACTCAGTGGCTTGAAACAATAAGCATCTATTATCCAATTTCTGTGGGGGAAGGAATGTGGGAGTAACTTAGCTGAGTGGTTATGGCTCAAGGTCTCCCATGAGGCTATAGTCAGTCAAGGTGTCAGCCTATCTGCACTCATCTGAAGACCTGACTGGCACTGGAGGATAACCTTCCAAGGTGGCTCAAAAACACACCTAGCAAGTTAGTGCTGACTGTTGGCAGGAGGCCACGATTGTTGGCCATGTGGACCTCTCCACAGGTCTGCTTAAGAGTCCTCATGGCATGGTGGATGGGCTCCCCAAGGGCAAGAGATCCAGGAGAGAGCAAAGACACAGGAGTATCTGTGTCTTTTATGATCTGCTCTTGGGAGTCACATTCCATCATTTTCGCCACATTCTATTCATTATAAGTATCACCAAGTACAGCTCAAATTCTAGCAGAGGAAAAATAAGCTCCACCTCTTGATGTGTAAAAGAATCTGTGGAAACATTCAAAAACCATCACCATGGCAATCCTTCCCAAGTTGATCTAAAGTTTCAACGCAATTACAAGCAAAATCTTAACTCTTTTCCCCCTTTTTTGAAGAAATTACAGGCTGATTGTAGAGTGTATATTAAAAGTCAATGTCCTAAAATAAGCAAACCAGTTTTGATAAAGAAAAACAAGGTGGGAAGACTTATATTGCCTGACTGCAAGACTTACCATAAAGCTGTAGTAATCAGTGCGGTGTGGTATTGGCGTAAGGACAGACATATAGATAACTGGGAAAGAAAAGAGTCAAGAAATAAAGCTATACTGGTCAACTGAGTTTTGGTGCCAAGGTCATGCAATGAGAAAAGGGTCTTTTCAATAACTGGTAATGGAACAATTGAGTATCTGTGTGGAAAAGAATAAATCTTACCCTTTACCTCAAAAGAATTATACTCAAACTGGATCACAGACCTAAATGTAATAGCAGAAACTATTAAATTCTTGAAGAACACATAGGAGAAAATCTTTGTGACATTGGATTAGCAAAGATTTCTTAAATAGAACATCAAAAGCACAAGCTATTTTAAAAACCAGTTAACAATGAATTAATCAAGATTTTAAAATTTTGCTTTTTGGTAACAGACAAGCCACAAATTAGAATACAACTTTCACAAAACATGTCCAACAAAGAGCTTATATCTAGAATATATAAAGAATTATTTTAAGTCAATTAGAAGATAAATAGCCCAATGAACAAAATGGATAAAAGATTTGAACAGATATTTCACAAAAGAAGATATGAAAATGACCACTAAGCACATGAAAAAAATGCTCAACATCACTAATCATTAGAGAAATGCAAATTAAAACCACAAGATACCACTACACACCCAATAGAGCGGCTAAAGCTAAAACAACTGACAATACCAAGTGTTGACAAGGGTGTAGAGAATTTGGAAGTTTCAAACATTGATGGTGGAAATGCAAAATGGTAGAGCCACTTTGTAAAATAACATGGTAGTATTTCCTAATGTCAAATATACACTTACCATATGACCCAGCAATTCCGTTCCTAAAGAAGGAAAACATATGTCCACACACAAATGTGCACACAGATGTTCACAGCAGCATTATTCATAATAATCCAAACCTGGAAGCAACTCAAATGTCCACCAATTGGTGAATGGATAAACAAAGTATGGTGCATCCATACTATAAATTAATACTTAATCTATTAATTGTTACTTAATGCAATAATAAATGAAAAATTAATTTTAAAAATTGGTGAAATTTTCATTTTCAAGTGAAAGAAGTAAAACACAAAATACTTCATATTATACAATACTAAGTATATGAAATTCCAGCAAAGGCAAAACTATAATTACATGAAGATCAGTGGTTACCTACGGCTGGCAGCTGGATGTGGGGAAAGAGAGCATGGGGCATGAAGACACCATTCATGGTCAGGAGACTGCTTTCCATATTGATTATGGTGGTGAGTACATGACTGTATATAACTACCAAAGTTCAACGAACTATACACTTAAAATTGGTGAGTTCTATTGTATGTAAATAACATCTTAATAAACAAAAAAAGGGAAAAAGAATTTTTTAATAAAAAAGAATGTGAAGATCTAGAAAGATCTCAAATAGATACATAAATCTTTTAAATTTTATAAGAGGTACGATTTTAGCAGAACAAAAACAAGCTTTTAACAACAAAAAACTTCTGCTGCTTTGAAAATGTTCTCAGCTATCAATATAAGCTAACATGGAAGACCTTTGATAACATCCTATGCTGTTGTTTATAAATAATAAATAAATTCAAAATGACATGTTAATTTTACCATAGTCCTTTCCCAGAGGCTATCATCAAGACAGAAGGAAAATATCAACACAGTCAGTCCCCGAAGACAAACACTGGACACTTAAACACACATACACACACATACACACACAAACACACACACACACGCACACACACAGAGAGAGAAAAACCAAAAGCCAAAAAACAAAACTACATATAGTTTAAAGAGATAATCAAAATTGATGAAAAAATTTTAATTTCCTGATAAAAAGACAATGTGAAGACCCATGGGAAAATGTTCTGTCCTGCAACAGACATGATAATCTACCAGTAATCTCTACAATGTAAAAGTACGGGTGTTTCTTGGCAACCTCTTCCTTATCTCTACTTCTTTTCCTTTATTCAGTAACACTACTATACCAGCCTAATATACTTTAAATTACCCTTTAAGTTTTCTCTGAATATTTCTTTACTTCAGATTGAGTATGACAATGCAAGAAATACAAGACAGTGAGTTTGTTGAAGGTGAGGTTTAAGCTGAGTTTTTAACCAAGCATGGAGAGAGGACCAGTTAAATATCTTGATGATTTTAGAAGAGAAAGCATAGCTATAGGCCACATTCTTCATATTACGAAGAAAATAGAGTCTGCTAATGAGAAAAAATTTTCCTTGGCTATTGGTCAGCACACAGAAGGCTGCAAAAAGTTGTCGATGTGTTTTTCAGGGCCTCTGGGGACTTTGAAAACCTCTTCATACCCAAGATTGCCCTCCAGAATCATGTCTCCATTGCTGATGAATGGGGCCTCATCCTAGTGGTGTGGCTAAGGGAAACTTTAAGAATAACTCTGTCTGTGCAGCTCGTGGCTGGAAGAGACATGGACGAGAGCCTTGAAATGTGCAGTGTAAGGTGCTGGACTCACTGGGCGTGGAGCAGAACACCTGGCCTTTGTCCTGGTTCTACCACCCATCATTCGTGCAACCTGAACCTCAGCCTCCCTATCTTTAAAATAGGCAGTGCAGGTATTCTACACTATAGAGAACACATCAAGAACCTAGTAAGGCAGTACACATTGCAAGCATCCTGACAATCATGTAGTATAATATTTTATAGTACAGAAATTATTTTTTGATAATATTAAGTTTTTAAACTAAAAAATTATTTTTAGAATGTGTATCAAATAGACATTGTGCTAGGCACTGAAGATTATGAAGAATAACATATAATTCCTATAAACTAAAAGGACTCTCCTACAATTCAATACCAAAAAACTAATAACCTAGTTTTAAAAATGGGCTAAGGACCTAAACAGACATTTCTCCAAAGAAGACATACAAATGGCCAATAGGTACATGAAAAAATGCTCAATGTCACTAATCATCAGGGAAATGCAAATCAAAACCACAATGTGGTATCACCTCACACCTGCTGGGATGGCTATTATAAAAAAACAAAAAACACCAAAAGACAAGTGTTGGTTAGGATGCGGGGAAAACTGGAACCCCTGTGCACAGTTGGCAGAAATGCAAATGATGCAACTATGGAAAACAGTATGGAGGTTCCTCAAAAAATTAAAAATAGAACTAATATGATCCAGCAATCCCACTATTGGGTATACATCCAAAAGAAATGAATCAGGATCTCAAAGAGGTCTCGGCACTCTCATGTCATCACCATGTTATTTGCAATAGCCAACATGTGGAAACAACCTAAGTGCCCATCAACAGACAAAGGGATGAAGAAAATGTGGTCCATGCATACAATGCAATACTATTCAGCCCTTCAAAAAGAAGGGCATTTTGTAATATGCAACAACATGGATGAAACGTGAGGACCTATATGCTAAGTGAAACAAGCCAGTCACGGAAAGACAAATACTGCATGATTC
The DNA here is from genome assembly GCF_028858775.2 of Pan troglodytes. NCBI lineage: Eukaryota > Metazoa > Chordata > Mammalia > Primates > Hominidae > Pan > Pan troglodytes. Next base: position 104,935,429 of record NC_072412.2, on the reverse strand, counting down.
CACTTATATGAGGTATATAAGATAGTCAATTTCACAGAATCAGAGAGTAAAATGGTGGTTGCTAGGGGCTGGGGGCAGAGGGAAAAGGAGAGTTAAAAATCAACAGGCATAAAGTTTCAGTTAAGCAAGATCGATAAGCTCCAGAGATTCGCTGCACAACCCCATACCTATAGTCAACAACTATAAACTGTAACTTAAAAATTTAAGAGGAGAGCTCTCATAAATAAAGTCAGGACTGACTCAGGAAAAGGGTTGGGCCAGGACTTAAATGAGTAAGATTTCCTAGAAGAAGGGATATGTGAGTGAAAGAGGGGATATAGTTGGAAGAAACTGCATGTGGTTATGCAAAGCTATGTTTTCAGAGCATAGACATAGGCCGGGCACTGTGGCTCATGTCTGTAATCCCAGCAATTTGGGAGGCCGAGGCGGGTGGATCACGAGATCAGGAGATCAAGACCATCCTGCCTAACACGGTGAAACCCCGTCTCTACAAAAAACACAAAAAAATTAGCCAGGCATGGTGACAGGCGTCTGTAGTCCCAGCTACTTGGGAGGCTGAGGCAGGAGAATGGTGTGAACCCGGGAGGTGGAACTTGCGGTGAACCAAGATCGCGCCATAGCACTCCAGCCTGGGTGACAGGGTGACAGTGCGAGACCCCGTCTCAAAAAAAAAAAAAAAGAGCATAGACACTAAAGTTATGCTACCTACATTTGAATCCTGTCTCCACTACTTTTCAGCTACCTGGTGTTCTTGGCAAATTACAGTCATGTGTTGCTTAATGATAAGAACACATCCTGAGAAATGTGTTACGTGATCTGGTCATCGTGTGAACATTACAGAGTGTACTTACACAAATCTAGATGGGATATATATTTTCATTTATATATATTTTTTCATACAGAAAATCAAGTGTTCCGGCACCATGACTGAATATCAGTCATTTCCCCTACTTGATCTGCAGTGCCAACACTGAGTGCCATACACCAGGTTTCTACCTATGCTCCATTAGAATCCACAGGGCCACCACTGAATACGCACTCTGTTGTTGATCAAAACGTTGTTATGCAGTGCATGACTGTAGTTAATTTCCCTGTGCCTCAGTTTCTTCATCTATAATAGGGAGAATATTCCGTAGTTCCTCAGGTTTTTATGAGGGCTAATTAAAATAATATTTGTAAAGTGCTTAGAAAAGAGTACTATTAGTCAGCTTTTTCTAAGTTATACTGTGGTAACAAATTATCAAATTTCAGTAGCTTATAACAAAGATTTCTTTCTTGTTCATGCTACATGTTGGTACAGCCCTGCTCCATATGACTTCTTCATTCTGGAGTCTGAGGAGCAGCCCCTCTCTGGGCCCTGCTTTTCTCATGGCAAAGGGGACAGAGCAATGGTGGAACCAGGCAGTGGCTCTTCAAGCTTCTGCTTGGATGAAGCATTTGTCACTTCTGTTCATATTTTAGTGGCTAGTGTAAGTCAAACAACAAAACCTGATGTCAACAGGGCATGCAGAGGCCCTATAGGGAGGGCTTCAGTAGAGAGGGGCAGAACATATTTTGACCAAATATATTTGAACAAACAAAAATACTAGAGTAAAAAATCTACCACAAGTGTCTGGTACATACTAAGTGCTGTGTGTTTGTTAAAGAAAAATACGTGTTTGCACAATCACACAGAATCCTGAAAGTGGATGTTTGGGAATGGATTGAGTGTAGTTGGAGTGTATGGTTCACAGAAGTGACAGGGGTAGGTGAGGAGGTCGCATTTTGAAAGGAGGCTAGATTTCTGCCTACAGGTAGAACATAAGTTGCAATAATAAAATTTTATAGCTATTTTTATAAATTTTATAAGGCAATTCTATCTGCCAGCTTTATTAAGACAATGGCATCATTTCATTTATTCTGCACTGAGCATTTAAAAATCACACGTCAACTGGTCGCTACCTCCCTGTGTTAACAATGGCCTAAGACACCATTTGTCATCCTGGGCCTGAGTTGCAATTGCCACAAGGAAGAATATATTAATAGAAGGCTTCTTCCAGTTAGTCCCAGCTCCCTGTGGTCAGGAGTGGGAAAGGTAGCATAGACAGGGAGGGAGGAAAAAGGAGAAAAGGGAGTGTATATGGATGAGTCAACGTGAATGTGAGTGTGTGTGGGGTGTACAATGGACAAGCACTGACATCACACTTGCTATTTTAATTATAAGGCACCCTCCAAATTTGGATGCTTCTTAAGGACCTGCTACTTGTCTTCAACTTCTACATGTGGTCCTTTCACAAGTCCCATCACCCTCATGGCTTTGGTCAGCCTTGAAATTTTTGTTTGTTTGTTTGTTTGTTTGTTTTTTGTAGAAACAGGGTTTTGCCATGTTGGCCAGGCTGGTGTTGAACTCTTGGGCTCAAGCGATCCACCTGCCTCAGTCTCCCAAAGTGCTGGGATTCCAGGCATGAGCCACTGTATCTGGTTAGCCTTGATTTTTCTTTGCAGTTTCTGTCCTCATTTTCAATGAACTACTAGAAAATAATCCAAATCTCTAAAGTAAGTTTAACTGGGAGGCTTGTGCATCAGAGGAGTTATCTGAGCTGCTACCTATACCACTCTTTGGTCAATAGAGAAGCAATCTAAGGGAAAAAAGGTTAAATAGGAGAAAAGGAAGCATGGAGAGAAGAGAGAGCTGGGCACAAGCAAAGGCGGCACAGAGGAACCCACACCTACCATCCCTCGCCCAGAAGTAGGCCAGGGCGTCAAAACGTACTCTAAAGATGCTTATGCTTCCACAGCAGGTTATGCTGTTTCCATTTGTTCACAGTTACTTTCAGACAGTGGTTTGGGTTTTTTTGTTTGTCTTTAAAAGTACTACAGAGGGAAGAGAGAAAGGCAAATCACAGCCCGCAAATGCGCTGTCTTGACTCCCTCCAGATGGCTCATTTTCCCTACCCCTGTCCTATGATCTACAAACCCTGATAAGGCTTCTGTAATCTTGCACCATCGTAAAGTGTTTCTTCTTGAAGTGCTTTAAAGATCCCCACTCCTTACAGAAAACAATCCAAACTCAGACCACATTTGAAGTCCCAAATCTTACTTTTGGGTGTAACAGATTGTTTTTTTTCCACACTAAGGCTGCTGGATCAGAGATAATCAAAGTCTGATATACTGTACACGACAAGTAACGAATGCAGGAAATGGGTACAGTGAAGGGCTGCGTTGAAGGGAGAAGTCTGAGGAATATAGGCCTGTTAATTCACTCTCAAACAGCTTAAAAGAGGGTCAAGTAAAGATAAATGTGTGATCTGTAAAAAGAAAATTGGCAAAAGAAGGCTCTTTCTATTTTAATCATGCCAGAATCAGATCAGTCCTGAGACCTTGGCTTTTGAGAATTAGGGTGCATCCCTGTGGTAATGACTCAGTACTATGATTCATAAAACTGTAGAAAATGAAGAAGTTCTGAGATGTAGATGGCTCAAAAGCTCTCTGCAGAACCACAAGAAGAATTTAAATGAAGTTCAGTAAGTAAGCAATGCTTTAAGGAAAAGTATTAATGTGTAACAAAATTAGTGGAATTATGAATATGTAAAGACTGACTTCAATTTTTGAAGGTCTCTCACCAGACATTCAGAAGAACAGTTGATACAGTCACTGAAATGTTGAAGTATTTGTTTAAACTGATATGTCACTTGGCTGTAATAGCCAAGCTTTCCAATTACAATTTTGCAACATTTCATGAAAACTCCTATTTTAAATACTAAATGTTTGTATTAAAAATGAGAACTGTCAAATGAGGAAAAAGGTAACACAAAAACATTTATCAATGATACATGTGAATAATCTTACAGTCATCTTTAAGTACAAGAGAATCTCCCTCACCTTTCCTGGGCAGCAGCTGGAGTCTCTACTGGATAACAAAATAGGACTGAGGTCTGACAGCCATCCTGGGCAAACTAACTTACTATTGCTCCTGTAAGCTAAAAACTGTCTTCCCTCAACTCAGAAAAATGATTTAGTTATTTTCTGTGATATCACTGAAGATAAAAAGTGGTCAACTTACCTAGTAAAATACTGTACTGACATAATTTATCAACCTTCTATTTTAATCAGTGGAATATTTTAAAGTTATATATTCAAATACATCTATAATTATGCAAGAATAAGGGACACCGAGGAGAGATTAAAAACTAGCCTAGGCCAGACACGGTGGCTCACGCCTATAATCCCAGCACTTTGAGGCGGATGGATCCCCTGACGTCAGGAGTTCGAGACCAGCCTGGCCAACATGGTGAAACCTCGTCTCTACTAAAAATACAAAAAAAGTAGCCGGGCATGGTGGCGTGCACCTGCAATTCCAGCTACTCGGGAGGCTGAGGCACGAGAATCACTTGAACCCGGGAGGCAGTGGTTGCAGTGAGCCAAGATCATGCCACTACACTCCAGCCTGGGTGACACAGCGAGCCTGCCTCCAAAAAAAAAAAGCTAGCCTAAACAAAATAAATCAACCAGTACCTAGCTAAATAAAATAAATAAGCTCAATCCAAAGTTGGCAGCTTTCCAGAAAAGCATGAGTAAAGTTTTTGGTTTCTATGACAGCAAATAACAAATTACTCATGTTTCATACAAATATCTTTGTTTAAAAAATACTCTTTTTCTTAAAAACCACATTAATTGCCAGAATGAAATAAAATCATTGATTAACACACATGGTTAAGTGAATTACTGGTTTCAATACTAAAATGTGAAATCTCATCAACAGGTTTTGTAACATTCCCCAAAACACTGAATATCATCTATAATTATAATTATCTGTGCATTTCTTTTGCATAGTAAGAATTTTATTTTGTTAGTATTTTATTTAGCATAATATCTCCCCAAAAAGGGAAGTCACTTGATCTATAAAGGAAGAGGGGAAGTCATGTTGAGCAAGAGACATCTGGAATAGGCAGACTGTGGCTTTGTGAATCTCAGGCTTGGATCCTATAGTCAGTGGTGTGTAAATCAAACACTCACAAATAATACTGATATTGTCTTTTACAATCTTCCTTATCTAAAGTATGCCACATCACAGTAAATATTTCATAATAAAAATGAGAATTTTCTAGACAAAGAAAGAAAATGTTCCTTAGGTTCAAAACAAGCACCAACATTTATGGTATAGGAACGTAGGAAAACTGGCTATGATTCATGAATATTAATTATTTTAAATAAACAGTCATCTAATTATGGTAAAATAGTAATAAATAACAAGGTTAATATGAAGATTTATCAGATTTTTTGTCATAGTAGAAGGCCGGTAACTTTGGCTGAATCAATGACTGTAAAAGGCTCAGAAATGTTTATTATTAGTAGGGTTCTTTAAAATGCTACATTATCTTTGAATTATATTCCAAACACACTGTAATTCTATTCACCCTTCTGAAACAAGGGATTTTTTTTTTGTCAAGAATTTTATTTTAAATGTCTGATTCCTATTAAAAAGTTAAAACAGGTACCCCACTACCTGTTAAACATGTGTACCGGAAAAGACTATAATCATAACATATAATTTTAGATTTTAAAAAGACTATAAAGAGATGAAAAATGCAACCTCCAATTTTAGTGCACTGAATGTCACACAATGAAACTTTCTGAGGAGACAGCAGGCACTTAAAGCTAGGAGTCTAAAAAAAGAATAAAGAAAGAAAATGGAATGTGTTTTAAAAAACTGAGTCACATAAGAGTTACTAAGGAAGGGGACAAATATTGAGAGTAAAAGAATTAATAGTAACTAACACAATGAAATCGTATACAATAAGGTACTTCAATATTTGAATGCTTTTGGAAAATATTTAAAACAGAACTCAAAACAATTACTGCTAAGTGAAACAAATATGCCATGGAAGAAACAGTACATCCTCAGGCATCTCTCATGATCAAAGCAATGAGCTCCTTCTTTGCTGTTCTCAGGCTGGTTAAGTCTTCCTCAGTCACTCAGCAGTTCTAACTGGGTGAGCCTAGACTTGGGGGAGTCTGGCACCTGTGTCCCAGAGAATCAGTCTAACCCCAGGATGGCCCTAAGCCACCACAAGTCTCAAGAATACCAGACGGATAGCTTAGGTGTTTTGAAGACTTCACAATAGGGTTTAGCTCTGTGGTCCTGAAGCCAAATCAGGTATCTGGGTAGATGTGAAAATTTTTAGGGAGGAGAAAACAAAGTGACTTGGAGCCCCAGAATATTGGCTGCAAGCATATCAGCTGTGGGGAACGAAGGCGTGAATTTTAAGCAAAGAATGAACACAGAAAAGGAATCATACAGAGAGCTTAAAGGAAGAAGAGGGGTAAGCAGGCATACAGGATGACACACTAGCCCCAAATACCAGTCATTCACCCAAGAAACAAGGATAGTGATAATTTACTTGAAATGTGTACAGTGATTGCAGTGAAATGTGTATTATTATGAATCCATTCTGTCATTTAAGTCTTTTCTAAGAAAGAAATAAAATCTATGCTCTATAACCACTAGTTAAAATTTATTTTTATAAATCTTGAGGTTCAAATTTAAGTCATGGATGAAGAATAAAACTCTACTTCATGCTCTAATTTTTTTTAATACCTCACAGAGAATTTAGGACAAATGTTTATTATTAAAATACAATAGCATAGACAAGATGAAAAAATTCCAGCACACATACTGAGGTTGCTTGGTTCATTCCCTTCTTCCATGATGAGACTTTGGTCAGGTCCAACCCACCTGACTTTCCAGTTGGCATTATTTTTTTCCCTCGTGTGACAATGTCTTTTTACAAAATGAGCAGACTATCTCTCCTTATTTTTAGTAAGTCCAACTTCTTCATTTTCAGGCTTTTTTTTCCCTATGATTTAAAAACAACACTGACAAGAAGCCCAGCTAAAACTTTCATCAAAATTACCTTGAAAGCACAAACTGGCCTCCTTTGTCTCAATTTTTCATGTGACTGGTCTTTTTTTTTTTTTTTTTTTTTGAGATGGAGTCTCACTCTGTCGCCCAGGCTGGAGAGCAATGGCACCACCTCGGCTCACTGCAAGCTCCACCTCTCGGGTTCCACGCCATTCTCCTGCCTCAGCCTCCCGAGTAGCTGGGACTACAGGCGCCTGCCACCACGCCCAGCAACATTTTCTGTATTTTTAGCAGAGATGGGGTTTCATCATGTTAGCCAGGATGGTCTCGATCTCCTGACCTCATGATCTGCCCGCCTCAGCCTCCCAAAGTGCTGGGATTACAGGCGTGAGTCACTGCGCCTGGCCGTGACTGGCCCTTTTTAATCACCACAGAAGTAACATTGAGCCAGACCTGCCATGGGTTAAAAGAATGTTGAGAGCCGGGTGCAGTGGCTCATGCCTATAATCCCAGCACTTTGGGAGGCTGAGGCGGGCAGAACACCTGAGGTCAGGAGTTTGAGACCAGCCTGACCAACATGGAGAAACCCCATCTCTACTAAAAATACAAAATTATCCAGGCGTGGTGGCACACACCTGTAATCCCAGCTACTCTGGAGGCTAAGGCAGGAGAATCACTCGAATCCGGGAGGCAGAGGTTGTGGTGAGCTGAGATCGAGCCATTGCACTCCAGCCTGGGCAACAAGAGTGAAATTCTGTCTCAAAAAAAAGAATGGTGAGACAGTTGAATATGACGCACAATCTAAATAGGACAATTTTCCTAATGTTTTTATAGGAGAGAGAGAGAAATGGGTGTAAAAGGGTAGTCACACTTACAAGTCCACTTATGGCTACAATCCAGATGTAGGAACCAGAGGTGAAAAGCTATAAAAGAAAAAAGAAAAGGCAACTAAAAATAAAATTCAACTGCCAGTCACAGCACACTGATTTTTACATAACTATAGTCATGACCATTTATAAAAAGTATTAATTATATATGCCATAATACAGAGAAGCAAATGGAAAATTAGGAAATATCAACTGTTACTTAAAAGAAAATTATATATTAATTTTTTTATTCAGACATCAGACTTTGTATAGCCTAAAACAAGTTGAACCTGGCCCACACCCCATGCAAAGGAAAATAAATGAAACCCAAGTATGATGTTATTTACAAATTTCAACTGACTTAAAGTAAAATACTACATATAAAGAAATTACTAGAATTAACAACATACAAAACAGGTAATCACCATCCCATGCTTGGCAATGATGTGATATTTATGTAAATAACTTTCTCATTTTAATTTCTTAACATTGTCACCCTAAATTTAGATGGGAAGAACCCTGCCAGCCTACTTAGGTCTATGTCCAATGGTAACTTTCTCAAGTGTTGATATTCTCATTCTAGTTCACCCAAGGAAGAGCAAACTAAATAACAGAACAAAGTTAATTAATGGCAAAAGTAATTAGAATTAGATCTCATGAAATTCTTCCCTTCGTTTTCCAAATCGTTTATATCTTAGAGTTGTGCTCAGGGTAATTAAAAAAAAAAATCATAAGGACTCTGAAAGTGTTCCTGCAACAAAGAAATGATTTGTGGGTTATTGTTGGTTAGTTTTTAGAACTTTAGATTGGGGGTTTACTTCTGATTGTGGAAGAAGAGGCAGGATACTCAGGCAGGACAGCCCAGGTTCATCGCTGGCATTGTGCTAGATGAAAACCTCAAAGTTCTGCACACTTACCAAGGAGACACAGAAAGAAGACAGACACAAAAGGTAAGAGTTGACACACTCAGATAAAGAGGCTGGCAAGCTTTGCTCTAGTGATAGGCTCAGTTAGAAATGAGCACTGGCTGCAACTTTAAATCTGAACCTTTGATGTAGCACGGACGTTTGTTCGGTGGAAATGACTCTGATAATAAGAAGGATGGAACCATGTAGACAAATATTTTGCTGTAATTTTCTTCTAAAAATAGAAAGAATAACAGACTAGCTAACACTTTCTATGTGTCAGGCATTGCTCTCAAGGCACTTCAGTAAAACCGAGTGGTTAAGCAATTTGCTGCAGGTCAACAGCTAGCAGGTGGTGGGCTGGAGTGTATCCAGGACTGGCTCTACAGCCATGCTCTCCACTCTTCCAGGTCTCATACGCAAGTAAAAAGAGCGTATCATTTTGTCATTGAAAAAGTAATTTCCTCTGGGTTCTGAAGCCTCTCATTGCCTGTGTGGTCCCCATTATGTCTGCCTATGTCTTCACAGTGTCTGTGTGTTTTCTCATGGCTGGGCTCCTTGAGGACAGGGGCTATATCTCACCCAGTGGGTGATACTGATTTAAGTATTGGATGGCTTGAGAGCCCACAACGTCATAGCCCATTGCACAGGGCATGATGTTATGGGCTCTCAAGTCATTGGATACTTAAATAAGCCTTAAGCATTTTGGCTCTTCCGATTATGATTCAAGTCTTCATTCATTCATTCATTCATCCATTCATTCATTCATTCAACAATGTCCCTGGTTGTAGTGGGGAGAGACAAAGGCACAGAAACACATGCAAAGGCTTGGAGGGGAGGGAGGCAGGCAGAGGACAGACATTTTAGCACTAAGGAGTTCAGTTACACTCCTTCAAGGTGGGCACAGGGGGAGTTGACACCAGACAGTCAAGAAGAACCCTGCATGCCATTCATGCTAAGGACCTAGATTTTATCAAGGAGGCAATGAGGCATCTCCACCTCTATTTTCTGATCTCAACTTCTCCCTCTCAAAGTTACCGGAAATATTACAAAAATATTGGAAATTTATATTATTTTGAAAAACTATCCGTGGTAGTTGCATCTACCTTTCTGCTTTTGGCAGGGCTAAGGGGGATCCCTCATTGTGAGCTGTGTAACACTGCGGAAACGGCACTAGATATTAGGTTGGTGGAAAAGTAATTGCAGTTTTTGCCTTACTTTAATGGCAAAAACCACAATTACTTTTGCACCAACCTACTACAATGGCCCTGTGATGAAGGCCATGCTGTGCCTCTTCATCCAACTAAGACCCCCTTTCCCCGAGAGATGAAACATACTACTTGCTTTATGCCAAAAACAAAACAAAACAAGAAATACATTTACAATCTCAGAAAAATGAATAGTGGTAGCTATAGAGATATAAATTATTAATTAATAGTAACCAATTGACTTAGCTCTTATTATCTGTTCAGATTACACTAAACACTTCATGCTATCTTTAAAATACCTCTATAAGGTAGATACTATCATCCCCATTTGATAGATGGGGAAATGGGGGCTCAGAAAAAGTAAGTGACAAAGCAAATCATTACCAGACCAAGTCATTAAACCAAAATTCAACAACTTGGCTTCAAAGACTTTCCACAATGCCACACTGAACTCCTCTCCACAATTAATAAAACAGTGTTTTCATTCTCAAAGATTCTACATAGCTTTAGAGTTGGAAGAACTATACAGTGAATGTGAGGCTCAGAGGGTTTCCATGACTCAACCCAAGTCTCATGGCTGGAGACAGCCATGCTAGGACTAGAACTTGGGTCTCCTGAGGGAGGTCTGGAGTGCTCTTCGAATTCCACATGGCCTCTGTCACAACAACTTTAAAAATATTAAATCTGCTATAGCAAATCCTACTCATAAGAATCAAATGCAGAAACGGGCTATTTGGTTACATGGATATCAGGTAGGATCAGGGGGCGTGTAACGGTACGGGGGTTGAGAGATGGGGGTTGAGAGATGGAGAATAAAAAGATTTCATGAGAAACGGTTGTAAAAGTGGTAAGAAAACGCCCCAGATGAGCCATTGATAACACATGACAGCAGACTGGAGAAGTGAGAGGAAATGCTAAAGGTTAAAAGGGGAGGGAGGAAGGCATTCTGAAGTGACGCCAGTATCCGGTTAGAGTGCGTGGGATAAGGAATGTTATGAGTATTAATCAGTGGATCAAAAGGCCAAGCGACACATGGTGACACAGGAAGCTGTAGAATAAAACTACATCAAAAGCCGTGAGAGTAAAAGAAAAGTGACAGGTAGTACAGATAGAAAACTGAAAATCATTCTCCTACCACACACCTGGAGCCCAGCAGGGAGCAACTGACATTCGCTGAGGATTGGCAAAGAAGCTTTTCAAATGTAACCTGGACAGTAGTACTCTAGTAGTCTTCACAGCAAACCATTTAGCAAATGGTGACGCTACCATCACAGCTTCACAAACAAGGAAATAATGAAGCTGACAATGCTTCTTGAAAACCCCAAAGCTCGGGTTGGTAGAGCACACCGGGTTTCTTCTTCAGAGCTTTATTTGCGACACTGTATTCAATAAATTAATTTTGACACTGATTTTCTACTTTCTACTTTTTGATTGTTCTCATTTGTTTCCACTTCATACTATGATTGTTAAAAAGTACGCACGTGCAATTGTACAATGAAATGAAAATATTTTCCACAGATACAAATTACAGTGAAAGCTCTTATCAGATTTCTAAAGACTATGAAAGTATTCTAGTATCTTCTATACCTTGATGTTCTTGTTCTGTAACACTTCCTTTAAACATTTGATATAGATCATGAAGCCAAGATTATGGGGGGAAAAAAACCATTGTTTTCAAGGAGATCAAATGAGAAAAAGACCAAAAAAAAAAAAAAAAAAAAAATCTGGTTAAAGAAAAGTGAACATAAAAATGCATACTGTACCTGCAGTCCCAATATATAAATCAATGTCTTGTTTGTGATGGACAACGGGCCCAGAATTTGTGCCACTTGGACTCTTGGTATGGAGCAGTAAAATGGTACAAACAGAGCAAACACAGGTGCCAGGCTATGCAAACAAATAAAAAAAAATCACTATAATAGTGAATTTTAAACACAAATGGCAGATGTATCTTTGAAGTAACACTGCTTATAATTTTATTTCAGTCTGAAAGCATGGTCTTAGATATACATATTGATTTTCAAATATGATTCATGTCCAAAATAATTTGTACTTATAGAACACTTTATGAAAACTCTAATCATTCTATCCTTATTGACCCTCCTGAAACCACCACAAAGAAGTGGTTCAGCACCTACCAATTGTGAGAAAAGTGGAGGCTATGTTTTCTTCCCAGGTATTACTAAAATCTAATGAGAGAAACTAGACAAACCGAAAGCAGCAAACCTTAGAATTCTTCAGTCAAATCCAAAAGCCTCATCTCAAGCCCTGTCCAGTGATCTGTCACTATGGCACTGGCACGGTTCACCTCTGGCCCTCCCTTCCTCACATTCCTTCCTCCCTTTGTCTGAAACCCTGCTTCTCAGTGGTTGCCCAGTGATTTCTTACACCACTCTTCTGGCTTCTCCATGGTTCCATTATAGCCTTTTCTTCTTGCTCTCTCATCTCCTCATACAATCTCAACCCTTTCTATGGCTTGGGATAAGAAAATGAAGTGAGACCTAAAACTGCCTGCCCACCCCTCACCCGGTTCTGAATGTCAATTTGACACCTTCGCCTTGACAGATTCAAAAGTCTTATGTGTCTTTCTACTTACAGTCTTGCTTCTCTCTAATCCATTTCTTAACATTGTTGGCAGTACTCTCTTCCTAAAATACAACTCTGATCACAACACTCCCTTGCTTAAAAACCCTTCCTTCCGGCCGGGCGTAGTGTCTCACGCCTGTAATCCCAGCACTTTGGGAGGCCGAGGCGGGCGGATCATGAGGTCAGGAGATCGAGACCATCCTGGCTAACACGGTGAAACCCCGTCTCCACTAAAAATACAAAAAATTAGCCGGGCTTGGTGGTGGGCACCTGTAGTCCCAGCTACTACTCGGGAGGCTGAGGCAGGAGAATGGCGTGAATCCAGGAGGCAGAGCTTGCAGTGAGCCAAGATCGCGCCACTGCACTCCAGCCTGGGTGACAGAGTGAGACTCCGTCTCAAAAAATAAACAAACAAACAAACAAACAAAAACAAAAAAATAAAAAACAAAACAAAAAAACCCTTCCTTCCATAGGCTCCAGTATCCAAAGATAAAATGCTTCATAAAGATGTGATGGCAAAGCTCCCCAGTTTGCTCTCATCACTGGAGTCTGCCACCACTGTCCTCCTCTCTGCTTCCCCTCATCTGGCCCATCACACACAAGGCCCTCTCAAAAATCCACACAGCTGCTCCCTGAACACGCTGGCTGCTTTGACTCTCCACTGACGCAGGTTCTGCTTTCCACTTTCCTGCCTAGGAAACTCAGCTTGTGCAACACTGCTCAGCTCTTCCCACAAGACTTCTCTGACTCCTCCTGGCAGCTGGTGGCTCTCCTCGTGGCCCCCAAGCTATGTCAGTTTCACCACTGCAATGAATCAGTGAATCAAATGCGTGCCAAGGATGTCACGGTAAGATGCCCAGCACAGGAGCTACAACTACGTCCAAGAGAAAGAAGCAGTCCTTGACCTCAAGGAACTCATCACAGGACGGAAATCTTACATTCCCACAAGTGCTAGGCAGGTAATATGAATGAGTAGAGTGGTTTGGGCACAAGCTTGCACCTGTTTTCCATTAAACACTTGGCTTAATTACTCAGTCTGTGTTTTATTTTCCCACTTTTGGGAAAATGGCACCAGAAAAAAAAAGAATTATTTCATTATCACGAGAAAAATGCAAAACATATGTTTCACTTCTACAAAGAACTGTCCTTGGTGCCATTTTTGTGGAAACACAGGACCCTCCTGGCCTCTTGCGCAATTTCTCATCCTTGATAGAGACTACGTTATTTTAAAAAATGCAATGTCCTCTCAATTCTACTGTTAAAAACAAAACCAAACCAAAATATAACACACACAGAACAAATGTGATAAATGGCAGCTGCATCAACTGCTATCAACACAAACGCAGCAAATGCTAGAACAGGGAAAACTCCAGCCAGTAAGGCCTAAGTGCAGGCACTGTGTCAGGACTGGGGACACAGAGATGTGAGATACACCTGGCTAGCCATCCAGTGAGAAGGATGGCAGGGACTGGGTGGCAGACGGAGGTGCACGGCACAGCGGGTTCCTACCCTCACTTGCCCAGTCTAGAATTCCTCACATATCAGGCCTTCTTCCCAGGCTGAGCACCCCAGGACAGGGAAGAAGAGGCAGTCCTGGTTCTCCTAGCACCTGGCACAATGCTTGGCACAGTTTAGGAGCTCACTACATTTAGGGCCACAAAATAATCCTTATTCTAGAACAACTGTATGACTCACATTTGAATTGACTATACAGAGTTCTCAAAAACCTCCCATTAGATTATTAATTCTGAGAGAAAGCATCATATTTTATCTAGCTTTGCCAAATGCAAATTCTTATACATGATCCATATTCAATATTGGTTGGATTTTTTAAAATTAACATAGCAGTTTTTAAATACTACACAGAAGAACTGCTTTTGTCCAACTATAAACCCAAGCACAGCTGATTAAAACAGCTGGGCCTTCTTTTCATGGAAAAGTATGAGTTAGTCACTCCTGGGCATAAATTTTCCAATGCCTCCCCACCTACAGTCATGACAAAGACGTCCCAGGCCCTGCATCTCCATCCCCATTCTGATCCTGTGCTCCGCAGGACAGCACCTTCTCAGAGAAGTCCTCCCTGACTGCCCCATTTCAAACCGCACCTCCCGCCCTCACAGCCTTCCCCCTCTGCATTCTCTACTCTCTTCCTGACTGTCTTCCCCCACAGCACTTACAGCCTTCTCATCACTGCCTATCTATCTTAAAAGTAGAATGGAAGCTTCACATAGATGGGGATTTTGGTCTGTTTTGTTTTATCCCCACTGTCTAGAATTGTGCCTGGCATAGAGTAAGGTTTCAATAAATATTTGCAGAAGAAATGAATTTTCCTTTAAAACAGTAAAACCATACAGCAGAACTTGCCTTTTGTTTTAAAAAGCCCCCTTCCTTTTTATCATTTTTAATGGGATTAAAACACATGGTTTCATATGTAGCTCAAAATATGGCCTGCTCTCTTGGTGATTATAGAACCCTATTTGGGGAGCCAATCACACCAGAGGTCTCTTACCACAGAACAAGCCCTTGGAGGCGCTTAATTCATAGAAGTTCTTCTGTTTACATTTAGTAATAAAGTACAAATAGTGATGTTATAACTAAATAACCTAAAGCAGAGTTCTTTTTTGAGGTTACATTTCAATGTAAACTAAAAAAAATACTGGTAGAAATTTTAATGACCACAGTTTACATTTCACATACCAATAGAAGTTTAAAAACTCCTTAAAAAATATTAATCACTGTATAATTTTAAGTGATGACTAAATACTAGGCCACACATACACATTTCAGACCAAAATTATATGGGCTGTTCTGCAGAAATTTTCCGTTGCTATTTCTACACACACAGACTTCACAAAATACCATAATGTTATTAGTCACTGACCAGTCTTTTTCTTTTCCTTATTTTATGACAACATCTGTTCTCTATACTGTCAACAGTAATTCAGTTTGACCTTTTTCATACTGTGAAGAACTACCTTCTGGAAGCCCTTTCTGGCTTAAGCAGATGAGGCTGGTAGCACAGAAAAGAGAAAGCAGGTTATAAACATTTCATCCATCCTTTCTTTTTTTCTTGAGACACCGGTATCTGTCAGTCACCCAGGCTGGAGTAGAGTGCAGTGGCATAATCACGCCTCACTGTAGCCTCTAATTCCTAGGCTCAAGCAATCTTCTCGCCTCAGCCTCCAGAGTAACAGGGACTACTGGTGTGTGCCACCACACCTGGCTAATTTTTAAACTTTTTTTAGAAACAGGGTCTCGCTGTGTTGCCCACAGTGATCTCAGACTCCTGGCATCAGGCAATCCTCCTGCCTCAGCCTTCTGAATTGCTGGGATTACAGGCGTGAGCCATTGCTAATTCATCCTTTAAAATCACTAATATTTACTGAGCATCTACTGCTATATATTCATGATCACACTCGATAGAAAACAAAAAGTAACAGAGACACCTTGTTAAGGTTGCAAATGTCCATTTCACTTCTTCTATAGAAAAGGTCACTGGATGTGGTGGCTCATACCTGTAATCCCAGCACTTTGGGAAGCCAAGGTGGGCAGATGGCTTGAGGTCAGGAGTTTGAGACCAGCCTGGGCAACATAATGAGACCTTGTCTCCACACACACAAAAAAAATACAAAAATTAGCTGGGCGTGGTGGCATGTGCCTGTAGCCCCAGCTACTTAGGAAGCTGAGGTGGGAGGATCACTTGAGCCCAGGAGGCAGAGGTTGCAGTGAGCCAAGATCGTGCCACTGCACTCCAGCCTGGGCAACAGAGTGAGACCCTGTCTCCAAACAAACAAACAAAAAAACTGTAAAGGCCAACTCTACTTTTACAGTACAATCACAACTCAAGAAACCCTGGTAACTTTCAACAGCAATAAAAACAAGGTTGGTGAGCTCATGAAATGATCTAATATACAGCTTCAGCGGCCTCTTACAGGATAATGACCCCATCACCTCTTCTTCATCTGCCTGACTACTCTGATATCAAAAAAAAGGGGCTGGGCACGGTGGCTCACACCTGTAATCCCAGCACTTTGGGAGGCCAATGCAGGCAGATCATGAGGTCAAGAGATCGAGACCATCCTGGCCAACATGGTGAAACCTTGTCTCTACTAAAAATACAAAAATTAGCTGGGCATGGTGGCATATGCCTGTAGTCCCAGCTACTCGGGAGGCTGAGGCAGGAGAATTGCTTGAACCCGGGAGGTGGAGGTTGCAGTGAGCCGACAGCACACCCCTGCACTCCAGCCTGGTGAGAGCGAGACTCTGTCTCAAAAAAAAAAAAAAAAAAAGTTGGGAGGACAGATCCAGTTTGTCAGAGGAATTACTTGAACTAGCTGAGTCCTTCACTATATAAAAATGTTTTACTTAATATAACTATTTCAAAATTAACAGGCAAAACCCCACCAGAATGGTCTTTCAACAAACTGAAAAATTTATCAACAGTGTCTTCTTCAAGTACTCTGCAGCCTAAGTTTTAAATGAACTAGTTCTAGAATATGATGTCATGTTTATCCACCAAGTCATAAAATCTCTGTATTACCCCCTCATAGAATTTTTGTACTAGGAATTACCTTGGAGATCATTTAGTTCAATGCCTTTATTTTATACACAGTGAGGTGGCGGCCCAAAGAATTCAGATGACTTACTTGATGCTCTTTCTTGTGTCTGACAATGTTCCTCCATACTCACAGCACTTTAGACGTTAGAAGAACCTAATGACATCTGTGGGAGGCAAAAGCTACTCGACTATTTTTACAGAATCCTGGAGCAGAAAGGCTTCTGAGATCACAGAGTTACAAATTCCTACCAAATGATTCAATTCTGTTTACATCATCCCTCAAAATCATCACGTTTACTCAAGCATCTAAATAAGAAACAGCATATTCCATTTTTCAAAATAATCACAACTTTTGGGAATGACTCTCATCTTTTGATCCAAAAGCTATGTCCAGTAACTTCTTACTGACCCTCCCGCTAGTCTCTGGAGTTAGGAAGACTGACACAAGCAATGTAAACACTTTTCTATGAGAGTTTCCACAAGCATAAGGATAATGACCCTATGCCTACAAAGCATACACATCCCCAGCTTATTTAATCAGTTCTCCTAAGACCTGCTATCCAGGCCCCTCACTGCCACAGGTGTCATCTATGTCTTCGTAAAAAGCAGCACCCAGAAGTGGCTGGGAATGGCCAGATCAGTCCTGACTAAGTGTAAACATCACCTCTCCTGATCTGAGTGCTACATATCTGGTAATTTAGCCTACAAATAAACTGCATTCTGAGAGACACGTTAGTTGGTTTAAACTGAGTCAACTAAAGCTATGAGGTGAATGGCATGAGTCTCTTTCACCCTGTGCTGAAGAGGCTGGATTTTATCTATAATGGGCCTCCCTTCAACTGTTTCCCTGTTATTCAAGTACTCACACAGCCTCTGACTCAGGCAGCCTCTCGACTGAAAACGGCGACTAATCCAGTCCACTCCACATCCTGGACTGTCACTCACCCCCACGCCACAGAAACCTGTTTCTTTCTCATAAGCTGTGGATAAGGTGGAATGTGTAAACTACTCCCTGATACCAAGTTTCCAGGTAAAAAGCACTGTCAAAGTTGACACTATTTTCCTTAAAACATTTAAAAACCCATACTTTTACACGCAAAATCAATATAAAATCATCAGTAACTTGGTCTTTTTTTTTGGTTAAGGTTTATTGCTTCAGTCTCTTTCAAAGAATTTTTTGATACTTAAACCTTTACAGAAAAATTTATAAAGTTCCACAGATATCAACAATTCATAAATTCCAAGGGGCTTTTGGATAGTTGTTTTTTTTAATCACTATAAAAAATTTCACTTCCCATTTAAAACAAAAAAAAACACAAAGTGCACACACGTACACGAGGCTAACTGCTCATTACATGCTCAGTCACAGGGTGACAGGAAAAAAAAAAAAAAAGCCACCACCATAAAAGGAGGTCTGCACAGCCTCTCTTAAAACAACATGCCACAGTTAAAACTTACTTCAGTTTGGACAACTACTCACAGCTACTACACAGAGACCCGAACGAGTCACTGATATGTAAGTACAAGATCTTTTGCTTTTTCAACAAACTTTTTAAAGAAAAACTTTAAAAGCCTAAGTTTTAAGGTAAAAGGTAAAAAGGAAAACAATCTATTTAAGAACAAGCTACCATCACTTCTAACAAAAATTATATTAATAATGTAAGTTTACTCTCTCTGCTAACTGGTAGGTCTAGTTAGTTCTTATAAAGTTGACTGAAAGCGATGGGTCCGCCAGAAATATCTTTGTCAAAAAATAGGGCTCACTTCATGTACTACTGTATAAACTCACAATGACAAAAAACAGTATCAAGCAAAACTATGCAAATAATGCCAATATTTCAGGATAACTTAGTATGAAGGAAAAGGAACAAAGTTGTTTTAATATAGAATATTCCTATGCTATAGGAATTATTAGAAATACAAGATTATTTCTCAGGATAGAATCTCAGGGGTAGAATTCCTAGGGCAAAGGGTATATTTTCTAAAGCTTTAGATATAAAACGGTACTTTTTGGTCTACAAAAACATTTTACCAATTTACCCTCCCGCCAGCAAAGAGTACCAATCTTTGCTTTTTAAATGCTAAATACTACTAATTAGATAAGTGGAAAAAAAGTCTGTTGTGTGGTTTATACTTATGTTTAGTTAGACTAAACGTATCTTTTCTATGTGCCTGAGGGGAAAAAATCACAATGAATTCTATGCAGTGCTTTGGCAACATTTATGTCCAGGTTGGGAATGGTGGTAACAGAAACTTGGCAAAATAGAAGCTGTGAAGAGACTTCCTTTAAAGGGCAGTGAGGGTTTTATATATGTGTATTTGTGTGTGTGTGTTGGGGGCGGGGGGCGTGGTATTTTGTTTTTTTGGTGTCACTCTGAGTACAATATAGTGTAATAAGAGCAAGGGCTCTGAAATCAGGATCAAATGAAATTTACAAGCTGTGTGGCACCCCCCCACACACAAGTTACCTAATATCTGGCTTCAGCTGCTTTACCTGTAAAATGGGGAGTATTACTACTGCCAAGTCCTTACAACATTGCCTCTCATTATAAGTGCTAAAAAACTGTCTCCCATCATTCTTCTCCCATCTCTCTGGCCACTGACGTACCAGAGGGTGAATCCAACAGATATGTTATGGATATTTTACATAAAGACCCTGAATCAGGCTGGGTGTGGTGGCTCACTCCTGTAATCTCAGCACTTTGGGAGGCCGAGGCAGGCGGATCACCTGAGATCAGGAGTTCGAGACCAGCCTGGCCAACATGGTGAAACCCCATCTCTACTAAAAATATAAAAGTTAGCCAGGCACGGTGGCACTCACCTATAATCCCAGCTACTCAAGAGGGTGAGGCAGGAGAATCCCTTGAACCTGGGAGGCGGAGGTTGCAGTGAGCCGAGATTGCGCCACTGCACTCCAGCCTGGGCAACCATGCGAGACTCTGTCTCGATAGATAAATAAATAAATAAATGGCCCTGAGTCTATGGATGATCACACATCTAACTGTGCTTACTGGTAGGACTGCACACTTCTTATATTTTAGCATGCTTTCTCTCTGGGGGTTCACTGCACTTTTTGGACATAGAACCACAAAGAATATGCTACTCCACAAAATGTGCACTCACATGTTTATGTATCGCGTTAGTGACAATGGTAATGATCCCTTGCGTAAATTACTTTCATCTGGCTTCCTAGAGATAATTAGTACCATGACCAGTCAGTTAATGGAATAAATATTAACTCAGGTTTCTATATGACTTTAATTCATTTATTTATTCTATAGATATTTACTAGATATCTATTGTAGGTTGGTTCCGTAGCATTCTATAGGATAAAATGTTGGGTGAGATTAAGTCATCATCCTTAAGAAGCTTACATTTAAAAGAGCTTCGCACCTAATAAAGCCGTTTACAGGGATACTTTTCTCTCTGCTATGGTTAAGACCTGCTGGAGTTGTTAGGCAGCCCTGGACGTGGCCTGTGTAGAGGACGCGTGGTGTTCTCCAGTCTGGGGGGTTTATCACCTTCTCAAGAAGTCTGGGCATCGTATAAAATGAGATAACACATGTGAGAATCCTCTGAAAGCTGTGACAGTAACACAGATGGCTGTGGTGTTTTGGAAGCCCAAAGTGAAGAATAAAAATATTTTGTTAAATCTCTGCAAATATCTAAAAAGTAGTTTAAAAATCAATTAACGGCATAAAAGCCTATTCTAGATATTCACCATCTTTTTTCAATTGAAATTTCAGTCTAAATTGTTTTATTATTAAAATACTGTTAAAACAGTACTCTAAATCCATTTATAAAACCTTTACTTACTTTAAAATATGCTACAAATAAACTAATAAACTCCTTCATTTGAATCAACATCTCTTCCTCCCTGCTCCCATTCCCTTCCCCCAGTTCTCCTAGTGTCTCTTGTTCAGATAGGTATGAGTTAGTGTACGTTAAGGTTTTGAGATGCCTTCCTATTTTACTTGTTTTCTACCCATAATAGCAGATCATGTCGGAAATAGGAGATAAAATGTATTGTACTGAATGTGACTTCTGAAGCCAAACTGCCTGGGTCTGAATCCTGACATTTAACAGCTAGGTCTTTGGTCACTTAAGTGCCCTGGTGCCTCCGTTTCACCTTCTGTCAATGGACTTGTGAAAGTTCTGAGAGGATTCAATGAGTAAACACACATAGAGTGCCCAGGGCAGTGCCTGGAACACAGTCTCTGCTTAGTAATTTTAATTGATTATTATTCATCAAGGGCTTACTGGGGTGTAATAAAGAACCTTTCATTAAGGATTAAGAAAGCTGCAATGTTGCTATTCTTTAACTAATGGGTATTTATTGAATATCGATCATACATCACCTAGAGATACAAGAAATTAACACCATAGGGTCCCCACTCACAGTACTTCACAGGCTCATGGGAGACAGGGAAGAAAATCAATGATGCAGACACTATGACAGAGCACAGCACTCTCACAAATACACCCACACTGCCTTTCAGAGGACGGAGAACAGGAATGCTCCTGGGATACTTAGAACTAAGGCTTGAAGGAAAGTAAGAGCTAAGGATACAGGATAGGGGCCAGAGGACATCAAACAGAGGGAAGAATGTTACCGGGCACAGAGTTGTGAGGGAACGTGGGATATCCAAAGGTTCTAAGTAATTTTGCATGCCTGGAGCCAGGCCATGATCAGGGGAAGCTGACCAGCAACCCTCCTGAAGAGGGAATGGAGCTCAGATCATGAGGGAACTTGTGAGTCATGACACAGAGCTTGTGGTTTGCCTGGGGTTGGATGGGCCCCGTTTGAGAGCCTGGCGGGAAGCTGCTGCCGTGGCTGCGGGCAGAAGGGCGGGAATGGCACACAACAGGCAGACAGACAGACACGGATGTGCAGCAGAGCACAAGGCTGAGGCACAGGGACTGCTCGCTGACCAGAGGCAGCAGGTGAGGGAGAACACGGAGTCCTGGGCGCCTTCACGACCCCTGCCTTGAGTACCACAGTAAGATCCCTGAGCGAATGACCGAGTTGACCTGGAATTCGGTTTATCCATAAAATAATGATATTTAATGTTCCTCCCTAATTTCCAACTGCTAAGAGACAAAAACAAAATTGAAACTCCTTGAACTTGAAAGAGAAAAGGTACATATTATTTCCAGAAACATTCAGGACTCAGAGGAGAAATATAGACACAGAGCTTCATTATAAAGAGCCTTTTTATATTATGCAGTTTTCCCACATGCTGCATCCTACAAATCATGCCAGATACAAACACAGAATATCTTTCTTACACTAAAATGAGTATTATGGTGGGATTCTTAGTTTCTTAGTTCTCTAAACATATGTCATCTTCATCTTCAATAACTTCCATACTTTTCAATGTAAAAGCCACCAAAAGCCACATAGGTGGCTTTTACCAGTGAAAGGTGAAAGAAAATAACTGGAATATGTGAAACCCCAAATGTGCAAGTGGGTGTTCAACCAAAGAATTCCCGTGCTCAAGCACCTTTCCATCACTTCCAAGGAGCGCGTCTATGAAGCCGAAGTGGGTCTTCGCTGCACATCCACTGGGTTCAGGACACATATAAAGCACAAAGAGGAAACAGTAGACTGCTAAACCCTTTTTCAGTCTTGAAGATGTTTTTCTGTCTTTTGCTGTCTTGAAGAAGTTCTCTGTACTTGGTCCTGTAAATGGCCTTTCGCAGATCTATTGGGAGCTGGTCTGACCCAGGATATGCAATGGGGTTGGCAGGCTGGTCACAGAGCTCCTCAATAAGGCTGCCTCTACTAAGCCCCTCGGCTAGTCACACTCCATAAGCCAGAAAGCAAGTCCCCCAGGAGGCAGGGGAGGTCCCCCAAACAGACGGACCACAGTCAACTCTATGCTGAATATCACTCTGGTATGCGTGATTTTTTGAAAGGATATAGGGAATATTGTTCTCAATCCTTCTAAAAAATGAATCATGGACATAAACATAGCTATCAATTTAGGACTCAAAGTTGGCTGGGAAAAAGTCACCTTACAGTGTACAAAGATGTATTTAACCAGGCCACAGAGGCATGTACTGACTACTGTGACAGTTGGTTAGCAGCGTATTATTAATAGAATGGACAAATTGACTTTACTAATGAAGCACCAGGAGGCTCTGACTATGCTGGTCACAGCTCCACAGCAGTGCAGGTTCCTCTTGCACACCAGGAATGCATGTTTCCCACTGTCCATTTTACAGGCAAACAACACCCATAATCCCTCAGATGATGGCTGTTTAGTCAATGAAAAAGGTGATGAGAAAAATCACTAGTTGAATGCTAGGACCCAGTATGTGTGACACTGGGCCAAATTTAGATGCCCCTGTTTGAACAAGAAGGTGTTTTCAAATAATTGACAAATACTTATCAAACCAGGTAACCAGAGGAAGAAGTAATGAATGATTTCTTTCTTCCCTGGAGCAGGTTTATTCTCAAGGGAGCTGAAACAGCCCCAGCTTGCCATCCTGATACATCTGTGCTTATCTTTATTTCCTTAGTAGAACCATATCCTTGAAATTTCAATTAACCCTGAGCTTTCATCTTCCCCCTCCTTTCCAATGATTTTATTTCTCCCTGCTCCAGAAATTTTTCCTCATTCTTAACCTTTCCTCAAAGTAGCCAAGGACAGTGTATCAGATCAAACACTCCTCACTTAACAATATACACATATAATTAGTATCTGTGTGGCTGCATCTGGGTGGCTCCCCTGGCTGTTTTTGAAAGTGAGCTTCTGGAAGTTCCTCTTTGGTACATCCACTGTGGGCACGTTGATTTAGGTCACCTCTCTGTATAAGCTGACTCTAGAGAAGACTTGACCTACAGAGAAGTCACCTCCAATTGGTGATCATCTCAGCACAACTTGACCCATTCCAGTCATTGCTAGTGGCTACAATTAAACAGAATTCCTAGGTAAGCCCCTTTTCATTCAAGGTGTTGATGATTATTAAAATAAATAAATATTAGAGGGCAAAGGTGACATTTCAGCAAAAACCAAAAGCTGTTATTCTAGCACCAACTAAATCCCCGAATATGGTAAAGGTTTTGTTCTGTTTCTGCCCAAATTAAAGGCTGAGAAAACACTTTAATTACTTGAACGAGTAAATTAGGACCATGGAAGGTACATGTCCTCTGTGAAAAATCACAAATCCCTCCAAGTGGGTATCTAGGGATTTTCTCAGATGCTAAATAAATGAGTTTTGGGGGGCCTTTTATTTTTTTTTCCTTTTGCGGCTAGAAAGAACCTGTCAGTTCATGTCAACATGTCCGGTTATGCAAAAATGAGATGATAATATCTCAAGAAGTGTTAGCAACTCTATTAGCAATGAAATACATTCTAGAGAAAAAAACACACAGGCTCACTTCTCAAAGCATAAGTAAAAATACTTTGGAAGATATTTTGCTGAGGAAGAAACTTATTGTTTTACACATGTTAGGATAACAGTAAAGTTAAAAGGACCAAGTACTGCATTACAGAGGCAAAACTGGGATTGTCTCCTTTGTTTACCAATAAAAATAAGAGAATGGCATAGATGGCTTCCAGGGTGGCTCCCAGCAGAAGGTACAGGAGCCTTGAAGGCCGACAGGGCCCTGTTCCACAGGTGGAACCTGAATAAAGATCCAGGCTTCCTGTGGCCCAGTCATCATCCATGCCCTCCAGGGAAAGGCCTCTGTCCTGACTCCTGTCCCTCAGTGTGGGCAGCACGAAGGACGGCTGAGGGGCCACGTGCACCTTTTCATTAGAATGCATTATGAGGAAGCTATAATTCTGATATTAGTGTTCTAAAGAAAAAAGATTTAGAACTAACATTTCTTTGGGCTTTTCCCTAGGCAATACAATGATAAATGATAATACTTTCTAGTATACCTTAGTGTATATAAATATATCTTAAATAACATGTCAGAAGCTGCTGCCTAATAATTACAATGTAAAATACTTAAAATATACTTAAGAATAAATTTTCTACCCGAAAATAATTAAAAGATAACTATACTATCCAAATATTGACACTAGTGCACTGTAAAGCACAAAGTGAGCAGAGTACTGCTGTGTATGAGGAGGAACCCAGCACATACTGCTATGCATGTGAAAAAATCCTGAGGAACACCTCACTCAGATAACAGCACATGTTCAACGCTATATATTCACCCTTCAGTTCCAGACCCTCTAATACAAAAAGGTACCATTTCTGTATTCCCAGCATCTAGCACATGGAGGCACTAAAAACCATTTTCCTGCTGAATGAAAGAATGGACTTAATTCAAGTTTCAGAAAGGAATCCTTCAGATGATTAAAGGAAGATATAAAGTAATATCTCTGAGGGAAGATTATAATAAATTGGGACTGGCTGATATAAGAATGGGATAGTAACAGTCATGCATATGAAAGGATTTTCCTCTCAATTTGGGATCATAAAATTGGCTAAAACTACCGCATTAATAACACAGGATAAATATAAGCAAGAACTAAAGTGACATATTAGGGCCAGCTAGCGGAATCATCCTTCAAGAGGTTACTAAACATCCAAATATCCAAAGCATGCATTTACCTTTACCTAAGATCATTTCCAAGCCATCCCACTTACACGTCCACATTCTGCAAATGCCTTTCTTTGGCCACCTCCAGTGCACAACGGTCGTCAGTTAAGGACCCTCAACAGGCTACCCCTTGGAGCTCAATGATGTGTGGCCACAAGTGGCTTCCCATTTGGGAAGGCACCTCTCCTGGAAGTGGGCACCCCCTGCCCTTAGAAGGAGTTGTCCCTTTGCTCTGGAGCAGCTGGGCAATGTTGCGCATGTGCCATGATATAGTTGAGGATGGCCCTTAGAGCCTAGACCACTTTGAAACCACAAGCCCTCAGTTCTTTAAGGGCAGCATGAAACAGCTGCCTGTGCCAAGGACTGAACAGAGGAAGAAACCTGAAGCCAGGTCATCACAGAGAGGGATCCAGCATGGCCTTTAAGCCCAGCGTGGCTTTTAAGAACCACTCCAATTTTTTTCCTGTGCAAAATATAAAATTGATATTCATTGTCAGTTTTATCACCTGCGAAGTAGATAAGGGGTAGCAATGCTCAAGCTCATAGGGCTGCTGTGAGGTTTCTACATGATGACACAATGCAAAGGTACACAACTAGTAAGTCAATGCAGAAATCTGAAAAAGGAACACTGAACGGCAAGCTTTGAAAAGCATGTCAGATAACAAGGTTTTTACAAGAAAAGGGGAACTAAAATTTTTTCCCATTAAAAATTTTTTTACCTATTTATTCATTCCAGTCACTGACTAGAAATGAACATTTTGAATAGAAATGTTCAGCATTAAAAATCTAGAATATATGAGTAAAGCCCCAAAATTACTCATACAAAATTATGTTTTGGCATACAGACATCTTTCTGTGTGTGTGTGTTCGTGTGTGTGTGCGTGTGTGTGTGTATTTGCTTCCCTACCTCCCAAAAAAGTGGCATGTTGTATAATCTGCTTTCCTCACTTAACATAATTCCCAGTCAAGAAACAGGCATTTTCATGTTGCCATTTTCAGAGCTGCATTGTATTCACTGCATGGCTGTATTCCTGTATTCTACTGTATGGCTATGCCATAAAATATTTAATCCCCTAATGAAGGATATTTGAACTGTTTACAAACTATGTAAAACATTCTTGAACTTTTTTCTGAAACTCCTGCAATCTCTGGCTCCGCTAGATGCTGCATCTTATTTGGTGATGCAGTCAGACACGCATTTGTATACAAACTGGCAAGCAATGGCACCTCTGAGTGTCACATAAGTGTTACTTTCCTAATTTCTACAATAATAATTATTCATATGGAGGATTTGCAGACTCTACAGTGAAGTATTTTTTTCCTGCCATGTATTTTAAAGGCAATTCCCATGAATCTGCTTAGAAATACTCAAAAATATATTTAGATTTTTGGAAAAAAATACATTTTCAAAGAACTTAGAAAAATATTAATAAAAGTTATTGTTGCCTATTCCAAAGCTGCAACCCTTGCCTGGAATTTTCACCTCTCTCTTGTGTCTAGTCCTAGCTCCTGAAAAGCTGCTTTTCACATGAAGCCTTTCCCAACTAAATGGAAAAATCTTTTTCTACTTTTATTCCACAATGAAATCCCTATGATTTTCTATTTAAGAACCACTCCATTTTTTTTCCTGCACAAAATGTAAAACTGATATTTATTGTCTTTTATATTTCATTATTTTCTGCAGTTATCTCTATTGTTTTCTTCCACTTGCTTTGGACAAACAGTTCTTTTCTAGCTTCTTGAACTGTATATTTAACATATATTTGAAATCTTTCCTTTTTTAAATAAATGCATTCAAGGCTTTATATCTATCTCAGATTGCCTTATCTGCATCCCACAGTTTTCACAGGTAGTACTTTCATCATTTAGTTCTAAGCATTTCGAAATTTCCACTGTGATTTCTTCTTTAACCCATGAGTTCCTTAGAAGTGTATTTTTTCATTTCCAAACTTATCCTTTATCTTTTTATCATTGGTTTATAATTTAGCTGCACTGTAGTCAAGCAATGTGATCAGAAAATAACTATTTTCTGAAAGCTTTGAGTCTTCTGGTGACCTAGCACATGGTCAAATTTGCATATATGCTCATGTGTCTTCAGTACAAGTTCTGTTAGCTTTTAAATCATGTTGAGTAAATAAGTCTTTAATCTCTTTTTTATCTAGCACATCATAATAGAAATGTGTTAAGATCTCCCACCATGGTTGTGAATTTGCCAATTTCTCCGTCAAATTCCGTCAAATTTTGCTGTTACATGCAAATTTCATGATTATTTTTATATTCTTTGTAGACTGTTCTTTTTAACCTTTGTAGTGACCCTCTGTATTCCTATTAATATTGAATTTGCCTTGAATTCTATTTTTTCTGATGTTAATACTGCCATACTACCTTTTTATTGGTTGGGATTTGCCTGGTATGTATTTTCCCTTGCCTTTATTCTCAACCTTTCTTTATCACTTTGAGCTGTATCTCTGCTAAGCAGCAAACAGCTGGAATTTTTTTTTTTTAATCTAAACCGATAGTCTCTGTCCTGTAATAGGCAAGCTCAACCCATTTAAGTTTGTTGTGACACATCCCTACCCTCTTGTGTTTTCTACTTACCATCCTCATTCTTTGTTTTTTTCCCATTGTCTCTTTTCTGGATAATAAAATGTTTTATTTCCATTTTTGCTCTCTTTTGCTTTAGGTTTTATTTCCATTTAGGTTATAATGACTAACCTATCAACACTGTACAGAATGCATACCTCTAACATAACATGACCACAATCCTCTGCTAACCCTCAGTGTCTATGAACATCTCAGTTTTAAGGTTGTTAGAATGAAGTTAGCTGAGATCCAAGTCATTTAATACAGCAGGGAGAGAAGGAGATTTGCAGACAGTGCTTTTGATCAGGGTAGAGATAGTCTTTAAGGAAATACTGTATAGTTCTTTAAATATACAGTAGCAACATCACTAGATATGCTGAAAGTGCCCCTTAATTTTGGTGACTTCCAGGTGAGATTTATGTACACACAGTTCTATCAGAGGAATTATTTTTCTTTTAAAAATAATCACACAGGATTTATTGCTCTGTTCTTCCTGCTTTAATCAAAGTTTACCCTCATCTACAGAACTTTATTGTAGGAGTTTTCCATTTTTCAATTTAGTACTTAAAATTTCTGCTTTAACATTATTTATAACAAGAAAAGAATTGCAAAGAATCCAAAAGTTCATCAAGGGAGTAGCTAAGCAAATTATGCATTGACACATTGGAAGACTGTAGAATATCTATCAAATGTTTATATAAAATATACACATGACAAATATATACATTGCACTGACATGAAGATGTTTAGTGAATAAAGCAAGAAACAAAATATAAAGTGTGATGCTTGCTACTATGTGCAAAGGTAGAAGTGTAGATTGCATGGATCCATGGAGTACTTGCAGATTGATAGAGTTTTAAAATTTAATAATTTCCCCTTGAAGTAGCTTAAGTCTTTTTCTCTCTCATTTTCTTTATCTTTCTTCTTTTTTTGTCATTTTAGTCATGGTTGTTGCGGTCGTCATCTTCTTCTTTTTAAAAAGAAAATCTAACTTTCAGTTCCTAACATGGACTAAGCCTATTTCTCAGACTTTTAGGTTAACACAAATCAGATCACTGTGGTAAGTTCATATTTCACTACATAAATGTGGTGACTGATTTCATTTCCTGGCAGTGATATGCATTTGGTTAAAAAAAAATCCAACTGAAATTAAATTTAAAAGCAAAGCTTAATGCCTGTCTGAAATGTGGGGTGCTTTACTTAACCAGACAGTGATTCAAAAAAGGGAAGGGGAATTTCTGCCTAAAAATTTAGTGCATTCCCTTCTGTCACAAAAGTGTGTTTGCCCTATTTAAATGGTTCTGTTTCCTTTGCCAGAGCTTTGCCAAAGTCAGCAAATTGTGAGAGTAAAAACACAAATTTTATTCTGTTCTTCCTGTTATCATATATGTAACCATATTATAATTATAAATTGTTAAAAATTGCATGTCATGAAATTTTAAAACTTAGATATATAAAAGACAGTTTGGATTGCTTTGATACATTATTTAAACTTTTTTAAAACTAATGAGTAATCAAACTGAATACATATGCTTTTACTTATATGATCCTTCTTGGTTTTTTTCTAGACACCTGGACCACCACCAATGGATATACAAATGGCAAACAATTTTACTACGCCCTCTGCAACTCCTCAGGGAAATGACTGTGACCTCTATGCACATCACAGCACGGCCAGGATAGTAATGCCTCTGCATTACAGCCTCGTCTTCATCATTGGGCTCGTGGGAAACTTACTAGCCTTGGTCGTCATTGTTCAAAACAGGAAAAAAATCAACTCTACCACCCTCTATTCAACAAATCTGGTGATTTCTGATATACTTTTTACCACCGCTTTGCCTACACGAATAGCCTACTATGCAATGGGCTTTGACTGGAGAATCGGAGATGCCTTGTGTAGGATAACTGCGCTAGTGTTTTACATCAACACATATGCAGGTGTGAACTTTATGACCTGCCTGAGTATTGACCGCTTCATTGCTGTGGTGCACCCTCTACGCTACAACAAGATAAAAAGGATTGAACATGCAAAAGGCGTGTGCATATTTGTCTGGATTCTAGTATTTGCTCAGACACTCCCACTCCTCATCAACCCTATGTCAAAGCAGGAGGCTGAAAGGATTACATGCATGGAGTATCCAAACTTTGAAGAAACTAAATCTCTTCCCTGGATTCTGCTTGGGGCATGTTTCATAGGATATGTACTTCCACTTATAATCATTCTCATCTGCTATTCTCAGATCTGCTGCAAACTCTTCAGAACTGCCAAACAAAACCCACTCACTGAGAAATCTGGTGTAAACAAAAAGGCTCTCAACACAATTATTCTTATTATTGTTGTGTTTGTTCTCTGTTTCACACCTTACCATGTTGCAATTATTCAACATATGATTAAGAAGCTTCGTTTCTCTAATTTCCTGGAATGTAGCCAAAGACATTCGTTCCAGATTTCTCTGCACTTTACAGTATGCCTGATGAACTTCAATTGCTGCATGGACCCTTTTATCTACTTCTTTGCATGTAAAGGGTATAAGAGAAAGGTTATGAGGATGCTGAAACGGCAAGTCAGTGTATCGATTTCTAGTGCTGTGAAGTCAGCCCCTGAAGAAAATTCACGTGAAATGACAGAAACGCAGATGATGATACATTCCAAGTCTTCAAATGGAAAGTGAAATGGATTGTATTTTGGTTTATAGTGACGTAAACTGTATGACAAACTTTGCAGGACTTCTCTTATAAAGCAAAATAATTGTTCAGCTTCCAATTAGTATTCTTTTATATTTCTTTCATTGGGCACTTTCCCATCTCCAACTCGGAAGTAAGCCCAAGAGAACAACATAAAGCAAACAACATAAAGCACAATAAAAATGCAAATAAATATTTCATTTTTATTTGTAAACGAATACACCAAAAGGAGGCGCTCTTAATAACTCCCAATGTAAAAAGTTTTGTTTTAATAAAAAATTTAATTATTATTTCTTGCCAACAAATGGCTAAAAAGGACTGAATAGATTATATATTGCCAGATGTTAATACTATAACATACTTTTAAAATAACATATTTCTTAAATCCAAATTTCTCTCAATGTTAGATTTAATTCCCTCAATAACACCAATGTTTTGTTTTGTTTTGTTCTGGGTCATAAAACTTTGTTAAGGAACTCTTTTGGAATAAAGAGCAGGATGCTGCAAAGTTATGAGTCTGTCCCTCAATGCTCCCTGTCAACTATCAGTGGGAGTGTCAGGGAAAAGATAATTGGCAATAGACTTTGAACTGCAACATTATAAATGATGATGATGATGACTGAGACAATGAAAGCACTGAGCTTTTCCTGGAGCTGCCAGCACAGTCTTTTAGGGCCTCTGCTTAGCAATATGAAAAAGACTTTATATGGAGGTGCCCATTGGGAGGAGGGTCTGCTTGCTAAATTCATCTTGAGAATAAAAGACATGCCTATATGATTGGTTTTCTTGGGATCGCTAGGGGATCATTTCTCTTTTCTTCCCCCAAGCTGTTAGTACTCTACATCTGTATTTCAATGGTTTGAGTTATCAAGTAGGAGAAGAGTGGTGCATGATGAGCAGTGAAAAATATAGCTGCTGCTTGCTAAATATGATCAGAGTAAAATGCAAACTTACAAAATTAAGCATCTTAGGATTCTTTACAATATTATATACTTGCTGAAATGAGTACCTTAGTATGAGTAGCATGACCTTTCCAGGTAGTCAACTGGTCTGCCTGTTCAAATTTGTTTTATCCCCAAAACTACCCCAATGCAGTATTCTCCGTTGGCAATGACACCAATTTTTATAATGGTAGATAAAGAAAATGTTAATTCTGAGTTGTACTTTAAAAATTTTTTTCAGAAAGGGGGTCTCACTCTGTTACACTTTAAATTTTTATTGGACTTTATATCCTGAAAATATTTTATTTAAAGTTCTCATCTTACTCATTTTCAACTTTTACTCTGTATGAAAATTAATCTTAATGGTTGATTCAACACCATTTACTAGTATATTCAGATTTCCATTACATTTATTTCACAAAGAGCCACCTGATTTTAAAGCCATTGTCAAAAATAGGCACTGGTCTTTGTAACATCTTATGCAGACAGGTGAGACAACATGGATGAAAGCCCAAATCTTACTGCCTTTCCTTCACTCCACCTCTAAACTTTCCCAAGTGAAGGAAAAGAAAGGGCAAAACAACAAATTGTATGTAAGTTGGCACTTAGGTAGTCATCTGAGTTGGATCTCTAAAGAGGAACCATCGTGAAGACTACTAAAGGAAAACCAAAAAGAAAGCTTCCTCCATTTCAGAGCTTCTCTGTGGTGCCCTGGTTCTGTGACTACACTGGAGTAGAGACGCCTTCTGGGATGTATGAGCCAACACACTGTCTTAGGGTAGGCAAGAGTCCTCTCTGGGCTAAGGGAGTCAATTCTTAGGATCCTGCAAACAAGAGAGTAAATACTATGGCATTTGACAACAGAATAACATTCTTTTATCTGTTCAGTTTTCTGCCTCCTCCCTCCACTATACCACAAATCTATATAAATGATTTTATCCAGTCATCAGCAACCATACTGCCAAAAAGGTAAACTCTAATCCTATCTCCAATTAATGTTTTCTTAAAAGTCTGTACTCCAATCAAACTCAGCCAATAACTCCCCTTAAAGGCTGCCCATTCTACTCACCAAGCCACTGTTCATACACGGCTGTGGGCATCCTCTCACTGTCTTGTTATTAGTTAGCTTTACATTTATTTCCGGGGCATTCTCCTAACCAGGAGGTCAACTTGGAGAACAGGACAGGGCTGTTTAATTGTTATATTCTGTTACAGAACATGACTTTATTATATAACATACTGTTTGAAAATCACAACCCTATAAGTATTTTCTCCATGAATCGGGTGATACATTATTAACAATTTTAAATAATAATTGGGAGCTAGAAAAACTAATCTGGGAAAATGGATCGTTATTATGGCAGTTGACCACATTAAAAAAAAAAACCCTCAAAGCTATTTAGTTTGGATCAGTGTAAATAAATTCATTGACTATTCAGCGAGAGGATAGTATATATAGAATAGTATCAGATGTTAGAAATGGCATCATGTATACGTGAAGAGCTCAATAATTTATAAAACAGTCCATACATTATATAACATCTTCCTTTCTACAATCCTGTGAAACAGGTTGAGCAAACAGTGTCACCCATACTTTATAAAGAAACCTAACTTCAGAACAGGCACCCTGATAAATTAAAGGCAGCATTAGGAATATAACCCCAGCTGGGCGCAGTGGCTCATGCCTGTAATCCCTGCACTTTGGGAGGCCGAGGCGCGTGGATCACGAGGTCAGGAGATTGAGACCATCCTGGCTAACATGGTGAAACCCGGTCTCTACTAAAAATACAAAAAAAAAAAAAAAATTAGCTAGGCGTGGTGGCGGGCGCCTGTAGTCCCAGCTACTCAGGAGGCTGAGGCGGGAGAATGGCGTGAACCTGGGAGACGGAGCTTGCAGTGAGCAGAGATCGCACCACTGCACTCCAGCCTGGGTGACAGTGCGAGAGTCCGTCTCAAAAAAAAAAAAAAAAAAAAAAAGAAAAGAAAAAAAAAAAGGAATGTAACCCCAATTCTGTATCCTGGCCATAAAGAAGACAACTCAATCATGTGGCCCCTGAAAAGGTGTTAGAAGCCTCAACTGCTTTATTACATGCTAGCCGACTTCATAATCCTTAAATGGGACAAATAACCCAACAATAGGTATAGATTATAAACTTGGCTAAGCTGTGGGCTCGGTGAGGGCAAGTGCCTCTTCTCTTATATATACAGCATTGCCATAGAACCTAGCACATTGAAGGTCCTCAAATATCTATTTAATTGATAACGTATGTTTTGTATTATTACTAATAAAATTCTAAAGCCCTACTGAAATATCTGTGAAGTTCTTAATTCTCAATGAAAAGAAACAACCCAAATATTCAATTACATATGCTAGAGCACGTGTGTAACTGAAGGCAGTTACACAATATAGAGCGTATGCCCTTGAAGATCCTGTAATTTAAATTAGACACATTAAAGGAGAGCGCTAAATAGCCAACAAGGCAATTTAAAACTAAATACAGAAATAATTTTATATTTCAAGAGGCAAGGGCAGACAGTGGCTCCTACCATTGAGTACAAGGTGGCATGCGATTTTAGAAGGGGAAGCACTGATCTTAAATTAGCCCTTAAAATGGTCTATTTTGGTTACTTTTCGGACCATTGTAATTTCTTATTCTCTTCATAGCTAAAAAATATTTGCTCACTGACTATTTGGGTGAAGAATGAGAAAATGAAAAGCATGTGGATTACAAGTGACCCGGTGACAAGGCCATTATTTTGAACCCAGGGAGGACTACATGAGTACTCATAAGACCTGCCGCCAATGGAAGGTTTTCATTAAACTCAGAAAAGCAGGTTGCTTAAAAGACAGCCCCCAAATTTCTATTCGATTAAGACCTTGCTGATCACTGACTATATGCCACTTTCCAAGTCCTCTACAGGCATCATCTTATTTAACCCTCACTACCTTAAGACATGGTATGACTATCATCCCCATCTTGCTGATGAGGAAACTATAGCAACAAGGTCACATGGTGTGGCAGAGCCGGTTTAATCCCACACTCTCCGGTCCCAGAACCTGTGGCCTGACTTGGAGCATTCATGCCACCACTTACTGAAACTTGGTTAGTAAGAGGTTCCACCCTGTAGCCTGAGCTCCATTCCTCCCTGTCCTATGTCCTCCAGGGCCTTGGACATCTCCCCATCACCACATCTGAATTCAATTCACCTTTCCCCTCAAGCCCCTGAATTTCTCTACAAACTCTACCTGCATTCTCTGTCACCCACATCTGATACTTTTCTCTCATCCATGGGATTCAGGTGGTGAACAAATCCCTACCTGGGTGCTCTCCTCTTAAACGCACTCTTCCCTATCTTTTCTTTTTCTTTCTTTTTTTTTTTTTTTTTTTTTTGTGGTGAAACGGTGTCTCGCTGTCACCCAGGCTGGAGTGCAGTGGCGCAATCTTGGCTCACTGCAACCTCCACCTCCTGGGTTTAAATGATTCACCTGCCTCAGCCTCCTGAGCAGCTGGGATTACAGGTGCCCACCACTGCACCCAGCTAATGTTTGTATTTTTAGTGGAGATGAGTTTCACCATGTTGACCAGGCTGGTCTCAAACTCCTGACCTCAAGTGATCCACCTGCCTCGGCCTCCCAAAGTGCTGGGATTACAAGTGTAAACCACTGCGCCCGGCCTTGCCTGTTTTCTTTGCCCACTACCATCATCCTAGTCCAGACACTGGCCTTGGCACACCTAATTACAACCTCTTTCCCCCAGGCCTCTTGATGAGAGTCAGAAACTTTAGCCTTTCTTTAGGATGCTGTACCAGAAGCCAGCAGATTAAATGATGACTAATAACAATAATAAATACTTGCTAACAATTATATAGCATAGTGCTTTAAGCACTTTACATATAAAGTGCTCATTCATATCTCACAAGAATGCTGTGAGGCTTGTTCTA
Organism: Pan troglodytes; assembly: GCF_028858775.2. Taxonomy (NCBI): domain Eukaryota; kingdom Metazoa; phylum Chordata; class Mammalia; order Primates; family Hominidae; genus Pan; species Pan troglodytes. The sequence goes on along the minus strand of NC_072412.2, from coordinate 104,899,751 downwards.
TTTATTAGTCGCACTTTCCAGATGATGAAACTATGCTCCAGAGAGGTTGAGTAACTTGCCCACGGTCACACAGTCAGCAAGTGGGGAGCCAGGCTCTACACTCTGGGGTCTGGCTCCATGGTCTGCACTCTTCATCATCATATTTTCTCTCTTAAACAAATAAACAGATATGTTCCAGGTCCTCAGAAAGCCTTAAAAGAGACACACACTGCTCACCAAATATCCTCAAGTTCCTTGGGGGTGGGGAGGAAGAGCAGGTGACTACCTCTGACCAATGGGTTGGGGGCAAAAGACGCGTGTGTCACTTCCAGCCCGAGGTGAGAGGGAGTGGCATTCTCCTCTGCCACAGTGTTCGGCAATGTTCTAGATGGTGGCACCTTTGTCAGCCTGGGTCCCTGAATGAGTAAGTGAGAACTCCCACCCCATGCCCCACCCAACTGCATTAGACAAGTGTGCAAACAAGAAACACACTGTGGATTAAGCCACTGTGATTTCAGGGTTATTTCGTGGCTGCAACATAAGCTAACCTGTTCTGATTAAAACAGTGTTTAACCTACTTGGAATGAAAAAAAAAAAAAAAGACCAATACACAGAGTGTAAGAAAAGAAAAATGCAGACACTATCCAGTTCTCTTGGCAAACAATCTTCCTTAATCCCACTTTCATTGTGTCATTTCATGCTCAGGGATTGAGAATAGTTCCCCATGATCTACCACATCAAGTCCAAGTTCCTCTCCCACACTTTCAACACCCTCCAACCTGATTTATCTCCATTGCCCAATATGGGCCTTTCAGGTTTGTCTGGTTGGTTTTGTCTGTCCTGTGGATAAAATGTTTGGTTCTCTCTAGTGGGATTCTCCTGCTTCCTCCCCTTCTTGTTTACACTTACATCCAAATCACACCGCCTCCCTTAATCCTTCTTTGACTACTCAAAGCCATCCATCTTCCTTTCCTCAACTTATCTGGCTTTTACAGTATATGCCACATAGTTTTAATTTAGATCTTACAACAAAGGAAGAAAAAAGACACTGGCCTGGAGATGGGTGGCCTGGTTCTGTCAGACTCCAACCCAGCTCCATCCCACTTTGTCCAGTCTTTGAGCCTTTCTAGACTTCAATTGTCTTGTCAGTGAAGTAAGTGTTAGATAATAGGCAAGCTCTTTGCCAGCCATCGTACGGTCTATGGTCTATTATTTCATGTGCAATATTCTTGTATCCCTCAAATGAAACATAAACTCCATTGGGGAAGAGACACTAGCTTTTCCTTCTTTCTATTCTGGATAGCACTGGGCATGACACCCTGAACATAGACAGTGCTCCAAAAAATACATGTTGACTATAGGTCATCAAATATTAGCTGAGGAGACTATATGATTTGTAGTTTTAAAGTATGGTAAGAGGTTGATATTATTACATGTCATAATTTGTTAGGCAGCAACAGATAACTAATACTTGCTTGGTACTAAAATGCTAATCATGGAAAATATATTAAATTAGAAATTAGAATGACATTTAAATCAGTCAGGATTTATTTTCCAAAATGAAACTTTTCTGTTGAGAGTATAAGAGGAGCACCACTAGCTTTTCCATTTCCTTCCACATGTAAAAAAGCAGCATATGACTGCTATGCTACTTTATCTCTGATAATGCATATCCAAATGGAGAGAAATCCTGGCAATACTGTAGTTGTTAGAAAGAAGAAGCTGTTTAAGAGGGCAATACAATAAATTATTTCCTTTTTGTTTCAAGAGTTCACCTTCCTCAAAAATTTTAAAGCTGTTCTCTATCTGCATGCTAACTGTGTTGCTTCTCGTAGTTAGTAATGCTCTTAGACATCCTGTCCACTCAACTGAAAACCACTCCAGAGCAGGGGCCACGTTACTTTCTGCCCCACATGGCACCTACTGCAACTGATCCAAAACAAGAACTCAAGTGCTTTTCTGATTGGCTTTTATCTATTTTCTCAGAGTGTTAAAACATTTATTTCTGGTTTCTGTACAAGAATGACTTTTCCCAGGCAGATTTTGAGAAGAAAAAAGTGTGTCAGAATGAAACTACACGGAGGCTACAAAAGGTTTGAGACCTAATCTAAAAAAAGTAACATTTTGATACGTTCTTATTGCTTGAGGGCAGCAGTCCCACCATTTTCCCATCAAGTCCTGGCATGAAGTATCAAATTTTTTGGCAGGGGCTACATAGTAAAAATGTATAAGGTTACTGCCTATATTAGCCTATAAAAATAAATGCAAACAGTATGTTTTAGCATATCATATATTATATGTTCAAGAGAGTAATGAAAGTATATGCAAGTGCCATTTCATGTATTATTGCTTATTATTTTCCCCAGTAAGGGAGCAAGGGCAAGAAGGTCCTAAAGTTGAACATTATTGGTTTGTTAAAAGAACAGCAGTTAAGGCTGCACGTGGTGGCTCACGCCTATAATCCCAGCACTTTGGCAGGCTGAGACAGGAGGCTCACTTGAGCCCAGGAATTGGAGATCAGCCTGGGCAACATGGCGAAACCTCGTCTCTACCAAAAAAAAAAAAAAAAAAAGAAAGAAAGAAAGATATTTTTCCTTACTCTTGTTACAACATGGGGTGGAGGCAGAAGTTCAGGGATGGGTTCAGAAAGAACTGAGGCTGGTGTGGGAGAATCACCTGAGCTCAGGAAGTCAAGGCTGCAGTTAGTCATGATCGTGCCACTGCACTTCAGCCTGGGTGAGAGTGAGACCCTGTCTCAAAATTTAAAAAAAAAAGAACAGCAGTTAAGACGACGACATTATCAAAACAGACCCACAGGCCTGATACACATGTGACAAGAGATCAAGGCAATCCTGGTTCTCAGTCCCAACAATCTCCTATGAGCTCTACTTGAAACCTGGTACCTGCCTGTGCCTGCAACTGACACTCAGGCCTCTGGGGAGGCCCGTAGAGATACTGGCAAATCTGAGGCAAGGGCAGGGTTGAGGGACACTGCAGGCTAACACCATGCAGATTTTAGGAACCACATGGTAAAATGAAAAATGGAAACCAGTGTCCCATTAGGGATCCAACTGTCAAATTATTTGAAGTTTGTGTGTTTGAAAAAATGATTAAAAGGTGATGGGTACATGGTAGTCATTATACCATTCTCTCTGTATTTATGTATATTTGAAAATTTCTGTAATAAATTTCTAAAAATGGTAAGTATGTTCTCTAACACATGCCCTTACTCCTGTTACATCGGGGGTAGAGGCAGAAATTCAGGGATGGATTCAGAAAGAACTGAGACACAGTTACCAGTCTCCATCTCCAATCAGTTAAGCACAGCAATTCAAATCATAGGAGAATGGGACGCGCACTGGCCACATTCTAAGGTTACATGTGAGGGGAGTCTCAGCAGACCTTCAAGGAGTCCTAAGAATAACGTGGCAACAGCAAACTAAATTCTGCATGTTTGTACGTATAAGTGGGAGCTAAACATTGAATACACATGGACACGAAGATAGGAACAACAGAATAGACACTGGGGACTGCTTGTTGGGGGAGTGTGGGGTGATGGAGGTTGAAAAGCCACATATGGGGTACTATGGTCACTACCTGGGTGATGGGCTCATTTGTACCCCAAGCCTGAGTGACACACAATTTACCCATGTAATAAACCTGCATATGTACCCCCGGAACCTAAAAGTGGGAAAAAAATTAAAAATAAATAAATATTAAAAAAAAAGAAGTCCTAATAAGAGATGGCTGGTGGTAACAAAGTCACCAGCAAAGAACAGGTTATACCAGAAAGCCACATGAAAAGATCAGCAAGGCTTCATAAACACACACACAATGTTCTTTGAGGAACTTGATCTCCTAACACAAAGGACCACAAGGAAGAACTATGTCCCAGTTCAAATCTAAATGTTTCAGATCCAGGTATGTTGCTATGTATATATACATTTGAAGTCAAATATAAATGTTACATTCTTTTGATTAGCAGTTCTGTCAGCCAAGGTTCAGTTATAGATAACAGAAATCTCGTCAGCTATTTTGGGCAGCAGATTTAGTACACAGAATTCGATGCTTATACAATTGCTGAAAAGGCTAGAAGGCCAGATCCAGCGCCTCCAGGAATAGACTCCTGGAACACATAAGGACTGGTCTACCAGGAGAACTGTTTCCTCTGACACACTGAGGCAGCTGGGAAATCACAAAAGTTAATTACATCAACTGTGAGCTCCAAGGTCAAACCACTTTGGCAGAGTCTAGGGATCAGGGAGTTTCAGGGAGTTGAACTGTGAACTCTGGCACCCCGTTGGATGTGTAGAACTGCACCAGGAAAATGGCTATCTCATATGCCTTGGCTCATACTGAATTCAAGAGCCACACGTTTTTCTGAATAATGGAACCTAAATCATATCCAGAACTCCAGGCAAGGGAGTTTAAGAAATAGAGCATTCAGCTTTCCAACCTCTGCTTTATGGGAAGTACACTAGGAGAACCCTGAAACAGATAATGAGCCAGCTGGCCGGGCATGGTGGCTCATGCCTATAATCCCAACACTTTGGCAGGCTAAGGCAGGAGGGTCACTTGAGGCCAGGAGTTTGAGACCAGCCTGGGCAACATAACGAGACGCTGTCTCTACAAAAAATTAAGAATTAGCTGGGCGTGGTGGCACATGCCTGTAGTCCTAGCTACTCAGGAGGCTAAGGCAGGAGGATCCCTTGAGCCCAGAAGTTTGACGTTACAGTGAGCTACAATCGCACCACTGCACTCCAGCCTGGGTGAACAGAGCAAGACAATTGTCTCTTAAAAAAAAAAAAAAAAGAAGAAAGGTAATAATAAATAAGATAATGAGCCAGTTAATCTAGTATACCCTCCATACCATTCTAATAAAGTACAAAAATACTCTACCAAAGGGAGGAAGAAGAGGAGGAAGAGGAGGAGCAGGAGGAGCAGCAGCAGCAGCAACTTAAGACACACCACAATCGAATGCAAAAGCAAATGTAAAAGGGCATTTCCAAGCTAATAGGATAAATGTGGAAACAGTAGTTTCAGTAGTAAATAATATTACAGAATTATGAATAATTTTGTTAGGTAAGGTAACATTATGGTTATATAAGAAATGCCATTTTAGAGCTTTCTGAAATATGAAATATGATATTATGATGTCTGGAAATTGCTTCAAAATACTTTTAAAATGCCAGGGAATGGAAAGAGGATAGCAAAAATGTTAATTACTGAATCTGGGTAATAGGGCTCATTTTATTCTCTCTGCTTGTGTCACTGAAATTTTTCATGAAAAAGTTATAAAATGTTATTCCAAGAGAAATACGAAAACTACACATTATTTTCATCTACTGCTTCACCTTCACAAACTTTAATTTTCCCACAGCCTTAGAATATGTATCGTTTTCTCTAAGTCCTGGCTTACAGTCTTCAAAAATGCCAAGGTCGCCCAAGACAGACTGAGGAACAGTCCGGATTAAACAGTAAGGGGATGTACCAATGAAATGCAGCATGTAATACTGAACCAGATGATGGACTAGAATTTTTATTTTCCTTTTTGCCATAAAGGACATTATTTGGACAATTGCCAGATGTGAATAAAGTAATACATACTCATGGTATTTTGGAGTCAAAGGGACATTATGTCTACAACTTGCTTTCAAATGATTCAGAAAAAATACTGTGTGTGTAGAGAGAAAATGATAACAGCAAATGCGGAAAATGTTAATAACAGGGGCATCTGGTTTTAGGGTATATGGGAGTTCTTTGTTTTATCCTTGCAACTTTTCTATAAACCAGAACTATTTTAAAATTTTCAAAAAGTATAAAACATAAGTGGCAGCATTTGGTAGCTACTGAAGAGAAACAGCAGTTTCTTCAGTCTATTAAATGAAAATAAAAGTAATAGCTAAATAACTGGAGTGTCATATAGTGCTTCTTCAGGCCCCATTCATGGGGGCACTTCCCCCCAATTGGAACTTTTTTTCTTTGCATTGTGTGTTTATTTGTACTTCTTATTTTAGCAGCAAAGTTTGAATACAATCATATAAGTTGTCTTTGGACATTTACATTGCTGCAGTTGAAATACACAGCCTCAGTCTGGCAAGTTTAAATGCTCAAGTTGCTTCCTGCTATAGTGACCATTAACTAGACTGTTTTACCTTTAAAAATAAAGTGGCATTGGCCAGGCGTGGTGGCTCACGCCTGTTATCCCAGCACTTTGGGAGGCCAAGGCGGACAGATCACGAGGTCAGGAGTTTGAGACCAGCCTGACCTACATGGTGAAACACCGTCTCTATTAAAAATACAAAAATTAGCTGGGCGTGGTGGCACACGCCTGTAATTTCAGCTACTCAGGAGGCTGAGGCAGGAGAATAGCTTGAAACCGGGAGGCAGAGGCTGCAGTGAGCCGAGATAGCACCACTGCACTCTGGCCTGGGTAAAAGAGCGAGACTCAGTCTCAAAAAAAAAAAAAAAAGGTGGCATTAAGGCATTAAGGAAATGTCTGAGCCACAATTCAGACAGGCATGAGTTTCCATCCAGGCTTGCCACTTAAGTAGCCGTCACTTAGTGACTCAATCCTCAGACCCTCAGCTTTCTCATGTAGAACACAGCAATAGCAACATCTACTCTTGCAAGTCTGCTTGTGGCTATTCATTTAAATCTGGCTATTCATTTAAATCAGGAACATATGTCAAACAAGGCTCTATGGTACAAAATTGTTCAATATAAATTTATTAAGATTTCTTAAGAGAAAGGGTAAATCCTGCTGTCAAAAAAAAATCTCCAAATGGAATGTGTAATGTTAACATTTCATAATGTTACTCCATATTTTTCCTTCATATTGTCACTGATATTAACAAACCTATCCTTGGTATTGTCATTTATTTATACAGCAAATAATTATCAAGTGTCTCTATGAACCAGCTGCTATTCTACAGACTGGAATAACAGCTGAAAACCACACAGACCAAGTTGCTCTCTGAATCCTACATCCTAGAAGCCAATATTAAACATTAAGTAAGTAAACAAAATAATTTTAGGAGAGAGAACTGTAAAGTGTTGATTCTAGCTCTGGTGTACCCATGACTGATTATTTGCCTTCCTAAATATTCTCTGAGCTACTTTAATAAATTCCCTTTCTGCTGAATCAGCCAGAATTCATTCTATTACTTCAACTAACAATCCAGCCAAAACAGGGATGCCTATTCTCTTGTAACTGACAAAGCCTTTTTCCTTTAGTTCAGATAACAAAAGCACATTAGATTTCAAGCACATTAGATATTTCAGAACTCAATACATAACATATACCAAAAAATCCAACCCTAAGACAGGTATGAGATTATTTTTGTGTGCTGTATATTTTGCTATGGTTACCAAGACATGGTTAGCATTTTGAATTTTTTTTCTTAGAACAATACAATGATCTAAATCTAAAATCTTTCACAAGGTGCAACTTTCCAATGATAAACAAGAACAGGAAGTGAATCTTGAATACAACCAGACTTCAAGTTCCCTTCACTATTAAAGTATCTCCTTTGCTGTCTGTTACCTGAGTCTCACTTAACCAGCGTTAAACTTCCATCATTCTAGCCCAACAGTTATAAATATCTTTATTTCTTTTTGAACAAAACATATTTCCTATTAGATTGGAAATTTTGACACACTCAAATGTTTGAAGTCCCAAGAGGAAGACAGCTAAAATAAAAGGAATTGAGCAGCAAAGCAACTCAGAAAAGCAGAAATGAAAACAGATGTTAAACCTCTTTAAAACAAATTTTTACTAATAGCCTCAACCAAAGCTATTTCAGTCAACTACTAGAAATATTCTACCTAGTCAGAAGTTCTCAACAAGCTTCCTAGGCCATGAGCTCCTCAAGGGTGTGGGCTAACTCTTTCCAGGGTTCTATCTACCACCCAGCATCATGCATGTCATGACTCTCCATCATGGGTGATTTTGCCCCCCAAGTGTCATTTGGCATTATCTGGAGACATTTTTAGTTGTCATGACTGGGGTAAGACTGGGGAAAGGAGGTTTTGCTAACAGCATATACTGGGTGGAGGCCAGTGATGCTGCCAGCCACCCTGCAGTGCACGGGACCGCCCCCACCGCAAAGGGTTATGCAACTAAAATGTCAAAAGTGCTGAGGGTGAGGAAACTCTAGCTTAGGTCAATGATGCCACTGCCCTTCATGTTCAAATACAAAATCACTTATCATGTGGCTTCATGTAGACTTCTGGCAACAGCTTACACGCCCTTTTAAACTGGATACATTAGGTCTGCTCCCTGGTAAGACACTCTGGCTACTGAGACCGCAGTTTGAAATTCCTGCAGTGTTAAAAGCCTGAGTCTCCTTTCACAATTAGCCAGCAATCCATAAGGTAAGTACCTCTGCATGCCACTTTGATTCAGAAGGCACAGATCTTCAAACATTACTAAAATCTTGTTAAAATGATTGGCAATCTCAGTTCCTAATCAGTCCTCAGGCAATGTCAAGACATAAGTGAGACAAGAAAAGCCTCTTCCTCTTGTTATGTATCTTCTAACATCATCATTTTTATCAATTTATAGAAAATAGCGCTGAAGGTTTCTGAGCCTGTTTCCTCAAAGGAGATGCGAGTTCTCCCCTTCCAGGGCTGTTCTAAGGAGAGAAAGTGGCACACCTGCAGAGTGTCTGGGATGAGCCTGGCGTGTGCTTGCTGACTACCAAGGTGACATAGTACCAAGTACAATGCCGGACACATGGTATCCAACACCCAAATACTGAACTGAGCCCAAAGTGTGAGAACTTTTTGGTTGAGAAAGGAGATATCTTGTGAATATAAGAATGAATGGATTATATGCTTCTCTCTTAGGTAAGATGCTGGAAATGATTTTATAAGTCCACATTTCAATCCTTAAAAAAAAAAAATCACTGAACCCAAATGTGAAATTCAACTTTTATACTTTGTTGTTGTTGTTGTTGTTGTTTTTTGTTTTGTTTTTTTTGAGATGGAGTCTCGCTCTGTCACCCAGGCTGGAGTACCATGTTGTGATCTCATCTCACTGCAACCTCCTCTGCCTCCTGGGTTCAAGCTATTCTCCTGCCTCAGCCTCCCAAGTAGCTGGGATTACAGGTGCCCGCCAACACACCTGGCTTATTTTTGTATGTTTAGCAGAGATGGAGTTTCACTATGTTGGCCACGCTGATCTCAAACTCCTGACCTCAAGTGATCTGCCTGCCTCGGCCTCCCAAAGTGGTGGGATTACAGGTGTGAGCCACCACGCCCAGCCTACATTTTTCTCTTAAGTAACAGATTTGAGGTAGCTTACTGAGTGAGAAAGAGAGAGAGAGAGAGAGAGAAGAAGGAAGGAAGAAGGGAGGGAAGGAAGAAAGGAAAAAGGACATTAGCAGAGACACAATAATTTAGTGCAAAAAAATAACTGAAGCAACTAGCATGTGGCAGACCGATCCCAGTCAGCTTTCTTTGTCCCTTTGGTATTAAAGAACACTCTTCACTACTCCATGCTGAGGGAGCTGTAAGAGAGAGTAAGATCCTGCTCTTTCAAAAGCATCCAGTTGAGAGAGTGGTCAATTAGGTAAATAATTACCATCTCAAGTAATGTATGTTTCACGTAACTTACAAGCACAAAGTTAACTGGGAGCAAGAAGGAAGGAGAGGTTAATTCCAACTCTGGCTGGAGCAGGGTTTCGTGGAGCAGAGCTACCCGAGGGGACACTTGAAGTTCTCCTTGTTTTCTTGGTAGAAGTTTGTCAAGCAAAGGGGAGAAGGGATGTTGTAACCACAATTGTCGTAATAAATGAATCCAGAGAAATCTGTAATGATGTACGCGTGACAGGCAGTAGTGAGTAATGCAATTTAGCTGACATGCAGAGTACAAGGAAGGAATGACAGAAAATGAGGCTGGGAAGATTGGCTGGAGCTCTGAGGTGTGTCACAAGCAAGTTAAACTTTATAAAACAGCAGGAGGAAGCCATAGGAGATTTCTCAAGGTGTAAAGGAATAAGACCAGATCTCTTTTGTAGATAAAATTAGGGGAGTGGGGCAGTGCAGATGATGGCATTGAGATGGTGACAGGGAGAACAGTTAGGAGGCTACAGCAATAGTCCAAACCAAAGGAGATGAAATCAAAAGATCAAATACTTTTCATTAATCTATTTGCTCTATCAATCCATCCATCTCACAGTTATGTCCACTATGTGGGAGCCACTATGCTAACCAAGTGCTATCAACTGAATGTTTCTGTCCTCTCCAAATTCACTTGTTAAAATCCTAACCCCCAGTGTGATGCTCTTAGGAGGTGGGGCTTTTGAGTGGTGATTAGGTCATGAGGGTAGAGTCTTCGCAAATAGGATTAGTGCCCTTATAAAAGGGAACCCATTGAACTCTCTGCTTTCTGCCATGTGAGGACACCACAAAAAGACAGCCCCAAACACCAAATCTGCCAGTGCCTTGATCCTGGACTTCTCAGCCTCCAGAACTGTGAGAAATAAATTTCGGTTGTTTATAAGTCACACAGTCTAGGGCATTTTGTTAGAGGAGCCTGAACAGGCTAAGGCAGTGAGGCATCATTAGTGAGACAAACTAACACAGTCTCCTCCTGGCACAAAGTCTGTATTCTAGTGGAGGTGGCAGATATCAAATCATTTGTTACATCTTATTTACTATCTATAGTGATGAGTGCTATAAGAAAGAAAAATGTTCTAAGAAAGCATATCACAAGAGACTGTGACCTAGTCTGAGGGTGGGGGTAGTCAAAGACAGCTTCTGCAAAAAATTACCTTTAAGCTTCTCCTGAAACACTTGAATGGTGGCAGTTTATTCTCTCACATCCTTCATTCTAAATACAAATTTTGATCAACTTTTTATTAGTCAACTTTGCTCTGTGCAATCACATTCAAGCATTTAAGTATTTATTTACTAAAATCCCCGGTAGGGCTAACCAAACCAGTAGGTACTGTTGGGAGGGGAAGAGGAGTGGGGATCAGTGCAAAAGCAGGGGAGATAAAGGGGTAAGAAAAGGGGGAAAAGGAGAAAAGAGGTGGCAAGCCGAGAGGGAGGTGGGAAAAGGAAGGAGAAAGAGAACAGCTTAAAATCCAAAGGCTTTGGCTACACAACAGCAGACTAAAGTCTACTTTTCTCAGTATAAATACTGAGTAACTCATGAAGGAAAGTCAACATTCACACACATTTGTTATAATCAATACTCAGAAATATAATTCTCTGCAAACTGATGATCATGAGGAACCATAAGCCTGACAGTTTCTGTTGCTTTACCTTGACTTGGAGGCACGGCGGTTTTAGATTCAAGTGATGTAGGTTAAAATTTCAACTGAGTTATATGTTCCTGGACAGATTTCTTAGTCTCTCTAAAAATGTTTTCGTACCAGTAAAACAGATATAACCCTATCAACAAAGTTTATTTTTTAAATAGGAATTAAAGGAGAGAAGATATCTAAAATATCTATCCATTCAACTTATCTAATCTATTATTCCAAACATGTTAATGTGATCGCTTCAAATTTGGAGATCCAGGTAGTCCTATTTTTAGGTTGAGAAATATCACTTTTTTTCACTTTTAAAGACACTGATCATTTTTCAAGCTATGATGATTATTTATATGTTGGCTATTTAGCCCAAATTCAAAGCAGAGACACAATAATTTAGAAAGCTAACTGTCACTTATTGCTAACTTTGCCCACAATACCCACTTCCCTTAAAAATACTCCAACGGTTGCAATTCGAGATGACCACAGATGATTGTAGGTGTGCTGCTACTCTCTGACTAGCCCTCACCTCCAGACAGGCAATCCCTTCACGCGCCCGAGAAAGTGAATACCACTGCCTGGTACCAACTCTATTGCCACATGTATTAATAATGTGGTAACAGTTAATTAATAATAGCATAGCCCAAATGAAAGCCACACACAGGACTACAAATTTAAGAAAAATATTACATAAAATACCTATAATGGATTCTTTTAAATAGGTCTAAATTACCAAATTAATCCACAGAATAATGTTGGTGGCACCATCACAGCTATTTCTTAGCTTCCGAAATTATCTGTGCCTAGTCCTGGAAAGCTTTATCCTGTGCAATGCAAGAGGCAGAACTGGAAAACATGGAGAAGGTAAGACCTGTGCCCTACATTAATCTGCTCATCGAGAACAGCAGGAAAGGCCCTTCTATGGGGAGACCATGAGGAAATTTATCCTGCAGAAACTGGGTATCTGCAGAAATTAGAAGAACGTTATGTTCCTACAGATGGATCCCGAGACTAAGCAAGTTCCCTCTTGCTCATTTACCACCACCCACCTCCGGATTAGAGGCTTGATGAGGCTTGCGGGTGGTGACAGAGGGGATGGGGCAAGACTGCCTGAAATACTCAAAGCCCCAGTAAGTAGGCCCAGAGAGTGAGACAATAGAGCACAGTGATTACAAGGCCTATTTTATTTCAAGTAAGAGAGTGATGCTTGAGGATGACACAATGTAAAATGGCCTTAATAAAATGTCTGAATGATTGTAGAGGTAACTATCAATGGAGAAAAAAACGATTTCACGACTGCAAGTATTCTTAAAACACACACCTTTTTAAAAACCAATATTGCCTTTTATTTTATTTTATTTTATTTATTTATTTTTTGAGATGGAGTTTCCCTCTTGTTGCCCAGGCTGGAGTGCAATGGTGTGATCTCGGCTCACTGTAACCTCCGCCTCCCAGGTTCAAGCGATTCTCCTGCCTCAGCCTCCCTGGTAGCTGGGATTACAGGCATGTGCCACCATGCTCGGCTAATTTTGTATTTTTAGTAGAGACGGGGTTTCTCCATGTTGGTTAGGCTGGTCTCGAACTCCTGACCTCAGGTGATCTACCCGCCTCGGCCTCCCAAAGTGCTGGGATTACAGGCATGAGCCACCGCGCCTGGCCTTAATATTGCCTTTTAAAGATGGTAGTTTGAACATACGTATTTATCTCCTCTGTTCTTTCCTAAAATCTCATAAGAGTGACATTAAAAGGATTTTTTTTAAAGGTATAGGCCCACAAAGATGAAGAGTAGATGATCCTAAAAATTTTTCTAAGTTAGAAAACAGCAACACTATACAGGGTAGCTATCTTGGCAAACCTGAGAAAACCAAATACTAAGCCACCAGTGGTGAAATCTGAGAGGTAACCTGATTAACATTTGACTTCCCAAAGGTTGCAGGGCCAGGGCTTTCCAGAAGTGCTAAGAGGAAGGCAGAGCACTGCACAGCCACCCCCTGAACTCTACCCACCTGCTGGCTGGCTGTGGTATTCTACAAAAATGTATTTGGTGTTTGGCTCCCAAAAAATCTTTGGCATCACCTAAGTGACAGAAGTGCCTTTTCTTCTTCATAATGAGCCCCTTTCAACCACATCTGAATTTACCCTAATGGGTTATTTAGGTAGAGCCCCTGGATAGCCTCAGATGGAGCTGGCCGACCAGCAGGAAGACCAAGTGACTAGAGGGGTGGAACTTTCAGCACCACCCACCAGCCTCCAGGAAGTGGGGTGGTGGGAGATGGAGCCCTATAAAAACTCTTCTGCAGTGAAATTCAGACAGCTTCTGGGTTGGTGAATACATGGAAGTGCTGAGAGGGTGGGGTGCCCACAGAAGGCATGAGAGCTCCGTGCACTCTCACCCACCCTCGCACCTTGCCCTTCCATTTGGCTGTTCCTGCGTTGTATCCTTTATAATAAACCAATAAACGTAAGTAAAATACGTTCCTGAGTTCTGTGAGACGTTCCTGCAAATGTATCAGACCTGGTGGGGGTACAGACCTTGTGGGAACCCCCAATTTACAGCGGGTCAGTCAGAAGAACAGATGTCCTGAAACGTGTGACTGGCATCTGAAGTGGAGACAGTCTTCTGAGACTGAGCTCTTTGACTTGTAGGATCTGATACTAACTCCAGGTAGAAAGTGTCAGAACTGAATTGAACTGCTGGACACTCAGAAGAACTGGAGTACTATTTGTTAGCGTTGGAAAACACCCCTCACTGCCTCTCCCCATCTTGGCAGATGGCTGGAGATTTATTATTTAGAAGCGGAAAAACGGAAGGTCTTGAGACTGGAGGGACTCACAGACACCACTGACGGTACAAATACAATACTAAAAATCAAAATTTGTCCACTCAAGTCAAGGTTTATTAGTAAATGTTAAGACTCCCAGGCTTACACCCTACAGGTATTAGAGTGGAGAGTATGATCTGGGGAATCTGACCAACCCATTGGTGGTGAGCAGGGAAGAAACAAATGCACAGATCCTGACACTGGCATTCCCAAACATCCTCACCAGGGGACCTTATGACAGAGCCCATGGTCATCGAGGACCTCATCCCGAGACTCCAATCAGCTTTTAAAAAGCTGGATCTTAAATCCAAACAGATAATCAAAGGCTTAGAGAGATGTAAGGAAAACTCCTGACATCAAAAGCAGAAAACAAAGAGGTAAAAAGGAACTCAGAAGAAACATAAACTGTGTAGAGAAATAAAACCTGGGGGGTGGGCAGAAGAGGCAGGTGGTGAAGAAACTATCCTCAATATGAGAGGGATAAAAAATATCGCATCCACAAAATGAAAACAGGATGTCAGGAAAAATGAATATTCAAAAAATAAAGAGCTAATAAAAATTTAAAATAGGTTATAAATATTTTTAAGAAAACCAAAACAACAAACCAATAAATGAAAACCTACTCAATCTCATTTGTCATCAAGGAAATGTGAACTGAAATCACAAAAATATGTCACCACACATCTGCTAGAATGACTAAAATTAAAAGGACTGCAACATTCTTGGACCACTTACCTGGGGGAAGCTGTAATAGCTGCTATGTCAGGAGGCAGCTCCGTGGTGAGGAGCTGAGGCTTCCTGCCAACAGCACTGTGAGTCTTCCAATCCCAGTAAAGCCTGAAGATGACTGTGGTCCCTGACATCCTGAGTACAACCACATGAGAGACTCTAGGCCAGAATCACCCAGCTAAACTGCTCTTAAATGCCTGACCCACAGGAAAACTAGCAGTATCTTCCAAATCTAAACATATGTATACACTATGATTCTGCTTTCCACTCCTAGGTACATACCCAGCAGAAATGCATACATATATGCAACAAAAGACATGTTCAAAGACATTCAAGCTGCATGCAGTGGCTCACATCTATAATCCCAGCACTTTGGGAGGTGGAGGTGGGAGGACTGCTTGAGCACAGGAGTTTGAGACCAGCCGGGGCAACATGGAGAAACCTCATCTCTACAAAGAATACAAAAATTAGCTGGGAGTGGTGGTGCACACCTGTAATCCCAGCTACTTGGGAGGCTGAGGTGGGAGGATCACCTGAGGCCAGGTAGTTGAGGCTGCAGTGAACCATGACTGCGTGCCACCACACTCCAGCCTGGGCAACAGTGAAACCCTGTCTCAAAAAAAAAAAAAAAAGAAAAGAAAAGAAAAGGAAAAAGGATATTCATAATAACAGTATTTGTACTATTCCCAAATTATAAACAATCCCAATGTCCATTAACATTAACAGTATTATGAGGCCAGGCACGTGCCTCATGCCTGTAATCCTAACACTTTGGAAGGCCAAGGCAGGAGGATCACTTGAGCTCATGAATTCAAGACCTGCCTGGGCAACATAGCAAGACCTTGTCTCTACTAAAAATAAAAAAAACTAGCCAGTCCTGGTGGAGTGCATCTGTAGTCTCAGCTACTGGGGAGGCTGAGGCAGGAGAATTACTTGAGCCCAGGAGGTCGAGGCTGCTGTGATCATGCCACTGCACTCCAGCCTGGGCAACAGAGCAAGACCCTATCTCAAGAAAAAAAAAAAAAAGCAGTAGAATGGATAGATGGTGGTATTCACACACCAAAATACTATACCAATAATAGAAAAAAAATTAACTACAGGTACATACAGCAACACAGGTGAAACTAAACAGAATACCGAAAAAAATAAGCAAGATACAGAAGAGTCCACATTTCTATTATGTAAAGTTTAAAAACAGACAAAACTAGATCAGGGTGTTAAAAGTCAGTGTAGACTTCTGGCAGGAAGGAGTAACTGTAAGGTAGCAAAAGTGGACCTTTTAGGGAGTGGGTCACATTCTGTTCTTCAACTGGATGGTGCTTAGAAGGTGTCACTTTGTAAAAAGTCTATGAGCTCTGGACTCAAGATATATACATTTATACCTCAATAAAAATTAATTTTAAAATATTAATTAGAATAATTGCAAGGTAGAACCCAGGAAACCTCCCAGCAAGGAGAGCAAAAACACAGAGAAAGAAAGCAGGGAAAAAAAAAAAAAAAAAGATGAAAACTGGACCTGTCCAGGAGACTGAACATCTAGGTAATAGGATTTCCAGAAAGAACTGAGAAAAATGGAAGAGGAGGTGATCAAAATAATTCAGGAAAAATTCAAGAAGAGAAATACAGGGATCACCTGTTTGACAGGGCCCACACCAAGTGTACAACCCAAATGGATGAATCTGCTTGGATTCATCACTCCAAAGCACCTCATCAAAACTGTCACAAAGTATTAATAATCAGATCAACACTAAATTCATCAACAGCCACACTGCAAGGTACCTACCTTAAGAGGTAGGTACCTACCAAGAGATAGCATTTCCTTAATAATTTCTTCCTCTACATCTTTCCTTTCCCCCAGGACAGGCAAACTACCATATAAAGAAACCGCTTACTCTCAATACTGCTAATTTCTGAGAGTTTAAAAATGAATCCCTCACTAGCCAAGACACCTCTGGAACCTCACCAAACAGGAGTGGATCACAAAGGTCCTTCAGTGGCTGTGGATTCTCTATCCTGGGTGCTCACTGCCCCTCTTAACCTAATCTGACTCTGCCAAAGTGGTTTAACACCTTTCAGGGAAACATGAGCTAAGAGGCCAAAATCACTAGGCAACTATTATTCAATGACTCGAAGAGCAAATGAAACCACTGAAAACGAGTTCACAATAAAAAATTAAAACTCTAAGAAACAACAGACTACCCTGAGGGAGAATTTGATAACCTGAGAAGCAGAAGTGAAAAACAATTTAAAAACTCTAAGTATGTATAAAATGATTAAGTGCTTTTTTAAAAAAGAATGGGAAACAATGAAAAGATAGCACAGGCCAACATGACTTCATCTCCCAAAGCATCATGCAATGGCTCCCGAATGCCCTGATTAAAGGCCAAAATTAGTACAATGGCCTGACAGGCCAGTGACCACTCTTACCTCCCTAGCCTCATCTCCTGCTATCTTCCCACACCCCATCCCCCCATCACTCTGCTCCAGCTGTCCACGTACGGGATGGTCCCATCTCCACCTGAGGGCCTTGGCACTGGCAGTCTCTGATATCTGGAATACTTTCCCCAATATCTCCACATAGCTCACACCTTGACCCCTTCAGGTCTTTGCTCAAATATTACCTGATTTCTCAAGCTTTTCCTTACTAGAATCATTAAAACTGCAATCCCACTCACACCCTGGCATTCCCTTCCCTAGTTTATTTAGTTTTGTACAACACAGATCATGATCTGGCATATATATATTACAAATTTTTATTTTGTTTACTGTCTTTTACCCTCAATTACAATGTACAGTCGATGAGGACAAAGATTTTGTCTGCTTTGATCAGTGCAGGATCCTCAGAGCCCAGAACAAGGCTTATCATAAAGTAGGTGCTCAACAAATAATTTAACAAGAGGAAAAGAGAATGCAAAAAGATTGGGGAAATCAGAAAAGAGCCGACTGCTCTTGTAAAATATGAGGTAGAATTCTCTCATTCATTCATGCATGCATAAATACCCAAACATTTACTAAGTGGCTACTTTATACAAGGAAGTGTCAAGCTATTCTCTTCCTCACTTTGGAAATTCTTTCTTCTCCTAAAACATGACTGAAATTGACTTTCTCCATAATTTACCATAAAAGATTAGCATATTTTCTAAGTTAATAAAAGTACGCAATGTACTGAAAATCATCTTTTACAGTTCAGCTTCCTGTTCCTTATTTTTATTCTTCTTCAGAACTCATGTGTATGTCCACACCATCAACCATCAATTTCTATCTAACTATGTTTCTAAGTACAAACTCTCGTTCCCTACTTACTTACTTTCTGGGTTTTGAAAATATTCTACTTGTTGTTGATACCACTATAATCTTGGACATTGATATAGAAATGTAAAAAGTAGTAATTAAAATCGAACACTTGATCTGTGCCCAAGAATTAGCTAAGGAGCATTATTTAGGAAGACAAAAGCTGATGACCATAAATGTGACCATAATATTCACCTCTGCTAAATTCCAATTATTTTCTTATTAACATTTACATACATGTGCATTCTAGTGAAAACAGTCTGTGGTTCATATAAGACTTCAAAGAGACACAAAATGGCAAACAATATTACCATATGCCCTTGATAAAAATATCTGCTTACAATTCTCTTTGATTAGCTCAATAATTTTCAGATAATGATTATTTTTTTCTTTAATGTTACTATTAGGGCCAAGTAGTGTGTCGCCTCACCTTATGTAGTTAAAATTTGGAACTGTGCTGAGCTGAGCCCATGAATAATCAGAACTAAAAATCATTCTTAGGTTTACATCATAGGAGTTTCACAATTGCTATACCAGTGGTGTTTAAAATACTTGATTGTGTTGTTTAGGAAAAATTAACACACATACACAATACCAGTTTTTAATTCTAACTACAGCACATGCCTTTTTGAAATAGTCACAGGGTATCAAACTGTTAAAGGTGTTTGTATAAAGTATAATAATACCATTCTGTTATTTATTACAAAAATGTTTCACCATATGATCCCCATTTAATAACTTATTTTAGAGGAGTTAAAGCTTTTATCAAGTTCTACGTAACACTGCCATCTAGTGCAGTGTTACTGCAGGCAATGCTTACTGAACTGCTGAGCATGCTCATTTCAGAAAGGGGAAAACAGCTTTAACATGGAAGCTTACAGTCTAGATTGAAGTTCTGTAAGAATTCGTAGTAATAATATGAAAAATGTAATTTATTTTGAATATTTTATTTTATAAATGTTTCAAATATGTCACCCTACCAACTCATTATTTAGCTCTTACCTTAATGGTGTCAGGATTTTCTCATTCTATTCCTCTTTAAGTATTTATAAAGACTTTCTGGAAGTATGTACTTCAAAATTTAAAAATACCCCTTGCTTATAAGAAAGCAAAAAATCAATCACTTAGATTATATAGAAAAAATATCAAACCTCTTTGTATTACAGAGTTTGAGAAATGTAATAATAACTCTACATTGCAGTGAATTATGTCCTGGAACAAGTTCTGCTGTACCAGTAGTAGGCTGCACAGAACATCCTGGGAAATGCGGTCCCTTGGCTGGACTCCAATTAATTTCTCTAGTTCTCTAAGCCTACTTATGAATCTCACAATAAAGAAGAGCACAGAATCAGAATATAGCTCATTTAAACCACAGAATGCTCACGGTTTAAAGGGATTTCATAGGCACTCCATTTGTGGTACCTAGCAATGAGTGGACTTCCTGCAACACCCCTGCCTCGCACTGTCCCAGCCACAGCCTGAGTATCCTCAATGTCAAATTCAGCAGCTCCCAAGGGAGATCACCTCATCTTGAGACAGTGAGTGCTGCAAAGTTACTCCTTATGCCAAGCCCAAAGCTGTATCCCGTAGCATGTCCCCGTGGTCTTCATTCACCACAGGCCATTCCCCCCTTATTTAACTCCTCTTTCACTGGGCAGCCCTTTCAACAGTGGAAGACAGTTCTGCCCCAGTTTCTTCTCTCTGGGGTAAGCAATGCCTGTTCTCCACCTGTTTCTCCCATGGCCAATCTCCATCTCCACCCCATCCTGATGCCAACCTGGACCACCAGCAACATCCTTGTTTCCCTGTAATCCTACAAATGGCATCTAGGAGCACATTAGTGTCAACTGGCAGTCACTCCATGATGCCATTTCACAAGCCAAACAACTCTATCATTCAGTGCCTCTACAGCTGATTTTTAAGACTCAAGAGAAAGACCTAATGTTCTCTCTCTTACCTTCTTTACCTTTTGTGTTTCTTTTTTTTTTTTTTTTTTTTTTTTGAGACAGAGTCTCACTCTGTAGCCCAGGCTGAATGGAGTGCAGTGACAGGATCATGGCTCACTGCAGCCTCGGCCCTCCAGGCTCAGGTGATCCTCCCACCTCAGCCTCCTAGGTAGCTGAGACTACAGGCACATGCCACCACGCCTGGCTAATTTTTTGTATTTTATGTAAACACAAGGTTTTGCTATGTTGCCCAGGATGGTCTCCAGGACTCAAACGATCTGCCTGCCTTGGCCTCCCAAAATGCCGAGATTACACGTGAGAGCCACCCATGCCTGGCCTCCTTCTATGTTTCATATTTTGACTATAAAGCCCAAAACTCCAGCTTGGTGAGGCAGCTAATGTGTTAGAGCTATTGTTCTTCTGAGAAGACTGCTAGCAGCTCCCCGAAAACCCACTGTTCCCTTATCTCCAGGGACACGACTGCCCAGGTAAGATTACATCTCCCAGCCTCCCTGTGATTAGGTGTGGCCACGTGACCAAGTTCTTGCCAATGGTTTGGGAGCAGGAGTGACATCTGCAACCTTGAAGGCACCTGGGGAAAGGCAATCCCTCCTCCTGCATGCCCCTTCTTTCTTCCACACCAGCTGGAAGCAGAAGCCATGGAGCCTCCTTGGAAGGCACATGTTGAGGAAAGCAGAGCTGCTCCACCAGACCAGGCCCTTGACGACTTACCGGTACAGAGCCTGCCTACCCCACAGGGTGGTTACAAAAGTGAAATGAACATCTGCGCTCTTTGAGCCACTGTGTCAGCGGTTTGTTACAGAAGCTTAGCCTCCACCATTACTGAAATATCCTCCTAGTTTTTGTAATTTGCAAATCTGATGAGCAAACACACTATATTTTGGTATTTTTTATCACTGATAAAATATTAATCAGAACAGCAGGGACCAAGAATGCTACAAAAAGATAAATGTTACTCTTTCAATTTCAAATGACTATAATAATAAAGGCAGACAGTTTTCAGAGCATAAGAAAGCAGCAGTAGCAAGTGGAAGGCTCTGAAGTGAGCAGACTCTGGAACAGAGCTAGTTTCTTCCTTCCTTCCTTATATCCTCCTGGACAAGGCAAAGGTGCTGAGGACTGCAGGAAAATACTGCTTCGGCTTAAGTCATGAGGAAACGTTCCAAAAGGACTCATTGATTTTACTCAGGATAACCTCCCCTCCCTTCCCCTCACCATTTAGAAATCTAAAGCTATGAAATTCATCCTTATCATCAAAATATGATAAATGAGCAAGCCTAAAATATGCTCCAAAAAATGCATCAAAGGACACAATCAACAAAGAAAAGAGGCACCCTACGGAGTAAGAGAAAAAATATTTGCAAATCATCTGATAAGGGATTAACATCTAGATTACATAAAGAGCTCCTACAGCTCAACAACCAAGAAAGAAACAACCCGATTAACAAATGGGCAAAGAACTTGAATAGGCAATTCTCTAAAGAAGAAATATAAATGGCCAAGAAGCCCATGAAAAGATTCTTGAAGTCACTCATCATCGGAAATGGAAATGAAACCACAATGAGACACCACCTTATGCCCATGAGGATGGCTACTACAGGAAAGGAAGGGAGGGAGGGGAGGGAAGGGCGAGTGTGAGAGAGGTGTGCGTGCGAGCCAAGATAGGGAGAAACTGGGCATTGTGTTGCTGGTGCAGCTGCTGGGGAAAACGATACAGCCATTCCCCAACAAACTAAAACCAGAATTACCACATGATCCGGCAATTTCACTTTCAGGGATATAACCCAAAAGAACTGAAAATAGGGACTGAAGAGATATTTGCTGTATGATGGGTACAGGCTTTCAGTCTGGGAAGATGAAAATGTCCTGGAGGTTGGCTGCACAGCAGTGTGAATGAACTTAACACTACTGAACTGCACATTTAAACATGGTTAAGACGATAAATTGTCTAATACATATATATATATTTAACATGTCAAATTTGTTCTAAGGCCACATTTATGTTTAATATCTTAGTATAATATCAGATACAAATAAGAGTTAAAATGGAATCTTCTCAAGGCCCTAGCCCAGGAATACACATAGTCCTACAGAGAAAAACTGTTTCCTAAAAAAGAGGATGCTTCCAAAGAGGGCAGAAATGGTCTACAAGCCAAAATGTTTTAGAGTAAGCTTGTCCAACCTGCAGCCCATGGGCCACATGGGCCCAGGACAGCTTTGAATGCAGTCCAACACAAATTAGTACACTTTCTTAAAATATTATGAGTTTTTTCCACGATTTTTTTTTTGATCATCAGCTATCATTAGTGTTAGTGTATTTTATGTGTGGCCCAAGACAGTTCTCCCAGTGTGGCCAAGGGAAGCCAGAAGATTGGCCACCTTGTTTTAGAGGAATACGCTCATATGTATTATATAAAGCTACATATTATATAGTATTATGTAATATAATATAGAAATATTCATAAAGTAACATTAAAATATTTTATAATATTCTACCAATTAATAGCTTTTAAAAAAAATTATTTCAATTTCAAAGAGACTTTAGAAGGGGTAAAGGTGAAGAGCTCCAAGACCCACTAATCATCTGTAGGTGGCAGTAGAAGCACAGTATTTATGTCAAAGCAGCCCTGAACTATCAATCGGTATGGAAAACCGGAGACCATACATAAGAAATCTGGATCTATTTCATATTCAAATAAACTGTGTGAGTACTCCTACATTCAATAAATTGCAACTAACTTCTCTGATACGAAACCTTTTTAACTTGCCCACTTTTACCTTAAAACCTCTACACAGCCAATCCCAATCTACCTATTTCTTTTTGTCTCATTATTTTATTTGGTACGTCTTTGTAATTGTATCTACCTAGAAACATTAGCCATTCATTTTTTGAGACATGGCATAACCTTTCTTACAGAAAAACACAAACACCAGTTGAATCCATATGCCTGTTAACTGAGGGCCTGCTGGGTGAAGCACTACTCTAGATGCGCTGAAACGTTTGAAGACGCACGTGCCAGGTCCTTGTTCACAAGGCACACACAAAACGAGAACAAGAAGAAGAAAAGGGGTGAAAGTGCAATCAGGGATCAGTACCCACATGACTGTCAAAGAGAGATGTGTCACAGATACTTCAAACTCCAGTTCTAAAACCTGTAATTACTGATCCTAAATCAAATGTTCCATTCATGTTAGAAGAGCAAATCCTACACCAGAGGCAGAAAGATGTAAGCCAACAGTCTGAGAACCTTTTTTCCAAAGAAGCACAGCGGCAGCTGGCCTGTGGGTCTCAGGGTGGTCCTGCCTGCCTCCTTCCTTCCCTTCTCAGTTAAGACTCTCTTTAGACTGTGGCTTGCTGAGCGCAAGAAGCTGTATGAGCTGAAAGTCATAAACTTCTCATAAAGTCTACCCATACAAATGGTATTAGCAATAAGAAGATAACATTGCTGCAAATATTCAACTGAATGGAGTACTAGTTTTATTTTATAAGCATACAAGGGAGTGTTCTGGTAAATACCTTGTCTGAGTAACCAAAATCAATGCAGTTTTATTACCAAGAAAAAAACAACATGTCTTCCTCTAAAGGTTGATTATAATATCTCCAAGAGGTCGACTTAAAAATAAATTTAAAATATGGTAAAAAACATACACACTGAAGAACAATTAAAAAAAAAAAAAAAAAAACAGCGATGGCAAAGATCAGGAACTAATGTGACCCCATCAGGGGACTGAGTGCTTTGCATTTAGAGTAGGCCCAAACTTCAGCAGACACATTCTTGGTTTTCCTCCCTGGGATGAGGACTTAGGAAATGCATCCTGGACGCATTCAGGCTTCCATGCAGCCTCCAAGCTCCTATCCTGCCGGCTCCTATCCACAGTCCTACAGAAATTCAGAGGAAGACCAAAGGTAAAATACTCTCTGCAATGCAAAGAGTTGGGGAGAGGAATGCCTTCAAATCACACAAGGCCGGAAGTGGATGACCCCTCACAGAAGGCCTCACCCAACTGCCCCTGGGGAGAGTGACCATCAGAGAAATGAGCTAACATGGTTAAGACAACCTGGTCAGTTAGTGGCACATGCTGGGCTCCTGCACAGCTATCCAGTCCCAGTCTAAAGACAAGAAAAATTTAAATATGCTACAAAGAAAAAAAGGGGACAAACGAAGCCAAGAGAACTAGTACTTAGTGTCTACAGCATGCACTTTACACAAGCTATAAGGCAGTTTTTAAATAGGAAAGGTAACACATATACAGAAAAGTATAGCATGCCAGAAAATCCATTTGCTTCTTTTCCCTTCCCTAGCCTGTTCTCTGTCCCAGAGGCTGGTGGGTCCAAACTCCATGCAAAGGCTCATGGGCCCCTGGCTTCCTGCTAACAGGAGCCTCAGGGGAGATTTGGGCCAAGAGGAACCTGAGGTCACAGTGTACATTTCCCTGGTTCCTTCCTGTAAGGGAACCTCAAGCTTACTGTCTCTCAAAAGAAAAGCACTGCTCCAAGGCAGCTGACTTGACTGGGGTCTCTCCTTCCAAGTTCTAGTAACCTCTCCCTTCCTTGATCTCTTTGGGCCTAAGTGTGGTGAGGGTAAGAAAAGCAACAGCTCCAGGATCCTGCCGTACAGATGATGGGGGACCCTTCCTTATTATTACACATGCCCACACCCCACCCAAAAGGTTTACCACCTAAGCATGAAATCCTAAGCACTGTATTTTCATTTCATCTGCTTCTTGAAATTTATACAAATGGAATCATATGATATGAATTCCTTCATGTCTGGCTTTTTCAACTTAACACTAGATTCATGAGATTCATCCATGTTGTTCTATCTGCCCTGTGTATCATCAATTGTGATTGTGACTTGCACTCCACTCTATGCCTACACCACAAGTGACTAATTCATGCTATAGTTGAACATTCAGGTTGTTTCTAATTTGGAGTTGTTGTAAATAATGTTACCGTGAACATTCTTGTCCATGTCTCCTGGTACGCAGCATGTGTTTTTACTGGTTATAGACCTAGGAGTGGACTCTGAGTCATGGAGTGTTGGTATCTTCATTTTAATACTTAAACTGTTTTCCATATTTAAACTCCCACCAGCAATGTTCCTTGTTACTCGATACCCTCATCACTCAACATCCTTGCCAGCACTTTGCACTGTCCGTCTTTTTCATCATAGGCATTCTGGCAAATGGATAATACCCTGCTGTGGTTTTAATTTTCATTTTCCCAATTACTAATAAAAAGTTGAGCAGATTTACATGTTGCTGACCATTTGGATCTACTCATTCTTAAGTGCTTGTTCAAGTCTTTTGGCCACGGAATGGCAGAGATCCCAGACACCACAATTACATGTACGAGCTGCCAGGATCCAGCTATAAAACCTTTCCTTGAGAATATCAACTCATTAGCAAGAAACAGGGAGATAAAAAGACGGTCTATTCCCTCAGGAGATTGTTTGCTATAAGTCAAATTACCATTTATGATGATTCTCTATTAAGTAGGGCCAACTTCAACAAAAATTACTAAAACGAAGTATAATATTATAATGCAAAATACAGAAAGAACATACAATCTGAGAGTCATGAGTAAATATTTCTGGGTCACACCATGTAAACTACATACTTTGCAGTCAGCATAAAGGTTAAGTTAGCTCAAGCATGTGAGGCTCTCAGAATCATGCCTGACAGTCACCTCTGATTACTTTTCGTAATTTAGTTAAGAATAATGGCAGATATAATAAAAAATCCTAAGTAACTTGTCTTAAACCAACAACCCTCAACCTTATAGATACATGGTTACTTTTACTGTACAGATGGCTGTGTACTAAAATCCTCAACCACACACACTATTATATAGGTTTATGTTTAAATAACCTGATAACACATCTCTTGTTCCTTTACCTTCCACAAGTCCTTTTTTTTTTTTTTTTTTTTTGAGAGGGAGTTCTGCTCTGTTGCCCAGGCTGGAGTTCAGCCTCAGCTCACTGCGTTCTTGGCTCACTGCAACCTCCATCTCCCGGGTTCAAGCGATTCTCCTGCCTCAGCCTCCTGAGTAGCTGGGATTATAGGCACGCACCACCATGCCCAGCTAATTTTTGTATTTTTAGTAGAGACAGGGTTTTGCCATGTTGGCCAGGCTGGTCTCGAACTCCTGACCTCAGGTGATCCACCCGCCTCAGCCTCCCAAAGTGCTGGGATTACAGGCATGAGCCACCGTGCCCAGCCCTCCTCTTTCTTCTGAAATGCACTTCCTCATATTACTAGGTGTTAACTATACAGTGGTTCCCCCTTATTCTCAGAGGATACATTCCAAGACCCCCAGTGGATGCCTGAAACTGCAGATAGTACCAAACCCTATACTTACTATTTTTTTCCTGTACATACATACCTATGATAAAGTTTAACTTATACATTAGGCTCAGTACCTTTGTGTTTTGGGACAATTATTAATTAAATAAGGGTTACTGGAACACAAGCACTGTGACACTGTGACAGTAAACCTGATCACCAAGGTGGCTATGAAAGTGACTAATGAGTGGGAATGTCTACAGTGTGGAGACACTGGGCAAAGGGAGGACTCATGTCCTGGGGAGGAAGGAGCAGGACAGTGAGAGATTTCATCATGCTGCTCAGAATGGCATGCAACAGAAAACTTATGAATTGTTTATTTCTGGAATTTTTCCATTTAATATTTTCAGACCACATTTGACTGAAGGTAACTGAAGCCTCAGACAGCAAAATTGCGGATAAGGGGACTACTGTATACCCATCTCCATTTGCACCTCTGGTAACTGTGAGATCAGAATGTGCAGCAGAAGGCTGTGTGCCTCACAATAACCATGGAGTTCTGCTCAATCTGCTGCCTTGGCGACTCTGGATCTCTCTTCCAATAGTAAAATGTCACACTGCAAACTCTGGGCCTGGGGTCCCACGGGACTTCAGTGGTTCCAGGACTGATTTCACTGCCATCACTTATATATGGTTAGATATGGATTCAACTTGTTTGCTGTGAGGTTAAGTGTCTGAATGTCTACATGTCTATACATCTTCAAAACTACACACAAAAATTGCTAAAGACAAGAAATTTGGGAATATTAAATTTACAATACAATTTAGGAAACCAAACAGAAAGGAGGTATACTAACTGGGTTAGAAGATTATAGCTGTAAATTGTTGGGACTTAAGAAAAACCACACATTTAGACAAATAGTTTCTCAATCTTCTTTATCCAGAAACTCTTACTATTCAACATATCTCCCCTACACCCACACCCAAAGAGCAGTCAGTTTAGATACAAGTTTGAGAAACAGAAAGGAGGGGACAAAGGTTGGAGGATGTCAAGGCCAAAGGATAGGCCTCTCCTCTAGTTCAGAGGACTCTCTGTCTGCCTCACACCCTCTTCTCCCTGGGGACTGGCTGTGTGCTGACTGTCCCCCTGCTGGGATACATGAACAGTAACAACAGTGGACCCCTGGTCCCCTCACCGATGGGAGGCAACAAGGATAAGCTGCCCTCACACTTGCTATGCTAACAGAACAGGAAATATTATTTTACCTGTGGCATAGACAAATGTCTAACATAGAAGCATGTTTTATAGTGGGAATTTGCTATACAGATCTATTAACTACATTCTTTCTCATTAAAAAGTGGCTTAACTGAATTATATTCACTCAAAAACTGGTTTATAGTGCTAAAATCAAAATTCACTTATGGCTTTTAATATCAAAACCAAAACCCAAAACTGCAGCTAAAACACACTATTTGATAAAGCAAAGGGAATCTTGCAGTCTCTGGGAATAAGTAAAATCCCTCTTTTGCAAGTGAAACATTTCTCTTTCACTCATATTCCAAAGTAAGTGAAGAAATTAAAGCTGCATGAATGGTCCCTGAATAAGTTCCTCTGTTTGGGGAAAAAAAAAAAAATCATTAGGTTCAAGTATTAAAGAAACTTGTGTCTACATTATACAAGTTGAATCCTTGACCCATTGTTTACTTGCTGTCAAATGATTGGGCAGTTTCTTTTCACTATAATTCCCTGCCAACACAAAACCATCGCGAAGATCCAGGAGCACAGCGAACGGGGGTCAATGCTACAGGGCTCATGGGTTGCAGGGGAGGACGACAGACCTCAGGCCCTTGCCTAAGTCTCCCCATCTCATAAGCTGGTCAAAGTGTCCCTGCCTGCTGACTCAAGGCCCAGACATTTATCCATTCCTCCCCCAACCTCTCCATTTCTTCACCTACTTGTTCAGTCAGAAATTCAACCAATATGAAATGCCTCTTCTCTACACACATATGCAACACATGCCAACTCTCAAGGAATGCAATTTAGTGGAGGAGAAAAAGCAAGTAAATATGCAGTAACAATGCAAACATGTGCCACTACAGGGATAGGTACCAAGTGCTAAGGAAACCTGCAGGGATGAACAACCAGCCCAGCTTCGGAGGGCAGAGAAACCAGCCCAGCTTCGGATGGC
The DNA here is from genome assembly GCF_028858775.2 of Pan troglodytes. Lineage (NCBI taxonomy): Eukaryota > Metazoa > Chordata > Mammalia > Primates > Hominidae > Pan > Pan troglodytes. The sequence continues at coordinate 104,871,225 of NC_072412.2, read as the reverse complement.
AGAGAAAGCTTCCTGAAGAAGGTAGCTACAAGAACAAAGAGCAGCAGGCCATGCCATCAGGTGGGAGACAGTGGTGAGGAATGCCACAGTGGGTGGAACAGCATGTGAGAGGCAGGAAGAGCAAATGTAGCCAGTCCAGAGGGCTGGAATGGAGAGCAAGATGAGGAAAAAGTGAGAGCTCACCCCAACCTGAAGCCAGGCCTATGGAGAGCCCTCAGGTGCTCCTGGATGCCTCCTCTAAGAGTCTGGCAATTCAGAAACAAGAATGCCCCTGTGTACCGTGAAGAATTCAAGTCTTGATGAAAGGACTCTTCTAGACACATGCCATCAATGTATCTGTTGATTTTAGCCAATGGGGAAGCTAATCAATACTTAATTTTAGAAAAGTCCTAAGCTATGTGAATAAGGCAAAGGACAGATTAGGTCTGCATGCAGGCAGATTTCTGTCCAGCTGAAACATCAAACTCCTGTGTGATGAATGAAATATAACATCACATATAAAAAACTGATGAATGTGATTCAGCCATAAGAAGTCCTATCTAGTGGACAGATCAATATAATTACCTCGTAAGAAGTTATTACAGCGGGAGAAACTGGACCTGGCTTTACCTTGAGTTCTTAAGCAAGTAACTGGCCTTCAATTTCTTCATCCACACAAGAAATAGTTGCTATGGTTGTCTCCAACACTTCTAAAACCCATCATTCTGGCAGGTTGTAACAATCAAAAGTATTTTATCACCAAAGGCAAGGATTTAAGTAACTTTTCTAAGCCACAGATTTACTATGGTTTTGTCTGAGAAAAAAAAAAAAAAAAGGATGGACCCCAAACTGTCTAAAATTCAAAAAAACAAATACATTTAAGTTCATGAACCCTTTAAAAAGTTGACAAACCATGCATAACCAAACATAAAGATAATTAAAATTTTAGGATAAGCAAATGAGAGATAATTTTTTTTAAGAAATGAGAAAGTAAAACAAAATTAACCTAACAAGGCAGGCAGCGATTCGTTGCTCACTTCCCTTTCTGCTGGTTTCATTTCCCTTCTTAGGTGAAAACACTCTTAATATGTAAATCAGTCCACTAAAGACTTCAGAGTCCTTTCTGCTAAGATTTGCAGAAATTTTTATGCAAAAGAAATTATTTCTAGACTTCCACGCACTAGAAAAGCAGACTTACAAAATACAGCAAACTAAAGTGGATAAATGTATGTGGCAAAGCAGAAGCAATTAATCAAGGATCCTACTTTTAAGCATTTAGAAATGTTTAAATAGTAAAAAGTGGAAATGTGGATATTCTATGATTTTTAATAACTTGGTAGTAAAAAGTGAGACTCCATTTAGGAGTACCTACTAAGTGCCAGGTACTATTAAGCACTTGGGATCTTTCTGGTTTAAGGCCCCTACAATCCTACTGGATATAGTATTATCTCTATTTCAACTGTACAGAAATGAAGTAGGAACAAAGGGTTAGTCAGAGTGGGTAGGTAACTAGACAAAGTCACATAGCTTATAAAGCAAAGAAGCTAGACTTTAAACCCCCTTTTACTCAATATCAAATCTCCTTCTCTTTCCATAGATGATGCAGACTTCAAGCATCAAAGTACACAAACTGAAGAAACTTTATCGTTTGTATATAATTATCTTAAATATATGCCATCATTTCAAGGGGAGCTTATGCTAAGTGTGACTTCATAAACAAATCATTTGTGAAAGAGAAAAACCACATCCAGGGTAAAGTCATAAGGTGAAAAAGCCTATTTCAGAGAGCACTTCCTGAAAGAGACAAAGCAGCAATTAAAGTCAGCCCAGCACCAACTCTGATGCCAAGCGTTACACTGGAAACTACTTTTTAAAGCAACAAGAGTCTAAAACAAAATACAACATTTCTTAAATACACTGTTTCCAGAAAGAGCTATTTTAACAGAAGCAACTCAAAGATATCCCTTCGACAGAAGTGGAAGTGCTGAAAAATGCTCATCTCTCAAACAGACTTTTGATGGACAGGAGGTAAGCAGCATTTAATTAACTTCATGATTATTGTCAAAAGTAATGCTTTATGTACTGCATTTCAAAAATCATTTCATTTTAATAATACAGGCTGGGCGCAATGGCCCACGCCTGTAACTCCAACACTTTGGGAGGCCAAGGCAGGAGGATCAGTTGTGCCCAGGAGCACCATAGTGAGACCCCGTCTCTATTAAAAATATATACTTAATTAAAAAAATAAACATAACAAACTATGTTGGTGAAAGACCTTGAAATAGGCTATATAATCATCTTTCCACATTAATATGATTTTACATTTATTTTCAATATTGCTTTACATTAATAGTAAATGTAATTTTTTTCAACTTAAGGAAAGAAAATGTTTATGGTAAATCATATGTATATTTAGGAATGTTCATCACATGTTTTCAATTACATTGTTTCATGAAATAACTTAATGGTTTTTAAGAAAAGAAAAGCTACAGATAATCATGGTATCTATAGCTTTTAAAAAGCTGACTTTAAAGTCAATCACTTTTCAATATTTATCCAAAAATTTCTGTGTTTGCAGAGCACAATCAATACTATAATGCCTTTAAAACACATGCATCACTCATTTTTTTTCAAACGTCAGCAAATGAATATAAGTATTGGTGACAAGCTACATAAAAACAGCTTGAGCATAACGTGGGAAAAAAGACTCAAGATGGTTTGTAAGTACAGGACTTATGTCACAAAATTGAAGGATGAGGATAGGTGAAGGGAGTCCTGATACAATACTAAAAAAAGAAAAACAAATACAAAATTTCATTTATATTATAATTGCTACTATTTAATAAGAATGCATTCCAGTTAAAAATAAGATTTAAGCCTCCAAGATTACTCTCCTTTGAATGACACTAGAGATATAATTTTTCTCTGTAGCACTTTCCTCATTTGATAGAAATTAATATTCTAGTCACACCAATATTTGGAAAATTTAATATGTTTTTAAATATATAGAATTATGCTCCTAAATCATATTTAACCTAAATATTTGAGAAGGAAAGAAGGAGAAGAAGGGAAGAAAGGGAAGGGAAGGGAAGGGAAAGGAAGGAAGGCAGACAGGCACGTTTCTTGTGTTTATCCACAGCAATTGCTCAAGTTAATTCTTAATTATCAATAGCCCGTGATGCCACTGACCACAGACAGCAAATCTCCCCCATAGTTTTCCTTAAAGAGAAATTCTGGGCTGATTTCAAGACAGCCCACTCTGCAAAGTGACATTTTTGAAGGAAACTTTTCATCCACCTCCATATTACAAGGGGATGCCACAGATTCCATCTCATTGCAGCAAAGTCTATTTTTGAAGTCTGTTGTTGGTGTTGCATCATGGGGGAGTGAAGTTTCACACTGAGGAGTCAATGATATTTGCAACCCCAAATAACCTCCTTTCCATTTAAAATGGACGGTTTTTTTTTTTTTTTTTTGGTGATGGAAATTTATAAGTTTCTACATACACATCAAGTTACTGAATGACTTATTAATATCTACTTGTCTTAGATACTCCTTTTTTGGATTTACTTTGAAAATTGTTAAAATTTAAATAATATTGAAGCTTCTGAATCTAGATGGAATGAGGATATGAAAGTTACTAACGGCACTAGCTTTTTTCAAGGTGCTGCTTTCTGTGAACCACTGAAGTAGAGCAGCTGAAATCACAAAACCTGGAAGACTTGGCATTATGTACTCCCAATTGTGCACTAGAAAACAGCTCATCTATTGCTCTAACAGTCTAGTTCTTGATCTGCTGACCATGACACAAAACATTGCTGTTTCTCGACCTATGATAATTTAAAGAGAACATAAGGTAATAAATATTATGAAGTGTTTCCACTTTAAAAAAAACAAAAAGTTTAATAGCCAGCTACACAAGTCTTCATTTTCAAACTAGAGAATTACAAACTAGAGTTTTTTAGCAAAGTAGAGTTGCTGTGAATCATCTCATCAAAAGTTCCTTCATTTATTCATCAATTCAGTAAATATTTATTTATTGAGTACCTATTACATGCTCAATAGACAGTGGGGCTATAGCTGTAACAAAGGAAAAGTTCCCATTCTCTCTCAAATGAGAATTACTGTGAATGTTCAGTAGTTAACCAGTTGAATCGTTCCTTGATTAAATGCTCTCGAACTTAAAATTCACTGGCAGTCAAGCTGAGTGGGAGAATGTTAAGCATTTATTTTTTAACCAACGATTTTATTCTTATTTTTCTTAACTATTTTTACAGTTTCTAAGTATCATGCCTACCAACAAGCTGTAAAATGATCACCCTGAACAATCAAGATCAACCTGTCCCTTTTAACAGCTCACATCCAGATGAATACAAAATTGCAGCCCTTGTCTTCTATAGCTGTATCTTCATAATTGGATTATTTGTTAACATCACTGCATTATGGGTTTTCAGTTGTACCACCAAGAAGAGAACCACGGTAACCATCTATATGATGAATGTGGCATTAGTGGACTTGATATTTATAATGACTTTACCCTTTCGAATGTTTTATTATGCAAAAGATGAATGGCCATTTGGAGAGTACTTCTGCCAGATTCTTGGAGCTCTCACAGTGTTTTACCCAAGCATTGCTTTATGGCTTCTTGCCTTTATTAGTGCTGACAGATACATGGCCATTGTACAGCCGAAGTACGCCAAAGAACTTAAAAACACGTGCAAAGCCGTGCTGGCGTGTGTGGGAGTCTGGATAATGACCCTGACCACGACCACCCCTCTGCTACTGCTCTATAAAGACCCAGATAAAGACTCCACTCCCGCCACCTGCCTCAAGATTTCTGACATCATCTATCTAAAAGCTGTGAACGTGCTGAACCTCACTCGACTGACATTTTTTTTCTTGATTCCTTTGTTCATCATGATTGGGTGCTACTTGGTCATTATTCATAATCTCCTTCACGGCAGGACGTCTAAGCTGAAACCCAAAGTCAAGGAGAAGTCTATAAGGATCATCATCACGCTGCTGGTGCAGGTGCTCGTCTGCTTTATGCCCTTCCACATCTGTTTCGCTTTCCTGATGCTGGGAACGGGGGAGAACAGTTACAATCCCTGGGGAGCCTTTACCACCTTCCTCATGAACCTCAGCACGTGTCTGGATGTGATTCTCTACTACATCGTTTCAAAACAATTTCAGGCTCGAGTCATTAGTGTCATGCTATACCGTAATTACCTTCGAAGCATGCGCAGAAAAAGTTTCCGATCTGGTAGTCTACGGTCACTAAGCAATATAAACAGTGAAATGTTATGAATAATAAGGTTCTTTCATTTCAATCCCATCAAAATTCACTTCACTAACTACTCTGGCGTCAATGGATATTCTGTATAATACTATCAAGTCCCTTTTCTCTTGAAAAAATAAATTCATTATCTTCATTTTAAAAACTTATATAAAACATTTTTGTGAATTATTCAGAGAAAAGCATCTGATTTTTCTTTCCTAGTCAAGCCTTGTTCACACAGATAATTAACTTTTTGCATTTCTATGTGCAAGTGACACATGTGTGTTAATCAAGTCAGTAGGGGGGAAATCGAGCTACCATACAAAATAATTTGATTAAATTATTTTCTATCTAGATGCAGCTCCCTTAGGTCTAATTTGCACTAGGAATGGAATTATAAATCCAATACTTTATGTCCCAAACACTGACTTCCAGAATTCCTATATAAGAAATTATGTTGAACTCATTACTGTTACTTACTACAAGGCAAAATTAATAGCAACAAGAACCCAAGGGGCCTGTTACAGCCATCCCCATCAGCCCTTCCCTACTCTGAATTCATTCTTTTAAAAACAGAGAATAGTCATTCAACAAACACTGAGAGCCTACTATGCACCAAACCCTATTTAGGACTAATGATGAAAATCTAACCTGAGATGCTATTTCTATCCAATAATCCAAGTTCATTTCTATCATGTGAGGTTTCTACTATATGGCGAAATGCCATTCTCCAATACAAACAGTTTGCTCTTCTTATGTGGTTGAAGATAACATTTTTACAAAAGAAGTTAATTGATTTTTTTTCCCAGGCCATATGTCACAGTATAAATAGTACTAGTAGGAACCTTGGATTTCTTAGCCTTGCCATTTAATTTCTCCTAATAAAGTAACAAACCAAGTAACTTATCCATCTAAAAGAAAAAAACTGAACTATAATCTGTAAAGCCCCTATTATCCTTAATACTTATGGAAGTAAAATAAATGATTCAACTATAACTTCCTCTCTGCTAAATTACCTTTATCACTCTTAACATGATCATATCCTACTGGGGCTTAGAACCAAATACATGCATTGGTTAGAAATTTATTTCTGGCTGGGCGTGGTGGCTCACGCCTGTAATTCCAGCACTTTGGGAGGCTGAGGTGGACGGATCACTTGAGGTCAGGAGTTCGAGACCAGCCTGGCCAATATGGTGAAACCTCATCTCTACTAAAAATACAAAAATTAGCCAGGCATGATGGCAGGTTCCTGTAATCCCAGCTACTCGGGAAGCTGAGGCAGGAGAATAGCTTGAACCCAGGAGGCGGAGGCTGCAGTGAGCCGAGATTGCGCCATTGCACTCCAGCCTGGGTGACAAAGCGAGACTCCGTCTCAAAAAAAAAAAAAGAAATTAATTTCTGGAAATAACATAGGTAAATTCATATTCCTTAAAAAAAAAAAAGATAAACACAACAAGTCTAATAATAAAATGGCATTTTTGCACTAGAAGGTCCCTTAGACAATCTTCTTAGTACAATTCTTCTGTTCGAAATATAAAAAACTGAGGTCTGAAGAGGTTATGTGACTTGCTCAGCTGAAGAACCACACCTAGAAACCAAGGTCAGTTCTTTCATGTCAAACACCAATTTTTCAATAATAAAAAGCAAACATGCTTAAAGAATGTAAACATTCTCAGAGCTACATAAGGTGGTACTGAGATGCAGTTTCTCAATAAAGAGAAAAACACAGTTTTTAGTTTCAATAGTCAAATGAGTAAAATATATATATTTTTATATTTTATATACATAAAGTACCTTTATAGATATTATATCTTTATATATTATTTGTATATCTTACATATATTTAACATATAATTTCTAAAACAAGAAAAACAACTCTTGTATTGGATATGTAGGTTTATTGTACACATATACATAGTCAGAGCCTACTCTCAACCATACAGATGAATCTACTCTTAAATTTATTAGATGGAAAAGTTCTCTGCCATAGCTTGTCTTGATAAGAAGAGTTTAGTCTCAGAGCAAAAAGCACAACAAAAGATTCTATTGATACAAAATCAAGAAAGTGAAAATGTATGCTGTGATTCTCACAGTAAAACTGTAAATAATTTAAATTATAACTTAGTTGTAGATCACTTAAAAGTTATTTTTAAAATAATTTACTTAGCATTATAACCAAATACATTTTAACATAATATGTAAAAATTCAAAATTTCACTGTATTCTGGAAAACAATGTAACATCCACATATAAATACTAACAAAAAATAATAGGTATATAAGGCCAGATGTGTGGCAGGAATGAGTTACTAGAAATGCCTAATACATATGGCTTTTAATAATGGAGTTATTTCTACTTTCAAAACCTAATGGTTACATTTTCTGAGTTTAAATCATAGTCATGAGCATCTATCATATGTCAGCTACAATTTCTATGCAAAGCACTAGAAAAAGAAATGAACAGGTCTATGGTTCAAAGGCCTTCCCTTACAGTCTTACTGGGGCTACACTGTAATCAAGGCTTGCTTGCTCTTCAACATTACTAAATGTAGGGCAAAGAGTACATAAAGTGAAACTTGGTTCCCCCTCAAACAGCCAGTGGGTAGCCTAGAAGGCACAGACCATGACAATGTAATATAATAAATACTAACAGAGATAATTAATACATGTGTTGTAATACACATATAAGGGCAATTAATCCTGCCAAAGGGCAAGAGGAAGCAGAAAGCAAGCCAAGTAGGCATGAGAATGCAAATGCGTAGCAAGCGAAGAAAGCTGGATGACCAGTTGGGAAGTGGTTTGAGAGACTAGCTGGTGGTCAGATGAGGAGGACTCTGAAAGGAAAGAAGAGTTGGGCATGGTAGCACGTGCCTATAATCCCAGCTACTCAGGAGGCTGAGGTGGGAGGACTGGGCTTGAGCTTAGGAGTTCAAGGCCAGCCTGGATAACATGGCAAGACCGTGTCTCTTAAGAAAAGCAATACATGGAAGGGGTATATGCTTGCTCCTAGAAGCTTGGCGTAAGAGAGCTTCTTTAATTCTCGGTGCTACCCTTTGAAGCACAGAATACCCACAGTTGACATGTGAGGGTCATCTAGAAACTGAGCTCAGGAAATGGAGCTTGAGAGAAGCAACTTGCTCGAGATTTCACATAACTAGTAAGAGGCAGAGCTGGAATCTCAAATCTGGTCTGATGGCAAAGACCATGCTATTTCCACTATTCCAGACTGCCTGGATAGCATCTTGGAGGAATCTGACTTTTATTCTGATGGAAATGAGAATTTGAGGGTTTTTAAAAGAACTAGTGTGGTTAAGCCTGCATTTTAGAAAGATAACTTCTGACAGCATTGTATGGAATGCTTTGAAATTCACAGGGAAACTAGTTAGAGAATTACTGTAAAAAAGTAGACAAGAAAAGATTTAAGAGTTTAGACTGGGATAATAATGACAGTAGAAGTAGAGAAGAAGGGATGAATATTCATTTAGGACTTTGAATTACTAAGACTCAGTGCCAGAAGTCCTAGCCAGAGCAACTAGGCAAGAGAAAGAAAGAAAAGGCATCCAAATAGGAAAGCTCAAACTATCTCTCTTTACTGACAATATGATTCTATACCTAGAAAACCCTAAAGACTCTGCCAAAAGGCTCCAGGAATCGAGAAACAACTTCACTAGAGTTTCGGGATGCCAAATCAATGTAGAAAGATCAGTAGTAGCATTTCTATACACCAATAACTTAGTTCAAGCTGAGAGTCAAACCAAGAACACAACACACACAAAAAGATACCTAGGAATACATCTAACCACGAAGGTAAAAGATCTCTACAAGAACTACAAAACACTGCTGAAAAAAATCAAAGAAGGTCAGGCTTGGTGGCTCATGCCTATAATCCCAGCCAGCACTTTGGGAGGCCAAGGCAGGCTGATCACGAGGAGATCGAGACCATCCTGGCTAACGCAGTGAAACCCCGTCTCTACTAAAAAATACAAAAGAAAGTAGCCAGGCATGGTGGCGGGCACCTGTAATCCCAGCTACTCGGGAGGCTGAGGCAGGAGAATTGCTTGAACCTGGGAGGCAGAGGTTGCAGTGAGCCAAGATCACACCACTGCACTCCAGCCTGGGTGACAGAGTGAGACTCCGTCTCAAAAAAAAAAGAAAAAAGAAAAAAATCAAAGATGATACAAACAAATGGAAAAAGCATTCCATTCTCATGGTCTGAAACAATCAATATCATTAAAATGGCCATACTGACCAAAGCAATCTACAGATTTAAGGCTATTCCTAGCAAACCACAATGTCATTTTTCACAGAATTAGAAAAAATTATTCTAAAATTCATATAGAACCAAAAAAAGAGCCCCAAATAGCCAAAGCAATCCTAAGGAAAAAAAAAAGAAAAGGAAAAAACAAAGCCAGAGGCATCACATTACCTGACTTCAGACTATAAGGCTACAGTAAGCAAAACAGCATGGTACTGGTACAAAAACAGACATACAGACCAGTGGAACAGAATAGAGAACCCAGAAATAAAGCCTCATAACTACAGCCATCTGATATTCAACAAAGTTCACAAAAATAAACAGTGGTGAAAGGATTCCTTATTCAATAAATGGTGCTAGGATAGCTGGCTAGTCATATGCAGAAAATGAAACTGTACCCCTACCTTGCACCACATACAAAAATTAATTCAAGATGGATTAAAGATATAAATGTAAGACTTCAAACTATAAGAATCCTAGAAGAAAACCTAGGAAACACCATTCTGGACATCGGCCTTGGGGAAGAATTTGTGACTAAGTCCTCAAAAGCAATTGCAATGAAAACAAAAATTGACAAATGGGACCCATTTAAACTAAAGAGCTTCTGCACAGCAAAATAAACTATCAACAGAGTAAACAAACAACCTATAAAATGGGAGAAAATACTCACAAACTGCATCTGACAAAGGTCTAATGTCCAGAATCTATAAGGAACTTGATTCAACAAGCACAAAACAACCCCATTAAAAAGTGGGCAAAAGACATGAACAGATACTTTTCAAAAGAAGACACGCAAGCGGCCAACACACAAGAAAAAATGCTCAACGGTAATCATCAAGAAATGCAAATCAAAACCACAATGAGATACCATCTCACACCAGTCAGAATGGCTACTAAAAAGCCAAAAAACAACAGATGCTGGTGAGATCTGGGAAGAAAAGGGAAACTTATACACTGTTGTATATAAGTGAGAAAAGGGAACACTTATACACTGTTGGTGGGAATGTAAATTAGTTCAGCCACTATAGAAAGCTGTTTGGAGATTTCTCAAAGAACTTAAAACAGGACTACCATTCCACTCAGCAATCCCACTACTGAGTACGTAGCCAAAAGAAAATAAATCATTCTACCAAAAAGACACACGCACTCACATGTTCATCGCAGAACTATTCACAATAGCAAAGACATGGAATCAACCTAAGTGCCCATCAGCAATGGACTGGATAAAGAAAATATGGTACATACACACCATGGAATATTATGCAGCCATAAAAAAGAATGAAATCATGTCCTTTGCAGGAACATGGATGCAGCTGGAGGCCATTATCCTAAATAAATTAATGCAGGAACAGAAAATCAAATGCCACATGAACTCACTTAAAAGTGGGAGCTAAACACTGGGTACACATGGACATAAAGATGGCAGCAACAGACACGGAAGACTATTAGAGGGGGAAGAAGGACGGAGGGGAGCAAGGGTTGAAAAACTAACCACTGGATACCACGCTCACTACCTGGGTGACGGGATCATCTGTACCCCAAACCTCAGCATCATGCAATATACTCATAAAACAAACCTTCACATGTACCCCCTGAATCTGAAAGTTGAAATTTCAAAAAATAAAAACTAAGACTCAGTGACCTACCCCACTGACAAGCAAAATGAAAGATTTCCAGCTTGCATGACTCTGAGTAGATGCTACTAATTAAAATAAGAAGAAAGAGGGAAAGAAGACAGAGAGGAGGCCAGAAGAGAAGAGAGCTTCTGAACATGAGTCTTCTTTGAGTCTATATATCATTAGGAAATGAGACTCTGGACCAGACATGGTGGTCACGCCTATAATCCCAGCCCTTTGGGAGGCCAAGGCAGGAGGATCGCTAGAGGCCAGGAGTTTGAGACCAGCCTGGGCAAAATAACAAGACCCCATCTCTACAAAAACAAACAAACAAACAAAAAATGGCCGGGTACAGTGGCTCACGCCTGTAATCCCAGCACTTTGGGAGGCCAAGGCAGGTCGATCATCTGAGGTCAGGAGTTTGTGACCAGCCTGACCAATACGGTGAAACCCTGTCCTATTAAAAATACAAAAAAAATAGCCAGGCATGGTGGCAAACCCAGCCACTTAGGAGACTAAGGCAGAAGAATCGCTTGAACCAGGGAGGCAGAGGTTGCAGTGAGCAGAAATCACGCCATTGCACTGCAGCCTGGGCGGCAAGAGTGAAAATCTGTCTCAAAAAAAAAAAAAAAAATTAGCTGGGCATGGTGGCACACCTATAGTCACAGCTACTCAGGAGGCTGAGCTGGGAGGACTGCTTGAACCCAGGAGTTTGAGGTGACAGTGAGCTATGATCTCACCACTGTACTCTAGGCCTGGGCAACTGAATAAGACCTCATTTCTAAAAATAAAATAAAAGAAAGAAAGGAAATAAGACTCAAGAAATATCAGGAGAGTAGTGTGGGTTGGAAATAGAGAGCTGGGAAGCAAACAATACACGTTCACTGTAGTTGAAATCAAGAAAGTGGGCAAGATAGCCCAAAAAGCTTGAGAAAAGAGCTGCACGCAGTAACTAAGTCAGAAAGAATTAGGAGGGAGTAGTGTGTGGGACTCAAGAGAGCAGGTGGTTTCATGAAATAACGAGAGGTTAAAAGCATTTAATTTGCTACTGAAAGGTTAAAGAGGATGGCCAGTGGCTTTAGAAATTAGGTGGCCACTGGTGACCTTTATAAGAGAAGTTCCTATAGTGGTGAGGTAAAAAAAAAAGAGAGAGAGAGAATTAAATAGGAAGTAAAGAACTATGGAGAGTGCAGATAAATTTGGTACTGATGGGAAAGAAAAATATTAGATGTTAGGTGAAAAACACTGAAAGCTGTAAAGCACATATTTTTATTTTAAGTTCCGGGGATACATGTGCAGAACGTGCAGGTTTGTTACAGAGGTATATATGTGCCATGGTGGTTTGCTGCACGTATCGACCCATCATCTAGGTTTTAAGCCTCATACGCATTAGGTATTTGTCCTAAGGCTCTCCCTCCCCTTGCCCCTTACCCACAGACAGCCCCAGTGTGTGACGTTCCCCTCCCTGTGTCCATGAAGTACATTGATTTAAAAAAAAACAACACAGTAGTTTTCTCTCTTTAGTTTTTGAAGCTTTGCTACCATCAATAAAAGATATATTTGTGGCTGGGTGCAGTGGCTCACACCTGCAATTCCAGCACTTTGGGAGGCCAAGAAAGGAGGATCACTTGAGCCCAGGAATTCAAGACCAGCCTAGACAACATAGCAAAACCTTTTCTCTACCAAAAATAATAATAAAAATGTTTTTAAGAGATATATTTACATTACACAAAGTTTACTTGTTGAACTAATTGTGTTCCAAAAAGTCTTTGGTGAGAAAGCCTCAAGATTTAAAAAAGTCATACTATATAATGTTTTGTGACTTGAAAAGGAAGAGAAATATATTTTCATTCAGGAGATGGCTGAATTAACATTTATAGTGTCTTTCAAAGGGGATGCTACAACTTTTCAATTTATTCAAGTTTGTAACTCTTGCTACAAACTGAGATTTAAATAGGTAAATCCCTTCCCTCTTCTGAGAGTAAGCAAAAATATTCCCACCAACTTCAAAATTGAATCAATCTTTTTATGTACTAGTTAATGGGATTCCAAAATTAAATAAATGAATATGAAAGTTCTACTGTCATTCGATTCCATGTGCAGCAGGAAAAAGAAGACAAGGAGACAGTGTAAATAAGAATAATGCTAAGTTACTATCCATCTCCAAAGTTCATTCTAACACAGACACACATACCTCCCATCACTCAGTAGGCTATACAGGAACCAAAAAGAACTGGCGTGATAGGAGATGTTTTGGGGAAAACTGATGATTTGGCAATGCTGCTGCTTTCCTGAGTCAATGTGGAATCATTCCTGATGACTACACTATTTTCCCCAATAACAGAATACTCAACTTTAACCTCTCAGTCTAATTACAATGACCACCTGTGGAATTCAAACTGCATGCTAATTATGACACAGAACTTTATGCCTCCATTCAAACATTATTCAGAATCATACATTATTAAAAGAGCTAAAGGTCAACATTCATGGATATTCACACCAACTATAATTCACAAAAGGCAGCTACACTGTAAACATTAACAATGCAGGTACGAAAGCTATTGGAACACTAACTATAATTTTAAAATAGGGATCCAAAGTGAATTTGAATCAAGATACATACAGTAGCTTAATAGTTCTCAAAACATATATTTAAAATTAAAAGGAGACTGAAGATAGTACACACAGAATTTTAAATATCTGGTATCTATATTTCATACTATCTCATTTCCCAAATAGTGTCTCAGATACTTCATTCAGATGCTTGGAGGTCATTTACATGTGCTAACAACTCTGCTCCTAGATTCTAATTATTTCACACACTAATACATGGTTTTTTGGGGGTTGTTTGTTTTTTGAGGCGGAGTCTCACTCTGTCACCCAGGCTGAAGTGCAGTGGAGCGATCTCCGCTCACTGCAACCTCTGCCTCCCGGGTTCAAGCAATTCTTCTGCCTCAGCCTCCTGAGCAGCTGGGACTACGTGCCACCACGCCCAACTAATTTTTGTATTTCTAGTAGAGATGGGGTTTCACCATATTGACCAGGCTGGTCTTGAACTCCTGACCTCGTGATCCGCCCACCTCGGCCTCCCAAAGGTGGCATGAGCCACCGCGCCCGGCCTGTTTTTTTGTTTGTTTGTTTGAGATGGAGTCTCGCTCTGTCAACTCTACTCCTAGATTCTAGTTATTTCACACACTAATACATGGTTTTTGTTTTTTTAAAGAAGATCAACGCAATATGAAAGCATACAAATTCTGAGTGGGGTTGGCCACGGCAGGTTGTCTACAAAGTTATAACCTATACACCGGCTTTGTTTTATGTTTGATGGAAGTGTTTAAACATTATCAGCTTTTAAAAAATTATTCTTCAGAAGCTTAACTTCGTACAAATTAATTTTGTTTCCTAATCTAATTAAACTATATTTTTGTGTTTAGTTCATAAAATTACAAAGACAAATTTCACTATAAAAACACACAAAACTAATTCTATCAGGATCAGAATAGGAAATTCACTTAAAATTCTCTAAAACACAAACTTTCAAAGCTAAAAAAAGAATGTGCCTGGGCAAGGTGGCTCACACAGTGGCTCAAGCACTTTGGGAGGCTGAGGCGGGTGGATCACCTGAGGTCAGGAGTTCAAGACCAGCCTGGCCAACATGGTGAAACCCTGTCTCTACTAAAAAATACAAAAATTAGCCGGGCATGGTGGCACGTGCCTGTAGTCCCAGCTACTTGGGAGGCTGAGGCAGGAGAATCGCTTGAACCTGGGAGGTGGAGGTTGTAGTGAGCCGAGATCGTGCCAATGCACTCCAGCCTGGGTGACAGAGCGAGACTCCGTCTCAAAAAAAAAAAAAGTAAAATAAATTTTAAAGAAAGAATTAATATAAAATTGATTCTATTTCAAGAACATAATAAAAATGTAGGCATAGATTAGACTTTTTTTACATATAAAATCAATTTAACTATATCTAGAAGTTTAAAATATTATTTTACTGACTTTCACATAATAATAATAACACTTTAAATCAGATTCAAGTAGTTCTAAATTAAGTCAATCTTTAAGTGCTACTTACAATCCAGAAGGCAAATTACTAGCTGCAGTGATGCCAAAGAAATACTGCATAGCTTCGATGAGGAGAAAGTCAAATAAGGCTGACAAAACCCAGGAACCCAGCAAAAAGGACTACAAAATAAAACAGCAGAAAAATGATAGAGATGAGTCTCCTAAAAATAAACTATTATTCAGCTAGAATCAGCTCAGAGGTGTGTATTCATATGCATGTGTGTGTGTGTGTATATACACACATGCATATGTGTGTATATATATTTGAAATTATTTGTTTTTATTAAAATAGACTTTAGAAAATGGGCGGGGTAAACCCATATTGCTCAAATGTATTAACATCCATAATTTTTAAGTATGTTGAAGATATATTTTTAACAAGTAAAACACAAACCACTAAGCAAAATAAATTATAATTTAAGTCAAAGTATTAAAATTTGTATTAGTGTTCACAACTAATACTACATATTATCATTATCACTATTATTATTATGCTAATGTCTTACATTTTAAAATTTTCTTTGGTTAATGTCCATGTGCCTCAAATCAGATACAGAACAGTGTAATTAAAAAGATAATTGTAAATAACAACACCAAGTTTAACAAAATAAAATCCATTTAAACAAAATTTTTTTCTACAGCCTAAGTAGCAAAGACAAAATACATAAAAACTTACTGCAAATTTTCTGCTTCCATATCTTCTTTCAAATATCCTAAAATTATAAATAAGCAGACTACTGCAGAAAGTATCTTTCAAATCAAGGCAAATTATTCTTCCACATATCAACCTCCAAATCTAGATGGGGATTTAAAAAAGAACAATAAACAAGAGTAAAATCTGTTCGGGTCTCTTCCTTAGCAAATTTGTTATGTTTACACTGCCTATTTTTAATGTCCTAAACAAAATCATAATGCACACACCAAAGGAAAACTATATATGTATGTTCTCTGAGCTCAAGTCTCTCATAGTAAAAATTCCTCCCAACAGTGGCACGAAAGGTACTTGAATTTTTTTGTGCTTATAAGAAAACATATTCTCATTAAGATAACAGAAAACTGCCTATAAGAAATTTCAGGATCACGTTTAGTAAGATTTTTAAAAATTATATACATAAGCTAGAATGAAAGGCTAACAAATGTTCATTTTTATGTTACTGAATAAGACAAAGTTGTAACTGAAAAACAACTTAGGTATAAACTCAAAAATATACATTTCTGAGCTTAATTTTAATCATCAACTTACTTCATAGCAACTATGCAAAGTAATTTATGGCAACTGCTGCTAAATATGACTAGGTTTGAAATATTAGTTTATTTAAATCATTGTTTCACCCAACTTCTGGCTGCATAAAAAACATATAAGGGGACATACAAAAAAAAAAAAAAAAAAGAGCTACTCAAAGGCCTATTTTTGAGTCTGCTTAAACATTTTTCAGATTTTTAAAGATAATCCCAATGACATCTCAAACATCCTAATCTTATTTCCCCTTCACAATGACCTTATGAGATAGGTAAAACAAATATTAATTCCAACTTTTCTTTGTATTTTTATTGTGGTAAAACAGATATAAAAGTTAACATTTTAACTATTGAGTATACAATTCAGTGGTATTAAGCAAATTCACAATATTGTACACCCATCACCACTATCTATTTCCAGAACTCTTCATCATCCTAGACAGAAATGCCATGCTAACTTCCTGTTCCCTCTCCCCTTAGCCCCAGGAAACACTATTCTACTTAATGTCTCTATGAATTTGCTTATATTAGATACCTCATGTAAGTAAGATCATTTATTTGTCCTTCTGCATTTGCTCATTTCACTTTGCATAGTATTTTCAAGGTTCATGGTAAAGCATGTATCAATCTCATTCTCCTTTATAGTTGAATAATATTCTATGGTATGTATACACCACATTTTGTTTATCCATGTATCTGTTAATAGACATTTGGGTTTCTGCCTTTTTGCTATTGTGAATAATGCTGCTGCGAACATTGGCAATAGTTAACTCTTTTCTTTTCTTTTTTTTTTTTTTTTGAGACAGGGTCTCACTCTGTTGCCCAGGCTGTAGTGCAGTGATGTGATCACATCTCACTGCAGGCTCAACCCTCTGAGACTGAATCAATACTCGCAGCTCAGCCTCCTGAGTAGCTGGGACTACAGGTGTGCACCACCACACCCGTCTAATTTTTGTATTTTTTGTAGAGATGGTGTTTTGCCATGTTGCCCAGGCTGGTCTTGAACTCCTGGGCTCAAGCAATCCATCCACAAACGTTGGCCTCCCAAGGTGCTGAGATGACAGGTGTGAGCCACCACACCCAGCCAACTGTCTTAAGGAAAAAGAGGCACAGAGAAACTAAAGTTTGTAAAGTCATACAACCTGTGCTCTTGCCAACAGAAATAAGAATACAAATGAGAAGTCTGAGCATATCAACTGTCAAAACCTGTCACATATGTCTCTACTCCAAGCAAGACACCAGGCAGAGTCTTTGTCATGACTGTACTGGCCACCAGAGTTCATCTCACCTGCCAGCCCAGCTGAACTGGGATGGCTGCCTCTAAGGCTGTGTTGAGGCCATAGCTGGGCTCAAGGAGAAACAGTACCGGAGTCACACTGAAAC
This sequence comes from Pan troglodytes, assembly GCF_028858775.2. Lineage (NCBI taxonomy): Eukaryota > Metazoa > Chordata > Mammalia > Primates > Hominidae > Pan > Pan troglodytes. The sequence goes on along the minus strand of NC_072412.2, from coordinate 104,853,411 downwards.
TTTAGGCAGCATATACCTCCATCAATATGATCAACGAGGCAGTACACGAGAGCACATAGGAAACTGCCAAGGACTTTACCAATGTCAGATGATGATGACTGTCATCTCCTCAGAACACCAGATTCAAAAACCATAAGAGGCAGCTCCAAGTCCTCTATCCCCACATTTAATATTACAATGAAAATACTCTACTCAGGGATAAGCTCTGAGAGCCACTAAGAAAATCTGAGGATTAAGGAAATTGAGAGTTTGTAATTACTAAGATATAACAAACTGCATTTCTAGAACCCCATTTTTTCAGTTAATGAAAATAAAGCTGCTAGCTACAGTTTTAAATAATTTATGTGTTGCAGTCATACTCAAGGACACAAAACTATGAGAGCTGGTATAAGAATAAACCACTGCATATTATTATACAGGTGAATGTCCCCTGAAGACTGGTAACTGGCTACCGGCTTGCACTCAGCAAAGCACTGCTTCTGCAACTCAACCTAAAGAAAACTGACTGTACCTCTGCATTAACTGCCAAAATCTGGAGGTTCAGAACTTACAAAATAAAGCCCTTCATCAACTGAGCCCTCCTGGACTTCTCCAATCTAAGCCTGGGTTTGCCTCAAAGCATGCTTCCTGTACCACACTCCTAAGGGTCTGAAATTCATGTTACTTCCTGAAGTAAAATGCCCTTCCCTCTCTTCATTGCTAATTAACAGTCATCCCTTCTTTTTGGACCAAACTGAAGGCTCACACCCCTAAGACTCTCCAGAGGTAGGCCCCCAATACTGGTCCCTATTTCCTTGATCGCCCCCCAAGGATGTCATGTACACCTGTGACCTACAGATCACGTTCTTATGTGTATGCGTGTGTTTAGATTTCCCAAGGCAGAACTGCAACTCCCATATCTCTCATGAATACACACTGAGAGCCTCTTAGGTGTTTTAAGTGTTAATCTGGATGTGGCTATTCCCATTCCTGGACAGAAGAGTGGTCTTCTTCCATCCAAGCAGGTCACCACCTTTAAAGCACAGATGCCCACAGAGTGGGCTTAGCCAAACGAACCAAATTAACTCCAGAAATTAGGAGGTATCAACCCAAGGCCCGGGGGCCCTTACATTAGTGGTCCTCAAAGCCAGCCATACACTAGAATCCCCTAGGGGTTGTTTTTAAATGTACAGCAATGCCCAGGCGCCACCACCAGACTCTGTGACTCAGTTGTTCTGGGGCGAGATACTGGGTTTATATAAATCTAGGTATAAATTATACCTTCACGTAAGTATAGATATGGAGACAGATCCTTGAAGTTTTTTCAGGTGATTCTAATGTGTGTCCGGGGTTGAGAATGACTGCATTATAGCAACTGAAATAATACAGAAGCTACACTATCTTCTGACAAATCAGTAATATGGATAAATAACTAAAAGACCTGCACAGTAAGTTGGTGAAGCCAATCTGAGCAATGGTATTAATTATATCACTATGAAGAAAAGGTGTCAGTGTTCAAGAAACGGATTATTATGCTTAAAATGGGCTAACCAAGTGCTTAGCAAAGAAAGGGTAGCAGTCATATACCAGAATTTGCACGAACACTCCAATTTATAGACAAGAACCCAGCACTAGCATTTTCAACAAGATCAGTCCAGAAACCTTGAAAAGCACTTCTGCTCTTTCCCACAGCAGAAACTCAAGAGAAATTTCTTACTTTTTTAACCACCACTGTAAAAGTTATCAAAAATTCATAATCTGATACAGCTGACAAAGCCTAGCTCCTCTAATCAAATATTCAAATTGAGACAAGGTTTTGGCAAAGCTAAGTATGCATACTGGGCATTAAGAAAAAGATTAAACATTGTTTTTAATTCCCTTGAAGTTATAAATGACACTTCTCTGAGTAAAAAGTGAAACTGAAAACAAATGTGCCTAATAAAAGGAAATACTGCCATTGCTTCATTATTATCTGTTTTGCTGAAAAATCAATAACTAGAAAAGTTACTTAATGAAATATTAATAATAAATATTTCTTACAAATTGGGGGCTTTGCGGGACTAACAGCAGGAAGAAAAAGCAAATCTAGAAAGAAAAAAAAAAACTGTCCGCTCTCCTCTCAGGGGCCAATGAGGCAGAGCTCACCTGGAAGTCGTTCTTGACTGCGTGAAGGTCATACACAAAGAGCTTCTGGCAGTGAGGCAGGAGGAGGGCGAGCAGGAGGGAGAGGGCACTGGGGACCAGCAGAAGGCTCTTCGACAGAGGCGCCTTGTCTGGAGGGAAAAAGGAAAGCACTTTCAGAATGATTGTTCCTAAGATTTAAAAAACCACATGCGTGAAAAGCAAGATAATTCACTTCTTTTAAATCAGAATGAAGACAAAGTCCAGAAACTCTGAAATTTGGTTCTAATATCCACTTTCAAAACATCGACCTGGGGATGTAAGTGATCAAAAGATACTGGAAACAAGCAGAATGCCCTAGCAGGGCTTCATTGCCAGTTGGCTCTTAAATGAGACCAAGTTTACAGCCAGAACTTCCATAGAACACCTTTCAGAAAATGGCTACCCAAGTGTAAAGAAATAGAGAAGTGTGTTTCTATCAAATCAGCCAGTTAGCTCCTGAGCATGCACAAAACTCATACATATATAAAAATACATTTTTAATTTCATTTTTTAATTGATACATATTAGGGAACACATTTTGGGAGTACATATGATAATCTGATACATTCATATAATCATATCCAGAGAGAGTCTCACTTTGTCGCCCAAACTGGAGTGCAGTGGCACAATCTCGGCTCACTGCAACCTCCACCTCCCAGGTTCAAGCGATTCTCCTGCCTCAGCCTCCCATGTAGCTGGGATTACAGGCACGTGCCACCATGCCTGGCTAATTTTTGTATTCTTAGTAGAGACCATGTTTCACCATGTTGGCCAGACTGGTCTCAAACTCCTGGGCTCAAGCGATCCTTCTGCCTTGGCCTCCCAAAGTGCTGGGATTACAGGCATGGGCCACGGCACCCAGCCCAGGTAATTATCTTAAATATCTCTCTTTTCTTTAGGCTGAATTATTCTCTTCTAGCTATTTTGAAACGTACGATAGATTAGTGTCAACTACAGACACGCTCCTGACCTACTGAACACCGTCTTATTTCTTCTAAATGTATATTTGTACCCATTAATCAACCTCTTTTTATCCCCCTCTCCCTCCTACCCTTCCCAGCCTCTGATAACCACCAACCTTCTCTCTGTCTTCATGAGATCCACTATTTTAGCTTCCACGTGTGAGAACATGCAATCTTTGTCTTTTTGTTCTTATTTCACTTACATGTCTTCTAGTTCCATCCATGTGGCTGCAAATGACAGGATTTCATTCTTTTTATAGCTGAATAATATTCCACTGTGTGTGTGTGTGTGTATATATATACATATATATATATATATACGCATAAAATTTTCTTTATCTATCATCCATTTTTTTCCCATTCATTGGAAACTCAAAAGAGGGAACTAGTCAATAAAGATGAAAGTATACAACAAAGAAGGCCGGGCCTGATGGCTCACATCTGCATTGATGGACACTTCAGTTGATTCCACATTTTGGCTATTGTGAATAGTGCTGCAATAAGCATGGAAGTGTAGATATGTCTTTGAAATACTGATTTCCTTTCTTTTGAATATATATCCAGTAGTGGATCATATGGTAGTTTTATTTTTATTTTTTTTAAGAACCTCCATACTGTTTTCCATCGTGACCGTACTAATTTACATTCCCACCAACAGTGTACCAGGGTTCCCCTTTCTCCACATACTGGCCAGCCTCTGTTTTGTTTGGTAGTTGTTGCCGTTTTTGAGACAGAGTTTTGCTCTTTCGCCCAGGCTGGAGTGAAGTGGTGCCATCTCGGCTCACTGCAACCTCTGCCCCCCGGGTTCAAGTGATTCTCCTGCCTCAGCCTACCAATTACCTGGGATTACAGGCACCCACCACCATGCCCAGCTAATTTCTGTATTTTTAGTAGAGACGGGGTTTCACCATGTTGGCCAGGCTGGTCTTGAACTCCTGACCTCAGGTGATACCCACATCGGCCTCCCAAAGTACTAGGATTACAGGCATGAGCCACCGTGCCCAGCAGCCAGCCTCTGTTATTCCTGTCTTTTTGATAAAAGCCATTCTAACTCGGGTGAAGTATCTCATTGTGGTTTTGATCTGCATTTCTCTGATGATCAATAATGTTGAGCACATTTTCATATGCCTGTTGGCCATTTGTATGTCTTCTTTTGAGAATGTCTATTCAGATCTTTTGCCCACTTTTAAAATGGATTATTTGGGTTTTTGCTATTGAGTTGTTTGAGCTCCTTACAAATTCTGGTTACTAATCCCTTGTCAGATGGATTAATCTGCAAGTATTGCAAGTATTTTCTCCCATTCTGTGGGTTATCTCTTTGTTGACTGTTTCTTTTGCTGTGCAACAGGAGCTTTTTAGTTTGACTTAATCCCATTTGTCTATTTTTCCTTTGGCTGTCTGTGCTTTTGAGATCTTACACAAAAAGTCTTTGCCCAGACCAATGTCCTGGAGCATTTCTCCAACATTTTCTGCTAGTAGTTTCATAGTTTCAGGTCTTAGACTTAAGTCTTTAATCCATTTCGATTTGATTTTTATGTATAGTAAGAAATACGGGTCTTTCATTTTTGTGCATATGGTTAACCCGTTTTACCAGCACAATTTTTTTTGAGACAGGGTCTCACTCTATTGCCCAAGCTGGAGTCCAGCGGCATGATCACAGCTCACTGCAGCCTTGAACTCCTGGGCTCAAGTGATCCTCCCACCTCAGCCTCCCTAGTAGCTGGGACTACAGGTACAAGCCACCACACCTGGCTAATTTTTTTTTGGAGAAATAGTCTTGCCATGTTGATCAGGCTGGTCTCAACTCCTAGCCTCAAGTGATCCTCTCGCCTCAGCCTCCCAAAGGGTTAGGATGATAGGCATGAGCCACTGCACCCGGCCCCAGCACAATTTTTTTGAAGGGACTGTCGTTTCTCCATTGTATGTTCTTGCCACCTTTTTTGGCTGCAAATGCATGGATTTGTATCTTGGTCTTCTAATCTGCTCCGCTGGTCTATGTGTCTGTTTTTATGTGAGTATCCTGCTGATTTGGTTACTCTGTAGTATATTTTGAAGTCAGGCAGTATGATACTTCACCTTGTTCTTTTTGCTCAGGATTGCTTTGGCTACTCAGAATCTTTTGTGTTTCCATATAAATTTTAGGATTTTTTTTTCTATTTCTGTGAAGAATGTCATTGATATTTTGAGAGGATTGCATTGAATCTGTAAATTGCTTTGGGTAGTATTGCCATTTTAACAATACTAATTCTTCCAAACCATAAGCATGGAATACCCTTTCATTTTTTTATGTCCTCTTCAAGTTCTTTCATCAGTGTTTGATAGTTTTCCTTGCACATATATTGCACATCTTTGGTTAATTGATTCCTGGGTGTTTTGTTTTTAAAAAATTAAAAGAGGCTAAAAGTGTTAACACTGCTGACTGTAGTGGCCCCCTGAGATTTTCCACCATGAGTACAACTGGAGCCCAGGTCAGTTTTCCAGGAGAGACTAGTGTGACCTCTGCCTTGTACTAAAAGCAGTCACGCCCCTCTTCCTCCTTGATCTAGTCATTTACATATTAAGTATGACAGAATTATACTACTGAGGGTATTTTAGAAACTATAAATGTCTTCTCTCTTCCCTCTGATATGAGAGAAAAAAAGAAGCAAATTATGTTTTCTTCAAGCTCACTTTTTTTCCCAATAGAACAAAATATCAGCTTTCACCTACTCAGGAACATTTCCTCCAAGTATGTCATTTAATCAAAATGCACACTATTGTGAGACATCTAGGTAGCCTCTTCTCTCCCTCTGGTCTTCCTTGGTTCCACCTTTGTGTTTTCATGCCTTCCTCTCTCATAGATCCTGAAAACAAGCCCCTGAAGCTACTTGCTGAGCTAATCCATGGGAAAGAACAAAAGCTATGAGAAGGGAAAGGACCTGGGGCCCAGAAGACTTGGCCTTGAACCTTCATTTTCACACTTACTGATGCTTGTCATTGGACACAGTATCTGACCTCTCTGAGCTTCAGTCACTTCATCTGACCTAATTCTCAGGGTTATGCTAAGAATGAAGTGAGGTAATGCATGTAGAAATGGCTAGCACAGGCAGGGCGCAGTGGCTCACGCCTGTAATCCCAGCACTTTGGGAGGCTGAGGCGGGCGGATCACCTGAGGTCAGGAGTTTGAGACCAGTCTGGCCAACATGGCGAAACCCCGTCTCTACTAAAAATACAAAAAAATTACCCGGGCGTGGTGGCAAGCGCCTATAATCCCACTTGGGAGGCTGAGGCGGGAGAATCGCTTGAATCGCTTGAACCTGGAAGGTGGTGGTTGCAGTGAGCCGAGATTGTGCCACTGCACTCCAGCCTGGGCGACAGAGTGAGACTCCATCTCAAAAAAAAAAAAAAAGAAACGGCTAGCACAATGTCCGGCCCATGATGGAGACTCAGAAAAATAAAGTGAATCTCAATCTAGGAAAACCACTGAAATAATATGCTTTCCTTGGAAATAATTACTTTATATAATAACCCTGTACCTCCCTTTGTATGGGAGCTCTGTTTCCACTCTATTAAATCTTGCAACTGAAAAAAAAAATAATAATAATAAAATAATAACCCTGTAATATTCATAGTATCAAAAGACTAGTCTTGAGAACTCAAGTGGTACCAGCAGATTTGGTTACAAAAACATGGCTGAGATTTCCATCAAATAATGAAATACTTACGCTTCATCAGGAACCAAAAACACTGCCTTTTTTTTTCTCCCATCCTTTTACCATGAAAAAGTTTACAATTAAGACTTACACTAGGGTTTACATAATGATAATTTTGATAATTCTGTCATTACTTTTCTATTTCTTAGCTGGCCTTCTGTCTTCATTCTCCTTGTATCTCGGTATCACTCTACACTCATGGATTTTTACTTAGTCAATGTGTCACAATCAGTTGCATTCTTTTTCCAACGTCCAGATGGTCCAGGTGGAAGCCCTCTGACCAGCTCCTGCGGCCTTTAAACCAGGGCCCTCAACGCCGGCTCTGGCTGCTCCACCTACCCACTCCTCTTCCTTGCTTTAGGCTCACCTATACCCGCCCTGCCCAAGACCTAGAATTTCTCTAAGGATCCCTGTTAGGGAATGTTGGGAAATGGTCTTTAGAAACCAAATCTGAGGCCGGGTGCAGTGGCCCATGCCTATAATCCCAGCACTTTGGGAGACCAAGGGGAGCAGATCATGAGGTCAGGAGTTCAAGACCAGCCTGGCCAACATAGTGAAACCCTGTCTCTACTAAAAATACAAAAAGTAGCTGGGCATGGTGGTGCGTGCCTGCAGTCCCAGCTACTTGGGAGGCTGAGGCAGGAGAATCACTTGAACCCGGGTAGTGGAGGTTGCAGTGAGCCAAGATCACGCCACTGCACTCCAGCTGGGGCAACAGAGTAAGACTTCGTCTCAGAAAAAAAAAAAAAAAGAAACCAAATCTGGGCATTAGATGTGCTCATTGTAATTTTTTGGGTCCCAATGCTTCTAGCTCTTTCAGTAATCAGAGCTAGAAAATATATTTTTGAAATCATGATTCGTAATGATATTTCCAATTCAAATTTAACAATTTAACACTACAGTGCTATTTTTCTTTTCTTTTTTCGAGATAGGGTCTCCTTGTGTTGCCCAGGCTAGACTGCAGTGGCGTGATCTCAGCTGACTGCAACCTCCACCTCCTAGGCTCAAGCAATCCTCCTGCCTCAGCCTCCCAAGTAGCTGGGATTACAGGGGCAAGGCCCCATGACCGGCCAGGTTTTTTTTTCGTTGTTTTTGGTTTTTTTGTGTGTAGAGACAGGGTTTTGCCATGTGGCCCAGGCTGGTCTTGAACTCCTGAGCTTAAGCGATCTGCCCGCCTCGGCCTCCCAAAGTGCTGGGATTACAGCTGTGAGCCACCATGCCTGGCCTACAGTGCTTTTTCCTAAGCACTTTGCATTTCTGTCGTTTCTCTCTTAAATATTAATAGTTAGCTGCTTGCTTTATCCTAGGTTATACATAAAATTTTAATATTACAGTATCAGCATCATTACAAACAATAAACTACTTATTAAGCCCACTGGGCGAAGTTTAAGATACCTTTGAAGATTTTTTTTTCTTTTGGTCCTTAGAGTATGTGTGTGTGAATATATATATATATATCTCTCTCAACTAAGGATGGACAGGGTCTTGTGTTCAAAACTACTTGAAAGAATTATTTTCCCTAGTGGTTATAACACAGAGATTTGTTTATTTCTGTTTACATTCAATATTAAAGTTTGCTCCTTTCTCAGTTAAAATTTTTGAATATGTTAAATATTTACATTGTTCAAAAACCAAAACCAGGAAAAACAAAGGTTTACTTTCACTTCAGTTATTTATCCCCTCTATCCCATACCCCCAACCCACTCCCATAGATACACACTTCTAATAGTTTCTAGCTTAACTCCCAATTTTCTTTTTTAAAAAACAAGTAACACACATTAACCTATATAAATACACATGTAGACATGGTACAAAAATACACACACTGGCAGTTCCTCATTTCTGCATAGCTCTGATAGGCACAGACTTCAGTTACCATGATTTGGTAAAACAACACCAGCTCTTCAGTACATAGATCATTATGTCAGTAAGACGTGCATTATGATCAGCAACCAATCATGTATGTCACTTCTTTCTAAGTCTGTCAGTGACTGGTCACTGGGCAGCTGTTATTCCATTCATGCACAGACAGTAAAGTATGTAGTTGTGTTGCCTCATCTTCCAATGATAAATTCATGTGACATTTTACAAAAATAGATCATCAAAAGAGGGAACTAGTCAATAAACATGAAAGTATACAAAAAGAGAGCCAGGCGTGGTGGCTCACATCTGTAATCCCAGCACTTTGGGAGGCCGAGACGGGTGGATCACTTAAGGTCAGGAGTTTGAGACCAGCCTGGTCAACATGGCGAAACCCCGTCTCTACTAAAAATATAAAAAGTAGCTGGGCATGGTGGCACGCCTGTAGTTGCAGCTACTCGGGAGGCTGAGGTGGGAGACTCACTTGAACCCAGGAGACAGAGACTGCAGTGAGCCGAGATCACACCATTGTACTCCAGCCTGGACGACAGGGAGAAACTCCATCTCAAAAAAAAAAAAAAAAAATGTATACAGCAAAGAAACAAAAAGTAATAGTGCTGGAAGTGAAATGTGAATCAAATGTTATCAGGTTATAAAAGAAATATCAAACCACAGGAATGTTGACACTGCCACCATTCAAGGTGGGCAGCTAGAGAAACTCAGTGAAGGTGAACTTATCAACAGGAAGGTGACTGTGATAGAATACTGGCTCCCCAAGGAGGTCCACGTCCTAATCCCCAGAACCTGTGACTATGTTGGGTTACACAGCAAGGGGGAGTTAAGGTTGCAGACAGAATTGAGGTTGCTAATCAGATGTCTTTGAGATGAGATTACCTAAGATATCCAGCTGGATTCTATGCAATCACAAGAGTCCCTTTTTTTTTTTTGAGACGGAGTCTCCCTCTGTCGCCCAGGCTGGAGTACAGTGGCACAATCTCAGCTCAGTGCAACCTCCGCCTACCGGGTTTAGCGATTCTCCTGCCTCAGCCCCCCGAGTAGCTGGGACTACAGGCACGTGCCACCACATCCAGCTAATTTTTGTATTTTTAGTAGAAATGGGATTTCACCATATTGGCCAGGCTGGTCTCAGACTCCTGACCTCATGATCCACCCGCCTCGGCCTCCCAAAGTGCTAGGGATTACAAGCGTGAGCCGCTGCAACCGGCCCACAAGAGTCCTTTTAAGTGCAAGAGGGAGGCAGGAGAGTAAGTTTCAGAGTGACAATGTGTAAGAAAGAGTCCACCAGTCACCCTTGGCTTCGAAGATAAAATTGGGTCATGAGTCAAGAAATGTGAGCTGCCTCAGAAAGCTACAAAAGGCGAAGAAACAGATTCCTTCTCAGAGCTTCCAAAAGAAATGCAGCCCTGCTGACACCTTGATTTTATCCCAGTGAGATCCATTTTGGACTTCTGGCCTCCAAACTGTAGAATAATAAATTTATTTTGTTTTATTTATTTATTTATTGAGGAGACAGAGTCTTGCTCTGTTGCCCAGGCTGGAGTGCAGTGGCGTGATCTCGGCTCACTGCAACCTCTGACGCCTCCCAGGTTCAAGCAATTCTCGTCCCTCCGCCTCCCAAGCAGCTGGGACTACAGGCGCTTGCCACCATGCCCAGCTCACGTTTTTGTATTTTTAGTAAAGACAGGGTTTTGCCATGTTGCCCAGGCTGGTCTCGAACTCCTGAGATCAGGCAATCTGCCCACCTCAGCCTCCCAAAGTGCTATGATTACAGGCATGAGCCACCGTGCCTGGCCATATTTCTTTTGTTTTAAACCACCACGTTTGTGATAATTTGTTAGAGAAGCAACAGTACACTAAAATAGTGATTATGATGTCCCTGAGGAAGTGATGCTGGCAAAAATCTACATATTAAGGAAACTCTCAGGGATATTTTGTCACATTGAAAGCAGAGAGAATAAAATAATGGAAACTCAGCCAAACTCAGAAAGGTGTATGACAATTCACAAGGTTTAAGATAGATACTCCCCATAAGTTACACAACAGGAAGAAGGCAAACACTGTTCAAACTGCTCCTGGTAAGTTTCTTACAAAGAAATAAAACACTTTAATTCTCAATGTCGCTAAAGTTTTTAATAAATTACAGTATACTGTTCTACTATTTTTTCATTTCCCTATGCATTTATAACTATACATTTATAAGAGAAAGTCTAAAGTTTTAACAAAGCATTCTTTCGACAAAGATTTTTAAAAGTCACAGAACAATCCAAATTTTCCCCATTGATTATTAAAATAGCTTTGCCCGGTTTCAACTTGCACGGTCATTTTTACGGTCCTGCATCACCTTGCAAAGCAAGGACTATCTGTGTGTGTTTGTATATACTCTTTCCTAAAACGAGGCTGCAATGTGGTCACTTTGGTATGACCTTCAAGCTCAAATGACAAGTCACTGTCCCTGGTTGTCCAGACCTCCCTACATTCTGGGCCTCCTGCCTCTCCAGCACAACATCCATTGCTTTGTTCTCAGGAGCCTTTGCTGCAATCAAACCGCACAGCTCACTACCTCCTGAACATGTTGCTTTCTGTTTCGATGCCTTTGGAAAATTTTTCCAGACTTAAATCCCCAAATATCATCAATGCCTTCCTTATTAGCACAGATACTCCCTTATCTAAATCTTATGCAGCCTTCAAATTACAGTTGTTTCTACTTTCCTCCATCAGCCTGAGTGAACCATTTTAGCCTGAAGGGCTTTTCCCTCACTCTGCACCCTCGTTCCCACACACTACTATGAGCAGCCAGGGTTTGTACAGTTTTGCTATCCCAACCACAATAAAGATTCCTGAAGGGAGGCCACATGCCTTACTCTTCGCTACATCCACCATAAAGCCTAGCACCGTCCCTTGCACAGATGAAACGTCCAGATCATTAACAGCCAAGATCACAGAAAAGCCTCACTGATGGGGACATTCTCAGATTCTGTGAGATGCACCTTCATCTTATTCATAAGAAATTCCCTGGGGGTGAATTTACCAGTTACAGTTGACACTGTGGTTATTGTACTTGTCTAAGCATATAAAAATAGCCCAACTATTTCCTCTCTGGTAAGGTCTTGTGAGCATCTAAACTAGAACCATTAGTAAAGTGGTTGCATACTTTCTTCATGACCAAAATGCAAACAAGGCTCCACGGAATCTAAAATCTAACCGAGTTCCTCATTGCCTCGTAATTCAAAAGTAGAGGAGAGCACCATGACTATAAGCCTAACCAACCTAAATCCTTTCTCGAGCCATTTCAGCCTCAATTTTCCTCACCTGTAAAATGGAGATGAGAACCTACGTCAAAAGTGTTACGAGAAGAAAATGAAATAAAAGAATAAATATAGGGGCTGGGCACAGTGGCTCATGCCTATAATCCCAGCACTTTGAGAGAACAAGTCGGGCAGATTGCTTGAGGTCAGGAGTTTGAGACTAGCCTGGCCAACATCGTGAAGCCCCGTCACTACTAAAAATACAAAAATTAGCCGGGCGTGGTGGGGTGGGGGGCACCTGTAATCCCAGCTATTCAGGAGGCTGAGGCAGGAGAATCGCTTGAACCCAGGAGGTGGAGGTTGCAGTGAGCCGAGATTGTGCCATTGCACTCCAGCCTGGGCAACAAAGCGAGATTCCGTATCAAAAAAAAAAAAAATGAATGAATATAGAGAATATTGCTCCTACCACCAGCACCATCACAACACCCCAGGCTTCCCCCATTAAAGGCAAGCTCCTTTGTGACTCTGACAGGACTGCAGATGGAGCAGGGGTGATTAAGTGCAAGGGGCAGCTTGATCCATGTTTCCTTCAACTTGGGTTTCCACCTGTCCTTGTGCAATGGGCCCCGTCAGTCCTTCCTCTTCCTTGCCAGCTTCTGAGCAACTCAACACGACTCAAGAAAGATACCCATCTGAGCTACAAGATTTCACCATAAATTCTTGGTCTCAAGTCTCAAGGTGACACTCTCCACCGACCAGCATTTCCACTGATTTTCTCTAGTATATCTGCTCTACAACTTCTTATCTCACACCATCTCTTCCTCTCTCCTCAAACCTCCCTAATTCACACTCCCAACTTGAATACCAAACTCCCAACACATGCACCAAATGAATAAATGAACGGTTTGCTTTGGTATTCTCAATCATTCTCTAAATATGAGTAGGCATCCACGCTGTACCATGCATTATTCTAGGTCCTGAGGCACAGCAATAAACTGTGGACAAAGTCCCTAGCCTCGTGGTTTGGAGTCTAGACAGGACAGAAAAACAACAACAAACAAAACAAGGTAGATATACATTATGTCAGATGGAAATAAATCCTATGAGAAATGAACTAGGGAAAATAAAACCTGTGGCTTTGTTATTCACCACATATTTCCCGTCTCTTCCCAAACACATGGTAGGACTGCTCCCCACCCCCACTCCCAAATGAAGTGAGGCATGGCAGTGTGACTTGCTCTGGCCAAGTAAATGAAAGCTATGTCACTTCCAGGAGGACCCTTTAAGAGCCAGGGAATCATTCTTGTTCTTTTCACCTGCCAACGTGCAAGATGGTGGTTACTCTATCAGCCAGCTCCCAGGGCTGACGACAGTGTGGAGTGGACCCCTCCTAGGTAACTTGCAGTGGAGATGGAACACCAGTGAGATGCAAGCCTTGTCTCGGGTTCCTGATATTTCAGAGTTGTTTGCTACTGCAGCATAACTGGGGAAGGAGGGGTGCCGTCTTTTTTTTTTTGTTTTTTTTTTTTGAGATGGAGTTTCGCTCTTGTTGTCCAGGCTGGAGTGCAATGGCACAATCTCGGCTCATTGCAACCTCTGCCTCCTGGGTTCAAGCGATTCTCCTGTCTCAGCCTCCCGAGTAGCTGGGATTACAGGCATGCACCACCACAACTGGCTAATTTTGTATTTTTAGTAGAGACTGAGTTTCTCCATGTTGGTCAGGCTGGTCTTGAACTCCTGGCCTCAGGTGATCCACCCTCCTTGGCCTCCCAAAGTGCTGGGATTACAGGCATGAGCCACCGCACCCAGCCAAGGGGTGCCATCTTATCCAACCTGGTTAGGGAAAACCTTCTTGTAATGTGGATTTGAGCAGAGACCTGAAGACGTAGGCCTTGCAGATATCTGAGGGAAGGGTGATTCTGGAGGAAAAAAAAGCAAGTACACATGCTTTGAGATGAAAACATGCTCAACATGATTAAGAGATGATAAGGCTGCCAACTGGCAAAAGCAGAATGAGCACAAGGCAGACAGGGAGGGAGCTAACGTCAAACAAGTGGTGATGAGGGGAATGGTCCAGAGCCCTACAGGCCATTATGAGGACTTTAACCTTTCCTCTGGATGTGACAGGGTGCTTTGGGGAGGTCTAAATAGAGGAATAACATGATTGGACATGTTTTTGAATGATCACTTTGGTTGCTAAATTGAGAAGAAATTACAGTAAGGCAATGGTGGAAGATAGTAAACCAGTTAGAAGGCTGTTAGGGAATCCAGGGAAGAAAGGAGGATGTTCAAACCAGCAGGGTGGAGGTGTAGATGAAGAGGGAGGTCGAAACTGGGATATGTTGTGAAGGTACTGCAGGCAGGATATGCTGACTAACTGGGTGCATGGGCAGATGGAGAAGTCAAGAATAAAACTAAGTTTTGTTCTGGACAACTGGAAGAACTGTTGGCAGTTACTGAGATGGCCCTGACTAAGTTTACTGACATGTTGTCTTTCCTACCTACAAGATCTGGGCCCATCTTGCAATATGCTCCCCCAAGCCTTCACCTGCCAGGTCTCTCTCTCCCCTCTACCAGTGCCACTCAAAATAACCAGTCTGCAAAGTGCTACCAGCTTACAGTGGGGTCAGAGTTTGTGCCAAATGTGAATCAACATACTGCCTCCTTCAGGGATGAAGTCCTGCTATGAAAACATATCAACTAAACATGTGCTGTGCTCAAATGTTACCTTATCCTTTGTCCTGCTTTTTTCATAGCACTTAACAGTGGATTTAATAGTGATCCATCAACTCTATGATTCAAACTGATACACCATTATTTTTAGTGCCACTAAAAAATAAACGCTGCCAAATATAATTCTAAGACGTCATCAATTACAAGGCACGTTCCAATTTTAGAATCATTAAAACGTGGGACCTAATGCATTTTAGAATCAAGGAAATATGTTTATTGGTCTATTGTCCATCCGCCCATCTTCAGTCTCCACTAGAACACAAGCTTACTTAGGGCAGCAGCTTTGTCTGGTACATTCCTTGTTGCAGCATCCCTCATGCCTCCAATAGGACCTGACACATAAAGGCAGTCAAGAGTGTTTGTTAAACAAAAGGGGAGTGATGTGAAGGAGGTGCTCACATACTGGCGGGAGGAACCCAAGTGTCCACTGGCAGATGAATGGATAAACGGGTAAACAAAATGTGGCATACACATATAATGGAATTTAATTCAGCCTTAAAAAGGAAGGAAACTGGCACATGGAACAATATGCATGAACCTTGAGGACATTATGCTATGTGAAATAAGCCGGTCACAAAAAGATAAATATTATATGATTCCACTTATTTGCAGTACCTAGAGTAGTAAAATTCACAGAGGCAGAAAGTAGAAAAGTGGTTGCCAGAGGCAGGGTACAGTGGGCGGAGGAAGGGGGAAATGGGAAGTTGTTTAATGGATACAGAGTTTCATTTCTGCAAGATGAGAAGAGTTATAGACATCGGTTGCACAATATGAACGTACTTAATACTACTGGACTATACACAAAAATAGTTAAGATTGTACATTTTATATTATGTACATTTTACCACAATTAAAAATTAAAACTAAATATAAGCAAATATTTACTGAACTAATAACTGACCCTATTTACACAGCCATTTTAATTCTGTCCAGGACCAAACAAACCCCTAAAAATACAGATCTGATAATTACCATTAAGTATTCCTCTCAAGATGAGCAAAAATCAGATCTCAGAAACCTATGTGGAAAGCAATAATACACAAATATCCAAATAGTTGCACATCACAGGATAAGTATATAGTATCATTATAGACAAAAAGATTCACTCATCAACTCAAGATTTGTACTTTTACTACGTAAAAATTTTAACTCAAAAACCTTTAAATAATTATTAAACTCTAGGGAATAACAATGCACATTTAAGTGTTTAGAGAAAATGTGACTATAATCTACTTTGAAATGCATTTTTAAAAATCATATGGTACTGATGAAATAAATAAAGGGATTGATATTTGCTAAAGCCAACATAGTAAAATGTTAATTGTGTAGAATCTAGGTGGTGGGTATATGGGTGTTCAGTGTACCCCTCTTTCTACTTTGTGGCATGTTTGAAATTTTTCATAATTAAAACATTGGGTGGGAGGTGCACAGTGAATCATAGAATCTGAGAGCTGAGAAAGGATTTCAATGAAGCAAAAATTAATAGAACTGAAATGGGACGTAGATAAATCCACAAATATAGTTGGAGAATTCAGCACTCTTCTCACAGTAATCGATAATACAAGCAAACAGAAAATCACTGTTATGGACTGAACGTTTCCTCCTAAAATTTGTATGTTGAAGCTCTATGTTGACTAAGTTTGGAGATAGGCCCTTTAAAGAGGTAATTAAGGTTAAGTGAGGTCATAAGGATAGATGGAGCCCTAATTCAATGTGACATGTCTTTATAAGAAAAGGGAGGGACCCAGGGATGCTTGCACACACAAAGGAAAGACCATGTGATGACACAGCTAGAAGCCAGCAGGCTCCTGCAAGGCCCCAGGAGAAACCAAACCCGCCAAAACCCTGAGCTTGGACTTCTAGATTCTGGGTCTGTAAGAAAATTAATTTCTGTTCCTTAAGCCACCCAGTCTGTGGTATTTTGTTATGGCAGCCCAAGCTGACCAGTAAAATCAGTAAGGATATACAAGACCTGAAAAACATTATCAACCAATTTGGCCTGATTGACATTTATAGAACACTCCACCCAACAACTGCAAGTTACACATTTTTTCAAGTGCATATGGAGCATTCACCAAAATAGACTATATTCTGGGCATAAAAGAGTCCTCAAAAAAATTTAAAGGAATTAAAATCATATAAAGCATGTTCCTTGGCCACAAAAAAATCAGAAGCCAACAGCAGAAAGATGGAAAATCCCCCAAATATGTGAAAACTCAACAACACATTTCTAAACAATATCTGGGTCAAAGAGGAAGTCACAAAGGAAATTAGAGTATATTTAAAATAGAATAAAAAAATGAAGCACAACCAAGCAAAATTTGTGGACTGCAGATAGAGCAATGCTTAGAGGGGGAAATGTAGCATAAAAATGCTTATATTAGGAAGAAAAAAGGTCTCACATAATGGTGTAGGTTACAATCTTAAAAAAAAAAAAAAACAGAAAAAGAGAAAGAAGAGCAAATTAAAACCCAAGCAAGCAGATATAAAGAAATAGAGTAGAAATCAATGAAATGGAAAAACCAAACTATAATAGAGACAAATCAATGAAACTCAAAGCTGGTTCTTGAGATCAATAAAACTGATACACTTCTAGCAGAAATGATAAGGACAAAAAGAGAGAAGACACAATTATCAGTATCAGAAATAAAGAGGAGGCATCACTACTGACCCCAGAGACATTAAAAGGATAGTAAGAAGTTGCACAACAATGTGAATGTACTTAATGTCACTGAACTGTACACTTAAAAATAGTTAAAATATAAGTTTTATGTTATGTATTTCTTATCACTACTAAAATGTCTTATCACAACTAAATTTTTTTTTGAAAGGGAATGTTAGGAAATACTTTATGCCCATAAATTTGATAACTTAGATGAAACAGGCAAACTCCTTGGAAGACACAACCTACCAAAGCTCATTCAAGAAGAAATGGGTAACTTAAATAGTCCTGCAGATATTATGAAATTGAATTTATAGTTAAAAGACTTCCAACAAAGAAAACTCCAAGTCTGATGGCTTCAGGGGAGAATTCTACCAAGCATTTAAATACCAATTCTATACAAACTCTGTTACAACACAGAAAAATAGAGAACACTTTCCAACTCATGTTATGAAGCCAGTGTTACACTGTTAGCAAAGCCACACAAAGATATTAAAAGGCAAAAAATAGACCAATATACTTTATGAACGTATTAACAGATGCAAAATTCTCAACAAAACATCAGTAAATCAAACCTAGCATTATATAAAAAGAATACATCATGACCAAATAATGCTTATCCTGGGAATGCAAAGCAAATCAATGTAATTTACCATATCAACAAGTTAAAGTATACTATGAAACCATTCTCATCCTGCCCAATTACTGCTTATTCTATGAAACCAATTTGTCATCAATCCATAAGGCTAAACTGACCACTTACTGCTATGTAATTATCAATGGGCTACCCCTTTGATCTAACCTCAATTATTAATTACTAATATAACCAACTAGTAACTACTAATACCAACCAACATTTATTAAGCACTTAGGAAGTGGAGGTATTAGCATGACACTTTATGTGTGCTACTTTGCTCCTGCCACTCCCACTACAGGGCCTATGTGCCTGTTACTCTCTCTACCCAAAATGTTCTTCCCACGTCCAGCTTATTCTCACCATTGAGTCCTCATTTCTAAGAGCACCTCCTCAGAGTGGCCTTCCATCCTGATTTTTTGCTTTTGAGTGCATCATCCTGGTTAATTTACTCTGTGGCATTCTTTACTACTTGAAATTCTTTGTTTGCTTCTTTGTCCGTCTCCTTCATCAGAATGTAAACTCTATGAAGATAGGGTCCTAGTTGTCTTGCTCACTGCCATATCCCCATAGCCAGAATGCCACCACTTAGCACACAGTTGCCTTTCAGTAACTATGTGGTGAATGAATTACTTATATGGTTTAAACCTCAAAATAACCCTATGAGGCAGACATCACTCTTCTCAGATTTATACAGAAGACAAAACTGTGACTCGGAGAGTACATTACCTATCCATGACTAGAAAATGTCTTAGCCGGGGTTCCTCTAAGAGTAAAAGGTGAGACAAAGGCTTCCAGGCAGGGACTTTATTTTGGAATGTGATCCCAGGGAGCAGTAGTGAAGGACACGGGGAGCGAAACAGAGGAAGAGTCCAAAGAAGGGCACTGTCAAGCAGGCGATCACCATGAGTGACAGATGTTTCTGACAGGTGCTGGAACCTGCAGGATTTTCCGAGAAGCCTTGTGAATGTGTCTCAACTACCATCCCAGGTGGAACAGGGCAGCATTTTTATCCATCAGCTTCCATCCTCAATGGTCTAGAGTGGCCATAGAAAATAAGCCCCATGGGAGGAACACAGAAATAGGAACAAAAAACCAGCTTACACACCAAATGGGACTCTGTAGAAATAAAATAAAAGGTGAGGCTGAGTACACTGAAACAGTGTGCAAGAAGAGGCTAGTGAGCAGCAGAACCAGAATTCAAGCTCTGATAATCCGGACTACAAACACAACTGACTACACTGCATTGCCATATAGTGCCACGGTTCAAACAAATTTTCACCTTCATAGTGGATTTCAAGTGAAAGACATACACAATCACAAACAGCACTAATAGAAATCAAAGTAGTGCCCTGTGTAACAAAAGTAAATGTAATTGTGAACGAAATATAAAAAGACTGCAGTTTGTGGAGGTTGCAACACAGATCCAAGAAATCCATTTCTAGGAATTTAGCCCAAAGTAATTATCATAAATGTGCACAAAGATTCTGCTACAAAAATGTTCATCGCAGCACTGTTTATAATAGCGAAAAGACCAGAAACAATATGAATATCTAATTGGGAAATGGGTAAATTATGTTCTATCCATAAAAATGGGATAATATTCAACATTAAGCAATAGGTTGTAGAAAAATATTTTGTACCTTGGAAAGATGTTCCTAAATAGTAAGTGCAAAATATTCTAGTGGTATTATTATACAAAAATAATATATAAATACTTTTTTTAAAAAAGCATCTACCAAAATATTAACAGAGATAATCTCTGGTCTGTTCATGGGAGATCTTAATTTTTTACAAAAAAAAAATCGATTTTAACAATTAGAAAAAATAATTTGTAACTAGTTACTAATTCAAGAAAAAGATCCATATGGTGAATCCTTATGCACTGAGATGGGGCAAGTCACTAGTAATCTTCGGCCTCTCTGTGAGCAGAGCCAGGAAGTGGTTCATACACACAGAACCCAAGCAGAGATCAAACAGAAGGTTAAGAAAAAGTCACTTCTCTGCAGGAGATCCTTTTACCTTTGAAAACAGGGATGCTACAAATTTTGAGAATAACAGACAATGCATTAATCTAAAAGTAAAAATGCAAAATACCTCTCTGGCAAAGATAATATAAAAATATAAAGTTTAAGAATTCCTTTTGGGTCTGATTTCTCTTTGGTTTGATCTAAGTACATAGTCATTTCTTTGAGGCAATAAATACTAATCAGGCTTGGGTGACTATGCATTATCCTAAAATAAATATTACAGTATATGTGGATTATTTTATGCCAGGCACTGTGCTAATAAAAGCACTTTACATGTAATACCATCTCAGTGAATTACTATAATAGCCCTGGAGCACGAATTAATTATCAGCATTCTCTAGGTGAAGAAATAAACTAAGAAAGGCTAAATAACTCACTGAAGGTCACAGCTAGTTAGTAGAGGGGCTGGGATTTGAACTTGGTTCTGCCTGACTATAAAGAAACCATTTCTTTCTAATATATAAGAAGGAAGTATGATAACTTTATATGTGTACTATTTTAATACTTAAGATATATCTTTTTGGTTCCACAAAACGTCAAGCACAGAATTATGATATGACCTAGCAATTCCACTCTGAGGAATATACCCAAGAAAACTGAAAACACAGGGTTTTTTTTTCCACAAAAACCTACATACAAATGTTCATAGTAGCATTATCATAACACAAAAAGTGGATACAAACCAATGTCCAACAACAAATGAACAAAATGTATATCCATACAATAGAATATTATTCAGTCATAAGAGGAATGGATCCTGATACATGCTACAACATAGATGAACCTCAAAAACATTATGCTAAGTGAAAAAAAGCCAGTCATATAAAGTTATGTACTATATGACTCCACTTATATGAAATGTCCAGAATTTAAAAATCCATACAGACTGAAAGCAGATTAGTGTTTGTCAGGGACAGTTGGGAGAAGGTAATAGGGCATGACTGCTTAATACAGGGATGTCTAATCTTTTGGTTTCCCTGGGCCACACTGGAAAAGAAGAATTATCTTGGGCCACACATAAAGTACACTAACACTAACAATAGTTGATAAGCTTAAAAAAATTGAAAAAATCTCAAAATGTGTTTACAAATTTGTGTTGGGCTGCATTCAAAGCTGTCTTGGGTCGCATATGGCCCATGGGCTGCAGGGTGGACAAGCCTGGCTTAATGGGCACTCCGTTTCTTTCTGGCGTGATAAAATGTTCTGCAATTAAATTGTGGTTGCTGTTAATTGCACAACAATGTAAATGTACTGGAAGTCAATAAGTGAACATTTTTAAATGGTTAAAATGGCCAATTTTACCTGAATAAAAATATGTATCTTTTGGGTACTGGAGACACTAACCACAGGCCTTGCAAAGCTTAGTCCTGTGGGCTGTTACAGAAGCATTCGCTGAAGACAGACAGGTAGGGGAGCAACCCAGAAACTCTGCCTGCCTCCACAAGTCACGCATGTAAAAATACACACATCAAAAAGCCCTGTATGGTTCACACCCTTGAGAGGAGGGGCCGCCATATCCTACCACAACATTGGTTTTCCTATGTCTGACTACTTAACTATTTGGTAAACTTCTCAGGGTTCTCACAAGAATGGGGTGACTTGGTGTCTCATAAAGTAACTTTCTCATAAAGTTTTTCATCAGAAAGGAGCTAAACCAAAACTAAGGGCAGAAATCCACAAAAGCACAGTAAACCCATGCCTTGCAAGAGACACCTTGCACTTCCACTATGATTTATTCCTCAAGTCTCTGGACTTCCTAAAAGAAAACTTAATGAAACTTAGATTCGGTGACCACGTTAAGGAGGAATGAGTGCCTCCTGGTGATCGTCTCAACAAAGACTGTCCAGGGATCAAAAGGTTCCAGGTTTATTTTTGTTACAGCTGTTTCCCTACAGTGTTTAGAAGTAAAACACTGGAAGCCATCCATCAATCAGCTCCTGTCCCTAATGCATTGAGGAGAATTCAATGACACTGGACACCTGCCACACTGACCGCTCCTCATACAGGTCCCCAGACAACCGGGCAGAGTGCCTGGCTCAGGACGGCAGCCAATAAACACTTGTTATCGAAGCAAGAGTTATACAGTTTATCAGGAAAATAAGCAGGAGAAAGTGCTAAGAAGTTTCCAGGGAAAAAAAACAAGGTCAGGAAAGAGAAGGACTTACCCTCTAGATACAAAAAATGTGCTCCACATCTAAAATACTTAAACAGTGTGAATTAGAGGGGAGGAAAGAGTGAGCTGTAAAATTTAAAATCCTAGTCCTGAAACAGCACCAAACACAGAGGCCTGCATGCCAGAGAAAAGTGTTTCAAATCTGCAAGTAAGCAAAGGCACTGGGCACCTAAATGTTCACTTTGGTCCCACCACTGTGGTGGCCACCAGTTGGGTTTATACTTCTTAGGGAGATTTTATACAAACGTTAACACTATGATTAAATGTAAAAAGCAGTAATTACTAAAAGTACTAATTAGACAAGAAATATAATTATAATGAAATAATAATTTTAAAAGCCAAAATAAGTTTAAAAAATTATGACTGTAACACACAAATATGGGATAAATCAGTTAACAGTTGGAATAACTCTAAATAAAGTAAATCAGGACGCTTACAGAAAGTTCTGGACCATATGATAAACTGTAAGAGAGAAGAAATAATACTTTTCAAGTGGGGAAATGTGTGGTTAGTGGCAAGAAAACATGTTGTAAATTCAAGTGCCTACAGAGGCCAGGCAGGCAGTGAAATGGGGGAGTCGATGGCAAGAAGGTGGGCACGAGCTCGGTGGACGCTGCCACCCACCTAACAACTCGGCCCTGAGGCTGCCAGATCATCCGCCTCAGGACATCACAGACACCTTGAATTTAGGTCTGAAATAAGCCAATTTTAAAGTGCTGGCAAGTAACTCTCCTCTCCAACCTGCCCCCTACAACCTCCACAGAGACCAAAGGAAACGCCTGGGGCCTGGAGAAGCACCGCGGGGTGGGCGCCCATCAGCGCAGCTGAGACACCAGAGGGCTGCATGCCAGGGCGAGCGCGGGTAACAGCTGGCCCCAAGCCAGGGTGCCTCCCTGTGTTCAAGGACCCAAGAAGTCGGACTCAACCAAACAGGGTGACAAGTAAGGCTGCCCGAGCTACAAAGATGGTGCTGGAACGTCCCCAGGCCACACAAGAGGGTCTGCCTCCACAGAGTTTCAGCATAGCCTACGTGGGTCTGGGTTGGAGAAAGAGGGCAGGCAGAACACACGCCTGCATGGTGGAGAAACCCAAGTCTGGTTTTTAAAGCTCTGATGAGCCACGGGACCTCTCCCTGGGAGAAAAGCGTAAGAGATCCGAGCAGAAAAACCCTTGCAAGTTTGGGCTTCTGAGTGGCCCTTCAGCACCTAATGGATGGAGGGACTGACTCTGCCAACATCTCCAGCCACTGACGCTGAGCAACGGCCTAGCTGAAGGGGGGAACAAGCCCCACTAAAACCCCAAACACTAAAATTAATTCGAAAACAAGGAAAGAGGCCAGGCGCCGTGGCTCACACCTGTAATCCCAGCACTTTGGGAGGCCGAGGCAGGCAGATCACCCAAGGTCAGGTGTTCGAGACCAGCCTGGCCAACATGGTGAAACCCCGTTTCTACTAAAAATACAAAAATTAGCCGGTCATGGTGGCAGGCGCCTGTAATCCCAGCTACTCCGGAGGCTGAGGCAGGAGAATCACTTGAACCCAAGAGGCAGAGTTTGCAGTGAGCCAAGATCGCACCACTGCACTCCAGCCTGGGGGACAAGGGCAAGACTTCGTCTCAAAAAAAAAAAAGAAAAAAGAAAAGAGTCCAACAAAAACGACAAAACCAAGAAGACCACCAGGTAAAATTCCAGTCTAAGACAGCAGACCCAGGACACCTGTCCACGTTCCCGCCCTTCCAAAGTTGTTTCAAAATAAAAGAACTCTCAAAACACCAGCGAAATGTGTCCTTTCAACTGAGTCCAGAGAAAGAATCAACAAATACCAAGACCTGGGGAGGAATATGAACAATCTTCAGGAGAATTGAGGGCATTTCTCAAACTGCAGGCATTACCACTACAGCACCAGTTTCTGCCTGCCCTGATCCTGTTATTAATATTTTTCTTTAAATCACCTATGATTTACATAAATATTTTAAACGAAATTTGATATCACTACGGTAAATGGAAAACAAGTGTTGCTTTCTCATTAATAGGTGGTAACTATAAAAATAAACACACTAGGCCAGGCACGGTGGCTCACACTTGTAATCCCAGCACTTTGGGAGGCCAAGGTGAGCGGATCACCTGAGTTCAGGAGTTTGAGACCAGCCTGGCCAACATGGTGAAAACCTGTTTCTACTAAAAATACAAAAATTAGCCAGGTGTGGTGGCGGGCATCTATAATCCTAGCTACTACTTCGGAGGCTGAGGAATGAGAACCCCTTGAACCAGGGAGGCAGAGGTTGCAGTGAGCCGAGATTGCACCACTGCACTCCAGCTGAGGCGTCAGAGTGAGGCTGTGTCTCAAAAATACACACACACACACACAAATATAGGTTGGTACAAAAGTAATTGCCATTTTACCTTTAATGGCAAAAACCTCAATTACTTTTGCACCAACCTATAACAAAACAAAGTTATTAAAGACTAATATTACTTCCTGCTCTTTTTGTTACAATAGGAAAATAGCCTTTATTAGAGAGGTCTTTCAGACTAGCACCACATCAAGATTTTCTCTTTGATCCGATCAGGAATAGTAAGAACTGAAAAGGGCAGTTTGAATCACGGTGCGACGAAGGAGTAGATGGTGGGATCTCACCATGGGTCTGATTAGCCCTTTCTCTGCCTTGCTTGAGCTTCAGCAGAACTCGAAATGGCTGACGGTAAGGCTGGGAAGGACTCCGGAAAGGCCAAGACAAAGGCAGTTTCCCGCTCGCAGAGAGCCGGCTTGCAGTTCCCAGAGGGCTGTATTCATCAACACCTGAAATCTAGGACGACGGGTCACAGACATGTGGGTGCAACTGCCGCTGTGTACAGCGCAGCCATCCTGGAGTACCTCACCGCAGAGGGACTTGAACTGGCAGGAAATGCATCAAAAGACTTAAAGGTAAAGTGTATATTACCCCTCGTCACTTGCAACTTGCTATTCGTGCAGATGAAGAATTGGATTCTCATCAAGGCTACAATTGCTGGTGGTGGTGTCATTCCACACATCCACAAATCTCTGATTGGGAAGAAAGGACAACAGAAGACTGTCTAATGTATGCCTGGATTCCTTGTTATCTCAGGACTCTAAATAAAAGAACAGCTGTCCAGTGTTGGTGATGCCAGTGGACTATATTTCTGTGAAAAACACAATTTTGTCTTTTTGTAATTCTATTTGGGCAAGTTGGAAGTTTAATTAGCTTTCCAACCAAATTTCTGCATTTGAGTCTTAACCATATTTAAGTGTTACTGTGGCTTCAAAGAAGCTATTGATTCTGAAGTAGTGGGCTTTGATTGAGTTGACTGTTTTTAAAAAACTGTTTGGATTTTAATTGTAATGCAGAAGTTATAGTAACAAACATTTGGTTTTGTACAGACATTATTTCCACTGTGGTGGATAAGCTCAATAAAGGTCATATCCCCCAAGAAAAAAAAAAACAAAAATAAAAGAACTGAAAAGGGAGTCATGACCTGACTTCTATTTCAATGATGTTTACTGCTGGGCTGACACCCTGTCTAAAATCATCTCCAGTGGTGCAAATGCCACCGAACAAGCATGACAGCAGTGGGGCCTCAAACCCTTCCCCAAACCCACAGTCTACAAACAGCCTTTCCACCACCATCCCAGTTGGAAAGAAATTTATTTATTCCCCCAAAATAAAATCCTAGAAACTCTCCAAAAAGGGTGGGGTGGGGGGCAATCTGCTTAAGGAGAACAATGAGGGGGTTGGAGGTCTGCAAAAAAGTAGAAGAGAGCTTGGGGTAACTTCAAACTTCCAAACCAGATCACAGTACAGGTGACGGGGAACGGAAAAGGAGGGTAATAAGAAAGGCAGCTTCACTAAGGAGTAAAAGCCACAGAAAGCAATGAGCCACCCTTTGACGACTGCAGGGGGTTCTCACAGTCCTGCTTCCCCCACCACCACCTACTCCCCACCTCTGCAACCTATATGCAAACCAGCCTATTCATATTCCTTGCATACTAGAAGAGAACCTAGAGTCAGCCCTGCCATTTGAAGTTTGGGCCTCTTGCGGGAAAAGGCTGTACCCACAAACAAAGAGGAAACCCACGCTAGGTACTTAGGAATCCAGTCATTCAGGACTGCACAAGAACGGCCAAGCAAGATCCAGAAGTTCACCACTCGTGTCCTTACACGAAAAAAATTTACTCCAGGAGGGATTCCAGGAAAAAAAAAAACAAAAAAAACCCAAAGATGCCAAGGCAAAAAATGATACAAGATTGAAGAAACAGCAGGACAGGTTTTCTGACCTAGGTTCTAACCCTGGCTCTACAATAAATACACAATCAGGCCAGGTGCGGTGGCTCACGCCTGTAATCCCAGCACTTTGGGAGGATGAGGCAGGCAGATCATTTGAGGTTGGGAGTTCGAGACCAGCCTGGCCAACATGGTGAAACCCCATCTCTATTAAAAATACAAAAATTAGCCAGGTGTGGTGGTGCACACCTGTAATCCCAGCTACTAGAAGGCTGAGACAGGAGAATCGCTTGAACCTGGGAGGCAGAGCTTGCAGTGAGCTGAGATCACACCACTACACTCCAGCGTGAGCAACAAAGCAAGACTCTGTCTACAATAAAATAAAATATTCTTATCTTTTGATTCTATAATTCAACATTTATGATTATTTCTTTAAAATGAAGTTAAAGATGCAATCAATAACTTAGTTACAAAGATGTTCTAAGTGTTTCTAACGGGAAAATACTGCAAAAAAAACTTATTTTAGTACGATAAAATGTTATAATCGACCGGGTGCAGTGACTAATGCCTGTAATCCCAGCACTCTGGGAGGCTGAGTCGTGCGGATCACCTGAGGTCAGAAGTTCAAGACCAGCCTGGCCAACATGGTAAAACCCTGTCTGTACAAAAATACAAAAATTAGCTGGGTATGATGGCAGGTGCCTGTAATCCCAACTACTCGGGAGGCTGAAGCAGGAGAATCACTTGAACCTGGGAGGCAGCAGTTGCAGTAAGCCGAGATCACACCATTGCACTCCAGGCTGGATGACAGAGCAAGACCTTGTCTCAAAAAAAACAAAAAAAAAGTTATGGATAGGGCGTGGTGGCTCATGCCTATAATCCCAGCAACTTGGGAGGCCAAGAAAGGCAGATCACCTGAGGTTAGGAGTTCGAGACCAGCCTGGCCCAAATGGCGAAATCCCATCTTAAATAAAAAAAAAAAAAATTGAAAAAAAAAGTTATAATCATTCTAACTCATGTTTTTTAATATCTGAGATGTTGGAAAAACATCAAATGTGTATTTGAATGCCATTTCTGTATAAAATCAAATGTATAGGTATATGTATATGTATATACATGCGTCAGAAAAAAAAAGAATGCATAGATAAGCAGGTACACAGAAAAAGTCTAAAAGAATGACCACTAGACTACCAACAATGGTTATGTGGGTGTGGGAATCATTATGTGGGACTAATCCCTTCTACACTACATAAAATATTTGTATAATTTTTGAACTTTTTCAGCATGTTTCAGTTTTGTAATAAGGCAAAACAAAGATAATGGTAAAAGTTGGCTTTGAAGATTACTTAATGACATGGAGTGAATTCATTCAAGAAGAGTAAATGAAAAAAGCAGAATATGAAACTGTAGATAGGCTGACCTTTCCTTTAAAAATGTGTATTTATATGCACACATAAAGGAGAAAAAAATTTATACAACAGCAATATAGAAATAATGATCAAATCTGGGCAGTATAATGAAATGGAAATTTATGTTTTTTCCCTATATTTTATGTCCCCCAATAAATCTTAGAAACAGAGTTAATAAAGTCAAACAGATTTCTCTGTTGCACGGCTGCAAAGGATCTTTGAAGTATTAATCTGCATCGTCAATGTCAAAAAACAATATGGCCAACAACATTCCCAAGCTAACTTGGCTACAGAACCCTTTCCAAAGATTACTGTCATGCTCTTCCCATTGTATCACGTCCACTGAAGGGACTAAATTCTGGGAAATGACTGAAACAATGGCAATGTAACTTAGAAAGCCTTAGGGAAAAATCTGGGGGGAAAATCATGATTTAAATAAGGATTACTTTATAATTCTCATTTACACTCATAATTTAAATGAGGGTTAAAACTTCAGGAGCTCCTCATAGTACCATTTCACAAAGCACACTTCAAAAATGCTAAATTATTGATGAGATATGCTTTAGCAAGTTTTGCTTATTAAAATGCTATAAAAATGCCAATTTTAAAATTGCTTGATGTAAGATAGGTTCCACCTATATTACTAAAACTGATATTGAGACAGGTTGAGAACGGAAAAAGTTGGAAAAGGAAGATGACTTGGTAAGGGAAGAGAAAAACAGAGGATACACAAATAAAAACAACTGTAGAGCACTAACTGCTACAAAAGATCCTAATCAGGACATAAAACATGTCTACCAAAGGTAAACTGGATCTTGGTTCTGATGTGGGGAGAGGCAGACTTGTGCACTGGCAGCCAGGAGAAGGAGCATGGTAGAACCCAGGAAGGAGGCTGCCATGGTCCCAAGGGGATGAGGGAAAAGCACATTGCCAGGACACAATGATGCAGTTTCCAATGACCGGGGCTCAAGCTCTACACTAACCTGAGCTACTAACATCACTCGCCTGAGACGATCCCAGTGGTTGGCAGACACACAGAGATAAACTTCTTTAAGGCTGAGAAGCAGTAGTGAGCAACACAGAACAGGCAGCCAGACCATCTGGGTTCAAATCCTAGACCTGCTCCTCAGCAGGAAAGTTACTTAAATGTCTGTGCCTCAGTCTCCTCATCTGCAAATTGGGAAGAGTAACTGTGCCTACCTAACAGGGCTGTTATGAGAATTAAGTGAGTCAATATAGGTAAACTGCTTAGAACAGTGCCTAACACGTAGTATTTTATCATTAAAACCAATAATAACTCACACTTATTAGTCGTTGATTGAAAAGGTGTAAGAACCATATAGACATGTAGCACCCTTGTTTAAATAATGATTCTTTTTCCCAGATGTTTGTCCTAACACTTAACAAGTCATATTGCCATTGCCATTTTCCACTAAAGGGACTAAATTTTCATTGTATGATACAGTAGAAAGTACGGGCTTTGGAAGCAGGCAAATCGGAGTCAAATCTCAGCTCTTCCACATATTACTAGCTATGTGGTCTTCGACAAATCATTTTCTGAGCGTGAAAAGACTCGTTTGTGGAGGGGAAAAATAACAATACCTATCCTCATAGGGCTGCTGTGAATACGAAATGTAATAACTTAAGAAAAGCAATCTTTTCTCCCTTAAATTGCTGGTGGAGTTTAAATTGGTACTACCCTTTGGGATTGGAATTTGGCAGTACGTACTAAAAGTTATACGAGAATACACTTCATTTAACCTTCTTTCACTTCTATGAATATCTGAAAGTTAAGATGCTCTTGGCATTACTAAAATTAAAAAAAAAAGGAGGGGAGAAACAACCTAATTCTGCAGCATCCTAGGGGAATGCTTATGACAAAGGGAAAAAGCGGGGCCCAGCATGGTGGCTCACACCTGTAATCCCAGCACTTTGGGAGGCCGAGGTGGGTGGATCACCTGAGGTCAAGAATTCAAGACCAGCCTGGCCAACACGGTGAAACCCCGTCTCTACTAAAAGTATAAAAATAGGTCAGGCGTGGTGGTTCAAGCCTGTAATCCCAGCACTTTAGGAGGCCAAGGAAGGCAGATCACCTGAGGTCGGGAGTTCGAGACCAGCCTGACCAAAATGGAGAACCCCCGTCTCTACTAAAAACACAAAATTAGCCGGACGTGGTGGTGCATGCCTATAATCCCAGCTACTCAGGAGGCTGAGGCAGAAGAATCACCTGAACCCAGGAGGCGGAGGTTGCAGCAAGCCGAGATCGCACCATTGCACTCCAGCATGGGCAACAAGAGCGAAACTCCATCTCAAAAAAAAAAAAGAAAAAAGAAAAAGAAAAAAGCGGAGCATACACATGCTCATTATGATTACATTTTAAAAGATTCTGTTGGGTGGAAAAAAGGCAAGAAAATAGTATTGAGATAAATTTATTTTTACCTATTTTTAGATATTCATTTTTGTACTGGAAAAACAGCAGAAACACCAAAATATCAATAAATGCCATTTTATTTCTTCCTAGTGCTTTCCTACATTGCAATGAACTCCTTTCCTGCATCACAGAATTGTCTCTGATGAACACGTACTCATTTTATAACAAAGTCAGTTATTTCAAAACAAGAACATAAGTGTATAGAAAAAGAAAAGACGAATAAATTAAATGAAATGCTAGGACCGTTTTTTTTCTATTTTCCAAACTTCCTATAGTGTGGTTAACGTTACTTTTACGATGAAAAGAAACATTTTTTAAAAGCATCCTCTCTTAAGCTTGTCCCTCCCTAGTTAATGCCTAGCTTTCCTTTTTAGCTAAATTTGTTTTTTGTTTTGTTTTTTGAGACAGAGTCTCGCACCCAGGCTGGAGTGCAATGGAATGGCGCTCACTGCAACCTCCGCCTCCTGGGTTCAACTGATTCTCCCTGCCTCAGCCTCCCGAGTAGCTGGGATTACAGGCGCCAACCACCACGCCCGGTTAATTTTGTATTTTTAGTAGAGATAGGGTTTCACCATGTTGGCCAGGCTGGTCTCGAACTCCTGGCCTCAGATGATCCACCCGCCTTGGCCTCCCAAAGTGCTGGGATTACAGGCGTGAGCCACTATGCCCAGCCGCTAAAATTCATGAAGAGTATATTCCTTGGAAGTTTCAATAATACAGCCCCCAAAAACTTAAGACTGGTGGGGAAAACTGTGTCCCCAAGAGTAAACGAGCTGTTCAGGTTTGGGCAACCCAGGCCTGGTTACAGCAGAAAAGTATAAACACTAAAGCCTGCCTTAAAGAAGAGAGCCAAACAGTTCCTGGCCCACAAACAGAAAACCAACCAAAACAAGATGATCAAACAGGAATTTCCATTAAGGTACCAAAAGAGAAGGGCTGCTGCCACCAAAGGGAGGCTCCATAGCAGAATGCAGAACTTTCCAAGAGTGATTGCAAGGCAGTCCCCTGATTCCCACAGTCCTCTCAGCCAGGTCAGGGCTACAGACAGTGGAATGTGAGGGTTCCCTCCCATGAAGACAGGACAGGAGGAGGGGGCTTTGTGAAGTGAACCCTTGAGGGGCTGTGAGTACAGCCACACCTTCATACCAAGCTGAGGTAGGGGCTCGATGGCCTATTTCATGCGCTAAATCTGTGACCAGCAAGGGTACAGTGGATCTCCAACCTGGGAAATCTAGAGAGCTGGAAAAGCCGTGCTGAGCACTGGGACCCACATGCACAGCCAGGGCAAGGAACACGCAGTCCTAGCCAGGCTGTGCGCGAGAGCCAGCAGAGGGTCTTAGGTTCAAACAACAGTGCCCCCAGGCAGGCCAAAAGGACTCCAGCAGGAGGAAACTATAGGGGGATCTAAGTTCCTAGGCGCTGAGGAGTCACCAAAATAAACTGGCCAAAATAAATCGACCAAAATAAAGATGCAAACCCCCAGGTCAAGGAGGCAAAAGGGATAGAAGTCGGGAGTCTCTGAAGAGCCCACTGAAGCACCTGCAGGACACAGGGTCGGCTTTAACTACGTGCGAGGCTCAGGGAGCCACAGAAGAACAATCTGAGAGCCTCACCTCTCCTTCCTCCTCCTATTCCACTCAATCCAGAACCTAGTGAAGTCAGACACAAGAAATCTGAGGGACAGAGAGGAGCCGAACGCACCAGAAGCCTGTCACACCGCTTTTTCGGACAGAGATGGTTGCCAACTACAAGTCTTAACTGGGAAAAAAAGGGGGGAAAGTCTTATCTTTGAATGAAGACTGAAGTGTTAATATATTGAACTGGACACTTTTAATTTTTAAATGGAGCCTACATTTCAAGACTTCTATCACCTAAGATCATCACCTTATGTGGCCTTTTACTTCCTATTGAATCCTGAGAACCTAGGAGACCAGCTGGCCCACAGGAGTGCTCAGTAAGTATCTGCTGAATCAGTTAATTAAAGCATAAAGGCTAAGTCACAAGGCCTGACAGCTTTTCATAAAAGCAAACAGCTCCCCAACTGAGTGTATTTTAAAGAGACAGTGAAGTTGGGGCATGGTGGCTCATGCCTGTAATCCCAAGACTTTGGGAGGCAGAGGAGGGCGGATCACCTGAGGTCAGGAGTTCAAGACCAGCCTGACCAACATGGAGAAACCCGGTCTCTACTAAAAATACAAAATTAGCCAGGCGTGGTGGTACACGCCTGTAATCCCAGCTACTTGGGGGGCTGAGGCAGGAGAATTGCTCAAACCCAGGAGGCAGAGGCTGCAGTGAGCCAAGATCACGCCATTGCACTCCAGCCTGGGCAACAAGAGCGAAACTTCACCTCAAAAAAAAAAAAAAAAAAAGAGACGATGAGAGGCAAAAATAAAGATTTATTTGCATCATCTCCCACACACTGAATGCTTACTTAAGAAAGAATGTCAGTAGGAACACGGTTTGCTCCTTCATGAGAACACAAAAAAGAGAGCCTCAGGACTCAATGTTGGTGTCCATTTTAGCAGTATGCAGGGGACAGGGTATTCAGGTTCCGAAGGCAGGATCCTAAGCTGGAACGAAGGTGGAGAGTGCAGGCCTCAAATGACCCCACCAGTCCTGAGGGCTCACCCAGCTCTACAGTGAGACAAATGTCCACACCACAGGCTGACACCAGTGGACCTTAGGCTCATCAAACTTCTCTAACTGCATCTGGCCCAAGGCTCCCTACCAAATGTTTTGGATCAAACAAGAGTTTCACTCAGAGTAGCTCAATGGTATAGCGGGACGGAAGCAGGCCACAATGAGCCCAGAACAGGGCCCCGCCATCGAAGAGTAGCAGACTAATTGCACAAGGCTAAAAAGTGAAGGGAGGTGAGAACAGGGAAAAAATAAGGGAAGATCACCTTTTAAGAGCTGGAAAGAAGGTGGTCAGCAGTTGGGAAGGTACATGATAGAGTTGTTGGATGGGTTTTACTTTTGCATTTTTAAGAATAGGCTCAGAAGAAGCATCCAGTTAATACTACTTAAACCTGAGTAGTTACTATGGCGAAATTCTAGGAGCTCCACACATACTAACTTTTCTGATCTTCCTTCCCATCAAGAAAGCATCTGAAGTACAGGTAGTCTCACTTGCAGGCCTGTGTGCTACACCTCTATACTCTGCCCTCTCACCAAATAAGGATGCAACCCCCAGGTCAACGCAGCAGCAGGTAAAGACTCCCAACTCAGGGAGGGGTGCCACTAAGGCACCCGCAGGAGAAAGCATCAGCTGTAACCACGTGCCAGGCTCATTCCTGCAGGAGAGAGAATGAAGGTAAAGAAAAAGCAAGAGTGGTGCTAGAAAAGACAGGAAAGAAAGAGTTCAGAATCGGTGGAGGGTGGGCCTCAGGAGAAGGCTGCTTCATTCTTCTGGATTGGAGGAAAGGAACAAAGCTGAGTGTGGACAGAAACAAGTCAGAGAGAGGGAGCAGGAAACGGAAGGAGCACCCAGGTGATGGCCCCGATTTTTTGGATGGGTGAAGAGTGAGATGGTGGGTGAAGAGATGGGGAGAGACTGAGAATAGCCTTGAGCCGAAGACAAAATGGAGGTAGCATAGGGAGATGACTGAATCCCAGAAACTTAGCTGAGAAATGAATACCAGAAACTTAGCTGAGAAACGGTGCCAAGGGCCCAGACTTGACCCCATAAATCAATGCAAAGTTAGGGTTTTGCTCGATGAGCACCACAGAACAGACGTGCCAGGTCTCCGAGAGTCTGGATGAGACCATGGCTCCAGTAATGAACTACAGGTTCCAGACTGGATATGAAGAAAGAGATGCCACAAATGGGCTGATACACTGGAGACAAGGAGGGATCAGAGGCTGGTGAGCATAGCCATGGTGGTGAGCAAAGCCAGGGAAGTGGCTGCGGGACGCGTGATTCCGTGGAAGAAGGCACATCCATCCGCTGGACTAGGGGAAGAGACGCAACTCCTCCTACAGAAGCCCCCAGCTCTGCCTACTTTCTGCCTCCTCTTTCTCTATCCATCCCTTACATGCTGGAATGGCCTGAAGGTCTGTCCTCAGCTTCCAACTGTCTCCCCACCTCTGGAGTCCTCACTCACACCCACAACCTAACTCTCACCTACTCATGTCCAATCCAGTCCAGCTCCGGATTTCTTTCCCCAAGTGTCCCGAGTACCTCTGACCGGACTCTGCAAACCCCTCAATACTGCACAGGTCCAAAGCTGAACTCATCTTCTCCCGAAATGAGCTCCTGCTTCTCTGCATTCCCTCTCTAGTGACTGGGAACGTTACCTATCCACCCAGCTGCCCAGGCGGTAAAGCAGAGTCAGCTTCAACTCCTCCCTCTCCGCAGATCCAATCAGCTTTATTGACACAACCTACCAGAATACACATCTTCAGAATCCTTCTATCTTGAGAGCTTGTTTGGAGGTTCTAGCAGGGGAGCGCAGCTACTCGTATACCCTTGACCAAAGACCGGTCCTCCTCTATCGGGGATGGTCGTCCTCTTCGACCGAGCGCGCAGCTTCGGGAGGGACGCACATGGAACGGTGAGGGAGGAAGGGGACACCCGCCTAGCCAGCCAGATCAGCCGAATCAACTCTGGCGATCAATGGGGTGACAGATGTCGCAGCCAGATCGCCCTCACATCCAAGAATCCTTCTATCTTCTCTCATCAGCGCACCAGACTCCATTCTCTCTGCCCTGCCTGTGGCTGCCCTCCTGCCTCCATCTCAATCTGTTTGTCCATTAAAATGTCCTGGGGTGGGGGGATGTGGAGACTTTAAAAATACACATTTCTTAAAACAAAAAATAACAGGTTTCTGACACTCATACTAGCTCTTCTGAATCTGACCCTCTGGGGAGGAGACCCAGGAAGGTGTACATTCAGAAAACACCTTGATTGATTTTTTTGCAGCTGGGACAGGAGCAGCGTTTGACAACCACCGCTCCGTGACCAAGAGTAACCCCTCCTCTTCCCTCCTACAGCAATGAGAAGCATACCTGCCCTGGGCCCCGGATCCTCACCTCCTCACAACTCAGTCCTATCACTCATTCCTGTCTGTATCTTCAACCACACCCTTCCCACTGGGTTTTTCCCAACACCTTTTAAACAAGCTAAGCCTCCTCTCCACTTAAAGAAACTCCCCCGGCTGGGCACAGTGGCTCACGCCTATAATCCCAGCACTCTGGGAGGCCGAGGCGGGCGGATCACGAGGTCAGGAGATCAAGACCAACCTGGCCAACATGCTGAAACCCTGTCTCTAGCAAAAATACAAAAATTAGCCGGGTGTGGCATCACACACCTATAGTCCCTGCTACTCAGGATGCTGAGGCAGAAGAATTGCTTGAACCCAGGAGGCAGAGGTTGCAGTGAGCTGAGATCACACCACTGCACTCCAGCCTGGCGAAAGAGCAAGACTCCGTCGCAAAAAAAAAAAAAAAAAGAAAGAAACGAAACTCCCCCTTACACCTGCGGCCACCTCTAACCACAACTCACTCTCTTGATTCTCAGAACCGAGATCTTCAAAGCACTTTCCAAGCTCACTGTCTCCATTTATGTCCCACTCACTCCTCACTCATTCCTCAGCTAATTATAATCTCACTTCTCTCCCCAACTACTGGATGAGCTTTTCTGGAAAGGTTCTGGGGGGGCCTCTTTCTTTCCCACAGGTCGCGCTTCAGGCCCGTTTTGAAAATCTCTGCAGCGTGTAATGCCATCAGCCACTCTCCCCTGAAATTCTCTCCTCCCGGGTGTCCCCCTACTTCCTTGGCCATTCCTCAGTTTTCTTCCCTGGAACCTACTCTTCTCCCTCTTTAAAGTTTAAAATGTTCACAAGTTCTGTCCCTAGTTCTTGTCTCACCTTCCACTGTCCTCTGAAAGACTTCACCACACATCTCTTAGGAACTGCTCACTCCAGCCATAACCACCCCTAATTCATTGCTTCCTGCCTCTCTGCCAAGCCCTGTCCAGGCTCTGTCCCTCCCAGAGGCCTTCTCCACACTATGATGCCTGCCAAACTCTCAAAAGTCAGCCCAAATATTGCTACATTGGGAAGTCTTCCTTAACTGTGCCTCCCCACAACCAGCCCACCCCCTGCAATAAACCCACAGCACCGAGCACAGACGTTCTTTTTTAAAAAGTTTTGCCCCAATAGACACTGAACTCCTTGAGGGTGGGAACTATACCTGGAAAATATCAGGCATGCAATTAATGTTGACTGAGTCCATCATTACACAGTAAACATACTGTGAGGTAAATAGGAGCTTATTAATAAATGCAGTGAATGATACACATATTACTCAACGTAGAGCTGAGTGACAGCATTGGTCTACAAGTAAGGAACCTAAAATAAGTCATGATCACTAATCCTACGCACTTTTACCCGGTCATAATTGCAGACAGCAATATAGTTTCAAGCACTTGAAACAGGCACGGCAGGGTGTTTTCAACTGCATTGTGTCTGAAACTGTATTGCTGTCCCCTTTCTTCAAAATGAAGAGTTTTCAACAAACTCTGATATGGCTTGCTCCTTCACACCATCTGGGCCTCAGCTCAATGTCACCTTCCCGGCTACCCTCCGTGACCATGCATGCTAAAGTGGTCCTCCACCATAACTTCGGTCTTTGCAGTTACCCTCTCATTGTCTTCATGTCACTTATCACTATGTGAATCATACTGACTTGTTAGCCTGTTTGATGCTGGTCTCCTTGATCCTGCTTATTACTTTATCCTCTGTATATCAACAGTGTGTGGCTGATATGGGTACTCAACAGACACTTGTTGAATGGATGAGAGAGAAAGGCAAGTTTAACACTAAAATACTATTATCTACTAACCACAAAACGTGGGAAACATGCAGGTGGTAGGAAATGGCAGGGATTTATCCCTGGAAAGGGACTGTTATTCACCACCCATGGGGGTAGGGCTAGGTACACGTATCGTCCTTCTTTCAGATTCTTGCTCAGGATCAGAATTTTGATTTGCTAAAGGGTCCCTCAACTTATCTAAAGGAAATCATAGGCAGTGGCTCACGCCTGTAATCCCAGCACTTTTGGAGGCCGAGGCGGGAGGACCACTTGAGGTCAGGAGCTCAAGACCAGCCTGGTCAACATGGCAAAACCCCGTCTCTACTAAAAATACAAAAATAGCCAGGTGTGATGGTGGGCACCTGTAATCCCAGCTACTTGGGAGGCTGAGGCGGGAGAATCGCTTGAACTCGGGAGGCGGAGGTTGCAGTGAGCGGAGATCCACCACTGCACTCCAGCCTGGGCGACAGTGAGACTCCATCTCAATAAATAAATAAATAAATAAATAAATAAATAAATAAAACAAAACAAAGGAAATCACTTCTCCCTCAGTGGGTAGCTTCTCCAGAGAAAAATGTTAAAGTTGACACACAGCCTTTTCTAATGACCAGTCCTGGAAAACTGTGCCTAAGCTCCGTCAGCACTGTAAGCACTGAGACCAGGACCTGTTCGTTGCTGCATTCCCAGCACCTAGCCCAGTTCATCGCCCAGAGGAGATGCCCAAAATGTTTGTAAAATGAGCATGTAAGACACAGCCTTCTGAGGAACGGCCATCCCAACAACTCTTACACTGCAGAAGCACTTAATTTTAGAAACAGGCCAAGACAGCTGCAGAGGGGCTCCAGACCTACGCCTCTCCCTGGGCAACAGTTTGGTTCCTAGAATTCAACACTCACCACCATGTGCCATAGATAACAAAATATTATCTTCCCCACAGTTGCCCTGTATCAAATTTGAATACACTTGGCCAATATAATCTCATGGCTAATACAGTACAGCAACCAATAAGATTTCTCTTGCCCTTTTTTTTTTTATATGTACTTTGGCCAGCAAGGATAGATCAAAATGCTAAAGAACAATTGAAATTGAAGAATTCCATCATTAATTTCATAACCACTAGTTCCTGGCTCACTGTGTGATCCCAGGAAAACCACATTGCCTTCTTGAACTGTCAGCTTCAGCTACAGTCCTAATGCTCTTTATCTAAAGGGTAGTTTGGGGAAGATTACTTAGTAGTTGTAACATACTCTGGGACCAATCCATGAAAGATGCCATAAATCAAATTAATTATGAAACAAAGGAAATCATAAATATTGAAACCACTTCAAAACCTGAGAAGTTGAGAAGTGAGGAAGATTTAAAATTATGCCTGTGGCGCTGATACTAACTCACTGTCAGACTATAAGACGACACACACATTCTCAGAAGATTCATGACATTCCCAACAGATTTTTTTTTTTTTTTTTTTTTGAGATGGAGTCTCGCTTTGTCGCCCAGGCCACAGTGCAGTGGCGCAATCTCAGCTCGCTGCAAG
The DNA here is from genome assembly GCF_028858775.2 of Pan troglodytes. Classification (NCBI taxonomy): domain Eukaryota; kingdom Metazoa; phylum Chordata; class Mammalia; order Primates; family Hominidae; genus Pan; species Pan troglodytes. The sequence continues at coordinate 104,814,831 of NC_072412.2, read as the reverse complement.
CTCCGCCTCCCGGGTTCACGCCATTCTCCTGCCTCAGCCTCCCGAGTAGCTGGGAATACAGGCACCCGCCACCACGCCCAGCTAATTTTTTGTGTTTTTAGTAGAGAGACGGGGTTTCACCGTGTTGGCCAGGATGGTCTCGATCTCCTGACCTCGTGATCCGCCCACCTCGGCCTCCCAAAGTGCTGGGATTACAGGCGTGAGCCACCGCGCCCGGCCAACAGATCTTTAATATTTGGAAATGTCAGATGTTTCTGTCCTCCAGCAGCATTAACTTCACATGGAGTATGAACAGTGACAAGCAATTGCAAAATTAGAGCTGTTCTCCGTTGCTGTACCCGTGCCTGTTAACACGCAGTCTACCTTACCGAAAGTCAATTCCACACACTCAGTGAGAAAAACCGTTTAACTGGCTGTAAAAATACTTCTCCGCCCCCTACCTGCTGACCACCGCTAACACGCCAGGAAAACAGCAACATCCAGCAGCACAGCTGCGCTCCCTCGCCACGACTTCCTAACTTCCCTCCACTTGAAAGCACTCTCATCAGTGTTTGTCTAAAAACTCTTCTTGGAGACTGAAGAAGAAACACATCCAAGTGAAACTGAGAGGTCAGCTTCTAAAGCGGAGGCTGAACTTTGCAAGTGGGGGCGGGGGGAGTTAGTTCGGTCCCCCAAGCCTAAAAGAATGGGGCATGGTAAGGGGGACGGCCCCTTCCTTCAGCGCGGCACACACTCCGCAAAGGGCCTGGGGCCGGCCCACGAGAACACCAGGGCACCTGCCCATTTGCAGCGGCCCCAAGAGACTCCTGGGCAGCGCACCTGGGGATACCAGGTGGGGTCGGGGCGGGCGGCGGGGCTTTGTCCCCATTCGCCCCTCCAGGCCGAAATGGGGGCGGTTTCCGCTAACCCCCAAGACCGGGAACTAGCAGGGTTCGGACGCGGGTCTGGAGGGTCGGCCCCACCACCTCCGGCAAACCCGAGGGTCCCCGCTGCCCCAGCCTCCTCAAAGAGGTGCCTAGGGTGGCGTGTAGGGGGCAGCCAGGATGGCGGAGGCCGGTACTCACAGAGCCCACTGGAGCCGGTGCTGGTGAACATAGTCCCGCCGGGCTCGGAGCCCCAGAGGGCGCCGGGGGAGGGGAAGCTGAAGTGCGAGCCCCAGCGACCGCGCAGGCGCACTCTTGGCGGAGCGACGAATCCGGCGCCGCGAGGCCCCTCGCCGCTGACGAACGGCGCATGCGCAGTCAGGGGCGTGCGCCCCCTGGGTCAGCGCCCTCCTTCCTGCCGGGGAAGGGAAGTGCGTCCGTAGGGGAGGGCCCACCTCTCCAGGTTGAAACGATGGCGGTCAGAACCGCCTGAGGTAGAAACGGGTGGCACTGGGGAAGCGGAGGCGTAGCTCCCGAGAGCCTCACACTTGTGCTCAGTGCCGCCTCACCCCTGGTGGATCCGCGATGGCCGCGGATTCCCCTGGATTGCCGGCGCTGGGCAGGAGCTCCACCTCTAATCTCTCCCGAGACTGGACGCCCGGCGCCTTCCACGCGCGTTGTGTCTTTCCGGGCGGTCCCTCGAAGCTGGCTACCCCGCGGGCTGTTGACTGCAGTGGGATCTGGTCACTCAGATGCGGATAGAGGGGTACGGGAGCCGGAGAGGTGGAACAGGTCCTTCCGGGTGCGGAGGGCTGGGCCGTCCAGCCGCCTCTTTGTTCCCGCGTGGGTCCCGCGCGGAATCCCCACCACCGGGGCCGACTGTCGTGGTCCCTGGAGTCAGCACCCTGCCCTCCCCGCCGTGGTGGCGGGTGGCTGGGGGGTCCCCGGCGCGGCGAGCCCGGCGGAGCGACCCTGCGCTTCTGCCCTGGCGAGCTTCCGGACTCAGGCCATTTAAATTTTTTTCCCCAGCAGAATGAAGTTACTCTTTGCCAAAGTCACGGTTTTTAAATGTGCGAGCCTGAAAACTATCATGCAGTCGTTTTAAAAAGTTTTTTTTTAAGTTGATCTCGTGAAAGTAGGGAGTAAAAGAGTGGTTTTTCTTGTACAGAGGAGAGTTAGTGGGGAGGAAGATGGGAAGAGGTTGGTCAACAGACACAAAGTTATAGTTAGAAGGAATACGTTTTGGTATTCTCTTGCACATTTGGATGACTATACTCAACGATAATGTTAACTTCAAAATAGCTAGAAGAGAGGATTTTGAATATTCTCACCACAAAGAAATGACAAGTGTTTTGGTGATGGATGTGCTAATTACCCTGATTAGATGGTTGCACAATGTGTATATGTATGGAACCATCACACTGTACCCCAGAAATACATGCAATTATGTGAGAATGCATGTTATGGGGAAAATTGACCACACTACCCAGCTAAATGAAAGGAATAGGCTATGGAGTACTAAAAAAAAAAAGCATTTTCAGTGCTCATAAGTGCCAGCCAGTGTGCTAAATCTGTGATTCGTAGATCAACACAGTCCCTACCCTCAAAGAGAGGTTCCAGTGGGCCAAAATGTTAACACTGATTATAGAAGGCAAAAGTATGACTTTTATTTGCTTCTTTAGGCTTTATTCGTAAAGTTCATTTTCACAGTCTTATTTTGTTCGTTTGTTTTGAGACGGAGTCTCACTCTCCCCAGCTGGAGTGCGGTGGCGCGATCTCGGCTCAGTGATACCTCTGCCTCCCCGGTTCAAGCGATTCTCCTGCCTCAGCCTCCCAAGTAGCTGGGACTACAGGCACCTGACACCACCCTGGCTATTTTTTGTATTTTTAGTAGAGATGAGGTTTCACCATGTTGGTCAGGCTGGTCTCGAACTCCTGACCTCGTGATCCGCCCGCCTTGGCCTCCCAAAGTGTTGGGATTACAGGCGTGAGCCTCTGGGCCCAGCCCATTTTCACAGTCTTGAAGTACATTTTACATTTACCTTTAGGTTCGTTCGAGTTATTTTTCAGGAAAACGACAGTCAAAAGGTCCTTTATGTTTGCAGAAGCTGTTGATGGACTACACCCTGACCCATTAAGGGGATGCAAAGTCCAAAACTATTTTCATAATAATGCTAAGACATTAGTTTTATTTTCTACTCTCTCAAGTATATAGTGGAGTTTTCCATTGTACAGTTGGACCACTGTACAGAGCTACGTAACTGGATTTTCCACTGTACAGAGCTACATAACTGGATTTTCCGGTTGACCGATGCATAATGTTATGAAATCTTATGTGGGTAAAAGATCAATTTGAACCATAAAATACACCAGTAAACTTTAGTGTAACAGTCCAAAATGTTCATTCATATGGTTTCAGATTCCTCACTGCAATTAACCTTTAAGAAACTACCGCTTGCTAAGTTATGGTATAGTATCAAAAAATAATGTATCACCTGAAAGGCTATTAAAATGCTTCCTTTTCCAACCATGGGGGTGTATCTAGGTGAAGCCAGGTTTTCCTCATATACTTCAACCAAAGCAATGTATCCCAACAAACTGAAAGCAGAAGCATATATGAGGACCCAGCTGTTTTCTATTGAACCAGACATTAAAGACATTTGCCCGCCAGACACAGTGGCTTAGGCCTGTAATTCCAGCACTTTGGGAGGCTGAGGCAGATGGTTCACTTGAGGTCAAGAGTTTGAGACCAGCCTAGCCAACATGGCGAAACCCTGTCTCTACGAAAAGTACAAAAAATAGCTGGGTGTGGTGGTGCACATCTGAAGTTCCAGCTTCTCAGGAAGCTGAAGCATGAGAATCGCTTGAACCCAAAGGCAGAGGTTGCAGTGAGCCAAGGTTGTGCCACTGCACTCCAACCTGGGGGACAGAGAGAGACCCCATCTCAAAATAAATAAATAAATACATACATACATACGTGCATGCATTTGCCAAAATGTTAAACCATGCTATTCTTCCAATATTTTTTTGCTTGGGACAGTATAGTAATTTTGCATTAAAAAGTGTTAGATATGTTAATATGTAATGGGTATTTTTTTTAATGAACTTCATATATATGTTTTACATTTCTCAGTTTCAATTTCTACTATGGTAAATACTCATAGGTATAAACCCACATAAACTAAAGATCTGTAGTTCTTAATAATTTCTAAGAATAAAGGGATTCCAAAAAGTTTGAGAACCGAAATTAAAAAGTGCTTTAAAGCTTAAAAAACATAAACCCTTCACTTACGTTCAATTCTATAAACATTCTTTGCAACTAAATGCAAGATGGTATGGCATCCAGACTCTGCTCATAAGTATCTGCAGTGATCCATATCTTGATTGTACATCTACTCTGCATCCTGAGGACCTGAACATGCTAACTGGTGGCTGCAGATTTGTCTTCTAAGGAGCAAGTGTGGTCTGTGGACAGGCAGCTTCAGCCTCACCTGGGATTTTGTTTGCACTAGAAAGTGCCAAGCCCTACCCTAGACCTATTAAAGCAGAACTGGCGTTTAACAAGACACCCCAGGTAATTTGTGTGCACCTTAAAGTCTGAGATGCACTAGTGTAGTGATTCGCAGGGGGACAATTTTGACCTCCAGGGGACAATATCTGGAGACATTTTTGGGTGTCACAACGTGCTGGGGAGAGGGTGCTACTGGCATCTAATGGGCTGAGGCCAAGGGTGCTGCTAAACATCCGGCGATACCGGGCCAACCTCCCCCCTCCTCCTGCCCACAGTAAAGAATTACCCCGCCTGGATTGTCAGTAGTGCAGAGGTAGAGGAAACCCTACACCTGTGAAACTCATCTGACCTTTACTATGAATTCCTGGATCTCCTGGTGCATATCATTTCTGTTGCCCTGGCTGACATTTCCACCTTTTCTCTTTTCTAGATTTTATTACAAGAACTCAATCTGTTGGTCTCTAGGAATCACCTATTGCCTTACTATGTTTTGTTGAACCTGTTTTTGAATCTGCTTTCTACATTGGGGAAATAGGTATACGTTTGTAAACCTTAAAAGCTCTGTATGCTATAAGGAAATCACCAGACACGTGGATAAGCTTTGCAGAGGTGAAGGGCTGTCTCCACCAGAGAGACCCAGAAGGAGTCAGGGTAAGCCTGACTCATCATGAGATCAGGTATCCCCAATCCACAGCGGACTTCCACAGTTCACCTTCCTAGGTAACCGCTCTGCCTTCCCAGGTAAAGTAGGAATAATATCCGAACTTACAGCATATTTTGAGGTCAAATTTGTAGAATTTGGTGATTTCATTTTTATTATTACTCAACCTTTTATTTACAACCAAATTAATAAGGCTACTTACACATAACAATGTGTGGACATACACATTAAGAGAATCATTCGCTGCCTAGCACTCCTACCTAGGTACTTTAAGAACATCATTGAGTGGATACTCCCTCTGCTGGGTAAAATACTTTGCCACAATATCAGCTGAAATGATACCTCTTCCAGACTGTAATGGCAGAAGTAGTTATCCCCACTTTTGTGCTGTCATCACACTTGATGCATGCCTACTTTATAATACTTAAGCCATTGTCTCTGTTATTGGGTTTCTGTCTTCTACTGTGAAAGGGTGAGCCCATAAAAAACAGGGAATGTGTCTTTCAAAATGTTGTATCCTGCTCATTCTGATGTGAAGCCATTGTCCTCCTTCAATAAAATAAAACAGCATTTCTGAGGTCTTAACATCAGGAAAATCTCCAGGTGGGTAAGGTTAAAGAAAAAATTATTCATGACACTTGTTCAATGTGGTGCAATAGTCTGTTCTCACACTGCTATAAATACCCAAGACTGGGTAATTTTTTTATTGATTTATTTTTTAATTAATTTTTTTTTTTTTTTGAGACGGAGTCTCGCTCTGTCGCCCAGGCTGGAGTGCAGTGGCGCAATCTCCGCTCACTGCAAGCTCCGCCTCTCAGGTTCACGCCATTCTCCTGCCTCAGCCTCCCCAGTAGCTGGGACTACAGGTGCCTGCCATCACGCTCGGCTAATTTTTTTTTGTATTTTTTAGTAGAGACGGGGTTTCACCATGTTAGCCAGGATGGTCCCGATCTCCTGACCTCGTGATCCACCCGCCTCGGCCTCCCAAAGTGCTGGGATTACAGGTGTAAGCCACCGCGCCCGGCCTATTTTTTATTTTTTTGAGATGGAGTCTCACTCTTGTTGCCCAGGCTGGAGTGCACTGGCACTATCTCAGCTCACTGCAACCTCCGCCTTCCGGGTTCAAGTGATTCTCCTGCCTCAGCCTCCCTAGTAACTGGGATTACAGGCGCCCGCCACCACATCCGGCTAATTTTGTATTTTTTGTAGAGACAGGGTTTCACTATTTTGACCAGGCTGGTCTCGAACTCTTGACCTCAGGTGATCCACCCGCCTCGGCCCCCCAAAGTGCTGGGATTACAGATGTGAGCCACCACACCCGGCCAAGACTGGGTAATTTATAAAGGAAAGAGTTTTAATTGACTCACAGTTCCACATGGCTGCGGAGGCCTGAGGAAACTTACAACCATGGCAGAAGGGGAAGCAAACACGTCCTTCACAAGGTGTCAGGAGAGAGAAGTGCCGAGTGAAGGGGGAAGAGCCCCTTGTAAAACCATCAGATCTCATGAGAACTCACTATCGTGGGAACAACATGGTTGTTCCCATGCTCCAGTCACCTCCCACCAGGTCTCTCCCTAGACACCTCGGGATTACACTTCAAGATGAGATTTGGGCGAGGACACAGCCAAACCATATCAGATGGTAAAGCAGACTTTATTCCAGGGGGCCATGGTGATAGGTAGAGGGGCACTGCAGGGCCTTGCAGTGGGGAGAAATTGAACTCAACACCAACTCTACCAAGGACATGCGGGGATTTATAATCAAGGAGCAGGGTGGAAAGCAGCGCATGGAAAATTACTAAGAGGAAGCCCCAAGGATAAGGGGGTTTCTGTCTAAACAGACCTGATAGGATTCCTGCTGAAGGCAGGCCAGGGAGATCAGATAACAAGGGTGGTCAGGATTCTTGCTCACACTGGGCTCTGCAAGGACAGAGAGAAAAGCCCAAGATTGGGCCTAGTCAAGCAGAGGACTCAGAGAAGCCTGACTGGAGTTTTGGTCAAAGGAGAGAGTCTTTTTCAGGCAGGAGGGAAGATGGTTGGCCAAGCATCCTGAACAACCACCTTCCCCTTGCTTTCACCTGCCTTTAGTACAGTGCTCCTTCTGAATAGCTGAGATAGACTGAAATTCTTCCTAAAAATTGCTAAGTAGTGGAGAAGGCCGAAAACAACAAACAATCACAAACTTCCAAAGTATCAAGCTGTGTACAAACGGTATCTCCTGTCCCCCCAGCATAGAGGTGATATCCTGTTCCACTTTATGGCTGAGAAGTCCATCTCCGAATCTCCAGAGATTCTCAGCAGCAGCCTTTTGGGAAATCAGTAGATAATCACTAGGGTTGGTGGTCAATGCTTGGATAAAATAGGCTTCAGATGTACTTTGCACTGCTTCAAATCCACTTTCAACATATAATACATATAAACTAATACTTACTAGAAAACAGGGCTGGGCACAGTGGCTAACACCTGTAATCCCACAATTTTGGAGGCTGAGGTAGGAGGATCCCTTGAGGCCAGGAGTTTGAGACCAGCCTGGGAAACATAGGAAGGCCTCACCTCTACAAATAAAAAATTTTAAAAACTGGCCGGGCATGGTTGTGTGCACCTGTAGTCTCAGCTACTTGGGTGGCTGAGGCAGGAGGATTGCTTGAGCCCAGGAATTCAAAGCTGCAGTGAGCCATAATCACACCACTGCACTCCAACCTGGGCATAGAGTGAGACCCCCTTCTCTAAGAAAAAGATAAAAAAGAAAGAAAGTGGGTCTGGAATCTTTGAAAAGAGTAGTTAAATCTTTTCAATGATCCAATAGTTTTCACTTTGGATGTTTACTCAGCAGGGAGTAGTTTGGAAATTCATAGGGTATTTTTGGTTGTCGACAATGAATTGGGAGATATCACATGAGGTCCAATAGTGGCAGACAATGCTGCACAAAAACCAGATTGTTCTCGATTCTAACCACCTTTGACTATCTTGCCACATGCTTATTATGTGGGTGAAAAGCCTGTTTGTATTCTTTCAGGTCTGGAGCCTATTCCATTTTACATGTTGCTCTGGTCTGAATGCTTGTGTCCCTCAGAATGCATATGTTGAAAGGGAACCCACAGTACAGTGGTGCTGGTAGGTGGGTCATCTGGAAGGTGATTAGGTCATGAGGACAGAGCTCTCATGAACAGGATCAGTGCCCTTATAAAAGAGGCCTGAGGGCACTTGTTCTGCGCTCCCACCATGTGAAGGCACAGCTGGAAACAAAGAGCCAGCCCTCATCAGACACTGACTTTGCTGGTACCTTGATCTTGGACTTCCCAGCCTCCAGAACTGTGGGATATATACATCTATATATTTAGACAGGATCTCGCTCCGTCACCTAGGCTGGAATGCAGGGGCATGATCATGGTTCACTGCAGCCCGACCTGCTGGGCTCAAGCAATCCTCATGCCTCAGCCTCCCAAGTAGCTGGGACTACAGGGTGCATGCTCCCACACCCAGCTAATTATCTTATTCGTTGTAGAGACAGGGTCTCACTATGTTGCCCACGCTGGTCTCAAACTCCTGAGCTTAGTGATCCTCCTGCTGAGGCCCCCCAGAGTGCTGGGATTAAAGCCTGGGACTACAGGCGTGAGCCACCGTGCCCGGCTTTGCCCTCCTTTAAAATGGGAGCTGTGTTATTTATTATAGTATTTCCAGCTGCATATTTGGGTGAAAAGGATTTCAGTGCAGTGGAACAATTACTGCAAAGTAACAAAATGTAACAGAATATTTGAGATACTTTTTAAAAGAATTAGAACTTCATTAAACTTCATCACTCAGATTCTTAAAAATATTTCATATTATTGCCATCTGTTTCAATTTGGGTCTCTCCAAAAGCAGACTCTGAGACAAAAGTTTCAGATACAAGTAGGAGATTCTCCTGGGGGTTATAAGCCCCTGGGCACTTTCAGCCTGCTCTATGCATGGGCCAAGCACACCCCTGTATCCAGAGAAAGCCCTCAGGCAGAGAGACATGGGTGCTTATATGAGAATTGCCACTGAAGCGCTAGGTACTACTTCCAGGGTGGGCAAAGAGAATGCAGTTGGGACACCAGTAGCATCTCCTACAGGTGAAAAGAAGGCAGTAAGGCTGAATTTCCTAATCTCCCTATTCTACCTCTAGTCCCAGGCAAGACATTTTTGTTACCATGTAAACATCAGAGTGTATTTACACAAACCTGGAGGGTGTAGCCTACCACACACCTAGGCTATATGATATAACCCATTGCTTCCAGGCCATAAACCTGTACAACATGGGCCTGTACTGAATGCTGTAGGCAATTGTAACACAATGGTAAGTATGTGTGTATCTAAACACAGAAAAGGTGCAGTAAAAATATGATATAAAAGATTAAAAATGGTCCACCTGCAGAGGGCAGGTGCCTTGCTATGTTTTTTTGAATCTGTTTTTGAATCTGCTTTCTACATTGGGGAAATAGCCCATCACCGTCCATCACCATGGATGGAGCTTGCAGGACTGGAAGTTGCTCTGGGTGAGTCGGCGAGTGATTGGTGAGTGAATGTGAAGGCTTAGGATGTTACTGTGCACAAGTGTAGACTTTACAAACACTGGACACTTAGCCTGGCTGCCCTCCCCCTCTGCCACGCTCTGTGGTTTGCTGACACTCCTGTCACTGGGTGTGTGACGGTTGCACCTTTCCCAGGTTGTGGGTGCAGCCTCAGCTTTTACAGAGGCTCCTTCGAGTGGAAGGAAGGAAATGAGGCTGAATTACCTAATCTCCTTATCCTCTTACCCCTAGACCCCACCCTTCTCCTTCCCCTCTACCCCTCCCCCTAGCATGGCCAAGGGATTGCCAAAAGTGTTGTAAGACAAATTATGTTCCAGGAGAGTCTCAGAAAGTCTGCTGGCAGAGTCTCCCCTATATTGCTACAATGATATCATCTATTTGTAGAAGCTGGGGTTGGTTAAGATGTTAAAGTGAGATCATTGCGCTGATCTGCCAAATGTTTATATCCTTCTGCCTGCTAGGGATGGAGTATTTGTTTAGAAGGGAATTTATTCAGTAATGAGTACCCCCACCAGTGTCCAAAAAGACACAAAATAATAACCTCTTGGGTTTTCTGAGCCAGCAGGTTTAGGAGGGTTTGCCCTGTGCAAACACAACAGGGAGACAGAGTGAGACTCAGGTGGACCCTGCATGAGGAAACTTGACTCCAAGGAGGGAGGAATGTGCCCAGGAATGGTGGAATCCTGACACTAATTTTAAATAGTTCTGATGTCCACGTGTCCATCTGGGTGGGTTTCCTTTAATAAACCACTCCCTTTGTGCGCCATCCATTCTTCCAACTAAAACCTGCCCACTGTTGGGTGCAGCCCTGATCCCTGGTACAGAGGCTCTTCAATTTTAGTCCCTTGCAGCTGCTCTGTGCAATGGCCTTAACCAAATCTGCTCCATCAGCCACAAAACCAAAACATCTGCTCAATATCCTCTTGATTCGTTTATTCATCTATTTGAAGTGAATTTTGCAAACACCTTTCAGCCTTTTCTACTCCAGACTAAATATTTCTGTAACTTTCCAACACTTTGGTCATTCTAATGTTTTTGAATCCTCTCCAATTTTCCATATTATCTTTACATCATGGAGTTTAAATAGTATGTGAGACTCTACCCCTAAAATAGAGGTATAGCATTCATTGATCATGAACTTTTTGTGATGACAACTTACAGGGTCTGGCCCCTGACTGCAGACTTCTAATGGAAAGGAAAAGAGACTCTAACACAATCTGCTAATTAACCCACAGGTTGGATTGAGAAGGAAAGAAATCCACCTGAATTCTTAAGATAAAATGTATCATTTAAATAATTATTCTGGGTCTCTGCTTCTCCTGTTTGACAAGACAGCCGCATCTTCTTGAGCAGTGCCAGCTGTGTCTCTGAGACACCATGGTGAAGGTGAAGGCCAGAAAAAACAGATTTGGCCATATTGGGGGCCTGGTCACCAGGGCTGCCAACTCTGGCAAAGTGGATATTGTCACCATCAATGACCTCAACTACATGGTCTACATGTTCCAGTATGATTCCGCTCATGGCAAGTTCCACGGCACCATCAAGGCTGAGAACGGGAAGCCTGCCATCAATGACAATCCCATCACCATCTCGCAGGAGTGAGATCCCACCCAAATCAAGTGGGGTCATGCCAGCACTGATTATATTGTGGCGGCCACCAGCATCTTTGCCACCATGGAGAAGGCTGGGGATCACTTAGATGGGGGAGCCAAAAGGGTCATCATCACTGCCCCCTCTGCTGATGCCCCCATGTATGTGATGAGTGAAAGCTATGAGAAGTACTGCCTGCAGTAAGAGCTTGCTACTATTAATATCATCATTTTAGTAATCATACTCTGAATCTTGGCAAAAAAGAAAAGACGGTTCTGAAAATCAAGTCTGTCTGTTTCTGCCAGAATACTCATGAGACAGTTTGTTCCTAAAGCAGCAATTAGGAGTAAAGAACCAGAACAGTGTGATCATCCAAAAAGTCAGCTTCTGGCTTAGCTCCATCAGGATCCCAATTCTCTAGGGAGTCGAGGTACTCTCCATGGCGTTCCCAGGGGGTGATAAAACAGAGGGGAAGAAGTCATTCTCCCACCTTCTTCCTTCCGCATACACCTATGGCCTGATCATCACTGCAGCACCCCTCACTGCCCTGAGGTCCAAATGGGGGTGCAGCACCCCTCACTGCCCTGAGGTCCATATGGGAGCTGGCGCACTCAGATGCCCACAGGCGCCATCGAGGAGGGAAGCAGGCTGGTGCAAACGATCAACACATGAACTTCGCTTTCATGCTCGTCACCTAGTGATAGTCTCCACCTACACAGCTAAAGGTGTGCCGTCTCCCAGATTCTAGAAACACAGGCTCCCTTGACTTTTTTTGAGACAGAGTCTCACTCTGTCACCCAGGCTGGTGTGCAGTGGCACGATCTCAGCTCACTGCAACCTCTGCCCCCTGGGTTCAAGCAATTCTCCTGCCTCACCCTCCCTAGTAGCTGGGATTACAGGCATGCGCTACTATGCCTGACTAATTTTTGTATTTTGGGTAGAGACGGGGTTTCACCATGTTAGTCAGGCTGGTCTAAAACTCCTGACCTCAAGTGATCCGCCCACCTCAGCCTCCCAATGTGCTGGGATTACAGGCATGAGCCACTGTGCCCGGCCCAGGCTTACTTGATTTACCTTGCATTTTTCCACTTTTGATGGTGACACAGATACAGAGGATGGGTTTGTTCAACACTTTAACAATACAGACATGGTCATGACAGTCCCTAAGTGTTAGGAGCAACGGGGAAGAATGCGGGCTGTGCTAAACTGACGGGCACATAACTGCCCCTGGAGGTGAGCCACACCAGAGCCTTATGCTGGAACACAGGGAATGGAGGGCTGTAGAAAGGCAGCCCAGAGTGTGGACTGTGCTGAAGACCCTCCCAATTCTTCAGTGCTGGCTCCTGTGGATACACACATAGGGCAATCAAAACAATGCCATGGGAAGGCCTGCAGCAGACGGATAGGCACACATCCACTCTGTAAGCAACAATTCTTTTCTTTTTCTTTTCCTTTTTTTTTTTTTTTTTTTTTTTTGTGACAGAGGCTCACTCTGTTGCCAGGCTGGAGTGGTGCAGTGGTGTAATCTCATCTCACTGCAGCCTCCCACTCCCAGATTCAAGTAATTCTCCTATCTCAGCCTCCTGAGTAGCTGGGACTACAGGCATGTGTCACCACGCCCAGCTAATTTTTGTATTTTTAGTAGAGACGGGGTTTCACCATGTTGGCCAGGATGGTCTTGATCTTTTGACCTTGTGATCTGCCTGGCTCGGTCTCCAAAAGTGCTGGGATTACAGGCATGAGCCACCGCGCCCAGCCAGCAACAATTCTTTCTAACTTAACTCTGTGCAGAGATTCTTTTTTTTTTTTTTTTTTTTTTTTTGAGATGGAGTTTGGCTCTTGTCCAGGCTGGAGTGCAATGGCGTGATCTCAGCTCACTGCAACCTCTGCCTCCCGGGTTCAAGTGTTTCTCCTGCCTCAGCCTTCCGAGTAGCTGGTATTACAGGCGTGCGCCACCACGCCCACCTAATTTTTGTAATTTTAGTAGAGACAGGGTTCCACCATGTTGGTCAGGCTGATCTCGAACTCCTGACCTCAGGCAATCCACCCGCCTCAGCTTCCCAAAGTGCTGGGATTACAGGCGTGAGCCACGGCACCCAGCTGAGATTCTTAAAATGGTGTTCAAACTTTAGGGTGTGCAAGAACCTTCGGAGACACTTGTTTAAAGTGCAGTCCTGGGGCTCATTACCTGAGATTCTGAAGGGAGGCCCAGGAGTCTACTTTAAAAAATTTTTTCTTTCTTTCTTTTTTTTTTTTGAGATGGAGTTTTGCTCTTGTTGCCCAGGCTGGAGTGCAATGGCGCGATCTTGGCTCACCACAACCTTTGCCTCCTGGGTTCAAGTGATTCTCCTGCCTCAGCCTCCCGACTAGCTGGGATTACAGGCATGCACCACCACGCTCGGCTAATTTTGTATTTTTAGTAGAGACAGGGTTTCTCCATGTTGGTCAGGCTGGTCTTGAACTCCCGACCTCATGTGATCCGCCCACCTCAGCCTCACAAAGTGCTAGGATTAGAGGCGTGAACCACCACACCCGGCTAAAAAAAATTTTTTAATAGGTAATAGGCTTTACTTTTAAAGCAGTTTTAGATTCACAGAAAAATTGAAGAGACAGTTTGAAGATTTTTCCATAAACCCCATACTAAGTTTCCCCTTTTATTAACATCTTACATTAGTATGGTATATTTGTGACAATTAAGGAATCAGTATTGATCTATTATTATTATTATTATTATTATTATTATTATTAGAAAGAGTGTTGCTCTGTGGCCCAGGCTGGTGTGAGGTGGCGTGATCTTGGCTCACTGCAACCTCTGCCTCCCGGGTTCAAGCGATTCTCCTGCCTCAGCCTCCTGAGTAGCTGGGATAACAGGTGTGTGCCACCATGCCTGGCTAATTTTTGTATTTTTAGTACAGAGAGGGTTCCACCATGTTGGTCAGGCTGGTCTCGAACTCTTGACCTCATGATCTGCCCACGTCGGCCTCCCAAAGTGCTGGGATTACAGGCGCGAGCCACTGCACCTGGCCACCAGCCTCCTATTCTATTCAAAGTCACTCCTCTGCTCACTGAGATAGATGCGTATCTGAGTTGCCTCCTTTGGAAAGGCTCATCAGAAACTCTAAAGAACGTACCGTTTGTGTATCACCCATCTGTGACCTGGGAGCTCCGTCCCCTCTTTGAGTATTCCTGCCTTCGCTTCAAGTTGTCCCGCCTTTACAGATGGAACCAATGTACTTCTTACATATATCAATTGATGCCTCATGTCTCCCTAAGTGTATAAAACTAAACTGTGCCTTGACCACCTTGGGCACATGTCGTTAGGACTCCCTGAGGCTGTGTCACAGGGGCTTCCTCAACGTTGGCAAAATAAACTTTCTAAGTGAACTGAGACCTGTCTCAGATTTTATGGGTTCACATTATGGTAACCACGAGGGGATTCTGAGTGGAGGTGCCCCTGACCTTTGACAAATCTATTGGTTCTTGGTAGCAGCATGAGCTAACTTTATGGCTCAAGCCAATAGGACAATTTGCTGAGGTTTGAGAGCACCCCCTCCAGAGAATCCCTGATCTCTTAAAATTTGGTCAAGATCTAAAGTTTATTTTGCTGTACAACTCCTCTTTTTTTTTTATTTTTTATTTTTAGTTTTACTTGCTTCTAATAGGAAGGCAAGTTTTTCTGCTTCCATGATGATAGAAGGCAGGTAACTCCTTTATGTAGTTTGAGCTCGCTTCCAACAGGGAAGATGAGTTTTTTTTTTCCTGCTCCTAGGATGGCAGAGAGTAGTCTACAGCCTGAGACCCATCACTAGGTAAGAAACTGGTTTGAGGCCGGGCACGGTGGCTCAAGCCTGGAATCCTAGCACTTTGGGAGGCCGACATGGGCGGATCATGAGGTCAGGAGTTCGAGACCATCCTGGCCAACATGGTGAAACCCTGTCTCTACTAAAAATACAAAAAAATTAGCAGGGCGTGGTGGTGGGCGCCTGTAGTCCTAGCTACTCGGGAGGCTGAGGCAGGAGAATGGCATGAACCCGGGAGGCAGAGCTTGCAGTGAGCCAAGATGGTGCCACTGCACTCCAGCCTGGGGGACAGAGCCAGACTATCTCAAAAAAAAAAAAGAAAAAGAAAAAGAAAAAGAAAAAAAGAAACTGGTTTGAGATTGTCTTGCAATTTCCTTTTAAAAGACTAAAGTTAGCACTTAACAACCAGCTGGTGTTAATTTCTGCTTTCACAAAGAACACTCAGAAATTGTATAATTTGTGTGATCAATGTTAGTTTAGCAGCATTTTGTCCTAGCTGAAATATGGTAATAAGATTTAAAAAATTTTTGTAAAGGAACTCAATGGTTAAAAGTCAGCTTAATTAAAAGGCTAACATCCAACATGTGTGTGTGTGCATGTGTGCATGTTTGTATTTGAAAGGCCTTCATGTTTTGGGGTTTTTTTGTTTGTTTTTGTCTCCTAAGACATTGTCTTTTTTTTGAGCAAAAGTTTTTTTTTTTCTTTTTCTTCTTATTTGACTGAATTTTGTTTTCACCTGATTTTTTTTTTTTTTTTAACTAAAATAGTTTTTGTATCAGAGGCTGCTCTTGGGTTTTTAAGGAACAGTGTAGTTTAATTTTTTTTTGAAACGGAGTCTCACTCTTTCCTAGACTGGAGTGCAGTGGCATGATCTCGGCTCATTGCAACCTCTACTTCCTGGGTTCAAGCGATTCTTCTGCCCAGCCTCCTGAGTAGCTGGGACTACAGGAGCGCACCACCACGCCCAGCTAATTTTTGTATTTTTAGTAGAGATGACGTTTCACCATATTGGCCAGGCTGTTCTCAAACTCCTGACTTTGTGATCCACCCGCCTCGGCCTCCCAAAGTGCTGGGATTATAGGCGTGAGCCACCGTGCCCGGCCCTAATTTTTACGTTTAACTTGGGTCAAAGAAAAATAAAAGTGCCTCTCTCTAGCATCACCAGACTTTTTCTCTTTGTACTTTATGATGTAAATTTTGCTATTTGCTTTTCACCTGAGTTGTTTCCTTTAATGTGCAAATTTAAGGTTATTTAGCTAACAACTGCCTGGGGTTGTGAAAGAGGTTATCAAGAATTTGAAAGTCTAAGGTAGGAAAAAAAGCGGAGGGGGGGGACTTTATAAATCTATAAAATGTACTTCCATCGGCATGCCTAATATGTTTTTATATGTATTTATATGTTGTGTACAGAATGTTTCACTACTAAAAATATATAAAAGAGCTCTAATTAATTGGCTTTTTTAAAAGCGCTTGAATTAGATACTAAAAAAGAAAAGACTAGTCAAATTGTTGTTCAGGTTTATGTAACTTCAGTAAAATCTTTAATAAATAAGCTAGCTTTAAAATTATTGGTAAAGTAATATTAGAAATGTCTTAAGAATTGCCCAGCATACATTTTTGTTTGCATTTATTAATCAAGCAATTTTATACTTATCCCTGCCAAATTTGGCATAGGGGTTACAAAACTATAAACCCAGCCCAAAACAGAATGATCTTTGCTTGTGTAATTTTTAATGAAGAAGACATTGATATGAGTTTAATGAAAATAGCTTTATCTTGAATTTAGTAAGATTACCATAACTTCTAATCCTGTGGCTTTAGGCAGTCTGATCTGCAGACAATAAGGAGGGTTG
The DNA here is from genome assembly GCF_028858775.2 of Pan troglodytes. NCBI lineage: Eukaryota > Metazoa > Chordata > Mammalia > Primates > Hominidae > Pan > Pan troglodytes. The sequence continues at coordinate 104,798,001 of NC_072412.2, read as the reverse complement.
TTTTGGGGAAAGGACTGTTACCCGCTTTGTTTCAAAGCTAAACTATAAACTAAGTTCCTCCCAAAGTTAGTTCGGCCTATGCCCAGGAATGAACAAGGACAGCTTGGAGGTTAAGAGCAATATGGAATCAGTGAGGTCAAATCTTTTCACTGTCTCAGTTATAATTTTGCAATGGTGATTTCATAACTTTAAATCATGACTATCACAGTTTTCATAAATAATCTAGGTAAACAAATAAAACAATTAGATAAATGTAATGGAATAAATACTTGTAGATAAACTGATCATAATTTATAATATAAAGTTATATTAAATTAAATAATAGCTATTTCATTATTTGGGTATTTTCCAATAAATATATATTGTGGGAAAACATTCTTGCTAAATAAAAAAGTGTGTCCTTTAAAAAAAAAAAGTGAACAACTTTTGTCTAATTCAAAGCTTATTTAAAGGTTATATATAAAACAAGGTGAAAGGAACCAGGAATAAAAAGAGATGTAAAGAAAGTTATAAAAATAAGGAGGTTTTCTTTTTTGAGGTAAAAAAGCTTAAAGAGAAATAATTTTATATAAGAAAGAATCTTGTATGGTAAATTTAGTCCTAAAATAAAATAACTGGTTATCTAAAAAGGAGGGATGTTGAGAACAAATCAGAAAGTCTGATCATGTCATTAATAGTCAGTGTAAGTCACAATAAGGATTTATATTAAAAAGAAAAACAAAAACTTTTATATAATCAAGTTATCATGTTATTATTAAGTTTTGGTTTGCTTAGGAAAAAAACAGAGATAAAATTTTTTTTTAATTAAGGTTATTACCTCCATGTATCTTCCTGTATGTACATTGTTACATTGAGTTTCAAGGCTGTAACTCCTGGGTCTAAAAAGGACACCAAGTCCTGCTAAATCTTAAACATTGACAGCAATAAAAGCCTCATCTTCAGGCCCCATAGAAGATGCCAATCAAAACAAATTGCATTCCTGAGACACAGGGCAAGAAATTAAAGTTATTCAACTCCTCAGGGCCCAGGGACTATCACAGAAGAGGTGGGCGCCTAAGATTGTAAGGGCTGATTTTGAAAGATAAAATAAGTTCTGTTTCTCTATAAATTAATTATTAATGTCAAGGGCACACTAATGCAAAACCAGTACATGGACTGCTGTGTCAGATTAGCAAGGTTTTCTTGAAGCATTAACCAACTTCTTAATAAAGTTTATAAAAGGCTTACAGAAGTTATATTTTATAATCAAGGTTAAATCTTGTAGATTGCTTACAAAATTTTGAAAAACAAATGTAATTTGCTTCATGCTGTTTTTATTAGAGCTTCTTCTTTAGAAAATTAAATCTCCTCACCGGGCGTGGTGGCTCACGCCTGTAATCCCAGCACTTTGGGAGGCTGAGGCGGATGGATCACAAGGTCAGGAGATCGAGACCATCCTGGCTAACATGGTGAAACCCCATCTCTACTAAAAATACAAAAACTAGCTGGGCATGGTGGCATGCGCCTGTAGTCCCAACTCAGGAGGCTGAGGCAGGAGAATGGCGTGAACCCAGGAGGTGGAGCTTGCAGTGAGCCGAGGTCATGCCACTGCACTCCAGCCTGGGTGACAGAGTGAGACTCTGTCTCAAAAAAAAAAGAAAAGAAAATTAGATCTCCTCTCTCAAAGAATGAAGGTTTTCGCTTTTTCTGAAATGCTTGAATTATCACTTTGGTTAAATAAATGACCTCACAATGACCTGTAATCCTATTTTGTAATACCAAGTGTTTTAAACCCTTTATATTTGACAAACTTTCCAAAATCAAATTATAAATTATGTCTTTTTCTAACCTAATTAATCCTTTAAGACATTAGTTTCCCTAAGTCCAAAAATGACAAAATTTGGCTTATTTTGGTATAAAAATTATACAGGAAGTGTCAAATATGAAATGGTGTTTGGTTTTCTTTGGGCTGTATTTGTATAAATATGTTACTGGTATGTGTTCCAAAATTATGGGAAACTCCTGTATTTCTGATATAACTTAGTGTACATTATCAGTAATAGTCCTAAGTGTTGTTAAAATTATTGTGTGTCACAGAGGTAACACATTTCCTTGTCAATTGTGTCTTTTAACTGTGGCTGCCTTAAAACTTTTTTCATCCACAGACAATTCTCTTGTTTATCTTGTTGTAAACCCTCTTTAAAAGGTGGGTTTATAATCAGTTATAGGACTCTAACAGGTGCACTTAAATGCAGTTTTGCTGATAACTTTGGAAACTGTGACATTGGAATAAAGGAATAAACTTTCAGAACTCTCATGGAGAGCTGAAATGTTTATGACTATCAAACAGAACAGGAGTTAACTGAATTAACTGAACCAATAGAAAACTAATCTTTTTGACCTTTTTGCTTAAAACATTGCTAATACTTTGTTTTGTTTTTTAGAATTATGAAAACTAAAGCTATTTACAGCTTTTAACAATTGAGTAAAGTATACTGTTACCAGAATTGGGAGCATATTTGTTTCTCTCTACCTGGTTTCTCCAGAATTTGGAAACTATTTGTGAGTATTCTTAATTTATGGCAGTATAGTTATTTGCATAAGTGCCATAAGAATCTGTTTTCTTTTGCAATAGGACACAATTGGAGAAATTGGTTATTTTACTAAGGTTTTGACTGGGATGGTGTGCTTTCTTTTAAGGAATTGACTTGTGGAGCCAATAAAGCCCTTGGAAAAACTGGCCTCATATTTTGTGTACACAGTCCCTGTACAGGTTTTCTGACCTGTGTAAGTACAGAATTCACTTTCTGACAGGCACAGAAGCCCCAGGTTTATGTTGGGACCTCAAGAGAAGGGGAAATTCACCCAACTCATAGATATTTGATGGCACAAATCTATGGCTGGGCTTCGCTTTTAAAATGTCTTATCTGCTATTCCTCCTATGGAACAAAGTTCCATCAAAGCCAATTGGAAAGCCTATGTAAAAGATAATTATTCTTGCTGCACTGTATACAAATAATTAGGCCAAGTATAATAAAGCAAGCCAGTCCCACCATGTTTTGTCTTTAGTAAAAATGGGAAACTGGAGAGAGAAAAATTATGTTTCAAAACTACAGTAGACCTGTTGTTAGATTCTAGTCTGCCTAATGTTTTTTTCAATTTGTATTATTTTCTACAGTTTAGACTGAATTCTAATTTTTCTTGGCTACAAGTCCATAAAATAATGTTTTCAATTTCTTTTCCTTCTTTTTTTCCATTTTTCCTAATTTAGAGTCACTGAAAACTAAGCTGTGTTTTCTTAAAACCCTGCAAACTGAAGCCAGACAACTTGAACTTCAGAAGAAAATAACAGCAACCTATTTACGTACATAAGCCACTTTCATACCTGCCTACTAATGTATGGACTTCAGAGTAATGTGGCTTATATCGATTTTTCTAGGATTGTTCTTTTGTTTGTTGTTGTTGTTTCTCCCTTCCTCCCTGCTATTTTCTCTTCACAGAATGTGAGACTTCACAACCTGCTAAAAATGAGCTTTTGGGACTTACCCATCTAGGAATAAACCATCATAGCTATGAGAAATCAGATGAAGCCTGAGACCAGAGACTCATTTTTTTTGCAAAATGCTTTCTCTGACAGATTTTACAAAAGAAAAGTGGTGGGGGGCAGGCATAGTGGCTCACACCTGTAATCCCAGCACTTTGGGAGGCTGAGGTGGGTGGATTACCTGAGGTCAGGAGTTCAAGACCAACCTGACCAACATGGTGAAACCCCGTCTCTATGAAAAATACAAAAATTAGCCAGGCATGGTGGTGGGAACCTGTAGTCCCAGCTACTCGGGAGGCTGAGACAAGAGAATTGCTTGAACCCAAGAGGCGGAGGTTGCAGTGAGCTGAGATCACGCCACTTCAGTCCAGCCTGGGCGATGGAACAAGACTCCATCTCAAAAAAAAAAAAAAAAGTTCAGAAATGTGAAAGGAAAATCTCTTGGGCCCCTAAAATCACTAAGGAAAACTCAAGCTGGAAACTGCTTAGGGCAAACCTGCCTCCCATTCTATTCAAAGCCACTCCTCTGCTCACTGAGATAGATGCATATCTGATTTGCCTCCTTTGGAAAGGCTCATCAGAAACTCTAAAGAATGTAACCCTTTGTGTCTCACCTGTCTGTTACCTGAGTCTTCCTGCCTTTGCTTTAAGTTGCCCCGCCTTTCCAGACCAAACCAATGTACTTCTTACATATATTGATTGATGTCTCATGTCTCCCTAAATGTATAAAACTAAGCTGTCCCCCGACCACCTTGGGTACATGTCCTCAGGACTTCCTGAGGCTGCGTCATGGGTGTGTCCTCAACCTTGGCAAGATAAACTTTCTAAATTAACTGAGGCCTGTCTCAGATGTTCCAGGTTCACATGAGTAACTCCTCTGCATGTCTTCGGCATTCAACAGACACACACTGAATAGGAATTCCCTGCCTCCCTCCTGCGGGGCATGAAGCCAGATGCTAGGATTGCAGAGCTTTCATGGGTGGATGTGCATGGGACGAGTGTGAACACAGCAGGACAGAGCGGGAGAAGTATCCACCAATGGTTTGACCTGCCCTTAGTCACTTCTCCTGGAAATGACGGAAAGAAGTGTGTTAAGAATTGGGAGAGGGCTGGCCCCAGTGGCTCACGCCTGTAATCCCAGCACTTTGGGAGGCCAAGGTGGGTGGACTCTTTGAGCCCAGGAGTTTGAGACAAGCCTGGGCAACATGGTGAAACCCCCATTTCTACAAAAAATAAAAAAATCAGCTGGGCATGGTGGTGTGTGCCTGTGGTCCCAGCTACTCTGGAGGCTGAGGTGGGAGGATCACTTGAGCCCAGGTGGTGGAGGCTGCAGTGAGCCATGATCACACCACTGCACTCCAGCCTGGGTGACTGGGTGACTGAACAAGACCCTGTCTCTAAAAAAAATTGGGATAGGATATGAGCTCAGAGAGCTCAGAGCTGGGCTCCACAGGACATGGGAATGGGGTGGAGTCAAAAGGACCTGTGGAAGTTTTGGAATTGAAGAGGAAAAAAATGTTTTATCCTCTGAGGCTGACCAAAAGGAAATTGGCTGCAGAAATGTTTGTAGATTGTGGTGGGGGTAGGACGATGTTTGAGGTCACCTATAACAGCTTCAATTTTCTGGATGAAACGAAAGACCAGCTCATTCTTCCTAAAATGAGGGGTCTGGGGCTAAACCCAGGACCTGGCAAGGGCATTAGAGGTTTGAGATAGTGGCTAGGTGGCTGTCTTAGCCCATTTTGTGCTGCTATAAAACAGGATACCTGAGACTGGGTAATTTATAAAGATCAGAAATGCATTTCTCATTGTTAGGGAGGCTGGGAGGCCCAAGACAGAGGCACTGGCTTCTGGTGAGGGCTTTCTTGCTGTGTCCTCACTTGGCAGAAGAGTGGGAGAGAGTGAACCCCTTCCCACAAGCGCTTTTCATAGAGGCATCAATCCATTCATGGGGGTGGAGCCCACGTGACCTAAACACTTCCCAAAATGCCCCACCTCCCAACACTGTTGCATTGGGGATTAAGTTTCCAGCCCATGAATACGGGGGTACACATTCAGACCATAGCAGGATTACATCAGTTAGGGTTCCATCAGGGGACCAGCAGAAACACCAGTAATATGAAAAGAGAGAACTAAACACAAAGACTTGTTAACTACATATAATATTCACCAGGTAACTGAAGGTGTAAGGAATAAGTCTGAGATATCACAGAGGAAGCAGCTACCACCTCTCAGGCTGGGCAAACGGAGGGAAGCAGGTCCAATGATTAAAACCTTGAAACTTGGCCAAGTGTGGTGGCTCAGCCTGTAATCCCAGCACTTTGGGAGGCCGAGGTGGGGGATGATGGATCACTTGAGGTCAGGAGTTCGAGACCAGCCTGGCCAACATGGTGATACCTAATCTCTACTAAAAATACAAAAATTAGCAGGATGTGGCGGTGCATGCCTCTAATCCCAGCTACCTGGGAGACTGAGGCAGGAGAATCGCTTGAATCCGGGAGGTGGAGGTTGCAGTGAGCCAAGATCACGCCACTGCACTCCAGCATGGGCAAAAAAAGTGAGACTCTGTCTCAAACAAAAACAAAAACAAAACCTTGAAACTTAGAGGAGTGGTCCCAGGGGACTGGGAGCAGACCTCTGAGAAGGACGCGCTGGCCAGCTGATGGCGGGCTGGGAGTGGTGAAACTGGCTCTGCTAGTGTTGCAAGCACTGGCATCTGGATTCAGCTGCTGCTGCAGAAAGCAGCTGCATTTGCTGGGTGGAGTGTCCCTGGGGTATTGCTCAAAGGGGCCCCAAGCAGCAAGGAGGTCACGAGCCCCTCCTTCTTCCTCAGCTTCCTGTAGCACCCCAAAATGGTAGAACCCAACTTGTGGTTTGCAGAGTCTCAGCCCAACATCACAAAGCCAAGCAGAGAAGCCTGGGTTTGGAGTGAGAGGCAATAACTTAGTAACTGTCATGGGGAATGCACAAAGCCATCCCTCACTGTATGAGTGACATTTAGGGACTGTGCAGGCACATGAGTCTGTATATTGGCTGAATTTCTTTCCTTTGCCTTCTGCAAATCATTTCGCATTCTCCTAGGCCCTTGCCATATTGGAGAAATATCAGAAAATCCTTAATGGGTCTCCTGGTTCAAAAGGAACTGACCAATGATTACAAGTGTCTATCAAAAGATGAATAAATAAGCAAAATGCAGCAGAAACATACAATGGAATATTGGCCTTGAAAAGGAAGGAAATCCTGACCTGTGCTCTAACATGGAAGAACCTGGAAGATCATCTGCTAAGGGAAATACGCCAGTCTCAGAAGGACAAATACTGAGTGATTCCACTTATATGAGGTGCCCAGAATAGGCAGATGCCTGGAGAGGGGAAGGAGAGTGGTGGTTGCCAGGCCTGAAGGAGGAGGGAATGGGCAGTTGTTGTTCGGTGGGTCTAGAGCTTCAGTTCTGCAGGATGGAAAATGTTCCGCGGATGGTGGTGGTGGTGGCTGCACAACAGTGTGAATGCATTGAATGCGTGTGACTGCACACTGAGAAATGGCTAAGGTGGGATGTTTTACCTGATGTGGATTTGCCCACAGTCACATATTTTTAGAAAGGAACTAGGCTGGCTGCAGTTGCTCATGCCTGTAATCCCAGCACTTTGGGAGGCCAAGGCAGGTGGATCACTTGAGGTCCGGAGACAAGCCTGGCCAACATGGTGAAACCCTGTCTCTACTAAAAATACAAAGAATTAGTCGGGCATGGTGGTGTGTGCCTGTAGTTCCAGCTACTCAGGAGGCTGAGGCAGGAGAATCACTTGAACTTGGGAGGCAGAGATTGCAGTGAGCCGAGATTGCGCCACTGCACTCCAGCCTGGGTGACAGAGTGAGACTCCATCTCAAAAAAAAAAAAAAAAAGAAAGAAGGAAAGAAAGAAAGAAGTAAGAGAGAGAAAAAGAAAAGAAAGAAAGAAAGAAAGAAAAAGCAAAAAGAGAAGAGAAGAGAAAAGAAAAGGAAAGAAAGGCAAGAAAAGGCCGGGCGCGGTGGCTCACGCCTGTAATCCCAGCATTTTGGGAGGCTGAGGCGGGCGGATCACGAGGTCAGGAGATCGAGACCATCCTGGCTAACACGGTGAAACCCCGTCTCTACTAAAAACACAAAAAATTAGCCGGGCGCGGTGGCGGGCGCCTGTAGTCCCAGCTACTCTGGGGCCTGAGGCAGGAGAATGGCGTGAACCCGGGAGGCAGAGCTTGCAGTGAGCCGAGATCGCGCCACTGCAGTCCGGCCTGGGTGAAAGAGCGAGAGTCTCAAAAAAAAAAAAAAAAGAAAAAGAAGAGAAAAGAAAAGGAAAGAAAGAAAAGGGAAGGGGGAAAGGGAAAGGGAAAAGGGAAGGAAAGAAAAGAAACTAGACAGAGGTTAGAGCTGGAGGACACGGGTGGGCGCCCTGAGCCTGATGTGTCACATGCCTTCATCCTCCCACCTTGGGTGAGCAGCATTTTCCAGGCTTTGCTTAGTGAGTTCTGACGTGCAACTGTCTTCGTCGGCCCTGCTGCACACCCACTCCAGGTGTATATGAACAGGGACGGTCTGCCCCTCTGGTGGTCCCGGGAATAAAGAATTGATTCCAGCAGATGATAATATAACAGCTAATATGGAGTGTGTTCAGCATGCCAGGCACGTGTGTGATCCGCAGCACACCTGTGTTGTAGAGCCTGTTATCACCTCCATTTTACGATGAGAAACCTGAAGCTCAGAGGGGTTGTGTCCAGCCTCCGGTCACCCACCTGCCAAGTGCAGAAGCCGAGGTAGAACCGGGCTCTCCGTCCGGGATCTCGTGCCCTTCACCGCGGGACTCTACCTCCCCCTAGTGGACCATCTAGCCTTGCATGGTCTCACATCCAGTTTCTACACAGGTGGGATACCCAGCTGTCTCCACTCATGAGAGGTAACTTCGCATTCGCTGTTTGCTGTTCCACAAGCATGCCCCCTTCTCTTGCCCTAGCTCCACGCTGGCTGTGTTCCAACAAGTGGCAGCAGTGCTGAGTTTTGCTGCATACCCAGCGAGGCACCCCAGACTCTCACCTGCCAGGAGCACCCCTGCGGGCTTCAGAGGCTTGTGGCAGGATTACCAGGTGTTCCTTACCATGGTCCGTCAATTCCCGCAGAAGCAACCCTGGGAGATTTAAGAATCTTCTTAAGCTTCTGTGGCTGTGGAGATCCTTGGAATGGTAAAGAGACTTCCGGATTTCTTTCTATAGCCCAGCTATGTAAAGTACTTTTTGGAGTCAACTACTCTCCAGGTTTCTCCCTTGATCGGAGGGGTCTGCGTGGGATTCTGAATGGGGGAGGCATCCATTGAGAAGAGCCTTTTCCACACCATGCAGGCACCGTGGATGCCTCTGGGATTCTGGCAGGTGAATCTGGGTATCCTGGGTGATACTGATGGCTTTTGTTTTTTGATGCAGGATCCATCTGAGGTACACATATTGCGTTTAATTGTTATGTTTCCTTTTAAATTTTAACTTTTCTTTTCTTTTTTTTTTTTTTTTTAGTTGGAGTTTCACTCTTGTCACCCAGGCTGGAGTGCAATGGCGTGATCTCGGCTCACCGCAACCTCTGCCTCCCGGATTCAAGTGATGCTCCTGCCTCAGCCTCCTGAGTAGCTGGGACTACATGCACCCACCACACCCAGCTAGTTTTTGTATTATTAGTAGAGACAGGGTTTCACCATGTTGGCCAAGCTGGTCTTGAACTCCTGCCCTCAGGTGATCCTCCAGTCTCTCAGGGTTACATGTGTAGGTTTATTTTTTATTTTTTATGTTTTAATTTTTTTTGAGAGAGATTCGGGCTCTGTCACCCAGGCTGCAGTGCAGTGGTGTGATCTCAGCTCACTGCAACCTCCACCTCCCAGGTTCAAGTGATTCTCCTGCCTCAGCCTCCTGAGTAGCTGAGACTTACAGGCACATGCCACCATGCCCAGCTAATTTTTCATATTTTTAATAGAGACATGATTTCACCATGTTAGCCAGGATGGTCTCGATCTCCTGACCTCGTGATCCATCTGCCTTGGGCTCCCAAAGTGCTGGGATTACAGGCGTGAGCCACTGCGCCCAGCCTGTAGGTTTACTGTATAGGTAAACTTGTGTCATGGGATTTTGTTGTACAGATTCTTTTGTCACCCAGGTATTAATTACTCATTAATTATTTTTCTTTAGCCTCTTTTAATCTAGAATAGTACCCCCTTACCACTACCTTCTTGGGTTTTTTTGGTCACATGGAACTTTTGGGGTTCAGGTGAGTTTACTAGATTGTCCCCCGCTCCATGCTGAATTCGTATAATAGTTGCTTCATGTTTGGATTCAGATCAAATATACTTTGTAGGTGATGGTTTGTACTTCTCACTGCCTCATATCAGGAGGAACATAAAACCTGACCTGGGAATCACACAGTCAATAAATGCGTCTTAACAATATATTATGTTGTGTGGTGCGCTGAGTCCCCTGCTATACAATGAACACACAATGGGAGCCATTGATATGATTGGGACATGCAGAGATAATGAAAACCAAAGGGCAGGTTTGTGGGTTGGCAATAGGTGCACTTAACAGAAAATTCAACTCACAATAGTCCATCTAAATACAAGTCAGGAGGCAGGCAGCCCAGAGCTGATGCAACAGCTCCACCTAATTCAGGATCTTGCTCTCTTTCACTCTGCCATCACTGGGGTGTGGCCTTGGGTCTCATGAATCCAAGATGGCTTCTGCCCCCCAGACATTGGGACCCCTTCCAGGCAGGGAGGAGGAAAGGGGCATGCCAACTGCCCTGATCTCCTTTTAAGAAGCTTTCCTGGGGTGGCACCCAATGATTCTACTCACACCTCATTGGTTGGAACTGAGTCACATGCTGAACCCAACATGCACGATTGGGAAATGCAGTTGTCAGGAGCCTTGCGATCCTGAGCAAAAACATGGTTCTTTTAGAAAGGAAGAAGGAGAGAATGGATATTAGGTAGGCAATTGGGAGTCTTTGCCCTGAAGAATAAGGCAGGCTGGGGTTTGTTTTGTTTCTTGATGTGTGATTTTATTGTTTGTTATTCTTAGAAAAATCTCTTTTTTGTTTGTTTGTTTTGACAAGACTTAAACTTGGAGGTAGAATTTATCAAAGAGGACAGCTCTGTCTCTTGGCTATCTGTTCTTGGCAATTTGTTTGACCTCCTGCATTCTCTTGACCAAAAGTTCAGCATGTTCTGCTCTGCAACCTCTTATTTTCCTAAATATGCTGTTTTTTCAGAGCAATAGACATACATTTGTGTTGCTGGACACATGGAATAACAAGACTGAATCTTGGGTGCTTTACTCCCAGGTCTCTTACTTTCTTTGTTTAGGGGCTTTCTCACAAAACACTGGTGTTCATGATCTTCTTACGGAAGATGGAAATGTTTGTGGATTCTGCTATCTGTTCTGAGCCTCAGGATAGAGGCCCAGTAGCATCAGTCAGTCCAGGAATATTCTTCTTTCCTTTTTAGCTGATAGTTAAATTGAGAACACTCAGATTGGCATCCATAGTGCAATCCAGAACAGACTTGAATTTTCTTTAAAAATTTTTTTAAGATACAAGGTCTCACTCTGTCACCCAAGATAGAGTGCAGTAGTGTCATCACAGCTCATTGCAGCCTTGAACTCCTGGGTTCAAGCAATCCTCTTACCTCAGTTTCCCTAGTAGCTGGGATCACAGGCAAGAGCCACCACACCCAGCAGACTTGTGCCTCCTTTCTCCAGTTCTCCTTGGTCTCTAACAAGAATGCCCCTTACGGAATGGCACATAGGCACGGCCATGGTCAGGACATCTTGCTTCTTGGGGGAGACTTGCTTGTTGTTCCCATCACTGTCTTGGACCACATAACCCTTCTGTTCTTTTCACCCAGAGCATCAGAATACACTTCTCAAAATTGGTCCAAAGTTCGTGTTCATCATCCACTTCAATGAGCTCCTGGCAGCCTGTGGCTGGGAAGATCAGCTTCATCTTGAAGCAGCTGATCACCTCCAAGTCCCCACGAAAAAGAAAAGACAGATTTTTGATGGCTAGTGAGACAGCTACACAGATTATATCAGGGTTTAAAAGTTCCCACAAGCCATTAAAAAATGGATTATTCCTGAGATCCTTTCCAAGATGGCCAAATAGGAACAGCTCCGGTCTGCAGCTCCCAGTGTGATTGATGCAGAAGATGGGTGATTTCTGCATTTCCAACTGAGGTACCTGGTTCATCTCACTGGGACTGGTTGGACAGTGGGTACAGCCCACGGAGGGCGAGCTGAAGCAGGGCGGTGTGTCGCCTCACCCAGGAAGCGCAAGGGGTCGGGGAATTTCCCTTTCCTAGCCAAGGGAAGCTGTGACAGACTGTACCTGGAAAAACGAGACACTCCCACCCAAATACTGTGCATTTCCCAAGGTCTTAGCAACCGGCAGACAAGGAGATTCTCTCCTGTGCCTGGCTGGGCGGGTCCCACGTCCACGGAGCCTTGCTCACTGCTAGCGCGGCAGTCTGAGATTGAACAGCGAGGTTGCAGCCTGGCTGGGGGAGGGCGTCTGCCATTGCTGAGGCTTGAGTAGGTAAACAAAGCGACCGGGAAGCTCGAACTGGGTGCAGCCCACCACAGCTCAATAAGGCCTACTGCCTCTAGACTCCATCTCTGTGGGCAGGGCTTAGCTGAACAAAAGGCAGTAGACAAATTCTGTAGACTTAAACATCCCTGTCTGACAGCTCTGAAGAGAGCAGTGGTTCTCCCAACACAGCGTTTGAGCTCTGAGAACGGACAGACTGCCTCCTCAAGTGGGTCCCTGACCCCCGTGTAGCCTGACTCGGAGACACCTCCCAGTAGGAGCCGACAGGTGGGTGCCCCTCTGGGACGAAGCTTCCAGAAGAAGGATCAGGCAGCAATATTTGCTGTTCTGAAATATTTGCTGTTCTGCAGCCTCCACTGGTGATACCCAGGCAAACAGGGTCTGGAGTGGACCTCCAGCAAACTCCAATAGACCTGTAGCTGAGGGACCTGACTGTTAGAAGAAAAACTAACAAACAGAAAGCAATAGCATCAACATTAACAAAAAAGACATCCACACCAAAACCCCATCTGTAGGTCACCAACACCAAAGACCAAAGGTAGATAAAACCACAAAGATAGGGAGAAACCAGAGCAGAAAAGCTGAAAATTCTAAAAATCAGAGTGCCTCTTCTCCTCCAAAGGATTGCAGATCCTCGCTAGCAATGGAACAAAGCCAGATGGAGAATGACTTTGACGACTTGACAGAAGTAGGCTTTAGAAGGTTGGTAATAACAAACTTCTCTGAGCTAAAGGAGCATGTTTGAACCCATTGCAAGGAGGCTAAAAACCTTGAAAAAAGGTTAGGTGAATGACTAACTAGAATAAACAGTGTAGAGAAGACCTTAAATGACCTGATGGAGCTGAAAACCATGGCATGAGAACTTCATGACGCATGCACAAGCTTCAATAGCTGATTCGATCAAGTGGAAGAAAGGGTAACAGGGATTGAAGATCAAATTAATGAAATACAGCGAGAAGACAAGGTTAGAGAAAAAAGAGTAAAAAGAAATGAACAAAGCCTCCAAGAAACATGGGACTATGTGAAAAGACCAAATCTACATTTGACTGGTGTACCTAAAAGTGATGGGGAGAATGGAACCAAGTTGGAAAACACTCTTCAGGATATTACCCAGGAGAACTTCCCCAAGCTAGCAAAGCAAGCCAACATTCAAATTCAGGAAATACAGAGAACACCACAAAGATACTCCTCGAGAAGAGCAACCCCAAGACACATAATTGTCAGATTCACCAAGGTTCAAATGAAGGAAAAAATGTTAAGGGCAGCCAGAGAGAAAGGTCGAGTTACCCACAAAGGAAGTCCATCAGACTAATAGCGGATCTCTCAGCAGAAACCCTACAAGCCAGAAGAGAATGGGGGCCACTATTCAACATTCTTAAAGAAAAGAATTTTCAACCCAGAATGTCATATCTCACAAAACTAAGCCTCATAAGTGAAGGAGAAACCAAATCCTTTACAGACAAGCAAATGCTGAGAGATTTTGTCACCACCAGGCCTGCCTTACAAGAGCTCCTGAAGGAAGCACTAAACATGGAAAGAAACAACCAGTACCAGCCACTGCAAAAACATGCCAAATTGGGGTCAGGTGTGGTGGCTCATGCCTGTAATCCCAGCACTTTGCGAGGCCAAGGCAGGTGGATCACGAGGTCAGGAGATCGAGACCATCCTGGCTAACACAGTGAAACCCCATCTCTACTAAAAAATACAAAAAAATTAGCCGGGCGTGGTGTCGGGTGCCTGTAGTCCCAGCTACTCGGGAGGCTGAGGCAGGAGAATGGTGTGAACCCAGGAGGCGGAGCTTGCAGTGAGCCGAGATCGCGCCACTGCTCTCCAGCCTAGGCAGCAGAGTGAGACTCCATCTCAAAAAAAAAAAAAAAAAAAAAAAAAAGCCAAATTGTAAAGACCATCAATGCTATGAAGAAACTGCATCAATTAATGGGCAAAATAACCAGCTAACATCATAATGACGGGATCAAATTCACACATAACAAAATTAACCTTAAATGTAAATGGGCTAAATGACCCAATTAAAAGACACAGACTGGCAAATTGGATAAAGAGTCAAGACCCATCAGTGTGCTGTATTCAGGAGACCCATCTCACGTGCAAAGATGCACATAGGCTCAAAAGAAAGGGATAGAGGAAGATCTTCCAAGGAAATGGAAAGCAAAAAAAAAAAAAAAAAAAAAAAAAAACCAAAAAAAACAGGGGTTGCAATCCTAGTCTCTGATAAAACAGACTTTAAACCAACAAAGATCAAAAGAGACAAAGAAGGCCATTACATAATGGTAAAGGGATCAATTCAACAAGAAGAGCTAACTTTCCTAAATATATATGCACCAAATACAGGAGCACCCAGATGCATAAAGCAAGTCCTTAGAGATCCACAAAGAGACTTAGACTCCCACACAATAATATTGGGAGACTTTAACACCCCACTGTCAATATTAGACAGATCAACGAGAGAGAAGGTTTACAAGGATATCCAGGACTTGAACTCAGCTCTGCACCAAGCAGACCTAATAGACATCTACAGAACTCTCCACCCCAAATCAACAGAATATATATTCTTCTCAGCACCACATCACACTTATTCCAAAACTGACCACATAATTGGAAGTAAAGCACTCCTCAGCAAATGTAAAGAAACAGAAATCACAACAAACTGTCTCTCAGACCACAGTGTGATCAAATTAGAACTCAGGATTAAGAAACTCACTCAAACCAGGGGCGGTGGCTCATGCCTATAATCCCAGCACTTTGGGAGGCCAAGGCAGGTGGATCATGAGGTCAGGAGATCGAGACCATCCTGGCTAACATGGTGAAACCCCATCTCTACTAAAAATACAAAAAAAAAAATTAGCTGGGCGTGGTGGCAGGCACCTGTAGTCCCAGCTACTTGAGAGCCTGAAGCAGGAGAATGGCGTGAACCCGGGAAGCAGAGCTTGCAGTGAGCTGAGATCACGCCACTGCACTCCAGCCTGGGGGACAGTGTCTCTGTCTAAAAAAAAAAAAAAAAAAAGGAAACTCACTCAAAACCACACAACTACGTGGAAACTAAACAACTTGCTCCTGAATGACTACTGGGTAAATAATGAAATGAAGGCAGAAATAAAGGTGTTCTTTGAAACCAATGAGAACAAAGACACAGCATACCAGAATCTCTGGGACACATTTAAAGCAGTATGTAGAGGGAAATTTATAGCACTAAATGCCCACAAGAGAAAGCAGGAAAGATCTAAAATCGACACCCTAACATCACAGTTAAAATAACTAGAGAAGCAAGAGCAAACAAACTCAAAAGCTAGCAGAAGGCAAGAAATAACTAAGATCAGAGCAGAACTGAAAGAGATGGAAACACAAAAACTTTTCAAAAAATCAATGAATCCACGAGCTGGTTTTTTGAAAAGATCAACAAAATTGATAGACTGCTAGCAAGACTAATAAAGAAGATAAGAGAGAAGAATCAAACAGACGCAATAAAAAATGATAAAAGGGTTATCACCACTGATCCCACAGAAATACAAACTACCATCGGAGAATACTATAAACACCTCTATGCAAATAAACTAGAAAATCTAGAAGAAATGGATAAATTCCTCGACACATACAGGCTCCCAAGACTGAACCAGGAAGAAGTTGAATCCCTGAGTAGACCAATAACAGGCTCTCAAATTGAGGCAATAATTAATAGCCTACCAACCAAAAAAAGTCCAGGACCAGATGGATTCACAGCTGAATTCTACCAGAGGTACAAAGAGGAGCTGGTACCATTCCTTCTGAAACTATTCCAATCAATAGAAAAAGAGGGAATCCTCCCTAATTCATTTTATGAGGCCAATATCATCCTGATACCAAAGTCTGGCAGAGACACAACAAAAAAAGAGAATTTTAGACCAATATCCCTGATGAACATCGATGCAAAAATCCTCAATAAAATGCTGGCAAACCGAATCCAGCAGCACATCAAAAAGCTTATCCACCACGATCAGGTTGGCTTCATCCCTGGGATGCAAGGCTGGTTCAACATATGCAAAGCAATAAGCATAATCCATCACATAAACAGAACCAACAACAAAAACCACATGGTTATCTCGATAGATGCAGAAAAGGCCTTCAACAAAATTCAACAGCCCTTCATGCTAAAAACTCTCAATAAACTAGGTATTGATAGGACATATCTCAAAATAATAAGAGCTATTTATGACAAACCCACAGCCAATATCATATTGAATGGGCAAAAACTGGAAGCATTCCCTTTGAAAACTAGCACAAGACAAGGATGCCCTCTCTCACCACTCCTATTCACCATAGTGTTGGAAGTTCTGGCCAGAGCAATCAGGCAAAAAGAAGAAATAAGGGGTATTCAATTAGGAAAAGAGGGAGTCAAATTGTACCTGTTTGCAGATGACATGATTGTGTATTTAGAAAACCTCATCGTCTCAGCCCAAAATCTCCTTAAGCTGATAAGCAACTTCAGCGAAGTCTCAGGATACAATCAATCAACTGGCAGAGACATAACAAAAAAAGAGAATTTTTTCCTCTTTTTTTCACAAAAAAAAGAGGTTTTGTTTTTTAAACAAAATCAATGTGCAAAAATTACAAGCAATCCTATACACCACTAATAGACAAACGGAGAGCCAAATCATGAGTCAACTCCCATTCACAATTGCTAAAAAGAGTAAAATACCTAGGAATCCAACTTACAAGGGATGTGAAGGACCTCTTCAAGGAGAACTACAAACCACTGCTCAACGAAATAAAAGAGGACACAAACAAATGGAAGAACATTCCATGCTCATGGATAGGAAGAATCAACATCATGAAAATGGCCATACTGCCCAAGGTAATTTATAGATTCAGTGCTATCCCCATCAAGCTACCAACAACTTTCTTCACAGAACTGGAAAAAACTACTTTAAAGTTCATATGGAACCAAAAAAGAGCCCACATTGCCAAGACAATCCTAAGCAAAAAGAACAAAGCTGGAGGCATCACGCTATCTGACTTCAAACTATACTACAAGGCTACAGTAACCAAAACAGCATGGTACTGGTACCAAAACAGAGAGACCAATGGAACAGAACAGAGGCCTCAGAAATAACACCACACATCTACAACCATCTGATCTTTGACAAACATGACAAAAACAAGAAATAGGGAAAGGATTCCCTATTTAATAAATGGTGCTGGGAAAACTGGCTAGCCATATGTAGAAAGCTGAAACTGGATCCCTTCCTTACACCTTACACAAAAATTAATTCAAGATGGATTAAAGACTTAAATGTTAGACTTAAAACCATAAAAACCCTAGAAGAAAACCTAGGTAACACTATTTAGGCCATAGGCATGGGCAAGGACTTCATGACTAAAACACCAAAAGCAATGGCAACAAAAGCCAACATTGACAAATGGGATCTAAATAAACTAAAGAGCTTCTGCACAGCAAAAGAAACTACCATCAGAGTGAACAGGCAACCTACAGAATGGGAGAAAATTTTTTACAATCTACCTATTACATATCCAGAATCTACAAAGAACTTAAACAAATTTACAAGAAAAAATCAACCCCATCAAAAAGTGGGCAAAGGATATGAACAGACACTTCTCAAAAGAAGACATTTATGCAGCCAACAGACGCATGAAAAAATGCTCATCATCACTGGCCATCAGAGAAATGCAAATCAAATCCACAATGAGATACCATCTCACACCAATTAGAATGGTGATCATTAAAAAGTCAGGAAACAGCAGGTGCTGGAGAGGATGTGGAGAAATAGGAATGCTTTTACACTGTTGGTGGGACTGTAAACCAGTTCAACCATTGTGGAAGACAGTGTGGCGATTCCTCAAGGATCTAGAACTAGAAATACCATTTGATCCAGCCATCCCATTACTGGGCATACACCCAAAGGATTATAAATCATGCTACTATAAAGACACATGCACACGTATGTTTATTGCAGCACTATTCACAATAGCAAAGACTTGGAACCAACCCAAATGTCTATCAATGATAGACTGGATTAAGAAAATGTGGCACATATACACCATGGAATACTATGCAGCCATAAAAAAGGATGAGTTCATGTCCTTTGCAGGGACATGGATGAAGCTGGAAACCGTCATTCTGAGCAAACTATCACAAGGACAGAAAACCAAACACCGCATGTTCTCACTCATAGGTGGGAATTGAACAATGAGATCACTTGGACACAGGGCAGGGAACATCACACACCAGGGCCTGTCAGAAGGTGGGCGGCAGAGGGAGGGATAGCATTAGGAGAAATACCTAATGTAAATGACAAGTTGATAGGTGCAGCAAACCAATATGGCACGTGTATACCTACATATCAAACCTGCACGTTGTGCACATGTACCCTAGAACTTAAAGTATAATAAAAAAAATGGATTAGTCCCTAGCCATGGTAACAAGCAGCCACCAGAACCAGTTTCCCATCTGTTCAATCCATCCGTGAGGACTTGGTTACCTTTCACAAGCTAACCAATCATCTTCTGATGTGACTGGCTCACTTAAACACATCCGTGGGAGCCAACCAATCAACAATAGCTCGGGCAGCAACCACACTTCCAGGGAGGCTGCCACCCAACTTATGCCTCTGGAAGGCCTCCAACTACTGAGCTCCACACCCTCCAAAACCCTATATAAGTTAATACTCTGCTCAGAGAGATGGAGCGTAACCAGCATAGCTCTCCCTTCCTGTGGGAAACAATACATTCAGCTTTGTTTCCTTATTTCAGGTATTAAGTGGTTATTCTGTTACAATCAAACCAAAATCATATTCTTTAACTTGTTTGTATCTTCCTTGAATGAGTCATTTCCCCAGCAAAGCCTTCAACCATCTCCATGCATAGCCTCCATGGATTAGGCCCCAATGCACACAGAGACCTCACCCTTGCAAGCTGATGGGGAAAGAGACAAAACAGGCCCAGAAGTCCTGCTGTTGGGCAACCACCCAGGTGCAGGGTTATCCCCAGAAGTGAACAACCAAGAAGGTCTCTGGGGAAGCTAAGAAATTCAGGCTTGATTTAATACCCAAAGCATGCAAGCTAGAAGGGGCAAAGTGAGAGGTCATTCCAGTCAGTAGTTACAGTTGTTACAATGCTCGACGACAGTGTTGCAGTCATGGGTGTTCTGTTTTGAGGAAGTTCTCTCACTCTTTGCTAAAGGAAAATTAAGTCCCTATTTAGGGCAGGGGTGACAAACTGAAGTCCATGGGCCAATGTCATCCAGGCTGGAGTACAGTGGCGTGATCTCAGCTCACTGCAACCTCTGCCTCCTGGGTTCAAGCGATTCTCCTGCCTCAGCCTCCTGAGTAGCTGGGACTACAAGTACGTGCCACCACACCTGGCTAATTTTTGTATTTTTAGTAGAGATGGGGTTTCACCATGATGGCCAGGCTGGTCTTGCACACCTAACCTTAAGTGATCTGCCTGCCTCGGCCTCCCATGGTTTTATATTTTTTTAATGGATACATTCTTACAAATAGCATTTTTTTATTGTGGTAAACTATACATAACATAAAATTTACCATTTTGACCATTTCAAAGTGTACCGTTTAGTGGCATTAAGTACATTGATAATGTTGTGCAACCATCACCACTATTTCCAGAACTTTTTCATCATCCCAAACTAAGACTCTGTATCCATTAAACAATAATTCCTTCTCTACCTGGCCCTTGCTAACCACTATTCTACTTTCTGTCTCTACAATTTGCCTATTCTAGGAACCTCATATAAGTGGAATTACCCAGTATTTGTTCTTTTGTGTCTGGCTTTTTTCACTTTGCTTAGTCAAACATTTTGCTTAATGTTTTCAAGGTTCATCCATATGGTGGCGTGTGCCAGAATTTCTTTACTTTTTTTTGAGACAGGGTCTCACTCTGTCTCCCAGGCTGGAGTGTGGTGGTGCAATGTGGGCTCACTGCAAACTCCGCCTCCCAGGTTCAAACGATTTTCCCTCCTCAGCCTCCTGAGTAGCTGGGATTACAGGTGTGCACCACCACAGCCCAGTTAATTTTTGTATTTTTAGTAGAGATGGGGTTTCACTCTATTGGTCAGGCTGGTCTCAAACTCCCAACATCAGGTGATCCATCCACCTCAACCTCCCCAAGTGCTGGGATTACAGGTGTGAGCCACTGCACCTGGCAGAATTTCCTTCCTTTTTAAGGCTGAATACTATTCCATAGTATGCCTCTACCGCTTTTTGCTCTTCTCATCCATCTGTTGATGGACACTTAGAGTGTTTGCACCTCCGGCTATTGTAAATAGTGCTGTAACGAACATGGGAGCACAAGAATACGCAGGTAACCATTCTAAATGCTCACAGAAATGCTGACAGAACATTCTTCTCTTGCCTCTTGGCATTCAGAGCCTAAAATATTTACTGTCTACAGAAAACGTTTATTGGCTCTTCATTAAGGGATGGGTTTAGGACAGCTCCAAACAGAAGCCCATTCATGGGCTGGTGAATGGGGAGGAGAGAGGAAAAGCTGTTACTTGGTGGGACCGAATGTTTGGGACCCATGTTGGATTGTTAGGGCTGCCATAACAAAGGACCACAGACTGAGTGGTTTCAACAACAGAAATTTGTTTCCTCACAGTTCTGGAGGCCAAAGTCTGCGATCAGGTACTGGCAGGGCTGGTTTCTTCCAAGGCCTTTCTCCTTGCCTGACCAAGGCTGTCTTCTCCCTGTGTCTTCACAAGCTTTGTCTGTGTGTGTGTCTGTGTCAAAATCTCTTCTTATTAGGACACCAGTCATATTGGATCATGGCCCACCCCAATGTCCTCATTTAACCTTAATTACCTCTTTAATGACCCTGTCTCCAAAAACAGTCACATTCTGAAGTACTGAGGGTTAGAGCATCAACATACGATTTTTTTTTTTTTTTTTGAGACAGGGTCTCTCTGTGTCGCCCAGGCTGGAGTGCAGTGGCATGATCTTGGCTCACTGCAGCCTCCAACTTTTGGAGTCAAGCAATCCTCCACCTCAGCCTCCCAAGTAGCTGGGACCACAGGCATATGCCACCATGCCTGGCTAATTTATAAAGTTTTTTTGTAGAGATGGGGTCATGCTGCCCAGGCTGTTCTCTCACTCCTAAGCTCAAGTGATCCTCCCGCCTCAGCCTCCCAAAGTGCTGGGATTACAGGCAGGAGCCACCATACCTGACAACATATGAATTTTAAGGAGTTACAATTCAGCCATAAGAAGGTCTGTACTCCACATAGGAAATGCCATGCCTTCAACAGCACTTTTTTTTTTTTTTTTTTTTGAGGCGGAGTCTCCCTCTGTCGCCCAGGTTGGAGTGCAGTGGTGCAATCTCGGCTCCCTGCAAGCTCCACCTCCCAGGTTCATGCCATTCTCCTGCCTCAGCCTCCCGAGTAGCTGGGACTACAGGCACCCACCACCACGCCTGGCTAATTTTTGTATTTTCAGTAGAGACAGGGTTTCGCCATGTTAGCCAGGATGGTCTCGATCTCCTGACCTCATGATCCACCCACCTCAGCCTCCTAAAGTGCTGGGATTACAGGCGTGAGCCACCACGCCCGGCCACTTTTTTTTTTTTAATTAAAAAATGTTTTTGAGATGGGGTCTCACTCTGTTACCCAGGCTGGAGTATAGTGGTGCAATCATAGCTCACTGCAGCCTCGAACTCCTCCCACCTCAGCCTCCCAAAGTAGCCACCACACCTGGCTCATTTTTAAATTTTTTTGTAGATACAGGGTCTTGCTATGTTGCCCAGGCTGGTCTTGAACTCTTGGCCTCAAGTGATCCTCTCACCTCAGCCTCCTAAGCTACGGGGATTATAGGCATGAGCCACGATGTCCGGCCTCACAACAAGTTTTTGCCTGAATTGGTGGTGATGGTGTTGGAAGTGAGGAAAGATACACAGATGCACACATGCGCTCATAAACATCAGCTCCAAAACGGGGCAGGCCTGAGTCTTCAAGGAAAGAGAATTCACTTTCACAGGGCTGGCTTAGGACAAGCGCTAAAGCCTTCCTAACTGTATTTCTTCCACTGAGCAGTTAATTACAGAATTTCCTAGATTTTTTTCTTATGACAATAAAGAGTGAAAAAAAATCCAGTATAATTTTAGCAGCAATTAACCTGAATTCACACAGAAGTGCCTTGGCCCTGCTGGGTGCAGGCTGCAGCACGGGTGGCCAGTCCAGGTTTTCTGCTTGGAATTCTGCTCCCACCTCCCTCCGCTCTGCTGCCGAACGTCACCACCACCCTCAGACCTGTCCATGGTTATCTCTTCTCTATTTCAAAGCAGTGACGACCAGAGGACACTTTGAAGGAATATGACCCGATACACTTTGGGGTCAAGAAATGACCCTGTCCCTCACTGGAGGCAGTTTGCACCAAACTCATGTTACATTTTTCTTTCTTCTCTCTGGCTCAGAGGCAGAAAAATGCTAGAGTTCCTGACCTATGACATAAAAACAAGATCAGAAAAAAAAAACAAAAAAAAAACACCAGGTCACAGATCTCCACACTTGCAACTCCCCCTCCCCCAAAAAGAACAAGAGTAGAAATTTTTAGAACAAAAACTGTGTGTGGACTGACCTTGTTTTACTTTAGGACACTGGAACACATTCTAGTCAGATGAAATTGGAAGCAACATAGATAAAAGAGCAAAGTATGGGAACAATAATAAGAAAATCCTTTTGAAATACCATAGAACCAGCAAAATATTTCTAGTGCCTCAAAATTGATTTGGAGAATGTAGAATGATTTGTATAAAGTAGAGGCTCTTGATGTAAAAGAAGAGGCTACTTACTTCCAAGCTAGATCTAAGGACAGTGGATTAGGCATTAAAAATAAAAGAATCAGGCTACCAATATTTAATTTCAAACCCTTAATGCTGTTAGGGGGATAATGCTTTTTCTACGTATGTATGTATAATGCACTCCTTTCTTTAATATCCTATCTCTATTGTTTCCTATACCTGTTGTTTTTAGTAGCACTTCTCATTGTTTTTGAGTATATTTTCTTTTCTTCTTTTTTTTTTTTTTTTTTTTTTTTTGTGACAGGGTCTCACTTGCAGCTCACTGCAGCCTCAACCTCCCAGGATCAATTGATCCTCCTATCTCAGCCTCCTGAGTAGCCAGGATTACAGGCATGTGCTACCATGCTTGGCTAATTTAAAATATTTTTTCGTAGGGACAGGGTCTCACTATGTTGCCCAGGCTGGTCTGGAACTTTTGAGCTCAAGCAATCCTCCTGCCTTGGCCTCCCAAAATGCTGGGATTACAGGTGTCAGCCAATATGCTTGGCCTCATTTTGCTTTTTCAATGGTGTTTTGGTTTGTTTGTTTGTTTGCTAAGAGACAGGGTCTCACTATGTTGTCCAGGCTGGAGTGCAGTGGCTATTCACAGGTGTGATTCCACTACTAATTAGAATGGGAGTTTTGACCTTCTCTGGTTCTAACCTGAGCCAGTTCACTCCTTGATATAGTTTGTCTGTGTCCCCATCCAAATCTCATTTTGAATTGTAGCTCCTGTGATTCCCATGTGTTGTGGTAGGGACCCAGTGGGAGGTAATTGAATCATGGGGGTGGGATTTTCCCATGCTGTTCTCATGATAGTGAATAAGTCTCACGAGATCTGATGGTTTTATAAAGGGCAGTTCCCCTGCACAAGCTGTCTCGCCTGCCGCCATGTAAAACATGATTTTACGCCTCATTCGCCTTCCATCATGATTGTGAGGCCTCCCCAGCCATGTGGAACTGTGAGTCCATTAAACCTCTCTCCTTTATAAATTACCCAGTCTCAGGTGTCTTTATTAGCAGTGTGAGAATGTACTAATACACCCCTCCTTCAACATCCTGGTGGCCCCCTGCTCCTGAAAGGTCACCATATTAATGCTGAACTTGGTGTGTACCGTCCATCAGCACAGCACACTACAGCTCAGAACTCCTGGGACCAAGCAATCCTGCTCCCTCAACCTCCCGAATAGGCACACACCACCACACATGGGTAATGGTGTTTTTGGTTGAGTAGAATTTTAGAATATATTACTTTTCCCCCTTTGTGGTATGAGCTATTTATGTCTTTTTAAAGACACGCTTTCATTCGTTGAGGTCACAAAAATATCTGCCTCTATATTTCCTTCAAAAAGTTGTTTTTTGTTTTGCCCTTTACAGTTAGGTTTTTCATCCAAGGGGGCCCTGTTTTGAGTGTCAGGGAAGGTGAGGATCTAATGGTAATGTTTGTTGCTATGTGGATAAGCACTTGCTCGTCTCCTTCTGAGACAGCTTCTTTACTTGACTTCAGGAACGTCTCCCATCTGACTCCAGGTTTTGCCCCCACCTGACCTGTTGCTACTTCTTGATTTCCATTGATGGCTTTTCTTCTCTTTGCACTGTCTGAGTGATGGAGTGTCCTGGGAGTGCCCTTCCTCTCTTATCTGTCCAGATCCTCTCAACCTTCTCTCTCTAGGTACCCTCGTCCCAGCCCATGGCTGGAAGCCACAGCTGTATGCTGAGCACACCATGTTCATGTCTTTCCCCTTCTTTCCCCTATCCCTTTGGGTCTCCTCATGGCTCACTGCTTCCCACCACTCAGTCCTCCGCTCCAGTGTTGCCTTCTTGGCGAGGCCTTCTCTGACCACATCATGTAAAATAGCAGCACCTGTCCCTCTCTACACACTGACTTGCTTTATTCTATAGCAAAGTATCGTAGTCACCTCCTGATCTTATATTAGAAATCGATTCTAAATTATGTGTCCTGCACTAGAGCTCATGCTTCACAGACTTTGAATTGATTCCTGATGAATCTAAATGGCTAAGAACAGTGCCTGGCATATTACAGATGCTCAATAAATGTTTATAACGAAAGAGGCAACGATAACCTTCATTTAATACCGTGCTTTATAGCATATGGAGTTCTTTTACATGTAATCATATTCCTTCTAGCATCAATTTACTCCTCAGAGGCATGAATTTGCCTACATTTGTGAACGTCAGAGCAATGACATCTCCTTTGGAAGCTTTTAGAAATTTCTGCCTCAGAACCTTTGATTTTCTTCCCAGTTCTGTGCATTATTAGATCTGTGACGGTCACTTGAGGAGATTGAACTATAATGTCTCTATGATGACTTTGAGCCATGCCATCTGTCACTCGATGTTTCACATAAAAGGAATGTAGTTCTGATAACGTGACAAGCAATTGAGATTAATACAAAGGACAAAGGTGTTTGTGTGCTAAGCCTCAAGAAATCCAGCGCTATTTAGATCAGTGATTCTCAATTGTTTCTTTTCAGCAAAAATACACGCCCATGGGCCCAGGCTGATTTTCATACCACTATAAACATTTTTTTCCAGAAGCAAAATACTACAAAACATTTTCATTCAACAGCACTGTCAGCAGCTAACTCCTCGAATCACAGGCCACATTTACACATGGGGTCATCTAGCGTCAATGTGCCTCCAGGAGACAGACAGCAATATCCAGACCTCTCTCCATCTTGTATTGCCGAGTCAGTAAAATCTGTGAAGCCAAGTCAATTGAAACACACATTTGGAAAGTATGAGAAGCCAGAGAAATCCATTCATTTACTAAATCTACTGAGGGCTTCTGAGCTTAATACATGAAAATTTGGTCAGTTGTGTTCAAATGATTGGTTTATATTCTGACTCATTCTACAGCAAAAATGGAATGAATCTGTGCATCTCTCTCTCTGGGAACACAAAAGACAACTTGAGGGGAATATGAAAATCGATTTCTACTTCTCTGGGAACCCAGTGGGCTGGTCATTGAAAGCTTCCGCACTGTGGGTCAGGCTCTGTTGTGTAGAGACAGCTCCTAATCTCAAAGTACACATTCAAGAAAATGTGGGAGAGATTCTGGGCACTTTCCAGGGGGCAGTGAAGCTCAAAGGCGTGTTAACAGAGTTGTAGGAGGCAGAGGTGATGCATCAGTAAAGCAGGGAGCGCTGAACGTCAGAGTCTCTTCTCAGAGACAGGACTAACTGCCCTCGGGGAAATTGCTTGTTAAGGCAGCTTGGCTGATGGACGCTGATGAACAGTGAAATAACAACGGTATCTGGAGGGGCTTGCCTGGGGCCCACAGGAGCATAGCACAGACCATATACAAAATCAACTCCAAGTGGACTAAAGACAAACCAGAGACCTGAAACTGCAAAACTACTAGAAGAAAGCAGGGGAAAAGCTCCATGATACTGGTCTGGGCATTTCTTTGGATATGACTCCAAGGGCTCAGGCAACAAAAGCAAACATAGACAAATGGGATTATATCAAACTAAAAATCTGCACAGCAAAGAACACAATCAATAGACTGAGACAGCCTACAGCACGGGAGAAAGTATTTGCAAATCATAGATCTGATAAGAATAATATCTCTAAAATATATAAGGAATTAAACAACTCAATAGAAAGAAAACAGACCAGGCATGGTGGCTCACGCCTGCAATCCCAGCACTTTGGGAGGCCAAGGCGGGTGGATCACTTGAGTTCGAGACCAGCCTGGCCAACATGGTGAAACCCTGTCTCTACTAAAAATACAAAAAGTAGCCAGGCATGGTGGTGGGCGCCTGTAATCCCAGCTACTTGGGAGGCAGAGGCAGGAGAATCGCTTGAACCCGAGAGACGGAGGTTGCAGTGAGCCGAGATTGCGCCACTGCACTCCAGCCTGGGCAATAGCGTGAGACTTGTCTCAAAAAGAAAAAAAAATAGAAAGAAAACAAATCACCCAATTTAAAAGTAGTCAAAGGACCTAAATAGATACTTCTGAAAATAAGACATGTAAGTATCCAAATGGTATATAAGAAAATGCTCAGTATCACTAATCATCAGGGAAATGAAAATTAAAACCACAACAGGGTATCGTCTCAAACCTGTTAGGATGGTTATTATAAAACAGACAAAAGATAACAAGTGTTGTTGAGAATGTGGAGAACAGGGAATCCTTGTTTGTGGGAATGTAAATTAGTACAATCATTATGGAAAACAGTATGGAGGTCCCCTCAAAAAAATAAAAAATAGATTCAGCAATCCCACTTCTGGGTATATCTGCAGGACATGAAATCAGTATGTCAAAGAGATATTTGCATTCCCATCTTTATTGCATCACTATTCACAGTAGTTGAGATATGGAATCAAACTAAGTATCCATCAACAGATAAATGAGACTGGGTGCAGTGGCTCACACCTGCAATCCCAGCACTTGGGAAGATGAGGCAGGAGGATGGCTTGAGCCAGAAGATCGAGGCCAGCCTGAGCAATGTAGTGAGACCCCATCTCTACAGAAAAATTCAAAACTTAGCCAGGTGTGGTGGTGCACATTTGTAGTCCCAGCTACTTGGGAGGCTGAGGTGGGAGGATCCTCTTAAGCCCAGGAGGTTGAGCCTGCAATGAGCTGTGATAGTGCCACTGCACTCCAGCCTGGGCAGCAGAGTGAGGCCCTCTCTCTCAAAAAAAAAAAAAAAACCAAAACACACACACACACACACACACACACACAACACAAAGATAACTGATAAAACATGGTATATATACACAATGGAATACTATTCAGCCTTTAAAAAGAAGGAAATTCTGTCATTTATGACAACATGCATGAACCTGGAGGACATTGTGTTAGGTCAGGTCCCTAATTCCTGAGCTACAAATCAGTAGTGATCTGTGTGGCCTGTTAGGAATTGGGCCACACAGCAGGAGGTGAGCGGTGGGCAAGCCAGTGAAGCTTCATCTGTATTTACAGCTGCTCCCCATCACTCTCATTACTTGCCTAAGCTCCACCTCCTGTCAGATCAGCGGCAGCATTCGATTCTCATAGAAGCACGAACCCTACTGGGAACTGCGCACACAAGGGATCTAGGTTGTGCACTCTTTATGAGAATCCAGTGCCTGATCATCTCTCACTGTCTTCCAACACCCCAAGATGGGACCATCTAGTTGCACGAAAAAAAGCTCAGGGCTCCCACTGATTCTACATTATGGTGAGTTGTATAATTATTTCATTATATATTATGATATAGTAATAATAGAAATAAAGTGCACAATAAATGTAAAGTGCTTGAATCATTCCCAAACCACCCTGCCTGCCCCGTCCGTGGAAGAATTATCTTCCACAAAACCAGTCCCTGGTGCCAAAAAGGTTGGGGACCACTGTGTTCAGCGAAATAAGCCAGAAAAACACATGCCACATAATCTCACTTACATGGAATCTAAAGAAGTCACAACTTACAGAAACAGAGAATAAAACTGTGATTACCAGAGGCTGGGGTTGGGGATATTGGGGAAATGTTGGCCAAAGGACACATAATATCAGCTAGACAGGAGGAATAAGTTCAATACATCTCTTTTTTATTTTTCAGAGACAGGGTCTTGCTCTGTCATCCAGACTGGAGTGCAGTGGCACAAACTTGGCTCACTGCAGACTTGAACTCCTGAGTTCAAGCAATCTTCTTGCCTCAGCTAGGACTACAGGCATGTGCCACTATGCCTACCTAATTTTTTTTTTGTAGAGACAACTTCTGGCTATGTTGCCCTGACTGGTCTTGAACTCCTGGCCTCAAGCAATCCTCCTGCCTAGGCCTCCCAAAGTGCAAGGATTACAAGCATAAGCCACCACGCCTGGCCGTGAGATCTATTATACATTGTGATGACCACAGTTGAGAATAATATATTGTTTACCAAAACTGGCTAAGAGAATGGATTTGAAATGTTCTCATTATAAAAAAAGATAAGTGTATGAAGTAAAGCATATTTTAAATAGCTTGATTTAGCCATTCCACAATATATACATATATCAAAACACCATGTTATTCATCATAAATATATATGATGTTTTACTTGCTAATTTTTAAAAAAGAGTAGCCCCAGTGTTAGATATCCAAGAGCAGCAGTTGTGTCCTGTGCTCTACAGACCCAGGGTTCAGACACAGGACAGGTGTCACTTATTGAGTCATTGGCAATTTCATCAGAATCTAAGAGGTATGGTGTGTATCAGTCAGAAGAGGCTTACTACTGTAACATATAATACCCAAATCTCATTGGCTTGTCCAAAAGAGCCACAGTCCAATATGGACTGGTGGGTGGGGACGGAGGACTCTGCTTCTGAGAAGCACTTGATGCCCAGCTGTGGTGGGGCATGGTGAGCAGGCAGCATCCACCCAGCAGCTTTGTTAGGGTCTGCCTCAAACATAGGGGGTCACCCCACCTGGGGTCATGCCCTTCTTGGAGCAGCTCACATCTGGTGAGTGAGGTGTGGGTATAAAGACCCAGTCATTGCAGGCCAAGGCAATACACCTCCAATGGGCAATATTCACTCCAAAGCTCCTCACTGGGTTTGCCAAGACTTTGTTGGGTCTGCATTGCATTTCAACGTCTTCACCTCTACCTATTCTTTTTTTTTTTTTTTTTTTTTCTGAGACAGAGTCTCACTCTGTCACCCAGGCTGGAGTGCTGTGATGCGAGCTCCACTCACTGTGACCTCTGCCTCCTGGGTTCAAGCGATTCTCCTGCCTCAGCCTCCTGAGTAGCTGGAACTACAGGCACCCGCCACCACACCCGGCTAATTTTTTGTATTTTTAGTAGAGACAGGGTTTCACCGTGTTAGCCAGGATGGCCTCGATCCCCTGACCTCATGATCCACCTGCCTCAGCTTCCCAAAATGCTGGGATTACAGGCGTGAGCCACCACGTCCGGCCCACCTCTACCTATTGTTTTTTGTTTTTTTCTTTTTTCTTTTTTCTGAGACGGAGTCTTGCTCAGTCGCCCAGGCTGGAGTGCACTGGCACGATCTTGGCTCGCTGCAAGCTCCACCTCCCAGGTTCACAGCCATTCTCCTGCCTCAGCCTCCGGAGTAGCTGGGACTACAGGGGTCGCCACCACGCCTGGCTAATTTTTTGTATTTTCGGTAGAGATGGGGTTTCACCGTGTTAGCCAGGATGGTCTCGATCTCTTGACCTTATGATCTGCCCGTCTCGGCCTCCCAAAGTGCTGGGATTACAGGCGTGAGCCACCACGCCCGGCCTGTACCTATTCTTAATTTCTCCCACTGTCCTTTATTATTTTTTAGAAGCAGAGTCTCACTCTGTAACCTAGCTGGAATGCCGTGGTGCAATCAGCTCACTGCAACCTCGAACTCCTGGCTTCAAGCAACCCTCTCGCCTCAGCCTCTTGAATAGCTAAGACTATGGGTTTTTTTGCTGTTTGTTTGTTTGTTTTTTGTAGAGAAAGGGTCTCGCACTATTGCCCATGCTGGTCACAAACTCCCGGGCTCAAGTGATCCTCCCGCTTTGGCTTCTCAAAGTGCCAAGGAACCACTTTTCTTTAAGGATGTTGACCCCTGATATCTTTTCTTTTTCTTTTTTTTTTTTTTTTTGAGACAGGGTCTCACTCTGTCACCCAGGCTAGAGTGCAGTGGTGTGATCTCGGCTCACTGCAACCTCCGCCCCCAGAGTTCAAGTAATTCTTTTGCCTAAGCCACCACAGTAGCTGGGATTACACGTGTGCACCACCACACCGAGCTAATTTTTGTATTTTTAGTAAAGCCTGCTGGCCAGGCTGGTCTTGAACTCCTGATCTTAAGTGATCTGCCCACCTCAGCCTCCCAAATTGCTGGTATTACAGGTGTGAGCCACCACTCCTGGCCCCTGATAAGTATCTTACACTCCAAATTCCATCTCAGTGTCTGCTTTCAGAGCACCTACTCTATGATGACTTTGCAAAACCCTAAGCCTAGAGTATTTGGCTAAAGAGGATGTAGCCCCTTCCTGAAACTGACTTCAAGAGTAACTGAGATATCTGCAATGGCCCTGTCCTTACCCTCTGGTATCAGTGGCCTCAGCTTCAATTAGATTCCTTTTGGCATTTTGTTGTTGTTGTTGTTGTTGTTGTGTTTTGTTTTTGAGATCAAGTCTCACTCTGTCACCCAGGCTGGAGTGCAGTGGCGTGACCTCAGCTCACTGCAACCTCTGCCTCCTGGGTTCAAGCGATTCTCGTGCCTCAGCCTCCTGAGTACCTGGGACTACAGGCGTGTGCGACCACACCCTGCTAATTTTTGTATTTTCAGTAGAGACAGGGTTACACTGTGTTGGCCAGCCTGGTCTCGAACTGCTGACCTCAGGTGATCCACTTGCCTTGGCCTCCCAAAGTGCTGGGATTACAGGCATGAGCCACCACACCCAGCCCAATTAGATTGCTTTTGATCCCCACATTTCTCCTTTGTTGGGATGGAACTGCTCATGATTGCAATTGTCCTCTTTAATACTGAGAATTTTGAGTGGGTCCCTTTTTGCATGGCCCCCCTTTTTCCTGCTATTCAGTGTGGAGTTGCTTTTGAGGAAACTGGATTTTATAAAAAAGAAGTGATGGGTTTAAATGATTATATTCTTCCTACAAAGTTATTTTGAAGCTCATTTCTTCAGAGACCTTCTCCTCCATGGCCTTACCCTCACTTAAGCACAGACAGCCTTCAATCTAAAACTCTTGCCCTAACCTTTCCCTTGAAAAGCAGTTTTCCTTGTCATTCAAGGTCCATCCAACTTTATCATCCTCTACATGAGTTTGCAAATTCTGTGTTCCAGCCAAGTTGATCTCTTTGATCTTTCAACTTAGGCCCTTTTCCAAAACCATGCCTGAACCTATGCCTCATGCTTCCTCTCTGCCTGAGTCTACTCCCCTAGCTTTTCATTCTCATTTCAAATCTCTCCTCTCCATAGAGACTTTCTAGACTTCGCTGATCTTTTTGCCCCCTGCACACCTGTATTTAGGAGTCATGTGCTACCTTGAACCTTCTGTTACTCTCTTATATAAATGTCCCTTCTCCCCATCTCAACTATATACATACTCTTTGTATTTTCCAGAGTCTTATGCTCAATATATGTTTGTTGATTTTATTTTTCCTGACCCTGATTTCACCCAGAACGGCAGGCAGTTCCGTTATCTCTTCCTACATACCAAGCCACCCACAGTCCTGTGGGTTGGCTGGGCTCAGTTGGGAAGTTCTCCCTTGGGGTCTGTCATGCAGTCACAATGAAATGTCAACTGGGGCTTCAGTCCTCTGAAGACTTGGCGGGGCTGAATACCCATGGGTGCTCACTCTCGTGATGTGCATTGAAGTTGGCTATTGGCTGGAAGCTCCGCTGGGTCTGTGCCTTACAGCACTCCCACTCAACCTCACCTTGCAGCTTTCACAGCCTGATATCTGGGCTCACAGAGGGAGCGTTCCAAGGGCAAGGGATCCAAGATTCCCAGGCAGAAGCTGCAAGGCATATTGTGACCTGTCCTCAGAAGTCCCAGAGTGTCACTTCCAGCACATTCTCTTGGACAAAGCAAGTCAAGTGTTTCACTTGAAATTTTATAAAATTTAGGAAGCAAGTAAGAAAGCATGCAAAATCACTTGAAATAATTTTCATAGAGCAGTTCAGATTGGTGTGTATTGCTGTGTGTATATATCTTATCTCTAAAAGTAAAAAAAATTTTTTAAAGATTGTTATAATAATTTTTTTCTTGCACATGATTTTTTCCTGATTTTTTAAATTTTAAAAAATTAAACAAAAAATTGTTTGCAGAATATGTCGTTTTGTTTGTTTTCATCTTCTCAGGAGCTATCACTGTGCCTGAGCTGGGTCTCAGGGAAGATTTGGGATAGGGGAGCTGATGTCAAGCAGCCCCTTGCATCCCTGCCTCTTTATGGAGCCTGACTCCCCTCCCTGTAGCCAGTTCACATGTTCCTTCATCAACAAAGGCCTCAAGAATGGCCACTGGTGTGTTCCACATATGGCTTTAACTGGCAAGGGTATCTGGATGGACAAAGTAGTCATGGGCCCTCTCCTTGGGGCCCTTGAGTCTGGCGAGGCCCTGTGCACTTCCCACTTTGCTGGCTAGAATTCCCCACCTGGAACTGGCAGTTAGCGGTTCTATATGTATCCTGGGCCCCTTTAGAGTCCTATACACCTGTTTAGTAAGGTGAGTCAACTCTAGCCAGTCCATTTATGTGGATATTGTGACTTAACAGGTCTTTTTAACTTCTAGTTTAAAAGAAAGCATTTGAACAGTAGCCATCAAGATATAACACTGTCATGCCGGAGAATAATGCTAGTGATGTGACCGTTCAGCCCAGGGAAAGAAAGTCTTAGAAGCCACCAAGACAACGCTGCACCTGCAGGGGACCACTTGCTCTGTCCACCTTGGGTAGGTCTTGCTGCTCTGGTCTCTTCACTCTGCTGAGTCACATGGCTACTCCCATACTTAATCTCACTGCAAATATGGCCATGTGTCAAGAATAAAATAGACATGGCCCGGTGCGGTGACTCATGCCTGTAACCTCAGAACTTTCAGAGGCTGAGGTGGGAGGATTGCTTGAGCCCAGGAGTTTGAGACAAGCTTGGGCAAAGTGGTAAGACTCCAGCTCTACAGAAATAAGCAAATAGATCAATACAATACAATACAATACAGTACACATGAGCACAACCAGGTTCCAGGCAATACAATATAGCACAAGGAATTGATCATTGGCCTCAGCAGTTGAGCCAAATGAATAGTTAGCAGCTGATTTTAGACATGTCCCATAATGCTATGCACTTCACTTACTGTCAAAGGAAGACATGCATAAGATAGGAATTAAAATAGACTTTCAAATATTTCCTTGTAAGTGGCTTTAGTTCCCAGAGGAGATTATTCCATAACATCGTCTTTTCTCTTTCAACAAGAATTTCTTCACATTGGTTGCCAACACCCATTATGCTGCATAGAAGTATTAATCATCCATGTGGAATTTTATATTTTCAAAGCCTCTTAAAAAAATCAACCCTCTCCTCTGCCTTCCCCCACGGTGCTCACAGACCATGGCCCTGAGGGCATGTACAGACGAGTCTGTTTTTGTTTGTTACTGGCTTGCCAGGCCAGGTTGCTAAATGTACTTGATTCATCAAATACTTGTGAGCTCAGGGAAATCTAACCAAATTTATTTAATTCAGGCCCAGACACAGAGGTGGGTCAGTGTGTCCCCATTTATTGCATGGTGTGCTGAAGTCCCCAGAAGAGATCAAAAGCAGACACAGGGTGAGGCCACAACATGGCAGGCATTATGTCAGCGCTCTTGATCTCTAAGTCATTACTTAGGAATATATGCAACATAGTAATGATGGTTTCAGACACTCTCAATGCATAGTCTGACTCAACATCTCACTTTGATGGAAAGAACCTCAGTCGACAATGAATGGACAAGACCCGAACGTGTATGCTGTCATGAAACCAGGCATGTGGAAGCAGGTTTCCAAAACAGGTTGGAGACCGGCTCTTCCTAAAGTCTTGCCCATCTGTCAGTTGTATCATTGTCCACATGGTTACTCAGCCCTGAAGCCTCAGAGTCAACCTCTCTTTCTCCCACCTCATCTGCCCCCCTCTCCGTACCGCCATATTTAATACATCAGCCAAGCTTGTTGGTTCCAGGAACACAATACCTATATCCTCAAACCTACCATTTCTCTCTGTACACACCAGCCTCACTCCAGCCCAAGCCAACTCACTCTCCCACCTAAAGAACTGCAATGACCTCCTGGCTTACTAATACATTTAACCAAAGAAGAAAAAAAGAATTAAAAATGTCTACCAGACAAAAAAGACAATAGCAAAATCAACAACAATTATTAAACAGGAAAAATATCACAACAGACATGCTCAAGGTTAGACTCCTTAGTATAAAAAAAGCTAATAAAGATAATTAGAAAAATTAATATTCAAAGAGAAAATGGGCCAATTTTGAATAGTTCATAATAAAGTATAAAGCATTTCGTTGTTTTCTGTTTATTTGTTTGCTTTTTGAGACTGAGTCTCGCTCTGTCACCCAGGCTGGAGTGCAGTGGTGCAAGCTCAGCTCACTGCAACCTCCACCTCCTGGGTTCAAGCAATTCTCCTGCCTCAGCCTCCCGAGAGGCTGGGATTACAGGCTCCTGCCACCACACCTGGCTAATTTTTGTATTTTTAGTAGAGACGGGGTTTTACCGTGTTGGCCAGGCTGATCTTGAACTCCTGACCTCAGGTGATCCACCTGCCTCGGCCTCCCAAAGTGCTGGGATTATAGGTGTGAGCCACTGTGCCC
Source organism: Pan troglodytes (assembly GCF_028858775.2). NCBI lineage: Eukaryota > Metazoa > Chordata > Mammalia > Primates > Hominidae > Pan > Pan troglodytes. The sequence continues at coordinate 104,762,773 of NC_072412.2, read as the reverse complement.
AGCCAAGCCTTTCTAAACAAATGAAAGGATACTCAGTCTCACTCTAATAACAAAAATACAAGTTCAAAGTTGAATGAGATGCAGTTGACACTTAGAAAATTGGAAAAATTCAAAAAGTGTAAAAATGCCTGGATGGTGATGAGGGGGCCTGGTACCATTGGTTCATCCTCTTTGGAGGGCAATTTAAAAAGCACCAACCAAATTTCAACAGGCATATGCTCTTTGACTTGGCAGTTCTACATCTAGGAATGTATCTTACAGATATATTTGCACATGAACATGAAGATGCAAATGCACGTTGCAGCAACAAAAGAAACCAGCCAAATGCCCATTGGTAGGGGCTGGGTAAGTTAATTCTGGTACGTCCATAGAGTAGACAATCCAACAGTGAAAAGAATGAAACAATATTACTTGGTAGGGATAAGATAAATTTTCTAGATGTATCATTAAATTATAAAAAGCAAGATGCAGAAGATACAAGATGCTATCGTACACAAATGTGGGTAGGGATGTACACACATACATTACATCTATTGCTTGCATATGCATAGATTGTTTCTGGGAAGATATGTAAGAAATTTAACAGTGGTTGTCTCTGGAAAGGTGATGTGAGAATTTGGAGTAAAGGAGAAGAAATTTACTTTTTCCTGTATTTCCTTTTATGATGTTTTAATTTGTACCATATTTAAGAATGACCTATTTTTACAAAACGGTTAAGACAAAGAGAAAAGAACTGCTAGGCCAGGCGCAGTGGCTGAACGCCTGTAATTCCAGCACCATGGGAGGCTGAGGCGGGTGGATCACTTGAGGTCAGGAGTTCAAGACCAGCCTGGCCAACATGGTGAAACCTTCTCTCTATTAAAAGTACAAAAATTAGTCAGGTGTAGTGGGGTGCACCTGTAATCCCAGCTACTCAGGAGGCTGAGGCAGGAGAATCACTTGAACCCAGGAAGCGGAGTTTGCAGTGAGCCAAGATCACACCACTGCACTCCAGCCTGGGCCAGAGAGTGGGACTCCATCTCAAAAAAGAAAAGAAAAGAAAGGAACTGATTATATGCAGTCATTTTAAAGGAAAATATTAGTAATACTTTTCTAGAAAATGTGAGGTTTTACTTAGATTGTAAAAATTCCACTTCTATTACATCTTTTCCTTTTCAGAATTATTGTGTATAAACTAATACTTCAAGTCTAGCCAACATGGAGAAACCCCGTCTCTACTAAAAATACCAAAATTAGCCGGGTGTGGTGGTGGGCACCTGTAATCCCAGCTACCCGGGAGACCGAAGCAGGAGAATGGCGTGAACCCGGGAGGTGGAGGTTGCAGTGAGCCAAGATCACGTCACTGCACTCCAGCCTGGGCGACAGAGCGAGACTCCATCTCTTACTAAACAAATACGTATATACCAATACTGCAGACAAAATAATAGCTAATATTTGGTGGGTGTTTATTCTGAACAAACACTGTGCAAAGTGCTTCAAAATAACAGTACTAGCCCAGGCACAGTGGCTGATGCCTGTAATTTCAGTACCTTGGGAGGCTGAGGCAAGAGGATCACTTGAGCCCAAGAGTTTGAAGCCAACCTGGGTAACATAGTGAGACCTTGTCTCTTAAAAAAAATTCAAAATCAGCCAGTCATGGTGGTACATGTCTATAGTCTTAGCTACTCAGGAGGCTGAAGCAGGCAGGTTGCTCCAGCCCAGGAATTCAGGTTGCAGTGAGTTATTATCGAGCTACTGCACTCTAGCTTGGGCAATAGAGCGAGAGAGACCTTGTTTCTAAATAATAATAATAGTAATAACAACAGTACTGCCCTCATCTCTTCATTAAAGATGAAGAAACGAAAGGTCAGAATTTAATGGGCTTACCTTAAGGCCACACAGCTAGTAAGTTACAGAGCCAGGATGCAAATCTAAGCACTCTGACATCAGAGCCCACATGCTTACCCACCGTATGGGTTATTTATGGTGTTATTAATGAGTCATTTGTTTCTTGCAAAACAATACTTAAGGGCATATAATTTCCAATTCAAAACAGGTACGTAGCAGAAATAGAATCTAACCTTAACTATAGAAAATAAAAGTGCAAATGTTGTAAAATCCATAAGTCCCATGTATAAAGTTGTAATAATATTTCTGATTTTATGGCCAATGATTCAGAGAAATTAAAAAATTATTTTAAGATATTTAGGCCAAGCATCGTGGCTCACGCCTGTAATTCCAGCACTTTGGGAGGCCGAGGTGGATGGACACCTGAGGTCAGGAGTTTGAGACCAGCCTGGCCAACATGGTGAAACCCCGTCTCTACTAAAAATACAAAAATTAGCTGGGTGCGGTAGCATATGCCTGTAGTCTCAGCTACTCGGAAGGCTGAATCAGGAGAATCACTTGAACCCAGAAGGCAGAGATTGCAGTGAGCCGAGATCGTGTCACTGCACTCCAGCCTGGGTGACAGAACGAGACTCCATCTCAAAAAAAAAACAAAAATCATTTTAAGATATTTGAATAACAATTGGCAACTATGACTACTGTGTTATATACAGTGCATGCTATTTTTTGTGTTTATATTCTTGATCTTCATGAAATATTAATACATAAAATGTCTCAGGTTGCTGTTATGGGTTGAATTGTGCCCTCCCATTCATATGTTGAACCCCCAATACCTCAGAATGCCACTTTATTTGTAAATACTCTTTATAGAGGCAATCAAATTAAAGTGAGGTCATTAGAGTGGGCCCTAATCCACTATGACTGGTGTCCTTATAAAAAGGAGACATTTGGACACAGAGACAGACATGCATAGAGGGAAGACGATCTGAAGAGACATAGAGAGAAGATGGCCAAGGGGAGAGAGACCTGGAACAGATTTTCCCCTCCCAGCCCTAGCCAATACCCGCCCCCGCACCTGTGACTGTGGCCTTATTTGGAACCAGGGTCTTTGCAGATGTCATCAAGCTAAGATGAGGTCATACTTATTAGAGTTAGGGTGGGCCATGAATCCAAGATGGCAGGTGTCCTTATGAAAAGAGGGATCAGGACACAGGAAGAATACCATGGGAAGACAGACGCAGAGGCGGGAGGGATGCGTCTAGAAGCCAAGGAACAGAAGGACTGATGGCAACACCAGAAGCAAGAGAAAGGCCTGGAACGGCTTCTCCCCTCGAGCCTTCAGAGGGAGCCTGGCCTGCCGTACACCTTCCTGCGGGACTCCAAGCCTGTAGAACTGGGAGAGAATACATTTCTGTGGTTTGAAACCACCCAGTATGTGCAGTGGATTCCCTAGAATTTGATTGGCGTGGGAGTGACTTGCTAAGGGGGTGCCCACTATTGAAGCCACCAAGGGACTAGGGAGGTGGACAGAGCAGCCGCGGGAGCCTCGAAAGGGGCGAGCTAGGCCAGGTCCCACAGCCGGCAACATAGAGTGGGCGTCCCAGGCGAGGGCGCTGGGCTTCCTGCCCCAGCACCCCATTGGTCAGGTCACAGGTTTTAGACTACCCCCCAGTGCTAGATGGTGGTTCTCCACAGAAAAGCAGCAGACGTCACTTTTGAAAATCAAAGAAATCCCGAAGGGAATCTACAAAAACAGTAGAAAGGGATCCGAGGGAACAGAGGCAAAGCCATAATATCACCCAATACATCCGATTGTCTGGTCAGTGAAATTTGGAGCCAAGAACACTGGCTGCTGGTTTCCTGTCCCGTGGTTAACTTATTGGTGTAATTTTGAAAGCATAACTTTGCATCTCGGGCCTCAGTGAACTCTTCTGGTAAAAGGAGATAATAATAATAGTTTCGCAATTTTTTTCTTTTGAGACGGAGTCTCACTCTGTCGCTCAGGCTGGAGTGCAGTGGCTTGATCTTGGCTCACTGCAACCTCTGCCTCTGAGGCTCAAAGTGATTCTCCTGCCTCAGCCTCCTGAGTAGCTGGGACTACAGGTGCTGGCCACTATGCCTGGCTAATTTTTGTATTTTTAGTGGAGAGAGTTTTGCCATATTGGTCAGGTTGATCTCAAACTCCTGACCTCAAGTTATTTTCCCCCTTCAGCCTCCCAAAAGTGCTGGGATTACAGGCATAAGCCACTGCACCCGGCCTGCATTTTTCTTCTTCTTCTTCTTCTTCTTTTTTTTTTTAAAGAAAACGTTCACTTTTCTGGGCTGATATTCAGCTTGTATTTATGGCTATAGCTAACCATTGATTATCGAACTATATAAATAGTCCTGTACTGAGTGGTAAACAGCCACCACCCTGGGGCCCCCAGATATTTTCCACTGCTTTGGTTCCTTCCCTGGAATTTCCTTGGACTTTCCTATAATCCAGTAACTAGAGTGCCTGGCACAGCTGGGGGCACTCTTCAATGCTATGGCCAGTGCTCTTTCTAATTGGTCAGTTGCTAAAGATTTTGACTGTCGTCCCCAGGTTAAGCACCTGTTATGTACCTAGTCGTGATGGAACTGTGAGCAACAGAAAAAAAAAACAAAAACATTTCCTGCCTTCAAGAGGCTTATAACTTAATGGAGGAGGAAACAAATACAGATTAAATAACTAGGAATAATTATGTGCTACACTCTGCTGTCCTGACATGTAAAAAGTGAACGTTTTCTGGAAGAACAATTATAAAAACATTACACAAGGGTATGGTACTTACCTCCCCCTTTCCCAAATGGTTGGGTTCACCCATGACCCTTAGGTTTTGGTAAGGCTCCAGGATATCCAAATTTAAAAATCAGGCTGGGCGCGGTGGCTCATGCCTGTAATCCCAGCACTTTGGGAGGCTGAGGCAGATGGATCACGAGGTCAGGAGTTTAAAACCAGCCTGGCCAACGTGGCAAAACCCCTTCTCTACTAAAAATACAAAAATTAGCTGAGTATGGTGGTGTGTGCCTGTAGTCCCAGCTACCCAGGAGGCTGAGGCAGGAGAATCGCTTGAACACAGGAGGCAGAGGTTGCAGTGAGCCGAGATCACACCATTGCACTCCAGCCTGGACAACAGAGCGAGACTCTGTCCCAAAAAAAAAAAAAGAAAGAAAAGAAAAAAGAAAAAGAAAAATTCATCAGTCAGTTGTTTTGTTCTGCAAGACTCCCCACTTTTACCATCTTTTTCACAAATTAATGAGCTCTTTTGATAATATGCCAGGAACTTGTAAAATTCTGTACTGTCTATTTTCTGTAACAGGATCTGTGGCATGTTAGTTTTCAGCAAAAAGAGACTTTTTCAAAGGAAAAATCAATGAACCAATGTGAAGGCACTCACGATTTTCTTAGGTGTGTTCCAAGCCACATTGGTGGAAAAAGGGAAGAGACGTTGGTGTGAGACAGGCAATCTTCCCCAAGGAAGGCTTTGAAAAGTCAATTCAGTTCCGCTTTGGGGTTAGAGCTTGACCACAGACAAGAAGACGATGACATTTTAATGAAACCACACTGATTGACCATCTGGGTTGCAGTTGGCCCAAACTGCTTACCTCAGTTTCAATTTTCTGAGATACAAAATATGACCCAAACCTACCCAAGATGATCGCCTAATTGATGGTGTTCTCAAAACATACTGAGATCCATGGATGACAATTGCCACTACAGAATAATTAATTAGAGCCTAAGACTAGATTTAGGATAATAAATAATAGCTATTGGGAAAGAGATTCCTATTTTTCTTTTCCTGATTTTTTTTTTCTTTCTTTTTCTTTTTTTTTTTTTTTTTGTGTGTGTGTGTGTGAGACATGGTCTCACGCTGTTGCCCAGGCTGGAATGCAGTGGCGCAATCATGGCTCACTGCCACCTCGACCTCCTGGGCTCAAGTGATCCTCCCACCTCAGCTTTCTCATTAGTTGGGATTACAAGTGTGTGCCACCACACCCAGCTAATTGGTTAGTTGTTTCGTAGAGACAGGGGTCTTACTATGTTGCCCAGGCTAGTCTTAAACTCCTGGCCTCAAGTGGTTCTCCAGCCTCCGTCTCCCAAAGTATTGGGATTACAGGCATGAGCCACAGTGCCTGGCCTCTTCCTGGTATTTTAAATGGGCTTTTGAATTGTTTTATGTACAAAAGATTTGTTTTCACCTATATTTAATTATGAGTTATCCAATGAGTAGCAATATAAGTGCTTGAAATACAGCAGCTCATTTTTTTTCTACAGAAACTGTAGAGTTTACAACTCTTTGACATTGCTCTCATGGGGAGGTGGGGTCTAGAGCCTCTCTCCTTATATCTCAGTGGGATGTGTATTAGTTTCCTAGGCCTACCTCAGCAAGTGACCACAAACTAGGGGTGGCTTTACACAATGAAAACATATCTTCTCATAGTTCTGGAAGTCCAAAGTCAGGTTAAGAGCAGGATTGGTTCCTTCTGGAGGCTCTGGGGGAAAATCTCATTCCCCACCCCTTCGCTTATAGACTCCTCACTCTAATCTCTGCCTCTGATCTCTGTCTCTGATCTCTGATCTGTCTTCACATGGCGTCCTCCCTGTGTCTTTGTCTGTGTGTCCAAATTTCCTTCTCTTATAAGGCCATCAGTCATACTGGGTTAGGGGGTGGATTCATCTGAGTGCATTCATCTTCACTTGATTGCACCTGCAAAGGCTATTTCCAAAGAAATCACATTCACAGGGACCAGGGGTTAGGACTTCAACATGTCTTTGTAGGGGACATAATTCATCCCTTAACAACCCATAGAATGAGCAAAAGTGGCACTGCGTGACTCCCAAGGGCAGGTCAAAAAGGTGATGCCTCTTTGTCCTTGCCCACTGCCACCTTCTCACTCAGAGACTCGAGCAGCCACACATGGAGTTCAGCCAGTGAGAGAGGCCACCTGGCTGCCTGGGATCAGCAGTCCAGGCCCTCGAGTCCTGCCAGGCCTGGGTGACACATGTGCATGAAGGAGCCTTCAGGTGATTCCAGCCCTGCCTTCAGGTCACCCCGCATTTGAGTCTTCCCAGTCAAGGTTCCAGATGTTGTGAAGCAGAGACAAGTTACTCTCACTGTCTGAATTCCTGGCCCCCAGTATCTGAGCATAAATAAAGTGGTGTTGTTTTAAGCCACAAATCCTGGGGTAATTTGTTACACAGCAATTGTAACAGAAAAAGTAGGACTAGAGGCTCCAAAGAAATCATCTTCAGCAGTGTTCAAACAATTTTTCTTATCTATTCCCTAAAATAATTTAGGAAAACTATGAACCTCTTCACATATTTTTATGTTGACATCTAATTTTTTTCATCCTACGTTGGCCATTTCTGGAGTATTATAAATATTGATGGTTTGATGCTTAAACTGCTTATGTAACTTTTTCAGATATACCCACTGGAATGCAATTGCTATATCAATTTAAAACTCACATCATCCATTTAAAAAATATAGATCATCATTAACATTTGGACAGTTCATGTTGTTTCTTTTTTCCTTTTGAATGCTTATTTCCTTCCACCTCCCGCTTAGAAGTTTATCCTAAAGTTTTTTATGCTTGGATGTGTTTTATTGCTTACTCTTTCTTGATAGTTTGCAATAAAAATATGTATATGAATTTAACTTTCCATGAGTATAAAATTAAAAGTGTTAAACATTTCCCTTGGATTAAGCTGCTGTTATAATTATTCTTAGTCCACCATTGATTAAACTTACAAAAATATATTACAAACCTTGATAAATGATCATTGTTTGTTTGTTTGTTTTTGAGATGGAGTTTTGCTCTTGTTCCCTGGGCTGGAGCACAGTTGCATGATCTCAGCTCACTGCAACCTCCGCCTCCCAGGTTCAAGCGATTCTCCTGCCTCAGCCTCCTGAGTAGCTGGGATTACAGGCACCCACCACCACGCCTGGCTAATTTTTTTGTATGTTTAGTAGAAATGGGGTTTCACCATGTTGCCCAGGCTGGTCTCGAACTCATGACCTTGGGTGATCCACCTGCCTCAGCCGCCCAAAGTGCTGGGATTACAGGTGTGAGCCACCACACCCGGCCGATAAATGATAATTTTTAAAAGCATAACTTGATTGAAAATGTAGCACAAAACTGAAACAGCCTAGGTGTCCATCAATAGGAGAATGGATAAAAGAACTGTGGTATATTCATACAGTAGAATTCTACTCAGTGATAGAAAGGAACAAATTACTTATACATGAAACAACACAGATGAATCTTAGAAACATTATTCTGATCAAAAGCATCCAGATACAAGAGAGTACATATGGTATGATTCCATGTATATGAAGTTCAAAAACAGGTGAACTAATCTAAGGGGTAAGAACATCAGATAGTGGTTGCCTCTGGGGAGGAGTAGGAGCCAGGAGTAATTCAAAAATGGCATCAGAGGCTGGGCGCCGAGGCTCCAACCTGTAATCCCAGCACTTTGGGAGTCTGAAGCAGGCAGATCACCTGAAGTCAGGAGTTTGAGACCTGCCTGGCCAAGATGGTGAAATCCTGTCTCTATTAAAATTAGCCAGGTTATCGGGGGAACCAGCTCCCAATATTTCAAGAGAAAGAGTACAAAGGGAGAAATTTTACAGCTGGGCCTCCAGGGGTGTCATCACATATTGGTAGGACCGTGATGGTGACCCAGAGCTGCAAAATCAGCAAGTTTTTATTAGGGATTTTAAAAGGGGAGGGGTGTACGAACAGGAAATAGGTCACAAGGATCACATGTTTCAAAAGCCCATAAAGATCACAAGGCGAAGGCAAAATTAGAATTACTGATGAGGGTCTGTGTCCCACTGTGCATGCATTGTCTTGATAAACATCTTAACAGGAAACAGGGTTCAAGAGCGGACAACTGGTCTGACTAGAATTCACCGGGCGGGAATTTCCCAATCTAGTAAGCCTGAGGGCACTGCAGGAGACCAGTATTTCAGTCCTTAGCTCAACTGCATAAGACAGACGCTCCCAGAGCAGCCGTTCATAGACCTACCCCCAGGAATGCAGTCCTTCCCCAGGGTCTCAGTGATTAATATTCCTTGCTAGGAAAAGAATTCAGCGATATCTCTCCTACTTGTACATCGTCTATAAGCTTTCTGCAAGAAGAAAAATATGGCTCTATTCTGCCCGACCCCGCAGGCAGTCAGACCTTATGGTTATCTTTCCTTGTTCCCTGAAAATCACTGTTATCTTGTTCTTTTTCAGGGTGCACTGATTTCATATTGTTCAAACACACATGTTTCACAAACAATTTGTACAGTTAATGCAATCATCACAGGGTCCTGAGGTGACATACATCCTCAGCTTATGAAGATGACGGGGTTAAAAGATTAAAGTAAGACAGGCATAAGAAATTATAAAAGTATTAATTTGGGGAACTAACAAATGTCCGTGAAATCTTCACAATTTATGTTCAGAGATTGCAGTAAAGACAGGTGTAAGAAATTATAAAAGTATTAATTTTGGGAACTAATAAATGTCCATGAAATCTTCACAATTTATGTTCTTCTGCCGTGGCTTCAGCCGGTCCCTCTGTTCAGGGTCCCTGACTTCCTGCAACACAGGTGTGGTGGCACCTGCCTGTAATCCCAGCTACTTGGGAGGCTAAGGCAGGAGAATCTCTTGAACCTGGGGGACAGAGGTTGCAGTGAGCCAAGATCATGCCATTACACTCCAGCCTGGGCAACAAGAGTGAAACTCTGTCTCCAAAAAAAAAAGGGGGATCAGGGAACTTTTTGGGTGATGGTAATGTGCTGTGTGTCACCTCTGCACCCAGAATTTGGGTTACACAGATGACTGAAGTTGTCTAAATGGCCCACTTAATATGTGAACATTTCACCATTTATATATAACCTTTAAATAAACTTGAGATATTCTCCCACTGAATATGACTATTACTCAGGCCATAGTAAATGCTGGTCTTCCAATAATTTTTCTTTAGTAGAAAAGGAGGGCTGGAAAGAGAGAGAAATTGTTTCAAAGGAAAACTATAACACCTATTACTAGATTCCAGCCCTGGGTTTTGTTTTTGAGTACAGATTGAATCATGAGTTATTTCTGGCTACAAGAATCCAGGTTATAATTTTCTTCATGTTTTTAGTTGGCACCCTAATGGAATAGATTCCTTCTTCTGTTCTGACACACACGTTCTCTTTTAATTGTCAAATTATTAACATTACTTATCTCTCATAGTTTTACTTCATGCAAGAACACCAGAATCATGGTCTTCTGAAGACTAGAGATGATTTGACAAAGCCTGTGCATCTCCTGTACTTGGAATCCCACTTGGCCTGATCTGTTTTTCACTGCAAATACCCAGCTACTAAAACTGTACAGGCACCCTCCCTCTGGGCCCGGGGACTATCATGGAAGAGGTGGGTGCATGAGATTGTAAGGGCTGGTTTTGAGGGACAGAATTAGTTCAGACCCTCCAAATCAAGGATGGGTACACAGATGTCTAAACAGCTGGTGAAATAAGGGACTTTACCTCCTGGATTTTTACGGTGTGGCACCTTTTCACTCATCCCAACCATGAAGAATTTTCTGCTTCACATAGAATTAAAATAAAATTATTACTGAGAGGATATAAGGATACCTCATGACAAAACCTCCCGGGAATAATACTCCTACTTACGAGATTTATGAAGATAGATATGTATTTAAAAAAATTTTTTTCAGCAGGGTGCAGTGGCTCACACCTATAAGCCCAGCACTTTGGGAGGCTGAGGTGGGTGGATCACCTGAGGTCAGGGACCAGCCTGCCAATATGGCAAAACCCCATCTCTACTAAAATTACAAAAAATTAGCCAGGCCTGGTGGCATGCGCCTGTAGTCCCAGCTACTCCGGAGGCTGAGTATCGCTTGAACCCAGGAGGCGGAGGTTGCAGGGAGCCAAGATCGCACCACTTCACTCCAGCCTGGGCAACAGAGCGAGACTCCATCTCAAAAAACAAAAAATAAAAAAATTTCAGCCACCTTAGGACAAATTACTAAAAGACCCCAAAAAGCATTGTGACACAACAAAGTCTCTAAATTCCTTAGCCTAAAAGGTTTTAACAATGCTTATGTGTTGAATAGCTAACTGCTACGAGTCCATAACAAAAACCAAGATTACAGTAGCTCAATGCATGGAAGTTAAAGACAGATAAAGTCAATTTTGTAACCTCACTTTTGGCTTTTTGTTTGTTGGCTTTTGTATTACTCTAAAATTGTTAAGAGGTAATGAATGCCTGTCCACGTCCTTTCTTGTATGGCCTAGAACGTATAATTGGCTATAAATCTCCTGGCTCTAAGTCCATTGGCCATGGACGAGGGCATCACACAGAAGGACAGGATGGACTTGGGTCAGGCAGCCATGCCACCCCAGCAACTCTATGGGACAAAATAAAAGCTTGGTGGCCATTAATGTTGCCTCTGGCAAATCTTGGCCAGAAGGCGGAGAATGCAAACCAAAAATAAAATTCTAAGCCCCCACCCATCTGAATGGACACCTCGTTTCGGCAAAGATATTCCAAAGTTAACCTGAAAAATGAGTTCAGGCCATGATGGGAAGAGGGAACCGGACATGCCTCATTATTCCCTCCTCCCTTTTGGAATTACTGACAGAACAGACTCTTTAAGTCTGATAAGAAATATTTATAATCTACCGTCTCTGAAGCCTGATACCTGGAGGCTTCACCTGCATGTTAAAACTTTGGTCTCCAGGCCGGGCGCGGTGGCTCACGCCTGTAATCCCAGCACTTTGGGAGGCCGAGGCGGGTGGATCACGAGGTCAGGAGATGGAGACCATCCAGGCTAACACGGTGAAGCCCCGTCTCTACTAAAAGTACAAAAAATTAGCCGGGCGTGGCGGCGGGCGCCTGTAGTCCCAGCTACTCGGGAGGCTGAGGCAGGAGAATGGCGTGAACCCAGGAGGCGGAGCTTGCAGCGAACCAAGATCGCGCCACTGCACTCCAGCCTGGGCGACAGAATGAGCCTCCGTCTCAAAAAAAAAAAAAAAAAAAAAAAAAAAAAAGAGAAAGAAAATGCATCTCTTACTGAGATGAGTGGGAATTTCTCAACCAGTTCATGTATCCAGAGAATATTAATTCTTGGTAGAATTAACACTAGGTTTAGCACCAGTTACATGCCGATTATTTTTTAAATGTAAGCACTGAGAAAACATACAGACATTAATTAAGTAGATGGGGAAGGAAGCATTTTGCCATAGCCTTGACCTTCAATTCTTTGAACCCCTTCTGAGTTATGTCCCCCACCACACAAATATTTATCATCTAAAATAATTTGTAATGATTTATCAGCTGAAACTTTGATTTGGTCTTCCTTTAATTTGGTTGTATGCAAAGAAAAAGCAACTACCTGACGTAATGATTGTTTTCAACCACATCAATAGAATCATCCCTCTTTTAACACCAATTAGCATTTCAAAAATCCCTTTAGTTAATGCCCCAGAAGTTATTTCACCCCTGCAATGCACCATAGGAAGGTTCAGGATGGTGAGAGGCTCCCGTTCTTCAGTTAAGTGGAGAAGGGACTGAGAGCGAAGAGCTGGGAAAGGAGACCCTGACCTCAGAAAGGAAGCTGAGATCCTGGGAAGCGACTCCCTCTACACTTAGCCCATGTGTTTGAGCCACAGCTTACCCATGTGTCCCTCAAAGACAGATAACCCAATTTGAAGAATGCTGCTTTCAAGGGTCCTTTCTGGCCAGGTGTGGTGGCTCTTACCTGTAATCTTAGCACTTCGGGAGGTCGAGGTGGGAGGATCACTTGAGCCCACAGGAGTTCAAGACCAGCCTGGGCAACATAGTGAGACCTCGTCTCTATAAAAAACAAAAAAGAATCCTTTCAGTATGTGTAGGGCAAGACTATAAGGCCAAAGACTGAGTCAGATTCCTTCACTCCTGTGTGTATACAGAAACCCTGCATTTTAACATGACACCTTCCTGGATACTGCATCCCCCAAAAAAGGCATGGTGTTTATCTTTAGAAACAATGCTGTAACTGTAGGTTCTCTTGCTGGTCAAGGACTTGCTGGACAATATATGCCAAAAGCAAATGTATGAAGCCATGATCCTTCAAAATCCCCTGTACTCACTCTGTAATTGGACTCCAGGGTTCAGGAAATTAGGGGACATATATGGGGCTGGCCCCTGGACCATTCCCAGCCCAGCCATAGCAGACCACTACGATCCAGCTGGAGAGGGGCAGTGCCAAGCCTCACGCCTGCAGGGTGAGACTGTGCAGGTCAGAGGGCCAATGTGCAGAGCCCCTCGGTTGTCACATCCCCAGGGGCAGGTCAAGTCTGGGAAAGACCTGAAGTCAGGCAGGCTATGGGGACAGGAAGGCTGCAGAAGGGGTGGCCACTGTGTCCTGGAGTGCTCTGAGCAGCGTGCCCTGGCCTGCAGGGGACCTTCAGGGCAGCTGTCTAGCCCAGTGACTATGAGGAGTTTGGGTACCTGTGAGCTGCCTGCAGAGCCCGGCAGGGTTCAACGGGGCTTTTGATCTGTAGCACTAGGGAGTGTCTGGCATATAGGAAGGGCTCAACCACTAATGTCGTCTGGCTCAATACATGAGTGAATGGTTGAATGAGGGAATGCAAGGCTCGCCTTGCTGATGCTGGAGCAGTTTTCACTGTGACGGACTCCCAGAGACTCTGGATGTCCCTCCTTCTCACCTGTGATGCTGATGCGATCATGCCTTTGGATCTACCCTTCCAACTCAACTGGCGCCTTTCTACGGTGTCTGCTTCAGGCTCACTTTCAGGCTTTGCACTGTATTCCAGGTGGCTTTGTGCTTTCATTATGTGCCTGGCTCCTGCAGCTTTGCTGACACAGGTATCTTGAGCACTGTGGTGACCCTGCCAGGCCTCCCTTCCCAGCACAGAGCCCATTCCTGGCAACATAACGTGCAATGTGGCCCATGGAGACGGGCTTCCCTGGTCAGCAGCCTTTCCACTGGTTCCCAAGCCTCTGGACAATTGTTCATTCTCAGGTGCTAACTTCTGCTTGTCCTGCAACTTCTGGAACATAGCACTGACCCCAGGCCACTTTCATTCATCCATTAATTTTTTCCACTTAATACAAATTTAGGAGCTGAGCTCTGACAGATATTGAGCCATGTGTGAACTTTGGGTTGCTGTGTAATTGCACAAACTGAACTGCTTGAAACAACACAGATGTATCTTCTCACAGCCTGTAAGTGTCCGAAGTCTGGGAACAGCATATGTGAGTTCTTGCTTAAGATCTCACCAGGCTGCAATCCAGGTGTTGGCCAGGACTACAGGCCCTCAGAGGCATGACTGGAGGAAGATCTTTTTCCAAGCTTCCTCACGTTGTTGAAAGACTTCATCTTCCCAAGGAGTCCCACTTCCACAGGAAGGAGGTTTTCTTGCTGGCTGTTGGTCGGGTGTTGCTCTCAGCTCCTGCAGCCCTCTGGCAGTCCCTTGCCACTGGCCTACTCCATGTGCCCCTCATAGCATGGCAGCTGCTGCTTTTTCTTTTATTTGTTTTATTTTTTATGCTTAGAGACAGGATCTCACTCTGTTGCCCATGCTGGAGTACAGTGGCCCAATCATAATTCAGTGTAGCCTCAAATCCCTGGGCTCAAGCAATCCCCCTGCTGCAGCCTCCCGAGTAGCTGGGAGTACAGGCACGTGCCACCATGCCATGCTACTTTGCTTCTTTTTTTTTGAGACTGAGTCTCGCTCTATTGCCCAGGCTGGAGTGCAGTGGCATGATCTCGGCTCACTGCAACCTCCACCTCCCAGGTTCAAGCAGTTCTCATGCCTCAGCCTCCCAAGTAGGTGGGATCACAGGCATCCACCACCATGCCTGGCTAATTTTTGCATTTTTAGTAGAGACAGGGTTTTACCATGTTGGCCAGGCTGGTCTCGCACTCCTGACCTCAGGTGATCCGCCTGCCTCGGCCTCCCAAAGTGCTGGGATTACAGTAGGCCACCACACCTGGCCTACTTTGCTTCTTCTAAACCAGCAGTGGAAAGAGTATCTAGCATGTGCTAGCAAGTCAAAAACATTATATATTTATTTGGTGATACACACACCCTGTACATATAAACTCACAGGAATGACATCCCTTCACCTTTGCCGTAATCTATCAGAAGGAAGTCTCAAGTCCCACTCATGCCCATGTGGAGAGGACTATACAGGGCACAAACATGAGTGCCACCCGATGGTCTGTTGGCCACAGAGTCTAAGTGCAGAAAGTCTTGAACACCAAAATAAAGAGTTTGGACGTTTTACTACTGTCAGTGAAGCTACTTTTGAGCAATGGAGGACGAAAATGGAGGATGGACTAACATCAGTGTGTAGGAAAGATGGGTATTGGGAGAAGACAGAGGTGGGTGGAGAGAAAGGCACCCCGATGAAAGAGAAAGAGGATCTGGCCAGTACTGGTGGTGTGGGAAGGAGGCATAGATCTGGGGACACCACAGAAGTAGAATCAAATGCACTCATCGCAGAGAGGATGATTCAGACTTGAGGATCAAGTGCCTGTTTCAGGAAGAAGACAAAGATCATACTCCCATCAACAAAGACAGGGAACACATTCTGGAGCAGGAAGGGACGTCCCTTCTGGACATTCCTTTCATTCTGAGTTTTCCAGCACTACCTGTCTTCAGAGAGGGCTTCAGAGGGAGGGGGTGGCAGCAGGCCAATGTGTCACCTGTCACACTCCAAGCCTCCTCTGGCTTGAGAGCCAGAGTGAGGGAAATCGACATGGAATGGCTGAGCAAGAATTCGAAAGTGTGAGTGTGAAATTCGGAGGCAGGTTCAGGGACAAAGAAGTCGATTTGCAGGCTAGACATATAGCTTATTTCATGGCGCCAGTGCCCCAGCCAATGCCTGCGCTCTTCTAGGAGCCAATTCTTTTGAATACCACCTTGGGAGCTAGGTACCTGGGGAGTTAGGTACTTTGAGGGAGCTGTCATGAGATCAGATTAAATGATCAAAAAAAAAAAAAAATGGAGAGGTGCTAGGACTCTACCTCCCTGGGGGTGACTGGGAAAGAGTAGGCAGTGAAGGGGGAGGAGTCAGGGGACACATTATGCAATGCAGGGAACAGCACCTCCCACAACAAAGAATTGCCCGGCTCAAAATGTCACCAGTGCCAAGGTTGAAAAACCCTGCCGATGCAGCAACCGTAGGTCCCGGATTTTCTGGAATGGACACATTTCCAAGCATTCTTATCAGAGTATATGTCTCACATTGGAGCTTAGCTAATGTGCCCTCAGCGTTGCAGTACCCTGAGGGGCATTGTCCCCTGTGTCTCAGCCAGAGGGGTGGAATCTGCTTTCTCCCTTATTTTGGAGCCTGTTTTCCCCCTTATTTTGGAGCCTGTTTTCCATTGCCTGGCCTCTTCTCCAGTCTCATTTTTTAAAATCTTAGACTGATGCCCATGAAGGATTTTTATACCTTGGTGACCTCCAACTAGCCATGGCCAAGCCTGCTTTCTACATTCACACAAAAACCTTCATGCATCTACAAACACACACACACATGCCCTTTTGCACACACATTATCCTCTGTAACACATCATCTTACTTGCTTGATTTTCCAAGCATGGCTCTGGTTGAAATGGCCTGGGCTTCCCATTTATCACCATGGTCCGGTCCTCAGCTGGGTGCCATTGTTGCCTCTTCCCTGCCCCTTGCCTAAGCCCAGGGGGCTCATCACAGCTCCTCCAGCTCCGTGCTCAGGAGCCCTTGGTGCCTGGTGAGCTCTAAGGCTTGAAAATTATGTGCTGGCCCTGACCCCATGATGAGAATTAGAGCTGACAGTTTTCTGGAAAACAAACAAAATCTGTTACTTTTCCTGTTATATCTTCTCCCCATAGAATCTTCCCAGGGAATTTCTAAGTTGGTTAAAACCCACCTGACTGAATTCCATATTCTTCACAGCACTGATTTTTCTCCTTCCTTACTCATACTTCCACCTCACTGCTTTGGTGATAAGGCCAAAGGGACAAGTAGCAATGAAAAAAAATCGAGTAAACTTTAAAAAATGAGTAAATACAGTTCATAGCTCTTCCTTCTTATTAAACAACATGGTACCCTTCATTTCTCTTTGCCCCAATCACCCTTTTAATTCAGCCAGAAGTGCTCCTCTGCCTTTTGGCTGTGAAAGCTTTTACTTCTTCTGGTGCTATTCTTTTCATTCTGCTGTCTGAGTTTTCCAGCACTGTCTTCTGAGAGGGCATTATAGGAAGTGGGGGTGGCAGCAGGTCAATGTGTCACATGTCACACTCCAAGTCTCCTCTGGCTTGACAGCCAGGAGACCTACAGTTATTACTGAACTTCATATGATCAAACTGAGCAAACTGGCAAAAAATATGTGCAGTTTCTTGGGGGATATTTTAGACATTACGGCTTAGCCAAACTTGTTCCATCTTCCCTGGAAAGTGTTATAGAAGATAAAACGACAGTAAAAATGGATTTTTCCAAGCTATTATTTGTTATAACAGTCTGTGACTTTTAGGTTACCTTCCTACTCCTCTTGTTAACATTTTAATTAATTGTGTTAATCAACTCAGTAAAGATTTGGTTTGTAATGATGGATATGTATCACCTACCTCCTAGGGACCAGCTTTAGTTTTCAATCTAATATTTATTTATTTAGGAACTGGCTGTTTTGAGCATTTGTGTATTTTGTCTGTGGCTCATTTCTCTAAGGCTAGATTCTTTTAAAACACTGAAGTACAAATGAGGACAGTTATATAATCAAACGATGGTTTGATAACAGGCACAATGAGCATTAGCCACAAAATGTGCATTTGAAGATCAGACAGCAAGACAGAGAGAAAATAGACTGGAACCAAAAAAGGAACACAGCCTCAGGGACCAGTGGGGCTGTAACAAATGTAACAGTGACATCCATGTCACTGGCATCCCTGACCTTTGACCAGTGGGAGCTGGAGAGCACATACTACTCCTTCTGAAGGGCTTTCTGAGATCCAGTGGTCTACACCACCTGTCTGAACACCTGACCTTTGACCAGTGGGAGCTGGAGAGCACCTACTACTCCTTCCGAAGGACTTTCTGAGATCCAGTGGTCTACACCACCTGTCTGAACACATCCCAGGAGACCAAGCATTCAGCTGTGCTTCTTAGGAAGCTGCAGCCAGCTGGCTGGGCCTCTGTGCCTGCTCTCCCTCCTCCCTGCTTCAGACTCCTCTCCCTTCAAACTGCTTCCTGGAGACCACACTCCCCATTGACCTGTTACTGCATCAGATTTGATTCTGTTTTCTAGCAAGCCCATCTCTTTTTATGCTTCTGAATCCTGTTATTTATCCTCATTATGTCTTCTCATTTTTCCCCTCATGATTGGCATCTCTTTGTACATTTTCTGTCTTTTAAGCCTTTTTTCTATTTGTCTTCTATACCACCATTTTGTCTTTTAATCTTTTAGTTAAACCTTTTTTAGCTCCAGAAAGTTTGTGTGTATGTGTGTGTGCGTGTGCCATAGTCAAATTCTGTTATGAGCTCTTATATTTTAGTTGAAGTTTTTGTCTGTCTTCTCTAACAATTTTATTTCCCTAAAACCTATCTATTGTGGGTATTCTTTTTTTGATGTTTTTCTGAGATGGAGTCTCTCTCTGTCACCAAGACTGGAGTGCAGTGGCAGTGGCATAATCTTGGCTCACTGCAGCCTCCACCTCCTGGGTTCCAGTGATTCTCCTGCCTCAACCTCCCCAGTGCCTGGGATTATAGGCATGCACCACCATGCCTAGCTAATTTTTTTATTTTTAGTAGAGACGAGGTTTCACCATGCTGGCCAGGCTGGTCTTGAACTCCTGACCTCAGGTGATCTGCAAACCTTGGCCTCCCAAAATGCTAGGATTACAGGCGTGAGCCACCATGCCCAGCCTATTATGGGTATTCTGATTATGTTTTCTCTGTTGCTACTGTGTCGCCTTAAGTTATTTGTATTCGTTTCCTATGGCTGCTGTAAAAGATTACAACTTTGTGACTTCAAATGACACAAATTCATTGTCTCATGATTCTGGAGATCAGAAGTCCTAAAATCAAGATGTCAGCAGAATTGCATTCCTCCTGGAGGCTCTTGGGGAGAATCCATTTCCATGCTCTCTTCAGCTTCTCTCTAGAGGCTACCTGCCTTCCTCGGCATGCAGTCCCTTCCTCCATCTTCAAAGCACTCACTCCAACCTCTGCTTCTGTTGTCATATTTCCCTCTTTGACTCTGACCTTCCTAGTCTTCTCTTATAGGGACCCTGTGATTACACTTAGGGCCTACCTGAATTATTTAGAACAATCTCTTATCTCAAGATTTAAAGTTATATCTGCAAAGTGCCTTTTGTCATAGAAGGTAATACATTCATGGGTTCCAGGGATTAGGATGTGGACATTGTTGGGGTGGTATTATCAGTCTATCCCAGTACTTAAATGGAGGCCATCCTGTGAATGATGAAAGCAAGACAGTGTCTGCCCTGTTGATCTGCAGTGTGACAGGTGACATAAAATCAGTTTTCTATTGTGATGCTGTGTCATCTTCTGAGCTATGTGGGCCCATGTCCTCAGCCTCATCAGGAAAGCTGCATCAATCTCCTTCCTTCCCTTCTTCTCCAGCTCATTGGAATTCATGGATACCAGTAGGCTCGCCCCAAGATGCCTGTAAGGGATCAGAATTATTCTTCTTCTTGGCGGGGTGGGGGATCTAGGATGGTTAATTTTATGTCAACTTGCCTTGGCCATGGTACCCAAACACTTGGTTAAATGCCAGTCTAGATGTGATATGCATGTATTTTTTAGATGGCATTAGCATTTAAATCAGTAGACTCTAAGTAAAGCAGCTTATCCACCATAATCTGGGTGGGCCTCATCTAATCACTGAAAGGCCTTAAGAAAAACATTGAGGGAATTCTGCCTCCAGGCTGTCTTCAGACCAGAGCGGCAACACCAGGCCTTCCCTGGGTCTCCAGCCTGCCCTGCACATTTCAGGCTCGCCAGCCCCCGACAATTGCATGAGCCAATTCCTTAGTGAACCATCCTATTGATTCTGTTTTTCTGGAGAACGTTGACTAATATGGGGTTTATGGATCTCCACAGACCAAACTCTCTCCAAGAAGGCTTCTCTGATCTTACCCCAGGGCTTTGCTGCTGGCCAGCCTCACCCCTCCGATCCGGCAGGGGGAAGGTCCTGGCCAACTCTAACAGAATGGTGGCAGAGCCCAAGGCCCCCTTCTGTCTTCCAGATTCTTCTGGAGTTAATTGGAGTTCAGAAGAAGCAGAACATCTGGATATTGAAGATGCCTTTTCCCCAAAGTTTCTCTTAAGATTCTTTTTATTTTGAATTGACTTTATTTTTTAGAGCAGTTTTAGGTTTACTTGAGACAAAGACACAGAGATTTCCCCTATGCTCCCTGCCCCCTACACATGCATAGCCTTCCCTGTTTTTAACATTCCCCTACCAGAGTGGTACATTTGCCATAACTGATGAGCCTACATTGACACATCGTCATCGCCCAAAGCCCGTAGTTGACATCAGGATTCACTCTCGGTGCTGTGGATTCTATGGGTGTGGAAAAACGTACAATGGCATGCATCCGCCATTATAGTGTCACACAGAGTAGTTTCACTGCCCTAAAAATCCTCTGTGCTCCCCTTCCTCTCTCAAACCTCTGGAAACTAGAATTGATTCTTGAACAACATGGGTTTGAACAGCATGGGCCCAATGATATGCATTTTTTTTCAATAAAAGTTGCACTAAGTATGCCTGCCTTCCCTTCCACCTCCTCTGCCTTGCCACCTCTGCTACTCCTGAGACAGCAAGAGAAGTCCTCCCCTTCCTCCTCCTCCTCAGCCCACTCAGTGTGAAGATGTCAAAGATGAAGACCCTTATGATGACCCACTTTCACTTAATGAATACTGAGTATATTGTCTCTTCCTTGTGATTATCTTAGTAACATTTCTTTTCTCTAGCTTTCTTTATTGTAATATAGTATATAACATACAAAATATGTGTTAATTGACTATGTTATCAGTAAGTCTTCTGGCCAACAGTAAGCTACCCATAGTTAAGTTTGGGGGAGCCAAAAGTTATACATGGATTTTCTACTGCATGGAAGGTTGGCACTCCTAGCTTTGTTGTTGTTCAAGGATCAACTATATTGATCTCTTTTTGTATCCATTGTTTGTCAGTTCCAAAATTTCATATAGTTGGAATTAGACAGTGTATAATCTTTTCAGATTTGTTTCTTTCACTCAGTAATATACATTTATGTTTCCTCCATGTCTTTTCATGGTTTGATAGCTCATTTCTTTTCAGCATTTAATAGTATGCCATTGCCTGGATGTACCACAGTTTACTTACCCATTTACTTACTGAAGTACAGCTTCTTTGCTTGCACGTTTTGTCATTATAAATAAAACTGCTATAAATATCCATGTGCAGGTGTTTGTGTGAATGTAAGTTTCAACTCCTCTGGGTAAATATCGTATAGTGCAATTGCTGGATTGTATGGTAAAGAGTATGTTTAGTTTTTTAAGAACCTGCCAAACTGCCTTCCAAAATAGGTGTACAATTTTGCATTCCCACCAGCAATGCCGCAATGCCTGAGAGATCCTGTTGCTCCACATCTTTGCCAGTATTTGGTGTTGCAGTGTTCCGGATTAAGGCTAACCTAATAGGTGTGCAGTGGTATCTCAGTGTTCTTTCAATTTGCATTTCCCTGATGAAACATGTTGTGGAAATCTTTTTTTTTGAGATGGAGTCTCACTCTGTCGCCAGGCTGGAGTGCAGTGGCGCCATCTCGGCTCACTGCAACCTCCACCTCCCAGGTTCAAGTGATTCTTATGTCTCAGCCTCCCAAGTAGCTGGGACTGCAGGCACGTGCCACCATGCCCAGCTATTGTTTTTTTCTTTTTTGTATTTTTACTAGAGATGGGGTTTCACCATGTTGACCAGGCTGGTCTTGAACTCATGACCTCAGGTGATCCACCTGCCTCGGCCTCCCAAGTGCTGAGATTACAGGTGTCAGCCACCGCAGCTGGTGGGAACTTCTTTACGTATGCTTATTTACCATCTGTACATGTTCTGTGGTGAGATGTGTGTTAAGGTCTTTGGCCCATTGTTTATTCATGTTGTTTTCTTACAGTTGAGTTTTAAGAGTTCTTTGTATATTTTTGATCACAGTCCTTTATCAGAGATGCCTTTTGCAAACATTTTCTCCCAGTCTCTGGCTTATCTTTTCATTCTCTTGACAATGTTTCACACAGAGCAGAAATTTTTAATTTTAGTGAAGTCCAGCTTATCAATTCTTTCTTTCATGAATTGTGTCTTTAGTGTTGTATCTAAAAAGCCATCACAAACATCACAAACCCAAGGTCACCTGGGTTTTCTCCTATGTTACATTCTAAGTTTTATATATTCTAGGATTTTGCTTTACATTAAGGTCTGTGGTCCATTTTGAGTTCATTGCTGTGAAGGGTCTAAGGTCTGTGTCTAGATTCATTTTTTGGCATATGGATGTCCAGTCATTCCAGCACCATTTGTTTAAAAAGACTCTTTCCTCCATTGTATTGTCTTTGATCCTTTTTCGAAGATCAGCTGACTAATTTTACTGTGGGTCTATTTCTGGACTCTCTATTCTGTTCTGGGAATTTATTTGTCTATTATTTTGTCAATACCACACTGTCTTGGTTACTGGAGCTTTATGGTAAGTCTTGTCAGGTGATGTCAGTCCTCCAACTTTGTTCCTCTCCTTCAATATTTTGTTGGCTATTCTGGGCCTTTTGCCTCTCCATATAAACTTTAGAACCAGGTTTAAGCGATTCTCCTGCCTCAGCCTCCTGAGTAGCTGGGATCACAGGCAACGCACCATCACGCCCGGCTAATTTTTGTATTTTTAGTAGAGACGGGGTTTCACCATGTTGGTCAGGCTGGTCTCGAACTCCTGACCTCGTGATCTGCCCACCTTGGCCTCCCAAAGTGCTGGGATTACAGGCATGAGCCACCGCACCTGGCCTAATTTTTGTATTTTTAGTAAAGATGGGGTTTCACCATATTGACAAGACTGGTCTTGAACTCCTGACCTCAGGTGATCCACCTGCCTCGGGCTCCCAAAGTGCTGGCATGAGCCGCCACGCCTGGCCCATATTTTGTTATATGTATACTTGAGTATTTAATTTATTGGTGCTAATATAAATGGTATTATGTTTTTAATTTTAAGTTTCTCTGGATTCTTTTTGAGTCCAGTTTTATAATCCAGAGTTTTGTTCTCTTTACAGAATTTTATCATGCCCTGCTTTGATAACTTTGCATCTTATATCTTCACCCAGTGAAATGACAAACACATAAAATAAGTATGAGCCATGGATACATCCCAGAAGCTGTTTCTTTGGTTTAGGATACAATGAATTTTTTATCTTAGTCTCTCATTTTTCTAAGATCCCATTTTTAAAAATAGGAAATTAAATTTACTTTTGTTCCAGTTTTGCTTTAGGAAACTTGGTGTCCCTTTCATCATGGGTCTCAATTTTAACCAGAGGGGTCTCTCCCTCCATTTACTTCTTAGAAATCGATGTTCTTCTTCAGGGTTACTCATAGTGTGACCTGCCAGATCTCCTGCCCCTGCACCTGCCCAGCCACCTCCTAATGGACTAATATGCGCCCCACTACAAGCTCAGCAATTTGAACTTCCCATGCTTAGCTTTGGGGCCAGTTCTGGCTTTAGCTGCAGGGATATTTTAAAGTTTAGTTCAATAGATGAAGTGAGTCCTCACCAAATCTCTTGTGTTGCTGTTTTTTCTTGAACCACAGTTCTAGTTCTAGTGACTGAATTCCTCACTGCCAATAAGCACACAGTTCCAAAGCCTTCTAGACTTACTTCTGGAGCCTGACAAGTGACTGTTCCTTTAGCCAGTACTGGGGCTTCCAGACATCATTGCTTCTGTTTTTGTTTGTTTGTTTTCAGTTTTTTTTTAAATTTCAATGGTTTTGGGGGTACAGGTGGTTTTTGGTTGCATGGATGAGTTCTTTAGTGGTGAATTCTGAGATTTTAATGTACCCATCACCTGAGCAGTCTTTTATCCCTCACCTCGCTGCCAGCCTCTTTCCTTGCATCCCCAAAGTCCATCGCATCACTCTATATGTTTTTGCATCCTCATAGCTTAGCTCCCACTTTTGAGTGAGAATATACGATATTTGGTTTTCCATTCCTGAGTCACTTCACTTAGAATAATGGCCTCCAGCACCATCCAGGTTGCTGCATAAGACATTTCATTCCTTTTTATGGCTGAGTAGTATTCCATGGTGTATATATACCACATTTTCTTTTTCTTACTTGTTGGTGGACACTTAGGTTGGTTCCATATCTTTGCAATTGGAAATTGTGCTGCTATAAACATGTGTGTGCATATGTCTTTTTCATATAATGACTTATATTCCTTTGGGTAGATTCCTGGTAGTGGGATTGCTGGATCAAATGGTAGTTCTCCTTTTAGTTCTTTAATGGTAGATCTACTTTTAGTTTTTCTTTTTTGTTTTGTTTTTTGTTTTGAGACAGTCTCGCTCTGTCGCCAGGCCGGAGTGCAATGGCGCGATCTCGGCTCACTGCAACCTCCGCCTCCCAGGTTCAAGTGATTCTCCTGCCTCAGCCTCCCGAGTAGCTGGGACTACAGGCGTGCACCACCATGCCCAGTTAATTTTTGTATTTTTAGTAGAGACAAGGTTTCACCATGTTGGCCAGGATGGTCTTGATCTGTTGACCTCGTGATCTGCCCGCCTCGGCCTCCCAAAGTGCTGAGATTACAGGTGTGAGCCACTGTGCCCAGCCTAATTTTAGTTTTTAGTGCTTGTCTGTTTGGATCATCACATATTACTTGCTTCCTGCTGCCAGGCCTCAGTCTGCGCTACACCCATATACTACTTATTTTCTAGACTTCCAAAGTGCTGGGCACCACCCAGTCCTCTGCCAGGCACGGTCCTCTCTGCAGGTGATTCGCTGCCTGTGTGGGGGTCTCCTCCCTCCAAGCAACCGTTTTCACCCACAGGCATGTCTCAACTCCACGTGCAGACCCCTCCCTGACTGTCCTGTTCCATCAACTCCGGTTCTGCTAAAAAGGATGTGAACTTTACAGACTTCCCAGCAAGGCAGCTCCTTGGAGGCAGAGACCTCATTTGGAACATGCTCAACTATATTAAAATGTGATTTTGCTCAACCATATGAAACACTCAGTTGTTAGGACAAAAAAAAAAAAAACACAACCCTGCTTTTCACATTCCCATTTTACCTCTACAATGTATCATTTCATCAAACACCCGTTCACAAATGGAACTTACATAGCTCATTAACTACAGTGTTTTATTCTCTTATGAAAATATGTCAGAAAGATTTGAGAGTCTGGGACTGTGATGAAGCCCCCATCAGCCCGGGCATATTGGGGAGGGGGAGGTCAGGAACATTTTCTTCCAGCTCTCTTCAGACAGCAGCCAGACAGTTTTCAGTGCCTTTTTTTTTTTACCGTTTTGGTGACTCATTTCCTCACTTGAGACACACAAATATGAATGCAGTGTCAACCAACCATAAAGGAGTGTTACGAGAGTTCTGGTCATGGAGTAATCATAATTGTATTTGGTATATGATTTGACCGTATTTATTCATAATATAATACTCTAGGGTTTGAACATCTTATTTTTGGCTCTGCTGTGAACTATATAGAACGTGATGGAAAATCACTCCCTGCACATTACCCTGGGCTGCAGTGTCCATAAAAGGCGATATGCTGGCTCAAGAAATTGAAATTGAATGATTTCATAACCAACCTGTGAGCCTCGCTTCCTCCTTCACATCTGAAAGCACGTTGGCACAGAGGGGAGAAAATTTTTTTTTCATATGTTTCCACCTCACAGCTCCTTTTCTAGGTCTCCTAGTTGAAAAGACATTGATTTCTACGTGGGAAGATTTTTGCACCTGAAAGAATCCTTCACGGTCATATAGTGTCACCTCTCTCCCAAGGCAGAAATCCCATCTGCAATATTGATCAATGACCTGTCAAGGATGAATTAATTGAGTGCCTACTATGTGCTAGCTAGGCATTGTGCTGAGCCTCACACAATGGCAGACCCTGAGATAAGAATTCAAGTGCCAGGAATTTGAGAAAGGGTCCTGGAAAACACTGGAAATAGTGGACATGAGACAGAGAAGACAAGAAAGCCAATAAAGGATGCACATTATCAAGCAAATTACCACCATGGGCAGATAGAGCTCGATCCCACTAGAGAATTCTGAAAACCAAGACTCAGAATTCATCCAACCAAGGGGCCAGGGATCTGGGGTATTAATCCACCAATTCTCCAACTGTCATGGGTTCAGGCTGCTTTCAGGGGAATGAAATTTCCAGCATGTCTGGCTTCTCCATGCATGGGCACAGTGTGTTTTCAAGGTCAGAAAAAAAAAGCCTTTGAGTGGAGATTTTCAGGGGTCAGCTGTAAGTAGAAGTGAATGCCAGTGGGAGGTGGGGCCACTGATACCATCTGCTACATTCAGGAAGACAGAGAATTAAGCTCTTCTCCCTACTTTTGATCTGAAGGAGCAGACGGGGACATTTGCTCCTTGAATCCAGTGGAATCCAAGGGGAAAGCCCTGGAGCAATGGAGGTGATGAGTTTGAACGAAGATGTACAAAACCTGAGTTAACTGAGCGTGCAGATGAGCAAAGAGAAGAAAAATGGCTCTAGATGACATCAGGCCATGACTAGTCATCAGTTGCCACATGAGGTTTTCAGGAATGACATGGAAATACCAGCTTTCCACAGCTGTCTGGCTCTCCCCAGGGAAATGGGAAACCCTGGTACAGAGTCGAACCTTGGGCAAAAGGGTTGGAAGGAAGCAGGTGATCTGGGCAGAGCTGCCAGCTCTTCCTCCTTCCCTGGGGAGAACTAGTTGAAAATGAGTGTAGGGAGCCTGGCAGGAGAGCCAGCAAGGCAGGCTAACCCCAGAGGTGTGGAAGTGCAAAGGCTTCACGGCCATGCTTTCAGCAGACCTGGCACTGTTCAGTGCTGTCACCCAAGCCAGCCGAGGCTGGCCTAAGCCCACTTGCTTGTGGGGAGGGGGAGCTCATGCCCTGCTGGCTATAGGTTTTTTGGGTTATGAAACTAGGCAGGGCTAAGCCTGGAAAAAGTCCGAAATCATTAGTGGAGTCTGCGGTGTGCTAGGGCAGGTGGAGGCAACTTTCCTCAGTAAGGCAGTTCGCGGCCAGTGCTGCAGTTGCTTGGGATGTTCTTTGGGCAGACTGAAGTCTACCTACCTTGACCTTTCCCTTCATTCTACTGCTGCCCTTTGGAATGCCCTGATGATTCCCAGGAAAGTTTTGAGAATACAGCACCTGGCCCATGCTGCTGATAAAGATTCCCTTTTGGATAGGTGTTTGTGGTTTGTGATGATGTAACTAATGATTTTGTTTCCCTGGTTTCAAGCTAGACTGTTCTAGTCCATATATTTCCAGGAGAACAACTTTTGTTTCCCTGGTTTCAAGCTAGACTGTTCTAGTCCATATATTTCCAGGAAAACAACTCTGCCGTGGATACACGTAGGGTGTGTAGTGTGTTCCTGCCACGCTCCTCATCCCTGCCCTTTGACTTCCCATCTCGGGTTCACAATGCCAGGCACTGGCTCCAGCAGAAATGTCTTTCTCCTTTTCCTTGGCTCTTCCGTTCCATACCCACCACCAGGCTTTCCCCGTGTTGTAATGTCCACGCTTCTTAAAGGATTTTAAATGGACTCAACATTTATTCGGATTATCTCTCATTGAAATACCCATATTTTACCACACTGTGAACCTGTCATATCAATAAAGAAGAGCTTTCAGCTGGTCATGGTGACTCACCCCTATAATCTCAGAACTTTGGGAGGCTGAGGCGGGAGGATTGCTTGAGGCCAGGAGTTCAAGATCAGGCTGGGAAATGTGGCAAAACCCTGTCTCTACAAAATAAAAACTAAAATAGCATGTGCTTGTAGTTCCAGCTACTTGGGAGTCTGAGGCAGGAGGATCGCTTGAGTCCAGAAGGTAGAGGCTACAGTGGGCTATGATCACACCACTGCACTCTGGCCTGGGTGAGAGGGCCAGACCCTGTTGAAGAAGAAGAAAGAGGAGGAGGAGGACTTTCATTCATTTTATGTTAACTGAAACTTAAAGCATAGGAAATGCTTAGAATGAAATGCTCTGCATGTTAGGTGACAAAGCACAATAACAAAACGCAAAGCTGGCATTCTACCCAAAAGCAAAAGGAAAACAACCTTTTGCTTGTTTAGCCAAAACAGCAACTTTAAGAATGAATAACATGATGCTCATGTATTGGCAAGTCTGCCCCCTTGTACTTTGGTGAATTTATATAAATGATATTCTTACATTGCAATCAGGATTTGAAACATTGCTTTTTCTCAGATGGAAACAAGCCTTTTATTGTTCACTCTGCTCTGAAGCACCACCCCAGTGTTAAAGCACAACCACCGAGTGGAGATAATTAGATGAACCTAGAAGTTCTAGCAGGGAATTGAAAAGTTTGGCCGAAAGAGCTTGTACCTTTGAAGTGAAACATTTTCTATTTCATTTTAGTTGCATGTTTATGAGGTCCTGAGAAATTAAAAATTATGTGTTCTGGTTACAGCTGGCACCCACACCAAAGGGAGAGAAACAGCAAGCCACACCCAAAAGAGGAAAAGAACAAGAATGAGAATTCCACAAAAAAGAAGCTCATGAAGAAGAATAAGATTATTTTTCTTGCCTATAATAAAGGAGTTAGAACGGGGCTTTCCCAGCATGGAGAATAATAGCCCTTTCTTTTTCACTTGTGGTTGTCCCCAGCTCTCATTCATTTCACTAGTGTTCTAATAATGTGAGATATCTCAGTAATGAACTTTCAATCATAACTTTCATTAATAATATAGTTTAAAAACTTACATCTGGATAATTTACACATATATTCTCCAAGATAAATAGATATAGATATCTGTTTTGATAAAACACTTTATTTTTCTAAGTATTATGGCTCCTGAATCTGCTATGTGTATTTAATGTGAAAATATTTCTTTTCTAAATGATTAATCATCTTTTCCCATTTTCATCGGGAACTCCGTTGCATTAATTTCTATCCTACTAAAAAAGAAACCCCTTTTAAAGTTAGGTGAAGGGTATTTTTTCCCATTCTTTTAATACTTCTTACTAACGGACATAAAAGTAGGTTATGTCCTACTTCTAGAAGAGGGCCTGTGTGAGACAAGGAACACATGAAAGGGAGTTGTCACTTAAAAAAAAATTATTCTCTATTTTCTGAAGTCATCTATATACATTATTTTGTTTCCTTTGGAGTAGAGAAATGTGAATTCATGATGAAATCTAAAGCCTAGAGGAAAGGTAATGACAAATGAAAAGGAAAAACAAGCTATTCAAAAAAAATAAACAGAGCAAACAACGGTGGGTTTAGAAGTGAGGTCAAAAGAGGAGAATATGAAACATCTCTTGATAATAGTCTTTTAATTTCCAAATTAAGGTCTAAATTTTTCAAACGTGCTTTGTGAATTTTCATTGATAGGTTGAAGAGAAAAGGACCAGAAATATCAGCAAATCATTCTTGTGTCATAATTTTTCTCATTTTTTTGAGTAAGGCAAGATTTTTCTTCCACCTTCACAACACTGCCAAATACATCTTATTTAGATTTTCTAAAGCAGGAGTTTAGACTGATGTTTGCATGACTGAAGCCTGGCATGGAATCATCACAGAGGTTACAAGAATGTTAATTGCATCTATTAACCCTAACTGCCTCTCAGGCATTACTTTCTTAATTCTTCCAAAAAATTCTTTAAGGCATGTACTTTACAAATAAGAATGGTGAGCCTTAAACAATGCTAAAAGTGGAACTAGAGATGGAAGCAGAGGTCTGCCGGTCTCTAAAGCTAAAGTACCAAATAACTCCCATGTTGAAGTCAACAAGCTGATAGAGATAGAAGGATGGAGAAAAGGATGGAAGAAGTATGGTTTAAAATAAGGCTCTTTCTCAGAGGTGTGAGTGAATGGGCTTGAGAGTTAAAACTGGAAGCAGTTGTTAGGGTGGGAATCAAAGTAAAACTTGGGTTCAGATTTAATTTAAGGCTGGCATTAGAATTACGATTTTATTGAAGGTTTGGGGTAGGGATCACCTCTATATTTGCGATTAAAATAGAGGTTCATTCAGAGTGGAGTCTGCATTAAGTACTGAGAGGGGTTGGAGTAAGGCAGTTGTATTAGTCCATTCTTACACTGCTCATAAGGATATACCTGAGACTACTGGGTAATTTATAAAGAAAGAGAGGTTTGGCCGGCGCGGTGGCTGACGCCTGTAATTCCAGCACTTTGGGAGGCCGAGGCCGGCGGATCACGAGGTCGGGAGATCGAGATCATCCTGGCTAACACGGCGAAACCCCGTCTCTACTAAAAAATACGAAAAATTAGCCAGGCGTGGTGGCGGGCGCCTGTAGTCCCAGCTACTCAGGAGGCTGAAGCAGGAGAATGGCATAAACCTGGGAGGCGGAGCTTGCAGTGAGCCGAGATGGCGCCACTGCTCTCCAGCCTAGGGGGACAGAGAGAGACTCGTCTCAAAGAAAAAAAAAAAAAAAAAAAAAAAAAGAGAGAGAGGTTTAATGGACTCACAGTTCCACGTGGTTTGGGAGGCCTCACAATCATGGCGGAAGGCAGAAGGCAGAAGTCTTACGTGGCAGAGCAGGCAAGAGAGAAAATGAGAACCAAGAGAAGGGGGTTCCCCCTTATCAAACCATCAGCTCTCATAAGACTTATTCACTACCATGAGAACAGTACGGGGGAACCACCCCCATGATTCAATTACCTCTCATCGGGTTCCTCCCACAGCACATGGGAATTATGGGAGAGAGTTGGGTGGGGACACAGCCAAACCATATCAGCAGTGTTAACTAAACTTCCCTGATGATAAGAATCACCCGGGCAACTGCTAAAACAACACATACTTCGTCCTTCTCAGACCTGCTGAATCCGCTGTTTTCCAGGGAAAATGATACCATTCACAGTTGTGCTAAGTTGAGTCTCATCATCAGGAAAGCAGGGGCATGCTGCGCATTGTTCACAATTTTGTCTTACCATGAGAATCATCTGAAGAGCATAAATACTGATGCTTGAACCCACCCCTCAATTAAATCAGAATCTGAAGAGGGCCATTATTATGTTTAAAACACTCCCCAGGTGATTCCAATGGGATACAAGAGTTGAAATCCCAGAGAGATGGTCAGACATGAAAAGAGATATTTCTTTCTTCTGGGTTCATACAGCTCTTCAACTCTTTCTCACGGCAATTTTTGCATATGGCTTGATTTACAAATACTGGTATACCTGTTTTTACAATAGCATTGTAGCCTTCAAGGGCAGAGACAAGATATAACTCCATCACTCATAATGCTTAGCACTGCGATACTGAATAAATATCTATTTGCTCTGTGCATATAGGCATTCAAGGGAAATCCCTGGCAGCTCTGCTCCAGGTCAAGAAATATACCAAGGACACTGCATGCAGATTCACCCAATGAAAGGGACTTCCTCTCCATTTGTTTTATGAATTATCAAGAATCACCCAATGCAAAGCATTTTGTTCATTAATTGGAGTCTGGGGAGCCTTGGCCCCCCAGGTCATTGTCCGATCAACAAGCCATTCCTGGCATCAGCCCTTTCTGGGCAGCTACTGTCCTTAACCTCCCCTAATTCTAGAATGCTCCTTAGTGACTTGCTTGATCAAGATAATGTGGTTTTGAGACCTCGAATGCCAGGTCATAATAAGGGAGGAGAACATCTCTCATATTGTCTTATGCCCAATTTCTGCCTCCAAAGAAAGAAAAAGTAAAAACTAAAAGGCAGAAATGGAATCCACAAGCAGACAGCCCGGCGACACACCCTGGGCCTGGTAGTTAAAGATGGACCCCTGACCTAATCGGTCATGCTATCTGTAGATTACAGACATTGTATAGAAAAGCACTGTGAAAATCCCTATCCTGCTTTGTTCTGATCTAATTACCAGTGCATGCAGCCCCCAGTCACGTACCCCCTGCTTGCTCAATTGTCACGACCCTCTCATGCGCACCCCCTTAGAGTTGTAAACCCTTAAAAGGGACAGGAATTGCTTACTCGGAGAGCTCAGCTCTTGAGACAGGAGTCTTGCTGATGCCCCCGGCCGAATAAACCCCTTCCTTCTTTAACTCAGTGTCTGAGGAGTTTTGTCTGCGGCTCGTCCTGCTACAATAAGAATTCTTGCAGCTGCCATCTGGAGTTCTGGGAACACTCACGGCCTTGAGCTGCCAGTTGGAAGTCCAACTACCCTGAGATCACCCTGCTCAAGAAACACATGAAGAGTCCCTGAAATTGCGTGAAGAATGAGATGCCTGGCCACCTCCCAGAGCACCTTCTAGAAGGTTGAGTGTCAAAAGATCTAAAGCCACCTTTAATCTGCTAAAACACATCATTTCAAAAATATCAAGATGATGCCTGACGTATAATACAAAGGAAAATAAAAGTTAAGTAATTTATAATAATACATATTTCAATATTTTGATGCCTCAGGCAAAACACAAAGTAGTAGTCATAAAGAATTCTGGCTGGGCGAATATTTTTAAAAAAATGTTTGCATTTATTTTCTTTTAAAATATTTTGTATTTTAATAGCTTTTCGGGTATATCACGCCTGTAATCCTAGCTCTTTGGGAGGCTGAGGCGGGCTGCCACCTGAAGTCAGGGATTCGAGACCAGCCTTGCCAAAATGGTGAAACCCTGTTTCTACTAAAAATACAAAAATTAGCAGGGCGTGGTAGCACACACCTGTAATCCCAGCTACTCAGGAGGCTGAGGCAGGAGAATTGCTTTAATCTAGGAGGCGGAGGTTGCAGTAAGCGGAGATGGCACCACTGCACTCCAGCCTAGGCAAAAGAGTGAGACTCCTTTAAAAAAAAAAAGGCTTGGGAGGCTGAGGCGGGTGGATCACTTAAGGTCAGGAGTTCGAGACCAGCCTGGCCAACATGGTGAAACCTTGTCTCTACTAAAAATACAAAAATTGGCCAGGCACAGTGGCTCATGCCTGTAATCCCAGCACTTGAGAGGCCGAGGTGGGCAGATCATGAGATCAGGAGATCAAGACCAACTTGGCTAACACTGTGAAACCCCGTCGCTACTAAAAATACAAAAAATTAGCCAGGCATGGTGGTGGACGCCTGTAGTCCCAGCTACTCAGGAGGTTGAGGCAGGAGAATCGCTTGGACCCAGGAGGCGGAGGTTGCAGTGAGCTGAGATCCACTGCACTCCAGCCTTGGCGACAGAGTGAGACTCCATCTCAAATAAATAAATAAATTAAAAAGAACAGGTGTATATTTACAATTTCTAGAAATACAAAACTACAAATGCAGGCTCAAATGGGAGTGTTTTGCTAGCAACCCAAATGCCATGGATGATACTGCCTTTGGTGACTTTAGAAGATGAAGGCCACAGTTTTGTATAGTTCATAACAAAATAAAATAGAATATTTCCTGATTTTACATGTTAGGTACATTTCTGAAAATTTCAGTCTATATTAAAACAGTGTAAACAAATGCCCTGTGTTTAGGAGTTCTGGACGTGGGTAAGATGGAGAAAGCATATCCTATCCTGTCTTACTCACTGAATGCATTTATAAAATCTGCATGGAATAGCTGTTTGAGGACTCTAAAAAGTAAATAGTAGCAGATGGATTGGTTAAAAAGTCCAGAATTTAGGAATCCCCCTTTCAGTTGCTATAGCCAGAACTAGAGAGCTTTTCTTTTTTTTCTTTTTTTTTTTCTTTTGTGGGTTTTCTTATTAGAATGTTGAAGGGATAACAGATGTAAAGGCCAAGATAAACAATAAGATGGACAAATGGACACTGCAATTAAATATTGAAATTTATAATGATAATTGAATTAGTTAACCTGATAGCATTTTTAAAAAACTTGGGAGCACAATACTTGCATTATGATAGTTATTCTTTACTTAGCATTATGAAATAAGCTTTTGCTTCTTCATGCCCTAACACTTAACAAAGCCTAAGTATAAAAAACAAAAATGGAATATGTAGAAAACTTTTCTAATCTCAAGAAGATGATTAAATATCAATTAGATTGAGCTCTAGTTTTTTTTTTCTTTTATTATTATACTTTAAGTTTTAGGGTACATGTGCACATTGTGCAGGTTAGTTACATATGTATACATGTGCCATGCTGGTGCACTGCACCCACTAATTCGTCATCTAGCATTAGGTATATCTCCCAATGCTATCCCTCCCCCCCGCCCCACCCCACAACAGTCCCCAGAGTGTGATGTTCCCCTTCCTGTGCCCATGTGATCTCATTGTTCAATTCTTACCTATGAGTGAGAACATGAGGTGTTTGGTTTTCTGTCCTTGCAACAGATTCTTCAGAATGATGGTTTCCAGCTTCATCCATGTCCCTACAAAGAACATGAACTCATCATTTTTTATGGCTGCATAGTATTCCATGGTGTATATGTGCCACATTTTCTTAATCCAGTCTATCATTGTTGGACATTTGGGTTGGTTCCAAGTCTTTGCTATTGTGAATAGTGCCGCAATAAACATACGTGTGCATGTGTCTTTATAGCAGCATGATTTATAGTCCTTTGGGTATATACCCAGTAATGGGATGGCTGGGTCAAATGGTATTTCTAGTTCTAGATCCCTGAGGAATCGCCACACTGACTTCCACAATGGTTGAACTAGTTTACAGTCCCACCAACAGTGTAAAAGTGTTCCTATTTCTCCACATCCTCTCCAGCATCTGTTGTTTCCTGACTTTTTAATGATTGCCATTCTAACTGGTGTGAGATGGTATCTCATTGTGGTTTTGATTTGCATTTCTCTGATGGCCAGTGATGATGAGCATTTTTTCATGTGTTTTTTGGCTGCAGAAATGTCTTCTTTTGAGAAGTGTCCGTTCGTGTCCTTTGCCCACTTTTTGATGGGTTTGTTTGTTTTTTTCTTGTAAATTTGTTTGAGTTCAAGACTAGAGAGCTTTTCTTGGAGCTCAAACTAGAGGAGAGTTTCCTGGTTTTGTTCCTTCCAGTATTGCCCTTTCCAGTATTCCCCAGACCTGGCCCCAGGGCAGTACTAAACCCAGAAGTGGGCCCCACTCATGGAGAGAAAGAGCTCCAGGGAAAGCACTCTAGTTCTGGCTATAACAACTGAGAAGGGGATTCCTAACAGTCAGAGAGTTTAGGGTAAAATATGATTTTTCTTTTCTATTCTATAACTTGCTTTGTTTTTCATGGGCACAAGATCTTTAATAACATACAATAAATACCTTTGGCACATTTGCTACAAATATTTCCCCAATGTATCACTGCCCATCTGACATCGTTTGACATTGTTGAGTAGGCAAATGTTCCACTATGATTTCTTCCACTGATAAGACAGCTTGTTTTGCCCTTTCACAGAGTTTGTTTGATTTTTAAAAAATATTTTTGTATTTTAATAGCTTTTGGGTATAAGTGGTTTTTGGTTACATGGATAAATTGTATAGTGATGAAGTTTGAAATTTGAGTGCGCCATCACCTGAGTAGTATACACTGTACCCAATATGTAGTATTTTATCCTCCCTCCCCACCCCCAGTCTCCATGGTTCCTTATATCACTATGTTTGCCTTTGCAGACGCATAGCTTCGCTCCCACTTTCGAGTGAGAATATAGGAAAAAGAAAAAAGAAAAAAGAAAAAAAAAAGAATATAGGGTATTTGGTTTTCCATTCCTGAGTTACTTCACTTAGAATAATGGCCTCCAGCTCCATCCATAAAAGGAGAATTGTTAACAGAGAATTTGGAGTAAATTGCCATTTTTCTTTTTTTCCCCCCTTTCTTTTCTTTATTCTCTGGATCCCAAGCCTTCAGGCAATTATGGTCATTTGATTTTCAACAAAGATGCAAAGCCAAGTCAATGGAGAAAGGATAGTTTTAGTAATTGGTGTTGGGACCTTTGGTCATTCATATGCAAAAAAAAAAAAAAAAAAAAAAACACACAAAAAAAAACCTTTATGATTTGTACCAAAATTAACTCAAAATAAATTATAGTTCTAAATGTAAAACACAAAATGGTGAAAATCTTAGATGTGTTACGCAAAGACTTATTTTACATGACATCAAAAACACAAAGTAATTTTTTTTTCTTTGAGATGGAGTCTCGCTCTGTCACCCAGGCTGGGGTATAATGACACGATCTTGGCTCACTGCAGGCTCCATCTCCCTGGTTGAAGCGATTGTCCCGCCTTAGCCTCTCGAGTAGCTGGGATTACAGGCGTGTGCCACCACGCCTGGCTAATTTTTGTACTTTTTAGTGGAGATGGGTTTCACTATGTTGGCCAGACCTGTCTCGAACTCCTGACTTCAGGTGATCTGCCCGCCTCGGCCTTCCAAGGTGCTGGAATTACAGGCGTGAGCCACCATGCCCAGCTGGAAAAAGTAAATTAGACTTCATCAAAATTAAAAAATTTTGCTCTGCAAAAGGCACCATTTCTTTTTTCTTTTTTCTTTTTGTTTGAGACAGGGTCTCTGTCACCCAGGCTGGAGTGCAGTGGCATCAAAATTAAAAAATTTTTGCTCTGCTGGGCGCGGTGGCTCGCACCTGTAATCCCAGCACTTTGGGAGGCCGAATCGGGCGGATCACGAGGTCAGGAGATCGAGACCATCCTGGCTAACATGGTGAAACCCTGTCTCTACTAAAAATACAAAAAATTAGCCAGGGGTAGTGGCGGGCGCCTGTGGTCCCAGCTACTTGGGTGGCTGAGGCAGGAGAATGGCGTGAACCCAGGAGGTGGAGCTTGCAGTGAACCAAGATCGCGCCACTGCACTCTAGCCTTGGCGACAGAGCGAGACTCCGTCTCAAAAAAAAAATTTTTTTTTCTCTACAAAAGGTACCATTTCTTTTTTCTTTTTGTTTGAGACAAGGTCTCTTTCACCCAGACTGGAGTGCAGTGGTGTGACATTGGCTCACTGCAGCCTCAACCTCCTGGGCTCAGGTTATTCTCTCACCTCAGCCACTGAAGTAGCTGGGACTACAGGCACATGCCACCACACCTGGTTAATTTTTGTATTTTTCGTAGAGGTGAGGTCTCACTTTGTCCCAGGCTGGTCTCTAACTCCTGGGTTCAGGCGATCCTCCCACCGCAGCCTCCCAAAGTGCTGGGATTATAGGTGTGAGCCACATGCCCAGCAAGACACTATTAAGAGAATGAAAAGAGGCTAAAGACTTAGAGCAAATAATTTTCAAATTGCATTTCCAACAAAGGACTTATATTCAGAATATTAAAAAAAAACTCTTCCAAACTGAGGAGTAAGAAAACAAATAACCCAATATGAAAATGCATAAAAGACTTAACACTCCACTAGAGAGGATATGCAGATGGCAAATAAGCAAGTGAAAAGATGTTCAACAGCATTAGCCATTAAGGAAATGCAAGGGAAAGGCACAATGAGATACCACTACACACCTATTGGGATGGATAAATTTAAAAATACTGTCACTCCTGTGCTGGCAAATATGTGGATCAATTAGAACCCTCATATGTTGCTGGTGGGAATGCAAAATGGTATAGTCACTCCAGAAAATAGTCTAGCAGATTTTTATAAAATTAAACACGCAATTACCATCTGACCCAGCAGTCCCACTCTTAGGCATTTACTCTAGAAAAGTAAATATTTTGGCTCATAAAACCGATATATGAACATTTTACTGTAGCTGCATTCATAATAGGCAAAACCTGGAAATAATCCAAATGCCCTTCAAGGGATGAATGGATAAACCAACTGTGGTGCGTCCACGCAATGAACCGTAACTCAGAAATAATAGAAATGAAGCATTCATTCTTGCAATAACTTGTGTGAAACTCAGAGGCATTATGCTGAGTAAAAGAAGCTGCTTTGAAAAGGCTACATACTGTATGATTTCAATATATACAATATTCTCAAAAAGACAAGACCATCGTAAGGGATGGCAGATCAGTCATTGCCAGGTTTGGGGTTTGGGGTCACGGGAGGATGACTGCAGATAGATAAGCAGAGGCGGCGTTTGGTGGTAAGGTAACTGTCCTGTAGCCTAGCTGTGGACGTAATTACACATACACACATATCTATACATGTGTGAAAACTGAACCCAAAAATGTCATTCTATTGTTAATTTAAAAAATAAGATTGAAAGATACCTTGTGTTTATATGTAAAACAGGGTTAGAGTCTAGGCTTAGGTAATTTTTTATTTATTTATATTTTTAGATAATTTTTAAACTGCTTTTTTTTTTTTTTTTTTTTTTACTTACAGGAATGACCAGTGAGAAATTTAAAAGTTGGATAGAATTAAGGGATTGTTGTACTTTCCTGTCTCATTGCAGCATGTGTAGCCAGGGCTGCAGGTAGCATGCATGGGCAGCTGTATTTCAATTGTAAAAGTTCACCTTCTCTGGGCAGACAAATCATAAAAAGGCATCCCCTTTGGATGGAAGATTTCCAACATGGAGCCCTTCACCAAAATGGACGCAACTTTCTTCTTGGCAAGTGGAACTTTCAGCCCCACTCACTCCCTTGCTGAGTGCCTTTGTGTGGTACAAAAATTAACAACTATGTGGAGGGGAGCCCTAAATCTAGCAACCCTGGCTCCTGACTTCAAAATGCCAGCAGCAGCCCCAATCCTTATGTCAAAACAAACAAATAAATTTGACACTCCACGATTTCCCCATATGTCCTTAAGATCTCCCCTTGAGGCTGGGCGCAGTG
Organism: Pan troglodytes; assembly: GCF_028858775.2. Classification (NCBI taxonomy): domain Eukaryota; kingdom Metazoa; phylum Chordata; class Mammalia; order Primates; family Hominidae; genus Pan; species Pan troglodytes. Next base: position 104,724,086 of record NC_072412.2, on the reverse strand, counting down.
GCTCATGCCTGTAATCCCAGCACTTTGGGAGGCCAAGGCGGGCAGATCATCTGAGGTCAGGAGTTCGAGAACAACCTGGCCAACATGGTGAAAATCCATTTCTACAAAAAATACAAAAATTAGCCGGGCATGTTGGTGGGCGCCTGTAGTCCCAGCTACTCAGGAGGCTGAGGCAAGAGAATTACTTGAACCCAGGAGGCGGAGGTTGCAGTGAGCCAAGATTACGCCATTGCACTCCAGCCTGGGTGACAAGAGCGAAACTCTATCTCAAAAAAAGAAAAAAAAAAAAAAAGATCTCCGCTTGAGAACAGTATCTTGGTCCAGAGGGTTTTGTACACAACTCGTTAAGTTAGAAAGCTGTTCCTTGAATTAACTCATTTTAAGCTTTTTTTTGTAGATAACTTGTGCTTTATGTGTAAAACACCAAGCCCAGGGCCTGGCATATAGTGTGCTTTTGATATATGGAATTTGTAAAAGCTATAGCAGGAGCAAACTGAGATTTCCTATAGGCAAATGCCATCACCTTAATGAATAAACAGAATTTTAGGCCAATAGAAGATATCGTTTTGAGTAGGAAAAGAGGAGTGGGGAAGGAACCACTGGACTCTCCCACAAATCACATTCCTCACCTCCCATAGTGGTGGTCCTACCACCTTGGGAAATCTTTTTCTCCTCTCTTCCAGAAGCTGCTATTGTATATCATCTTCAAAGGTCAACTAATCTTTGATAATTGCAGATAATTAAGAGTTGGATATATTAGGTCCAATGGTTGATTTTGATTATTCATTTTTAATGCTGAAAAATGAAAGTATTTCTCTATTTAATAAGTTCATTGCTATGGCAACCCCAACGAAGTAATCACAACCTTGTAAATCAATAATAAGGTGTATGTAAAATACACATTTATGTAATTATATTTGTTCCATATAATTATATATAATTATACCTTAGATTTAAGTATTCCTTTTATTTGATAATGTGTGTTTTATGGAAAACTACATACTTTATTCGTGAGATGGGAACGCTCCCTGGATGGCTGAATGGGAGTGAGAGGAAATATTCTACCCTAGGATCCCCTAAAGTGCCTTCAAATGTGTTTTATAGCATTCATTATGCTTTAGGAAAGGTTCACTAGACCCGAATAGCAATAGAAACTGTGTTGCACATTTCCCTCCTGCATTTTTACACCACAGAAATGTGCATCTGTCTTAAAAGTGATAGCATGATAATCATTATTGACAGAGAGACCATGATAATGGTCATTGCCTGTGAACATATGACCTTGGTTGTTATTCATAGTTGAATAACTGGACAACGGAAATCCCTGGTATTTAATCAATAAACCATTTAAGATCCACATGTGGGAAGAATATGAGTCCTGGTGTTGTCAGAAAACATTCCATTGATACCTTCTGATAATATCAGGAAAGTGTCAGCAATGGATGAGGAAAACCCAATTTGTTACATTTTCCTTTTAGGGATCATACTCTTGATGAAGAGTCCAAGAACTCTGCCCCATCCTAGGCCCCAAAGATTTTCCCTTTTTTCTGCCTTCTTTTTCCCTTCTTTTTAGAGATAGGATCTCAGTGCTGTCACCTAGGCTGGAATATAGTGGCACAACCATAGCTTACTGTAACCTCCAACTCTTGGGCTCAAGTGACCCACCTGTCTCAGCCTTCTGAGTAGCTCAGACTGCAGGTGCACATCACCACACCCAACAATTTTTTTTTTTTTTTTTTTTTTAGAAACAGGGTCTTGCTATATTACCCAGTCTGGTCTCGAACTCCTGGCCTCAAGCAATCCTCCCGCCTTGGCCTCCCAAAGTGCTGGGATTACAGGCATGAGCCTGTAATCATCAAATAGTTTCAGTAAAAATAAATCGAGAATACTGCCTTCACTTAAAAACCTGAGAATTGTTCCTTCCTCTTTTATTCTTCTGAAGAGAGTGTATAGAATTAGTGTTAATTCTTCTTTAAACATTAGGAGAATTGTCCAGGAAAACCATTAGCGCCTGCAGATTTCCCTTTTGGAAATTTTAAAATTGTAAATTAAGCTTCCTTTATGCATAGGACCATTCAAATGATGTTTTTCATATTGGAAGAATTGTAGGTTTTTTTTTTTTTTTTTTTTTTTGAGACAGAATCTCGTTCTGTCACCCAGGCTGGAGTGCAGTGGCACCATCTCGGCTCACTGCAACCTCTGCCTCCCAGATTCAAGCAGTTCTCCTACCTCAGCCTCCCAAGTAGCTGGGATTACAGGCATATGCCACCATGCCCGGCTAATTTTTTTTGTATTTTTAGTAGAGACAAGGTTTCACCATATTGGCCAGGCTGGTCACGAACTCCTGACCTTGTGATCTACCCACCTCAACCTCCTGAAGTGCTGGGATTACAGGCATAAGCCACCGCGCCTGGCATGTCATTTTTTTTTGTTTTGTTTTTTGTTTTTTTTTCCCAAGAAATTGGTCCATGTATTTTAATTTGTCAAATGTATGTATGTAGAGTTATTAATAGTGTTTCCTTGTTATCTTTTTATGTCTGCAGGGTCTGTAGTGATGTCTTCTCTTTCCTTCCTGATATTGATAATTTGTGTCTTGTCTCTTTTTTCTTTGTCTGTCTTGCTACAGGTTTGTCAATTTTATTGATCTTTTCAAAGAACCATCTTTTTGTTTCGTTAATTTTTCTCTATTGTTTTTCTATTTTCAGTGTTGTTGATTTCTGCACTTTATTTCTTTCCTTCTTCTTGCTTTGAGTTTATTTTGCTCTTTAAAACAATTTTTTTTTTTTTTTTTTTTTTTTTTTTTTTTTTTTTTTTTTTAGACAGGGTCTGGCTCTGTCACTCAGGCTGAAGTACAGTGGCCTGATATTGGCTCATGGCAACCTTGACTGCATGGGCTCAAGTGATCCTCCCACCTCAGCCTCCTGAGTAGCTGGGACCACAGGCGTGTGCCACCATGCCTGGCTAATTTTTGTAGTTTTTGTAGAGACAGAGTTTTGTCATGTTACTCAGCTGGTCTTGAACTCCTGAGTTCAAGCGACCTATGGCCTCCCAAAGTGCTCAGATTACAGGTATGCTGCACCCAGCCTATATTTTTCTCTTTTTTATTTCTAGCTCTTAAGGTGGAATTTTAAATTACTGATTTTAGGGTTTTTTCTCTATAAAAATATATGCACTTAGTACAGTACTTATATATTCCCCTCTTAGAATTGCTTTGTCCTACAAGTTTTGATATGTTATATTTTCTTTTTTTTCTTTTTTCTTTTTTTTTCTTTTCTTTTTTTTTTTGAGACGGAGTCTCGCTCTGTAGCCCAGGCCGGACTGCAGTGGTGCGATCTCGGCTCACTGTAAGCTCCACCTCCCGGGTTCACGCCATTCTCCTGCCTCAGCCTCCTGAGTAGCTGGGACTACAGGTGCCCGCCACCACACCCGGCTGATTTTTTGTATTTTAGTAGAGATGAGGTTTCACCGTGTTAGCCAAGATGGTCTCGATCTCCTGACCTCGTGATCCGCCCGTCTCGGCCTCCCAAAGTGCTGGGATTACAGGCGTGAACCACCGCGCCCGGCGATATGTTATATTTTCATTTTCATTCAATTTAATGTTTTTTTTTTCAGTTTCTCTTGAGACCTCATCTCTGGCCCCTGAACTATCTAGAAGTGTGTTGTTTAGTTTCCAAGTGACTAATTTCTAGTTTGATTCCACTGTAATCAGGGAACACACTACGTATGATTTTAATCAATCTTTCTTTCTTTCTTTCTTTCTCTCTCTTTCCCTCCCTCCCTCCCTCTTTCTTTCTTTCTCTCTTTCCCTCCCCTTCTCTTCCCTTTCTTCCCTCCCTTCCCTTTCCTCCCTTCCTCCCTTCCTCCTTTTCCTCTTTCTCCCTTCCTCCCCTCCTACCTTCCTCGCTTCCTCCCTTCCTGCCTTCCTCCCTTCCTCCCCTCCTCCCCTCCTCCCTTCCTCCCCTCCTCCCTTCCTCCCCTCCTCCCTTCCTCCCTTGCTTCCTTCCTTCCTTCCTTCCTTCTTCAGACTCTCACTCTGTTACCCAGGCTGGAGTGCAACGATGTAATCACTGCCTACAGCAGCCTCGACCTCCTGGGCTCGATTCTCCCACCTCAGCTCCCTGAGTAGCTGGGACTACAGACACGCTCCGCCACACTTGGCTACTCTTGTACTTCTTGGAGAGGTGGGGTCTCCCTATGTTGCCCAAGCTGGTCTCGCACTCCTAGGCTCAAGCGATCCATCTGCCTTGACCTCCCAAAGTGCTAGGATTACAGGCACGAGCCACCATGCCCGGCCTTAATTCTTTTACCTTTCTTGGGTTTGTTTTGGATGATCTTCTTTTTCCAGTATCTTAACATGGAAGATTATGTTGCTAATTTGAGATCTTTTTCATTTTTAGAAAAATTCAATGGCTTTTGATTAAAATTCAGTTTGCACATCTGTCATCGTGATCAATTTTGAGTCATTTTCATTATTCTAAAAAGACATCTTACACCTCTTATTTGTCGCCCTCAATCTTTCCACGCTATTCACTCTCCTAGGCAATTGCTGATCTACTTTCTGTCTCTATCTCTTTGCCTACTGTGGACATTTCATAAAAATAGAATTATATGATATGTGGTCTTCTGTGACTGGCTTCTTTCACTTAGCATACTGTTTTCAAGGCTCATACATGTTGTAGCAGGTTTTAATACTTCATTCCTTTTTATGGCTGAAAACATTCAATTGTATGGTTAAAATACATTTTGTTTGTCTGTTTACCAGTTGATGGACATTTAGGTTGCTTCCATTTTTTTGATATTATGACTAATGCCGCTATAAACATTTGTACACAAGTTTGTGTGTGAATACGTTTTCAACTCTCTTGGATATATAATTAGGAGAGGATGTGCTTGATCATATGGCAACTCTATGTTCAATCATTTGAGGAGTTGCCAAACTGTTTTCCAAGGCAGGTGCACCATTTTATATACCCATCAGCAGTGTATGGGGGTTTTAATTTATCCACATCCTCACCAATACTTATTATCTCTCTTAAATTATGGCTATACTAATGAGTATGAATGGTTTTACTTTTTTTTTTTTTTTTTTTTTTGAGACATCATCCAAGCTGGAGTGCAGTGGCATGATCACAGCTTGTTGCAGCCTCAGCCTTCTGGGCTCAAGTCATCCTCCTGCCTCAGCCTGGAACCACATGCATATCCCACCACACTCGGCTAATTAAAAAAAAATTTTTTTTGTAGAAATTGGGGTCTTGCTATGTTGCCTGGGCTGGTTGTGAACTCCTAGTGTCAAGTGATCCTTCTGCCTCGCCCTCCCAAAGTGCTGGGATTACAAGCATGCCACTGTGCCTAGCTATGAATAGTTTTTCACGTCTTTCAGTTGTATTTTCCTAATGGCTAATAATGTTGAGCATGTGCTTATTGGCTATTTGTATATCTTCTTTGAGCGTGTCTAATTAGGTTCTTTGTCCACTTTTAATTGAGTCATTTATCTTTGAATTGTAGGTGTTCTTTATGTATCTTAAATACAAGTTTCATCAGTTATATGATTTGTAAAAATTTTATCCTATTTGATGAGATATCTTTTCATGTTATTAATAGTGTCCTTTGAAGCACCAATGTTTTTCATTTTGAGGAAATCCAATTTATATAATTTTTCTTTGGTTGCTTGAGCTCTCTTGGTGTTGTGTTTGAGAAACCATTGTCTAACCCAAGGTTGTGAAGATTTATGCCTATATTTTCTTCTAAGAGTTTTATAGTTTTAGCTGTTATATTTAGGTCTGATTTATTTTGAGTTAATTTTTACACATGGTATAAGGTAAGGTTCCAACATTATTCTTTTTCATGAAGATATCAAGGTGTCCCAGGACAATTTTTTGAAAGAACTATTTTTCCGCATTAATTTTATCTGCACACTTGTCAAAAATCAATTGACCATAAATTCATGGGCTTATTTCTAGAGTTTTAATTCTACTCCACTGATTTGTATGTCTATCCTTATGCCAACACCACAGTCTTGATTACTGAAGCTGTATAGTTATTTTTGAAATCAGAAAATGTGAATCGCCAGCTTTGCTGTTTTCAAGATTAGTTTGGCTATTCTGGGGCCCTTGGATTTCCATATGAATTTTAGGGTCAGTTTGTCAATTTCCACAAAAAAGGTAGTTGAAATTTTGATAGGCATTGTGTTGAATCTCTACTGCTACCTGTTTTTGCATTGGCCATAAACTCAGAATGGTTTACGTTTTGAAATTATTGAAAAAAACGTCAAAAGAAGAATAATATTTCATGTCAAGTGAAAATTATACAAAGTTCAAATTTCCATGCGTATAGAGTTTCACTGGAACACAGCCATGCTTGTCAATTTTTGTATTACCTATGGCGGCTTCAGCACCACAGTGGCAGAGAGGAGCAGTTGCAACAGAGACGTTTTGGCCAGCAAAGCCTACAATATTTACTAACTGGTCCTTTCCAGAAAGTTTGCTGACCCTTGCTCTAGACAATGGCAAAGACTGAATAATTATTGCCTGAAAGTCCAAGCAAAATCAAACCCTAGGACTATAATCTTGGGCTGGAATTTTTCCTCCTATTCAAGGGGTTCTTGTTGTGCTATGTTTAGACCTGATGGAACTTGGTTTTTAAATTTTTTTCTAGTGTGATATGTAAATGTAGAAAGAGAGTGGCTGGAAATGCATGTGGCAAGAAGAAGGAAGATGAAGAGGGAAAAGATAAACTCTGTGGGCATTAATAGAACAGTATAGGGTTCAAATATCGGAGGTGGAGGGAGCTTAACAATCTTTTCATTTTTACAGGTGAGGAAAGTGTGATTCAGGAAGTCTTCTCAGAAATTACGTAACATCTGATTCTCGTCTTGCAGTTTTTGACAACCTTGCCTATCTTTAGACAGTTATATGACATATACACTCATACTCCAATAGATAATGAGGCAGGAGAACCGGGTCTTGAAGCAGGGAACCTAAGGCTGATTCAGGCTGACTTCCTAGAACTAAATCAAAAGGAAAACCCCAACGTTCCACACCTAAGTAACGAAAGGACCTGAGGCTACCCCTTTTGCAAAACCCCCCCACCCTTTTTTTCTGCGTGGCAGATGGAAAATTGTACGTATCTCTGATTGGTTGCTTTTTGCAACCAATCAGACGTTTGCATAGAATGGTAACTTTGTAACTTCACTTCAACCTCTGATTGGTTGCTTTCGACAACCAATCAGACTGATGATGGGCCGCTAGTTTATTTACATAGGTGTACACCAAGTAACCAATGGGAAGCCTCTGGAGGGTATTTAAACCCCAGAAAATTCTGTAAAGGGGCTCTTGAGAATCTATGCTCAGGCCGCTCCCACCCTTTGGAGTGTACTTTTGTTTTCAATAAATCTGCTTTTGTTGCTTCGTTCTTTCTTTGCTTTGTTTGTGCCTTTTGTCCAATTCTTTGTTCAAAACGCCAAGAACCTGGACACCCTGCACTGGTAACAGATAATATTTTATTATTTTCTAGAGTGAGTTCCCATCAGTTTGTCGTCTCTGTTCAGAGAATATTCCCATGCCCTACTCAGGACACTCAACTTGAAGCCTATCAAGAGAATCGGAGCTTTGCTAAGAGCAGACTGTCTACGGAAACCCTTATTTTCTGGCATTGACAGTAGAATTCTCTTTTGCGTGTGCTAAAAACTGTGATTATGCGGTGTTGACAATGCACCTGACAGTTGGATATCACCTTATTTTAAAGCCCGCAGGCCCTTGAGTCTTCAGTTCACTCATGTACTATCAAAGACATGTGAAAAGGCAAAGAGTGATCAAAGAACAGAGATCAAAGTTGGGGCGTTAAAAGTTATATTATTATTTTCATCGGTTAAACTCTATTCCTTCTTTGTATGAATGAAAGGGAGATCTGTGATTGGATTTCCGCTGATTGCCACCCGCTAATCCGTGTCACACTGACAACATCAGCTGCAGCAGCTGAGGGTTGTCGGTGTAGATCTGAGCTGAGACTCAACACGCTGAGAGGATGGGAGAAATTCAGCAGCTGCCAAAGGAGGGGCTGAGAAGGAGAAACGTTTCCATCAGGCTAATGAAACCTGTCAGCAACAGCAGGGGATCCAGAGCCCGTCCTCCCAGAATGCAAGAGGAGCGGAAGAGCAGCCAAGAAGAAAGGAGGGAGGAGGGGAGGAGGAAGAAACAAAGAATTCATAATTATACCAATTATAGCAGGAGTAGGAGGAGTTTGGCAGGAGGGCTGGTCATGAAACAAAAGAAAACAAAGTATGGTTCAACAATTGGCAAAGTGCTGACTTTGTTCTCTGAACATTTCTCCTAGGGAGCAGCTTCTGCTGGGGCGGTGGTAGAGGTCGATGTGCCTAAGCCTTAGGGTCCCTCTTCACCATGGGAGGAGCGCTGGCAATGGGTTCAGATGGTCTGAAGTGTTTACAAATTCTGCGGAAGGAAAATATCATACCTGCCGTCAGTTAAGCCTACTGTGTCTTTCCACCTCGGCTTCCCTCATGGAGAGTTTTGGGGTTAGTTACAGGGAAGCTGAGTTAGGAAGGCACCATATTAACTGCATTTTACAAAGATGTTTTGGGACATTTCAATAAAAGCACATGAGAAACCATAAAGTCCTATTTTTTTTTCTTTTCTTTTGATACAGAGTCTCGCTCTGTCGCCCAGGCTGGAGTGGAGTGGCGCAATCTTGGCTCACTGCAACTTCAGCCTCCCAAGTAGCTGGGATTACAGGCGCCCGCCACCACGCCCAGCTAATTTTTTGTATTTTTAGTACAGACAGGGTTTCACCACGTTGGTCAGGCTGTCTCAAACTCCGTCCTCAGGTGATCCATCTGCCTCGGCCTCCAAAAGTACTGGGATTACAGGCATTAGCCACTACGCCCAGCTGATAAAGTCCTATTTAGACATACACAAAGATAGCTTATTTTACAATCCTTATATTTATTTATTAAAGAAGGGAGAGAAAAATTAGGTAAAAATAAGTGAGATATGAAACAAAACAGTTAAGATGAGTGATTAAGTCAATAGGAGTTATTCCGACACTGAGAAGGAAAGTATAACGCAAAACTTCCAGATCATACCAAAACCAATCATGCATTAGGAGGAAGGGATATTCTGTTAGGAGAAACAAATGGTTCTATATTTAGATTAGTTGAAATCTGAGTAATAAAGAGTTGTGAATTATATGAACTCACACAGAATTAAGCCTGGCGTGGTGGCTCATGCCTGTAATCCCAGCACTTTGGGAGGCCAAGGTGGGAGGATTGCTTGAGCTTAGGAGTTTGAGATCAGCCTGGGCAACACAGCAAGACCCTGTTCCTACAAAAAATAAAAAAATTAGTCATGTGTGGTGGCATGTGCCTGTAGTCCCATCTAACCAGGAGGCTGAGCAGGGAGGATCTCTTGAGTGCAGGAGGCTGAGGCTGCAGTGAGCCATGATCATGCTACTGCACTGCAGCCTGGGCAACAGCACGAGGCCCTGTCTTAAAAAAAAAAAGAAAAATAATTTAAAATCTATGTGGGTTAAACATGAAATATTGACACTGGTAAGGAGAACATAAAACTCTAAAAATATTTTTTTTTTGTTAAGCCACAGGGTCTTGCTCTGTTGCTGATATGGTTTGGCTGTGTCCCCATCCAAATCTCATCTTGAATTGTAGTTACCATAATCCCCACGTGTTGTGGGAGGGACCTGTGGAGGTAATTGAATCATGGGGGTGGTTTCCCTCATGCTGTTCTCGTGATAGTGAGTGAGTGCTCATGAGATCTGACGGTTTAATAAGGGACTTCCTCCTTTGCTCGGCTCTCATTCTTCTCCTTGCTGCCGCCACATGAAGAAGGATGTGTTTGCTTTTCCTTCTGCCATGACCGTAAATTTCCTGAGGCCTCCCCAGCCATGCTGAACTATGAGTCAATTAAACCTCTTTCCTTTATAAATTACCCAGTCTTGGGTATGTCTTTATTAGCGGCGTGAGAATGGACTAATACAGTTGCCCAGGTTGGAGAGCAGTGTCCAGTTCATTACTCACCATAGTCTCAAACTCCTGGGCTCAGGGGATCTTCACATCTCACCCTCCAAAGTAGCTGGGACCACTGGCATGCACCACCATGCCTAGCTAATTTTTTTTTTTTTTTTTTTTTTTTTTTTTTTTTTTTTTTTTTTTTTTGAGACGGAGTCTCGCTCTGTCGCCCAGGCTGGAGTGCAGTGGCGCGATCTCGGCTCACTGCAAGCTCCGCCTCCCGGGTTCACGCCATTCTCCTGCCTCAGCCTCCCGAGTAGCTGGGACTACAGGCGCCCGCTACCACGCCCGGCTAATTTTTTGTGTTTTTAGTAGAGACGGGGTTTCACCGTGTTAGCCAGGATGGTCTCGATCTCCTGACCTCGTGATCCGCCCGCCTCGGCCTCCCAAAGTGCTGGGATTACAGGCGTGAGCCACCGCGCCCGGCCCTAGCTAATTTTTTGTTGCTCCGGCTGGTCTCAAACTCCTGGCCTCTAGCAATCCTTCTGCCTTGGCTTCCTAAAGTGCTGGGATTACAGGTGTGAGCCATTGTGCCCGGCCTCCATAAAACTCTTAATTTTCCAATACAATGAGGACATTGATGACAAACTAGGTAATGAATATTGTCAACTTGAGGACTCAGACACAGAAAAACTGAAAGTATCCTAAAATATTACGGCTCATACATAAATTTGTTCACTAACAATTTTCCTGAAATTTGACAAAATCCAAGAAAGTTACGAGATGTTACCAACAACTAGTTGCTTTGATAGAAGTAGAAAGAAGCATTTCTAAACTATCAATCATTTTAAAATGTCAATTACCAACGCTTAAGATAATTTTCTTTCTATTCTTGCCAAACAAAATATTACAAAATCACTGTCTTTTTAAGAGGCTATCAGAGTGTCTGCAGACAAAAATTATAAGAAAAAAAGCATTTTAGAGATGCATGAGAAAATTTGTTTATAAAAATACTATTTTTTAGGATTATGTGATGTTTGTGGTATTAAGTAGCTTAAAAATTATAATTTACATGATTTTTGTTATACTAAATATCTACTTTTGTACTCTAGTTGATATTTAAAACTTTGTATTTTTTCAAGAGGACCCCTAGAAATTGCATATGATTCAGGCCACTTGACACAGGATTTGCCCATTCTTGTAAGTTTCTAGGTGTCCTGCCTTAGGAACAGCCCCTCTTCACACTCAAGTGACTTTCATGCTCCCAACTTTTCTGCTATTCCCTTCTTGGAGATGTATATATATTTATATATATAGTTTTATAATTTTTCTTTTTTTTTTTTTTGAGACGGAGTCTTGCTCTGTCGCCCAGGCTGGAGTGCAGGGGCGCCATCTCGGCTCACTGCAAGCTCCGCCTCCCAGGTTCACGCCATTCTCCTGCCTCAGCTTCCCGAGTAGCTGGGGCTACAGGCGCCCGCCACCACGCCTGGCTAATTTTTTTTTTTTTTTTTTTCCAGTAAAGACGGGGTTTTACCGTTGTTAGCCAGGATGGTCTCGATCTCCTGACTTTGTGATCCGCCCATCTCGGCCTCCCAAAGTGCTGGGATTACAGGCGTGAGCCACCGTGCCCGGCCTAGTTTTATAATTTTTAATTGTGGCCAATACACATACAATTTGCAACCTTAACTTTTTTTTTTTAGTGTGTAGTTAGTGGCATTAAGTACATTCACACTATTTTGGAACCGTCACCACCATCCATCCACACAACTATTTTCATCTTATAAAACCGAAGCTCTGTACCCATTAAACAAAAAGTCTCCATTCTCCTCTCCCTCCAGCCCCTGGAAAACACCATGCTGCTTTCTGTCTCTATGAATTTGACTATTCTAGGCATCCTGTAAAGTGGAATTATATAGTATTTGTCTTTTTATGACTGTTCAATTTTTTTCTGATTCTTATTTCTTGTACTGTTGAAGATAGCCCCCATCTATTGAAACTTTATATTTTTATTTTTATTACCGTGTTTTCTGGAAAAAATTGTGTGAGTTTTGTTAAATAAATATTTTCCAAAGGAAACTGGTTTTGACTTCTGTTTCACCGAGTCAACTTAGGAAGACATTTATTTTAAAATCATGTAGAATTTTTGCCCAATTTCTGCTGTATTGGCTCAATGAAAAGATGTATCTACAGTGGAAATAATTGAGAAGAAAGCTTTAGTTACTTCCTCAGACATAGCCTTCTTATCTGTGATGGGGTTTTTTTTTTTGAAACAGAGTCCTGCTCTGTTGCCCAGGCTGGAGTGCAGTGGTGTGATCTTGGCTCACTGCAACCTCTGCCTCTGGGGTTCAAGTGATTCTTGTGCCTGAGCCTCCCAAATAACTGGGACCACAGGTGTCTGCCACCACACCCAGCTAATTTTTGTATTTTTAGTAGAGACAGGGTTTCGCCATGTTGGCCAGGCTGGTCTCTAACTCCTGACCTCAAGTGATCCGCCCACCTTGGCATCTCAAAGTGCTGGGATTATAAGTGTGAGCTACCATGCCAGGCCCTGTGATGGTTAATTTTATGTGTCGACTTGACTGGGCCACAGGATGCCAGGAAGCTGGTTAAACATGTTTCTGGGTGTGGTTGTGAGGGTCTTTCTGGAAGAGATGAGTATGTGAATGGGTGAACTGAGGAGAGCAGGTAGCCCAGTGTGGGTGAGTCTCTTGGCCTGACTCTCTGAGTTGGAACATTTGTCTTCCACCCTCAGTGCTACTGTTTCTCAGACCTTCAGACCTGGGTTCAAATCTATACCATTGGCTCTCCTACTTGCAGGCCTTTGAACTACCTCATCAGCTTTTCAGTGTCTCCAGCTTACAGATGGCAGATCATGGGACTGCCTAACAAATTCCATTATCTCTCTCTTTAGATATTTATATATATTTCTGTTTCTCTGTAGAAACTTGACTAATACAACACCCAAGTCCCATTTTAGCCATTTCCAAGAGATTTCAAGTTACTCAGGGACATATCTCGATTGGTGTTTGTGCACCTCACCTGTGACATGAACTTTAACTTATCTTACAAAAATATTGTAGGAACTCATTTCATAAGGTAAAAGTCATTTACATAACAGTGCTTTATAAACTAAGCTATTATTTTTATCATTATGCATTCACTGTTATTATGTCTGATCATTATGTGATTGTATGTACTACAGCAATAAGAAGAGATTGTTGATATTTAATGGCGTTGAAGATAATTTTCACTCAACATCAGTTACCAAATCTTTTATGAAATGATGACATGGCCGGGCGCCGTGGCTCACGCCTGTAATTCCAGCACTTTGAGAGGCCGAGGAGGGCGGATCACTTGAGGTCAGGAGTTCGAGACCAGCCTGGCCAACATGGTGAAACTCTGTCTCTACTAAAAATACAAAAATTAGCTAAGTGTGGTGGTGGGTGCCTGTAATCCCAGCTACTCAGAAGGCTGAGGCAGGAGAATTGCTTGAACCCTGAAGGCAGAGGCTGCAGTGAGCCAAGATTGTGCCACTGCACTCCAGCCTGGGTGACAGAGTGAGACTCTGTCTCAAAATACATACATACATACATACATACATACATACATACATACATACATACATAAAAATAAAATAAAAAAGAAATGATGACATGGCAGGCTTAGGGTTTGTAGTATACATTGCTACTGTGAGTATTAATGGTGTTCTGGATTATACATTATAGATAGAGAAATGAAACGAGCCACACTGTTCACTCTTTTGCAGTCATTTTCTTCACGCCACTAAGAAACCCCATGCCTATTAGCAGATATTTCCTACGTTTCCCGCCCTCCAGCCTCTGACAACTACAAACCTACTCTCTGTCTTTATGGATTTGTTTAATCTGGACATTTATGTAAATACAGTCATACAATAAGTGGCTTTTTGTGTTTGGCTGCTTTCACTTAACGTTTTTAAAGTTCATACATGTTATGGCATAAATCAATACACACCCCTTTTTATAGCTGAATAATATTCCATTGCATGAGTCCACCACTTTTTTTTTTTTTTTTTTTTTTTTGGAGATAGAGTCTCGCTCTGTTGCCCAGGCTGGAGTGTGATGGCATAATCTCGGCTCACTGCAACCTCTGCTTCCCAGGTTCAAGTGATTCTCCTGCCTCAGCCTCCTGAGTAGCTGGGATTACAGTTGCATGCTACCACGCCTGGCTAATTTTTTGTATTTTTAGTAGAAACAGGGTTTCACCATGTTAGCCAGGCTGGTCTCGAACTCCTGACCTCAGGTGATCTGCCTGCCTCGGCCTCCCAAAGTGCTGGGATTATAGGCATGAGTCACCGCACCCGGCCATTCTCACTTTCTTGATAGTATCCTTTGTAGCACAAAAGTTTTAATTCTAATGATGCCCCATTTATCTATTTTCTTTGGTTTCATGTGCTTTTGGTGTCATGTCTAAGAAAACATTGCTTAATCCAAGGTCGCAGAGTTATATACTTCTGTTTTCTTCTAAGTGTTTCATGGTTTTAGCTATTTGATTTATTTTGAATTAATTTTTGTATATGGGGTGAGGTAATGCTCAATTTAACTGTTTTTGTATGTTTGTTTTCTGGAGACAGGTCTCACTCTGTCACCCAGGCTGGAGTACAGTGGCACGATCTTAGCTCATTGCAACCTTAACCTCCTGGGCTCAAGTGATCCTCTCATCTGATCCTCCCAAGTGGCTGGGACTACAGACATATGCTACCATGCCTGACTAATTTATTTTTATTTTTTGTAGAGATGAGGTCTCACTACACTGCCCAGGCTGGCCTCGAACTCCTGGGCTCAAGCAATCCTCTCACCTTGCCTCCCAAAGTGCTGGGATTACAGGCATGAGCCACCATGGCCAGCCTCAATTTAATTCTTTTTCCACGTGGATACCAAGTTGTCCCAGCACCATTTGTTGAAAAAGACTATTCTTTCCCCACTGAATGGTCTTAGCACTGTTGCCCAAAACGTACCGGTTTAGTCCCGGACTATGAATTATATATTCTATTTATCTGTATTTCTATCCTTATGTGAATACTACACAGTTTAGTTTATTGTAACTTTGTACCAAGTTGTGACATAGGGAAGGAAGTTTGAGTCCCCTAATGGCAAACTGCAGCCTCGACCTCCTGGACTCAAGTGATCCTCCCACATCAGTCCCCCAAGTAACTGGGACTGCAGGCATGTGCCACCACGCCCAGCTAATTTTTTTTGTCTTTTTTTTGTAGAAACAGAGTTTTGCCATGTTGCCCACACTGGTCTTGAACTCCTGAGCTCAAGCCATTCACCCGCTTTGGCCTCCAAAATTACTGGGATTACAGGTGTGAGCCACCACGCCTGGCTGAGTCCTCCAATTGTGCTTTTATTTTTTCTAATTTTTAATTTTTTTTTCTTTGAGACGGAGTCTCGCTCTGTTGCCCAGGCTGGAGTGCAGAGTGGCACTATCTCAGCTCACTGCAAGCTCCGCCTCCCGGGTTCATGCCATTCTCCTGCCTCAGCCTCCAGAGCAGCTGGGACTACAGGCACCCACCACTACGCCCAGCTAACTTTTTGTATTTTTAGCAGAGATGGGGTTTCACCATGTTAGCCAGGATGGGCTCGATCTCCTGACCTCTGATCCGCCCACTTCGGCCTCCCAAAGTGCTGGGATTACAGGCGTGAGCCACTGCACCTGGCGCAAATTTTTATTTTTTAAAAATGAAGACAAGTTCTCACTATGTTGCTTGGGCTGGTCTCAAACTCCTGGCCTCAGATGATCCTCCTGCCTCAGCCTCCCAAGTGCTGGGATTACAGGTGCAAACCACTGCGCCTGGCCAACTTTATTCTTATTTTCAGGATGCTGTTGGGTATTTTGAGTTCCTTGCATCTCCACATGAATTTTAGGATCAGCTCATCAGCAGCAAAAAAAGACAACTGGGATTTTAATAGGGATTATGTTGAATTTATATGTCAATTTGGGGAGTATTGTCATCTTAATAATATTAAGTCTTGCAATCCAATATTACAGCGTGTCTTTTACTTATTTAGGTTTTATTTAATTTCTTTCAACTATGTTTTGTGGTTTTCAGTGTACAATGTTGAATTTATTTTGTTAAATTTAGTCCCAAGTATTTTATTCTTTTTGATGCTATTATAAACAGCTGTTTTTCTAATTCCATTTTTTAGATTATTCTTTGCTAGTGTATAAAAATAAAGTTGATTTTTGCATATTAGTCTTGTATCTTACAACCTTGCTGAACTTGTTTATTAGCTTTAGTAGTCTTTTTGTGGATTCCTTAGGCTTTTCTATAAACAAGACCATGTTAGGTCTTTGTGGAAAGTTTTGCAATATTAATGCAATCACTACCTGTTAAAGGCCTATTCAGATTTTCTATTTCTCCTACATACCAAGTTGACAGTTTGCATCTTTCTAGGAATTTTCACTAAGGTGCGTTCTTTAAAAGTTATTTTGTGACCTCTCTTTGATAGCAAAAATTTTTTTCTGAAAATATCTTTATTTTGCCTTCATTCTTGAGAGGTAGTTTTACTCAGCATAACATTCTTGGTTGGCAGGTATTATCTGTCTGCACATTGGTGTTGTGCACTGTTTTCTTTTTCTTTTTTCTTTTCTTTTTTTTTTTTTTTTTAAGACAGTCTCGCTCTGTTGTCCAGGCTGGAGGGCAGTGGTACAATTTTGGCTCACGGCAACCTCTGCCTCCCAGGTTCAAGCAATTGTCGTGCCTCAGCCTTCTGAGTACCTGGGATTACAGGCATCTGCCACCACGCCCGGCTAATTTTTGTATTTTTAGTAGAGACGGGGTTTCATCATGTTGGCCAGGCTGGTCTCAAACTCCTGACCCTCAGGTGATCCACCCACCTCAGCCTCCCAAAGTGCTGGGATTACAGGCATGAGCCACTGCGCCTGGCCTATTCCATTGTTTTCTAGCTTTCACTGATGTTGAGCTGTCTGTCATTTATCTTTGTGAGCAGTCTGTCTTTACATTCATGAGCTTCTCTTTGGTTCTGCAGATTCATTATGATGCATCTAGGTATGTATGGATTTCCTCTTATTTCTCTCTCTTACTATTTCATGTTAGATTTTTTTCACTTTTCCTCCATTTCTTTCAACTCTTTCCTTATATCTTCCATCTGATTCTCTGTCCTGCATTCTGGATTGTTGCAGACTGGGTTCTCTGTAAACAGATGCTGAGATGAAGTTTGGGATGCAACTTTGGGGTGATGTTTATTAGGAATCAACACCTGTGAAAGGAAAGAGGCGGATCCAGGTGTGTGCAGAGAGAGAAGTTGAACAGTGATGCAGGCTTGACAAAACACTTGCCCACCAACCAGAGAGCTTTGGAATCAATATCGTCTATCAGAGTTTTCCCACATCAGCCCGAAACCGCCACAACTTCCAGCTCCTACTTTATTCCTTCACTCAGTGTGAGCTTCCCTGGCAAGTATGTGATTACTGGTGAGGTGCTTTCTGCAGCAGAAGCAGAGGCAGACCCTGATGGAGCTGGCAGTCGAGGCTGTCCTTTTTACTTCCTGGGCAACAAGCTTTTCCTTGCAGGGGGACCTAGGTGGTGAACCTCTGCATCTACCCATGCATTATTCCTTCTGATCTGTCTTTTATTTTTACTAGTTCTTTCTTTAGCTGCCCCACTCTGATTTTAACCTGTTTGTTGAATTTTCTCAATTAAATATTTTATTTTGTCAAGAACTATTTACATATACATGTAACTTAATGGTGATTATTCTAAAAATGAAGTAGGGAGCACACACTGAGCTGTGTACGGCAATATTGGCACTCTTAGGTGGAGGGTCCCAGGAGCGAACAAGCTAAACAGAGTCTCTGGGTCATGATGGGCTTCAGCTTCACTGAGAGCGTACAAAAGCCCTCTGGGGAGTCAGTGGGCAGGGCCATGCATTCTGGGAAGCACTGGACTTAGCACAGTCAGGACACCTGCCCAGGCTGTGTTCTAGCATGTTTGGCTAAGATGTTGCAGGATTGTCTTGAACTTTCCCCACCCCAGTTCTGAAATCAACTCTTTGTTTGGGAAGCCTTGGCTCCTTTTATTGGAGATTGCTACTTGGAAAGCAAGTTCTAAGTGCTAGATGTACTCATTACTATGAAAGTGACTGCTTGTAGGACATTTTAGTGGATGGAACTAGAAAATACATGTATGTACACACACACATACACACACAGTAGTGTGCTGATGAATGTTCAACAGTTGGCTCTCTGGGGGAAAAAAAGTCCCTGATTTGTAGCATTTACCAATTTCCTTGGTGATAATACTCCCATCCTTGTCAATCTAAAAGTCAGTTTAATATCAGCCTGCTGCAGAATTCTTATTTTATTTAATTATTTTTTTTTGAGAGGAGTGTCACTCTGTCGCCCAGGTTGGAATGCAGTGGGGCGATCTTGGCTCACTGCAAGCTCCGCCTCCCGGGTTCACACCATTCTCCTATCTCAGCCTCCCGAGTAGCTGGGACTGCAGGCGCACACCGCCACGCCCGGCTAACTTTTCATATTTTTTTAGTAGAGATGGGGTTTCACCGTGTTAGCCAGGATGGTCTCGATCTCTTGACCTGCCCGCCTCAGCCTCCCAAAGTGCTGGGGTTATAGGCGTTAGCCACTGCGCCTGGCCAGCCTGCTGCAAAATTCTTGAAAACTGAGCTGGTACAGGCCAGTGGCATACCACTGATGTGATATGTATGGACCTATCTCTCTCTCTTTCTCTCTCTCTCTGTCATCTATCTATTAAAACTCATGAGTTTATGCTGATATCCCCAGAGCCAATCCAACACCACAGGGTTTATTCTTTCCTTCTTCCTTCCATATTTTTAAATCCTTTCTCTGACAGTGAGAAACCCACTTCCCATTACGAAGAATATATTACTTATTTTCTCAATCTTGAAATATACAGAAATTCATTTCAGAATGTCTAGTCCATACATCTGCAAATCTATCAAACAAACAAACAAAAACAGCCAGCTTACCAGAGTTCAATACTGTTTAGAGTTCTTTAGGTTAAAGATCTAATGGCATATAGTTCATATGCTTTGTTCAAAGTTACTGGGGTTTGTTCTTTAAAAAATGTTTTGACTTCAGTGTGGTTACATTATGATTATATAGGTCTGTCCATGTGTTTATTTGTATTCCATTTTAGAGTTTTCTTTCTTTTTTTTTTCTTGAGACGGAGTCTTTGTCTGTCGCCAGGCTGGAGTGCAGTGGCGCGATCTGGGTTCACTGCAAGCTCCGCCTTCTGGGTTAAAGTGATTCTCCTGCTTCAGCCTCTCAAGTAGCTGGGATTACAGGTGTGTGCCACCATGCCCAGCTAATTTTTGTATTTTTAGTAGAGGCAGGGTTTCACCATGTTGGCCAGGATGGTCTTGAACTCCTGACCTCAGGTGATCCACCTGCCTCGGCCTCCCAAAGTGCTAGGATTACAGGCGTGAGCCACCGCGCCCGGCCGAGTTTTCTTTATTCTTGTTAATTTTATGTTCTGCCTTATTATTTTTTTGAATATGTAAAACATTAACATCAAAAAGAACTGTACAGAAAATTGTATTCAGAGAAATATCACTCAACCTGTGTTCCCCATTCCTCCTCTTCTTTCTGCTTTGTTCCCACCTAATGTTTGAAGGTGACAAACTTAGTAATCTCTAGCTATCCTTCCTGTGTGGGTTGGGGGAGTTTCGTAGAAATAAGCAGATACTAGCATACTTTCCCTTATTTTTTACCTAAAGACAGCATAGTTCAGTTGCTTTTTTTTTTTTTTTTTTTTGCTTTTTAAAACAACATATCCTGACAATCATTTCACATATATTAATAGGTATCTTTCTCATTTATTTTCTCAGTTGAATAATATCTTTGTGTGCATGCACCACATTTGCTCTATCTCCAATATTCGGGTATTTAGATATTTTCCAATATTTTGCCATTATAAATAATGCTTCAATGAATAACTCGGTGCATAATATTTTCTTTTTAAGGTGTATTTTCACAGAAAATTCCTAGTAGTGGGATTGCTGGCACAAACAGCAAATGCATACATTGTGTTGTCAGATATTGCCATATTCCACTGCATAGCAGTTGTGTCACCTTGCATCTCTACCAGCGATGTGTGACAGTGCCTGTTTCCCAATAGCCTTTCCACATAAAGTGTGATACCTTATAATTTTTCCAATTTGGTGAGAAATTGTATATCAGTGTAGTTTTCATTTGCATTTCTTACATCATAAATGAGGTCAAACACCTTTTCATATGTTTGCCAGCCATTTTATATCTTTTCTGTGAATTGTTTGGTCATGAGTTTTGCCCGTTTTCCTATTGTTTGGCCGCCTTCCTGCTTAAATTTTGAAAGTCAGCTGGAGAATCTTCAAGAGCCTGCAGTGAAGTCAAACGGTCTGCTACTCCAGGTGTGGTCTGTAGGTGAGCAGCATCTGATTTAGGAGCTTGACATCACCTGGAATTTGTTAGCCCTGTAGGATCTTGGGCACCACACCTGACCATCTCAATCAGAATTGTATTTTAACAAGATCCACAGGTGACTTATACACATAATAAAATGTGACATGCCCTCGTCTCAGCTATCTCTTAAAGACCTCATATTCCATTTCCTCTAAGAATGTCTCCTAAGTAAGACAGAAGTGAAAGAGGGGATTACATTCTTCCAGTAACATGAACCCTAAGTGGTATCTGGAAACATGTGTTAGATTAATTGTAATACCTTTCCCAGATGCTCTGTCTTGAAGAGATGTGTTTTCTACTTATGTTACCTAGTGGAATAAACAAGAGCCTACTTCTAAGCATGAGTTGATTAATTTCAAAAAAAAAAAAAAAAAACAAATTTGTAAAATAAAATAAAATAAAATAAAATAAAATAAAGCGTTTTTAGGTTGGTGCAAAAGTAATTGCAGTTTTTGCCACTGAAATAAAAGACGCAATTACTTTTGCACCAACCTAATAAATGAAGTATAAAGGTAGCGAATGTTCATTAAAAAAATTCAGTCAGGCCGGGCACGGTGGCTCACACCTATAATCCTAGAACTTTGGGAGGTCAAGGTAGGAGGATCACTTGAGCTCAGAAGTTTGATACCAGCCTGGGCAACATAGTGAGACACTGTATCAACAAATAGTAAAAAAAATTAGGTGGGCATGGTGGCATGCACCTGTACTCTGAGCTACTTGGGAGGGTGAGGTGGGAGGATTGCTTGAGCCCAGGAGTTCAAGGCTGCAGCGAGCTATGATGGCACCACTGCTCTCCTTCCTGGACAACAGAGCAAGAATCTGTCTCAAAATAAATAAATAAATAAAATTCAATCAGTGCAAGGATAAAATAAAGAACGAAAGTCCCCTTTCACACTTCCCTGTGACAGTGCACAGGAGTGCCTCCTTTTTATGGGTCACTTGTTATTTTTGCTAAAAACAGATATGCTCTTTCAAGATATATCCAGAAAAGATTTTAAACTAATTATATGTTATTAAGACAATACAAATCCTAAAGCAAACTTAACAAGGAAATGATGTAGTAAGAGGTTATCATTAAACATGAGTAATGCTTGAATTATAAATTTGGGTGTAGTACAGTCATTTATATGCAAATTTCAGAACTGGCTGCAATTATATTTCATCTCCATTACCTACTAGTATAATTTTCAACAGAAAGAAAAGCTTTCTTCCTATAGTTTGGAAAAACAAAGATGAGGTTACTCCATCAAGCTAATGTAGGTGGATGTATCTTCTACCGTACCTGAGACACCATCCACCCAGTCCAGCCAGAGGTCAGCCTCATCCCAGGTAGCCAGGTAGCACCCTCTTTTGGGCTGATGCTCTGCCCCTCTGTAGGTATGACTGCTCTCCAGGAAATAGTGATGCCAAAAGAATTCACACAATTCCAGGCCCACTCTGGTGGAAATCTTAAAATAGCCTTTGGCCAGCATGTTGGTTTCACAGGACTGCTGTAAAAGTTCCACAAACTTAAAACAACAGAACTTCTTCTGTCACTGTTCTAGAGGCTAGAAGTCTGAAGTCAAGGTGTCAGCAGGCCGTGCTCCCTCTGATGACTTTAGGGAAGAATCCTTCCTTGCCTCTTCCAGCTTCTGGTGGTTCCCAGTGATCCTTGCTGTTCTGTGGCTTGCAGGTGTGCGGTATTCTCCTTCTTACCTTTGTTGTCACATAGTATTTTTCCTTTGTGTATGTATTTGTGTCTCTTCTTATAAAGACACCATTCAGGCTGGGTGTGGTGGCTCACGCCTGTAATCCCAGCACTTTGGGAGGCTGAGATGGGCGGATCACCTGAGGTCAGGAGTTCGAACTGACCTCAGCCTGGCCAACATGGCGAAACCCCTTCTCTACTAAAAATACAAAAAATTAGCAAGGTGTCGTGACAGGTGCCTGTAATCCCAGCCTCCTGGGAGGCAGAGGCTGCAGTGAGCTGAGACTGCACCACAGCACTCCAGCCTGGGCAACAGAGTGAGGCTCCATCAAAACAAACAAACAAACAAACAAACCATTCATATTGAATTAGGGCCCATCTATTCCAGTAGGACCTCACCTTAAGTTGGTTACATGTGCAAAGACCTATTTCCAATAAGGCCACATTCACAGGTACTGGGTTTGGAACTTCAATATATCTTTTGGGGGACTACAATTCAACCCAGAACAGTAGGGACCAAGTTTCTGCTGAAACTTTAACACTAGGAATGTCCCATTTGTGATCAACAACACTTCACCAGGAAGAAGAGGCTCCACTCTGGGTTGCTGGGTCTATCTTCCTGGGCTTAGTTCACGTTTCCATGCCGCCTTGTCTGTCAGAACCTGTGCTTGGTTAGACATTGCCAGTGACTACTGTTGGCACATTGTGTGTTGTTCTCTGCTTCCTAAATGAAAATCTGCCAATTCTAGAATATACTGAATCAGCAAGCAAGTACAGAATTTAGGAGTGGTAGAGATATGGATAAAATTGGTAGGTTTGGGGAATTCTTCACTTTCCAGATATACATATATTTAAATAAAATTTATGGTAGGTCATTGTCTTGGACTGAGCTCCTGAACTAGGCCCCAACAGACCAAACTAAAATGAAGCCACTGTGTTAAGTGCCACGTAACTAAACAGAGACTTTAAAAAACAGGAAAATCCCCAAAAGGGCCAGTTTTCCAAAAACCAGGAGATTCACAGCAACCAGTCAAACGGGGCCCAGTCAGCCTGAGCCAGCTAAGGCAGCCCCCTCTGCTTTAACCCATAAAGGAGAGTAACCTGAAGTTACCCAATGTGCTTTCGGCACTATGCTTTTCCCTTGTTCCTGTTTAAGTTACCTTAACAAAACCCAGCTGTTCTTCCATTCCCACAGAGCTCCTGTCTATTTTGTAGTCAGAAGGCTGCCTGGTTCATGCATTGCTAATAGAAGCCAATTAGATCTTTAAAACCATTTGTTGAAATTTTGTTCTTTAGACTACACACACACACATACACTCTACTGTAATCATATAGCTCTTAAAAAAAAGAAAAGAAAAAATAATATAAAACCCTACAACCTTAGGTGCTTTTGTTGTTGTTTTTAATTTAAAAAGACAAAATTGTTCGCCTTGTATAGAAGTAGATACAGCTTAGAGAGCCAAGGTAACAAGAAGGGAAAAGTTTGTGTTGTCTGGTACCTTTGAGGGAGTCAGAAGCCTAAAGGGAGGCTCTAACTCATGATTCTCAGAAGACAACTGTTGTCAACAGTTCAAATGAGAACTGAACGGCCACACTCCTGCAGCTGAAAGGTGTCAATGCGAGCTGAGTTGCTCTCATCGAACAGAATGCGTTTCCCGGGGAGGCAGGGAAAGGCCGGCTTGCACCTGCTCTGTCACCCAGCGCCACTCTTAGGACAGAAGAGGTCTGGAAAATGTCTAGGCCATTTCCTCATTTCACGGAGGAGGAAATGGGTTAGTGTGTAATTGTTTTTATCATCACCCTTGTTTTATCTTCCAATCTGCCAGGCTCACTCAATGCTACATCCTGCAGTCCCCACCCACTGGAGAAACAATCCGATCCTGCAAGTAATTATTGAGTGCGGACGGCATACCTCATCTCCAGACCCGCCCATTAAACCCAGAACGGAGGTGTTTTGCTCTCTGCGCTAGATCGGTATTTTCCCCTACCACTTTAAGATTACGCTTCAGGCCAGTGTTAGGCTTTCTGGTGGGGTGGGACGCAACAGGCGGCCTCCTCCACCGCGGTGATGGCAGCTATGAAACCTCTGGGTATTTGGGCGGGAGGCGCGGCAGGGATTCTCCCAAAACTGGGTTTTCAAGGCCACCGCTCTCTGCGGAGGCCGACCCGGCAGGTAAGGAACTGTCCATCGGAAGGCAACGGGCGTGGCGTGAGCAGCCCGACCAATCAGCAGAGCCGCCCTTCAGTCAGGCTCCCCGCCCGGGGTACCCGCCTAGTCCCCAACCACTGAGCATGCGCCGCGGGCCTGGCGCAAATCCTCGCCTGGCGCGCCCTCTCCGCGGCCCTGTAAGAGTTAGGCTGCGCCGGGCTTCCTCAGAGAGACAGAAACGGAGCCGGGGCGGGAGCGGACCCTTAGAGACGGGAAAGCGGTTAGGGTATTGGGGGGAAAGTCCCTCACAGGGTGGCTGTCGCTAGCGGCCGCCAGCTCTGCGTCACGGTGGGCTTGCAAGCCGGCGCATCCCAGTTTCCCTGGTACCCCGCCTGGCGGTCCGGCGCGGAGGGGCGGCAGACCGGCTAAATCGGCCCCCGTGAGGGCCGCCGTGTCACCCGAGCCCCTTCCAGGCCGTTGTCCTCAGGTTACAGGCGACATAACCGAGGCTCCGAAGTATTGCCCACGTCCAAGGTGACGCAGCTGGCCGTCCCGGCGGGCCGGAGTCTGGGAGTCTCCCACGCCTGGCCCGGCCCAACCGTCATCGTCCCGCCGCGAGCTCCGTGCCTCCGGGGACGGAACGGTGGGGAGGCCGAGGCGCCACACGAGCGCGCGGCGCCCCGCGCCAGGTTCCGAGCAGGGACGCTCCGTCCAGGTCCGCCCGGCCGGCCGCGGGTTCCGATCGGTGCCGCATAAATAAAGGCTACTTTCCTGAGACCTCCGTCCCCGCAGAGGCCCCGGGCGCAGAGGGGGGGCGTGGTACACCGAGCTCCGACCCTGCCGGTGACTTCGGGGTCCCCTCGAGCGCAGCCGGGCTCCCTGGGCAGGAAACCCTGCTCCGAGACCGCGCATCCTCCAGCCTCGGCTGTGCGCCCTCTTGGTGGCGTGCGCAGTCCCCTCGCCAGTCTTCGGACGTGCGGCCCGGAGCGGAGGCGGCCCCGACCCCCCACCTTCCCCAATGAGGGTCCCGCGCGGCACGCCGCCCCTGCCAGTCCGGCCGCCTAGCTCCAGCGCCGGGCCGCGCCGACCTGCCTGGCCCGCCGTCCCGCCGCGCCGGCCCCTCCTCCGCCGTCCGGGCGCCCCGCCCCGCCCGCGCCGCGCCGGACACCCCGCCCCGAGGAGGCGGCCCGGCGAGTGGTCGCCGAGGGAGGCTGGTGGCATGGGGGAGCCGCCGCCGCCACACGCACGGTCGCCCGGAGCGAGCCCGGGCGCTGCTGCGATCGCGGGGGGCCGCGGACGCCGAGGGGGGCGCCTTGGGGCGTGACACGGTGCAGAGGGCGCGGCCCGGGCTGCGGCGGCCGGACTCGCGGCGAGCAGCGGGGGGAGCGGGCGGCGGCGGCGCCGGGAGCGGCGGGCGGAGCGGGCCGGGCGCCGAGGGCGCACCTGGCGGCCGCGCGGCCGGGCCGGGCCGCGGGAGCAGGCGGAGGCGGAGGCGGCGGGGGCAGGAGGATGTCGCAGCCGCCGCTGCTCCCCGCCTCGGCGGAGACTCGGAAGTTCACCCGGGCGCTGAGTAAGCCGGGCACGGCGGCCGAGCTGCGGCAGAGCGTGTCTGAGGTGGTGCGCGGCTCCGTGCTCCTGGTGAGTGCGGGACGACCGCGGGCCGGGGGAGGGTGGCGGGGGCGCAGGCAGCTGCGGGCCCGGGCCGGGCGCCTCTTAGTCGGCAGGGCTGAGGCAGAGCGGCCGACCCTGCTGGGTCCGCGGAATCAAGAGGTGGGGCCGGCGGGAGGGAGTTGGACAGGGGAGAAAAGAAGGTCCTGGAGGGGCTGCAACTCCCAGACCCCTCCCCGCCACCCAAGATCCTGTCCCCATCGCTGTCCCCTTCTTCCTGGGAAATTTCCGCGGAGTGACGTCGCCCTGTCACTCTTTTCACCCCGCTCTCTCCCAATTTACCTGCTTTCTGTCAACTGGGAAATTACACTCTCCCCCCTCCCCCGCATCCCTCCCCCGGCCTCCCTCTCCTTCCGTGTTTTGGAGGGGCGTAGGGGAATTGAGGTGGGGGCTTCCTCATCCAGTCTGCGCTCAGGGTGGGAGATGCCCCTGCGAACCCTTTGAGTTGGCTGAACTCCAGGAGGGAAGGACTTCGGCATCCTCTCCTGCGCCCCCCACCTCCAAGCCGGTATCCTGAAGTTTGGCCGCCTTTTAGGAAGGCTTGGGGGACCTGATGGGAACCCTCGCTAATTTAGTATTGGTGCAAATTCCTGTGACGTTTGGGGGTTCGAAGTAAGCAAAGCCATCAGCCCAAAATGAATCTTCCCGTGGCAGAACGTCTTTAGAGAATAGGCCTCTGGATGTGAGGAAGATGAAGTTTTCAATTAACTTTTTCACAGCCAGCGCTGGTCCTGCTGTATTTGGAAACGCACTACAACCCGATTCACCTGGATGGTGCGGGAGTGGAACGACGTTTGAGCAAGAGCGAGCTCTGCAGGGCAGCTGGAAACTTTTAGCAGCTCCTTGCGTTGCCGCCGGCATTTGTTTTCTTGAAACGGGCTTGTTTGTGGGTGGGTGTGACTTGTGTTTGTTGGAACGGTGCAAGAAGATGGGCCTTGGAAGTGGTTGTCTGGGCCCTGTGGGGGATTGTCAGGGCAGAGTGCCGGGCCCCTTAACACAGGGGCGGATTCATCATTTTGGTGGCAGATCGATGCGCTTCCTGGGCAGACACAGAATTGCGTGAATGACGTTTGTGGAGATTGGAGATGAAGCTTCGCTGATTTCTATATCCAGTTTGCTCAGTTTGAATTTTCTCTCGATTGCTAGCTCTGCCAACTCCAAATTTCTCAAACTCCAGTTTGATCCATAGTAAACAAGGATTTAATTTTTCTATTTTAGGGAAGTCGATTAGGTAAGGAGTAGAGCAGGAGTTGGGAACAGACCAGAACCTGGCCATCTCTTCCATAACCAACTAACTTCTGTGTGGCTTCCTGCATCTTCCTGACTTTTGCCAGTGCATGTTAAGGATAAAGCCTGCAACTTCTTTGGCATCTTTTCTGTTCTCACACAGAAGTTGGTTCCTTTATCTGGGGCCTGCCGTGGTCATCAGGGATTTGAGGCAGAAGAAGAGTAAATAAAGTGTACCAGTGTGCCACGATTTCCAAAGTGCTGCAGGTACTGGTTTAATAAGCCGTGTAGATGGAGCCCAGGAGTGCTGGTGCAGACACAACACTGCTGATGTGCAGTAGTCCCCGAATATCTGCCCTTCCCATCAGAGGATGGCCTACTAATGGTGACCTAGGAGTGTCCATTCCCACGTGTGACAGGCTGCCAACTGTGTTACCTCATGATACTTTAGTAGTACATCCGTTTTCCCTGGACACCCTTAAGCATGAAGAGCCAGATGCCCGGCTGTTGTCTTAACTCTTAGTCTCGTCTGTCTGTGGTCACTTGTCTGATGAAACCTGTGATGGAACAGATACAAAATGCAGGGAAGCAGGTGGGCCTGCTCTGGCATGTGAGGGCCCCTGGCTGAATGGGAAATAGGAAATGCATTGTGATGGTTCTGAATTGCAGAAGGAAGAATCTGGGAGGGCTTACAGATACTGAAAATTACCCACACACCTCATCCCCCCACCTCCTTCCTGGTACTCTGCCACTGCTTACTTCCTCTAGTGGCTCCAGCGTCTGCCAGGGAGCCACAGCAGGTGCACCTGCCACATAAGTTCTGGCCGGGCTTTGTTGTATGAAGGTCTGAGAGGTGAGGTAAGGTAACCCTGGACTTCTCAGGAGGCAGAGCAGCAACCACGCCAGGTTCAGAATCCCATGGTCTGTGCATCTGTCCTTAGATGGAAATAATTACTCTGCTCTGTGTCTGAAAACTTGGGTCAGCACTAATACAATGCCCACAACATAAATGCTCAATAAATATTCTTATCTAGCTAATAAAGCAGTTCTGCAGATGGATTTAAAAAAATTAAACTATGTGTGGGTTTAGTAGCTCTTCCCACACTTCAAGTATTGATGAGTGGATGGTCATGAGATCAGAAACAACAAAATTAAATAGTTCAGTGGATGATAAAGGCTGCCATTAAAAACAAGCTTTAAAATGTAAACATAATGTGGGCTTATCCATTTTTCATTGTTCAGTAGCTTCATTTTTCATGGGTTCAGGTTCATGGACTTTCATGAATGATTTTGTATTAATTTGTTTGAAATGCTTGAAAATAAGCATACAAAAAGTAGAGAGAATAGTATAATGAACCTTCATATTTCATCATCCAGATTGAATGATTATCGAGATTTTGCCAAACCTGCTTCATATGTCTCTTCTTCCTATTATTTTTCATGTGTGATTGTGAGTCCCAGGCCTTATATCATTTCACCTCTATATAACTAGTATATGTTACTTAAAAATAGGGTCTATTCTTACATAACTGTGTCATAATAAAATTAACAACTTGTTAGTATGCTCTTCACATTTCCCAGATTATATTAAAAAATCTTTGATTGTTAGTTTGTTCTAATAAGGACCTAAAAAAGCTTTGTAGACCTTGTCAAACATGGTTAGCTCTTTCATGAGCCTTAGAATTCTTTTTTTTTTTTTTTTCTGAGATGGAGTCTTGCTCTGTCACCCAGGCTGGAGTGCAGTGGCGTGATCTTGGCTCACTGCAACCTCCGCCTCCCAGATTCAAGTGATTCTCTGGCCTCAGCCTCCGGAGTAGCTGGGATTACAGGTGTGTTCTACCATGCCCAGCTGATTTTTGTGTTTTTAGTAGAGATGAGGTTTCATCATGTTGGCTAGGCTGGTCTCAAACTCCTGACCTCAGGTGATCTGCCTGCCTCGGCCTCCCAAAGTGTAGGGATTACAGGCGTGAGCCAGCACACCCAGACAGAATTCTTTATAATGGAGAGAACCCTCCATGGGGTCAGGACTTCCGGGTTTTAATCTTAGAGGTTTAGTAGTTTAGAGCATGGGTTGTAAACCTGGTTTTATGCCTCACCAGCTGTACAATCTTAGGTATATAACTTAACCTTGTTGGGGCTCAGTTTCTTCATCTGTAGATTGGAGATAATAATTATGCTTTCCTTGTATTGTTGTTGGAAGGATTAATTGAGCTATGTGGGTGAAGCTCTTAGGCAGTGGCTGGCATATATTCTACCAGCTACTTAAGTCCCCTTGGACTGTTGCTTAATGT
This sequence comes from Pan troglodytes, assembly GCF_028858775.2. NCBI lineage: Eukaryota > Metazoa > Chordata > Mammalia > Primates > Hominidae > Pan > Pan troglodytes. The sequence goes on along the minus strand of NC_072412.2, from coordinate 104,694,606 downwards.
CTCTGAACTTCAAGGTTCCTGCTCTGTTAAATAAGAGGCATACTCGGTTTTTCTAGAGTCCCTTATTCCACCAATGGGCTTCTATTTGAAGCTGTTTTTATTTATTTATTTATTTATTATTATTATTTTTTTTTTGATATGGAGTCTTGCTCTTTTCACCCAGGCTGGAGTGCAGTGGCATGATCTTGGCTCACTGCAACCTCTGCTTCCCGGGTTCAAGTGGTTCTCCTGCCTCAGCCTCCTGAGTAGCTGAGATTATAGGCGCCCGCCACCACACCCGGCTAATTTTTTGTATTTTTAGTAGAGACGGGGTTTTGCCAATTTGGCCAGGCTGGTTTTGAACTCCTCACCTCAGGTGATCCGCCCACCTCGGCCTCCCAAAGTGCTAGGATTACAGGGGTGAGCCACTGCGCCTGGCCTTATTTATTATTCTTTTAGAGACCATCTTAATCTGTCACCCAGGCTGGAGTGTAGTGGCACGATCATGGCTTGCTGCAGCCTTTGAACTCCCGGGTACAAGCAATCCTCTTACCTCAGCCTCCAGAGTAGCTGGGATTACAGGCATGCACCACCACGCCTAGCTAATTTTTGTAATTTTTTTTAGAGATGGGGTTTTGCCCTGTTGCCCAGGCTGGTCTTGAACTGGGCTCAAGCAATCCCAAACTCCTGGGAGTACAGGTGCGAGCCAGCATACCCAGCCCTAAGCTGCTTTTATAAAAGTAGTGGAGGTACTACTGGGAACATTTTTAACTGTAGGAAAAGTAAATTATGATTTTTGGTAATGAAGGAAGAATCCTCACAATTTCAGAATTAGCTTTCCATAATTTAGAATAGTCAGGAAGGTAGCATGTTCAAAACGTACCCGAACTCAGAAGAAAAGCTAGAAAGAATTCCCTGAGCAGGGTTGAGTGATGATTACTTTTGGAGCTCCTGAAAGGATTTTACCTCAGGTCTTTCAGATGTATTAAAGATGGCATCATAATGGCCTAGATCTAAGAGGATGTGTTAATACCACTCAAAGCCTACAAGTGTCCTTTCTCTGAAAGATTTGTGTGAATATCAGGTCACATCCCTTTGCATGGGCATGCTGACCGTCCTGCACTTGGGTATTAATATACAAGTCTTCTGGCTGCCCGGCTTCCTTACTGATCTTATCTCACTATGTTCAACTTCAAACTCTTCTTCGATGTCAAGCACTTGCCAGCGATGCCACTCCTCACCCCTTTGAATTCCAACAATACAAATGAAAGCAAGTCAGGTCGTTGCTAAATTGCGCTTGGTGTTACTGAAGGAGGGCAGACAGAAGGTATGGGATGGTAGTGTCCCTGAGTCTGCCTGAGGCTTCCCTCACTGCCCCGTTTATTCAGCTCAAGATTCCAGTGCTGTCGGAGGTAACGTGAGACCCCGGTAATGGTGTTCTTTGAAATTCTCAAGTAAGATAAAATCTCGTTTTTGGCTATAATTTAAAATCAGATGTCAGTAAGCTGATAGCTGAACTGGCCAGGGCTTCTCTGCACTGTTTTTCTCCACCCTCCAGTGGAGAAAACAGAAATGTCCCAAAATATCGGAAGCAGGGTGGAGGCCCATCTTGGACTAGATCATTAACAGCAGGTTCCATTCCTTTGGCTTCTAGTCCTTTTGATTCTTAGTACACTGCCAGGAGGACATTAGTGAGGCCTTGAGTTTGAACAGGGAGGGAAGGAACTGTGAAATCACTGTCCACATTTACTGAGGGCCGACCCTGGGGCAGGGCTCTCTGCTGGGTGCGAAGAACATGATACCACGTCAGAGTAGGCCCTTGCCCGTGCAGGGTTTATGATCTAAACAGGTGGACGGGTCAGTCACCTACGCTAAGGTGACTAACAGTACTAAGGCACACCATGGAAAGAGTCAAACGTGGTTCAGTGAACAGAGGAAGATGAAAGCACAGAACCAGTGTATTCGGGAAAGAATTTATTAAGAATTAAACTGGACCTGGAAGATGCAGAGATAAGGAAGACTTTTATCCTTTTTTTCTAGGAAAGAATAAGAAATTGAGCAAATGCTTAGTATGCTCAGGTAGGACCAAGAAGGAGCAGAGCGGCTTGGGCAAAGAAGAGCAAGTTTTTGGAGGAAGGGAGAGAGGTTTTGAGAAATTACAGTTGCCAACTTTGGGAACAATTTCATTGATTGGCTGAGAACACATCCTGAAATAGATTTTTTTTCCTTTGTCTTTTTGAAACTATTTCAGGAAAGAAGTTCAAACCAGCCATGAACATATGCTTCCTAGAGAGACCTTCCCTAAGTGTAATCCTGAGAGTAAATAATGTGACTGTTTTCTGTCAGGCAGGCCCAAGAATGGGATGGGAGGTGTGACGTGGAAGGGAAAATCCAGTAACAGGCCTGTGTGTGTGTAGGCACTTAGGTATCATGAGAGCAGTAGTCGGATATGGTGAGTTACCATTCAGTAAATGGTGTTACAAATGGTAATGTTGGAGCCCTACCTTATAGCACATACTGAAATAAATTATAGTGAAATGTAAGAGTTATTTGTAAAGTAAAAGAAACCACATAAAACGTGGGGAAATAATCATGTAAGACTGGAGAGGGATATTTATGTATTTATTTATTTATCTGAGTGGAGTCTCACTCTGTCACCCAGGCTGGAGTGCAGTGGTGCAATCTTGGCTCACTGCAACCTCTGCCTCCCGGGCTCAAGTGATTCTCCTGCTTCACCCTCCCAGGTAGCTGGAATTACAGGCGTGTGCCACCACACCCGGCTAATTTTTGTATTTTTAGTAGAGACGGGGTTTCACCATGTTGGCCAGGCTGGTCTTGAACTCCTGACCTCAAGTGATTCACCCACTTCGGCCTCCCAAAGTGCAGGGATTACAGGCATGAGCCACCACGCCCGGCCTAGAGAGGGATTTTTGAAGTACGAAATTTCAGGAAGAAACCAGTTGGACATGGGCTTTGGAGGTGAGCCTTGGCTTTGCCACCGATTGGCTGAGGACTTCGAGCAACATACGTTGCCCGAGTCTTAGTTTGCTCATCTGAGTATTGGGATTGGTAGGTATTATCTTACAGAGTTTTTTAAAAGTAAAGATTAAGTAAGATAATGCATGTGAAGTAGTTAATAGTGAGTGCTTAGCAAATGCAAGCTCTTATTATGTTACTAAAGGAGAAGATTGATTATCTTGACTAAATATTTCTGGAGCCAGCATTTATTCAGATGCCCTAGAATGCATCTGAAGGCTTCACACACAGGTTACGTTACCTCGAGGTCACAGGTGTAGGTACGGGGGCTGGGTCTTGAAGCTTGGCACTGTAACTTCACACCCTGAGCTCCTAGCCACTCTGCCTGTTGCCTCCCCATGTTAACACTAAACGTCTGTCTCTGTAAGTACCATACAAAAGTCAAACAGTAAGCTTAGAAACAATATTTGCCCCGTAGCTATTTTTCTATAGACATCTCTTGGTCATAGTGTTAAGTTAAACTTTTTGCTTGGAGGGCTACCCCATTCTACAACTCCACGGCCGCATTCACATGGACATAAGCTGTACTGTACAGTATGGAATGTAGGTTTGATAAGAATGAGGTTTTAAAAGTGTACCTGTCATAAAATTGTTTTTCTTTAGCATAAATCTCTTATGTACATTCGTTGACTGGCTATCGGCCTGACCTATCTGTGTTTAGTCTTTAACATAAACCAGAATGCAGAATGTTAACAGTGGTTCTCTGGATGTGGGATGATGGGAAGTTCACTTTTTTTTTCTTCCGATTTTCTGTCCTTCCCAGATTTCTACAGTTGACATGTATTATTTTTATAACTTTGGTCAATATTGACAGGAAGATGATTTGAGAATGTGCTGTGATAATTGGAGCCCTCAGAGCGAAGCCACTTACTCCTAAGAGATAGTTCTTTTTCTTCCTGTTGTATATTTGAGCTTCTGCAATTTTAAAAAGTTGCTCAGAACTTAGCAAGTGGTGGAGAGAGGAGGGCTGGGAGTTTCTGAGATGCCGGAGGCTATCTGTCACAGGCTCTGCCCTTGGCTATTCCCTGGCCTGGGGCTTCTTGGCTCTACTGACCCAGCTCTTGTCTTTACTTCTACACTGGCTGGTCTGCCTCTGCTTCCTCACCATCCACAGCTCCCTATCCCTGTGACCTGCTCATGTCCTTAGTGTGGGGCGGCCTCTCAGTGCTCACCCCATACGACTAAGCACCCTCTTCCGTTCTGTGGAACAGGATTCTCCTGCGTCTCCTCCTCCTTCTCTGATGTCTGTTCCTTTATCTTCTTCACTGTTTTTGTTGCAGTCACCACAAAGGGGCGTTCCTAAAGGGTCTCTTCTCCACCACTGGTTTATAGAATTTAATTTTTTCCCTTCACTCCGAAGGGGGGCACCACCTCTTTGCAATTTCCACAGTTTTATCTCAGTTCTGATTCTCCCCGCTTCTACCGCATGTTGTGCCCCGTCCTAGACCTGCTTTTCTGTTTTCCTGCCTGACTCTTCTACTTGGCTGTCCTACCAGCTCCTTAAGTTCAGCATCTATGAAACATAAATTGCCACTTTTCATCCCAAGTTAGGTTGTCCTTTTTACATTCTTGTTTTAGTGGGGAGTGTCATTTCATCACCAACTTTGAAATCTGTAACTCCTCCTATGTCTCTTCTGTTTATCTCCTTTGCCTTCCTCATTCAAGAACCACTACATTCGTTACTTTCTGTCATGAATCAGTCGTTATGGGCCAAGGACTCCCAGATCTCAGTGGCTTAGAACAGAAAGGTTTATTTCTTCCACACGCTACCTCTCCATTGAGTGTGGGCTGGGAGCCTAGTTCCATATTGTCCTGGGACCACAGTTGATGGGACAGCCCCCATCTTGAATGTGGCAGGTCTGTGTGGCAAAAGCAAATCACATGGCAGCACCGAACTCCAGGAGCAGGGAAGTACAATCCTTTCTATGTGTCTGCAAGGAGGACTCACATCTTTGGTGAGCAGCACTGATGCCTGCTGCAACCTGGCATCCCCTTTCCTGTCTCCTTTCTTTCCTGGTCTGTGCAGTAGTAGGGTGTATTAGTCCATTTTTGCACTGCGATAAAGGCATACCTGAGATTGGGTTATTTATAAAGAAAAGAGGTTTAATTGGCTTATGGTTCTGCAGGCTGTACAGGTTTCTGCTTCTGGAGAGGCCTCAGGAAACTTACAATCATGGCAGAAGGTGAAGGGGAAACAGGCACATCTCCACATGGCTGGCAAGAAAAGGGAAGAGCAAAGGGAGAGGTGCTACACACTTTTAAACAACCAGATCTCATGAGAACTCTATCATGAGAACAGTAAGGGGGAAGTCTGCCCCCATGATTCAGTCGCCTTCCACCAGGCCCCTCCTCCAACACTGGGGATTTGGGTGGGGACACAGAGCCAAACCATGTCATAGGGGATAGGATCCTTCTTATCTGGTTTCTTTGCTACTGTAATTAATCCATCCTTATAGGTTCAATTCTAAACCCTGAAGACATTAGTATTTCCCATTGCCCTTGGGATACAAACTATTTCCCTTGGACCATAAGGCTCTCTCCTTATCAGACACCACCCTCCCATGTATGCCAGCCTCTCTCATACTCCAGGAGGTAAAAAGCTCTCACTTCTGCCTGGAATAATCATGACCCCTGGCTACCCCTCTCAGTTGCCAGGCCACTCTCTCTGGCCTTTGAAACTGTACTCGCATGTCCTGGCCTATCCACCCAAACTAAAACCTGCACTGCCTGTTCCTTTCCTTTGACCACTTATCACAATTTATTTATTTATTTATTTTTGTACATTTGCTTAATGTCTTTTTCCCTCCCTGGACTGTTGGTTCACCGTGGTTTTCGCAGGGCCTGGTGCATAGCAGGGGCTCAGTCATATTTTTTGGATGAATGAACAAACCCTGAAGACGCTACATCTGACTCTATATCTTAATTTTATCCTTTTCTTATTTCCTATTACCTCTAATTTCTCTTCCCTGCACCCATTTCTATTTATTTCATCCCAGTTTACCTCCTGCTGCCAGATAAATTTTCCTAATGCACAGGCTCTATCATATGAGTTTCTCATTGCTACATATGACTAATTTGCCAATATTTTTGCACATCAGAATGTGTATCACTTAGAGGCTGGTTCTGTGTTTGTTTTAGTTTAGGAAAAGCTGTTCAGATTGTCTGTAAATCCGTACGGGGATCTTTGCATAGGATTTTAAAGCAGCCACACATCTTGGTACAAAATGTATAAGATTAATTTTCTATGTTAGGACCATTTGTTTTCACCCATTCCATAGAGCTCCAATGTGTAAAAGAAGACACTGATCTAACTCTTGTGTTAAATATTTAGTAACTCATTTATCTGGAAGAAAGCAAAACAAAACAAAAACACAAGGAATAAAAATCACTGGGAGTGCTTTTCATACACTGAATAATGAGTTTTGCAAGGAGCACGTGGATGGTGACATTGTATCTTTTACATCTTTATTTTCTGTTTCTTTTTTGACTCCTTATCAGTGAATTTATCTTATTTTATACTTTTACTTTCTATTTCTTTCTTGACTCTTTATTGGTGAATTGGTAGCAAGAGACTTACTATCTGATCAGAACTTTGAATCTTCCTGCCTCTCTTTCTTTGAGGTTGACAGGGATAAAGATAATTAAGATAGCGCTTGGGTGTGATGACACTGGAAGACAGGCTGGGTCAGGGCCTGTAGTAGAGACTTCCCCCCTCTACTGAATGTTAATCTGAAAGTGAATCTGAAAGCAGATGGTCATGAACTACCCAGGGTCTCCATTAAGCCCATGAAGTTTATTTTAAAACTCTTAAAATAGATTGAGATTCAAATTGAGATTCATGTCTATTTTTTAAACATTGTGTCTTAACAAAGTAGATGTTCAGTCATACAGTTAGGCAAATGTTCTAAGGAAAGATGTTTACCATGCTAAGTTAAAAAAAAAAAGTTATAAATAGTGCCATTGGCTGGGTGCAGTGGCTAACACCTGTAATCACAGCACTTTGGGAGGCTGAGGTGGGGCAATGCTTGAGCCCAGGAGTTTCAGACCAGCCTGGGCAACAAAGTGAGAACCCATCTCTAAAAAAAAGAAAAAAAGGAAAGAAAAAATTAGCTGGGCTTGGTGGCACACACCTGTAGTCCCTAGCTACTCAGGAGGCTGAGATGGCAGGATTGCTTAAGTCCGGGAAGTCATGGCTGCAGTGAGCTCTGATTGAGCCACTGCACTCTAGCCTGGATGAAAGTGAGACTGTCTCAAAAAAAAAAAAAAAAAAAAAGTACTACAGCTGACCTTTGAACAACATGGGTTTGAACTCCACAGGTCCACTTATATGCAGATTAAAAAAATAAGTGTATTGTAAACATTTTTGGAGATGTGCAACAATTTGAAAAAACTCACAGATGAACTGCATAGCCGTTGAAGAAATTAAGAAAAAGGTATGTCATTAATATATAAAATAATGTGTAGATACTAGTCTATTTTATCATTTACAACTGTAAATGATACACAAATCTATTATAAAAAGTTAAAATTTATCAAAACTTACCCACACAAACACAGACCATACATGGTGCCATTTACAGTCCAGAGAAACAAATATAAAGATGCAACATTAAATCATAACTACATAAAATTAACTACAGTACATATTGTACTACTGTAATGATTTCATAGCCACCTCCTGTAGCTTTTGTGGTGAGTGTTGTGTTGTGAATATCCACTTAAAACACCGTGTGACACCAATCATCCCTATGTGAGCAGTTCCTCTTTCCAGTGCTGACCCAAAAAGAAGAAGAGGAGGCAGAATTTAACGTAAGTAGAGAGTTTATTTGGGCCAAGCTTGCTGCAACTCAGGAGCAAAGGTTCAAATTGCCCTGAATATACACTCTGATTAACAGGAGTTACAAGTGGATTTTTAAAGGAAAAGAAGAGGCAGTTTCTGAGTTGTTTACCAAGAATTCACATGAAAACAACATGGGCTATTGATTGGCTATCTGTTGTTCTTTGTATCACACATTCTGGGAACATGAAGATAATGGGGGAGGCAGCTAGTCAGGAACCAAATGACTTTAAACAGTTGCCGCTGGGCACGGAGTGGGGCGACCCGAAGTCTCATATTCATGTCTCTTCTCTGGGCCTGCATAGTTCACATAGCTCAGACTGCTCCAAGCTGTTTTTCTTTTCTCTCTAGTAAATTGCTTATTGCGGTAAAAAGTGATCTCTTGCCTTCTTGTATATGATGTTCAGTGTAATACCATAGACATTGAATAACACCATTGGACCCTTACAAAGTGTCAGCCCTTACAAAGATCCTGGAAGTGCTCCTAGGAAACAGAGAGAAGTCATGACATTACAAGAAATAGTTGAATTACTTGATATGTTTTGTAGACTGTGTTCTGCAGCTGCAGTTGCCTGCCATTTTAAGATAAATGAATCCAGTTTAAGGACCATTGTGAAAAAAGAAAAGGAAATTTGTGAGCTGTTGAGCTGTAGCTGCATCAGCAGGCATAAAAACCTTGCACTTCTTGCAAAATACCTTTTTATCTTGTAGTGAAAATGCAGCTTTTATGTGGGCACAGGATTGCTATAGAAAGGAATACCTATAGACTGATGAGTTGAGAAAAAGTGAAGTCATTATATGACAACTTAAAGCAAAAGGAATGTGAAGTATCTGAAGCTGGAGAATCTAATGCCAGCAAAGGATGGTTTGATAATTCTAGAAAGAGTTTTGGCTTTAAAAATATCAAGATAACAGGAGAAGCAGTTCTGTCAACCAAGAGGCAGCATACAAGCTCCCAGATGCCGTTAAGAAAGTCATTGAGGAGAAAGGATATCTGCCCGAACAGGGTTTTAATACAGATTAAAGTCCCTATTCTGGAAAAAATGCCACAAAGGACATTTTTTAGTAAGGAAGAAAAGTGAACACCAGGATTGAAGGCAGGAAGGGTTAGGCCAACTCTACTGTTTTGTGCAAATGCAATCAGGTTTATAATCAGGACTGCCCTTTTCTATAAAGCTGCCAACCCCCAACCCTTAAAGGGAAAAGATCAATGCCAGCTGCCAGTCTGTTCATTGTATAAGAAGACCTGGTCAAGGAGAACCCTTTTTCTGGATTGGTTTTGTTAACAGCCATGGGTTCTTGGGCCCTCAATGCAATAGAAATCGACCCGAGGCCGAAAGAAAAGCCTTCATTGGAGCTTATGCCTGAGCATAAGGGAGGAAGCACGAGAGAGAGAGAGAGGAGAGAGAGAGAGGAGAGAGAGGAGAGAGAGAGAGGAGAGAGAGAGGAGAGAGAGAGAGAGAGGAGAGAGAGAGAGAGAGGAGAGAGAGAGAGGAGAGAGAGAGAGAGGAGAGAGAAAAGAAGAAGGAGAAGAGAAGAGAGGAGAGAAAGAAGAGAGAAGAGAGAGAGAGAGAATGAATGAGAATGAGAGAATTCCTTAGCTGACTCTCTGAGCCTGTAGGGATTTTTTATTAGGCAAAGCATGGGAATTGACATCAGGGGTAGGATATGCAGGGTGGGCTGGGCAAAGCACGTGGTAGGGTATGCGGGTCAGAATATCTGGTCAGAATATCTGGTTGCGATGGTTATCTTAAGTGATGGGCCACATGGTGGTCTGGCCGGTGACAACAAGGCTATAAATCAGTTGGTCAGCATTCCTTCCTGAGGTGAGACACTCTGCAACCTTGGTTCCATATTTTGGATCTCCTATGGCCAATTCCTGGAATTCTTTTTTCTTTTTCTGAGACAGGGTCTGTCACCCAGGCTGGAGTGCAGTGGTGTGATTTTGGCTCACTGAAGCCTTGACCTCCTGGGCTCAAGCAATCCTCCCATCTTCAGCCTTGCAAGTAGCTGGGACTATAAGTGTGTGCCATGATGCCTGGCTCAATTTCGTATTTTTTGTAGAGATGGAGTTTTGCCATGTTGCCCAGGCTAGTCTCAAATTCGAGTTCAAGTGATCTTCCTGCCTCGGCTTCCCAAGTGCTAGGATTACATATGTGTACCACCATGCCTGGCCCCTGGAATTCTTTAAGTAAAAGGCATGGTTAAACATTCTGAGAACACAGAAGAACAATTTAGAATGGGTGTTTTCTTTGTCTGACTAAAGCCTCAGGGTTAGTGGGTATAGATAGCATCAGCGAGGTAGTGGTATGGGGTTTTGTGATCACTGGGGATGCATGAAAGAATGCTCTGGTTGGGGTGAGCTGATGCCAAACCCCATCTTTAGTTTCCCTCAGTTTCATCAGTGCTTTGTCCCTGAAGTCAGGAAGTACCTTGCAAACAAGAGAGTGCCTTTTAAAGTTCTTTTGATATTATACAATGCTCCTGGCCACCCAGAACACATGAGTTCAACACCAAAGACAATGAAGTGGTCTACTTGTTCCCAAACACAATGTCCTACTTCACCCTCTAAATCAGGGGCCATAAGGACCTTTAAGGCTCAATGCACACTGTACTTTACGGAAGGGACCGTAGCGCTGTGGAAGACAACCCAAATAGAACATCATGAAAGTCTGGAAGGAGTGTATCATTGAAGGATACCGTCATTGTTATACAAAAAGCAGTGAAAGCCATCAAGTCTGAAACATTTCTGCTGGAGAAAACTGTGTCCAGATGTTGTGCATGACTTCACAGGATTTATGACAGAGCCAATGAAGGAAACCATGAAAGAGATTGTGGATATAGCAAAAAAGGTGGGGCTGGGGTGAAGGGTTTCAAGATAAAGACCTTGGAGAAATTCAAGCGCTAATAGACACCACACCAGAGCAATTAACAGAAGAGGTCTGATGGAGACTAGTGCTTCAGAACTAATGCCCCATGATGAGGAAGAAGACGTAGAAGAAGAGGCACTGCCAGAAAAGAAGTTGACGTCAGACAGTCTGGCAGAAGCATGCTAATTATTCAAGAGTGCTTTTGACTTCTTTTATGGCATGGATCCCTTTAAGATACGGGCACTGAAACTAAAGCAAATGGTGGAAGGATTGGTACTATATAGAAACATTTTTAGAGAAATTAAAAAACTAAAAAGCGAGCCAGAAATTATGTATTTCAGTACAGTTACACCTAGTGTTCCTGCTTCTCTTGCCTCCTGTCCCACACCCTCCACCTCTACTGCCTCTGCCACCCCTGAGACAGCAAGACCAGTCCCTCCTCATCCTCTTCCTTAGCCTACTCACTATGAAGACGATGAAGTCCTTTATGATGATCCACTTCCATTTAACAAGTAGTAAGTATATTTTCTCTTCCTTATGATTAATAATGTTTTCTTTTCTCTAGCATACTTGATTGTAAGAATAGAGTGTAATAGCAGGGCACAGTGACTCACGCCTGTAATTGCAGCACTTTGGAAGGCCAAGGTAGATGGATGGATTGAGACCAGGAGTTCAAGGCCAGCCTGGGCAACATGGCAAAAAAAAAAAAAAAAAAAAAAAAAAGCCAGGCATGGTGGCATGCACCTGTAGTTCCAGCTACTTGGGAGGCTGAAGTGGGAGGATGGCTTGAGCCTGGGAGGTTGAGGCTGCAGTGAGCTGTGTTCACACCACTGCACTCCAGCCTGAGCAAAAGAGCAAGACCCTGTGTCAAAAAACAAAAAACAAAAAAACCAGTATAATATATATCACATACAAATTGTGTGCTGTTTATCAGTAAGGCTTCCAGTCAACTGTAGGCTATTAGCCAGTTTCTGGGGAGTCAAAAGTTATAGGTGGATTTTTGACTGTGCAGGGGGTTGGTAGCTCTAGCTCCTGCGTTGTTCAAGAGTTAACTGTAATATACAGAACTATTTACTTTTTTATGAAAAAAATAAGCAATATTTTGTTCACGGAAAAAAGTTTATGATCTTACAGATTCTAAAGTAAGCCATTCTCTTTTGTTTCAAGAATAAGTTAAATATCAAATGTTTATTCCCTCAGTTCTAAACATAGAAATGCAGTTGTATAACCAAGTTTCTGTTACTAGGGGGATAGTTCTTGCCATGGATGGCAGTAGGATATAGTGCATGAGAACTTGGGTTCAGGAGGCTTCAGCCCCAGCTCTTCATCTACTAGTTCTGCCTTCTCAGTTTCTTCACCCAGAGAGTGGACATTTTAATAGCACTTACCCCATAGATCTTTGTACTTAAGCGAGCAATTGCATATAAAGCACTTAGAATAGGGCCTAGCACACAGTAAATACTCACTAAGTGCAGGCTGTGGTTATTTATGGGGGCAAGCTAAAGAAATACCATATAACCCTTTAAAGTGCTGCTTGCGGAGAATTTATAACACAGGAAAATTACAAAGTTGAGCAAAAAAAACGTAGTAAGCAGAAATGCGTGTGGTCACAATTATGTGAAAACATGTTTAAGAAAAATATTGGAAGGAAACACATGAAAAGATAGGAATATGATTTGTTCTTTATATATTCTAGGATTTCCCAGCTGTTTTACTTTAAGTGAATAGGTAATCTATTAAGAAAAAGCAAATACATTGAATATTGGAAGGAAAGTTTGTACTACATGTAAGATGTTCAAATTGGTATGCTTGAAAATTACACTTGTATATCTTAGTGCTTGTACACATGGGCATTGTGATGTAAAATATGTTCCTCAAATGAGGGCACACACATGCATGTTGGAAGCAGAAATATTGTCAACAGTTAAGAGCCTTGCATTAAATGCTCATAGAGGCGGGATGCCCCTGTGAAACAATGCAACTTTGCGTTTGACTGTTTTATGAAGTTCTTTTAAAAAAAAAAGTCTATCTTTGGCCTCTGGAAAATCTGGTCAGATAGACAGGGATAGTTTTATTATTTCTGTTTCTTGATGAGGAATTAAAGACCAGAGAAATCAAGTGACTTGCTTAATTAAGGTCACCTGGCTAACCTTAACCCTTTTCCTGGCAAGATGGCAGAGATTGTCTAAAAGTGTCAAAACATTTTAAGATATAATTTTGAAGTTGGAGTTTCTTGAAAACTTTTAAGTGATTAACTTGAATCATTAAACGTATTTTTTGGAAAGTACCACTAATTCTCTGGGTTTATAGAAATGCGTGACATGAAAGTGAAATATTCTTTTGGAGATGAAAGTCATCTTTGGTGGTCATCTGGTCCAACTTCCTAATTTTGCAGATGAGGAAGATGAGATCAGCCATGGATAAACCTTTGTGGTCTACAGCTAGTTATAGAGACAAGAACAAAATCGAGTTTGCTGACTCCTGGTCCAGTGAATTTTCCAGTGACTATAGAAAATAATCACATTACTTTGTTTACACTTGTGTGTTGTCAAGTGTCATTGGTAATCAGATAATAGGAGACTATGAAACATCTATTTGCACCATGGATCTCCTCCGTGCTTGTATATTTCATTAGTCCCAAGCTAGTTTGTTGGTGAAATTGATACTCATGTTTCTACAAGCCAAGAAAGGAGTTCTGCATTTCTGTTTAAGGGGTATTAGGATGAAAGGGAGAAAGAAATAAAAAGCAAAACTTAGAAAATTAATCTAAAAAAGGTCTCAGTAGTAACTTATTCATGAAGGAAGAACTAATTTAGTAGTCAATGTTATTGAAGGGACAGAATATCACAGTTTTACATGTACATTGGTTAAAATTATGATGTGACTTGAGAAAAAACCTCCCTAGGCCTATTAACCTAAAATTTGTTAGTGTAGAATAAGCTCTGTTAATCTAGGTCATTTTACATTTCAGGCTGCTTTGCGTTGGCTAAAATAAATATTCAGCTGTAAATGACAATTTGGTTCAAACTGTATTATTATAGAAAGAGTTGCATTTCTAAGATTGTTTAGAGGACTTATTTAATCTGTCACTCTAACATATTGCTGTTTTCTTAAGTAGAAAGCAGAGTTCCTATGGTGATAGCAGAGGTGCCATAATATTTATAGTATAGTCGGTTCATCTGTAAACTATTATACTAGCTAGAATTTACAGGATATTTAATCTCTTAGGTTAACTTTTTCCTTCCCAGGCTTTTACTGTATTCATTTTGCCATTTTTATTTTCCTTCGCTATTCCTTTAAGAATCTTCTATGTTATTTTTTTCCTAACAGATCGAAAGTAACTGCTGTTAAATGATTTTTTTTTTTAAACTGAAGGATGTATGTGCTTAACTAATTTCTGTGGAGTGCGTGAAAAACTGATTGAGGTATTAGGGTTTTTTTGTTTGTTTGTTTGTTTGGAGATGGAGTCTTGCTTTGTCGCCCAGGCTGGAGTGCAGGGCGCGATCTGGGCTCACTGCAAGCTCCGCCTCCCGGGTTCAAGTGATTCTGCTTCAGTCTCCCCAGTACCTGGGATTACAGGCGCCCACCACTGCGCCCAGCTAATTTTCTGTATTTTTAGTAGAGATGGGGTTATCTCCATGTTGGCCAGGCTGGTTTCGAACTTCTGACCTCAGGTGATCTGCCACCTGGGGCTCCCAAAGTGCTGGGATTACAAGCATGAGCCACTGCGCCTGGCCAGGGTATTAGGTTTTTAAAGGGACTTTATTAGTTCTCCACTGAAAACTCAGAGGGGCGGAGATTCCTGACAGTGTTGGTTTCTCCTCGAAGTTACTAAACACATTGGTGTTGAGATTTCCGTCATGTGTAAGCGGTGGCATGAGAGAAAAGGGATCACCAATAGCAGATGAGGGTTTCTTGAATTGAGGATAGTCACAGTTGGTGATTCCATATCCTGGTCTAGAGTATCAATGCTGGGGCGGGAGGTAGGGGGTTGAAGATTATGGGCTGTGGAGAACCACATGTGGGGTACTGGGGATCGGTTCTTTCTGTAGGCTTAGGGAACTCTATTTGATGGGGGAGAGTTTCAGAATAGCTCCCAGAGTTTGAGAGAACTACAGATGTTTTTTCCATGGCTTCAGTTGTTAGACATTGTTAAAAAAAAAGCTTCTGTCCTTACAATGTGGAATCTTGGCATCTTGGATATCCTCCACCCTGGGCAATAGGCCCCGAAGCAGCCCTACCTCTCCATCTCCTGGGCAACTCAGTGGGAGAATCAGCATATTCCAGTGAGCATTGCATTTCATGTCAGGAAAATGGTATTTTGCCCATACTACTTACTCCTTTATGGTCTTGGCCTGGTGCCTATGGGTGGCACCTGCACAATGGAGAAGTCACTGACCAGCCTGGAGTTGATTTAAGCTGCAGAGTTGATTCCTTTCTGACGAAATCATTTGGTTTTGAGTCTGGCCTGGTGCAGACCTGGAGCTCACTTCCATCTGCAGTGACCTTTGGGAGAGGAGGGGGCAGAGGCCAGATGGAATCCAGTCTTCTCTGCTGCAGGCTTCCCTTGTGATCTTTTTCCACATTCTCAGGCCAGGGCATCTTTCCCTGGAATTTGGAGAGGATTCAGTGTCCTCTTTTAGTTGAGGATCTTAGCAGATCTTGAGTCATTTTTGAGTTCTTAATGATGATGTTAGCAGAGAAAAATGCAGTGCTATTAGAAGTTTTTAAAGCTCTCATACCTTAGTATTGAGTAGGTCTCAGGTTGTCACTGATGATTCATTGACTCAACAAACACTAAAGAAAGGTAAACATTTGGTGAAGACACTATCCTTGTCCTCAAGGAGCATGGAATCTGGAGTGGACAAAGGAACACAGATGGGACCCAGGGAGCTTTGGTGTTGAGGTCCTCTTTTAGGGTCCTCTGCCGCTTGGCTATTTTGCTCCTGGAAGGAAGAAGGAAGGTTGTGACCGGTGCAGATGGAGTTTGTAGGAAGGTATCAAGACTGAAGTCAGCCTTCTGGGTAGTAGAAACACACTGGGACCTACTTATCTATTACACTCCTTTTGCAAGATTCAGAAACCAGATGTTTAATATGGCTGTTACTCATGGGAGTAGTGATAGGATATTTCTCTTGTAAAGATTCTGGGTAGTGGCAGAAGAAATTACCATGAATGAGATACATGCACTGAGAATTGTGGGTCAGGACTCCAAGGAACAGGCTAGAGAGATGGGATGGGAGGCTTTTTAGTTTTATGGTAATGTAGCTATTGACAATCTAAGGACTCCTAAAATTAGCATTTTGTAGCTATATGCAGGTAATTTCCTTTTAAGCTAACTAGGGAAAACAGGGCATTTAAGAGATTTATTTCTCTTGGAATTTAGAATACGCTCCATAGGTGCAAAGATCCCCAAAATATGCAAGGAGTTGGATCTTGACGATGTCCTTAATTAACTCCAGAAGCCATGTTAAGCTTGTTAAATAATATAGTATATTAACATATTAAATGTATATTAAGTAACAGTATATTATTAGAGTTCTTTGTCTATCATAGTTGATATAGAATTGAAAATGAAACCAGTTTTCCTTAGAATTGAAAATGAAACCAGTTTTTGTGGAGTTCTAGATTAAAAATAATCTGAAATGATTGTGTGTACTGGGCATGAAAAGAAAATTCAGTCTTTTTTTAAGCTCCATAGAACACAAATTTGCATGGCACCATTCCCTGGGGTTTTAGTGATTGTAAAAGATGCTGAATACTTAGCTTGGGGGCTTTTGGAAACAAGGTGACATTCTGCTGATTTGCAGTGGGGCTAATGATCATTGTTTCTAGAAAAACACCACTTTTTGAGTGCCAAGAAACATGCTAAAGTACTAAAGTTGGTTCTTAGATAAAGTTGTATACACTTGTGTTAGCCTTGATCTTTATTTTTATCTTTTTTACTTTTGCCATTCAGGACATGTGTGGGTCATGTTAATCTCCTGGGTAAAGAAATGAGCAAGTATTTATTTGATTGGCAAACAAATAAGCATGCACATGTATTTTATAGATGCTTGAAAACTGTTTCCCACATATATCTGAACTGATAAATTTTAAATTTCACACATGCATCAATTAAGTGAACACATTTGTTGAGTCCAAACACATTTGTTGAGTGCCAAGCACTGTGCTAGGTGCTTTGAGGAATCAGGATGAGTGAGACAGATCCTGTCCCATCTTGCCGACTGACTAATAGGAGAGAGAAGATTGCAAAATGAGCTTCATGTATACCTAATAGAAGATTGTATCTTTGGAGAGTTATAAGTAAAGCGTTAAAGAGGTCTCAGGAGAGAGATTACCTCCAGTGGAGGGAATCAGAAAAAGGGTAATGAAGGAAATGTGAGAGATACAAATTATTCTAGATAGAGGGACCCGTAGGAGCACAGGCCTTGAGGAAGGAAATCATGGCATGTACTTGGGAAACAGTGAGTAGTTGAGTCTGGTGTCATGTATGGAGGGTTAGAGGTACACAGATTCTGGTCACCCAGGGAGTGAGGAAGGCGGACAAGGCCAGGCTGTGGAGTGTTGACTTGATGCTTTGTTGTGGGTTTTTGAGCTGGAAGGCCTCAAGATTAGAACTTTGCTGTGGGAATACAGTGACTGTGTTGTCAGAGCTTAGTTGCTGGGGAGTGGGTGGGGTTAGAAAGCTGGGGGTTGAGGTGTTACTCAGGAGACTTTTGCCATAATTTAGGCAGCAGGTAATGAGGGCAGAAAGTAATGTGTAAGTTATGTGTAAGAAGTATTTTGGGACTAAGCTGATGTGTATTTGAACCTGATTAGATTAGGACATATATTTATTCAATGCATTTTGATTAATAATCCTCCTTCCTCTCTCCACACAGTGAGCTTGGAGCTCCCTGGCCAGGTGAGGTCAAGAAGCAAGAGGCAATAACTATAGCCTTAGGTTTCAGCCGTGCGTGACTGTGCTGGGAGTGTGGTGATGCAGAAACCTGAGAACATCCAGCCTGTTACACAGGCCTTGAGAAGAGTGTAGAATTTATCTGGTCCTTCGCTTTCAGATAATTTCAGATAAACCATTGCAGACAGATGAGAATCTCATCTCCCCTTATAAACCACCAGCGGAGGAACGGATTAGCAGTGAGCTATTAGGGGGCCTTCATTTTTTAGAGAGTGTTTAGGGTAGAACAGACAGCTTTAAAAACCATTTATCTTGTCCTCTTTAAAATACTCAGTCATAATCAGTGTGCTTAATCATGAGGCCCCCGACCAGCTGTCTTCTCCACCACTGTCTTCAAAGCTGACATTTTGACTTCATATCAGTTTTCAGGAATGTCCTTTCCATGCTTCCCTTTGAAGGGAAAAATGAAAGAAGCCTTTAAAAATAGTAAGCTCATAAATAGTTATTTAGAGAGGGGATATAAATTAGGTAATTTATTTTGTTAAGCTTTTTTGCACGTTTTTGTAGTTTACTTTTTCCAGGTGAGAGAAAATAAATGTGCAACGGGGGCCCCGGTTCATTTTTAGATGTGAACTTCTTTCATATTTCCAAATAAAAGCTCAGTCACTGCATGGATTGATAAATTATAGATGGAAAACTGTTCTCAGTTTTCCTCCTCTTGGATTTCTTTGCTTCATGTGACCATAGATCTCTCTCTTCTCTTTGAAACTCCACCTTCCTTTGATATCCAAATACTGTCACTGCCACCTGTTATTTATCAATATAGTGACAGCAGTTATAATGATAAGTCTTTCTTTGCATCCTTCTCTGTGTTTCATTATTTTCTCTTTCAGCTTCCTATTGTGGCCATCCCGTAGAAAATGGGGACTTGCTGTTCTCCTTTCACTTTCAGAGAGTTGAGCTACTGCCTCTGTTCCAGTGACTCATTCCTAAGTCTTGATTTGCGTCTTTGACCAGGACATCTGTGAGGGTCAGGAGAAAGCTAGCTGGTGAAGAGAGAAGATGAGAGAAAAAGGTGGAGGATAAAGGAGAGTTTACCTCAAATGGAAGAAGATCTACAGGTCTTAGTAGAAGGCTTCAGAATAGAGAAGCATAGCAGGAGGTGAGGCTGTGAAGGTGTTGAGCCTCCGTTTCATGTTGGAAGGGAGGGAGTGCTCCTCAGCGTGAAACCTGCGGACAGGTTGGTGTGTCAGCTGTTTATAACTGACCTGTGACAAGATGAGTTGTGCTTGAAGATGAATGGAAAAAAAAAAAAAGTTGAGAATTCGTGTTTAGAAACTTTTAACAAATCGACAGGGTAACTTTAAATCTGTTGAATCTAGCAAAAATTTGGGGCTTATATTTTGTATGGGTTTGTTTTTTATTTCATTTATTAGTAATTGTCAAGATTATTTGTATTTTATAAAAGTATTGGTCCCCAGTGGCTTGGAGGAGAAAGAGGAGTCTCACCACACATGGTTTGAGAGGTCCTGTTGTAGGTATGTGAAGATGGTAGTTGGAGGATGTTTCAGTTGAAGTGGTTGGTTTGGGCCCCAGAAACCAAGGGGTGTCAGGTTGGGAGGCATATGGATGCTCACCCGAGGCAAAGGGAGCCCTGATGACATGGTGTCCGGTGACTTGTGGGAGTTGCAGGGTGGAGGAAGGTGTTTGGACACCTGGGTACCCACACCCAGGTGAGGCCTAGCCCCAGCATTTGGTAGGAATGTGTGTATTCTCTGCTCGGTGAGGCCTTCTAGGCTGGGAAGGGTTCCCCACAGTCTGGGTAGGGCTGTAGGGCTGTCACCAGCAGTGTCATTTTGGCTCACTAGCCATGAATAGAGCGCGACATCTTTCAGTATGCCCCAGGCTTGCTTTTCATCATTGGTTTGTCCCTGTTCTTTTCTACCTTGCCTCTGTCTAGACTTACTGCACAAGCCTTCCTGTTGGTTCTTTTCTTTTGTTTCTTAAATCCTTCTCTAATATTCTGACATAGAGAGTGATTCTTTCTGTTGCTGGCTTTCCTGGACCTCTTGTATTCTGAGTCGTGAACCTTCACATGGGTCTTTTCCTAATTCGGTGCCTTATCTGACAGTGGCTGGTTTGTCTTTCTTCAAAAGATGGTGTCATCATGGATGCCCAGCAAATGGTAACACCCGCAGAGTAGTAGAGAGTAGATTCGGGGACCCTGGGCTGGCAGTAATAATTCTTTCTCCCTTTTCTGCCAAAGAGACAGGATATTAAACCACTGAACTGGCGCGGTCCTGGGCTGCCTGCCAATGGAATATTTGGGGAGAGAATGGTGCAGCTTTTGTTTCTCTTGCCTTCTGTGGAGCCCTGGGGTGGATTCTGAAGGGATGTTTTCCCTCACAGGAGTAACCCATTTGGTATTGAGAAAGCAGGAAAGCAAGTTTTCCTGTTACGAGCAGTGAACAAAAAGCAGAAAAGCAGGCAGCGGATGGCGATATCCTGTTGTAGGAGGCTTGCGGGAGCAAATGCAGACAAGTGCCCCTCATTCTTTCCGTGTCTTTAAGAAAAGCCAGGAGATGGGAAGGAAATTGGTTACTTTGCAGGCCACATCCAAATGGTTTTCCTCTTATTTATGGTGCTTAATAAGGAGGTCATAAGTGTATGTTTTGTGATTTAAAAACTTGTCAGACCAGAGATCTATAACACATGACAAATTAGAAAAACGAAATAGATTGGTGGGTTTTTTGGTTGGTTTGTTTCCCATGAGGTCATTCGAAGTTTGCTTGGGAGGGGGCAATGAACTGTAAAAGTAAATGTAAACTTTATACAAGTTTTATTTATTTTTAAGTTTAAAATCACTTAAAGATGGCACAATTCCTACTGAGTTAGATTTATAAGAAGTTGGCTTGTCAGATGCTCTTAGGGGACCATTCTTTGGTACATTTTACAATGAACTAGGGATGGGCATGGTGGCTCATGCCTGCAATTCCAGCATTTTCAGAGACCAAGGTGGGAGGACCACTTGGGCTCAGGAGTTCGAGACCAGCCTAAGCAACATAGCGAGAGCCCGTCTCTACAAAACATAAAAAAATTAGCCAGGCATGGTGGCATGTGACTGTGATTCCAGCTAATTGGAAGGCTGAGGTGGGAGGATCACTGGAGCTTAGGAGTTAGAGGCTGCGGTGAGCTATGATGGTGCCATTGTACTTCAGTCTGGGCAGCAGAGTGAGACCCTGTCTCAAAAAAAAAAAAACAAAACCAAAAACAAAAAACAAAAAGCTTTTTCCTCTCTTATTACATGAGCAATACATGTTTATTATAGGAAAATTAGAAAACATTTACAGACAACCAAACAGTACCGGAATGGGATAGAAAGGCATGGAGGTGAAAAATGAGAGTGGTGTGGTGAGAAGGAAAAGGAAGGTCGCCTGGGAGCAGTGGGGGTGGGGAGAGGGCCAGGGAAACCTCACTGGGATACTCAGGCCCCCAGTGAGCTCCCCTTCCTGTGAAGCTGCCTCACTTTGATACTACACCTTCTGTTGTGACTTTATACCCTTTGACGCTGGCTTCCCCAGTCTGCCATGGGTCTAGACCTGATCATTCCAGATTTGCTTGGCACTAGAAAACTGTAATGGCAAGTTGCAAGACCAGTTAATTCAGTGCATCTCACATCTTGTTAGTCAAGGCGAGGGAGTGCTAGGCAAGGAGGGTCTCTAAGACAGGCAGATTTCTATCAATGAGGGAGTGTTGTGTGTGTGACTCTTTGAGAATCTTGGCTATAAGGGAGATAATATTTTTTAAAAGATGCAGAAAAGTAAAATAAAATGTTTTTTGGGGGGAGGAGAAAGTGTACAGCAGTCCTTGACACCCTTCATTGTCTTTTTGACCCTCCTGTTCCCCTCAGTGTCTTGCCATATTGACAAATGCTTAGGTGTTCTATGGAATGAAGCAGCTTGGGCTCACTGTTTTATCTCAGTAAACATTTATAGAGCAGCTGTCAGTAGAGTATACTTTCAGTCAGCTTTAGCTTATAAAGATGAGAGATCCTTAAAAGGCAAGGGATTAAACTGCCTTGGGCTTTTTTGTATCTGTGAAAACATATTTACTGTCAAATCCACTAGTTATTTTATTACAGGTAATGTAGGATTAACATGTAAAGGGAAAGTGAAGGCTCAGACTGGATAATCTGTTGATTTTGGTAACTTATTTATTTAACATGCATTCACTGAGTATTGTTACACACCAGCCACTCTGCCAGACCCTGAGGATAGAGCTGTAAATGGGACAGACTCAGCCCCTGACCTTGCAGACCTTACAGTCTGGTCAGGACCTAAGTAGCTGATCAGACAGTTCCAGTATAGTGGGATCAGGGACCCAAAGATACCCTAGACAGGATACTGCAGATGTGTGGGGTGCCCTGTGATGATATGAGAAAGGTACCTGCTCTAGACCCAAGGAGTGACATCTTATAAAGACAGATATTATAAGATACCATGTCTGTTATTGTTATGTTGGTAAGGACGTGGAGAGATTTGAACCCTCATACATTGCTGGTGTTAAATGGTGCAGGCACTTGGAAAACAGTTTGGCGTTTCTTCAGAAAGTTAAATATAGAGTTATTTGACCTAGTTCTATGACCCAGCAGTTCCACTCCTAGTTATATATCCAAAAGAATTGAAAATAAGTTCACATAAAAATATGTACTTGTGTGTTCTTAGTAGTATTATGGATAATAGCCAAAAAGTAGAAATAATCGGGCCAGGCGCAGTGGCTCACGCCTGTAATCCCAGCACTTTGGGAGGCCGAGGCAGGTGGATCATGAGGTCAGGAGATCGAGACCATCCTGGCTAACACGGTGAAACCCCGTCTCTACTAAAAAAATACAAAAAAAATTAGCTGGGCGTGGTGGCGGGTGCCTGTAGTCCCAGCTACTCAGGAGGCTGAGGCAGGAGAATGGCGTGAACCCTGGAGGCGGAGCTTGCAGTGAGCCGAGATCACGCCACTGCACTCCAGCCTGGGAGACAGAGTAAGACTCCATCTCAAAAAAAAAAAAAAAGTAGAAACAATCAAATGTCTGTAACTGATGTGTAGTATATCCATCCAATAGAATATTATTCAGCCATTCAAAGGAGTGGAGTACTGACACATGCTACAATATGGATGAATCTTGATAACATTATGTGAAGTGGAAGAAGCCAGATGTAAAAGGCCACATATTGTTGGATTCCATTTATACGCGATGTCCAGAATAGCATAGAGACAGAAAGTAGATGAGTGGTTGCCAGGGACTGGAGGGAGGGGCATGGAGAGTGACTGCTGATGGTGTGAGCTTTCTTTTGGAGTGGTGAAAATTAGATTATTGAGATGATTGCATGACTTTGTGGATATATAGTAAAATGACTGAATTGTATACTTTGGATGAGTTTTGTGGTACGTGAATTATATCACAAAACTTTATTAAAAACACAAGTTTGAATTTTGTCCTGAGGTTGGTTGAGAGCCTCTGAAGGATTTTAAACAGGACAGTGATGTGGTTGCATTTGTATTTTAGGAAGATCATTCTGGCTGCAGTGAAGAGTTGGCTTGGAAGGGACTGTTAGAATAATACAGATGAGGAACATTGGGAAATAGCTGCGGGAATGATAGGAAGTAGACAGGTCCAAAATCTAAAACTCAGTGGGGATGGGTAATTGATTAGATGTAGGAGGGAGGGGAGAGGAATCAAGGATGATGCCTGTATGCCCAGCTGATCCATGGGTGGAGGAACAAGCAGGTGAGGGAAGAAAGATGACCTCGGCATGCCACAGCTGGACCCGTGGAGATGTCCCTGGAACAGGCCCATTGAGGTGTTGAGTAGGCAGCTGATACAGAGCTCAGGAACCCAGCATCTCAGGGGGCTTGCTAAAAATGCAAATTGTTGGACTCTACTGCAGACATTTGAGCCAGGATCTCTGGTCATGGTGTATTTACCATGGCCTGCCTTGAAGCCACAGTGGTGGGTGTGATTTCCAGCGGTGAGTGTGTAGAGGAGATGAGGAGTGGGTCCCTCACCATTTACAGGACAGGTAGTGGAGAGAGGACCTCACAGGAGACTGGGCCAAGACCAGAGAGATAAGAAGCCTCCAGGAGGTCAGATGTCAGGGAAGCCAAGGGAAGAGTGTTTCCAAAGCCAGGAGGCATCCTGGGGTGCCACAACCTTCTGAGAGGTGAGGTGGGGTGTACATGCAGAGTTTGCACTGGATTCACCAGTGAAGTGATGGCTTTGTTAAGGGCCATGGGTGCTGCAGAGATGTCCCCAAAGCAGGGCTCGTGTGTGGCTGCTACATGTGCCCTATGAGTCCTTTAGGGGGTGGAGTCCTTGCAGTGCTTGAAGGGCAGCATGACCCAGCCTGCCTTCCTTGGCTCTGTTACCTTCTACAGTGTGGCCTTATTTGAGCATACCAGGTACTTCCAGGCCTCCACTGGGTGAGGGTGGATGGGGGGAGCCCTTGGTAAATGGCCCCGGCTCTATGGGGCACATAGAGCAGGATGAGGGAAGAGGTGCGGCATTAGGGCAGGGGGTCATGGGACCTGCTGACACAAGCAGATGTCTCATCTGGTTCTTCACTGTGCTCTGTGGCCCCTGGCACTGTTTGTATCAAGATATCAAGTACTCTTGGCCAGGTGCAGTGGCTCATGCCCATAATCCCAGCACTTGGGGAGGCCGAGGCGGGCGGATCACTTGAGGTCAGGAGTTCAAGACCAGGCTGGCCAACATGGTGAAACACCTCTACTAAAAATACAAAAATTGGCTGGGTGTGGTGGCGCATGCCTGTAATCCTAGCTACTCAGGAGGCCGAGGCAGGAGAATCACTTGAACCTGGGTGGCGGAGGTTGCAGTGAGCTGAGATGGTGCCACTGCACTCCAGCCTGGGTGACAGAGTGAGACTCCATCTCAAAAAAAAAAAAAAAAAAAGATATCAAGTACTGTTAGTACGCTGTGGGTCAGAATCACCCCACCCAGGCCTGGGTGTTTTTGAAGTTGGGACATTTCATATTTTTCTTGGTTTGTTGGTCATGTACAGTTTGAGAGAGATATTGTATAAATACCCTTCCCCCTCTGTTTTGGCCGTCTTTTGCCTTTTGAAATATTGTCTAATAAAAGTTATGTAATTATTCTAGGATTGTAAATCTAGGTCTCAATCAGTATACAATCAGTTTTCAACATAACAGAATTACAGTGTATTATTACAGTGTATTATCAGTATAAGAAAAATAAATGGGAATGACAGTATGTTCAAACTCAGTTAAATGTGTGTCAATTAGTTTACTGTCCAAGGCGAGTGCCTGCTGATCTCTGTGTTGTAAGCTGGTGTGGCACTCCTGGATTGCTTATCTATGCTTTTGAAATTGCTTTTCTTTAAGGAAGGGATTGTTATTGTTTCAAACAGCTTTGAAGCTGTTCCACTTGTAAATTTATAATTTGTATTTTTAATCTTTATAAGTTGCATTTGCTTTTTCTTTTTTAAGGCAGCAAATCAGTGTTATGGAAACCTTTAGGTGTTAAATATTATTCTTTTATTTGGGAAATATTGCACAACAGCAAGATGTGGAAATCCCCCAAATGCAAGGTTGTCCCTGAGTCAGTGGCTTAGTAAAGAAATCAGAGGTGCAATGAAGATCTAGTCCTCAGCTCACCCAGGACTTACCCTGCCTTAGTGGCAGGGTAATTGTCTCAAAATTAAGATTTAAGAATACCATTTTCCCCCTATTCAGTGGTTACCTGTTTTGTGCTGTAAGATTTCAGGCCCAATATGTCAACTCATAACATTTTGAGACTACTACTTATTTTTTCTTGTCTGTATGCTAGGAATTAGATGTGTTAATTTGGACTCTTGGTTGCAAGTGACAGAAACTCATTCCAAGTAATTAAAGGAAAAAAGGGATATATGTTGTAAGGACACAGTGTGTCTCCAAGAACTAAAGGGTGGGGGTCCAGCTGAGTGTATTGAGGGGGTCCCAGCCTTCAAGATCCTCTCTTATCTCAGCTGCTCTCTAGAGTTTTTGGGTCCTCTGCCTGGAGATTGACTTTCTTTGCTTCCAGTCTACATGGTAGGAATTCGCTGTCTGAGAGACCAGCTACTTGGCAAGAAACTGGTCCTTCTCTCAGGCTGCTCTAATCCCCCAGGGAGGTGATCCACATTGGGTCCGATACCAAGTCATGGGGTCATCTGTAGGAATGTGGCTTCTCGGATCCCCGCTGCTGTACGCATGGCTCCTCAGGGCCACTGTCTTTCCTCAGGGCGAGGAGCTGCTCCTTGGCCTCCAGGGAAGGCCTGTCCTGGGGGGCCTTGCATCAGACCTGGCATGAATGACCCTGATTGCCACTGGGGGAAGGGAAAGAGGACATCTCAGAAGAACAACACGTTACAGGGAAAGGGAGGTGCCGGGCAGCCACCCTAGCAGGTGTACTCTCCATTAAATTTATTTTAGCTGAGAAAATAGAATTGGTGGGGGAGGAGTTTGTTGCCCCCAAACATAAATCCATCCAGAAATGACTTCTAGGTTGCTCATTTCTTTGCTCTGGGTGACTAGGAGCTGGTTTTTTAGCCAAGTCTGGGCCACACCTAGTTGAATCATTACAGACATAATATCTTTTTTCCCCTCAGTTAATGTATAAACTAATATTACTTATCTTTTTTAAAGATATTAATGTATCTTTATAATACTTTTGCATGTTTAGTATGTAACCTTACTTTGATAATGTTTTCCAGTAAGATTTGTTGTTTTAAAAGACAAACTCTCAAACAACTTTATCAGTACCATTTAATGTGCCCAAACAATGTCAAACAAGCAATGATTGGATAGCCAGGGAAGCTGAATTGCCTGTTATTAGTTTGTATGGCGAAACATCTCACAATTGCACTTTCAAAAGTATTTTTTACACATATATTCTAAAAATAATCAAAACATTTGGCACTCCGTTTACAGGAAAAATATATATATTTCCAGGGAAACTCTCTATGTTCACTAAACTGGAAAGACCTTGTGGAATTTAAATTTGTCATCTTCAAAGCCTTTGGTATAGAATACAGTAACCAGACCAGGTTCTGTTTCATTCAGCTACAAAGGCACTTTTGTTGTTACCATTCCACGTCCCTGTGATGCTTAGTGCAGCTGATATTTGGTTCTGACAGTGCTTTTGGAAAGCTTGGCTGATTTCTGAAAAAAAGCCCAGATTCTTTGGCCTAGGAATTTATCATAGGCCTCAGATCCTGGGTCTAGTCACTGCAGACAGCTAGTATATGTTAAAAGCTGTCTTAGCCTGTATCTAGTGTCTGTCTTCATCTAAGGCTGGAGAAAGGCTGTACAGGCTTATTAGGCACAGCTGTTAGGAACCTAGAGCACAGTTAACAACTGTGTGCAATATTATGGTAATAGTATAACTTATTAATAATATCAATGTAGTCAATATTATCAATGTAATTGAGTAATACAGCTTAGGCCACAAAGAACTGCATATAGTTTTCCATTAAAATCAAAATCCACATTCCATATGCCTCTCTTCCTGCTCTGCCCTGCACAACTGACCCTGTGCGCCTGGCTGCTCCTCTCTTCTAATTTATCCCATTGCGGTCCCCTCCACAGTTAAGCACTGGCTCGCTTTCTCTTAGGTGCGATGCCCCCTTCCCCGCACTGGAGCCTGCCCAGCCAGCGCAGACGTTCCCACTTCCTGTTCACACAGAATCGCCTCTTCCTTTCTCATTTCTCACAGGGAGTCCTCTTTTCCTGCTACTGCATGGGGACACAGATTTTGTTTTTGAAAGTTTGTAGAAAGTTCCTTTAGTGCTAATCTCGAATGGAACCCTACACTACACAGAGGGCAAGTTATTTTCTTCCCGTTCTGTTTTTTGGAACTTTTATTTAATTTCAGACTTATATGAAAAGTCAAGGATAGTATAAGGAAGTCCTGGTGTACCCTTTAACTAGATACCCCGGTTGTTTCAAATTATTATTTTTTGCTAATCCATAGTAGTAGAGTAATGGGCCATTCATTCATATGTTCATTCAAGAAAATTTCATAGCAGAACCTTTGTGCAAAAAAAGTGGATGAGGCAATTCTTTCCCTGCTTCATTTCTACTATTAGCAATTCATGACTGATTTAGCTCTTTGGTTTGTGAAATGGATGACTGAAAACCTCTCCTAAGTTAGGAAAGTAAGTGAAGAAGGCACTTTAAAACTGAGGTGCCATCTTTTTTGTCTTCTCTGTGGGATATTCATTTAAAATTTTTCTCATAGTAAAGGCAAGCACAGATGGAAGGTGGTGTAAGGTTCAGCCTCATCCCTTAACTTCAGCCTGATGGTGCTTGTGATAGTGCTTGATTTGCTGGTGATACTGGTGTAGTTAAGAATCTCCCAGCTTAGGAGAGAGAACTTAACATGGCAAAGGTAAAAAGAGGAGCAGGTTTCATCAGACTATTGTGCTTTATGCCTGAGGCAGGGCAGTAGCAATGGAAGAACTTAGATGTGATTCTGGGCTTATGCCTTCCCTCTTACTTGCTCTCAAAACCTGTCCAACCAACAACTAACAGCAAACCAAGTTTTTAGATTTATCACAGTTAGGGACTTAACTGCTTTATGTGGACTTGTGTGGCTTTCTCAGCTATTCTGTAAAACCTGCTTTATTACCATTGCTATTATTTCTGCTGTTGTGAGCTCAGTGTCGTGTCTGGTTGTTAGGATGTACAAAGATTCTGGGTGAGGCTATGTTGGTCAAGAGCTCTAGGTTATAGTGGGCCATGGAAGCCCACCTTTCACATTTTTGGCGAGGCCACAAATTACCCCATTAAGGGTCTCAGAGCATGGAGAGTAATGTTTTTATGTTTTAATTACTCTAGACCAAGGCTGTTTTTTTTTCTAAGTGAGAGCACTATTATTTGTAATTTTGCAGCCATTGGGTTTATAAATATGCCTGAGTAATCCCCATGAACTAGATTTTAGAGTGAGCCACCAGAAGAGTCTCCTCTTTTGAGATGCGGCAAAGAATTGCAGTGTCTTACAGTGGAAAAGGAAGACAGTGAAAAATGATCTATGCAGAAATTCACCCCTGGTTTTGGCTTTTGACTTCTTCATGACTCCCCTTTCTTGCTTACCGTGTTAGGCAGATAATCTTCTTTGAGATGTGGTAGTCAGACTAACTCAGCCCCATCTGCTTTGTGTTTTTTTTTCAATGCAAGATTAACCCTGCTTCCAAAACCTCCTGGTGTTTTCTTGGGAGTAGGAGGGTGAGTGAGGGGAGGTGGAGGGTGTGGGGTGCTTCGCTCCTCTTGTAATAACCCTCAAGTGTGTGCTATCTGATGGGCCCAGGCCACATGTTGTGCTATCGCTGGGGACCAGGTAACAGTCTGAGGTTTCTCGGTTACAGTAACTGATCCTCACTCCAGGCCCTGGCAGGAAGGAGAACCCTCCTGCAGTTACTGAAACCTGGTTCCCGGTTTTAATTTCTTTAATTCTTTTGTACAAGGGTCTGAGTTACAGAGGTTTCTCCTTGTCTCAGAAAGTTCTTACCATTGGCTTTAAATAAAACCAGGTGGCTTTCTTGGTTCAAGTGGCTTACAGAAAGAATACCTTAGAAAGCAATTTAATTCAATTACATTTAATTAAATTATATTGAATTTGAATAATTAAATTTATATTCTAAGTTTTTTTCTTAGAAGCATAATGAGCTATTTTAGAAATATGTATTAAGGTTGCTGGTTTTTTCCTTCTGCCACAAAACGTGATTTGCATGGGAAATTATTTATAGTAGCTTGGAATTCTGAACAAGAGTGACAAAATTTATCTTCTTTGCTCTCCTGCAAATTTGTATAGGCTTAGGAAATTTTATCATTTAACAAAGCTCTTGAAATCTCTGTGGCTTAAGTTACTGTGGACATAATTCTTATCTGATTTCAATAGAAAAGGACAGTAGGGATGTGAACACAGTGGCAGCTGGGAGAGGGCATAGGAGTGATCTTAGTGGTAATCTATTTTATTTTCAGGTGTGTTTAGGAACTGGGCTCCTGGAGACAACCAAGAAATTGGGAACTGGAAGTGGTTTGACTGAAGGAGTAATGGGAAAGACTTCATCCCAACGGAGAATCCCTACTGAGGCCTGAAAAACCTACCATTAGAAATTCATTAGCATCAATAGAGTGGAGAGACAGCCAATGGAATGGGAGGATATATTTGCAAATTGTACATCTGATAAGGGATTAATATCCAAAACATATAAAAAACTCAACTCAAAGTGAGAAAACAACTCAGTTAAAAAATGGGCAAAGAGCCTGGGCAACATAGTGAGACCCTGGTCTCTACTTAAAAAAAAAAAAGAAGGCTGGTGTGGTGACATGTGTCTATAGTCCCAGTTACTTAGTAGTCTGACGTAGGAGGACCACTTGAGCCCAGGAGTTTGAGGCTGCAGTGAACCATGATTGCACCACTGCGTTGCTCTCCAGCCTGGGTGACACAGTGAGACCCTGTGTCTACCCCCACAAACCTCCCCCAAAAAAAGGGCAATAGCCATTTTTCAAAAGAAGACATACAAGTGGCCAACAGGTATATGCAAAAATGCTCAACATCAATAATCATCAGGGAAATGCAAATTAAAACCACAGTGAGATACCACCTCACACCATGGAACCCTTGGATACGGAGTGTGGTCTGTACTTTGAAATCATTTAGGATAGCAGAATATTTTGTGGAATCTAGGGAGATGGGGAGCCGAGGTCAGGGAGAAGTAAGCTGTGTGCTGGCATTTGTTTACCAGGAGATCCTTCCATCCTACTCCATGGCCAGGCAGTGAGTAGTGGGCCAGGGGTGAGGGTCTCTGTGGAAGCACAGGATGCTGACATTAGACAGGGCACACTCCTACCTTTGCTGCATATCCACTGCCCCCTGCAGGGCCTTCATGTTTCCCTAGGGGCTGTGGAGCTGTGCCCATCATCCCCACTAGAAGCCCCCAGCTCTGATAGTCAAGCATTTCCATGGGGAAAATTGGTCGTGCTGAGAGCTAATGACTTATGGTTATTAAGGATGTTTTGAATCTTTAAACAGGAATGGTACTTGGCTGAATATCAGTTTGGCTTCTGTTGCTCATTGCATGTCTTCTTTATTTTCAAGAAGCCAACTGATTTCTCTTTCATATGTGGTGTTTCCTGTGGTCCTGGTGTTTTTGTGAACAAATTTGTTATGAGGAAATTCAGCAGATTGTGAGTTCTGATTTCTTTCTTTTTTTTTTTTTTTTTTTGCCACTAGTGGAACATGTTCTTTAGCTCCAAACTGGAAATGTAGTTTTTATTGGTTGAATTTTGATAGGGTGTACTTGCTTTGTGGATCATCCTGAGCAATTGGGACCACTTTTGTCTGGGGTTTGGAGTAATTGCAGGTGAAAAGGATGAGTGTAGTGGTAGTGAAGGTCTCATTTCTACAGCTGAGTCAAGTCGTCTGCAGGTTGTGTTCATCATTCACATTCCTGCTTTGCTTGGTTTGCCTGGGATGTTTGTATCACTATCAGCGAATGACCTTTAGAGCATTCGGATAGCCTTAAGTTCTGGGTATTGAAAAGATGTATTTTTCTTTCCTGTTTGGATGAAATTTTCATTAGTATGAAAGCTGCAGACCTCATGTTTCCATTGCGGGGTTCAAGAGAGAAGGGAGAAGAATGAATGAAAAGTCCTTGGAACTCGGCCCCAAGCCCTCGGTGAAGAAGTTGTGCCTCCTCAGGCCCTGTCTGCTTCAGGGACTTTCAGGAAGTTGCAGGTGTGTTGTGCCTGCATTGTGGGCTCATGCAGAAATCAGTAAAGCAAAGAGCAAGAACTGAGCTTTGGCGGGAAAGGGGGAGCCTGAAGAGCTCACAGTGTCAAAGGAAGCACTGAGCTGGCTCCTAGGCAAAGAACATGCCAGAGGCTTCCCTTCAGCCTTTCAAGGCCACTATTACCTCCCCTTCCCTCCCCCATTGCTTCAGGTGACAGTGGAGGAACTGGAAGTTGCACAGAACACAGTGGCTCGCACAGCCCTTTATTGCTGGATGGAGAGGGGAGGGGTCCTCGCAGAGGTGGGCTGGGAAGCTGGGTGGGCAGGTGATGGAGAGGAAGTCTCCCACTGAGTTCTGCATCCTTCTTACGTCCACCTGTGCAGGATGAGCTGCTTGTGCTTGGCCTTACGTCCTGGCAGCTGTCTCTGAAAAGTTTTAATCTTTGATTTTGAGAATCAGACATCTTTGGATCCAAGGGTTACCAACACTTGGGGGGGCCATGTATATGAAGTGGGGGCTGGTTTTAGAGCAACGACACATTAAAGTGGGCTGGGCTACAGCTGCTCTAGGGGATAGATGGAGAGAGTTTGTGGGACTTGTCATTAGTGTCTACAACATGGTGGGTGCTTATGACATGTTTATTTTTTATTTATTTACTTAGAGACGGAGTCTCGCATGTCGCCTGGGCTGGAGTGGAGTGGTGCAATAGCTCACTGCAACCTCCCCCTCCAGCATTCAAGCTATTCTCCTGCCTCAACCTCCCGAGTAGCTGGGATTACAGGCGCCCGCCACCACGTCTGGCTAATTTTTTGTATTTTTAGTAGAGACAGGGTTTCACTACGTTGGCCAGGCTGGTCTTGAACTCCTGACCTCCTGATACACCCACCTCAGCCTCCCAAAGTGCTGGGATTACAGGCATGAGCCACTGCGCCCGGTCATGACATGTTGATTGGATGGGAGAATAAGTTAGTCATGCAAGGTCATACTGTTTGTAGCTGATTCAGGTTTCGCTGTCTCGGATATTTCCATTCGTGTATCACTGCAAGGGGAAGTGGTTTTGCTTTTTTTTTCTCCTACAGGCCTGAAATATGGAATGAACTCTAGGTACTTGATTTTAATTAAAGCATTACCGAAGTGTTATTTTTGCTCTGTGACATAGATAAACTACACATGCTATGTGTCTTTCCATTTTTGATTTGTTTTTACTTGCTGTCCATGGCTTGAAATTTTAGACAGGATCCAACATGCAAGCAGGTGTCATCTTACATGTTGAAACCTAAATATCCTCCATAAACTTTGATAGCTCCATAGGTTATTTTCAGTATTTTCACATATCATATTACAATTTTTTAAATCTATAGCATAATTGCTTCTTGTATTTTTAGATGTGATGAAGATGTTGGCCTAGGAGAGAACCTGCAGCATTCATTATCTGGAAAGATCAATCATTTCCTAATGAAATCCAGTTTTGTATGTTAGGGATCATTATCTGATAATACAGTATGTGTCCTGCTTTCAAAAATTTAGCTATTGGCTGGGTGTGGCTGCTCATTCCTGTAATCCCAACACTTTAGGAGACTGAGGTGGGAGTATCTTTTGAGTCCAGGAGTTCAAGACCAGCCTGGGCAACATGGTGAAACCCTGTCTCTACAAAAAAATTGTAGAAAATTAGCTGAACGCCGTGGCGCACACCTATGGTCCCAGCTATGTGGGAGGCAGGAGAATCACTTGAGCCTAGAGGTTGAGGCTGCAGTGAGCCATGATTGTGCTTTTGCACTCCAGCCTGGGTAACAGAGCAAGACCCTGTTTAAAAAAAAAAATTTTAGCTGTTACATCAGTAGCCTTTAACACACTCCCTCAGTCCAGATTTGTCTTTTTCTTTTCTTTTCTTTTCCTTTTTTTGTAGCTGGGACTACAGGCGTTTGCCACCATGCCCAGCTAGAGTTGTCTTTTTCTAAGATGTCCTTACTCCATGGCCACACCATGCCTCCCGATGACAAGGCCGACCACACTGCCCCTGTCCAAGGAGCAGCCTTCAGCATTGCCTGCTACCTCCTTTTGGCCAGATATTCTGAGGTTGGAAGGTGAGGGGTGATAAGATATGTGGATTCAGAAGTACTGTAAACATACTCAGATGAACAGTATTACCATTTAAGAATTTTCATTTCACAGTTGGGTTTCATCTCCAAAATTCTTGAGTAATGAGAGAATTGAGTAAGGGTAGTCATTGATGATTCTGTTGGGTCCAGAAAACAGAGTGATTGATTGAAGTCTGTACAATGCCAAAACATATTTTTAACTATTCATTTTCTTTCCATTCTTAGCCATACAGAAAATAACCAAACAAAAAATTAAACACGAACTCCACAGTCAGACTTATTCAGCTGTTTATTATTATTATATTCATTATTTGTATTTAGCTATGATTATTCAGCTTATTAAGCTTTGCTGTTTATTAGTAGCAGAGCTTAATGTCAGGGATTTGAATTTTGCTTTTTGGTGTGATGTCTTTACCTAACAAAGTGGGAAGTCCCGAGCAGTGGTCAGTGATGGAATAATAAAGGTACAAGTATATTAGTGCTTACAGTTACAAAGAGAACTGTAGAGAATGAGAAATAGTGGCACTGTGAGGATGGGAGTGTTGCATGTGAGCTGTCCCCATTTGTCATAGCAGAAAGTCAGTTGAAAATACTTGGAAAGGATAAAATTGAGAAATCTGTATGTTACAGTTATGGGGGCAGCAGGAGGAGAGCAAACACTGGAAGAAGCACCAAAATATGGAAGGGAATTGCCTCCGAGGAGCAGGGCTGGGAGTGGAGTGGGTGAGCCAGGCCACCCTTGCTTTCCGTGATAAGCCCTGTTATTGTATTTTTAGTTATGTGCTTGTTACGTTAATGAACACTGATGAACACAGAGCATGCATTATTCAAAATTCCTTCTTATTTTCTTTTCTAGAGTAGGGACAAATAAGAGTGATGAGAAGATGAGCAGTAGCAGAGGGGAATGGTAACTGGGGAAGCTCCGCTGGGGTGCACGCAGGCTGTCTCCAGGTTGGCTGTCTTCAGGCGTGCTTCTTACTCCAAAACTGGAAACTTGGTGAAAATCCTGCTGTTGGCTTTGAGCCAGCAGAAACAAAACAAAACAAAACAGATAAAACTGTAAACCAAGAAGCAGCACATGAACACTTTTAAACACCGTATGAAGATTTTCCATAACTTTAAAATACAATGGAATATGTTCTCAGTGAGAACTGTCATCGGACATCAGTGTTTGATTCATGATTTTGCTGCCATTGAGGTCCCTGGTGCTGCCCCCAAACTGGAGGCCTGCCCAGGGTGAAACTTTGTGTCAGAGCCCAGGATTTGACTCCTAGGAGCTCTGCTGTTGGGTATTATACAGGAGGGCAGGAATTGAGTTGTAAAAGGTGAGTGAAAGGGAGGGAGAACAATACATTGAGTTTGTATCCAGGGACACTTTTCTGGAAAGGTGGTTGCTTGAGGCTGATGCTTCAAGATTAGGGCCAGGCACAGTAGCTCCTGCCTGTAATCCCAGCACTTTGGGAGGCCGAGGTGGGTGGATCGCCTGAAGTCAGGAGTTCAAGACCGGCCTGGCTAACATGGTGAAACCCCGTCTCTACTAAAAATTCAAAAAAAAAATTAGCTGGGCATAGTGGTGTGCACCTGTAGTCCCAGCTACTCAGGAGGCTGAGGCAGGAGAATGGCTTGAAGGTGGGAGGCAGAGGTTACAGTGAGCCAGGATGGCACCACTGCACTCCAGCCTAGGCGACTGGGCAAGACTCCGTCTCAAAAAAAAAAAAAAAAAAAAAAAAAGGATTAGAACCACTGATTCTCAGAAAAAGTTTGACTTTCATTAATTTCAGACAACATCTAAGGAGTGAAAATAAATGAGACTAAGAAGATGTTCTTAGGCCCCAGAATGTTTAAAAGTAGAAAGACAATTTCCTTATTCTAACCTGGGGACCCTGACGGTAACAGACGTGCTTATGTGCTGCGATGGCAGCTCATACTCCTCAGCCTGTGGTTCTCTGTCCCATCCAGAGAGAGCCTGAATCTATACACGGAAAAGGCTGTGTTTCTGAGGAAATAAAAAATATGAGGAAAAAAAAAATTTTTTTTTAATTTTAAAAATTTCTAAATAGGCCCTACTTCTAGGGTCAGCTGGCATGTATTTCAATTAGCACATTATCTTGGGAAACTTTACCATGAGGAAAAGTTTACTCATAGGCTTGGCCATTTTTATTTATTTGACCCCCATGAATATGTCCAACATAGCCACCAAAAATTGCACAGATGTCAGTGGCTGTTTGGCAGTGTTTTAAATAAATATTTTGTCTTTTAATCATCAGAGATAGGAGATTAAACTTGGACTCGTCCAACTTTGGCTCTCTTCACGCTCATCCTTATGGGAGAGGAAGTGTCAAGATGGGCTTTCCTTTGGAGCATAACCTAAACAGGAACCTTTTAAAAACCTATCCAAAGCTACACTTTGTACCTTAAACGCAGGCATGAAGTATGAGACATTTCTGGTGATGTCTTCAGGAGGGTTAAGAGGTCAGGAGTTAGATGTAAGAATGAAAGTAAAGTAAGTGATAGATCTAGGCAGAGAAAGATGTTGGCATCTGAGCTTATACTCTGAATAAAACAGGTTTCCAGGCTGTGTGTGTTTATTTTACACCCATGCACTTACACACAGTATGTGATAACACAGCAGTGATTCACAGTGGCTCTTCAAGGCCCCTCATCTGTGAGTCCTGGACTTTCCTGTCAGGTGTGCCCCCTCATAACCAGGCATGTTCTATGAGGTGTTTACTGTCGAGACAAGTCCCACAAGTTGGGCAACCCTTTAAGTGCTGTTTTCCGGAGCGCAGCTAAGGAGGTTAGCATACTGGGCGCAAAATCCTTCCTCCTTCTGAAAACCTCAAAACCAATGAACTACTTCCTCTGTTAATCTCTGATGGGTGAGTGGCAAAGCCCAGGCCAAGCCCTTGGTTGTGCAATGTGTTATGGCCCTGGAGTTAAGGATCCTCCTACTCAAAGCAGGAGGGCATCATTCCAGCAAAACCTGTTGGTGTGCGTCCCACCTTCCAAGTGAAGATATGCCAGGTGGGAGGTCGCTCGGCTTGTTCTGCCCCGTGCTGAGCCTGGGCTCAGTGTTGGGACATACATTTCTGCCTTTTCTGTCATTGCTTAAGATATTTCCTGGTTGTCTTGTGAATTCTAGACACAGTGATGCTGGTTTTTTTTTTTTTTTTTTTTTTTTTTTTTTTTTTGAGACGGAGTCTCACTCTGTCGCCCAGGCTGGAGTGCAGTGGCACAATCTCGGCTCACTGTAAGCTCCGCCTCCCGGGTTCACGCCATTCTCCTGCCTCAGCCTCCTGAGTAGCTGGGACTACAGGCACGTGCCATCAAACCCGGCTAATTTTTTTTTTTTTTTTTTTTGTATTTTTGGTAGAGATGGGGATTCACCGTGTTAGCCAGAATAGTCTCAATCTCCTGACCTCATGATCCGCCCACCTCAGCCTCTCAAAGTGCTGGGATTACAGGTGTGAGCCACCACACCCGGCCGCTGTTTTTTTTGTTTTGTTTTGTTTTTAAAAAGATGATTAAGCTAGTGAGGCATCTCTTTTTATATATATATTTTTTGACAAAAATTCCGTATATTTAGGGTATACAACATGATGTTTTAAAATTGGAATGGTTCAATCAAGCTAAGTAACATATGCAGTACTTCACATACTTAACATTTTCTGTGGTGAGAACTCAGTTGTACTCTCAGCTATTTATTTACTGTAGTCACCATGTTTATACTGTATTCCCCCTAGCTAACTGAAATTTTGTATCTTTTTACCAACATCTCTCCAAACCCCACCCCCAGCCCCTGGTAACCACCATTCTACTCTCTACTTCTGTAAGTTTGACTTTTTTAGAGTCTACATCTAAGTGAGGTCATGTAGTATTAGCCTTTCTTTGCCTGGCTTACTTCATTTAACATGATGTCCTCTATGTTCATGTTGTTGCAAACGATTTCTTTCCCTTTTGCGCCTGAATGATATTTCATTGTGTATACACAGTATACACCATATTTTATTTATCCATTTATCCACTGATGGCCACTTAGGTTGATTCCGTATCTTAGCTGTTGTGAATAGTGCTGCCGTGAACATGGGAGTGCAGATATCGCTCTGACACAGCGATTTCATTTTCTTTGGGCAAGTACCCAGTAGTAGGATTGCTGGATCATATGCTAGTCCTATTTTTAATCTTTTAAGGAACCCCCATACTGTTTTCCATAGTGGCTTCACTGATTTACAGTCCCACAAACAGCATGCAGGGATTCCCTTTCCACCACATCCTCTTAGTGAGACATCTCTTGAAGAAGGTCTGTCGACTTGGGTACCACT
Organism: Pan troglodytes; assembly: GCF_028858775.2. Taxonomy (NCBI): domain Eukaryota; kingdom Metazoa; phylum Chordata; class Mammalia; order Primates; family Hominidae; genus Pan; species Pan troglodytes. The sequence continues at coordinate 104,656,781 of NC_072412.2, read as the reverse complement.
GAATGGTTTGTGGGTGAATATGTCTATGGGCTGGAATTGTGGTGGGAGTTCCCCTCTGCTCTCAGTATGGTAAAATCCTGTCCTGCTCCTGAGAAACACGGGTAGGAAGGCATGGAGGAGCTTGTGCCTGTGATGGAAGAACCTGGCTGTACAGTCAGGTGACAGTCCTTTTGGTTTTTCTTTTACTTACGGCTTTAAGCACTGTATTATAGTTTGGGGAGAATGATTGCTCTTGTCTTCAACACATTGTTAATAAGGGAGCCCAAAGTATGTGTCTTTTAAGTTAGCTCAGTAGCTTTTTGTTCTAAACTTTTGTATTTCCAAATTCATTTATTTTTGGTGGCAAAATTTGCACATTTTTAAAGTGTTAGTGAGTAGTCCGTATCACTTTGAAATAAGAGCTAGGAAGCAATCCTGGTATTCATACATAATAGTCTGGTGTTCCTTTCTGGTTGCCATGGTGTGGTGGTCCTGATCAGTGTGGGTCTGATTGGGGTGCTCAGCCAGGTGGCAGACATCTGTGGTCTCTAGAAGCTGAAATACTTCAGCTATAGGAAGCATCTGCTGCTTCAAGAACTTCACAATAAGCATTTATTGATGTCCTACTGTATACCAGGCATCCTGCTGGTTGCTGAGGGAACAAACATGAATAAGACCCACTGCCTGCAGTGTTCTTGATTCAGTGATTCCACCAGAATCAATTACAGGAGGCTGGCTGGTGGCTTCACTCAATGTCTGTGTTTAAGATTAATTTGCTTAATAAAACTCAGGGCAGTGAATACACAGGGTTGGCCCTGGCTTTCCTGTTACGAGCATTCAACAGTGTCGCATGAGCAGTTGAACATGCCTTGTAAACAGCAAACCATGGCTGAGTCTCCCTGAGCTATTGTTAGCAGATAACTTTAGAGCAGAGCTAATCTGTCATATAAATAAGAATCACAATTGGGTTACATGGTAATTAAATATAAATGGTAAGTGAGTGAGTCACATTCATTCATTCATTCAGCAAATTTTTATTAGAGGCCTCTGGCGCCAGGCAGCGTATGAGGTGCTCTTCTGAGGCTGGTGTGGAGGGATGGTCACACCAGTATTGTCCTGCCTACAGTAGTGGCATATGTAGGGCAGTGGGCGGGGACAAGCAAACACTGAAGCTGGCCGTCCCATCATGGAGGGCCTCAAGGAGGGGGCAGGCTGATTGTGGAAAGGATGTGGGTAAGATGAGGCAGGGTAAAGGAGTAAGTTCTCCTTCATTATTAGCAATTACTTTAGACCCCATGTTCCTTCTGGGATGTCCTCAGCTCCCTTCCGTTACCCCGGTGGACAAGAAAATAGATAGCCTTGGCAGCTGCACTTTTATGTGTCTTGGGTCCTGTTTGTGAACCTGTTTGGCAGCCTCCCTCTCTCCCCGACGTACCTGCAAGTGTCTGAGTCCTCTGCTCCTGGGTTCTGCATGGCAACTGATGGAAAGCTAGAGGGGCTGACTTCCCAGGACATGAGACCGTAGAGAGACAGATGGGCTGCCCCTTCTCAGGGAGAAGAGAGCCTACCTAGGATTTCTGGGCTGGGGTAGGGGTGCCTCCGGGATGGGTGGATTCCCCACAAATGCCCAGGCTTCAGGCAGCCTACAGCTGTTCACTGAGGGTGGGCTGTCTTCAGGGCCAGCTGGAAGAGAAGTTTGATTTCTGAGGCAAGGAATAGACTGATAATATCTTCCCCAGTTTCTTCCTTTTGCCTAAAAGTCCTACTGAGGTCACTGTAGGGGCTTCCGGGGATTTGGAGCTGACCAAGGAAGAAGATGTGACCCTGAGAGGCAGTGACCCATGAGCTTTATTGGATGGCGGTGGGACAGGGTTGCTTGAGAGGGCATGTCCCTCACGGGCTGAGGCCATCTGGGGCCACCACTCAGAAGGGACTGTGTCTAGGTGGTGCCATGTGCCTAGATGATGTCACCCAGCAGTGCTGTGGGAGTCTCTGGGTCAGAGAGCTCAGAAGGGCCATAGCTGCTTGGGGCCTTGTAAGGCCCTATCTTGTCAGTGGGTGACAGTTTTCAGGCAAGATTTCAGTGGGTCTGTGAAGCAGGCTACATGGCAAAAGATCTGCCTGTTTGGGGCTATTTTTAAAATAATTGGATGTATAAAAATTTGAGTTTGACGCTAGAGGGCTTTTGTGCTAACTAGTCTCCACCTGCAGTGAAGAAATAAACTACCTAGGGACAATCTTTGGCCCATTTATATAACTGTGACAAATCTTTCTGTTCCACAGTTGAAAGTAAAATGTCTAAAAATGTAAATGCCTGGGGAATAGTAACTCATTGGTGTTAACATATTTCAATCAAAGTTTAAAAATATTTTCACGTTCCTTCCTCTTTTGACAGGAGATTGCTGGCCCCTACACCAGATGTCCCTTAGGCACCTCCAATCCATGTCCTAAACTAAAGTCAGTCATTGCCCCTAAACCTGCTCTGTCTGAGGTGGTAGCAATACCGTCTTCCCTGACATCCAAGCAGACCGTGGGACTCATGTCCCCCATTTAGAAATCTGGGAAGGATCCCCGTTCAGCAGGACTGACGGGAGGCAGCTGATGTGCAGGAAGAGAAGGCTGGACAGTGTACTTGCGCTGGACATGTTTTGGACAGAAGGTATGGAAGGGAAGAAAAAAGACCAGATTCATAGGAACCTCACAACATGCTGCCCTGCCACATCTTGCTGCCTGATCTCAAGGCAGTTAACTTTTGGTGCATCAGTGACTATTTGTAGCACAGAGATAATACCTGTTAGACTTGTTAGAATTATTGTCTGTAACAGAAGTAAAGGGGCCTGACTTATTGCAGGCTGCCAATTAAAGGCCACCAGAAAATTCTTCCAACCACAGAGTTTCCCATGTTAACCATATTGGTCCCATGGTAATCATACTGGTTTCAGTATTTGTTTCCTAGGGTTGCCGTAACAAATTATCACAAACCTGGTGGCTGAAAACAGCAGAAATTTATTCTGTCACACTTCTGAGAGACCAAAAGTCTGAAGCCTGGCAGGGCCATTCTCTCTCTGGGGACTTAAGGAGAGAATTTTTCTTTGCCTCCTCCAGATTCTGGAGGTGGTTCTTGGCTGGTGGCCATGTCACCCCAATCTCTGCATCTGTCTTCACGTGGCCTTCTCTGCGTCTGTGTCTTCTCCGCTTCTGTCTCTTATTAGCATAGTTGTCATTTGAGTTAGGGTTCACCTGGGTAATTCAGGATGATCTTATTTCAAGATCCTTCATTATATCTGCAAAGATTCTTTTTTCAAATAAGTCACATTCACAAATTCTGGTGGTTAGGATGTGGACATACCTTTTTGGGGGAACACCATCTAACCTACCACAGTCTCCATCTCTATCCTGATGAGTAGGAAGTGTACTTCAGGAACCCTGTGGCCTGCACTAGCTGTCCACCTCTGGGGATTGATGGTTTTAGACAATGCAGTTCATTCTTAGCTTGTGGTAAAACTTTTTTTTTTTTTTTGAGACAGTCTTACTTTGTTTCCCAGGCTGGAATGTCATAGCCTGATCATAGCTCACTGCAGCCTCGACCTCCAGGGCTCAAGCAATTCTCTGCCTCAACTTCCTAAGTAGCTGGGACCACAGGCACATGCCATCACATATGGCTATTTTTTCTATTTTTTGTAGAGAAAGGGTTTCACCATGTTGCCCAGGCTGGTCTTGAACACCTGGGCTCAAGCAATCCACCTGCCTTGGCCTCCCAAAGTACTGGGACTACAGGTGTGAGCCACTGTGCTTGGCCAGTAGAACATTTTAAAAATACAGGAGAGTGTAAAGAAATCAGGGGAAAAAAATGCATCTGCTTGTCTTATTTCTACCCACTGTCCTGCTTGAACTTCTTCATGCCCCCAGTATTCCTTTCATAGGTGCTCTGGCCACAGATGTCCAGTGGCCCCATACACAGTAGCTCCACACTGTTGACTGATGACTCTTAGACACCTCTGGATAAAAGGTTCTGCAGGGCCCACCTTGGGTATTAGTAGAATGACTGGGAATCAGAAAACCAACTCTTCAAATATTTATGTAGGCTGCCAAACCAGTTTTCATTTTGTTTGCTTTTAGTGGAATAAAGCCATCTTTTGTTACATTGCTGACTTAGGGAATAGTCTCATTAACCATGCTTTGGGGGGTCCTGGATGGAGCAGGAGTCAGGAAGGGGTTGGTCAGATACATCCTATTATGATTTGTGTCCTCCCTCCCTCCTAATTTCTCCACCCTCTGTTGTCGTGGACTCCTGTAGGATGGGACAGATCTTGTCTCTGTGTATCCTCTCCCTTGTCTGGCGCACAGTGGAAGTGCTTCATAAATGTTTGGTGAATGACATTTTGAATTCTGGGGGATCCATGAATGATTTATGCTGTCACTAAATCTGGTATAATGTTTGGATTGAGTTTTAAAGTAGAATGCTTTATTTATACAATCACCATGTACAAATTTTTTTTTAAATTTATATATTTCTGACTATGATATTGTTGGTTTCTCAGAAAGTCAGCATCAGGATTTTTTTTTGTTTTTTTGTTTGTTTGTTTTCAATTTCCATTTGGGTCTTAGCAGTATTGATGGATTATTGCTCCTGCTGACTGTGTTATAAAAAGGACTTGCCTTAGTTTGGGCTGCTGTAAGAAAATGCCATAGGCTGGATGGTTTAAACATAAACATTTATTTCTCACAGTTCTGGTGGCTGGAAGTTTAAAATCAAGGTACCTGCAGATCTGGTGCCTGGTGAGGGCTTTCTTGCTGGTTTGAAGATGGTGACTTCTCATTGTATCCATACATGAGGTAGGGGTGGGGGAGAGATGAAGCAAACACTCTCTTGCCTTTTCTTATAAGGGCACTATTCCTGGGGCTTAGTCACCTCCCAAAGGACCTGTCTCCAAATATTACATTGAGGATTAGATTTCAACATATGAGTTTTGGGGAAACACAAGCATTCACTTCATAGGGGAATTATATGGCAATAGCTCACATTAGTTAATATGCTAGAGGTAGGTACTGTTACTGTCCCCATTTGACAGATGAGAAAACTGAGTCTTAGAGGAGTTAAGTAACTTGTTCAGGGTTACATGCTAGTAAGAAGTGGAGCTGGAACTCCTCAAATCAGGGCTGTCCACCCTCAGTGCTATCAGAAATTTTTAACTCCATAGGACAGTCCAGATAGGATTTTGTGTTCAAGGTGTAATGGTACTCAGCCCTTAATGGTGTTACTGCGTTGATGGTTGAGCAAAGGGAAACACTCATTCTGTTACCAAGAATGGGCTCCTCTTCACCTCTTGTAGAAAACGTCTCTGCTAGACAGAGATCCTTATGGGAATGAATTACTTCACTATATTTATACCACCTAGCATAGTGCTTGTTGAGAGAATGGTAACCCAATGGCATCATTTTGCAGAGAATAGCCATGATGTTTTATTATTATCATTGATATTAAATTAAAATATTACACACATGACTTTCTAACACATTTTCTTCTTTGTAACATTTTCCCACAGTTTCATTTAAGAGCAGGGTTTTCCTTTAGTAAAAAGTAAAGTAACTTTCAAGTATTAAGAAAGGAAAAAAATGGTTTTCTTCCCATGAGTCATGGTTGGCAATAGTGTACTTAAAAGTTAGATTGTAGAGCCATTTTCACACCCATCAATTATAGGTTTTATTTTGTGAGCTGGAATGCCATGGCTTTTAAGACTCCTGCCTTATGTATGGTAGAGTTTGTGAACATAATTATTTTGTATACAAAACAATAAATTTTCTAACTTCAAAAAGTATTTTATTTGCTGGACCTATTACCCAGACAGATGTTGTTTTTAGAATAGTGCCTTAAAAAATTAATCTGTAAAAGATGTTTTCTGACAGCTTTTGTAGTCTTTGCCGGGTATAGTAAATGCAATAGCACAGAGTTTTGTTTAGAAATTTTCTAGGAAAGTAGGCGGATGTAAATCAAGTGGATTAAAAAGTTAAGTTATTTAATGTTTTATAATCAGAAGATGATGTGGAATAATGAATGTCATGCAGCAAACATGCATAGCTTCCAAGACATCCATTAGATCTTATATTTGTGAGTTTTTCATTGTGCTTTAAGAAATTCTCATAGTGGAATTAGGAGGACTTTGGTTTATCCACAAATGCTCAATAACTTCTAGGTACTACTTATCCTTCCCTTTCGTAATCCCCCTTTAAAGAATACACATGTGCACAGGCTGAGTGTAAATGTGCTTTCCCAAGACAGATGCCACAAATGGCACGTGGGAAAACTGAAATCCTTTTGTTTTTCAAGGGACAGGGTGTGAAATATTAGTTCTTTTTCTCTTTTATCAGAAGCTAGTTTTGAGTTGAAAGTGGCATAAGCCGGACGTGGTGGCTCATGCCTATAATCCAAGCACTTTGGGAGGCTGAGGTGGGTGGATCACCTGATGTCAGGAGTTAGAGACCAGCCTGGCCAATGTGATGAAACCCCATCTCTACTAAAAATACAGAAAATTAGCCGGGTGTGGTGGTGGGTGCCTGTAATCCCAGCTACTCGGGAGGCTGAGGCAGGAGAATCGCTTGAACCCAGGAGGCAGAGGTTGCAGTGAGCCGAGGTCACGCCATTGCACTCCAGCCTGGGCAACAGGAGTGAGACTCTATCTCCAAAAAAAAAAAAAAAAAAAAAAATGGGGGCATAAAGCCAGTTTTTCAGCTTAATAGTTATTTCCGGTTAATTATGAAGACTAGGATATTTTGATAACTTTAGAGTCTGAATAGATTCAAGCTAAAACAAGTGAGTGTAGTAAATCTGAGAGGCTGTTGTGTGAAAATATTGCCTTAAAGACAATTTTCCCCTCAAATCACTTTATTGATGATGTACATTAAATTGCACATATTTAAAATACACAATTTGATAAGTTTTGACTATATACACATCTGTAAAACCATTACCACATTCAAGATGATGTACATGTTTATCACCCCCAAAGTCTCCTTGTGCCTTTTATGATCCGTCCTTCCTGTTCTCTCCTCATCCTTAGGTAATCTAACACAGATCTGTTTTGTGTTACTCTGAATTAGTTTTTATAAAAATGGAATCAGAGTATGAACTCTTTTTTGTTTTCTTCACATAATTTGAGACGCATCCATGTTGTTGTGTGTATCAGAAGTTCATTTCTTTATATTGATGAATTAATTTGACTATGTGGATATATACTGTAATTTATCAGTCAGTTTGTTGATGGAAATTTGAGTTTATTCCAGTTTTTGGTTATTACCAATAAAGTTGCCATGAATATTTGTGTACAAATTTTTATATGGATATGTGTTTTAATTTCTCTTGGGTAAATATCTGTAATAGCAGTGGAATGTTTGGGTTGTATAGCTGGTAAATGTATACTTTTTACAAAACTGCAAGATTATTTTCCAAGGTAGTTACCGTTTTATATTTCCACTGGCAGAGTATGAGAGTTTATTTGCTCCACATCCTTGCCAACACTTTGTATGGCCAGTCTTTAATTGTAGTCATTTAATAAGTAGGTAGGAGTATCTCATTCAGTTTTAAATTTAATATCCCTGATTAGTAATAATTTTGAGCATCTTTAATGTATTGCTTTATGTGTATTTTTTTTGGCGAAATGTTTGTTCCAATCTTTTTTGTATTTTTAAATTGGTTTTCTTATTGAGATTTGAAAGTTCTTTACATATCTGGATACAAATCTTTAATCAGGTATGTGATTTGAAAACCTTAAATCACTGAATTAAATTTTGTTTCTTTTGAATAATTTTCTTCTCTTTTTGCAATTTTTTATTGTAATGAAATACACATAATATAATTTACTATTTTAACCACTTTTAAGAGTAGATATCAATGGCATGAAGTACATTCGTGTTGTTGTCTTTTTAAAAAATACTGTAGTCCAAAGTCATAAAAAATCCATCAGAGTCTGAGCTCTATGAGGGCAGAAACTGTATCTTATTCTCAATTATATTTGCAGAGCCTGTACTATGCTTGGCACATACTAGGTCCAAATATTTGTTGAATGGACAAAATGTTTGTTTTCAGATTTCTTAGTTGTTTCGGTGTTAGTGTCTTAGCTCCAGCTGCTATAAAAAAAATCCCATGGGCCGGGCACAGTGGATCACACCTGTAATCCCAGCACTTTGGGAGGCCGAGGTGGGCGGATCACGAGGTCAGGAGATCGAGACTATCCTGGCCAACATGGTGAAATCCCGTCTCTACTAAAAATACAAAAATTAGCTGGGCATGGTGGTGTGTGCCTGTAATCCCAGCTACGGGAGGCTGAGGCAGGAGAATCACTTGAATCAGGGAGTCGGAGGTTGCAGTGAGCCGAGATCACGCCACTGGACTCCAGCCTGGTGACAGAGCAAGACTCTGTCTCAAAAACAAAACAAAACAAAAAACCAACAACCAGGTGGCTTACTAACTACAATGATTTATTTCTCACAGTTCTGGAGGCCAGAAGTTCGAGATCATGGTGCCAGCATGGTTGGGTTCTGATGAGGACCCTCTTCCATGTTGAAGAAGGATGACTTCTATTGTATTCTCACACAGCAGACAGAGAGCTAGCAAGCTCTCTGGCCTCTTCTTTATACGAGCACTAAACCTACCCATTCATGAGGACTTCACCTTCATGACTTAATTGCCTCCCAAAGTTCCCACCTCCAAATACCATCATGTTGGGATTAGGGTTTCAACATAAGAATTTGGTGGGGTAGGGAGCACAAATATTCCGTTTGTAACAGTATAATAGGGTTCTCTAGTGAAACAGAATCAATAAGATGTGTATGTGTGTATATATTATACATCCATGTATCCATATGTTTCTTTCTATTTTAAGGAATTGGCTTAAACAATCATGGAGGCTTGAAAGTCCAAAATTGCGAGGCTAGGCTAAGCAGGCAGGCAGGCTTGGAAGGCTGACAAGCTGGAGACCCAGAGAAGAGCTGAGGTTGCATTTGGAGTTCAAAGTGAGTCTGTTGTCCGAATTTCTTCTTCCACAGGAAAGGTCGGTCCTTTTCTTAAGGTCTTCAACTGCTTGGATGAGGCCCTCCCAGATTATGGAGGGCAATCTGTTTTACTCAGTCTATTGATTTAATATTAATCTCATCTAAAAATTACCTTCGCAGAAGTATCCACATGTATTTGACCAAGTATCTGGGTACTGTGGCCTAGCCAAGTTGACACATAAAAGAAACCATCACAGTTAGGATATACTTTAACAAAGATCAAAAAACAATGCCTTATAAAGGATGGAAGTTAGGTTTACTCTTAGTCCAAGTGTAAACAGTTCAGGGTTGATTGATGACTCTACCATTTTGGGGTCCCAGGCTCCTTCTATCTTGTTGCTCTGCCATTTTCCACATAGTACTTCCTTGTAGCAGAAAAGGGAGATGGTATGGGAATGGTGTACTCCTTCCCATTTAAGTGCATGACTTTAAAATTGCACACATCACTTAACACGTCCCATTAGCTTTAACTTTAACCATCCCATTAACTGGAACCCAGTCCAGTAGACACACTTCAGTGCAAGAGAGACTGAGAAATGTAGTTTTTGGCTGGGTAGCCAGAGGCCCACCAGCACTGCTATTACTATATCAAAAGGGAAGGATAGATGTTGGGGTGAGGGAGGTATTCATCAGTCTCTGATAGTGTTCATTCATGTTTTGTGTTGCATTACATTTGATTGGAGTTCAGAATGTTTACTAATATTAAATCTGCTCATTCAAATTTGAGAGATTGAGAGTTGTGACACAACTTAAGTTTCATAATTAATCTTATTGAATTTGATCTTTCTTCTGCATCTTAAAGCACGTGTCTTGAGCAAACCTGCACATGAAAGTTGACATACCAAATGGGAAGCTGAGACAGAAGACAGAAACACAGATTCAGAAACCCACCTTGTTAAGACTGTTCCACTTCATTCTTTAGGAAGTAGGTGACTGTGAAAGTTTTGGAGCAGTGTTAGAATATGACAGATTGGGGTAATGGGAAGATAATCCGGTGGTTCCACATTGATTGCTGGATGACATCCAAATGCATCCATATGGCTTACAAGGAACTGCCTGTCTGTTTCACCTCAACTCCTGGCATCCACCTTTACTGCCTGTGTTCTGGCCACACCGAATCACAGTTCCTTCACTGTTCCTTATTATTACGCATCTCTATGTCTTCTAACAACTCTGCTCACCATTTTTGTTACCTTTTTAAAATAGAAATTTGAAGATTAAGGAAAAGAGATAAAGGGCCCTTAAATTGGAGCCTACTTAGGTCCACCTATCTGTCTCTGCTGTTCTTTGAGTGCTGCGGTGTTTCAGGAATGTGCTAGGTGCATTCTTTTTGTCACCTCTGCATCCTCGTGGCACCCCTGAGGGGTATGCCATTATCCATGTTTTGCAGATGAGGAGCTGAGGCAGAAGTTTAATGACTGACTCAAGGTTACAACAGTCAGAAACTGACAGAACCAGGAATTTTGGCTGACTTCTGAGCCTGGGTTTTCCCCACCACATATTGTTCTCTTTGGAAAGAAGGTCTTAGGCTTAAGATGATTAGTAAACACAGTATATCAAGGGGCTGTGGAATCTCTGGGAGCTTCAGCTTCAGTTTGGAGTTACACCTCTTGGGTGTGCTACTGGAGAGCTGTTACCTCAGTGACTTGTGATGTGACCTGCTTTGCCGACTCTGTACTTATGTTGGGGGAAACTGGGGAAATGAGGGAGGAAGCACATTTGGAATATGGTTTTAACCAGTTGGAATGAATTCATCCTTGACTCCTGAAAGCTTGTAATCTTCATAATCTCTTTTCTAGTGTTGCTATTTTGGATATAAGGTATGGGATAGCAGATGAATGCTTTAGGGTTGTGTGAGCTGAACAGTATTAAAAATGTGCTTTTCTCTCATCCTGAGGATCTTCCATTAATCCACTAGATGGAGCAGCTGGTTTGAATATATTTCATGATTAGAAGTTGGAAGAAAAGACATGGTGTTCATATCAGAGCCATGTCACAGACCCCCTGAAGTTGGCCAGGCATTTTGATCTCTATTTTTTCCTCTCTAAATATAAAACTTTTATTTACTCAGCACATCTATGTGTAGGGAGCATTTGAGGTTCTTCTGGGACCTGACAGAAAACCATCATGGTAGAGTAGAAAGAATTCTAATCTGAAGTCTGGGGATGTGAGAGTAGAAGTCCTAGTTCAGACACTTTAGTTCTCTGTGACTTTGGTCTTTAACCGTCTTTAAGCCTCAGTGTCCTCACTTTTATCACTGTTGCAATAGGTGAGATGTGAGATGTGCCTTCTACAGGTTAGGTATATTGGGCCTCTGTGCCATCCCTTCAGACCACCTGCGTGATCAAAGATGCATGAGCTTCCATTTTGCCTGCCTTGAAACTGCACTCACTGACAGTGTCTACAACATGGAAAATCCATCCCACTGAAGACTGGAGGGTTTGTTGACGGCATTAGTTCATTTGCCTTTGTGATACTTCCGTCACCCATGGACATTCCCGCTCATGCATGAACCCCTCCTTGGGGCAGTAGTTTCATTCCCTCACAAATGGTTTATCCTATTTTAGGGCAACACTGGTTATTAGAGTTTTTACTTATTGGTCCTGGTTGATCCTTCCAGAGCAGCCCATATCTTGTAATCTTATCTGTCTTTCATATTCAGATTTTCTGTTTTAGAACTAAGGTGGAATATTTGTTTTTTGCCTTCTCTACTACTGGTCCTGCCTGAATGATATGCTATATAAGAAATTAGACATGTTATCAAAATGCTTTTTAGTTTTTAGTTCTCACCTGATGGATAGGAAGGTGGCTATGTATGTTTACATCTGTTACCTGTACTCAGATGTCTTAAAACATCATATGTCCTAGAATTTTAAGGTTTCATAACAAGGAACTATTCTTTAACAGTTGTTGACACATTTGTTCCTAAAAGCCAATGATGTCTTACTTAGACTACTGGAATCTGCTCCTAAGTGTTTAATGAAGTGAAATTAAAACTTCCATTTTTAGGTAGCTTTGAACCATGGGAATGTGTAACCTCACTACTCCTGATTTCTGTTCATTTTTAATTAAATACACATCTGCTAAATTAAAGACTTTCACATAGGTTGACATTCTTGTTGTTTGCCAAATACAAGAGTTTGTGATATTTGGAAACAGACTCTTCAAGTATTCCTTTTAAACTATACAGATTTTGTATTTCAAGTGGAAAGCTACAAAACACCAACTCTGTTTTAATTTATGTCATATAAATTAATAAATTTATGTCATGTAAATTAATAAATTTATGTCATATAAATTAATAAATTTTTTTAATTATATAATTGGTCATGTTTTTATTTTTATTTATTATTTTTTTTTCTTTCTTTTTTTTGTGCTTTCTTTTTTTTTTTTTTTCTTTTTTATTGATCATTCTTGGGTGTTTCTCGCAGAGGGGGATTTGGCAGGGTCACAGGACAATAGTGGAGGGAAGGTCAGCAGATAAACAAGTGAACAAAGTTCTCTGGTTTTCCTAGGCAGAGGACCCTGCGGCCTTCCGCAGTGTTTGTGTCCCTGGGTACTTGAGATTAGGGAGTGGTGATGACTCTTAACGAACATGCTGCCTTCAAGCATCTGTTTAACAAAGCACATCTTGCACCGCCCTTAATCCATTCAACCCTGAGTGGATACAGCACATGTTTCAGAGAGCACAGGGTTAGGGGTAAGGTCACAGATCAACAGGATCCCAAGGCAGAAGAATTTTTCTTAGTACAGAACAAAATGAAAAGTCTCCCATGTCTACCTCTTTCTACACAGACACGGCAACCATCCGATTTCTCAATCTTTTCCCCACCTTTCCCCCCTTTCTATTCCACAAATTAATAAATTTATGTCATGTAAATTAATAAATTTATGTCATATAAATTAATAAATTTATAGTACTTCCCCTTTCAGTTGAGGAAGAGGACCTAGCCTCAGCCTTATCTTTCCCAAAGAGGGGTTTTAGGGGTGCGTATATTTGAATGAATTTTGGAATCAGGTTTTTTTTTTTTTTTTTTTTTTTTTTTTGAGATGGTATCTCGCTCTGTTGCCCAGGCTGAAGTGTGGAGTGCAGTGGTGCGATCTCAGCTCACTGCAACCTCCACCTACTGGGTTCAAGCAATTCTCCTGCCTCTGCCTCCCAAGTTGCTGGGACTACAGGCACACGCCGCCACTTCTGGCTAATTTTTTTTTTGTATATTTAGTAGAGACAGTGTTTCACTATGTTGCCCAGGCTGGTTTCGAACTCCTGAGCTCAGACAATCGGCCTGCCTAGGCCTCCCAAAGTGCTAGGATTACAGGCGTGAGCCACCGCACCCAGCCTGGAATCAGTTTTAACAGTGTATAATCTCATTGGCACTCCTTGGACTGAAGCCACTTAGCATTAAAATGTACCTTGATCTCCTGGTGACCTCCAGTGACCCACATTGATGACTCTGATGGGTTATCATTAGTTCTTCCCAGGAAATTTGAATCATCAGGATGTTTCTTTGGTTACATAATAGATTTAACCCAGGTACTGGCTATTATGAAATCAAGAAGCATATCTTCCCAGAAGTGTCCTTGTGTGTGTTCATTTGTGGAAGTTGGAGGAATCAAATCTCTCCCTCTCTTTAGAGGTGTGTTTTGGAATGCCCTAAGCAGGCTGCTGTGACATCAGCCCTTGAATTTACTCTGGTTCTCATCAGGAACATTAGGAATAATTCCTCATCTTCCATGGAAGAAGGTGGAACATGAAGCAAGCCTGAAAACAAAAGCTTTACATTGGCTATGCGTGAACCACCTTTGCTGTTTTACAAGTTTTGCTAGGGGGCCTGGGATAGTAGTGACACCTGATCCCTTACTGAACATTTTCATCGATGCTCTTTGGCTCTGTGGTTTTATACTGCCCCTTTCAGTTGATGAAAAAGACCTAGCTTAGCTTTAGGTTTCTCAAATAGAGGACCACATCTATATTAAGGAACCAATGTAACTACATAAAGAACTGTAAGTTCATGTTCCTCAGAATCTTATGTGTGTAAATACTTCATGATTTTTAATTCCTCTTATATTATCCTCATTATTGTTAACAGGATTTAATGTGGCATGCTGGAAGGAGCAGGGACTTTGGAGCCAGAGAGCCCTGGCTCATATTTCAGATACCAGCTGGGTGACTTTGGTCAAGTTAGCTTATTTCTCTGAGCCTTCATCTGTAATGGAAGAGTGTTCAGGTGACCCACGTCTCATGGCTTAATTAGTTCCTGGATAACATTTGAAGTGATCTGTTTTAAATTCATAGACATTTCCTTGGCACAATGTTACAAATTGGGATTCTATTGCAGAAAATAATTTTATGCTATAAAAGCACCAGAAATTAATTTTAAAAAGTGATAAGGATACTTATTTTTTAAAAAAACATCAATTACAGAAAGTAAGATATTTATTATAAAGTCTATGTTGTTAATTTTTTTTGAGATAATTTACATGAGTTTTTGGAGAAAAATCTTCTTAAAATATGAATGCATTGAACTTTGGGCTAAAGATTAGTTCTTTTCCTGTTAAACTCTGTAGCAAGCATGAACATTTATCATCATCCAGCAATCAACAAATGAATTCAAAATCTGAGTCAGTCATTAAAAAGAAAGAATTTGCATGTTTTTGAATGGTAAGGTTAGTGTGGGGAGTGGTTCTGTCTTCAGAGTTCCCTTACTTGTACATTGTAATGATACCTGAGTTCAAAGTCACATTCGTTTTCAAAGTCAAGCACAATTTCAGTGATGTACATGATGTATTTGGTTGTATTTGATGCCAATGGTCAATTAGGCTTTGTGGTTTTATAATGAGGCATCATTAGTCTGTCTTCCTTGGCAATGTCACTATTAAGAGGCATTCCTAAAGAAAAAAAAGCCTGTTTCTTCACAAGAGAGAATTTTCTCAACTTAAAAATGTTATCTTTCTCTTTAATGATGTTAGCTAGATTTGAATGCTGGTACTATCCCATCTGTTCTGTTTTGAAGCAGTGAAACCATCTTTCCCTTAAGCTAGACATTTCTTTAATGTCTCTTACCAAACCTGTCCTTAAGCATTTGAAACCTGTTCTTTAATCATTTGCTAACATGGTTTGGTTCTTAGGCTTGCTGTATTTATTACATGCAATTATATATGTACAGAAACAAATGTTCCATTTTTGTATGTCAGTGCATTGTGGTTTCTTATGATTTATTTCATATGCCTGTGACACTAGATTTTCTTGAAATATTTTTCCTAGTCTTTTATTTTACAGCACTCTGAATTTTAATGTACAATTCAACAAGTTTTAGTAAATTTGCACATTTGTGCAATCCCCACCATTATCTAATTTCAGAACATTTCAATTACTCTTGAAAGAAGTCTCATGCCCATTAGCAGTTTCTCTGTACCCCCAACTCCAGGCAACCACTAATCTGTCTACAGATTTGCCTTTTCTGAACATTTTATATAAATGGAATCACTCAATAGGTAGCCTTTGCATCTGGTCCCTTTTGAGATTTATCTGTGCTTGTAGCATGTATCAGTACTTCATTCCTTTTTATTGCCAAATAGTGTATTCCATTCTGTTGTCTGGATAAACCACATTTTGTTTATCCATTTACCAGTTGATAGACATTTGGTTTGTTTTCAGTTTTTGGCTGTCATGAATAATGCTGCTGTGAACATTTGTATACAAGTCTTTGTGTGGACATGTGTTTTCATTTTTCTTGGGTGGATACCTAGGAGTGGAATTGCTAGGTCAGGTGGTAGCTGTTTCCCAAAGTGGCTTTGTCAGCCATGTATGAGGGTTTCACCTACTCTACATCCTTGCCAACACTCACTATGTCAGTCTTTTTAAATTTTAGCCATCCTAATAGATATGTAGTAGGATGTCATTGTAGTTTTAATTTGCGTTTTCCTAAAGACTAATGATGTTGAACATCTTTTTATGTGCTCATGGCCATTTTCATATCTTCTTTGATGATCCTAGTTTTTAAAAATTGTTTATAACCTAATGTAATACAAAGTCAGGGTCCAGCATGGAAACAAAAGTTATTCCACTTATTTTAACAGAGATAATTAAATATAAAGAATTGTTATTAGGTATAAAATTGTTAATAAGTAGGTAACTGAAAAGATAAAAAGCAAACACTAAGATATCATAGAGGTAGTGGCTGTAGGAAGCAGCCATCAACTGTAGGGCTGGGGGCAAATAGGGTGAAATCTTTATTAAATCTTTAGAAGCTTAGAGGAGAGGCCCCACAGAGCTGAAACCCAGACCTCTGAGGTGTGGGTGATGGTGCAGCTGTTTCTGAGGGGAGTGTAACAAGGCTGGTTCTGTAAGTGCTGAAAAACTGCAGGCCAGATTCAGCTGCTGCACTAGAAGGAACTGCTGCTGCCCTGGTGAAGAAGTGTTGCTGGGGATGACACTGAGAGCTAAAGCCAGCAGGAAGCAGCGGGGAAGGAGCTAGTCTCCCTCTAGTGTCCCCTGGTGGCAGAGCCTAACAGGGAGCCAACTGGTAAAACAGAAATATGGTTTCAGAGTTACAAAGCTAAGTTTGGAAGGGTATGGTTGGAGCTGGGAGAGAATACCTATATAATTGGCCAGCCCACCCCTTTGAATATTCAGTATCTAGACCTATCCTCCTAAACATATTTTAACTTCCACACAGCAAAAACTACTTTCTTTTCGTCTAACAGAATATAAACATTCTCACACAAATGAAGATGTTCTCACCAGCTCCCTAAAATGCGGTGTCACAAAGTCTCATTAGTGTATCCATCTCTGGGAGGTAGTCACATTACCTGTTGCTGGGCTTTGTTAATTCCTCTTTAAATTTAATTAAAGTTCTGCTTGAATGTCGTGTTATCCAGAGTTAAATTGTAGAGGTAAGTTTCAACAATGTTTGTATAAATAATGCAAGAAGAAGGAGAAGAAATTGGTTCTCCTTCCCTCCCTCCCTCCCTCTCCAAAAGCAAGAAGGAAATATGCATATCTGCCACTTGGCAGTAGTTGAGATTTGTATCTTTCTTCTCCTGTTACCTGTTCCTTGTTTCCTTTGCACTCAGCCAGGACTTCAACTGATTAGGTTTCTGTACCTGAAGGTCTGAATTCTCAGTGGTCCTGCCTTTTTTTGGATTGCTGTGGTTTTCCATTAACTTTTACTGTTGGAGATAGAAGTATTAAGAGCTGCCCTGATGAAGGAAGCCGTGGTCCTTCCTGACTCTTTGGGAGGCAGCATCCCAGGGTCCTCTCACCCCCACTGGCAGTGTATCCTCCTCACTGGCCTCTTGGCTAAGTTGCTTGAGGACCCTAGAATGACTCAGTGGCAGTCTCACCTTCCAGTTCACTGGAAACATTGCTGCCTCCCTTTAATAGCTCCCTTAAAATCAGGACCTCTGTACTAGCAGGGATGAAAACCAAAAATTTTTAGAGTGGGTTATTAGGGTAATAGTGAGAGGGGCCACTCCTACTTCTTCTATTGATTTCTGGACCAATGTCTTCTTACTTTGGGGAGACAGGTGAGTCAAAGCATGTACTGTGTTGTGTGATACAGAACTCCATCTTTCAGAATGTTGCCTTACAACTGTTGTCCTCAGTAGGCTGTGCCATTCTTCCGCTGGGTCACCTGCTTATAGATGATGGGATATGTAGTGAGACTGGTGAATTCCAAGTGCTGAGAGATGGCTCAGAACTGGCACATTCAGTGGTTTTTCAAATTGTAGGCCATGAGCCACGAGTGGTCCTGAAAACAGTTCCGTGAGCTATACCACTTTCCTCCCTCCCTCTCTTCCTTCCAGTGAACTCTAATAGACCAGAGACGCTGGAATAGCAATTAATATTGTTTGACACAGGTTGTAATTGCAATTGTATTTTTGGAAATATTTTTACACACATTTACCGTATCATGACTTACAATGAATTTCTCAATATGATTCATGGTGACAATACTTTGAAAGCTAGAGGTCTAAAGAGACATTTGACCTTGCGGTTCCCTTATCCCCAGCTTCTGGTGGTTTAATGCGTTGATTTCTCAGTAGCACTCCATGTGGTGTTCGCATTGGCTGCAGCCCTTCAGTGGGCCTGAGCATGAGGATGGGCTTCTGTCAAAATCTTGTTTCCTTGGAACAGGGTCCAAAGATGGCCATTATGAATGGGATCACATGTAAAACTCAACTTTTAGGGTTGTTTAGAAGATTAAATGAGGCCGGATGTGGTGGCTCATGCCTGTAATCCCAACACTTTAGGAGGCTGAGGCGGGTGGATCACGAGGTTAGGAGTTCGATACCAGCCTGGCCAATATGGTGATACCTGTCTGTACTAAAAAATACAAAAATTAGCTGGGCATGGTGGCGGGCACCTGTAGTTCCAGCTACTTGGGAGGCTGAGGCAGGAGAATCACTTGAACCCAGAAGGCAGAGGTTGCAGTGAGCCGAGATCGCGGCACTACACTCCAGCCTGGGCGACAGAGTGATACTCCATCTCAACGACAACAACAACAACAACAAGATTAAATGAGACCTTGTGACTCAGTTCTGTGCTCAGTATTTGGAATATAGCAGGAATTCATTCCCGTGTAGCACACTGTTAAAGGTACTCTGCTAGAGTACTCTGTTAGAGGTACTCTGCACTGTGCTCTTTATGTAATGTTTATCTTTAGGTTTTACATTTAAAATTTAAATCTCCTACATTGTTGAGATGACTAGACTGGCCTAAATAGAGCTGATTTTTAAATATGAATAAAATTTCATATCCCCTGTGAACCTTTTTCCATCCCTTCTCTGATTTTTTTCTCCAATTGGTATTTTTTTCTTGGATCTTGAGAACTTTGTGGTTAAAGCAGAGATGAAAATTTTGTGGGAAAACATCTGCAAAATAAATTTCTTTGAATGAATTGGGATAGATGGCTTGGTCCTCAGGTCCAGACCTTGCCTAACATAATAAATGAACCAGTTATTGACCAGACAAAAGATTTCCCTTAAGTGCTCTTTAATTTTAAAGCAGAATAGCTTTAACTGGCTCTTGATGAAGAAATCATCTTACCATTCTTAGCTGTCCTCTCTTCTGCATATGCAGTGCCAGGAGTGCTTTTGGGCATTTGCTGTGTTAGGGTAGTGATATGTTTTGGAAAGATAACGGTATTGAAATTAGGGTACTTTCAAGAGAAATTCAACTTTGGATTGATGTACCCTCTGATATGTGCTGTCTTGTTTTTAAAGAAACACCTTTATCAGGATATGATTCATACATGAAATGATTCATCCATTTAAAATGTTCAGTGGTTTTCAGTATATTCAGAGTTGTGCATCCATCACCGTAGTCAATTTTAGAACATCTTTATTACTTCCCAAAAGAACACTGGACCCCTTAGCCATCACCCCGGAACTCTGCTCCACCCAACCCCCTAGCCCTAGGGAACTGTTAATCTGCTTTCTGTCTCTAGATATTTGCCTGTTCTGGACATTTCATAGCAGTGGATTCATGCACTATGTGATCCTTATGCGGGGCTTCTTTCACTTAGCATGGTTTTAAGAGTCACCCACGCTGTGGCATGGATCATACTTCATTTTTTAAAAGTTGGTACATAATATTTCATTGTATTCTGTAGTTGTTTATCCATTTATCAATTGATGGACATTTGTGTTGTTTCCAATTTTTGTTTATTATGAACAGTGCTGCTAAGAGCATTCATGTATAAGTTTTTGTGGGAACATATCTTTTCAACATTGGGCATCTAGGAGTGGAATTGCTGGATCATATGGTAACCTGGGTTTAACCATCTGAAGAACAGCCAGACTATTTTCCATAGCGGCTACGCTGTTTTGCGTTCCCAGCAGCAGTGTGCGAGGGTTCTACTTTCAACACATCCTCACCAATACCTGTTATTTTGATTAGCAAAGCCGATCGAATTGGTATACCAATCCAATTGCTACACCAATACTTGTCTTTTTGATTTTAGCCATCTAGTGAGTGTGAAGTGAAAGCTCATTGTCGTTTTGACTTGCATTTCCCCAATGATTCTTCACTTGTTTATTGTCATCTTTTTTTTTGTCCTATCTGTTTTGTTTTGTTTTTGTTTTTGTTTTCTTTTTAATATGGAATGCTTCATGAATTTGTGTATCATCCTTGTGCAGGGACCATGCCAGTCTTCTCTGTATCATTCCAATTTTATAATAGTATATGTGGTGTTGAAGCAAGCACCTATTTGTTTTTAATTGATGGGGAGGGATAGCAATAATTGTAATCTGTCCAGTTCTTATGTGGAGGATAGTTTCTCCTACATTTCCCCACTTCTTTGACCTAAATTCACATAAACGTCAAGGAATGTTTGATTGAAGTAACACTCTTTTAAAACATAGTTACAGTTAAGTCATAACCCAACTGGCTGTATATAAAAGAGAGTCTTGTGAAGGTTCAGAATTTTGTGTCTTTGTGAAAAGAAATTAAAACCTTGTAAGGAGTCAGCTAAAGAATGTAAATTTTTATGAGCTTCTATAAACAGGGAAATATGGAATGTCTAGTTCCATTTAACCTGACTATAAGCCAGGACAAGAGAGTACATATTTTATTTTGTGTCTTTTTACACTGCTTTTTAAAAAAACAGGACTATTTTGAAAAATTGCACTTTCCCTCCTATATTTTAGAGAGGTAACCACATTAGTATCATTATTACTTTTGATTAATCTAATTGAAAATCTCACTAAATTGCAATAGTTTTTAAAAAGTCAAATTCAAATCTTATGTGTGTTTTATGTTTTCCTCTTTGCCCTCAAGGAATATTTCTTCATGTTGAGACAGCATTTCTATACTGCCACAATGACAATAAAAGACTTAAAACAGTCAGCTGCTAAAATGTAAGATAAAAGTAACTGATGTATGTAGAATCTGAATTTTAGTCTCTTCACATGTTGGAACAACTTTTCAACAGCCATAACTCCATATATGAAGAACATGAACAGTTTCAAGGGTGCATTTGTATGCAAGTTATACTTTATATCTCTTTTATTGTTTAAAGTCAGTATACCCTGCCATTAAGTGATCTTTTTGGGTGTCTGCCTAAAATATAATTTCTTTGGGAATGGCTGGTGGAGGCCAAGAAGAGGTCCTTGAGTTCTGACTTCATTATGCCATTGAGTTTGTCCTGCTTCCTTGTTCTTCATCCAGTGTCTAATTTGCAGTGGGGTCATGGGTGCTTCCTGTGCTCATGTGATCCTTGGTGCCATCAGCCCTTGCAGATGTGTTCACTGATGCTCGACGGCTTTGCCAATAGATGTGCTCTTTGGCAGCTTTTTATGTTTGATATAGCATCAGCATTTTTGGATTTATTGGTTTTTCTTTAAAGAACTGAGCTCCCTCAGAAACCATGGTTTTGCTCCATGACCTCCTGTAACAGTAATTTAAGTTGCCACTTCTGGCAGGTTCTTGAGCTGAGGGGTCAGTTGGACCTGTGTACATTGTATTTGTTCATTCATTTCATGGCTCTCAATGAAAGTAGTGGGAGTTGTCTATGAATCAGAAATTTAAATCTCAGGCATCTTTTTTTCTATGATGCTATATAGTTGGAAGGTTTTTCTAGGAAGTGCAATGCAGTCATTCATCGCTTAACAACAGGGATAGTTCCTGTAGCTTATCTTCCCTTTGTGAGGGGCTGACAGGCCAAGGGAGAGAGGAGGAGAAAAGACCAGTTACCATCCTCGTTTTTCTGGTCTTACACCTCACCTGTTTCTAGAAGTGATAGGAAAACAATGCCCAACAAGTTGGTTTTCTATTTTTAAAAAATATGGTAAGATACCTGTAACATAAGATTTATCACCTTAACTATTTTTAAGTGTACACATCAGTGATACTCGGTACATTCACATTGCTGTGCAGCCATCATCACCATTCATCTCCAGAACTTTTTCATCTTCCGAAACTGTAAATCTGACCCCATTAAACACTAACCCCTTATTTGCCTTCTCCCAGTGCCTGGCAACTACCATGCTACTTTCTGTTTCTATGAATTTGACTATTCTAAATACCTCAAATGGAATCGTGCAGTATTTGTCCTTTTGTATCTGGTTTATTTTACTTACCACAGAGTCCACAGATTTCATCCACGTTGTAGCATATGTAAAATTTCTTGCATTTTAAGGCTGAATAGTATTCCATTGTGTGTGTAGATACCACATTTTGCTTATCTGTTCATCCACTGATGGACGCTTCGGTTGCTTTCACCCCTTGGCTGTTGTGAATAATGCTGCCTATGAACGTGGGTGTGCACATCTCTCTTCAAGTCTTGCTTTCATTTCTTTTGTGTCTATTCCCAGAGGTGAAATTGCTGGATCATATGGTAATTATGTTTTATTTTTTGAGGAATTGCCAAACTGCTTTCCATAACAGCTGCACTATTTTACGTTTCTACCAGCAAATAACTGTTTTTCTTAAATGTTTCTCCCTTTTGAAGACCTGATGGATTGATTTTTAGAGACAGGGTCTCTCTCTGTCTCTCAGGCTGGAGTGCAGTGCCACAGTCATAGCTCAATGTGGCCTTCAATTCCTGGGCTTAAGTGATTTTTCTCGCCTCAGCCTCCTAAGTAGCCAGGCCTACAGGCTTGTGACATCACATCCAGCCAATTTTCAAATTTTTTTTTTTTTTATAGACTGGGGTCTTGCTATGTTGCTCAGGCTGGTCTTGAACTCCTGGGCTCAAGCGATCCTCCTGCCTCAGACTCCAAAAGTGCTGGAATTATAGGTGCCAGCATTTCTGGCTGACCTGTGTTATTTTAAAAGCTATTTAACTTGATCTCCTACCAGAAAAAGGAAGATTCTCTCATTTCTTTTGAGTGACTGTGGTCTCTGAAAGACCCCCACCGTCCCTCCCTGGACGCTTACTCCCTGGAGCTAGGTCTGGTTGTTTCCACTTCCTTTCACTTGGTCACTCATTGAGCTTGCCAGTTGTTAGAGCTGCCCACAGGAACTGTTTGCCACCCTGACATTCTAGCACCAACCTGGAGAAACCTGTGTTCTTTTGTGTTCTCTACTTTTGAGAACATTTAAATAACACTATTAGCAACAGACCTGACTCCAATATTTTACGTGGTCATAACTTTAGGGATATATTTTTAGCAAAAATATTTTACTTCAGAGTGGTCCAGGCAGAAGGAGTACAGCCTTGAGCTCTTGCAGGGGTCCAACAACTCCTGTCCACACTGTGCCCTCTGGACCTGCCCGTCACCTTTGTTCACTTCAAGGTAACTGGCACTAGACATCTCAAAGTGTTCTAACTCTCTTGTGTATTGAGATGGGGATAATAGATGATGGATAAAATTTAAATATGCAATAAGTCGAAATTTTGAAGATTATGTTCCTGAAATGCACCATGGTAAGAGTTCACACTTTTATTTAAAATGTCCTTATTTAATAATACTTTCTTAATTTCCATTATTTAAAGTCTTTTTTTAATTTTAAGTTCTGGGATACATGTGCAGAATGTGTAGGTTTGTTACATAAATATACGTGTGCCATGGTGGTTTGCTGCACCTATCAACCCGTCATCTAGGTTTTAAGCCCCGCGCGCGTTAGGTATTTGTCCTAATGCTCTCACTCCCCTTGTCCCCCACCCCTTGACAGGCCCCGGTGTTCAACTCCCACTTATGTATGAGAACATGCGGTGTTTGGAGAAAAACCTGTCTCTAATGGTCATTGCTGAAAGCTCCACTCCTTATTTTACAAGCTATCTTAACTCTTTTTTCATGTTTCAACATCCCCATTTCCCTCTTTTTTTTTTTGAGACAGAGTCTCACTCTGTCACCCAGGCTGGAGTGCAGTAGCGCGATCTCGGCTCACTGCAAGCTCCACCTTCTGGGTTCACACCATTCTCCTGTCTCAGCCTCCCGAGTAGCTGGGACTACAGGCGCCCGCCACCACGCCCGGCTAATTTTTTGTATTTTTAGTACAGACAGGGTTTCACCATGTTAGCCACGATGGTCTCAATCTCCTGACCTCGTGATCCATCTGCCTTGGCCCCCCAAAGTGCTGGGATTACAGGCATGAGCCACCATGCCTGGCCTTCCCTCTTTAAATCATTTTTTCAACAAAAATAAAATTTGTTGTTTGAATTTGCTATATCTGAAATTCTCATGTATTTGAATTTTGTATGAGATGCTTGTATTTTTAGAAGAATTACCCTACTTTTAGTCTCATTATCAGGGAAGAAAACCATTTAATTTGGGACAAAAGAAGAAGAGAGACCAGCATTTATTGAGCATGTGGTATATACTAGGCTCTGTGCCAGATACTGTAATTACATTTGATTATATTGATTGGTTATAAAAGGAACGAGGCATTGAGAGACCAACTTACATAAGGTTTCTTTGCTCAGCAGAATTCACTGCCTTGATTTATGAGATATGGACTGTCAGATATGGAAGTAAACTTTTCAAATGGACTGGCTATCATAATGGCATTTAAATAGAATGAATGACGTGTTAGACTGAATTCTATCTGTCCTCCCTTTACTTAGATTTGGTGAAGTGTGCTGTATCATGTATGAGGTATTATCATTATGTGAGATCTTCCTTTCAGCCACTGCAGAATGGAGAGAATTCCTCTCCTTTCCTGGCCTCCTAAGATAGACCCCAGGTCTGATATATAAGCAGAAGACTTATATCTGTTTGAAATACAGTATTAATTCCAGTTTATAGTTCTAGATTTTTTAGGTGTCACTCTAGATTCCTCTTTATTCACATGTTTCTAGGAGAGTAGTAAATACGTCTACCAATCAAACTAATTTGTCTGTTGGAATACATTTAAAACAGAAAGTCAGCAAAGAGAGAGCTGTAGGTGGGAACAGCAGCTGCAGATGCTTAAGCTTTGCAGGAGCTCAAAGCTTGGGACCTGTTAGCTGTGGTCTCAGGCTGCATGGCTGAGGTTTGTTATGACCACCAAGTGGGCTGGCAGGTCTTAACCTGAATTTATTTTCTGTGCAGGCTTTCTGGGGGGTTGTGCAGCCTGGAGCCCCTTTCCCAGGTCTAAAATGCACACCCTGAGGTAGCCCCAGCCACCTCCCATGTTAATGTGGTTTAGTATATTGCTGAGAAGTGGGAGCAAAACAATGGTCAGAAATTGCTGAATTTATCAAGCAAGGTGCTGTTTTAGGTTACACAGTAAATCCTTTGTGAAGTATAAGACAATAGGTACTTACATATTTCTAGCAATTTCTTGTTGAGTTCTCTCCTGTTACCTTATTTGAACTTGATAACCTTTGGGGTGGGCAGAGTAGGTGCCATTCTCCCCACCCTCATTCTTAAATTTTTTTTATTTTTTGAGACGGAGTCTCACTCTATCACCTAGGCTGAAGTGCAGTGGTGCCATCTCAGCTCACTGCAACCTCCACCTCCCAGGTTCAAGTGATTCTCCTGCGTCAGCCTCTCCAGTAGCTGGGACTACAGGTGCACACCACCATGCCTGGCCAGTTTTTTGTATTTTTAGTAGGGTTGGGGTTTCATCATGTTGCCCAGGCTGGTCTCGAACTCCTGACCTCAGGTGATCCGCCCGCCTCGGCCTCCCAAAGTGCCAGGATTACAGATGTGAGCCACTGTGCTTGGCCTCCCCACCCCGATTCTTAATAGCAGCTTTGAGATAGAATTCACTGTTGGGGCCACTCCACAGAAACGGGATGGATCTCCTCCACTTGGCCACATTTGCTTTAGATACTGAGTCAGCTGACATCACACCCACCCCAAGAGGATGTGAAATATAATGAGGCTTTCTGGGGAGAATAGGATAGCTCCCAAGAGGTCCTAAAATGGCTTGAGAGAGCCGGGAAAAGAGACTGGCTTGGCATTTTTTTTGTGATGATTATTGGGGGATGGTGTGGAGTGAGGGTTCCCATTGAAGGGTTTGAATTTACTGCTGGTGTCATAAGAGGGAGCCACCTGGACTTTCCTCTCTGCCTGCCCAGATGTGGACAGAAAGGGATGAAGGAGGAATGAGGCTTCAAAGCATCACAAGTGTAGTCACTTTTTAAAAATTACATTCACATGCCATAAATGTGTTCAATTCAGTAGTCACAGACTATATGTGTGTATAGATTATGTATACATTTGAGAATATATATTAGAAACACTGTTTAATTTCTGAACATTTTCATTACCCTAAAAAGAAACCTCATACCCGCTAGCAATGACCCTTTATTTCCTGGTCTCCCTAGCCCTCCATAATCACTAATCTGCTTTCTATCTCTCTGGATGTGTCTGTTCTGGACATTTCCTTTCAGTAATACAATATGGGGTCTTTGGTGCCTGGCTTCTTTCCTTCACATAATGGTTTTCGGGCCATTCGTGTAGTGGCATGCATCAGTACTTTGTTCCTGCCTGTGATTGAATGATACTCCATTGTGTGGATGTGCCATATGAGTTTGTCATATTAAAGGATAATTCATTTGGAACATCTGAGGATGAGATGGTAGGAGAGTCAGGTGTCAGTATTAGCAGGAGAGGAAGACATGGGCCTGCATGTCAAAAGGGATTCAAAGGCAGACATTTAGTCTTAGGAGCTGTATAAATTAGAAGTGACATTTAAAGATGGGAGAGTAAATGTGATCTCCAAATTGAAATATATACTCTTTTAGGTGGCTGCACTGGTTGCCAATAGATACCATCCATCTCTTCATGTCCTCTGATGAAATTCATGGTAATTTTCAATTTGGAACAACTCAAGTTCATTCTGATACAGAAAAGTCAGTGAAACCAAACATACCTTTTGAATTACTCATTTTGTCTTGCTTCTATTATCATGAGACCTGTTTCTGAATACTTCACTCTAAATATTTTCTGTTGCTTTTCAAGAGCCCACTAATTTTGTTGGTTGGAAAATGACTAATACTTAAAATTTGGCACAAGTTGCTTCAGTGTGTATATGTCTTGGTCCATTTTCTGCTGCTATAACAGAATACCACAAACAGGGTAATTTGTAATGAACAGAAATTTATTTGTCCCACTGTTCTAGAGTCTGGAAGATGTAAGAGCATGGCAGCAGCAGCTGGTAAGGGTCTTCATACCACATCATCCTGTGGTGGAAGGTGAAAGGTGGAAGGAAAAGAGAACATGCAAGAATGAGAGAGAGAAAGGGGACTGACCTCATTCTTTTATTAGAAACCCGCTCTTGAGAACACCATTAATCAGTGAGGCTCTGCCCTAATCACTACTGGAAGGTCCCACTTCCCAGCACTGTCCATTGAGGATTAAGTTTCTAACTCATGAACTTTGGGGGACACATTCAAACTGTAACATTTTATTAATTTATCTCCAGAAAACATTGCTTTTTCCTTTGAATGAGTTAGGAAATTGTTTCATTCTCTCTTATTGTTTTTTTAAAATTTAGCTTTACTTTTATCTTTTTTAGCTTTATTGAGATATGATTGGCAAAATTATATAAATTTAAGATATACAATATGATGATTTGATATATATTGTGAAATGATTACCACAATTGAGTTAGCTAACACACCTATCACCTCACTTAGTTACCTTTTTTCTTTATTTTTTTGTGGTGAGACCATTTAGACCAAGCTTGTCCTACCCGCTGCCCTCAGGCCACATGTGGCCCAGGCTGGCTTTGAATGTGGCCCAACACAAATTCGTAAACTTTCTTAAAACATTATGAGATTTTTTTGTGATTTTTTTTTTAAGCTCATTAGCTATCATTAGTGTTAGTATATTTTATGTGTGGCCCAAGACAATTATCCTTCTTCCAGTGTGGTCCAGGGAAGTCAAAAGATTGGACACTCCTGATTTAGACTCTTGTTTTAAACACGAATGGAGGGTTCTAAAAGTAAATCAAACAGCATATACCAGCAGCTTCCAATTTGCTTGGTTATTTCTAATTCTTGGTAAAGTTCAAACATAATCTTTTGTATCTCAAATAATATTCCCTGGCTTCTGCAGGCAGGATGTCTAAAATATGTCATAACAATAACAAATTAATTTTACATTTCCAGGTACTCTCTTTATTTCTGTTGAATGAACTATTGCTTTTAAAGCTATTTCTCTTGCTGTATAGGAGTCAGGTTAATTGGTAGATTTTCTGAATTCTCAAAACTGACATTTAACTTATGTGTTTAGTGTTTTATAGTCTCCAATATTCAGTTTCTGGGTAGGTGAGTTTCTAGTTGTTTATCTGTCAGCATTGTGATTTCGCATGAAGATTCTCCTGGTGTCACAACTTGGGTGTAATCTTGAACCCTATAGCTCTGTTTTCACAGAATCACCCTTTGGAAGTAGAATGCTCTAGACCCCAGAGGGTCATCCTGTTTTTTGCATGTGGCCAACATCTCCCCATCTTTGATCTTGTACAGCTATCAGACACACTTTGCATAAAAATACAGGAGAGAGAATAAGCCTAGATTTTTGCTTTTCTGTGGGGCCCAATGGCTAAACTACTCATAGAAAACAAACATTGTGGGATCACGTGCCTGGATGGTATTCCCTACAGGTGTGATTTTACTACATGCATGGGTTTACACAGCCCCCAGGTACTCAGTCAGTTAATTCACTCTAACTTTCACATCTATAGAGAGAAATGAAATTATCTGTTGCCTTGTGAAATAAGGAATAGTATCAGAGCAGATTTTAAAAGATTGAACACTTTTTTCCTAGTTACATATTGTGGCTGGGAAAAGTTTTCCTGTATGTGCAGCATGGTCTTTTTATATAGTTAGCCTTTCATTGTTGAAGAAGGAAAATGGCAAGAGTCAACTTGGTATCATATCATTGACAAGCTTCCCTGTTAGCCATTCCCAGAGATTCACGTGAGGTAGTGTAGTGTCACTGAGTTCAGTCTACAGTAGAAGGAGTTGGATTACTTACACACCAAACATAATCATGCTGACTGTGAGACCTCAGCATGTATTTCCCATTGCATACTGGAGTGCTGCTTCAGAAGGCATGCATCTAGCCAGACTGGGTAGCCCTTTATTCATGTTCTCATTTGCATCTTTGGGTACCAGAGACGGGAGAATCCTTTTAAGCAGTGCAATCTTGCTAGCCCTCTCTAGCAAAGAGTAGAGGTGGGCTGAAGTCAAGATCAACACAGCAATGTTGTGTTCCCTTGTGGTTTGCTGTCAGCAAGCTGTTATCCATACGTGCAAAAGGTTGTTTGAAGTGGGCTTGCATGTGTTTCCATAGCAGCAGTCATCTTAGAGATTTCACTCGTTTTTTGGACTTTTTCTTTTTTCCTTTGCTTCTCTGTTTCCCGCTGATGCAGGATTAAATAAACAGCATATTTAGGTCAAGGAAAGAGATGTTTGCTAATATAGATGCTAGGCTAAGCATTCTGGGAGAGCGATTTCTTGCAGCAGATGAACATTCTTTGTGCCTCCCAGCAGCATCTGCAGCAGTGTGGCTGTCTGGCACTGTCTTTTTCATTTTGGGCAGGTTCTGAGATTCAGAACAATCCCAAGCAAATCACAGGAGCCGGCAGTTTTCCAGTAGAGCCACATGTAAATCTCCTGCTTATTTGTTCTTTGGTATTACGAGTGAAGCAATCAGCTAGAAAAACGATACTTTAAAGGTTTGGTGCATCCGAGGTGTGTCATCTTGTGTTTGCACCACCCCTCCTGTTTTACACTCGGAGTCTGGGTTTTTTGTCAGGCTGTTGAGCAGGAGCGGATTCTAGTACGGCAGCTCAGAGCTTCCCTTCTGTTCCAGTACCGGTGACTGCTTGTCATGAAGATGGTACAGTGGGAGCCTGTTTCGGAAGAGCCAAGGAAGAGGATGTGGAAATGGAGTAGAGATTGCTAAAAAACTGAACATCCACACCTTGGGGATGGGTTGCACTACTAGTGTGATTCTGTTTAAAGGCATCCGCACCGTTTTTGAAAGAAACTGTGCTTATATGTGCAAACAGCAAGGAGAGAATAATGCCCTTGAATATACAGCATACAATTGGACAAAAGAAGATTCAGAACTATTGATCTCCTCCTGGCTGGTAAATGCTATCTTGCTTAATTAACAAGTAGTTTAATGGTATTAGAATAAACTAGTCTTTACTTGTAAAGCAAATATATTTATTTAAGTGTACTTATATGTATGTAGTCTGTGTGTATAAATGGGTAATTAGTGGCCTTAAGTTTAAATTATGAAGTGAGTGTTTGTATGTGTGAGAATGCCATGTATTCATCAAAGCTAAATACCTACAGAGAAAGGAATAAGATATTTTATTAAAGAATAGTTTTCTAATGTAGCTTTATCAGCTTACATGTTCTTGGTATAGTCCTAGAAATAATATGTTGTAAAGTGTATATTTAGGGTATTATATATGTGAACCCTCTCCCAGTTATAGTGAATTATTTAGCCCCTTTACATTCCAGTCTTCTGGTTGGCCAGGTTTTTCTTACTAATGGCTTATGGCCAGTCCTTGATGCCGGGGGGAGAAATTTAAAGGGAGCATGAAAGAAAACTATGATGGGTATGAGACAAATATTTATAGTTTTATTTTTTTAAAAAATCCAGCTACTTAACATGTTTTGGGGTGAAGGGTCTTGAGAGCGAGAGGAAGTGCAGTTTGACATGACACTTCCGTGTTCTGTCCCTTTATCAGGCATGAAGAGGTGTCAAGTCACAGATGGGTGTGCCTCTTGTGGCCTTCCCACCAGCACCAGGTTTGTGAGGAGCCACATATGGGTCTCCTCCTCTCTCAGGATGCCTTGCCATTTTTCCTTCTGTTCTTCTCACAGCTTTTGTCAAAATGAGTGGGGACAAATATATCTCAGAGTTTCTGTGTGTGTCTTGCCAGCAGCTGCTTGGTACAGCGAAGCATGCAGAAATGCTGAGACCTTTCCTGGCTGGTGAGGCTACCATCTGAGACTGAGAAGGGGGTATTGGCATGCCATATGCCCTTGTGATCAGATTGGGTGGTCCCAGCCTGCGGGAACCCAGAG
The DNA here is from genome assembly GCF_028858775.2 of Pan troglodytes. Lineage (NCBI taxonomy): Eukaryota > Metazoa > Chordata > Mammalia > Primates > Hominidae > Pan > Pan troglodytes. Next base: position 104,625,825 of record NC_072412.2, on the reverse strand, counting down.
AGAGCATGCATTTTATGGAGGGTCTTATGTTAGCACTCGCAATATGTGGGAGGAAGAAAGGAGAGCATCACTCAAGGCATCAGATGCATTTTGCAAGTCAGTGTTATGTATGTTGGAATTTAAGTGGTGCTATATTAACTGTTAAATATTTTAAGCTCTGAGGTATTTTGGAATATGCTTTTGCGCATAACTGGTATCAGAGATTAGAAGGACTAGCTCCTTATAGCGCTCTGTTCCATTAGTGTATCCATAACCAGACAGCCCGGGACCTGCTTGGGCCAGTAATGGCAATGCCCCTCCCATGCGGCAAGCTTCTGCCCCCTCAGACCAGACTGACTTGTCTTTGGTTAACCTGACTTTAAGGGATTCTGCTTGTTTTTCTTTTCTCTTTTATTGCCTGGGGGAAGAGTAACCTGCCAGGGGCTCTGTCAGAGCTCTGGGTCTGGGATTCTAGAACACTGCTGTCATGCATCCTGTCGGCTGCTCTTTGCCCACCACTCTTGCCTGCACCAGCAGGCCGTCTGTGCATGTGGCAGAGGTGCTGCTGGATGGAAAGATGCGCCCTCTCACTCCACGCTTGTCTCTCTGTTGGTGTCCTTGCCCTCTGGGACCTCTTCTGCACGCAGCAGAGTGGCCCTCTGAGAACGAGTCAGACCATGTCACTCCTCTGCTCTGGACCTTCTGCAGCTCAGGGTCAAATGCAGAATCTTTACAGCCGCCTCCAGCCCTGTCTCCAGCACTTCCTCCTTCTCTTCACCTGTGTGTCTATTTCTCTGCTGCTCATTCCTCACCTCGTTCTGGATACCCAGGCTGCCTTGCTGTTTCTACTTCCCAGGACATCTCCACCAGGGATTGCACCATTCATTGCCTGGCCTTTGCTCAGACCGCCTTCTCAGTGAGGCTCCTATGACCCCCTGCTTAACCCTAAAATGCCCCGGCACACCTTTCCCCAGATCCTGTATAGTTTCTTCTTCACCTGACGTATTCTTTGTCCAGAATAACAGCATAAACGTAGTAATAGTAATTAGTAGTATGTGTTACTAGGAGTACACTTATAGTACAACAAGAACAAGATTCATGGCCAGGTGTGTGGTGGCTCACGCCTGTAATCCCAGTGCTTTGGGAGGCCAAGGCAGGAGGATTGCTTGAGGCCATGAGTTCAAGACCAGCCTGGACAACATAGCAAGACCTCGTTTCTACCAACAACAACAACAACAAAATAATTAGCCAGACATATGTTGACACACACCTGTAGTCCCAGCTACTCAGGAGGCTGAAGCGGGAGGGTCACTTGAGCCTAGGAGTTCAAGTTTACAGTGAGCTGTGAGTGCACCACTGCACTCCAGCCTGGGAAACAAAGCAAGATCCTATTGCTTAAAAAAAAAAGAATCAGATTCATGATACCTGGGATTTTTGTGCGCTTTATTCACTGCTCTTCTCCTAACAGCTAGAACAGTGCCTGGCTCTATAGTAAATGCTCAATCAATGAGGGAATGCTGATGAAATGGCTTTACGGTCCTGAACTTGAACTTGGAGAAACTACTGAGGAGATTAGTTAAAATCACTTGTTCTAAAGCCAAAATGTGTGTTTTTTTAAATTTTTAGTTTCCCCAAACAGTAACTGGCTCTCTGTTAATGATCTCTCTGAGCCTGTTGACCATTCCACTCCCTAGAGGTGTGCTTCTAACCCTTCTGTCATGGTTACCAAGAACACACACCAAGAAGTTGTGTGGTTCATGGCTGAATGTTCCCTGGGCTTGCAGTGGTAATGACTGACAATTGGATATTGTCCAGACTACCTCTATTGATGACGCATTTCTTAAGGGAGCCCTGCCCATTGGTACTTCCTTGGGTCACCCCCATGCAAAGATAGGCTGACTTTATCTTCATATGTGGGTTTGCACCAGGGTTCTCAGCTTGGGTAGGATGTCTGTCCTACCTCCAGCTCAGGTGGTGACTCCAGCCTGTGATTCTGCCTTAACTGTCATCAGGTAAGAGCTGTATTTCACCTGCCCTCAGAAAGCAAAACCCCTACTTCAGCTACTCAGTGTGCACCAAGCCTTTGTGGAGGGAATGTAACATTCATGAAGGATGGCCTAAAGGGCTCGAGGCCACCCATTCTTCTGAAGACCCTAGATGTCCCAAATATCTATCCATCTGTCAGAGAACCACATGCCTGGTCTGCCTAGTTTGTCCTCAGTGGAATTTCTGTTTCTGATCTAAGCTTTGTGATTTTTTCTTGCCCTATACTGAAGCACGTCATAAGAAACATACTTAAGAAAGTGGAATCTACTATAAGGATGTTATTGAGGGCATTGCTTACTTGCTATTGGAATGGCAAGAGGCACTGTAGTATGGTGGTTAAGAGTGCTGATTCTGGGCTGGGCGCTGTGGCTCACACCTGTAGTCCCAGCACTTTGGGAGGCTAAGGCGGGTGGACAGCCAGGAGTTCGAGACCAGCCTGAGCAACATGGTGAAACCCCGTCTGTACAAAAAATACAAAGATTAGCTGGGCGTGGTGGTGCATGCCAAGTAGCCCCAGCTACTTGGGATGCTGAGGCTGGAGGATCACTTGAGTCCTGGAGGTTGAGGCCACAGTGAGCTGTGATTGCACCACTGCACTCAAGCTCTGTTGACAGAAGGAGACCGTGTCTCAGACAAACAAACAAACAAAAAAAGAATGCTGATACTGGAGACAGCCTTTGGGGTTTGAATCCTCTTAAATTCACAACTTAATAGTTGTGTGACTTTGGGCAATTTACTTAACCACTCTGTTCCTCAGTTTCGTTATCTGCTATTTGTAGATAATAATGGTACTTGCCTCATAGGGCTATTAAATGAGTGAGTATGTCTAAAGTTCCTAGGTGATTGTCTTGCACATAAGTGTTAATTGTTAGCTGTTATAATCATTGTCATTTCTGTTTTTTGGTGTTCCTTTTATGAGGAGCCCTGGAATAAATTTCTTCTCTTCATAATATGAATGGTTGTGCTTTTCATGAGGAACTACTTTGTTTTCATTTTATATACAGTCTGGTTCATGTAACTGATCCCAGCCAAGTCATCAGTTAACTGTTAAAGCTTATTTCCAAACATATGACCAAATTCTAGCAGGTTCTAGGCTTTTTCAAAATGACTTTTATATTGCCCTTCAACTTTGCTTATTTTTTTATATTACCTGCCATTTTATCAGTCTGCTTTTTATCATCTGCTTATTAAAATACTTTTAAATTTTATTATGTATATATGTAAATAACTTTAAATCCTTTTGAAATAAGTTACAATATAAATTAAAAGGTAAGGCCGGGCATGGTGGCACACGCCTGTAGTCCCAGCACCTTGGGAGGCCGAAGTGGGTGGATCACTTGAGGTCAGGAGTTCAAGACCAGCTTGACCAACATGGTGAAACCTTGTCTCTACTAAAAATATAAAAATTAGCCGGGCATGGTGGCACTGCCTGTAATCCCAGCTACTCAGGAGGCTGAGGCAGGAGTGTCACTTGAACCTGGGAGGTGGAGGTTGCAGTAAGCCGAGATTGCGCCATTGCACTCCGGCCTGGGCGACTGAGTGAGACCCTGACTCAGAAAGGTAAAAAGGGTAACAGAGAAGCATATAGTGAAGAAAAAGCCTTTTTACCATCACTAAGGATGGCTCTGAAGTAACAAACAGATGTCTTGAGTGCAGGATTTAGCTTTGTAAGGCTAGGGCTGTTCAGGCTCCTACTGGAATTTATATTTAAACAGTGAATCAGCCGTATGGTGGGCGCTACATTAGGAGATGTACTTCTCTGGCAGTTGTGGACAGGCTGAATTTCAAGTATAGACACCTACATTTTGACTAGTAATTCTACCACAGTTGAGGGACAAGACTGATTTGGGAAGATTTTATTCCTGAGTGTAGATTTTTCCTAAAGTATTTCCCCTTTTCGGATTAATTGACTGTGTTAGTTCAACTCATTTAGGAAGCAGTCTTGATTGCTTATGTGTGCTGAGTGTACAAAAATGATGGGGACGCTGACACATGGGACACGCAGGTACTGTCTGAGGACAGGAAAGGATAGCTCAGCCTAGAATCTCCAGTGGAGGTTCAGAAGGAAGCTTGGGCTGAAACAAAACACATTGTCAATTCAATTTTTCCTTGTCTAGGCAAGTTTGTGATGGGGCTAGCCTTATTGGCTAGGATTGACCTATTTTACTCATAGCTACCAATATCATATTCCACGTCAAGTAGCTGTGGAAGAATTGAAGAGCTGTTGGATTATTCTCAACATGTTCTGTTTTTGCCAATTATAACTGAAGTGGAAGAACTTGCTCGGTTAGAACTTTAACAGCAGCTAGGACCCTGTCAGCTGCTTAATGAAGAGCAGTAATATAGGCAAAGTGCTTGTCACAAGAGGAGAAAATAAACTTGTCTTCAGTTTCTTTTGTGACATGTTGGGATAATGCAGCTGTAATTTTACCCATTGTAAATTAATATTTCTCTCTTTTTTTTTTTTACCTTATGGCCTTAAAACCTTAAAGTTTTTCATGTCTCTGTCATTACAAGATTTCCTAGCTGTCTTCAACATGTCTTCAGACTTTAGTACTATATAAACTTCTATCAGACGACTTTAATCTCCCCAAACAGTCCCGAAGGACTAAACAGTCTTTTCTAATGAGAAAAACCTACCAGCTATGAAAAAAATCCTTTAATTGATCATGTACTTATTTAACAGTCATTTGTTGAATGTGTGCACTGTGCAAAGACAGCAGAGTTGAAGATGATACGCTTTCTGGCCCCTGAAAGCCCCCATCCTGCTTGTGTGTCTGTGGGTTTGGGGATGGGGACAGGTGGGATCTCGGGGGCTGGCTGAGAGGTAAGTGAATAATCAGTGACAAGGTATGTGAAAATGGAATAATAATACCTGTTAGCTGGAGGCAGGCAGGGAAAGTAGAGGCCAGATCTTGATTATCTTAGGTGTTCTCATGGCTTTTTCTTGTACATTTATATCGGTTTTATCTGCCTCGAGGTGTCATGAAGGCCCGGAGCCTGCTTGGCTGCCTTTTAGTGCCAGAATACTCCTTGGGTCCAAGTCTGGTCACAGCACCATGGTTTGGGTAGGCTGTTTTCCATTTTAGTTCTAATATTTTTCCTAATGATGCCCGGTGGATTTTGTTGTCTGTTTTGATCACAACAGTAAACTAGGCTGATGTTTTCAAGGAACAGTCTGCTCTGATTCCTTGATCCATTTCCTGTGTCATAACTAAGATTGCCCTGCTCTATTGTGGCTGCTTTTGAGTGCAGCCAATGTGTGTGAGCACGAGAGAGGGCCAGACCTTTCCCCAGAGCTTTGTTAAAATATACTGTCTTATTTATCAGTGGGATTCCTTTGCTTTAATATTTATTTAACTATAAACTAGTAATGCACACTTATTGTAGAAACTAAGCATGCCAGTGTCCAGGAACACAGAGACAACTGCTGTTTTAAACATTTTGAGACACAACCTTTCCAGATATCATTCACAAATACCATTATTCATAAAAATATATGTAACAAGTTGCAATGGACTGAATTGTGTCCCCTACCTCCCTAATTCATATGTTGAAGCTCTAACCCCTAATGGGACTGTGTTTGGCAATAGGGTCTTTAGGAGGTAATTAAGGTTACGTGAAGTCATAAAGGCGGGGCCCTAATCTTATAGTACTGTGGCCTTAAAGAGGAAATGATCCTCCTGGGACCCCACCAACTCAAGTGAGGACACTGGAAGAAGCCAAGATAGCCTTCACCAGGCCCTGACCATACTGGCACCCTGATCTCAGACTTCCAGTCTTAGAATGGTGAGAAAATACATTTCTGTTGCTTAGCCACCCAGTCTATAGTATTTTGTTGTAGCAGCTTTAGCTGACTAAGATACAAGTAGAGTATAAGAAGAATGTTGTTATGTTATATAGTCTTGTATCTTGCTTTCAAGAGACTCCACATGGGCTGGGCGCGGTGGCTCACGCCTGTAATCCCAGCACTTTGGGAGGTCAAGGCAAGCAGATCACCTGAGGTCAGGAGATTGAGACCAGCCTGGCCAACATGGTGAAACCCCGTCTCTACTAAAAATACAAAAATTAGCTGGGTGTGGTGGCAGGCACCTATAATCCCAGCTACTCGGGAGGCTAAGGCAGGAGAATTGCTTGAACCCTGGGAGGCGGAGGTTGCAGTGAGCTGAGATCACACCATTGTACTTCAGCCTGGGGGACAAGAATGAGACTTCGTCTCAAAAAAATATATATATATATAGAGAGAGAGAGAGAGAGAGAGAGGCTGCACAATATATCATAAACATCTGTTCATGTCAATGAATGGACATTTATGTCTCATTCTTAATGGTGTCATTTCATTTTACAGATGTAACATTTTATTTAACCTATACCTTCTCTTCCATTTTCCTTTCCGATTATAAATGTTGTGATAAATATCTATGCATATATACTTTAAACATTTATACAATTGTTTTCTTAGCAGATTTCCAGATCTGGAGTAGCTAGCTCAAAATATATTTACTTGTTAAAGGATTTTGGTATGTATAGCCAGACTGCCCTCCAGAAAGATTTTTAAAAATTCAAGATAAGAAAGTTTGTGTTCACCTCTTCTGACTTCGAGCAGTTTGTTTTCATCATTGCTATTTATGAAGTTGATGATAGGGTCACCTGTTGAACAGAATACAGTGACTTAGATTGCTGTATACTTAGGCAAGTAACACAGTCATATCAGGGTTCAAATTAGCACTAATTTTGCCTCTGCTTCTGGAAGCATGATCATGAGCATTCTTAAACATCCCAGGAGAGTTCTGAAATGTTCCATTGTGGGGGCTGGAATGTGTTTGTTCTGAGAGGTCTTCACCCTTTTAGAGTTGATATAGCTATTTCATGGATATTCAGAAGTAAAGAGCAGCAGCAGAAATACTGAGTAGAAACAGATGAATAAAGCTGCTACTGCTTTGCTGAAGTTGATTTCTATTTCTCCCATGGCCTTAGTGAGAAGCAGTGACCTTTTTTCTTTTTATTTTTTAATTTTTAAATTAAGTTAAATTTTTATTTTTATTTTTTTTGAGATGGAGTCTTCTTCCGTCACCAGGCTTGAGTGCAGTGGCGCAATCTTAGCTCACTGCAACTTCCTCCTCCTGGGTTCAAGCAATTCTTGTGCCTCAGCCTCCCGAGTAGCTGGGATTACAGGCACGTGCCACCACACCCAGCTAATTTTTGTATTTTATAGTAGAGACAGGGTTTCACCATGTTGGCCAGGATGGTCTTGATCTCCTGACCTCGTGATCCACCCGCCTCTGCCTCTCAGAGTGCTGGGATTACAGGCGTGAACCACTGCACCCGGCCTAAATTTTATTTTTTTGAGACAGGGTCTGGCTCTGTCACCCAGGCTGGAGTACAGTGGCGCAATCTTGGCTCACTAAAGCCTCTGCCTCCTGGGCTCAAATCATCCTGCCACCTAAGCCTCCTGAGTAATTGGGACTACAGACAAGCACCACCATGCCTAGCTAACTTTTTGTATTTCTTATAGAGACGGGTTTTCACCTTGTTGTCAGGTTGGTCTGGAACTCTTGAACTCAAGTAATTCACCCACTTTGGCCTCCCAAAGTGCTGGGATTACAGGTGTGAGCCACCACACCCCACCATGCTTTTTGCTTTTTAAAAGTAACATTTGTTGTCTTTTCTATTTAGAATACATAAGTACTGTAGAAAATTTAGAGACCACAAAGAAGAATAAGAGGAAAACAAAAATTACCCATAACTCACAGCCCAGAAACCAAAACTGCTTAATTTGTGGGATGTGTTTTCTGATATTTTTCTCTGCTTATGCAAATATTAAAAAAGGGGTAATTGTCCATAAAAATTTCTGCTGCATTTTTCACTTACTGTATTTTATTATGAGCATTTTCTTATGCCCATAAAGTTCTGCTAAAACATGATTTAACATATGTATAGTATTCCATTGTAATATATGTACTGGAATTTATTTAAATACTTCTCTGTTGTTCAGTATTTAGGTTGTTATAAATCGAGATTACAGAAGACATCTTTACCCAAAAATCTGTGTGGATCTATAATTATTTTTGTAGGCTAGATTTATAAAAGTGAACTTGCGAAGAATGAATTTTTTAAAGGCCTATTAAGGCATATTGTTTTATTGTGTGATGACTGATCCAAGTTACACTCCTAGCAGCAGGGACTATTAGTGCTTTTTTTATATATGATCCTGGCTAGCATCATTTTTGCCAGTTTGAGAAACAAAAGATACACCTTTCAAACTCTAAATCCTTCGTTATCTTCATCACGTGTTTCTCTGTTTTGTCATTTGCCTTTTGATTTTGTTTAATTTCTTTATGGTACTTATTTTACTAACTGAGGTTTGAATGTAAATAGTATACATAACCATCTTTTCCTCTGCGGTTTCTTCCATTACCTTTATGCTTAGAAATTCTTGCCTGAGATCAGATATTCACCAGTATTTTCTTTTGGAATTTGTTTGTTTATTTACTATTTGTCTTTTCCCCTCAGGGTTAGCAGACTAAGTCTATGGGGCAAATCTGGCCTGCTGTCTGTTTTTGTAAATAAAGTTTTATTGCCACATAGCCACATTTGTTTTTTTATATTGTCCAGGCCTGCTTTAATGGTGCTAGAGTTGAGTCATTAGGACAGACACTTATTTAAGTCAGCTGATAAAGTCACCTGATAAATATTATCAGCTGACCTAAAATATTTACTAGCTGGCCCTTTGCAAAAAGTTTGCTGTGCCCTGCTTTAGTAGATTTAGAATTTATTTGGATATATAGTTTAGTTAAGATCCTAATTCAATTTCCTACTCAACCTCAATACCCATTTTTCCCAGTCCCATGTTGAATAATCCATTCCTTACTCAGTGGTTTGTGATACTGCCTTTATTATATTTTATGTTCTTTTATATACTAAGCTTTGCAACAATTGGAAGAAAACCCTAAGGCCTTTTCCTTTTTCCCCTACTCCCCATTTTTTTCTTTAGTGTTCTCTGTGCACTGCAAAAGCAAGGTTCTTATCCAGCTGTCAGTTTAATTGCAATTCAGGAAAAATGAAAACAAGAAATTTGGGGAGAGACATAAATTCTATAATTTAAAGATAGAATAAACAGACTGTACTGCGTAAGTTGCTGAATTAAGTGATCTTATGAGACATATTGGTTAAGATTCAGGAGCTAAGGGTTAAGGTTTAAGTGAACAGTTAATTATATTTGTAGGTTTGTTTCCTCAGTAAATAGCCTGTTCATAAAATAGATCAAGCTTGTCTTTATGTGGACTCTCTGGGGCATTTTGATGAAAGAAAAATTCCAACGTGGCAGCTGCATCCTCAAGTAACCTTGATTTGAATCTACTCTTTTTTTTTTTTTTTTTTGGTATATCCGGTCTTTGCTAACAAAAGAAGTCCCAGCAAAATATAAGCAAAGGTGCTAGCAGAGTTTCCAAACAAAGTCTATTCATGTCTGCAGGAAATATATCTGTACATTTATAGATGAAGAGTACATTCTGGTTTTCCTTTTATACATTATACAAATTCTAAGGATAATTAATTTCCTTCCTTAACTAGATTTTATAGTGTATACGAAGGTTTGGATATGAATATGTGTGTGTGAAGTACATGTGACTGTGTGTGTGTGTGTGTGTGTGTATAGTTTTTTGGTCAATGCAGTACTAGAATATTGAATAAAGGTGTACTTTACTATTTTTCAAATGTCAATGAACAATGAATGACCTCATCCTAGGATATGTTTCAATCAGCATTTGTTTCTCTGCCAAGGAAAAACACATATCCTAGGAGACTCAAAGTAGAAATGACTTGTGAACAGAAGCAGAGGGACCACTTGGAGCCAATTGCCGACGATAGGTGTTTTCTCTGCTTCTTGAGTAGGTTCTGCCTTTGCAGAGTCTGTGTAGTGAGACTGTTTATGGGATTCTCAGATGCAGTCCTATATGCTAAATAGTTTTATGGATGTTTGGTATTTCCTGTATATTTTCTAGGCTTAAGAAATAGGTAACAACATTATCAAAGACTCAGTCTTGTAACTTATTATTTCCTTGTGCTTTCTTTATTGTTGAAGAACAACTGGAAGAGAATCCTGAGGTCTTTTCCTTGTTCTCCCCCAACCTCCCATATTTTCTTCAGTTCTCAGACATCCATTGGATGCTTGCCAATTACAGGGTGGTATGATATGAAAGAGTCATAATCTCTGCTCTCAGAGGGCCCATAAGGCTGCCACGTGGGATATGGGCCATGATGGGGGTAAGCACAGGTACCACAAGCACCTACGCAGGGCTCCTTGTAGAAGTATTTAACCAGGTGAAGGAGAAGGAGAGGGACATTTCTGCAGAGGGAACAAAGTCCCAAGCAGGGAGAGCTGAGGGCTCCTTGGAGCTGCTAGTAATTCCACAGTGCTGGAGGGGGCTTATCAGGCTGTAGGACAATGGTGGGAGTAGAAGGGTGACCAGTGAGGCTGGAGAGGTAAGCAGGGGACATATCATGGTGGGTCTTGTTGGAACTTTATTCCTGTATTAGAGGGAAGCCATTTAGTGAAGGTTTTAAAGAAACATGTTCATGTTTTTAATGAATCTCATACTGTACTTATCCTGCAGGGTGGATAACGGCTTAGAGAAAGGAGAGGTCTCAAGACAGGAACACTAGTGAGGAGGTCATTGGAGGGTCACAGGTGATGGTGGCCTGAAGCAGGTGGTGGAGGAGATAGAAGATTTAAGAGAGTGTTAAATGAGAGATTTGGCAGTTAAATAAGAGAGGAAGGAGTCAAGAGTGTTGGTATTTGTGCCCTGGGCACCTCCAGGGTGCCACCTGCTGAGGTGGGAGCACTGAAGGAATGGATCAGGAAGAATTGGGAAAGGAGGATTTCAGTTCCAGACATCTTGAGTTTGAGGTTTAGCGCATCACAACATGTAAACCAGTGGGATGCGACTAGTAGGACCATAGCTAGAGTGTGGATCCCAGCACAGACAGATGTCTGGTAAGGAAGGATGGAAGGGGATGAGATCTCCTGGTGAGCGTATTCAGAAGGCAAAGAGCCAAGGGCCCTGGAAGGGACAGGAGAAGGAGCTGGGAAAGGAGCCTGGAGCTGAGTGCTCAGGGATGGGGAGAGCCTGCTGTGCATCTGGAAACAGAATCTTAGCTAAAGAAATAAATGCCAACGGCTTGAAGACCTCTGTCTGAGTGTGTTTGTTTAAGCCTCTTGCCTCTAGTTCACCAACACCGTCATCTTTACTGTCCGCAGGAACATTTAACAAAATATGTTATGTGCACACCATCCTTTTAGGCACAACAGAATTTCAAGGTATCCCCTTGGCCTGGAAGGGGCTTGTGTAGTAGACTGGGGAAAGAATTGATCAATGAATAAAACCATTCTCTTCTTCTTTCCCCTCCCCTCCCCTCCCTCCATCAGAAGAGCAGACTTCTATTGTTAACTAGTTATCATGCTGTATTCCAGCTCTTTCTGTCTATTTACTTGTTCCATCCTTATGACAACCCCCTGATGTAGAAACTGTGGTTACCTTTATTTTATAGATGAGGAAGCCAAGGAACAAAGAAAAGAGTAAATACTGTTTAAAATCACACAGCAAGTGAGTAGGACGGGCCAGGATTCAAACCTGTCACTTAGTTCCAGAGCCCTGTGTGCTCTTTCCCTCCATACCACAGAGTCCTGCGTGTCAGCTGAGCTTAGCAGAAAGGTGAAGTCAGGACAGTGTGTGGAAAAGTTCTCAGAAATGAGCAAACCCCACGACAGTGGAAGAGTGAGAAAAAGATGAGACAAAGTTGAATGGGGAGCCTGGTCTAGCTTGGGAAGCAAAAGGTAACATTAGTAGAAAAAAGTTGCTGAATTCCATGAGCAACCAAAGGCTGTGTGAACCCACTGACCAGGGACCGTGGAGAAGGATAGAAGAGAAGGTGACACCTGAGCTGGGTTTGAAGGATGAACACAGATGCCTAGGAGGTTAGAATGTGGATGTGGGTGGGGAGGACGTTGCCCCTGAAGGGAGTAGTGTGTTCTGTGATGCTCAAGGAAGCCTGAGAAGCTCAGCCTTTGGAATGCTCTGGCCATTTGTGCAGAGCTGCACACGTGGGCTGAGAAATTTGTGTTCAAGCCTGAAGGCTTGCAGGGCCCCTGAGGGGTGATATTAGATCCTCCTCTCACATCGGCATGGGATCAGAATCAGAAAGGGAGAGACAGGGAGAGCAGGAGTGAAAGCTCTGAGCCCCCACACAAACCCTGCGACCAAGGGGATGAAGGGAAAGGGTCAAACTAGAGAATTTTTATAGATTTACTTTTTACTAGAATTTACTTGACTGATGCACAATGGAAGTGAATGAGGGAGCAGGGGTAACAGTGCCCCATGCCCCATCTTCTGACTCCGTGGTAGTGGTGCCCTTGATCAGATGCAAGCGCAGAGGAAGGACGGATGTAAGCGTAGGTGGGGAATGGGGTAGAGAGATCGGGAGCTCACTCTTGGTCTTGCTAAGTTTGAGTGCTTGAGGAACTTTCAGGTCAAGGACAGATCCAGCTTTCATAGGGCCCTAACATTCTTGCCAGTTGGAAGTCCCTCTTTAAGAAAACGAATAGAAAATTACAAATACCAAGTGAGGTACGAGACCATAGGGGGAGCCCCTGCAAGGGAGCATGCAGACGCTTGAGCTTCGATAACTTCCCAGCCTGCTCCTGCCTCATGGCAGATATCTCAGGCTGTCCTGTCCTCTCTCATGTCTCCATGCTGTGTCTTCCTTGGTGTCAGAAAGGCCCCAAGTCCTCCTCTCTCAGCCATAGGCTTATCATCTTGTTTTGACTGTGAGAGCTAATTAAGTTAATCCAAGAGTTACCTTAGTGTGATGTCTGGAAAGACCCATACACCTAAGGCGTGCCTTCTGATTTTCTCACAGAAAAAGTTACCCTGCTACCTCTTCTAACACACAAGAGAAACGGAATGAAAAAGCCACAAAGGGCTTGTATGGGATGAGGGCCCCAGTATGTGATCACTACCCATGGCAGAAAGAGGATGAAAAGATACTCTCTCCATTTAGGTTGTCAACAGGACTTGGTAGCTGTGTATATAATGGGCATAGCACTTCCAACTTTTCCTGTTTTTAAGGAGTTCTGGGGAACTACTTTACCTAAAGTCCCTCACTGAGAACAAAATTTTGAAACCAAATTTAAGTGGTTTCTGAATAGAGATTACAAGTGGTTTCATACCAGCAAGTAAATGTAAGGCAGTATATTTAAATAATTATCCCTTTACTACTTGCGAAGTGAGTTCTGTAGATGAGAGTGGAGAAGAGAACCTTAGAATCATTGTTTAGTCTGCATCTTTCACAGCTCAGGCTGAAGGCCTTTCCTTGCTGAGAGGTAAGTGCTGACGCCACCAGGGTAAGGGTATATTTGGGGAAATGCACAGAAGCCCCTTCTTGTCCTTTTTTGTCCTCTCTTCTGCTGTTGCGCCTTGGCCTCTGGAACCCCAAACTGCAGAGCCTTGCCCTCCCACCCTAGGTGCTCCTGAGCTCCACTGCCACTCATCTTTTTTCACTGCCAGAACTTAACAGTTTCTGCATGTGAATGACCTCAGCTAGATGTTACGTTCTTATCTGATTTTAAAAAATCACACTATGGTAAAAATAGCTAATAGACTTATATCTGCTAAAGGGTATTTGCATTTTGGAGGGGAGTTGTTAACTGAGGGTGGCACTGGAGGTGAATATGGAAGGTTTGGGGGCATTTTGTCATTCATTTCCAAGCTGCAGAACAAATGGAGTCTGTATGCCAGCCCATCTCTGTGCATGAGTTTCGATTTTTATTTCGAGTGAGGAGAATGATTTTACCTCATTTTTCTTCTTTCTTTTTTCAAGTATGTGACAGTTTTCTTGAGCACATTTCAAATGTTTAACTGTGGAGGGCGTGAGACTTTTAATGGTGTCCTACCGTGCTGTATCTTGCCACCTGCAAGCCACCCTCTACTAAGCTTCTCTGCCAAGCAAGCCCTCAGGAGGAGAAGTTTGGGAATCTAGCACCTTGCTTTGAAAGGAGCTGAAAACATCAGCAGATTGCATTGCTGGTCCTAACATCCTGGGGCCTTGTGAAGAGAGGACAGGAAGATACTGCTTTCTCATTCAGATGCGTGACCTGCTGGGGTTCTGCATTCTGTTCGGAACTGAGTGTTGCATCTTCAGAAGGACACATCAGGGCAGGAGAAGACTCAGAGAAGGGCTGTGAAAAGGATCGTGGCATATTTATAATGAGAGTTGGTGATAGGAGCCCCTTCTGCGTGTATTTTCTCCCAGATCCCAGAATCAGATCAGGTCATCTTGCTTTTACCAAGCTGATTTAGGGGGTCAGGTAGGTTGAGTATTAAGGCAGGCAGAGCCCTAAACATTTTAGCTACTCCCCAAAAGTGTATATCGTCTTATTGTTGCTTTCTTCTTCTTCTTTTTTTCTTTTTTTAACCAGTTCTTTGCCAAATAACAAGGCAGGGACTGGTCATGGTGCCTGGGAACTTTGGTGCAAGAGATTTGATACTGAATTTCCGTTTTCACTTTTCACCCTTAGCATTCAACCACCTTTTGGACTGGGCTGTTGTGTTACAGAAGGATACAGGCTTCTGTCCAAACCATACTCTTTGTGACCAGTTTTGTAAAACAAGTGGAAACTCTGATAGTTTGTGCAGATGCATGTTTATCTGAAAAATGCTGGACACCATCCAAAGGCAAAGTATGCAGGAATGGTCTTAATTTTAAAAACAACCTCTCTGTGCATCAGTAATTTAAACCCTTTTCCATTTTTATAATTTTGAATCGCCCTCTTTCTGTTAAAAAAGAAACATTAAAAGAAAGAAACACTGAGGATAAGTTTTAGTACTGTTTATGTTGTCTGTCCTGCAACCCCAGACACATAGGACTTGGCTCAAATCAGGCAATTGGAGAATTCAGGAGAAGGCCAGATGATCTGGAAACAAGCAAGGGAAATCATCGTTCAAGAAATCCTTCTATTAGGAAATGAGATTTTAAAAGCCAATTTTAAACTATTTGTGCTTTTCTTGTTAAAAGAAGGGTTGTTTTGGTATCCTCTCATTAGTCACCTTCCAGAGAGAGAGAAAGAGTGTGTGTGTGTGTGTGTGTGTGTGTGTGTGTGTGCGCGCGCGCATGCGTACACACATCTGTTCATAAGCTGCTCCTATGACCTGTGTTCCAGGTCACACACTCACCCTCTGAACATGTGAACAAGAAGATTAATTAGTTGGAAAGACTATTCAAGGAACTCAAGGAATCGCCACACTGGGCTTTTATTCCCCCACATCTGCAGTGTCTTAGCCTCCATTGCCAGTGACTCTCTGAAGTTTGGGTTAGGTCTTTTTATCTCAAGAGTCAAAGGGGGAGATGATACAAATCATTGACTTCCTGTCACCCTGTTATCTGTGGTTAGGTGATTCACGTAGCAAAAGTGTGATCCGAGCTTGCTTCTCTTTCTCCAGCCCCAAGGACACTATGGTTGGCTTCCTCCACCACCCACTTATTGTGAGTTTGGGGTTGCAAACTAATTTTGACAGTAGCCCAAAGTGAAACACAATTAGGAAGATGAGCCTGGTTGCTCAGACCCACAGGGAAATCTGGAAGGCCTTGGATTGTCTGTGCCTTCGCCTCTCTCCATGACTATATGGTAATCATTGGAGGGTGAGATGAGGGGTCCCGACGAGTCTGTGCCTAGACTTTAGCAGTTGGACGATTAGGGGCCGTGCAGCCTAATCTCAGCCCCATTTGAGAATGTTGCTCCTCTGTGCCTGGGTGGGTGATGGATTGGAAGAGGCCAGGTGGGTAGGGTAGGGGCTGACCTGGACCATGCTTCCTGTACCACAAGACTTCCTCATTCATGGATTTCACCAAGTCTCTTGGTTCGGAAATTCTTAAAAGGGTTTTGGCAGCTTGGTGTGAGACTCTGCCCGGATGATTCAGATGGAAACCAAGGCCATGAGTGCTGTAAGTGCATCTGAGGTTAAAAAGGATTTTCGAGTGCTCCACACATAATTGGTGCCAGGTGTTTCCCATTTGTCTCTGTGCCTAGACAAATAATCAGTCTTAGTGGATACCCAGAGGGTGAGCAGAGTTTGCATCTTGAGGGTAGGGTGGGTCCTACCTTCAGGGGCTTCCACTTCATTTAGTGAATTGAGACATGTGCACTGTGGGTGTCTGGGTGCCCGGACCTTGCTGCCCTGTCTGGCTTCTCTGATGATGCATGCCTGCCAGCTGCCATCACCCTTGCCCCAAGGCTCCACTGTCTATCCCGGCCCCACCTCAGCTGTTCTCATCTGTGACTTATTCACAGAGGTCCACCAAGTACAGAGGAAAAGCTGAGGAGAATGGCAGGTGTCACATGCATGACACCGTCACCATCACCCTGGAGATGTTTCTGCGGTTTGCAGCAAATCTTGGAAGAGCAGAATGGCCTCAGCCCTAGTCTGAGAAAATCCTCAGGGCTTTTACAGAGATGATCCTGGGGACTTAGGAGAATCTGCTGTGTTGGTCAAGGGTGGGGCTGGGCCAGTGCCACACTTTGGCAGAACAGACCTCTCGTTAGCTACGGGGCTGGAAAGCAGCATGCTTCTCAGTTATTCTCCCAGAATCCCCACATGGAAATGTTTTCTATTGTATAACAAAGATGCACAAAGTCAGGGGGCGACTGGAGTATTCCTGACCAGCCAGGGCTGGAATTGCAAGCCAGCAATGCACAGAGACAGGAAAATAATTCCCACAAAGAACAGTGAAGGCTGCCCATGGCAATCCCTGGAAATAGTCTGATGTGGATGGAGTGAGGGAAGGAAGTGTTGAGAGACCAACCAAGGATATCAAAAGAGTGGGTGGTTTTGAAGACAAACCTCATTTCACATCGCTACTGGTCTGCTCTTCTTTCACATGTGGCAAATAGGAATCTAGTGGTCAGCCAGGAGACTTACTGTCATGCCCTTGAGAGAGGTCTTCTTTACAGATGTTTAGGCAAAGCAACTCTGAGGTGCGGGGCTCAGCAGGACTGAGCTGGTCAAATAAAAGGCTTTAGTTAGAAATTTCAGCTGAATTGGTAAGTTCTTTTTTACTCCAAGTTTTCGTATTGTTTGCCTCTGGGCGTGGGGTGGGCGAACCCTGCCTGAATAACCAGAGGAAAGTGAGGTGATCCACAGAGGGCCACAGCTCAGTGATTTTACAGTGTTCGCTTTAGTTCCTGAGACGTGTGGGCCTGCAGGCAGCAGACACAGGTGCCCTGTGAAGCGGCGTGTTGTAGGGTAAGTGCCCTGTGAGTGTCTGCTGCACACATTGACTACACATTCGAGAAGCCCTCTTTTCCCTCTTTTCCACTGTCCTCTTGTAGAAACCCTGGATAGTCAGCACATCTCCCAATACTCCTTTCCCATTCAGGTTGTGAGAGGGGAGCACATGTCTTTTCTTGTCTTCTTTCTGTTACGCCAGCTGAGGAATGAGTACCGATTGGACTTAGTATGCAAGGAGTTTCTTTGGATTTCAGAAGACCCGCATTTTTGGGGTAAAACTATGCTGTTTGCGTTACCATTGGCAGAGCAACTTACTTCCAAGTTATGATAATAAGAAATATAAACAATAAAACCAAGGAAGGTAAAGGATTAGATCAGGAGTGCCCAATCTTTTGGCTTCCCTGGGCCACACCGGAAGAAGAAGAATTGTCCTGGGCCACACATAAAATACACTAACACTAATGATAGCTGATGAGGTTTTAAAAAATTGCAAAACTCATAATGTTTTAAGAAAGTGAAAGTTTACGAATTTGTGTTGGGCTGCATTCAAAGCCATCCTGGGCCACATATGGCCCTGGGCCGTGGATTGGACAAGCTTGGATTAGATTATCCCCTCCAGGTCAGAAATTCTTTGGTTTTGAAATAGATTATTGGAAGATATGGGTAATGTAAGGACCTGTAAGGCACAGTCCAGTTGGAATGTGAAATATACATTTGTGAAGAGTTAAATAGTTATGTAATATTAGTATTGATCTTAGCTCTAGATGGCTTACAAGGTATAACATAAGTCAGCTAGTGATGAATTGCTGTTAGTACTACTTGGGATCTGGAAAAAGATGTGTGACCGCTGTCTTAGTTGTGTTCTGCTTTGTGCCGTGGACACTGTGAGTGAGAAGGATGGGTTGTGGTAATTACGAGCAGCACTTGTATTACTGAGGGCTCCATCCTTGGCCAGCATCCTCTTTTTAGGTGATGACATTCACTTTCATTGTTGTAGCCACCACCTGTCTGTATGTGGTCATCTCTGTTTGCATCTGAAGGCCTATACCTCATCCCAGTGCGTATATGTCCATATGCCATCTGCTATTTAAAGCCCTTTGGTGGCTTTCCACTTAGCTCAGGTTGAAATACACAATCCTCAATATGCCTGCCATGGCTAACAAGGCCCAGTATGATCTGCACCATGCTTACCCCACCGGGCTCATCGTGTGCTGTTCTCCCCTGGACCACTGCACTGAATGGGCCACTGTTCAGCTGCTCAAAGAGGGCAAACTATTCTGTGCTTCAGGGCCTTTGCACATGCTATTTCCTCACCCCTCAATTTGCACTAACTCAGCCACTATTCAGAATTCACTCCTCCTTCTAGCCATGTTTAAAAGTATCTTCCGGCCGGGCACAGTGGCTCACACCTGTAATCCCAGCACTTTGGGAGGCCTAGACGGGCGGATCACAAGGTTAGGAGATCGAGACCATCCTGGCTAACACGCTGAAACCCCGTCTCTACTGAAGATACAAAAAATTAGCCGGGCGTGGTGGCGGGTGCCTGTAGTCCCAGCTACTTGGGAGGCTGAGGCAGGAGAATGGTGTGAACTCGGGGGGCGGAGCTTGCAGTGAGCCGAGATCGCGCCACTGTACTCCAGCCTGGGGGACAGAGCGAGACTCTGTCTCAAAAAAAAAAAAAAAAAGTATCTTC
Source organism: Pan troglodytes (assembly GCF_028858775.2). Lineage (NCBI taxonomy): Eukaryota > Metazoa > Chordata > Mammalia > Primates > Hominidae > Pan > Pan troglodytes. Next base: position 104,606,826 of record NC_072412.2, on the reverse strand, counting down.
CTCAAAGGAGGCTTATTTAACCTGAGACTAGTTAAGCATCTTCTACTTTTCTTTCATTGCACTTAACAGAATTGTAAATAAACTAGTAATCGTGTTGCTAGTTGTTTACTGGTTGATTTCATTGTGGTCTCTGAGTATGCTTGTAGAAAGCCTGGTCAGCACATCTCCCAATACTCCTTCCTTCCAGCCTGCTTGCTGGTGTATATGATGACCCACTGTAACGTTATTACTTCACACAACACCCCAGCATTAGCTTTTCATGAGTGAAATAAATTAATAGAAACAGTCTGCAAACAAAGATTTCCTCGGGAACGGTGTTTTGTTTCTGTCATGGTGTGACTTGGAGTCTGTAATGACTGATGGGCCTGCACACGTGTCTATCTAGCAGATACACTTCTAACAGCACAATTCACATCCTTTTGATTTTTTTCCCATGCGTACATTTCTTTAGAGCACCTGGGTTGTTTATGCAATTTCCTGTTTGTCAAAGGGTAATAACCATACCTCACGAACTTAGAATTTTTCACTCGTTTACAATTTAAAGTGAACAGAAAAGTAAAACTTAAGTATTTAATATTTTTGAGCTTCTAGAATATTTTAATATGTAATAATTATATATTTGACACAAAGAATTGGTTACCATATATATGTTCTTAATTTTTTTGTAGAAGTCATACAAAAGAATGTATGGAAAGAAAGGGGAAGCGGAATTACCACTTGATATACAGACAAAAAAGACATTTTACTAGAAGCACAATTAAGAGGAAGGAACAATGAATTAATTGATCTTGATCAAGGATATAATTATATATTAGATATATAATTACATAATATATACACTCATATCTGATTATATATGAGTAACACAATTATATGTAAATGTAGGATGAATACACTGAACTCTCTGGACACACATTCCTTTGTCACAGAAGAAGATTCAAATTTGAAAAGTAATTCTCCCGGTAGGATTGGTGCTGCATTTCTCAGCCTTAGCACTGTTGACATTTTGGGCTGGATAATTCTTTGTTGAGGGGACCGGTTTCTGTATTATGCCATGTTTGGCAGCATCCTTGGCCCTACCCAGTATATGGCAGTACAACCCCCCTTCTGCAAGTCATGACAGCCAAAAATGCTTCCAGATAGTGCCACATTCCCTGCCGGAGGGTAAAATCACCCCCAGTGGGGAACCACTAGATTAGAATACCTGATGCTTCAGGTTACAAAGGAGAAGTGCTCAAAACAAGCCCAAGTGGGCAGAACAGCTTCTGTCCTAGGAGATGGTGGGCACCCCAGCTTCTGTTGGGACTCACGCCAACAGTCCTTCACCTGCAGTAGACTTTTCTAAAGTAGATAAAGTCTAGTCCATTGATTATTTTTTTATTTTAAAGTTTTTTTATTTTAATATATTTCTTATTCTTTAAAGACCATCCCAAACCCAGCTTTGCAAGGAGCTCTTCCTTCAATCACACATTTACTCCTGTGAATTGGATTGCCCGCAATCTCACATTACAACTTGATGATACTAAGGTTTATTGTTGATAGTAATGTCGTAATATTTTTTTCTCTTTGAAGTACAACTTATTTACTTCCTTGAATTTTCAACATAAGCAAATTTCACGTATTAGATAATTCTAACTACAGTGAGAGAAAACATTTAATAAACTTTAAAAACCAAAACTTTTATTTATTATTTACAATATAAACTTTATTTACAAACTTTATTTATTTTTATTTTTTGAGACGGAGTCTCGCTCTGTCACCCATGCTGGAGTGCAGTGACGCAATCTCAGCTTACTGCAAGCTCCGCCTCCCGGGTTCACGCCATTCTCCTGGCTCAGCCTCCAGGGACTACAGGTGCCCGCCACCACCTAGTGGAAGTATTCCTAGTGAAGACATGTTGTTTTCCATAGTTACTGCCTGCCTTCACTGATCACAAGCCCATCAGTCTTTCCTTTCTTTATCATGGTTTGTTATTTCTGATTGCTTCTCTCCAAGACAGCCACCTAAAATAATAGACACTCTCATGTAAATTATACACGTCTTCCTAGGAACAGTTTAAAAAATTTCCTACCTCTCAAAGGCTGCTGTGAAGTAGATTTGAAGGCGAATGTTACTCTGCTTAAATTGTTTCTCATGTCACATAATGAGATAACAACATATGGGTAGAGAATCTGAGAATTAGGAATTTGGAGTCTCATATGGGGTCCGTAATGATCAAGTTACCATATTATGCCCCTGTCATTTACCCAGGAATTGTGCCGGTAATTGAAGTATTAACTACCAGATACCCATATTTACTTTGGAGTAATTATTTTTATTACTGCATATGCTGTGGAAAAGAGGCTGTGTTTTACACTTCTCATTGAGGAGGCAGAGTCCAAACTCCTGACTAAGATTGCAGCTGCCTTCATTCTGATTCCACCTACCTTTCTGTCTTTTTCTCCTGCTTTGCCATGCTGGGGGTGCTGTTTCCCAAACACACCATGCTCTTTCAGACTTCCACACCTTTCTGGATATGTACTTCCTTTTTGCTTGAACACCTTTTACTCTCTTCACTGCTTCAGAACATCTTGCTTATTCTTTAAGACTTTGCTTTTCAAGTTTGCTCCCTGAGCCAGCAGCGTCAGGAGAGCTGTGGATTCTCAGCTGCTGTATTAGTCCATTCTCATGCTGCTAATAAAGACATACCTGAGACTGTAGTTTATAAAGGAAAGAGGTTTAATGGACTCACAGTTCCACATGGCTGGAGAAGCCTCACAATCATGGTGGAAGGCGAAGGAAGAGCAAAGGCACGTCTTATGTGGCGGCAGGCAAGTAGGGTGTGCTGGGGAACTCCCCTTTATTAAACCATCAGATCTCATGAGACTTACTCATGAGAACAGCAGGGGAAAAACCTGGCCCCATGATTCACTTACTTCCCACCGGATCTCTCCCATGACACGTGAGGATTATTACAATTTAAGGTGAGATTTGGGTTTAGACACAGAGCCAAACCATATCAGCTGCATTCTAGACCCACTGAGTAGACCTACCCAACTGAAGGGAAGCTGGGAGGGGAGGCTCATGGTAGCTCCGAGGAGGGCCTGGGGGAGATCGGAGTGCCCTTAAGGGGCTGACACTCCCACATAGACCATCTGGGTCTTCTGAGAGGGTCAGAAGAGGGCCCAGTGGGCTGTTTTAACAAGCTCTCTAAATGATCCTGACATGATAAGAGTTTGGGAACCACCACCTTTTAGACACCATTCAAATAGCACCCCATCTCCTGAAGCTTATCCTGATAACTCCTCAACAGGTAGTCAGCCATCCCTCCTGTTGTGGCATTTTTTTTTTTTTTTCCACTGTATTGGTTAGGCAGGGTAGGCTAACTGCTGTAGCTTCACACTGTACAGGTTTATTTCTCATGTGTGACACGATCCCACCGGGTGTACATGCGGTGGTCTTCCATGTGATGATGAAGGAGCCTGGCTTCTTACCTCTGTGGCTCCTGTGTAGCCAGGGCCTCAGGCTCCTCCAGATTCCCTGCATCCAGTGGCCCCACAGGTGGGGAGAAAGCAAGGATCATCAAGCAGCATGTTCCTTGACTGTGCCTGGTCTCTGCGACCTTATTATTTTTTTTTTTTTTTACTTTTTTCTTGGGCCAGAACCCAGTGACGTAGTTTCGGCCTAACTGCCAAGGAGATTGGAAAGTCGACTGCCTAGGAAGAAGAGACAGGATTGGGAATTGTCTAGTCCAACACTTTCCGCTAAAAATATAATATTTTTATATATGTATATATGTAATTTTACATTTTCTGCCAGCTATATTAAAAACCATAAAAAGAAACAGATAAAATCAGTTTTACTAATATATTTTATTTAACCCAGTATATTCAAATATTATTCAATAAGTAATCAATAAAAAAACTCAAGATATTTTACATTCTTTTTGTCACACAGAGTCTTTGAAACCCAGTGTGTATAGCACATCCAGGTTCAACTAGGCAAATCTCGAGTAGCCCCGTGTGGCTAGTGGCTACCATATTGGCCAGCACAGGTCTAGCTACTCCTGTCACACTTGTTATTGAAATTACTTGTTTGCGGCCGGGTGCGGTGGCTCGCGCCTGTAATCCCAGCACTTTGGGAGGCCGAGGCAGGAGCATCACGAGGTCAGGAGTTCGAGACCAGCCTGGTCAACATGGTGAAACCACGTCTCTACTAAAAATACAAAAATCAGCCGGGCATGGTGGTGCATGCCTATAGTCTTAGCTACTGGGGAGGCTGAGGCAAAGAATCAACGTGAACCCAGGAGGCGGAGGTTGTGGTGAGCCAAAATCATGCCACTGCACTCCAGCCTGGGTAACAAAGCAAAACTCCATCTCAAAAAAAAAAAAAGAAAAAAAAAAAGAAATTACTTGTTTGCATCCCTTGTAGTCCACTTTCAGACGTCGTGCTCTTGAACTAGATTGTGTGTTCCTTATTTCCCAATCCTTGTGCAGCGCTCTGTGGTTAAGAAATGCTTGCTGAGTGATTAGCAGGGAAGGAATTTAATGCATGAATCCATCCATTAATGAATGGATTAATGAGTAAATACAGGAGAGCATTCCTTTTGGTTCTTTTGACTACTTTAGTGAGAGTCCTAAGGTGTTCTCTTTTGTGGTAAGTGCTGGGTTGCATACAGTATGACAAAATTAGTATAGTAGAAGGATAAAGGGAGCCCATTAACTGGGGTGCTCATATGTATTGCTGAATTGCAGAGTTTGGGCTGAAAAGAACTTGACCATGGGATTGTCTGTCCTCATTTTTGTGGATGTGTGTCCCTGAGATAAGTGGAAACATGGAGGTGGCACACCAGCCTTGGGGAGCAAATCCCCCAGCACTTGTGGTCGCCTTAAGTCTCTTGCAATTAATCTAGGTGTCTCATGTTTTTCCCCAAATTAATGAATAGCTATAAGCTGTAGTAGTATGTGCTGCAGTTATTTCAAAATGAGTTGTTGGGGAACGTGTTATTTAACATACTCTCAATTGTAAAATGCTGCCAAACAAAACTTGCTTAAGATTTTTTATTTTACCGTCTTTTCTTCAAGTCTTATACCAGGGAATAGACAAGCTCATGAAAGTTATATCAATACAGTGTCTGAGCAACAGATTCTGTTTAAAAGGAAAATAATAGTACATTAAGTCTGTAACACTGGATGGGGCATTATTTTCATTGCAGTGAATTGTGAAGAATGCATACGGAAGACGTGACTTCTGCATTTTTTTCCTCTTATGGTGGAGAGAAAGGAAAACCTTAGAAATGCCTTTACTCTTCTCTAAACAGATTGGTTCATTGCTTTTAGTTACCATCCTATGATGGTCACACATTTGAACTTGAATTTCAAGAGCTTGTAACTGAGGCTGTGAGCAACTAAGGCATTTGTGACTGAATTGTAGGCAGCAGAACACTAGGGTTGGTTTTGTTCTGGGAAAGTATACTGCTAAGCAAGTGTTTCAATATGTGATCACACAATTACAAATATTTGAAAGATGTGTGAATATTGTACTGCTCTGTAGACCCTTTCTTATTGGTTTGAAATTGAAAGGCATTTTACTTGAGAGTGGAAGGAGGAGTGGGGGAAGAGGGGGAATGGTGATTCTAAGACTTTGTATAGCATGAACCCTATACAAAATTTTCTTTTTTCTAAAAAAGTCAGTTAAATAGAAAATGATCAGTCATTAATGAGTCAACGTCTACCATGGCATTTGGAATAAGGCTAAGGTGTGTGTTCTGTCCTGTGGAGGATGGTAAACTTTTGGCTTCAATCTCTACCCCACTCCACCTCTCACTTTCAGCCAAATACCCTCATGTGTGTCATATCTGTGCAGAGATATTTCTGGGAACCCATTCGTGTTTCCTTGTCTTGGATCTGTGTTTAAACATTGTGGGTGTTCTTCCTGTATCTTAAGTTATATTAAGATCAGTGATTCCGAAACATGGGTGGGTAAAAGCCTGCAGCATAGGTCTCACCTGGGAAGTTGTGCAAAATTCAGATCCTTGAGGCTCAGCTCAGGATTCCGATTCAGAAGTTCTGGGTGAGGTCCTGGAATCTGTATTATTATTATTATTATTATTATTATTATCATCATCATCATCATTATTATTAATTTTCAAGCTCCCAAAATGACTTGAGGCAGAACTAGGTTTGGCAACCCTTACAAGACAGGGGTCTTGGCTTCACCTCACTTTTGCTGGAGTACCAAGGAGGAAAATATTCTTTGGGATGGAATATTCTGGAGGGCCTCATGAAAGAGGAGAACCTTCCAAGGTGAGTAGGCATTTGACAGGTTAAGATCAGGAAGAGGTGGGCGAACATTGCAGATTGACAGCATTTCTGGAGACATGAGGTGAGGCTTCAGGAGGCAACACAGTGTTCTTACTGCAAAGGTTTGAGGCAGGGAGTGGTGAGGAAGGGCCAGGGTGTGTCAGCCCTGAAGACAGTGGCTGAAGGGTGGCCCCGGGCCAGTGGTTGCCGTTCAGCACATGGGGATGCCGTCCTACCCTGGGAGCGAGATCTCCAGATTCCTTCCCCACTTCTTTCACGGGGGAATTAATGTGGGAGGAGGAATCCCTGCTCTTGCATCTGCATTTCCTCTTTTCCTCCCTCTGTTCAATACTTTTCAACCATGAGGAGCTTCATTTATGTGTGCACAAGAAAATAAAATAAAAAAGGTTTCAATACAGTAGGGTTTGGGTCCTCTGCCCAGATCGCCCTGTATTATCTTCTAAAGAAGAAGAACGTGGAGCTTCAGTTTGAAGTCTTTATAGTAACAGTGGATGGTATTTGAAGATCTGGTCACTTGTACCTTTAAAAATGGGTGTTGATTTTGTCTGTCTGGTCAAGGAATGTAAAAATTACCTCTAAAGAATCTGTTTAAAGTAGTTCTGCCACGTGACAGCTCTGACCTTGAACCGGTTCTTTAACTTCTGTGTCTCGCTGTCCTCCTTTGTAAAATAAGAGACCTGTCTCAGGGTGGACGGAGGACCAGATACAGTGCTTATCCCAGTACCACTGGAACTTGAGGCAAAAGAAAATAACTTGGAATACTGTTCCTATCTTTATTTCAAGTTTTGACTGTTTATCATTGCTTTTGGAAGGTATTATTTTTAAATTTAAGTATTTCATTAAAATAGTATCTCAGTTACTGAGTTTTTAGTGCTCTTGTATATTTTGTTCCCGAAATGAATACCTCGCTCACCTGCCTCTGGTCCCAGCTCTGAAGGAGGCACCCTGTAAGCATTTGCTACTTTCCTGGACATTATTTTGAAATACTTCCCAAGTGGTAATAAATAACTTAAAAAATTTTTTTAAAGTGCCTAAAGTAATTCATACTTTTAAAGGAAAATTTTAAATATACAGATAAGTAGAAAGAAGGGAAAATAAAAGCCATTTGTTTCACATTTCTGACACACTACTGTTAACATTAAATTTTTTTAATTTAATGTTTTTATTTTTTAAATTTAAAAAAAATTTTTATATGCTGTTATCTTTTAATACTTTCAGGCCTTGGACAACTCTCCAATATTTTTTGTGGCTCTCCCAAAGGAGATATATGCTCAAAAAGGAGACAAAATTATGTTTGAAACAAAACTTAAAAATATTTGGATCTATTATTTACCAGTTATGTTAATTTTGGAACATAACTCCAAAGCATAGTAACTATGTGAACTTTTGATAAGCTATTTAATTCATAAGAGCATCGAGGGTTAAATTGAACTGAATTGAATAAGGATGTATGTCAAGTGTGTGTGCAGGGGGGCGGGGGTCCCTTAAATGTTTTTCTTGCTCACCTGTGGCACAGTTATAACAAAAAAGTATTGACTTCTAGCTTTAGGTCTCGGCAAAGCCTAAATGGAAGAGTGTGTCTGGAGAGTTCTTAAATGCTTATGTAACATTGTAAACCTCACTTGTTTTGTATTTAACCTCCTGTTTTTGAAACGACAGAAAGGCTTAAGACCTAGCTCTTTGCAGATGGGCCAGTGGAATGTTCATATCCACCAATGTTCTAGTTTTCAGAGTTTGATTAAACGTCTCACTGTCTTTTTTAACCACACTTTTCTTAAAAGAGTTTTTTCTTTGTTCAGGAGGGGAAGATGAAACCCGTTGTGTTACATGTATAATTCTTTTTAAAATTTTATGTTGACAAATAATTGTATATATTTATGGGGTACAATGTGATGTTTTGATATGTGTTTACATTGTGGAATGATTATATCAAGCTAATATTTATCGCCTGACACTTTAATCAATTTTTTTGTGATGAGAACATTTAAAATAAAATCTTTAAGCAATTTGAAAGTTATTTGGAAATGTAACAGAAACCCACTGATGGTGGTGGTGGCGGTGGCGGCGGCGGCGGCGGCGGCGGTGGCGGTGGCGGTGGCGGTGGCGGCGGTGGTGGTGGCGGCGGTGGCGGCGGCGGTGGTGGCGGCGGTGGCGGTGGCGGTGGCGGTGGCGGTGGTGGTGGCGGCGGTGGTGGTGGCGGCGGTGGTGGCGGTGGCGGTGGCGGTGGCGGTGGTGGTGGTGGTGGTGAAGATGGTGATGGTGCTGCAGTGACCTTTGGTCTTTTAGTAAAGCTGCTGAACAGTCTAAGATTACTTCTAAGTTATATGATGTGTGCTTTGATTTGACAGCAGAGAGAAGGGAGGCTTTGATGGCCTTCCTTAGCATTCACCCTCCTCACCTGCCATGTTTATATCTCCAACTCTAGTCACCTTTATTTGTAGCATATCTACCTGTGAATAAGTTTAATTTAGTTTACTTACATATTTTACAAGCGCCCAGGGGGAAAAGTTTGACTTCTTAGGACGTGTGGCCCAGGAATAACAACGTGTGAGCCCCTGAAACTATCTGGCAGTGTTTTCTATTTCTTGGCGGTCTCTTAAGTTCACATAGGAAATCGGTTACAATGAGCTTGGAGGAAATAGAAGGCCCTCCTCTAGGCAGCAGGATGAGAAAGGGATACATCATCTTTGCTGCTGATGATATTATTTTATGGAAGGGATATAACCTATTGCTTTTTAGAAGAGGGGACTTCCAGATGATTGTTGGGGAGCTGTTATTACTATACGTGGTCATTATCTTCTAAATGCAAACTAAATTCAGCCAGAAGTGCTAGGGGAAATGCTACCATTCCCTTTGTAAAGTTTCTGGTGGACTTCACCCTTGTAACCTGAGAGTGTGTTCCTTTTTGCAGAAGTAGGAGTCTAGAGTTGGCCTGGCGGCCTGTCCCCTCTACCCCTGATGCTAGATAGCTAATTGCTGTGAACTGTGACGCTGCGACTCCTGCCAGCTTGGTCCATCTCCATCACCTATAAATTGAGATGGTCCACCAGCTTTGCACCTTGTAAGCACTGAAGGAACTTGCTTTAAGTAAGTTTAACATACAAATATAAGGTCTACAAAACCAATGAACTTGAAGGGCGGCAATTTGTGTTTTCCGCTAGGGTGCTTTGGGAGCTGGACGGGGAGAAGTGAACAAAAGAACATTTGTCTTTTAGTTATACTTGAATGATGCATTTTATTTAGAAAGGAAAACTTGAGCGCTTTTTAAAAAGTTTTGATCGTGTTTTTCACGAAGAATACATTCTCTGGCCCTTAACCTCAGCATTTGTGATGTAGTGAGGAAAGTGAGAAAATTCTAGCTTGTGAACTCCTGTGATAAATCATACCAAAGTGAGGCACCTTCATCATTTATTCTAGAAGCAAGCATTTATGGATTACCTACTGTGTACACAATACTGTGCCGGGCGTGGGGTGGGGTAGGGGGATAGCCCCCTGCCCTCCTCACCCAGCGCTCAAAGCTGAGGAAGGGAGATAAAACAGTTACAGATCATGCGAAACAAGGTTGAGGCCAGGTTTTGGTAACCCATACCAGGAGTTTAGTTTCCTGAGAAAAATCCCAGGCACATTATGTTTCTCTTGGCTTTGTAAGTTTCCATCTCTAAAATAAATTATTGACATTAGCTAACTGAATTATTGTTATCACGATCAAAATAAATTGATAGTTTACAGAAAAACCGTTGGTGTCCAGAGCTTAACAGCCCCATTTCCAAACTGAGAGGATCCTGACCCTTCAGTAAATTCATTCAATGTATATTTTCTCAGCACCTGTAGTGTTTTAGGACCTGGGAACACAGCAATGAACGAAACAGGCAAAAATGCTGCCCTCGTGGAGCTTTCTACCTGGGGGTAGGGAAGGTTAGACAGACATTAAATAAGAAAAGTGGAATAGGATGCCAGATGGTGATACAGCCTATGGAAAAATGAAGGCCGGGAAATGGGGGAGGATGTTACAGGTGGGGGTGGGGCTGTCTTTAATGAGAAGCTTCTTAAACCTTCCATGGCTGCAGACAGAGCCTTCTCTAAACAGTGGGATGTGTCCTTCATCAGCCTGACTCTCCCATCTTAGCTTCCTCATCTGGAAACAGAGGTTTCTTTAGGGACTGCCCCCTGCTGTGCCAGTGCTGTGGGTTTTCCCAGAGCTGAGAGCGCAGGCCCCACCCCCCCAACTGCCCACCCCCCTGCCCCCATAGTCTTCTTCACTGATAGCACGTTATAGTTCTGTTATGTTCTTGTTGTCTGCTGGCTTCTTGGCTCAGCCCCTGCTCTGTTGGAAATGAGAATCTGACATGTTTAGAAAGATACCCACTTTTTTGTCTTTGTGTTTTTCTTTAGTATATAGTAGGTCAGTGCATTCCATTGAGTGGTTTGTTTTTCCCCAGATATTATCAATAAGGAAAGTTCTCATACTTAATATTATAGATATATAGAGCTGGAAAGATTTTTTTGGTGTAAGTCCTTCATTTTACAGGTAAAGTTTGTGGGGCCCAGAGAGGTGAAGTGACTTTTTCTAATGTCACACAGCTGTTGTGGGGCATAGTGAGTGGCTAGAACCCCAGCATGAGCTTCCTCTATACCATTATCTCATAATCCAGCTCACTGATTTCTGACTAAAGAAGTGATGAAAGCTTTTGCAGAAAACTTGCAGAATATAGAAGACTTTAGAGAGAAAAAGAATCACTAATAGTACCATGTACCAGAGGTAATCAGTAGTTACATTCTGTTGTAATTTTTTTAGTCTTGTGTGTGTGATAGTGTGAGCATTTTCTCAATGTCCTTTAAAGTTCTTAGAAAACAGTTTTTATTGGTTATGTTATTTGCCCTGTTTTGGAGATACAACTATTGAATTCGAGTTGTCCAACTGGCATTAGGCTTCAAATGATCCATTTACTGACTTGTGTCAACAAATGAGTAGACTGTGCACATGTTGACACTGCTGATTGGCATCCACTGGTTGTTTGTTTACCTCATGCCTGATGTTTAAATTCCTGTTGTTACCCCTCCTTAAATAGAATGTGAACCTGCCCATGGGAAGAGATTTGTACCACAGAACTTTGGTTGGCTCTCTAGCTCCTCACTCCAGGCCTCGGTCTCCTTGTTCTATGAGTGAAGGACCTTCCAATGGTCCCTTTTCTGAGAACTAGGTGAACTCCCTTGGCCTTTCTTTAGGAAACTCACAGACGTACAATTTCATATGTAATTTTAGAGGGTTTGTGGACCACCTTCCCTAACATTCAGCCTTGGATTCTGGGCTAAGAGACACTAGACTAGGTGATAATGTGGATTACATTTCTGTGACTATTTGTTTAAATCTGTAATGATAAAAAATAATTGAGGAGGCCGGGCACAGTGGCTCACACCTGTAATCACAGCACTTTGGGAGGCCGAGGTGGGTGGATCACCTGAGGTCAGGAGTTCGAGACCAGCCTGGCCTACATGGTGAAACTCTGTCTCTACTGAAAATACAAAAATTACCCAGTCGTGGTGGTGGGCACCTGTAATCCCAACTACTCAGGAGGCTGAGGATGGAGAATCACTTGAACCCAGGAGGCAGAGGTTGCAGTGAGCCGAGGTCATGCCACTGCACTCCAGCCTGGGTGACAGAGTGAGACTACGTCTCAAAAAATAAAAATAAAAAAAAATAATTGAGGAGGGCATGAGACTTTATATCAGATGTATCTTTTCCTATATTAACTCTTCTAAGAGGCCCTAAGAGTTGTGGTCGAGAAACTGTCTCCCCCTCCCACCACTGGCTGCCAACACATCTTCTCTTGCTGTATGTAGCTTTCTCTCCTCCCTCGCTGGCTCTTTCCTGCCTCACTCCCTGAATCAGTTGTCTGCAGTGCTGTTCTGCTCTCTGTTTTGCTGCCTGTCTTGCCGTCTATCATGCTTTTGTCTTTCTCAGAAGGCAGATCATTTTCGGGCCGCCTTTTCTTTGGCCAGCAAGCTGACCAGCAACAGTATACTGCGGAAAATCTTTAGTCATTTGTTTTCTTTTGCATTTTTTCTTAATTTCTACTTATTGTTTCTACTTCCCCAGAACAAAAGAAAAGGAATGATAACTTTGGAGTATACACAAGTACATGTATATAAGTAATATAGGTGTACATATGTGTGTGTATACATATTTTTCTTTTGCCTTTGTTATAAGTATCCTTCTGATATGCCAAGAACCCCTAATAAAGACAGTAAATAACTTCTGTTAGGTTGAGATAATTGATTTATTCCTCGTATTGTTATTCCTCAGATGGTTATTAGCTATGGTTAGCTACAGTATCTACAGTTTCAAAATTTATATAGATTTATTGCTAAAAACACATTTATTTGTACATTTTAAAACTTTAGTTTTACTGTTTTCAAATACACTTCGTCTCAAAAAACATCTAGCAAATTTTGCAGAATAAAATTTTCTTACCTGGGAGAAAGGAACATTTTTATTTTTAGTAGTAGTGAAAATTGTTGGGTTTTGATTTATGAATAAACTATTGTTGGGTTTTTATTTTCAAGCAATTGAAAGCTTCTGCCTTAATTTGGGCCCTTAACAAATGAAAATGTTTGCATATTTTTACAAATACACCATTTCACTTTAGGGCCAAAGATGACAAACCTGCTATCAGCATTCAGTTCAGCAAATACATTGTGAGTGCTTTTAGTCCCTAAGGCCACTCAAAGGTGGTTAAGATACAGTCCCTGCCCTCAGTGAATTAACAGTCTCACTAAAGGGTTCTTCTACCGGGGCAAACTTAATAAAAGGTAAACTCTGAAAAGCTCCATAATAGAGGTAAAAAGTAGGCTCAGAAGGTTAACTGAGAAGGAGCCAGTTCATTCTGGCTGGAGGGGTTCTTGGGGAAGATGGTATTTAAACTGAGTCTTGGGCATGGGTAGCAGTTCCCTCTACAGAGAGAGTCATTCCTTCCACTAATCAGAGTGTGATGGAAGTCCATCTTATGGGTGGAAGAGGAAGATGGAGTTTTGCATTTAAAGTTAGCTTTCCTTTGAGTCACAAATTGCCCTTGGAACATTTCTTAAATTTCCTGTGAGGTTTTCATGGTTTTGAGTACCCGAGCTGTATAATAAATTTGTGTACATATTAAAATTTGAGACCTGAACCCCATTACAGAAGCATTCATTCCATCCTGCTTCTGAAGCCTTCCTCTTCCCCACAGGGTTTACAACATTTTTAACAGTGAAACTCTATACCTTTCATACGTGTTCATAGATGTGTTTGTTGTGGGTTAAACAAGCTGGTATGTGAAGGAACTCAAGGTTAGTAGATGGTAGGAGCTCAGTGCAGGTTTGTGAAAGTTGAATCGGGGGTCGGACATACACCTTGTTGTTTGAAATGTTGTAAAGGAAAATGTGGCCACCTACTTCCTGTCCTGGTAAAATGGCATTTCCTCTAGTGGCCGCACCAACCGGATGTCATCCTCATGTCCTCACACATCAGTTTCATGAGCCCTTTGGAGAAACCACATCCCATTTGGAGGCTTGGGATCTGAGGTTAAACGCGGTGCCATGTGACTCTCCTTGACAGTCAGATTCCAAAAGTGTTGGTTTGTCCTAAGTGAGCAGGGGAGAGCGCCAGCACTGCCTGAGAAGTTGTGTGATGGGAAAGCTGACAGCAGTTTCTTCTCTCCTCCACGCCCTCAGGGTTTGCTTCTTTCATAAGGTGGGCCAGCTGGAAGGCGGTGGACTCAGGTGACTGCCTTGCTCTCAGAATTGCTGTTCTCAATCTTGGATTTCAGTATATTGCTCTGAGATGGGAGTAGGAAATAGCTATGTGAATTTTGTCACTGCATTTCCTACAAACACATTGCCAGCCTTGTACATTGCACATTGATGGTCCCCCTTTACATAAATCTGTGTGTGAGGCATTTAAAAAAATTTTTACTTGCTTGGGCCAGGCATGGTAGCTCACATCTATAATCCCCACACTTTGGGAGGCCAAGGTGGGAGGATCGCTTGAGCCCAGGAGTTTGAGACCAGCTTGGGCAACATGGTGAAATCCTGTCTTTACAGAAAATATAAAAATTAGCCAGGTGTGGTGGCATGTGCCTGTAGTCCCAGCTACTTGGGAGGCTGAGATGGGAGGATTGCATGAGCCCAGGAGGTGGAGGTTGCAGTAAGCTGAGATTGCACCACTGCACTCCAGTCTGGGCAGCAGAGCCAAACCCTGCCTTGGAAAAAAAAAAAACAACAAATTACTTGCTTTACAACTTGATATATTTTCTCCTTTTGATGATATATATTATGGAACTGATCATGTTTTCCTTTTTGTCCTGGCTACTTGGAAACTCAGAGCGAATTAAAAGTGTTTTCCTTGATTATAAAACAAAAATATAGTTATTGCTAACCATTTTGAAAAATATAGAAAAACTTCAAGAAGAAGGCCTGGCTCATGACATGAACACGTGGGGTTCAAAATGAATATTTGAAGGCAGCTGTCATAATCAAGCCACAGAGAGGGAAGAATGGTTGATGCTAAGTTGCTGAAGCGCTTTGTAATGTGTGATAGCAACACGGTTGGTGGAATTGTCATTTTAGATCACACAGCAAAAGCCCTGAGTTTAAGACTAAAATTAATTTCTTCAGGTTGGAATGAGAACAGCAACAATACAGTAGTTACCATCAAATGAATACCTGCTTTGCACAAGGCACTTAAAGACCATCTAAAGACCTTTTTACCTCTTCACTCCCATGATAGGGTTAAAGCCAGATGCTGCTGTCTTTAATTGCTGACTGGTGATTGGTATTGTGCCTTTTAGCAGTTTGAACATAGTATCATGGTTAAGCGTGTGTACACTGGATCCATACTGCCCCTGCTCTCTGTATAACGTTCTGCAAGTATTTCACGTCTCTGGGCATCAGTTTCCTCATCTGTCAAATGAGGATAACAGTATTACATAGAGTTGTTATGAAGATTAAATAAACAACCTTTGTAGGGCTTGAACAGGCATGGGCCATAGCCAGCACTTACAGTGTTTGTCAAATAAATATCTTAAAGTTCATTTCTCATTCCTTACAGAATACCAGGGTATTTTGACCCAACAAGTAGGGTAGGCTGAACACAGTGGCTCACACCTCTAGTTCCTGCTACTTGAGGGGCTTAGGCAGGAAGATCCTTGACTCCAGGAGGTCAAGACTGCAGTGAGCCATGATCGAGCCCCTGCACTCAGCCTGGACTATAGAGCAAGACCCTGTCTCAAACAACAACAATAACAAATAGAATAGCATTTCTCTTATTAATGCCCAGGCATTCTGATGGCTTAATGGCGATGGGGATTTGAGGAAGAACTGGAGTATTTAGAACTTCCTGAACCATCTCAAAAAGGTTTCTGAGTTATTGGTTGGGCTGTCCTTTACTAAAGCTCAGTTAGTCTGTTTTGTGCTTGTGGCTTCATCCTTTCTTCTCTGATTTGTAGGACATTCCTAAGTTTTTACTTTTACTATAATTTCAACTCTATAGGTAAGTGAGAGTTTTTTCTTACTGGATTTTTTCTGTTGTAACTTTACAAAGAAAGATTTTTAAAATTTATAGATAATATTATTTTGGAACACAGATTTGGTAGGAGGACTTCTATTGACCCTGAAAGACTACCCAAGGTTGAGAGATTGGGTAGTTTAAAAAAAATTATAGAAGACATTAATTTATTTGATGGACTTATTGATCCTTTGAGATAGTTACATAATTGATATTCACACTCAGAAGGGTTCCTGGTGTTCAAGTGGCAGAGACCCAGCTTCAGCTTCACTCTTGAAGTAGAGCAGCTGCAGCAGGTGCTAGGAGAGGGAGGCAGCCGTGCGAGGACTGGGTGGCATCTCAGTTCTCCCCTCTGCCTCCTCTGAGCCCTCCTGGCTGCGTTCCTTTGTCTGGAAAGTGGGAGACTTTTACCTGTGACTTGTATAATAGTTTATGTTATTTCCCTGGGTAGAGTTCCTCTGGCACCTATTGTTGCTACATGATAACTACTCTCGTTGTTGACTGACTGAATACTGCTGCTGCTGCTGCTGCTGCTGCTGCTACTGCTACTACTACTACTACTACTACTACTACTACTACTACTAATACTATTATTGCTGCTGCTGCTGTTACTGCTACTGCTACAGCTGCTGCTGCTGCTACTTGTTGTCTACTGTTACTAAATCTTCCCTGATGTCGAGGAAATACTCAGAGTAACTAGGAAAAGCTCTGCGGTATCCATGAAGTACAGAGTAATATTTGATCCCCCCTTTAATGTTCATTTCCACATAACTTTTAGACAAATCCCTTAATACCTCTGTTTTAATTTTTCCCAAGAGGTAAAAAAGACTCCACTGTTAAATGTGAGGACATAATAAAAATACGGACTTTTAGGAACACATATTTTAGGTGCTACTAAACCACCATTGAACCATAGGTTGGTGATCCAGCTATTTTCCTGTGCTTTTGTGCATCTCTCTCTTAATTTTATTAATTTGTCATTTATGATATCTGCTCTTCTTGCCTTCCCAGCTAGATGTGAAGTTCTTTGAAGGGAGAGATACTCTACCTTATACTTTTAGTATGATCCTCTCAGCACCTAGTACTGGGGGTACCTTCTGATACCCACACACCTGGACTTAAAGTAATCTTCTATTTAATAAATGCATTTACTATGATATGTGGTATCCCATGAAAATGTTTTGATGACCTCATCTTTCTGGCATCAGATAGTACATAAATTAAGTGTTTCATGCTGTGGTCTGTCATGCGGGGTGAAACTCATTTCCTCCACCTGTACCCACGAGGTGCAGGCTATGGGAACTTACTTGCTGGTAGCTCTTCCCTGCTTTAATCATCAGCCAGGCATTTGGTGTTTAGCCATAACACAAATGAAAGCATTCCAAAACTGGAAGAATTTTAGAACAAGCCGACAACCTTGCTGTCTCTTAAGCTCCACGAGCTTCAGATTTAAGGTAATTATGAAGGAGTCTAACTGTGACTGGTTTTCTTTTAAACACTGCAGTATTTTGATTCCGATTGATTTGGCCCACGCTGTGTGGAACAGACACAATAAAGCCGGTCTTTATCAGAGAGGCAGTACACTGTGTATTGTTCAGTTTGGAGTTTGTTTTCCTTTGGCCAGCAAGTAGGAGCCTCCCCTTTTGCATGGAGTAGTAACACCCCTGGAGGCTGGCCTTCGCTGTCATGCCTTCCCACCCCACAGGCTCTGCAGACCCAGCCAGCGGGGCTGACCACTTGTGCCTGGGAAGCCAGTTTCCTTTCCTTCCTTGGACCACTGGCATGCCTGTGCCTTGCACGGCCAGGGACTCGCAGCTGTTCCAGTTGCAGACTTTCTGACTTGCGTTTTCAGCCGAGAATGCAGGCTGATAAATGCAGGACAAGTAGTAGAAGTGTCAAAAAGGAACTGGTGATTGAGTCCCCCCTGCAATACAAGGATGCAGCTCAGGGCGAAGTGGAAGCAGAAAGCCCGGGCCCTGTGCCGGTAAGAGGGTCTCGTACAAAGTGTTGCTGTGTCTACCCGATGCTGGGTTCTTATTGTGCGTGTGGACGGGGTTGACGCCTGTTGCCTGTCTTTGATTTCAAAACTTGCTCTGCTTGTCCCTTGTGAACTCCACTCTTTCCCTGTAATATGACTTCGATTCCCCTTTGATTCTTCTTTGTGAAGAAAGAAATGTTGACATTTTGTGGGTGAATATGGTTTCTGGGAGGTTTCTTTGTATGGGACTATTATGTATTGTTCACAATTATGTCCCACCTAGCTGCAGTGTTTGCAAATGTAAACCCAGGAAGCATATTTTAATTGCAACTATAGGGTTGAAAAAAGATGTGCTTTGCAAAATTAAAACCTTTTCTATGTTATTTATGCTATTGAGAAAATGAGGCAGGTCCCATTGGGGGGTTTTAAGGAACATAACTGTTGGAAATATTACATAGTTTAGAAAGGATAAAATTACATATGTTCTTCTCACCCATTTTACCAGGAGGTTTGCCTTGAATAAAGTAGGGAAGAACCTAAACTGTGAACCAGCTGATAGAAACGTTTCTGTTCTTAACATCAGCTAAACTCTCAGCATTTGTCTAAAGCCAAGTGCTTTGGTGGACTTTGGAGGGGAGGAATGTGAAAAATGGTTGTGTTGTTATCATCAGTGAGTAGGTTGTGCTTCTCTCGGAATTTCTTCAGTACAATAAAGGCACATAATTTTTTAAGCAAGCTGCACAAAACCACCAACATGCCCTGCAGAGGGGGGACAATTGAGCCTTTCAAATTATCTGCTAAAGAGATTGTTAAACTGGTATGTAGTGATTTTATTTAGTGATTTTTTTTTCTTTAACGTGGAGGTTCAGTTGATGTTACCATGAAGTGTTTGCTTACTAATTTACTTAATTTTCAATTAATGTCTAAGAATCTGAACTTAAACTTTCCTATAACAGATTTGATTTGAACTGAGTTGCTTTCTTTGTGACTCGTGAGACTGCCCTATATTTTATTGCCTTCAAAACTATATTGCTAACCCTGAACTGAAAAGTTAGTAAAATATCATGGTCTTTTTCACTGCAGATTTTCATCTTAGAGATTTAGGTTTCTTTTCTTCACCCTCTGCTACATTGTTTAGAAATGTAATTCATTGTTCTGGATTCCTTGCTGCCAATGTAATAGCCTGCTTCTCTGTTGGGTTGCTCACAGGCTGTATGGATTTCCCTGCTTAAAGCAGCTGATGTAACTTAGGATTTCTTGGAGGAAGTTGTGTGGTTTAGGTTCCCTTGTGAATATTCTTAAAAATCTTCTGTCAGTGATTCTCCAGCTGTGTAGAAATATTTGTCTACAGGACTGAATACACTGTAGAAAGATGCTGTGCAATTTTTTTTTTAAGCACACAAGTGACTTCTTAAACTTACTTCTCTTTCTAGTGCTCAAGAAATTTGCCATTTATGTCCCAGCTATTTGTTTAGGTAAATCTCACTCCAGGCAGTTCCTCTGGGGGTCTTTTTCCACTGCAATGGATAAAGCTGTGCTGGCTACAGCTGCATTTGGTGGGAACACTTGTCAGGGCCCAGCAGCTTGTGGCAGTGTGATCTCAGCTCTGCGCACCTGCAGAGAGGGGTGAGGGAGTGAGGAAGCCAACAGTGATACCAGAAGTTTTTTCTTATCGGGCAGTGTTTCTCTTCTTCCAGCAGGGTAAACAAGATAAGAAGAGCTAATGTCAGATCAGGGAAGCAAGGATATTTCAGCAGGGCCTTTGCCGAGGGCAGATCTCTTACCTGTGGCTGTTGCTGCCCACTGGCAAACAAGAGTTCAACAGACTGCTGGAAAGGCAACTTGTTTCTCAAGATGATTTTTCAGAAGGAGGCAGACACCATTGTGCAACCTGTTTGTGGCAGTACTATTCATTGTTCTAATGTCAGTGGCCCACGGGCTTGGTAAGAATCCCCAAGACTGTCTATCATTTGAATGCATTATACCTAGAGACGTTTAAATGTAGGTAACATGCTTTATTCAGGAGGTAGCATTTTGAAATAAAGTTTTGCTGTTTTTAGTTATGTACAGAAACAGTCCTTGGGGAAAAATATTACATAAATTAAAACGGATAAAATTAATTAATGCATGTAGTATAGACGTAGGAAAAACAAGAAATGCAAATAGTGTAGCAGTAGGAAAGACAGTGTCCTTGTTTTTACTCTCCAGTGGTGACCATTATTAATAATTCAGTGTATATACTTCCAGACTTTCTCCTGTGCCTAGAACAGTATAACTTGTGTGTGTGTGTGTGTGTGTGTGTGTGTGTTTAGAGAATGTACTATTATGGTAGATTTCTGGATTGATTTTCTCCCAGAACACGTCAGTAACATCTTTTGTCACCATATGTGGATTTATGCCTTTTTTTTTTTTTTTTTTTGAGACAAAGTCTTACTCTGTCATCCAGGTTGCAGTGCAGTGGTACGATCTCGGCCCACTGCAACCTCTGTCTCCTGGGTTCAAGCCTCCCGAGTAGCTAAGATTATAGGTGCCCGCCACCATGCCCAGCTAATTTTTGTATTTTTAGTAGGGACAGGGTTTCATCATGTTGGTCAGGCCAGTCTTGAACTCCTGACCTCAGGTGATCCACCCGCCTCGGCTTCCCAAAGTGTGCTTATAGGCGTGAGCCACCGCACCTGGCCTATGCCATTATTTTAATGGCTGCATGTTATCTCATTTTAGGTCTGTACTATAATTGGATCGTTATTTAATTTGTTTCTAATTGTTTGCATTAGTAATGAGGCTACCATAAATGTACCTGTAAGTAGATCTTAAAGCATGTAGGCAAGCCAGTATTTGTTCTAGAAACTTTCTATGATAAGTTCCCTCCTGCCCTTATGATTGGTGGTAATGTTTTTTCTCCTCTGCCAGGGCCGCTTTGAAGGTTTCCCTTAGCAGTGGCTGCTTGTTTAGTGTTAGGGAAAGTTAGTATTTCTTTTTTTTTCTTTTTTTGGAGGTGGAGTTGTTCTTTTTTTTTTTTTTTTTTTTTTTTTGAGACAGAGTTGCTCTTGTTGCCCAGGCTGGAGTACAATGGCATGATCTCGGCTCACTGTAACCTCCGCCTCCTGAGTTCAAGCGATTCTCCTGTCTCAGCCTCCTGAGTAGCTGTAATTACAGGCGCATGCCACCATGCCCGACTAATTTTTGTATTTTTAGTAGAGACGTGGTGTCATCATATTGGTCAGGCTGGTTTCAAACTCCTGACCCCAGGTGATCCACCTGCTTTGGCCTCCCAAAGTGCTGGGATTACAGGTGTGAGCCACTGCGACCGGCTAAAAGTTAGTGTTTCCAAGAGAAATGTGTTTGGACACTATAAAGTTTCAGAGGCTGCAAGGTTCAACTTACAGGCACCTACATGGGTGGGTCTTGTCCCCTGCATTGTGACAGTAAGTGAGGGAGGAAGCACATGGTGAAACTTCCCCATTTCTCTCCAGGCTTACTGCCAACCCCACTGAGAAATGGCTTTGGGGGCTAGAAATCACTACCAGGGGAACAGGCAGGATATTCTTGATGTCTGCATGTTAGTTTCCCTGCTCACATTTGAATACCTATTTTTACCCCCTACCCGCCACCCCCCTTCAAAACTCTAACGTAATTCCTGGAAACAATTTATTCTAATTGTTACTGCTCAACAGTTTAGAGGAAAAAGGTGTGGCTTCAAAGTGCCAAAAAAGGCTGGGTTATATGCCATTTATGCAGCCCTTTCATTGGGTTCCTTTTGTGAGGCTGGTAGGGACTGCAGCACAGGTCTTATTCTGGGAATTTTTAAGGTTGAAGGATGTGAAGATTGAGAAGAGCTGAATTTTCCTATTAGGTGTACTCATTAGGTATTTTTTGAAAAGGATCAGCGGGCACTGTGGCTCAAGTCTGTAATCCCAGCAGTTTAGGAGGCCAAGGTGGGCATTGCTTGATCTCAGGAGTTCAAAACCAGTTTGGGCAACATGGCGAAACTCCGTCTCTACAAAAAATACAAAAATTAGCCAGACGAGGTGGCATGCACCTATAGTCCCAGCTTCTCGAGAGGCTGAGGTGGGAGGATTGCTTGAGCCTGGGAGAGTTGAGGCTGCAGTGAGCAGAGATCACGCCACTGGACTCCAGGCTGGGTGACAGAGTAAGACCTTGTCTCAAAGAAAATAAAAGTTTCTTTTCAGAGACACCTTTTGGGTGGCTCATATTTTCCTGGGATCCTCAAGTGTTAAAAGCAGAATTTTAGTTCTTATTTTAATGTTTGAATGACCACGTGATTACTCTAGCTAAATAACTCTGTGAGAAGGCAGCGCGAGTACTTGATGTAGAAAGTAGTAGAAGGACTTGGCTTCTGGTTGGACACACCAGTACATTATCTGGGAACTCTTCTGTCTCTCAGACAGAGGAGGAATGAGACTAGAAAATCTTTCCTATCCCTGAAGTTCTGTTTGCTCTAGAAATAGCAGACTAAGTGAGGTATAAGCTTATGGGCAATGATCATGTTGTTAATTTTCAATTAGACTTTAGGTGACTGATTGAGTTAATTAAATTATGCTTAGACAATAGCCTTTCTGCCCTATAGGTTTTCCTGCACCCTTAGAGACAACTTTAGAAAAAGATAATGATATTACATCAGTAATATTTAATAAGTAGTTTCCTTGTTTCAAAAATATTGGATGGTGAAAGAAAGATGTTCCCAAAAGCTTTATAGAGTGACCTATTCCTAGTGACAAGAACAGGAAATTTTATTTATTCAAAGCCATACACCTTCACTACAATGCTCTTTGTGTTTCATTTGTTTATTCATTAATTCATTCAACCCACATTTACAAGAATGGAGACTTGCCAATCTTATTGGACAGTGCATTGAGGCAAATGAGATCAAAACCCTCCCTCTCCCCAGGCAGCAAGGCATGAGGAAGGAAGGGGTTCATTCCTCTGGAATGCTTTCATGTGATCTTTATCAGGCACAGTGAGTGTTAATGCCGCCCTGTCCTTTCTAGACACTTAGGCAGACAACACTTAAACCATCAGCAGCTCCAGGAAGGACGTGCTTCAGATTTTTTAGCAGCTAACATAGGCATAGCCAGGCTTTGCAGAAGGTGCAGGCCGAACCCCTAACTGTTCATGTGATCAGTGTTACATGAGGCTCCTGCTGCTGCACACCTATTTTGTGGAGCGGTCGGTGGAAGGAATCTTTGGGGAGTGCGTGCTTAGATAGGGTCCGAGTGAATCTAATTACCATGCCAGGTCTGGAAAATGATCTCAGACATGGGGCTTCAGCAGTTTGTTCCCTACCTCATTGCCATGCCAAGTCACTGCTACCTGCTGGGTAGCAGTGTATAGAAAACTAAAATCGCTTGTATAGAAAACTAAAAACTAAAATCCACCCAGCTCTGGCATTTATTTTCTCATGATCTGCCATCAGCATGGAGGGAGAATGGCTGGTGACTGTTTTTTTATAGCAAGGTAATGCCAATAGTCATGTAATAATAAAAATAGCCACTACTTATATGGTTCCCTGCTCTGTGCCAGGAACTGTTTTATGCCTGCTAAATGTTATTTCAATTAATCCTGACAACTCTAGGAGGCAGGCTCTATTCTTTTTCAGACGAGGAAACTGAGCACAGTTTCCTCTTGCTCAAAGTCACACATTCAATAAATGGCAGAGCCAGGATTGTAGACTTTGGGTCAGGTTTTCTAAAATCCATACCTGGACACATATGCACGATTCATGAACAAAAATGAACGTATTCACTTGAGCTTAGCATTGAGACTGTAACAATAAACAAGAAAGGAAAAACACACTGCTCTTAAAAACTTAAAAATTGTTAGAGAAAGGCCAGTTTATAAGTGATAACCAACAGTGGTTGAATAGCATGAAGACAATGGTGGTCATGTGAAGAACTAAGAAATATGAATGAAATAGAGCTGCCGTCGGGAGTCACTCTTATCTTGGGTGTTACATTTTATCATCTTCCCAGAAAGTTACATAGGCGCATAGACTGGTGAGAGTCTAAGAATCTGCAGGCATCCCGTTTTCCTCCCTATTTTCCTTTCTTTTTGAGATGGAGTCTCTGTCACCCAGGCTGGAGTGCAGTGGTGTGATCTCGGTTCACTGCAAGGTCCGCCTTCCGGGTTCACGCCATTCTCCTGCCTCAGCCTCCCAAGTAGCTGGGACTACAGGCACCCGCCACAACACCCGGCTAGTTTTTTGTATTTTTTAGTAGAGATGGGGTTTCACTGTGTTAGCCAGGATGGTCTCGATGTCCTGATTTCGTGATCCGCCCGCCTTGGCCTCCCAAAGTGCTGGGACTACAGGCGTGAGCCACCGTGCCTGGCCCCTATTTTCCTTTTTAAAAAATTTATAGATGATCCAGGTTAATCCTGAAATGTTTATTCCCTAATTAGTAAAATGGGCACTGTGGTCCCCATAGTGTTTACAGAGGCTGCCATTTGTGCAGGTGTGCTCTACTCTTGGAAAGGTAGCAGCTAAACATGAGGCTGCAGAACAATGTCCAGCTGGCTGGTGGCACGGGTGGGCCAAGAGACCAGGGACCTAATTTTGATCCTGCATCTGCCTCTCAATCTCTGCAGATCACCACCCTCCTGGGCTTCAGTTTTCTTACCTGTAAAATGAGGAGCCTGTCGTACATAATCTCTAAGGTCTGGGACTCAAGCTCCAGTGTTAGCATCTTTGATCTCAGAATAACCTGGGATGGAGTCAGGTTTAGGATTGTGGAGTTTTAGTTTCAGGTTTTAAGCTTTGTTTATTCAAAATTGTTTGGGTTTTGAGTTGTTGGAGCTACAAAATGGGATCTTGGAATTCCACCCAGTGTAAGAAGTAAGACCAAGGGAATGGGTTGGCCACCTGGAAATGAATCAAAAATTTGGAGTTAGCAGGGCATTCTAGGCAGGAGATAACAAGACAGCCTAGCTCCAGCCTACAGATAGCATATGACTGTGAGGATACTTTTAGAACCAAGAAGGATTGGAAATTATAGTTTTCCCCCAACTTTCCAGAAGTTTGAAATACCCTGTAATGTGATATACTAGTGCTAAGTCTCTTTTAGAATGACATTTTGAGGCTTTGGAAATTTTCAGCGTTCCCTTTCCTGACAAATGTAAGTGCCACTTACCAGTGGGTCTCAAGGGCTCTGCCAGGTTCCCGGGGAGGAGCCAGTCTCGTATTCTGCTTTGGGCTTTCCTTAATATGGAGAGTTGTCACTGCCAAGGGAAAGGCAGCAGCAAGCGATGCAGAGAGCCAGCACTCACTCACAGGAGGCTCACTTGGCATTTCTAAGCCAGGACTGCATTGCATATCAGACAGAGGTAGTAGCAGTGGCTGCCCTCCAGATCCCCCATCTCTGAAGGTTCTCTGGACTGCCTGTTCCACTACCACGTTCTGTCTTTTCTTACACTGAGCCGTGCTGCATTGTGCTATCAGACCACTCTTTCTAAAACAGAGACGGGTGGGGCGTGGTAGCTCAGGCCTGTCATCCCGGTACTTTGTGAGGCTGAGGTAAGAGAATTGTTTAAGGCCAGGAGTTTGAGACCAGCCTGGGCAACGTAGCAAGACCCTGTCTTTACACAAATAAAAAATAAAAAAATTAACCCAGCTTGGTGGGGCAGACCTGTAGTCCTAGCTATTTGGGAAGATGAGGCGGGAAGATTGCTTGAGCCCAGGAATTCAAGGTTACAGTGAGCTATGGTGGAGCTACTGCCCTCCAGCCTGGGCAACAGAGTGAAACTCTGTCTCAAAAGCAAAACACAAAACAACACAGCCAACAGATATAGTTGTTAATTATCTGCTTAAAAGTTTTCTCTGACTCTTCCTTTGCAGAGAACGCAAAGCATAGCTTCCTTGATTCGCAGAGGCTGACCCTGAATTTGCCTGCTGACCTCATCTCCTGCAGCCTCCAAAATGTGCCCTGACCCCAGCTTTCCAATCTTCCTTCCACCTGGGGTGCTTTCACACCTGGGCACAGCTCTGCCTTTGCCTGGCATGCACTGCACTGGATAAAAGGATAAAATCATCATTTTATGCTTCAAGCCCCAGTTCACATGCCGGCTTCTTTGGGAAACCCTTGCAAACCCTCTCCCCACATTTCCCAGTAGACTGTGTGCTCCTGTAGCCCATCATGGTGTCGTTGTTCCAGCTTGTTGTCAGGCATCCCGCTTTATTGTAGTGAAGGTTTATACTCCAGTCTCCCTCACTAACGGGGCTTCTGCCCAACAAGAACCACCCGAGTGGTTTTGTTTTCTTTGTATTCGATGTCGATATAATGTCAAAGCTCTTTTTTTTTTCTTTCTCCCGCTTCTCAGCATGGTCCTGGTGACTCTTTGGGGAACGTATAGGCAAAAAAAGGTTGCGAAAGGGCCTGCAGGAAAGACTAGATCTGAAAATCATTCACATTTTCATTTGCCTCCCTTCCACCTGCAAAGGTTTAGCCACCAATATCCAAATGTCTTGAATTGCCAAAAAGTAGAAAGGGATGCAAGTAGAGGAACTTGCTGGACTTACATGGGACGTGGCTATTGTGCCCCTTTACTCTCCTGTGCATCTGTGATTTTGATCTCTATTAAAATGTTGGTGAACATTTTATCAGAGTACTTTTGTGTACAGAAGTGCAGACATAGGTTCCCAGAGTCAAACCCCTTCCTGTTCCTCTCTTAGCCAGCACCCCTTTCTGTTATCAGTACCTCTTCTTCCTGGCAGCCGTACCTGAAACCCTAACATCATATTTGATGGTCATAGTACACTTGGAAAAATCACCATGTGACATTGTCACAACAGCTTCTCAGTAAATTGATTATATCTGGAAAGGGTGGAGATCCACAAGATACAGGCAGAGAAGATGGCTCTTCCAGGGAGAAAGAGTTCAGAAAGGAGGGGCCTATTGGAGACACTGGAGAATGTGGTCTGCTGCTTTATAGAACCAAGACTAGACCTAACTTTTATCTCTGATGTGGTATGCTTTTCCAAACTGTTGTCTGCCCAAGTAAAAATTTCAGGAAGTGGACTGTCTTTTGTTTTGCCATGAAGTTTAAAAAATTACCTGTATATTAAAATTTCTTACAGTCTATAATAGTGCTATCTAATAGAAATATAACATGAGCCATACATATAATTTCTGCTCTGTTATTTTTTGAGACAGAGTCTTGCTCTGTCACCCAGGCTGCAGTGCAGTGGAGTGATCTCGGCTCACTGCAACCCCCGCCTCCCGGGTGCAAGCAATTCTCGTGCCTCAGCCTCCTAAGTAGCTGAGATTACAGGTGTGCACCACCACATTGGCTAGTTTTTGTATTTTTAGTAGAGACGGGGTGAACCATGTTGGCCAGTCTGGTCTCGAACTCGTGGCCTCAAGTGTTACCCCCGCCTCAGCTTCCCAAAGTGCTGGGATTACATGCATGAGCCACCACGCCTGGTCAAATTTAAAATTTTCTAGTAGCCAACTTAAAGTAAAAAGAAAAAGGTGTAACTAATTTTAGTAATATAATTTTAACCCAGTATTTCCAAAATATTACCATTCCAATTTTAAATTCTTATTTTAAAAAAAGGTATTTTATATTTCATTCGTAAGATGTCATTGACATTTGGTGTCTGTTTTATGCCTACAGCACATCTGAATTTAGAATCGTCACATTTTAAGTGCTCAGTAGTCACCTGTGGCTAGTAGCTACCACACCGATCAGTGCAGGTTTATACTTACACATTCTTTAGCTTAGAAGCCTCAAACTAAAAAGCTGTCATTTTGGGGGCGAGTCACTGGATGAGGAAAAATATTTGTGATTTTTTTTTTCTGTAGGAAAAAAATGCATGATTTAAATGTGAGTTTTCCTTACAAAGGTCATGCCTTGAAATATTTGATGGTATTATAAATTACATACTACTTAATGGCATTAATATGTGTCAAGACATTTAAACCTGGTTCTTTGGAAAGATTTAGTATTTTGGAGTATGATTTTTAATATTTTTGAAGTGGAAAATGATTATTTTCCTGGAAGGGACTCTGCTTTTTATCTCTGCTGTAGTGAGATTGTAAAGCCTGGGTAGTTCAGTGCCTGGCAGATCTCAGAGTGGGGAGAATTCCCTCCTCCCTGGCGACGTGGAGCCTGAAGCATCCTCGTGTGGAGCAATGTTCAGCATTTCTCATATAAAGAGGAACAGAGGCATTGGAGAGGCACTTCTGGTTCTAGAAATGTGAAATACCATCATGCTTACTGTTCATGTGTGATGGGGAAGGTCCTGGTCTTGGGGCCAGGAGACCCAAGGATCACCATCTGTGTGACCTTCAGTAAACCATCTAATTCTCTAAGTTTCCTCATCAGTGAAATGGTGATGATGCAGCCATATAGTTGTGGGGAGGTTTAATGAGACAATATGCGTGTAATCCAGCAAGGTGTGTATGTTGTAGGGGCTAAAATTCTATTGAATGTGAACTACACATAACTATGTGTGGTCCCCACCACCACCATTTGGTGCATTCGTGCACTGTCCAGGCACTGTATATAGAACCCTGGCAATAACCTGGTGATAGTGATAACAGAAATTGTTACTTTTCCCATCTTTAGATTAAAGTATGGAGATTAAAAGGTTAAATAAGCAACTTGTCCAAAGGTGACATAGCCAATAGGCAGTGAAGCCAGGATTTTTTGAGAATACGTTTTAATATGAAATTCTCAAACATACATGAAAGTAGATGGACTAGTAGAGTGGTTATCAAACATGAATGGGCACCAGAATCGTCTGAAGGGCTTGTTAACACAGACTGTGAGGCCCCAACCTCAGAGCTTCTCACTCCATGGGCGTGGGGTGAATGTGTATTTCTAACATGTTTCAGGTGATGCTGATGCTAGCCCAGGACCAAACTTAGAGAACCATTGTACTGATGTAATGAACCCCCATATACCTGTCACCACCTCTGGCAGTAGTTCACATTTTTGGGACTAGGATTTAAACTCTAACTCCCAACACCTGCCCTTTACTGGTCTGTATACTGCCTGCCTGGCAGTGGAGTCTGCAGAAACTGTTTTGTGAACTATGTGTTATGAATATTGCATTCCCTATCCCCAATATCTTAAAATAAGTAGCTTAAAGTACATTGTTTTGAAATCTGACTAAATCTGGCTTTTAGAGCCTTTTAGCTTAATTACTTGCCCTCTTCATTTCAGAGTTCGAAAAATAGTTTTTACTGACCTAGGAAGAATTAACAATTTTAGGTCATAATGCTAAAAAAGGAAGAAAAATGCCTGGAAGAGTCTACAGTCTAGATTTGAGATAGAATTATTTATACAACTGTGATAGCACATCTTTTTTCTTTTTTGATTTTATTTCTTTCCACATGTGAAAAAATCGGCAGAATTAGAAGCCGAGACTACTGTATGTGTGTGAGAGACACATGCTGGGCCCACTGCAGGCGCTCTACCTGGTTCTCGCTGTGTTCCCCTTTTACCCTTCCTGGCCTGGTGTTGGCCCATGGCCAGTATCAGGGTAGGGAGAAGACACATGAAACACTGCACTTGCAAGGGAGCTGCTCCCGTTCCACCTAGCTCTCTCCTCATGTGACTCCCCGGGCACAGGACATGGAGGAAGTCTCCTAAATTCCCGTCTTGTCTTCCTCTCCTCATTGACATTCTCAGCAGCATCCCCAGCGAGCACAGCTGATGACGGCAGGCGAGGAGTTTTGTAGGTTTTCCTTAATTGGTATTATTATTCCTGTCTTTATTATTATTTCCATTTCCATTATCATGTTCCTCTTACCTATTTCAGGTGCTATTGATTTGACAAAATCAGATTTTGTCAGATTTGTCAAATCTGTATAACTGCTGTATAAAAAGGAAATTCAACATCGTGTTAGTGTTTATAATATAAAAAACTGCATTCACAAATGTCTAATTGTTGGTGTTAGTCTGTTCTTAGGATAACACCACACTGGAGCATGAAAAATATATTTAGATGTCTGGGAGTTTGGTGTTTCTTATGCATTCTTCCAAATATTCTCCAAAGCATTAACTGCTGTAGTTTAACACTCAGGTTTGAGCTTATTTCTAAATCTAAGTTTAGGTAAGTTTTCCTTTTTCCTCCAGTATTTAGATTACATGTGTATGCAGATTGTCAATGAAAGTGCAAAATTAAAATGTAGGCATTGTTTTAGTACGGGCTGAGACAAGATCCTGGGCCAGGGCTCAGGAGGTTCCTCCTGGGACCCCAGGGCAGTCCCTAGGGTTGGGTTTCCCAATGTGTAAAATGAGAAGACTGGACTGGATAATCACAGGTTCTGATGTTTGCACAAGCTTGTAGTGCTAAATAAAAGCTTTTAAGCTGTATTACTGAATCTGTAGTACCTTTTAAAAAGCATGCTTCCAAACAACTTCTAGATCATTGTCCCTACAGACACTCAAGAGCAGTCTGGAGAAGAACATATACTACTGAATGAGAGTGGGATTCTATCTTGATTATCACCATCTACTAGTTGTAATGTCCTGAGTTAGGGACAGAAGAGCATGTCTGTGACAAGCCGATGGAGGGCTTCTTTCTTCCACTGGAGGATGGCATGGGACCTACCTGTGTGTCTCTCCACCCCTCCTCCTGTTTGTGGCCTTCCTGAGGGCCCTTCTTACTGTGGCCCTACCTGCCACTCCGGCCTCATCTCTCCCTGCAGGCTATAGTCCAGGGGTGGCTTTGGCACATGTAGGCACCCCAGGTGAGCTAATCATTGGTACCCCCTCAAATGAACACTATTCCAATATTTGCTTACTTCAGAGGAGAGACTGAGGGCTGTATGGGTGAAGGTGGAGCAGGGGGCTCTTGTGAGGAGTGTTGCTCTCTGACTCCAGTGTTATCCATCCTTGCAGAGGAAGCAGGATGGGAGGGCACTGGCCCATCCGGTGCTCCTCAAGCACGTCCATCTGGGAGGCCTGCTGCTCACCTCAGGTAGCAGCTGTGTGGAGTCTCTTTTTCAGAAGGGCTTTCTCCTAAGTATAGTTTTCCCCATCACCTTGGATTTCCAATGGTGCTAGAGCACCTGTGGAGCCTGGGACCCCAAGCCCCCTTTATGCAGCCTTATCCAGCTATTCTGAACTCCTGGCTGCTTCCAGAACTCACCATGCTCAGGGAGAATTTAGCATGAAGCTCATGAAGCTTAAGTTTCAGGATCCCTTTCAAGGCACTGGAAGAGATTCCAGCAATTTTATATCTATTAATTTGTATTTTTTGACCTCACTGTAATTGTGCATGTTTCAGGCCTTACAAAATCTACTTCCATCCATGCACATGCTCCCTGGTGTCTCAATTTTCTCTGCAGGGAATCCTCAATCTGCCCTGAATCCTGGCTGGCTTGTTCAACTCATTGATCAGCTCCAGGAACCTCCTTTAAGAAGCACCCCACATCATTGGGGTCCCTCACTCATCCAACACACAGTTATTGAGTGCTTCTGCTATGCTGGGTGCTGTTCTAGGTGCTGGAGAAAGCAGCAAATACAATAGGGCTGTCTTGCCCTCATGGAGCTTATAATCTAGCTGGGCAAATGTTGGGTTCCTTCTAGTGGGCCAGATGCCACTCCTGGTCCCTGCTGCTGTCATTCATTCTGCTGATTGTTCACACATGTGCCTTCCCTCTGACTGCCAGCTCCCTGGGGCAGGGCCGTGTTCTTTTTATCTTGATGTCTCTGGCACAGTGCATGTGAACCAGCTCAGTAAATACCTGTGGAGAGAGGGAACTCATACTGCTAATCACATGTGTACACAAGGAAGGGAGGTGGCTGTTATTTTCCTGTGCCCACCCTACTTATAGGAAAATGAGGATCCTCCCTGCAAACTTGACAACTTCAAGAAATTCCTGGTGGGGCTACGTAGCGAGAGTCATGTGCACGAGAGGAGTGCAGGAAGGCTTGTGTGTCCCACACTTGTGAGCACGTGGCTTCAGAAGCCCCTTTTTATTGCAAGCTGCCATCTCCTTTTTCCTACCCCCAGCAACAGTACTGGTATCCTGTTGGCAACATTGAGAAGCGCTTTGAAAGTGGACCAACTTTATCTCAGCCTATCAAG
Source organism: Pan troglodytes (assembly GCF_028858775.2). NCBI lineage: Eukaryota > Metazoa > Chordata > Mammalia > Primates > Hominidae > Pan > Pan troglodytes. The sequence goes on along the minus strand of NC_072412.2, from coordinate 104,574,952 downwards.
TAGCTTTTATAGCCATGCAGATAAATCAAGGAAGTCCTAAATTCTTTATAAGCAGAAATGACGAATTTCTCATTTCTTAAAATAGCTCCAAGAGTTGCCATTTAGTTTGCTATTTCAAGAAGTGGCATTCGGGATTTCAGCTTTTCTTAACATTTAATCACCAGAGACACAAGGGCAAGAAATGACTGGAAAGTTCATTTGAAGCTATCACATCCGAGGCAAGAGCAGTGAAATTACTGTGCTCTTTGGAGCTTAGCTCTTCCCATGGTTTTCGAGGTTTTGTACATGTTTGGCCAGAACTGAACTCAGTTTGTGGGCGAACATTGTGCAGGTCTGCTGGATCCAGAGGAATCTCATTTTCCTGGCACTAAGAACATTTCCTGCTTCTGATTGCCTTTTGATCTGGAATTTCAATTTGCATGATGTTGGGCCGCCAGACCCTAAGCAGCAAATGCTGTGGGAGGGAGGGAGTTCCAAGAGATTGAAGGGTGGGGGGATCATGGTGGGGCCTTTTGGGGTCCTGCTTTCTGGCCCCCATGGGAGGTGTAGGGAAGTGTGATTGCTAGAGGCGCGCCATGCTGCCCGCTGCCATGCTCAGTAGATGGGGACTGGCGGGGCCTCGGTCTCAGTGGCTCACCTGTGTCCATGTTGTCCCTTGAGATGAGGAGCTGTTTCTCCCCACCCACTCTGATCATGCCACATAACCCTCTGTGAGCAGTGTCCCATGGGGTGTCCTGCCTGCCTGCTCTCTTCTTCACAATCCAAGACCCTGCTGCTGTCATGGAGCTGCCCTAATGGGAGGGGGTCAGGAGTGCTTTTCTCTATCGCCCACCCCCAGCTGTGGTTATTCTTCGTCTTCACTGGCACACACCACAGCAATACTCAGTCCCATCTACGGTATAAGCAGCTGTCTGTTTCCTTTGGGTTCAGCCCCTGAATTTCAGTGTCTGGATGCAGTTTTCTCTATATTGAGTCATTATTTGTCTTCCTTTGTGCATGTCCCTGCCATTATTGCCTGTTTTATTTTGTATGTTTCTGGAGGTCGAGGAAAGTTTTTTTTTCTTTTTTTTTTTTTAAACCTGTCATGCAAGCAACATATTTAATAATATGAATAGCTCTATTTATTATAATATGTGTTTACAGTTTGCCAGGCTTTGCCTTTTCCATGCATTGACTCAGTTGAGTCCAGCAACAGCCTCACATGACTGCACAGCTCGGCTTTCCTAACCATGCTGCCATCCTCGTCAGCATTCGTGTGGACACACGACCCTATCAGGGCAGAGTCAGGTTTTGTGAGGGACAAAGCTTACAGAATTTTAGGGGCCTTCTTTAAGAAAAATAATTCAACATTTGAAAACAAAATAAGGCACGGAGGTGAACATTTATTTAGAATTTAAAAAGAAAGAAATTTTAAAAAGCTAACACAAGCCATAAACACCAGAAATCCAGGGAAACAACACATTTTTATCAATGAACCTCTTGATACACCTCCATACTACTTCCCTATAGTTTTAGGGCTTCATATTCTTTTATTGCCTCTTCATATGATCATGATTTTGTATTATCATTCTTCATTGCAAGAACAGATCAGTGTTTCCCTTGGCATGATTAGTCCAAATTTGTATTTTATTATTGAGAGTTTAGAAAAGTTTCTTCTAGTTCCACAACATCTGGGAATGTCACAGGAATTTTTTGGATTGGAAAAGCTTCTGTGAGGTTTCTTTTGTACATGAGCAATGCAGTTTGGGGGCATTCTCAGTTTGTGCAGTGACTAATCTTACATACCGCCAAGTAGTCCTGGGTCCACGTACCTTAGAACATGTCTGAATTGTGCCATGGCGTCCCATCTTCTGTGTCATGACATTGGGTGGGCACAGTGGGCACGTTCCTGGAAATCTTCCTAAGCCAAGGTGCCCAGCAACAATGGAGCTGTATGGGAACCACTGGCAAGTTCTTTTAGCCCTACAGGACGTGTCCCTGGGGCCTGAGTGGGATGCTGAGGGTGGCAAAGATAACAAGACTCAGCCCTGCCCTGAGGCACTGATAGTGGAGCTGAGTGTTTGCAGGTCACAGCAAGCCGAGGACTGTCATGAGAGGCATCCCAGGACTGCTGCTAAGTAAGGATGTGGCAGCAAGGCGCCAAAGGCCACCTTTGTGGGGAGGAGGGAGGTGGCCCCCCAGTTACATGCGAAGTGCTATATGCCTGCCTGGGGCTAGAGCAGCTTGGCTTTAACTTTTTTGCTGCATTGCCACATTTGCTTTCTTTGTAGACCGTCACCCAAGGGGCTGCAGGACTGTGACAGGTGTAGAGGTGGGAGGGGCACATTATCCCTGTAGAGGGAGGGACTGGAGCCGGCTCGTGTCAGAAACAGTGGACGCAACATTGCCTCTTTGCTGGGCGGGCCCCCGGGCTTACCATGAGACTGGAAACCTTGCATCTGCCTAGCTAAGTGGGGGCTCTGTTGTCGGTAGGGAGTTCAAACTTTTGCCCACTTGAAGAATTCTCATTCTTCTTTGCTCTCTCCAAGCATCCCTTCCTTAGTAAAGTGAAGAAACTTAACAGCCCATGGAGGGCAATGGGCTTGACCTTAGCTCTGCATTTAACTTCTGCCAGTACCTCTCACTATGTTGAGCTACATGTTTACAGGCCTGGCTCTTCCACTAGCCCAGGGCTGCTTCAACTCAGTTCCACATGACCACTCTCCAGGGAATTACAGCCCTCCCCTCAAAGCTGTGTATACAATCATAGAAAGCAAAGAATGTATACAGTTTTCAGGGGGAGAAGATCCAGGCTCTCAAAGGGGTCTGTAACCTTGAGAAGGCTCAGTACCGGCCTTGTTTCTTCTTCCTCCCTGAAACTGAAAATTCTAATGTAGTTCCTGGGGCATCATGATTGATCAGGGTTTTTCCAGAATCCCCTGGAGAGCATGTTCAAATATAGGTAGTTGGTCCCTGCTCCTGGAGCTCCTGACTTGGTTCTGGACTGGGGCCTCAGAATTTACGTTTGTAACCAGTTCCCAGGCGACGCTGAATCACCAGTTCCTGGGAACCCACTTTCAGAACCACTGTTGTGGACTATTTGTGAACTGAAGGTACTACCTCTCCCTTTCTGATTTCACGGGAAATCACTTTCAGAACCACCGTTGTGGACTATTTGTGGACTGAAAGTACGCCCTCTCCCTTTCTGATTTCACAGGAAGCCTGAGGAATGAATGTTCACAGATAAGGACTTGAGCCTCTACGTGACGGGGAAAGCTGAAGGACTTGTACATAGACCAAGTTAGATTTTTATACACTATAAAAGCAGCAGTCACCCAGTGCGTATGTTCTGAATGTCATAGGCTTGGGAGTCAGCCAGGCCTCACCATGCTTAGGGAGAAATAGTATCCTGAAATATTCACAATTCAAACTCATGAATTCTCAGGGTTTCAAACATGATGGTGCTGATGGCCCCAGAGCAGCTCCACCAACAACCAGAATTTGGGTAATTCTGGTTTTCTTTTGAAGATAGAAAATTAAGAACTTCTCCCTCGGAAGTCTGTCACCAAGGGAAGAATTGAATTTGAGCATGTTGCGATAGCTTTAAAACCACGGCTGTGTGCCAGATCTGTGCCAGGCCTCGTTCTTGCAAATAATAGTGGGGACCGGCAGTCTGGTAATTAGCCTATGTCATTTTGCTGTTAGCGTGATGTTCTTGTCACTAATCATGTCTCAGGCCAATCAGTTCCCTACCCTAGTGGGCTGTCCCCGCCTCCATGCCCCACCAGCACCTGGAAAAGCTTAGCAGGGCTGAAGAAGAGTGAACAGCTGTCACCAGTGAATCACAGTTTAAAAAAGAGTTGAAAATAGGCAATTATCCTCTTAACCCACAATTTGGTAGATACAGTGGTGTGACTTCCCACAGATCCACCTCCAAGTCTCCCAAGCCCCTCTCTTCTGCCATTTCTGTCTTCAGTTTCCTCCCCAGGGTGGCTCCATCCCTGCCTCTCTTTTCCTTTTCCTTCCCTGCATCTCCTTCTGCTCCCTTTTCCCTGTCTCCCTCACCAGTCTCTGTTCTCCACCCATTCTCCTCTGATTGTTTCTTTCTTTCCCCCGTCAAAGGACACCTGTAGAAGGGAGGCATTGTGCCCAGTATTTGTATTTGAAGCAAGAGCTTTTTGCCTTGTTCTTAACTTAGGCAGCAGGTGAGCCACTCCCAGTTGATCCCTTTTCCCTGGAGTCAGTCATGTGTCCCGGAAGTGCTTCCAGCAGCTGCTAAAGACCTCTGCCCTATGAGGTCACTAGGAGTTCTTTCATTAAGTGACCTGAGGTAGGGTTTGTACAAGTTGAAAATTTTTATAGTCCTTGATTCATGTTAATCCTCCATAAGATTTCTCTTATTTTTCAATCAGTACCATGAGTTTTCCTGGTCATGGTACTGCATGACCAGTCTTTAACAGAAATGTTGGCTTATAAACTGTCTTTCACACATTTATTATGGTTGAGTATTGCTAAGCACACATTGTTCAAAGGGCAGCCCAGTATGGGAGAAGAAAGAGTTCTGTTTAACAGAAGACTGTGTCCTGTCCCAATCCAGTCCTGCTGGGTACTTGGTGGGACACTTGTAGCAATTAGCTTAACTTGAGATCCTCAGTTTCCAGTCTCAGTTGTTGAGTGGTAATTGTGACAGTAAAAACACCTTGAAAGTTACACTTTGTCACACAAAAGGAAGACAGTAGCCACAACATTGCATCCTTTCATTAGATACCTCCAAGATACACCTTGGGGGGAAACAAATTCATCTAATTAAAGTATTATTTGGTGCCCTAAATACATGAAACTGACCCGTGAATATTTTTATTATCAAACATTTTAAGCAACCCAAGTTTAATCAGATAGATGCAAAAAAATCATTAAATATGTTAAGAGTTGTAAACATATCTGTATCTTATATGTCCAGAGACAGGAAACACATCAATAATTGAACATGGAAAATTAATATAAAGAATTACTAAATTGGTGAAAGGGGATTAACTCTATTAGTGGGTAAAGATAACTCTAAAGCAGGCTGTGCCCTTGGGCAAAATCTGACTGCTGCCTGTTTTTATAAATAAAGTTTTATTGTAACACTGCCATGCCCATGTGTTTACTTATTGTCTGTGGCTGCTTTTGTGCCGCAATGGCAGAGTTTACCGGTTGTGACAGAAACTGTAAGGCTGGCAAAGTCCTTTACAGAAAGAGTTGTCGACTCCTGCTCTAAGAATACAAGAATAGTAAGTTCGGGAACAGAGATCCCCAAGGAAGGAACAAACTGGGAAGAGCCTCTCACCCCGACCCAAGGCAGAGATTCAGGCCTAGCTGGAGAGTGTGGTTGTGGCCCAGCAATGGTGGCTGGTGGCCAAGGTTGCTGAGGTGCTGTGGGCTGGAGCTGGTGGGCAGGGAGCCACCCACTGGGGGGAAGCTGCTGAAGGGGTGGCAGCAGGGCTTTTTAGATGGCTGCCCGCAGGGATGCCAGTGCAGCTTCCTGGAGGGCGTGCCCTTTGTCTCTCCCAGAAAGCCTCCTGGCTGCCCTGCTGTAGGAACAAAGCCCAAAAAATCCCCAAACCTAATAGCATTGGCACCTGGGAACAGCCCATTCTCAGCAGTGTCCCTCCAACCCCCTGTCCAGAGCTCACAATGCACCTCTGCCTTCTGGCAGTCTGAAGAATCATGGGCCTTACCTGGGGAGAGTGGAGCCAAGGGGGCTGCACCCAGCTGAGGATTCAGCCCTGCCCAGCCTGTGCCTGTGCCTGTGCCTGTGCCTGTGCAGGCAGCTGGGGCTGTCATGAAAGAGTCTCCCTGGCCCGTGGTTATGGGGCAGCCACCACATAAGCCAGGGAGAACATGGAGTCTGCCCCAGTCTGCAGTATTGGTCCATCTGACCTCTTTGTAATGGAATTTTAGAAAGCTGTGTGCATATTTGGGTTTTATTAGGAATATGGTTACGGTTCCTAGGGAAAATGTTATTAATCACGACATCCATTCATTTTGCCAGCAAGCATTTATTGACTGGTTACTCTATGCAGTATGACAAACAAATAAAAGAGTAAATCTTTTTTTTTTTATTAAAATATTTTGAAAAAAATTTTCTGGGCAATTCTTATTTAAAAATAATTTGTATAAAGTTTTTTTTTTCCTTTTTTGAATGTAAATACAGTTTACTGTTACCAACACTTTATAGCTTTAATTTTTTTGATTTTGCATATTTTTAGTCTCTGTCCACATAGCACATATTTTACTTAATTATAATAATTGTGTACTTGTTTGGTCATTGCTTTTTTTCTTAGCATGTCAAAACATCTTTGTAGAGTGTTGTTAAATCAAGTAATTGGAGTTAAATATGAGCATGTATATGTGCAATAGGCAAAGCAAGTTGACTGCTACTTCAGGCAACTCCAGAATCTCAGCAGCTGAACACATTAGGTGTTTCAGTTCTTGCTCCTGGGGCATTTCAGTGCCTGTTTAAGCAGGCGTTCTTCTACAAGGGGATTCAGGACCCAGACTCTTTCCATCTTAGGCTCCATCCTTTCCTCAGGCCACCCAGTTCGGCGTTGGATCCTGTGTGCGTGGCTGCAGAGGGAAGGAGGAGGGGCCACGTGGAAGGCTTTTGTGGGCCAGATGAGGCAGTGGCCACATCTTTTCCACTCGAATAAAATTGGTTAGAAGACAGTCACATGGGTGCACCAAAACACAAGGAGGCTGGGAAATGTGGTCCACCTGTATTGGAAAGGAGACAGGTTTTGGAAACAAATAGCAAGCCTCAGTCACAATTGCCAATTTGGATGCCACATACGAAATATCCTTAGTATACTTCTTATATAAAAATTGTCCTTTTAATATATAAAGCATTTATTGAGATTATATATATCAGATGATTATAGTTTCAAAAATAATCTTCTAGTAACTATTGATATAATGGACTTACTTTTTTTTTAATTTTTGTTTTTTGAGATGGAGTCTTGCTCTGTCACCCAGGCTGGAGTGCAATGGTGTGATCTCAGCTCACTGCAACCTCCGCCTCCCCAGTTCAAGTAATTCTCGTGCCTCGGCCTCCCGAGTAGCTGGGATTACAAGCGTATGCCACCACGCCTGGCTAATTTTTATACTTTTTGTAGTGACAGGGTTTCATCGTGTTGGCCAGGCTGGTCTCTAACTCCTAACCTCAGGTGACCCACCCATCTCGGCCCTCAAAGTGCTGGGATTACGGGTATGAGCCACCACGCCTGCCCTGGACTTAGTTCTGATAACATCTTCTATATGCCTATTTTAGCATTTGGCATACTGTAGTATGGTTAGTTGAATATGTATTTTTATCCCTAACCTAGCCCAGTCAATGCCTCGCATGTGGAAAGTGAGCCATAAACAAGGTGGCAGTGACTGGCGATAGATAAAGGGATTTTAACCAAGAGAGCTAACTTTGGAAATAGCTAGAAAAGCCATATTCTCTTCTTCCCTACTTACTCGTTACCTCTTTTTCCTGCTCAGTGCATGCTAGGGATGGACGTCCCCATCCCCTCGGATTCACCCATGAGCCCTGGTTTAAGTAGTACCTGCCCCCCTGGCTGTGACCCAGCCTCTTGGCTGGTTTGGGCTCAGCTCATTATCTTTCTACCTTTAGGTATTACATATTAAGTATAGATATCTGGGGATAGGCAGGGATATTTTGAGACTCAGAGAAGGGCGTCTTGGAGCCCCTTGTCTGAAATAATGAGTCCTGTGGATACATTTAGGCCCTGGGCCAAGGAGGGATGGTATCGTGGCTGGAGCCGTTCTGGGCATCTGGCCTCAACTGCCAGGCCATGGCTGGACACCTAACCAGGGCAACTCTGGCACACCCTAAAGCTTGGAAGGGGACATAGCTAGTCAGGGATGACCCGAGAAATGACTGGAAGCTCCACCAGAATGCAGAGCTTCCTTTGTGCTTAAATAACTGAACAAGCATCACTCTGTGTAGCAGGACACCACCCAGCATTTTTTGTCCCTTTGGAAACAACTCTTATTTCTGTTTCTTTGTGATACCAAAACTAGCATACTCTAATTGTAGAAAATACAAAACATAGAGTAGAACATACTAAGTTCTTTATCTTAAGAAATGGCATTTGTGTATGAGAATGTCTTGCTTATCTTTTCGCCCTCCAGGCAAAGCCAAAGCTAATTGAGCCACTCGACTATGAAAATGTCATCGTCCAGAAGAAGACTCAGATCCTGAACGACTGTTTACGGGAGATGCTGCTCTTCCCTTACGATGACTTTCAGGTAAGTAACGTTATGTTTCTATTCGTAGAACCATGTGTTTGGTCTTAACAAGCAGTATTTTTCTATGTATTGATTTATTGTTTGGTTAGTTAATTATGATTTTTTTTTTTTTTGAGACACAGTCTTGCTCTGTCACGCAGGCTTGAGTGCAGTGGTGCCATCTTGGCTCAACGGCAACCTCCGCCTCCTGGGTTCAAGAATTCTCCTGCCTCAGCCTCTCAAGTAACTGGGATTACAGGCGTGTGCCACCATGCCTGGCTAATTTTTGTCTTTGTAGTAGAGACAGGGTTTTGCCACGGTGGCCAGGGTCGTCCCAAACTCCTGGCCTTAAGTGATCTATCTGCCTTGGCCTCTCAAAATGTTGGGATTATAGGCATGAGCCACCGTGCCCGGCCTAATTATGATTTTTAAAAGATGAAAATAAGATGTTATTTAAGAAAGAAAAGTTATTTTATATTCTTCCAAGCATCCTTCATGAGTTGATAATTTTTAATGGTATTATTTTTGCATATTAATTATAAGTATGCCAAAATGTGTGTGTGTGTGTGTGTGTGTGTGTATCTTGAATAAAAGTGCTATACTCTGTCTGGGCTGATTTAGTGGGCACAAGTGCCTTTCTGTCTTTTGAGATTTGTTTTGATTTAGATTTTTTGGCCAAGTACCTTAGAATCTTAATGATGGGCTTTGCTGGGGAGCAGTGGAAGATTTCGTCATGCCTTTTTTTAGGATGGCATTTGGGAGCCTGCCTTCAGAGGCCCTGCACTCTGTGTGGGCTCCCAGCAAAGCGTTCAAGGTTAGCCAAGAATGGCCTGAAGTTTACCTCTGTAGTGTAATGTGGGTGCTGTTCCTTGGAAGAAATGTGGAGGACTCAGCACAGCTCCTGCTGTGTGCCGCTCTTTCAGGCTATGGCCTGTGGTTAAGAGACTAACAAGAAGCTGTGAGGCTGTTGAGGAATGAGAATGACATTCTTCCTCCAGGAAACCCGGTGGTGTTAAATGCCTTGCAGCGAGCCACCTTGGTCCATTTGGAGGTTCTGGTTACTTTCCTTGCTCTCCTGGGACCTGATCCTGGCACTTCTTTCTCCTCTCCTTTGATGCTCTTAGTTGGACACTTCTCTACCTGATGCTGTTACCATTTAAGCCCTGTCTTTTGTGAATCGAGCTGCCTTTTTTTTTTTTTTAAGCTTCACTGATTCTTTGTTGTTTGATTCCAAAAGTGTTACATCCATGTACAAAAAGATAAATGAGAGGGAAATATTGAAATAATTGACTTGAAAAGCCTCCCCACGCCTTCTAATCCCATCCCACAGAACATGACTTACTGTATACAGCTCTGTGCATACTTGTCTTTAGAAACTTCCATGTTAATAGAAATTGTTAAATTACGATCCTTGAAGGTTTTTTCCCACCAAGTTTAAGCGACTCCAGCTTACAACAGAGGTGAGAATTTTCACAAATGTTCACTCTTTCTAACTTGTTAGAGATACATGGGCCCCAAAATGATTATTCTTTAGCTCTGTCCTGCATAAAAGGAATGCCCATGGGAATGAAATTGACCATTCGTGTGGTGTTGCTACCAAAGTAACAGGTAAATGGGTTGAGGTCATGCCAAACAATACCATGCTTTGCATACTTCATTTCATGACTAAACTGCACGGGAACGGACTAATAAATGAGAACCTCTGAATGACGCCTTTTGCCTGTGATTTGGCAACAAATGAAAAGCAAAATCAAATGATTATAAATTGTACTGCATGTTGACAAGATTTTCCTGTAGTGTTGTCTGAGGAAGCTAAAGGTTATCTCAAATTTCTCTCAACATGAAGTATGTGTTCTTCTTGGTATTAATTAAAGTAACAACTTTTTTGAGTTTGCAACCTAGAATGAAAAATTCTATTTGTATGACTGAGATAAAATTGCTTAAGAAACAAACCAAAGGAACGAGATACAGTTAGTTGAGTGTCATCTTTATCCCAGGGGAACAGGTATCTGGATGTTTAAGCAGTTGCAGAATCAGACAGTTTAAACTTTGAGAAAACTTCTGTGTCCCCTTTGCTTTTAACTACTCTGGTGATAGCAGGCACAAATATTCTAGGAAAGGCAAAGAACTCACTAGCATTTTGTTGGCTAAGGTGATGAGCAAATATTATTTTCTGTTTGGGGAGAAGTTTTCCTAGAGATTTAGGAGCTTGAATTTGAGCTTTAATCCTCATCACAGGAATTGTGATGGGCCCCAGTGAAGTTTGGGTACAATTATTTGTTTTCTTATAGACTCCCACTTTCTTATCAGGTAAAGCCATGTACTCTGTGCTTTCTTGTTAAATTATCTCAGTGATGTTATTAACTGTCTAATTAGCTGGATGAGTGAAAGGTCTTAACAGTGCCACAGATTCTTTCTATCTGTGTTTTCTTAGGCAGAATAAGAGCAGAATTATTGTATTATTAGAGGCAGAGGGAACAAATTAGATTGGGGAAAGTGTTTTATTTCATATGGAAAAGTAATACCAAGTTGGTTAGGAAATGGCAGCAGCAAAACGCATGCTGAGGGGTGATTTACTGCACTTAAATAATTTAGCAGTATAAGTTAACTATTAAAATAATAGAACTTGGTGTACATTTCTGCCAAATATATTTGAAATGACAATTTACTAAAATATAAGCATGGATAGTGGTGATGCTTGTGTACATTTTTCAAGTAGGCACATGTTGATCTTGAGCCTTTACTGGTCAGATCCTAAAGGCATCTACATGTTCTCTAAAAATGAGTTGTGTCAAGAAAAGATTTGCGGGTTGCATGTAGTTGCCTGAGGATGACAGAAGAGTAGTTACTACAACAGCAGCAAAGAAGAGAGACATGAAGTAAACGTGGATTTTTAAAAATCAAAAGAATAGGCCAGGCGCACTGGCTCATGCCTGTAATCCCAGCACTTTGGGAGGCCGAGGCGGGCAGATCACAAGGTCAGGAGTTTGAGACCAGCCTGGCCAATATGGCGAAACCCCATCTCTACCAGAAAATACAAAAATTAGCCAGGCATGGTGGTGCATGCCTGTAATCCCAGCTACTCGGGAGGCTGAGGCAGGAGAATCTCTTGAAACCAGGAGACAGAGGTTGCAGTAAGCTGAGATCGTGCCACTGCATTCCAGCCTGGGCGACAGAGTGAGACTCCATCTCAAAACAAACAAAAAATCAAAATAATAGTTCCCAGCCATCAGGGTATTGATGAAGTAGGCTGGGCACAGTGGCTCACACCTGTAATCCCAGCACATTGGGAGTCCGAGGCAGGTGGATCACCTGAGGTCAGGTGTTTGAGACCAGCCTGGCCAACATGGCAAAACCCCATCTCTACTAAAAATACAAAAATTAGCCAGGCATGGTGGTGGGCACCTATAATCCCAGCTACTTGGGAGGCTGAGGCAAGAGAATTGCTTGAACCTGGGAGGTGGAGGTTGCAGTGAGCCAAGATCGTGCCATTGCACTCCAGCCTGGGGGACAAGAGGAAAACTCCATCTCAAAAAAAACAAAAAAAAAAAAAAAAAAAAAGGGAATATTAATGAAGTAAAGTACATGTGATCTGCCATGGCCAGGGACAGGAACGCCATGGGGCCTGCAGCCGTCACTAGCTGATGGCCCTTCTTTTTGCAGAATCAGATCCTGTTGCTTGGGGATCTCTGCCATCTGTGCTTTGGCTTCATGGTTCTCCTTGCCAGCAGCATCTTCTCTTCTAGATCTTTCCTACCCTTTAGAGACCACTTGAAATCCCATATTGTCTAAAGCTATTTAAGTCCACAGAAACTTTTCCCCCCACTGTCTCAATTCCTTTCCTACTGCCTGTCTGCACCGTGCACATAAACACTTGAGTATGTGGTCTTGGCTGTTCACGACCTACTTCTTAGGCTTCTTGCACGCAGGCATCCCGCCCCGTGCTGTGGTCCTGAGAAGGGCTGGCTTTGAGCCTCTGTCCTCCCACCCACCTGCCCACCTACACATGCACAAAATCCCTTTCTTGCTAGGTGCTAGGGTTGAATACCCATTGCTTACCTTACTAATAGTAAAATTTTTACAAGCATTAGGTTATTTTCTTTGATTCATCAAGTAAATATTAATACTGTTTGGAACATGTGATAGTCCCAGCGACTAGATTTGTAAAAATATTTGCAGGATCAATGATTTGGTTTGGCAGAAGTAGGTAATTTCTAAAATTAAAAAATGCAGGTAAAACAGGGACTGGAGAGGAGTATTTTTTTCTAGTGATTAATAAACCTTTATTTTTCTTATTGTTTTGTTGTCTTACCCAGTTTATTTGGCGTAAATCTGAGAACTTACTTTTTCCATGAGCAAAGTTAGAGGTAAACTTTAACAAGCAGTTAGACAGAGGTAATGACCTTTAGATTAAAAGGTTTTAGGTCAAGCTGTATAAGTTGACTTGTCGCTTAAGACATGATGAGCCTCTGTTTAACTGAAAGTCAAGCCCAGGACGCCTGCCTTTTCCATCAGAGACATGGGATTTGGGTGGCAGCTGACTATTGATTTCCAATGACGATTCTTCTTCAAGTGGAGGTCTTTTTACCAGATGGTCCTGTTGGTGGGGACATTGTTAACCCTGCGATTAACCGACGGCATCTTCATCTGGCTTTTAAGCTCCTTGTATCCTGACTTGTTACACAGCTTACTTATGCTTGTGTGACTATGTAAAGTGACAGAATATGAGAAAGGTAGTGAGTAGTAAGAATGTTGGGAGACAATTTAAGCTACCATTCATATTTCATAAAAATTAGACTTTGGTGTCTGGTGTAAACAAACAGAGGACAGAGCTTGTATGGAAGGATAAAAAGAGCGTGTTGGGCCGGGTTCGTTGGCTCACACCTGTAACCCCAGCACTTTGGGTGACCAAGGTGGGAGGATTGCTTAAGCCTAGAAGTTCAAGACCACCCTGGACAGCACAGCAAGACCTCGTCTCTACAAAAAATAAATTTAAAAAATATTAGATACTAGAAAGATGGCAGAGCAAGAGCAAAGAAAAATCCCTTTGGTTCTAGAAAATCTGAAAAAGAGGAAGGCTTATCAAGCCCTCAAAGCCACTCAGGCAAAGCAGGCACTTTTAGCAAAGAAGGAGCAGAAGAAAGGAAAACAGCTCAGGTTTAAGCGACTGGAATCATTCCTATATGATTCCTGGTGGCAGAAACACGACAAGCTGCGTCTCAGACAACTAGAAGTGAAACCTCATGCCTTGGAATTGCCAGATAAACATTCCTTGGCCTTTGTTTTACGCATCCAAAGAATTAATGGTGTGACTTTACTGGTGCAGAGAACCATTGCAAGACTTTGCCTGAAGAAAATTTTCAGTGTTATCTTTGTAAAAGTCACCCCAAAGAGCCTAAAATGTTGCTTATAGTAGAACCTTATGTGAACTGGGGATTTCCAATCTAAAGTCTGTCCAAGAACTCATTTTGAAACATGAACAAGCCAAGGTCAAGAATGAGACCATCCCTCTGACAGACAGCACAGCAATTGAGGAGCACCTGGGGGAGTTTGGTGTCATTTGACTGGGAGACCTCATACATGAAATTGCCTTCCCAGGGAAGTATTTCCAGGAGATCTCATGGGTCTTGCACCCTTTCCACCTCTCGGTGGCCCATCATGCTACCAAGAATAGAGTGGGCTTCCTCAAGGAGATGGCCTCACCTGGGGTGAACACATCAATCAGCTAATCCACCAGCTGAACCCAACCCAGAATATCTGAAAGCACAGTGTAGTGGAAGCGTGTGTTTTGGGTTTTTTTGGAATTATTATCAAGTATCTTCAGATAAGATTATTTCCTGCTTAATCTTCAAAAACTGGAAAGGAAGGGTCGAAGAAAAGACAGTAGGTGATGTTCATGGCAGACACCTCTCATCACAGTCATTTCCAAGGAAAAATTCCAATGTTTTCTACATTGGCTGCCCCCTCATCTGAAATCAGCATCTGCCATGGAGGAATGGAGGAGGGAGTTCTGCTTAGTTGCATCTTTTGTCTTATGGTTTATTATTGTGAATGAGTAACTCAAGCTATGTACAAGGCTCTGTAAGACTCCTGTAACAGTGGACCAAGCCCAGGGGCATAATTGAGTCTGGAGGTTCCTGGGGCCTTGTTTTGAAGACTTGAAATACACATAGGAAGAAAGGTACAAAAATAAATACTCAGTTGTCTCTGGAAAAAAAGAAAAAATTAGCCGGGCATGGTGGCGCAAACCTGTGGTCCCAGGGACTTGGGAGGCTGAGGTGGGAGGATCACTTGAGCCCAACAGGTTGAGGCTGCAGTGAGCCATGATTGTGCTGCTGCGGTCCAGCCTGGGTGACAGAGGGAAACCTGTCTCAAAGCATGTTGTATACCACTTCTGGATATATGCCCCAAAGACTTGGAAGCAGGGACTCAAAGAGAGATTTGTTCACCCCTATTGAGATCAGCATTATTTACAGTAGCCGAAAGCGGGAAGCAACCCAAGTGTCCATCAAGGGATAAATGGAGAAAGAAAATGTGGTGTTTACAAAAAATGGAATATTATTCAGCCTGAAAAGGGAAGAAACTCCTGTCCCATGTTACAGTATGGATGGACCCTGAGGAGGTTATGCTCAGTGGATAAGCCAGTGACAGAAGGACAAATACTGTTCAATTCCACATATGTAAGGTCCCTAAAGAATCAAATTCATTAGAGGCAGAAAGTAGAATGGTGGTTACTAGGGATGGAGGTGGGGAGCAATGGGGAGTTATTGTTCAATGGGAACAGAGACGCAGTTGGAAAGATGAAAAGAGTTTTGGAGATGGATGGTGGTGATGGTTGAAAAATGAGAATGTACTTAATGCCATTGAACTGTACACTTAAAAATGGTTAAGATGGTATATTTTGTGTTTTATGTATTTAAAATAATGATTTTTAAAAAGCATAGGATTTCGTTATAGGATTTCTGTGCTATATTTATGGGTGGGAAACTGTTGTCATCCTTAGAACTGTTTGCAAAATCAGGTTGAGGAGTGAGTCCTTAGGTGCTTTTCCCACTGATACTCATGGTGTATTACCTATATAAATGTCTTAGCAAGAGAATTGAAAAGAAAGGATAGGAGTGCAGGTCAAAGATTATTCAAAATTGACAATCCTAGAAATTTTACTTTTTGGAAATGTTTGAATACAGGAGAATCCTAGAGTGTTCTCAGCATTGTACAGAAAAATGTGGTTACTCTATTTCCCTTTCAATAACATCCTGAGTTTTATTTTTCCTCTTGTTCTTTTCCTCTTCTACTTACATGAGACTGATAATGATCTACAAATCACTGACATGGAGAGGAAGCTGTGCCTGCTGCTTACAAAGGCCTTGAAGTCCCTGATCTCATTTCCCATCTGTCCTTTTGAAAAGAAAAAAACTTATTTTTCACGATGTTTTGTCCTCACTCTTTTCTTATATAGAGCCAAAAGAAAAAAACCCTCAATACTTTGTTTTTGGCTTTTTATTGAAAAGTGTTCTTTTCATAAATTCCTCAAAATTCTTATCAGTAAGAATTCAGTGGCCAACAGTGTAACTTTCTGTGAACATTGTGGTTTGTGGGATATTAGTTCATGTCTAGGCTTAGACCTAACTGAAAAATCTGGATAAATTATATTTCTGGGCTGGGCGCGGTGGCTCACGCCTGTAATCCCAGCACTTTGGGAGGCTGAGGCGGGCAGATTACCTGAGGTCAGGAGTTTGAGACCAGCCTGGCCAACATGGTGAAACCCTGTCTCTACCAAAAATACAAAAATTATCTGGGCGTAGTGGCGGGCGCCTGTAATCCCAGCTACTTGGGAGGATGAGGCAGGACACTTGAACCCGGGAGGCGGAGGTTACAGTGAGCCAAGATTGTGCCATTGCAACTCCAGCCTAAGCAATGAGAGTGAAAGTCCGTCTCAAAAAAAAAAAAAAAAATTCTGAATAGACACATCTAAACCTTCAGGATATGAGAATTTTAATTCTAGTTCAAGTAATGCCTTTTACAGGAAATAGTGATTGATTTTTTTTTTTTAATTATCATCACATAGTCCTTAAAAAGAAAAGCTTACTTTTCAGGTAGCACTGATCAGCTGAGCTTAAGGGTATATTTATTTAACTTATGTTTATTCTTAAACGACTTGTGAAAGGACTCAGCTTTGTGAGGTGCTTGGAATCATAAAGATAAGCTAGGATCCTTGCTTTCAAAATGCTCATAACTTAGGAGAGGAGATAAAGGTATGTCTCAATAAGCAGGGGACTAGGACCAGTGTCATGACATAAATCTAGTCCCATGGGAATCTACTGGGGCAGTATTATTTGAGAGTTTAGTGGAACACCCAGGTGCTGTCAGCTCTTGAAGTGGCTGGAAACGCAGAAGTCCAGCCCTGAGAGAGGTGTTTAAAAAGGAAGATCTGGACTCATCCACAGAAAAGTGAGACAGGCATGAAAGGGGCCGAGAGCATGACGTACTGAAGCCTGGGCTAGTGCCTTCATTTAGGAAAAAGCAGGGGAAGCAGAGACAGAAGTTAGGATAAGAACCAGGAAATGGAGAAGAAGAGTTGGAAGAAGGCAGGCAGAGAGGGCAGACAGTCTCTCCATGGCGAGGGAGGTCCCGGGAAAGGGCGGTGGAGTTGGTGACCAGGAAGGGGTAAAGAAGTGAGTGGGGAGACACAGGTTAGAGTAAGCTGGAAACAGAAAGAAGAAATCAGAGTGGCTCAGAGCAGTGACAAGGTCTGCGGGAGGTTTTACCAGGATTGGGAAAGCAAGAATGAGCTGAGAAGGGTGAAACCCAGGCATGGAGAAGAGATCGAAGATATAGGATAATGTGGTCTGAGTTTTGAAGCAGGGTTCCGCATGGGGTCTCTGGGGAGGGAATTGAGGGTCTTTTAGAGGAGGAGTTGAGGAAGGAGAAATACTGCCAGCTCCAAATGGAAGGAGAGCATTGCGTATTGAGAAGTGTAGCGGCAGATTGTGCTGAGGGAGCTAATGTCAGGCTGGCCTGGGGCAGGGGGAGCTTGGATGAGTAAGGGTTTGGAAAGCAGGCCATGGAGAGTGGCAGGGGGAGTCAAGTCTCACCAGCTTGTTCTCCCCCTGTTGGAACCATCGCCACAGCCTTTGTCTGTCCCTCTTACCTGGATTAATGCGAGAGACTCCTCTCAAGTCTTCTGGGTTCTCTCCTTGCCCTCTTCCAGTCTGTCCTAACAGTGTAGCTAGAGAGACTGTTTAAAAAGTGAGTCAGAGGATATCATTCCTGTGTTCAGAATCCCCCAGCAAAGGCCTTACAGTGGCCCAAGGGTCCCTGTGATCTTGTTTCCCATTTACTCCCAGGCCTTCTCCCAGCCCGCCTCTCTCACCATCCGCTGTCTCTCTGCAGCCACACTGGCCTCTTTGGGCTCCTGTCTACCCCGCGAGGCAGGCTCCTGGCTTGGGACCTATCCTGTCCCTGGAAATTCTTTACCTGGCTATCTCTTGCCCCCTGCAAACCTTTTTCCAAATCTGACCTTTGCAATGAGGCTGTTGCTGACTGCTACAGCGCCACCCCTCTTTGGCCTTGCTGGTCCTCTCTACCTTGCTCTGATTTCTTTTTTTCTCTCCCTGTCTCTTAACAGCTTCTCACACTGGTATATGTTCTTGCTTCTTATGTAAACTCCAGGAGGCAGGGATCTTAGTTTTTAAGCATGTAGAACAAGTGGTAGATATTCAATAAATATTTGTAGAATTAAACAAATGAATTATCAACCAAGAGGGGGGTCTTTCCACTTAAGATTTCAGTGAAAACAATTAGCCTGGTTGGAAATGTCAGTCACCTGGGAATAGAGAAGAGAAAGCAGAGGATGGATGGCTGTGATGGTGGCAGGATGTAGGTGAGAGTGAGTGACCCAAGGTCCTAAAATGACCTCCCAGGGAGTCAAGGCTGGAGAGTCTTTGGAGGTGGACCCTGGACTGGGAAAAGAAGACACTAGAGGGCCCAGAGGATGAAAGAGCAAAAATACTTGGTGTGGGGTAGTTTGAGGAGTACCAGGGCACACTCAGGGAAGGGACATGTCAGTGTCTGAGAGCTCACGGGAGGAAGGTGTAGTGACAACATGGACCATGGCGGAGTGACTTCAGATGGCTCTTGGGTGAGGAGAATCAGCATGTAACAAAGCATTAAATCATTTGGAAGAAATTCAGAAAATCGTAGATGTACATTCAGCCCACTTACCAGGCCTACTAAACGTCAATCAGATATAATATCAAATTGAAATACGAAGTTAAGGGTAGAGCTCTTCAAGTGGCTATTTTGAGCATTTAAGCTTGAGCTGGATTCCCAGGTCCCTGGAAGATGTATGTTACAAGCTTTCTTATTAGAAATATTGTAGGAAAAGGAAGTGATTTACAAACATTTAGAATCATTGTTTCCTTGACTGATTCATTTGTTCTTTAATTTGTTTAAAACCATCTTGCTTAGCTCACCAAACTTCAAGAAGATCAGCATTGGACTGTGCAGATTCAGTGTTATTTTCCTAAACTGAAGGAAGTGTTAAAGATGAAAACTGCTTCTGAAAAACATCTTCTATGCCTGAGTCCAAATCAGCAACCACAGAAACATATTGGGGAAGCATAATTAACTTTGTATTTGTGCCAGCCTTTCTAAATGAAGGTGGAGGCCTGATAGGCTAGGAGGATGGTCTGGGCATGACCCCGCTGTCCTTAAGTGAGGTTCAGCTGATTGGCACCTCAAAGGGTTCTCCCGCCTTCCTCACTGTTCCCAGGGTATCCCTCTGCAGCCCCATGAACTGTTACAGGCAGGGGAGGGTGTGTGGGCAGCTGTGTCCCCATGTGCCCTGGCATAGGACTGTAGGGGATGTGATTGAACATGTTATGCGGGAGCAGGACACGCACATGGAACACAGTGTAATGGTGCCCTCAGGAGCCAGAGAACTCAGCGGAACCGTGATGCCTCCTGCTGAAACAGTTAGGGTACAAGATCAGTGTGTTGATTTTTATGCTTACAAAGTATTTCATCATTTTCTTTATTTTTTTTTTCCTCAGCCTGCTGAGGGTAGTAGCTTTTTTTTTTTTTTCTCATATAGTGGACACTGTGACATGATTTTTGCTCCGTGTTGTGCTCAGGAAAACCTAGGATCAAGTGGGTAGTTGACATTAACTACACATGTAACTAGATGAAAGAGAGCACACACGTATGAAATACCACCTGTATACATCAAGTAAATGTAAGATGTTATTCTCTTATCCTGAATGAAGGATATCGATGAACCCAGTAGTCCATCATTGCATGTTTGTGTTTCCCATGAGAGGTCACATTCTTCTTTTCTTTTTAAAATAACATTTAGCTGACATTTTAAATATGTCAGAGAGAATGGTAAAATTCTACAATTGGTGGAATTGGATAAATGCAGACCATATTTGCAAACCAGTGAGGCATAGAAGGACAATTTTATCTATGTGATTAGTGTATATGTCTTAGGATATTAAAGGTGATCAACAGGCATGGATAGAGGAAGATTTGAACTAAGGATGATATCTTCCGTCAGGGGTAGCTTAATCAGATGGAAATTTATGAAGTATATACTGTGTCTCTAGCATTCATCCCCTATCCCTCTTTATTATGATTATTTGTAACTATGAAACTGCTTTTTTTCCCCTAAATAGAAAATAAAGCCTCCATGAGACTAGAAAGCTGTAATTTTTTTTTTAAATTGTAAACCATAGTTTTTTGAAAATTCATGTTTACATTTGCCAACATTCCTACAATAGTATTTTATCCATCGTAGGCACTTAATAGGTATTACACAAATGAATGGATATGAGATCTTGGCACCAGTGGCCTTTGAGGTCATTAGAGCATATCTCAAGGTGGCAAATCATGGGAGTAGAAGTAAAGTAGACACAGTAAGTTTGCATGCAAAAACGAACACACACAAACGAGGAGTCCTTAAAGGAAATGGAAATCCAGGTTTTGGCCTCAGAATTCCTAGATGTCATTTAACGTATGACCAGGCACAAAATCTCTATGGTTCCTAAAACAAAAACAAGTCCAGCTATGTCTGTATCTCTGCCTTTTTCTACCAGGGTTGCCTGGAAGAACCTAGATAATATTGAGTGTGTCCCACATGGGTTTGAGCAACACCCTCGAGTGTGTGCATGAGATCCAAAGAGGACAGATTCAGTAAGTTTATCAAAGTCCCCTGATGTCAGAAGTCTTGAGTCACAGTGCCTTCCCCATCTGCTTAGCATTATATCTACAAAGCTGACTCTCCACTGTGTTTGAAGTAAGACTCTGGATGGCAGCCCAGGAGCTGAAATGCTGCTCTGACAGGAGCAGTGTGGCGCTGGTCAACTCAGAGGGATTTGAGTGAAATTATACTCAGTGCATAAGTGAAACCTTACATATGGATGATGGGTGGCACAGTAGGGAGTATGTCTTCCTAAGACAAGTCCCGAAGGAAAGTTCATTGGTGTATCGAGATGTATAAATACAGTCATGCACTGCATAATGACCTTTCAGTCAACATTGGTGGTCCCATCAAATTATAATGCTGTATTTTACCATACCTTTTCCGTGTGTAGATATGTTTAGGTACACACATACTTCCATTGTGTTAGTCTCCCTACAGTAGTCAGCACAGTCCCATGTTGTACAGGTTTGTGGCCTAGGAGCAATAGGCTACACCCTATAGCCTAGGTGTGTGGTAGGCTATACCATCTAGGTTTGTGTAAGTACACTTTATCAAGTCTGCACAAGGACGAAGTCACCCAATGATGCATTTCTCAGAATGTATCTCTAGCGTTATGCAACACGTAACTGTGATGGACATGTTTTAACTTGAAGCATATCCACTGTGCTAGATGTTCACACAGAATTATGGTCCTTTTAGCAACTAAAATAGAATTCTAAAGAAAGACAACCAGCTGGGCGCGGTGGCTCACGCCTGTAATCCCAGAACTTTGGGAGGCCGAGGTGGGCAGATCACGAGGTCAGGAGATCGAGACCATCCTGGCTAACACGGCGAAACCCCGTCTCTACTTAAAATACAAAAAATTAGCCAGGCGTGCTGGCGGGCGCCTGTAGTCCCAGCTACTCGGGAGGCTGAGGCAGGAGAATGGCGTGAACCTGGGAGGCGGATCTTGCAGTGAGCCAAGATGGCGCCACTGCACTCCAGCCTAGGAGGACAGAGCGAGACTCTGTCTCAAAAAAAAAAAAAAAAAAAAAAAGATAACCAGAGACACATACAGACAACTGGAAAACAAAAGAAAGTAAAGAAAGTACACTTACTTACACCTACCTCAAGGTTGAGTGCAATGCACATGAAAGAGTTGGTAGGTGCTTTAGACACTAGAGGTAGTGACAGGACCCAAGATTTAGTCGTATGTCCACAGGGGTTTTAACTCAGGTCTGTCTCTTATTACTCTGATCCTTTCATAAGTGATAAACCTTCCTAAAACTCACTTTTCTTAATCTGTAATTCAGTGATGATATTTCCCCTAAAATTTGGTTCTCACAGATGTTTGAGAATCCAAAGAGATAACTACCATCCAGGAGAGCTCTGCACGCCCTTGCTACTGCCCTGCCATTGCTGGGCAGACGCCAGGTTACTAGGGAGCTTATTACAGCCTCTATTCTCGCCTCTAGGGAATGTCATTTTATTTTTGAGGAGGCTGTTTTTAGTTGCCATCCTCAACTTTAGTTGTTCAGCAGGCTCAATCCCTTACTAAATGGGAAGGCAGACATACCACTTGGGCCCCAAATGACCACAAGGCTACTCCTGGTTTTCTGGGTAACTCTCCTGTCCTCAGCTGTGCAGTAGTACTTAGCAAGTGATTTTAAAATTGCTTCTTTGTAAGACCAAAAAAAATATAATTCTTTACAAAAATGCACTTAATTCATAACTAGTTATTAAGGGTTCTGAACATTTATGTTATTTAGTTTACTGCATTTTAATAAACAATCGTGTGCTCTTCCATTTAAGGGATTTGAGAAGGTGGCAGAATGAAATTCATATGACTCTCAAAGTCTACTGAAATCTGACTTTTCAGGAAGCAGTACATTATTTGGTGAAAGGAACTATCTAAAGTCTCACGTGTTGCTGAGACGCTGTCTCATTTGGAACCTCATGTGATCTCACAACTAAATTGTGCAGTCCCTCTTTTAAAGTCCCAACTTCCCATTTACTCAGCAACATTCATCTTGTGCCAGGTGTTCTGCTGGGTATTGGAGAATTAGAGATGAATAACATGGTCAGATTCTCAAGTCTGGCAGGAGACACAGAAGTATCTTTGAGTAATCTTAGCAGAATGGTACGTGTTCCTGAGACCAGTCTGAGCAACTTGGTGTCAGTCAGAGGGGCCTGGTGCATTAGGGAATCAGAAATAGTCCATGTTGCTGGACTGTTGGAGAGGGGCAGAAGAGTCCAGAAAAGTTAGTACAGTTGGTCACAAAAGGTCTTCGGTCATGCTGAGGAGTTTGGATTTTATTCTGGTGGCAATGAGGCGTCACTGAAAGAATTTCAGCTGAGGCATGATGCTATCAGATGAGAGATTTAGAAAGACAAATGGCAGGTGTGCAGAGAATAGATAAGAGGGATGATGGAGGGAAGGTGGGCCTACCGGTTAGGGTGCTGCACTGTGGTTTGTGCTTCACTGTGGGTACTTTGACATCAGGCAGAGTGAAGGGTAGCACTGTTGAAGGACCAGAGAAAGAAATGGGGGACCATGCAGGTGCCAGTGAAGAGGAGCAGTTAGAGAGGCAGAGAAGGCCCCCCCACCTCAAGACCACAACAAGATGGATTATAGAATCTATGTTAGGTGAGCTTAGGCTCAAATAGTCCATGAGAAATGTATAATTCTCTGCTCGTATCAAGACTCAGCCCAGCTAGCTGCAGTGAGTCACGCCTGTAATCCTAGCACTTTGGGGGGCCAAGGTGGGATGATCGCTTGAGCCTAGAAGGTCAAGGCTGCAGTGAGCCATGATCACACCACTGTACTCCAGCCTAGGCAACAGAGCGAGACCCTATCTCTTAAAAAACAACAAAAAAACTCAGCCCTTGTAATGTTTTAAATGTGTTCCTTGGGAATTGGCTTTCATTAAATCCCTTCCAGAAACCTAAATGGAATTCCTTCTTCAGCCTCTCTGTCCTATGCTTTGCTCCTTTTCTTAATTATTAGGGAATTAAACATCAAGGCTCTTTAGGCATCGCTTGCCTGAAAATGGAATTTGTCTAACATTAATAGAACATCGTGGGTTAACTGCCAAGACATGAATTGTGAGGTAAAATATGGGAACGCCCTGTGTAAATTTTAGTTTCCAGTCTAGCTTGGTACTGAATCCTCTCAAAAAGCAAGTCATATGCTCTGAAACAAATGCATCTGCCAGATAACTTGGAAAGGTTTCACCACCTCTGCGCTCAGTAAGTTTCAGTGATGTTCCCAGAGTTGTTGAATAGTAATGTTTAATACTGCACTCGATACAAAATATTTAATATACAGACCAGTGCAACCAAGTGGGGTTTCCAGCAGATATCAAAGGGACATAATTCTACAGAGACGTGAGGCACCATGCAGTTTGGCTGAGGCCTAGAGACAAAAGGAAGGAGCTCTTGTGAGCCGTCTGAGAGGGAGTAGTTTGCAATCAGAGATAACTTTGGAACATGGACGTGGATGCTCTCCATTTGGCCCAGCTGAGAACAATAACAATTGAACCTAGGGTTAACTCAGTGAGGGAGATGGGCCAGGCCCAGGGAATGCTCCTGAAGAGCTCAGTCTTGCTCGAACCTCCTGGGCTTTGCTTTTTGGCTGCATCCAGGTCCCTCCGTCTCCTGAGCTCTGCATACTGTGCCTTGCCCCCGCCCCAGGCCCACCCTAAGATTTGCCCTTCCTTCAGCAGATTCAAGTACTATTTCTCTGACAAATGCATAAGGTCCTCAGGTGTTTGAAGGGATAGTTCTAAGTAAATGAAAACAAGCACAAAAATAAGCACAAGCGTGGGTGCTTTACATGAGATTACAAAGAGGGGAGAGAGGATTGATGGCTCCACAGTTTAGCCTAAGGGTAGACTGGAATTGATGGGGTCTGAGGCCTGCTGGGCTTCTCTAACAGGTGGTCACTGTGGACCCCGGGCCTTCTTCTCTCTGATTTTAGGTCATCCTCAGTCCTCAGAGAGTAGACCATCTTAGAGGCAGGACCCCAGGTACCCTGAAATTACCCTCCAGCTCCCTAGGTCTGCAGTCCTGCTCTCACTGACAGTTTCCTCCTGAAGAGAAGCATCTTCCCTGTCCTGACTCAGTGTCTCAGTTGGAGTGCTGTGGTCTCCCCTTTCCTCGGGTTGGCTCTCGAGAACTACCTGGGAGGCTGCTGGGTACTCCCCATCTCTTCCTGCATCAGAGCCTGTGCTCCCCTTTTGGGCTGTCCCTGGTGTTTGTTTCTCTGTTGAGGGAGGACACTCCCAGCTCTCTGCACCTTTGAGCAGCAGAGATGTGGAGACACTTTGTCACCGGTTCCAGCAGCTGGCTCAGGTTACAGCCCACCCACTTCTCTGGGAGATTGTCTTTAGCTCATTGCTCATATGGTCCCAGGGCAAGGGTGGGCCTATTGTTGGTCTTTTAATTAAAATTTTATAAAATATGATGTTTTAAATATCCCAAGGATTTGCATACTTCCCACCAGGAGTTAAGAGGGCTGTTTTGTCATAGTTTAAGCCCATTGTAAAGTAATTGATAAAAAAATCCAGTGCCATGAGTTGAGAGGGTTAGAAAAATAATAGAAATCTTTGTTAATACTCACTCTTATATTTATTTAAATCTACATAATGAATCTTCCCTCCCTTTTACCCAACGATTCTTTCCATAAAGAAAAATAATTAAGGTAATGCAACTGTAATTCAAAGCAAATATGGTATTCATCTTTTTTCTTTTTTCTGGATGCCTTTTATGTTTTAGTTTCTTACAAAGCAATTTCCAGCACTCAGATACACCATTTGAGAGGAACAGACTTAGAATTCCATATTCACAGAACTGTGGGATTTTTAAACCACAAAGGAAACCTAGAGATCCTAGAAGACTGTTCTGTGGATGTGGAAAGTTCAAATATCCCCCAAGACTGCACAGCTAATTAGAGGCAGAGCTGGGGTAAGGACTCAGGTTTCCTGGCTCTCAACTCAAATCTCTTTCCAATATCATTTCTCAAATTCTAAGATCAGAAGTTGAATGAAACGATTCGCTTCACATTTCTTGTGGTTTGAAACATGAGCTTCTCAGAATCTCCAGCTTCAGTGGGGTCAGGGTAACGTATTGGCTGCCACTGATGGAGGCCAGACAGAGCCCCGGCCAGGTTGGGGTCAGGAATGTCGTTAGGAGAGAGGGATTCCACATTTAAGCTGCAGAGAGAGCAGTGAGTGATGATAGAAGCAAGAAATGCCAGAGGCCCCAGGGGTCGGCCCAGGTGAGGAAACAGGTACCTCCACTCGCTCCCTTTAGGTGGGCCTGCCCTGCTGCCCAGGGCTAAGTGGCTTCCCACAGTGGCTCAGAAACATCACCGTAACCCCAGTGTTTGGAGGAGATCATTTCAACTAAGAGGAAAAAACTTTTCTTTTTTTAAGTAAAAAGGAGCTATTTGAAATTTGTCATTCCAAACTAGACTTGGAGACAGTTGTAAATTTCACTCTTTTTATTCTGGGAGCAACTCTGTGCTTTTCTAGCTCATTCTGTTAAAAAAAAAAAAAAAAAAAGCAAAACAAAAAACTGTCCCATAAATATTGAGACTGGGGCTCTCAGGTATCTGTGCATCCTCATATGAGCCCTTTGGGAAAGGATGTCACCCTTTTTTCTTCCTTTTTAATTATGCCTGTGATTTTGTGGAACTTCCTATAAGACTCCTGTCTATATTTGCTGAAGGTAACTAAGAATTTCTTAGTGTCAAAGGCTACGTGTTTAACCTAAGTAATAATACTGACTGAAAATAATTTACCTTCTGTTATAATAGCTAGGAAAGGGCTTTTATCTACCTATCTGTCTATCGATCATCTATCTATCTATCTACGTATCTTTCTTTTTTTCTTTTTCTTTTCCTTTTCTTTCTTGCAGGTGCATACCTTGGTAAAGGGCTTTTATTTTGAAATTATGTTTGTGCTGTGAAGATTTCTATCCAAATAATTGTCTGAGATGCTAGCAATGTTTAGGTTTAATTTTCAGATCCATATTACACTAATTATGGTGTGAAATGTTTTTTCCCCTTTCCCTTTTCAAATGTACAGATTTATTAGCGGAATGGAAATGGCTTGTTTCCAAACATAGACATAGGACTGGTATGCTATGAATGCCCACCTTTATATTGGGCATTCAAATGATGTTGGGCATTGGGTCTATATAAAGTGGATATAGACCTATCTTTTAGCAGAAATATGATTTTAACTGATAGAAAAGTAGAAAAGAATGCCACAGCTATGAAAAAGAAAACTTGGCTTATTGTTGAGAAGGGCTTTAGTGCTTTTGGAGTATAAATCTCTTAGTATTGACTTGGACTTCGCTATAAGCTAAATAAATAAAACTATAGAAATTTAGTGTGAATTAGTTTGGCATAAAGTAGATGATTATCTGAATATGACTTTTAATACATAAAATCTGTGGAGAAATTTAAACAGAGTGCTCACTCATGCTATAGTCTTCTCTTGTCAGTTCCTATAATGGACCAGATAACTTTTTGTAATAATAGGGAGAAAAAACTTATATGCAAGTAATGGATGGTTATTGGTAGGTTCCTATTTCTGTCTCCATTGACTGCTTTATTCATTCTTTTTTTTGTTTCTTTTTTGTTTGTTTGTTTGAGACAGTGTCTCACTCCATCACCCAGGCTGTAGTACAGTGGCCTAGTCACAGCTCACTGCAGCCTCGAACTTCTGGTCTCAAGAGATCCTCCCATTTCAGCCTCCTGAGTAGCTTGGACTCGAGGCGCATGACACCATGCCTGGGTAATTTTTTTTATTTTTAGTAGAGACAAGGTCACGCTATGTTGCCCAGGTTGGTCTCGAACTCCTGGTCTAAAGCAGTCCTCCCACCTCGGCCTCCCAAAGTGTATTTACTCATTCTTGAAACATTTATCGAGTATTTAGCACATAGCTAGAAATAGGAAGATGTATCTCCTGTTCTCAAAGGAATTTGCAATCTGGTGGGGTAAAGAAGGGCATGTGGGTACAGGAGAGTTTTGGATAGTGGAGTCAGAGTTGACTAGCTGTTCAGACAGGTCTCGGGGTGGTTTATAAGGTCACCATGGTACAGGATCAGACCTCAGGTTTGCAAGTCCAAAGATGGGATTTGGTCACCCAGAGTGTTTCAGGCTCAGGGGACCTGACTTGTTGCAGGCAACCCCACAAGAGCACAAACCAGAATGTCATTTTATTAATACGCATTGAGAACTAGAATTCACAAGCAGATCAGAATACTATACTGGCTGTGCATTTTCTCCCAGTAGGAAAGTCTAAATGGGAAGCATATTATAAACAAGTGGCTCAGTGAGGCTGTACTCAGAGCAAGGGCAATGAATTAGAAGACCTTAGCAGCTGCTGGTATCAAACATTGACGGCCCCATTGGTGCCAAGCCTGGTAGTCCTCCCCTCCCCCATGGGTCCAGCCTAATGGGTTCCAACCTTTCTTTTATTATTATTTTTTATTTATTTTTTGAGACAGGCTCTCATTCTGTCACCCAGTCTGGAGTGCAGTGGCGTGGTCTTGGCTCACTGTGACCTCCACCTCCTGAGTTCAAGCGATTCTCGTGCCTCAGCCTCCCAAGTAGCTGAGACTACAGGCGTGCGCCATCATGCTGCCTGATTTTTGTATTTTTGGTAGAGATGGGGTTTCACCATGTTGGCTAGGCTGGTCTTGAACTCCTGATCTCAAGTGATCTGCCTGCCTCGGCCCCCTCAAAGTGCTGGGATTACAGGTGTGAGCCACCATGCCCAGCTCCAACCTTTCTCTGAAATAGTGATAGAGACACTGACAGAATTCCTCCAGCCGTGGAAGCCTGGTTCTTTCTGTTGGCCTATTCTTATCCCAGATGTGGACTTTTAGTGTTGTTTAATTCAAGACCAGTAAGAATTCTAGGCAGTTTTTCCTTTGACTTAAGTTTTTAGTTCTAGGACTTAATGGATATATTTATTTATTTATTTATTTATTGGCAAAGAGTTAATCTCATTCATTATATCTTAATTTTGTGCTTTGAACTTCCCAAGGGCAAGTTTATCTCCATGTTTCTCTTCATTTTGTACTGAATATGACTTGTGCTCATCCTTTACAGTTTAGCTTAAGTTAATTTTAGCTTTCCCTCAGTGTACCTTTTCTTGATGTCCTCTTCTCTACCTTACTGAATTTAGACGCCCTAACTTTTTTCTCTCATATCATCCTGTGCTTCTGTGCTCTTTTCTCTATACTCTTCTGTACTTATCATACTCTAATAATTATTTCCTCATCATCCTCTTTCATCAGACTGTAAGCTTTAAAAGAATAGCAAATATATTTTATTAAACTTTGTGTCTCCAACTGCTAGCTCAGTGTCCGGAAGAAAGTAGGGACCCAGTAAGGTGTGGATAGATGGATAGATGAATGGGTAAAATAACATTTATGCTGAGTCCTTAAATGATCAGTAGAATGTTTTTCCTAAGACACTACAAACTACTCTCAAGATCCAACAGGCATTTACTGTATCTTACTTGACCTCTTTCGTGGCATTGACTTGAGTGGAAGGGTGACTGTGGAAATGAGATTGCAGCATAGTGTATCTCCTCAGTTCTTCTGTCTTAACTCTGTAGTGTAGCTAGTATTTGAAATCCATTTTCATGAAAATGGCAGTATTCTTCAGTACTGTAACTTGGAGATGTTCCTAGTGTCTTACAATCTTGTTTTGGTTTTCTGTTGTTGAGTAACAAACCATCCCACAGCTTCGTAACTTAAGACAATAATTTATTATTTTTTGCAATTCTAAAATCTGGTCAAGGCTCAGCTGGGTGGTTCTTCTGTTTTACACTGTCTGTAGGAACTGGAATGTCCAAGATGGTTCTTCACTCACATTGTAGTATCTCGCCTGCGATAGCCGAGACCAGCTGGGAGATGGTGGGGCATCTTGTATATATCCTCTTTATGGCTACCTTGTACTTCCTGTCACCATGGTGGTCTCAAGATGGTAGAACTTATATGGTGACTGGCTTCCAAGAAGGAGGTAACGGAAGCTCCCAGTTTTTCTAAAGGCTAGATTTGGGCCCAGTGCGATGGCTCATGCCTATAATCCCAGCACTTTGGGAGGCTGAGGTGGGAGGATTGCTTGAGCCCAGGAGTTCAAGACCAGCCTGGACAAAATGGTGAGACCCCCCCACCCCCATCTCTCCAAAAATTCAAAAATTAGCCAGGCATGGTGGCTCATGCCTGTGGTCCCAGCTACTTGGGAGGCTGAAGTGGGAAGATCACTTGAGCCCAGAACGGCGAGGTTGCACTGAGCTGTGATTGCCCCACTGCACTCCATCCTGGGTGACTGAGTGAGATACTGTTTCAAACAACAACAACAACGACAACAACAAAGGCTAGGTTTATAACTGATCATCATTCCTTCTATCTCATTTTGTTGGTGAAAGCCAGCCCAGATTCAGGGAGAGGGGAGACAGGCTGTGCCTTTTGGTGTACAGAGCACTATGCATAGACGAGGAAGGATAGCAGCCATCTTTGGAGATTATCTGAAAGAGATCGAATAGTGTGTAGTTCAAGACATGCACGAAGAAATAGCACTTATGCTACACTACGTATGTACTAAAGAAGCACACCTAGTTTAGTTTCATTGGATGAAGTCTCTGGGGGAGAAAAAGGGCTCTGTCTGGTCAGAAAACTATTCTTTGTTAAAATCAAGGTTAGGAATTGATGAGTAATGGTTAATGTGTAAACCTCATTTAAAAATGAGAAACATCATGCTATCTTATCTGTTAAAACTCAGGTTTCTCTCCTCCTGTGGAAAATACATGAAGGAAAAAAAAAATTTAGGATTCTGTTTAATAATTTAAAGTTACTTTTTTTTTTTCCAAGTGAGAACATAATGGGACTTTGATATGGGAGAATAAAAAAGATCTATTTCCTTTTATTTTTCTCACCTTAGAGGGGTGTTTGGAAAAGTGTCCCATAATTAAAGTTTCTTGAGTTGGTTATTCTACTGGGAAATTTTTGTCATAAATTTTTTCTTCTTAATGTTAGGATGAAGAATGGCCTAGAAGTGACCCTAATAGTCCTATTTCTTGATGTGAGCTATTTCATGAATGTTTTAAAAGTATGATAATTAGTTTCAAAAATCTTGAAAGACCCAGATAAATCAGATCATAACACAGTAAGTGGAAACATAGAATGTATACTTTTTGAAGTAGCACCCGTCCTTCATAACAGTTGTGACAGTCTATATATATACAGTATATTGCTTTGTAGCTTTTTGTACAGATTGCGCCTGTCTTCCATGCTTATGGTCACTCATCTCTGTGGCATTTCACAAGAACAGATGTGTAATAAAGGTCACTGTTTCTTTGTAATACTTACAAAGAAGTCAGGACCCAGGAGGCTGAAGGAATAAATAATTTACCTGCCAAGGACTTTGGTGAAGAACAGAATTCATTTCTTCCACTCCTTTAGAATGGGGAGCCTTATTCTAAAAATAGGCTTTAAGATTACTTTCAAAGATACACACAGTGCAAGAAAAGAATAAATATAGGTGAAGCAGACACAACAGAGAGAGAAAATACAGGCAGGAAATAAATTGTACACAAAACACATGCCCTGAAGTTCTCCACCTAGGCTGGAGGGATAAGGGAGCAGAGGTTTGACCCAAAGCCACCTCTAACCAAAGGAAGAAGGGAAACTGCCAGGACCAATGCTGTGAGATCCCAGTGTAGTCATTTGCCATGAAGAGCTAACAGGGTAGATTCTCTTAGCAAAATGTTTGCTTGTATGCTGCTTTAATGACTATGATCTGTTTTTTTGTTTGTTTGTTTGTTTGTTTTTGTTTTTTGAGATGGAGTCTTGCTCTGTTGCCCAGGCTGGAATGCAGTGGCACGATCTTGGCTTACTGCAACCTCCGCCTCCCGGGTTCAAGTGATTCTCCTGCATCAGCCTCCCGAGTAGCTGGGATTATAGGCATGCGCCATCACACTCAGCTGATATTTTTGTATTTTTAATAGAGACGGGGTTTCACCATGTTGGCCAGGCTGGTCTTGAACTCCTGACCTCAAGTTATCCACCCACCTCAGCCTCCCAAAGTATTGGGATTACAGGCGTCAGCCACCGTGCCCAGTCGACTATGATCTGTTAATAGTACCTAAGGGTTACAGTCCATGGGAGAAAAAAACTAGAATATTTCTTTCTGAAACCTGAAGCCCAGGCCGGGCATGGTGGCTCACGCCTGTAATCTCAGCACTTTGGGAGGTTGAGATGGGAGATTGTTTGAGCCCAGGAGTTTGAGACCAGCCTGGGCAACATGGTGAAACCCCATCTCTATTTAAAGAATAAGGCTGGGTGTGGTGGCTCATACCTGTAATCTTAGTGCTTTGGGAGTCTGAGGCAGGTGGATTGCTTGAGTTCAGGAGTTTGAGACCAGCCTGGGCAACATGGTGAAACCCCATCTGTACTAAAAATACAAAAATTAGGCGGGTGTGGTGGTGCCCGTCTGTAGTCCCAGCTACTCAGGAGGCTGAAGCATGACAATCACTTGAACTTGGCAGGCAGAGGTTGCAGTGAGCCGAGATCATGCCACTGCACTCCAGCCTGGGTGACAGAGAGAGACTCTGTCTCAAAAAAATTAAAAAATTAGGCCGGGCGCGGTGGCTCATGCCTGTAATCCCAGCACTTTGGGAGGCCGAGGTGGGCAGATCACGAGGTCAGGAGATCGAGACCATCCTGGCTAACACGGTGAAACCCCGTCTCTACTAAAAATACAAAAAATTAGTCGGGCATGGTGGCGGGCGCCTGTAGTCCCAGCTGCTCAGGAGGCTGAGGCAGAAGAATGGCGTGAACCCGGGAGGCGGAGCTGGCAGTGAGCTGAGATTGCGCCACTGCACTCCAGACTGGGCGACAGAGGGAGACCCGTCTCAAAAAATAAAATAAAATAAAATAAAACAAATAAAAAATTAAAAAGAAAAAGAAAAGGAAACCTTAAGCCTAGTTATTGAGGTAGACAGGATGCTACCCCTACCCTGTCATTTTATTTAAAAGAAGCATTTAAGCCTAATGAACACGAACAGTTCTAATGTCCCTTGGAGGGGAGGTAGCATTCACAGTTCATAGATTCATTTAGCAATTACTGATTGAGCATCTTCTGTGTGTCTAGTTGTCTATGCTCTTAGGCGCTGGGGATGTGGCAGTGAGCAAGAACAGATGTAAATGACAAGAGATGGATGGTGGTGATGGTTGCACAATTGTGTGAATGTACTTAATGCCACTGAACTGTACACTTAAAAATGTTTAAAATGGCCGGGCATGGTGGCTCACGCCTGTAATCCCAGCACTTTGGGAGGCCGAGGCGGGTGGATCACCTGAGATCAGGAGTTCGAGACCAGCCTGATCAACATGGAGAAACCCCGTCTCTACTAAAAATACAAAATTAACCGGGCATGGTGGCGCAGGCCTGTAATCCCAGCTACTCGGGAGGCTGAGACAGGAGAATCTCTTGAACCTGGGAAGCGGAGGTTGCAGTGAGCCGAGATCCCGCCATTGCACTCCAGCCTGGGCAACAGAGCAAGACTCCATCTCAAAAAAAAAAGTTTCAAATGGTAAATTTATGTATATTTTACCACAATAAAAAAAGGAGTTAAGACAAGTAAGATGCTGTGTCGTGGGACTAGATCAAGCACTTAGGGGTGGGGTGTTAGGGACTTTGAACGGGGCCTCTACCCTGCGGGAAGGGCTGAGCTGGAGGGATCTGTGGGCCCCTGATCAAGAAAGAAGCAGGAGCTGTAACCGAGCCTGGCTTTGGAACTTGAGGCTGCCCAATGGAATCTGTTGTGTGTGACCGAAGGAGGCAGCTGCACTGGATGGGAGAAACTGGAGGGACTCTGTGGCTGCCAGGGCCAGCTGCAGGGCACACAGCTGCACTCTGAGGCTGGCACCTGCCTCCTTCACTTACCCAAGGCTTTTCCTCCTGTTTTTGTTTCCAGACGGCCATCCTGAGACGACAGGGTCGATACATATGCTCAACAGTGCCTGCGAAGGCGGAAGAGGAAGCACAGAGCTTGTTTGTTACAGAGGTAAGGCTCTTTCCTGCATTAATTTGCATTTTGAAGTCATTTTCCCCTAACTGCCTCCTTTTCTTTAAATTTCAAAATTGTCAAGAAAGTGTCAAAAGGGTAATTATATTTCTATGATGGAAGTTCAAATAGAATAATGTGAATTTTTCAGACTCTGAAACTTGGACAGAAATGTCCACAGGGGCTATTTCTTTTTTACGTTTTTATTATTTTTAAAACTTTATTTATTTGGAGGGGGCTATATCTGACTACAAAAAGTGAATTCCACAGAATTTATCTCATGGACTTAAAATAAGCAGTAACTTGTAAATGAATTCACTGGAAATCTTCGGGTGGTCTTGTTATTGATACTGTTTTTAAGGGTGATACACACATTTATGTATCATTTATTTCATTTATACATTTATATTTGCAAGTTATTTTTGACTAGTATTCATGAAGTACTAGCTGATAATAAGCAGGGTCTATCGCTAGTCAATATATATTATTATATATATTGATTACTATGTATATTCCTAATCAAGATACATTGATTAATATTATTTTTGTTTGAAAATACAAATAAAATTATCTTATGGAAGAAAGATAAATTATTTACTTTTTTATTTTTATTTTTATTTTTTGAGACAGAGTCTTGCTCTGTTGTCTAGGCTAGAGTGCTGTGGAGCAATCTTGGCTCACTGCAACCTCTGCCTCTCCTGGGTTCAAGTGGTTCTCCTGCTTCAGCCTCCCAAGTAGCTGGGATTACAGGCGTGCACCACCACGCCTGGCTAACCTTTGTATTTTTAGTAGGGACAGGGTTTCAGCCTGTTAGTCAGGCTGGTCTCAGACTCCTGACCTCAAGTGATCTGCCCGCCTTGGCCTCCCAAAGTGCTAGGATTACTGGCATGAGCCACTGTGCCTGGCCAGAAAGAGAAATTATTACAATTTAGGTTGTTTGCTTTAGTTTTTCCCCTTGGAGTGTTTGTTTTTTCCTCCAGGTAATTTTAGGTAGGAAGGAATAATTAGATGTTTTAATTTTGTTTCTTTAAGTGCTCCTTCATTTAAAAATAATGATTTTTTTTAATCCTGTTTTTTCTAGTTGATATTTAGATCATAAATATGCTCATCAATAAAATTGCTTACTATAAGGAAGCTATATATACTCTTATAAAGACCAATTAAATAACAATATTTAATTTCCATTGAGATTTTTGAAAAATTAAATATAAAATTAAAAAATTTTTAAGTGTGTTCTCTTATCTTTCTGAAGAAGTAACTTCCTGTCTTACCTCCTTTGCCTCTATATTAGTAAACTTAATTCCAGACAAATACAGCCAGATATGTTTGTGAATGTAGTTATAAATGTCTTTTTAAGGCAGATAGTGGCAAACTATGACCTGCAAGCAAAATCCAGCCTGTAGCCAATTTTTGTAAATAAAGTTTTATTGTAAAGCAGCCAAGCACATTTGTTTACATATTGCCTATGGCTACTGTCACCATGCAACTCAAAGTTAAGTAGAGATAATATGACCCTCAAAGCTGAAGATATTTATGATCTTGCCTTTTACACAAAAAGTTTGTTGACCTATGTTTTAAAGCATGTGGCAAAATTATTAATTGCTAACTCAGTTCTCCCAGTTGATTAAAAAAATATGGTTTTTTGAGGGAGAACTCTCCATTAAGTTATTTAATCACTGCAGGTTGAGCAATAGCTGCTTCATCCTATGCTGCTGGAGCCAACATAACTAAACACTTTTGGGACCCTTCCACTTGGGTGGAGTGAACATCACTTCCTCTTCATCCTCTGATCCAGGGAATGACCTAATGGCTTAAAACAAAGCAAAACAAAGCAGAAAAAAACTTCAAAAACCTTTCAGTGTAACTTCAAAATATTATTGAATTTCACCAGTTTGAAATGTTAATCGTATAATCAGTCAGTCACATTCCTGTCTTTCTGAAGGTACAGTTCTCAGGATCTGGCTTTCTGATGGAACTCCTTATCTCCTAGACTTTCTGCATCCCCAGAGGGATGGGGGTTGCTTGCCTAATTCTGTGCTTGTGCTTTGGAATTTAGCCAATGCCTGCTATGTAGATGGTCAACACTGGCTTGTTAAATCAATGAATCTCTAAATACTTAGCCAGATTCACTGTGGAGTTTTTTTTTTTTTTTTTTTGTATGTGCGATTCCTTATAATTATAAATATTTGAACATAATAAACTGTAATTATTTTCCCCATTTTGCCTAAGGTATTAAAATCTTGGCCAGGTGCGGTGGCTCACGCCTGTAATCCCAGTACTTTGGGAGGCCGAGGCGGGTGGATCACGAGGTCAGGAGTTCGAGACCAGCCTGACCAACATTGTGAAACCCCATCTCTACTAAAAATACAAAAAGTAGCCGGGCGTGGTGGTGTGCGCCTGTAATCCCAGCTACTCGGGAGGCTGAGGTAGGAGAATCGCTTGAACCCGGGAGGCAGAGGTTGCAGTGAGCCAAGATTGCACCACTGCACTCCAGCCTGGGTAACAGAGCAAGACTCCGTCTTAAAAAAATAAATAAATAAATAAAAATCTGGGCTCCATTCATAAATGAATTTATAATATACAAATTTATGCTGGTTTATTTAGTTTTTAATTGGGCAGGTACATTTTCTACTTCAGAATAGTTTTAATGTCCTGCAGGAGACTTGGTGGTACAATTTCAGTTCCAGAGCTTGTTGAAAAACCGCTGTAGCTCTTTGAAGAGAATAGGATCACACCCACGAGACCACGTCGTACATAGTCAGGCCTGACTACTTAGCTGTGCCAGTGGACCTAGGGGCAGTAGTGGGAAAATCCAAAACTATGGATTATTCTGAAATCTGACTGGTTTTGGAATGAAATTTTGAGTGTGAATGTATGATACCCAAAATGTGAAAATGCTTTGAGAAATCTAAAAAAATCATTTTCAAGGATAAAATAGCATTTTAAAATATTCGTAACTACAGAGTAAAAAATCAAAAAGTTTGCCAGCTCCAAAATCTGACTTTGCGCTTAGCCCTTCTCTGCCATTTATTCCACCTCTCAGAATAATTTTAAAAACTTACATTACCTTCACATCACACATCACACCCTTGCCAGTAAAGTGCTTATTGTAGAGCCTGGCACAAAATAAACACTTGCTGCTGTTGTAATTCTTACTTTCATGAGTTTGGAGGTGGAGGGGAGTTTGCTTCAGAAGACCTTCAGGCATGGCCTGTGACACAGATAGAAAGGTTGACAGTAGAAACGATGAAGTGAAAGAAGCAGAATAGAGACGTTGTTCATGTTAGTTACAGCCAGAGCCAAATAAACTAGATAAGGCATAAATACATTTATCGACCTATGTTTTCATTGATTCACTCATGCTTTTTTTCCCCCCACACTGAAGTCTGCACATAAGTAGTCAAGTGCTGACTGGACAGAAGATCAT
The DNA here is from genome assembly GCF_028858775.2 of Pan troglodytes. Lineage (NCBI taxonomy): Eukaryota > Metazoa > Chordata > Mammalia > Primates > Hominidae > Pan > Pan troglodytes. The sequence goes on along the minus strand of NC_072412.2, from coordinate 104,538,000 downwards.
TTGAACTAAGCTGATTTTAACTAAAATTCTTTAGCTTTTGATTTTGACTCAATCATATTTGAAGATCTGGTGGATGTGGCATTATAATCTTAGGCTTTATGCACTATTGGAGGATCTTCATGGGTAGATGAACGACAGACACCAGGCTGGGCTGGCCCATTGAATCTGTCATGTGGCGAGGTAGTTTGAATGCAGTCTGTGTAGGTTAGGTCACTAATAGAATCCTTGGCAGTGGAGGACTACATTAAACATTCTGTACACACACACAGATGAAAATGTCATGGTGCTAATATTAATTGGAATGCATATGTTTCTTCCTAATTATTTCACTCTTTTCCTTATGAATGGAAAGAAAAACTGAGGGCAGATTTATATGGTAATATTAACTAACAGAGCTAGCTAGTTCTAATATTAGTAAATACCATGAAGGCGTCTTTAAGTTCACGCATTCTATTCACTTTTATGTCATAGTAGAGGCCACATGGCTTTTTAAGAACCAGGTGCTTACTCTGAAATAGTCCATTGTTAGGTAAATGTCACAAGGTTAGGTGAAGTTGTCTCCTTGTAAAACCTGCTCTCAGATCATTAATGATGATAACGTAAAGTGATACTACCCCCAAGGGTAATGTTTCAGTGGTTCAAAGTCTCAAGCTTCACAGGAATCTCTGGTGGTGGAATTTCAGGCATTAGCTCGTTGAGATGGGAAAAAATTTTTTTGATGTTTCTATGGGTATGCCTTCACAAACTTTCCCAAGTGTTTTCCAAAAATCACGTCTTTCTGTTTTTTATTTTCTATTTTTAAAATCCCCCTTCAATAGTGCATCAAAACCTATAACTCTGACTGGCATCTTGTGAACTATAAATATGAAGATTACTCAGGAGAGTTTCGACAGCTTCCGAAGTGAGTAAGCTATATTATACACATAGGGAAAAGTCTTTGTACTTGAAATGCTTGGGGGGAGGTATGTAACTTCATATGCAATCAGAGTAATTGAGGAAAATATTTCTAGATGGTTTATGTGTATGTGGTGTAACTATTGTTTACAGGGCCTTTGATTGTAAGACTCAAACATGCTACTTTGGTATTGATAGGTAGTAATAAACATGTGGATGGTTTAATTATGTCCAGTGGTTCTTTTCAGGGTACCACTGATAAATAAATAGGTGAAATTTTTTCACTACAAAATATGAAACAAACAAAACGTAAGTGTACTGAAATATGCTGCAGTGCATTTTTTCCTTGAAAAGAATATTTTGAAGAAGATAATTATAAAGAGCATTTTACATTGAATAAATTTTATGTTTTTAAAAAAAGTAAATCAAGAAACAAGCATTTTCCCAGTTAAATTTTTTTTTTTTACCTCCTTTAATGTATTAACTTATTCTAGACTATACCAAAAGCAAGTGTATTTAGATTGAATAGTTGTGGCCAAAGTGAATCGGGGTAGCTAGGTATTGCCTTGACAGACTATCTGTTATAAAAGGTTCCATTTTGTGTTGCTTTAAAGGAATACCTGAGACTGGGTAATTTCTAAAGAAAAGAGATTTATTTATTTATTTTTATTTAGTTAGTTTTGAGACAGAGTCTTGCTCTGTCACCCAGGCTGGAATACAATGGCACGATCTCTGCTCACTGCAACCTCCACCTCCCAAGTTCAAGCAACTGTCCCGCCTCAGCCTCCTGAGTTGCTGGGATTACAGCCACTTGCCACCACGCCTGGCTAATTTTGTATTTTTAGTAGAGACGGGGTTTCACCGTGTTGGCCAGGCTGGTCTCGAACTCCTGAACTCAGGTGATCCACCTGCCTCTGCCTCCCAAAGTGCTGGGATTACAAGCGTTAGCCACTGAGACTAGCCAAGAAAAGAGATTTATTTCGCTTATAGTTCTGCAGGTTGTACAAGAAGCATAGCACTGGCTTCTGCTCAGCTTCTGTTGAAGACTTTTGTGCTGCTTCAAAACATGATGGAAAAGGTCAAAGGGAAAGTTGGCACTTGTGAAAAGAGACCAAAGAGGAGGAGGAAACTCACTTTATAACAACCCATTCTCTTGGGTACTAATCCATTTCAGCAACAAGTAATCCCATCTTGCCAGGAACAAGAATTCACTCATTACTGTGAGAACAGCACCAAGCCTCTCATGATAGATCTGCCCCATAACCCACTAGGCCCAATTATGCAACAATGGGGACCAAATTTCAATCTGAGTTTTGGTGGGAATAAAAACCATATCCAAACCATAGCAGTTGGCAAATTGAATTATACTTGATTTTGGGAAAATTGAAAGCAAATAGTGATGGATTATGTTTTAAAACTAACCATCACCAATGAAAATATTACTTGAGACCTGATTAATGTATTTTTCTTTGCGTTTGTTACATCTTTGAGCTGGAACCTTTTATGCGGTTCTCAGTAGACCTAGCTGTTTGTTTTTCCTCCTTGTGTGGCTTTGCCACTCCTTAAGAATGTTCGGCCAATTCCCCGATTGCCTCTTTTTAAACCTCAGCCAGGAACACTCCCTCCTAGTATTATCTTCTCCAGATGGGTATGCTCTTTAGTTCTATATTTACCCAATCCTCCCTTAGGGATTTTTTAATTCTTCCCATTGGATTGGCTTAACCCATCTTTGTTGATCCTCTTGTTCATAGTCTCAGGGTTGAAAGATATCAGACTATGTCATGTCGTATACTTACTATCTAATAGACTGCTGGTACATTTTCCCTCTTGGCATTAATGAGAATTTCCAAATGTGTGATGAGAAAGAGAGGGAGAATTGTAACAGTGGTGAAGAACACAGATTCTGTGTTCTGCCTCAGACGACTCTGCCGTCTGTCAGCCTGATTTTCCTCATCTGTTAAATGGCCTTAACAACAGTCACCATGATTAAAGGATTAAATGAGAGGGCACATGAGAAGTGCACAGGGCCTGGCACGTCATACCCATTGAGTAAATGTAAGCTGCTTATTGGTATTGGTGTCTTGTTTTTGTTGTGGTTAATACCATCATTGTTAATCGGTTTCAATGCAACAACTCAATCTTCCTTTTTTTCCTCATAAACTTTGTATTAAAAGTTATTCTACCAAGTCTTTGTTTATTAAAAACTAATCCACTTTCTTATTTTTAGTATGCCTGCTCACTCCCCAGAAGCTGTGCTGTCTTTTCCACATAGCTTTTTGGAGCTTTCTTACTCAAGTCTTTTGGCTTACCCACCTTGAAAAGCAAGGGCATAGGTGGTTTTATTCTTTGTCTGAATAAAGAAGCTGGGCCATCTTTGGATTTCGTAAAGGCCGGGCCCTATGATGGAGGAAGAAATGCAAAGCGTCTTCCTTGACTAGGCATTTCTAAAACAAAATTTCTTTGTTGTTTTTATAGCAAAGTGGTCAAGTTGGATAAACTTCCAGTTCATGTCTATGAAGTTGACGAGGAGGTCGACAAAGATGAGGTGGGATACCTGCTTGCTGTTGCTTCTCTTTTCACTCTAGATTTAAACATCAATTTTACAGACTTAGAAGATTAGTTAGAAAATTACCGACATTTAGCCAAAACAGGCATTGGAGTGTTACATGAAACGGGAATAATTTTTTTAAAATGTTATTGATTGATTGGAATAAGGTCTCTGTTTCAACTTCACTGCTTAGCATTTCATGTTCTCTTGGTTGTGTTTATTTGTTCTGAGATCATTTTCAAAGACTTGGATCAGATCTGGCTACATTGTTAAAAGATATCAAGATGACTTAGACCTTGAATTTAGGTTGTTTTTCAACAGATCTCGAAACAGCTGCCAGCCAGTAGATTTAAATGGCTATTTCTTCAATGATTGCTTTTAGTGAAGTCTGATTTGATCAAGCCCACTCCCCCTATTCCTAGAGAAAAGCTCATGGCTAAAGAACTATATAAAGGGAGTAGGGCATTGAGATGAGTCTGCCCACTGAGTGAGGGAAACCTCACAAGAAGACAATGCCCATCTCTGCATTTCTCATCCTCCCCATTGATTGTTAAGTGTCCCATTGTGAGTTTAGGTTTTTCCTTCTTTAAAAAAATTGTCAGCTGAGCTATAACATTAGCCACTCATTAAGCAATGTGCATGTAGCAAATTATTTTAGAAACTACTTTTAAAATCTAAGAAAAATTACTACTCATTCAAAATGAACAATATATTGGGAACTTGGAACTGATTGGCATGAATAGTGACAGGAGGACCAATGGAAATATTGCATGTAAGACCATACACTAAACTGTAAAATCCTAGATGGTAAATTATTTCTATTATTGCTATTAATAGCAATAGTAAAACCACCAATATTAATGTTGAGATGGTCCAAGACAAAGCATATGATGAGTCTTTCTGCAATTGTCTGTATGATTACAAAAGCTTCGCCAGATTGTGTGTGTGTGTGTGTGTGTGTGTGTATTTTTCATCTGTCTGTTATACATACAAATATGTGCTTAACATATTTGTAGCAGCAGCTGGCAGCTCCACGTTCTTCTCCTTAAACCCAGGTCTTGCAGTGTGGGGTCTGTGCTTAAGAAGCAGGTCTCTTCACTTCTCTCAGCTCTTTCCTTCCACTTTTCTGACTCCCCCTTTTTCCCCTCTATCCCTACTTGCATTCCTGCCTGTCTCTCCTTCTTTATTCCCCCCATCACTTTATCTCTCCTTTCTGTATTGCCTCAATTTCCTCCCTTTCTTTATTCACCTTTCCCTGAACTAAGCCTCTGGGAAGGTTTCCAGGAATGTGCATGTGCTTTTGTCCTCTGACTATAGGGGAGTGTCATTTGAAAACATTTTTTCGTGAAACCAGGCAAGACCTTCCAACGTGAGTGGTCAGTTGAGGTATGTCCTTTTTGGTCCTTTTGTGGCTCATTAAACACTGACAAATAAAAATTTGGACAGGAGCTAGCTTTGCCTTTAATGGAATAAAGTTTTCAGAAATGTAGGCGGGTCTCTCTCTTTCACCGCTAAGTGGACTTTTATGTGACTTGTAGGCATTGGTGTCAATGGGTACTTCAGTAAAGGGGCAATGGACAACTTGGCACAAAGGGAATGACCTTCCCATTGACCAAACTCACAGCAAGCAACCCAGGTAATAACGGGAGTTTGACTGCTGGTGTTTTCCTTCTCTCCTAGGATGCTGCCTCCCTTGGTTCCCAGAAGGGTGGGATCACCAAGCATGGCTGGCTGTACAAAGGCAACATGAACAGTGCCATCAGCGTGACCATGAGGGTGAGGACGCACATCACTTTGCCCTCCCCTCTCACAAGCCCTTTCTGCCATAGAGCTCGAGAACAATGCTCAAGATGAATGCGCATGCTGTTCTTCCCCACAAAAGGGACATTGTCTGATTCCTAGGATGCTCCCCTGGTGATAGCACCCCCATTGGCACAGCCTCATCCACCCACTTTCCCTCACTGTCTTCTGACCACCAGCATAAGGAGACCATCCCTGGGCTGGTGTGAAGGTGCAGACACTGACATAGGCTTTCTTCTCTGTAATAACTGAAAAGTGCTCTTTGGTACCTCTCAGAATGTCACCAAGGGGCTATCTGTCATGCCAATCCTGAGCACTTCTGTGGAGGTGTACTGCAACAAAGTCAAGTAAAGCAAAAATTGAGGATGAAAAAAGAAAATAGTTGCATAGAAGAGAAGGTTGCAGAGAGAGAAGTCAAACCAATAGAAGAAGCTATTCAGGAGAAAAGTGGGACCAGAGAAACATCAGGATTAATAACAAAGGGAAGAGAAACAAGGGAGTCAGGGAGATAAAAATTAAGGAGGAAATGTGACTGTCATTACCCTGAGGCTGGAAAATCATTCAGCGTCATGAGGCAAAAAATAGTTCCCATTCTGTGAGCAAGAAACCCTGGGGATTTTAGAGAAAGTTTCTGTCCTTCTGTGCTGCATCCCAAATTGGAAGTCCCTGCACTGCTTTTGGGTAGTTATGTAAAATCTCTGATTCCGTGGGTGAGAAAAATGACCCATGGATATTAGGGGAACCACCTCCTCAGAACTGAGATGCAGTGAGCTTCTTAGATGGGATGGGGAGTCTTAACCCCACAGTGACCTGGAGCGTCAGCTAGAGTGAGAACGGAAACAGGTTTTATGTATGTATGTAGTCATAAGTGGGTTATTGATAGAGATTGTGACCCTCTTCATTTTGAAAGAATAGCTGTGTGTGTATTTTTCTCTCAGTCATTTAAGAGACGATTTTTCCACCTGATTCAACTTGGCGATGGATCCTATAATTTGAATTTTTATAAAGATGAAAAGATCTCCAAAGAACCAAAAGGATCAATATTTCTGGATTCCTGTATGGGTGTCGTTCAGGTAAATATGAAAAGAGTTTTACCATTATGTTTTCTTATCTGCAGTAGTGCTTATGTGTAAATTAGCAGATTTAAGCAAACACTTCCAAAAATGGCAATATGCATGGTAGAAATATAACATATAACTTTAAATGAGGCAAGCCTTGTTTTTCATCATTGTAGAAGATGGAAGGGATAATGTAGAGGCAGAATTATGCTGTGGCAGGCAGGAACACTCTGGCTCGGCCACTTTATAGCTGCGTGACCTTTAACAGGCTACTTAATTCAGATAATGAGAATGTTTCTTTAATATGGCAAATGAGTACAGTGGATGAATCAGTGCAGGAAAATATTTAAAACACTTCATAGTATCTCAGTGGTGATTTTTATCGCTAGCGTTGTAGTACCAGTGGCGGTGTAGATCAGTAAAGAGATTAGGTTTCAGCGCAGATTGAGTTCAAATCCCTGCTCCTCCACTTACTAGCTGTGTAACCTTGGAGATGTTATTTAACCTCTCCGTACCTCAGTTTCTTCATTTGTTAAATAAGGATAATGTCAGTACCAAATATGGTTACTGAGAGGGTTAATTCATTACACATGTAAAAAGCTTAGAACAGTGCCAACAAATGGTAAGCATTTGGTCAATATTAGATAGTTTTGTTATCATAGGGCTGTTGTACTTTTATATCATAGGGCTTATGTACTTATCCTTTAAAATTATTGTTAATTAAAGATAACACATGAATGTATTTTTATTGTAAAAAATCAGACAATACAGATGAAGTGAAAGTCCTTCTGGACTCCTCCCCTCCTTCAGTGTCTCTTTTCTGAGGGGAGCTACTACCAGTTTTGCATGCATCCTTCTGTAGCTTTTTAGCAGTCTTTGGAAGAGAGTTGTCAGTTTCCCTGTCCATCATCTGTCCCTCCATCCATCCATCCATCTGTCCACCCCTCCATTCATCCAGCCTTGCCACTTTCAAGGAAGATTTAAGGCAGCAGCTTATAAGCATACACAGGACATGGGATAGCATAAATTTAAAGTGGGGGTGAAAGCAGAAAGATGAACAGGGGATTGGGATAAGAGTGAGAGAAAATACAGTTGAGGAGAAAGCATATGTTTTGAAGATCTAACACCTGCTATGGGTGGGCCACCACCTGGGCTCTATGCTTTCTCACTTGGAGACCTGTTCAGTCACACAATTCACAGTGCACATAAGATAAAGACAATCCAATTAGTCAGAAGCTGCCCAAGTAATCTCAGAATGAAGATCATTCAGGCATTTTTCTCAGGGTTCCCCTCAGACAGAAGGCTCTGTGGTTGATGAACAATCTTCCTAACAACCCCTCACAAAAGATGCAGTCACCATTATCAAAGAATTCTCCCTTCAGATAACTCCACGATGGCTGATCACATCAGCCTGTAGCTCGATTCTGTAAGGAGATTGTTTGGTGGGGCCAGTGTGACACAGCTCTCTGGTTTGACTAAAGGTATACTTGTTACATATTTACATGTTTACCTAGAATTAAAGTGCATTTTCTTCCAAGGATACATTTGTCTGATTGAAACAGCCCAGCCCCGCAGTGGCTCACGCCTGTAATCTCAACGCTTTGGGAGGCAGAGGCGGGTGGTCAGGAGTTCGAGACCAGCCTGACCAACATGGTGAAACCCCGTCTCTACTAAAAATACAAAAATTAGCCAGGCGTGGTGGCGGGCGCCTGTAATCCCAGCTACTTGGGAAGCTGAGGCAGGAGAATCGCTTGAACCTGGGAGGTGGAGGTTGCAGTGAGCTGAGATTGCGCCATTGCACTCTAGCCTGGGTGACAGAGCGAGACTCCATCTCAAAAAAAAAAAGAGAAACAGCCCAGCAGTGCTGAAGGGCAGTGCTTCACCCCTGCATCACCCTCACCCACTCACATCCTATTCCCTTGAAATAGTAGTGGTGCTAGATCACAAGTGTTCACTGCTGTTTCTTCGTTCATCAGTTTTGGACGTCATTGCATGATTTCCTGTGCTGGTAGATTGGATTTTAGCTCCTGGCACCCTCCTTTGGCCTCTAGTCTGGATGAATTGCTTTCCTGCCCCACACACCTGCCATGTAGACATTCGGCCTGTCTTCCTCCCTGTGTTGGGTTTCCTGTTTCTGGGACCTTATGCCTTCCTCTTTCTTGTTCTACTTTCTTGTTTTGGGGGAGCACATCTTCTGCAGCTTTCTGAGGAATTGTGTGTGAGATGTTAATTTTTTGAGAATTAGGGTATCTGTTCATATCTTTATTTTTGCATTCATGCTTGACTCATAGTTTGGCTAGTTATAAAATTCAAAGTGAAATCATTTTACCTTGGAATTTCAAGGGCATCCCATTGCCGTCTAGTTTCCACTGTTGTTTGGAGGGTTCTGATGTTACTCTAAATCCCTGTTCTTTGTGGTCTTCTCTTTAGTGTTCTAAAATTTTGGTTGTTGTGTCTTGATTTTTATTTTATGCTTTGGTAAGCTTTTTTGTTAAGGTATAACATATAAATAGAAAATAAGGTATAACATATAAATAGAAAATATATGCCTAATGCATGTGTGACTCGGTGGATCTTTCTGGAGCTCGGCTCTTTCTTATCTTTGTGCTGTTTTATTTCCCGTCATTCTGGAGACTCTGTCCTGCATATTCTGGCCACCTTGGTCTTCCCCGGGTCTCGTCAGTGTCTTCTACTCAGCAAGATGGCAGGGCTCTTTTTGGATTCCCCTTCCTGTGCTGCAATTCAGATACTGCCTCCAGGCAGAAAGCTGAGGCAATTTGGGGCTCACTTCAGTCTTTCCCTTCTACAGAGAAAGGGCTGCACTGCCTTTTGTCCCCTATCTGAAAACAGTTATTTCATGTATTTTGTCCACTTTTCTAGCAATGATGGTGGGAGGCTAAGTCCAGATCCTGTTTCTTCCTTATGGTCAGCAGTGGAAGGGAGGGGTCCAGAATCAGATGTCTGCAGGGACCAAGGAGGTAAATTAAGTGACAGAGAGGCCTGGTTGCAAAGCAATAGGGAATGCTGGGGTGACCTGGAGCCCAGTGCCCCATTTAAAGGGGGCATCTCCTGCCCACCTGCAGCTGGTGCCGCCAGGTGGAACCCCCGGCTCAAAGGTGCCAGATCATCTGGTTTCTCAAAAAGCAAGAAATACAGAATTTGAGTTAAACTTTGGTAACTTTAGTTATTGGTAACTAACTTTAAAAACCACTTTGAAAAATAAATAAAGAACACCAAAAGGTAATTTGAGAGGATACAAAAAGCAAACAAACAAAATACCACTGTGCAGTACCCCCGCCCTGCCGAAAAAAAAAAAAAAGAAAAAAAAAGGTAAAATACATGAAAGTATATTTGGGCCCACGTTCAAGACTGTAGCACCACTTAATGCTCACTGAAAATTGTTTTCAGTCAACAGCTAATGTGGATGTCTCTTAGCTGGCAATTCAGCCTTCTCTGAAGGCCACCACTATGAACAATCTAATTATATCAGAGTATGTTTATTGACAATGTCTGTGAAGTAAGGAGTGCCAGAGTGATTTATCAGTGACAGTGAATTGACTTCTTGGGTGGGATTCCCAAGTAGGAGTTTTATTTGTATTCTTTAGTCAAAAGACCTTTAAGTTATTTTTTAGCTGAATTTTCTGGCACTGACTTTAAAAAGAAGGTTAAAGCAAAACTAAATGTATTTGGCAACCTCATTTTTTAAAGTAGGAGGTAATTATTTTTGTTTTATAAGAGAGTTTTGCTGCCTGTTTCTGGCCCAGGGACAGATGTTTATAAGTACAACTGCCCTGAGCTATCAATTAGTCTCCGGGGTGCATTTCAAAATCTAAGGTTCTGACTTCAATGGAAGTCTCTTCCTTCAAATTGTCTTTGCAGATGCAGCTGATGGTGTTTTTCATTTAATAAAGTGTATCCAAGGCTTCAAAAGAGTAAAATAATTTGTTTTTATCTGTGTCTGTTTGTAAACTAAGCATGAAAAGTTGTGATTTAAGTGTTTTTAAAAATTATTACTTATGGATATTATAAAAAAATTAGTTGACTGGTGCTGTGAATTTAAAAAAGTGCCTAAACTAAAAAATTTTGAAGCATTTTAGAACCCTTGAAATTTATTATACTTATTTTGCAGATGAGAAAACTGAGGCTCAGAAACAGAAATTATTTAGAATTGAGGCCTAATTTTTTTTCTCCACTTTTAACTTTCTCTTTTCACGATTGTGAGTATGCAGGGAAAGGAGGAGAGAAAATTCATTTTGTTTCAAGCCTTTGACTTCTTCCCTGGTTCTTGCCTTGAAGTTTAAGTGGAATCCAAAGTGTCAATTACTGAGCCCACAGCAGACAGTCTGTGCACAAGAGTGTGTGGCTTTGCCAAGGGGAGCACTTGACTTTGCATTTCTAAGAACTGTGCTGCAGAATCACAGAGACTTTTGGGAGGGTTGCCCTGTCCCTGAGACATCCACCAAGGAACTCTTAGAAAGACTGTGGATAACACAGTAGGATTTTAGTGGCTATATGGGGGGCTGTCCTGCTGGCTCAGGTTAGTGGGAGTGTTTGATTTCATATCGCTCAGCCTGTCCTTACAGGGGATCTTGTGCCATGATCCTCAGAGCTGAACCTCTGTCTGCTGCGGCCAACCTGGGGAGATTTTGCTCCCTGGAGGACATCTTGGAATGTCTGAAGACTGGCATCTATTGGCTTAAGGCCATAAATTTCGCTAAACATTGTAGAATGCATGGGCCAGCCCCTCACAACAAAGAATTGGCTGCTCAAGTGTCAGTAGTACCGAGATTGAGAAATCCTGGCCTAGTGCATGTTCATCTTCCGTCTGTTACTGCACGTGGACTACTGTTCTTGCTCTGTGAGCCAGTCACCCTCTTGCAGGCATGAAAACTGGAGGCATGAGGCAAGGCCACAGACAGGGAGTCCAAATACCATTTGGGATTCATAAAGGATGGGAAAGTTCCAGATAAGTAAGCCAAACATAATAATAGATAAAGGTTGGCTTTTAAAAATGTAATACCATACACTACTTCATTAAAAAAATAGGAGCTGAAGAAATATGAAAATTTTACATGAAATTTCATTTATTCAACAAATATTTTTCAAATACCCACTATGTGCAAGTCACTGTAGAGTCCATAGAGACTAAGGATGTGTAGCACTGACAAAAATGGGAAAACTGAGGAGGTTTCATTCCACTGCAGGGACACACAGTGAATCAGATGAGTATGTAAAGCAGGTAATGAGTCAGAAGGAAAAATAAAGCTTGCAGGAAGTGAAGCAGGGAAGGTGGACAGTAATGGGATTTCATGAGGAGGGGGCTTTCATGAGGAGGGGGCAAGCTATTTAAAATAGCCTGGTTCTAAATGCCAATGAGATAGCACTCACCAACAAGAGAGAGTAATTATTTTAAAGCAGTTCTAATTCTTTTAAAATATATCTGTTTATCCTTTTTTCATTTCAGAACAACAAAGTCAGGCGTTTTGCTTTTGAGCTCAAGATGCAGGACAAAAGTAGTTATCTCTTGGCAGCAGACAGTGAAGTGGAAATGGAAGAATGGATCACAATTCTAAATAAGATCCTCCAGCTCAACTTTGAAGCTGCAATGCAAGAAAAGCGAAATGGCGACTCTCATGAAGGTAGGTAGGCTTGGCTTCCCCCGGGCACATACACACTCTGTGGGTGTCTTTATTTTTGCCAGGTGGGTATAAGAAGGAGACCTGTGTTGCACAAGTACATGAGAGGTGGGACGGATAGGAGCTCTTTACAAATAGCCTGTCAGCAAAGGTTTTGTCACATTATAACTTACTTCCCTGACATTTTGTATATGGAAATCATGTAATGTAATGGGAAGAACCAAAGCTTTGGAGGCAGAAAGGGAGACCTGGGTTTGAGTGCCATAAATACTATATTTCAGCTGTGTAGCCCTGGGTAAACAACTTATGTTTTCTGAGCCTCACCTATAAAATGGGAATAAACATGAAAATTGCTGGGAAGATGGGAAGTGTAAATAAGAAATGTGTAAATAAGAAAATGAATCTCAAGTATCTGGCGTAGAATTTTACTGTATTATAAAATATTAGTAATAGTTAGAATGCATGGGAGCCTCAGATTAAATTGGTGAGAAAAATCTGGCTATGTTCTTGACAATTCATGTTTTACTTCACCCCTTAGGTGATTCCCAACCCTGGCTTCCCCTTAGAAGTACCTGGGAGCTTTTTAAAAATACCATTTACCTGGTCCCACAAAAGATTCTGATTTAGTTGGTCTGGGGTGGAGCCTGGGCAGGTCTGACTTTTAGGGGGTCTCATGGACGTGTCCATGTGGGCTGTTGTTCATAGCTAGCGTCAGTTCTAATTGGACGGTGTCCATGCTATACCAGCTACTCAGTGTTTTGACTTTCATCACTGAGCCTGTGGATCAGTATTTTTTCAAAGCACCCCAAGTGTTTCCCAGGAGCATCCAGAGTGGGGAACCACTGTGTTCATTTGAAGGCACCTAAGAGAAACGGCCTTCCTCCTCCTGTTTCAAATGAAATGCTATGAATTACAAGTGATTCCGATGATCTGTTTTGCCATTTTAGATGATGAACAAAGCAAATTGGAAGGTTCTGGTTCCGGTTTAGATAGCTACCTGCCGGAACTTGCCAAGGTAACATCGTCTTATATCTTCTGCTCTTCGTTGAATGCTGTTGAAGTATGTCTCATTTCATTGGTTTGTCCAGAATGGAATCTGTTGAAATCATAAAAATTACATTGTGATTACCTCTCTCTTTTTCTGACCTGATTACGAGGTGACATGTACTCATGCAGTATGATTTCAGGTCTGTCTTCTAAAACGTACCCTACAAAGTATTCTCCTTTTATTATTATTTTAAGTGTTTTTTTCCCCGATAATGCTTAACACTGCATCACAGGTACTGAAGAAATAACTGAAATATGCAGGCAGATGTTCTCATAATAGCATCGTACTTTCTATGTTGATACATGTGCTCTCCCTTACTCAGGGTAATAGACACGGTTCCAAAGAGGAAGGACCTGGTAATCTTGCCATGAAACCCGGGGGTTGCCTGAGTTACAGAAATTGTTTCGGGTCACTCTTAATGGAAAAAAAATAAGCTATTCCTGTGTCTTACAATTTTGAGAAATTTAAAAGTTACTGAAAAGCACAAAGAAAAGCAAATCAACCATACTGCTACTTCCCAGATTAAATATCTATTATGATGTTGCCTTTTTAGCTTCCATATTCTTAAAAGATATAAAACATCAGTTATAGTTGAAGTTCTTTTTAAACACTGTCCTTATTCCCATTCTCTTCTTCTCCCACAACCCCAATCAGAAACAAGCACTATTAAAAGTTTTACTTTCATTTTTATATCTTTACAAATAAATCTATCATAATGATATATACAGTATGATTTAGTATGTTTAAAAATGTTTTATAAATGCTAACATACCATATGTATTCTGCACTTTAAAAATTTTTTAAATTTACCCCTTTTATTTGTACTATATAGACTTTTTATTTTAGCTGTTCTATTATTTTCATTTTTTTCTATTATAAACAAAGCTACAATGACTATCCTTGTACTTGTGTCCTTGTGTGTATCTGAATGATTCTTTCTTAAATGAGAGAAATATCTTTGTCTTCTCTAGCCCTTTGCACTCTTACTCTGTTACTGCCCTTCTATTCTTTTTTGATACTAGAGTGAAATGGCGACCCTCCACACCCACATCTTAAACACTATAATAGAAACATGGTTTATCTATATAGGATTATAAATAGACCCGCATTCAGCATTGACGTTTATTTTAAGACAACATGGCTGTTCTCAAGTGTAAAATCTCCCTCCCTGGCTAGGACTTTAGAGCATTGTTTTTCTTTAGGACTTGACTGCTACCACAGTATCTTTTTAGCACCTGCCTATTAAAGCTAATTTTAGTGCCACCATTGTAAACCACCTCCTAGTCTGGGAAGAGTTTGGCTTGTGTGTTTGTGTTATGAATGTCTGTGTATCATATTTTGCATTGAGATTTGCTTTTTTGTTTCTGGATGTTTGGGGGTTCATAATTTCTCAAAACAAAATATTTGTGCCCATTTGGGTTTTAGTTTGTTGCAGCAGGTAATATATGTGATGCCATCTAGAATTCAGAAAGTAACCTTCTGCACTTACTGGGTGAACGGAATGGATACCTAGGAGAAGATTCCTGTTATTTGAGCCTAATGTTGATTAATTAAAAATCTATGCTTTTTCCTATGAGGATATACAGGAACTATCCCCTCCTTCTCTTACTACCCAGCCAATATAATTCAGTATTGTTTGATCCCAAGACCTAGGGAGATTTTTAAAGATATACATATATTTAATATAAATGTATACATTTATGTATATATACTTTTTTATAAGTATAATTGTATATTTTGTCATTTAAAATATTTGGAACTATTTTTAAACTATGGGTTACAAGTTAGGTTAAGCCATTTTAGTTGGTGAAATCAGTTTGATTTCAACCCCTGCTTCTTTTTGTTTTGTTTCTATTTAGTTTTTTATTCTTTTTATTGAGGTATAATTTGCAATAGCAGAATGCTCAAACATGAATTGTAGAGCTCACTGGAGTTCGCATTTGTACACTGATATAAGCAGCCCTCAGGCTAGCTTGTACCTGAGACCCTCTTTATTTTGACCTCCATCACCGTAGATTAGTTTTGACTTTTCTAGACCTTCCTGTGAATGGACTTATACATGTGCTCTTTGTGTCAGGCTTATTTAGCTAAACATGTGATTCACTTTAAGAAGTTTTTTTTAGGTCGGGTGTAGTGGCTCATGCCTGTAATCCCAGCACTTTGGGAGGCTGAGGTGAGCGGATCTTTTGAGGTTAGGAGTTCAAGACCAGCCTTGCCAACATGGTATAAAATGTCTCTACTAGAAATACAAAAATTAGCTAGGCGTGGTGGCAGGTGCCTGTGATCCCAGCTACTTGGGAGGCTGAGGCAGGAGAATCACTTGAACCTGGAAGGCAGAGATTGCAGTGAGCTGAGATCATGCCACTGCACTCTAGCCTGGGTGACAGAGCAAGACTGTGTCTCAAAAAAAAAAAAAAAAAAGTGTTTTTTTAATGTAATAGAATTGAATGGAGAATATGAAAGTACACTGCCCTTAATAATGACATTATTTTTTAAATAAAATACTGTCATTATTATTTTGGTGGCACCTGCCACCACACCTAGCTAATTTTTGTATTTCTAGTAGAGACAGGGTTTTATACCATGTTGGCGAGGCTGGTCTTGAACTCCTAACCTCAAAAGATCCACCCACCTCAGCCTCCCAAAGTGCTGAGATTACAGGCATGAGCCACTACGCCTGACCTGAAAAAAAACTTTTTAAAGTGAATTACATAATTTTTTACATAAAATAATGTCATTATTAAGGTCAATGTACTATTTATACTTATAGTGTGTATGTGTGTCTTGCATAGTGATATAAAAGATATTTGTTTTTCTTAGTGTGCTATTATGTATATTTATTTACTTTCATTGGTATATAATGTACCTATTTTGGGAGTTCATGTGATACTTTGATATCTGTATACAATGTGTGATGATCAAATCAGGATAATTGGGATAGCTATCACCTCAAACATTTATCTTTGTGTTGGGAATTTAAAACATTTCTTACCAGGAGTCATGGTCAAAACCTGAAAAATGAATCCTTGTTAGAGGCTTTTACTCTTTCCCCCTGGCTTTCAGGTGTTTTAAAAATACTTTTATTTAGGAAGGTAGAAAGATGGAAAGTAATTTTTTGAAGGGGAAAAGAATGAAGAAAATGGAGATGAGTTATTCACTCAGCAGATGGGTATCTGTGGGCTTTGCCTTTTAAAGCCCAGCTTGGTGTCAGTGTGAGCAGCCCAGGCAGTAAGGGGAGACCTGTGTTCCCCATCCCCAGCCTTGAGCAAAAATGCAATTTTGGCTGTTTATCATCCCCCTTCAGGGTGTCTGAACTATTTGCACCGTTGAGAAGGCAAAGAAGTTGCCCTGATAACTGTTGGTCATCCCATTAGGAAGGATGGATTCCATGGTTACAGAATCAGAGACTGAAGTATGCAGAGGGAGGGGTGGGGAGAGAGAACTGTGCAAGGAGTTTACCCAGGGGATGAAGAGGTAAAGAGGTCAGTATCAGGGAAGGAAGGTGCAAGAAGGGGTCAGGCTGGGAGGCTGGGCCACAGTTCAGTAAGATTACAGAGAAGGGCCTAGAACAATGAGGGCAGGCAGAAGGTGGCTGAAGGTGTAATTTCATGGCAGGTTCCTTTTCTAATCAGCTCCTCTAACCTCCTTCATCCTGTTGCCCCGGCTTTTGTTTTCCACTGTGACTAAGACATAGCCAAACAGGATATGACCGACAGGAAGTTGTTTCAGTGCAAAAATAACTGATGTCTCATTCTGGAATATTATGGAAGGGCTCATTACTTACAGTGTGAGTGATGTAAACCCAAGTTTTCAGAATATTTTGTATAATCTTGGAGCTTATGTTTGTACATTTAGTACTGAACATCTGTATTGTTTTCTTATTAGAGAACACACTGTATTTACCCTAAAACTGGTTCTTTTCCTCCTATTGTCTATTATGGAACCAAACAATTTTTATTGTAAATGTAACAGTGTGTAGCATCAGTCTTATAAATATTTTAGTTTGACACACAAACCGTAGTTCAAGTTAGTTAATTGATTTCTTCCCTAGAAAGTCAAGGAGTAACATAATCAGGTTATAAACTTCATTACTAGTTATTTAATAATTTATTTCTCTGGTTACATTTATATCTTAGGTGACATCAGAACATATATGTCACCTCCTTATATAAAGATAGTGTGAAGAAAACCCACCTTATGTTTTCTTCCACAGCTTTTCTGTTTGTGAGCTTTTATTTTTGTACTCAAAGAATAGCATCCAACTTTTACATTGGTTTCCCCATGTGGTTCTGAAAGAGAAGTAGAATTTCATCTGAATCCAGAATTGCTCACATCCTTTTACCTTTTAACTTTGTTTTAAGCAAATGAACTTATTGTTCCAGGTAAATCTTCCACAGTTGCATGCAGGGGAAAGTATGATGTCTCAGACTTTATAGTCTCATGGAGATGGAGTGAGGATCAAGGGCCATGCTCAGCAGAACTTGTCAGAACCCAGCAGTTTCACGGACACCTTTTCTTAATTTTTAAACCAAGTCTATAATAAGTGCTTTCTTCCCTAGATTCCAATCCAGAAAACAATATCATTGCACTATTATACAAAGGAGCTGGCTAGGCTTGTGTCTGTGGGGTCAGCTGGTGTTGCATTTCTGGGCCTCCTTTGTGAAGAGGATGAACTGATGGTCCTGAGAAGTTAGGTGTCTTGGAAGTAGTGGAAATAAATCATGATAACTCTTTAAACTAAAGAGTATATATTTTGGCCTCAAAACATTTTGCAAAGTCCTCCTATTCCAACCCAATCTGTTTAAATGACCCAACATTCAACACAATGTTTCTGATAATTCATCCTCAGAATAAGATGCTGTTGGCCATAGTCTTTGTCTCTAGATTGTTTTATCTACTCGCAAATAAATTTAAGACACAGAATATGCCTAAAGCCTACAGCAGACTTTCTGGAAACTCTTGAATGTTTGGTCCATAACTACTTCTTAAGACAAAGAAGAAAACCTTGTCAGGGTGTGTCATTAGTGCTTGAATGTAGGGTTTACAGGATGGGGTGGGGTGGGGGAATCGCCCTTGGTTTAGATGAATCATTCTTTTCCTTGTCTTCTCAGCAAACACCAGTTTCTACAGAGAACAGCTCTGCCATTGTGCATTTTCTGTCTCCATTTTCCTCTCATTCTCCTCTCCACGAAACCCAGAGTAGTCAGTGGGCTTTGGGCAGGAAAGTGGCAACAGGGTGTCTGGGGAAAAGCCAGTTGGCTCTTCTTACCATCACAATATAGACTGACCACAGGTTATTTTAAGAGCAGAGCTGGTTTCCATCACTCTGAGAAGTGCTCAACTACAGACTTTGGGATGATATTTGTTATAGCTGTATTTTGTCCACTCTTAGATTGTGAAAGTACATATTACAAGTATTTATTTTATTATCTTTACTAAAATTTTAATTAAAAAGAAGTGTGCTTGCCGCAATAAGTAAAAATACCCAAAGTTGTTTAAAGAAAAGTTCACCTTTTCCCTTCATCCTCCATTCCCACATTCCTGAGAACACTGAAGTTAATAACCGGTTGCAATTCCCCTTTCACCAAACTGATTGCTCATAGAAATATAGATAAACATATGTAAGGTTTTTAAGTTGTTTTTATAAAAATATGTTCATGATATGTACATTATTCTGAAATTTTCTCTATCACCAAAAAATATTTCATAGATGTCCCTCTGGGCCAGTGGAAGATCTGGTTCCCCCTTACATACATATCAGCAAGCTGCATGATATTTCAACTATTGCTACTGCACAGTTTATTCAGCCATCTCCCTATTAATGAACATTTAAGGTTTTTTTTTCCGTTTTTAGCCTCTACAAACAGTGCACAATAAACAACATGACATTAAATACTTGTGCTCTTATTTCAGTAGGAGAAATTCCCCAATGTGGAATTTTTAAGTCAAAGTTTATTGTGGTTTTAATGCTTTAAACATTGCCAGGTTACCGTCCCAAAAGGCTATAACAATTCACATTTCTGTTTCTCTGCATCTTCACCAGACGAGTGTAAAATGGTATTTTACTGTGCTTTCATTTACATTTTGCTGGTTATTAGTGATATTTTTCATATTTTCATATATTTATTTGCCATTTGTGTTTTTTCTTCCTGACTTGCTTGTTCACATTGTTTACCTTGTTTTCTTCTTTCTTGTGTAGTGTAATAGTTTAGACTCTGAAGCCAGGCAACCTGAGTTAGAAGCCAGGCCTCTATTTCATGATGTAGGTCTTTGGGCAAAGTACCTAACATTCATGACTTAGTGTTTTCTCTTTTAATGAGCAGGGATAATAATAGTACCTGCCTCCTACCCCTAAGGTTGTATAAAATTAAAATGGGCACTTACGGTAATATCTAGCAGGTAGATATTGGCTATTATCAATAGTAGCTCTTATCATTACTATTCTTCCAGATACTGTTTCCTGACTCTGGGGCAAAGTCCTGCTACCCCTGAACCACATTTTTCTACCTCTTAGATTTTACTTGGTAATTCCATCAGCCACTGTTGGGCATCCTCTGTGTTTAATGCATCATCCTAGACCTTAGGAGGGATGGGAGGAACTTTAAGAAGCCGAATTTGCTTTTTATTTACTCATAGCAGAGCAATAGATGTATATTAGGTAGATTACAAGCTTTTAGGTTATTTTTGCATCTAAAGCTGTCCCTTCTTTTCCAATAAATGATGTCTGTGGTAAAGAATATATCTGTTGGGTGTTAGTGACAAAATCAGAATGCTTTGTGTCTATTTTGGCTAGTAGTTAATTGTTTTTCTTTTATTGTGTCTGCATTCCTATTTGTTCTTTAATTATACCGAGCTCATTAGCAGTTATTCTTGCTTTATTCATTTCTTATTTCCTAGCATAGTCAGCTCAAGACAACAAGCATCTTTCAGAAAGGCACTAGGAATTGCATCTACATTAAGAACCCACTCCTCTGCTCTAGCGTCTGAGAACATAACACAGTGTTTGCCTTTGTTGAAGGGCTCAAGCGGACGATTCAGAAGTAGAATAGATAACTGTTGGTGGTGGCTTGCAGCACCTAGTACTGATGGTTTTGTTAGGAAACACCACAGGCAGTATACAATGTAAAGCAACTTCTTTGGGTTCAGTTAAATAGATTCCACTTGCACGTGTTCTTACTCTTTTGGTGTGAAAAATTAGGAAAGGTGATAGGCTGGATAGAATAAAATGAAGTGGTCCCATCTCCCATATGGAGAGCGCCTGCCACCACAGACATGTTTTGCCCTGGAAGCATAAACAGAAGATTGCAGGAACGCCCCTTCACCTCCATAGCCTTCAGGCTCCCATCGATAGCATCAAGATAAACTTGGTGTGGCAACAGACTTGAGCCATCATCTTGTTTAACATTTTTACCTGGAAATGAAAATGGAATCCAGAGAGGCTAAGTAGCTTGCAAAGCTACTTAATTGAACTAGAACCAGAACCCAGTTTCCTAGTATTCTGGTGCCCATTTTATATAAACATAGACAGCTGATCATGGTAGTTTGGATCATTGCTAAAGACCTATTATATATAACAATCGTATGGCTAAGAAGATTAAGATGCTTATTTTCTCATTATCCATGATTAGAAATGTAATAATCGACTTTGTTCTGCCACCAACAGAAGAGACAAGACGCCTTTTCTGCTGTGGTTGTGAGTGCCCCATCAAGTGGTGAGATGTGACTCATGTCATTGGGGAAAGTAGCAGATGAGAGAGTACATTCTATTCCGACTCCATAGACTTAACTGTGGAGACTGAGAGTAGAGGAGAGCTCAGACTGACAAGAAGAACAGAATATAGACTTAGAGGCACCAGGCATGAAAAATCAAAAAGATGGAGATGACTTCTATCTTGTGAATGTCTGAAAAGCCTCTCTCTCTTTCTGTTCCCAAATCCTTCATCTCCAGCCCTCATCTCTGCCACCATCTGTCGGTTTTCTTCCGTGGCCTCTCTTCTGTCCACCTCTTCAATGTTGGGCCCCCAGGATTTTGTCTTCAGACTCACTTTCACCCTCTCCCTCAGGGCATCTCATCCACTCCCAAGGCTGGAACTCCAGCCTTCCTCTCAGCCTTGCGCTCAAGTTTCATCCCTTTAGCTGTCTATTGGATGTTTCCAGTTGGAAATTCCACAGGCATCTCTACCCAGGCGTCTCTACACAAAGATGATAAAGATATTATCATCTTTTTGGCAGATTTGTTTTTCCTGAGTTTTCTGTCTTGTTCATGGATTCACCATTCAGCAGGCTGCCCAAGCTAGAAATGTGGGATTTGTTAATCGGCCCTGCTGTGAGACTGGGAGGCTGGTGTGATAACCCAAGAAAGACATTGTGGGCCTCTGGGTCTTATCCTTTTTAACCCATTGCCTCAGCCCTGCCCGAGTGATGCTTCTGAAATGTGGA
Organism: Pan troglodytes; assembly: GCF_028858775.2. Lineage (NCBI taxonomy): Eukaryota > Metazoa > Chordata > Mammalia > Primates > Hominidae > Pan > Pan troglodytes. The sequence continues at coordinate 104,516,577 of NC_072412.2, read as the reverse complement.
ACTCATTTTATTCTCTTACCTAAAAGGTTGCAGGATATTTTAGATTCTGAATGAAATCCCCAATCCTTTTTTTTTTTTTTTAAGTGAAAGCAAGTTTATTAAGAAAGTAAAGAAATAAAGAATGGCTATGCCATTGGCAAAGCAGCCCTGTGGGCTGCCGGTTGCCCATTTTTATGTTTTTTTTTCTTGATGATATGCTAAACAAGGGGTGGGAAATCCCCAATCCTTGGCATTCAAATCCCAGACTCATTTCTTTTCACTTTTTTTTTAAAATCATGCCCTGCCTTTCAGTTATGATGAGTGACTTGGTCATTGCTCAGGTGTGACTTGTCCCTTTGCACCTGCTGTGCCTTCTCCTAGAATGCGCTTTTCTCCTTTCCTGGCCAAGTGTTCTTGTCCTTCCAGATGGGCCTTCCCTTGGGAGGTGGTTTCTGACTACCACCCCCTAGTCCAAGTCAGCTCCCACTGTACTTTAAACTTTCTCTTGTCTTCCTTATTACCTGTTGATATGCTCTCTCCCCACCTGGTGTTCCTTGAGACTAGGGACTTCCTTCATTCACATTTCACATAACTTGAGGGCCTGGCTCATAAGAGGTGCTTAATGAATATTTATTGAATTAATTAGCATCTTGTCCTTCAAGATCAGCCATCATTTTCTCTATCTCATCATTCAAAATATATTCCTTCCTCTTCCCCTTCTTGCACCCAGTCACAGACTGGACTCTATTAAATCCTTTCTAGCATCTGGGCTCATTTCCATCCTCAGTGTCTGTCTGTGCATCCTTTTCATTCAGCCAGGGATGTTCAGCTCGATTCTGCCCCTTCATTCCAAGCCTGTCCCATATTCCATTACTTTATGAAGGCTTTCTTGACACACAGATGCTTAATTATTCTCTTTTGCTTTCTTTGTGTTGACTTTGACTCTGCCACTGGTTGTGAGCTTCAGAAGGGCAGGGATCTCATCTTCACTTCTTTTTCCTCCTAGTGCTTACTTTGTGTGCTGCACACTCCCTGGCACACACAGCGGCTCTCCAACACGAGGCAGAGCTTTCCAGCAGCCTCAACCTTCAGGACTGGGCAGCTTTTAAATGTATTTGGGCACCTTTGCAAGAAAAGGATTGTGTTAAATGTAATTTTCATGTATCTTGTTATCAGAGTGCAAGAGAAGCAGAAATCAAACTGAAAAGTGAAAGCAGAGTCAAACTTTTTTATTTGGACCCAGATGCCCAGGTAAGAACTATCTAAATGTTTAATATTTAAAACCAAGTGTGGGAGAGAAAATCATCGATGGGCTTATTTGTTTATTTGTTTGCTTTGTTTATTTTGGAAAAACAAGCAAAATAACTATAGAAAATTCGGGGAAAAGAGGAAAAATAAAAATGTATAATCTTATCACCATAGCATTACTATTGTGAATATTTGATATTCAATAGATGTTTGAAAATTGGGAGAGATTTATTGAAAGACATTCTCAAGTTCACAAAGAACATCTAATTTACCTGTTAAAATAACCATCAGAAAATAACAGGTATCACTGCAGATGCCTGGGAGTCAGTGATAATTCCCGACTAGCCCAGGTTCAGGCTCAAATACAAACCTTTTCCATTTAACTCTAACGATAAGTACTTTTCTGTTTCCTCACAAACCTCATAACCATACGTATGTGTGTTTATATGTCTATATTTTTTATTTGCTTTTAAGAAGTTTTTGTTTATCATTGTAAAATATACATAATATAAAATTTACCATTTTAACCATTTTTAAGTGTACGGTTCAGTGGCATTAAATACATTCTCATTGTTGTACAACCATTACCACCATCCATTTCCAGAACTTCTTCATTTTCCCACACGGAAACTTTGTATCAAATGATAACCTTCCTTTCCTTCTTCCCCCATCCCCTGGTAACCTCTGTTCTACTCTGTGAACCTGCCTATTTTAGGAACCTCATAAATGTGGAATCATACAGTATTTGTCCTTTGTTTCTAGCTTCTTAAACTTAACATAATGTTTTCAAGGTCAATCCATGTTGTAGCATGTGTCAGAATTTCCTTCCTTTCTGTGGCTGAATATTCCATTGTATGTATATACTACATTTTATATATCCTTATAAATCTGTTGATGGACACTTGGTTGGATACTTGATGGACATTGGTTTTGTTGTTCATGATCATAATTTTCAAGCTCTGTATTTTTTCAGTTCATCCATTGAGTGGGTATACCATCATGTCTTTTTTTTTTTTTTTGAGGCAGAGTCTTGCTCTGTCGCCCAGGCTGGAGTGCAGTGGTGCAATCTCGGCTCACTGCAAGCTCCGCCTCCTAGGTTCACACCATTCTTCTGCCTCAGCCTCCCGAGTAGCTGGGACCACAGGTGCCCACTACCACATCTGGCTAATTTTTTTGTATTTTTTGTAGAGACGGGGTCTCACTGGGTTAGCCAGGATGGTCTCGATCTCCTGACCCGGTGAGCCGCCAGCCTCGGCCTCCCAAAGTGCTGGAATTACAGGCGTGAGCCACCGTGCCCGGCCCATGTCTTTGACCATTGTTATAAACTATGTGTGTAACTACTGTAAACCATAGAAACCGATTATATAATAGCAACACTATTGTGAGTAAATAAGTATATATAGCTTTTCCATATTTTATTCCGTTTCCTTTGGATGCATTTATGATGTTTTTTTAAAATAAGAGCATAACTTATTTATATGTTTACATTTTCTTTTAAAGAAGCTTGACTTCTCATCAGCTGAGCCAGAAGTGAAGTCATTTGAAGAGAAGTTTGGAAAAAGGATCCTTGTCAAGTGCAATGATTTATCTTTCAATTTGCAATGCTGTGTTGCCGAAAATGAAGAAGGACCCACTACAAATGTAATTTTTCATTTTAAAAATAAACATTAAAAAAAATAGGCAGAGGTTTCAGATGTACCTTTACAGTGCAGCCTGGATAAGAAATCCTAGTCCCTGGTATCAAAGAGGTGCAGTGTTTGGATCAGGATTTGGAGGTTGTTAGCCTGCAAGGACAGGATGTTCGTGATGGAAGATGAGGGTGGCAGGTTTGTGCTCAGCTTTCCAGGAGACAGAGTTCATCTTAGATGCTTCAGGGAACGCAACTGTGTTTTCTATGGAACATACATTATGTAGCAAAACACATAAAGGTAAAATAATTGTTTTGTTTGTTTACTAAAATGTTTTATAAGCTAATTCTCTGTATGCAAAAGGATGAGACTGTTTAGTAATTATTTATGGCAACAGTCCTAAATAGGTCTTGTCATTTCTCTTTTGATAGCAACATTCTTTTGTCCCTGTTTGAGCCATAGTGATCATTGGATTGTTTTGTTTTGTTCAGGTTGAACCTTTCTTTGTTACTCTATCCCTGTTTGACATAAAATACAACCGGAAGATTTCTGCCGATTTCCATGTAGACCTGAACCATTTCTCGGTGAGGCAAATGCTCGCCACCACGTCCCCGGCGCTGATGAATGGCAGTGGGCAGAGCCCATCTGTCCTCAAGGGCATCCTTCATGAAGCCGCCATGCAGTATCCAAAGCAGGTGGGGAGTATGAGCCCAGCATTCCTACTACTCAGACTCACTTTGCATGCTACCTATATGCACCAAAAATGCTCAGATTAGACCTTGTAATGCACAAGTGGGGTCATTAGACTCTTAATTAATAGTATTTATTATTAGACAGTAAAAGCAAGCTGAGAAATAAGTGGCTTTTAATTTCCTTTCTTCTTTCTAAACGTTCTCCTGGTTACCTCCCTCGCCAAATAGACTTTTTGAGCAGATGATGAACTGTTTGTCAGCTAACTAGTTTGGCACTGGGTGCTTTTTACTAGTTGTCCTGTTTCACTGTTCTTTGCTGTTTAATGTTCATGGGATTTGTTTAACGTAGCTGTGAATTCTGCTTACTGAAGAAAATTGTTTGCCTCCTAGGGAATATTTTCAGTCACTTGTCCTCATCCAGATATATTTCTTGTGGCCAGAATTGAAAAAGTCCTTCAGGGGAGCATCACACATTGCGCTGAGCCATATATGAAAAGTTCAGACTCTTCTAAGGTATGAATGGCTTTTACGCTTTGGGGTGTTAAAAAGCAATCTGAAAAGAGGCCTTTATGTGAAACTATAAATGCTTAATGAAATCAAACATAAGCCATATTTATACTCTAAAAGATGTAGAATATGCTACCTGTATTTACTCTGAACTTTATGTCTTGATTTTGAAGGAAATGTAGTCCTATGTGTAAATAAAATGATCCACTTGACTAGACAATTCTGACATCCTAAAATAATTTGCAAAGGAATTACCAGCTTAATAGTAAACTTTCTGTGTTAGAAGGTACATGTATGATATTCAAATAGAGTTTCTTCTGTTTGTTAATTTGCCTCTTGGGTTCTGAAATTCTATTTTGGTCCACTTACACTTATATATGAGGCTGGAGACCAGGAGATGCCCTTGGCTCAGATGACCTGGCCAGCAGTGTCAGTGATTCAGGTCCACTTGGTTTTTGCTAGAAGGGGCAGAGTTTTAGGTTGAAGATGGAAAGAAAACATACATGATGTATGTTTGGTTTTTTTCAAAGTAGTGTTCATTACTTGGGAAGTGCCTAGGCATGGACATACCATAGAATTATTAAATATTAGAGGTCATCTAGTCCAAGATGTGCTTTCATATTTCAGGACACTGAGGCTCACCAAGGCTTAGTGATCTGCTCAGTGTCTCATGGCTGGAGCTGCCAGGGGGCACTTGACTGCCACTTCGTAGCACGTTGTGCTACCTGGTTAGTGTAATCTGTTAAGTGCTATTATCCTTGCCAGTTTTACATATTTTTAGTTATTTTTAAAAAAAATTGTGTGGTCATCTGAGAGGCCTGAATTCACTGACAAGGACTGGTCAGCAGTAGGAGTGGATACCCCAGAGGCTGTGAGTGAAGTTTACTAAGTTGGATTCAGAGCTTCCTATCTTCACCTCTATGGGCGCCCATGCATCACAGCTGTGTCCACAGGATGCACGATGGCCATTGAGAAATGGATTTTGGAGTCAGAAGACCTGGGTGCTGCATGCTTAACTCATCTGGGTCCTTTGGACAAATCACATCACCTCTCTGGCCTCCAGATGTTCCTTCTGTGCATGAAGGATGATGTTACTTCTTGCCTCTGCCTTCCTCATAGGGACAGTGTTAGGATCAAACAGATCATGTATGAGTCAGTGCTGTGGGCACCATAAATCACAGAAAGCCCAGAAGACATCGTCATTTATTACAGCCCCAGTCAAGTAAAAGCCCATTTACCCAGGCACATTGGTTCCAACAGTAAGCCTTTTTGGCTGATGAAAGCTGTGTAAAGTTTGGTCTCTGGAGAGAAGCTGTTTTATTTTTTTAAACCAAGTCTGTAAAACCTTGGACGAGAAGCTCTTTTAGCTCTTTTATGTTTCGATCAATAATCAATGAAGGCCCAAGATAAGATCTCCTCCCCCGACCGTGTATGCAACACATTTCCAAGGCCCATCCACAGCAACTTTGTTACTTCTGCCTGCCGCATGCATGGTTTGAAATTTGGCAGCTCATATTGGTGTAAAAATCACATATCACTGTAGGCTAAACTTACCTCTGCACACTCCTCCATGTCCACTGAGCATCTGCTGAAGTCTGCTTTTTCTTCATTTTTTATGGAATGTAAAGCTCATCCATGTGTACATTATTCATGCATTTACTTTCCTGCCACCTCCAAAGCATTCAATTAAAGCAGGAATTAAGGCTCAACTATCTTACTTTAGCACAGTTTTGGCAGAGATGTTACAGTGAGATGATTTTTTTCTGTCTGTCAAAGTTGTTTCTTCATGTTTTCCAAGATGGTCTAGAACATCATTTAGAGTAAATTTTCATTTTGGAGGAAATTTTTATGAAAAGTCTCTGTAGGTATCTCCTGTGAATAGATGTTTTAAAAAGAAAAAGAAGGGGAAAAAAGCCCAAAGGGAAAAAATAAGTTTCTTACTCTGACTTTCACACATACTGTGTTCTATTTGCACCCTTCATATGTCTGAGAGCTAAGTCCTCATTCACTGCAGAAAAGGCTTATTGATGTTTTATGTTTTAGCTTTAAATTTTATGAAATTACTGCATTTTACTCCACAACATATTCATCATTGTTAGAACCAAAAAATCTTGAACCTGAAAATGTTTAAGTAAATTGACCCTGCAGCTAGGTAGGCCATTGTACCCTATAACTCATACACCTAAGACCCCACTAAGTCGCCCCACCCAGGGAGGCAAGAACATACCTCATTGGAGAAGGGGGGAGGTCCTAGATGATTCCCTGACATCTCTTCCAATTAGGATGTATTTTCCAGGTTACTCATGAAGGCAGCAGTTCCTACAGCATGATTATGGTAGGATTATAAAGTTTTGCAACTGAAAGGGATCATGAAAAGTATAGCCTAGCCCCCATTTTCAGGTGTGGATAGTGGAGCCCAGAGAGGTTTGATGGTCTACAGAGTCATACAGCTGGATTCAGTGTGACTTAGAGACAGACAGCTCTGTCATCTAGATCCTTCTGGATCCTTCTAGATCCTTCCTGTGGCTGATGGTACACACAGATCACCGGAGGTCTTGTCAGAATGCACGTTCTGATCCAGGAAGTTTGGGGCAAGGCCTGAGACTCTGCATTTCTACAGTGATGCTGATGCTATAGCACACTTTGGTTTTGGAGTACATTTCCCAAAATTGGTTTGACTTTGATATACTTATGTAAAAGACCCTTCAGTAAAAAAAAAAAATAAAAAATCAAGTAATGTAAAAGACCCTTCACTGTAACTCTGAGACAATCAAACTTTGCATTGATGACAAAGCACTATCATAGTACAGACAAATTTGGAAAAATTAAGCATTATCTTTTTTAGCAATAGGGGTATAGATGATTAATAATAGGCCTGCCTTAGGCTAAAAGCAAATAAGCTTCATTGTACACTGTGAATTAATCAATCAATCAACAACAAACCAAAATTGATCATTAGGAAGTAGAAATAGCAGTAATTCATATTTAGAAAGCAAGAATATAGCATTGAGAACCCCAGCCTAACTGAAGTCAGTATCTTAATATCTTATCCCTTATATTGTGGGAATCAGCATAAGCTAGTGCACTTTAGGAGCTGTGAAAGCTTAGTATTTTAATTAGTGTTCTCATTTCAATCCTAATAATGTGATATATTTTGATATGGATACCAAATAGTAATTATTAATAACTCAGTAGACTTATAATAACTAGCACTTAGTCATAAAGATGTATGAAAACCTCTGAAACAGCATGTTTGTTGCCCGTAAAGACCAAAGAAGAGACATGGATTTTGGAAAGTCTTCGTTCTGTATTCTTTGAGAATCACTGCTAGAGAATGCCTTAAATAAAGTACTCTGCACAGAGTGTGAATCCAGCCATATTCATTACTGTATGATGTGCTTTTCTATGCATCCAATGCTATGGTAAGGACTTATTTAGTGAGCATGTAAGGATGGCTCTTGAGGTCACAGTTCTTTCAGTGAGATGCAGTATCTCATAGCTTTATTCTCATGTCTTCAAGGTGGCCCAGAAGGTGCTGAAGAATGCCAAGCAGGCATGCCAAAGACTAGGACAGTATAGAATGCCATTTGCTTGGGCAGCAAGGTAAGGAACACCTTTTATACCTTTTAAATCGATATAAATAGGTGCATGGATGGGTCAATAGGCCTATTCTGTTTGTTGTTCAGAGACAAAGAGGATTTGAATGTGTAAAATTGAGAAATACATAAGCCCAGATTTTGAAAAAATTATTTAGTAGAGTCACAGAGAGGATAGACACTGTCTGGAGAAGTGCTACCTGGAACTGGCAGGGTGCACGGGAGTGTTAGCTGCAGAGCTGGGATTCAAGGACCCAACCACATGCCTCCAGGGCAATCCAGTGAGGCCTGGGGTGATCTTTATCTCTTGACTCTACTTATTAAGCATTTGACTTGTGTATGTTGTTTCCTAAGCACAAGCCATTGGCTGGAACTGTTTTCTATGTAAAATTGATTTAGTTGTCCTCATCCCCATAGATGTTTTCCGTGTTTTTAGATAATGAGATTTCTGTTGGCTATAGCCAATGGAATAATAATTAGACTTCTCATAGAAACTAGACTTAAATAATGAATTGATTTTGGTGTTTTGGAAACCCAGTTTAGAAATGTTGCTTTGCCATTTCAGGACATTGTTTAAGGATGCATCTGGAAATCTTGACAAAAATGCCAGATTTTCTGCCATCTACAGGCAAGACAGCAATAAGCTATCCAATGATGACATGCTCAAGTTACTTGCAGACTTTCGGAAGTGAGTTTCAAGGTCTTATTTCCACACCTGAAAAATAGAAGCTGTGTAGTGGGGAGGGAGGAACAGGGGAGCAGTCACTTAGGTTGCTCGATTTAAACATCAGAGGGGATGGCAAATGAGCATGAAGCATTTCCTCAAACCCTTGAGAAGAAAGATGGGGTGAAAATCAGAAGAATAACCAGTTAATTTGAATTCTGTAGAGGATGTTTTGGGTGGTGCTGTGAAGGGTGGACTGGGTAAGGATGAGCCTATGGTGGGGAGGAAACAGTTGAGGAACCTTGTCAAGAGGTGAGAAAGGACTCAGCAAAGCCACTGCAAGTGCAAACAGGAAGAAGGGGACAAATTCAAGTCGTGCCAAAGAGATACGATGACTGGGTCTTGGCTTGGGGTGGTAATAGTCTAAGATAAATAACTTGCAAGGTTTCTAACTTGGAAGTTTCTGGCACCAGTTGTTGCTTAGCTTGTGGAAGCATTGCTCCACTCTGCCTCTGGCCTCACATGGTCCCCTTCCTGTGTGTCTCTGTCTAAATTCCCTTCTTAGAACACTAGTGATAAAGCATCAGGTCCAAGCCTAGTGACCTCATCTTAACTGATTGCATCTGCAGAGACCCTGTTTCCAAATAGGTCACATTTATAGGTACAAAGGGTTAGGACTTCACCATGCTTTTGGAGGACACAATTCAACCCATAACAATGAGGCAAAGAGGGAGCAAAGGATGTGTGCAACATCACAGGGCTGGCAGCTTCCCCAAGTCAGTCTCACCCGAGGGTCTGTGTTCTTAACCTCTATGCTGTTTTGCTGCTACATCCTAAAGAGTTCACTCTGAACCTTTGAAACTGATTTTCTTTGCTAGGGAGATGGGTCTTAGAATTTTTCTGGGGAAATTCTGGGAATGTGAAAGAGCTGAGGGCACTAGAAGATGTGAAGTGAAAAGAATAGCTGAGAGCCAAATGCTAACTATTCTATGCCAAAGGTATCCTTTTTTTTTTTTTTTTGCATATCAAAATAGCAATCTTATCAGTTTGTCTAGAACTCAAGAATGGTTGCTTAGCTTTCTTTAACCTTATTTTACCTTTTTCTTATCTGTCTTCAGTAGTAGGAATAGAAACGATATGAGTCATAGAAACAGGCTCAATAAGTTCTGAAAACACAGAGATGTGTTCCTAATCTGAATCCAATCACGTCCACGTCAGCAGGCGGCTTCAGCCTTCACAGCGACGTGAAATCCCTTGTCAACAGGCTCAAAAAGGTAGAAAGGATTCTCAAGGTCTCTTTCAGTTACGTGATTATACAGTTTTTGACTGTCTTGATATTTCCCCTGTTTGGAGCTTTAATGAGAAGTGCAACCTCAGTTTTGCTAACATGAAGCTAATCTTACCTGGGCAGATAAGGTTGGCCTGTTCAGCAAAGCAGTGTGCATGCCCACTGGGCTGATTTGGAATGAACCTTTCACAGCTCACGTAGGGAATTGGAGAAGGGGGAGAGGAGGATACTGGTGAAGGATGAGGCCTGCTGGGTTAGCCTTCCAGGGTTTCTGGACCATACAGGTGCCCCAAATTCCCAGTCACTATCTGACAGTTTTATGACCTGGTAAGGACACAGGTCTTGGCCAGGGAGTGCCCCTGGATCCCTATGAATCTGTTATTCATGAAAGACTAAATGAAAGAATAGTACCTTATTTTTACTTTTAAATCATAGAGGTTCTTTAGTTTACAAACATAATACATGTTCATTTTAGAAATTTTGAGAAATACAGAAGAATAAAAGGATGAAGAAAGGTTTACTACTAGTTTTAACCTTCGTGGTGAACTTTTGGAGAACTTTTTTTTTTTTTTTTGAGATGGAGTCTCACTCTGTCCCTCAGGCTGGAGTACAGTAGCACGATTTCCGCTCACTGCAACCTCCACCTCCCGAGTTCAAGCGATTCTCCTGCCTCAGCCTCCCAAGTAGCTGGGACTACAGGCGCCCACCACTACGCCTGGCTAATTTTTGTATTTTTAGTAGAGATGGGGTTTCACCATATTGGCCAGGCTGATCTCAAACTGCTGACCTTGTGATCTGCCCGCCTCAGCCTCCCAAAGTGCTGGGATTACAGGCGTGAGCCACCGTGCCCAGCCTAGGGGGGAACTTTTTTTTTACGTTTTATTCCTTTACATTTTATTTTAGTTTATCTTATGTAGCTATGATCATACTAAATATGTATTATTTCCCTGCACAACTCAAGTATTTTCTGAAAGTGTTATATATACATTTTTATAGACATCATTTTTAATGCATAAATATTATAATAGTCCATTGAGATAGACCATAGATTATTTAACTCTGCCCCCATTTTTTGACTTTTTTTTTTTTTTTTTCCGAGATGGAGTCTCGCTCTTTCGCCAGACTGGAGTGCAGTGGCACCATCTCAGCTCACTGCAACCTCCGCCTTCCGGGTTCAAGCAATTCTCCTGCCTCAGCCTCCTGAGTAGCTGGGACTCCTGAGTAGCTGAGTAGCGCATGCCGCCACGCCTTGCTATTTTTTTTTTTTGTATTTTAGTAGAGATACTAAATATCTCACCATGTTGCCCAGGCTGGTATCGAACTCCTGACCTCAGGCAATCCGCCCCCTCAGCTTCCCAAAGTGCTGGGATTACAGGTGTGAGCCACCACGCCCAGCCATTTTTTGACTTTTAATGTGTTTCTGATTTTTCAGAATTATACCTATAAGCCACAGTTAGAATCTTTAAAAAAATCTTCTCTATTGGTAGTGGGTAATATATTATCATACATACTATATTATCATATAGTGATTACTGTCATTTTTTGAGTTTCAAGAAAATTTCATTCTTACTGATTTTTTCAAAAACCAGTCACCTTTAGTTGGATAGATTTCAGTATTTTCCTTCGCTCAACTACCATGCAACTCTTAATAACCATGAGGTGGGTCTGCACGTACTTAGGAAAGTGAATACACTATATTATTAAGGAAGAAAAAATATATTTGTATTACTATATTTTTTGAAAGAAAATATCATATTTCTTTTGTATGTAAATGAAGAAATGGATAAGCAAGTAGCTATCTAGATGGAAAGATAGGCATAAAAATAGCTATTTAGGATATATGCCAAATAATCATGGTTATCTCTGAGGGATGGGTTGATGGGTGATATTTCACCTTCCACTTTATAACATTCTGTCATTTTTATATGAACTTTTAAAAGACTAACACTTACTTTTATATTCAGACAAAACAAACAATGAAGTTTTTTATATGTGATGGAGGTTGGAGCCCTGTCTCAGAAGTTACTTCCTAGGCTGGTTAGCTTGAGACTTCCCCACAGCGGCGGCTCCTCAGGGGCAGCCCCAGTGCATGGTCCTGTCTTCAGTGGAGGCTGGGGAGTGGGGCTTCACATGGTCACTAATTTGAAAGTGATGGGAGCAGAAAGCCTGTGGCCAGGCAGCAAAGAGCCCAGGGAAAACCAAGTGTGAGTTCTCTTCTGCACACCACTTCTTCATGCATGTGCTCAGCAGGAGGGCATTGGTGTGAAGGGTGTGCTCCAGGTGGCCAGTTAGAGACCCAGAAACCTGAAAACAGGGATCCGATGGTGACAGCGTAGAAGACACAGCAGGATAAGTGAGGCCACGCTCCTCAATAAGTATCCGAAGAAACTTTGGTGCCCACTCCCCGCATTCTTCACAACAGAGTTAGGGGACGTGGAGAATTCCTTTTTCATTTTTAAAAAATCTTTGCATTGCTATTTTTCTTTCCTCTATATATTTTACAGGAAATAATCTCATGTCAGTGGCCTGGGCACCGGCTTGGATCCAAAGCTATTGTTTCTACCCCCATGATTGTCTCAAAATGTTATTTAATAATGCATGAAAAAAATTTCTTCACGCTGTCTCAGTCTTTACAAAACAGCTGCCAAAGCTCATAAACCACTTTCCTTTTTCCCTTGCAATAATTACCCAGGGATATGTTCCAAGATTTAGTAAGAAAGTGATTCTGTCAGGTAGATGATATTGCTAACATTTTATAAGAAGAGAGACTTGGTACTTTCTATTTGATTTGTTCACGGTGGTATCTCATGGATAAGATGGTATCTCATCTTTTCTAACTTCTGCAGGAAATGCGAAGGCATGAAGGCAAAGTATAAAAATAGAACGTTTTCTTTAAAATGTAGACCTTTTTAATGGTACTACTTTGGATAGTTTAGGTAATAATACTACTAAAGTTTTTGCATATGCAACTTAATGTATCTATGTTTATTTGTACACTCATTTTCTTTGCATCCAGGTTTTACAGTCTTACCCCAATTTTGCTCTGGTTACACTGCACTCAAGCCAAGTAGGGCTGCTTGACTTTCCCTAAACCCACTGTGGACTTCCCTCTGCCATGCTTTTCTCTCTGCCCAAATTGTGTCCCCTTCCTGCCTCATCAAGCAGCACATAAATCACAAACACATACAGCATACACACTTCCCCTTTTCCTTTGTCTCTCTCGGGGAACTCTACTCATCTTTCAAAGCCCAATCTGTGGCTCACTTCTGTGCTGGGAGTCCTGGAGGCGGTTACTTGGCTTCTCTGCCTGAGCCGCCTCCTCTTTTTAAGGGTGGATAATAATAGCCCCTGCCCCCTAAAACCGTGGTGGGGAATAAATGCAAAAGGCATTAAGGTGATTTCTCCCACCATGAATACTGATCTCATCCCGTGTTCCCTCTCGATAGATCTAGATACCCTGCCTTCTGGTAGAGGTTTGTACATACTCTGTGAAAGTGATTGCCCTCATATGCCGTAAGTAGCTTACAGTGTCTACTGGACTTTTGGCTTCTTGAGGAAAGAAATTATGTCTTGTTTGCATTCCCCCATGGTCCTGAGTACATACATTGCAGCATATCCTAAGCACTTGATAAATGCTTATTGAATTTTCTTCTTAGACATAAACTCAGTGGTTTCTGTTGAAACAAAAATATCTCAAATTTCTTTCAATCATATATAGTTGTTTTTTTTTAAGTGACACCAAAGCTTTTAGGGAATATTTCCTTTCACAAAACACAGTTAGAAGATTAAACTCACCACCAATAGCAGTCCAAACATACCTGTATTGCCAGCTAATCATTTTAACGAGCCAATACAGGAAGTCAGGAAGGGAGGACCGGCTGCAGAAACACTTAGATAAGGACCCCAAATCTGTTGGCATGGGAGGACTGCTAGTTGATGATACCATTCCCATTTCCTCTGTGGGAATTGTTGAGTTAGCAGAAATGGATGGGCAGTGGGAAGGGAAAATGTTCCTAAGAGAGAGTTTGAGCCTCACTTCTACATTCACACACAGACAGGAGCAGTTCCCAGAGGCCAGGCATCCTGCAAGTGTCTGTATTGCATGCTTACTTAATTCGTGTAATTTTAAGATGAGTTTTCATGTTCAAGGATTATTTTATAAATTTTGCACAGAATATAGGTACTCTTTAGCAAAACAAAGCAAAAAAACCAAAACTATTCTCAGTCATGAAAGAATTCAGTTTGTGTAACACGCACACAACCACCACTCTGGAAGTGCATAAAAAGGCAGTAAAATCTTTATTGCCTGTGAGTGTTTGATGTCTAATAAACCAGATTCAACATAAACCGTAAACTTTTGAAATGGGTTTGAGATTGGGTTTTTAAAAACTTAAAGCTGGCAAAAAAAAAAAAAAAAAAAAAAACTTTTAAAAGCCCATGTGCTACATAATATGGAACTAAACTCAGAAATGTGCTTGGAAACACATGGAAAGAATGTCTTTACAGAAGCAGCAACTAGAAGTAAAATCTCTCAGCAGAGGGAGGAAATAGAATAAGAAATAACTATAGTTAGGCACAGAAGGACACAATACACTATAGGAAGATTTCCAGTGAAGATCATTTAATTAAAATATGTTGCTTAGAAACGTATTTTAATTGTGTTCCACCTCTCTCAAAAATTTATATGTGGAGGATGTTGGAGTGATCTTAAAAATGGTGACGAAGATGCCTGTTCATTCATAGGTGAAAATAATTAGAAGGGGGTGAAATCCGTTACCCTTGCATACTTACTTATATTTAAAAGTATAATTTGTAATAAGCAGAGTATTTCTAACTCAAAGCAGATACAACTTCATAGGTGTCTCTACAATTTTGTGGAGTGCAGTGTCTTGTGATGTGTTGTGGTGTTGAATTCCTCCACTGAAGAGGTGAGCAAGGCACTGTATGTCAAGAAAATTGATACCTTCATAAAACCCCCTGTCTGAAGGTTGATGCCCCTGAAGAGTTCTATGTGAAGCTGAGAGAGGCTCCACAAGATATCATCATAGGAGTACCCAGAGCTTGGGAGATGCTCGGTCAAAAGCTCTCAGGAAATGACTGACCCTTGAGGGGAGGCTGCTGCCCCTCCTCCCACCAACAGAAAAGAATCTTGTGTGTGTGAAGCAGCTCACACCGCAGGCACAGGGGCAAACTGCAGGGGAATGCTTGGCTGTACCTGGAGAGCTTGGCCAGAAATCTTTTCAACGGAAGGCGGAACATGTGAAAAATCATTGACTTGCCTTCCTGACCATTACCTCTTTCAGGAACTGTTCATTTAAACTCAGATGTAAACAGAAGACAAGTGGAAATGAGAGGGAGGGACCCTGAGAGAAAGAGATTTAGCAGCTTAGAGCTGGCGATGGGCCACGATGGATCTTTTCAACATCGTCTCTAGTCTTAAGGATGCAGGAATTTAGAAATTTTAGGGAAGTCCTAATTCAGGTGACAAATATTCCAAGATGTACTGAGGAGTGACACGTGAGGCTGCTTAATAGTCAGCAGTCATGTCCAAAGAATCTGCAAAATTGTAGGTAGGAACTTTTCAAAAATGGGAACAAAACCAAATGCTGAATCTGCCAGTCCCTGTGCTTTGGTGATCTTTGGCAATGTTCCAAAGGAGATCTGAAACAGGTGGCTTAGGAAGGACTGTGAGGCGGCATTCTGTTTCCTAAGACTAAGTCATATCGTGTTGAACTAGTCATCCTAACTGCATTTCTTCTCTCTTTGTAACTGCGCCGCTAAGCTTGTGTAGTAGAGGAGTGCAAAGGCTTCAGCAGAATGTATTTACCACGTGTGGGTGCTGTGGTAGCCTGTGAATGAGTCAAAGAAGTGCT
Organism: Pan troglodytes; assembly: GCF_028858775.2. NCBI lineage: Eukaryota > Metazoa > Chordata > Mammalia > Primates > Hominidae > Pan > Pan troglodytes. The sequence continues at coordinate 104,501,102 of NC_072412.2, read as the reverse complement.
GCACACGTGAGTGGGCAGTTGTTCAACTGCTGGAAAAACCAGATGCTAGGGAGGGTGATGAATGAGCTAGTGTCAGTCTGGAAATGGGCCTCCAGAGACTTGGGAAGGAGCCTGTTCTTGGCAATATTCTGTGCAGTATCTTTATCAATGACTTTTATGAGACTATAACATGCTGATTAAATATTTTTATGACATAAAGCTATTAGGAATATCTAATGCAGTAGGTGGTAGAATCTGGATCTAGGAGGACTTTGATAAACTAGAAATAGCTCAAACACAATACGATGAAATTTCAGCAAGACAAAAATTAAATTCTCTTCTGAGGTCCAAAAATATAATTATATAAATAAAGGACAAAGAAATAAGCATGTGAAAAAAGATGTAGGAATTTTAGGTGACCGTAAATTTCCTGTGAGTCACTAGGATGGTATGGCTACCTAAAAGTAATAGCTTTGGGGCTGTGTTAGTAGACAGGTATATTGTTGAAAACCAGACAGAGGCTGTGCACCCAGCTGTGCACCCACACTGGCCAGATGTATGCAGTTCCAGGCTCTGTAATATAAATGGCAGGTTCTTCTGGGAGAGAATGACATTGGGGCAGGTGCAAAAGTGCTGAGAATAGAGGGCTTCAGAATGTGTAGTATAGGTGGTTGAAAGATAGAGGAACATCGCTAGACCCCTTGGTGAGTAGAAGTTTCAGGGAGGTGAATTTCACCATGCTATGAGCAAGAGCAGACTAGTGTCAAAACCGCTGAGTCAGAAGTCTCATTGTCACTAGGAAGGGTGAGGCAGTAGCAGCACTTGTCAGGAGTGTCACAGGGGATTCCTATATTGGATTGAGTCAGAACAAATATTAATACAACAATTTCAGTGAGCTTCGACTCTGTACCCAGCATTGTGCTGGACACTGGAGCCTAAGATGATTTCTAGTTCCTGATGGTGATGATTGTATGTTTTATTTTATTTTTTATTTCAATAGGTTTTTGGAGAACAGGTGGTGTTTGCTTACATGAATAAGTTCTTTAGTGGTGATTTCTGTGATTTTGGTGCACCCATCACACGAGCAGTGTACACTGTACCCAATGTGTAGTCTTTTTTCGCTCACCCCACTCCCACCCTTTCCCACAAGTCGCCAAAGTTCATTGTATCATTCTGCTGCCTTTGCATCCTCATAGCTTAGCTCCCCCAAATGGTGATGATTCTAAATGAGCCAAATATTTATGGTGAGGCTGGAGTGATTCAGGAACACTTGAGCTATAACTGTTTTGCTGATATTCTTTATCTAGACCTGTACTGTGTAGTGCGCAGCCACTAGCCATGTGTGGCTGTCCTGTGAAATACAGGACGTCTGAATTGAGATGTGCTTTAAGTATAAAACCAGTAATACATATCTGGTTTTAAAGACTTAGAGTACACATTTTTTATACTGATTAAATACTGACATGGTAATATTTTGGACCTATTGGGTTGAGTGAAGTATATTATTAAAATTAATGTTACCAGTTCCTGTTTGCTGTTTTTCATGAGGCTACTAGAATGTTTAAAATTGTCTTTATGGCTTGCTTTATATTTCTCTTGGAAGTGCTGCTCTAGAGTGTCGGTTTTAGAGTTAACTTATAAATGTTTAATTTTTCTCTTCTTTTGTTTGCAGACCTGAGAAGATGGCTAAGCTCCCAGTGATTTTAGGCAATCTAGACATTACAATTGATAATGTTTCCTCAGACTTCCCTAGTAAGTGTCAGTTCTACATAATAGACAGAATTTTTGTTAGTTTGGGTTTTACTTCAGTTTGAGTTATTTTGAATATCTTTGCAGATTATGTTAATTCATCATACATTCCCACAAAACAATTTGAAACCTGCAGTAAAACTCCCATCACGTTTGAAGTGGAGGAATTTGTGCCCTGCATACCAAAACACACTCAGCCTTACACCATCTACACCAATCACCTTTATGTTTATCCTAAGTACTTGAAATACGACAGTCAAAAGTCTTTTGCCAAGGTGAGTATGAAGATGGAGGTTTCATTCTTGATGTCAAACCCTCCCTTTAGATTCAGCGTCCCATGTTCTTTTATAAGTACTTACATAGTCTGACTTTCTGTTGTTTTTTCTTATTCTGTTTTGTTTATTGCTGCAGGCTAGAAATATTGCGATTTGCATTGAATTCAAAGATTCAGATGAGGAAGACTCTCAGCCCCTTAAGGTTTGTTTTTTTTTAATGTATGTTCACCTACGAATTCTGATTTTTCCATTTTCAAAATGCACTTTCATGATACCGTACAACTAAAACAATTTAGCACATTTTAATTGACACAAATCAAAAATATATAATGTTACAATGTATAAACATATATACTCAATCTTATCGAATATGGAATATTTAGGTTCTTGCTCCTAATTGACTGTTTTTTATTCTTTTTAAGGATCAGAGTTTCTTATACACACTCAATTCGGCAAACACTTACTGTCCACCTATGAGCCAAGTGCTCATACTGTGGGTGCTAAGAATTAGGATATGAATAATGTTGATCATAGAAATAATAATAACTGATCAACAATTGATAATTTTATTAAATGTTTACTACAGTATAGTAATAATAATAGCAGTAGATTATAGGTAACTTTTATTGAAAGCTGTTTGTACTCCAGGCACTGCTCTAGTGTGTGTTTAACTCTTTTGGTTCTCAATAGTCTTTTGAGTTAAGTATTATTATTATCCATTTTTTTTTTTTTGAGATGGAGTCTCACTCTGTCGCCCAGGCTGGAGTGCAGTGGTGTGATCTCGGCTCACTGCAAGCACTGCCTCCCAGGTTCATGCCATTCTCCTGCCTCAGCCTCCTGAGTAGCTGGGACTACAGGAGCCTGCCACCACACCCCGCTAATTTTTTGTATTTTTAGTAGAGATGGGGTTTCACCATGTTAGCCAGGATGGTCTCGATCTCCTGACCGTGTGATCTGCCCACCTTGGCCTCCCAAAATGCTGGGATTACAGGCATGAGCCACCCCACCCAGCCTATTATCCATATGTTTTAGGTGAGGGGAGTAGTGCAGAATTTTTTGCCTAAGGTAAAACATTAGTGGAACCAAGATTCAAACCCAGGCAGTCTGGCTTCATAACCCAAATTGTTTTACTGTGACTATGTTAAAGTGACTTCCTAAGAGCAGAAGGAGACAAAGATGCAAAAAAAAAAAAAAAAAAAAAAAAAATATATATATATATATATATATATATATAATAGTATCTGTCCTCAAGAAATTCAGTCAAGTGGGAAAAACAGTCGTGGAGAAAAAGATCTTGGTGGGCAGATGGTACGAAATGGAGTTTTGGACAAAACTGAAAATTAATACAGAAAAATGCTGAGGGGACACATGGAAGGAGTTGACAATTTCTTGAAGAATGCTTGAGCGTTTTCTTGATGCATGCAGAAGCGAAGGTTATTTGGACGGAAGAATTGCATAAGAAAAGGCATGGAAATGTGAAAGGGAACAGTGAGCAAGGCATCATCCAGGGCTGTGACCTGGAAGGGCAGGAAGGGGAGCAGGCAGATGGGCTTCGAGGCAAGCTGGAAGGTGGGCAGGACCCAGCAGTCCGGGGCTCACAGGCCTGGGGTCCATCAGAGGTGGCGATGCTAAGTCTATGCCGTAGGAATGCCTCCTCCTTTACGATATATCCGAGTTTAATTTCTTACTTAATCGAACCATGATGTTTCCCTTTGGTAACTCTTATTTTAGTGCATTTATGGCAGACCTGGTGGGCCAGTTTTCACAAGAAGCGCCTTTGCTGCAGTTTTACACCATCACCAAAACCCAGAATTTTATGATGAGGTAAGTGATGTTTTTAAGGGGAAACTGAATTTGACCAGTTTTAAGGGAAACTTTAATGTATTTGCCTGGTAAAGCAAAATTCAAGAGAAGCTGCATATTACACTGAAATTACAGAGCTAGAACTGCATGTTGAAGTATTTCTTTTATATATTCTGATTGTAAATGTAACATTTTCATTATTAAAAGAAATAGAAATTTGGATAATGCAGATAATACAGAAAAGAAAAAGTCATAATCCCACGATCACTACCACAATTAATATTCTGGTATATTTCCTATCAAATTCATACTTTAGTTACATTTGTTGGACCTGAGAATCTTTCTTTCTTATCACTGGGTTTGCTTACATAAAATATAATGTAATTCATTGAAACCTATGCATGTTCCTTGGGAATGTTCTATCCTGGTTCTTCATAATGCCTTGGCTGTGGTAACTTAGCGTAGCAGTTACTGTCCTGTGTTTTCCAATTCTTCCTAGAAATACCATCAACTCTCTTCCTGTTTCTGAGTGGTGAATTCAGGATTCATTTCTTGCTTGGCACAATTTATAGTCTCAGTATCTTTGAGTGCAAATGTTAATATCCGCTCGGAGAACAAGTGCACGTTTATGCGTTGAGTAACACATACTGTCTCTGCTTCCACTGAGAGTTTCTGTGTTTTTAGAATATTTTGTTGTTATTTTGTCTTCCCTTGCAGATTAAAATAGAGTTGCCCACTCAGCTGCATGAAAAGCACCACCTGTTGCTCACATTCTTCCATGTCAGCTGTGACAACTCAAGTAAAGGAAGCACGAAGAAGAGGGATGTCGTTGAAACCCAAGGTTGGGGGGGGCTTACCATTCCTTTGATTTTAAATAATTGAAACATTAGGTTCTTAAATTGTATTAAGATTCTAAATTTCCATCTTTTTGCAAAGGGATCTTTAAACGAATTTTATAGGTAACGGATAGGTAGCATGTCTGGGTTGCATATGTAATTTTTTTTTTTTTTTTTAATTTTTGAGCTCAAGCTGTCCTTCCACCTCAGCCTCCTGAATAGCTGGGACTACAGGCACGCACCACACCCACTGGCTAATTTTTGTATTTTTTTGTAGAGACGGGATTTCGCCATGTTGCCCAGGCTGGTCTCGAACTCGTGAGCTCAAGCAGTCTGCCCACCTCTGCCTCCCAAAATGCTGGGATTACAGGTGTGAGCCACCATGCCCAGCCTGCATATGTACATTTTTATAAAAGAAGATTGTAGAATTCTAACCCCGAAAAGGCCTAAGTACATTGTAGACAATGTTCTGCAGAGATTACATTTAGGGCATTTTAAATTTCTTACTCTAATTGATAGGAAAAGTTCTTAAAAATCAGACGGTTTTACATTGGCTTGCTTTCATAAGTTTTCATACACTCACAGTGTTCTGTTGTTGTTGTTGTTCTTTGTTTTCAACAGTTGGCTACTCCTGGCTTCCCCTCCTGAAAGACGGAAGGGTGGTGACAAGCGAGCAGCACATCCCGGTCTCGGCGAACCTTCCTTCGGGCTATCTTGGCTACCAGGAGCTTGGGATGGGCAGGGTATGTCACATTTTAAGATTGATTCATCCCAATTTTTTCAGAAAACATTAAAGAACAACTAAAACAACAATAACACACAAAAAGCAAACAGTATTTTTGCTCTTCCACCATTTTGATATTAGTTATTCATTTTCAAGTAAACTTTGACCAATTGAAGACAGTGCTGTTAGCAGTTACCTCAATGTCAGAATCACAGTTTGGGCATTTTGTAAGCCCTGAACTAGTGGTGTCTCAGCGGGAAAATAGAGACTTGGAAATTTGGGATAAGGTCCGTCTCTGCCGACTGGCCATGCTCAAATAAAGATGAGTTCTTAGGGTCATGCAAACTATTAGGAATTTTCCTCCAGCTTAAAGTAAGTCAAGTACGCCAATTCTCTCACCCACAGGGTTGCACATTCTGAAACCTTTCTGATTCTTGAAAGCCTAATTTTCCCCAGATTTCTTCAATTGCTTTGTTGGTTTTGCATTCTTTTTAGCCATCTTAAATTTTATAGACTGCGGCTTTATAACATGCTTAAATAAAGCCTGTTCTTTTTATGTTTGTCTGCATTTAAATGATGCCAAATTTAAGTTCATATTATAGACAAATAGTTTAATTTTCCAAAAGAAGAATAAATTGTATAATTGAGCATGACAGCGAAATGGAGGTTTCAAAAGTTGAAATTAGTGTGAGCAGACGATTGACCCTTTGCCTGTGCCAGGCCTGCATATTATGCTGTTTGCTTTATCTGGCACCTTTTACTGGCTTCTTCAGAATCCTGAGCTCAAGTTGGGTTCAGATGCTGGTGTAATAGGATTCTTTCCCTCTCAAATGAACAATAACTCACACAGCTGCAAAGAAACAGAAAAGATAACTTAGAAAATCCGGTAATAAAAGCACTGTACTTTGGGGGAAGAAAGGGGGCAGAAATGTGTATCAGCTGCATTCCTGCCATGGGCCCGGCACGGTTGCCAAGTCACTAAAGTTCTCTGGGCCCTCTTTCAGTCCCTCATCATTACCCTCATTGATAATCATGTTAGAGCCAAAATAACTAATCTGTAGGGATATTGTTTCTTCCATATTTTTTTTAGCATTATGGTCCGGAAATTAAATGGGTAGATGGAGGCAAGCCACTGCTGAAAATTTCCACTCATCTGGTTTCTACAGTGTATACTCAGGTATGTGCTCCTTCAACAAAATTAGCAGTTGCTGCTCTGTGACTAAGTTTGCACCATTTTGCAAGAAGAAAAAAATCCTAATGTGTTATATTACTATATTTTTACTCTATAGATCTTTTTCTAAAGAAAGAAAGTACAACTGAAGTGCTCATATGTATTCATATAAATGACTAGTACAAGCATCATTTTGCAACAGATTTCTCCTTTCGTTGGAGGATCTTCTTGATGTTATTTGTACACGATCAATTTTTAGTCTTAATAAGATGAGGCTGGGTGTGGTGGCTCACACCTGTAATCCTAGCATTTTGGAGGCCAAGGTGGGCAGATCACTTGAGCCCAGGGGTTTGAGACCAGCCTGGCCAACATGGCAAAACCTTGTCTCTACAAAAATACAAAAATTATCCAGGCATGGTGATGTGTGCCTGTAGTCCCAGCTACCTAGGAGGCTAGGGTAGGGGGATTGCAAGAGGCTGGGAGGTCAAGGCCGCAGTGAGCCATGGTCATGTCACTGCACCCCAGCCAGGGCGACAGAGCAAGACTCTGTCTCACAACAACAACAACAACAACAACAACAACATACAGCAAAAAAGCATGCTGCAAGAAACAAATGCTTCTATTTCCACAGCGTGTATTCTAATAGACTTTCTTCTTCTTTTCCTTTTTCCCTACCTCAGGATCAGCATTTACATAATTTTTTCCAGTACTGTCAGAAAACCGAATCTGGAGCCCAAGCCTTAGGAAACGAACTTGTAAAGTACCTTAAGGTATCACATGGCTTTCTTAGTATCCCCTTTTAAATGAGTTTGGAGTATGTTGGGTTTTCTCTTTGGTGGTGGGTGTTGTTCTCACCCCTTGGAAGCTCTTACCTGGATGTCTCACATCAGTAGCTTCTGTGAGGTTTAGATAGTGGTAAGAAGTGGACCTAGGAACGGCACTACTCCTGCCTGTGTCCTAGTCCCATGTATCCTTTGCTCAAGGCAGGATCTCTAAAACATACTGTTTCTCACGCATGGAAAACCCCTCACTTGAGACGGACCTCCCTGGGTACCGAGCACAGTGATGGGCACAGAAGCAGAGACTTCAGTCCTCACCCTTAGGGAACTTCTAGTTCATTGTAGGAGATACTATAAACTTGGTGACTGCATGCTAGGCAGACAAATCAAATAAAGAAATAAGGCACAGAACCAGTCCCAGCTTTGTGCAAGGGGTTCCTGGCGTGTCTAAGCAGCAAGAGCCAGGCAGGGTTTGTCTAGGAGAGCTTCATCCAGAACGTGGCTGTGGGGAGCATATTGGAAAGGGGAAATAGCTAAAAGGGCATGGGGACAAAACAAGAAATGTAAGAAATGGGATAGAAATTTGTTTGGTTTAACAAGGAAAACGGAATACATAGCCACATAAACAATGAAGTTTTTATATGTGATTGCTTGCGGCCCCTCCCTCCATCTCAAAGACAGCCACACAGCATCTCTCTGACCCTGCTTCCTCTGTCCCAGCTCCCTCTGACTCCTCTCCCCTTCTGTCTCCCTCTTCTGGTTTATGGCCCTTTGCGATTCCATGGGCACACCTGGATAATCCCTAGCATAAGGCCTGACCAGCAGCCTTACCTCCCCTGGGCCATGTGATGTATTCACAGGTGCTGAGGACTAAGACACAGACGCCTCTGGGGACATTCTGCCCACCACAGCCTTCCCTTTGTTTTAGAGGGAGTTCTTCCATCCTTGTTTGGAAGAGTGGAAGTTACTTTAGGCTGGTTTACTTTTAGAAGGATAACATGAACTGTGCCATTCTGTGTCCGTAGAGTCTGCATGCGATGGAAGGCCACGTGATGATCGCCTTCTTGCCCACTATCCTAAACCAGCTGTTCCGAGTCCTCACCAGAGCCACACAGGAAGAAGTCGCGGTTAACGTGACTCGGTAAGGGAGGTGGACGGATGCTCTTCCTCACTTCTAGTCTGTCCACATCTGGAGCATAGTCATGCATAGCTGGGATGCTACTGTGTGCTGAACATTATATTTAAGAAATGTCTTTGATCCCATGTGTAAGGACCCCATCTAATTCCTTGTCTCCTTGTTTCCTAAGTGCTGATAGCATCATCATTGTTCTACTACTGCTGTGATAATAATGAAATGTTTCCATTTTTACATATTCATTGCTTTATTCACTCCTGTGGTGTGTAGGGTCATTATTCATGTGGTTGCCCAGTGCCATGAGGAAGGATTGGAGAGCCACTTGAGGTCATATGTTAAGGTACGTAAAACACACTGTTCTGATCACTTACATCTGTGGCTCTCCAGTTTTCCTTCTAAGGACTTATTTTTTCACAAGCCTGGTTATTTGAGGATGTGCTTGTAATGTATGCTTTCTCTTCTATTTCTCATAGCCAATGCTTGTACCCGAATAGGGGAGGTATGAAGAGGGGCAGCCATTCACTAATTTACTTAATTCCATTCCTTCAATTACGTTTCTTTTAATGGGTTTTGCAAATAATATGTCTCAATGTGGAAGTTTAAAGAAGAATTTTAAGTTGTTCTTGGCTAGGCCTCTGCTAACGTTAGTTGTCTTCCTTTTTTTTTTCTTTCCATCTAAAATTTCCAGCAAAACTGCTTCTCCCAGATAGGAAGGTTAGCTCTGGCTACAGTCAAATTAGATGACTCTGTGGGACAGCAAGAGATGTTGTTAGGATAAACATCAACAAGTTATTTATTTATATACAACATCCAGTAAGTAGAGTGGCAGTTACTATTCTAAACAGATGCACATATTCTGTTTACTATTAAATACCTTTGTAAATTACAACTATGTGATAATTTAAAAAGTAAAGTTTTGGTCCTTTAGGGTATCAGTCATACATTGTTGTGCCACACATTCCTTGAAGCCCCTGGCACAGGTGGAGTTACCGGCTGGCTGGTCACGGATTTGACCGGGTCAGATGACTCACATATTTTCTTGAAGACATCCTGGACTCCTTTTTATCACATGACACTCACCCTTCCCATCTTTGTATCCACACCTTCCTCTCCCACAAATGAGATTGTAGCTCAGTCCCTGATCTCCATTCTTGGGAGTCTCTCAAGCTTTCAGCCCACGTTGGAGAGCCAGTGCATTAAAGTCTCTTTCTCTTTTCTTCAAAGTACGCGTATAAGGCTGAGCCATATGTTGCCTCTGAATACAAGACAGTGCATGAAGAACTGACCAAATCCATGACCACGATTCTCAAGCCTTCCGCCGATTTCCTCACCAGCAACAAACTACTGAAGGTATGTCAGGAGAGTCAGTGTGGCTCTGATTGAAACTGATTAACAGGAATTCACTCCACAGCCTGATCAATACAGCCTTTCTGAGTGCTCTTAGAGACAATCACCACCCCCTAAAAAGGGGTAGTGTTCTCTGATACCAACTTTTCTAATTGTGTCTTGAGAGAAGAGCTGCAAAGCATCACTGTGTTCAGTGTTGGCTCTTGAGGATTAATAGTCATTATGTTCAAATCAGTGATGAAGGTCAATGACTTAGAGACTCTAAAGACAAGTGTCACCAAGCAGAGGTCAGTGAAGGGGAAAGACTACACCCGTAACCCCGCAGAGCCTCGTGCTGGTTGTGCCACGCTGAGCACAGGTGTCCAGTTTCCCGGCAGGATGCAGCTCTTTGTTGCTAAACTTGTGCAAGCAGAAGACATCTGCCATTCACCTGTCGGCTCTGGTCATAATGTGCCAAGAGGTGCAGCCGTGTTTTAGGGTCACACCTGCTTTATGTCAATCATATTGTCAGCCTGAGAGAGTTCATGTCTTACCTACCAGTTTGTTGTGTTCTTACTGGGTCCTGTTCTCTTTTCTTTTAGTACTCATGGTTTTTCTTTGATGTACTGATCAAATCCATGGCTCAGCATTTGATAGAGAACTCCAAAGTTAAGGTATGTTACTTCAAGTGGAAGCTTGTGTTCTTAGGGGAAAAGTAATCTCTTTCATTGCTTTGTAGTGAACGTTTCTTCACGCTTTCTCTGTGCCAGTTACAGGACTGTTCTAAGTGCTTTACAAGTAATAAATCATTTTAGCTTCATAACAACGCTTTGAGGAAAGTACTGTTCTTACCTATTTTATAGATGGGGAAACTGAGGCCAGCATGCTTGAGTTACTTGCTCAAGGTCATGCTACCAGTGAGTGGAGCAGCCAGGTTTTGAGTCCAGTCTGGCCCCAAAGGTTGTATTCCTGAATCACTTGGTTATTAACCTAAAGAAAAATATGTCTTTTCCTTTGACTAGCTTAGAAATCTTCACATTTGTTGAAATGGAAATTGTGGTTTCAGCATAAATTTTAAGTGTCATTACCCATGATTTATTAAGTGTCTTGACCATCATAGACATTTATTCTTAGATGGGAGTATCTCACCAATCTCATGTTCTCCAAAACCAATCAACAGACTCTGAGATTATCCATCTCGTTGGGGCAGATGCGCAGTCTCAAATTTCTTCTCTGCCCCAGCGTCCCCTTGTGGTGAAGCCTGGATGTGTGTTCCTTTCTGACTGTGGGTCCCCCCTGCTTCCCCTGGTTCCCACTGCGCTCAGCCCTGAGATGACTGGTCTTGTCTCTGGACTGGTGCCCACTGAGGTGTGTTTGGCCACCTCAGGCTCTCTGAGGCTCAAGGTAGATAAGTTTCTATAAAGTTCCAATGTAGTAAACAGAAGTGGCAGTGTCACTTTCTCATTTTGAAGTTTCCAGGGCTCCTCTGAGACCTGCAGAGTCCTGGAGTTGTCTTTGTGACAGTGAAGTAGTGTAGTTGTTTGGAGGCAGGGTCTGGTTGAAGTATTATAGAAGGAGCTTGTGCAGGGAGCGGGTGGTGCTGGGCACTGTCTCACAATGAACACTTGTGCGCAATCCTTGTAGGCAGGAGAGGGGATAGGGAGGGAGGGGCAGAATCTAGGCCTCCTGTGCAAGGGATCTGGGCTCTCCGAGGAAGCCTTGGAAAGCCTGCTAGATTTTGCTGGCAGAAGGTTGATGGTTCAGGCCTAAAGCCCTCCTTTTCCTCCCGTAAAGCAGACACTGGGCCTGGCCAGGTGGTTTCTCCTTTTCTTTTTTCTGTCTCTCTCTTTTGAATCCAGTTTAAAGCTTCTGATTTTAGTGCATAGGGAGATGCCAGATGGAAGTGGGCCCTGCCTTCTACAGAGAAATGCTCCATCTAAATCATGCCAGAGCAGCCTGCCAAGGAAAAATCTAGCAGATTGTCTGCTTGGCAGTACGCAGCTAAGTGTGCGTGCACATGCACACACAGACACACACATCATGTAGATATATTACTTTTCTGTAAAAAAATGTTGTCTCACTGATATGTGGGAGCTAAAAAAGTGGATTGGATGAAGATAGATTGGTGGTTACCAGAGACTGGGAAAGAAGGGGAGGAGGTGATGGGGGAGAAAAAGAATATGAATGTGTTTATTACCACTGAACTGTACACTTAAAACTGGTAAAGATGGTAAATTATACATTTTTTCATGTTATATACAGAATAGGATTATAGCCTGTGTTCATTTGCTAGGGTTGCCATAATAAAGTACCACAGACTGGGTGGCTTAAACAATAGAAATTTATTTTATAACAATTGAGATGCTGAAAGTCCTGGGTCAAGCTGTGCACATGGCTGGTTTCTTCTGAGGCCTCTCTCCTTGGCTTGTAGATGCAGCCTTCTGTGCGTGTCTGTGTCCTAATCTCTTCTTAGGAGGACACCAGTCATACTGGATTAAGAACCACCTTAATGACCTCACATTACCTTCATCAGCTCTTTTAAAACCTTGGCCCAAAGTGCAGCCATATTCGGAAGTGTTAGGGGTTAGGACTTCAACATATGAATTTGAGGGGGGCACAGGTCAGCCCATGACGAGGCGCCAGTGGATTTTTTATTATTTTTGGCTCTAAATAAATGTCATCCTTTAAAAGCAATGGTAACGTGATTATATTCAAAATATAACCAATTCATTCTGCAACTATTCATTGAGCCCCTACTATGTTTGAGGCGCCAAGGATTACAAAGTTCAATGCATCACAGTTTGTGCCCTCAAGGAGTTCAGGTGGGAAGGTGTGCATTTCGTTCAGTGGCTGCCCTACCTCATGACGAGTGCTCTGAAGAGGTAGGAACAAAGTGCTCAGTAGTGTGGGGAATCTGGGAAGACCACCTGGAAGAGGCGTCAGTTGCAGTAGGTTCTGATGAGTAAACAGGAGTTGGCTAGGTGAAGAAGGAGAATGAGGACCAGGTGGAGAGAGAGTGGTGTTGGCGAAAGCTTAGGACCCAGCACCACAGTTCAGGGAACTACATGAACATGAGGCTTTTCTGCCTTATGACTGCAAGGAAGACCACGTGAGAGATGGTCAAGGAGGTAATGAACACTTCCAGGAATACATACAAGGATATTCAAAATCAAGCGCCAGTGACACCTTTCTGAGAATTGCATTAGAAAATAAGTAAAGGAATTTACTTGCATGTGTTTGTTCTCAAGATGCCAAATTAAACCATAGCACTTCAAGGGTGGTAATGACCTGAAAGGTATCTTCTGTTCCAGCTCCTCCCCTACCTCACAGAGGTAGAGACAGAAGCATAGACTGTGAAGTGACCTGCCCAGGGTCACACAACTGAGCAGAGCCAAGAACTTGTGGCAGAGTCCCAGTGGGCCTCTCCTAGAGGTGCTGCCATTTCCAGCCTTATAACATGATTTGTCAACACCTTTGCTCTGGGAAATGGTTTGTTTTTGGAACTTAACACAAACCACTCAAATGCTACCATGCACAGCCTTTTCTGTAAGTTAATTATATTTTGACCCTAAAACAATATTAAGAGAGTTTTTAGAAGTAGGTTTTTTTTTTTTTTTTTTTTTAAGTGCTTAAGAGGAAACTCTGGTATCCCACAGGAGAAAGCTTCACCATAACATAATTTACTATAAAAAGAGATTCACAAACACCTGCTTACCACCTTGAGGGTTCAACATTTTCACTTTTAGAGCACTCCTCTCTGGCTTCTGCTTCCCTGGCCCTGCAGACACCCTGCTGTTCTTTGCCCTAATCACACATTATTGAGCTGAGAGCTCCTCTAACATTTTCTTAAAGCCTTCATTCAGTGTGTCTCGTATCTTAAGAGTAATGAGTTTTCTGTTTGAATTAGTTGTTTTTGTGTTTGTCTTATTTACATCTGAAGAATTTTATGTCCTAATTCTTTGTTTTAGTCTTCTGAATTTATGAATATTCACCATTCCTATACCATTTGTGATTTCCAAAACTTTGATCTCATCCCCTTAGGGTTTTTAATATTTTTAGACCAAAATTATTAATTTTTTCTGACCTTAATATTTTTTGCTCTTGTTGCCCAGGCTGGAGTGCTGTGGCACAATCTGGGCTCACTGCAACCTCCACCTCCTGGGTTCAAGCGATTCTCCTGCTTTAGCCTCCCAAGTAGCTGAGATTACAGTCATGCGCCACCACGCCCAGCTAATTTTATATTTTTAATAGAGACAGGGTTTCACCATGTTGGCCAGGCTGGTCTCGAACTCCTGACCTTAGGTGACCCACCCACCTTGGCCTCCTAAAGTGCTGGGATTACAGGCGTGAGCCACCGCGCCCAGCCAAGGGAACCTTTCTTGAAGTGTCATGACGAGGCACACACCAGTGTTGTAGGAGCACCTGGGCCCTGGATTCATAACAGCCAGATAGCGCTTTCAGTGCCAATTAAAGTGTTCTACTCAAGGATAGCTACACATGCATGTTGTGTATTAAGCTGATGCTTTCAGTGTACAATTTATGTCATTCTTGGTGGTAGTCGAGTGAGTCCATTCAATGCATATTTACATGGAGGGACATGGCACAGCGTTATGCTTACTTCCAGTGCTGCACTCCTGCTGAAGGTGGAAGTGGCCACGTTCTTGTCCCCAGCCAACCAAACTGTACATTGTTACATTTACTGAGGAAGGGTGTGAATCAGAACCCCTTCGAACTAGCATCTAAAATAAGTAATTTCCTTACTACAGCGGATGGACCTGCAAAGTATGGATGGATTGCGTATGACTGTGCCAGACTCTAGTTTCATAGGTGACATGTACTTGGAGGGTACAAGTGATATTTGAGAAAAATGTAAAGCAGACATCATCAAGGTCTGTGGAGGAGTCCTCTCCTCACTCTCTGCCCCTATGGTCAACAGTTTGTTGGTGTTTCTTTTCCACCATGTATATTTAGCAGCTGTAATTTCAGCAGACTCCTTTTGCATTTCCTTTCCTCCCACATGGAGTGAAGCACATTGCTGGCATTCCACAGGTATACTGGAAGAAAGGAGGTTGGAAAACCTAGCATAGGGTAGGATGAATATATGCCCTTAGACATTGCTTGTTTAACCTCCAACCATTTTCTAGCTAAATTGAAAAAGAAAAGAACTGTTTTTGAAAGTGAAAGAAGGAGGGTGTGGCTCATAGTCTAAATGGACTGTTTGGACTTCCCCTTAACCAAATTTGTAAACACTATACATATGTGATAGGTAGAATGCTAGTATGCATACGTCACCCTCGAGTGTTTTGAACAGTTGTTTGTAATGTGCAAAGCATTGAGGAAAAATGCAAATGGAGTTGAGAGTGAACCCTTAACCTTGAAGCTCACCTAGTCATTGGAGAAAGAAAACGTTCAGCTTGGAACATTTAGAGCAGCGTGCAGGAAGGTGTATATGTGAGCTTCAAGAATCATAGATTTATGTGGGGATACAGGTGGAACTTTACCTGGGCCTTGCAGGATACCACAGTCTAGGGATAGGAGAATGAGTACCAGGCAGAGGAAATAGCTCAGCCCAGGTAAGGCCGCTGGGGCAGAGTTCAGGCTGGATAGATTGAGATTAGAGGGGAAAGAGTGAAAAACAAGATTAGCTCAGAAACAAAGATGAGATTATGGGGAGCTGTGAAGCCAAGCAGCAGATGAATTGGTAGAGACCTAGAGAAGTAGAATAGGTTCTTTAGTAGGAGTGGCGAGATGACAGAGAGTATAAAGATTAGCAGAGTGGCTTGGAAACTTTTATATCAATAAGTCTGCTTATCCCCTGAAGTATAAATAGCCTGTGGAACAGATTCACCAGACATTTTAAATTTTGATTTATTTATTTGTTTAGCTCTCTAACTGCAATAATATGAAATGACATTTTATGGTGATGCTGATGAAGATCTGGCATTGGGAGGATAAGGTGGGATTGAGGATGAGGATGGAGAGCATTATGAATGAGTAAGGGAGATTATTCAGACAGAACCATTCATTCAACCCTGCAGTTCCACGTCTAGATATCTGCTGAAGAGAAATGAAAGATGTATCCATGTAAAGACCTAAATGCAAATGTGCACAGTAGCTTTATTCATAATAATCAAAAACTAGAAACAACCCAAATGACCATCAGCTGGTAAATGGATACACAAATTGTGGTAACTCCACACAATAGAATGCTACTTAGTAATAAAATGGAACAAAGTAGTGAGTCATGCAACAGCATGGTTGGATCTCATAAGCATTCTATGAACTGAAAGAAGTTAGACACAAAAGACTACATACCATTTGGGTCCATATCCTGTATATGACATTATAGAAAAAGAAAAACTACAGAGTGCAGAGCAGCCCCGTGGTTGCCCAGGACTGGAGGTGGGGATGGGGACAACAGATGTACTTTCTCTTCTTGACTGTGGTGATGGTTACAGTTATATTCACTTGTCAAGACTCACCAAACTGTCGACTTTTAAAGTCTGAATTTTATGGTATGTAAATTATGCCTCAATAAACCTGACTGAAACAAAACAGAGCACAGTAAGGTCAGACTTGAGTGGGGGAAGAAAGGCCACCTAGATATTGAGCGTGAGATCATAGAAGAAGGAGCTTTTGAGAGAGGCAGTAGAGTAGAGGGCTTGGTTTACCAGGGAAGGTGCGAGGTTAGGCTTGGGATGTCATATGCTTAGGGCTGTGGGTTCAGTGGCTATGACAGAGACCTGAAGTAACAGTGAGTTAAACAGGAAAGCAAAAGTTTATTTCTTTTTACTTGAAACCCCAAGCTCATAAGAGGCTTCTGTTCCACAGTTATGAGAGGCCTCCATCTTGTTTGCCCCCTGGAGTGCTGCTCCTCCTTTTGATCTTACTGGGTTCACCACCACATCCATGCTGGAGCCAGTAGGGAGGGGAAGATGCACCTTTCCTTTTAAGGATATGACCCAGAAGTTGCGCTGCCACATCACTACCACTGCTATCGCATTGGCCAGAATTAGCCATGACGGTACCTAGCTGCAAGGGATGCTGGTAAATGTAGTCTTTACTTTGGGTATCCATGAACCTAGTTAAAAGTTGAGGTTCTATTACCATGAGAGGGAAGAGAGAACAGATACTGGGAAGTCACCAGCCATTGTTTCACAAAGGGCTGAGGCATAGCCAAACACATTTCCAGTTGGCAGGTGAAGGTTCAGCCTGGGACAGGGAAGAGAACAGACAGAACTAAAGAAATAGATTTGTGAGTACCAATCTGCTGAAACCATAAGCCTAAGCTTTTCTCTGGAGAAAGGGACTGTGTTGATCTGAGTCACCAGATAGGAGTAGTCATGCTTGAGACTTATTGGGGCAATGACTACAAGGGAAAATGGGAAGGCGCTCAGGAGACAGTGGGAGAGCCATCAGAGGGCAGCACATGTGTGACCCAAGGTTAAGAAGAGAGAGAAGGAAGGAAGCGTCTTGGGCCACAGTGGAATTCTAAGTAAGAGAGGTGAGCAAGGCACTGGAGAGGCCTCAAGCCTCCTCCTCAGTCATCAGTGGAGTCCCACATCCCCCAGCAACAAGCCTGCTGCAGCTTCCTTTCCACCCTCAGTCACTGGCAGGGAGCAGCCATGTGAGGCATGGAGGCACGGGTGGCCTTGGTACAAATGCAGCTGTAGATTCCACAGCATAGTGGTGGGGCCAGGAGTTAATTATGTTCCCTGCAACTGAAGATGTGAGGTGCCATTCTCATTGTGTCAGCAGGGCAGAGAGTGAGGTAAACATGCAGATTATAGACAGAAGACTGATCTTTGGGAATGAAAATGATGAAGAGGTAGGAAGAATGGAGTTTGTAGGCTGGGCGCAATGGCTCACATCTGTAATCCCAGCACTTTGGAGGCCTAGGTAGGAGAATCGCTTGAGCCCAGGAATTCAAGACCAGCCTGAGCAACATAGTGAAACGTCATCTCTGCAAATGTGAACAAAATTAGCTGGGCATGGTGACACATGCCTGTTATCCCAGCTACTCAGGAGACTGAGGTGAGAGGATTGCTTGAGCCCTGGAGGATGAGGCTACAGTGAGCTGTGATTGTGCCAGTGCACTCCAGCCTGGGTGACAGAGTGAGACCTTGTCTCAAAAAAAAACAAAAAACAAAAACAAAACCAAGTTGTAGAAGAAAATGGGAGAAAGAGGAAATAACATAGGGATCTTGATAAAGGGGAGTAACCAGAATGCAGGGAAATGTCATTGGTAAATTTCTTCTCAGCCCCATTACTTTTGTTGTTTGCTAAGCCACAAAGAGGAAGTTTCTTAATTAAAAGTCTTATTTACCTCGGAAAGCAGTAAAATAGCCCATAGAGAAGAGGCCTCTAAACCACACCAGAGAGTGGAAGAACACAGTGCAGAACAAAGAAGTGAACATTTGAAGACCATTCCGAAGTCCTCACCCATGAAGCAATGATTGGGCAGCACAGCTGTGGGAGAGCAGATGACCTGTAGGGCGGGGAGTAGCCCATCCTGGGTCTCTACGAAGACCTGGCTGTTAACCGCAGCGTCCACAGGGGCCTCCACAGCCAGGCTGAGTGTGGGTCTTCAGGGAGATCCCGTTCATTCGAGGAGTCAGTTGGTAGGTGCTGAGCAGCCAGCGGGCAGCACATAAGTGTGGCTCGCAGAGGATGGGGGCGTGGCATCCAGCATGTGGCTGGAGAGGCTGATCTTGTGAGGACAGGTGCTGGGCTGGCTGACCCCACACAGGCAGCACCTGTCAGGTGGTGCCAGGACAGAAAGGGATGCTGCAGTGCAGCACAGCACACGGCAAGAGATCCTCCAGCAGGACGTGGCAGGGAGTTGAGGTTGGTTTGGCTGAGAAGTCCCTTAGTGTCTCAGCGTCCTCTTCTCCAAGCCTCTATCAGGTACTCACTACCTGAGCATCATCTTAGATTTTCCTCTTCTATTTCAGTTTATAGTAATCTCCATAAAAACATTCTATTGCTTAGGTCTTCATTACCTTGAAATGTGTATGATACCTCGTAAAAAGGCTTTAGTTTGTTTTATTGCCAATTAGGACTCTTCACAACAGCTATTTGCCACTGCAGAGAGAACTTCATTTCAGCCTTCACAGGCATGAGTTGTCATTGCCTAGTCACTGAACAGCACTAATGATGGGTTGGTATGTAAATTATCCATCATTCTTCTCCATGTATTCTTTCTTTTTAATACAAACATTTTACTATATTTTCTAATAAGTGCAGAAGTAGAGGGATTAGCCTCCCCACTTGTCAATGTTCTACTGCCCTTGCTTGATACACACCCACCCTCACATTTTTACCTTGTAGTATTTTAAGCCGTTCCCAGCTATTTTCTCACTCCATCTTAGACACTTTTAGCATGTCATCTCTAACAGATAAGCCTTTAAA
The DNA here is from genome assembly GCF_028858775.2 of Pan troglodytes. Classification (NCBI taxonomy): domain Eukaryota; kingdom Metazoa; phylum Chordata; class Mammalia; order Primates; family Hominidae; genus Pan; species Pan troglodytes. The sequence continues at coordinate 104,481,914 of NC_072412.2, read as the reverse complement.
AAAGATATAACTACCAACATCACACCACACAAAATTAGCAAAACGTCTTTATTATCATCTAACACCCAGTCTATATTCAGTTTTCCCCAGGTGTCTCAAAAATGTCATCCTATAGTTGGGTTTGTCTGCTTCCGGATCTAAACAAAGTTCACACCTTGCATTTAGTTGCTGTGTTTCTGAAGTTTCTTTGATTCTTAAACTGTTCTCTTTTCATCTGTTTGGACTTTTTTTTTTTTTTGGCAACATATTTGTTGAAGAAAGTGGGTCATTTGTCCAGCAGAATGCCCCACAGTTTAGATTTGGCTGATGGTAGCCTCACCGTGTTACATACGTGGTTCTCTGCCCCTGTGTTCCCTGTGAACTTGTGGTTGGATCTAGAGACTTAATTTGATTCAGGTTTGATTTTTTTTCCGGCAAGGATACCTCATAGCTGTTACTATTGCATCACATCAGGAGGCGTATATACCCAGCTGTTCTACTTTTAGTTATAATAATGTTGATTAATAGGTTTACATGGTGCCCACTCAACCTGTCCATGATAGAGTTCTCCATCACTTTTCCTGGTTTTAGCAGCCATTGACTCAGCCCCATTGTGAAGGCCACAAGCATTTCTTGGGATACCTCTTTTTCAGGAGTGGCCAGCTTGGGTAGCTAGCAGTCATGCCGGGGGTTAGAGTTGGCCTTGCCTGCGGTCTTGGAAATTGGTCATCTATTGATGCTGTCATCTCAGGATATAGAGTTATTGGTGGCACATATGCAACAAAATCCCTTTGGAATTTCACATTTTGCCATTCTGTTTTTTAAAGTTGGTGAGCTTCACGTTTTTGTTACTGATCCTTTCGTCATTGGATTCTTGACTCTATGTAAGGTTATAAACATCTCCTCGTTATTGGTTTGAGAATTGAAATTGTTATAAAGCTGGTATTTCAAATATTCCTAATAGGTTCTGGCATTTAATGCATAATATAATGCCTGCTGTCATGTCAGAAATGTCTAGGTTGCAGTTCCCAGTTTTAGAAAATACTATTTGTTTGATATTGGGACATTGGTTTGGCTGCTCAAAAACAGGCCATAATAATAGTGGTTTAAATTCGACAGAAGGTTCATTTCTCTCTTGGACAATCATGAGCTGGTAGGCAGTTTGGAGAACAGGGCAGCTAGTTCCCCAAGATCATTCAGTGACTCAAGCTCCTCCAATCCAGTTATCCAGCCTGCAATGTTCACCTCATCCACGTGGCTGAGAAGCTGGCTCACCGCCACAGCACAGTCCAGGCAGTGGCACAGGAAGGAACAAGGGAGGCTAGCGGCTCCTTTTAGGAGCATGGCCTAAACAAGGCACGCATCCCTTCCATAATTTGGTCATGTGGCTCATACCTAGTGGTAAGTTAGACTGGAAAATATAGTCTGGCTGGGCAGCCATGTGCCCCTGTAAAACCATTACTCTTCAGTTACTAAAAGGAGGAAGACAAGGACAGTTTTATTAAAGGTCAATTAGTACTTTTTAGTGAGCTCTCTCAGCCTCAGTTTTCCTGTCTGTGAAATGGGGATGAAAATACCCCCCTCTTGTGGCTGTTAGAATTAAATGCATGAATGGATCAATGTAATGGAGCATCCTTCCTACTTCAGGCTCTCAGTAAATTATTCTGTTTATAGACACAGGGGGAGTGCAGCTTCGTGTAACAGAGAGTGCCCAAGTTTTGGATTCTGTGGTAGACCTGGGTCTGAATCATTGTTGTTAGTTGTGTGACTGAGGACACATGTACCTAACCTCTCTGACCCTTTAACAAATGAGGATTAAACTTATAGGGGTATTACAAGAATTGAATGAAAAAGTACATACAAATATGTAGTGCAGTGTCTGACATGTAGAAGATATATATAAGTGTTAGCTAATTGCTAAGTAATCTGAGTGTAATTTTGTAGGTTCCTGTTGGGGAAAGATTACTGTGTAAAGTTGATTGTGAGAAGACTGCTGCCAAGCAGTTTTAACTAATCATGTACAGTCATCAAAATCGGTATTTTCAGTTTGAATATTTGGAGCTTAAATGTAAGCCAGTGCTTTCTAAAGAGATCTCTGAGAGGTACAGGCATCAGAATCATCAAAGATGCTCAGTAAAAATGCAGGTTCTTGCCCCTTCTCCCTGCACCCGCTGCCAGGCTCCTGAATCAGAATCTTTGGGAATGGATGCAGAAGCTCCACCTTTTTACAAACACTTTTTAGGTGATCTTTATTACGCTGAAGTTTGAGGTTCCAGTTTTAATCCACAGCACTTACTTGAAGTATTTGAACACTTTCACAGTACTTTGAAAGAAAGAGGGTTAATTCATTTTTTCCAATTTCAGATAAACAAGACTAGGACTCTGAGGTTTTATGGGGTTTTTTTGAGACTGGGCCTTGCTTTGTCACCCTGGCTGGAGTACAGTGGCTGATCCTGGCTCACTGCAGCCTCAGACTGCTGGGCTCCAGCAATCCTGCCACCTCAGCCTCCTGAGTAACTGGGACTACAGGTGCATACCACCACACCCACCTAATTATTGTACAGATGGAGTCTTGCTATGTTGCCTGGGCTGGTCTTAAACCCCTGGGCTCAAGTGATCCTCCCAACTTGGCTTCCCAAAGTGCTGGGGTTACAAGTGTGAGACACAGCACCCAGCTAGAAACTCTGGGTTTTTTAAGATGGACTCAGGGATGAGATATTTTTTTCCTCCCAAATGATTGCAACTTAATACATAAATGTTTGCTCTGAATTCTTTTTAGTTGCTGCGAAACCAGAGATTTCCTGCATCCTATCATCATGCAGTGGAAACCGTTGTAAATATGCTGATGCCACACATCACTCAGAAGTTTCGAGATAATCCAGAGGCATCTAAGAACGCGAATCATAGCCTTGCTGTCTTCATCAAGGTGGGGACCTCCAGGGAAGAGGATATCAGTTATGGGACAAAGATATGCTTTTTACCAGCTGTCTAGCAGGGTGACTAGAATAGAGTAGGTGCTCTGGCAATGTTGATGGCATGTTTTTTATGTCAGTGGATAAACTTATTAGCAATAAATGCTGCTTTGAATCCAAATTTCTGAAATGTTTGGACCTGAGATACCTTTTTTGCTTGTTTTCCTCCACAGAGATGTTTCACCTTCATGGACAGGGGCTTTGTCTTCAAGCAGATCAACAACTACATTAGCTGTTTTGCTCCTGGAGACCCAAAGGTAGTGCGGGGGTTGTTACTGGTAACAGAAGTCACCATGTAGCCTTTCTCTGGTAGAATTATCTTTTTCCTTTTTTTTTTTAAAGCTCTGCCTTACTAATTTTTTTATTGTATTGAGCCTGTGTCTGTAATTATAAGCTACCTGAAGTCCTTCATTGAAGTAGGAGGAGCCCTAAAAATCAGTTGAAGACATTGTTTATTGAAATGTGTCCTTAGTTTTCAAATCAGTCCCTGCCGCCTTCCTGAAATCTGTACAGTGCAATAGAGTATGCAGTTCTAAGAAGGTCAAGAAGCTAATGACTATTTCTAGCATACTATTGCTAATAGGTTTTTTAGAATCCTGTATAAAATATCCAGTGAGGTATTTATGACTACACACTTCTTCCTGCAGACCCTCTTTGAATACAAGTTTGAATTTCTCCGTGTAGTGTGCAACCATGAACATTATATTCCGTTGAACTTACCAATGCCATTTGGAAAAGGCAGGATTCAAAGATACCAAGGTAATCCATCTTTATTTCTATTAACCTTTTCACAAACAGAGACATTTCTTTTCAATAAGAAAAGATAATTGATTCAAACATGATATTTGAATTTTCTGATTTCTTTCATTGATGAATTAATTTTTTTCTTATGAAATTTCCATTTCAAAAAGTATTGGTAAAATATGGGAACTTACTTTTCAGCAAACTTATCAGACTACAGATCATGCCAGTATGGCTATTTCATTGAAAAATCCCTTTGCTTAAAGAAAAGGAATCTATTTCAGTTGCTATAGCTTATTTTTATTTGTTTCACTTTTCCTTTTTTCTTATGAATTAGCTTTTCTTTCACCAACTGTGGAGTCAAATGACACTCCTGTAGGTAGGTGTGGGGTATGACGCTTGCTTTCTTGCATTTTCCTCCTCTAAAAAATAAAGAATGCAAGTGATGGCTGAACTGCTTCCATATGCTGTTCTGTTAAGTATTTCCTATATAATTTGATCAATTTTTAAACTTGCCATAAATTAGTGAATTTTTTCACTGGAACTAAGACATTGCTATAACATCCCAGGGAGGCATCCGGTTTTTTGCTTCTGAAGTCACTGGGTACTCTAGGATGTTTCTTTAAGAAGTAAAACAAACATCCCTGCTTCACCCCCAAAATTCATTATTCTACTATTTTCATAGCCCTTGTCCATAGTGGTGGCAGTAATCAAAATCACAAGCAATGTGGCTTTTTTACATGCTTTTAATGTTTGTATGTTGAGTCTTTATTAATGTCCTGTATTCTTTTTACGTTTGAAGAGAGTTGAGCTCATAGAGATGTCTTTGTCTTCACTGAGTAAATCAAATTGAACAAATTAGTCTGTCAGGTCTGTCAAGCAATAGTTATTGAGCTTAATTCCTTGTATGTGCTCAGGTATTTTGTGCTAAAGGAGAGAAAAAGTGGAAGGATGCCACCAAACTTCTAATGGCACCTGAATCAACTGCTTCTGAATTCCGAGAGAAACACACTAAGGCATTCATTCAGTCTGTTTCCCCCAAACAGACTGGTACTGCCTTTTTAGGATCAGGCAGGGGGACTGTGGCCCTGGAGTTGGCATTCATGCATTCAACAAATATTTACCCCGCACCAACTGTGTCGAGCTTCAGAATAAGTTGTGTACAACCTGGATGACAATCCCCGGCTATTCTACATATACAAGATACATAGAATGTCAGACACTGATGCATCCTAAGGAGAACAAACAAAGCAAGGAAAGGGGATATGAAAAGGGGTGACATTTGAGACAGGGTGGCCAGATAACAGTTGGAAGAAAGTGAGGGGTGAGCCAAGCACCCGCATATCTGGGGGAGAGTTTTTCTGGGCTGAGAGAACAGATAGGTATTCAGTGTCCCCTGATCTAACCCTGGCCCCCCACCTCTGTGGTCTCACGCCCCCCTATTCTGCACATTCCAGGCATCCCTGCCAACTCCCAGCTCCTCAAACATATCATGCCACCCCTCCATCTCAAATAGCCTCCTCCCTGGGGAATCCTCATCTTCCTCCCCAAGCCAGCCACTCCACACCTCCTGCATGGGGCCTCCCAGGGTCTCCTCACTCTCTTCCACTTCCTCAACTGGAATTAACCACTCTTTCCTGCCCTGTGCCCCCAACCTCACCACAGCCTCCCTCAGCCCAGTCTTCTGTACCTGGGGACTCTCCTTCCTTCCACCCGGTACAGAGCCCAGGGAGCTCTTTTTGCCCAGTGGCTGTGTAGTGAATGTGTGCTGATGCCCATCTCCCCATGACGCAGCAGGGCAGCACAAGCTCTTATAGACTTCTAGGGTATTTGGTAGCAAGACGGGCTTCGCTCAGTCGGTGGGGGGACATATGGGAGTAATTTGCCTTACTACACTGACAGGAATAAATGTTTTTAGAATTTTCATTTTCTTTCTTCTCACTTACCTCCCACCCCTGCCTTCACCTCCTTTCTTGTGTTAGTCTATTCGTGTTGCTATAAAGGAATACCTGAGACTGGGTAATTTATAAAGAAAAGAGGGCCAGTGCAGTGGCTCACACTTATAATCCCAGCACTTTGGGAGGCTGAACTGGGAGGATCACTTGAGCCTAGGAGTTCGAGATCATCCTGGGAAGCATAACAAAACCCTGTCTCTACAAAAAAACAGAAACAAAAATTAGCCTGATGTGTTGGTGCACACCTGTAGCCTCAGCTACATGGGAGGCTGAGGTGGGAGGATGGCTTAAGCCCAGGAGGCAGAGATTGCAGTGAAATCTGCAATCTAGGCAGATTATGCCATGGCACTCCAGCCTGAGCAACAGAGCAAGACCCTCTCTCAAAAAAAATAAGAAAAGACATTTATTTTGGCTCACAGTTTTGCAGTTTGTACAAGAAGCATGGCGCCAACATTGGCTTCTGGTGAGGCCTCAGGAAGCTTCCAATCATGGTGGAGGGCAATGGGGGAGCCAGCATGTCACATGGCGAGAGAGGGAGCAAGAGACGAGGAGTGAGGCGCCACCCTCTCGTAAACAACCAGATCTCGCATGAACTCAAAGCGAGAACTCACTCATTATGGCAAGGAGGGCACCAAGCCATTCATGAGGGATTCGCCCCCATGACCCAAACACCTCCCACCAGGCCCCACCTCCAACACTGGGGATCACATTTCAACATGAGATTCAGAGGGGACACACATCCAGACCATGTAATTTCTCATGCACATTCATACACACAAGCATAGATGTGTGAGCACACACCCAGTTAAACCATAAGTAGTTTCTTCCAAGAGACATGTGAACTCAAGCTATGACTTATAGTTTTGATAAACTAGGTGAAATAATCATAAACAATGAACATAATCTAGAAAATGAATACTCTCCCCCTTCTATTAAAGGGTTTCATAGAACTTGGGTCCATATTTTGGGTAGATTTAGGAGTAGCTGTCTGATAGGGGACAAAAGGCAAAGGGAGAGGTCTATAGACTTTCCTTTAATAATGGAGTCAGTCTGACAATTCACAACCTAGCTTCAGCTTCCTGAAATTGTATTTTATCTTGAGAGTGATGTTTAGCTGTTTTTATGTACCCTTCCTAAGTAGAGTTCATGTTCGCTCCTATCTGTTTTCCAGAAGAGCTCTCAGTTTTGTCATTTAGCTTGCTGGTGATTTACCGGTTTGGTTTGATGCTTTGTCCACTTCAATTTTAGTTTATATTAAATTTGTATTTGTTTTCAGAGGTGGAGAAATATTAGGAGAATAGCTTAGGAAATACTGCATTAAATAAGTTCTTCATTCAGGGATAGCAGAATAAGTAGGTTATATATTAATTTGTTTATTTTAAATCCACTGGGTTTTAATGGAGTATATAGACATTAATGACCAGGAAAGGAATATATGAACTCATGTAATAACATTTTAATAAGCCATGTATGTTTATTATTTAATTACATGTTTGTTATGCACAAACTGTTCTTATACAGTTCTGTTAGCTAGTATAATAACGTTTTTAACTTTGTCAATAACAAACTTATATTTGTAATATAACATATGCTGTGCTCTAGTCTAAAAATTGGTACTTAAACTGTTCACTAATTTAATTATGTAGGATGCAATATGTTCCAAAATCCAGTGCACTTAATTGTATTCAACTTTGGTTTTCATTTGAGATCCTCCTGTGCTAAGAAGTAGAGCAGCCTTGTAGAATTGATTCTTTCTCATTTGAAGCCAAGTCTGACCATCTCTTGACACCCAGGGTGGGCTGAATGCAGAGGATGGGTCTTAGTTTTTTGTTTGTTTGTTTTTTTTATTCAAAGAGCATTGCATCTTTCCTAACTCAAGTAGTTTCTATCCTCATTTCAGACCTCCAGCTTGACTACTCATTAACAGATGAGTTCTGCAGAAACCACTTCTTGGTGGGACTGTTACTGAGGGAGGTGGGGACAGCCCTCCAGGAGTTCCGGGAGGTCCGTCTGATCGCCATCAGTGTGCTCAAGAACCTGCTGATAAAGCATTCTTTTGATGACAGATATGCCTCAAGGGTGAGTGGTCCCCAATGGAAGGAATGTGCATTGATAATGTCCTTTATTTTAAGTGGTGTAAAGAAAGTAATCAGTTAGAAAATTCATGGTAACAGCACTAAGATTTTGCTCTATTTTGGGACTAAAATCAAATAGCTGTCTTTATAGGAAGGATCCAAATAAAGGAGATGGTCAGTACCAACTTAGTTCAGTTATCAGAATCCTGGGTCAAACTTACCATGTGTGTCTTCTTTTCAGAGTCATCAGGCAAGGATAGCCACCCTCTACCTGCCTCTGTTTGGTCTGCTGATTGAAAACGTCCAGCGGATCAATGTGAGGGATGTGTCACCCTTCCCTGTGAACGCGGGCATGGTACGTCAGCATGGTCACATTAACTCAGCCTATATCAGGTCCCGGGGAAGCCAGGACAAAGCGCCATAAGCTGGGTGGCTTAGAGCAGCAGCAGTTTATTCTCTCCCAGTCAGGAGTCCAGAAGTCCAAAATCAAGGTGTCAGTGGGGTCGGTTCCTACTGGAGGCTCATGGGCCGTGCTCCTCTCACAGCTGCTGATGCTGCAGGCAACCCTTGGTGCTCTCTGGCTTGTAGTGGCATCGCGCCAGTCTCTGCCTCTATCCTCACTTGGTGTTCGTTCTCCATGGTGTTTGTGCCTCTGTGTCCCTCTCCTCTTCTTTTTTTTTTTTTTTTTCCCAAGATAGAGTCTTGCTCTGTTGCCCAGGCTGGAGTGCAGTGGCACAATCTCGGCTCACTGCAACCTCCACCTCCCAGGTTCAAGCAATTCTCCTGCCTGAGCCTCCCAACTAGCTGGGACTATAGGCACCCACCACCACATCCGGCCAATTTTTTTGTATTTTTAGTAGAGGCAGGGTTTCACCATGTTGGCCAGGCTGGTCTTGAACTCCGGAACTCTCGATCCGCCCACGTTGGCCTCCCAAAGTTCTGGGATTACAGACGTGAGCCACCATGCCCAGTCCCCTCTCTTCTTCTTATAAGGATGCTAGTGATTGGGTTTAGGGTTCACCCAGTATAACCTCATCTTAACTTACATCTTAGATATATAATGGAAAGATCCTATTTCCAAATAAGGGTACATTCTGAAGTCCAGGTAGACATGAATTTATTGCGGGACACTGTTCAACCCAGTACACACACCCCTTTATTTTGCCAGTGCAACTCCTGGTAAGTTGCATTTCTGGCTAAGATGGGGTCAATCACTAAACCTTCATTTCTTGTTAAAAAATAAGTATGAAAACCATGTTCTCGTGATGAACCAATGTCTTGTGAGGCCTCAGAATTTTCCTTTGTATATTCACTAAAAATTTATGGGGGGAAGGAGACACAAAAAAGGTGTAGTTCTAACCTAACCTGTGTCCTGGAAGAGGTCATGGTAGACCCAGTTGTAACAGTAACGTGCTGCACAGTCTAAGAAAGGCCACCTCTGTGGGCTACAGTTTCTCTCCCTCTGTCAGATTAGAAGTGAGGCTGGACATCAGGGATGCCAAGGTGAGGGACATGAGGCTCCACCTCCAAGAACTGACTGCCTTAATTTATATTATCTTTGTGCTGTTTTTTAAACATGCATTGGAAATTGAGTAGATAGAGAGATGACCCCAGAAATTATCTCAAAAGTTTTTGATTAGAGATGGTTTTGCTCTTTTTTACTCAGTCTCTGGTACCTTTCATATGAATGTTTTTTAAAAAGGATTCTTGGAATCATCTTGCAATTCAGCTTTTTCAAAGGTTTATCACTTTCAAATTTTTTGTCACGTTTCAGTTGCAAAAGGCTTTTTAAAGGTTAACCTATAATAATTTCTAATTAGTAAAGTTTATAAGAGTTTTACATCTAAAATCTGCACTCCTTCTCTTTCTGATGCTCTCTTCTTGGCCTCAGAGGGCTTATCTGCTATGAATTTCAGCAGATGTTATTTCAGCATTTCCCCTTTCCCTGGTACTTTGGACTCATGAACTGGCTTGGTTGTTCATCTTCCTACCTTGTCATTATGGGTGTACACTTGCAGAGTCTCATGTATGTTTCTGTCCCTCCGTCCCACCCCAACAGTGATGCAGTGTCCCATTTTGACACTACCTCTTCACCTCCAATTACATTCCTAAGTAACGTTACACTGAGATGAGCCGTGTGTATAGCTTTTGTGCATGTGTGGCTGCTCTAAAGGGCATAAACTCTCTCTATCCTAAGTGCACCTCGCTTATCTCATCCTGTACATTACGTTTCACACTTGTATTCTCTAACCCTGTTCTCTAACTCTGTTTTTTAAACCAGAGTAATTCAGAGTAGAATGTGACCTCCTTGAACTGTTTCAATCCTAACAAAAAGGAACACTTTCACCAAAGTAAAATCCCGTTTTTTGACCTAACTTCAAAATTAATATGATTTATCCACTGACTGAGAGTTCACATGATGCTACAAACATCTACAGTCATTGCTGCTGTTGTAATTCCCCGCATTACAGATAAAAGCCAGCATTTCAATTAGAAAGAGCAGGGGAGGCTTTCTCTGAAGGAAAAAAACAAAACAAAACAATAATCTAAGGAAATGTTGGGCGTCGGAGCTCTGGAAAGGGAAAGGTGTTAGAAATGCTGGGGAAAGAGAAACAAGACTTTATGGAAAGTGATTTCTCTCCCCCACCCCCACCCAGCATCCATATCCCATGCCCCCTGCTCCCCCCTCTGACCCATCCCACCCTCCACCCTCACCCACGCCTCAAGGCTGCTCCTCCCATGCAGGCAGGCACGTTGAATGCATCAGGGTGTCTTGGTCCTGCACTTGCCCTGGCACTTCCAAGAACAGGGGAGGAATCCTTTCCAGTCATCTTTGATTGTTTCTGCTTTCCTCTCCTTGACAGACCGTGAAGGATGAATCCCTGGCTCTACCAGCTGTGAATCCGCTGGTGACGCCGCAGAAGGGAAGCAGCCTGGACAACAGCCTGCACAAGGACCTGCTGGGCGCCATCTCCGGCATTGGTAACGCTCCATGCTCTTGTGGGCTTCTCTCCACCATCACTCTGAAAGTGTCTTGGAGCCAATAGTTGGTGAACGTGTCACACTTGTGTGGTAGGACCTTGAAGTCTAAGTTTCTGTCCTGAGTATTCTTTTCCTGCTTGTGATAGTCAACAACTGAAACCCCTCAGCCATGCCCTGAAATAAAGGTCCCGGATGCCTGTGACTCCTCAGGATCATACAGTTAATCACTGGCTCACGCTGTTTGCTTTTTGTTCAACGTTTGTTGAGTTTTCTTTTTAAATCTTAATTGGATTGTGTATACTGTTAAGGGATATTTTTGCAGGCGGTGGGGGGAGGGGAACACTGATTTGTAGTGTTAGCGATTTTGATGAAATATGACATAGTAATTCCAGAAGAACATAGCAGTTTGTGGCTAGAATTCAATGCTAAAATCAGTTCTCAAAAGTCTTCTGTCCCACAAGACTTTTTCTCTGTGAAGTAACAGAAGAGCGGCCACCTCTGAGAGAAAAACACATGACACAAATCAAGATTCTAATAGTTTCTCCATAAGAAAATGCCGGACATAATGTACTTATTAATATTCTGACTAAATGAACGCCTGTGCTAGCTTTTCCTCAGAGATAGCAGTTTACATATATATATATATATATATATACACACACACACACACACACACACACACACAAACACACATATCCTCCAAGAATTGTCACAGGTGCTCACAGCCTTCTTCAGTCTTTATTTCTCCCTGTCTTTATCACATTTTGAATAAAGAAAGCATCCTACTATGGCTAGTGGCTAGGCTACCCAATAATGGGACTAATTCATGGGATAAAATAAATGGCAGCCTTTATCCAATTAACTCACAGGACTTGCCCACTCTGAGATTATGTCTTTACCTTTGCCGGTGGTGGTGGTGTTAATACGCCATTTCATGTAGGGCATGAAACTGGGTAGAATTTAACATGAGAAACCCCACACCAATGCCCAAATTTATCCTGCAATAATAATACCAGTCCTTAACCTGGTTGATATTTATGTGTCTTTTTCACAGTTATGCTCTCCTTAGTTGACACTGTAAAGATTAAAAGAGTTAATTCATGCAAAATGCTTGCAACAGAGCCTGGCACACGGTAAATGCTCAGCAAATGTTGGCTGCTGTCACGAGTTTCCATTTGCCTTTCTTCTGGGCCTTCACTCTGTCTCTGCCCTGCTTTGCCCCATTCCCAGCCACTGCTCCAGAAGCAGGGAGGGGACCTTCCTTAGAGGGTTTCGTCTGCAGTGGTTCACAGCACTAGCTTTAAAGTCAGACAGATGCAGCCTTGGATCTGGAATCGACCATTTACTAGTTACCATGGCAGGATGTTGTCTATCTTCTTTGCCCTCCATACCCATGTCTTCAAAACGGTCGTTAGAGGGATTAAGAGCTGATACAAAGCGTATGGTGGTTGGCAGAGAGGAGTCAGATGAGTGGAAACATCAGTTCACTGTAACCTTGATCATTTCCACAAAGTTTTCATACTTCTGTTTGACTCTTTTGACTCTTCTCCAATTCAGAATTCACCTTGTTAGGATTGGGGACTTCTTTAGAACTTGGAGATAGGCCATTGGGGATCTTTAGCATCATAGCCTCCAATTGCTCCGCATTGACATTGCAGCTGTGAAAAGTACTTGAAACTGACTTAATCCTTTTTCACTCTTGAATTTTAAGATCCAAATCCGCTTTTCATAGGAATTCACCTCGACAGGCTTATTATACTCAGGTTATCTATATTGGCTCCTTTCTTGAAGATTTAAATCCCTGTTCTCTTTTAGGAGTACCTTCCAGGGAAGCCTCATCTTTGAACTGGGTTTACTAGTTTTTTTCTGGCAGCTTTAACAATTCTTTGTTCATCAGGGAGTTTCTAGCTAATTTTAGTCCTGGTGCTTCTCCTTCAAGAGCAAACTCTCCTTACATCTCTGTTAGAAGAATCCTGTTTTTTAAATGTCTTTGGATCATGGTGCCTGAGAGTTTTAAAAGTGATTCACTGCCTGGATAAAAACTACTCTGAGATTACATTCATTTTAAAAGGCAAGCGTCCTGAGGCTCAGGGTTTCTTTTTCCACCTACTCAGTGGTACCAAGGGAAGAGGGACGAATTTATCTTCTTTTCATTTTACTCAAGTGTCGTTTAAGGACTTTAAAAGCTATGCACTGGGCCAGGATATTAAATACAAACACATACACACAGACATACAAAATAGGAACAAACTAAGCATATTGATTTTGATATATTGCATTTCCATCTGTTTGTCTTAAATTAGGACTCTAGTTCTGGAATCAAGCTTGAGACTCTGAGAACTTAGGGCCTAATTTTACTTTACTGAGGATCTCTTTTTCATGACTTCTGTGTTCTTCAAATGCTGTTCCACATTAAATATGAAATATGATTATATTAGAAAAATTATAATTTGGTCATAGCATGTGTTTCTTATCTGAGTACAGAAAAAGGCCATAGTTTTTTCACAGGGTTTTTACCTGTCCCTTGCGACAATCATTCACATGGTTTCTCTCCTGGGGAGACGTAGCCATTGGCTGACAATAAGGCTTAATGAAACCATGTTCAAGCCTTTGCTTCTTTTTTCAAATTCTCCTGGCTCTTCTTTTCTTGATCTTTAATACACTGAATCAGTTTCAGGGATAGCAGTGAATAAATCTGAGTGTTCAACAGAGGGAAGGATTTATGACCTTGATGTCACAGGTCTTCCTTCTAAGGTTAAAGAGTTAAAGACTGACCGGGCATGGTGGCTCATGCCTGTAATCCCAGCACTTTGGGAGGCCGAGGCGGGCAGATCACCTGAAGTCAGGAGTTCGACACCAGCCTGGCCAACATGGTGAAACTCCGTCTCTACTAGAAATACAAAAAAATTAGCCAGGGTTGGTGGCGGTCACCTGTAATCACAGCTACTTGGGAGGCTGAGGCAGAGGAGTCACTTTCAAATATACTTTTGGTGTAACCTAGAGGCTGGCTATATTTATTTTGTTGTTTATTTATTTTTTAACTTAGAAGTATCCCAGTCCATGGCAGCTCATTTGCCTACTGAGATCTGAAAACAACCAGCCTGTTGTGAAGTGCCAAGTAATGGCATCTTCAGCTTGCGTCTGGGAGAATGTGTGCTCACAGCTGCCAGACACAGAGTCCAAATCTCCTGATGCCATCTGCCAAACCAGCCAGGCCTTTCCGCTGGAGGCACGCCTTTTGGTTCAGCACGGAATGTACAAGTCCAAAGAGTCATTTTAAATTATGTGATTTATTTAAATCTTATCTAAGCAGGAAGTCAATCTATTACCTTAAAAAATTCCATAGTACCAAGATAGGGAGTGATTTCTGCCTTCAAATACTGTTTTTTTCATGGACATCACAAATTTTATTTCCACGTTAGATTTCCTTTATGCTCATAGCTGTTTATAGCAGATTCCCAAATATTCCCCGTTCACAGCACCCTTAGTGTCACTTTTTTTCATGGCATCCCTAGGCTGAAAGACACACCCAGCAGTTCTGTTTATTAGGTACTTAGGACCAAATAACTTAATAAGTACTTACATCCTAACAATTTAGTAGGCACTTAAAAGAAATAATACACATAAATTTAAAGGAAACAATTAATTTTATTTTTAATAACCACAACTCACTACAAATGGGTGGTGTGTGCCTGTTGGACACTGACAGCTTCTCAGCCTTTGGGTCAGATTGGCCAGCACCATTCGCATTTCCTGTCCCTCATTGATTGCTTGCCTTTTATCATAGCAGGCCCCCAAATACCCAGCTTCACAAATATGTCTTCAAAAGGAGCATAGCACAACCTGCTGCTGAAACAGCAGCTTCTGGCTGAGGTCACATATCACTGTGTTCTCCTCGAAAATTTAAAATACCCCATGACACCCCTCAGAGTTGGGTAGGCTCCTCAGTGTTTATTACCAGTTTGAATGCTACGAGTTTGTTGTGTGGTTTAATTTTGTGATTTGATAGTTGTAGGTGGATTTATCTTTTAATTTTTTTAAGTCTTCATTCTATCACATTCTGAAACAGGTATGCATTTAGTCTTTAGCGATCAAAGGTGGTTTCTAACAAGTGAGTTGATGTTTACATCTGAATGTTTCAGACTAGTTTCTTTTTATCTCATTGTATATGACCTGGTTCTTTAAAGGTGAAGTAATGGAATGCAACTCTTGAGCCAACTTCCTAACAGAAAAAATAAGTGCAATAAAAGCAATTTCCCTTAAAGTTCAGTACTCATCTTTATTTTGTTCTGTCTTAATAAAACTTTATTGTTGGCTTGATTTCCATTTAGCTTCTCCATATACAACCTCAACTCCAAACATCAACAGTGTGAGAAATGCTGATTCGAGAGGATCTCTCATAAGCACAGATTCGGGTAACAGCCTTCCAGAAAGGAATAGTGAGAAGAGCAATTCCCTGGATAAGGTAATTGCTTTTCACCCAACACAAATGTTTCTTATAATCAATGGATTTAGCCCAAAGTAAACATACTTCATGTTCTAGTGCCTTTTAAGTGTGACCTTTTGTTTTTTTCTAAACCACCCGGCTGACCTGGAGTAGGTGATGAGAGCTTTAAGGTTGGGGCCCATTCCTTGAAGTGCTCTGATTCCTGTTTCCAGTACCTCAGATCTTGGGCAGGGTTTGCAGTGGAGCGTCTTGAGTGAATGGCTCTGGTGGGTTGAACGGGGAGGGACTCAAAATGCTGCCCATCTCAATTTCCTGTAGTCTTTTTATTTATTTATTTATTTTTTGAGACAGAATCTCGCTCTGTCGCCCAGGCTGGAGTACAGCGGCACGATCTCAATTCACTGCAACCTCCGCCTCCTGGGTTCAAACGACTCCTCTGCCTCAGCCTCCCCAGCAGCTGGGACCACAGGCACAAGCCACAACGCCCGGCTAATTTTTGTATTTTTAGTAGAGATGGGGTTTCACCATATTGGCCAGGCTGGGCTCAAACTCCTGACCTCGTGATCCGCCCGCCTCGGCCTCCCAAAGTGCTGGGATTACAGGTGTGAGCCACTACACCTGGCCAATTCCCTGTGTCTTTATACCAGAGACACCGTCATCAACACAGCTCTCCACCCACAAGGGTGTTAGGTCTGAAGCCAGCTCCAGAGAATAATTGATCATATAGGTGATTCAGGGGTAAGAGATCACTTTATTCACACAGCACCCACCCACAACACAACACTTCCTCCTCATACTTAGCCTTTTTTCTTGAAACTACTAAGTGCTCAGACCATTTGGAACTTTGTAGGAAAGGATAAAGTGTGGGTTTGAACCTGGAGCCATGGTAGATTGGTATCACTTTGGGCACAGATTTTCTAAGTTACTTCAAGTTACAGGCAAGTGCCCATCCCAATAAACAGCTGAGCCATTTAGGGATTTATCCCTAGTTCTCCAAAAACACCCGGAAGACATCCTTCCTCAGCATCAGGTTTATAATCTTGTCACGCATCCCATGGCTGGCATTGACATGGTTACCATTAAATGCAGTTCTGTTGAGGTGCGAGCAGCTCAGTTTGGGTGTGTCATGACGTATTGAACTTTTCGCTTGACCCCAACATGCCTTCATGTATAGAGGGAGAAGCTGCTCCGAAGGCACTCTGCTTGTGTCATACGCAGTGCTGAAGAGGAGGAGGAGAGCTGCCAGTCAGCCAGGAAAAACCGGGTCACTGTGGATTTTTCCCTTCTAATGATTCCACCTTTGCCAGAGGAGACATTGAATGCAACACCCTCCCTCCCACTGCCGGAAGTACTGAGTTCTCCAGTGGCTCTGATCAAGTGGGCAGGCCAGAGGGTGCATCCATACCAGTTTTGCCACTAATTTCCCCTGTATTTTTTTGTAAATGAAAATATTCACATATTTTATTAAGCCTGATATATATATGTATATATATATACACACACACACACACATAATTTTTTTTTCAATTGGCCACCAGCACCTTGAATAAAACATCTTTTTTCCACTATTGTTTTTGCTTTGATATTTGGTAAAAAATTTTTTTTATTTCAATTGGAAATTCAACTGGGAGAGTTTTTAAATCTCCTGTGTTTGCAATCACATGATGAGATTCTTGTTCTGCTTTTTTTCCACAAGAACCTGCTGCCTAGTGGCAAAATTGCCCTCTTGTTTGCCCCAAGCTTTCTGACGTTTGCAGTGTTGAGCTAAGCTGATGAGGGAGTGACCTCATCAGTTTAGGACCTCTGGCGATGCTGTGCTGACGTGTCCCTGTTTGTCCCGGTTGGGCACCTGCCTATTGTGTTCCCTGAGCAGTGCCCACAGCACGCCCCATAATGCACCCTGGGTGATGGCGCCTGGGCTCCAGGCTCTGGGGTGCTTTGGTCACAGCAGCACCACAGGCACTTGCTGTTTCAGCCACCGCTGTTGTCCTGAGGAGGTGGTTGGCTGTGCAGTGTCTTCTGAGTCATGGTTTCTGTTCTTGATCCTAGCACACATACTTTCTTGCATGAGGTTTCAATATACTTGGCATCTCAGAAGGTTTTACTTGGCATAGCTAAAGCTGTGTTTATCCAGTGAGAAAGGTCTGTGCCTTCTGCTTGTCCCTCAGGAGAGCGTGCTGAGGAGACAAGCTAGGGCTTCCATGGGCAGCATCTGAGTGTGTTATATTTGGGTGAAAGGGTGCCTGTGGTTTAATTGTCAGCAAGTTACTTGCACCTTCCAATGTGTATGATCTGACTTGATTCTAAGAATCTTTCTCTTCCAAGGGAGAAAAGGGAAACACATTTTCCTCCCGTAATTAAATAGAAAAATCACCTGTATTTTCTTTTTAGCACCAACAAAGTAGCACATTGGGAAATTCCGTGGTTCGCTGTGATAAACTTGACCAGTCTGAGATTAAGAGCCTACTGATGTGTTTCCTCTACATCTTAAAGAGCATGTCTGATGGTAGGTTAAAAAATGGAGATTTCTGTTTTGCTCGTTTCGGCACTTGGTTTGTTTGGTTTTAACTTGTAATAAGTTGAAATGATACAAAGATTTCAAAGGATTTTCTTGTTTAAAATGCATATTCATTGACTAAATGTAATTGTTAAAATGCAATTCATTGACTAAGGTTCTTAGAAATAAGAACCTTATTGTGGGAAAATCATTTCCTTAATTATTTTATTCTAGAAAATGAGTTCCAAAATGTGAATGGGCCTATTTCTTAAATTTATATTAAACTGGGACCTGCCATCTTAACTAAAGGAGATAGAAGCACATAAATAAAATAGCTTTTGACTTTAAAAAAAATTTTTATTCATCCAGACAAACTTACTGTCAACTTAAATAACTGTGTTAGTCTCTGGAATTAGAATATATGTTGTGGGGGGACCTAAGCATTCCTTCCATTTAGAGTGTGTATATTCCTGGCTCAAAGTGGGAGATATGTTATTTTAGTTTTCTAATGGAAATGGTAGTATCATAGTAGATTATGTTTCTGTTTAAGGGTTTGACAACCACATTTTAAAATAAGAATGAGCAGAACTATGAATGCTCTATCTGGACCGTATAAGGCTTGCAAATGTGTGTGACAGGACAGTTTCAACTCTGTTAGCTCATCTGTGTATCTGGCTATGTAATATAAACAATCCCAGTAAACAATGTCGCAGTTCTTATCCTGGGCAAAAATCTTATTTTTCCTACAACGAATTAAAAGGTGTGCTGTGAACTTCATTAAGGTGATTGAATTAGGATGAACTCTCCTAAAAACAAAGTGCCATTTTTTGAGAACCTGAAGGCCTCTTGTGCTGCTTATATCTGGGGGCGGGAGGTGTGTACTAAACATCCAGTGGAAGGTATTTCTGCTTGAAAATAGTATTTCTTTTAGATCAAGCTTCCATTTCAGCAGCATTAACAGCCTGGCTTTTTTTTTTCCCCAACCCCAGCCAAGGTACAGCCTGACTTTTTAGCTCAGATGGTAGGAAAATCCCTCTTGCCCTTAAAATAAAGACTGGGTAATTCGTTCTTCTGTTGATTTGTTACTTTAAAATGCTATTTTTTAAAAAAGAACAGATGAGCAAGAGTTTCCCTGAATGATGACCAAATACACTAGCACAGGGCACTTAGTCTCATATTTGGGTTTATAAAGTTGAAATTCTTCCCATTAAGTCAAAAGTTCTAAACTTTGCTTCATGGTAATAATGAGTTTCAGCGAGCATTATAATTCTGTTTTTCCTTTGTTTAAAGTTTTCTTTAAAATATTTTAAATTTCAAATATTGAATATGACCTATAATAAGAACATAACTGCTTTTTGAAGACAAATATACAAGAACATTTGAATTCAAGTAAAAGTTATTCTTTAAAGTCATACACATATTTTTAAAATGCAACCACCTCTTCAAAACAATTTTAGAATATATTTTCTCTCAATTTTCTTCAAGTTATTGATTGTTTTCCCTTTATAATTAGAATTTGTGTGTGTGCGCATCCCATTTAAGAAATCTTCTCCTACCCCCAGGGTCATGAAAATATTCTCATATTTTCTTTGAAAGCAGTGTTATTTAAATTCTCACATTGAACTCTAAAAATCTACCTACAATTGGCTTTTGTGTGTCATATGGGTTAGGGGGAGAAATTGCCTCCAGAGATAGTTAACACAGAGAAAACCAAAATCAGTTGTGTAACTCTGTAGCTCCTCTTTCATTTATTCCACATTTAATGAGCACCTTCTACATGCTGGGCCCTTCCTTGCTGTCCTTCTTGTGCCATTTCCCTCTTCACAGAGCTTATCTTTGTCTTCCCACTCTCCCCAACCAGTACCTGGGGCCCAGAGCAAGGAATGGCAGCGTCATTGCCCATGCCGCTGGCCGCTTTGTCTGGTGTGTGCTGAGGGTGGCCACAGGGGTCTGCAGGGTGATCCCACCAGGCTCTCCAGCATGCACTGAGCTCCCTGGGGGCTCACCCTACCCTGATGGCCAGCCTCAAGTAGCCAGAGTCTGGTCCTCTGGAATCTAAACTTGAAACCCCTAAAGATGGAAGCCCATGACCTACCCTTATTACTGGTCTAATAGGCCAAGCGGCCTTTAGAATCAGATGCACGCGATTTAAATCCCCACTCAGCCATGATTCTTCAGACTGGTAAATGGGAGAATTACTTTACTTCTCTGAGCCTCTGTTAGCTCATCTGTAAATGGGGACTTTCTTCTGCCCCAGATTATGGTGAGGATTAGATGGCACAATCTATGTGAAATTGTGAGAGCACGTAGTACAGTGCCTGGCACACAACAGATTCTCAGTCTATATCCCATGTCATTCCTGCCTATCATTGTTCTTGGCAAGTGTAGAGTGAAAGCCTGTGGCCATACATCTTCATGAGCCATCAGCATCCCCATAGCCACCCTCTCTGCTTATCTCAGGCCCCAAAGACTCTGGCTTTTTCCCTAAGAGAAACCTCTTTACCTATTTCTCAACCTCAGTGTAAAATATAAGAATGCAAAAAAGGTTAGCTATTAGATGATAGAACTCAAACGATGGTAATACTAAACTGTTAAGGGTTCACACAGAGGTTTAAATGCACGTACCATTGGGTACAGCTGTTTCGCTTCAGAGAACTTATCCTGTAGGTATAGTTAGACATGCATGCAAAGACCCACATAAAAGGATGTTCATTGAAACATAATTATAATAGCAAAAAGTTAGGGGGGAGAAACAGTAACTGCCTATCAGTAGGAGACTAGTTAACTCAATTATGGTCTATCCACATAGAGGAATATTATGCAACTTGGGAAAACTTGAGATAGATCCAAGCTATATTGTTCAGTTAACACTCAAAGAGCAAAATTATGTGTGTAATATGCAAAGATTTTCAACAAATTCCCTGTTGGGGAGAGATCCTGTAGTAGGAGACAAGAGAGCCCGGCTTTAGGTTATATGTCCACTTGTATTCTTTGAATTTTCTAGTCTATTTAAGAGCATGTTACAAATAAGTTAAATGAGCATTGTGCCAGAATATAGCACTAAATGACGTATGATGGAATTAAAGTTCAAATGCAGCATGTTGAAGGTGAATAGGCCTCAGGTGTGTGATACCCAGTGTAGAGTGGTCAGCTATAAAAGAGGGCAGGGGAAGGGTTTAGAGGCCTACACTGCAGGGTTCCTTCCCATTTTCACAACAGGTGATTCTCCATAATGTATATCATATGTATTGTGATTCTAAGTAAATGTTTATTTTCTAGATGCTTTGTTTACATATTGGAACAAGGCTTCAACATCTGAACTTATGGATTTTTTTACAATATCTGAGTAAGTAGCTTTCTCTTTGATCACTGCCTCTTGATTTTTTCCTGGATCATTAAGAGGCTTGAAGAATACTATGTAGTTGAACCAGAGGAGTAGTGTATGTCACATCCTCACTTACTCCTTAAGCCCTTTCTCATGGTCTTGGCCCTAAAACATATTTTCAGGGCTTGTGACCCAGTGATCAGTGGTCACCCTTAAAGTATTACAGATACGTGCCTGTTTTACATGAGAGGTAACTGCTTATGTGTATAAGTCATCTTAATAAAATAACATGAAATTTATTAGCTGAATTGGGTAGATACTGCTTTTCTAAGTTGAACCTAACTTAAGCTGATGCAGAAACTGAGTCAGAAAAGTTGCTATAATTTTAAAATATAAGAAGTAAAAGTGAAATCTTATGTAGCATCTTTATCTCATTTTGGTTTGTCAGTATAAGTTTCTGATTTCCTTTAAGCTCTTTACTTTTAGAAACGTGAATTTACAATCCCTTATCCAAAACTGCTGGGGCCAGATGATTTTCCAAATTCAGAACTTTTTGGATTTCTGAAAAATTTACATATAGACTGTATCCCATTACATCCCAGCAGCATCTCTCTATAATAAAAAAAAAAAAAAGAATTTCTGCAGTACTATTATTGTTCATAATAATTGAATAAATCATAACTAAAAGTAGCTTTATGTCTATTATTTTGGGTCATATTTTGGTGCCAAATGTATTTGCATGAACTCAGGAGGAAAGCTGGTTTTCAGAGTTTCATGCATTTTGGAACTACAGATGAGAGACTGTGGGCCTGGCCCTCAGTGGACGCTTGGCTCATAGTCTCCTGACCTCTGCTGAGTTAAAGGCGGGAGTTATGTGGTGAAACAAGATTCAACACCAGAGGAGCTCACTAGAAATTGTTTTAACTACCTCATTAAATACATGATTTAAAAAAAAATGTTGTTAGATATATATTTTTAAAAACTACACACTTGGTGTGTATAATCCATATATTTGAGCCAAAAGAGAGAGCTCCTTATATAGATGTAAATGAGGATGAATAAGTAACTTGGAACAGTGTGCATGGTCTTGAACAGGTTTTCTCGGGCACACTGCCGTGGAGTGAATCACCACCTCTGAGTCGATGGACGATCCTGTCGGTCGTGGGCCTCTGTGCTGTGTTGCTTTAGCCAGCCACCACCACACTGACAGCTACACAAGATGGGGCTTCTCTCACAGGTTAATAAATTTCTCTGGGTTTGAAGGCACTTTCCAGAGGACTCCCAAAAACCATTCTGAATGAATGAGGATGTGACTTATGCTGGTACTAGACATAATGTTTATTGAATTTGTTATTGATAACAGATAAATAACGTCCTGAAAATAATTTTATCTTTGCATTTCCCTAATAATTTTTCATCTTGCCTGCAGAGTCTGCCTGCACCAGTTCCAATACATGGGGAAGCGATACATAGCCAGGTACTGTGGGGCGTTTTCATTCGAAATGTGTTGTTTTCTGTGATGCCTGGCTCTGATTGTGTGGGAATGGTCATCAGTGGTGGTTGGCAGTTGGGGTTCATGGAAGTGGCCATGGGGACTGATGGCAGGCCCTTGGATTGCCACCGCAGAGCCTGGCAGTGTCTTTGGTCTGCATTCCTACCGGCGAAGTCTCATTTCACCTCACGTGTTATCTCTTGGAAAGCATTCCTTTAGCGGGCTGTGTCTACCCTTCTATCCTCTCGTCCAAACTCCCCCTCCTTCTCTGTTCTGTCTCCTTCCCATCCTCTTCTCCCCAGTTCTTCTTCCTATGTTCCTTCCTCAGTGATTTCTCTTCCTCTGTTTGACTTTCCAAGGTCATTTTGACTGTTCCTGCTCCCAACTACAAAGATACTAAAATCTCACCTAACCACTCTTCTTCTTTCTTAATGAAAGAATGTTTTCAGTCCATCCCAAATTTGTGTGGACTTCCACAAACCTTCTCTAAAATGGAGCCTTTTCTCTTCCTACTCTTGACTAGTTGGTAAACGCTCCATGTTCTTGGCCAGAACTCCCTGGTGAGTAGCATCACTCCCACTTTCCTGTGCAGAACCAGCCTCCTAGAAACTCCTTGCAGCTGTGTGGCTGGACACGCCTTCTTTGGGGGCGTTTCTTCGCAGCACCTCTTGTCCTTACCAAGTTCTTCCTTCTGCCCCATTGCCATTCAGAATGTCTGTTTGTTTTTTTCTGTGTTGTGAGCCATTCTGTGTTATTGTATTAGTGGGGTCTTGGTCTAAGTATTATATTTTTTTACTGTTGTTTTTAACAGCTTTATTATAAGTAAACATGTTTTAAGAAAAACTTAAAAATGTAATTGTCATTGAGGTTTGTTTCTCTGTATAGCGACGATTTTGTCTTATAGTGATGAAATAGGCCAGAGATTTTTAGTAGGCTTCCTCTTTGTGAAGATTTTCTTTTTCTGTTAACATTGTTCTTTTCTGGGGATATTTGAGAAATTTTCAGAATTACATTTTATGTTAAGAAGTAAACATGTATGTTTTCTTTTTAAAAGAAGCAAATTTAGAATTTTTGCATTTTCCTCCTATTAATATTTTCTATTTTTCATTGAAATGTGGTAGCACTTAAAGTTCTCTAATCTTAACTGTTTTATTTTTTATCACAACAGTAATTTTATATTTGAGTTTTGGAGTACTAAATGCAAGTATATACAAGGTGTCCTTATACCAGCAACGTCTTCTACCTTGACTTGGATTCTCCCTGACTTTGTCCCATGAAGATGGGCAAACAGTAAATTCTGTCACAGAAAGGCACTGTGCTGGGCTAGCTTCACTTTTTGCAGTGACACCTACGTCACAAGATGGCATTTGGAGAATATTGTGCCAAGTAGAATAAAATGCCTCACAGCTTAAAACAGTGAATGTGAGAAGCTGAAGATTTCTGTCCCAACAAAATGTTTTAGAATTGGGTTTTGTGAAACGGTTAACGTATTTTTTTCAGTGGATATAAATTTAACTTCTTAAAATCTTCCTACTTCATAAGCACCCTGTATATATTTGCATATAAAAGTGTGGACTGCCTTAAAAATAGATGGGCCAAGGAAAACGGGAGTGGAGATGGTGTGACTTTGCTCCATGCACTGTGGAAAGATATGCTCTGCTCTATACAAAAATTGCCATGGGTCTCTGCTGCATGTGAAAAAGATCCTGAACTAGACTGTGAACCTTGTACATGTTTGCCATCCACGGTGGTCGAGTTTGATGAACACGTGCCTTCTTATTGTCACTTTGAAGTCACCCAGCAGCATGCAGTCGATGATAGTCCATGCATGTCCCTGTTCTCCTACACACAATAACACAGTGAGGGGGACGGTTGGCTCCGGGACAGGGGACAGGTGTCATTGCAGCCCTGATCTCATTTTCATCTGCTCTGGTGATGGTACACAGCAGGAAGTTAGCTGTTTGATTGCTAACCCAAATCACTCTTCTGTTTTCTCTACTTGACTGCTGACAAGTTTAACAAAGTGTGTGGCTCTTCTCCTTCCTGCTTGGGTAAGAATAAAGGTGTTAAAACTCATATAATCCCTTCCTTTGCATGTTTGTTCTCTGTGTCTTCCAATGCATTTTTTAATTAAAAAAATACATGTCTTTTGCTTTTTCAGAACATATATAATCCAAAAAGATTAGTGACGTTTTGACAGTTGTCAGAACACTAACCATTAGTACTGCATTGGAGTGATGCTCACTTTTTTCAGAGTAGCATCTCTAAAGTACTTTCTAAAAATAAAAAGGTCCCTGCTTTGGCCTGATTTTTGCTTCTGGATCATCAGGTGCTTTGCCGTGAAGTGTGCAGGAGCTGCCGCCTGTCTGTGTCTCTGGCTGCTCCACCGTGTTCAGTCAGTGCATGGCCATCTCCCTCGTGCCATGTTCTGGCTTCACTAACACTCCCAGTCTCGCTGCAGTGTAACACGTCTAACTTTTGCTTCTATCCCATTTCACTCATGTTGCAGGAACCAGGAGGGGTTGGGACCCATAGTTCATGATCGAAAGTCTCAGACATTGCCTGTTTCCCGTAACAGAACAGGAATGATGCATGCCAGATTGCAGCAGCTGGGCAGCCTGGATAACTCTCTCACTTTTAACCACAGTAAGTCCCATGACATGCCATCGTAACAGCCAGCCATCTCATGTGCCATCTCAGAGGGGAGAGCCCCAGGCCACACCTACCACATCACCAACTCAATTTTTCTTCTAGCTCAAAGCAAGTAGGATGAAGAGCTCATGGCACAGTTCCCTTCCTTGGAGGAGCGTCCTCAGCATTTGGGAGTGACACAATGTGGAACGTGCTCAACTACAGCACTAAACCTAAAAGTGCCTGACCCTTTCCCCATCCCTAAAACAAAACTTGGCTGGGTCCATAGCCAGCCGTTCTCAAGTATTCTAAACATAAAATTTGGATTCATCACCTAGAGCCAACTTAATGTTGGCTTTCCCCTGCAACTCTGAGAACATTCGGGATGGATTTCTTTCACCCCTCCTGATCCTGTGCATGTAATTGATCAAGCTTCCACATTCTGACATTCCAGCTCTGAATGGATGTTAATCCTTGCACTACTGTGAAAACATAAAGCCCATGAATCAATTTGTGAGGGTGTGGAAAAGCATCCAATAACAAAGTGACTTTTTCTGTGTTTTCAGTGTGAGAAAGATATCAAGTGTGCTTGGAATTTCTGTAGACAATGGTAAGATTTAATCAGGTTGAAGTCTGCTTATGAGGTCGCTTCACTTGCAAGCCAAGACCCTTTTTGTTCATCTTGCCTTCCTAACTTTGGGGCTTTCTAACTTTACAAAAGAGATTCTGCCAGAACAGGGGAGCATATTTTTAATTTACTTTTATCAGTCAGTGGAGGGGACAAGGCATTGTGTGCTGTTTCTAGTAATTTAAGTGCTTTATCTTCTTAAGGGTTTCTCAAAGCAGAACACCTGAAAGATATCAACCATACAGCACGTGAAAAATTGATGAGATCATTTATAATACCCATTTCTGCTAGCATTGTGTTCTCTAAATTGTTCCATCTCTTCTCCAAGCATGACACAGCTAGTTATTGTTTTATCTCAACAATTATTTGTTATTCCAAGTGCTGTCTTTAATACATGGTTATTAATATCCTTCCATCATGTCTAATAATAAATTCCATTCACTGTGATTTTTCACACCTCTTTTTAAAATACAGGCCAAGAGTAAAGGCAGTGTTCCCAATGCATTGTATTAATAATAGTTCAAAGTAAGACACCTGAGGAACCAAAACAAAGCAGCTTCCCACACCTCTGACCCAGCAACGTGGGCATTATGAAGATTGTCCGGGTGCAGTTTAAGTGTTACGAAGATTGGCTGGGCATGGTGGCTTATGCCTGTAATCCCAACACTTTGGGAGGCCAAGGCAGGTGGATCACTTGAGACCAGGAGTTCGAGACCAGCCTGGCCAACATGGTGAAACCCCGTCTCTACTAAAAATACAAAAACTAGTCAGGCTTATTGGCACACACATGTAATCCCAGCTACTGGGGAGGCTGAGACATGAAATCACTTGAACCTGGGGGACTGAGGTTGCAGTGAGCCAAGACTGTGCCACTGCACTGCAGCCTGGGTGACAGAACAAGACCCTATCTCAAAAAAAAAAATAAAAATAAAAAATGTTATGAAGATAGTCTGTCTTGATAAAATCCCAGGCTTAATTTAGATAACGTCAGTCTGCCACACGGAGTTGGTAGCCATAAAATGCTACTTCTGAGTTCTACACTTAGCTGTAGAATGCAAATTGAGTGACACCTTTAAGGCTACAGTACTTGATTTTTTAACATCTTTCTGTTGGGGCTTTGACTAGCTCTGCAGAAAGGGATTGGAACAAAACGAGGAGTTTGTTATTTTTAGTTTTTCTTTGCCATTTAGCAGCAGAAATTCAATCCCCACTGATAAACAGAACCTGCTGGACCTCCTTTGCTCAGATAATTTCTATAACACAGAGGCTAACTCACTATTGGTTGAAATAAATGCTTAAACTTTGAAGCACTTTTAAAAAAATCATAAGTACACCAGTGCTGCACCTCCAATGATAATCATTTAGGAAACACAGAAAACAAAAATTAAATGAATGGTCCACATGTGAATAAATAACCTTAATCCACTCGGATATGCAGCAGCTCTTCCCACTGCAAATGGGTTTTGTGGTGGTAACTTGAATTGAAGGAGAGAGACAGCTGGCCTGGTGCTGCTGCTGCTGCCAAAAGCCATCTTGTTAACATGGTTTATTTCCATTCTGTCTTCCTGCTACCCACAAGAGCCCTGTCCTCCTGTCTCCCTCCTCTTTCATCAGTTTTCAGTGGCATACTGTCCTCAGTCACATTTCTCCTGCTTTGCCAGTAAACAGCATGTAGCTGATTCTTCTAGTCCTCGCCTGCATTCCTACAATTCCTGCTCATCCCGAATTGGTTCTGTTATCTCCTAAGTTGTTGCATCTCCTAGAACTCAGCCTTCTTTTACATCTCCAATTCTCATTATGTGTTTGAATGGCTTCAGCTTTTCCCTCCGCTAGCTCTTTGAGCTCCAAATCATCAACTCAGACAAAAAACACAGAGAAGGGAGTGCATACTGTATGTACATGAACATGTTTGTGTGTGTGTGTTATATATATGTACATGTTTGTTTTCATCTCTACCTGGGTATTTTTTGGGAAATTTATGGCCATATGTCTTTAAAAAAAAAATCCCATTTAACAACAAATACAATACCTTCTGTTGGGCCAACCAATATGACATAGATCCAATATGTGAGAAAGTTGCCAGGGAACCCCAGGAGTCCAAAATGATTTTATTTCAGAAGAGAATAAAAATAGGAAGAGTCCCGGTACATCTGCATTGTTCATTTCCGCTCTTTCTGTAGAGTAGGAAAGGCTTTGTCAGAACTCAGCTTGACCAGCAGGGAGCAGCAGAGGCCCATGGGAAACGGAATCCTTTGTAGGTCTGTCCCCATCACCACTGATAACAGGACATGGAAGAAGGCACCACACGCACTGCACGTGGAACTCCAGCAAGAACCTGTCTTTACTCTTTAATTTTGATAGGAAGTAGAATAGCAAATCCCCATGCCCAAATCCCGTGATGGCCAAGTAGTCTTAGCTATTTGAAAAACACCCTTAAAAGACAGGTTTGTTGTTTAGGCCATCACTCAGGTGTATGGAAAATAAACTTTAGAACACTTAGGCCTTGACATATTTAGTGTAATTTGTGCTCATTGTGTATCAGTGGAAGAGATTTGTGTCAAATAAAAAATTGAGCGTGATAGCACAAAACCACAAAGAGAGGGTATACTGTAGGTACATGAACATGCATATGTGTATATATGTGCATGTCTATAAACCACATTATGAGGTGAAAACTTAGTGAAATATGTTTGAAAATAAGGGTGCATTTGCAAAATATATATAAAATAACACTGTTTATTTTGATGTCGTGTTGTTCTAGGAATACATCAAGTTCATTTGCATAATTCATATTTTCCACTGGTATAATGCAGGGAACACCAGCCAAGAGGTAGCAGCGTGTAAAGAAAATCTGGATTTCATATAATTTGATCTAAAAGGCAGTTAAAGATTACTGGGTCAAGTTGCAGATAATATTTCAGATCAGAATCAGAAAGTATTTTCTAACTGAACTGGCCTTGAGTGGCATGTGCTGAGCTGCCTGTGAAGTTCATGTGGACACCTGCAGCTGGAGCTGTGCAAACAGACTGGAGGAGGCCCAGCTGGGGTATTGTCCAGGTCACTCAAGCACGCCATGAGGAGTTGGATGGCGTGGCTTGTCAGGCCCCATTTAACTCCAAAATGTCTTTGTTGCCTAAAGCACAAGCAGGAAAATGAATATAGGTGATCATTAAATTCCTTTACTGTACATCATATTGAATTCATATGAAAAATACAGAGAATGTAGACATCTCTGAGTTAAAATATTTTCCAAAAGTTTTAAAGCATAGATAATATATCTTTAAAATTGGGTAAAATGTGCTTGGATGCTTTAAACATATACTCAAAATAGTAAATAAATGTTTGTGGCCAGGCACGGTGGCTCATGCCTGTAATCTCAGCACTTTGGGAGGCTGAGACAGGCAGATCACTTGAAGTCAGGAGTTCAAAACCAGCCTGGACAACATGGTGAAACCCCGTCTCTACTAAAAACAAATAATAATAATAATAATGCAGAAAAATCTGGGCATGGTGGTGCATGCCTGTAATCCCAGCTACTCAGGAGGCTGAGGCAGGAGAATTGCTTGAACCCAGGAGGTGGAGGTTGCAGTGAGCTGAGATCATGCCGCTGCACTCCAGCCTGGGTGACAAAGCGAGACTTCGTCTCCAAAAAAAAAAAAAATTTTGTTTATAAACAAGACACTTATTTCCTTGATTCTGAGATATGTTTCCTTGATTCTGAGGCACATTTTTGCACACTTTCTAGTATTTCCAAAGTTGAGTATGTCTTACACATTACACTGGATATGGTAGTCTGTCATTGATTGGTGTTTCTTGCAATTGATGGGGTCTCAGAGTTGAGCAGGTCTGATACAGTGTATGTTTAAAGTCAGTCATTTGTAATATCCTTACAGAGGATTTTAAGATGTGTGGTATGTTTAAACCAAGTATTTTCACTTGGGGCCTTTACTTCATATGAGGTCCCATTTTCAGATGCAGCTCAACATTAGGTTTAAAAAAGACACAGGGAAGAGAAAGCTGATGGTATGACGCCTACCTCCTGAAGCATAAACTCTTAGATTACAGCTCGTGTCTCCACAAGGCATTCTGAGCATATTCGTTTTTTTTGTCTGTGGATGAAAGGACAGATATCAAATGATATAAATTTTACCTTGGGGTATCACTATTTATTCTATTCTCTACTCTTTGCCAGTCTGTGAGGAAAACCTCTTTAGCAATAAAAATTGGATGGAAATGAATAATAGATTGTGTAGATGTTGATCAGTTTGATATTTTGCAAAAATGTTTGAACTCAATAAAACCATATGCCATGAGTTAATAGGTATCTAGGAGACTAGGTCTTCTACATTTGGAGAGTTCTTTCAGCAAGAAAATTCCTTGTTATTTGGTATTTATATTTTCTCATAAGACTTACTGTGTTTCTGGATTGATGTTATGGGCTAGAGGGGGAAAAAGTCAAAATACAAACAAGAATTTTGGTTGCATAAAGAGTGAAGGTGGCTGTCAACATGGAAGTGCCCCCTATAGGAATACGTCTCTGACCTACTCTTCTATCCCAAATGTCCTCTGGTATTCAGAAAAGGCATGTGGCCTCAGGCTTCTGTCCTGCCCACCACATTACCTCTGATGTCATGGTGGTGGGGAGGGAGGAGGTTCACCGATGTGTCAGCATTATTCATTTGAACTATGCAGGTAACGTGAGTTTGTAGAACAGCGTTAGGTTAATTCAGTGTAGACAAATTTCATCTGTGGCCCCAGAGTATTTGAAAGATTTGGGGGCTTTAGAATAAGTCTTGTCAGAATGACAACAGAATGAAAATTGTATAAATTTGAGCAGTGAATCCGAAGGACTGTAAAGCATCCCGGGGCATGTGTGTCAGAGATAGCACGTCCCTGCAGAAGTCCTGCAGCTCTGTCCCTGAAGAGCCTGGCTGGAGCGAATCAGTGCAGGGCCCCAGGCACCACGGCCCCCTAGTGGAAATCAGTGTGCTTCACACCGCACTCCTTACTTGCCCGGGTCAAAAGCTGCTTAATCAGCTTTCAAAACATTGCCAACCCTTAGTTTAAATAATTTCTCTGCCTCTTCTTGGATTTACTAGCTCAGCTTCATTTTCCTGTGTTGGTCTATACCATGGTGATTGTTGATTCAAGTCCTCCTCCTGCACAGCTCTGTTCCAGGCCTTGAGACAGTCTCAGTCTCTGTGACTGGTTCAGCCTCTCTATGCTGCCAATTATTTTTAGGGATTTAAAAAAATAGCTCTAGCTCAGGAATCCTGCTGATTTTTTAGATGAAACAGTTGGAGGAAAAGCAAAGCATAACAATATGTGGCTAAAAGGACCATTTCTTTTAGATTCCTGTATGAGTCAGGCAAGCGTACCGATGTCTGTATGAATCTGACTCTAAAGGAGAGTAGATGGTGTAATAACATTTCCCAGTACCATGTTTCCATATGTGTATACATAATTATATAATAACTTAATTAGCATAGTCCATTGATGGTATGTTTTAAAACAGCACATGGCCAAATTCTAATTTTTAATTGTTGCAGGCTTTCAGCCAGGAGTAGTTAAATTCTATGGGAGTTCTTCAGGCCATCTCATTGGTAATCATCACCTAGATGCACTTCACCTGTTGGTGATCTAGACCAAGAAAAGGACAGTTCTTTGCAGAGAAAGGAATTAAAATAAAGCCAGTTCCTTGTTAAAATTGAACCCAGACGAAAACTCATTCGGGGCAAATGGTAGCCCTCAGGAAAGGATCCCTTGGACCTGTATGATCATTTTGGTTGGTCTGATAACAGGTGTTGTATTTCTTGTGTGTGCCCTCTTACCACAGTATGTGATCACTTTAACAGTCATCATTGACCTGTTTTCCTCTTTCATTGTCTCTGTATCTTACCAAACAAACCTCGCTGAATAAAGTCATGCCTTGGCTTACCATCATGGCAGTACAAGTAACATTAGTACCCCAACATATCCACCTTTATTTTCTCTGGGAGATTTCGTACCCCAAAAGCAAAAAATGAAATAGAACTAGCATGGTGCAAGATGTATTACAGATCCTCACTAAATTTGGAGAGACGTTGGCTGTGCAGCAGAGTGGAAGTGACGTGATCCACAACAGGATCTCAGCACCACCTTTGTAAAAGCAAAGCAGCATTGGATAAAAGCACACAACAGCATTTCTATCATATTTTAAAAAGCACTTCTGTAGCTTTTAAAGCTCTTTTGTAGCCTTTTAAAAACCACTGTATAATTCTGACATTTAAGTCAGAATGATGTCAAGCTAGTTACTTGATTTTCTCCCAATAATATGTACTATGATACAGTGACCTGGATAAGGAATTTGGAGTGTAGATTCTGTTTTTTTCCCATTACTGGTCTCAAGAACATTCCCTAGGTTTTCTGTACTTCATTTTCTTGATCTATGTACAAAATGTCCTCCTCTCTGGAGTATTAGGAAAATTACTTAAGTAATGAGGCGTTGCTTTAATTTTGCTCCTTGGAGAAAGACATTACATGGTGTTTTATTATATTGCCATCTTTCTTTGTAATCTAGATCAATACTGTAACATCTTTGCATCCCTATATGTATTTCTGCTAATGCATACCACTTCATAATTTAATCTCAACTTGTATGTCAAATTGCATTTATATCAGTACTAAATTGATTTTGCCACATATAGAAGATATCCGTTTGTATTTAAATTAGGTGTGACTAAGCTAAATTTAAATGACAGATTCTTCAAGTCCTTTTCTTTTTCTAAACATTTCTTTCAGACATGTTGGCTTTTATGCTTTTTCTTAAAGCGAGTAGAATACTATGCACAGCGCAGTCAACTCTTGATTATCATTCACGAGCTTGCTGATAACATAGCTCCTGAAGTTATTGACTTAACACCTCCATAGCACTCAATGTGTGCCAGGCACTGTTCCAAGAGCTTCACAAATATTAACAAATTTAATCCTCACCACAACCCTTTGAGGTAGATACTGTATTATCCCCATTCTACAGATGAGGCAGCTGAGGTTATAAAGGGGCCAAATAACTTGCCAAGGCCACACAGCTGGTGAGTGGCAGAGTGGGACTCAGTGACCAGCAGCCTGATCGCAGGCTCATTTTCTTAACCTGTGTTGTGCTGCTGCCTCCGTCTACATGGGAAGCTTTGGAAATCTTAGCCTCTGCCAGCACTCCTGCTGGATAGTAGAATCGATCAATGCCTGTCTTGGTCCAAGTCCTGTCTCCACTGTTTACTACCTGTATGACTTTAGACAAGTTTAGCCTTTCTGTGCCTTCATTTCCTTATCTCCACCAAGGGTTCAACAATGTTCATACTTCACAGGGCTGTTGAGGGATTAAATGAGAGAATATGTGTAAAGTTCATAGAATCGTGGCTGGTACACAGCAAGTGCATAATAAATGTTTGCTGTGGTTATTGCCCTTTCAGAGTGGGAAAAAAGTTATAATTGTATTGAAACATTATTACTACTTTCTCCCTTCCTTCCCCCTCCCACCCCGCCCCCCCCCCCAAAAAAAAAGGCAAACACAGAGGCAAGGTCCCAAAGTGGGCCTTCTGAATAATCAAAAGTTGACTGTGCCTACCGCATCCTGCCAGCCTTGCCTTCTGAACCACTGGGCAGTAATCTTGTGTTGTAATTCATGCAGGCTATGGCCACTCGGACGCAGATGTTCTGCACCAGTCATTACTTGAAGCCAACATTGCTACTGAGGTTTGCCTGACAGCTCTGGACACGCTTTCTCTATTTACATTGGCGTTTAAGGTTTGTATCAATCTGCTGTTCGTGGTTCTAGTTTTACCTTTCACATTCATTCTGCTTGGTAAGCTCAGTGAGCACAAACTTACTATGTTGCATTTTTACTTCAGCAATTATTTTTGTCCCTGTGAGGAAACCATTAATCTTTAAATTCCTTTAATGAAATCATTCCACAGTGAATGGCTTGAATGCCCTGAAATAAAATTTAACTGGTCAGTGTGTGCTGTGCGCTTGGGTATGGTGGAAACATGGTCTCTGGAGGCAGTTAACTCTTGGCTCGAACCTTGAGGATGATGAATATAGGCACCTAATCAGGCATTTCTGCCTTGAATATCTTTAAATATATCCAAATGTTATAGCATTTAATTTTATGTAGAAAGGAGCAATAAATACAGACACATTCATGTTTTCAGTTTTTTATCTGTTACTGCATTAAATGATAAAAACGTTTTGGAGATAGAAAATGAAAGGGTTTTTTTTTTTGTCTTGTTTTTAAGTTTTAGCAAGTAATATTCAAGTAGGTGGAGATGGACTCTTCAGCCACTCTCCTGTTTTTAGGAACCCAGTACTTCTCATTCTTGCTAAATGATTACTTCCATTTCTAGCATAGAAAGGAGAAGTTGAATGAGTGTTTATATGCCATAAATATTGGAACAGTTTGCTTATTTGCAAGGGTGTTTGGGAAATAGGACCCAAGTCATTCTCTGCTTTACTTGTCTCCACTACTCATAAAGCACATTCCTTTATTAGGAAGAATAATGAGAGTTTTCCTGACATCGTGTCACTTTATTATTATATACCTTTACTCTCCTTAGCCGCCACCCCTCTCTTGTCCCCATGAAACTCATTACTAGGAGCCCAGTTGAGAGATGGGGAAATGAAAGCTTAAAGAAAATGAGCTCAGGGGTAGAAGCGCCTCGTTACCTGGAGCCTCTACTACGGGGGCTCTCAGAGTGTGGTGTCCTGGCCAGCAGCCACTGCAGCCCTGGGAGCATGTGAGAAATGGAAATCCTTGGGCCACTCCCCAGACCCACTGGATCAGAAACTCTGGGCGTGAGACCTGAACATCACAGTGCCTCTACTAGAAACGTGAAAGAAGCTTCGGAACCTCTGTTTTCTTTTGGGTATTTTTAGTTAAAAATTCTTAGTAAATAGGCAAGGAAGGTTTTAAAAGTGAATATCTGGCCATGCACACCTGTATCAGTCTCAAACATGAATCATTAAGTTCAGAACAGCAGCGGCAACACCTTCTTCCCCTCTCTGCCTGTGCCCCACCAGGTAAATAAGCAGAAAATTCTGGAGCTGCAGAGCAGTATCATGGGGTGAGCTACAGGCACATGGGGCACAAGTGCAGTCTGAGAGGCACCTGTGAGAACAGTGACGGTTTCCTTACTGAACAACGGAACAGCCTGCAGTTCTAATTCAGCCCCCTTCAAGTTGCTTGCTTAATAGTAAAGAAGAGGGGCCTGGTGAAGTGGCTCACGCCTGTAATCCCAGCACTTTGGGAGGCCAAGGCAGGCGGATCACGAGGTCAGGAGATCAAGACTATTCTGGCCAACATGGTGAAACCCCATCTCTACTAAAATGCAAAAAAATAGCTAGGCGTGGTGGCATGCACTTGTAGTCCCAGCTACGGGAGGCTAAGGCAGGGGAATCGCTTGAACCCAGGAGGCGGAGGTTGCAGTGAGCCAAGATCACGCCACTGCACTCCAGCCTGGCAACAGAGCAAGACTTCGTTTAAAAAAATAATAATAATAATTGTAAAGAAGAGTATTTGTCACTATTCCTGGATCTCTAAATATCTGGCCTCCAGTCTCGGAATGGGAAGGTAGTAGGAGTTCAGATGTGAATTCCAGGTTAACAGTAGCACTGTTACCTGTGTTTGCTCCTCACTGGTCCTATGGCAAAGGGCCTGATCCCTGAGACACCCAAGGCAGATTGAGCTTCTAGAGCTAAGGTGATCTCTGTGCAGGTTTATATGCCTGCATGCAAAAAATGTTTCCTGTTTAAAGCTCACCTCCCCCCAACTGGGAGGTGGGCGAATGTATGGTGCACTCTCTGGCATTACTGGATGCTGGGCCGTGTGGTAAGACAGGCTTCCCTGGCTTAGACTCACAGATACGAGAGGCCCATTGGCACCGCAGCCACTGGGATCTTTCTTTGCAAATATTTACTCAGGCGTCAGTTGGACCATATCAGAAGAGATATAACAGTGAGTGAGCTGACATAATTCAAGAAAGTCATCTTTAGCGGGTGTAGCTCTGTGGTTACTGACTCTCTTAATTGGCCACATCTAATAAATTGCCAAAGACAATCCAGAAATCAATTTCCTAATAAGATAAAATGTTTGAAAGGTTTAAGCTCAGAATTCTGGTATTATTATTACTTGAGCTTCCTGCTATGTATTGAGTGCCTTCTGTGCCTCAGGCATTAATCTTCACAACAGCTCTGCCTGGTAGATCGAATTATCCCACATTTTACAGATGAGGAAATCGTGACTGGGAGAAATTAGGAAATTTGCCCAAGATCACTACACAACTGGCCTGTCCAAAGGTCTTGTTCACCACTAAGACAGATGTGCGTGTGTTTGTGTGTGTGTGTGTATGAGAGAGAAAGATGAAGTGAGTTGAGTAAAGATCAAGGTATTTGAATGATCTCTTATACAGACAGAAGAAGAAAATTACCAAACACTTAGCAGGTATCAGATATATACAAATCTGGACACGTTCACACATGTTATCTCACTTAGTACATAAAAGGGTTTGTTTTATAAACAGGTTGTCACATGCAGAAAAATATGGTTTTTCTAATGTCTATTATTGACACAATCCCAAACCAATGCTGGACTTCAAGTAGTTTATAATATTTTTAATGTGTTCACAGATTTAATCTGGAAATGTGTTTTTAGCAGTTCCATTTTTAGTGCCTCTTCTTGATTTGAACTGCACAGTGAGGACTAACACATAATCAGGAGCAATAGGAACCAAGACAGGGAGGAGCACATGGGCACCGGAGGCTTGCGAGGCAGCTTGTGATCTGCTTTGCACAACGATGAGCCTGGTCTGCAGACACATGAGGCTTAGGTCGTCTTAGTGATTGGCAAGCATCTGTAACAGAAATGGCTCTTCTACAAACTGATTTTTTAACATTATTTTAAAATAATCGTGTACATAAAACTGTCTGACTGGGAAGAGTTTGCCGTCTTAAATTAACTTTGTTCCAGTTACCTCATTTTGACACCCGAGATTTGTTTTCCTCTGTGTTCCTGGATCTTTTAGAAACTACTGATACTGAGCATTCATTTTCTGAAAGGCTCGTCTCTTGGATTAAGCACCATAAGAGACCATGTTACAATGGTCAAACCTGAATCCAAGACAGAGAATTCCTAGAGAAGCAGTCTCCACTGTATTGCTAGAAATAAGCCACGCCTTTATATTATTCTAATATGTCATTTACTTTCCTAAGTGAAAATTTCCCATCTTCAGCAAGAGTTTATAGGGATAAAAAGATAGAAATAAGATACCCTGCCTTGTTATCTGTGGATATTTCTGAGTGGAACAGTTAAGGGTGATTTGTGTTTTGCTCTTTTTGTCCCCTGTGAGGCTTTCTGAATGTTCAAAGATGTGTTTGTATTTAGTGTATGTTACCTTCTATTTGATGAGAAAGCAGCAGGGAGACACAGAAAGAGAGGGAAGAAAAGTGATTGGAAAATAAAAGCAAGTAGTTAGGAAACCGGGGTGTGTCTGGGACAAAAGGTCCTTTACCTGTTTAAGTGGAGGTTATTTACGTCTTTTTAAAAATAAATTTTATTGTATATATTTGAGGTTTACAACAGGTTATGGGATACATAATGTAAATGAGCTTTAACTCCATTCTTGCAAACAAGTTTTGAGATCAGGGCTGAAGAGGACTGAATCCTGAAAATGAGAAGTAAAGGCCATGACCATAGAGAGGAAAAGGAGGAGAAATTGAACTGAAGTAGAGGAACATGGGAAAGGTGGAGAAACATTAGAAACACGGGCCAGTTCAGACAGCAGAACTTGGAAGCTTGGGAATTTTTGTAGAAACCGTATCTCCTGGATAGCCTCAGCAAAGAGTGCTAAGAAATGAAAGCTCACCTCCAGATTCACCCAAACCTTAATCCAGTCATAATTAGGAATGTAAATTCATTGGAGGAAAGCAAGGCTTTCAAACTACAGGTCCTGAGAAAATGGCATTCATAGATAAAACTTGTAAGCAGTTCCCCAAACACTGGAAATCACTTTTTTTTTTTTTTTTTGGTTGAGAATTAGATCATGGTTGAGAACTAATTCTCATGGTTGAGAATTAGATCATATTCATTTAATTAGTCCCACTTTCTGCTCATTAAATTGCTCCCCTTTCACATGATGGAATTCAATATGGTACCTTAGTATTTCATGATAGAAAGATCACTGTGAATTCCAGGTGTTCTGCCAGCTGTGATAGATTTACAATTCACTGGACCTAAAAAAAAAAACAAAAACTTACTCCTTGAGGAAAAATTTCCCTCCAACAACAAGACAAGGTAGATCTTGCTCTGAAACTATGACTGCAACCATAATTTGCTATGTAGCAAAATTATATGGACATAAGTTACCCCTGTTCCTTTGGCCAAATTGTAAGATTGGTTTGAGATACTGGCCTCTTGACATTTTTTTTATTAATGTCAAATCTGCCTACTTGTGCAGAATGCACACACCTATCGTTCCCCGACAGAGCTTTGTTCAGACAGCTTGTCTGTATTGGAAGGTGGTGGTGTGTCATTTAGTGTTGTGCACATTAGACATGAAGTTCATCCTGGCTGCTTGCTGGGCCACACCTCTAGCTGCTGTGTATATTCTACAGTTGATGGGAATTGTAGCCAACCAGGCTTCCAAAGTGTTTAATTTGTGTGAATTTTCTACTGACATGAGGAAATCTTGAATGACTAGAAGCAAGTTGTAGTCTTCTTGTTTTCTTTGATAAGTAAAATCCACAAATGTCAAAACCCTACTAGATACCGCCTACTGAGCTAGACCAAAGCATGCGTCAGATGGTTTCTACACTTGATCTCATGTCTTCACAGTCGCTGCTCAAGGTCAGTTTTAGGGTCATCATTTTACAGATGAGGATGCTGAGACTCAGTTTACCTGTGCAAATCCATGCCTATGATAAGTGGTACCTGACCAAAGCCTGTACACTTTCCACCTTACCAAACTCTCTGATTATTCATAGCTTAGCAGAGTGCCTTAGAGGCCTGGGGAGATCACTTTTCCCTTTTTGAAGACCTGTTTCATATACCTTACTTGAGTACTTTTTCCCATCTATAATTATCGCATACCTGTGATGGCACTTCTCTGTTGGAATTAAGATGTCACAAATGGCACCTCTGTATCAGCTGCTGGTAGACAGTAAAAATGAGTACATATTAATAAATAGAAGCCCAGTCCGTACTAAGCAAGTGTTCCTTTCAACTCTGTTAGTTTGCTGGGAGGTTCATCCCCAAAACATAAATGTATTGATAGATTTGCTTGTTCTACAAAAGAATTCTGTACTTTCCTAGAGGATTCAAGGCAGAGTTTGTTTAAAGTATAGGTTGTCTTAATACTTAGAAAATGTAATTCTTGAGCCTGAAATTGTGTGAAACCTACTAGAGGTGACTGGTATGTCTAACACAGCCGTCAATGTGTGTTTTAAGAACCAGCTCCTGGCCGACCATGGACATAATCCTCTCATGAAAAAAGTTTTTGATGTCTACCTGTGTTTTCTTCAAAAACATCAGTCTGAAACGGCTTTAAAAAATGTCTTCACTGCCTTAAGGTCCTTAATTTATAAGGTAAGTTGCTTCATGGGCAGTGGTTAGATGTTTTCCTTCTTCCCTCAGAATTGAAGGGTACGTTACTGAGCACTGACCTGTCTGTGGTTTATCTGCTTCCTCTCATCCTGTCTAGTTTCCCTCAACATTCTATGAAGGGAGAGCGGACATGTGTGCGGCTCTGTGTTACGAGATTCTCAAGTGCTGTAACTCCAAGCTGAGCTCCATCAGGACAGAGGCCTCCCAGCTGCTCTACTTCCTGATGAGGAACAACTTTGATTACACTGGAAAGAAGTCCTTTGTCCGGACACATTTGCAAGTGCGTGTGGTTTAGCTTTCCAATACAGATTTACTCTGTAGAATCCTGCTGTATCAGGAAAACTTTGAGTATCACATTAACCAATTTACCTTGTCATAAAGATACTGCAAGATCTGGAAAACTGGGAAGCCACATTTGCTGGTTTGGTTTATTTCATGTTCCATTACTATAAGATATGGGCCCGAGATGCGTTTCTGTTGGTAAATTGACATTTAAATATTGAATCAATATTGGACTGACTAAAATTCCATTGAATCAAGAAGTATTAGAACCTATGTGAGGATGCTTAATAGTAAACATTTTAGGTAAGGAACAAAAAGCCCAGCCGAAGTGGTTCTTTTCTGTCCTCTATCTGCTGACACATCTACTATCTCTGCAGAATTAAAGCATCCTAAATTCTCTGCTCTGAGAGCCAGCCAAGATAATGACCAAACTTGTGTATTTTTGTAAACTCTCTTTTTCTACAAACACACAGTAGGTGTCCCTTTTCCATCTCTGTATTTAACCCTTTTTTTTAAAACAATATTTATTGTCCCCATAGGATTCGTGGATACAACCATGAACAAAACAACCCTCTCCCAGCCCTCATGGAGTGTAGTCTAATGGAGGTTACAGACAAGCCCTGGAACTCTGAGAGTACAAGTGTGACCACTGTTATTGTAGAGGAACTTGAGTGTATCAGGAGGGGCACCTAGAGGATGTGAAGGATGCATAGGGGCTCATGGTTGAAGATCAGTGAGCATGTTCTAGGCCACAGTGAACCACGGGGAAGCACCCGTCTGGGGAACTAGAGATGTTCCTTACTGCGGAGTTTAGAATATGGGTGAGAAGGAGTTGAGGAGGACCCATGGTGGCATATCCAAATCATTGCGTATTTGGACAGATCTTCTGGACTCCTGTGTTGATGATGGGTCAAGGGTAGTCTAGACCTCAGCTAGGGAGACCATTGTCAAAGCTAGGTCAGAGAGGATGGTATCCTAGACCAGGGATGGTGAGGTAAGAAGGAAGAGGAGATTGAGTTGACAACATTTGGTGACTGATTGTAACTGGGTGTGGTGAAGGAAAAGGAAAATAAAGATGGCCTCCATGCTTTAGCTCAAGCAACTGGGTAAAGGCAGTGCTATTCATAGAGCCAAAAAAAGACAGAGCCCCCTGTGGCATAGTTAATCTATCCGTGTTCTGATAAAGTATTGCAAAGGACCATCTACCCATAGCATATTTAATACATTTAAGTTCAAACTGAAAACTGAGAAATAAATCATGTCTCCCTCTTGGTTAGAGAAGGTAATAGGTAAGTAACTATCCAAGTGGATGGGCTTATCTCATTTTCTTTCTCCCTTTGCTCTCCTGATCAGCATTTTGCTTTGCAAACAGTGTTTTTTAAGGATAGCAGAATCACTTTCTGTAATTATTCTTAAAGGGGAAGAAAATACCTCAGACATATGTTTCCTACACTGGAGCGACCCCTGCTCAAAGCACCCCCCAACCCCCACTTTGCTGGGTCCTTAGGCACATCCTAACTGAACGCAGAAGCCCAGCCTGGGCAGTCATTTGAAGGTAAATTGATTTGCTCATGTTTGTGTGTCCCTAAGGTCATCATATCTGTCAGCCAGCTGATAGCAGACGTTGTTGGCATTGGGGGAACCAGATTCCAGCAGTCCCTGTCCATCATCAACAACTGTGCCAACAGTGACCGGCTCATCAAGGTGGGTAGCCTGGCCCATGTTAGTTTCACCCTGAGACTCTGCATCAGCACCTGAGGTGCTTGTGGACAGGCAGCAACAGAGGAAGCCACGTGTCCTTTCCTCTTCCACCCTTGTTTTAGCACACCAGCTTCTCCTCTGATGTGAAGGACTTAACCAAAAGGATACGCACGGTGCTAATGGCCACCGCCCAGATGAAGGAGCATGAGAACGACCCAGAGATGCTGGTGGACCTCCAGTACAGCCTGGCCAAATCCTATGCCAGCACGCCCGAGCTCAGGAAGACGTGGCTCGACAGCATGGCCAGGATCCATGTCAAAAATGGCGATCTCTCAGAGGTAGTAGCCCTGCCAGCTGCTTGAATGGGTTTTTGAAAAAACCAGTGAGGCCCCATTCACTTAAAAAGCCAGTTTTGAGAAAAGTTATTCCATTAATCAAAAACCAATTAAAAGTATGCAAAACTTTAAACAGTGTGAAGCTTAGGGTGACTTCATAGTTAGCTGAGCATTTTAATAATTTAAAACAAATTGTAAGGGGTTATTTTTGTCAACAAAGAGCATTGTTTAAGCTCTTAAACCTATTCATACAGTCTCCTGCTAATTAAAATACACATCAAAATTCCTCTGTAGTTCTAAAATTCAGCTATTTTATGATCAAATGAATTCCTCCTGTTATTTAAGGTAATGACAGGTGTTGCTTTCTCCTCTGTGAGGTAGTCCATTTCCTTTTGTGGATGCAGTAGGTATTCCAGCATTCCCTTCTGGGGACACAGTGTCAGCTCTGCTGTGCACTGCAAGAGGGACATACGTGGGAGGCATGAACTCTGCCTCTGAGGACTGGACAGTACATAACTCCACTCTCCAACAGAGTTCTCTCTGCACACATCAGAGTGCATGCCACGCTGCTAACATTCGTTGACACACGTGCACGTGGAGCAGCCTCTGCTGGTGTGTGTTGGCTAGCTAGGGGTGAGGGTCTAGAGGAGGGCACCACGTGGTGGTGCTCACCCCGCTGACAGGCACAGAACCGCATGCATTAGAACCTTGCAGCGGGTTCGCTTCTAACAGCTGTCTTTGATCTTTATAACACCATGGCAATTTGGTGAAAAAATTTCTTTTTTCTTTCAATTTAAGATATGTATAATGTTACCTATTTGAGATTAAATTATGATTTTTATTTAGAATTTTATATTTGGAAAAAATTATAACTTGCTCTTAATTTTTAAGTCAAGCGAAAAATATATTAGCACCTGAAATTTGAGCCATTCTCTCAGAATCTAGGGAGGAGCACATGTTTTCTTCAAAGCATCCTCTTTTCGCTTTGAGAGAAATGATGCAGAAGTATTAGGTATAGTAAGAGGAAAATGCTGCTTTTATCTTTTACTTTACAAATGTAATAATTCTGTATAGAAACAAGCCTTAGCAAATTTACTGCCATTTATCTCAACTCCCAATTAATTTCAAATTTTCAGCTTATGTGAGTGATTCCACTCTCTTCAAAAGGTAAGATATCAGCTATTAGAAATACTAGCTGGTGCATTGAGATCTAATATATACGTTCATACATTGATTAGATTTCTGTCTGTGTGGGAGCATTATGACTTGCTGTTATGAATGGTGATTCTGAGGCATGTGTCTTCTATTATAGGCAGCAATGTGCTATGTCCACGTAACAGCCCTAGTGGCAGAATATCTCACACGGAAAGGTA
The DNA here is from genome assembly GCF_028858775.2 of Pan troglodytes. Classification (NCBI taxonomy): domain Eukaryota; kingdom Metazoa; phylum Chordata; class Mammalia; order Primates; family Hominidae; genus Pan; species Pan troglodytes. The sequence goes on along the minus strand of NC_072412.2, from coordinate 104,438,869 downwards.
AGGAATTATTCCCATGTTTTGTGAAATTAATTAGTATAAAACCACACAAAGCAGCAGACAAGTGAGAGCCATTCAGGAAGATTGGAAGGTGGGGATTTGTGTGTTTGTGAAGTGTATTCGTTGTTTTATCCCCTGGCGTGATGTTTGCTTGAATTGGTGGGCACAGCAGAAATGCCAGGACTAGACAGAAAAGTAGATGGCATGTTGTCATGTAACCTCCTCTGATAGCTTCACTCTGCAAAAACTAGCTAATGAGTTTTGCATCTGGCCAAATCTAGAGCTAAGAAGATACTATTTTTCCCTTAAGATAGTTCCCACTGGAACATTTAGGCAATCAAAAAGTTGTAACGGGAGATTATCAGACAGCATTTCTGCAACGCAGCCCAGCTGGCTTTATTGTCTAAGAAGGCAGCCTTTCTGATGGAAACCTTATCTCCCAGAGGAAGGAGAGGGGGCGAGGAGTGACGCTTCATTTGTGCACTCTCCGTTTGTTCCCAGATGAGCAGGCCATGAATTCTTTCACAGTTTCCCTTTGGTTAAACAGCAGGTGCTCATTTCCACTTCAAAATCAGCACAGCCCCAAATGGTGACATTTATTTTTAGAATACTGAGGTTCTTAGAAAAGCTGGTAGTCTGCGTGAGTTACATGGGAGAAAACAGCAGCACCAGATCTGGGCTAATGAGGAATAGATGTACGAAGTGAGAAATAGTGTGAAACCAAAGATGCCGAGGCCACAAACTGTATATTTCTGGTGCAGCTGGCTATTTGGAATGAAACAGCAGAGCCCCAAAGAGAAAAATTTTGAAAGGGCTCCATGTTCATTTAATACCGGTACTATTTCCTGTTGAGACCTTTTATCAGGTGATGCATTTCCTCATGTTTAGAAGCAGTCCAGTGGGAGCCGCCCCTTCTCCCCCACAGCCATAGCGCCTGCCTGAGGAGGAGCCGGGGAGGTGAGCCTGAGGATCAGCCCAGCCCCCGGGGACCCCCTGCCCTGGTCACGTGCCCTCCCGTGGTGGGGGATTTGCCCTTTTAACTTTGCATGGACAGACTTCACTCTCCTTCCCTCCTACTCTGTGGCTCTCTGGTTGGCTGGTGGTCTATTCCTGTGGGCACAAGAGGAAAGCACCTTGGCCACCATTTTTGTTATTCCATTGGCGCCGAGTTATGTGGTGAAATGTACTATGTAGCCTAGAGCATGGGTGGTTGGTTTTTTTAATTTTACAGTTTGTATGTTAATGTATCCTCAAGTTCCTAGATTAATGCTTTTCATGGGAGACTCTTGTTTCCATATAACAAAATAAAAACTAAACTGGGATAGTGGCAGATGCTGGATAATCCATGAATAGTGTAGAAACCTGGGATCACGTGCAGCAGAAAAATCTCTGACTTTAGGATCTCCGTTTTCAAGGCTTGATTTCAGAATACCCTGTGTTCCTCTTTCTCCCTAAATGTAGAAGTCTCAATTCAAGTTTTTACTTCTGTTTTATTTTATTGTGAACAGTTATCTCAAAATAGAGTAGTGGAACATCTCATGCCCTTCTTCACTTGATCATTTTGCATAGCTGACGTGGTCCAACTGACTTAAAGCTGTTTTCCAGTGACTCTAAGACGAGGAAAGGTCCCCAATGGGCTGTCATTGCTTAAGAAACACATCCTTATCCCAGACATTGATCCTGCCTCTAAGCTAACGCCATTTCCTCTTGGAGAATCAGAGTGCCCAGGCATCCATGCCCTCTGTTGATGCAGCCAGCCACCCACCCCGGGGCCTCTGGGGTGGGAACCAGCTAAGGCAGCCTGTCTGCTCACCATTATGGCCATGAAGCTACACCTGGGTTGTGTGGGGAAGCTCTCATCTGAGAGATGTGTTCTTCCCCGGCCAGAGTGGGTGAGGTGACAGCTTGAAGGAAACAGTTCTTTTTGAATCATATATTTCTCTTATATTGGCTTTGCCTTCGTTTTTCTTAGTATCTCAGCACGAGTCATCCTACCAAGACAAATTTTCACTTATTGTTATTTTACTATTACTTTGATTTAATACCTATTTCTCAGTTTATAGTTTAATATTTAGATATTGCATACATTTTAATAAAGGTAGATAAAAAGGGATAAGGAAAAGAAACTGAAAGAGGTTAGGGTTCACTATAGGGAAGAAAAGCACACAGTAGCCCCAGGTACCCCCGTGAATGCTGGCCTGGTGCCTAAGAGATTTCAAAATCCGTTATTTCATTCAACACAGAAACACACAGGACAGGAAAAACCCTCAGGGTTCACCCACGTTCAGGTTCCTAACTCTGACTGTCCCTCCTCCCTCTCTTCCTAGGCATGTTTAGACAAGGATGCACCGCCTTCAGGGTCATTACCCCAAACATCGACGAGGAGGCCTCCATGATGGAAGACGTGGGGATGCAGGATGTCCATTTCAACGAGGTGCGTGCTTGAACTCATGTGGGCTTTCGGGTACTGGGGTATCTGGGAGCCTGCTGTTTGCATTGCTAGTGCATCAGACCAGGGCTTTTTCCTCCCTGTAGCTGCTACTTATACACGTAGCTCTAACTGAGATGATTCTCCAGACAACTGATGCAGAGCAGCAAAAGCTTCTGCCGTTCTCCCCTTCTAGGAGTGTCTCCTTTCTTTGGAAAGAGATCGTGAGGGGCTAGATTGTAATGAAGTGAGGCTCAGTGCTTGAGCGCATCCGGTAAAAGTTCCAGTATATTGGTCATAAAGTTTCTCATTCTTTATAGCAGTTAATTTCTCTGGCTCATGAGTTTTCTTAGTTTTAATCTGACTTTTAAATTAATGTCTCCAGCACCAGTCATGTCCCCAGGGCAAACTCAAAGGCATGAGAGGCCAGACTCGGGTCCTGGTCATAGCAACCCCTGTCTAGGGCCTTGGTCCCTGCCTCCACTTGTGTGCTGTGGCCCAGGTCCTGTGGGCCCTTAGGAGACAGGACCACCCTGTCGCACCCCCCACAGAGACCAGCAAGTTTGACATTAGATCACCGCAGCAATGTCTGCAAATTCCAGTTTCTTGCTAAAACAGGTTAGCCTTGCAGCCACTTATCTGTAACTGGAGAGTTTTGACATAAAACTAGATATTTGAATAAATGCCAGTTTTCTGCTGGCATTCACTCATTCACTCTGTTTCCTTTGCCATGCCTATCTGCCTGAAGGGTTCTTTGTGTGTACCTGCCTCCCTTCAGCCCAGGGCAGAATGAAACAGCTGAGGGAAAGCTTTTTAATCCTGCCCATGTTTTAAGGAAATTGAAGTTGTCCAATTTCTCCCATGGAGTGGAAGAGCAAGCCAAGAAAGGAGTCAGTCTCTTCCGCCTCTGCTGCACCTGCTTCATCCTGATTTCCAGGGCCACAGCGATGTGACATACGGTTGATACTGGGGCTTTTAACCATTCTCATGCCAGGGAGGCAGGCCCTTGAACACACATCCTCATGACATGAGCTAGGCCATAAGTCAGTGGTTCTCTAAGCATGGTCCTGGAACCTTTCAGCGAGTCTTTGAGGCGGTACTCTTGCTACTGAATGTCTATGAGGCTGGGTTTTCTTTGTACGCAATGACCCAAACAGCCTGTCAAACAGGCTGTGTGCAGAATGGATGCACATTTGGGCTTATCCTGCAAAATCAGACAGTAAAGAGAGTTGTAAAAATGGAAAATACTATTACTCTTCACTCTTTTTTTTTGGAAAAAATATCCTTTTTTATTTACAAATGCTATTTTTAAAATATGTAATAGGTTTATTGTTTTCATTAAATTAATAAGTAAATCTTAATTTTGTTTCAGTTTTCATATCTAGTATTGTAAATATTGAGAGAGAACAGTCACATAAACTTTGAGGTCCTCAATAATTCTTAAAATCTACGAAGGGGTCTTGAGCTCAAAGAGTTTAAGAACCACTGTTGTAAACTGTCTAGTCTCAAATGGCCCTCAAAATTAAAAACTAAGCATGAATTAAAAGGATAACATATTGAGTGTACTTCATGTTTAAATATTAAGATAATTTAAACCCCAATAAAGTTTTCTAGGTATCCTACAAAAAAAGAAATAGATTGGTTATTACATGGTTTTAACAGTTCTGCTGTTTCTCCACCTTGAAAGGCCTGGGTGGATGGTCTTTTTTGTTTGTTTGTTTGTTTGTTTGTTTGTTTTACTTTTTACTCTCATATATGAAACCTGCCACTGAAGGATCAAGGCCCACATACTCTTGGCTTTGAACTCCTCGCTTCAGGCGAATTTCAACTGAGTTTTTCTCTGAGAAGAGGCATGACTGCATTGTCTCCTTGCAGAAACCACCCTGGCGCCTCTGCCAAGTCAGACCTCTGGAGTGTACCATTTTGTTTGGAATTAGATAAGGAAAGCAACGATGCCAGGAACAATTAAAGATTGGAAAGTAGACTATTTTTAGTGGCCTATCCTGCAGAGCTGATAAAATGAAGCTTGCATTTGCTCATCTGATTGAGTAACAGGCTGAGATAGTTATTATCTTAGAGCCTAATGAATTAGCCTGTGAAATCAAGTGCAGACAGCCTTGGGGAAATTGTGAATGGAGTCCCCTCTAAGTAATAACTAAGCCTGTGACAAGGACCCCTTTATCAGCTATTTTCAGAAGACGGATTCGTCACCTTGTCCTTGAAGCATAAACTTAGTAAATCTTTAACAAGGTCCATAGTACATGACAATCTGTGGTGATTAGGATGTGACACAGCAGGGTTATAAAGTCCTGAGCAAGCCTTGCACATCCAGATTGAAACTAACGGGAAGCAGAAAGACTAACATGTTCTAAAAGACAGGAAAGCAGAAATTACCAGGCACGTTTTTGCATTGGCTGCCAGGATGTTGCAAGAAAAAGAGAGATGAAAATCTCTGCCAGAGAGGAAGGACTTTGGGGAAAATCTGATGGGAAATAAGTGTATAACACAGTTGAATAAAAATCATTGCCCTTTTCATCTACATTATTAGATATAATTAAATGCCTGAGATGTTCTCTAAAGTGATTTTTAAGGGACACTACCTAAAAATACTCAATTCTCTTAGCAGCAGGCCTCAGATGAGTTTTTATTGGCACCAATTCCACCTTCCTTGATTCTGATCCGAAGAGCAGACTCCTTTCCAGCTGCTTTTGATTAATAAAGAGAAACCTCCAATTCCTATTCACAATTTTGTTTTGCAAGACTGAGCCTGTGTAGATTGAAGAATTCAGAGTTTCCTGTGGTGTCAAAATTCCCCATGGCCCTTGTAGTTCTGAGATCCCTCCCTTGTTAACGAATGCAGTACCAAGGTCCTGGAAGGATGCAGGTAGCATAGTTGGGAGATTGAAGAAAGTCTAAGAAAGGAACTGTTTTTAAAAGTTCAGAGAGGGTTTAGGGAAGCCGACAAGGGATGTTGCAGTGCCCCGAGGTTAGCAGCAGCTGGGCGTCACCCCTTAACCTTAGGGAGAAAGGGAGAAATTACATAGAAGGACCACCTGGCAGGACCTGTGAGCTTTTTAGTAAAGGACTCCTGAGGGCACCCACGCAGGGAGGGAAGGAGTAACTGCCCACCTCACTCTCCTCCTGCCCCCCAGCCTCCTACTGGGGCCTATCCTTGGCCAAACTCAACAGCAACCAGACAGGAAGTCACCATGCACGAGTCCTGCAGTGTCTGCTTCTCAGAGCAGAGCCCAGGAGAACAGGGCCCAGAGGAGCTCCAGAGGGAAAAGTAGAAAGTACACGTGATCCTCATTATCCACCTATCTGCTGAAATTTCTTTGTAGCCTCCAAATCAATACTCCTTGGTACTTTTGTGGTCATTCAGGGATATGTACAGAGCATCAAAAGATTTTACCACTCAACTATGTTTCCAGCTGAGGCCGAACCAGGCAACACTCTGCTTCTTGTTGCAGCTCTCATCCCATTGTCAGAGGTGTTCAAACCAGACTGACTCCATCTTGAGTGAGGGCTAGGAAAATGAGGCTGGGACTTGCTGGGCTGCTTTCCCAGAAGGTCAGGCATTCTGAGCCTCTAGATGTTTATGGTTAAGGGATCAAATTAATAATGTTTACTAGACAGACCCAGACTTGAGAGTGTCCAGATATCTCAATATCTGGAGAAGAAAGGCGTTCCTGATTTTTCTTTAAAGCTAATAATATCGATTTTTGCAAAATACAGTAATTAAGAAAATTAATCCTTTATCACAGATCCTCATGGCAGAGCACATCTCCCCATATATACGGGTAATGTACCTGGGGTGGATGTGTTCCTCCTCTTACTTTCAGGAACAGCCTCCTCTGTCTATGGAGTAGCTGTACTTTCACCACTTTTTACTTTCTTAATAAACTTGCTTTTACTTTGCACTGTGGACTTGCCCTGAATTCTTTCTTACACTAGATCCAAGAACGCTCTCTTGGGATCTGGAGTGGGACCCCTTTCCTGTAACACCATGAACAGGCCCCCTTTTGGTGGTCTACTTTATGCCATGTTTTTCACATTTGTGTGGATTTTGTTGGCGGTTTGCTGTTTAGAATGGCTTTCTGGGGTTCCTAAGTGCAAGAACACTGCCATGTGTAAGTTACATAAGCTTTGTTCAAGTGTGAGTTCTAGTGCTGTTGGCTATATATTTAATGTTAATGAATCAACAATATATATTTAGTTAGATGTCTTTAAACAAAACACATAAAACAAGTTTAGGTATTGATTGGTTAATGAAAATGTTGTAACCAGAGGCTCCCAGGAACTGAAGCTTGCATTTTCCCTAGGAAGCGGACAAGCATTCACTAATTCACAGTGACTTTATAGAACATAACTACCTCAGATGACGAGAACTGACTGTATCTAGCACACAAAACTGTTGTTTTACAGAACAGCAGGTCTTGCCATTGCAGAATTGCTGCTGAATGTAATAAACATTATATGAACTTAACTAGGCCAGTCTCTGGCTTCTATTAGTCAAAATTGTTTCTATTCAGGAATAGTTGCCAGTAAGAAGCATTAAGTGTTTATATCCATAGACTATCCCAGGAGATAGAGACATCAACAGAACATATTCAGGGATTACTGTTTACGTCTCATCCAAGCGTGGTGGTTAAACCTTTAGAGCTAGCTCATGTCCACTTTACCCTTGGCTGACAGTGGTCCTGGAGCCGTGAAAGTCACATGGCACATCCTCAGTGTCACAGCGATTCTCCACAACAGTAGTGGCAGTGAGTAGGGAACTTGGCCAGTGGAGTTTGGGTAGCTGTTCTGCCTTTGCCGGATGCCAGCACATACTGCCCTACTTCATTTTGCAAATGTGGACTGGGCTTCCTTGGCACTGAGCTGGGGGCCAGAGGTCTGAGAGCAAGTAAGCTGTGATCCCTGCCGTAGCACACTACACTTCTGCTGCTGCTTTCTGCCCTCTGAGGAGAAACACCTCAACCACAGTCCCTCCAGTCTGAACTGGAAGTTGTCTGAGTTCTTCATGACTTGGAAATTTCTAGATTGACATATGTTGATGAATTCCATAGACTGGCCATGTGCCGTGTGCTAGCTCAGGAATGTGTAAGTGAAAGTCCCTGCCTCAGAGAGTTTCATCCAGTGCAAGAATCCTCAAGCTTTCAGGTTCTTAGGAATTAGTTGGATCCCTGCTACAAATATAGATTCCCATCCTTACCCCCCAAACCCAGATTTTGTTGGGTGGGTGTGGGGCCCGGGAATCTGTATTTTAATAAGCATCCAAGGTGATTATTCTGATGTAAGTGGTCCTCAACCGTACCTTGGGAAATGATGATATAGTAGAAATGCGCATTATGCTGTGATAGCACGCTGTTGCCTAAGCCAGGTCACACATTTGCAGTTATTCCCAAATGGTAGGTAATACCGATGGCATCTAGCTTCATAGGTAAGGTTAGTTAAATTAATCCTAAAATAGAGCAAATGGTATCTCAATGAAAAAATGTTTAAATAACCCTGCACAGACATAGGCTCATGCAGGCATTTTCATGCACATGTGTGCGCACACACACACACACACACAGTGTTAGTGTGCTGTTTCCAGAGACAGATGCTCAGTGCCTTCAATTGCATCACTGTGGCACACTAAAATGGGCCTGGCTAATTACATTTCTAAAAGCTTCCTTGATGGCTTATGAACTTGCTGCACTGAGTTCCTTTTAAGTCTAGGCTAATATCATAAAATATTAGCCTAGACTTAAATATTATAACATATTTTATAATATTAAAAATATAAATATATTATAAAATATTTTCCCCCAACCAGCTTTTACTTAACAGTTCTTTGCATATGTCAACAATATGGGAAAAAATATCTTGGAATTTAAATTGTAAGCAAAGTGGTAAAACCATCAGGCACTCCATATGACTGCTCTATAAGGTTATCACTATCTGACCTTTGTCTGGATTTGTTCTGGTTTTCAGGTGCAATGATTGCTGAGAATTTAAAGTAAATTAATAACTGGAATTTCTGCTGAAAATGTTATTCATATATGCTCCAATGTTTAGTTATTGTGTCTTGGTCTTTGTGACTGAATAATTTTGTATTGATGTATGGTCTCTCAAACTTAACTGCCGGTGATTACCAGTTATTTCTATTCAAAGAATTGTTACTTGATGGAGAAGCCGTAAAGGATTAGGTATAGAGTTGACATTAACTTGAATAATATAGCTTACTAAATTAGGATTTAATGTTCAGTAATCCACACTCTACTTATATGAGAGATGGACTTACTTTTGTCATATAAAAGCTATTTTTAGTTTGTTATTGGGTAAAATCTGTGCTAACTCTGCTTTTTATAGTGTATAATACCATTTATTTATAATAATAAGTGATATTTGGACTGATAAACTATAGAATTTGAATGGCCTCTGAGTCAGAAAAGAAGACGAAATAATGTTCAGTAGAGTATAAAACTGAATGATTTGTTATTTCCTAGTTCTTGATAACCATCAAATTGTGAGACTTATTTCATAATTACTTACTAAGCTCTATCTACTTTATCAAACTTTCCTATTTCCCAGCCATTTTGGAGACTCTCCCTTGTTGAAGCCCATCTTTTTTTTTTTTTAGCAAATATAACAGGTTCTCCCATAATGAGCTCAATTATCTATATCATGTGGTACATACATATATCATATATCAATACTTATATGCTACTTAAATTCAGGTTTCGTTGTTATTAAACTATTCACTTATTTATAATTTGACTACACAAGAGTAAAAATAGCATGTATTCGAATCATAGTTTAGGCTAGATGTGGTGGCTCACACCTGTAATCCCAGCAGTTTGGAAGGCAGAGGCTGGAGGATCATGTGAACCCAGGAATTCAAGACCAGCCTGGGAAACATAGTGAGACCCTATCCCTACCAAAAAAAAAAAAAAAAAAAAGCTGGGTGTATTAGTCTGTTCTCACACTGCTATAAAGCACTACCTGAGGATGGGTAATTTATAAAGAAAAAAGGTTTAATTGACTCACAGTTCCGCAGGTTTAACAGGAAGCATGGCTAGGAGGCGTCAGGTAACTTACAATCATGGCAGAAGGTGAAGGGGAAGCAAGCACGTCTTACATGCAAGACCTGTCTCAAACAAACAAACAGAAAACCCCAATCTTAGTCTATCAGTTAAAAACATTTGACTCAGGAGACCACCCATAAATTCTGTTTGGCATATATTTAATAACTGACTAAATCTAGAGCTACTTAAAATATACCTGAAAGCCTGCTGTATACAGATATCTTGCTTGGATACACAGACCATCATTTTAATACCAAGTAATAAGATCTTCCTTATATAATACCTTATTGTCTGTTATGGTAGTTGATGTGTGTCTACATATGTTTTTATGTCTCATAAAATTATCTACAGTTGATTATTAATTTATGTTTGACTTAGGAAGCTCCGAGTGTGCCAGTTCAGTGAAGATATCCCTTCCCACCTCCACAGCCTCATCTCTTACCACTCTGATTGCGATTTTAGATTCCAGGCCCTCAAACTACATGTAAATCCTCCCGTGCTGTGCTGCCTTCACCCTCTTGCCTTTGCTTGGGCTGTTCCTGCAACCTGGGCTGTCTCCTCTCTTTTCCTTCGTATTCCCACCCCCACCTTTCACTTTCACCGGACTAACCCAATCCTCTTTTCAGACCCAGCCAGTCATCACTCTCCTCAGCTTTCCATGCCTCACCTTCCCTTGTGGCCGGACAGATGCTGCTCCTTCCCGCCTCCCTGCACATTTCGTTATCCGTGCACTCCCGCCATCTTTTACCATCTCTTCCTGGACCTAGCTCCCACACGAGACCCTGGGCTCTAGGAGACAGGGAGCGTTCCTTCACCTGACTGTTCTTTCTTCACCTGACCTCACTACCGCCCAGGGACTCACTGACTACTGTTAAATGAATCAGTACCCGTTGCTCGCAAGTCAGAGTGCCTGCCCCTGCGACTTGCATCTTGGGCATGTATTTGAATTCATTGGGTTTTCCTCTGTCCTCCGTGTCTTACCATGTATATCACGTCTCTTCTGGTTGGTAGTCTTGAGTCTCTAGTACGTCAGTTCTGGCTCCTCTGAGGATGACCGTGTGTGTCTTTGAGGAAGCAAATTTCATTCATGACACATAGCCTAATAGACCATCCAAAACCTGCCCTTCACATTTGGTAAAAATCTATTGAGTAATTTTTATAAATTATAGAAACTAAATCCTATTTATATAGATTTGTTTTATAACCCCAGTGTCAAGCGCTGTGCCTTGCATGTAGTAGATGCTTGATAAATATTTGAACAAATGATACAATAGATGGATGACTCAATGATGTGGTGGTGAGGACACATAGTTGTAACTTTGGTAACTCTTTGAGAAGAATTTTTCATTTTTAATGAGATTGCATTAAAATTGCACCAGATTATTATTATGCTATAACTGGTATGGTGTGGAGTTAAGACTCTTTATGTCTCCAATTTGATCCACAATGGACAGGGTGTCATTGTAGATTTACATCTACTGTGTGGACCATGGCTTACTAGTGGGGTGGTCGTAGTTTTCCACAAAAACTTTACATTTCTCAGCCGGGCGCGGTGGCTCACGCCTGTAATCCCAGCACTTTGGGAGGCCAAGGTGGGTGGATCACAAGGTGAGGAGATTGAGACCATCCTGGCTAACATGGTGAAACCCCATCTCTACTAAAAATACAAAAAATTAGCCGGGCGTGGTGGCGGGGCTCCTGTAGTCCCAGCTGCTCGGGAGGCTGAGATAGGAGAATGGCCATGAACCCGGGAGGCAGAGCTTGCAGTGAGCCGAGATCGTGCCAGTGCACTGCAGCCTGGGCAACAGAGCAAGACTCCGTCTCAAAAAAACAAAACAAACAAACAAACAAACAAAACTTTACATTTCTCTTTGAAAAGGCCCAAAAATGAGAACCGAAGGGACCAAATGATTAGTCTGTAAGTAAACCTAAGGACAGTTTTAAAATGGGAAAAGTTCCATGCCCTTGATGGTTTCATTATTAGAAGTATGCCTTGTTATACAATATGTCTTCCCCACGGGAAGCTGAGTCCTCTTAGAATTCTTCCACCTCTACTGCAGTCCCACAACACCGCTGAGAGTCAAGATCATAAATACACACTGGCAGCGTATTTGACCTAAGATAGGCCAGAAATGCAAGGCTTTGGTAAAGGGAATCTTAGCTTATTTCCTCACAGACAAGGACAGCTATTATTATCTAGTAATATCGTTAATATTACTAAGAAAAGTACACATTGATTCACTCGTCCAATAGATACTGGACTACCCAGTGTGTATGAGACCCTGTGGGATTACATAGATTGTATAGCCTAGTAAAAATTAAGGTTATTTTATTTTATTTTATTTTGAGACAGAATCTGACTGTCACCCAGGCTGGAGTGCAGTGGTGCGGTTTCAGTTCACTGCAACCTCCTCCTCCTGGGCTGAAGTTGTTCTCCCACCTCAGCCTCCCAGGTACCTGGGACTACAGGCAGGCACTACCATGCCCAGCTAATTTTTTTGTATTTTTTGTAGAGATGGGGTTTCACTATGTTGCTGAGGCTTGTCTTGAACTCCTGAGCTCAAGCAATCCACCCACCATGCCTTCCCAAAGTGCTGGGATTATAGGCATGAGCACTTAGGGAGGCCGAGATGGGTGGATCACTTGAGGTAAGGAGTTCGGGACCAGCCTGGCCAACATGATGAAACCTTGTCTCTACTAAAAATACAAAAATTAGCTGGGCGTGGTGGCACACCCCTGTAATCCCAGCTACTTGGGAGGCTGAGGCAGGAGAATCACTTGAATCCGGGAGGCAGAGGTTGCAGTAAGCCAAGATTGTGCCACTGCACTCCAGTCTGGGCGACAGAATGAGACTCTTGTCTCAAAAAAAAAAAAAAAAAAGACGTACTTCTTTATAATACAGATACAAAGGAAAAGAGTGGGTGTGAAAACCTTTTCTGATTTCTTCGTGTCTTTTGCTGCTATGGTGGTTACTACATGTATCTGGCTTTAGTGTTTGTATTTATGAGACCTGCAATAAAAGCAGGAGAAAACTGATGTACCTTTTAATAAGCACCGGTACAGAGTTCAGTCACACAAATGACACTTTTATGACTCGTGTGCTATAAATATGACGTAGGAGGTAAATGGTCTTGCTTAGATAGCGTTTTCTGCTAAATTGAGTCACAACTGCTTTACAAATGTTTATTTACTTTGAATCTGTAATCTTTGTAGGCATTAGTCCTGTAGTGAAACATTAGGGCTGGTAATGAAAAACACAGGCCTTGCCCTTCATTTACAGTATTGTGAAGGATATAAACATTTTCAAAAGCAACTATAGACCCTTAATAAAATATTAGTAAATTGAAGGCTGGGCGCAGTGGCTCATGCCTGTAATCTCAGCACTTTGGGAGGCTGAGGTGGGTGGATCACCTGAGGTCGGGAGTTTAAGACCAGCCTGACCAACATGGAGAAACCCTGTCTCTACTAAAAATATAAAAAATTAGCCGGGCATGGTGGCACATGCCTGTAATCCCAGCTACTTGGGAGGCTGAGGCAAGAGAATCGCTTGAACCCGGGAGGCAGAGGTTGTGGTGAGCCGAGATCACGCCGTTGCACTCCAGCCTGGGCAACAAGAGTGGAATTCTGTCTCAAAAAAAAAAAAAAAATTAAAATTAAAAAAATATATATTAGTAAATTGAATCTAGCAATACATAAAACAGAGAAATGCATCATGACCACGTAGGGTTTATTCTGGGAGTGCATAGCTGGCTCTGCATTGAAAAGCCAATCAAATTAATTCATCATATCAACAGAATAAATAGGAAAAACCATATGATTTTCTCAGTAGATGCATACAGAGTATTTGACAAAATTCAACATCTATTCATAATTTTTTTTAAAAAATGAGAAATAGAAGGGACTTCCTTAACCTGAAAACAAAAAGACTGTCTACAGAAAACCTATAGCTACCATCATATTTAATTGTGAAAGACTGAATGCTTTGCCCCTAAAATTGGAAACAAGACCATAATACCTGCTTTACTGACTATTCAATATCATGCTGGAGGTTCTAGCCAGTGTAGTAAGGCAAGAAAAAGAAATAAATCTTTCCATATTCACATAAGACATAGTTATAAAGAGAAAATCCCGAAGAACTTGGAAAATAAGCTACTAAAACTGTTAAGTCCATTTAGCAAGATCACAGGATACAAGATTAGTATACAAAAATTAACTTCTTCATTCTTATACTATGGTTTTACTGTATAGTTCATGATTACTTAATGTAATTTTTAGAAACAAATAAGCTGGATGATATTTAATCTTATTCAAACAAAGCACTTTCCTTTAAAGTGATCATCAAAACTTTAAAACAGTGCTATTTACAATAGCATAAAAAATATCCTGTGGTTTGGCACAAGGATGGGCACATATATCAATGGAACAAAACAGAGAGTCCAGAAATGGACCCACACACTTATGATCAGTTGATTTTTGACAGAGGTTCAAAGGCAATCCAATAGAGAAAGCATAGTCTCTCGTCGAATGGTATTGAAACAATTGGATATACATATGCAAAAAAGAATATTTATACTTCATTAGAAAATAACCTAAAATGGATCATAGTCTAAAATGTAAAATGTAAAACTATAAAGCTTCTGGAAGAAAACATAAGAGAAAATCTTTGTGAACCTGGGTTAGATAAATATTTCTTAAATATAACATATAAAGCATAATCCAGGAAATAAAAACTTGATAAACTTTGTAAAATTAAAAACTTCTGCTCTTTAAAAGACACTGTTAAGAAAACCTAGACATAGGCATACAGACCGTGGCACACGTCTGTAATCCCAGCACTTTTGGAGGCTGAGGCTAATCATATGAGGGCAGGAGTTCAAGATCAGCCTTCCCAGCATGGCAAAACCCCATCTCTACTAAAAATACAAAAAATTAGTCGGGCATGTTGGTGCACAGCTGTAATCCCAGCTACTTGGGAGACAGAGGTTACAGTGAGCCAAGATCATGCCACTGTACCCCAGCCTAGGCAACAGAGCAAGACCCAGTCTCAAAAAAGCTAAAATAAATTTAATATTTAAAAAAAAAACCTAGAGACAAATCACAGATTGGGAGAAATAGTTACAAATCACCTATCTGGCAAAGGACATTTATCCACAGTATATAAAGAACTCTCAAAATTCAATAATAAGCAATCCAGTAGAAAAATGAGCAAAAGATTTGAATAGACACTTTACCAAAGCTATATATAACAAATCAACAAATTAAAATTAATTCAGCATCATTAATGAAACCCCTCTAAAATGGGCTTAAACATTAGAGATCAAGTATTGGATCCCACTAGGAAATTCCACAGAGAGATTAACATCAATCAATCCAAACCTTTAACAGAGTTATTCATGACACCATCACTTTGCTGGGCAGCAGAAGGGAGGCCCTTCACTCTGCTACTAAGGCAGACAGGCCCCCTTCCATGGCCATGAGATGAATGCCAGCTCAGCCAAGCTACAGTCTGGTAGGAGCATTTCTTAGAATTGCAAGCTGGGGTCCTAAAATTCACCCTGATTGGCCTGCTTAGGTCACATGTCCACCCACGATGAAGCAATGACTGTGGCCAGGAAATAGATTTGTGCTGATTAGTGTAAGTCCAGGCCACAATTCTTAAGCCATGGGTAGTGTTAACTTCCTCCAAAGTTCAAGGGCTTTAGTGGAAGCAGAGTAACTACCCAAACTTCAATTAGTAGAAATGTCCAAGGTGAAGCAGGCACGGTGCCCCCCACACTCCATCACTAAATCCCTTTAATTTGTGTTAAAATCATGCTTAGTAAGGCTCCATGTCTTAGCATTGTCATTGTTCCTCAGAAAAGAAAAAGAAATTTCTAGATGATATTTATTAAGACAACTAGGAACAAAAATTGAGAGCCCCTGTGATGGTATCAGTGTCAGTTTTTCCATGTATTATGCAGTTATGCAGGGTGATCCTTTTTCGTTTTTGCTTGTGACCATGATTGAAAAAATGGCTCCCTAAAAAAGAACGTGGTGATGAAAAAATGGCTCCCTAAAAAAGAATGTTGTTGTAAGTGTGGAAGTGAGTGTTGACGCATGTTGTCTATTGTGAAAAATTCCTCCTGGCAGTCTTAGCACTTAGCATTCTGCTACGGGTGCCATGTCACATTCCCCATAACGCTCCTCTCTTGCTGTTGGCCCTCCTCTTTGATCAGGATGTGCTGATGGAGCTCCTTGAGCAGTGCGCAGATGGACTCTGGAAAGCCGAGCGCTACGAGCTCATCGCCGACATCTACAAACTTATCATCCCCATTTATGAGAAGCGGAGGGATTTTGAGGTATGAGAGTGCCTTTTTGTTTTTTTCCTATTTGAGAGCATGACGCTGTGACATATACCCAGACCTGCATATATGCGAGAGAGGAAGCAGGCCACGGGCCAGAGATGAGTGGGGGTCTCTGACCCTCCACGTTACGCTGAAGGTGGTGGCCAGTCATCATCTCCAAATAGTCATTGGGTATCACCCAGACCTGGGCCCCGCCTCTGTGGAGACCCCCACATCTCAAACTACAGAGTAACCGACACTCCACTTTTGAAAGGCTGCCATGAACAGAGTTTTGTGATCACCAGGTGTCCCTTTTCTGAGAACTCTTCCTTACTCCACCTGCGTGAAAAAATGGTGTCCCTTCCATCCATCCTGGGCTTGGGAGGTCATCCAGTTTCTCTAGGCATATCAAACAGAGCAGGAAAAGCAAAGGCCAAGAATCACATTGGGGAACCATCTCTGACATCGCATCTTGACAACAGAGTTTGCTTACTCTAATGTGGAAATGTGATGGGTCCTCACGTGTGGGCTGGCCTTTGGGTAGGAAATGTTACCATTCATTAATGATCACTACAAGTTGTGCAGCCAAAATGTGGGTGTGTGTGTATTTTTATTCAAGTTCAAGGACTTTTCACCTCCATTATCACATTTGTTATTTTAAAATCGATTCTCCTCTTTGCACATGGGAAGAAATGGGCTTTGTTCTGCTTTCCAGAGGCTGGCCCATCTGTATGACACGCTGCACCGGGCCTACAGCAAAGTGACCGAGGTCATGCACTCGGGCCGCAGGCTTCTGGGGACCTACTTCCGGGTAGCCTTCTTTGGGCAGGTGAGCCTCCTGTCCGTTCTGCAGACTGTCCTAAGTCCTTTAAAAAAAAACAAAAACAAAAAGAACTATAATAAAGTTATATCTTATAAATTCTCTGTTTTCTGTAATTGCTAATTTGATGAATTTGTCATATTTAATATGATTCTTATCTTCCTCAGTAGTAAACTTTCGCTTTTTTTCTTTCTTCCTGTCTTTTCTTTATTACTTTCTTAAGGCAGCGGTAAGTTCTTCTTCCTTAAGACATTCTTAGCAACATCTTTGGTACTTCAGTGTGGTTTGCAAGTTTGCTTTTCAAGTCTGTATGTTTATCTGTCTAGTTATTACAAACTCCAAAAAAATTAACATTTTATTCCATTTACAGAAATAAATCACCTGTTTTCTTATATATCTATATTGCATGTTTTAAACCAAAATTAAGACTTTCTGGTGTCCTTTGTGCCTGTGCATCTTTATCCTTTGTAGTATAATATCTCCACAAGTATATTTACAATTACAGTTTTTCAGAAACCCTATAGGAAAGGGTTTATCTAAATTTAACTTAAATTTTAACCTTCGAGTCTCTAACATTATTAAATGGTATAAATTATAATACATATATTTAGGGCGTGTGGTTTTCTATGAGCATTATATAACCTTCAATTTATTCTGTTATTGTCTTTTATAACTTTATAGCAATACCAGTTTACAGACAGTGAAACAGATGTGGAGGTAATTACAGTAAATGCCTAAAAAGCAAGTAATATGGTGAAATTACTGCATCTAAACTCCTAGTTTGATGTGGATGTTTTTTGTTTCATGCTAGCTTGCATTTTTTTTTTACTGTTTTGTGCACCATTTTCTCTCTCTTAATTTATGTGAGAAACTTTTAAAAATTTTCTTTTAAACATTAACCCCAGTTGGACTTTTTAATTTTCAACCTTTTTCACTTCCCATGCAATTCTAAGCCTTGTAGTCAAACATGATTGGTGCTAAAACAGATGATGACTGGTGATATGAAAATATTTTCTGATATTGAGCTACAGGTCTTTAATATTTTTTTCTCATCGGTAAAGCAAAATACAATTTATACAAGCTTTACATAACTTTTACTAAACTTACTCCAGACCCCCAAATGCTTCAGTTCATGCCATAAAATCCTGTGTGCAAGGGAGCCGTCAGGAGAAGGGAGGCATGTCCACTTCTGAGCCTGCCTGTCGTGGGCTGCTCATCATTTTCTAGTGAGTTCTGCTTCTTGGGAAAGTGAAACAGGCTTGACTCCCATTAGACTTCCCTGGGACAGCTTAGTCTTGTATCCAAAATCTCTCATTTCACTCAACACTTAATGACTGCATTCTTGAATAAGTTTGCAATGTTGTGTTTTTCCTTTATCTTTGCACCTAGACTTCATGTTATTAGCATTTTCTTTCTCATTCAGAAAGCCCATTTAAGTAGGATTTTTAGACTCATTCCTTTTTTTTTCCCCTTGTTATAAACGAACCCTTCCTAGGTGGTAAGCCCTGGGCTTACATTCAGGGATAGCTCTAATTGTGCTTTATGTCACAGGGATTCTTTGAAGATGAAGATGGAAAGGAGTATATTTACAAGGAACCCAAACTCACACCGCTGTCGGAAATTTCTCAGAGACTCCTTAAACTGTACTCGGATAAATTTGGTTCTGAAAATGTCAAAATGATACAGGATTCTGGCAAGGTATGACCATGTTTGGATAAGTTTCATAGCAATGTAATGTTGTGATTGATTACATATTATATATTTTTAAATGTATGTAGAAAAAAACTCAAGAAAAATATTAAGGATTGTTGGCCATGAGTGGCAGGTGTATTTTCTTCCTAATACCTTTAGTGCTTTCGATTACATGCTTGACATTAAAAAATCTTTATCGCCTAATTTTTGAAACATCTAATTTTGCAAAATAATTAACGTCTGACAGGATATGTCATTTTTAGTCCAGCTATTTAGAAGCTCTGACAGAATGAGGCCCGTGGCTCTGCTACTCACTGCACCTCTTCCTGCATGTAGCACATGACTTGCCACTCTGTCACTGACGGCTGGATACAAGGACAGGTGAACAGATGGGCGGATGGGTGAATGGACACATGGACAGGCCAATAAATGAACTCACCAGCAGTGTGACTGTGGGAATGGCGATCATTTTCTGCTTAGAGAGCTGTCCTCTGGCATTCTGTTCTCATGAAGACCCTTTTGGAATCTGCACCTTTGTCCTGTACCTTTGTGTGTCCCACCCTCCTCAGGACATCTCCAGGAGGTCAGGTCTCCCTCTGCTTCCTGAAGGTGAAACATGGGGCAAGACGGTTTCACTCCCGCTGCCTTTAAATTATTCCTGCTAAAGAAAGTTAAGTTTTAATAGGTTTGGATACAATTAGAATGAATGGCCAAATGGCTTTTTCTAAAATACAAATAATAACTTTTTTTTTTTTTTTTGAGATGGAGTCTGGCTCTGTCACCTGGGCTGGAGTGCAGTGGCGCTATCTCAGCTCACTGCAATCTCTGCCTCCTGGGTTCAAGAGATTCTCGTGCCTCAGCCTCCCGAGTAGCTGGGATTACAGGAGCGCGCCACCACACCTGGCTAATTTTTGTATTTTTGGTAGAGACGGGGTTTCACCATGTTGGCCAGGTTGTTCTCCAACTCCTGACCTCAAGTGACCTGCCTGCCTCGGCCTCCCAAAGTGCTAGGATTATAGGCGTGAGCCACCGAGTCTGGCCCAAATAATAACTTTCTATGACTTTATGTATTTTCTTCTAAAGTTTCAGGCACTTTTCCATCTGTTTTTCATTTTTCTTCACAATCATCTGTGTTTTGAGAACAGTTCTCTTTCATTTGCCTGCCTTATACCAGTATGGTCTCCATGTGCTCTGCACAGTCATTTCTTTTGTGTCCCTTTTTATTGCTCTAGAAGGTTAAATACAATTAAAATGTGCAAAATTGATTTGTTGATTTGTCTTCCTAATAAATTAGCTTTTGTTTCTGCATAGGAATTGCCTATGTTTAATTCTCTATCATGTCACAGAAATGAAAGTACCACCAATTCTAGCAGTGTGGTTTTAAAAGCATTTATGTGTTAAACAGAAACTAAATTTATCATTAGATTAGTCTAGATTAATCTGTACCTGTATTAAATTAATTGATCTGCAGCTGTTGCATCTAATCTCAGCTGTCTGTAGATTAATGATAATTTGGAGGCCTAGCTTCCAAACATTATTCCTAAAATAAACATTTATATCTCTAAGCCAAATATATTAAAAATGCAGTTTAAGAAACAATCAGAGAAATCCAGACTGGAGGTCATTCAATAAGAAAACCAGCACTTTGGGAGGCCAAGGCGGGTGGATCACCTGAGGTCGGGAGTTCGAGACCAGCCTGACCAACATGGAGAAACCCTGTGTCTGCTAAAAATATATAATTAGCTGGTCATGGTGGCACACACCTGTAGTCACAGCTACTTGGGAGGCTGAGGCAGGAGAATCACTTGAACGCTGGAGGCAGAGGTTGCAGTAGCTGAGATCGCGCCATTGCACTCCAGCCTGGGCAACAAGAGCAAAACTCTGTCTCAAAAAAAAAAAAATAATTCAATGTTATGGGAAAAATGAATGATAGGGAATTCTTCTAAATTAAACATGACTACGGACATAACAACTAAATGTAAAGTGTGATTATTGATTAGATTCTGATCCAAACACAAATATCTATAACTAACATTCTGGAGACATTTGAGAAAATGTTAATATAGACTGGGTATTGGATGGTATTAGGGAATCAGTGTTAATTTGGGTAGGCATGATAATGTATTGTGGTTATAGAAGCAAATGTCCTTATTTTTAGGAGAAGCTGACTGTAGTATCCTGACGTGTACCACTTACTTTGAAATGGTTCCACTGGAAAAAAAAAAGTCTGTATGTCTGTGTGTGTGTGCACATACATAAGTGTATGTGTATGTATATTTGAAACAAATATAGCAAACTGCTAGCAGTTGTTGTCCAAGTGGTGGATATGTGGATGTTTGTTGTACTCTTCTGTCCGTTATATTTACTAATAAAATGTTGGAAAATACCACGTAGGTAAGAACTGAGTGATTCCTTCATGGAGCACCAATCTCCCATTGTGCTGTTTCAATTAAAGGTCAACCCTAAGGATCTGGATTCTAAGTATGCATACATCCAGGTGACTCACGTCATCCCCTTCTTTGACGAAAAAGAGTTGCAAGAAAGGAAAACAGAGTTTGAGAGATCCCACAACATCCGCCGCTTCATGTTTGAGATGCCATTTACGCAGACCGGGAAGAGGCAGGGCGGGGTGGAAGAGCAGTGCAAACGGCGCACCATCCTGACAGGTATGGGCCCCAGAAGCCGCATGGACACGAGCCCGGACACCTCGCCAAAGAGCTGTCCAGAGGGATTCAGAAGCTTCAGGACTGGAAGAGTCTTTTGAGCTCAGTTAGCCACCCCCACACCCATTTCAGTTTCACATTTATCTAGTGCTTCCTTTTGAATACTTGGGATGTTTTTCTGTTTATCTGTTCACATTTATCTAGTGCTTCCTTTTGAATACTTGGGATGTTTTTCTGTTTATCTGTTGACACTTCCTTCTTCCACAAGACCAGAAGCTCATATCCAATCTAAGGTCACTTACCCTTCTGAGAATCTGATGAAAATGGCGTGCCTTATGTGCCTAGATGCTTTTGCACACAGTCTAAGGTGACTTATGGACTCCAGGTCCAGCAGCCACACCCAGTCCTGGGTCTCGGCACAGGGAGGGACCCGTCTCACACACCTGTCTCAGGTTCTAGCATGGGCCTGCTCAGCGGTCTCAGGCTGTGAGTAAATGGGATGTGAGCTTGGATTGCCCCACATTGTTGCCCCCCGGGACTGGCCAGCTGCCACTTGAATGCCTCCTCTGCCAGGAAGCTCACTGCATTCAGTGGCTATCGACAAGTTCAGCTTAGGCAGTTTTCACTGATCCCTTTGGCACTGTTTAGCCAGTGATAACCCACTCTGGGAAATGTGTTTTGCATCATTTCCCGGTCCCTGGCAAGTGTCCAGTCATCCTGGGGTGATTTTTACCTTCTGTGGGAGAGCTTGACCCATCCCTGCCTCGTTAGGGTCAGCGACATCACTGGGGTAACCTAACATAAAATGCTTTCTTGACCAAGAAATATCAGTGGAAGGGCCGTTGAGAATGCCAGGTGTGCCAGTTTTCACCACACGTCTTCCAAAGAGTGGCCCTAGTTAAGTCAGACCAGGAAAGGGCCTGCTCCCCAGAAGTTGGGGTTATTGAGTTTCTGTCTGGGTAATAATACACACTATCATAATAAGCGGAAGGAGCGCTGTGGAGATGCTGCACCCAGGTGCTTATCAGCTCTCACCGGCGAAGTGTATGCTTTAAAAAGAGAGACTGGATGGCGTGGGGTTTATATCTCAGTAAAGCTGTTACAAAAAAAAAAAAAAAAATACAGGTTTTTATGAATTAGCCCAGGACAGCGTATTGCAGGGAGCTTTTCACACTCCCTATGAGGGAAAAGAGATACAAGTTAAAACAAAACTGTGTTCTTAAAGTGTCCCTAATCCTGCTTGTAAAATAAGAAGACAGCATATATAAAGCACAAATAATATTGTCCTCACAAACATCACCCCACCCCAAATAATTTAATTATTTTTTTAATGCACACATCAGTAGCAAATTCTCATTAAGCCAAATAACTGCGCTTGCAGATGGAATCACTTTATGGGAATCACCAGCTTACAGTGTTTATGGTTCAGCTGTGATAACTTTCCTTCTGACCCTTTAAGTCAGTGGTTACCCAAGGTTGGTCCAGGACCAGCAGCATCAGCACCCCCAGGGAACTTGTTAGAAATGGAAGTTCCAGGTCCCCACCTCCGAAACTGCTGGATCAGAAACTCTGGGGGCGGGGCCCAGCTCTTTGTGTTCAACAGGCCCTCCCGGTTATCCTGGTGCATGCTCAGATTAGAGAACTGCTGCCTTTAATAAACCTAGTTCACTGCTGAGTCAGGGTCAGGATTTTTTAGTATGGTTATTGTTAAGGCAGTGTACGGATTCATAAACATTCATTACCATAGGCCGTTTTCCCAGGGCACATTTCTCCAGGGTTACAGGTCATCATTTTGTTAGAGACTACTTTAGATTAGATAAAGCACATGAGCAATGCTCTGTATCTGCGGGAACAAGGGGACAGAGAGTGCACTTCAGAGAGAGGTGGGGCAGACACCTGTGTTGTTGGCTTGGGGATTGCCGTCCACAGCTGTGGGTTGAGACAGCCTAAGCAATGGCGAGGCTGTCCTAGGGGTCCTGTAGGCCTGGGTCACAGCCTCACTGTGTGACCTTGGGCAGGTCACTCTTCCTCTCTATGCCTTAGTTTCCTCATCTGTAAAATGCAAGTTAGGACACTTATCTCATTATATTGTCATAACTTTGTAAATAGTAAGAAGCAGGGGAAAGAGCGTTCTTCATTTTTTGCTAGATTTCATCTGCTGTTGAGCTAGATACACACACCAGGGCGTTCTGAAGGCTGGACCTGAGGGTTTTCCCTCAAGTTATCAACCCCTCAGGTTCTTCTTCCATTGCATTGCTTTGTACCTAACCTTTGGCCTTCCAAAGGTCAAAGGGAGCCCAGGCCTTCCCTGCCCTCTACACCAGGAAAAGGCTCACCTTCCTGGGTAGTTCCCAGTCAGCTGACTGTAACTATGCGATCATTTGAAAAACCTCATGATCACCCTCCAGCCTCCTTCAGTGGAAATTTCTGAGCCTGTCCCAAAGAAGGGGGGCGAGGAGAAGCCTCCCCCACTTCTTTCATGGAACTTTTCCCAAGGAGTTTCTTCCCAGTCACTATTCCAGACTCTTCCAAACCTGGATTAGCTTCCGGCCCTCCACTTTCTATTCAAGACACACAGACCAGCAGTCACCATACTTACCACTGGGCCTTCCCCGTCCTCCTTTCTAAAGGGCTGGCTCAGTCGGTCACCTAATTGTCCACCTTCCAGAGCCAGTTTGGACTCTCATGCAGCCATTTGGGCAGTAATGCATTCATTCATTCAACAAAATGTATTGCACACTGACCATGTTCCCATTGGCACGCTAATGAAACAGACATCTGTGGGCCTGTGCAGCTGGCATTCTAGCCAGAGGAGACAGATGATAAACAGTACCCAGGTGAGTAAATATACCCGTGGTAGAACGTGATCTGTGTTCCAGACAAAGCAAAAGGAGACTGGGAACCTGGAGTTGACCTCCTTCCTCAGAAACAGGAAGGCAGCACCAGTCTTCCCCTGAAGCACAGCCCCCTGTCCAAATACAAGCAGGCCTCTGCCAGCGCCGCCTCCCTGACTAAGGAGCAGTGAGGCCGAGTCCTCACCATCCTACCAGGGAGCTTTGTGGATCCCCAGTGCTACCACTTAAAATCTGTGAAACCAAGTCGGGAACCCTTCACCTTTCACTGATAAAACATTGTGAAAAGGCAACAGGCCTGTAAGTACGTGACATATGAGGTTGCCTCAGGGTGGACATGTTTTCTGCCTTTGTCCAGATGTTGGGTGGCCCATCGGAACTCTGTGTGTCACAGGGGCTGGGCCTGTTTCCCATCCTGTGATGAGTCCTTCCCGATTGAACTCTTCCCTAGCCACTTGCTACCTAGAGACCAGGACCGCTCCCATCTGACGTTTGCTTGTTCAAAAAAAAATAATGAGCTTTTAAGTACATATCTACCTGCCTATTAGTAAATATATGTCAAGTGAGAATATTATAGATATTTCTATATTATATAGAGCAATAAGAAATGTGAAATAGTAAATGAGAACCTGCTGTTTTTCTGTTCATTTTTAAATTAACTCCTTTGTGTTGATGTTTAGGTATCTCATTATGATAAAGGAAAACAATATTAATCAGATTTTTTTGGTTAAAAAATATATAAGAAAAAGTAAATATTTTTATTTTTATTTCTTATTCATTGCTGTAAGTTTCAAAATACCTTTATTAGCACTACAGCTCCAAAAGTTTGTGAATTTCTGGTTCATGAAATCCTTTGCTTAGGAGTATATTCTTTGTGTTTTTTTGGTTTGGGTTTTAGGGGAATGGTTTTTGTTTTCTTTTTTGAGACAGGGTCTCACTCTGTAGCCCAGGCTGGAGTGCAGTGGCACAATCACAGCTCACTGCAGCCTTGACCTCCTGGGCTCAAGCCTCCCGTGTCAGCCTCCCCAGTAGCTGGGACTACAGGCATATACCACCACACTCAGCTAATTTTTGTATTTTTTACAAAATTACAAAAATTAGGTTTTTGCCATGTTGCCCAGGCTGGTCTTGAACTCCTGGGCTCAAGTGATCTACCAGCCTTGGCCTCCTAAAGTGCTAAGATTACAGGTGTGAGCACTGTACCCACCCTAGGAATATATTCTTATTTATTATTTTCTACTGATTTCTCAGCTTTGTGCAAGCTTAGCATGTGATTCAAAGTTATTCTATGGACAAAAATGAATTTTCTCAAGGATATTTTTATGGAACTATTTTCTGGACTTAATCTGTTATGTAGTATCTCAAAATTGTTTAGTCTTTTTTATGTTGTCAAAGTCATCTTATATCCACTAACTCATTCAGACCTCAGAGCTTCCAAGGAAGGTTTGAGTGGGGAATGATAACCTGATTTATTTAAAGACATGCTTGTCACATTAAAAGGATAACAAGGACCAAACTCTCTTGACTTTACGAGACACACGATTGTAAAGGAAGACAATATTCTAGCTCCATCAAGTACTAGTATGTGTCTTTGGCAAGCTTTGGGTTCCTTATTTTAAAAATGTAAGTAATAACGACATGTATAATAATCACTTCTAATAATCATCAGCTCAGTAACACTAAAGCTCGTGCAAGCCGTGCAGTAATTCTGGGGCTTACCCTCTGCAGCCATACACTGCTTCCCTTATGTGAAGAAGCGCATCCCTGTCATGTACCAGCACCACACTGACCTGAACCCCATCGAGGTGGCCATTGACGAGATGAGTAAGAAGGTGGCGGAGCTCCGGCAGCTGTGCTCCTCGGCCGAGGTGGACATGATCAAACTGCAGCTCAAACTCCAGGGCAGCGTGAGTGTTCAGGTGAGCCAGGCACAGCAGGCCGGAGGGCAGCAGGGGAAGTCCTTGCCCCTGGGTGACTTGAGAGTCATTTCCACTAACAAGGTCTACTTGAGAGCCTCGGTTTACCAAGTGATCCCTGCTCCCTTCCCCCAACGTCTGTGACATTTCTCCTGATATCAGAGGGGGAGGAAACCTCATGATCCCTGCCCCCCGCCCCATGAGGACTGACTGTCTGTGGGGACAAGAGCCAGATCTCATACACTACCCTGATTTGTCAGTATTTGGGGAATTCTGGGTGCCTGATTAGAAGCATCAAGACTCTTCTAAATACAAAGAAGTGTGGAGAGCAGTAGATTTTCCTATAAAACTGTTGTTTGCTGTTTTCTATGAAAATTGTATCCAAAAAAGTACCTTAAGTTTTACCCTGTTAATGGTATCTTTTGATTAATGAATTCATTATTTTAATATAGCCCAATCAATCAATTTTTCTTTATTGGTAGCATTTTTATGTTCTCTTTAAGAAATCTGTGTCTATCCAAAATTTCACCGATGTTCTCCTAGGTTTTCCTCCATTGCTCAGCATCCACATCCAGGTCTGCAGTCCATCTGGAATTGATTTTTGTATATGTTATAGTGTAAGGGTCAGGATATATTTTTTCCATATGACCTTCCAAGTGATGTACACAATTTATTGAAAAGATGATCTTTGATCTAGATACTAACATATATGTTCAGTTTGTGAAAATTCATCAAGCTATATACACTTGTGATATATGCGCTTTCCCGTTTGTATATTATACTTTAGTAAGAGGTTTTTAAAAAGTTATCTTACTTACATGGTTTCCTAGTTAATTGGTAAATGTTAAATCACTCCCTCCAGTAACAAGTATGACTCTTACTTTCTGGTATTTTTAAGTGTATATAGTTCAAGCACATGTTTGTTCAAGTGTATATGTACATGTGTGTATATATGTATTTGTATATCCTATTGTTTTATCTTTCAAGAAGGGTATGTTTATGAAAGTTACATGTAGATTATAATACATAGGTTTTGGTTTTTTTGGTTCATTTTCTGAAATTATATTTTGTCAACTTCCCATCAGATCCACGCTAAAGAACCGTGAGTTGTTGCCCAACATTTTTGTGTTATTCACCACAAAAGCATTTACAGATGTTTTTAATCTCTTTCCTTATAGTCTCAAAGACATATGTGCCAAAATAAGTTAGCAAGTGAACATAAGTATTCCAGCAACATGAGTGATTATGTAACAGGTCCAGAGGCCACAATTTTCTGTAGCTAAAAACAAAACCACTCAATCAACATGATCTTGGAACATCCAGCCCCTATGGAAAGGCCGCTGGAGGGGTGTGGCACCAGTCCAGGGTAGGGCTGGACCATTGAGCTTTGTAAAAGGCAAAATATGCCGTGCTAATTTGATGGTAAACTTAGCGTTTTATAAAATTCCCAATCATCTTAAAAAGCAAGAAATTCCATGTTGAAATGAGAAGATTAAGTTTATACTCATACCTACAAAAGTAACAACAAAGTTGCAGCCAGAGGAAATTAACTTTATCATTTTATTTGCGTATTTCTGTAATTGTTTCATCAAGCAGCTCACTGGCGCTGCAGCTTTACTGGGCAGAGCCGTCTGCGGAGCTTCTTGTCATTGCACTCCAAGATCTTGCTATTAGACCTTATGGAGTCTCATCAGCCTTCCTCTTTCTATCTTCTTCAAATATAGACCGTCTTGTATCATTTTAGATGATCAGTCATTTGGGTCGTCTTCAGGTGATGAATACAGTTCCCCCCCACGCACCAGCCTGGTGCTGAGTTCCACCCTCACGCATCTTGGGCTGTTCACCCATTGCCCCCGGCTCAGAGGTCCCCCTCTGACCACTGTGGCTGGAACCTGGAACCCTCCTGTCTCTCCACGTCTGGTGTGAGTTCCTGTGGCTCAGTTTTCCTGCCATTGCTAGAGAAGTCCTGCCTACCATGGGTCAGAACCACACACGGAGAGCTCCCCTAATTCCTTGCTAAGCTCACCAGACCTTCCGGGAAATATCAAACAGTGACCACATAGTCACGTTCTTTCCCAGGCTGTCTCAGACGCCTGGAACATTCTTCTTCCCATCCCAGTGTGTCCAGCCTTCTTTCTCACCACGTTCTTACCTTTCCTTACTTATCCAGAATCAGCAGACCCTTCTTAGCTGCTTGCAAGGGTGGTGCAGGGTTCTGGTTCACTCACCGTGCTGTCTGCTCCTAACATCTAGCTCTCCAGCACACCGCAAATGCTCACTTCATCCCAGGATAGCAAATCAGTTTGCCCATGGCTGTCTATACAATTCAATGAAATGAACAGTTGGTTTTTAAAAACTGGAATAGTTACTGCATTTTTCAATTTTTCACTGAATTCACCAGATTGGCCTGTTAGTTCAGTGTAGTGCAGCACAAATCCCAGTGACTAAACACCTTGGAAGTAAGAATCCTTGACCTGGATTTGGAAGACCTGGGCTGTGATCTCTGGTGTTTTGCTTATTGGCTCTTCAAACTTCAACAGGCCCCTATGTTTTCCAAGCATTGGTTTCTTCTTACATAAAGTAAACCATCATCACAAGTGCCCTGAAGATGGCTGAGATCATGGAATCAAGTGGTGTGCAACAGAGTGAGCTTTGTGGTTTCTTTTTGGGCTTAAGTTCCTGGAAGGCAGGGATTGTGAGTAGCTCACGCAAACAGGCTTTTTAGTGCCTGCAAACTGAAACTGAGCAGATGGTCATGGTGATTTTCTTCCTAATGGAACTGAAAATCTTTGCTCTTTGTCTAGGTCAATGCTGGCCCACTAGCATATGCTCGAGCTTTCTTAGATGATACAAACACAAAGCGATATCCTGACAATAAAGTGAAGCTGCTTAAGGAAGTTTTCAGGTAAAGCACACTGAAAGCATCTTTTTCTCTTCGAGTATTGATCATTTCTGTACTCATTCGGGAGGGAGATGCTGCTGGTTGGACTCATGCCTTATCCTCTGCGTGCCTTTGTTTCTCCCGCCTGTACCATTCCAGGCAATTTGTGGAAGCTTGCGGTCAAGGCTTAGCGGTAAACGAACGTCTGATTAAAGAAGACCAGCTCGAGTATCAGGAAGAAATGAAAGCCAACTACAGGGAAATGGCGAAGGAGCTTTCTGAAATCATGCATGAGCAGGTGAGGGCCGCACTGGCTCCAACAACTTGGAGTTCTTGGTTAGGGGTTTCAAGTACACCCTATCATGACTTAGGCCGCCTGATATCCTTCCAGAACTGTGACATCTGAAGGAGAATGTAGCATACCACACTCCTGCCATGCTCTAGCCCCAGGTCATTTGGGAACAGCTAACAGATTGCCCGTATGCTGTTATCTACGGCAAGCAGGGGAGAGCGGGCCCGCCTCCTCGTGGCCCTAAGAGGTGGCCATGTTTCCTAAGCTTTCTCTCTCCCCACCCCCGTCTAGCCAAAAAGAAAAGAAAGGAAAAACTCACACGAAAATATCCATACTGTTCTGACAACTTTATTCCTTTAATCCTTTGAAAAAAGCAGGACTTGCCAACCTGGTTTAAGGAATTATCTGTTGCATTCAATGTTTTTGCTGTTTAAAAATACAGACTGATTCCATTTTTGACGATGTACAGTGGGCCTTGGTGCCCCAGTGGATTCTTCCTTTAAGTTCCTTGTCACTATGGGCATCGTCCCTGATTATTTTGCTGTTCTCTCTTTCCTGTGGGTTTCTTCAGTAGGATTCTATGTGTGGGCTCAGTTGTCACAGAGGAGACAGTGTCCCGTACCCAGGGAATGCCTAGAGCAGCATCCACATTGTTTTTTTTTGTGAGGGATCTGTCTCAGTCACTGTCCTTTCTTTATAATTGACATTAGCACCTTGATAACACAGAACTGCTCTGTCTGGCCCCTCCATTACCGTCCTTCAGTCTGGCACAGTGGAAGCCAGGACCGTTTGTGGAGTGATCCTATCCCCTGACAGTTTAGTTAGGACATTTTCATTGCAGGAAACGAACATCAGTGTGTGAGCTTTAACTCACTTGCTTTTTTTCTCCTACATGCTAACACGTTCAGCTGGGATGGTAATGTCATTTTTAAATTTTATTTTTCTGATAATCTGACTCAGAAAAAGCTATTACTTTTTTGAGTTTGAGCAACTACAGACATTGGCATAATGACAGTACATGGGCAGAGGAAAGCACCCTCTTCTGGACATTTTAAAAAGTAGAGGCCAGACATGGTGGCTCACTCCTGTAATCCCAGCACTTTGGGAGGCCAAGGCGGGTGGATCATCTGAGGTCAGGAGTTCGAGACCAGCCTGGCCAACATGGTGAAACCCCATCTCTACTAAAACATACAAAAATTAGCTGGGCGTAGTGGCACATACCCTAGTCTCAGCTACTCGGGAGGCTGAGGCAGGAGAATTGCTGGAACCCAGGAGGTGGAGGCTGCAGTGAGCCAAGATCGTGCCACTATGCTCTAGCCTGGGCCACAGAGCGAGACTCCATCTCAAAAAAAAAAAGTAGAAAAAATTGAAACGATTAGAGAAATGAATGTCTGAATAATTAAGCAGAACAGGAGGGACTCATGGGAACTGATTTTCGGAGAAAACTTGAGATCTTTTCTCTGGAGCCTCCAGATTCCTATAGAATGGAGAGTTTGGTCAGTGGGTGCCGACATTGGGCACTAGAGAAGATGAAAGTAGTAAGAGATCATAGGCTGAAACCATTAAACTCCCAAAGTACAGGGATATTTAACGCACTTGCTGTCAGCTGCACCTTGAACTTCCCATTATGCCAACAGCTGTGAAGACTGAGCCCCCGTGAACCCCTGAAGGGCCGTGGCCGGGGTAGACTTGCTTTCGATGTTTCCAGGGGAGCCTCTGCTGGAGGTGAAGACCTACACTCAGATCCTTCCAGGCACCACTGGGCATGGAAAGATACTTGTTCAGGGTCAGAGGAGTAGCCACCCTCTCCCAAGACAAAATCCGTAAGACCCTGAGAAAAGGAGGCAGGAGAGAAACACAAATGCTTCAAATTCATTTTTAAAGGCTTTTTCAAGGTCAAGGCTAGGTTGTGTCCCAGTCAAGCACATGTAAGTAGACCTCACGTTGCCTTAAGTAGACCTCACGTTGCCTTATGATCTGGTGAGCGTAGAAGACTCTCCATTCACTAGCTTTGTAAAAGAAACAAAATGTGCTGTTCTTGACTTTCTCCTTATAATCCTCACCTGAAAACAGTCATTTACGAGATAAGCTGAACATCTCCCTCTGTAAACCAGCAGCCAGGCTTTCCGGCTGCGCATCACTCACGTGATGGAGTGAGTGTAGACTTGTGTGTGTGATGTGGGGTGCAACACATTGAGAAATATCTGCTTGCATCCTTATACTCAGTAACATTGTGTTGCACATGGCAACATTGCCTTAAACTCTGTAACATTTTGTTATACTTGGTAACATTGTGTCACACATGGCAACATGGCATTGCATATGATAACATTGTGTTATGCATGGCAACATTGCATTGCATATGGTAACCTTGTGTCACACATGGCAACATGGCATTGCATATGGTAACCTTGTGTCACACATGGCAACATTGCATTGCATATGGTAACCTTGTGTCACACATGGCAACATGGCATTGCATATGGTAACCTTGTGTCACACATGGCAACATGGCATTGCATATGGTAACCTTGTGTCACACATGGCAACATGGCATTGCATATGGTAACCTTGTGTCACACATGGCAACATGGCATTGCATATGGTAACCTTGTGTCACACATGGCAACATGGCATTGCATATGGTAACCTTGTGTCACACATGGCAACATGGCATTGCATATGGTAACCTTGTGTCACACATGGCAACATGGCATTGCATATGGTAACCTTGTGTCACACATGGCAACATGGCATTGCATATGGTAACCTTGTGTCACACATGGCAACATGGCATTGCATATGGTAACCTTGTGTCACACATGGCAACATGGCATTGCATATGGTAACCTTGTGTCACACATGGCAACATGGCATTGCATATGGTAACCTTGTGTCACACATGGCAACATGGCATTGCATATGGTAACCTTGTGTCACACATGGCAACATGGCATTGCATATGGTAACATTGTGTTGCACTCAGTAACGTTGTGTTTCTGTCCTCGAGATCTGCCCCCTGGAGGAGAAGACGAGTGTCTTACCGAATTCCCTTCACATCTTCAATGCCATCAGTGGGACTCCAACAAGCACAATGGTTCACGGGATGACCAGCTCGTCTTCGGTCGTGTGATTACACCTCATGGCCCGTGTGTGGGGACTTGCTTTGTCATTTGCAAACTCAGGATGCTTTCCAAAGCCAATCACTGGGGAGACCGAACACAGGGAGAACCAAGGGGAAGGGGAGAGAAAGGAAATAAAGAACAACGTTATTTCTTAACAGATTTTCTATAGGAGTTGTAAGAAGGTGCACATATTTTTTTAAATCTCACTGGCAATATTCAAAGTTTTCATTGTGTCTTAACAACGGTGTGGTAGACACTCTTGAGCTGGACTTAAATTTTATTCTTCCTTGCAGAGTAGTGTTAGAATAGATGGCCTACAGAAAAAAAAGGTTCTGGGATCTACATGGCAGGGAGGGCTGCACTGACATTGATGCCTGGGGGACCTTTTGCCTCGAGGCTGAGCTGGAAAATCTTGAAAAATTTTTTTTTTTTTTTCCTGTGGCACATTCAGGTTGAATACAAGAACTATTTTTGTGACTAGTTTTTGATGACCTAAGGGAGCTGACCATTGTAATTTTTGTACCAGTGAACCAGGAGATTTAGTGCTTTTATATTCATTTCCTTGCATTTAAAAAAATATGAAAGCTTAAGGAATTATGTGAGCTTAAAACTAGTCAAGCAGTTTAGAACCAAAGGCCTATATTAATAACCACAACTATGCTGAAAAGTACAAAGTAGTACAGTATATTGTTATGTACATATCATTGTTAATACAGTCCTGGCATTCTGTACATATATGTATTACATTTCTACATTTTTAATACTCACATGAGCTTATGCATTAAGTTTAATTGTGATAAATTTGTGCTGTTCCAGTATATGCAATACACTTTAATGTTTTATTCTTGTACATAAAAATGTGCAATATGGAGATGTATACAGTCTTTACTATATTAGGTTTATAAACAGTTTTAAGAATTTCATCCTTTTGCCAAAATGGTGGAGTATGTAATTGGTAAATCATAAATCCTGTGGTGAATGGTGGTGTACTTTAAAGCTGTCACCATGTTATATTTTCTTTTAAGACATTAATTTAGTAATTTTATATTTGGGAAAATAAAGGTTTTTAATTTTATTTAACTGGAATCACTGCCCTGCTGTAATTAAACATTCTGTACCACATCTGTATTAAAAAGACATTGCTGACCATTTGGGGTGGCTGCTGGGTGTTTATTGTTCAGCAGTCCTAAGGGAACAGGATACCAAAATCCTCAGAGTGAAATCACACGGGGTCTGAAATTTTCTTTAAAATACTTGAGCGGGGGAAAAAAAGAGTGGGTAGAGACCACGGGACTGACAGAATGCTGGTCATTGTGGAGGCTGAAGTTGGGTGCGGGGGAAGCATGATACCAGTTTCTCTGCTTTTGGGGAAGTTTCCGTGATACGGATTTCACAAGCAGGGGTCACGTCTTCAGAGGACCTGGATGAATGCTTTGTTGGACCGTGGTCAGGATCTAAATCATACCAGTTACTCCCAAGTTCACGTGGATACCTCGCTAGCTCTGGCTTTTCCCCTTGGGCTGTAGCAAGACGTCCATCTTTATCCCCTCGCTTACTGGCTTTCCAGATGAGAACTCTGGGATAGTGCATAGGTGGCCAGGTGCACTCCCTGTGCCCCATGTGGTCAGGATCCCTGAACCAGGTCACATGATGGCTCCAATTGCAGGTGCTGTTCCTGCTTCTGGTGTGCCCAGTGGCCCCAGCAGGTAGGTCAGCTCCTTGTCACTCAGCCCCATATAGTTCCATGATGGAACTAAATAAAATACAGAACAAAATAAAATAGCTGGGTTTTTGCCTTGAAGGGCTGTAAAGGCTGTCTTTTTACATGACCAGTTAAGGAAAGAAAACTTGAGGTGCTGTGCACCCCTTGAGCACCCAGTGGCCAAGGGTCTTGTGGCATCTGAAATATTTGCTACCTACCAATGATAAGGCAGGAGGTCTTGGGAAGAGATGAAGAGGTAGCAAAGGGTCGCCACGACCCACCAGAATCCACAGCCCACTTATGCACTCATGACGCCATTGGGACTTACCCAGCATACGTTTGTTCCGTGTCGCTGACATCCCAGCCCGGGCTAATAAACCTCAAGACAAACATCAGCATGTCTGGGAGAAGAGCCTGGCGCTGAGCTGGATCGTCTAGTCATAAATGCCTCATCCAGAAACCATAAAACTCAAGTCACCATGTAGTAAGATAAATAGAAGTCTAGAAAGAGCCCATGTCAGATAAAGGTAAGTTTGGAAGGCCACCAACCCTTGCTTATGACAGGAGTGGAGAGAGGAGCCATCTCTAAGTTGGGAACATCCTGCAGGGAAACATCCGTATCAATTAAATCTTCCCTTCGTTATGTACAAAGCCAGGTGGAACATTTTCTTGGGAATTTGTATTGCTATTCTGCAGTAAATGTGGGGTTTTTTTCCCCATAGGTCCTACTTATTCTTTCTTTTAATTGAGGTAAAACATGCCTAAAATGTACCAGTTTAACCATTTTTAAGTGTAAGGTTCATTGGCGTCAAGTAGATTCTCATTGTGCAAGCATCGCCACCCTCCATCTCCAGATACTCATCTTCCGAAACTCACACTCAGTACTCATTAAACAGGAACTCCCTACTTCCCCCTCACAACACTGCTTTTGAGGCAACACTGGAATTAAAACTCTAGTTAAGACCTTGTCCTGGATATTAGCCAGGTGGGAACAAATAGAGCCAGGCCCTTGCACAGAGGACAGCTGCTGAGAGCAGGACTGCAGGATGGCAAGGTAACCTGAGTGACGAGAAGCAGCCATCCAGAATGGTTTCACCATATAACTCAAAGCAGTGACTCCATTCCAAGAAAATGTGATCTCCATCCATGGGGGATCGTTTGTATAAACCATGGTACATCCACACAGTGGAATACTGTGCAGCTGTAAAAATCTGCTCATTTAATGTATACACTTTGGCTGGGCACGGTGGCGCACACCTGTAATCCCAGCACTTTGGGAGGCCGAGGTGGGCAGATCACTTGAGGTCAGAAGTTTGAGACCAGCCTGGCCAACATGGTGGAATTCTGTCTCTACCAAAAATTCAAAAATTAGCCAGGCATGCTGGCGGGCGCCTGTAATCCCAGCCACTTGGGAGGCTGAGGAACTAGAATCGCTTGAACCCGGGAAGCAGAGGTTGCAGTGAGCCAAAATCACACCACTGTACTCCAGCCTAGGTGACAAGTGAGACTCTGTCTCAAAAAATAATAATAATGTATACAATTTGATGAGAGCAGACACGCATACACCTGTGATACCATCACCACAACTGAGGTTAAAGAAAAAAAAAAAAACAGTAAAATATATCCACCACTTCCAGAAGTTTCCTCGTGCTCCCCTCTTGTTTTGTGGTGAGGACATTTAACACGAGATCAACCCTATTAACAAATTTGTAAGTGCACAATAACAGTAACGTATATAGGCAACTAACATGTTTTATAGTTGTTACCTACAGCAAGGGAGAGGGAATGACGTGCAGGGGGCAGGGTTAGAAGATAAACTTGTCTAATATCATTTGCTTTATAGATTTGGCTTCAGAACCATGCAAATATTTACATCATTATCAAATGAATTTTTAAATTTCTAAGAAATTGAAGGCAAAATGTGATAAATGAACCTAACCATATAATATTATGTTGGTAACATACAGAAAGGGATTATTTCAAACAAGTTTAAACTACAGCAGTTTTACTGTGCTTTCTTAGTGTGATATGCCCTCAGGTCAAGAAGAGTGGCAATCAATTGTTTATTATTTATTAATTTTTGAATTTTTGGTAGAGACAGAATTCCACCATGCTGGCCAGGCTGGTCTCAAACTTCTGACCTCAAGTGATCTGCCCACCTCGGCCTCCCAAAGTGCTGGGATTACAGGTGTGAGCCACCACGCCCAGCCAAATAAGTGGCAACCACTTATTTATTAGTGGTTTATTGATAAAAACTAGTTTCAGTAATTGTTTTGTTTAAGTGTTGCATTGGTTTTTATTCTGAGACTGTTTTATGTTTATTGCCAGAGAGTAAATGAGTATTTATGTTGGTATCATCGGCAACCAGGTTCTTACATGGGAGAAGAAAAGATGTGTCTATGAGACCAGCAGGGTTAAATTAAAACACTTTGGGGTCGTGTGAGAAAGATTTTAAAGAAGCTCCCACTAGCAAGGTGCAGGATGGGCATCAGTAAGAATAATTGCAACGCAGTGAGCAGTAATCATGCCACTGCACTCCAGCCTGGGTGACAGAGCCAGACCCCATCTCAAAAAAAAAAAAAAAAAAAAGAATAATTGCAACGGACTGAAAGTATGTAATTAAGTCTATGAGTTCATAATGAAAGGAAAACTGCTTGGTAACCATTGAAGGAGTTGATATTATCAAAAAAGACAAAGCATTCTCGTGTCTCCTGGTAGAAGTACACACCACCACCTATGAAGTAGTCTTGCCAAAAACTTGCATCTGACTCAGATCAAGCCTCTGACTCTACCTACCAATTCTCCACGACACACAGGGCACAGAGGAACACCTTAAGTGACACTGCGGGAAATGCAATCTGCAAAGTCCATCCTGTGGAAAGCTCTGTAGGATAAACAAGCTGGTTTCTTCAATAAACAAATTTCAAGAAAAAAGAGATGGAGGGGGAACCTATGTATTAAAAAAGACTTTGGGGCCCACGTCTAGGAATATGAAGTAGACACGCTTTTCCCTATGTCCCCACTAAGTACAGCTAAAATCCCTGCACACTAGGCATCAACAGAAGACCCTGGAAGGTGGAGTGAAGAAGGCAGATCCACAAGAGGCCTTGGGTCCAGCGAGTGATGAGTTGTGAATTCTCTGGTTTTCTTTTTGCTTCATACATCCTATACTTGGAGCCGAAGAAACTAACCACAGGGAAATGCTAATGGGCAAAGACAAAGAAAGGCCAACACCCCTTCACACCTATTATTATGGCTATTATTTTAAAAACAAAACAAAATGCACTGATGAGGAGGTAGAGAAACTGGAACCCTGTGCACTGCCGATGGGAATGGAAAATGGTGCTACCACTGTGAAAAATGCTATGGAGTTTCCTCAAAAAACTCAACAATTGCCGTATGATCCAGCAATTCCACTTCTGGGTATAAAACAAAAGAACTGAAAGCAGAGACTTGAACAGATTCAGGATGTTCCTAGCATTATTCACAGCAGCCAAAATGTGCAAGCCACCCCAGCGTCCATCAACGGATGAATGGACTAAAAAAAAGGAGTCTCAATACAATGGAATTATTACATGATTCAGCTTTTTAAAGGAAAACAATTCTGACACATTCTACAACATGGGTGAACTTTGAAGATATCACGCAAAGTGAAATAAGCCAGACACCAAGGAATAGATATTATGTGATTCCACTTACATGGATACCTAGAGTAGGCAAATTCATAGAGACAAAGTAGAATGGGGGCTGCTGCTGTCACCGGTGGAGGGTGTCCAGGTTCTTGGTGTCTTGAACAAAGAATTGGACAAAACGCACAAACAAAGCAAGGAAAGAATGAAGCAACAACAGCAGAGATTTATTGAAAATGAAAGTACACTCCACAGCGAGGGTGGGGGGAGCAGGCCGGAGCATAGGGGCTCAAGAGCCCAGTTACAGAATTTGTGGGGGTTTAAATACCCTTTAGGGGTTTCCATCGGCAACTTGGTGTACGCCCTATGTAAATGAAGAGGATGAAGTAAGGTCACAAAATCATTGACTCGGCGTACCCCCTATGGACAGGATATTTCCTGTCATAGCTGAAGTATCAATCGGCTGGCCTTATGTTCCCTGCCTCCAGACCCTATTTTCCTGCCTCACTGGGGAGGGGGAATGGGGAGTGAGTGTTAAATGGGTGCAGAGTTTCAGTTGGGTAAGATGAAAAATGTCCTGAAGTGGGTGGTGGTGATGGTTGTTCAACAATGTGCGTGTACTTAACGCCTCACAACTGTACACTTGTAAATAGTTAAGATGGTACACTTCTGCGTGTATGTTTAATCCTCTAGGGGTTTCCACTGGCCAGTCTGCGGGGGGTCCAGGGAGGTCTCTGATCAGGGACACTGGAGAGGGACATGAGTGAGAGCCAAGCCCCTTGGGGGAACTGAGGGGAAAGGCGTTTCAGCAGAGGGAACAGAGGTGGGTGCCGGCTGTTCACAGAGATGCCAGGGGAGGGGAGGCACTGGGGCAGAGGGAACAGCAGGTGACCCCCAGAGGGCCCTGGTGGCCTGGGCAGGACTCTATGTTTTATGCGAAAATGGAAAGCAATTGGAAGGTTTTGAACACAGAATTGACACGACCAGACTTAGGGTTGTTCAAAGATCAGTTGGCTTCTGTGGAGAAGGGGTTGCTGCGAGCAAGGGGTGAAGCGGGGCGCATAGTGAAGCTGTGGCTGTGGCCCGGGGGTGGGGGCTGAGGTTGGGTGCAGGTGCGCAGGGGCTGAAGAGGAACTAGATTCTGAAGAAGGGAGTGCTGCCAGGACGTGCTGGGGACTGGATTAGGGGAGAGGGACAGGGGGAGGGACAGGAGTTGGGGGGATCCAAAATTTTGGTCAACCACTGGAAGAATGGAGAGAGTGAAAAGGGAGACTGGGAAGGTGCAGTGATGTGAGCAGCCCCCCTTCTGGGCATGTTAAGGTTGAGAGGGCTCTGAGAGTGGTGTGGTCAGGAATGCAGGGGATTTAGAAGTCGAATTCAGGGGAGCGTCTGGGCTGGAGGAGACGCCGCTATGTAGATGATAGTAAAGCTATGAGGACTAGCTGGGGCCCTGGTGAGTGTGGACAGAGGAGAGGTCCATGGCAGAGCGTGGGGGTTCTGCAGTGTCGAGAGGCCACAGAGAGGAGGAGGAACCAACAATGCAGACCATGAGAGAGAAGCAGAGATCTGGAAGGGCCAAGAGAGGGGCGTTCAAAAGCCACGTGAATAAAGTATTTCAAAAAGGCAGTGACCCAATGAATCCAATGAGAATAAAATGAGGCCCAAGAATCTGCCGTTGGATTTGGCAAAGTGGAGGTGTGTGAGTCCATTCTCACACTGCTACAAAGAACCACCTGAGACTGAGTAATTCATGAAGAAAGAGGTTTAATTGACTGACAGTTCTGCAGGCTGCACAGGAAGCATGGCTGGGGAGGCCTCAGGAAACTTACAATCACGGCAGAAGGTGAAGGGGAAGCAAGTACCTTCTTCACATGGCGGCAGAAGAGAGAGCAAAGGGGGACATGCCACACACTTTCAAACCACCAGATCTCGTGAGAACTCACTGGCTATCACGAGAACAGCAAGGGGGAAATCTGCCCCCATGATCCAATCGGCTCCCACCAGGCCCCTCCCTGACACACAGGGATTACAATTCGAAAAAAGATTTGGGTCGGGACACAAAGCCAAACCGTATCAGGAGGTTGGAGGGAGCCCTTGAGAGAGTGGTATGGACCAAAGGCTGATGGGAGTGGGTTTCAGGAAGGATGGGAATGCTGAGTATGAGCATGAGCACTTCATGTTTTGCTTTATAAAGAGGAGTGGAGAATTTGATGATATTGAGGAAAGTTTTAAGTCAGGTAAAGAGAGGACTCAGGTTTTTTCAATAGCAGAATGACAGCAGGTGTACAGACTGATGAAAATAGCCAGGTAGAAAGGGAGAAAACTGATCATGCAAAAAAGAGTGATGTCTTCCAACAGGCAGGAGGGAGGAAATTGGGCACTAGAGGGCAGGGGCGCCCGAGCTGGGTCTGGAGCCTCAGAAAGGAAGGAGGCTCTGCTGAACACAGGCTGAGGGGTATGCGGTTCTCTGCTGGTTGCTTCTGTTTTCTTTGGGAAATGAAAAGCAGGGTCATCCACTAAAAGAAAGGAGAGGGATAAGGTGTAGAGAGAAAAGATGTGCACAAATTATATTTTCACCTTTGCACACGTGTCTCTGTCTCCAAAGGGTACATTCTTAGCAGCGGAATTGCTGGGTCAAAGGGAAGGCACATTTTAAATTTGACCAGCATCACCGAACTGCTCTCCACAAAATAACACGAGGGAACCGGCAAAGCTCATTATTTCATCTCCTTTAAGCCTTGGCATCTGTATTGGGTTCGTGGTGGTCTTTGAAGGTGTTCTGACGAATGTTCTGGTTACAGTGCACTCTGCACTCACAGCCTGTGGAATCTGCCTGGTACAACTTAATATTATTTAGACTTCAGCAAACAGAAAAAGACATGAAATTAAGCCACCAAGGGTGAGTTGTGTCTTCATTCATCCCACACTTACTGCTTGTTTCACCTCAGGCAAGTGATTCGACTTTCCTTAGCCTCAGTCCCCTCATGCGTCAAATGAGATGGTAATAGTCTGCTGCACCTGGAGCGGTCCCGAGGAGGAAATGGGCTAAGCACTGCCGACTGGCTCATGGTAAGCCCTGAGTAAATGTTATTATTGTTATTATTTTTTAACCAGGACTCAGCACAAATAAGGGAAGAGGAGAGAATTCAGCATTAATTCTTGCTCAATACTCCCTTTGACCCATGTTTTCCCACAGGCGTTCTAGGGAACATTACCAGTTCCAAGGACATGGGATGTTAACAGGGACATTGAGGGACAAAAAATTAAAAGGAGGTTGGGTTTCCTTGTTATAATAAGTTACATTGAGCAGCTTCTCCTTTAGTACCTCTCAAAGCCTCTTGGATGAACTTTGCTTCTAAGACAGGTCCCTGCTAATGACTATTTCCCCAAATCCACTGACAGACACACCTGCTCCTCTAGAGCCTGGCCCGCGGCCAGGGTCCCACAAATGCTCTCTGAGAAATACTCCAGAGACCACACAGACTGGGCCTCTGTCCTGCCTCCTTGGCTGCGGTTCATCCCTGGTGGCAGAGGGTGGCTCCCAAGGGTGCTCGGTTAGCAACTCCAGCCAGGAGCAGGGGTACAGCCATCACCTGCCCCACCTGGGTGGCTGTCTACTTGCCCGCTTAGCCAGACGCAGTGATGGAAGGGGCGCAGGTTGCCCACCCCAGTGGGCTGAGCCTGCACCCTTGATGTAGGAGGTTTCCCGGCACAGGCTGGCCTGATATCTGGTGCTGGTCCGGGCTTGTCATGCTGCGCATACACCGGATGAGGATGCAGCACCGGAGTCTGGAGCTTGCACCTTCTTGTCCACAAGTGACTTGAGCAGATTCATTTTCACTCCTGTATCTCCCCCTGCAAGTCAGGGGAAAGCCCGGGCATCCCCTGCCTCATGGTGGGGAATGAAATGCGTGCTAGAAGGGACCCCAATAATGCGCTCTTCCATTTGGAAGAAGCAAGAACAACGGCTACAATCGTTCCTTGAAGTCTGTGTCAGTTGGAATTTGCCTGGAATATGGTGGCGCTGGCTGAGAGGGGGTGGTGGCTCCTACTGGCATGCTGGTGGGAGTCATCTGGAACTGACCCTAGAGCTTTCTGAGCCTTGCAAAACAGCCACAGGTGAAGACATGAGGCTGAATTGTGAGGCCCTAGAAATGGGCAAGACCACTGCTGAGGTTGGACCCAGACCCAGATCCGAGAGTTGCTGAGAAGCCAAGGGTACCAGCGTCTCTGGACAAGACACTGAGCTGAGCTCCAGAAGGTGTTCAGCAGATGCTGGTGTGCAGCTCAGGAAGGAGGAACCCACACAGCCCCGGGCAGACCTTTGTCCTGGTGTGACTGACCCATCGGCTCAGGAGGAGAGCAGGCAGGGCCTCCTCCTCACAAAGGCTGATCCCTCTGTGTCAGGGACACTCACCACACCCTCTTCCTATGCTGCTCTCAGGTGCCAGCACTTTCCAGTGTGACCCTTAATCCTCAGAACAATGCTGCCACGTGGGCGGTGGCTTCCTGTGAAGAAACCATGGGCAGAGAGATGGGCGAAGTTGGCGTAGTCACACGTTACACAGGGAGATTCGTCTGACCTGGGGCCTGGTCGGCCAAGGTGCTCAGCACCTCCAGGCCACGCCGGCCTCTGCAGAGATAGGGGCAAGTCCTGCAGGCTCCACTGTGCCCCCACCAAATTCCTGTATTGAAGTCCTAACCCCCAGCACCTCAGAAAGTGACTGGATTTGGAGTAGGGTCTTTAGAGAGGTGATTAAGTCAGCATGAGGTCACTAGAGTGGAACCCAATCCAACAGGACTGGTATCCTTGTGAGAAGAGATTTGAACACAGACTCACACAGCGGGAAGGTGAGTGAAGACACAGGGGGAAGATGGCCATCCACAGGCCAAGGAGAGAGGCCTGGAACAGATCCCTTCCTCACGGCCCTCAGAAGCAGCCGCCCCTGCTGACGCCTTAATCTCGGACTTCAGCTTCCAGAACCATG
Source organism: Pan troglodytes (assembly GCF_028858775.2). Taxonomy (NCBI): domain Eukaryota; kingdom Metazoa; phylum Chordata; class Mammalia; order Primates; family Hominidae; genus Pan; species Pan troglodytes. The sequence continues at coordinate 104,396,488 of NC_072412.2, read as the reverse complement.
AGGCAGTGACGTCTGCTGCTTAAACCACAGCCTGTGGAGCTGTGTTGTGGCAGCCGAGCGGACTAACACAGCCAGACCCCATGCCACACAAGGGGATGGGGCCATGGTGCTCCAGGACATGTGGGGAGACTCAGATCCTTAGAGAGACAGAGGTTTGAACAGAAACATCACCAAACCAAGACAGGATGAGGACAACAAGTTTCTGAAGGAACTAGCCTTGCTCTGAAACCAAGATTGGGAAATATTGTCACCGTTGGCTGTGGCAGCCCTGTCCGACTGGTTCTGAGCAGGTGCTTCCAGGAGTGGGGCAACAGCAGGGCCCACATTGCCTGGTAAATGACTTCCCACCTTTCCAGGTGGGCATGACCGGAAGCGAGTGGGAGGTAATATGGCCCCTCTCTCACCATCTGTCATAAGCTGTCACAGACAGCCACCCAATGTCCTCTGCTTAGCTTGGCAGTGTGAAAGGAGCACTGGATGAGGAGTCTGAGAGGCTGGATTCTAGCTCAGTGGCCCAAGTGTGGAGTCCAACACCATCTGAGCTCCAGCTTTGACACCCATAACTGAGGAAAATCCCTGTTTCTCTTGACTTCACAGTTTCTCTGTCAAATAACATCATTTACTATTACTATATCACCAGCCAAAAGGATTGTAGGGGCTTGTAATAAAAACATAATCAATAAAATCATTCAAGCAAGCATAAAATAATGGACATTAAGGAAAGAAGGGAAGAGATGATTGTTTGTTATCCTTAACAATACAGACTAAGCCCCAAATTTAGCTCTGAGCATCCTGGCAGCCAAGAGAAAAAGGGAAACACTTTCAAAAGTAGATTAAAAAAATGTTTGAAGTTTAGAAGATACAGTACTTTTTTAAAGTTACACACTGTACAGAATTTAAAATGATAATTTTCTTTCAACGTGCACATTTCAAACATGAAGAACAGAATCCATGGCCAGGCTCTACACTCCGATTTCCTACATTTCTAGATGTTGTAGACTTCCTAGATTTGTGTAGCTTAAAATAGAGGAATTTATCACTGTTATCTCCACCCAGTCACAATCTCATGTTCTAGGCAAATCCAGTAAACTTTCCCCCTCCTCTCTTTATAAAAATAGCCTCTGTACTTTTTTCTAATTATAAAAGCACTGCTTGCTCCTAGTAGAATGTGTATAAAATACCAAAAAATAGAAATGAGAATTTAAATATCCACAGTCCTCCAACCCTCATCCCTTCCAGATAGATAACTGCCATCGACACTTCACTGGCTCCATTCCAGCATTTTCTCTGTCTTCTGAGTTTCCTGTTGTTTCTTGACCCACATAGTTGAGGTTGCCTCAACTTTAGAAGTTTTGGTTCCTGGTAAATCCTGTGTAGGAGCACCTAGAGTTACCAGATTTTCAACGTGACTCAGAGCTCATTTTCCTTAAGATAAAAATTGAGCAACAGGTTTCTGCCATCTTTGCTCTGCCCACCCACGTGAGCCTTGGGTCCACAGCTGTCTCTGCAACAGGAGCTCTGCACAGCTGGTCCAGAGCACCCACTTCCTCCAATTCCCACCCCCAAATGGGCTCTACTTTGTAGATAGTAAGAGCCCCTGGTGGAGTGAGAACCGTAGTTTTGACCCACTGTAACTTCCTTCACCCATTATTCCTACTGTCTTGGTGAAGATTTACCTGGAGACAGGGTGGGCTTTGAGAAAGGATGTCTCATTACCATGCCAAAAAAGCCTCCTGCACCTCTCAGAATTTCCTTGTCCTTTTCTATTTCACCCCGTGAAATTCCAGCAAAGGAGGTTCACACACATTAACGCGTGTCATTGAAAAATTCCATCCTAAGATAAATCTGCTCCATGGATCTTGTGTGGATTGTGTCACTGTTATTTTTCTACTCACACATATTAGCTGTGTCATGGGAAGGGTCGCCTTACTGAAGGGTGCAAGAGACGTTGTTTTAGAACTGAGTAGAGGAAAGAAATCCTCTGTGTGGCTCTGCAAGGAAAGTCCGTGTAGCCCTTTCGGGCTGCTGGGTCCCCAGGACACAATGATGTGGCCGGAGGTGCCTGAGGCTCTGCCTGCTTCACCAGTGCCAGTGTAGACCCCCTGCCTGTGGAGTCCAGGTTCTCAACCCCCTTCCCCCGACCTCCATTACTTGAGCGGGTCACCTTCCTTGAGTGTATGTGGGACAGAAGGGATTTGCTCTCCATTCCTCCTGAGTTGTCCACATGGCAGTTGCTCTTCCTGGGCCACCATACACCTCCTTGGGACTCCTGGAGTCAGAGGAAGCTTCTACTTTAGTGTGGCAGGCAGTGGGTGATAAGGTGCAGGTCGTGGGTCCCTTCTTTCCCCAGAGCCCCAACAGCAGCCTGCACCTGTGCCTCCCATGCACCTCTAGGGAGAGGCCGTGGCCATGATGGGTGGGAGGTCCTCAATCCCAACAAGGCACCCAGAAAGCTAGCCTGTCTGGTCCTGGGGGCCCGCTCTGAGGTACCCACGTTCCGACTATGTTCCTATGACTTCAACTCTCCTGTCCTCTGACAGAAAGTGAGTCCTTGCCAAAGCTCCATGCCCCTCACCATCACAGTGTCCAGCCAGGTCACAGCCGTCACGGCTATGCATGGAGCACGGATTCTCCCATCAACCCATGATGCTCTTGCCAAGTTTTCCAGGGCCTTGTCCTCAGTGCTTGCCTCACTTGACCAGCAGCAGTGTGGGAGCCAAAGCTTGCTCTGCCCTGAGCACCGTCCTCACTTGGCTGCCAGGAAGCGCACACCCCTCCTTCCTCCCTCACACCACAGCGGTTCCTCCTGTGCTGCTACCCAGCGTCTTATTTCCCGGGTCCCCTGGGTGCAACGTTCACTTCTTGTGGCTTGAATGATCTCATTCATATGCTGACCATACGACGATGCCCTTCATCTGTGTGATGACTATGATGACATCCATCATCTATGTGATGACTGTGATGACGTCCATTATCTATGTAATGTCCATGATGATGTCCATTGTCTATGTAATGACCATGATGATGTCCATTGTCTATGTAATGACCACGATGATGTCCATTGTCTATGTGTTGACTACATGATGATGATCATCATCAAGGTGATGACAGCATTGACGTCCTGAGTGACAGAGTGATGTCCATCATCTATGTGATGACATAGATCATCTATGTGACAACATCCATCATCTATATGCCAACTATATGACTACATTCACCATCTATGTGATGACCCCCCTCCATGTCTATGCTAACTGTATGTTGACATCCATCATCTAGGTGATGAATTTGAAATGTACATCTCTGGCACAGACCTCTTCAAACTCCGGACTGTTACGTCTCCCTGTCTACTTAATAACTCCACTTGGAAATGGATTCACATCTGAAATTCCACATGCACGAAAGCAAAGCACTCAACAAATGAAGTCCTTCTTGGCCCAGCTGATGTCACCATCATATAAAGATGAGGTATGTGGAAGAAAATTGGCTATACAATTGTATACAGTGGGACCAAGGTCACACAGCTAGGAGCTGGGGTTTGAAACTATGAGCTTGGCTTCAGAGTCTGCATGTGTAACCATCATGCTATTCTTCCAAATTCAAGCCATCCTAAATGCTCTTTGTTGCTTCCGTTCCTGGTTATAAATCACGAAACTGGTACATAGTGAGCGAGCCAGAAAGGAAATTCAAAACAAAGCCCAAGACACCACTTCTTCTGGAGCTTAGGATTCTCATATGTGCTTGACTCTGATCTATGCATTTCCTCTATTTTTTTATTATACAGAATTTCAAACATATAAAAAAGAAAGGCTGGGCATGGTGGCTCATGCTTGTAATCCCAGCACTTTGGGAGGCCGAGGCAGGCAGATCACTTGAGGTCAGGAGTTCGAGATCAGTCTGGGCAACATAACAAAACCTCATCTCTAAAAACACAAAAATTACCCAGGCATGGTGGTGTGCACCTGTAATCCCAGCTACTCAGGAGGCTGAGGCAGGAGAATCACTTGAACCCAAGAGGCGGAGGTTGCAGTGAGCCAAGATCGCACCACTGCACTCCAGCCTGGGAAACAGAGTGAGACTCCATCTCAAAAAATATATATATATGTATATACGTATAATATATATATGTGTGTAACTATATTATATATGTATATATATATATACATACACACACACACACACACATACAATGAAATAAATAAATAAAAATAAAAAAGAGACAAAACTGCCCAATGCCTCCCCATGAACCATCCAGCTTCAGCCATGATCAATGCTTGGCTAGTTCCTCTGCTGTGTGACTTGAAGCACATCCTAGACACCACCTCATTCCATCCCCTCATATTTCAAGGCATTTCTCTAAGAGATAAGGATACTCACTTGAGTTTAAAAATTCACAGTTATCCCCTGATGTCATCAAACCTCCAGTCAGTGTTATCTCCAATTGTCTTTTGATGCCATAGTAATTTTTTTCACAGTTTTCTCATCAGTACTCATATTTTGAGTAGGTATTTCTTTTAAGCCTTTTCTAACCTATAAATTTCCCCTCCACCTTTGAGTTCCCTGAAATGTATTTGTTGAAGAAAATGGGGTGTTTTTCCTTTGGGGTTTCCTGCTGGGTTTCCCAGATGGCATCCCTGGAGTCTGTCTCTCTCTCTCTCTTTTTTTTTTCTCGTAGACAGTCTCGCACTGTCCCCAGGCTGGAGTGCAGTGGTGCGATCTCAGCTCACTGAAACCTCTGCCTCCCGGGTTCAAGCGATTCTCCTCCCTCAGCCTCCCAAGTACCTGGGATTACAGGTGTGCGCCACAACACCTGGCTAATTTTTTGTATTTTTAGTAGAGATGGGGTTTCGCCATGTTGCCCAGGCTGGTCTTGAACTCCTGACCTCAAGTGATCCACCTGCCTCAGCCTCCCAAAGTACTGGGATTACAGATGTGAGCCACCACGCCTGGCCAGAGTCTGTCTCTTAACACTTTCCTCTCTCCTTTGTATTTCCTATAAATGGATCATTGGATCTAGAGGCTTCACCAAATTTAGATTTGGATTTTTTTGGTGAGATTACTGATAATATTGATAGATGGTGCTGTAATCTTCCATCTAAAGGCAGATATGTCCTGTGGGGCTGTTATGATGTTCGATTTCATTGATTACAGGCTACAAAATCGTGATGTCTGCCTTCACCTATTAACTGGAATACTCCTGGTAAGGAAAAATTCCCCTTATCTATACCATTTGGTCAGCCACCAGTACAGCCACCACAGCATGAATACGTAAGTGTTTTCTTTTAATTTCCAGTTTGCAAAACAATGAGTCAGTTCCCTGCATCTCCCACAGTGACGAGTTTGTTTTTCCCTTTCGTGCCAGAATGAACTTAATTGATTTAAACATATCTGATGCGTTGCACTGACTTATTTTTATTGATGTTTAAATGGTCTCGTCTTGGCCAGTGTGTGCTTCTCCAGGTTGCTACTGGGCCCTGTCGTCTTGACCCTCACAGTCTTTGAGAACATCTTTGCTATTGGATATGATGTTGTGGCTCATCTTATACATTTCCTGGCCCAAACATGGAATCAGCTCATTCTCCAAGGATTCCAGGGTTTTTTTTAAGTTAGAAATTTGCAAGCCACCCTCTGGACATGGCTGAGGGTTGGTCATGGATTTTAAGCTTTTACAGTGGAAGAGCTAGGAAATACACATCTATAAAGTACTTCTGCTGGGCACAGTGGCTCATGCCTGTAATGCCAGCACTTCGGGAGGCTGAGGTGGGCGGATCACCTGAGGTCAGGAGTTCAATCAAGACTAGCCTGGCCAACATGGTGAAACCCCATATCTACTAAAAATACAAAAATTAGCTGGGCATGGTGACAGGCACCTGTAATCCCAGCTACAAGGGAGGCTGAGGCAGGAGAATCGCTTGAACCCAGGAGGCGGAGGTTGCAGTGAGCCAAGATCACGCTACCGCACTCCAGCCTGGGTGAGTACAGAGTGAGACTCTGTCTCATAAACAAACAAACAAACAAACAAATAAATAAATAAAGTACTTCCGAGCCCAGGAGCTCCTAACCACACTTCTAACTCATATCCAAGATGGCAGCGGTTCCTCTTCCACCTTCTGTCTGTATCCCCTTTCTCTCATGCTGATATTCATGGCTTTCGGGACATCAGGAATGATAGAATATCACTAATGACCTATTGCTTCATTCCACGTTAGATATCTGACAACCTCAGAATAACAATACCAGCACCATCTCAGCAGGGTTTTAGGGCAACTAGTCCGTATGATACTATAATGGTGGATATGTGTCATTATACATTTGTTAAACTCAAGGGCTAGTCTGCATGTAAATGACGGACTCCTGCTGACAATGATGTGTTTATCGTGGTTGATGGAGTCCGACAATGTACGGCCAGTGCAGGTCGTTGACAGTGGGGGAAGGTGTTTTGGGGGTTGAGGAGTGGGAGAATGTGAGAATTCTCTGTACTTTCCCCTCAATTTTGCTGTGAACCCAAAACTCCTCTAAAAAACAGTCTATTAGGGCCCGGCGCTGTGGCTCATGCCCGTAATCCCAGCACTTTGGGAGGCTAAGGCAGGTAGATCACCTGAGGTCAGGAGTTTGAGACCAGCCTGGCCAACATGGAGAAACCCCGTTTCTATTAAAAATACAAAATTAGCTGGGCGTAGTGGCACATGCCTGTAATCCCAGCTACTCAGGAGGCTGAGGCAGGAGAATCGCTTGAACCTGGGGGGTGGAGGTTGTGGTGAGCCGAGATCGTGCCACTGCACTCTAGCCTGGGTAACAAAGAGCGAAACTCCATCTCAAAAAAACAAAAACAAGTTCTATTAATTTTTTATAAATTCATGACTCCAAAGCCAATTATGCAAGAAAACAGATGTAAAAATGTCTAGGCTGGGTGTGGTGGCTCACAGCTGTAATCTCAGCGCTTTGAGAGGCTCAGGCAGGAGGATTGCTTGAGCCCAGGAGTTTGAGACCAGCCTGGGCAACATGGCAAAACCCCCATCTCTCCAAAAACTACAAAAATTAGCCAAGTGAGGTGATGTGTGCCTGTAGTCCCAGTTACTCAGGAGGCTGAGGTGGGAGCATCAATTGAGCTGGGAGGCGGAGGCTACGGTAATCTGTGATTGTGCCACTGCACTCCAGCCTGGGCTACAGAGCAAGAGCCTGTCTCAAAAAAGAAAAAAAAAGTCTAACTTTTGTGCTTGTTTTCATTATTCTTCTCTACTCCTTATATAAAACAAATTTGAAAGATTTTGAATACTCCTTCCATTTATTTTCCATATCACACACACATTCATCTCCTCCATTCTTGGCTCAGTGGTGGCACACTGTCCCCACTTAGCACTCCGTCTGATGGACATTTCTCCACAGTAGTTGTACATGTCACTTTGCATCTGAAAACCTGTCTTTGTTACTGGAAGCACAGTAATTTACCCAACTGTTGAAACAATCTCGCTTTTCTTTCAGAGCAATGAAAACTAATGTCACATTTTCTTTTTTTTTTTTTTTTTTGAGACGGAGTCTCACTCTGTTGCCAGGCTGGAGTGCAGTGGCACGGTCTCGGCTCCCTGCAACCTCCACCTCCTGAGTTCAAGCGATTCTCCTGCTTCAGCCTCCCAAGTAGCTGGGATTACAGGCATGCACCACCACGCCCCGCTAATTTTTGTATTTTTAGTAGAGATGGGGTTTCACCATGTTGGCCAGGCTGGTCTTGAACTTCTGACCTCGTGATCCACCCGCCTTGGCCTCCCAAAGTGCTGGGATTATAGGCGTGAGCCACCGTGCCCTGCCTGAAAATGTCACATTTTCAAGGAAGCACGTACCAGTGTACGCAGTGGCCTTGTGCAAATTTACCCCTCTGGGTGCTCTCTGCAGCTTCCCATCTCCCAGGCAGCTCTCCTTCCCGGGCGGGGCCCACATGCCTATCTCTGGAATCAGTGTTCGGCCGTCCTGTCTCTGACTCTGATGTGCACTGAGTCATCGTGTAAAACCTCCACACACTTCCCAGGTCTGTCAGATCATGGAGCAAAGTCCCCTTGTAAAGGAAGGGACGATTCTGCTGAGGCAGAAGATGAATTGACCTCTTGCCTTTCGAGGAAGGCTCCGGAGCTGAGCTGGGCGGAGGACATTTGTTCTACCTGGTGGGCTCCCATCACGCAACACCTGAGCCAGAGACCCGGCATCCCCTCCCCATCCACTCTCTCAGTCAGGCCGCACTCCAGGGTCCCTTAGAAGGTGCAAATGCCACTGTACCCAGCCTTTGTGGAGGGGCTGCTACATGCGGCCGTTGTGAAGACAGGTTGATCTGGGATTTTATATTTTTAAGAGGACATTTAGAGCTCAGCTGTGGAGTCATCTTTTTCAGCCTTAGAGTGATGCGTGTTTTCCAACTAAGAGGATTTGATGTGGACTTTTGATCACAAAAAAACTGGATTTGGGAGAGTCTTTGAAAGTCTCCTAATCGGTGGTTCTCAACACCCCGCCCCCATGCCCCAGTCCACCAGGGGATGCAAACGAAAACGTCTGCGGACATTTTTGGTTGTCATGGTTGCGGGGGGGGGGTGCTACTGTAATCCCGTGGGTGGAGGGCTGGGATGCTGCTGAACATGTCACAGTGCACGGGACAGCCCCCACGACAGACAGAGATCATCCAGGACGGCCGTACAGCCACGGCGGAGAAGCCTCCATCTAAGCTCTTGTTGGTCAAGGGGTGACCTGCAGCCCAGCAGCCGTGAACAGACAAGTACTTGGGAGCTTGCGGGCAGAGGGTCCTCGTCCACACCCAGAGCCACCGAGCGCAAGTCTGCATTCCAACAAGCCCCAGGGGATTCCTCTGCACATTAGGGTGTGAGAATCACTGCTCCCTGTGACCCCAATGCCAAGAGGGGCCTGACAGCAAAAGTCAAGTGTCCCACTCGAACACAGGGCTCCAGAGAAGCTCTAACTAGCCAGCTCATTGAACACCTTCAAGATATTTATTGCAAGGAATGATTTGCCCTGATGAAGACACAGAGTCACTAGAGAATGTGTAGAGACAGAGGCCAGCAGCATTTTCTTTTTTAATCTCAAGAAGATTCCACAAACCTTTCAGTAGCAGGTGCCAGCGTTTTGAAGCCCCCTTACGGCTCTTGGTGGCAACACTTGCTGGCCAGTTACAGAGGGCATGACGTTGAAGCCCTCCACCCACTGCCCTCTGTGGTGTCCTGAGTACCTGACTAACCCGCCCAGGAACAGAGCTTCACCAGGATGGAGAAGAGGTCTCGTCCTCGCTCCGGTTCTCCTGGGGCCCAGCCCCATGCCCGGCAACCAGTCGAAGCTTGGCATCCATTGGACAGATGGACGTAGGAGAAGCAGGGACAGAGAAGGTCCTGGCCCCCAACCCCAGATGCCCTGAATGAGGAGGGAAATATTCTCCTTCACATGGGAAAATGGCCACCTGGCTCCCAAGCCGGCTGTGTGGGGGGCAGGCACGTCTGAAGGGGTCTAGCCTCTGTGTGGTCCTTTCCCACCTGCAGAAAACCAAGCCTGAGTGCTTTGCCTTCTCCATGTTTTTATTTTTATTTATTTATTTTTTTCTTGAGACGGAGTTTTGCTCTTGTCACCCAGGCTAGAGTACAGTGGCATGATCTCGGCTCACTGCAACCTCCGCCTCTCGGGCTCAAGCGATTCTCCTGCCTCAGCCTCCTGAGTAGCTGGGATTACAGACGTGTGCCACCCAGCTAATTTTGTATTTTTAGTAGAGACGGGGTTTCACCATGTTGGCCAGGATGGTCTTCAACTCCTGACCTCAAGTGGTCTGCCCACCTCAGCCTCCCAAAGTGCTGGGATTACAGGCATGAGCCACCGGGCCCGGCCCTCCATCCATTTTTTCAATATGGGATGCACACACATTCAAGGCAGGCCAGCCCCGCCATGAGACTCTCAGGTCGCAGAATCTGGCGCCCCAGAGGACGAAGCCCCCTAAATTGCGACCCCACGGTGGTTGCTCCCACACTCAGCGGGTGGCCACTCCCCGTAGGCTGCCCTCAGGCCTCAGAGTTGCTTGGGCATTTTTTGTCTGGAAGTCACCAGCTGGGGCCTGGACATGCCCCTGCACCCACGGTGGCACACCCCTCCCAGGATGGCGAGCTCCAGGACAGGCCAGCACAAGCGTGGACCTGACCCTGACCGCCCACCCGCCCTGCTGTCCTTCCGGGAGACTCCTTGGCAGAAGTCCAGGGCTGGTGGCCACTTCCCCTGGGAGCTGCGGGGCAGCTCAGTGCTGGCTCCCATGTTGACCACACACCCAACCTGTGGCCTGTTCCTCCTCAGCCCTTCTCAGCCTGGGCAGCCCTTGCCTGTCATCTGGTTCTTTCTCAGCCCTTCTCAGCCTGGGCAGCCCTTGCCTGTCATCTGGTTCTTCCTCAGCCCTTTTCAGCCTGGTCAGCCCTTGCCTGTCATCTGGTTCTTCCTCAGCCCTTCTCAGCCTGGGCAGCCGTTGCCTGTCATCTGGTTCTTCCTCAGCCCTTCTCAGTCTGGGCAGCCCTTGCCTGTCATCTGGTTCTTCCTCAGCCCCTCTCATCACCCTCACGGGAGGGGCAGGCTCAAGGGGCGAGGTCCTGGAAGGGTCAGGGCACTCTCAGTCCTCCAGACCAGTGCTCCCTGGTTCAGGACCAACAGCAGAAGCCCCATGGGATGTGAAAGAAATGACAAAGAAAGAAAGGAGAGACCTTTCCTAATGAACATGAGGCCTCCCATTTTTAAACTCACTGATTTTTGAACTCATTTCACATTGCTCCATAAATAATACCAGGCCAGCTCTCAGGGGGAAAGTGGATGGAGGGAAGAAATAAAACCATCCAGGAACAGAAAACAGAGACAAGAGCGGGGCTAAGCCAGAGACTCCTGTGATTCCAGACCTAGACGTCTGTTGCAGGAAAGGGACGTGGTGGGCTGTCAGTTGCCAGTGGAAAAAGAAATGCAGTTTTCAATAGATGAGGAAAACCTAAGTGGCCCTGAAACTAGGACAGGACGTGAGCATCTCCTTAGGGCCCTGGGAGAAGGGTGACCTCAACAGGCTTCCAGTAGACGTTATGGTCAAAGACAACCAAGGAGTGGCACCTCCAAGGGCAATTCCATCAAACAAGCCCACCAGGGGCGCTGCACCCCCGCCCGGCACTCACCCCTACAGGTCTGGTTCCTTCCAGGATGGACCCCAGTCCCCAGCCAAAGGGCCCAGCAGAACATGCCTGTCGCCTGCCTGCTCTCCAGCCTGGAGTCCCAGGCTCTGAATCTCTCAACTAAGGAGGACAGCTGCTCCTTAAACTCCGCATCTTCCCAAGGGTTGAGGCAGCCCTGCTTCACCTCATCCCTGTCAGACACAAAAGTATGGGCAAAACGTCCCTGAGCAGCTGGACAGCCAGGGAGGACACACACAGCCTCCGCAGCTGAGGGGCTGGCCTGGAGTTCTGGCTCTGCATATGTGGAGTGTAATGCCTTGGAGCCGTGAGCTTATCTCCCCCTAGGAAATGGAGGCTAGAAAGAGCATCTACTTATGAGTTTACTTTCCTGTGAAGAGTGAGATGATTTAGCCATTCAACAAGTATTTCTTGAGCTCCTGTGAAGAGCCCAGGAGCTCAAGCCCGCAGTGAGCCATGATCGTGCCACTGCACTACAGTCTGGGTGACAGAGCAAGACCCTGAGAGGTGAAGATAACCATGTGGTCTCTTGATTATTTTGAAAAAAGCAGATTCCATATTAACAACCTTAAACAATGTGCAACAATTTCAGCTACATTCTTAGCTTCCTCACCTCTTGATGCCCATCCCTTCTGGCCCCAGCCTCCACCCCAACCTCTTCCCTGTAGCTCTAGGGTGACTTGGACAGCTCCGGGGCCCTATGCTCCCCCTCCCAGCTGGGTTCTTACCCACCTGACCTTTGTGCTTGGAGGCCTCCTTCCCCGCTGGACGCCCTGCACCTGGCTGCTTGACATCTGGGACTCTGTTGAACGGTTATTCCTACTGGGCAGAACCTCCTGGCTTTTGGGCTGCACCATCCCAGCATGTGGCCCTGCGTCCAACTTTCTGTTTACTTGGTCTTGAATGAATAATAGATAACCCAGTAAAAACTCTGGCAAGAGTCTGGGCCTTCCTAAACAATGAATTTGTGACTTTGAAAGTAAGCTCATTTCACATTAAATCATTCTATTTGAGTGGCACATGATTGCCCAGGCAGCTGTGAAACATGCCGTCTTGTTAATGAGCAGGAGCTGACCGTGTTTTCAGTAACTGTTTTTATTATTATCAGACATTTGGAAAAGTATAATGCTATGCTCAAGGCCAGAGTCACCACTCCTAAATCCAATTCATTCCACCTGGCAGTCCTCCCTTCCCACCACCCTCTCTCAAAGCAAACAGGGAAACCAGGAGAAGGAAACGGCCTGGGTCATAGTGAAATGGAACCACCCACACTAGCACGGCCACTAGCGCGATTGCCTCGGGAATCACCCCAAGTCCTCCTGCCTCTTACGGTCACATATGCTGGCCACCCACTATGGACCATGTCCTGTCCTGCACTGTGGGGACCCCTCATGACAATACTATGTCATCAGCGTCTGTACCAGAGCAATGTACACTGCACCAGGAAGAGTCAGGCCAACTTAACAAAGACAGACACTTCAAAATAGGGGAGAGTGTTTTTGGCAGATGTTGCAGCCTGTGCATAGTTCTGAGATATAAAAAAACCCTGGTTATTTGGAGGGGGCGTCATGCTCAGAGTCTGAGATGACAAGAACAGGTGTTGGAAACCAAGCTGGCATTGTCAAGTGAAGTGTGTTACGTGCAACCTTCAGAGTTTGGGATTTATACCTGTGGCCAGGGAGAATTTCCTGAAGGTGTTGTCATGGCGGTGGGATGGGAAGAGAGGGAGATATGACCAGCTCTGAGTTCTGCAAAATAACTGGAGTAGCCAGCAGAGGTGGGGATGTGAAGAGGCTGAGGGCTAGACTCACCATGTAGGTAAGTCATTTCAGCTGCACCATTTCAAGAAGTTTTTTGGTTATAATCAACAGCCCAAAAGACATTATGGCCAGTCAACAAGTGAAACTCCTAGAACAGGGGCTTTGTTATTTCCAGATGAACTGATCCTTCTGTGTGCCCATTAGGGTTCTAGAGATTTCTCACTATGCAAAGTGAATGTCAGGTGAAGAAAAAGTTCTGCATTGTGTTGAAATTGAAACCTGAGGCCTAAGTTTTCCAGTTAAAATATTTTACATTTCTCAAATATGTCACCAAAAGGTCTTGGATCAGGCTGCCAAAATGCTACGCACGAGAAATGTAGCAAACCTGTAAGTGTTGGAACAGAAGTCTTCAATGACAAGCAAAATGGAATTGGAGGCTGTGGAATGCAGGGGATTCACTGGGTTCCTGAACCACATGATTCTGTCTTAAAAGTGAGAGGGTCCTAGTTCAATTATCGTAATTAACGGTGCCTACATTTGGAGATGTCTGATGGCCTCGAGAAAACTTCACGTTTCCAGTATTTCATTTGGAGTCCCGACTATCCCAAGGTCAGTTACTTATTCAAGATGCAACTGCCAAGGTCCTCTCTGCCTAGAAATGGCTGAAATCGATGTTTAGTAGTGCACATGGTTTTGGGATGGTTATCCTGAAGGCCTAGGCTCAAATTCCCTAAAACTCATCATACTATACATGAATAATGGATGAATTTTATTGTGTGTAGATTTCCCCTTAATAGAGCTAGAAGTGTGTGTTTGAGTGTCCTCGTTTGAGGAATCTCAATGGGTTGTCCTAATAGTTGTCCTCTGTCCCCTCACCTATAGGATGGAGATGAGAACTCCTGCCTCAGGCAGATTGTGTGACAGTGTCCATGAAACCACTTGTCGTGGCACCAGGCACAGGTGGACTCTCAACCAACCATGACCCAATGTTGGTGCAGAGACATTAGAAAGACATCTTTTTTAGCTTTGCACTGGGCTGGGGGAGAAACAAAAGAAGAAAGAAGGAAGACATCTCCTTCCCAGGAAATTTTCAAAGACAGGATCAGAGCACATTGATAAAGGTTGTTCCTCTGCCTATGAATCTAGCCTACTGTTTTCATCCTGAGTTTGGTGGGACATTTTATTGCCTGTTCTCCATCTTATAGTCTGAGAAACATGGGACATGTGAGATTGGTAGATATCAGTGCACAGATGCTTGTTTAATCTCTGCCAGCTCTGCTGTCAGTGCTTGCCACTGGAGCCCCGGATGCAGACATCATCTGACGGCCTCCTGGATCACGCACAGTTCCTATCACGGGGCTGAAACCAAAATAAGAGCTGGACACCTGGGGACTAACTGAACACAGCAAGAGTATTTCACAGAAGATGAACTCTATCTGGCGACACAGTTAACACAAGAAAACTTCATGGCAGGAGAAGCAGCTGGAAGTCTGCCTTCACAATGAGACCATACATTGCAGAGGCCGCAAGGATGCAGGTGTGGGCCACATGGCCCCTGCAGCTGGCGCTCTCTGTCTGCTGTGGTTTGACTCTTTGTCCCCACCCAAATCTCATCTCGAACTGTAATCCCCACATCTCAAGGGAGGGAGCTGGTGGGAGGTGATTGGATCATGGGGATGGTTTCTCCCATGCTGTTCTTGTCATATGAGTTCTCACAAGATCTGATGGTTTTATAAGTGGCAGTTTCCCCTGCTCTCTCTCTCTCTCGCCACCATGTGAAGAAGGTACTTGCTCCCCCTTCGCCTTCAGCCATGATTGTAAGTTTCCTGAGGCTCCCCAGCCATGTGGAACTGTAAGTCAATTGAACCTCTTTCCTTTATAAATTACCCAGTCTTGGGTATTTCTTTACAGCAGTGTTGCAAACGGACTAATACACCGTCTGCATTTCTCCAGGTGATTATGTCTTCTCTCTTCCTTTATTTATTTTCATTTATAAAACGTATGGCCACAGTCCTGCCTTTCTTGACATAATGAGGACCACATATTTTTTACACTTTGGCTTTAAAGCATTCCCCTGGAACTCTGATATTTTGAAGTTGGGAGTATAAACTGGTATAGACACTTAGGAAAGCTATTTGGCATTGTACACTAAACCTGATTGTCCACATATCTTACAACCCAGCAATCTGCAGAATACATGCGAGAGGAATATTGTACATATGTATGTCAAAAGACATGCACAAAAATGTTTGTGACGCTAATGGCCAAAAGCTAGAAACCAACCAAAAAGTCCATCTGTAGTAGAATAAGCAAGTAAAGTGTGGCATGGAACAGAATGGAACTCAAAATGGAATTCTGTCCCCCAATGGGATAAGCATGCTCTACGCACACACAACCATATGCACGAATCTCATAGCACCATGTTGGATGAAAGAAGCCAGGCGTAAAGACAGTATGTTCCATGTGATTTCAAGAAGTTCAGAAACCACCCAAACTCATCTTTTGTTACCCTTTGGGTGAGAGTAGTAACTGGGAGGGGGTACCAGGGGTGCCTCTGGGGCTCTGGGAATGTTCTAGTTTTTATTGAGGTGATGGTTGTGTGATGTGCTCCCTTGGGTGAAAATCCCTCATGCTATCTGCTTATGATTTGCTGAGAACCTCCAGTGCAACCTTTCTAAATCATAGATTTTATACGAAAAAGTTGAAAATTCAACTTTTATAGTACACAATTCAGTCATCTTTAGTATAGCTGCAAAGTTGCGCAACTCTCACCACTACCTAATTGCAAAATATTTTCAGCTCTCGAAAGAAAACTGTACCTAATAAGAGTTATTCCCCCTTCCCCATCCGGTAGGCCCTGACAGTCATTAATCTCCTTTCTGTCTCTATGGATTTGCCTATCCTGGACATTGAGATAAATGGGCCCATACAATGTGCAGCCTTTTGTATCTGACTTCATACACTCAGCAGAATGTTTTGAGGTTCATCCGTGTTGTAGTATGTATCAGTATTTTTGTTCCTTTTATGCTAAATCATATTCCATTTTATGAATATACCACATTTTCTTTATCCATTTATCAGCTGATAGACATTTGGGGTGTTCATTGTTTGTCTATTATAAATAATCCTGCAATGAACATTCGTGTACCCGTTTTTGTGTTTTCATTTCCGTACATAAGGCTGGCCATCCTCTAGGTCACAGACTGAATAGGTGGTCTGATTGTAAGTACAAGTTCCTAGGTGGGTTCCAGTACACTCATAATAGGTCTGGTACAATAGAGTTCTAGTTATACTGTTCCTTGACCATGTAGTATGTGTACAGTGGGGACACCCTTCTATGGGTGCTTCTTTTAGCAAGGTTAAAGGGGGTAACAACAGCAAAGCAATGTACAGCTATCCATACCTAGCAAGGACAGAAGAGGTCCTTACCCGGGGGAAGAGGTTGAGTACAGCGACAGAACAATAGAAAAACAATATTACGAGGAAATCTACTAGTCTTAAGATTTCTAACTACATTTACTTGCTTGATGAGCCCTCAAGCTTCGGCCGTGCGTAGACTAGTCAGCTTCTGCTGTGGGACTAGAGCAGGGCTTGTTGTCTCCTCAAGCTGCAGCCATGTGTAGACTGGTCAGCTTCCAGAGTGACCAGAGCAGGGCTGTTGTCTTCAGCAGCAGCTTGGTCTCGTCTCAGGATCAGCCAGGCTGGATGATCTGGGTCCTGCTGGCTGGTCTACTTGTCCTGAGCTGCCGGTTTCAGCCGACTGTGGTGGATCCAAGGCACAACACCTGCGACTTTAACAGCAGTGGGAGTGGACAAGATTACAGTATAGGGCCCATCCTATATGGGTCCTAGAGAAGTTGGATTCCACTCCTTAACCCAGACAAAGTCTCCAGGTTTAAAGGGATGTACTGGGTCTGTCAGACTTGTAGGCATTCTTTCATGTACCCAACTATGGACATTTTGCATGGCTATTCCTAAAGCCTGCATTCGCTTTCTTAAAGTCAATTCCTCTAGTGATTAAAAGTGACCACTTTCAATTTGACTTATGATTGGGGGTGGCTGACTGAACAAAATCTCGTAGGGCAAATACCTAGTTTGTTTGGCGGGGGTGCACCTGACTCGGAGGAGGACCACAGGCAAGACCTGATCCCATCTCAGGTGAGTTTCCTGGCAACACTTCTTCAGTAGCTGCTTGAGTGTCTGGTTCATGCGTTCCACCTTTCCTGAACTTTGCGGTCGATAAGCTGTATGTAACTTCCATTTTATTTTTAACAGTCTTGTTAAATCTTGCACTATTTCAGCTACAAATGCCGGCCCACTGTTGGATCCTAAAGTTAAAAGCAGTCCAAACCTGGGGATAATGTCTTTTAACAATAGTCATTTCTCATGCTTTTCTGTCCTGGTGGGGAAAGCCTTAACCCATCCTGAAAAGGTGCAGATAAGCACTAGCCTATACCGATAGCCCCTGGCACGGGGCAGTTCAGTAAAGTCTATAAGCAAGTTTTCACAAGGCACGGCTCCTACTTCCTGAATTCTTGGGGGCCGAGTGGGCCCCTGTCGCGGGTTGTTCTGAGCATAGGTTAAGCATTGTTCACAAACGGCTCGAGTGATGGCAGAGCCACAGCACATAGAAATGGCATTTCAGTAGCGTTTCTAGTGCTGTTTTTCCTACATGAGTTCCTTGATGAATTTGCTTCACAAACTTAGGAGCTAACATCTCTGGAATAGCTAATCTCCTATCAGAGAATTTCTACCACTTTCCTTTAATATATTTTCCAGCTTGCTGGGCAAACCAGGCTCTTTCATTTGGAGTAGAACTTGGGATCTCTTGGAGAGGAGGTTCTGGGAGGAGAGGCATAGCTAAGACTTCCTCGGCTTTCTCTTTAAAATGCAGCGTAATCATTGCTGCCCGTTTTGCCTCTCTGTCCGCCTTTCTGTTTCCTTTGGCTTCTGGCATTCTTGCCTTTTGGTGCCTTCTGTAGTGCATTACAGCTACTTTTTCTGGAGCCTCTACAGCCTCTAAGAGCTGTAGAATTTCTTCTTCGTACTTTATTTCTTTGCCTCCAGCTGTTAAAAGTCCTCTCTCTTTGTTTATAGCTCCATGTATGTGCAATGTAGTAAAAGCATATTTAGAATCAGTGTAAATATTAACCTTCTTGTCTTTTGCTAGCAACGGTGCTCTTGTCAGGGCTATTAATTCTGCCTTTTGAGCAGGTGTTCTAGTAGGCAGAGGCTGAGCCTCTACTGCTGAGTCTAATGTTACTACTGTGTACCTGGCATGTTCGAACCTCTTCTAGCACAAAACTGCTTCCATCTGTGAAGTACTCGACAGCTGGGTCTTTGAGGGGTCAGTCTGCAAGATCTTTCCAACTGGAGAATACCTCATCTACTGTTTCGACACAGTCATGGAGGGGAGCTCCCGGTTGGACAGGGAGCAGAGTAGCCGTGTTGAAGGTGTTCACTGTTTCTAAAATAATGTAAGTGTTTTCACACAGAAGCCCTTGGTACTGAGTCATTTTTGGGTTTGATAACCAATGATGCCCTCTTTGATCTGTCAAGGTTATAACTGAGTGTGGCTCCCAGATGGTTAGCTGCTGTCCCAGAGTAAATCTGTTAGCTTCTTGTGTTAACAAGATGGTAGCGGCTAACGCCTTAAGGCAAGGAGGCCATCCTAGTGCCACGGAGTCTAGTTGTTTAGATAAATATGCCACTGGGCAATGCCATAATCTTATAACTTGAGTCAGAACCTCCAAAGCCATTCCTTTTCGTTCACGAACTTATAGAAAGAAAGGCTTAGTTATATCTGGTAGTCCTAAGGCTGGGGCCTGAGTTAAAGCTTCCTTGATCTATTTGAATGCTATTTCCTGATTAGTTTTCCAAAGGAGGGGCTCTTTTTCTCCTCCTTTTGTGGCTTCATATAATGGCTTAGGCATCAGTGAAAAATTTGGAATCCATATGTGGCAGAATCCTGCTGCCCCTAAAAATTCTCTTATTTGATGTCGGGTGGTTGGGGTTGGAAGTGCACAAATGGCTTGCTTTCGCTCATCGCCAAGCCGGCGTTCCTCATGGCTCACTATGAAACCTAGATATGTAACCTCTTCATGGCAAATTTGGGCTTTCTTTTTAGACACTTGAAGGGGTGGCCTGCCCCTCCACACCTGTGGGTATTTCTAGTCAGGTGGGACGAGAGACTGAGAAAAGAAATAAGACACAGAGACAAAGTATAGAGAAACAACAGTGGGCCCAGGGGACCGGCACTCAGCACACCAAGGACGTGCACCGGCACCGGCCTCTGAGTTCCCTCAGTTTTTATTGATTATTATTTTCATTATTTCAGCAAAAAGGAATGTAGTAGGAGAGCAGGGTGGTAATAAGGAGAAGGTCAGCAAAAAACATGTGAGCAAAAGAATCTATATCATAATTAAGTTCAAGGGAAGGTACTATGACTGGACGTGCACGGAAGCCAGATTTATGTTTCTCTCCACCCAAACATCTCAGTGGAGTAAAGAATAACAAAGCAGCATTACTACAAACATGTCTCGCCTCCCACCATAGGGCGGTTTTTCTCCTATCTCAGAATTTAACAAAGGTACAATCGGGTTTTATACCAAGACATTCAGTTCCCAGGGGCAGGCAGGAGACAGTGGCCTTCCTCTATCTCAACTGCAAGAGGCTTTCCTCTATTACTAATCCACCTCAGCACAGACCCTTTACGGGTGTCGGACTGGGGGACACTCAGGTCTTTCTCATACCACGAGGCCATATTTCAGACTATCACATGGGGAGAAACCTTGGACAATACCCCGCTTTCAAGGGCAGAGGTCCCTGTGGCTTTCCGCAGTGCATTGTGCCCCTGGTTTATTGAGACTGGAGAATGGCGATGACCTTTACCAAGTATACTGCCTGTAAACATTTTGTTAACAAGGCACATCCTGAACAGCCCTAGATCCCTTAAACCTTGATTTCATACAACACATGTTTTTGTGAGCTCCAGGTTGGGTCAAAGTGGCTGGGGCAAAGCTACAAATTAACAACATCTCAGCAAAGCAATTGTTTAAAGTACAGCTCTTTTTCAAAATGGAGTCTCTTATGTCTTCCCTTTCTACATAGACACAGTAACATTCTGATCTCTTTTTTTTCCCTACAATACTTTGTAACCTGCTTTCCATAGGAGATGGAGGAGGTCTCGTGTTCCTTGGTAACAGTCCTCTCAGGTTGGGGCCACCAAAAGAAGGTCATCCACGTACCACAATAAGGCACCGTTAGTTATCATTTGGTGGGGTATAGGCCTTGAGATCTGAGGCCAATGCTTCCTTAAAGATTGTGGGAGAGTTTTTAAACCTTTTTGGGACCCTAGTCCAGGTGAGCTGTGTTAGCTTCTTTGTCCTATTGAAATGCAAAGATAGGCTGACTAACTGGTGCCAAGCAGATACAAAAGAAAGTGTCCTTTAAGTCTAAGACTGTCAACCAGGTAGCACTTGCTAGAATGAGTCCTATTAAAGTATATGGGTTGGGTACCACTGGATGGATGGTTACCATGGCCCTGTTCACGGCACGCAAGTCCTGCACTGGTCTATACTCATCAGACCCTGGTCCTGGCAGTGGCTTTCGTATTGGCAAAAGTGGAGTATTCCAGGGTGACTGGCATTGGACTAAAATCCTATGTTTATAGAGCCTCTCTAAGTGTTTACAGATGCCTCGTACAGCCTTTTGGGGAACTGGGTACTGACGAACCTGAACAGGAGTTGCTCCTGGTTTTAATTCTACTACAACTGGTGCATGATTGACAGCTAGCCCGGGTGGATTGTCTTCAGCCCACACTCTAGGAATTTCTCTAACTAACTGAAATAATAATTTATCTTCATCCTGCATACGAGGCTGCACTGGTGCCTGTAGTTTCTTTCTATAAAGTCTCCACTCCTCAGCCTGTGGGATGGTAAGGATTAACACCATGGCCTTCAGGTGAGTTAGATTTAAAGTCATATCTCCCTGCAGGCCAAAAGTAATCTGTGCTTGCAGTTTTTGAAGTAGGTCTCTCTCTAACAAGGGAACTGGACGATTTGGGAGGTACAGGAACTCATGCTGAACTTTTCATCCTCCTATAACACACCTCCTTGACTGGAAGAATGGCCTCTTTTCTGAGACTCCAGTAGCCCCTACAATAGTCGTATAGTTCTTGGATAGAGGCCCTATGAGTCGAGTTACTACTGAGTGTTCAGCCCCAGTATCTACCATAAAGTCCATCAATTGGCCTCCAACTTCTAATGTGACCATAGGTTCCTGGAGGCCCAGTGAGAAGGAGCTCAGTCTGTCCTAGTCTTCATATCCTTCAGCCCTTGCCAGCCCGATTAGATCAGTATCTGGTTCTCCTAGGGCGCAGCAGCCCCTGGTTGGTGACCTCTTTGTTTTGCGGCCTTGGCCATTTCCCTCATTGCCTTCTGGACATTCATCTTTCCAGTGTCTCTTCTTTTTACATTGTGCACATTGATCCTTCTCTAATCTTGGTCAGCTCTCAAATCCCTGTCTAACTTGACCTCTTCCACATCCATGTCCGCGTCTATGTCCTCTCACATTGCTAGTTTCTCTTTGTATGAGGGCTGCCGCTAACAGATCAGCCTTCTTTTTAAGCCTCCATTCTGCTTCCTTCTTTGCCTCCTGGTCACGGTTAACATACACCTTGGTGGCTACTTCTATAAGCTGGGTGGTGTTCATGCCTGCGAAAGCTTCAAGTTTCTGAAGCTTTTGCTTAGTATCACCCTAGGCCTGTCCTACAAATGATGTATTTACCATACGCTGATTTTCAGCAGCCTCAGGGTCAAATGGGTGAAAAGCTGGTATGCCTCACAGAGTCTTTCATGAAACTGGCTAGGGCTCTCATCACTTCCCTGAAGCACCTCTGAGATCTTTCTTATATTGATTGCCTTTTCTCTACCATCACTTAGCCCTTGCAGAAGTGCCTCTCGGTACCTCTGCAAACGCTGAAGCTGGGTTGCATCTTCCAGGTCCTAGTTGGGATCTTGGTCTGGGCATATGCCTGAGCATTCACTGCGTCTGCCGGTGCACGGGCTTCTAGCCAGTGGAGAGCTGCCTGTGTTACTCTCTGATGCTCCTCAGTGTTAAACAATGTGAGAAGAAGCTGCCTGCAGTCTGGCCAGGTTGGATTGTGTGTCAGAAAGATGGAGTGCATCAGATCTATAAGAGCTTGAGGCTTCTCCATATAGGAGGGAGTATAGTGTTTCCAGTTTAAGAGATCAGTGGTTGTAAAGGGCTGATAGATGAAAGTCGGTTGCCCGCCCCCTGGACTTGGCCTTGGTCATCATAATAAATGAGTCCTCGTGCCTCCCTGAGAGGCATTTGCATAGCTCGAGCACAGCCAGATCTGAGACGGCCTCCTTGACTATCTTAATTTCCTTCCCTGGCCTCTTGAGGCTCCGATCCTTCCCTTTGGGTTGAGACTTGGGGCGTGCTAGCTCCTGAATTTAGTTCCTTGGGGGCTGTTGGCCTTGGTAAAGGGGGGTAGGCTGGGACATATGGAGGAGGAATCTCTGCTCCCTCTCGTGGCTCCTATAAGACTGGCCTTTCTTGCTCCCTCTGGGACTTTCCCTTTAACTCTGTGTCTGCCAGAGAAGCTGCTCTTACTTTCATTTTTGGCTCAGTTCGGGCCACAAGTGTTTTGCAATAAGCTGCTAAACAGGGCTGGATCCATGCCGGTCTTGTCTGTGCTATATTAACCATGAGTCAATATAACGAAATTGATCTGGATGCCCAGGCTGTCCTCTGACCCCTGTCACCACCTTAAATACATGGCCAATTATTTCCCTGTCTATAATTCCTTCGGTTGACCATCCAACACCAAAGAAGGCCATTCTAATTCACAGAGAGTTCTCAACTTCTGGGCGGTTAGCTTAACTCTATAATCCCCTGCATAACCTTTCTTAAAGTTCTGTAACATGCACTCTAACGGGGTAGGTTTTGGTGACTGTCCTCCCATTTTCCTCCTCTTATGGCGCAGCTCACTCACTCTTCCTTTTGTTTCGGACTGACCAGACCATCTCCTATTATGGGAGTTTTCAGACGCTGCTTAGCTTTGGAGAGGTCTTTATTCCCACCACATTTCTGAGCTGTGGGGCAGCTCCTATTAGCTGTATGCGGTTTGCCACTAGTCCAGGTCGGCCCCACACTTTGCTTGGAGCACACTGTCCGTGCTAAGAGATCTATGACTCCCCACATCACTCCCCACATTGGTTCTTCCCAGAACAATCTCTTTCACACACACACACACCTCCCCACTCCCAGTTCCTCTGTCCCTAACTGTGGTGGTGAGCCACTCTCGCCATCTCCAGTTTTCTTTTCCTAACTGACTTAGCAAGCCACTCTTGCATCCTATGTTGGTTGGGGTGTGAGTTTCATCCGAAATGGTGAGCCACTCTTGCTGCCCCCAACCTCTCTGGGTCAGACTACTAGTTACACCATGGGAGGTGATCAGGCTCCCCTTCTGTCCTTATGGGACGGGTCCCGCCTTGGGCCCCAAAACCTTACCGCGGTCCAGTAGCACGCTGTTCCTAGTAATCATCTGGTAGCCCCTCTCAGGTTCCATTGCACTGCTGGGTGGGGATGCCTGGTCACAGAAGAGCTGATTTCCCCTCCAGGCTGAAGTTCTCCTGGCAGTGCCTGGTTTGTCACAGGTTTCCCTTGACCCAGGGCTTCAGCCCCACTGGCAAAGGAGACAGCAAACCTGCCATCTCCACTCCTGGCTGGCTCACCAAAATGTTGTGATAAACTGAGGACTAGAGAGACCGATATGGGAAAACAGGAGGATGTTTATTTTAAGGTACACACTGGCTCAGTGGATTCACATCTAAAAAGCTGAGCATTGAACAAAGACAGAGTTTAGCTTGAATAGGCTAGCATACAAGAGCAAAACAAAGACAGTACATTTTACATTGACAGGTCACATAATCTATAGCATAACTGCTAACATGGCATAACTTATGGCCTTACATACCTACTGGCCTTGCAGCTGTGTCAAAAAACCAACCAAACAAACAAACAGGAACTTTGCAAATCTTACTAAATACAAGCATTGGCAAACATAGTCATAACTAATAGTTCAGTACAGGAGATAAAGTAAAGGAATTTGTTGTTGTTCTTTTTTTTTTTTTTTTTTTTTTTTGAGTTGGAGTCTCGCCCTGTCACCCAGGCTGGAGTGCAGTGGTGCAATCTCGGCTCACTGCAAGCTCTGCCTCCTGGGTTCACACCATTCTCCTGCCTCAGCCTCCCGAGTAGCTGGGACTACAGGTGCCCGCCACCACGCCCAGCTAATTTTTTTGTATTTTTAGTAGAGATGGGTTTTCACCGTGTTAGCCAGGATGGTCTCGATCTCCTGACCTTGTGATCCGCCCGCATCGGCCTCCCAAAGTGCTGGGATTATAGCCATGAGCCACCGCACCCGGCCTTGTTGTTCTTCTCTTAACCTTGCTTTGGGGGTTTGTGGAGCTCATTTCTGCAGGCCGGGTCACCATGACCTGTCTATAGCCTTGCCTGCAGTAGAGGAAAACTTGTGTTTTTCACTTAACCCTTACTTTCCTTGGAGTGAATAAATGCAGTATTTATTTTTCTTTAAATTTCTGCCTCATTGACAGGGAGGTAGGAAAGTCAGGATCAGAGAGGAAGATGCGATGGCGAAAGAAGCAGAGAGCAAGGAAGATGTTGGAAAATTCTACGCTGCTGGCTTTGAAGATGGAGGAGAAGGCTACACAATCAGGCATGCCGGCGGCCTCTAGACACTGGAGAAGACTAGGCGATAGTTCTACCCCAGGGCCTCCGGAAAGGACGCAGATTGCCAACACCATGAGTTTAGCCCTGTAAGACCCTTCTGGACTTCTGCCTTCCAGAACTGTCAGCAAGTTGTGTTGTCTTAGCCACTAAGTTTGTGATGATTTATTCCAGTACCAGTAGAAAACGAACACCTTTTCTCAAAAAAAAAAAAAAAAAAACTCATGATTTTTGCCAGTTATTTAATATACATATGAGTGGTAGAACATTTGAAAGATGGCCAGGTCTAGTGGCTCATGCCTGTAATTGCAGCACTTTGGGAGGCCAAGGCAGGCAGATTGCCTAAGGTCAGGAGTTTGAGACCAGCCTGGCCAACATGGTGAAACCCCATCTCTACTAAAAATGCAAAAATTAGCCAGGTGTGGTGGTGCACATCTGTAATCCCAGCTACTTGGGAGACTGAGGCTGGAGAATCACTTGAACCCAGAAGGCGGAGGTTGTGGTGAGCTGAGGTGTTGCAGTGAGCTGAGATTGTGCCACTGCACTCCAGCTTGGGCAACAGAGTGAGACTCTGTCTCAAAAAATAAATACATAAATAAAAGAAAAAAGAAAATTTGAAAGGCAAATTAAGCAGTGTGTTATAGAAATACCTGAATTTTCTAAAATCTTTTTCAGCTGTGGCATTTGGAGAGATCATGTCTTTTGTAATTCTAGACGATAAACATAGAGTAATTGTGCATGAGTAATAAGGTGTCAAGATGTATATTTATTCATAATAACTGCCAACTCCATCACCTATAGTATTTTAAATGTATAGGACTTGACTAAAGCAGGTTGTCAGATATGTTCTGGTATTGTATAATTAAACCTGAAGTGAATAAATAGGACATTTGTGTCTATATTTCTTTTTGTATTTTTTCTTTTAGAGATGAGGTCTCACTCTGTCACCCAGGCTGGAGTGCAATGGCACAGTCACGGCTCACGGCAGCCTTGACCTCCACCATGCCCAGTAACTTTTTGTGTGTACTTTATGTAGAGACAAGGTCTCCTAAGTTGCCCAGCTGGTCTCAAACTTCTGGGCTCAAGTGATCCTCCTTCCTTGGCTTCCCAATGCTAAGATTACAGGCATGAGCCACCACGCCCGGCCATATTCTCTTCTTCCTTTTCATGTATGTTTGAAACTTTTCATAATAAAAAATAAATAAATAAAAAATAATGCTCCCCGATAATAATACCCATAGCATTATAGTGAGGAAGGAATTCAATGAGATTGATCACAGGATCTACATACAGCAAGTGTGTAATCAATATTGATCATTACTACTGACACTACAGGCAATCAAGATTGAGAACTAGATTGGCAAGGAAAGTCTGTTTTAATTTAGATTAGTTTGGTGCTCATGGTAATGTACTTATTTACTATGGATCACCTTGTCTTCTAGATGCTGTAAATAGGACATCACGGCTTGGAAGCCCCCAATCCCATGTTCCTGGGGCTATTCCCTTAATATTCTGAGGCCTTGGGGGTTCATGTGCCACAACATGTGAATTTTGTCCACCAGCTCTTGGTTCCCAGGTGCCTTTGAATGAATTTGAGTTGCTTACTGGTCTTCCTCCTTCTCCTACTTTCCAGGTAAACTTCACATGTTTATTCCCCTCCTACCTCCTCCCCACCATCTCATTCCATTTCCCAGACTCTCTCTCTTCTCACATAATGGCTATGGGATTCACTCTTATTGTTTATTCCTCAAGTCCCTTCCTTAACCATCAGCATCTCCATAGCAACTCTAATTGCTGTACATTTGACATCTACTCAATTTCTCTCTGAGATGGAATGAAAAGGTCTTTACAGCCAAGCAATCTGAGGAACAGAACTGGAGGAAATGACACTCTGTTACTCCAAAAAGTTTGCAAGCCACCTTTTCAAGGCCACATTCTTCCTGGAATAGATTACTAGTATACCTTTGTATCATTTAAATGTGTCAGTAAGAAAACAAGGACAGGCCTAGTTTTGAACAACCCTGACTGCTACCACCGAGTGCTGATCTCATTATCACAACATTTGCCTAAGGACAATTCTCGGAAGCCAAGCAACACTTCTGTGTCTCCAGGACCAGCCTGCCAATTCTGTACACTCCAATTCCAGACTTGGGTCCCTTTGGGGAGTATAGTGGGCTCATGGTGCCTGCCTGGAACCTGGGGCCTCTTTTGGAAAAAGGGTCTTTGCATATGGAAGCAAATTAAGGATATGGAGATGAACTCATCCTGGACTAGGGTGGGCCCCAGCTCCAATGACAAGTTCCCTTACAAGGGAGGAGAATGAGACAGGACACAGGGCAGAAGCCATGTAGAGACAGGGGCTGAGATGGAAGTGATGCTGCCACAAACCCCAGGTCATGTGGAGCCACCAGAAGCTGGAAGAGACAAGAAAGGGTCCCCCCAGAGCCTTTGGAGGGAGCATGCTGCTGATACCTTGATTTTGGATTTCTGACCTCCAGAACTGTGAAAGAACACACTTGTGTTTTCATAAGCCTCCAAGTCTGTGGCAGTTTGTTACGGCAGCCACAGGAAACGAATAGAATACATAGACTGTGGTGCCCATATGGAGGGTATAAAAACCGAGTCTACTACTGACGAAAAGAGTCAAACTCCGTAAAATATTTGAAGAGATTTATTATGAGCCAAATGTGAGTGACCAAGGCCCCTGACACAGCCCTTAGGAGATCCTGAGAACATGTGTCCCAGGTAATCCGGGTGTAGCTTGGTGTTACACATTTTAGAGACATGAGACATCAATCAAATACATTTAAGAGGTACATTGGTTCAGTCCAGAAAGGCAGGACAAACTTGAAGCAGTAGGGGGTGGGGGAAGGCGTGCTTTTGGATTATAGGTAGATTTAAAATTTTCTGGTTGACAATTGGCTGAATTTATCTAAAGAGCTGAGATCAATGGAAAGAAAATGTCTGGGTTGCAATAAGAGGTGATGGACACCAAAGTTTTATCATGCAGGTGAAGCCTCCAGGTAGCAGGCTTCAGAGAGAATATATTGTAAATGTTTTTTATTAGACTTAAGGTCTGCGTTGATGTTAGTGCCATGCCCAAGAGGTACAAGGAGGCACGTCCAATCCCCACTTCCCATCATGGCCTGGAGCAGTCTCTCAGGGTAAATTTTAAGAGTGCCCTGGCAGAGGAGGAAGTCCATTCAGATGGTTGGGGGGCCTTAGAAAGTTACTTTTGGTTTACACTATTACCCCCTACACAGCCTGCCAGGGAGCAGCCCAGCGAGACACAGGTCTCCAGGGATTGGCTGAGCTATTCAGGATCTGCAGAGCCTGTCTCTTTGACCCCCTTGGTTTTTGTTCTTCATTTAGGCTTCTCCATCTTGAGTACCTTGCCTCTTCTGGCCGTGCTGTAACGGATAAGAATGTGAGCTCTGTGGGCGCAGGCCTGTCTCTGTGCTGGCCACCCACTCTGCCCAATGCCATCACTAGCATGGTAGTTGGCACTGGGAGGTGATAAATAAATAATGCCTGAATGATTAAATAAGCACGTGGAAGAAACAGCATTTGTCTCGCAACTACTGAGAAGTTGCTGCACCCACTGCAGACGTTCTGATTCAGTAGCTCTGGGGCGGGGCCTGAGAATCTGCATTTCTCTCAATTGCATTTCCTAGGTGATGCTGATGCTGCTGGTCCAGGGATCACAGTTTAGGAACTGCTGGCCTAGACCAAGAGTGTGTTTACAGAAGTCCGGATTCCAGGGTTCATGAGCTCAGCCACAGAAATACCACCCTGCAGAGAAAACTTTGACCTAAACAAACCATCACAAGCTCCACCTTTCTACTCCCGGCATATCTCGCAGGGTAGCAACTGTGAGTGTGCTTCCAAACCTTCCAGAGAAAGTTTTCCTTTCCTTCAGCCGAGGCTGCATTTTTCTACCTAATGAGGTCCTGTGACTTGCAGCCCCCATTTCTGGAGGTAACATTGACCGCTACCTCGTGTGTATCAATGCTGCAACTAATTGAAGAGTTTCTTACTCTTCAGCGGCAGTGAAGAGAGCCGGGGAAGGGCAGGCTCAGTCACCTCCATGGAATAGCGGTCTCTGTTTCTCCCTAGGCACCACAGTCTTCCAGAAAGGCTGGCTGGGAGAATGCTAAGACTCAAGAGATAATAGAGTCAGGTGAGTGGATAAACCAAGTGTGTTGTAGACACACAACAGAATATTCCTCAACTTCAGAAGGAAGGAAGGCTGATGTACTTCATACCATGGATGAGCCTGGAGGGCATTACCCAAAGTGAAAGAAGCCAGACACAAAAGGACAAACACTGGAGATTTCTTCCCTGGACGACAGAGTTGTCAGATTTATGGAGACAGAAAGGAGAATGGTGGGTGTCAGGGCCTGGGGGCAAGGGTGGATGGGGAGTATTGCTTAATGGGTCCAGTGTTTCCATTTGGGAAGATGAAGAAGTTCTGGAGCTGGATGGTGGGAATGGTGGGACAACAATGAGAATGTACTTCATGCCACTGAACTGTGCACTTCAGATAGTTTTACATTGTATTTCAGCATGATTAAAACAAAAAGGCTGTGGAAACTCACCTTCATTCCCCTTTTTAATGTTCCTTTCTGCGTTTGCAAAACCTCCTGAGATCAGGCAAGAAAACAGAACAATAATCTGGAGACAATCACTGTGTTATTATTTTTGTTTTGTGATTCTTTTTTGTAAATTATACTTTAAGTTCTAGGGTACATGTGCAGAACGAGCAGGTTTGCTACATAGGTATACACGTGCCATGTTGGCCTGCTGCACCCATCAACTCATCATTTACATTAGGTATTTCTCCCAATGCTATCCCTCCCCCAGCCCCCCACCCCCTGACAGGCCCTGGTGTGTGATGTTGCTCGCCCTGTGTCCATGTGTTCTTATTGTTCAACTCCTACCCATGAGTGAGAACATGCAGTATTTGGTTTTCTGTCCCTGTGATAGTTTGCTGAGAATGATGGTTTCTAGCTTCATCCATGTCCCTGCAAAGCACATGAACTCATCCCTTTTTATGGCTGCATAGTATTCCATGGTGTATATGTGCCACAATTTCTTAATCCGATCTATCACTGATGGACATTTGAGTTGGTTTCCAAGACATTGCTATTGTGAATAGTGCCTCAGTAAACATATGTGTGCACGTGTCTTTATAGTAGCATGATTTATAATCCTTTGGGTGTATACCCAGTAATGGGATCACTGAGTCAAACGGTATTTCTAGTTCTAGATCCTTGAGGAATCGCCACACTGTCTTCCACAATGGTTGAACTAATTTCCA
Source organism: Pan troglodytes (assembly GCF_028858775.2). NCBI lineage: Eukaryota > Metazoa > Chordata > Mammalia > Primates > Hominidae > Pan > Pan troglodytes. The sequence continues at coordinate 104,366,441 of NC_072412.2, read as the reverse complement.
CTCCCACCAACAGTGTAAAAGTGTTCCTATTCCTCCATATCCTCTCCAGCATTTGTTGTTTCCTGACTTTTTAATGATCGCCATTCTAACTGGCATGAGATGGTATCTGATTGTGGTTTTGATTTGCATTTCTCTGATGACCAGTGATGATGAGCATTTTTTCATGTGTCTGTTGGCTGCATAAATGTCTTCTTTTGAGAAGGGTCTGTTCATATCCTTTGCCCACTTTTTGATGGGGTTGTTTGATTTTTTTCTTGTAAATTTGTTTAAGTTCTTTGTAGATTCTAGATATTAGTCCTTTGTCAGATGGGTAGATTGCAAACATTTTCTCCCATTCTGTAGGTTGCCTGTTCACTCTGACGGTAGTTTCTTTTGCTGTGCAGAAGCTTTTTAGTTTAATTAGGTCCCATTTGTCTATTTTGGCTTTTGTTGCCATTGCTTTTGGTGTTTTAGACATGAAGTCCTTGCCCATGCCTATGTCCTGAATGGTATTGCCTAGGTTTTCTTCTAGGGTTTTTATGGTTTTAGGTCTTACATTTAAGTCTTTAATCCATCTTGAATTGATTTTTGTATAAGGTGTAAGGAAGGGATTCAGTTTCAGCTTTCTACATAGGGCTAGCCAGTTTTCCCAGCACCATTTATTAAATAGGGAATCCATTTCCCATGGCTTGTTTTTGTCAGGTTTGTCAAAGATCAGATAGTTGTAGATGTGTGGTGTTATTTCTGAGGCCTCTGTTCTGTTCCATTGGTCTATATATCTGTTTTGGTACCAGTGCCATGCTGTTTTGCTTACTGTAGCCTTGTAGTATAGTTTGAAGTCAGGTAGCATGATGCCTCCAGCTTTGTTCTTTTTGCTTAGGATTGTCTTGGCTATGGGGGCTCTTTTTTGGTTCCGTATGAACTTTAAAGTAGTTTTTTCCAATTCTGCAAAGAAAGTCATTGGTAGCTTGATGGGCATAGCATTGAATCTATAAATTACCTTGAGCAGTATGACCATTTTCACGATATTGATTCCTCCTATCCATGAGCATAGAATATTCTTCCATTTGGTTGTGTCCTCTTAAAGAAAGGATGATTCTTAAAGAAAGGAAATGTAGAATCCCCCAGAAATGCTTTCAAAGGTTGAATCTCAAAATAACGCCACACACACACTCTCTCACACACTCTCACACACACATCACACATACATTCTCACATGCAAACTATATACATATTCTCACACATGCTCACACTCAATCCTCATTCACACACACACACTCACACACAATCCTCACTCACACCCACACATTCTCACACACACACACACACACAGCTGACCACTGTCCCACCGTGTTTTGCCTCCCTACCCAGAAGCGTGCGTTCCTCCCACAGTGGTTTCCAAAGTGTGGTTCTGGGTCCAGCAGCATCAACCTCCCCTTAGACTTCTTAGAAATGCACATTCTGGGGCCCCAGCCCCGACCTCCTGAGTCAGCTGGCCTGGGGGTGGGGCCTGGGAATCTGCGTTTAGACTGGCTCTCCCCCGGCCTGCCACGCGCTCCCGTCGGGGCCCACCCTCACCTGGGCCGGGGCCGGTGTCCGCGCGCGACGGCTCGGGAGCACGGACCTCTGCTCCCCGCAGCACCGCCCCCCGGGTGGAGCCGGCGGCCCCGCCTCGCAGAGCTGGGGCTGCACCTGGGGCAACGGGGCCAGGCCTGGACGCCAGGTCGGAGGAGTAGCACCTGCCAGGAGCACGTCCCGCCGGCAGGTCGCAGGAGCCCTGGGAGCCGCCGCCATGGGTACGCTCGGCGGGTGCGGGGCCGGCCGGGCTAAAGACTCGGAGCTACGCGGGGCGGGGGCCGGCACCGAGGGCCGGGAGGCGCGAAGGGTACGCGGCGGCGGGAAGCGGGGCGACCCGAAGGCCCACGGGGGCCGGGAGGTTGCGGGGCGCCCGGGATCCCCTCCCTGGTGGTCACCGTGTGGCCGGGGCGCGGAAGCCAGAGGTGCCCAGAGGTGCCGACTCCGCCGAGGTTGCGATCCTGGCCCGCCCGTCCGTGGGGCACTGTAATCCTCGCGTTCCCACCCTGCGGGCCGGGAGTGCGCTTGGAGCGGGACGGGACCCAGCGGGTGACGGCAGGGGCGGCAGAAACACCGTCTAACTGGCGGAAGCCTTGTGGCTGCCTTTGCACTTGTCTTGCCTCTGGCTGGCGAGGTGACCCTGGAGTTCCGCAGGGAACCCTGGCCCAAGAGGAGATGGGGCCTCTCTTTGTGGCCCCCTCTTAACCCTCTGCACTGTCCCCTGGCTTAATTTGAGGCACCTTCTGTGCCTTACAGAAGGTGAGGAGCTGGCTCTTGATGGGGCTGGAGCGTCAGCAAAACAGCTAGGAGGCAACTTGACTCCTGCCCCGCTTCCGAATTAACCACCCTGCAACTAAGGCAGACCCAGAGAGAATGAACGGACGCAGAGCCAGAGCTGCTGGGAGCAGCCCAGCCCGCTGCTTTCTTAAAGATGAGGAAGCCCAGTCAGCTTCCCAAAGTTGTGCCATGGATGCCCCCGGCCAGCATTTTGCAGAAGATGTGGCCACGTTGTTGAGGGGGATCTGAGCCTGTAGACAGGAATGTCAGTCGGTGGCTGCCTCAGTGGTCCTGGTGGGGTGATGTGTGTCAGTGCCCAGCCCCAGGGTGCAGCCGTCCTCTGGCTCTCAGAATGCCTGCCGGACACAGCATGTGGCGGTTCCTAAGGAGAAGCAGTGAGTGGTTCACACTTTGGACTTCTAATTGTAGCCAATTGTGCCTGTTCCAGAAAGACCTGCAACTTCCCTCTCTGGCGGAGACTGTGGCTGAGCTCAGCTCTGCAGGCAGATTCCTGGGCTGCAGTTCTGGGTCCCGCCCTCAAACAAGTCCCACCTGTCACTCTATGCAACTTTGCTGGGAGGTGCTCTGAAATATTTCTGTTGATCATCAAATACCAAATACCTGAGCAGCATCCTTGTTGAGTTGGAATTTATGACCCGTGTTTAGCACGAGATCCAATCCCGAGAGTTGTTAGAGGCAGCTGCCTGGTTATTGGTGAAGGAATACAGAGTTAGATTTGAAGCCTCCTTTCCAAATGAATTGATGCGTTCTAGTCTGCAACTGGTCCTCTCTGTTTGCAACTGAGATTGACATAGCATGTGAATAGCAACAAAAAAGTTTATATGCAAAAACCGATTTGATTTTTACTGAAGTCCTAACTTTTCAATATCAAGGGTTAGTTAGTAAATGAAAAAAAATTGTTTAATGGTTGTTATGGGGAAAAAAAGTAGTAGTAACTTCTGTTAAGAACAGACCTTGGCCGGGCGCGGTGGCTCACGCTTGTAATCCCAGCACTTTGGGAGGCCAGGGCAGGTGGATCACCTGAGGTCAGGAGTTCGAGACCAGCCTGGCCAAGATGGTGAGACCCCCCCCCCACCCCCGTCTCTACTAAAAATATATAAAAACTAGCTGGGCATAGTGGCGGGTGCCTGTAATCCCAGCTACTCGGAAGGCTGAGGCAGGAGAATTGCTTGAACCCAGGAGACGAAGGTTGCAGTGAGCCAACATGGTGCTACCGCACTTCAGCCTCCGCGACAGAGTAAGACTCCATCTCAAAAAAAAAAAAAGAACAGATCTTTGGTACTTAGGTCATGCCAGAATTGCTTCAGATCCCTCAGTGACTGAGGGGACACTTGAAGCAGTTGGCGAACGAGGCAGGGGACAAAAAGGACGTGGTCCTTAGAGAAGCCTGTACCTCCTGCCTCTGACTTTGTCCCACTGTAATTGGAGCAAATTTTCACGGCAGGTGCTTTTTCATTCCTTGAGAATCCTGGAGCAGAAGTTCTGAATGAATAGGAAAGTGAGGGATTGGATGAGACTCAGAATCGAACCATTAAGGCATTTATTAGACTTAGTAACAGAGGCAAGGAGAATCCACAACAGTTAACAGAATAAATAGGAGTTGCTTTGGGGCTGGGCGCGGTGGCTCACACCTGTAATCCCAGAACTTTGGGAGGCCGAGGCGGGCGGATCATAAGTTCAAGAGATCAAGACCATCCTGGCCAACATGGTGAAACCCCGTCTTTACTAAAAATACAAAAATTAGCTGGGCATGGTGGCATGTGCCTGTTGTCCCAGCTACTAGGGAGGCTGAGGCAGGAGAATCACTTGAACCCGGGAGGCAGAGGTTGCAGTGAGCCAAGATCGTGCCATTGCACTCCAGCCTGGACGACAAGAGTGAAACTCCGTCTCAAAAAAAAAAAAAATGTTGCTTTGGGTGTGGCAATGCACAGCCAAACCTGGCTGAGTGTCTTGTTGGGCTCATGAACGGCACCTCCTTTGTTTTAAAGCAGTGGTCGACAGTCTCTTCTGGAAAGCCCCAGGTAGGAAATGCTTCAGGTCCTGGGGGCCGGGTGGTCTCTGTGGCAACTTCTCAACTCTGCAGTTCTAGAGCAGCCGTACACAATAAACAAATGGGCAGAGCAGTTTCTATAAAACTTCATTATGTACTGAGACATTTGAATTTTATGTAATTTTCATGTGCCACAAAATCTTAAAAAACTTTTTACAATCACTTAAAAATGTAAGCTTACATTCTTCTTAGCTTGTGAGCCACACAAAAATAGGCAGTGGGCCAGATGTAGCCCATGAGCCATAGTTTGGGGATCCTAGCCAAGGTATCTGTGTGGTTCTCAGAGCCTGGGGTGGAGAGATGTTCTTTTCCCAAGGGCTGTCAGGTTGAATTCAGTCTCTGAATAGCAGAAAACTTCTTATATGCTGGGAAGAAGCGTCAGTAAGAAAAAGCAGCCTCCGAAGCCTTCGTAGGATCATAGGGCTGGGGATGCTTTTGCTGAAGGTTTTGACTATTTGATCTCTTTCCTCCCACCCCACCTCACTCCCTTATCCAAAGCTTAGCAAGACTATGCTAAATGGACTCTGAAAATTAGGTACAAGGCTTCAGGTTCAATGCAGCAAGCACCTGCCTCTATCTGCCAAGACCTCCAGGTTGATTGGAGATACTCACTCACTTAAAGTAGGATACTTTATTCTCTTCCTGCCCCACCAGATCTCAGCCTCCTGGCTGGCCTTGTTTGTGATTCTGTTAGGTTTTTCCAAGTCAGCTGCCTGAGCTTAAAATGATGGATGGGCTGTGAAGGTCCCTCACACCTGGCGCGTCCCTCCACATTCTCTCCTCCTCCTGTCAACTCTTGAGTCAACCGAAGAACAATATTGAAGTACCAGGGCAGCTGGTGTCCCTGCTGCAAGCTATAGAGGTGGTCCCACACTGAAGGAGGCCTTTGGCATACGACCTTCGGGGGAACTCACCTCCTCCTAGCCAGCAGCAAGAAAAGAGAACTTCTAACATTGGGTTCTTTTGGGCTAATATTGCTCTAAGTCAGCGTTTTTCAAACTTGAACATGCATCAGGCTTATCTGAGTGAGGGCTTGTTCCAGCAGTGGGGCTCGCTGGGCCTCTTGCCTAGGGTCTCAGGTGCAGGGTAGAGCTCATGCACTGACATTTGACCACGTTCCCACGTGGTGTGATGCTGCTGCTCCCAGGCCCACGGTTTGAGAACCACGGCTCTAAAGATCCCCTGGGTTCTTTTTTTTGATCCCTGCCCATGTGAACATGTTGCCGCTGTGCCCTAAAAATTAGGCTGTGGGAAGGTCTAGTACAGTCTGGGCCCTGGCTTGTCCATGTGGGTACATGTCCATGATGATGAAGCATTGGGTAAATTAGCAGGTAGAACTTGAGAATTAGTCTGCCGGTGCCGTCTTAACGTAGGGATAGCTGGGCACTGCGGCTTATGCCTGTAATCTCAGCGTTTGGAGAGGCTGAGACAGGCGGATCATTTGAGCTCAGGAGTTTGAAATCAGTCTGGGCAACATGGCAAAACCCTGTGTCCACAAAAAAAAATACAAAAATATTAGCTGGGCGTGGCGGTGCGCACCTCTAGTCCCAGCTACTCGGGAGGCTGAGGCCAGAGGATCACTTGAGCCCAGGAGGTGGAGGTTGCAGTGAGCTAAGATTGCTCCACTGTGCTCCAGCCTGGGCAACAGAGAAACTGTGTCTGAAGCAACAACAAGACAAAAACAAAGAAGTAAAGAGAGTAGAAATGAATAGGAGTGAGAAATGAATGTGGTTCAGCTGGGCTGGCCAGGATGCACCTGAATTGCATATCTATGCAGGTATTTACTTACCATGTGAGGATAAAAATAATCCTGCCTGAAGAAATTATATCCTCAGGGGGCAGGAACATAAGCCCGTAAACAACACTCTTCCACTCCGAGTTAGAGTTGAGGAAAATGAGGTACTATGAGACCAGTGAAAGCAGCAACTAGGAGTGTTTGTCTAAGCAGGAGGGTTTGCCTACTTTAGGTTTGCCCAGTTTGGATGGAATGCTAAATGTTTGCATGGTCATTCACGTCTCTTACAAAATGTCCTGAGTAAGATTATTCCATTTTCGATTCCCTTGGGTTTTTTTGTTTGTTCGTTTGTCTTTTGAGATGGAGTCTTGCTCTGTCAACCAGGCTGGAGTGCAGTGGCACAATCTCGGCTCACAGCAACCTCTGCTTGCTGAGTTCAAGCAATTCTCCTCTCTCAGCCTCCAGAGTAGCTGGGACCACAGGTGCGCACCATCACGCCTGGCTAACTTTTGTATTTTTAGTAGAGACGGGGTTTCGCCACGTTGGCCAGGATGGTCTCAAACTCCTTACCTCAGGTGATCCGCCTGCCTTGGCCTCCCAAAGTGCTGGGATTACAGGCCTGAGCCACTGTGCCAGGCTGGGTTTTTTTGATTAATAATTTTTTTCTACTGCCCTTTGAGTTACTGAACCATTCCATGAAGAACAAACAGGGCTTACTCAATGGGCTAGTTGAGCTACCAGGAATCCTCCCTAGAAAATGGGACTGCCACTCTATTCCCCATGGTGGAGCTGCTGATGACTGGGGGCCTGGTGTAGAATTTTGGAGCTAAGACTGCCCAGCCAGCTGTGTTCCCATGGCGGAGGCAGAAGCTCTCAGACACAGTTGCGTCTTGATTCTATGCTTTGCAGGATGAGAAAGTGGGTAGGTGTCCCAGGTGAGCCGATAAGGAAATAAAAACAAGGGTCAGGCCTGAGGAACCTTTCCACATTCTTCCTTGAGGACAGTGAGAGAAAGAGCAGTATTCTCAGCTGAGCGAGCACGGCTGACTCATCATCCGGGGGTTGCAACACAAAGAACCAGGGAGTCACTCTTTTGTACCTTTGTCCCTTGGTTTCAGAAGTTGGAAGTCTATTGCGGAGGACACTGGACCCTGGGTTCACCTCATGGATGTGATACAAAGGAGGCTGTGTCAGCCGGGGTTGGGGGGGCACACCTCTGCTCTCGGCCCCTCTGGTTTTTGGGGTTTAGGATGAGGGCAGCTATGAGAACACAGTTAAAGCACAGGCTCGGCAGTTGGGAAGTGCCACAGCCACGGGGCCGAGGGACAGGGTCTTCCACAGAGGCTTAAGAAGGAGGAAGGTCTAGTTCCTCTCCTGGTTCCTAGACTGGAAACTGCTCAAAGCCCCTCACCGGGCTGCGGAAAGGGGTCTCTCATTGGAGAGAGGGTTTAGAGTCCTCCAGGTATGATGTGGGGATATGGAACAACAGGTCCATGTCCAGAGGGAATTTTGGTTCAGAGATCAGATTAACAAATAGAAAATTCACAAAATGTACTTCCATAAGAAGGCTCGTTAAAAGTTCTCAAACTAGGCATTTAGAACTTCTACAATCTGCCCCTAGTGACAAGATTTTATTACAAGCTCTATTAGGACATGGCAGATGTTTATACATTTGAGATGTTCTTGAGGAAATAAACCTTTTTCCTTTTTTTCCATTAAATCAAAACACCTTGCAGAGAAAAGGGAATGCTTATACACTGCTGGTGGGAGTGTAAATTAGTCTAACTATTGTGAAAAGCATTGTGACAACTCCTCCAAGAACTACCATTTGACCCAGCAGTCCCATTACGGGATATATACCCAAAAAAATATAAATCATTCTACCATAAAGACACATGCACACATATGTTCACTGAAGCACTATTCACAATAGCAAAGACATAGAAGCAACCTAGATACCTGTCAATGATAGACTAAAGAAAATGTGGTACATATACACCACGGAATACTATGCAGCAATAAAAAAACAACAAGATCATGTCCTTTATAGGAACATGGATGGAGCCGGAGGCCATTATCCTCAGCAAACTAACAGGAACAGAAAATCAAACACTGCATTTTCCCACTTATAAGCAGCAGCGAAATGATGAGAACACAAAGACACAGAGGGGAACAACACATACTGGGGCCTACTTGAGGGTAGAGGGTAGGAGGAGAGAGCTGTTTGGAAAAAACCAACTATTAGGTACTAGGCTTAGTACCTAGGTGGAAAAATAATCTGTGCATCAAAACCCTGAGTCACGAGTTACCTATATAACAAACCTGCACATGTACCCCTAAAATCGAAGTTAAAATGGTAAATAAATAGTTACAAGTTAAAAAAAAAACAAAAATAAATCAAGACACCTAAACTCACATGGTGTACTTGTTTGCTATGGTGTTTGTAACAAAAGCACCACAAACTGGGGAATTTGAAACAACAGAAAAGTCTTCTCGCACAGTCCTGGAGGCTGGGAGCCCAGAGTCAAGGGGTCAGCAGGGCCACACTCCCTCCGAAGGCTCTGGGGGTGAAGCCGATCCAGGCCTTTCTCTTGCTTCTGGTGTGGCTGGTGGTCTTTGGCATTCCTTGGCTTGTGGACACACCCCTGCCGTCTCTGCCAGCCCATTTGTCTCTGTGTCACTTTTCCTCTTCTTAGGAGCACTCTACTCACATTGGATGAGGGACCACCTTGTCCCAGTATGACCTGGTCTTCGCTAATTACATCTGTAATGATCCTATTTCCAAATAAGGTCAAGTTCTGAGATTGAGAAGGATGTGAATTTGTGGGGGGATGGGCAGGACACTATTCGACACCCCGACATGGTAACAGAAAGTATTCTCTCTGAACTATGTCCATGGCTTATAGATGACTTTAGGTAGAAAACATTTGTAGTGTAAAGATAACTCCACCACGGTCCTCAGCTTGGATGCTATGTCTGGTAACCAGTGTCTTCCCCCAGCAAGACAGATGGGTTTTCTGGTCATAGTTTCTGGTCAACTGTAAACGGTCCACTTAGTAAGAGAGTTGGTATGTAGAAAACAGGCCCCAAAGTGATCTAGGAGACACAGGCGATTTACCTCCAGTTCTAAAAATGACGTTCCCATTCTGTTGATGCGGTACTGTGGACCTGCAGATAAAGTTTCCAGGCAGTCTTCATGTGCAGTGTTTCACTTTTCTGGTTTTTGAAAAATATAGCTGTTTCTGCTATGCATGCTAATTCTAAAATTAGAAGACTGAAAAAAATAAGTCACCTGACATTTTTATGGAGAATTGTTAGATAATATCTAATGAAATTTAAAATACACATAATATTTTAACAGCATTCTATGTCTAGAACTTTCTTACAGATATTCTTATGATAGGAAAGAGCCATGTGCAACTCAAATATTAGGTTGGTGCAAAAGTAATTGCAGTTTTTGCCTTTTTTTTTTTTTTTTTTTTTTTTTTGAGATGGAGTCTTGCTCTGTCACCCAGGCTGGAGTGCAGTGGCGCGATCTCGGCTCACTGCAACCTCTGCCTCCCAGGTTCAAATGATTCTCCTGCCTCAGCCTCCCGAGTAGCTGGGATTACAGGCACATGCCACCACACCCGGCTAATTTTTGTATCTTGTGTAGAGACGGGGTTTCGCTACCTTGGCCAGGCTGATCTTGATTTCCTGACCTCATGATCTGCCCGCCTCGGCCTCCCAAAGTGCTGGGATTACAGGCGTGAGCCACCGCACCCGGCTTTGCCATTACTTTTAATCTATCATGTGGGCAGAAAACTTGCATTCTGTTTTATACCCTAACTTCATACTTAACCATGATTGTAAAGCATTTTTTTCTAGTCATGATTTACCATTTAAAAAAAAAAAAGTCTGTGTGTGTATAAGTTAGGGTCTTCAAACTCATTGCCTTGAAAAACAACCCTCCAAAAGACCAAGAGATTGGTTCTTTTTTTTTTTTTTTTTTTTTTGAGACAGAGTCTCGCTCTGTCACCTTGGCTGGAGTGCAGTGACACAATCACAGGTCACTGCAGCCTTGACCTCCCTGGCTTAAGCAGTCCTCCTGCCTGAGCCTCCCAAGTAGCTGGGACTACAGGCACGTGTCACTATGCCTGGCTAATTTTTGTTATTTTTTGTAGAGGTGGGGTCTTGCCACATTGCCCGGGCTTGTTTCCTTTTAATTTAGCGACATTTATGTATCTTTAGAGTCATTTTCTCCTGTGACAATATACAATATTATTAGGGCCACCGTTTCTGTTGCCTGCTGGGTGTGTGGAGCTGATGCTGTCCTGGAGGCTGGTATCTGCTTCCCTTTGTGTTCTCTCCTCTTTTCTCCTTCTAGAGTCTGCTCTGAGGAAGGGTCTCTCTTCTCTTTAACCTGAGCATATATTTGTTTATTTACCCTCGGCAGTCTGGCATTTAAAGAGAGTCTCACTCTTAGTTCTGAAGGAAAGGTGTTCTTCTAGACTAAAAATATCCAGGCGTAGATCAGGAAGCTAACTTGGAGAGCAAGGGTTGCTGTACGAACAGCCAGGAAAATCATCTCACCTGACTACCCGGCCTCTACCTGAGGCAGGACTTAGGACTGTCCTGAGATCTTTCCTGTTTTGCCAAACAGCTTTGCTGCATGTGAACCCTGGAGCACTCTGTGGCCTGGCTCACCTTTCCCTGAAGCTGAGAGCAGGTTGGAAATCAACTGTCTGTCAGCATGTCCAAAGGTGGCTGGATCCTGGGTCCCAGAGAGATCATTTCTTCCTGAAGGAGGACAGGAATGGCGTTCAAAGATTCATGCCTGTAGTTACAGGAACAAGATGCTGAAAGTTGTAGGTAATTTATAAAACCACGAGAGGTTGGTCATTTCAGGCCTCTTCAGCCTATGATTTTAGATAGTTGTGTGTGGAAACCTTTTTAAAAGCTAGGAGGATATCTGAACCTAAAGCAGTAAGTTGTGACTATTGTGGGCGAATTATTTATCCCCCAAAATGCATATGTTGAAGCCCAAAGCCCCAATACCTTGGAGCGTGACCTTATTTGGGAATAGAGTCGTTGCAGATGTAATTCACTATGATGACGTCATACCGGGGTAGGGTGGCCCCTAATTCAATATGAGCAGTGTCCTCACAAAAAGAGGAAATCTGGACTGGACATGGTGGCTCGTGCCCGTAATCTCAGCACTTTGGGAGGCCCAGGTGGGAGGATCACTTGAGACAAGAAGTTTGAGACCAGCCTGGGTAACATAGCAGACCTTGTCTCTACAAAAATTTTAAAACTTAGCCGACATGGCTGCACACGCCTGTGGTCCCAGCTGCCCAAGAGGCTCAGGCGGGAGGATCCCTTGAGCCCAGGAGTTCAAGGCTGCAGTGAGCTATGATCGTGCCACTGCACTGCAGCCTGGGCAACAGGGTGAGACCTTATCTCAAAAATAGCAACAGTAATAAAAATGAGTAAAAAGAGGAGATTTGGACATAGACTCATACACAGGGCAAGCGCCACGTGAGCATGGTGGCAGTGGTGGAGGTGATGTTCTTACAAGACGGGGAACACCAAAGCTGGGCCTCAAAGCACCAGGAGACAGGCCCAGGACAGATTCTCCCTTGCGTCCTCTGAAGGACCCAACCCTGCCGACCTCCATCTCAGACTTCCGGCCTCCAGAACTGTGAAAGGCCACATTTCCATGTTGTAAGCCACGCGGTTTGAGGCACTCTGTAAGACAGCCCTGGCAAACTCCTACACTGACCGGGAGCTGTCCCCAGGCTGGAGCCATGGACACCCAAGCTGAGGGAGGAACTGTCTTAAAGGAAGGTGAAGGCAGGCTGTCCAGCACACGCCAGATGGCGCAGGGCCTGATTTTGCACGGAAGAGGTACAGGCAAGGCAGCTCATGACCCATGTAGGCGGGAAAAGCAGCCCTGCAACAGCAGGGGCTGATGACAGGTAGGAGGTGGCTCATTGCCAAGGAGCCGGGGCCAGGCTGCGGCTGAGTGGTTTTGTGTTCCATGTCTCTCTTGTGAGGGTGCTGGGCAGAAAGCTCCCCCACCGCCTCACCAGAATCCTCCGGGGTCCTGAGGGAGGTGGAGCCCCTCACGGCCTTCCCATTCTCTTGTGTTCTGGGAGGACCACCAGGCGTCTGCTGAGACTCAGGTCAGCTGCAGTCAAGCCTTGGCCCAGTGGCCCACGTGCAAGGTCCGCAGGGCTAGGCTGCTGTCCACATGGCAACACACCCAGTCACTTGATAAACCCAGTCTCCCTTCAGCACCAGTTTCCCCACACGGTTTCTAAGTTAGTTTCCTGCTGTTAGGGGTTAGTGAGATTTCTTCATTCTTGGAGTCTGATACCTCATTTGCTTTGAGCAAATGGCATTCAAAAACCACACATCAGCATGTTCTGTGTTTATGGCCCTGTTTGTTTATGGATTAGAGGAACTGCAGCAGCTTCCTAGTGGGGAAGAAAGTAGCCGTGGAAAAGGAGGCCTTTTTTTTTTTTTTTTTTTTTTTGAGACGGAGTCTCCCTCTGTCACCCAGGCTGGAGTGCAGTAGTATGATCTCAGCTCACTGCAACCTCCACCTCCTGGGTTCAAGCAATTCTCGGGCCTCAGCCTCTTGAGTAGCTGGGATTACAGGCATGTGGCTACATTTTGTATATTTAGTAGAGACGGGCTCTCACCATGTTGGCCAGGCTGGTCTGAAATTCCTGGCCTCAAGTGATCCACCTGCCTCGCCCTCCCAAAGTACTGGGATTGCAGGAGTGTAGCTAATTTTTGTATGTTTAGTAGAGATGGGGTTTCACCATGCTGGCCAGGCTGGTCTCAAGCTCCTGGACTCAAGTGATCCCTCCGCCTTGGCCTCCCAAAATGCTGGGATTACAGGTGTGAGCCACCGTGCCTGCTCCTGAAAAGGAGGCTATTTCTATAAAGAGCAGTTGAGGATGGGCACAGCCTGGGTGCCGGCTATGCCTTCATGGCGGTCCCAGCAGGAGGACCCCTGGTATGGAATGCAGCCCATGCTCCAGTCACCAGCAGTGCAGCCATCAGGGACACTTTTTCTGATTGGATTGAGTGGCCCTCGCTCACTTGTCAGGCCAGGCCCCACTGGGCTGCATCCGGCCTAGAAGCCCACACTTTTCTAATCCACACCAGAATGCTGGGTGGACAAGCAGAGTCCCCGAGGGTGGGAAAGGCGGCAAAACATTCAAATCCAAGAAGAAAAAAAATCATCAAGCTGGGCAAGAAACAGCCTCAACAAGAGCCACTCCAGAAACAAGGGCTTTGGGTTATAGGCGCTGAATTTCTTCTAAAGCTAACCTGACTCTGATGCTAGAAGGGCCCATTTAAGGAAAGAAAAACACTTTTCATTGCTCGATCAAAGTTTATCCATTTTGGAAAAGACATCAAACCAACTGTGTGTCACCAGGCACCCACATCCTTCCTCTTTCCCACCACCCCACCCCTGTCCTCAAGGCAGTGACAGTGAAGCCTGGTGCAGGTCCCGCTGCTGCTTTTTGAAGTGGCACATGCTTTATTTTCTTTTTTTTTTTTCTTTTTTTTTCTTTTTTTTTTAATGTATTTTTTTCTTTCTTTCTTTTTTATTGATCATTCTTGGGTGTTTCTCGCAGAGGGGGATTTGGCAGGGTCACAGGACAATAGTGGAGGGAAGGTCAGCAGATAAACAAGTGAACAAAGTTCTCTGGTTTTCCTAGGCAGAGGACCCTGCGGCCTTCCGCAGTGTTTGTGTCCCTGGGTACTTGAGATTAAGGAGTGGTGATGACTCTTAACGAACATGCTGCCTTCAAGCATCTGTTTAACAAAGCACATCTTGCACCGCCCTTAATCCATTCAACCCTGAGTGGATATAGCACATGCTTCAGAGAGCACAGGGCTGGGGGCAAGGTCACAGATCAACAGGATCCCAAGGCAGAAGAATTTTTCTTAGTACAGAACAAAATGAAAAGTCTCCCATGTCTACCTCTTTCTACACAGACACAGCAACCATCCGATTTCTCAATCTTTTCCCCACCTTTCCCCCCTTTCTATTCCACAAAACCGCCATTTGTCTTCATGGCCCGTTCTCAATGAGCTGTTGAGTACACCTCCCAGATGGGGTGGTGGCCGGGCAGAGGAGCTCCTCACTTCCCAGTAGGGGCGGCCGGGCAGAAGCGCCCCTCACCTCCCGGACGGGGCGGCTGGCCGGGCGGGGGGCTGACCCCCCACCTCCCTCCCGGACAGGGCGGCTGGCCGGGCAGAGGGGCTCCTCACTTCCCAGTAGGGGCGGCCGGGCAGAGGCGCCCCTCACTTCCCCGACGGGGCGGCTGGCCCGGCGGGGGGCTGACCCCCCCACCTCCCTCCCGGAGGGGGCGGCTGGCCGGGCAGAGGGGCTCCTCACTTCCCGGTAGGGGCAGCCGGGCAGAGGCGCCCCTCACCTCCCGGACAGGGCGGCTGGCCGGGCGGGGGGCTGACCCCCCCACCTCCCTCCCGGACGGGGCGGCTGGCCGGGCGGGGGGCTGACCCCCCCACCTCCCTCCCGGACGGGGCGGCTGGCCGGGCGGGGGGCTGACCCCCCACCTCCCTCCCGGACGGGGCGGCTGGCCGGGCGGGGGGCTGACCCCCCCACCTCCCTCCCGGACGGGGCGGCTGGCCGGGCGGGGGGCTGACCCCCCACCTCCCTCCCGGACGGGGCGGCTGGCCGGGCGGGGGGCTGACCCCCCCACCTCCCTCCCGGACGGGGCGGCTGGCCGGGCAGAGGGGCTCCTCACTTCCCAGAAGGGGCGGCCGGGCAGAGGCGCCCCTCACCTCCCGGATGGGGTGGCTGGCCAGGCGGGGGGCTAACCCCCCCACCTCCCTCCCGGACGGGGCGGCTGGCCGGGCCGGGGGCTGACCCCCCCACCTCCCTCCCAGACAGAGCGGCTGGCCGGGCAGAGGGGCTCCTCACTTCCCAGTAGGGGCGGCCGGGCAGAGGCGCCCCCCCCCACCTCCTGGACAGGGTGGCTGGCCGGGCAGGGGGCTGATCCCCCCACCTCCCTCCCGGACGGGGCGGCTGGCCAGGCGGGGGGCTGATCCCCCCACCTCCCTCCCGGATGGGGCGGCTGGCCGGGCGGGGGGCTGACCCCCCCACCTCCCTCCCGGACGGGGTGGCTGGCCGGGCTGGGGGCTGACCCCCCCACCTCCCTCCCGGACGGGGCGGCTGGCCGGGCAGAGGGGCTCCTCACTTCCCAGTAGGGGCGGCCGGGCAGAGGCACCCCTCGCCTCCCGGATGGGGCGGCTGGCCAGGCGGGGGGCTGACCCCCCCACCTCCCTCCCGGACGAGGCGGCTGGCCGGGCAGAGGGGCTCCTCACTTCCCGGTAGGGGCGGCCGGGCAGAGGTGCCCCTCACCTCCCGGACGGGGCGGCTGGCCGGGCGGGGGGCTGACCCCCCCACCTCCCTCCCAGACGAGGAGGGAGGACGCTCCTCACTTCTCAGACGGGGTGGCTGCCGGGCGGAGGGGCTCCTCACTTCTCAGACGGGGCGGTTGCCAGGCAGAGGGTCTCCTCACTTCTCAGGGCGGCCGGGCAGAGACACTCCTCACATCCCGGACGGGGCGGCAGGACAGAGGTGCTCCCCACATCTCAGACGATGGGCGGCCGGGCAGAGACGCTCCTCACTTCCCAGATGTGATGGCGGCCGGGAAGAGGCGCTCCTCACTTCCTAGATGGGATGGCGGCCGGGCAGAGACGCTCCTCACTTTCCAGACTGGGCAGCCAGGCAGAGGGGCTCCTCACATCCCAGACGATGGGCAGTCAGGCGGAGACGCTCCTCACTTCCCAGATGTGATGGCGGCCGGGAAGAGGCGCTCCTCACTTCCTAGATGGGATGGCGGCCGGGCAGAGACACTCCTCACTTTCCAGACTGGGCAGCCAGGCAGAGGGGCTCCTCACATCCCAGACGATGGGCGGTCAGGCAGAGACGCTCCTCACTTCCCAGACGGGGTGGCTGCCAGGCAGAGGCTGCAATCTCGGCACTTAGGGAGGCCAAGGCAGGCGGCTGGGAGGTGGTTGTAGGGAGCCGAGATCACGCCACTGCACTCCAGCCTGGGCACCATTGAGCACTGAGTTAACGAGACTCCGTCTGCAATCCCGGCACCTCGGGAGGCCGAGGCTGGCGGATCACTCGCGGTTAGGAGCTGGAGACCAGCCCAGCCGACACATCGAAACCCCGTCTCCACCAAAAAAATACGAAAACCAGTCAGGCGTGGCGGCGCACGCCTGCAATCGCAGGCACTCGGCAGGCTGAGGCAGGAGAATCGGGCAGGGAGGTTGCAGTGAGCTGAGATGGCAGCAGTACCGTCCAGCTTCGGCTCGGCATCAGAGGGAGACCGTGGAAAGAGGGGAGGGGGGGGAGGGGAGAGGGGAGAGGGGAGAGGGAGCTCTATCTACCACACAGTCCTTCCTATTTTCTTAAAAAGAAGTGAGAGACAACCTATGCTACAGGAGGCTCTGTGACGTTTTTCTGAAGTACAACCCCTTGCTCTGCCAGGGCAGCTGTAAAGGGGCTAAAGAGCCCTGACAAAGGAGAGAGGATTTGGGAAGCTGAGGAGGCAGAGGGAGACCACATAGCACATGGAGTTCTGAAAGGGCCCAAGTGGAGACAGAAAACGAGTCATGTGGATGGACAGCTGGGGTGGAGGAGGATGGAGCTACAGTCAGACCCTGGGGGGCCTTGAATGCCGGGCCTAGGAGTAGGGCTTCACCTGCAGGAAGGAGAGAGCACGCAAGGTTTGGGAGCAAGGTTCTCCACTGGGGGAAGCTCAGGTTGCTGGTGTGGACGGTGGACAGTCCAGGTGGAGTGCGGAGCACAGCGGGTGACCCTGGACAGGGGCCGTGCCTAGCAAGCACCTCCCTGCCCCAGGCATGTTTCTGCATCAGCTCACTAGCATGGCTTCGGAGTGACAGGACCTTCACTCTCCCTAGCTCCTGCCTGGTGCACACTATAGCAACCTCCACCCAAAAAGCAGTTAGAAACACAATATAATGCTTGTCATGATGGCTTGTATTTGAGAAGACCACTTTGCTCTGGTCCACACCATCCTCATCCCCATGGTCTGACTTCCAGCGTGACATCATCAGGCACTTCTACTTTGGGTCAATGTAAGTGACCCTGGAGGGGGCTCTTATTCAATGGCTACCTCCTTACCTCTGCCAGGGGTCCCCCATGGTAAATTCTTGTCTGTATTTTAAGTCAGTCCATTCTAAATGTCCATCCATACTCAATTAAGAATCTGCCAAGTTGTCTTCCTGAGATGAAGTGAATAAAAAACCTTATTTTATTCATTGTAGATTCAATCTTATTAACTAACTTTCAGAGAAAGTGGTAGATTGTGTCAGTTTGTTCTTGCAGTAGTATAAAGAAATACATGAAACTGGGTAATTTATAAAGAAAGAAGGTTTAATTGGCTTATGGCTCTGCAGGCTGTACAGGAAGCATGGTGCTGGCATCTGCTCACTTCTGGGGAGGGCTCAATCATGTTGGAAGGTGAAGGGGGAGCAGGCATGTCACTTGGCTGGAGTAGGAGCAAGGAGTGAGCAGGGAGGTGCTACATACTTTTAAACAACCAGATCTCATGAGAACTCACTATTGTGAGGACAGTATCAAGGGAGAGGGTGCTAAACCATTCATGAGAAACTGTCCCCATGATCCAGTGTCCTCCCCCAGGTCCCACCTCCAACAATTGAGCATTATATTTCAATATGAGATTTGGGCAGGGACATGCATTCAAACTATATCATTCCCCCTGGCCTCCCCAAATTTCTTGTCCCTCTCACATTTCAAAATACAATCATGCCTTCCCAATAATCCCCCAAAGTCTTAACTCATTCCAGCGATAATGCAGAAGTCCAAGTCCAAAGTCTCATCTGAGGCAAGGCAAGTCCTTTCCACCTATGAGCCTGCACAATCAAAAACAAGTTACTCTAAGATACAATGGGAGTATAGGCATTGGGTAAACATTCCCATTCCAAAGGGAGAAATCATCCACAAGCAAGGGGCTACAGGCCCCACCCAGGTCCAAAATCCAGCAGGGCAGGCACTAAATCTTAAAGCTCCCAAATAGTTTCCTGTAATTCTATGTCCCACATCCAGGGCACATTGATCCAAGAAGTGGGGTGCCAGGGCTTTGGGCAGCTCTGCCCTTGTGGCTTTGCAGTGTTCAGCTCCAGAGGTTGCTCTCACATGTTGTTGAGTGCCTGTGGCTTTTACATGCTGAGAGTGCAAGATGTTGGTGGATCTACCATTCTAGGGTCTGGAGGATGATGGCCTTCTTCTCACAGCTCCACTAGGCAATGCCTCAATGGGGACTCTGTGTGGGGGCTCCAACCCCACCTTTCCCCTCCATACTGCCCTAGCAGAGGTTCTCTGTGAGTGCTCCACCCCTGCAGCAGGCTTCTGCCTGGACATCCAGGCTTTTCCATATATCCTCTGAAATCTATGCAGAGACTCCCAAGCCTCCCTCACTTTTGCAGTCTGTGCGCCTGCAGGCTTAACACCATGTGGAAGCCACCAAGTCTTATGGCTTGCACCCTCTGAAGCAGCAGCCTGGGCTGTATCTTGGGCCCTTTGAGCCAAGGCTGGAGCCTAAGTGGCTGGGATGTAAGAAGCAGTGTCCTGAGGCTGCATAGGGCTGTGGGGCCCTGGGCTGGCCCATGAAACCATTCTTCCCTTCTAGGCCTCCGGGCCCTGTGATGGGAGGAGATGCCAGGAAGGTCTCTGAAATTCCTTAGAGGCCTTTACCCCATTGTCTTGAGTGTTAGCACTTGACTCCTTCTTAGTTATGCAAATATCTCTGGCAAGTGGTTGCTCCACAGCCTGCTTGAATTCCTCTGCTGAAAAAGCATTTTTTTTCTCTGCCACATAGCCAGGCTATAAATTTTCCCAACTTTTACACTCTACTTCCCCTTTAAATATAAGTTCTAGCTTTAAGTCGTTTTATTTGCTCCCACCTATGAGCATAGGTTGTTAGAAGCAGCCAGGTCACACCTTGAATCCTTTGCTGCTTAGAAATTTCTTCTACCAGATATCCTAGGTCATTGCTCTTAAATTCAAACTTCCACAAATTCCTAGGGCATGGACACAATGCAACCAAGTTCTTTGCTAAGACATAACAAAAGTGACCTTTGCTCTAGTTCCCAATAAGTTCCTCATTTCCATCTGAGACCTCTTCAGCCTGACCTTCACAGTCCATGTCACTATTTGCATTTTGATCACAACCATTTAGACAGTTTCTAAGAAGTTCCAAACTTTCCCTCATCTTCCTGTCTTCTTCTGAGCCCTCCACATTCTTCTGACCTGTGCCCGTTCCAAAGCTCTTCTACATTTTCAGGTATCTTTATAGCAATGACCCATTCCTCAGTACCATTTTTCTGTGTTAGGCCATTCTTGTATTGCTATAAGGAAACACCTGGGTAATTTATAATGAAAAGAGAGATAATTGGCTCACGGTTCTGCAGGCTGTACAGGAAGCATGGCAGCATCCGATTCTGGTGAGGCCTCTGGAAGCTTCAAATCATGGCAGAAGGTGAAGAGGGAGCAGGCATGTCACATGGCAAAAGCAGGCGTGAGGGGAGGGGGAAGCTGCTACATATTTTATTTCCTTTTTTTATTATAATACTTTAAGTTCTAGTGTTCACATATTCACAATGTGCAGGTTTGTTACATATGTATACATGTGCCATGTTGGTTTGCTGCACCCATTAACCCGTCATTTACATTAGGTATTTCTCCTAATGCTATACCTCCCCAAACTCCCCACTCCATGACAGGCCCCAGTGTGTGATGTTCCCCACCCTGTGTCCAAGTGTTCTCATTGTTCAATTCCCACCTATGAGTGAGAACATGAGGTGTTTGGTTTTCTGTCCTTGCGACAGATGCTTCAGAATGATGGTTTCCAGCTTCATCCATGTCCCTGCAAAGCACATGAACTCATCCCTTTTCATGGCTGAATAGTATTCCATGGTGTATATATGCCACATTTTCTTAATCCAGTCTATCATTGATGGACATTTGGGTTGGTTCCAAGTCTTTGCTATTGTGAATAGTGCCACAATAAACATACATGTGCATGTGTCTTTATAGTAGCATGATTTATAATTCTTTGGGTATATACCCAGTAATGGGATGGCTGGGTCAAATGGTATTTCTAGTTCTAGATCCTTGAGGAATCGCCACACTGTCTTCCACAATGGTTGAACTAGTTTACACTCCCATCAACAGTGTAAAAGTGTTCCTATTTCTCCACATCCTCTCCAGCACCTGTGGTTTCCTGACTTTTTAATGATCGCCATTCTAACTGGTGTGAGGTGGTATCTCATTGTGGTTTTGATTTGCATTTCTCTGATGACCAGTGATGATGAGCGTTTTTTTATGTGTGTGTTGGCTGCATAAATGTCTTCTTTTGAGAAGTGTCTGTTCATATCCTTTGCCCACTTTTTGATGGGGTTGTTTGATTTTTTCTTATAAATTTATTTAAGTTCTTTGTATATTCTAGATATTAGCCCTTTGTCAGACGAGTAGATTGCAAACATTTTCTCCCATTCTGTAGGTTGCCTGTTCACTCCGATGGCAGTTTCTTTTGCCGTGCAGGAGCTCTTTAGTTTAATTAGATCCCATTTGTCTATTTTGGCTTGTTTTGTCATTGCTTTTGGTGTTTTACTCATGAAGTTCTTGCCCATGCCTATGTCCTGAATGGTATTGCCTAGGTTTTCTTCTGGAGCTTTTATGGTTTTAGGTCTAACATTTAAGTCTTTAATCCATCTTGAATTAATTTTTGTATAAGATGTAAGGAAAGGATCCAGTTTCAGCTTTCTACATATGGCTAGCCAGTTTTCCCAGCACCACTTATTAAATAGGGAATCCTTTCCCCTTTCTTGTTTTTGTCAGGTTTGTCAAAGATCAGATGATTGCAGATGTGTGGTGTTATTACTGAGGGCTCTGTTCTGTTCCATTGATCTATATATCTGTTTTGGTACCAGTACCATGCTGTTTTGGTTACTGTAGCCTTCTAGTATAGTTTGAAGTCAGGTAGCATGATGCCTCCAGCTTTGTTCTTTTTGCTTGGGATTGTCTTGGCAAAGAGGGCTCTTTTTTGGTTTCATATGAACTTTAAAGTAGTTTTTTTCCAATTCTGTGAAGAAAGTCATTGGTAGCTTGATGGGGATGGCATTGAATCTATAAATTACCTTGGGCAGTATGTCCATTTTCATGATATTAATTCTTCCTGTGCATGAGCATAGAATGTTCTTCCATTTGTGTGTGTCCTCCTTTATTTCATTGAGCAGTGGTTTGTGGTTCTCCTTAAAGAGGTCCTTTACATCCCTTGTAAGTTGGATTCCTAGGTATTTTATTCTCTTTGAAGCAATTGTGAATGGGAGTTCACTTATGATTTGGCTCTGTGTTTGTCTGTTATTGGTGTATAGGAATGCTTGTGATTTTTGCACATTGATTTTGTATCCTGAGACTTTGCTGAAATTGCTTATCAGCTTAAGGAGATTTTGGGCTGAGACGTTGGGTTTTTCTAAATTTACAGTCATGTCATCTGCAAACAGGGACAATTTGATTTCCTCTTTTCCTAATTGAATACCCTTTATTTCTTTCTCTTGCCTGATTGCCCTGGCCAGAACTTCCAACTCTAAGTTGAATAGGAGTGGTGAGAGAGGGCATCCCTGTCTTGTGCAAGTTTTCAAAGGGACTGCTTCCAGTTGTTGCCCATTCAGTATGATATTGGCTGTGGGTTTGTCATAAATAGCTCTTATTATTTTGAGATACGTCCCATCAATACCTAGTTTATTGAGAGTTTTTAGCATGAAGGCTGTTGAATTTCGTCAAAGTCTTTTCTTCATCTATTGAGATAGTCATGTGGTTTTTGTCTTTGGTTCTGTTTATGTGATGGATTACGTTTATTGATTTGCATATGTTGAACCAGCCTTGCAACCCAGGGATGAAGCCAACTTGATCATGGTGGATAAGCTTTTTGATGTGCTGCTGGATTCGGTTTGCCAGTATTTTATTTTATTGAGGATTTTTGCAGTGATGTTCATCAGGGATATTGGTCTAAAATTCTCTTTATTTGTTGTGTCTCTGCCAGACTTTGGTATCAGGATGATGCTGGCCTCATAAAATGAGTTATGGAGGATTCCCTCTTTTTCTATTGATTGGAATAGTTTCAGAAGGAATGGTACCAGCTCCTCTTTGTACCTTTAAATTCGGCTGTGAATCCGTCTGGTCCTGGACTTTTTTTGGTTTGTAGGCTATTAATTATTGCCTCAATTTCAGAGCCTGTTATTGGTCTATTCAGGGATTCATTGTCTTCCTGGTTTAGTCTTGGGAGGGTGTGTGTGTCCAGGAATTTATGCATTTCTTCTAGATTTTCTAGTTTATTTGCATAGAGGTGTTTATAGTATTCTCTGATGGTAGTTTGTATTTCTGTGGGATCAGTGGTGATAATACCCTTTATCATTTTTTATTGCGTCTATTTAATCTCCTGGTGTGCCGTTTGCTAAGACCGTTGGAAAAGTGCAGTATTAAGGCAGGAGTGTCCCACTTTTCCTGGTACAGTCTTCCCTTGGCTAGGAAAGGGAAATCCCCTGACCCGACCCCTTGTGCTTACCAGGTAAGGCGATGCTCCACTCTGCTTCAGCTTGCCCTCCGTGGCTGCACCCACTGTCCAACCAGTCCCAGTGAGATGAACCAGGTTCATCTCAGTTGGAAATGCAGAAATCAGCCATCTTCTGTGTTGACCACGCTGAGACCTGCAGACCAGAGCTGTTCCTATTTGGCCATCTTGGAAAGGGGAGCTATATCGATGATACATACTTTCAAATAACCAGATCTAAGGCTGGGTGCAGTGGCTCATGCCTATAATCCCAGCACTTTGGGAGGTCGAAGTGAGTGGATCACTTGAAGCCAGAGTTCAAGACCAGCCTGGCCAACATGGTGAAACCCCGTCTCTACTAAAAATACAAAAATTAGCCAGGCATGGTGGCACGCACCTGTAATCCCAGCTACTCAGGAGGCCGATGCAGGAGAATTGCTTGAACCCGGGAAGCGGAGGTTGCAGTGAGCTGAGATTGCACCACTGCTCTCCAGCCTGGGTAACAGCGTGAGACTCCATCTCAAAAAATAAAATAAAATAAAATAAAATGACCAGATCTCACAAGAACTCACTCACTGTGGTGAGGACAGTACCAAGAGGGATGGTGCTAAACCCCTGTGATTCAATCACCTCCCACCAGGCCCCACCTCCAGCTTTGGGGATTACATTTCAATATGAGATTTTGGTGGGGACATACATGCAAACTATATCGCAGATGAAGAAATGGAAGCCCAGAGGGTAAGCACCTTGATCAAGGCCACATGGCTAGGAGGAATATCTCTACACTGAGGTTCGATCTCCTGATTCCCAAAAGCCCATGTCTTTCCACTGGCTAGATGCAGGGGCAATATTGAGAAAATTCTCTCCTTAACTGAAAAACCACTTTTGCCATTAGCAAGGCCAAGCTGTGTTCTTGCAGGGACCATTGGCTTCCTGGGGCTTTTGTGGGACCAACTTTGTCTACTTTACTCCTTTACCCTTGGCTTAGGAAACCATTTTCAGAGGAAGCACCAGAGCTTAGATTCTGCCAAATCCAGTTTAAAAGCCAGGTGCCAGGTATGCACTTCTAAGCTCCAAGTAGAAAAATATAGTTTAGGAAAAAATTAATAAAGAGAGCATTTTACCAACAAATAAAATGTGGCAGGAATTTGAGTCTTAGTTATATGTAAGTAGTGATTATAAAGACCTGTATTTACAGAGTTTGGGGCAAACCTATGTGTATTAGTTTCTAATTACTGCTGTAACAAAAAAACCACAAGCTTAGTGGCTTCACACAGGTGTCTTCTTGTAGTTCTGGAGGTCAGAAGTCCAAAATGAATTTTACTGGGCTAAAATCAAGGTGTCGGCAGTGCTACATTGAAAGGCTCTTGGGGAGAACCCTACTTGCCTTTTCCAGCTTCTCCAGGCCACCACATTCCCTGACTTGGGGACCCCTCCCCCAACAATTGCAGTCACTCCCCTGCTTTTCACCTTTTCTGACTGACTTTAGGACTCTTGTGATTATATTGGGTCTGTCTGGATAATCTAAGATAAACTCTTTATCTCAAGGCCCCTAACTTAATCACATCTGCAAGACCCTTTTGCCATGGGAGGGAACGTATCCCTGAATCCCAGAGATTACGACATGGACATCTCTAGGGGACCACCATTCTGACCACCACACCTTGAAATTTCAGAAACACGTCCTCAAAGCAGTATGTGAAACTTACAGTATTCCTTCAGTTTCACTCTTGGTAATGATAGGAAACAGTTATCTCTCTGCCTGAAAGGGAGGCCTTCTCTCTTAGACCTCAGCAAAATGCCTCGTTCCTTCCAACTTCCGAAGTCCAACTCCTAGAGATGCACTCTTGGCAGCCTTCAGTTGCTGAGGGAGTTATTAATTTTTAGGTAATAAGACTTCAAAGTTAGAGTTTCCATCCTGAAATGGTTCAAAATATGGAGCATGCTTTATATAAATAGTAGGAAATATTCATATGGATGGGAGATTTTATTGAGTCGTGCGGAAGAGGGGAGTCTCTTGTTTTCTCCTGTGTTCCCTGTCCCCCCCAACCCCCAAGTCAGTAATCATATAAATATATAATATACACTTATTTCATCAAATTATTTAGCAAAAAGAAAGCAAAACCACTTCTGGGCCTAGAATAGCAAGAAGAGCCTGTGTTTATTCAGTGATTGCAATGTGTTGGGTGCTAAGGAACAGTCCTATGGGAAGTCCAGATTCTAAGCTGGGTTTGGCTCTGATCATAGTTGAACACAAGGGACCCCAGAGTAATACTAGAAACATTAGGCTACTCAAATATGCCTCTGAGGTTTACTAGCAGGGAACCAACGTAAACATGATTGCACCAAAGTAAACAGAATCTTGTGAGAGTTGATACTTGAGTTCGGTCTGAAGTCTCGATGTAAACACCACTTCTGCATTTGAGCTTTCTAAGATAGCAATCCTGTTGACACAGGTACATTAAGATAAGAAATGCTGACTGCAGTGTTACACCCAGTAGATAGCTCTGGATTCTATCAAAGAGTTTAGCAACCTCTGCCCTGTAATAATAAAAGCAGTTCTTGGAATACACACTTTCAGAAAACAAAATGCCTTCTTGGTGATGGCTGGGTACTGAGTCTCAGATTTACACTTCAAGGGATTGCCTTTCCCATAATTTAGTTCGGTGTATAATGACTGTTAAGACCTAAGCTTTCTGAATGACCTCTTTTCTGTAACTGTAGTGTGTTTGAAGTAGAGAAAAACTTTACCACTATTAAGCAAATAAGTACTAAATATTGAGCAAAGACAAAAGGACGACTCTGGAAAGATGAAGTCTTTCCCTGCAAATAAAAATCCGGGGAACACAGGAAAGGAAGGTTTGTGATGAAGCCCTGGGAACACAGGGAAGGAAGGTTTGTGATGAAGCCCCGGGCTCTGTCTGCTGGATTTGGGTGATTTGGGTTTTCAGAGCTCGCTCCTGCTTCCCTGAAGAGGGCCAAGGATAACACGGACCTTTGTGTGACTTCACCTCTCTCGTTGGCTTTGGGAGGCAATGGTAAGGCCATATTACCCAAAGTCTAAGTAGGCGAAGCATAACGTGCTGTTGCCGTGTCCTCAAGAACGCACAGCACTACAGCAATGACGCTTTGCACCTTCAGGCTGGTTTGCACCGAGCTTGCAAAACACACGCTTGCCCGACCAGCCCTTCCTATTCGCCAGACACTGGCGCTTTCCCTGCCTGGTGTGAAAGACAGCCCAAGTCCACAGCAGGTGCGCTGCCTCACCACGGACCTCCCAGGACAGAGGCCATGCTCAGCACAGGAGGGCTTGGTCACAGAAAGATGCCGCTGTGGACGGGCACAACAAATGGTAGTGTGGCACCTGGGCCTGCAGCAGCCTCCCTGTTGCCCCCTGGCCTGCAAGATGAGGGGAAGGAACCGCTACTGAAGCCTGGAAGGAAAGAGTTGTGTGGGAAGGGCTGACGTCAGAGAAGCCGTGACTGTCACTTGAAGTGACAGTCTGAGGTGACCTTGCAGGGAGGGCACCAGAAAAACAAATACCCCAACGTTTCTTCCCTCCCTCTGATCTTCCCAGGGCTCCCTGTTGGCCAAAGGACCTGGGAGCCAGGTCGAGACCCGGGACATGGATGAGCTCCTTGCAGGTCAGCCTGGGGGCTGAAGAAGAAGGACGGTCCTGGAAGGACCCACGGGACCCACCATGCAGAGCTGGATCTGAGCACTGTGCTCTGTGACTGATAAACGGGGCCTTAGGAAACGTGTCCCACAAATACTGAATTTCCGCTCTGTGGGAAGCGGTGAGGAGGCGCTGAGGACCCTGAGGCAGTCGCGTCTCCCCCGTAACGATGCACTGAGGGCTGTGGGGTTCGCAGGACTCTTCCAGCAACCCCGCAGGGCGGAGGTCATCCTCATTTGGTTGTTCGGCTGGCCCGAAACAGATGGGCTCACCCGCCATGCAGCTGGCAGGTCCCAGCATGAGACTCGGCCGCGGGGCTGACTCCATGGCCCTCGCTCTTGGTGTATTGCCCTGGAGGCAGCCCCATCCCACGACAGGTCTCACTCGGCAGGAAACCAGGTTATTCGTGTGGAGGAATCTCTGTCCAGAACTCTAATAGGCAGGAAGAGTTGGGAACTGGGGCCCTGTGAAACCAGTACAGTGTATTTCCCCCTTAGGACAAGGACTAAAAAGAGCATCTAAAATGCCCCTTCCCCTCCCCTTCCCCTCCCCTTCCCCTCCCTTCCTTTTTTTCTTTTTTGAGACGGAGTCTCGCTCTGTTGCCCAGGCTGGAGTGCAGTGGTGCGATCTTGGCTCATTGCAACCTCCACCTCCCAGGTTCTAGCAATTCTCCTGCCTCAGCCTCCCAAGTAACTGGGATTACAGGCGTGTGCCACCATGCCCAGCTAATTTTTGTGTTTTTAGTAGAGATGGGGGTTCACCATGTTGGCGAGGCTGGTCTTGAACTCCTGACCTGAAGTGATCCACCTACCTCAGCCTCCCAAAGTGCTGGGATTACAGGTGTGAGCCACCGCGCCCAGCCTCTATTTTGAAATATACAATAAATTTTTGTTAACTGTAGTCACCGTGTTGTGCTACCAAACACCAGCTCTTATTCCTTCTACAGAACTGTGTTTTTGTATCCACTAACCTTGCTTCATTTTCCCACCTTCACCTACCCTTCCCATCCTCTGGTAACCACCATCCTACCCACTACTACCTCCATGAGATCAATTTTTTAGCTCCTATATATGAGTGAGAATATGTGATATCTATCTTCCTGTGCCTGGCTTATTTCACTTAACCTGATGTCCTCCAGTTTCATCTGTATTGCTGCAAATGACAAGATCCAATGACAACTTTCATAGAAATAGAAAAAAAATCCTAAAATTCATATACAACAACAAAAGGCCTCAAAAAGCCAAAGTCATCCTGAGCAAAAAGAATAGGGCTGGAGGTACCACCTGATGTCAAAATATACTACAAAGCTGTAGTAACCAAATCAGCATGGAAACAGACACATAGACCAATGGAACAGAAAAGAGAACCCAGGAATAAATGCATCCATTTATAGCCAACTCATTTTTGACAAAGCTGCCAAGAACAAACACTGGGAAAAGAACAGTCTAAAGAATAATTTTCCAGTGTAGTGATTCCCAAAGCACACTGCCTGGACCAGTGGCAGCACCCACACCTGGGAGCCTGTTAGAAATGCAAGCTCAAGTATCCATCTCAGGCCTACAGAATCAACAACTCCAGGAATGGGGCCCAGCTATCTGTTCTTGCAAGCCCTCTGGTGATTCTGAGGCACACTCCAGTGTGAGACCCACTGCTATGGGGTCACCAATTCCTAGATTCCTAATGGAGGTGGAGCATGTTCAGGGAGCCCTGGCAACAAAGAACTCTAATATAAGGAAATCGGGGTGAGTGAGGGGGAAGGGGATGGATGTCCTGTGGGAAACAGGGTAGTATGTGATAGACATGGATGAACACAGGGCAATGTGTTTGTGTAGGAGCAGAGTGAGGAGCTGTAAAGACTGGAGACAAGGGCACAGCTCAGCTCTTGCCAAAATTCCGGGGAGACAGAAGAGCAGGTGCTGACGGGATGGGGATGAGGCGCTCCTAGGATGCACATGGGAGAGTCCACTGGACTTGATGTGCACCGGCTCCCTTATATTCTCAGGCTGTTTCTTCCTGCTCTTCTCATTCATTCTTGTGACATAACCCCCTACCAGTGGTAGGTATTGTACAGGACGTTGAAAGTGGGGATGTTGGTGTGATGGATGGCACATGATTCTTCCGCTTGCAGAACCTGGTCCAGAAGGGAAGCAAAAATATAAACTGCCCATCATTACAGTATGGTGATGTAGGCACATCAGAGATGATTTGGGAAGGGAATATCGGTGGCAAGACTTAAATCATGGGGTGAGCCTGGCAGGCAGGGCCCAAGCCATAGGAGGTGGTGGTTGAGTGTACACAGTGTGTCAGGCTCTCAGAAGCATTTTATATTACAGAAATTTCATCCCCACCAAAACACTTGTCAGATATTGAAGAACATGCTAGAATGTGTGGATTTTATCCCGATGGGCAGCCTTTGAAGTGTTTCAGAAGGAAATGGTTTAGACCTGATTCTCTGAGCTGCTGCTTCTCAATTTTGACTGCATACGAGAATTGCCTGAGGAGCTTCTTAAAAGAAAATACAGATGCCAGGCCCCACCTCAGATAAGAAGCATGAGTCTGGGGCCGGGATCCCAGGGAGGGCTGGAGCTGTTTGGTGAATGGCCCCTCTGACCACCCTAAAAAGTCAGAGGCTCTGAGTTTAGACACAGCAAAAACTATTGTAATGGCATGACTTTAATATTGGGATTCTGTTTTTCTTTTAGGAATGTCCAAATCACACGTGAGTACCCTTTTTCCTTCTCTCCATATCTTCATCTTGTAAATTTTATCATCTGTTTTACCCCTAAGGGTTCATTCACCTAACAGATCTGTACATCTGGAACCAGTGAGGGTATGATCCCGGATTTCCATGTGAGATGTCCTCTCCTGAGGAAATGCTGTGGATAATCCTCCTCAGACTAACAATACCACTGGATGCTTTATTTCATTGCTGTCTCTATGTGGAAGGATTAGTGTAGGGAATAAAATGATTAAATGCTAGTTTCCTGCTCTAGACAGTCACTGGTAAGTTACCGAATCTGCGTTGGCTGCCTTTCATGCCACTGGTGCTCCTTTGTGGCTATGGACCAGTGGGGGGTGTATTTCAATCCTGTGCTTGTTTCTTTTTTGTCAGAGTTTCTTTGGTTATCCCCTGAGCATCTTCTTCATCGTGGTCAATGAGTTTTGCGAAAGATTTTCCTACTATGGAATGCGAGGTAACTGTATTGGCCGTTTCTCACCATTCGGGGAAGAGCGGGAGTGGCCATAACCAGTCCTAACCTTGTTTCCCCCTCCTCTTCCACCTGCCCTCTGCAAAAGCAATCCTGATTCTGTACTTCACAAATTTCATCAGCTGGGATGATAACCTGTCCACCGCCATCTACCATACGTTTGTGGCTCTGTGCTACCTGACGCCAATTCTCGGAGCTCTTATCGCCGACTCGTGGCTGGGAAAGTTTAAGTGAGTGGCTGGAAATTTCTTGTTCACAAACAAGCCAAAAAGTAAATGTAGGTTTTGTAGTTGGGAATGGTGGAATCTGGGAATGATGAATCAAAGAACAGAAACTCTTAGGAGAGGCCAGGTGTGGTATGGTTCACACCTGTAATCCCAGCACTTTGAGAGGCTGAGGCAGGAGTTTGAAACCAGCCTGGGCAACATAGTGAGACCCATCTCTACCAAAAATAAAGAAATTAGCAAGGCATAGTGGCATACACCTGTGGCCCCAGCTATTTGGGAGGCTGAGGTGGGAGGATCCGCTTGAGCCCCAGAGGTCAAGGCTGCAGTGAGCTGTGATCACATCACTGCACCCCAGCCTGGATGACAGAACAAGACCCTGTCTCAAAAACAAATTAAAAACAGAAACAAACCCTTAGGAGAGCATTTACAGCTCTGTTTCTGCTCAATATCCTGTCCCTAGAGCCTGAAACAGTGCCTGACATTTAGTGACTGCAAGCAGCATCTATAGGTTTTTGTTTTTCCCTAATGCAAACAAATGTAGCATCTTTGTCACATCTTGACACAGTAGCAGGGATACTGTCTATTATTAGTGATGTGTGAGGCATGGAGTTAAGGTCTGGGGATATGAAGAAACTCTCTAAAATACCCCCTTGGCTGCTGAGGGGCTCACGCTGCTTGAGGTCACATGGTGTGAGGTCACTAAGGAGAGAAGTCACCCAGCCCTCCAGGAAGGGCTCCACGAGCACACCCAGTGGGATGTTGTCAGGAAAGTTTTCCTGGGACTTAATGAAGAAGGAAGTAGAGGCTCTTCCAGGCCAAAGGAATGACATGGGCTGTCTTAGTCCGCTTGTGTTGCTATAAAGGAATACCTGAGGCTGGGGAATTTATAAAGGAGAAAGGTATATTTGGTTGATGATTCTGCTGGCTGGAAGACCAAGCATCTGATGAAAGTCTCAGGCTGCTTCCATTCATGGAGGAAGGTGAAGGAGAGCTGGCATGTGCAGAGATCACATAGCCAGAGGGGAAGTGAGAGAGAGAGAGGAGGGAAGTGTCAGGCTCTTTTCAACAACTAGCTCTTGCAGGAACTCACTCATGACCATGAGGACAGCACCAAGCCATTCATGAGGGATCTGCCCCAGTGTCCCACACACCTCCCACCAGGCCCCACTTCCAACACTGGGATCACATTTCAGCTTGAGGTTTGCAGGAGACAGATAACCAAACTGTAGCATGGACAGAAGAAAGAAGAATCACTACCTCTAAAGAATTCTACAAAAATTACCAAAGGTCTACTTCCTGGCCAAATATCATTACCAATCAGAATATAAGTAATTCTTACTGTTTAAAAATATAGGCTGGGTGCGGTGGCTGACACCTGTAATCCCAGCACTTTGGGAGGCCAAGGCGGGTGGATCACAAGGTCAGGAGATCAAGACCATCCTGGCTAATGTGGTGAAACCCCGTCTCTACTAAAAAATATAAAAAATTAGCCGGGCATGGTGGTGGGCCCCTGTAGTCCTAGCTACTCGGGAGGCCAAGGCAGGAGAATGGCATGAACCCAGGAGGCAGATCTTTCCTCTCTCCTGGCCCTCTGGCCAAAATTTTGTTAATTTTTTTTTTAAGAGACAGGATCTCGCTCTGTCAGCCAGTCTGGAGTGCAGTAGTGCAATCCTGGCTCACTGCAGCTTCAACCTCCTGGACTCAAGTGATCCTCCCACCTCAGCCTCCTGAGCAGCTGGGACCACAGGCATGCACCACCACACCTGGCTAATTTTTTATTTTTTTGTTGAGATGGGGTCTTGCTATGTTGCCCAGGCTGGTGTCGAACTCCTGAGCTCAAGCAGTCCTCCTGCTTTGGCCTCCCAAAGTGCTGGGATTACAGGCATGAGCCACCATGCCTAGCTCAAAACTTTGTTCTATTCTTTTTGCCCATGTGACTTCCTGAGAGTTAACAGTGTTACTCAAGTTCAAGAAATAAGTGTATTCAGGATTGGGCTCTTGAAAGCTTTCAAGGAGGGGGTCTTTTGTGGTGGAGTCAGAAGTGGACGGCTATTGTGCAATTAACTCGGATTCTCTTAATCTTTGGAAACACAGGACCATTGTGTCGCTCTCCATTGTCTACACGATTGGACAAGCAGTCATCTCAGTAAGCTCCATTAATGATCTCACAGACCACAACCATGATGGCACCCCCGACAGCCTTCCTGTGCACGTGTGAGTTGGTGCTCACTGCTGCCCCCATCACCCTCCCACCTTGTGCTCATTTGATGCCTTAAGTCTTCGTCTTTTTCCTTGAACTTCACTGAGAGCATAAGGAGGTTTTTCCTCCCCCTTGGGCAGCATGGAGAAGGCTGTCAAATAGATTGAGCTGGGTCTTCAGGATGTCACCACCCTAACAGTTGTCTAGAGGCATTGCTCACTCTGAGGCTCAGCTGTCATGGGCCGTCGTATCCCATGTGAGGTACAGTCAGTGCGCAGGGGATTCATGTTGGTCTTGACCTACCCTGGAGGGATATAAAGTCCCACAAACCTTGATCCTTCACACCGCCAGGTGTCCTCAGGACTCCAGGACCTTTGGTTTTCTGTCGTGTACCACACTTCTGCCTATTTTTCAATAATCCCGTTTCATAAATGTTTGTTCCAGCCGTTTGTGCTGGGCTCTGGATGGCAGGTGTTATTGATAAATGCTTATGTGCTGGATTAGTCTTGCTTCACTGCAGTCTGGCCTAGTAGACTAGTTGTAGAGATTTATTTAGTTTCCTGTTTTTGTGCTTCAGTTCCTTGATCTATAAGTAAACTATCTAATGAGCTGGGAGAGAAGAATAGAAACTCAAATTAGTATCGGCAATCCCCGCACTGCTGGCTTATCAGTTGATCAGACTGCTGTCCAGACTGGATCTCTTGATGCAACACTCTTGGTGCCCAGAGGGAACTGTGTCGGTGGAGGGAGTGGCTGTGAGCCCTCCCACAGAGCAGCTCTGTGGCCTTGGGAAGGTGCTCTTCTCTGCGCCTCAGTTTTCTAATCTGTAATATCAGTTAAGAACATGGACTTTGGAGCCAGATTCTGGTTGTGCCCTTTCCTAGTTGTGTGAGCTTGAGCAAGTTTCTTAACCTCTGTGCCTCAGTTTCCTTGGTTGTAATAGTACCTACTTCGTGTAGGACTGTTGTGGGTTAATCCAAGTAAAGCACCTAGAACACTGCCTGACAAGTGATCAGTGCTCAAGAAATCTTAGCTTTTCATTTTTCATTTCATGGAGTTCGTATCGGAGCACACCTAAAATTCTCACAAGAGTAAATTGTATATAATATTCAGTTGGCTGTGTTTTTGTTGTCTTTTAAAATGCTTAGATTGACAACATTAAATGCAAGTTGTATTAAGAAGCAGACAAGATTAAAGGGGTGATTTGGCCAGCCAATTCAGGAAGATTGGTTCAGGAAGCATGATTTTTAAAGAATTCTTTACCTGTGCAATATTTTCCTTGACTTTATCTGTCTCATAAAATTTTTTAAGTGTTTAAAAGCAACATTAGCAACCAAGAAGATATGGGATACATGCCTATAAAACCAGAAATTTGTAGTACCTACCTGTAAATTTAATAAAACTACAAAGTGAGGGTCAATAAATGCTATGAATTTTTTTTTCAACTCAGGAGTTAAAATACTTAGCAATAACCTAGAAAATACAAGAGTAAATTAAATAACCCTTAATCCCACCATCTAGACATGACAATAGATCTTTTAGTCTATTTCCTTCCAGTTTTCTGTACCTTGTAAACAAACTGAGATCATACTACCTAACCTGATATTCTGCTTTGCAATGAAATCATGTTTTCCAATGTTACTTAATGACTATTATGAGTCGGTTATGACTGTACCAGACACAATGCTTATATTTGTTCAATAACATTTCATTTATCCTCTCTTTTACTGGAAACAATAAAGCTACAAAAGAACCCCAAACCTAAGGCTTTGCTCAGCTCGCGAGCTACTGTTTTATGTTTTCCGGATGGTAAATTATTAGATGGGGGCAGGAGTTTGAAGGCCCATGAGTTCAAGTTTGCATTTGACTATCACGCTGCATTCCTGTGAGCTGGCTTCTCGTGAGATTGTCTTCTTCTCTATGTGTGTCACTATGCCAGGCCCACTGAGGGAAACTGGGGAAAAGAGAGGGCTTCTACTTGCTAGGATCTGCCGTGTTGGCCCTAACACCCTGTCTTTCCCAGGGTGCTGTCCATGATCGGCCTGGCCCTGATAGCTCTCGGGACTGGAGGAATCAAACCCTGCGTGTCTGCGTTTGGTGGAGATCAGTTTGAAGAGGGCCAGGTAAGAGTAGGGGCCTCCCCAGAGCCCACATGAATGAACTACACATCCAGGAGTCAGAGGCCATGGGCACAAAGTCTGTTCTCCATCGGATTCTTTTTAAGTACATTAGAAAGTAAGATACCAACCAAAACTAAGTTAGTAGTAAAATGAGATCATCAGCTCCCTCTGCTCAGTTGATTGATAGCCAAAGTCATCTTACTTTCTCCTTTTCATTGCAGGAGAAACAAAGAAACAGATTTTTTTCCATCTTTTACTTGGCTATTAATGCTGGAAGTTTGCTTTCCACGATCATCACACCCATGCTCAGAGGTAAGAGATACCTGAAAGGAACTTCTGTTGGTCTTTTTTTAGTAAGGCTAAGGCCGTGTCTTCTTCGTTTTGTTCTGTTCTTCCCTTCTGCCCTGTTTTCTAGCTGTCAGCTACATGCTGGGATGCACGTTGGAATCTGGAGTAAGTGCTTCCTTCCCTGTGAGTTTCACCTCCTATTCGTCTTATTTAAATCCCTTATCCCAGTGACCACTGGAGAGTCTAAGCCATCCTTAGCATGGGCATCCATCTTCCTAAACTGTTATTCATGCAAAGTCGTGCTCATGGTAAGAGGTAAGAGGCAAGAGAGGTGCCTTGGAAGCCAAGCTGGTGGCCGTAGCTGCCATTTTAGCCTTCAAGCTTTGCTCCCCAGTGATATTTCTATGACTTAGGAAGAGTTTACTGGGCAAAATTGTATTGATTTTTTGTTTGTTTTGTTTTGTTTTTAGAAGGAGTCTTGCTCTGTCACCCACACTGGAGCGCAGTGGCGTGATCTTGGCTCACTGCAACCTCCACCTCCTGGGTTCAAGCAATTCTCCTGCCTCAGCCTCCTGAGTAGGTGGGACGACAGGCGCCTGCCACCATGCCCGGATAATTTTTTTTGTATTTTTAGTAGAGATGGGATTTCACCATGTTAGCCAGGATGGTCTCGATCTCCTGCCCTCGTGATCTGCCTGCCTTGGCCTCCCAAAGTGCTGGGATTACAGGTGTGAGCCACCACGCCTGGCTAAGGCAAAGTTTTTTTCTTTGCTTTCCCATCATCTCAAGTATTTCCAAAAGAACTGCTCAGATAAAGAGAATGGGACAGTGTCAGTAACTATCAGAGGTCTGTGCTTGCTAATGCTCCATTGAGAGTTTGTGAATTTCCCACGTGGAAGGGAATATGTGGTGTTACTGGTGACAAACTAACAAGACCATCCTGTCCACATTTGAATCAGATTAGATTATGAAATAAAGATTTCAGGGGGATTTATGTATTCCTCCGCAGCATAGTGGTTTGAAGATGACAGACAATTAAACCCCATTCCAACTTGTTTTATTTTTTGTTTTTTTCCAACTTGTTTTGTATAAAAATGTAACAGCTTTTATTTGTGTGTCCTGTTCGCTCACCTCTCCCACCTCTATGTTCTACTAGAGGGTGCATGTTTAAATTATAGAATCTGTTAAAGGATAATTTTTTAAAAGGAAATTCATGACTCTCTTACAAATATAAAGTGAATATGTGACAAAAATTTTATGTAACTTGTTAATTAGTTGATAATGAATCAGTTCAAATAAAGATTTGACTAACAAATTTCTATTCTTTATAGGGGGAAAATTATTTTTTGCCATGAACAGGAAACATTTGCATGAGTGTCACTTCTGCTAGTTAACTTCTCTCTCTCCCGAATTGTGAGATAGCTGAACCAAAGCAAAACCCTGATAGCATCAGATCATGCCTGGAGGCGCCAGCATTCTATAGAAAGGATTTCCAGGAATCTCTATGACTGCTTACAAAGGCTTACTTGTAAAATAATTTCTATTTATTTATTATAAATATATATATAAATCCTGGGATTTCAAAGCTAAAATAGCTGTTGGTCAGAGGTTGCCAAACAGTGGCCCATGGGCCGAATCCAGAAATCTGGGCAAGACCATTCATTGATGTATTGTCTACAGTTGATTTCCCCTGCAAAGGTGGGGTTAAGTAGTTGACAGAGACCAATGGTTCACAAAGCCTGAAATATTTACTGCTGGGCCCTTCACAGAAAAGTGTGCCAACCCCTGCCCTAGGTCATCGAATTGCTACCTGATTGGCATGAATTCAGGAACAGATAATATTGATTTTCCAGTGTACTTTTGATTTACTGAGTCCCATATAATCAAGTTAGTGTATCCAGGTCATCTTTATCTCCCCCGTAAAGAAAATCCACAGAACCAAGAGGGGGCCACTGATTTTGGCCAAGCCGGGAACACCCATCTATTTAGGGGCTGAGATTAGAACTGGTTTCCATCTCCTGCTCCTCCTGCTTCACTGCTGCTTTACTTAGCTGGCAATTATGTCAGTGAGGCAAATGGATGTGTCTAGAACAGTACGTGAAAGCAATATGCAATTATCAGTGAGAGATCTTTACAAATGGGAACTATATGCTCATTACCAATGCCATAACAATTTTAATCTTGTCATTTCTCCCCAGTTCAACAATGTGGAATTCACAGTAAACAAGCTTGTTACCCACTGGCCTTTGGGGTTCCTGCTGCTCTCATGGCTGTAGCCCTGAGTAAGTGGAAATCAGTTGAATTAATAGAAGCCTAGGACCAGGTCAGGCCCTACGTGAATGATTGTGACTAATTTTTTAAAGTGCATGTAACAAGTGGCAACAAAAAGTAGTGAGAATAATTGGCATCAGATGTTAAACATGCTCTAAGTATTCAAAGAAAGTAGGATTGGCACATCAATTCCGAGGGAATAGAATCAGAAAAAGAATTACAGGAAAAGGAACCAACTGAGTTGGTCATTGAAAGGTGTAATACTATTTAGGCAGATTAAGATGAAGGTGAGAGAGGCCCAGCATGGTCACTCATGCCCATAATCCCAGCACTTTGGGAGGCCAAGGCAGGGGGATCCGTTGAGTTTAAGACCAACCTGGAGTTCAAGACCAGCCTAGGCAACAGAGAGAGACCCTACCTCTAAAACAAACAAACAAAAAGACAGAGTCTTGCTCTTGTCACCCAGGCTGGAGTGCAGTGGTGTGATTTCAGCTCACTGCAACCTCCGCCTCCTGGGTTCAAGCGATTCTCCTGGCTCTGCCTCCCAAGTAGTTGAGATTACAGGCACCGGCCACCACATATTTTTTATTGTTAGTAGTAACAGGGTTTCACCATGCTGGCCAGGCTGGTCTCGAACACCTGACCTCAGGTGATCCACCCACCTCAGCCTCCCAAAGTGCTGGGATTACAGGCATGAGACACAACACCTAGCTGGTTTTTTTGTTGTTGTTTTTGTTTGTTTGTTTTGCTTGTTTTTTTAATTAGCTGGGTGCTGTGGCTTATACCTGTAGTCCCAGCTACTCTGGAAGCTTAAGTGGAAGGATTGCTTGAGCCTGGGAGGTCGAGGCTGCAGTGAGCCATGATTGCACCACAACACTGCAACCTGGATGACAGAGCAAGACCCTGTCTCAAAAAAAAAAAAAAAGATGAAGGTGATAGAATCTGCTGGATTAGCTGAACCCAAGGCTAAAAGCTTTTGTTGTTGTCAACATGTACGTATCTATAATTTGCTTGAAGAAATGGCAACCTGGTTCAGTTGCCATTGAAACACTCCAATGAACGTCTACATTTCCATAATTGATTAGGTTGGTGCCAAAGTAATTGCAGCTCTTGCCATTAAAAGTAATGGCAAAAACCGCAATAACTTTTGCACCAAACTAGTATCACCTCCCCCCGCCCCCCATATGTTTCTACTAGAATTCTTTCCCACTGGACAGAACATATATGTCTATTCGAGGCATTCATTGGCACATTAGTTCTTGGCATTGGCTTTTAGGAAAGGTGGCGTTTTCTACATGGGATGCTTGGATGTGAAAAGTGGCCAAGAACGGTGCAAAAAGAAAACAGCCCAGCGGCCACCTCAACTCTTCAGAGCCCCTTCTCCCACTCAAATGAGGTTGTCATCAGCTTTGCTCAGCTGACAGTCACGTCTCTCTCTCCAATTTTTGTTTTCAGATCTTAGTAGTGCATGGAATAGGACCATTTTCAATCTCTTTTGCTCACAGTGTAGCAATTTAGCTTTCCCCTTTCATTTAGGTGAGAGCTCAGTATTCTCCTCTTTTTAATGTCTCTTTTCTTCCATGGTTCTTCCCATACTGCCACCGTCCCCTAGCAGGCTCATTGATACCTCCTCCTCTCTAATTCTTGGCAGGAGACAGAGAGCATTTCCAAAAGTCTTGCTTTACACCAGACACTGTATTAAGCACGTTAGGTACATTGTTATCTCATCTGTACAAGTCATTCCTCTATCAAAGATTATGCTTTTTCTTCTGGAGGAATTGAGAACAGGCCAAATTCGATGTGTCAACACTGCCTCTAGAAATTCCTATGCTTGAATTAGGTTTCAGTTAATCAGAAGCTTAAAGATTAAATATTAGTGGTAAAAGAAAACAGACTCAATCTCTTGGACATCTTTACCATCCATGTCTGCATTCAGAAATGTTGACATTGGGCAAGAATATAAGTAAACATCTCTTTTATCAGCTATAAAGAGCATCTATAGTATAGGCACATACTTGGAGCTAGCACCTGTCAAAAATCTCAGACCCTCTTAATTGAGAAAAATAAGTAGAATTCAAGCTATCGGTGTTTTTAAATTATTGAACTGTGGTATTGGATAATCAGAAATCCTAGTATATGGACTATGTTTTCAGATCTACTTGCAACAATGCTTTAAATTTTTAAAAATTTTTTAATAAGATGATAGAGATAGGATCTCATTATGTTGCCCAGGCTGCTCTTGAACTACTGGTCTCAAGTGATCCTCCTGCCTTGGCCTCCCAAAATGCTGGGATTACAGACATGAGCTGCCACACTCAGCCCCAGAATGGTTTTTTTCTAAGTTATTTTCACAACATGACTTGCCAAAAAGGTCCGTGGAAGAATGACCTCATTGAAAAGGTGCTTCTAACTTTTGTAAAACTGTAGCTGCAGATGCAATTAATTTTAACTGCTTCTGTACAGTGACCACAGAAAAAATTTCTGCCACATATGATTAAGATTAATTCTTTTTTCCTGAATATTAAAAAGAGAAAGAAAAAGGTTTCTCTTCCCATTGCATTCAGAAGATTACAGCTCCATTTATTTTTATTTTTATTATTTTGATATGGAGTTTCACTCTGTCACCGAGACTGGAGTGCAGTGACACGATCTCATTTCACTGCAGCCTCCACCTCCTGGGTTCAAGCAATTCTCCTGCCTCAGCCTCCCGAGTAGCTGGGATTACAGGTGCCCATCACCACACCCAGCTAATTTTTGTGTTTTTAGTAGAGACGGGTTTTCACCATGTTGGTCAGGCTGGTCTCAAACTCCTGACCTCAAGTGATCCGCCCACCTCGGCCTCTCAAAGTACTGGGATTGCAGGCTTGAGCCACCGCGCCTGGCCCCATTTATTGTCTTAGTAGAATAGTACATTAATGTGTTATATGAAAGTACTGATTCCTTTTGTCTCCCTTTAAATAGAGATAGAACTTGTGCTTAAATAGCTGTGTGAGTGTACGTGAGCTACCTTAAGCTATGGGAAGTAGATGATATTAGGCTTACAGGTTGCATATTAGAACACAAACCTAACGTTACTCAGAGGTTTTTGTGGATTGTGAGAGTTAAAAGCACTTTCTAAACTGTGAGGTTGGAAGGTAAACCCATTCCATAAGTAATCCCATTATCCCAAAACAAAGTTATAACTCAAATAAAGGCGCATCTCTCTAGGCCACAGGGCGCTCGGTCACATGCTTTGCTGACATGTCTTCTTCTGCCCTATCTAGTTGTGTTTGTCCTTGGCAGTGGGATGTACAAGAAGTTCAAGCCACAGGGCAACATCATGGGTAAAGTGGCCAAGTGCATCGGTGTAAGTATCTCAGCTGCTCTTTCTCAAGGCTATTTAACCACCTCAGAACCTTCTACTTTCTTTAAATTAAAATTTAAGCTTTGACTTTCCTTTAAATATATTTTTAGTGTTCTTAACTGTTTCAGTAGCTTCTTCTAAATGGAAAAAGACACAAACAGAACTTAATAAGGGAAGAATAGAAATGGCTCTTGAGCTTATAAAATAAGATCAATGGTCAAAGAAAAGCAAATCAAAGTGACTCTTCATCTGTCAAAATGGCAGAACAGTGCTTGAGGTTTGTCAGGGAGCAGTGAATCAAAAATGGGGAGGCTCAATTTGGCAATGTGTAGCAAGAGTCTCAGGTGTTCAGTTGCTTCAAGTCAGTCATGCTGCTTTCAAGAATTAAGAGTAAGAAAATAGGCTAGGCACTGTGGCTCATGCCCGTAGTCCCAGCACTTTGGGAGGCCTAGGCGGGCGGATCACTTGATCAGGAGTTCGAGGCCAGCCTGGCCAACATGGCAAAACCCTGTCTATACTAAAAATACAAAAATTAGCCAGGCATGGTGGCGGGTGCCTGTAATCCCAGCTACTCGGGAGGGTGAGGCAGGAGAATTGCTTGAACCTGGGAGGCAGAGGTTGCAGTGAGCCGAGATTGTGCCGTTGCACTCCAGCCTGGGCGACAGAGGGAGACTCCGTCTCAAAACAAAACTAGAGTAAGAAAAAAATATTTAAAAAGTGAACACAGACTCATGTACAAAGATTATCATTGTAATACTTATAATAGCAAAAATGTAAGCCCACACATTGCTGCAAATAGGAAGACCGTGCTGAACTTACAGTTCATCTCTGGCGTAGCACGCAGCCGGGAGCAGTCTTGTTTTTAAGGAATATGTAGTAATAGGAATGTGCACAATATGGTTTCTTCCATAAGTACCTCCATAGTATATGCATATACACATACATTTATGGGTGGGAAATAAATGTTGAGAGTAGAATCCTTAGATAAGGGAATCAAATGATTTTTTTCCTTATACACTCCCCATTTTTTTAGTGAACATACTGTATATGTTGTATAACTGGAGGTAAATGTGTCATTTATTTAAAAAAATCACATGTGTGAATCTTGTGGATGAAAAGGCAGCCTTAAGATAGTTTTAGATCACTTACTTTATCTTACCTAGCCTTATTGCATTAGATTATTGTATTATATTTCATTT
Organism: Pan troglodytes; assembly: GCF_028858775.2. NCBI lineage: Eukaryota > Metazoa > Chordata > Mammalia > Primates > Hominidae > Pan > Pan troglodytes. The sequence continues at coordinate 104,325,137 of NC_072412.2, read as the reverse complement.
CTTTTTTTTTTTTTTTTTTTTTTTGAGATGGAGTCTTGCTCTGTCGCCCAGGCTGGAGGGCAGTGGTGCACTCAGCTCACTGCAACCTCTGCCTCCCAGTTCAAGCGATTCTCCTGCCTCGGCCTACCAAGTAGCTGGGACTATAGGCACACACCACCACACCTGGCTAAGTTTTCCATTTCTGTAGAGACAGGGTTTGCCATGTTGGCCAGGCTGGTCTCAAACCCCTGACCTCAGGTGATCTGCCCGCCTCAGCCTCCCAAAGTGCTGGGATTATTGTATTATATTTCAATTGTATTGTACTATTAGATTGTTGTATTGTGTTGTATTTCACTTTCTGAAATAAATGTGCCCTCTCCCTGTCAAAAAAATCCCTTCAAGGGCAGCTATACTCTTTTCTTCTCACATTAGACCTGTTCCCACCAAAAAGCTTTTTCCAAGCAAAGAGGGGACCTTGCCAATTACCAGTCCAAGTCCTTCCTTAACAAGTCATTGACAACTTAGTTCAAACTCCAGAAGAACAACTTCAAGCTATTTAGGGTCATGAGAACTATATTGCGAAGTATCCTAAAGTCAGCCTGTAGCTTTGACTTACTTTTCTTTTTTTTTTTTTCCTTTTTGAGACAGAGTCTCACTCTGACACCCAGGCTAGAGTGTAGTAGCACGATCTCGGCTCGCTGCAACCTCCATCTCCCAGATTCAAGCAATTCTCCTGCCTCCGCCTCAGCCTCCCAAATAGCAGAGACTATAGACGTACACTACCATGCCCAGCTAATTTTTGTATTTTTAGTAGAGACGGGGTTTTGCTATGTTGGCTAGGATGGTCTTGAACTCCTGGTCTCAAGTGATCCGCCCACCTCAGCCTCCCGAAGTGCTGGGATTACAGGTGTGAGCCACTGCGCCTGGCCAACTTACTGCCTTTCGATCGTGCTCATGCCTCCAGCCTCCACCAGCCTCACCTCTTGCTGTGTCATTGCAAATGCACTTTGCTCTTCCCAAAGGCCTTTTTCCTAAACAACACTAACAAGGAATCTTAGTGGCCCCTAATTTTATGATGGGTGGGCCATCGTATTTTTCTGACCTGTGTTATTATATCTTAAAATATGTTTCCCTATAGCCTTAATTTTTTAATAAATGTATTTCTCTGTAGTGTGTTCTTACTCTTAAAAACTAATAGTTCAGTTATTGGAAGGATTTTAAGTATGTTTGAAACAACTTAGTGTGTAAATCTGGTTTTTCAAACACAAACTTTATAAAACCTAAATACAGATCAAGTATTTCTAATAAAAATCTAGCATCCAAATTGAGATATGCTGGCCAGGCATGGTGGCTCATGCCACTCCAGCACTTTGGGAGGCTGAGGCGAGTGGATCGCCTGAGCTCAGGAATTTGAGACCAGCCTGGACAAAATGGCAAAACCCTGTCTCCATTAAAAAAAAAATTAAAACATTAGCCAGGCATGGTGGTACATACCCGTGATCCCAGCTACTTGGGAGGCCGAGCTGAGAGGATCATTTGAGTCTGGGAGGTCAAGGCTCCAGTAAGCCAAGACAGTGCCACTGTATTTCAGCCTAGGCGACAGAGCAAGACCTTGTCTCAAAAACAAACAAACAAATAAACTGAGATTATGTCATAAGTGTAAAATATTCTCTGGATTTTCAAGACAATATGGAAGAAGAAGGTAAAAATTCTTATTAATTTTTAAATATTGATTACCTATTAAAATCTTAGTGGAGTTTATCATGTTATATAAATGTATGTACAATGAATTTCACCTGTTTCACTTTTTAAGCTGGCTACTAGAAAACTTAAATTGCAAACACGTGTTGTATTTCTATTGGGCGTGCTTCTCTAGAGGATCTGGAGAGTAAAGTGGACACAGCTTAATTCTGTTCACCCCAACTCAAATGCTCTCAGTTGGAAAGAGACTATTAATAGAAATAAGTGCTCATATACTAGTAGATACAATTGTATATTTTGTTTTTCTCACACGTATATTTTTCTACTAAAGGTAGTTTAATTGAAATGTGCTTCCCTGACAAAGTTGTTGGTCCTGTTTTGAAATTTGATTTTTCTTCCTTCCTTCAGTTTGCCATCAAAAATAGATTTAGGCATCGGAGTAAGGCATTTCCCAAGAGGGAGCACTGGCTGGACTGGGCTAAAGAGAAATACGATGTAAGTAACGGTCATTGCTACAATGACCCTGATTCCCGCAGGAAGTGAACACTCAAAAATCTCAATTCAGACTAAGGTTACATGGACAAAATGATCAGTGATACCTTCCTAAACTTTACAGCATATTAAATAAAACTATGCATGAGTGCATTTTTTTAATTGAAAGAACTTGATAAATAGATCTGGAAATAATATTACCTTTTCATAGTTTTTCATTTGGTATAATCTGGCATTAATTATATGTAATTGGGATCACATAACCTTAGTTTGAATATAGGAGAGTCAAGAGGTGGTGACGGCGGTGGTGGGATTTACATTTAGTAAATTCACGTAATTTACCTCCTAAATAGATGTTTTCACTCATATTTTAAATAGTTTAGATATTTTCGATTTTCTAAAGAAAACTGCGGCAGTATGTTTTGGATTAATCACCTCCCAGCTTGCCTCTAGATGCAAATATCTGTGTCTCCACTGAAATCAGCAGCACCTGTAAGCCGTGAGTGGCACAGGACACAGGGTGTGGCTGATTTGTCCCTTCCCCACTCCAACTACAGGAGCGGCTCATCTCCCAAATTAAGATGGTTACGAGGGTGATGTTCCTGTATATTCCACTCCCAATGTTCTGGGCCTTGTTTGACCAGCAGGTAATGTGAAACTCTGCTTGCGCTCCTCTTCACGGAGCCAACGTACATCCTGCACTGCCAGGTACCAAGGCTCACTTTGTATTTCACATCTAAAAAGGTCTCCTCCAGTTTCTTATTTATATTTCACTTGTTTAATTGTTAGATCACATTGAGTTTATTGTAAAAAACAAAACAAAACAAAACAAAAAGCAATTCTAGGTAGTTCTATCCACATTTCTGTTGCTAACAATGAAGACAATTACATGAGGTCCAGTCAAGTAGCCTTGGGAAAGATTTCATCCAGCACTCTTCCAATCAAAACTGAGAGTCAAGAGTTTGTTTTCCTACCAATACAGCGTGGTAACAAGATACATTGCCTTTTATGGAGCCCATACATAAATGGAGAGGGACTTGATCTCTTCCACTGTAAGATGGAATGCTTGGGCTGGAAGTACCATCCTGGGGTGAAAAATGACTCCTCTCCAAGCAGGGACCTACAACCTGGCAGGTGACCTGTTGTCTCTTTCTACCACAGCCCTAAGACACATACCCAGGAATTTTTCACAATTGTGTTAGGCAACTCAGTGCATGGGGCTCAGTAACCAAAGCAATTGGAAAGTGTTTGTTTTTAAAGATCAATCCTGGTTTACAGAATGAAAAAATAGCTATTGTTTCTCTTAGGAAATGGAGCTAAAAAAAATATATGAACACATGTGGTTTGAGCAGGGAGGATGATGATAGGGATAAGCCATTGCTTGGGAGAAATGTGAGTGTACACATTCATCTCCTCATTTTAAGTAGGAGATTGAGATGTGTCAGACAGACCCGGGAGGCAGCGCTGCATGCGGACAGGAGCCGGTCACTGGAAACACACTCCTCACCTGGTAGCTGTGAGACTTGAGTCACTGTAATAACCCTTAACAATTTCCAAAGGGTGCTAATCACCCTCCGCAAGGCTGTGAGGGTCCAGTGTGAGAATATCCATAAGGTACTCAGTGACTGGCCTGTATGAAGAACTCAAACAGGGGTAGAGTTCTTTTTTTTTTTTTTTTTTTGAGACAAGACTCTCACTCTGTCGCCCAAGCTGGAGTACAGTGCCACTATCTTGGCTCACTGCAACCTCCACTTCCCAAGTTCAAGCGATTCTCCTGCCTCTGCCTCCTGAGCAGCTGAGATGACAGGCACCTGCCACCACATCTGGCTAATTTTTAGTAGAGATGGGGTTTTGCTGTGTTGACCAGGCTGGTCTCCAACTCCTAACCTCAGGTGATCCACGTGCCTCGGCCCCCCAAAGCGCTGGGATTATAGGTGTGAGCCACTGCACCTGGCCAATTTCCTGACTTTCTGTGATGTCTTTCTAGTGGAGTTGATGGATTCATACAGAAGCATTTACATGTTTAGTCTTCCACAGACATAATCATATTTACCTGTACAGTCCTGGGCCCTCTTTCACTGTGAAATAGGTTGACTGTAAAGGGGCTGCCCAGGTATAAATCCACCACTCTCTTGATGGAGATCTAGGTGCAGCCAGCCTAGACTGTCAAAATGACTGTTAACAATAATATTTTTGAATCTTGGATGGCAGTGAATATGGACCATCTGCAACATACACAGCTGCTTTTACCTTGCAGACAATGCCATGCTTTCCAACGAGCCTCAGAAATGCATTTTTGTATTTCCTAGGGATAGCTTCATCTCAGGGTACTGCTTTGTGCAGCTTCAGGAGGGGTTGGAGCACTCCATATTGTGTTCACTCGTACACTAGAAATGCAACTGGTTTCTTTTGACCTAGTATTATAATAGAGCTGGGAGATTAACTTGATGTTTAAAACAACTTTAAATCCCATAACATGTCAGACCTCATTCCTGATTTGGAAAAGACTCACCATTGACTTGTAAAATTTAAAAAACCCACATCCCCAAATAATACAGCAAGTGTATTCATTTTTAAGGGCTCCAGGTGGACACTGCAGGCAACAACTATGTCCGGGAAAATCGTAAGTTTGACTCCTTTGTTTTAGTTTCTTTGTCCCCTTTCTTCTTCCCTTTCATGACATTTTTCACTGAGATTGTTTTCCTCTCTTTTTAGGGAGCTCTTGAAATTCAGCCCGATCAGATGCAGGTAGAAGACATGTAAGTTGCTTTCAGGGATCAGAGTCGTCTTTGAGACAAGCTTAACATTTCTCCTCCACTTCCTCTGCAGACCGTGAACGCCATCCTGATCGTGATCATGGTCCCGATCTTCGATGCTGTGCTGTACCCTCTCATTGCAAAATGTGGCTTCAATTTCACGTAGGTGATGGGTGGGTTGGGTTGGTTGAGGCTCCCTTGGTCCCAGGGCTTTACAGATGGGCTGCGCTCAGCCTGCAGCCCTTCCCGCAACCTCGCCTAGAGGATAGGGTTTTGAAGAATGAAGAAAACAAATGTTCGTGTGCTGTTTCTGAAAATGTTCTTTAAAATAAAAATGCTATGATTGACAGCCTGAAAAGGCCTTTAATCAAGGCTTTCTTCTCTACGCAGATGATAGGAATGGTCATTGTAATCTGGAGTATCACCTGAACCATAGTTTCTAGAAATTAATGTAAATATACAGGCCAGGCACAGTGGCTCACGCCTGTAATTCCAGAACTTTGGGAGGCCAAGGCAGGCAGACCGTTTGAGGTCAGGAGTTTGAGACCATCCTGGCCAACATGGCAAATCCCCATCTCTACTAAAAATACGAAAAATAAGCTGGGTGTGGTGGCACTCACCTGTAATCCCAGCTACTCTGGAGGCTGAGGCATGAGAATTGCTTGAAGCTAGGAGGCAGAGGTTGCAGTGAGCTGAGATTGTGCCACTGCACTCCAGCCGGGGTGACAGAAAGAGACTCTGTCTCAAAAAAAAAAAAAAAAAGTAAATATGCAAACAAGAAGCTATATTCCACTTATCCTCCTTGAATCCTCATGAATCCATGACCAAGACGGGGAGAGGTGCTTTCAAGCCCATGTTTTTGGAAGGAATTTAGTTTTGTTGGGGGGATGGTGGGGGTGGGGGTTTAGCTTAGCTCATCTGTGTGAAACTGGTTGAGAGTCACTCTTCTCTTGTGCCATCAGCTCCTTGAAGAAGATGACAGTTGGCATGTTCCTGGCCTCCATGGCCTTTGTGGTGGCTGCCATCGTGCAGGTGGAAATCGATGTGAGTTGTCCCCTGGTTCTCCCATGTCCTTTCCTGGTGGATTTAGGTGGAGCGTTCAGAATCTTCTTTCTTCAGCATGAAGGGGATTAGGGGAGGCCAAGGTCTTTCTCTGTAAACTGAGCCCTGGAGCTGTGGGCAGTGGGAGGCACCATGGGTGTGAGGGTAAAGTGGGTGGGCTTCAGCAGGGGAAAAAGGCTTACATAAGTAGCTTGCATTTATAATACAGTTTTTATAATGGAAAAGAAGTTTACAGAATGTGTTCCTTCACAATCTGAACTCCAAGGGGATCTGGTTAAAAGAAGTTCATCACTTACAAACAAGCATCACTTCAAATGTGTGTAAATGGTCTTTTTGATGTGAGAATGTATTTTGAATTCTAGTGTTTCTAAAAAGGATTGGTTTCTAAGTTAATCCACACATCTATTGGACTCGCAGTGGGCTAAACTAGACTCCTAATGCTGGTAGTCTGAGATCAGCTCCTAGAAACAGGGCTATGTGGTGGGTAAGAGTCTCTTCCCTCTCCCCACCATTCCCCACCACTTCCTCCCTCTCTTTGCCTCTCTCTCTCTGTCTTTCTCTCGTTCCTTCCCTCCCCCCCCTTTTAATATCTTTGTTTATATTTTTAAGTGAAAGCAAGTTTATTAAGAAAGTAGAGGAATAAAGACTGGCTACTCCACAGGCAGAGCAGCTCTTTTAATATCTTTAAATTTTAAAAAAACTAATTGCAGTAAATATATATATATAACATAACATTTACCGTATTCTTTTTTTTTTAAATTTTTTAAAACAGGGTCTCACTCTGTCGCCTAGGCTGCTGGAGTGCAGTGGTGCGATCACGCTCACTGCAGCCACACCTCCTGGGCTCAAGCAATCCTCCCACCGCAGCCTCCTGAGTAGCTGGGACTGTAGGCATGCACCACCACACTCGACTAATTTATTAAAATTTTTTTGTAGAGCCAGGGTCCCCCTGTGTTGCTCAGGCTGGTAATCAATCCTCCCACCTCAGCCTCCCAAAGTCCTGGCATTACAGGCATGAGCCCCCATGCCCGGTCACATGTTAACCATTTTTAAGTGTACAGTTCAGTAGCGTTAAGTACCTTTCCATTGTCGTGCAGTCAACCTTCAGAACTCTTCATCTTACAAAACTGAAATTCTGTACCCATTAAACAACTCCCATTTTCCCTTTCCCTAGCCCCATCAACCCCCATTCTACTTTCTGAGTCTATGAATCTGACTACTCTAGCACTTCCTATGAGTGGCATTATATGGTATTTGTCCTTTTGTGACTGGCTAATTTCACTTAGTATATTGTCTTCAAGGTTCCTCCTGTTGTAGACTGTGTCAGAATTTCCTTCCTTTGTAAACTGAATACTAAACCCATTGTGTGTATACACCACATTGTTCATCCATTCACCCCCGACAGACACTTGGGTTACCTGCACCTTTTGGCTATTGCAAACAGTGCCACCATGAACATGGCTGTACTCACGCTCCTCTTGGACATAGCTAGCTTTGTGGAAGGTGAATTGTGGGCTAAGGTGGACATGGATTGCTTCAGTGACACTGGGTTTTGAAAGAGGGCATTGTAGAAAAAAGACAAAAACTCTGAACAAAGGTATGGAGGCAGGAGAGCATCAGGCATTTGTGAGATGTGTACACTGCTGCGTCTAGGGCTGGGGACTGGGCTTCCAGACTTACAGTAGAACACTGGAGTCGGGTGACGGTAGATCTCAGGTGTCATGACAAGAAGGATATTTGTTTAGGTTATAGTGACTCAGAGCCGTCAGATATTTGGCTTCGTATCTTGGCAGCCCTTGGCCTGGAAGTGGCTAGATAAGATAAGAGCAGCATCTTTCTGACTCGTTCACGTATTAGTCCATTCTCACGCTGCTGATAAAGACATACCCAAGACTGGGTAATTTACAACGAAAAAGAGATTTAATGGACTCACAGTTCCACATGGCTGGGGAAGCGTCACAGTCATGGCAGAAGGTGAAAGGCACATCTTGCATGGCTGCAGGCAAAAAGAGAAAGACAGCCAAGCGAAAGGGGTTTTCCCTTATAAAACCATCAGATCTTGTGAGTCTTACTCACTACCACAAGAACAGTACGGGGGAAGCCACCCCCACGATTCAGTTATCTCCCACTGATTCCCTCCCACAACACCCAGGAATTATGGGATCTACAATTCAAGATGAGATTTGGGTGGGGACCCAGCCAAACCATATCACTTCAGTATTCCGTGCAAAAGTCATTTCTGTGGGTGCCACGAGGTCTGTGATTGGCAGCTTAGTGGGAGACACCTGGCGTGTTTCAGCCAGCACAGCTTTTCCCAGCTGGAGGAAAGCACCCCCTTGTCAGGGTTAAGATGACTTTCCATGTTGTATTGAAGACCTCACTGCCAATTTTCTTTTATTTTGCTCAGAAAACTCTTCCAGTCTTTCCCAAAGGAAACGAAGTCCAAATTAAAGTTTTGAATATAGGAAACAATACCATGAATATATCTCTTCCTGGAGAGATGGTGACACTTGGCCCAATGTCTCAAGTAAGTAGAAGGAAATTGCTGCCTTCTTTTTCATCTTCTGACCCTGTTATAATAGGATTTAGAGAAGCTGTTTTTCTTGGTCCTTGTATAAATGCCAAGGCCAGCCCAGAAGTGAACTAAGGATCTTGATCTCATGTTGGCTATATTCTAAACCAGTGTGCTCCACACTATGTTGTTTGTTGTGTATGCAGATTGCCCAGGGAGCTGGTTAAAATGCAGATTTTTTTTTTTTTTAGATGGAGTCTTGCTCTGTCACCCAGGCTGGAGTGCAGTGGTAAAATCTTGGCTAACTGCAGCCTCTGCCTCCACAAACGTTCAAGCATTTCTTCTGCCTTAGCCTCCTGAGTAGCTGGGATTACAGGTGTGTGCCACCACACCCAGCTAATTTTTGTATTTTTAGTAGAGACAGGGTTTTGCCATGTTGGCCAGGCTGGTCTTGAACTCCTGACCTCAGGTGATTTGCCCACCTCAGCCTCCCAAAGTGTTGGGATTACAGGTGTGAGCCACCATACCCAGCCAAAATGCAGATTTTTAATCAGCAGGCCTGAAATGCTGCATTTAACTAGCTCTCAGGAATGCTGCTGCTGCTGGAGCCTGGAACCACCAGATCAAGGATCTAAACTGGGGGAGATTTTGATGCTAGGGGACATTTAGCCATCTCTGGAGACATTTTTTGTTGTAGCAACTGGGAGTATGCTGCTGGCATCTCATGTAGAAGCCAGGGATGCTGACATACAGCTCTCCATAACAAAGATTACGTGACCCAAATGTTCACAGTGCCAAGGATGGAAAACCCTGCTCTAGATCACCCTTGTTCTGGATTCGTGGTACTCAACCTCCAGCCCATGTCAGAATCACCCAGAGAGCTTTGAAATTTTTGATACCTGGGTCCCAGCCCCAGAGATCTCTTTTTTTTTTTTTTTTTTTTTTTTTCTTTTTCCTTAAATACAGAGCCTCACTCTGTCGCCCAGGCTGGAGTGCAGTGGCGCTATCTTGGCTCACTGGAACCTCTGCCTCCTGGGTTTAAGCGATTCTCATGCCTTAGCCACCTAAATAGCTGGGATTACAGGCATGAACCACCACACCCAACTAATTTTTGTATTTTTAATAGAGCCAGGATTTTGCCGTGTTGGCCAGGCTGGTCTCAAACTCCTGTCCTCAAGAGATTGGCCTGCCTCAGCCTCCCGAAGTGCTGGGATTACAGGCATGAGCCACCGCGCCCAGCCCTAGCCCCAGAGATGTTGAGATTTAGCCAGTCTCGTTCCTGTTTAGCCATGGTTGAGCACCACAACCTTAGACCTTGCCAAACTAATAATCTTGAAGGTAAAAACAAAAAGCCCGATTACTAATGCTTGGAACAGCCCAGTATTGATTTTTACCAGGGCTGTTGCTTTTGCCCTGGTGCTGTTCTTTGCCTAACAGTAGAAATTATTCTCGTAGTATTTATTTTTGATAAAAGCAAAATAAAAGTAAGATGCTTGGTGAAAAGTATGGTTCCTGTGGTGGTACCAAAAACTTCATGACGGTGTCTGTAAGGGTGGGTGGGAAGCTGAGGCAAATAAAGGCCAACTCCGCACAGGCATTTTTTTGGTATCTATGAACATGAACCTGGAAATGCAGAATATCAGATAACTGCTCTTCCAGCGTTCAGTTGCATAGTGCCGAGACTCTGTGATATTAACTATGCCTCTTTCCCTCCCTCTATAGACAAATGCATTTATGACTTTTGATGTAAACAAACTGACAAGTATAAACATTTCTTCTCCTGGATCACCAGTCACTGCCGTAACTGACGACTTCAAGCAGGGCCAACGCCACACGCTTCTAGTGTGGGCCCCCAATCACTACCAGGTGGTAAGTGTGTGAACACCTACAGCTGACTCTTTGCTATTTGTGATACTGGAGGCCAAAATTTTTATGGTGTGACTTTGTTTTACTCCCATATAGTGTTGTATTAGATCATCCTCAATTTCTTCCTTCTTCTGGAACACAAGACTTCAAGAACACCTGTCAGACTTCCAATAAAAGTATGACTGGTGGATAGTAAAAGTTAATATTAATTGAAATTTCTAAAAAGACAACTTCTGGACATTGTATGGGGTCTGTGCACAGATGTGCGTGCGTGTGTGTACAGAAGTCACACTGAGTACATATGTGAATTCTCAGGGACTTTTTCAGATAGTTTAAAATATATAATTAATTGCACTGAATTTAAAAATTTGCACTAAATAGTCAGAAAATTAGAGCAGTCTCTGAAAAAGTATAATAAGCCTACCAGGTAAAAGCAATAAAATACTATGCATACAAAATATTTGATGAGAAAATACAGAGATCTAAATATGTCATTCGCACATAAAAAGCTGTGAAACCTAGCCTGGACAACGCAGTGAGACCCCTGTCTCTACAAAAATTTTAAAAATTAGCTGAGTGTGGTGGTGCATGCCTGTCGTCCCAGCTACTTGGGTGGCTGGGGTGCGAAGATTGCTTGAGCCCAGGAGGTAGAGGCTGCAGTGAGCCATGTTCATGCCAATGTGCTCCAGCCTGGGTGACAGAACAAGACCCTGTCTCAAAAAAAAAAAAAAAAAAGCAGCAGCAGCAGCTACAAAGGTATAGTTGAGCTAAATGAAAGAGTTGTACAGTTGTGGGCATTCTGTAAAGTGCATTTAAGTGAGCTTCTACGGAACTGCAATATGGAATTAAGACTCTTGGTCATTTGCTTAATTAGGGAGCTGCTGAGTGGCTTGTTCTAAAGTTTTGGACAGTAGTGTTCTGTGGAAGCACCGGCAACCAATGATCAAGAATTGTAGAGGCTCATGTTAGCTTTAAAGAAAATCAAGGCTGAAGAAATGGAGACCTTCTTCTTTCTTCTTCCTTCCTTCCTTTTCTCTCTTCTCTTTTCTTCTCTTTTCTCCTTCCTTTCCTTCCTTCCCTCCCTCCCTCCCTCCCTCCCTTCCTTCCTTCTGTCCGTCCATCCATTCTTTCATTCTTTCTCTTTCTTCCTTTCACTTTCAACAGGATCTCACTATGCTGCCTGGCTGATCTCAAACTCTTGGCCCCAAGAGATCCTTCCAAAGCTCTGGGATTTCAGGCATGAACCACCATGCCTGGCCCAGAAACCCTCTTTTTCTTTTCTTTTTTTTTTTTTTTTTGAGACAGGATCTCCCCCTGTTGCCCCATCTGGAGTGCAGTGGCATGGTCACAGCTCACTGCAGCCTCGACCTCCCAGACCCAAGAATAATTTTCAACAAATGATTCTCCCTCCCACCTCAGCTTCCTGAGCAGCTAGAACTACAAGTGTGCATCACCACACCTGGCTAATTTCTAATAGAGACAAGGTCTCACTGTGTCTCCCAGGCTGGTCTCAAACTCCTAAGCTCAAGTGATCCTCCTGCCTTAGCCTCCCAAAGTGCTGGGATTACAGGCGTGAGCTACTGTGCCCCGCCTCCAGAGCCCTTCTAATGTAACCATGTCCTTAGGTCCTAGGATAAGTGTCAATACCACCTTCTCAAAGACTGAAATATTCATCTGAACTCATTCTAATGAATATTATTTTGAAAATATTTTTACATTACTGTTTTCTCTCTCAGGTAAAGGATGGTCTTAACCAGAAGCCAGAAAAAGGGGAAAATGGAATCAGGTATGTATATTTCTTTAAAATTTAAGTTTTATCAGCTTCTTATGAAAGTAATGCATACCCATAGTAAAGTCCAAATGTAACAAGGATATAAAATGAGATTATAGGGTTTGTCCCAGCAATGTAAGGCTGGCTCAATATTCCCCAAAAAAATCAATCCATATAACCCATCATCTTAGTAAACTAGAGAGGAAATTGTACGTCATCTTATCAATTGATTAAAAAAAGCATTTGATAAAATTCAGCATCCATTCATGACAAAAACTCTCAACAAACTGGGAATAGAAGGGAACTTCCTTACCCTGAAAAAGGACATCTACAAAAGCTTGAGCTGATATTATGCTTCATGGCGAAAGTCTAAAAGCTCTCCACTAAGATCAGGAACAAGGTAAGATTTTTCCACCCTCCGCACTTCTATTAAACATCCTCTGGTTGCAAGAGCAAAGACACAAGAAAAAGAAGTAAAAGCATCTAGATTAGAAAGGAAGAAATAAAAATATTTCCAATTGGCCGGGTGTGGTGGCTCACACCTGTAATCCCAGCACTTTGGGAGACTGAGGCAGGTGGATCTCTTGAGCCCAGGAGTTCAAGACCAGCCTGGACAACATGGTGAAACCCTGTCTCTAATAAAATTTTTTTAAAAAAATAGCCAGATGTGGTGGCACATGCCTGTAATCCCAGCTACTCGGGAGGCTGAGGCAGGAGAATTGCTTGAACCTGGTAGACGGAGGTTGCAGTGAGCTGAGATCGTGCTGCTGCACTCCAGCCTAGCTGACAGAGCAAGACTCTGTCTCAAAAAAAAAAAAAAAAAAAAAATTAGCTGAGTATGGTGGTGTGTGCCTGTAATCCCAGCCACTCAGGAGGCTGAGGTGGGAGGATCACCTGAGCTTAGGGAGGTTGAGGCTGCAGTGAGCCATGATCCTGCCACTGAACTCCAGCCTGGGTGACAGAATGAGACCTTGTCTCAAAATAAATAAATAAATATATATATATATATATATATATATATATATATATAAATTTCTACTTTATAGATGACAATTGTTTATATAGAAAGTCCCCAGGACTGTACCAAAAGAAGCTCACAGAATCAATAAGTGAATTTAGAAAAGTCACAGGACACAGGACAAAAACAAAATCCATCACCGTTCAATGTACTAGCAATGAAGAGTTGGAATCTGAAATTTTACAACTATTTCATGTATACTATCTCCCCTCACAGAATATGAAATACTTAGATATAAATCTAACAAAACGTGCAGGATTTGAGTGGTGAAAACTACAAAATTGCTTATGAAAGAAATCAGTGAAAAGCTAAATAAATGGAGAGACAGCTGTATTCATTGATCAGAAGATTTAATATAGTAAAGATGTCATTTTTCCCCAAGCTGACCTGTAGGTTTATTGCCATTCCTATCAAAATCATAGCATTATTTTTATTTGTATAAAAAAGCTGCTTCTAAAATGTATATGGAAAGGCAAAGGAACTAGAATAGCTCAAATAATTTTGAAAAAGAATTAAGTTGGAAGAGTCTTACTACCACTAGTTTTCAAACTTACTATAAAGTTACAGCAATCAAGACAAAATGGTATTGGCAAAGAAATAGACCCATAGATGAATGAATAATCCAGACCCAACCAACTGATTTTTGTCAAAAGTGCAAAGACAGTTCAATGGATTAAGGGAAGTATTTTCAACAATCAGTGTTGAAACATTTGAACATTCATATGTAATAAATGAACTTGACCTAAACCTCAGATCTTATACACAATTCATACATAAAAATTATATTAAATTCTTACACATCTTATATGAAAACTCAAAATTGATTATAGATCTACAAGTAAAATGTAAAACTATAAAATTTATACAAGAAACATAAACTCTTGTGACTTTGGGTTCTTAGATATGACATCAAAAACACAATCTATAGAAGAAAACCTTGATAGAGTTCACCAAAACTAAAAATGTTTGTTCTGTCGATGTCACCCTTTTTTTTTGAGACAGGGTCTTGCTCTATTGCCCAGGCTAGAATGCAGTGGTGCAGTCACAGCTCACTGCAGCCTCATCCTCCTGGGCTCAAGTGATCCTTCTGCCTCAGCCTCCCAAGTAGCTGGGACTACAGGCATGTACCACCACACCCAGCTAATTTTCACTTTTGGTAGAGATGGGGTCTCACTATGTTGCCCATGCTGGTCTCAAACTCCTGAGCTGAAGCAATCTTCCCACCCCAGACTCCCGAATTGCTGGGATTACAGGCATGAGCCACTGTGCGGGCCTACACTAAGATTTGAATACAAATTTGAATACATGTACCCAGCCAATATCACTCTGAAGAGAATAAAAAGATTCACTATAAACTGGGAGAAAATATTTAGAAATCATGTATTTGACAAAGAACTTGTATCCAAAATATGTAAAGTACTCTAAAAGCTCAATGTAAATAGAATTATACAGTGTGCAACTTTTTGAGGCTGGCTTCTTTCACAGCAAATCTGTATAATCTTAATTTAAATTTAATTTTATATAACCCAATTAAAAACGCAAAAGATTTGAACAGCTATGTCACCAAAGGAGATATACACACATGACAAATCAGCACATGAACAGTAGCATTGGTCTTATTAAGGGAAATATAAATGAAGACCACAATGAGTTACAACACACCTATCAGGTGGCTGTAATAATTGTTTTAACCTAGACAATACCAAGTGTTGGTGAGGATATGGGGCACCTGGAACTCCCCTGCATCGCTGGTTGGAGGACAAGATGCTGTAGCCTCTCTGAAAAACAGTTTGGCAGTTTCTTATACAGGTAAACACTCACCATGTGACCCAGCCATCCCACTCCTAGATATTTACCCTAGAGAACTGGAAACTTGTGTTCACATAAAAGCCCACACATGAATGTTTATAGAAGCTCTGGTTATAATCACTGAAGATGGGAAATCACTCAGATGTCCCTCAATGGAGGATGCATAAACACCCACCACTCAGCAAAAAAGGGAACAAACTTGATACAATGATGTGAATGCATTTCAAATGCATTGTGCTGTGGAAGAAGCCAGCCTCAAAAAATTACACACTTTTATTTCTTAAACATTGAGGGCGTGGGGAGGGGCTGGTCCCACCCTGGGCTGGAGTTCCTTTTCTCACACCTGTGATTGGAGATGTGGAGAAGGGGAACAGAGGGACAGCTCACTGGTTCCTTCTGCCGTAGCTCTGTGGTTAAAAATGGAAATTGTTCTCTTGCCCAGTCCCACTCCCCCAAAAGAGTGGCATTGACAGAATAATTGTATAATTCCATTTACATGACATTCGCAGAAAGTCAAAAACTCCAGGGACACGGAACACATTAGTGATTGGCGTGGGTTAGGAGTGGAGGAAAGGTTTGACTATGGGGTAGCACAATTTTGGGGTCTACGTATTCTAATCGTGACAGTATTTATAAATCAAGATAATGTTAAAATTTATATAGCACTGTGTACCCCAAAAGCCAATTTACTATAAATAAATCTTTAATAAGAATAAACTGGGGGGAATGAGAGTAGGTATCCTGTTCACCTCAACGTTCAACCCCAGTCTCCAGTCCCCTGTAGCTACAACTTTGATAATTCCTGATTTTAGCTTTTACTAGTTAGCAATAAAACACAAAGTAATAGTATATTTTGTATACTATTAATATACAAAAGTATACAAAAATATATTAAGTACATTTTGGGACAATGTCTATTAACTTACGAATGTAGGCTGGGCATGGTGGCTCATGCCTGTAATCCCAGCACTTTGGGAGGCTGAGGTAGGTGGATCACCTGAGGTCAGGAGTTCAAGACCAGCCTGGTCAACATGGTGAAACCCTGTCTCTACTAAAAATACAAAAATTAGGCATGGTGCATGTGCCTGTAATCCCAGCTACTCGGGAGGCCAAGGCAGAAGAAATGCTTGAACATTTGTGGAGGCGGAGGCTGCAGTGAGCCAAGATTTTGCCATTGCACTCCAGCCTAGACAACAGTGAGACCCTGTCTCAAAAAAAGCAAAACAAAACCAAAAAACAACTTACTAATACAAATGGTGGTGAAATGGACTTTTACTTTTCATCTCACCTCCTGTTTGCTTCATATTGTTAATATTTATTGATTTATGTTTCTGTTTTCCCTGTGCTAGGCTGAGTCTAAATAATAGATCCATAAACAGGATTTACAATATGACCCTATAAATATTATTTACAACATAATAAAGTGTGATCAGTCTGCAAGAGAAAATGTTACTTTATATCCTTGAAAATGTATCCCTCAACTGAAAATGTCTTGACTATCCAGGTGCGTTGGACTCTCCTATTACATTGATGAATTGTTCAGCGGTGCCCATCTTGATTTCTTTCATTTCACCAAGGCTTTCTTGCACAGCTTCTATTTTTTTTCCCCATAACCCAGTTGGCCTCTTGTTAACAAAAACATAAGCCTTTACCCAGTCTCCAAGGTTACCAGCTTCCTAATTATACTATTATTCTGGGAATCCACTTTTCCTCCTGAAAATCCAACTCTTCAGCACATTCTTTGAGCTAGCGGGAGCACGGGCTCCGTCGTCCTGCTGAACCACTACCCTGATAGAATTTTTCACTGTGTGCCAGGTTAATGCCTTTCTTTCTTGGATTTTATGTCATCTTTCTCAGCCTTCTTTCTACTTTTGTGGCAGCGTATGGCCAAATATCTTGTCAAGAGAAAACGAGGTCAATTCCAAGTTGTTGCTTGCCTGAAATTGCCTTTTCATATTCTCACACTTGGATCATTGGCTAGACACCATTTTCTTCCATAACTTTGGAGGCTTAACTAAAAGATTAAAAAAAAAAAAAAAAAAAGCATCGGCCAGTCTTTGTGGTTGATTTCCATTTCTGTTCATCAAGCTTTCAGTGTCTTCTTTCTCTTTGGTGTTGCCAAATTTCTCTGCAGTGTAACTAAACATGGCTATAATTATATTCATCTTGCCAGCAAGAGGGTCTTCCATTTTTTTTTTGTTGCTTCGTTCTTTTTCTTTGTTTCCTTCTCCATGAGGTCAGTAGGGCTGCCATGACAAAATAGTACAGGCTGAGTAGCTTATGTACATAGAAATTTATTTTCTCAGGCCAGGAGCAATGGCTCACACCTGTAATCGCAGCACTTTGGGAAGGCGAGGCAGGCAGATCATGAGGTCAGGAGTTCAAGATCAGCCTGGCCAACATGGTGAAACTCCGTCTCCACTAAAAATACAAAAATTAGCCGGGCATGGTGGTGCGTGCCTGTAATCCCAACTACTGGGGAGACTGAGGCAGGAGCATCACTTGAACCCAAGAGGCAGAGGTTGCAGTGAGCCAAGATCGTGGCACTGCACTCCAGCCTGGGTGACAGAGCAAGACTCCCTCTCAAAAAGAAAAAAAAAGAAAAGAAATTAATTTTCTCACAGCTCCAGAGGCTGGAAGTGTAAGATCAGGATGCCAGAAGGGCTGGTTTCTCCTGAGGCCTGTCTCCTCGGCCTGTAAATGCCACCTTCCCTCTAGGTCCTCACATGGCCCTTTCTCTGTGTGTGGCTGTGTCCTAATCATCTCTTCATATGAGAACACTTGTCACGTTGGATTAAGACCCATCCTAATCACCTTTAAAGAGGAAACCCTTTAAAAATCTCTCCAAATACAGTCCCTCTCTGAGGTACTGGGGATTAGAGTTCCAGCCTGTGAATTTTAGAGCGACACCATTCAGCCCCTCACCCCTTCTCCCACCTCTCTGGGATCATTCCTGTCCCCCACACGTGCTCATACACAGCTGCCATGGCTGATCTGGAAGGAAACACACTGACAGTGGTCACCTGGTCCTGTCCTGGTCTTTGTATTTGATTCTGAGCTGGAAGCACCTCTGGAGTTTCCCTTTCGCCTCAGAATGTGGTTTCGGTTGCTTTACTTTCTTCAGGAATGTTTCCTAACCTTGGAAACTTTGAGCAATTGAGATTGGGGGATCCTTTCTTGTTTTGGTGTTGTTAAAGCTCCTTTTTTTGTCGTTGGGTTTGTTGTTGTTGTTGTTGTTGTTGTTTTGTTTTGAGAGGGAATCTCACTCTGTCATCCAGGCTGGAGTGCACTGGTGCCATCTTGGCTCACTGCAGCCTCCGCCCCCTGGGTTCAAGCAATTATCCTGCCTCAGCCTTCCGAGTAGCTGGGATTACAGGCACATGCCACCATGCCCAGCTAATTTTCATATTTTTAGTAGAGACGGGGTTTCACCATATTGGCCAGGCTGGTCTCGAACTCCTGACCTCAAGTGATCCGCCCACCTCAGCCTCCCAAAGTGCTGGGATTACAGTTGTGAGCCACCGTGCCCAGTCCCAAAGCTCCATTTAAAAAAATTGTCTTCAAAGAGATCTTAGAAAAGAAGACAGACCCACGAGATTAGCAACACTTGACTACCCCACCCATGTGGTAAAAGATGAACTGGAAGCTTTTTTCCTTTTAATTTTAATTGGTAACATCAAATCTTCAATGGATCAAAGGTTTTATTATTTCAGTGAGGCCCTAGGGACAAAACATAAAAAAGGAGAAGTTCTAGAAAACTGGTGTCAGAAAATAACAGAGAAATAGAACAACGGAGAATCTCAGGAAGTCAGACTTCTGAGCAATATGTGAATTAAAGGAAGAGTAGATACTATTTTAAGCAAAATGGAATCCTTTGACTATGTGGTATCAGTAAGCTGCAAGACTTAAGTGATTAACTTCAGGAGAACCTTTTGAATAAAGTGGCAATGCATCAGCCAAAAATGGGGCCTGGGCAGGGCTCGGTGGCTCAAGCCTGTAATCCCAGCATTTTGGGAGGCTGAGGTGGGCAGATCACCTGGGGTCAGGAGTTTGAGACCAGCCTGGCCAACATGGTGAAACCCCATCTCTACTAAAAAATACAAGAACATTAGCTGGGCATGGTGTGTGCCTGTAATCCCAACTACTTGGGATTACAAGGCTGAGGCAAAAGAATCACTTGAACTCGGGGCGCGGAGGTTGCAGTGAGCCAAGATTGCACCATTGCACTCCAGCCTGGGCGACAGAGTGGGACTTCTGTCTTAAACAAACAAACAAACAAAATTGGGTCTGGCATAGAGCTGCATGCTTCTGGTCCTAGCTACTCAGAAGGCTGAGGCGGGAGCATTACTTGAGCTCAGGAGTTCGAAGCCAGCCTGGACAAAATAGTGAGACCCTGTATCTAAAAAATAAAAAATAACTGGTTGAGAGTTTGACAGTGATCTTTCTCATGCACTTTTTAAATGTTATACATTCTTCCGTATGTATATGTCTATAAACAACACGTTGTTAAGCACATTTTTACACTAAATAGGAAAGTGACTGTCCTGCATGCATGTCATTCTGCAATGTTATAAATAATGTTAGAAAATATGTTATTTTAGTATTTAGCCATATTGATATATGCATCTCTTTTTTTTTTTTTTTTTTTTGAGACGGAGTCTCGCTCTGTCACCCCAGCTGGAGTGCAGTGGTGTGATCTTGGCTCGCTGCACCTCCCAGGTTCAAGAGGTTCCCCTGCCTCAGCCTCCTGAGTAGCTGGGACTACAGGTGCATGCCACCACACCCAGCTAATCTTTTTTTGTATTTTAGTAGACACAGGGTTTCACCATGTTGGCCCAGATGGTCTCAATCTCCTGATCTCGTGATCCACCCGCCTCAGCTTCCCAAAGTACTGGGATTACAGGCATGAGCCACCACGCCCAGCCAATGCATCTTTTATCCATTCACTTAACCACTGTATAGTATTCCATTACATGGATATACTGCAATTTATTTATTCATTCCTTCTAGTCAAAGACATTTAGATGATTCTGATTTTGCCAAACAATGCCAAAATTCACATTCTTACCTGTTTCTTTGTCCACATGTATGAAGTTTCTCTAGGGCAGTGATTTCTTTAAAACTTTTTGTCACATGTAATGAAAATATTTTGAGCATGCACCCACTATGTATGAGTATGGTATCCTTTATAAATTATATATATAAACTGCATCAAATTAATGTGCTTCATAAATAATGCAAAAAACAAATATAAAGGGGATGAGAAAAGTTTTTTTAAACCAATATTTTACAAATATTTTTATTCATTAGTGGTACAGAAATCATTAGTGTAGATAATGTGGTTGAAATATACTTCATTCATTTCTAAAAATCTCAATGTAAGATTTGAAAACAGCTATGCAAAGGTCTGGCTTTAAGTTCAGTTCATTTCAATGCTTGTTTTTCATGACTGTCGTACTGAAAAAGATACTTCAGTATCGGTGGGGCATAATTGACCATAATTTGATGTTTTAAAAAGATTTCATCTATATATTGTGAAGCTTTCAACCATGGGTGCTAGGACCACTGGATATCCACATGCAAAAGACTGAAGTTGATCCTCTCCACAGAAATTAACTCAATGGATCAAAGACTTAAATCCTGAAAGATTTAGGGGGTAAGCAATTGGTGAGGGAGGCCACCTGGGGAGATATGTGGCCTTCTATCATTGTGGAAGCTGGCTTACTGTGAGACTGTGACACAGGGTTGTAAAATTACAGCTATCTGAGAACAAAGGGAAGCCAGTATTGTGTGACTCTGTTCCCAAGCTTCGCTTTCCCTTTGGCATAGTGATTTTGGGGTCCTGAGGTTCTACTTCCTTTCACATAACCAAAACAATGAAATTTATAGAAGAAAACCAAAACCACAAGTGACAAAAAAAGGAAAAAGAATTTGGGCTTCATAAAAATTGAAAACTTTTGTGCTGCAAATGGTGTCATCAAGAATTGAAAGGACAACCCACAGAATGAGAGAAAATATTTACAAATCATATATCTGATAAGGGACTTATATCCAGAATACATAAAGAACTCTCACAACGCAGTACTAAAAAGACAACCCAATTTTTAAAATGGGCACAGTATTTAAATAGATATTTCTTCAAAGAAGATATCCAGTCAATAAGCATATGAATATATGCTCAAAGTTGTTAGTTTTTAGGGAAATTTAAGTTAAAACCACAATGAGATACCACTGCCTACCTTCTAGGTTCTGATCAAAAAGATAGGCAATAGGCCAGTCGCGGTGGCTCACGCCTGTAATCCCAGCACTTTGGGAGGCCAATGTGAGCAGGTCACCTGAGGCCAGGAATTTGAGACCAGCCTAGCCAACATGGTGAAACCCCATCTCTACTAAAAATACAAAAATTAACTGGGCATGGTGGCAGGTGCCTGTAATCCCAGCTACTTGGGAGGCTGAGGCAGGAGAATCGCTTGAACCCGGGAGGCGGAGGTTGCAGTGAGGTGAGACTTTGCCATGGCTCTCCAGCCTGGGCAACAAGATTGAAACTCCATCTCAAAAAAAAAAAAAAAAAAAAAAAAACGTAGACAATAACAAGTGTTGTTAAGGATGTGGGTAAACTGGACCCCTTGGCTGGGCATGGTGGCTCATGCCCATAATCCCAGCACTTTGAGAGGTCAAGGTGGGCTGAGTGCTTGAACCCAGGATTTCAAGACCAGCCTGAGCAATATGGCAAAACCCTGTCCCTACAAAAAAATACAAAAATTAGCCAGGCATGGTGGTGTGTCCCAGCTACTCGGGAAGCTGAGGTGGGAGGATCACCTGAGCCCCGGGAGGTCGAGGCTGCAATAAGCCATGTTGGTGCCACTGCACTGCAGCCTGGGTGACAAAGTGAGACTCCGTCTTCAAACAAACAAATAAATAAATAAAAATTAGTACCCTTATTCATTGCTGGTGGTAAATCTAAAATGGTACAGCCACTTTGAAAAACAGTTCTTTGAAATGTTAAACATAGAGTTTTACTACAAAACTCAGCAGTTTCACTCCTGGGTATATAACCATGTTGACCAAAATTAAGAGTGTTGAGGCAGAAATAATTTGATTTATTGGAAGCCAAATGTGAGGATCAACCTGGAAAGAGACATCAGCAAAGTAGGGCATGTCCCAGAGTCTACTGCAAGTTGGAAGACTCTTATAAGAAAGTTTAGGAAGACCGGGTTTAGTGGCTCATGGCTGTAATCCCAGCACTTTGGGAGGTGGAGGCAGGAGAATTACTTGAGGCCAGGAGTTCAAGACCAACCTGGGCAATAAAGCAAAACTCCCTCTCTGCAAATATAAGAATTTAAAAATCAGCCAGGCATGGTGATGCACTCCTGCAGTCCTAGCTACTTAGGAGGCTGAGGTGAGAGGATTGTTTGAGCCCAGGAGTTCAAGGCTGCAGTGAGCCATGATTGCACCACTGCACTCCAGCCTGGGTGACAGAGTGAGGCCTTGTCTTAAAAAAAAAAAAAAAAAAGTTTAGGAGAAGAGAGGGGGACTCCTCATATTAGAGCTTTCCATTTTCTTTTTTTTTTTTTTTTTTTGAGATGGAGTTTCGCTCTTGTTGCCTAGGCTGGAGTACAATGGTGCCATCTCGGCTCACCGCAACCTCCACCTCCCGGGTTCAAGCGATTCTCCTGCCTCAGCCTCCCGAGTAGCTGAGATTATAGGCATGCACCACCATGTCCAGCTAATTTTGTATTTTTAGTAGAGACGGGATTCCTCCATGTTGGTCAGGCTGGTCTCAAACTTCCGACCTCAGATGATCTGCCCACCTCGGCCTCCCAAAGTGCTGGGATTACAAGCGTGAGCCACCGTGCCCCGCCCAAGCTTTCCATTTTCATTGGAGGTTATAATACAGAGGTTATGATCACTGGCTACAGATGACAACATATTGGCTAAAATGTTTTACCACAAGAAAGTCAGCAAAACATCATGATTCAGAAGCAAATCTGCATCCTTTTCAGTGTTAGTGGGCTATGTATTAATCACATATCAACACAATAAGATTGGAGGGAGTCACTCTTTACTCACAGACAGGATATAAGCCATGCATTGTGAGACCTTCCTCAGGTGGTTGATTTGGAAGCCTGCCAAATGTGATATGTGAGGTGTCACCCAGAAGAGATGAAAACATGTCCACACAAAAATTTGTGCATGCATGTTCATTGCAGCATTATTCACAATAGAGAAAACGTACAAATAAATCCAATGCCCATCAGCTGATAAAAGGTGGTATATCCATATGATGGAATGTTAGTCATAAAAAAAGAATGAAGTGGCCGGGCGTGATGGCTCATGCCTGTAATCCCAACACTTTTTGGGAGGCCGAGGTGGGCAGATCATGAGGTCAGGAGATTGAGACCATGCTGGCTAACACATCCCCTCTCTACTAAAAATACAAAAAATTAGCCAGGTGCAGTGGCGGGGGCCTGTAGTCCCAGCTATTTGGGAGGCTGAGACAGGAGAATCGCTTGAACCCGGGAGGCAGAGGTTGCAGTGAGCCGAGATCGCACCACTGCACTCCAGCCTGGGCGACAGAGTGAGAATCCATCTCAAAAAAAAACTAAAAAAGGAATGGAGTACGGATACATGCCACGATATGAACGAATGTGAAAGACAATATGCTAAGAGGGATGAAGCTGGTCACAGAGACCTGCATAGAATGATTCCATTGACATCAAGTGGCAGGCAGAGCCATGGAGACAGAAAGCAGATGAGTGGCTGCCAGGGGGCCGGGGAGGAAAGAATGGGAGTATTTAGACATGTTTAGACGTGCAAATCCTTACCATTGTGTCACAGTTGCCTCCAGTATTCAGTGCAGCCAACGTTGCACAGGTTTGTAGCCTCGGAGCCAAAGGCCACACCCATGCAGCCTGGGTGTGTGGTGGGTGGCACCGTCTAGGTGTGGGTAAGTGCCTGCTGTGAGGTTCCCATCACCACTGAATCGCCTCCTGACGCATTTCCCAGACCCCATCCCCATCATTAAGTGACTCGGACTGTGTTTTCATTTCTTGTTGCACCAGCCCTAAGACATAGGCCAGGCAGCTCAGAATCCTCTAGCCTTAGGGATGGTTTCATTCAGAGTCTGATGGCTGATAAGTTATAAAGCCAGGCCTCAGGCCCAACGTTCTGCTTCCTTGGCTCATACTCTGCCCACATGCTCTCTTTTGTGTGGATGATCTTCATCTTTGATAAAAGCAGCTCTTACAGTCTAGAGCAGTGGGAATTCTAGCTAAGGCCCGTGTGGATCTGTCTCAGGTTCCATTTTCTATATTAATCAGCTATCAAATGACACCAAGTAGAAGGCCTCGGGACTTCAGGACCTGAGTTTAATTCATAGACATTTTCTCCCAGCACCTAAAATTTGATCAGTATTATTTGTTGCCACAAAACTGATGAAACTTGGCCCCACATTTTAGGCATGGAAAGGTTAAATTGTTCTTTACACTGCTGAGGTGTACACTAGTAAGACTTATTGTTCTCTACACTGGATAATCTGCTCTAGGCCTTCACTCGTGTGTTTGGTGGGAAAAGTCAACTGGTCTTATTTTGAGCAACACCGTCCTGGTCACTAGGGTTGTATGAGAGTTTTAGGGTCGTCTATAGCCTGGAACAGCTATGAAAGGGGTCTGTAATCAGCCATCCGTGCTGTTCACCATCTGTATGGTCCTATGAAGGCAAACAATTCACCTGCTTCCATATGAAGCGTAGCCTCACGGGACTTTGTAGAGATAGGAAGCCTTGGACCTGGAAGTCGGTCTTATTGGGTATCCATTCAAAGCTGTATTCCAGCGGGATGCTGACCACTGTCACTCCAGGACCACACAGGCCTCCACCCTCTGAAGGGGATTCCTTAAAGCTGTCTCTCAGCCTGGTATAATGACTCATACCCATAATCCCACTGCTTTGGGAGGCTGTGGAGGGAGGATCTCTTGAGGCCAGGAGTTTGAGACCAGCCTGGGCAACACAGCCAGACCCTTGTCTCTACAAAAATAAAAATAAAAATTAGCCAGGCATTGCGGCACACACCTGTAGTCCCAGCTACTCAGGAAGCTAAGGTGGGAGGATCACTTGAGGCCCACAGTTCGAGGCTGCATTGAACTATGATTGGATCACTGCACTCTAGCCTGGGCAACAAGCAAGACCTCATCTCTAAAAAAGACAAAAAACCGTCTCTTGTTACTGGGCTGGCCCACTTCTTCCTCTCCAGTCCCAGGTGCCCTTCCCCACCTGAGGCTCCTAGAGGTAGGAAGTAGGTGGGCTTTCCTCCTCAACTCCCTAAAGAAGGGGGTGTCGTTTAGGAACTGGGGTCTATCTTTTAGGAACTGGGCAGCATCTGGTTTTGGTCTTTCACTACTCGAGCGCTAAAGTTTCTGGCCGGGCGCAGTGGCTCCCACCTGCAATCCCAGCACTTTGGGAGGCCGAGGTGGGCAGATCATCTGAGGTCATGAGTTCAAGACCAGCCTGGCCAACATGGCGAAACCCCATCTCTACTAAAAATACAAAAATGAGCTGGGTGCGGTGGTGCATGCCTGTAGTCCCAACTACTCGGGAGGCTGAGGCAGGAAAATCGCTTGAACCTGGGAGGCAGAGGTTGCAGTGAGCCGAGATTGCACCACTGCACTCCAGCCTGGGTGACAGAGCGAGACTCCATCTCTAAATAAATAAATAAAGTTTCTGAAACAAGGAACACAAAGGCACGGCTACCTTCTTGAAGGGAAGAGGCTCAGTATCTGCTTCAGTCCCTGCTTAATATTCCTAACGTATTGAACTAGGTTAGATTTACAAAGTACTTAGAGCGGTAACCAGCACATATAAACACTGTTAAATACATTATTTTAGGTGTGTTCTCATGAGTGGGTGAGCAGGGATAAAACCAGAGTTTTTCACTTTTTGTCTTTATTCTCTAGAAATATTCTGAAAACATCTTAAACTCCTTCAAAATAAGGGAGTATTGCCCAATTTCAGGTGCATGTACTGTGACCTAGAATATATTATTCTCTAGTTCAGTTACAAGACAGATGGTTTTCTCTTTCAGATTTGTAAATACTTTTAATGAGCTCATCACCATCACAATGAGTGGGAAAGTTTATGCAAATATCAGCAGCTACAGTGCCAGCACATACCAGTTTTTTCCTTCTGGCATGTAAGTACCTAGACTGAATGCTTCACTCAAAGGTTCAAGAATTTTTCTTTAAAAAATGCATTGAAACTTTTAATGCCAAGAATGTTAACCAATATTATTCTTTCTTTTGATAGAAAAGGCTTCACAATAAGCTCAACAGAGATTCCGCCACAATGTCAACCTAATTTCAATACTTTCTACCTTGAATTTGGTAGTGCTTATACCTATATAGTCCAAAGGAAGGTTAGTAACTCATTTCATTGTATCAGAAGATCTGCTCATACTCGATTGATATGAAGACTCACAAACACTTAGAACATAATATGATGTAACTAGAGTGATATTAGGGTCTGTATTTTAAATGGGCTTAGAATTGATTTGCTTGGCTAATTCTTTAACTTATTGATGACTTAATCATTAGAATCTAAACAGACTGACTTCCCCTGGATAATAATTTATGTTAACCAACATCTGATGCCTCCTTCTAGACTATTAACACGGACTTAAGGAACTCATAGTTCAAAGAGAGGGCAGTGTTTTAAAATGACTTCCAACCTACTCTCTTATCTAAAAGAAAAATCCTCCTGAATGTGTCTTCAAATCCCATTGCAAGTGTAAAATGCAGTGTTGCCTTATGTTTAAAATGTGTACGTACTTGACAAATCATATGATGTAACCCTGAAGGTCAAACTCAATTTACCTGTTCGAACAATTTTTATTTTAGAAGCTATCTCAACTTCTTCTGCTTTTCCTTACTGCTGCAGAATGACAGCTGCCCCGAAGTGAAGGCGTTTGAAGATATTTCAGCCAACACAGTTAACATGGCTCTGCAAATCCCGCAGTATTGTCTTCTCACCTGTGGCGAAGTGGTCTTCTCTGTCACGGGATTGGAATTCTCATATTCTCAGGTTTCTTGTTTGTTGTATTTACCACCCATCTGCAATACCCCTGCCTGCAGAAAATGCTGACGGGACTTAATTTAAATCTGGGATAACTATGTTTTTAAAAAGTCTAGAAAGCATTATGGCATCTTCCCTACAGCAAGGTCTCTGAGGTCACCAAGTGTTGTCCTTAGTGAATAAGAATTATTACTGTCTTGAACTTTGCAAGAGCACGTGTTCACATGTGTCCATAGCCCCACAGTCATACCCTAGACATTTAGCGCCCAGTATTTATTACTGACTGCTACCAGAGTGATGAAGGTCAGCAGATTCTCCTTTCTGAAACAACCAAATGTAACCAACCATTCATAAAACAGCTCAATTACAGGTCTATGTCCTCATGATAGGTTTGGTTGAGGTCTCTTTATAGCTCCCAGTAAACATAACAAATAAGGTCTAGCTTTAAAAATTAAAAAAAATTTAAAAAACACATTAGCTGAGCATGGTAGAGCACGCTTGTGGTCCCAGCTACTTGGGAGGCTGAGGCAGGAGGATTGCTTAAACCCAGGAGTCCGAGGCAGCAGTGAGCTGTGATCACACCACTGCACTCCAGCATGCGCAACAGAGCAAGACACCATCTCAAAAAAAAAAAAAAAGAAAAAGAAAAAGTTTAAAAGAATTATTGCTTTTAAGTGTATTAGACTAATGAGCTAGGTTTTATTGATACCCAAATTAGAGCTTAATTATTGAACTGTGTTGTCAGAGCTATAGTTATAGGCATTATAGCCCACAATGCCTAGTACCATCAATTTTTATAGTAAAGAGGCCAAGATGAGTCAGAAAATCACTTTCTGTGATAACCTCACAGTCTAATAAAGGAGATAACTGTAATACAGGTGACAGGTGTTTGAAGAGATTTTGGAGATGTGGCAGGAAAGCCACAGAAGGGCAAGCTTGCAGCCCAGGGCAGCCTGCATTTGAGGGGAAGACTATGCCAGGCTGGGTGGCTTTGCTTGGAAGCTCTCCTGTAGAAATAGGATCAGCTCCTCTGTAGATGTGTCCATTTAACTAAGGGGACAGCTTTGCAAGGATGTGGAGCGTGAAACACAGGAATTCTTGTCTACTCGTCTGTGCATGTTTGGGTGTCTTGTTACTTAAGTGATGATCCTTTTTACATTGAGGCCACCTGACTTTTCGTGTGCATTGTTAGGGTGGTCTGCTTCATGAAATGCCCATCGGTGAGCTGTGTTCTCCTGCTCGGAGGGTGAAACCTGGAGCAGGACTCACTTTGCTTTGCTTCCTCAGGCTCCTTCCAACATGAAGTCGGTGCTTCAGGCAGGATGGCTGCTGACCGTGGCTATTGGCAACATCATTGTGCTCATCGTGGCAGGGGCAGGCCAATTCAGCAAACAGGTATGGCGTGGGAGAGGAGATTGCACATACCTCTGTCTTTCCTGTTCATGGTCATCATGGTGGCCCTCCCTAGCCATCTGTGTGCTCTGTGTGGTCATCTAGGCTAATAGCTGGATTACACTGCCAGACCAGCCAGGGCTGTTCCCAAATAGCCTTATGGCAAAGTGTCTGCTGTTTCTTCTTCTTCTTCTTTTTTTTTTTTTTTGAGACAGAGTCTCACTCTATTGCCCAGCTGGAGTGCAGTGGCGCAATCTTGGCTCACTGCAACCTCCGCCTCTCGGGTTCAAGTGATTCTTCTGCCTCAGCCTCCAGAGTAGCTGGGCCTACAGGCACCCACCACCACACCCGGCTAATGTTTGTATTTTTAGTAGAGACAGTGTTTCACCATGTTGGCCAGGATGGTCTCGATCTCTTGACCTCGCTATCTGCCCACCTTGGCCCCCCAAAGTGCTGGGAGGTGTGAGCCACTGCACCTGGCCTGATGATTCTTCTTATTCCCACTTGTTGTTAACGCAGCTGGAAATTGACAACCAAAATAGCTGGAATTGGTTAACTTGAAGTTGCCCTTATGTGTTTTACTATCAAGGGAAACATCTCTCCTAGCTTCAGTGAATGCAGCTTAGCAGCTGCAAAGCAGACACATGTTATCCTGAAACTTTCATGACACCTGAAGTTAAAGCCATCCTAGAGTTGGTTATAAATTTTCCAGCTAAAATTAAATGAGGGCTCTACTGATACTTACACTCTTTCCTTCTGCACTGTAGCATGTCTGCCTCATAAGGGAGCTGTTATCCCATCCGTTTCATGACTTCCTGCACCAGGTCCCAGCAGCAGATGTGCTAATGCTGTGTGCTTATGAGCTCCAGGTGTTTCCAAGGAGGAACGTGGGGCTCTTAACTTGCTGGAGTTCAGCATATTCATTTTTCCCTTGTGGGGACTGCTTGCTGTTCTCTTGGTCCCCATCCTTCCGGGTCCAGCCACATGTCTTAAGGCTTGAGTATTTCAGAAATTTTCTCTCATCTTCCCAAAGTCTGTTGTTTCTGTACCTTAGTGCTGTTCAAAACATGTTGTCTATATTAGCATCTGTCTATCTTGGGCATTCAAGAAAAGCTGGCCTTACTGTATCTGTATTGGTTGCTTACCAATTTTCCATAATTTAATTTCAAAGCACTCTCCATCTGCATGTAGCAAGAACATGTACGCACCATATATTCATCAGTATGACCTGTTTTATTTTTGTTCTTTTTCCTGCTCCAACTCTGATTTCTTCAAAGTGGGCCGAGTACATTCTATTTGCCGCGTTGCTTCTGGTCGTCTGTGTAATTTTTGCCATCATGGCTCGGTTCTATACTTACATCAACCCAGCGGAGATCGAAGCTCAATTTGATGAGGATGAAAAGAAAAACAGACTGGAAAAGAGTAACCCATATTTCATGTCAGGGGCCAATTCACAGACACAGATGTGAAGGTCAGGAGGCAAGTGGAGGATGGACTGGGCCCGCAGATGCCCTGACCTCTGCCCCCAGGTAGCAGGACACTCCATTGGATGGCCCCTGGTGAGGAAGACTTCAGAATTGGGAACTAAACCATGAATGCTATTTTCTTTTTTCTTTTTCTTTTCTTTTCTTTTTTTTTTTTGAGACAGAGTTTTGCTCTTGTTGTCCAGGCTGGAGTGCAATGGCACGATCTCAGCTCACTGCAACCTCCGCCTCCCAGGTTCAAGTGATTCTCCTGCCTCAGCCTCCCAAGTGGCTGGGATTAGCGGCATGCACCACCACGCCCAGCTATTTTTGTATTTTTAGTAGAGATGGGGTTTCACCATGTTGGCCAGGATGGTCTCGATCTCTTGACCTGGTGATCTGCCCACCTCGGCCTGCCAAAGTGCTGGGATTATAGGCTTGAGCTACCGCGCCCGGCCGTGAACGCTATTTTCTAAGCAGCCAGCAATGAATCTAAAACTCTGGAAGAAGTCTTCTGTTTGAAAGGCTTATTTAAGCCACACGTACACACACTGTCTTAGAGCACTGTGAGCCCACCCCACATTTGTCATCTTCCCTATCACACAAATGATGTTATTTTGGACTAGCTTAATTTTGAAATGGTAACAAAGTTTCCTATTCCATACTGTTCATTTCTAATACTCTTACGAAAACTATTCTAAAGGAGGCAGGAGCCAAGGCCAAAAGTGAACGTACAGGTTTGAAATGGCTGTGATAAGGACCAGCTGGTATTAACTGATAACTTTACCTTTGGGTTTTTGTTATTTTGTTTTTCTAGTCCCTACCTGTGTTTAAATTATGGATAACTCGAAAGACAGCTCAGGTGAAGGCCAGTAATGATTTTTTTGAAGTTTCAATGGTGTGAAATAAATTTCTGTTCTTAAGCATAAGTGTTCATGTATCTCTGGGTAGGGTAAGAAATCTTTAACATCCTATCTGATTATAAAAGCAGCACCTGCTCATTAAAATTTCTTCCTGATCCTGTTTTCCCCAGGGATGATTGATTGATTGATTGATACATAGGCAGACAAACAGATAAAGAAAGGTAGACAGGCAGATAGATAGATGATAGATAGACAGATAGATAGATAGATAGATAGACAAACAGATAAAGGTAGGTAGGTAGATAGATGATCGATAGACAGACAGACAGACAAACAGATAAAGGTAGGTAGGTAGATAGAAGATAGATAGATAGGCCGGGCACAGTGGCTCACGCCTGTAATCCCAGCACTTTGGGAGGTAGAGGCAGGTGGATCACGAGGTCAGGAGATCAAGACCATCCTGGCTAACACGGTGAAACCCCATCTCTACTAAAAATATAAAAAATTAGCTGGGTGTGGTGGCAGACGCCTGTAGTCCCAGCTACTGGGGAGGCTGAGGCAGGAGAATGGCGTGAACCTGGGAGGCGGAGCTTGCAGTGAGCTGGAATCACGCCACTGCACTCCAGCCTGGGTGACAGAGCAAGACTCCATCTCAAAAAAAAAAAAAAAGAAGAAGATAGATAGATCGATAGATGATGGATAGATACAGGTAGGTAGGTAGATAGATGATAGCTAGATAGATAAATGTAGGTAGGTAGGTAGGCAGGTAGATGATAGATAGATTAGATAGATAGATAGGAGAGACTTATATTACTAGGACCGTCCTATGTGCACATTTGTGTACCATCTCCTAGTGTTTTTCTCGATACTCACAAACATTTTCTGCTGGCGTAAAAATTCTTCTAAAACATTGTAAACACCTAATGCCTAATTTATCCTAGAGATGTTTATCATTTAGCCATCCCAGGTATCAGGTCCAGAATGAGTCTACCTTGGCACTCCTACACAAACAAGCCACAGTTCTTAGACAAACTAGTGCACAACTCTGATGATTGAAACTGGTTCCTGCATTAGAAGGAAGAGTTCGCATTTGGCCTCTAAAATGCTTATATACAAGCTCGCCATTACACCATAGGGGCTGCATTGAAGGGGAGACTCAAAGTCCAGAGTGAGAAACATAATGTGATTATCAAATCTTAACACTTTTTCTAGCCTTGGGATCGAGTCCTAATTCCTTAACTAGGGGCCATGAGGCTCTTTTTCCCTCTGGACACACTTCCTTTCTCTCCATGCACTCTGATCCTGCCAGCATGGAGCTGCTGCTCCTTCCTGGAACACATCACATTCTCATTCCCAAGTCAAAAGCCAAGAAAAAGAATACCCCAAGATACTTCATTCCCACCACCCCCAACCCCTCCACCTGGCTAAGCCCTCTTCATTTTCATGCCATGTCCTCCAAGAGTTTTCCTGTCCTCCCTCCCTCCCAAGCTAGGCTGTGGCCCTGCTCTGAGCTCCCATAACACAGCTTCACATTTTCAAGTTGCACAGACCTCAGTGGATCATCACTATCTAGCTTTTCCTAGACCAAAAGCTCTTCTGTATATCTTGTTCACTGTTCAGTCTCCAGAACATAATAATCCTCTATTTGTTTTTTAATTTTTAATTTTTTTTTTTAGAGACAAGTTTTCACTCTGTTATCCAGGCTGGAGTGCAGTGGCACGATCATAACTCACTGCAACCTTGAACTCCTAGGTTCAAGGGATCCTCCCACCTCAACTTCCCAAGTAGCTAGGACTACAGGCTTGTGCCACCACACCCAGCTAAGCTTTTAATTTTTTTTGTAAAGGCAGGGTCTCACTGGCTGGTCTCGAACTCCTGGGCTTAAGACTTCCAAAGTGCTGGGATTACAGGCATAAGCCACAGCACCCAGCCCTAGTGCTCCACTCTTATAGTTGCAGTATAAGTTTGGGCAGGTTTTGATCTTTTTAATCATTTCCTCTCCTGTGAAATAAAGAGAATACCAGGCAGACAATGTGAGGCCTTAAAAATCCTTTGTTTGGCTGGATTACAGGCTCAGGCCTGTAATCCCAGCACTTTGGGAGGCCAAGGCGGGTGGATCACTTGAGGTCAGGAATTTGAGACCAGCCTGGCCAACATGGTGAAACCCCATCTCTACTAAAAATACAAAAATTAGCCAGGCATGTGGCACATACCTGTAATCCCAGCTACTCGGGAGGCTGAGGCAGCAGAATCACTTGAACCCGGGAGGCGGAGGTTGCAGTGAGCCGAGATCGCATCACTGCACTCCAGCCTGGGCAACAGAGTGAGACCCCGTCTCAAGAAAAATAAAAATAAAAATAAAAAAATAAATCCTTTGTTTAAGGGTGCCTGGCACACAACAGGCATTCATATATTTGAATGAAGGTCGTTGTCATGCCCCTCAACCAAGTCTGATATTAACACATAGTGTTCTTTGCGTGTGAGTAACTAACATGTAGTGTGCTCTGCATATGGGTGGAAATGATGCCTACAGGCTCTTCTTCAACCTTTGATGGACATGCAGAGAGCACAGAGGGGAGCTTGGGCATTTTGCCCATCAGGGTTGACTTTTCAGAGTAATCCTCCCTCTGGCTCTCATTTCACCACTTCCAAGCATAATCAAGATGGACAGAGGCCAACATGGGTGCCCTCTTTGCAAGACCTCATGCAATTGCAAATGTCATGGATGGGGGTGGTGGAGGGGAATGCAGAGGCCACATCAGTAACCTCTGCTCTTCTGTACTTTCCCTGCAACTCATTTTTTTTTCGTGTTTTGTGCCTTTCTCTAAATTCCATGATGACCAATGTATAACCAAAATAGTACACTGACTTGATCATTGTCTGACTATTAAAATACAATTCAGCATGGGTTGGGAGGAGCTAAAGAAGCCCCTGGGATGGAAATGCTTTAATTGGACATAGCAGGACTTCGTTTCTTACTCCTAAAAGCCAGCATACCTTGAGAAGTGTTTACAATGCATATATGAATATTTTTCATGTTGCACTATTCTTGTTGTTTCCATGTGTTCCATAATTTTTTTTTTTTTTTGAGACAGAGTCTCACTCTGTTGCCCAGGCTAGAGGGCAGTGGCACGATCTTGGCTCACTGCAACCTCCACCTCCTGGCTTCAAGCGATTCTGCTGCCTCAGCCTCCTGAGTAGCTGGGATTATAGGTGTGTGCCACCACGCCTGACTAATTTTTGTATTTTTAGTAGAGATGGGGTTTCACCATGTTAGCCAGGCTGGTCTCAAACTCCTGACCTCAAGTGATCTGCCTGCCTCAGCCTTCCAAAGTGCTAGGATTACAGGTTTGAGCCACCATGCCCAGCCAATTATGTTTTTCGTTTTGTGAATGTTCTTTCTTTTTTTCAGGGCACTAAAATATTTATTTTGATATCTCTTTTAGATGTTATAAAATTACTTTAGTTAATGTATGTCCAGGTTTGATTTTTGTTGACTATTTTAGACATTGATTTTTGTCATGCATTCTGGAATATTTTTGGTAGTTTTTTTTTTTTTTTTTTTTAAAGACCAGGTCTAGCTCTATCATGCAGGCTGGAGTGCAGTGGCACCATCTTGGCTCACTGCAACCTCTGCTTCCTGGGCTCAAGCTATCCTCCCGCCTCAGCCCTGCAAGTAGCTGGGACTATAGGTGCAAACCACCATGCCCTGCCAATTTTTGTAGAGACAGAGTTTCACCATGTTGCCCCAGATGGTCTCGAGCTGCTTAGCTCAAGCAATCCACCTGCCTTGGCCTCTCAAAGTGCTGGAATTATAGGCGTGAGCCACCGAGTCTGGCCTGGTAACTTCTTTGTTTTTTTGAGTCGGAGTTTCGCTCTTGTTGCCCAGGCTGGAGTGCAATGGCATGATCTCGGCTCACTGCAACCTCCGCCTCCCAGGTTCAAGCGATTCTCCAGCATCAGCCTCCCAAGTAGCTGGAATTACAGTCACCTACCACCATGCCTGGCTAATTTTGGTATTTTTAGTAGAGATGGGGGTTTCACTATGTTGGCCAGGCTGGTCTCAAACTCCTGACTTAGGTGGTCTGCCTGCCTCGGGTGATCTGCCTGCCTCGACCTCCCAAAGTGCTGGGATTACAGGTGTGAGTCACTGTGCCTGGCCACCTCGTTTCTAAATGGCCACCTCACTTTCTAACAAAAGTGGTGAGTATTTACTGAACACTGAGTATGTGCAGACAGCATGCCAAGCACTCTATTGAATGAAATTTACAAACATGCAATCCTTGCCACAGCCTTGTAATGTAGATTACCGTTACCCATTCCCATTCCACAGAGGAGAAAATAGGCACAGTGAAACCAAGTACCCTGCCCCAGGCCATCCCAGTCCTGCTCCAGAGCCCAGCTGCCAGTCATTGCACAGAGCCACCTCTCACTGCCAATGTTCAATGGGCAGTATGGATTAATTCTGTTTTTATCCTTATAACAAAACTAAGGAAGGTTTTGTTATTCCTATTTTGGATACAAGGAAACTGGAGAACGTGAAATTTAAGTAACTGGTCCAAGGCCATATATCTGGCTGCTTGCTGAGCCAGGATTTGAACCCAGGCATGTCTGGGCAAAGAGAAAGCCCTGTTAACCACGACACTATGCCGTCTTTGTTCATATAACAGAAAGCAAACTTGTGATGGCTGAGGCCATGTAAAGGGGGCAAGGGAAGGCAAAGTGGGCACTGAAGGGCTTTGGAGAGTGAACTGTCCGCTTGAAGGGAAGGATGAACCCCCAGGCCTGGCCTCGGTGGTTAAGAGGGGCTTAAGTGTGTAGAAAGGAGAGGCTGAAAAACCCTGCTCTCAAACGGCTAAACAGAAAAGATTCAGCACATTTATCCTCTTAGTGGAGTCTCAGCACATTTATCCTCTTAGTGGAGTCAGGGCCTCCTATAAGGATGTTGGAACCCCCTCCCCCACGGGCCCAGTTTGTGAGTGCCCTATTGCCTATGGGTGTCCCTGTGGGTGACCCCTCCAACAAGACAGTGGTGATTAGCTCTGAAACTCACCACGCAGTAGGCCAGCATCTCACCTGGAGGGGCAGCCGGCTTAGGGGCAGAGTGAGTAAAAGCCACAGAAAAAGGAGTGGCCAGAAACAGCGAAGGAGAGGAAAGGCGAGCATGGAAGTCCATGGGCCTACAGCACAGGGCAGCAAGAAGGGCAGCCTCCTCCATTTATTTATTTTAAAATTATGGCAAAATACAGACCAGGTGTGGTGGCTCACGCCTGTAATCCCAGCACTTTGGGAGGCTGAGGCGGGCAGATCACCTGAGGTCAGGAGTTCGAGACCAGCCTGCCCAACGTGGTGAAACCCCGTCTCTACTAAAAATACAAAAAATGAGCCAAGCCTGGTGGTGGGCGCCTGTAATCCCAGCTACTCAGGAGGCTGAGGCAGGAGAATCGCTTGAACCCGAGAGACGAAGGTTGTAGTGAGCCAGGATTGTGTCACTGTGCTGCAGCCTGGGCAACAAAGTGAGAATGTCTCAAAAAATAAAATTATGACAAAATACAGATAAGGTAACATTACCATTTGAACCAGTTTTTAAGTCTGCAGTTGAGTGGCATGAAGAACATCCTCATTGCTGGAGGACCATGGCCACCATCCGTCTCCAGAACTTTTTCATCATGGCCATCATCCATCTCCAGAACTTTTTTCATTTTGCAAAACGGGAACTCTGTCCGCATTCCACACTAACTCCCCACTCCCCCTCACCCCAGAGGCCACCAGAGTGTGAGAAACGAAAAAGCCATTCTCCTTCCACTTGCCTGTGTCCTGTGATGTTGAGGGCTCCTGGGCTTTCTCAAGAGGGTCCTGTGTGTCCGGGTTTCTGTCTCCAGCCCTGATCTGAGGCAGTGAGCAGGGAGTGAGCCTGGGTCTCCAGGACTCTCGGGTCTATCAGCAAGGATACAGCCACCTCCAGGTCCATCAGCAAGGACACAGCCACCTCCAGGTCCATCAGCAAGGACACAGCCACCTCCAGCAGCTGCTGTGAGAGGAGTGTGGCTTTTCATC
The DNA here is from genome assembly GCF_028858775.2 of Pan troglodytes. NCBI lineage: Eukaryota > Metazoa > Chordata > Mammalia > Primates > Hominidae > Pan > Pan troglodytes. The sequence continues at coordinate 104,288,333 of NC_072412.2, read as the reverse complement.
TCGCCTCCTGCTAACGTCTGGTGATTCAGAACCACTGGGGTTTTCATTTGATGTAATGTCTGGTTTGTTCTAATGAGGCTCCTAGACGCCGTAGATATGTTTAAGACTCAAAAGCCACGGGAAGCGAATCTGGTGGGGTGCTGTTCTGGCGCGCCTGGAACAAAAAGCCATGCATTTCTAAGGGCTGAATGTTCTGGAGGCCAGCGTGGGGCCCTGTATTATTCATAGTCCGCTTTTGTGTTATTATAAAGGAATACTTGAGACTGAGTAATTTATAAAGAAAAGAGTTTTATTTGGCTCACCATTCAGCAGGCTGTACAGGCATGGCACCAACCTCTGCTTGGCTTCTAGCGAGGCCCCTGGAAGCTTACAACCACGGCGGAAGGCAGAGCCGAAGCAGGCCCATCACATGGCGACAGTGGGAATGAGAGAGAGTGGGGGGATCCCAGACTTTTAAACAACCCGGTCTCATGTGAACTAATGGAGCAACAACTCACTCATCACCAAGGGGATGGCACAAAATCATTCAGGAGGGACCCACCCCCATGACCCAAACACCTCCCACTGGGCCCCACCTCCAGCACTGGGGATCACAGTTAACCTGAGATTTCGAGGGGACACACATCCAAACCATGTCAGGCTCTAAGAGCTTTGTACCTTCTGGCAGTCAGAGGATTGACTAAGCAGCCCTTTGTGCTTGGGGGCCATCCTACTCCTAGCACTGAGTCAAGGAAAGCATTTCCCAGCTGGACACGGTAGCCCATGCCTGTAATCCCAGCGCTTTGGGAGGCCGAGGTGGGCTGATCACCCGAGGCCAGGAGTTCAAGACCAGCCTGGCCAACATGGCGAAACCCCATCTCTACTAAAAATACAAAAATTAGCCAGGCATGGTGGCAGGCACCTGTAATCCCAGATACTCAGGAGGCTGGGGCAAGAGAATCACTTGAACCCAGGAGGTGGAGGTTACAGTGAGCCAAGATCGCCCCACTGCCCTCCAGGCTGGGCAACAAGAGTGAAAACTCCATCTCATTTAAAAAAAAAAAAAAAAAAAAAAAAGCATTTCCCTTCACAGTTTCCATTTCGTAGGTTTCTCCTACAAAGTTCCCTGTCCCCATCACCACAGGGAAGAGAGGGGAGGCCCAGACCACCTGTCCCAGGGCCCGGTTGACACACATGTCCCTGCTTTGCAGTGGCTGGTAGATGGAACCGAGATCCTGTCCGCCAGCTGGTGCCTTGGGGCAGAGACGGCCTTGCCATCCATGCTGCTCAGCCTGTTTTCATCTTCAGGAAGGTTGAACTTCAGTAAGTCCGGAGTCTGACTCAGGTCCTTGATTTGATTTACAAACCTGGAAAGGATCTGGAATAAGTCCCACCCAGCTACTAACAGGCACAACTAGTCGTTAGTTGCTAAGGACCTACAGCAGGAGCGAGAGAGTGTGCGTGCGTGCATGCGTGGGTGCTTGTGTGTGTGTGCCCATCTTCCCTAACGAGTGTACAGAAAGATGAAACAGATGAGCCCACTAGGGAGGTCCAGGAAGGCACCAAGTCAGTAGCAGAGGGCGGTGGCTCCCAAACCACAGCAGTGACCAACACGGGACATGGAGGTAAATCGGAGTGTGCAGGCTTTCTGTGGTGTGGCCTGGGAGGTGCCTCTGGCAAGTGGAGATGGGCAAATTGCTTGCAGGTGGGAGGGGTCGGGCAGCAGGCAGGTGCTGGCAAGAAGCGGACACAGGGAGAGACCCTGCAGCCTGGGTGAACGCGTGCTTTCGGGAGGGTGGGGCTGCAGCGAGACTGCAGGGCGAGGGTGGAAACACATCATGCTCCTGGTTCTTCCCTTCCTTGAGCTGTGAGCTTGGGCAGGCCGCTGGAGGCGTCAACGTCATCATTTGTAAAATAAAGACAGTGCCCGCTTCCCAGGGTTGGGGTAAGGCCCTTGTGGTGCCAAGAAAGGCCCCTGGGTGAGCCCTTGCCCTGTGCTAGTTGTTCTACCCATGCTTACCGAGCATGCATCAAGGGCAGACACATGCCAGGCACGTGGGATACCTCCCAGAACAAAAAGAAGCCAGACCCCTGCCTCTGTGCACACTCGCATTCTCGCAGCAGCCGATGAACCATAAGCAACAAATGGGCTGAATAAGGAAATTATGGAAAATGATGTGGTATAGTAGGAGGTGTTGGGTGCCATGGATCTAAAAAAAAAAATAGAGCAGAGGGACAGAGGTTGTGACTGAAAAGGATGGGCAGAAGGCGCTTCCTGGGATGGTGGCATGTGAGCAGCCACTTCAACAAGGTGAGGGCAGAGAGTGCCTGGCAGAGGGGCAGCAGTGCAAAGGCCGGAGGCGGGGCATGCCTGGTGTCTTTGAGAGGCCAGCACACAGGATCAGGGGGAGTGAGGGAGAGCCAGAGAGCCCAGCACACAGGATCAGGGGGAGTGAGGGAGAGCCAGAGCCCAGCACACAGGATCAGGGGAGTGAGGGGAGCGAGAGGCCGGCACACAGGATGTGGGGAGGGGGAAGGAGGGAGAGCGAGAGGTCAGCACACAGGATCAGGGGAGTGAGGGGAGTGAGTTGCTGAGGGCGGAGAGAAAGGGTGTGTCTTTCATGTTGGGCAGGCCAGGGTGAAAGCCTGGGCTTTTGAGATGTCTCCAGAGGGTTTTGGGCCTAGAAATCACGTGACTGCTGTGTGGCAGGACCCCTCTAGCTACTGTCTTAAGAATAAACTGATCTGGGCGTGGTGGCGCATCCGTGGTCCCAGCCACTTGGGTACTTGGGAGGCTGAGGCAGGTGGATTACTTGGAGCCTAGAAGTTGGAGACCAGCCTGGGAAACATAGGGAGACCCCATCTCTACAAAAATTTTAAACATTAGCCAGGTATGGTGGCACACATCTGTGATCCCAGCTCCTCAGGAAGCTGAGGTAGGAGGATTCCTTGAGCCAAGGTGTTCGGAGCAGTGGTGAGCCACGATCGCACCACTGCACTCCAGCCTGGGCAATATAGGCAGACCCCATCTTGAAAAAACAACAAAAAAAATTATTAAAGAATAAACTGAAAGAGGCCAAGTGTCCATGCAGGTTCCCAAGTGACCTTCCAGGAGGGTGGCTCTGACTAGGTAGGTGGCAGTGTGGTGGTGAGAAGTGGTGGGATTCTGGATATACTTTGGAGGTTGATGGAGCCAACAGGATTCTCTGACAGATGAAATGTGGGAGACAAGAGAAAGATATTTGCTACTTTCAGCATGGCCTGTTCTAAGGGCTTTGAGCATTTTATTCATTTAATACCCTGAGCAGCCCTTGGAGGTAAGCATATCAGCATCCTCATGCCACAGATGAGGAAACTGAGGCACACTGTGGTTCAATAACTTGCTCGAGATCCTACAACTCTGTAAGTGACAGAGACAAACCCAAGCTTGATGATGGCTTTCCTGTGCCTCTGTTCTCTCGAATTCTGAGAGTGCCTGCACCTTGGGAGGAAGCAGAGAGTCAACGTTTGTTTCCAACAGAAAGAGAGGTGACTGCAGTAGTCTGTGATTAGAAACAGAAACCACAGTTGGGAAGTAGGAAATCCAAGTTCCCATCTGCCTTCCTGGTTAACTAGTCTAGGTATAGACTTCCAGTCTGTAATCATATCAAGGTGGAATTGCTAAGAAGAGCATGTTTTCTGTCTCTCCCTCTCTCTCTCCCCACCGCCCCTCAGCTCACCTTTATAATTCTGTTATTTGCCTGATGTGTTTCTTCAGAAAGAACTTGAGGACACTTCCAATCCCCTTCACACCCTCACCGTCATAGGAGCAGGGAAGGCCTTGGAGACAGGCAGCCCCATCTGCGGCACAAGGACCTGCGCTGCCTCTCAGGGAATAGCACAGAACGGTGGTGAGAACGGAGGTCGCAGAGTCCAAGATTTGGATTTAAGTCCCTAAGTAGGGAGCTCTTAGGACCTGTGTGATAATGGGCAAGTTCTTAGAATTCTGAGCCTCAGTCCTCTCATCTGAAATATGGGGATAATGGTAGTGTCAATGTCAGACAGGTGTTGCCAGAATTTGCCTTAAGGGGACGGAACAACTGCCCTCGTTGGTCCAGGACTGAGAGGATTCTCAGGACAGTCCTTGGCCAAACAGGATGAGTTGGTCACTTTAATTTAATAAGACAATCTATGTAAAGTGCTTGGACTTGGCTCATTGAAGTGCTCTTAGATGCTCCAATGATGGTATCTCTTCAACAACATTTATTTAGTAAGCACCTACTATGTGTTCAATGCTGCGTGATACACTGGGGATAAAAAATAGATAAAGCCCTGCCCTCAAGGAGTTTGCAGGTGTTCACGGAATGCTCAGAGCAAATCCGTGGGGTCCAACCATGGCAGGGTTAATAGTGGGGCTGTGTCTAAATGGGAGGACAAAGGTCAGGCACTTCTCTCAGCTGTCCCCAGCAGAAGCCACCAAACAGAGCAGTGACCTCAGTGGCTTCCTGTTTCGAAAACATGGGCGTCTGAGAAGCCGGATGGCCCCAGGGTGTGGTCAAATGACCACGGGTGCTTTGCCAAATAGCTCTGGGCAAGCCCAGCTCCTGGAGCTTTTCTTTAGACTGAGTGAGGTCCAGGCAAACTGTTTGCAAGTTCCCCAGATTGGCCACAAGGTGGCAGGAAAGCACACTTGTAGGAAAACATGGCAACAAAAGGCTTTTCTCAATGTCAGAAATTAGGAATTTTTTTGTGCGTACACATCAGAAGGCCTGTCCGAAACTGAGTATTTGTATTTCTAGAAGTTTCAATCTTGGGACTGGCCATAGCGGACTTGCAGTCTGTCTGGACTCAGGTAGGGATTCCAGCAGGGATCGCAATTCCTCCAGATGGCACCAGACATCTTGTGGAAGCAATGGGCTTTACCTGAATTAGGAGAAATTCAGGAAAGAAATTCACATTGACAAAGCACTTCCTACATGCCAGGGTTTGCATTATTTTACATATGTCCTCATCCATTCATTCATTCAACAAATATTTAGTAAGCATTACTATTTTCTAGGCACGGATGTAGGCCAGATAAACTGACAGAGAGTCTAACGTCAGGTGTGGATAAGTGTCATAAAGCAGAAACAAAGAGAGTAGGGAGGCAGAGAGTAATGAAGGCTGATATTTTAGTCAACTCTGATGAGTATTCTATTAATTTCAGTATTTGAAGAACCTTTTGAAGGACTCCAACCTGGAGGCCCATTGTACAGCAGAATTCAGAGAAATCCTTCTAAAACTATGTTGGGTATTGACCATTTTTGGTTTGGGTTAAAAAACAAAAAACAAAACAAAAAACTATGTTGGGGTCCCCTTCATCTCTCCACTTTGTCACCTCCTGTACCCCATATCATCCTCTTTCTTGACTTAGAAAGAAAGAAGACCCTTTTTTTGGTGGGGTACTTTTCTGTAGTGACTTCCTGAGAAAGGTAATAGGGGAGGTAAACTTTTTCTAGGGTCTTGCAGGTCTGAAAATGTTTGCATTCTCCCTTCTCTTTTGCTTGACATTTGACTGCGTATAGAATTCCAGCTGGAGACCACTTTTCCTGGTAATTTTTTTTAAAGAGATGGGCCCTCACTATGTTGCCCAGGCTGGCATGCAGTGGCTATGCCCAATCACGATCCCACTATTGATCAGCATAGGAGTTTTGACCTGCTCCAATTCCAATCTGGGCCAATTCACCCTTTCCTAGGCAATCTGGTGGTCCCCCACCCCCAGGAGGTCACTATATTGATGCTGAACTTTGTGTGGACACCCGATTGGCATAGCACACTACAGCCCAGAACTCCTGAGCTCAAGCGATCCTCCCCCGTCAGCCTCCAGAATAGCTGGGACTACAGGCATACGCCACCATGCCCAGTGTTCCCTGGCAATTTTGAAAGTATCACTCCACGGTTTCAGCTTTCAATGCTTCAGCTATTGAAAAGCCCAAGGCATTCTGATTGTTATGGATCTTGTGTGTAAGAATGTTTTTCTCTCCAGAAGCTTGTAGAATCATCTGTTGGGTTCTAGAAATTTGAAATTTCATGATATATCTGGCATGGGCCCATTTTTAACCATTGTGCTGATGCTCCAGTGGCCCTTTCAAACTGGAAACTCACGTCCTTTGATTGTGGGACATTTTTATGAATTTTTCATTTTTAATTTTCTCCCTTCCACTTCCTCTGTTCTCTCTGGACTCCTGTTATTTAGAGGTTAGTCCTCCTTGACCAGCTCTCTAATTTTCTTATCCTTTCTCTCCTGCTTCTTTTTCTCACTTTTTTTTCTTTTTAGACAGTCTAACTCTATCGTCCAGGCTGGAGTACAGTTGCATGATCTCGGCTCACTGCAAGCTCCACCTCCCAGGTTCAAGCCATTCTCCTGCCTCAGCCTCCCGAGTAGCTGGGATTACAGGTGCTTGCCAATGCACCCAGCTAATTTTTTGTATTTTTAGTAGAGACAGGGTTTCACCATGTTGGCCAAGCTGGTCTCGAACTCCTGACCTTAAGAGATCCACCTGCCTTGGCCTCCCAAAGTGCTGGGATTACAGGTGTGTGCCACCGCGCCCAGCCTCTACTTTGAGATTGCTTCAGCTATGCTCTAAGCTCTCTCGTGTATTTTTTACTTCCTTCATCGAGTCTTCAATCCACAGGGCTTTTTAATTACCTGAATTGTTATTGATTATAGTCTCCAGCTTGTACTTCTTGATTACAGTGTCTTCTCTTAGAAGTTTCAGACAGTTGACATACGGATTTTGAAGTGTTTTTACCCTACGTAATCTCTGTTTTCCCCAAGTTGCCTTTTTTTCTGATGTGCTTGTTTTTTGGTATGTTTTTCAAATAGCAGATCTCATTCGATGTCTTATGACCCTTGGCCGTCTGCTCTATGTTTAAGAGTAGGGGGAGACAAAGGAATATAAATCATTCTATTATAAGGATACCTGCACACATATGTTCATCGCAGCACTATTCACAATAGCAAAGACAGGGAATCAACCCAAATGCCCATGAATGATACACTGGATAAAGAAAATGTGGTCCATATTGTGAACCCAGAACATCTGAGACAGGCCTCAATTAATTTAGAAAGTTTATTTTGCCAAGGTTGAGGACGCGCCTGTGACGCAGCCTCAGGAGGTCCTGATAACATGCACCCAAGACGGTCAAGGCACAGCTTGGTTTTATACATTTAGGGAGACATGAGGCATCAATGAATATAGGTAAGAAGTACATTGGTTCCATCTGGAAAGGCGGGACAACTTGAGGCAAAGGCAGGAAGACTCGAAGCAGGGAGGGAGCGTCCAGGTCACAGATAAGTGAGGGCATTTTCTTTGGACTAGGGCGCCGTGTCTTAAATCCCACCGGCTTCTCCATGAGACCGACGTAGGCTTTGCCTGAGTTTCGCTCCTGCCTCTGGACAAGGTTACTGTGCTCAGTGGTTTGCCCTTAACAACTCAGGCGTCCCCTTACACTTTTAGATTTAGGCCTTAAAAATTAGCATGTAATTATGGAAATCACTCAGTCACTTGATTATGACCTCAAAGGCAGGGCTCTTAGTATCCAAATGAAATATTGGGAATTGAAAAATATATCTTAGAATGAAGCAAATTGCCAAATTCCAGTAAAACTCTGAAGACTGCAGTGCCTTCTATCGGTTTTAATCTATGAACCAAACATTTCCAAGGATGGATGACCCAGATTCAGCATAATAGTTCTGCCAGGGAACACAGCCATCAATTACTACCCCTCTCTGAATAAGCAGGGCTCTCATTCTCATTACATTGTAAAAATGATTAAGTAGTGGCCTCCGTGAGAAATGTAAAATGTTTTTCAATTGAAAGATAAATTTGAGGGAAATGATTTTATTTATAGATGATAATAACCATATTATGCAAATTAATGAATTTGTGTTCAACAGGAGTCCAATAAATCATATTTCCATATTGCAAGAATTATTCTGACTTTCCTCACCGTACAGATTTGCACATATTACAATGGTTAGAACTGGGACTTTTAGGACCAAATGAGATGAAAGATCACTATTACAACAAAGAACCAGTTATAAGAATAACAGTTGCTGCCATTTATCCAGCCCTCTTCACGCCTGACCCATATGCCTTCATGCACGTGCTCTCCCCAGTAGCCCTACAGGATTGCCTCTGTTATTGCCTCACTTTTCAGACGGAGCCCAGGTTCTGCTAAATGACAGGCCACATTTTGGCCATTATGCTCTTCATCCTAAGGTTTCACTTATTTAAAACAAAATCCAAGATTTGATTCTTAGAAGGGCTATAATTCAGTTGTAATTAATAAGGACCCAGATTACAAAGTCGAGCATGAGACTGGAAAAGAAGAATATTCGACAACGAAGACAGATTTTCCCTCAATCAACTTGTAAAGTTAACACACTCCATATAAAAATACTAGAAGCTTTTCTTTCTTCAATTGATTGATTTCATTTTGGAACTAGATAATTCTAAGTTTACAGGGACAAGTAGACATGGAAAAATATCAGGAAAACTAAAAAGAAGAGCGTCGAGGAGAGACGACTGTATGAGGCATCAAGGATGTGGAGAGTGTGATGTTTTGTCCTCTCTCAAGCTAACAAGTTACCCTGCACAGTTTCATGATGCCAGTAGAAGACATGAGATTCCTGGGGAAAGCCACGTGTCCGCATTATCAACGTTTTCTTGTGTGGGTTTCCCAACCCCTGATTCCCATAAGGTGACATAGAGTGGGCCAGGGGACACCGGCATGTACTGTGGATTACACTAAGGGAAGGAGCTCTGAGCCTAGGAAAGCCAAATCTTTTACGGTGGGCATAGGCGTGCCTGTCCTTCACTTCAGGGAGCCATCATCTCTATCTTTCAAGGCTGTTTGCCATCTAAATATCCTCACAAAGACAGTCTGGACCAAAGGCATCTTCAGCTCACAAGATGTGGAAAACTGCAAGAGACCCAAAGACAATTGTCTACATCCTCTTTACTTAAAACAGGAAATACAGGTGTATGAAAAGACAAGTAAGCAAATGGAATGGAAGATAAAGATCCAAATGAACCCCAATCATATGGGAATTTAGAATTCGATAAAGCTGTCATATCAAATTGGTGGGAGAAAACATGGACTTTTCAACAAACGACGATAGGAAAGTAGGAATAGTTAACCTGGAGCAAAATGAAGTTAGATCCACAGGTCACACTGCACTCAGAATAAGTTCCAAATGAAGCAAAGATTTAAATATTTAAAAAATGAAATACTTTGGAATTATATACGTCAAAGTAATAATTGCGTATACCATACCACTGGGAAACAGTGAAAGTTTGACAGGGGTAATGCTTAGTTTTATGTGTCAACTTGGCTGGGTTAAATATTTGGTGAAACACCAGAATGTGGCTGTGAAGGTCTTTTTTAGATGAGCTAAACATTTAAATCAGTAGACTTTGAGCAAAGTAGATTATCCTTCCTAATGGGGGAGGGGGGCCATCCAATCAGCAGAAGGCCTGAAGAGAAAGACTAAGGTCCGCTGAGGAAAAAGGAAATCCTACCTTCAGACTGTCTTCAGACACAAGCTGCAACATCTCCTCTTCCCTGGGCCACCAACCTGCCAGCTCTGCAAATCTTGGACTCGACAGCTTCCACAGTTGCAGGAGCCACTTAAACTAAATCAGTCTCTGTCTCTGTGCACGCGCACACACACACACACACACACGGACACACACACGCACACATGCACACATCCTATTGGTTCTGTTTCTCTGGAGAACCTTGACTAATACAATGGGGCACAGGATGTATCTCAAAGCCTATCCCTACAATTAATTTATTAATTGCAATGGGAAAAAAGGGAACTTTGTAGTGGAGAGACCAGGAGGGTACTGTCTTACCTGAGTGATCAGCAGTAATGGGACACGCTGACATCACATGCCTCCTAATGCATTGCACTGAGAAGGATCCAACATCATTTATGTAGAAACCCTGCCACAAATGAACAACCTGATTCTAATCAAGAAAGCTGATCATAATCACTAGGAAACAAAGATAAAATGGGGAAATAATCTACAAAGCACATGGCCTGTACCCCTACAAAATGCCAATGTCGTGAAAGACAAATATATATATATATATAATTGGAGACCAAAACCAAAAGGCTGAGGAACTGGTCTTGATAAAGGAAAGGAAAGACACGTGACAACCAAATACAAGTCACAATCCTGGGCTAGATCCTGGATCAGAAAGAAATGTTCTAAAGGACATTACTGGACAGTTGGTTAGATAATAGAAGAGTGTTGTTTTTTGTTTTTTTGTTTTGAGACAGAGTCTCGCTTTGTCACCCAGGCCGGAGTGCAACGGTGCGATCTCGGCTCACTGCAACCTCCACTTCCCGAGTTCAAGCAGTTCTCCTGCCTCAGCCTCCCAAGTAGTTGGGATTACAGGCATGCGCCACCACGCCGGGCTAATTTTTGTATTTTTAGTAGGGACAGCGTTTCATCATGTTGTCCAGGCTGGCCTCGAACTCCTGACCTTGTGATCCACCCGCCTCAGCCTCCCAAAGTGCTGGGATTATAGGCGTGAGCCACTGCGCCTGGGCTAGTAGAAGAGTGTAATTATTCAATCTCCTGACTCTGACTAATTGTACTCTAGTTAGGTAACAGAATGCCTTTGTTCTTATGAGATACTATACTATGAGAGAGAGAGAAAGAGAAAGAAAGAATGAGAGCAAGAAAGCAAACATGTAACAATGGCTAGAATTGGTGTATTCAGGTAAAGATTGTATGAAATTTGTTGAATTCATTGTTCTATGTTTTAGTAGAACAGGCTGGAGTGCAGTGGCACGATCTCGGCTCCCTGCAGCCTCCGCCTCTGGGTTCAAGCAATCCTCCCTGCCTCAGCCTCCTGAGTAGCTGGGATTACAGGTGTCCACCACCATGTCTGGCTAATTTTTGTATTTTTTAGTAGAGATGAGGTTTCGCCATGTTGACCAGGCTGATCTTGAACTCCTGACCTCAGGGGATCGCCTGGCTCGGCCTCCCAAAATGCTGGGATTACAGGCGTGAGCCACTGCGCCCAGCCTCATTGTTCTAGTCTTGTAATTTTTCTGATGCCTGAGATTTTCTTCAGGGTAAAAATTTTGAATAAAAAATGAAAACGTCATCGTAAATTGTTAAATCAAATATTAACGGCATGCTTTGGAAAGGCAGACGTAAAAGGATTTCCAATTCATTTAATTCTATGGCAAATATTTCTGAGCATCTCTTCCAGGCATATAATCAAGATGAAGTAAGATACTGTAGCAGTGAGCTTGCCCTCTCCCCATTACCTGCTCTGGCATCTCATGGGGTCCTCAGTCCCATTAAATGATGTCATCAGTGTCAGTTCCAAACCAGGTGTTATCTGGCTTGCTACAAGAGCTATTTTTTAAAATGCCTGTACCTATGATGTATGTTTCTTCCTTTATCTGTTTATTCCAAAGATTTCTTGAATTCCAGTGTGTTTTGCCTTAACAGTCTGACCAAGCCTGCTTCTACACTTAATCAATATGGCAGCTGTGCCCTTGCCACAGGGTTTTCAGAGAAAGCCAATACAGGAGCAGAACCTTCTCAATCTAGAGAGTGGGGCTCAGCCAGCCAACAGCCACAGGAAGGGGCCATGCAGTGAGACCAAGGCTTAGACTCTGAGAGATGGAAAGTTCTTTCAGAGAACCTGACAATGGACAGTAGGGGCAGAGCCATGAGCGCAAAGCTTCAAAGGTAGACTCAGGGCATGAGACGAGATCCCAGTGCTAGAGGGACCAAGGCCTCTGGACCAAAGAACTCAGACCAGGAGCAGGACAAGAGGAGGTCCAGGTGCTAAAATGCTAGTACCAACCAGGGCCCTGGGCTCAAAAGAGAAATGCAGCTGTCCCTACCTTTAGAAGAAAAGGAGATTAGTGGAGGGTAAGCTGTAAGACTAATGTCACAAGCTTTTGAGCTCACAACTTCTCCAGCTACTTTGTTTACCCCTTGACCTTTGCCCTCATTGTTCTTCATTGTCCCCACCCCAACCCCTCCACAGACCAGTCATGGAGAGTGAGGTAGAGTCAGCCTGAAGGTCTTTGTGACCACAGGTGCATCAAATGTTTATTTTGGCCAAATGGGAATGGTTGAGTGTTAAATTCAATATTCAGCTGATGCTGAAGCCAAAAATAATCATCAAAGACTAAACCTCTGGGCTACAAAAATAAATCTGAAATTTCATCAAAAATTATTTATTATTTCAATGTTATCAAAAATTTAAGAAGTCAGTTTTTAAATTTTGACGTTTCAACACAAAAGCAATTTCTTTTGTGGCCACAAAACCACATTTTTGTGAGATTTGTCACTCACTTTCCAATAAAGTCAGTGGGGGAGCAAGATTTCTGGGGGATTACCTTTGCCAGGGCAGGCATTGGGGTTGATCATGTTTACCAAGTTATTAAGCTTCCTTTCTTCTCCAAGTGGCAAGCAACAAAGGCAAAGATGTATTTGTTCTTTAACTCCTGAGCTTACAGATTTGATCAATGGCAAAAATACAAGCTCATCAAAGCAATCCCATAAACTAAGACCTGTGCATTGCTTAAAGAATGTGTTTTCTGGGTGTTTTCATTACACATTAATCTGGAATATTTATTCATATCTGCAAGCAAGTATTCAGGTATAATAATAAACCTGAAGAGCATTCATCACTACATTGATTAGACTTAATGGTAACCTAGGTACATGAGGTCAGGATGTCCAAAAAACCAATGAAGTTTGCTGTCAGACACTCTAAAGGCAATCCTAACCACAAAGCTGAATTACAGACTTTGGCCAAATGCACAGGCTAAATGAAACTTCCTTGCGTCCTTATCTGCTACCAGATGCTTTTCAAGGTTTTCAAAGGTTTCCCGGTCTTTCCACTGAACAGTTTTCAGGAATATGAGAGATACAGAATTCAGACCACATGGCAAATGACTCCCAAGGGTCCCTGGTCACTGCCAGGAACACAAGCATCCCTGGGGATGCATGGCTCAAACCCCACAGCTTGCCAGATTTGTTCAATCTGTTGGGGCATACAGAGGCAGAATCTATCCTAAATCCATACCATCTAGAGTAGTGTCCAATGCAGAGTTGGCCATCAATACATTTTTGTTAAAAGGAATCAACAAGTGAATGAATGTATGGTCGGTAGAATGTGGCAATGTTGATATTTTGTTTAAGAGAAGACCAGCAGTTATCCACCTTGAAAACATCAGGCAATGACCTGTCTGGAGGCAGAGAATTTGAATTTGATTTATTTGCCATTTTTTTTTGACATTTGATTGTTTTGTTAGAAACCCACCGAATAGATGCCTGAGGCTTTGAGGGAATGTTTTAGAAACAGTAGAACACCCACTCCACTCAGAGCTCCAGAAGCCATAGGGAGGACAGGGGCTGCAGTTCCAGAAAGGACTAGATTGGGAAAAGATGACTTGGAAGGAAGACAAAAGAACATCCACGTGTAGCAGCCGCGACTCCCTGGCAGGTTCCTCCTCTGCCTAGGTGTCAGTGCCTGAGCCACCCCGTGGAGCAGGCTTCTTTAGTCGCAGTTGAACATCTCTGACTCACCACCTGACATGGGTTGTGCTCATATTTTCTATTATAGAAACCGTATCTGGTGAGTCAGGACCAGAGAGAAACGTGAGACTTGTGGAGGTGTCAGAGGCGTTCGAACCACAGCGACTCCATCTTGAGTGAGGGCTGGAAAATGAGGCTGGGGCTTGCTGGGCTGCTTTCCCAGAGAGTCAGGCATTCTGAGCCTCTAGAAGTTTACGGTTAAGGGAACAGATTGATAATACTTACTAGACAGACCCAGACTTGGGAATGTCCAGATATCCAATATCTGGAAAACAAAGGCATTCCTAATTTTGTTTTAAAGTTAATAATATTGATTCTTACAAAATATAGTAATTAAATAAAATTAATCCTTTATCACGAACCCTTGTAGAAGAGCACATCTTCCCATCATCTTTTTTTAGTCATATATATACACACACACATATGTATACATATATACACACACATATATACATATGTGTGTGTATATATACATACAATGTGTGTATATATACACATACAATGTGTGTATATATACACATACAATGTGTGTATATATATACATACAATGTGTATATATACATACAATGTGCATATACATACATACAACGTATATATACACATACAATGTATATATACACACAATGTATATATACACATACAATGTATATATACACACAATGTATATATACACACAATGTATATATACACATATATACAATGTATATATACACACAATGTATATATACACATATATACAATGTATATATACACACAATGTATATATACACATATATACAATGTATATATACACACAATGTATATATACACATATATACAATGTATATATACACAATGTATATATACACATATATACATTGTATATATACACATATATACAATGTATATATACACATATATATACAATGTATATATACACATATATATACACAACATATATATACATGCTTGTACCTAGGGCAGACGCGCTCTTCTTACTTTCGGGAATGCCCTACTCTGTCTATGGAGTAGCCTGTTCTTTCACCACTTTACTTTCTTATTTATTTAATTATTTATTTATTTTGAGATGGAGTCTTGCTCTGTCGCCAGGCTGGAGTGCAGTGGCACGATTTTTGCTGTGCACTGCAGACTCACCCATCATTCTTCCTTGCGCGAGATAAAAGAACCCTCTCTTGGGGTCTGGATCGGGACCCCTTTTCTGTAACAGAGGGTGGGCGTTTAGGCTCTGTGGGGAGAAGGAAAGGTGATGTAAGCCCTCACAGGTCCCCACCTTGGCCAGAGAATTGTTCCCTAGCATGAATGGGGACCCCCACCCCAGGTCTCGCGCTGGGCTGCAGGGAGCATTTGAAGGGGGAAACTGCCCCACTCCTGCTAGTTTTCGTGGGTGACATCAGTGCCAGGCTTGATCACTGACAGGTTCCGGGGTCAGCCCTCTGAACCAGTCCCTGATTCCTGAAATCAGGCAAATACAAATTAAAAACAAGAGGGGTAATTCTCCCAGCTGAAAAGAAAGGGATGCCCCACCTTTCCCTTTTCTTCCAGAAGTTATTTCTCCATCCTTTTCAAATGTATGTGAATCTTTTTTCTTTTTTCTTTTTTTTTTTTGAAATGGGATCTTGCTCTGTCACCCAAGCTGGAGTGCAGTGGCATGATCTTGGCTCACTGCAACCTCTGCCTCCTGGGTTCAAGCGATTCTTCTGCCTCCGCCTCCCAAGTAGCTGGGATTACAGGCACGTGCCACCATACCCAGCTAATTTTTGTATTTTTGGTAGAGACAGGGTTTCACCATGTTAGCCAGGCTGGTCTTGAACTTCTAACCTCAAGTGATCCGCCTGCCCCTCGGCCTCCCAAAGTGCTGGGAGTACAGGCGTGAGCCACCGTGCCTGGCCTATGTGAATCTTTTTAATGGTTAAATAAGCCAGTCTTACAACTCAGAAATGTTTCCTCGAGGACCCAGGGGGAGCACCCTCTTTGCAATGAAATCATCCAGGACAGGAGCGTCCCTCCTGTCTCCCACTTTCCTGGGAGGAGAAGAACCTAGAGCATCACCTGACTCCACATTGTAAAACCTGCCTAATGTCAGAGCCATGACACCTTTAGCTGTCACCTGCGATGCTCATCTTGTTCTGGTTTAGATGCTTATTCAATGATAACAGTATCTTCTTCCTCTCTACCTTTCAGGAGAGGTTTTCTGGGCTGGGAGTGGATTTTTAAAAACTTTAATTCTATTTTGCCAACACTTTGTGCAGCACCAGGCACGCAGACTTCATGTCAGGGCCGAGGCCAGAGATGCAAATCTTCTCTGTTAATCAGACAAAGGGGGTCCAGACCCCACGCTCTGGCTTCTTCTCCAGATTCCAAGCCACCGATTTTTCACTCACAGACTTTGTGTTGTGGGCAGAACATGCTCTATCAGCATCAAAATATTGAGCCCAAATCTACAGGAACAGAGTTCCCTAAGTTACCCACGAAGGGCTGTTGCCATCCACGTGCTTTGATTGGGTCTCCAGGCTGAGAGGCCAGGTGGGTGGCGAGGTTCCTATGAATTGCACCACTCTGGGTGGCTTCAGATCTCCTGGCTCACTGTCCTCTCACTCCAGCAAGCCAGCTAAATTAAAGCGTCCCTCCCATTGTGCAGGACACCAATCACCTGGGCATCTTTCCCTGAGACACACAGCCCAGAGCTATCATGAGCGAGCTGTGTTAGCTTCAACCAGCATCTTCTTCAGAGAGGCCGATCACCTGGGCACATTCACATGCCTGCTTGTTTGCAATGCCCACCAAGACCTCACACTCTGAGAACAGAGCGTTGGAGACAGAAGATGAGGACGGAGGAGAGGTGGAGAAGGAAAAAGTGTGCTGGAGCTGGGCACGTAGGTGAGGGCAGCCTGGGGAGAGGCCCTCTCCGGCCTTTATGGGCCAAGCGTTGTGAGAGGGCTGGGGAGGGCAGCAAGGACACCAGCACGCAGGGCCAGCGCCCGCCAAGGAAAGTGAGAGAGGGCCGTGCTCTGTCTACACCCACCTGGTGTTCCTTCCCTTTCCAGAGGTGAGACCATTAGATGGGCGTGCCAGCTGCCTTTAGCAGGGCCTTTGGGATTGGGGAATAAGAAGCCCTTCTCCCCAGCCCACTCCCCATTCGTGGTCCACAGTCTCTGTTATCGTTCTTCCTTTTTTTTTTTTTTTTTGACAGAGTTTTGCTCTCGTCACCCAGGCTAGAGTGCAGTGGCACAATCTCTGCTCATTGCAACCTCCGCCTCCCAGGTTCAAGTGATTCTCCTACCCCAGCCTCCTGAGTAGCTGGGACTACAGGCACCTGCCACCATGCCCGGCTAATTTTTTGTAATTTTTAGTAGAGATGGGGTTTCACCGTGTTAGCCAAGATGGTCACGATCTCATGACCTCGTGATCCACCCTCCTCAGCCTCCCAAAATGTTGGGATTACAGGTGTGAGCCACCACGCCCAGCCCTGTTATCCTTCTTTAGGACCCCTGTGCAGTAAGATGAAGGTGAGAGGCTGAATATACAGATGGCTCGTGGCCAGATCATACATGAAAATAGAACTCTGACCCCAAAGCTGAAGCAGCCAGCCCAGGACGTGGCCTGATATCTATGAATCAGACCAGTGGGAACCAGGCCACCACATCCAGCCACCAGCGCAGGAAGCCAAACAGTAACCCCTCCAATAGTGGGCCCCAAATGGCCAGGACTCGATTAGTAACTGGCCACTTCCCTGATGTTTGTGCCCATTTCTAGCTTAGGACCAGCCAGCTTGCCCCCGACCAATCACGTGGCGCCCCACTGCTATTCAGCTGCCCCCAGCTTCCCCAGGCAACAGCCTCCAACAGGGCACACCTGAAGCCATCCCTCATGTCAGCGGTAAAGCTCCCCCATTCCCATGCCTGTCTTTGAGTCTCTGCCAAATGCCAGTGATGGTGGCCAGCTCCCTTGCTATGGCAAGCTCTGGATAAATTACTTTTCCTTGTGCTCCTTTGAGTGGTCTTTGTTGATTCCTTCCGATGCAAGAACCAGCCTCTCTTGCCTAGGAAGAGAGAAGACCCTTCCAGGGTCAAGGCTGGGTGAGAGCAATGTCCTCCCTGCTGCCGAGGTAAATCCGTGTGCCAAGGGTGGCATGGAGCCCTCTCACCTCTAGAACCCTCCACTGCCCGCCCAACCCTCCTGCCACCTCTTCCTGGCCCCTCCTTCCAGCCTGCTCTTCCCAGAGCCAATAATGAGACAGAGGCCTGAGGTGGTTTTCCGACGTTCGGGAGGCACTGCCCAACGTGAACGCTCCAGGCCTTCGGGCATCAGCCTTGTGGGCATCTGGTTGGAGTTTCACAGGAAGTGACCCTCGGGAAATCAAATTAAAGTCTCCAGCAGAACTCACCATGGTGGAGCAGCAGGCAGCATGGCTGGGGCAGTAAGGAGACACTAGGGACCCCACAGAATTAGTAGCACCCTTGGCAACCCCTGGACGGATCAGATGACTGGTAGTAGCAATGATTAGGTACAAAACACGAAGCCTCTCCTCCATGCCAACCACCACCTGTAGGCAAAGACTGAATTGGGGCCCCAGTAGAAACAGTGGGCCCGGCTCACGCCTATAATCCCAACACTTTGTGAGGCTGAGGCAGGAGGATCGTTTGAGCCCAAGGGTTCAAGACCAGCCTGGCAACATGGTGAGACCCTGTCTCTACTAAAAATACAAAAAATTAGCAGGTTATGTTGGTACATGCCTGTAGTCCCAGTTACCCAGGAGGCTGAGGTGGGAGGATCACCTGGGTCCCAGAGGTCGAGGTTGCAATGAGCCAAGATCCTGCCACTATGCTCCAGTCTGGGTGACAGAGCCAGATCCTATCTCAAGAAAAAACAAACAAACAAAGGCAACAGTGAATCAGACCTCAGCGTAGAGTTCTCTATGCCTTCTCAGCTCTTCCTTCAAGGAACGGAGTAACTTTAATATTCAGAGATGTCCCTTGCTTTTGTCCTTGAAGAGAAGCGAGTTGAAAATATTTTTTTATTATGATGAGTCAGTGTACAGTTTTTTCCTTATAAAAAATAACTCCTAGATGAGGTCAAATTCTTTTCTCATTTGAAGCCGTGTGCCCTCATTTGATGCGGAAGTGTTGGAGAGAGCTAGGGAAAGGCTAAACACTGAAGTCTTAGAGAAAATTCTCCTATCTCACCAAAATGGTTTATCCCGTATTTTGAGAAGGTGTAAATTCAGTCATGTGGGATGTTCTAGGGCAGGGGTCCCCAGCGCCCGGGCTGCGGATTGGTACAGGTTGGTGGCCTGTTAGGAGCCGGGCCGCACGGCAGGAGGTGAGTGGTGGGCCAGTGAGCGTTCCTGCCTGAGCTCCACCTCCTGTCAGATCAGCCACCGCACTAGATTCTCATAGGTGCTCGGACCCTGTTATGAACTGCGCCTGCGAGGGATCTAGGTTGAGCGCTCCTTATGAGAATCTAATGCCTGATGATCTGAGGTGGAACAGTTTCATCCCAAAACCATCCCCCCCATGGAAAAATTGTCTTCCACGAAACCAGTCCCTGGTGCCAAAAAGGCTGGGGACTGCTGTTCTAGGGTTGTAAAAAAACAACCAGGCCCCAAATGTCCGTACCATCAGAGACTGGATTAGACACCGAATGTCCTTGCCAACGCCAGTATTCTTTGTTTTTGTTTGTTTGTTTTTGTTTTTGTTTTTGTTTTTGTTTTTGTTTTTGTTTTAAGACAGAGTCTCACTCTGTCACCCAGGCTGGAGTGCAGTGGTGCAATCTAGGCTTACTGCAACCTCCACCTCCCGGGTTCAAGTGATTCTCATGCCTCGGTGTCCTGAGTAGCTGGGACTACAGGCACCCACCACCACACCTGGCTAATTTTTGTATTTTGTTTTTTTTAGTAGAGACGGGGTTTCACCATGTTGGCCAGGCTGGTCTCGAACTCCTGAACTTAGTTAACCCGCCCGCCTCATCCTCCCAAAGTGCTGGGATTACAGGCATGAGCCACCACGCCTGAAACCTTGTTTGTTTTTGTGTTTGTTGTTATTGTTCACAAAAATTTTGTAGGCCTGACAGAATTAAGGGACTGGGATGAAGAGAAAGGAATCACGTGCCAACACGGGGGTTGAGATGTGATCTGGTCGTTAAAACCTGGCTGACAATGGACAAAGAGCCACTCCCTTGCATGGTGACGACAGTCATGTGGGCTTGGTCCAAGAAAGTTCTCAAAACAACGCCCGTGTGAATACTTAACCCAATGAACACACTGAATTTCACTTTCTGGATCTTTTTTGAATTAGGAAAAATGCTCTCAAAAATCTCTCTGAGGAGTACTGCAGAGAGTATTTGCAAACTCCCTCTGTGTTCCAAAGCCCTTTCAATATAATTCCGAGGCCCTCTCAGCCGTTCTCAGGTTCGTGGGCAGCCTCACATTTGCGCATTTCATTTTCTCTTCCATTTGTGCGCTTACTCACCTTACGACTTCCTATGCATTCCTGAGCCTTATTTTAGCCAACACAGTTTTCAGTGCAATTAAAATTCCATTAAGAAGAAAACACACTGAAGACAGAACTAAAACATGCTTGTCAATGGAGAATGCTAACCATTCAGATCCTGATGTCCTTTTCATCCCAGGCTCCAAGCAAAAGAAGTGAACCTCCTTTGACCTGGATACCAGCGAATTTCAGAGCACATGTGTTAGCCTAATGATGTTAAGATGCTCCGATAAAAATAATTTACCGGTTGAAGAACAGCAAGTTGAAAATGTTTTTTATTGTGATGAGTCAGAGTAGTTTTTTTTCCTAACAAAAAATAACTCCTAGACAAAAAATAACTCCTATTCTCATTTAAAGCAGTGTGCCCTCATTTGATCTGGAAATGTCCAAGCGAGCCTGAATGATTAATGAAGAGCTTGGGGGAAGCACAGGACTCTTCGAGGGCTTCACTGCTTCCTGCAGGGAAAGCAGTTACCTGTCCCAACCCCAGCCTTGCATCTCACTTGCTCTTTTTTTTTTTTTTTTTTTTTTTTTTGAGACAGAGTCTCACTCTGTCATCCAGGCTGGAGTGCAGTGGCGCAATCTCGGCTCACTGCAACCTCCGCCTCTCGGGTTCAAGCGATTCTTCTGGCTCAGCCTCCTGAGTAGCTGGGACTACAGCTGCTTGCCACCATGCCCAGCTAATTTTTTGTTTTTTGTTTTTGTTTTTGTTTTTGTTTTTGAGATTGAGTTTCACTCTTGTCACCCAGGCTAGAGTGCAATGACGCAATCTCGGCTCACTGCAACCTCCACCTCCGGGGTTCAAGCGATTCTCCTGCCTCAGCCTTCCAAGCACCTGGAATTACAGGCGCCCGCCACAACCCATTGCTAATTTTTGTATTTTTAGTAGAGACGGGGTTTCACCATGTTGGCCAGGCTGGTCTTGAACTTCTGACCTTAGGTGATCCACCCGCCTCAGCCTCACGAAGTGCTGGGATTACAGGCATAAGCCACTGTGCCCAGCCTAATTTTTGTATTTTTAGTAAAGATGGGGTTTCACCATATTGGCCAGCTGGTCTCAAACTCCTGACCTAGTGATCCACCCGCCTCGATCTCCCAAAGTGCTGGGATTACAGGTGTGAGCCACCGAGCCCAGCCCTCACTTGCTCTTAACCATACTGCAGAAGAATACAATGCGATTTCCAAATGAATGAAGTTGACACTTAAGAGAACCAGCAGATTCACAGCAATGGCTGGCTTAGACCAGCCTGGGGGCTCACTATCTAAACGTGCAAAAACCATTGACATCAGATATTTTTTACCAAAGCAGTTTCTCAAGGTCAATTACCTGCCTCAGTTAGCATCATACAAAAACTTATTTTTAAGTTTCCTGTGGCAAAAAGCATATGCCTATCACACTGATATTTCCACATGGCTTGGCCAGAGTTGCTTCCTAGGGCTCTGGGCTCCTCTGCCCCAGGCCCAATCAGAATGCATCTATGGTCTTTCACCTCTGCCTTTGGCTTTAGCTATTACCCTATGAGCTCAGGATCCCACACCCCTTTTCACCACCTTTGCACACAGAATTTCAGGTCCTTCTCTGCCTGAGGATTCATCATGGCAGTGATTCCCATTTGGCATCACCATCCCACATTTTGCTGCCTCTGAACCTTGTCTGCTGTGAAGACTTTCTTGGCATTCAAGGCTTGCATTTATCCCTGGACTTTGATGTTCAATCCTAGCGTGTACGACTTCTGTAACTAAGCCAACATGGCGGCAAATGCCTGTAGTCCCAGATACTTGGGAGGCTGAAGCTGGAGCATGGCTCGAGGTCAGGAGTTCAAGACTAGCCTGGGCAACATAGACAGACTCCCGCCTCTTCAAAAAAAAAAAAAAAAAAAAAAAGCCGGCACAGGGGCCCACGCTTGTAATCCCAGCACTTCGGGAGGCTGAGGCGGGTGGATCACTAGGTCAGAAGTTCAAGACCAGCCTGGCCAACACAGTGAAACCCCATCTCTACTAAAAACACAAAAGTTAACTGGACCTGGTGGCGGATGCCTGTAATTCCAGCTACTCGGGAGGCTGAGGCAGGAGAATCACTTGAAAGGTGGAGGTTGCAGTGAGCCGAGATCACACCACTGCACTCCAGCCTGGGCAACAGAGCTAGACTCCAACTCAAAAAAAAAAAAAACACCCAAGACTCCTACCTCTTTAAAACAACAACAACAACAGACTCTGTACTCTAGACTTCCCTGTGCAGCCTCAAGTGTGAGTTCCTACACTCCTGGTCGTGGATCTGCCCAAACTTCCTCCTCCTACTTCTCCCCGTGGTCTTCTATCCTCCAACGTGAACAAAGAGTTCATGGACCAGGTCAGGCCTAGAGGCCTCAAAGTCACTGTTAGAATCCCCAAGAGGCAGCCTCACAAGACTCAGGTGATGATGCCAGCTCTCTCTCTAGTCTAGTGGTTTTCAAAGTGTGGTCCCTGGACCAGCAGCATCAGCAGCCTCTGAGAACAACTTAGAAATGCGCCTTCTCAGGCACTGCCACAGCTGTATTGAATCAAACACTCTGCTTTAACCCTCCACACTTGTGCTTTAACGAGTCTCCAGATGATTCTGATATGGAGAGGGGAAGTGGGCAGGGATTTCAAGGAAGGCTTTCCTGACGTCTGTGTGGTTCAGGCTGTCACCCTGAGAATGCACAGCCCTCAGTTGGCCCCCTGGAGCCACAGCCCTGGAATTTGGGGACTATATCAGGAAGTCACTCAAATACCCCAAAACAAGAGTCAAAGATTTCCTGAAACGGGACCTTCAGGGAGACAAACGGGATATGGCTCAAGCCATCCTGCATCCACACCACTTCCAAGCCCGCATGCTCCACTGGAAGCCATCATCTTCCTCCACTCCAGCAAACAGACCACATTGTAATGATCCCAAGGACCACCTGACGCAGACCTGGCTGAGAAAAGTTGATCCAGGAAATCCAGGACTAGGGGTAAGGGCCCTAATTTTATTTGTTTATTTTTTTCAAGATGGAGTCTCACTCTGTCGCCCAGGCTGGAATGCCATGGCTCGATCTTTGCTCACTGCAACCTCTGCCTCCTGGGTTCAAGCAATTCTTGTGCCTCAGCCTCCAGAGTAGCTGGGATTATAGGCGCCCGCCACCACGCCCGGCTAATTTTTGTATTTTTAGTGGAGATGGGGGTTTCACCATGTTGGCCAGGCTAGTCTCGAACTCCTGACCTCAGGTAATCCGCCTGCCTTAGCCTCCCAAAGTGCTGGGATTATAGGTGTGAGCCACCGCGCCCGGCTATATGTATTTTAATTTCTGTTTGTCTTTATTTTTTCATATATACATATGTATGTGTGTGTGTGTGTGTGTGTGTGTATAGTATGTAGGTATATATGTACTGAGCTCCAAGATACCTGGGAAGATGTAAATTAGAATTAGTTCTAATGTTCTAATCTCAAGTTAATTAAGTATATTACTGCTACTGACTCATGCTCCAGGCATTGTACTTGGAGTTTCGTGGTTGATCCTCAGAACAACCATGTGTGGAAAATATCTGTTGATGGAGGGCTGTGGAATGGTGGGAAGAGCTGGCCGGCAGTCGGATCAGCTGGGATATCTGTTGATGGAGGGCTGTGGAATGGGGGGAAGAACTGGCCGGCAGTCGGATCAGCTAGGTTTGGGTCTAGTTTGCGGCTAATCACAAACTGTTACATGGGAGATACGTAGTACTGAAATTGGGGGCTTTTGCTGATGGTCAAAAAAACAAAGGTGCTCAATGAATAAATCTTGGTGAAGAGTGGATCCCTCCATTTTACACATAAGGAACAAAAAGCTTTGGAGAGGTCAGCCAGAGGTTCTCAGCACCGGCTGTGCACAAGAGTCACCTGGAGGGTTTTAAATGCCCAATCCCTGGTAATCCCCAGACAGGGCAGCCTGGTTGAAAACCCCTGCGTTAAATATGTTACAGGCAATCCCATGGCCAGCAGGTGGCAGGGCTGTGACTTGAGCCCAGATCTATTGATGGGAACCCAAGCTCTGGCTTAAGGAGCCAGTTCCTGGAGCTGGAGTGCAGGTAACACCTCCAGGTCACAGAGCAGATGTACCGTGAGAAGGCTGACAGTAGAGACTGGGCTTCCCTCAACAATACTTGCCACGGAGGGATGGTATTTTCCCACTTGAGAGCCTCCATTTCAGGTTGTGCTGAACACAGGGAGAGAGAGAGAAAAACTCTTTAGAAACAGAGCAATATGTGAAGCCACTAAGAAGAATCTAAAGGTTTCCTTTTAATTAAAGGGATTACTCTGCCACGTTTAGGAGACAGAAAAATGCTGCCCCCTAACATTCTATGGAGCTGTACACATCACAGTGTACGTCCATACCTACTTCCCAGCTCTGCCACTTCCTAGCTGAGTGTCATTGGGCAAGTTACTTACCCTCTCTGTTTCTCAATTTTCTCATCTGAAAAAGTGGGATAATGATAGTATCTACACCAAAGAGCTTCTGTGATGATCACATGATATGTGAAGCACTCAGAACAGGGACTGGCCCATGGAAAGTGCTCAAGAACATCAATTATTACATTTGGACTTCACAACAACATCCTACAGCTCAATGTCTCACCCCAAGTTAACAGCCAGCAACCCAGAGCTGGCATCAAACCTTCCTAAGTCTGGGTCGAAAGGACCTGTCTGTCTACACCTGCACTGCAAAGGTCCTGTCTTCATCCTCTCTCACCTGGGCCAATCAGTGGCTGCCTACCTTTGTCCCTGTCTCCAGGCCCTTCTTCATCTAATTTATCTATCCTTTTTATTGATATGTTTTTAACTTTTGATTTATTTTTGTTTTTATTTTCATGTATTTTGTTTTATTATAAAAGTAAAATACTTTATTTGTACAGATAAAATTTGAAAATTGTGGGTTAAGAAAAATCCATCAGTAGTCCCACTGAATTTGGCCACAATTCTTTGCTGCAGTATGATGCCTTGAGCACACAGTTCTTTACATAGCTGACCTCATTCTATAGAGTGCAGAAGAACCACCTGGAAAACTCATTTAAAGTTCAGATTCCTGGACTCTAGCCCCAAAAGCTCTGATCCAGCAGCCCTACGACTGGAGACCTAGATACTTCTGAGAGCCTTGTCTTTGAGAAATCTTCTTGTACAGGGCTGTAATCTCGGCATCATATACATTCTAGTCCTATTTCACTGAACCATTTCACCATAAGCATCTTTCCTTGTTGCCACATGGGCTCCACACTGTAATTTGGCCTTTACAGAGCTTCCATACATCTTAATAATGTCACAGTGCAGGTGGTATTTTCCTAGCTGACCCAGCTCAAACTCTTCCTGTGGCTTTGTTGATCTCAGATGAAGGGTATGGGATCTGGCAGAAGAAATACAACATTCCATCAAGGGGACACATAGTCATTGCCCTCCATTGGAACCTTTACATTTTATCTGTTTAAGCTCTCCAGGCAAGTCTGAGTGTGATTAAGCCAAGTAAGGGCTCCAAGGTGGAAAATTGGACCAAGATCTGAGCAGGTACAGTCCACCGAGCAAAGTCAAAGTCTGGAGCAGGAGACTGAAGACTGAAAACATTCCAGAAGCCAGTGGTTGGAGCAGCTGGAAGAAGAAGGCCCAAACCACCAGGGAAGGGACTTGAGTGAGGCAGGTGCCAAGGGCACGGGAGTTAAGGAGACACAGCCTCCTTTGTTTCACAGGGGTCTGCCCCACCCTGCTTACCACATGAGCCTTGACAATCGCTCCAGAGAGTCTGCTTTTGAGAATCTCTTGTAATCTGTTTTACCCTGGAAAAAACTTTTATGTCTACTGATCTGCTGGGGCCCATCTACCTGACCCATTCCTATGACTTAAAAGGCCCTCCCTTTTTCCTAACCAGGTACCGTACTGTCTTGCTTCACTAATATGATTATGTCCTCAGCTGGACTAATGGGGGGACAACATCCTTCTAGGGGAGAGGGAGAGACAAACAATCAGGTGTTTCTGAAACCTTATCTCCTCTCTCCATCAGCGATGTCAACCATGAAGGGTTGGACAAGACTACATATTTCAGGAGCACCGCTCTGGTATGCAAATCTGTGCACAGAGACCCATGCCTGCTGAAAACCAGTTTTAATACCTGGTTTCTGAAAGACTCTTCCAGAAGCAACGTGGGTCCTCATCTTGTTGCTATGGAGGTTGCCAAAGGCCTCCAGCTCAGTTTCCAGAATTCTCAGCGTTAGAGATCCCACCATTCAGACTTATTCAAGGGTGAACAGGCCTTTTCCATGGGCAAGACTCAACAAAACCAACATGCTCACTTACACATTTACAGTGAAAACAGTCACATCTTCATTTTAGCAGGTCAATAACCTTGGAAAAAAATACATTCGGATTGGAGTTGTGCTGTGAATATGAAATTAAAAGAAGCCAGCTGTTGGAAGAAATATTTTTACCAAGCCATGGTCAGCTAATAAGTTCCCATTCTCCACTATCGAGAGACAGATACTGTTTATCCTGCTTGTGAACCCCTTTCCTTTCTGATTTCTGTGTTTCTGACCAATTCCTTTCTCTTCACCTTTCCCTTTTCAATGCTCCAAGCCAACTCTCAGAACTCAACTGACAAAAACATTGCGCCATCATCATCCTTTGCATGGAGTTCGTGCCAATCCTAGTTGCACTTCCTCATCAGAACCTGACTATTTTATGATCATTTCTCAAAGCTTCTCTTCTCAATCCTTGCTGCTGTCAGTTTCCCCTTCACCAAGTGCTTGGCCTCCTTGTCTAGAACATCCTTGCATGCCTTGGAATTCATGTAATCAAGGAAGAGGAGGCTCAGAAGCATCAGAGCTATGCCACCACACCCCTCGGGATGGCAAGCTTGAGAAACTGGCTTTGCAGGAAGCTTGCTGCAGTGAGAAACAGGCTTTATAGACAGGGCGATTGGCATGAATGAGCCTTGTGAAGGTAGGAATGTATGTCACAGGCACAGTTTTGGGACAAAGTCCAACTCCGTACGTCCACAGGTGGAGCCGATTCCTGTCAGGTCAGTCTCCATCTAGGCAAAGCCCTTCCAGGAAGGGCACCGAATTCCAGGGCTTGATGACATCACTGGGGCAGAGCTGCAGGACCAGCCCCTGCTCCTGCTCACTCTCTGTGCCCTTTGCAAACAATGGCCTGCCCCAGGGGACCAGGGTAGAAGCCTCCACCCTGTCTTTGCTTCTCTTATCTCTAAAGTATGGTTTCTCAACCTTGGCACTATTGACACTTGGGGCTGCATAATTCTTGGCTATGTGGGCTACCCTGTGCATCGGAGGCTGTTTAGTAGCACCCCTGGCCTTGACACTAGACGCTTCGTTTATGTCAAGGAAAAATGTCTTCAGACATTGATAAATATCCCTTCTGCGGGGCAAAACCACCCATGGATGAGAACTACGGATGCCAAGCTGCCCTCCACTTTCAGAGCAATAAGAAGAGGACACAGGGCCTCTGCTTTCAAGTGGGTGCAGAAAGTAAGACTGGAGCGAGGGGAGGGTTGGAGCAAGCAGGTAAATGCTGTAACAGGCTTAGGCGATCCCCTGCCGCTGCATCTCAAATACTTGTTTGTGCAACAAATAATTAAATATGCTATGTGCACAAATCTGCCCATTTGTAGATTCTGGACAATTTCAGAGATACCCTCCTGGCCCCCACCACAAGGCTACTTGCATCTATTATGTTTACCCATGCCAAGTCAAACAGAAGACTCCTCTTTTAAAGTCCTCAAAGCAAAGTTCTCAAAGTCCAAATTCACCACCAGCATCTTAAGAAGTATGATTGTTGGCTAGGTGCGGTGGCTCATGCCTGTAATCCCAGCATTTTGGGAGGCCGAGGCAGGCAGATCACGAGGTCAGGAGTTCAAGACCAGCCTGGCCAACATGGTGAAACCCTGTCTCTACTAAAAATACAAAAATTAGCTGGGCATGGTGATGCTCACCTGTAATCCCAGCTACTCGGGAGGCTGAGACATGAGAATCGCTTGAATCCAGGAGGCGGAAGTTGCAATGAGCTGAGATTGCGCCACTGCACTCCAGCCTGGCGACAAAACGAAACTCCATCTCGAAAAAAAAAAGAAGAAGAAGTATGATTGTTGTTGTTGATGATGATGTTATTACTGCATAAACAACATTAAGGAAAATTTAAAAAACAAACTGGGCTAGGTATGATGGCTCACACGTGTGATTACAGCCCTTTAGGGGTCTGAGATGGAAGGACTGCTTGAGGCCAGGAGTTTGAGACCAGCCTGGGAAACACAGCAAGACCCTGTCTCTACAAAAAATAAAACAAATTAGCCAAGTGTGGTGGTGTGCTCCTATATTCCAAGCTTCCTGGGAGGCTGAGGCAGGAGAATCCCTTCAGCCCAGGAGTTTGAGGCTGCAGTGAGCTGTGATGGTACCACTGCACTCCAGCCTGGGTGACAGAGCAAGACTCCATCCCTTTAACAAAAACCTGACAAATTCTCCTCTTATATTATCTCTCCAAATCAAGTGGTTCTCCTTTCTTCATTTCCCTCCAGCCCTTTACCATACGAATACATGCTTTTCTTACACATAAAACTCTTGAGTAGACCCATCTTCAATTTTCAACACAACTTCTCCTGAACATTTATGGGATGATGCATACATGAGGAGTCCTTCTGATGTAGAAAGATATCTTGAGCCAGGCACGGTGACTCACACCTATAATCCCAGCACTTTGGGAGGCTGAGGCAGGAGGATTGCTTGAGCTCCAGGGTTCAAGACCAACCTGGGCCACATACTGAGACCTTGTCTCTACAAAACATCAAAAAAATCAACCAACTGTGGTAGTGCACACGCATAGTCCCAGCTACTCAGGGGGCTGAGATGGAAGGATGGCTTGAGCCCAGGAGGTTGAGGCTGCAGTGAGCTGTAATTGTGCCTCTGCACTCCAGCCTGAGCAAAAGAGTGAGACCTTGTCCCAAAAAAAAAAAAAAAAAAATTGAAAGAAAATCTATGAACAAATGTACATACCTTTTGCAACAATTCATTCCGCTGTGACCTAATATTTACTATAGGGCATGGAGGAAGTCAGTTTCAGTCTGGATTCCTCAGAATTGTCTACCTCACTCTGCTCAATGATGGAACTTTAAACAAGAAGTGACCTTAGGTATCACCCAGAGTTCTCTCACTTTACAGATAGATTACCTGT
Source organism: Pan troglodytes (assembly GCF_028858775.2). Classification (NCBI taxonomy): domain Eukaryota; kingdom Metazoa; phylum Chordata; class Mammalia; order Primates; family Hominidae; genus Pan; species Pan troglodytes. Next base: position 104,259,057 of record NC_072412.2, on the reverse strand, counting down.
GGCCCAGATAAGTTGACTTTTCTGCCAAGAGAACATGAATAGTAGATAACAAGACTGGGAAGAAATCCCAGCCCTCCTGACTCCCTGAAGCTGGTGGCTTCTCTCCACACCCTTCCTTACTGAACACCCATAAAGTTCACTGAAGGAAGCAGAGATCAGAATGTAGCAACGGTATTAGACACCCATAAAGTTCACTGAAGGAAGCAGAGGTCAGAATGTAACAACAGTATTAGAAAGAAGCTAATACAAACACAGTTGATTTTCACAAAATGTTTTTTATTGTTTGTTTGTTTATGAGAGACAAGGTCTCACTTTCTTGCCCAAGCTGAAGTGGAAGACAGATTATAGCTCACTGCAACCTCAAGTGATCCTCTTGCCTCAGTAGCTAGGACTATAGGTGTGAGCTATTGTACCCAGCTAATACACACACACACACACACACATTTTAATTATTATTTGTAGAGACAAGATGTTGCCCAGGCTGGTCTCAAACTCCTAGCCTCAAGCGATCTTTCCATTTCAGCCCCCCAAAATACTGGGATTACAGATGTGAGCCATCATGCCTATCTGATTTTCACAAAGGGTTTTAATTCAGTTTCCTGTACTGTAAGGGTTCTGGTTCTGGGTGTGTGACATACAGTAGAAACTGCCCTAGATTAAAAGTTAGAAAATATGGGTTAAATCTGATCTCTACTATTAATGAGCCCTAAAACCCAAGATGAATGGCTTAACTTCTCCGATCCTTGGTTTCTTCATCTGAAAAAATGTCAGAAATAATTCCTATCAAGTGTGTATTAAGAATCTGAAAAAGTTATATTGTTTGAACCAGTAATCTCCTGCTTCAGGAGTTTTATCACTAAAAAACTCTGGTACCTAGAAATAGTATTATGTACAAAAGCACGTAACTACTCCTCTGCTGGTAATTACCATGTATTGAGCCTCCTATATGATTGCTACTGTGCTAGTTGAGTTATGTAATGGTCTCTAATCTCCATAACAAATCAGAGAGATGAGTATTATAGTGTTTATTTTACAAAGGAGAAAACTGAAGGCCAGGGAGGAAAAATGCCTTGTCCCAAATCACCCAGATGGTGAGTGGTCGGAGCAGAGGTCAAACTCCCATCTGCCTCTCTCAGCCAATTTTCCTCCCATTGTGCCTTGTTATTTTTTTTGTAATGGCAAATATTTGGAAACAAACCTAAATAACCAATAATAGGGTTTGATTTAAAAATTCTAGAATGGAATATTTTCAGCTATCAAAACATTGTTTCTTTAAGGTTTATTAATCACTTGGGTTTTTTGTTTGTTTGTTTGTTTGTTTGTTTTGAGACAGAGTCTCACTCTGTCACCCAGGCTGGAGTGCAGTGACTCGATCATGGCTCACTACAACCTCCACCTCCTGGGCTCAAGTGATCCTCCCACCTCAGCCTCCCAAGTAACTGGGACTATAGGCATGCGCCACCACACCTGGATAATTTTTAATTTTTTTTTTAGAGACACAGTTTCACCATGTTGTCCAGGCTGGTCTTGAACTCCTGGGCCACCTGGCCTCCTAAATTGCCAGGATTACAGGCGTGAGCCACCGCGCCTGGCCTTAATTACTTTCAATAAGATGCTTCATGGGCTCTTCTGCCTGATGGAGCTAGAGGGGCACTAAGATAGAAGGGAAGGGTCTCCATGCCCAGGCCTGGGTGGGGAAGGGTGGTGGCAGGAATGGATCACCCACCTGTGTGATGAGGCATTCGCAAAGATACCAGACCATGGGATCAAAGACCTGAGCAAGTGCAAAGCCAATGAGAACTGAGTGTAAACTCACATGTGAAGGTGTATTAGTTAGAATGTAGGTTTGGTTGCTCTGACAGGGAAACTTCTATTTAACAAGGTGGAAGTTTAATTTTCTTGCAGAGACATCCAGGCAGGTTGTCTGGGAATCCTAACATCATCAGAGACCCAGTTTCTTTTCCTTCTGTGGCCTTACCATTCTCAGCACAGCCTCCATCTCATAGTGCAAGATGACTGCTCCAGTCCCCACATTCTAAAGGAGGAGAAAAGGGGAAGAAAAAAGAACACCCCTTCCCTGCAGGACCACAGCCTGGAAGTTACATGCGTCAGTTCTAGGCACACCCTGTTGGCTAGAATTTGGTCACGATGATGCATTCATGCAAAAGGGTCTTGGAAATATAGTCAGTAGAGCTACCATATGCCAAACCCAGAATCCCAGTTATAGCAAATAAGGGGAGAATGGATGTCAGGGACAACTAGAACAGAGGGCTAAGGCAAGGCAAGCAAGACACGGGTCATTGTCCCGTAACCATCTCTGGGGGCTCTGAAGGGGGTGTTAACCACGAAAACACAGCAAAACATCCCCAAATCCATTTTACATTGCTCTAATTTTCTAGGAATTCTCCTTGTTACATCTGCTTCAATCTCCCCCAACACCACCTCCATAAGAGATATTGGGTAAAGTTTTACATGATTTCTCCCGGCCTTTTTTTTTTTTTTTTTTTTTTTTTCTGAGACCAAGTCTTGCTCTGTTGCCCAGGCTGGAGTGCAATGGTGTGATCTCAGCTCATTGCAACCTCTGCCTCCCGGGTTCAAGCAATTCTCCTGCCTCAGCCTCCCGAGTAGCTGGGATTACTGGCATGTTACTACCACACCCGGCTAATTTTTCTGTATTTTTAGTAGAGACAGGATTTCACCATGTTGGCCAGGCTGGTCTCAAACTCCTGACCTTGTGATCCCCCTGCCTTGGCCTCCCAAAATGTTGGGATTACAGGCATGAGCCACTGCACCCAGACTTCTCCTGGCTTTTTAAGGTCACGTATGTTTTTGTTGGATAAGACACTGTGCTGAGATTGGTGGCTCAAGCTAACAAGTTATTATTTGCATTATATTGGGTTTAAGAACCAGGACAAAAGATTGTGTGTAAAAGAGAATCACAACTTTGATTTTTAAATGCACAGGAAGAAAATTTGAGGGTAAACCTACCATTCTGTGAGTGTATTTTTTGGGTGTTAAGATAAGTTTTTTCTTTAAAAATATTATTTTCCAGTTTCCAAAGTTTCTGCAATGAACATCTATTAATTTTATATTCGGACATTTTAAATGCTTATTTAAAAACTACTGCCTACTTGTCAATTCTTATGTAAAACCAATGAATGTAATGTAGGTGAAATGCCTTAAACTATAAAGGAAAAATTGAAAAAGCAAAATTTTTAGTATGTGTTATACCGGTGATTATCCAAGGAAAGGGTATTACTGCAAGGCAGTGGATTTAAGTGTAATTGATTCTTCTAATGCTAAGAAGATCAATGGTGTTCTGAAAGAATCTTTTTTGGTATTAAGGTTCTCTCTCATACTGGCTAATATTTAATATTCACTTACTATTTGCAAGACACAGAGTCAAGGGTTTTGTGCATATGATGATGTTTAATTTTCACAACATTCTTGTGAAAGAGGGTCTCTCATTATTCCCTTTTTCAGACAGAAATGGAGGCTTCCATTTCTGATTAAGTAATTAGCCTAAGATGCACAGTTAGTGATCTAAGAAAGAAAAACCTCCTGAAAGAAAGACAACCAGAACTTCCTACTGAAGGATCATGCTACCTGTCATACCTAGGGAGACTGACCCAGAACAGCCAGCACCAAGTCATATTTTAGCAAAACCATTGGACAATAGAGGAAGAAAAGGGATTTTTTTTTTTTTTTTTTTAGGCAGGGTCTTGCTCTGTTCCCCAGGCTGGAGTGCGGTGGTGTGATCTCAGCTCACTGCAACCTCCACCCCCTAGAGTTCAAGTGATTCTCGTTTCTCAACCTCCCAAGTAGCTAGGATTACAGGCATGCACCACCACACCCGGCTAATCTTTGTATTTTTATTAGAGATGGGATTTCACCATATTGGCCAGGCTGGTCTCGAACTCCTGACCTCAGGTGATCTGCCACCTCGGCCTCCCAAAGTGCTAGGATTACAGGCATGAGCCACTGCATGCAGCCAAAAAAAAAGGGGATATTGAAGCAAAAAAAAAAAAAAATCAAGTCGCTTTTTAAAAAAGGGCATCACAGTGTCATCAGACTTGTCGGCTGCCACTGGTTGCCAAGAAACAATAGATTTTCAAACTTGTTTAAAAGAGCGAACTCTACCACTCTGCTATATACAAGAGACACATCTCAAAAAAGATTCAGAAAAATTAATATGTTTTAAAAGTTAAAAGTTAAAAAAAAAACTTAAAACTTAAAAAAATTAAAAGTTAAAACTTTCATAAAGCAGAACTTACAGGACATGTGTGAGAAACCAACAAACACACCGATAAGGGTGGACCTGAGCACTCTCAATAGAAGCCTGATCAAGCAGACAAAAGGAAGAAGGAATAAAAAACTAAAAACCTATTTAATACGTAGGCTGAACAGAACTTACTCCAAATCCTAATGTTGGAGAATATACTTTTTCAAGTGCATATGCATGAATAACCACATTTTAGGGCACAAGGATAATATCTCAAGAAATGTCAAGAAATAGAAAGAAAGTACACAGTGGTCTCTGACCACAGAGCAATATAACTAGAAATAATGAAAGCAAAATATTCTTCCACCTGCAAATTTCAAAGTATACTATTAGATAATTCTTGGGTCAAAATGAAATTGAAATGGAAACTTCTTGAAAATATAGATAATGGAAATATGATGTATCAGAATCTGTGTCATACTACTAAAGCAGTGATTAGGGGAACATTTATTGCATTAAGTATATATAAGTACCATTAAGTACCTAGGGGATATGGAAATTAATTGATTAAACCTCCTTTCTAGAAAGCTAAAGAAAAAACAAAATAAGCCAAAACAAAGCAGAAGGGAAAAAAAACCACAATAAATATAAAAACGGAAATTAATGAGTTGGAAAATAAACAGAACTAATAAATCTAAAAGTTGGTTTCTGAAAATGTAAACTAAACAGTTAAACCACTAGGATAAATATAGAAAATTAGAAATAACCATAACACAGAGGAAATAAAAAATTGGGCATTACCATATACAATTCCTTGTAAATAAATTTGAAAACTTAGGTAAAATACATAATTTTTAAGAAAAACACTACTTATAAAAATTAACCTGTTGAAACAGGCTAACTACCATTGAAGAAATAGAAGAAGGAACTAAAGAGCTCTCCTCAAAAATATGCCAAGCCTGGCAGGGCGCAGTGGCTCACACCTGTAATCCCAGCACTTCGGGAGGCCGAGGCGGGCGGATCATGAGGTCAGGAGATCGAGACCATCCTGGCTAACATGGTGAAACCCCATCTCTACTAAAAATACAAAACATTAGCCGGGCGTGGTGGCGGGCGTGGTGGCGGGCGCCTGTAGTCCCAGCTACTCGGGAGGCTGAGCCAGGAGAATGGCGAGAACCCGGGAGGTGGAGCTTGCAGTGAGCGGAGATCAAGCCACTGCACTCCAGCCTGGGCGACAGAGTGAGACTCTGTCTCAAAAAAATAAATAAATAAATACACTAAGCCCAGATTTCACAGGGGAATTCTACCTTCCATCTACTTTATTATGATGATTTTATTGTAATTTTGTATTAGAAAACAAATATACAACTTGGAATTAATTTGAGGCAAATTGTACCATAAGTGGATTTTCTTTAAGTGGCTAAACAAAGTTTAAAAAGCAAGTAACAATTAAAATGTTTCTGGGACAGAACCAGCAGTACAAAAAAGGAGTATAGGCCCAGTGGGGTGGTGGCTCATGCCTGTAATCCCAGCACTTTGGGAGGCCAAGGTGGGCAGATCAGGAGGTCAGGGGTTCAAGACCAGCCTGGCCAGTATGGTGAAACCCCGTCTCTACTGAATATATAAAAATTAGCCAAGTGTGGTGGCTCGAACCTGTAGTCCCAGCTTTTCGGGAGGCTGAAGCAGGAGAATTGCTTGAACCCAGGAGGCGGAGGTTGCAGTGAGCTGAGATCATGCCACTGCACTCCAGCCTAGGCAACAGAATGAGACTCCATTTCAAAAAAAGTATGAGAGTACCTGAATAATATGCCCGTTTTGCAATAGTGCTACTTTTAAGTATATATATATATATATGTAGTGGTGTTTGTTTTTTATTTTTGAGACGGAGTCTCAATCTATTGCCCAGGCTGGAGTGCAATGGCGCTATCTCAACAACGTAACCTCCGCCTCCTGGGTTCAAGTGATTCTCCTGCCTCAGCCTCCCGAGTAGGTGGGATTACAGGCGTGTCCCATCACGCCCGGCTAATTTTTGTATTTTTAGTAGAGACAGGGTTTCACCATGTTGACCAGGCTGGTCTCAAACTCCTGACCTCAGTTAAAACGCCTGCCTCGGCTTCCTAAAGTGCTGGAATTATAGGCGTGAGCCACCACGCCCAGCCTCAATTTTCTAAAATAAAGTTTCAGGACAATGACAGTGAGACAGGGGAAGAAAACATGGTGGAATTAAGTCCTAATTACTATGCATGCATTTTTTTTTTGACAGTAGGGAGAAACCTTTTACAGATAAGTTACAAACAAAGAAAAGGCAAATAAATAATTTTGTAAAAGAAATTTAACACATTTCGTACAAGGTCTTTGCTATCATCATTTGTACAAACTTTTTTTTTTTTTTTTTTTTTTTGAGATGGAATCTCTCTCTGTCGCCCAGGCTGGAGTGCAGTGGCACGATCTCGACTCACTGCAACCTCCGCCTCCCGGGTTCAAGCGATTCTCGTGCCTCAGTCTCCCAAGTAGCTGGGACTACAGGCACCTGCCACCACGCCTGGCTAATTTTTGTATTTTTAATAGAAATGGGGTTTCGCCATGTTGGCCAGGCTGATCTCGAGCTCCTGACCTCAGGTGATCCGCCCGCCTCAGCCTCCCAAAGTGCTGGGATTACAAGTATGAGCCACCGCACCCGGCCAGTGTATTATTTTTTAATGCGCTGTTGGATTCTGCTTGCTACAGTTATATTTAAGAGTTTTGCTTTGATATTCATAAGTGAAATTGATCTATAGTTTTCTTTTTTTCTATGGTCTGGAATTAAGAGCATTGAGATTATCTGATCTTTAAAGTAGAAGGGAGTCCGAGTGGAGCGAGCGAGCCGAGTGGTCGTGCAGTCGCGTCCCGGAAACCGGTAGCGCTTTCAGCGTGGCTGACCAACTGACTGGAGAGCAGATTGTAGAATTCAAATCAGCTTATTTACTATTTGACAAAGATGGTGATGGAACTATAACAACAAAGGAACTGGGAACAGAAATGAGGTCTCTTAGGCAGCATCCCACAGAAGCAGAGTTACAGGACATGATTTATGAAGTAGATGCTGATAGTAATGGCAGAGTTGGCTTCCCTGAATTTGTGACAATGAGGGCAAGAAAAATGAAAGACGCAGGCAGTGAAGAAGAAATGAGAGAAGCATTCCGTGTTTGATAAGGATGGCAATGGTTATATTAGTGCAGCAGAACTTCACCATGCGATGACAAACCTTGGAGAGAAGTTAACAGATGAAGAGGTTGACGAAATGATCAGGGAAGCAGATATTGATGGTGTCGGTCAAGTAAACTGTGAAGAGTTTGCACAGGCTGGGCACGGTGGCTCACGCCTGTAATCCCAGCACTTTGGGATGCCAAGGTGGGCAGATCATTTGAGGTCAGGAGTTCGAGACCAGTCTGGCTAACATGGTGAAATGCCGTCTCTACTAAAAATACAGAAATTAGCCGGGCATGGTGGCACATGCCTGTGGTCCCAGCTACTTGGGAGGCTGAGGCAGGGGAATCGCTTGAACCCAGGAGGTGGAGGTTGCAGTGAGCCGAGATTGCACCACTGCACTCCAGCCTGGGTGACAGAGTGATACTCTGTCTCTAATAATAATAATAATAATAATAATAATAATAATAATGCATTATGTGACTGAATTTTGAAACCAGTTGTGTCTTATTCCACCAATTAACAATCATGATTACTAAATAAAAACATGTTTATTTTTAAAACTTGTGTAAAATATACACAGAAAAGTGCACAAATAATAATAGTAAAATTGGTAAATTTTCACAAATTGAACACACTCATGTAATGGGACTCATATCAACAGACCAAGTGTTATCAGAAGCTCTCTCATGCCTCCTTTTGCTCTTACACCCCTTAGGGTATCTGCTGTCTTATATTCCTAACCCCATAGATCAGTTTTGCTTATTTTCAAACTTTATATAAATGGACTCACACTGTATGCATTATTCTGTGTCTAGATTCTTTCACTTGACATTATGCTTGTATGCTTGTGAGATTCATCCACAGTATTGTATGTAGTTAGAGGTTGTTCATTCGTGTTTTTTGTTGTTGTTGTTGTTGTTGTTATTGTTTTGAGATAGTGTCTTGCTCTGTTGCCCAGGCTGGAGTACAGTGGTGTGATCATGGCTCACTGCAACCTCAAACTCCTGAGCTCAAGCAATCCTCCTTCCTCAGCCTCCCAAGTAGCTGGGGCTACAGGCATGTGCCATTGCACTCACCTAATTTTTTTTTTTTTTTTTTTTTTTGAGATGGAGTCTTGCTCTGTTGCCCAGGCTGGAGTGCAGTGGCATGATCTCGGCTCACTGAAACCTCTGTCTCCCGGATTCATGCCTCAGCCTCTCTAGTAGCTGGGATTACAGGCGCCCACCACTGCATCTAGCTAACATTTTTTTTTTAGTAGAAACGGAGTTTAACCATGTTGGCTAGGCTGCTCTCGAACTCTCAACTTCAGGTGATTTGCCCGCCTTGGTCTCCCAAAGTGCTGGGATTACAGGCATGAGCCATCGCGCCTGGCCTAATTTTTTTTTTTAACTTTTCCAGAGTCAGGGTCTCACTGTGTTAAGCAAGCTAGTTCAAACACCTGGCCTCAAGCCGTCCTTCCCCCTTGGCCTCCCAAAGTGCTGGGATTCAAGGTGCACCTGGCCTTTATTCTTGGTGGATATAGTTTTGTATACAGCAATGTGACTATACCATAATTTTGTGTCTATTCTACTGGTGTGTGTGTGTGTGTGTGTGTGTGTGTGTGTTTGGTGTTTTTTTGAGATAGGGTCTTGCTCTGTTGCCCTGGCTTGAGTGCAGTGGTGTGACCACAGCTCACTGTAACCTCACACTGGGCTTATGCAGTCCTCCTGCCTCAGCCTCCTGAGCAGCTGGGACCACAGGAACACGTCGCCATGCCTGGCCAATTTTTTAAATGTTTTTGCAGAGACCAGGGCTCCCTTTGTTGCCCAGGCTGGTATCAAACTTCTGGGCTCAAGCAACCCTCCAGCCTCAGCCTCCCAAAGTGCTGGGATTACGAGCATGGGCCACCACACCTGGCCCATTCCACTGTTGATGGAGAGTTAAGTAGCTTCCAATTCGGACTAGTCTCATAGTGCTGCTATGAATATTCTTGTGTATATCTTTTGTCAAACATAGCTGTGCATTTATCTTGAACATCTACTTAAGTATGTAATTGGCAGGTCATGGGATATGTACAGTAGCATTAGGTAGATATCACTAACTTTTCACATTGATTGTACCAATTTATATTCACAACAGCAGGGCGTAAACATTCTGTTTTTTTCATATCCTAACTAATACTCAGTATTTGTCCTTTTCCATTTAGCCATTGTGTTGAGTATGCAATAATGTCACACTGGAACTTTAATTTGATTTTTATGATGTCTCATAAGATTGAGCATGTTTTTATATGTTTATTAGTTGTTCTTGAAATCGTACTTAAAATTTGCAGGACACTTGAATTTTAAGCCTCACTTCACATTAGTAAACACACTCTTTTTCAAACTGAATGTGGGCCAGGTGCAGTGGCTCACGCCTGTAATCCCAGCACTTTGGGACGCCAAGGCAGGTGGATCACTTGAGGTCCAGAGTGCAAGATTAGCTTGGCCAACATGGCGAAACCCTGTCTCTACTAAAAATACAAAAATTAGCTGGGTGTAGTGGCAGGTGCCTGTAATCCCAGCTACTTGGGAGGATGAGGCAGGAGAATCCCTTGAACCTGGGAAATGGAGATTGCAGTGAACCGAGATCGCACCACTGCACTCCAGCCTGGGAGACAGAGCAAGACTCCATCTCAAGAAAAAAAAATGAGTGTGGATACCTTTTGTATCCTTGAGGTAATATGACCCCCGTAGAGCTCTCACTCACATCATCCAGTGTGAGTGGAGTGCGATTGAAGAATGGAGTTCAATAATTAAAAAATTAATTTCAAAATAACTCAAGTTCTCATATAGCATTTCTCAGACACCATGAAAAGAAATACATAAACTACCATAATACATGGCTAAGTCTCTCCTTCTCCCTCATCCAGGCCTCACAAATGTAGCTGCCCTAATATCTTTTTTTTTTTTTTTTTTTGAGATGAAGTCTTGCTCTGTCTCCAGGCTGGAGTACAGTGGTGCAATCTCGGTTCACTGCAACTTCTGCCTCCTGGGTTCAAATGATTCTCCTCCCTCAGCCTCCCAAGTAGCTGGGACTACAGGCATGCGGCACCACACCCAGCTTATTTTTGTATTTTTATTAGAGACGGTGTTTCACCATGTTGGCCAGGATGGTCTCGATCTCCTGACCTCATGATCTGCCTGCCTCAGCCTCCCAAATGCCTCAGCTGGGATTACAAGCATGAGCCACCGTGCCCGGCCCATCATTTTTCCAAAAAACATAGGAAGGAAAGTTATAAAATAACTTTCAGTGGGAAATCAATTTTTATCATTACTCAAAATAAAAAATGTAAGGATAATGCATCAATCATTTCTTAATGATACATTATCATTCATTAAGAAATGATTGATAGATTATCTTTAACAGGAACAGAAAACCAAACACCGCATGTTCTCACTTGTAAGTGAGAGCTAAATGGTGAGAACACATAGAAAAAAGAAGGGAACAACACACACTGGGTCCTCCTTGAGGGTGGAGGGTGAGAGGAGGGAGACGATCAGAAAAAATAACTATTGGATACTAGGCTTAGGGCCTGGGTGATGAAACAATCTGCATCAAACCCCATAACACAAGTTTACCTAGGTAACAAACCTGCACGTGTACCCCCAAAGCTAAAATAAAAGTTAAAAAGAAAAGATTGGCCAGGCGTGGTGTCTCACACCTATAATCCCAGCACTTTGGGAGGCCGAGGCGGGTGGATCACTTGAGGTCAAGAGTTTGAGACCAGCCTGAACAACATGGTGAAACCTCATCTCTACTAAAAATACAAAAATTAGCCGGTCATGATGGCACGCACCTGTAATCCTGGCTACTCGGGAGGCTGAGGCAGGAGAATTGCTTGAACCCAGGAGGCAGAGGTTGCAGTGAGCTGAGATCACACCACTGCATTCCAGCCTGGGTGACAGAGTGAGACTCCATTTCAACAACAAAAAAAAAAAAAGAGAAAAGGTTGATAAATGCAACCTTTAAAAGTAAAAACAAAAACTACAAAAGTTTTGGTATCTTCTTTGCCATCATGCTGGAAGTCCTAGCCAGTACAATAAGGCAAGATCTAGAAATAAGCACATACACATTAGGAAGGGATCCAAATGGTTTTCTTGCACAGACAAAATGATTGACTACATAGAAAATCCTAAAGAATCAACAAAAAGCCTCCGAGATATGATAAATGTGCTTAGTAGGTTGCAGAATACGAGGTCAACATGAAAATCAATTGTATTTCTATGTACTAATAGTACAAAGTGTATTGAAGAATTTAAACATATATACACACACATTATTTACAATCGCTCACTCAAAAATAAATGATTAGGTATGAATCTAACAAAATATGTATAGAATCTGAATACTGAAAGCTATAAAACTTGAACACTGAAGACACAAAAATTAATAAGAGATATACTGTGTTCATAGATTAAGAGATTCAAGCTATTCAGGGGGACCACCTGAGCCTGGGAGGTTGCAGCTGCAGAGCCGTGATTGTGCCACTGCATTCCAGCCTGGGCAACAGAGTGAGCTCCTGTCTCAAAAACATAGATTAGTAAACTCAACATAGTAAATATGGCAATTCTCCCAAAATGAATGCACGGATATAAGGCAATCTAAAAAAAAAAAAAATCCCAGTAGGGATTTTTGTAGATATAGATGAGCTGATTCTAAAGTTTATTTGATAAAAGGAACTAGAGTAGTCAAAACTATTTTGAAAGAAATAAATATATTCAGAGGGATCATACTACTAAATTTTTAAATTTTTATAAAGCTAAAGTAAGCAAGACAGTGTGGTATGGCAAGGGCTAGGCATATTGATCAGTGCAACGGGAAAGAGAGCCTAAATATTGGACCAGACAAATATGACCAATTTTGAGTAAAATGCAAAGGCAATTCAGTGGAGAAAGCATTATCTTTTTTAATAAATGGTGTTTGAGCAACTGGACATATGCACACATACAAAAACGAGCCCCAAATCTCACAGCTTATGCAAAAATTAACTCCAAATATATCTTAGATCTCAATGTAAAATGAAAGGTTATCTTTCAGATGAAATCATAAAAGAAAGTATTCATGAACTTGAGTTAAGCAAAGAGTTTTCAGGCAGAATGCCAAATGCATAATCAATAAAAGAAAAAAATGATTAGACATCATCAAAATTATATGATTTTGTATCATGTGGATACAAATTTTTATCTGCAAAGACCCAAGAGAATGGAAAGATAAACTACACACTGGAACAAAATGTTTTCAAATCATGTATCCCACAAAGGACTTGTGTTTAGAATATACAAAGAACTCTAAACTGAACAGCAAAAAAACACAAGTAGCCCAATTTAAAAATGGGCAAGACTTGAGCAGATATTTCACCAAAGAGAACATAAGGAAATAATCACATGAAAATGTGTTCAATATCACAGCCATTTTTAGGGAAATGCAAATTGAAGCCACAATGAGACACTGTTACACATCTATTAAAATGGCTGAAATAAAAATACTGTCACCAGTTGCTGGTGAAGATGAGAAGCAACTGGAATGCTCATATTTTCATGGTGGGAATGCAAAATGAGATAGCCACTCTGGAGAACAACTTGCCGCTTCTTATAGAGTCAAACATACAACACAGAAATTCCACTCCCAGGTATTCACCTCATGTTTATTCAAAAACCTGTACACAAATGCTTTTTTTTTTTTTTTTTTTTTTTTTTTTTTGAGACAGAGTCTTGTTCTGCTGCCCAGGCTGGAGCGCAGTGGCGCAATCTCGGCTCACTGCAAACTTCACCTCCTGGGTTCAAGTGATTCTCCTTCCTCAGCCTCTGAGTAGCTGGGATTACAGGTGCATACCACGCCAGGCTAATTTTTTGTGTGTGTTTTTAGTAGAGATGGGGTTTCACTACGTTGGCCAGGCTGGTCTCGAACTCCTGACCTCAAGTGATCCGCCTGCCTCGGCCTCCCAAAGCGCCGGGATTACAGGCATGAGCCACTGCGCCCAGCCAACACAGATGCTTATATATCTCTATCCATAATTGCCAAGAACTGGAAACTATCGAACTGTCCTTCAACAGGTAAATGGACAAACAGCTGTGGTACATCCATATAATGGTGTACTACCCAGTAATCAAAAGGAACATGCAATCAATGCGGCAACACATCAGGTGAATCTCAAGACATTATGCTTGCTAAGTGGGCCAAGCCAGTCTCAAAGGCTCCATATTTATAATTCCATTTATAAGATATTCTGGAAAAAACTAGAGTGAATGAGAACATATCGGTGGTCTCTGGAAGGGTGGAGGGAAAGATAATACCGAGAATTTTTGGGGGATGATGGAACAGTTCTGTCTGCTGATTGCAGTGGTGGTTGCACAGTCTATACGTGTGTTCAAATTCCTAGAATTCCACTCCAAACAATTCAATTTTACTGTATGTTAATTTTAAAAAACGAAGTCACTTTTTGCATAAAACAAAGCATTATAAGCAAAGTCAGAAAACAAATGACAAAGTTAAAAAAAGTATTTATGTGATTTATATCACAAGCAAACTACTACTCTCCGAAATATACAAAAATCTTTAAGTGTCAACAAGGCCAGAACACCATCCCGGAAAGAGCAGAACATGAACAGCTATCAAAAAAAAATACAAATAGCTTTAAAATATGAAGAGATGGTCCCCATTACACATAAACAAAATGCATGTTAAAACCACAGTAAGATACTAATGTTTATAAGATTGGTAAAAATTCCCAACTTTGACAATGCAAACTGTTGGCCAGGCACTCTCATTCAGGGAATGGGTATTAGACAATATATAATATTAGACAAATAATGACAGATATTTGGCACTATCAAGTATTTCCTTTGACAAGGCATACTTATTCTATGTGTGCAAAATGAAGTATCTTCAAGGTTATTCCTTGCAGCATTTTCTATAATAGCCAAAGAATTGAAACTAGTCAAATTCCATCACTAGGGAACTAACTAAATAAATCATGGAATACATCCATTCATTGAACTGTTCTGCAGCTATAATAAAGAATGAGATAACTTTCTATGCCCTGATAAAAGACAGGTTCTTATATATATTATTGTTAAATGAAAAAAGGAAAGTGTAGAAGAGTGTATAGTATGCAAAATTCTGTATAAAAGGTAAGGGGTGGCCAGGCGTGGTAGCTCACACCTGTAATCCCAGCACTTTGGGAGGCCAAGGTGGGCACGTGGTTCACCTGAGGTCAGGAGTTTGAGACCAGCCTGGCCAACATGGTGAAATCTCATCTCTACTAAAATACAAAATTAGCCAGGTGTGGTGGTGAGCACCTGTAATCCCAGCTACTTGGGAGACTGAGGCAGGAGAATGGCCTGAACCCAGGAGGCAGAGGTTGCAGTGACCCTAGATGGTGTCACTGCACTCCAGCCTGGGCAACAGCGGAGACTCTGTCTTAATAAATAAATAAATAAATAAATAGGGTAAGGGGTAACAGAATAGATATTGGTACTTGTACCACATGGAGAAGCTCTGGACAAATAAGAAAATAATGGAAGTGATGATCGATGGGAAACAAAAAGATGGGAGATAATAGAAATAGTTTCCCTCTATATCTTTCTGTGTGTTTAATTTTTGAGCCATTGATACAAATTACTTGTTCCAAAAATTAAATTAACAATTATATTTTCAAATAAGAAGATCCATTTTCAGTGATAGCTCATTCATCAGCTCTGTGGAATGCAATAGAACAGGCAGAAGGGCTCCGTGGGAGAGCTGAGACAGGAAGCCAGAAGAAACACTTCCCTTGCACAAAAGAAGTGAAAATGCAGAAGGAAGTGGCATTGGAGAAATCTAGTGCAAAAGGAGCAGAAAGGGTATGAGAAACGGCATGAGAGAGTGGAAGACATTCGTTGTTTTGGATATGGACTTGAATTTAGGTCTGCTTCCTGCTGACTACGGAATTTGGGCAAGTCTTTTAAGTTCTCTGAGCCTGTTTTCTCAACTGCAAAATGGCAATAAGAACAAAACCTACCTCACAAGGTGATTGTAAGTGTTAAAGAAAACATGGAAACACCTTGCAGCAGAGAACGGGCCTGTGCACTGACAATGTTGTATTAAGAAATAGACAAAGGAGGCCGGGCGCAGTGGCTCACGCCTGTAATCCCAGCACTTTGGGAGGCCAAGGCAGGCGGATCACGAGGTCAGGAGATCGAGATCATCCTGGCTAACATGGTGAAACCCCGTCTCTACTAAAAATACAAAAAAAAAAAAAATTAGCCGGGCATGGTGGCGGGCGCCTGTAGTCCCAGCTACTTGGGAGGCTGAGGCAGGAGAATGGCAGGAACCTGGGAGGTACGGCTTGCAGGGAGCTGAGATCACACCACTGCACTCCAGCCTGGGCGACAGAGTGAGACTCCGTCTCAAAAGAAATAGACAAAGGAGGCTGAACGTGGTGGCTCATGCTGTAATCCCAACACTTTGGGTGGCTGAGGCAGGAGCATCACTTGAGGCCAGGAGTTCAAGACCAGCCTGGGCAACATAGCGAAACCTGGTCTCTACAAAACATTTTTTAAAAAAGTAGCCAGGCATGGTGGCACATGCCTGTAGTCTTAGCTACTTGGGAGGCTGAGGCAGGAGGATTGAGGCTGCAGTGAGCTTTGATCCCAACACTGCACTGTACTCCAGCCTGGGCAACAAAATGAGATGCTGTCTCTAAGTTTTAAAAAAAAAAATTGAAAAAGAAGAAATAGACAAATGAAAAAAGCAAAGCCTCTCAGAGCTTCCTACTGCCTCCTTTCCTGCTGGGCTTCTGTACCACTGAGCCCCAAAGCTTGGACTTGCCTGTGAGGATGGAGAGATGGGAAGCTACTGAGAGACTAAGGCAATATCCCACTGGGCACACAGGAGGAGGAGGACTGGAAATCCAGTCTTACAGGATTCTCTTCCCAACAAACTCCAGTTTGCTAATTTGGTCATCAACAGGCCACCTTACTGTGGGGCATTTTAGGAAGTTTGAACGTTATTCTGAGGGCTTTGAGGGTTTCGAGTGGAGGTAGGGGTGGGATGCTGATCAAATTTGCATCCTGGAAAGATCACTGTGAACACAGTGTAGAAAGTGGGTTGGAAGAAGACAAGATGGGGGGCGGGGACCTCATTAGGAGGCGGCTGCAGGAATCTGGGGGGGAGTCGGAGGTGGCCCTAACTCGGGTGAAGGGATGGAGGAGAGACTGGCAGGAGCCTCAGGGGGCTTGGTGAGTGTCTGATGGAATGCTGAGGCACGGGAGGAAGAAGAGGCAAGGACGACTCCCAAATTTCAGGTGGAGCAGCCCAGTGTGTGTCATGAACACCATTCACTGAGACAACAACAACAAAATGGCAAGAAGTGCCCGGGTGCGGTGGCTCACGCCTGTAATCCCAGCATTTTGGGAGGCCGAGGAGGGTGGATCACGAGGTCAGGAGATCGAGACCATCCTAGCAATGGCGAAACTCTGTCTCTACTAAAAATACAAAAAATTAGCCAGGCATGGTGGCAGGTGCCTGCAGTCCCAGCTACTAGGGAGGCTGAGGCAGGAGAATCGCTTGAACCAGGGAGGCAGAGGTTGCAGTGAGCTGAGATCGTGCCACTGCACTCCAGCCTGGGCGACAGAGCGAGACTCCATCTCAAAAAAAAAAAAAAAAAAAGAAGAAGCCACGATCGTGGGAAAGATGAAGAGTTCAGCCATGACCACAGAGCGTCTGAGTGGCTGTGAGACTCGGGGGAAAGTGGGTCATGGGTAGTTGGATGTTATGGTCCGGACTCACACAGAGGTCAGCGAGAGACATCTACCTGCAAATAGCAGGCATGTGAGCCTGGCAGCGCATAGAGAACCAGAAAGAGAAGCCTGAGACACAGCCCTCAAGAATGTCACTTAGGGCCAGGCATGGTGGCCCACGTCTGTAATCCCAGCACTTTGGGAGGTCAAGGTGGGTGCATCACTTGAGGTCAGGAGTTCGAGACCAGCCTAGCCAATGTGGCAAAAACCCATCTCTACTAAAAATACAAAAATTAGCCAGGCATGGTGGCATGTGTCTGTAATTCCAGCTACTCAGGAGGCTGAAGTAGGAGGATTAGTAGAACCCAGGAGGCAGAGGTTGCAGTGAGCCGAGATTGCGCCACTGCACTCCAGCGAGACTCTGTCTCAAAAAAAAGGAAAAAAGGCTGGGCGCAGTGGTTCATACCTGTAATCCCAGCACTTTGGGAGGCTGAGGCAGGAGAATCACTTGAACCCAGGAGGCGGAGGTTGCAGTGAGCCGAGATTGCGCCACTGCACTCCAGCCTGGGCGACAGAGCAAGACTCCATCTCAAAAAAAAAAAAAAAAAGAATTATACAATGGAATCCTCTACCTTAGATGTTTAATCTATGAGAAGGGATTTAGAAAATATACTACATCTAAAGAAAAAGTTACAAAGCAACCTGATCTAAAACTTGAAAATGTGGACATGAAGTGAGAGGGACATCTGGCTTCTAAGCAGGAACCTTTGTAATGGGAGCAACAAAAAAGAGTATTAAATAGGGGTGGTGTGGAGAACAGTAAGAAGACTTTGTAATCCCAGCACTTTGGGAGGCCGAGGCAGACGGATCACCTGAGGTCAGGAGTTCGAGATCAGCCTGGCCAACATGGTGAAACCCTGTCTCTACTAAAAATACAAAAATTAGCTGTGCGTGGTGACATGTGCCTGTAATCCTAGCTACTCAGGAGGCTGAGGCAGGAGAATTGCTTGAACCCAGGAGGCGGAGGTTGCAGTGAACCGAGATCGCACATTGCACTCCAGCCTGCGCGACAAGAGAGACTCCATCTCAAAAAAAACAAACAAACAAAAAACAGTGCACCCCTTGCCGCACCATGGAAAATGGAGGCAAGCACATAACTGGGCCAAATCCCCATGGTCTCTTTGGGCAGAAGACAAGTCAGGCAGCTGGATCCTCTCACACAGAGGCCAGTAAGAACAAAGGCATCACCTGGGGAGAGGAGACACCGATGGGGTCTTAGGAGAATCCCAAGAAGTACATCCCTGGAACAGAAATCATCTTTGCTGACATTGAGAGGTCAGAAAGGGCAGACTTGATAGCTTATCTCAAAAAAGCTGCTAATGGATAATAATTGGCCACTGCCTTATTTATTACAAAACAGAAATGTCTCATGACTTTTCAAATGTGTTACCATAATTTGATCTCATACACCAGAATTCAGATCATGAATGACAGGATATTTTGGTTGAATAGTCCTGATTTAAATAAGACTGGCTTATAGCTAAATGAATATGATCAGCTTTTTTGAATTTTGATAGTAATTCAAAGTACTATTACCATTTTCCCCTTCTAAAGATATGATTGGACTTCACTAGTAATGTCCAACTTCTCACAGAGATGGCAAATGTTGTCTCAAAACATATTGGAGGTCAGTTTTATATTTAGATTTATACAACTGGTTATATGAATATATTTAAATACTGGGGAAATATCTTTACTGTCTCAGAACCAAGTAACACTCACCTGTGGTTTAATTTGTGTTCATTAGCGTATTAAAGAGGGCTGAAGATAAGATAGCAATGTCTACTTTATATTTTTGGTCCTAACTATGCTAATCTAATCAGAATTCCCTGTATCTAAAATGCAGGCTTTTTGGCCAGGTGCAGTGGCTCACACCTGTAATCCCAACACTTCGGGAGGCCAAGGCAGCTAGATCACTTGAGATCAGGAGATTGAGGCCATCCTGGCTAACACGGTGAAACCATGTCTCTACTAAAAATACAAAAACTTAGCCAGGTGTGGTGGCATGCACCTATAGTCCCAGCTACTCGGGAGGCTGGGGCAGGAGAATCTCTTGAACCCGGGAGGCCGAGCTTGCAGTGAGCCAAGATCGTGCCATTGCACTCCAGCCTGGGCGACAGAGAGGGACTCCATTTCAAAAAAAAAAAAAAAAAAAAAAAAGCAGGCTTTTTATTTACTGAAAGGCATTTTAGTGTGGTTTCTGTGTAATACCAAAAAATATTTAATACTTTTCACATTTTATAGATGATCTATAAGGTCAGGTGCTTTTTTTTTAGATGGTCAAAATCTCGCCTGTCACCCAGACTGGAGTGCAGTGGCGCACTCTCACTCCCACCGGTCTCCCTACTCAATCTCCCCAGCGCCTGGCCTGGAGAGGGCAAGTTATAATTAGGATTGTCTTGAAACAGCTATTCAAAAACACATAAAACTACAGAACTATTGTGTATGTGTGCTTTGCCAACTCATTAGAAGGATTAAAATAGAAGAGATATATACAAATTTATAAGTTATGTGTGATCATAAGATTTAAGATAATCAAAATAAAATCAGGCGGGGCATGGTGGCTCACACTTGTAATCCCAGCATTCTGGGAGGCCAAGGCAGGGGGATCACTTGAGCCCAGGATTTCAAGATCAGCATTGGCAACATAGTGGTACCTCATCTATATAAAAAATAAAAGATAGCCAGGCATGGTGGTGCGTGCCTGTAGTCCCAGCTACTTGGAAGGCTGAGGCAGGAGGATCACTTGAGCCCAGGAGTTCAAGGTTACAGTGAGTCAAGGTTGTGCCACTGCACTCCAGCCTGGGCAACAGTGCAGTGTCTCAAAAAAAAAAAAAAAACGAAAAAACCCTGTCTCCAACAAAGAAAAAAAAAAAAAACCCACAATCACAGATTACGAAAAAATAAGTGTATATGCCAGGACATGAACAGTGACTACATTTTCTTATGTATTTTCCGTATTTTTTTTTCGCGTAAGTTACTTTAGGAATCAGAAAAAATAGTTAGCATAATAAAATATTTAAGTTTCAAAATCAGAGATAATTCAGTTGATGGGCTGAAGTTAGCCTCTTGGGGGCCAGCTCTTACAAATTCCAAGCTGGCCAGGAGCGGTGGCTCATGCTTGTAATCCTGGCACTTTGGGAGGCCGAGACGGGCAAATCACTTAAGGTCAGGAGTTAAAGACCAGCCTGGCGAACATAGCGAAAACCTGTCTCTACCAAAAATACAAAAATTGGCCGGACGCAGTGGCTCACGCCTATAATCCCAGCACTTTGGGAGGCCAAGGCAGGTGGATCATGAGGTCAGGAGTTTGAGACCAGCCTGGAGTTTGAGACCAGCCTGGACAACATAGTGAAACCCTATCTCTACTAAAAATACAAAAATTAGCCAGGCGTGGTGGCAGGTGCCTGTAGTCCCACCTACTTGGGAGGGTGAGGTAGGAGAATCACTTGAACCCGAGAGGTGGAGGTTGCAGTGAGCCAAGATTGCGCCACTGCATTCCAGCCTGGGCAACAAAGCAAGACTCCATCTCAAAAAAAAAAAAAAAAAAAAAAAAATTAACCACGTGTGATGGTGGGCACTTGTAATCCCAGCTACTTGGGAGCTGAGGCAGGAGAATCGCTTGAACCCAGGAGGCAGGGGTTGCAGTGAGCTGAGATCGTGCCACTGCACCCTAGCCTGGGCAACAGAGTGAGACTCTGTCTTAAAAAAAGAAAAAAAAAATTCCAAGCCAGAGGCCCAAGAGTATGACCCTTGGCCCCCATCCCTGGTGTCTGCAGGGGTCTGGACTAGAGACTGTAGGTGAAAATGCAGTCCTCTGGCTTTCCAGTTTATTCCTGGGCTCAGAGCTTTGGAAGCAACTGTGCCCTGAGTTCTTCTCCTACCAGAATGATGATGTTTCCATGTTTAGAAAAGTTCTCCATGTATTTGATTATTTCTCACCAGGAATACATCTTCTTTAGACAATTTAGTTTGCATTGACAAATATTTATTTTACCAGGCACCATGCTAAGTGCAGTGAGGGGCAGTTTTGCAATTATGACTGTGAGATCTAGAATCAGACTGGCTGGGATTTGACTCTTGGTTCTATAACTTACTGACATTGTGAAATGGGCAAATTAATTTCTTTAATCCTCAATTTTTTAACCTGCAAAATGGAGGAATATATTTAATCAAATATAAGATGCGTTTCCTTAAAGGCATACATTATTTCTTTACTTCTAAGAAAGACAATGCTGCTAATTAAACTTTGGCATGTTGCCTGAAACAATAGCCCTATATAATGTATGAATTGGCCACACTAGCCTCTCCTTGCCTTGAAATTTCTTTCATCTGCACCAGAGATCTGGCAGTTTCTCCTTGCTCCTATTGCGCTGTTTGGTATGTAATGGGCAGTTTTTTTGCACACATATCAGCAACTAAAGGTGACACAGCTTCATCTACCTTTGGGGGGAGTCTTCATTTTCTGGGTGCATAAAGCCCTCGGTGGTTGTTTCATAAGAAAATGTACAAATGCAATCATTTCTCCAATGACAAGTTTCTAGCTTCCTTCCCTCTCCTCTCCCTGCCTCCCTTTCCCTCCTCTCCCTCCCCGTCCCCTCCCCTCCTCCCCCTCCCCTCCCCTCCCCTCATCTCCCCTCCCCTCCTCCCCCTCCCCTCCTCCGCCTCCCCTCCCCTCCTCCCCCTCCCCTCCCCTCGTCTCCCCTCCCCCTTCCCCTCCTCTCCCCTCCCCCTCCCCTCCCCATCCCCCTCCTCTCCTCTCCTCTCCACTTTCTTTTCTTTCTTTCAATAAAGTCTCACTCTGTCACTCAGGCTGGGGTGCAGCACAGTGGCACAATCACATCTCACTGTAGCCTCTATGTTTTGGCTTAAGTGGTTTTCTAGCCTCAACCTCCTGAGTAGCTAGAACTACAGGCATGTACCACCACACCTGGCTAATTGTAAAATTTTTTGTTGAGATAAGGTTTCACTGTGATGCCCAGGCTGGTCTCAAACTCCTGGCCTCAGGTGATCCTCCTGCCTCAGCCTCCCAAAGCACTGGGATTATAAGTGTGAGCCACTGTGCCCGGCCTCCAGCTCTATGTGTATGTTTTTCTGCATTGACTGTATTTTCATTACAAGGCTGAATAATAGTGCAATATTTTTTGAAAACATAAAATGTCAAGCTCGACACATGTGGTCCCAACAATGCTCATCACTAAGTTGAAATGATAATATTAACAGTAATGACCAAATTTGTGCACGCACAGGCAAAAATGACCACTTACTGCCTGGCCAACACCAATTGTAAAATGCCAAAAATAGTAAGAAGCACCAGGATTCTGAGATGTTAGTGAAAAAAGATGTCTATTTTTGGTTAGGCATGGTAGCTTACACCCGTAGTCCAGCTACTCAGGAGGCTGAGGCAGGAGGATCCCACTGAGCCTAGGCATTCAAGGTTGCAGTGAGCTATGACTGGGTCACTGTACTCCAGCCTGGGAGACAGAGTAGAACTCTGTCTCCAAGAAAAAAAAAAAGTGTATTTTCCACTAGAGTTACTGAAATCAGTACTGTGCTGTAGCACCTCCATTTTGGAATTGTCATGATGACTGAATTACAAATGACATATATATGTATAAATTTTATTTGTATATGTATAAATTTTTATATATATAAATTTTATTTATATATACATTGTATTTATATATAAATATGTCATATAATAAAATTTATATATAAATAAAATGTATATATAAATTATTTTTGAGACAGAGTCTTGCTTTGTTGCCCAGGCTGTAATGCATTGGCACGATCTCAGCTCATTGTAACCTCTGCCTCCTGGGTTCAAGTGATTCTCCTGCCTCAGCCATGCAAGTAGCTGGGATTACAGGCACACCAGCATGCCTGGCTAATTTAAATATATATATATTTAGTAGAGATGGTTTCGCCATGTTGGCCAGGTTGGTCTCGAACTCCTGACCTCAAGTGATCCATCTGCCTTGGCCTCCCAAAGTGCTGGGATTGCAGGCATGAGCCATCGCACCCGGTCAACTTCTGTATATTTTCTCTGCTTTTGATTATCCAGCCACTTAGCAAGCATGTACTGATACCTTATTACATGCAGGTGCTATGCAAAGGGCCCTCTGGACTTGTGGTCAGCATGTGACAAAATAAAGTCCAGTGATCTGGGAGTGCTGGATGAACATGTTTGGAACCCCTAAGCATTGTGTCAATATGTGCTGAAAGTTAACATGTGTTTAAGGTAAAAGATGATCAGGGAATCAAAATAACAGCTGGAGGCTGGGTGTGGTAGCTCACACCTGTAATCCCAGCACTTTGGCAGGCTGAGACGGAGGGATCACTTGAGGTCAGGAGTTCGAGAAAAGCCTGGCCAACATGGTGAAACCCTGTTTCTACTAAACATACAAAAACTAGCCGGGTGTGGTGGCAGGCACCTGTAATCCCAGCTACTCAGAAAGCTGAGGCAGGAGAACTGCTTGAACCTAGGAGGCAGAGGTTGCAGTGAGCCGAGATCATGCCATTGTACTCCAGCCTGGGTGACAGAATGAAACTGTTTCAAAGAAAAAAACAAAAACAAAAAAACAGGAACAGCTGGAAACAAAAGAGACAGTTGGAGAGAACGTGGAAAAGAAGAAAGCCCTACAGAAAAAGGAAAAGGACTGGATGAGGAATGAGAACTGGTTTCTAGTCCTGTGCTTCTCCAAGTCAACACGTGGCCAATGTTTCCTTCCAGGATCTTTTTTTTTTTTTTTTTTTTTTTTTTTTGAGACAGAATCTCGCTCTGTCACCAGGCTGGAGTGCAGTGGCGTGTAATCTCGGCTCACTGCAACCTCTGCCTCCCAGGTTCAAGCAACTCTGCTGCCTCAGCCTCCTGAGTAGCTGGGACTACAGGCATGTACCACCATACCCAGGTAATTTTTTTTTTTTTTTTTTTTTGTATTTTTAGTAGAGAGGGGGTTTCACCATGTTGGCCCAGATGGTCTCGATCTCTTGACCTTGTGATCCGCCCACCTCGGCCTCCCAAAGTGCTGGGATTACAGGCGTGAGCCACCGCACCCAGCCCCAGTATGTTCTTTTTGAGTATTTTGAAGAATCATTGGGGTCTTTTGGGTCAACTCCCTTATTTCATTCAGAAGGATGCTGAAGCCTGGGAAGTGAGGTACTTATTTGGAAATATGGCTTCTGGCAGGTCTAAGGGTGATTTCCCTCATTTCTTTCTGATTTTCTATATTGATAATTGTTGTATGATGTGTTCTCTTTATAATGGAAACAGCTAATCTATAGACAGAAAAGTCTATTAAGCAATATTACTTTTCATCACAGCCAGGGAGGAACCTGATAATTAATATCTAATGAAGTCCATGGCTTTTAGGAAAGAACAACAACAAAAAAAACCCCTTCATATCAGCAACAAAAATATCTTTCAGGCAGGCTAGAGTAGAAGAAGGAAGAAGCACAGATACCAAATAAGGAACGTGGGCTTGTTTTTTTTCTATAAATAGACTTTTGGATAAGTGGGCAAAAGACATGAACTTTCCGTTAAAAGAATATTTTTAAAGCCATTAATTATAGTAAAAATTTTGTTCTAGGACAAGAATAATACACACATATGTAATACAGATTTACTTATAAAATATTTATATTAAATTTCTATTTATTTTATGTGAATAAATGTATATTTCATCTTTAAATGTCTAGAAATAAATGCAAAAGCATACACAGGGCCAAAAATAGCCGTGATGAGTGATTTAAAGGTCTAGAAATCCTACTGGAAACCACCTTCCAGGAAAAGCATCTGATAAATTCTAAACGTGCCTTGCTGATAATTTCATCTCCCAGATGCTGGGCAATTGGAAACCAGTGGTTGCGGTGAAAGACCGAGACCTTTGGGAGATGAGATGATGCTGGCCCTGGGGGAATGCTGGGTGCCTGCAGCAAGGTTTTTAGAAATGGGCTGGTTGAAATTTAACCCACATAGGAAGCTGGTTGAAGATTGAGGAGTATGTCATAGAAGCCACAAACTGGAAGAGCTTTGGGTCTCCCAAGGGACCTGGACAAGAACTAGCAATCTTCAGGCCCAGGGCACTGCCTCCATTCCTCTGGGCCGCCTGGTTTCACATCTGTTCTCCTAAATGCCAGGGATTCGGGTGGAAGTGAGATGCTCCAAGGAGGTGCTCCCAGGGGAAACTGGTGAAGGAGTGTGGGAATGGGGAGCTCCGGAGTGTCAATGAGACCTCAGGGTATGTGCTGCCTCAAGCAATGGAGCTGGACCTTTTTACTTGCACACCAGCCAGCTGAGGGTCACAGCCATGGGTAGGGGTGGGGCTGGAGGTAATGGGGAGAAGAGAAAACTACTGGGGGAATCTAGCTCTCCATATGGGTGGGATGCCTGCAACACCCAAAGGCAATCCTCAGAAAGTCGCTGGCGAGGGCCATGAATGACAGAGTTTGCAGGAACTGGGCTGTGAGCATGCACAAAGCTGGTGAATGAGAGCCGAGGGGATCTGGGCAAGGCGGCAGCTCTGTCTGCTAGGGCAACCCTGCCTCCTTCTCTGCATCTGCTTTGTTCTCCTCTGTCTCTGAAAAGCAGCTTCCTCTGCTACCTGCATGCATCTGGGCTCGCTTGCCTTTTTTTTTTTTTTTTTTTTTTTTTTTGAGACAGAGTCTCGCTCTGTCACCCAGGCTGGAGTGCACTGGTGCAATCTTGGCTCATTGCAAACTTCACCACCATGCCCAGCTACTTTTTGTATTTTTAGTAGAGGTGAGGTTTCTCATGTAAATTCCTTGAAGAGATAGACTGATAGACTCTGAGTCAAGGTACCATATTCCCAGGAGAGAAAATCTATTGGCTTGATTTGAACCAGATATCTTTGCCCCAGTTCAACTGCCTGCTGTGACCAAGAAGCCAACGATAGTCCCTAGGGCAACCATTGAGCCATTGACTGTAGGGTCTCAGTGTGTGCGTGTGTGTGTGTGTGTGTGTGTGTGTGTGTGTGTTGGTATATCTGGGCAGAGGAATGGGCAAAACAACAGATTATCAGAAAGCGCCAGGATAGGCCTGGCCTGGCCCACTTGGAGTTGGATCCCCTGCTCTGGGTTTAGCCAAGCAGATGTCAAAAATGTCCAGGGGAGGCTGGGCACGGTGGCTCATGCCTGTAATCCCAGCACTTTGAGAGGCTGAGGCGGGCGGATCACCTGAGGTCGAGAGGTCAAGATCAGCCTGACCAACATGGAGAAACCCCGTCTCTACTAAAAACCAAAAAAATTAGCCCATCTTGGTGGCGCATGCCTGTAATCCCAGCTACTCGGGAGGCTGAGGTAGGAGAATCACTTGAACCCAGGAGGTGGAGGTTGCGGTGAGCCAAGATCGCACCATTGCACTCCAGGCTGGGCAACAAAGTCAAATTCTGTCTCAAAAAAAAAAAATGTCCAGGGGAAAGAGATAGATCTCACTCCAAAGATTAGTTGGCTCAAGAGGAACGAAGGCTTCACAAAAGCAAAATTCTGGAGAAGCAATGACAAGCGATGCTCTTTTTTGAGAAAGAAATGGGAAAATATCTAAAGACAGCAGGATCATGCGTGGGTGACACCACCAAGGACAGATGATAAAGAATGTGTACACAGACAGAAGGAGGCACACAGAATCAAATAAACGATGGTTATGGGACAGAACAAATAGTCCCAAAAACCCAAAGAACAAAATATTCAAGAGCTTATAAAAATAGATGTATTTGAATAGGAAGAATAATGAAGAGGTTACTTGCTGCTTATGCCTGGGGATCATGTTCAGTGGTGAGCGTGGGAAAGCTGGCCTTACCAGGCATATTGTTAAGAGGAAAAGGCAGGTTCTTTTTTTTTTTTTTTTTTTTTTTGAGATGGAGTTTCACTCTTTGTTGCCCAGGCTGGAGTGCAGTGGTGCAATCTCAGCTTACTGCAACCTCCACCTCCCTGATTCAAGTGATCCTCCTGCCTCAGCCCCCTGAGTACCTGGGATTACAGGCGCTCAACACCATGCCCAGCTAATTTTTGTATTTTTAGTGGAGACAGGGTTTCGCCACATTGGCCAGGCTAGTCTCGAACTCCTGACTTCAGGTGATCTGCCCACCGTGGCCTCCCAAAGTGTTGGGATTACAGGTATGAGCCGTCACGCCCAGCCCGCCAGTGGAATGTTTGGTATACATGATTATACTTCCGTTTATCCATTATAAATGAAGGGGTCTGGGTGCTAGGTTTATTGGCTTTTTCTTCTCTTGGCCATCTTTTCTCTATTTTTGTAAAAGACGTCCAAGCTTTAAAGCAAGCCAATAGATTCTCCCTCTTGGGAATATGGTACTGGTACCCAGAGTCTAACAATCTATCTCGTCCAGGAATTTATGTGAGTAGAAACTTCCACTGTTTGTATAAGGCAAGGAAAGAAAAAAGTAGAACTATTTCATTTCCATTTAGCATTTTTTTTTTTTTTAGACGGAGTCTCTCTCCGTCGCCTAGGCTGGAGTGCAGTGGCATGATCTCAGCTCACTGCAACCTCCGCCTCCCGGGTTCATGCCATTCTCCTGCCTCAGCCTCCCGAGTAGCTGAGACTACAGGTGCCCGCCACCACGCCCGGCTAATTTTTTTGTATTTTTAGTAGAGATGGGGTTTCACCATGTTAGCTAGGATGGTCTCGATCTCCTGACCTCGTGATCTACCCATCTCGGCCTCCCAAAGTGCTGGGATTACAGGCGTGAGCCACCACGCCCAACCCCATTTAGTTTTTTTAAATAAAAATTTTCCAGCTAGAATGAAGAGAACACACATCCCTAAGAGGGCATAAAGTCCTAGATAGAGTTCACAAGAGATGATCTAGATGTTTTAAATGAGGCCAGTCACGGTGGCTCATGCCTGTAATCCCAACACTTTGGGAGGCTGAGGTGGACGGATCACTTGAGATCAAGACAAGCCTGGCCAACATGGTGAAACCCTGTCTCTACAGAAAATACAAAAATAAGCTGGGCGTGGTGGCACACATCTATAATCCCAGCTACTTGGGAGGCTGAGACACGAGAATCACTTGAACCTGGGAGGCGGAGGTTTCGGTGAACCGAGATCATGCCACTGCACTCCAGCCTGAGAAAGACCTTGTCTCAAAATAAATAAATAAATAAATAAATAAATAAATAAATAAATAAAAATAAAAATAGATGTTTTAAATGAGTTTAAGACTCAAGCAGATTATACCCCAGAGTCCTGCAAAAACTTTAAAATCGTGTCTCTGGAACCACTGCTAGTAAACTAGACAAACTCAGGAACGCTCCAAAGGGTGAAAGCTGGATCAGTGAATAGACATTAAAGAGGCAGAAGCTGCCTTCAATGAGAGCTGTTTAGAAAGGCCTGGGAGGCAGCTGCTTCTGTGCCCAGACATGTTCAAGCAGGAGCTGGGTGACTGCCGTGTGAGGGATGTCATGATGCGTGTCTTCCATGAATAGAAGAAGGGACCAGATCAGGATTCTCAAAGAAAGATCGGGGCCTATCAGTGGACCACAAAGTTCCCCTAATGGACCTAAAACTGATTTAAAAACTCATACCCTCTCTTTTATTATTATTATTATTGTTATGAGAGACAGGGTCTCACTCTGTCACCCAGGCTGCAGTGCAGTGGCATGATCATAGTTCACAGAAATCTTGAACTGCTGAGCTCAAGCAATCCTCCCATCTCAGGCTCCTGAGTAGCTGAGACTACAGTTGTGAGCCACCATGCTAGGCCGGTTTTTATTTTATTTTTTGTGGAGGCAGGGACTCGCTATGTTGCCCAGGCTGGTCTTGAACTCTGGGCCTCAATCGATCCTCCCCCACCGCGGCCTTCCAAAGCACTGGGATTACAGGCATGACCCACTGCACCCAGCCCTCTCTCGATTCTTCTACGTGATTAATACACAAGCCATACGTTTTCACTTTACAAACAGCTATGATCACCTATGATCTATGTGACAGGGCTGTTTCTTGGAATATTTTTTCCAACACTTCTCCTCTCTATCCCAAAATAGGCAGGACCTGCGTGCTCCCCCATGTCCCCCACTAACCCTGTGCCTCAGAGGAAGTTGGGGGCTACTCTGATAAGGTGAAATTACTTTTAAAATGCTTTTTTCCTGGGCTTTATTTTTCTAAAATTGGAGTTTACGAAGGAGATAATGTGCTCCTCTTTTGAGGACACCAGTGAGAGAGAAGCATTTTGCCTTTAAGGCAAGAAAAGGCAGCAGGAGGGATTCCTTCCAGCCAGTGGGCTTTGCCCTCTGCTTCTCCCAGAGGGAGTGTGAAGATTTCAGAGGGGCTGACTTGGTGAGTGGAGCCCCAACCATAGGGCTCCCAGCCTCAAGGAAGCAGAGAACAGCCAGACTGAAAGAAACATTGGCGGGTATAAAAAAATGAAGATAAGGCTGGGTATAATGGCTCACGCCTGTAATCCCAACACTTTGGGAGGCCGAAGCAGGAGGTCAGGAGTTCGAGACCAGCCTGGCCAACATGGTGAAACCCCATCTCTACTAAAAATACAAAAATTAGCCAAGCAGGGTGGTGCGTGCCTGTCATCCCAGCTCCTTGGGAGGCTAAGGTAAGAGAATCGCTTGAATCCGGGAGGGAGAAGTTGCAGTGAGCCGAGATTGTACCACTGCACTCCAGCCTGGGCAACAGACTGAGACTCCATGTCAAAATAAAAATAAAATAAAATTAGCCAGACATGGTGGCATGCACCTCTAGTCCCAGCTACTCAAGAGGCTGAGGTGGGAGGATTGCCTAAGCCCAGGAGGTCAAGGCTGCGGTGGGCCATGATTGTACCACTTTACTGCAGCCTGGGTGACAAAAAGGGACCCCATCTAAAAATAAAAAGAGAGAAAGAGTGAAGATAAAGAGAACACAAAACATAGGATGGTGTCTTGCCTGTTTTAGGCACCACAGAGCATGTCCAACTTCCATTGAGAGCCAGGAAGAGAAGAGACCTCAACGCCAATGACAATGTAATTTTCTCCCAGCCTAGGAGGCTGAGGAGTTGAAAGATTTAGTTTGATATAATGAAAACAAAGAAATTGATACTTTATGTACACTCTGAGTTTGTGAGTCAAGATTCATACCTCCTACAGCTACTAAGTATGCTGTAGTTACTGGTACTAGGGTTAGAAGTGACTAGAATTAACACGGAGGATTCTTTTTTTTTTTTTTTTTTTTGAGATGAAATCTTGCACTGTTGCCCAGGCTGGAGTGCAATGGTGTGATCTTGGCTCACTGCAACCTCCGCCTCCCAGGTTCAAGCAATTCTCCTGCCTCAGCCTCTCGAGTAGCTGGGACTACAGGCGTGCGCCACCATGCCCAGCTGATTTTTTGTATTTTTAGTAAAGACGGGCTTTCACGGTGTTGGCCAGGCTGGTCTCAAACTCCCATCCTCATGATCTGCCCGCTTCAGCCTCCCAAAGTGCTGGGATTACAGGCGTGAGCCACCACGCCCGGCGGATTCTAAGCCAGGGTACTTTGCAGAAGTCTAACTGGCGGCTTCAAGTTCTTGGTGACTTGGCTGCCCTTGTGCATACTTGGATTGTTGGGATTCTGCAGTTCAGGGAAAGGATGCTGTTTATCTGGATATTAACGATGCTGTCTCCAATTGCTGCTACTCCAGTCATGCCTCATTTTATTGATGAATGCTCTTAGTTTAGCATCATTTCAATTTAGTTCATCATGGGTTCCGTGACTACTAATTTCCATTACTATCACTGTTTATTTTTATGCTCAAGTTGCCCCAGCGTTTGACCACTGGGGACTCCTTCAAGGTGGTTCCACTGTCTTTTTGATACTCTCCATCAGCCTTGGAGCTACTGCCTTATCTAATATGTTTCAGGGTCATTTTGTACTTCCCCTGCCCCAGCCCTAGAGCCAGCCATTTCTAAAAAGAGCTCTGGTTTCTCTTAGTAGAGAATGGTATCTAGAAACCAAGATTCCAATTCTTAGCAAGCTCATTCTTCCTGGTGTGTCATTGCTTCTAGGCCCTTTCAGCAGATAGAGCTAGGAAATGGTGTGTGTGTGTGTGTGTGCATGTGTGTGCATCACACATAAACATATATACATAGGTCTGTCTCTGTCTCTATTAATCCATAGAAAATCATGTGTTCATATGGATACATCCAACACCACAGGTACATTCTAGTCTTCACTCTGTCCATATTTATAATGCCCTTTTACAAGAGCAAGAAGCCTAGTTCTCATTATCCTAAATATACACTATTCATCTGCTAGAGACTTGAGGACACAGAAAATACTTTCAGAGTTAAGTTTTACCACTGCGAGAAGTGAGTCTACTACCTAGAGTTAACTATTTCTTTATAGCTCTTTTTCTAAGGTAAAATGTACATATATAGAGAGAGAGAGACAGAGAGCGCACATACAATTTTTTATATATATACTCTCTCTCTTTTTATATATATAAAGAAATAAAGAGAGCATACAATTCAATGAGTTTTGATGACTGCATAAACCATATAATCCACATACTTATTAAAATATGAACAATTTCTATCATCTCAGGAAGTTCTCTCACACTTCTTTGCAGTTAATCCCTATACTCTACCAGAGACAGCCACTGCTCTAATCACCTCCCCTTCGATGGATTAGTTTTGCCTGCTCTTTTTTTTTTTTTTTTTTTTTTTTTTTGTGATGGAGTCTTGCTCTATTGCCCAGGCTGGAATGCCTGCAGTGGTATAATCTCGTCTCACTGCAACCTCTGCCTCCTGGGTTCGAGCAATTCTCCTGCCTCGGTCTCCTGAGTAGCTGGGACTACAGGTGCACACCACCATGCCCAGATAATTTTTGTATTTTTAGTAGAGATGGGGTTTTGCCATGTTGGCCAGGCTGGTCTTGAACTCCTGACCTCAGGTGATTCACCCAACTTGGCATCCCAGAGTGCTGGGATTACAAGCATTAGCCGGGCGTGGTGGCTCATTCCTATAATCCCAAGACTTTGGGAGGCCAAGGCAGGCAGATCACCTGTGGTTGGGAGTTTGAGACCAGCCTGACCAACATGGAGAAACCCCGTCTCTACTAAAAATACAAAATTAGCCGGGTGTGGTGGTGCATGCCTGTAATCCCAGCTACGGGAGGCTGAGGCAGGAGAATCGCTTGAACCTGGGAGGCGGAGGTTGCAGTGAGCCTGAGATGGCGCCATTGCACTCCAGCCTGGGCAACAAGAGCAAAACTCTGTCTCAAAAAAAAAAAAAAGAAAAGAAAAAGAAAACAAATACAAGCATACAAATACAAGCATTAGCTACCATGCCTGGCCTGCCTTTTTTTGTTTTTTGTTTTTGTTTTTTTTTTTGAAACAGTGTTTGCTCTGTTACCCAGGCTGGAGTGCAGTGATGCAATCTTGGCTCACTGCAGCCTCAACCTCCTGTACTTAAGCAATCCCCCAACCTCAGCCTCCCAAGTAGCTGGGACTACAGGTGCGTGCCACCATGCCCAGCTAATTTTCATATTAGAGATGGGGTTTTGCCATGTTGCCCAGGCTGGTCTTGAACTCCTGAGCTCAAGTGACCTGCCCACCTCAGCCTCCCAAAGTGCTGGGATTACAGGTATGAGCCACCATGGCCGGCCTGCCTGTTCTTTAACTTATGTAAGTGGAATCTTATAGTCCGGGTACAGTGGCTCATGCCTGTAATCTCAGCACTTTGGGAGGCTGAAGCTGGAGGATCACTTGAGGCCAGGACTTTGAGACCAGCTTGGGCAACATAGCAAGACCCTATCTCTATTTTTGTAAAAAAAAATTATCCAGGTGAGGTGGTGTGTGGCTGTAGTCCCAGCTACTTACGAAGTTGAGGTGGGAGGATCACATGAGCCTAGGAGTTCAAGGCTGCAGTGAGCCATGATTGCACCACTGCACTCTAGTCTGGGTGACAGAGTGAGACCCTGTCTCTTAAAAAAAAAAAAAAAGTAGAACCTTACAGTATGTACTCTTTTGTTTCCACCTTCTTTTGTTTAGCATAATGTCTGTAAGAGTCACTCATGTTGTTGCATGTATCAGTGGTCCATTCTCTTTGTGGCTCAGCAGGATTTCAATGGACAAATATACCACAATTTGTTTATGCATTCTCCTGTTGATGGACTTCAGGATTGTTTCCAGATTGGGGCTATTGTGAAGAAAGTTCCTATGAACATTCTTAGCAAATAGGAGAAAAAAATAGCGATTGTATTGAACTTTTTTTTTTTTTTTTTTTGAGGCAGGGTCTCGCTCTGTCACACAGGCTGGAGTGCAGAGGTGTGGTCTCAGCTCACTACAACCTCTGCCTCCCAGGTTCAAGCAATTCTCCTGCCTCAGCCTCCCTAGTAGCTGGGACTACAGGCACATGCCACCATGCCCAGCTAATTTTTGTACTTTAGTAGAGATGGGGTTTTACCATGTTGGGCAGGCTGGTTTTGAACTCCTGACCTCAGATGATCTGCCCACCTTGGCTTTCCAAAGTGCTGGGATTACAGGTGTGAGCCACCACGCCCTGCCTGTATCAAATATTTGTTCTGCTGCATCTCCTCTTCTCAGCCCACCACTGTCTCCAAGCATTGCCCCAGCAGCAGGTGTAATCTGAACGCACCTCACCTCAGCTGCCTCGCATAGCTAGACTTCTCCAGCTCTGCAGTGTGGTACCCATGCATGTGGAAACATAAAGCTGGTGGATAAATGCTTCCCCTTCTACCTCTAGGGTGGACAATTCTCGAGCCTGTTCTACATCGCCCATCAGAAGGCTCCAGAAGGATTGAACCCCACTTGCCCATGTGCCAACTGACTCATCAAGCACCTGACATTGGCTTTCCCTCCTCCACATTGCACTATCCCTTACTCCTGTTCTCTAGGATCACTAGTCCAAATAAACCACCCATATGCAAGCCCTTGTCCCAAGCTCTGCCTCTGGGAGGAAAGAAACATAAGACAGCAGCTTCAGCAAATTATTTAGACGCATTCAGTCACATGGCAGAGGTAAAACCTAAAAGTGTTAAAGAATAACTATATTACACTGCTCTCCTCTAACTTGGAGGTTCTCCTCTCTCTGTCTCTGTCTCTCTCTCTCATTATCATCACCTATAAGATGCATTTCAATTTCAGAAATGTTAAAATGTAAAATACCGTTCAAGTACATATTGTTGTCTGCTCGTTTAATATCTGTCTGCCTCACTCTTGTCATTTTCACCAGGACAGAGATGGAGTCTGACTCAAACATTGAGAAACACATCATAGGTGTTCAGTAAATATTTGTGAATAAGAGAATGAAGGACAGCAAGGAGAAGAGAAACTGTCAAATTCTTTCCCACTTTGGAATTGGTTTTGGAAGAAGAACTTTAAGGGGTAATTAATAAAAGATGTGAAGGGGAAAGGAAATCAGATGGAATCCCCAGGGAACTGAATGAATAAAGAGAAGATTCATGAAGAGTAAGGCTGGTACCAAGAAATAGCTTAACCAGCAAGATACCCAGGGCAGAGGCTTCCCTTGGAGGCCCTCCTTCGCTGGCCAGTGAGGGAGGACAGCTAACAACTTCAGCAGAAGGCGATACTGGCCCCAATCCCCTTCCCAGTATTTAAGAGAAAAAATAGGCTCAAAATGATTATTCAAATAACCACATTTCCTAAACTGTAACCACAGCAGCTTACAGCAACTTTTCTATAAATCCTCTTCATGCTGCTTTTGTGATCCAAAAAAATCTATTTCTCAGTTCCCAGTGATACCACTTCCTACATAACAAGTTTGGATTTCACACATTAAGATGATTACTGTGGATTAATAGAACAATAGCAGGATCACGAATGCCATGATAGTTAGACACAGGGTCATTTGCAAACAGAAAGAAACAGATTTTGAAGCATCCGAAGAGTGGCCCCGACGATATGCCTCTGTCTCTTTCTGGAGCATCCTGTCAGCTCCCCAAGTCAGGACCTCAGATAGACTGTAAGTGCTTCGTGTGAGGGACCAAGGAGGGATTGTGTAGACAGAGTAGTTTAGGAAAATGGACAGGTTTTCCCCCTCTTGTCCTCCTTAAGAAATCATAGCCAGGCCATGCCCGGTGGCTCACACCTGTAATCCCAGCACTTTGGGAGGCCAAAGCAGGTGGATGACCAAAGGTCGGGAGTTCGAGACCAGCATGGCTAACATGGTGAAACTCCGTTTCTACTAAAAATACAAAAAAATTAGCCAGGCGTGGTGGTGGGTGCCTGTAATCCCAGCTACTTGGGTGGCTGAGGCAGCAGAATCACTTCAACCAGGGAGGCGGAGGTTGCAGTGAGCTGAGATTGCAACATTGCACTCCAGCTTGGACAAGAGCAGAAACTCTGGCAAGAGAAAGAAAGAAAGAGAGAGAGAGAAAGAAAGAAAAAGAGAGAAGGAAGGAAGGAAGGAATGAAAGAAAGGGAGGAAGGGAGGAAGGAAAAGGAAGGAAAAGGAAGGAAAAAGAAAGAAATCATAGCTGGATTTGCATTAGAGAGTTTAGACTGGATTTTAAAAAGTAGTCTGGTGTCCTTGTCCCATCTCAGAGCAATAGCAAGGACTTCTGTTTACCCGGATGAAAAAATGTGTTCTTTGGAAAATGCTGTAAGCTTAATAGATAAAGGCGGAGTTGTTTCATGCTTGATTTTTTTTTTTTTTTTCTGAGACAGAGTCTCACTCTGTCACCCAAGCTGGAGTATAGTGTCACAGTCTCAGCTCACTGCAACTTCTGTCTCCCAGGTTCAAGCGATTCTCCTGTCTCAGCCTCCCAAGTAGCTGGGACTATAGGCGTGCGCCACCATGCCCGGCTAATTTTTGTATTTTTAATAGAAATGGGGTTTCACTATGTTGGCCAGGCTGGTCTCAAACTCCTGACCTCAGGTGATCCGCCCGCGTCAGTCTCCCAAAGTGCTGGGGTTACAGGTGTGAGCCACTGCACCCGGCCTATGCTTGATGTTTTAAGTAGAGTTTTAACCTTTCTATTCCATCCAGAAAACTACTAGGCATTAGGCTTGTATACCTCAGTAACAGACCAGCCAGGGGCCAGTTGGATTTACTGGTTCAGAAATCTCACCATCCCTGATGTCCGTGCTTTGTGAGGTGGTGACAGTGGGGCTCCCGCTTAACCAGCAAATGAGCAGCTCGTGAGTTGCAGATGCCTCTCTTCTCCTGTGCAGAGATTCAGTGAAACAGAAATGTGAACCTGGCCAAAGAGCAGAGAGGGGAGGCTGGCTGTGTCCTGACTTGGGTGTGAGCTGGTTATACAAAAGATGGCCCCAAAATGCCAGTCAAGGGAGCACTGGATTAATTCCCCAGGATTGGCCAGTGTTAAATACTGGAGCTAGCCCCTGTCCTACCTTTGAAGATGCATCTCTCAGAAATGCTCATCTTTCTGTGTAATCCCAATCAAAATTCCAGCAGACATTTTCCACAGAACTTGACAAGCCACTTTTTTTTTTTTTTGAGATGGAGTCTCAGTCACCCAATCTGGAGTGCAGTGGTGCAATCTCTGCCGCTGCAACCTCCACCTCCCAGATTCGAGCGATTCTCCTGCCTCAGCCTCCTGAGTAGCTGGGATTACAGGCATGCACCACCACACCAGGATAATTTTTGTATTTTTAGTAGAGATGGGGTTTCACCATGTTTCCCAGGCTGCTCTTGAACTCCTGGCCTCATGTGATCCTCCTGCCTTGGCAGTTTACAAAGTGATGTTTACAAAGCGCTGGGATTACCGGCATGAGCCACCACCCCCAGCCGACAAGCCACTTTTAAAATTCATATAGAAATGTAAAGGACCAGCCGGGCGCGGTGGCTCACGCCTGTAATCCTAGCACTTTGGGAGGCTGAGGTGGGTGGATCACGAGGTCAGGAGATGGAGATCATCCTGGCTAACATGGTGTAATCCCATCTCTACTAAAAATACAAAAAATTAGCCGGGCATGGCAGTGGGCGCCTGTAATCCCAGCTACTTGGGAGGCTGAGGCAGGAGAATGGCTTGAACCCGGGAGGCGGAGCTTGCAGTGAGCCGAGATCTCGCCACTGCACTCCAGCCTGGGCGACAGAGCGAGACTCCGTCTCAAAAAAAAAAAAAGAAAGAAATGTAAAGGATCTTGAATAGCCAAAGCAACTCTGAAGAAGGACAAAGTTGGAAGGCTACTACGACTTGATTTCAAGACTTATTAAATCCTGCAGTCATCAAGACAATGTGGGATTGGTATAAAGATGACAAATAGACCAATGGAACAGAATGGAGTGCACAGAAATAGACCACACCTATATGAACAACTGATTTTCAACAACAATTCAGAAAACAATTTAGATGTACACATGGGCCTGGTGATGCCACGGTGAAACGAGAGCCGAGTTTCTCAGACATCACACGCCTCGTGCTGTGGTGTATGGCCGTGGCCGTCTCCTACATTCACGTTTACGACCACCAATCTTTTCAAAAGAAATAT
Organism: Pan troglodytes; assembly: GCF_028858775.2. Classification (NCBI taxonomy): domain Eukaryota; kingdom Metazoa; phylum Chordata; class Mammalia; order Primates; family Hominidae; genus Pan; species Pan troglodytes. The sequence continues at coordinate 104,221,409 of NC_072412.2, read as the reverse complement.
TTCCATATTGATGGATGAAATTTTAAAACAGCAGCAAGAACTTCTGGGCCTAGATTGTTCAAAATACTCACCAGAGTTTGCAAATAGTAACGACAAAGGTGATCAAGTTCTAAATTGCCATTTGGCAGTGAAGGTGCTGTCCCCGGTAGATGGAAAAGCAGATATTCTGAGAGCTGCTCAGGACTTTTGCCAGTTAGTAGCCCAGAAGCAAAAGTGACCCACAGATTTGGAAGTAGCTATTTTAGGCAGTTTACTTAGTTCAAATGGTTCTCCTGATCCTGATTTAGTATTGAAGTTTGGTCCTGTGGACAGCACATTAGGCTTTCTTCCCCGGCACATCAGATTTACTGAGATTGTCTCTTTGCCTGCCCACTTAAACATCAGTTATGACGACTTTTTCTCTGCCCTACATCAGTATGCAGCCTGTGGCCAGCGTGAGGAAAAGCAGTAGTTATTGGTTGCATAATTGGATTTTAGGCTTTTAGAGAAAAGGACTCAAGTGACTCTGATGTTCACAAAGCACCTATGAAACCCTGTACACACCTAGTCCATAATCCTCATAATTTATCAACAAACACAAGTGTCTGATGTCTGACTTGAGAGAATGTGTATGTGTGTCTGTGTGTGCATGTGTGAGTGCACATATGTGCACCTTTGTATGTATGGAAATAAACTTATACATGGGGACGTACTGGAGAGGGAAATACATAGACATAGAACTTGGAGCAAATAGCAGCGATGTTTTAGGAACTGAAATGTCACACTTAAAGTCTTCAGCCCCGCCAACTTCCCTGTTTTTGTGGGGAGAAGGGGGCCTGATTAGAGCTGCTCTGGTTGTGTCTGGCGGGAGGGGAATAATTTTTGTTCAGTCCTTCTTAGTGACCAAACTTTAATTTTTAAGAATAGGATATTGACTTGTTGAATTGAAGGATTCTGTGAGGTTTTTGTTTGTTTGGTTGGTTGGCTGGGTGGTTGGTTGTTGTTGTTGTTTTTGAGACGGAGTCTGGCTCTGTCGCCCAGGCTGGAGTGCAGTGGCACGATCTCGGCTCACTGTAACCTCCGTCTCTCAGGTTCAAGTGATTCTCCTGCCTCAGCCTCCCGAGTAGCTGGGATTACAGGCGCCCGCCACCAGGCCCGGCTAATTTTTGTATTTTTAGTAGAGACGGGGTTTCACCATGTTGGTCAGGCTGGTCTCGAACTCCTGACTTTGTGATCTGCCCGCCTCGGCCTCCCAAAGTGCTGGGATTACAGGCGTGAGCCACCACGCCCGGCCGCATTCTGTGTTGAAAGGAGCTCCAGAGGAATGAAGTTCTGTGTTTCTCCCATGTTAAAAACTTGCTCACCTTCAGAGCAGAAGGAATACAGATCTTCAGATATCAGTCCATTTTCTTCTCTTCGTTATGGTCAAACAGTGTGACTTGAGAGTGTCGCTCTGGTGTCTGGGTTCCAGACTGTGAAGATCATTTGAAAAATAACTCTCACTACATTGAAATGCAGAATTTTAAAAAGTTAAATGTTAGATTAGGCAGTCAGAAAAACAAACAAGCATAAAAGGTGAATGAATATGTTGTAATCTTCAGAGTAAAGGTGGGCACTGCTAAAAAGGAACAAGATTTAGATTTTCTTTTTTGTTTGGTGGGCAATATGCCATGTTATACCCAAAGTTGATTTAAAAAATATTTTCATCTGGCTGGTGTGGTGGCTCATACCTGTAATCCCAGCACTTTGGAGGCCAAGGCAGGTGGATCACTAGAGGTCAGGAGTTCGAGACCAGCCTGGCCAATGTGGTGAAACCCTGTCACTACTAAAAATACAAAAATTAGCCAGGCTTGGTGGCAAGCGCCTGTAGTCCCAGCTATTTGGGAGGCTGAGAGGGGAGAATCACTTGAACCAGGGAGGTGGAGGTTGCAGTGAGCTGAGATGGTGCCACTGCACTCCAGCCTGGGCAACAGAGCAAGACTCCATCTCAAAAAAAAAAAAAAATTCCATCAGCTAACCTCTTCCTCTTTGGAATAGCACATTTTAGGGCCGTGGTTAATACCTGGGATTTTACTCAGTAAATCCTGATGGTTACTGTGCATCAAAGATCTTTAAGTAAGACTGAAGGCCTGTGTGGGGAATAAAATATTACCAAAGTCTATAAAAATAATTTAATTTTACATGTTCTCTTCTATGACAGAGAACAGGACTGGTTCTGTTATTTTTGAAATGAATAATTGATTTATTAGTAGGTGTTCAATATTTCTTAAGTCACTACTGATTCTTAGAAACCATTCTTTATATTTGATAGACTCTTTTCAGAAAACTCTTATCAACAAGTGTAGAAGAGTTATCTGAAATCATACATTTAGAATAAAGCAGTTTAATACTAGATCTCAGAAGTTTGAAAAATAGCAAAGAAGACTGGTTTGGAAAGCATGGTCTAGAATTGCTTATCAAATTCTGAAGCTATGAAGAATAAATGTTTCACCTTTGGGTTACAAAACCCCATTTATGATTTTATGAAATAAAAATGATTTAAAAAACAAAGACAATTTAGAGGAAAAACGATAGGGTTTTTGAGAAATAGTGTTGGGAAAAAATGGGTATTAATATGCAAGTAAAATGAAGCTTGATACAATGATTCATTGAACCATTTACAAAAATTAACTCAAAATGGATCATAGATCTATATGAAACCTATTAATTAAACTTAAAACTTATAGAAAAAAATCTTCATGAATGTAGGTAAAGATTTTTAAGGTATGATACTAAATACATGATCTATAAGAGAAAAAAATATACATTGGATTTTGCCAAAATTAGAAACTTCTGCTCTTTGAAAGACTGTATTAAGTAAATGAGAACACCACCCATAGACCAAGAAGAAATATTTGCAAACAATATGTTTGACATAGGACTTGTATCCAGGAGATAAAAGCACTTTCAAAATACTATAGTAAGAAAGTTACAAAGTCAATTTTAAAATAGACAAAAGATTTGAAAAGACATCTTATCTTATATTCAAAGAAGATATATGAATGGCAAGTAAACACACGAAAAGATGCTATTTTTAGTCATCAGAGAAATATAAAACAAAACCACAATGCAATACCATTACACATATATTAGAATTGCTAAAATTAAAAATACTTGGCCGTGCTGGGTGGCTCATGCCTGTAATCCCAGTACTTTGGGAGGCTGAGGTGGGTGGATCACTTGAAATCAGGAGTTCCAGACCAGCCTGGCCAACATGGCAAAACCCCATCTCTACTAAAAATACAAAAATTAGCTGGACGTGACACGCACCTCTAATCCCAGCTACTTGGGAGGCTGAGGCAAGAGAATTGCTTGAGCCTGGGAGGCAAGAGAATCGCTTGAGCCTGGGAGGCGGAGGTTGCAGTGAGCCAAGATCACGCCACTGCACTCCAGCCTGGGTGACAGAGCGAGACTCCGTCTCAAAAAAATAAAAATAAATGACCATAGCAAATGTTGGTGAGAATATGGAGCAATTGGAAATCTCATACACTGCTGGTGGGATTGTAAAAAATTACAGCCATTTGGAAAGCAAATTTTCTATGTTTTGAAATGTTAAACACACATACAGCATATGATCCAGCTATTTTACTCCTAGATGTTTACCCAAAACAAATGAGAGCCTGTGTCCATACACAGACTTGTAATGAATATTTACACCAGCTTTATTTGTAATAGCCAAAACTGGAAACAACCCTGAAATCCATCAACAGTAAATTAATTATCAAATTTTCAGGCCGGGTGCAGTGGCTCACACCTATCATCCCAGCACTTTGGGAGGCTGAGGCTGGCGGATCACCTGAGATCGGGAGTTCGAGACCAGCCTGATCAACATGAAGAAACCTCGTCTCTACTAAAAATAAAAATTTAGCCGGGCATGGTGGCACATGCCTGTAATCCCAGCTACTCGGGAAGCTAAGGCAGGGGAATTGCTTGAACCCAGGAGGCGGAGGTTGCGGTGAGCCGAGATCGTGCCATTGTACTCCAGCCTAGGCAACAAGAGCAAAACTCTGTCTCAAAAAAAAAAAAAAAAAAATCATATATTCATAAAATGAAATACTACTTGCATTAAAAAAGGATGAACTATTGCTACATACAACAACATGGGTGAATCCCAAAATAGTGATGCTGAGCAAAGGAAACCAGGAAGAGAGAGTACATACTATCTGACACCTGAGCGGAATTAGGAAACCAAACGATAAGGAATCCAAGATACTGCTGAGCCAGTTTGACTACATCTGTTGCCACAGCATTCCAAGGGCAATAATCTTCCCATCTGTACTGCATGTCTCCCTCAATTGCTGCCAGCCCGTGCAGCCAACGCCATGCACTCCTGGCTTGGTTTGCAGCACCCTCTCCCAGGTACCTCCTCCTCTGCATTAGTTAGAAATCTAGATGCAGTTAAACACTTAGGAATCTAAAACATAAATTGGTTTCTGTTAGAAAATACACACTAATATTCTACATATATATTTATATATAAATTTATATATATTTATATATTTATATTTGTATATTTATATATTATATTATATATAAAATATAATATTATATATGAATCTATATATATTATGTTATATATTATATTATATATAAATATATAATATTATCTTTAAATCTATATTTATATATTATATTATATATTATATTATATATAAACATATGTTATATATAATCTATATTTATATAAATCTATATTTATATATAAATATATAATATTATATATAAATCTATATTTATATATAAATATATAATATTATATACAAATCTATATTTATATATAAATATATAATATTATATACAAATCTATATTTATATATAAATATATAATATTATATATAAATCTATATTTATATATAAATATATAATATTATATATAAATCTATATTTATACATAATATCATATTATATATAAATCTATACTTATACATAATATCATATTATATATAAATCTATACTTATATATAATATCATATTATATATAAATCTATACTTATATATAATATCATATTATATATAAATCTATACTTATATATAATATCATATTATATATAAATCTATACTTATATATAATATCATATTATATATAAATCGATACTTATATATAATATCATATTATATATAAATCTATACTTATATATAATATCATATTATATATAAATCTATACTTATATATAATATCATATTATATATAAATCTATACTTATATATAATATGATATTATATATAAATCTATACTTATATATAATATCATATTATATATAAATCTATATTTATATATAATATCATATTATATATAAATCTATATTTATATATAATATCATATTATATATAAATCTATATTTATATATAATATCATATTATATATAAATCTATATTTATATATAAATATAGATTTATATATAAATCTATATTTATATATAAATCTATAAATCTATAAATCTAGATGTATATATAAATATATACATCTAGATGTATATATAAATCTAGATGTATATATTTATATATACATCTAGATTTATATATACATCCGGATGTATATATAAATATATACATCCGGATGTATATATAAATATATAAATATAAATCTATATTTATATATAATATAATATATTTATATATAATATTATATATTATATTATATATAAATATATAATATAATATATATAATATTGTATATAAATATATAATATAAATATATCAATATATACATATAAATATATATTTATATAAATATTTATATATTTATATATTTATATATAAATATATATTTATATATCAATATATATTTCTATATTGATATATAAATCTATATATAAATATATAAATATAAATATATATTTATATATAAATGTTTATATATATTTATATATATAAATATATAAATATAAATATATATTTATATATAAATGTTTATATATATTTATATATATATATATAAATATAAATATATAATATATAAATATATAAATATAAATATATATTATATAAATACTTATATATTATATAAATATATAAATATATTTTTATATAAATACTTATATATAATATAAATATATAAATATATTTTTATATAAATATTTATATATAAATATATATTATATATAAATATTTATATATCAATATAAATATATATTATATATAAATATTTATATATCAATATAAATATATATTATATATAAATATTTATATATCAATATAAATATATATTATATATAAATATTTATATATCAATATAAATATATATTATATATAAATATTTATATATCAATATACATATATAATATATAAATATTTATATTCAATATAAATATATATTATATATAAATATTTATATATCAATATAAATATATATTATATATAAATATTTATATATAAATATAAATATATGAATACATATTATATATATAAATATTTATATATGAATATAAATATATATTATATATAAAAATATAAAATATATTAATATATAATATTTATATATAAATATATAAATATAAATATGTTTTGTATATAAATATATGTATTTATGTATATAAATATATATAGATGTATATAAATATATATAGATGTATATAAATATATAGATGTACATCAATATATTTATATTGATGTACATCTATATATGTACATCTATATATAGATGTATATCTATATATAGATGTATATAAATATATATATTAATGTATATAAATATATAGATGTACATAAATATATAAATATATATTTATATATATTTATATATACTATATATAAATATATATAAATATATATGTATATATATTTATTAAATATATATTTATATATATTTAATAAGTATATATTTATATATTTAATAAAATTATATTTATATATATTTATATATATTTATTAAATATATATTTATATATATTTAATAAATATATATTTATATATATTTAATAAATATATATTTATATATTTAATAAATATATTTTTAATATATTTATTAAATATATATATATTTAATAAATATATATTTTAATATATTTATTAAATATATATTTATATATTTAATAAATATATATTTTAATATATTTATTAAATATATATTGATATATATTTAATAAATATATATTTAATATATATTAAATATATATTTATATATTTAATAAATATATATTTAATATATATTAAATATATATTTATATATTTAATAAATATATATTTAATATATATTAAATATATATTTATATATTTAATAAATATATATTTAATATATATTAAATATATATTTATATATTTAATAAATATATATTTATTAAATATTATAATAAATTATTATATATAAATTTATATATTTATTAAATATATAAATTCATATATTTAATAAATATATATTTATATATATTTATACATTTATTAAATATATATTTATATATATTTAATAATATATATTTATATATTTAATATTTATATATTTAAAAATATATAAATATATATTTTTATAGATATGTATATATTTATATATAAATTTATATATAAGTATATATACTTATATTTTATATATAAATTTATATATATAATTATATATACTTATATACAAATTTATATATATGTATATATACTTGTATATATTTATATATAAGTATATATACATATATGTTTATATAAGTATGTATACGTAGATATATTTATATATAAATTTATACATAAGTATATAGATATATATTATATATAAATTTATATATGTATATATATTTACATATGTGTATATATTTATATATATTTATTTATATTTTTATATATTTATATATTTATTTATGTTTATATATATTTATATATTTATTTATATTTATATATATTTATATATATTTCTACATATATTTCTATATTTATATATATTTATATGTACATATATATTTGAGATGGAGTCTTGCTCTGTTGCCCAGGATGGAGTGCAATAGCACGATCTCGGCTCACTGCAACCTCTGCCTCCCGGGTTCAAGCAATTCCCCTGCCTCAGCCTCCTGAGTAGCTGGGATTACAGGCACCTGCTACCATGGCCAGCTAATTTTTGTATTCTTAGTAAAGACAGGGTTTCACCACGTTGGCCAGGCTGGTCTGGAACTCCTGACCTCAGCTGATCCACCTGCCTCGGTCTCCCAAAGTGCTAGGATTACAGGTGTGAGCCACCATGCCCACCCCTGGCTCCCATTTTCTTCTGTATTTTCACTTATTTGATCAATTTCCCTGTTTATAACCATTATGGACTGAATGTTTATGTTCCCCATCTCCCCAATTAATATGTAAATTAATTACATCCAATGTGATTTATTTGGAAACAGGCCTTTGGGAGGTAATTAAGATTAGATGAGGTAATGAGAATGAGCCCCTCATTGGCAAAATCCAATGTATATTTTTTTCTCTTATAGATCATGTAATTGGTGTCATACCTTAAAAATCTTTACCTACATTCATTAAGATTTTTTTCTATAAGCTTTAAGTTTAATTAATAGGTTTCATATAGATCTATGATCCATTTTGAGTTAATTTTTGTAAATGGTTCAATGAATCATTGTATCAAGGTTCATTTTACTTGCATATTAATACCCATTTTTTTCAACACTATTTCTTGAAAACCTATCGTTTTCCTCTAAATTGTGTTTGTTTTTTTAAATCATTTTTATTTCATAAATAAATATATATATATATATGAAGGGGAAAACTAGAATGGACCCTGTATTGTTGGTTTGGAATTGGAGATACTGATTGGTGTGGACTCATGGTTTTTAATATATGTAGTTAGATACATAAAAAAGTATAAATAAGCCAGGTGCAGTGGCTCACGCCTGTAATCCCAGCACTCTGGGAGGCCAAGGTGGGTGGATCATTTGAGGTCAGGAGTTCGAGACCAGCCTGGCCCACATGGTGAAACCCTGTCTCCACTAAAAATACAAAAATTAGCCAGACAGTAGTGTCACACGCCTGTAATCCCAGCTACTCCGGAGGCTGAGGAAGGAGAATTCCTTCAACCCAAGAGGCGGAGGTTGTGGTGAGCCACAGTCGCACCATTGCACTCCAGCCTAGGCACCAGAGTGAGACTCTGTCTCAAAACAAACAAAAGTATAAATGTGAATGAGTGAATGTGAACATTTACACACACACACACACACACAAGCACACACGCACACATGCACGCACACACACACACTCCCAGGTTCTGTCGCTGAAAGCTCCTGGGTTCAGTGACATCCAGTAATAATGAACACACCTAGTTCCGGCATTCTTACTCCCGAATACAACCCTCCATGTAAAGAATCAGAGCTCTTTAGAGAAATGGCTGATTCCAGAGCTGGAGCAGAGAAAATACTGCATGAGCCGAACCATCTTGTACCAGAAAATATGGAAATAGCAAAGAATAATGGAAACAGGTCAAAAGCACATACAAACTAGCTTGAATGGGCTTCCACTGACAAATCTGGGTTAATTCTAAAATTGAAACAAATAATGGTAGTAAAGGATTATCACTATTGACTAAAACAGGGATCCATAAGTCCATACTGATGTAAAGAAATGAATAAATGGAAAGTTGAGATGTCTATGATGTTGGCTATTGTTTCTACTGTTAATCATCAGTCCTCTTCAATTAGGACACAAGTTTTTTTTGTTTGTTTTTGTTTTTGTTTTTGTTTTGAGACGGAGTCTTGCGCTAAAGTGCAGTGTCACGTTCTGGACTCACTGCAAGCTCTGCCTCCTGGGTTCACTCCATTATCCTGCCTCAGCCTCCCAAACAGCTGGCACTACAGGTGCCCACCACCATGCCCAGCTAATTTTTTGTATTTTAGTAGAAATGGGGTTTCACCGTGTTAGCCAGGATGGTCTCGATCTCCTGACCTCGTGATCCACCCGCCTCGGCCTCCCAAAGTGCTGGGATTACAGGCGTGAACCACTGCGCCTGTCCAAGATGACTTTTTTCCCCCTCAAAAATGAATGTGGATAGTCTGTCACTGCAGGCTTCATCTTCAAGATCTTCTCATCCCTTCTTAAAATGAGTTATTCATTTGTAAACTGGAGATTTCTTTGGGGGCACTGTCCCCATAAACTTTTCATAAAACATCACCCTTCTTCCACCTGTCACCATAAAATTTTATGTTTGTTCTTGCTTCAATTGTAGCAGAATTCATGTTGGTCTGATAGGGGCTCTTTTCTTTTCTTTCTTTGTTTAAATTTTTATTATTATTATTATTATTTTTATTTTTATTATACTTTAAGTTCTAGGGTCCATGTGCAGAACATGCAGGTTTGTTACATATGTATACATGTGCCACGTTGGTGTGCTGCATCCATTAACTCGTCATTTACATTAGGTATATCTCCTAATGCTATCCCTCCCCCCTCCCCCCACCCCATGACAGGCCCTGGTGTGTGCTGTTCCCCATCCTGTGTCCAAGTTTCTCATTGTTCAATTCCCACCTATGAGTGAGAACATGCAGTGTTTGGTTTTCTGTCCTTGCAATAGTTTGCTCAGAATTATGGTTTCCAGCTTCTCCCATGTCCCTACAAAGGACATGAACTCATCCTTTTTTATGGCTGCATAGTATTCCATGATGTATATGTGCCACATTTTCTTAATCCAGTCTGATAGGGGCTCTTTTCAAACTGATGTCTTATCTTTAGTGCTTTAAACTAGATCTTGTTTAACCAGGTTATACCAAGTTAGTATGAGTTTTATTTTGGTGCAAAAAAAAATGTTGAAATCCATGCATGGTTTTTTCACCATATATATTTTCCATGAACTTTTTGAAGACTCTTTGCATACATAATAAATACAAATAAAAACATATAAAATATGTTTATACTATATGAGATGATGATGAGTTTTTTCAAAGTAAGATAAAGCAGGGAAGGGGCATTGAGAGTGTCAGGAATGGGGGAGGTTGCAAGTTTTAGATATGGTGGCCAGTGAAAGCCTCACTAAGAAGGTAACAATTGAGTCAGAAGGTGCCAGAACAGACTGGGCATGGTGGATCACACCTGTAATCCCAGCACTTTCGGAGGCCGAGGCGGGCGTATCACCTGAAGTCAGGAGTTTGAGACCAGTCTAGCCAACATGGTGAAACCCCGTCTCTACCAAAAATACAAAAATTAGCCAGGCGTGGTGGTGGGCGCCTGTAATCCCAGCTACACGGGAGGCTGAGGCAGAAGAATCACTTGAACCCAGGAGGTGGAGATTGCAGTGAGATGAGATCCCACCACTGTACTCTAGCCTGGGCGACAGAGCAAGACTCCATCTCAAAAAAAAAAAAAAGTGTGAGAACAAAACCTGTGGATATCAAAGGAGGATGTTAGGTAAGGTTCACTCCTAGGCTTGGAGGCAGCAGCACGCCTGGTGCATTGAGCGTTTGAGAAACAGCAATGAGGCAGATATGGCTAGAGCAGGGTGAGCCAGAGAACAAATCAGCCAGAGAAGAGGTCAGAGAGTTGACTGAGGCTGGATCACGCAGGACCTTCCTTGCAAGCTTTTGTGAGGCTCTGGCCTGTGCTCTTCTAGAGCAATGGGGAGACACTGGAGGCTTTGGAGCAGAGGAGTGGCATGGTCTGACCTTTACTCTAACTGGATCACTCTGTTGAAACTAGACTCAACGGGACCAAGGATAGAAGCAAGAAAACTAACTGGAAGGCCATGGCAGTCTCTATTCAGGAGAGAGACAATGGCGTCTTTGACCAAGGGGTTATCATAGAGGTGGTGAGAAGGTGTCAGATTCTGGATATATGTTAAAGGTAGAGCCAAATGGATTTGCTCTCAGATCAGATATAGATGGGAGAATAAGAGCGAAGTCAAAGATAGCCCTAGGGATTTTGACTTGAGCCACTGGGAAAATGGCCTTGCCATTTACTGAGACGGAAAAGGCAATGGGAGGAACAGGAGTTGGAGGGAGGATTGAGAGCCCTGTTTTGGAAAATGAAGGTTGAGATGCTTATTAGTGTTAAAGTATAGATGTTTAGTAAGCACCTGGATATGGTCCAGAGTCCAGAAAGAATCCTGCTGGAGATATGAATGTGAGAGTCATCAACGCGAATATTGATCTCACCAAAAATTACAATACAGCTATAATGGGAGGATGGTAGGAGGAGAAAGTATATGTGTGCATGGGGGCTCTGGGGGGGATTGTGTGTAAGAAGTTAACTCTTCATGTCATATAGCAGGAAGCCAGTGGTTGATAACTGATTTGGGGAAAAAAAATTGAGAAACAGCTGTATATGCATCACAAGAAATAACTGTTCAAAATCTTTAAAACCTTCTTTCTTGCCTTTTTTGAGGGGGGTATTTTTAAATTTTTCTTATTTATTTTTACTTTTTAACAGGTTTATTGAGACATAATTTGCATCCCATACAATTCATCAACTTCAAATGTACAATTCATTACCTTTCAGTATATTCACAGAGTTGTGCAACCATCGCTATTACAAAACTTAAGATATTTTCATTATGCCAAAAAGAAACCCTGTACCCTTTAGCTATCAACCCTCAACTCCCCCATTCTTTCCCCCTAGCCCTAGGCAACCACAAATCTCTTTTCTGTCTTTACGGCTTTGTCTATTCTGGATTTTTCCTATGGATGGCAATTACATAATATGTGGTCCTTCTGACTGGCTTCCTTCCCTGTGTTGTTTGAGTGTTTTTATTCTTCTCCTCCTCTCCCCTCAAGTTCTGTCCCTTCAAACCCATCACAGATTTCAGATTATTTGGTTCCTATTTTGCAGAAGCCACTGTCATCTCTCCTGAATTTGTCCCTAGAAAATCTTGCCTTTGGGTGGGTGTGGTGGCTCACACTTATAACTCCAGCACTATGAGAGGCCGAAGTGGGAAGATCACTTGAGGCCAGGAGTTCAAGACCAGCCTGGGTAACATAGTGAGACCCCATCTCTACAAAAAATAAAAATCAGCAGGGTGTGGTGGTACATGCCTATAGTCCCAGCTACCTGGGAGGCTGAGGTGGGAGGATCACTTGAGGCCAGGAGTTTGAGGCTGCAGTGAGCTATGATTACACCACTGCATCCAGCCTGAGTGACAGGCTGAGATGCTGTTTCTGAGAAGAAAAACAATTGAAAATCTTGCCTTTGCTTGTGGCCCTCTCTGGCAAGAAGACACTGCCCTATGAGGGCACTAATGATGGCCACCCAGTGATGTGGAGGGGTTAATGCCATCCTGGAGATGCTCTTTTGCAGCCTGCTGGCAGTAACTTGGGCTCTGCTGCCTGAAAGCAGCAGTGCCTGAGGATTTCAGTCAACATTCCAGACATACTTTGTGAAAATCTACCAGCAGTCCCCACAAGCCCACTGCAAATTACAAGGTATAGAAAGCTTTTGAAGAGAATCCACATTGAATTTTATATTTGGGATGGAATCCTGTAGCTTTATAAAATATTTCTATTCCCAAATATTTCTTTTCCTTTGCATTTGAACTAATGAAATAGACGTTTTTTTAAATTGAGTTTTGGACTTTGAACAGAGTGCCTTTGTTTTCTTGGAACGTAGGTTACCTATGACAACAAAACCTTTTCGCACACTGGCTTTTGGCCTGGGAATTGAAACAGAAGGCTGAGCCTGTTTTTAACATATATGGGCACATCAGATGATGTTCTTTTAAAGAAGTGGCCATCATGTCCAGGGCACTGTCTTCCTGAAACAAAAATAAAATTAGAAAGACTTTTATTTTCCATGCATTAAAACATTCAGATTTTAATCCCATCTATCCAAGGGGTTTCTCTAGAGCTTTCAGAGCATAATGTATTGGGTTTTCCAAAGAAGACAACTTCTTTAATAATTAAGGGCTTTTTGTATGCATTTCTTATATGAAATAATGGCACGAACTGAGAAATAGTCCTTTTGCAAAGCAAATGTAACATTTGTACAAAAAAGAACAAAATTAAAAGATTTCTTGATTTAAGGTCCTTTTTAAAAAATTAAAGCTGTCAATTTTTTTGTCTCAAAAGAGATTTAGTAAAGATGAAAGACAAAAGACAACAGTATCTTCAATCACTAGCTTATTAAAGGAAGACTAGGTAGAATAGACTTTATTCTAAGAAAAATAGGAGGCCATTGAAGGGCTTTTAGTATGTGAGAAACATGATTTGGTTTGCTGGTGGAGAATCTACTGGAAGGGGCAAGAGTGAAGCAGGGAGACCAGTGGAGAGATAAGAGTGGTTTAGAGAGATGCTCTCAAACATGCAAATGACTTGCAGTTGCATGAAATGTAAATTCTGATTAATAGAATCAGTGTCTGGGATGCAGCTGAGACACTGCATTTTGTTTGTTTGCTTGTTTGTTTGATTGTTTTGAGATGGAGTCTCACTGTTGCCCAGGCTGGAGTGCAGTGGCATGATCTCGGCTCATTACAACCTCCACTTCTCAGGTTCAGTCGACTCTCCTGCCTCAGCCTTCCAAGTAGCTGGGATTACAGGCATGTGCCATCATGCCCGGCTAATTTTTGTATTTTTAGTAGAGACAGGGTTTCACCATGTTGGCCACGCTAGTCTTAAACTCCTGACCTCAAGCGATCCTCCCACCTTGGCCTCCCAAAGTGCTGGGATTACAGGCGTGAGCCACCATGCCCGGCCTGAGCCACCGCATTTCTAACAAGCCCCCAGGTAAATAATGATGTTCCTAATGCTGAACCACACCGAGAAGCAAGGGTTTCGGGTAGGATGATAACAGCACAGATGGAGGAAATGGATGGATTTGAGAACTATTTAGAAAGCTCTGAAATTTAGGATCCTATATTTAGGATAATAGGACTCCCTGACTGACCAGGAGGAGGGGACCCAAGGATCACCAAGGATGGGTCCCATGTTTTTGAGCAGGAGGGATTGTGTGGTCTGATTAGTCGATGTTGGGAACAAGAGAAGGGAGTTTCTAGGGGGAGCTCCTGAGCTTAGGAAACATCCGAATGAAGTGGGCAGGGAGATGGATTTCTAAGTCTTGAGCTCAGGAGAGAAGCCTAGAGATGTGCACTGGAAATCATTAGGTAAAGCAAATGGTATAGTAGACCCAAGGGAGTAAAGAGGAGCGAGAGGATGAGAGAGCCTGGAACTGGCCCTTTAGGGCTTCTAGTATTTAAAGGATGGGTAAGGCTGGACGTGATGGCTCACGCCTGTAATCCCAGCACTTTGGGAAGCTGAAGCAGGAAGATAACTTGAGGTCAAGAGTTTGAGACCAGCCTGGCCAACATGGTGAAACCCCCGTCTCTACTTAAAATATGAAAAATTAGCTGGGCGTGGTGGTGCACGCCTGTAGACCCAGCTACTTGGGAGGCTGAGGCAGGAGAATTGCTTGAACCCGGGAGGCAGAGGTTGCTGTGAGCCGAGCTAGTGCTACTGCACTCTAGCCTGGGTGACAGGTGAGACTCTGTCTCAAAAAATAAACTAAAATAACATAAAATAAAATAAAATAGCCGGGTGTGGTGGCTTACGCCTGTAATCCCAGCACTTTGCAAGGCCGAGGCGGGCAGATCACAAGGTCAGGACATCGAGACCATCCTGGATAACACATTGAAACCCCGTCTGTACTAAAAATACAAAAATTAGCCGGGCATGGTGGCGGGTGCCTGTAGTCCCAGCTACTTGGGAGGCTGAGGCAGGAGAATGGCGTGAACCCAGGAGGTGGAGCTTGCAGTGAGCCGAGATTGCGCCACTGCACTCCAGCCTGGGCGACAGAGCCAGACTCCGTCTCAAAAATAAAAAAAATTAAAAAATAAAATAAAATACAGTAAAGGATGGGTAATACTTATTAAGCCCACTGGGGATACTAAGAAGGAGAAACCTCAAAGGTCAGAGGCAACCAGAAGAACATTATAATACAAATGTCAATGGAAGAGATTGCTTCCAGAAGCCAGCATAGCCAACTATGTCCGGTGCCGTGGTGAAAAGACAGAGGGCTGCAAATTGCCCATGAACTATATCTGCCTAGGTTATGGTGAATTGAATATGGCTACATGGTTTCTGAGGACTGGTGGGGCTGTGCACCAGGTTGGAGGGGTCTGAGAAGGGAGGATAAGGTAAAGGAATGGAACACACTTCCAAGAAGTTTGTCCGTGGAGGGAAAGAGGTACTGCAATGGTAGCTGGAGAGGTATGTGAGGTGGAGGGAAGGTTGTTTTTCTTTTTTCTCTTTTTTGAGATGGAGTCTCGCTCTGTCGCCCAGGCTGGAGTGCAGTGGCGCGATCTCAGCTCACTGCAACCTCCACCTCCCGGGTTCAAGCAATTCTCTTCCTCAGCCTCCCGAGTAGCTGGGATTACAGGCGCCCGCCACCAGGCCCAGCTAATTTTTGTATTTTTAGTAGAGATGGGATTTCGCCATCTTGGCCGGGCTGGTCTTGAACTCCTGACCTTGTGATCCACCCACCTCAGCCTCCCAAAGTGTTGGGATTACAGGCTGAGCCACCACACCTGGCCTGTTTTTGTTTCTTTTAAAATGGAAGAGGCATGAGCATGTTTAAATGCTGATTGGAAAGACTGAGTCAAAATGAGAAACTTAAGATACAGAAGTGATAGGGAACCAGAGATAGCATGAGGTCACTGAGAAGGGGGCGGTGGAGGAAGTGGACTCAGATGTGAGAAAGGGCACATCCCCTTTATAACAACAAGAGAGGATTTGGACCAATGTCAATAGGTTTACAGACGTGGTGGTGAGATTCAGAACCATCTCTCTTCTGATGGATTCTGTTCTTGGGAAAGCAGGAGTGAAGGTCATGGCTAAGAGAGATGGATGGAAGTGGGAGTGCTGGGTGGTAAAGGGCACAGGAAGAATGACCACCTAGAGCAGCAGAGGTGTCTGCAGGCAGAGTTAGGGCCCATTTGAGACTGGTGACCCTGGCCGGGTGTGGCTGCTCATGCCTATGATCCCAGGACTGTGGGAGGCCAAGGGGGGTGGATAGCTTGAGGCCAGGTGTTTGAGACCAGCCTGGGCAACATAGCAAGACCCCATCTCTAAAGAGAGATAGGGAAACAGACAGACAGACAGACAGACTAGTGACCTGAAGCCTATAGCCAGCACGCCGTACAGAGAGATTTACCTTAGCTACTCAGCTGCCCAAGGACAGGATGCAACAGGTGAACGTTTGGTCCATCTAGTGTTGGAGATTTGTTGGGTGAACATGCAAGAAAAGTACAAAGAGAAATAGAGCTTAGTCTAAGCTATTGAAAAGAAGGTTCTCTAGGCTATGGGGCCTGGTACACAGCAGGTTCACAAAAGTTGTGTTGATTATTATAGGAGAATGTCCTATCATCCCCTCAGCCCTCCACCATTCCCGCCTGACCACTGTCACCTAAGCATACAACTCCAGCCTCTTTGCCCCAAGGCATAAGCTATACAGATGTGAAAGTGCTTTTGACCCCAGAAGTGACATTTACTCCACATAGTCATTTTTCGGTTATTTTATGTGTCCCCACTTCATTATTCTCTAGGGGAGAAAGTAAAGTCTCAGAAATTGGGTTCTTTGTTCAGATGTTCACTTTACCACTAGAGTAAGGTTATGTGCAGCTAGTTCTGAGACTCAACAAACAATTCCACCTAAGAAAAATCATCATCAGATGAGACATAGTATATCATTTATTACAAACATCATAACTTTTAAGATTCTTTATTGAGAAAATCACATTTTTCTAAATATAGTTGCACTTACGGTCTTTTGTTAAGTGGCTTATGACTTACTAGTCTGTAAGGATTACATTTGGTCTGCTATCTGAAAATGCAAAATTTCTACAGAAGAGGATTTCAACATAAAGGTCGCATTAGGAATGAGTAGTGACCAAATCGGGACATAGGAAGTTGGGCAAATAACACTGCTTCTTTTTTTTTTTTTTTTTAGACAGGGTCTCCCTCTGTCACCCAGGCTGGAATGCAGTGGCACGATCTCCCATCTCCTCTCACTTCAACCTCCACCTCCCAGGTTCAAGGGATCCTCCCACCTCAGCCTCCTGAGTAGCTGGGACTACAGGTGTGTGCTGCCATACCTGGCTAATTTTTGTATTGTTTTGTAGAGATGGGGTTTCTCGATGTTGCCCAGGTTGGTCTCAAACTCCTGGGCCCCCAGAGTGGTGCTGGGATTACAGGTGTGAGCCACTGTGCTCAGTCAACACTGCTTTTTTTTTTTTTTTTTTTTTTTTTGAGATGGAGTTTCACTCTTGTTGCGCAGGCTGGAGTGCAGTGGTGCGATCTTGGCTCAGTGCAACCTCCGCCTCCTGGGTTCATGTGATTCTTCTGCCTCAGCCTCCCAAGAAGCTGAGATTACAGGCATGTGTCACCACACCCAGCTAATTTTGTATTTTTAGTAGAAACGGGGGTTTCACTATGTTGGTCAGGCTGGTCTCGAATTCCTGACCTCAAGTGATCCATCCATCTCAGCCTCCCAAAGTGCTGGGATTACAGATGTGAGCCACCATGCCTGGCCTAACACTGCTTCTTTAAGACACAGTTTCTTCATCTGTTAAGTGAGGAAATTAGAAAATATGACTTCCCATATTAAGAGTCCATAACTGAGCTATCCAAATAGCCACTCATGGCTGGCAGCTACTCTACTGGCAGCACAGATACAGAACATTTCCATCATTTCAGAAAGTTCACTGGATAGCTATGGTCCATAATTCCAGTCTTAATACAATTACAATAGTGGGAAGATATTAGGATGCTTCCAGAAGTTATCATTTAATGGTTTTCCATTTCATCACACTGAACAACTTTTCTGGAATACACCTACATCTCATCTGGCTTAATGGACCAGGAGTAAACCGAAGCAAGGTGGCCCTATTGCAGTCCCATAACCTTCAGGTAATGGGGAGACAATGAATTCTAGATCTTTCCTGGCTTCCTTTCCTCCCAGCCCACTATCTTTCCTTTCACATTTTCTTGAGTGTCAAGTCCTAAGTCAGCTACTGGGTACACAAAGATAATTGAACTTGTCTATCTGATGAGCCAGAAAAAAAAAAGAGATGATCATAATATATTTGGTAAGAATATTTGGTAAGAAATATAATAGCAGGCCCCTTGAGGTGCTATGGAAACTGAAGGAGGAATACCTAACTGGAGGTGCAAGAGGGGGAGCTTGCCAGAAGGAGTGAAAACATCCAGGAAGGTAAAGGTAAAGGAAGGTAAAGGAAAGGTCAGAGGTAAGGATGCGTATGACCTAAAATGGATTCCAGGTATGCAGATTATGGTTTGCCTTAACTGTAACCCTGTTAAAATGCAACAATTGCCAAAAGAAAAGTGATTTGAACAACATGAATAAAGAATACCTTTTAAAATTCATAGGATTACGTGAGTACCCAGAGTGGTAGGATTCATAGAGAGAAAGTGGAATGGCGGTTATGGGGCTGGCAGGAGGAGGGTGGGAGTTAGGGTTTCGTGGGCACAAAGTTTCAGTTTGGGAAGATGCAAAAGTTCTGGAGATGGAGGGTGGGGGCTGTAGCGCAACAAGATGAGTGTACTGGTGCCCCTGAACTGTATGCTAAACATGGCGAACATGGCAAATGTTATCTTTTATCTGTTTAGCTATTAAAAAAAAAAAGCTTTGTAAGTTTACAAAGAAAACTGATAGGATTATAAGCCTCTCTGTGGTATGCTTAATTTGCAAAGGCACTATCAAAATGTGAGCTGGGCCAGGTGCAGTGGCTTACACCTTTAATCCCAGGACTTTGGGAGGCTGAGGTAGGTGGATCACCTGAGGTCAGGAATTGGAGACCAGCCTGGCCAACATGGTGAAACCCCATCTCTACTCAAAATACAAAAATTAGCCAGGCGTGGTGGCACACGCATGTTATTTCCAGCTACTTGGGAGGGTGAGGCAGGAGAATCACTTGAACCCAGGAGGCAGAGGTTGCAGTGAGCCAAGATCATACCACTGCACCCCAGCCTGGGGGATGGAGCAAGAATCCATCTCAAAAAAAAAAAAAAAATGTGGGCCTGGTATTCCTCATCCATTCTGCTGCCCTATCTTTAGAGTTGCTTCCTCCTCTGTAATAACAGAAGTGAGTTGATTCTAATACAGCCCATACCCCCAAACTGCACATCTCAAGACTATCCCATTTCAATGAGCGCTGCACTTCCAATCTACTAGTTTCTCACCCCCAAAACCCTAGAATCATCCTCAAGTCTTCTCTTTCTCTTATACTCTACATCTACTCCAGCAACACATCCTATTGTCTTTGCCTTCAAAACAGATCCGGAATTATATTCCGTTTCACTATTCCTGTATTACCTTTGTGGTCCAGTCCCCCATCATGTCCTACCTAGAGAAGAGCAAGGGCCTCTCACTGGTCTTACCCCACAGTAGCCCTGGCACCATCAGTTCTCTACTGGGCAGCCAGCCAGATACATTTAAAACTTCAGCAAGATCATCTCCTGCCTCTGTTCCAAACTCCCCAACAGCTTCCCATCTCCCAAAGATCAGTTCAAAGTCCTTAGGGTGGATCACAGGTCCCTACGTGATCTGCTCTAGGAGACCCCATCTCTTACCATGCTCCCTTGCCTGCTCACACTGCCCCAGACACACCTTCTCGTGACTTCAGAAATGTTCCAGGCACACTCCCTCTTCCTGGACTGCTCAAGTATAGAAAGCCACTTGGATCACTCCTCTCTTAATCCAGGTGTCCACCCAAACGTCCCGAGACACAGAGGCCTTCCCTGTCTGTCCTGTCTAAACCAGCTCACCCTGTACAACCCTCCTCCCGCCATCCTTCTTTATCCTTATTCTGCTTTGGTTTTCTTCATCACACTTTATCGCATTTGATGTGCTGTGTATTTGTTTGTTTCAGAGTAGAATATATCCTCCATGAGAGCATGGATTTCATTTTGTTTACCATCATATCCTAGTTTTCTGATCAGTCTGACTCATGACGGCACTCAGTTCGTAATTGTTCATGAATGGCATTTATGCTAATTTGTTACAGTTTGTCTATAATTATGGGATGTCTATAGACTGTGAAGATATAATTACATATTTTTCCTGGCCCCTCCCTAGCTCACTGCTTTAAGATAAACCTACCATAAAAGAATGTCCTTGACTATATCTCTCTCATATCAAAAACTATAGGATCATAGATTCAAAATGAATCTTAAGAAGTTCTCTGGTTTACAGCCACAGCTTCAGTGAAGACCATACATAACAATTATGCTATTTTGAAAGGCCTCCAGGGAAGAAGAATCCATGATTTTATCTGTTTAACTACATTTAGATCTAGGAGGTTCTTTTTAAAACCAAATCTAAATCCCTTTTCCTTTTACTCTGGCATCAGAAGAATTTTAATAAGTAAATACTGGTCGGCATTTACTTTCTTTTTTTTCTTTTGTTTTCTTTTTTCTTTTTTTTTTCAGAGATGGAGTTTCACTCTGTCCCCCAGGCTGAAGTGCAGTGGTGTGATCTTGGCTCACTGCAACCTCCGCCTCCCCGGTTCCAGGGATTCTCCCTGCCTCAGCCTCCCAAGTAGCTGGGATTACAGGTGCCCGCCACCTTGCCCAGGTAATTTTTGTATTCTTAATAGAGACGGGGTTTCACCATGTTGCATTCCAGGCTGGTCTCGAACTCCTGACCTCAGGTGGTCTGCCTGCCTTGGCCTCCCAAAGTGCTGGGATTATAGGTGTAAGCCACCGCACCTGGCCATCTTTTTCTTTTTTCAATTTCCTTTTTCAAAAAGAATCCATGACTACTGTAGAAAAAAACAAACAAAAAAGTTATCCATACTGCTCAAAGATAACCTCTATTAATAGCATTTCAGATTTATATGTGTGTATATACATTTTTTAATTTTACTTTTTTTTTTCAGACAGGGTCTCCTTCTGCTGCCCAGGCTGGAGTACTGCAGTGCCATCTTGGCTCACTACAGCCTCAACCTTCTGGGCTCAAGCAATCCTCCCACATCAGCCTCCTGAGTAGCTGGGACTACAGGTGTGCACCATCATGGCTGGATAAATGTTTTAATTTTTTGTAGAGATGGAGTCTCACCACCTTGCTCAGGCTGGTCTCAAACTCCTGGGCTCAAGTGATCCTCCT
Source organism: Pan troglodytes (assembly GCF_028858775.2). Taxonomy (NCBI): domain Eukaryota; kingdom Metazoa; phylum Chordata; class Mammalia; order Primates; family Hominidae; genus Pan; species Pan troglodytes. The sequence continues at coordinate 104,199,389 of NC_072412.2, read as the reverse complement.
GCCTTGGCTTCCCAAGTTGCTGAAATTACGGGCATGAGCCACCACATCCCCAGCCCACATATATATTAGTATTTTATTGACATGTAACACACAGAGAGAAATACACAAATCATGAGCAGCTTGATAAATAACTCAAAGTGGATTCAATAGTGTAACCAACCATACCTTAGGTCAAGACACAGACCCCCCACCCCTCCTTAATTCCCACACCTTGTTCTCTTTATCTTTCCTAAATGTAACCACTCTGTGGATGTCTGACACCATAGATTAGTTTTGTCTGATTTTGAATTTTATGTAAGTAGAACCATGCAGTACTCCTTGGTATTTATAGTATTCTTTTATACCTGCCTTCTTTTATTCAACATTATATATTGAGCATCAGTGCATCACTGCATACACACACATACACACAAACACACACACACTGTTTCTCCATTTATTAAATCTCTCTTCAGTTGTATCTAATTAGCTCTTTTTGTTTGTTTGTTTTTTGAGACAGAGTCTTGCTCCGTCGGCCAGGCTGGAGTGCAGTGGCATGATCTCAGCTCACTGCAACCTCTGCCTCCCGGGTTCAAGTGATTCTCCTGCCTCAGCCTCCCGAGTAGTTGGGACTAGAGGCGTGTGCTACCACACCTGCCTAATTTTTGTATGTTTAGTAGAGATGTGGTTTCTCCATGTTGGCCAGGATGGTCTCCGACTCCTGACCTCAGGTGATTCACCCGCCTCGGCCTCTCAAAGTGCTGGGATTACAGGCGTGAGCCACCGCACCTGGTCTAATCAGCTTTTAAACCCATTATTCTTTGTTTTTTTGTTTTGTTTTGTTTTGTTTTGTTTTAACATTGAACTATTGTATTTTCATTTGTAGATTCTCTTTCTTTCTTTTTCTTTTTTTTTGAGACGGAGTCTTGCTTTGTCACCCAGGCTGGAGTTCAGTGGCGTGATCTTGGCTCACTGCAAGATTGGTGGCGTGAGCCACTACACCTGGCCAGAATTTTAACTCTTTTTTATAGTTTCCAATTGTCTCAAAATTCTCCATCTTGTCATTTAAATCTCTTGAATGTGTTAGTCATGTTGATTCTAATTTCATGCTCAGCACTTCCATGTCTCCTATGCGTGAGTTCGCATTGTACGCTGCTTCTCCCGGCTTTTGTCAAGTGTTATCTTTTTGTATACCTGATTTTATTTTGTAAGTTCTATTCTACTTTTCTACTTTGCCTGGAGTATTTTTTATTGAGTACCACACATAGTGTATGAAAAAATGCGGAGATGGTTTGAGGCTTTACATGATAGTATCTTCCTCCAGAGAGGATTCATGTTTACTTCCGGCATAAAGTGGGCTAGGGGAGGCCCGGCACGGCGGCTCACGCCTGTAATCCTAGCACTTTGCAGGGCCGAGGCGGGCGGATCACCTGTGGTCAGGAGTTCGAGACCAGCCTGGCCAACATGGCAAAACCCCATCTCTACTAAAAATACAAAAAAATTAGCTGGGTATGGTGGCGCTCACCTATAGTCCCAGCTACTTGGGAGGCTAAGGCGGGAGAATCTCTTGAACCCGGGTGGCAGAGGGTGCAGTGAGCCAAAATTGCACCACTGCACTCCAGCCTGGGAGACAGAGTGAGACTCCGTCTCAATTTAAAAAATAAATAAATAAATAAGTGGGCTAGGGGCATATGATCTTAATCTAATTTTTTGAGCTGATTTGAAGCTGGACTTCATTCCTTGTGAGAGTTAGTCTATTTTCCATTCACCCTTACTCTAAGAATGGAGTGCTTTGTGGTCCCAATCAAAAGCCTGGATTGTTTGCCAGAACTTCTCTTCCATAAAGGGCACTGAAACCCAAACTGTGCCCACCTGGCCCTGTCAAAGTGCTAAACCTCTGTTTTTCCCTTTTGCCACTCAGTTGTCTTCCAAATTAGCAACTGCCTCAAGGAGAGATGCAGTGCCCGGTGCCAGGCTTGCCTCTCTTAGCTTCCATCTCTTCTGGATCTTGGCTCTACAAATTGCCTTGCTAGTTCTCTGATAATTCCAAGCACATGGGTTTTGGATTTTCCCTTGTTAACTATTCTGTCTAGCTTTTCTAGTCATTCTTAATGGCAGGATTGTTCTGAAATAAACTAGTCAGCCATATCCAGAAGCAGAATTCTACATATACATGAGTGAAAAACATTATCATAATATAAATACTTTCTAATAACTTGCTTTTCTCACTTATCCATATATGAACCATCAACATCTTTCATAAGTATGTCAATATTAATTTGTGCAATAATTTAATGCTAGATAGAATTTCTACCATTCTATGATTGTAGCATAATTTTTAGCCAAATGGTTATAATTGTGTATTTCAAGCATTTTTCTATTTTTTCTCTCTTATAAACAGCAATATGATCTCATCTTCATATATACATTTGTAAGTAGTTGTAATTATATCCTATGTATAATATCTCAAAGTAAAAATTTATTTTAAAAGTATGAATATTTGAAAGGTTTTCTTGTTTCACTAAAGGTCCCTCTAGGAAAATCATACTAATTTATATTTCTACCAGTGGTACATAAGTGCCAATTTCTCTTTCTTTCTTTTTTTGTTTTTTTTTTTTTTTTAGATGGAATCTCGCTCTGTCACGCAGGCTGGAGTGCAGGGGGGCAATCTCAGCTCACTGCAACTTCTGCCTCCCAGGTTAAAGCGATTCTCCTGCCTCGGCCTCCAGTGTAGCTGGGACTACAGGCCTGTGCCACCACACCTGGCTAATTTTTTTGTATTTTTAGTAGTGACAGGTTTTGCCATGTTGGCCAGGCTGGTCTCGAACTCCTGGCCTCAACTGATCTGCCTGCCTTGGCCTCCCAAAGTGCTAGGATTACAGGAGTGAGCTGTCACGCCCAGCTGATTTCCCTATATTTTTAAGCTTTTTTTTTTTTTTTTAGAGACAGGGTCTCGCTGTGTCACCCAGGCTGGAGTACAGTGGCGTGATCATGGCTCACTGTATCCTGGAACTCCTGGGCTCAAGGGATCCTCCTGTCTCAGCCTTCCAGGTAGTTGGGACTACAGGCACCTACCACTACACACTATACCTGGCTTTTTTTTTTTTTTTTTTTTGGTTGGGGGGGTTTCACTCTGTCACTCAGGCTGGAGTGCAGTAGCGTGATCATGGCTCACTGCAGCCTTGACCTCCACAGGCTCATGTGATCTTTCCACCTCAGCCTCCCAAGTAGCTGGGACTACAGGTGCATGTCACCACACTTGGCTAATTTTTATATATTTTTTTGTTTGTTTTTTTGAGACAGTGTCTCACTCTCATCCAGGCTGGAGTGCAGTGGTGTGATCTCAGCTCACTGCAACCGCCGCCTCCTGGGTTCAAGTGATTCTCCTGCCTCAGCTTCCTGAGTAGCTGGGATTACAGGCATGCACCACCATGCCTGGCTAATTCTTGTATTTTCAGTAGAGACAGGTTTCACCATGTTGCCCAGGCTGGTCTCGAACTCCTGACCTCAAGTGATCCTCCCACCTCAGCCTCCCAAAGTGCTGGGATTACAGGTGTGAGCCGCCACCATGCTCGGCCTAAGTATTTTCTAAATAATTCTATTATTAAAACTCAGTATTCTCTATTAAAGCTTGCCTGCGTCTGACTTATGAACAAGTATTTTCTACACAATTCTTTTATATTCTTATAGTGGGAACACTGTTGGGGTCACAAAGAAAAAAAATAAACTTGCACCCTGACTTTCCAGAGCTCATGATTCCTCACAGATGGTCTTCCATGACCCCCTTTTCATGAAGGTCCATGGTGATGTTCCTGGAAGGCCTGAATCCTCTGTAGACAGGTTCACCTCCTTGTGCTCTTACCAGTTATAAATGTATTTTGGACCTTGCCTTTATCTTGAACTACAATTATGTATTACAGCTCACAGTCCAGGATGGCTCCTTCATCTCTTTCTGTCGACGCTACATATTCACATAAGATGGCTGTAGTTTCTTTTTATTCCTTTGTGTTACTCTCTTAAATTTGTCCTGTTTGAACTCTATTCTATGGTTCTTACCACTCACCCAGTTTACCAAAATCACTCACTTAGGTCAGAGGTCAACAAACTATGGCTCCCAGGTACAAATCTGTCCTGCCACCTGTTTGTGTAAATAAAGTTTCATCACAATACAGTCATGTTCACTCTATAGGTATTGTCTATGGCTGCTTAGTGATATCACTGTGGAGTTGGGTAACTGGGGCAGAGACCACAAGGTTCATGAAGCCTAAAATATTTACTTTCTGGCCTTTATGGAAAAAGTTTGCCAGCCCCTGATCTAAAGGCTGGCTATCCTTCTAACTCTATAAGAAGATCTTGAACTTCATAAAGATTTCCTCACTGCCAGATTAAGCAGCTGCACCAACCAAACCCCCAGCTCCCCCACTCCAGTGGATACAGAGCTCTTATCTGCTCAGTATCGCTTTATTTACGGCGTACCACCCCCTCCTTCCTGAATAAATCATTCTTAGTTTCTGGATTCAGATGAGATTATCTTGTCCCCTCCCACCACCCCAGGCCACTCAGAGTCCTCTCTGCGACTCTTGGCAGATCTGTCATGAAAGACAGCTCCCTTTCATCTAGGCTCTCAACCTGTTAGCATGATGAAGGCCTAAGGCTGACAGCAACTGTCTTGCTCCCATATGGAAGGAGCCCACCTAATAGTTATGCCAGCAGAGGTCAGGGAGCCAAAATAGGAACCCACAGAGTCCTGATTCCCTTCTTTGAATCCCTAGATGGACTTTTCAGAAGCCAGCTTCATGTTCTGCAATTTTCTTCTTAAAACTTGACTGTGACTGATTCATAAATACTAGAATTCCCTGTTACATGAGCCCATTAATTATTCTTTCTGCCTAAGTTAGTTTTCACAGGGTTTCTGTGAAACTGAAAGAGTCTGGACAAGCATAAAAACTGGGACCATGGCCAGGTGTGGTGGCACCACAGGAGGCCACCCAGGAGGCCGAGGCAGGAGAATGGCTTAAGCCCAGGAGTTCGAGGTCACAGTGTGCTATGATTGTTTCATTGCAGTCTAGCCTGGGTGATAGAGCAAGACCCTATCTCTATTAAATAAATACATAGAAACCGGGACCAGGAGTGAAAGGTGCCAGAAGAAAATTGATTAGGTAAATGGTATGCATGAGGCTGAGTGGAAGACAGCAGAAATCTCAGAGTTTGGGAAGTTGATGAGCCTTGGTGCCAGTGAACCTCGATTTGAAGCTGGCTTCATAGACCAAACCCCCAACTCCCCCATTCCAGTGGATACGGGACTGTTATCTGTTCAGTGTCACTTTTTTTAGGGTATACCATCCCCTCCTTCCTGAATAAATCATCCTCTGTCCCTGGATGCAGGAGGGATGATTTTGTCCCCTCCCACCACCCCAGGCCAATCAGAGTCAGGTATCTCTTGTGCCTTTGGACTCAAATCACTTATAGACTTTGGATCTGGGAGGTGCAGAGAATGAAGTTTTACAATGGTGCTTCCTCATCGACATCAAGAAACACAGTCTGTGTCAGGCACCACTGATCTAAATAGATGAGGGTGCTCCCTGCCAGAGGCAATTGGCCTGGAGGCTTTCAATACCTCAGGCACTGCCCAGCTGTCTGGGACTCGGGGCACGGACGGCCACCGTAATGGTGTGCCACACAGCCCAGTGTTTAGGAAGTTCTTAGTCTAAAAAAACCAGGCTGAGTGTGCTGATTACTTTTGTGGCTTTCAGTAAGTTGCAAGAAGAAATAGACAGGCTTCAGCCGAATTGGCACATCAGGAGGCCATGCAGTCTTGGATAAAAGCCATGGAATCTTGCAGAAGGAGGACTTTCCGGCCTGCACCAACACTCCCAAATTGGAAGAGGCATGTTTCCTGCAGAATGCAAAAGCTGTATGAACCCTCCCAAGTTGGAGTAAGTGAGAGTTAGTCAGAGAGGCGGGTAAACACCTGGGAAGTAAGCCTGAGAGCAGGCTTGCAGGCTGGGTATGTGACCTGCATGGTCACACATCACCCCACACTTAGAAAGGCCCTATGCTTGGTTTACTGCTCTATTCTCATAGTCTTTAAACTATTAATATGCTTTGAACAAGGGCACACATTTTTATTTTGCGAATGTAGCTGGTCCTGCCTGGGACTCTGGAGAAGTCAGAGAATCGAGTGACCCTGATCCTCCAAGATCCTTGGATCTAGCACCAGGCTCCTCCCTCCTCCTGCTGAGTACTAATTACTGGCTGAGTAATAATTTCCCCCATTGCCAGGCCTGGGGTATATCCAGGGAAACAGGGGCAGATTAACCCTGCCTATCACCTCAATCAACTCACTCAGAGGCAGAGAACTACCCTGAAAGAATAAGACCTTGGGCCCTAAGGGGCAGAGGGCTGAGCTTCCAGTGATGAGGTTTAGATTCAAAAGCCTGGACTCAATAAGCTTCTGGCTGCGGTTTCTTCTCAGTTTTCAAGGGAGTTATATCACCAGGACAGTCCCAAACTTGGTGACTGTTTAATTCCCTAAGCCCATGGCTCTCAAACTCTGTCCCAAGGTGCTCTTGGGTACTGCAGAAAATTCAGAGGTGCCCATATGCAATATTTTACTTTTTTTTTTTTTAGGAAATATAGTGAGATTCAACATCTGTCAGATGCCACACTGACAGGTAGCTCAGGTTAACATTAGATCATGCTATATTCTTTTCAGTGGTGTCATATTATTTGCAAAGTGGTTGCTTATATTTTTGGAAGTTATTGTGATTTAAAAACACACAAAAAATCAATGTGGAACAAAAAACGAAGGTGGCAATGTCCACTGTGATTCAAAGATTGGGAAGTTGTGCAGTGTCTAACAGGAACACATGTCCCATCAGTAATTGGGATTATTTAAGAATACAATGAAACTATTATTTTTAAATGTACAGTACTATTTCTTCAAATGGCTACTAAGTTACTAAGACAGGAGTCCATATTAATTTGTTTGTACCTATTTTCTTAAATTTTTTTTTTGAGACACAGTTTCATTCTGTCATCCAGGCTGGAGTGCAGTGGCACTATCTTGGCTCACTACAACCTCCGCTTCCTGGGTTCAAGCTATTCTCGTGCTTCAGTCTCCCAAGTAGATGAGATTACAGGCACCTGCCACCATGCCCAGCTAATTTGTGTATTATTAGTAGAGATGAGGTTTTGCCATGTTGGCCAGGCTGGTCTTGAACTCCTGACCTCACGTAATCCACGTGATCCACCTGCCTCGGCCTCCCAAAGTGCTGGGATTACAGGCATGAGTCACTGCACCCAGCCTCTATTTTCTTAATTAATTGGCCTGTTAGGTATTTCCTTTGGCCCAGAGATACTATAAAAAAAGTCACTGAGGCACTAAGGGTGCTATGAAGGAGAACGTTGGGAACTCTGTTCCAGGATATTCCCCAGAACCCCACATCTTCACCAACAGGAGGTGGGCTGGTCAGTCTGTCCCAGAATTCTCTCCAAGGTGGCCATGGAGGACCACATAAAAGGGAGCATCTCCCAAAGAGCAGAGCCAAGTGCAGCCCAGGGGCTGACCCAGGCCCCCCAACCTTATCTTCCAGAAAGGTTTCATGTACATTACGGACTGATGGATGCCTGCTCCCTTCCTTTTCTTTTCCTTTCAAATGAGAGTTTTTAAGGTAGTTTTCAAACATATCCTCCTCCATAATATATTAAACACATGAAGGGTGATCACATTTACCAATTAGAGATTGCTGGCCTGTGAAGAGCCATATCTCAGCTTGAAAAAGAGAAAACCAGATTGTCCAGAGCCCCTGGACCAGGAAACAAATGGCCTCAATAGAAGGCAGTAGGGTTGACTCGCTGTGGGGAAGAGGTGAGTGTATAAATGGTTACTCATGGACTGGCTGTATTATTTGGGGAGGGGAGTACACACAAGAAGTTCTACATATGGAAAAAGAGAACGTGTGTGTGCATGCGTATGTGTGCATGCATGTCTGGGCAGCCAAGAAGTGGAATGTATTAGGCCAGGAATCTTCTTTGCGTGGGGGAACTGCCCCTTCCACATTCCATTGTTCCATTATGCCGTTCAGGTTGGACTCTTCCATCACTGTGCCTTCTTGCCCTCTGGTCCCAAGAATGGACATGCACAGATGTGAATTCCTCCACTACATTTGGCATATGGGCACTGGGTAAGAAAAGTTCACTCTCTTCTCTCTGGGATTACAAGGACCACATGGGGCAGCTCTTGACACCATACCTAGAGAACCTAGATGAGAGGAAGCCAAGGAGAGGCTGAGAAGAGGTGAGAGGCAGAGGAAGACAGAGTTGATTTTATCATTGAACTCATCTTCTTGGATTGATCCAAGCCTGATTTAGCCAAGTGTTGATTTTTGTTGCTGAACTAAAATGTCCCTTTTTTGCTTATGGAGGTCTGAGCTAAGTATTTGTCATTTGTTATTCAAAGACTTCTGACTAACAGTATCTCCAACGTAGCTTCTTTGGGAAACCAAATTAAAAAAATGGCAGGAAAATTAAGGTAAAAGACAACACGCTTGCCCTTTTTGCAGGTGAAGCTTTGATGATGATAGGGTAGTGTATAGGTCAACATTTTTGTGATGATTTTAAGCTGACTTAAGTTTTGTGCATTGTGGAATGAGTATCTGCAACTCATAGGCACATTTTACCTTTGTGTGCTTGTACAATGATCTTCAAGCACATAATCCCCTGGATGTGGTTGAAGTGAAAATTAAAATGATTTCTTACAATTTGTCTTCCTTGTCAGAAAACAGGGCCAAGAGCTTTTAAAAACTAGTGCTGCAGTTGTGTGACTGTAGGCTGGATGATATCATCCTTCTGGGGATGATTTCATGTATGCCCTTTCTGGGTACGTCTGAAAGCAAATCCAGCCTCAGGAGGGAGGGAAATCTACACACACAGCTCCTGATGAATCTTTGCATACTGAAGTCTTTATGAGCAGATTGGCAGGGTCAAGTGGCCACTGTTTAGAGGGTGACAAGCCCTGTTCATTGGTTCTTTGCCAAGCAAAATTGCACATGAGAATTTTTCTAGTGAGCTCGTTCAAGTGAGTCCTTCTAAACAGCCTGATGTTCCCTGGTGTGAGCCCCCAGAACTGCAGCAGAGAGCATGTGCAACAAAGAGCCCCCTTGGAGGCTCAACCCCCAACTCCCCTGGTAAATTGCACCTCCCAACACAGGGGAGGAGGCAGTGGGGGAGAAAGACAGATCTTGTTTAAACCTTTTGCCTGAACTGAGTATGGATAGGCCTGCAAAATATTTTGAACCCTTTTCTGGCAGATTTTTGTCACGTGTTCCAGATGATTTCTTTTAATCAGGAACATTTTATCAAGCAAACACCTATGCATTCTCTGTTTCTGCTCTCAGTTGTACAGTGATTGGAGACTAGTGTTCTGGTTTCTATGCAAGATAAAGTTTAAGGCCTACGCCCAAGGAAATATGAAGCAATGCTTATTAGCAGAAGTGTGCAACGTGAAGTGCGCAGAAAGGTCCACAGGCCTTGGCAAGGGAGAAGGAAGCTCTCATTCCTGAAGCTGAGCCGGGAAGACCCAGCTAAAGGGGGGCTGACCAGACACGCATTTGCAGAAAAGGAGGTGTGTTACGGGCTGACTTGTGTCCCTCCAAAATTCCTATGCTGAAGTCCTAATTCCTAGTACCTTAGAATGTGGCTGTATTTGGAGATAGGAACTTTAATAAGGTAACTAAGCAAAAATGAAGTAATTGGGATGAGCCTTAATCCAGTACGACTCCGGTATCTTTCTAAAAACAAAGAATTAGGGCCAGGCGTGGTGCCTCGCACACTCTGGGAGGCCAAGGTGGACAGATCACTTGAGGCCAGGAGTTCGAGACCAGCCTGGCCAACATGGTGAAACCCCGTCTCTACTAAAAATACAAAAATTAGCCGGGTGTGGTGGCGCTCGCCTGTAGTCCCAGCTACCAGGGAGGCTGAGGCAAGAAAAATGCTTGAACCTGGGAGACAGCAGTTGCAGGGAGCCGAGATCTCACCACTGCACTCCAACCTGGGCAACAGAGCGAGACTCCATCTCAAAATAAATAAATAAATAAATAAATAAATAAAACAGGAAATTAGGACACAGGAACACACAGTGAAGACCACGAGAACACAGAGGGAGAAGCTGGCCGCTACAAGCCTGAGAGAGGCCTCGGAAGAAACCAATCTTGCTGACACCTTCATCTTGGACTTCCAGCCTCCAGAATGGTGAGGAAATAAATTTCTGTCGTTTTGGCCATCCAGTTGGTGGTTCTTTGTTACGGCAGCCCTAGCAAACTAAGGCAGGGTGCAACTGAAAACCTACTTAGGGTGATATCCCTGCAAGAGCCTGCCCTCTGAGCTCTCCACGCACAGAATGAAACCTTATTAGTACCATTCCTCAATGTAGCTGGGATATTTTTCTGGGGCTTTGGCATACCTTTTCTTGCTATTGTGTCATCCAACAATGACTAGACATTCTTCTTTAAACTGATCTTGATAATTTGTCTTCACCTACTGAACATGTGTAGAAATTTGTCTAAGCCTTCTGTTAAGTTACTTATCCAAGCTACTCCTATTTCTCCCTTTAAAGTTCACCATGTAAGTCCCTTTCTTTAATCTCTGAATTTAAATTGCTAATGCTCTACTTGTCTAGCTGTTCTTTATAAAGCAGCATTTGGGGGTGTTTATCTTTTCAACTTAGAAAGAAAAGTGAAGGGATTGATTGTGGAATTCTTGTTTTCTGTTCCTCTCTGAGCTCTGCTGAGAGTGCGTACAAACTAGCTTAGGGGCAGCAAATACATAGGGGCTTTATATTTGGAGGGGCTCCATATAGGGGTATGGAAATATTCTTTGTGGTCCAGAATATATTTCAGATCATAATTCATTGCCAGACTGATGTCCTTAAGTGAACACAAAAGACAAAGAGGACCGGGGAAGAAAAATAATTCAATGGATAAAGTAAATAACTCAATGGGTTAGTATCTCCATGGAGACCATAAAATGCATCATCTCTATGGAGACTCTCATAATCTCCTTCTGGACTTACGGTAGTGTATAACCTGTTGTAATCATACATTGGGGGTGGAGGGAAAGTGACAAGAGGAAGAGGGTGAGAGGATGATCCTTTTCTTTCCTTGGTGGAAATGATAGCTATTGCCACTCTAAGTTTAATCAATTATGGTATTGTATTCATCCAAAGTTAGGATTCTGGGAGACCAGGTCCCTAGGATGGGTTAAGAGGCACCTGAGGATCTAATGTTTATATGCCCAGTACTGAACTGGGTATCTGACATGTATTAATAGTTGGTATTCAAAAAAGGTGTGAATGAATGAACATAAAAGGCAATTGCACCGGATCTGATCCCGGGCTCAGGCCCTGTGCATCATCTCTGTTGTGCAGAAACAAATAAGGTGGAGACCTATTTCTGCCATGGGGAATACTCGGTACTACCTGCATAGGGCCAAGGAGAACCAGTAACTCCCATGTTGCTTCCTTCCCTTCTTTCGATAAGAATGGTGCTCAACAGTATGAACATTGTCAAAGGATGAAACAATGGTCAGTGTGGAGAGAAGATAAACAGGGTTCGGGGCAACAGACCAGCTAATGGATGCAAGTCACTGTGTCCAGAGAAGTTACATCCTGCCGGAATCTCCCTGTTTTGAGCCTCACTAGCCTCAGGACACAAACTAGGATTCCGGTTATTTTTTTATACCCAGGGTACTATGGGCCTTTGCCCCCCATCTGCTGTGACTTATTTGCTGGCAATTAGCCCACTGCAAAGTGATTTCTGAGCATTTACCATGGTAATGTCTCAGATCAGCATCCAGACATTTCCGTCCATCTAGTTTCTTGCTCTTTATCTTGGTGCCAGGTTATTGCCCTGGCTCTGCTGACCCTAGAAGAATATTTTTACTGTCCCTTTTCTATGCTTAGACATGTTTAGATCCACAAATATTTACCATTGTGTTATAGTTGCCTCTAGTATTCAGTTCAGTCACATGCTGTTCAGGTTTGTGGTCCAGGTGCAATATGTCATACCATATAGCCTAGGTGTGTAGTAGGCTATGCCATCTAGGTTTCTGGAAGTACACTCTATGATGCTCACGTGACAAAATCAACTAAGAACACATTTCTCAGAATGTATACCCATTGTTAAGCAATACATGACTGTGTGTCTGTAGGCCATATATATTAATATATATATAGTCATTTGAGATCAGTCTATATACAGTGTTTTGTACCCTGTATTTTCTTTAATAATATATAATGAATACATTTTCCCCATTACTAGGTACTGAAAGACATAATTTTAAATGACTACATAGTACTCATTGTATGAAAATGCTATTATTTACTTAACCTCTGTGAGACTTTTTGGCTGTTCCGTTTCCCCAGGATTCTAAACATCACTGTGTCTTCTTACATGCATTCTTCCACACTTCTTGGTTGTTGCCTTAGGATATGTTACTTTAGGTAGAATTCCTGGGCTGCGCTGAAGAGTAGAAACATTTTAAAGATTCACATTCTTGCTTGTTTTGCTGTTCGCCTCTTTAGGTACCATATTTTTTAGGTGTACAAAATTTATACACCTGATTTTAAGTTCCTGGGTATCAGGGTTCATACTTCTCTTAATTTTGTATTTCCTTGCAGTCCTACTTACGGGTGGCAGGGCTCCTCAAGGGATGGGTGTACCAATGACAACCATGAAAGTATTCTAAGGTATTCCCTAGGACTCCGAGAAAAAACATGCATCTTTCCAAAGGGAAAGAAGGGATTAGACGTTAGCATCCTACTCCATGTCAGATCCAGAGCACCCGGGGGAACTAAAGTTCGTGGATGGAATACAATGACACCTCAGAAAAGAAACACTCCTTTACTTTGGTGGAGGCCTTTAAACTTTTGCGGGCTCATTTTGTCCGCCTAACTCGCCCAGCCAGGGTGCAAAATGGCCACTTAGGAGCATGAGTGAGGTGCCAGCGTCCCTACAATCTAAGGAGCAGGGAGTCATCACTGGGGTGCCTGCCGCTCTACCTGTTTGCGACTGTAATAAAACACTTTCTGGAGGCCGAGGGACCCGCTTCATCCTGACTTTTCCCCTCAGTAGCTAGAGAGAAGGCGGCTGAAAAGAGGAGACAGAACTGGTGCTGAGTGGGCCTGGAGCTTCCGAGGCAAGGGAAAGAGGGAGAGGGCTGCAGTTCGAAGTCCAGACGCGCTTTCCTTCCATTCTCTTCCCTTCCTCCCTGCCCTCTGCGCCCCACTTTCCCCTTATCGTGGGTGGGGGCTTCTGATTTGCTGCGGAGCCCAGAGATGGTGGGGTTCAGCCTCCGCACTGCTTAGCTAAGTTCCCAGCCCAGCAGTCCCAGCGGGGCTGTTTTCGGTAACCAAAGCACTAGGAATTAACCTCTCTCTCGGCCTCTTCCCTTTCGGTTTCCTTCTTGGGTTGGCTGGAAACTTCACCCAGACACCGAAGCAGCTCTGCCCGGCCTTTTGGCACAGGCCACCGGCCGAGGCCCCACGGGGCGCTCTCCTTCCCCAGGTGCCCCCGACTCCGACCCTGCCCTCAGGGGCTCGCCCGGGACGCGTTTTCCCAGAGGCCGCCGGGGCGGGGTGGGCTGGCTGGCGGGAAGAGGGGGCCGCGGCCCAGGCTCGCCCCGGCGCCGGCCCGGTGGGCACGCGGCCAGCCTCCGGCCCCGACTCGGTCCCCTCCCGGCGCCCGCCCCAGCCGAGGCCCCCTCCCGGCCCCGCCGCCCGCCCGCGGGGGCGTGGGAGCGCCGCAGGAGCAGCTGGGACCCGGGCCGGGCCGGGCCGGCAGGCGGCGGCTGCGGCCTAGGGCTCCCGCGCGGCCACCGGCCTCTCCCCTCCCCCTCCCGGAAGCGCGGGGCGGGGTCCCCGGCCGGGCCGTGGGGGCGGGCGCGGGGGCCGGGCCGGGGCGGGACGCGCTCGGCGCTCGCGGGCTCGGCGGGCTGTGCGCGCCCACTCCGGCTCCAGCGGCCAGCGCGCGCGGGCCCAGGCCGCACGGTTCCAGCCCAGCAGTAGCGGCAGCGGCGGCGGCGGCAGTGCGCGCGAGGCCCTGCGCCTCCAGCAGCTCCTCCCTGGCGCCGTGCATGGAGACGCGGCCCGCCACCCGCCGCTGAGCCCCCGCCGCCCGGCCGGGACCCGCCAGGGCTGGGGTGGCCTCGGGCTCCGGCCGGCCCCGCCGCCCGAGGGCTGCGCGCGGCCCGCGGGCCTCGCCGCCCCGCGCGGATCGTCGCGGCCCGGCCGTCCCGTCCCAGCAAGTGGCCGTCCTGAGCGCCATGGCTCACTCCCCGGTGCAGTCGGGCCTGCCCGGCATGCAGGTAGGCGGGCGCGGGCCGCGGGGCCGGGATGCGCGACCCGGGCGGAAGCAGCAACTTGGCGGTATCCACACGGCGTCCCCCTACGCTCAGCCGGCCGGGGTCGCGCCGGAGCCTGGCTCCCCGCGCGCCCGGCTCGGCCGGGGGTCCGAGTCCGAGTCCCTGGGCGTCCCTGCCGGCTCCGGCGGCCGAGGTCTCCGGCGTGTGCGTGCAGGAGCCGTAGGGACCGCGGCCTGGGTCCGGATGTGGGGGTGCGGGCGCCTAGTCCTCCGCGCTCCCCTCGCCCCAACACTCTTCCGGAGCTGCAGGCCCTGGGTGGCCCTGTCCCCGGGAGAAGTGAGGTGGAGTGATGCCCTTGGAGGCCCCCGCTGGGTCCCGGGGCCCTGCGTGGGGGCCGGGTTGGCGGAGGGCCCCAGGACGCGCCCCCCAGGCTCGTCCCCCACCCCCGGGCGGGCGGGCGGGAGACCTGGGCAGGGCGGGGACGGGGAGCGCGCCTGGACTCGTCCGGGCCCGAGCGGAGTAGGCAGGGTGGAGTGGAGGAAGGTAACCGCGAGTTCCACTTGCAGTGGCTTTGCCCGGAGCCCCCGTGCACCTGCGGACCGGGGGAAAGTGCGAGTTGCAAACCTTCTGGAAGGAGGAATCCCTCGGACAGCCGCGCACCAGGGTCCCGGGCCCGGCCCCGGGACCCTGGACTTTCACTTTGAGACTTGGTTGCATTTACAGGAATTCTTCGCCCAGTAAACCTCTCTTTCGGTACTTGGTGACACCTTGGCCTACCAGTGACTTTTTGGGGAGTGGGAGAGGAGTTGAATTTCAAATTTACATGTATAAGTTAAAGGTTTTTTTGTTGTTGTTGTTTTCGTTGCCGTTGGGGACTGCTTTTAGCCCTTTGAAAAACAAAGCTACCGTCCTTGGCTAACTCTTGTAAACTTTGTAGGCGCAGAAATGGTGGCAAAATGCTTAGGATTGAAATCTTAGGATGCAGTTAGGATATGTCATGAAAGTTTGCTCTGCCAGTTTAGCTGAGTGAACGTTAAGTGTTTGAAGAAAACCAAAAGCATCCAAGTAGATTACTGGTTGATTTACAGATACCAACAGGCTCCTTCCCTGTGTCTTGAGGGCTGAGAAGCACAGAGCCCAGACCTGGGACTGCCTCTGGGGTCTGCCCGCCTCTTCCAGTGAGATCATCCCTCTCCCTTCTTTTTTTGAAACCGTAAAAAGATAACTGGATTTCACTGTTCAGGTTTGAATTCTGGAAAAATAGGAACTCAAAGTTACCACTTTAATGGCAGCTAGAATTTTAGTCCAAGTGTGTGTGTGTGTATATGTGTGTGTGTGTGTGTGTGTGTGTGTGTGTGTATATAAGCAGTATATATATGTGTGTATATATGTTTAAGCAGTAAATAAATATATAAGCAGCAACAGTTAAGTTATTATCTTAAGAGTGACTGGGAAGATGCTTGAAGAATATTCTTTTGTCCACTCTCATTTAAGGAGCGTTGAATTTAGCATGCATTCAAAACCTAAACTTCTGCTGACTGCTGGGTAACAATCAGATGTGGTTTCTTGGTATTTTCTAAAGCCGCTTTGGTATGAATTTAGAGGTGTGTAGGTCAGAGTGAACTGGGTGAAAAAAGTAATTTCTTACCAGTCGAGCAAGAAAGGACTCTTGTAATGATTTAAAAAAAACGTTTTATCAATATTTCCTTTAGGTTGATATTTATACCGTGTTCATCAGGTTGGAATCTAGCACAAATGCCTCACTTACTAGGTTAATTGGCCTTTGTGGATAGCGAATCAGTTTGAAAAGGTACTAAAGCCCCTTTGGCTGGTGCCGTGAAGTCAGTATCAGATGGTTACCAGGTGATATCTGGTATCTCACCTTTTCATTTTTATCCTCACTTTTTTTTTGAGTGGGTCAGAATTCTTAAACCTTGGGAAAAGAAGATACATTTCCTTAATAACTTTGCCTCTCAACTATTATGTATCTGTTAGGTTGTGTTACATGGGAACTGTTTTTATTTTGTTTTCTCAGTATGAAAGATCTTAAGTGTTTCTCAGTGGAAAAGATCAGATTTTCAGCTGTTACAGTTTTACAGTTTTAGAGGTAGGAAAGTTGGCTTCTGCCAGTCATTCCTGTACCTAAGTACATCTACAGACTGTATGGTAACAGTGTATCATTTGGGGAAGAACATTCTTTTCTCCTCCCCCACCCCACAAAAGAAAAACAACAAGCACATTTATTTTCTACTTCAAATTAGCAGTTGCTACTGCCCTGGGAGGCTTCCCTAAGAGTTGTTGCTGAAGATTCAATTAAAAACACACCTGCTTTCGACTGTTGTCTGCTAAATGGGAGGAGAGAAGTCCATGTCTCTTCTATGGCTTGCTCTGATAGGCCTCATAGCCCTCCCTTTTTCTTGTCTCCTGACCAGGGCTTATAAGGAGTTGGCTTAGAAAGACAGCAGAGTCTGTAATCTCAGCAGTTTGAGAGGCCGAAGGGGGCGGATCATGAGGTCAGGAGATCGAGACCATCCTGGCTAACATGGTGAAACCCTGTTTCTACTAAAAATCCAAAAAATTAGCTGGGCGTGGTGGCACACGCCTGTAATCCCAGCTACTCGGGAGGCTGAGGCAGGAGAATCACTTGAACCTGGGAGGCGGAGGTTGCGTTGAGCTGAGATTGTGCCATTGCACCCCAGCCTGGGCGACAGAGGGAGACTCCGTCTCAAAAAAAAAAATAAAATAAAAAAATAAAGCAGAGTGAATTCAGGTGGCCTAGGCAAGGATGCTTGAAAAATAACAACCATGTTAGTATAAACACCATTTTTCAATGTTTTGCAAATCATTTTTATGCCTCTTGATTCTTACCGGTACCGTTTGAGATGTAGATGATACTATACCATTTTGTAGATGTGGAGACCAAGGGAGACTTAACTGACCAAGGTGAGATCATATATTATGTGGCAAATTTGTGATTGGAAACTACTACTCCTCCTACTCCCACTCATCATGCAGTGTTACTGTTTTATGGTTACTTTTGCAAACCTTAAAGTTTATCTCATTGCTAGTTGGATTGGCTAAAGAAATTAGAAATAGGAGGCTGATTTTTTAATTTATTCAATCAGCAACCCTTATTGAACTTTCATGTGCCAGGTCCTAGGGGAGGGGTTGAAAGTGGTAGATCTGAATGAGGTTACCATTTTAAGTAAATGTTTAATGAAAGTTGCTGAAGCCTTTCCTTTTTTTCTCTTAAACCCCAGTTTTATATTTCAGTAGGGGAAAAAAATAGACATCAGAAACTGAATGAATATAGTGACGAATAAACATAAAGAAATCAGGCTGATCTGTGGCTATAAGTACTCCGTCTTTCATTGAGCATTTGTTGTTTCACTCAATTGAGATTAAAAGAAAAGCTTCAGATGGAGGCGGGAACACCAATCGGCTTTGAGTTTGCAGAAATGTGATTTAAAAATGAGATTTTGGTTTGCACATTTCTGTTACAAAATTTTATCAGTCACTTTTCAACTTTTCTGAACCGTGACCCATGTAAGAAATATATTTTACATCAGGATCAAAAACAAGTTTCAGGAGACCGTACTAATCCTTACTACGGGTTGAGTATCCCTCATCCAAAATGCCTGGGACCACAAGTGTTTCGAATTTTGGAATATTTGCATTATATGCTTGTTGAACATCCGAAATCAGAAGTGCTCCCAATGAGCATTTCCTTTGAGTGTCATGTTGGCGCTGAAAAGTTTCATATTTTGGAGCATTTTGGATCAGGGATGCTCAGCCTGTGCTTGTGATGTGCTGTTGTGGTATATTTAAAAAAGGAGCTGGTTGCAACAGTAGATTGATTTCACAGCCCACTGATTCCTGACCCACAGTTTGAAAAATACTGAATTATATACGTCACATGTATTGCATATTGCAGGGCCTGGTTAATTTACCATGTTTCGAAGTTGTAAGTTTAACATAGTTTCATATTTGAAAATACAGATAATTTAGAGGAATAGCTTAAAAACCTGAAGTTTGTCTCGTTAACATCATCCTGTCCCCCTCGTTCCCCTTCTGTTTTTCTTGCTGCTTGGATAAATAGACCTTTGCTGAGAATGCCCCTTGCATCAAGATAGTGAGACTGGTGTCTTATGGCCAGTTTGGGAACATGGGGAGCTTTTCTCAAGTGCTCTGCTCCACCCTAGGGAAGCCTGTGCACTCTGGGAGTCTGGGAAATGAAGGCAAACACAGGACAGCTGCATTTAATTGTGGCTTAAGTGCTCTTGTACTTTTTTTTCTTGTTAGTGTCACATTTCCACGGGTTCTTTTCCGTTCCTTCCTTGGGAGATGCCTGCCCAGTTACCCTGTTACCATCTGCACCCTGGGGGAAGGTTGGTGTGTCACTGGGTGTGGACAGTCAGGACATCCGAGACGTGGGTTCGGAGAGCACCTTGGGGACTTGCTGAACTGTGGAGTGTGCTCTGGTGACTGACAGCATTGGACTGCACAGGGGAGCCTGCAGAGTATAGTGCCCGGAGTCGTTGGAGGCAGAGTTCAGAGCCTCAGTCCATCCTGTCCTCAAGAGGTCGGCTGCCTGCTTTGGGGCATGTGCCCTAAGAAGGTTGCAGTGACTGAGGACACAGTGAGCAAAGGCACATGGTTGGAAAGTGGTGACACGGCTTCTGGTGGGCTAGATCTAGATCGGTCCTGGAGCTGAAGAGGCAGTGGGGTGCCTGTGGGCCTGGGGGAGGCCTTGCATCTGTAGACAGCCGGAAGTATGGCACATTTTTGAGCAGATGATCTCCTGTTCTTTGCGGCTCCTGCTTTCTCAGGTGTAGGGGGTGCTGGGTGCCCCTTTAGAAGGCATTGCAGCACTTCAGGGAAGAGGAAGCCCAGGGATGCGAGTGGGGAGCCCAGGTGTCAGTAGGACAGCCTAAGTGGATTTTTTTAGCGTTCACTCAGCTTCGTGGCTTGAACTCTCAGTGAACATTTTATAGTATCTCATTACTCCTCTTGCTTTATGATCCTTTTTGCTGATCAATGCTAAAGAGTAATAAGAAAAGTACTCAGTTACTGTTAGTTACTGTTTTGTTAGTTAGTTGCCTATGTACGTGTCAAAAAAACAAAAAACCTATTTTGAATACTCCGTGTTCCAAAATGTAACAATGGTAAGAATTTGTTTTGCTTGAAAGTGTTCTTTTTTGAGGGGGAGGATGGTCACAAGGTTTTTTTAAATTAGAAAAACCCAAACTTTTGGAGGAGTCCAGTCTCAGATCTGGGAGTATTCTTGGTAGCATGTCACATAGAAGCAAGTGACCTTCAAGTAGGAATTGGTCAGATGAGATTTTCTAGCTTGCTAACTGTGCTGAGCAGTTATGGGCAGGTGGCGGCTGGCATCATTGCTTTCCCACCCTCTTTCTGACTTTGATGCTCTTCTTGGAGCTACGTTCTGATGCGTAGAGCTGAGCTGCCTAATGTGGTGCAGGTTGAGTTTCATTTTCAGTTCAGTATTTTTCCAGGACCCTGGTGCAAGATGCAGGGTGAGCAGTTACTGAGGGGAGGAGCCTGTCGATGGTCACTGCTACTTTCTGCTGTGCTTGTGCGGTTACACACACCCTAAAGCCGCAGTCCAGGCGTCCGATGGTCTCCTGAGAAACGGGCCCCTTAGCTCTTTATTTGGGCGATTACTCCCGATGATTCAGAGCTGCCCTTGTGGAAGCTCCTTACCTGCAGGAAGTGGACCACACCCAAGCCACCTTTCTGTGCCTTTTAATACCTTAGCTCAGCTGATTATCATTAATGGAATCTTGTGGGTGGTGTGAGTGCAGGAAATAGAAGTTGCACTCTATTATCCATGTCTCATCGCGTAGAATCAGCCACTGTCGTCGGAGTAGTTTGTAGCAGTCATTTCCCATAATTCATGTTTTTGCAGTGGAAATTATAAAAAATATCAGTGCCAAATGCTTTGGGAAAAATAAAAAAACCTGCCTCCTGAGGGTGACTATGGAGTTTCTTAATCCTAAATGGCTCCCTGGTTTGCAAGGTTTAAATTAGGGGAAATAAACTGAGATATGCCTTTGCTTGGTACAAACTGTGAAACATCCCAAATTGGTGGTTACCAGTCACTTTATGCGCACCCAGGGAACAACATTGTTGACTCTAGAGACCTTCCATTGTGTTTCTTGAGGGTTCTTCGTCAGCAAAAGAAACCTTTTCTGTTCTGCGCTCTGTTGGTATCTGAATACATTGTGGGAACATTTCAAGTTTTAAATTAATGCTTACCAAGTACGTAGCTGGGGTTTATCTTCCTATTATTTTAAGTCTCTTCCTGTTTTTTAAGAGAATTTTAGGCCGTAAGGTTTGAAAGAACTGTTACAGGTCCACATCCTTTGTTTTATTTGTAATTACTTAGGATTTTGTTTAGTTTCTATTTAGAAATGTCTAATGGGTAGTTTTGTAAGGTTGGTTGGGAAAGATAGCAGCTGCTTCCACTTCCCGCCATTTCTTATTCCCCGAGGGCAGCCCCTTTGATCTCTCCTGGTTGATTTTTGTTTTTGTTACTCCTTAGTTTATGAGGAACATTAAAAAATTGACCGGGGGTGGTGGCTCACGCCTGTAATCCCAGCACGTTGGGAGGCTGAGGCAGGTGGATCACTTGAAGTCAGGAGTTCAAGACCAGCCTGGCCAACATGGTGAAACTCCGTCTCTACTAAAAATACAAAAAAAATAGCTGGGCGTGGTGGTGGGCGCCTGTATTCCCAGCTACTTGGGAGGCTGAGGCAGGAGAATTCTTTGAACCTGGGAGGCGGAGGTTGCAGTGAGCTGAGATGGTGCCACTGCACTCCAGCCTAGGTGACAGAGTGAAACTCCATCTCAAAAAAAAAAAAAAAAAAAAATTGCTGCCTGTGTTGTTTTTTTTTTTTTCCTGGTTTCAGGCATTGTCTATAGACTTTGGACCCTGTGGATGAGGATTTACTTCTCTTCCGCTTGCCTCTTTTCCTCACATGGGCTCCCCGCTCTCCCCCAGCAGAAAGATGTTGTAATGTCAGTGAGGTCAGAATGCGGTGTGTACATTAATGGACTGCAGACGGATCTGCAGCCCAGCCATTATTACTCAACCATAGTTACTGATCAGATTTCTTTTCTTTTGGTAATGCTTCTCATTCAACCCAGCACTCTGTAGTTGTTGCAACCTTGTCTTAGGAAGTTCGGGTGGCACCTGTGCCTTTCGTCACCTGCGTATCTTCTATGCTTCTTGTGCCACCCCCATCCTCTGGTCTTCCTTTGCCCTCATCCTCTGGGTTCCTTCTGCTGCTCTCTTGTGTTGAATATCTGTTTTGTTTTGTTTTGTTTTGTTTTTGTCTCTCCTGTCATTTTCTTTCTTGGTTTATGCCATGATATTGGTTGGGCATATAGTGCGCCATTTTCTGTGAATAGGCAGCGTGGGAGACAGGCTTTTCAAAAATTTCTTTTTTTCTTCTCCCTCAGTTGATATTTTAGCATGGTGTAAAATTGCAGGGTGGACATTCATTTCCTCCAGAATTTTAAAGGTGTTTCTCCACTGTGTTTTAGCTTCCAGTGTTGCTGTTGAAGATGGAGGCCCTGCCAGCACCGGCTTCTGTGTGTGCAGGCTGTGCTGTTCTTCCTGGACCTAATGGGATCTGAACTTTTTCCTTGAGTTCTGAAGTTTCACAATGATGTGGCTTGGAGTGGGGCTGTTTTCGTTTCTCGTGACAGATACTTGGTTAGGCCCTTTCTGTGAAGCGACTCAGATCTTTTCATTGATTTTTTTCTTTGATTCCCCTCCCCCCTTCCATTTTCTGTGTTCTTTCTTTCTGAAACTTTATTACTTGGATGGTGAACCTTCTGCATCGGCCCTCAAATATTCTTTTTTCTTTTTTGTTTTTCGAGATGGAGTCTCGCTCTGTCACCCAGGCTGGAGTGCAATGGCGTGATCTTCATTCACTGCAACATCTGCCCCCCCAGGTTCCCGTGATTCTCCTGCCTCAGCCTCCCGAGTAGCTGGGATTACAGGCGCCCACCACCATGCCCGGCTAATTTTTGTATTTTTTAGTAGAGACGAGGTTTCACCACGTGGATCAGGCAGGTCTCGAACTCCTGACCTCAGGTGATCCACATGCCTCGGCCTCCCAAAGTGGTGGGATTACAAGTGTGAGCCACCGTGCCCGGCCTTCATTCCCCATTTTTAAGTATGCTGCCTCTGCTTCCGGCTGTGTCTGCTGCAGCCTGGTCCATATATCCTCAATTTTTCCTTCCTTTGCAGATAATATATTTTCATCATTTCCTTGACTTTGGGAGCCTGGCTGTGAGATGTGGGGCAAGCTGTCTGGCTGTCTACCCACTTCTGTGGCTGACTTTGAGGCTCTGCCTGGTTCACTCATTCCCCCGGCAGAGGGACTGGTGCCGTCAGTTCCTGAGAGCTGGGGGTCCAGCACTGTGAGTTAAGTTAGTTCTCTGCTGGCCCGGCGCGATGGCTCACGCCTGTAATCTCAGCACTTTGGGAGGCCGAAGCGGGTGGATCATTTGAGGTCAGGATTTCGAGACCAGCCTGACCAACATGGTGAAACCCCTTCTCTACCAAAAACACAAAAATTAGCCAGGCGTGATGATACACGCCTGTAATCCCAGCTACTTGGCAGGCTGAGGCAGGAGAATTGCTTGAACCCAGGAAGCGGAAGTTGCAGGGAGCCGAGATCGCGCCATTGCACTCCAGCCTGGGCGACAGAGCGAGACTGTGCCTCCAAAAAAAAAAAAAGTTCCCTGTTTTCTGCACCTCCGGTTTAGCGTTGTCTTCCTCTACTCCCCCACCGCCCCCCCTTTTTTTTTTAAACCACTACCTACTTTCCAGCTTCTGAGATTTCATTGCAGTTGTCTTCTCTCTGTTTCAGGTATGTGGTGGTTTTTAGATTTATGATTTTAGTGGGATTTCAGGATTGACCCAATTAGATGCTGCTGTCCGTGTGACCCCTCTACCTCCAAGTTGCTATTCTTCAGTTTATAGGTGAATACAGACAGGGCCAGGCAGGTGAGGAAATTCCAAGAGCTAGGACTGACTGCTGGGCCAGGGCGGTGGGCAAGAACTCGGAGCCTCCGTTCTCTTCATCATGAGATTGTGCCTCTTATTTTCTCCCTGTAAATAAACAGCAGTATACATGTCTGCTTATTTTTCCATCTCTCTACTGGTCGGTGGCTTCCACCTCCCCAACTTGAACTGAGAACCTGCTCTTCTTGTTTCTCTCATTTTTTTGGTCCCAAGATCCTGTGGACACAGAACGATGTCTGGGAGCCTCATAGGATCTCTCTGGAGAAACGCTTGCTTAAGTTTATGATGCTCTGGGGTTCCAACCCCCTGGTCCAGAATTGAGTATGTGCTTCTTGGCAGGGCGGAGGTGGCGTCAGTCTGGTCGTATGTTCCGTGGTGGTCGGTGCAGGACTGGGGCACACGTGTGCCACAGATGCCGAATAGCCCGTCAGAGGGCCTGGGTGTTATGTGGCTGTCCCAGTGGCCATGTGTTAGCAGATTGCATGTTGCAGAGTCAGTGGTGTCTGCGCGCTGGGGGCACTGCACAGCACTGGCCATAAATCCATAGCATGTTAATGGATGGAGGACTCGAAGGGTGTGTATCTAAACAGGGAAAGCTCTTCTTTGGGGTACGGCCTTCAAGTAATTTCTTGCTTAAGGACAGAGTACTTTCTTGGGTAGAATTTTACAGCAACGAACCATTGAGTAGAAATGAAAAACAGTCTGGAACTTGGGACTGAGCCTTAGCCCGCAGTTATTTTAGGTATAGTTTCATCGAACTTTGGAAGCGTGTTCAATGTGGTGACTTCAAAGTTATTAAACTGCCACTTGAACTCCAGATGAAGAAAGGTATTGCTTGAGCGTTCCTGTAGTATGTGTGATGGATGCAGTTTCCTGGTACCAAATATTTCTTGAGAGGTAATTCACACAGAAAAAGCTAGTAGCACAAAGCCTCACTTCTTCAGCAGTTCTGCAGCAGAGCTTTCTTCTCCCACCTGCTTCCCTGTTGCTTGCTGTGGGTAGGTGGAAGGACTGAGCCTGTGGCATGGCTGGATTTATGTCAGTCTAGAAAATAAACATCTTTGGAATTTGTTGCCCTTCATGGGAAGCCTTGTCGGAAGGGGACTGCTTTGATTGCGTTTTCTTCAGTGAGGGCCAGGCCCCTTGGTGAACCCTCAGGGTCTCTGCTGAGGGAACGGCTGTCAGACTAATTTTACAGATGAGAAAACTGAGGCTTATGAAACCTGCCCAAGGCCTCGGCTAGAAAACAGCATCACTGGGGCGGAAGCCCTGACTGGGAGGCCAGCATGTGTGTTCTTTTCCTTCCTCCCGACTGCCTGCTCCCTGGCGTGTCAGATTCCCTGCACCACATCCCCAACACAGCTCTGCCCTCCTGACCGTCACATTGTCCCTCCAGCCTCCATGAAACAGCTGAGTTCAGGGCTGTGAACAGAGGGTGTTTTGGGCGTTTTTATTTCCTTGTTTTTAACCTTTAAAGAAGAGTGTGTTCATGTCTCATTGTTATTCATTTTTTTTGAGGAAAAGAAAAATCTCCATTTCATTGAGGGCAGGTCCTTCCCCATAGCCTGGCGTGCTTCTGGCTGGCAGCGTGCCTGGCACAGCAAGGTGGGCAGCTGGCGGTGTGGGTCCCTGTGGTCCTGTGCCCGAGGGGCTGGGCCTTCTTGGTGGCGGTTGTCTGCGTGAGAGGAGGTAGCTGGCCTTGGCTGCCACCCCCATGCCTACCGCCTGGTGCTGGAGCAGAGGGAGCGCTGGGCCTTCAGCCCACCGGGCTGGCACTGCGCTGTCTGTGCACTCCTCCTGATCAGGAAACTTGTTCCTGGATTATTTTTAACTGGCTTCCTGGAATTTAGGATTGTGGGTGTGGGGGGCGGTGACTTGGACTTTCAGATGTTTTCCCTGTTCCTTTATCTCCATTCTCTGTAGTGAGCTCTGAGCCCCACCTCCTTAGGGTGGGCATGGAGCTGCTGACTGGCTCCTGTTCATTGCCTTTCAGGTATTGCCCAGACTGTGTTGTTTTGGATGGTGAAGAAATAACTGAAAAAGTACCCTCTAATCGAATATAATTTTTTTTTTTTTTTTTGAGACGGAGTCTCATTCTCGTGCCCAGACTGGAGTGCAATGGCACGATCTCGGCTCACTGCAACCTCTGCCTCCCGGGTTCAAGCAATTCTCCTGCCTCAGCCTCCCAAGTAGCTGGGATTACAGGCACCCACCACCACACCAGGCTAATTTTTGTATTTTTAGTAGAGACAGGGTTTTGTTTGCCCTGTTGGCCAGGCTGGTCTCAAGCTCCTGACCTCAAGTGATCCTCTCGCCTTCGCCTTCCAGAGTGCTGGGGTTACAGGTGTGAGCCACCGCGCCCAGCCCTCTAATAGAATATAAGACCAATCAGTGTCACCTGGAGGGCTTGATAAAATGCAGACTACAGGCTCTGCCCTGCTGCCCTGGAGTTTCTGATTCTGGGCGTCTCGGAGGGAGTTTGTGTTTTGAGCAAGTGTCCTGGTGTATTGCTGCCTCGAGGATGACACTTTGAGAACCACTGCACTGGAGAATTAAAAAGAATCCTGAATCCTCATTGCTCCCCACTCTAGTGAAGCACACAGTAGCCTTGCCCATTTGAAAAGCAGAGCAAGCTACAATCAGTGCTTGCAGCTTATGGCTTGTATTTCCAAAGACTGACTTTGGAACCACTGACCTAACTTTGGGAATTGAATAGGCCTTTAATTATAAGACTCATTAGAGCCTTTACTATTTTAGCATGTATTTATAAACCTGTTGGGGGCAGAGGATGTGTGTTCCATGTCTTTTTGACCTTGGAACCTTATTTTTATTTTTAGAAATGGGAATCTCGCTATGTTGCCAAGGCTGGACTTGAACTCTTGGCCTCAAGCAGTCCTCCTGCTTCTGCCTCTTAAGTAGCTGAGATTACAGGCTTGTGCTACTGCGTGCCACTTGGAACCTTATTTCATAAGGAGTGCATCTCTCGGATCTAGGGTGCAGTAGTCTTTTTGGAAAACCCCGAACTAGAACAAATGCTCTGAACCTGATAATTCTCAAATTTGTCAGGATAACTTTTCTTAACTGTGGTATTGCCTGCTGCTCCTGACTTCCTGATCAGATGTAGACGCCAGCCTAAAACTCAGGGCCTTTTTTAGTACCCAGCTTCCTCCTCTCTGCTCTTCAGCTCCTCTGCCCTGGGTGGGCTCAGCTCCCTGTGCTCCTCCAAAGCTCAGTGCCTGTTCCTGGGCCTTTGAACCTACCCCTCCCCATGCTCAGCCACTGCAGGATTCTCAGACTCAGTACCGCTTGCCTTCCTCTGCCTAGGGAGCCCTCGTAAGGGGAAGCCCCCGAGCAAGCTCTGTATCATCTGTCCAGCTCCTCTTAGCTCCAGGTGCTGGGATGCCGCAGGGGAGAGAAGGGCATACCTGCCGGTGTTTTTCCCACTGATGAAATGACCGTCTTTGGTTAAAATTGATTTTCTTTTCTCGGTAGCTGTTGTATTTAACACTTAACTAAATGTAATACTATACATATATTTCAGAATGGGAAAAAGTATTTCATATCAGTAGAGTTTTCAATGTTTGGGATGTTGGCTTTTATGTATAGTTGATTTGACTTTTGATTCAGAAGTGATCTCTATTTCTCTGTTATCTCCCCCCCCCCATTTATTTTAATAATGTCGTCTGTTATTAGGGTGTACTGGATTTAGTTATACTTTGATTTTACCAGGCTTTCTTATTTGAGGGTTTTGGGGTTGTTGGCTTTGCTTTTGGTTTTAAGTGCATTGTAGTTTTTCTGAGGCTTGTTACAATTCATTACATGAGGAATTGGAAACTTTTTTTCTTTTTTTGAGATGGAGTCTCGCTCCTTCACCCAGGCTGGAGTGCAGTGGCGCGATCTCAGCTCACTACAAGCTCCGCCTCCCAGGTTCACGCCATTCTCCTGCCTCAGCCTCCCGAGTAGCTGGGACTATAGGCACCCACCACCACGCCCGGCTAATTTTTTTTTTTAATTTTTAGTAGAGATGGGGTTTCACCATGTTAGTCAGGATGGTCTCGATCTCCTGACCTCGTGATCCGCCCACCTCAGCCTCCCAAAGTGTTGGGATTACAGGCGTGAGCCACCACGCCCAGCCTGGAAATGTGTTTTATACGGCATTTTAAAATACAAGGGTAAACAGCACATTATACAGACTTAGGGGATTGACCACATCAGGAAGAGGAGTTACAGAGATTTGCGCTCTTTTTTCCCTTTGTTATCGAAGAATCTGAAGTCTTTCTAAAACAACTTGTGTCATTCAGAATGCCTTCCCCTACTTTGTCTTCTGCAAGAAAAGACGAGCTTCTGTGAAGTGAAACTACTTGGATTTCCTGGCCTCGGTCCCCCAACTGCCTGTGTTTATCTCTGAAGAATAAAGGCAGAGGATGCGATTGAAGTGTGCCATCTAATAGCATCGGTATTCTGGGTACACACTCCCAAAATTGACCTGGGGCCATCGGTGCTAGCCTTGGATGTTGTGGGATGGGATTTCATTTCCCTGGAGGCATAAAGTGATCACATAGTTTAAACAACTTCAGTTGAAAACTAGTTCTGCAAGTGGCATCCCTGGTTCCTTCCTCTGGGATGCATTACTGTGTATGTTGTGGAGCAAATCGTTTCTTGGGAGGCCTGAGAAGGCTTGAGAAGCTCCCCAACCCCCAAATATACAGACGTTTCTGTGCATGCAGGTACGTTCATATAAAATATGTTATTTTCTATTTTTTTTTTTTTTTTTTTTTAAGAGAGGGAGTCTCACTCTGTTGCCCAGACTGGAGTGTAGTGGTGTGATCTTGGCTCACTGCAACTTCTGCCTCCTGGGTTCATGTGATTCTCCTGCCTCAGCCTCCCAAGTAGCTGGGATTACAGGCATGCACCATCACGCCAAGCTAAATTTTTTTTTGAGATGGAGTTTCTCTGTTGCCCAGGCTGGAGTGCAGTTGTGTGATCTCGGCTCACTGCAACCTCGGCCTCCTGGGTTCAAGCGATTCTCCTGCCTCAGCCTCCTGAGGAGCTGGGATTACAGGCGCCCACCACCAAGCCTGGCTAATTTTTGTATTTTTAGTAGAGATGGGGTTTTACCATGTTGGTCAGGCTGGTCTTAAACTCCTAACCTCATGATCCACCCGCCTTGGCCTCCCAGAGTGCTGGGATTACAGGCACGAGCCACTGCTCCTGGCCCTTCTCTTCATTGTAAAATGGCTTAATCAGTCAGCAACCTAAAAGAAACTTGTACTGTAGCACTCCTGGTCAGAAATGATTTTTCCCCTTTGTATTTCCAAGAAGAACAGTTTACCCTGAGCATCCTGAAAAATAATTGGAGTAAAATATTACTTAAGATGATAAAATATTGGAACCTTTTTTTTTTTTTTGAGACGGAGTCTCGTTCTGTCACCCAGGCTGGAGTGCAGTGGCGCGATCTCGGCTCACTGCAAGCTCCACCTCCCGTGTTCACACCATTCTCCTGCCTCAGCCTCCCGAGTAGCTGGGACTGCAGGCGCCCGCCACCACGTCCGGCTAATTTTTTTGTATTTTTAGTAGAGACGGGGTTTCACCGCGCTAGCCAGGATGGTCTCGATCTCTTGACCTCGTGATCCGCCCACCTTGGCCTCCCAAAGTGCTGGGACTACAGGCGTGAGCCACTGCACCCAGCCTGGAACCCTTTCAAAATGATAAACACCTCAGTACTTTTTACATGGCCTGTTGCATAGATGATTTCTTAATATTAGCTATAGCAATCAAATGAGGGTGTTTTTGAAATTCCCCGAAAATAATTCTTATTGAGTTTGTCATTTTATGTCAGAGTAGTAGTAATTCCGTTCCTTTCTGCTGGAGGACTTGTGATAGTAAGGGCCTTTGGAAACCAGCAGAACAGCCAGTTGCTTATCGGCTGTGGTGTGCGAGTCCCGTTTCCTACCCTGGCCCCGTTATGCGTACATGGTCTATAAAAGAATCATGTGAAGTGGGGGGTTGAGGATTGTACAGAAATGGGAACCTTCACCCAGAAAAATATCTTCACTCCATCTCCGTTAAAGTATTTTTAAAGCAAAAGCATCTAGAATCCCAGTACTTGAGTATGTAGTTCTTCCTATTTTATTTGCCAGTTGTCTGCGTACACACATTTCCTTAAGTAATTGCAGTCATAATGTAGGTACACTTTGATATTGTTTCTCATTCAGCATTGTGTCATAAATATCATCCCACATTTCCATATGGTTTTCATGATGATTGTTTTACTGTCTTAACTGACTTCTGTGCCTCCTTTAATACAAGGCGTGTCACATCTTTTTTTTTTTTTTTTTTTTTGAGACGGAGTCTCACTCTGTTGACCCAGGCTGGAGTGCAATGGTGCGATCTCAGCTCACTGCAACCTCCACCTCCCGGGTTCAAGCGATTCTCATGCCTCAGCCTCTGGAGCAGCTGGGATTACAGGCACGTGCCACCACACCCAGCTAATTTTTGTGTTTTTAGTAGAGATGGGGTTTCAGCATGTTGGCCGGGCTGGTTGGTCCTGAACTCTTGACCTCAGGTGATCTGCCTGCCTCCCCCAAAGTGCTAGGATTAGTGGCAAGAGCCACTGCACCCGACCAGCCCTGCCCCATCTTTAGGACAGAGGAGTACCAGCCAGAGATACATACTTGTTTGGCTCTGGCCAAACAAGTTAGAAAGAATAACCTTGCTGCTTTCTTTCTTTCTTTCTTTCTTTCTTTTTGAGACAGTCTCACTCTGTTGCCCTAGCTGGAGTACAGTGACGTGACCTTCACTCATTGCAACCTCTGCCTCCCGGCTTCAAGTGATTCTCGCGCCTCAGCCTCCCCAGTAGCTAGGATTACAGGTGTGTGCCTCACGCCCGGCTAATGCTTGTATTTTTGGTAGAGAGGGAGTTTCACCGTGTTGGCCAGGCTGGTCTTGAACTCCTGACCTCAAGTGATCTGCCTGCCTCGGCCTCCCAAAGTGTTGGGATTACAGGCATGAGCCACCGTGCCCGACCTCCTTGCTGCTTTCTTTTGCCTTTGGAGAAAGAAAAAATGACTCTCCTCCTCTCATCCCTGGCAGTGCTGTTGGAAAGCAGTGTGTTATTTAATGAGTTTTATGTAGTTAATTGCTTTGCCTAGGTTGCTAAGTGAGAATACCCACACAGTGGTGTTACACTTACACTCCTGCTGGGCACCTTACCCCTTGCCCAGTTGTATTCGAAACAAGGATCACTGCCTGCAGACTGGGGTCCACACATATACTCCTTGAGAGTGTGAGCATTCACTCAAGACAGCAGAACCACTGTCCTGGCTGTGTCTAGGCTCTGGCTAACTTTGAAGTGGCTGTGGGAGCCTGAGGAGGACAAACAGTTAGAATTCTGCCTGACTGAATTATGTTTTGTTTTTTTTTCTTTTTTTTGAGACGGAGTCTTGCCCTGTCTCCCAGGCTGGAGTGCAGTGGAGTGGAGTGCAGTAGCGTGATCTCGGCTCACTGCAACCTCTGTCTCCTGGGTTCAAGCAGTTTTCGTGCCTCAGCCTCCTGAGTGGCTGGGACTACAGGCATGTGCCACCATGCCCACCTAATTTTTTTGTGTTTTTCGTAGAGACGGGGTTTCACCATGTTGGTTAGGCTGGTCTCGAACTCCTGACCTCAAATGATCCACCCACGTCGGCTTTCCAAAGTGCTGGGATTACAGGTGTGAGCCACCGCGCCTGGCCAGAATTATGTTTTTGATTGTCTTTTAGATGAATCTTTTATAAATATATGGTAAATAGTCTGGTTTAAAATAGCTCTTATATCTTGTGTTTCTTTTCAGCCTGTTGATTTAGTTAAAAGTCTCAGATGAGAAGGAGATTTGCAGGATAAGTGCCAATATTATGACTTAAAATTACTGCTCTGAATGAACATTCACCCCAAAATAGGACCAGTCTGCTTTTCAGCATAATCATACTGTATGCATTTTGAATAGCAGGGCAGTAGTCATTGAAATAATACATTCCTTGTATTAAGTTTTCATCCTGTACAAGGTGCATAAGTGGGTCAGGGGCAATATTGAGCCATAGCGTTGAACAGCGTTGAGTGGATGCTTGGCTGTGCCCAGTGACCCACGAGGACTGGAGCGTCGAGGGGAGGTGTCTGCCTGTTGGCACTGAGACTGTGAGTAGCTGCACATCATTTCAGGGTTTGCTGCCAACCGGTTTCAGATCAGTTTAGATCTCACCTCCAGAGGAGTTGGAAAAACTGTTGGTTTTCGGAGACTTTTGGATTTTGAAAGTTTGGATAAGGGACCTAGACCTTTACTACTACACTTCTATTATTACTGTTTTTTAAGAGATGGGAGTTCACTATGTTGCCCAGTCTGGACTTGAACTCCTGGGTCAAGTGATCTCTCCTGCCTCAGCCTCTAGTGGCTGCAAAAGCAGGGACTACAGGTGCATGCCACAGTGCCTGGCTTTTTTTTTTTTTCCTTTCAGTGATATGAGATATGAGAAGTTAGTGCTCCTGAATTTTGCTGGAACTCATTTGCTTTTTCTCTTTGTTCAGATTTTCAAATTTTTGTTTTGGTATGATTGGTTGTCTTTAGTGATTTAACTTTTGTGAGAAATGGAAACTATTTGGATAGAAGTACACTTTAAGAAAAAGAGGGAGTGTTGTCAGGCTTTGTTGTAAAGATCTTTGCTATTTTACGAAAAATGGTACGTAAGTGTAGACTTTGTGGCCATTTAATCGCATGACAAAAACTAGGAAGGGATTGTATGAGTCCATTTTCATACTGCTATGAAGCAATACCCGAGACTGGGTATTTATAAAGAAAAAGATTTAATGGACTCATAGTTCCACATGGTTGGGGAGGCCTCACAGTCATGGCGGAAGGCGAAAGAGGAGCAAAGTCACGTCTCACATGTCGGCAGGCAAGAGAGCGTGTGCAGGGGAACTGCCCATTATAAAACCATCAGATCTCGTGAGACTTAGTGTCATGCGAAGAGGATGGGAAAAACCCTCCTGTGATTCGGTTACCTCCCACTGGGTCCCTCCCACAATGCATAGGGATTATGGGAGCTACAATTCAGGATGAGGTTTGGGTGGGGACACAGCCAAACCATATCAGGGATATATTAATACACTTTTTTCTTTTTTTTTGAGACAGAGTTCGCTCTTGTTGCCCAGGCTGGAGTGCAATGGTGCAACCTCCACCTCCTGAGTTCGAGATTGTTCTGCCCTCAGCCTCCTGAATAGCTGGGATTACAGGCATGTGCCTCTATGCCTGGCTAATTTTGTTTGTTGTTGTTGTTTTTTTTTTTTTAGTAGAGACAGGGTTTCTCCACGTTGGTCAGGCTGGTCTTGAACCCCCAACCTCAGGTGATCCGCCTGCCTCAGCCTCCTAAAGTGCTGGGATTACAGGCGTGAGCCACTGTGCCCAGCCTAGGGATATATTAATATTTTTATTGTAATTTACTTCTGTGGTCACCATTGTTTGATGCAAAAAGAAGCACAGTTTTTCAATTGTAAGAAATAAAGTTTAAAATATGTGGACTGTTCCCAAATACATTCCCGATTTCACTCGTAACTTTGTTGGTTAGTCGCCTGCATATTTTCATATAGAAAGGAGTTTGGAAATAGCAGTTAAGTTGTGAGGCTAGGCTAGAAAAGCCTTTTACTCCAAAGTCTATGTAAACTATAATCTTAAGAGTTAAGTTCCTGGTTCTGAAGGCAGGAAGCTAGTTGGCATAAGAGAGTTGGAGGAGGAGGAGGAGTTTTCTTTATGTTTCTGGGTGCAGGTTTCTGAGTTAGTTTAGGTTGGTCTTTGGGGCTGTGCCAGGCCTGGCTGTGCCCTGCAGTACCCCCTTCTCCATTGTGGTGCCCTCCTGGTGTTGTACCGCTCTGGTGTTTACTGCATTCCTCTTTGCTGCACCCCCTCTAGTGGGTTCCGTAGTTCCCATGAAAACAGGATTCCTCCTGTCAAAATTGCTCAGCTGGATGCTGGGAAAGTATTCCTAATAGTTCATAAGACTGGTAGGCCTTCTTAATTATGGGAAGAAAGATGTGTGTTGATCTGAATAGATATCTAATAGGTAGTATATCAGCCAATGTGTAAGGCATAGGAGATGGTGTTTAGAGTTGAAGAGGGATCTGTCATATGTCTGGTGCAGTGCTGGCATTGGGATTAGATGACTAACAGCTCCGTCTTCAAGGAGCTTATGGCCCAGTAGCAGAGGCACATGTGTCGCATACATTTCAATGGGAAAAAATGCATTTGTGGAAGTATAAGGCTCAGAAGTAGCGCAGAGGAGGGGGTAATTAAGTATCTAGACGTAGCCGGCTGAAGATTAATAAAGGAAACAATGGCTGAGCTCTGTTCTAGAAGAATTTCTTTTAAAGGCAGAGGGCATCCAGACAGATTAGAATGTTCAAAAGCATGGTGTCTTTAAATAGCACAGAGTGTTTGGAAAAATACAAGGAATCCGATTCTGCCGGACTTAAGGGGAAAGGAAAGAGAACAAGACACATATGTTGAAGAAGGTAGTCCAGGACCAGATCATATCAGGTCCTAAAATAAGTGCTCCCAGACTACCTTGTCATTATCACCCATGGGACCATGCTGAGTGGTTTGGGCTTTAGCCTATTAGGTGATGTAACATTTCTGGGAAATTTGAATTGGCAGAATGAGACCCATTTTGGGCGTTGACAGTTTGGTGGTTAGACTGGAAAGGAAGGAGGCTGGTCCCCCAGCTAGGTCTCATTGCGGTTTCCCAGGTAAAAGCTGAAGCCAGATCGAACTGTGCCACCAGTGGGTGGGGAGGAGGAGGGATTTGAGGGAGGGAGCTGTGGGGGTGAGGGGGGCAGGCTTCAGTGATGATGGTGATGGAGGGAGGGAGGTGCCCTGGGGCGAATGAACGCACCCACGCACCCAAGTCCTTGGGGCTGATGACTAGCATGGAAGATGAAGATCCTATGTAGATAAGGAATTCTGTTTCAGATGAGTGGATTGTGGGCAGAGGAAATGAACAGGCAGTTAGAAATATGGGTCTGGAGCTGGTGGAAGAGTTCAGGCTAGGGACTGAGGCTGGTGACTGATTAATTAGGTCATTTGTGCTAGCAACATGGGACGGCTGTAATCACTATACAGAGGGTGATTGAAGAGGGAGTAGCCCGTGTTTCAGATCCCAGACTTCATCACACTTGGCTACTCCACCTAGCTTTACCTGCTAGGCAAAGCAGGTTCTGCTCTGAATGTGAGCCCCAGAGTGTCCACACGGCAGCAGCATTGGCTCAGGTGGATGGATGGGGTGTGAGGTGCTGTGGGTGGCTGATCACCAGTGGGAACAGTGTGTCAGCTGGTCGTAAGTCAAGAGTAGCTTGTAATTTCTTAGATGACAGGAGTTCCTTTTAACAAATTTATTAGACAAATCATGTGTCTGAGCTCCACATACCTAATATATACATCATTTTGACCCTGCATCTCTTGTCCAGTTTAGTGGTGGTCACTTCTGAAGTGGGTCCTAAAGTAGTTTTCCAGTGAGTTGCATAGCAGAATTTAAGGCTGTTTAAACAGCCTCAGTCTTGGTTGCACCTGCAAAAATCGGGTAGAAGCCTCTAGGTGAGTTAAACCCAGCAGACTTTCATTTTAACCCAGGTGGGTGATTCTGGGCTTCCAGTGGTGCTGCTTTTACCATCCCTGGTTTGATGTGGCCCAGGGTGGCTGGCATGACCCTGGCTGGTGTTGTTACTCACCATTGGGGCATATACTCATTGTGTTACAGTGATTTTTTTGTTGTTGTTGTTGTTTTTCAGTTGTAGGCAAAAGAACAACAACCTCAACTAGTTTAAGCAAAAAGAAGAAGGGGAGATTCATCTGCTCACAGCACTGAAAGGGCTGCAGTGGGCTTGACTTCCAGTACAGTGGAATGTGAGGTCTTACTTCTTAGGCAGGTGTGCCCCAGCCGATGATAAAGGCGGCTGCCCGCAGCACCCAGCCTTAATGATGTGATCCTGGGGAACGAAGAGCACCTCTTTTTCAGTAGCTCTAGCACAAGTTCTTAGGCAATGCTGAGCGTCCTAGCATAGTCCTTAACCCTGGACTGATCCCTGTGGCAAGAGGAGTGGGGCTCTAGCCAATCCATGCCCCCTGCCAGCCCTGTTGGGGAATCCAGGCCATGCGACTGACAATTCCCCGGGGAAGGAGGAGAAGTCAGGAAAGATAGAGTTCTTCCTAAAGTGGGTCCTGAGTATGGGACCGAATTTCGTATCCGGGCACTTCGTCAGGTATATGCTGATAAAAGACCTTATCTAGAGAAAGGAAGACATTTACATAAGACAGGGAGGCTGGTAGCCCGCACGGTGGCTCACGCCTGTAATCCCAGCACTTTGAGAGGCCGAGGCGGGTGGATCACAAGGTCAGGAGATTGAGACCATCCTGGCTAACATGGTGAAACCCCATCTTTACTAAAAATACAAAAAAAATTAACCGGGCATGGTGGCAGGCACCTGTAGTCCCAGCTACTCGGGAGGCTGAGGCAGGAGAATGGCGTGAACCCAGGAGGCAGAGCTTGCAGTGAGCGGAGATTGCGCCACTGCACTCCAGCCTGGGTGACTGAGCAAGACTCCATCTCAAAAAAAAAAAAAAAAAAAGAGAGGGAGGCTGATATATGTAGGACTTTTTAATTGGTTAAAACCAATCAGGAGTTTTCTGTTGAGAGTGAGGTTTTTATTTATTTATATATATATTTTTTATTGAGACGGAGTCTCACTCTGTCGCCCAGGCTGGAGTGCAGTGGCAAGATCTCGGCTCACTGCAAGCTCCGCCTCCCGGGTTCACGCCATTCTCCTGCCTCAGCCTCCCGAGTAGCTGGGACTACAGGCGCCCGCCACCATGCCCGGCTAATTTTTTGTATTTTTAGTAGAGATGGGGTTTCACCGTATTAGCCAGGATGGTCTCAGTCTCCTGACCTCGTGATCTGCCTGCCTCGGCCTCCCAAAGAGCTGGGATTACAGGTGTGAGCCACCGTGCCTGGCCGAGAGTGAGTTTTAAACATGGTTATCCAACAATAGGGTTGTGTGTGCTGCCCGGAAGGCAGGGCATATTGTGCCAGTTATACATGAGGGGAAAAGGGATGGCATGAGCTCAGCGTTCACTCTGTAAAGAGCAGGTCATGATTATAGTCAGCTATGATGGCGGCTAGGTTATAAGATACACACTAGACCAATCAAGTGTAATAAGAAAAGATAAAAGCAGTGTTAGGCTATTTTGGGTGATCATGTTCTTAAACTATTTTTTCTTTCTTTCTTTTTTTTTTTTTGAGTCAGAGTCTCGCTCTGCCTCCCAGGCTGGAGTGCAGTGGCACTATCTCAGCTCACTGCAACCTCCATCTCCCTGGTTCAAGTGATTCTCGTGCCTCAGCCTCCTGAGTAGCTGAGATTACAGGTGTGTGCCACCACGCCTGGCTAATTTTTGCATTTTTAGTACAGACTGGGTTTCACCATGTTGGTCAAGCTAGTCTCGAACTCCTGACCTCAGGTGATCTGCCTGCCTTGGCCTCCCAAAGTGCTGGGATTATAGGTGTGAGCCACCGCGCCTGGCCTAACAATTTTCTTTAATATTTGAATGACTTAAGCATTCTAAAATGCCAGGTTTTTAGTTTGTTTTTTATTTTTGTAGAGAATGGAGTCTTACCTTGCTCAGGCTGGTCTCCACCTTTTGGCCTCAAGCAATCTTCCCACGTTGGCTCCCAGAGTGCTCAGATAACAAGGATGAGCCACTGGCAGCTGGCCTAAAATGCCAGGTTTAATCGGGAAAGGGATTTTGGAGTTTTATCTAGGTGATTTGCTTTTAGTTGCTTTAATCTGTGAGAGGTGCAGTGTTTTAGATAACCTGGAGGTCTGGAATGACCATGAGTACAACCTGGCAGGTTACATTGGAGCGCCTGTGTTGTTGCTGTTTTAGTCAGAGGTAATTTTAGTAATTAAAGTGAAATGTCCTGTTTTAAAGGAAGTTCTTTTCTGTAAAGAGCAGTAGGTATTAAATGTCTTTGGGAAGTATGGACTCTTTGGGGGGTTTCCTGGAATAATGAGGACGTTTGTTGTTATTTTTTCACAGCCTTGTATTTCAGTTTTTTTCTTTAAAGGGAGTAAGTTGCATATGGGGGGCTTAAATGCTTTATTGACAAGAAAAAAAACTTCACCAGGACCAATTCATCAGCAGCAGCAGCTTCCTCCCCCTTCTTTTCTTCCTTTTTTTTTTTTTTTTTTTTGAGACGGAGTCTTGCTCCATCGCCCATCACCCAGGCTGGAGTGCAGTGGCATGATCTCGGCTCACTGCAGCCTCCACCTCCTGGGTTCAAGCAGTTCTCCTGCCTCAGCCTCTGGAGTAGCTGAGATAACAGGCACCTGCCACCACACCTGGCCAATTTTTGTATTTTTAGTAGAGGTGAGGTTTTACCATGTTGGCCAGGCTGGTCTCGAATTCCTGACCTCAGACGATCCCCCCACTTTGGCCTCCTAAAGTGCTGGGATTACAGGCGTGAGCCACCGTGCCAAGCCTCCTGTTGTTCCTCCTTTTTCTTGCTTTTTTTCAGCCTGAGCAACTCCCTTTGTACTTCATCGGGCATTCCTTCAGCCCAGCCTGCAGCAGGATCCTTCTCATGCTGCTCCTTCTTTTCCTAGGCTACTGGGCATCTGCAGCAGTGTTGTCTCTCCCATCCCTCCCAGTCTCTGTGCAGCATCACCCACGGATAGGCCGAGATGTTTTCTTTGAATTTTGGGTGATGCTCAGAACAGAACTGGAAAAAGGCCAAAGGAGGCCTCTTGGGTGCCTGGAATCCTTGAGCTGCTTTTTCGTTCCTTGGTGGAGGGATGTAGGTTTCATTTCTCTTCCTGACAGGCCTGGCCCACCTTGTCTGTGTCTTCACCTTTCCTTTCTCTTTGGCGGATGTGGCCTTCCACCTCTGCCAGCACCTCTGAGAAAACTCAGAGGAGCTCCCAAAGCCTCTGGGCACTGCTGCTTGTGCTCCCCACCGGCAGGTTTGCACACTAACGCATGTGATGACATTGGCCCCTCGGCTTCTGGGGACCTCCTTCACCCTTTCCTCAGCAAGGCCCAGAGTTGCTGAGTGCCCGTCCGTCTCTCACGCACCCCACAGGGACTCTGGAGCTTAGCCTACCGTGGTGGTTGTCATTATTTTTTAAATAAATTTTTTTTAGAGCAGTTTTGGAGCACAATAAAATTGAGTGTAAGGTGCAGAGATTTCCCATCCCCTTGGCTCCAACACCCATGGGGTCTCCCCTGGTGTCAGCATCCTGTGCGAGAGTGGTACGTTTGTCACAGCTGATGAGCCTGTGTTGACATGTTGTCATCACCTGAATCCATCGCTGATGCTGGAGCTCACTCTTGGTGGTGTATGTTCAGTGGGTTTTGACAAACGTATAGTGACATGCATCCACCACTGGAGCGTCCTACAGGATAGTTCCACTGCCTGGAAATCAGTGAGGGTATCCTGAAAACGTGTCCTCTTGGCCCTACTCAAGTGGTTTTCTGCAGGTGCCATCTTCCCCTTGTTGGCGTCTTCGGTTTCTGACTAGACCGAAGGCAGTTTCTCTGGAGTGGCAGATCCTGGGTCCCCGTGGCTGGTCTGCCACTCAGAAAGCGCCTGCCCTTGGGGTTCTCAAGGCGCCCTCGGTAGCCACCCTGGACCTCCACAAGGTCAGATTCTAATGGGCAGTTCTCATAGCTCTTTTTGGTGCTCTGCTCCCCAATTCACTTCAAGGCCAGGTTTAAAAGCTGAGTGCATGTCCTTCTCTAAGGAGGACCTCCTGCTTTGTTTTCTCTGCCTCAAATTTCCCTTAGTCTTTCCCCAGCTGGGTTGAGTGGAAGACCTCCGCCGGCTTAGCTGCAGATGGTTTGCCTCTCTGCTGTCCCGTAGCCACTTGTGTCCCCAGCTGGCCTGTCCCCACCTTGCTGACCACAGCTTCTCCCATGTTTCTGATCAATTTGGTACCCAGCGTCCAGGGTCTGCGTCCCTTACCATCATCCTTGTTCCTGTGGGTGGTCATTGTAGGGAGGGGAAAATACCCCATAGTGCCTCTCCCTACTGATGTAAAGATTCCTTTTAATAAAAATCAAGCTATTATAAAGTTTAATTTATTCAAAATATAGAATCAATACATGACTAATTGTTTAAAAATTAGACAATACAGAAGCATGATTTTATTCCCCAGGGGTAACTAATGTGGAGAGGAAGGATTCTGTGGTTCCCTTAACTGCAAAGGATTGTTCACTATCGTACATTTAGAGCTGAAGAGAAGGCTTGCGAAGGCCATTTGACTTTTTTTTCCTTCTTTATCGCAGCAGGTCCATCAGCAATGTCACGAACCTCTAACCAAGACCCCTCAAGCAATCCAATTTCTGCAGCACTTAAGTGCTTTTCATACTCCTGATGAGACATGATGCTCATTTCTCAACAAAGATTTATTGAATGTCTGCTATGTTTAATGTACCATGGTGGAGCCTGGGGAAGATGCCTACGCCATACCTGCTGTCCTTAATGAACTCACAGGCCAGCTTCGGGCAGACATTCCAGCAAGCATTGGAGTCCAGGCTAATAGTAACCAGAGAGAGGCACAAACTGGGTGAGAGAAAGGAACCCTTCCTGGAGGAGTCAGCATTTGAGCAGTTCCTGAAGGTGCTGGTGGGTAGAGGGCGTTCCAGGCAGGTGGGTCTCTTCACAGAGTGGACTGCAGTTTGGGTTGCCTGACAAAGATGAGAAGGGTTAGGTTTTTCCTTCCTCCCTCCTGCATGAAATAATGGGAAAGAAGCCGTGATAGAAAGATTTAGTTTGGAGTAGGATAAAAGTGCTAAGAAAAAAAAAAAAGAGAAAGTATGACGGGGGTTCCAAGTCTCCTTAATGGATTAGATAACTCAGAATAGCCTTGAAGAAGGCTTGGTGGCCTCGTAGCTTATTTCTGATTTTGCTTGAGGGACAGAAAACAAGGAGAAATGGGAAACGTAGATAAGTCTTGATTTTTTTTTTTTTTTTGAGACAGAGTCTCACTCTGTCGCCCAGGCTGGAGTGCAGTGGCAAGATCTCGGCTCACTGCAAGCTCTGCCTCCCGGGTTCACGCCATTCTCCTGCCTCAGCCTCCCGAGTAGCTGGGACTACAGGCGCCCGCCACCATGCCCGGCTAATTTTTTGTATTTTTAGTAAAGACGGGGTTTCACCATGTTAGCCAGGATGGTCTCGATCTCCTGACCTCGTGATCCACCCGCCTCGGCCTCCCAAAGTGCTGGGATTACAGGCATGAGCCACCATGCCCGGCCAAGTCTTGATTTTTATAGGCTGGTCACAATATATATGCATGTATTTTTTTTTTAAGTTGAACTTAATCTTCAACTTAATTCAGAAGTTGATTAAGGAACTTAATTCAGAAATTGATTCAGAAGGTTTTCTTTTTGCTTTTATTGTTAAAGCATTGAATTGAAAACACTGGAAGCAGTAAGCTGTATAAATGATTTCATTTTATTTTGCATACTTAGAATT
The DNA here is from genome assembly GCF_028858775.2 of Pan troglodytes. Taxonomy (NCBI): domain Eukaryota; kingdom Metazoa; phylum Chordata; class Mammalia; order Primates; family Hominidae; genus Pan; species Pan troglodytes. The sequence goes on along the minus strand of NC_072412.2, from coordinate 104,158,448 downwards.
GGGCATCTGGAACTAAACAAGAGAGTTTATGCAAAATTACATGCAAATGAGTATTTTTTTACCTTTGAGCCCAGAGCTTTAGGCTTCTACCCTGCTGGGAAAAGGATGCTGTGTCCCTGAGCTTTCATGGGACCACCAGTGTAAGTATTAGAAAGGACAACTGGACTTGAGTGTTGGTTACTGATGGTTTGTCTTTAGAGAGAGAAGACAAAACTACAAGAAAGAGGCCATTCCTTTTTGTTGTTGTTGTTTTTGGAGAGAGGGTCTCGCTTCCTCACCCAGGCTGGAGTGCAGTGGTGTGATCATGGCTCACTGTAGCCTCTACCTCCCAGGCGCAGGCGATCCTCCTGCCTCACCTTCGAAGTAGCAGGGACTACAGGTGTGCACCACCATGCCCAAATATTTTTTGTAGGGACAGGTTCCCCCTATGTTGCTCAGGCTGGTCTCAAACTCCTGGGCTCACGCGATCTTCCCCCCTTGACCTCCCAAAGTGCTGGGATTATGGGCATGAGCCACTGTGCTTGGCCTGTTCCTATGTAAAATGAAAAAGAAGAAACAAGAAAGCTTTTACTGCTTCTAGAGAATTCCCTCAGTTGTAAATGACTAACAGTGTTAATGACGTTTCATGAACTAGGATGAAAATCTTTGTGGAGTATTGAATTGAGTCATCAAAGGGAAGCCTGCAGTGTTACAACCCTAGCCACTATAAATAAAGTGTATTAATGAGCTAGTAGTATGCTGCAGACGACCCACCTGTGGAAGTGAGATTCTTGTGGAAAAGTCAAGATCATTGAAGAGATGTGAGACCACCTAACTCTGTGAGGTTACACCAGGCATAGTCAGGAGGCAAAGAAATAGGTAGCTACTGTGGTCTGAATGCTTATGGCTCTCCACAGTCATGTTGTGAATCTTAGTGCAATTGTGTTTCGAGGTGGGGCCTTTAGGAGGTGATTAGGTGATTAGCTGATGAGGGTTCTGCCTTCATGAATGGAATTAGTGCCTGTCTCAGGCTGTTCTTCTGTTGCTATAAAGCAATTTATAAAGGAAAGAGGTTTAGTTGGCTTATGGTTCTGCAGGCTGTACAGGAAGCATGGTACAGGCTTCTCTTTGGCTGCTGGGGAGGCCTCAGGGAGCTTTGACTCATGGCCGAAGGTGAAGTGGGAACAGGCAGTCACATGGCGAGAGTGGGAGCAATGGAGAGAGATGGAAGGTGCCACACACTTTTAAGCAACCAGATCTTGCTGGAACTCACTATTATGAGGACAGCACCAAGCCGCGAGGGATCCACCCCCATGATCCAAACACCTCCCAGCAGGCCCCACCTCCAACACTGGGGATTGCATTTCATCATGCAGTTTGAAGGGGACCTCCAACCATATCAGTGCCCTCACAAAAGAGGTCCGAGGGAGCTTCTTTGTCCCTTCTGCTATGTGAGGACAGAGCTAGGAGGTGCCATCCATGAGGAATGGCACTCAGTACACACCGAATCTGCCAGTGCCTTGACCTTGAACTTCCCAACCTCCAGAACTGTAAGCAATGAATCAATGTTGTTTATAAAAGTTGCACAGTCTGAGCTGACTAAGACAGAAGTATTTAGGCTAATGGAGGAAGTTGCACAAGCATTGTTGGTGGTTAGCTGCATATGTTTCAGATGGTCAGAAGAAAAAAATTCTCTTCACTGAAATTGTGTTTCACAGCATGTGTTATCTACATGGTCTCAGGATAGTGTCTCCATTGGGGCTTGTATTAGCAACAGCCTAATTGCAGGAGGCCTCATGACCATTGTCCTACCCCGGGGCACTGATCGGGGTCTTCTCTATTTGTTATTACTAAAGGGCATACCTTGGGAGAGCCACATGTGTATTGAAGGTCAAATGGTGGATCTAGTCATTTACTCTATTTTTTTTTTTTTTTTTTTTTGAGACAAGAGTCTCACTCTGTCGCCTGGGCTGGAGTGCAGTGGCATGATCTTGGGTCACTGCAACCTCCACCTCTCAAGTTCAAGTGATTCTCCTGCCTCAGCCTCCCGAGTAGCTGGGATTACAAGTGCCTGCCACCATGCCTGGCTAATTTTTGTAATTTTAGTAGAGACAAGGTTTCGCCATGTTGGCCAGGGTGGTCTCGAACTCCTGACCTCAGGTAATCCGCCCACCTCAGCCTCCCACAGTGCTGGGATTACAGGTGTGAGCCACCGTGCCCAGCCATTTATTCTATTTTCATGTAGAAAGATGTGACACGAGGGAGAATAATAGTGAAGTGTACGCATCATCAGCTGTGTGATTTGAGGGTAAACCCTTGAGATGAGACAGTTTCTTGTCACTTGATGATTTATTTTCCTATCTCAGCCTTTAGTTGGAATTTACTGGGTGTGCCTGTCACTTGTGATTCAGCTGCTTCTTTATGTAGCATTGGCAGTTGTGGCTTAGAAAGGACAACACAGCTGAGGCTGCAGGTCACACCGTAATGGGAACAGGGGAGCACTTATTATGTCCAGTTTTTAAAAAAACTTTATTTTTGCCCCAGGAAAATAAAAAATTGTCTTATTTTAGCCCCAGGAGAATAAGAAAACATCTTATTTTTAGCCCCAGGAACTATAATATGTATGCATTTTTCTGTATTTTTTACAGGTGAGTAAACTAAGGCCTAGAGAGGCAAATAACTTGTAAGAGGTGGAGGTGGATTTGAAGCCACATGCACCTGGCCGTAGACTCCACGTTCTTCTGTTCATGTGGTGTCAGCTCCTCCAGTAGATTTGCTGCTGGAGCAGGAAGTTAGAGTCTCTCTGAGTTCTTAAGGGAGAGAGGGGAGGGCTTGGTGGCCCAGCTGCATAAATAGCCTCATCTACCATGAGGGTTTAGCAGTAGTTTGCTCTGTGTGGATAAGAACTACAGTGTGGGATCAGTTTACTGGAGATGAGAAGGTGAATGAGGCTGTGATATTGAAGTATAGGAAAGGTGCTTGCACATCATGTATTTTCTCAGTTTGCTCCTTTGGTCACAGAGTTGGTAATAAGGCGAAGTTTACTAAATTGATGGCTGAATACAACTGGGAGCCTTGCAGAGAAAACCATTTCACAGCTATTGATTTTACTCCTAATCTTGCCTCCCCAGCCCATGGCGTGTCATTACAGGAATCCTGGACAAGAGGTGTCTCAGTACAAATACTGGAAAACCAGCTCACTGCAAACAACCTATTGACTTTTTATCATAGTTGATCATTAATTTTGTTTTAAAGAAATAGGGTCTCATTCTGTCGCTTAGGCTGGAGTGCAGCGATGTGGTAATGGCTAACTATAGCCTCGAACTGGTGGGCTCAAGCAGTCCTCACGCCACAGCCTCCCGAGTAGCTGGGACTACAGGCGTGTGCCACTGTGCCCGGCTCATTGTTTAAATTTTTGGTGGAGATGGGGTCTCATTATGTTGCCCAGACTGGTCTCTAACTCCTGGCCTCAAACGATTCTCCCACCTTGGCCTCCCAAAGTGCTTAGGTTGACAGGTGTGAGCCACTGGGCCTGGCCACAATTTTAATATAAATTTTAACATAAAAGTTACCCCTTAAAACAATTAGATAGCTGGGCGCGGTGGCTCACGCCTGTAATCCCAGCACTTTGGGAGGCCGAGGCGGGTGGATCACGAGGTCAGGAGATCGAGACCATCCTGGTTAACATGGTGAAACCCTGTCTCTACTAAAAATACAAAAAAATTAGCTGAGTGTGGTGGCACATACCTGTAATCCCAGCTACTCGGGAGGCTGAGGCAGGAGAATTGCTTGAACCTGGGAAGCGGAGGTTGCGGTGAGCCGAGATGGTGCCATTGCACTCCATCCTGGGCAACAAGAGTGAAACTCCATCTCAAAACCAAACAAACAAACAAAAAAACCAAGAACAATTAGATATGGAAGGAAGGGGGAACACAGATGTTCAGGGCCTCAGAGATTCAGGTGTGAGTAACTGGAGTCCACATGACAAACACAAGGAGTTCATGTGTTCTGGCCTTTTTTTAGTTGAGAAAGTCAATTTTCTTGGCTCTTCTGAGCCTGTTGCTTGGTTCTTGACATCTCATTGGAAACTGAAAATGGGAATTTGACTTTCCGTGATAGGGGCTGCGCCACCTGCGTTTGTAGGGTTGAAGCTCAGGCCTGTTGTGGGCGATGTTTGGAGAATAAGCTGGCCTGCTTATCTCTGGGTTAGTTGACTGCGAGACCAGGTGGAAGGACACGCAGCCCATCTGGTGGTGAGTGAGGCCACTTGTGGCCAGGGGACTGAAGGAAGTCCCTGTTCACCATATTCTTGGCAAAATCTGGTCTCCTTCTGGCATAGATTCAGCTTTTGACAGGTCTGGGGATTTCTTTTTTTTTTTTTAAAGCAAAATTATAAAAAAGGCTTTTAAAGTGATTTACTCTTGTGTGTTTTTGTAAGAGTTGGTAGATAGAAGGCTTTTGAAAGTAAGGGCTTTCTCAGATGGACCAGGCCATTTGAGATCTGCCTGAACTGCTCACCAGATCATCTGGGATAGCACTGCCTTTGGGATAAGGTGCCATGCTGTGTGCCAGTGGCCCTTTCGCAGCTGTCTCTTGTGAACAGGGGTTGGGGGACAGTGGGGGTGGGCACTAGGCATCAGGTGGACCACAGCACCCTGCCCAGCCTTTGCCGCAGCGGTCATCTGTGCATTGTCTTTTAAACTGAACAATTTCATGTATCAGAAGTTAATCCTGTACTCTTAGCCTTCATCAGTGAAACCCAGAATGACAAGGACTTTAAGACTGGTGTTGAATTATATTCAGATCTTAAGCAATTCCTGTGATCTCCCAATTTCTTTAAACTTTCATGTTTTTTTTAGCTTCAGAAGAAGAGTTTTAAGGTAACATTTTTTTCTTGAATGATTTCTCTTTTTTTGTATTTTCATTTTGTCGGTTTTCCCTATGGAAAGAATTGTTTAAAAGTCATGCAGTAATTACAGTGTTTGGTGTAATATAATTCAGGATGTTTCATCTAATATAGAAAGACATTTGCCGCTTTTAGCTTCTTTATTATTATCCATATTGATTTAGGGTAATGGATTTGAGTTGTCTAATCACTGACTTTGAGCAGCCAGGAATAAACTTAAAATCTTCTTCCTGAAGCCAAGTCTGGCACTTTTTTTTTTTTTTTGAGATGGAGTTTTGCTCTGTCACCCAGGCTGGAGTGCAGTGGCTCCATCTCGGCTCACTGCAAGCTCTGCCTCCTGGGTTCACACCATTCTCCTGCCTCAGCCTCCCGAGTAGCTGGAACTACAGGCGCCCACCACCAAGCCTGGCTAATTTTTTGTATTTTTAGTAGAGACGGGGTTTCACCGTGATCTGGATCTCCTGACCTCGTGATCCACCCGCCTCGGCCTCCCAAAGTGCCGGGATTGCAGGCATGAGCCACCGCACCCGGCCTAGTCTGGCACTTTTTGATCTGCACGTGTGTACGTTAAAAATTGAGATGTTGCCCTGCTTTTCCCGAAGTATGCCTGTGTGAAATAGGCTCATTGCTAACAACTGGGACAGTGCAGAAAAACAGAACATACTGTTAACATCTCAGTGTACCTCATTCCACATGTTTTCTTTGAATGTGTGCAGGAGTACGCCTGTCCCTCAACCAAAAGGGGACCAATTCCTGTCATTAATTTTACATTGATGTCTACCTAGGTAGTTTGCAGCTTTAAAAACATTTTTGGAAAACTTTGGACATATGAATCTTTTCACTTGTCTATTTCCCTAGGATAAACTAACTGCAAGTGGGGTTTTTGCCTTTTGCTTATTTTCATTTTCAGGTATGGAACATCTTTTCTGATCACTTTTCCATCTTCTTAGCGCTTCCATTCTTCAGATGATATGCTTTTATGTCATTGTTTTCTACTTTTTGCTGCTTTTAATGTGATGTTTATTTTGATAATGATTTTTATTACCTTCATCTCTAGCTGTGTTAATGCTTTTTGGAGACTTAAAAGGTGCTCCGAATTGTCTGTAATTTCTTTGAGAGTTGAGAGTATTTTTCTGAAATGTTTCCCCTCTCCCTTGGGAATTCGGAAATATTTTCCTTTTGCTTGTTTTCTTTTTTCACCACTGTCTTTCCTTGTAGAGGCGTCTCCGCATGCCTCGGTGTGGATTCTTTGGCTTAGGAGGGGACCTGCCATGTACCCTGGCCTCAGGTCGGCTTGGAGGGTGGGGAGCATTGCCTCCTGGGGCGGGCGGCTCTGTCCTCTCCTCTCCGGCCTGCCCTGCCTTCTGCCGGCTGGCTGTGCCTCTGCCTGCTCTACCCGGCGGGATGAGATACTCCAGGGGGGCTGCGCCACTCCCAGTAGGGCCCTTGCTTCCCAGATGCAGGGTCAGGGCCCAGTTGCCTGGGGCCCACAGTGCAAAGCTGGCCTCTCTTCCAGGAAACCTTCCTGGTTAGGGAAGTGGAGATGCCCTCGTGGGCCAGGCCTGCTGGGGGCTTCTGTGTCTGCAGTTGGGCCACGGGAACGTACCTGCCACCTCAGTTTCAGAGCCTCCTGCCCCTGTGCTGGCCTAAGGTCCTGCTGTGTTCTCAGTTGTCGCCTCAGCCTGGGGCAGAGGTCATTGTGCCCGGCAGGTAGTCTTTGTCATCTGTGGGTTCAGGTGAGAGTAGTTCCTAGTTTTATTGCAGATGGACTTTTCTTCTCACACTTCTTCCTTTATTAACTTCAGCGTGGGCCACAGCAGCCTAACGTAAATGCACCTTTCATTTAATGGCTTTTACTAGAAGCCTCTTCATAGCTATTTTTAAACCTGAGGTCCACTAACATGACTCCAAATTAGAGCCAGGATACTCACACTTGCCAATTTACATTGTGTGCTGTTCTTATGAAGCCTAGGATCAAAAAAGACCCAGAAGTAAAATCAAGTTTCTTTTATATAGCATGTGGTTTATGCGTGTGGGTGACCGAGTCTGCCGGATACTGAGTCGTGGATGGCAGCTTCTGGCGGTGATCCGTTCAATAGAAGCCATTGATGACCGGCACCGCATCTGCAGGCTTCACCCTCGGGGCGGCTGGCAGCTCCTCTCTCGCAGTCGAGGGGTGTCCTGCGTCCTACCATAGTTCAGCACCATCCTTGGGGGCCTCTTGGGAGTAGAGGGCTTCCGGGCCCCAGTGCGGGGTCTGCTGTTGCTGCCTCCCCTCTCTCTGTATTCTCTGTCTCTCTGCAGCGATCAGACCCGCGTCTTCGGGTCCGCGCCCACCCTGGCCTCACCTGCTGCTTCTCAGCTGCTGTTGATGGAGACCAGCTGTTTGACCTTTCGTAGTGTGTGCCTTTATTACGCACCAGAATGTTCTGAGAGCAGGACTGAGGCCCCACTCTGAGAGGTGCAGTTTGGGCAGACCGGGAATTTGGGGCAGCTGTGTTTGTGCTTGGAGACCTTTTTTGCTTGGTGCTTCTGGAGGGTCGAGGTTTCTCAAATCTGAGTGCCGAATCAAAGTTGAGTTGTACTGAGAGAGCCGCAGTTAAGTAAATGTATGCAGACTTCCTGTCGGGTCCAGCCGCGGGAGCACATTGGTTGAATTATTCATTTGGTTTGCCCTTCAAGTGTTTAGTTCTCTTTTTTTGGGGAAAAAAACAACTCTGTGGGGGCACTTGGATAGAGAGGATTTTCCCGAAGCTGTAAACTTTGGAGGATGGCATGACTGGTCTCCTCCCAGCCGGAGCGGAGCTGCGGCCTCTCTCCCCTCCCCTGGCCTTTGCTGGCACCTGTAAGCCCCCGGGGGCTTCAGTCTTTGGGCCTTCCAGGTCCACGCTAGCTGGCTGCTGTTTTCTGCTACAGGAAGTGGTGGATCTGAGACTTTGTACTCCGTCCCATCGTCTCCACAAATACACCCGTTCCTGTCAGGCTGCGTGTTCTGGTGTTGTTTGGAAATGAGGGGGTCTAGATTTCAACTGACCTCTTACGGACATACAGGGTAAGCGTTGGTACTTGGATGTGTAGATGGAAAAAGTAGAGTAAAAGACAAACGCATAGAAAGTAGATTGCACCATCAGCCTTTCTAGGGCTGTGGGCTGCTTTGCTTCCCGTCACTTTCACTCCAGGAACAAGGGACTAATATGGAAAGGAACCTAGGAACCGGGAAACCCGAGCATTTATTAGGCTCAGCTGTATGATTTTTAATGTGTGTTTCTTTATCTGAAGTGCATGAACTACCTTGTAGACTGTTTCTTGGGTCTAGGAAGCCATTTATATTTATATGCTGGTTTCCTGAAAAACACAGAGTGCTCTGTGAGTATGAGGGGTTATTGTGTTGTCACTTGAGTTGACCCTGGAGTTTGAGGCTGGCCCTGTTCTGGTTACCCTCAGTAAAAGGCAGGGCTGGGAGGAAGTTAGAACCAACCAATTGGCCGTTTTTTGTTGTTGTTGTTTTTTGTGCATAGGATGAATGTATTGTTTTTGTCAGTCCTTTTTACCTTAACAGACGAGAGAGTTGGCTGGAATGGTCCCTACTCGGCAATATTTATTTAGGTTTGCACACCTTCCAAAATGTTGCTTATTTAAGTCCCATTTACAATGCTTTAAAATGGCTGACATACCAGTCAGCGCTAGGGTCGGTGGAGTGTGATGTCAAGAAAGTATTAAATGATGAGAGCTGATTACCATGTCCAGAAAATAACACAGTCTTGTAAATAACCTTTGTCTTCAAGTCGGGATAAGAAATGAGTTATAAACAGCCCATGGTTAAAGTCCTAGTGGACCCTTGGAGAACAGTGGGTGGAGATGGAACGAGCTTTGACTCACTTGTGTTCTGTGTCCTTTGATCTGTGCCAAGGAAGAGATTGCTTTGAAATGCACGATTTTATTTTCTCAACTAAATATTGTAGCAGCAGTAATGGAGTAGTGAGTGGAAAAGTATTGCTCACTCTATTCCACATTTCCCGGAATTTATGTGATACACCCTGCTAACCCCCGGGCTTCAGTAATACCAGTGCGTGCTGTTTAGATGTGTAGATAAAATACACTTCCTCATGGTAAAAGGTTAAAGTGTCATGGATGAGGGCACAGGCTGTTGAGACAAACTGGTTCAAATCTTTCCTACAGTTCATCTCACCTTTGTGTTCTGGTTTCCTTATCTTTGAAGAGATGGGGATTACATGATTTAATTCTGTAGGGACAGCATCTGGTACATTTATTACATTGGCAGCTTCTAAGTCAAAAATAAGAAATATCTCTTGAAAGAATTTAAAAGTTTATTGTAAATTAGGTTATAATTTTCCTGAACCCTCCCACTTTCTGGTTCTGATGCTGACATCATGGTCTCTTTGCTCACAACCTCAAAAGTTTTCATAATACTGCTATTAGGAAAACACTGTTTCCTTTGAACATCTGAACAAACTGCCCTTCATAGTTGGTCGGGATGCAGCTGAAAGTGTTGGGTCCTGATTTTGATCAGCTTGAAGCTGTTCCCAGACCAAACTGAGGGTCAGGCTGCTATTTCTCGTGGCCCAATAATGAGATGCAGATGAACTGGGGAGGAGGAGAGTTTTTATTTCCTGCAGCCGGTTACAGGGAGAAGGCCTGGAAATTATCCCCGGACCAACTCAAAATTGCAAAGTTTTCCAGAGCTTATATGCCTTCTAAGCTATATATTCTTGTATGTAAGTGTGCAGCTAAAGACATTAGTGAGCAACTTCTCTTAGTCTATAACTAAGGTCTGAGTCCTGAAGACCTTCCTCTGGAGCCTCAGTAGATATACTTAATCTAAATGGGTCCAGGTGCTGGGGTAGATTACCCTTATTTTGTCTCCTGCTAAATCACAGAGGTTTGGGGAGTTCCTTCAGATGCCCAATAACCTTGTCTGTGGAGGCCTGGGGAGCTTCTTCAGACTCCCAGTAAAACTTATTTAATCCTAAATGGGTCCTGTTAACAATTCTTTGGTTATTTTGTCATGCTTTAAGGCCCAGGAAAGGCCTAGGCAAAACTCTTGGTGGGCTTTTGTTATATTCCAGCTTTGTATAAGGGCAATGGCTTTTTTTTTTTTTTTTTTTTTTTTTGCTTTTAATATTTAGCTTAACCACTCAGTACTGAAACAGTTGTTATAGAAGCCTGTGTGAGTGAGACTTGGCCTGCCACCAAGCTTCATGGACACGTTGTCAGCTTTGTGGCCTGCACTGGTCATTGGTTTTGGGGATCAGTTAGGTGGAGGAGTAGACAGGAATGTGAAGTTTAGGTAAATCATGAAACTGTGAACAATACTTAGCTTTTTTTGGTTTTGTTTTCAAAAGTCCTTCATCCACTGGGCATTTCAGCTCTCACTTGTGCCAGGCATTTTACTAGATGCTGGGGCAAGATGAACTGAAGGAAGTCTTTGCCCTTAAGGATCTCACAGTCATTTGTGAGAGACAGAAGTCTAAAGGTATGTAATGTGTAATTTTTCTTTGAAACAGCTTCATTGATACATATTTTACATATCATAAAATTCATTTCAGGTGTAAAGTGCAGTGAGTTTTAGTAATTTTACTGAATGGTGCAGCTAGCATCAATCAGAGCAGAACATTTCATCCCCAGTAAGATTCCTCATCGTCATTCACAGGTGATCTCTGTTCCCACCCTAGCCTTGGACAATTCTGCATCTACTCTGTAGCTCTATAAATTTGCCTTTTCTGGACATTTCATGTAAGTCGATCACACAGTATGTGTTCCTTTGTGTCTGGCTGCTTTTGCTTAGCATGACGTTCTTGGGGCTCGTGACGCAGCTTGTGTCTGTTGTTCATTCCTTTTGCAGCAGAATCGTATTCTGTTGTTTGGATGGGCCACCTGTTTGTTGTCTGTTTACTCTCCAGCTGGTGGACATTTAGGCCGTTTGCACTGGCGGTTACTGTGAATCATGTCGCTGTGAACATCTGTGTGTGTCTCTGCGTGGACTTGTGTGTCCTGTTCTCTTGGGAATGGAGTTGCTGGGTTAGAGGGTAGGTTTTTTGTTTCCCCTTGGAGACTTTCTGGTTTCCACATACGGTAGTTTTATGCTTAACCTTTTGAGAAATTGCCAAATGGCTTTCTGAAGTGGCCACGTCATTTTGCTCCCTCCAGCCGTTTGTAATGTTCCCATTTTTCCTATGTGTAATTTTAATACAAAGCAGTAAAAAGTTGCCATTATGGACCTAGTAAGTTCTGAGGTAACATAAGAGAGAAATAATGATGCAGCCCTCATTACTGTGCTGGTAATGTAAGTTTCCTTTTTTTTTTGTTTTTAAATGGAGCTTTGCAGAGATTATTCTCACCTCTTCCAGGCTCAAGTCGAGAGAAGAACCCTGGGCCAGCCTGACTCCAAAGCCTACTCTCTTAAGCACTTTGCTTTGCTGACTTGTGATGTTTTAAAATCTAGCATTATTTTCAAATGCTGTGAGAGCACTGAAGATGAAGGATTTGATTCTTTTTTTCAGGCATCCAAGGATGGTTCATCATCAAGAATCATTTTAATATAGGAAGGGGACAACAGATTATGGTGCCAATAGATGTACTCCTACTTCCATTGCAACATTAATATTGTTATATAAATATGGCAAAATGGAGAAAAGCAGCCGAATCACAAAAAGAGTTGCATTATAGTATTTGCTCTCTTGGAGGATGTTAGTATTGTAGCGGGCTGAACCCACCCATGGAAGAGGTGTGTGCTTCAGGGCGGCACAGCTGGAGTGAGCCGAATGGAAATGGAAAATTGTGTACAAAGTGCGCAGCAGGCTGAGCCTTTGATGGAAACAGCGGGTGCTCTGCTGTGTACAGGTGGATGTCAGGTCTGTGGAGTGACTGTGTGTGAGTCTTGGCTGTCGCCCTTTCCTTTCTGTGTCCCCCTCCCGACCAGCCCTGACTCCTGTGTCTCCTTAGAATGCCTTCCAGAAATTGTGACAGGTGGCGAGGGCAGAACAAAGTATTATCTTTTCTGTGGTTTTCTCAGTAATGATGAAATTTTCACCTGTTTGGGCCTCACCGAGGAGCAAGAAAGAAGGGACACCAGGGCCTGAGTGTGGGAAGGAGGCAGTGACAGTGATGAACCTAGGAGGTCAGGCGGCAGGTGGGCTGCTCTGGAAGCTCCCTCCAGGAGGTAGGGTTTAGCACAAGGCATGGTTTTGTAGGCAGGTGTGTGCATGCATGTGTGTGAATGTGTATGTGTGTACCAGAATAGAGGAAGGAGAAAGAAGGGGCAAGAGACTGGGCAGAGAATGAATAAGATGAGCTCACAAACTCCCCTTGGAGCAGAAGATCAGTTGAAGGTGCAGTAAGCTACTGCTTGAGGAAGGGATTAAAAATAGGCACCAAGCCGCGGTGGCTCACGCCTGTAATCCCAGCACTTTGGGAGGCCAAGGCGGGAGGATCACCTGAGGTCCGGAGTTTGAGACCGGCTTGACCAACATGGTGAAACCCCATCTCTACTAAAAATACAGAAATTAGCTGCGTGTGGTGGTGGGCACCTGTAACCCCAGCTACCAGGGAAGCTGAGGCAGGAGAATTGCTTGAACCTGGGAGGCGGAGGTTTCAGTGATCCGAGATCATGCCACCGTACTCTAGCCTGGTCAATAGAGCGAGACTCCATCTCAAAAAAAAAAAAAAAAAAAAAAGCAAGCACCAAAGCAGTGATTGACCTAGCCGATGGACAATACCCTTTCCTTCACTAAAACCTGAAGCTTAACATGGTTCTTGGGAAGGAAGTTCTGAAAGTGATGAGGATTTGTTGACATCCCTGTGGATTAGTGACATTGATGGGCACCGGAAAGCAGGTGTCTGTTGTGGTGACAGAAAACCAGGGTGGAAGCTACAAGTGACGTCTACAAGGTAGGCCCTGCCCACTCTGACCTCCAGCTGCACCCCGAGCGGAGCAGCTGGGGCATCATGGAAGTGGTTGGGCCATGCAGCCGAGCCCTGAGCCCCTCAGCAGGTTCATCCCACAGCCCTGTGTTGTGGGTACTCTTGTTATCCCCACCTATAGAAGAGGCAGCTGAGGCACAGGGCGTTTAAGTGACTTTCTCAGTCACTTAAATCGAATCCCTCATCAGAGCTGGGGATTCGATTCAGGCAGCCTGGCTCCAGGAGCTGAGCCCTCAGCCCCTACACTACACTGAGGGGCAGCAGAAATGAACCCAGGTGAAGACTATAAAGATCGCTGCCACCTCTTGCTTCTGTCTCACATTCTGTACTTACGGGTGCACGTCTCCACCTGCTTGCTGCTTCCTGGGCTGTTGGCATGCACCTGGGTGGAGCTGGGGCCCCTGTCCTGCTGTGGGCAGTGAGGCCGGCACCCTGGCCAGTGCGTGGCCCGGTCCTTAGTCTGGAAGGTCTGTCTGCCTCTCGTGCCACAGCTGGCGGCTGGGGCCTCAGCTCCTCAGCTGCACTCGCCTCACTTGTTTATTCAGCTGATGGGGTTGAGGTCTCCCGTGTGCCGGGCACTGTGCTGTTGTGAATGAGCCCGCTGCTGTTCAAAGCAGACATTGCAGTGGCCGTAGGGTAACGCCATCCAGGGGGAAGGCCCCACTCCAGATGAGGTGTGTGTGTTTGTGAGAGGCCCCACGAAGACAGGTGTCCTTAGCCATCCCAGCAGCCTCACCCAGGAGGACTGCGTGATGGGAGCCCTCTGAGGGCCACTGTCTAGAGAGGTGGCACTGCACAGGTAGCCTGCTCCTTCAGAGGTAGGTCTTGAGGGGGTCACAGTGTAGGCTGAAGAACGCTGGCCTGAGGACTTAAGGAGCTGAAGGCCACCATCCTGGCTCTCTCCCTGGGTGAGTGACTTACTTGCCAAGCCTCCCCTTCTCATCTTTGGAGGCGGCTGCTTCAAGGGGTTTGGGGGAGGTAAGGAGATGAGCCGGGAGGGGCGGGCTCCGGCCAGTGTCAGGGGCACACAAGGGCCTGCTTCCCCCTCCCTTTCACTGGGCGACTGGAGGACAGGCGGAGGAGTGTGGCTGGGCAGCTGGAGGACAGGCGGAGGAGTGTGGCAACCGGACAGCTGGAGGACAGGCGGAGGAGTGTGGTGGCTGGCAGGGTATGTGTTTCTGGTTCTGTTGAGTGATGCTTGGAAGATCGTTCTGAGAGGTCAGGGCAGCTCCCGGGACCCCAGAACACTGGGCTCCTGCAGGGGACTAGGAGGCCGGCTTTTATCAGCTCATGAGCTTTTAAAAATGGAGAGAAGGGCAGGTGTGGTGGCTCATCCCTATAATCCCAGCACTTTGGGAGGTCAGGGTGAGAGGATCATTTGAGCTCTGGAGTTAGAGACCATCCTGGGCAACATAGACCCTGTCTCTACAAAAAGTAAAATAACAATCAGCCAGGCATGGTGGCACACATCTGTAGTCTCAGCTACTTGGGAGGCTGAGGTGAGAGGATCACTTGAACCCAGGAGTTTGAGGCTGCAATGAGCCATGATTGTGCCACTGCACTCCTGTCTGGGTGACAGGGAGAGATCCCTTCTCTTGGAAGAGAAAAAAAAAAAGATAGAAGAAGAATATGCAACAGAGACAATTTAGTCCCCAAAGCCTAAGGCATTTGTTTTCTGGCCCCTACTGAAGTGTGTTGGCCTGGAGCTTGCAGGGTTTCTGTGAGATGTAGGATTTGGCTCACAGATTGTATCTTGATTGCTCACGTTCCCTCTTGCCCTTGCTGCCCCACCTAGGGCGAAAAGAACACTCAGTGACATTTTTTCCCCCCGGTGGGCAGGATACGTGTGTTCCTATTTGTGACAAATCAACCTTGTCTATGACCTTAGCACCTCCATTCCAGGAATTTCCCCTTCGAGGCCTCTAAAAGCTGAAAGATTTTCAGGTAAAGGAAATGCGATATTAATTGAAATCTGCATACACCAAAACGATTTGGTCTGGCTTCTAGAATAGTCAGTTTCCTGATACTCATCATTGCTTCCATCAGTTCTTGTAAAATACAGGAAGGTGAGTTCACCTGTAGGGAATGGGAAGTGGTATCACATTTTACTCCTGGCATTCTAGTGTGATGACAGGATGAGCCTTGCCACTTAGGTGCCTCTGGAGTCAGGCATCCTGTGAAGCTTGCAGCTCATGAGCGCTTTGCAGTCCAGAGAATGACCTATGATCCTTAAACCCTGCTTCCGAGCTGTGGGGGATCTTGTGTAAGATCTGTGCCCGAATTGTCTCAGCTGTGTAATGAGGACAGTGTTCTCTTTCTCATGGGGTGGTTGTGAGGTCTAGAAACCGTGTTTATGAACGCTGCCCAGCACAAGGCCTTCCCGTGGGAGGAGCTTCAGCAGCGGGAGCTGCCACTGTTTGTTACTGTGTATTTGTACACTGGGTATGTTTTCCATGGCTTTTGTTTGCATTTTGATTTTAATAAAGGAGGTGCCAGTTTCACTTTCCAAGGAACTATATACTTTATTTGGAATGCATTGCATATATGTGTGTGTGTGTGTATATATATATTTTTTGTTGTTGTTGTTGTTGTTTGTTTGTTTGAGACAGAGTTTCGCTCTTGTTGCCCAGGCTGGAGTGCAACGGCGTGATCTTGGCTCACTGCAGCCTCCGTCTCCCAGATTCAAGTGATTCTCCTGCCTCAGCCTCCCAGGTAGTTGGGATTACAGACACGTGCCACCACGCCCAGCTAATTTTGTATTTTTAGTAAATACAGGCTGGTCAGGCTGGTCTTGAACTCCTGACCTCAGGTGATCCGCCTGCCTCAGCCTCTCAAAATGTTGGGATTACAGGCGTGAGCCACCGCGCCTGGCCCATTGCATATTTTTTATCAAATTCTTGCCCGATGAAACTGTCCTGGTTATGCTGTCAGGGCCTGTTTGTTGGGACTCCCCAGTGGGTTCTCCTTGCCTGCTGCCCAAACAGCTGATTTATCAAGACAGGGGAATTGCAATAGACAAAGAGTTTAATTCACATAGTGCTGGCTATACAGGAGACCAGAGTTTTATTGTTACTCAAATCAGCCTCTCTGAAAATTTGGAGATTGGGATTTTTAAGGATAATTTGGTGGGTAGGGGTTCAGGAAGTGGGGAATGCTGATTGGTTGGGTCGGAGATGGAATCATAGGAGATTGAAGTGGGTTTTTTGCTGTTTTCGGTTCCTGGGTGGGATCCCAGAACTGGTTGAGCCAGATTGCCGGTCTGGGTGGCACTAGCTGGTGCATCAGAACACTGGGTCTGCAAAATATTCCAAGCACTGATCTTAGTTTTTACAACAGTGATCTTATCCCCAGGAGCAGTTTTGGGAGGTTCAGAATCTTGTAGCCTCCGGCCTGTGTGACCCCTAAACCATAATTTCTAATCTTGTAGCTAATTTGTTAGCCTTACAAAGGTAGTATAGTCCCCAGGCAAGAAGGGGGTTTGTTTTGGGAAAGGGCTATTACCATTTTTGTTTCAAAGTTAAACTATAAACTAAGTTCCTCCCGAAGTTAGTTCAGCCCATGCCCAGGAATGAAAAGGACAGCTTGGAGGGTAGAAGCAAGATGGAGTCGGTTAGGTCAGATCTCTTTCACTGTCATCATTTTCTCACTGTTAGAATTTTTGCAGAGGCGGTTTCATTGTCGTCTCAAACCGCAGGCCTCGTCTTTGAGCCAGGGAGCCTTCTGTTGAAGAAAAGTACCCCACACAACCACTGAGAGATCCTGGGGCAGGGCTGAGGTTCCCTGGTGGGGACTCCGGGGGTGCTGGAGCTTTGTGACCATGGGCCTTGCCTCCTCGGCTGCCTCTGCTATGAAGCCTCATGCGGTTGGAGGAGGATGTGGATGAGATGACCAAGCGGGGTGCCCGCTAGCACCAGGTGGTGGGTAGGCGTCGGCAGACTAGGAGAGCCTCAGAGCCTTTGTTTAACTTGTGCTGAGAAGGAGTGTGACTCCAGGAGAGTTGGGTGGAGAGCCTCACCTTGGCACACACCATGCTGTGTCCAGACTGGACCCCATGGTGTCTGAGCATTATTCTCTCTAGGGTCACCTTCCCCTGCACTGTGACCTTGCGGAGCTTCAGACAGTGGTTTCCTAAGGTAACAGAGCAGGTGGTGGTGTGGTGCATGTGCGTGTATGTGTGTGTGTTGGGTACTGAGGCCACAGGCGATAAACTGATCTAGGTGGTATAGTAGTGTTTTTCTCATTTTTAATACTTTTCAAAAGTCGAATTTGTATTTTTCTTTTTTATTTTTAGAGATGGGGGTTCTCATTTTGTCACCCAGGCTGGAGTACAGTGGCTCAATCATAACTCATTGCAGCCTCAAACTCCTGGGCTCAAGTGATTCTCCCACCTCAGCCTCCCAAGTAGCTGGGATTACAGGCTTGAGTCACCAAGCCCTGCTATATTTTTAACTTAGCTAGAGCATTTCTATCTTAAGTATTCTTTTATAGATAGTAGATGCTAGCACTAGGGTTTTCCTTAATTAAAATATTAAGTATTCCTTAATATTTAGGAGATTTAGGAAATATTAAGGAATTTAGGAAAACTGTGAGATAGTCTCACTCTGTCACCCAGGCTGGAGTGCAGTGGTGCAATTTCAGCTCACTGCAACCTCCACCTCCCAGGTTCAAGTGATTCTCATGCTTTAGCCTCCTGAGTAGCTGGTAGCCTGGCTAATTTTTATATTTTTTGTAGAGATGGGGTTTCACCATGTTGGCTAGGTTAGTCTTGAACTCCTGGCCTCAAGTGATCCACCCACCTCAGCCTCCCAAAGTGCTGGGATTATAGGCCTGAGCCACCACGCCCGGCCTGAAAACTAATTGATTGTGTAGTCCTAGACTTTGCAATTCATAGAATTTAATTTCTCTTTGTGCCAATTTTCTGTTTTGTCAAATACTGTAGCATATTTATTCAGCTTGTCGTCTAGATGATGTGATTATTGTAGGGATAAAATAAATGTATACTATGGGAGAAATGAGTTTACTAAACCAGATGGTGGGGCATTTGTAATGCATTAATACAGCTCAGGTAGATAAACTGAGTAGTGTCACTTACAGAAGTAAATTATCTGTTCATGGACACAGACTAGGAAGAACTTACATTGTAGTAATTAGTAGATTTATTGTAATGTGTAGAAAAGCATGTTACTGTATAAAAATGATTTGTTATCAGTAGGCTAGAAATAACACTTTTCTTTGAAAGAATATTTGAGGACTAGAAAAATCTGTCAATTCTTTGAGCTTCTTGGAGCCATTTGCTAAAGATAGGTATTTGATAAATACTGATTTTTATTTTGGAGACCTTAGATTAACCAACTAGTTCACCGTACACGAAGCACCCTTTGGGGCTCACCTCCAGAGAGGTTAGAATGGGTATGGGATGTGTGTGTGGGATGGGTGTGTGGTGGGTATGGGATGGGTGTGTGGTGGGTATGGGATGGGTGTGTGGTGGGTATGGGATGGGTGTGTGGTGGTGTGGGATGGGTGTGGGATGGGTGTGGGATGGGTGTGGGATGGGTGTGTGGTGGGTGTGGGATGGTTGTGGGATGGGTGTGTTGTGGGTGTGGGATGGGTGTGTGTGGGATGGGTGTGTGGTGGGTATGGGATGGGTGTGTGTGTTAAGTATGGTGTGTGTGTGTGTGGGATGGGTGTGTGGTGGGTATGGGATTGTGTGTGGGATGGGTGTGCGGTGGGTGTGGGATGTGTGTGTTGGGGGTGGGTGTGGGACGGATATGGGATGTGTGTGTGGTGGGTATGGGATGGGGGTGTGGTGGGTATGGGATGGGTGTGAGGTGGGTATGGGATGGGTGTGTGGTGGGTATGGGATGGGTGTGTGGTGGGTATGGGATGTGTGTGTGTGGTAGGTATGGTGTGTATGTGTGTGGGATGGGTGTGTGGTGGGTATGGGATTGTGTGTGGGATGGGTGTGCGGTGGGTGTGGGATGTGTGTGTGGGGGGTGGGTGTGGGACGGATATGGGATGTGTGTGTGGTGGGTATGGGATGGGGGTGTGGTGGGTATGGGATGGGTGTGAGGTGGGTATGGGATGGGTCTATGTGGGATGGGATGTGTGTGGGATGGGTATGGGATGGGGTGTGGTGGGTATGGGATGTGTGTGAGTGGTAGGTATGGGATGTGTGTGTGTGGGATGGGTGTGTGGTGGGTGTGGGATTGTGTGTGGGGTGGGTGTGGGATGGATATGGGATGTGTGTGTGTGGGATGTGTGTGTGGTGGGTATGGGATGGGGGTGTGGGTATGGGATGGGGGTGTGGTGGGTATGGGATGTGTGTGTGGTGGGTATGGGATGGGTGTATGTGGGATGGGATGTGTGTGGGATGGGTGTGTGGTGGGTGTGGGATGGGTCTTTGGTGGATGTGGGATGGGCATGCACCATCAATTACTAGTCACTGAAGTCATCTGGCAAGGTGGTGGGGAGGGGTTGCCCTCTCCTTCTCTCATGGAGAAGAGAGGTGGGAGAGGTCAAAGATGAAAAAGGTGAGGTGCTGGGAGGTGCCTCCTCCCCTGCACTGATGTGATTTTTTCCCAGGTGTAGAAAGGTGAGTATGACCCAGGATAAAAAGAGTTTTCCAGGCATCACTACTGGCATTGTGACTTCTGCAGAGCCTGGGGCAATCTCCTAGACTAGACCGGTGGTCCTCAACCTTGGCCGCGTGTGAGAGTTTCTGGTTAGCTTAACTAAGCTGATGGGGGGTGGGGCCCTTCCCCAAAGATTCTGGTTTAATCGGTCCAGGCTGAAGCTGGGACATCGAGCTGTTTAGGGAGCTACCCACATGCAGCCCAGGTTGAGAATCCCTAGCCACATGCAGCAGGGAGGGTCGGCCCTGGGAGGGTGCTGACCTCAGGATCACAGAGCAAATAGTTCCCAGAGCGTCTTTCTCCTGATGCAATGTCCTGCGTCTGTGCAGTTCCAGCTCACCTCTAACAGAGCAGAGGCCATTGTGGGGACGATAGGCATCGTTGGGTGGTTAGTGATGTCTAGCCAAAAACCCATTAATACCATCTGCACCTTCAAAGGGTGAAGGTCGAGTGAGGAGAACAGGGATTCAAATTTGTTCCTTGGCTTCAAGAGGAGCCCTGATGTCCTGAGTCAGCACTGGTATGAAGGCTAGTCCTGACCTTAAACTTCTTATTAAGTCAAAATCAGGAGCTTGATGTTTCTCCGGTTCTGTTCATATCAAAAGGTGACTAGGGTTGGCTGGTGTGTGGAGCCCCAGGATCCGACTAGGGGGAGTCCCTAAGGTGTGATGCTGTCCTGATAGTGGAAATGCCCTGGGCGCTTCCCAGGGCAATGGAGGAGGCCAGGGATATGCAGTCCCAGATTGGGTTTCGACCATGACAGGTTTTTGATGACAACTTCTGGCGGGAAAACTGCCCACAAAAGAGCACTTGGCTTTTATTTGGTCTTTTTCATTTGGTTTATAAACTTTCCATTGGCGTTTTCTGTACATATCCCTGCATGTGTAGATATTTTATAAAAAGGACAGCTTG
Organism: Pan troglodytes; assembly: GCF_028858775.2. Classification (NCBI taxonomy): domain Eukaryota; kingdom Metazoa; phylum Chordata; class Mammalia; order Primates; family Hominidae; genus Pan; species Pan troglodytes. The sequence continues at coordinate 104,138,078 of NC_072412.2, read as the reverse complement.
ATTTTCAGATTTTGGGAGGGCGTATTGGAAAGACTGATAAAGAGTGAGCTTTAAACTTATTAGAATGAAAGAAGACCTTTATGGATGAATAGGCTTGCTTTAGACAAATTGTTCACTATTCCTTCCAGCACAGAATGCCTCTTCACATTTAATGGCCAGTTTAATTAGATGACATGGCTTTCCAGGGTATTTTATTTGTTTGCAGTCACCTTTAGGATTTCTTACTTAGGGGAAGAATAATCTGTATTAAAAAATAGGAGATTGGCCTAAAGTTCAGCCATACTAAAAATCTACTCTCATTTTTACTCTTTGGAGACCCTGTCGCATTGTGTTGTACCTCGTATATTCTCAGTTAAGAGTTTTGGCCAGCGAGTTAGTGATTTCCAAAAATGTCTCCAAAATTGAGTGCTGTTTTAAAGATGGCTTCCCATGTTCTTCAGTGTGCTTGCTGAAGATTCCATGCCAACTCTGGTGAAGGTGGTGGCAGTTCACCACGTTGCCGGCAGGTTTGATCCCGGAACAGACCTGTGAGGTCATTGTCCATTTGACTGAGAAGCTAAGAACTTGCTGGAGGTCTTGCAGCAGCGCACCACAGCTTTTCATTCCAGGGCTTTGGGTTCTTCTTTTGTGCCCTTGTGTTGTATGTTGCTGTCAGAGCTCGGGAGACAGTGATGGACCTGCTCAGTGTTTGGAGTCGGATGGCCGTAGGTTCCTGTTCAGGCTCTGTGCCTGAAGACAAGTCACATAATCGTCAGAAAATGGAGCTCGTGCCTCCTCCTTAGAGGGCACCTGGGCATGACGGTAGCTTTGCTTACGGTGTCATTCTGCCCAGACCACATCCAAGACCATATCCAAGAGAAGAGTGTCATTACCTCTGACTGCAGCTGTCACCTAATCTGTGACACTGAGAAGGCCAGGAGCTCTGGCAATCTAGTTCCTTTATGGGGGTAAAAACGGAGCTGCCTTAAGTATTCCAGGTGTTTTACAAGACATTGTCTTAAATTCAATTAAGTTTCTGCTCAGAAATTGTTAGGAGTTCTCTTTACACAAACTTTCTGGAAGTATTTGTGTGTGTTTCTGTCTGGGGGCCACAGACAGAAACTGTCATGTCTGGTCCTCTTGACAGCTGTGTGTGTGTGTGCGTGTGTGTGTGTGTGTGTATGTCTGTGTGTGTTTGCACCCACATACAGGGCCAGTGCCTTTTGCCTTCTTTCTTTGCCGTCGTTTTTCCTGCAATTGGCTTTTTGTCTAACATAGGCTTCCTTCTCCAGCAGTGCCAGTGGAGTAGAGCCTTCTTTCCTGGGCCCTGCAGGTAGACCCTTTCTATTTTAAGAGATTTAATGGTTACCTTTATAAGGCAATTTAAAGGTCCATGGATTTCTGCAAATTCTGGTAGCCATGATCTTGCCTCTGTAGTTCCCAGCATCATTTCTTAGACCTAGGAGCCTTTTAAGTTGGGTAGAGTCATTGCATTGATGGCTGAATGCTCCTTCTGGAAGCCTCGTGTTAGGACCCCAACCACACCCATCCCTGGACCTACAGGGGCCTCTGGACCCCCCTGTTTGGTGGTTTGTTTGTCTTTTCCTCACCCCAGCCTCAGCAACCAAGGATCTATTCTCCACCAGTCAAATTTTGTCACCTTGAGAATTTTCTATAAAGGGACTCATACTGTATATGACCTTTGGCGCTTGTAGACAGTATTAAGAAGTTGGATGACAAGAGGGTAAGTGAGGGGATTAGAAAGGAGCTTTGGGGTTTAGATTCACAAGCTGAGTGTGACCTCAGTGTGAAGGGCAGTGGGTCGTCCCCAGTTGTTTTAAGCAGTGAAGGAAACCGTGAGCTTTTAGGAAGATCAACTCTGTCAGCAGGGCACAGGCAGGTCTTGAAGTGGATCAGTTGGAGGCTGCTGCTGTAGGGGAGGGAGGGCCAGGCAGTGACCTGGAAAGGGCTGGATGGAGAGACGCTTCGGAAGAACCATGGCGCGGTTTGCATGTTGGGGTGAGAGAGGAATGGGGGTGCAGAGGTTTCCAGCTTTAGAAATGGTAGGTAGCAACACTGTTAACGATGAAACACGTGGTAGGGGGCCTGGGGAGAGGGAGACGGCGGGTATGGAAGGGTGAGCTGGAATGGTAGCCACCAGCATGGGTCTGTGGGTGGTAGAGCCAGACAGGCCAACAGGTAGGTTTCCACCTGCGTGCCCAGTTGGCCAAATCGGTGGTGACTAGCTGGGGTGAGTAGATTCTGAGGCTCGGTTCAGCTCTAGGAGAGCGTTTGTGATTCATTAGAGATGCTTGCCAAGGCCAGAGTGGTGAGAGTCTGTGCCTGCAGCCAACTCCCCTTCCCTGCTCCAGGCTCAGCTTCCTTCCAGCATCCTCCCGCCCACTCCAGTAGGGATAGTGGTGTGAGAAGTACCGGGTATTAGAGCACGTCACCCTCAGTTTCCTTTTGTTTTCATGGAAAAGCGTAGAGAAGCTTGGTTTCAACCAGAGTAGTTGAGTGTGGTTTGACTGTGCAAGTGGTACATTTGGAGCTGAGTAACACTGAAAGTTGATTGGTAATGCCACATGCATTTTTCATTGCCAGAAATGATCAAAAGATGATGATGACAGCTATTCAGGTTTAAAAATATAAAATACTTAAGTCATCATAGAACAATTTTAAAGAATTCTTTCAAGGCATTATGGAATATAATAAAGTGTTGTGTTGTATTGTGGAATGGCCCTGCTTCTGAGCTGCAGAAGGGCAGAGCTTCGGAATTGTCTTTGTAACTCTTGAGTGGGTAATAGGATACTTCGCACTTGGGTTTTCTCCTCAAAGGAGCCGGAACCCTGGAGGCCAGGCTGGAGTTGCTGGTTTTGCCCCCCACCTAGACTGGGCTGAGGGGACCATGTTTTGTGAGATGAGAGGGAGCAGGAAAACACCCACCTTCTGGCGTTCTCATTGAGCGCAGAATCAGTCTGTAAATCAGAAGACACCTCCATCTGTCTTTCTCATTCATTTAGGTTTTCCCCTTGCAAGGTAGGTGTGGTCATGACATTGGCCAGGCAAACCCCCAGGTCATGGCCATTCTGTGTAGTCTGTGAAGGGAGCCCGAGACTGATGGGCCCGGGCCTGTCCTGGACCTCCCAGAGCAGAGTACCGCCCTGGGCCAACCTGCACATCCTCATGAATGAGAGTCCGGTGGCCCAGTGGGAACCCAGGGGTCGGCCTGGTGGAGACGGCTCTCTCCAGCTTTGCGGAGGCCTGATTATTAGTCTAGGGAGCTGTGGCTGAGGAGACCATCGCCCCCAGAGCTCTCCTTTTGCTTTCTGCCATTGAGTCAGGCCCAGAGAGGTACAGGAGCTGGTGGGGCTGCAAGAGGCCAGCATGAACTGGGGCTGCAGTCACAGCAGGGGACATTTGTTCCAATAAAGCAGGTGATGACTGTCCCTCCCCTTGTTTTGGGATTTTCGACAGTGTGCCTCTGAACCCCTCTGGTCTCCCGTGGCCGCTGGCTCTGCGTCTATGGCTGGGTGGTGCTGGTGAGGCAGTGCTGGGCCCCCCACCTCCCTTGTGGCTCATCTGGTCCTGGTCCCGTGTCCTCTGCATCCAGGAGCCTCCCCGCTCAGGTTTGCCTGCGGGGCCTGTGTGCCCTCCCCAGTCGTTCAAGGCACAGGGGCACATGGAAGTGGGTTCAGAGAAGAGCGGGGAAGGGGGTGCCGGTGGCCTGTGGGAGAGTTGCCCAGGTGTGGGCACAGCCTCTGTGTCAGGGCTCCCCCAGATGCTCTTGACTCTGACCTGGCCTTGGAGGTCTTATCTTTTGTCCTCACTGGTGGCCCGTGGAGCATGATTCCTGATACCCTGCCCCTGTGCAGGCCACATGTTCCCACCGCTCTAATTGGGGTGGGGTCTTGGCCACTGGAATCAGATGTCATCTCCATCTCTGGGCTTTTTAAATGAAGTGGAGGGAGAAGGGCAGACTTTTTTTTTTGGTGTAGCTGAGGTCTTGCTTTGTTGCCTAGGCTGGTCCCAAACTCCTTATCTCAAGTGATCCGTGGGCCTCCCAAGGTGCTGGGATTACAGGTGTGAGCCACCACGCCCAGCTCTGCTGTGTGCACACATACATGGGCCCTCTGATTTTTCAGTTATTCTCAGTGGCTGGCCATTCCCTGTGAAGAGTGATAGGCCCACATCTACACAAAATGGAAGTAAACTCCAAAAGGATGCCGATGAGAATTACAAAACAAATTTCTACTTCCGAGTGTGTATCGATATACGTCACTGCCTCTTCTCAGGGAATCTGACACATACACAGAGTGACCATATGGGCGTGTTATCCTCACATGGGGTCAGTATCAGCAGGCTGATTTCCACCTGGCAAGCGTCTCATGAAAACGCCCCTGTGGACAGTGGTCCTGCATATCTGAATAACATGTTCTACACCCGCACTACTGGGATGGGCCATGAAGCTGATGAGCAAATTCCAGGAAGCCATTTGTGGTCCTTTCCAATCACGTTTCCCAAGTCTTGTCCAGGAGCTGACAAGCGGTCACTCACTCACTCCTCCCCACAGCAGAAATGCACAACCCAAGTTTCTTGAAACACAGAATAAAATTTAAAAAGAAGTAAAGGCAACCTAATTAAGCAGCAGAAGACAGTTAAATAAACTCGAATGCAGCCATGTAATGGAATATTTGCTTTTTTGTTTCTAATGATATGGTCCCAAGCCTAGTACAGTGAGGAGACAGGAGCTTGCTGGCTAGGTTCAAACCTCTCCGCCGCCCTCTGCCAGCTCTGGGACCAAGGGCAAGATACTCAATATCTCTTCTGCTCAGTTTGCTCATCTGTAAAATGAGGTAGACAGAAGTACTTTCCTCTTAGCTTTGTCATGAGAATGTGCTGACACAGTTCACGTAAAGCTCCTGACCCAGAGCCTGGAACAAGTACACCCTCAATAAATCCACTCCTATTAGGCTGGCTACACGCTGTGTGTGCACTGCAGGGGGAAAATGCCTGAGTCATATTGGGACACTGAGACAACAATTTTGCATCCACGAAAAAAATTATACATACAGCTTGGCAAAGGACAAAGCATCTGTTCACAGAAAGAAGACTGAGAGAAAACAGGACAAAAATTGTTTAAAAACCGGAAAAAGCAAAGACGGACCTATTTCGAAAGCCCCTTTCACCCCAGCATACTGCCAATGCTCCTCCCTCCACCGCACTCCAGCCACCATCCCTCACCCGCTCAGCTTTCCAGCTGACCAACCCTGACTTATCCAACCAAAGCCTGTCCTTCAGGTCGGGCGGGCGTGGTGGCTCTTAACCCCGAGGTCCCCCAGAAGGGGAAGTTGGGCTGTTAAAATTCTTGGGGGGATTTTAGGGAATTGGAAAGTTGTGAGTAGAGAAATCAGTATTCGAGTGCCTTCTATTCAGACCCTGCGTGGGATGTGTCAGACACCTCCACAGGAGGGTGCTGGATCCTCACTCTCAGTTGCCCTTAATGCAGAGATAGATACTATTATTTATCATTATCTTTTTATCCCTGAACCCTTTCCTCAGAGGAGCAAGCCCCAGGGCTCATCAGTGTGAGGCGGCTTGTGGGGCTCGAGGCTCGGTGAGCTCGGGAAGGGGAAGTCACCCCCTTGTGCTTCCCTTGGTCATAGAGAAGCCGATCCTCCTGCCTATACCGGGGTGGTGAGCCCGGCTCCACTGTAGGGACAAGGCATCTAATTGATATTTTTGAGTGCTGAGTCCAGGGCCTGGGGAGGGGGTGCTGTGTGTAGGCTGCTCCCATCCCCGCCCCCATCCCCTAGTCTTCTTGCCCTAGGGGAGGTGACTTTGGAGGGGAATGTTGGGGAGCGGGGGTTGTCCATGTGTCCTGACCTCCCACTGCTTCAGAAAAGGCGGAGCCCTTGGGCGTCCTGATTCTCCTGCCTTACCCTGGCTTAGGCTTTGCTTCCTTTCAGGCAGGGGCTGTGGGGGTGAGGGGCCCCAGGCCTTTCCAATCTGAGGCCATAGCCGGTGCTTAGTTCAGCCCAAACCCTTCTAAAAAGGAAATTATCAAGAAGGCTAGCAGAATTATGCCTTTTCTGCCAAGGAAATCTACTTTCCTTGGTGAGCAAATTCTGGCAGCAGAATCTCAAGGTTCTTATTTGAAAGAGGCCCTCTTTGGCATTGATTTTTCTTCTGGCCATGGGGGACACAGTATGGTAATGAACCTGTGCAAGAATTGCCAAAGGGCAGGGCTGCCCGCGCAGGGAACCCTGCTTTATTGAGTGCCCCATTGCCCCGGCCTCAGCAGATGGCTCCCTTCTTGCCAGGGGTAATTTTTAGCCTGGTCTACAGCTGCTGACACAGAGGCCAGGGGTTCTGAAAGTCGCCGTGCTTGAGCAGATTGAGACAATGCAGTGACCCTTTATTGTACAGGTGCCGTACACCTGGAAAGGTCTTTTGGGACAATAGTAAAAGAGTGAAAATTGCTGTTTTCTAAGCCGTCTTGATCCAGGCAAAAGGAAAACAGGCAGGTTACTAAAACATTCCAGAATCTGGAACATCTGTCTACCCCTGACACCCCATAGACACTTTTCTCCCGCAGTGGTTTCTGTTGAATTCTATTATCTGTTGTTGTATAAGAAACCAAGAAACCGCTATAGCACTTGGCAACCTAAAACAATAACGATTTAGCATTTCTCACCATTCCTTGGGGTGAATGGGTGGTTTTTCCACCCGCCTGGCTGAGGTGCATTCGTGTGGCTGTGGCCAGCTGGAGAGTGTCTGGGGCCTGGGTTTAGCAGAGGCAGCGAGGAAGGCTGCGTGTCTCACCCCAGGTCTAGCAGTTGGCTGCGTGTTTATCCGGTGCCGTGCTCTCTTCCACGTGGCCTCTCCAGTGTCTAGAACAGGCCTCTCCACATGCTGCTGATGGAGGCCTTCCAGGAGGCAGAGCGAACACTGCGGGGTCCCTTGAGGCTTGACCTTGGAGAGGGTAACACCAGCACAGGAACCACAGGCCAGGTGGTTCAAGGTGTGGGCTGCTCTTATGGGAGCAGCAGGCAAAGTCTCGGGGGGTGGGGGTGTAGACACAAGGGATGGGTTATTAGTGCCATTATTGTAACAATCCACAGGGTTGCCTTCCAGTCCCCAGGGTTCATGCCCCTCACACATGCAAGAGATGCTCTTCCGTCCAGCATCTCCTCACTTCCCTCCTGCCACAGCGTCTGACTCGAGGGTCTGCGTGCCCTGCCTGCTTTGGGGCTGGGTGTGGACGGGCTGCCAGCTCTTGATTCAGAGAGCCTCAGCTCAACAAGAATTGCGGGACAGGAAGAGTGGGGTGGCCACAGAGACTCCTCTTCAAAGAGGGCAGGGATGGAGGCATCTCACAACAGATGGGCTGCAGCAGTTCTGACCTAGAGTCAAGCATGGGCCGTCAGGGCCTCCACTGGGGCAGTGCCCAGCTTCTAGCATCAGTTTCTGTATTAGTTGCCTATTGTTGAGTAGCAAGCCAACCAAAACCGAGTGGCCAAAACAGCAGGCTCACGATTTCTCGTGATTCTGTGGATTGAGCAGTTTTGCTGGCCTTTTCTGGGCTCTCTGCAGTTAGCTAATGGCATGGTTGAGGCCAGGTGGCCCAGGATGACTTGAGGCACATCCTGGGAGCTCAGCTGGCATCGAGGAAGTGGGCGGATGTCATTGTCTTTCTGACCACACCATTTTCGATTGCCAGCTCTCCACTGCCTCATGGTCACGTCCCTCTGGAGGGAGCTCTGCGAGTCCTCTTGGGGCCTTGCTTAGATTATGTTCATCAGAACACAGAGCAAGACTAGCCCAGGTTCAAGGGCCAGGGCGGCAGCCACTGTCTCTTGCTGGGAGGAGTGCCCAAGTCACATTCATAGGGGTGTGGACCCAGAGAGGTGGGATTTATGGGTGGTTATTTTTGTAACGGTCTCCCACAGGGTCCTCAACAATGTGGTAAGGGTTTGGATAAATTCTTGTCGCCTATTTTTAAAATTAAGTCTCAGAAAGGAAAGGCCACTCTTTTATTAGTATGGGAGCGGGACAGTTTACTGGAGGGGGTGATGAGTTGACCTAACATGATGGTGTTTTAGTGGCATGTTGGGGCTGCTTGGCCTCCTGTCCCAGCCTGTGCCGAGTGCTGGTTCTCCAGGTGTGGTCCCTGGACCAGCAGCATCTCCCTCACCCCGGGATTCCAATTCTTGGGCCCACCCCCGGTTGACTGAATCAGAAACTCTTCGTAGGATGGGGCTCTGTGGCCTAACAAGCCTTCCAGGGGAGTGTGAGGCTCACCCAGGTCTGAGAATCACCGCTCCCGGGAATGACAGTGCTAACCGGCTCTCCTGACCTCAGGAAGGCAGGCTCTTAGCACCCCTCTCGCCCTTGTCAGCAGGAAGGGCTGCCCCCTTCCCTCCAGGACCCCCTGTCTGTGTGTAGGATAGGCTTTGAGGTGTCTGACCTGGGTCCTGTTCGTGCCAGGGTGAGTCTGGGGTTTTCTTATTGCTCAGGGGATGTTTACTGACCACAGTCCCATGCCACTCATCATACCTGGGCACAGGGGCGAAGAGGTGCGTGAGACACAGCCCCTGACTCCTCAGCTTGCAGCTGAGCAAAGGAGACAGCGCAGAGCAGAGGGCTACTGTGGGAGGACAGTCCAGCAGGGGAAGTGGCAAATTCCGTGCACACATGTTGAGCTAGAGATGTCTGGGTAGAAAGAGAGAATGCTTGGGAAGCAGCTGGTCTGGGGGGTTCCTGTTCAGAAGGAAGGCCTGAGCTAGCGCTTTGAAAGCTGTCATGTACGTGAGTCTTTAACACAGCCTTTCCTTCAAGGTGGCAATTGATCAGAATCCATTGGGGTGTTTTAAAAACATGGATTATTCACCTCCTCTTCTGAACTCCCGTATATTTCTGCAAGAATGTCAAATGTCCTAGGTGATTCTGTTCGGGCAGGTTTGGGAAACAAGGGCCCCAGACACTGAAACTACCGGGCACCCCTGGGGAGAAGGAGTAGAGGCCCAGGCTGGGACCTGGAGTAAGGGCCAGCCAAGGTGGAGTCTGCGTGAAGATCCTTCTGGAACTAGGGGGACTGGAAGAAGCCAGCGGGAGTGGGGCTGTGGATGCTAAAGGACTGGAAAGTTACCCAGAGGAGGGGGAGGGCGTGGTTGACAAGGCTCAGACACGACACTGCAGCACTGGTGACCGGATCCAGAGCGGAGCCAGGCTGCAGTGGTGGGGAGGACCGGGCAGGTCCAGATGACTTTGACGGGACTCCAGAGGAAGGAGAGAGTGGAGGAGGAGGGCTTTGGGTTAGGGAGGGTGCTTTCGTTTGTTTTAAATGGGAGAAACTGGAGCATGTTGCCAAGGGCAGAGAGCCAGCAGAGAGGGGTGAATGGAAGAAGGAGCGAGAAGGGGGTTACTGACGAAGCCTTATCCTGGAGGAGAGAAGGATGGACTCCAGAGCCCAGCTTTGGGGACTGGCCTTGAGTAAAAGGAGGGCCACTCTACCTCATCCTGGAGGGAGCACGGTAAGGGAGAGGGCATGAAAGCAGCGAGGATAGTAGCTGCTGAAAACGGGGTATGTTTCATTATAGCTAAAAAAGGATGCGCTGCTTCCCCCGCATCCCCGAAAGCTGCTCATCCTAGCAGCTTGTGTGAGAGGAGGTGGAGGTGCAGGTTCAAGGCCGCGGGTAGGGGGAGTCAGGTGGGAGGTACCCACCCGGGCTTTCTGTGGCATTCCCAAAAGTGACTGGTGATACTCAGCCTGGGGTATTGACAAGCTTGAAAATAGGAAGAGGAGGATGTTGTAGGGCTGCTCACGAGCTCCAAAAACAGTCTTCACTTGAAAAAATTATCCTGGGCCTTGATTGTGGGTCATTGACTATCTTGGTAAACCCAGGAGTCTTGGACTGTGTTTTTTAAAACCTGTAAACACACAGCCAGGCTTCCTCCTAAGTATGACCGTCATAAGACATTTGAAATGTAGTGCCGTGACTGAAAACAGTTGAGCAATTGTTCAGGAAAAAAATTAAATGCCTCTCGATCAATCACCCAATTGATATGTTTAGTGCAGTACTTTAAGTGGAAGTTGGATAGATAGGTTGATTTTTAACACAGTGGATGTTTGTGTAGCGTTTTAGGAGCCAAGGGGGATCGTGGCTAAAACTGTAGTCCTTGTAATCCCTGGCCGCTCGTTAGACCTCGGATTACGCTGGCCATGACCTTCCGGTGTGGGCTGAGCACTCAGTGTCTGGCCTCTGGCCTGTCCTGCTCTCTTGGTAACCCCAGGACGCGTTTCCCGTTGGGTATATGTCCACCACGCAAGCCTTGGTTCATTTTGTACTAAGATGGTTGGCGGGTTTTGTGAGCTTCTGCATTGTTTGATGTGCAGCCTCAAACAAACATGGGGCAGGGGCTCTGCGCCCGTGTGCAGGAGGTCACTGTGGCTATCTGCTCGTGTGTCATTGTGGCGATATGTGCGTTGTTGCCATGGTGGACACGCTGTAGCACTGTAAGGCCTGCAAACCAGAAATGGGCTGACTGGCTTTCAACAGTTCTCTTGGAGAGCAGCTGCTCGGAACTCAGTGTGTCTCACCTTGGAGAGCTGTGGCTGGGTGGCCCCTGATGGGCCCTGAGGCTCGCATCACTCATGAGGCACCGCCGTTGCTGCAGTGTTGTGTGTGTGACCCACCTCACATGCACCACTCTGGATACCCTCTTCTGTGTCATCTTTCTTCTCCTCGTTCTCTTTCTTTACCTCCTTTTCAGGCCTCCCTCTCCTCCCTGTGCTTGTTCCTTTTCCTAGTAGTTCAGCTTCTTCAAAGGACTCATAGATTTGGAGGGTTGGCCTGGCGTTCTCTTCCTTCTATGGACCATTTCTGAGGGAAGATGTGTCTGCAGCGGTGGTGTCTCTTAGAGTCCTTCCTTGCTCTGTGGGGTTCCAGGCTAGTGCTTGTCACCGGGGTGCCATTGGCATTTTGAGCTGGGCAGTTATTTGTGGGGAGATATGCAGCGTCCCTGTCTTGCCTTGCTAAACATCAGGATTGCTTCTCAGTTTCCTGACAAACAGGCCCTGTGGATGACAGGTTACTGCCCCCTTTGAGAACTCAGCTGTTCACACGACTCTGTACCGTGTAGCTGTTAGGATGAGAGCTTGAGCTCTGACAGCTAGCCTTCTTAGAAATGTATACTATATATGTATGTGTAACTAATCAGGTGGTTAAGAGCTTTTAGAGGCTATTTCCAGGGTACAGCATTTATGTGACAAAACAGGCTGCTTATTGTTTTCTGGAATCTGGTTAGATTGTTATTGTTTTGGTGAAGGCAGTACTATTCATGAAGATGCATAGTTACGGTATACGTTTTTTTTTTCTGTTCTGTGATATAGCTGGTTAACATTTTAGTAAAAATTCATTTGAATTCAGGAACTTTTGGGGATTGGGTGTGGAGAAAAGTGAATTTTTGCTTAGACAAAAGTGATTTTTCGATAAGTCTGTGTATCCTAACGTTCCAATAAGTGCTTAGATTTTAATTTACCCTCATTATACAAAAGTTGGCATTTTTTCCATGTTTTCTAATCTAGCTGGGTGATTGTTCTTATTGTACGCTTGCTGCCTTTCATAGTCTGATGCGCATGTGTAGGTGAGACCTAGGAATCTTATGTCCTGAACCTGCAGAGCTGTGGTCACCACCAGCCTGATGCTGGACACAGAAAATAGATGAGTCCCTGGAAGACAGTGTGGTCTATAACATTACACATAAAATTGACAAAGGAGTTGTGGTGCTATGAGGGACTAAAGTTTCCCTTTTCTCTTCCTTCTCTCTACAGAACCTAAAGGCAGACCCAGAAGAGCTTTTTACAAAACTAGAGAAAATTGGGAAGGGCTCCTTTGGAGAGGTGTTCAAAGGCATTGACAATCGTACTCAGAAAGTGGTTGCCATAAAGATCATTGATCTGGAAGAAGCTGAAGATGAGATAGAGGACATTCAACAAGAAATCACAGTGCTGAGTCAGTGTGACAGTCCATATGTAACCAAATATTATGGATCCTATCTGAAGGTAAGGCTTAAAATAACGTGCTTCTCCGTTCTGCAGCACTTGGCTGAGGTGCCAGCAGGGAATGGGAAGGACTCTGATAAGATAAAGCACAGCAGGTTTCAGAGCAAGGAGAGATGTTTTGACCTTCGTGATCAAAAGAACCTGGCTTTGATAGTTCCATCATCTCAAATGTCTCCTATAGAAATATTTGTGGTGAAAGTGTTTGATGTTCTAATTCTCTTTTGAATAAGGAAGAGTATTTCTGGTGGGACTTTGTCATAAAAACTGTTTCTTATTAAGTTATTATAACAGTTATTCACCTAATTTTAGGACTGCTTATGATTAGTATTAAAAACTCATACCAACTTAAGAATGTTAATCTTTTGATATTCTCACTTACCAGCTGTGGTTTAATTTAATGCTGTTAAAAACTGCTGATGAGAATTGATAATGTTGGTTAGTTAGCTAGCTTATCAACGCTTGACTTTTAAGAATGCTAGGCAAATTGGTAATTACTTAAATAAAATGGTAGTTATAATAATATGACACAAAAATTGTCCTGCACTGCCACTCTGTTCTTTAAGTGGGAAAGAATAGTATTAAAAATGTTTTTCTGATCCTGCATGGAACCATTTTACCATTTTAGACATCGTAGAACAATCCTGTTACAACACTAAGAAGGCTTATGACCGTTCTTGTGTTTCAAGTTCCTCAACATATACCTGTTTCACTGAACTTAAAAATGTTGTAACCTTTAAAATGGGGTTTTAGAAATCATAAGAATTGGTGGGGAAAAAAACCCTCTGAAATAATTATTGTGGAATACAGAACTATGAAGAAAGAAATGATGATTTTCCAGGGGAGGCAGCGATAAACCTGGATAATTTGGGCCAGGCCTCTTCCTCCCCTGGCCTTACCCTCTAAAGTCTCTAAGTTACAACTTGTAAGCTGCTCTGATGTGAGAAGGGAGCGTGTAGGTTTTGCTTTTGTAGAAATATAGTAAGGTATAAGTCAGAGGATGGACATTTTGAGAACCATTGATCTACTAAAATGGATATTTAAAGGAAATCAAAATTGAGCAGTGATCCCTTTTTTATCCCTTGTGTAAAGGACAGCAGTGTGTCATAGGTCAAATGTAGCATTTTGAAATGGAAAGAGTGAGTTTTGGAGTCAGGTGTCACAGGACTTGAATCTTGTCATTTACTTTGATGTGTGGCCTTGAGTGAGTTTTCATTATTTTTTATAACTTCTCCACTTTCTCATTTGCAAAATGGAAAATTATGGTATATATCATATGTTACAAAGATTAAATGGAATTAAGTATGTGAAAGTACCTGACATGTAGTAGGTACTTAATGCGTATTTTCCTTCCTTGGTAGCATTTATTCATACCTCATCTCTTAAATTACCCTGCAATGAATACGCAATGAAGGTAGTTTGCAGTTAAGGTATCCATTGAGGTCAAACCAAGGAAACCAGGGTTAAAGAATGGAGGAAGAATGCCAACAAAAAGAGCAAATGTTGCTGTGTGGTGCACCCAGTTTGGGTCTTGACACAGCAAAAACGAAAGCACTACACATGTGACTTCCGTGGGGGAATGCCAGCATCTTGATGTTAAATTTCTTTTTTTTAATGAGATGGAGTCGTGCTGTGTAACCCAGACTGGAGTGCAGTGGGGCGATCTCAGTTCACTGCCCCCTCCGCCTCCCGGGTTCAAGCGATTCTCCTGCCTCAGCCTCCTGAGTAGCTGGGATTACAGTCGCTCACCAACCACCGTGCCCGGCTAATTTTTGTATTTTTAGTAGAGATGGGGTTTCACCATGTTGTCCAGGCTGGTCTCGAACTTCTGACCTCAGGTGATCCACCTGCCTCAGCCTGCCAAAGTGCTGGGATTACAGGCGTGAGCCACTGTGCCTGGCCTCGATGTTAAATTTCAATTGAAAACAAACAGCTAAAGAAACTCAGTTTGGATTCTGTCCACTGTACTGCGTACTATTCCCTGTGAAATGACTTCAGCAGTAGTGTTCTAGTAAATTCAGAGTTGGATTTCGTGTGGTTTGCTGATGTTGTATTTTAATATGAATTATTATGATGGTTTTGGCAAAGGAAGTGTGGAGGATCCTGACAAATATTTGGTGATTTATACCAGCTAATATTTAACTATGGAAATTAAGGATCAGTGGTTCAAAACATCTTGTTCAACCTCAGCTCCTTAGCACGATCTTTACTGCATGCTGGAATGGACTGCTTTATTGTGGCCAAATATAGCGGCCACAGTACATATCTGCACGTATCTAGAGATTCCATCCAAACAGGTCCTGTTCTTGCCTGAGCTGCTAATGCTAGAACGTTAGGTTTCAGATCAGTCTAACCTTGATCTAAGGTTACCCCGGTATTTTGTTTAGTTATTGTAACGTCAACTGCCGTAGTAAACTCCTTAAATGTGTAACGACTCATACATGATAGAAATGTATCTCTTCCTCACTGGTTGCCCTGATCCGTGGGCTGTTTTCCTTCAGACACTGATTCAGGAACCTGAGTTCCTTTATCTTATTGTTCCTTCATCTTGACAAGTGGCTGTGCTCAGCTGCCGCAAGTCAGCGTTGGGGGGGGAAATGGAGGCTCACGTGTGGGAAGTTTTTATGTGCCCAGGCCTGGACGTAGGGCACATTGTTTCTGTTCATGTTCTCCTGGTCAGAACTCAGCCACATGACCCACACCTGACCCAGGAGAGGCTAAGAAATGTCATTGAATAGTGTGCTTCGTGGGAAGAGGACACAGGCTGTGTGCACAGTAGGCTGGCCTTTTCAAAGTCACTTCATCTCTGTAGGAAGTGGAATAGCTCAGGGAGTGGTCTTCAGGTGCTGATGGCCTCCAGGCAGGTTGAAAAGTGTTGATACTTTATCCAGTGCGCTCTCTGTATTTTACTAAGCAGATTGTCCTTTAGGGAGTATCTGCCACAAGAATGCCTGGAAGAACGTGGCCATTGTGGAAAGTTGGCCCGGATTTTAAAGCCATGTGAAGGACAATTGTCTTATTTGGCTACATACATCATGAACTGCTCTTCTAAAACAATAATTAACTATTATAATTGAGCAGGAGAAGAATCCAGACCTGTAATTCTGTCTGCCCATTCTTGTGTAATGGAGTGTCATGAAATTCTTTGGCCCAGAAGGGGACCCTCCTGAGTCAGAGGCCGTCCTTCCATCATCTTGGTAGGTTTAGAAAGTGTGGTCCTAATGTCAAGGAGGATACAGATTAAATGGATTTGTAAGACAAATGGGTCTTTGGCACAGAGCTGGAAATAGTGCTCTATGTGGTTTTCACTGTCATTTTAAAACACTCCCTGTAGCGTTCAGAGCTACTGTTCTTAGTTCTTTAAGGGTGATTGGAGAGAGGGCCTTAGGATTTCACCCTGTGTTAAGGGACTTTTATATAGCAGGCCAGGACAAAGAAGAGATTACCAGAAATGGGTTTCTTCATTGTTGGGGTAGCTAGCATTCACAGGTCTCATAATTATGTTTTGGTTCATTCTTTTAGTCTAGAAAAAAGGATTTAAAACAATAGAGAAGTGGTCTGAATATTCTGAATGTTACTAAGGATCTGGTGAGTGGTGTTAATTTTGACAGTAGCAGTGATGAAGTCACAAAATTGCTTTGTAGCATGTTTTTTTCCCCTAAAGATTGAAAACAAGGGCTAGAATTTAGGGAGGAGAAGGAACAATACAACAGTGAATCCCCCCCCCCCCCCCCCCACCAACCTCCCGCCAATATTTATGGATCTGAGGCCTGGAAAGGTCTTGAGGATGATCACAGACCATGGAAAAAACTTCACCCGTTGTAGTTCCAGTGTTTACTTTTTGGGAAATTAAACCAGCTAGGATACTTAACCAGAATCCTCCATGTCCCAGCCATTATACCCCTGGAGTTTTCTGCCACTGAAGTACCATCCACGAAGTCAAAATGAAACTGCCTGTGTGTGGGGTTGGGTAGGGGATATGGGGTAGTGTGCAGGAGGGGAGAGAGAATTTTTTGGTTTTGTATTTTAATTAGGCAGTGAAGACATATAATTGTAACGAGAACAGGATGGTGTAGTACTGGATGCTGACCTGTTTTTTCTCTGTGCACCATTTGCAAATGTGCATTCCCTTCAGCACTTACAAATCTTTTTTTTTCCCCCAGGGGGTTTGTTTTGGGGAGCTTGCTAGCCTATCAGAGTGTCCATATTGAGATTCACTTTTAGTTATAGCCAAGATTTTAGTCTCAGATTCTAGTACAGGTACTCAACTGGTCGCTGTTTGGGCTGCTGATTTTCTTGAGGAAATGCAGATATACTTCCATGATTACTATAAAGATGAGATCATGTATGTAAAGTGCTGGCATGTAGTAGATTTTTAGTAAATGATGATTTTCCGTTATTAAAAAAATTTTAAGTTATCTGCGCCAAACAGACTCAAAATTCACAAGTCTTAAAATAGATTGTCAGCATGCTAAAAATAAGGTTTATCATTTTCTTTTATGATAAATTATTTATTCCTCTCAAACATCAAGCCAGTTTAACCAAAGCAAATCAGGTGCGAGGTCTTAAAAGCTGTGCTTTTCAAATTTCTTCCTTGCCATAGTAGTTTTTGTTGTAGTGTCATTATTAAAGAAACATGCCCTGTTGTCTCATTGTGGATTCAGATCCCTGACTTAGAAGTTTTCATCAGTTCCTAAAAACTTTTCTGAGTAGTTTGACCCATCAGATTCACCAGAAGACTAATATGGGAAAGTCCCTTGGTGAGTTTTAGAAAACTAAGTACTCTATGAAAGTACAGGTTATTCTGGGAAAGGATTGATTGTGGGTACGTTACAGGTTCATAATCTCACTTCACAGTCATCTTTCCAAGTTATATTCTTGGGACTTCTATTGTTTTTTCTGCGGTCCCCAAAGGGGAAATAGTTTCTGATGAAACAGAAAAACCAGTCATTTTATCCTTGGGTAAAAGAGTAAAAAATACTGATAGAAGTGGCCAGCGTCTCCATGAACGAGGCTGCTGTGCAGGTCAGTGTCCATCTGCAGTCTTGGATGCTTCTCCCCGCATAACTAATAACTGGCCTATTGACTTTCAGATGCACCCTAGTTTGGACAATAGAAAATAATCAGCCTACTTACTATGCCTATCTGCAGAAAAACACCGTGATTCTCAGCCTTGCCCATATTGTATGATAACTTCACATTGCAGAGAAGAAATACCAGTCTAGCTACATGATGATGAATGTATCCTGTTAGGACACCTGTGAATTTTATCTTTACTCACACCTTTCTTTAAGCTAGTTCATAGCAAATCATGCTCTTGTATTGGCCCTTGGCTTCAGGCATACTTAGGAATTCAGATGGGTTATTATGTTAGTTTCTGAAAGCATTTTAGTTCAGATATATGCTTGGTGTGGGTGAACTCTCCTATGCCTCAGAAATTCTCATCAAAGCACACAGTGTCTTTCTCATTCATGTCTTTGCTCCTTCAAAGGCAGAGTCCCAGCCGCGCTTTCATTGAGATGGTGAAAATGAGATACTATTTTAGTACATATGGAGAGATGATTTGCAGTTTATTTGAATTAGATAACAAATGAAATTGAAAGGGCCCAGAAGAAAGTTGAGATTCCACCATATGGAGAAACTCTTGTGCATTCTGAAGGGCTTCTGTGATCTTAACAGAGAAGAGAACCGAGCCACCTAGATCTGGCACTGTGTACCTCTCTGTTCCTCCTGCCACTGCCCCCATATGGACCTTTCCTCACTGAAGGCACAGGTGACAGTGTCTGCAGATGTTTCGGCTGCCACTACTTGGGGGTGTGGGTGGAGGCCAGGGATGCTTATCACATGCACAGGATGGCTCCACACAGGGACTCACCCAGCCCGAATGTCCACAGTGCCACTGTTGAAAAACTGCTGCGTGGAATGAACCTTTTGTCCCAGAAAATAGGTTTAAGTAATGGTGTTTCTAGGGCTGACGTGTTTGGGACTCTTGGAATATCCCAAAGGGCATTTTGGATGGAGGGTCTCGGAGCCCATGGCTGTGCCCACCATGATGTCCGTGGCAGGACCCAGTGCAGGCTTTGCCAGCATCATGAGAAGGGCGTGTCCATACTCGGGGCAGTGTGTCCACCCTGCGTGGGCTGGCCAGCCTCTGTTCTCGAGGCTGTGAATGCTCACACAGCGCCTGGGAAGGCTGGTAACTCAGAGATGCTTTTCTGGGTTACTTTTGTTCTGAGGTAAGAGAGGGCAGCAGGTGGACCCCGATGGGCTGCAGAAGCCGATTCGCGGCAGGGACCGATTACATAAGTGTTGGCAGTGACCCCGGTGAGTCTGGTGTTCCTTATAAACCCTGCTTTCCACAGTTGTGCAGAAGACACCACAAATGAGAGGGAGCCCCTCCCTCACTGAGTGGAGTCTTAATGGGACGTTTGTGACTCTCCCTTGGACACTTGTACTCTTTCTACAAAAGTTAATATTCCCTGAGACATTATTTACATCCGGAATGGGGCTGTGTGACTGGAGGTCCTCACCTGCCCATGTTTTTTGCATGTTTTGTAGCAAACTGATAATGACCAATGTCAGAATTATCTGGCTTTATATTTTGACCTTGTTCATTAGAGTAGTGTTAATGAAGGAGAAAGCAAGTTAGGGGCTGGTACCTTGCTTTCCCTTTTTTTTTAAAAAAAAAAATTACTTTGGGTGTGTTTAGGGTTTTTGTTTTGTTTTTGTTTCTCAGTAGACATGATGTGTATTTTTAGTGCTAAAGCAGGGCTCTTCCCAGTAGCCTCTTTGAGCTTTGGACTCCTTTCTAGCCAATAAAATGACCTGTTTCACTCTAAGTCAATTGCTGCTCATTTTCTGGTTGCATTTCTTTCTCTCTGTTCTATTTATGGACCTCAGGTAAGAGTTGAGTTTTTCATATTTTGCAGTTCATGGCACCATCATCATCGACCTATGTAAGATCCTTTTCTGTTTTAATCTGTGTGTCTTCAATAGATAAAACATGGTTTTGTGTATGGTGTATGTATGGGTTTGTTTTTCCCCATAACATTTTTAAAAATTTATGTACTGTAGGCTGGGCACAGTGGCTCACGCCTGTAATCCCAGCACTTTGTGAGGCTGAGGTGGTTGGATCACTTGAGGTCAGAAGTTTGAAACCAGCCTGGCCAACATGGGGAAACCCTGTCTCTACTAAAAATACAAAAATAATTAGCCAGGCATGGTGGCACGCACCTGTAGTCCCAGCTAATTGGGAGGCCGAGGCACGAGAATCGCTTGAACCTGGGAGGCTGAGATCACACCACTGCACTCCAGCCTGGGTGACACAGCGAGACTCTGTCTCAAAAAAAAAAAAAATGACTGTAAAACTCACTCTTGGATGTATAGTCCTATGTGTTGTAACATATGTATAGATTCTTATAAGTACCACCACACATGGGACCAGAACAATGCCAACGTTCCAAAGAATTCCTGACCCATCCCCCGCCCATGGCAGTCACTGATCAGTCCTTAGCATTTTGGCTTTTCCGGAGCACCGTAGATGGAATCACACATCTGTTGTTAGTGGCTTTTGTTAGTGGCATTTTTCAGTTATTGTCATGCCTGAGGGATCCTTCCGTGTTCATGCATGTGTCACTTGTTTGTTCCTTTTTACTGTTAAGTAGGGCACCAGGGTGTGTATAACCAGGTTTACCTATCGAAGGACATGTGGGTGTTTCCAGAATTTGGTGATTATGAACAGTGTTGCTATGAATATTGATGCACTTTTTTGGTATGAACATAAGTTTTTCATTTTTCTAGAGCAAATACTTATGAGTAGGATAGGTATTTAATTTCTATTTAATGTCTGTTTAATTTTCCAGAGTGCCTGTATAATTTTGCATCCCCACCAGCATTTGGGGTACTGTCAGTAATTTTCATGTTTGCCATTTTAGTAGGTGTGGAATGGTATTTCATTGTAGTTTTAATTTGCATTTCCCTAATGACTTATGATTTTTGAGTGTCTTTTCCTAAGACGCTTACTATTTCCCGGCAGTACTCTAGAGTTTGGAGTAGGATATTCATTTTAGGTAAATGCTACCATGTGGGAATATGGGGCCGGGCACAGTGGCTCACCCTGTAATTCCAACACTTTGGAAAGCCGAGGTGGGAGGATCACCTGAGCCCAGGTGTTCGAGGCTGCAGTGAGCTATGATTGTGCCATTGTACCCCAGCCTGGGTAACAGAGTGAGACACTGTCTATGTCTTTTATTAGTAAGGAAAAAATACTACCGTGTGGTTGTTCAGAATAGCCTTACCAGCTAAACGCCTGGTTTAGCTGTGGGTTTTTGTTTCTGTGTTTAAGTAAAAAAATAAAAACCTTTACCGATCTACAATTCACCCACTTAAAATATACAATTCAAGAGTTTCTGGTATATCACAGAGCGGTGCAGCCATCACCACAATTTTAGAACATTTCATCACCCTCGAAAGATACTCTACCCATCATCATTCACTTCCCATTTCTTCCCAAATTCCCGAGTCTCCTTTCTGTCTCTATAGATTTGCATATTCTGGACACCTCATATAAGTGTAATTATAGAATATGTGTCCTGTTGTGTCTGTTTTTTTTTTCACTCGGCATGTTTTCAAGTGTTCTGTTGTAGCATGTGTCAGTAGCTCTTTTTATTGCTGAATAATATTCCATTCTATGGATAGACCACATTTTGTTATCTTTTATCAGTTGGTGGATATTTGGGTTTTTATTTTTTGGCTGTTGTGAATACTGTTCCCATGAACATTCGTGTACAAGTTTTTGTGTGGATATGTTTTCCTTTCTTTTGGATGTATTACTTGGGAGTGGAGTTATTGGGTCAAATGTGTTTTGGGAGCCCCCATCTAAATTGGGTTCCAGTATCAGAGTAGCTAGCGACCCTTCCCTAAGGGGAACTGAAAGGCAGCTGGATGTGGGTGATGACTGTGTGCCTTTCACAGGATGCTTCTTTTACCTGGTGGATGGGCTCACGCATAATGGTCTGAGCCCCAACTCGGGAAACTTGTTTATACTGACAGACACCCCTGTGGGTCTTGTCTGACTACCTGGCCATCATTCTGGTGCTGGGAGTCCAACCTTGTTTGTTCCCACACGTCCTGGGGTAATGTGGTTGGTTCTTCGGATGGAGGGTACAGAGTCCGTACACCATCACAACAGGAAGCAAGTTCAAACATATATTTTAGAAGATGCTTTTGAAAAATGGCTACATAATGATTGTACAGATATCTGAGGTACATGTGATATTTTGATATTACATATAATATGTCGTGGTCAAATCCAAGTTCAAAGACTTATTACTTACATATCCTGGGCAGGAGGCAGTCCTCTGTCCTGGGTTACACGAGGCAAGAATGAAGAGTCAGGCAGAGAGAGAGAGCGACAGAGAGAGTGTGCACAACTGGCAGTATACATTATGTAAGAGGGAACAGGGCGTGGGGCTCTGTAAGTTCTCGGGCAGGCCTGAGTGTTCTGTTTAAAGGAAGCAGATGGAACATGGGGAGCTCAGTCTGCTGGGTGTAGGAGATGCCTCTAAGTTCTTATCTTGGCCAGTGAGCTGGGCCTTTTGGGTGTGGTCTAGAACTGGAGACCGCGTCAGGGGTGACTAAGCCCTGCTTCTGGTATGAGAAAGTTAAACTTGTATTCAAAATGGATGCCAAGGCAACATAAAATTTGAAGAGTTTACTGTAATATACAAATTTTATGTTTAACCTTTTGAGGAACTGGGTTTTTTTTGTTTGTTTTTGAGGAACTGTTGAGACTGTTTTCAGTGGTGGCTTATGTTCTCATGGTAGTGAATGAAGGTTTCAATTTCCCCTTGTTTGTTTTTTTTTAAATTGTATTAAGCAGTATCTCATGGTTTTCACATGCGTTTCCCTCATGACTAATCATGGCTAATTGTGTTGAGCATGGTTTGTCTACGTTCTTGGCAACATTGATACTATAAAACTTTCTTTCACCAGTCTCTTAGCTATAACAGTATTTTATGTTTATTTCCATTTCTATTAATCATAACTTTGAGCATCTATATATGTTCTTAACCATTAGGATTATTCTGTTGAATTCATATCTCCTAGGAAGTTTTCTATAGTTTAATGTGTTTATTACATGTGATTATCAAATTCCCTTTCAATTTTCTAGTCAGGAAATAATTGTCTGATAATTAGGCTTATGAAGTATTGTGAAACTAAAAAAGGGTGCCCAAAACTATATGTTTTGGCCTGGTAGCCACATTACAAATTAATTCATTACAAATTATTTCTAGTCTGTGAACAGGAGCTCTTGTGAGTCTCACCAGCGCTAGTCACATTCCTCAAGCTTGACCATCCCTTTGAGAACTGATGAAACAGCTTTGAAATTGGCAAAGCTGAAGAATGGACTTCAAAGCAGAGAAGGTGTGAATTGTTTTAAGTGGGAGCTTCATGGGAATAAAATATGAGGCGTGGCCCTGAAGGTTAGTTTGTGGTATGTTACAAAGTTAACTCATTCTGATTTAAGACCACTTTTTCTGAGAGTTAGGGGAAAGTGCTTTTTCTCTCTGCCATAGCTCGTATGGCATGGAACCAGACACTGTGTACACAGACATGCCCCTGGCCCCTTTAAAATACCCCCTGTTCCTCCCACTCTCACTTTCCCGGACAATAGCAATAAGTTTACCAAGAAAGATCTCATCTTCTGTCCCAACAGAAATTCTAAGTAGCATTTCTGCTCTCCAGTGGGGCTTGTGGTGTAAGTTGCATTTAAATTGGCATTCTTTTCTGCTGACCCTGAAAGGCTGGTGGTTTACTTGTAGGCAAATACTTTTGCTGTTTATTAACATACATTCTTCTGTGAAATTTCCTACTATGTTTCTTGTCTCTTAGTGTTGGTTTTTGATACCACAGGTGTGTTCTCTGACTTTATCACACTAGTTTTAACTTTGAAGCGTCCTCTATTGGGGAAAAAAATCCTTGATTTTAATGTAGTTAATCCATCAGTTTTTCACCTTATATGATTTCTGCTTTTGGGATCCTGTATACGAAATACATCAGCTTCTCATAGGTTACAAATATATATATTTTTTTCTTCTATTAGCTTTATAATTAGCCTTTCATATTTTAGTATTTAAAGTAGCAAGAAGTGGTGGGGAGCAGGAAGAATTCTGGGTAGCTTGGACCGTCGTTGCAGGCTACGTGTTTCTTTATATTTTTGAGTTTATTGTAAGGTCAAACACTTGTTACGCATTGGTGTTTGAATTCTCCTTTGGTACTTTCCCTGTTGCATTTTGGGCCATGTGGGTTTATGGGATAACACCACTTGAGCTTGACTTGGTGGAATAGAGGTTTTAGGGTTGGGGGAAGAGATCTGCAATGGGCTTTTGGGAAGTGTCATAAAAGAAGCTAGAGACAAGACCTAGTTAGAGGGGAGGCTGCCTTTACCATCACATTTCTGTTTGTCTCCCGCCCTCCTGACTCTGTGCTCTGGAGATCTGGAGACCTGGAGACCTGCCTCAGGATATCCCGTCCTGGCTGGGAATGAAGCCAGGGAGGGTGGTAGTCTAATTTGGGGCTCTGTTTCCTCATCTGCAGACACTGGGCATACTTGTCTTTTAAGTTATTTGCAGTCTGTAATTGATTTGGCTCAGCTGGCCCTAAGATACAGTATTCCTTGTGTAAAGTCAGAGAAATCAGAGCCAAAGATAATTAGAGCTGGAAAGGCCTTCAGAGGTGGCTAGCCCTTATCTTTCTTTCTCTAGGCTAGAAAACCATGGCCCAGAGAAGCTGAGTGATTTCCTTTTCTTCTACTATCAACACTAGGACAAATACTCAGATTCCAGGCAAGTGTGAAGCGTTGGCCCTGTGCCAGGAGCCCGCAGGCCTGTCTTGCTAATTTGCTCAGGCTTTCAAAGCTTTTGCAGCCCTTTGGCTGTTGAGCTGGGATTTAGGGCCAGAGTTTCCTCATTCCTGGTCTACTGTTAGCTTTCCTGCACCTGACGGTTGTCCTCTTATGTACTTCTCCCCCATTTTCTTACGGGATTCCCTCTCTCCAGTGGTGTGTTCTCCTTCTACAGAGGGTATTTCAGATATTTATTCAATAGTTCAGCCATTTTACAAAGTTGAGGAGGGAGAATGGGGTGTCGGTGGAGCAGACACAGTGGCACTGCCTTGCTGGAGGCATCCTCGCTGGCTCTCCCGCCCAGCTGCACGTTTACGGAGGCCTAGTGTCGGCCAGCACCGTCCTTTGCACTCAGGCCTCTGCTCACAGGTCAGCACGCCCTTTGCATGTGTCCAGTGAGGTTCCCCTGAAAGCCTGAGCAAATTAGCAAGACGGGCCTGCGGGCTCCTGGCCCAGGGTCACCGTTTCACACTTGCCTGGAATCTGAGAGTATTAGGTCACATCTTCAAAAGACTGTATTTGTCCTAGTATTGAATTCTTACTCACTGCCACCTTATTTATTGGGTAGTTCAACAGGAGAAATTCTTGCCTAACACGTGTCCGTGGTTTTAGTGCATTTTTAGTGCTTCGCCGATGCTCACCTCTGTACTCATATGTATTAAATGATTGAATTTGAATTGGTGCCAGTAGCTATGCCCCACTTTGACATAGATCCGGAAGCTTAGCCAGGGTCCACAAGTCTGTCTTTTGTGTTTGAGTGGGAAATTGCACTGTGTGACTGATAACGGAGGAGCTGCTTCGGCTACGGGAGACATTGCCCTGTGAGCTCGGCAGGGCAGTCCTTGTCCTCCCCTCCTGTGCTCGCATCAGCTGCTGCCAGGAGCCTCGTTTTGGTTTTGTGGTCCTGCACCTTCCTTCGTTAGCACTGCTGTGTTCCTCACCTGTGGATGTTCACAGTTGCCTATAAATCTGGGCGGTGATTCCATTTGTTCTCATTGCAGCCGTTCCAGTTATTAGGAATCCAGCTGTCTGAAAAGCTGTATCCTTCCTGACGACCTGTATTTTATTTCCTTGTCACCTTTGCATCCTAGCACAGGGTCCGTGGGAACGTTGCTCTTTTTGTCTGACAGTTCAGACCCGTCGGGCTCTAGAGAATTGACTGATGTGGTTGGAGTTAGTTCCTAGTCGTTTCTGGAGTGGTGACTGGTTTAGATTTTTGCCTTTTGAAAAGCTCCTAGACGTAAAACTTAATTGGTGTTTTGGCGAGTCCTTTTGTCTGTGGCAGTTCATCTTTAGAGAAGTAAATTAATTTGTAGGTAAGCTTTTTCTCCTTTTTTGATTGGCTATCTAAAACATATATTTGAATCAAACTTTTAAAACAGAGATACTCTCAAAAAACTCTTCATGAAAAGATTTTTTTGTCTTCCTTTCTTTGTATGTTTGATACACAGATAACTGTTAACAGTATTCTGATTTCCATTATTCACATTTCTGTAGTGACAAGGATCAGGTATCTGCAGGCATTTCTTTGTCCTGGGAAAAGCAGATTTTTTCAAGGAAATGATGTGTTGATAAATAATAGAACATACATAAATACTTTTGTGCAGTTAGTTAGAAAGTGTTGATGTTTTGACATTGGGTGGCTGTTGGTCACTGCAGATGGAATTGCTGAAAGAAATTTACTAAACCTGTTAAGAGACCAATCATTGTTGCACTAGATTAGGTACTCAAGTTAGTTTACAGAATTTTGATTATTTTTGGTTGGCTTGGTATGAGATTGGCTTTCGATTATATGCTTCAATTGGGTCTAATGACTCTTCCCTGTCATTGTAAATGGAATCAGTGGAGATAGGTCAATGACAAGGTTGATTATAGACCAGGGCTTACAGAAGCTAATCATCTGCAGTCTTCATTTACATACATGCTTCTGCTGTTGGCTTCCAGCCAAGGCTGGTGTAGTATAGCACATGAATTTTGGAGTCATTATTGATCATATATTTCCAACAAGTGTGATGAGGTGGAGTTGGCTTAAGTTGAAATGTTTAGTGGAAAACATTGGTTCGTTAAAAGTAGCAGTGGATCTACAGCTCTTTTTTGAGAATGAATTGCTATTATGTTTGCTGTCTACACTGAGGTGTGGCATGAAGCCTTTCTCTCATCTCCTTTATACCTTGGTGGATCTGTGTTTCCGGACACTTTTCCTTTTGAAAGTTGAGATCCCGTTCAGAGGCTGACAGACTTGTCCCTAGAAGAAAGGGGGCATAAATATGCCAAATGCAAAACCACAATGATTTCTTTGATTACAGGGACCTTGGGGCCAGCTTGCGGTAAGAACTTGCCTTTAGAAGATCCTTTGGTTCCCATCAGTGTCTCCCTCTCCTCAAAGGGATGGCAGCCCAGTGGACAGTGGGCACATGACCCTGACATCGACAGACTCCCACGGAGGTAAGCTGCTCTGTCAGCGTCGCCCAGACAGACGTGCACCTTCCTCATCAGCCCGAACCTGCCTCCATCCACACCTTGTGCACATGTGGATGGAGTACTGGAGGCTGTTGTTTCTCTGCTTCCAGCCAAGGGTAGGGATCAGCGACCTCAGGTGAAAAATAGCCCTTCCTCTCCTGGGCTTAGAAATGAATGGAGAGAAAGCAAGCTCTAGCAGCTTCCTCCTGGTTGAGGACAGGGAGTTCCCCTGAGATAGTGCTGTGTAGATAGTCACCGACGACTCCACAGCTTTGTGTCTGCTCCTCACCACACAGTAGGCTTCATTCTCACCATGAACCACTGTTGTCATTTGGGGACAAGTTGAAAGAGTCTATTTCCCTTCTTGCATTAAAGGAGAAACTGTCAGCGGGATTGCTGTTAACCACTGTGGTGGTCACCACGACCTGAGTCTGGTGCTAGTGTTTGAGAGACTAAGCTCTGACTTTTCTAGAAGGTATTATTCCAGATCCTGACCCAGGGAAGAGGCATGGTGGACCAGAAATCTGCATTTTACCAGAGCAAAGCTACAGACTGGAAAATGGATTGCAACCTTGCACAGGCTTGACTGTTGTTGACAGAAGCTCTACTTTCTCCTGCTCTGTTCTCTTATTATTAAAGGGATGGATATATCAGAACAAGTGTGTGTTTGTTGTTTTAAAGTTTTTTTTTTTTTTGTCTTCAGTTAAGAAGTTAGGCTGCAGGGTTGAGAGAAGAGAAATTTTCATTTGTGTGCTTGGGAAAATCAACAAGGAATGAACTTTCACTTTTACTGTTTAAAAGTAAAAATATCTTTGGAAGCTGAGGAATGGCTGCTGGGAGAAGTCGATTTTAACCCAAATGTGATCTTTCTGTCTTCTCCATAGACTTCACATCTCCCTCTGGGACAGTAATGAGGAGAGAGTGTTTGGCCATCGCAGGTGTAGGAGGTGGAGGCAGATTCTGCGTGGGTGGCTTCTGTCAACAGACGCTGGACTCTGCAGGGCAGCTGCAGTGGTTCTGGCTGGTTGCTGTGGTCAGTGGGAGTCATGGCATGTTCTTGGGGGCAGTCACATCTCTGAACATTTCCTTTATGACAGTTAGTGCAGTTTTAAAAAAGGAAAAATCTTCAATGTTAACCTTTTTTCTGTCTCTTATTCCTACCCTTTAAGATTATCTTTATGACTTCTAAGGATATTTTAAGCTCACAGTCACACTTGGAAGCAGTGCCCTTGTAAGGCTCTGCCTAGTGTGGCTGTATTAGAAAGGTCATTCCTGGTTCTTACATGTGCTTCTCCTTTCCACGTCTCCCACTGGCGTGCTGACTTTCCAAGGGGAACGTGAAGCTGTCCGCAGTCCTTGCCCTTGCCCTTTCTTTTGGAGACTGTGTGAATGAGCAGCAGCCACTTTAATGTGAGGCAGCCATATAAACAATGAACTTTCACTTGCTGCCAGGAGGTCATAAACTCAAGGTCACCAAATGAATTCTAGCTTCAGCTCTTGGTTTAGTAATGTACCAAGTTTGGTATTACTTTTTGTTTGTTTTAATCAGGTTTCTGCCCTCATCTTCTATTTGGGAAATTAAAACTGGTCTGTTGGCATGGCTGGTGACTGAGCGGCAGGCACATTCTTAGTCTCTGACTGTCTGCAGCCATCTTTGAGTGCATGTAAGTGTTGGATAACACTCTACTGAATGTGCTACAAGTGTGCGGAGTTGTGTTCATCTTTAACTTGTTTTTTTAAAAAACACTCTCTTGGTAAATTGGGATCTCCTGTTGAAAACTGTATTTGTTTGGCAGTTGAGTTTATGCCTGGAGCCCCTAGAGCACATTTAACTGGTTGGTGGTCAGTTGTACCATACTGAAAAAAAAAAAAACACATGGAAAGTATTTCTAATATATTCATTATGGGATGTGTGAGCCCTTAATTACCTGAAAATCTGAATTGTCTTTCCTCACAGGTAGTAGTCCTCTCAGGTGTTTCCTTTTTAAAATTGTAAATGGAATTTCACATATCCAAAGAAATTAGGATTCCCAGTGCTGTCTTCTCCCTCTAGTAGCATATTTTGTGTCTTAGCTTTCTGTTGTTATAACAGAAAGACTGGGTAGTTACCATAGACTGGGTGATTTATAAGGAAATGTATTTTTCACAGTTCTGGAGGCTGAAAAGGCCAAGAACATGGTACTGGCATCTGGCGAGGGCTTTCTTGCTGTGTCATGACGTGGTGGGAAGAGCAAGCAAGCTCGTGCGAAGGAGAAAGGCACCAGGGACAGGACTTGCTGTATAACGACCCACTCTCACGATAACAAACCTGTTCCTGAAGTCACCACATTAATTCATTCATGAGGGCTCCGTCCTTATGACCCAAGTACCTCTTATAAGGCCCCACCTCCTAACCCTGTGGCATTGGAGATTAAGTTTCCAACCCATGAATTTTGGGGGACACGTTCAAATCATAGCATTATGACTGTGGAAGTCATTTTGTTTCCAAAGGTCTTTGTTCCCACTTGATCCTAAGACCCTGTTTCTAGGGCTTTAAGACCTAGAGTAAGGTGTCAGTCTTTTCCTCCTGCCCCATCTTTTATCAACTCATTGATTCCTATGTTTACTGGACCCAGCTGCTCTGCTTCGGGCCAGGAACGCAGATAGGAACATAGCAGATGTGGCCCTGCACCCACAACTTCTTTGGTGTAGTGAGGGAGAGAGACAAATAACCAGGCAGATGTCACCCTGAGTAAGTGCTTGGATGATCAGGGCAGGGTTGTCCTTTGGGAACACAGGACAGGGAACCATTCAGGACAAGAGGCCAAGAGGCCAGGGTTGGGGCAGAGTAAGATGGGGCAATAGCTTCTTGGATTAGTTTTTAGAGTTTTCTGCTGGCTTAGGGTTGGAGAGCTGGGGCAGCAGCTTAAAGAGGGGACCCTCCAATGGCATAGGGGACTCTGCAAGAACCTCCGGCAGCAGCACCCTGGGATAGAGGGCGAGGAGTTGGGGGAAATTTAAGAAGGAGATATTAGGAAAATTTCTTAATAAAGGCACCAAACTGATAGGGCAACAGGGGAAAGCCAAATGGGGACCTTGGGCCGTGTCGGAGAGCAGACAGGGCTAGCGGAGCAGCTTTTCGTGCTTATCTCACCGTAGAGATGATGCATGAGGATTGGCCAGTGTCAGATAACTGACTTTATTTTTTAAAATTTTTTTATTGTTTTTAAATTTTTTACTTAAACTTTATTTTTAATTTTTGTGGGTACACAGTAGGTGTATATATTTATGGGGTACATGAGCTGTTTTGATACAGATAACCTATCTTGAATTGTATTCTGCCAATTGATTCTATCATGTACCTAATTTTTGTAGTTTATTATTCAGATAAGGTGGTTTTCTGCTCTTAAACTGGGGGGGTGGGGAAATAAGAATTTTCACTTGAAAAATTCATGTTCTAAAACTTTGACATAGGTAGGTTGCAGCCTCCTCAGTTCCTGGGGCTCTCTACTGGAGTCTCTCTCGCTGCCCCTGCCCTCCTGGCCCCCGCCCCACCCCTGGTTAGCCGAGGAAGAGGAGGATTGGGCCTTGCACAGTGCCTGTCTGGAGCACACCACAGCTCTGTGAGGAGGGAGTGTGCAGGTTCAGGGCGATTCCCCTCCTGGGGTTTCTCAGCTCCACAGGCCACTTCTGTGACTCCGCAGTGAGGCTGTGCAAGCGAACCCGACTTCAGTTCCTGAAAACTGAATTGTTTTTAGTCACTTTGCTTAATTATAGACTAAAGAGTTTGAAACTACACATAAGAGGTGTAAAATAATGTGATATAAATATTGTTGGAACCCTCTGTTGTGGTTTCCTTTTTTTCCCCCCTTATATTCTCATTTCAAAGTTTTAAACAGTAACTTGAATGTGTGTTGGCCAGTGTGACATGGACGCGCATGTTTTACTCATCAGATGTAGTAAGAAAAGATGTGGCTACTTAAGAACATTGAGGTGTGTGACTTTAAAAGTCTAGGTGTGTCATTAAAAAGTGTGAGCATCCCAGTGTTCTCCTGGGTCTCTGGAATCATGAAATTTGCCACTAACATCACTTACACTGTATTTTATTAAGTTGGGCCTACCCAGCACTTGTCTGTGTGCTAAATCTAATTATTGTCATAGTTGGGCTTGTGGACGGGTTGGGGGAGGATGGGAGGGGAAGGAAGGGGCGAGGTGTGGGAGGAGGCATGGCAGAAGGGTCTCAGACTGACTGGCGAGCCGATGGTCACGGGAGTGGTGGGGGGTGGGGGTGGGAAGGTTTGACCTAAGGTAGCGTTTCCATAGGAGTCCCATTCTTTGAGATGTTAGTAGGTGCCACCTGGTCTGAGTTTGGATGCATCAGGTTTAGCAGGTTTCTGTTACAGTATTCTCAGAGCTTTTGGGACTCTCTAAGGGAGGTTTAATATGCAGCATTTCCTGACAGTATTTAATTGTGGGACACCCCTCCCCTCTCTGAATGGTAAATTTCAATTCCATATCAAGACACGGCAGAGCCTTCTTAAATAGCTTCTCCAGCCAACACACTTGGGAAGATGAGGCCTTAGGAAATGTGGTGAAGAACTAAGTCCAGAGATGCTGAGTGCAGTCAGTAATAGCTTTCTGTGGGCCTCCTGCTCATTTGCTGTGGTTGAAATGCATTTCTTAAAATGTTTGTTTTTAAAACTAGATGAAGTGACAAAGGACCATGAAGCATTAAATAAAAGGCAGTTCCTGAAATAGCATATTAATGTTTTAAATGGTTTTGTTTTCCAGTAAATAGCTCTCTGAGTGATGCAGTGGGATTTGAGAGAAAAGAAGCTGCAAGGTATTTGTGAATGTCCTGTTCCTTAGGAAACACAAAGTAACACTAGCACGCACACCACAGGAGCTGAACCCTGCAGTAGGTTAAAATCTTCAGCAACAGATTGAGAGATTGAGGGGATTAAAGGGTTCTGATTAACACTGTGTTATCCTGAAATCTTTTTGTCTCAGTTTTTCATGTTCTCTGCCTCAGGTGTGTATGGCTCACGCTCCTGCATTTAGTCCTTTCAGTTAAGAAGTCAGTTACCGTTGGGAGTGTGGAATGCAGCTGTGGGCAGGCTAGTGACCTCTGCCCTCAGCTTTGGGCAGCAAGACCTTGTCTTTCCTGATCAGGGCTTCCAGTGCTTCCGCTGGTCCTTCCTTACCTCGGCTACTGATCAGTGCTCCCTGCTTACTCTTGGAACACTCTTCTAGTCCAAGCCTGGGTTTCCAGTCTCTGCACCTGGCCTGCCCCCTCTCCTTCTCAGATCCACACAGGGAAGCGATGACGCACTCCACCCCTGAAATGCCCCATGGAAACATCACATTCCACCTGCCCCATCAGTGAGTTCTTTCAGCTGATGAGCCAGGACTCAGTGAATTAGTCAGAAGTTACCTTTTCCAAGGGATTGATGAGAGGGTGCTTCCTTCCATACGCAATCACTCCAAGCGGGAACACACCAGGAGGGTGTGAAAATGCAGGTGCTGCATCCCCACCCGACTGACCTGATTTAAATTCCCAAGGTGCGGGATTCCCTCTGCCATGTGTCTGGGAAATGTGTTCATGCCTTGCAAGGGTGAATGTGTGGAGAACATTAGGCCCTTACTTGAAGCTGGGTTTTTTTTTTGAGATAGAGTCTTGCTTTGTTGCCCAGGCTGGAGTGCAGTGGTACAATCTCGGCTCCCTGCAACGTCCGCCTCCTGGGTTCAAGTGATTCTCCTGCCTCAGCCTCCCGAGTAGCTGGGATTGCACCACTATGCTGGCTAATTTTTGTATTTTTAGTAAAGACAGGGATTCGCCATGTTGGCCAGGCTGGTCTCAAGCACCTGATCTCAAGTGATCCACCCGCTTCGGCCTCCCAAAGTGCTGGGATTATAGGCATGAGCCACCGTGCCTGCCTGAAGCTGTTTTCAAAGGAACCGTTGAGGATGGAATCATGAATGGTTTCTTGGAGACAGAAAATCTGGAGACAGAGTTACCAGAACATTTTTCCCCAGTGGCCATCTGGGATGCCTCAGCCTGGCTCGGTCCTGTTTTCCCTTCCCTTTCTGTCCCACTGGCTCCTGCTGTGTCTTCCATGGGTCTGCAGACAGGAGGACATGGGCAGGTAATGCCTCCTGGATTCTTGTGCAGGGTGTACAGTGGGGAGACGGCAGGGGAGGAGGGACAAAGAAACCATTCTCTCATGTCCATCTAACCTGATAGCCAGGTGTTCAGTTCCAGGCCTTGGGCAGCCAGGTCCAGCCCTAGAGGTCCTCACACACCACTCTTTCACTTGCAGAGAAGACTCACCAGAATTTAGGGGCTCATCCCAAGTTACAGGATCCCATTCTTTCCCAACCAATGCCCTCATTTTACCAGCAGACACCCCATGAGTCTGGGAGGTCAACTTGTAACTTGTCATTCAACCAATCACAGGATGAGGTCCTGGCTTTGCTTTTCAGCAATCTCAGCCCAGTGACTGTAGGAGGAGAGACTTTCCCTCCAGCCACACCTAGCTGCTCTTAGATGATTTGATGCAGTGCTTGAGCTGAGCATTTGAATTCCTTAGTTCATCCTAGTCTTTCACCACTTTGTCCAGTGACATTAGGAGCAACCAACCAACATCATATTCTCAGTTTTTCAAAGATGTTGGAAGGGATCATACACAGAGTTAACTTAGACCCTTCTTATAAGTCTTTTGAGTATCCAGTGCAGACGTCTATCATATCTCTATCAACAGTTCAAACGATAGACCATCAGTGCTCAGCTAACTGGACACAACATCATTAGCATCTTAAGATCCAATCAGATGAGAGAGCCAATTCCAGAAACTCCAAAACCAATTCAGAAAATGCATCCATAAGACTTTGTTCCTCTAGAACCACTCTTGGTACCAAAATAGGTATAGTGGGGTGTGGGCTTGGGACTCCCTGAAGTGAGTTGGTGGCTCAGTTGCTGAGTGCAGCCAGTCCCACTTGGTCTTTCTTGGTGAATTGAGGGATAGATTCATTTAGAGAGTTAGTGTTTCAGTTCACAGCATCTGTCCCCAGGACGCTGTGCCCTGTTGTTTTTCCATTGCTGTGCCAGTTTTCTCTATACATCCTGGTATCCACCCAGCTCTGCGCCAGGGATGGGAGGAAGGTGCCGCCTTCTCTTCTTTTATCTAAATGAGAGACAAGCCAATGGGCAAGTCCAGAGCCAGGGTGTGGGTGGTCCACAGAATCTGTGTTAGTGGCTGGAGCTGCCCTCCTGAGCTTTGCCAGCAGGGCCCAGGTCTCCTGAGCCGCCTCTGTTTTGGGAGCTCTTGAATTCCTCAAAGAGCACGACAGGTCATTTGAGGTAAGCAGTGTGAGATTGGGACAAGAGGTTCTGACCTCTCTTTCATGGCGTCCTGGTTTTCACTAGGGCATCATCACTGTATCTGTGACATGGAAGGTAAAACAAGGGAACAGAAACATTGGTGTCTTACTCTTTTTGATCTGGCAGGCAGGGAAAAAGAAATGTGCATTATAAATTTTGTTCATAGTCTGCCTGGAGTTTGTGGTGAGAGACCATAAACCAATTCCTAAAATACATGGTTAGTCCTACCTTCATAAGTGCTGCGGAGAAAACTGGGGCACAGGGAGGCTTGGGTGGGGCTTCTGGAGCCCTCAGTGGAGGGGTCAGGGAGCAGCTCACAGGGAGGGTGGCTTTGAGGCAGACCCCAGAGGAAGGCAGTGAGGAAAGCATGACTGTGCCGCGGGCAGGGAGGTGGCCAGAGAAGAGGTGTGCCGAAGAGTGGGCCTGGCAGCTGAGGGGTGCCTGTCCCTGGGGCTGCTGGGCACCTAGCCTCTGCCAGAATCGGAAATGGGTTTCTTGCTCCTAGAAATGCGGGTCCCAACACTGCCCTACTCTAATCTCAGCATGTTAAAACTTGGAGGGGGAGAGTAGGATGTGTACCCGCAGATGATGTGGCTTGCGCATTTCACTGTCTGTTTTGTGACTTCTCTGCGTTGTTTTCTTAGGTTTTTGGCTGGTGATTTTAAACAAAATTGATTTAAGAGTTGCTTGCAAATGTCTGTCCTGTTTCTATGCCACTTCTGTTTTCACCATTTGTTGGCTCCGATTAATCAACTCTGCCCTCTAAAGGAATGGGTTTTGGGTTTGTGATTCTCTTTAAGTGGCGCAAATATAATAAGCAGAGTCTGCAGCATTTTATAAACAGGATCACATGCGCAGCTCATTTTAGTGGCAATTTCCCCAGAGGTTGGTAAGTTGGATTTTTATTGCATTGAAGAGGGGGCACAGTGTTCTTTGAGAACAGCCAAATCGCTGATCTCGTGTGGGGACACACCCAGAGGAGCCCTTCCTGGGGACATGGAGGGTTTCTGTCTGGTGGCCATTGAGTTACCCTGGTCGTTGGTTTCTGGTTGCGCAGCCACAGCCCACCGGGGCCCAGTGACGCTGGGGACTTCTGTTTCTTTGCGCAGTAGCCTCACGCCCTCCTTTGATGTGGTAGGGCAGTCAGAGTTGACTTCTTTTTTCCATGAGAATTCCCTTCCTCTAAGCAATAAACAAAATCTTTATCCTTGTGACTTCAGTTTGGATTGTGGCAATTCTCCCTTCCACTTTTGCTGCCTCGCCAAGGGTTGGAAATCTGACTTGTTTATTCCAAACGTGAGGATTCTCTGGTTCTTACGAGCATGCTTGCCGCCTCTTGACACAGTCCTCACTTCCCTGCATCAGTGTCTGCTCATCTGCTTAAATCATCCCACCCATGGCTCCCCGCAGGGAAGCTGGAGACCTTTGTCCCCTCCCGCATGAGTGTAGGGCAGCCAGGCACCAAGGCTTCCTTTGCCATTTGGAAGTCATCGGCTGCCTCCCTGATCAGTCTGGCACAGCTGCAACTTCTGGGAGAGGGAGAAGCACATCTGTTTTCTCTGAGAAAAATCTTTAGTATGCAGGGATCTGCCCTTGAGCTTTTGTGGAATATTGAAATGGTCCATGGAGCCCGTGGTATCAGACTGTAGTGGGTAAAAGCAAAGCTATTTGCTTTTGGGTGGACTAAACACATCAGCAAGGACGAAACAAATCAGCAAGGAAATCTTGCTGTGAAATCACAAGGGCGTACATTTCATTTTGCAATCAATTATGGGGAAAAAATTGTAGGCTTAGTACCGAAGATAATATAAAAGATCTGCTTTGAAATGTGTCCGAGGACAGGGACTATGATCCCTTTCTCTCTGCTGAACACACTGTCCTAGTGTAACTGAAGAAAGCCCCCGAAGACATTTGGCAGCTTCATTTTATGTTTTTTTCTGTCCAGAAAGTTGAATGGAATTAAAATTCCAATTAGGCTAAATATTTTACTTCTCCAAAAAGAAATTCAGCTCTGTTTTCTGGCTAATGTTACCTATAATTTAAAATAAGTATTAATGGCATTTTTAGTTCTTTTTGTCTCAATATGCACATTCTGCAAATTTAAACCTCTTGTCTGGGGTATCTAAACACATCTGATATATTTCAATAAAATAATTATGCCATATGCTTTCTTTTCTAACACTTCTATATTCCTGAGTAAATTTCTACAATGTGGCATGATACAAGAGATCACAAATGTTAATTAGATTATGGAATAAAGGACTGCAGGTAAGTAATAAAAGGAGACTTATTTCCAGGGAGGCAAATCAATTCTCCTTCAGCAGTTCTTGTAGGGCAGCATGACTTCCAGGCATTTGAGTAAATAAAGACACCTGCTTCAAAATAAGGAAAGTGGGCTGCGGGAACCAGGCCCCTTTCTTGAATCCTGTCTGGTAGTAACAAGTTGTCGTGGTTGTTGCTGACATCGGACCTGGTTTGCTGGGTGCTAGACGGAGCTGGGAGGCTGTTTCTTGGAGCCCGCCATCCTGTTGCCTGGGTTTTATGTGCTGCCACAGGGTCATCTTCACCGAGGCGTTGGTGGTGGTGCCTTCTGTGCTGGATGCGACGAGGAGCAGCTGTCTCTGCACCCCTCCATGGGTAGCAGACCCTTCTCCTGGGCCTTTAGCTGGGTGTTTGTGCCCCGGGGGTGCCTCAGTGCGGGTGCCCTTGGATTTGCATGTCTGACCCTAGTGCAGTGTGACTGTTTCAGTAGCTCTCGGCTAACAAACTTATTATAAATCAAGAACACATTGATTTACATAACTGACAGTTCCTTCTGGAATAGGATTGTGCAGAAAATAAAAATGAAGTAGCAAAAGGTAGGAGGGAAGAGAACCAGAGGGTTCCAACACTAGAAAAAAAATCCCTCAGGACAATCAAGCGTTGAACAGACAACCACAGTGAACAGTCCCTTCCTTTGGAAGCTGTTTAGCTTGGGGTTAAACTCCATACATGGCAGTGGAAATATAAATATGAATTTGTCACACATGCATTTGAA
This sequence comes from Pan troglodytes, assembly GCF_028858775.2. NCBI lineage: Eukaryota > Metazoa > Chordata > Mammalia > Primates > Hominidae > Pan > Pan troglodytes. The sequence continues at coordinate 104,101,273 of NC_072412.2, read as the reverse complement.
ATACAGCATTTGCTGTTTGTGAACCAGCTCATTCCATAATTTTTCCTTATAATACTGTTAGAGGCACTTCTTTTTTTTTTGAGACGAGTCTGGCTCTGTCACCCAGGCTGGAGTGCAGTGGTGCAGTCTCGGCTCACTGCAAGCTCTGCCTCCTGGGTCCACGCCATTCTCCTGCCTCAGCCTCCTGAGTAGCTGGGACTACAGGTGCCCGCCACTACGCCCGGCTAATTTTTGAATTTTTAGTAGAGATGGGGTTTCACTGTGTTAGCCAGGATGGACTCGATCTCCTGACCTCGTGATCCACCTGCCTCGGCCTCCCAACGTGCTGGGATTACAGGCTTGAGCCACCGTGCCCGGCCGAGGCACTTCTTAAAAATTTTACCCTTTAGGAGGCCGAGGCGGGCGGATCACGAGGTCAGGAGATCAAGACCATCCTGGTTAACATGGTGAAACCCCATCTGTACTAAAAATACAAAAAATTACCCGGGCATGGTGGCGGGCGCCTGTAGTTCCAGCTACTCAGGAGGCTGAGGCAGGAGAATGGCATGAACCCGGGAGGCGGAGCTTACAGTGAGCCAAGATCGCACCACTGCACTCCAGCCTGGGCGACGGAGCGAGACTCCCTCTCAAAAAAAAAAAAAAAAAAAAAATTTTTTTTTTTTGCAGAATACCGTTAAGTCTTTATTCTTTCTCAGACATACTTTCTGACTTGGTCTTGTTTGGTCTCTTTTGGCTGGGTCTTGAAAGAATTAATGCCAAGTCATAAAAAATCACTGTTTTTGGTTTTCATTGATATTTGTAACATGTTACATATTGACATTAAGATTGTCATCTAGCGGAACAATATTGTAATTATTAGAAATACTCCACTTTTGCAGAAAGAACACGTTACTAGCTTCATAGCAAGATGATGGCATGGAACTTATCTGACTTGGCAGTTGATGATCATTTACTGTGATGTTTGCTCTTTAATGAAGATGGATGGGGAGGAAAGAAAAAATCTCTTTCTTGCCTCCCAGGGTACTTTTTCCTGCTTCTCTTTGTTGTTTCTTTTCTTTCCCCTCAGATTTAGGTTATTTGTAGTTGTATTTCCCTGATTGCTTTGTAAGCATCCTTAAGTTTAAGCAGAATGTTTTTATTCCTCTTAGTATCTGCTAGAATTTAAGCACAGAAACTTCCCATTAGCAGATTTAATGTGTCAAGTTTGTGTTTATGGAAAAGAGGAACATCTCTGTACATATTGGGCGCAAGCACACGCACACACGCAACCCTTTCCAAAAGAGATGGTCTGTGACATAAATCCCAAGAAGAATGTTTTAGGGAATGCCCAGTGTTCTTTCCAGTTTATTAAAGGGGATCAGGAGTTCTTAAACCTTGCATGATGGAATGAGGCACGTAAACCTTTCAAATTACAGGCAATTGTTTTCATAAATTGATGTACTTTTTGGACAGTCAGATTAGAGTTCATTGGCTTCTAAAAGGAAATCAGTTAAAAATTAAATGTTAAGAACAGTCAGAAAGTATTTTTCTTACTGGAATCCTTTAGAAATTAATAGTCTGTGAATTTTTTTTTCTTGTGGTTCTTATTTAGGCATCTGATGCAATGTCAGGAAATCTGGATTTGAGTCCCAGTTTCTCTCCTTCCTTGCCATGTGACCAGGCATCTTAATCTGTAAAATGGGAAGAGGCTGATTACCTAAGGGGACAGGATGATTGGGAGAATCCAGTGGAGTTCTCTTCATGAAGATATTTAGTACAGTACGAGTTGCTGCCCCATGGTACTAATATAAAATGGTGGTATGGATCCTCCCTTCTTGACCAGGGAGAGAAAAATTCTGGGGTTGTTTTCTTCCTAAGGAAGCCTGTGGCCACCCCGCGTGAAGGAGAGTGTGGCTTTCCTGCTTTCCCAGCTCAAGCCTCCTGAAAAGCCTGCATCCTGCCCACCTGGGGGTGGGCTGTGCGGAGCGAATCCTGAGGATTGCTAGGGGTGGGCCGGTGGTATTCGAGAAAAAGAGCTGAAAAAGATTTAAATACCCGGAGACTCTCATACATCACATACTCATTTCCAAAAGCACCCTTTTTTCCTCCCCTAGAAAGGGCCCTCTTTGGGCCAGCCCCTCTCACTAGACTACAGCCTCCTATCGCAGAAAGGGCTTCACTCTTCACACATAGAACTGCACCCTCCCACTTCCTAGGAGTTCTCATCCTTACTTAATAGGAACCTCTTCCTCCTTCTCTTCCTTCTTGATTGTGGCATTATGTTGTGATGCCCTTAAAAAATACTGTGCCCTGAAGGAGTTGCTAAAATTACCAGTTCCTTCACGTTTTGGAATTATTCAAGGGCAAAACCATTTGAGCCTCTTGCGATCTGTTGATTTGTTTACACACACACACACACACACACACACACGCACTTTAAAGGAGGTGAATTGATCTATTTCTTCACCCACCCTTTTCTGCCTATAGTTTTTATTCTTTTTTGAGTAAATTTTATTAATTATTGAAATTGTCTAATTCTGTATGTTCAAATTTACTATTGTAAAATTTTGCCATGTGTTTTATTTGTATTAAAATTTTTTTCCTGTCCTTTTATTGCTCTATTGCAAATGGATGTGTTATCTATTTTTTCCTTGGTTATAGTAACTGGAAGTTATCTATTTTAAAAATGATTGGATTCATTTCTCATCCCAATATTTTTTATTATGCATGTATCTTTATTCTGTTCTTTGCTTTCCTTCTTAGACTTTTGGATTGAACACTTAGTATTTTTTTTTGGCTTAGTAATGAATGTTTGTAACGCTGTGGGTTTCCTTGAAATAAATCTTTGGCTGGGTTGTATAGCTTTTGGTGTTGCAGTGTTTCCAGTATTATTTGTAGCTAACTTGTAGTGATGGTTTAGATTTTTTTCTTTGATGTGAGGATGTGATCCAGTAATTTTCAGTTGCTTCGTTTTGTTCCTCTTTGTGTTACTTCAGGTTTTATCGTGCACCCCTATGTTTAAGTTGATGTTGATGTTACAGCGGCCTTTCTCTCAGTGAACGTTTGTTGCCAGCACAAGAAAACGTTCCTTGCTTTGAAGCACTTCTTCCTGCATTTGGGGCCCTCTGGAAGAGCGAAGCCTGGGGTCTCCCTCCCCCCTCCTTTCCTAATCAGCAGTGATCTCCCCCTACCCCATGCTCATACCTAAAAATAGTGACTAAGCCACCTGTTGGGAACTTGGACATTAGTTTAGGGTCAGCAGAGAAGGCATTGCTCGCAGGGAGATGAGAAGGGGTGCAGGTCCGGTGGGCTCCTGCATTCTTCTGTAAGGGGGCTAGCTGTACCGCCAGCTCACGGGAACTGGTGAGGACTGGTGACATGATGTACGCCAGGCACCCAGCGCAGTGCCTGGCATCTGAAAGGGAAGGACAACCAGTGCTTCCCTCTCCACCCTAGCCTGACAGCTCCCCGGCTTTCTGTGCTGGGCTGGTCCCCATGCATCTTTGCAGCTCTCTGTCGTTTTCTCCAGAGAACACTTCTCATTCTCCATCCAGCCTCTCCTTCACTGTGGGAAGCCTCCTCAGGTTAGTAGGCAATCAGTAGTGACATGATTTGCTACAGAAACTCCAGTGTTCTGTTTTTTTTTTTTTTTAATGTAGGCTGCCTTCCCTGTGGGAGTGGGTTGGAGACGTTGAGCTGCTGTGTGCCTAAGTTGGACGTTTTTGTTTGCGAACACAAGGGAGGATGAGGCCTTCCTTCCACATTGTCCAATCCGGGTTTTCTCCAACACTGGAAACTGTCACTGCTGGTTGGTTCTTTTCTAATAATGATCACCTGGGAGAATGGAAGGCCGGCGCCTTTACTCCACATTCATCACATGGAAGCTTTGACCCTGGACGTTAGTCCAACTTAGCATTGTATGTCCTGCCCCCACCCCTTTAATTGTGTTGCTGAAATAATGTAAGAGTTCAAAATGCAGTTTGGAACTAGGGTAGTACATGGGAAGAGTGACCCACAGGATGTAATGTTCTCCAGTGAATATAGGGTCCTCTTATTAACTAAAGATAATAAGTGATAGGGCTGGACTTTATTTACCTAGGGTGGCTTGCATATGATCAACATACCCTTTGAGTTAAAAATTTGGCAATAGTTCACTTGTCAGGAAGGAAAAACTCTTTTTCTCTATGTTAGGTTCAGCATTTGGGGCCTGCAGATTAAACTGATAAGTGACATATTAATGAGAGAAAAAGGTTTATATCTGTGCACACAGGAGCCAGCAAAGGAAGCAGCTGGCTTGCTGAATATCCCACCAGAATGTTTCCTCAATGTCACAGAAATGCAGGCACCCAACTCCACTCCCTCCCTTACCTACCCGCTGTTGCTGTTTGTCCTGGCAGAGCTGGCTGTCTTGGGTGCAGAGGAGGACACCATCTTGGCTTCTGGCTTCTCTTCTTTCCATGCCTGTCCACTGTGGGTGCTCATCAGTGCCACTTCTAGAACCGTTCTGGGCCTTTCCCTGACCTTCTGCTTTGATTTTCTCATTGCTCTTACTTTGCTTTTCTCTTCGCTCTTACTTTCCTTTTCTCCTCATGTATTTGTTGTAGGCAGTGGCTGGTCATTTGTTCTATTGGCAGAAGTTTCGCTGACTTCCCATTGCTTATTAAATTAACTTTGAACACCGTCAGCTGGCTTCAAGGGTGTCCCTCTCATTCCTAGCTGCCCTCTGCGAACAGGATTTTTCCTCACCTTCTGCTGGTCTTCTCCACCTGAGCCTATGAGAAACACACCTCCTGCCCCAGGCTGGCAGGTCACAGCCCTTCAGGGAGCAGCTCAGGTGCCGCCTCCCTCCTGGAGGTTAGACGGACCTTCGTGAGCAACCAGGCATTCCCTGTCTTTTGTGGCATCTGCCACTGGCTGTCTGATGTTAATTATTTGCCCACTTTTCTGAAAGCCAGAGCCAGGGTGTTACTCACTCTGCGTTCCCCCTCAGCCACCCTGGGTACCTAGTAGGTATGTTATGTGTTAGATGAATCAGTTAAGAAATCCTAGCGTCTGTGAGCCTGAGGAACAACCACATAAGCTTTTCCAGCTCAGGAATGGTTCCTGCACTTTGAAGATGGTCAGGGGCTGCTCTGAAGGTAAAATGGGCAACAGGCTTGGATTTCTCCCGGGTTCGCAAGCCTGCAGTTCAGACAGAGGACACTGTGGAGTTAACACAGTTAGAGTGGTTCAAGTTGATGAGTCTTGCTGTGTACACGGCCTCACTTCATCATCATCGAAGCCCGTCTGAGGAGCATGCACAGTCCCGGGGGCAAGTGGGAAGTGGAGGCTCATAGGCGAGGCCTTGTTGTAGTTGCCATCAGAGCTGGCCTGAGCCTGGATGCAAACCAGGCCTTAAGGCTTTGAGGCCACATGCGTCATCTGCGCGGAAAGGTACCTTTTACAAAAACTCACGCTCTTAAGGAAGTCTGTGACCCCGTGTGATTTTAATAAAGCCCGCTGTATTGTTTATACCTCTTGGTCTTGGCCTTTGGTTACAGCTGGTGAAATGTGGAGGCTGCCAAGGGCATTTCAGGTGCAGAGCAGAGTTGCAGTTTCGAATTCCTGTTTTAAAATCTTCACTGTTAGCTGTGTAGCATCTGCCCTTTCTCGTTTGTCTTTTTTTTTTAACCTTGGTGGGTTCGTGTGACCTCTGCCAAGCTCCTGTGAGAGTTGTTAATGTGGGGGCCCTGGTTCCCGTCAATGATTCCGGGTTCTTAGGAGGCACTTCCAAATACTTCGGGGCAAGTTTGCCTGGAAGTGCTATGGTTATTGATAGTATGTCTATATTAAATTAATTTCTGTAAGCAAAAATTACCAGAAGCAAAAGCTAGTGTTTGCAGCTCCTATTACAGAAGGCGAATTTTCCCAATATGTTAAAAACTCCTACTTTAAAAAAAAGGTCAGTAACCCAATAGAAAAATGGACAAAGGATATACACAGCTCACAGGAAAGAAAATATGCATGACTCGTCAATATATAAAGATGTTCAGCCTTACAATAGGAGAAAGATAAATAAAACTTCCCTGAAGCATCCTTTGTGTATGAATGAATAACTGGCTTAATTTGCTGGGGCTGCCAGAACGAAGTAACGCAGACTGGGAGGCTTCAGCAGGAATTCGTTTGCTAACAAACCTGGAAAGGTGTTGGTAGGGTGGTTTCTTGGGAGGCCTCTCCCCTTGGCTTGTGGATGACCGTCTTCTCCCTGTGTGCTCATGTGGTCTTCCCGTGTGTGTGTGTGTGTGTGTGTGTGTGTGTGTGTGTGTGTTCTCATCTCTTTTTATGACACCAGCCGTATTGGATCAGGGCCCACCCTAATGAGCTCATTGCAACTCAGTCACCTCTTTAAAGAGTCACATTCTGCAGTGTTGGGAATTGGGACTCCAACATGTGAATCGTGGGTGTGTGGGAGAGGGAAGCACAATTCAGTCCATAAAAATGACCAAAAAATAATAATAAAATAAAACTTGATGACACTGTGGCATGGGAAAGGGGGGAAATTAGCACCCTCAGACACTGCTGAGGCCATATATGGGACAGCCTCTTTGGAGGGTCACTTGTCAGTATCTGTTAAAAATTCAGCTGGAGTCCCTTCACCCAGCAGGTCTGCTTCCAGGACCCAGCAAAACTGACAAATGTACAGCTCTTCCTTGACACCTGGGCCGTCAGAGCAAAAAATGGAAACAATGTGAGCTCAATAAGGCATGGGCTAATTATGGTTAAAAAAATGAGGAAGTCCTTTACATATGGACTGCTCTTTAAGAAACTTTAGGTAAAAAGCAAGGTAAACAACAGTGTGTGTAGAATGCCACCGTTTGGGTAAAAGGGGGGTAAAGTTTTGTAGGTATTTGCTCGTATGTGCATAACTATTTTTCTCTGAGGTTACATTAGATGTCGTGATGACTTGCTGGGGCAGGGAGGGTTGGTTTGCTGGGTAATGGGGGCCCAGGGTGGGAGGGAGACTTCTCACTGTATATACTTTGGCACCTTTTAAATTTTGACTCCTGAATTTATTAATTAAATGAATACTTTTATTTCCCTGATGAGAAAATTGTATCACGAGGTCATTCATAACTTAGGTTATTTGAGGTTGTTGAAAAAACATGAAATTATTTCGATTAAAGTCATCATTGTGTTGAGAAGCCTGCTGGTTTATTTTTCTTGGGGAATGAGTGCCTCAGAAGTCATGGTTTGGAAGGTTTTATGAGGACAGTGGTTCCACATCTGCAGGACAGAGCTGGGTCCTTCCCAGAGAACAGGCTGCCACTCAGACGCTCCTGCCACGAGGCTTCTGGTGCAGAATACATGAATCATTGTACCAGGCTTCATTTTGCTTAGAAACTACTTAGAATTGTTAATTGGGCCCTTTTGGTTTTACCAGGTTATTCAGAGGCATTTCTGGGTGATGATGTTGATAAAGCTGATAGCACTTTGCATCTGTTGAGCACCATGAACTTTGCCAAGTGCTTTCCCACTCTTGAACTCATTTAATTGTCACTTGGAACTGTGAGGTTGGAAGCACCGATCTGATTCCCATCTTGTTGTGGATGAAGAATTTAGAGGGTTTAAATGACCTGCCTGATGTCTCCTGGTAAGAGCTGGTCTTCCTGCTGCAGGAGTTTCAGTGTGTAAGCCAAGACGAGGAAGAATGGCTGAACAGTGCTTCTGGTCAGGAACCATGTCAGATTTGTCAGTGTCCATCGTGGGTGTAGTTCAGCGGTTCTCTGTTGGGTGATTTTGCCTTCTGGGGGACACTGACAATGTTTGGAGACATTTTCAGTTATCAGAACCTGGGGTGTGTCACCGGCATCTAGTGGACAGAGCCAGGGGTGCTGCTGAACACCGTGCAGTGCATGGGGAGGCCTGCAGCAGAGCTGAGCAGCCCCAAAAGTCAGTGCTGGGGTGGAGGACCCCTGGTGTGGCTGTAAAGGAGAGCCTTGCCTGCAGCCCCCAAAGCCTGTCTCTTGCTTTCCCAAGCTTATCCGTGTGTTCGCCTTTGAAGGTTTCTTCCTTAGGATTGGTGGTGGTAGAAACGATTCTTTGGGATCTTGTCGGAGGCACATTTCAGGGCCCTCTTCTGGCACCCATGTTGACTGTTGTCCTACCTTCCCAGTGCAGTGCTGCAGAGGTGTGGCGTGAGTGCGGCCCACATGTATGGGCACCAGAAGACTGAGACCCGGCCTTCACTCTGTCCCCTTTTTCTTTCTTTACTTTTTTTTTTTTTTTTTTAATACTTTTAAGTTCTGGGGTACATGTGCAGAACGTGCAGGTTTATTACATAGGTATAGATGTGCCATGGTGGTTTGCTGCACCCATCAACCCGTCATCTACATTAGGTATTTCTCCTAATGCTGTCCCTCCCCTAGCCCACCACCCTCCGACAGGCCCCAGTGTGTGATGTTCCCCTCCCTGAGTCCATGTGTTCCTGTCCCTGCTCCTCTTCCGCTTCCTCCCATTTCTGTGGGAAGGAGGGGAAAGCTGCTGTCTTAGTGGCTGGCGTTGGGTGTTAGGGTCCTCCTCTGTTAATGGCTGGTGCATAGAGCACAGGAAGAGAGCCCCAGAAATGCCAGGCGGTGGTGCAGCTGCTGCCTGTGTCTAGCGGGCTCCATCCGGTCCCCCGGGCCGACCTTCGGCGGCTGGAATGCTTGCACACCTGAAACCGCCTTCGCAAAATGATGACTGAGACTAAAGAGATCGAACTTAACTGATTCCATCTTTCTAACCTCCAAGCTGTCCTTGTTCATTCCTGGGCACAGGCTGACTTAACTTTGGGAGAAACTTACAGTTTAAACAAAGGCGGTAACAGCCCTTTGCCAAAGCAGACCTCCTTCTTGCCTGGGGACTAGATTGCTTTTGTAGGACTAACATTAGCCACAAGATTAGAAATTATGGCTTAGGAGTCAGGCAGTTTGGGGCTACAAGATTCTGACCCACTCTAAACTGCTCCTAAGATCAGTGCCTGAGATATTTTGCAGGCCCTGCACTTGATGGATCAGCTGGCCCCACTCAGATCAATAAACTGGTTCATCTGATCTTGTGGCCCCCACCCAGGAACTGACTGAGCACAAGAAGACAGCTTTGACTCCCCATGATTTCATCTCTTACCAATCAGCACTTCTGGCTCACTGGCTTCCCCCACCCCACCAGCTTATCCTTAAAAATTCTCCCCGAATGCTCGGAGAGACTGATTTCAGTAATAATAAAACTCTGGTCTCCTGCACAGCTGGCTCTGCATGATTACTCTTTCTCAACTGCAGTTCCCCTGTCTTGATGAATCGGCTCTGTCTAGGCAGCGGGCAAGGTGAACCCACTGGGCGGTGACACCCCCAATGAGGTTGAAAAGCAGGTTCCACCCAGAGTGGAACTTTTCCTGATGCAATATCCCACCCCCTGGTTGTTGGTGCTGGTGTGTGAGTCACAGGCGCAGCCCGGGTATTTGAGACGCAGTGACCTCAATAAGGACTTGAGCTGGTTTCCTCAGTGCCCTCTGGTGAGCCTTGTGTCTGGGTAGCCTTGCCACCCAGCGCGTCTGCTACCAGGAATGAGTTGGAGGGAAGCGGGAAGGCTGTGTTTTTTCTCCATCTTCCTCTCCAGGAAGGAGGCGGCCTTGGTCCTGAGGCGGGGTTTGCTCTGGGTGGAGAGCTTCTGGATGTTCTGTTGTTGCTTGCACATCCCCAGAAGGATCAGGGTGACACAGAAAACTTGGTTGAGGTGTCTTGCTAGGGCTCCTTAAAAGGAGAAGGTAGCCAGGTGAAGCTTATCTTGTTTGCTTGGCAAGTGGTGACCTACCTTTGTGGTCAGATTGAGAGCAGCAGCGAACTGAGGAGGGCGGAGCTTTGGAAGTGCAGAAGGACGAGGGGGTGGTCACTTGTGCCTTGCTGCTCCAGGAAGCTGCCTGGTGACCCTCAGTCCCCTAAGTCAGCAAAAGATTGTTTCCCAGGGTGTCATATTGCACAGCTGGCTACAGTGGGAGAAGAGGCGGGGAGATTACCTCCCTGCTGGGAGCTCGCCTTGCTGTGAGCAGACTTAATGCCCAGAAAATAGAAGGGATGGGAGCCAGTGAAACCAGTTAAACAGCAGCTATTAAAAAGGGAGTGGGAGTAGAAACGTCAGAGTTCCCAGCTCTCTTAGGGAAAAGCGATTTAGATTTCCTTTGCCATCTAGAAAGATACTGGTGTTTTCCTGGAAGAGCTTACTGTGGCATGCCCATTCCCCAGGAGCAAGCATTGTGGAAGCCTGCAGGTGAGCGTGTGTGTGAGATGAAGGTGTGCTGAAGGACACTCTTGATGATGGAAGCTTCCCTGAAATCAGAACCTGGGATCACCAAGCCTCCTCAAGGCAGGTGCCCGTGACTGGATGGTTATTGAATGAGCGACATGCCTGTCCCTCTGAGTTGGGTGTCAGACACATCATTCGAGGTTTCCGCACTTGTCCAGTCAAGACTGAAGTTGTCTTTATTATCTTAGCACTCAAGGGCATTTAAACGCTTGAAAAGCGTTCGACATACATTAAAACTTGGGCTGTTTATTTGGACTTAGAATCAACTCCAGGTGGCAGGATTTAGTTTGAATTGTGAGAGGAATGTATTTTATAAATGCAGTGCATCTTACCATTAGCGCCTCCCTAGAGTCAACACGAGTTACTCTTCCTTGGTCACAGGGTCCACAGTTAACATTTACTGAGCTCGAGCACACCAGCACTGTCCCTGGGCACTTGAGCACACCAGCGCTGTCCCTGGGCACTTGAGTTTGCTGTTAAGTGGAAAATGCAGAGAAGTAAACCTGAAATGAAAATCAGAGCAATAGATAATAAAAGTAAAGTTTGCCCAGGGCGTGGGGAGGGAAGACAAGTGAAGCATTTTCCTGACTTGCAGAACCTCCAAAAGCAAAAAGGCCTGGGAAGTTGGGACGTGTTCTCAAAGGGTGAGCTCATTTGGAGTCAGCGTAGTGAGACCTGGAGTCAGGGGCGAACTGAGGGGTCTTCCTTGGGTGTTCTAAGAGCCGGACTCAGTGCTCTCCCAAAGGGACCAAAGAGCCTTAAAAAAGGTTTCTTCTTTTTTTTTTCTCCATGTGTGCAAAAGCCACCACCGAGTCCTGAGTCAGCAGCGGAGCAGGCTGACGTCTGAACCCCGTGAACCCACTGTGAACCCGCACTCTGGCGGTGGCGTCCCGTGCCAGCCGTGGGTTCTTGGCTGCTCGCCGTGGCCAGGCTCTTGGCCAAGGCCTCGTGCAGAAGCTCAGGAGACAGCTGCCCGGGCCCCTAGGTCGTGAAGTGGGAGTCGGGATCCAGACCCTGCCCAGGCTGCCCCGTGCCCTGCACTGCCTGGCTCCCCAAGGAGGGCGGGCAGGTTTGCGGGCTTGTTTTCCAGGGAGTAGCACTTTGGGATTTGTGGTTTTAAAAAGAGAACTCTGCAAGTCATGAGGGCTGAGTAGCTTGAAGAGAGACCACAGGGAAGGCAGGCGCAGAGCTGGGGACCGTGAGAGCCGGGGCCTTGAGAGGACACAGACATGCATGTTAGGACAGACCTGCTTTTCTGGAAAGCTCCCTGAGGGGAGAGTGTGGCAGCTTTGGGAGGTGCTAGAATTGGCTGCCCTTCTGCCAAACAGGCAAGTGAGTCAGAGGCCATGCTAGGCGGCCCCTCCACTCACAGGGACCTGGAGACACACCGTGGGGGGTGGGGGGCACAGGGGCGGCTCAGTGCTGCAGGAGGGAGGAAGAGGAGAGGGTCTTGCCTTGGCACTGCTCTCCCGATGTGTGTGACACCACTGCCTCAAGTGGCTGCAAGTTCTCAGCTCTCACTGTGCCTGAGGATCCCCCAGTGAAGTGGCCTAAAAATGGAAACACCCAGTCTGCTTTCTGAGATCCTGGGGCAGTGGGTGGAATGCACGCCCTGGAGCCCTGGAGTCAGGTGTGGGCCCCGAGCACACCCCACAGCTCCCTCCCAGAGCATGATGGGGGTGTCCCTGCACTCTGGGGGTCCCTGCACAGTTCTCACTTTGACACACTTCCCGTGCTGGTACATGTTTGTAAAACTTTCTAGTTTCAATATAATTGTGAAAAATACCCTTTGATTATTAAAAAAAATTTTCCTGGATTCATTTTGAAAATGATTCTCATCTTTTTTTTGTTTTACAGGATACAAAATTATGGATAATAATGGAATATCTTGGTGGAGGCTCCGCACTAGATCTAGTAAGTATTATGTTGGATGCAGAATACGTATCAAAGCTTTTTCTCAGGAAACCTGGGTTTTAAAGAATCCATTGCATGTATCCATTTCTTTTTCTTTCTTTCAAGTTGCATTAAAAAAGGAACCAAACTATTCCTTATGTGTTTTTGCTTCTTACATATCACTAAAAATTATCGGTTTACCTTTTTTTTTTTTTTTTTTTTTTGAGATAGAGTCTTGCCCTGTTACCCAGGCTGGAGTGCAGTGGCACAATCTCAGCTCACTGCTACCTCTACTTCCTGGGTACAAGCGATTTTTGTACCTCAGCCTTCCAAGTAACTGGGACTACAGGTGCATGCCACCACACCTGGCCAATTTTGTGATTGTTGTTGTTGTTGTTGTTTTTGGGTAGAAATAGGGTTTTGCCATGTTGGCCAGGCTGGTCTCAAACTCCTGACCTCAAGTGATCCCCCCTCTCGGCCTCCCAAAGTGCTGGGATTATAGGCCAGGTGCGGTGGCTCACGCCTGTCTGTCTGCTTTTGAAACCAGCTGTTTTGTTTCATGGGAAACCAATAAATCTATTCATAGAAGGAAGCAAGGAAGGATCATGCCTGGAATTATCTCACCTGAGAACAGTTGGGTAGCTTATTTTCCGAAACAGGTTCTCTTTACTTTTGTAGGGCTGTTATCTCATCATTGTTTCATATTTCACATGACAACTTAGTTTCCAAAATAAGCATGTAATATTGTCATTTTGGAAGTAAGGGGCAGGGTGTGATTATGGAGGTCGGATGTCGGATGTGGGAGCAGTGGTCATGCCTAAGGGGAACACACACTTCCCTGCTTGCCAGCGCTCCCAGGGTGTGGAGGTGGGGCTGGCCTGCACCAGATGTCTCCTCTGAACTCTCCCTCAAGTGCCTTCTGCGGCCTCCAGTCCACATGTAAGGTAGTGGAAGCCAGGTGGAGGGTGGCTGTACCGTCCTGGTCTGTGATTTGCTTGTGTAAAACATGGCTTCCTATTGGGTTTTGATGCAGTGCTTACAGATAACCAGCATATGTCATGAGCACAGCTGAAGTCATCCTTGAAACATAGTAAATGCAAACGAATTCGCGCAGCTGTTTAGCACTTGCTGTCTCATCCCCGCTGTGGTTGTGCAGCGAAGTCACTGTGATCACTCCCCACCCCTTCTGTAAGTGCAGGTCATTTAGGTGAGTGGTGATTTTCAAGATAGGCCAGATCTGTCATTGCAGTGTTAGAGGTTGGGTCCTGGATGATAGGCGGCCATCAGGATGACAGGGCTGCGGTTGCAGGGAGAGCTGAAGTTAGCTGTGTTATTTCAGCATAGTCTACACGGATATTACTCATTAAGGAAAGGAAACCCCTTTGAGAGGAAACTTCTTAGGCCTGGTACAGTGGCTCACGCTTACAGTCTATTCACTTTTGGGAGGCTGAGGTGGGAGGATCGCTTGAGCCCAGAAATTCGGGACTGGCCTGGGCCACGTAGCAAAATCTCATCTCTATAAAAAATTTAATTCTAAAATAAAATGAAACTTTTTTCTCACAGTAATAATAGCAATTGATAGTTTGTTTTGGGAAGATAAACTTCTGAAACTATATGTATCTGCAGAAGGCTAACGTACCCAATTTACATAATCAAATGCTATTATAAACCATAAAAATGGTATTAAAAAAGGAGATTTCAAGAAAAATTAATATGGTATAAAATTATATTAAAAAGGGAAAAACAGGAATGTAGTGGGATTACTTTTACAACTTATTTTGGTTCCTTTCCATAAATGTACACATAAAGAGCTTTTCATTTTTTCACCCTGTTGGGAAATACTACAGAAATGTAGAAAATTACCTCATTTTATGTAATTAGATTTACTATTATCTAAGTGAATTTCATTTGTAGCATATACGAAGTTGTTTACAGGGACTCTTTTTCCAACATTAAGTCCTTCAGAAGAGCAATTCCAGGAATGCTTTAGCGTGTTCATTTTTAATGATAATTTATTTGATGATAACCTTCAGATTTCTTTGAATTGCAGTCTGTGAAATTTTAGATATTACAGTTGGAAGGAAGGGTAAAACTCTCCACTTAAAAAATCCCACATAGTGTGAAAAACAGCAAACTGTTTTTCACTTCTGCTTAAGGAGTGCTGGTGACAAGGGACAGACATTCCTTTTTGAATGCCCCTAATCGTCTCATTTAATTGGTGCAGGAATGGAGACCCTCACGGGTGAGGGGTCTGAGCTAGGAGACCTTCAGGGTTGGGGGGTCCCAGCTAGCAGATAGGTCTGGGCCTTGACCCTTGCTCTGCCAGCTCAGAGCCTGTGGCCTCCCTTGACCCCGCAGTGTCCTCTACCAACCTCTGATGTTGTCGTCTTTCTCCATCTTTACCCTTTTCTGTTGGCCTGCTCTCAGCCCCTCAAAGAGGCCACACTTTGTTGGAAAGGGGTGTTTTGGAGGTAGGCTGGGAGCTGTTGCAGTCTTTGCTTCTTTCCCACATCCACACCACCGGGCCCCCTCGAGCTGCAAGGGTCTGCCGGAGCTGAGGGGAACTGAAAGTCCATCTGGAAATTTACAGATGCCTGGGGCACCCTAGAGAGGGGAAATGACTTTGCCCCAAGTTAAAAATTGGGTGGCAGACAACATGGCATATACATAAATCTCGGGCCCCACATATCAGAGCGAAGGACGAAGCAGAGAGGCTTTAGGACTTGAAGGCTGGGATGAGCCCAAGTCTGCTTGGGCGAGTTGCTGAGACATCACCCGTGGATGGCCAGCCCAGGTCTGCTGTTGGGCATGGTCATCCCTCAGCTGGCAGGGGTGCATCCCTTAGCAGCCACCTTTTCCGCTCTCCAGGTGCTTTTTAACTTTCAAAAAATGCAAATTTGGGATTTCAGGTGGAGACTAGAGACAGTATTATTAAGAGCCATGAATATAAAATAGAAAATAGGTACACATTTTATTTTGAATGCACATATTTGAGTGTGTGCTCAGTCCGTTGATTTAAAAAAATTTAAAATAAAATGGTAAATGGAAATTAAGTGTCTATATGATCCCAAGGCCACTAGGCTCTTGGAATATAGCTTGAAAACTACTCCAGTCAGTCATCTCTCACGTTCCAGCCACCTTGCCTGTAGGGTGCCCTGACTTAGAAGAGCATAAGAAGTATCACACAGTCCAAGACACCCTAACTTAAATGCAGTCCGTCTTTGTAGCCCGGGGAGGGAAACCATTTTTCATTCAGCGTAGAGTTGTGTGCCTCCTGCGTGTCAGGGGCTGCTCTGGCCATTGGGGATTATTGCCGTTGGACACAGCAGCGGAAAGTCCTGCTCTCTGGGAGTTCTGGTGGGGAGGTCTGTCAATTACACCGTTTGTTAGAAGGTTCCTTCCTTACAAGGAAAACAATGCAGGCGAGGGAGGTGAATGGGGGAGCTGGAGTGAGGATGAGCCACAGAGGGCCTGAGACCAGAAGGTTTTAGCTGATTAAAAGATCAGTCAGTGTTGCCAGAGAATCCGAGGGACAACCTTGGAATCTAATTACAAAGGGACTATGCTACATAAACCAGTCACTTAATCAGGCAGAGGTGTTTGACGGACTTAAAAAATGAGTACACGACATGGGTTTTAAGAAATGAGATGGCATATTCATTAATGTTTAGGCCAAGTTGCCGTCATAGCAGCTCGAAAACAGTGTCTCACAAAAGATAGATATTTATTTCTCCCCCGCACATGGGGTCAGTGGCTCTGGTCCATACCGTCACGGTCTGTGCTGGTGGGTGGCTTCAGCATCTGGAGCCCCAGGCTTCCCTTGGTCTTCAGCCATTGTCCTCTCCCACTGCCAGTGCTTCAGGGCCAAGACCAAGCAGGGGCATGGGGCACATTTGCTCCTGTCTGACCCACTGGCGAGGTCTTAGTCACCTGACCACAGGCTGCTGCTCAGAGTCTGGGAAATGTGGTTTCTTGTTGTGGCTGAGTGCCCGGCCGATAGTCCCTGTTACAGAGCTTCGAAGCAGGGGAGGACAGGCTCGGGGAGGGGGAGTTAGAAGTCACACAGAGGTGGGATGTGGTCTAGGTTTTTTTCCTGGGTCCTATTTGAAGAGTCTGGTAGTGCCTGAATGATGGAGAGCATGGTCGCGATGGCGAACGCCAGCTGCTGACTTGGAGAGCTTGGCCTGGTCCTAGCTGCTCATGAGGTACTCTGGGGGGTAGACAGCAGCCGAATACCCTTTATAGTGGATTTTGACGCAGAAAGGATTTCCCCCAAGTAAGGAGAGTTTTATCTCTTTTTCTCCCCTTCCTCCTCGTTCCCCATGGGCATATAAGTCAATGATGGATGGTGTTCAGGGCAGATTTAAAAGGGCAGAACCATGCAGATAGTCATGACAGAGCCAGCCCTTAATTATCCAGGGGAGGATTTTCCATGAGTGTTCCTCCCCTCTTCCTCTTAGCGCCCTTTGGGAATGACAGCAGGCTGCTCTGCCGTTGCTTTTGGGAGACTTGGTAATGGAAGGGAGGTGGTTAAGTCCAGATCTAACCACAGGTATTGATTGTCGGCTTGGGCACAGACTTGGTGAAGGAGGAGATGGGAGATGGGACCCGACTCTAATGTGACTTTTTTTTTTGAGACGGAATCTTGCTCTGTCACCCAGGCTGCAGTGCAATGGTGCGATCTTGGCTCATTGCAACCTCTGCCTCCTGGGTTCAAGCAATTCTCCTGCCTCAGCCTCCCAAGTAGCTGGGATTACAAGCATGTGCCATCATGCCTGGCTAATTTTTCTGTGTTTTTAGTAGAGATGGGGTTTCACCATGTTGGCCAGGCTGGTCTCGAACTCCCAACCTCAAGGTGATCCACCCGCCTCGGCCTCCCAAAGTGCTGGGATTACAGGCGTGAGCCACCGCACCTGGCCTCTAACATGACTTTGATCTTTGGTCGACTGGATTCTCCTGCACTCCAGCATTATGAACAAAAGCAAACACTCTGGCATCTCTATCCTCCTCCCCACTGTCCACCCAGGTTATGAGAAAAGTCTGTGTTCCTCATTTTGAAAATTAAAATTTCTACATTCTATGAACACTGAAAAATAGATTTGGAGAAAGCTAACTTAAGGCATAGTTTTCCCGATTGTGTTCTTTAGAATAGTAGTTTTGATATGCATTTCTTGTAAATAAGACTTTTGTTCAGGTAACTGGGAAAAACTACGTTCTGGGGAACAGAGTCTGTGGCGTACGTAATGCCTTAGTCTGAGGTAACTTTTGGACAATATCTTAATTGGAATTTGGGACAATTTCTGGCAGGCGATGGAGACGGGCATTTTGACCTTCTCTGAGCGGATGTGTGCGGTCAAACTAAAAGCGACAAGTGCATTCTCTGCACCTCGGTCCTGGGTGGAGAAGGCCAGGGGTGGCTGGATTCCAGGTGTGTCTGCTGCCAGGCAGGCCAGAGTCCCAGCGAGGCCAGTGTGTGAGGAGAGGCCACCTCTGAGAGTGGCCCTGACCCTGGGATTGCTGTGTAGACCAGGGCAGGCCTGCGAGCCAAGGCAGCACAGCTCACCCGTGGGCCGGAAAGCAGGGCCAGGTATGAGTCAGGCTGTGGTTTCGGTGACAAGGGCTGTCTCGGTTGCCCCCACACTGCACCCCACAAGTACTTCCGGATGTGGAACAGGATGTGAAGGAGCTGAGGCACGCAAGGACTGTCGGGCTCTGTCCCAGAGATGTGCACGCCTGAGTCGGATGCTTCCTGTGGAGGAGCGCCCTAGTTTTCATCCCCTTTGGCTTAAAGCACATTTCTTATCTTTTTAAAACTAAGTGAAAGGCCCCAGATTGTATCTTCCTGTTGGCTAAAATGTGTGGGTGTGGGCTGTGAAGACATTCACTGTCAAGTCTGAAAACCAAGAATGGGGGACCATGATTTGGGGGAACCCTACCTGCATCGATTAGACGTCTGCCCTCTGTCTAGCTCCGTTTCCGTGGTCCCGGGGAGCGCTGGTGGCTTTGCTGCTGTCATCTGTGGAATTACTGTTTGTGACTGACTGCCCCACTCTGCAGGGGGCGGGGGGGGGGGCTTCCCGTCTGGTTTGAAGTGAGCCTTTGTTACCCTGGTTTTCCTTTCCTTTTAAATGGAGATGTGGATACCTGACATTTCTTCCTTTCATCTGATATAGTTGTGGATATAAAGGAGTCAATAGGAACAATTATTTTGAGTTTCTGAGAATAAAAGCTTTCAGAGGTAATTATTATCTTAGGGATAATATAATAGTTATTTTTATTATATAATATCTATTATATAACAAATCCCAAACTATTAGGATTTAAGCTCTTTCAGCTGCATTCCCCCAAGTTGGGGAGCTTTAACTGCAGATTTAAAAAATTCTAATACAAGGATATCCTCAGAGGCGCCTGGCTCCTAGGCCTTCTTTCCTGGGTGTTTTTGGGTACCAGGGGTGAGCCTTCTGGTAAGGGAACCACATATGTTAGGACAGACCCCGGCTGCTCTGTCTCTTGGCTGTTCGTTTCCTGGAGTGAAATCCCCAGCCTGTAACCCGCCCCTGCCATGGCCAGAGGGGCACCCTGTGGTCAGCTGCAGGCGCAGGCCGGGTGGTGGGCTTCCTCATTGGCTCAGCCTGCGCCCCGCCCCTGCCATGGCCAGAGGGGCACCCTGTGGTCAGCTGCAGGCGCAGGCCGGGTGGTGGGCTTCCTCATTGGCTCAGCCTGCGCCCCGCCCCTGCCATGGCCAGAGGGGTCGCCCTGTGGTCAGCTGCAGGCGCAGGTGGGGCCGCGGGCTTCCTCATTGGCTCAGCCTGCGCCCCGCCCCTGCCATGGCCAGGGGGTCGCCCTGTGGTCAGGCGCAGGCGGGGCCGCGGGCTTCCTCATTGGCTCCTCTTTGCTTCTCCGCTGGCTTGGCTTCATTCAGCAAAGCCGTTTTCTCGGGCCCTTTGTTTTTTTTAAGGGTCCCTCAGTGGACTGTAATTGTTAGGGCAAAATCATGTGTTTTAAGTGAAGAAGATTTCAGGTTTTAATTACCCTTGTCCATTAACATGGATAGTGTTTCTGTTTTATCTCAAACTTTTCATAAGATAATCATTTAAGTAACTTTAAGAATTTTTTTCTCTTCTTAGTTAGAACCTGGCCCATTAGATGAAACCCAGATCGCTACTATATTAAGAGAAATACTGAAAGGACTCGATTATCTCCATTCAGAGAAGAAAATCCACAGAGACATTAAAGGTAAGAGGACATCCGTTTTCATTCCTTTGAAATACTGAAGGTGGTGGTGGGGTTGCCCTGAAGACTTCTCAAGGGAAGGTGCTGGCACCCATTTGTCCTGCACATTTGCCTTGCCTGGGCTGGGCTGGCTTTGAGGGGGTCTGACAAAAAGTGTAGCCCCGGTGCCTGTTCTCGGTGGGTTCGCCACCTAGCCAGGGAGAAGACGCGCTTGTGGCAGTGCACGGAGTTGTAAGTCCACACCGCCCAGGGCCCCCTTGGCTTTCTTTTGCAGCGGCCAACGTCCTGCTGTCTGAGCATGGCGAGGTGAAGCTGGCGGACTTTGGCGTGGCTGGCCAGCTGACGGACACCCAGATCAAAAGGAACACCTTCGTGGGCACCCCGTTCTGGATGGCACCCGAGGTCATCAAACAGTCGGCCTATGACTCGAAGGTGAGGGGAGGGTGAGGGCGGCGCCGTGCCTCACGAGGCCTGGAGGGCTCCCGCCTTTTGTTCTTTAGCCTGGTAGCTTTTCTAAGTTGGAACGAAGCTGGTACCTTGAGGTAGGTCGTAAAGGTAATTCTTCAACCTTGGTTATGAACAGTTTTCTCCTCTGTCTCCTGCTGTATCATTTAATACCCTGTGCTGATCCAGCCCACCATGATCGAGGTTTTTAACTCAGGCTATGTTTGTTTGGTGGCAGTGGGGACACAGGATGGAGCAGGTTCGGAGGGGGGTGGGAGGAACCGAAGGGCCATGGTGGCGAGGGGTGGAGGCGTGTGCAGTTGCAGAGGGGCTCCACCTGCTGTCTGGGCACAGCTGGGGGTCGAAGTGCAAGTGTGTGGAATCTGCAACCTTGAAGGGGCCTGTAGAGAAAGGGGCTCCCACAAGAGAAAGGGAGGGAGTCCACGGAAGCGTGAGAATGGAGGAAGAACAGTGCTTTGAGTGACTGCTGCAGGGTCTTCCTATTATTTTTAGTTCTGAGGATTCTCGTTCCCAGCCTGTCCTTGTCAACATGTGATGAAACCCTAACCCTTTCTTCCCACTGTTTTTTACTTGTCCTGTGTTAGGGACGCTCTCCTAATTTTTCTCATATTCTTTTTCTCTGTTGCCCTCCACTTTTGTGAACTCTGTTAGATGGGACAAAAAGTCCCGGGACTTTGCCTCCTGGGGCTCTGGTTTAACTTCAGTTCCCACAGTCTGCTCTTCTTAGGACCCTGTACGCAGTTAAAAGGCCACATGATGCACGGAGAATTGGCTTTCCTGGGCTCCAACTTTCTGAGCAAACAAATACCTAACTCAGATATGCATATAGGCCGAACCTTGCTGCTGCTTTTAAATAGAAATCTTCCCAGTACCCAGTAGACTTCCCACCTTGTTAAACATAGTACAGGAAGCACCAGGTGAGTTTCCCTGCAGACCCAGGTCACCGTTGCAAGCTATAGACTGTTAGAAAGCATCCAGGTTGTAGCTCAAGTTGCAGGCGTACCTGGTTCCACCATGGGAGGAGTGAGCCCATCTCACTGTTGAGTGGTAGCGGTGGCTGTGACTTTTCTGAGCACTATGATGGCCTTGACAGCCACTGGCTGGTGAGTGACTGGTGGGTTCCCCCACCCCCCACATACCCACACAGCAGACCTGGCTGGTCTTGGGTGTGTGCCCTTACCTGGGAGTGTCTCTACCCCATGTGGGAGGGACACTGCCTTGGCTGCTTCTCATCTGCAGCCACTTTGGCTGTTGACCCTTTTCCTGGGGTCATGTAATTTTGGGACTCGACCAGGAACTTACATGTTTAGTCCATTCTCTTTATTTTAAGCTGAGCCCATTTATCAAAGTTCATCTGTGTAGATTTTGGCAAGGCTGAGACTAGAACCCATGTTTCTTAACTCACTGGATGACACCACCTCGATTATTCTCTTCTCATTCTTTGTAGTAAATTAGCTGATCTACCATGTGACTGAGGACTCTGATTTTAGATTTCCCTCTCTCCCTCCTTCCTTTCCTCCCTCCCTCCGTCCCTCCTTTCCTCCCTCCCTCCCTCCTTTCCTCCCTCCCTCCGTCCCTCCTTTCCTCCCTCCCTCCCTCCTTTCCTCCCTCCCTCCCTCCTTTCCTCCCTCCCTCCTCCCTCCTTTCCTCCTTCCTTTCCTCCCTCCTTCCCTCCCTCCTTCCCTCCCTCCTTCCCTCCCTCCTTCCCTCCCTCCTCCCTCCCTCCTTCCTTTCCTCTCCCTTTCCTCTCCCTTTCCTTCCTCCTCCCTCCTTCCTTTCCTCTCCCTTTCCTTCCTCCCCTTCCTTCTCTCTTTCTCTCTCTTTCATTATTGTATTTATTTCATATTGATTCTTTCATTTAACCCATTCTGTGTAGGCACATTTTTCTAGATTCCAGTAATACTGGAGTAGACAAGAACAAAAGTCTCTTCTCCTGTATGTCTTAAATTCATATGGGGGAGACTGACAGTAAACAGGAAGAATTAACAGCACTTTAGGAGCAAGCGTGCTGTGTTGTAGTCACCGTTTTAGTGAGTTACCTGCCTTAGGTGACAAATATCCCTAGAGAGTGGCGGGGCAGAAGGCATGGGCACCTCAGTGTGCGGCCATTTCAGGGTTGGGTCCTGGCGGGATGGCGTTCTAGTTGAGACGCAAGCTGAGAGAGGTTTAAAAGAGTTTTGGAAGAATCAGTGCACAGCTTTAATTGGTGTTTTGAAAGAAAACTCCAGAATAAATATAACAGAAGAATGTTTAAAGATTTAAAACTTACCCAAGGTCAAGAATGATGTGAACCCATAAGTCAAAGAGGTTGCCTGGTACCAAGCAAAATGAATGAATAGAGATGATTACATATGTCAGAATCTTTTCCAGAGGAAAAAAGGTGTATTACAAACTTATTAAAAAATTAAGTGCCTTCAAAGGAAGAAAATGAAGCTGGTGCCATTCATTCACAAATTTGTACTGAGCAACTGCACTGTGAATACAACTGTGAGCAAGACAGCACACTCCCTCCTCTCCTGAAGTAGAAGAAACAATAAATAAGCAGTTTCAGATCATGCAAAGTGCCGTGGAGAAAAGGAGACAGGGCCATGTGAAGATCTTCCGCTCTTGGTTGCATCATCACTGCTCACATGAGAACCTTTATTCGAGAGCTGTACTGTCTGCCTGAGCCATCCGCACCCACCTTCCTTGACGGGCAGGTCCTCCCTGGGCGTTTGCTGGAGGTGGCATCAGAATGTCACAGCTTGGCCGCCTTCTTCTCCAGGCTCTTTCAACATCAGGAGGCTCTGGCCAGGCGTGGTGGCTCATGAGCGCCTGTAATCCCAGCACTTTGGGAAGCTGAGGCTGGGAGTTTGAGACCAGCCTGGCTAACGTGGTGAAACCCCCTTTCTACTAAAAATACTAAAATTAGCTAGGCATGGTGTACTGCACTCCAGCCTGAACGACAGAGCAAGACCCTGTCTTAAAAAAATAAAAAAAATAAACCATCAGGAGGCTCTGATCTGATCAGTAGGTGTTGCAGTATTGTGGGGTGGATTAGAGTATGGTCTCCCTCTTCTGGGGAGTGCACACTTGGTCGGGAAGGAGATAGTACGAGACAATGTGTCACATTTTTGATCCGTTTTTACCTTTACTCTGACTTGTGTCAGAAGTTACTTTACTTGCTTGGATACTATCCAACAACTCTGAACTGGAAATCATGAGCAAACTCTTACGTTGATGTGAAATTGACTTTCCAGGTTTGTGGACCCGGGAGGCGTGTGGTGAGGGCCGATGAGGGTCATGTCTGTGTCTGAGTCTCAAAGTTCTCAGAAGTGGGGTTTCACGCTGGGGCCTTAGGGCTGAGATTTCCTTTGTTTCCCACTGGGCGTGGCTCTGGACTGGCAGCTCTTGTCGCAAGCAGAGCCTGATAAGGGCGCTCTTCCTGGCTGCCCTGTGTGTGTCCCTCCAGTGGCTGGCTTGCCTGCCGGGCAGCCAGTGCTCTTCAGGGTACACTGGAGGCCGCTCTGGTCTCATGGCTCACTCAGCTGCTTCCCAGCTTTCCCTCCATTCTCTCTTGCATGACTTGTAGACATTTCCCCTCCTAGTCTGTGCACTGCAGGTAAGGAAAGACCTTCCAGCTATTGGGGACAGGGTTCTGTATGGTAGTTATGAAGGCACGTGCCCAAGTCACACCTAGGTTCACACGCAGATTGTCAAAGGAAGGGTGGGTTGGGAGAAGTGATGGACTTCACCTGCCTCACTAGCTTCTTCATCTCACTGAACTAAAGGGAATACAAACCTCCGTTTCCTGTATATGTTTGGAACCTTTTTGAGCATTGTCACCTCTGGCAGTAGCTGTGCCCCCTTATCTTGTCTGGGCTGCTCAGCTGTTGCTGAAGGTCTTTGCATACAAAGAGAATCTTATGTCAATCTTAACCTAAGCATGACATTACTAAGTCCTGATTGCCCATATGTCGTAAGAACCTTCACTACTACTGTTTTAAGGTGATTTGGGGAAGTTTGGTTTGTTTGAAGGAGTCCCCATCCTTTGGAGATGGTGCTAAGGGAGATACCTCTGCTCACTGCGAAGAAGCCTCCGGTTTCAACACTAGAGAAAGGTCTTGGGCTGAAGAACTCTCATCTCCCTTTTTCCTTGTAAGATTATTACGATGGTATGTTAGCGAATGGATTGTGCTTGGTTTGCAGTGTAACCATGGTGAAAAGTGGAAACTGGTGATGCATTGATGGAAAAAAATAGCATTGTTGAAGATGAGTGAAAGCGTGGTGGGATGAGCCGATGGGCTGCCAGAACCCAGGCAGCCAGCCTGTCTGCTGCACTGCGTACCAGCCCTTCCTGTCACTGGGCACTGAGCCCATGGACTCCCTGCTCCTGCCTATGGATCAGGAATTGCCCACAGGCCTGGCTGGGAGCATGAGCCCTGAGGGCCAGGGAAGAATGTGAACCAGGAGACAGCAGGCTTTATTTTTGCATGAGTAATGTTGGGCCACTTTGGTCAACGTTGTGTTGCTTTTAATGGTCATAAACATCACATACGCCTCTAGATGCCAGTTACAAGTGTGTTCCTAATGATTGCATCTGCTTAAGTAATAAGCTTATATCAAATGAGATTTTGTTTTGATTGATTACAGCTGTGACTTAGGGTTATCCCTGATTTTCTTCTTGATTATAGAGTTGGTTTCTTCTAGAATTATTTTCTCTATATAATTAAAATCACTTAAATTGTATCTTCAGATGTGTAGCCAGCGTACTTTATTTGACATGATATTGTGAAGATGTAGGATGCTGATGCATAGATCCCCACATCTCCCAATGTTGAGGAGAGTCCAGAACCATCAGTAACAGAGAACTCAGGGTGGTCACTCAGGAGCATGCCCCAGGAGAAGATTCGTTCGCAGTTAATGTGTGCATTTGCAGCTTTTGACTGGAGCTTATATTAGAAACCACTGTTTGTTTTCTCTGTGAGCAGTGTCTTAATGTCTAATTTCATATCTTTCCCAAATGGCCCCAAACGGGTCTCTCCTTCCACCTCATTTTAATTGCTTTGGAAGATGACTGCCTGCTCCCCACATAAAGTTTACTTTAAAACTCAGACATAGGCCAGGCACAGTGGCTCACGCCTATAATCCCAGCACTTTGGGAGTCCCTGGCGGGAGGACAGCTTGAGGCCAGGAGTTCAAGACCAACCTGGGCAACAAAGCAAGACCCCCCTTGCCCCCCGACTCCCACATCTACAAAAAATTTAAAAATTAGCTGGGCATGGTGATATGCCCTATAGTCCCAGCTATCCAGGAGGCTGAGGTGGGAGGATGGCTTGAACCTGGGTGACAGAGTGAGTCCCCTCCCCGCCAAAAGACACAAAAAAACCTCAGACACAAGTTCTTGATCTGCTGTCATTTTTCCTGGAAGCAGTAATAGACAAACTCAATTATATTTATGAGTTTCCCTATCAACACATTGTTGAGTACATCCTACTTCATTAAGTTAATGTGCCATAGCAACTTAATCATTCTTCTGAGGTTGAACATAAGTAATGCTGCTGTTGAATATTTTGGGCAGCCCATACCATTTTCCAAATTTAAAATGTAGTAGAGATGCCTAGGAATCGAAGTAATTGGTTTTAACAAGTTTGGATATTTTTGTGGCTTTCGATTTGTATGCCAAATTTCTTGCCATTGATTCACATGCCAGTCCAGGATTCCAAATTACTCATAGTTAGATGTCTGGTGGGAGAGCCAGCAGGCAGGAAGACCACGTGGGAGCCCCCTACAGAAGTCCTGGGGAGAAGAGATCCCTTTAAACTAATCCAAAGTTAGGAGGGGTAGAGGGGACGCAGGGTGCTGAGAGCCCAGGAACCATACACCCTGGGTTGCAGCTGGATTTAGGAGGGTCCAAAGAGGGGATCCTAAGGAGCTGGGTGACCCTCGTGCCCCTGGCATGGCTACCTAGTAGGATGTCCTCCCCCCGCCGCCTTTTTTTTTGGGGGGGGGGGGATGCAGGGTCTTGCTCTGTCACCCAGACTTATGATCTCGCTCACTGCAACTTCTTCCTCCCAGGTTCAAATGATTCTCCTGCCTCAGCCTCCCAAGTAGCTGGAACTACAGGTGCAGCCCACCATGCCCGGCTGATTTTTGTATTTTTAGTAGAGATGGGGTTTCGCCATGTTGGCCGGGCTGGTCTCGAACTCCTGGCTTCAAGTGATCTGCCTGCGTCGGCCTCCCAAAGTGGTGGGATTACAGGCGTGAGCCACCGCTCCTGGCCCCCATGTTTGTTCTTGATGGTGCTATACCGGCTGCCCTCCTTGGAAGCCAGGAGAGTGGTATGTGGGTTGCGTTCAGATGGGGCCGGCAGGGGTTTTCTCAGTGAACTTCCCGTGGTGCACACTGGCGTGCAGAAGCAGGCGTTCGCAAGCAGGCGTTCGCTCCTCGGTGCTGGCTGCCGCCTGCTTATTGTCTGTCCCTGAACCTGAAAGCAAGTCCTTGGGCCTCTGAGTAAAATCAAGGCAAGCGCATCACCGACGTACTCTCAGCAGAGATCGGCTTCTGCCAGGGCCTGCCTGCCAGTCACCGAGTGTGTTTAGCTGGTTGAGAGGTGCTTGGAGGTCTGGAGGTGCGTCCGTCAGAGATCATGTTCAGTAGCACAATAGGGTGACCGTAGTTAATAGTTTGTTGTGTTTCAAATAGCCGGAAGAGAAGATTCGGAATATCCCAACACAAAGGAATGAGCCGTGTTTGAGGTGAGGGGGATCCCAGCTACCCGGATTTGATTGTTACACACTGTATATTTGTACCAGAAAAAATTCATATAACTATTATGTACCTTTACAAATGAGAAGGCTCTGGGTCTGTGTGGCCAGGAGACAGCATGCCTTGAAAACAGCAGTAGCTGTAATGAAATCTGAGAGGCCTGGGGGAAGCAGACAGATGTGGAATCACACAAACTTGAGAGCCACCTGTTGGTGTGGAGAACCGCTGCCACACGAGAGTCACAACTGCCGCCTCTGTTCTTGCCTCTCCCCTCCTCGGTCCTCCCTCCTTGTGCCTGCTCACTCCTGTCCTCCTGCCGCTGCCACAGTTCTGGGTGCTTGCCCACCCTGTGCTCCCATGCACCTGCTTCCCCGCTCCTAGGGGCAAGAGACTGGGATCAATTGCATTTCTGCTGATTTTTAAGATAATGCAATGCAAGATAAAGCAGAGTCCAAGTTGTAGAGGGAAGGAAAATAGTATTACTTCCAACATCAGCTCTTCTAGACTGACCCCTTTAGTACAAGATTTAGTAGAAAGAATTTAGAACAAGACTTGCTGGCAGCTTTTCATCTTCACTGAGAATAAGGAAATAGAATATACTGTAGGCATCATTCCCATGGACTGCTGGGCTCGGGGGCTTCCAGTAGGGATTTCTGGTACTCACTAAGGCTGCAGGAACATGGTAAGTGTATCCTCTGGATAGTTAAAGCACCCTGCAGCCACAACGATGCTTCAGCCTATGCATTTCCTTGCTGTAGAGTGAGTGTGAGAGATGTATTCGATTCTCACTGGAAGTTCTTGGAATAATGATGGATTCCAGTGCACAGTGAGAACAGCAGGAAAGCTGTACCAGACTCAGGCGTGTTCTCTACCCCAGTCCCCATTCGTCTTTCGCCAGCCCATATAGGACTATGTCCTGCCTCATTGTCGGCTTCTGTCCTGTTTGGGGGTTGGTGTCACATGCTGTCAATGTCTCATCAGCTGTCAAGTTCCTCTTAGGATGGCCTGGCTCTTCTCATTGACATGACACGTTCAAGGAATTCATTCCTTTACCTAACTGCTTGGTTGTGCCACAGGCCTGTGCTGGGCAGAAGGAGGTGGGGCAGCTGGACCTGAGATGTCCTAGTGGGGCCACACGGCTTCTGCAGATGTCTCCTCTGGGACATTCGGCAGAAAATGCAGACACTAGAGAGACACAGTAAATGACATCAACAAGAAACCACCAGACAAATCCCGAATTTGGGACCTGTTTCTTTAAGTTGATGTCCCTGGGGAGACTGGGGAGAGGACTGTTGTAGGTTGAAAGAGCCTTAGCGACCTGGCAGTCAGTTGTACCCCGTGGACTTTGGATCCTGATTCAGATAAACCAACCATGGAATGACTGTTTTTGAACAGCTGAGAACATTTAATTATACATGACATTAAGGAATTCGTGTTAATTTCAGGCACTGATAGGTAGTAAAAAGCCTGTATATTGGCACACGGAAGTACTCGGGGGAAAATGTCATGACGACTGATTGATTTTAAAATATACTCGGGGAACACATGGACAAAGCTCGTATGGCAAAATGTTAATTACTAAATTCATGCAATAGGTAGATGAGGATGCATTATATTAATATTTCTCAGTTCTTTGTATGTTTGAACATTTTCATAATAAACTTTTTTAAGTTCTGGGCCCCTGGTAAGGCACCTTGCATGGCCACCTCCTCCTCTTCCACCTCCATTCTACAGATGAGAGAAACAAGACTCAGAGGTTAGCTCTTTCATCTAACGTCACAGGACTTTGACTGTAGAACTGGCATTTCAACCCAGGTCTCTTGAGACCAAGGTGCCCACTCTCGACCTCAGAGCTGTGCCCTAAGTTCTAAGCACTGCTGGAGGGGGTGACTCGCGAGCGTACACCCACTCCGGACTCCTCCTCTCTGCTCACCTCTATTACCAGTCCTGCTGGCCCCCAGGACTCCACGGGGAATGCCGAATGCATCCAGCAGGAGGCGTAGTAGGGGTGAATTGATAAGCCATCTCCATGTAGAGGCAGAAAACATTTGGCATATTACAGTTTCTCCTGTTGTTGTCTCTTTTGAAATTACAGCGAGGGCTTATGTTTTTAAATATCAGTTAAAAATACCTTTTTCAAAACCTCAGAAGTATTGAGGCATGTTACCATTTTCTCCCTAAATACTGTGTATTGGAATTGATTCCTGCTTGGTGTTTGTAAAGATGCTTTTGTTGTTGCAGGCAGACATCTGGTCCCTGGGCATAACAGCTATTGAACTTGCAAGAGGGGAACCACCTCATTCCGAGCTGCACCCCATGAAAGTTTTATTCCTCATTCCAAAGAACAACCCACCGACGTTGGAAGGAAACTACAGTAAACCCCTCAAGGAGTTTGTGGAGGCCTGTTTGAATAAGGAGCCGAGCTTTGTAAGTTTCCCAGGGATCACAGTGTACCGCTTCATGTGTGGCTTGACTTGGTTGAGATACATCCTGTTGGGATTGCTTTAATCGCTCTTTTCAGCTGTCTTCCTGGTATTATTCATTTTTCTTTTTCTAAATAAGTATGATTGACTTCTTTGGTTTGAAAATACATTTTAATTTTTAAGTATTAAAAATCTCCTTATTTTCTTTTAGATTTCTGCCATCTCATACTTCATTGAATCTGAAGAATATTCTCCTTAATATTAAATGTGGAATCATAAATGTTTAATATTTATAGAAGATCAGGCCATAAACTGTTACACTGTTTTTAATAATGGCAAAGGTTAGCTGGAAACAAATGGCTAAATATGTCTTTAAAGTAAATGTTTTCACTTTCCAGGTGGCATGTGTTAGGAAACAAAAGATTAGAAAATACAACCAAGCCACCCTCTTTGCTTCTTCCCCTCCCCTTCCTGCCTACTTTCTCTTTTTAGGTTTAATAGACTCTGGCAGAGCCATACAGCAGTAACGACTGTGTGGCTTTGCCTCATTTTCTGTCTGAATTAGGACATTTCTTTGAAAGTAGTGTGTGTGTGTTGGTGTTGGAGATAGCGCCATATGTCCTTGTTTTGTTTCTGAGTTTTCCAGCAGAGTTAGCTGAAGGCCAAGCTGAGCCCCCCTTTTCTTAACTCTTATGTAAAAATGGGTGGTTACTTTTACAAGAGCACCATGGTTTCCTAATATGCCAGTTCTGGTAAAGGAATTAAATGGGGAATGCAACATTTTCTAAGTACGTCTAAGGAGATGCAGGCTGAGACCACCACACCAGTGTTTGATGACTACATCAGCATCGGGTGGTGGTGGGGCTTGTCCTGCACGCCACGATGCTCTGCATTTTATTACACGATGATGTTTCTTGCAGCCACCATGCACCAGCACCAGTGGAGATGCGTGCAGGCATGTCTTCCCATACAAAGCATGTGTCCTGTATGGGCTTATGCCCCAGCACACAGAGCTCCACCCCACAGCTACCGAGGAGCTGGCTGAGAGGCGAGAATATGAGCACCTCCGGGGTAGTTGGGGTTTCCCCCTTGGATGGACAGGGAGGGAGAATACTTGAGGTGATCCATGTTTCTCATGCGTTTGAATCTGAAAACATGCTTGGCTCTTGTAATCAAGCTTTTGTAATTTGGAGTGAGTGGGAACTCGGTTTGACTCGGTGTTTGGGTGTTCCTGCTGTCTGTTCCCATTTGGGCCATGCTGGTTTCCTTGGGAAGCACATTCCCTGTCACTATCGCCATCCTCAAGGCAGGCAGCTGACCAGGTGCTGCTTGCAATGGCCATGCTGAGCCCAGGGCATGGGTGAAGTCCTCAGCCCAATCACAAGGGAAGGGAGGGAGGGACCTGGGAAATAGCCCTTCTAAACCGGGAAAGTTGGTGGTGAAGCGCATCCAGTTGCTCTTTCAGCAGACAGGAAAAAGGGCATCTCCTGGCTCCTTTCCAGTTTCTCTGAGATAATTCCAAATTGACATTTCTATTATATGGTTGGGTGTGGCCAAACATTAATACAGAAAGTTAACAAAGCGGCCCAGCACGGTGGCTCACATCTGTAATCCCAGCACTTTGGGAGGCCGAGGCAGGTGCATCACCTGAGGTCAGGAGTTCAAGACCAGCCTGGCCAACATGGTGAAATCCCGTTTCTACTAAAAATACAAAAAATTAGCTTGGCGTGGTGGTGCAGGCCTGTAATCCCAGCTACCCAGGAGGCTGAGGCAGGAGAATCGTTTGAACTGGGGAGGCGAGGTTGTAGTGAGCCGAAATCGTGCCACTGCACTCCAGCCTGGGCAACAAGAGCAAAACCGTCTCAAAAAAAAAAAAAAAAAGTTAAACAACACAGAACATATATTTTGTCAGCATTTGTCATAAAGTATTTTATAAACTAGGAGATAAGCTTTTTTTTTTTTTGAGACAGAGTCTTGCTCTGTCGCCCAGGCTGGAGTGCAGTGGCGCGATCTCGGCTCCCTGCAAGCTCTGCCTCCTGGGTTCACGCCATTCTCCTGCCTCAGCCTCCTGAGTAGCTGGAACTACAGGCGCCCGCCACCAGGCCTGGCTAATTTTTTTTGTATTTTTAGTAAAGACGGGGTTTCACCATGTTAGCCAGGGTGGTCTCGATCTCCTGACCTCGTGATCCGCCCGCCTCGGCCTCCGAAAGTGCTGGGATTACAGGCGTGAGCCACTGCGCCCGACCAGATCATTTAAGCTCTCTTAAATGATCCCTGTGAAGCTCTGTGCAGAGTTTTCTGTGAAAATGTATTTATTAGGGACATCCTTGGAAAGGCAGTGCCCTGCCCACCATAGCACCCAGAGCCCAGGCGTAGGTCCTGAGCGACTCGTCTTTGGGTGAGTCGCAGTGAGAAGAGCTGTGGAGTAGAGAGTCCAGCCATCAGGTGTCAGTGTGGCGGTTGACATTTTGAGGCAGAAGTCTGTCCTTTGGGGGTAGGACCAAGAACTTCATCTCATACTTTAATTGTTGTGCGTGTTTTTCCAGAGACCCACTGCTAAGGAGTTATTGAAGCACAAGTTTATACTACGCAATGCAAAGAAAACTTCCTACTTGACCGAGCTCATTGACAGGTACAAGAGATGGAAGGCCGAGCAGAGCCATGACGACTCGAGCTCCGAGGATTCCGACGCGTAAGTCGGCCCCCGAGCGACCCAAGCGTGTGTGTGGGAGGGATCCACTGGTCTTTGTCACTGTTTGGTGTGGGTTTTGTTTTCTGTTGAGTTTTTTTTTTTTAAGACAATCCAGGTTGGTGGCAATCGTTGTGTTAGACACAGCCTGGGCCTGTTTGGGAGTTGTTTAGCCTCTTGACCTTGCTGGTGGAGTTTCTGCGAGTGAACTCTTGTGGTAGAGCTGTGCGTGGGGAACTGGACCTGGCTGTTTCATTCTGTTTTGTTTCGTTCTATTCTGTTCTGTTTTCCATTAAACTTCCTGTTCGTAAAACCCTGATCAGGTGAAACTGCTTTACATGGATGTCTGAAAGGCCAGAAATGCACATGTTTGTGATTCTGTATTGTGTCTGGTAGAAGCTTCTGTACCAGGAGTGGCTTACTGAGAACTGCTGTCAAGTTTGGCATCTAGGAATTCCCTTGGCTTAAGAGGCGGAGTGGGGCTGGAGCCATTTGTGTGGGGAGGGCTGGGGGAGGTGGTCGGGCAGACTTGTGTCTGGAAGTCCGAGCGTGGGACTCGTCTGTTCTCGTGCATGCCTTGGCAGAAGTTAAAGTTGGCCCACAGTGCAGGTCCATGTGCCAGGCCAGTTGAATGAGGATTTCTGGGGATGAGACCCTAAGTGGTTTTTCAGGGTCTCTAGGTGATTCCAGTTTAAAGCCAAGGTTGAGACCACTGCCCCCAGAAGTTCTTGAGGTACTGCCATTGGGAGATTGCTGGGGTAGCAACAGGGATGACAAGAGAAAGAGACTGGAGAGAGGTTTGGAGAGCCAGGACGCGGCGGTGGATTTGGGTGAAGGAGGGAAGCCAATGTTCCAGGCTGGGGCAGCGTGGCACCAGGTGTTGTGATGTGTGGTGCGGGAAGCCGAGTGTGGGGTGAACCGTGTGTGAGTCTGAGTTGTCCAGGAGGAGACGTCCAGTGTGAAGTGGCACCGAGGTGTGGAGTTCAGGTGAGAAAGCTGGGCAGGTGAAGCGGGCTTAGGGGCCACTGCTCTGTGGAGGTCACTTGAGCCGAGAGAAAAAAGGGTGTCAGTCGGGGCATGTCGGGGAGTGAGGCTGGCCCCTAGGTGTGAGGGTGAGGCTCCACCTGTGAGTGAGAGGGGAGAGGTATGGCCGAGGGGCGGGAGGAGGTGCAGGCTCAGTGGGGCCACAGGCATCAGGGGATGATCAGCAGGAGGCCCATACAGGACAGGGAGTGATCAGCACACCATCATCTCATGATGGGGGAGGGAGCGCTCGGAGGGACACGGGTGGGCTTTGGAGCGAGTGGAGGGTACCAAATAGAGGCAGTGAGTGTGAATCCCAGAACCAGGGCTGAGAGATGGCCAAGGTGAGGCCAAAGTGTTGGAATGACAGGCATGAGCCACCACACCCAACACAGGGACATCTGCTTCCCTGGTGAGAGGAGGAGCCCAGCAGAGAGAAGCTGATGTCCCAGAGATGGGCTCCCAGGGAGGTGGGGGAGGTGTTCTCCGGGAGGAGGAGGGTGGGCATGCACACACTGGCACGCCAGGGAGTTGTGGAACCACCTCCCGATGGTCTCTTCTCTGTGAGGGAGGAGGCGGGGGGGGGGTCTTTGGGAAATCCCAGAGGGACTGGACAAGGGTGTGATGGGTGGGGACTTGGGGCTGGTGGGTGTGGGTTCGGAGGTCCCCAGGCGGCCTCCCCCTGAACGTCCCAGCGCCCCCAGAGCAGGTGTGTGAGCACTGATGGGATTTCCTGCATTTCTGTGTTAAGGGAAACAGATGGCCAAGCCTCGGGGGGCAGTGATTCTGGGGACTGGATCTTCACAATCCGAGAAAAAGATCCCAAGAATCTCGAGAATGGAGCTCTTCAGCCATCGGACTTGGACAGAAATAAGGTACGTCTGCTCACTCCAGAAGGGCCACGCTGACCTCAGTCTGCACTGTTTTGGAGGCACTTGTGTGTGAAGCTTGCTGTGGGTGCGGGTGGGGTCCTTTGTGGCAGCTGTCCTGGAATTTTGTTGCTAGGGGATGGACAGATGAAGAGCTTTAGTTCTGTCTGATGATCCAGGTGTTCACACCAGGGAGTCTGGCCTCTGGTCTGTTTTGTGCCGCTCTATTCTGCTCTCTGCAGCCCTGCTGTTGAGTTAGGATGTCCTAATGTGGCAATGTCATGGGGTTTGGGGGTGACCTGTGAAATGACTTCATAGCTGTCTTTGAGGGACTGTTGTGCATGTTGCGGTTACTTACGTACATATCATAATTTTGTGACTGAGTTTTAAGGACCTTATAAGTAAATGCATTGCTTTTGATATTTATGTAAAACAATTTTGATTAATTGGTTTTATGCCTGTTAAATTTATGAAAGGCCATATATTTAGGGTCTTGTAAAGCATAGTGGTGTAGTTTCTTTCAGGCAGGGTGGGCCAGTGGCTGTCCCCTGTTGATCCTACAAGTCCCGCTTTGATAAGTGAACAGGTGTTAAATGTCCAAATAGAGGTTGCAAAAGTAGAAACTCGGTCTCTGTCCTAGACAGCAACTGGAATGGCCAATCTTGACCTGATTTCTGTTTCCAGGGTTTCATTAGTAAAGTACTTTTCTCTCTCAGTCTCTCTCTTTTTTTTTTTTTGAGACTGTCGCCCAGGCTGGAGTGCAGTGGTGCCATCAGAGCTCACTGTAGCTTCAAACTCCTGGGCTCAAGTGATCCTCCCACCTCAGCCTCCTGAGTAACTGGGATTGCAGGCATGTGACACCATGCCCAGTTTATTTAAAACTTTTTTTTTTTTTTTTTTTTTTTTAAATAGAAACATGGTCTCACTGTGTTTGCCCAAGCTGGTCTCAAACTCTTGGGCTCAAGTGATCCTCCTGCCTCGGCTTCCCAAAGTGTTGGAATGACAGGCATGAGCCACCACACCCAACCAGTAAAGCACTTCTGCATAGATAGCAAGACGAGGCAGTTCACTGCCTGTGCCCACACAGAGTCCCCTTCCACATGGAACCCAGATGCTGGTTTCCCCGTGCGTGGGTTTTGCATGTCACTGCAGATGAAACTTTGAAGTCTAGTGAGAGGCAGCCAATAGTCTTCTTCAGATGTTATGGTGCGCAGAGGGTGTTTCCTCAGCATGAAGTGTAGAGGCAACTCCTGCGCTTCCATAGTCCAGGTGGGAGGTTTATTGCATTATTGCCAGTGTGAATGTCAACTGTTTCTGATGACCTTTTTTTCCTCTCCCCCAAGATGAAAGACATCCCAAAGAGGCCTTTCTCTCAGTGTTTATCTACAATTATTTCTCCTCTGTTTGCAGAGGTAGGTACCTGGCTGGCCTTTTCAGAGTGGGAGGGGAGGGGGAAGGAGAAGCTGGACACATTTCAGTGGTGATGTTGCCAGTTAAGAGTTGGGGACATTAAGACAAGCTGGCAAAGGCTCGGAAAGCCTGCATGGTGCCTTCCCAAAGGCTGTCAGCGTCCCAAGGCACCACCTTGCGCCTCCCACTGTCCTGGGTGATGCCCACTCCGCCGCAGCCTGGAATGTGTAGACTGGATGACAGTGACCCAGCCCGAGACCCTGTGTCACCTGTTGCCCTGCTTTTTAGCAAATCTCATTGTGTACAGCCTGCTCTCTTTGCCTCAGACCAATTTCTGGCCATGTGAAAAGTAGATTCTTTCTTCTAAGGAGACGTTGGCTGCCCTGGAGTCCTCCGGTTTCCCCTGAGCCACATGTTTCACTGAAGTCCCTCCTCTGCTCAGCAGTGCTGTGCTCCCAGCTGGGCCTCCCCGCGTCCACTCCCTGCTCAGCCTCTCCCTCCCAGAGGAAAGTGCTTCCGCGGCCGTGTTTTGAGAGATTTTCAAAAGTAGGCTTTATAAGAACGAAGATTGTTCTGCATCTGGTTAATAGCGGATTTGAAAATAAGTTGGAAGTCCCCTCTTTTCTTGTTGTGCCCCTTCCTGGCTGAGGCTGCCTTTGAGGTACTCACTGTGGGCCACACACGCATCTGTTTGCGTGGGGATCTCCCCTCTTTGGGCAGTTTTCCACTGCGGCTGTGTTTAGGGGTCCTGGTCCTTGAAGGGGAGGTGCTCAGGAGAGGAAGTGTCATAGGAGCTCATTCTCCTCCCCTGTGCCTGCGTCACACAGCGGGGGACCCCCGGCCGTGGGCCGTGCCTGGCCAGCCACGGTCCTGCCAGTGCCTCTTCCCAGCCCTCCAATGAGCCTTCACCTGTTGCCCTGCCCAGCAGGTGCCCTGGAGGGTTTGTCTGAGGGCCTCTGACCTGGCAAGTTCAGGGCCCGGTGGGAGCAGGGCTGTGGCCAGAGCCCGAGGCCTCACCTGCAGCTTCAAGTGGGAAGTAGCTGAGCCCACTGGTGTCGGGGAAGCCACAGGGCACGCGGAGGCCCTGCTGGATGATGTCTGGCTTCAGCCCTGGCTCATGGTTCTGGGCACCTGTGTTCTTCCTAACTAGGATGTCCGGGTTGAGCGCCATCCTGCGCTTCATTTTGTCCCATGGGAGTTGGCCCCGTGGGATTTCCAGGCTGTGCTCCTGCGGCCCTGCCATTGGCCGCTGGAATAGGGTCAGTCAGGCAGTTAGGGAAAGTGCATGGACTTTTTCATTCACCTGAGGCTGTTTATTTTTTTACTGGGCCCATGAAGCAACTTTGACATAATTATTCAGGACATATCCTAAATGCCGTCATATCCTGGATTTTCCAGCTAACCAATTGCTAAACTCACAGGCATCTTTCCCAATGTATTTTTAAGAATGATATTTGCTACCCTAGAGTTCAGAGTGTTTATTGTGTATTATTTCATACAATACTTGTAGAAGCCCAATAGAAGGATTATATCCCCATGCTTACAGATGAGGACATTGAGGAGACGGGCGTTGGCGTCCCTGCTTTCCTTCAGGGAGCACAGGTCAGGTTGCTCCCTGAAGTCAGTGATGGGTCCAGCACGTTCCACACGGCGAGGGGACAGGCCCTCTCCCAGGGCGGCCCTTCTGCCGCCTTTGCTCCTTCTTTGAGACTTAGGGGCGGGGCATGGGCAGGAGGGAGAGTGCTGGATTGTAGCTGACCCTCTGGGGACTTGTAAATACTGTCAAGTGATTGGGAGTCCTAGACAAACACGAGTGGCTGCCTCGGGGCCGGCGGCGTGGCCCTGTGACAGCAAGAACTTCAGGAACAAATGCTCTCCGCACCCACTGGCCCTCCAAGGTCAGACCCTTCTAGTTCCTGCCTGCCCCTTCAGTAGCGAAGACAGAAGCTGTTGCTCTTAGGGCAGGGCTGGGTTTGGAAATGACAGCATGTGTTCAGCAACCTGAAAACCAAGCTGAATGTCGCCTGAGATGTTTCTTTCTTCCCTGAAGAGGAGGCGGTGTCCATCACAAAGAGCCTCTTCTGTTGAGTTCTGAGCCATGCTGTATCTTGACTTGAACAGCTCTTATTTTCACAGTTCACGTTT
This sequence comes from Pan troglodytes, assembly GCF_028858775.2. Lineage (NCBI taxonomy): Eukaryota > Metazoa > Chordata > Mammalia > Primates > Hominidae > Pan > Pan troglodytes. Next base: position 104,064,080 of record NC_072412.2, on the reverse strand, counting down.
TTGGGCCTCCAGAGAGAGACTTGGAGTTGACCTTCAACTGAGGGAAGTGTCCGAAGGCACTGTTGTGATTTCTCTTGGGAGTAGAGGTGCCAGGAAGGACACTGGAGATTCCCAGAATTTAAGGCTGCCACTTATTTACATGAAATCGAATATTTTGACACTACTCTGGATCACAAAGGCAGTTTGCTGGAGTTTAAGAACCAACCCATTAACATTAGGAAGTAAGCAGTGTTGAGATCAGAATAACTTACGATAGGCTTTGAAATTGCTTTTCTGGTACAAGGTTATGGTTGAAATAGGAAAAGAGCACAGAGAGGACAGTCCATCACGGTGAGACTTGGGAAAGGCACATAGAGCTAGTTGTCTCTGTTCTGGCCTCGAACAGTAATGATTATGGTCTGACGACTGCCCTGTGTATACATAACTGCTCTCAGAGCATTTGAATCACCTTTCTTCAAAAGGAACCTGGGCCGGGCGCAGTGGCTCACGCCTGTAATCCCAACACTTTGAGAGGCCGAGGCGGGCGGATCACTTGAGGTCAGGAGTTCAAGACCAGCCTGGCCAACATGGTGAAATCCTGTCTCTATTAAAAATACAAAAACTAGCTGGGCGTGGAGGCAGGGGCCTGTAATCCCAGCTACTCGGGAGGCTGAGGCAGGAGAATCGCTGGAACCCAGGAGGCGGAGGTTGCAGTGAGCTGAGATCACGCCACTGTACTCCAGCCTGAGCAACAAAGCCAGACTCTGTCTCAAAAAAAAAAAAAAAAAGGAATTTGAGTGGCCTGGAGCCTGAGCCAAAGCTTTTCCCGGACACCCTGGGGCTGGGGTAGTGTCGTGGTCCACACGCCGTGTTGTTCCTTGAACAGCATGCTTCCCAGTTTTGCAGCTGGTGTGCTTCATGCCATTCTTCCTGTTCGTGTGTTTTCAGTTGAAGGAGAAGAGCCAGGCGTGCGGAGGGAACTTGGGGTCCATTGAAGAGCTGCGAGGGGCCATCTACCTAGCGGAGGAGGCGTGCCCTGGCATCTCCGACACCATGGTGGCCCAGCTCGTGCAGCGGCTCCAGAGGTAACTACCCAGGGCCCCTCTGGGCTGGGGAAGGAGAGACCTGCACTTGGGCTGGGACTCAGTTGATGAGTTTGGTACTTGATTTTTGGCCTGTCTGTTCCTGTTATCTTGCAGGCCTCAGGTTAGACAGAGTTGAATTAGAGGAGACTTTGTTCTGAATTCTAGAAATCAATGTGAATGAAGGATCTGAATCTGGAAACTACTGGAAAAGCCCACAGGACTTAGTCCATTTGTAGCTTTTGCCACATAAATACAGGGTGGTGGTGAAATACCTGTTTCCTCTTAATAATGCAGCTTAATTATTGGCCAGAGAATGATCGTTCTTAGCCAGATGTGTGTAACTGTCTATCTGGTTTTCGGCTTTAAAGTCAAGTGTGAGAAATGACAGCAGCTTTGGTGTGGTCAACTCAGCGGGAGCGGGCGCAGGTGTGTTCGCTGTCTTAGCTGTGTGTGTCATGTCTGGAAGCCTCCTTGGTAGGGGTTCATCTGTGCCAGCCTGTAGGGAGCTTTTGTCCCTGCCCAGTGGCCTCACCTGTTGAACGCATTGTGGGTGAGGACTCAGTGGGGTGACAGTTTTGCCCTCCCTGCCCCCTCCCAACTTGTTGTAGGAGTATCCATGGGAACCAAGCCCCTCCTGACTGCCATCTGGCACAAGTGCAGGCGTTTGGAGGCAGTGGATGTGTGCTGGGCAGCCGCTCTGTGTGACCTGAGGGTGATTTTGTCACTGGGCTGTCCTCCACACCCCCAGGAGGACCAGGCGTGCTGCCGCCTTGACAGTTCATCTTCAGGTGTCCAGGCTGACGCCTCCCAAAGCCGGCTGAGCCTCTGTGATCATGAGGGGGATTTCCGGGTCTTTCCTGAGACTGCGTCCCACCTGACAGTACATAAAGTTTTGCACACGTGAAGTCCCTTTTGCTATTTGGAAGTGATTGAAGGGGCTGCCTACTGTCCTGTGAAGAGCCCCTCTACGTGGGGACAGCAGGAGAAAACCACAGTTCTGATACTTCACGTTTATGCTTCTGAACTCGGGTTTCTTAGTAAGACATTTCAACTTTTTAAGTTGCTAGAAAATAAAAATGATCTACTTGGCTGCCTTCAATTTTGAGGCAATTGAAGGACGATCCCTCCCTCCTTTGATACTAAAAACAATATAGGAATAAAGGAAAATAGAATTAAAAAGTCACCCATCTTTTGCCTGAACACAAACTTTTTGATTTCTCAAACTTAGCATCACATACCTCATTCTAGAGGCATTTATTTCCCATTAGAAAGAGCTTTATAATAAAACAAATAGAACAAAACCAGAAACGGGTAGGATTGTTACTGTCTTGTTGGGCGTTTTGCTCTCTGCTTTTGTAGTATTACTTTTAAAACCAATACTTTCCACATTGTCCAGAATTGCCTGAAATTGTTATGAACTGTTTGTTTATATACGTGACTTGATTTCCCCAGGGCAGCTCCAGGGCACAGTGTGTGTGGCTTGTATGTGTTGAACTGATCCACGTTTCCCATTCCCAGGCCCCTATCTCTCTGTTCCTCTTCTTTCAGTTGTTAAGGCAAGTTGATGTGTACCAGTGCTGGCCAGTAGAAGTACAGCGGGGGCCACACACAGAATTTTATGTTTTCTGCTGGATGTGGTGGCTCATGCCCGTAATCCCAATGCTTTGGGAGGCCCAGGCAGGAGGATCACTTGAGGCCAAGAGTTTGAGACCAGCCTGGGCAAAATAGCAAGACCCTGTCTCTACCAAAAAAAAAAAAAAAATTAGCTAGGCATGGTGGCTTGTACCTGTGGCCCTAGCTACTTGGGAGGCTGAGGCTGCAGAATTGCTCGAGCTGAGGAGTTCGCAGCTATGGCTATGATCACCTTTGCACTCCAGGCTGGGCAACAGAGTGAGACCCTGTCTCTAAAAACCAAACAAAAAGAGAATTTTACATTTTCTAGTGGCCATATTTTTAAAAAGCAAAAAGAAGTGAAATTAGTTTCAACAATACATTTTTTAACCTGCCAGATCCAAAGTATTATTTCAACATTAATACCAACAATCATCAATAAGATATTTTACATTTTTGGAGGGACCGTCTTTGGAGTTGATGTGTATTTTACACTTAGCACATCTCCATTCAGACGCAGCACATTTTACGTGCTCACTGGGCATCGTGGCTGGGGTTGACCCTATTTACCCTCGGGCGGGTCTGTAGCTACCTGATGTCTGTGTTGTGTTTAAAACTTTACTTTGCAGTGATGCATGGGGGAGGCCGAGTTGGTGCTCTCTTTCCTTTGTCTGTGATGAGGAGTGCCCTCTTTCCTCCTCTGTCCTCAGATGAGCTGCCTCTTGAGGTGCTTATCATCTCTCTGCAGGCTTGGCTGTGGTACCCACTTCTTCCTTCCCTGCTCCTGAAGCTCCCACTGAGCGTTCACCCCGATGGCTGCCAAAACCACGGTGGCCATGGCTTAGACTTCCTGCCAGTTTTGCTCCAAACATGTTGTTTCAGTGGATGGCTGTAGGAAAAATGAGAGCCGCCTCTCCTCTGAAGCATTTTCAGAGCCTGTCTCAGCTGGAATTAATGTTTGGATTCTTTTGTGTGACATCAACTCATCCCGTGATTTAGTCATTTGTATTTCTTGATAGTTGAGTCTTAGGCTCCGTGGCTAATGTGTGCTTTTGGGAGGACCTTATGTAACCATTTGTTCTCTGGGAGAGATGCCAAGTATTTCAAATGCCTGAAAAGAGGAGCTCTAGATTGGAACGTTTGAGATAAGCCTGGTCAAAGACATCCTCAGCCATCTCTCCTGGACCTGTGATTTGGAGTCTGTTGTAAAATGGTTGAGGGAATTGTGGTCATGAGGGGACCCCGTTCTCACCCTTTGTTGTATTCTGAAGACAATCTTGTAGAATTTTTGGAAGACACAGAAATTACCCATGATCCCACCACTGTAGCCCAAATCTCATCAGCATCTTTGGGTGCATTGCCTTCTGTTGTCATACCAGGTCATAAACTTACTGAATTCTCTTATCTACCTTATAGTGCAAAGAAGATTTTTTAGAATTTCTATAGTACTTATTTAGGATACAGAAGTTGTTCATGTAAATATACTTATATAGTGCACATATACAGGTTGAATATCCCAAATCCCCAATCTGAAACTTTTGAGAGCCAGCATGGGGCTCAAAGGAACTGCTCTCTGGGGCATGTCAGATTTCGGATTTGGGGCTGCACACTGGTAAGTATAATGCGGATATTCCCAGATCCAAAGCCAGAAGCATTTCAGATAAGGGATGCCCAATCTGTAATTTTGTATGTACTTTTAAACTTGTACATATTTTTAATATTGCTTTAATATATGTATGTAAATACAGATAATTACCATTTTTAGTCTGTTATTTCAGTTTGTATAATTTACTTAACTGATTCTGTACTGTTGGGCATCAGAGTTGTTTCCAAATTAGTGTAATTACGAAAATCCCGAGAGACATCTTTATGCAGACACGTTGTTCCTGCTTTGGACCATATTTCGGAAGCAGTTCTAGGAAATAGATTCTTGGACTGCGTCACTATTTTTATGGCCAAAATGGGTTTCCTGCCCTCACATCGGGAATGCATATGCATCCCTGGAATCTTACTATGTCATCATGTATGGATCAATGTTCACTTTTTGACAATTGATCGTAAGTAAAAGGGATATGATTTCCCGTTTTATTCACATCTCTCCAGGGAGGCTGAACCCATTCTTGGTTTTTGGTGACATGCTCTGGAGTTTTTGTGTAAGAATCATGATCTTCTCAGTCTTTATATGCATTCTTTTAAAATTAGACTTACACATTGATATTTGCTCCACTTATTTTTGTATGACTTGGAATTTCCTATGAAAACTAAGATTTTGGTTACTATATGAATTTTGCACAGGGATGAGAAATGACGTGTGTTGACTTCTCTCTCTCTCTCTTTCCCTAGATACTCTCTAAGTGGTGGAGGAACTTCATCCCACTGAAATTCCTTTGGCATTTGGGGTTTTGTTTTTCCTTTTTTCCTTCTTCATCCTCCTCTTTTTAAAAGTCAACGAGAGCCTTCGCTGACTCCACTGAAGAGGTGCGCCACTGGGGGCCACCCCAGCGCCGGGCGCCCGTCCAGGGACACACACAGTCTTCACTGTGCTGCAGCCAGATGAAGTCTCTCAGATGGGTGGGGAGGGTCAGCTCCTTCCAGCGATCATTTTATTTTATTTTATTACTTTTGTTTTTAATTTTAACCGTAGTGCACATATTCAAGGAAAGTGTCTTTAAAAACAAAAACAAACCCTGAAATGTATATTTGGGATTATGATAAGGCAACTAAAGACATGAAACCTCAGGTATCCTGCTTTAAGTTGATAACTCCCTCTGGGAGCTGGAGAATCGCTCTGGTGGATGGGTGTACAGATTTGTATATAATGTCATTTTTACGGAAACCCTTTCGGCGTGCATAAGGAATCACTGTGTACAAACTGGCCAAGTGCTTCTGTAGATAACGTCAGTGGAGTAAATATTCGACAGGCCATAACTTGAGTCTATTGCCTTGCTTTTATTACATGTACATTTTGAATTCTGTGACCAGTGATTTGGGTTTTATTTTGTATTTGCAGGGTTTGTCATTAATAATTAATGCCCCTCTCTTACAGAACACTCCTATTTGTACCTCAACAAATGCAAATTTTCCTCTTGTTTGCCCTACGCCCCTTTTGGTACACCTAGAGGTTGATTTCCTTTTTCATCGATGGTACTATTTCTTAGTGTTTTAAATTGGAACATATCTTGCCTCATGAAGCTTTAAATTATAATTTTCAGTTTCTCCCCATGAAGCGCTCTCGTCTGACATTTGTTTGGAATCGTGCCACTGCTGGTCTGTGCCAGATGTACCGTCCTTTCCAATACGATTTTCTGTTGCACCTTGTAGTGGATTCTGCATATCATCTTTCCCACCTAAAAATGTCTGAATGCTTACACAAATAAATTTTATAACACGCTTATTTTGCATACTCCTTGAAATGTGACTCTTCAGAGGACAGGGCACCTGCTGTGTATGTGTGGCCGTGCGTGTGTACTCGTGGCTGTGTGTGTGTGATGAGACACTTTGGAAGACTCCAGGGAGAAGTCCCCAGGCCTGGAGCTGCCGAGTGCCCAGGTCAGCGCCCTGGACTGCTTGCGCACTTGCTCACCGAGATGATGCAGTTGGAGGTTGCTGATCTGTGCGATTGCTGTAGCAGTTGCCGGGGACCTTAAGAGTTATTTTGCTTCTCTGGAAGGGGCCTATGCTTGCTAGGCAGGCAGCCAGTGTGTCTGTTTTTCTTGGTTTGCTGTGGGACCTTGCTTGGCGAGGGGGAAAATCTCTGGGTCTCTGGAGTGGGAGGGTTCGTGCAGCAGCTGTTGACTGGTACATGAAGCATTCTTTTATGTTTGTTAAAGCTGATGATTGACATCTCCCGTGGGTGTGCCAGTTCTTGTGGAGTTAAGACAGGATTTTTGGAAGCAAGGAAGTTAGTGGGTGAGCTTGGGGATGTAGCGCAGCTATCTGCTGGTCTAGTGGCCTCTAAGCTACAGGGAGGGGACAGAGCCCTGAGCTACAGATGCTTGAGTGGGTTATTGTGTCCGTTTGCTAGTGCAGTCTGGTTTTTAAGCTCTAAAATTGAGGTATTTTATTAGAAGTGGATTTGGGTTGAACTCTTAATTTGTATAAGGGATATATTTTGGTTGGGGAAATAGAACTGAGTTGCTAATTCTTATTGTACTCATTACTCCGTACAAGAATGTTATGTTGAATAATAAAATTGGAGACGATTTCATTTTGTGTTTCCAGGGAGTATTCTGTGTGGGGGAACTGTTTCCTTACGTGAGGCCGGTGGCATAAGCCAAAGATGAGTTTTGTCCTTGCGAGAGAATCACACAGATGAGTCTGTGTTCCCCAGGGTGTGCCGTTACCTGATTTTTAAGTGAGCCAGGGCGGACAGCAGCTTTTCTGATTTACAGAGTTCTTCAGATTTACAAGTGGACAATGACATCACAGTTTTTAGCACTGAAGCCAGTCTCATGCTAGTAACAGTGGGTGTGCCGCTCGAGGGACTGGGTTCTAATGAATACTGGTAGGAACGGGGAGTCTCTGCAGTCGCCAGACAAATCATACTCAGCCCCTTCCAAGTGGTTCTTTTAGAGTTGACTGGCAGCATTTCCTGTCGGGGGAGATGGGGTTTGATGGAGTTAGAAAGCTCACCTCTGTGTACATTCTCTCCTGGGCTATTACTTTCTGTAGATGCACAAAATCAGCTCCAATGTTTTTAAGGGCATCTTAGCCAAGGAAGCTGGCCTTTGTGTCGCCACTTCCAGGCCTGCATTAAGAGAGAGCCCAGGCACCAGGGCTACCACTGGAACCTGCCTCAGCGTCAACTGCTGCTGGTCTGTAGCCAGCCCCAGCCTTTGAGACGGGCTTACTGTCACCAGTAGCCTCTCAGTGCCAGCCCTGAGCTGCTCCTGGCTCAGCTGCCCAGAGCCTACAGCCTGGGGAGGTACTCAGCCTCTGGGAGACGAGGGCTGTGGACTGGGTGGCTGGTAGCTCCTGCGTTTTTGAGCTGTGTCCTGGCTGGCTGCTGCCAATGAGGTGGACACCAGTGTGGTTTGGGGTGCACTGGCCACTTTTTGCTGGGTTCTGATTTTCTTGGAAGTGCATCTGCCTTCCTTATCCAATAGTTTTATTCCTGCATTGCTCTTGTGAAGTGGCTGGTTTGGTTCTGTATGTAGCATTTTGTACCTTTCCTCTGGCAAAACACTCAATTTATAAACATTTTTTATATTTCCCTCCTTTAAAAACAGCTTGTGTATTTCTGCTATAAAATGTGTCAGCAAAGGCAGAGTGACCTAATAGGGCATGTTCTTAAGCACAGGGACTGTATCATGCAGGGGCCAATAAAGTTCAAGAAAACGAGTATCTGCGTCATTGTGTGTCTCGTGTGTAGTGTCTCTCATACTCCACTCAGATGGACTGTTACCCACACTAGTATTTTCTTGAGGGCACACAGGAAGCAGAGGTGCTGGTCACAGGTCAGAACCACCAGTGTCCAGCAAGCAGTTTGGAATCATTCAGAAATAACTGAGGAGACTGCCTTGTCCCCAAGTCTCCAGGAAATGAGTGAGTGGTGACTTCTGGAGGGAGCCTGATGCTGCTGTGTGGCGGGGGCCACGCGCCCCGGAGCTTTTTGTTTGCTCTGCCCCTGCCTGGAGGTGGGGGGAGCATAGGGAACAGTGGGGGGCAGGCCCTCCCTGTCTCACTCTCAACACTGGGGCTTTAGAAACCCTTGCTGGAGTGTCCCCTTCCCCCCTCCACACACAGAAAATGAAGACTACAGACAAAGTTGGTTGTTTTGCCTTAAAACATCAATATGCTGGATTGTGGCGTGAGGTATTTTTATTCCCTTTGTTAGTACTGGAAACTGTCTGGTACATCTTGTAAGGCAAATGATTAACACATGTCAGGCTCTTCGTCCGTTTGCAAGTTGCTGTTTCCAGGTACACCAGTCAGAGCTCCACAGAGAGGGTGCGTTCCTGGTTCTCAGGTGGGCAGGTGCTATGGTGCGGGGCGCTGGAAAGAATTGGGTTGAATTGGCCGTCGCCTCCGCTTGTTTGAGACTCTTGTTAGAAAGGGCTTAGGAAAACCAAGGGAATGGCAGCCACCCCATCACCATCGAGAACAGGCAGACGTTTCCCGAGCAGGGGCCAAAGCCACTGGAAACCGTGTTCCCTGTGCAGTCCGACTGACACTACCCCATGCCTGGGGGGAATGAGTATAAAAAGGTAAATGTTTTTGAAGACAGGCACGATATATACTACTAGAGAATGCGCAGTTTCAAACCACAGTTGCAGGAGGATATAGGAATAACGACAGGTGCTGGGGACTACGTACCATGATTTCATAGTGCTCTGCAGCCAGCACGCTCACTAAACGCTCATCACGGAACATACCACAAATGGTGCTGATCAATGACACACGGGTTTTCATGCTTGTGACACAGACAGCAAAACACCACGGCTTATTATCTTCCCATTGTGTACACCACTCACAGGACGGTGACAGTCCAGGTATTGCACTGGATCTCGGCTTTGCTTAACAGAAAACAACCCTGCTGCGGTTGGAAAGAGTTACCACTTAAAACGATTTGGTCAACTTGCACCAAGAAGTAGGTCGGGAACAGGTGTTTTCAGGTGAGCGTGAAACCCCGCAGTGGAACGCTGTGTGCTGCAAATTGCTTATTAATCAGAGAAGTGAGTCCTACTAACTTCCTATTATTACAAAAGTAGAAAGACTGAAAAAAACGAAATCTGAAAATGATCTCATTTGCTTAAGGCTGCACTGAGTGTATTGCAAACACCGGGAAATCCACTTCGTAAAATGCAGCAGCCAATAGGTGAAAATAATAAAAGAACTTTTTTTTAGGAAGAAAAACACTTGCCCTGTCTTGTGTTGAACGGATGTGTGTGTACTGTTTTTCAGGGGCAGGGTGGAGGGAAGGTGTCATTTGGCACTCTCGTAATGACAATGTTTTAATACTGGCACTAGCTAAAGAACAGCGCCCCCAGCGGATGCCAGGACTGGAGGTGGGAGCGCTGTTCATTCAGACGCTGAGAGGTCGGGGTTAAGAAACGCGGCTGTGGAGACAGGAGAGCTGCTGCGAAGCCATGTTTTTGATTTTCAGACAGGTGTTAATTTTACCAGGCTTCATTAATACAGAAGAAAGGAAACGTCTTCCAGGAAAGCAGCCACTGTGGAAACGAGTGTGTCCGGCCATCAATACACGAGAGACTCTTTGTGGCTCAACACGTGGGGTCGCGAGGCAGAGCTGGTGGCACTGCGGATCACTTCCATCCACCTGCAACACGGGAACGCCAGTTAGTCAACCTTTTGTTTGGACGGACTCATGACACTTTGGTGGGCATCACTTACAGAAACACAAGGTGAAGTCAGGCCGCCTGGTTGGTAATCTGCCACTTCAGCAGAAGAGCAAGGGAACGGCCAGCACCCAGGCGTTCCTGAGGTACAGTGGAGACCCACTGGCCTGGGCACTCACTCAGTGTGGAGCTGGAAGTACCTTGCTGCGGTGACACTGCCTGCTCCATTGGAGCAGTTAGGAGCGAGGTGGCCTCTGGTTGCTGGGGAGAACGCTACCTCCTATTTTCATGGACATGGCAGAGAACGGCGGGACATGTCCCATCCTGCTTAGTGGAAGCTCTCCCTTCCTTTTTTCTTTTTGAGACAGGGTCTGGCTCTGTCACTCATACTGGAGTTCAGTGGTGCAGTTATCGCCCACTGTAGCTACCTCCTGGGCTCAATCGATCCTCCAGCTTTGGCCTCCCAGGAGATGGGACTACAGGCTTGCACCACCACGCCCAAATCTCCCTTTTTATATATTTGTGTATTTGCTCTATACCGGTGCTTCTCAAATGGGTGCAATGCTGTCCCATTTGGTAAAGTCTGGAGACATTTTTTAGATGTCCCAACTGAGGGGTTGCTGCGGGCATCTAGTGGGTGGCCAGGGATGCCGCTGAACATCCTACACGATGCAGGACGGACTCCCCAAATTACCTGGCCTTGTCCCAGGCCTTTCAGGATCTGCACTGCAAGGCTGGACCCTTTGTCACAATAATAGCAAAGTCCCAACTTTGATCAACCCAGCTCTCGAGCTCAGTCCAGGATCAGATTTGAGAATGGCTCTCCTCTAGGTTCCTTTTTCAGGTGATATTGTTTAGGAAGTGCTCAGCATATTGCTGAGGACCCCTCCCCTCCTGCCTCCCGGGGCGAGGAGGGCTCAGCAGGGCAAACTGCACAAGTAGTCGGCTTGGGGATGCAATTTGCAGAGGCCCAGGATCTCTATTCAAAATACGAATTGCAGGAACAGTCTTAGGCCTGACTGTTTCATTTCTTTCTTGGCTAAATGAAGTCTGCGGCCCCTGGCATTACACCATGTAGGCAGTCTCACTGGGGCTTAGCTTCATCATCCCAGACACGTATGTCAGAGATCTCCAAGCGAGATGTCTAGGGCCTCAGCCAACACCGTGCAGGGTAAGGGCGCAGGGAAGTTGGGACCCCACGTTCTGCCATGAGAACAGAATCGCCTGCTGGTGCCGGGCAGTGGGACCCCAGGTCTAAACACTTAGTTGGCAGGGAAGGGTGGGGCCATCTCACTCGCTGACTTGGGAGAAATCCTGATGTTTGGAAGAGGGGGTCCTCTTCTGCCGGGCCCTGTGCGTGGGAAGGGGGTGTCTACCTTTCGAACGTGTACTCGCTTTCCGCCCTGAAGTAGTAGACGTGGGACTTGAAGTGCAGCTTGAACACGTAGTCTTTCTGGATGTTCTCGGACTCGGAGGGGATGGTGAGCGAGTAGCCGAGCAGAGGCAGGCTGGCAAGGGGATGATTGTCCTGGAAAGGGGAAACAAAGCAAAGTGGCTTTTCGGGGGCAGCTTCTGCTGCTGGGCCTGGCTGCTGCCCCGCATCAGACAGGGACTTGGGAGCCCAGGCAGCTCCCTCCTCGGGCGTGGGCCTGGAAGGGACCATGGCAGCCAGTGTTTGCCTGTACGTGATGGCCCAGGTGGCAAGTCCCGCCAGGACTCAGCTGTAGATAAAGCCAACCCCCGTCCCTTGTCCAGGCAGAAGACAGGTGGCCCTTCCTAGGGCAGAAGTTGTCCTTCAGTGGATGATAATGTCAGTCTTCCCTAGAGTTGAGGGCCTCGGGTGGACAGGGCCCCCCGCCAGCATCCCTGTCATCCCCGTGACACCTGGAGCCAAAGAGGCCTGAGTCCTTCCAGAGGAGGGCGGCCCCCTCACCTCATGCTGCCACCCCCAAGGTCCCAGGGCCACCTGCCCTGTGCGAGACGCTTACCTGGTGTGACTTGTAGAAGAACAGGCAGAAGTTTGTGAACACCACCCACAGCTTCTGCCACCCGTTGCTGTTTTTGAATTTCCTCAGCAGGTTTCCAGACAACTGATTCTGAAAGGCAAGGAGGCCTGTGAGAAGCACAGCGGGCACCTGCCCCAGGAGGGCACAGAGAGCAGCTCTCCCTGCACCAGGGCCCTGGGCTGGGGCATGTCCGTGACTGAAGGATGTGGGCCCCCCCACTCCCCCGTGTGTTGGGAGACTTGGCAGGTCCTGGGACCCTGATCTCATCACTTCCCCTTGTCACTTGCTGTGGGGCATCTTGGGGTCCCTGTGTCCCCCCAAAAGACACGTTGAGGTCCTGACTACCAGTACCTTAGAACACAGGCTTATTTGGAAATAGGCTCGTTGCAGGGTAACTAGTGAAGATGAGATCACACTGGGGTAGGGTGGGCCCTAAATCCAACGGGAGTGGTGTCCTGAGGAGAAGAGCCACCTTGGGGGGAGAGGGGTGTGCCCTGTGACACCGAGGCAGAAATGGGGGCGCAGGACCCCATGCATTGCCAGCAGGCGGAAGCTGAAAGAGGGAAAGATACATCCCAACAAGCTCAGAGCAGCACTCGTTTTGAGGGGCCGGGCACCCTGCCCAGGAAGTGGGGCCTGGGGTGCATGTGAGCGGCTCCCACATGCCCTCTAGTGGCCCAGGAGGCAGTTGCAGCCCTGCCCACCTCCAGGCTCAGGGCCGGCCCAGCCCCTGGAGCATTGTTAGGATGCACTGCAGCCCAGCTAGGGGGCAGGGACAGGCACCTGTGTCCATGCTACCTCCAACAACTCTGAGCAGGCCTGACACACTGGTGGCTCATTTCGTCCCTTTGCCAAAGTGACATCACCAGCAGAGACTCAAAGCAGTTGCACCACCTTGTAAAGGCACTTAATACCACTGAATTGTTCCCGTAAAAATCGTTAAGTTGGCCAGTATTGTGGTATAGCTATTTTACCACAATAAAAAATACAGACCTCCGAGTCTGCCTCATTCCATCTCTCTGGGTGCCCCTGGCACTAAGCTTCTGTGCTGGGAGCTGGGATCAAATGGTCTGATGTCCCTGCCCTCCAGTTGCTCAGGGAGGGTCCAGTGAGAGACATGGACACTGACAGTAGGTCCGTGAGGGGCTGCAGGATGTGGGGGACCCCGCAGACAGGGAGAAAGGGCGTTCCAGGCCAGGCAGGCAGCTCCAGCCATCCACCCTCCTCCCCCAGTGGCAGAAAGGAACAAGAAAACGCAAGGCTCCAGGTTCCCAGAAGGTCCTGGTGGTGGCCAGGGCTGGGCTGATGCCCATGCGGCATCTTGGGTCATGCAACATGGAGCAAGGAGGGTGGCACACTCCCCTTTCCTAGGTATTTTCATACTGAGTCACATAATTTTCACACAGCAGCCAGCCCACAGTGGGGTTCATACATGTCACCCATCACAGTCTGGGCCCCTTTGTTTCCAAAGCAGCTTCCTTAGCGCTCTCTAGCTTCTGCCTGGCCATTCCAATAGCCTCTGGAAACCTCTTTATCAATAGGCACATCCAGCGGCCCTTCCTCGCTCCCCACGGCCAGGCCGAGCCTCCCGCTCCCCTGTGTCGGGTCCATCCTGGCCTCCAGCGTGTTACGGGCCCTGCGCGCCACGAGTCTCCTGCCCTGCACTCAGGAGGCCGAGGCCATGCTGGTGGCTCCCAGACCTGTCTCCATTCACTGCCTTCACGAGAGGGTCAACATCCTTGTTCAGAACCAGACCAGCCTGCCCTGTCTCCTCGTGGCCCGTCACTGGGGCCACCGCTCCTCTGCCTTCTTGGACCCCATCCCCTCAGACCCTGCTGTGGGTTGAATTGCACCCCCAACAAGTCCAAACCCTCCGTGCCTACAATGGTGACCTCACATGGACACAGGGTCTCTGCAGATGCGATCGAGTCAAGGTAAGGTCACTAGGATGAGCCCTAAGCCCAACACGAGCCGTGTCCTTAGAAGAGGATATTAGAGTGCAGATGCAGGGAGGACAGCTGGTGACACGGCAGACCGGAGCCCTGCAACATGGGTGGAGTCGGGGACCCCCGAGAAGAAGACTGCCGCAGCCACCAGATGCTGTCAGAGAGGTGGGGACATTTTTCCCTCAAGGCCTCCCAAAGGAACCCACCTGCCAGCAGCTTGATTTTGGACTTCCGGCTTCCCGCACTGTGGGAGATGTTTCTGTGGCCTCACCCAGTCTGAGGTTGGTGCCGTGTGACGCCACGGGGAACAAATATAACCCCCGTGCCCGCCACTCCCCGGCCTCACTGTCCCTTCCCTCCTCCCGGTCCTGTCTGCACCGTCCTTTCCCTCCCCTGCCCCACTGTCCGTTCCCTCCTCCTGGTCCTGTCTGCACCCCGTCCCTTCCCTCCTCCCAGTCCTGTCTGCGCTCCGTCTGCTGAACAACTTCCCTGCTGTCCCGTCTCGCCACTCCAGCCTTAAAAGACAACTCGCATGGCTTTGCCTCTGGCCCTTCACTGGCTCTAGTGCCCACAGGCTGGGCAGCCCTCTGGCCATCCCAACATCTGACCCCACCTCTGGTGGGAGCCCCCAGACCTGCCGGCTTGCCCACAACTTTTAGCAGAGGCCAGTGAGGCCACACGGTCCCCAGATACGCCCCTTCCTCACGTGTGCCTACACGAGTCAGACGGGAGCGGGAACTGGGAGAGGCTGGGCACGGGACTGGGGAGAGGAGGCTGTTGAGTCAGGAGGAGATGGAGCTGCTTTGTCCTGTCATGCAGGGAGGAGGCCCTGGGGATGGCTCATCTGCAAGTCAGCGAGCATTTGACATCTGGCATGCGAGGGCTGCCTGCCACCGACACGAGATTGACGCCACGTGCCTTGGGAGGGGGCTTTCTGGCAAGGAGGGACATCTGCAAAGTGATAGAGCAGCCCGGGTCCCTGACTGTACTAGGTGGTCACTGCCACCTTCAAACCCCACTGGCCAGTGGCTCACTCTCCTGCTCTCTACTAGGGTCAGCAGACTTTTCCTCAAAAGGCAGACGGCAGATATTTCAGGCTTTGCAGGCCAAGGGGCAAAACTGAAGACATTATGTAGCAGCCATTAAAAAAAAAGTGAAACCCATTCTTGGTTCGCAGGCTGTAAGCCACCAGGCCGGGGCTAGATCTGGCTGGGGGCCAGCGTGCCCCTGACTCAGTGCCTTGACCTGATCATGCACACGGAAGGCTGCGACTGTGTAGATTTGTTATCCAAAAAAGCTGGGCTGCAGGTGGCTCTGGGCCACCTGGACCCCACTTGGGTATTTGCTGCCTCGTTGAATGGCCTGGGTGCCTCCAGGTATGTAAAAAGCTTTGAGGCCTATGACAAACCCCAGCCTTGAGAGTCGTAATTCACACATTGCTGAGGTCAGGACGAAGCAAGGCCAAGACGGTTCCTCCCCAATGGCGGCGCCACACGTCGACTGGCTTCGTTTCAGACACACGCCCACAGGTGAGATCTGATGAGGCCTCGTTTCCCATGAGCCTATCGCAGGTTCTTCCCTGCTCCTCCGCGTCGGGGGTCTCCTTTCCTGCTATCATAATCCCCATCCCCTGGGAGAAGTCTCAGACCCACAAGCTTTGCACACAGGCCTGGTGGAGGTGTGAAGCTGGGGAAGAATGTTTAGTGCTCTTCACACCTGGGCTGTCAGGAGGCCCAGGGAGGGAATATTCACACCTGCACACTCAGGGGAACCCCATGGGACAGAGCCTCGTGTGTGGGGACAGCTGGGAAGAAAGGCTGTGCCTGTGGGGGAGCCAGGGCCTGCACCTCGGACGTGTCCCCTTGAGGATGTCTTCAGAAGCAGGACTGGGCTTAGAAACAAGTGGCTTGTAGCAGGAAACTCAATAAAGGCAGGTCTGAGCAACGGGGAAGGTCGTTTCCCGAGAATAAATTCCGAGACTCGAGACCCTCCATGAAGCACTGCTGGCTCATTCCTGCTGCTGTTGGTTCCAAGAGCCAGCAAACTCCTGTCCTGACCAGAGTCTCTTATGTGACACTCTTTGGACCAGGCCTGTGTGGGAACTGGCCCTTTCTGCGTTTGGAAGGGAGTCCTGCCTCGACTGCAGCAGCCCCGCAGAGGGCGCGGGGGCAGAGATTCTGCAGTGAAACGTGAGCATTCACATAAAACACAATCACAATGATGAATGGCCTCGCCCCAGCTCAGGGCAGCTTCCACTGCCAGTGAGAGATGAAGAAAGCTTTCCTGTTTCACACCTTCATGGGCTTGAAGTGTTCTGAAACACAGC
Source organism: Pan troglodytes (assembly GCF_028858775.2). Classification (NCBI taxonomy): domain Eukaryota; kingdom Metazoa; phylum Chordata; class Mammalia; order Primates; family Hominidae; genus Pan; species Pan troglodytes. The sequence goes on along the minus strand of NC_072412.2, from coordinate 104,047,829 downwards.
TATGGGCCTGGACTGAAGAATGCTTAGGGAATGGGCATTTGGAAGGGTCTGGAAGGATTCAAGATCTGGGAGAGATGCATCTTCAAAGCCAACTTTCAGGTGGTGGGCTCAGAAAACAATACCCTGAAGTGAAAGGTTCAGAAGCCAGGCCTCCCCGCCCACCTCCTGCCTCGCCCCTTTCCTCCCCAGGCGAGCCACGGAAACTGGACTCCCCCTTCCTTAAGGCGGGTCATTGAAACCAGAACCTCCTTCCCCCAAAGCCAGCCACAAAACCAAAAATGGTCACCCTAACCTTTCTCCACCGTTCTGTGTAAGAGCTGGCTATAAACTTACTCCCTGGCCCACCTTGTGTGAGAAGAGGTTCTAAGACCGCCACTGTAGAAAGGGTCCCGCACCATACCCCGGAGCAAGGAACGCTGCTCAGAAAGGCCCAGAAAACCCGGAGGGGCCCTGCGGGGCTCCTTTCACCCTCCTGGCACTAGCTCTCAGCCTGTCCCATCAGCTCCACACGGCGCCCTGTTCTTCACGGAAGCGAAGCATAAAAACAGACGGTTTTTGCTGGACCTCTGGGTCTTCGTTCTGAAGGCTCCCATGTCATGTAAAATGACGATGAAATAAACTGGTCATGCTTTTCCCTTGTTAGCCTGTCTTTTGTCACAGGAGTGTCTGCCGTGACCCTCATGATGGGGAGGAGCTGGCACCTGCTTGCCATCGTGCAGACTCTCCTCCCTCCCATGCACCAGATTCCCGTGGGGCGGTTCAGGACATGACAGCCATGGAACTGTCCAGCAGCTGTGCCCTGGGCCCTGTGTTCTGGGCTAACTGCATGAGAGGCAAGAAAACAGGTGAAGAAAGAGAGAAAACGACCTTGTGGATGGCAGCAGGACTGATGAGCACCAAGAGACATGACTGCATTTGTGGGAGGTCGGCGCCCACTCAGCATCACCTGCAGGGATACCTCCGGCAGGCTCCAAAGGGGGCCCAGCGTTGATCCTTCCCTGCTCAGCCACCGCGGGTGGGTGGGGCCACCCACAGTGCCAGCCTCCCTCAAGCCCCTGGCCCAGAAGTTTGCCTGGGTTCTGCCTGGGCCAGCACAAGCTGGGAACCAGAGCTGCCCTGCCCCTGCGTACCTCCACTGCGATGCTGAAGTCCACCATGGAGACGCTGGTGTTGCGGTGCCAGCACACGTGCACCATTGTGTTGCCGCGGTGCGGGGCCTGGCGCTCCAGCGACGTGCGCGAGGCGCTCAGGTCATCCTCTGACTCCTGGTCAGCCGCGGTGGCTTCATCAGGGGACTCTACAGGATGGGGCAAAAGGCAGCACTTCTGATCTTTCCTCCCAGCACCCCTTCCTGATACATTCTGAGGTGCTGGAAGGTTGGGGGGCTCACAGCAGTCACAACCTGTGGTGCCCAACCAGAATCTAATGAGGCCTCGATGGACCCTGCAGCTCCAGTCACAGAGCCCCAGCCCCTCCCGGGTGTGTGGACAGCCTGATGTTCTCTCCCTGGACAAGGGTAAATGCCGGCCCAGAAAAGGTGACTTCCCAGCTCCCTCATGCTGATTTCAGGGGTTTTACTTTTAGGAAAAAGAACTGTCTTAATCTTTGGCTTTAAACACAGCTATACACCACGGATGTGAGGCCTACCCGATGGGGTGGCTTTAGATGCAGAGATGCTGTCCCTCCATGAACCAGACCCCTGCATGGGAAAGCTGCCCTGGCCACACTCACTGTTGTCAGGGGGGCTGCTGGCCAGGAACTCAGGGGCGGGGCTGCTGCTCTTCTCCGCCAGGTCAATGGCCATCTGGATGTCCTCAACCCACTTCTCCATCTCGGACCGAGAACTGGAGACAGAGACGCGTCAGGTGTTCAGGCCACAGCACATCAAAGGGGGAACAGGCAAGGGGCGGGCTCCCGAGTTACCTGGCGGCCACGATGATGGACTGCCGCTGGCCCCGGAGGGTCAGGCAGTGGGGCACCCCCCACTCGTCTTCGCTGTCCTCAATCTGTGGGCAAGAGAAGATAACGTCACCATGAGGCACGTGATGCACTTCCAAACATCCCTGAGCTGGCAGCCAGGCAACTTGGAAAAGGAGGGGTGCCCCTGAGCAGGGCTCAGGAGACCCAGAGCCCCACAGAGGGAGAAGGCACTCTGAGTTGGAAAAACCAAAATCGGAAAGGTGACAGGAAGATCGCGGCACACTGAATGTTTTTGGCAGAGCCCACAAACTTCCCTCTCTCCAATCCCGGAGGACAGCGTGGGCACCAGCCAGAGGGCCACATCCCAGGCCCAGGCGCCCTCTACACCTGCCTGCCAAGGGGGACAGGAGGCAGCCCCAAACCAACTCGGGGGAGGACGAGGTGGCTGGCCCAGCTCCAGGGAGCGGGCGCTGTCATCCTTGTGTGTGGCGAGGACTGTCGGGGCCCCTGGGGCCAGGCGCAGGCGGTGGGAGGCTAGTTCATGCCACGCGGCCTTGTCAGCTTACCCCTTCACTCGATTCTATAAGGAATGGACCTGCACATCCCATGTGCAGGAGAACGAGCCGTGTCCCCAGAGCCCCACTAGAGAAGCCCTAGAAGGCTCGAGCTTTTAGGTGAAAGGGTTGTATGGTCTTCGATGGTCTTTGAGCCCATGTCTTGTAACCAAGATGACACTAGCCACCCTCTCCCTTCCTATCCAGTCTCCTTCCCCTCCTCATTGCCGGGTCAGCAGCGCCCGCACCTGCTGCCCCCGAGGACAGGCCCTGGCCACGAGCCTGTGCTGTACTCACCGTCATGCCATAGAGCGGGAGCTGCCCGTGGACTTTAAACTGATTGGAGGCCGTCAGCCCCCGGCTCGTGTATAGCAGGACGTCGTTGAACTGGAGGAATCAGAAGTGTGTGGAGGTGAGACCACATTTGGACAGCAGGCTTCCCTCCAGCATTCCCTGTCCTCAACTGTGCCTTCACTGTCCTCAAGAACTTGGGCCTGGGCACCTCTGGCTGCTCTTCCTCTACCCCAGGTCCCTCACTTGGGTGGCCGAGGTCCGGCCTTGGGAGCCTCGCTTGCCCAGGTGACACAATCCTTGTGAGGACAAGCCGCTCTCTCCACTCACCAGGAAGAACATGCGCTGCTGGAGCCCCTTCCCCGAGAGCTTGCTGAGGCTGCCCAGACGGATGAACTCCTGCAGGGGAGACAGACCGGAGGGCTGGCTGCGAGCGTGCAGACCCCGAGGGCTGACGGCCAGCGTGCAGACCCCGAGGGCTGACGGCCAGTGTGCAGACCCCGAGGGCTGACTTTGTAGCCCCTGAGGGCTGACTGCGAGTGTGCAGACCCCAAGAATGGACTGCGAGCGTGCAAACCTACTGGCTTCCTCCCAGCTGGGTCCCTTGCATGGTGGAAGTTACAGCACTCAGCTGCGATCACTGCACGACTGCTCGGCCCCAGGTGCTGTGCTAAACCCTCTCTAGGGATCACCTGTCTCCTTCCCAGGAAGGTACAGGGCGGGTACCACCAGCAGCTCCCCCAACAAAGGATACGGACGGTCGGGTTCAAGAGTGCCCGGGCCTCTCTGAGGACCATGTGTGTAACCCCAGGATCCCCAGGGCTCCCCACGGTGAGGGAGATCAGAAGGACCCCAAGCAGTTCTCAAAGAAGAAAGAGGCTACAAAAAGTGGCAGCAAGGGACCCTTGAGGACCGAGAGGCCACATGGGAGCACTGTGGCTGGAGGAAGCTTCTCCATGATTGAAAACCCTGCTTCTCAATGAGCAGTAACTGCGTTGAGGATAAAGGAGTGAGAGGCAGATGTGTCCAAGGCACCTGTGCCTCCCGAGTGACCTCCGCCCCGGGGCTGTACACTCTTGAGGGCATGGATCGCAGGGGCACAAGCACTTAAAAACAAACAAGTGATCATTTTAAAATTGTGGTAGAATCCACAAACACTGAGCATGTGTGGCCTTGGTGGACTCACAAGGTAGCCCCGCCATCGCCACCATCTACTTCCAGAACGTGCTCCCTCAGGGGCCTCCGATCCCACCTTCCCATCCTGCTCAGGGTTGATTTGAAACAATGAGTGGACGTGAGGCGGCCTGATGAGTGAAAGAATCAGGGGATCATCTGAGCTTAGGAAGGAGCACCCCAATTCCATCTTCACCTTTACTAATAACAATGGCCTCCTCTCTGGAGCACATGGGATGCGCCTGGCTTGTCCTAAGTGTGGAGTCCTAATAAGGAAAAAGGAGCCAGGCTGGTGGGACTGAGAGAAAGCAAAAAGACAAAGCGGAGAAGCTATACAGGTCTGCCTTTCTTCAGGGTCCAGGACACAGCCCTCCCGCACAGATAACTCACCATCTTCCTGCGCCCAGCTATCACCAGACCCTTGGCTGATAGAAAAACGCAAGTGAGTTCCCTGCAACCGCGGCGTTATCACCCTGCACAAAGCCCTCCTGGGCACACAGCACAGACACCACCCGGTAAAAATCCCCAGCAAGCCTTTGTCTCCTTGCAGTCAGCTCCTCTCTTGATGTTGCTTTCTTGCTGTTGCTTTCTGGCAATGTATTTTCCTACTTCTCGAATAAGCCTGCCTTTCTTTATCTATAACTGTCTTAGTAAATAATTCTTACCGCCCGCACCACCAGCCTCAGATAGTCACTGATCACCTGCGACACGGAGTGATTACAGGAGCTCCAGACGTGAGCCTGCACCTTCAATATCATTATTCCCACTTTTCAGATAAGGAGACTGAGGCGCAAATGATTAAGAAACTTGCCCATGATCACCTGATCGGCCGGTGTGTGATAGAGCAAAATGCTTTCCATTGTGCTCTGCAGTGTAATTAATGCCACTATTCTATGGGTACGTTTCATCTCTTCAATTAAATGTAGGTGGGGGAAAATGAAGATAATTAATATGTATTATGTCATTTTCACGGAGCAAATCTCATTTGATCTTAATGACCTATGAGGGAGAGGCCATGGTCTCCATGTGCATGGTCCCCCGCCACCCCGGCTCTGGTAGAGCGAGACTTTGAACCCAGGGCCACCTCCTCCAATCCAAGGTTCTTTCCATTGCAGTGGAAAACATTTCCTCAAAAAAAGGAATTCTTTATCAATGGTCTGTTCACCATGTAGCATGAGATGCTAAATATTTTATAACTTTCAAAGCTGAGAGAAAATTACATCGATTCCACAGGGCTTTTCTGAGGGTTCCGTGTGGATGGGTAAATAAGGTCATTAAGTGCCGAGGCCTGGCAGGATCTTGTCACCAGCAGAGCTGAGGCCATCCCAGCTCTAATTTCTGCCAGCGCTTACCGCATGGCTCTTCTGACAATCTCTCACAACATGGCTTCTGGTCAGTTCTGTAATTAGGCTTCCTGACAGAAATGCTCCAAAACAAGGAGAGCTTCCTTCCCCTGCCCTGAGTTACAGATGTCAAGTTTCCAGGGCAGCTGCCTGTTGGAAAAAGACTAAAAGTCCCTGAGATATTGGATCCTGCAGCAGCAGATCAAAGCAGCTACAGTGAGTTGTCTCTCGATCTGGGTGATGTAGCATTTGAAATGGGGGCGCCACAGGGTAAAGATCCCAGAGAGAGATTTGATGAGACGCAGCAACTGAATGATATGTTTGATTCCTGGGTGATGATGGCTTTCTAGGAAGGGAAGTGGAGAAGGCAGGCTTTGTTCCTGTCCTCCACATTGTCACTGGCCTGGAAGGAGTGTGTGCAGGAAGCCCTGTTGAGTAGGAATCAACCTGCATTTCAGGCAGGGGGCTGGGGAGGGGTAGGCGACAGTGTCAGTGAACTTGCATCTCTCCTGGAATTGCTTTCCAGCTAAGATTTGGTATTTTTATTTTGAACTCAAATTAAATTATATATGGAAGATTGAATTTTAAAAAAACACTTCATACCTGCATGGGAATTTCTAGCATAATTTAATGCACTACCTTTCCGGCTTTATTACTATTTACCTAATTTTTTTTTAAATTTTCCATTTTCATTTATGTACATTTAAAAAAAATAAAATAAGCAATCTCAAATCTTCTGTGGGATATGGTAGGGGAAAAGGTAAAGAAGTGAATCACCCCGTAAGGAGAAAAAGCAGAATATGAGGTCAGAGGATTGCTTTATCTCCTCCGAACGCAATGATTCTGAACTAACGACACTGTTGTGTTTTTCCAGTTGTCTCCCAGGTGGATGGAAAGAGGACATTTTGCTTTGCAAGTGTCTCTCTTCAAAAGGTTCAAATGTAAGTCCCTCCGACGCCTCCTTTCTGCTCCCCCCGCAGTGCATAGTGAGGCCACTGCTGCTTACCCTTCCCGGAACCACAAGATTGTCAATGCCAATCAAATCTTTCTTGAGTTCGTGCAGCTTCTGGAAATTCTCCATCTTGATCATTGTACCGTGGAGCTGTGCCACCATCTCCGTGATCTCTGCCAAAGCGGCTGTGAAGGAAAGACATACACGGTCTGCAGCGGGAAAGGCAGGCAGGGGTCTTCCCCTAGCAGCTGTCAGCTCAACGCTGCAGGGAAATCACTCCAGTCCCTGCACGGTATTCAAAGGTGTCTTTTGAGCAAAAACAGTGTTATTTCTCTATAATAAAAATTGATGGTGTATTTTCTGTATTTATTTGCTTCACTTTAGCATCTTGAAACTAAGTGACCCCTGCATGGTGACGTGGCATACAGCTGTCCTTCAATTAGACGGACTTGTTGGCTTAGAGGGGAAAGACACGGGGGAAGAAGACTGCCTTGAATTTTGTCCCTGGGTAGAGACTTTTCTTTTCCCTCCTGTTACTCGGAAAGAACAAGGCACAGTGAACACAAAGAGGCCATAGAAAAATCTGGAGCAAAGTCAGCACCTCCTTGGGAGGAGGTGTAATTGATATTGTGAAGTGTCAGTATATTCCAGGTAACTAACATTCCACCACACCCCAGTTCTGTCTTGTGTGGAAATTACACTGTTTACCAAGATGGTTGTGAAGAATTGCTGTAGAATTCAAATTTTTTCTTTTCTTTTATTTGTTTGAGACAGAGTTTTGCTCTTGTTGCCCAGGCTGGAGTGCAATGGCATAATCTCAGCTCACTGCAACCTCTGCCCCCAGGTTCAAGTGATTGTCCTGCCTCAGCCTCCCGAGTAGCTGGGATTACAGGTGCGTGCCACCACGCCTGGCTAATTTTGTATTTTCAGTAGAGACAAGGTTTCACCATGTTGGTTTAGGCTGGTCTCGAACTCCTGACCTCAGGCGATCCACACGCCTTGGCCGCCCAAAGTGCTGGGATTACAGGCATGAGCCACCACATCAGGCCTTTATTTTTCGATAGAGGCACAGCTCCCCTATACTGGTGGGCATCCAATATTTAAAAGGAGCTAGTGCCTGATTAATACAAGCTTGTGTGGCACGCAAGTCCCCAGTGGCTGACAAGTTTGGGTGGCACTCAAGTCCCCAGCGGCTGAGCACTTGGGTAGTTTGGTCAAGAAAAGCAAGAAATACTTGTTGACTGAACTTCAGTCTTCAGAACACTAAATACCTCTTTCACCGCTTTCCCCCAGCATTTCAGTGTTGGAAGGGAAGCATTTAGTTTTCTTGTTTTTCCCCCCAAGGATGCGAGTTAAATTCTCCCAGGCTTATCAGAGAATGCGGTCTCAGCCATAGTGACAAATCTCAGGCCTTGCTCGATTTTCAGACATGACCACCCAGTTTGGTCCAATAAACATTTACTTGGCACCCAGTGCTCAGTGGCAGGGCTGGGGGGTAGTGGGGAGCTCTGAGAGGAAAATGATGGAATGATGGCACCCTGGCCCCCGGTGCTCATGGGCAGGGGCGTGCTGGGAACAGCCCTTGGCACTCAGTGTCCCTCTAGCTCTGGAAATCTAGGCTCCTACAGTGCTGCCACTTCATGCTTTAAGCTAGCTAGCACTCTCTTCCTCAATCATCAAGGATAGCCTATCTCCATTGGGTACTGTTTAGAGAAATAGCAGAGTGGAACTGGATGAGTCCGCCAAGGACAGCGCCTGCAAAACCACACACCACTCTCACCCCCATGGGCGACAGATCTGAGGAGTCCTCAGAGCCAGGAGGGGCCCTGGGTCCTTTCCTCCGGGCTCGGCCAACACACAGGCAATGCCAGTGTGACAGGACAAGGCGGACAGGAGGTCAGCTCAACATCAGGTGCCAGGCACAAGCTGAGGCTTAAAGGACGAGAGAGAGCTGGCCAGGAAAGGCCAAGGAGGTGGTGGCCAGGACTCTAGGCAGAAGGAACGGAATGCACCAAGGTGTGGAGGCAAGAGGCAGCATGGTTTTGTTTTTAGAGACTGGGTCTAGGTCTGTCGCCTGGGCTGTGGTGCAATCATAGCTCACTGCAGCCTCCAACTCCTGGGCTCATGCGATCCTCCCACCTCAGCCTCCTGAGTAGCTGGCACTATAGGTGCATGCTCGTAATTTTTAAATTTTTTGTAGAGACAAGGTCTCACTATGTTGCCCAGGCTGCTCTTGAACTCCCAGCCTCCAGTGATCCTCCCATCTTGGCCTCCCAAAGTGCTGGGATTACAGGTGTGAGCCACCACCCCTGGCCAGCATGGTTTGTTTTAAAGACAGATGGTCGATGATAAACCATGTCAGGAGGCACTTGTGTTCCCCTTCTGTGAACTGTCACTGTCTCAATTACTTTGCCAAGTCTTCTACCTATTGGGTTACCTTTTTTAACAACTAATTTGTAGGAGTCCGCCATATATTCTAGATATTAACAACGATTTTTCTAGAACAAGCCTGGTATCACTGTTTCCCTCCTTAAAACACTTCCTGTTTGGCCTCTGCCCTTAGGTTACGGCTTTGCAGGGTCCATGGGGTGCAGTGGGATGTGGCCCCTGCTTTCTGTCGCAGCCTCACTTTGTGGCTCTCCCTGTGCCCTGCACGCTTTTGGCAATGTTCCGGTCTCTGTCCCCTCTGAACCTGAGCTTGTGCTGTTTCTAACTCTATTCTCCACACCCTCCTTTCACCCAGGAAAACTCCTATTTACATGTTAGTTCTGAACTTAGACACCATTTCCCTTTGAGATCCCCCCAACACCCCCTAACGCCCCGGCTCCAACTGCACCGTCCACTTCTCTCTCACGGCCCTAGTGCAGGGTTGCCACTGCCCAGGTACCTGCCTGCAGGCCCTCCAGCACCCAGGTACCTGCCTGCAGACCCTCCAGTGGGTCCTGTGAGGTCAGGGGCCGCACTGTTCCTTCTCCCTCACATGCCCAGTACAGGTGCTCGCTGCGCAGCTGGGGTGTGAGAGCTGGCCAGGCCAGGTCATGAAGACTTCCGATTTTAGCCTGAGGCAGTCAGCCGTCACCCAGGTTTTAAGCCAAGGTGTAAGAGGATGGATTTTTAAAAAGATGACACGTTTGGCCAAAGAGTTGGGAGGTGTTTCTGACATTTCAGGCAAGGAATAAGGGCCTTGCCCTCCTAGTGGGTGTGTGGATTCGGGCCACCTGTGCGGGGGCCACCTGTGCGGGGGCCACCTGTGCGGGGGCCACCTGTGCGGGAGCCACCTACGCAGGGCCAACTCCGCATGCTAGGCCAGGGAGGGCAGACACCCACAGACCAACTGTGACACCAGACAGAACGACTTCCGTTCAGAAGAGCACGCATGGCCCCGTGGGAAAAGCAGGTCTGGAATGCGGCTCTGACCTCTGAGTGACCCTGCAAGTCCCTTCCCCTGAGTCTCAGCGTCCCTCTCTGTAAAATGGGATAATGCAATTGATCTAAAGGGGTCCTTAAAGGAGTAATGGTGTGAACGTTGGTACAGTATCAGGTACGCAGCACCTGGCCTGGGGCTGAGCAAGTATGAGCGGCTAGGACTGTCCATGAGATAGAAGGGCAGGATGGTTGTGACCATGGGTTCTAGATTTAGGTTCCAAATCATTTCCCTCCAAGCTGTGTGACTCTGGGCAGGTTCCTTAACCTCTCTAGTCTCGGTAGTCCCCATATGTAAGACGAACTCACCTGTGCCTGAGGCTTGGGAAGAGTTAATACAGGAGAGATGCTCATTATGCTGATGGGCACATTACAAACGACCGGCAGCAATGAGCAACAGGATTTGTTACAAGCTATGTTCTGTGGCCATGGTAGAGGGATGAGTTTCCGTCACGTGGGTAGAAGCAAGCTTCCTGGGTGGGGGCTAACTGTAAGCGGAGCTTCTCTAGTGATCTTTGCACAAAACCACCCAGGGACCAAAGGAGAAAATGCATGCAAGAGGGAAAGGAAGAAAGGGGTCCTGACGATCATTAGCACCTTCTTTATGGAAAGATCAAGATGTGGCTGGGCACTGTGGCTCACGCCTGTAATCCCAGCACTTTGGGAGGCCAAGGCGGGCGGATCACAAGGTCAGGAGTTCGAGACCAGCCTGACCAACACAGTGAAACCCCGTCTCTACTAAAAATACAAAAATTAGCCAGGCGTGGTGGCGGGCACCTGTAATCCTAGCTGCTCCAGAGGCTGAGGCAGGAGAATCGCTTGAACCCGGGAGGTGGAGGTTGCAGTGAGCCGAGATCGCGCCATTGCACTCCAGCCTGGGCGACAGAGTGAGACTCAGTCTCAAAAAAAAAAAAAAAAAAAAAAAATCAAGATGTAACCAAACACCAGAGCAGGAATAAAAACCAGCGCCCACCCTGATGAAAACCTGGGACCCAGCATCAGCTGACCTCTCTCCCCGGGGAGCCCCTCCCTGGCTGGGCTCAGTCTGGGAGCACCCGGCCTGAACTGTGGCATGGGCACCAGGTGGCGCAGGCTCCCAGCACTCACCTCGGCAGTCCCTGAAGTCGGCGTGGCTCGGCGGGTGGTGTTTGCACAGCCGCTCCAGGACCTGCTTGTAGTGCATGAGCCGGTGCAGTGGCCGCAGGAGGAAGGTGTTGAGCGGTAGGTAACACACCTTCTGCAGCTCAAAGTCTCTGCAGAAGTTCTCCAGCCGCCGGGAGCTCTTGATCCCATTCTCCAGGGCCTCCAGGGCCTCGCTGTGCTTCCACAGGTGAGCCGCCAGGTGCTTGGGAGGCAACAGAGGAGGAGGGTCCTGTTCAGCTGAATGGGATGCACCTGTGTTCCGCCCAGTTTCACTTGGGGAAATGAAGCGCCCCTGCACTCTCTATTTCACGATTTGTTTAATTTCCTTAAATTTCACATTGTTCATAGTTCACTCTTTTTGTTATTTCACTTAAGTTCTCAGGATGAAATAAAAAGGCCTATTAAGGTACGGAGCAGTTTAAAATACACATGGATCATAACATATATAAGCTATGTATATAACATCAGAGGTATAAATGTTCCTTTAAAATTGAGCCTGGAAAAACTGGGGACAAATATATCAACAGGAGCTCCTTAAGGAGGGCTGTGGTTTTCTTCTAAATGTCTTCAGATAACAAACAGCCCAGGGGCCGTCAGTAAGCATTACATAGTTTTAAAACCACATTTCTGCTTCCCTCGCCCCGTCTGCTCAGACAGTAACTAAGCAGCTATGTGAGCCCCTCCTCTGCTAGGTCTGGGGAGATGGATGAGAGTCAGACAGCGCCCTGACTCTCCTGGAGTCATGGTGGGGATGGGGACAGAGTAAGCGCTTGGATGACAGAGCATTAAAGGAGGAATGAATTCACCTGGGTGGGAGGGAGGACTCCCAAGGCAAGGACACTTCCAGGCAGATAGGGGGAGAGCAGGGGACAGGGGACACCCCAGGACACAAAAACCGAGTTTGCTTTCTTCAAGTCTCACTTGATAATCACCTCCCAGAGTGGGCTTGCTCTCTATGTGCTGGTAACTCCCAAATCTGAATTTTTATTTTTTGTGACAGGGTCTTGCTCTATTGCCCAGGCTGGAGTGCAGTGGCACAATCTCAGCTCACTGCAGCCTCGAACTCCTGGGCTCAAGGGATCCTCCTGCCTCAGCCTCGAGCAGCTGGGACTGCAGGCTTGAGCCACCACACCCAGCTAATTTTTAAAAAAAATTATTTATTTATTTTTAGAGACAGGGTCTCACTATGTTGCCCAGGCTGGTGGTCTCAAACTCCTGGCCTCAAGTGATCCTCCCACCTTGGCCTTCCAAAGTGCTGGGAATACAGGCATGAGGCACCACACCTGGCCCGAAATCTAGATTTTTCTATCATGTATGTGGGTGTATATTTGTATACATGTCTATAGACATAAAAGGCACAAAATGATGAAAGGTTTTGTAATTGACTTGTTTTTGTAGAAAAGCCTATGGTAGTATCTGGCACAGGCGAGTAGCCCAAGTCAGAGAGGAAAATGCGGCACCAGATCTAGATTTCTCATCCAGGCTATAGCCCAACCTCAGTGGCTTCTCCACTCCCACGCCCCGGAAAAAGCTGGAAACACAGCTGTCCAGACACATGCCCACTTCCTTCTGCCTCAGCTGGGGCCCCCGCATTTATTCTCTAACTTCAGGATGGGTACCACCACCAGCCAGGTACTCACGACATTAAAACCTGGGGTACACTCCACATTCTTTCCTTGTATGAACCCGTCCCCAAGTCCTATCAATTTGTCCTCCAGAAAATGTGGGACCTGCCCTTGTCTTCTTTCCCATGGTCACTGTTCTCATTCTGGCTGTGTGGTCTCCAGCCCCTTCCACTTCACTGTGAGTTGAGCCCCTTGAATGAACTTTCTGCAATGCCACTCAACAGACTCCCCTTAAGCTGGGATCCCTCTGACCTCTCTGGCATTGACGCTTGCTACTCACCCTGAGCCACCCACTGACCGCCCTGCATCCAAATGCGCCACACTCTCGCACCCAGAGACTCTGTACACAATGACCCCTGCTGAGGACCCCCCATCCCTCGGGGTTACTCCGGGGCCTGCCCTGCTCTGTACTCCTGCATCCTCCCGCACTCACTGCTGTGTCTGTCCACAACAGCCCTTATCACACAGCCTCCCTGCTGGGTTGATTCCATGACTTTCTATTTTGAAATAGACATTCATAGGAAGTTGCAAAGAAACATACAGGGAGGGATTGTGCACCGCTCACCCAGCCTCCCTCAATGGTGACATCCTGCAAAACTAGAGTACAATATCAACACCAGGAAATTGACATTGGTACAGCCCACAGAGCTTATTCAGATTGCACCAGTTATACACGCTCTTGCATGTGTGTGCATGCATGTGTGTGCATGTGTGTGTCGCTCTATGCGATGCTATCACACGTGTGGTCCCCTATTTGACTTTGAGAGGGCATCATCATGTTGTAACATCCTGGCATGTCGTCACATCCTTGGGGGCCTGGCATACACAGTGGGTGTCCAAAGGTCTTCCCTGTATATACTAAAGAGCAAACGAAGCAATGCACACACCCAGGCCAAGGCAGGGGTCTTGGGAGGACACATGAGTTCAAGGTGGCCGGAAGGCAGGGTAGAAGGTGAAGGGTTGGGAGCAGGGTCTGGACAGACAGCCTAGGACTAGAGCAGAGGCTTTCTTCATTAGGTTTAGAGTTTGGACTGCATTCTCCAAACCATTGAGAAACCAGGAGGGCTTTGCGCTGTCAGTTTTGTGTTGTATGAACAGTGACTCCAGCCATCATATAAGTAGTGGGTTGGAAGGCTGGGTTGGTGGGAGGTGACTCATTGGGAAGCTGGCCTGGTCGCCTAGCAGGAAGAAAACAGAGAGCCAGGAGAAGCAAAGTGGTAGAAGTGTCAGAAGGAGGTACAGGTGGTAGAAACTTGGAGAGACAGGCGATTCAGGAAGGAATGAAGGTCCCCACTTGCCAAGCAGGTGAAGGTCAGGATGAAAGGCCCTTTCTTTGCATTGATTTCCAAGTGTTTTTGTGTGTCTGGATGGATGTGTGCAGGTGGACATTCACAGCGTGGGCTGGAGATCCTGATTTGGGTGTCTCTGACTCTGTGGAGGTGGTTAAAGACCCTGGACTACCCTCCCTTGGTTGTGTGACCTCACTCCTGTGTGCAGAGTCTGGGAAGAGCCGATCAGGCTGAGACTGATGACAGCAGGTGAGTGCACGGGTCAGGGGTGGGAGTGAAGCGGGAAAGACACTGCAGGCTCGAGAACACTCTAAGCATTTGGACAACAGTGCTGGCCTGGGCTTCTCACATTTCTGGAAACTTCTGCTGTGCCCCTCCATGCTTTATAGAAATTCTTTAAAACAATAAAAACAGCAATTAAAAAAAACCCCAACTAACTTCTCAAAAAGGCTGCCAGTGACTCTCAGCAACCTCTCCGTCTATTTTTATTTTGCTTGCACAGAGCTCCATGCTATAAACGCTCATGGCATCAGCACACTCCTGAGATGCCAGCACAGCAGGGGAAGCTGGCTGAATGCAGAAATGCCAGCTCCCCAGACCGAGGAGAAAGAACGCCAGGAGCGGATATCAGGTGTATTTTTAGGTGGTCTTCTGCACTGGGTTAGGGGAGGGGAGGGTGGGATGTCAGCCTCTGAGGAAAAGCAGCGGTGGGAGTTGGCACACAACCTGGAGAAGGCATGAAGGACACTTGCTGAACAGCACCACACTGGGGACTGTCCCTGCGGGTGGAGATGAACCTGGCAGGTCTCTGCTGCTCTCCCCAAAGGCCCACACCAGAGTCCAAGCCTCCTTGAAGACGGCGCCTCCCTGGGGAGCTGTGATCTCAGATTGAAGAACACAGGGAGAAAAGCTGAGAAACCAGAACGGCCTTGGAAAAAGTACAGAGCATGTGAAAAGAGGGAAAAGATGGGAGAGAACAACAGAAACAGCGTCCTGTTACATGAGAGAGGAAAAAGGACGTTTTTGAAAAGCAAACGAAGCCGGTCTGCAGTGACTACATCCTGTCTGATCCCAGCTATGTGACATCTGGAAAGACAAAACTATGCAGATGGGAAAAGATCAGTGGTTGCCAGGGATTTGGGGGGCATCTAAGGGGGATGAATAGGTGGAGCCCAGGGAAGTTTTAGGGCAGGGAAACTGTTCTGTGGATCCCTGTCATTATATATTTGTCAACACCCATAGAATGTACACCACCAAGAGGGGGCCCTAATGGTCAACCTTGTCAGTATTTGTTCATCAGTTTCCACACGTGCACCACGCCAATGCAAAACGCTAATAGCAGGGGAAACTGTGTGTTTAGGGGTGGACGGAAGAATACGAGAACTCTGTACTTTCTCCTCAAGTTTTCTGTAAAGCTAAAATTGCTTTGAAAGATAAAATACATTAACTTCAGAAACTCCCATGGAAAGTGGAAAAGATGTCTGTTATCCTTCTATCTGTTGTGCCTCAGCCATAGCTCATGCCATTCAAAATACTGTGGCTATGGAACATCTTAGGTAATTCTTGCTTTCTTTTTTTGCATAGGATTCTGCAACCCTGATCACTTCCACGGCCTCTCTCTGGTATTGCCTCAAATTGCAAAGGGTTGCTGTTTGGACACAGTGAAAAAACAAACAATACCTCAGGATCCAGTCAATGTTACCGTGGTCTTTGTTAAGAGAAAGAGATTGACAGGAAATCCCTTGAGTGGCATTTGATCCTGTCTTTTCTGTGCTACCCACCGACCATCCTCCCCTTGTCTCTCCCTCACGAGATTCATCTTTGTTTATTTATTATTTATTTTTGAGACAGGGTCTTGCTCTGTTGCCCAGGCTCGAGTGCAGTGGCATGATCATGGCTCACTGCAGTGTCAACCTGCTGGGCTCAAGTGATCCTCTCCCCTCAGCCCCCTGAGTAGCTGGAACTACAGGCACTTACCATCACTCTTAGCTAACGTTTTTTATTTCTCATAGAGACAAGTCTTGCTGTGTTGTCTAGGCTGGTCTCAAACTTGTGGGCTCAAAGCAATCCTCCCACCTTAGCCTCCCAAATTGCTAGGATCAGAGGCATGAGCCACCACACCTGGCTGAGATACATCATTTTAATGGGAAAAAACTAAATGCTAACCCACTTAGCTAGGTTTATGGGAATTTAGACAAACCCTAATGGTAATTTCATTCTATGAGTGTCTTGTGTATAGTAGGTGCTCAGTTAGCACTGGGTGGATGGACAGGTGGATGGATGGACTGAAATGGGGGCAGTATGAGCACCTTCTTTAGAGGGTTGCTAGCTTCTCTGGGCAGTTATTAGTTTTTAAGGTTGTCATACAGGCTCTGGGCAGTTAAGATTCAGGAAGATTGCTTTAAAATGTGAGTACAGGTGTATTCAAAGGAGACGCTGTGTGAATTAAAACATTGTATGTTAAAGGAATTATTAATGGATTCAAATGAAAACAAAAAAAGGAAGATTTCAGATATAAGAGATGGGGCAGACTTTTTAAATGTGGTAGAGTATTAGTTTAATATTTATTGACTTCTTTGGACATACTTTCACTTTTATGTCATTGATTGTAGATATTGCCAGATGATTAAAAACATATTTGCGACCAGGCGTGATGGCTCATGCCTATAATCCCAGCACTTTGGGAGGCTGAGGCGGGTAGATCACCCGAGGTCAGGAGTTCAAGACCAGCCTGGCCAACATAAACCCCATATCTACTAAAAACACAAAAATTAGCTGGGCGTGGTGGTGCGCACCTGTAGTCCCAGCTACTTGGGAAGCTGAGGCAGGAGAATGGCTTGAACCTGGGAGGCGGAGGCTGCAGTGAGCCGAGATCGCGCCATTGCACTCCAGCCTGGGCAACAAGAGCAAAACTCCATCTCAAAAACAACAACAACAAAACCAACCAAACAAAACAAAACCATATTTGCCTCATACACTGATTTAAAGTCACAGAATTTACTGAAATACCTACACAGCTCTGAATCCAACATTTTTGTCATGGTTATTAGAAGAAACCAAAACAACTGACTGAAAATGAAATGTTCAGTCAGACAATGTTTGTCTACATCTTTTTTTTTTTTTTTTTTGAAGTTTTGAATCATCCATTCACAGAAAACACTTGTTTTGGGTATAATGCAAAACTTTCGAAACAAAAAAAACCTACTAAAAATGCTTTCACTAAAGTGATTGGCTTTTCGTTCATGCTTTGAAATAAAATTATCTAGAAAGGTTGGAGAAGGGTTTGCCAAACAGCCATCTTCCTGATGTGCCTTAGATTAGACCGGGGTGTCCAATCTTTTGGCTTCCCTGGACCACATTGGAAGAAGAAGAATTGTCTTGGGTCACACATGAAATACACTGACACTAACGATAGCTGATGAGCAAAGAAAAAAAGGAAACCCCAAAAATCACCAAAAAGAAAATCTCATAATGTTTTAAGAAAGTTTATGAATTTGTGTTGGGCCACATTGAAAGCCGTCCTGGGCTGTAAGCTGCTGCTCGGCGGCGGGTTGGACAAGCTTGGTGTAGAGAGTGAAATCAGGTGATGCATGCTGATGGAAATGGCTTACAGCCTATGTCCATGGCAGCCCCGCTCGATTTTCCTTGGTGAACCTTGCTCCACCCAAATCTCAACCAGCTCACCTTCATGCCCTGAATGTTCTTCAGCATGACATCGCCGATTCTTTGGTAATCTCTGATTTGGGCATTTGAGCGGCCTTCCCTGAGAGCAAAAGCAAAGGGTTGGAAATACAAAGCATCAGTAGTGACATGACAGCCCTGGGTTACAAATATCAGCCTACCGCTTCCTTTCCAATCACCCCTCCCCGGACATCTCCTGAACTTCTTATGGGGTCATGGAATGTTATCATTGGAAGGAGACTTGGAAATTACCCCACTCATCCTGCAAAGAATTCCACTTGTGCTTTGAAAGAGACAAGAGAGAACCAATTTCCAATCCTTTTAATTTGGTTTAATTACTTTACTCTACCCATCTGCACACTGGAGTTTGATTTTAAGATTAATTTTTTTCCATCCACACTTGGGTGATTTTAGCATCATTAGGTCAGCACAGAGATCATTTGTAGTAAGTAGCTTGTAAACAGATTCCATCCTAGAGATATGGGTACTGCTAGACACCTGCAGGAAGCAAGACTCAGCCCCAGAGGAAGGTTTCTGCTTCTGAGAGCCCTTGCCTGAAGCAGACCAACAGCTGTCCATAGCCCTTGGGAAGAGAAATGCATAACTGAGAAAGGACAGGAGATGGTACCTAAGGTGGGAGTGACGTAAATGCCATAGAATAGGGTAGGGTGTGTGGCCCAGGAAGAGAGAGAGGTGTGGAGGGGAGGGCCATGGTCCCCCAGACATATTGGGTGCTAGACAGCAAAGCTGTGGGCACTTTCAGTGAGGTTTGGGGTACACGTACACCTTTCAACGGATCAACGCAGAGAGAAATATAAAAACATGGATGGTAGTGAGTATTTACTAAGTACTGTCCATGTACCAGACACCATGCTAAGTTAATTATAGTCATGAGCCCTTTTAGTCCTCATAGAAACCATCTGAGGCAGGTACCACTATCACCCTCATGTTATAGTGAAGGAGACAGAAGCATGAAGAAACCACGAACTTCTCTGATATCTGTTATCACGAGGTGTGAACTCGCACAGGAGCCAGCTCTAGTTTCCCAGGCCACACGCCTAACTGTTGTGCCAGTGCATAGCTGCTGACTTTCCCATCACTGAGAAAGGAATTTCCCAGAGACAATTAAAACATGGTTTTCAACAATCAACCTGGCAATTATCTTTAAACCAACTGTTCAGGAAAACCAGAAGCCAACTTACATGAAAGGAACGAATTAAACAAACAAACAAACAAACAAAACTGGCACTAGGCTTCTAATAGGAAGTGAGAGATCTTCAAAGTGGAAAAAAATACCCGGCAACCGAAGTCAGGAGGGACCCGGGATCTACATACACCCTATGATGGTTAATATCGAGTGTCAACTTGATTGGATTGAAGGATGTAAAGTATCGATCCTGGGTGTGTCTGTGAGGTGTTGCCAAAAGAGATTAGCATTTGAGTCAGTTGAGTGGGAAAGGCAGACCCACCCTCAATCTGGGTTGGCACAACCTAATCAGCTGCCAGCGTGGCCAGAATAAAAGTAGGCAGAAGAACATGGAAAGACTAGACTGGCCTAGCTGCCCAGCCTACATCTTTCTCCCGTGCTGGATGCTTCCTGCCCTCGAACATCAGACCCCAAGTTCTTCAGCTTTGGGACTCAGACTGGCCTCCTTGCTCCTCAGCTTGCAGACAGCCTATTGTGGGACCTCACCTTGTGAACGTGTGGGTCAATACTCCTAAATAAACTCCTCTTATATATACATCTATCCTATTAGCTCTGTCCCTCTAGAGAACCCTGACTAATACACACCCCACAGATATGGTGGCTAAGAACCCTCCGGCAACGTGAGAAATGGCTTCCACTGGGACACTCAGAGCCTTCCTGACTGTTGACTCAATCTCCGATACATCAAGGATCTTCTGATGAACAGAAGAGGGCAAGGAGGATGCACACGCTTAATTAAGCAAACCCAGGAGGTAGAAAAGTCATCGTGAGTAGAAACAGGTTGCTCCTGGCTTCACATTCCAGGCAATCAACAGCATTATTTATTCTATTGGTTCCAACTAAGCATATAGTGCAAATTATATCACAGGGAAGACTGAGGGCACCCAAACCTTTTAGGTAATTAAAGCTTCTCTAAAATGAAAGAAAAGAGAGCACCCCCAGGCTCCCCAAGCTCCTTCCTGGGTCTTCGTTGCTGCCCTGTGTGCTGGTGGTCTTCAACCTGGTCCATTCTCTTCCACCAGCACAGCATCCTCAGTCCTTTGCGTTCTCTTAGCTGCTTTAATTGGCACCGCTCCTCTGCTAATTAAACGAATCTCTCCCCACTGCTCCCCTGAAAAGGTTCTGGGAAGATGGCCGTTAACCTCTGAACCACCAGAGCCCACCTCCCCTCCTCCTATATTCGGGCTCTCTGGGCTGGTCGGCCCCACTGCGTGGCCCTCCAAGCTCATCCGCTACGGGAAGCTTTCCTCTCCAGACTCCCTCATTAATCTTCAGGCCAGCCCTTCAATTCTCGTGGCCACCTCCTTCAGGCGGCTCCCAAGCTATCTGTGTGTTTTGGGAATCCCTTGGTTGTCCTCTCTTTTCACCCTCTACTTCTTCCTATACAAGCCCTCCTATTTGCCGTGGTTTCGGTTCATGATGCCAAACCATGGCTGACCCAGGTAATGCATTTCTTAAGACCATCCAGAGCACTCCATGTGAATGACCCCATATCTCCTATCTCAAACACAAAATGTTCCAGATTTTAGGATCTTATTTCCAACACCAAATCCTCTTCCTCCATTTTCTTAAATTTTTTTTTTTTTTTTTTTTTTTTAAGATATGGGGTCTTGCTTTGTCACCCAGGGTGGAGTGTGGTGGTATCATCATAGCTCACTGCAGCCTCCAACTCCTGGTCTCAAGCAATCTTCCTGCCTCAGCCTCCTGAGTAGCCACTAGAGGTGTGCACCATCATGCAAGCTAATTTGTTTGTTTTTGTAAAGATGGGGTCTCACTATTTTGTCAAAGCTGGCCTTGAATTCCTGGACTCAAGCGATCCACCTGCCTCAGCCTCTCAAAGTGCTGGGATTATAGGTATGAGCCACAGTGCCTGGCCTTGTTATCTGGAACTTAAACAATTGGCTCCAGGATTTTTTGAATGGATCTGCCATTTGAGAACATACAGAAATAAAGGACTTAAGTTCAGAGGACATCATTTAGATATTCTAGTGAGAGTCTGGATTGCGGGAGAAGAAATGGGGAGGATTCTGGCTTCCATCAGTAACAAGCAATATCCTCTCTCTCATAGACACACCCCTACCCGAGAGAAAATGAAGGGCTGGGAAGAGGACGCTGGGCGAGGGCGGTGGGGAATGAGATGGAAGCCAAATGTCATCTATTTCACTTTCTCTATTCTTTTGCCAACTATTTATTATCTACTGATGTTAAAGCTTCGAAGTCAAAAGAACCTTCCTTCCCACATCCATATCTCTCTAAGTTCCCAGCATCTTTCATGGTAGAGAAGGCTCTGGGTTGGCACCATCAGACCTCTGTGCAGTTGGAAGATGCAAATCCCTAACTGTAAAGAGGGTCAGCTCTGCGCGATGTGGTGAGTACAGGCTGGGGGCCTCTGAAGTCACTGCACACACAAGCGCATCTGTCTTTCTCATCCCATCCTGTCCCCACCCCAGCTCACATAGCAAGTCCCAGCCCTGCTTGGGTCCAAATACACAGGACATAGCCCCAGGGACCGGGGACAAAATCCAAATTCTTGCTGCCCATCTAGAAACATCCTCATGGTTTTATTTCCTCTACATGTCACTGCCTCCAAATCTATAAAGCCGAAGTGTTCCTTCTATTATGAACGGCTAAAAGGTCACTGTATTATCAAGAACATGAAAAAGTAATTATAACTCTTCCACCACGTCCTCTGGATGTTAACCTCACAAGAAGGGGTCCTTGTCTGCAAGGCAGGGCCACATATTTATTGCCTGGGTAATTACCACACAGCAACAAAGACGAAAATTCTTTTGACAATTTCACTTAGGAAAACCATGTAAAGTCTGCTAAGAAGCTGCCTGGATGCTCAATTCTGACCTGTGCAACGTGATTAACTTACTCCCAGGAGCAACTACACATCACCTCAGCGAAGGACGCAACACACACCCACACGTCATGAATTTTCAAGTCTTCCTGACCTTGTATCAAAACTTCGTTCACCACAACGTGAGCTGGGCAGTCATTCAGCAGCAGACTGAGGGCAAGGAAGAAGTAAAGGACATGAAAATGACCAACTGTGGGTGGGCCGCTGACCAACAGCAAGGTTGCCTCCGAGGGTGGACTGTGAGTATTCTGCCCATCGCCCCCTTAAGAGGAGGCAGAAGGACAGCCTGTATGACGAGTTTTGTCTCGAACTGCCAGGAAACACTTTTGTGGGCTGTCGTCGCAGGCAGGGGCAAAGCCAGCCAGGATAAATCAATACTTTGCCCTCCTATTCACCTCCCCAACCTCAGGGTCAACATAAAGCCCATTTAGAACATCAGATAAACAGTTCACAGTGTGCTGGTGACCTTGGTGGCAATAAAATCTCCCAACTGTCCTCTAAAGCATCACGAGCCCTAGGGTGCAGGCTCCCTCTGAGAGGGCGTGTTTTCTGGAAGGCAGTAACATTTGGCCAGGCTGTGGTGAAGTGCCCCGGGAGATTCCTTAACCATGAAAGAGGGCAGTGACTGGCACACTGCATACCCCGAGGGCCCAATGTAAACCCAAGTGTGTTTACTCATCACCCAGCTCTCCCCTTCTCTCCTTGCCACAACATGAAGAGCCATCTCCTCAGAGCACACATGCCAGCGGTGCAGCTTGGAGCTTGAGGGCTCATTTTTGTCCCCCTGCTCTATCTCTAGATGCTTGCTCAACCCCAAAAATAGATCTTTTTTTGAAGCCTCTTAGTCTTCACTTGCAACACCAATACCACATCATTGTCCTCACTATTCCCTGCAGTCTCTATGATTCTAAATGGAAAAAAGTATGAAATTATGTATGTTTGTGTGTCTATGTAAGTGAAAAGCATAGTGTGAAATGAGTAAGTGGGAACAGACGGATCCTACATTAATATATCGGGTGGGGAGGGTGGCTGGGTTCCAAAAGCAAACAAATTAGCCAGAGTAACAGAGTGTGTGTGTGTGTGTGTGTGTGTGTGTGTGTATTTTGTTTTGGAGCCAGAGTCTCGCTCTGTCACCCAGGCTGGAGTGCAGTGGTGCAATCTTGGCTCACTGCAACCTCTGCCTCCTGGGTTCAAGTGATTTTCCTGCCTCTGCCTCCCGAGTAGCTGGGATTATAGGTGCCTGCCACCACGCCCAACTAATTTTTCTATTTTTAGTAGAGACGGGGTTTCACCATGTTGGCAAGGCTGGTCTTGAACTCCTGACCTCAGGTGATCCACCCACCTCGGCCTCCCAAAGTGCTGGGATTATAGGCGTGAGCCACTGTGCCTGACCTAACATATTGTGTATGACATATGTATCAGCCACATGTGATATATGTGGATTTTTCATTAAAGTCCCATTGGTCTTAGCATTAATTCACATGCCCACTTGTCAAGATGACATTTGTGCGAGAGGCATCTTCAATGGGCCGGAACGCCGCGCCTTTGGCAGCTGCGGGAAACACAGAAGACAGAAGCCCTCCCATTCTCAGCCACCCTCAAGTCTGTCAATTACACTCTTAGGTTGCTCAAAGCTATAGCTTCTTTCTTGCCTTCCTGAGGTTTACCACCAGGTCGAGTTGACTAAGAGGATCCAAAGTGACAACCCGGTCACAGGCAGGTTTGATAGCATCCAGGTGAGCCCCGGTATCATTCCTGTTATCAACAGGGCATATATTAAAATACAGTAGAAGAGAAGAGCTGTGTCAGACTCGTCTAGTGACCCAGAGAGGGCTTTCTCTCAAGTGTCTTCTAGTAGAAACCCACCTGCAATTCTGGCAATTGGCAAAACGGTTTCACTTGTCTCAGG
Organism: Pan troglodytes; assembly: GCF_028858775.2. Classification (NCBI taxonomy): domain Eukaryota; kingdom Metazoa; phylum Chordata; class Mammalia; order Primates; family Hominidae; genus Pan; species Pan troglodytes. The sequence continues at coordinate 104,024,456 of NC_072412.2, read as the reverse complement.
GAAACAGCTTGCTCTCAAAGCACTGTGAGCTATATAGTCACGACTAAGGCAGAAAATCCAAGAAAAACTAGCTCAAAGCTATGCTCAAGAACATGGAATCTAGCCAGGCGTGGAAGCTCAACGCCTGTAATCCCAACACTGGGAGGCCAAGGCGGGTGGATCACTTGAGGTCAGGAGTTCAAGACCAGCCTGGCCAACATGACGAAACCCCTTCTCTACTAAAAATACAAAAATTAGCCAGGTGTGGTGATGCACGCCTGTAATCCCAGCTACTGGGGAGGCTGAGGCAGGAGAATTGCTTGAACCTGGGAGACGGAGGTTGCAGTGAGCCAAGATCACACTGCTGCATTCTATCCTGGGTGACAGAGGGAAACTCCATCTCAAAAAAAAAACAAAAAACAAAACAAAACAAACAAATAAACATGTAATTTTACTCATGCTTAAAAAGGAAACAAGGCCAAGTGTGATGGCTCATGCCCATAATCCTAGCACCTTGAAAAGCTGAGGTGGAAGGATTGCTTGAAGCCAGAAGTTCAAGGCTGAAGTGATCTATGATCATACCACTGCATTCCAGCCTGGGCAACAGAGCGAGACTTTGTCTCTAAAAAACTAATAAAAATATAAATAAATAAAAGGATATTCCATCACACATTTTGTTTAGCCACTCATGTCAATGGACATTTGGGTTACCTCTTCCTTTTGGCTACTGTGGATAAAGCTGCTATGAACACTGATGTACAAGCGTCTGCTGGAGTCCCTGCTTTCAGTTCTTTGGGGCACATGCTGAGGAGTGGAACTGCTGGATCCTATTGTAATTCTGTGCTTAGTTTTTTGAGGAACGCTTATGATTTTTCTTTTAATGATACCTAGCACAAACACTTGAAGCTTCAGAGAGCTAGTAGAATGATGAGAAAAGTATTTAATTCATTTTTGTTCTATGATGGCTCACTGGTGCTTCTATAAAGATGCTCCATTTTTCTGGGCAGTGAAACAATTTTCTGACCTTAGTCATCTCCATTTCAGCCACCCAGCATCACGGCAACACAATGCTCCTCCCTCTGTGAAACTCCTGACAGCAGCTGTGAGAGTGTGCCATCCCTGAAAGAGCCCCCTCTCTGCCCTGGAGGGATCTCTAATCCCTCAAGACACCCTTCTCACATCTCTTACCCCTGCAGGACTTCCTCCTGCCCGGAGTCTGCTCCTGTACACCAGGAACTACCTTCCTCAAACCATCCTTGCCCTCCTGGCTGCCATTCTCCAAGACCTGCTATCTTCTGGACCCTCCACCCCTATGTGTTTTTTTTTTGTTTGTTTTTGTTTTTGTTTTTTTTTTTTTTCAAACCTCTGGTGGCCTCTTCTGTTTCCTTTGCTGGTTTTTATGCTGCCATGATCTACGTTTATGGAAAGCAAGCTGCCATAAAGGTATAGTCGAGAAGATTCTGCCCTCAGCTCTCTTTTCCTCTTAATGTTCTCTTCCTTGAAGATCTGATTCTTCTTGTGGATAACTTCCAAACCTACACCTTTCTGCCTCATTTCTTTCCAAAGCCTGGGACCCACATTTCCAACTCTCTGGAGCACTTTATCACAGGGCCCTCAAAATTATCATTCCCAAAGCAAGCTCATCTTCCCTTATCGTACTTGTATGCTTCTTTCTTCCTGGCTTCTTTGATTTCCCTCCCATTTTCATGACCATCCTCTGAGCTGACTGTGTTCAAAACTCTAGGTGGCCTCCCCTCTCCTTCCTCACTGTCTCGCAGAGCCTTGGCTGCTCAGTGATATCTCGACATTTAGTCAGTCTGGTCCTCCCAGCCAGTCTCCCGCATGCTTTCCACGTGACTCTGGCCAAAGTTTCTCCTAAAACATGCAGCTGATCCTCCATGAAAACTGCGTGCACCCCATAGCCAATTCCGAGGGCCTCTTTGTACGACTGACTGCTTGCTGTCTCCCAGCTCCCAGCTGGCTCGTAAGTGGAGTTTTGTACCCTGCAGAATCTACCAAGGCACTCTGTAGCAAAGCAGGCCTTCCACCCGTCTCGGGGAACCCAGCTGGCCACCTTGCACTCAGCCTCTGCCAGTCACCTCAGGGCTGGCATTTGGGAGTCCTGACTGCACGCCAAAGGTTGTTAAGTGGCTTTCTCTGAACTCATTTGAACAGCTGAGTAAACTGTTCTTGCTTTCACAAGGAAAAGAACTCCTGAAGTTATTAGAACTCACCAAACCAGTTTCCTTGTTTTTGAAGAAAGCAGGTAATGTGGCTTGGCCGGCAAGAAGCAGGCCTTGGGCGTCCACCTCCTTCTCAGGTGTGTTTACTCAGGAGAAGGTGACATTTGGATAGGGGCAGGTGTGTTTGCTGAACTGAGATTCAGCCTAATCATTCCGGAAAACTTCCTGAGACTTTCTCTGCCCTGTAATTTCCCCACTGTTGATGGAAGTATATTGCAGTCTCATGCAGGACTGCGAAGGGAAGGTCACACTCAGTAGATCACTTATGTACCAAATTCTGGGGAACTTTTGGTGCATATTATACTTTAGATCTCTTTCCATTAATGATAATCATTGAAAATATTACCATAGGATAAAATCTGGACTTTAGTTAATGTAACGTACCAACGTTGTTTTCTTAGTTTTGCCGACTCTCCTGTGGTGACATAAGATGTTAACGGGAAGAGGATGGGTGTAGACCATACAGAAACACTATTGTCTTGGCAACTTTTTCTGGAATTATTTCCAAATAAAAAGTTAATTTTTAAAAAATGATCAGCTTCCCCGCTTTCTCTGCGCAGCGCAGTATACTAAGCCCCTTCTGGACACTGTGCCATTTGCGTAACACCCTGCATGGGAGATGCCATCCACATTTCACCCAGGAGGAAATGCGGTTCAACAAGGCCCACACCTACAGCTGAAGACAGCCCCATGGCGGGGGTGTGACCTCGAATTCGGATCTTACCCATCCCAATCGACAGGAGCCAACCTGTGCTTCCATATCACAGCAATGTGAGGAAAGGCACGGGTACACATACATGCACCGAACACACACATGCGCAGTTTGTCAGTCAGTAGCCAGGGTGAATCCTTTCTTAATAAACTTCCCTGTGATCCATTCTTCTCACTGAACAGATTTAGCCCAAGGGTTGCCTGTTCTGTATAGGCAATGATGGTACATGTGTGTCCTCAGGGACAGAACTGGCAGCAACGCTCCACGACCACCCTGGATGTGACACCCACACCTGTGAGAGGACCCGGCCCTCTGTGCCCTATGTGCCTGCCTCCTCCTTTGAGAGTGCAAGTCCCCCATGGGCAAAGCCTGCCACGCACACACTCACCTACTCATTCATTCATTCATTCACTCATTCATTCATTAATATATTCCTTCATGCATTGCTTGTAGACTAAAGAAACAAGAGTTATAACCAGTCTATGACATGCAAACCAAGGAATCATAGACTGTTAGCACTGTCAGAGGCACTGCAGGGTCGCTTGTTGCAGAAAAGGTATTCATCACGATCACCCCAAGAAGTACTTAAAACACACAGATTCCTGAGTCTCACTCTTAATAAAGCTCTGATTCAAGAGAGCTGGATAGGGCCTGGCAATCTGCCTTTTTCAAAGCCCCCTCCAGTTCCCAAGCCCAGTGACCCTGAGGCACCGCCAGGTTTGGGGTTTTGCTCCACAGACAAATCCTGTCTGGACATGAACAGTCAGTTTCTGCTGGAGCACCCCTGAGGTGAAGGAGCTCCTGACCTCACAAGGCATACTCTCACTGCCACGCTGCACTTAGGCTTCAGAAATCCTTTTCTGTGTTCAGACATTGTGCTTCTTTGGAAATTCACTCCATTGTTTCAATTTTGTCCTCTGGTTCCACTAAGAAGATGCGTATGCCCTTTCCCACAGGACCAGACTGCAGGTACCTGATGGGAGCCATCATGCTTTGGAAAGTCTCTTCTCATCCAGTCATTTTGTTTTAATGGAATGCATTCTCATCCCATTTGACACGTGAAAGCCGAGTGTGGTGTAGTGCTCTGCAGGAGTGCCGAACCTTGAATTTTGAAGGAGCCATCCTTTTCTAGGCTCTGGGCTCTTTTTAATGAGGCATTTTAGGGCAAATGTTCTTGACCTTGGCTACACTTTGGAATCACCTGGGAAGTTTAGAAACTACGAATGCATTGGTTCTACCCCTCAGAGACTCTGATATAACAGGGCTGGGTTATATCAGGCTGCTTGAGGTGACTTCAACGAGGAGCCGATGCTGAGAGGTGCAGATCTAGAGAGACACTGGTTTCTCTCTGTGTTGGTCTATGGCTCATACTAAACTCATTCACACTCAGCCTTTTTCCCTTGGAATTCCTGCCACACCAGGCCCTCCTCATCATGTTCTTGAGTAATTGATTAGCTTAACTTCACTGCAGCCCTTTCCAATGATCCCTGACCAGTGTCATGTATTTGGTTTAGGTCTATTGTTGAAAGGCTACTGCAGGTCCCACTGATGGAGCTGCTTGTTGACTATCTGCTTTCTCTCTAGCTTTGAGAACTTTACATGCTTCTGATGTCTTTCTGTAAAACATGGGTTACATTATGGATCTTAGAAAGATACTCTACTGAAAACCCTCTGGGAATCAAATTATATCAACTGCTTTTTAAGCAACTCACTACTCTTTCACAGATAAGGTAAAGATTTATGGCCGTGGAAGATCCACGCGTACGGCATTTACTCCTAAAATGAGTCGTATTAGACAGCTCTCTGCATTTCTCTCTGGTGGCGCCCTCCAATGGGGAGCCAGCCAAAGCCACCATGAAGGGCTTTCAGGGTACTGCAAACTGATGACATTTCCTGTGTGTGGCCTCTCCAACCTTATTTAAATCAACTGCCACATGCACCGAGACTGCTATAGTGACATCAGCTCAAGATGCCCTGAGCCTCCAGGAAGATTTGCCTAAGACGGTACTAACACATGTCTCGCTGGCCAGAGAACAAACTGCCAAATGGGTTCTCCAGAGTTGTAAGGTCTTTGACCCCATTATGAGAGCATCATTCAACTTTGTATGAATGATGAGACACAGGCAGAACACACGTGAAAGGTTCTAGGTCAACCTGGGGAAGGTAAAGTTACATTTGGTAGAATTTTAATTTTAATTTTGGAGACAGGGTCTTGTTCTGTCACCCAAGCTGGAGTGCAGTGGCGCAGTCATAGCTCACTGCAGCCCTGAACTTCTGGGTTGAAGTGATTCTCCTGCCTCAGCCTCTCCAGTAGCTGGGACCACATGTTTGCATCACTATGCCTGGCTAATTAAATGTTTTTTTGTTGAGATGGGGTCTTGCTATGTTGCCCAGGCTGCTCTCGAACTCCTGGCCTCAAGTGATCCTCCTGCCTCAGCCTCCCAAAGTGCTGGGATTTACAGGCATGAGCCACTGTGCCCACATTTTTATTTTTAATTTTGAAAAGTGACATTTCTCTTATATTCATAATACCAAGACTCTTGCTAACGTGGCATTTTCAATTTTTCCCATTTCCAGCGAGGCTGACTTTGTACCTATTATTTCTCCAATTCTGGCTGTGCTCTCCCTACTGGGGCCTCTCAGTAATGCCTGTCACATCCCTCTCTCAAGGGAAGGAGAATTGCACATGAATTATCCTCCAGGTATAAAAAATGTACAAAGCCGGACATCACTTAGGGGGATCAGAGAACTCCCGCTGCCCCAGCATATTGGCTTCACAACACAGAAAGCAGCTCTGCTTAGCTGTTAAACCGACGCTTGAATGCCACAGTCTGGGATCACCAGAGGCAGGACAACCTCGCATAGGGCTCCTTCAGGCCCTACAGTCACTGAGGGCCCCTGAGGCCACTCCAAACCAAATTCTCACTGGTAGTGAGGATACAGCCCATAATGGGTTCTATTTCTGCCAAAAACTTTTTGCTATTTTCTCCTGGCATTTTTCAAATGCATGTTTAGTAGACAATCAACTCCCCATGTGTCTCTCTCCATATAATTGTCTTTACAAAACTGCCATAGGATTTGTCTACAAAACCTTCTATTTTAGGTAAAGGTGTAGAGGATTCTGCATGTGACAGTCCATAAAGCTTTTCCTGGTTTTTTGTACCTCCCTCTTCTCTCACATTAATGTTTCATTTGGTATTTAATGGACAGGCTTAAGATAATTTTTAACCAATCTGCTATTGATGGACACTTAGGTCATTTCTATTATTTTAATTATTCATTGGATATCTTTGTTCAAATGGCATTTCATGTATTAAAACAGATCCTTATGATAATTCAAGATAAGGTAAAAGTGTGTGTGTGCGCATGCACACGCCACATACATCTCTTTTTCAAAGCATGTTTTAAACACTGGAATAGAATACAGAAAACTGCACAAGGCATGTATGTACTTCATAAAAGACTTAAAGCAAGCACCAGTAAAATATTACCAGCACCCCTCAAAGCCTTCCTAAGCCCCTACTCTTTATAATCCCTATTGTCCCTCCAGAAGTAACGACTGTCTTTATTTTGTGATAACCATATAATCATCATAAGAGAGGGAAAAAAATCCATCTTGAAGAACTGCAAACCAGAGGAAAGAAACTGCAAATGAGATCTGAACGCATGTAGGATTTAACTGAAAATCATTTGAAGGCTGGCTTGTCGTAAGCCAGTTTCCTGCCTTTCATCTTTGTTCCTGCCTGCTGCCTACCCAGGGATGACGTAAAAATAACACGAGCAAGACGGAGGGAGGAACGTAGCTGGGAAGTAGAAATGTACTCACCACAGGGCAAGTCGTTGCTCAATTTCCTTGAGAAAATTAGTATGAAATTTGTGCAAAGGTTCAAAATTCGGGAATATGAGACTTTTCAGTGCTTCCGGCATGGCGTCCTCTTTGCTCACTGTGCTCTGAAACCACTGGAAAGAAGAAGACGATGCACTTACGGGTGGAAAGATCAATGACGAGTGTCTGCAGTTTTCTCCAGAAGTCACACGCAGCCAAATGCACTGGGAGGAGCCAGGGCTTTCCTGAGAGGTTCTTGGCATTTCAGGAACACGGGGCTGCCCGGGCCTCACTGCTTCCCCTTTCTTTCCTTAGACGGGGTAAGAAGCACCCATCTGTATATTACTGCTTTCTGCAGTTTGCTACCCATTGACTGTTAAAGCCAGGAGAAATCTCTTAAATGGGGAACTACTCAAATCAAAACCTCCATTCTGGCTGATTCACTGGATAACCACTAATTTATGACCACTGAATATTCTGTGCTTCATTCCTTTAAGAACTTCCATCTCTGTTCCTTTGTTAAAACACTGGGCATGAAGGTGGCCAAACCTGGGAATAAAGCCACAGCCTTCACACAAAGTCACTCCTGTCGCTGAGGTGAGCTGGGTTCACAACGCTTAGCGAGCACCTGTCAAGGGCCTAACACAATCCACAGCCCAGAGGATCAGAAACTCAGTGATCCCAATTTCCCTCCCAATTGGCTAGTGCTTTCCCAGAATCCAGGGGTCAGGAAGACATCCGCAATGCCCTGAATTTGTTTTCAAGACTGAGCAGGACTGATTAAAATAATAAAAGGCAGTCTTCTGGCAGATTTTGCTGACAAGGCTCAATTTATTATCAAAGATAAAATGAATCTCCTGTTCACCTCCGAGGTCTCCCGTGAACAAAAACCAGCAGTTATACTTGGCAATGGGCAAAACACGACATGTTCTGGACTGGTGCACACAGATGGTAAAATGTTTAATTTTAATTTTCTCTGCCTTAGGAACTTCCTTCTTTTGCACTTGAAAATCATCATTATCAAAAATGTTATAGCATATATTCCCAATTAAATATACTATTAGCATTTAATTTCTATACACTAGGACCACAATCCTTTCAACTGAAGTCAGGGAATCCAACATTTAATTAGCTCCAGCCTCCCCGTATAGCTGAGTATTAGCTGAGATAAATCATGTAATCGAATGCTTTTGGGGAAATACTGCACATACCGAAGTGATAACTTCGAGATCCTTCAGATATGTTCGCTCGGTGATGGACACCTCCTTAGCTATGAAGTACGCTTTATCAGTTGGGAATCTCTGCAAAACCCAGCAAAAGAAACAAAGCGCAATAATCATTTTTGAGTATGCGTCTCGGAGAATGTCCTTATTAAAGTGATATGTTACTAACTTGTGATCTTTTGTTAGCTGGCATCAACAAGAAATAAAATTCTTATTCTCCTTTTTGGGTTAGGAGAATAAATAAGAATGTATTCTCCTTTTTGTGTTAAGAGAATAAATATGAATTACTCTCCGTTTCATGTGAGGAGCTAGGCTAACATAATGGATTTCCATGATGAGAATATAGTCTAGGAAGGTTTCCTTCCAGGTAAAAATTACCATCAGCAAAAGGACTCAAATTAGGCAAAGGAAATACACAAAAAAGGAACTGTCTCGTCCTATGTCCGTTGGTGGAGTTGGTGTTCATGACATGGAAGTTACATTGTGGGAACACATGGTAGCTGGGTCTAAAGGGACAGGGGTGAGATCAGCTGGTGGCATCATCGGCCTGAACTCCCTTGGCGACTGTCAGTCAGGTGGGCAGCCAGCCTCACCGTGGAGCAGGCCGGCCATTCAACCTTGCTTTCTCTTTAAACAATAAGTGCAAGGAGGTCGCCTGTTGTCCGCCATTTTGCCCACTTCTCATAGGAGTCCACCTGACTCCACTGCTGGGTGTACACACAACAGACTTCAAAGCAGAGACTCAAACAAATACCTGGGCGCTCATGTTCACAGCAGCCAAAAGGTGGGAACCGCATGACTGTCCATTAACAGAAGAATGGATAACAAAGTGTGGTTTATACACACAGCGGGACATCACTCAGCCCTCAAATGGCAGGCAATTCTGACCCATGCTACATATGGATGATCCATGAAGACAGAATGCTAAGTGAAATAAGCCAGTCACAAAACGGCAAATACTGGGTGATTCTGCTTATATGAGGTACCTAGAGTAGGCAAATTCATAGAGACAGAAAGTAGAATGAGGTGCCAGTGGCTGGCAGGAGGGGGAAGGAGGAGTTAGTGACAAATGGATGTAGTTTCTGTTTGGGAAGATAAGTTCTGGAGATGGATGGTCGGGACAGTGGCACAACAACATGAATGTACTTAATGCCAGCAAGCTGTACACTTGAAAATGGCTCACATGGTACCTTTGCTCTTATGTATATTTTAGTACAATTTTTAAAATTCACACAAACACACGTGCACACACAGCCACACACGCGCTTGAGCCCTCGGCCCTGTACCTTCCTCCGGCCCTCATCCTCATCGTCCGTCCGGGGGCAGGCCTGGTCATTCAGCAGCGGGCTGATCAAGGGAGAGGCCTGCTTGGTGTCGGGGCTCAGGTTGGGAGACAAGGTCACGTTGGCAGGGGCCACTCCCCCCTGCGAGTTCACAGACAGCTCGGAAAGGTGAGGACTGCCAGTCAGGGAGCCTGTTTGGGGATGAGAAGTTTTAAAGAAAAAAAAAGTAATTTTTTTCTGGGACCTGATTTCTATTCACTACTTTCACCTTTTTCAAATCGTAAGATTTGACTACCCCGCCATGGCAAACCTAAAGCGATTCTTTATTTTCTAGTTTTTTTCCTAAGTCAAAGCTGCCTTAATAAAGATACCAACGTATGAAGGATTCAATGGAGCCTCATTACGTAATTAATGATAAGATAGAGAACTCTGCTTAGATAGCAATTAAAATAGCTTAAAAGCATAGTGTATCCCGAAATAGGAATTTCATCTCCCAACTACTGCTTATTTCTAAGAATTACTCAAGAAAGACACAATGTCTATGTCACAATGAGACATGGGGAAATGATTAGAAAATACAACTATACTAACAGGCATCTAAGCAACTGGTGTACTTAGGACACACTACGTCCCGTAACAATGGGTCACAGCTAACAGAAAGGTCAAGCAACTAACTCCCCATTCTACAAAGAACAGAAGCAAGCTTGTTATACCTGGTGATGTCATTCCATGTCTCTCACTGTTTGGGACAGAAACACTAGCATCACATTACAGGCATATGTGATCACTTCAACATGCAAAACCAGACGTCATTATATTATCACAATTTCCCTTTATAAGATAAAAGTGACAGGGTACCATGAGTCCTTGAGAAAGGATACCATAGTAATATGAAAATGTGGCCAGGCGCAGTGGCTCGCGCCTGTAATCCCAGCACTTTGGGAGGCCAAGGCAGGCGGATTGCCTGAGGTCAGGAGTTTGAGACCAGTCTAGCCAACATGATGAAACCCCATCTCTACCAAAAATACAAAAACATTAGCTGGGCATGGTGGCGGGTGCCTGCAATCCCAGCTACTTGGGAGGCTGAGGCAGGGGAATTGCTTGAACCAGGTAGGTAAGGTTGCGGTGAACTGAGATCGCCCCACTGCACTCCAGCCTGGGCGACAAAGTGAGACTCTGTCTCAAAAAAAAAAAAAAAAAAAAAAAAAAAAAAAAAAGTGTATATTACCCGCTATGAGTCAGCCAAGGGAGATGATATGTATAGTACACTCTTTGCCAATACACTTTTGCAAATATCTGTATCTCAACCCAATGAAGCTACATGGGATGTTTCAGAATATACTTCTAACGTAAGTGTTTTTGTCTAACACTTATATTTATACTAATAAAGCAGATTTGCTAGAGCTAATATGAGGTAAGCAAAGTTAAAATAACCTGCAGTCCTGTCTACTACCATGATAAGGAAAGACAAAGTCAGCGCTTTCTCAATTTCCCAGTCTACAGTTTCAGGCTCGCTGCTACTTGGTACACTGAAGATCTCTAAGGGAAAAGGTGGAGGGCGGTTTTCTGGGAGCACCCCCATTTTCCTGTCATCTGTTCTCACCCTCTGGAGTCATGCATGTGCATTTTGGAATTACAAGATACAACAGCCTACCTAGAATGGAGCTGATGAAGTAAGGGCGGTGAATTTGGTCCCAGTATAAATGAACCCTGGAGAAACCACCACCAGCCCCCACCCTTGGTGCCAGGTTGAGCAGTCAGCAGCACCGCCAACACAGTGGAGAAAGATCCACTGTACCTGGAGAGTGACAAAAGGCAGACGTCCTGCCCATGGACTACTGCTTAGTGCAATGATCCTTGGATAACAAGATTAGAAAATGTGAGGAAAAGGCAGATTCAGTAAGCTTGCATTTTTAAAGTCCCTCTGCTTTTAAATCCTCATGTTTTTTAATATACCTCACTAACATGAAGCCTTGTGTTAGACAAAGACCCCATCACCCGAAACACCACCAGACCCAGAAAACCCCGGAGAAAAAGGCCAGAAATTGCTTCACAAATGTCAATTTTATTGACACTAGTGCACAACTAAATACAATAATTGCAAAGGAAGTGGAACGTGTCAAACAGAAATGGTGACAATGAGTTAGAACTGCAGTTGTTTCAAGGTACTACACTATTATTTTTTTTAAAAAAAAATCACAAAAAGAAAAATGTTATCACTACAAGTAGGAATTAGAAGAGAGAAATTCTGGCAGTCTGTCTAGAGGTTAAAACATTTCATGCATTTGTGAGTTGCTGTTGGAGAGTTGTTTTTTATTTGTCCACCATAATCTGGCAACATCCGGGGCTTACCTTCAGCTCTCGCACTGTGCGTGAGATCGGGTGAGGCAGTTATAAGTGAGAGCATGCTGGACACCTTGACTTTGCAGTGACGTGGAACAGAAAAAGCATTCACCTCATCATTGAAAGAGTTGGAGCCGAGAATAAAAGGTAGTTAGAAGGCTAGTGGGAAGGGGAGCGGAGGCAAGGAAATAGCAACTAACAGGCCCTAGACAGCATCTGGCAACAGAGAGGAAAAGAACTGCCACTCGGGGCAAGGGAAAAAGTAGGGTGAGCACACTCCGATACAGCCACCTCCACTCTCAAAGGCCAACAGCGAACACCCTTGCTGCACTGCACCTGGGAACACATATTTAGGGGACAGAGCAGTTGGAAGAAATGAGGTAACAGACTATGGTTCCATAAGAGAGCCTGCCTCGCCAAGAAGGCGTGCCACGGTTCAGAACAATCCCCACTGTGCTACAGAGGAGACAGGATTCAGAAAACAGAGGGCTGAGTGGGAACTTCAGGGTCACCTGTGTACCTAAAGGAAGGAACAGCTCAGGATTAGCCCACAGGCTGCTGGGGGAAGGCTTGCTGTATTTCACTCATGGAGCCTAAAGATGTCAGTAACAACTACTTAATATGTGCGCTCTGCAGACTTGGAATGACAAAATGAGGGTGGTCAGTTGGCCTTTTCCCAAGACGCTACTCCAGCTTTGCTTATAGGGCCTAAGAAAGAAAGGGCAATGGGTGTGTTTAAACAGCAAGACCAATAAGCCAATAAATATCAAAGTCTGGTCTAGAAATCTATCAGCATTTTAAGGAAGGGAAAGGCCTGAAACTCTACAGTTCAGTTGTGCTAATTTGAGCTGCATCTGTGGAGAAGAGGCCCCTTCTCTCCTTGCAAGATAAACATCCGAGGCTTTGAAAATGTATAGGTGACGTGGTCCAAACAAAATATGTAACTCATTTACCTTTCAGCAATTAATGAAATATGCTGACAAGGGGGCAATTAGTAGAATTTGGCAGCTTGATGAGTAATTAAAGTTCTCTTTTGACTTTGAGCCAGGGTGTGTGACAACAGTCTGTACAAACTGGTGTCCACACCAGCAGGTGTGAAGAGCTGTGTCTATAAAAAGCCAATGTCCAAGGTCACAGAGTTATTAGAACTACGTGGAATCAATTTTCACTGAAGTAGTCCATTTTACAAAAAAGCAAAAAAACATGGTTCTGTTGTTAGGTAAAATGAGACCGGTTTGATTTATATGGCATTATAAAGCTTGTTTACACCTTGCAGTCTGTCACCTGCTTTGAAGGCACAGCCCCGGGCAACGGGGAGAGGAAACTGTGACTGACATTCATTGCTACTCCATGAAATTATCAATACCTTGGTATTTCTAGCACTTCTCCCTTTATGACAAATTAATGCAAAGTAATTTCATTAGGGAGCTCGAGGTAAATAATTTGGGGGCACCCTAAGAGGAAGCACCTGCTATTAAGGCAATAGGTGGAAAGAAGTTTAAGGAGATTAGAAAAAAGATCAGTCACACACCGAAAGTCTGGAGGCTTTGAATGTTTTCAAAATTATTTTTCCTATTTCCTGAAATTGCCCTGCAATTTCTTAGGCATTCAGTTAAGATGTCAGGTTAGTAGCTCTCAAATCCTTCACCTCTTCCCCGTGATTTTATGACCCCTCCCGCCACCCTGCCATTCATCTAGAAGAGGTTTGGGTTTATGCTGCCCCCTCGGACTGAAAACGCCTCCAGTCATACAGCTCTCAAGGGAGGCATTTCTAGTAATTGCTTTATAAAATCCTTTCAAACGTACACATTCTCATGGCACAAACAATTATGGAACTTCAAATGAGCACTGCTATATTTATGGATTTCAATTTATCACCCAGCCCAGAAACTGCCTGCGCTGCTCTCTCTTTGTAATTTAAAACACACTCATCGTTCTTCCCTCTTGGCCGCTCTGGGGAAGCTGGGTTTGCAGCATCTTGATCAGCTCTTCGGCAGAGCTGCTGAAAGGCAGTGGGAGGAGACTTTGTCATCAGTGAGCCAAAGCCAGGCCTCTCTTCCCGCTTTGGGATTGGGCACAAGCTGCCTGTTAACCATGTACCGGTATTCAAGGCTTCAAAACAAACTCACACAATTCTGGGAAAAGAAAAACATTTCTAATCTATTTTTCAAGTGATAAAAATGGCATTTCTAGTACTTAACTGTACCTGTCCTGTTTTTTAAATTGGTCTCAGTTTTTAACCACATAGGTATTATTTTTTCCTATAAAGGGGGAAACTAGAAAAACTGACAACTAAAAAAATAGTAATCCAAGATATGCTTATTAAATAGCTAATATTTGACAGAATACTGACAAAAATGAGACTACTGATTGCATTCTCAATTTTTCTTTTCCAAAATTTTAAAGTGCAATTATAAAAAAGTTTCTATGCTTTTTCTTCAATATTCCCCCACATAAAATTATTTATTTTGCAATCTTCTGGGTGCCCCTTATCTACCATAATTTGTCTTCTTTTATTCTGTTCTAAAATATAGATTTTATCTCTATGTGCCCAGAATATGCTCAAAAGGCCCAAGTAGGAAATATATTAGAGATGTAGGTTTTCATCTATTTTTTTGAAAGGCTCTATTTAAATCCATACGCTCTAAGAGGATACAATGAAACCTCTCTAGAGATTATCCCATTTGAAAGCCAGTTATCAAAAAAAGGGCAGTATTATGCTGAATAATAGGTAGCTTCCTGAATAGGCAGGACTCACTAGCGTCTGATATCTAAGTTGGGGCCCTGCTCAGTGGAATACGCAAAGCTGGCGGTATTTTATAGAAATTACAAAGTTCCACAAGAAAAGCCAGGTTATAGGATTACCCATGTTAGCAGTGTGGTCCTCTTCTTGATACCTGAGGTTGTTGAGGTTCTTAGACCCAGTTCCTTTAAGAAAAGTTTCACAAGCAGCTAAGCATCAGCTTCACAGTTCATCATCAAGCAATTCAGAAAAGCAATAGCAATGCAACTTGCAGGAAAAGAACTGAAATGCACGAATGGAAAAATGAATGTGCTACCTTGTTCTTACTTATGAGGAAAAGACACAGGAGAATGCTGCTTTGTTTGAACACGGTGGTGGTGATGGTGGTGGTAATGGTGGTAGTAGCACTGGTGGTGGTGTGGTGGTGGTGGTGGTGGAGGCAGTGTTTGGGTTGGGAACATGGTGCTTCGTACCAATGAAAAATACCATCTTGTACTCAGGACAAAGCCTCAGCCATCAGTGGGAAAGAACAGTTACAATGGACAGTTTTTACAGCATGATACCTGTTAGGACAAGTAAAAGCCCCTTCAGTTTAGATCAACAAGAGATATATTAATACCATGCATACACTGTGACATGAGCTTGGCCTTCCATGCTCAAAGAACCACCAAGCTCATTGTTACTGGAGAAGCCAGCATTCTTCCCAGTGGTATGAGTCCATGCTTTATTGACGTACTTCATTCTTCCGCCATGGAGAGAAGAAACCAGACAGCATCTGTGAGAACCTACATGTTGGGTGCCCACCAAAATGAAAAACAGCTCCTTGGCCATCAGAAGCCAACTGGGACCAAGTCAGGTGAGGCCTTCTCTACATTCCCACCTACTTCCCCACCCAGCAACACACACACGTATCTACATATCTATAAGCTAAATTCTCTTATAGATATGACATAGGTAAAGGTTTCTATCCCAATTGAAATAGATGTTTCCATTCAAAACATAAAGGCAAATCCATGGTTGGCTGTCTAGGCTCTCCATGCAAGCTACAGTCACAGATGCGTTCTGTTTCAGTGAGACCTCTCCTCTAGCTACAGTGATCCTGCTCACCTCCAAGGGCCCCCCTTCTCCCATGCACTGCCCAAAGTATAAAGTGCAGGCCTTGTTGGAAGAGCAAAGTTCACCTCTTCTTTTCCCACTTTAGTGAAATATGGCACCACCCAGGACGATCACTTAGGATGCTTCCACATGAAAGCTTGCACTTTGGGGAATAGGATCACTGTATTCTAGAGGAAAGAGGTATTCCAAGTACAAATTGGTATTCAGCAGTGTTAAAAAAAAAAAAAAGACATCAGACAGTGCTCCAACAGTGTAAGAACAGAAGCTACACCATGCTTTGAGGGTAAAGACAGAACTCTGAAAACAAAGCGTTTTCTCCTAGATAGGTACATGCTGACAAGACACTGCATACAATGGAACAACGGAAAATGTTTTCCCAAACTGATTAAACAAATGACAAAAATGAGAATGAAGTCCCCAGCCTTTTCTATTTCAAATTAATTTGGTGTATTAGAAATTTTAAATAAAACATATTATCTACAGTATTAAATATACACACAGAGAGAACAGAAGGGAATTTGATTAATAATATAGGCCAAGCTGGTGAGGTTTGGTTAGTTAGGTTTTCACAGCAACCTTAGGAGGCAGAAACAGGAGTAAGGGTAAGGGATTTATCCCATCAGCCATTCTTGGTGCTTCTGGAGCGAGCAGCCAGTGTGCGTCCTTAACTAAGGAAGAACTATCTTCAGTCTTTCTATAAATCACTGCAGGGAAAGTGACAAATGCTTTACTTCCTACAAAGAAACTTTGAGGCCCAGAAAAAAAAGGAGTTGTTAGCTTGGTTTCAAGAGCCAGAAAAGGTCATCTATGAGTAATAACAGACTGGTCACCATGCCACTGCAGGCTCCTAAGTGACCCTTCTATTATTTCCCACTTTAAGGCCAGCTATCAATCCTGATTCATAATAAAGCAGACTCACTCCCTCACAACCCCCACACCACTACCGCCTCCACATCTCACTCAAAAGTGGAGTCAATCACTGTCCGATGCATTTTACTCCACACACGCACGCCTGCCCGGTAGTCCTCGCTCCCTCCTTAGCGTCCTTGGTCTGTGTGCTTTTCCATGTTGCAGTGATTTCTAACTACTCCTCACTCCTCAACATTCTGCAATTGCTGCACCTGGCCCCAGCATCACACTCCAGTATCTCACAGCACGATTTTCCATGACCGCACTGGCGGCGCCGGCCCTGTAAACCTTTTAGACTGGCTCGCAACTACTCATGGAGATCAGATATCCCGTGGCAACAGCTGATTTTTAATCCTCCCTACTTTCAAACAGAAAGCCACTCCAAGACAAATCAGAGTAACCTGATCTGGAGACTACATGAAGATGCAAATGCACTGCCTCCACTCCAAGTAACACTCCAACACCGGGCGCCGAGAAGATGCTGAAGGCTTGGTTTCGAGGCTACCATGCTGTGATGTCTGTGTCGAGTGGCCAATCTACACCGAAATGATCCTGAACAAATCAGAGTCTATTCAATGTTTAAAGCTTTCAGGAAAAGAAGATTTTCTAATTCTTCCCTAGTGTCTACCAAGACGTTTAATTGCTTTCACTAGGGGTTAAAAAAAAAAGTTCCTCCTGCTTGAGGTTTCATCTTTTTTTTTTTTTTTTGGAGTGGTGTGCAGTTTATTTTATGAAGTGAGAACTTTTTTCAAAACAAGACGCTATCTCCCCTCCTCCCAAACACACCTATGGCACAATAAATCAGCATTTACCACTTCTGTTCATGGGGAAATGCTTGGAAATCTCTCTCTAGGTTACTCTAGGAAATGACAAAGTTGCCCTTTTCAAGGATATATCCAAACAGCTAGCACCAGGCCACTTTTGATCTGTGATGTCTACAACTCCAGGCCAAATCATCATACAGATTGTGTGTGTGTGTGTGTGTGTGTGTGTGTGTGTGTGTGTGTGTGTTTTGTCATTATTTTTTAATAGAAAGAAAACTGCTATATTAAGTGTCACGCTACTTTTGGCCTAAAAGTCACAGCTTCATTTTAAATCCCAACAACTGGGAGAGGTGTGCACATGTGCTCAGTAGAGACACCATTTTTATTGTTTCACTCAGTTAAACAGAAACAGATGGAATTAAACTAACAAGGAAAAAAAAACAGTACCAGTAAATTCTTTAATGTTGTCAGAGTAAATGTCTTTATGCCGCTCACAGAAGTTCATTCCATCGTACCTTTCTCTCCATATGCTCTTACGGGCTTGGCTAACAGAGAGCCAATATGAAACTCATCAGAGAGCTACCGTTTTAATGGTGGCAACGGATTATTTTTAAATGGCCACCTCTTTAAATTTATGCCTGAGGTTGTAATTTTTTGAATTTTTGTAATCAGACCTTGATGACCGTGAGCAGTAAGATATAAATAACTCCCACATGCTTAGCGTTCCAATAATGGAACACTACGCATACATGGCTAGGGTTCAAAGAAACTTGCTCTGTTACAGGGATTACCTAGAAAGACTCTTCTGCAGTTCAATTTGTAAAATTTAGTAGCAATAGAATAGACTTATACCATCAAACTAGAGGAAGGCCAGTCTTAGAACTAAGTCCATGACCATCAGAGGAGAAATGTTTACAGACCATAAAAGAGAAAGTCCAGAGAAAAGAAGTCTTTCTGGGGAATGTAACTTTAAAAGCTCTTAAAAATCTAGCTAATCAGAATAAGGTCCCAGGCAAAGAGAAGGGATCCAGATAGAAGCAAATAAAACCAACATAAACCTGACAGTTAAGGGAACCCAGATTTGTTAATTTAAGACTGGGTCTGCCTGTAACGCAATTACTCACTAACAGCTACAGTTTCACCAAAGTCATTCTGTGCTGAAATATGGAATAATGCTTTAAGTAGAAACAGTGGACTGAAAGCATGCGAATACTGATTACAGGTATGAAACAGAGAGCTGTGTGCACACTCACGGCAGTTTCAACAACATTTAAAATGACAGATTAATATTTACATTGTTTCTTCCTTTAGAAATTGCTTGACAACAAAACCAAATTTTTGTTTTTGGCACCAAATTCCAGGGCTAATAACCAAAGTTGAGTTTCTGATGCGCATTCAGAGCAGACTGGATTTTGTATATTTGGTGGAAATTTTGAGAGGCTCGTGCTATGTTTTAGTTTTGCAGGCCTAGCTTTTTTCAGCATTGCTTGGCTTGAATCTTCAAATAAGTTCTTGAGAATAAAATCAGAATTACTTACATTTTAAGTGCAGGCCGCATGGCACAATTGGGGGGAGATAAATCAGAAATTCCCAAATATGAATCACACATGCAGGGAAGAATCTGGTCCACAGACTTCCTCTAACTAAACGCCTATCTAATAAAATATTGTCAATGGCATACAGATGACTGTTCAAGGAGCTGAAGCCATTTATTTTGAGTTCTGGAGCTCATTAAATGTATTTCTTCATGCTAAAAGAATTTCTTGCGTTTTTATTTTGCCCTTAACAAGCGGCAGCAAAGGCAACCACAAAAGGATCTAAAATTCACATATTTTGAAATAATATCCAACAAAAGATATTAGCACAAGGAGGCCCTGGAGTAGCCAACAGTGGCTTTAAGATTTGTGTTTACATAGGGCTTGTCTTCCATTCACGGTCTTAAGATAGCATGTCACAGAGCAGCCAGTGAGTGGCTGGTATCTGAAGGCCTGGGTCCCTGTTGAGTCAGGAGACCCCTACACTAGCTATTGTCCTAGAAAGATTGGTTGAGAGGTCTCAGGAAACCCTTTGGAAATCTGAATGCATTCAGAAGTCTGTAATATCTGCTACCTAGTATCACACCCAACCCTACCTCTGGCCTTCCTCCACTCTTAGTTCAACTTCATGCACATGCATGCCCTTGTTAAGCTAGAATGAGATCTGCAGGCTGGGTAAAGACCTGGGGGACTGGAGTCTCCCCAAAGTCAGAAGGTTTGGAGGGTGGCCGGGTAGATGCTGCTGGCTTTTCCTGACTGAGCTCTTCACAGTGACATTGGGGAGACCACATCACCTCAGCAAACGTGCTCCACCAGGCTCAAAGAATGTATAAACGGACCCTTTGGCCAATGTTATGGAATCTTTATTAGCATAGGACAAGCTCCTCTTGAGGCAAGTAGTGACTATTCGCAGCACATCAGGATGTATGATAAACAGCCTTTAAACAAACTATAAGCACCATTAATTACACCAGGATTGCTGCTTTTGTGAATACTGGCCAAGAAGCAGAAATTAAGTTGCTTGCCTGGTACAAAGCCAGTGAGGGAAAAACTCTATGAGCAACTCTTAAAGTGAAAAATCTCATCAATACAGAACTGAGTATACTGCCATTGATCAACTGCTCTTAAAATACTTAGATAAAAATCACTGCTGTAGGAAAAAGCAAAACAAAATAATGATTGAAGCGTGTTTTGCTCTGGGATGCTTACATTTGACGATTCCTGTCATACGCTGTGTAAGTTCATACCTAGTGCTCAATCGTATTTCATTATCAGACTGCTGTATAATTAGAGGGAAAAAGAAAATTCATTTGAACAAACCACTTTCACAGATAAACCACAGGATTCCACACTTGGTTCTGTTTAACTCACACTTCACTGAACACTCATAGCAAATTGACATTTTTCCTATGTCTGAACAGATTATGCAAAAATGTGTTATAACTGCAAAACCCTCACCATATAAAAAGAAGTAGTTCTTCCCACCTATTATGGCCTGTAATTGCCTAAGTCTACTTGATCACTAGTCTCCATATCCGATTTGAATTATTAATTCATATGACTCTCCAAAATTAAAATATTGAATCAAAAAGCTCCTATTGCACCAAGATATCACATAGATTAAAAAAGTGAAGCCTAGAGACGAGGTTACAGTTTCAGCTTTGTCATGCAATAGCTGTATTAGTTATGCAAAGTCACTTAACTTTTTCAGAACAAGAAATGAAGGTTTGCCCGGAAGAACCTCTGAGGTCCCTTCCAGTTTAAAAATTCTGTTAAATATATAAATTTAAAGCAAGGCGTAAATAGACTACTTCAATGAACAACTCTCAAACGACCCAACAATCAGCTTGATTCAATCAGGCACTGAATCAAATGATTAGGAAAACAAAACAAAAAAAGTCTGTATAAAAACGGATTAAGTGTTCAGGCTCTTTAAAACCGACTTCTGGACATTCATGTGGACAGATGTCATTTGTCAATGAGATGAGCCGATCCTCCTCCATTTTCTATGCTGCTGCCAAATTCTACTCAGTGTCCTAAGCACGCTTGGTGCTTCCCTTGTGATCAGGTCACGTGATGAGCCCAGTGAGGCCCTGGTATGGTGGCACATCAGGGAGCTATCCTTGTTAGGACTCTTTTCAATAATTTTGTAGTTACTAAAATTTTGTAGGATCTAAAAATTTAATTCTACAATTTATCCTTTTTTTTTTTTTCAAAAAAAAAGTACCTAAGGCTGAAAAGTACAAATCACAGGCATCAAGAAAAAGCAGTTTGTTTGTGATATTTTTCTTACTCTGCAAGCAAGCCAAAAATTTAGCTAACACTTTTACTGTATTCCACTAGATTCGAGACAGCCTGGGTAAGAAGTGACCCTGGCTGCCCAGTACAAACAGCTGGGAAGCCCAAGGAGCACTCAAGACCAATGAGATCAAAATCCCTAGGGTCAGGGTCCCGGCATCACTAATTTTTAAAATATCTCAGAAAATTGCAACGTGCAGCTAAGGTAGAGAAACTTCAAGTGAAAACCAGGCTCTTTAATCTAAAATGCAGGAATGCTGGGTGAAAGGCAGTGACACTGGTGGGCAAGATTTAAAAAGAAGTCAATCTCTCTCTCCTTACATTTTCTTTTTTCTGGCTCAGAGAAACATCCAAGTATCACTATTCCCAATAGAGGACACTGTTCACCAGAGTGTGAATGGTAAGACTGTGTCTGTACACCAACCAAGAGCAACCATGCTGGAAAACAGTCCTTCTCTGCGCTGTACACAATTCAAAGGCAGGCATTTAGTTTGTTGACCTACTGGTGACAACAGTGCCTATTTCAAGGTGTTGCTCTTCCCTGCATCCACACTCAATAGGATTTCAGTTTCACCAAGAGATTCTGAGAGGCAGAATTGTACTTCTTAAAACATAACAATATGATCCACCAATGCAAACCTAAACCAAACCAGCAATCCCAAGTAGATCACAATTCATGAAGATTTGACAACTTTTCTAGTATTTCACAGGAAGCCTGGGAAGCAGAAATAACCCCAAATTCTTCCCATTAAAATACTCATTATTCTTGACTAAAGATTTCACCAACATAATCTCAACTAGCTATCAATTTACATTTGGCCTTGAATAGTGCCAATTCCTCACTTCATGAGGCATGGACAAAGCAGCCCTCCTTTTAAAGAAGGGGAGAATGGGAAACCCTTTTCTGTAATCTCAAGGATGCTTCAGTTCAAACTCTCAACCAACAGGAGGGTGAGCTGCATAATTGAACATACACAGAAAATTGCCATATAAATATAACACACTATACACATGATCGGATTCATAATAAAGTGTTTCTTCCTAGCCTTCAACCAGCAAAATAAACAAGCTCCTGAGAACTTGTCATTAGGACTTGCTGTTTATCTTGCCCACCTTTTCTGGAAAGCAAGCCACTTATGTGAAGTTTTGTTTTTCTTAACGATTTTAGAAGTCAGGCAGACCCTTTCAAACACGTGCCTGTCCAAACTCTCCTCTAACAAATGTAGACTACAAATGAATGAGTCACTAGAACAGATCATCTTTAGGGAAACCCTGGTCTCGTGACCCCAGGTTGCTCGGGCTGAAGACTTGGCTCCTGGCCTCCTCACTCATCCTCCTCCTGTTCCTCACTCAAATGCAGGCCACCCAAGGACCCCCGGCTTCTCAGCAGGGACGGGGAACGCAGCACTGCGGGGTTACCAAATATGAGGGGCTGGCTCCCGGGGATCAGCATCTCAGAGTCTGACTCACTGGACTCAGTCCCACTGCTGGTGGAGCCCTCGGTCACTTGCAGGGGTGCCAGCTGCCCCACCATGCCACTGGCACACACCGACTGCACAGCAGGGACCTTGGAGGCTGCACCCATGGGGGGTGTGCCATTAGCCAGCCTTCTACCCTCGGGAGCAGCTGCGCTGGCTTGCCCCCCCTTCCCACGGCCACCAAGCCCATCCATGGCCTCCGGGGTAAATGCTACCTGGCTAAGGATGAGTGGATCTGTCTCTGACTTATTACATCTACCAGGAAGATTCCGCAAGTATGGCCTTGGCGAGGTGGGGGAACAGTGTTCATAAGGAGGACCCTGGTCCGGGAGAGTGTCTTCTCCCATACTCCCCTCTCTATGGTCATGTCCATTTTCAGAAACATAGCCTTGAGACCCAGTTCTGTCCCAACTCATATTTGGACTTGAACTGCTGCTGCTGGGAGACAATGGGGTGGCCAGGGGGCTGTGACCAGCCGAGCCCTTGAACATTTCATCTATGAGAGAGCTATGCCTTGGGAGTCGAGGGCTCCCGCTCATATCAAAGGTTATGTCTGCTGAATCGTCATCAAGGAATTCTCTGGAAGGAGGCCGGGAGGACTTCGCAGAGTGCGGGGAAGCCCTACGCCCAGCCTCTCTTCGCCCCTCCTCCCTGGACAGCAGGTAGACACCGCTGGTCAGATCACCCTCATAATTGTCATTTGTTTGGGACCGGGACCGGGATCGGGACCGGGATCGGGACGCTTGTTCTCTAAGAAGGTCGTATTCGCTATCTACGTCACTGCAGTCAATGAAAGGAATGGAAGTACTGCTGCCTCTGGCAGCCCGGGATGCTGGACCTGTGCTTGGCTGCGGGGGCTGAGGTTTACTCTGCTGGGTCCTATCCTTAACGACCTCCTCCTCTTCCTCCGTGGGCGCCGAGGCGGCTCCGTCCGCCTGCTTGTTACCCGCGGGGCTTCTCCTCGGCGCAGGGCTCGGGTGCGACCCCGGCTCCCCGGCGGAAACCTTCGGTTCCTTTCCTTGCCGGCAGCTCTGGCCCCCTGGAGATTCGGCACCTTCTCCAAATGTAAGGCTGGCGCTCTGCTGAGACTGGGTGGGGTGGGGAAAAAGGTGCGGAGAGATAGGGAAGAGGGAGACTGTTATTCCAAGGCTGAAAACACAAAAGGAGAGCCAGGGTCTCCGGGAAGAACACCCGAGGCCTCTGCGGCGGGAGAACTGCCCCGGAGCTCTCTGGCCTAGCAGCAATCACAGAGGCACATCTGGGCGTGATCCAGAAGGTTCCTTCAGGGCGTGGCGGCTGACAGCACTGTTCCCGGCAGCACAAGCCAGGCCCGGTCTCTGCTTTCCAGGACCCGCCGACTCATGCTGGGGTTTGCTTTGCTTTTCTTTTTTGGAGGGGGAGACAGGATCTTACTCTGTCACCTAGGCTGGAGTGCAGTGCTGCAACCACAGCTCACAGCGGCCTCGACCTCTTGGGCTCAAGCAATCCTCCCAAGTAGCTGGGACCACAGTCCTGCGCCACCGTGTCCGGCTAATTAAAAAAAATTTTTTTTGTAGAGATGGGGTCTCCCTGTGTTGTCCAGGCTGCGCTTGAACTCCTGGGGTCAAGCGATCCTCCTACCTCAGCCTCCCAAGTGGCTAGGACCACAGGCATGTGCCACCACACCCGGCTAATTTTTAAATTTTTTTATAGAGACTGGGGTCTACGTTGCCCAGGCTGGCTTTGAACTCCTGGGGCCAAGTGATCCTCCCGCCTTGGCCTCCCAAAGTGCTGGGATTACAGGTGCCAGCCACCACGTCCTGCTCATGTTGGGCTTGTAAAGCTTCTACGGAACAAGACGGCCCTTCCAGCCCACAGGGGGTCTCCAGGGAAGGATGGGCAGGCACATCAGGGACCCCTGAAGGCAAGTTGACACAGTCATCAGAAAAACGACAAAGGACATGTTTGCTTATACTTCTCAGGGCAGTCTGGATGGGGAAAGGGGTTTTTTTGGATTCACACGATGAAACCTCCTTTATATTCTTCCCCAAGTTTCTTTTTCTCTTTAAGAGAAAGCCCTGAGAACTTACCCAGAGACCAACTCCAGGGAAAACGAGCTTTTGCCACCCTCAGAGCAAGAGTGATAATGTCTCTTACTGCCAATTGTGGTCACTGCCCTGTAATACAAGCTCTGGGAACTCGCCGACCAGTTCTGTGCCAGCAAAGGCTTCTGGCCTTGCCACCAGGCAGGAGTTACACCCATTGGTTACAAAGCGGGTCCCCATCTCTTCCCAAGTGGACCCATTTAGCTGGAGAGTCAGTCTCAGCTCTGCGCACTGCCGCGATGGTTCCGCCGCTGAGCTGAGTTGTCAGTGGCTTAGAGCACCGCATGGGAGATGAGAAGGCAGCTGAAAACACAACACACTCCACGGCCTCTGAGCCCAGGCTGCCGGCACATGGCACAAAGCCTATATCTGGTCAAAGCCAAGGCCCATAATCAGATTCTCATCTGCTAAAAACCCCAAAGGAAAGGACAGAGAAGAAGAAAGCCCGCTCTGAAGCCCAGGGCTCCGTGGAGGAAGTGTGGGGAAAAGCAGAGTTATCACAGGACAGCGCCATCACTGACCTGCTCCAGCACTTCCGAATTCAGTTCTGTAGGCTGTGAAGCAAGGCTCCGGATAGAATGAATCTTGCTGTGCTTCCTGGGAAAAATCACACAAGATCATTAGTTAGGTGCGGTTTTTGTTTCTTTTTCCTTGGTTTTAAATGAAACAAAGGTCCTTTTGTTGGACGTATTAGTGCCTTCCTCAATAATGATGGTACCCAGAGCCGCCTTTACAAATGCTACTTGGAAACATACGCAGTCATCCTTTGATAGCACTTGCATGGTTCAAGGGTTACTTAAATCTTGGAGAAATTCTCAGAAGCCCTTGTTGTAGTTCTCATGGTGCAGCTCGTGAAGAAACATCTAGCAACTGAGCAGGACCTTTCTAGTTAAGGGGAAAGTCACAGAGGAGGGAGGATGTGGCTGCGCCCTCCCATGCTCTGAATGGCAAGCTATGGTCTGACAATACGAAATCAATTCATGTACTTTAGCTAATTATTTTCTGGATCAGTTCTCTAACAGAGGCAATTACCACTCATCCGCTCACTCTATCAAAGCGGTAAGTTCAGAGGAAAAGGCCTGCCCTCAACAGCAGAAGGAACTGACTTTAACAGCATCTTCACACGCCTCTTTCATCTCTTCCCTCTCGGTCTGCCTATTCCCCTTTTCCCTATCAAACAGGCACTGAAATGCTCAGGTCCTGAAATTCATGAGACTGTGTATAGATTCTATTCCCAGGCACATCCAGCTCTTCTTCAAAATACTCCAGGTTAGCACAGAAAAGCTCTAGAGATCCACATTCTGAATCAGAGAGAGAACTGGGCTATTTCTTACATGGTCTTCAAATACTAACCATTGACTGTCCAGGAAAATTATGGGATTCATCTCCAAAAAAAAAAAACCTCCTGAAAAAAACCTCCTGAACATGACATTTATAGAGACAGGGCATGAGAAAGCACCACAGATTTGTGGTAGAAGGAAGATGCAGGGATGGCCACAGAAGCAGGTTTATTTCAGCAAAATCAAAACAAAATACTGAAATAATCTGGATGGTTCTCAATAGGGAATCAGAGAAATACAGTGTAGTATCTTCATACTACTGTATGGCCCTTAAAACAGATCTCAAAAAAAAGGTAGTATTAAAAAAGCAAGATGCAAAATTATATATGAGAGTACTTATATGAATGAAAAGAACACACTCAGAGCAGTTTTTCTTTTTTCTTTTTTTTTTGGGGCGGGGGACAGGATCTCACTCTGTGGCCCAGAGCTGGAGGGCAGTGGCACAATCTTGGCTCACTGCAGCCTTGACCTCCCAGGCTCAAGCAATCGTCCTACCTCAGCCTCCCAAGTAGCTGGGACCACAGGCATGCACCACCACATCCAGCTATTTTTTTTTTTTTTTTTTTTTTTTGGTAGAGATGAGGTTTCATCATGTTACCCAGGCTGGTCTCAAACTACTGAGCTCAAGTGATCCACCCACTTCGGCATCCCAAAGTGCTGGGATTACAGGCATGTGCCATTGTGCCCGGCCTCCAGAGCAATTCTACACACTCTTTTGGGATGCAGTAATATGCATACAGAAAGGAGCCTAAATTTGGCAGCTGCCTCTGGGGAGGGGAGAAGGGAAATTACCAGAGCTGGTGGTTCAAGGGGGTTTTACCATGTCTGTAACGAGAGCTGCAAATAAAAGAAGAAAAAACAACCCCAGAAACAAATGTGTCCAACTGTTAATGGCTGTTAATTCTAAGTAGTAGGAATCTGGGTGTTTGCTGACTTCCCTGTACTTTATTGTAATTTTTAAATGTATGAAAATGAAAAAAAGTTTTTTAAAAACGCTACATGCAGTAACTAGTTCTTGAGGCCTATCCTCAGCTCCTTTACCCTCCTTGGGTTCTGCTGCTCCTCCTTGGAGCATTGGGCTCGGGAGCTGGCTGGCTGGCCAGAAACTGCTTAGCAGCTATGAGACCTGGACTACTTACTTAACCTACTGGGGACTCAGTATCTCCATCTTTATAAAGGGAATAAAAGAGCACTGACCTCACAGAGCTGAGGTGAAGACTCAATGAGTTCACTCAGGCCCAGTGCTTGGAACAGCCTGGCACACACTAAGGGCTACAAGTGTTTGATAACAACAACAACAATAATAATAATAAATCCTGTTTCTGGCTGGGCATGGTGACTCTTGCCTGTAATCCCAGCACTTTGGGAGGCCAAGGCGGGAAGATGGCTTGAGCCCAGGAGTTTGAGACCAGCCCTGGCAACATAGGCAGACCCCATCTCTACGAAAATTTAGCTGGGAGTGGTGGTGGGCACCTGTGGTCCCAGCTACTCAGGAGGCTGAGGTGGGAGGATTGATCGAGTCCCAGAGGCTGAGGCTGCAGTGGGCTGTGATCACACCACTGCACTCTAGCCTGGGCAACAGAGCAAGACCCTGTTTTGAGAAAGAAAAAATCCTGTTTCTGCTCATCCAGATTTACTTGATTTAATTAAAATGTTCATAGACATACTTTCAATACAAATCCCAAAATATTGAAGGACTCACCAGTGAACTAGTTTTTATCATGCTTCATCCCCCACTGTCATGTCCTAAGCCCTTCTCTCCTTCCCCAGTATGTCCTCTCCCGCCTCCCCTAGTCCTTTCTGTCTGTTCTCATCTCACTCTCGAGGGTGTGCCCCTGGGCTCTAAAACCTTCCTCTCTAACACTGGACTTGCTGAGGATGACTGAGACTATCATTTACAACTCAAGGGACATCAAGTCTGAAGTCTGGGTAAAGAAATATTTAGCAGCAACAAACTGTTACCTGGCGAGTCTGAGCCTTCTCAGACTGGAAGTAGCATTGAAGCTTCTCTTACCTTTCAAACTGCACCTTCTTATGTCCTCCTTCTTTAACATAGTCGAGAACCTGCTTCTGAGTCCGACCACTGAAACAGAGACCACAACAGGGAAGGGGAGAAATACCAAGGCGTTCTCATTTAAACACACAAATGATGCTTCAGGGCTTCACTTCCCCTCCTTCCCTAACTGGGAGAGATGCAGCAGGGTTGCTTGGCTAGCCAGGACTAAAAGCAATCCTAACAGACTCTGTATTTTTGGGTCCACTCAGTCTCTTGATATTTTCCTTGAATATACAGAAAAAATGTTCAATTAACTAAGCCCACTTGATAACTGTGTTTGGTTACTAAGCAACCATCCCAAGAGCCTGTACCTTTCGTGAAGGTAGGGATCACTGGGCTCAGTGCCTGGAACAGTATTTGACACATGGCAGACAATGATTTGTTAAAAATGAATGGAAAAGTTCACCAATAACATCCAAGTCCACATATTCTATGAAGCAACACCAAATGTTAGTAAGACACTGTACTTCTACAGAGAGAGAAATCCTTTCTGAGTTAGAGACTCCCGCTAGGCGTTTACCATGACTGGGTGGCTTTGTCTGGTGCCTCTGCTGTTCAAACAGAGCCCACTGGGATTAAGATACAAGCGCCCCCACTTGGCCATAGCTCCTGGAGGCCAATGAGCATTCACCTCCCTGACCTGCTGTGTGTCACAGCGGCTGTGAGAGGCAGGAGGAAAAACGTGCACCCAGCAAACAGAGGCACGAAGTGGCGACCTCACCTGAACCGAAATGATGACCCCCGGCTAAAGAGGACGGGCTTGGGCTTTGGTTTGGGCTCTTCAAAAAGTCTAAAGAAGGCATGATGTTCAACACAGATTTTCCAGAAGGACTTGCAGAAATCCCGACTGGCCATCAGGAATTCCAAGGTATCCTGGTACGCACTCTAAAAAGGGAAAATACAACGGTGGTTTTTTCCATTACCCATAGATACACCACTGAAATAGGAGAAAAGGGGCAGAAGATAGCTTTGTCCGATAAAGTTTTCGCTGTGTATTTTATTACAGCATGACCATCAGTGCAAAGACTTACTAAACTCTAGTTATTCTTAAGGACAAGATGTGGTCCCTAGTCCATCATTTTCTTCCCCACAGAATCTCTTAGACGGGTAACAGAAACAGCCACGTGGCTTCAATGGAAGTGACACCATTTTTTGACAGATTTCATATACAAATTATGTTTATTTGGCTTACATTTCCTTGAAAAACAAAACCCAGATACTGAAAGTCCCTTCCTGCCTCCTTAAAATCACTGAAACGCAACGTTCATCCTCTTCCTCATACTTCGTGTCAATGTTGGCTCTTACGTCGTTTCTCTGTGAAGTCGCCCACGGCTCCGGGCTCCAGGCCACCCCAGGAACTACACAGGAAATGAATTTTTTTTTTCTGGAGCACAAAGTGTCACTCTCGGCTGAAAAAAATCATGCCCTTTGATTCTGGAAAGGGGATATAGAAATTTTCTGCTCCCAATTGAAGTGGCCATATTATATAAACAAAAGTTACTACTGTCCTTAGCATTCCCAGCAGTTCTAACTATTTTGGGGTATCTCACAGTTTTGGGTGGACCCAACTTACAAACAAGCTGTGCTGCAGTTCTTTATTTATAAGGCAGCTTTTTGGAACTCCAGTGAATTTTTCCATGGAAAACCATTTAAAATGGGTATATGCTTCCCAGGTCGGGCCATGAAAACCTACTGAACCCAGATTGTAGCTACACTATAAGCCTAATTGCCATTTATCATCTTCTTTGCCATGGGAAAAAGAACTCTACATGCTGGTTGGGGACAGACGCCCAGGACACATCACCCACCTCCTCCGTCGCCATTTCTGGCAGACAAAGAAGAGGCTTCTCCTCCCTTCCCATCCCAGTCCTGGCGTAGGCCACAGTGTTAGGCGTGTTGTGGAAAGTAAGTGGGGAAGGGAACCTAATTAGCCCATGAAAATGAGTTCCACTGGGGGCTCAGGGCCTCCAGCAGGGATTGGGGAAGTCAGTCTATGCCTGGGGTAAGGCAGGATACTGAATGGGGTCTCCAGGTGTAGCCTGGGGCTGGATGCACAGCAATAGCACAGCTGAGGTTGTTTATCAGGAGGGGCTGCCTGAATCTGCGCAGGGAAATGACCCTCTCCCCAGGTACACGTTCATGTACCTCCTTTACGCTCTCTGTTTACC
Source organism: Pan troglodytes (assembly GCF_028858775.2). Lineage (NCBI taxonomy): Eukaryota > Metazoa > Chordata > Mammalia > Primates > Hominidae > Pan > Pan troglodytes. The sequence goes on along the minus strand of NC_072412.2, from coordinate 103,994,356 downwards.
AACGATGACAGCCGTAGAGTTACCGACCATTTGGATACATCTGTCCTAGAGACGCTCGGCGTTTATGTGGACAAAAGCACCTGGGTAGCACTGGCCAGAGGTTCAGCGGAAGCCCTGCCAAGCAGACCTCCACCCCTTGCAGGACACACCCCATCCCATGGCTCAACAGGTCCCCTTTCCCGCCGGGACCACTTACATTGGCATCTGGCCGGAGCTTGATGAGAAAGCGCTTCCTCTTGAAGCTCAGCTTCCGCACCTTGGCCCAGTTGAAGGCATTGATCTTAGTGAAACCCTAAAAAGAAAGACAGTAGCAGTGAGCTAGGAAATGCATAACAAGCAACTTGGGAGTTGGTCTGTTTTGCTCATGGGAGCTAAAGGAAGAGGGCTGGCAGGCAGCTGCTCAGTAGAGATGACTTTTGCAGAGAACTCACAGGATCTGTGGCTATCGGATGATACCTGCTCCTGGATCATTATTTCTCACTAATTATAGGATTTTGGCATTCAAACTAAGTCTGCCTCTAGGGAGAGAAGAAACTAGCCAAGATAATGATGAAAAGAAAGATAAATAGAAATAAAAACCATGACAACCACCAAAATCATTAGCTGCCAGGACTTATGAAGTGCCAGGTACCATCCTGAGGGCTTTATATACTGTATCTTAACAACCCTGATATGATAAAACCCAGCAAGATGGACTTACTATTTTCATTTTATAGACATGGAAACTGCAACGTGGATTTATTTTAATTTGCTGCAAATGACACGTTTAATGTGGCAGAAAGAGACTTCCAAGCACACGCCTTCCTGGCAGCTATGGTTAACATTCAGCAGGTTTGCAATCAACTCCCTGCTTCATCCACGCTGGTCTGGCTCCTGGGCCCATCAAGCTTCCAACAGCACCGGTAGAACTGAGGATGGGGGGCCAGGCCTGCTGTGTGTCTTCAAGGCCAGCACAGTCTCTGGGCCGGATTCACATGTCCTCATCGTCTTTGGCAGCCAGGGAGTCATTGTCTCCATCCAAGGTGGAGAAACAACGGGGAGCTGCCGGATACCAACTCCCATCTGCCCAGTCTCAGCTGAAATGAGAATTCCTCTGGAGCCCACTGGAACACCAGGCCTGTTCATTTAACGTGGCAAGAATGAAGCAATAGGGCACTGGCAAGAAGGTGGGTTCCGAGACACAGGCTTTGCACATGACTACATTACCCAGGTATTCCCAATACTTAGGGATTGTGTCAAACACAATCAAAGCACATTAATTCAATTGTGAGACACTTCTTTTCCTTCTTAATACTTTTTAGAAATGGTTCAGGATTGTGATTTGAAATTTAATGATAGTACTGAAAACTCCACTTGGCTTTATTGTTTTTCTTTTTGAGACAGTCTTGCTCTGTCACCCAGACTGGAGGGCAGTTGTATGATCTTGGCCCACTGCAACCTCTGCTTCCCAAATTCAAGCGATTCTCCTGCCTCAGCCTTCCAAGTAGCTGGGATTACAGGTACACGCCATCATGCCCAGCTAATTTTTGTATTTTTAGTAGAGACGGGGTTTCACCATGTTGACCAGGCTAGTCTCGAACTCCTGACCTCAGGTGATCCACCCGTCTCCGCCTCCCAAAGTGCTGGGATTACAGGCGTGAGCGACCGCGCCCGGCCTATTGTTTCTCTTATCCGATACTCAGAGGCTATGCATGCAGGTCAAAAACTGTCAAGAAAAAATCCGCCTTGAATACCACACTGCTCTCACAATGTCACTCCCTACTACCTGGCAGGAAGCCAACTTAACTCTTCTTGGGATGTGATTATGTAATAATTATGCTGTCATAAACTTCTGGTGCATGAATAGAGAATCCCTGGAACTCTTTTGGTAAAAGATAAGGGGGAAATATAAGCAAACCTGGAAGAGCTCAATAAAGGGTTTTAGGTCCTGAACATATTTACACCTTCCTAACTGGGTGAAATCTGATCCTATTTCATGAGAAAGGCAGGTGCTTTCTCTATATCCCTTTGAAACTAAAAGCACAGGTTACCCACTTGTGTCGAAAAGGAATGTACTGAACAGCCTTTTGGGGGTGATGAATATGTTCATTCTGTTGGTTTTGTGGGGAATTTTACAGGATATACATATATATAATAAAAACCTATCAAACTATGCACTTCAAGTGTGTGCACTTTATTGTACGTCAACAATACTTCAATAAGGCTATTAAGAGAGAAGCATTGATCAATGAAACAGTCCAATAGCAGAATGATCAATAGAGCACACATTTTAGAGTGCAGAGAATCATTATGTCTTTAAGTAGAATACAAGTAAGAATTCAAGTGCAGTATGTGTTTTGCTACAAAATTGCAAGAATATGGCTTTTATGAATTTATAAAACTGCTGTATCTTAAAAGTGTGCCTAACACTCTTTAAGTATATCTGAAGTCCCGACCAAATAAGCTGGCTCAAGCCAAACTGTGTTTGAAAAAAAAAAAAAGGATCACATTACAGCAAAGTATCATCTGTAAGTGTGAAAAAGGTGTTTATTCGGGGACCTAAAATCTCGATTCCATTAGACTGTGTTCTAAGTGTAGGCCCATGGAGAGCTACATGTTTCTGTGATGCTACAAAGTCAATAAAACCAAACAAATCTGTAATGTGGATTCCCAAAACAGGGCAAAGGTAAGTGAAATAGAATCTGGGAGCTGAGGGCCTGGGAAACAGAAAGCCTGAGAGGAGGTTAATTTTTCTTTGTTCGCCGAAAAATAACGATCAGAGGTCTTAGCCCACTGAATATGAATCAGAGTTGAAGGGCCAGCTCTTCTCTCTCTGTCACCAAGGGAACCAGGCCGTGTTCTCAAGGCTCTCACCTGAAACACTAGAATTCCCGTGTTGGCAACGGCCAGATTGATCTTCGTGCCTTCCCTGTCCTTGGCCGGGTGCAACCGGATTCCATACATCTCTAGCCGACGGGCAATCTCTAGGAGCTGGAAATCTGATTCTGCTGGTGTTTGTCCACTGACAAAACAAAAATTAAACAGAAAGGCCAGGAGATTTGAATTCCCTGTGTCTATTAATTTGAGATTAAGAAGCTTCTCCTGGGAAATAAAAAGGCATTTCATCACAAACACTGGGGCTACCCGATCAGATGACACCCAACCTCCCATTCACTGTAACCCAAAGTCTAGCAGCTAGGACAAAACCTCCACTGCTCATGGAACATAAAACCCCAAAAGTCTCCAAACTCAGCCAGTTTTTTTTTTTTTTGGAATCTCAAAGAGTTTCCTTTAAGGTCATATAAAAGCAAAACACCACTGGGTTAAAACAAGATTTTAGTTGCTTTCAATAACCTAAACCTGCAAGCAAAGTTCAAGAGAACACTTTTTCACATGGCCGTCAGGCTCCAATGCTTCCTTAAAACAACAACCAAAAGTACCATGAGTCCTTTGAAAATATTAATCCAAACAAAAACAAAAATGCAGATGCTATGAAGGTTCTGGATTTTCACGATACTCTGACCTTGTCCCTAGGTGACCACGTCCCTTTCCCAATTTGTCATTAGCTTGATGACTGGATGGTCCTTTGCTCTTACTTTCTCTTTTGTTTCAAAGCATGGGCATCCTTAAACTCCAGGCTTCAGTGGGTGACCTGTGCTTCTGAGAGCCCAGGATGAATCACCACATCCCAATGAGCCTCTGTGATCTTCTTCCCTCACGCTTTGTGTTTTTCTCCACGACAGTTTGTGTGGGGGGTGGAGGGATGTACACCCATGTAGGTTGGAGGCAGAGAGAACCGGCTCAGAGGGTATATGAAGCCAGGAATGAGACTTACATGTGGTTATGGTGAAATTCCACGATTTTGTCCTCTAGTGCGTCTTGCTGAGGTATGTATTTATTTTTTGCTAAGTGCTCTCTGTCCAAGGCTTCATCAAAATCCCCAATCTCAGCTAAAAAGAAACAGAAAGAAAAACAGGTCACGTAGGAATGACACTTCCCAGTTTGTCAATATTCCCCAGTGAGCCAAACAGAAGCTAGCAGACAACATAAGGTGAGCCCAGTTGGTGGGGAACATCAGAAGGGCCAGATCTCAGAGACGGGATGCGAGGATACATTTATCAATTGTGGTGATGCAAGAAGACAGTTTTCTCTCCTCCTCATCTCTATCAGTCAGAAAGAATCTTCAAGGTCAGGCACAGTAGCTCATGCCTGTAATCTCAGCACTTTGGGAGTCCAGGACGGGTGGATCACTTGAGGTCAGGAGTTCGAGATCAGCCTGGGCAACATGGCGAAACCTCGTCTCTACCAAAAATACAAAAATTGGCTGGGTACGGTGGCAGGCACCTGTAATCCCAGTGACTTGGGAGGCTGAGGCAGGAGAACTGCTTGAACCCGGGAGGTGGAGGCTGCAGTGAGCCGAGATCGTGCCACTGCACTCTAGCCTGGGCGACAGAGCAAGACTCCATGTTCCCCCCCGCCCCCCCCCCACAAAAAAAAGCCTCAGAATCATCCATCTTCAGCCATACCTGCTCCCGGTTTTTCTTTTCTCCCCATCCACCTGGGGAGGTTCTTGGCAGTAAATTCTACACATGTGGGTGACAACCGTATGACCTCCTAAAAAGCCCTAAAACTTCAGGACTTTATAAACATCAAAGTGAAACTCTTATATATTAGCAATGACTAGTGCAAAACCCAAATGCTTTATCATGTAGAGAAAAGAAGAATGTCAGTGGGTGCAAAGGTAGATAATCTAATGCTTAAAAAAATTATGAGTTTATTAAACTTTTCGTAGTCTTGTCAGAAATAACAGATCAGATTGCAAAGTCTTATACGTTTTTATCTGTGAGAAATATAATTCTCACATAACCTTGTTTTCTCACATAACCTCAAGACAGTCCTCAATACTGCTGGAATGTGGAAAGTTAAAGGATAGAGCTTTAAAATCAGACGTGCGCCTTAACAACACTAGTTCAAGGTCAATGTAAACCAATTGTTACACCTCTGAGACAGCACACCTTTTTCTTTGTATCACATATACTGTATAACAAGCTTCATAAAAAATAGCCTAATGACCAGGGCCCAGCTGTTTTGATAAAAACCAAGGGAACTGTTGCTATGAAACTCACCTTTCATTCTGTCACATGAAGCAGCTTGTCACACTTAGGGCAATGCACTCCAGCAATCAAGCAGGACATGGCCTGGATGTTGCCATCAATCACGCCCACTGAGGATATCTGTTCTGCACGAAGCCATGCCAACTCACCTGGCAGCAGCCGGTGCACTGGAAGAACCCCTCCCTCACTTCCTCATCATCTGAAAGGCCAACAACACTATTTCCTAATTGCCTTTTCTGGACTGATTTCTCCCTTCCTAAATAGAGTAAAATTGCCACCCTCCATCACAGAAAATGGCACAGAAATGGGGGCATGCCTGGTCATACTGCCATCGTTATATGTTGCCTTGACAATAGAGGGCCTGGCTTCTCTGCAATTCCTTCTATCTGGTTCTCCAGGAAATGCAGCTGATGCTCATTATTCGAGGCAGTTATGATCTACAAGGTTACCATAAACACTGAATTAGCCATTCCTGAATCATTTCTCCTAGGGGAAATACGGGGTGAGTTTCCTAGAGTAGTCTTGAAACAACATTTTAGTTAACTGGCCGTGTCTTATGTGTGTTTCTGTTGAAAGCCATCTTAAATATACTTTGCCAATTTCTTCACATTGAGCTCATGGCCAACAGCAGCTGAACTCATGCCTGAACGATGCTTACCTAACACACATTTGCTCTATCAGGCAGATAGCACTGCACGCGGGGACACAAGACAGACAGTGCTTCAGCACAACGCCTGGGGACTGCTTTAAACAGTGAAATCACCAAAAATATGCACAAAAATGCGAAAAGCGTGGCACTAAATAGACCATGAAAAGGATACTTATTAACAGTACGAGAAAAAAAAAAAAACAGAAGGCAGAGCTTTGCCTCGTTTGACCACCACTGGGAATGCACATCAGGTGACTCCAATTTTTCGCCATCCTGGGCATGTCCACAAATGACCGTGAAAGCGCATGAGTGTTGATTTGGGGGTTACAAGTAAATAAGCGAATTTTCAAAGACAGAATCTGAGAATAATGAGCCCTGACTATCTATGGAGGAATTCCTTAAATCCGAAATGTCTTGTGAGCTTTATGTTTGGGCTTCTTAATTCCTATGAATCTTAGAACACGCTCTTTCCCATCATTCCATATAAAGAGAGCCGAATGGTCCAGTTTTTCCTTTGGCATCAGGGTGGAGACGTCTAATTCTCTTTTCTTCTGGGTCGCTTGTCTTTTCTTGCCCTCCTGTCACGCCATAGTGACATGACTATGAAACTCATTCGCTCCCCACATTTCTCCTCTTTGAAATGTGGAAATAGGCTGCTCCTTAAATTTCTGGAATTTGAAAACAGACACATACTCAAGATCTGACTTCCTTTTATTTTTTCCAAGACAGGGTCTCGCTCTGTCACCCAGGCTGGGGTGCGGTGGAGCGATCACGGCTCACTGCAGCCTTGACTTCAGGGTTCAAGTGACCCTCCCACCTCAGCTTCCCAAGTACCTGGGGCTACCGCCACATACCACCACACCTGGCTATTTTTTTTTATTTTGGGTAGAGACAGGCTCTCACTATGTTGCCCAGGCTAGTCTTGAACTCTTGGCCTCAAGCTAATTTTGTTTTTGTAGAGACGAGGTCTCGCTATGTTGCCTAGGCTGGTCTTGAACTCCTGGCCTCAAGAGATCCTCCTGCCTGGGTCTCCCAAAGCACTGGGATTACAGACGTGAGCCACCGCACCCAGCTGACTTCCTATTTTTTAAATGTTTTATGCTGAAAGTGTCACATCAGCTTATGCATATACTATATTCCTTAGCAGTCTACTCAGCAAAGTAATTAATAGGAAAAACAGCAGCAAACCAAAATCCTGTGATTTTAATAAATGGATGCAACTTCCCCAGAGGACAGGCGTGGACAAACCTGCCTTACCACGCGGAGCCCTCAGAGCAAGGACCACACGACCTGCACAAACGCAGCCCTGCCTCGCCTCCATGCTGCCCACGTGTGCTCTTTACATCAGGGCCAACTAGTAGCTGATTCTTCTCTTCATCAGCTTGTCCTTCTTAGTCAATCCAAAATAAATTAGAGAAAATTAAGTTCAAAATACTGCAGGGAAGATGCAAGGCCAGTGACAGAGGAACAAATGAAAAAATACAGACTATCTTAAAGACTCTATGCATTCAAGCCAAAGAAGGGAGGAAAATAAGACAACAGCAGATTGTGTGTATAGAGACGGAGAAGATGAACATCAGCTTACCAGACATAATTTTCCATTAGGGGTAATATAGTTTCTGCCAAAGGGAGATGACTTGACCCCTTATACCTTACCAATAATCACCAATAATTTAAATCACGACACAATCCACAGAAGACTCTATGAAATGCTTCCTTTCATGACTGAGTGCATGGGATGCTTAAAAATGCAGAAATGGGGCCTTACACATACCAGAAGATTTTAAGAATATTGTGTGTCTCATGACTGTATGTCAAATACCATGTAAACACTAGAGGAACTTCTCATCCCATCTATTTGCCTTTTGAGAAGGGAAGATTCTTTGGGGATTTTGAGCCACTTGCTGGTTTCTGGGGGGAAAATGGTATACTGGACTGAGACCATGGTTTTCTGGATGTCAGCGAATCTCCACTCCCAGATATGCAAGTGAAATTCACTATTGTTAACAGACCTTTATTTTTTTTAATTTACTTTTTTAATTGACAAAATAAAAATTATACATATTGGTCAGGCATGGTAGCTCATGCCTATAATCCCAGCACTTTGTGAGGCCAAGGTGGGAAGATCACTTGAGCTCAGGAGTTTGAGACTGGCCTGGGCAACACAGTGAGACCTCAGCTCTACAAAACAATAAAAGAAAAAATTAGCTAGACCTGATGGCACGTGCCTATAGTCCCAGCTACTCAGGAGGCTGAGGCAGGAGGATTGCCTGATTCCAGGAGGTCAAGGCTGCAGTGAGCCGTGATTGAGAGACTACACTCCAACCTGGGTGACAGAGACTGTCTAAAAAAAAAAAATATGGGGGGGGGGATATATTTATAGTGAACATCATCTTTTGATATATGTACGCATTGTGAAATGGCTAAATTAAGCTAATTAACATATGTATTACTGCCCATATTTATTTATTTATTTATTTATTTTTGTGGTAAGAACACTTAAAATCTACTCTCCTTTTTTTTCTTTTAGACAGAGTCTCACTCTGTCGCCCAGGCTGGAGGGCAGTGGGGTGCCTCCCAGGTTCAATGATTCTCCTGGCTCAGCCTCCCAAGGAGCTGGGACTACAGGCGCCCACCGCCACCACACCCAGCTAATTTTTGTATTTTTAGTAGAGACAAGGTTTCACCATGTTGGCCAGGCTGGTCACGAACTCCTGACCTCAAGTGATCCACCCGCCTCGGCCTCCCAAAGTGCTGGGATTACAGGCGTGAGCCACTGTGCCTGGCCAAAATCTACTCTTTAGTGTAACAGACCTTTAAAGAAAAAAACACAGGAGGAAAGAAGTACACGACTAAATGGCATCGGGAATCTTTGAGTAAGGTCAATTTCTCTTCTGCTTACAAAATGCCAAGGGTCAGAGACATTTTATGAAGTTACTATTTCAATAAGGAAGCTTCATTTTAAAGTTTTATGTTGTTTGGAAAAGGAGGGTTGCAGGGGAATAAGGATAAAGGAAATTAATGTTTACTGAATACCTAGCATGTACTGGGTACACAGTTGGCCCTCTCTATCTGTGGGTTCCATATTCAAGGATTCAACCAACCATGGATTGAAAATACTTAGGAAAAAATACTGCATCTATATCAAACATCTAAGATATTTTTTCCTGTCATTATTCCCCGAATAATATAATGTAACTACATAGCATTTACATTGCATTAATTATTATAAGTAACCTAGAGATGATTTACAGTCTATGGGAGGATATATGTAGGTTATATGCAAATACGACACCATTTTATATCAGGGACGTGAGCATCCTCAGTTTTTGGTGTCCTTGGGAGGTCCTGCAGCCAATACCACATGGACATTAAAGGACAACTGTGTATGCCACCATTTAATTTTTACAGCCTTATGAAAAGGATTCTATTATTCTCATGTTCCAAAAGAAATGGAGGCTGGGGGGTTAGTAACCTGCCAGGGTCGCCAACCAACGAACAGAAATCAGGTCTGCCAGACTCAAAGCCTCTTCTCCCTCCTCTCCCTCCTCTCCCTTTCCACTATCATTTTATGAAGAGGGGAGACCAAACACAGGAAAGGTAAAAATTACATTAAGTTCTGTGCTAAGGATTCCTCCCCTGTAAAATAAGGATAATGACAGACTTGATCTCAAGGGGCTGTTAGAATTAAATGAGATTTTATATATATATATAAAATATACATATATGATATATATAATATATAATATATAATATATAATATCTTATAATATATATGATATATATTTTATTTTATATATAAAATATATATGATATATGATATATAATATATATTTTATATAATATATTATATATCATATATAATATATATTTTATATAATATATGATATATGATATATAATATATATTTTATATAATATATGATATATCATATATAATATATATTTTATATAATATATTATATATCATATATAATATATATTTTATATAATATATTATATATCATATATAATATATATTTTATATAATATATTATATATCATATATAATATATATTTTATATTATCTATATTATATATGATATATAATATATAATGTAATATATAATATATTATATATAGTATATATAATATATTATAAAATATATAATATATAATATATTATAAAATATATAATATATATTATAAAATATATAATATATATTATAAAATATATAATATATATTATAAAATATATAATATATAATATATATTATAAAATATATAATATATAATATAAAATATATAATATATAATATATATTATAAAATATAAAATATATAATATATATTATAAAATATATAATATATAATATATATTATAAAATATATAATATATAATATATATTATAAAATATATAATATATAATATATATTATATAGTGCTGACACATGGTCAGGCTTAATAAAGATACCTTTTTTTTTGTTTTTTTTCGTGCCCATGTCATTTTTTTCAAATTGGTAAGAAAACATCTATCTAATAAGTGCTCATATTCAAAAAACAAGAAGATACGCATCATCTGAAACACCTTACTGTACTAGACTAAGGCAATTTTTTGACTACTGAGAGAGACACTTCCGATAAACCTTTGTAAATCTAGTGAACTAGGCACATATCAGGATAGGAGGGGACTGATTATACGAGATGAATTCATATACAGTGGAAATGTAAAAGGTGATATGATAGCACAACTTTCCTTTATAGTAGTGCTTATTATACATTAAGTGTTATACCCACAATTACCTTTCTGAAACATAATGTGTATATTTTATTTCAAGTAATTTCTGCCTTGGTCAAGAGGGAAAAAACACCCAGGTGGCTTGTCAGCAAGCCTGGAGATGAGCATAATCTGATTCATCCTTTGTCTATATTAAGGCAAATTAAAATATCTAGGGTCCAGCTCCATTAATCCAGCATGAGTCTTGGTTTACTGAATTCTGGAGAGCAAAAATCTCTAGAGAGAAGTGAAATCTGTGGCAGTATGATGTCTTAAGGCTACTATGCCATATTCAATGATAAAGTTTAAATCCAAGAACAGGACAGAACAAGTTTAGTCTATTTGGCAACCATCCATCCAAGCTTATCCTTTAAGACAACTGAAGTATCAACTGCGTACTAGTCCTTGAAGAAAGACAAACACCTGAACAGAAAGTACAAGAGTTAACATTTGGGGATATGCATATTAAATGACATCAGGAGTATTGTTTTTCTCTTCCACCCGTAGGCCTTCATACGAACAGCAAAAATAACACAAAAACATTGACACTTTCTTTTTTGGTGGATGTGATTTTTTTCCCGTCAATCAGATCACTGTGTTATTTTGAACATGATTTTCAAAGGAAACCAATAGAACTTACATTGCACAATGTGTGAAATCAAGAGAGCTGCGCTGGTGTCATTACACGTCAACCTGCCTTGAGCCAAGTCCTGCTTCACCTGCAGCGCGAACAGGTACCTGCGAAGATCAACAGAGCTGGGCGTCAGGCAAAGAGGGCAGGAGGTCACCGGGAACCTGGCCTCACCATGAGAGGCCAAGGAGAGGGATGCAAACCCCAACCACGAAGTCTGCATGGGCTGGAACGGATTCCAGCTGCCATTCACTGCAGTGTAAATATCTCCCTCCAAAATACAAAGAGATGTATGCTATCATCTTTTCACAGTATGAATAATATGTTTCATTTTATATAGGGGGAGAGAGCCATAAAAATGTGAGACCATAACCTAGCATGCTATATATTTTTGTAGGGTACAGGAAATATTTACATTTTTTTCACAGAATCAGTCATCCATACTCTAACATGGTTCTGTGGCTCAGACAATAACAGCAGTTTATTATGGTGAGTCAGAGGATTGCCAATGAAATGAGAAAAACAACGGGGTGTCTTTTTTTTTGTGGTGTAACTACTTCCATAAGACCCAGTTACCAGATTTGTAAAAATCCATTTTCTTTTCTTTTTTTTTTTTGAGACAAAGTCTCGCTCTGTCGCCAGGCTGGAGTGCAGTGGCGTGATCTCAGCTCACTGAAACCTCCACCTCCCGGGTTCAGGCAATTCTCCTGCCTCAGCCTCCCGAGTAGCTGGGACTACAGGTGCACGCCACCACACCCAGCTAATTTTTTGTATTTTTAGTAGAGACGGGGTTTCACCATGTTGGCCAGGATGGTCTCGATCCCTTGACCTCATGATCTGCCCACCTCGGCCTCCCAAAGTGCTGGGATCACAGGCATGACCCACTGCACCCGTTCAATTCTTTTCTTTATATTGTGGTATTAAGCATGTCAACATTTTTGGTCTAAGAGAAAAAATACATTTGTAAATCAAAGACATTAAGTAAAAACTGTGCAACAGCAAACAGGCATATGAAAAGATGCTCAACATCACTGATCATCAGAGAAATGCAATCAAAATTATAATGAGATATCATCTCACCCCAGTTAAAATGGCTCATATCCAAAAGATAGGCAGTAACAAATGCTTGGATGTGGCAAAAAAAACCACAAAAAAACCTCATGTACTATCGGTGGAAATGTAAATTAGTACAACCACGATAGAGAACAGTTTGCAGGTTCCTGAAAAAACTAAAAATAGAGCTACCATATGACCCAGCAATCCCAGTACTAGGTGTGTACCGAAAAGAAAGGAAAACAGTATGTCAAAGAGATATCTGCACTCCCATGTTTACTGCAGCACCATTCACAACAGCCAAGATTTGGAGGAAACCTAAGTGTCCATCCACAGATGAACGGACAAAGAAAATGGGGTATGTATACACAGTGGATTACTATTCAGCCATAAACAAGGAGATCTTGTCATTTGCACAGCATGATTGGAACTGGAGGTCATTATGTTAAGTGAAATAAGCCAGGCACAGAAAAACAAACTTCACATGTTCTCACTTATTTTTGGGAGCTAAAAATTAAAACAATTGAACTCATGGAGAGAGAGAGCAGAATGAAGTTACCAGAGGCTGGTAAAGGTAGAGGGAGTGGGGATAGTTAATGGGTCCAAAAAAATGAGATAGAATGAATAAGATCTAATATTTGATAGCACAACTGGGTGACTACAGTCAATAATAATTTACTATACTTTAAAAATAATGGAAGAGTATAATTGGATTGTTTGTAACACAAAGGATAAATACTTAAGGTCATAGATACCACTCCCTGCCCCGCAACAAGACAAAACCAAACCGAACCTGTACAATGTTAAAATGGATGTGAAAATAATGATACGGACTCATAGATTTTTAGATATCTAGTTTACCTGCTGCCTGAGAACAGTGTCCTCTCAGTAGCACCCTTTGCAATCAGATTCTGTCCCTCATACAATTACCTGTTGGGGCCGCACGCTGTGGCTCCCAGCACTTTGGGAGGCCGACGCGGGTGGATCACCTGAAGTCAGGAGTTTAAGACCAGCCTGGACAACATGGCAAAACCCTGTCTCTACTAAAAATATAAAAATTAGCCGGGTGTGGTGATGCGCCCCTGTAATCCCAGCTACTCGGGAGGCTAAGGCAGAAGAATCACTTGAATCCGGGAGGTGGAGGTTGCAGTGAGCCGAGATTGCACCACTGCACTCCAGCCTGGGTGACAAGAGCGAAACTCTGTCTCAAAACAAAAACAAAAACAATAAAAACAACAAAAAACAATTACCTGTTGGAAGGATAGAGAGATAGGGCCTTGGAGACATGGTAGATTCCAGGCAGATCAAAGCATCTCCTTATTTAAAATTGGTAACCCAAGGCAAAGAATTGAGTGTGTAACCTGCCTGGCCAGAGGAAAGGGTGTTTCAGGACAGCCAAGTAGTTGAAGAAAGGTTTTACAGGTTTATCTCCCATAAAGTAAAATTTTGCCTCAAGTATTTGGCAAAAAAATTATAAGTGCCAATTTGTAACATAGCAATAATAATAGAATTAGAAAATCCTCATTCCACAAACTCTAAAGAAATTATTGACTCCAGCCAGGATTATCAATGGGTGAAAAAACCATGTAGGAGACTGGACAGTCACATAAGGCAAAGGTAATATGACTTTACCTGGCAAAAGAATAATCAGAATGTCACCACCTGAATCCAATGAACAATCTCTAATCATTAATGAAATATGAAGCACACAACATCACTTACGACAGACTCCAGCCCAAATGTTTAAGTGTATCAGTCAAGCCCTAGAATGAATTTCCTGTCCTCTCCAAACCTCATGTTGAGATTTCATCCTGAGTGCTGGAGGTGGGGCCCAGTGAAAGGTGTTTGGGTTGTCAAGGCAGATCCCTTATGAATAGACTAATGCCCTCCCTTGGGGGTGAGTGAGTTCTCACTCTGTTACTTCCTGTGAGAGCTGGTTGTTACAAAAAGCCTAGCACCTCCCCGTTCCGCCCACCTCCTCTCCCACCATGTGATCTCTGCACATGCCAGCTCCCCTTTGCCTTCTACCAAGAGTGGAAGCAGCCTGAGGCCCTCAGCAGATGTCAATGCCCAATCTTGAACTTTTTAGCCATCCAGAATCATGAGCAAAATAAACCTTTTTTCTTTATAAATTACCCTGCCTCAGGTATTCCTTTATAGCAGCATAGAACAGACTATGACTTCCAGTTTTGGAAAAATACAAAGGATAGAGGAACAAGTTAAACAGTACCACAAGAAAGCTAGCAGGCAAATTCAGAAAGTAGGATACTGTGTAGTATAGCTGGTCCAGTTTCTTCAACAAGATGCTATCATGAGGAAAAGAAAATGAGGGACTAACTTACATAGGCCCAGATGACATACTAACTAGATGCAATATGTGGTCCTAGAGTGGATCTGTTTTTTTTAATTGATTGATTGATTAATTGACTGATTGAGACAGAGTCTTGCTCTGTTTTCCAGGCTGGAGTGCAGTGGTACAATCACTGCTCACTGCAGCCTCAACCTCTGGGGGCTCAAGCAATCCTCCTGCCTCAGCCTCCAGAGTAGCTGTGATTACAGGTACACACCATCATGCCCAGCTAATTTTTTAAATTTTTTGTAGAGACAGGTCTCCCTGTGTTGCCCAGGTTGGTCTCAAACTGCTAGGCTCAAGACATCCTCCTGCTTCAGCCTCCCAAAGTGCTGGGATTACAGATGTGAGCCACTGTGCCTAGCCAACCTTATTTTAGAATAAACAGATACAAAGGACAGTTAGGGGATAAATAGGGAAATGTGAATATGGCCAATGTATCAGATGAGATGAAAAGTACATATGTATGCATAGAAAAATTCAGAAAGGATATCTTACTAATGTGACGGGCAATGGGAATGCAATGTTTCTACTTTCTTAGTCTTATTCGTCTATTCTAACTTTCTACAATGTATGTTTACTACTATTATAATAATGAAAGGGTATTTTTGATTTTCAAAAGGGCCTTTAACAGTATTAGCCACAGAGGTTTCCATAAGAACTAAATGAGATACACGGAAAACACTATTAGAACAAAAATATTCAATAAAAGTTGGCAGTTTTTAAAAATAAAAGAATAATCCATTTTAAGTCATTTAGGAAATTTTATTATTAAGAACTAAAAAACCACAGCAGCGATTGTATAACCAGCAAAAAGTGCCCTACAGACTACAGACCTACCAGTGGGACTTTCTCTGACCTCCCTAATTTTATTCTTGTTCTCTTGCTCTACCCTTCTGTCTCTCCCCCCAACCCCCTTTCTGTGTGTGTGTGTGTGTGTGTGTGTGTGTGTGTGTGTGTCTGTCTGTCTGTCTCTGGAAAGTCAAAAGGAAGAAAAGCAGAGAATATAAAACAATCTAAACCTCATGTGGGAGGCGGGAATACAAACTATCGTGCTGGATTATAGTCACTGTCCTTTGAGCCCAACACTTTGTAGAGCTACAAATTTCTCACCGGTTTTTCATTAAATAGGAGGGCTTCATGTTTTAAAATGACATTCTGAATATTTTACCTGTTTTAAAATGACATTCTGAATATTTTACCATTTATCATTTCAAACGTGAGGTTCTGTGTTCACAAAGAGGTTTTCAGGGACAAATGCATGGGCAGTCTGGCAGGCTCTGGGGACCTTTGGTGACAATCACACATGGGCTACGAGATGGCATCAGGTTCTGAAAACACACACGCTTACTGGGAGAGCACAAGGCTATTTTGAAGGCTGAAGGAAGAACGTGACTCCCCCTGATTACATGGACTCTTCCTGATCCAAGGCCCTTGTAACATGAGAAGTAGCTTCCTGGGTACTAACTCTGTCCACTTTTCTTACCATGAGCTGTAAGCTGAGCATGCTGGCCGCGATGCTAACTTTAGAGATTTTGCAACACCTTTAGTACTGTCCACTGAAGCAATTCCAATCAGTCTCACGAGAGCTAGAGGCTAAGTTTTACTTGGTGGGCACTAAATAAAATTGAACCGGTAAACACAATGAAAACATAAAGCGCTCAAAATGGAATCAAGTTTCCTTAGCAGAAGAGTGGACGTGAGGAGAGCCCACCTCTCACGTGAGGAGAGGACAATGATTATGGCAGGAGCAGACAGAGGGACTTCACTCCTAGGGACTGCAAGAGTCACACATCATACCCATTTGATGCCTTGCTTTCAATATGAATAATTTATTTCATCTGGAAAACCACCATCTTCCCCCTTTTCTTATTACATATAAGCAATTTAGAATTCTCCTGCAGTCTAAGAGAACACTTCAGCAGGGTGTGCAGGGCGCAGAGCAGCATGTTCTGATAGGGTCCCCTCACCTATAAGAACACAGGCAAGTAGAAGCTGGATCCAACTGAAGACGGGATGCCCAGAGAGAAGGGGAAGAACAAAGGGTGGCTAAACATGGCACAAGGAAAGTGATTCCAAGCCATGCGATAAGAAAAACTGAGATCATGTGGCAGGGTGCAGTGACTCAGGCCTGTAATGCCAGCACTTTGGGAGGCCAAGACAGGCAGATCATGAGGTCAGGAGTTCGAGACCAGCCTGGCCAATATGGTGAAACCCCGTCTCTACTAAAAATACAAAAATTAGCTGGGTGTGGTGGCACGTGCCTGTAGTCTCAGCTACTTGGGAGGCTGATGCAGAAGAATCGCTTGAACCTAGGAGGCGGAGGTTGCAGTGAGCCAAGATCGTGCCATTGCACTCCAGCCTGGGCGACAGAGCGAGACTCCATCTCCAAAAAAAGAAAAAAGAAAAACTGGGATCATCTTTTCCAAAGACCCTCACTCGTTGTTTTGAGGCTGCACCCAGGAGTCAATACGCTTCTCCTTCTAGGTGTCTGGGTGCTGCTGTCAATAGGATGGCATTCCACCTGCAGTTCAATAAATAGAAAGGAATCCAGCTTCTTGTTTAACAGCAGAGTGCAATTTAATCTCCTATCTATATCAATGGGAAGCTCAAAGAGCTATTCCTGGAGGCCCAAAGCATTAACTACGGAGCTAGAGTCACTTATGCTCTGCTGAACCACAGGCCAGTTTCTCCGTCTGTCCCACTTCTGTGTATGCGTCCCTCCCCACAAAGCACAGCTGACATGGAGCTTCTCCCAGCATCCCCTCATTCACCATCTGCCAAAGAACAGCACCTGAAATCTCAATAGTCAGTCCATTTTTGCTTCTACAGGAATTTGAGATGCGAGAGTCCCAACACATCGGCCCCATGAGGTTCTCTATGCCTTGTACCAAGTGGGGAGTGATGGAGAGATGATAAAAAAAAAAAGTAGGAATTTCAGATCAATTTTATTCAACAATGAGCCAAAAGAACTGTCTCCTTGGAAAAGACTTCTTAAATGTCAGTTCACACTGGGTGCCAGAAAACAAAAACAACAAAAACCTGCTCCGTCCAGCTGAGCTCGTGTAACTTTAGGAATTTATCAGCACTGACAGAGGAGCTGGCAATGTACCAGGCACATGCGGCTTGATGGTAACAAGCTGTATGGAGTTTCAGAGCAAGGGCCAGAATGGTAGCCAACTGCAAACCTCTAGAGACAATTCACAAAAATTGAAAAGGTGCAAAACTATTGGCAAAACAGAATTTTTAATGAAAAAAAAAAAAAAAACGGGGGGCGGGGGTGAGGGGATACAGGATTTGTGCCTCCAACTTCCTGAGCAAGAAAGAGCCCTGGTGATTCACATGAGGAAAAGGCACGCTACTGATGCTACTTATTCCAAACACAACTACATTCCTCCAACAGCTGGACTTGCCCTTAGATTTATTTCAGCACGCAGAGCTCAGGGCAATGCAGTTTCCAACGACAGGAAAACCAGCCCGAGAAACCAAGACCCAGCAGCCCCAGTGAAAGGCCCTCCTGTCGTCAGCCAGCCCTCAGTCCTGTGCAGCCCGGCTTAGCAGCTCGGGCTGTCCCTCCTATGCAGGTAGCTCCCAGAAGGCTGCTGCTTTCTGCCAATTCCTGGCTGCCTTTGCCTTCTTCGCTGATTTGAGGGTTCTAAGTGGACGTGGATGATTAGCAGCACAAACGTTCAGAAAACACAAAGCAGTGGGAAGTCTTTGTCACTGTCTCCCTGGAGCTGCACATTCCTGTATCTGATGTCCTTCCTGCTGCTGCTGTGGTCATGGGACAGCTAACAGGTATCTCAAACATGACCTGGCCAGAAACACCCTGACTCTCCACTCCCCAACAGTCCTCCACTTCCCTCCATCCTTTTCTCATTTTAGTAACCCCCAACACCATTTCCCCCCAGTCACTCAAGTCAAAAATCTAAGTGCCCTCTCTCCCTCCCTCAGAGTCCACCACCACCTCATCACCAAGACAGAGAGACCCTGCTTCCGGTACCTGTTCCAAACACAACTACTTGCCTCCATTTCTACTGCTACCTATTGGTGGCTTCTTTGCCACCACCATGTGACCGCCTCCTCACAGGATGCCCCGGGACTCTCCTTCTCCCCCTAACATCCACATGGCAGCCAATCTTTCAACACTATGTGTGTCAAGCCTCTCTCTCACCTCACCACGACGCTCCCAACATTCCTGCCATGCTGGCCCTCCTTTATGTATTTGAATGCTTGGAGCTGATTCCCGCCTTGGGCAGAGTACTGACTGCTCCATCTCTCTGGAAAGCTCTCTCAGTAAATGACTGATGGTTCCTTCTCACTTCCTCAAGAGGCATCCCAGACCCACTAGCCTGAAGTCATCACCCAGGCACCTCTATCACATCCTCCTACTTCAATTACCTAAAGAGTTCTTGCCGCTATCTGATATTATCTTGTTTGTTTAATCGCTTTGTCTGTTTCAATGAGAGTATTCTTGTCTTTTCATCACTGCACTCCCAGTGCCTAGAACAATGCTTGCACACAGGGCACCCTTAATAAATATTGCTGATTACATCAGTATCTTCATCCCTTTGATAAATGATGATCAATGATGACCCAAGATACTGTGCTCTGTACTGAGAGGGATGAGGAAGGATATGATGGCCTCGGTATTAAACAGTCACTGCTTGAACACCATGATAAGAATTAGGCTGGTTAAACCCAAATGTCCAACAATGATAGACTGGATTAAGAAAATGTGGCACACATACACCATGGACTACTATACAGCCATAAAAAATGATGAGTTCATGTCCTTTGTAGGGACATGGATGAAATTGGAAATCATCATTCTCAGTAAACTATCGCAAGGACAAAAAACCAAACACCGCATGTTCTCACTCATAGGTGTGAATTGAACAATGAGAACACATGGACACAGGAAGGGGAACATCACACTCTGGGGACTGTTGTGGGGTGGGGGGAGCGGGGAGGGATAGCATTAGGAGATATACCTAATGTTAAATGAGGAGTTAATGGGTGCAGTACACCAGCATGGCACATGTATACATATGTAACTAACCTGCACATTGTGCACATGTACCCTAAAACTTAAAGTATAATAATGATAAAATAAAATTTAAAAAAAAGAATTAGGCTGGTTAGATTAGTGTCCTCTGAAGGATTCTCTTCAAAGGGAATCATTTTATCCACACATGTTCCTGCCAGCTCTGCCCTCTTTTGGAACACCATCAGTCTTGCCTCAAATTATAAAATGAGGTTGGGCGCAGTGGCTCACGCACATAATCCCAGCATTTTAGGAGGCTGAAGCAGGTGGATCACTTGAGGTCAGGAGTTCGAGACCAGTCTGGCCAACACGGTGAAATGCTGTCTCTACTAAAAATATAAAATTAGCTGGGTGTGGTGGTGGGCACCTGTAGTCCCAGCTACTCAGGAGGCTGAGGCAGGAGAATCGCTTGAATCCAGGAGGCAGAGGTTGCAGTGAGCTGAGACTGCGTCACTGCACTCCAACCTGGGCGACAGAGAAAGACTCTGTTGCAACAAAAAAAAAAGTATATATAAAATGAGTAGAAGTGATGATGTGATGATGGTGATAATGACGATGGTGATGATGATGGTGACAACAATGAAAACAGTGATGGTGATGGTGACAATGGTGGTGATGACAGTTACCATTTACACTGTCCCTACTGGATCCCAGCTACTCTAGTATAATACTACTTATCCTCAAAACCACTCTGGCCAAGCAAGCATTAGAGTCCACACTGTAATAGGGGAATTAACGGCAACACAAAGGGAGAAAGTAACTGGCCCGTCACAGCAAGTGGCAGGATGGTGGCCGAAGCCAGGTCTGACTCAATGCCTGCACTTCTTCCACTTGGTCACACTTAGAAAAGAACTGACCTCCAGTTCCCGCCAAATCTACCACCCATGGCAGCGGCAAAGACAAACTCTGAGTTGACATGTTGGTTTCACAGAAGAGATTCACATCCAGAACAGTCCATGATGTGACATATAAGATGGAAAATATGCTATTAACAGAGTATAAGCCCAGGATTCACTTCATATCACAACCTTCAAGAAACCAAGTTTTAGGGAAAACGGTACTTCTCCCCCCATTTTTGTAAGCAGGGCTGGGAAAGAGGAAGGTTAAACTGTTCAGTACAGAACAGATGCTGGTCAAGTAAACATTATGAAAATGTTTGTGTCATCAATTGAGAACATTCATTTTCTCTTTTCCTCTGTACTCTGTAGCAAAAAATACAGTTTCCAAACCACTAACCTTGTGAGTTCTTCTTGGAGTTGTGTGTGGTCAGGCGGAAAGAATTTCACCACAAACTTAACAACAACATGCTTTGGCCCTAAAGAAGAAGAAAAAAAGAAGTAAAGCATTTACTGATTTGTGTTTCAAATGCCATTAAAGAAAAAGACTTTACAGATACAAATAATACATCTCATTCCAAGCTGCCAAGTGCACATCTGCCATTTTCCAAGTCACTTAACAACTGGCCAAGTTCAGCTACTAATTCACACTTCCATATTGTGGGGAAAGAGAGATCCATTTTTAAAAAATACTGTGACAAAAGTACTACATAGAGCTATTAAACTTTTTCTCTGCAGAGTTAAATTTTATCTAGGTTTTTTAAAATAAAGTCATTTGTCTTCAAAAATGTATCTAATTGGCTAGTTTTACCCAAATAATGAAAACATACATCAGTTATGCAATTCATTATATTTAACTATTTATAAGGTACAGTTGCTAATATGTTCATCAAATATGTTTTCAGCCTCTAGGTGCTCTTCTGAGCTCTGGGGAAAACATACATCAGACGTGGCCCTGGCTTTGTCTCAGCCAGCCAAGGCCTTTATAAGTATCTTATAAACCCTCTTACCAATGAGTTTAGACAAAATCAGGAAGTAGATAGGGAGTGAGGGGAGGGAAAGATTGAATAAGATGAACAACTTTTCAGAATTTAAAAAAAAAAAAAGAAAGAAAACAGGACAAACAGATTATAAAATAATAATCTGTGGCCAGGCGCGGTGGCTCACACCTGTAATGCCAGCAATTTGGGAGGCTGAGGTGGGCGGATCACCTGTGGCCAGGAGTTTGAAACCAGCCTGGCCAAGATGGCAAAACCCTGTCTGTACTAAAAATACAAAAATTAGCCAGGCGTGGTGGCGGGCGCCTATAATCCCAGCTACTCGGAAGGCTGAGGCATGAGACTCATTTGAACCCAGGAAGTGGAGATGGCAGTGAGCAGAGATCGTGCCACTGCACTCCAGCCTGGTGTGAGAGAGCAAGACTCCATCTCAATCATCATCATCATCATCATCATCATCATCATCATCATCATCTGTGATTTGGGTTGGAGTTTTTTTGTTTTGATGTGTAAGCTACAATATAAGCCACCTTAAAAGGTCTGCCCTTTGGAATGATAGCAATACATTTATGTTCTATGAAATATAAGGTACTATAATGAAATCTAAATTTTAGCTGTCGTATTACAAAAGCACAAAAATGTCTGTTTTACTTTTCACTATCATATACAAATACTAATTATGTATTATAATTTCTGTGATCACATATTCAAGTTTAAAAAAAGCAAAAATGACATACAATAAAGATGTTGACAATATGTACAAAATTGGGAGAAAAAACAAGGCATTAAAATTAACAAACTCTTACATGTCAATTCTGGAGCACAAAATAACAGCAGCAAAATGAGGAAGACGAGAAGGCTGCGCCACTTATTCTCTGCAATTTTCACTGAGCGGCTACTCAGATCCTTAGAAAACTTGAAACTAGGAAGATGCTAGCACTCAATGCCAAGTGACAGCTTTGTCACACATGGCCTGTCACAGCATATGGAGGAGACAACTACACTAATGCTCCAGCTCTGACCCAACCACAGTCAACTCTGTCTTCAGGTCTGCGCCAAAGATATACCTTCCCACTGTTAGCAGTTCCCTTCATGCGGGGGACAAATGTCGATCTCCTAGACTCTATGCTACCTGGGCCCATGAGGCTGGGGGGCTTCTCTTCGCCCCCAACACTAGTCGTTGCCTGCCAGCCATGCTCAGGACACCCAGCAAATATTAAATGATGGCCATTTCATTGCCAGTACAATTATTATAAGTAACTGCTTAATTGAAATTGTAGATGATCAACATCAATTTCAACTGCACACGGGCTACACAGAAATTGTGCTGCGTGTTTATTACATCCACATCAATTGCTGTAAGTGGCCCAGTGGGGTTTCTTAATCAGACATACAAATGATCCCACAGGTACTGTAAGCTTCATGCTCAACTAAAAGGATACAGTATTCTCAGATTTTTGTCCAGACTCTGACTACATTGAAGGGCCATTTGGGATGACATTGGGACCAGAGCTTGATGCTGAATTTTAACTCAAAGCATAGAGAGGGGAAGACACAAGAAGAGAGAGAAAAAGGAAGCATTCTTTTTCTTTGTTCCTCCCCTACACATTCCTTAATCTTTTCTTTCCAACACACAGTCTAAATGCACACATGCCAGCCTCCCTTCAGGGCTCTGCTTGCTACTCAGAAACACACACACACACACACACACACCACATACACACACACACTCACACTTTCGGCCACTCTTTTTCCCAAACAATACCTGCATTCTGATTTCACAGGCTTTGAAGAGGAAGGACCAAAAACCTAAAAACAATTGTATGAATAAATGGCTCCACCTCTTCCCTTCGAAAGTGACAGAAAGGAACAATGGCATAGACAAGACAAGCTCAATTATTCTGGGGTTTAAGATAATAGCAGGCTTCAGTTGTTAATCAAAATGATATTTTATTTTCCAAGCTCGGTTTTGATTACCAAACTGTTACACATTAAAACTGCAGAAGACACACATTTTAATAGTACACGGATTAGTTGATGATGAAAAGCAATTATGGGGTAGAAGAATTTGTGTTTCTAGTGCTTCATGCCACAGGGCAAGAGATGTCTAGACATGAAACTGTCTGCCTTCAGATTTCACATCACTATTAAACATATGGTATATACTTACTTCTAATCTGTTTCACAATGGGTTTTAGGAGATCCAGCCACACCTAGAAGGGAAAAAAGAACAGATTGAGACCTAAGTTCTCAATGAAAGAGTGCAAGTATTTTGAGATTTTGTTTAAAGCTGTTTAAAATCAAAATATTTTTGAGGATATGAGGCCGTCTGTTCCATTTTTCTCCAGAATGCCGTATCTTACGTTGTCTACCACTTTTATAAAACAGATCCTCATTTGCTGATATTATCCCTGAGCTTGAAAATTAAAATTGCTCCTAGACTCAGATACACATGGTTAACTAAGAAGTTTTCTATTCTCATTTATACATTTATCATATTTACCTATTTGGAAAATATTAATGAATGATTTCATTTGTGACTACCAGCCGAGTGAAATACGTACATTCCTTATTGAAACAGAATACACAGATGTGTGAGTGTCTAGAACAGCAAGCACATCTTTGAGGGATGCGGAAAGGGAATGAATATTTACAGAACACCACCTCTGCACCATGCACTACCTATAAGCTACTGACCTCTCCAGACAAGGCCAGAGGGATTCTTGTTACCCAGGAGTGACATCTGAGACTTGCAGAGGCTAATTTGCCCCAGGTCCCTCAGCTAGAGAGTGACACTGCTAGGACTGAAATCCAGTCTAACTTCAAAGTCCAGACTCTCTTTCACACATCTGCTTCTTGGCACACAGTCTGGATAGCGAACTTTTCAAGGAAGAGAGAAACCTGCTGCCTTTATTAATAAAATGTAAGTTGACCATCCCATTTCATGTGTTTTTTTCTTTAAACTCCCCCTTGAATTTCTAGTCATTTGAAAGGGTTCCACAGAAGCTCATATTTGCATATATGACAAAACTAAGTTAATGTGCTTAATAGAAAGAGGGTTTTATAAGTAAATATGAAAACGAGAAACAGCCCTTTAGAAAATCATGCTGAGAACCACAGATAATTTACAAAGAGAAAATGCCAACAGCTAACAGAAAACTGTTGACGTTCAGGAGTAATCTGCACTAGAAATGCAAATTGAAACAATTAAATACCATTTCCACCCATTAAATTTCCATCTAGATATGGCTGTACACACACTTGCTTGCATGTTTATATTTTATAATAGCCAAAGTTGGCCAGGGTTTCGATACATGGATTAGTACAACTTTTCTGGAGACTTATTAGAGAATCAGGACCTAAGCCCTAAAAAGTACTACCCAGCCATTTCACTTTGGGAAATTATGCATTTCTGCACACACAAGGAATACTAACTGCAGCATTTTTATCATCGTAAACATTTTTACAGTAACCTAAATTAAGTAGAATAATGTATATCGTTATGACACATTACCATGCAGGCATTAAAAATCAAAAGACAGGCCAGGTGCGGTGGCTCACACCTGTAATCCCAGCACTTTGGGAGGCCAAGGCAGGTGGATCACAAGGTCAGGAGTTCGAGACCAGCCTAGCCAACATGGTGAAACCCCATCTGTACTACAAATATAAAAATTAGCTGGGCACAGTGGCAGGCACCTGTAATCCCAGCTACTTGGGAGGCTGAGGCAGGAGAATCACTTGAACCCAAGAGACGGAGGTTGCAGTGAGCCAAGATCGCACCACTGCACTCTAGCCTGGGGGACAGAGTGAGACTCCGTCTTGAAAAAAGAAAGAAAGAAATAAATTCAAAAGACAGGAGTCACAGGAGAGCCTAGACCTTTATTGAGATTTCCATGGCAGGGCAAGGCAGGGTACACAGTTTAGGACTGGCCCGTTGGAATAATTTTGGCAATCTCTTAATTATAGGAGCAGTCTGGAGTTGCCTGTTACCAGGCGCTGAGATGATTCAGGCAGAGGAATACTGCTCCCAGGGATGGGCAGGTCAGATAAAGGAGGCAGCCCTGGGTTGGTTTCTTTGTATATCAAAGGTGGGTACCCCCAGCTGGGCCCTGCTAGCTCTAAGGATTGGCTAGCACTGGAAGCCGCAGTCTCTTCTTAGCCAGAAAGGTCTTTTAAGATGTCAAAACACCACAATATGCAGAAAATTCTATATATATGCAATACACACGGAAGGGGCAGAGGTAGGGAGCAAGCTTCCCTAAAAATGACCCTGTGCTAAGATCTCAAAGGGAAGAAAGACAAGCAGAATCTATGAAAACAGACAGTAAAAACCCTAGTCCTGATGCCCAGATGATCATCATGGCTGCAGAGCAGGGCTGGTGGGTCAGGAAGAGGCCTGGCCCCGCCAAGGCCACATTCAGACGCTTTGTCCTTATCCTAAGAGCAATGGGAAGGAACTACCCCATGGGGAGGACATGATTAGATCTGTATTTTTAAAAGATGAGTCTGGCAGCGTGAGAACAGGTTAGAAGGAGCAAGAATGGATGCAGGTTGAGCTGTTGGCAATTGTCCAGGCAAGACAGGACGGTATTTTGGACCAGAATGGCAGAAGTAGAGTTTGAGAAAGTAGGTGGATTCAAGAACAACTGAAGAGGTAACAACCAGTGGAATGCACTGATGGATACGATGCCCAGGGAAGGAGGTGACAATAACCGGAATGACACTGAGATTTCTGCAGCGGGCATCTGGGCAGACACTGGTGCCACCTCCAGAGATAGCGAGCACTGCAGGATGACTGGGACTGAGAGGTTCCAGCCGAGTTAATTTTCTGAGGTGTCCTTGGATCATACAGGGAGAGACAGTATACAAACAATGACACACATTCATCTGGAGCTCAGAGGAGAAGCCTGGGCAAGACATCTCACATTTAGAAGGTGCCACCACCCTGACTCCATGGAGGATAAGATGGCCAGTGTAGAGTCTAAAGAATTAAAATGCATGAGCGTTGGCCAATATGTCCACCATGGACAGCCAGGTAGGAGCAGAGGAGGCGTGAAGTAAAGGAAGGAGAGAACTGTGTCATGGACATCATGGGATGACAGTGTCCGCAAAGGAAGAAACTGAGAACTGTCTCAAACTCACACCCGTCCTTGACTCAGTGATTCAGCAGGTCACTTGACCCAGGGTTGGGTCTGAACGTCTGGTGCATGGGGAAGAGGATGAATGGCTTCATCAAGAAACTTGGCTGTGAAGCAACAGGCAACAGAATGGGGGGTAGCTGGCTGGGGAATCAGGTAAGGGTATTGTTCACTTGCTTGTTTTGTTGTTGTTGTTTGAGACAGCGTCTCACTGTCACCCAGGCTGGAGTGCAGTGGCGCAGCCTCAACTTCCTAGGCTCAGGCAATCCTCCCACCTCAGCTTCCTGGGTAGCTGGGACTACAGGCACATGCCACCATGCCTGGCTAACTTTCATATTTTTTGTAGAGACAGTGTTTCGCCATGTTGCCTAGGCTGGTCTCGAAATCCTGGGCTCAAGCAATCCACCTGCCTCGGCCTCCCAAAGTGCTGGGATTACAGGCATGAGCCACTTTGCCCAACCCATTTACTTGTTTTTAACTGGAATGACCTGCATGTATTTAAGAAAGGGAGGGGTTAAAAATAGGGGCAAGAGGCGATGACCAATATCCAAAGAGACCTGAGATGATGCGAACACAGAGCTCTAAAACCCAGGACACTGGCTCAGGATGGAAACAACATCCTAAGGGATAGGGATAGGGACAGGCTAATGACAGATTGAAGGAGGTTCACCTTTCTGTGTTAGGAAAACAAGAAAATTCCTCTCTGATGCCTTCTGTTTCCCTTGTAAAATCAGAGGGCTGGAGGATACAGGAGAGTGGAGAAGTTTCCAAACTGTCATGCTGCCTGAGAGGGTGAGTTAACCAGAGAGCGCACTGGGAGCCTGCTGTCCTGGCCACTAAACTCTCTTGCCACTGCCAGGGTGGCCACAGAACCAGCCTAAACTTCTGCAAACTCCCCAGGACGAATCAATGACACTTTGGCAGTGCAGTTGCCTATTTTATGAATTGTTTTTAAACATCTCTCCTCTGTTTCTGGCATTTCTGTGGAAAGCATCAAACACAAGCACCTATTTGAGCCAAGGGAGCATGTGGTTTTATAACACGTGGGGCTGGGAGCACAAGATGGGCCTGGGTAATTCAGTGTGTTCAGCAGCTCCGCAGCGGGAACACTGCAAGAAGCCGATCACACTCCAACGCAACCAGGCTGGGTGAGGACGCATGGCCTGTGAGGACCTATCTGTTTCCCAGCGAGATTGCAGAGCTGAGGGAGAAGGTCTGGGGCACGCTGGACTTAAACCATTAGAAATGGATGAGCTGGGAGCAGCAAAAAGAAAAAAGAGGTTGCCACTCAACTGCAGTGAAAGCATTGGCCTTTGCTATGCAGGGAGGGTCACAGGGAGGCGAGCGGAGCTGGACTAGGTCATCCTGGGCTAGTCACTTTTTCCCGCATCCTAAGCACACAGAAACCAGTTACCGATGAGTTAAAAGGTAACAAAAACACCATAAGCTTTCTCTAGAAGGTCACATTTGTTATGATCTCTTTAACCCCAAACCCCTACACCCCTTCAGCCAAACCGTAGCCCCTGTTCTCACTGAAATCTATGCCGCTGATCTCTTGAACACACTCACACATCCACATGGCCTGACTGGAAAGGCATCTGGCTGAAATGAATAGACCTCTAGAGAAATCTCATTGCCCATCAGTAGGATTCAAAGATGCACCTGCTTACTGAATCCAGGCGCCTCTGCCAGGGTTTGAAGGCCTACTGTATTTATTAGTTTGCTGAGGCTGCCATAACGAAGTACCACAGACTGGATGGCCTAAACTACAGAAATTTATTCCTGCAGGTGGAGGCTGCAGGTGCCAGCAGCTGTGGGTTCTCCTAGAGCCCCCATCCCTGGCTTCTGGACAGCTGCCACCTCGCTGCATCCTTGCCTGGTCTTTCCCCTGTGCAAGCATTTCCAGTGTCTGTGTCCAAGTGGCCTCTTTTAAGGAGTAGGGCCTACATACACCAAGGGCCTCGCTTTAACTTAATCTCCTCTTCAGAGACTTAAGCTGAGCGCTCACGCCTGTAATCCTAGCACTTTGGGAGGCCGAGGTGGGTGGATCATCTGAGGTCAGGAGTTTGAGACCAGCCTGGCCAACATGGCGAAAACCCATCTCTACTAAAAGTATAAAAATTAGCCAGCCGTGGTGGTGCATGCCTGTAATCCCAGCTACTCGGGAGGCTGAGGCAGGAGAATTGCTTGAACCCAGGAGGCGGAGCTTGCAGTGATTTGAGACAGCACCATTGGACTCCAGCCTGTGTCACAGAGGAGACTCCATCTCAAAAAAAAAAAAAAAAAAAAAGCAACACAATCTCTGAATACACTCACATTCTGAGGAATTCAGGGTTAGGGTTTCAACACATACAATTTTGGAGGGGACAAATTCAGCCCGTAGCACGGTTCTTCCACAATTCAGCTGCAATACCGCCTTTGAGCCCATCTTGCTCCATTTCAGTCAGGCGCCCTGTTTTCTTTCCTCCAATCCAATTTGTCTCTGATGCCCTGTTAATGCTACTTTCCCCGTTTGGAACACATGTGTGCTTTGCACATCATTAGGTGACCTTGGCGTTGTGTGAGCATCATACAGTGAACTTACACACACCTAGGTGGCATAGCCTACCACCCACCAAGGCCAGGTACAGCCTACTGCTGTCAGGCTGCAAACCTGCACAACCGCTTACTGTGCTGAATACTGAGGCCAACTCCAACACACTGGCAACTACCTGTGCATCTAAACACAGAAAAGGTACAGTGAAGACCCAGGATTATAATCTCATGGGACCACCATCGTACATGCAGTCTGTCATCCACGAGGTCAGTATGTGGCGTGTGGCTGTACTCGGAGGTGAGAGGAGATACTAAGGCCAACGTATCAAAGGCAGGGCAAGCTGAATCACTATCCCCAAAGCTGTTCTCCTCTTTCTCAAAACATCCTTTTTCCCCCTATTATTTTGGTGGGTGATGTTTTAGGTGGATTTCATAAGCAACTGGAATGTTTGAGGTGTTTTGGAAAGGGTCTTATTAAAAGATAATCAGTTATTTGATATGAGAGCAGGGGCAGGGAAGGGACTAATATTTCTTGAGCACCCACTGTGTGCCAGGCAGTGGGTAAGTGCTTCACACATTCTCATTTAATATTCAAAACAATGTGGTCATTTTACACATGAATGAAGGCAAGCTCAGAGGGCTTATTCAAGCTGCTCAATGTCACATAGCTGGAATCTGACATCAAGTCCGGCTGAATCCAAGACTAATATGCTTCCCTCCAAAGCTAAAGGACTCAACAAAAGTTCAGTTCTCTTCTTAACTACCAAAACAGCATATGACAAAAACAACCTGTCAACTGTAACACATATAGGAGCCAAGAAAATATTTGTCATAGAAAAATATCCAGTGTCTAGAATTCATTGCAACAAATTAGTCTTTCTGCAGTTGACTCCTAAAAGAAAAAGAAAGAGCCGTGCGCGGTGCCTCACGTCTGTAATTCCAGCACTTTGGGAGGCTGAGGCAGGCGGATCACAAGGTCAGGAGATCGAGACCATCCTGGCTAACACGGTGAAACCCCGTCTCTACAAAAAATACAAAAAAAATTAGCCGGGCGTGGTGGCAGGTGCCTGTAGTCCCAACTACTCGAGAGGCTGAGGCAGGAGAATCACTTGAACCTGCGAGGCGAAGGTTACAGTGAGCCAAGATCGCGCCATTGCACTCCAGCCTGGGTGACAGAGCGAGAAAAAAGAAAAAAAGAAAAAGAAAGAAACAAAAAAACTTTACTTTGAATTCTTTGTAATAATTTGTTTCAAAGTAATTTTAAAAATTATTTGACTTTATTAATTTTACATTTGGTTATATTTAAAAGATATGTTAAGTGTGGCTTTCCTTGTAAACACCTATCACTTTCTAGAGATTTTCACTTCCGGTCAAAATAGAGTAACAGGGACTGGATTTATTTTCCTATACAAAGCAACTCCAAAAATGGAGAAAATATATAACACAACAGATCTGAAAACATGGGACACCAAGCAGTGAGAAACGGTGATCTCCAAGAGACAGGAAAATGAAAATGCGATCCCTGTGAGCGCCCCAGCCTGCTGCCTTGAGTGAGTTTCCAGGCTCTGGTGTAGGAAGGAGGAACACAGGTTAGGATGCGGCCAAATCCATGAGTGCAAGAGATGGAGGGGAGAGTTCAGGGGGGCCAAAGGGATGCGAGTTCACAGGACAGAGTACCAGGGAGTAGAGAGATACCCAAAAAAAACTTAGGAGAGCCACAGGGGGTTATCCTTGAATGTGTGGGAAGGAGTCAAGGTCAGGAAAAAAAAAAACAGAAATGTATTAGAGGTAACAGTGCCTGGTGCTCACAGGGGGCCAGGAATACTACCGATTCCCATCAGCCAGTCTGGAAAACCTCATGATTCCTGGGGCCTTGGCAGAGTGCTGAAGAGTCACGCTTTAGTAGTCGGGAATAATTCACCCCAGACTATGCCCTACAGTGTCCAGGCTAACAAGTCTTAAAAACCAAATCCAAAAGGATCAAATTGCTTCCAAATAACTATATCCCAGAACAAATTCAATAAAACTTACAGTAATACAGAAGTATGCAGCATATCTGACATCCAATTTTTAAAAATCAGGTACAAGAAGCAGGAAAATGCGACCCACAAGGAAACAACAAAAATCAATAAAAACTAACCTAGAACTCACACGAATGACAGACTCTATAGAGAAGGACATGAAAATAATTATTCTAACTATATTCCATATGTTTGAAAAGTTGAGATATGGAAGATATAAAAAAAATCCAAGCTAAACTTCTACAGTGAAAACTATACTGTGAGATATAAAATGTTATGCTCTCTGGATGACTGTAACAGCAGATCAGCATTGCAGAAGAAAATATTAGTAAACTTGAAGACCTAACAATAGAAATAATCCAAAATGAAACACACACAAAATCTAAAAAGCAACAAAACTGTAGAACACTTTAAGCAGCCTAATGTACAGTAAGTCCTCACTTACCATTGTCAATACGTTCTCAGAAAACTGCTACTATAAGCAAAAGGAATGATAACAACAAAGGATATAAAATGAAGTCATCAAAAAATTTCAGTTGAAAGGAAGGCAGATAAAAGGAACAAAAGATGATGGCTAGACAAAAAGAAAACAAACAGCAAGGTGTTCAATTTAAACTATATCAATAATCACATTAAATGTAAATGGTCTAACCCCTCCACCCCCCATTAAAAGGCAAGGATTGTTAGTCTGGATTAAAAAAGAAAAAAGCAAGTATATGCTGCCTATAAAAATACACTGCTAATGTAAAGACACAAATAAGTTAAACAAAAAAGGGTGAAAGTATACCATACTAAAAAATAATAATTTAAAAACTGAAGTGGCTATATTAGTGTTGGACAATGCAGATGTCAGAATAAAGAATATTGCTGGGGATTTAAAAAAGGGTAATTTCTTGGCCGGGCTCAGTGGCTCATGCCTAATCCGAGCACTTTGGGAGGCTGAGGCAGGTGGATTACCTGAGGTCAGGAGTTCGCGACCAGCCTGGCCAGCATGGTGAAACCCTGTCTCTACTAAAAATACAAAAATTAGCCAGGCGTGGTGGCGGGCACCTGTAGTCCCAGTTAGGAGGCTGAGGCAGGAGAATCACTGGAACCTGGAAGGCGGAGGTTGCAGTGAGCTGAGATTGTGCCACTACACTCCAGCCTGGGCAACAGAGCGAGGCTGTCTCAAAAATAAATAAACAAACAAATAAATAAATAAATAAAATTTTAAAAGGGTAATTTCTTAATGATAATGGAGTCACTTAGTCAAGAGCACGAAACAATCTTAAATATTTATACACTTAATAACAATTTTAAAATACATGATGAGGAAACTGATGAGACTGTAAGGAGAAACAGTCATGCACCGCATAGTGACATTTCAGTCAAGAACAGGCGCATAATACGTCAGTGGTATATATTATAATGCTGTATTTTTTACTGTACCTTTTTTAGTTTAGAAACACAAATACTTACCATTATAATTGCCTATTGTATTCAGTTCAGTAATATGCTATAGAGACAACCGTACAGCCTAGGTGTGCAGTAGGCTACACCACCTGTTTGTGTAAGTACACTCTGTGATGTTTGCACAATGAAATTGCCTAAAAACACATTTCTCAGAACATATAGCCATTGTTAAGTGATGCATGACTGTAGACAAATCAACAATTATAATTACAGAGATTTTTAATATTTCTTTCTCAATATTAGTATGTAGGCAGAAAATAAATAATAGATTTGAACAACAGTATCAACAAATGTAACCTCATTGAAATATATTGAATATCCTACCCAACACAGAACATACGGTCTTTTCCAAGTGCGTGTAAAAACACTTGCCAAAATAAGACATATTCTGGACCATAAAGCAAGTATCAGTAAATTGCTTTAAAAGCTTCATGTCATATGAACTATGATTTCTGACCACTATGGAATTCAATAATAAAGCAACAATTGAAGAATTTGTGAAAAATCTCCCATAGATTTAGAAATGAAATACCATACTTTTAAATAAAGAAGAAACCAAGGGGAAATGGGAAAGTATTGAAAATGAAAACACAATTTGTGGATGCCACAAAGAAATCAACCTTTGTGGGATGCCACAAAAAAACCCTATTAATTTTAAAAATAATCTATTACAATTTAAACATATGTAATCTAGGAAATTAGATAATTCAAATAAGGAAAATTTTTAAAAATATGTTTTTCACCATTAGGAGATCATCATTAACACTTTAGGGAAGTGGTTCTCAAAGTTGAGCATGTATTAAAATTGCCCTAAGTAAGGGCTTGTTGAAACATACACCACTGGGCCCTGTTCCCAGAGTTCCTAATCTGGGATGCGGCCCTGAGAATGTGCATTCCTAGCCAGTTCTCAGGTGATGTGGATGCTGCTTGTTGGTCTGGGGACCATGCTTTAAGAACCACTGCCTTAGTACATACATTTCCACATCTCTCATTATATGTGATGTGTATGAATATAAACATTCATATACTTTTTAAAAACCAAAATGAGATTTTTTATTTTTTTGAGACAGGGTCTTATTCTGTCACCCAGGCTGGAGTACAGTGGCGCGATCTTGGCTCAAAGAAACCTCTACCTTCTGGGTTCAAGTGATCCTCTTGCCTCAGCCCCCTCAAGTAGCTAGGACTACAGGTGTGAGCCACCATGCCTGGCTAGTTTTTGTATTTTTTGTAGAGGGGTTTCACCATGTTTCTCAGGCTGGTCTTACACTCCTGAGCTCAAGTGATCCACATGCCTCAGCCACCCAAAGCACTAGGATTACAGGCATGAGACATCTTGCCTGGTCACCAAAATAAAATTTTAAAAATGTTTTCATATTTTATCTAACCCCATCTGTGCAGAATATTACCAATTAAATATGTAATCAGTATAAAAACATGATTAATGAGATATTTTGCTTTCTTTGCTACTCTTTGGAATTCCACGTCTATTTCATACTTAGATTACATTTCAATTTGCACTAGCTATGTTTCAAGTGCTTATTACCTAAAGCTTAAGAACTTTGGATAAATGAAAATTAATTTTGTCTAAGACTTCTTTCCCTCTACATAATGTAGTATACCATAGTCTGTTTATCCATTCTTCTCTTGATGGCACATGTGCGATTTCCAGTTTGGAGTTATGAATAAAACTGCAAAGAATATTTTTATACTTATTTTTATGGACATAAGCTTTCATTTCTCTTACGTAAATACTTAGGAGTAGAACTGCTGTGTCAAAAAAATTACTGTATATTTAGTTTAATAAGAATCCTACCAGACTGTTTTCAAAATTGTTTTATCAGCTACTTCTTTTTTCAAAGATTTGTACCTCTCCATTTTGTAAACTTTCCTCTCATCAAATACTCAGGCAATATTCAAATTCCTCCAATTATCTAAAGAACGTCCTTATTGATGATCTGTCGAAACTAACGTCCAAACCAAGACCATGTTTCATATCTGGTTATGTCCTCTAAGTCTCTTTTCATCTGTCCTACTACCTCTCCCTACCTTCCCTTTTTGACAACACTAATCTGGTGAAAGGAATCTGTGTTTAATAAAATTTGAACTGAAAATCGTAGAATATGGTTTTACGTATTTACCAAAAAAGCTTTAAATGAAAAAGAAATTAAAGACAGATCTGCAAACCAAACTACAAAATCAAATGTAGTACAGGCTATCCCTATGCACTTGTGTACTGAACTCATTAAGTAGGATTTGGTATTAGAGATATATGTGAAGGGAAGCTTTGGAATCAAACCAAGACAATATTACAATGCAATGTGTGGGGTTTCAGGGAGCCTGGACTTGGAGGGAAGCTTTAATATCTACAATCTTTACTTCTTAACCAGGATTCAGCAGACCTCAGGCATGGTCCTTGCAAAACATCAATTACTCAGTTTAAACTATTTTGAAATCATTTGTTTAATTTTCATTAGCTTCGAATGACTCATTTCAAAAGATTTCACATGGGTATTACGGTTAATTGAACTCTTAAAAATTGTGGTAAGAAGAGTTAACATGAGATCTACCCTCTCAAAATTTTAAGCATGCAACACAGTGTTAACTATAGACAAAATGCTATACAACCCTTTAAACTATCATTTGCTTATTCTGCTGTATACCTTTTTCCTTTTCAACCTTTAAAAAATATTTAATATTAAAATAAACAGATGCTTAAAACTACAAAAAGCAGGCCGGGTGTGGTGGCTCATGCCTATAATCCTAGCACTTTGGGAGGCCGAGGCAGGCGGATCACCTGAGGTCAGGAGTTCGAGACCAGCCTGACCAACATGGAGAAACCCCATCTCTACTAAAAATACAAAATTAGCTGGGCATGGTGGCACATGCCTGTGATCCTAGCTACTCGGGAGGCTGAGACAGGAGGATCACTTGAACCTGGGAGGCGGAGGTTGCAGTGAGCCAAGATTGCACCATTCCACTCCAGCCTGGGCAACAAGAGTGAAACTCTGTCTCAAAAAGTAATAATAATAATACTGCACAAAGCAAATGTATAGCTTAGTGAATTATTAGATGGTAAACACCCTTGTATCTATCAACCAAGTCAAGAAATCAAACTCTGCTGGTCAACTCCTTCCAAACTGAACTCCCGCCCTCTACAGGTAACCACTATGCAGAGTTTCATCGTAACTGCATAAGTCTGTAATGTGTTATTTTGCCACATGGTGCATCTTTATACACCAGAGTTTAGTCTTAAGACTAAACCACTCTAGCCTTGAGACTCATGAATGGCTTAGCACCATCCCCTTGGGTAATAAATATGTTTTCACTCAGAGTTCATGGGAGATCTGGTTAAAAGTGTGTGGTGCCCCCACCCCCAAATTGCTTAGTCTTTATAGTCTTAAGACTAAACTCTAGTGTATAAAGATGCACCATGTGGTGAAATAAAACATTACAAACATATGCAGTTACTCTGAAACTCTGCATAGAGGTTACTTGTAGAGGGCAGGAGTTTATATTGTTTAATCTATAGCTTCCTCTTCCATCTCTTTCTTTTCCTCACTGTTGACTTGTAGGGTTTCCTGGAGTTTGGATTTTGCTGACTGCACACTCACAGTACTATTCAACATGATACATCTTCCCTGTAGTTTCTACAATTTGGCAGCTGGATCCACCTGAATCCTTTGGCAAGGCCAAACGTGGTGTCTCAGGAAGAACACATTGAAGTCTCTGTTTTTTAAATATCATTATGACCTTGATACATTTTTGTTACTCATTTTTATGTGAAAATTGTTTCCTAACCTATTTAGAAATCATGGTTCAGAGTAGCTTTTCAAAGCTCCCAGAGCTTCCTTGTCTATTGTTTCTGTACAGTGTTGAAGGATATGGAAGCGTGCTTTCTCAAGTTCCCTGGCTCGATTGCCCTCCCCTTCTCTGTCATTTCTCTCTGTTGTCCCAACTCAGTTCCATATGGGCTCCCTTCTCAGTAGTCTCTCTTGAGTGATGGCCTGTCTCAAGGAGCAGTTACTGGTCACTGGAGCACAGCTGCTCCAGCCCTGTTAGGCCTTACCCATTTCAGCTGCTCTTCTCAAACCATTTCCCTATGATTTCCATTGGTAATTTGAGGGTTCTCTTCTGCCACCCATCAGATGCCCTATTGTTTCCTCGTTTCTTCCTAAACACACACCGATGGCGTGCAGGCCTTGGGGCTGGCTGATGTTCTGTCTCCAGCTGCTTGTTCTTTGGGATCTAGGACTTACTGTGGTATCTAGTTTTGCCACAGATGTTGTCTGTGGGTTTTTGATTTTGCTAAGTAGCTGTCTTTATGTACGGCCTTGGGTTTGAGAAGATCTAAAAACTATGCTTCCACCACCACCAGCACCACCTTCTTAGAACTGTATATCCATTTTGAAACATATTAATATTTCTATGTATTTTTTCTTTAACCACTGATATGGTTTGGGTATTTGTCCCCTCCAAATCTTGTTGAAATGTGATTCCCAGTGTTGGGGGTGGGTCCTGGCGGGAGGCGACTGGTTCATGGGGACGGGTCCCTCGTGAGTGGTTTAGCACCAGCCCCTTGGGTAATAAGTATGTTTCCACGCAGAGTTCATGGGCGATCCGGCTGTTTGTGTGTGGTGCCTCCCCACCCCCAATTGCTCTCTCTCTTGCGGCATGACACGCCTGTTCCTACTTCACCTTCTGCCATGAGTAAAACCTTCCTGAGGCCTCACCATGCTTATATAGCCTGCAGAACCATGAGCCAATTAAACCTCTTTTCTTTTTTTCTTTCTTTTTTTTTTTTTTTTTTTTTAGATGGAGTCTTGCTTTGTTGCCCAGGCTGGAGAGCAGTGGCGTGATCTCAGCTCACTGCAAGCTCCGCCTCCCGGGTTCACGCCATTCTCCTGCCTCAGCCTCCCGAGTAGCTGGCACTACAGGCGCCCGCCACCACGCCCAGCTAATTTTTCGTATTTTTAGTAGAGATGGGGTTTCACCCTGTTAGCCAGGATGGTCTTGATCTCCTAACCTTGTGATCTGCCCGCCTCGGCCTCGCAAAGTGCTGGGATTACAGGCGTGAGCCACTGCGCCCGGCCAAACCTCTTTTCTTTATAAATTACCCAGCCTCAGGTATTTATTTATAGCAACACAAATGGCCTAACACAAGCACATTTCTTATTCAGGTATGATACGGCCAACAGCTCAGCAGGCCACTGCCATTCAGAAGAGGGTTTATTACTCACAGTTCCCAAGAGGAGGGGGCCCACCACTCCACAAGGAAGTACCAGGGCTGGGCTGGAGGCAGAGGGAGAGGGGAAGGGGGAACAAGGGCAGGATCACTTCTGTGGGGAGGCGAGGCTGGGCAGGGGAGGCGAGGCTGGGCAGGGGAGGCGAGGCTGGGCAGGGGAGGCGAGGCTGGGCAGGGGAGGCGAGGCTGGGCAGGGGAGGCGAGGCTGGGCAGGGTAAGCAGGTTTAGCACTGGCTCATCTGCATCATTTCCGTGGGCTCTGGGTTGTGGCTGGCTCTGATTGTGGGTACCTGGCCCTGGAGGTGACTGTTGCCTCCTGGAGTGTCAGAACCAGCAGGAAGGAGGTGGCTGGATAGGCCTCTGGATTGGTTAATTGGCAAATAAAGGTACACTCACAGGGAGCCATTTGCCATCTCTAAGAATTGGCTAGCCCGGGGAGGGGAAGTAGCTCCCCAGTCAACAAGGCCTCAGGTGTCAGAGAGTACAGAAAATTAAAAAGTACAGAGGGAAAAGATCAGGGGTTGCCAGGGGCTCACGAGGAGAGAGGGATGAACTGGAGGAGCACAGGGAAGGATCAGGGCGGTAACACAACTCTGTGTAATACTGTTGTGGTAGATGCAAGTCCAGATACATGTGTCAAAACCCACAGAATGTTCAACAGCAAGAGTGAAGCCTAATGTCAAGTTTGGACCGCAGTGAATGAATGATAATGGATTGACCCTGGCCCATCAGCGAGGACACACATGCCACACGAAGGCACAGTGTCAGTAACGGGGGACACTGTAAGTACGGACAGAGCGGGAGCAGTATATAGGAACCTCTGTACTTCTGGCTCAATTTTGTTGTCAACTTAAAACTGCAATACAAATATTAAATCTATTAATTAAACAAACAAAACACTAAAAGCCCCAAAATCAGTTATTCTCCTTCCCACTTGAGAGCTGGAGCATCTCCCACAGCTGTATTTTCCAAGGGGCCTGTCCTCCCAGACTCTGCTTGAGGGGAGCTTTGCCTCCCCCCGGGGACCTGCCTGTCAACACAGTCACCATCAGATGGTGCTGCCCCGCGAGGTGACCGAGCCGCTGTACAACCTCACCTCTGCTGGCTTCCCACAGCTGCAGGCTGTCCTCGATCCTGTGACATTCTTCATCCTTTACACCTCCCACGTTCCTCAAAAAGCTCCTCCTCGCCTCAGAGGTCCTCAGACCCCTAGGAAGAAGCGAGGGCAGACGCTGCGGCTAAGCACAGAGGAAGGAGGTGTGTCTGACTCCAGCGGGGTCTAGAAACCTCCAGCAAGGGATGCCTGTCATCCCCGGGAACTGCAGTTTCCATGACCTCCTGCCCCTCAAAAGCAGTCCCACTATTGACAAAGCTTTTCTCCTAGCATGGAGGACAGAAAATGAATGACAAGGTGCCAATCTTCTTCCTGGAGCTTCGCCAGTATTTATTTATAAGAAACCAGAATTGTTTTTATCAGGCCAGTGAGCATTGTCTTTTTTTTTTTTTTTTTCCTGAGATGGAGTCTTGCTCTGTCGCCAAGCTTGAGTGCAGTGGTGCGATCTCGGCTCACTGCATCCTCCGCCTCCTGGGTTCAAGTGATTCTCCTGCCACAGCCTCTCAAGTAACTGCGAATATAGACGCGTGCCACCAAACCGGCTAATTTTTGTATTTTTAGTAGAGATGGGGTTTCACCATGTTGGCCAGGCTGGTGTCAATCTCCTGACCTCAAGTGATCTGCCTGCCTCGGCCTCCCAAAGTGCTGGGATTACAGGCATGAGCCACCCACCCAGCCGCAATGTCATTTTAATAAAACAGTGGTGGGCTGGCTTCACTGGTTTCTGAGTTAGATTGCAAAAATGAAATACAACAGATATCTGAGTGCCTACTATGTGCCATGAGACCTGCTGGGCTCATCATTGTAAAGTATCTGATTAGCCCTCATAATAACCTTGTAAAATGGTCATTTATTCCTCTCATTTCTCAGATGAAGTGCAAAATCGAGGAAGTTAAGAATCAACCTAGCAGCTAAATGACAAAGCGAATGTTTAAACAGATATACAAGCCACAATGCAGAGCTTTTCCAGCTAGCCTCAATAGGCCAATGAGATAAATTTTCCGTATACAACTATCTCTGCTGTTACGGTTTGTGCAGCTCTTTCCGACGGGAGATCCAAGGACAGGCAGCCACATGCGACATACAGAACATGAGCTTTGGCTAAGAGAGGCTCTGTGTGGATCCTGGTTACACATTTCATTGTTAAGGATTGGGCACGTTACTTCTCTGGATTTGCTCACTGTAAAATTTGGGTGATAGAATACCTACCACAGAGATTGGAAAACTACGGCACATGGGCCAAATCCGGCCAGGCTACTCCCTGTTCTGGCACAGGTCCGAAGCAGAGATTGGCTTTTACATTTTTCAGTGGTTAAAAAAAAATCAAAAGAATCACATTTCGTGATATGTGAAAACTATATGAAAGCCAAATCTCTGTGCCCATAAAGCTGTATTGGAACACAGCCACGTCCATTCATTTCACATCGTCTACGGATGCTTCTGCTCTGTGAAGACAGAGTTGAGTGTAACAAAGCCTCTCACCAGGCCTGAACTTCAGCCAGGCTCCTCTTCTCCATGAGGCCTCAGCCTCAGGCTTCCATGTCCAGTTTTAGCAAGAATCCTGCGAAGTCCGTTTCGAGGGAGTCCCCTGGCCAGCTCCCGGAATTCGCCCCCGTGGCAATCTAATGGCTTTCTGGCCCTTTCCCAGCCTTCAGA
This sequence comes from Pan troglodytes, assembly GCF_028858775.2. Lineage (NCBI taxonomy): Eukaryota > Metazoa > Chordata > Mammalia > Primates > Hominidae > Pan > Pan troglodytes. The sequence goes on along the minus strand of NC_072412.2, from coordinate 103,953,786 downwards.
CTCTATGTACCAATTAGCAGCCGTATTAAGCACGGGGTCTTGATTCCCATGATCAGTAGTGTTTCTGCCATGGAAAGCTCAATCTATACTTTTAAACAGCTGATTAAAACACTGTTCTGTTGTGGAGTGATCCTTTAGGGACAGTGCTGGACAAGAGCAAGAGCAGGACAAGAGCCAAGGGCAAGAGCAGGCCAAGCTTGCGTGTCAACACTGCAATCAACTCTTTTAATTGACAAGCCTTGGGACAAGTCTAATTAAGGGTAGAACATAATTATTTCATAATGATCAGTAGTTTATTTACAATCTTGAGAAACACATCTTAGACTATGAAAAACCCTTATTTTCCCCTTAAACTCCTTCACATCCTTACTATGAATAAGGCTCTGACTTGGGTATTTATAAGACAGAAATGATGAGAAGAAAGACAGAAGGCTGGGCAAAAATTCAAGCTGCCTAAATTCAACAACTTATTGCCTAGAGACAAGGATTCACAACCTGACATGCCAGGTGCTTTGGGGAAACTAGTTTCCCACGCATCACACACAGAGAAATGGGGTGAACCCAGTTGTTACAGCCCTATGATTGGGCATTTTGAAACCAACCATGCTTTTTCTCAGGTTGGAAGACGGGTGCACAGTCTCCCAAATGAAGACTGGCAGAGGTGATAGTCACGATGGTGATATTAAAAAATAACAGGGATGGCACACCCAAGTTCATTGCAGCATGGCTCACAATGGCCAAGAGGTGACGGCAATGTAAGTGTCCATCCATGGAGGAATGGATACTGGAGATGTGGTGAATACACACAATGGAAATGGTATTTGGCCTTAAAACGGAGGGAAATCTTGTTGTATGCCACTGCACAGATGAACCTCGAGGACATTATGCTGAGTGAGATAAGCCAGTCACGAAAAGACAAAGACCACACGATTCCACTTACTTGATGACGTGTCTAAAGTAGATAGACTCAGTAACAGAAAGTAGAACAGGGGCTGGGGAAGGGGAACTAGGGAGTTATTCAGTGGGTGTAGAGTTTCCACTTCACAAGATAAAAAAATTCTAGAGATCTCCTCTACGACAAAGTACATGTAGTTAACACTTCTGAACTACACACTTACAAATGGTTACAAACGTGTTACTTGTTTTTGACCACAATTTAAAAAATAATAACTATGAAGATGACGATGGTAACAAGTTTCCATAAATAATGCTTTTGGAACACTTTAATGGGTCCCAGACACTGGGCTGCATGCTAAGAGACATTGTCAAGCAACTGTGTCTGGGGCAGAGGGGAAAATCCAGCTGGTGCTTACGATTCTCACAAGGTGAGATGCTCTTCCTCAGTTCATACAAGCAAGACTGGCCTGTGGCACTTCCAAAATAGACTCTGTCTGATGACCTTTTGGTCATCATTTCTGCTATTGTGTGCTTTCATTGCATTTTGGAACTTTCATTGCATTTGGATCTATAACTATTATTGAAGTTATCGATGTCACATGTTGTAAGGCAGAACTCACTGGATTTTTACAACCTGATTGTATCCACGGAACCAGCATCCAGATCAAGAGAGAGAACACAGCCAAGACCCTGGCAGCAATCCCTATAACTCCTCCGGTCATTTATGGCCTCCCCTCAATTACCACAGATCGATTCTACCAAAAGAACTTTTTTTTTGAGATGGAATCTCACTCTGTCACCCAAACTGGAGTGCAGTGGAACGATCTCAGCTCACTGCAACCTCTGCCTCCTGGGTCCAGACAATTCTCCTGCCTCAGCTTCCTGAGTCACTGGGACTACAGGCGTGCGCCACCACACCCAGCTAGTTTTTGTATTTTTAGTAGAGATGGGGTTTCACTATGTTGGCCAGGCTGGTATCAAACTCCTGACCTTAAGTGATCCTCCTGCCTGAGCCTCCCAAAGTACTGGGATTACAGGCATGAGCCACCACACCCGGCCTCAAAAGAACTTTTAAAAATTGAGGCGGGTGGATCACCTGAGGTCAGGAGTTCGAGACCAGTCTGGCCAACATGGTGAAACCCCATCTCTACTAAAAATACAAAAATTAGCTGGGCGTGATGGTGGGCACCTGTAATCCCAGCTACTCAGGAGGCCGAGGCAGGAGAATTGCTTGAACCCAGAAGGCAGAGGTTGCAGTCAGCCAAGCTCGCACCACTGCACTCCTGCCTGGGCGACAGAGAAAGACACCGTCTCAAAAAAAAAAAAAAATTATATGCAATTAGCTCAGGCTGGAATTCAGTAATTAACAGACAGTCAAGTCAGTTTAGTGATATGGTCAGAACAAGATGATGACTGAGGGCAGGCACTTCTACAGATCCGAGCTTCAATCCCATTTCTTTGCTGTGTGCCTTTGGGGGAACAACTTAACCTCTTTAAGGCTTAACTTCCTCGTCAGAAAAAGGGGCTATAATGCACCGTTGCAGGAATAAATGAAACACTGTATGTGAACCTAGCACGGTGCCTGGCAGTTATCACTCTCGAGAGCATGTGTTGGCCGACTATGGCTTCCTGTTATATGAAGTTCTGCTGGAACAAACACATGTATTCATTCACATATTATCTATGGCTGCTTTTGCATGATAAGGGGAGATTCAAATCGTTGCAGCAGAGACTGCATGGCCTATAAGGCCTACAGTACTATCTGGCCCTTTACAAAGAAGGTGTGACCCCCGCTGTAGAACATGGGTCATGCGTGCTGCTGTACCCATAGGGACTAGAACACTCCAGCACATAGGAAGCACTCATGTGGCGGCTTTTGTGTGACATGTGACAAACACTTATTTAAGTCATCAACGGTGGGTTTTATTTTGCAGTTGAATACATTCCTAAACAATAGTGTAAGAATGGAGTGAAATCGTAAAAGTCAAGCCTGGTAACAACTTGAAAGAAGTCAGCCCTGCCCGGTACCTAGAAAGAACAATAGGCTTACAAATTCTAGCAAAAGAGAAGCACCTATGGTTAACAGAAGAGACGCTGAACTTGGAGTCAGAAGAACACAGAATCTTAGCTGTGCCATTAGCTAAATGGTAGATTCAGACATGGGGAAATTCTTAGAATCTTAGCGCCCTCAGCTGTGAAGCCCAAACACTGCTGCCGATTTCTGGTTTAGACAAACAGCTCCTGCAGGACTGGAATTGGGCAAGACTGGAGTCAGGAAAGCCATCAGGAGCTTAAAGGAATTCAGGCAGGCACAGAACTGGGTTGTTAGAAATAATGAGATAACGGTATCTTCAGGTGTTTTGAGAATCATTATTTTACCATGAAATAAGAGCATGAAACAATATTCCACATAACTTGCTACACTCTAATTGTTTCCTGGACTCTCTTAAGAAGCTGTGTGTGCCTAGTGAATATCTCACCTTTCATGTGAAGTCTGATGCCAGACACAGTGTAGGCACAAAATAATTGTTAGCTGAATAGGAGAAGGCAGAATGAGATTTGGCAGGTCTGTGGTCATATGCCACACCGTAAAAAGGGCTGGGAGTCAGGGAATCTTGGATTTGAAGTACAAACTAGAAAACGACAGAGTGTTTGGAGGTGGGAATAAATTGAGAAAACACAACTTGCTCTCATTTTTAGGCCCATGACAGATCCGTTCATTCACCACCTGCTCTGCTCAGAGCCAGGCTCGATCTGCACTGCCTCTGATGGCTCTTCCCGTAGATGCTGCCGTCCCACCTGTGGCCACCTTCTCTTCACAATGAATGTTCTCATCCCGTTTCAGAGCTTCGACAGACATTCATAATAATTACAAGATTCTTGAATCCAAATTTCCACCCAGATCTCTTTCCCGTGCTCCAGGAAATACACCTTCTGGCACTGCCTGCTGGATGTCTCCACTGAATGCCACGGATGCCCCTGCCTCCTCAAGCTGGAATGGGACTCATCTTCACCCCCGGGCATGGTCTTCCCCAGGGATGGGCACTACTGTCCACCCAGATGGCAAAGCTGGAAAACTGAGCCACTCCAAGCCCTCTCCTCCACAAGGGTATTCATTCAATCACATCCTCTCCTACTGCCCCCAACCCCACCTCTGGAATCCATCCAGCTCCTGCCAGCCCCTCTACTCTCCCTTAGTTCTAGCCAGCACCATCTCCAACCAGACTCATCGCTAGATCCTAATGGCTTTCTTGACTCCAGTCTGGTCCTATTCCAATCTGCCTACAGTTCTCTTTCTAAACCAGAAATTAGATCATATCACACTCTCTTTTAAATGCATTAACAGCTTCTCAAACACATTAGTTTGGGTATAGAACTGTGAGGGCCGATACATAGCCCTTGGCCACATGTGATGACTGAGCACTTGAAACATGGCTAGTCTAAACCGAGAGGTGCTGAGGTGTCAAATACACACCAGATTTGAAGACTTCACAGACAAAACAGACAGCATGAAAATATATCACTCACAATTATTTAGACTGTGTGTTCAAATGATAATGTTTCTGGATATAGGAGGTTAAATAACATATATTTTTAACATGAATTTCACCTGGTTGTTTGACCTTTTTAACATAATGCTAGAAAAGTTAAAATTGCATACGTGGCTTATTTCTCCTGACTGCAATTGCGTAGAAAGCCCTTCACCATACAGCTCCCTGCTGAGCTTCCAAACTTCCTTCTTTCACTGCCTTTACCATTGCCCTTCTCCTATGCCTCTCACCTCTGGCCTTCTCTGCAGGCTCCTGAATAACCCACTTGCTTTCTGGTTTTTGTACATGGGGTGCCTCATCTCTCTGGTACATTCTTTCTATTAGATCAACTCCTACTGGTCTCCTGGGATGCAGGTTTGCAGAAGGATCTCCTGAACTCAAATGGTGTCTGTTGCCCCCACTGCCCAACACCACTGCTCTCAGGGAAGCACCTGTCAGGCATCCTATATTTGCAGGGCTCCCCACCTGGATAATAAATTCCCTGTGTCTCATTCACTACTCAATCTACTATGCAGGGACTAGTAGAAGTTCCAGGAACTCAGTATGCACAGAATCAGAGAATAAAAACATAGCCAATGAACTTATAGCCCCAAAAGTTGCCTAATAAAAGGTAGATTCAGATATAGGCTTAAGCAAGCGCCATCAACCCAAAGAGATAAAAATACCAGGAAGCTATGCTCTACATTTTGGATTCAATTTGATACAACCTTTTTCCAGAACAATCTAACATATTTAACAACCTTAAAATGATTGGACCCATTGATTGGGTAAATCTGCACCATTGGATCTGAACTACTGAACAGTTAGCTATGAGCACAAACACAAATGTACTCAGTTCATTGGGGCAACATCTATAATAGCAAAAAACTAAAGAGCGAAATATTCCATCATTTACAATGGAAGTTGTAAATGAGATATGCCCCTTTGTTGGAATGGCATGCAGCCATGAAAAAGAAGGAAATGGACTCCATGTGCTGAAAAGGAAAGATTTCCCCTGAGCAGGGAGGGAAAGTGGGCACTGTACTATTTCCTCACATTTGTGTATTTCAAAGATATATGTTTGCATATGCATCTACACAGAATTTATCAGAAATATACTCAAGCGTGTGTGTGTTCACAAGGTCACGGCTCCTGGGGGCAGAGGTGGGAGGGCAGTCATCACTGTGTATCTTCTTTGAACTTGCTAATCATATGCACGAATACTTTTATTATAAAACACATTAATGAGGGTTTTCTGGTGTTTTTCCCTCTATTTCTGCACGACCACAGAAAAGCACCAATTATTTCACCGCCCCTGCCCAGCCCCCCACCAAGATGAACAGACAGTAAAATAGTAACATTAAAGTTGACATCACCTACCGTGATCTTTTTGTGATCAGGAAACTCGAGGCCAAAATAGTCACCTTCCACGAGGTTGAGGTGGTTGCAAACTGCATCCAGCAGCACCTTCCCAGGAGCTCTTTGCTGTGAGCAGAAACAACAGGGGTTATCCCTGAGGCAGGCACGGATGAAAACAAACCACAGCTCCTCGCTGCAGGAAACCTCTGGATTCCTAAGTCTGCAGGTCCTTCACAGCTTGCCACCGCCCACCTCCGTGACACCCTGAACACCAGCCCCATCTACACCTCCGTATCCCAGCACCTGCTGTTCCCGAAATTGGATGCAAATCTCTTAGCATTTTCTTCCCACTCCAACGCCAGGCATCACTCCTCCCACCTTATTCAATTAATCGACTAGTTTTTTAGAGTAGTTTTAGGTTTACAAAAAGTTGAGCAAAAACTTCTTCGCACTACACAGTGTCCCGCTATTAACCTTGGTGGTAGAGATTTGCTACAGTTGTGGAGCCAATATTGACACAGCATCATCACTCACACTCCATAGCTCACACAAGGTTCACTCCGTGTGCTGTAAAGTTCTATGACAAATGTGTTGTAACCTGTCTGCATTACAGCATCATACAGAATAGTTTCACTGCTTCATATGAATTTCACCCTAAAAATCCTCTGTGTTCCGGCTATTCCTCCCTCCCTCCCTCCTAATCCCTGGCGACCACTGATCTTACTGTCTCTATAGTTTGCCTTTCCCAGAATGTCATCTAGCTGGACTCATACAGGACTCATACAGTACGTAGCCTTTGCAGACTGCCTTCTTTCATTCAGTAATATGCATATAAGGTCCTTCTGTGTCTTTTTTTTTTTTCTTGAGACAGAGTTTTGCTCTTGTTGCCCAGGCTGGAGTGCAATGGTGTGATCTCAGCTCACTGCAACCTCCACCTCCCGGGTTCAACTGATTCTCCTGCCTCAGCCACTGGAGTAGCTGAGATTACAGGCATGTACCACCATGCCAAGCTAATTTTATATTTTTAGTAGAGATGGGGTTTCTCCATGTTGGTCAACCTGGTCTCAAACTCCCAACCTCAGGTGATCCACCTCCCTCAGCCTCCCAAAGTGCTGGGATTACAGGCATGAGCCACCGTGCCCTGCCCCTTCCATGTCTTTTTATGACTTGGTAGCTTATTTATTTATTGAAACAGAGTCTTGCTTTTGTCACTCAGGCTGGAGTGCAATGGCACGATCTCAGCTCACTGCAATCTCCGCCTCCCAGGTTCAAGCGATTCTCCTACCTCGGCCTCCCGAGTAGCTGGGATTACAGGCACCTGCCACCATGCCCCGCTAATTTTTTTGTATTTTTAGTAGAGATGGGGTTTCACCATGTTGGTCAGGCTGGTCTCGAACTCCTGACTTCAGGTGATCCACCTGCCTCAGCCTCCCAAAGTGCTGGGACTACAGGTACGAGCCACCGTACCCAGCCAGTTTGTTTATTTTTACTGTGGAATAATATTCCACTGTCTGGATGTAATACAGTTTATTCACCTACTGAAGGACATTTTGGTTGCTTCTAGTTTTGACAATTATGAATACAGGTGTTATAAATATTTCTGGACAGGTTTTATGTGGACATTAAGTTTTCAACTCGTGACCCCAGGCCTTTTTTGTGACAGTCAAAGCCCTGTCCCTGTGCCTCTCTCCTTGTCCACAAATATGACATGGATGGTTTCCTCCTCTACATTCCTGTAGCACTCTGTGCAGTATCTCATCAAGACTATACCCACATTGAAGGGAAAGGCCATATTTTGTTCATCCCTGTATCCACAATGCCTAAAGACCAACCAATTTTGTGGAAATGAATGAACAAATCAATAAAAGTTATCCATCCCACTGTATTATAGATGGTTTAGTACCTATGTGTCTATGTCCCCAGTTAGTATCAGGCCACTTGGTCATCTTTGTATTCTTATTGCCTAGCACAGCGCCTGGCAATCAATCAATGTCTGCTGAAATCAATACTATTCATGCATTTTCTATATACTGGATCTATAGGGAAAGGGAATATTATATATAAGAACCCACGTTCTACCCTATAGAGCTTAGAATCATATGCCTCAATTTCTCTTCACTATGTGCATTCCCAGTGACTGATAGTAAAATGGATCGATTCCACCATATAGATCAAATCTTGGGAGACAAATGCTTTCATGACATTGCCATTCACAGTTACTTATTTTTGTTGTTGTTGTTGTTTGTTTTTGTTTTTTTGAAACGGAGTTTCCCTCTTTCACCCAGGCTGGAGTACAGTGGCACGATCTTGGCTCACAGCAACCTCCGCCTTCTGGGTTTAAGTGATTCTCCTGCCTCAGCTTCCCAGGTAGCTGGGATTACAGGCGCCCGCCACCACGCCCAGCTAATTTTTGTATTTTCAGTAGAGACGGGGTTTCACCATGTTGACCACGCTGGTCTCGAACTCCTGACCTCGTAATCAGCCTGCCTCAGCCTCCCAAAGTACTGGGATTACAGGTGTGAGCTACTGCACCCAGCCCACAGTTACTTGTTTTATACTTCTCACCTCTTCCCTGAGAACAGAGCATTTTAGGAACCAATTAGTAACCCAGGAGACTGAGTGACAGCAGGAGTCAAAGCCCGCCAAGTACACGGATGGACATGTCCATGAGCCTGTACCAGCATGAAACAGAGGAGCCAGGAAAGATGCTGCTTGATGCTCAACATTAAGTACTTTTTTTTTTTAACAGATGCCGCTTTACACCCCCACATTCGCCCTCACTGCAATCCAGAAGATACACATTCTGCACAGATGATCCCAAACTCTCCAGGCTCTAGATCTTAAATGCCTGACAGTGGCAGAGTCACATCACCTGCAGGAATGTCAGGAGTCACATGTGACTGCGTGGAACCCCCATTCTTCCCTGCCAAGCTCTCCTCTTCTCCAGGCATGCTTAACCAGAGGAAATGGGTCAGGAGAGCAGAATGGAACACTGGTCACCAATCTTATCTTCACCACTTTGCTACAGCAATGTGCCCTGTTTCCGACACACAGGGTCAGACAAGCATTTCCCAGGTCGGTTAATGTAGGGAGCGATGAGCTGCTCCATTCCAGTCCCTAATCCCGGGTTTGAGTCCCCACACCAGCTGCCAAGAGCTGCATGGTTAACTTATGCACAGCAACTTATTCGGGATCCACCTCTCACTCCAATAAAATCTGCAGACATTAATAAGAACATTACAGGCCGGGCGTGGTGGCTCATGCTTGTAATCCCAGCACTTTGGGAGGCCAAGACAGGTGGATGATTTGAAGTCAGGAGTTCCGAGACCAGCCTGGCCAACATGGTGAAACCCCATCTCTACTACAAATACAAAAATTACCCGGGTGTGGTGGCAGGCGCCTGTAATCCCAGCTACTCAGGAGGCTGAGGCAGGAAAATTGCTTGAACCTGGGAGGCGGAGGTTGCAGTGAGCTGAGATCACACCACTGCACTCCAGCCTGGAAAAAAAGAACATTATAAAAATGGACCAAGGGATAAGAACTTGTGGAAGAATTCCCATACTGTAAGATTTTCTTTTAAAGGAAGAACACATTCCAGTTTCAGAACCTTCTTTCTCATAACTCTTAACATTTCCTATCTGTGATGAAAATAAACCACCAATTATCTGACCAGCTGGCAAGCACTCACGTTTCCCAAAGAATTCTGGGAACTAAGGGAATTTGATAACTTCATCTAGATTTTACAGAGTCTGGGAAATGAGACTTAACAATTCAATACTAGAAATCTCAAAAAGTTAAAAAAAAAAAAAACTAATATACAATGGATGTCTTTATGGACATGGTGTTAAACTGAGCGCTTTAGAAGAGGGGAGAGGGAGAGTTAACATCTACACTGGGTACTCCACAGAGTCAGCAGCGGTTTCTGTGAATGTATGGAGTGCATACAATATGAGGGTGTGTTGAGTCCTAGAACCTGCAGCCTTGCCGCCCCAGCACTGCACACTCCTTAGGGCTGTCAGAGACAAGTGAAACAATGATTAACTAGCTGTATTGTCATGGGTTTGCAGTAGAGACTTAGGATCTAGCTAATAAATCACAAGTCGATCCTTAAAATTGTTAAAATTTATTATTTTATACAAAATGTTTACAGAAAATGACTTTTCTTTGGCACCAAATTTTTATAGGATGATGTCAACTTATAGTTTCAATAGTATCTTTATAGCTTCTAAAATTCATCTGTAAAATAGATGTCCATAAAGCATTACACAAATTCCCCTGTGAATGCTGGCTCTATCTATAGTTGTAAGGAAACTCCATATGTAACATCACTGGAATTTACAAGGGCTGAAATGCACCCACTACATGACAATGGCATGGGTAAATGGCACTACAATGGTGATATGTTTGGCTCTGTGTCCCCACCCAAATCTCATGTTGAATTGTAACTCCCAATGTTGGGGGAAGGGCCTGGTGGGAGGTAGCTGGATCATGGGGGCAGATTTCCCCCTTGCTGTTCTCCTGATAATGAGGAGTTCTCATGAGATCTGATGGTTTAAAAGTATGTGGCACCTCCCCCTTTGGGCTCACTCTCTCTTCTGCTCCACCATGGTAAAACGTGCTTATTCTCCTTCACCTTCTACCGTGACTGTAAGTTTCCTGAGGCCTCCCAGCCACGCTTCCTGAAGAGGCTGTGGAACTATGAGTCAAGTAAACCTCTTTTCTACATAAATTACCCAATCTCAGGTGGTTCTTTATAGCACTGTGAGAATGGACGAATACAAATGTGCTACGTGGACTGTGCATTAACACCCCAATGTGTACCGGGCAGCTAAGCCTAAAGCGCTTCAAGACATAAAGATACCCTCATGGTCAAGGACTTCCTCTCCCTTTCTTTTAGAAAGGGGTCCTGAACTTTCTAAGTGTGTCAACGCACACCAGGTTAAAGCCTGCTTCTGAGGAAGCTTCTCGGAGAAGAGAGGCAAAGAAAGAGCGTCTATTTCATTAAGAAAATGATTCTTCCTTTTGTTCCTATAGTAAATTTATTTCATCAGCTTGCAGCATCATTTCTCCATACTTATTCCCAGTGAGTTTTTGAACTTCACTCTGAAGGTAATTCTGTTCCACGTCACATCCCAGAATGCAAAATGGTGCAGCCACCACGGAAAAACAGTACAGCAGTTTCTCAAAATTACAAAAATAGTCTTATCCTAGGATACAGCAATCCCACTTCTGAGTATACAACGAAAATAACTGAAAGCAGAGTTTTGTAAATCCACGTTCACAGAAGAATTATTCACAATAGCCGAAAGCTAGAAGCAACCCAGGTGTCCACTGCTGAATGAATGGATAAACAGTATGAGGAGGGCGATTACACACACTGGAGGATGATGCAACCTTCAAAAGAAAGGAGATTCAGGAACATGCTACATCATGAGTGAAACTTAGACACTGTTCTAAGTGAAATGAGCCAGTCATCAAAGGACAAATATTGGACGATTCCACTTCAATGAGGTGCCTAGAGCAGGCAAATTCATAAAGACAGAAAGTAGAATGGGGGTTGCCAGGGGCTTTGGGGAGGGGAAATGGGGAGTTAGTGATTAACAGGATCAGAGCTTCAGTTTTGCAAGGTAAGAAGAGTTCTAGAGATGGATGGTGGTGATAATCGCACAACGATGTGGACGTACTTAATGTACTCAGTGCCCCTGAGTGAATGTACTTAATGCCCCTGAACTACACATGTAAAAACGGTAAATTTTGTTACAGGTGTTTTACCACAATTTTAAAAATGCAGACGGGAGAAAAAGTAGTTGAGGAACGGGGCTCACATCTATAAACAACTGAAAACGGTTATTCACAATGCAATCTGTTAACACTACTTTTAAAAATAAGAAAACAAAGAATCTATTTTCTTTACATGAGATCTTCGAAAAATATTATGAGGTAGGACCTTATCACATGAGGAGAATGGGTGACTATCCATGTGTATGCACTAAATAATTGCTAATATTTCTTTACACAAAGAGCTCTTTTATATGTCTGGCAAAAAAAGGAATAAACTGAACATCTTTGGAAATAATGGCAAATTATGCATTTGGGGCAGGCTTTGCACTGAAAGCCAATGATGAGATAGATTCAAGAGCCACAAATCCACTAGCCTTTTATTGCTAAAAAACCAAACCTGTAAACAAGTCAAGTTTGAATGGGGAAAAGGTGGAAACAGCACAGATTAAGCTGACAGAACTCAAGAAAAAAGGCCCTGTGGAAAATTCATCAGTGAAAGTATTTTCTTAAAGGTTAACTTATTTCAAAACACACACACACACACACACACACACACACACACACACGGCTACACAGACTATTATACACAAGAAAGCAAAACCCACTTATCTAGGCATCATTTGAAAACCCATATATGTGAGTAATGGTTTAATATGAGAAGGATCTGATGACAAATGAGTGTTTTGTTGTTTTTCCAAAAAAAGTAATTATTTCTGTTATTTAAACATTTTTTTGGAGACAGTGTATTGCTGTCGCCTTGGCTGGAGTGCAGTGGCACCACTGTAGCTCACTGCAACCTCAATCTCTGGGCTCAAGCGATCCTCCCACCTCAGCCTCCCAAGAACCTGGGACTACAGGAGCGCAAAACCGCATCTGGCTAATGTTTTTATTTTTATTTTTAGTAGAGACGAGGTCTTGCTATGTTGCCCAGGCTGGTCTCAAACTCCTGAGCTCAGGTGATCATCCTGCCTCGGCCTCCCAAAGTGCTAGGATTATAGGTGTCAGCCAGTGCACCTGGCCCAAATGAATGTTTATGATGTCCTCAAGGGTTTGTGCTGGGGCTGGGGGTAGATCTCTAAGGCTCCCATCAGCTCTAAGAAACCACCCCGTTCACTATCAGTCTCAATTGTAATATTCCTGAAGTGTTCTCCTTATAAGAGGCCAAATAGTCATTATAATGTTCTATTTTGGATAACAAACCAGCAATTTGTGAAACTATGTAATGAAATTTTTGTCCTTTTTTTTAATGGCTACTTTTAATGATGCTCTAAAAGGCAGTTGAATTTTAATCTAGCGCACAAACCGGTTGGCTGGCTGCATGCTCTGTGTCCCTGTTGCCTTCTCCATCCCCAATTGGCTTTTCATTGGAGCCTACAAAATTAAACTTAGGAGGAGGTTTACATTCATGGGGAAAGCCTGGCAAGTACGCACTGAATACTAAATAGCATGCATGTTCACACAGCGCTTCAAGCTATTACAAATTATGACTCAAAGTTGCTCCAGTTTATTGTGACTTTAAAACATTTCTAGGCCGGGCACAGTGGCTCACACCTGTAATCCCAGCACTTTGGGAGGCCAAGGCGGGTGAATCACCTGAGGTCAGGAGTTCGAGACCAGTCTGGCCAACATGGCAAAATCCCATCTCTACTAAAAATACAAAAAAATTATCTGGGCGTGGTGGCGCGTGCCTGTAGTCCCAGCTACTTGGGAGGCTGAAGCAGGAGAATTGCTTGAACCCTCCCGGGTTCAATCAACCTCTCCGCAGAGGTTGCAGAGAGCCAAGATCACGTAACTGCACTCCAGCCCGGGCGACAGAGTAAGACGCCCTGTCTCAAAACAAACAAACAAATGAACAAAAACAACAACAACAAAAACATTTCTATGTCTTCAGGTTATTTCTATAACAAAGTTTTAAGCAGGAGTATGTTTTGTTTTCTTTTCTAAAAGAATAAAGACACCATTCCTCCTGTAGGTTGGGAGTATATTCTCTCTCTCCCTACCACATTAAATCATCTAAATCAATTAATTCCCTACCTGACAGAGCTAAAGTACTGCCTTGTGGAAATCATCTCATAGACAGAACTCGATAATGTTTGACCAGGTTTACAAGGTTTGCACCTCCTGGGGTTACAGAGAGCCGTTTCGGGAAGTGTTTCATTTTTGCTGTTTTGGGATTAGCGTAACCATGACAACCAAGGCATGCTCTCACTCAGTAGAAGGGAATGGCTGCTCTCAAAGGCCTTGTGCCCTTCTCCCTACCACTGATACCTATCAGAATATTGTTCAAAATCCTATAACCCACCAACTCTTGACCCATCTCATCTTAGGGCATCACAATGTCACAGATTTTCCTACAGCCCTTTGGCAGATTTTGACCAGGTGGGCAGAGGTATTAATAACTATGATGGCTTGAGGAGGCTGGGGTGTATTTATCGAGCAAGTTGCAGTGTGCAGTCACTATGCTAAGCAGACAGAAAGGAAAGCAAGAAGATGAGCATCTCTCTTTGGGTCAGTGATACGGTTTGGCTGTGTCCCCACCCAAATCTCATCTTGAACTGTAGATTCAATCTCATCTTGAATTGTAAATTCCCATGTGTTGTGGGAGGAACCCTGTAGGAGGTGAGTCAATCATGGGAGCAGGTACTTCCCATGCTGTTCTCGTGATAGTAAGTCTCACAAGATCTGATGGTTTTATAAGGAAAAGTTTTTCTGCACAAGCTCTCTCTTTGCCTGTTGCCATCCATGTAAGACATGACTTGCTCCTCCTTGCCTTCTGCCATGATTGTAAGGCCTCCCCAGCCATGTGGACCTGTGGGTCCATTAAGCCCCTTTCCTGTATAAATTTCCCAGTCTCAAGTATGTCTTTATCAGCATTGTGAAAATGGACTAATTCCGTCAATGATGTACAAAAATAACCAGCTAAATTGGAGTACATGGTAAGTGGCATGTTAGAGGAACTAGCAAAAAGCTGTAGAAAGTCAGAGAATAGAGCAAATGGCTATTCTCCCTGATGGAGGTGTTCTTTGAGAGTGGAGTACCTAATGTGTTTTTAGAAGTAGCCCATTTGAATGGGTCCTGAAGGATGAGTAGGAGTTTGCTAGGTAAACACAGATGGAAACGTGATGACTTAGTATGCTCAGGTGGACATAACCAAACACTATGCACTGGGTGGCTTAAACAATAGAAATTGATGTTTTCACAGTTCTGGAGGGTGTGAAGTCTACACTCAAGGTACGAGCTGATCTGGTTCTCTGAGGGCTCCCTGCCTGGCTTGCAGATGGCCACCTTCTCCTTGTGTCCTCACATGGCTGAGTGACAGCAAGCGAGAGCTCTCTGGTGTCTCTTCTCCTAAGGTCACTAGTTCTATCAGATCAGAGCTCCATCTTCATGACCTCATTTTACCTTAATTAGTGTACTTCCTTACTCCAAATACAGCCACATGGTGGGTAGGGCATCAATAAATTAATTAGGGTGGGGAGTACAATTTAGTCCACAGCACATGCGTCATGAAAGGGCTAGAGATGCTATTTTATGCTATTATTATCTCCCTTTTAAGACTAATGTGAGAATTCAATGAAACATGACCATAAAGTACCTAGCAAAAGGCCTGGCACATGATACACATTCTTTATTATTGCTGCCACCGTGATGGTGAAGGGAAATTTACAGAATGAATTACAGGGGATGAGTTGACACTGGAAGGAGGTCCCACTTCTCAACCCCAAAGGCGTGTATCTACAACATCCCAAGTGGAACCCATTAGTACAGCAGCGTACCACAGGGCTGAGTCCCTGGGGCGGAGTCCCCAGAGGGTTGCTGCCTGCAGTCGCCTTGGAATTCAGCTAGAGGTGACATAGAGCTAGGCTCTTCCAATCAAATGTGCCTGTGGGTCTCCTTTGGACCCTGATAAGCTGCAGATGCTGATTCCAGAGGCCCCAGCATCTGTATTTCTGACAAACTTCCAAAGAATGCTGCTGCTGGGGCAAGGACCAGGTTTGAGTGGCCAAGTGCCAGACACATGGATGAGATACTATCAGTGACTGGGGTCCTCTGAGGCCAGGCTGGCTACGTCTGGGGTTTCTCACTCTGATTTCCATCTGAGGCTAACATCAAGCCAGAGATGCATCCACAGTAAAAGATACCAAACCTGGGCTTGGTGCGGTGGCTCACACCTATCATCCTAGTACTTTGAGGATCACTTGAGTTATGAGACCAGCTTGGGCAATGTAGTGAGACCCCCATCTCTATAAATATTTTTTTAAAAATTAGCAGGTAGAGATCGGAGGGAGGCAGCTGCTAGCCAAGGGACATCAGGGACCATCGGCCACCCTAAAAGCCAAAAGAAGCCGGGAAGGAGTCTACTCAGAGTCTCTGAGGAGGCACAGTCCTCATGACCCCCTTCATCTCTGACTTCTTGCCTCCAGAACAGTGAGAGAATACATTTCTGCTGTTGTTGGCCACTTGGCTTGTAGTACTTTGTTGTGGCAGCCCTAGAAAGTGAAAGCTGCCTCATCACCTGTTCCTTTGCCACTGGTGTGCAGGAACAATGCAGTTGGGTTGAGCAGTTTTCCTTCTGAATAAACAGATGACAGTGAAGTAATAACCCTGTTAGTGGATTTAGAACCATATAAAAATTGTGGCCTTCAAAATTTCTCTATCTTGATCTTCAAATATACTCAGCAAATAGCAGACTCATTATGGGAGGTGATCTATTTTTCTTACTGCTAAAAGGCATTCTTCTTTTGATTGTTGTTGCTCTAGGTGTGAACAGTACTCCACAATTCAAATATTTTCAATTGAAATATTTTCAATTCTCTTCACAAAATATTTTCTCTTCTGAGACCCTCCCCCTACAGCCTGGTGAGGTGGGAGGGGTCAGATGCCAGTCCCAGAATCACACCAAGTCCCTGCTGCCCATCCAGGACAGCCTCTACCTCAGCCCAGCCCTTCCTAGCTCCCAGACTCATGTGAAAATCTGTCAATGAGAGCACAGTTTGAGAAATTCCACAGGAACTCGCCTATCTGTCCGGAAATGCGTATTTTTCCTAGAAAGATTAGCACAAGGCTACTGCCAGACACGGCTTAATACAAACCAGGAGACAAATGTCAGGTTGTGGCTAAATGTGGCAGACTGAACACAGCAGCTTATCTCCACTGCATCAGGAAAGCCCACTGCAACAACAGTGAAAGAATTAAAAAGGAAAGGGCACGGTGGCTCACTTCTGTAATCCCAGCACTTTGGGAGGCCGAGGTGGGAGGATCACTTGCGGCCAGGAGTTTGAGACTAGCCTGGGAAACATAGTGAGACCTCATCTCTACAAAAATAAAATTAGTTGGGCATAATGGTCTCAGCTGCTCAGGGGCTGAGGTGGGAGGATGGCTTGAGCCTGGGAGTTGGAGGCTGCAGTGCTATGATCATGCCACTTCACTCCAGCCTGGACAAAGTAAGACCCTGTCTCAAAAAAAAAATAATAATAATAATAATAATAAAAAGGGGGAAAGGAATAAATTCATGGAAAAGAGAGCAAATGAAAGAGGAGACAGGAGGGGACAGAGTTCCCCCAAATTGTGAAAGGTGACCAAGAAGAAAGGAGAAATCTAGTCACAGAGGAGAGGAGGAAGAGTCAGTAACAGGAGGTGGTCACATTACACAGAGTGCCCCAAAAGGTCGGACATGGGAGATGCCAGGTACTTCCAATAATGCAGGAAGAGGGGAAAACTTTTAGAAATACTATAATTTATACCCACAGATAGCTAAGAGTTTATAACTTTAAACAAAACACAGAAAGTTATAAAAAGGAACATCTGAATAACAAGAAAGAGCTCTTAGAAATAAAAAAAAATGAGAAATAAAAATTTCACTAGAAGATTTTAAAGTTGAGAACTCCCCTAGAAGCTAGACTTGAAGGTAAACAGATGGGAAAGAAAGGAGGATGTAAGACATTTAGAGCCACAAGTCAAGAGCTTCAACATCTGAGTAACGTGACTTCTAGACAGAGAGACCCCAGAGGAAAGGAAATTAGGTGAGAATAAGATAAGAAAAACTTCCAGAACCTTCCAGATTGAAAAGGGCCAGAGAGTATCTCACAGAATGAATGAGTAAAGCTCATCTCAAGGCAAATTATTGGGAAATCTGAAAGACAAAGAATGAAAGGAAGATTGTAAAAGTTACAAGGGAGAAAATCAGAATGGCTCAGGGCTTAGTGAAAGTGAAACAGGAGAATTCCCTGGATCCCTTCAGGGGACCTGCCACAGGGGTGTGGCTTGCTTACTCAGCCACCGGGCTCAAACCCCTCGCGAGTGGGTGCCGGGGCCAAGGCAAGAAGCTTTTGGGCTCCAGCCCCATGGTAGTCTCTAGGGGTGTCAATGCTCTTTTAGCAGTTGCCATCTGAGGATGTCCAAGTGTTAACTAGCTCAGTGGAGACTCAGGGTGACAGCCTTTTACACCCTGCCCTCTTGGTACCCAAGTTCTTGTCCAGCATCCCAGAAGAATCAGGTCCACAATCACCACTCGAAGGGTGGTGAATGCGGAGGTTTTATTAAGTGGTGGAAGTGGCTCTCAGCGGAAGGGGAGCTGGAAAGGGGATGGTGCAGAAAGAAGGTGATCTTTCCTTGAAGCCAGGCCATCTCCAGCAGGATTCATCTCCAAAGTCCTGACGTCTGAAGTTAAACTGCATCTATCTGTAGTCTCCAGCACTCAGTTGCTTCTTCTCCTCTCAATGTTCAGCTGCTTGTCGCTCTGCCAGCTGAGGTCTGGGGTTTACATGGGCACAGGATGGGACAGTGGGATGGGCCAAAAAGCAACACTTGGGCGCAAAAACAGGAATGCCTGTTCTCTTTTAGGGCTGTGGGTCCAGGCTTGAGGGTAGAGCCCTTGCCAGGGACCCTGCCCTTCTGCCTGTCCGTATCAAAAGTATATTAGAAGCCAGAACAGGGTGTTACTACCTTTTTCACTTTCCAGACATCAGCAGTAACATCTGTGTAAATCTGGACACTTGAGACCAGATGCAATGCTCTAGGGCTTTACCCTGTGGGCAGAAGGGATTGATATACCTGCACACCTGCACCTCAGCTGTGCTGTATCTACTGGGACTTTCCAGGCTGGAGGACAACGGAGTGCCCAAAGTCACACTCACTGGAGGCAAGCTACTTCTTGTGCCTCAGTTTCCTCTTACATAAAATGGACGTAAAGATTGAACCACTTCACTGGGTCACCGTAAGGATTAAGCGACTTAGTATACACCACGCCCTTAGAACGGCATCCAGACTAGGCGAGCTCTAATGGGTATTTGGGATGATGATGATGATGTGGAGGAGGAGAAGGTGGAGGAGGAGAAGTTGGAAGAAGAAAAATTAAATGACTCAAAGGCTGAACAGCAGACTGGATGGCACCCTCGTCAGGAAACCGCGACCACCACTGACAGGAACTAAAACTTAAAGTCCAAACCCTGGGGAGCTGGAACAAGGCTTTCATTCTGGGGCAAAGTAGCTAAATGTTTAGGCCTGCCCATCGGTTCTGCCCACAAATGCTGCGATTCTTCCTGCTTGCTGTGGCTCTAGGGGCGGCCACGCTGCCCCTGAGGACACACTGTCTCCTTGTTCCCCTCAGCAATAAGTCCCAGCGTTCAGAACCCTCGTTAAACACACTTCAGATTAGGTTTCAGAGTCCCCGACTCCAGGCTCTGAAGAGAATAGGCCCTTTCAGCTCCCTCACTATAATGGAGCAACGACACAACCACGGCGTCATTAGTACACAACTCCCTCCTTCTTTCATTCCAAAACTCTGCAAAGATAGATTGTGTGTGTGTGTGTGTGTGTGTGTGTGTGTGTGTGCGCGTGCGTGTGTGTGTGTACATGTGGGGGATTTCTACTGCTTTCTTGCAAACCTGGTATGAAGCAAGCAACAGAAACAAAAACATTTAGGGGAGAATCCAGCTCTTCATAGTGCTAGGTTTGTCATCTCCTGATCTTGAGTAATTCATTATCTTTTCACCCTTTTAGAAGTAGATGAATAAAAAATTCTAAAATTTATCTAAATTAAAAAATCATCTTGACACCTTGATACTTTAATATCTATTAGGCAGAGAATAAAATATCACACAAAAACTGAACAAGGCAAGTATAAACCAGATGACGACTGCTTGTAGAAAGTAGGACACCACTTCCAGCAAGAGCAAAAGATGTGTCTTTTTCCTCATGTCTAGTAAGATTGGCACTTTTCTCCTTGGGCTCAGTGGTCTAATGAAGTCACGAAAGTGCATTCAGCCCACTGAACTTGAATCTTTAGAAAACACACCTGATATCATATACTAATACTTGGCTTCCAAAACTATTATTCCAAAGGAAGGCGGAAAGTAGAAATTGAGTTGAACTTAGTCCCGTGACTCGGCAGAAAGGTGAAGACTTTGTAAAACAAAGCCACCAATGACACCTGTGGTTCCCATTGTCATCTTCCATCATATGCAGGCGAAGTTCTTCAACCTTGTCTCTGAAGCACAGCTTTTCCCCAAGAACCGATCTTAACGTGAATGAAAAATTATTCTGTTTACAGACACTTTCTACAGAAACTATTTTTTAACATTTTTTTCAAATAGTCAGTTGGGAGAATGGGAAGATTTTCTTACCCCTTAGAAGGAGACTTTAATGTTTTTATGCAAAAGGCTTTTAAACTGAAAATCCATGCATCAAACTGAAGTATGAAAACACAGCTTTCCAGATCCTTTAAGAATTCTTAGCTCTTTAGTTTCCAGAAAACTTCCCAAACATTTTTACTTTTCATTCTTTTTTTAAAATGTACTTTTCAGGTTTAATATTCTGTTAACCACGGGAGTGAGTGGGGGTGGGGGTGAGCTTCAGCTCCAGCTTTGTGTTCTGCAAAGAGGTCAGAGTTCTAACCAGATACTTGGTATTTATTCTCCTTTGAAAAGCTGGAAAGCTCAGATTAATATGGAAAAGAACTTTACAAACAGGTATATAACAAAAGTACAATCATATCCAACAGACACAGAAAGGAGAATGGTGGTTGTAGGGCTGGGGGTGGAGGAGGGGGAGAGGGGAGTGGGGAGTTAGTGTTTAATGGGGACAGAGTTTCAGTTTGGGAAGATGAAAAAGTTCTGGAGACGTGGGGATGGCTGAGCAACAACATAAACATACTTAATACCACTGAACTGTACACTTAGAATGGTTAAAATGGTAAAGTTATGTTATGCATATTTTACTACAATAAAAAAATGGGGAAAAAAGCATATCCGAAAATACTGACAATCTACAAAATGGACTGGTAAACTGAGTGGGTGTGGGGAGGGTAGAAAAAGTCAAGCACTATAAAAAGTATTTTCATTATAAAGATGGAAGGAAAACTAACTTTGATGTCATTTTCAACAGATGAAGCTATTACTATAAGGCGCAAAACTGTGGGAGATATTTGGGAACGCACAGAATAGGGGAAGGCAGGGGTTCTAGGCTCATCACGTCAAGACTTTGAAGCTGGCTTGCCACTTACTAGCTGTGGGGCTCAGGCAGGTCTCCTGGCCTGCCTGGACACTGGCTTTCCCATCTGAACAATGGAATGATGACGTCCGATAAAGGAGTGGTTGTGAGAGTTAAATGAAGGAAATATACACAAAGTGCTAAGCACCAGTGCCATCATCCAGCAGGGATTCAAGAAGTCAGTTACCCGCCTTGCTTCATTTTTAGTTGAAATATGTTGTGTTATTTTCAACGTTTGGTAGCTATGAAAATTCCACCTTCAGTATTTTTAAACCTCACCGTACTTTAATCACTATAAAATAAAACTTAAACTTCCCCTTATATTTCACTATCTTCTGATGAGCGGCTGGGGAATGAGACACTGACTAGAAGAGGAAAAAGGTGGGAAATGGGGTCTCTATGATCCACAAATGAGGAAACCACTAAGAAACAAAAAATGATATGGGTTCACTACGGATGACAGTCTCTTCCCACTGAAAGCTTGCTAGAGTAAGACAAAATACGAACACATAGATTCTCGATTTAGGAAAAAGAAACTTACAAATAAGCATATAACAAAAGTATATATAAAGCATATCCAACAACGCTGACAGTCTAGAAGGACTAAAAGATTATGAATTACTAAGCACATTTTTTAAAAATATGAGTATCAGACAACCAGTTTCCTTAGGTGTTAATAAACCACAGTTCTGGGAAACAAGATGCTTCTGCTTTGTTTACAACACAGATTCTGTAAGCTCCGTCAAATGCAATAGAAAGGGATGCTGATCGATGGCCAGGATTTAATTAAAGAACTAATTCCAATTGATGAAAGCAGTGATTCCAAGGGCACTCTGGAAATGAGGCTTGCCTGAAAACTTCTAAGCACTCATGTCCTCTGGCCCCAAACCTAGAGAGCCTCACATGCCTGAATGTTCCTGCAATGACTCTACTGCACATACACACTCATACATTTGTGGACACTCATGACACTCAGGAACTGGGATACCATGCAGCTTAATGACATTCTTTACCTTCTGTGAGTACCTTAATTTTTTTTTTTTTTTGAGATGGAGTCTCACTCTGTTGCCCAAGCTGGAGTACAGTGGCGTGATCTTGGCTCACTGCAACCTCCACCTCCCAGGTTCAAGTGATTCTCCTGCCTCAGCCTCTCGAGTAGCTGGGATTACAGGCGCCTGCCACCACGTCCAGCTAATTTTTGTATTTTTA
This sequence comes from Pan troglodytes, assembly GCF_028858775.2. Taxonomy (NCBI): domain Eukaryota; kingdom Metazoa; phylum Chordata; class Mammalia; order Primates; family Hominidae; genus Pan; species Pan troglodytes. Next base: position 103,931,521 of record NC_072412.2, on the reverse strand, counting down.
GTAGAGACGGGGTTTCACCATGTTGGTCAGGCTGGTCTCGAACTCCTGACTTCAGGTGATCCACCTGCCTCGGCCTCCCAAAGTGCTGGGAGTGAGCCACCATGCCCGGTAGATGAAATATTTTTTCTGACAATTTCCTTGAATTTCTCTGCCTGCATTTAACCTCTGTCACTTATGATTACCATCTGACTTATCACATAAACAATTTCCAAATAGCTTCTCAAGTCAGCTTTATCAGAAACAATCACCTTCTACTTTAAATCAGACATGTCACTCCCCTACTCAAAACGTTTTTCACTCAGAGTAAAGGCCACAGTCCTCACAATGGAAAAAAGGGTCCCCAGTGATCTGCCCCACCCCTGTCACCTACCTGAGCTCATATCCAAATGTCCTCCCTCTGGCTTACTCCTCTCCAGCCAGGCCAGCTGTTCTCTAGCACACGAGGCACACACCCACCTCCGGGCCTTTGCACAGGCTGGAACACTCTGTCCCCAGAAATCTTTGTGGCTAATTCCCTCACCTCTTTCTTCGCTTTGCTCACGTCAGGCTTTCAACAGTGCCGACCCTGACTACCCTATTCAAAATTACAATTTGCCCCACACCTCCGTCCCTGATTCTGCTCTATTTCTTTTTATTTTTCACTTTTACATACCACTTTCTACACACAAAAGACAACATCTTCTTCTGACGCTCCTTACACATTGCCGTCTTTCTCTGCTGGAAGGCACACTCCCTTAGGATATGGATCTTGTTTTGTTCACGAGAACAGCATGATGCATAGTAGATGCTCATAAAGATTTGCTGAATGAATAAAATAATTTTAAAACCATAATTCCCATGGAGAGACCATAATAATACAGGTCTTTAACAAAAACAACTATAAGCTGGGGTCAAGAGTCTAAAGCCAACTAGCGAAAATATATATATATTTGAGACAGAGTCTTGCTCTGTTGCCCAGGATGGAGTGCAGTGGTACCATCTTGGCTCACTGCAACCTCTGCCTCCCAGGTCCAAGTGATTCTCCTGTCTCAACCTCCCAAGTAGCTGGGATTACAGGTGCACACCAGCACGGTCGGCTAATTTTTGTATTTTTAGTAGAGATGGGGTTTCGCCATGTTGATCAGGCTGGTCTTGAACTCCTGATCTCAAGTGATCCATCCACCTTGGTCTCCCAAAGTGCTGGGATTACAGGCGTGAGCCACCACGCCTGGCCAAGAATATATTTTTTTATTTCAAGAAATTGTTGCTCAAAGAGATGCTGTCTGCAAAAAGCCATAAATGCTGACCATTAACAAAAGGCCAACTATATGAAAAAAGCTTAAAAGAAACAGAGAAAATAGAGGATGACATTCTTTTGATAGGGAAACATGTTAACTTCTACAACAATGCACAACAAAACTAGTTATGTGACGGTCACACAGGAAAAGAAACACCTAGGCGAAGTTTAAACTTGCAGAATGAACGTGTCACATCACAAGCTGTGATAGGCAGCGCAGCGTTTCTACAATACCCCACAGGTGGCTTTTAAGAAAAAATTAAATATATGACTCCATCGATGTGTTGAGTTTTTCCAGATTCAGTGCTCTTGGAGTACAGGAGGCCCCTCCCTTATCGTCAGTCTTGCTTTCTCTGGTTTCAGTTACCCTTGGTCAATTTTAAATGGAAAATTTCAGAAATAATCCCTAAGTTTTGAATTTCCCGCTGTTCTGAGTAGTGAGGAAATCTCTCGCCATCCTCTCTGTCCCACCCTGGACATAACTTCTCCCTTCACCCAGCAGATCCAGGCTGTCCATGCTCAAGGGCCACCTCGGTGAGCAGATCAGCTTTCGAGATAAGCAGTGCTTGTGTTCAAGTCTCCCTGAATTTACTTCCTAATGGTCCCAAACAGTAGTGATGCTGGCAACTGGGGTATGTCAAAGCGAAGCCTTAGAGTGCTTCTTTTAAGTGAAAAGGCCAAAGGTTCTTGACTTAATGAGGAAAGAAAAAGAGTCATGTGCTGAGGTTGCTAAGATCTGCAGTAAGAATGAATCTTCCATCTGGGAAACTGTGAAGAAGGAAAAAGAAATTAATGATACTTTTGCCATCGCACCTCAAGCTGCAGAAGTTACAGCCACAGTGTGTGATAAGTGCTTAGTTAAGATGGAAAGGGCTTTATACTTGTTGAAGACATGAACAAGAAGAAAGAAAAATAAAATCCTAAGGCTCTCAACCCACCGAACAGACTCTCCTCTTGGCCAAGGGGGCCCCAGAGTAACCTTAAAGCTGGGTCTGTGGCTGTGAGGGGATGGGAGGTCTGATGAGCCTGGTTACACCCCCATCCTTGCTTGCTAAAGGCCACAGGCTTTCTTCCCTAAGGGCTGAACAAAAGCCAGTTCTTTCCAAAGATTCCACCTAGGACTTAACCAACAGACTGACACCACCCCTCCCTTTTGTGATGTCAATGAAACAACAAACCAGCATTCCACCAGCCTGTGGGGGGTGTGCAGTGAGGGCCTGCGTGTCCTCAGCTTCAGCTTAACACATTAGAGTCCAGAAAACTCTGCCCTTGGATCATGCTAACACTGCCATGTTTTGAACATGGGACCCGTGAATCTCAATTGCGTGAGCATGGTTCTCGTTTCATGAATATTCATGACTCCCCCTATAGCTTATTGAATATGCCTATTACCCACCCCATTCAGCATAAATTTTTGTCTTATTCTTCCCCTCTGAAGTGTCTGTTTCTGGCTTCTGACCAGAGGCTATGCTTCCTAGCCTGTCAGAATGCCCGCTTTGCAGGCTGCGACCCTTTATGAGAAACAAAAAGCTCCTTTCCAAATTTACAAACTGTCTCATCCTTCAGCTGACAACAGAAACGTGTCCAGAGTGACAGCAATCAGGTCTGGTACTATCCATGGCTTCAGGCATCCACTGGGGTCTTGGAATGTATCCCCCATGGACAAGAGGGAAGGACTTTATCAGAAACTTCAGTTCCCTTTAAACTGGCTCACCAGTTAACTTTGTTGCTCTCAGTGTGATTGTTTTAAAATCTGGCCAAGAGAAGGAAGCCTGAGATTTAGCACATTCCATTGTTAACTCACACTGGTTTTGAGTTTTTTGCTCAGTTTAAGTCCCTTGTTATGAAGCCTTATCTAAAAGTAAACCATCCTAACAAGCACCGTTTTAATGATAATTCCCTTTTATGTAGGTATCATCACTCCAAAAGTTAGCTGTTTGAAAATTGAAGGCAAATGTAAGATATATACTAAGAAACATGGGTTTCGATGACACATTTTAAAGAAAATCCTGTGAAATTATAAACTAAATTTAGTGACATGGGCAGCCTACAGTGACCTAATACCAGCACTGACATAAAAGCCGTATTGGAAAACAGAGAGAGGTTTCTGAAAAAGCAACGCAAGCAATAAGAGCCATCTTTAAAAACAAATATTTTTTAACACTTCTATGATTTGACAGCATTCGAAATGTGAATCTACAGTGGTGACCTACAGCAAAGAATTTACACAAATGAAAATGGAGTGTGTCTCCTTCCATAGAGAGTTAAGGTTATTCAGAGCGACAGTATTCTACCAATTGCGTGTACTCATTAAATGCATTTGGCCCACATTTATAAACAATAACATTAGTGCTCAAAACAAATCAAATTAAAATACCAAAGGACAATAAGCACATTTTTAAAACAGATCTGTCATCTGTCAAAAATTATACATGCCCTAAAAGAAGATGAGTTCAGAGGTTTGCCTAGGAATTGGACAGTTGAGACTCAATTCTAGCTGACACAGGCAGCAAAATGATCTAGTTTTAAAAGCTTAGATCTGCCTTCACCATCTAACTCCTCAACTATGTGAGATGACTTTAACATATTCTAAAGAATTATGCCAACAGAAAAGTTTATTGGAGCTGCATATCCTAGTGGGCACGTACCAGGTACTCTATTTTATAAAAACCACTGTGAAAATTACATATTGTTCTCTCCTCCTGAAAGGCATGATTAGTCCCAATTGTAGTGAATCAGGAGAGGAGATGCAGGAACCAGCACGTGTGGAAAAGAAATCAGGCAACAGATTCGCAGAAACAGAAAACAGAATGGTGCTTACCAGGGGCCAAGGGAGGGGGAAATGGGAAGTTGTTGAGTGGGAATAGGGTTTCAGATTGCAGGATGAAAAAGCTCTGGACCTCTGTTTCACAGCAATGTGAAAATACGAAAAGCTACTGAACTGTACGCTTAGAAACGATGAAGGTGGTAAATTTTATGTAGGTGGGTTTTTTTAACTAAAACAAGAAAAGAAAGCATTAAGGCTAAATCTCCAAGTCTGAGCCTGTGAAAAAGAATGTTTCCAGAACGATATTATAGGCCAGGCTGGTTTATTAATTGCTTGGAAGAAAAACACAAAAGCAGAAACAAAACACTATAGACAGGCAACACACCTGCAACTGATTGTCCTTTTGCATATGTTTATTCATTACCAAGCAGACGAAGCCATTTGTGTCTTTATGTTTGATTTTCATTCATTTTTCAAAGCAGTCAGCTGTTGAGGGATTGCCCAATAGAAAAATTTCAAAAGCATTTATTTTATCATTAACAGCTCCATTTTCACTCAATGTCCCTCTAAGCCTGTCAGGGAGACCTATGAAGAGAAGCTATAAAACAAGCTTTGTTTTCTCTGCTAAAATGCCCCGTGGCTGTTGCGGAGTCTTGGGAACACAGTGCGGCTTTCAGGCCCTGGTTGTTTCAGGTTTTGTTTTGTTTTAAACAAGAGATATAACTCTCACCAGCAAGCTGCATTTTACCAAATCCTCAGCCACAAAGACTTTCTTATGACAACTCCATGCAGATCAAACTGGACAAGCTACAAATATTATGATAAATATTCTTGAGGAAACCTGAGTATGTGTTGGAGAAGTATGTGCCTCTCTGATTTCTCAATGCCTTCTGTCACGGCTGTGTAATCTAGAATTTAGGAACCTGATTCTGGGTTCCAGTACAAGGTAGATTAGCAAGACAGGGAAGATCAGCATTTCTCCTGGATTTCAGTTTGTAACTCTCAACCCAGACATTACCATTGGTTCACCAGTGAATAACTGGAACCGTGCTGGTGAGATGGTTTACTCCTTAAATCATCAGCCTAACCTAAATTTAATCAGCAAGCTGGGGCGTCAGGTGGGAGCCTTCACTTTCAGCAGTGTCGTACAGATGATAGAGTACCAGAAACAGAACATATGAGATAGAGAGCCGTGACAAAGACAAAAAAAGAAAAGGAAAACACAACAGTTTTATTAACCAAGTTAGTAATCACTTGAGTGTAAAGATGAATCCAATAATGTAAAAAATAGAAGCACTGTTTTCAATACTCATGGAAAGATAGGCTGTTGAAACATAGAAACAAAATAATTTCTTCTATTCCAACATCAAATGCATAAACCATATTTTTCAGGGTTTATTTCCACAAGTCTTCCTTACGGACTACTTACCAGTCAGTCTGGGAAGTCTTCATTATTATCCCATAGTTCATGACAGAGTGTTCTGAAGTGCTTCTACAGTATCTATTTCACATTCTCTATCCAATTTGGCCAAGAAATTTCAACTACTGTGTTAAGGCCTCAAAAAACAGAGCATTAAGGCATGGCCAACAAACAGAATCCCTCAATGCCCACCATAAATAACAGTTCGGAAGGCAGCCATGGGCCATGAAGGCCAACAGGTCAGAAGCCATAGGTCAGAAGGTCTTCGCTGTGTGGCTCAAGTCAGAAATGCAGCAGCCAAAGACCTCTGGAATGGGGGCTCCAACTCATCAGGGCCTGATGCTTCCAAGAGTCTTTACTAGCACAAACGGGAAAGGGAAAAGGAGAGGAATTTGAAAAGAGAATGGTTGTGAAGGCAGAGGCTGCCAAGGACGCTCAGAAACAAACACCAGGGGTAGGTGGTCAACACATTTTGATCACAGAAAATAGACCAGTGAGTACATCACCTTTTTTTTCTGAAAATAGTAAACCATTTTTTTTCTTCTGAAGACATTAGAAAAAGAGCTAAGGGCATCCTTTCAAAAAGTAAACTCTTTCCAGAAAATATCAAATCATGATTCCAACACGCTCTTTAGACTGAACTGATGGATCATCAATTTCAGCTTCATAACAACTTGCAGACAGTTACGAATTAAATGTGAAAACACTGAATGCCAAGGTTACCCAATACAAAATAGATCTTACACAAAAAGCAGTGGGTGCAGCAGGAACCGTGTTTCGCTTTTCCATACTGCCAAAATACACAAGCTGGAGTAGACACGCCAAGATTTCCTCATGAAAATGAGGCTTCCTTCATGAAACACTGGGTGATAAAGGATGAGAGTAACTTGACCTTTGTTTTTCTTTCCAAGCCACAAATGAAAACACAAAGAAAATCAAGAGCCACCTGGAATTTAGAAAACATTTCACAGCCACCATTATACATAACTTCAATGTACACATGAAATAAAGGACTATCTTAACTCTTTAATGAAACTTTACGAGGAAATTTTCCTAGTGCATTTAATGTATTAATCAAGTAATAAAATCCTTTATGTGCAACTCCTCAGACATAGTTCAAGTTGTGATGAAACTCAAAATGTGTATTAGTTATAAATATAAAAATGACTAAATTCAATTCCGGTTCTTGAGTACTTAATTGCTCGGAAGTTAGCTTCCTCATATAGACTTTAAAAAATTGTTGACACTCAACAGGAAGACAAAATTATGGGGCTTGAATTCTGGAAAGGAAGAGACATTTTCCTCTAAAGGCTGAATAAAGTTAACTGCAAATAGTATGCAAGAATTGGAGATTTTTTTCTTATCAAGTAGCAAAATAAACTAGATATCTACTTTTTGTTTTTACAATCTGTCTTTCTGCTCTCCTTTAAAAGTAAAAAGTTAATGACCAGAGATGTGCCAATTAGAGAAACCTTAAAAGGTGGCCTTCAAGAATTTTCCTTTAAAATAGAAAAACTTGGAAGGAACAGAATACAAATAGATCAAAACAGGTATGTAATATTTTCATGTGTTAGGAGTAGGCTAAAAATATTTAACAGACATAAATTCAGTGTATTTATTATTGATCTTATAATAATAATGGAAGCCTCAAATGGAAAAAAAAATACTTCTACTGTAAACAACCACATCTCCGAAGCCAGCAGGAAACTCATTAGAAAAAAAAAAAAAAGCCATGTGAATTTCTCATTACAGAGACCACTTAAACCATATTTTAAATAAAATCGAGTTGCCTTTCTGATTCCACTACCTGGGCACACCTGCTTAAATATATTATTAAACTGTGGCAACAAATCTAAAATCTTATTATAAAATATGTGCATGACAACTGCTCCTAACTCACAACCAAAAAACCAACTCCCTTTTAAAAGTGTTAAAATAATATATTGATCATTTTAAGGATTATAAGCAACAAATCCTTTCACCACGGATCATTAAACATGAGATAAATATCCCCATTTCTATAATGCATGTAACTTTAAGTAATGTTTGATGTTAGTAGCCACTATTACATCCTGCAATTGTGTAGTGCCAGCAACCATATATCTAATATTACTGTTTTTTCAAACATGAGCTTATTCACAACCATAAACTCTTCCTATGACGAATGCAAATATTTTCCTCCCTCTCCCATGACAAATAGCTATTCTGCCAAAGGGTCTGGAGAAACAAATTTCTAGGCAAATCATCTGTGTGTGGCTGACATGCATGTATGCGTGGTATATACGGTATGTGTGTGCCCGTGTTTTCAGTTGGTTGGGTTTCGGCTGCCTTTGTGCAAGATGGTTATTATAACCATGAAATTTAAAATCTGAAATCCACGGTACCAGAAAGTCCTCGGCTGAGCTGTGATTCTTGGATAATTCCTGGGCAACAGCCTCTACTCAGTGCCTTCTTCCTATCACACAAGAGTTTTCCTTCTGTTTCCAATAAGGAGCATGTAAGCTCCGGGTCTTGGTCACACGGCAGTCAGAGAGAACTGTACTCGGCTAAGGAGCACTGACAAGTGAGAGGGATGATGGTGCAGCACGGTGGCTCTTGCAAACAAGATGAACTGCAGTCCAAATCCCAGTGTTCCCAGAAGCATGTGGATTTGGGCTGGAGCTAGGCTGGTGTTCACCCTGGAAGTGGCATCATGTCACTAACAATCCTTCACATTGCCAGTATTTTTCATGGAGTGCCTTTCAGGTGGTGCTGACTCTCTCCTAAGTCCTATGCCAGGCACATTTTTTTGTTTGTTTGTTTTTGAGACGGAGTTTCACTCTTGTCACCCAAGCTAGAGTGCAATGGCGCAATCTCCACTCACTGCAACCTCTGCCTCCCAGGTTCAAGTGATTCTCCTGTCTCAGCCTCCGGAGTAGCTGGGATTACAGGCACCTGCCACCATGACCCACTCATTTTTATATTTTTAGTAGAGACAGGGTTTCACCACATTGGCCAGGCTGGTCTCGAATTCCTGACCTCAGGTGATCCGCCAGCGTCGGCCTTCCAGAGTGCTGGGACTAAAGGCGTGAGCCACCGCTCCTGGCCCTACGCTAGGTACTTTTCAAACAATACCCATTTTAACCCTCACAGAAACCCCACCAGGAAGTACTGGAGGAAGAAACTGAAGAGCAGGGAAGGTTGATAACTGCCCCAGCTATTATGTGGCAGATCTAAGATTTCAACTCAAGTTTGCTCAAATCCAAAGCCCAGGCTGGAAGGTGGTGACATCAAATTCTCTCAGATGATTAATATTATCAAACATTTTTCTATTCCATAAAATTTCCAAATAACAATGCTCAAAGAGCTATGGTCTTCTTTTAATGACTAAGTAGCTAAAATACAAAAGTCATATGAGGCCAAGAGGCTTCCCTTAACTGATTTCACAGAAGAAGCACCCGTTTAGCACACACAGGTAATTTGTCACAGAGCCTTCTGTCTCTGCCTCCATATTAAAGTGTTTCTTTTCTGCAATGGCATCAGGTCATCATCCCCCTGGAATGTCTTCTGGTATTGCTACTTTGGCCATAAATCTAGCAGTCTATCTGTCACTTAAAGAGCATGACATACCACAACCCTGGATAATCAGATGGTGATTTTTGTCCTTTCCCTGAAGCTGTTTTCAATTCTTAGAATCTTTTTCAGACACAACCATTTGTCTAAGCGTGGGTTTAACTTCACGCTTTGATATGTAACTCAAGTGTGCTTTAGTCAAGCCTGGACTCAAGACTTTCAACAAGTTAACTCATTGGCCACGAGATGATCCGGCTGAGTTTCTCCATGACTCCACAGAAACAAATGGGATCCTCAGTTTCAGGTCACAGGGGATACAAGCGAAAAGAGAGAGTGGGATCCTCCATTCCACAAGGTCAGTGGTGACAGCTCAGCTCTTCTGGAAAGACCAAGAGTCCTGGAGGGTTTGTCTGAATCCAATGGCTGAATAAGACCAACAGCCATGGGGACACTCACACATCATAGCTTCAAATAACGTCAAAGGTGGTGATGACAAGTTACCATCACATTCTTCTTCCATAACCCAAAGACTCCCAGTTCGTGAGTCACAGACATTGAAAGGCACCTGCGAGGGTCACCTGCACCTTCTCAAACTGGAGGTGTCTCTCGGGGAGTGAACAACAGCTCCAGTTTTACATTTAGATTTCCGGGCCTTCTGCGTGACTCGGAGGAGATAGGGCTCTAATCCTGAACATGCCAACAACAGCAATTGTCTAACTGTGTCTGTCTAAACCGGATCTCATCTGGCAGCTCATATCAACCCACAGGGCCCAACCTTTGGGAGGCTTTTTGGAAAAGAAGATAAGAATGGTATCCAGTTTGAAGATCACTTTGAAGATACCATTGTTGGAGGCGTTCAGAATAAATGCTTTAAAACAGTTTTGTTTACAATTTAAATTCCAACAAATCCTGAGAGTTTTCTAACAGTCTAAGGTGTCACATGGATACCAAAAAAGCAAGTTAAATCTGTTCATTCTTATCTGACTTAAGAAACCACCTTAGTATCTCCATGAGGTGTTATGTTATCTGCTGCTAGGGATAAAGAGGTTAAAGGAGAAGTGAGTACCTGTTCTTGGTTCTAGTTCATTCTAGTCATCCAAAGATGATTTTGAAACTACAGCTTCACATAGGTGAGGACAGGCACGGTGTTATTCCCAAGTGGTGACGGGCAAACTGGCTAAAACTGTAATAGTACAAATACCTGGCAGCAAGACACGCACGTCCAGATTGTACGGAGAGTAGGGGGCAGGGACAGAGGGAGTCCTGAGCACACCTGGGCTGATCAGGTACCTTTTCAGGAACCTGGAACTACAACTGATAAAATAATTTTCTCTCTCCTTGTGAGCCTTGACTCCAGGCCCACGTATGAGAATGGGCATCTTCCAAGAGGCCTGGAGACACTAAGCATGCAGGTCTGCAGATGAAGGGAAGACGGCAGGCACCGAAGAGCTAGCCCAGGAGGAAAACAGACAGGGTGTCTGACCACACAGGCCTGGCTCACGTAACCTCACCATCCTCAGCTACATTCCACCCCGGGTGATTCAGACACCCCCATAATGTGAGGATCAATTTCCTTTTTCTGCTTAAGTTACCTCAAGGTTGTTCTTCATTTATAACAGAAGAAGTAATACCTAATTCAGAAACACACTTTTAACTTTTTTTCCAACTTATTTTCAAGAAAAAAAAAAGTCTGTTGTTTTTTTCCCCCAGCAACTGTAGGCAACCAGATTTCAAAGATAAAGACTGGACTTGGTTTTGCTATAAATCTACTAGAATGGCAGATTATACCAAGTTATTTGAGGAAAATAAAAACAATTTGATCCTGACAAAATAAGAATCCACATGCTCTACTGTGGGTTTATATTTCATATACATTTATGAAGGGGAAGAAGAGAGATAAATGGAGGCTGTGAACCCATTCTTTTCTGAGACAGAGTCTTGCTCTGTTGCCCAGGCTGGAGTGCAGTGGCGCAATCTCAGCTCACTGCAACCTCCGCCTCCCGGGTTCACACCATTCTCCTGCCTCAGCCGCCAGAGTAGCTAGGACTACAGGCGCCTGCTACCACGCCTGGCTAATTTTTTGTATTTTTAATAGAGACGGGGTTTCACCATGTTAGTGAGGATGGTCTCGATCTCCTGACCTTGTGATCCGCCTGCCTCAGCCTCCCAAAGTGCTGGGATTACAGGCGTGAGCCACTGCATCTGGCTGACGAACTGATTCTTTATTTTCTATAATAAATTATATTATTCTCTTCCAAGTATTTTACTATTTAAAAACAAAGTTTCAGGCCAGGTATAGTGGCTCATACCTGTAATCCCAACATTTTGAGAGTCCCAGGTGGTCGACTGCTTGAGCCTAGGAGTTTGAGAGCAGCCTGGGCAACATAGCAACACCCCATCTCTACAAAAAATAAACAAAAACTGGACGGGGCTGGTGGTGCACACTTGTGGTCCCAGCTACTTGGGAGGCTGAGGCGGAAGGACTGCTTTAGCCCAGGGGGCCGAGGCTGCAGTGAGCGGAGATCCTGCCACTGCACTCTAGCCTGGGCAACAGAATGAGATCCTGTCAAAACAAACAAAAAAAAAAACAAGAAAAAACTAAGCTCCAAAGGAAGCAATAGGTACATATGAAGACATATATGTCTTGTATTTCACACAGATGCATAAATGAAACACACATACTTTCCAGAAAGATACAAACGCCACCAGGCACACAGACAAGTGAGGGCAGCCCCATCGCCTACTGCCTACAACAGGAGGGAGGGGCCAGGAGCTCTAGAGAGACAGGGCAGACAGCAAAAGACATCAAAGAGAAGGCAGACTGCTGGGTGGGGTGGTGGCAGTCTGGGCAACCAGCTCTCCCTCCCAACCTGGCGCCATGCAAGGTCAAATGGAGAAAGTGCGGCAGCCCTGGAAAGCAATGGCCACCTCTACCAGGGAGACGCCAGGGAGCCTCAGGGCAGCCTGTGGCTCTCATCCTTGGTCACATCTTCCCCGATTAAGTGAGATGGCAGCTTTGACGCTGCTATGGACTAAACTGTGCCCCATCCAAATTTACAGGTCGAAGTCCTAACCCTGTGTGTGGCCACGGTTAAAGTAAGGAAATACAGCAATTAAGGTTAAATGAGGTCATAACGATGCCGCCCTGATCCAATAGGATTCACGTTCTTAGAAGAAGAGATAGTCGGGAGTGGTGGCTCATGCCTGAAATCCCAGTGTTTGGGAAGGCCAATGTGTGTAGGTTGCAAGCTCAGGAGTTTGAGACCAGCCTGAGCAACATAGGGAGACCATATCTCCACAAAAAAAAATACAAAAATTAGCCAGGTGTGGTGGTGCATGCCTGTAGGCACAGCTACCTGGGAAGCTCAGGTGGGAGCTGAGCTTGAGGCTGTTGTGAGCCATGATTGCGCCACTGCACCCAGCCTGGGTAACAAAGCAAGACCCTGTCTCAAAAAAAAAAAAAAAAAAAAAAGGAGGAGGAGAAGGAAGGAAGGGGATGAAGAGGGAAGGGGAGGAAGAAGGAGATGAAGAGGGAGGAGGAGGATGAGGAGGAGGAAGGAAGGAGAGAGGAAGGAAGGAAGGAAACGCAGGAGAGAGGAAGGAAGGAAATGCAGGAGATAGGAAGGAAGGAAACGCAGGAGATAGGAAGGAAAGAAGGAAAGGAAGGAGAGAGGAAGGAAGGAAAGGAGGGAGGGAGAAAGAGAGAGAAAGAAAGGAGGAGACACCAGAGTTTGCTTGCCCTCTCTCTGCCATGAAAGGACACTACAAGGAGGCGGCCCTCTGCAAACCAGGAAGAGAGCCCTCACCAGGACTGGAATTGGCCAACACCTTGATCTTGGACTTCCAGCCTCCAGAACTGTGAGCAAATACAATTCTGTTGTTTAAGCCATCCAGTCAATGACGTGTGGTTATGACAGCCCCACCTAAGTGGTATGGAGCCACTTACAGCAAAAGACAGAGGGGAATCAATTAAAAACTCAAACCCCATCTTTACCTTCTTTGGATAACAAGTGGATAGCAACCAATCACCTTTTCAGCTGGAAAGGGTCTTGGACTATAAGGAAGGGGATTTTGTCGTCAGGACAAATTTCCATTTTCAAATATACTTATGGAGTCAATGCCTCCGGTTCAAAACAAGGAAGGAGACCACCCAAAATGGGGTTTCATTTGCTAGTTGTGTGGGCGAGTGGCTGTGCCAGCTACTCAGGAAGCTGAGGCAGGCGGATCCCTTGAGCCCAGGAGTTCATGGCTGCAGTGAGCTATGATCGTTATCACTGCACCCCAGCCTGGGTGACAGAGCAAGACCCCCGCTCTAAAATCAAACAAACAAAACCACACATACAATTTTTAAAAATGAGATTTCATGTTTGAAATCTCTCTTGCTCTCCCTTCTCTCTCTCTGGTACCTGCAATTTCCTTTAGGATTAGCTTTGGCCAAACTAATAACCCATCTTCCTGGCAGCAATGCTAGAAATAGGGAGTGGCAGCTGGAAGCAGAGAGAAGTCGCTCTGCACTCCACATGGCTGTGTGTGTCCGTGTGCTGAGCATGGAGCTGCTTGTTCTCCAAAAGGAAGCCCTACACTTGCAAAAACTGTAATTCTGGGGGTGATTTCAGAATCAGCCTCACGGGTGTTCCTTCCTAAACTTTCCTAACCTACTGAGAACATGTAACCAAAGTGGGATGTGAAAAGCACCCCTATTTGCTTTCCAACTGGTTGCTTCTGAGCGGGAGTTAATTCTTCACAAAGAACCTACCTACACACACCCTCAAATGTCAGGCCTGGTGTTATCTCTGGTTCCATCACAGCGGTGGCTGCTCAAACCAACTGAAGGGGACAAGACTCATTTCGGCAAAATCTCCCCATGACAGAATCACTGGGTAAAGCTATACACATGCTTGCAACGCAGTGTTCTGGCATCCACTAGTTACAAATAAAAACTTTAGCTGTGTTACAACGCAAGGATGAAGATGACTTGGGAGACCCCCAAGGCGAAAGAGGTGGGACCCCAAAGGCATGGCTGCTGGAGGCTGAGCTCTCCAGGGCAATGGGCCTCACCTGGATGGGGAGGGGGCTCCGGGTCCTGTGTCTGCAGGGTGCACCAGGAGCTGCAGAGGATCTGCCACGCATGGGCTGTGTGACCTGGAACAAGTTCTTTAACCTCTCTATGCCTTTGTTTCCACATCTACAAAATTTGGGATGATCCAAGAACTACCTAGCAGGGTTCTCATGGAGATTAAATAGTTTTTCACAAGGAAACAACTTCCAGCAGTGCCTGACTGCCAACAGGAACCCCCTGTTGGCTAGGGGTTTTGCTTGTTAATGGTGTTATGACTTTTTTAGGGAGTCCACATCTCAGAGTAGGGGACAGCTGGTTCGAGCCAAGGCGGTAGCTCTTCACTCTACTGTTATAAATAGCTCAGCACCTTCCTGAGACAAGGGTTGACACACACTGAATGAGAGCAGCCTGCAGTCAAACGTTCACAAACAAGAAATTCAACAGCAACTACGAGGGTTGACATACTCCAGCCGAAAGCGTCTCATGTGACAGATTCCTCCGCATTCCCCGGGTCCATGACATAAGCCGCACTTCAGTGTCACTGTTGGAAGGCACTGGTGATACTGTCCATAGAAGGGAGAGGCCTGAACATCTGAAACCACTGAAGATTATCAATGACAATAAGACGCTGAAAAATGTGAAGTTCTAGGAGCTATTTTATTTGAGGATCAAAATTGTAACTCGCCTTTGGAAGTGAAATTGGCAAGAAATTTCTTACTGCCCGACTGCTCTTACTGCTGGGCTGGGACTCAGAAAACCACCAGTGAATTCTGAAGTCTCCTCACTGTAGTGACTCAAGCATTCACAGTCTCCTCTGCATCTTTTGTTTTCCAGGACACCACGAGGCGAAGGAAGGAAGAGCGAGCAGATGTGAGCTCCTAAGCACGGCCGTCTCCACCCACTGCTGCACTCCTCAGCCTTCCCAGACACAGCCTGGTTTTTCCTACCGCACATGGCACTTTCATGAAAGGCCACCTGTTCTCACATCTATCTCCTGAAACTCCTTTAGGAGTGGAGACAAACGGGCACAAGTAACTTGAGTTGTAAAGTTCAGGAAAACTTAGATAAGTGCTTGATCATAACACATCAGCTGGTTTAATGGACCATCTTCGCATAAAACACTTCATCCTTGGCTGGGAGGGGTGGCTCATACCTGTAATCCCAGCACTTTGGGAGGCAGAGGCAGGGCATTGCTTGAGCCCAGGAGTTCGAGACAGCTTGGGCAATATAGTGAGATCTCTGTCTCAGCAAAAACGTTAAACAGCTGGGCATGGTGGTATGTGCCTGTGGTCCCAGCTACTCAGGAGGCTGAGGTGTATTGTGGCTGCAGTGAGCCAGAATCACACCACAGCACTCCAGCCTGAGTGACAGGGCAAGACCCTGTTTTAAAAAACAAACAAATGAACAAAATTTCATCTTTAACTCACAGTCGATTGTTATTGTGTAACCATCTGAGAAGGCCCAAAGAGCCATTTAAGGAGCCCTGGGAGCGCTGTCCTGTTGGCCATGCATGGCTTGGCCTCCCAGCTCTGGGTGTTTTAGCTTCTCTCTCGCCCACACAGGGTCCTGGTGTTTTTCCAGCCTTCTCCACTCCAAGTCTTTGAACCATCTGCTATCTTCAATCCGAGTCCCAGGCAAACACAAAGCTCCTCCCAACAATACATACATACAATATGGACAATGGGTCTGCCCCTCTCTTCCTTAATTGGCTCATCCTATTTCCCTAGAGGTGCTCTGGGAAATGCCTCCCGCAGGACCACTAGAGCTGGGTTATTCATGGGGTCTAATTGCCTCAAAAAGGAGACAGCAATTTGCAGGGCCTCGCTGATTTCATTTAATTTGCTTTAAGCAAATTCTGCTGTCATGTCAAACTACCCAGGATTCCACCACAAACATTTCCCCACCTCTTTCTTTTTTGAGCCGTCTTGAAATTATAAAATGAATAACAAGATGACATAGGCCGGGCACGGTGGCTCATGCCTGTAATCCCAGCACTTTGGGAGGCCGAGGCGGGCAGATCATGAGGTCAAGAGATCGAGACCATCCTGGCCAACATGGTGAAACCCTGTCTCTACTAAAAATACAAAAATTAGCTGGGCATGGTGGCACACGCCTGTAGTCCCAGCTACTCGGGAGGCTGAGGCAGGAGAATCGCTTGAACCCGGGAGACGGAGGTTGCAGTGAGCCGAGATTGCGCCAGTGCGCTCCAGCCTGGCGACAAAGCAAGACTCCATCTCAGGAAAAAAAAAAAAAAGAAGACATAAAATATAATAAATGTTGCTAACCAGCAGAATGCCAGGTATATAGTAGGATCTCAGGAAAATGTTTGCTACTTTCACTTTCTCACCAAGAAGAATGTGACTTATAACACTGGCTCCATGTCAAACACTGACGTAAGATCTAGTGTTCAACCCCAAGCCTCCCTGCCTGCACCTGTACCCATCCGCACACACGTTCTTCTCCCTACACGCCTGAGCTTGGACCCAGCTCAATCCATGTTACACAAGAGGGACCTGTAGCTTGGGCAGCCTTGGCAACCTGCTAAACGTTGTTTAGCAAGTGAGGATGGGACCCTCATCCTAAACCCAGTCTTTGTTTAGATGACGATGACTTGCAAGGTGGTGGGTTTTTCTGGAAGTCTAGTCTTTCCTAAAAGTGGGCTATCACAGGCGCTCTTGTGGGGCGAGGAGGTGAGCAAAGAGCGGGCCGAGATGAGGAGGCGGCTGGCAGGTCCTTCCCTATGATCCCTTCCCAGTGTTGTGCCATGTTACTTCTTCCGCATTGTTTTTCTCTAAAGGAATGACGCTAGACTCATGCTAAAAAGGCTAGCAGACCAAAGCAAAAATCTTTCAGCTGGGGCTGTGAGGGGAGCCTTAGGTATCACAGAGAGTAAGTCCAACAGCAGCCTTAGGTAGCTGGCTTGAATATCAGTTTCTTAGGGACAAAGGTCCATTCATGGGTGGCTTAAAGTAACAGAAGTTTATTCTCTCACAGTTCAGGAGGCCAGAAGTCCAAGGTCAAGGTATCAGCAGGGCCGGTTCCTCCTGAAGGTTCTGGGAGAATCTGCTCCATGCCTCTCCTGGTGGCGCTGGCAAGCCCTGGCATCCCGCTCCTGGGTTTGTGGCTCCAGCACTGCAGTCTCTGCCCCCATCATCACACGGCCTTCTCCCCGGGCCTGCACGTTTGCACAGATTCTCGTGTGTGTGTGTGTGTGTGTGTGTGTGTGTGTGTGTGTGTGTTTGGGGGAAGGGGAGGATTATGACCCACCCGATTCCAGAGTGTGTGTGTGTGTGTGTGTGTGTGTGTATTATGACCCACCCGATTCCAGAGTGAGAGTGTGTGTGTGTGTGTGTATTATGACCCACCCGATTCCAGAGTGTATATGTGTGTGTATTATGACCCACCCGATTCCAGAGTGAGTGTGTGTGTGTGTGTGTGTGTGTGTGTATTATGACCCACCCGATTCCAGAGTGACTTCACTTTAACTTACATCTTCATTACATCTGTAAGGACTCTGCTTCCAAATTAAGTCACATTCACAGGGCTTAGGACTTCAACATATTTTGGAGGGAGCACAGTTCAACCTATAACAGCGTGACTTCTGGAGTAGCCCATGAAAGAAAACCCTGGCCCACTTCTCCTCCTGCCCTCTTTATCCAAATTATGTCTGTGATAAAGTCAGAAGCCGCACTGTAAAGACCTCGGGTAAGCCAGTGAGCCCAGCTGAGGGAGAAGGCAGAGCGCCCTGTGCGCACGGCCTCTACAGCGACTCAAGAAAACGCCGCGGCTCTGTTGTGATGGTTCTTATGCAGGACAGGCTTATAAACTGATGTAAGAGATGCTTCAAATTTGTTCTTATAAATAATGTCCCCATCTTCTAAAGCCTCCTACTTTTAAAAAACAGCTCTGCTCCAGGTGGGTGTACTAATTATTCCACTGAGCTATACTGACCTCTTTTCCAGTGGGGGTGGTGGGGAAGCATTATGAATTTCTTGTATCATCAAAATTAAAACTAAAATGCTAGAATAAATCCATCTTTTCTCTATCTCAAATATTTACAGTTTGAAGCACAAACATGCACCTTGCAAACTGAACTATGACCACCTTAAAAATAGCATTTATTGGCTGGGCGCGGTGTCTCACGCCTTTAATCCCAGCATTTTGGGAGGCCGAGGCAGGCAGATCACAAGGTCAGGAGATTGAGACCTTCCTGGCTAACACAGTGAAACCCTGTCTCTACTAAAAATACAAAAAATTAGCCAGGCATGGTAGTGGGCGCCTGTAGTCCCAGCTACTAGGGAGGCTGAGGCAGGAGAATGGCGTGAACCCGGGAGGTGGAGCTTGCAGTGAGCCAAGATCACGCCACTCCACTCCAGCCTGGGCGACAGAGCGAGACTCCATCTCTCAAAAAAAAAAAAAAAAAAAAAAAAGCATTTACTATCTGCAATCCCAGCACTTTGGGAGGTCAATGTAGGCAGATCGCCTTAGGTAAGGAGTTCAAGACTGGCCTGGCCAACATGGTGAAACCCTGTCTCTACCTAAAAAAATACAAAAATTAGCCAGGCATGGTGGTGGGTGCCTATAATCCCAGCTACTCCAGAGGCTGAGGCAGGAGAACTGCTTGAACCTGGGAGGCGGAGGTTGCAGTGAGCCAAGATCGTGCCACTGTACTCCAGCCTGGGTGACAGAGCGAGACTCCGTCTCAAAAAAAAAAACAAAAAACAAAAAAACAAAACAAAACAAAATAAAAAAACAGCAGTTACATCGCAGGCAGGCAAACCCATCATTACGGTAGCCATTCCTGCTCATCAAAGTTTATTTTTGAAAGTACGAGTTCTCTCTAGGAGAATTTCAAAGGCTCTTACTTTATTTAAAGTTTCTCCAGAAGGACAAGATTTTTAAAGTAGAAGAAAGGGCCACCAACCAGAATATGGCTGGGATTGCATTGAAAAGCCACCACTTTCCCAACGTGTGCATGTGTGTGCACGCACACGTGCACACACACACACAGCACCCTGATTTGCTATGTGCCGATTTTCCTTGCTCTCAACTGGCAGGAAAGGATGAAGAGAGTATGTCATGAAATTAAAAGATACTAAAATATTTAAAAGGCCAAAATTCATTGCCCTAACAGGAAGCAAACCAGGGCTGGAGGTGGGAGAGGGAGTCACACACAGACCTGCTAGTACTTTGGCAACTGCTTTCCTTTGGGAGAGGAAACAAACAGACAAACAAAAAACCTGGGATTAAATCCCACTCAGTCATTCCTTAGCCATGGGACTTTGACATAGTACTGATCATTTTGGGCTTCAGTTTCCCATGTGCAAAATGAGGATAACTTCCTGAAGCTTGCAGGTTTGCAGTAAACATGAAAAATATCACAATAGATACATTAGGCCACCAGGGCCACAGTGAAAGTTCAATCAAGAGTGGTGCTGCTGTTAATTTGTAAGTGTGATTGTTTCTGCTGTAACTAAGAAGTTACTGATTACTAAGAAGCAACAGGTCCTTAAGCCAGTTTTCCACTGAATTTCCTTACTACCTCCCTTGCCTTTCACAAACCTCCCACAAATAGAGCCTGTTTCCTGCTCCATGAACCCTAACAATTTCTGGGAATGCTATTGCTATGCCCTTTGACCTCTCCTTCTTAGGTAATGGGGAAGGGGACTCTGACCCTGCATTTCCAAAGAGCTTCTCTCTGCAAGGGGGCAGGAGGAAGGATATACTGAGATTCATCTCCAACAGGAAACTTAAGACAAATAAAATCAAATCTCAATAAACAATTTGAGTGTACTCAAAAATACTGTCTTTCTTAGGGGATAAAGTTACTCTTTGAAACAAATCGACATCCTGGCCCACACCACCCACCACCACCAGTCACACAACACCTTCAACTGGACAGCCCACGAGTTTCATCCCATCCTCTAAAATCTACCAAGTGTTCACACTTGTAACTGATATCTACCCCATCTCCAAATGTCAACTCGAAACCTCCACATTTCAGACTTTATGAATTAGCAAAATAGCCATTTTTGAAAATTTCACTAAGATTGGAATGTTTAAATTCCTAGTTTCAAATTCTTCAATCTAATGTGCTCTGGGCCACATGAAGGCAGATGCACCTGGGCATAAGCACAGCTGTGTGGATGATGAGGATGTCTGTGTCATCTTTGTGATGCCTAATTACTGATGTACAGATTTATTTCAGGCTGTGGCTGTAACCCTTCAGAGGAAGGAGGGGTTTAGCCATGGTATTTAGGAAACTCCACCAAAGGAGCCATTCCTGGGGAGGCACAGAGGCGACCTGCCTCTCTGGAGTGATGGGATCCCGTCTAGGACTGTCAAAGCTGCCGTCGGGAAGGGGAGGCAAGCAAGCTGCACTGTGGAAGTCATCGTCATTCTGTGTCTTTATTTCCCTGAATGCCATCGAGATTATCTTACACTTAAGCCTATTATGGAAAAAAAAAAAAAAAAACATGTAATCTATTAAGTGGAACAAAAGAGCAGATTGGAGGAATAGAGAGAGAGAGGATGGTCCCATCGGCGTAAAAACCAGACATCAATGCACACAGACAGAGGAAGAGGTTGGAGAGAGGACAGTATCCCAAGTGTACGGGGATTACTTCTGAAGACCAGGATTACAGATGCGGAATATATTTTCCCCTTTTTGCTGTATCTCCCATTGTGTTAAAGTGCACGGGAATGGCTTTGTCACAAGGGAAAACAATGCAAGCGTTCACCCACCGTTTCGAGTTTGTCCGTTTGGGGTAAGGGGCTGTTGCCTACACAGGCACAGTTCCGCATCACCTAACCCCTCAACAGTGCCTTGACGGCGTTTGCTGTTTTTGGCAGTTTCTGCCTTCCTTGTTCTGCCAAATATGGCAACTCCTCCCTCCTTTCGTTCCACTTTTTATTCTTTTTTAAGCATTTTTTAAGCATGGAAGTCTCCCATCTCGCACCAGCCTCTTCTGCTTCCTACAGCTTCTCTCTATCCCATCTCTGTCCAGGAGAAATAGAATATGAGCTACAAATATAAGTTAAAAGTTTCTAGTAGCCATATTTTAAAAAGTTAAAAAAAAGCCTCTTAAAATTAATATTAATATATTTTATGTAATCTAATAGGTCCAAAATATTATCACTTTAACATATTAAAATGATCCATTTCAAAATTGCCAACAAGATCATGTGAATTTATAAAGATCACTTTAAATTATTATGTCTAATATTTTATAATATAAAATTAATCCTATTGGCCGGGCATAGTGGCTCACGCCTGTAATCCCAGCACTTTGGTGGGGGGCTGAGGTGGGCAAATCACTTGAGCTCAGGAGTTCAAGACCAGCCTGGGCAACGTGGTGAAACCCCGTTTTTGTGAAACCCCAAAAATACAAAAAATCAGCCAGGCATGGTGGTGCATGCCTGTGGTACCAGCTACTCGGGAGGCTGCAGTGGGAGGATCACTTGAGCCCAGGAGGCAGAGGTTGCAGTGAGCCAAGACTGCGCCTCTGCACTCCAGCCTGGCCAGCAGAGTGAGACCCCATCTCAAAACAAACAAACAAAAAATAAAATTACACATATTAAAACTTCAAGATAAAACACTGAGTTATCTTACATTCTTTGTCGTTGCTGTTAAGTCTTTGAAATTGAGTGTGTCTCAGGCAAGTCCAGCACACTCTAGTCTGGAGGAGCCATGTCTGAGGTGCCCTCCAGTGCATGTGGCTCGTCAGGCTGTCCTGGACAGCGGCTCCAGCCTCTGACCTCATCTTCTATCTTCGTCCATTCCCCTTCCTTGGGTGATGCATTCGCTGCACCACCTAAGGGGGTACCACGTTTGTCAGTCTCAGCTACGGGACCTACAAAGAACGCCCTTCATAACCCTGGCACTCAGGCCCCACGTGCCCCTGAGGGAGCACGAGAAGAGCGGTGACCTTGAAATCGATTCGCTGAATATTTGCTGAACACCTACTATCTGATTAACACAGACAGGACAGTTATCATCCTCAAGGTCTCAACACAATCCTTTGGGAAAAACCACGTAAACAAAGTCAAATGTGATACGTGCTATATTCAAGGAATGCATGTGCTGTGGAGCCACGGGAGGAAAAAAGGCTAGGATAAATTCCGTGGGTTTCACAGTCCAAGAAACCCTTGGAGCTGCATTTAGCAAAAAAAAAAAAAAAAAAAAAAAAAAGAGAGAGTGGGGGCGGGTGGAGGGGGGCGGGCAGTCCAGGCCAGGGGCAGCCTGTTCAAGGGCTAAGGAACATAAGGCAGGAAGCTAGGCTGCTGTCCGATTGTAAACGATCTTGCGTGCCTTGCTAAGTACTAAGAACTTTATCCAGCAAGCAATGAAAAGTCACTGATAGTTTTTTTTCCAAAAGAGTAACATTATCAAATTTGGGCTTTAGAAACTCTGGCAGAGAGTAAGATAATATTGGAGGGAGAAAGACAGAAACGTAAGGGACCGGAGAGGCTTCATTATTTCCAGTTAGTAATTGCAAAGATCTAAACAAAGCAGCAGAGTCAGAGATAAACAGGAGGAAACAGATGTGAAAATATTTATTTAGCAGGAAATACAAGGGGACTTGAGACTTGGTGTGGCCTCGGGAGAAGGAGGGAGCTGATGAAGAGGCACCGACATGAACGCGCTGTGAGCCTGCGGTGGAAATCTCAAAGACTCGAGGCCTGTAGCGTGTGAACAGGACTCAAGACAGCACCTCGGGACACCCACAAGGCTGGGCAGGAGATACCAGCTCACAGCCCACGAGACAGAGATGGGCAAGTCAGAGGTCAAGGAAGGCTGGGGTGGTGGGGGGAACCGGGGCAAGGGACGCGTTTCAGGAGGAGCCACTTTTCATTAGCTATTAGTTCTGTCAATTCCATCCATAACAGAATCTGTGTGAGGTATTAGAATTCAACCTCTAATACATTTCAAAAAATTCTCAACCTAATTCAAAAATCAATGATTTCATATCAACCCAAACTGCCTTCTGAGAAAAACGCATTCAATCAACTTCATAGGTAAACCCCTCATCCTTTGCTTTCTCCGGCTTTCTAATCTGCAGAATCATAACTTATAAAGCCAGAATGAAACTCGAGACTAAAGCCTAAGAAACAGCCTGTGAGTCAAGAGGGACCTCTCATCTCTGTCCTGTCATTTGCACGTTGAGCCCTCCATAATTAGCCAGCTGTGACAAGGTTAGCTGTTGAGCTTCTCAGCTCTGCTCTGTTTCTTCGTCTGTAATGGGGACAATAATAGGTTTCTGGGAGGGTGGTCATGAAGAATAAGAATGACATGGCCCAAGCCCAATATTTAATGAATGTTAACTCTTTTCTCTTTTCCTAACACAATATTTTGTTTCTTTTCCAAGAGTGGTATGGTATAAAGAGCACAGATTTTGGAGCTAGAGGCTGGGCACGGTGGCTCACACCTGTAATCCCAGTACTTTGGGAGGCCAAAATAGGAGGATTGCTTGAGGCCAGGAGTTCGAGGCTAGCCTGGGTAACATAGAGAGACCTCATCTCGACAAAAAATGAAATTAAAAAAAAAGTTAGCCGGGTGTGGTGGCATGTACCTGTAGTCCCAGCTACTCAGGAGGCTGAGGCAGAAGGACTGATCAAGCCCAGGAGTTTGAGGCTGCAGCGGGCCACAATTGCACGACTGCACTCCAGCCTGGGCAACAGAGTGAGATCCTTTCTCAAAAAAAAAAAAAGAAAGAAAGAAAAAGAAAAAAAAGATTTTGGAGCTGGAAGGCCTGGGCCTGAATTCTAAGTCTTGTCGTTTGTAACTGCATTCAAGCAAGTGACTAAAACTCTTCGACTGTGTTCTTTCCTACAAAATGGAACATGTAAAGTGTCTAGCACAGGGGCATGCAACAGAAGCTGAGTCACTGCTAGTCCCCTCCCACCTCTTCCCCTCGTAAGAAAAGGTACTAGAGTGGGTCAGGCAATTTCTCCTTTTCCCATATGTTTAAGCTTGGCATGGTTGATATGCACCAGTTTCAGTTGCTCTGGTTTAGTTAAATCACACCAGTCTCCCAAAAACACAATGCAAACTTCAGTTATTAGAACATAGTTAACTGTAAGTAACTGCATAAAGCGCAAACGTTGCAATCAGCTCTCCAGTCTACACATCACTCCATGAAATACAGATGCACGTTATGCATGATCAGTGACCAACCCCATCACTTCTTTCATAGTCTACTGAAGATGGGTCTCTGCACATGGATAGTTCAGTCTCCACACAGACAGCAAAGCGTGGAGTTGTGTTGCCTCCTTGTCTCCCAGTGATTCGCCCAGAATCACATTTTACAAAAATGGGTAACTGAAAAGGGAAACTGGCCAATGAAGATGAAAGTGCAAGAAAAAAAAAAGGGAAAGTAATAACACAAGAAGTAAAATTTGAGTTGAACTTAAGTGGAGTTTTAGAAGAAACAGTGGACCAGGGGAACGTCGACACTGGCCCTTTGAGAGACTCTAGATGTGCAGCCAGAGAAGCTTAGTGAAGGTGGATTATTGACAGAAATGAGGAAAGAGGTTGTGATGCAAATGATGAAGGCGTCCTTAAAGAAGTGAAGCTTTTCACATTAAGGAAATTCTCAGGGCCCGGCGTGGTGGCTCACGCCTGTAATTCCAACACTTTGGGAGGCCAAGGTGGGCGGATTACCAGAAGTCAGGAGTTCAACACCAGCCTGACCAACATGGAGAAACCCCGTCTCTACTAAAAATACAAAAATTAGCTGGGCGTGGTGGCGGGTGCCTGTAATCCCAGCTATTCGGGAGGCTGAGGCAGGAGAATCGCTTGAACCCAGGAGGTGGAGGTGGAGGCTGCGGTGAGCTGAGATCACGTCTTTGCACCCCAGCCTTGGCAACAAGAGCGAAACTCCGTCTCAAAAAAAAAAAAAAAAGAAATTCTCAGAGATACGTCATGGCATTGAAAGTGCGAGGGATAAAATGTTGGAAACTGATCTAAATGCATGAGTACCCAAATGGCAGCCAGTACTAGGATCACATCTTCTCTGACAAATACAAGTTGTTGTTAGTGAATGACGAAAGGATTTTCCCCAAGGAAAATAAATAAATAAATAAATAAATAATAAAAATAAAAAAATAAAAATAAATTAAAATATATATATATATACATTTAAATATTCTTACTGAGCCCCTATCATCTTTCAACCACAAATTACAGTGAACCTTCACTCCTCTCTCTCTCTCTTGCTAAAAGCATTATGGCCATGCCTAATACTTCTCTACTCAACACAAAGAATACAGACCACAGACAGATGAGGCTGAAAGATTCGGAAGCAGAATTCAAGTGTATTTCTTTGTGGCACATGCTTTGTTATATTCTTTAAGGTTAAATGGAAAGATATGAATAGCATGTTCCAATGGCTGACAGATAAGACAATACGTTAATTTTCTATGCATGAATTTATGTCCAGCTCAGACAAGGTCGCAACTTTTTAGTAGTTGAAGAGAGACAGGGAGGCGTGAGCTGTGAGAAGTAAATGTCTTTTGGCTTCAGACAGAAACATCAGCATCGCATACAATTTCTCAGTTCATCAGTTTGGTCTGCGAAGGTAATACCACTTAAAATCATGGCACTTGCCCGCCTGCAAGAAACTCGTGTAACCGCCTTGGCTGTGCCCATCCAATGGGTAGCTTTCCTGGTTCCTGTGTCTCCAGGCTCCAGGCCTGTACCGCTCTGCAGCCCTCTTCTCCACCAGCCTAGAGTTATCTCAAAGCAGGACCCACCTCGGAATCTGCACCTTTCTGAACCTAACAACCCAAGGAGTACATGTTTGCTGACTGAATAAATGAATGAAACAGAAGCACAAGTCACTTCAAAAGCCCTTGATAATCTATAAACCATTTTAAAATAATTTTTCTTCCCACCTAGTTCTTAGATGAATGAAAATCATAAAGATAAACTCCCTAGTAAATATGGGTAAAAACAAGAGCCTTCAATTAAGCAGCTGGAAGTCGTACACTCCATTACCCAATAATTTCACTGGCTTCCATATGCAGGTCTGGCAGAGCAGCAGACCCTTCTGCTGGAGGGGTCTCGGGCCCCACTATGGCATACACCAAGATGAATCTACCCATGGGGACAGGGGAAAAGGGAGCTCACAGTTTGTTTTTACCAGGCCTGAACTGACTCTCAGCAACCTCGCTAATAATTGCTGCATTTCCCAAAGTAAACAGAGAGGACCATTAGGTAGAGTTTTCTAAACACCAGGGAAAAAGGAGACTCGGAATTAAATTCAGACCACCACTTTGGTCAAGTAACGAGTGAACTCTGATGAATGAAATTTTCTAATCAAAGAGGCATAAATTAACTTTCAGGTCTTTCAATCAGCTAGTCAAATACAGTGCAGTCTTTGAATTTCTTAATTGTCTGTTTTTCTTTGCAGAATCCCTCCTCTGGCGCTTAACCTTTAAAGCCCTTTCCAACCCTGAGATTCCATAGAATTCCACTCCCGTTACACATATCGATTTTACTAATTGAGGCTAAAGTAAAATATCCCAGTTAGTGAGATTTTCCCATATACATAAATCTACGTCCTATATACATGAGCCATGAAGCCATTTGTATGTTGAGCATTTCAGAAGACGACAACGGGGACTCTGGAACATCTGCTTACTAAAGCTAAGGGCGTAGGTTCAGAGAGGACTTAATTTACAAGTTCCAACTCTTAACAGCATCATTTATGAACATGTTTCCCCAAACCAGAACATACACAATGAGGACCACGTTCCCTCATATAAATCTTTTTGTAGGTTCTCAACCCCCGCCACAAGCCTCAAAACAAAATCCAGTTTAAATAAAATGTTAACAGTTTTACTGAAGTAGACGTACATTCTATAAAATTCAACTACTGTAAGTATACAGTTCAATGACTTTTTAGTACATTTCTAGGGCTGTGCAAACATCACCACAATCCAGTTCTGAAACATTTCCATATCACCCTTAAATTTTCCCTCAAGCCAGTCTGCAGTCAATTTCTGTTCCCACTCCCAGGCCAAGACAACCACCCAACATCAGCTTTCTGCCTCTAAGATTTGACTTTTCTGGACATTTCACATAAATGGCTTCAAACAACATGTCATCATGTGTATCTGACTTTATTCACACAGCATAAAGTTTTTGAGGTTCGTGCATGTTGAGCATAACCAATCAAGGTAAATTATATTGATATTCCCTCTACAATCAAAACAGAGCCTGCTACACACAGAGTGGGCCCGCAAAATGCATGAAAACTCCACCAGGACCAAGTGGCCACCTCCACACTTCTACAGGCTGCCACATCACTACCTCCTCCCTCAGCTCAGGAGCTCTCCTCGTTGGGGCCTGATACTCCCTGCTCTCTCTCTTGCCCAAATGGGCTTACTGCACTCACCTTAACTCTCCTCGCCCCTGGTTTCAAAGCACCCACAGCTGCAGATAAGAGCTGCTCCTGCCCCTACTCTGGTCCCAAGGGATCAATATCAACCATGCTACCTCATCAACCTCATTCTCTCAGCAAGGAGAGATGCATCCCACAACTGAGAACTAATGGCTTCCATTCTCACCCCAACGGGATCCTGAAGAAGTTCCTCTTTGCTCTTCAGCTTGCCTTTCCTTGATCTCTCCAGACAACGATGTTATAGGTAAAAATTCCTCAAATGCCCAGACCTTGGTCAGTGCTAGCACCCAGGCTAGGTTGGTGCTAGGAGAGAGGGCTGCAGTGCTTTTTGCCTGAGCACACCCAGGAAGGGTGAAGTGTGGCAAAGCTGATCTGCCCCAGACAGGGAGAAGCAGCTCTCGGAAAAAGAAAGTGACCATCTTTGGCCACTGGTGTGGGCAGGGGTGAAAAAAAGATGAGTGTGGGAGGTTGAAAATATAGCAACTGGGGAAAATGGAGGAATGAATGTGAGCTACAAAAGAATTTTTTGATATGGGTAAGATTACAGGCATAAGCTGGCACTTGCCATTCATGGTAGGTTTTACAAAAGTGGTGGAAAGACAGTTTTGTGTTTGCCCCATTATTCTGGAGGTTTCATTATGGCTTTCCATTAAAGAGCAGAGTTAACAGCTAACTTGGTGGCCCCTGCTTTTGTGCCAAAATGTGGCAGCTAAGTCAGCCCAATTCATGGAAAGTTCCTTTTTGCTTCCTACTTCTTTGCAGGGAAGTTAATGGGTACAGAGCCAGTCTGTGTATGGGGTCAATTTTGAGGTGTGTCTACACCAAGTATTCCTTAAAAGGAATCAGGTTTCCTTAGGGGAAAAAAAATGATCATGAATTTTAAAGTCGACAGACAGGATGATCTGTTTTGTTTGAGAAATCCGGTCACCTGAATTCATGAGGCTGTTGCACGCATCCTCCATGCCCTGGCTTTTGCTCAGAGGACAGTCTTTACTTTCTGCTTTTTAAAGAAGTCTGAGCCATACACCACCGAGTACGTATACACTTAAATAAACATAAAAACACTGGCTTCTTAAGGCAAGTTAAGTATCCCTCTGTGTGTTTTCAATGTACTACCATTTTGGGGACTTGATTTCCCCCCAAAAGCCCGAAAGGTTTATACGATCAAAACACCTCTTCTTTAGGTTCTATCCCCTCTAAAATATTAAATGCACAGTATTATCTAGAAAACGCTGAGCTTTCAACAATCCAAGTCCCAGGAATGTAGAAAGACATAAACAAAATGGAAAAGTAAACAAATGCCAAGCTCCTAAGTCACTGCCAGGAAAATTCTAACAGAGAGAAGAGAACGAGCCACACATTTCTAATGTGGCTTAGGAAACCCACACCTCCGCGGAAGGCTTGACTTCAGGCTTCTCTCACTTGCCAGCAACCTCATACAATAGAAGCTCTGTTTCTGCCAAGCAGGCCTGTCTGACTTCTCCACCTCTTCACCTACAGAACTTTCAGATGGTAAACAGACGTGGAAAGTGACACGTGGACCAGAGAAAGCCCTACAAGTCCAACAGAGAGAAAGAAAAAAGTGCATTAAAGTGGCCAGGAGCTGGTCAATGTACTTGCCCAGGGCTCCTCCAGGTGGGGGCTGGCATGAGCTCTGCATTACTGACATTTGGGCAGGTGTTCCTTTGTTGGGGGCGGGGTGGACTGTCCTATGCCTTGTAGGATGATCAGCAGCGCCTTGGCGTCTTTCCTCAAGATGCCATTAGATGACAACCAAAGCAGTCTCTGGACCCAGCTCAATGTCCCCTGGATGGCGCAATGGCCCCAAGTTGATGACAGCTGGTCTGGACCAACAACAGGATCACCAATTCCAGGGTTGGAGAGACCTGAGAGATCATCCAGGAAGGGGCTTTGTCATTTGGGATGCATTAATGGAGTCCCTTAAAGGGTAACTCTCCAAGGCCATGGAGCCCCCAAGTCGGCAGCAGCACAGAAGACAGAAGCCTCAGTGCCTGACCAGGCCAACATTTTTGGAGAAGTCTCTTTTCAAAGAAAACTGGACATTAAGTGCCCCATATATATTTGAAACCAACATTTGGTAAAGCAAGTAATATTCATAAAGCTGTTCTTTCTATATTTTAGAAAAAAAGTACAGAGGGGACAGGGAAGGGTGGCCCTGCTGGGCCGAGCAGAGAAGTGGCTTCACCTGCAGAGATGGAAGAGCTGATGAAGCCACCGGCAAGAGGGCACAGTCAGAAGGCAAGACTCTTTTACATGTACAGAACACATTTTGTATATGTTTATAAAACTGCTGTTATATAATGTAACATTTTCCCTGGAAATCAATCCACTCAAAAAGAATACGTGGACATCCTGGGTACCAAACCAAGAGGGCTCCCAAAGCATCTGCCCAGCTCTCTTCACTGCCGGTTAGAACGATGATAGAGATGTGGTTGGATGACTACTACCAAGGCTGAGAGAGACACGGGGTCCGTGCAAACGACAGTGGCCCAGGGCCCCAAGGAACAGTTCCCAGTGACCTCTAAGTGACTAACGTGAAAGTCTGTCGTCCCCACACTACTCGAGGCCAACCCCATAAGGCAGCACAGACGGACTGTCTTCTCACTCCAGACCTCCTAACCTAACACCAACTTTCTCTTTGCCTCAATAAATATCTTAATCTAGATACAGTGCTCTCAGGGGAAAGGGTGTGGCCAAATTCTGTGTGTGGTTGGCTCTTGGCCTATTACTGGGACTGAGAGGGAGTGTTTTAATAAATTCTTTAAACATTATTTGGGGGAACATTAGAAACTATTCAATAGTGAGGCCAGAACAAAAGAGGAAGCTTTCAGTGCTCCTGTAGCATTTCAGTCCCCCTGATTAGCTACTGATTAGCACACATACTTGAAGCAGCAGATCATCTGGGAGGCAGAAAGCATCCAAAAACATAGAAACAAAAAACTATTTTAAAATAATAAAGAGCTAGAATCAAATGTACCGATTATTAAAATAGCAGTGATTTCAGCACCACATTTTTGTCCGTGCAGTCGTGTGTTGCAGCCATATAGCTCCACTGAACAGCTTTTTGTTACTGTTTATTTTCCTAAGCTCTCAAATAAAGTGATTAAAGAATTACATCTTCCTAAGGCTGCAGAAGGATGGAAGGAATTTATGAATTCAGGTTTCCAAGACTATAATTGGAGTTAAGACTCTAATGTGGTTCTTTGGGGCCCAGACTGTATCTTTATTAATATTTTTCCTACTTTAGCATTTATGTTGCCACCCAGGAGCATAACTCCACACACAATTGCTCAAGGCTTATGAGTCTTCTGTAGAATAGGCAAGGAAAGGAATAATTTGAAGGCGTAATGTCAAAGCTCTCACTTCAGTAGACAGCCCCTACGTGTTCATACATTTCGCCTGCTGGGCCCCATCTTTCAAATAGAGCCAGCCAGAGTATGCTTTTATGTCTCTTGGCTGGTAACCATCTTGTTCTCAGTGCCTGGGAGAGAGGGTGTGAGGATAGAGAGGAAGAGAAAAGGTTGTTTCTAGCAAAGGTCAATATTAATAAAACACCCTATGCCAAAAAAACAGATAGCAAAGTTTTGTAACAATGGTTACTTCTGCATGGTAGAATTGTGGCTTTTTTTAGTTTCTGTCGGTTCAAATGTTTTTGATAGGAACATGTACTGCTTTATTACCCAGCATTAAAATCAATATTTTTAAAATATAATCAATATTTTCTGAAGTTGTGCACATAATCCCAAGGGGGCCACTCACTGCATTCCCAAAGAAACCTCCACTTTCCTGTTCCATCCCTCCCGCCAGATAGCATCTTAGCAGCACGCGCCTTCATTTTTGGCAGCCCCTCCACTTAAAACTTGCAGTTCCATTCAGCACAGGTCTGAAAATCCTCATATATACAATGTTGGTAAATGACCAAATACATTCCTAAAGCCTGCTCACCATTTATTCCTTTCTATTTCCGCTTTACAGCAAGAAACATACTACTCATCCATCAGCGGGTGTAACTCACCTACATTATTACACAACCAAGGCGCTGAAAAGACAGAAAGCTCCTTTTTAATGCTCTAAGCTCCTAGAAGGCCAGGGACTGTTTTTAACTCCTCTATACATTGCTCATGTCCCATAACCAAAGAATTAATGAAGTGCTGATGAAAAGATATGAAAGCCCAACAGCATAAACACAGAGACAAAAATAAAACAAGGGTTTCACTCCATTCCTGGCAACAGCTGGCAGAGCAAACACAAAATACTTGAAAGCCACAGGTAAGGGGAAAAAAATTAAGCTGATTGCTTCATCCCAACCAACTCTTTCACACAAGCAGATGATAAAACAAAAAGAAGCATGGGGTGCAGTCCCATAAGAGTTTCTATCTGCACCTTTGGAAACTGTCTTCTATGCTAGTAAGTTACAGCTAACAAATGTTTAGTGAGTCCACCTCTGTGCAAGCATGGGACCTTGTCAATCAGTCTTCAGATTATGCGACACGAATGACAACGTGTGATCCCAAGGCAAGGTATTTAAACACAAGCCATGGTGTCTTCCCTTTTCCTTGGCAAAATGGGAATAATCAAGCCTTGAAAATGCTGTTAAAGGAACTAAAAAGGAAAGTATACACATAATGCCTGATAGAGGATAGATGCTCAAATATGCAGAGCACACGCAGGGCCACCGTGCTGCGCAGCTCTGGGGCTTGGGGCAGTTCCCATCACAGTCCTACACAGCCTGACATGGAAATCCTGGGTCGCCCTGTTTCTCGGCATTCTGCTTTATTTCATTTTCTACTTCTCTGCCATTTCTCATCAGAAATGTCAAGGTCAAAATGCAAACGCACAGGATGATGGCAAACAAGATACAGGGAACGTGGATAATTCAGAAACCCGCTCTGATAGGGATCTGCTTCTATGCCATGTAACATGACAAGGAACTTATTCAAAATCTATCTTTAATTCTTAGATACAACTGACAACTTCAAAGTAACATAAAACAGCATTGAAGACTCTATTCCTATTGGTGGGGGTGAAGCGGTGGAGGGAGACAGGACCCTTTTGAGAATCAGATGAGAGACAGGGGCTTCCTTCCCCCAAACATACACATCTACCCAAATTTTGCTTACATGTCAGCCCGTTCATAAACATAACGTCCCCACCCAAATGTCCTCTTTCCCACAGTAGTAATAACCCAAAGAGAATCAGGCAGTTCTTCTTATAATTTCATTTAAACACGGGGCAGTTTGAGTTTTTAAAATTATCGTACCTACAGTTGGCTGTAGTCATAGTAATTCACCCTTTCTCTCTAGGCTGTGTTAAAATTCCTAAGAACAAAATAGCATGAACAAAGCCTGGGAAGTTTTAAAGCCAATCTTGAATCCCAAATGCCTGCTGTTTCACCAAATAATTAAGCGGCTACTTCATTTCTATTGCACACCTGGAGCTTAATTGCTTCACAAAACCACACACACAGATGGCTTCGAGAGAGGTAAGTCCACATACTAAAAGTTCATGGGCAGCTCCGTTATTTGGACAAGGTTTTGGTTTTATGGAGCTGCTGCCCAGGGAAAACACACCATCTAAGTAGCTCCTGCTGATCAGCTGAACGTCAGTCACTTTGCAGTTGACAGCACTAAGGCTACCCTACAGCCTATCTTCCTATGGGAACAATCCGGCATCTCCCCTGAGGGCAACCAGACTGTGCTGTGCACAATAAAGAAAGCCCTATGCCCCATATTCTCACTTGAAGAAAAGCAGAGATTACAGGAAGGTGATATATGAATATTCATTTGCTGTTATTAAAAAACCATCATTTGAAATCATTTAAATCAGTGTCATTTAAAAAGTCATTTAGGGCTGTGTAATCCCAGCTTTGGGAGGCCAAGGTAGGAGGATCGCTTGAGCTCAGGAGTTTGAAACCAGCCTGGGCAATGTAGTGACACTTTGTCCCCACAAAAAATACAAAAATTAGCCAGGCATGGTGGCTAGCACCTGTGGTCCCAGCTACTCAAGAGGCAGAGGTGAGAGGATCACCTGAGTTGGGAAGCAGAGGCTGCAGTGAGCTATGTCACTGCACTCTAGCCTGGCAGACAGAGGGAGACTCTGTCTCAGGAAAAAAAAAAAAAAATAAGGCCATTAAGTCACTTTATATTTGTAAAATCCTTTACAGTTTACAAGTACTCTAACGTGGCTCAGAACTTCAGAAGGGAAAACAGACATTCTACGCAAAAAAGGCTCCCATTAGCAAAGGCTTCCTGAACATCTCCTGTGCTAGGAGTGGAGGATGTGCATGAAGAGGGGGGGTCCCTGTCTTCACAGATCATGGAAACATAGGAGAAGGATGCCCATGTCCACTCTGGCGAGAACGGGGGTTTCTACAAGGGGAGAAGCACTGATTCGGATTTTTACAGGGAAAGTCATTTCATCCAGAGAACTGGAATGGGAAGAAACTGGGGAAATAGCATTCAAGGCAGAAAGGAGAGTGTGCGCATGTGCTGGCGGCAAGGTGTACCTGCAATCGGGGGGCCACGGGACAGGAAGGAATGATGGGGGTGAGGCTGGAGAAGGTGACGAGCCTAATCCACGAAGGTCTTCCCAGTTGATTGATAATGGGAGTTTATAGATGAGGAAACTGAAGACACAGATCTGCTAGAGTAGCTGCTCTCAAACCAGGACATGCTCCATGTGGAAGCTCTTTAAAATAATGTATCGATGCTCGGGTCTCATCCCCAAAGCTCTGATGCAGTTAGCTGGTGTCGCACCTGGCAATCAGTATTCTTTTAAAAAGCTCCCCAGGTGAGGCTAATGTGCAGTTGGCCTGGACAAGCCCTGGGCTAGAGGCTAAGCAACCACCTAAGGTCATCCAAGTTCAGGGCTCTTTCTTATATTTTAAACAGCAGTGATTATGGCTCTTTAATTTCTTAATTTTAAGAATGCAAAATATAAAAGGATGGGAAGAAAAGACTCTCAGAATACCACATGCATACATACCCCAGTCTTCCAGATACAGTTCTTTATCGTTGCAGAAAGAATTTTAGCATTTATTACTTGACATGCTAGATGTCCTAATTAATGCAGATGTTAACAAATCTGAACTGACCTTTATTTCTGGAGTAAGTCTTTAGGCTGGGAAGAAAATTCCAAATGTCTCTTTATTATTTGAACCATTCTTTAAGATGGTGATGCTTTATGGAACAAGATCAGCAAGTCAAAGATGCATAAGAAACTGACTCACCCAGCCAGAAGAACATGGGGGAGGAGAGGGGGACTGGGAGGTTATTTTTATCTGCAGGCTTTTTATGCTTTCAAAGGTCATCTTATTGACAAATCTGGAGTTTATAAGCAGAAGTGGTGAGGCAGAGGTAGTAACCCAGCGAGCTTCCTTAAATCTAAATGGCTAGCATTCCCCCACGGAGCAAGAAGAGCAAACCTGGGTCGTGTCCACTGCCCCTTCATCCTCCCCATATCCACTGAGGACACGCGAGTCTCGTGGCATTGCCTGCCCAGGGCTCCCTCTGCTGCCATGACTCCTCTAAACTTGGCAGTGGAATCAAAATCAATTTACGATTCCTGCCCTAACATTTAATATCACTTCAAAAGAGCACCAAGGTATACCAGGCAAGAAGCCCTAAACATGAATCCCTTTCATTTAAATTAAAAACATAGCCCTTTATGTAAGCAGATAGACTTGCAAAAAATAAATAAATAAATAATGCCTGGGGATATGTGTGTGTGTGTGTGTGTGTGTGTGTGTGTGTGTGTGTGTGTGCGTGTGTGTGTGTGTATATATTATATATACATATAATATATATATATAATTTTTTTTTTCTGAGACGGAGTTTTGCTCTTGTTGCCCAGGCTGGAGTGCAATGGTGTGATCTCAGCTCACTGCAACCTCTGCCTCTCAGGTTCAAGCGATTATCCTGCCTCAGCTTCCCCAGTAGCTGGAATTACAGGCGCCCTCCACCACGCCCAGCTAATTTTTGTTATTTTTAGTAGAGACGGGGTTTCATCATGTTGGCCAGGCTGGTCTTGAACTCCTGACCTCAGGTGATCCGCCTGCCTCAGCCTCCCAAAGGGCTGGGATTACAGGCATGAGCCACCATGCCTGCCTGGCCTTGGGGACACACATATTTTTTGAAGAATAAAATGCTTTTCACTCCTGCCAAAACAGAAAGAATAAATACAACAAACAAAGCCAATCTCTAAAGTGCTCTCTCTAAATTAATAATACTGTAAATATACCTTTATGCCAAAGGCCAGGTGTGTGTCTATTTCATTTTATCTTTCCCTATAATGACTTGTGCCGA
The DNA here is from genome assembly GCF_028858775.2 of Pan troglodytes. Taxonomy (NCBI): domain Eukaryota; kingdom Metazoa; phylum Chordata; class Mammalia; order Primates; family Hominidae; genus Pan; species Pan troglodytes. The sequence goes on along the minus strand of NC_072412.2, from coordinate 103,895,717 downwards.
AAAGTAATAAGCAAGCATTGTCCTCACCTCACAAGTTTGTTTTTATTTTAAATTAAGTAATATGACATGTGGGAGAACTCTTAGTTCACTGCATGACATGATACAAATATAGTTTACAAATAAATATTATAACAGTATTTATCAATATTTGTTGAATGCTTGATAAGAGCATTCTTATCAATGGTTGAACCCTTCATGGTTGAACCCTTATCTTATCAATGGTTGAACCCTTCATGGCATCCCATAACCTGCCCTCCTTGAGTTAGTGGCTTTGCAAATGAGTTGCTTCACTGGTGATCATAACAAGAATAATGTTAAATTTCATGGAGCTGTGCTTTCCACAGGCCTCAGTGAGAAGGAGGGCCAAGGGTCAAATGAGAGTAAGGGAAGCCACATTGGGGCCAAAATGCTGCAGTGGAAAATACCTCTTTCTTCTTTTTCCTCCTTTCAGGAATGAAAAATGACTGATCAGCTTGGTTAGAGATGATCAAATACCAGGGAAATAGCTCAAGTCCACAGACCATTCATAGATGGACCTCGACACACATAAATATACCTACTTGGCAAAGAGTAAAGCCCAAGTAGACCAGCATCTCTTGAGGCATCCTCACATTTGCCTTACAATCCAAAAAACATCTGGGAACCCTGCCATGATCAAAAATTTGTTGACTCAATAGTGAGCTGAGCAAAAAAATGTGGGTAAGCAAAATGGCCGTCTTAGTTTAAAGATAGGATGCCTGGCCCTTTCTTCCCAGTGGGCAGGAGGCCGCACCCTCTCCACTGGCCCATGTTAACCCGATAAATCCCTGCCCTGCCTTTCTCTAGGCTCAGGGAGGTCACCTTCTCCTATTCCTATTTGTCAGTACAATAGCCCCTGGCTTTACTTCCACACACATTCAGGATAAGTTGTGATCATGGAAATTTCGATTCCTTACATTGACTGACTACATTTTACATATTGTTGACAGCATCCCTGTGCCATTTGCAGCCTGCTTCCAAACCTCTCCGTGGGGTGCAGGACACCCAGAGGTTTCTCCATGGATTCTGGTGTTGACCACAGCATGTAGCCTGGTACCTCAGAGATAGGGTCCACCTTTCTTAGTGGCCCAGTGTTTGAAGTCACGCTACCTTTCCTCAGGTGACCTGTGTTCCCCTCCTCTGAAGTATGACTCTGAGCCTGCTGGGTCATCTGGCAGCAGTAGCACGACATGGCTCTGCTATGAGAAGAATGTCACTTACTCCTGGGCATCCCCGACCCAGCCCTGTTCTCACAGACCTCCTTAGCTTGGTAAATATTTATCCAGCATGCCTGGTCTCAGCCAAAGCATGATAACCATCCTTTGCCTGCTCTTTATGCTAGAAGAGAAAACAATTGATTCCATTTAAATGTAACTGGAAAATAGGGCAATGTCAGTCATCCACCATTGAGTTAAGAAAAGATCCGTCCATCTGATTCTCTTTTATTCAAAGTCAGATCACACACCCACCCACACAAACGGGGGACTTTCAAAATTCACTCCACCTCTGCTTCCCCCTTTCTTTCCTACATTTTATTTACCCCATGAGTTGAAATGACTCCATTATTTTCTTATTAAAATAGGTTATATTTTCTATGTAAGTGTCTTAGAACAAAGCACGTTATCTACACAGGATCATGTAGCTCAGTACACTGTTACTGTCCTAGACCAGAGTTACCAGCAGGATAAATGTTTCAACTGAAGGGTACAAAACTTGAGCTTCCCATCCTACACCACCAAGATCATGCCACTGTAGAACAAGATTTCCTTCAAGTCTCTTAGCATCTCCTACCCTCAGGCTTTGGGCTGGAAAACAATGAGTGACATGTATGATAATTTATCATAGATGATTCCTATACTATGTTCTCCATCAGTACTGCCCAATACAATGTTCTACCAGGGAGGGAATGTTCTAGATCTGTGCTAATTCAGTAGCCACTGGCCGCAGATGGCTAATGAGCCCTTGAGTATGGCTAGTGCAACTGTGTTTTCAATTTTATTTAATTTAAATTTAAATAGCCACATGTGGCAAGTGACTACTGGATTGAATGTTGCACTGCCTGGCCATGAGATACTACATTTATTATTAAGTTATTTAGGCTAAAGTGTTTTGACAAATACATTTTCCCCATGGCTTTCCCCCACCAACATTTCATTTTTACCAAGTACTTGGCATCTACTGTAACTTACAGCTCCCATTTCCCTAATTTAAGAAAATGTTAAGAGTCAAGTTCACTGGACAAACGGGAAGCAAATTAACACTTCAGATTTCCGGTTAAAAATGTGGATGCTACGTATTGAATTCAGTGGGTCTTACACTCCCTCCAACTTGTAAAATAAATGGGTACTTTTTAAATTATCCACAGCATGTAAGATACACTGAAAGGGCTGTGGATGCTTCCAGAACAACACACTTAAGGGCACACACTGTACTTTGTTAAGAGCAGGAAATGTCAACAGAAAAACTCCTGCAGAGGAGGATAATTACATTTTGCTTCCTACCCTTGGAAAAGCCTTTTCAATGTCCACCCACCCAAGTTTAGTTTGCTCTCCAAAGAGGTTCTTGTGAAGAACATAGAAGCTATTGTTTCCCCCCCAAGGACTCTCCTCAAATAAGGCTTTGTCTCAATGCTTCACAAGACAATCACTCTCCAAGAAAATGCAGGGGAATTGGGCCAGATGGTGTCAACTTGGTGGTGTTTACACAGACTGTTCTTTGAATGACCAAGAGAGAGTTGGCAGGGCCACCTACACCAAAGACTTAGAGACCTGGAGGCGCTCAAAGGAGAGAGAGCAAACAGTGATGAGAAGGTGGGGAGGGAGGCTGACGGGGCAGGAGTACTCTGCTAGCTTGTTGGGAGTACAAGGAGTGACTCCCTGCACCAGGACATGGAATCTTGCTGAGGGGCTCAGAACAGTGTTGCTGGGATGGGATATACCTGCTGGCAGAAACTTGCCCCTCATGATAGTTCCTTTGCAGGTTTGGAATCCAACCACCCAGCTCTGCTGAACGAATGATTTTATAATCAGCTAACACTGCCCACGATGGAAAGCAAAGGCCAGTTTCACAGACCCAAATACATTTGGCCTCTGAACGACATGGATTTGAACTGTGAGGATCCACTTACATGTGGATTTTCTTCTGCCTCTGCCACCCCAGAGACAGCATGACCAGCCACTCATCCTCCTCCTCCTCCTCAGCCCACTCAACATGAAGACGATGAGGAGGAAGGCCTTTCGGATGATCCACTTCCATTAAACAAATCGTAAATGTATTCTCTCTTCCTTATGATTTTCTTAATAACATTTTCCTTGACTCTAGCTTACTTTACTGTAGGAATCTCAGTATATAATACATACAACATACAAAATTTGTTAATTGACTATGTTATTGGTAATGCTTCTGATTAACAGTAGGCTATTAGTAGTTAAGTTTTTGGGGAGTCAAAAGGTATACGTGGATTTCTGACTGCACAGGTTGGGCACCTCAACCTGCATTGTTCACGGATCAACTGTAATCTCAAGAACTAGGCAACTGTAATATTTACTTATATAATCAGAGATGTGCATCCTGTCAAATTTCAAGTTCCTTTCATATGGAGCAAAGAAAGTATCTAAAATTCAGGGGCTAATGTTCTTTTCATGTGTTTGCCCCCTTAGTCTTTCCCTTCTGAAAACGGCAACTCCATTTTGCCAGCTCCTTGGCCCAAAAACCTTGGAGTCATCCATGACTCCTCTTTCTCACACATTCAATACCCAATTCTTTAGGAGATCTTGTCAGCTCTACTGTCAAAATGTAGCTGGAACCCCAGCACTTCCCACCACCTACACCAGTACGACGTTACGCAAAGCCACCGCCATTGGTCTCCTGGCCACTACTGTCCCAACTCAGCAGCCAATGTGGTCCTTTTGCAAGGTCAGGTCAGATCCGTTCTTCAGAATAAACTCTGAACTGTTCCTGGCCTACTGCAATTTCTCTGGGCATCCAACCCTATACCACGCTGTCCCTCACCTGTTCTCTACAGCCATGGAGGACACCTTGCGGTTCCTTAAAGACACAGAACATGCTCCCTACCTCAGGGCCTTTGCACGTTCTCTTTTTGCTCTCTAAAACTTGGACATTTAGCAGAGACCAATGGGAAATGGGGAAGTCATTTTTGAGGTCATTTCCCATAGGTCTCTGCTAAATGTCACTTTTTCAGAGAGGCCTGTCTGACAAGTTTTATAAAATATGAACATGTATATATCCATTTGCACACCATTATGCTCTCTCCTTCCTCCCTTACTTTGTTTTTCTTTGTAGTACTTAGTACCACCTGGCATATGACGTAGTTAGGTCTTTTCCTGTCTTTCTGTACTGGAACGTAAGTTCCCAGCCCTCTACAAGGGGGAAATCCCCCAGAAGTAAGGCTTGGGGATGACAGACTGCCCTTCCCAACCTCACCACTCCCTCCTCGCCACACAACACCAAAAAAAAAAAAAAGATAAATCTCCACCACACTTCTCTAAATCAGAGTTGTACTGAAAGGTGTAAAATGGGGGTGTTGTGGGGAGAAGTACATGTGTGTATGAAACACTGACCTTTGCATCAGGAAACCTATTAAAAAACCCAGGTATTTCCAGGACAAATGTTCCTATCTCCCTGACAGTTCCTGTGCTCTTTTTCTGTATGGGCTAATTTTAATTCCATCTCATCGGGTCCCTGTAGTAATCAATGTTGACAGTCCCAGATGCCAGGCTTTCGGGGAGGGCGTCTGCTTATTCCCTCGGGATTACACTAAGTGACTTAACCCACAGGACAGCGAGCAGTTCTCTAGAGTTTTCAAGAGAAATAGCATGCAGTGCACAGTCCACACCAAGAGCCAGAGGGGTCCTGCAGGGCTCTGAGCATCTGTGTATCCAGACAGTGATCTCCTTGAGAGCAGGGACCTCATCTCCTTCATGGCTGGCCCGGATGCCTTGCATGAGATCTAGACGTAGTCAAGCTCAATACGAGCTGGAAGAATGCTGCCCAGCTGAAGATAACCAAATATTTTACAGATTGTTCACTGCATGCGGATGGCTCAAATAAATGCTTTTCATCTATCATTGGAAATAGATGCATTTTTTAAAGCATTAAGTATTACGGCCATTCATGTTGAGTATACGGAGACACCAGATTTGCACTCAGCGGGAATGAAACAGTCTTCCATTTTACGGGTAACCACTTAGAATTTCCTATGTTGTGCTTAATTTAACTTTGAGACTCTGCATTAGCCAAAGTACAATAACACTAACATTAATTGTTTCTTTAAGGGAAGAAAGGTATGATCGGATTAACGTGTCCGTAAGCACATACACCAGGCCTGGCACGTGGTTCCCAACTGCTGCTGGATCCACCCGCAAGTCTTGGCATAGGACTAATTCAGCCCAAAAGTACACTTTGATGGTCTGTGGGATGGATCCCAATGGTAGCTGACAGCTGACATTGAATATTTGAGTACACAGTATCGCAAACATTAATGAGTTATAAAAGAAAATATCATCCCACTGAGTCGAATTGCTCATACACAGAAAAAAAAAAAAAAAGCCATAGGAACTGCTGTTCCTACAATACCCAGAAACAGAATTCATAACATATGACCGGCACAATTAAGACATTTGAGAGCTTGGTAAAAATAAATAATTATGTAATAGAAAAAAAGCAGTGATAACTTTCAAAACATTTAAACACCACATAGGCCAGCATCTCGCCCAAAGCTGAAATCTCATTCACTGGATCTCCAGCAGGGGTGTGTGTATTCGCTCAAACACTTGTGGAACCCAGGTGCTGTTACCGCCATCAAAACAATGATCCGTCTGTAGGCACCACTAACCATGAGACTCCTCCAGCACCTATCAGATGTTAAGACAGACACTAAGGATAAAATGACAGAAAACAGCATTTCTGGGCCCAAGGGCCTCAGAATCTATTTAAAGGAGACAATACAAAATTACACAGTGAAGGGGTTGGTGATGGGACACAGTGAGGCCACAAGCGCACCAAGGAGAAATATCATGAATAAGAAAGCAGGAAAGACTCCAAGGAAGTAATAGTGCTTTGGCTCATACTGAAGTCTGTTCAAGAAGCAAGAGGCCAAGGTATTCCAATGAAGCGCAGACATGGGGCGGGAGCGTGGAGAGGATCTGTAAGTACATCAAGAGGCTCCCGTCAGTTCCAGAATAGCCATATGTACGTGCTATGAAGCTTAGATTTTATCCCAAAGATGAAGGAAAACCACTGAAGAATAACACACTTAGCTATGCATAAGCAAACCTATACCATCCCTCGTCAGTCTTTATTGTGCTACTTACTAATTGAACGTCAGTCCTCCCCCAGCGACCCTAAGCTCCATGAGAACAGGGACTGCATGGGTTTTGTTCACCGATGTATTCCTATCATCAAAAGAAGTGCGTGGGGCCGGGTACGGAGGCTCACGTCTGTAATCCCAGCACTTTGGGAGGCCGACGTGGGCGGATCATGAGGTCAGCAGATCCAGACCATCCTGGCCAAGATGGTGAAACTCTGTCTCTACTAAAATTACAAAAATTAGCCGGGCGTGGTGGTGGGTGCCTGTAGTCCCAGCTACTCGGGAGGCTGAGGCAGAAGAATCGCTTGAACCAGGGAGTCAGAGGTTGCAGTGAGCCGAGACCGTGCCCCTGCACTGTAGCCTGGTGACAGAGCGAGACTACGTCTCAAAAAAAAAAAAAAAAAAAAGCAGTGCCTGGGACACGGCATAAGCAGTTTTCAAGCTGTCAAACGGCACAGCACAAAACATCATATTGGATTTTTTTAAAAGATTATGCATGAAGAGAATTAAAACTGAGCTAAAGAAAATTGAAATCAACTGTAGCTTAGGAAATTCACTATGTTGAAATATGTGCTTTTAAATAACAGGTAGGGGGCAAACAATCTAGAATCAGTCAAGTAGAATCTGGTTGCCAATGTGTAAAAGCAAAGCCAGGATAATCATGGTAAAGACACGTCTTGGCTGGGCACAGTGGCTCACGCCTGTAATCCCAGTACTTTGGGAGGCTGAGACGGGTGGATCACGAGGTCAGGAGATTGAGACCATCCTGGCTAACATGGTGAAACCCCGTCTCTACTAAAAATACAAAAAATTAGCCAGGTGTGGTGGCGGGCGCCTGTAGTCCCAGCTACTCGGGAGGCTGAGGCAGGAGAATGGCAGGAACCCGGGAGGAGAAGGTTGCAGTGGCCGAGACTGAGCCACTGCACTCCAGCCTGGGCGACAGAGCAAGACTCCATCTCAAAAAAAAAAAAAAAAAGACATGTCTGATGGTTAATTTGGAAAGGACAAATGCCTATGACATTGACTTTTTGCAGAGAAAACAAAAATATTTGGAAGATGAAAGGAAAAGCGAACATTTTGTATCTGTAGTGCAAAGCACAGTGACTATAGCAGAAACTGGTTTCTGTTTTGTTTTATTGGGAGCATGTCATGAAAATACATGCAAAGATTAAATTGCAACAGGTTGGGTCAGTACGATGCTACATAAACAGTATGAGAGTTTTTTAATTAAATTGGCTCAGGTAACAAAATGGTGTGATATCATGGAAACAAAATCTGACTGGATGAGCTCACAGTACAGCAAGGATCCCCGAAGCCCATCAATCCAAAATTCTGTTATTATTCTTCCTCATTGTTCTTTTTATTTATAAAAGCTAATTTCTTTAAACAACAACAAAAAGAAGTGCCTGGGACAAAGTAGGTATTGAGTAAATGTTGACTGGATCAATGAGTCCATCGGTAATCAATGTGTTGTCTCTAGTAGGGTGGATTGAAAAGGGGTGTTTTAGTCCATTTTCACGCTGCTGATAAAGGCAAACCCAAGACAGAGCAATTTACAAAAGAAAGAGGTTTAAAGGACTCACAGTTCCGCATGGCTGGGGAGGCCTCAAAATTATGGCAGAAGGTGAAAGGTATGTCTCACATGGCGGCAGACAAGAGAAGAGAGAGAAGCAAAAGCGGAACCCCCTTATAAAACCATCAGAACGTGTGAGACTTACTACCACGAGAACAGTATGGGAGAGACCACTCCCGTGATTCAATTATCTCCCATGGGGTCCCTTGCACAACACGTGGGAACTATGGGAGCTATAATTCAAGTTGAGATTTAGGTGGGGACACAGCCAAACCATATCAAGGGGACAGATACTAAGGGAGGCAGAAAGACCAGCTGGTCACAGGAGGGCTCTATGAAATAATGAGGCTTGTGCTCAGGAAGGAGCAGATGCAGGAGAGAGGGGCAGATAACGAGAGGCAGGATCACAAGATCTGGTGACTGCTTGGCTACAAGAGACGAGTGGGCAGGAGAAACCCATGGGCCACGCAGGTTTCTGGTTTGCAGACTGGGTGGAAGGGACAGTGAGGCCAGGGGTTCTAAGTGAGGAAAGAATAAGGTATTATGAGCAGTGAGAGAGTCAATTCAGTGTTAGATATACTGATCTCAGGGTACCTAAGGGGCAGCAAAGAGGAAGCGGCATACATAGGTCTGCATACAGAGGGAGACGTGGCCTGAAATAGACACAGGGGACCCCCAAAAGGGCCAGGAAGGGGCCGTGGAACAGTGGGTGAGAAGACAGTAGCCTGGAGCAAGGCTTGGGATCATTTTTCTGGCAAATACTGACTCCTGTCAAGTTCACTGTTACTCCCAAACGATGGTTGAAAAGCAACAACTTGTCTTCTTAGTAAGCTTCCTACTGTAAGCATTTTATTTTCAACTCTTAAGACTAATAACAGCGGAAGCAGTTGAACAAGATCATCTCCATAAAGGAAGAGAGTCGTTTGAATGCTGCCTGTTGGGTTAAAAAGCAGTTGAGACCAAATACGCAAAACAAAATTACCCCAATGTCAGATGTAAAAAGGGCTGATGATGATTCTTTTCATTACAACCAGGATCCACTTAGGTTTCAAATTTCTGTGAGACAAGGCAGCAGATTACAGGAAGGATAATGAGCATGTTTTAATGTCTAGCAGGCACCTGGCTTTCTCAGACTGTGAGTGACATCACTAAGCAACCACGCAGCTTCCCAGGGGCTCTTTGAGATGAAGAAAAAAATGCTCAGAAAATTCTGAATGAAATAAAATGAGGAGATTAGGAGAAAAAGGAAAGGAGCTAGCATTCATGACGAGAAAACACACATTAATCTGTTTTATTTCAATTTTTTAAACTTCTTATAAGTAAGAATGCCTCCAGGTTATGGGGGGTGGGGAGGGATTCCATATTTTAAAAGTTTTTAATGTGTACATGTTACATTTTTTCCCTTCAAAATAAAAAAGCTTTGTTAAGTCCAATAAGGGGACATGAACATTGTTACAATCTAGACTGCCTGCTTGATTGAATGGAATGCATTTCCATGAGCACTGCAGCATTACCTTTTAGCTACTGAATAATAATACTCTCACCTTTTGGAAAAGTAGCAACATGGAAGCAGGTTTCAAAATCTTTCATTCCAAAGTCGGATCTAGAGCCAGACCATAAATTAGACAGACTCTGTGTGGCTTTCAGGTCCAAGGGGGCCCACCTCTGTTAACAGGAGTGACATTTTCCCATCTGTCTAATAGGAAATGCGTACACAGAGAACTAGCAAGAAGTGTGCCTCAGCTCAAGGAGAGTCAATAGCTAGCAGCTGGCACAGGAAGAACGATTCCGGAGCCTGGTTTTAATCCAACACTTCACTCAAATTACTCTGAGGCAGACTGAGATCCTCTGAATATTAGAAATTAATTTTCTCAACTCACTGAGAGTAGAAACAAACTTCACTTGCAAATATAATCAGGAAAAAACATTGAGGGACAAAGGGAGTCAGTAACTCAAATAGATACTTGAGACTGGGCATTAGGAAAAGTCTAGATATCCTTAATGTAATCAGAAGAAGAAAAAGAGCAATGGGTTCATTCATCTAATTCCGTAATGAGACTGCTATTTTTTTCCCAAATATCTATGTGTCTGCTGAAGCCAGTTTAGCCACTTAGTTCTTGGGGATCAAATGTCTAGCTCTCGGGTTGGGGGAACACTTCTCAGGGATTTAGCTTTGTTTGTTGCCTAGGTACTGTGAGGTGAGGGCAGGGATGGGGCAGGGCATAGGAAGGGCAAGTTATGGATATGTATCATCTTGGTCATTTAAAGACATTTATACATAGAAGGAAGGTGGTGGCATTGGTTATTCAAGTGTTGACCAACAATCTTTTGGTTTCCCTGGGCCACACTGGAAGAAGAGGAAGAATTGCCTTGGGCCACACATAATATACACTAACACTAACAATAGCTGATGAGGAAAAAAAAAAAATCACACAAAAAGTCTCATAATGTTTTAAGAACACTCACAAGCTTGTGTTGGGCCTCATTCAAAGCCATCCTGGGCCTCATGTGGCCCACGGGCCATGGGCGTTGGACAAACTTGTTCTAGATATATCTGCACTGTACAGTACGGCAGCCACCAGCCACATGAGGCTATTGAGAACTTCAAACATGACCAGTGCAACTGAGGAGCAAACATTTTAATTGTATTTCATTTAAACTGAAATCACTGTATGTTGCTGGAGCCCTTCCACACCGCACAGCATAGATTTAAAGGACACAACCTACCTTCTTTGTTAGCTGCCCTTCCAAACAGAAAATTCTAACTTTGAACATTTTGGGATTTATTTTACCCAGTAACTTGTACATCCTTAATTATAGTCAGCAAATACCCATATTTGTGGCAGTGTATTCTATAAACAAGCTAAGTAATTATCTTCATCTTCAGAGATATATAAACTAACCACATTATAGAGGCTGAGGAAAATTTCACTTAAAGGTATATGCTAATTATAGAAGAGAACAACCTTCAGGGTGATTTCTCCTAAAGCAAGAACAAATATCTTAAAAATATTAGTGAATAGGCTGATAAAATCGGAAGGTTTATTATCCAAAGATTTTTCTCAGATGAAAAAAACAGAAACAAAACCAGCTTCTTAGAACGCCAGAACACCCAACACTTGGATTCTGTCCTGTTTGGTAGCCTCTGTTTATTATCCTGCCTCTCTGCAAGGGCTTCGGTCAACTCTGCTGCATCCTTAGGCTTCTGGGGAGAAGACTAAGCTTTTAATTGCTGTACATGGCATTTTCCAGGATAGCCTCTTGCATTCTACTGTTCTAAAAAATTTGAAGACAAAACCCAAGTAATTTTAGTCTTTCTTGACCTTAAATTTGCATAAACGGCTTCCTCTAAAACTTCCCTTTGGTTTTCTCCTTAGAATGAAGATGTCCTGATTTTCCTTATGAAAATTCCTAACTAAGTCAAATGACAGGAAAGCCACTTTCAAAGCATATAGATTATAGCATTTATGCAGAGTTATCCTGTTCAATCAAGTCAAAATGATCCTCTTTAAGGTGTAGACAAATTCGCTCAAGTGCACATAAAGTCCTTCATTATACAGAGAAATGCATAATAACATGTGCATACTGATAAGCATGATTATTTCAGTAAAATGCATCTTCTAAGATAGTAGGTATAATGACATATTGTTTTTATGGCAATGTCAAAAAAAATAAAGCATTTGACAGGAGAGAATTTTCCAGAATTTTTTTTGAGACAGAGTCTTGCCCTGTTGCCAGCCCGGAGTGCAGTGGCATGATCTCTGCTCACTGCAACCTTCACCTCCTGGGTTCAAGCGATTCTCCTGCCTCAGCCTCCTGAGTAGCTGGGACTACAGGCACGTGCCGCACACCAGCTAATTTTTGTATTTTTAGTAGAGACTGGGTTTCACCATGTTAGCCAGGATGGTCTCGATCTTTTGACTTTGTGATCCGCCTGCCTCGGCCTCTCAAAGTGCTGGGATTACAGGTGTGAGCCACAGCGCCTGGCCCAGAAATTCTCTTTTAAGATCAAATCTTTTAATCCTCTGATAGAAATAATTTCTAAGTAGGTTTATAATTCCTTGAGTTCTTAAAGAGAGAGAACTGATCTTAGACCATTTATCAAACATCCATTATTATTACTATTTTTACTATAGTATTCTAAGCCTGTCAACTTTTGAGTTACTATTTACTTTTGCAGAGTCAGAGCCTCTGCTATCAATTCTCACAGCTCACTTTGCTCTATCTCTTTCCAACCTTCTATGTCCTAGGAACAATAACTAAGCCTGTGTAGGTTAATTGAGTTTGTTAATCATGGGGTTTTTGTTTTTTGTTTTTTCCTTTTTTAAGACAGGGTCCCACTCTGTCCCCCAGGCTGAAGTACAGTGCTGTGATCACAGGTCCCTATGCTCAGGTGACCCTTCCACCTCAGCCTCCCAAGTAACTGGGACCACAGGCACACACCACCATGCCTGGCTAATTTTTCCATTTTTTTAGAGACAGGGTTTCACCATTTTGCCCAGGGTGGTCTGGAACTGCTGAGCTCAAGTGATCCGCCCACCTCGGCCTCCCAAAGCATTGAGATTATAGGCGTGAGCCACTGCGCCCGGCCTCATCATGTTTTGAATGAGGAACTAAGGAGTAAAGTACTCGGCTGATGGGCAGAGGATTTCTGCCAAGTGATGCATTCAGAGGTTCATGCCCCACGGACCCCACATTAGAATTTCACATCTGCCTTAAAAGAAGTTGAGGCAGCAAGATGCGTGCCCTCCAAATAACAGCTGAAGTCCAAATTTCAGTTAACAGAAAATTAGCTGGGTAACTTACTATTAACCAGAATCAAGGGTACCGGATAATTCTTGGAATAATCAGAGGGCCTCGCAGTTCATAACAGCTGAGGAATATCACTCCCCTGTATTGTCAAATGCCAAAGACTCATCATTAATGTTGACCATGGAGCAGATTTCTTGTTTGCAGTTGGTACATTTTCATTTTACCTTTAAAATTAGCTAGAGGTAAAAGCATTTTGATGCTCCACTTTTAGTGACTTTCTTGTGCTTGTTGTATGGGAAGGTAGAGACATGGAGTGAATGTGGACTGTAGTGAATACAGATTCCCTGACAGGAGGGCAATAAGGAGATCCAGGCCAGGTGCAAATAACTGCACTGTGATTAAAGAGTATGGAAATGAACAGACATACAAGAGCCACTAAAAAGCTATGCCTTCTTAAACAAGCTTGCCGAAAGGAACTTTTTTTTTTTCCCTCCAAGACAGAGACTTGCTCTGTTGCCCAGGCTGGAGAACAGTGGCACGATCTCAGCTCACTGCAACCGGCTCACTGCAACCTCCGCCTCCCGGGATCAAGCAATTCCCCCGCCTCAGCCTCCTACTCAGCTGAGATTACAGGTGCGTGCCACCACACCCAGCTAATTTTTGCATTTTTAGTAGAGACAGGTTTTACCATGTTGGCCAGGCTAGTCTCCAACTTCTGACCTCATGATCTGCCCACCTCGGCCTTTCAAAGTGCTGGGATTACAGGCATGAGCCACCGAGCCCAACCTGAAATGAACTTTATAACTAGCTATTATTAATAAATATATTTCTGCTTTTACTATTTATAATACATAATTGTCCAAAAAAGTTTTAATTGCATTAAGTAGTAACAGATTAGGATTACATTAATCATGTTAGGTGTAAATTTAAAAATTCACTCCTAACAAAAACATCCCTGTCTGTATTTTTGCTTTTCTCAGAACGAACCCAGCCATCTATTTTCTCTGATTAAACTACCATGGGCCCTAAATAAGTGGGCTAATAACATCCAGAGAAAGAATACGATCGTGCTTTTGTAAAATGAAGAATAAAAATGGAGTCAATGGAATTGAGTAAACGATGAGTAAAGAAGTTGAGGGATAAAGTCCAGGCAGTTGAGTTTTCTGGAAAAATTCATTAATTTATCAAACTTGGGATTTGAAGAAGTGTCTGTGAACAGAAACCCCCAGGGTTTGGGTTACATTATGAACTTGTTCAAGTTGCTCGTTTACCACAGTCGTGGGTGCTGACAGTACACCGGGTGTCCGGCCAGGCTCTGTGCAGCTATACGGATTCAACAGGGACACAGACAGGAGCAGACAGAGAGCTGGGGTGAGCGGGGAGCACATGGGAAGGACACCTAAAGAAGGGTCTTCTCGGCCAAGACACGAGGAAGGAGTGAGCCTGGGATGAAGCCTGGCAGAACTGCTCAGGAAGGCATGAGAGCAGCCGCCGAGGCCTGAAAGCTGAGGCTGCACCAGCTCGGGCCATTTCCCGTGGGGGCTCAGGGCTGGGCTGGAAAACCAGCTGATGCTGGGTGTGGAGGGGGAGGGCAGGGGGGAATTGATCCCGGAGACCCCGGAAGCACACCCAGGAGGCTGTTTTCTAGGGGAAGCCACTGCTGGTTTTTAAGCAGAAGTGACGCCAGCTGATTTGTGTGTTAAGGAAGGATTTCCTCAAAAGAATAGTCAGCATTGAGGTCATGGAGGGGAGCCACAGGCACTGCAGGCAGAGAGGAAATGGAGGCGACATGCATGGCTGGGAGCAGGGCATGCAGGGGAGGGCACAGGGGCACTGATGTGGCAATGGTTACCTCCCCCTGGGAGGAGCCAGGAGCAAGGGAGAGGCTGAAAACACCTGAGAAAGGTGCCGGGCACATCAGGGCCAGACAGCGGAGAACGTGGGGGAGACCCGGAAGACAGAGGGGGGGCATCGCCTGGTACCGGGGCCACAAGTTTTCAATCTGAGCTACGTCATACCCCACAAAGCCACATCCTACATCCTTTCTTGGGATCACTGATTCTTGTCCAAGCCTCTACGAGTAACAGTAGCAAGGCACAGGATTTCAGAAGACATCCCACCTACCAGGGTATATGCAATGGTGATGTCCCTGACATCCCCTGGGGCAGCTGTCACTCTGCTGCAGGGGCCCCACCCAAGCTCCTCTCAAGCCGAACAGAACCAGCCTCTGCACTTGCTCTGCCCACTGGGGCGGGCACTAGCCACATGTGGCTAGTAAATTAATTAAAATTAAATACAATTAAGAATTCAGTTGCTCAGTCAATCCAGAACCACATTTCCAGTGGCTGCTGAAACAGCAGAAGCCCAGAACATTTCCATCATCACAGCAGTTCCACCATTCAGCACTGCTGTAAAACTGTAATATGTGTGGAATTTGTTTCAAATGGCATATGCAAGGGGGGAGCAAATTTTTAATTGCATTAATAAAAAGAAATTTCACTTCACAATCATTGATTATTTCAACATTCTCAGTGAAGAGAATCAATGTGGAAAACAAAAGTAACCACCACTTCAACATTCTCTTGAATCTACAAAATTTTCAAAGTAATGTAATGGAAGAAATGAATGTTAATACTGGCACATTTCATGAGCAATTTTTTCTATTGTACTTAGAAATTTACTATTTATTTAGCATGCTGCCAATCTGGATTAAAAAACATTGAAATGGGCCGGGCACGTTGGCTCACGCCTGTAATCCCAGCACTTTGGGAGGCCGAGGCGGGCAGATAACGAGGTCAGGAGATCAAGACCATCCTGGCCAACATAGTGAAACCCCGTCTCTACTAAAAATACAAAAAAAAAAAAAAAAAAATTAGCAGGGTGTGGTGGCAGGTGCCTGTAGTCCCAGCTACTCAGGAGGCTGAGGCAGGAGAATGGCATGAACCCGGGAGGCGGAGGTTGCAGTGAGCCGAGATCGCACCACTGCACTCCAGCCTGGGCAACAGAGGGAGACTCTGTCTCAAGATAAATAAATTAAATAAATAAATAAATAAATAACATTAAAATGATAAGAAAAACAATGCAGCCTCGTCACAACAGGTATCAAAACACCTTCGTAAGTGTTCATAATTAATATTAATAAATTTATGACATAGTCCATGAAATCACAAGGTAGAAATGTAGAAGTGAAGTGAAAAATCTACCATTTTCCCAGCTAGCAGGTCTTATGGGTCTTTACATAGGTTTATCAATGAGTAGTGGTTATTATGCCAATCAATATACACTCCGAACCAGAAAACGAAGGATATTCTCCAGGGAGGACACAGACAACACTCAGACACAGCTCTGGATCTCAACCCTGTTTGCACATTAGGGTCATCTGGTGAGTTACACAACACACTCACTCACACACTTGCAACACTGTCTCACACACATTCTCACACATATACACAATGCTCACACAAGCATACTCACACACATATGCAACGTGCACACAAACACGCACTTAAACACAATATACTCTCACATTGACACTCACACACATATACACACACACTTGAAGTATACTCACACACACACACACATTCACAACATATACACATACACACACAACACACACATACAACATGTTCTCACACATACACTCACACACAACACAAAGACACACAGAACATACACACACACACACTCACTCACTCATACACACACCCTGGATATTAAAGTCTCACTGTGGACCAGTAGAAGAAAACACAGCTCTTTTGAATAGTCACAGTAATACTTCCCCTTAAGCTCCATTTAAAACAATAGCTTGTTAAATAACAGATCACCAGATTTTGATCCTCGCTGCACAATAGAATCACCTGGAAAGCTTTTCAGAAATAACAATGCCTAGGCCCCCGCCCAACCAATTGAATCAGAATTTTTGGGGGGGTGGAAGTTGGGCATCCATGTTTTCCAAGAGATTTCTAGATGATTCTAATAGGCAGCTGGGATGAAGAACCAGTGCTCTCAATGAACTGAATACCATGTTTCTTGAGAACTTGAAACAGGTGCCGCATGCATAAAACAAGCCCAGGCAACTGAGACTCACTCGGCTGACTCTCAACAGTGCTCTGCCACTAGCACAGGACTCCACCCTCAAGGTGGCGTCCCCGAAGGTCTGCCAGAAGGCCTCACCCCTTTCCCAGCGCCACCACCCATACCTCCTCAGAGGAAGTCTCAGCACTGAAAAACGGCTTGTTGAATAAGCAGAACCAATTATGTGGACATGGCTCATCTCTTTGTAGATGTCAATTAATATATTTCTTTCTAAAGCCAGGCATGGTATAAAACCAGCACTTTGGGAGGCTGAGGCAGGAGGATCACCTAAGGCCAGGAGTTCAAGACCAACCTGGGCAACAAAGCAAGATCCTGTTTCTACAGAAAATAAATAAATAAATAAAAATAAAAAATAGCCAGGCAAGGTGGTGTGTGTCTGCAGTCCCAGCTACACAGGAGGCCATGGCCAGAGGACCACTTGAGCCCAGGAGTTCAAAGTTACAGTGAGCTATGACCACACATGCCACTGCACTCCAGCCTGGGTGACAGAGCCACTCCCTGCTTCTAATATATACATATGGGGTGTGTGTGTGTGTGTGTGTGTGTGTGTGTGTGTGTGTGTGTGTGTATTTTTCTAGAGCAGATCCAAGAGCTCAGACATGTTCTGGGATCATATTCTGATTTGATCTAACAAACATTTTGAACAAAACGAATACTTGTGTTTGACATGTTGACATTTTCTTATCAATCAGCTTTTGCAATCAAAACAAAATATCAAGCAATCTTTAAGAACAGAATAGCAAATAATCCTTATATGAACAGCTATTGTGGTCTTCCCCTCTTTTTACCTTCCTCCCACCCCACCCATGCCCCCTTGCTGGGTCACACACCCGGTGTGGGTGGCAGGGGTGGAGGACTCCTCGCATTGCCTGTGAGAGGTATCATTCTGGTCTTGGGGAAAGCAATGGATATTCTACATCCTATCCAATTATATTATGGTTCATTTATTCTTCCTAGGAACCTAACTTCTATTTAAACCATCGCACTCTGATGGGAAAATTCCATCTTTGGAACTTCTGAATACCAAGAAGCTGACTTACTTTGGTTCTTTTGTAAACAAAATCCAAACGTAAAAACAACATAATAATAAAGATGCTTTAAAGCAAGAAAAAAGTTATCCACATCCCCTCTACCCTAACCCAATTATTTTTACATTTGTTTAGCTCCTCTCTTTTGTCTGTACCGGTACAAAATCATTACATAGCTTTTGTAATCAAGTCTTACCTATAATCTTGTGTTTTGCTTTTTTTCAACTGTTATGCCATAATATTATAAATCAACAACTCTATAAACAGGGCAGAGTAGACCATATTGCCCAAAAGGGAATTCTTGCTCTGTCTCATTGGTTATATATAAATCCTAAACCCCAGGCAAAATTAGCAGGCTCTGGTGCTTCTAAATATCTTTTTCAGAGACTCTAAAACACTCAATAATTGAGAAATGGGTCTTGTTCTTAGCATCTTGCTTCCTCATTTCATCAATTACATCAATAGAGGGAAGGCTAGCCTTCAGCTATGCTTAATTCCTCTGGGGACAGGCCATGAGCCCTCAGGGATAGCCAGGCCAGCCATCCTGTGAGCCTCTCAGAATGAACATGCAGAGATGTCAACATGAAACAAGGCAGAATTCCATCTGCCTGTATGCCTCAGAAAAAGGAAGAAGGGATTTCCATGATCACTTAGGACTTTCGATAATGACATCCATCATACCCCCGCCGACCTTTGTCAGTTTCACACACAGATCATAATTTTTCTGGTCTTAATGAAAACACTTTAAAAATGCATTAAGAAATCAATGCATGAAAAGAATATTTTATGATTCTCAACTATGTTTAAATGTTACACAAATCATGCTGCTGCCAGCCCAGAAAGTGACCAGGAGGTCACAAGTCAACCATTAATCAGTAAAGGTTTATTCTCTTCTCATGCCTGAAATTGCTTAGCCACCAATGTCAACCACTCCACCAGGAAAGTGGGACATTTTATATACTAATTAATTGTCACAATCGTTCAGCTCAGTCTTTCAGAGATACAAAAAAAAAAAAAAAAGAGAGAAAGAGAAAAGAAGTGGGGGGACCATTTCCTTTCAAACTCCAACAATGTTAGGAATTACTCTATTCTGCCAATCTCCTCCCTAGAAACTTGTCAGATTTTGCCTTCAGGAAAACACAATTAAACCTATTAAAAATTCATAAAATATTTTAAAATATTTACCAAATCATTACCTAACTTCAACAATCATCAACTCATGGCCAATCCTGTTTCACCTACATATATATATAAATATATATATATAAAAATATATAAATATTATATATATATATATATATATATCTCCTTACCCACATTCACTGCCACCTATTCTATGTGGAAGCAAATCTCTGACATCGTGTATTCCATGCATAAATAGCTCAGTGTGTCAAATCTACTTTTGAAAAAGAATCTGAATTCATCTGTTCGTGTTTACAAAATTCTGTAACATTAGAGTTTAAGTTAAGGCATTAACTTATTACAGAATCACATACAGAAAACCAAAGTGAAATCACAGCCTCAGACCTCTCACAGATATCATGTTACTTTCAAAAGATATCTGTCAGATAAATGCAGTCCTGTATCACAAGATAATTCACTGACTCACTCAAGGATGGCAAGATGAATACAGTATTGCATGGCTGAAGAACACTTTTTAATACAATCATATTACTTTAGGAACAAACAGATAGTGTTATAGCCAAGCATCTATTATCTGACCTAAATTAAAACCTTGAGAATAAAGTGATCTGATCTGAATAAAAAATTTACCTGATGTCCAGATAAAACCCTAACATATTAAAGGAGGTTTTCACTTACTTGAAGGATACTGGTACCAGCTTTTAATATGTGATATTTTTGATGGTCACCAACTTGGGAGCTGGTTAGTAATCATTTACTAGTGTTTTATGTTTAGACTGAAATCATCTCAATGGGACCATCCGGTCACTTTGATTTTAGGAAGTCTGCTGGGGAGGATTTCAGAAAGTAAATTATTAGGTTGGAGCAAAAGTAATTGCAGTTTTTTCCATTAAAAGGCTGCTGTTTAACTCATTGTTTACTTTTAGGGGAGGAGTTTGCCTAAAAGCTCAGGTTTCAAACTTTCAATCCCTGATTTTTGCTGTGTTAAAAAAAAAACTATTATCATAGAAATATTAGGTTGGTGCAAAAATAATTGCAGTTGTTGCCATTAATCAATGAAATAAACGGCAACCTTCCTTCCTCCCTCAGTCTCTTCTGCCCCAGGGAAATCTGAACTCAGTAAGGAGCCTGTGAAACTCAGCATTTCAGACAAAGAGAAACCGGAGGAGCCCCACGCTGCCCTGCGCTGCCTTTTCTAAACCAAGCATGGCCCTGTGCGCCAACAAAGCCTCCAGGGAATCTCTCTGTATAACCTGGGGATATCTCGTGCTCTTCTTGATCATTTTTCAAATCTTTTCACTTTTTTCCTGTAACAATCACACAGACAAAATAACCAGGCCTACAGGTACATCTGAATAGGGACAAAGTATGACGAGAAAAGCAATCCTAGATTAAAAAAGCAATCTCTGTATGCTGGTGGAGAGGGTGGTTGCCCCGAAAAGTCTGTCCCCTCAGAAGCAACCACAGTCAACAGCCAGACCTAGCAAACGCCATTTCTTCCTCCCTAACCATGTCAAACCATGGTGTTGTCATTTTTAAACAAAAACTGATTATAAGTGGCTAAGTCTGTCATTGACCGCCATCATTCTCACATTTCCTTTTGTGGGGGAAAGAAGATGAGCTTTGTTATGAGGCAAACCTAGGTTCAAATCCCTGCTCTGCTGGGCCCACTACTCTGTGACCTTGAACTTCTTGGAGGTCTCCCTGGAGGCCCTCACAGAGCTTAGTTCATTGTGGGCTCTGACCTTCTATTTCTCTACACACAAAATAGCATTTGCTGCTTCACACGAGCTACGTTATCAACAGAATATGATTTTCATCAATGTTACTTCAACTAACGCTTACTGAATGCCCACTGTGTCAGATGCTTCCGTGGACAAGAAGTTAGAGAGATGAGGCCCCAGGCCTTGCACAGCTCATTTCAGTGTAAACTAAAAAGAAATTCCTAAGCCCTCCACCAACTGAACAAACCCCTCTTGGCCAGCGGGACCCCAGAAGAACCTTAAGAACTGAATTCCTGGCCAGGATGGGAAGGGAGGTTAGACATACCTCGTTACATCCCCTCCCTTTTGGAGTTTAGGCACAACTGACCAGCATTAATGTTAAACTAGAGATCATAAGATTCGCAAAACAGACTCTTTGTGACAGTAAGACATCAAAGGACCTAAGGCCAAACAGACAAGGATTAAGTCCCACATCCCTACAGGTGACTCTGACCCAGTATCTTGGTTAACAGACTTCCTTATCTTAAACATTCCTTTCTGCTGACTCCACATTTTTAGACAAAGCTTTACTCTTTTAACCAATGACACATTGAAGAATCTCTGAATCCACCTATAAGCCCCTGCCTCAAGATATCCCACCTTTTCAGGGCAAACCAACGCATACTAACCTTGTATTGATTCATGCCTTCACCTGCACTCCTGTCTCCCTGAAATATACAAAACCAAACTGTAACCCAACCACCTTGGGCACACTTTCTCAGGACCTCTTCAGACTACGTTTCCCAGTCTCTCATACTCGCTCAGAATGTACCTCTTTAGAATATTTTATGGAGTCTGGTTTTTCCATTAACACAAGTGTGGCCAGGGCCCTTCTAGCTTTTGACAAAATTGAACATACTTGTTTTGGGTGCCCATTAAGAGTTCAGAATAGTTCAGCCAGTGTCTTCTTTCTGCCCCATGGCCCCACTCTGAGCCCAATCCTTATAATCCTCACTAATCATCTCTGAAATGTGAGCTGATAGGAGCTCAAGCCAGGGTAGCAACCATGGCAACCAGCCCTCCTGACAGAAGACATCACTAATCTCTGACACCCCCTTTGATCCTCAATTCAAACTCCCAATCTTTCAGGACAAGATACTCCAGGCAGCCACTACCAACTGATTTTATAGCTGGCAAAACTGCAACCAAACAAGTGACATTTTCCCCACATATCTGCACGTTAATATTGAGCCCCTAGTGACTTAAACAGAAGGATCCCTTAAGCTCCTAAACATAAAGGACAAGGAAGTCAGAAGGAAAACAGAAGGGTATGCATTTCACTATCGGGTTCCCAAATTAAAATTTCCTCCTTATCTTTTACTGAAGATTATTCTCTATCATAGTGACTGTTGGGCTTTCCATTAGCGTGCAAAAGGGCTATTTTGAGGTACTTAAAAAATATGTATTTTGGCCAGGCGAGGTGGCTCACACCTGTAATCCCAGCACTTTGGGAGGGTGAGGTGGGTGGATCACCTGAGCTCAGGAGTTCAAGACAAGCCTGGCCAACATGGTGAAACTCCATCTCTACTAAAAATACAAAAACTAGATTGGCGTGGTGGGAGGCGCCTATAATCCCAGGTACTTGGGAGGCTGAGGCAGGAGAATCACTTGAACCCAGGAGGCAGAGGTTGCAGTAAGCCAAGATCGCACCACTGCACTCTAGCCTGGGAGACAGAGCGAGACTACACCTCAAAAAGAAAAAGAAAAAAAAATGTATTTTGAGACAGTATGGCGATTCCTCAAGGATCTAGAACTAGAAATACCATTTGACCCAGCAATTCCATTACTGGGTATAAACCCAAAAGATTATAAATCATTCTACGATAAGGAAGCATGCACACGTACATTTATTGCAGCACTATTTACAATAGCAAAGATTTGGAAGCAACCCAAATCAGTGATATACTGATATACAGTCTATCAAATCAGTGATAGATTAGATAAAGAAAATGTGGCACATATACACCATAAATACTATGCAGCCATAAAAGAGAATGAGTTCATGTCCTTTGCAGGGACATGGATGAAGCTGGAAACCATCATTCTCAGCAAACTAACACAGGAACAGAAAACCAAACACCGCACGTTCTCACTCATAAGTGGGAGCTGAACAATGAGAACACATGGACCCAGGGAGGGGAACATCACACACTGGGGCCTGTCGAGGGGTGGGGGGAAAGGGCAGGGACAGCATTAGGACAAATACCTAATGCATGTGGGGCTTAAAACCTAGATGATGGGTTGATGGGTGCAGCAAACCACCATGGCACATGTATACCTATGTAACAAACCTGCACATTCTGCACATGTATCCCAGAACTTAAAGTAAAATTTAAATATATATATATGTATACTTGTCAGTATTGTCAATGTAAGAGGAGATAAGACTCACCACCATTAAGAGGAGCATTTAGCAAATGACGCCAAGTGGGTCCTTGGAAAAAAGTCGTCACCGTGTGCTGGTTTGTAGATGTGTTCTCTCTTCCAAACTCTAGATTTCATTAGGGCAGATTCTCGGCCTAATTTGTTGAGTTGTTTCTCAACAACTAACGTAGTGTCTAAGCCAGAGCAGACTCTCAAGTGTTTATGAATGAAGGAAACAGTTCTTTCATTTCCTTGAATAATCCTAAGTAGGCTGCTTTCAGCTCTTCTGTCATCCTGACTTGGGAAATTATTAAGACATCAGCAAAATGTATAATCATCTTCATGAAAAGAGAGCTCACACAACTGCAATTCGCCTCGTCTTACATCATGATTTCTGATTCAGAGGACAGCAATGTAAAACCATGAAGAAACGATGGCTCAGAGGGTGGCATCTAGACTCGTACCCTGGCCTGCCCTCGGGCCCCTGCTCTCTGCAGTATACCACACCATCTCTGTACACTGCCTTGCGTGAATGTTCCATTTAGAAGAGAAGAGAGAAAAGAAAAAAATTAAAAGATATACATGCTTAGTTTCCCAATTTCTAAGTTGTCCCAATTCTCAGGCTAAGAAATCTGTTCTCATGACATAAAGTAAGCCATGTGCAGGATGAGTTAACTGATCTAGATCATGAAAATATTCACCATCCTGCATTGCTCCTCAACAAGTTTCAGTCAGGCCATCATGAAGCTGGTATCTGCAAACTCATCGGTTTCCTGCACACAGAGGAACTCTCAAAGTGCCAGGCGCTACCCCATTTCTAGGAAGGGAGCTGCGTCCTCAGGATGAGCATTCAACAAAATGAATTTTCCCAAGGAAGATACGCTGAGGCATTGTAAGTCATGAATAGTTTAAAAACCAGGACCCTACAATGCCCATGTCCACATTTAAAACCAGATGTGCAATCTTACATGTTCATATAAAGAATTTAGAGCACCGAGAGCTCTTGGAAAATAAGCACAAAACCCTTTTGACGGATATACTACTTGTATATTACTGAGGATGTGTGAACAGCTCAATCTTCATTCAACTGTCATAGAGACCAAGGATGGACCTTGACCAAATGAGAAGGGATGGGCTTAACACATGTTCTTCTATGGTCAAATGTGCAAGAAAGCACCACTGAAAAATCACCTAAATTTACCCAAGAAAAACAATTTTCTTGGTATTCAAGATAAACATAAAGCCAATTTTATGTACTGCATTTCTCCTTCTATAAAATTACCTATTCTCAAAAGCCTTTCAGTTAGATTCAGTGATGTCAGCTCACTGCAACCTCCGCCTCTCAGGTTCAAGCGATTCTCTGGCCTCAGCCTCCCAAGTAGTTGGGACTACAGTCATGCACTACCAAGCCCGGCTAATTTTGTATTTTTAGTAGAGACATGTTGCTCAGGCCCGTCTCAAACTCCTAAACTCAAAGTGATCCACCCACCTCGGCCTTCCAAAGTGCTGGAATTACAGGCGTGAGCCACTGGGCCCAGCCCATGGTAAGTCTTAAATAAATAACAACTGAATTTTATTCTTACCTGAACCAACATCTTCGCTGACACCCCCCGACCACTCACTCAGGCAATATAGTCCCAGTAGTTAAGAAAAATAGTAACAAATTAAATTTTCTCTTCCCCAACCCCTTCCTTGACAAACAACAAGGTCAAGAATGAGCAGTCACTGAAAGCTAAATATTATGTTGACCCAAGAGTGGGACAAGGTTCAGTGTTTCTGGGCCTGACAGGCCCCTCATGAGCCTCATGTCCTCATTTGCCAAAAGTAAATAGAAATATCTGCCCCATCAATTTCATAGGGCTGCTGTGGATGAGTCTGTTGAGATGCCAAATGGCTTAGAACACAGTACACGAATGTAAGCACTAGTAACTAGAATCATCTTGGCGGGGAGGGCCTCAAAATCTGAACTTAATGAACAGAAATGACCACTCAATTCAAGCTCATTTTCCTGCTAAAAGAATCCATGAAGATTTTGTTTATACTTAAGTTATCCACTTAACTACTTTTATCCTTTTTCACAGATAATGAAAGAGCATCAAAAAGCAGCTCATGACATTCACCTAGAAAGATCACCATTAGAACTGCAGGGAGATATATTTAGATGAGGTTGACTGACTGAGGGAAGGTAGGGTAGAAACAAGCATATCAAGGGTCAGGGCAGTTCATTTTACCATAATTTTAATATTAAAACAAAGCCAGTAAATTACCAATATTTATTAAATACTATAGCTGCACAATAAAGCCATCCACAGAGTCCCTTAACTCAGCTATCAGAAGGGAGAGGCTGGGCATGATGGCTCATGCCTGTAATCCCAGAACTTTGGGAGGCCAAGGCAGGAGTATCCCTTGAGCCCAGGAGTTCAAGACCAGCCTGGGGAACATGGCGAAACCTCATTTCTACAAAAAAAAAAAAAAAAAAAAAAAAAATTAGCCGAGTGTGGTGGCACATACCTGTAGTCTCAGCTACTTGGGAAGCTGTATACACACACACACACACACACACACACACACACACACACACACACAAAGAAGGGAAAGGCCAGACGCAGTAGCTCACACCTGTAATCCCAGCACTTTGGCAAGCCAAGGCAAGAGGATCACTTGAGGTCAGGAGTTCGAGACCATCCTGGCCAACATGATGAAACCCTGTCTCTACTAAAAATACAAAAATTAGCCGGGCGTGTTGGTGGGCGCCTGTAATCCCAGGTACTCAGGAGGCTGACGCAGGAGAATCATTTGAACCCAGGAGGTGGAGGTTGCAGTGAGCTGAGATCGTGCCACTGCACTCCAGCCTGGGTGACAGAGCGAGACTCCATCTCAAAAAATAAAAGAGAAGGGAGAAACAGAATCTTTAGTCAGCATAGATGTGCTTTGGGGAGTGGGAAGAGGTTTCTGCTGGCCAGTATCTCTTCCTGCTGACCCAACCCCATGGCCTTATCTTCAGCTGAATCCTCCATACATGCAAACCTATCTATTCCAGGCAATGGCAACCTTTTTCTGCAAAGGGCCAGACAGCACAAATTTCAGCTTTGTGGTCCCCTTGGTCTTGACTCTGCTGCTGTGGCACAAGAGCCCCCATAGGCAACCCCAAAACAAATAGGCAGGGCTTTAGTCAATAAAATTTCATCTCTGGACACTGAAATGTGAATTTCATGTCATTTTCATGTGTCCCCAAAATAGCCTTCTTTTTCCATCTTCAACCAATTAAAAATGTAAATGGATACAGAGTTTCCGTTCTGCAGCGTGAAAAAGTTCTGGAGGTCGAACAATGTGCCTGTATGTAATGCTGCCCAACGGAGCCCTTGCAAATGGTGAAGATGATAAATTATATGTTATGTGTATTGTACCATAATTTTAGAAGATTTTTTTAAGTATCCGTGTCTGGCCTTGAAGCTGTAGCTTTGCTGCCCCTGAGGGAGCCCCACCTTCCAATTTCATTTTGAAACAGGATATGAGGTGTACTGCAGGTTAACCAAAAGTGAGTAGAAAACAGCAGTCAGACATCACTGGACAAGGCCCAGGATCAGAGGCCCCAGGAACCCAGCACGTCCTGCAGTCCTCGGGGGGAAGGCAAAGGCCTGAGGTCCGCAGCTGGGCCTGCAGGGTGAGGGGACGTACACTGTCCGGATTCCCGTCGTGTTTCTGTTGACCTTGCCTGAAGGCTTCTGAACTGTGAGGCACATCCCTTCAGCTTGTGTGGACCTACGGGGCTGGAATATTTTCCAATAAAGATATAGAAACTGGATTTGAGAAGGATCCACGGGCCTCATCAGCAGCCCTCCATAGGCCGAGAGTCCAACCTTGGGAAGGATATGGGGGGGTGGGAGCGTCTGCAACCCCCAACCACAGCAGCAGACCAGCAGAAAAGTCAAGTACGGGTTTGAGCAAAACAGTCTGGACAGGCTACAGAAAGCATTTACACCACCACCGAAGGGAAAATGGGGTCGGCCGACACAACCGACCCTTTTCCACATCCAGCCAATAACCAGACAGAGGTACAGAGGCCAAGTTTACTCAAAGCAGTGAAAGCAGTTACTGTGAAGCAGGAAGACACGCCCCAAAGACAACTGCAGTCAGTCTGCACCATGCTGCCACGGAATCAAAGGGTTAAGTCAGAGTGTGAGTGTATCTTTAAGAAAAACATAGTGGTGGCCCTTGTCCAGATTTAGCCTGTGGCTGAAACCGTTTACGTAAAAATATTTTTTCTTACTGTGCTATTCATTTAACACCTAGGTGAAATAATAACCCCTTTCTCTGCACTTGTACACCATCCCTTTTTTTTTTTTTTTTTTGAGATGGGAGTCTTGACCATCACCCAGGCTGGAGTACATTGGTGTGATCTTGGCTCACTGCAACCTCCACCTCCCAGGTTCAAGAGATTTTCCTGCCTCAGTCTCCTGAGTGGCTGGGATTACAGACGTGCACCACCGCACCCGGCTAATTTTTTGTATTTTTAGTAGAGATGGGGTCTCGCTTATGTTGGCCAGGCTGGTCTTACACTCCTGACCTCAAGCGATCCACCCACCTCTGCCTCCCAAAGTGCTGGGATTATAGGTGCGAGCCACCACACCCAGCCTCATGCCATCTGTGTAGAATTTTCAATGTGTGTCTTATTGACAATTAAAGAACATCTTGGGGTTGCTTTTCCTCTTTAATCTAAATGTAATATATGGAAATTTTAGGAACTGGTTTGAAATCTGCCAAAAGTAGTTTTTCCAAAGAGTAGTTCAGACCAACCCAGACCTCTTGCTTCTTGGCAGAGCAAGTAAGCAAGCTAGTTCTGGGTTAATGTTCACACCAGGGTGATCAGGCCTGATGGGAGTTTGCTGTGGACGCTGAGCTGGGCCCAGGGACTTCACCTCCTACTTCCTCCAAAGGACAAGGTCACTATTGTGAATCCTGCTTTACAGAGCAGGACAGAGGCCCAGAGAGCAAACCTGCCCAAGACCACACAGCTAGTATGTGGCCGAACTGGGACTGGAGCCTAGATCTTTGACACCAAAATGAATGTGTGTCCCTCTGTCTCGCAGCTTTTCAGATGGATCACACAGGAATGGGATGAAATAATGTGCAAATCGCTGCCAATGTGAGCTGGAAATCCACTGACACAGAAAGCTCACCCAGTGGTCACTCCTCACCAGGTCCCACCCTCCTCATCTAAAACAGGTTGGTGCAAATGGCATTCATTCATTTCATGCCCATTGACACCCATTTTGCCCTCATTATTCAGTCACTCTAGGAAAAAAAAATGGAAAAAAAAAGCGCTTTGAAGTCCTTTGGCTGTTTTTAGCCTATTTTTACTGTCACATAGGATGATCTACATCACCCTTGGGAAACAAGGGATTACTCTGGCAAGGAACTTTTGCGGCAAGTCACAGAGAATCAACTAGTCCCAGCATACCATCTGACATGCAGCTTGACATATGGAGGTGGCACTTACATCAGCTGCCTCCTCTATCAGACTGTGAAGTATGTGACGGCATCCCCACGCCACAGGATCCAGAGCTTCCAGCAGAACAGAAGCCCCATATACATGAGTTGTTGCAAGTAGAAATTAAATAAACATTTTTACAGTTAAGCAACAAGGGATGGGTGTAGCTCAGAGAAGCACAGTTAAAATCACCTAATTGTGTGTGTGTCTAAACAGCTGGATATGATCTCACGTGTCGTATATAAATTCAGGAAGGAGGGGTGTGGGTGGGTGGGTGTATGTCATGCACTAACCAGCATCGCTAACACAAAAAGATCACAATCTGTTGTCCAACAATAACACCTGGCCATACCCAGGGAGTCAAGACACCACACTGAGATGTCCTCATTAATACCACCTTCACATGCTTTGTACTGTATAATTTCCTAAGTGCCTTCAGTTCATTTCCACACTTTACGAGCACTAGTGTGGGCCGGGAACACCACTGGCACCTAGTTGGGTTACAAAGTTAACTAAGACCAGGATCTTGCCTTTAATGGCCCAAAGCCTGGCTGAGTACCATGCTAGATAAGCAAGTACTAAGAATACAGTTTGTAAGGTTCAGTAACCATGTCAGAGGTACAGAGGTGGCGTGGACTTCCCAAATGGCATAATGCCTGAGACTATAGAATGAATAGTAAGAATTCGAACTACAGAATAATAATGATTACTATCGAATAGTAATTCTATTCGATATTAGTAATTCTTATTATTACTATTGAATAGTAAGAATTCTAACTATAGAATAAAAATTCCTACTATTGAATAGTAATTCTTACTAATCAATAGTATTCTTACCATTCATTCTTACTATAGAATTCTTACTATAGAATGCATTCTTGGCAACCTTGGTATTTGAGCTTTTCTTTTCCTTATTAAGTAGAGAACTTCTGCTTTTTCACTTAAAGGAAGGACTTCATGGCTTCTCTTTGGCATATCCAGATTGCCAGCATCACTACTCTTGTGCCTTGGGGCACAAGAGTCAAATAAGGGTGACTTGAACACAAGCCCTGTGGTGCCACAACAGTCGGTCTGAGCACCAAGGCAGCTCCTGAGTGACTGGCGGACGGGGAGCACGGACAGCATGGATCCACTGAACAAAAGGAGGATTCGTGTCCCTGGCGGGACGAAGTGAGATGGCATGAGAGTCCATCACGCTGCTCAGAATGGCATGCAATTTAAAACCTAGGAATTGCTTAGTTCTGGAATTTTCCCTTTAACATTTTTGAACCACAGTTGACCGAGGTTAACAAACTACAGAAAGAGAAACTGAGGATTGGGGGCCCTGAGGGAGGAGGTATGGCCATACTGCCAAGAGCATCTCCCCAGCTAATCTCTAAATAGCTTGTGGGAAATGAGGTAGATATTATTAGCACCGTTTTGCAGGTTAGCACATTAGGGCAGAGGTAGATGACCCAAAGCTCTGTGGGAGTCTGGCTATGCCTGCCTTGTGCCCTCTGCCTAACACACTTTTGCCCAGTGCTTGGGGCTCAATGAATGGTGACTTATTCAATGACAATGGAAGGTGATTTGCGCAAGGCCACCAGTAAATTAGTAACTTAGTAAAAGTTAGAATCAAGGATGCTCCAACGGTTATAACAAGTCATTGTATTTCCAAACTAGCTGGAAAAACTAATAAAATGTCGTTGGAGGGGGGAAGCCCTAAAAATAAATGGGAAAAGGAAAATCAATTGAAGGATGTCACAATATAAAAGGTTAAGATTCACAAACGTGAGATCAATTCTAAGAAGATAAATATCATTTAATATTCAGAGAACATATTACTTGATGGGTGTACCATGGTTTACTCAATAACCTACTATTAAACATCTACTGGGCTACATTTTTGCACACAAATCTACCTATTTCCTTAGAAGAGATTGCTTCAAAGAGCAATTGCTAATTGAAAAACTGTGTACTGAAATTGCATACTGGATCATGGATGATTTTTATTTTCTTCATTATGTTCGTTATTTTACAAATTTTCAATAGCGAGCATAAACTTTTTTCTCTTTTGAGAACAGTCTTGAAAATAGAGCCAAGTACAAAAGATGATACAAGAGTAATGACAAATATTTTCTCACATTTCAAGTTTTTTAATAACAGAAATAAAACATTATTAATACAATTATTCCCATTCCACCTTCCTAGCTTTCTAAATATAAGCATAGGGATTCTTTCTAAACATAAACATTATAAATAAAAGTAGTGTGGCCGGGCGTGGTGGCTCATGCCTGTAATCTCAGCACTTTGGGAGGCCGAGCCGGGCAGATAACCTGAGGTCAGGAGTTTGAGACCAGCCTGACCAACATAGAGAAACCCCATCTCTACTAAAAGTACAAAAATTAGCCAGGCATGGTGGCGCAGCATGTAATCCCAGCTACTCAGGAGGCTGAGGCAGGAGAATCGCTTGAAACCGGGAGGTGGAGGTTGCGGTGAGCCGAGATCACACCATTGCACTCCAGCCTGGGCAACAAGAGCAAAGCTCTGTCCCAAAAAACAATAATAATAATAATAATAATAATGTTTAAGATGAAACTGTATTAGGAAAGTGACACTGTAAAAGGGGCAGAGACTTAGTAAAATGACTTGCTAACTCCTCTTTATAAATGTTATAGTCAACATTTATACTAGGCCACTGTAATACTTAGCTTCTCCAAAACAGGCCCGATACCTCCACACTGTAATGAACAGTAATTTGAATGATCTGGTAAGTTAACTTCGGGTCTGACAGAGATCAGGCCTGACAGATTACTGGCTGTATTTCCATTGCTTTAATTTTACTTCTTGAAAAAAACTTTCAACTAAAAGTCATGTGCAACTAATGTCATCAAAACCTCACTTTAACACATTAATTCAATGCTAGTGAATATGACCATTCGGTATTCCAATAAACACAAAATGCGTGAATTTCATTAACATATGCCTGGAATAACCAGTTTCTGTGAAACCTGTAATGCGATCTTTTCATTTCTGTCCATTTTAACTGCCAGTCTTTGCGAGTCTCCTCCATGACCTCAGCTTTCCATGATCTTCAATAGAAAAACACATGATCACCTCACCCAACACAGAGAAAAACCATATTCACAGGCTGCCCTCCAGCCACTTAAGTGTCCCAAAAACCAGCTGAGGGTGTTGTACATTACATGTCTGGAGCCTGGAGGAAGAAGAAAAGTCGGCAAATAAAAGAACGCAGTATTGCCAGGCATAGTGGCTCATGCCTGTAATCCCAGCACTTTGGGAGGCTAAGGCAGGTGGATCTCTTTGAGCTCCAGAGTTCAAGACCAGCCTACACAACATGGTAAAACCATGTTTCTTTAAAAAAAAAAAAAAAAAAAAAAAATTAGCAGGGCGCGGTAGCACACACCTGCAGTCCCAGCTACTTGGGAGGTTGAAGCTGGAGAATCACGTGACCCCGGGAGGTGGAGGTTGCAGTGAGCTGAGATCACACCACTGCACTCCAGCCTGGGTGACAGAGTAAGACTCTATCTCAAAAAAAAAAAGTTGGGGGGGGCGGGGGTGGGTACAGTATCAACCTATAGGAAGCAAAACTAGCACAAGGAGGGCAGTTAAAGGAATTGGGTGTCCCCTCCAGATCTCATGCTGAAATGTGACCCCAGAGTTGGAGACGGAGCCTAGTGAGAGGTGTCTGGGTCATGGGAGTGGATCCCTCATGAATGGCTTGATGCCCTCCCCACAGTAACAGTGAATTCTCGCTTTATTAGCTCAGGAGAGTGTTGGTTGTAACGCAAAACGCACTAACAGAAATCATCTGTACAGAGAAATTCGAAGCATGCCCTGCTTCTTTCTCTTGCTTTTCCTCCACACCTACACAGCATGTTACATGTATCAAAAAGATATCATCTATGTTACAAACTCCCATATTTTTACAAACATCAGTCAATGTTCTTCCTATGACACCATAAATTCCTTCCCACACATAATTTATCCACCCTTCCCATTGTATTCAAAGCCCAAAGCAAACTTTCTAGGCAAAAAAAAAAAAAAAAAAGTACACAGACATGCATACCAGTGGGAGCTGAGTGAAATCTAAAGAGAGGAATGTGATCTGGTCAATGAAGAGAGGAGGGGAGTAAGATGCTATGGACCAAAAGGTTGCATCCAATGGGAGGTCAAGGTGAACGGACACCTGGATGTCCTTCTGGAAGGCAACACTCTTTCCCCCAAGGATGGGCCAGGTCCTGACAAATCCCCAGTTGCTGTAGTCACCCACAGCTCGGGGCCAGGGGTCGCCCACACATGAGCTCTGCCAGCACTTCTCTGCGGGAGCCTGGCCCGGGCATCTCCTCTCTCGCTGCCTCAGGCCTCACCTAGAAAAGCAAAGCATGGGACCACAGCAGTGGTTCCTTCCAGTGTCTGCATGAGCAGCGTGCCCCATCAACAGCTGTCACCACGCAGCAATGCACTGTGCATTCCCATAGGATGCGGACACCAGAGTTTCCCCTTCCTCCCATAGAGCTGTCACACCTGTCCATCCTGCAGTCCTAATACACACCCCTACACAGAGCAGGATTAAATGTGAACACAAGTCCAGGATCCTGCAAGTCTCCCAATGTCCCTTCCTCCTGCCTCGGTGTTTAACTGATTGACACTGAAGGCCCTGACTCTCTCCAGCCCCCTGGGATTTGGAATTGTGTCCTGGCCTTTGTAGCCTATCTGTGGCCTGACTCAACACTGTTCTCTGGGCTCTGGAAAACCTGACGAGAAGCAGATGAGAAGTTGATTTCAAACAGTGGTCAGCTTCTTGGCAGGACAGAGTGGCTAAAGCCAGAACGCAGCTTACGTGTTAGAACTCACAGCCTTGAAACAACATGAAAAAGCCCCTCTAGCTAAAGCATCAGGGAACTCTAAAAACAGGGGACCAAAAAGCAGGTAGAGTGAAGAGTGTGTGGGCAGCTTTATAAAGCAAGTGCTCGTGGGCCAGCTGGATTTGTCCCCATTGTTTTGCTTTCACAGGCCCAGAGTTGAGCTGGATTGAGTTCCAGACCTCTGTGTATCACTGACTGGGTCTTTCAGATGCTGCAGAGGTAACCAGGGAGGAATGGATATCTGCAAAGGCTAAACTCAGTGAGGATGAAGCTGACTACACCAAAATGGAATAAACTGAAGAACAACAAAGAAAAATGTTAAATGAAGCAGTGTTTCACCTATCAATAGGCAACAGAGGGGTGTGTGAACCCATGATTAGTAACACCTTGAAATATAAGACAGACTTTACAGTCAGATGAGCAATGGGTTACTAAATACAACAAAACTCGAATACATAATACCTTCTTCATGCTGTTCAGCGCCTACCTAGAATTATAAGCAGACTGTGAAGTAAAACTTGTATTAGGAAACTTGATGAGGGGCGTGTGTGTGTGCTTTTTTAAAACTTGTATTTACCCAATGTAAGGCTTACTTATTCTAGAATTTTCCTTGAAATGGGCCGCCCACCTAGCAGATGCAATTTTTACACATTTAATATGGTCCAGAGCCCCAGTGGGTTAAAGAAGGAAAGAACTTTGAAGAATCAATTATTCTGATTCCCTTGTTTTATCAACATGGAAACTGAGGCTCAGAGGGTAACTGCCCCAAGGTCTTCTCAATACACACACACACACACACACACACACACACACACTTTTCAGGTATCTTTAAATTTCCCATTTCTCAAGCACCGTGAATATTCTACAGGCCACCTTCCCTTCATCCGACCTGAATCTTGGATCCTGATGTTTAAGCCAAGCTCCACCTGACTTACTCCAACAACCTCTGTCCCCTTCTTTTTCTCTCAAGCATGCAATAAGTCAAGCTCCAAGCAACCATCTTGGAAAAAAAAATCAAATGTTATTAGGAATATTTAGGAAAAAAGACAACTTGGAATATGCATTTTAAAAATTGAACACTGCCATTTTTATAATCAAACACTATAAGCCTCTGTGAAGATGGTGCCAGCTCACCAGCCAGGAAACCCGGGGGGCAAAACACTGGTCCCCTGCTCACGGTGAAACCTCTGGAGCCAAGCCTGAGGGAGGCCCAACACAGGGACATATGAGCAGTAAGACAGGCTGCACTTAAGCCCCGAGTGACATGCTGGGAGCCACCTGAGGACATTTCTAAGGCTCACTTAAAAACTAGTAAATGCAAGCTGCTGATACACACACACACACGTATATATGTGTGTATATATACATACTTTATAGATATGTACACTCTATATAGAGAGTATTATATATATACTCTATATATACACATAGAGAGAGAATATAAAAATATACCTATCTATTTTTTGAGACAGGGTCTCGCTCTGTTGCCCAGGAGTGACAGTGGCATGCAGTGTCACAACCATGGCTCACTGCAGCCTCGACCTCCCAGGCTCGAGCAATCCTCCCACCTCAGCCGCTGGAGTAGCTGTGTCTATAGGCACATCCTACCACACTCAGATTTTTTTTTATTTTTTGTAGAGACAGACAGGGTCTCACTATGTTGCCCAGGCTGGTCTCAAACACCTGAGCTCAAGCGATCCTCCCGCCTCAGCCTCCCAAAGTGCTGGGATTACAGGCGTGAGCCACCACGCCCAGCCCTGATGATTTTTTAGGTAAATCCGAAATCAAGAGCATTTTAAATTCTCAAATTCAATTACCAAATAAAATCACATAAATACATATGAAGGATCCTACCAGATGACAGCAATCCTGGGTTGCCTGATCTAGAATTTGTCATCTCATCAAGAGGGTAAGAAATTAGATGTCAGGCAGAGGATGAAAGAGCCTCAGAAAACAGTGAACAATTGACCTTGGCTTTTTTTTTCCCCACAATAGAGATGTAGTCTCGCTATGTTGCCCAGGTTGCTCTTGATCTCCTGGCCTCCAGAGATCCTCCAACCTCGGCCTCCCAAAGTGCTGTGATCACAAGCATGAGTGACAGCACCCAACTGATTTTTCCCATCATCTTTGCCACTATTCAGATCTTTTACCTCAATCTGTACTCCTGGAAACTTTATCAAATTAAACAATACCTATTCAAGGTCACAAATTAGCAAACACGATGCTCACGTGGTCTGGTGTATTACCAGGACATGTTGATACAACTCTATACCAGGCAGTGATTGCATAAACTCTAAATATTCTTCAGAGTTAAAAGTACAGGGAGTCTGGAAAGGTTTCATGACCTGTCCTTCTCATGTTCTATTTATGTTTTTTCTTTAAGTTTACTTTTTAAATTGACAAGTAAAAATTACAGGCCGGGTGTGGTGGCTCATGCCTGTAACCCCAGCACTTTGGGAGGCTGAGGCGGGTGGATCATGAGGTCAGGAGATTGAGACCATCCTGGCTAACATGGTGAAACCCCATCTCTACTAAAAATACAAAAAAATTAGCCAGGCATGGTGGCGGGTGCCTCAGCTACTCGGGAGGCTGAGGCAGGAGAATGGCGTGAACCCAGGAGGCAGAGCTTGCAGTGAGCCAAGATCGTGCCACTGCACTCTAGCCTGGGCAACAGAGCGAGACTCCACCTCAAAAAAAAAAATTATATATATCAATGGTGTACGACATGATGTTTTGATAGATGTACACGCTGTGGAATGGCTACATCAAGCTATTTAACACACGCGTGACTTCACATCTATGCATTGTTTTCAACATAAAACATAGTAGCAAATAGATCAGAAGTTTTAGCTTGGATATCTCCACTGTAGCCACACATCAATGAGGGTCCTACTTTTTTTTTCTTTTCCCCCTCAAGATGGAGTCTTGCTCCGTCATCCAGGCTGGAGTGCAGTGGTGCAATCTCGGCTCACTACAACCTCCGCCTCCAGGATTCAAGTGATTCTCCTGCCTCAGCCTCCCAAGTAGCTAGGATTACAGGCACATGCCACCACGCCTAGCTAATTTTTGTATCTTTAGTATAGACAGGTTTCACCATGTTGGTCAGGCTGGTCTTAAACTCCTGACCTTGTTATCCACCCGCCTTGGCATCCCAAAGTGCTGGGGTTACAGACATGAGCCACTGCACCCAGCCTCAGGGTTCTACTTCTTAAAGAGGGATTCAAACAGATGTATAATAGATAGTGCAGAAAGAAGGGCGTA
Source organism: Pan troglodytes (assembly GCF_028858775.2). NCBI lineage: Eukaryota > Metazoa > Chordata > Mammalia > Primates > Hominidae > Pan > Pan troglodytes. The sequence goes on along the minus strand of NC_072412.2, from coordinate 103,859,030 downwards.
CAGAATGAGGAGAAGGTAACAAAACAGACGAGGAAAAGAAGAATGTGTATTTTTGACAAAATTAGACGTGTCAGTGAGAAAGATTAGCAAATCCTATCACATTCCCTCTCTCCCTTCATAAAATCCTACCAGGTCCAAAAGCTTCCAGAACACATTTCCATCGTACCAGATTATTGACACTGCCAAGACTAGTGTTGTTTTAAATACACAGATGAGTCCATCTCCAAAAAAGCTTGAGTTAAGTTGATTAAAATGCTGTGTTTTTTAATCACAAAGTTTTCCTTTGTATTCAATGATATTTGGAAAATTTTAATATCTGAAGTGTGATGAGGGAATAGTGACTATGTTGAAGAACGCTTGATCTTTTAGAGAAGTATACTGAAATAATTATAAATAAAACCAAACTTTCCTTCAGAAGGGAAATCTTTTGATATATATATATATATATCCACATATATACATATATATACCCACATATATACTTTGAAAATTATTGTTATTATTTATCATTCTTTTTATTATTGTTCCTTGTAAAAAAAAAATTGTAGTAAGGCCAAGTGTGGTGGCTCATGCCTGTAATCCCAGCACTTTGGGAGGCTGAGGCGGGTGGATCACTTGAGGCCAGGAGTTTGAGACCAGCCTGGCCAACACTGTGAAATCTCATCTCTACTGAAAATACAAAAATTAGCCAGGCATGGTAGCATATGCCTGTAATCCCAGCTGCTCGGGAGGCTGAGGCACAAGAATCACTTGAACCTGGGAGGTGGAGGTTGCAGTGAACTGAGATCACGCCACTGCACTCCAGCCTGGGTGACAGAGTGAGACTGTCTCCAAAAAAAAAGAAAAAAAAAAAGTGGTAAGATGCACATAACACAAAAATTTATCATTTTTAAAGGTACAGACCAATAGCAGTAAGCACACTTGTCACAGTGGTGCAGCCATCACCACCATCCTCTCTAGAACATTCTCATCTGGCAAAACTAACTGTGTATCCATTAAACGACTCCCACTTTCCCCTCTCCCCTGCCTCTGATAACCACCATTCTTCTCCCCATCGCACATATATTTCACAGATCTCACTTAATTTCATGAATTCAGAATTGATAACTTTTTTAAAAACCTCCAATTTTAAATACTGATTCATTACCTAAAATATAGCACAACGTCCCTATTCACTTTCATTCCTAACAAATGTTTATCAACATTTTAATACCTGTATAGAATGATGAACCGTAACTTAGTGGACCTATGATTTTCTTTGATCATTAACCACACTTTCACGAACATCTTTGCACGGGCATTTCATTTCTACCAGCTCTGTAAGAGCACCTCCTAGAAGCGAACCTGCTGGAACAAAGCTGTGCACATTCTTAAGATTTTTGACCAGTTGCCAAATGGCCCACCAGAAGGGTTGTTGCTTTAACGTTTACTGGTGTTTCTAATGTTCAGACAGATTGTTCTGGATTTGGGGGCTGGGAAGGGAGGCTGACTGCGCACACAATGGCCTACAGTTCCAGCTACATGTTTCTACTACGCTTCCTTTTCTTGCAGTCATAACAGAACTTCCCACATGAGCTCTGCCTGACATACAGTATAAGAAATCCACAAAGGTCAAGCACAGTCATGAGCTAGGAATCAGATTTCCAAAAAGGTCTTTGTTTTATTAAGAAAGTTGAAGGTATGATCTTACCCTTTGCTAACTTTTAAATCTGCTAGGTAGGGGAACTATAAAAAAGACAAACAAAATATATTTTCCATCTTATTCATATTACTAACATCTTTCAAAACCAACCCATGAAGGCAAATACAATTAAAAAGAGCATTGTTTCATAATATTTTAAGGTATCGGCAAAACACTGTATTTTACAACACAGCAACCACTAGTTTTTGGTTTTGTTTTTTTTTTTGAGACGGAGTCTCACTCTGTCGCCCAGGCTTGAGTGCAGTGGCGCAATCTCGGCTCACTGCAAGCTTCGCCTCCCGGGTTCACGCCATTCTCCTGCCTCAGCCTCCCGAGTAGCTGGGACTACAGGCGCCTGCCACCATGCCCGGCTATTTTTTTTTCTATTTTTAGTAGAGACGGGGTTTCACCATGTTAGCCAGGATGGTCTCGATCTCCTGACCTTGTGATCCGCCCGCCTCCACCTCCCAAAGTGCTGGGATTACAGGCATGAGCCACCGCACCCGGCCACAGCAACCACTTTTACATTTACAAGAAAAATGCCAGTTTAACAACACTGCCTACAATTTTTTTGTCTTGGCTATTCATTGAGCTTATCTGAAGGTGGCCAAAGGGGCCCTAAAAAGAGACCTCCCTCCCTACTGTTGTTTTACCCAAAATCTCATTTCTCAAATGAAGCCACATTCTCAGGTTATGGAAGTTCATTGTTTCATAAATTGCTCCTACAAGTAAAAAATTCTTCCTTTGTTTTTCAATGCAAAATAACCTTTAAAAAAAAAAAAAGGAAGATGCCACAAAAGGATCTTGTAGTAAATATGTCTCTTTCTTTGCCCCAGCTACAGCCAAGCTAGTGGTTCTTCTCCATGAAATGGTTCCTGAATATCCCATCATTGCTTTCCCATTCCCCCACTGCCATCGGTTATACTAACATATGTTTTCATTTATAGCATCATGGACATTCTCTAGACAGTCAGTCTGTTGAAAAGAAATTAATCCCAGCAGTGAGCTCAGATCCTGAATTCTCAGCAGTTTCTTGTGAATTCATGGCTAGGCTATTTCTGCTGAGGCTGAATCTGAATGTGTAAACAGCTGGCCAGGCTACACCGCCATGCATTTGGCTTAAATCACATTCTGCACTTACAGCAACACAGGCAGAAGGATACACTTCTCATCAGTAGACTCTCCACAAATACAACAGACACAATTCTTCGTGCTCATGATCACTGGGATAGAATACCCACTTTTTATTGAGCACCTACTAGATGCCCAAAACTGTCTGATCATTTTACATGTGTTATCTAGTCATTTTGCAGGCACCATTATTAACACACAAGGAGAGAGATACTATTCTCATCCACACTTTACAGATGATATAACTGGCACTCACTAAAGTTAAGAAATTTGTTCAGAATCCCACAGTTTTTAAGAGCGGAGCTAAGAATTAAACTGTCATCTCTCTTCAACTTCAACCTCAAAATCCAAAAATGACACAAACACCAATAATGGCATGTATTAGTGCATCATTATGAGATGAGTATTTGGGAACAAGTGAGGAGAACACTTAGTGCTTTTCAGGGACACCCACACACTACCGACTGCCCGCTCAGATTATCACTTTGCCCGGAAACTCAGAGGTCCCATAATGATGGGCAAATGAGTTGGGGTGGTCTCAGAACCCTGAAATGATCACACGCATCAGAAGTACAGAGTGGTATTTTCAAAGCTGTATATAACTATGCGATGAGCCCCACTTTGTGTTATGAAGAGCCAAAACTGCCCATCAATTTGTTCCAAACCCCACATGGAAAGCATGCATGAAAACTGTCATACACACACAAACAAGACAGTGGATTCTGACCTCAAACCCATAAATTCTGCCTCCACCCAGGGCTCTCTTCATTACAGCAAACCTAAAACTAACCACATGGCCCAGTTTCCATGAAATGTTTGCTATGAACTGATGCAGCAACTATAAAATAAAAGGCCAAGAGCAGAGCACATCTGGCTGGAAACATCTGGGCTGGAAACCGAGCTCAACGATGACTTAGCGGTGCAACCTTGGATGAACGCAGCAAAGCCCACGGCAGTCTACACTTCCTACTTTGTAAGTGATGTGTTGTTATAAATACATCATCTCACTTAATCCTCACAACCACCTTTTGAGGTGGAGACCATCATCCTCATTTCACAAATGGTGAAACCCAGGCCACAGTTTAAAAGTGGCAGAGGCAGGCAGGGTCCAAATCCAGTTTTTGTCTCACATCAAAGTCTTTGATCTGAGTCTCAGTTTCTTCACTGATAAGCCAGATTGGGATATCTGACTCATGCGGTTGCTATGGGCATTTCCTGCAAGAGCATCAGGAAAATCCTCTGCAACAGCACTCAGTCAATGGCAGCTACTGAGACTTTTATTACCAATCACTGGCATCATCTTCTGCAGCCCCAGCAGTGGGTTAAGAGAAATAAAAGGCTAAACTCAGGACTACTTGCCAACAAGCATTCAAAAGCATTCCTTAATGCTTCAGATTAATTTTCATCTCCCTCAACACCCTTTTTAAAGATCAGAAACTTAACATTTTTCCTTGCTGGACAAACTTGGCTTGAACATTGCTTTCGTCGCAGACTAAATCAACATACAGCTATTAATGCACCACACTCGCTACTTTGAGTATGGGTGCCACCAGGGTTCTCTCCAACCTTTGGAATTCTACGCAGTCATAGCTAAGTAGCTAGTTTTGTTTTGATAAAAGCTACTTTAAAATCTCAGGGGCCTATGCTTGCCAAAATCAAGTTGAAAAATGTTGGTGTCAAACAATTTGGAAGTATTTTTCTAAAAATAACACCCTGAGAATCTGAGGCAGATATATTTTCCTCTGAAGTATACATGATCACCGGGGCTCACTGGGTCGCTGACTTGAGTGTTAGAGCAGGATGATAGATAATCTTCCTTAAAGAACAACACTGGACACTTTCTTTGACATTGACTTACATCCAATTTCAGGTCCTGGGAAGGCACAGGCAACTAAGTGGGTGGGTATTAAAGACAAAGGTCTTCAATAAATGTTTAAAGAACACAGTACAGAGATGCCTGGCATTTTGGAGGGCACATTCTACAGCAGCCTGTGAGAGGAAATCTCAGCATCTGGTAGCATCCATGAGGGTCAAGCCAGACCATCTGCCACCAGGGCACTCCTGTCCATTAGCTGGGCCATTGTTGGCTTGTCTTTGAGGTACGAGTCAAAGTAACGTGAAAAAGTCATCTTCACTCTGTGTTGGGGTGGGTTTTAATTTTAATAAATGAAAATATGCAGGTAATGAACGCTCTATTGAACCTACCCAAGAACATGAATGTGAACCTGATAAGAGCCACGCTGAAGTCTTAAGTTATTGAGTCACATCACATGCACTGATTTTCTTTTAGTCTTATGAGTCTCACATTGAATAGTCAGGAAGTCTGAACAGTCAAAATGCAAATGGGCATTTTGAAAAATTCATCTGATAATAAAGTCATTATAACTCTAATCTCCTGATATGCTAATATAATACATATTATTAACATTGTTGTTAAATACATATATAGGTGGGCACGGTGGCTCACGCCTGTAATCCCAGCACTTTGGGAGGCCGAAGAGGGCAGATCACTTGAAGTCAGGAGTTTGAGACCAGGTTGGCCAACATAGTGAAACCCTGTCTCTACTAAAAATACAAAAAATAGCCGGGCATGGTGGCAGGATCCTGCAATCCCAGCTCTTCAGGAGGCTGACGCAGGAGAATCGCTTGAACCCAGGAGGCGGAGACTGCATTGAGCCAAGATTGCGCCACTGCACACCCTGGGCAACAGAGTGAATGAGATACCATCTCAAAATACATACATATATACATACATACATACATACATACATACATATAATTAGCTATATTACTATCCAATCTGCTATCTTTTTATGGTTTATCATGGACTTTATCAAATTGCGTGATGCCAACAGGTGATGCTGGAGGGCTTTGGTAGTTGTTTGTCCTCCCTCTTCCCTAATGGGGACTTTTTTTTCTTTTTTTTTTTTGAGATGGAGTCTCACTCTGTCACTCAGGCTGGAGTGCAATGGCGTGATCTCAGCTTACTGCAACCTCCACCTCCCGGGTTCAAGCCATTCTCCTGCCTCAGCCTCCCAAGTAGCTGGGATTACAGGCGTGCGCCACCATGCCCAGCTAATTTTTGTATTTTTAGTAGAGATGGGGTTTCACCATGTTGGCAAAACACGGTTTCACCATGTTGGTCAGGCTGGCCTCAAATTCCTGACCTCAAGTGATCCACCCGCCTCAGCCTCCCAAAGTGCTGGGATTACAGGCGTAAGAATACCATGCCCGGCCCCCAGTGGGGACTTTCTATTAAGCAAATAAAGTCGTCTATATCTCTTGCATAAAACCATCCTGAGAGTGCACATGGCCTAGAATCCTAGACAAGGAGGCAGAAGATATGAACTGTGGCCCCGCCTTAGCCACCGTCTAACTGAATGACGTTGGACAAAGCACCTGTTTGAGCCTCACTTCTTTCTTTGAGAAATGGGCACCCAGGTCTTCCAGTTCTAACAGCTGTCCACTTAACTTCATGGTTCAAGAATAAGATTTAATATTCTTTATGATTCAAATGTACACACATGTATGTGCCTTATTCATACATTAGAAATCATCATTTTTCTAAGAATAAACATATTTATGTATTCACAAGTTCATAAACATCTATGAAGTCCCTGCTATGTGCCAAGCACTGTGCTCGAGCCTAGGACAGATCAAAGACCAGGGGCCACACAATCCCTCTCCTTACGGCTAAGTGGGGAAGACAGGCACTGAACCAGTAATTTACAAACCAAATCATGCAGTGGTTTAGAATTACACACGTGTTAAACTATAAAAAGAGGCAGATGAGTGACCAACACAGAATTTAGGCTGGGATTACTTCTTAAGGGATGGGGGTTAAAGTCTTCAGAGAGTGGCCCATACTGGTAGTGTTATATATTTTTTTCTTTTTCCTTTTCTTTTTTTTTTTGAGACAGAGTCTTGCTCTGTCGCCCAGGCTAGAGTGCAGTGGTGCGATCTCGGCTCACTGCAACCTCTGTCTCTCGGGTTCAAGCGATTCTCCTGCCTCAGCCTCCCAAGTAGCTGGGATTACAGGCACCTGCCACCATGCCCAGCTAATTTTTGTATTTTTAGCAGAGATGGGGTTTCACCATGTTAGCCACGCTGGTCTCAAACTCTTGACCTCGTGATCCACCCGCCTCGGCCTCCCAAAGTGCTGGGATTATAAGTGTGAGCCACCGTGCCCGGCCCTCATATTTTTATTTGTTAAACTATACTTACACTTTTTATAGCCTCTTTTGTAAATATGCCATATTTCACAATTTAAAGTTTTGACAGATTATGTGAGAAAGAAACAAATCATGTACAAACCCAAAAGACTGGCATTATTGTACCTTTCTTTAGAACCTAAACCATTCAAAACACATACGGTTTCAGATTTTAACATCATTATTTTGTGACTTGAGATGGCATTTTAAAGAATGACAGACTCAGTTTTGCAGGTTTTTAAATCCCACATTTCTTTTCAAAGTGTCTGTGTTCCTCCGATTAAGTCACTGGGCCACCCCAATGTTTGGTGTTCAGAAATCATTGGTGAATCTCACGAGTAAATTTAAAGCGATGTATTTTCTCATACATATAAAATCATCTATTTTCTCTTTTATTAAATGCCTATCCTTTCCAAGGCTTAAAAGATTGAAAACTTAAAAATTAGGTTTCCAAAACAGGTCAACAATCTAAACCCTGATGAATTTTGAAGATTTCCAAAAGAAATTTGGGAAAGGAGCTGTCAAACATCGCATATGTAACTGAAGGGAGAGAGGTGGGTAACCAGACTGTTCATTTGCCCCTGGAATTTCATGTTGTCAATACCACCACGGGGAACCATCACTAAGAAACGGTATGGCCTCAGGTTTCCGTCTGTCTTTTTTCTTCTATAATGCTCAAAGACAGGTGTAAACACAAGGCCTGTGTGATATTTCTTTGGGAGATGTACATCTGGTTACCTTCCTGCCTCCCCGAGACATAGGCCTGAGTGACATTAATCATTCCAATAGCCAAACAATTTCTGTGTCATCAATGGGCCATTAGCTGGGTGGAGAACATGGTGGGGAAACACAAGACTTCTGCCAAAATATCTCTGTTGCCACAAGGAAAAAGTAAAACAGTAAGCAGACCAGAAGTTCTTTTTAATGATGTATTCCTCAAGCAAAAATCAGACCTCTTCCCTCAGTAATGGGCTGTAAGACTCTTGCAAAAAAGCGTCTAGCTTACAAGAGTTTAAGTTCTTACCATGTCACATAAAAGAAGTATCATATCATTAAAAATTTTATGTTCCCAAAAAAGTTCACCAAGTACATTAACAAGGAGCTATACTTGCAATATTTCCAAAGGCAAAGTTGTAACAGTAAAATATTTCAATTTAAGCATCACAAAAGATACCTGAAAATTCCTATTCGTCTAAATGAGCACCCATGGGTGCTCATTTAGTTGAAATACAGTCGATTCTCATTATTTGCTGTAGTTGCATTCTACATGGTCACCACTGAACTAGGGAACACTGAACTGTTGCGTCTAGGAGAAATACAAGATTAGATTCTGAGATCTTCTGTCATATTCTCATGAACTGAACAATATAAACTTGTTTAATGCATGTTTCTGTTAAAAGACACTTTATTTAATATACACTGTTGACTCATTAATGTTGAATTAATGGCCAGTAAGTAGCACTAGAACTTATGCCTAAATGAAGCTTCCCTAACACCCGTTTTCTCTGTAAGGCACATTCTCAGCCTTCTTGTGCTCAGGAACCCTGGACAGTGCTTCTAGCACTACACTTCAGAGCCATTTTAAACAGTGAAATCACCAACAAAAAGCAGGAAAACGCAAACAAATCACGGCACTAACTAGATCATCAAAAAGGCACCTGTTTCCAGCGCGAGAGCTGAGACAAGAAGGCAGACCCTCATTTGAGTTCAGCTGAGAATGTGCACATTGGGCAACTCACATTTTTCTGTAATCCTGGGCAGGTCCACAAATGACCAGGAAAGCACCACAAGCTTGATTTGGGGACTACAAATTTTAGGGAGTAGGTGGATTCACAAATACAGAATCCATGAAGAATGTGTTATCCAGTGTGGTAAGGACTCAGCATATCCTAGATTTAACATTAATATCTAAAAGTATTTCTGAAGCTTCTCATGATTTCTTAAAACATGAGACATTTTGTTTCCTGACACTATCCCATCCTATAAAAGGATACTGTATTACGTCTATGGCCACAGGAAAATACCTTGGGGAAGCCCTCTACCCGGGGAGAAACAGCTCACATCACTGCTAGGAGGTATCTCCTTACCCCTCCCTCTACCCTCAGTGTCCCTGAGTCCACTATTAAATCTCATTCCACCCAAATACAGTAGAAAGAGTTCAAAAATCACAGAATATTTCAGAGAGAACTGGTTCACTATTTTTCTAGGTACTGCAAAATCTATCCTTTACTCATGCCAGATATGAGACAGAGGTGTCATTGGCCCATTTCTCTCATTACAGTTGCTGTTTGCTGGGCTGGACGGGGTTGCACCCATTGGCCTGTTTGGGAAGACAGGTCCGAGGTACCCCCCTCTCTGATGCTGAGAGAGGCTGCAAAGGTTGTTGTTCATAAAATTTGTTTCCTTCTTGGACCCTTGGCAGAGATGCGTTTCTGGTCTTAGTGTCAGGAATCTGCGACTCTTCTGAGAACTGGTTTATTCTCATCATACGACTGCTGATCAAGTGTCCAGCGTTCAATACACAGCTCTTCACAAGGATTGCTGGAAGCTGATGACCACATTCGTGGCTTGGTGGCATTCACTTTGTGAAGAGGCCTCCTTCTGGATGCTGCGGACATCTTGCCCCTGTTCTCTGTTTCTGTTTGCCTGGACTTTCTTATCGGCTCCCAATCCACATCATCTACACTCTGGCTCCTCGTGAACTGCCTGGAATCCGTTGAAGGTGGAAGCTGGGGTCAACCTACCAACCTTTGCTCATCTTCCTAACTTTCTCTGGGAAAGGTTCCTCCCCTGCCCTGGATCCCAGCAGAGCCCTGAGCTCACCGTCTGTTGTATCCTTCTCCGTCTTCCCTCCTCCCATGTTAGTTCAAATAGCTCTCTCTGTTTCACGCCACCTGTCCTCCCAGTGAGCTCCACTCCCCCAGCAGGGCTGCGGGGATGGATAGCCCAGCCAGTCATACTGGGGTGTCTGTCTGCGTTAGTGACCCGGCCTGGTCATTTAGAGCTTAGTGTGACTTTCTTAAAGGGCAGTTAAAGAACTCTATGTGGGGGCCAAAGTGGGCCCAGCCAGGGGTGTGGAAGGCTGCACACCACCAACAGAGTACACACCCTGGGCGTGACACTATTGGTAGATGGCACGCATCGTCTTCTAGGTGTAGAAAGGAACAGCTACTTTTTTTTTGGAGACAGAGTCTCACCGCCACCCAGTCTGGAGTGCAGTGGTGCGATCTCAGCTCACTGCAACCTCCGCCTCCTGGGTTCCAGTGATTCTTCTGCCTCAGCCTCCCGAATAGCTGGGATTACAGGCATGCGGGTTACAGGCATGCGCCATCACGCCCAGTTAATTTTTGTATTTTTAGTAGAGACGTGGTTTCACCATGTTGGCCAGGCTGGGTCTTGAACCCCTGACCTCAGGTGATCCGTCCACCTTGGCCTCCCAAAGTGCTGGGATTACAGGCGTGAGCAACTGTGCCCCGCCAAGGAACAGCTGCCTTCTTAAACCCAGGAGTTCCAGCCCTCGGTTCTGTGTAGACAGTTGTATGCAGGAAGTGCACAGGCAGAATCCATGGGCTCAAGGAACAGCTGGATTTTTTAAAGCTAATTAACAATGTTCCATTTCAGGGCTCTGGGTAGAAAGCTCTGACAAAGCCACTGTTCACTAACGTGCTGTGTGCTTAGTGATGTCATTCTGTTTGTGGTGTAAGTACCTGGTTAAAATTAAGCTTTTCTAAATGCCTCCCTTATAGCATTGTTTCAGTACCCAGGACTAAGAACTTTGAGCTTTTTAGATTATCCCCAGAGGAGAAGGAGGGAGTATAGTATGTAAACACACACACACAACACTCACACACAAACACACAGGCACACAAGCAAGCACACACACACCACTTATTTTGAGACTCTAACAATGAAAACTGACAACCATGTTTCCTAGACAAAAACTATAGACTCTAATTTTTTTTTAAGTTGCAAGAATCAGAAGACTAAGCTTATTTTTGCTGATCTACAGGTGAGAATTAAGAATTTATCTCGGCCAGGCGCAGTGGCTCACACCTGTAATCCCAACACTTTGGGAGGCTGAGGGGGGCAGATTGCCTGAGCTCGTGAATTCAAGACCAGCCTGGGCAACACAGTGAAACCTCGTCTCTACTAAAATATAAAAAGTTGGCTGGGCATGGTGGCGTGGCGGCGTGCATCTGTAGTCCCAGCTACCCGGGAGGCTGAGGCAGGAGAATTGCTTGAACCCGGGAGGCGGAGGTTGCTGTGAGCCGAGATCGCACCACTGCACTCCAGCCTGGGTGACACAGTGAGACTCCCTCTCCAAATAAAAAAAAGAATTTATCTCAAAAATCCTAAGAAGAATGGGATACATTTCTGCATTTTCTGTGCTGCTCGAAATTGTTACTGTAAGTAACCATGTAACACCTTTGTAACACAAAACAAGTTCTTCTTCTAAAGAATAGTTCTATTAACCCAAAAAGATTCCTCTTGTATTAATAATGAAATACACATCTGCTATTCTATCTAGCTCAGGCTTGATCATCCACTTCCTTTAGGAAGGAAAACTGGGGGAGGCTTTTTAAAAATTAAGCTTTGCGTTTACACAAGTAGAAAATGCCTCCTGTGTCACTCTAATTGTTTCAATTAAAGTACTCACTTCGTATTACTTAGTTGCTGCAGTGTATGATTTTGTCACATGAAACACTGAACATGGGAGCTGAAAATCTGTTTTCTCATTAAAATCAACTGTTCTCACATAAACATGCCACAAAGTGCTTATCAATAAGTTGGTAAGACAAACATGAATTAAAGTAGATCTGACTTTATTCGCCTTTCTAAATGGCTTTACAATTCACAATCCATTCTTTGAATAAAAAAGTTACACAAAAATTACTGTAGATTTCTCAGAACACAGTAATATGGTAAATGAGGTACTTTTTAAAAACTAAACCCTTTCAGGAATTAAACTTCAGCAATTTCAGTTAACATTTAAAAACTAAAGAATCTAATTAAGAGACCACTCAGGAAAGGAAGATGGTTTTTAACTTCTGCACTAGCAATAAACCAAATCCCTCTCTTTGGTCTAATTTATGGCTGGAATAGAAATGAATCTTCCCCTAGTGGCAAACAACCCACAGCAGAAAAGCTGTATTGCTTCCCTTTAAGAGGCACCAAATCTAGTAGATCAAACCAAGCCCCCTGGAGACCTGTTTAGGAGTGGATGGGCCCCTCTGTATGCAGCTTCACGTATCTGAGATCACATCTCTATCTACTCCTACCCAGCAGAAAAATCACTTATTGGGCACTGAAATGTGTTAATGTCACCTTTGAATTTAACTCTGGCCATTGCCAATCAATTTCTTTGAATGAAATAATGAAACAGGACTTCAAGTCCTGACTCAAAAAAGCTTAAGAAGCTCTTCAGTGACTGTGACCACTAAGCTTCTACTTTCAGCCCAGTTTGTGTAAGAAATAGAGCCTGTAAGATGAGTGAGAATTCTGTCCTCTCCAAACTTCTCAATTAGACGTGAATGGTGCTTGGGCTTCATGGGGCATCTCAGTACCCAACCCGTCCAGGAGGAGCCGGTGGCTTTGAGGAAGGAGGATGAGGACACCATCTGGGAAGAGAGGAGAGCAAATGCCACTCCCTTGAAAAGGCGCTTTTTGTTGTTTTTTAAAAAACAGTAACAATAAAGAGACACAGCAAAGTTTTGGAGGTGATGGATATGTTTATTACCTTGACTGGGTGATGGTAACACCAGCTTATACTTATATCCAAACTCACCAAATTGTACACATTAGTTATGTACAATTTTTTATATACCAGATATACCTCAATAAAGCTAGGAAGTGGGGTAGAAAGGGTGTTGGCTGGGAAAACCAAAATGGCAATCAGCTAGGAATCTGGGATGGACTGTATTTTCATTACTAATTGTACCCAATTCTGTTCAACTTTAAAATTATGCAAAACTCTCCAGTGCTTACATGAATATATTCTCATTGAAAAGCCCTCTCTGAAATTTTAATGAAGTTCAAATGGCCCCAGAGAAATCTGCTCATTGATATTCCTTTTCAAGAGATTGCTTAGGAAAAAAAAAATCTAGAAATAAGATGCTCGGGGGAGAAAACTTGCTTCCTTTGTTAATTATTTTGTAATAGCACTATGAGTTTCACGTATTTTAAAGAATTTGGCTTAAAATTATATTGAAATTCCACGTGTATGGCAGGGAGTAAAAATTTAATACTCCTCTTGAAAAAGTCAACAGTGAATTGAACTTTAGGTCCAGTTTTTGTTACAAAATAACTGATAGTCAATACTACAATCTTTAACCCTGCTGGAAAAAAAGGGTGATTAATTACCTGAAAGGGCAATGCAAGTTATACAGATTTTTTTTTCTTTTTTTTTTTTGAGATGGAGTCTCTCTCTGTCGCCAAGGCTGGAGCGCAGTGGCACGATCTAGGCTCACTGCAACCTCCGCCTCCTGGGTTCAAGCAATTCTCTGTCTCAGCCTCCCAACTAGCTGAGATTACAGGCGCCCACCACCATGCCCGGCTAATTTTTTTTTTTTATTTTTAGTAGAGACAGGGTTTCACTATCTTGGCCAAGTTCATCTTGAACTCCTGACCTCGTGATCCACCCCCTCGGCCTTCCAAAGTGCTGGGATTACAGGCGTGAGCCACCGTGCCCGGCCATACAGATTCTTCTTAATCAACAGGACACAGAAGAAAAAGAAGTCTCTCTTCATAACTGACTTTCCATCCTACAGAGCTACATGCATTGAGACTGGCACACATTCCACAATGCACCACGCTTTGGTATATCTGAGACAGTCAAAGGAAATATTAAAATGAATGAACAAATTAACAGTTCAAAACCAAAGCCCAAATCTTAGTTTGGGAATCAACATCTTCCCAATTAATTTTTTATGGCGTTGTGGCACCTTATTGTTAGTTTGATTTTACAGTATCACAGTAAGTAACACTGAAAAGAAAATCACTACTTACTGATTATAAGCCTGGGGAAAATGAACCACAGTTCCTCATGGAAACAGTAAAACCTTTCGACATAAAATACAGCAAGTCTGGAGAATGAACAGCAGGTCTTGGGGCAGAAATAGCAAAAAGTGAGCAGTGAAGTACCTTTTCCACTTTCTCTGAGCTAAATGCCTACAACCTAAGTTCTTCCCACAGAAAATGCAATCTGAAGACAGATGTTGAACCTTGTCTTATTAGTGAAAGACACAGATAATGTAGATACACATATTAAAATCTTATTCTCTTCCAAAATATATTTATACAACTAAAGATAAAATTAGCCTTTCAAAAGCTTTCATGCATTACAAAATATTCTTGAATCATTTTTTACTATGTTTTTCCATAGACTTACATCTTTCAAAATTTTATATTAAGTCCAGATTTCTTTGAGACAGGGTCTTGCTCTGTTGCCCAGGCCAGAATGCAGTGGTACAATCTCAGCTCTGCAGCATCAACCTCCTTGGCTCAAGCAATCCTCCCATCTCAGCCTCCTAAGCAGCTGGGACTATAGGCACACAGCACCACACGTGGCTACCTTTTAAATTTTCTTTGTAGAGATGGAGGTCTCACTATGTTGCCCAGGCTGGTCTCGAACTCCTGGCCATAAGAGATCTTCTCACCTCGGCCTCACAAAGTGCTGGGATTACAGGCATAAGCCACTGCATCTGGCCCCAAATTTTTTAAAATCCTCTTTAGGATGAAAAATGATCCCCTCTGAAATAAGTTTCCTATTTAGCTAATGAATGTTGAGTGCTATTCCAGATAAAAGCATGGAGAAAAACAGTTTCCATAAGGTAGTAAACACTAACGGTCCCTACGGCCTCGAGGGAGGGGGAGTACGCTACGAACATTCATCGAAATATGTTTCTTTAATAGATCTCAAACAACACTTTCAGGGTGGTCCATCTAAAAATAGGTTGTGTTTAATATAAAATGACTGCAAGCAGAGGCTGTCAATGCTGTTTAATATAAAATGACTGCAAGCAGAGCCTATCAATGCAAGACACATTGCTACATCTGTCACATAAAATAGAAAAACAAGCTGTACAGCAGAGGACCTGTCCATGGACCTCCCAGGCTCAAGTGATCCTCCCGGCTTAGCCTCCTGAGTAGCTGGGACTACAGGCACATACCACCGTGCCTGGTTAATTTTTTAAGTTTTGTTGTTGTTGTTGTTGTTGTTTAGACAGAGTCTCAATCTGTCGCCCAGGCTGTTGTGCAGTGG
The DNA here is from genome assembly GCF_028858775.2 of Pan troglodytes. Lineage (NCBI taxonomy): Eukaryota > Metazoa > Chordata > Mammalia > Primates > Hominidae > Pan > Pan troglodytes. The sequence continues at coordinate 103,843,747 of NC_072412.2, read as the reverse complement.
CGCAATCTCGGCTCACTGCAACCTCCACCTCCTGGGTTCAAGCGATTTTCCTGCCTCAGCCTCCCAAGTAGCTGGGATCACAGGCATGCACCACCACGCTCAGCTAATTTTTGTATTTTTAGTAGAGATGGGGTTTCACCATGTTGACCAGGCTGGTCTCGAACCCCTGATGACCTCAGGTGATCCACCCACCTCAGCCTCCCAAAATGCTAGGATTACAGGCGTGAGCCACCACACCTGGCCAGTTTTTAAAGTTTTTTGTAGAGACGACGTCTCACTATATTGCCCAGGCTGGTCTTGAGCTCCTGGCCTCAAGAGATCCTGCTGCCTGGGCCTCCCAAAGTGCTGGGATTACAGGCATGAGCCACCATGCCTGGCCCCATTTTTCTAAAAAGAGAAGCTTGCATTCTAGTCCAGACGTGCAGGACACGTCCCTGCAGAGAGGTGGTCTCTTCCATGTGCGTGTTGTGGAGTCCATCCCATCGTGTGCAACATGCCGTATTTAAGGGCCTTGCCCATCAAAATGCCCCACACTCCCCTGGAGGTGCTTCTCAAAAGCTTCTGGGCCCCCAGCACATGCCGTCCACCTCCCCAGAAGCTCTCAGGCTCGTCCTGCCAGCAGCACCCCAAGGACCCTAGAACTCTGCCCGCCACACCCACAGCCTTCTTGAAAACTCCACTTAGACCGCACCTCTGGCAGAAACCACCTCATTCCTGACTCTTCCCAGGGCCAGTTTTTGCATTCCTTGGCACTTAAGAATTTCGCTCACCCCATACGACAGTCCCTTATGGTTGCCCACTGTCTACACTCTGTTCTTTGACTGTCGTGTGCGCGTGCTGGATTAGAATCTTCGCTAGGGCGGGGATTCTGCCTTCTGCCTTCCTTCTCCTGAGTCACCCACCAGAGTCCTGCTGTGCATCTCAAACAGCAGCTTCAGATCTTGTAACTCCTAGGATCAAGGGCAAAGTTCAATGCCGGATTGTAAAGGAATGCCAGGTTTCCGGGTTCTAGTAAAGCCTCTTGGTTCTGTCCTTCCCCGAAAGCCCTTCCCTGAGGCCTTCCCAACCTAAGATGTTCACGATGAAAACGCACTAGAACACGACACAAAACCAACCCACTCTCTCAGGTGTTCTTTGTCAGTATGGTGATCTTGTGTTGAAATCACTGAAATTCTCATCCTCTCCCGACCAGTGTGATGACGTCCGCAGGCGGACCACCTCTCTAGACTCCAGTCTTGCTGGTCAGATGATTTCTTTTTCTTTTCATCTCAGCTCTAATGTTTTCTTTTTCTACCCAAAGCCCCAGACCATCCACCAACAAAGTATCTGGTACAGTTTCTCATAATGCTGTCAACTTGTCATAGAATGCAACCATCCTTCTCTGTTTGCCTGCCCCCAGTGCCCTGCACCTCCCTTCTTCTCTCAGAACAGCTGCCAGCAGGGAACAAAGTCAGGTTTCAATAAACTGGGAGCATCGCCGCATCCTCCCTTCCTGCCTGGGAAGGCCACTCCAACCGTCACCATCACCACGCAGGCAAGACTCCCACCAAGGCCAAAGCAGCTTGAGTTTCAAGGCCAGCACTCGCTGACCCCTCCAAGGCCTCAGATCTAATCATTCATTCGTCATCGCGTGTTCCTTTTCCAAAAGTCCCAAAAAACGTGCGTCTACCCTGAATCGGTTGTGCTAATAACTCATGCTTTAAGCAGCACAAGGCCCCAGCCACTGGCCACAGGTGTCCCTGGCCAAGGGTGACCCCGTGCAAGGGTAGAAGAGATGATCAAGGCCCCTCCAGTCCACAGGGCTAAAGGAAAGGGAGCTAAAGCCACCTCCCCTCCTGCCTCCTTCCCTCCTTGTGGAGGGATCACCATGGATGTCACCTGCTCACTTCACTCTCGATCTCTGGAGAAGAGAGGTGGCCGTCTTCCGGATGAAGTTACCTGCCCAGGTGTCTTTGGGCCCCTCCTCCTTCACCTGCTGGGAGGCAAACAATAGCAGCCCTTTCTCTCTCCTCTAGCACAGTCTGGACCAGCAGCCCCACCAGCAAGTCCAGGTGGGGCTCCCCGCTTGGAGCCAGAGAGTCACCTGCTCCCCAGAAGTCTCACCTGAGCACCCCCTCCCCCCTCATCTCCTCCGGGAGCAGCCCTTCAATAACCAATGCCACCCGCCACTCAGTGGCCCAACCAGAAACCCAAGGGACCACCTCTCCCCACTGCCCCCAGGCCACTTGGTGCCTGCCATCCCTGCCTGAGGCCTGCTGGAGTCTCTAACAGCACTGCCTAATCCGGACCTCAGCCCCACTCATGCTGGAGATCAGTTCTTCAGCTCCAGCCATGTCTCCTCCCCCTCCACCCCTCACACCACTTAAAATGATTCCACAGTGTAGAAATCATATGAAACAGCTAAAAATGCTGGATAAAATATAAACAACATCTTTGTCAACGCACTGCTGATCAAGCAAAACAGTAAGGAAACTCAGGCCCAAAGAGCTCCAATTGCAAGCACGCAATAAAGGGGCAGTGGAGCCCTCAGTGTTTGCCCTGAGGGCCTTGGCTGAACCTGGATGTGGGCTCCAGTTTTTATGATGGGATGAAGGAGAGAAAACACAACCAGGGCCGGTCTAGGGTAGAGAACCTAATAGGAGACAGCTGCGTAAACCGGCACTTGTTCCCTTGGGGCTCCTTTCTCAATAGGGTAAGTATCTTAAGTGTTCAATATACTGAATGCTGGTGTTATTTCCCCACAACTGCAGTAAATCTTCAAAAATATGCTGAAAGTAGTCTGTAGATACATTAACCCATAAGGAAGTCCAATTCCCTGTGAGTTTTAACAGGTAAGACCCCATCCATACCACTAATCAGGCTTTCCCAGGCAGGAAGTTGGGTTTTTCTCTAAAACAACAAAGGTAAAGCATGCTAAGTGGGTTAGTTATTTTGCTACCTCAAGTACAGCTGGCCCTTGAACAATGTGGGGGTCGGCGCGCAGACCCCCTCCACAGTCAAAAATATGAGTAGAACTTTTGACTCCCCCAAAAATTAACTACTCATAGCCTATTGTTGACCTTATCAGTAACATAGACAGTCAATGATATGGTTTGGCTGTGTCCCCACCCAAATCTCATCTCGAATTGTAGTTCCCGTAATTCCCACATGTCCTAGGAAGGACTTGGTGGGAGGTAACTGAATCATGGGGGCAGGTCTTTCCTATGCTGTTCTCATGACAGTGAATAAGTCTCAGGAGATCAGATAGTTTTATAAAGGGGAGTTTCCCTGCACACTCTCTCTTTGCCTGCCACCACGTAAGACATGCCTTTCTCCTCCTTTGCCTTCTGCCATGATTGTGAGGCCTCCCCACCCATGTGGAACTGTGAGTCCAATAACCCTCTTTTTTTAATAAATTACCCAGTCTCACAGATATGTCTTTATTAGCACCATGAGAACGGAATACAGTCGATTATCACATAATTTCTATGTGTATTATTACTGTATTCTTACAAAAAAAGCTACAGACAAGAAAATGTTATTAAGAAAATCTGTTTACTAAGTGGAAGTGGATCATCATAAGGGTTCATCCTCAACAGCGTCACCTCGAGTGGGCTGAGGAGGAAGAGGAGGGGTTGGTCTTGCTGTCTCAAGGGCAGCAGAGACATCTGCATGAAAACCTGTTTTGCAGATATGCTTTCTCCTCTGTGATTTTCCTGATGGCATCTGGGAACTCATCTACTGCCTCTTAGTCGGGAGAAGCTGCTTCTCCTGTCATCTTAACATCTTTTAAGTCAAACCTTTTTCTAAAATTATCAAACCATGCTTTTGCTGGCATGACATTCTCCAGCTTTAGATCCTTCACCTTCCTTTTGCCTTAAGTTTTCACTTTCCCCAAATCATATTAGAGTCTATAGGTATGACTTTCTTAGAGCAAGCCTGCACTCACATAAAAGCTGCATTTTCAGTACAAGATAAAACAGCATTTCGCAAAAAGCACAAGGTTTTCACACCTGCTGATGTAGCCATAGCGACCACTTGACTAATTTTTCTTTCTTTCTTTAAAAAAAAAAAAGGTCCTTATGCTAGATTCATTTATCTTGAAATGGTGGGCAACTGCAGCTGCAGTCCTCAATCTATGCTACATATCAAGCAATTCAACTTTTTCTTGTAATGACATGACTTTTCTCTGCTTCCTGAGAGCACTTCCAGAATCAATGGTGCCACTTCATATGGGTCCCATAGTGTCATTCAAAGTTTACAGTATTGCACTAAATGTGATGAGAAAATACGCAAGAACCACGAGCTATCACTTTTTACTGAGATAAGCAATTTAGTGGAGATGAACCGCTCATGACGGAGATGATCCACGTTTGAAGCAGATACTAAAAACACGTGAGTTCACTGCAACAGCAACGGGAAGTGGCTATAAGACTGGGACAGTAGTACAGTATTACTACAGTTAATTTCATGCAGTCATGATTTAATGCTGCATCTTTACATTTGTTTACATTTCTCTCAACTGCAATCGGTGCCACATACAGTCCGTCAGCGTTTGTGTAAGTTTTGATAAATTTTAACTTTTCTTTTTTTTTTTTTTTGAGACGGAGTTTCGATCTTGTTGCCCAGGCTGGAGTACAATGGCGTGATCTCAGCTCACTCCAACCTCCGCATCCCAGGTTCAAGCGATTCTCCTGCCTCAGCCTCCCGAGTACCTGGGATTATAGGCACCCACCACCATGCCTGGCAAATTTTGTATTTTTAGTAGAGATGGGTTTTCGCCATGTTGGTCAGGCTGGTCTTGAACTCCTGACTTCAAGTGATCCACCTGCCTCAGCCTCCCAAAATGCTGGGATTACAGACATGAGCCACCCGCGCCCGGCCTAAATTTTAACGTTTTCTTTTTTTCCCCCTGAGACAGAGTCTTGCTCTGTTGCCCAGGCTGGAGTGCAATGGCGCAGTCTTGGCTCACGGCAGCCTCCACCTCCTGGGTTTAAGTGATTCTTCTGCCTCAGCCTCTGGAGTAGCTGGGATTACAGGCGTGTGCCACCACGCCTGGCGAATTTATTTTTGTATTTTTAGTAGAGATGGGGTTTCACCACGTTGGCCAGGCTGGTCTCAAACTCCTGACCTCGTGACCGACCTGCCTTGGCTTCCCAAAGTACTAACATTACAGGCGTGAGCCACCACGCCTGGCAAATTTTAACTTTCTGTAATAGATCTGTGTTCATTTTATGGTAGTAAATGATAAAATAGACTACCAACATATATTTTATATATTCATGACATACCTCACTTTCTTAATTTTTTTATTTCTTGGCTATGAGGTTCGTCTGTTTTTTTCAAATTGTCACATACCTCCAAAAAATTTTCCAATATATTTATTTTTAAAACTCTGCATAACATTGGACTTGAGAAGTTCAAACCTGTGTTGTTCAATGGCCAACTGTATTATTTTAGAAATGCACGTAGGAGATGTTGGCAACGTCTATGCATTTCCGTGCAAGCTAAGGAAGGCTCTGAGCAGGTATCATATTACTAGATTTATGGCCTTATATGGTTTTAATTAAATCGTGTTTGGAAGCATAGTTCTTTTTCGTAAGTTTTCATACAGGTGCTGCTTAGATGGAGAGCTCCATATCTTCACAAAATCACTTTTTCCCGGCTACAAATCAAGGTTTTTGAAGGAGAAAAAATGCCATGTGATGAGGGTTATTTATGGTAAAGCAAAGGTTCATCCCTCTTTGTTCTAAAAACGGGCCTAGAAAAGAAGCCAGTCACAAAAGGCCACATATAGGATGATTCCAATTATATGAGTTTCGGAAGGCCGAGGCGGGCAGATCACCTGAGGTCGGGAGTTCGAGACCAGCCTGACAAACATGGAGAAACCCCTTTTCTACTAAAAATACAAAAATTAGTTGTGTGTAGTGGCACATGCCTGTAATCCCAGCTACTCTGGAGGCTGAGGCAGGGGAATTGCTTGAACCCAGGAGGCGGAGGTTGCCGTGAGCTGAGATCACACCATTACATTCCAGCCTGGGCAATAAGAGCGAAACTCTGTCTCAGGAAAAAAAAAAAAAAAAAGACAGAGGTGAGTTGTATGGTTTATGAATGATACGGAATAAACCAGTGTATAAAATGAGCCTAGATGGTTGGCAGGGGCTGGCGGACGGGGAAATGGGGGCTATTTAATGTATCTAGAGTTTCAGTTTTAAAAAGGAAAGAGCTCTGGAGCTCTGATGCATAGCAACGTGAATATACTTATTAACACTAGTGAAACGTGTACTTAAAAATGATTAAGATGGTAAGCTTTATGACATCCCACCCACTCTAAGCTATCGGCCAAATGTTCTATTCCTACCTAGAGTATCCCACACCCGGGCGTCACTCCGCTGTGGAGAGAGGCAGTTTCCCCCTCTGTCTCCGGTACCTGTGTAGCTCCTTTTATCACCTCCCCAGGAGATTTCTTTATATTTGAAACATCAGGCATAATGGAATTCTAGGCATGATATCAGACATAAATCACTTTAGAATTTCTTCTCAGTGCCTTCAAGTCACTTGTGGCTTTTTTGAGACTTTTGATTTGTGTTAGAATATTACCCTCGATTCCCTGGGGCCCACAGCCTTGGGCATTGTGATGAAACTTATGTGGCTCTGGGGGTATTGCCTGGGGAGGACCACACTAAGTTCTCTGTAAAACTGATGAAGGTGTTCAGGGGTGTGAAAATGCCAAGCAGCTCCAGCACAGCCATCAAAGAAGCCAGAAGGTCGGGTACACACAAGGACTCAGACATAAAAATCTCGCCAGCACTGTCACTGCCATCAAGGTCAGGAGAGACCCAAACTACCTACTTTTTATTACTCAATGAGGGATATGGGAAGAAATCTAGTTAGCTCTGTTTATCCTCTAAAGAAAATTTATTTTGATTGATATCACTGGAATTAAAAGATGTTACTAACCCTTGGCTTAAAAGGCATTATTACAAATCCAGTGTTTCTAAGAGAATATTAAAAATGGAGAAGTTGGGAGAAGTTTCAGAGTCTTTTGGTCCCATGTGGAAAGATGGGCTTGGTGGCACCCGTCAGCTCAATTTGCTTTCTCAGAATGGAGGCTGCTGTGTCATATTTAGATAGACAGCCAAAGAAATACTACAGAATCTCTGAGCTTCCTCTTCAGCTGCTTGTCCATACATTCATTTATTTCTCTCTTTGTTTCCTGCTTGTCAATACTTCTAACTTAAGAGCAAGCAAACATATTTCAGGTTTAATTTTATGGAACAAACACTCTGCTTGTGAATTGTCCACATTATTTCCGTAATAACTAACACACTATCACTCCATCAGGTTTCACTACACAAAGTATTGTGAAACGGAGGTGGAAATTTTTTCCAGGTGTTTAGACAAGTATTTAATGAAGCTGAAGCAATTTGTTCTTTGAGCATTTAAAAATATTTGAGATTAATTTCACCAGATGATTTCTTAATCAGTAAACTGGCTTAGATAAGAAAAAGTCAGAATATTATTAATGAACCTAATGCTCTCTAATGTTTGAGATCAGCCTACAGGCCACTTACTTATACCCTACTTGCCTTAAGGAGTATGAAAGAAGTCCAGCTTTCTTAGTCTAACTGGTAGTTTCCAACAACTGAACCTCCCATCCATCTAAGAACAAGGAACAAGAATGAAGGAGAGGTGAGAGGAAGCCCCTGGGTAACATCCAGACAGTCTGAGGATGCCAGCAAGCCAGGGCCAGAGTCCTTGAAGAAAACACTGACCTGCACAGTGGGTAAAACTGCAGGACTCGGCCAGAATGCTGACGCTCAGTCAGTCCTGATGAAATAAAATGAAAGCTTAGAAGCGTACTGACTTGGTGGCAAATGTCAACTTTTTCCTGATTGGAGAAGAAATCCTCAGAGTTGGAGGCAGACGCATTCATACACATCAAGAAAAGATGTGGGATGGTAATTTCCTCTTTTTCCATTTCTGACTTGTAAAGGAAATACATGAAGCGAGTCCTTGCGGAATGGACCCGACAGCCTGAACCTTTCTGAGATGAGCAGGGCGCTCTTTCAGGGGAAAATCCGAGCCTCCTGCACTGGCAGAAGTCACCAAATCAGTTAGTATGGGTCATAAAAAGTCAGAATCCCATGTCATTCCTTGGACCACAATTTTTTAAGTTTGAAAGGAAGTGAAAATGCTCCTTAGGAACTCACACCTTCTGAATTGAGTTGAGCAGTACGTGATTTCCAGAGCTTTTCAGTTTCCCCCTGAGAATTCAAATTTCTTCACATGCATAGAAGCTTGGAGGACTTGTAATAACATTTAAACACAATTTCCTCTTCATGGTACCCGTGGACAAGTTTCAGCTGGGGAACCCTCCTGGCCCCACCCTGGGGCTTGTCTATCTAATGAGTGTATTTGGGGGAAGGAGCTGGGACTCCTTGGCTCAGTTCTTTCCCCTCTCCTGTAACTTCTACCTGCTCACCGAGAGCACACATTCTGGAGAGTTCTCACGTGGGGGAGCCTGTGGCTTCCCAGTCTGCACACCAGTGACTGAGTGTCTAATTCAGGGCATAGTTAACCAGCCTGGCTGACAGGCATCAAGGTCCAGCATTCATCAGTAACAGGGTGGACACTGTGACTAGCCATGGATATCATGCCTCTTTCTTAATTAGTTCTGAACTCAGGAGAGGAAGATGTTATTTATTAACACCACTCCCTCTTAACATTAGACAACACCTTTGTTTTAACAGAGAATTCTATACAAATGGAAAAAGTGAGATGGTCTGGATGAGATGCTCTGCCAAGCTGTCAACCATCCATGCCTTGGAAAAACCTACCCATTGAGCTGGAGAGTTACCCCCAGGCAAGTGCTCGCTTACAGCCTCAAAGCCTGAGGGCCTGGGGCCCAGAAGAACACACCAGCCTGCAGACAGAGGCCCTTGAACTTCTGAGCCTCCTAAATGACAACAGATACCATGAAAGGCCTTCACAGGGTCCTCACTTGATCTTCTGTCAATAGGGAAACCATTAGAGATTGATTTCTGGGAAAAATCAGACAATAGTATTGAAATCATCATTCACTCAATATGAAGTTTCAAACCGCAGCTTTCTCAGAACAGATGTCTAGGCATACCTTGGAGATACTATGAGTTCGGTTCCAGACCACCGCAATAAAGCAAATATTTCAATAAAATGAATCACACAAATTTTTTGGTTTCCCAGTGCATTAAAAAAATGTTTACACCATACTGTAGTCTAGTAAGTGTGCAAGAGCATGTCTTTAAAAACAGTGTGCATACCTTAAAAATACTTTATTGCTAAAAAATGCTAACACAGAGACATGAAATAAGCACATGCTGTTGGAAAAATGGGGCCAATAGACATGCGAAATGCAGAATTGCCACCAACCTTCAACTTGTAAAAAACGTAATATCTGCAAAGGCAAATAAAGCAAAGAGCAATAAGATGAGGCATGCCTGGAATCTGTAAGGAGATGATCTTTGCATACATTATTAACTAGGCACATCGGTGCCCATTTATGAAATCTACACTCCTAGCATGAAAATCTGAAAACTACTTCTGATAGAAATCTTTTCCTACAAATTCCAGCAGTTCTCCTTCAAAACAAAAGTAAATAAAATCTGAAGTGACTGTATACCAAACTGTAGTTTACATGGTGGTAAAGTGAGACTAAGTGAATTAAAAACAACAGGCCCCTAAAGATTCATTAGTTAAGCAAAAAAAAAAAAAAAAAAAACCAAACAAACAAAAAAAGCCGGGCGCGGTGGCTCATGCCTGTAATCCCAGCACTTTGGGAGGCCAAAGTGGGCAGATCGCCTGAGGTCAGAAGTTCAAGACCAGCCTGGCTAACATGGCGAAACCCCATCTTTACTAAAAATACAAAGAAATTAGCTGGGCGTGGTGACGAATACCTGTAATCCCAGCTACTTGGGAGGCTGAGGCAGGAAAATCACTTGAACCTGGGAGGCAGAGGTTGCAGTAAGCCAAGATTGTGCCATTGCACTCCAGCCTGGGCCACAAGAGCAAAACTCCATCTCAAAAAAATAAAATAAAAATAAAGCAAAAGGGCAAATTTTAAAAAGGATATTTTATTCTCTATGAGGAAAAAAAGTACTCTAGTCCCTTTGTAAATCTGAACTCCAAAACAGAAATGAGGCCGGGTGTGGTGGCTCACCAACACTTTCGGAGGCCAAGGCAGACAGATCACCTTAAGTCAGGAGTTTGAGACCAGCCTGGCCAACATGGTGGAACCCTGTCTCTACTAAAAATACAAAAAATTAGCCGGGCATGGCGGCAGGCACCAGTAATGCCAGCTACTTGGGAAGCTGAGGCAGGAGAATCACTTGGTCCCAGAAGGCGGAGGTTGCAGTGAGCCAAGATTGTGCCACTGCACTCCAGCTTGGGCAGTAGAGCGAGCCTCTGTCTCAAATAAAATAAAATAAAATAAAATAAAATAAATAGAAAATAGAAATGAATGACAACATAGCATCTACATGGAAAGCATGCACTGCCTTGTAAAACTGCTTGACTGCTTCTGCTTTCCTTGACTGCCACTAAGCTTGTCCAGAGTATTTTTTTTTTACATCCTCTGTTCTCCCTAGCTCCAGAGCTTAAGAATTTATTTTCTGTGTCCTCCGTCCAAATATCAGCTTGGCCGAAGCAGTATCTTGGGGTTATCCTTGCACCCAGGCTTGTCATTGTGAACTGCTAAACCATTCCCTGCTGATACGATTTGGCTGTGTCCCCACCCAAATCTCACCTTGAACTGTAATAATCCCCATGTATCAAGGACAGGGCTAGGTGGAGATAACTGAATTATGGGGGGGCAGTTCCCCCCTTACTGTTCTCGTGGTAGTGAATAAGTCTCACGAGATCTGATGGTTTTATAAAGGGCAACTCCCCCGTACACTTTCTCTTGTCTGCCGCCATGTAAGATGTGCCTTTGCTCCTCCTTCGACTTCTGCCATGAGTGTGAGGCCTTCCCAACCTGTGAGTCCATTAAACCTCTTTCCTTTATAAATTACCCAGTCTCTGGTATATCTTTATTATCAGCATGAGAACAGACTAATACACCTGCTAACTGCATGGCTTACTGACAAATTAGAGGCTGTTTCTGCATGCATCTCCTTTACCCATAGATCCTTCCTCTTTGAGACTCGTTATGCCCATCACAGCAGTGTTTCCCAAGGCACAGAAAGTGAGGAACATGCATCATGTATAATATATTCTGGTTTTATTTAAAAAAGCAGAAAAAAGACAAATGGGGTGACTGCCTAGGTCACAGTAATTCATGTCCACACTCTTTGACCATGGTGAGCTGCCCAGGGACCTCACAACAAGCCCACTTCTCTGCTGACATTAACCAGAGTCACTTACTATTGCTTACAATGCAAAGGTTCTTAATTGAGAACATAGATAAAAGAAAACAACTGCAAAGACATAATCTAAATCATCAATGCTTTTGTTTGGTTGACTGATGGAGGCTTTTATTTCTTTAACCATTTATGCATTTTCTCAATTTGCTACAATAAACATAGATTGCACTGGGGTGAATACTAAGGAACTCGGAGGGTTTAGGGTTAATTTCTGTGAAAGACCAAATATGTTTCTCTGGTTCTCACTAAAGCCTATAATGTGTTCAAAGATGCCAAAACCTCTTATATTCAAAGTTGTAATGTTAACATGTAATTATTAAAATTACCTATTAACAGGCTCACAGACAATGACAAATTTTTTTCAATAATGCCCAAATAAGGGAGGGGAGTGCCCACTTCTCTAAAGCAAGTAAGAGGCAATGTCTCATTTATCCTACGGTACTAGGCATGACCAGTGACCATCAGGCTGCCTGCTAGGAAATGTCGTTATACCATCACAACTTGATTTTAAACAACACTTGCTTTCTGAGTATTTCTTCAACACTCATACAATAAATCTGTGTATTGTCTATCTTTTATTTTTATTTCATATTCTTAACCCGTAACAGCCAATACAGTAGAGATAATGAGGCGTAGTAACTCAAGTGAGATACTGCAAGCCCCATGGCTTTCCACCAGGGTTGCCGACATGACCTTTGTAGTTTTTATTATATGCTATGCTGTGTAACCCTTATCCACTAAAAACAAAAAAAAAACTGAAGCTTGGGAAACAAAGCAAGATGCCATCTTTATTAAAAAAAAAAAAAAAAGAAATAAAGTATATAATAATCATCATCTAAAAATTCGCTGGTGGAGAGTGGTCCCAGCTAAACAGGAGGCTGGGGTGGGACGACCGCTTGAGCCCAGGTGGTTGAGGCTGCAGTGAGCCATGACTGCACCACTGCACTTGCTCTAGCCTGGGCAACAGAGAGACCCTGTCTCCAAAAAAAAAAAAAGAAATCTGAGATTATGTTATTAATGTATATATGTCCTGTCACTGTTATAAAAGTTAATAATATTTTACATTGTTACTCAGAGGCCTCATGTTGTAAATAAAATATAAATAGAAAAGGTTTCATAATGGGGAAATTTACCCAAATGCTACCCTTTTATTAAAACATAACTTTTAAATTTCTTGCAAAAAAATCCCTCACTGCAAGTTTCCGAATGCTACAACACAGCAGCACAAACACCATTCTTGATGTGTTCTATCTTCATCTTCACTGCTAGCTGAATCTTTGCAAAGAAATGTGGGGAAATGTGGATAGAATGGTAAATAGAAAATGTGTCACTAGCGAGGAATTAACTAGAGCAAGGTCCACATGCTATGTCTTGGCAGCTCTCTGCTTGGAATGTCATATGTTATTCAAAAAACAATATTTAATTGCAGGATCTGCATGTCTAGAGCAGCAGGGAGATGCTACTTGGCTTGCTTGCTCAAAGATAAGTTTTATACAAATATTAAAAGATTCTGTAATCTTGTATTTGTTAAAAAGAATAACAAATTCCTATTTCTGAGGTTATGAGAATCTTATTACTCAACTGGTCAGTGCATATAGCAACTGCTAGAAAATAAAGAACATCTAATACCTTTAGTAACTTCAGTATCATTTTAACATTCTATATCTTTGCAATGTGTTTTCAATCATCGGATAGCCTAGAAACCAAGCAAATCATGCAAGAAGAGGTGAACCAATACTTAGAATTAGGTAATTTGCAGAAGATCCCGTAAGTGGATCAATGAACAGAAAAAAAAAGTTCCATTAACTTTTTACTCCTGGTATGTGCAGGAAACACTCTGGCAACCGGGGAAATCCCAGAGAAGCCAGTCACAGCCTTAAAGGGTCTGATGGATCTGCAAGGCAAGATCCATAAAACAGTAACTAATGAAATACTATACAAACAATAGATAATCGTCAAATGATGCAATGAATGGTAGGGAAACTTAAATTTTAAACTTCAATCAGCTGAGGCTAATTTAACTAGTTTCCAAATCACATTGCTGCTCTGTGGCATTTTTTTTTTAATTGTGATTTAAAAAAACAGGTAACATGGGGTTTACCATTTTAGCCATTTTTCCTTTTTCTTTTTATTTTTTTGAGACTGATTTTCACTCTTGTTGCCCAGGCTGAAGTGCAATGGCACGATCTTGGCTCACGGCAGCCTCCGCCTCCTGGGTTCAAGCAATTCTCCTGACTCAGCCTCCCCGAAGTAGCTGGGATTACAGGCGCCCGCCACCATGCCCAGCTAATTCTTTGTATTTTTAGTAGAGATAGGGTTTCACCATGTTGGTCAGACTAGTCTCAAACTCCTGACTTCAGGTGATCCACCCGCCCTGGCCTCCCAAAGTGCTGGGATTACAGGCATGAGCCACCACGCCTGGCCCATTTTAGCCATTTTTAAGTGCACATTCAGTAGTGCTAGGTATATTCGCATTGTTGTGAAAAAGATCTCCCAATGTTTTCATCTGGCAAAACAAACTCTGTACCCATTAAACAGCTCCCATTTCTGCCTTCCCACAGCAACCACCATTCTACTGTTTCTATTTATGTACCTCATATTAGTAGAATCATATAGTATTTTTCTTTTTGTAACTGGCTTATTTCACTTAGCATAATGTTCTCAAGGTTCATCTATGTTGTGGCATATGGCAGGATTTCCTTCCTTTTTAAGACTGAATAGTACACCATTTTGCACGTATATAACACACTTTGCTTCTCCATTTATCCAAGGATGGATGTTTGGAATCCTTCTACCTCCTGGCTAGCGTGAACAGTACTGGTATGAACATGGGTGTTCAATTATCTCGACGAGATCCTGCTTTCAATCTGGGCATGCCCCCAAAGGAGGATTGCTGGATCATACAGCAACTCTATTTTACATTTCTTGAGAACTGCCATAATATTTTCTACAGCAGCTGCACCTTCTTACATTCTCACCAACAGTGCACAGAGTACCAATTTCTCCATATCCTCATCAGTACTCGTTTTTTTCTGTTTGTTTGTTTTTTTTTAATAGTAGCCATCCTAGTAAGTGTGAGCTGGCATCTCACTGTGATTTTGATTTGCATTTCTTAAATGATTAGTGATGTTCCCCAACATAGCTTCTGGAAGCCTGAGTGAATGCTAGGATAATGGTGAAGACATTTTTTCAACGTGGACTAATCCATCTAAAGAACAGACATTTGCTGGAATGAACATGAACGTTAGAAATGCAACAGGAGGCCGGGGCGCGGTGGCTCACGCCTGCAATCCCAACACTTTGGGAGGCCAAGGCGGGCGGATCATGAGGTCAGGAGATCGAGACCATCCTGACTAACACAGTGAAACCCCGTCTCTACTAAAAATACAAAAGAACTTAGCCGGGCATGGTGGCGGGCGCCTGTAGTCCCAGCTACTCAGGAGGCTGAGGCTAGAGAATGACGTGAACCTGGGAGGCGTAGCTTGCAGTGAGCCGAGATCGTGCCACTGCACTCCAATCTGGACAACAGAGCAAGACTCCATCTCAAAAAAAAAAAAGAAAGAAAGAAAGAAATGCAACATGATTGGTTGAGAGGTGCTCCTGGTAGCTTTCAAACTCGCACTCTCCCACTACTGATCCACCGGGAAATGGTGGTGGGAGAGTGATGGTGAAGAAAAATAACTCAAAAACAACAACAAAAAAAACCAATCGCTCTTACAGTTCACTTGATTAATACAGCTGGGATTTCTCATCTCATATGGCCACCCGTACTTCACTTCTAATTCCAAGTACACATACATGTGATTTAAGAGTTCTGGTCTCCTCCACTTACTGGGAAAATGTCCCAGACTACATTATGCTCCAAAAGAACAAGAGCAGAAAACTGGGGAAATGAGTTACACAGCTAGAAGTCACAGCAGCAGTCAACAGCACAGCCATTTTTCAAATGGTTTGTTAAAATAAAACAATGGGAGTTGTTATACAGTTGTGTTAAACTACATCTCCCCTCCTCCACAAAAAAAAAAAAAAAAAAAGATGAAGTCCTAATCCCTGGTACCTGTGAGTATGAAGTTATTTGGAAATCAGGTCTTTGAAAATGATCAAGTTGCAATGAAGTCAGTAGGGCGGGCCCTAATCTAATATGACCATGTCCTTACGAAAGGGGAAAATACAGAGACACTTGCGCAGCAAGAAAATCACATGAAGATGACCGCAGAGACACAGGCAATGTATCTATAAACCAAGGAATGCCACAGATTACCAGCAAACCTCCAGGAGCCAGGAGAGAAGCACAGGACCAGCTTTTCCTCACAACCCTTGGAAGGAACCAACCCTGAAGACACCTTGATCTCAGACAGCTGGTCTCCAGAGCTGAGACCATACACTGAGATTCTTCAAGCTACCCAGTTTGTGGTACTTTGTTATAGCAGTGCTAGCGAACTCGTACTCTATAATTCAACAAATGTCAACTTAAGTCATTAAGGGATGGATTAGCCTGGAAAAACGGACAACTAAAGTGGTCCCCCAATGCTATGGCAGAGACGGTGCCAGCAGGGACTTCCAACCATCACTGACCTCCCCAAGAGTGCATGCGGGTAAAAGGGATGTACAAAAACGCCCTTGTTTTCAGTCAGTACCTTGTGTGCCACTAAACAATAACCAGAGACAAAACCAACTCTCCAGGCCCCTGGATCCAGCATTTTAGGAGCCAGACAAGAGGGCAAAAATAAGTTTGGAAGCTAAGCAAGGCAACTTGTACCTACCCACATAAAGACTCTAACAGCCCGGTTGGCAGGACGCCGGAGGGCTGTTGGCAGTGTCTTGGTTTCTGCTGAACCAGTTTTCTGGAGAAAATCAGAACTTTATTTTTCTAAGATGGCCGCGGGCCTTTCAGGAGCTTCAAAAGAGACACAAGGCAGGGGAGGGTCCTGACGGGAAAGTCTGCCTTAGAGAAATGGTCCTTAAAATGGAAAGGAAGGAAAACGGAAGAAGAAACACTCTTGGTTTCATGAGGGAGTGCAGAGTCCACAGTTAGCAAACACTCGTACTGTTGTACTTGGAGCGAGAGTTCTCCTCGTGTGATGGGAATAATGGGTGAGATCGTAATAAACCCCAGGGCGTGATCAGAGGAATGGTGCGAGTCCAAGCAGCTCAGTCCTGTGGGCGACACACAGGGGGTCCGATCATCGTGGAGAAATCTACTTGGGTGCAATGAGCTGTGAAATGCAACTGAAATCAAGTCAATAAAAGGAAAAGAGTTGTTCTCGGCACTAGATCACGAAACCAGACGTCCCGTTTAACAGCTCTAATAAAATATGTCATCTTCGTCCTTACAAAAATGATCAGGCTAAGAGATAAGATGGTTAATAGTAACATCTGAGGTTTTTTCAGCTCTTATATTCAACTTATGCTGTGACTACTACACAAAGCAGTCTCTTTCTTCATCATTTGAATTCTACTGCTAAGACCGTCTAGAAATTCAGAGCATGTCTGTGAATCCCAGGACTGAAGTGTGAATGAAAGGTATTCTTATTGATGCCTGCCATGCGAAGCCATGTCCCGTAGGTGAAGGGATGAAGGATCAGTCGGGAGGTAAAAAGGATCCCGTGGTCAGAGAATGCAGGAATGGAAGCCAAGGCAGAGGAAGAGAGCCTGAGGTTAGCGAGGCAGGGGTGGAGGCAGCCCACGCCTCACAGCCTTCATGTTCTCTGTGAGGCAGAAATCATGGTCGCCTCCAGCCACAGAGGGTGCCCTGGCTCTTCTCTCACTGCCTGCCTGCAGGCCCAGCTCCACAAACTGCTCACCTCAGCTCTCTTACTCCGCGGCTTCTGGCTGGGGTCAGCAAATGGGAGTCCCTGGCAAGGGATGGGTAGTCAAGAAGATAGGGACTCAGCTCTGTTTCACCTACCCCTCCAGCACTGTAAGATAGGAACTACCTATTGTTTTGTGTTTTTTTCTTTTCTTTTTTTTTTTTTTTTTTTTTTGAGACAGAGTCTCACTCTGTCGCCCAGGCTGGAGTGCAGTGGCACGATCTCAGCTCACTGCAAGCTCCGCCTCTGGGGTTCACGCCATTCTCCTGCCTCAGCCTCCCGAGTAGCTGGGACTATAGGCACTCGCCACCACGCCCGGCTAATTTTTTGTATTTTTAGTAGAGACGGGGTTTCACCATGTTAGCCAGGATGGTCTTGATCTCCTGACTTCGTGATCCGCCTGCCTCGGCCTCCCAAAGTGCTGGGATTACAGGCATGAGCCACCGCGCCTGGCCGTAACTGCCTATTTTTTAAGCCACGGGTTTGTAGTACTTTGTTATGGCTGCCCTGGGAAAGTAATTCAGCTTTCAAACATGAAAAAAGGTATTGTTGTGATAACCTAACAACTCCACAAATGCCCTCTGGTCTTGCTCTGCAATGCTTTACACACTCAGTCTTATGCCTAGATCAAAGGAAATGGAGCACCTGAGTTCTGTTTGCTGGCAGAAATACTCACTGACAAATGGCCACTGGAAGATGGGATAATAGCCAATTGCATTTTATAGTTCATGTCACAGGCAAATTACATCAAAACTAAACAATGAGCTGAAGAAAGCAACTGACCTGCTCCTTTCTAATGCTTTTGAACAGAGTCGTTTGAAAACACTGGATCTAAATGCTTTTCCAGCTTGGTGGGCACCCAGGTGTGGCAAGCTTAACAGAGTAGCTTCTGGGGAGATGAGGAAATTGGAATGCAAGAAGTAAAAATAACTTTCCTAACATAAATTGAAACCAAGCAATCAACTTCCATTTGTTACTTCCAGTTTGTACCATTTACATAATCACTAAGAATCCTGGAAGTTAATTTCCAGAGCCACAGATTCTTTGTGATAAAAAACAAAGCAATGTCTTCTATGGCCAGGCGCTGTGGCTCACACCTGTAATTCCAGGACTTTGGGAGGCCGAGGCGGGTGGATCACCTGAGATCAGGAGTTCGAGACCAGCCTGGACAATATGGTGAAACTCCATCTCTCCTAAAAAATACAAAAATTAGCCGGGCATGGCGGCGGGTGCCCGTAGTCCCAGGTGTCGGGGGACTGAGGCAAGAGAATCACTTGAACCCCGGAGGCGGAGGTTGCAGTGAGCCAATATCGCGCCACTGCACTCCAGCCTGGCGACAGAGCAAGACTCTGTCTCAACCAAACAAACAAACAAAAAGAAATGCCTTCTTTTGGCAACACTACCAATGTTCCTTTCATGTCAACTGAAGGAAGACATTATTTCAAGTAAAACATTTGTCACAGAGTTGACTTCTTAGCCCTTGGTGACAGCACTGAGCCATCCAGGCTGTAAACCTGATGACTGCAGGTGCTCTCCCACTCCCGGGGGGCTCCCTGCTTCTGTCCCATCAGCTGCCACGCCCTGTCAGGTCTACGTCCTGGGTTTCTCCTGTATCTGTCAGTCCCCTGACATTCTTTCTGCAGGGCCCTGGACCTTATCAGTAACTACCATGTGGAGATGATATTGCCAAAACCCCGGTCACTGGGCTTTCCTTCTGCAGACTCCGCCCTCTTCAACCCATCCTGCCCACTTAAGAGCACCTTCCGGCCAGGCACGGTGGCTCATGCCTGTAATCTCAGCACTTTAGGAGGCCAAGGCAGCCGGGTTGTGAGGTCAAGAGACCAAGACCATCCTGGCCAACATGGTGAAACCCCATCTCTACTTAAAAAAAAAAAAAAAAAAAATAGCTGGGCATGGTGGTGCACGCCTGCAGTCCTAGCTACTCGGGAGGCTGAGGCAGGAGAATCACTTGAACCCGGGAGGCGGAGGTTGCAGTGAGCGGAGATCACTCCACTGCACTCCAGCCTAGCAACAGAGCAAGACTCTGTCTCAAAAAAAAAAAAAAAAGCACCCTCCACTGGCACCTGTCACAGGCACTAGCACAGCTAACATGTTGTATTATCCTAACGGCTCTTTATGGCCGCAGACCATTAACAAAGTGAGTGACACACAGGCTTAGGTGTATGTGGTCCTGGACTGGGACTCCAGCTCCTTCTCTCCAGCACTCTGACCCGCGCCAAGTCACTTATGCCCTGTGAGACTAATCGGTGTTATTCTCACCTGCCTCATAGGTTCACTTAGCAACAAATGAGATAATGTACAGGCAGACTTGGCACAATGTCTGGCACACAGCAAAGGATTTTTCAGAGGGTAGTTATTGTTTTTATTCATTTTCTTATCACCAGTAGCGCCTTGCCTTCCATGTTGATACACATTTGTGAAACCCGTATCATGTTTCCAAGACCACATTCCATAAAATAAAACCAGAGCCACAGAATTCCACTGTGGGTATCTGGTCCAACTTCCTGTTTGTATAAATGAGGAAACAGAGACCTATGAGGCTCTCCTTCAAAGTTACAAAGTGCTAACAGCTTTGAGAACTGCTCTTTTACATGATCATTCTATCTACAGAAGAGAAATCCCAAACTAAGTCATTCTGTGTCTGTCTTATGAGTTAAAATCATTATCTCCAGCTCAAATGCTCAAAGTGATAGAAGACAGCAAATAATTGAACGTTCAAACATGGCAGATAGTTTTTAAAAATCAGTCCATTTAATATGTGCAATGTTTTTATATTTACATTCTAACACAAGAGCATCCAGCTGGCTGAGCGCTTCCTTCAAATGAACCCACAGAGCCCATATTGAGAAGACCTACCCTAGAGGATCTTGAAATCCTATGTCTACCTTAAAACCATTCATCCAGTCCATGGTAGAGGGACACATGATTCAGCCAGGAACATCCTGACTCTAGGAAAATGGAAAAGTTTTGAAGCTAAGAAAATAGAGGAGATCAAGAAATCAGGAAAGCAAAAATGCACGTAAAATTTCTGAGCGCAAAGTGCAACCCCCTCAATTTTCAAGTTGATTAAACTGAAGCTCACAGAAGCTGCACGTAAGTCCACGAAAACGCAGTAAACGAGCTTGGCAGAAATGGAGGTTTCACGGCAATTGTCCAAGTGGTGCTTGGTTCTTATAGACCTTCCAAAAGGCCCCTTGGGACACAGCTTTGGCTTAGGTAATGATTCCCCTCCAAAGAAAGCCCCAGTTTGATGTGAGACTACACAGGCAGCTGTGGTCTAAGAGGAATGACTCCATCTGACAGAAGCACATGATTTTTTATTCTTAAGTGCTTTCATTCGCTTTCTTTTCTCCCATTGATCCAGCCAACAGCTCTACATTGAAAGCAGAGCCTCAATTCCATGAAAGAACAAGAAGGAAACTAAAGTTCAGGGTGAAAGGAAGGAAGACAACCTACTTTGATGAGAACCAAATCTGTGTTCTCTGCAAGGTGTTTTTGCACAAGATCTCACTAGAGCCTCACCTGGGCCTCAAGTGGTAGGTATTCTCCACGTGTAGAGATGAGAATGGTCAGCCACTCATGCAGCGCCACATAGGTAGGAAGCGAGGCGGCCCGGACCCAGGGCCTGCACTTCCCCTTTAACCCCTCCGTTTCTTATCATTGAGAATATTGTTTCCACTTAAAAGAGAAAAAAAGCAGCTTTTCAAACTTCCTCCATTTTCTCAGATCATGGCCCATTTTAAAGTCAGATTCAGACATTCTCAATTAGTTTATTCTTTTAATTAGGTTATACTGTTTTTTTTTTTCAGGGAGAAAATAGCAAACAGCTGTTAAAGAATTACTGCAAGCATATCAGAGCTAGAGAACTGACTTTGATCACAAGGGTCGTAACTACAGCTGAAAGGGGTGCACACAAACATTTCAAGCCAGCTCTTAAATTCTACTCTTTGCTCCTGAGACGCCAGAAAGGAAAGCTAACAGTATTTAGCTAAAATGATTTATGAAAAAAATTTTTTTCCTCTATTAAAATAGCCAAAATAGCCTTTAAATTTAATCTCATGGGGCTAGACTCAGACAAGCACCATTTATCACTCAAAGTTAAATAAAACACAGAAATGACCATGCCAAGCAAAGTAGCCTTAAATTCTGTTTCAGAAACTTTGCAAATAAAAGGAGCCAAAAGAAACAGTGATAAGAAAAAAGAAAGGCTGACTTATTTTTTAAAGCTGGGTGAACATGCTAAGTTCCCTCTGCTTGCTCTAGTTCAAAGCGCAGCTGCTTAAGCGGCGGCAAAAGCAGTTCTGGGCACACACACCTCCCTGCGGGTCTGAAAGGGCCAATTAAATTTTATTTGGGTCTATCCTCCTTCTCCTCCACCACCTCCACCTCTTATGTGTGAAGCATTTGGGGCAAAAGAAGAAAATTAAGTAGTCCTGGGATCTAAACACCTTCCTTCCATTATCAGTACAATCAGACCACTGGAGGGACAACCCCACTGTCAGGGAGGGACTCCATTCCAGGAGAGTCGGAACCACTACACTTACAGAAAAGATAGACCCCGCCCCCTCAAGACCTTTAGTTAAATGTGTATTTCACCTCTTTGCGGGGAGAAAAAGAAAAAGAAAAAAAAAAAAAAAAACTTTCTTCAGCTTACCAAAAAGGGCACATTCCCTAAGATGGCTGAAAGAGAAATTAAGAAGGAAAACAGGCCGGGCACAGTAGCTCATGCCTGCAATCACAGCGCTTTAGGAGGCCAATGCAGGAGGATCACTTCAGTCCAGGAGTTTGAGACCAGCCTGGGCAACATAGCGAGACCCCTGTCTCTACAAAAAGTAAAAAAAAATAGCTAGGTGTGGTGATGCGTGCCTGTAGTCTCAGCAACTAGCGGGGGCTGTGGTGGGAGGCCTGCTGAGCCCAGAAGGTCAAGGCGGCAGTGAGCCAGGATTGCTCCACTGCACTCCAGCCTGGGTGACCGAGAAGACTCTGTCTCAAAAAATGAAAATAAATTGGGAAACAAAATTCATTAGAAATAAAAAATATGTGGCTGGGTGCAGTGGCTCATGCCCGTCATCCCAATACTTTGGGAGGCCAAACGGGAGGACTGCTTGACCAGGAGTTCCAGACTGGACAACATAGCAAGACCTCATCTCTACAAATAAAAATAAAAATAAATTAGCCCGGTGTGGTGGCATGCACCTGTAGTCCCAGCTGCTAGGGAGGCTAAGGCAGGAGTTTGAGGCTGCAGTGAGCTATGATCATGCCACTGCACTCCAACCTGGGTGACAGAGCAAGATCTTGTCTCAAAAAAAAAAAAAAAGACTTTTTAATAAATAAATATAGACAAAGACACAGAAAATGAACACACTTCCATAAAGGCACAGTTGCTACCAATGAGCACAAGCCCAGCTCCTGATGTCAACTGCAGGGCCACAAAGAGGAAACCCTGAGCTTTCTGAAAAGACAAACTTCGGCTCCGTCCCTTTTTCTGAGATGGAGCTTATGAAGCCAGCTCTAGAATCTGTCACCAGTGGACACCTTACTCTGAACCAGAGCTCTCAGAGAATAAGCTCCCTATTGATCTCAAACCTAGGTTTCAGTGAAAATTAAAGGAATGAAAGAACTGTTACATTTCAAAAGGTATAATAATGAAATGAAATCAATGTTTAATCATGTATGGGACTGAATTTGTAACACTCCTAATTAGGTCTCCAAGATAGCACAGGCGATTCTGACACCAGCAAAGAACCTATGTGGTCTTTTATGACATACAAACTCATTACTTTTCTTAAAAACTTTAGGTGTTCTCTGATTTCAACTTAAACTTGAATTTTCTACTAATAATGTATTATCAAGAAAATATTTGATTTCTTTCCGTCTTCCATTTCCCATGGTCAAACAGCATGGAGTTCAGCCTGGAGTGCAGCATGGAGTGCAGTGAGTTTTATGTAAACAGCCACCCCACACACACATAAGGCCAATCACAACATTTCCCGCGGCCCGCAACTGGCATGGGACATATAAATCGTGGCATGCTTCTTCACTCTCATCACATAGCTTTCTTTAACAGTAGACACACGGTACCCACTGTGTCTAATCAGGCTTTGGGGGCCTCAAGGTTTGCTCTAAGATTAAAAATCTCTTTCCTCAAAGATTTTACCATCTGTCTGGAGAATTCACAAATACAGTCACAAAAAGTTAATTTGTCAAGGAGCATGTCAACACAGGGTCCTCACTTCCAAAGAAGGAAAGGGGTTGGGAGTAGCCTTTAACATCATCTGGCCCCAGTGCCTAATTTTGCAGATTAAAAAACTGAGTCACTGCACCAGGAATAATGAGTGCGAGGGGCAAGATTAGAGACCATGATTCAAGGTCTGACTGGAGGTGAGCTATCAGCACTGTCAGGAGAGAAGGCTGGCCTGGAGCACAAGCCTGGGAGAGGCCCGGCAGTTGGTGGGATTTTGATCAACGTGTTCGGGGTGAGGATGGCGTGGGTGTTTAGAAAGAGGTAAGAACAGGGCAGCATGGGGTGAGGATGTGGGGTGAGGATGTGGGGCGAGGATGTGGGGCGAGGATGTGGGGTGGGGGAGGGGCTGGCCAAGCTGAACAGGGACCACCTCTGTGGGCGTAGGAGGCAGAGGAAGTCCGCGAATCTCACAAAGGAGGCGGCTCTTAGTGCCCAGAAGATGGGTAAGTTGAGGGTCTGGCGGGCCGGACTCCAATCCCAGCCCCACCTTCACGCTGTGAAAACACGAGGAAGGGACTCAGAAGCTCTTCCCACTTGCTCTTTCCCTTGTTATGCTAGGACAGCACCAACTCTCGTATAGTTAAACGACCGAGCAGAACTGTCACCAGTCAGTTTCATGCACAGGCACCGCTGCGGCGTAGCATATGATGACGAACAAGAACAAGAGGCCTTGCCCTCCAAGAAGTGGCCACTCTACCTGCAAGAGGCCAATACTAAGCAGGTAAACAAATAAGAGGGTGTTCTGGCATGAGAAGCTAATGCAGAAAACAAACTGCCGAGGACTGTGGTTGAGATGAGCCATGGGAGTTGCCCAGGCACCTCCCGGTGTACAGGGCCCCTCCATGGAGGCTCATTGCTCTCTCCCAGGCTCCCCGAGCTACGAAGCCCACACTTGATCCTCAGGCAAAGGATGAATGCTACTTAAGTCTCAGGAGCTACAAAAGCTCGAGTACAGCAGTGACAAGACAGCAACACGAGAAAGTTACAAGGATCATTTCCTGCGACGACAGTCGTAGACGCCGAGTTCCCTCTGCAGCAACTAACTCCTGCCCCTACTCTCCTGGGGGGCTTCTGGGCTTCTGCCATCATCCACCCGCCTGCAACTGGCCACCACTCCCTCTAATCCTTCGACAGGCACTAGGTGTCTTTTTTGTCACCTGTGAGCATCTTCCCCAAGCATTTTTTTTACCAGGGCTGCTCAAAAGAAGCAAAAAATAAAAATAAAAATAAAAAATAAAAATGGCTGTGTCTTATTTCCTCTGCTCTTCCTACAGAAACACTGCTAATGAAAATACATAAACTGAATAAACACTTGGAGAGGAAACCATCTGCTTCATCCTACTAATGTGAGTGGGAACTGTGTTTGTTTACCCGCAGGGTCACGAGGAGGGGACACAGAAAACCTTCCCAGGAACCATCAGGGAAATGGCCTGGGCGGGCATAGGGGCACCTTATTAACCCTTTCAGATGCCCAAGAGTCACTCTGTTTCATAACCTCTGGTTGGAAGAGAAAGCTGCATATATCATAAACCACAGGCTGAAGCTTATTTGCACGGTGTTTTCCACATAAAGATGAAAAAACACCATGCAAGAATTTACTATAAATACTGCGCTTGAACTTTCCACACTGCAGAGGAAATACCTAAAAAGACTGTCCAAGTTCAACCACAGAGGTGCTTGTGGAAACAGCTACAGAATGGAAAAGATCGTGGAGCTAACTGCCAAAGCCTCCCAAAAGGTAGACCTCTTTAATAATAATTTTTTTAGGGTACAAAGAAGGACGGAGACACCATGGAGAAGATGGTGTGGTTCTTTGTTCCAGGAAGTGTTTAGGGGATTTGCATTTTAAATGACTGCTTTGCCTATAATTCCGTATTTTAAAATAAAATTAATAAGCAAAGGCCCAGGAAATTCAACCCCCAGGGAAAGACACCAGTCATCCCCAAAGGAAACTGCAGGGACTTCTGGCCACGTGCCCAGCTCAGCTGCGTGGCGAATGTGACTGAGCCATGAGAAGTCATTCACTTGGGGCACTCCATCAAAGGACGTTTCCAGGGTCAGACACTTGGCCTTGAATTCCCAGCAAAAAGTTTCACAGCAAGGTTTTAAAGCAAGACTGGGGAGCTGAGTCTCTCACAATCCTGTAGTCACCTTCCTCCCAATCCCTGATGACTGGGCCATCACAGCCAGCCCCGATGCCTTTCAGCTGCTGCTGGCCTGGCCGTGGCTGCTCTTAAAGAGCATGAGGTACTGACTCAGAATCAGCTCCCCCAATAAAAATGCTGATATGTGACTTTCTACAGCCAGTTAAGGAATACATCTGTTTCCCAGAGGTTAAGAGAAAGATTCTGACCAAACTAGAAAAATTAAAATATGGCCAGGTGTGATGGCTCCCACCTGTAATCCCAGCACTTTGGGAGGCCAAGGCGGACGGATCACGAGGTCAGGAGATCAAGACCATCCTGGTCAACATGGTAAAAGCCCGTCTCTACTAAAAATACAAAAATTGGCTGGGTGTGGTGGCAGGCACCTATCGTACCAGCTACTTGGGAGGCTGAGGCAGAAGAATCGCTTAAACCCAGGTGGAGGAGATTGCAATGAGCTGAGATCGCACCACTGCACTTCAGCCTAGAGACACAGCAAGACTCCGTCTCAAAAAAAAAAGAGAAAAAGAAAAATATGAATGGAGGAGACATGTGAAAACGAACAATGGCATTAATTCTACTTGTAAAATAAACTCACACTCACTCTAACAGTCAGCAAACATTTAATTAGCAGCTACTATATGCCAGGTGCCATGCTAGATGCTGGGGATATAGACAGAACAGGCAGGCAGTTGGACGTGCATGTCATTACTACTATTTAGTTAAGCTCTTACTACATGTCAAGAATTGCTCCAAACACTTTGTGTCACCTCTTTTTTTATTCTCATATAGTATAAAGTCGAGTTTATTAGCCTCATTTTATCGATACAGCCAGGTTAAATAACTTGTTCACGCTGCACAACTCTCAGTAGGAGATGCTGGGATTTGAACCCAGGCTCCCTTGTGCATCTGACAGGTATATGAGTAAAGTGGTCTGCAGGAAGGAAGAAAAAGCCCTGCTTGAGAGAGTAGGCATCCAGGTAAAACTGATAGGGCTTTTAAGAATGCATAGGAGTTTATTAGAGAGCATGAGAAAGGTTCCTTCCAGACAAAGGGCTTATAAATGCAAAGCATAAGCCATCAGAAATTACGAAGAAAAATCATTTTAAAAGATAAAAACACACTTTTATTACTACTCCTTGGGCAGGGAGTTCCTGGATAGGTGCTAAATAGTAGCTAGGA
The DNA here is from genome assembly GCF_028858775.2 of Pan troglodytes. Taxonomy (NCBI): domain Eukaryota; kingdom Metazoa; phylum Chordata; class Mammalia; order Primates; family Hominidae; genus Pan; species Pan troglodytes. The sequence goes on along the minus strand of NC_072412.2, from coordinate 103,816,968 downwards.
ATGGGGTCTTGACTTTCTTTGGTTTCAGGAAGAACTGCAGGTGAGCACAGTCCAACGATCCCTGGAGTGAGTGCACACAAGAGCAGCATTGGCCAGTTCCACAGTCCAACCCACTCAGAGAAACACCGTGTAATAGAATGTGTGTGCTAGAAACCTGGGCTCAGAAGTCCTTCACAGTGCTCAACAGGAAACACTGAAACGAAACACCTCACTGAACCGGTCTGGCAACAAAGACAAAAAAGTGGGTGAGGTGGCGCACATACGGACCACATGTGCCAGGAGGCCCAATTCTAACCGGATGGCAGGGGCTCTCCTCAACAGTCTATGATTTTAGCAGATGAGCAATAGCTTTGTTCACCAAAATACAAAGCTGTCCCAAGTCCTTGAAAGATACAAATTCCACAAGAAAATCAGAAAACACAAAGGTTGTTTGCAGTGCGCAATAAATTGGTGGTTTTAAGCATAGCTATTCTGAGTTTATCTTTTCCTGAGACATTTAATGTTAGTTCATGTGCTCTGAGCAATGTTCTTTGAAATAAATATAATTTGCTGACTCATATCCCATAAGTGATTAAATGATGGGTTACCAACGTTAATGCCGACTACCAAATTCCAGCCCCTCTAGCCAACAGGAATGACACACAGATCATCTCCATGTTAAAAACAGGTGTGCTCCCAGAGTTTGTTTGTAAGTTGGCTGCTTGGAATTCAAGAGTTATCTTCCTCCTCCACAAACAATATTAGACATGGTATTTGATACTCCAGACAGAAAACCCAAAATACTAGATCCGAGGAGTGTTAAGAGTTCTCTGGACTGAGCCGATGAGAGGGAGTGGGCCTGCTGCTTAGCCAGCCAGACACTCCCACTTCCTCTCCTGCCGGGAATAAGATGTGCACCAGCTGCACGAAGCAGGCGGCAGCTTCTCATCCTCCCGCAGGAGCGATCTGAGGAGGAGGCTGGGAGAGGCCAGGCAGGGGCTCGGAGAAGAACAGCAGAAGTGAGGAGCACCAGAGGTTCCAGCGGCTCCAACGGCTCCAGCTGCTGAGGGGCCCAGGCTGCCGGCTCCTCCTGTGACACCTCCGGCCCCCAGGCTGCTCTGTCCAGGGCCCTGCGGTGGCAGGGCCTCCCCATCTCTAGGGCTGCCATATGGCAGGCTCGGAAGGAGGCTTTTCGGTACTCCCACACCTGCCCTGTGGGGTTGCATGCACAGGCTCTCCTGATTCCCTCACATGAAAACACACGTGGCTCTTTAATGATGCTCTCGGGACTGTTCTTGCCAGTAACCTGGACTTGAGTTCGACAGCCCCCCTGCCACAAACACACACGCACAAGCACCAATGTGAGAGAGGAATTGTCTACGACCAGTAAATTAAACTGGGATCCAGCCACAAGACCACTCTTCCCTCCAGTTACATATATATACATAACATATACATATGCACTTAGATTACATATATATATTTGAATGAAAGGTCATAGTAAAATTCAAGTGCCGAGGCCACTGACATCACTATGTGGGTAGTTCAAGCATAAATCTAGACACTGGAGAGCTCGAAACCAGAACGGGTCAGCGGGGCCATTGGGGGGCGGGGAGGGAGGTGCTGAACATGCAGGACCTCCAGCCGCCTCATGTCACTGGCCATGGGAATGAGCCGAACCTCCTCACACCAAAGGCTGTCCCCTACCACACTCCTGGGTTCACAGATAAGCCCCCAACTTACTGGAACTTCAAATGCCTCCTGGGTGTCATCCAGCATCTGGATTTTGATGGACACGAGTTTTCCTGAAGGTGTTGGGGGCGGCTTCTGTCCACGTTCCAAGGTACTGATCCCCGAATTTTCCGGGGCCCCCAGTCGCGATCCTGGGGTCGGCCTCTGCTCTATTTCTCCCATGATGAAAGCGGCTTAGAGAATATCTGCAGGAAGCAGTGAGAAAGAAAAACACATCAGAACAGGAGACTACCACCCAAGCTGTATGCCACCTTGAACCCCACCCAGGTGGGCAGGGGGCTCCATCCCCTGCACAGGAATCACATATAGGGAGGCATCGGTTCACTCACAAAGTCACCTTTAAGCACTCAAGGCATGCAAATACTTTTTGCATACTTTATTCTTTTGAATAATTTTGCATATTGTTGCATATTTTATTCCTTTCTCGTTTTACAGTCTGTTCTTAATTATTCAGTGTCTACAATGAGCTAGGCTAGGCACTACTTTTTACACATTGAAGTCTGGTGGGAAGATGATAAACAGTGCCTAAACCATATCATTAGCATCCATTAATTACCTTTATGGACACAGTTACATGCTAAGTACTGTGGGTATTCTAAAGATAAACAGGTAAAACGCGCACTGCAGAGCTCGGGCTAATAATCTGGTTGAGGAAATAGACATACACTCGCAGACAGACACTCATACAGAGGCAACAGAGAGTAGGGTCATTTTTCCTGGTTTCTAGTGTCTATTTCTATTACAATAACCAGCTAATAATTCATTTCTTTCCAGCCACCCACCCCCCCAACTATTTCCCCTTTCCCAAGAAGCCATTCTACACACTATACTATAGTATCAACAAAGTTATTTTCCTAAAAACAATCATCTTTCCTCCCCAGATAGTCTACTCTTGTCTAATGACACCCTCAGCTTCTCCCTCCCCTCTCACTGCCTCTGTCTGGCTCCAGGTCTCCACATGCGTGGCTTGCTGTGGCTGAGTGCTTTGCCCTCTTTCTTCACCTGGAAACTTCTACCACTGCTTTAAAATTCAGTTCAAATTTCACATCCCAGCCAGGCGCGGTGGCTCACGTCTGTAATCCCAGCACTCTCAGAGGCCAAGGTGGGTGAATCACCTGAGGTCAGGAGTTCGAGACCAGCCTGACCAACATGGTGAAACCCCACCTCTACTAAAAACACAAAAATTAGCCGGGTGTGGTGGCATGTACCTGTAGTCCTGGCTACTCGGGAGGATGAGGCAGGAGAATCGCTTGAAGCCAGGAGGTGGAGGTTGTAGTGAGGCAACATTGCACCACTGCACTCCAGCCTGGGGGACAAGCGTGAAACTCCACCTCAAAAACGAAAACAAATGTCACATCCTGGCATCTGGTGCAGAACACATGTGCTGCTATCCCCTCTGTGCTCGTGGCTGTCAAAGCCACATCGTGGTGGTTGAGCCCACGTGTGTGGAGAAGGCACTGTGATGCCCTTAAAGCAGGAACCCAATCTCGAATGTCCTTTGCAGCTCAGCGCCTACCTAGGCACAATGCCTCACACGGAGTGGAGGTCAATACTGGCTGCTTAACGACTGGACCACTCAGCCAGTATATTTATATGTGGCTGCATATTTAGTGTCAGAAGGACATAAGGGAACGAGATTTCCAGGTGAGATGAAGTGGTTAAAAGAGAGGGAAGCCTTCCATCATGGAGAAGGTGAGAATTGAACTCAAGTTGGTCTCAAACGTTGGAAAATACTTGGAAAGAGATAGGAGACAGACAAGGAAAAGGCACTCCTGGGAAGTGGAATGGCATCCACAGAGTTACGGGACAGAAACACAATGGCACAGGCAAAAAAGAGTGAGAATCAGAGCCAGAGAGTTCAAGATGTATTTTAGAAATGATTTGAAGTCAGGCTCTAGAGCAGCAGTCCCCAACCTTTGTGGCACCAGGGACTTGTTTTGTGGAAGACAGTTTTTCCACAGACAAAGTAGAGGCAATGGTTGCGGGCTGAAACAGTTCCACCTCAGATCATCAGGCATTAGATTCTCATAAGGAGCGCACAACCTAGATCCCTCGCATGTGCAGTTCCCAACAGGGTCTGTGCTCCTATGAGAATCTAATGCTTGCAGCTGATCTGACAGGAGGCGGAGCTCAGGCGGTGATGCTCGCCTGCTGCTCACCTCCTGCTGTGCGGCCTGGTTCCTGACAGGCCACGGACCACTGGTCCACGGCCCAGGATCTGGGGACCCCTCCTTTAGAGGACTTCAAATGCCTGGCTGAAAAATATGGTCTTTACCCTGCAGGCAGCAGGAGCCACTGAGGGAAGAGTAACAACACAACAACAACAATTTCAGAAAAATGAGCCTGAGGATGGTACTATATATAACTAAAGAAAGAAGGTTGGGAGGGCAGGGGCTGGGGCATCCAGTTACAAATCACCTGTAACAATTCATGCTTGAAGTGCCAATCTGGACAGCAGCAATGGAAATCAAAAGGTGATGCTATAAAACCTACTTCTGTGGAAAAACTAACCCAATGTTAAAAATGGTTAGCTACCAAGAGGAGGTAAAGGTCCAACACTGGGCTGGGCGCGGTGGCTCACGCCTGTAATCCCAGTACTTTGGGAGGCTAAGGCAGGCAGATCACGAGGTCAGGAGATGGAGACTATCCTGGCTAACATGGTGAAACCCCGTCTCTACTAAAAATACAGAAAATTAGCCAGGCGTGGTGGCGGGCGCCTGTAGTCCCAGCTACTCGGGAGGCTGAGGCAGGAGAATGGCGTGAACCCAGAAGGCAGAGGTTGCAGTGAGCCAAGATCGTGCCACCGCACTCCAGCCTGGGCGACAGAGCGAGACTCTGTCTCAAAAAAAAAAAAAAAAGATAGAAAAAAGAAAAAGAAAGTCCAACACTGATGAGAAAGTTTGAAATCAGGGCAGAAGGGAGGAAGTAGGAGGGGGAGGTGTGAGTGTGCTTTGGAATGCTCCCTGGGGCTATAAAAGGACATCCTGTGGGCTGTCCTGTCTGGGAGCTGTCCTGTCCAGGCTGGGTCTGGGCTATGGGTTCAGGGTGAAAGCCATTAGAATCAATGAAAGGAGGTGAATGTGTAACCAAAAAAGCAAAATGAACCATCAGGCCCAATGGTGAGGGTCATGGAGAAAGAAGAGATGGGAAAAAGAGACCCCCAGGGGGCACTTCTGGACAAAGGGGCCACAGAAGGGGCACCACAGAGCTATCTGGGGTGCAAGGAATAGAACTGTGGGCTGCGTCTCACTCACATTTGAGAAAAAGTCACCCTTCATTTCTTTCCAGCCACCCACCCCTCCAACTATTCCCCCTTTCCCAAGAAGCCATTCTACCATTCTATACATTGTACTATAGTATCAACAAAGTTTTTTTATTTTTTATTAATTTTATTTTACTATTATTATTATGATTATTATTATTATTTGCAATGGAATCTCAAACTCTGTTACCTAGGCTGGAGTGCAGTGGCGCAATCTCGGCTTACTGCAACCTCCACCTCCCAGGTTCAAGCAATTCTCCTGCCTCAGCCTCCCAAGTAGCTGGGATTACAGGCGTGCACCACCACCCCCGGCTTTTTCTTTTCTTTTTTTTTTTTTTTTTTTTTTTTTGAGACACAGTTTTACTCTATTGCCCAGGCTGGAGTGCAATAGCAACATCTTGGCTCACTGCAACCTCTGTCTCCCAGGTTCAAGCGATTCTCCTGCCTCAGCATCCCGAGTAGCTGGGATCACAGGCGCACACCACCACACCCAGCTAATTGTATTTTTAGTAGAGACAGGGTTTCACCATGTTGGCTAGGCTGGTCTTGAACTCCTGACCTCAAGTGATCCACCCGCCTCAGCCTCCCAAAGTGCTGGGATTACAGGCGTGACCCACCGTGCCCAGCCAACAAAGTTATTTTCCTTAAAAAAAAAAAAAAAAAAAAAAAAAAAATCTTTCCTCCCCAGATAGTCTGTCTCCTGATCCCTCAGCTTCTCCCTCCCCTCCCGCTGCCTCTGTCTGCCTCCAGGTCTCCACACGTGGCTCACTGTGGCTCAGCACTTTGCCCTCTTTCTTCACCTGGAAACTTCTACCACTGCTTTAAAACTCAGGAAAGTTGGCTGGGCGCGGTGGCTCACGCCTGTAATCCCAGCACTTTGGGAGGCCAAGGCGGGTGGATCACGAGGTCAGGAGATCGAGACCATCCTGGACAACACGGCGAAACCCTGTCTCTACTAAAAACACAAAAAATTAGCCGGGCATGGTGGCGGGCGCCTATAGTCCCAGCTACTCGGGAGGCTGAGGCAGGAGAATGGCGTGAACCCGGGAGGCGGAGCTTACAGTGAGCCGAGATCGCGCCACTGCACTCCAGCCTGGGTGACAGAGCAAGACTCTGTCTCAAATACAAAAACAAACAAAACTCAGGAAAGTGTTAAAGCCTTCTCTTCAGGAAAACCATCCGGTTTGCAAATCTCATTTTGTAGAGTTTTCTTCCCTAACTCATTCTCAGCCTTTTCCTTAAGAGTAGGTCCCCAGAAGTTTCCTAATGAATTCCTTACTTCCTCTGCAATGAAACCTCTAATGCTGTCACCATAGACACAAAGGCTGGCCCTGAGGTCAGCAAATCAGAAACTATGGGATCACATCCACAGAGACTCAAATCACCAGGGCCTAAAAGGGCGTGTCCTTCCATCGAACATGTCTAGGAAACACCTGATCACTGTCTAGGAAACACCATTTACTCCTGACTTCTCCCACACTCACCTTCCTCACCTACGGTCCATCAAAGCCTTTTGAAGATTTTGTTCACTCCTTATGTCGTCTGGTAACATAGGGGTTCTAAGACAGGCAATGCTTCTGGAGCTAACACTGTCTGTCTCAGAACCCCAGTGTTACCAGATGACATATGGAGTGAAGATCTGAGAACTGCCTTTTTTTTTTTTTTTTTTTTTTTGAGATGGAGTCTTGTTCTGTCACCCAGGCTGGAGTGCAATGACGCAATCTCGGCTCACTGCAACCTCTGCCTTCCAGGTTCAAGCGATTCTCCTCCCTCAACCTCCCCAGTAGCTGGGATTACAGATGCCCACCACCACGCCCGGCTTTTTTTTTTTTTTTTTTTTTTTCCCCAGTAGAGATGGGGTTTCACCATGTTGGCTAGGCTGGTCTTGAACTCCTGACTTCAAATGATCCAAGTGCTGGGATTACAGGCGTGAGCCACCATGCTGGCCCCTTCTTTTTTGAATGCCTGATTCCACAGGTCTGTTATATAAGTGCCTTTCTCACTTCTGCCTCAAATAAGCTTTTTCTAAGCATCTGTTTCTAATCTGTTTGGTTGTGTGATCTCTGCTTTGGTTCATTCACTCATTAGCCTTGAGAGATGAGACCAGCCTGGTTAATCTAGAATCCCAGCCTAGTGCCCTTCACCGAAGTGGAAAAGAGATCCTCAATACTGGGTCAATGAATCAAAGTGTGTGTGTGTGGAGGTGGTGGTGGGGGAGCGGTATATTCATTATGAAGTCAGTTGTGTCCAAAATAATCTTCACAAGCCAGGCAAAATTACTTCTATTCCATATATGTTTTCTGTTCACTGTCTCATGGTTAAAAATAAAATGCAATCTCCAGAGAAAACTATGCCATCAGTCAAGTTGGCCTTCCCCATTCCCAGCCCGTCCATGCACTTTTCCTACTTTGGTGTGGCCCCTCCCCACCCCACCCCCTCTGCCCTGCACTTGCTCAGCAGGGACAGGCCCTGTGCACGGTAATTCACACTGGGCTATAGCTGGGCTTGTCACTCTGAGTCAAGCAGGCATGGACCTGGCTATGGTGTTGATGCCCATCCAGGGAGCCGATGACGGCAGGAAGGAAGGGCTCTACTCTCCCACCTCACCCCAGCCTAAAGGTGCTCAGACCCTCCCTGCAGATATCTTCTCCTTGTCCTACCTAAGCAAAAAGCAAGACTCCTCATCCTCTAAACTGAATCCTTTCTCTCCCTCTTGCCCAAAATCCCCAGATAAATATATATTCTAATTTTTAGCACCTTGGCATTTAAAAATTTAATTGAGTTAGTCATTAACAGATACTTGGTAGCTTAACTTCCTTTCTCTTTAGTTCTCAAATGATCTCATGTCTAGGTTATTTCTACTTCTGGATACTGATGCTTGAACAAAGTATGTCATACTTTCTCTTTGTTATCATACTCGCATGCAGACTGTTGCTGTACATGGAAAAGTCTGTTTAATTCAATCATAAATCCAGCCAAGAGTTTTGAGTTGAGCATCCTAAGAACGCTAAGGGAACATCTCAGGAATGCTGGCAAATCATAAATGGGTAACCACAATTGATGCTTGATAGCAAAACTGGTAAGCCCAGTAATAAAATGCCGTCTTCCAGATAAACAAATCCAACAAACCAAAAGGCCTCTAGTGTATAAATATTAACCTATGCTCTATTCTGAATTTCTCTCCATTAACTTCCTGACTTCTGAAATTCTTGAGGAATAGTCAAAATATAGACTATTTCTTTCCTTTTGATACCTTATTACTAAAGTGATTATTCCAGACCTTAAAGTTAAAAGCTGCTTGCAAAACTACTTTATTAGTTAGCTCTATTTGAGAAATTACTTTAAAAAAGTAACAACAAAAAAGTAACAAGATTTTTAACCGCCAGAGAAAAGGTAAAAAACTAGAGTTGTCTTGTCTTAGTATCCTGACTTATAAGGACTTCCTCTTGGAATTCATCCAAAAGCAATAAGCAGTAAACTAAAAAACACAAATTCCATCCCTGAGGAAACTGGGAGACATCTGTAGCCCCAAACCAGAAAATGTAACAAAAATGTGCCAAGCTGCAGTGAAGGTCAGAAAGAAGGGAAGGAAAATGCTTGGAGAGGCTGCTCATGGCTACAGATCTCAGATAAAAATGGCGGAGCTTCAAATAAGCAGCAAACCAGTCATAACTTTCTTGGAATAACAGGGACAGGTGTGCAGATTCACAGTAACAGCTTCCCTGGACATAGTGAGATTGATATGAAATGAGAAACCATACAGGCAAGCCATATTTGTAGGAAGCGGTCTGTCGCTGAGGCAAGATGAAAAAGACAGACTGCATTAGACATACCACCAAGGTTGACTACCAAAGTTTCAGCAAATAAGGGAATAGCAAAGGTTGAAAGGATCACACACACACACACACACACACACAACCTCAAGTCATGAAAATTCCTATTAGTATGGAACACGGCTCTGTCTGCTGGCCCACTGAGGCTCCTGCAAAGAGCTACTTCATACCTACTAACCAAAAAACAAACAAACAAAAAAACCTTTACAAAGATGCTGCAAGAAAAAAGAAAAATGACAGATGAACATCCAAAGAAAATGTTACATGCAACAGATTAAAGCTTTGTCCAAACAGTTATAAATTAATAAAACTTCATGAAATAACTGATTCCATAGACAAAAACATAAAAGGATTTACAAGAGTTCAGGGAAGCTATGGGAAGACATTAGCAGGAAATAAAGAATAAGGGTGGCAGACCTTAGGAGGACAAAATGGAAGAATGAAAATATCACCAAAATACAGGCCAAATGGGAAGCAGCTAAAAGGAAATATGCACTGGTGAAAATATGAAGGACCTAATGGGAAAGACTGAGAAAAGCAAGCAATAGATTTAAAACACAGAGAACTGGCTGGGCACGGTGGCTCACACCTGTAATCCCAGCACTTTGGGAGGCCAAGGCAGGTGGATCACAAGGTCAGGAGATCCAGACCACCCTGGCTAACACAGTGAAACCCCGTCTCTACTAAAAATACAAAAAAAATTAGCCGGGCATGGTGGTGGGCACCTGAAGTCCCAGCTACTCAGGAAGCTAAGGCAAGAGAATGGCATGAACCCGGGAGGTGGAGCTTGCAGTGAGCCGAGATCATGCCACTGTACTCCAGCCTGGGTGACAGAGTGAGACTCTGTCTAAAAAAAACACAGAGAACTGATAGATATGGAAGACAGAGAGAGATGATCCAACATACCCACAATCGGTATCCCTAAAGAAACAAAAATCAAAGAAAAGAACAGGAAAAAAAAAGCTTAAGGCATAATTCAGGAAAACATTTTAGAAATTAAAGATACTTGTGCATAATAAATGAAGATATCCTATTCCAGGGATAACTACCATAAAATGATCACCACAAAGATAATTTGACAACTCATTTCCTGAGTCATAGCTGGTCTTCAAACTTTAGGAAGGAATCATTTGGGCAGCTAGGCAAAAAGTTCAAATAAAGTATGAGGGGACAAAATTTTAGAATTGTCCACAGCAACATCCAAGGCTTAAATGCCAAAAACATCCTCAAAGAATTGTAACAGAATCAAAACTTTCATCACAAGCAAATTTTCATTCAACTATAATAGCCAAATTGTTTTGCTATTTTTTTTTTTAGATAGGGTCTCACTCTGTCACCTGGGCTGGAGAGCAGTGGCATGATCACAGCTCACTGTAACCTCGAGCTCCTGGGCTCAAGCGATCCTCCTGCCTCAGCCTCCCAAGTAGCTGAGACTGCAAATATGCACCACCACCACCACCAGTTAGTATGCACAAAGTCTTGCTATGTTGCCCAGGCTAGTCTCGCACTCCTAGCCTCAAGCAATCTTTCTGCCTTGGCCTCCAAAGTGCTGGGACTACAGGCATAAGCCACCACATGCAGCCAATAGCCAAACATTTTAAACAGGTGAGAATTCAGAAGAATGTTAGCCAATCCCTTCTCAAAAAAACTACTAAAGGATAAACTTCAGCAAAACAAAAGGTAAATGGTGAAAGAATGAAAAACAATTATTAGTAAACTTTACATCCATTTATACTTTAAGAGAAAGAAAAAAATAATTGTAACAGCCACAGAATATTATATAATGCCTGACAATGTAGAAATAATGCAGCTAAAAAACTGGCAGGGAAAGGAGTAGAAATGGTGAGAGGCACTGTAAGTTAGCTATTACCTCATGTTTTAAAACTGATAATAGGAAGATTTTAAATCTGCAAAAACATGAAGATGGTCAAGCACGTGAAAAGATGTTCAACATCATTAATCATTAGGAAATGCAAATTATACACACAATAAGATATTTCACACCCACTGTAATGGTTATAACAAAAAAGACAATAACAAGTGTTATCAAGAATGTGGAGAATCTGGATGTGAGGGCCATCTGGCTGTGACATCTGTCACCCCATTGATCGTCAGGGTTCATTGGGCTAGGGGTGATTGCCAGGGTTGATCTAGCTAACCTGGCTGGCTAGGCGGGTGTTCCTTTCCTCCCTCACCACTCCATGTGTGTCCCTTCCAAAACTGTGTGCTTGGCAGAAGAGGACGACCATCCCCGATAGAGGAGGACCGGTTTTCGGTCAAGGGTATACGAGTAGCTGTGCTCCCCCCACTAGAACTTCCAAATAAGCTCTCAAGAATGTGAAAAATCTGAAACTCATATACTGCTGGTTGCTGGAAGGAATATAAAATGCTGCAAACACTTTAAAAAGCATTTTGGCAGTTTCTTAAAATTGTAATCATAAGTTTGGCATGAAACCCAGCAAACCCTTCTCCTGGTGACCCCGCAATTCCACTCCTAGGTATCTTCCCGGGACAAATGAAAACATATGTCTGCACAGAAGTACATGCAGATGTCCACAGCCAAAAAAGGGCCAACAAGTGGATAACCCAATAATCCAAATAGTCATCAACTGGTGAGTGAATAAACCAAATGTGATCTATCCATACCAGGGAATATTGTTCTGCCACAAAAAGATGCAAAATGCTGACACACGCCACATAGATGGACCTCGCAAACATTTTGCTGAGTGACAAGAGCCACATGCAAAAGACACCATAAACCTATGATCCTATTAAATGTAATATCCAGCCAAGGCTTTATCAGGAGGATAAATATCCAGAAAGTAGTTGCCTGGGGCTGGGATTCGGAGCTCGATCAACAGCAAAGGGCACAAAGAATTGTGGTCTTTTTGGGGAGATAGAAATGTTCTGAAACTGGACCGTGGTGATGGTCACCCAACTCTGTAAAGTGACTAAAAACCTTTGAATTGTACACCTGAAACAGGTCAAAGTTATGATTTGTGATTACACCTCCATCAATCTAAAAACGTCTATGTGTCCATGAATATTCCTGTGAACACAAAGAGCCTCTCTGGAAGGAGAGGGAGGTAACTGGAAGGAGAACTGACTCCAGTGAGGCGGCCAGCCTGGCCTGGGACAAAAGCAAGGCAGGCTGGGGACTGGCTTTTCATCAGATGCTCTTTTGGACCTTTTTAATTTTGTACCATATACCTATATGTTTAATTAAGAAGTAATTTGGGCCAGGGGCAGTGGCTCATGCCTGTAATCCCAACATTTTGGGAGGCTGAGGCAGGAGGATCACTTGAGGCCAGTAGTTTGAGATCAGTCTAGGCAACATAGCAAAACCCCGTCTCTACAAAAAATTTAAAAACTACCCAGGCATGGTGGTAAGCACCTGCAGTCCCAGCTACTTGCAGTGCTGAGGCAAGAGGATCACTTGAGACCAGAAATTTGTGGCTGCGGTGAGCTATGATAGTACCACCGCACTCCAATCTGGGCAACAAAGCAAGACCCTATCTCTTAAAAAAGAAAAAAAAAGTAATTAAGAAGACTATGTTTCATTAAGAAGTAATTAAACAATTTTTAATTTAATCTACTAAAAGCACACACTCCTACCAACTACTCCTGCCCCACTGAGAGCATAAATCGAGTGAATTGGAATCACAGTGAAGAGGAACTACTTTCAATCAAGCCGGGTAGATGAAGAGAAATTTTTTGCAAGAGTTTGTTTCCCCTCTTCCAGTTTTAAATACAAGCAACTGAAAAATTCCAGGTTAAGAAAAACTCACAGAAACATGTTATTCGAAGAAGAAGTCCAAGTGGCAGAGCTGCAGGAAGCCAAAGGGCTGGGTTCTGGGTCCTCCAAGCACTTCTGTACCCCATGTTGAGAGCAAAGAAGTGTGGATGTGCCACTGAGTGAGGGCAAAAAATCAAGTGTCAGACACCCAGGAGAGCAAAGGGCAAAGGGCGTGTGATCAATCTCCAACAGCTCCATGCATCTGCCTGTGCTCTTACGAGCCGGAAGCTGCCACAAAGCCACCTTGTGCCTCTGTCCCGGGGGAGCCACACGCCAGGAGCTGGCCCCAGGGGAGGGTGGGGTGGAGATAAACTAGAAAGGCTGCCAGCCCGGCCCTCCTCAAAAGCAAAGCAGCTCAGTTTGACTTCTCACAAGGGGTTAGATAAGGGGTTTTGAGAAAGTTCAAAAACAGCTATCTGTGTGGATGGATTTGCTTATTTCCAAAAAGTCTGTGAGCAAGAGAAACAACTGCAGATCAACTGTTTTACATCAACCAGACACTTCAAACAGAGGAGGAACTGTTCGGCCTGTTTGATCATTTGGAAAAAGGAGACCAGGCTATTAACTGTCTACGAGCAGGGTGCCCCTATTTCAACAACAAAGCAAGGAAATGAGAATTAACTGCAGAGCTCAAGATTCTCGCTTCACTGTTCCTTCTTGGCAACCATATTTTTAACAATTTAATTAAATAGGTTATCTTAAATAACCCTGACAAGTCTCTGGAAAATAAGGAAAACTCAGAGCAAAAGAGAAATTTTCTCATCTTTATCATTTTCATAGGGGTTATTTCAAATGTCCAGTTCTACCCATATCCCTTTTCTAACTCAAACACCTGAGTCCAATCAAAACCGAGTTAAATGTAAAAATTCCCAGCAAGGCATTTCAACCATCTGCCATGATGTCTCTCCTTTCAACTAAACCATCTTCTAATCCAACTGAACTCTGCTGTTCAACACTCTTGTATCTTCCTGGCACTAAGCCTTTGCTGTTCTGTTTCTTTGAGGCAGGGTCTCGCTCTGTCACCCAGGCTGTAGTGCAGTGGCGGGATCTCAGCTCACTGCTCACTGTAACCTCTAACTCCTGGGCTCAAGCGTTCCTCCCCCTTTCAGCCTCCTGAATAGCTGGGCTGCAGGCACCTGCTACCATGCCCACGTAGGTTTTTAATTTTTGTAGTGAAAGACTCTGGTTATGTTAGCCAGGCTGGTCTTGAACTCCCAGACTTAAGGGATCTGCTCACCTTGGCCTCCCAAAGTGCTGGGAGTACAGGCATGAACCACTGTGCCCAGCCTGTTCTGTTTCTTCCTGCTAAAACACCATCTTTGAGTTGGCTAATGGGTACAAAAACACAGCAGGGAAATTATAGTTAACAATAATGTGTTATCTATTTCAAAAGAGCTAGAAGAGAATTGGAATGTCCCCAACACAAAGAAAAGACGATGGCTATCCCAATTACCCTGACTTGATCATTACACATTGTATACATGTATCAAAATATCACATGTACCTCAAAAATATATACAACTATGAATCTCAATTTTAAAAAGATAAAAGACTGGGAGAGAAAAATAAAACACTTATATTCAAAAGAAAAAAAAACACTTCTCTAGCCAGTCCCAGTGTCACCTCCCCCAGAAAGACTTTCCTGATCCAATGGTTTAGGAAAAAAATACTCACTCCATCTTCCCTGGGGTGTTGTTTACATTTAGCTTCTACTTCACAGGCTTTACAGGCCTTTCTCCTCTTTTCCAAGCCTTTTCCAAGGGAGTCCCGAGGGCAGGGGTCTCCCTTACCTGGGAGCCTGACATCACTTTTCTTGCGTAAGTGCTAGAGACAGCTCTAGTCTCAACGTAGGAACTGTGAGAACATCAGGCCAGTCACTTATCCATCCCAGAAGTCATTCTCCTTACCTAAAAGATGGAGAGAAAGCCTACTCTCTACTGCAGTGCTTCTTAAAATGTGCCCACAAATCAGCATCCACATCACCTGCGAGCTCATTAGAAAACATCACCTGCGAGCTCATTAGAAATACAATTCTTCATCTCAGCCCAGCCCAGCCCCACTGAATCACAAAGGGGCGGGGGTCGGGGGGCGGGGGGGCGGTGAAGGTTGCATTCCAGGTGATTCTGATGCAGGCTCTGGTCTGAGAAGCACTGCTCCCACGCCACTTCTGAGGGTCTCCGTAAAGATTAGCTAAAATGACAGTTGTAAAACCACCAGACACAAGCCAAGCACTTACTTGGTTAGGTAACTTCCCCAAGAAAAGAGGGACACTCTGCCATGTTTTGCACATGTGCCAAAGGTCGTGAGTGCCTGTTTTCAGCAGCTCCTCGCAAGAAAAAGTGGCATGCCTTTTCCAATCAATTTTTAATTTCTACTCCAACCTTGTTCTAAAAACAATCTAAGTCAATACTTTGGCTTTGCACTTTCACTGATTCGGTAGAGCACATATCCTCCATTAAACAGATATGCAAAGACAAAAATGTGTAGAACAGAAGTGAAGGTGAAAATTACCAGAAGAGAAGGCTTATCTCCAGAAAAATCAGGAAACCAGAAAAAAATCTCCAATCATTCCCATTCTAATGATGTCAATTTCTCAATGATTCTGAGAGTACAAACTTTAAACTTTAGCTCACCCCTCATTCTACCTCTAAGGAAAAGGTCAGGGTAAATTAAATGTAAGGAAGATAGCCACCAGCTTCCAGCCCCTCTGAATTCCCACACTAACAAGGTCCCTGCAATGTAAACAGAGGCGCATTCTTTAGTCTGCAGCCAACCTCACTCGACTTAACACACATCATTCTCTTCCACTCACTAAAGAAAGTCTCTCTAATCGACACCAGTCAGCCTCTCCAAATATTTGTAGAAAGCACCCAACCCTTGCCTGGCCCATAATGAAGATGCAGTGAATTACTGGCTTTGCTTACTCAATGCCTTTGAAAATACCAACCCAATGTTCAAAGTATACTATCATTCAAGTGTCACCATAATCGAGATCATCACCATTAACAAACATTTACGAGGGCCTATTATGTTTCAGCAACTACATTTCACACCCTACAGGACACAAAGTAATAATGTGGCACAATATCGTTTTGTCTTTATAAGATGCATAATCTATCAGGCAAGAGAACAGGTAACTCAGAGATGACTGTTCAAGGCAACATGTTTACTTCTGATAATAGGTATTAAACGAATTTTAAAAGCCTCAGAAATAAGGATGCCACCTCACTGAGGAACTGAGACATCAACTAGTCCCTGAAAAAACGTTCTTAAATAGCAGTGATGGCAGATGGCATGGTGTGGGTAGGACACACGTTTGTGCATCCAGTGGTATTTACTAAGCATCCACCATGTACCGAAAGGTGTGCCAATAGTGGATCCGACTAATAGAAGTGCGAAAATAGAGAAAAGAAAATTAAATACGCAGGTGAGAGGCAGCTTTTGGTCTGCCTGAAATAGCGCACAGCTGCCTCAAATTCTTGGGCTCAAGTAATCCTCCAGCCTCAGACTCCCGAGTAGCTGGGACTATAGGTGCACACCACCATACCTAAGTTTGTGGGGGGAGGGGGAAAGGGTGGAGGGGGAGGGGGAAGGATGGAGGCGGAGGGGGAAAGGGTGCAGGGGGAGGGGGAAGGGATGGAGGGGGAGGGAGCAGCGGGAGCGGGGAGGGGCAGAAGGGGAAGCGGGGAGGGGCAGAGGGGGAAGCGGGGAGAGGCAGAGGGGGAAGCGGGGAGGGGCAGAGGGGGAAGCCGGGAGGGGCGGGGGGGGGAGCGGGGAGGGGCAGGGGGGGGGAGCGGGGAGGGGCAGAGTGGGGGAGCGGGGAGAGGCGGGGGGCGGGGAGCGGGGAGGGGCGGGGGTGGAGCAGGGAGGGGGAGTGGACCGGGGGTGGGGAGCGGAGCAGGGAGGGTTGAGATTGAGATGGAGTCTGGCTCTGTCACCTAGGCTGGAGTGCTGTGGTGCAATCTCAGCTCACTGCAATCTTGGCCTCCTGGGTTCAAGCAATTCTCATGCCTTGGCCTCCTTAGTACCTGGGATTACAGGCATGTGCCACCATGCCCAGCTAATCTCTTCTATTTTTAGTAGAGACAGGGTTTCACTGTGCTGGCCAGGCTGGTTTCTAACTCCTGGCCTTAAGTGATCCGCCCTCCTCAGCCTTCCAAAATGCTGGGATTACAGGCATGGCCCACAGTGCCCAGCCATGGCTAAGTTTTTAAATTATTTCTAGAGAGGGAGGGACCTTGCTATACTGCCTAGGCTCATCTCGAACTCCTGGGCTCAAGGGATCCTCCCACCTCAGCCTCCCAAAGTACCGGGATTACAGTATGAGCCACCGCGCCTGGCCTCCGTGAATTTTGTAGCTTGCTAGCTCATGTCTTTGTATTGCTTAATAATATCCCATCTGTATGGATATACCACAGTTTATCCATTCCCCTACAGAAAAACATTGTGGTTGCTTCCAGTTTTGGGCTATGTTGAGATGCTTTTCAGGTGCAGATATAGGAGCAAGTAGATGTTACCTCTACAAAGACAGCAGGATCAACTTAAGGTTGGAAACGAGAAGCAAAGTCCTGGGGCTCACTGGCAGACACTGCTGTGAATTTCTGGCTCAGACAAGCCCCTTTATAGCCTCTGGCAGGTAATTCAGCTGATTGCTGAGGTCCTTATCAGAGAGATAACTTGCCTCCTTGAGTTCAGGAGAAAATGACAGGACTTAATAAATAAAAATGTGTCTGGAAAGCTATGTAAAAGAAATAAACACCAATGGGTATTTTCTTTAATAAACTGTAAAGAATTATTGTTTGTTTCCAAATCTAGTCAGCATATTCCCAACAGCCTCATTATTTAATAAGTAAGTTTTGGCCGGGCGCGGTGGCTCATGCCTGTAATCTCAGCACTTTGGGGGGACGAGGTGGACGGCTCACGAGGTCAGGAGATCGAGACCATCCTGGCTAAACAGTGAAACCCCGTCTCTACTAAAAAAGTACAAAAAATTAGCCTGGCGTGGTGGCTGGTGCCTGTAGACCCAGCTACTCGGGAGGCTGAGGCAGGAGAATGGCGTGAACCCGGGAGGCGGAGCTTGCAGTGAGCCTAGATCGCGCCACTGCACTCCAGTCTGGGTGACAGAGCGAGACTCCATCTCAAAAAAAAAAAAAAAAAGAGGAAGTTTTTAGTCAAAAGTTCTCCTGCCCTCTACCATTTTCTGCTGAAGTTTTGGACATTCTGAAAATGATACTTAAGAAATACATGCCAAAATGTAAATGTTACCTGCATCCTGTGTTATCGTCCACAGACATCTATTCTGGAATGAATAACATCATCTTTTTTTTTTTTTTTTTTTTTGAGATGGAGTTTCGCTCTTGTTGCCCAGGCTGGAGTGCAATGGCGTGATCTCAGCTCACTGCAACCTCCGCCTCCCAGGTTCAAGCAATTCTCCTGCCTCAGCCTCCCGAGTAGCTGGGATTACAGGCATGCGCCACCAAGCCTGGCTAATTTTGTATTTTTAGTAGAGACAGGGTTTCTCCATGTTGGTCAGGCTGGTCTCGAACTCCCAACCTCAGGTGATCCACCCACCTCGGCCTCCCAAAGTGCTGAGATCACAGGCGTGAGCCACCACGCCTGGCCAACATCATCATCTTATACAACTTTATGAAAAAGGAAGCCATTTCCTAAAGCTTACCAAATTCAGTAAATTAGAAATGACAGGGCTTCCTTCAAGTTGGGAAAAGAAAAGCAATTTCCATTAAGCCATTAAAAAGCAGACCACACAATTTTCTAACAGTTTCAATATTCTTCAAGAAATAAACTATGCAGTATTATTATAAGCCAAAGGATACTATAAAATACAACAGATGTGTAAAGGGTACCTTGTCCTGGAATACTTTAACTAGAATTAATGATTAATTACAATAGTGAAATGTCAAGGAAAAAAGTATGTAATAAAATAGTAAAATCCCTTGTGGGAAAATGAGAAAGTTTAAATGTCAGCCTGGTTGATAAGGCATTTAATTAAACAATGTCTACTAAAGAAATTAATGATTATGAACAGCACATTGTTGCTGCAGATTGCTGAAAGGGAGGGAGAATTATTTAGGCGCTATCAGGTTGACCACCAGACTGGAGTCATTCTGCAGCATGACAAAGAGAAAAATCACTAGCCAAGAGAGGCCTGGTTCTAATCCTAACTTTTGACATTTTCAGTGTATTGTAAAATTAACTTCCTCTTTCCTGGATTTTAGGTTTCTCATTCATGGAATGTGAAAACACAGTAAGTATTATTATTTTAATTTAGCCAGCACTTATGTAGCACTTTCTCCATGGCAGGCACTGTTCTCAGAGCTTTATAAATTCTAACTCATTTAATCCTCACAACTGCCATTAGACTGACACTACCCTGACCCCTTTTTACAGATGAGGAAACTGAGACACAAGAGATTAACTTGCCCACAGTCACCCAGCTCGTAAGTGGCAGACATGGGACCAGATGCAGACAGGCTGGTGCCAGAGTGCTTGGTCTCAACTCCCATGCCAAGGGCCCTCTTGTACATGATGATTTCTAAAGCCGTCACCCTCTCTACCATCCAGCGACTTTATGATTCAGTCATTTTAGATGCAATCACAAAGTCTCCCCAAACCTCTCACCTGTTTGAGCACAAAAGTGCCAATCAAGCTGCTGGGCAAATCACTAAGCTACTGAGGATGCCTAAGGGGAAAACCTATCAAATCATCAAAATGTGTACTAGAATTGTTACTAGACCTATAAAGAGGTCTACTAATATGTCTTGAAGACAGTGTCTTGCTCTGTCACCCAAGCTGGAGTGCAGTGATAACGATCACAGTTCACTGCAGCCTCCAACTCCCAGGCTCAAGTGATCCTCTCACCTCAGCCTCCTGAGTAGCTGAGACCACAGGCATGTACCACCACGCCCAGCGAATTTTTTAAAATTTTTGTAGAGTCAGAGTTTCACTGTGTTGCCCAGGCTGGTCTCGAACTTCTGGGGCAGCAATCCTTCCATCTTGGCTTCCCAAAGTGCTGGGATTGCAAGTGTGAGTCACCACACCTGGCCGGTAGTCGTTTTATGGGTCTAAATTATGAAAGTTGTAAATGTCTTAAAACCCTTCTCCCTTCCATTTGCAAGGATATATAGCAAACACTCTATTGACACAGTGGATCAGAGAATACACTGAGTACCCACAAAAGAAAGGCACTATGGCACCCACTGCCCTCCCTTCCTTGTGCAATCAGAAGGGCGCTCCAACAACGCTCTGGATGCCCCGCCTGAAGTCTGGGTTAGAACTAAACACACCCAGGGCACATGCAAACTCACTGCCCTTAAATAAATATAGTTTAAAACTGCAGAGCTTCCAGTAATACTGAGACACACACGCAGTAGACACTAGTGGGCAAAAACCAACCAAACAAACAAAAAAACAGCCCAGGGGAATACATATATTCCCCAAAGCAAATGCTCAGTTCCCATGTAAATCACAGCTTGGTTTAAATAGGCAGATCGAGGAGCAACCTTAGGTGCACACCACAAAAGGGAAAAAGGACAGTGGAGTGGAATTGAGGACTAAGTCCCAAGTCACTTTCCAGCCAAAAGGACAGGCCATGGTCTGAAATGAAACATCCAAGCACAGTGTCTCTATTCCTGTAACTGTTGAGAAATACAAGTTTTTCACTCAAATCATTTCACTTTCCCACAAAGTGCTTTTACATAATAAGAAGGGCCAGTCTTGAAGCACTTATTTGCATTATTTAACACTCCCGATTCTACACAACAACCCTATGGCGTAGGTACCTGAAGAAGAAAGCTTTACTTGAAGCATCTGCCAAACACAAGAAAGCTGAGAAGGGGCTGGGAAGGCCAAGCACATTCTGAATAAAAACTCTGCAGAAAATCAGACAGTGTTTAATTTTTGAAAACTTCCTCACTGTTCAGTAGATACCCGCCACTGATGGTTACATACACTAGGAACACTTTAAAATTAGGAGATGCTGATCTCTCACATTATGAATTTCTAAATCCTAGAAAGAAAGGCTTGGAGAGCTTCTGAATATAGAGAAGTTCCATTTAAGGACTAGGTCCCCCTTGTTGATGTATCAAAATATTACAGACTCTAAACTGAGACTTAATTCTCAAATGTGTTTTACTTGATCTAAAATAATCTGTCCACAAAAATAAAATTCTAAGTAATAAATTGTTATTTTCCCACCGTGGGAATCACTAACCCATTTATGCCTGAGGTTGCAATTTTTTGAATTGCAAAATCAGACCTTGGCGATGACTTTGAACAAGATATAAATAACTTCCACATGCTTAGCGTTCCAATAATGGAACACTGGGCATATAATGTGAAATGTATTCTATGAAAAGAAATTTTAAAAAATAGGGGCCAGGCGCGGTGGCTCACACCTGTAATCCCAGCACTTTGGTAGGCCGAGGAGGGTGGATCACCTGAGGTCAGAAGTTCCAGACCAGCCTGGTCAACATGGTGAAACCCTGTCTCTACTAGTTATATAAAAATCAGCCAGGCATGGTAGTAGGCGCCTGTAATCCCAGCTCTACTCGGGACGCTGAGGCAGGAGAATCGCTTGAACCCAGGAGGCGGAGGTTGCAATAAGCCGAGATTGTGCCATTGCGCTCCAGCCTGGGCAACAAGAGCAAAACTTCGTCTCAAAAAATAATAATAATAATAATAAATACAAAATAAAATAAAATAAAATGGTGTATAATAAAAATAAAATTATTCATATACAAATTTTCAGCAATACAAAAATCCATGAAGAATGCATTATAGAGCATGATAAAGCAAAAGAAAATCCATCTAGAAAATAAACAGGCAATGAACTAAAGAATCTATTAATTTTTGTGTAGTTCAAGAAATCAAAATATACTGCTAAAAGACTACGTCCAAATGGACTGTTATAAATAAAAGGACTCAGGAAATGAAGCAAGGATCACTAGAAGCTAAGATGGCTTCATTAAGACTAAATCAGGCCACAATCATCTCCTTTCTGTCTTTGACAGATGTCTAGGCTGGGAGATAAGGAGACTGTTAGAGCCATATCATAGCTGGATTTCCACAAGGCATTTGGAAGAAACAAGCATGACATGGTTGTGAATTAGACAGGAATTGGGGCTGGATGAAGGTACAGCAAAGTGGGTTGCTACTTCAAGAATGTGCCCAAAGACTTTTGAATAATTAAAGAATGTCTCCAGAAACTTACCAGAATCTTTTATTAATTGCTTCAACGAAGGTTTTAATGACATGCAAGCCCTATTTTTGGATAAGAAAACACTAACACCAAGAAATGCCAGCAGGAAATTTGACAGGAATACACCATTGCTCTACACAAGACATCACTTCGTAGACTACGATCCCACCCACTCTGACAGGTTGCTCTAAATAAGTCAGCTGGCTGCTTCTATGAGGGGAAATAAACATATGTAAGAAGAGTCTTGGCTGGGCGTAGTGGCTCACGCCTGTAATCCCAGCACTTTGGGAGGCCGAGGCAGGTGGATCACGAGGTCAGGAGTTCAAGACCAGTCTGGCCAATATGGTGAAACCCTGTCTCTACTAAAAATACAAAAATTAGCCGGGCGTGGTGGTGCAAGCCTGTAGTCTCAGCTACTTGGGAGGCTGAGGCAGAAGAATCGCTTGAACCCGGGAGACAGATGTTGCAGTGAGCCTAGACTGCACCACTGCACTCCAGCCTGGGCAACAGAGTGAGACTCCATCTCAAAAAAAAAAAAAGAACAGTCTGGTTGTCTGGTAATTGGCAACCATAATTACTGGAAGACAAGGGCTGGCAGCATGGCATCTTACTTGTGAATGGTTGCTGACACACCCTGCTGGGGTTTGCGTGTGTAACACGTATACAACTTGAGGCTTAGGTGAGGGACTGAAGAAACATAGACATCTCATTAAATCTACTTCACTTGATAAAATACCAACTCAAAATTAGACGGACCAAGTTCTTTTTTATTACTTGTACAAGCAAATTTCTCTGGCTTCCTCACTTTTCTGGTCAATTTAAAACAGCTGCCTATAATCAATAATTTTTCTTAAAATGGCCCAGGAAATTTTTCTGGAGATCATCTTTTTGAAAGTAGAATAACAAGTCAGCCGGGTGCAGTGACTCACACTTGTAATCCCAGCACTTTGGGAGGCTGTGGCAGGTGGACCACCTGAAGTCAGGAGTTGGAGACCAGCCTGGCCAACTTGGTGAAACCCTGTCTCTACTAAACATACAAAAAATTACCCAGGCGTCGTAGCAGACACCTGTAATCCCAGCTACTCCAAAGGCTGAGGCAGGAGAATCCCTTGAACCTGAGAGGCAGAGGTTGCAGGTGAGCTGAAATCACGCCACTGCACTCCAGTCTGGGAGACAGAGCAAGACTCCATCTCAGAAAAAAAAGTAACAGTCAATGTTACATTGCTGGGGTTGATGGCAATGTGATTCAACACACGCAGAAATCAATGTGGACCAATACCATAAATACCCATAATTTGTCACTTATAGGAATTTGGCTTTGGGAAATCATCCCAAGGAATAAAAAGGCTATAAACACAAGCAATAAAAAGGCTATAAACACAAACCCAAAGAAAGGTTAACCAAACTGTAGCATATCTGCTGCCTAGAACAGTCTACACTCAAAAATCACAAACATGAAGACTGTGAAATGCAGAGGACTCAATTTGTTATGATGTTAAAGTTTTTCTTTTTTTAAAGAATTTAAAAATTGCTTCTGCACAATGAGTAGGAATACACAGTGTCTGGATGTCAGATGCAAAGAATTTGACTTGCTGGGGTTTCAGGACTACAAGTCATTTTTCTCTAAAATTTATTTATTTACTTACGTATTTAATTTATTTAAGACAGAGTCTTGCTCTGTCACCCAGGGTGGAGTGCAGTGGCATGATCTTGCCTCACTGCCACCTCTGCCTCCTGGGTTCAAGTGATTCTCCTGCTTCAGCCTCCCGAGTAGCTGAGATTACAGGCATGCGCCACCACACCCAGCTAACTTTTGTATTTTTAGTAGAGACGGGGTTTTTCCATGTTGGCCAAGTTGGTCTCAAACTCCTAACCTTAGGTGATCCGCTCGCCTCGGCCTCCCAAAGTGCTGGGATTACAGGCATGAGCCACTGTACCTGGCCAAATTTATTTAACTAAGAGGTTGGTCTTATTGCTATATTACAGGAAGGAAAAAAAGAAATACTGAAAATAAAATGAAGAAGCATAGTCTCCCAGAATGCTTTCATAATTGAGATGAAATTCATGTTGGTAGTCTATACAGTATGAACAGGTTTATATTCCAAATATTCACTCTCATATCGATGAATACTTCATACCCCAAAGCATTTTCCACTATTACATGGTGGAAGAGTTCTCAAGTCAACCCTGGAAAGCCCATTTCACCACAATGAAGCTTAACAACACTATGAACAAGACCTAATTGCTATTTAGTTTCATTTCTGTTGAAAAGTATATTCTGAAGCCCAGTTCAACGTCCCCAATGCTCGTTTCACCCAGTCCGAGACTCCCAAGGTTGCTCTTTGATGTTGAGAACACAGGCAGTGTTCTCAAAGGTTAGTACGGTCAAGGGTTCTACAGGTTGAAGCTCCTGGAAATAGGAAAAACAGGCACCATGAGGAACCTAGCAGCATCAGAGGTCACCACGACAGCTGGGGTAGGCCCGGGAGTTCCCTTAATGCCTCCAGCAGTGTCAGGCGGGAGAGGAAAGGTCCTGGCCACGTTGCGTGTCAGCTCTGCTTTTAGGAAGGATTGGGCATGGGTGGGCACAGTGCCAGAGGCAGGACCGGGGGAGATGATAAGATGCAGTGTCCATATATCCAGAACACTTGTAATTGGTATTCTGGAGTCAAGGACTACCTATGTCACTGTTTTTATTTTAAAAAAGAAAATCATGGAACGATCATTCATAGATCTACTTGAAATATCATACGAGGCTGGGCATGTTGGCTCATGCCTGTAATCTAAGCACTTTGGGAGGCCAAGCGGGGAGGATCACTTGAGGCCAGAAGTTCAAGACCCTGTCTCTCCAAAAAAAAAAAAAAACTTAAAAAGCTGGGCATGATGGCATGCACCTATAGTCCTAGCTTCTCAGGATGCTGAGATGGGAGGATGGCTTGAGACCAGGAGCTGAGACTGCAGTGAGCTATGATTGTGCCACTGCACTCCAGCCTCAGTAACAGAGCGAGACCCTGTTTCTAAAAATAATAATAAATAAGTAAATGAAATGTCATCTGATGCTTATTACCCATTTCCCAGCTGGGAAGGAAAGGGATCCTGCTAATTTCCTATCAGTCAACCTTGATTTTGCTTCTAATAAGTTTGGAAGATAAGAGAGAGCACAAAATAAACATATACAGAGTTAAAGACTTTGAGGTAGGAGCTTTTTCAACACTGATTTATAATGAATGTATCTCTAGAAACAACAGCCTGAGAAAAAGGGAATTTCTCAGAGTTTTACCATTTACCCTGGTGGTGTGGAGGTACAACGCAGGAATAGAGTTTGTTGTAAAAGGTTTGCACCATAATTGTTCCTATATTGATGCAAAAAAACCTTGTAGAAAAGGAGAAAATTGTAAAATATTTTTAAAGGAAATGACAAAGAAGTGGGGATCTCTTTAATCCCACCACCATTAAAATGTTTCAGCGGATCAGCTCAAAAAAAGAAAAGTTAATCTAAAGCCAGTACAGACAGGGTCAAGAGAACCAACGGTGCAGGGATGATGGGGAGGGACAGTGGCAACTGGCCAATAACAGAAGACAAGGGCAATCTTCGGTCACTAAATACAGACATTTCTAGTAAAGGAAACACGGTATTATTTGAAGACAGAGAACTTGCATGAAAAAGGTAAAAATGTTTTAAATAAGCAGTAAAAAATAATTTTTAATTAAGTTTTTCAACAAGAATAGCCAACCCAAAAGGCTTTGGTTAACAGAAATCACAAATCTCAACTGTTGCTCCTGAAATTGTGATAATACACCATCTATAACTGAAATCTTTCCTGGGAAACTGAAAATAAAAATGCAAAACAGATTTCTTACATTATGCCTCAAACTAGTTTTTAAATTGAAAATTCAACGATGCCTGACTTGAGAAGTTTTCTATAATATGCATGGCAATAATAAGTAAATATTCTCCCTCTCGAATACGTATTTAATCTGAATACATATTGGGCTGGTTAGGGAATTTCTATTCCTACAATTTACATAATCTGGTTAACTAATTTATCATATACTCAAGTTCCTTTCTGTTCTGCTCATTATAATACCAGGTTTCTTAACAGAATCTTTAATGATTCTCTCATCATCAAAAGCTGTTCTTGTCTGCCTGTTAAAATGACCAAAGTATGGCACAAAAAATGAAAAAATACCTTCTGTGAACTTGGTCTGAAACAGTCCATGGTAATTTAGGTAGACAAAGAACATTTATTTAAGAATGCATTATAAATTAAAGGCCTTAAATATATTTTAAGTGCTTTTCCTGTACTGCTTTATGATGACCAAAAAAAAAAAAAAAAAAAAAAAAAAAAGTACTCATTTCTGACCACAGCCTTAAGAAATCTGCCCCAGCTGCCTGATCTACTTGAAGCCCTGCAAGGGGGCATGGGTTCATGTTCTTGGCCACTGGGCACACCTGGCTCTTCCTCCTTGTTAAGGAGTACATTCCCACAGGCCAGCACCCATCAGGCAACCCAGCCCGGGCCATTCACTGGGGACATCATGGGAAGTGACCTGCATCACAGGACAAGGAGAGGAGAAAGATACTCTCCTGCCCTGAGGCCCGTCTGACACCTGTGGAGCTGGTGAGCCTTCATGGGCCTTATCGGTTTGCCACCAACCTGGAGTTGTAACCTCAGAAACATCCTGGGTCCAGGGCCAAAGACTGTCCTCAGCACACATAAGGTGAATTGGTATCAATGAGAGAAAGGAGCCTGGGCCCATATGGTGAGCCTCGGATGTGCAGGACATGCGTCCCCGTTTCACCCCCCAAACACTTCTGAAGGAGGACTTCGCAGGGACTTCTCTCAAGGAAGGAGGGTCCTTCAGAGTGCAGGGTGTGTGGACACCGCAGACTCCACCTCCCTTAGAGCCACAGTGAGGCCCACAGGGGACCCGCAGGTCAGCCTGGGCAACCCAGGAAGCAGTCAAGGCACAAGGGCACTGCTTTAAGCCTTCAGACATCTTAGCCTCTCCTTTCTATCTAGAAAACTTCTTTCTCCTTTTTTTTTCTTTTGAGATGGAGTCTCACCCTGTCCCCCAGGCTGGAGTGTAATGGCATGATCTCGGCTCACTGCAACCTCCACCTCCAGGATTCAAGCGATTCTCCTGCCTTAGCCTCCCGAGTAGCTTGGATTACAGGCACACACCATCACGCCCAGCTATTTTTTTTTCTTTGTATTTTTAGTAGAGACGGGGTTTCACCAGTGTTGGTCAGGCTGGTCTCGAACTCCTGACCTCGTGATCCGCCCGCCTCGGCCTCCCAAAGTGCTGGGATTACAGGTGTGAGCCACCGCACCCAGCCTGAAACTTCTTTAACAAATATTTATGAAGGCTTCTTTCTTACAGAAACTGTTCTGTTCAGGACACTCCTGTGAAAAAGAGGCCCACGTGGGTGCTGCCGAAATGCGAGGGGTGTTCGGCCCCACCAGGAAAGTCCACTCAACCTGAACAACAAGCGGCAGCCATGTTCAAGCAGGCAGGGCTGCCAAATCACGCTCAGCAGAGCAAACTGCACCCAATCCAAGGGACCGCAGAGTTCTGAGAACATTTGCTCTCCCAGCTTAAAATAGCAAATGTGAACACTTTTCCTCAGGACTTTCATTTTCTTTGTCTCAAGTCAAAATAATTGTCTTAATGATTGACTGACTCCCCAAAGACGGTTCAACATTTATTACATGTCATACTGAACAGCATGCTTTGCAGATTAAAACAGAACAAGACTCTGGTCACAGAAATTACATCAACAGGAGGAAAATGAAAATAAGATAACTAACTGTACATGTCCCCAACAGCCCTCTCCACTAGATTATTTCAACAGCCACATGATTTCTGCAGCTATAGTCTCCAGCTCCATATGGTAATCCAGCAACTTCTGGACTCAAATGATTTCCACTCAGCTATAACCATGTTGCTCTCCTGCTCAAAGCCTTCCACAGCTCTCATCACCTACGAAGTTGAATAAGTTATTTCGCCTGACATTCAAGGCCCTGTAAGGTGACATGAACTTACCTTCCAAGACTTTCTCTATTTCTCCCCAGGACACAGAGCCCCCTTCCTTACCACTGCCTGAATCCTCCTCCCCCACATCTCCACCTGCCAACATTCTGCTCCTTTATCAAAGATTATCTCAAATGCCATGAAACTTTTCCCATTCCCCTCTATTTGGGAGCTCAAAGCACCTTGTGTTTCTCTTCTGACACTTATCATACGGTGCCTTATGTGACAGCATCTCCACTCTTAATTGGGCTATCACATTACAGTGTAAACATTCAAATATGAGATATGTTGAAAGAACACCATCACCAAAGAGGAGGCTCACAGAAAGACATTCTACCTGCAAGGGAAGGGACATAAGTCAGTGCAATCATTTTGGAAGGATACATTAGTTTCCAGGTCAAAAAATAATGAATGAGCTGTAGAAAATGGAATGGCAATTCCTCAAAAAATTAAATATAGAATTGCCATAGGATACAGTGATTCAACTTCTGGGTATAAACTCGAAAGAAATGGAAGGAGGGATTTGAACACATATATCTGTATGTGCACGTTAATGGCTTTTTTTTTTTTTTTTTTTTTTGAGACAGAATCTCACTCCATCTCCCAGGCTAGAGTGCAGTGGCGCGATCTTGGCTCACTGCAACCTCTACCTCCTGGGTTCAAGCAATTCTTATGCCTCAGCCTCCTGAGTAGCTGGGATTACAGGCACATGCCACCACGCCCAGCTAATTTTTGTATTTTTAGTAGAGATGGAGTTTCACCACGTTGGCCAGGCTAGTCTTGAACTCCTGACCTCAACTGATCCACCCACCTCGACCTCCCAAAGTGCTGGGATTACAGGTGTGAGCCACCACGCCCGGCCCATATCATCTTTATTCACAACAGCCAAAACGTAGAAGCAACAAATAGATGGATAAACAAAACATGGGCTATACATACAATGGATTATTACGCAGCCTTTAAAAAGAAGGGAATTCTGACGCATGCTACAACATGAAGCACGAAGAGATTATGCTAAGCGAAATTAGCCAGTCACAAAAGGATGACTACTGTATGATGCTCCTTACATGAGATATCCAGAACAGGGAAATTCAGACAGACAGAAAGTAGAAGAGTTACCAGGGGCAGGGGAGAGAGAGAAGAAAGATGGAAAATGTTCTGGAGAGCCAGGCGCGGTGGCTCACATCTGTAATCCCAGCACTTTGGGAGGCCGAGGCAGGCAGATCACCTGAAGTTGGGGGTTCAAGATCAGCCTGATCAACATAGAGAAACCCCATCTCTACTAAAATACAAAAAATTAGCCAGGCGTGGTGGCTCATGCCTGTAATCCCAGCTACTCAGGAGGCTGAGGCAGGAGAATCGCTTGAACCAGGGAGGCAGAGGTTGCGGTGAGCCGAGATCGTGCCATTGCACTCCAGCCAGCCTGGGCAACAAGAGCAAAACTCCGTTTCAAAAAAAAAGAAAAGAAAAAGAAAACGTTCTACAGATAGATGATGGTGATGGTGGCACAATAATGTGAGTGCACTGAATACCACTGTGCTGCATGCTTGAAAATGACCAAAACAGTAAATGTGACCGGACGCAGTGGCTCACGCCTATAATCTCAGCACTTTGGGAGGCCGAGGCAGGCGGATCACCTGAGGTCAGGAGTTCAAGACCAGCCTAGTCAACATGGAAAAACCCTGTCTCTACTAAAATTACAAAAATTAGCCGGGCATGGTGGCACGCACCTATAATCCCAGCTACTTGGGAGGCTGAGGCAGGAAAACTGCTTGAACCCAGGAGGCGGAGGTTGCAGTGAACTGAGATCGTGCCACTGCATTCCAGCCTGGGCGACAGAGACAGACTCCATCTCAAAAAAACAAACAAACAAACAAACCCATCAAATTTTATGCATATTTTACCACCACAGCCAAAAAAAAAAAAAAAAACCTAATTATCAGAATCAAAATCACCTGGTATGTGTTAAAAGTTTTCTAAAGGAACCTATGCTGCTTCCCAGGAATGGTATCAAGAAAGGTAGCATCCCATTTCGAATGCCAAGACAATTACATACTAAAGAGCAGAGCACTTGCTTATCTCCCCAAGTTTTCTATGGGTGTTCTGATCACGAGGAACCTTAAACAGAAAAGCAAGCCCCCCCAACATAAAGATCTAGGACAAAACGACACCTGAACCAACCATAGAGAGCTTTACCTTACCAATCCCAACGCCTGCATGCTTCACTTTCTTGATTTGCCCTGTTAAGCCCTTTCTAAAAATTCAAGGGCTCTTTCCAGCGGTATACTGTTTTGTATCAACTCATGGGGACCTGCTGTTAAACTTTCAGGAATTTTTACCAGCCAGTTATTAAATAAAGATATGGATTAAAATAAATTATATCAATATTTATTAAGCATAAATTTTACAGAAGTAATGAACACTCAAAAATCATCACTTCCTAATTATTTTACATTTTACTTTTATCTATCTGTGATTGTGAGGTTATTTTGCCTGCTGCATCTGGATGGTAACAATACTACATAGGAATGTGCTACCGCACGCTTTTTCCTAACTCTGTGTGCAATGATGTCATGTTGGTAGCCTGCAACTGGCCATGGTGGAAATATTTACACCACGGAAACTGGCAAACTCTATGAATTAGAGTTTTGTTTTTGTTTTTCAAGAGAGCTGGTTGTGAAACTGGTTCTTCCCTATTCAAAGTTATCTTGTCAATAAAATTATGTATTTTAAAATACACTTGAAGTATTTGCCAAAAACATCAGAATGAATTTATTTTAATCCACAAAAGAGAGTAGACACGGTACTAGAAACAATCTTTTTAAAAACAAGTCCCTCACAAATTCTTAGAGCATAGGATCACTGAGAAAATGTAAAGGCTGTGGAGTTGGCCACTGCTATACACCATCACCAAAGGCGGAAGCAGGATGGACATTAGGAATCCAGGCAATCGCATTTTGGTATTTTTTTCCCTTCAAATATTTTTTAATGTAGAGTCGTACTTCCTTAAGAAGCAACAACAGGTGAATCACACTCCACATACTGTTTCATAAAGCACCTTTACATGTTAATATAGTATGAACAATTTTCCAAACATCAAATAACCTCCTACATCCTTATTAGCACAGAACTTTAAAATGACACATTAAAATGACACATTAAAAGGCAGCCGGGCATGGTGGCTCATGCCTGTAATCCCAGCACTTTGGGAGGCAGGTGGATCACCTGAAGTCACGAGTTTGAAACCAGCCTGGCCAACACAGTGAAACCCCATCTCTACTAAAAATACAAAAATTAGCCGGGTGGGGTGGCAGGCGCCTACAATCCCAGCTTCTTGGGAGGCTGAGGCAGGAGAATCGCTTGAACCCAGAAGGCAGAGGTTGCAGTGAGCCGAGATCTCACCACCACTCTCCGGCCTGGGCAACAAGAGTGAAACTCCATCTCAAAAAACAAAAAACAAAAAACAATGCTTGCTGGCTCTTTGAGTCTGACACTGCTCTCCCTTCTCAAGTATTTTAAAAGTTAAAATCTAACTGGGAAGGTGGAACTGAAGGAGAAACCATGTGGATGTCATTTTTAATACCTATGACCTGGCCTGGATTAACAAGGAAAGTGAGGGTGAAGAAAGGGCCTGGGGGAACAACCGCCATGCCCACCATATGCCAAGCCTCAGAGAGCCAGGGCGCTAAGGGGACTGGCTGTGAGAGAGACACACAAGCCTCCTAAAAGCCAAAAACCGAAGGAGGATCATTCTCAAGGTAAAAGAAATAACACAATTGTTTGGAGGACAGTGGAGGCAGCGAGTGTGAGCAGGTTTCACAACACTCCCCACCCCTGCCTTCTAGTCCTCAGCATACCCCACACCAGTTTTTGCGGCAAACAGCTCAGCCTCATTCAAAGATGAGCGACCACTGAATAAGAACACAGGCAAAGGCAGCTAATAAGGTGCGTTTGTAAAAATAATCAACAGAAGCTGCTGCATAACAAAAATGCAGTGCCCGCTGTTCAGAAATTATTAACAATTTCAAGACAATGACAGGAGCATTCGTCCAAGCGTGGACCCTTAAGTGGATGCAGAGGTCCCATGCCCAGGAATCTGGGCCTGAAAAACGAAGGTAACAGACTAAGAGCTCAGAAAAAATAGTCCTCCATTGCCTCAAAAATATTAAAGATAAAATGGTCCTTCTAAAAATGGGGGGCTCAGAGACTAGATATGAAGTTCCAAAGAACTGACAGTCATCAATCTAAGAGATTTTAAATGGACTGATAGAGTTGAAGAAATAAATGGACTAGAAAAAAAAAATATCCAGAATGGAAGCCACACAACTACAGTAAAACATAGTGTAAGCTTCTGTAAACAGAGGCAGAGAACAAACAAGGAAATCACTCAAAATTACTAAAAAGGAACAACAAGAGGGACAAAGATACACAAATGATAATAAGAATAGATGCTAGATTTAGAAGGCAAAGAAGATAAAACCTAACAACTATGGTTCCCAAAAAGTGAGCACCATTCAAAATATATGCAAAAATATTAAAGGATCTTAAAATTTTACTGATATAAAGACAGACTTGAATCAACAGATATTATGGTATAGGACATACCAGGAAAGTGACATAAAACAGCCAATGCCCAAGCAATGCTGGTAAAACTCTAAACTTCAAAAAGAATCAGAGAACCTCACGGGCACATCCAATGGAAAAAGCTAGTCATGTGCAAAAGAAAGAAACATTAACCCAGCCTCAGCTTTCTCTTCCAGAAATATCCAGTGCTAAAAAAGAATGGGAGCAATGTCTAAGAAATTCTGAGGGCAAGAACGTGTGGCCCAAGACCTTGGTACTCGGCCAAATTGTCCTTCAAATATAAAAGCAAGGAACAGCTATCCTTAAGTGTTAAGACCTCAAGGAACGCAGTACCTACCAGGGCTTCTCTAAATAAAATAATGTGGCTGGATGCGGCCACACTGGGTTTACCCCTGTAATCCCAGCACTTTGGAAGGCCAAGGCAGGTGGATCACTAAAGCCCGGGAGTTTGAGACCAGCCTGGGCAATATGGCGAGACTCAGTCTCTACAAAAAATACAAAAATCAGCCAGGTGTGGGGGCGTGTGCCTGTAAGTCCCAGCTACTCAGGAGGCTGAGATAGGAGGATCACTTGAGTCCAGGAGGGTGAGGCAGCAGTGAGCCATGATGGCACCACTGCACTCCAGCCTGGGCGACAGGGCAAGATCCTGTCTCAAAAAATAAAATCGATTAAATAAATAAAACAATGAACCAACCAATGAGTCAAAATTTAAAACTCAAGCAAGGTAAAAACACAGTAAACAGACTAGCAAGTTCTGAATCCATCCTAAAAGGGGACTAAGTCACAGAGCTATGGGAATTGTGGCATTATTAGAATAGAAATGTTACAATCCTTCACACTGTAAAATTCATAATTAACTGATAAAATTTTGGAGCTTGGGAAAGAGGGGGAGCATAGGTCAGTTCTAATTTTTTTTTAGCTTTCAAAGGAGAGAGTCTCACAAACTCATAGTTTATAAGAAATTATTCTAATCTCTTAGTATTTAGTATTTATCATCTTCTGTCATAAATTTAGTTTCTAAAAGATAGCGCTAATCTCTCTTGCAATGAAGTCAGCATTTCTATCTTGCTTTAGTTTCTTTTCCTTTGCTTTAATTCAAGTCTATTTTATTTTACATCTTTAAGTATTAAATACCATGTGTGATAAGACCCCATGACCATGGCAAGTTCTAGACAGGGCTCAAAAATGTTACCAACATCATTGGCCAGGCACAGTGGCTCATGTCTATAATCCCAGCACTTTGGGAGGCCAAGGCAGGAGGATCGCTTGAGCCTAGGAGTTTGAGGTTACACTGAACTGTGATTGCGCCACACACCCCTGGGCGACAGTGAGACTCTCTCTCTCTCTCTCTAAAATAAATAAATAAATAAATAAATAAATAAATAAATAAATAAGTTAATATTATTTCTAAATGGTAAGATTTAGGGTGAGGTTTTTCATTTCTTCTTTTTACTTTTTTGTATTTTTTTTGTAATGAGAATGTATCACTTCTTCCCAAACAAGTCACTTTTTAATAATAAAGAACAATCTTTTCATTACTACCTAAGAAACTGACTTTATTGGTTTTGCTCTTCTCCATCGCTGCCAGCCAGGCAAAAATCTAAACTTAAGTCTATTCACTTATTATTCTTCCTCTTATTCCCCACTTTGCAGGGGATAAAACTGAAATCCAGGGCAGTTAGGTCATTTGCTGTCGGTCACAGCGCCAGGATGTAACCTCAGACAGCCAAGCTGCGTTAACATGTGAGCTGACAGAATTACTGAAGTTCATTTGGTTCATCCCAATTTTTTCCTTCACTTAGTAGGCATGTGTGGACCTAAACCAGCAGGGAGAAGTGCTGTCTGCAATGAAACGGCCATACTCATGCATGTCTGGTGGATGTACATACAATACAACTCTTTCAGAAAGCAACAAGAGCAAAATTCTGTCTTAAAAAAAAAAAAGACTTAAAAATGCTTAAACTCTGTAATTCTATTTGTAGGAATCAACCCTAAGAAAACAAATGTAAACACAGGGAAAGGTATATAAATGAGGAAACACATAATCTAACAACAGAGTATTAGGACAATAAGGCATCATAGACTCATACAATTGATCATTATGCAGGCATTAAAATGCATATTATGGAGAAATACTAAGGAACAGGGGAAAATACTTACCAAGTGAAGACAGCCCACTAACATTCCTCATTCAACACAGCAGACTGCACTCAGGCATTCACCCCTATTCCCTCCCAAAATCCCACTAAAATGATAAACATTACTTTACAAAGGCAGATTCCCACAAAAGGAGCCAGAAGAAAGAGACACCAGAGAAAACAAGAACATCAATAATATTTTAGAAGAAATAAAGTGAACTGAAAAATCTCAACTAACTTGGAAGAAGGCTGAAACTGAAGGCTGTGGAGGGAGATGACAAGCAGCAGCACGCCAATTTCAAGACAAATCCCAGGAACTGCAAGAATCAAATATCACTGGAAACAGATATGGCTCCACACAAGAAGACTGGCTGAGAATCTGAAAATTTTCTGATACGGTTTGGATGTCTGTTCCCTCCAAATCTCATGTTGAAATGTGATTAGTGTTGGAGGTGGGGCCCGGTGGGAGGTGACTGGATCATGGGGGTGGATGCCTCATGAGTGGTTTAGCACCATTCCCTGGGTGATAAGTGAGATCTTGTTCTGGTTGTTTAGAAGTACGTGGCCCCTCCCCACTCTCACTCCCACTCTTGCCATGTGACACAGCCTGCTCCCCCTTTGCCTTCCACTATGATCAACTGGAAGCTTACTGGGGCCATCACCAGAAGCAGATACCAACGCCATGCTGCTTGTACAGCCTACAGAATTACAAGTCAATTAATCCTCTCTTCTTTATAAATTACCTAGCCTCAGGCATTCCTTTATAGCAATGCAAAACTAACACAATCTCCCACCCCATGCAGCCTTTCCCTAGCCTGGCTACCCTTTCCCTAGCCTGGCAGAAGCAGGAGATATCTCTTCTGTGGAGGCTGAATCTAGGAGAGCCTATGCTCAAAGGGCCCGGGAACAACCAAAGGTGGGAATCAGATGCTTTACTAAAAATGAGGAATTAAGTCAAAAGTTTTTTGTTTTGTTTTGTTTTTTTTTTTGAGATGGAGTCTTGCTCAGTCGCCCAGGCTGGAGTGCAGTGGCTTGATCTCGGCTCACTGTAAGCTCTGCCTCCCGGGTTCACGCCATTCTCCTGCCTCAGCCTTCGGAGTAGCTGGGGCTACAGGCGCCCGCCACCACGCCCAGCTAATTTTTTTTTTATTTTTAGTAGAGATGGGGTAGACCAGGATGGTCTCGATCTCCTGACTTCGTGATCCACCTGCCTCAGCCTCCCAAAGTGCTGGGATTATAGGTGTGAGCCACCACGCCCGGCCAAGTCAAAGTTTATACCCCAAATTATAAGGCCTTCCCTTCCCAGCCCACTTCTACAGCTCTTATCACAGAATTCTGGCAGCAAAGATCACACCCCACAGCGGAATGTGAGATAAGTCTTCTCTATAGAAACTCGAGAACCCAGCAGAAAAGACCTATGGACACTGATATGGTTTGGCTATGTCCCCACCCAAATGTTGAATGGTAGCTCCCAAAATTCTCTTGTGTTGTGGGAGAGACCCACTTACCAGAGATAACTGAATCATGGGGGCAGTTTCCCCCATACTGTTCTTGTGGTAGTGAATAAATCCCATGAGATCTGATGGTTTTATAAGGGCAAACCCCTTTCACTTGGTTCTCATTCTGTTCTCTTGTCTGCTGCCATGCGAGACATGCCTTTCACCTTCTACCATGGATTGTGAGACCTCCCTAGCCACATGGAAATGTAAGTCCATTAAGCCTTTTTCTTTTGTTAATTACCCAGTCTCAGGTGTGTCTTTATCAGCAGCGTGAAAACGGACTAATATGGACACCAACATCTGGGGGTCTCCAAGAAAAAAGATGGGTTCCAACTGAATCACACAAAGGACAGTCCAGTGTACAAGCCCGATGATACCGATGGATTCCAGCCAGCTTTTAGGCACCTCACTCTGAAGTATAAACAGCTGGAGATAACCAAGTATTTTAGAAAAGCTTCCAACATGAAAGATGGGATGATAACAGTTGAAGAAAAATCTAGAATTACTATCCTAGGAGAAAACTGACAAATGATGAATTGTTCTTTACACTGTAAGCTTATTCATCACATTTCCAACAGCTGAGGATGCCTTGGTGTCTAGGAAGAGAGACCCACACAATTTCTCCCTCATCTCACAGCAGCCAGTGTTTTGGGGGCACTACAAGTGAGCTGAATCTCATCTTCCATTCTAGTAAGTAAAGAGATAGAACCTAAATTAGAAAAAGAAATTGCATGTAACACTTTATGACATGCACTGGCTAAATAAGAACTGGAATCCATTTACATTATATAAATGAATTATTTCACAACTTGAAGATAAACTCAAGGAAAAAAAGGGTTAAAAATATTTGAAGGCCGGGTGCAGTGGCTCACGCCTGTAATACCAACACTTTAGGAGGCCAAGGTGGGTGGATCACCTGAGGTCAGGAGTTCCACACCAGCCTGGCCAACATGGTGAAACCCTGTCGCTACTAAAAACACAGAAGTTAGCTGGGTGTGCTGGCACACACCTGTAATCCCAGCTACTCAGGAGGCTGAGGCAGGAGAATTGCTTGAACCCGGGAGGCAGAGGTTGCAGTGAGCCGAGATCATGTAACTGCACTCCAGCCTGGGCGACAGAGCGAGACTCTTTCTCAAAAAAAAAAAAAAAAAAAAAAAAAAAAAAAATTAAAAATGATTATCTTAGGTACCAGGAATTGGCGTGTGGAGGGGCCAGGCAGGGGACAGCCAATTTCCATTACAATAAGTGCTTGATAATATTTTTTTAAATGTTTACATGTGTTACTTTTATTTCAAAATGAAAGCCAGCTACACACCCACAGGTGCAGTGTGATATGACAGTCTTTTAATAAAGGCTATATTAAAAGAATAGACACAAAAGTGTTGACAGTGGTTATCTTTGAGGGGAGGGATTATAGGCGTCTTACTTTTTGCTTGTATCTGTTTTTGTTTTCTGCACTGCGCGTGTGTTGCTTTTAAATACGCATTTCAAGCGCCTGTGTTTTAGGATGAGCACCACCGGTTCGCTATGGCCTGGAATGATTCCACCCGTGGCCTTTTAGGAATCTGTTGAAAAATGAGTGTGCACTGAGGGAGCTGAGGAGCAAGTGAAGATGACTCTCTCAAGGAATCCATCTGAGGGCCAGGAGGCAGGTCAAGGGAGGGAAGGGCGGGAGAAGCCTTTTGTTTTGTTTTGTTTTGTTTAATTTGAGACAGGGTCTCGCTCTGTCACCCAGGCTAGAG
The DNA here is from genome assembly GCF_028858775.2 of Pan troglodytes. NCBI lineage: Eukaryota > Metazoa > Chordata > Mammalia > Primates > Hominidae > Pan > Pan troglodytes. The sequence goes on along the minus strand of NC_072412.2, from coordinate 103,779,130 downwards.
TACAGTGGCGTGATCTCGGCTCACTACAACCTCTGCCTCCTGGGTTCAAGCGATTCTTCTGCCTCAGCCTCCCTAGTAGCTGGGACTTCAGGCGCACGCCACCACACCCAGGTAATTTTTGTATTTTTAGTAAGGGCGGAGTTTCACCATGTTGGCCAGGCTGGTCTTGAACTGCTGACCTCGGGTGATTCTCCCACCTCGGCCTCCCAGTGTCCCAGGATTACAAGAGTGAGTCACTGCGCCTGGCCTAGGAGAAGCTTTTCTTTCACTTGCTTTTGCTTTTTAGAACTGGGAGGGCCCACGCCCCACGTGCAGCGACGCAAGGGCGACGCAAGGGCGACGCACGCCACGGCCGTTGGGCGCCTGAGACTCAAACATGGCAGCGCCACCTTCTCCAGGAAGGACGGCCGACCAAGCAGACCAGGTATGCACCTTCCTCTTCAAAAAGCCTGGACGGAAAGGGGCTGCAGGCCTCAGAAAGCGCCCGGCCTGCGACCCCGAGCACGGAGAGAGCAGCAGCAGCGGGGACGAGGGCGACACAGTGGCTCAGCCCCCGCGGGTGGCACCGAGGCCCCGGGGCCTCCACAGCTGGCAGAAGGCGGCTCACGGCGACAGGAGGGGCGAGGAGGCGGCGCCTGAGAGCCTCGGCGTAGTGTACAGGTCCACCCGCTCGGCGAAGCCTGTGGGGCCGGAGGACATGGGGGCCACCGCTGACTTCGAGCAGGACACCGAGAAGGAGCACCATACGCCGACCATCCTCAAGCGCAGCCAGCGGGTCCAGGAGGCACTGTGGGGTCGGGAGCACGACCACATCTACCGGGGAATCCACAGCTACCTGAGGTACCTGAAGCCCAAGGACACGTCCATGGGCAACTCCTCCTCGGGGATGGCGAGGAAGGGCCCCATACGTGCGCCAGGGCATCTGCGCGCCACTGTGCGCTGGGATTACCAGCCTGACATCTGCAAGGACTACAAGGAGACTGGCTTCTGTGGCTTCGGGGACAGCTGCAAATTCCTCCACGACCGTTCCGATTACAAGCTCGGGTGGGAGATTGAACGGGAGCTTGAAGAGGGTCGCTACTGTATCTGCGAGGACGAAAACCATGAAGTGGGAAGCGAGGAAGAGGAAATACCATTCAGGTGTTTCATATGTCGCCAGGCCTTCCAAAACCCAGTCGTCACCAAGTGCAGGCATTATTTCTGCGAGAGCTGCGCGCTGGAGCACTTCCGGGCCACCCCGCGCTGCTACGTCTGTGACCAGCCAACCGGCGGCATCTTTAACCCCGCCAAAGAACTGATGGCGAAACTGCAAAAGCTTCAGGCTGCAGAAGGTGGGGGCAAGTCCCATTTCACAGAAGAACCCCATGAGTGTCCAATTCCCATGGCTTAGGTTTCCCATAATTCTCACATTTAAATAAATTTTTTTGTTCTTTTAGGAAAAAAGAGATGAGAAAGACTCAACTCTGTATGCACATTGGGGAGAAGCAGCCTGTTGAGTAAGATGAGAGAGATGACAGTCTTCTGCAATCCCATGCCTGAGTATGTAACCAAAAGAATTGAAATCCGGATCTCAAAGAGGTATGTGCACTCCCATGTTCACTGCAGTATTATTTGCAAAAGCCAAGAGGTGTAAACAACCCAAGTGTCCGTGGATGGATGAATGGACAAACAAAATGCGATACACACACACAATGGAATGCTATTAAGCCTTAACGGGAAGGAAATCCTTTTAAAGATTTAAACTGATCCTTTTAAGGATCACATGCTACAACTAGAATGAACCTTGAAGACGACACTGTGCTAAGTGAAATAAACTAGTCACAAAATGACCAATACGCTGTATGATTTTTCACTAATACAAGGTATCTAGAGTTGTCAAAATTACATAAAAAGTCGAATGGTGGTTGCCAGGGGTTAGGAAGAGCGGGAGTGGGGAGCTGTTGTTTAATGGGTACAGAGCTTGAGTTTTGCTAAATGAAAAAGTTATAAAGCTCTGTTACACATCAATATATATATACCTAATATGAGTGAACACTTAAAAATTGTTAAGGGTACATTTTATGTTTTGTACTATAATTAATTTTTTTTTTCAAAAAAGCTACAAAGAGATATCAGAGAAGGAAGAAGTGATGGAACCAAGACCGGGAGGGAGTGGAGAGGATGGGGTTCAAGAGTTACCAAAACAGCAAATAAAGGATATCAGTTAAGAACCAAGGAGGGGAGGAGTTGACAGAAGAATATCCACGCTGAAGTTTGGATTTGATTTTGTTTGGCTGAGGTTAACATCCTCTCACTTAAAATGGCAATGTATTCCTCTCCCAAGACAAACACCAACAGATCCACGCTGAGTTCCTCACAGCTGATGAGTTCCTTACAAGGAACTGACACAGATTATGTAAATTTTCATAAGAGCCTATCTCATGTATCAGCTTTGGCTGTGAATTCCTTGAAGACTGAAACCATGTCTCACATACTTCCTGTTTTTTAATGGCCAACAGGTAGCTCAATAAAAAGTCAGTTAGTGAAAAGTCAATCAAACCAAGCTACCTAGCAGTCGGCTATGCAAGCACCTGCTGCAGAGCGAACTTCAGCAAAACTTTCCACGTGATTTTGACCTTGAACCACACCCATCGACCCACCCACCACCATGGCCAGGTTGCAGACAAAAGCAGAGCCGTGGTTGAGGGCACAGACCCAGGAGCGAGATAGGATTCAAGTCATGGTTCTACCAGTTACAGCTGCGTGACCTTGGGTATGTTACTTTACCTCTCTGTGCCTCAGTTTCCTCATACATAGTAGTATCTCACAGGGTTGTTCTGAAGCAAAAATTAACATATTTAGAACAGTGCCTGACATATAGTATGTGCTATAAACATATCGATTATTGTAATTCAAGCAGGGAAAATGGCAGCTTGATAGTCAACAAGGCAGACAGTTCAAGTGCCCCATAAAAGTGAGCCATTTATTCTGGCATTTCACATAGAGCTTTCTCTAAGAATTGTCCTTGCCAAAGCTAACAACACAAAGCTTGTGTACAATGACTTACTGGGCCCTACCCCTAAGTCCGTCCGTTTTTGTCAGTTCTGTCAAAGGGCTATTTTATTCACTTTCAAGCCTTCCAAAAACATTTGGAATCTGCACAAAAGAAGAAATATGAAACTTTCAGGCACTCCGAAGCAGAAACTCTAAGCTCTGGCTGCAGGATTTTCCTTGCAAGGCTCACTCGAGTTTCTTTACAATGCTTCATATGTGTTTTAGACCCCTTCATAGACACTGGACTCAGCTACACTCGTGAACCTTCTCAACAAGTGCTCCAAGTCACCAACCTTTTGAAAACATTCCAAATATGCACTAAGATATATAGTTCTTATTCCATTTTTAAAATGACAGAATAAGGTTCATAATCAATCATTTGTAAAATTAAGCAGAAAGGCGATCACTAGTAAGCGTTGCCAAATTTGGCAATTTGGTTTACTAACATAGAGTGGGTAAACAAAATCTGCTAGCATTTTGGCCGATTTCCTTCCAGTCTTTTCTCTGTGTATTTTTCATATTAATGTATGAAATAAACATTCTGGAGTTGGAAGGAAGAAGCAAGCAAGACTGCAGGGAGTGCACACATTCCTTGGGAGCTGAGTCCTTCCCATCACCACGCTCTAAGGTCACAACGCTGGAGCGACCCCTCAGACTTGCTGAAACAGCGCAGAACAGGGATGAGGACAGTCCCCCATCAGCACTGCACCACCTTACACAGCACACTGCTGGGGAAGTGAAGAGCAGTGTGGGGCCAGCTGGCTTTCAAAGTTAGCACCGTGGTTACCGGCACTTTATCCTGTCTGGACCAGGTCCCACCACATCACACCCCAACCCCTATCCTTCCGGTCAAAAGAACACATCAGCCAGGCTGCAGTTAAGCAACAACTGACTTGACCTTTTTTCTGTTCACTGAAGGCACACGTAATGGTCAATAAGTCCTTCGGAATCAACATGAGCAACGTGAGAAAAATCTGGCAAAACCAAACAATGCTTTGATGTTTTCATTAATTTGCATGGACTTATGGAGGCAGCTCCAGTCCCTCTCCCCATGACTGCCAGTTTCTGGTTAGGCCTTCTGAAATCCTGAAAATGCCTCACAGGCCTGCATTCCAAGGTCACAAACCCCTAGGATTCCAAAGACTCCAGGAGAGGAAAAAACCTAGAGCACATGAAAATCAAAACCTGAAGACACTGTACCCAGATTGATTAATATCCTGAAATACACAAAATTCCTTCTAAGGAGTTTTTATAAGTACCACCTAAAATTGAAGAAAACAGGGACATTTTGCTGTTGACTTTTTCTGTGTGCCAACTGCCCATAAAAATTCCTCTCCTGTTTTGCAAGGACAGAACTCTCAAGAACAAATGACCTAATTAAACCTGAGATTTCCTGGCTGACAGCTACGTATAAAGCTGAAATGCACTGAAATGATGCTGAACTTGAAAAGAGCTCTATGCCAAACTGATTCAGTGAATTAGGTTTGCCTTTTTTATTCTACATATCCAGTGCTGGAGCTAAAAAACACGAGATTGATAGATATCCTTAACTACTTTTATTTATGAAGCAACCAGAATGCATATTTCCCCACTTATCTACTGCACATTTTTCAAAATGTGATTATACCACACTACAAATGCATCTTTTTGGCACATTTCATTGGTCTGCCTTTGCTACTGGGTTGTTGCCAGTGCAGTACAATAACGTGGATCTGCTGTCTCTCATCCTAGCTTTCAGAAACGTGCTAAGTTATCTCATACTCTCCTCGGGCTCTAGACTCCCACCCCCACTGATTTGCACAGATGTTCAAGGAGAAAGAATTCTTTCTTCCTTTAAACGAATGTCAAGGGCCTGGCAAAATCCTGTACTAAGAAATGCAGAAGTCAGCACTCTTGAAAAGCTGGTTATTAGCTCACTTCCTTCTCTCTCCAGCTTCTCCACTTCCAAAAAATAAATATGAAAACTATAACACTTGCCCAAGGTCTAAAAGAAACCAGGAAGTGGGCAGGTTAAGGGCTAACAGGTAACTTTTCTCTGCTTCTGTCTGTTGAATGTTAAGGAACTGTTCGTTTCATAGCCGAGCATTTTAAGGTGCTATGCTAGAGGCAGCTCTGTGATTTTCATTCTTTGGCTACAGCCCCTGGGGAGGTGAGGTCATGGGGAAATTCCAAGGGGGTCAAGGAGACCAGAAACCTAGCTGGTCACATAACTGCTCAGTGGCACTGCCGGAGACCAGCCCCAGCCCCCATGCCAACCCCCATGATGCCCTATTTTCAGAGCCTTGCTGATCCTGCCAGTTTCTCCTGCCTTCCAAGCACTCTGTGCCGACAGCCACCGAGACATCCCTGAGCAGCAGAAATGAAATCAGTCACCACACCCTGGTGTCTGCAGGACTCCCACTGAGAAAAGTCTCATTCACGGCTAATCAGAACTAGAATTCTCATACTTTTCCCCACCCCGCCCAACAAACAGCAGAGCACAGAAAAAGAACAGCCGGATTTCCATGGCCCTGCATTGTTGGTGACATCTTCTCTTTGTTACCATCCAGAAGAGAACTGCTGCACTGACAGGAGGCAGGCAGACACCCCCAGAGCGCCACAACACCTGCAGCCAGAGACCTAATGCAAAACAAAACCAAACCTCAGGCTGAATGTGATTTTCTGTGTGATAGGGAAGAAAATGAGATAGAGAAATGTGACCGAGCACGTGTGCAGATACGTTCAGGGGCACAAGTCTGAATGGTCAACTCAAAAATGTCATTCACACTCTCAGACGAGTTCAGAGGCTACCTCATTGGTGGGGAGGCGGATTTTAAGCAAATCATATAAATTAGACTAATCTGTGAATATCTGACTGAATCTGCACCCTTAGAAAATAAAAATTTTGCATAATTTTTTAACAATGTAGCTCTGGTATGATTACTGCTATTACAGTAAATTTTTAAATCATGTTATGTTATACCTTGGTAAAATAAAATGGACTTCCAGTTGAACATGGCAGATTAACCATATGCCTGTATCAACACCAAAAATCCTACAAAAATGCCAGTAAATATACTTTAAGAGGACTATAGCAGCAGGAACAAGAGCAGATAAAACATTCTACTGACTTTTGGGTGACAGAAAGCAAGAGAGAGGTCTGTGATGATTTGTATCATAAGTGATGCTCAGAGAATTCCAACAAAATAGTCCAAAGCCCAAGAGGCTCATGCTGAATGGGAGGGGGAAGGGTGTGGGAAACAAGAGGGTGTAAGTCACTATACGAAGGGCACCCAGGGACCCTCTCCCACCTACCCAAACCCCAAAGAAGTTTATTACCCAAGGACATTGAACCAGGAAAATTAGAAACTCACATACGCCAGGCACAATGACGAAGAGGGTGTGTGTAATTCAGGGCTGAAAATGAGGCACGAGGTGTTGGGAATTGAGGAAGAATCAGTCTACTTACTGTACCAGGAAACCCCCACAGTCCCCTTCTTCCATCCTGCTTCCAGAATAGCTTATCCAGGTTTATTCCAGGCAGGTCTGGTGGAATTATTCTCAGGACCATCTCAATGAGCACATATACTGATATTTGAGGATTTCCTTTGACAAAAATGACCAGTTGCTGCTTCATCATTTTAAAGAAAAATCAACAATTGACAAGCCCCATCCATGTGCACAAAAATTCCAACCTGATTTTAAGTGCCTTGGATCAGCCAAAGATCAGTACGCATTCAAGAAAAGCCTGCAAAATGAAAGTCACATCCAAAACAAAGAAGAGGAAAAAAACCTTCTAAAAACACGTAGATGGCCGGGCGCGGTGGCTCACACCTGTAATTCCAGCACTTTGGGAGGCCGAGGTGGGCAGATCACTTGAGATCAGGAGTTCGAGACCCGCCTGACCAACATGGTAAAACCCTGTCTCTACTAAAAATACAATGATTAGACCAGGCGCGGTGGCTCACACCTGTAATCCCAGCATTTTGGGAGGCTGAGGCGGGCAGATCACAACGTCAGGAGATAGAGACCATCCTGGCTAACACGGTGAAACCCCATCTCTGCTAAAAATACAAAAAATTAGCCGGGCGTGGTGGCACACACCTGTAGTCCCAGCTACTCAGGAGGTCGAGGCAGGAGAATCCTCCCGGGAAGAATCCACCGGGAGGTGGAGGCTGCAGTGAGCCGAGATGGCGCCATTGCACTCCAGCCTGGGTGACAGAGCAAGACTCTGTCTCAACAAATAAACAAACAAACAAAAATTAGCCAGGCGTGGTGGCGCATGCCTGTAATCCTAGCTGCTTGGGAGGCTGAGGTGGGAAGATTGCTTGAACACGGGAGGCGGAGGTTGCAATGATCTGAGATCGTGCCACTGCACTCCAGCCTGGGTGACAGAGTAAGACTCTGTATCAAAAACAAAAAAAATGCAGACATTCTAGGGAGCAGAAGAAAATGTTTTAAAATCTAGACTATTCCCCGAGAGAATAAGAATCTCTTCCAAAATACAAGAAGAGTTGCTATGGAAAAAAGGCCAATAGCTCCCCAAAATTGATAATATGGATAATTGAAAGTTTTATTTCTATATTAGTTTATAAAGATTAATTTGAAGAGATCTCATAGAAAGTAAGGCAAAACATAACTAGATGGAAAATTTTAAAGGTAGGAAAGTAGAGAATCTTCCTAAAGCCCTAATAATCAAATTATATGAAGTTTTTTTAGAAGAATTTTTTTTTGAAAACTTAGGAAATATCTCAGACTGATGGACAATGGTCTCCAGACTAAACGGAGAAAGCAAAATACCCAGCATAAATAATTTTAAAAGGATCTACACCGAAGTACATGACAGAAGTTGTGACACTTTAAAATCTTAAGATTCTAAAATGTTCCAGGGAGAAAAAGAAAAAATTAAATCATATCCAAAATATGTTAGAAGACAACGGAGCAATGTCTTCAAAATTTCAAGGATAGTAGTTTCCATTTTTAACTCTGTATGTAGTAAAATTATCAAGGAAATCTAAGCATGCCTTAAAGTTTCTTGTTGTTGTTCTTTCAAGAGACGAGACAAGGTCTTGCCATGTTTCCCAGGCTGGTCTTGAACTCCTGGCCTCAAGCAATCCTCCCACCTCAGCCTTCCAAGTAGCTGGAATTACAAGCATGCACCACTGCATCCAGCAAAGATATTTTCACATGTTAAAGATTCAAAAGAAATGTAGCTCCTTTACCTTTCTGAGAAAGCTACTGGTGTATGTGTTCTACCAAAACAATGCAGTAAATCATGAAATGAGATGATACGGAATCCAGAAAAGAGCGTGTCCAAGAAAGAAGAAGAGTAAAGGAAAGCCCCTGAATGATGGTTGTGAACTAGGCCTAGAGTACAACCCATTCAGATAGAAGCTGAAGGATGGGGGTGCTACAGAAGGTGAAGCACCAGGAAAAAAGATGATGGGGGAACTGAATGGCTATATATGGCTTAGAGATCAGTACAAATTAGTTGAAAGAAAACTGATAGGTCGGTTCAAGTTATTAGCAATGGATACGTAGAAAAATCAAACAAATTTTAAAAAATGAATTATCTTAACAACAAAAAAAAAACAGTTTTTGAAGAAAACTATCATAGGGCATTATCTGGCTCAGCAGTGAACAAGTCCACACAGTCATAATGATATACACACCAACACTGAGTTAAACAAAGACTGCACTGCAAACCACATTGGGTGAGTCCAGCAGGGGTTGAGAGCTGATCCCCCCTGCCCACAGCAGGAAGTACAGGACACCTGAACATTTCAACTACTTCTTAAACAGCCTCTCAGCTCAAGATCCTGTTTTCTGATCTTCTATCAAATCCACAAGGTCTCAAAGCATTTATCACTCCAATCACTTTGGGAAGGGCTCTACCAGAATGAAGGGGGAAAAAAAAACACAGAAATCAGAAGATAAGCTCCAGGAAACAAATTTCAAGAAAGAGAAGCAAAGGGGATCATCAGGGTCATGGGGAGATCCCTGAAGCTGTCCAGGACAAAGATCCTACATCAGGTGATAGAGGCAAGGGGAACCCCCCCAATAGATTACAGTAGGGGAGACCCCAGGACGCTGACCAGGCCAGTGAGAAACCTGGCCCAGTCTGAAGACTTCTGGACAAGGGTCTCTCAAGGATGAAACAGGATATCTAATGATCTGATTAATCTGAAGAGACTAAAAGTCGATTTAGACAACAGGTGAGAGTTTCAGAATTAATTAGATACATACGTGGAAAATGAAGCAAAGGAAAAGCAAGATAACCATTAACTCCACGGGAAACAAAACTCGGTGATAAAGGAAAATTAGTTATGGTATATACATGAGCCACAAAGCTTATGATGCAGTTTAGCTGTCAATAGTGATAGTAGAGTCTATTACAACAGCATGGCACCAAAACTTTTTTATTTACTTATTATTTTTTTTTTTTTGAGATGGAGTCTCACTCTGTCACCCAGGCTGGAGTGCAGTGGCACGATCTTGGCTCACTGCAAGCTCCACCTCCCGGGTTCACACCATTCTCCCACCTCAGCCTCCCAAGTAGCTGGGACTACAGGCACCCGCCACCACGCCTGGCTAATTTTTTCTATTTTTAGTAGAGACGGGGTTTCACCATGTTAGCCAGGATGGTCTCGATCTCCTGACCTCATGATCCACCCACCTCAGCCTCCCAAAGTGCTGGGATTACAGGCGTGAGCCACTGCACCTGGCCAGCATGGCACCAAATCTAATCTATTGGAAGGCTCTTTATTCGTGTATAGCTGTGCATCATTACTACTGATTATTATTAGAAAAATAAAATTAGATCCCAATATTACTTGAGTCAATGTAGACTTTTTTAAATGAATCATAAAGTTCTAGAAGACAATACAAGATTTTTTAAAACTGTTCGCGGCCAGGCGCAGTGGCTCATGCTTGTAATCCTAGCACTTTGGGAGGCTGAGGCGGGTGGATCATTTGAGGTCAGAAGTTCGCAACCAGCCTGGCCAACATGGTGAAACCCTAGCTCTACTAAAAATACAAAAATTAGCTGGGCGTGGTGGTGGACACCTATAATCTCAGCTACAAGGGAGGCTGAGGCAGGAGAATCACTTGAACCAGGGAGGCAGAGGCTGCATTGGGCTGAGATCGCGCCACTGCACTCCAGCCTGCGTGACAGAGTGAGAGTGAGACTGTTTCCAAAAAAAAAAAAAAAAAAAAGTAAAACAGTTCTCAAATTGCAGATCTCTCTAAGCATGACCTAAATGCTACATGCCATAAGGGAAAAAAACTAAAAAAGTGCAAAGCCAAAAGCAAACTAGGAAAAAGTACTTGAATTACATATTATAAAGGGCTGGTTTTCTCCATATACAAAGGAACGCCTATAAATCAATTAAGAATTCTCCATATATAAAGGAAGTCCTATAAATCAATAAGAAAAATATTTGCAACCTCCTAGAAAATTGGGCAAGGGACAGGAACAGGGAGTAGAAGGATGGTCAAGAAAATACCAATGGCTTGTCGATTTGTCAACGTTTGAAAATGTATTCAACCACAACGAGTAGTAAGAAAAGTGCGAAATGACAATTAAGAAAAACTGGGCCGGGTGTGGTGGCACATGCCTGTAATCCCAGAACTTTGGGAGGCCGAGGCAGGCAGATTGCCTGAGCCCAGAAGTTCAAGATCAGCCTGGGACACATGGCAAAACCCAATTTCTACTAAAAATACAAAAAAATTAAGTCAGGTGTGGTAGTGCACGCCCATAGTCTCAGCTTCTTAGGAGGCTGAGGTAGGACGATCCCTTGAGCCCAGGGAGGTCAAGTCTGCAGTGAACCATGATCACGACACTGCACTTCAGCCACCGTGACAGAACGAGACCCTGTTTCAAAAAAAAAGAAAAGAAAAGAAAAGAAAAACTGGCATCTCACTGATCAGATTAGGACAGGTGAAAATATTTGCCATCACTGTAGGTTTCCGGTTTGGGAAAAACGGCCTCAACACAGTGATTAAGAGCCAACAGCAGATCCAGATTGTGTGGGTTCAAATCTCTGCTCTGCTACTTGAGGTGAACCTTGGGCAAGTTACTTCATCTCTCCTGCCTCAGTTTCCTCATCAGCAAAACTGTAATAATAATAATACCTCTCCCCTACAGGTAGCTTTGGGGATTAAACAAGTTAATATTTGTAAAACATTTGATATAGTTTCTAGCACAAAGTAAGCACTATATGCAAGTTCATAAAACGAATGAACGGTTATAAGGTTATAAGCCGTGGAGGGCAATATGGCAATATCTATGTATATTAAAAACAAATACAGCCTTTGACCACTGATCCTACTAGGATTTTATACTTCAGGTATCACCCATCTTCAGTGTGGTGTCATTTAGACCAGCAAAATATTCAGAACAACCTAGATGTCTATTGACAGGGAAAATTTTACAGATTATTTAACGGTACCCCTCTGTTTATATGCCGATAAAAAGAATGAGGCCAATCTGTATGTACTAATATGAAACCATCTTCGGAGTGTATTAAACTGAAGGGAACAAGCACAACACCATATTTAGGGTATGCTACTATTCATGCTAAATGTCCATGCATGAAAGACTTCTGGGCTGGGCGCAGTGGCTCACACCTGTAATCCCAGCACTTTGGGAGACCAAGGCAGGCGGATCACCTGAGATCAGGAGGTCGAGACGAGCCTGGCCAACATGGCAAAACCCCACCTCTACTAAAAATACAAAAAAATTAGCCAGGCGTGGTGGTGTGCACCTGTAATCTCAGCTACTCTGGAGGCTGAAGCAGTAGAATTGCTTGAACCTGGGAAGCAGAGGTTTCAGTGACCCGAGATCGCACCACTGTACTCCAGCCTGCATGACAGAGTGAGACAAAAAAAAAAAAAAAAAAAAAAAAAAAAAACCCCTTCTGGAAGGGTTTTTTTTTTTTTAATGATGAGAGATTATCATATTAAGGTCTTACCAGGTTTGTTTTAATGGGAAAAAATTACTAATGATGCTGAAGTGTTGGGAAAAGTCTTTTTTAAATAGAGTAAACTTTCCCCTGTAAATTTTCATTATTTGTGTAACAAACTTTTTCCCACGGCCTTCTGTTAAAACAAACTTCAGACTGACAAAGGGTCAAACTGTCCTGAACTCTGAATTGGTGGGGTTTAAAAATCAACGCATGTCCACCTTTGGGCACAGAAGAGCACTCACAATATCTTCAATAGTTACAATCTGCCTCAAAACACTGACATTTCTCCTCAAAAACTGTTTCATTTCTTTTAATATCAGCATAACATGCCAAGTTACAGTATGATTTTAAATTACTTAAAGGATAAAGAAGAATGAGACCAACGAAGCAATCATCATATCATTCACTTTGGACAATTTTTTTTTTTTTTTTTTTTTTTTTTTTGAGGCAGAGTCTGGCTCTGTCACCCAGGCTGGAGTGCAATGGCTCAATCTCGGCTCACTGCAACCTCCACCTCCCAGGTTCAAGTGATTCTCTTGCCTCAGCCTCCAGAGTAGCTGGGATTACAGGTGTGTACCACCACACTCAGCTAATTTTTGTATTTTTAGTAAAGACAGGGTTTTGCCATGCTGCCCAGGCTGGTCTTGAACTCCCGACCTCAAGTGATCCACCCACCTCGGCTTCCCAAAGGGCTGGGATTACAGTCACACACCAACACGCTCAGCTAATTTTTGTATTTTTAGTAGAGATGGGATTTCACCGTGTTGGCCAGGCTGGTCTCGAACTCCTGATCTCAAGTGATCCACCCGCCTCGGCCTCCCAAAGTGCTGGGTTTATAGGTGTGAGCCACTGCGGCCGACCCACTTGGGACAATTCTAACTGACAAACCTCTCAACCTGCCAGACCATGGCTCTGTTTTGGAGATCTTCCCCTTTCACACGTATTTACACATTAGATGGTGGAGGAGGAAGCCAGAACAACAATGAAGAATGCTATGTAATTCCTAAAACAATTAAGAATATCAGCTTGTTTTGTATTAAACAAAAATCTAAGTTCTCTGAAAGACACCTCTCATTGGGTTCACAGCAGTAGGTAAAGATGCATACAAATGAAGGCCACAGATGTGTTGCTTTGTTGTTTAATCAAATACAAATCAAAAGAATCTTAAGCCAAGGGATTCAATTAGAAAGAATTAAAAGGCTTTTGAGCATAAACCTACCAAGAGCAACCCAGACTCTCTGACTCTTTCAAACTAGAACTAAAATGTCCTAGTTTCAGACTAGAACTAAAATGTCCTTTCCCACATTCTCAAGAGTTCCTGAAATGCTGCCCTGTGGCTGTCAGGTAAACAGTCCAGATGTTCCGTCACCCGCCATATGGTGAAAACAAACGCCACGCCCCCAAAACGGACCAAGGTGGCCCGCAAATTAATAAATGGAGGCAAACTATCCATATGCCAATTTCCTGGGCCTTTCTGTCCTTCGTTTCCTGCACAATCTTACATGCTATTAGGTAAACTCTTCATTAAAAGTAAGGCATTCATAGGACTTAGTGCCAACAGGATTATTCATGGAGGTACAGTCAAGCAATCCAGCAATTAGAATTAAGCTAAAGAAGGATAATCTTGAAGTGTTTAGAAAAGGTCATGCTGGCCGGGTGCGGTGGCTCATGCCTGTAATCCCAGCACTTTGGGAGGCTGAGGCGGGCGGATAACCTGAGGTCAGGAGTTCAAGACCAGCCTGGCCAACATGGTGAAACCTCGTCTCTACTAAAAATACAAAAATTAGCTGGGCGTGGTGGCGGGTGCCTGTAATCCCAGCTACTGGGGAGGCTGAGGCAGGAGAATCACTTGAATCTAGGAGGCAGAGGTTGCAGTGAGCTGAGATCGCGCCACTGCACTCCAGCCTGGGCGACAAGAGCGAAACTCCGTCTCAAAAAAAAAAAAGAAAAGGCCATGCTAAGCTTAATTTATAAGCCTCTACTGGATGATACCATACTACCAAGTAAGTATTTTTGATTGCTGGAACCTGGGAGGCAGAGGTTGCAGTGAGTCTAGATCACGCCACTGCACTCCAGCCTGGGTGACAGAGTGAGATCCCATCTCAAAAAAAACACAAACAAATAAGTATTTGATTTGATTTTCCTAAATGGCTATTTGGGATTTGAAGGGGAGGGGTAATTTTTTGTTTTTAATTTTTAACTTTTATTTTAGGTTCAGGGTACATGTGCAGGTTTGTTATATAGGTAAACTCATGTCACAGGGGTTTAACAGACTATTCTGTCATCCAGGTACTAAGCCTAGTACCCAATAGTTACTTTTCCTGCTCCTCTCCCTCCTGCCACCCTTCTCCAAGTAGGCCCCAGTGTCTGTTGTTCCCCTCTGTGTGTCCACGAGTTCTCTTCATTTAGCGCCCACTTATAAGTGACAACATGCGGTATTTGCTTTTCTGTTCCTGCGTTAGTTTGCTAAGGACAATGGCTTCCAGTTCCATCTATGTTCCTGCAAAGATGATTTTGTTCTTTTTTATGGTGGCATAGTATTCCGTGGTATATATGTACCACATTTTATTTATTCAATCTGTCATTGATGGGAATTTAGGTTGCTTCCATGTGTTTGCTATTGTGAATGGTGCTGCAGTGAACATTCACGTGCCTCTGTCCTTATGGTAGAATGACTTATATTTTGGGGGGTATATATCCAGTAATGAGATTGCTCAGTTGAATAGTAGTTCTGTTTTTTGCTCTCTGAGAAATCGCCACACTGCTTTCCACAACGGTTGAACTAATTTACACTCTCACCAACAGTGCATAGGCATTCCTTTTTCTCTGCAACCTCGCCAGCAACCTAAATGGGTATTTGTTTTTAAGATCTTGTAGCTCCTGACTTGCAAGGCGCCTCAGCCACTCCTAGAACATTGTTAGAGCATCTCTAACTTTACCAGAGACTAACAGGCCTGGACGTGAGAGAGAAACAATCTAGAAGTCAAAGGTAGATAAAGGGTAAAGTAGATAAATAGTGTCTGAAGACTAAGATCATAAATAAATGTATATTTGCCACCCATTTGTGACTATAAGTTCAAGGCTTTTACAGATCATGGGGGCCAAACTGCTGGTGAGGTCAGCCCAGGTTTGAGAGGTTCAAGGTAAGTTTATCCAGAAACCCCAAGAGGGGTTTCTTCAACAAAGATTTAATGAGCACCTACTACAGGCCATGCCCCGAGCTAGGAATAGCGGCACAAACGCAAACAAAATAAGCCAGAATTATTGGTACACAAGGAAAAGATTCTCTTCTGCACATCGATGAGAAGGCAAACCTTGTCAGTTCTTGCCTACCCACCACCTTAGAAATCTGTCCTATGCCACTTAGAAACTCCACACTTGTACGCAGGCATGGCACACATGGGTATTAACTGATTCATCTCACTTTAGGTGTCTCCCCTGACACTTAAGACTTTTCTGGAAACATTCCCGCTACAGTTCTATTTTCTAACCCATGAAGAACACTTTTAATAGAAAGTGAATCCCAAACCCCCTCCTCCAAGTGCCAGTGAGAAAAAAGTCAAATGATAAAAGAAAGAGACAGGAAGAGCCAGGCACAGTGGCTGGCCTGTAATCCCAGCACTTTGGGAGGCTAAGAGGAGAGGACTGCTTGAGGTCATTCTGAGACCAGCCCGGGGAAGATAGCAAGACTTCTGTCTCTACAAAAAAATTCCAAAAATTAGCCAGAAGTGGCAGACTACATCTGTAGTCCCAGCTACTTAAGAGGCTGAGGTGGGTGGATCACTTGGGCCTAGGAGGTTGAAGCTGCAGTGAGCTATGATCACACCACTGCACTCCAGTCTTGGTGACAGAATGAGACCCTGCCTCGAAAGAAAGGGAGAAAGAAAGAAGGAAGGAACGATGGAGGGAGGGAGGGAAGGAAAGAAAGAAAGAAAAAGAGAGACAAGAAGGTAGGGACTTCATAGTCCCCAAAGCCTTCTATACACATTCTGGGAAATCACCACACAATATAGTCAAGGGCTTGAAAGACATCTGGGAACCCCCTTCCCATCATGTGAACTCAGCCACATTCCTCAGAGAAAGGTCAACGGGAAATGACCTCAAGAGACCTTTGACCTCAATCATGTTGACTTAAAGACTACTGAAGCTGCCGAGCATGGTGGCTCATGCCTGTAATCCCAGCACTTTGGAAGGCCGAGGTGGGCGGATCTTTTGAGGTCAGGAGATCGAGACCAGCCTTGCTAACATGGTGAAACCCCGTCTCTACTAAAAATACAAAAAATTAGCCGGGCATGGTGGCGCGCGCCTGTAATCCCAGCTACTCGGGAGGCTGAGGCAGGAGAATCGCTTGAACCCAGGAGATGGAGGTTGCAGTGAGCTGAGATCACGCCATTGCACTCTGGCTTGGGCAACAAGAGCAAAGCTCCATCTCAAAAAAAAAAAAAAAAATTACTGAAGCAAGATAATGGAGGGGAAAGAAATTCACAAAACATATGTATAATATATTATCAATTTGAAAAAAAATAGAGCATTCTTAAAAATGTAAAAAGGAAACTGTGGGATGTTGATGGTAGGGAAGGTTCAGCAGGAGGGCATAGAGGAATTCTAACTGCTGTTCCATTTTGCTGAGAACCTAAAACTGCTATGAATAATAAAGTCCATCAAGAAAACAAAATAAGGCAAATATAAGCCAGGCGCGGTGGCTCACTCCTGTACTCCCAGCACTTTGGGAGGTTAAGCGGGTGGATCACCTGAGGTCAGGAGTTCGAGACCAGCCTGGCCAACATGGCAAAACCCTATCTCTGCTAAAAATACAAAAAACAAAAACAAAAAAAATTAGCCAGGCATGGTAGTGTGAGCCTATAATCCCAGCTACTCAGGAGGCTGAGGCAGGAGAATCACTTGAACTGGGAAGTGGAGGTTGCAGTGAGCCGAGACGGCACCACTGCACTCTAGCCTAGGCAACAGAGCAAGACTCAGTCTCAAAAAAAATATTTAAATTTAAAAAATTTTTTTAAATAAGGCAAATATGACAAAAGCAATCTGTGTGTGCTGGAGTGGTAGTCGTTAACAACAGGTGTCTGTGTGTATGTATTCTGCCTACTTTTCTTCACTTTCCATGTTTCTACAATGACCTTATTTTTGCAATTAACAAAAAGAAACGAGAAAAAAAGCTTTTAAAGAAACGAGGCTATTTTTAAATTTTTTTTAAAGCCTCAGTGAAACACAGCCCATTCTCATGTGAAATACATTAGGCTATCCTTACGATCTGTGTAGGATGGCTGGTCTACCCAAGTCATCCAGTAGCAATGCAAGGAAAGAGGGGATAGCCACTACCCAGTACCAGGCAGCCCAGGCCCCACCATCACGCCTACAGCACACACCTGCCAGAGTGCTGGCATATCCACTCAAAGGAGGCTTCATTTCTCAGTTCCTTTATGATGTGACTTCAATTTAAAGATTGAACTTCTTCTTCCCTCACCTCCATCACCAAGCTCCAAAGACATGGTTTCCTGGCCACAGTGACTCTCACAGGCTTTCACTGGACCTGGGCTTTGGTTTCTAAAAGGTGAAATGCTGCAAGCAACCTCTGGTACCAACAACTGTGTATCAGATAGGTCAGTATCTTCAAAGGTGAAGCTAAAGTACATCTTTAAGACTGTGACTGACCTCCAAAAATGCCTTGAAGGAAAACAAAATTGTACTACAGTGCCGAAAATGATGATGAAATCGTCTGGTGATTGACCAGATTTTCATCCTCCAACTTCACAACTGCTCATTACTTGGCACTAGGGTGAGGCCAGTGAGGCACTCACCTTGGGTGCAGAATTTAAGGGAATGCCAAATACTCCATAATTAAGATAGTCATGTGTAATGAATATTTTTTAAAATCACAAGTAGGCTGGGCGCAGAGGCTTACAACTGTAATCCCAGCACTTTGGGAGGCCGAGGTGGGGGGGATCACCTAAGGTTGGGAGTTCGAGACCAGCCTGACCAACATAGAGAAACCCCATCTCTACTAAAAATACAAAATTAGCCAGGCATGGTGGCACATGCCTGTAATCCCAGCTACCTGGGAAGTCGAGACAGGAGAATCGCTTGAACCTGGGAGGTGGAGGTTGCGGTGAGCTGAGATCACGCCTTTGCACTCCAGCCTGGGCAACAAGAGCAAGACTCCATCTCAAAAAAAAAAAAAAAAATCACAATTAAAAAAAATCCACAATGAACAAAGCAATAAAATTTTCAATAAAGATTGGGTCTGACCCTGATCTTGCAAGATACATCTCCTCTCACCCTCATCTGGCACACTCAGGGACACCTGTACTACAAGAAGACCCCTGACTTCGCTTATTAGCTGTGTGACACTGGGCATAATACCGTATAGTCTAAGCCTCAGCTTCCTGTCAAACGAATACCTTCCTCATTGAATGGTCAAGTAAAAATCTATGCAACATGCTGAGCACAGTGCCTAGCATGATACTAGCACAAAACTGGCCGTGGGAATAGCACCCCATCAAGGAGCACGATTCCAAGGATGGGCCAGAAGGCGTCTCCTACATGCACTTTGCCATGCTTGTTCACACACTAGACTCAAGCAATTTTCAGGAAATGGGTTTTGGCAGATCACCGGGATTTCTCTACCTTGAAGATAGACTTTTCTTATTTTTCTGCTCAATCTTTAGGACTGATGAACCTTCCTGGCCCAAAATTATGCCTGGGAAAGCAAGGAATGGAGCTGGCTTTCCTAGCTCTCCAAGGAATGGAGGAGCCATCCCTGTCTAGCTCCTCCAGGTGAACGGGCAGGTGCGGCCACAAACAGCATGACGCAGACGGAAGACACAACCATCTCTGCCTTTCTCAGAATTTTCTTTCCTAACAGTGAAGCATGCCATTTTTTAAACCACCAGACAGTCTCTTAGCCTCTACAGTCCTGGCTAAATTGCCTATAATCCTGAGAAAAGCAGCTGTTCCCTGTCCCTGGTCCCCTGCCAAAGGCTCTGAGCCTGACCTCAAACTCACACTTTGGGGTTTATTTATGTGACTTTGGAGTTACTATTCTCAAATGGTACCTGGAGCCTGAGTTCATGCTTATGCTACTCTACCTCCAAAACCAAAGCATCCCACTGACCTGGACAACCTCGATCTGACAACCCTAAACTTCTGAACTACAAATAAACTCCTTGGAATAACCATCTCCCCAAGAAGACCATGTCTCACTCAAGTATCATGTGCACCTCCCTTACTTTGTTATGTGCCTTTGACACTGGAATAAGAAAATGACCTTTGAGTAGGTGGTTTCAATAGTAGAGTAGGGACAGATTTGCAATGCATGTTCTGTAGCCAAAGTATGTCTTACGTGACTTTTTATATGTATAGCAGGCTTAGCTTAATCCACAGGGGAAAAAAAAATTAAGGTTTTCCTTTTCATGCACTCTGAAAAAAATAGTTTTCTCTTCTCATTGTAAATAACATGGTTTGGTAATTACAAAAGCAATAAAAATTCATGGGAACTTTAGAAAATACAGAGAAGTTCAAAGCAGAAAATAAAAACCACTTGGATTAATCTCATGCAAAGAAAACCGTAACATCCTTTTCTCAATGCATATATGTCATGCATAGAATTTTAAGCAAACATGCTCATCTTTTAAGCAGCAAACTAACAATATAATCACAAAAGAAGTGGTAAGTGACCTCCCAGCCAAAGGAGGATCAAGGAAGAGCAGTAACTCAGAACCTCATCCTGCAGAAGGCCAAGGGAGGCTACATTTTACAAAGAAATGTACAGAAATAATTTGTGACAATGTTTACCACTTAAGAGAGTTCATCTTAAATATTTATTGAGCACCTACTATACTATGTTCCTGGCACTCTGCCAGGCATTAGGAATGCAGATGTGTAAAATACTTAAGTAGAAGTTGCTCTAAGTGAGGAAAAACTTCCTGAGCTTCTATCTCTGCTCTGCCAATTATAAGCTGTGTGACCTTAGGCACACTTAACCTCTCTGAGCCTCCATTTCCCTCTTAAGTAAAATGAGGATAAAAATCAGGGTGGTTGGGCTGTTAGAACTCAGCCTAGGACTTCAAATGTTCAGTAAATGTTAGTGCTCAAATAACCAAAATGAGTGGAGAGGAGAGTAAACACGCCAGTACAAGCACGGAGGGTCCACGCTGGCACCCGGGAGGAGACGTTAGCCTTAGGGAAGGCTTCTGGAAGGAGGTAGGCAGGGACTGGATGAATGTCAGAGCAGAGAAGGACTTGGTGGAAGGCCGGGGCAGTGGCAGATGGGAAGATGTGACAGAGGAAGGCTCTGTGGCTTGTAGGAAGTTCACCTAGACTAGCATGGGGGAGGGGGACTGATCAGGGGGAAGAGGGAAGTACAGGAGGCTGGGAAATAAAATGGGGCAAAAACACCAGGTTTCTTCCAGCCAGGCTCGTTATCAATTCCAGCAAAACAGTAACATGATCTCACACAATGATCACTTTAAAACCAAAACTTTTCTTGACTACTCCAGTCAACTCAAAGGGCGCTGATTCATGCTTTCTAAAACTACTTTTACAAGTGAGCATTTTCTAAAATCTCTATAAAGAGGTGGTGATGCAGTGAGGTGATCCTTCACGTCCACTCTGCAGACATGCTAAACTCATCAATAATGTCTCTCAGCGTCCTTCCTGCATGACCCAGCAGACCTCAGATTAGGTATTTCTTATTTGGGGGTATTACTGAAGACTAGATGAGGAATTTGGCTTTTGCTATTTCAGTGACTGGCTTACCCCTTTCAGGAAAGGAAAACATAAATAAAAACATGTATAGATTCTAGGCCAGGTGCAGTGGCTCATGCCTGTAATCCCAGCACTTTGGGATGCCAAGGCAGGAGGATTGCTTGAGCCCAGTTCGAGACCAGCCTGGGCAACACAGGAAAACACTGTCTCTTTAAAAAAATAAAAATTTAAATTTAAAAAACCCAGATTATACTGGGGGCCAGGTACAGTGGCTCATCCTAGAACTTTGGGAGGCTGAGGCAGGAGGATCGCTTGATGCCAGGAGTTCAAGACCAGCCTGGGCAACGTGGCAAAGTCCCATTTCTACACAAAATTTAAAAATTAGCCAAGCACACTGGCTCATGCCTGTAATCCCACCACTTTGGAAAGCTGGAGTGGGAGGATCATTTGAGCCAGGAGTTCAAGGCTGCAATGAGCTATGATTGTGCCACTGCACTCCAGCCTGGGTGACAGTACAAGATCTTATCTATAAAAATCAATAAATAAAGTGAAAGAAGCTGTGTGACTAAGACTTT
Organism: Pan troglodytes; assembly: GCF_028858775.2. Classification (NCBI taxonomy): domain Eukaryota; kingdom Metazoa; phylum Chordata; class Mammalia; order Primates; family Hominidae; genus Pan; species Pan troglodytes. The sequence continues at coordinate 103,757,856 of NC_072412.2, read as the reverse complement.
TGCTAAAAAGAACGTTATTATAACTTAATATGTTTATCTTTGTTTTTATGCTTACACACAGTTCAGATTCAAAGCTTCATGGTTGAATAATAACAAATAACAGCTACCATGTCTAAAGTCTTTTATAAATTGCCAGAGAGTATGTTTTTATACGTTATCTGTCATTCTCAAAACAAATTCCAAATGGCCAAAATTCCAAATCTTAAAAAACACTGATCACAAGGACTTTTATAATTAGTTATTTAGAATCCATGATTTGTATCATAATGGGCATTATTCAAAAGGTATTATTTTTATTTTTAAAATATGGGAGGAAACGGGGATTGAAATGAAATGACTTGCTCCAGACGACCTAACTTTTGAGTAGTAGAGCAGGGATCTCAACACAGCTACCTCAGGGTCCTGTGGCAGCCAGCTTCCAAGATAGCACTCAATGATTCTTGCCTCCTGGCAGCCACACTTTTGTGTAACTGCCTCCCCTTAAGTCATAGCTGGCAGTAGGCCCAAGAGTACTGTGGAAGTGACAGTGTATAACTTCCATGGCTGGCAAGCAGCCACAGCAGGGGCAGGCGCAGTGGCTCACCCCCATAATCCCAGCACTTTGGGAGGCCGAAGCAGATGACCACTTGAGCTCAGGAGTTCAAGACCAGCCTGGGCAACACTGTGAGACTCCCGTCTCTACAAAAAATACAAAAATTAGCGAGGTGTGGTGGTGCACACCTGTAGTCTCAGCTACTTGGGAGGCTGAAGTGGGAGGCTTACTTGAGCCTGGGAGGCAGAGATTGCAATGAGCTGAGATCACACCACTGTACTCAAGCCTGGGTGACAGAGTGAGACCCTGTCTCAAAAATAAATAAGTAAAATTAAAATTTAAAAAAACCACAGCAGTTTTGCCTTGGTTTCCTCATGGTTCACTCACTCTGGGAGAAGCTAGCCACCATGTTGTAAGGTACTCAAGCACCCCGCCTAAGGAGCTTATCGGGCTCCTTGGTAGCAGACCCCACAGTCCCAGTTGACTTTTTTTTGTTTTTTTTTTTGAGACAGAGTTTTGCTCGTTACCCAGGCTGGAGTATGATGGTGCGATCTCAGCTCACCACAACCTCTGCCTCCCGGTTCAAGCCATTCTCCTGCATCAGCCTCCCAAGTAGCTGGGATTACAGGCATGTGCCAGCACTCCCAGATAATTTTGTATTTTTAGTAGAGACGGTGTTTCTCCATGTTGGTCAGGCTGGTCTCGAACTCCCAACCTCAGGTGATCTGCCCACCTTGGCCTCCCAAAGTGCTGGGATTACAGGCGTGAGCCACCATGCCCGGCCCCAGTTGACTTTTTCAAAAAATAGAGATGGGGTCTTGCTATGCTGCTGAGGCTGGGAACTCCTGGGCTCAAGCGATCCTCTACCCTCAGCCTCCTAAGTAGCTGAGACTACAGGTATGTGCCACCATGCCCAGCTCCTAGCTGACATCTTCATCGCGAACCTCCATGCCAGAATTGTTCATTGAAGCCATTTCCAAAGTCTTAACCCACAGAAACTGCAAAAGATAATCAATGTTTACCGTTGTTTCAAGCCACTCAGCTTTGGGGGTAATGTGTCATGCAACCATAGATAATGAAGGCATGCCCTAATGCCTGCATTCTTTTCTCCACCTCCACAGGGCCTTGCAGTTGCTTCGGTAATTTTATTTTTGAATGACTATCCCTGTATATTCACATAGAGAATTAACAAAATAGTTACTGGAATTAAACCTACATGCCCCATCAGGTCTTTGAGATAACCACCTACAGGACTGACATCTTATTTATTCCTGCTGGCACTGTTCCATTCTGGGCCTCGAGATTTTAGACACAAATTGCTCTTTCCAATCCACTCCTTCAAAACGCAGGCAGCCAACAAAGCTCCTCCAGTCTTTCTCTGCCAGAGAGTCCAGGAAATTATTTAGTCACATCTTCAGGTAAGCCCTTCTTAAAGATGTTTTTCTCTATATTTTTTTGGTTAAAAAAATATATAACCATGATGAGATACCACTACACACCTGTTAAAATGGCTAAAATAAAAAATACGATACCAAGTGCTGACAAGGATTTCACTTCTAGCTATTTGTCCATGAGAAATCAAACTTCATCCATATCAAAATCTGTATGTGAGAGTTTATAGCAGCTCTATTCATAATTGCTCCAAACTGGACACAAGTCAACTGTTCTTCAATAAGTAAATGGATAAACACACTGTGGTACATCCATATGATGGAATACTAACTAGATAGCAAAAGTGAGTGAGCTGTTGGAATCACAAAGACATTAGGCTGAATGAAAGAGGCCAGTCTCAAAAGGTTACAAATGCTAAGATTCCATTTATATGACATACTGGAAAAGACCAGACTATAGTTAGTGACAGAGAAAAGACAGGTGGTTAACAGGGACTGGGGGTGCAGCACAAGGGAATGTTCTAAATTGACAGAAATGTCCCATATCCTGACTGTGGAGTTGGTTACACAAATCTATGCATTAAAACTCAAAAAAGGACAGGCATGGTGGCTTGCATCTGTAATCCCAGCACTTTGGGAGGCTGAGGCAGGCGGATCACCTAAGGTCAGGAGTTGAAACCAGCCTGGCCAACATGATGAAAGCCCGTCTCTACTAAAAATAGAAAAATTCACCAGGCGTGGTGACAGGCACCTGTAATCCCAGCTACTCGAGAGGCTGAGGCAGGAGAATCACTTGAACCCGGGAGTCGGAGGTTGCAGCAAGCCAAGATTGCACCACTGCACTCCAGCCTGAGCAACAAAGCGAGAGTCTATCTCAAAATATATATATAATATATATATTATATATAATGTATTATATATATAATATATATAAATATATATATTATATATATATTATGTATTATATATAATATATAAATATATATTATACATATTTATATATAATGTATTATATATTATACATATTTATATATAATGTATTATTTATTATATATTTATATATAATGTATTATTTATTATATATTTATATATATTTTTATATATTATATAAATAATTTTATATAAATATATATATTATTTATATACATTTTATATATATAAAGGTTATTATTATATCACTTAACTTTTCTTCACAGATTCACTAACATGTTTGTCTCATTTAGAAAATCGCTGGTTTCCCCATATCCTGATATTTCCAAACAGCTCACTCCACTTGGATCCATCTTGGCCCCTGCTAGCACCTGATGTTAGAGAACCAAAAACTCCAGTTAAGATTACAAAGGAAGATCACAAACCCCTGATTAATAAGTTCCTCACAAAGTTCCTAACAATATTAAATGTGCAGATAGATGATATTCTAGATTGACAGAAATGGCTGGCGTTTCCATCATTTTTTTCTTGAAGAAATGAAGCAATACTCTCAGGTATGTTCTGTAACCCAAACTGCCAGATGGTAGATTCCAAGCAGATGCCCTGCAAGGCCAGCTTAAAAGGAGGTGAAATTCATGTAGACTCAGTTGCACAACTTGCACACATTATCAAACATCTAAAGTCCTTATAAAGAGATCATCTCTAACAGTGATTTGATATGACTTTAAGTCACTTTCCACATAATTAACAGGTAGAAATCAGTTTTCTCATAGATAATATTAAATAGCAGATGAAAGATAAAATCTCCCAATTAATATATCAGTCATGATGCTTTAGATGGCAATAACCGAAAACCCCAACTCAAGTAGGACGAGAAAGTAAATTCACATATTATCTGGTATCCTAAAACAGATTAGTATTTGGCATGCTAAGCTCCAGGTGTGGAAGATCTAAATGACTCAATGATGCATTTATGGACTCTGGTTCCACTTTCAGCTCTGTCACCCTCTTGCCTGCTTCAGGTCTAGTAAAAACATGGCTGCTGTGATTCCAGGCATCACATCTAGTCTTTGGGTCTCCTTTTAAGAGCACACAAACATTCCCCAGAATCCTCTTCAAAGACCTCCCAGATGCTGGAGCCTTCTGGGAAAAATTTTTGCTAAATGAGAAGCCTGTGCTGCTAGGGACCTAGTAACAACAAATGTGTGAGAGTATGAAGCTTGGAGCTGCAACTGCCATTAGGCATAATGACTAATTAGGCTGCAGCAGTCTAATTAACCATGGCCAACAAGCCCAAGTGCAAAAATCAACATGACGAGGGGCAGCAGAGAAGGACAGAATGCATCTGGGTCCTTGATGATATTTTGGGCTGAGACATGAACTGGGAGCCCCTTTATTACTTGAAGCAACTCAGTATTTGATGGCTGAAACTGCTATCAGTCAGACATTCTGCCACTTGCAGATAAATGTACTCTTAAATGTCCCCTTGAGGTTTTCGGGAAAGAGCACTGATAACTTGTCCAATGTCAAAGATGGACGATATGGCCAGGCGTGGTGGCTCACACCTGTAATCCCAGCACTTTGGGAGGCCGAGGTGGACAGATCACCTGAAGTCAGGAGTTTGAGACTAACCTAGCCAACATGATGAAACCCCTCTCTACTAAAAATACAAAAAGTTAGCCGGGCGTGGTGGCGTGCACCTGTAATCTCAGCTACTTGGGATGCTGAGGCAGGAGAATTGCTTGAACCCGGGAGGCGGAGGTTGCAGTGAACCAAGATCATGCCACTGCACTCCAGCCTGGGTGACACAGCAAGACTCCGTCTCAAAAAAAAAAAAAAAAAAAAAAAAAAGATGGAAGATATATAAGGGCAGGTTTGTCTCACTTCAACACCTATACTCCAAATTGTCACCTTTGATATCATCCTGTGCCTTCCTTACTCTAAAATGTCATAGAGAGTGTACATTTCACAAATTTTAGTTCAAATCAACCAATGTTTATCACTGAGCTTCTATGGGCAAGAAAACCAAAAATCAGAGAAACATACTTCCTGACCTTACAATACTTGTTCTTTGGCCCAGAAACTAAGGAGAATACACCGATAAAAAGATACAATTACTACCAAAACAGAGAAACTAATGTCCCCCTCTCCAGATGGTTTACATTCCAAGACCCCCAGTGGATGCCTAAAAACCGCAGATGGCGCTGAACCCTACATACACTCTGTGTTCTCCTCTACTTACATACCTGTGGTAAACTTGAATGTATGCATTAGGCACAGTGAGATTAACAATAACCAGTAATAAAACGGAGGGACAATACACTGTAATAAAAGTTATGTGAATGTGATCTCTCAAAATATCTTAATGCACTGTACTCACCTTCTCATAATGAAGAAGGGACAGAGTGGGACGCTAAGAGATTTCATCAAGCTACTCGTAACAGCACACCGTTTAAGACCTGTGAATTGTTTATTCAGACTGTGGTTGACCGTGGGTAACTGAAACTGCAGAAAGCAAGACTGCAGAGCTGTGTATCTGCCACACTAACCTCTTTTTAGAATGTTACAACTTGCTTTTGCCCAAGGCACCCATTTTTCATTCATTTCAAAAACATTTTTTCCCATAATCCTTCTGTGTGCCAAAGAACAAACACAACTCAATTTGGGACTTTAAAAATCTATTTATTTGATCATAATCTTAAACACTTATTTGCTTATATTTTCAAATTAAGCAGGCAATTTTTTTCTTCATCTGTAGGTTTTTTCCAACTCAGTTTTAGTTAGGTAAGAACAAAACTGTTCCATCGCCATCCAGTAAATGGAGCCTGATCTCTTGAAAGGAGCGATGTGCTCCTTTTCTCTTGCCTTACAGACAAGAAATGTGCTATTCTTCCAACACTGAATATATTTCCTGACGTTAAATAAGTTCAATAACTAGACCATGTAAAATGTTTTCCTAATAACTTTTGCCTTTCAAAAGATACTTAAAAAATGAAAAGGCAAAAATAGGTTGGGTGAAAATATTCATACTATATAGATCTTTACAAAGGATTTATACACAAAATATATAAAGAACTCCTACAACTATAAGATGACATTAAGAATGTGCAGTTTACTGTATATCAAGTATTCTAAATAAAGCTATATAAAACAATCTGAACAAAAAAATTAAAAACAGTAAAGATCTGCCGGACGCAGTGACTCAAGCCTGTAATCCCAGCACTTTGGGAAGCCGAGGCAGGTGGATCAGCTGAGGTCAGGAGTTTGAGACCAGCTTGGCCAACATGGTGAAACCCCATCTCTACCAAAAATACAAAAAATAGCATGGCGCATGCCTGTAATCTCAGCTACTCGGGAGGCTGAGGCAGAAGAATCACTTGAACCTGGGAGGCAGAGGTTGCAGTGCGCCAAGATTGTGTCACTGCAACTCCAGTCTGGGTGACAGAGTGAGACTCCGTCTCAAAAAAAAAGTAAATATTTGGCCGGGCGCGGTGGCTCACGCCTGTAATCCCAGCACTTTGGGAGGCCTAGGCAGGCGGATCACAAGGTCAGGAGATCGAGACCATCCTGGCTAACATGGTGAAACCCTGTCTCTACTAAAAATACAAAAAATTAGCCGGGCATGGTGGCGGGTGCCTGTAGACCCAGCTACTCGGGAGGCTGAGGCAGGAGAATGGTGTGAACCTGGGAGGCACAGCTTGCAGTGAGCCAAGATCGCGCCACTGCACTCCAGCCTGGGCGACAGAGTAAGACTCCGTCTCAAAAAAAAAAAAAAAAAAAAAAAAAGTAAATATCTAACAGACACTCACAAAAGAAGATATATAAATGGTCAATAAGTACATGAAAATGTTTCATTAGTTATCAGGAAAATATAAAACAAAACCACAGTGAGATATCACTACATAGCCACTGGAATGGCTAAAAGGAAAGACTGTTTCAAGTGTTGATCAAGATTGGAGTAACTAGAAGTCTCATACATCACTGATGGTAATATAAAATGGTGCCAATGCTTTCTTACAAATAGCTTATTATAAAGTTAGGCACACACTTAAAGACCCAGGAGGAAAAATAAAAACCTATCTCTACACAAAGATTTGTTCACAAATGTTCACAGCAGCTGTATTCATGATAGCCAACACTGAAAACAACTTGAATGGCCAAAGGGGAGTGGATACGCAAGTCATAGCATATCCAGCCACTGAAATACTGCTGAGCAACAGAAAATAAACTAATAAAGAGGATGGGAAAGACAGTAGCAAGGGAGCAGGGAAGAGGAACAGAAGAGAGGGGGAGGAGAAGAGGGAAGAAGAGAGAGAGGAATAAAACTAAAGGAGAGCCAGGCATGGCAGTTCATGCCAGTAATCCCAGCACTTTGGGAGGCCGAGGCAGGAGGATCACTTGAGCCCAGCAGTTCAAGACTAGCCTGGGCAACATGGCAAAACCCCATCTCCAGTAAAAATACAAAAAATGAGCCAGGTGTGGTGGTGCTTGCCTGTAGTTCCAGCTACTTGGGAGGCCGACGTGAGAGGATCACTTGAGCCCAGGAAGTTGAGGCTGCAGTGAGCCGAGATCATGCTACCGCACTCCAGCCTGGACAATGGGAGTGAGAACCTGACTCAAAAAAAAAAAAGTAAAAGAGAGAAGAATACCTAGACATGTCATAGCCAGACTGCAGAACACCAAAGCATCTTAAAAGTAGCCAGAGAGAAAAGGCAGACTAGTTACAAATAATTAGACAGCAACAGCAATGGGACCAGAACACAGCTGATTAATACAGGAACAATACAGAATTGCACACCCAGATAAACTTACCATTCAAGAACAAAGGTATCTAAGACATGCAGAAACTGAAGTTACCACCAACAGATGCTAACAGAATTTCTAGAAGATGTGTCTCAGGAAGAAGGAAAATGTATCCCAGAAGCAAGCTTCAAAGTACAAAAACGAATGGTGAGCACATTAAATTTACAGACAAGTACCATATAAAACAATTATAATGTCAAATTTGGCGCAGGTTAAGAAATGAGAAGGCTATATAAAAGAACAGATCCCAAAATGCTAAGGTAGGAGTCAGTAACAGGTGGCAGGATTTCAAGTTTGTTTTATTTTCTTCTTCATGCTTTTATTGTCTTGTGTTTTCTTGAAACGGAGTTTCACTTTTGTTGCCCAGGCTGGAGTACAATGGCGTAATCTCAGCTCACCACCACCTCCGCCTCCCGGGTTCCAGCGATTCTCCTGCCTCAGCCTCCCGAGTAGCTGGGATTACAGTCATGCGCCACCACGCCTGGCTAATTTTGTATTTTTAGTAGAGACGGGGTTTCTCCATGTTGGTCAGGCTGGTCTTGAACTCCTGACCTCAGATGATTCACCCGCCTTGGCCTCCCAAAGTGCTGGGGTTACAGGCGTGAGCCACCGCACCTTATTGTCTTTTTTTTGAAAAGGAACCTCTGTCTTTTTATAATCTGACTTAGCTTTAAGGATTAAATTGCTAAATTAGAATGAAATGAAAACAAAATCAAATATCAAACTGCCAGAACTGCAATCTATCAATTCAAATAACAAGTTTCCTTTAAAAACCCTAAAGACTAATTTGAAGGGATGGTAAAAACTGGATTTATTATTCATTCAACAAGGATTTACCAGACTGGGCAACATAGTGGTGAGACTCTCTAAGAAAAATTTTTTAAAGAAAAAATTAGCTGGGCATGATGGCATGTGTCTGTAGTCACAGCTACTCGGGAGACTGAGATGGAAGGATTGCTTGAGCCCAAGAGGTCAAGGCTGCAATGAGCCATGATCACCACTGCACTCCAGCCTGGAGTTTCTTTCAAAAAGAAAACAGAACACAATAATTTACCAAGGGTTTGCTATATTCAGATACTATACTAGATCCTGAATGAACAAGAACAAAAACTGAAAGTCATCATAATACTGGATTTTTAAGTCTTCTAATTGATAATAAATTTATGCAAAGCATTTCGTCAAAAGTCTGCACATAAAGTGAAGTTACTCTTGTGGTCAGAAGTTATTATCATAATTGAGAGTTAAAGGCAGTCTAGTGTGGCCTGAGGCTCTTTTTTTTTTAAATGTGTGAACAAATATGACAGTTTTACATATGAAATTCATTCAGTGTAAATGATGAATTCCCACATTAATTGCAAGTCTTGAAGTTCATGATTTCCATCCCACATTAAACTAAGAAAACTTACAATCTGAGTTAACAGTTTGCAGGCAGCACTGAGCATGCCTCAGTTTCAGTCTCGCTGGATTAGTATCAAAAGCTTCGAGCATGATATTTTAGTAATGTATCAATTATCCACTTTTGCTCAAAGTATCCACTTGGCCAAACATTTTTAACTAATTCAAACCAGGGCAAGGGCATCCTATAAAAAGTTTTGCCAGTTTTAAATATACGTTTTCTGGGGGCTTCTTGATTGAAAACAAAGGCTGCATTTGGCAGAATAGGACTGGAGAAATCAGTATTTCAAGTAATTTGAATGAAAACCGTTTGGCTCTGATCTTCCTGGCCATGTGGAAGTGGTTAAGGAGGTAACAGCCTACCTAAGTCGCCATGGGTGAAACAGAGAGAAAGGACTGCGACCCAGTACCACCACAGAATAAACTCTGACACTAAAAGGCAAGAAAAGAAGTTGATCCGCTCCTTCCCATTCAATAGCCAGGCTTGGAGAGGCTCCTTTCAATCAAAAGCACCAAACAACAGGAAAGAGACTGCCACAAGAGCCTAAAACCCCACACCCTCCCTTCCCAGGCAAATGGTAACCAATACAGGGAATGCCTGTCCTTCCAAAGTAGAAAGACTCTAGCACCTGCATTACAAGACCATACCTGCCCCTCTTATCTGTAGCACCTTCAGCTGGTGAGGAAAGTGCATTTCTCAAAAACACTAAGCAGTTATCTGCAATAAGCAAGGCCAGTTACAAAGGGCTTCTTTAAAATGTCCAGTCCACCATGCTATCAAAACATCAGGCAAGGCCAGGCTCTGTGACTCACGCCTGTAATCCCAGCACTTTGAGAGGCCGAAGCGGGCAAATCACCTGAGGTCAGGAGTTCAAGACCAGCCTGACCAACATGGAGAAACCCCGTCTCTACTAAAAATAGAAAATTAGTTGGGCATGGCGGCAAATGCCTGTAATCCCAGCTACTGGGGAGGCTGAGGCAGGCGAATCGCTTGAACCTGGGAGGCAGAGGTTTCAGTGAGCCGAGATTGCGCCATTGCACTCCAGCCTGGGAAACAAGAGCAAAACTCCATCTCAAAAAAAAAATCAGGCAAGTACGGTACTTACAAATCCACAGAATTTCTCTTATCCTCTGGGAAAATCACAATGCCATTTTTCCTAAGCATATTCTGCCTGCAGAAACCAGCCTTTTATCCTTTCTCTAGTATTCTCTAATCCTGTCCAAGATGAAAAGAGTTGTTTTTTTCTGATGTTTATCACAAGCATCCTCCTCATAAATATATACAATTTTCCAAATGAATTAAGCTCTTAGGTGTTCAATAAATTAAATGAGTATAAGCTTCACTGTTTAAAAAAAACTAACCCTTTCAATGCTATCTTATTTGTATCTTTAACCAAACAACGAAACAAAACAAAACAATTTCCTTGGGCAGTTCCTTTTTTTTTTCTTTTTTTTTTTTTTTTTTTTTTTTTTGAGACAGAGTCTCACTCTGTTGCCCAGGCTGGAGTGCAGTGGCCCAATCTCAACTCACTACAACCTCCACCTCCTGGGTTCAGGCGATTCTCCTGCCTCAGCCTCCTGAGCAGCTGGGATTACAGGCACCTGCTACCACCCCTGGCTAATTTTTGTATTTTTAGTAGAGACAGGGTTTCACCATATTAGCCAGGCTGGGAAATCCTGATCTCAAGTGATCCGCCTCGGTCTCCCAAAGTGCTGGGATTACAGGTGTGAGCCACCATGCCCAGCCCCCTTGGACAGTTTCTTTAATGAAAAGTGAAACAAAAACGTTCCTCCAGGTTCCTTGTAAACTCTCGATAATTCTGAGGTGAATGCAATAACCCAGTAAGAAACTTGTCCAGGATAATTATTTTAAGATCTTCTTTGATAAGTCTGGCTACAGAGTAAAGTTAGCATTCTATTATGAACCAAGGAATAAATCCATCCCTGTATCAATTAAAGGAAGAGAATATCAATGTGAAAGGGGGCATTACAAACCAAACTTCAAAAGGATTCCCACAGTGACAGAACCTCTCAATGAAACACCACACCCCAAGTAACGGGGGCGGGGTGGTGCACCATAGAATCCCTGCCCCTAGGAGGCACAGCTACCTCCACACCAAGTATTTCTAGTTTCCCATTCACATAAAAGAAACAAGTAAGAGATTCTGGGAGGCGCTGGGCTAGGAAGGCATCTACTCACTGTCTCCACCAACAATTCCCTCAGTAAAGCAGCCATTGCCCAATAATGCTTCTATTTATTTTACCCAGAAGCAGATCTATTAGCCAGACATTCTAAAAACACAAACGCTTCGTTGTGCTTGGAGTAACTCCAATATTGATGCCTTGCTGCAGAACGATGCTGCAGGAATATAAAGTGAGCCATGTGCTAGCTGTACCCACTTATGAAGCACACTGTCAGAAACTGTCACATCCTGGGGACCAACCCATCCGAAAGACTGAGAATAAACCCCCTACAAGAACACTGTGGAAGGAGGGAGAAAGCCAAACATAGGATGAAGCAGGGCCCTCCTAAAGTCTCCGGAACAACGAAGCCAATTTTTAAGGCAACTCTCCCTAAAGCTTTCAGGACCAGAAAGATGTTTCTCCTCTCCTTGTTCAGACTGAATAAGAAAAGCAAGACAATGCTGGAGGATGTTCTGAAATGGGCTCCGCAAGTCACCACGTGCAAAGCACATTAAACAGAATCCAGTGCTAGGCCAGGGTTTGGCTCTGAAGATGCTGCCTACTGGAAGGAGAGGGGCCCCCGGGGGTTTCCACGCAGAGACCAGGGCTGGGCGGTCAAACCTGGTAAACTGACAAGGAGAAGGGCCTTAACAACAATATAATGAAATGGCCAGAGGCCACCGGTACTCCCCAGGGCTGGGAGAGACAGGGAAGCCGAGGCTGCTAAACTGTTCCAGATGAGAAGCAGGCTCTCCCACGTCTCCACGAGCTGATCAGATACCAGGGCCTCGCTTCTTTGTGAGCCTCAGCTCCCTCCTTTCTGGGGAACCCTACTCGATCCCCAACAGCCGCTGGCCTCCAGCTGCCACAAACGAGATCCAGACTCATTACAGGGAACTCATATTTCCCCCCCTCAAATAAAACACACACACACACACACACACACACACACACACACACACACACACAGCCTCCGGGGTCCAGCCGGATCACACAGCTAAAGTTTCCGGAACTTGAATCGTAAAACCACAATCAGAAGTTGTTTGGAAATACTCGCCGCAAAACAATCTGTCCTTTGCTTTAAAAAATAAAAAATAAAATTAAAAAAAACTTTGCCCTGCATAAAGGCAGACAGTAAAGAGAGACACAAATCTAACTTGGGCAGAGGGTGTGTTCCTCTTTGTCACCCGCCGGGAACCTCGCGCCGCGCGTGGGCGAGCGGCGGGCACCCGGCGGCATCCGCGCCAGCGGCCACCTCCCCGGCCCGCAACCGGCCTCAGCGGCCGAGATTGCGGCCCGAGGTCCGGAAGCGGCGTCCGGCGCTGTCAGCGGGCGGGTAGGACGGAAGGAAGCGGGGGAAGGGCGCCGGGGTCGGGGGAGGCGAGCGGGGACCGGCGCGGAGCCCCGCAGCCCGAGGTCGGCGGAGGTGAGGGGAGAGGGGCGCAGGGGGCAGCCCGGAGCCCCGAGGCCCCCGAGCTCCTGCGATGGTGGCCGGGGCTGCCCGGGCCCGACCCGCCGCCCGACTGCGCAGGGCAGGACCTCGGGGACCACGCGCCCACCTTCGCCCGCAGCCGCGGCCGTGCGCTGCGGGAGCCTGGACTCACACAAGTTGCCGCCCGCGGCCCGGACCCCGCCGGCCCCCGCCCTCCCGCCGCGGTCATTGTTCACCGCGCGCCTCCTACCTCCACAGCGCCGGCGGCTGCGGCGGCTCCCTCTCCCGGCTCGGGCTCCGGGATCGGCGGCTCCCAAGCCCCCGGCGGCCGAGGGCGCGGCGGCGCCGGCTATTAATACCCGCGGGCGGCGGCGGCGCGGGCGCGCGAGCAGGGCTGGCGGTGGCCGGCTGAGGTCCGAGCCATCAAAGGTGGCGCGGGGCGGAGGGGAGGGCGGAGCAGGCGGGGTGGGTGGGGAGCGGGCTCCGGGTCGCCATGGCCGCCTCGACGCCGGGGCCAGCGCCACTCGCGCAGGGAGGAGCGGCGCAAAGCGGGCAGCGGCCGCGTCCCCGCCCCGCGCCCCAGCCGAGCGCCCGCACCGCTGCGCCCGCGCCGGACCCGCCGCCTCTGAGGCCGGCGAGCGGGAAGTGCGGTGGCCACCGCCCCTCCCCGGGTCTGGGCCGGCCCCTCGGCGGGGGGAGGCGGGCGCCGCGCAGCCCGAGCAGCAGGGACGCGGGAGAGCCACAGCCCCCTCCAGCGTCCGGGCCCGCGCCCTGCGCCCGCCCCGCCCCGCTCCGCCCGGGCAGGTGCGCCCAGGGGCCTCTCGAGCCCAGCGCGCCGCCGGGAATCTGCGCCTCTCTTGGGCTTCCGGCCAGGGCCGGGCTCCGCGCGGCGCTACCTAATGCAGCGCGGGGAGCGCCACTGGCGAGACGCGAATCCAGCCGCTGTGGCGAAAAACGAACCGGGGAGAGCGGGAGACGTGTGCACGGCGAAGCCGGGAGCGGCAGGCGGGCGGTCAGGGGCTCGGACTCTGCAGGTCGCTTTTTGAGGTCCTGCCTGGGGCTGCTTCGCCTGCGACGTCGCGCGGGGAGGACAGTCTTCAGGGACCCACCGAGCCCTCCCCTCCCCCGGAGCCACAGGCACGGGCTTCCGGCACCACCCCGGGCTGCGCGGGACTTAAGCTTGGGGGAGCGGCGGCCACCCCGCGCCCGCCCACGTCCTGGCCCAGCGCCCTCCGCCCGAGCGAATCCCATGACAGTTCCCGCCCGCCCAGCCTCGGGGGACAGTGCCCTTGGGGAATGGCGTGGGGGAGGTTAGGAGTGGCTTGCGGTGCTTGAGAGCCTTCGGGGTTTCGGGAACTCTACGGAGCGGGGAGCAAGATTCAGGACCCAGGAGGCAGCGATCTAGGGGCACAGTCACCGTCCCCACCCAGCAGCTGCCGCGTTACCTTCTCTTCCCCCTTCTGAGCCTCCAGTCCCTCTCTCTAAGCGTGGCGGGAAGAGGCCTAGGGCGCAGCAAGTGACGTTCTGCCAGACCCGGGGCTAGCGGATTCCGGCCTTCGGAGGCCACTGGCTCAGAACCGTGGGCCTTTTGCGTCTTACAGGAGTTCCCTGACCTCAGACCGAGAGGGCAGATTTCACGGGAGAGGCCTCAAGTGAACTCACAGCTGGACAGGAGCTGGGCAGAAGTGGAGTGTAGGGACCCTGATAGAAGGGCGGGTTGAGACAAGAACAGGGGTCTTGGAAGTAGGGGGTGCTTGTGGGCAGCTCCTGGGGAGGAGCAGAGATGTAATACTTGCAGATTTGGTGGTCTGTGGTTGAAGAGAAGAAATGGTGGGTTTGAGGCTTTGCTCTGTCAGCCCAACCAGCTGTGTGTCACAGATCAGATTTTTTTCTGCTCGTGATTCTCTTAAGTGTGGTTCTCAGACCACGACCACCACCAGCAGCCCCTGGAAACGTCAAGAAATGAACATTCTTGGGCCGCATCCCCGACCTACCTAATGAAACCTTAGCAAGCATCTGAATCGCCTGCAGGGATAAAGGACTGTCAGGCTCCATCCCCAGAGCTGCCGATTCAGTAGGTTTGGGGTGGGGCCTGAGAGTTTGCATTTCTAACAAATTCCCAGATAGTGATGTTGCTCTGGTCCTGGGATCACACTTGGAGGATCACAGTGTTAGGACAGTGGGTCTCAAACTCATGGAATCATCTGCGATTAAAAAACAACACCCTGGTTGCACCCCAGCCGAATATATAAAGATTCTAACCCAGGCATCAGTAAAGTTCCGCAGGTGATTCCAATGTGTAGCCAGGTTTGAGAACAGTTGCTGTAGGCGGCTTTTTAAACTCTAGTGTATACCTGAATCACCAGGGAATCTTGTTGGAATGCAGATTCTGATTCAGTAAGTCTGAGACTGTTTCTAACAAGCTCTCAGGTGTTACTTGCTGGTCCAAGGACTACACGTAGTAGCAAAGTGCTATGTCATACCTCCCAACTAAAAGGAAAAAATTAGGCCGGGCGCGGTGGCTCACTCCTGTAATCCCAATACTTTGGGAGGCTGAGGCAGGTGGATCACCTGTAAACCAGCCTGGCCAGCATGGGGAAACCTCGTCTCTACTGAAAATACAAAAATTAGCTGGGCGTGGTGGTGCGCGCTGCAGTCCCAGCTACTCGGGAGGCTGAGGCATGAGAATTGCTTGAACCCGGGAGGCAGAGGTTGCAGTGAGCCGAGATCGTGCCATTGCACTCCAGCCTGGGCAACAAAGTGAGACTCCATCTCAAAAAAAAAATCATAAAAATAATAAAAGCAAAAAATCATAGAAAGCGCAGAAAATTAGAAAAGTGACATTTTCCCAGTCACTCTCTTTGCAAGACCGACATTTTCTACATGTTACAGCATTTCTTTCATAGTCTTTGTATGTCTAGAATTAGATTTAGTTGTGATCTTAAAACTATTTATGATCATAACACATAATATATTGATCATATTAATCAATATGATAATACATAATATCCCATGTTGTCTTATCTCAACATTATCAACATTTGTGAAGGTGACTTTTAAAGGAGCCGATCTGAGGTTTGCAGGCTGAGGGCAGGAGCCCATGGGGAGAGAGTTAATGGGGGAAAAGAGAGGGGAAAAGGGGCAGTTCTGGGAATCTAGTTAGAGAGGCTGTAAAGCGGTGGGGTCACACTAGAGAATTTCCTTCGTTTCCTCCCAGCTCTCACCAACATTCCGCGGTTGGTACCTAACCTAATAGAAAGTACTGTTTCTTTTAAGAGAGGGTCTTGGCTGGGCGCTGTGGCTCAAGCCTGTAATCCCAGCACTTTGGGAGGCCAAGGCAGGCAGATCACGAGGTCAGGAGATCAAGACCATCCTGGCTAACACGGTGAAACCCTGTCTCTACTAAAAATACAAAAAATTAGCCAGGCATGGTGGCCGGCGCCTGTAGTCCTATCTACTTGGGAGGCTGAGGCAGGAGAATGGCGTGAACCCGGGAGGCAGAGCGTGCAGTGAGCCGAGATCACACCACTGCATTCCAACCTGGGCGACAGAGCGAGACGCCGTCTCAAGAAAGAAAAAAAAAGGAGTCTTGCTCTGTTGCCCAGGCTGGAGTGCAGTGGCACAAACATAGCTCACTGCAGCCTCGAACTCCTAGGCTCAAGTGATCCCCCTGCCTTGGCCTTCCAAAGTTCTGGGATTACAGGCATAAGGCCATTGTGCCTGGCCAGAAAGCACTTTTTAAATTCCTCTCCCTGAAAAGCCAGGGGTACCTGGCCTCGAAAATCCTGAACCTGGAAAATCAACTTCTGAAAAACTTAGGTGTTTCCTTGTCATTGTGTGTCATTTATGCTTAACTTTCAGAATATAAAAATGTATAATCCCCCTAGATCCCCCTTTTATCCCAAGCTGTGGCATGGGTTATTTAGAAATCTTTCTGGATTAAGGAATCACCCTGTGCTTAACAATTCCTCTTATTAATTTTAACTGTTTTACTGTAAAACGTGTGTACATGTCAAGATAAAATTAAGCAGTATAGAAGAGTATGAAGTGAAACCTAGAAGGAACCCTTCCTGCATCCCTAATCTCGCTTCTTAGAAATAATTTTCCCAACAGTTTTTACAGTCTTTCATAAATTTTCTGCTCATATACAAAAGTGTGTGGGGGCAAGCAAATCTTTCATATTAAGAGATCACATGTCACAGTGAAACACCACTTTTTATTCCATAGTTACCTCCCCTTCAACATATCACCTTTCGGAGAATCTGGGTTTAGGGTGATGATGCTCTTTGGACATGACAGTATGCACTGACAGTAACTGAGGCAGCCTGTATTAAAACCCAAGGCGGAAAGAGATCTGCTTGTAGCATTTGTGGTGGGCTCATTCTGTGTAATCCCCCTGCCTTGAGTGTGACCTAGTGTCTCGCTGCTAATGGATAGAATACAGAAAAGGAAGGCAATGTCACTTCTGTGATTAGGTCATAGAGCACTGTAACTTTTTTTTTTTTTAGATGGAGTCTCACTCTGTCGTCCAGGCTGGAGTGCAGTGGTGCAATCTCAGCTCACTGCAACCTCTGCCTCCTGGATTTAAGCAATTCTCTGCCTCAGCCTCCTGAGTAGCTGGGATTACAGGCGCGTGCCACCACACCCGGCTAATTTTTGTATTTTTAGTAGAGACGGGGTTTCACCATCTTGGCCAGGCTGGTCTTGAACTCCTGACCTCGTGATCCACCCGCCTCAGCCTCCCAAAGTGCTGGGATTACAGGCGTGAGCCACTGCGCCAGGCCCGTAACTTCTTACTGATACGGTCTTGCCCTCTCATTTGCTCACTTTGATGAAGCCAGCTGCCATGTTGTAAGATGTCCTATGGAGGACCCACAGTGGCAAGGAACAGAGGGAAGCCTTACTCCAACAGCCCTGGAGGCACTGAATTCTGCCAACAACCATGTGATACACAAGTCCTTTCCAGCTGAGACTTGAAGTGATGTCAGTGTCATGAGGAACCCAAAGCCAGAGGACCCAACTAAGCAATTTCTAGAGTCTTAACCCATAGGAAGTATGAGATGATAAGTGTTCTTCTGAGCCACATTTTGGAATAACCTGTTGCAGCAATAGATAACACAGTATAATGTGGTAGGAGGAAGAATATTAGGATGAGCAGTTTCAAAGTTGTGTCAACAGGAAGAATATGAATCTCCTTGTGTAGCTGGTGGGAAATCTTGGGATTTTGAGCTCAGTTTCAGCAGCTCTTAATGGAACCAGCAGAAACTGAGCTACAGAGAAAGCAACTGACATGAAGTAGACATCTGAGGTTGGAGAACTTATGAGGTATTAGTTGGGATCTGGAGGTAAGACCTTATTCTTCTGCAAAGAATCAAGACCTTGGAGGGGAAGGGGCAGCACTGGTGGTGACAGAAGCCAGATGGAGAACAGCTTAAGGAGAGAGTGGGGGAGGTAGAGGATAGGATTCCGGGGACTATCTGTGTGGGATGCCTTTGGTTCAAAAGATAGTTGCATGTTAAAATTTGGTAGATATTGCAAAATTGTACTTCAAAGACACTGCAAAAATTTATTCTTCCACTGTAGAGATTTTAAAACATGGCCACAAATTATCGTACACTCCTCCCACTGAGAGTTCAGATCTGTGTCTATGCCCTTTGAATCTAGACAGGCTCATAACTGTTGCGGTCAATAGAATACAGTGGACGTGATGTGACTTTCATAGCTAGGTCAGAATAAGCCATGCTGCTTTTAACTTGTTCTTTGCATACACTTGTTCTTGGAGGTCTGAGTGGCCATGTAAGAAGTCCCAACAATCCTGAGACTGTCATACTCAAGAGGCTCATTTGGAGATGTTCCAGTTGACAGTCCCAGATGAGCTGCTCTTTCAATCATCCCATCCCTCGTGTCAGAACGTGAGTGAAGAAGGCACCTCAGAATGAGTTCTCCAGCTCCCTCTGTCCCTGTTCCCAGCCATCCCAACCACCCCAGACTTTTGGGTCATACCAGCTAAGGACACCATGGACAGAGAAGAACCCTGTGTTCTTTCCAAATTCCCAATCCCATAAACTGGTAATTTCATGCCATTAAGCTTTGCATGACTTACTATGGAACAATAAATGAACCCACTAACCATGCTTGAGAATGATCATTCTTTAGCCCACTTTGGATATTGGCAAACTTAATATTTGTCAGTCTTTTTTTTTTTTTTTTTTTTTTTTTTGAGATGGAGTCTCACTCTGTCACCCAGGCTGGAGTGCAGTGGTGCGATGTAGGCTCACTGCAATATCTGCCTCCTCGGTTCAAGCGATTCTCCTGCCTCAGCCTCCCAAATAGATGGGATTACACGCACGCACCACCACACCCAGCCAATTTTTTTATTTTTAGTAGAAACGGGGTTTCACCATGTTGGCCAGGATGGTCTCAATCTCCTGACCTCGTGATCTGCCCACCTCGGCCTCCCAAAGTGCTGGGATTACGGGCGTGAGCCACCGCTCCCAGGCATATTTGTCAGTCTTACAGGCAAAAACAAAATCTCATTATTTTAAAAATTATTCATTGGCATTTATCCATTAACTGCCCTTCATGTGCTTTGCTCATTTTGCCATTGAGTTGTTTATCTTTTTTTGTTAACTCTTAATATGTTTTATATGTTAAGGAAATTAGCCCTTTGCTATCATGTAATGAATTTTTTTACTTTTTTTTAATATGGTACTCTTTTTCACAACAAGTTCTTAATTTTTATGTTGTCAGATTTGTCAGTGTTTACTTTTATGCTTTCACATTTTTGTGTCATGCTTGGAAATGTCTTCTCTATGCAAGATGTTTTAAAAAATCATCATGTTTCTATACTTTAATGGTTTTATTTTTATATTTTATCATTGATCTATATCTTATTTTGGCATAAGAAATGACACATGCCTCCAACATCTTTTTTCCAAATGGCTGAGCAGATACCATTTGAAAACCCATCTTACTTTCATCTTCCATACCTGTTTAAAATGCCAACTTTGTCCTACCTTAGGATCCGCTTTTCTACGAATATTCTTTTCTACTTATCTGCCTATCACTGTGCCAGTTACCAAAATGTTTGTGTTTATGGCTTCATAATGTATTTTACTATCTGATACTGCTTGGACCCCATAATTATTGTTAATTTCAGAAGTTTTCCCAACTAGTCTTACATGTTTGTTTTTCCACATGAATTTTGGTGTCATTTTGTTAAGCTCTGAAAATAATCATATTACAATTTTGATTAGAATTGCTGACATTTTGGGCCAGGCATGGTGGCTCAATTTCTTGAACCCGGGAGGCAGAGATTGCAGTGAGCCGAGATCACGCCACTACATTCCAGCCTGGATGACAGAGTCAGACTCTGTCTCAAAAAAAAAAAAAGAGTGCTGACATTTTGACCTTCAACTTCAACTTTTTGGACTTGTATTATTATTTCCATTTTACAAAGGAGAAACTGAGACACAGAGAGCCTAAGTAATTTACTCAAGGTCACACACAGTACACAGCCAAGAAAGAGATTCAGACGCAGTCAAGCTTCAGAGGCCACTCTCTTAGCCATGATCCTGTGTTGTGCCTCCATATTCAAAAATTTAGGACAACTGGAGAAAGCACTCAAAATGCACTTTTTTAGGATAGAAAATAGGATAGGATAAAAAGTGAAGACTTCAGGTCATTTATTTTTCACTTCACTTTCAAAAGGAGAACTTTAGGAGGGAAGCAAAAGAAGGTCATAGACTGAAATCATTTTCAGTCTGGCCTACGATCTTGCCCTTTGATTCTCATCTCAGAGAATGAAATGATACATAAAGGGAAGGTATGTCACTGTTGATGACTACCTGAAGTATTTTTGTTGTCCAAAAATGCATTGAGCACCACACACCCAATAAGAAAGCTAAAATTTGGCTGGGCGCAGTGGCTCACACCTGAAATCCCAGCACTTTGGGAAGCCAAGGTGGGTGGATCACCTGAGGTCAGAAGTTTGAGACCAGCCTGGCCAACATGGTGAAACCCCGTCTCTACTAAAAATACAAAAAATTAGCCGGGCGTGGTGGCAGGCGCCTGTAATCCTAGCTACTCGGAAGGCTGAGGCAGGAGAATCACTTGAACCTGGGAGGTGGAGGTTGCAGTGAGCCGAGATCACCCCACTGCACTCCAGCCTGGGCAACAGAGCAAGACTCGATCTCAAAAATAAAATAAAAAGGCTGATTGACAGATATGTGACAAAAGAAGTAGATTAAAATTTTAATAGAATTGTAGTGGTGACTAGAGGGACATTCACTGTAAAATTCAACTTTGTTGTATGTTTGAACATTTTATAATAAAATGATGAATTCTACTCCTAGGTATATATTCAAGAGAAATGAAAACATGTCCACAAATTCATATGAGCATTATTCAAAGTAGCCAGAAAGCAGAAACAACCTGGAAGTCCATTAAATAATGAATGGACAAACAAAATATGGTATATCTATTCAATGGAATATTATTTGGCAATAAAAAGAAAGTACTGACACATGCTACAACATGGATAAACCCTGAAAACATCATAAGTGAAAGAAGCCAGACACAGAAGACCTTATAGTGTATAATTCTATTTCTAGAAAAGATCAAGAGTCAGCAAATCTGTAGAGACAGAGTAGATTAGAGATTGCCAGGGGCTGGGGAGTTGGAGGAGAATGGGAAGTGAATGCTAGTGGGTACAAGGATTCTTTTTTGAGTGATGAAAATGTTCTAAAATTGTGGAGTTGATTGTGAAACTCTAAATATACTAAAAGCCACTGAATTTTACACTTTTTTTTTTTTTTTTTTTTTGAGATGGAGTCTTGTTTGGTAACCCAGGCTGGAGTGCAGTGGCGTGATCTTGGCTCACTGCAACCTCCACCTCCCAGGTTCAAGTGACTCTTGTGCCTCAGCCTCCAGAGTAGCTGGGATCACAGGTGCACACCACCATGTGCGGCTAATTTTTGTATTTTTAGTAGAGACGGGGCTCACCATGTTGGCCAGGCTGGTCTTGAACTCCTGACCTCAAGTGATCCACGAGCCTCGGCCTCCCAAAGTGCTGGTATTAGTGTGAGCCACCATGCCAAGCTGGATTGTACACTTAAAATGGGTAAATTGTATGGTGGGTAAATTTTATGGTATGTAAATTATATCTCAATACAGGTGTTAAAAATAAAATGTCAGAAAAAATATTACCTTCAGCCCTATTATCACCTGATTAATTGCTGTATCAATTACAAATTTCTTGCTGTAAATGAAGAAAAAGGTCATCATCATAAATTCGAATATAGTCTGTATATATTAACACTAATTTCTTAAGGAATTTCTAAATTCAATTCATGGTATTAATCTTTGATTCATCAAACTGGTTCTAACTGGAGGACTCTAATATTCTTTCAAGTGTCTTTTTTTTTTTTTTTTTTTTTAACAATTGCTAGTTACAGATGGCTCAGGATAGACTCACATGGTATTTAAGGCTACTAAAGTCAGAGGCTACTAAGGCTACTAAAGTTTAAATGCTTAAACACTGTCCTGCTGGTCACTTTAGATCCCTGGGAAGTCCCAGAGGGAGAAAGAAAGAGACAGAGCATGACAGTGCATGTGAAATGAGGAAGTTATTCTTTAAACAAGCCACTGGTTCTCAAACTTGAGTGCATACTGGAATGGCCTGGGGACCTTTAATAATGCACTGATGCCTAGGTGCTCCTCCCCTTCCAGAGATCTTGATGTCGCTGGTCTGGGGTGCAGCCTGGGCATTAGGATCTTTTAAAGCTCGCTAGGAGATTCTAGCATACGGCCGGATTGAGAATTATTGGCCCAGGACAATCACCCTAGCTCTGGGAGGGCCAGGCTGGAGCAGAGGCTTAGCTCAGAACCTAAATCCAAATGGTGCGGGGATTCACCCTTCTCCGCATGACCCCAAGCTGCATGAAACTCAGGCAAGGGTGAGTGAGCACAGATGGAGAGCGCAAACATGGCGCCTTAACACCATCCTCATCCTCTCATTCAAAAGATAGAATTCCAATCAAACTCTATTAAAAGGTAGGTCAGGAAAAGCTTTCCTCTTACCCTGTTCACCTGTTGCTGCCATCTGCCCTACCTCCAAACAGGTCACCACTTTATCTTTACAGCTGCTTCTTTATCTTTCCAGAAAAAGACATGTTTATCTTTTAGCTTCTTCTTTATCTCTCTAGAGAATTCAAGCCAACCCAGATGTATTTTTTTTTTAACAGCAAAGTTAGAATTTCATACTATTTTTTCCCAGGAAAATGTTGGAAATAATTTCATATCAATTATTAAATAATTTCATATCAATGCTTAAATAATTTCATATCAATTTCTCTCTCTTTTTTTTACATCTACATAGTATTCCATTATATAGGCACACCATAATTTACTTTAAGAATTACTTATTGATGGGCATTTAAATTGTTTCCTAGTTGATATTATACCCAAATGCGTCCATGGATAACCCTGTTCATGTCATTTTGCACAGATGCTAATATAACTGTAGGATAAATTCCTACAAGCAGAATCCCAGGGTCAAAATGTTGTACATTTGTAATTTAATAAATATCACAAAATTGTCCTCCATGGGGTGATTGCGATTGATACTTACACCAGCAACATGAGATTCTTCTTCGCTCCTGCTATCCCACCCCCAACCACCTCACCAGAGTAGGCTGTCACACTTGTAAGTTGTTTGCCAGTCTGATAGGTTAAAAAATGATGTCTCAGCTGGGCTCTGTGGTTCACACCTGTAATCCCAGCACTTTGGGAGGCAGAGGCAGGCAGATCTTGAGGTCAGGAAATCAAGACCTTCCTAGGCGGGGTGTGGTAAGATCAGCCTGGCTAAGATGGTGAAACCCCGGCTCTACTAAAAGTACAAAAAAATTAGCCAGGCGTGGTGGTGGGTGCCTGTAGTCCCAGCTACTCAGGAGGCTGAGGCAGAAAATTGCTTAAACCCGGGAGGTGGAGGATGCAGTGAGCTGAGATCACACCACTGCACTCCAGCTTTGGCGACAGAGCAAAACTCCGTCTCAAAAAAAAAAAAAAAAAAACCCGTCCTGGCCAACATGGTGAAACCTCGTCTCTCGTCTCTACTAAAAATACAAAACTTAGCCAGGCATGGCAGTGCACACCTGTAGTCACAGCTACTTGGGAGGCTGAGGCAGGAGAATCACTTTAACCCGGGAGGCAGAGGCTGCAGTGAGCCAAGATCACGCCACTGCACTCCAGCCTGGGTGACAGAGCAAGACTCCGTCTCAAAAAAAAAAGATGTCTTAGTATACTGGAGTTTGCTTTTCTCTCCCATTTGTGAACTTGTGCGTTTTCCCATGTTTAAGACCCTTTTGTAGTTCCTCTTCTATCAATGTTCATTTGTAGCCCACAGGTGAACTGTGCTCCACAATATTCAGCTGTGGCCCAGTGTTCTGTTTTGGCCCACTAGCTGCAGAGATGATATAAGCACGCCCCGTAAGTTAGCAATTTTTCTGAGGAAGAATAAGGAGGTGGGTGAACAGGTGGACAGACCAAGAGGTGAAAGCCCTTCTTCATCCTTGACAAAAGGGACTCAGGCTGTTCACTCGCCCCAAGAGGTGATACACCATATCTTAGTCATTCTGCTAATACTAATTGAATGCCTATGATATGTAAAACATGTCTAATAGATGAAAGAATGAAAGCACCAGGATATACATTTCAAAATTACATTATAATAGAAGTCTTTCTACCAACATTCCTATGTACTTCTTTTTTATGGATATTGATGTGCAATTGCACCATCATTGGTAGTAATTAAACTGTCATTTCATACTTTTTGCATTTTCCTTGCATTAAGCTTCTCCAAACTGCTAATTTTCTTTTTTCTTCTTTTTTTTTTTTTTTTTTTTTGAGACGGAATTTCGCTCTTGTTGCCCAGGCTGAAGTGCAATGGCACGATCTCGACTCACCGCATCCTCCACCTCCCAGGTTCAAGCGATTCTCCTGCCTCAGCCTCCCGAGTAGCTGGGATTACAGGCATGTGCCACCATGCCCAGCTAATTTTGTATTTTTAGTAGAAATGGGGTTTCTCCATGTTAGTCAGGCTGGTCTCAAACTCCTGACCTCAGGTAATCCGCCCGCCTCAGCCTCCCAAAGTCCTGGAATTACAGGCATGAGCCACCGTGCCTGGCCCCAAACTGATAATTTTCTAACATATTCTTTGAATCTATGCTCCTATATATGTAATCTTAGTACTTTTGGCATTTTTTCCACCACCTGAAGAAAAAAAAACCCATGATCCCCTCTTTATGATTCTTCCAAAGCCTTTTCTGACTTGAGAGCTTCTTTGTGTGTGCCTATTCTCTTATTGAGTTTGGTTTCTTTCTGTGTAAATTAGAAGCGCTAATAAGGACTTTCCAATGGCATCTAGTCGATTGCTGAGGCGCCTTGCTGGACAGAGGTATCAATCTTTTGTGTTTTAAAGCATTTCTGAAGAAAGACCTTTCATTTTCTCAATAATCTTCCCATTCCAGTATTTATGATCTAGTCATGGAAATAACTTTCTACCACCTATCTCCCCGGATGATCTCATTGACCATCTTAATGTAATTTGATGCTGATTACTTCTACATTTTTCTTCAGTTCTCACAAATTAGTCATCAAAACAAATTCACACTGTAATTAACTTGTGACTTTGATTTTTTTTTTGTGGTAGAATTAAGAACTTTGATTTTTTTCCCATGGTGAAAGCACTCTATATTTGTTTCCCATTTAAATAACTACATTTCCAAATTCAGGCATGCAAAGAATATCACTTAAATTAATTTATATTCCAAACTTCTTTCCACCAGGCAGGAAAAAACTCAGCCCCAGCCATTGCGGGGCTTACTGCACCCCCTTCCCTGGACGTCTTGCTGGACAGTAGAGTTCCAGCAACTCAGGTAGCATCAGGGTGTCAGGAGACCCTCTGAGGACCACAGTCCCAGCTGCATGTCAGGTCCGTGCACCTGCGCTGCAACTTCCAGGCCCTGCTTAGGGCAAGCGAACTGCCAGCAAGGCTGGGAACCGCAGATGAGGGGGGGTCCCTGCTGTCTGCAAGACCACAGACCCCTCCTTCCTTTTTAGCTTGAAGGGAATCCCTTCTCTTTTCTCCTTTCCTTCAGAGGCACGACTTCTGGCTCCTCTATTCCCACAGAACACTGAACATACTTAGGGTTTTGGCTTTTGAAAACCTGAATATCTCAAAAAAAATACCCATCATCCATTTCATGTTGAAAAGACATCAAGGTCTCTGTTAGGAGGCCCCCGTCCATGAGCGTTGACGGTGCAGCCGGGATGACAGGTGAATTAACAGGAGGCACCACATCACAAGTGCACCAAGCCCACCCATGTGGATATGACAAAAGAAACCTTATTCACTTCTAGGGGGAAGGCACACTAAGTCAGGACCTGAAGAGGTAAGAAACAGGTGGAGGGCTCAGCGGGCAGTGGAAAAGATGGTCCCACAAGGTTTTACTCCACAATTGTTCTTTTCAACACTCTTTGCTCAAATATTTGTGTATTTTATGTAGCTTCTCTTTTTTAGTGCTTTCATGATGGGTAAACTGAGTCTTCTCTATTGTCCTAAATGATAAGGAATTACAAAAGGTTGACTTGTAAATGACACAATTTATTGTCAATTAACCCAACAAGTTTTATAATGTAACTGTGGAGAGAGCATTGGGAGGAGGAGGGGCAAATGCTGTCTTAGCAAAATAAATCCAGAGTATTTTTAGCAAAACTAGAATCAAAGTTATGTTAATACAGGGAATATGAATCTCCCTAGTAGATCAGACCGGGGTAGGGGTGAGGGTGGGTTGGGAAGAACCTGCAAAGGAAATGATTCCTGCTTGGGAGAAGGGAGGGAGGTTTCAACTGGGACCTAAAGCTTGGCACAGTCACACCTGGCACCCCAGCTTCTTCCCCAGCCCTCATCCTCAGGAGCAAGCTCACCTTTCTCCTAACATGGAAGGGTTAAACATACTATATCAAAACCCACTCCTTCTACTTTGGGGTCTCTGTAATTGGCCAAAGAAAAAAGCCGTTGAATGATGTCTGAGGCTGCAAAATGTACAGGACACAAGAAAAGACTCAAAGAGTTCTGGAATTTAATGACAGTCATGCTTTGCTTAATGACAGGGATACATTCTGAGAAATGCATCAATAGGCGATTTCATCATTGTGTGAACATCACAGAGTGTACTTACACCCACCTAGATGGTGTAGCCTTCTACGTACCTAGGCTATATGGTACAGCCTGTTGCTCCTAGGCCATCAACTGGAACAGCATGTTACTGTACTGAAAACTGTAGGTAATCATAACAAATAGTAAGTATATGTATATCTAGACATATCTAAGCATAGAAAAAGTACAGTAAAAGTATGGTATAAAAGATTAAAACGTGGTGTACCTGCAGAGGGCACTTACCATGAATGGAGCTTGCAGGACTGGAAGCTGCTCTGGGTGACTCACTCAGTGAGTAAGTGGTGAAGGAGTTGAAGGTCTAGAACATAGCTATATGCGACTCCATTTTTATGCTGCTAATAAAGACATACCCAAGACTGGGCAGTTTACAAAAGGAAGAGGTTTTATTTATTTACTTTTTTTGAGACAGAGTCTCCCTCTGTCGCCCAGGCTGGAGTGCAATGGCACGATCTCGGCTCACTGCAACCTCCGCCTCTTGGGTTCAAGCAATTCTACTGCCTCAGCCTCCTGAGTAGCTGGGATTATAGGCGTGCGCCACCATGCCCAGCTAATTTTGGTATTTAGGACAGGGTTTCACCATGTTGGTCAGGCTGGTCTCGAACTCCTGACCTCATGATCTGCCCGCCTCGTCCTCCCAAAGTGCTGGGATTACAGGCAAGAGCCACTACGCCCGGCCAAAAGGAAGAGGTTTAATTGGACTTACAGTTCCACACAGCTGGGGAAGCCTCACAATCATGGCAGAAGGCAAGGAGGAGCAAGTCATGTCTCACATGGATGGCAGCAGGCAAGAGAGAGAAATGAAAGCCAAAAGAAACGGGTTTCCCCTTATCAAACCATCAGATCTCATGAGACTTATTCACTACCAAGAGAACAGTATGGGGAAATCCACCCCCAAGATTCAATTATCTCCCACCGGGTCCCTCCCACAACACATAGGAATTATGGGAGCTACAAGATGAGATTTGGGTGGGGACACAGAGACAAACCATATCAACTGTAGACTACATAAACACTGTACACTTAGGCTACTACATTGTATTAGCCCATTTTCACACTGCTAAAAAGAAATACCTGAGACTGGGTAATTTATAAAGGAAAGAGGTTTCATTGACTCCCAGTTCCTTCATGGCTTGGCAGGCCTCAGGAAACTTACAATCATGGTGGAAGGGGAAGCAGGCACAGCTTACATGGCAGCAGATGAGAGAGAGAACCCCAGGGGAAACTGCCATTTATAAAACCATCAGATCTCATGGGAACTCCCTCACTATCATGAGAACAGCCTGGTGGAAACTGCTCCCATAATCCAATCACCTCTCACTAGGACTCTCCCTCAACATCTGGGGGTTATAATTCAAGATGAGATTTGAGTGGGGATACAAAGCCTAATCATAATATACATTTATTAAAAATATTATTCTGGCCGGGCGTAGTGGCTCACACCTGTAATCCCAGCACTTTGGGCAGCTGGGGGGGGGGGGGGTGGATCACAAGGTCGGGAGTTCGAGACCAGTCTGGCCAACATGGTGAAACCTCGTCTCTACTAAAAATACAAAAATTAGCTAGGCATGGTGGCATGTGCCTGTAATCCCAGCTACTTGGGAGGTGGAGGCAGGAGAATCTCTTGAATCCGGAGGTTGCAGTGAGCCATGATCGCACCATTGCACTCCAGCCTGGACGACAGAGCAAGACTCTGTCTCGAAAAAAAATTTATTATTTCTTCAATAATAAATTAACCTTAGTTTCCTGTAACTTTTTTACTTTATAAACGCTTAAATCTTTTTAAACTTTTAGACTCTTTTGTAATAACACTTACTTAAACATATTATACAGCTGTGCAAAAATATTTTTCTTTGTTTATATCCTTACTCTATAAGCTTTTTTCTATTTTTAGAATTTGTCCTTTTGAATTTTTTAAAACTTTTTTCCTAAAAACTAAGACACAAACATACACACATTAGCCCAGACCTGCACAGGGTCAGGATCATCAATATCACTGTCTTCCACCCCCACATCTTGTCCCACTGGAAGGTTTTTGGGGCACTAACATGCATGGAGCTGTCATCTCCTATAGTAATAACGCCTTCTTCTAGACACCTCCTAAAGGATCTCCTTGAGGCTATTTAAGAATTAACTTTTTTCTTTTATAAGTTAAAGGAACAAATAGTATAGTAAATACATAAACCAGTCACACAATCATTTATTACCATTATGAGGGATGATGCACTGTACATAATTGTCTGTCCTAGACTTTTTTTTTTTTTTTGAGACGGAGTCTCGCTCTGTCGCCCAGGCTGGAGTGCAGTGGCGCGATCTCACTGCAAGCTCCACCTCCCGGGTTCACGCCATTCTCCTACCTCAGCCTTCCGAGTAGCTGGAACTACAGGCACCCGCCACCTCGCCCAGCTAATTTTTTGTGTTTTTAGTAGAGATGGGGTTTCACTGTGTTAGCCAGGATGGTCTCGATCTCCTGACCTCATGATCCACCCGCCTCGGCCTCCCGAAGTGCTGGGATTACAGTCCATGCCTCCCTTTCCTAAGGACTCTTGTGGCTGTATTGGGTCCACCTGGACATTCTCCCTATCGCAAGACCCTTAAATGAATCCCATCTGCAAAGTTTCTTTTAGCATGTAAGGTAACATTTTGGGAGGAGGCCATTATTGTGCCTACCACCCGCATTAGCTCCTCAACTTTCCCTTCCCAGAGGAGAACCAGGGACAGAAAACAATAATTCCGCCATTCCTCGAGTACTTACTGAGCATGTATTATGTGCCAGGTATTGTTTCAATCAGCTGGAACAGAGCGGTAAATAAAACAGACACAAATTCTTCACCACATGATGCTTATATCCTGGTGTTGGGGAAGAAAGAATATACATAATACATAAGCAAAACCTTTAGCAACTGAGATGATAAAGAATCCTGGGTTGACTGTGGTGGCTCACACCTGTGATCCCAGCACTTTGGGAGGCCAAGGTGGGAGAATTGCTTGAGACCAGGAGTTTGAGACCAGACTGGGCAACATAGTGAGATCCCTTCTCTAAAAAAAAAAAAAATTCTGGGCATTGTGGTGCATGCCTGTGATCCCAGCGACTCAGGAGGCCAAGGCAGGAGGATCACCTGAGCCCAGGAAGTCGAGGCTGCAGTGAGCTGTAATCACACCACTGCACTACACCCTGGGCAACAGAGTGAGACCCTGTCTCAAAGAAAGAAAGGAAAAGCTCCTAAGGAGAATAAACAGTAATTCAGGTGGTAGGAAGTGAGTATTTAGGTGCTGTGACTTTGGGTAGGGTGGCCAGGAAGGCTTTATGAGAAGGGGAAATTCCAGGAAAGATCAGAATAAAGTGAAGGAGAAATATGATGAATATCCATATTTAGAAGAGATACAAGAAGTATCCATGTGGACATTTGTGGAAAAGTGGTCCAGGCAGAGAGGAGGCACCAAGAGTCACTGGGTGGGTGCATGCCCAGTGTGGTTGAGGAACAGCTGGTGGCCACTGTGGCTGGGGTGAAGCGAGCCAGGCTGGACTCATGGTCATTGAGGACACAGTGGAGAAGGGGGCAGGATAGTAGGGAATTGTAGGACTTTGGCTTTGACTTAGAGTGAGTTGGAAGTGATTAGGGAGTTTTAAGCAGGTCAGATCAGATTTAAGGCCAGAGGATCTTTCTGGCCACTGTGCTGAGAACTGACCACAAGGGCAGAAGCAGGTGTCCAGCATGGTGGCATGGCCCAAGCTGGAAATGGTGGAGGTGACGGGAAACAGTCAAAGCTTGTGTATCTTGCAAAGGCAGAGCCAGGGGGATCCAGTGACAAATTAGATGTGGGATGTGAAAGAGACATGGAGGGGTCAGGGATGACTCCAAGTTTTTTAGCAATTGGGCAAGTGAAGTTGCCATGTATTGAGCTGGAGACGACTGGGGAAAGGAGCGGGTTTGTGGGAACAGATCTGTTCAGGGTTGAGCATGGGTTGAGTCTGGGTTGTCAATTCAGTATGTTAGTCTGTTCTTATGCTGCTAATGAAGACATTAGCTAATGAAGACTTATCAAGACTGGATAATTTATAAAGGAAAGAGGTTTAATTGACTCACAGTTCTGCATGACTAGGGAGGCCTCGGGAAACTTTCAATCATGGCAGGAGGGGAAACAAACATGTCCTTCTTCACATGATGGCAGGAAAGGAGAAGTGTGAAGCAAAAGGGGGAAAAGCCCCTTATAAAACCATCAGATCTCATGAGAACTCACTCACTATCACAAGAACAGCCTGAGAGTAACTGCCCCCACGATTAAATTACCTCCCATCCCTCCCACAACATGTGGGGATTATGGGAACTACAATTCAAAATGAGATTTGGGTGGGGGCACAGCCAAACCATATCAAATATCAAAGACGAGATGACAGGAGGCAACTGGACACAGTCTCAGGGGACAGGTCCAGACTGGAGTTAAAAATTTGGATCTTGTTAGGAACTGAATGTTTATGTGTCTTGCCCCCCTACTCAAATTTATATATGTTCAAGCCCTAATCCCCAGTGTAATAGTATTTGGAGATGGGGGCCTTTAAGAGGTAATTAGGATTAGATGAGGTCATGAGGATGGGGCCTTTGTAGTGGGATTAGTGCCCTTGTAAGTGGAGGAAGAGAGAGAGCTCCTTTTCTCTCCATGTGCACACACCAAGAAAAGGCCATGGGAGTGCACAGTGAGAAGGAGGCCACCTGCAAGCCAGGAAGAAGGGCTGCACCAGAAGCCCTATCTGCTGGCACCTTGATCATGGACTGTCTTAGTCCATTTGTGTTGCTAGAAAGGAATACCTGAGCATGGGTAATTTATAAAGAAAAGACGTTTATTTGGCTCACGGTTCTGCAGGCTTTACAGGAAGCATGCAGCATCTGTTTCTGGTGAGGCCTCAGGCTGCTTCCACTCATGGTGGAAGGTGAAGGGGAGTGCCATGTACAGACCTCATGGTGAGAGCAGAAGCAAGAAAGAAGGAGGCAGTGCCAGGCTCTTTTCAACAACCAGGTCTCTCGGGCATTAAGAGTGAGAACACACTCCTCTGAGAATGCTACCAATTCATAACTGAGGGATCCACCCCCACAATCCACCCCCACCTCCCACCAGGCCCCACCTCCAACACTGGGGATCAAGTTTCAACATGAACTTGATGGGGCCAAACAAACCATATCCAAACCACAGCATGGACATTCCAGCCTTCAGAACTGTGAGAAAGGCATGTATGGTGTTGAAGCCACCCAGTCTATGGTATTTTGTTATGGCAGCCCAAGCAGATGAAGACAGAAGTTAACAGCATGTAGATGGCATTTGAACACAAGGACCAGATGAGCTCGCCAAGAGAGGGAGTGAAGCTGGACACCCAAGGACTGGCCTTGGGAGCTCCCATGGTTGGAGGTCAGGAAAATGAGAAGTGGTTTCACTGATTTCTGTGCTACTAAGTCATCTACAGTAAGTAACATCTATGGCATGTGGAAGGAAGAAAAGATTGTTCAGAGAGCCACTTTTGTCCACCTCATATTGCAATGTTTTGCTTATTTCCAATTGGATGTTCATTTAAGTGTCCTCAAGTTTGAGGGCAACCTCAATGTATTCATTTGCCAGGGCTGCCGTTAACAAAGCACCACGGTCTGGTTGGCTTAAACAACAGAAATGTATTTTCTCACAGTTCTAGAGGCCAGGGTCTGAAGTCAGGGTGCGGTCAGGATCTTTCTTCTGAAGCCTCTCTCCTTGGCTTGAAGATACCATCTCCTCCTTGTGTCTTCAAATGGTCTTCCCTCTGTGTGTAGCTGTATCCTTATTTTCTCTTCTTAGAAAGGACGCCATTCAGATTGGATTACGGCTCACCCTAATGATCTCATTTTAACTTAGTTACTTCTTTAAAGACCCTGTCTCCAAATGCAGTTTCATTCTGAGAGGCTGGGGGTTAGGACTTCAGCATAGGAATTTGGGGAGACCACAATGCAGCCTTCCTAACACCAAGTCAAGAAGAAGTAGATGACTTTCCTTTAGTTTTTGTCCTCTGTATAACTTCCCTTCCCATCCGCAACAGAGGCTAAGGCATCCTAAACCCCTCAGTGTCCAGTCTTGCTACTGATAAAGAGACCCTGTCTTCTCAGGATACTGCAGTCACAGCCTATAATTGAATGGGCATCAACTTGGCTGTTGGTTCTTGGGCACGATGTTCACAGGCTAGGAGTCTGAAGTATCAGCCACCCACTAGGCTGAGATGTCTTGACATGTAGCAGAAGATAATATGATCTTAAAATGTCAATTCCTAACCTTTCCTCAACTCCACAGTAACAACTCTCAAATAATGTTTGTGGCTGTGGTTGTGGTTTTAATTTACTCTACCTTTTTCATGGGAGAGTCACATTAGGTTATAAAACAAAGATGCTGCAGAAGTACTAGTCTGACAGTGAGGACACTTAAGAAAGGGTGGGTTAGTTTCATTTATTTTTATTTTTTGAGACAGCGTCTTGCTTTGTGACCAAGGCTGGCATGTGGTAGCGTGATCTCAACTCACTGCTGCCTCAACCTCCTGGGCTCAAGCTATCCTCCCACCTCACTCCCCCAGGTAGCTGGGACTACAGGCACACACCACCATGCCTGGCTAATTTTTATATAGAGATGTTGCCCAGGGTGGTCTTGAATTCCTGGGCTCAAGCAATCCTCCCATCTCAGCCTTCCAAAATGCTAGGATTATAGGCATGAGCCACTGCCTGGCCTTTGGGGGTTAGTTTAAGTAACTAATTTGGGCAAGTTGCTTCGCCTGTCTCGTCACTTCTTTGTTGGGAAATGAAGACAATAAATCCTTTGTCTTTTGTATACCTAGATTGCTTTTTTTTTTTTTCCAAAAGCAGAATATTTGGGGCCCAGTTTGCAAAGCACAGAGATAGCAAGACACTGAGACATGGAAAAGGGGCCCGTGAAATGGAGACTCTGAGCCGTGCTAATAACTAAACTCAGGGCACACAGAAAAATGATATAAGTCTTATAAGAGATAAGTCTTCGAGAAATATGAGAAAGCAGCAAAGACGAATGCCATGGGAACAAAGTGAAAATAGCAAAGTAAGTGGTAGAAAAAAAATCCAAAGAACAAAATCTGGAATCTGACCTCAACCTAATAATCCTTGCTGGAAGAAAAGAAAGAAGAGAACTCATTTCCCAACCAATAGAAATGGTCAGATTGGGGAGGCCCCAAAATAGGTACTCTTTGATATTATCACAGTGTGAAATTTTGGTACTTAAAAGAATGAATAATAGAGATATGTGAAAAAAATTATGTCCATTAAAATGAGTGATTCTCGGAGATTAGATCAGAACAGGAATATGATTTTTCTTT
This sequence comes from Pan troglodytes, assembly GCF_028858775.2. Lineage (NCBI taxonomy): Eukaryota > Metazoa > Chordata > Mammalia > Primates > Hominidae > Pan > Pan troglodytes. Next base: position 103,723,602 of record NC_072412.2, on the reverse strand, counting down.
TTAAAAAGATTTTTTATATTGTACAGTCTTATTAGGATAATATTATAAAATCAAATGGGAAAATATGAAAAGTACTTCAAGGTACCCGTAAAACAGATATTGCATAAAGGTTTGTCTTATTGCTATTGCTATGAATCTAACTCCCTAGAATTTTTAGAGTTTTCATAAGCTACAGAGGTTATGTTGTTCAACTTTTCTCATCACCAGCCAGCATCTCTCTATGCGTCTGTCCTGCCTCTTACACACTGCCAAGGTGACCTTGAACATCTAACTTAATTTCTCATAGCCTTTGTTTCTTCATTGGTGGAGATGAAAATTGCTCCCTCACACATGAATTTTGAGGAGATTAAATAAAACCATATAACAATAGCATTTATAACAATAAAATATCTTTGGCCAGGTGCCGTGACTCACACCTGTAATCCTAGCACTTTGGGAGGCTGAGGCGGGCAGACTGCCTGAGCTCAGGAATTCGAGACCAGCCTGGGCAACATGGTGAAACCTCTTCTCTACTAAAAATACAAAAAAATTAGCCAGGCGTGGTGGCGGGCACCTGTGATCCCAGCTGCTCAGGAGGCTGAGGCAGGAGAATTGCTTGAACCGGGGAGGCGGAGGTTGCAGTGAGCCAAGATTGTGCTACTGCATTCCAGCCTGGGTGACAGAGTGAGACTCCATCTCAAATAAAATAAAATGAAAATAAATAATTTTTGGGCCAGGCGCAGTGGCTCACGCCTGTAATCCCAGCACTTTGGGAGGCCGAGGTGGGCAGATCACGAGGTCAGGAGATCAAGTCCTGGCTAACACGGTGAAACCCCATCTCTGCTAAAAATACAAAAAAAAATTAGCCGGGTGTGGTGGCGGGCACCTGTAGTCCCAGCTACTCGGGAGGCTGAGGCAGGAGAATGGCATCAACCCAGGAGGCGGTGCTTGCAGAGTGAGCCGAGATCGCACCACTGCACTCCAGCCTGGGTGACAGAGCGAGACTCTGTCTCAAAAAAAAAAAGAAAAAAGAAAAAATTTTAAAAATAAATAATTTTTTGTATTTTTAGTAGAGACAAGGTTTCACTATGTTGCCTAGGCTGGTCCCGAACTCCTGAGCTCAGGCAATCTGCCTGCCTCGGCCTCTCAAAGTGCTAGAATTACAGGTGTGAGCTCAGCCCCTTTTTTAAAAAAGAAAGAAAGGAAAAGGAAAAGAAAAAAGAACAGCCTAAGGGGAACACCATCCTGTTGCAAAGCAGTGGCGAACCCAGCCGGTACCTCTGGTTCCCTGGCCTTCCCCTTCCCTCGGTGTTTCCTCACCTCCCTGCCTGCACCAGCTGTGCTGCTCCTTCTCTGAACCAGCGCAGCGGGCATCTGTGAGATAATCTGACCACCAGCCCCTGCAGCCCTTCCACAGATATGACCTAAACCATCCTGCCTGGGCAGCAGGATGGGCCTGAGATGGGTACCCTGTCCAGGATAGACCATGGGGCCCTTCCCCAAGAATCTGGAGTGGAATGAAGAGAAACTATTTAGTCTATCTCTTAATTATCTCAATTGCTGTATTTATTTATTTATTTATTTATTTATTTATTTATTTATTTATTTTTGGAAAGGAAGTCACTCTGTCTCCCAGGCTGGAGTGCAGTGGTTCCATCTTGGCTCACTGAAGCCTCCACCTCCCAGGTTCAAGCTTTTCTTCTGCCTCAGCCTTCCAAGTAGCTGGGATTACAGGTGCCCATCACCAAGCCCAGCTACTTTTTGTATTTTTAGTAGAGATACTGTTTCACCATGTTGGCCAGGCTGGTCTCAAACCCCTAACCTCAAGTGATCCGCCCACCTCAGCCTCCCAAAGTGCTGGAAATACAGGCGTGAGCCACCACACCCGGCATCAATTGCTGTATCGTTGTGACAAAGCAAGGACCTCTCTATAGGGTCTGCTGGGACCTACTAAGCATGGAAATAACGGAAGACCTTGAATTCCTTTAAGGGAATTCCAGGCACCCAGCTAGCCTTGAGAAGTAAATGAGTAACCTAATAAGCAAAAAGGAAATAATCGCTTAAAACAATAGCTACTCAGCCAGGCGTGGTGGCTCACACCTGTAATCCCAGCACTTTGGGAGGCTGAGGTGGGCGGATCATGAGGTCAGGAGATCGAGACCATCTTGGCTAACACGGTGAAACCCTGTCTCCACTAAAAATTAGCCGGGCTTGGTGGCGGGCGCCTGTAATCCCAGCTACTCGGGAGGCTGAGACAGGAAAATTGCTTGAACCCGGGAGGCGGAGGTTGCAGTGAGCCGAGATCGCGCCACTGCGCTCCAGCCTGGGGGAGGGTGGGAGACTCCATGTCAAAAAAAAAAAAAAAAAGCCACTCAAGGAAATTAGAACCACAGGATGTTTGGCTCCCTACAGAAACTAAAGATAACAAGTAACATATTAGTTCCTGAGTTGTTTTTCAGAACCCTGGACCCTCACCAGGTGAAAAATGCCTGCTGTCACGTAGATCTCAGATAAGGGGGAACTGAGGACCGAACTCTGACCACTGTTCTTTGTTCTAAATTTATTCCTGAGGGGCCCGTAGAGAGTCACATCCATAGCCCAAACCTTAACATTTCTTTCTGCGGATCCTGCGGTTTTAGACAAAGCTTTGCTTCCTTATCCTATTGCAAATCAAAGAATCTCTGAATTCACCTTTGAGCTGTAAGCATCTGCTTCAAGATATCCCCCTTTTTTGGACCAAACCAATGTCTAACCTCCATGTATTGATTTATAATTTTGCCTGTAACTTCTGCTTTCCTAAAGTGTACCACTGCCTTTAAAAACCCTTGCTTGTAAGCCCTCAGGGAGGTCAGGTCTTAAGTGATAGCTGTCCAATTCTCCTTGCTCTGCGCTTGGACACTCTACAAATCAATGTCCTTCTTTGTCTCGCTGCAAACCTTGGTGTTGGTGTTTGGCTTTAATGCACTGACTGAGCAGACCCAGGCTGGGTTTGGTAACATCGCATCAGCTGGGAGACTGTTGTCAGCAACTGCTTTCTACCATGTAAAGGGAAACAGAAACATTTAGTCTGGGCCAGGCATGGTGGCTCACACCTGTAATCCCAGCACTTTGGGAGGCCGAGGCAGGTGGATCACCTGAGGTCATGAGTTCGAGACCAGCCTGACCAACATGGTGAAACCCTGCCTCTACTAAAAATACAAAAAATTAGCCAGGCATGGTGGCAGGTGCCTGTAATCCCAGCTACTCAGGAGGCTGAGGCAGGAGAATTGCTTGAACCCGGTAGGCAGAGGTTGCAGTGAGCTGAGATCATGCCATTGCACTCCAGCCTGGGAAACAAGAGCAAAACCGCATCTCAAAAAAAAAAAAAAAAAAAAAAAATTAGCCAGGTGTGGTGGCACACGCCTGTAATCCCACCTACTCAGGAGGCTGAGGCAGGAGAATCACTTGAACCTGGGAGGCAGAGGTTGCAGTGAGCCGAGATCACGCCACTACACTCCAGCCTGGACAACAGAGTGAGACTCCATCTCAAAAAAAAAAAAAGTCCAGACACGGTGGCTTATGCCTGTAATCCCAGCACTTTGGGAGGCCAAGGCGGGCGCATCACGAGGTCAGGAGTTCGAGACCAGCCTGACCAACATGGTGAAACCTTGTCTCTACTAAAAATACAAAAAATTAGCTGGGCCTGGTGGCATGCTCCTGTAATCCCAGCTACTCAGGAGGCTGAGGCAGGAGAATCGCTTGAACCCGGGAGGCAGAGGTCGCAGTGGGCCGAGATCCCGCCACTGTACTCCAGCCTGGCAACAGAATGAGACTCCATCGCAAAAAACACAAACAAAAAGAAACATTTAGTTTGCAGTGTGAAAAAGACGCAGATATCCAGAGGGAGGCAGAGGCAAGAGATAGAAAGGTGCATTGGTTTTCTAGGACTGCTGTAAAAAGCGCCATAGTCTGGGATGGCTTAAACAGCAGAAGTGTATTCTCTCTCAGTTTTGAAGGCTGGAAGTCCAAAATCAAGGTGTCAGTAGGGCTGGGCTCCCTCTGAAGGCTCCAGGAGAGACTCTGTTTCATGCTTGTCTCTTGCTTCTGGTGCAGCCGGCAGTCCTTGGTGCTCCTTGGCTTGTAGATAGGCTCCTCCAGTCACTACCACCATCTTCGCGTGGCCTATTCCCCAACCTCTGTGCCTGTTTCTTCTCCTCTGAGAAGACCGACCGTCATGTTGGCTTACGGCTCACTCTCAAAAAGTATGACCTGGTTTTAACGTAATTACATCTGCAAAGACCCTGTTTCCAAATATGGTCATATTCTCAGGTACTGGGGCTTAGGATTTCAGCATATCCTTTTGGGAAATAATTCAATCCCAAACCAGAAGATTTCTTGGATTCTCTATGGCACAGCAGGCCCTGGCTCCATCTTGAAGGCCTGGCTGTGTCCTTGCCCTGGAATCTTGCAGTTCCCTAGTAACAAAGTCTATGATCACATTAGCTAGTCAGAGCTGGTTTCCCTACTTATTATCAAGAGAGGCCTAATTAATATGCTAGGCATAGTCCAATCCCATTATTGTGTTCTTCTTACTTCTGAGTTGCACTGCAGCTTTTCAAATTTTTCACTGGCCAGGTGCGGTGGCTCATGCCTGTAATCCCAGCACTTTGGGAGGCCAAGGCATGAGGATCACGAAGTCAAGAGATCAAGACCATCCTGGCCAACATGGTGAAACCCTGTCTCTACTAAAAATGCAAAAATTAGCTGGGCATGGTGGCAGTAGTCCCAGCTACTTGGGAGGCTGAGGCAGGAAAATCGCTTGATTTTTTTAGTGAAAAAATTTTTCACTAAATGCTGAAGGGCAGGGAGGGGACAAGTAGAAAAACAATGCAACTCACCAAACACAGGTTTCTGGCCGGCTTGTTGTTTGCTCGGACCAGGTTTTAGCGTGTGTGTTCTGTTTGATTCAAAATCCAAAAATAGCATTTCCCAAACTGGATTATACAAAATGATGTTTTGAGGAAAAATGCATGCCAGAGATCATTGTATTTTAAATTTTACTTTTTGTAAAACATATTATAAAAGACAAAACTGAGGCTGGGGAGGTGATCAACTTGCCCAGGGCCCACCATCAAAAACAGAAAAGCCGAGACCGGAAACGAGTTCTCTGACAATCATATTCAATCGTAAGACAAAATACTGACAGATTTTTTTAGAATAGCTATTGACCAAATTGTCCAATTTTTCAACTATACACAAAGAGCCTAGCATGCGCCGGGCACTGGAACCAGACACTCCAGACAACAAGACCACCCCAGCACCTTGATATCCCTGCCTTTCAAAATACAGAAATTAAAATCATTATTTTCCTTAGATTAGCAGGAAACAGACTGTAATTCAATCAACATCCCCCACAGCAAACTCCATCTATGCCAGGAACCAGAGGGGTTCTTATGCCTTAATTCCATGGTTCTCAGTGTCTTTAACTAGACCATATTTCCAATGTTCATGCAAATTTCATTTTTGTTCCCTCATTTATTCTGTGTTTTTAAAAATAAATATTTTTGTTAAAAAGCATATGTCATAAATGGCGTGAAAAATGAAGAGGACTGTTGTAGAATAAAAAAGGCTTAAGAGACTGAACAAAAGATGTATTGAATTTGGTTAGATTCTGATTCAAGCAAAACACATGTAGAGAGAGAGTTTTGAGAGAACCAGGAGATGTTGATTATGGCCTGGATATTGTGATTCCAAGAATTATTAATTTTGTTAGGTGAGGTAAATGGCCTGTGATTATATAAGAACATGTCCGTAATTTTTAGAGGTATATTAAGAAGTAGGAGTAAAATGACAAGAACTTTGAAATGTGCTTTAAAATGCTACCACAAAGTGGGAAAAGAGCTAGCAAATATCACAACATTTATTTATTTATTTATTTATTTGAGATGGAGTCTTGCTCTGTCGCCCAGGCTGGAGTGCAGTGGTATGGTCTCAGCGCACTGCAACCTCCGCCTCCCGGGTTCACGCCATTCTCCTGCCTCAGCCTCCCGATAGCTGGGACTACAGGCACCAGCCACCACGCCCGGCTAATTTTTTTTGTATTTTTAGTAGAGACGGGGTTTCACTGTGTTAGCCAGGATGGTCTCGATCTCCTGACCTCATGATCCGCCTGCCTTGGCCTCCCAGAGTGCTGGGATTACAGGCGTGAGCCACCGCGCCCGGCCCACAAAATTTATTTTTTAAAGACAGGCTCTCACTCTGTCACCAAGGCTGGAGTACAGTGGCATGATCATAGCTCACTGTAGTCTCGACCTCCTGAGCTCAAGCCACCGCCCCCCCGCCCCGGCACTCCCCCACCCAGCTTTAGCCTCCTAAGTAGGTGGGACTACGGACGCATGCCACCACACTCTACTAATTTTTGAGAATTTTTCTGTGGAGACGGGGTCTCACACTATGTTGCTCAGGCTGGTCTCAAATCCTGGTCTCAAGTGATCATTCTACCTCGGCCTCCCAGAGTGCTGAGATTGCAGGCATAAGCCACTATACCTGGCCCTGGCCCAAATCTTGATGATAACTTAATCAAGACTTTGTATTATGAAAATCTATTCTATCCTTTCTACTTTTGTTTGAAAATGTTTATGCTAAATTTTTAAAATACATGTTATTAAAATACTGGTAGTAATGATCACATGGTAACCTGTCTTAATCGTGTGATAACAATGTAAACTCAAAAATGCATTTTGCCTTAGACAGTTTCTCAAGTGAGCTTCTGCTGTTCCTGGGTTTGACAGAGATTTTTAATTTGATGAAGTTTTTAAAGCAAATCATTTCACCTATACATCCTTCAAAATGGTTTAATCAAATCAGAAAAAAAATAAAAATCCTTGATTCATGGAGTTTTCATTCTGATGGGGTAGGTTGGGGGAGACAATAAGAAAATAAACAAATAGGCCAGGCAGGGTGGCTCACGCCTGTAATCTCAGCACTTTGGGAGGCCAAGGTGGGGGGAATCACAAGGTCAGGAGATCGAGACCAGCCTGGCTAACACGATGAAACACCGTCTCTACTAAAAATACAAAAAATTAGCCAGGCATGGTGGCGGGCACCTGTAGTCCCCACTACTCGGGAGGCTGAGGCAGGAGAATGGCGTGAACCCGGGAGGCAGAACTGCAGTGAGCCGAGATCGCGCCACTGCCCTCCAGCCTGGGTGACAGAGCGAGACTCCGTCTCAAAAAAAAAAAAAAGAAAGAAAATAAACAAATAAATATACACCTATCAGGTGGTAAGCACTAACAACAAAAATGAAGGCAGGTGAGGGAATAGAGAACAGTGGGGCAGGCGCGATTTTACCCTGGGCTACAGTGATAGTTAATTCTATGTGTCAACCTCACCAGGCCATAGAATGCCCTGGCATTTGGTCAAACGTTATTCCGGCTGTTTCTGTGAGGATGTTGGGGATGAGATTAACATTTAAATCCGCAGATGGAGTAAAGCAGGCTGCCTTCTCTGATGTGGATGTGCCTCATCCAGTCAGTTGAAGGACTGAACAGAACAAATAGGTAGACCCCCTTGTAAATAAGAGAGCATTCCTCCTGCTTGTGGGCCTTGGAACCAGAACGTTGGCTTTTTTTCCAAACTTTCAGACTCGAAGGAAAACATGGCTCTTCCCAGGTCTTAAGCTGGCTGGCTTTTTTTTTTTTTTTTTTAAGACAGGGTCTCACTCTTTTGCCCAGGCTGGAGTATAGTGGTGCAATCACAGCTCCCTGCAGCCTTGACCTCCCCAGACTTAGCTGTTCCTCCTGCCTCAGCCTCCCGAGTAGCTGGGACTACAGGTGCACACCACCACGACTGCCTAATTTTTGTATTTTTTTGTAGAGATGGAGTTTCACCATGTTGCCTAGGCTGGTCTTGAATTCCTGGTTTCCAGTGATTGATCTGCCTGCCTCAGCCTCCTAGAGTACTGGGATTATGGGCATGAGCCACTGCACCCAGCCCGCCTCTTTACTGGAATGACACTATGGTGCTCCTGGGTCTCCAGCTTGCTGACTCGCCCTGAAGATCTTGGGACTTGCCAGCTTCCTTGATGGTGTGAGCCAATTCCTTACAATAAATCTCCCTTTATATATACATACATCCTATTGGTTCTGTCTTTTCTGGAAAACTCTGACCAATACAGGTAGTCACGAAAGGTTTTCCAGCAGAGACCTGAATGAGGTGAGCATGCAACCTACATGTGATGTAGGGGAAGGTGCTCCAGGCAAAGGGAATAGGATGTGCCCATGAGTTTGGAGACAGTAGTGAGGGGGAGAGGGAGAGGCAATGAGGTCATAAAAGCACCCAGACCAGGCGATGGAGGGCTGTGTGAGGGGTCCCCAAGACCACCCCCAGGTTCAGCGATTTACTAGAAGGCCACGGGACTCAGCATGAGGCCAGACTCATGCCTATGACTTATTCCAGAGAACAGATCCCAAGCAAAATCAGCAGAGGGAAAGGGCATGTGGGGCAGAGTCAGGGAAACCAGGTGCCAACTTCCAGAGCCCTCTCCCCAGGTCATCATACAGGGCACGCTTAGTTCCCCCAGCCACAAGTTGTTGTAAGAACATGTGAGAACTGCTGTCTGCCCGGAAGCCATCACAAACTCAGTGCCCAGGGTTTTTATTGAGGGTTGATCACGCAGTGAACTGCCTGGCGTGTACCAAACTCCCAACTCTCAGAAGGAAAGCAGATGTTCTACACAAACCGTATTGTTTACACAAACAGTCCAGGCGCAGTGAGCCACTCTTATCAGTGAACAGTGTGACCTTCCTAAAATCTAAGTTCCCAGACACCAGCCCAGGGCCAGCCTTGCAAACAGGCCTTTCTGGGGGTGGCAGTTAGACCTGCTGTGCTCCCTCATTCTGCACAAGGGCCTTCCTTACCGGCAGTGATAAGGATTTTGGAGTGTGGAAGAAGAGCATGGAAATGGAGGATGGAGGATGCCAGGATCCTCATTTCCTCATCCTGTCATGGAAACATTCAGAGAGGACAGAGGCCCCTGAGAGTGCCAGTGCCAGTGGCCTGCTTCCCTACCATGGCCTCTCTGGAGCCTCTAAGAGGTCCTCTATGGGTCCTCCCCACCCCTACGCTTGTGTCCACCTGCAGTGCAGTATGTGGGTGAGAGGGCTGCCCTGAGAACGGGAGGTGCTCCTCGCTCACCACACCTGGGCATGCCTGCAGGAGAACCCCAAGTGTTTGGGAGCTTGCTGGGCTGGGGAACCTCTGAGAGAGCTAATCGGCCAGTAGACACCAGGTGAGAACCACAGGAGGCAGCCCTGTGCCAGAGTCCAGGGCCAGCTGTCAGCCTGCCATCCCAGAAGGCCAGATGGGGCCATCACATTGCAGCGGTCACCAGTCCAGGGACTAGGAAACACCAGAGACTTCACAGCAGAGAACTACCCATGTCTAGAAGACTGAGTGAAGTTCCAGGATCCCATCCTACCCTGCTACCACGAGGTCAGGCAAATGCCCTGTAATGAACTGAATTGTGTCCCCACCAAAATTCATATTTTGGAGCCCTAACTCCCAGAGTGATAGTATTTGAAGAGGGGGTCCCTGAGCGGTGATTAGAATTAGATGAGTTCATGGCAGTGGAGTCCTCTTGATGGGACCAGTGCCCTTATAAGAAGAGAAGCCAGAGAGCTTGTTCTCTCTCTCTCTCTCTCTGCGTCTCTCTCTCTCGCTCGCTCGCTCTGTCTCTCTCTCTCTCTCCCCACCATGTGAGCATGGTGAGAAGACAGCTGTCTCCAAGCCAGGAAGAGAGCTATCACCAGAAGAGACCAATATTGAATTGATGTTGTTTAAAACCTTGAAAATAAGAGCATTTATTCAAAAGGGATCAATCATCCAAAAATCCAAAAGATCTTTTTTTACAAATATAGTCTTTATTGAGCATTACAAGTCAACAAAACCTATGAAAAAAAGATTCCTTAATGGAAGTTTCCATTGTTAATACTTTTAACATGGAGCATAAAATATCAACATATTTGTTTATAACATTTTTTTCTAGAAAAGGTTAAAATTTAACCAGAATTAAAAAAAAAAAAATCCAGCTTGGTGTGGTGGCTCATAACTGTAATCCTAGCACTTTGGGAGGCTGAGGCAGGCGGATCACTTGAGGTCAGGAATTTGAGACCAGCCTGACCAACATGGTGAAACCCCGTCTCTACTAAAAATACAAAAATTAGCTGGGCATGGTGGTGCGTGCCTGCAGTCCCAGCAACTTGGGAGGCTGAGGCAGGAGAATGGCTTGAACCCGGGAGGGAGAGGTTGCAGTTAACTGAGATTGCACCCCAGCACCCCAGACTGGGTGACACAGAAGACGCTGTCTCAAAAAAAAAAAAAAAATTCCAACACAAGCACATAGGCAGAATTTTAATGTTTTGGTAGTTTACGTTAAGTTGATAAAGGAAAAAATAACTAGTAACCATATGAATTTTACAGAAATTGAAAACCATGTAAACTAAAGGGTATCTTTTGAATTCAGTTTACAAGGTTAGAGGTTGCTTCTAGGTTATTTTGTTCGCATCATTTCTTTAGAAATGACATTTCCAAGGTCCAGTGAAGACAAACACAAAGTAGATAGAAATTGCAGAGCTACAAAACATCTACAGTGCTGAATTATAGCAAAAGGAAAAATGTTTTTACAGCGTGCTTGCTTCTAGAAACTTTTGTTATTTGTTGTCTGTTAATTTCTTCCCAAAAAAGACTACCTAAACTAGTAAAGAATGACAAAACAAATACTTCACAATTAAAGTAGTTTAATGTTTTCTTTTACCGCTCAGCAGAGTGCTACACTCAGAGGAAGATCTCTTATAGAAGATTAGAGAACTGCTGTAATTTTGTATCGTTTAACAAGTCTCTTTCTATCCCCACCTCTTTCCCCTACTCTTCCCAGCTTCTAGTATCCTTTTTTCTACTTTTTATTTTTGTGAGATTAACTTTTTTTTAGCTTTCACATATGAGTGAGAACAGGCGGTGTTTAACTTTCTGTTCCTGGCTTGTATCACTTAACATAATCCTCCAGTTCTATCCATGTTGCTGAGAATGATAGGATAGGAAGAAAAGTTCTAGTGTTCTATACCACTGTAGGATTGAGAGGTGAAGCCAGCTGGACTTCCTGGGTCGAGTGAGGACTTGGAGATCTTTTCTTTCTAGCTAGAGGATTGTAAATGCACCAATCCGTGCTCTGTGTCTAGCTAAAGGATAGTAAATGCAACAATCAGCACTCTGTAAAAACGCACCAATCAGCGCTCTGTGTCTAGCTAAAGGACTGTAAATGCACCAATCAGCACTCTGTAAAATGGACCAATCAGTACTCTGTAAAATATACCAATCAGCTCTCTGTAAAATGGACCAAACAGCTGGACGTGGGCGGGCCCAAATAAGGGAATAAAAGCTGGCCACCCGAGCCAGCAGCGGCAATTACCGTGTTGTAGAAGCTTTGTTCTTTTGCTCTTCACAATAAATATTGCTGCTGCTCACTCTTTGGGTCCGCACTATCTTTATGAGCTGTAACACTCACCACAAGGGTCTGCGGCTTCATTCCTGAAGTCAGCGAGACCACAAACCCACCAGGAGGAACAAACAACTCCGGATGCACCACCTTTAGGATCTGTAACACTCACTGCGAAGGTATCCGGCTTCACTCCTAAAGTCAGCAAGACCACGAACCCACCGGAAGGAAGAAACTCCGGACACGTCTGAACATCTGAAGGAACAAACGCCGGACACACCACCTTTAAGAGCTGTAACACTTACTGCGAAGGTCTGCAGCTTCATTCTTAAAGTCAGGGAGACCAAGAACCCACCAGAAGGAATAAATTCCGGACACAGGATGACTATAGTTAACAATAATATACAGTTTAAATACCTAGAAGGGGGATAGCGAATGTTCCCAATACAAAGAAATGATACGTGTTTGCGATGATGAATATGCTGATTACCCTGATCTGATCACTATACATTGTATGTACTGCAACATCCCTATATACTCATAAATATGTACAATTATTATGTATCCATTTAAAATTAAAAAAAAAAAAAAAACTGCATGTATTTGTGTATCCATGAAGGGTGAGAGTAAATTTTCAGCCTGGTACACATTCCACAAATATTTATGGAAAACTACCACTTGCTAGCACTGTTCCAGGAGTGAGGTCCATGGGGCTTGAGAAACTCATCTCCTTCCCCCATAGGGATGAAGCTTTCCACCTTATGACGTGAGTGAGGGCTGAGCTTGGCATGACGAGTCAAAGAAGCCGCATTCCAGGAAGTGTCCATTGAGCTGAGATCTGATGTTAATGCACAGGATTTAATCAGGCAAGAGCAGAAAAGACACTTGTTCTGAAGCCTGGGGTAGAGAGAGAAGAGCGTATTGGAGCTCCTGCCCCTTGACAGGTGGGGCAACATATCACTCAGGATTCTCCAGAGATACAGAACCACCAGTGGCATAGAAGTGTGCATGTGCATGTGTGCATATGTGTTGTATTAAGAGATTTGTTTCAGGGAATTGGCTCACAGGGTTGTGGAGCTGACATCTGAAATTTGTAGGGCAGGCCAGCAGGCTGGAAACTCTCCCACAGGAGCTGATACTGCAGCCTTGAGATGAAATTTCTTCTTCCTCAGGGAAACCTCAGCTTTGCTCTTCAGCCCTGCAGCTAACTGTGTGAGGCCCATTCATATTATCAAGGCTGTCTTAGTCTGTTTTGTGTTGCTATAACATAATAGCTGAGACTGGGAGATCTATAACAGACAATTTCTCACAGTTCTGGAGGCTGGGAAATCCAAGATCCAGGGGTTGGCATCTTGTGAGGGCCTTCTTGCTGCATTATCACATGGCAGAAGAGTGAAAGGGAGAGTGAAAGAGAACAAGAGATTGAACTCACAGCCTCAAGCCCTTTTATAATTAGCATTAATCCATTCATGAGAGTGGAGCCCTCATAACCTAAACACCTCCCATTAGGCTTCACCTCTTGACACTGTTGCACTGGGGACTAAGTTTCCAGCACATGCTTTTTGGGGGCCACATTCAAACCACAGCAGAGGGCAATCTCCTTTACTTAAAGTTAACTGATTGTGGACATTCACCATCTACAAAATGCCTTCATCACAACACCTAGATCCACTTGAATAAGTGGATACTATTGCTTGGCCTAGCTGACACATGAAACTAACCATCACAGGCAGAGAGGCACAAGAGGCACTTATGCCCTTGCAGGCCCCACAGGTGCTGATCTGCACGTGTACCCAGCAGGACATAGGTGAGCTGAGGTGCAGCTGGGTGAGGCCAGGCTGGCCAAGGGCTAAGCCTTTGAGCACTGTTCAGGCTGGGCCTTTGACATGAGATGATGAGGTCAAGAGAGCCAGGGTCCTGTGCAGCAGCCTGAGTTTCACTTATGATATAGTTTGGATATTTGTCCCCACCCAAATCTCATGTTTAAATGTAATCCTCAATGTTGGAGGTGAGGCCTGGTTGGAAGTGATTGGATCATGGAGAGGATCCCTCATGAATGGCTTGGGCCATCCCCTTGGTGATAAGTGAGCTCTCTAAGTTCACACACGATCTGGTCATTTGAAAGTGTGTGACACCTCCCCGCCCCCATGCTCCTGCTTTCACCATATGACATGCCTGCTCTCCCTTTACCTTCCACCATGATTGTGAGCTTCCTGAGGCCTCCCTAGAAGCTGAGCAGATGCCAGCACCATGCTTCCTGTATAGCCTGCAGAACCATAAGCCAATTAAGCCTCTTTTCTTTATAAATTACTCAGCCTCAGGTATTTCTTCAGAGCAACGCAAGAACAGCCTAATACAACCTAACTTGCTCCTCCCCATCTAGCTTCTGCTGAAGGCAACATCCTCCCAAAGACCAACCTGAAGTTCAGCTGAATCCCAGCTCCCTGCATGGAATAGGGCTCCATGCTTACACCCTTACAGGCCTCTCTCCTATCAGTACACTCACATCTTTTATTCAGAGGCAAGTTACCCACATGCGACAACCAGATGTGTGTTTCTTTGCAACCTATCACAGTTCTTGGTACATAGTAGCTGCTAATTAAATGTCCATTCTTTCCCCCTTAAGTTCATATGAGATGGTCTGTAGACTATCCTGGGTGCCCTTCTCTATGCTTTGGTCTCTCTAGTTTGTCAATATTTTTCTTAAAATGTGTGGCACTCAAAAATCTGATATAATGTTCTCTGTGTTTACAAACCAAGTCGAAGAAACTATTGTTTTCTGTGATCAACTACTAGATGCCAATTAATTCAATTTAAGGTGCAACTGGGTTTTTTTTTTTTTTTTGATCCCTGCATTTGTTCACTCAGTAAATATTTATTGAATGCTGACTATGTGCCAGGCATTGTTCTACATATTAGGGATACAGCAGTGAACAGGAGCTTACATTCTAGTGGGAGAGACAGATGTTAGCCAAGCAGACAGGGAAGTACACCAGATCGTCTCAGATTGTAAGTGTTAGGAGGACATGAAACAGTCTAATGTTGACAGATGCAGGAGGCAGATAAAGGGGAGGGTCCCTGGAGAATCTCCAACCTGCCTGTGTGCTGGGAGAATAGGGTGGAGCCATGGAAGTTCTCTCTGTGTGCAGTGGGGAGGAGCCTGGCCTCTTCAGTTCCTGTGTGGTGGCCGCTGGTATTCAGTCCGTGAGATAGGAGCCTGCTAGTATGACTCCCTCTCACTTTGCTGAGTTTTTTTTTTTTTTTTTTTTCACGACTCCCTCTCACTTTGCTGAGAGTTTTTTGTTTTTTTATTCTTTTTTCCTGTTGCCCAGTAAATTCTGTTCCCCTCACCCTTCAGTGTGTCTGTGTGCCTAACTTTTCCTGGTCATTTTGAAGCAGCATCCTTGTCTGGGGGTAATACCCAAGGTTTGTTGTCTCATGCCAAGAAAATTAAGGATACAGACACAAGGAGTGAGTCTAGGAGCAAAAGTTTAATAGGCAAAAGAAAGAGAGAGGAGAACAGCCCTCTCTCGTGCGAGTGTGTGTGTGTGTGTGTGTGAGAGAGAGAGGCACCCGAATGGGAATTCTGGCCCTTGGTGGAGTGCACCAGATTTTACAGACAGGCTTGAGGAAGCGGTGTCTGATTTACATAGGGCCCAAAGATTGGTCGAACCAGGTGTGATGTTTACATAACTCGCAGGGAAGCTGGTGGCCCCACCTTAATCTTATTATGCAAATAGGTCTTTGCTTGGCCTGTGCCATGTTGCCTGCTCCTTACTGTACACATGGCTGGCAAAGAGAAGGGAAGATGGAGCCACCATTTTGAACATGCGTAGTCCCAAGTAACTTTTTCCTGTTGGCGCAGCTGCCGGCATTCACCTATGCAAGCTTCTAGCTTGCTAGTCTATATCTGCAGCTCGATTTTACAGGCTGCTTGTTGTTAGAAAAGAAAGTTATTTGGGGCCGGCTTTTCCTTAAAAGGAAAACCTTATGAAGGACTCCTGTGCCCTATCTGCCTAAATAATTTCCTCTTAACTCCTATATCATTGTGACAAGAACCTGGCTTTAGCTCAACTAAGGAGCAAAGTTCTACAACAACATCATAGGAAGTGACTGGAAATGGCGATTGGTATTGGGCTGGATGGTGAGGGAGAATCTCTTTGAGGGGGAGACATTTGAGCAAAGACCTAACCACAAGTGACTACATAAACAGCACAGTATCACACTGTTGATCCAATCATCCATTGTTTTGATGAGCCAATCATCTAAACAAGCAAAGAAATAAACCCAAAATCCCAGATTTCTTTACACGAATTATTAAGCCTGATCTTCCCATTCTGCCTTTAGCAAGGGATGTATGCATTATGTTTCTGTGATAATGACATTCTCTAGTATCTGTATTTGATGCTTTAACATCTTGGGGCCTTGCTGACCCTGGAGGTTCTGCCCCTCCCAGGGTTGGCTAGTTCCTAGAGGTAAAGAACTCACTTGCAAGTGTGCCTTTCAAATGCAAACCAACCCAACTAGAGCCCCTGCCCTGAGCACCTCCTCTGTGGGGCTCTTCACATAGGACCTCTATCCCCCCTCCCCTAATTGCCCCCAGGCCAGGTACCAGACAACTGGAGACAGCTCCTGTGCTCCAGAGCCTCCTAGAATTATTCATACTAGCCAGTCGTAAGCCTGCCCATCCTGCCTTTCCGTGGAAACTAACAAAATCCCTTGTCGGAGTACCCCCTGCTCCCTCTGCCTCCTGCCTGAGCCGGTGCTTCCCCGCGGGGCCCTGCATGGGCCATGAGAATAATACAAGCTTCTGCCTTCATGACATGACGGTCCTTGTCTGCATGTTTTACCATACCTGATTAAAACAAATCCCAGGGACACTTTAAAGCTGTTTTCATTTATCTTCATTGAATCTCTTCCTGTTTGCCTTGGACCACTGTTTCAAGCTGTCACCATCATTTGAAGCTCTTGGGTGTCTTCTGTCACACTATTTTCCTTCCCATCTCTGTGTCATCTGCAGAGTTGATAAATGTCTCCTGCATATCCATGTTCATGTCCATCTCATATCCCATCACTAGGAGGAGTCACGGGCTACATCCTGTGATATTCCCCTAAAACTCCTTAGTGAAAGCACCGCCATTACTTAATTCAGGAGTGAGGCCAATTTATTTTAACTTCTCTAAAACCTCTTTATCAGAAACTTCACATTTTTCTATCTTGTAACATGAAAGACGATATTAATTCCCTGATGAAATTAAGAACATTGGACTCTAGCATCACCTTACTTTATCAACGCAATATTGTGATATGATGAGATATATATATTTGTTCTCTGCTCCCAGTTCCAGAGACAGCTCCTAAAAACCTTTGTAGATAGGTGTGCTAGGACAATCTTCTGCTCCAATATTTGTTCTTTGACCCCGTTCCTGACACAGAGCTCCTAAATTCCTTGGAATTTAATGGGTGATATGAGTAATTTTTTGTATGCTAATGAGATGACTGTGAGCTGGTGGATCCTGGAGAACCTCAGGATGGGGCTGGCTGCCAGAAGACCCAACCATGTGATATAAGGGTTGGGACTTTCAGCTCCACTTTCCAACCTCTGGCAGGAGGGTAGAGGAGCCCTGAAGGCTGAGTTGATCGCCAATGGCCAATGATTTAATCAATCATGTCTATGTAATGTAGCCTCCATAAAACCCCCAAAGACTAGGGTTTGGAGAGCTTCTGGACTGTTGAACACAAGGAGGTTCTGGGAGGGTGGTGTGGACCAACAGAACATGGAAGCTCCATGCCCCTGTCCCACATCTTACCCTACACATCTCTTCATTTGGCTGTTCAGCTGTTTCTTTTGTATTATTCTTTATAATATATGGGTAAACACAAGTGAAATTTGTTTTGAGTGCTGTGAGCTGCTCTAGCAAATTAATTGAACCCAAGGAGGGGATCATAGGCACCTCCCATTTCTAGCCAGTTGGTCAGATAGAATAACCTGGGGCTTACAACTGGCATCTGACGTGGGGACAATCTTTGGGGACTGAGCCCTCAACCTGTGGGATCTGATGCTACCTCCAGGTAGGATTTGAATTGAACCATAGGACACCCAGCTGGTGTCAAAGTGGAGAAAACCTACACACATTTTGGTGACCAGAGGTGAAGTGTTCTGTGTTGCAGTGACTGTTTAAAAAAGAAGAAAAAGTGGGTTTTTTCTATCTCAATCAACCTAGTGTCAACTTCAAAAAAAGCAAATGGGATGAATTTTGCATGACATGTATTTTGTTGATCGGTATCGTTTTCTGATTGTCATCATGTTATTTTAAAAATGCTTGTGAGGTGCCGGGCACTGTGGCTCATGCCTGTAATCCCAGCAGTTTGGGAGGCTGAGGGTGGGTGGATTACTTGAGGTCAGGAGTTCGAGACCAGTCTGGCTAACATGGCAAAACCCTGTCTCTACTAAAAATACAAAAATTGGCTGGGCATGGTGGCTCACGTCTGTAATCCCAGCACTTTGGGAGGCTGAGGTGGGTGGATCACGAGCTCAGAAGTTCGAGACCAACCTGGCCAAGATGGTGAAACCCTGTCTCTACTAAAAATACAAAAATTAGCCGGGCATGGTGGCACACACCTGTAATCCCCACTATTTTGGAGGCTGAGGCAGGAGAATTGCTTGAACCCGGGAGGCGGAGGTTGCAGTGAGCTGAGATCGCGCCACCGCACTCCAGCCTGGGCGACAGAGCGAGACTCCGTCTCAAAAAAAAAAAAAAGCTTGTGAGGAATTTTTGCCAAACATATTAGTCCATAGGTTCTGGCATTTTACTTCATTCCCTTTTTAAGAAACTAAGACACCATTTGCTAGAATTAAGAGTCTTTGCTTGTTTCCTCCGTGAAAATTGATAAACGTATGAGAATTTGGGAGTGTTGCATGACCATGACACTCATTCAGAGCAAAGATGTAATTACCATGAGTCCTGATGTCATATTCCCAGCACGATAAGCAGCGAATTCTGGGCACTTACAAGTATCAAAATCATGAATATTGCCCATAGCTGAGATCATTTGAGAGGAAAAAAATTAAAACTGAGAAATAAAAATAGCAAAAATATTTTTTAAAAATTCCTTCCGTTTATTTTAGCCTCTACTCCCACTTCAAACACAGAGGAATATTTTAGCAATGCCCATGAAGGTTTCTTAAATTAGAATATGGAAATGGTAAACTAATGCATGTTTTTAATAAAGCAATGAATGCTGCTCTTAAAATAAAATTAGTCTTTAAAAGGACTTGAGAGTTCATTTTTCTTTTTAATTTAAAGGCTAGAAAGTCGCTCCTTTACTTCGCTTAAAAAGAAATTACTGTGGTGTGGCTATTTCATGCTTTTATGTGGTTTTTATTGCATTTGGGGGCCATCTTTTTCTCAGCACAACAAAGATGTCAAAAAAAACTATCTGTAAGAAAGAATTTTTCATTCTTTACATTTTAAAAAATGTCTTTAATTTTGGTTGCTCTTAAACATTAACAGCCTTTTAAGATTCAACTCCTGACTCAGGAAAACAAATTAGCAACCATTTTCCTGATCTGGATTTTGTGTTTTTCACCTTGTTGTTCTAAAATGAGGGAAGAGTCAGGTGCGGTAGCTCACGCCTGTAATCCTAGCACTTTGGGAGGCCGAAGCAGGCGGATCATCTGAGGTCAGGAGTTCGAGACCAGCCTGGCCAACATGGGGAAACCCTGTCTCTACTAAAATTACAAAAATTAGCCTGGTGTAGTGGTGGGCACCTGTAGTCGCAGTTACTAGGGAGGCTAAGGCAAGAGAATTGCTTGACCCTGGGAGGCGGAGGTTGCAGTGAGCTGAGATTGCGCCACTGCATTTCAGCCTGGGCAACAGAGGGAAACTTCATCTCAAAAAATAATAATAGTAATAAATAATAATAATAATAATAATAATAAAATGAGGGAAGAGCAGACTTTGTGAGGGGCCTCCAGGTCCTTCGAAGGGAGTCAGAGGAATAGCAGGGGCTGCTTCTGCTACAATAATTTAGTAGGAGCCCCACACCTGGGCCAAAGGAGAACATCGGAAAGACTAACTAGGCCAATTGCATCTGCACAACTGGAGCACCAGGAAGAATCAAAATCAGCCCCTGAAATATAAATGCTGACCTAATTTCAAGGCAGGTTGATAGTGAAAATGTTGTATCACACCCAGGGAAACAATAGCCATACTCAGGTGAGACTCCACGAAGACAGTCAATGTTTGTAAGGGTCAGAGAGAACAATATTAAATATTTAAGAACCAGATGATATTTAGGCATGGATTGATTCTGGTTCAGGAAATGTGTATTTAATTGCTTTTAAAGGGTGCTGTGATTTTCAACAACGCAGGTTTTTGTTCTAAGTGATTTAGGAGAATTGAAAAGTGAATGTCACGGCTTTGTCTGCCTTGCGACATGAGCTAGGAGCCCCTTGTGACATGAGCTAGGTGAGTCAGCAAAGGAGCAAAACCAAGCAGGTGGAGATGACTGTGAACAAGGAAGCCGTGGACCCATCCTTAGAGGCTGTCGCCTCTTCAGGGAGAGACTGTTTCTACGTGGACTTCGCTCCGCCACCTGCATCACAGTTACTGGCACATCCAGGGCCTCCATATGGGTTTGCGTGGTTGAGTGAGCTGCTAATATCTATGTTATGTTACAGAAAAACCTTAACAGACAAATCAATGGCATCGGCTGTCAACTATCTCAATGCAAGACCATGAGCACATGTTTCTGAGACCTGAATTTTACAGTCTATTTATAAAATTGGTAGAGAAACTTCACCCACCCACTCACCCACCAGGGAAAGTGCATAGCAGAATGTTTGCTCTTTTATTCATTCATTAATTAATTTTCCTTTTTTAAAAAATTTATTTATGGCCGGGCGCGGTGGCTCACGCCTGTAATCCCAGCACTTTGGGAGGCCGAGGCGGGCGGATCACGAGGTCAGGAGATCGAGACCATCCTGGCTAACACGGTGAAACCCCGTCTCTACTAAAAATACAAAAAATTAGCCGGGCGTGGTAGCGGGCGCCTGTAGTCCCAGCTACTCGGGAGGCTGAGGCAGGAGAATGGCGTGAACCCGGGAGGCGGAGCTTGCAGTGAGCCGAGATCGCGCCACTGCACTCCAGCCTGGGCGACAGAGCGAGACTCCGTCTCAAAAAAAAAAAAAAAAAAAAAAAAATTATTTATTTATTTTGAGATGGAGTCTAGCTGTATCACCCAGGCTGGAGTGCAGTGGCACAATCTTGGCTCACTGCAACCTCTGCCTCCCAAGTTCATGCAATTCTCCCACCTCAGCCTCCCGAGTCACTGGGATTACAGGCATGCACCACCACATCCAGCTAATTTTTGTGTTTTTAGTAGACAAAGGGTTTCACCGTGTTAGCCAGGATGGTCTTGAACTCCTGACCTCAAGTGATCCACCTGCCTCAGCTTCCCAAAGTGTTGGGATTGCAGGCATGAGCCACGGTGTCTGGCCTATTTTACTTTTAATTATGAAAACTTTCAGATATACCCAAAAGTGGGGAGAATAATATAGTAAACCCCCATCAGCCAGCTGCAACATTTACCAACTATTGCAAGTGATTAGCGACTATTTGGGCCAGTAGCACAGGCAGTAAGAAGAATTTACCAAGACAGTTACAGGTATAGAAAGGCAGATTTATTAGAGAAGGTATGAAAGTATGTTGCAAGGAAGCAAGGGGCAGGTCAGCAAGAGAGGAGCTGACTGCAAAGAGACAAAGGCTTGCTGGGGATTTTATAGGATGGTGTCTGTGCTGTGTGTTGAAGAGGGCTTTGTGCGGTACTGATAATGCCACGGTTGCAGTAAGCTCACTTGCATTTTTCTATCAGCTGAGGGTCTGGTGATAGCTGGGTGCGGGAAGATTTTAAGTTATTTGTGCAAGACTCTGTGTTCTGGACCATGAAGAAAGGCAGACTTAAGTTTATCTGCTTGCTCTTTTTACTTTCTCCTGGCCCTGCGGGCCAGACTCCTTTTCTCTAATTAGGACTCTACACCAACCCTTGAATATTATTTCATCTGTAATTCCATGCAGGTCCCTCCCCAGACATATACTATTTTGAAGCAAATCCTCAATATCATATGATTTCATCTGTAAACATGTTGGTATATTTTATATACATATGTATATGTATCTATGTGTTGGTACAGATTTATGACTCTATTTTTAGGTATGATCGCAATCCTCTTATTTTAACAAAGAACATTCATATTCAAATTTCCCCACTTGTCTCATAAATGTTTTGTACAGTTGGTTTGTTTGAGGCAGGATCCAAATAAGGTCTAAACATTGTGTTTGATTAATATATCTGTTAAGTCTTTTTTTTTTTATTTTTTCTTTTGAGATGGCGTCTCGCTCTGTTGCCCAGGCTGGAGTGCAGTGGCGCAATCTTGGCTCACTGCAACCTCCACCTCCCGGGTTCATGCCATTCTCCTGCCTCAGCCTCCCGAGCAGCTGGGACTACAGGTGCCCGCCACCACACCTGGCTAATTTTTTGTATTTTTAGTAGAGACGGGGTTTCACAGTGTTAGCCAGGATGGTCTTGATCTCCTGACCTCGTGATCCGCCCGCCTCAGCCTCCCAAAGTGCTGAGATTACAGGCGTGAGCCACCATGCCCAGCCTGTTAAGTCTCTTTATGTATCGATTTTTCTTCCCATTTTTTTTTTCCTTGCAATCTTTTGTTGTGGAAGAAATCTGGTCATTTGCCTTGTATAGTTTCCCACATTCTGGAGTTTCCTGACTATATCCTTATGGTATTTATGTGTTCTGCTGACTTTAGCATTTCCTGTAACTGGTAATTAGATTTAAAGCCTTGACTCATGCAGTTCAATTTTTTGTGGGGGTTGGGGGTAGGAAGACTTTATAAGAGTATATTTTAAACTCCCAACAGGAGGTGGGTAATATGTGGTCTTTTTTTAGGCAGTTTGTGTCCGTTAATGATCCTTACGTAAACTCTTTATTTCATTTGCAAACATTTGAATGCTGATCAGATATTTTTAGATGTGGTAATTAAATCATGGTTATGTCTTGAAAAAGAACCTTTATCTTTAGAGATACATACTGAAATATTTACAGATACTCTAATTCTATCATTTCTTCTTCCTTTGCTGGATCTGAAGCTCAAATAAATGTCTAGAGAAACACAGTTTACATTAGCAAGGCAAATTAAATGATTTATTCTTTCCCCTTAATGACCAGTTTTCAAAATAACCTTTTGGTTCCTTAGAACTCCCCAGGAGTTATTATTTTTTTAATGTAGTTGCAATATGGACTCAAGAACTTTAACATGTTTGATGTGTGACATGGTCTCTTTTGTCCAAAAACTTTAGGGTTCTGCACGCAAAACTACACATCTGTAAAAGTAACTTTCTTATCCTAATTATTTTCAAAGAAACAACAGTGAAAAATAAGGGGTAGCAGGGGAAGAGATAGGAAGAATGATTTCTTTAATACTGCATAATGAGGAGGTCCAGCAGAGAAAAGAAAGCAGCAGGGAAAAGGAATGTCCAAACACGAGAACGGAATGTGTGATTTCCCAAATGGTGGGGATGGAAGCTTGAGAAGAACGAGAAAATGTGAATCTCCACCCCAGTAATCCAGGCTCCAACTGTGTGGGGGCTGGACTAAGGCATCTCACGTGAATATCCATTCTTTTTTGCCTCCTTCATGCAAGTGGTTATGTGGGATAACAAAACTAAGCCCCACAGCCCTTGCTTTCTCGACTAAAATCCAGGGGACAGGTAAATTTACTCATAAGCTGCCACCCAACGTCTAACAAGCGTGAGTGATCAGCAATGGTGGACCTTCTTTGGTGATTCTACCATACTCTGGCAGTTCGATAACCAATATACCTCACCAGAAATAACCCGTCTACTTTACAGATGGGTACGCAGACATGATCAGCTTCACAGCAAGCAGGGAAACTGACTCCAGCAATGGAAATCACTGGTGTTGCCACCATATTCATGACTCTCAAAACTCAGGGACTCAGCAGGGCGTGGTGGTTCATACGTGTAATCCCGGTGCTTTGGGAGGCTGAAGCAAGAGCATCGGTTGGGGCCAGGAGTTTGAGACCAGCCTGGGCAACACAGAAATACCTCATCTCTATTACAAATGTTTAAAAATTAGCCAACATGGTGGTGTGCACCTATAGTTCCCAGATACTCAGGAAGCTAAGGGGAGAGGATCACTTGAGCCCAAGAGTTTGAGGCTGCAGCGAGCTACGATCACACCACTACACTCCAGCCTGGGCGACAGAACCAGACCCTGTCTCAAAACAACCGCCACCACAAAAATTTAGGGACTCAAAGACCTTAAGAAACCTCACCATGGCCTCTGCAGAAAGATGAGCAGATCCTTATTAAAGGGTTAATTAATTAGTCCTGAAACCTACAATAATTAATAATTCATAGGCAGCCATGCCCCCGCTTTCTGGGAGATGGCTTCATGTGTCCTTAATGACACACCCTGAGCAAGGCCACAGCTAAGCAGCTGTCCAGGGAAAGCCAGGTAGTATTCTTGAGCCTGGCCATGGGAAAGTTGCAGAAATCCGAGAGCCCAGTGGGACTGGCTGGTTTGACATCTGAATTAACTATGTTTTTTATTTTCTGTATCTTGTGATGTTTTAACATCTCCTGGGGCCCTTACAGAACCATGAAAAGACTCCTTCTCCCAGGGCTGGCTCATTCCTAGGGGTGGTGTAAAGCTTTCTTGTTTAGAGGAGAAAAAACTCCTTTCTCCCCCGTGGAGTTCTGTGGCTGGGCCTAACAAGTAAACTGACTGAGACAGATTAACAAGGGAAAAGCGCACAATTTACTTAAGAGTGCGGTGGCTCATGCCTGTAATCCCAGCACTTTGGGAAGCCAAGGCAGGCAGATCACCTGAGGTCAGGAGTTCAAGACCAGCCTGGCCAACATGGTGAAACCCTGTCTCTACTAAAAGTACAAAAAAATTAGCCAGGCATGGTGGCTGGCGCCTATAATCCCAGCTACTTGGGAGGCTGAGGCAGGAGAATCACTTGAACCCTGGAGGCAGAGGTTGCCGTGAGTCAAGATCACAACACTGTACTCCAGCCTGGGTGACAGAGCAAGACTCCATCTCAAAAAAAAAAAAAAAGGCTCCAAGCTGGGCTTTCCCCTCCCCGTCTTCCACTGTGGCTTCCCCGATGGCCCTGCTTGGTGTGGCGTGTCTCTTTCTCAGCAAATGTAATACCTTCTTCTTCCAATGGCATTGGCCTCTATAAATTAAATCCCGAGTATAATTTTAGAACAGGCCCCACAGGAAGAAGGGTCAAAGGGAGAAGTATGAGAAAAGTAGGCAGGAAACCAAAAAGAAACAGCAGGAGAAACCAAATGAACAAAATCTGAGTGATAAAGAAGGGAGCAGCAGACTCTGGGGATGTCCTTCCCTTCCCTAGCATAGGTAGGGACAGTGAGAGCAGGTGCACTGAAGGAAATGCGGGCTGGAAAAGGCCACAATAATCAATCACAGGACTGCCTCGATTTTTACATGGATGTTTGGCATTTTCAAATGATCTCATTTGAGCCTACATCTCCTTTAGGCAGGTACAGTTGTCTGTTTTTCAGACCCATTTGTTCAACAAAATATTTACTTTACACAGGGGCCAAATTTCTAACAACACAGATATCACATGTCTTCTCTTCTAACTCGTGGTTGTAGATGCCTGGGCTGTGCAAATAATTAAATAATGTAAGGTTGTTATTAATTATGGAGAACATTTCTTAATAATGTGCACACACCAAGTTCATAGCAGCATTATTCACAAATAGCCAAGCAGTAGAAGCAGACCAGCATCTGTGGATGAATGAATGAATGAATGAACTAAATGTGGTGTATATATACAAATAATATGATTCAGTCTTAGGAAAGAAAAACGTGGCCGGGCGCAGTGGCTCATGACTGTAATCCCAGCACTTTGGGAGGCTGAGGCGGACAGATCATGAGGTCAGGAGTTCGAGACCAGCCTGGCCAATATGGTGAAACCCCATCTCTACTAAAAATACAAAAAGTAGCCAGGTGTGGTGGTGCATGCCTGTAGTCCCAGCTACTTGGGAGGCTGAGGCAGAAGAATCGTGTGAACCTAGGAGGTGGAGGTTGCAGTGAGCCAAGATCACATCACTGTACTCCAGCCTGGGTGACAGAGTGAGACCATCTCTCAAACACACACACACACACACACACACACACAACAAAATAAAATAAAATAAAATGCTAATATCTGAACCCTGCCTCAGACCTAGCGAATCAGGTGAACCCACTCTAAGGGGTTGCGGGGCAGAGCCTGTTTTATGAAGTCCTCTGCTAATGCTGGGCGCTGCAGTTTGAGACCCACTGGAATACATGTTGCCTAAGGCCACACATCTAATTATTAGCAGAACGAGGAGTTGAGCCCAAGGGTCAGGCTATGAATTGATTCCGTCTTCATTACATTACACAACCACAAGATAGAAAGCTGAGCCAGAAAAGCAGTCAATTACTCAGCAAAGCCTATGGTGACTCTATGGTACATACTTCCCTGGTCCACAGAGTTCACAAAGAGACAAACCAAGCCCTCCAGCCCCCGAGGACCACTGTGTGATGTACAGGTGCACCCGCTGAAAGGGACGGGCTGTGGGGCTGCTGAGCAGCCACCACCAGGGAGGGGCATTTCCTGAAGGTGTAACTGTGGCCACAGCTGAGCATCTGCATTGGTATTCAATGTGGCGACTAGCTCATTCAGCAAAACATGGAAGTGGGCTAAAATGGGAGAAGGTGCTGTAAGTTGAATCATGTCCCCCAGGAAGATAGGTTCAAGTCCTCACTCCCAGTACCTGTGAACGTGACCTTATTTGGAAATATGGTCGGCTTGGTGCAGTGGCTTATGCCTGTAATCCCAGCACTTTGAGAGGCTGAGGCGGCCGAATCACTTCAGGTCAGGAGTTCAAGACCAGCCTGGCCAACATGGTGAAACTCTGTCTCTACTAAAAATTTAAAAATTGGCTGGGTGTGGTGGTGAGTGCCTCTAATCCCAGCTACTCAGGAGGCTGAGGCATGAGAATCACTTGAACCTGGGAGGCAGAGGTTATAGTGAGCTGAGATTGCACCACTGCACTCCAGCCTGGGCAGCAGAGCAAGACCCTGTCTCAAAAAAAAAAAAAAAAAAAAAAAAAGGAAAGAAAAAGAAAAAGAAAAAAGAAATAGGGTCTTTGCAAATGTACTCAAGTTATGATGAGGTCACACTGGAGTAGGGTAGGTAATAATCCGATATGCCTTGTTTCCTTATAAGAAGAGGACAAGAGACACAGGCACATAAACAGAGAGAACCCATGGGAAGAGAGAGGCATTGATTGGCACAATGCATCTACAAGCCAAAGAATGCCAATGATTGCCAGCAAAGCACAGTAGCTAGGATGAAGGCCTGGGCAGATTCTCCCTCAGAACCTCCTAAGGGAGCCAGCCCTTGATTTCAGACTTCTGGCCTCCAGAACTGGGTGAGGACAAACTTCTGTTGTGTAAGACACCCCGTTTGGGGCAGTTGGTTATGTCACTATGTTGAGTTTTCCCAAGCAAACTTAAAAGCGTAGAATGTGTTTTAGAAAAGAAACAAGGGGCTGGGCGCGGTGGCTCACACTTGTAATACCAGCACTTTGGGAGGCCGAGGCAGGTGGATCACCTGCTGTCAGGAGTTTGAGACCAGCCTGGCCAACATGATAAAACCCTGTCTCTAGTAAAAATAGAAAAAATTAGCTGGGCATGGTGGTAAGTGCCTATAGTCTCAGCTACTCGGGAGGCTGAGGCACGAGAATCACTTGAACCCAGGAGGTGGAGGTTGCAGTGAGCCAAGATCATGCCACTGCACTCCAGCCTGGACTACAAGAGCGAAACTCCATCTCAAAAAATCAAAAAACAAAAACAAGAAAAGAAACGAGGCAGAGGAGCAGAAAGAAGGAGGCCATAAGAGCAAGAGCTGGGGACAGACCCTAGCTCAGGCACTCATCCATGCCTTTGACCCAGGTCAGCCCTTGATGTTTGGGGGTGCAGGGCACAGATGGACCCCCATTCCATAGGGCTGAATCCTTAAGACTTAGAACCAAGTAAACAAAGAGCTAAGTATGTCCTGCCTGCCTACCTTGACAAATATTCCTCTGTAGTAATCTGGAGACCAGGCTCTAATTGAGCGTTCTTAGACTCTCTAGAATCTAGAATCCTCAGGGACTGATATCGTTTGGCTGCACCTGACCCAAATCTCATCTTGAATTCCCATGTGTTGTGGGCAGGACCCAGTGAGAGGTAATTGAATTATGGGGGCAGGTCTTTCCCATGCTGTTCTCATGCTAGCGAGTAAGTCTCACAAGATCTGACGGTATTATAAGGGGGAGTTTCCCTGCCCAATCTCTCTCTTTGCCTGCCACAATCCCTGTAAGATGTGACTTGCTCCTCTTTGCCTTCCGCCATTATTGTGGGGCCTCCCCAGCCATGTAGAACTGTAAATCCAATTAAACCTCTTTCTTTCGTAAATTGCCCAGTTTCAGATGTATCAGCAGCATGAAAACAGACTAATACAGGGGGACCTTGGAGGAATTAACCCTCTAACTGAAAATACCTCAGCTTGTTAAGGGTTCATTACTTCTCTCTGGAGAACTTAAAAATGACAATGGACAATAAGCAACAGTAAGAACCAGGGATCCCAAACTTGGCATTAGTTTGCTGCTTTTCCGTCCATAGAAATAAATACAACACAATTTTCCCTGAAGGAAGGTGCAAAAAAAAATCTCTAGTTTTCAATTAACAAGGGACCCAAGGCTCTGTTTTCACTGGTTTAACTATACCTCTGGGTCAGATTCCTTCTTTTGAAATAATTAGATTGTGCTGAGACATTGAAACTAGCTTTCTTCAATCACATTTTTATTTTTTAACAGTTTTAATAGAATTCAAATGTTCATTAGTACCTATTTCTATAAACAAGCTCATTTACCCAGTTCAAATGAAAATGAGAATAGGCTAGTCAGTAGGGGGTCCTTTAAGACATTTGGTGCTTTGGGAAAGAATTTAGCAAATATTCATATTTGAATTTTTTTTTGTTCATAAGGCATATATTAATACATAGCCAGGATGCAAACCAGGCACTTTCCTGTTACTTTCAATTAATAGATCAGTTTCTTCCTCTAAAGGATACATAAAATGTGGCCCAGCACGTTGGATCAGGCCTGTTATCCCAGCACTTTGGGAGGCCAAGGTGGGCGGATCACTTGAGGTCAGGCGTTCAAGACCAGCGTGGCCAACATGGCAACATGGTGAAACCCTGTCTCTACCAAAAAATACAAAAATCAACCGGGTGTGGTGGCGTGCACCTTTAATCCCAGCTACTCTGGAGGCTGAGGCTTGAGAATTGCTTGAATCTGGGAGGCGGAGGTTGCAGTGAGCCGAGATCGTGCCACTGTACTACAGCCTGGGCAACAGAGGGAGACTCCATCTCAAAAAATCAATCAATCAAAATAAAGGATACGTAAAATGTAATACTATTGAAAAGCAGAATAATGAAAGAATAAACTCTTCCCCAAAGGAATAGCTGAGAAAGTTGAGGATGTCACAGATTTTTGTCAATATTATTTTAAATACAATGAGTTTGATAACTCTTACAACTGTTACCTAAATTAACTTAATATTGGGCGACAGCCGGGCGCGGTGGCTCACGCCTGTAATCCCAGCACTTTGGGAGGCCGAGGCGGGCGGATCACGAGGTCAGGAGATCGAGACCATCCTGGCTAACACGGTGAAACCCCGTCTCTACTAAAAATACAAAAAATTAGCCGGGCGTGGTAGCGGGCGCCTGTAGTCCCAGCTACTCAGGAGGCTGAGGCAGGAGAATGGCGTGAACCCGGGAGGCGGAGCTTGCAGTGAGCCGAGATCGCGCCACTGCACTCCAGCCTGGGCGACAGAGCGAGACTCCGTCTCAAAAAAAAAAAAAAAAAAAAAAAATATTGGGCGACTAGGGTATGCCTGAGTCATAGCCTGGTTGCATGCTTCCACTACTTTTAAGATTGCTAGTAAAACATAATGGTAACTTCACAGTCTGTTTGAAAAAAATTTAATGTCATTCAGGGTAGATAATTAGTGTGGTATAACTTTCCTCTTTTATTTTGCTTGTAGACTGTGTCCTGGAAAGGGGACTGAAAACTAAAAAGAAGAAAGATAAATGCAATCCAATTATTATAAACTGCTCATATTTTTCCAAAAGAAGCCATTTCTTGGAAAGGTTAGACAGAGTCACCTATGACCTCGTGACAATAGTGAAGGATGAAAGAAAATCCAAGAAACCATTTTTTTTTCATTCATTTTAAAGTAATTTATAGAACAGTTCTTTTGTAAGGCAACATTGGACAGTTTCTAAAGGAGAGACAGGTGAAACAATGGCTGAATTTTGAAACAAGCTCAGGGAGAGACAGGAGCTGTGGCCAGGAGAAGTCTGGCTGTGTATCCTACATCCTCAGTAGGAACTGATCAGGATCCAGAATCCCACCCTCCATTTTATATAAGTGCACAAACTTTGCATTTTATTGAAAAGCACAATCTTGTCATGTCCCACAGTTGGTCAGATTGGTGCAAATCCCCATCTAGTTTGCCTGTTTTGTCTTTATATAAATGGAGTCGTGCCATATGGATTCTTTGCCTCTGGATTTCCTGCTTTCACTACACATTATGTTTGTGAAACCCATCCATGCTGTTGCATGTAGTAGTAATTCATTCTTTTTTACTGTCATGTATACTATTGAATACATGGACCAATTTTGTTATTTTATGTAACATTGGTACATAAATGTACCAATTTTGTTATTTTATCACAATAAAAAAATCATTTTTTAACGGTATTGAGTAAAAATTAAGTTTCTCTTCCATTTCATCCCACCCAGTTCTAATGCTGCATGAGTGACAGTTTCATTGTAGGTACTTCCAGCAGAAAGGGATTTGATGTTTATAAGGAATGTGATGTTTACAAAATCTAGGCGAGGGCTGGAAGAGGGACTGTCAAAAGGCTACCCCTGGAGTTATGCAGTTCAAGAGCAACCACCATGGCTATGACCCAGAGGTCAAGAAACCAATCCAGCCACCATCACCACCACTGCCTCTCAGCAACCACCATGTAGGCGCTGGCACAGGAATGTAGAATTCAGCTGCTCATGCCCCGTGGCCTTGCCTAGCAGCAAATGCTGCAGCAGGAAGAGGCCCTGTGCCTCTCTTCTGTTTTCCAAATTGCGCATGAGCATATTCAACCAAGGGAACTACACTCACTTTCAAGATTCTAGCTGCAAAGGAGTCAGGGAAAGTAGTCTTCATCTTTCTAACCTCTACGGTCAGGATGGCACCTTAAAATGAGGGTAGACTGGAAGCTGAGTCAACTCACAACTCAGCCCACCTTCTCACAGGCAACCACTGCTGCCAACGACTTGGGGATCTTTCTAGAGATAATCCCTGCATAAACAAACATGATCACAGATATACCTTAAAAATACACACACACACACACACACACACACGTGCCATACTATTCATACTTTCTACATTTTTTTAACCAGACACCACAATATATGAAGAATATAGTTCTAAGTCATTCTATTTGACATAAAAGTACAATTTTGAACACTAAAATTTTTTGCTGCATACTTTAAGGGATTGGATAACATTCAGGATGATTTCACTCTATTTGATTGCACTTTCAAATGGTAATGATTTTTTAATAGAATCGTTTGAAAGAACAGCCTTGACCTCATGATAGAAAGTTCTTGCATGTTCCAAGAAACAAGTGATCTTTTTATGCTGCTGTGCACACACTCTCACCTCCCATGCATGGCAGACGACGTCCATTCTAGACCAAGTGGCCACCTGCTCTCCTGCACATTCAGTCAGCCATAAGTCACCTTAAGGGAGTCTGCCGTCTGTTGCGGCTAAAATAACTTTTACACTGTGGGAGAAGATGTCTGTGCTGCACCCATATCTCCTGGCAGGAGCCACTTTCGTGAATGCTGGCCTGACGGCCAATTGTCTGCACCTAACACTCTGTTTGGAGGCTCTTTCTGGCTTTGGCGATTTGTTTGGCCTGTACAGGGGCAGGATGGAAATGCCAGGAAATGAATGTCCCCAAAGCACAGCCCTCAAAAGTGAAGTGGGTGGAAAATGCCCTTGCTCTTCCACCCCATGGGTGGGGAAACACTGGAGAGTATCTTTCCAGTGGCCCACGGGTCCTCAGCAATGACTGCTTTCATAAAGCATGCTTGGTTGCCACCCTTTCCTCTCCTGACTCGTTTTCCCATCCCCAACCATTGTTTCCTGGAACCATGCTGCAAATAGATTACTACTTGGCTGGAATCTTTGTCTAAAGGCCTGTTTCCAGGGGAACCCAGTGTAAGACATGTACATGAGACAAAATTGGGCTGCAAACGTGGGAGGGGCTGGTGGCACCCCAGTGAAGGAAACCCAGTCTGCAAATGTCTGGCAGAGACACTGGATATTTACAGTGAAGGGGCTGCTATGGGCCAAATTGTGTCCCCTCAAATTCACATGTTGAAACCTTAACCCTCAGTACTCTGAGCATAACCATATTTGGAGATAAGGAGTTAAAGAGGTAATTTAGTTAAAATGAGGTCTTTAGAGTGGGTCCTAATCCAACATGACTGGTATCCTAAAAAAGAAGGGGAGATTGGTCAAGCGAAGTGGTTCACACCTGTAGTCCCAGCACTCTGGAGGGCCAAGGTGGGCAGATCACTTGAGCCCAGGAGTTCAAGATCAACCAGGGCAATATAGTGAGATCCCATCTCTCTCTCTCTCTCTCTCTACATATATATATATTTTAATTTCAAAAATATAATTTAAAAAAATTTTTTTTTAAAAAAGGAGATTAGGTCAAAGATGCAGAGGAAAGACCACGTTAGGGCCCAACAAAAGCAACACCTGTAGGCTGAGGAAAGAGGCTTCAGAGGAAACCAACCCTGCCGACACCTTGACCTCAGATTCCAGCCTCCAGAACTGTGAGAAAATATGGGTTTTTTTGTTTAAGCCACTCAGTCTGTGGTATTTTGTTACTGAAGTCCCAACAAACTCACATAGGCGCCTACGACTTCTAGCGACAGTCCATCTCACTTTTGGACTGTTCGGATGTTAAAAAATTCTCTATGTGGATGGAAATCCTCTTTCCCATAACTACTTTTATTTCAGCGCTCAACCCAAAGAAATCTGCTCCCTCTTTTATGAGACAAGCCCTCACTTATTCATAAACCTAAAGAATTTTAAAGCTGGATGGTATCTGAAAACATCACCTAGGGGGCCTCTTCCAGAATTTACGAGGCTTTTTATATCAACTCTGAAAGTGTAAATAGGCTGTAACACTTAAACATTCTTCTAGGAAAAAATACTGTGTTGGCTTCTGTCCTGCTGTATCTCGTTTCTTTGATAGTGATTGGGAGGGTAAAGTAATTAAGAACTACTGGCCACATGTGGTGGCTCACGCCTGTAATCCCAGCACTTTGGGAGGCCAAGGCAGGCGGATCACTTGAGGTGAGGAGTTGAACACCAGCCTGGCCAACATATTGAAACGCTGTCTCTACTAAAAAAAAAAACAAAATTAGCCACGCTTGGTAGCACACACCTGTAATCCCAGCTACTCAGGAGGCTGAGGCAAGAGAATCGCTTGAACCCAGGAGAGCAAGACTGCAATGAGCCGAGGTTGTGTCACTGCACTCCAGCCTGGGAAAACAACAACAAACCCCAAAGAAACTATTGATCTAGTCCCTCATTTTACAGGTAAAAAGAGCAAGGCCTGGAAAGGTTAGGTGGGGTCATACAGTGTGTGTATTGTGGCAAAGCTCAGATCAACCCCACGATTCTGGGTTCTAGTCTAGAGCCCCTTCTGCTACCTTGAGGAAGTTGGCAGCTTCCTCACTTCTCCCACTGCCAGGATAAACATCGCCATTCGCCAGTGGGCCTCAGTCTCTCTTTTCAGTTTTGATCACTTTTCTCTGATGTGTCATCCAAGTTCTTCAGAACAGAAGCTGAGAGGGAGTTAGGAGTGCAGTGATTTATCAGGGGACGGGGATGCCTGTGAAAGATAAAGGGGAATGAAAAGGAAATGGCTTCAGACCACCATGCTCATGTGAGCCCTGGGAAAGGATGGGGAAAGGAAGTGGCACTGGGCAGGAAGGGCCTCGGCCTGGGCTGTAGGTGTCACAAAGGCTCGTCCAACCATCCACTGCTCCAAGATCACCCATTTGCAGAGTCTCATGGTGAGCTGAGCTGGCCGGGCTCCCACTATACTCAGGGATTGGCTGAGAGCTGCCCAGCTAGAGTGTAGCTTCAGTCCCAGAGCTGAGGTCGCATCTGAAGGTACTGCAGCTGGGGGCTGCTGGGACCAGCATCCCTTTCTGCTGAACAGCAAGTTCTTCTTGCAGGAGATCCCAGCTGCATACTCTCATGGCTGCCACATAGGGCCACACTCTGCACTCTTGAGTTTCCTCTTAAAATATGGTGCTTGGGTCAGCCAGGTGCGGCGGCTAACACCTGTAATCCCAGCACTTTGGGAGGTCAAGGTGGGTAGATCATGAGGTCAGGAGATCGAGACCATCCTGGCTAACACAGTGAAACCCCGTCTCTACTAAAAATACAAAAAAATTAGCCGGGCATGGTGGCAGGCACCTGTAGTCCCAGCTACTCTGGAGGCTGAGGCAGGAGAATGGTGTGAACCCGGGAGGCGGAGCTTGCAGTGAGCCGAGATCACACCACTGCACTCCAGCCTGGGCGACAGAGTGAGACTCTGTATAAAAAAAATATATATATATGTGTGTGTATATATATATATATAGTGCTTGGGTCCTAGCATACTACTCAAGTGTGATGCAAAGTAGAGCAGGTGTGATCACCTTCCTCTGTTCTCTGCACCTCTGTGGATAGAGCACAAGACTGCCTTGAAGCTTCTAGCAGACTTACCACCCTGCTGGCTTATTAGCTTGTAATCAGCCACACCCCACGGAACTCATTCTCTCTCCTCTCATACTGATTTTTGTGCGGCTGATTTCAACACCCAAATGCAGGCATGCTATATTTTGGTCAAAACTTCCAAGTCATTTCTGACTACCTACTAATACATATGTCAAGAGTTTTACTCAATTAGAGACCTTTTATTTTCATTTGTAAAAAAACAAAAACAAAAACAGAATTTTACAAGTGATAAATGTCTTTAGCCTTGTTTCTAAGTTTAAGAGAGTTTACACAGATCTTTAGTTAAATAAAGCTAGATTAGTGAACACCTAGTAAATTATTACAAATGCAGTAGTAAAATCAAGCCCTACTTCAATCATAGTTATAAACTGGAAATAAACTATAAATTTGAAGAGAATAAAGTTTTCTCCATGAAAAATTCTAATGAACCAAGTTTCACATAACACATATTTAGAATCTAAATTACAAGTACTCCTTAGAATTACTAAAAATAACCTCTTAATTTATGAGAAAGCTCTTCACTATTTTTAACAAAGAATTTTAAAACTCAACTTTAAGATAACGAGATGCAGAATATAGATTTAATTTCACTTTTACGATAACAGGTTTGTAAATATTTGGTAACCTTTTCCTTGTCTATTTAGAGAGCCTAATGGCTGGCTGAAAGCTTGTCATCTCAAAGAACCACGTCAGCTGCCCCAATTCTTTGAAAAAAATTTTTTTTTGTCTTTTTTTTAGTAGAGATGGGGTTTCACCATATTGGCCAGGCTGGTCTCGAACTCCTGACCTCATGATCCACCCACCTCAGCCTCCCAAAGTGCTGGGATTACAGGCGTGAGCCACCATGCCCAGCCTGAATTTTTAAAAAAACAAATGGCAACCAGGGTCTGTAGTTACTGGCTTCAGTTATAACCTCTTGGCAAGGTTGAATTAAAAACTATGGGGCTTATAATTTTCTGTTTTCATATGGCCAATAATACTGAGGGGGGCCAGGTGCAGTGGCTCATACATGTATTCCCAGCATTTTTGGAGGCTGAAGGGAGAGGATCACCTGAGGTCAGGACTTCGAGACCAGCCTGGCCAACATGGCGAAACCCCATGTCTACTAAAAATACAAAAATTAGCCAGGCATGGTGGTACATGCCTGTAATCCCAACTACTCAGGAGGCTGAGGCAGGAGAATCACTTGAACCTGGCAGATGGAGGCGGCAGTGAGTGAGCCAAGATGGCGCCACTGCACTCCAGCCTGGGGGACAAAGCAAGACCCCATCTCAAAACAAAACAAAACAAAAACAAACAAACACTGAGGGGGAGGTCTCTTCAATTTCATCCCTGTGTTGAGCTGAAATCCATTGTATTTATTTGAGGGGGCTGTATCTTTACAATGATATGGTAATAGTCTACCCAGGGTCTCCAACAGAGGCTAAATGGGTACTTGGAAACTGTCCATGTAAAATGTAGTAACTTCCTCCCTTGTCTGAATTTGGATGTCACCCTCATTGGTAGCAGATCAGGCAAAAGCACACTCGATCTGTTATTTTTGTCATAACCTCACTTACCTAAGTCAACCTCACACCCATGCATATCCTTACACATGTCATTTACTTGTTATGTTTAAAGCCTCTCCTACTTGGTCAATAGCTGTTTTTGATGTGAGTTATCTCTCTTGTTGACGTATATCTTTCTGCTTTTTCATATATTTCTAGAATCGTCCAGACAATCAATACTAAATTCTTATCACAAATCCTCTTGGCAAGAATGAGAGACAAATCTAAAATGTTAAATAATAAATACTTAAAAGCCAGGTAGCATAGATTCTGAAGTCAGGAAATCTGGTTTTAAGTTTCCACTATTTTTTCATCTGACCTGGGGCAAGCAATTTAAACTCTCCAAACTTCAATTTCCGTAGTCATAAAACTGTGGAAATACACCTTGTGAGGATCACATAAAATAACAGTGAATATCTGCCAAGTAATTACTAAATGTCAGACTGTGATTTGAGGGCTTAAAAGTATTAACTCATTCAAGCTTCACAGCAAACTCCATGAGAGTCCTCTGCTCCCACCATTTTTGTAGATGAAGAAAATGAGGCCCAGATGATGAAACCAGGAAAATGAGTCCAAGGTCCCATGGATAGGAAAAAGTGGAGCTGGGATTTGAAGCTAAACGGCCTGACTCCAGAACCTTGAGCACTACACTGTATATCCTCTATTACGACATCTGCAAATACCTTTTTTTTTTTGAGACAGAGTCTCGCTCTGTTGTCCTGCCTGGAGTGCAGTGGCATGATCTCGGCTCACTGAAACCTCTACCTCCCAGGTTAAGGTAGATTCTCCTGCCTCAGCCTCCCGAAGTGCTGGGATTACAGGCTTGCGCCACCACGCCTGGCTAATTTTTGTATTATTTTAGTAAAGACGGAGTGTCACCATGTTGGCCAGGCTGGTCTCAAACTCCTGACCTCAAGTCATCCACCCGCCTCTACCTCCCAGTGCTGGGATTACAGGCATGAGCCACCATGCCCAGCCTTGCAAATACCTTTTATTAACTAGAAAGTGATGAACCCATGAATCATTATTTCCTATTTTGTAATTCATATAGTCTATTTCAATGCAGCAGGATATGTCCTTAAAAGTGTTATAGGACATTTCATTATTCACTGTCTACCCAGGTCAATCACAGCCGCACAATGAGATGAGTTACAACTGTATTGGTAAATAGATCAACCAGACCAGTGCTTCCCAAATTTGCAGAAATCAACTGCAATGGATTGCAAATGCTTGGGTCCCACCCCAGAGCTACTAAACTTTCTGGGGAGAACCCAGCAATCTGTATTAAAAACAACAACAACATAAAGACCCCCAGACTATTCTGAGGGCCAGTTAGACCTGAGAATGAGTAGACTGGCAGGTGGCTGGAGAGCTCTTTCAACAATCTGATTCCACGAATTCCTGAGAAACTTCTTGGCTCAGTGGTCAGTTTGAAACAATTTCCTACTGTTAAATTATCACATCATTCAGGCAGCTGGCTTCATGAGCAACTTTTAACATTCTCTAGGGAGTCCATAAGCCACTTAATGAATTTTTCATACCAAACACTCGAGGCAGGATTGACTCATCTGTGATTTGTTACAACCATAGTTCTATGAATTAGAAGGACCGTTGGTCACGTTTCAGATTTTCCACTGGGTCACATTACAGACATAAAAGTAATGTGTAGGCTGGGCCCGGTGGCTTACGCCTGTAATCCCAGCACTTTGGGAGGCCGAGGTGGGTGGATCACCTGAGGTCAGGAGTTTGAGACCAACCTGGCCAACATGGTAAAACCCCATCTCTACTAAAAATGCAAAATTAATTGGGCGTGGTGGCACGTGCCTATAATCCCAGCTACTCCAGAGGCTGAGGCAGAAGAATCACTTGAACCTGGGAGGCGGAGGTTGCAGTGAGCCGAGATTGCGCCATTGCACTCCAGCCTGGGCAACAGGGCAAAACTCCATCTCAAAAAAAAAAAAGAAAAAAAGTAATGTATATACTTACTACGTGCAATGCTTTTGTGCTATGCCAGGCACAAGGAAATACTGAAAATCTTTCTTGACACTGGTAAATCTGGGCTTAATAACTGGTTTGCAGAAATAAGTGTAATTATTATTAGAGGGGAATTATTTTATCATACAAATGTTATTAAAGCTACTCTCATGCTATAATTTTAAAAAGATGACATTAACTACAGCTAAATATAATAATTCATTTTCATGAAATTTTTATTTTTTAGTGATTTGTCTTAGTTGTTCGGGCTGCTAAACAGAATGTCATAGAATGGGTGACTTATAAACAGCAGAAATTTATTTCTCACAGTTCTGGGGGCTGGGAAATCCAAGATCAAGGCATTCACAGACACCTTCTAGCTGTGTCCTCATATGGTAGAAGGGGCAAGGGAGCTCCCTGGGCCCTCTTCTATAAGGGCACGAGTCCCATTCATGAGGCTTTGCCGTCATGACCCAATCAGTCCCCAAAGTCCCCATCTCCTAATACTGCCACCCTGGGAGGAATCTGGTATGTGAATTTGGGAGGGACACAAATGTTCAATCTATATTAGGATTTAAGGTTAATGGCAAACTGTCTAGGAGTTTTAGGTAAAACGTGAGGGACAAGAAAAGAGAAATATTCTGTGCATTAGACTCATGGATGTGATATGTGACTGCTCCTGTCTTATTCTTCACACCATGTGACTTTTTAAAATCTACGAAAAGCCTATTATTTTTTAAAAAAGGATACATGATAAATACCAAAAGGTGTTCAATTATAAATATTTTGTTCTTACTTAAGTCACCCACCCGCTAAGACCACCCTCCCTCAAGGTAGCCACTGATACTTACATCCTTCCAGAAATGTTCTATGCATGTGAGTGTGCGTGTGTTTGTGTGCATGTGTGTGTGCACGCATGTGTGTTTGTGTGTGTGAGTGTGCGTGTGTGTTTGTGTGTGTGCATGTGTGCGTGTGTGCGTTTATGTGTGCATGTGTGTGTGTGTTTGTGTGTGTGTGTGCTCAGTGGTTCGATGCAGCGCTCTGCATTAGGGCTGGGTTTGAATCCTGGCTCAGTCACTATCAGTGCAACATTGACCAAGTTCCATTTGCTCGGTTGTAAAAAAGGGATATTAATATCTATTAAATACCTCATAGCTGGCCAGGCATGGTGGCTCACGCCTGGAATCCCAGCACTTTGGGAGGCCAAGGTGGGTGGATCACGAGGTCAAGAGTTCAAGACCAGCCTGGTCAACATGGTGAAACCCCATGTCTACTAAGAATACAAAAATTAGCCA
The DNA here is from genome assembly GCF_028858775.2 of Pan troglodytes. Classification (NCBI taxonomy): domain Eukaryota; kingdom Metazoa; phylum Chordata; class Mammalia; order Primates; family Hominidae; genus Pan; species Pan troglodytes. The sequence goes on along the minus strand of NC_072412.2, from coordinate 103,684,306 downwards.
GGGGTGGTGGCGGGCACCTGTAATCTCAGCTACTCGGGAGGCTGAGGCAGGAGAATTGCTTGAACCCGGGAGGCGGAGCTTGCAGTGAGCCGAGATCGCGCCACTGCACTCCAGCCTGGGCGACAGAGCGAGACTCTGTCTCAAAACAAAAAACAAAAAAACAAAACACCTCAAAGCTCTTAGCAAAATAAGAGAAATACAAGAAAAATGAAAAATTCTACCTCATAGGGTTGTGGGAACATGAATTAGATGAGTTAATGCATATAAAGTGCTTGGAACTGAGCCTGGCATATTACAAGTACTGATAAATATTAGATATTTGTATTATTATACCTGAGTCCCTGTGTTTACACAACAGAAGCTCATTTCACGTAGCCTCACTCAATACATCCGCGTTTACAGCAGCACCTGCCCTTTAAGCAGCACAAGACCACAGTGTGAGTGGACCCATGTGATTTACCATTTCCCTGTAGGTGGAAATCAACTCTGTGATTTTGCTTTTACCAATAAGATTGTGCTAAACCTTTCTGCACATGGGTGGTCCTTTGCCACAGGCACCAGTTTATGCAGAGGTAAATTCTAGAAGAATGGCTGGATCTGGCACCCAACATCAAATGGGGCTCTAGACCAGGCTCTAAGTGAATAGGTACAGAACACACTTCAAGCTCCTCTATGGGGAAGAAGGAAAAGAAATCAGTGAACAGATGCCAGAGAGACAGTGCAGGTAGACACGTGATGGAACTCTAAACACTTCGAGGCTTTGTTTTTTGTTTTCTTGTTATTGAGACAGGGTCTTGCTCTGTCACCCAGGCTGGAGTGCAGTGACACGATCACAGCTCACTGCAGCCTGGATCTCCCAGGTTCAAGCAATCTTCCCACCTCAGCCTCCCAAGTAGCTGAGATGACAAGAGCACACCACCATGCCTGATTAATTTTTTATTTTATTTTTGTAGAGACAGGGTCTCACTATGTTGCCCATGCTGGTCTCAAACTCCTGGGCTCAAGTGATCCTCCCATCTTGCTTGGCCTCCCAAAGTGCTGGGATTACAGGCATGAGCCACCACACCCGACCATTTGAGGCTTTCTTAATTCTTAGTTGCAGTATTTTCAGAAGACCATCATTGCCATCACAGACATTCACAAAATCACCAAGGAAAGCATCCCTTGATAAAGCCCTCTCCATTCCCATCACTGCACCTAGCACATTCTCTTGGTCCACTTGTCCAGCCTCTTGTCAAACAACGTGCTCTAGCCTGTGGCCAACTGTGAAGAGCAAGATGCAAATAAGACCAAGGGCCATAGCCCCAGCAGGTCATTTAACCAGAGGATCATGGGAGAAATCCTTAGTCCTTATGGCAATGACCCCTCTTTCAGATGCAGAAACGGAGGCCTGGGGAAGACAGGATTTGCCAAAGGTGTTAGTGCATGTACTTCCTGCCTGTGCTTCTAGTCATCTCTCTGCCATGCCGGAGAGCTCCCACAGTGCCTAAAACGACACCCTGAGGGCGGTAGTGCAGTGGGGAGGTGTGAGTGTGTGTGACTGACTGTGAGTATATGTGTATAGTGTGTGCACACAAGTTTGAAAAGGCAGAGGTGAGTCTTGCCACACAGAAAATTTACCCTGGACTGTATGAATATTTTTGGCCAACACGAGGAGTTTAGGACAGTTAATTACTAAATAATTCCTAATAGTGAGACTGATAAGTGAGGCAGAACACTTGGATGAAGCTTTCTTACCTCCTCCCTCTTCAAACATTATTTTACCTATAAAAAATTTTGAAACGTACGTAGAGAAAAATTAATAAACTCTCATGTACCTGTCACCCATCTAATTTATCAGTACTTAACCGGCCAGGCGCATGGCTCACGCCTATAATCCTAGCACTTTGGGAGGCGGAGGCAGGCAGATCATTTGAGATCAGGAGTTTGAAACCGGCCCGGCCAACATGGTGAAACCCCATCTCTACTAAAAATATAAAAGTTGGCCGGGCACGGTGGCTCATGCCTGTAATCCCAGCACTTTGGGAGGCCAAAGTGGGTGGATCACTTGAGGTCAGGAGCTCGAGACCAGCCTGGCCAATATGGTGAAATCCCATCTCTACTAAAAATACAAAAATCAGCCTGGCGTGGTGACGTGTGCCTGTAGTCCCAGCTACTCGGGAGGCTGGGGCAAGAGAATCGCATGAACCTGGGAGGTGGAGGTTGCAGGGAGCCGAGGCCGCGCCATTGCACTCCAGCCTGGACATCGCAGACAGACTCTGTCTCAAAAAAAAAAAAAAAAAAAAAAAGTTTTCTGGGTGTGGTGACACACACTTATAATCCCAGCTACTTGGGAGGCTGAGGCAGGAGAACCGCTTGAACCCAGGAGGCAGAGATTTCAGTGAGCCAAGATCGTGCCACTGCACTCTAGCCTGGGCAACAAGAGTGAAACCCTGTCTCAGAAAACAAGCAAACAAACAAACAAACAAAACAAACCGTAACCAATCTTGCTTCATGTATATCAGGTGAGGCTTTCTTGAGCCATTTCCAAGCCCGCTCTTGAGGGGCTCTGTCCTGTCTGGCTGTGTACAGTTGATACTGTAGGATCTCGTTCTTTGAGCATTTTGTTGTTGCTCTACTTCAAATAAACGGAACTCTGAATTCTAAGAAATGAATCCATGTAAAAACGTTGTCACTTCTAGAAAATTCCTGATCCACTGGCCCATAGCTATGGGGGGCATTAGGCCTTTTTTGCACACAGAGAAAACATGCGATTAATGATGCTTATTTCTGATGACATTGTGCATTTGTTCCTATGCTTAGGTGTCTTCTGTGAATGAGAATACCACCTCTGGCTTCTCTGCATCTCCCAACAGTGCTGGGTACACAGCAAACTTCTCTTGTCTAACTGCAGTGTGGTGTTTCTGGTTTATTTGGCTTCAGTGCCAAACATCGTTGTTCACATCTTCAGTGCAACAACAGTGAAAAATTAGGTGAGGGGAAGGAAGATGAAAGAATGGGAAGGGTTGTGAAATGATCACTTTCCTCCGATGGTATTTATTTCACAACTGTAGGCAAAGAATGGAGTGATTTCAGGTTCCTAAACAAGATTTTAGAATCTCGTACCTAGCTCAACTATCAATCAAGCAGGAGGACAGAATCTAGACATTTTTAGGCCTCAAACAATTACCTTCTGTAAAACTTATTCACAAAGCTCGTGTAAGATGCACTCTACCAAAATAATAGCGAACCCAGAAAAGAGAAAATGTGGGGTTCCAGCCCAAGAGAAAGATAAAAGAACTCCCAGGATAACAGTCAAGAGAGAGCCTATGATGGCAGCTGGCCCAGACATTTCCTGGTGTGGTTTGGAGCATATCAGAAGACTCCCACTGAGATTTTTTTTTTTTTTTGAGAAAGAAAGGGAAGGGCTGGGCATGGTGGCTCATGCTTGTAATCCCATCACTTTGGGAGGCCGAGGCAGGTAGATCACCTGAGGTCAGGAATTCGAGACCAGCCTGGCCAACATGGAAAAACCCTGTGTCTACTAAGAATACAAAAAATTAGCCAGGTGTGGTGGCACGTGCCTGTAATCCTAGTTACTCAGGAGGCTGAGGCAGGAGAATTGCTTGAACCCGGGAAGCGGAGGCTGCAGTGAGCCGAGACTGCACCATTGCACTCCAGCCTTGGCAACAGAGCGAGACTCTGTCAAAAAAAAAAAGGGAAGAAGGAAAGGAAAAAGGAAGACAAAGAAAAATGGAAATGTTGAGAGGAGATTTATACAAACTGGGGAGAGTTTGGAGATAAATCAGTGGTAAGAATAAAGAAAATTCAGCTAATAATTCAGAAAATAATTATTAGTTCCAGAGAAAATACAACGTTGGGTCAGAAAGGAAAATTTCAAAGTATATTATATAGCTATCTACCAATGGTATTTACTTAGTCCTAGTAATGGAACACTGGCTATTGTTCTAACCAAAATTACAATATTGCTTTACTAGAAGGATGAGAGCACGGGGACGTGAGGGAGAAAAAGGTATCTCCTCATATTCCATAGCAGGAAGCCATTAGGTAATACCTAAAGTTTAAAAAACAAGAAATAGCAAGAGAAGTGTGTTATTTAAGGAAATAGGGAAAAATACAAATAAAAATCAGTCAAAGTTAGTTAAAAGAGTTAAAAGTAGTGGTACCTGCAGAGTGAAAAATTGGTGGTAGAATGGGATGATGGTTGCTTTTCTTTTTTTCTTTCTTCCTTTTGTTTTTTTTAGAGACAGTGTCTTGTTCTGTCACCCAGGAGGTAGTACAGTGGCACAATCATAGCTCACTGCAGCCTCAGCCCTCTGGGTTCAAGTGATCCTCCTGCCTCAACTTCCCGAATAAGCTTATGGGTACGTACCACCACACCCAGCTAATTTTTTATATTTTGTAGAGATGGCGTCTTGCTCTGTCGCCCAGGCTGGTCTTGAACCCCTGGGCTCAAACAATCATCCCGCCTCAACCTCCCAAAGCGGTGGGACTACAGGGAGGAGCCACTGTGCCTGGCCATTTTGCAGATCAAGCCTCACAGGATTATTCAACTGAGGAAATTCTATTCATGCATAATTTTAATGAGGATAACAACTAGATAGAAACAAAACTATTAAAACTAGGAAAAAATAGAGGGGTTCAAGAATAGTCAGATAAGCAGAATCTCTCATACAGATGGGCATGTGACTCTCTGACTTGTTTTTATTTCCCACAAATTCTTGGACTTAAGGTTGTAAACACTTCATATTGGCATTTGCACACATGTCAATATGCAAACTGCAGTGGATTTTATGTGACATGTGTCATGAGTTATAACATGCTCATATAGGGAAGGGTCTTCACAGGCATCGAGCCCAGGGATTCTTAAGTGGGGGGACATGCAGGTGGGAGCCAGAGTTATTTTTTGTATATAATACTACTAATGTATCTGTTTAGAAACATAGCTTCATACTCATACAATGGAAAATCTCCTCGGGCAAGATACAGCAATTCTTGTGGAATTTACAGCAGATTTCTGTTATTTTTGTTTTGTGCTGTTTTCTGCTGTACTTATTTAGAAAGACTGTTAGTCAAATTAAGGGTTCAAATTTAGGATTTACTTAAACCTTTTTGTCAAAGTGAGAGGTGACAGCGTGCTGGCAACCCTCACAGCCCTCGCTCGCTCTCGGCACTCCCTCAGCCTTGGCGCCCACTCTGGCCTCATTTGAGGAGCGCTTCAGCCCGCCGCTGCACTGTGGGAGCCCCTTTCTGGGCTGGCCAAGGCGGGAGCTTGGCCACACCTCTCTCAGCTTGCGGAGAGGTGTGGAGGGAGAGGCACGGGCGGGAACCGGGGCTGTTCCAGGTGGGCGTGGGCTTGGCGGGCCCTGCACTGTGAGCGGCCAGCAGGCCCCGCCGGCCCCAGGCAGTGAGGGGCTTAGCACCTGGGCCAGCAGCTGCTGTGCTCGACTTCTCGCCAGGACTTAGCCCCGCCATGCCTGAGTCTCCCCCGCCGCCGTGGGCTCCTGCGCAGCCTGAGCCTCCCCGACCAAGCACCATCCCCTGCTCCACAGCACCCAGTCCCATCGACCACCCAAGGGCTGAGGAGTGTGGACGCACAGCGCAGGACTGGCAGGCAGCTCCACCTGCGGCCCGGGTGCAGGATCCACTGGGTGAAGCCAGCTGGGCTCCTGAGTCTGGTGGGGACTTGGAGAACCTTTATGTCTAGCTAAGGGATTGTAAATACACCAATGGGCACTCTGTATCTAGCTCAAGGTTTGTAAACACACCAATCAGCACCCTGCCTCTAGCTCAGGGTTTGTGAATACACCAATCGACACTCTGTATCTAGCTAATCTAGTGGGGACATGGAGGACTTTTGTGTCCACACTCTGTATCTAGCTAATCTAGTGGGGAGGTGGAGAACTTTTGTGTCTAGCTCTGGGATTGTAAATGCACCAATCAGCACCCTGTCAAAACGGACCAATCAGCTCTCTGTAAAATGGACCAATCAGCAGGATGTGGGTGGGGCCAGATAAGGGAATAAAAGCAGGCTGCCTGAGCTAGCAGTGGCAACCCGCTCAGGTCCCCCTCCTGCACTGAGGAAGCTTTGTCCTTTCACTCCTGGCAATAAAGGTTGCTGCTGCTCACTCTTTGGGTCCACACTGCCTTTATGAGCTGTAACACTCACTGTGAAGATCTGCAGCTTCACTCCTGAAGCCAGTGAGACCACAAACCCACCAGGAGCAACAAACAACTCCAGATGTGCCGCCTTAACAGCTGTAACACTCACCGCGAAGGTCTGCAGATTCACTCCTGAGCCAGCGAGACCACAAACCCACCAGAAGGAAGACACTCCGAACACATCCGAACATCAGAAGGAACAAACTCCAGACATGCCACCTTTAAGAACTGTAACACTCACCGTGAGGGTCTGCGGTTTCATTCTTGAAGTCAGTGAGACCAAGAACCCACAAATTCCGGACACAAAAGCACTTTTGGAATAACGGAGTTAGCATCTCCGAAAATCTCCTGTTCCCTAAAAGCGATGAGAACACAGGTCAAAAATGTCAAAATTAACTTTCTCAGAACTCTGGAAATTAATCAAAGGCTTGCGATGATCCAAGGAGTGTTTATTCAAGAAAACCAGTTGAATGTTGGTAAGAACTATCATCTTTGTGACAGTTTAATTTGCCCTATTCCCACCCCTTCTCTGTAACTGTAGTAGTCTTGAAAACCAAGTGTGGGGCTCCCAGTAGCTATGAAAGCTAGCAGCCTATCAGCTTCTGGCGGGAGAAGATGGCCTTGGGGTTCTTCAAAAGTCACACTTCCAGAGAATTGTCATGATTTGATCTGTTTGGCAGCTCCCCTGTCCCCACACAAGATGGACATGGACACAGAAGAACTAGACTTGGCCAGGAAGTATAATCAGCACCCAAGATCCAAAGAGCTTAAGTGTTACAAAATGATACTCACCAGAGGGACCCAGACAAGGTAAGCTCTGACCCACGGGGTCCCGATGAGGCGTGCTCACAAACTGCATGTCTCTGTAGGCTCCTATGAATACATTCCAGTGAGCAGATCTCAGTAGGTCCTCCGGAAATAACTGTCAAAGAATAATTCAGACGAGTGAGTTTAGTGAGAAGCCCAGCTGAAACTTACTTGTATACTAGGGCAATCAATCACCTATAAATCAAATGTCACTGAACAATGGCAAGGGAAGGTTTATGAAATAAAAACTTCAGACTATCTGTGGACCAACCAGAGATTGCCCTTATTTTTTTGTCTTTGGACAAGTTGATTGTCTGAAAACTGTCAAAGAAGGCAGTTTACCCTAGAGCCGACTGAATACTTATGAGGGAAGCCAATTGAATTTATTTATGTTTTATCCAAGAAAACGTGTGACTTCAGCTGTGGATGAAAGTGGCATGTTCATCTCTGCCTACTAGAGACCACACCCATGCATTGGCACTTATGCCTTAGGTCAAGATTGCATTGCCTCCTTTTTTTTTTTTTGAGATGGAGTCTCAAAAAAACTCCAGCCTCTGTTGCCCAGGCTGGAGTGGTGCAGTGGCACCATCTCGGCTCACTGCAAGCTCTGCCTCCTGGGTTCATGCCATTCTCCTGCCTCAGCCTCCTGAGTAGCTGGGACTACAGGTGCCTGCCACCACGCCCGGCTAATTTTATTTTTTTATTTTTAGTAGAGACGGGGTTTCACCGTGTTAGCCAGGATAGTCTTGATCTCCTGACCTAATGATCCGCTCACCTTGGCCTCCTAAAGTGCTGAGATTACAGGCATGAGCCACCACGCCTGGCCTGCATTGCCTCCTTAATGGTAATTCTTCAGATTACAGTGGTTAACAGCACAGGCCTTGAGTCTATTAGACCAGGTCTTTCATTTCTTACTTGGGCAACACTGAACCTGAATTTCCTCATCTGAAAATGGAGATAATGATATCTACATTGGAGTGCTATTGAAATGATTAAATCGGATGTTTGTAACGTGCTTAACACAGTGTCATCATATAAAAAACCCTCGCCAGGTGCGGTGGCTCACGCCTGTAATCCCAGCACTTTGGGAGGCCGAGGTGGGTGGATCACGAGGTCAGGAAATCGAGACCATCCTGACCAACATGGTGAAACCCTGTCTCTACCAAAAATACAAAAATTAGTTGGGTGTGGTGGTGCACCCCTGTAGTCCCAGCTACTTGGGAGGTTGAGGCAGAAGAATCGCTGGAACCTGGGAGGCGGAGGTTGCAGTGAACTGATACCGTGCCACTGCACTCCAGCCTAGGGACAGAGCGAGACTCCGTCCTTTACTATGATATCCTTTACTATGAATTATTAGGGGTATAGCTCACTGGGTCAGTCGGGATCCAGTGAAGATAAATGAACCACCATGTAACTTAAACGAGGAGTTCAATGTATAGAATGATTCAGTGTAACAGAGGATTACCTCCTAAGGGATAGAGAGAACCCTGAAGAATATAGGTAAAGGAAGTGGAAGGAACAGCCACTATCTCCAGGGTCGGGGCAGAGCACCCAAGAAAGGAAGAAACCCAGAAGACGGAACTCGTCCCCAGCCAGGGCTGGGATCCAGACCTTGTTGAAGACAGTATAGCAGTGCCCACTGGGTGATGGAGATATTTGCTAAGGTTCCACGCTGGTGGAACCCAGTGAGTCTCTGCCCACTGGAGAACCAGGAAAAAGATGACTGCCTACAGGGAGATACTGAAATGTGGAAATCACTGGGAATCCACTGGAGGGGTGGTGGCTCTGAAACTCACTAGGGTGAGCACCACTGGGTGTCTAGAACAAACAAAAGATCCATGGTTTAGTCCATTCAGGCTGCAATAACAAAATATGCTAGACTGTGTCATTTATAAACAATAGGAATTTACTGCCTTTATGCTGGAGGCTGTGAAGTCCAAGATCAAACCACCAACAGGTTCAACATCTTGTGAGGGTTGGCTCTTGGCTTCAAAGATGGTGCCTTTCCATTGCATCCTCATGTAACAGAAGGCTTACCTGAGCCTCTTTCATAAGGGCACCAATCCCATCCATGAGGGTGGAGCCCTCATGGCTTCATCACTCCCCAAAGGCCTCACCTCTTAATTCTATCACATTGGGAATTAGGTTCCAACATATGAATCTGGGGAGTACACTCAGACCATAGCAAGTGCCTTCCTTCTGCAGTGTTCCTCCAACCCTCTGGACTGACAAGGCTTAAGCTCATGCCAGCTGGCCAGGGAGAAATGTTCCAGTATCACAAACAGGGCAATGAAAAGTGGATTTGGAGCTCAGGGGCGGTAAGTTGAGAGTTGGCACGCCCACTAAGAGCATTAACACCTCCGGTAGCTCATCCTAGTCCAGCAATGGTGGAAAGGAATGATATGAAGGGAGCAATGTTACCCTCCCTCCTGGAACAGCTCCTTGAATTTGCATCTAGACTTTAGGTCAGAATTGCATGGTTTTCCTAATTGTAATTCCTCATGGTACAATGGAATCACAAAGATTTATTTTATTTTTAGACAGTCTTGCTCTGTCTCCCAGGCTGGAGTGCAGTGGCTCGATCTCGACTCGCTGCAACCTCCGCCTCCCGGGTTAAGTGATTCTCATGCCTCAGCCTCAGCTGTGACTACAGGTGTGACTACACCACGCCCTGCTAATTTTTATATATTTAGTAGAGATGGGGTTTCACCATGTTGGCTAGGCTGGTCTTAAACTCCTGTCCTCAAGCAATCCACCAACCTTGGCCTCCCAAAGTGCTGGGATTACAGGCATGAGCCACTGCTCCCAGCCACAAAGATATATTTTTAAAGAATTTATAATTACAATTGTAATTCTTGGACTTCACAGGATGTAACTACTTTGGAGTCTTAATTATGGACATACAGTGAGGCAAGCAGCTATTACGAGGAAGAAATCTAACTGGACTTTTGTGAAATTTCACCTATCAATCTTTGCTTCTAACACAGATTGGTTGGAATCTGTGTTGGAATCTGTCTTTCTGGATGTTTGTTTATGATTCTTTTTTAAAAAAGGCCAAGGCGGGAGGATCACTTGATGTCAGAATTTCAAGACCAACCCAGTCAACATAGCAAGACCCCATCTATACGAAAAAAGCAAAACAAACAAAACACTCTTCTCCCTCTAGGAAAACATTTAAAAGATTTATTAAAAACAGCAAAAACAAAATCCTTGACATTAGTCTTGCTAAGTCCTGGCCCCTAAATGTCATCTCTCTTCCTGTGACTGTGAAATAACCTGAAATTGACAGAGTTTGAAATTCATTTTCGTTATTCTAACTAGAAGTAATTGTTTTTACAAATACCATTTACCAGAAAAGAAGATAGAATTTTGGCTCTGTAGTATTTCACACAGACACAAATGATTTTTCCTGGCTCCTATTTCATGAGATAATCACCCATCTCATTACTGGTATCATCTCTGGGAAACACTGACCTGTTTCACCAGCCCTCAGATATGTGTGATGGTTCCACACAGACGCATTTATGCTAGTGTCAGGGTTTGACCAGCTCTGTGTGTCTTAGAAGAGTAGATCTGTCCATATTGCGGCCACATAGTAAAGTAGGTAAAAATTCTCAGAAGTGGAGGAAGTGTGCCATTTAAGGCAACTGCAGGATAGTTAAGTGCAGTGGACTTGGAATCAGAAAATCTGCATCCAAACTTTTGTCTCTTGGTGTACAAAGTAGCATGTTTGGTGCTGGACAAAATATTCAGCCTATTTGAGCCTATTTCCTCACTTATAAAATTGGAATAATACTAAACCCTCTGCTTGTCATAATAACTACCTTGACACAAAAGAGGCTACTATAGAGCCAAGGACATATTAGGTACTTAATAAAATTTACAAATATCTAATTTTTTTTTTTTTTTTTTTTTTTTTTAGATGGAGTCTGGCTCTTGCACAGGCTGGAGTGCAGTGGCACGATCTCTGCTCACTGCAACCTGTGCCTCCCGGATTCAAATGATTCTCCTGCCTCAGTCTCCTGAGTAGCTGGGATTACAGGCACGCGTCACCACTCCCAGCCAATTGTTTTTTTGTATTTTTAGTAGAGATGGGGTTTTACCATGTTGGTCAGGCTGTTCTTGAACTCCTGACCTCAAGTGATCTGCCTGCCTCGGCCTCCCAAAGTGCTGGGATTATAGGCATGAGCCATCACACCCAGCCACAAATATCTAAATCTATTATAGGAAATATTTATATAAAATTCTTTTTTTTTATTTTTTTATTTTTCGAGACAGGGTTTTGCTCTGTCACCCAGGCTGGAGTGCAGTGGTGCCATCATAGCTCATGGCAGCCTCAATCTTCTGGGCTCAAGTTGTCTTCCCACCTCAGCCTCCCAAGTAGCTTGGGCCGCAGGTGCACACCACTACACCCAGCAAATTTGTTTATATTTTATTTTTTGTAGAGATGGTTTCTCACCGTGTTGGCCAAGTTGATCTTGAACTCCTGGGTTCAAGCGATCCTCCTGCCTCAGCCTCCCAAAGTGCTGGAATTACAGGCATGAGCCACCACATCCAGCTAAAAAATGTTCTTTCTTACACTAATTGGTAACCTTATTAACTATCATTGTGTTACTGGATTGATATGGTTACTTATTTAACACCTAATCAAATTATGGGCTTTCTATTTATAGCACGTGTACTAAGAAAATAGTGTGTGAATATTACATTAAACCAATGGAAAGTGTATATGCTAAATAAATCCATCTGCTACTATTTTTATTCATGCTAAACCTCCTAGCCCAATTTAGCAGAGACAAGGTAATTAGATCTATAGTCTTTGCTGTGCATGGCTGTCCATTTTCATTTGCTCTGAGTAACCATTTGCAAGACTGTAACAGATATATTTAAGATCTCCTCTTCCCCTGCTTGTTTGCTTATTCATTCAGCAATCACTTATCAAGCTGCTCCCACCTGCCCTGCAACAGGCTTAGACACTGTGGATTCAAAAATAAATAAAAAGTGGCCTCAGGGAACTTATAGTTTAGTGGTAGAACAGACATCTAAAGCCAGTAAGTACAATACGCTGTAACAAGGGCTATAGATAGAACTCTGGGGACAAAGAAGGTGATGTGACTGATTTTGCCTGGAGTATCAATTTAAAAAGGCTTCACAGACAGGCGTGGTGGCTCAGGCCTGTAATCCCAGCACTTTGGGAGGCTGAAGCGGGTGGATCACCAGAGGTCATCAGGGGTTCGAGACCAGCCTGGCCAACATGAAGAAACCCCGTCTCTACTAAAAATACAAAATTAGCCGCGCTTGGTGCCTGTAATCCTAGCTACTTGGGAGGCTGAGGCAGGAGAATCACTTGAACCCGGGAGGCAGAGGTTGCGGTGAGCCGAGATCGCGCCATTGCACTCCAGCCTGGGCGACAGACAGAGCGAGACTTCGTCTCAAAAAATAAAAAATAAATTTTAAAAAAAGGCTTCACAAGAATTAAGGCCCTTGAAGAGTGAGAAGGAGGTCCGTTTTCACACTGCTGATAAAAACGTATCTGAGACTGGGTAATTTATAAAGAAAAAGAGGTTTAGTGGCCTCACAGTTCCACGTGGCTGGGGAAGCCTCATAATCATGACAGAAAGCGAAGACACACCTCACGAGGTGATGGCAAGAGAGACTCAGAATCAAGCAGAAGGGGTTTCTCTTTATAAAAGAAGATGGTCTCGCGAGACTTATTCACTACCACGAGAACAGTATGGGGGAACCGCCCCCATGATTCAATTATCTGCCACTGATTCCCTTCCACAACACCTGGGAATTACCGGAGCTACACTTCAAGATGAGATTTCAGTGGGGACACAGCCAAACCATATCAGAATGAGAAAGCAATTCAAGGCAGAGAGTAAAACCTGTGCATAGCTATGGAATCCTAAATATTCTGACGTCATCAAGGAACTGCAGGATGCCCCGCGTTCCTGAAGAACAGGGTGCATGGTGGGAGGGCAGGTGCTGGCAAGTCCGTGTGGAGTGGGCACGGCAAACACCCTGCAGGTAGCGGAGTGTGGACTGTGTTCTCTTCCCTGTGAAGAGCTTTCCGAGGTTCTCAGTCTGAGGGGAGTCCAGTCTGTTTCAGGAAGCTCATTGTGAACTGTGAAATAGAAACAGTTACAAATTTGTAATGATTTGCCATTTCCTATGAACTCTGAAATGCACATAATCAGCTTGTGTTACAAAGATCTATTTTTAAAAGTATATTTATTGCAGTATTATTGATAGCAATAAAACCTAAAACACGATCTATATGTCCACCAAGAGTGACCTGGTAAAAATAAAATAAATACTGTGCTGATACGCACAGACAGTGAAATACTATTCAGATCTTTATTTATCTATTTAGTTGAGACAAGATCTCATTCTGTTGCCCAGGCAGGCTGGAGTACAGGGGCGCAGTCACAGCTCACTGCAGCCTCCACCTCCCAGGCTCAAGCTATCCTCTCATCTCAGCCTCCCCAGGAGCTAAAACTACAGGTGCATGTCACCACACCTGGCTAATTTTTTAAATGTTTTGTAGAGACGGGGTCTCATTATGTTGCCCAGGCTGGTCTCAAACTCCTGGGCTGAAACAATCCACCCAGCTCAGCCTCCCAAAGTGCTGGGATTATAAGCATGAGCCACCGCCTGGCCTACTATACAGCTTTTTAAAGGAACAAATTAGATCTAAATTTTTTGTATGGAAAGCTGGCCCAAATATGCTAAGATTTGTTTTGTACAGTTGTAGAAGAGTATGAGTAATATACCATTTATGTAAAAATAAAATGATAATAACCTAGTTACACTTAAACTGTTACATTTATATAAATGCATGTATGTGCCTGAAACCTCACTGGATAGATAGAAAAGAACTTGTTTGCAAGGTGGGGTGGATCATAATGGTACTTTAATATTTTGCTGAATACCTTTTTGCAAAGTTTTAAACTTTTTTTTTTTTTTGCCAGTAGCATATATTACACATTTAATATTTAAAAAGTTAGTTTTAAAAATTTTAGAGAGGCCGGGTGGGGTGACTCATGCCTGTAATCTCAGCATATTGGGAGGCCAAGGCGGGTGGATTGCTTGAGGTCAGGAGTTTGAGACCAGCTTGGCCAACATGGTGAAACCCCGTCTCTGCTAAAAACACAAAAATTAGCCTGGTGGTGGTGGGTGCCTATAATCCTAGCTACTTGGGATGCTGAGGCAGGAGAATCGCTTGAACTCTGGAGGTGGAGATTGCAGTGAGCCGAGATCACGCCACTGCACTCCAGCCTAGGTGACAGAGCGAAACTCCGTCTCAAAAAAAAAAAAAGAAAAAAAAATTAGAGAAATGTACAATGTTTTAGTGGACTCTAATTGGGAGAATAGCCTCTCTAGGTATGGAATTATGATCCCAGGAAGCAGAGTGACTACCCAAGAACACAACACAGCACAGTGAGGCACTGTAGGATTAAGTGATATAACACACGCAAGTGTGAATGGTGTGCTGGGCATATAGGGAAAGCTCCAAATGTTAGCTATTATTTCCTGTAAATGACGTTAATTCGGTTTCTCCTTCTCAATATTAATGCCGCTTATTTCTGTTTTTTCTCATCTTATATTGTGCAGAGTTCCTGTTTTAGTTGGCTTCTCTTCATTGGAAGAAAGAGATTCACTCAAGTGACTTCAAGAAGAATAGAGTTTATTATGAGGATGCAGGTAAGTAACAAGTATTTTCACTTCCACAACGGGAAGGTAGTGAAGGAGGCTCTGCCAGAAGGAAAGAGGGCCTAGGAGTTTTCTTGTACAGGTGACTAATGGCAACAGCCAAACACAGCCTCCCTCACAAGTGGTGGGTTCCTGCTAAACTTGGGCTATGTCCCTTAGAAAGGAGGGTGTGTGTATTAGTCTGTTTTCACACTGCTGATAAAGACATACTCGAGATTGGGTAATTTATAAAGAAAAAGAGGTTTAATGCACTCATAGTTCCACGTGGCTGGATTCAATTACCTCCCACCGGGTCCCTCTCACAATGTGTGGGAATTATGGGAACTACCATTCAAGATGAGATTTGGGTGGAGACACAGCCAAGCCATATCAGTGTGGTTTATGAGCCTGGGAGCTTTGTAGGAAAGGCAACTGTTCAACTACAAGGTGAAACACCCTCAAACTTGACTTAGAAGTTTGTCTGACAGAGCTTTTCTGTGACATGTGTCAATACAAAGAACTTCCTTCCTTGACTTGCAGGTAAAAGAGCATTTGTGGGGCCGGGCTCGGTGTCTCACACCTGTAATCCCAGCACTTTGGGAGGCCAAGGCGGGTGGATCACAAGGTCAGGAGTTCAAGACCAGCCTGGCCAATAAGGTAAAACCTCGTCTCTACTAAAAATACAAAAAATTAGCCAGGTGTGGTGGCACGCACCTGTAATCCCAGCTACTCAGGAGGCTGAGGCAGGAGAATTGCTTGAACCTGGGAGGCAGAGGTTTCAGTGAGCCGAGATCATGCCATTGCACTCCAGCCTGGGCAACAGGGCAAGACTCCCTCTCAAAAAAAAAAAAAAAAAAAAAAAAGTATTTGTGACCACTCAGATTCTTCCCAGGTCAGTCAGTGCCACCAGCTCCTCAACATTGCCGGCATATCGGCCAAATGCAATAGAGTTGCCAGCAGATCACAGCCTGTGCCCGGGCTTCTGGTCCCAGCCAAGATAGAGTGAGCCTATACGACCTATCTCTGCCACCGACAATAGCAAAAAGTCTGGACAGAGTACAAAAGCTGTAAACCAAAAATAAAATTCTAACACCCCCCCAACCATTTGAACAGATGAAGTTAACCTGAAAAACGAGTTCAGCCCATGATGGGAAGGGGGAGCTGGACATGCCTCGTGATACCCTCCTCCCTTTTGAAAATACTGACAGAACAGACTCTAAGTCTGATAAGAAATATTTACAGTCTATTCTGTCTGAAGCCTGCCACCTGGAGGCTTCGCCTACATGATAAAACCTTGGTCTCCACAACCCCATATCCTAAGCCAAACAATCCTTTTTATTGATAACTCCTTCAGCCAATTGCCAATTAGAAAATCTTTAATCTGCCTATGACCTGGAAGCCCCACCTCCCTTCTAGTGGCCCTGACTGTCCTAACTGAACCAATGTATATCTTAAAAGTATTGATTGATGCCTTATGTCTCCCTAAAATGTTATAAAGCCAAGCTGCATCCCAAACACCTTGGGCACATGTTCTCAGGATCTCCTGAGGGCTGTATCACTGGCCACTGGTCACTCAAATTTGGCTCAGAATAAATCTCTTCAAATATTTTACAGAGTTTGACCCTTTTCATCAACAAATGCAACCTTCCAAGGACTTTGCAAAGTAAAGAAAAGCAGGTGGCCAGGCGTGGTGGCTCATGCCTGTAATCCCAGCACTTTGGGAGGCCGAGGCAGGCAGATCACGAGGTCAAAAGATGGAGATCATCCTGGCCAACACGGTGAAACCCCATCTCTGCTAAAAATACAAAAATTAGCCAGGCGTAGTGGTATGCGCCTGTAGTCCCAGCTACTCGGGAGGCTGAGGCAGGAGACTCACTTGAACCAGGGAGGTGGAGGTTGCAGTGAGCCGAAATTGTGCCACTGCACTCCAGCCCGGGCAACAGAGTGAGACTCTGTCTCAAAAAAAAAAAAAAAAGAAAGAAAAAAAAGGCAGGCAGATCGTGATTGTGGAGCGGGCTCGAAACGTGGAGATGAGTTTGCCAGATTTTTTTTTCTCCCCCTCTCTTTTTTTCATTTCTCTCATGGCTTTGCCTTGAAGGTGAGTTCCAGTCATGGAGCTGTGGGACTAAACTCAGATGGACTTCCGGTATTTCGGCCAAAGTCATCTAGAAAAGCGGCCCGTGCTGTCTGAAGAGTGTGTGTATGTGTGTGGGAGAGGGAAGGGGGCTGGAATCTTCATTTTGTTTTTTTCCTTTCTCTCATGGCTTTGCGCCAGGGGCAAACATCTGTGGCAGAGCTCTGTTAGGGGCAGAACGAGAAGTCAACACTCAGAAAAATCCCATGTTTCTGGGCACCGGAGTTGGGGGCAGGGGGATAAGGGATCCTGTCAGCTGAAGAACGTGGAGACAATCATAGAAGAAAGCAGGTAAAAGGGGTTCCCTCATCCCGAATATGAAACCACACAGGTCTGAGCTCCCCTCGGAGCTACCCAGGCATGGGACAGACCCCAAACAACACTGCAGCCTTTGAAAATGAAAGGAGACAGGAATCACTATCCACAGAAAGCCAGACAGAACTTCCAGATGAGCCTAACTGGGTTGGGTTGATTGCCTGATAAGAGAGAGGGAGAGAGGGAGGAGAAGAGGGGAGGGGAGAGGAGGGGAGGGGAAGGGAGATTATAGACTAGGGAGAGAGGGAGAGAGGGAGGGGAGGGGAGATTATAGACTATTTTCTTGGACTGAGCTCCTGCATGAAGCCCCAGTCCACCAGACCAAAGCAAACGGAGTCACTTAGGCTAAATGCCACATAATCAAACTGAAGCTCTAAGAAAGTAGACAGATCCCAAAACAGATCAGTTTTTCCTGAAAATAAGAGATTTCAGTCTACCTGAGTAATAAGGAAGTTCCTTCTGCTGTAACCCTTCCGAAAAGTAACCTGATGTTAACCAATCCGTTTTTTCCCTCTGTTGTTCTGTTTCCTTGTTCCGCACTTAAAAACCTGCCATTTCCTGGTGGGAGCTCCCGGTCTATTTTGTAGATTGGAGGCTGTCTGGATTCATGAATTGCAAATACAAGCCAGTAAGATCTAAAACTAAATTTGTTGTAATTTTGCCTTTTCATGAGAAAGAAAGAGAGGAGAGAAAGAAAAAAACGAAAGAGGAAAAAACCCTCAACATTCTCAAGAAGATTAGATAAGGCCAGTACTACCCTGATACCACAACCAGATGGACTTTACGAGGAAAAAAAGGGGTTAATATCCTCATGAATGTAAACAAAAATCCTTAACGAAATGCTAGCAATCTGAATGTCTAGTATTATTAATCTGATAAATCACAATGGTTGTATTACAATAAATATCTAAAATGCTGGTCATATCTTCAAAAATAAGAGTTATGAATAACTGTACGTTAGTAATGATTTTCTATTTGCAGTAATATATTCCCAACAAAACAACAGTTTTCTCAGAGAAAATTCATAAAGCAGCAGATTTTTAGCTATTATTATAGTTAGCTGTTACCTTGACTTATTCTTTAAAATATACTTTTTTTTCTTTTTCTTTTTTGAGATTATTATAGTTAGCTGTTACCTTGACTTATTCTTTAAAATATACTTTTTTTCTTTTTTCTTTTTCTTTTTTTGAGACAGAGTTTCGTTCTTGTTGCCCAGGTTGGCGTTCAATGGCACGATCTTGGCTCACTGCAGCCTCCACCTCCCAGGTTCAAGCGATTCTCCTGCCTCAGCCTTCCGAGTAGCTGGGATTACAGGCGTGCACCACCACACCTGACTAGTATTTGTATTTTTAGTAGAGATGGGGTTTAACCATGTTGGCCAGGCTGGTCTCGAACTTCTGGCCTCAGGTGATCTGCCACCTTGGCCTCCCAAAGTGCTGGGATTACAGGTGTGAGCCACCACGCCCGGCCTATACTTATTTTATTTAAAAAATAGAAAAAATATATTTGTCTTTAGGCTGGTATATTTACTGGCCTCTTAAAAACTGTATTTTTCTTCTTACAGAATGTCAGGCCTCTGAGCCCAAGCCAAGCCAAGCCATCGCATCCCCTGTGACTTGCATGTACACATCCAGATGGCCTGAAGTAACTGAAGATCCACAAAAGAAGTAAAAATAACCTTAACTGATGACATTCCACCATTGTGATTTGTTTCTGCCCCACCCTAACTGATCAATGTACTTTGTAATCTCCCCCACCCTTAAGAAGGTACTTGGTAATCAATCTCCCCCACCCTTAAGAAGGTTCTTTGTAATTCTCCCCACCCTTGAGAATGTACTTTGTGAGATCCACCCCTGCCTGCAAAACATTTCTCTTAACTTCACCGCCTATCCCAAAACCTATAAGAACTAATGATAATCCACCACCCTTTGCTGACTCTTTTTTCGGACTCAGCCCACCTGCACCCAGGTGATTAAAAGCTTTTATTGCTCACACAAAGCCTGTTTGGTGGTCTCTTCACATGGATGTGCATGAAACAGAGAACATGCAAGAATGGCAACCATGCTGTCAAGGGTTCCAACACCTCTCTCTCTGGCCAGCTCTCCCGGCTCCTTTCCAGAACGTGCGTTCTCGGTTTAAGCCCAAGGAATCACTCCTGACAGCCTCACGCCAATGGGGTAGTTCTCACGGAGCTTAGGGATCCTCCCAGCAACCCTTTAGGACCACACCAGGATAATTTACAGCAATTTTAATTTGCGTTGATCTCTTGCTGCTGTGTTTTTCCTTCTTTCTGTTCCAAGGAAGTATCGATGAAGAGTCAAACTCTGTAAAATATTTTAAGAGATTTATTCTGAGCCAAATATGAGTGACCATAGCACATGACACAGCCCTCAGGAGACCCTGAGAACATGTGCCCAAGGTGGTCGGGATACAGGTTGGTTTTATATATTTTAGGGAGGCATGAGACATCAATCAAATATATTTAAGAAATACATTGGTTTGGTTCAGAAAGGTGGGACAACTCAAAGCGGGGGCGGGGGGGGTTGGTGGAGGGAGGCTTTCAGGCTGTAGGTAAATTTAAACATTTTCTGGTTGACAATTGGTTGAGTTTGTCTAAAGTCTTGGGATCTATAGAAAGGAAATGTTCAGGGTGAGATAAAAGATTGTGGAGACCAAGGTTCTTTTGAAGTTTTATAGTGGCTGCCCTTAGAGACAAGAGATGACAAGTGTTTCCTATTCAGATCTTTAAAAGGTGCTAGACTTTTAGTTCATTTCTTCAGGATTGGGAGGGCCTGGAAGAAAGAGATCTAGCTATGTTAATAGAGATTCTTTACAGATGCAGATTTTCCCCCCACAAAGGACGGCTTTGCAGGGCCATTTCAAGATATGGCAGAGAAACATGTTTTGGGATGAAATATTTTGATTTTTTTTCCTTGTCTCATAATGTTATTCCAGAGTCAGATTGGAAAGTAGGTCACGATATAAGGGGTCAAATAAAACCCATCTGATGAGAATTTATGGTTTGTAGGGCATGACTCGCCCAGACCCCTTAGATAGGAATTTGGGCAAGATAAAAAAATTTGAGCTTAGTCCTCAGAAGCAAGATTTTACCTTTCATTGCTTCAGGGGTTCATGAAAGGCTTTGGGGACCCTGAGCCAAGAGCAGAAATCCCAGGTGTCCAGGGGAGAACGCCCATCCCATCATGTGGGAAAGCCAAAGGCTCTCAAAAGATGGCAGTGAGCCAGAGTGAGAAAGGGGTTCTGAGGCTTGGGAGAGCCAGAAGTGAGAGAGGTGCCTTGGGCTTCCCCTGAGACAGGGCAACATGGAAGTATGGGGATTTCTGCCTTTAGCAGACAGCCCAATAGCACCAGCATCACAGGGCGGAACTCCACATGACAGCAGCTTGATGCCATAGAGAGTGGCCTGGGTGGCGGTGAAGGCCACTCACCCCAGGCCCTTGGCCAGTGAGCACAGCTGTGTCGCTTTGTCACCCAAGCTGAGCTGTTTCCATCCTCTGAGATTCAAGAACTCTGATTTATCATTCCTGGCAGATTTCTTTAGCCAGGCACTTTAAAAAAAAAAAACCCACAAAAAACAAAGGAATTAGCTGGTAAGAAGCAAAGATACAGTACGGCTTAAGGATACACAGATTTAATAAATGTGTAATTTAAGCATATAAGCGCAGCTAATCCACACATTCGTATTACACAGTTGTGGGCTTAGGTTCACTGCCAACTTCCTCTCTTGGGGAATTAATCACTTTCTTACTTTCTTAATTTTTTTCCTGTCTTTTTAAAAAGTTGATTCAATGATATATAATTTTGCTTGATCTTTTGAATAACTAATCATTGGTTTGTTTACATTTTCTATTTTTTGTTAGTTTCTATTCTGTTCAATGCTATTCTGTTGAACAACTTACTTTGTTCCTTTTCTAAATCCTGTAATGAGATCTAGTTTATATCCTCCCTTTGCCTTCTTATCAGCATACGTATCTAGAGAAACCTATTTTCTTCTAGATAAAACCTTGCACTCACGAATTTTGATGGGTGGAGTTTGCTTCTTAAATGGTATGTTATTAATGTTTGTGAATATTCTCTGTGATTTCATTGCTATTGGGGAAGTGTTTTTAAATTTAGTGTGACTATTAAGGCTTTTGGGGTCACTGGGTAACTAGGAAAAACTAGAAAGTACTGGAAGGATCCCTGGGCGGCTCCTAACAGTAAAGGAAGAGCCCAACAATGGCTCTCAGGACGCAGGTGTCTGGCAGCCCGAGGCCTGAGTCCACTAGAGCCCGTGGCTTTCATGGGGCTCAGCTGGAGACTTGTCAAGCCTCAGGGGTTCTCTGGGCCAGGGTTAAACTCCTGGAGATGAAATCTGATTGGCCCAGCTTGGGTCAGATGTCCACTTCTGGGTCCAGTGGGAAGAGAGTTTTACAACACAGACATGGCCCGCCTCTGAGGGTCACTGGGGTCACGGAGTGGAGCACTGTGAACTGGGCGGCTACACCTACCTGTTCACC
This sequence comes from Pan troglodytes, assembly GCF_028858775.2. NCBI lineage: Eukaryota > Metazoa > Chordata > Mammalia > Primates > Hominidae > Pan > Pan troglodytes. The sequence continues at coordinate 103,662,673 of NC_072412.2, read as the reverse complement.
GTGCAGTGACTGTCACTTTCCCAGGGAGGCCTCTGGACAGTTAAACTTCTGTCTGCTTCCGTTCTCTCACCTCTAAAATAAGGCTAATAAAAATAATAACCTACTTTGTGAGGTTATAGTGAAGATTAAATGAGTTAATATTTGTAAACACAGAAAAGAATGCCTGTTACATGATATGCTCCTTGTATTTGCTCTTCTGTTTCTAATTCTATCATCGTATGGCATATCTGTGTGTGTGTGTGTATGTATATATATATATATATATATATATATATATATATATTTTTTTTTTTTTTTTTTTTTTTTTTGAGACGGAGTCTCGCTCTGTCTCCCAGGCTGGAGTGCAGTGGCTCAATCTGGGCTCACTGCAACCTCCGCCTCCCAGGTTCAAGCTGTTCTCCTGCCTCAGCCTCCCTAGTAGCTGGGACTACAGGCGCCCGCCACCACACCCAGCTAATTTTTTTTATTTTTATTTTTAGTAGAGACGGGGTTTCACCGTGTTAGCCAGGATGGTCTCGATCTCCTGACCTCGTGATCCGCCCGCCTCAGCCTCCCAAAGTGCTGGGATTACAGGCGTGAGCCACCGTGCCCGGCCCTGTATATTCTTTTTTATTTCCTTGAATTTTTTTTTTTTTTTTTTTTTCTGACAGCATCTCACTCTGTTGCCCAGGCTGGAGTGCAGTGGTGTGATCACAGCATATTGCAGCCTTGATCTCCTGGGTTCAAGTGATCGTCTTGCCTCAGCCACTTGAGTAGCTGGGACTACAGACATCTGCCAACACACTGGGCTAATTTTTTTTATTTTTTGTAAAGGTGGACTCTCACTTTGTTGCCCAAGCTGGTCTCAAATCCTGCGCTCAAGCAAAAATCAAGGAATCCTCCTGCCTCAGTCTCCTAAAGTACTGGGATTACAGGCGTGAGCCACTGTGTCCAGCCCCTTGAAAATTCTTAACCTAAAATATAATTATTTGGGGTGTGAGAGTATACATTTTTAAAGGGTACATTCTCTAATTATTTTTTAATTTTTATTATTTATTTTTTGAGACAGAGTCTTGTCTTGTTGCCCAGGCTGGAGTGCAGTGGCTCAATCTCGGCTCCCTGCAACTTCCGCCTCCCAGGTTCAAGCTGTTCTCCTGCCTCAGCCTCCCGAGTAGCTGGGATTACAGGTGCATGCCCCTACGCCCGGCTAATTTTTTTGTATTTTTAGTAGAGACGGGGTTTCACCATGTTGGCCAGGCTGGTCTTGAACTCCTGACCTTAAGTGATCCACCTGCCTTGGCCTCTCAAAGTGCTGGGATTACAAACGTGAACCACCGCGCCAGGCCATTCTTTAATTTTTTAAATGGAATTCTCTGTAGCTGTTGTTAATTCTACCTTATTAATGGTGGTGTTCAGCTCTGTCATTTTTGACCATTCTTTGATTTGATTTGCTATATTCTGAAAGCAGGGTACTAAGGAATCCAAGTAGAGTTTCATTCTATTTCTTCTCAGATATCTGTCATCTTTTCATCAAATTTTTTTTTTTGCTACCAAATGTGTGGCACATAATGCTGTGTTTTCATTACTTGCTGTGCCTTTGATCATTCTGATGTGTCATTTTTGATAGCTCCCCACGCTTTTGTGTAAAGTCTGTTGTGTCCGAGATCATGATTAAACCTCCTGCTTAGGAAAGTCAAATACCGCACTTACAAGTGGGAGCTAAACAATGGGGTACACATGGACACACAGAGTGAAATAAGAGACATTGGAGACTCCAGAAGGTGGGAGGGAGGTGAGGGTTCAAAAACTGCCCATTGTGTGCAGTGTTCACTGTTCGGGTGATGGGGACACTAAAAGCCCAGACTTCTCCACGATGCGATATATGCATGTAAGAACCTGCGCTGGTCCTGCCTAAATATATACAAAGAAAAATTCCATTGTAAAAACTACTGTTTCTTACATTTCCTCAGGGTAATTTTAGTCTGCCTTTTTTTTTTCAAACTTGTCTTTGGATCCATCATATCCTTGGGTTTGGGTTTTAAAGCCACTCGGGGATTCTTCAGAGAATTTGGTTCCTGTGTAACTGTGACATGGTGCTATCCTTCATCATTGAGGATGTTTTGCTTTGTTGAGATGTTCTTTATGGAACTCAGATGTCACCGGGCCCTTTGTCCCTGTTGCTGGATCTGTGTTTGGCTGTGCACTGCCTGGATGCAGAACTCAGCTTTGCCTCAAACACACACACATGCACACATACATACACTCATGCACACACACATGCACACATGCATATACACACGTGCACATGCATAAACACACTCATGCACACACACTTATGCACACACGCCCATGCATACACATATTCCTGCACACACACATGCACACATTCGTGCACACACGCATACACATTCGTGCACACACACTTATGCACACATGCACACTTATGCACTCATGCACACACACAAAACCACACGCATACACACATGCGCACACACGTGCACACACTTATGTACACACACATGCACACACACAATCATGCACATGCACACACATGTCCCCCCTCTCCCCACCACCCAACAAGACCACTAGGGATCCATGCATCCTTCCTGATGATCAGGAGAATGAGAGGCTGGCCTCCAGGCCCTGCCCACAGCACCACACCATCGCACTCCCCTTTCCAGGTGGGCGTCCCCTCGCAAAACCTGCGCCCCACAGTTCCTTACCTGCTGCTTCTAGTCTCACCTCCCACCCCAAGCATTTATGGAAGCATTTCTCCCAAAGCAATTCTTCAAGTTTATTCTTCTTCACCTCATTTTATCTGTATTACATTTCAGATGTTATAAATTAGGTATATCTACTCCTATCTTTCAGGTGAGATCAAGAAGCACATCCAAGTTTGAGATCCACTGGTCTAGTGAACTTTTTAGCACTTCCAAGTTTAATAAATTCAGCACATGACAAATATTACTTAACCATCTTCTTTGCTCCCTAAAACCTCAGCCATCCTGGTAAAAAAAACTTAGGGACAATCTTCCTCCACCCTTATCGAGCCCCACCTTTCAAGTCTAGCCAATGACCGTGTCTTGTTGCATCTCTTTCCATAAAACAACCCATCTCTGTCCCATTGTCTGGTCTCCAGCCCCTCTTCCTCCAGGCCCTGAGATCTTTTCTTCTAGACTGCTATATCATCTTCCTGTTTGCCCTCCCAGCCTACAGCCTGCCCCTCTCAGTGAAGCTGGAGGACTTTTCCAAAACTCCAAATTTGACCCTATCTCCCCCTGCTGAGAATCCTTCCATGCTCCTCACTGCCTTCAGAATTGGATCCAAAGTCTTCCCATGAAACGCAAGATCCTTCTTATGCAAACCCTGCCCACCTGCCCAGCCACAGCCTCCTTCTGTACTAAGCCGCAGCCACCCGCCTCACTTCCCATGTCCCTGAATGCTGACCCTCCTCCCTCTGCCAGAAATTCCCTTCTCCTCTTTCATTGCCTGGATACCTCCTCTTTACCCTTGAAATTTTCGTTAAAATCCCCTCCACCCCACTGGGAAATCTTTTCTTCCTGATCCGTTCCTCACCTCTTCCTATAGCCCAAGTAGAGCCCTATCGCACCTGTTAGCTGTGGCACCTGTTACCTGTAACATCTGTTTGCTGGTTCATCTTCCCTGTAAGTCCTGTGAGCAACCTGAGGACCAGGATTGTAAACTTGACCTCTGAATGCCAGCTCCTAGAAAGAACACTGGCTGCTAGAAGGCACTCAGTAAATGGTTGCAGAATAAATAAATGAGTGAGACATTCGTGTTGCTATTTATGGATTTAAAAAAATGGTTTGAAGTTCCTTTTGAGGGATAGTTGGTTTCATCATCTTATCCCTGATCTTTGTTAAATAATTAAGGCTTTTAAATCTCTTTAGTTCCCTTTTTATACCTTGTTGCTATATACCATATATTCCATGAAGACGAAAGATAATTTGCACCATGAAACTTTTCCCATTAGTCATCCTGACAGATTTATCTTTTCTGAGTCTACTTTTGAAATGCAAATTAAATTGTCCATTTTTAATGATCCTTGAAATGAACGATTTTTAATGGTAGCCCTTTCTGTTCCTGAGGATTTATAAAGGTTGCTCTTCTACTTTCAAAGCAGAACAGCTTGACAAGGGAGCTGACCTGGGATGGTAATGCTTGGTCCTAATTGCTCTGTAAATATCTTCTCTGATTTTTCAGTTGTAAAATTGAGGTTTTATTGTCTTTGTGTCTCTGAATGGTACCTGCTTTACTCTGTAGCCCGTGTTAACCTTTTAAAAACATTGTTTAGCTACGGAACATAACAGTAAAAACAACCCCATTTATAAAGCTGCAAATAAGAGAAACAACTTAGGAATAAATTTAACAAGACATTGCATGTAGGGGGCTGGGCGCAGTGGCTCACTCCTGTAATCCCAGCACTTTGGGAGGCCGAGGCGGGCAAATCACGAGGTCAGGAGATCGAGACCATCCTGGCTAAAACGGTGAAACTCCGTCTCTACTAAAAATACAAAAAATTAGCCGGGCGTGGTGGCAGGCGCCTGTAGTCCCAGCTACTTGGGAGGCTGAGGCAGGAGAATGGCGTGAACCCGGGAGGTGGAGCTTGCAGTGAGCCAAGATCGTGCCACTGCACTCCAGCCTGGGCGACAGAGCGAGACTCCATCTCAAAAAAAAACAAAAAGACATTGCATGTAGGACTGCGATTCCACACTGCCTTGAGATCTTTGGTTCTCAAGGGCCTCAAAGGCTCCACCATGAGTTCCCCTTATCTTGCAAAGGCTCCCCATCTTCACCCAAACAAGCCGATCACATCCTCCCATGGGAACCAGGGGGCACCTCCACCCTTTGTTACTATGAAGTCTGCCTCCCACAGTTCCTGCTGGTTTGCTGTTCCTGCGGGCAGCTCCGGGTGGCTCTGCATGGCAGGCAGTGTCCTCTTCCCTTGGGCTGTGAGCATATGTGACTAATGAGCTGCTCCCCTGCTCATCTGTCCAGTGTCAGGGTGACATGTTTGGTGATCACAGGCTGTTTAAGGCAGGGAATCCCTTCTTCACCAATGGGGTAAACAGGAGGAGAGCAGAACAGATATGTGCACAGCTTATATGACAAAATTTTTAAAAAACTCCTGAAAGACATGAAAATAGAACAAAAAGAAAGACATCCACTGTGCTTGGATAGGATGACTCAACATTTTTAAAATGTCAGTTCTGCCTAAGTTAATTTACAAATTCAATGCAAGCCCACCCAATAAGAATACCAACAAGCTATTTTATAGAGTTGAACGATGTGATTCGGGTTCTATGGAAAACAAACATGCAAGAATAGCAGGGAAACAGTGATAAAGGGTAGATTCACTCTATCAGACATTAAAGTATAGGCTAAAGCCACTGTAATTAAAACAGTGTGGTGCTGACACATAAATAGGTAAGTAGACAATTGGAATAGAATGAAAAGTCCAGAATTAGTCTCAAATACACAGGGAAATTTAGTACACGACAAAGGTGGCATCTCAAATCACTGGGGGAAGAATGGGCTTTTTAATAAATGGTGCTGGGACTATTACATAACCATTTGGAGGAAGAAAAAATTAAACTTGCATTTCACTCCATACACAAACACAAACTCCAAATGGATCAAGACTCTAAATGTAAAATATGAAAACATACAAAGTCTAGGTGAAAAAAATGAAGTGAATTTCTCTTTAAATTTGGTATAACGAAGGACTTTCTAATTATGACTCCAAATCCAGAGGCAATAAGTAAAGATTAATGAACTTGGCTACATTTAAAAAAATGGAATAACAATAATAACAAAACACAAACAAAGTCAAAAGACAACTGACAAGGCTGGGCGCCATGGCTCACACCTGTAATCCCAGCACTTTGGGAGGTCAAGGCAGGAGGGTTGCTTGAGGCCAGGAGTTCAAGCCTAGCCTGGGCAACATGGTGAGGCTCGGTCTCTATGAAAAATACAAAAATTAACCAGGCGTGGTGGCATGCGCCTATGGTCCCAGCTGCTTGGGAGGCAGGCTGAGGTGGGAGGAACGCTGGAGCCCAGGAGGTAGAGGCTGCAGTAAGCCATGTTCTCACCATTGTACTTCAGCCTCGGTGATGGAGTGAGACCCTATCTCAAAAAAAGCAAAATGAAACAAAACAAAAAACAAGCAAAAAAAAAAAAAAAAAAAAAAAAAAAAACTGCTGACCAAGTGGGAGAAAATATTTGTAACATATTACAGAAAAGGCCAATATCCCAATATATTATACCAAAAACAACTTAAAAATTAAGGGACAAAGGACTGAAAACACAACAGAAAGAAGTGGAAAGGATACATGCAGACAATCCACAAAAAAGGGATATAAAATTTTCCCTCAAACATATGAAAAAATGTCCAATTCACTCAAATTAAAATAACACTGACATATTCTTAGCTATCCAAGTGATAAAAATTTTAAAATGTAGCAACATATTCTATTATCAAGGTTGTGGAGAAACAGGGACTCTTACATATTGCTGGTGGGCCTGCACTCAGGCATTCTCCTTCTGGAGAGGAACCTGACAGTATCTGACAAAGCTACATATGCACTTCTACTTTTTTGACCCAGTGATCTGGCAACTCCACTCCTAGGAACCCACACTGCAGATACACCTCCAACAATGTGAAAATACATACACACACGATTATTCACTGTAGCATTGTTTGTAATTGCAAAGCATCAGAAACAACCTAAGTGCCCATCCATAGGGGAGCAGTTGAGTATAGTAGGTTACATATGGAGTACTATACAGCTGTGAAAAAGAGAGAGGAAGCTATGAACTGGTAGGGAGTAACTTCCAGGACATATTGTCAAGTAGAAAAATCAAAGAGTAAAAGATTACCTGTAGAATGCTAAATTTCATGCAAAAAAGAAGGGAATACGGCCAGGTGCAGTGGGTCACACCTGTAATCCCAGCACTTTGGGAGGCCGAGGCAGGTGGATCCAAAATAAATCCAAAAATATTTTGTATATTTTATTTTATATTTTATATACATTTCTGTTACATTAGGATTGGAGACAAGTTCTGTTTAAAAATAAATCCAAGAATAGTTTTTATATTTTATTTTCACGGTGAAAATCAGTCAGATTTGCTTTAGCCTTAAAGAGTATGTTTATGTCAAATTAAATGAGCACTGACGGAGAGCTGCAATTTTTTTTTTCTAAACAGGAAATGAGTTAATTAAAAATACTTTATGGCTAAAAAATGCTAATGACCATCTGAGCTTTTAGCAAGTCATAATTTTCTTTTTCTGGTGGAAGGTCTTGCCTCGATGTTGATGGCTGCTGACTGATGAGGGTGGTGGTTGCTGAAGGTTGGGGTGTTGGGGTGGCTGTGGCAATTTCTTTCTTCCTTTCTTTCTTTTTTTTTTTGAGATGGAGTTTCGCTCTTGTTGCCCAGGCTGGAGTGCAATGGCGTGATCTCGGCTCACTGTAACCTCCGCCTCCCGAGTTCAAGTGATTCTCCTGCCCCAGCCTCCCAAGTAGCTGGGATTACAGGCATGTGCCACCACATCTGGCAAATTTTTGTATTTTTAGTAGATATGGGGTTTCTACATGTTGGTCAGGCTGGTCTCGAACTCCCAGCCTCAGGTGATCTGCCCACCTCGGCCTCCCAAAGTGCTAAGATTACAGGCATGAGCCACCGTGCCTGGCCCGGCTGTGGCAATTGCTTAAAATCCTATATAATGAATGACATAGTATATTTTTGCATGTGTATGGTGCAGTGCTTGGAATGTGTGTATTTTTTTTTTTTTTTTTTTTTTGAGACAGAGCCTCTGTTGTCCAGGCTGGAGTGCAGTGGCACAATCTTGGTTCACTGTAAACTTCGCCTCCTGGGTTCGAGCAATTCTCCTGACTCAGCCTCCCAAGTAGCTGGGATTACAGGTGTGCACCACCACACCTGTCTGATTTTCATATTTTTAGTAGAGACGGGGTTTCACCATGTTGGCCATCATTGGCCAGGCTAGTCTTCAACTCCTGATTTCAGGTAATCCACCCACATTCGCCTTCCAAAGTACTGGGATTATAGGCATGAGCCACCACACTGGGCTGAATGTGTGTATTTTTTAAAGAACAGGCCAGGCACAGTGGCTCACGCCTGTAATCCCAATACTTTGGGAGGCAGAGGCGGGTGGACTGCTTAAGCCCGGGAGTTTGAGACCAACCTGGGCAATCTAGCAAAACCCCGACTCTACTAAAAATACAAAAATTAGCTGGGCATGGTGGCACATGCCTGTAATCCCAGCTACTCAGGAGGCTGAGGTGTGAGAATCACTTGAACCTGGGAGGCGGGGGTTGCAGTGACCTGAGATGGCACCACTGCACTCCAGCCTGGGCGACAGAGTGAGACTCTGTCTCAAAAAAAAGAAAGAAAGAAAGAAAGAAAGAAATCAGAAAACAAAACAAACAAACGAAAATTGGCTGGGGTTGGTGGCTCATGCCTGTAATCCCAATACTTTGGGAGGTCGAGGTGGGCGGATCACCTGAGGCCAGGAGTTCAAGACCAGCATGGCCAATATAGCGAAACCCTATCTCTACTAAAAAACACAAAAATTAGCCAGGTGTGGTGGTGCGTGCACCTGTAATCCCAGCTACTAGGGAGGCTGAGGCGGGAGAATCGCTTGAACCCGGGAGGTGGAGGTTGCCGTGAGCTGAGATTGCGCCACTGCACTCCAGCCAGGGTGACAGAGCGAGACTCTGTAACAACAACAACATCCACATTAGCAATCCTCTCGAGCCTAATTTACGTGAAAGCTCCATTTTGGATCTGGGTCCACTCTTGGATTACATCATTCTGGATCATGCACAGCCCCGAGCAGAGGGAAATCCTTTGCCCTCCAGGTGCCAATGCCCTCTCTGATTCCCAAGCACCAAATTGGTAATGGGGTGTGGGATGGTGTTTCCTAGCCTTGCCCCACTCATCTGCTGCTAGCTGTGTGACCTTACAGGCTTACAGGCTTTTTCTGTCCATCGTGCGTGTCTTTAGTTGCTCTATGGCAGCTGCTCATGTCTTCATGGTCCTTCTCTACCAAGTCCTCCATGCTGTCCACTCGACATGGGCAGTGACTTGTCTGTCTTCTGGCTCCCAGGACCTGGCACAGTGCCAGCATGCAGTAGTCACGGAAGACGGCATTTGATGCTTAAATAAACATCCTGCCAGAGTCACAGTCCAACACAGATTTGATCTGTCTGTATGTCAAGGCTTCACTTTGTATCTTGTGTTTGTTTTTGGTGATCACCTTTTGCCACTAATTGGTAAATATTTATCCTCAAAGAAGAAAAGCAACCTCTCAAGAATGACTCTTTAATGGTGCGATGTACTAAAGTATTACAAGTAAAAATTTCATGTCTGGGATTTGCTTTTGAATACTCAAGAAAAAGTGGCGGGAAAATAAAACAAAGTGGCAGAATGTTGATAATTGTGGAATCTGGGTGGCAGTTACACAGGGGTTCATTAGCCTCTCCTCTATTTGGGGGAGTCTTTGAATCCTCTATTTTGGGGAGTCTTTGAAATTTTCTATAATAAAAAGTTAAATGCAGCTGGGTGTGGTCCCAACACTTTGGGAGGGCAAGGTGGGTGGATCACTTGAGGTCAGGAGTCCGAGACCAACCTGGCCAACACGGTGAAACTCCATCTCTACTAAAAATACAAAAAATTAGTTGGGTGTGGTGGCAGATGCCTGTAGTCCGAGCTACTCAGGAGGCTGAGGCAGGAGAATTGCTTGAATCTAGGAGGTGGAGATTGTGGTGAGCTGAGATTGTGCCACTGGACTCCTGCCTGGGTGACAGAGCAGGACTCCATCTCAAAAAGAAAAAAAAAAAAAAAAAAAAAGCTAAATGCAGGCAGGGCACAATGGCTCACACCTGTAATCCCAGCACTGTGGGAGGCCAAGGCAGGTGGATCACTTGAGGTCAGGAGTAGAGACCAGCTTGGCCAACATGGTGAAACCCCATCTCTACTAAAAACACAAAAATTAGCCAGGCGTGGTGGCGCAGGCCTGTAGTCCGAGGTACTCGGGAGGCTGAGGCAGGAGAATCACCTAAGCCTGGGAAAGTTGAGTCTGCAGTAAACCGGGATCGTGCCAAGCTACTCCAGCCTGGGTGACAAAGTGAGACCCTATCTCAAAAAACAACAAACAACAAACAAACAAACAAACAACAGATATATTGCCAGGCACAGTGGCTCACACCTGTAATCCCAGCACTTTGGGAGGCTGAGCTGGGTCCAGGAGGCTGAGGCTTGAGTCCAGGAGTTTGAGACCAGTGTGGGCAACATACTAAGACCCAGTGTCTATTAAAAAACAAAAAAAAAAAAAAGAAAGAAAATTCAAATAACACATAAAGTATAAAGAAGAAGAGAAAGTGAAAAAAAAAAAGCGAGTAATTTTCTCAACACCCGGAAAACATGGAGGTGCTAATACCATCACAAGATTGTTGGGAGAGTTTAATGAAAGAACACGTGAAAATATTTAGCACATAGTAGGTCCTCAAAAGTCAGGGTGCATTTACACTAAAGCCTGTGGAACATAAGCGTCAGGGGTCCCTCCCAGCAGGAGTTCTTTCCAAGGCCCCTGACAATGTGTTCCCCTGTCATCAATTTTTGTAAAATTTGCAAAGGCAATATATTTTTGTATTTTATTTAAAAAAAAAATCCCCCTTGAATTGCATGACTTGAAAACCCCAGAAAATCTGGAAGTTCTCCTGCTGAAACATTGTCGTTACTTTCCTACCTTTGATAAATAGCAACATCACGTTTTCTATCTATTGAGAGAAGCCTGTGGAACATCTGAGGCCGAGGTGACTTTGCAAGGCTCAGCCTGAGGCCACATCTCATTTTTATCTCCCCCTTGAGGATGACAGACTTACCTGGCACATGGCTCCATCTTCATTAGCGAAGACCACTCATTCATTCCTCGGAGCAATCACCACGGCTGGCACCTTCCTGGGATGAAGGCAGCCCGCTGTGCTGCATGTGCTCTGAAAATCTCAGAAGAAAGCATGCCAGCCTGCGTTCTCTGCGCCTGCAGAAGGGAAGTGAAAACGGCTTCCACTGACAGCAAGTCAAATGACAAAATCAGGGATTCTTTCTTCGTTTTTTTTTTTTTTTTTTTTTTTCCTAAACCACCTGTGTGACTAACCTAAGCAATCCTTATTAGTAAGTCTTATATTGGAGGAAGCTGAGGAAAATAACTCCATTCCAACACGGAAAAAGAATCTGAGTTTGTTCTATTTGCTTCAAAAGATTGTTTTGGTTATTACAGACCCATGGGAAGAGAGAGGCTGTCTGCACCACAATTATTTTCAGCCACCGACTGTCTCCTTAGCTCAAGCATGGCAGTAATGAGGCGGAAGCCCTGGGTTCAGTCCCCGTGTAGACAAGTGACTTTTGCTCCTGACACAGACTGTACCTCGACCTTGGCCATCTTAAAAATGTATGTTGGCCGGGCGCAGTGGCTCACGCCTGTAATCCTAGCACTTTGGGAGGCCGAGACGGGCAGATCACCTGAGGTCAGGAGTTCGAAACCAGCCTGGTCAACATGATGAAACCCCACCTCTACTAAAAATACAAAAATTAGCTGGACGTGGGGGTGGGTGCCTGAAATCCCAACTACTCGGGAAGCTGAGGCAGGAGAGTCACTTGAACCCCGGAGGTGGAGGCTGCAGTGAGCCGAGATCACGCCACTGCACTCCAGCCTGGGCGACAGAGTGAGACTCGGTCTCAAAATATAAATAAATAAAAAATGCATGTCACCAGTCCCTGGCGGGCCGGAATGGGACACCATGGGCATGTCCATTGCACGATCGGAAAACCAGTTTACAAGTACGTGACTCATTGATCTTGGGTTTTCAGAGCCCTTTTGTAGATGGGCGAGATTAGAGGACTTTTAAGGAGCTGTGAGGGGAGAATAAAATAAGGACTAACAGTAAACACTGTCGATTGGATGCGGGTCTTCCATGTTTGTTAGTAAGGCAATATACAGCCATTAAAAAGAACAAATTAGGCTGGGCGCAGTGGCTCACACCTGTAATCCCAGCACTTTGGGATGTCGAGGCAGGCAGGATCACCTGAGGTCAGGAGTTCGAGACCAGCCTGGCCAACATGGTGAAACCCCATCGCTGCTAAAAATACAAAAATTAGCTGGGTGTGGTGGCGGGTGCCTGTAATCTCAGCTACTCGGGAAGCTGCGGCAGGAGAATCGCTTGAACCCACGAGGCGGAGGTTGCAGTGAGCCGAGATCGCGCCATTGGCCATTGCACTCCAGCCTGGGTGACAAAGAGTGAAAAACTCTGTCTAAAAAAAAAAAAAAAAAAGAGCAAATTAGAGTTATACCAGTACTTGAGTCAATATTTCAGCAGTAATTTCTGAGTGAAAAAGACAAAATGTAGAAGGTATGTATGGTATGATCCCACTTTATGAAACGACTAAAACGTCTTGTATTCGTCTACGTATATATACAATGTCTGTATGTGATTATAAGAGCACAGAGAAACAGTGTGTGGACATGTGTTACTTGTGGTGGGGACAGCTGATGTGAGGATACAGGGAGGAAGGGACAGGGGAGAAGCCAAGCTACATAAGAAAAGAAAGGCTGGGCTGTGCAGTGGCTCACACCTGTAATCCCAGCACTTTGGGAGGCCGAGGTGGGCGGATCAGTTGAGGTCAGGAGTTCAAGACCAGCCTGGCCCATATGGTGAAAACCCGTCTCTATTAAAAATACAAAAATTAGCCGGCCACGGTGGTACACGCCTGTGATCCCAGCTACTCAGGAGGCTGAGGCAGGAGAATTGCTTGAACCCAGGAGGGGGAGGTTGCAATGAGCCGAGATCGTGTCAGGGCACTCCAGCCCGGGCAACAAGAGCAAAACTCCATCTCACAAAACAAAAAAAAAGGGAAAGCCTGTACAAAAAAACACAAAACCAAACCCAAAAATAATAGATATTCTATGATGATATTTATGCATTTTGGTGTAATAATATGTATGCATATATAAAAATTTAAAAATATGCAGGCGAAACTCACATACCATAAAGTTAAACATTTTAAAGTGAACAATTTAGTGGCATTTGCTGTATTTTCAATGCTGTGCAACCACGCCTCTATCTAGATCCGAAACATTTCCATCGCTCCAAAATAAAGCTGTTTCCAGTTTCCATTAAGCGGTTTCTCTCTATTCCCTCCCACCCCACCCCCACCTCTGCCAGCCCATGGCAAACACCATGTATCCTGTCCCTGTGAATTTACTGATTCTGAGTATTTCATATAAATGGAATCACACAGTGTGCAGCCTTCTGTATCTGGCTTCTTTAATTCAGCATAATATTTTCAAGTTTCCTCTAATAGTAACCTGTATCAGTACTTTGCCCCTTTCCATGGCTGAATACTACTCCATCACGTGTATATACTACAATCGGTTCATCCACTCTTGCACTGATGGACACTTGGCTGTGGCTATGAACATGGGTGCACATGTGCTGGTTTGAGTCCCTGCTTTCAATTCTTTTGGGTGTAGACTGAGGGGTGGAATTGCTGGGTCATATAGTAATTCTATGTTTAACTTTTTTGAGTCAAACAGTGGCTGAATAATTTTGCATTTTCATCAGCCATATAGGAAGTTTCCAATAGTTTTTTTTTTTTTTCCAATTAAAAAAAAAAAAGGTGGCCAGATGCTGTGGCTCATGCCTGTAATCCCAGCACTTTGGGAGGCCGAGGCGGATGGATCACTTGAGGTCATGAGTTTAAGACCAGCCTGGCCAACACGGCAAAACCCCATCTCTAAAATACAACAAATTAGCTAGATGTGGCAGTGTGTGCCTGTAGTCCCAGCTACTCGGGAGGCTGAGGCAGGAGAAATACTTGAACCCGGGAGGGGAGGTTGCAGTGAGCTGAGATGGTGCCACTGCACTCCAGCCTGGGCAACTCCATCTCAAAAAAAAAAAAAAAAAAAAAGGGAAAGGCACCAGGGACAGGCATATACATCTTGGAGCTCATTCAGGGCAGTGCCCACAGAGAACACTGGAGTGTCAGTGAGGTGGAAATTACCAATGGCCTTGGGCCAGTTCCTCACTTTCATGGAGCCCCAGTTTCCTCATTGGCGAAATGCAGAAACTATGACATCACAGAATCCCTTTGAGTATTATATGAAAAAGCATAATCTGTGGCACATTATAAATGATCAACGACTGTTAGCTGAACCTCAATATTCTTTTTTGAGGGGTGGGTAAAGATGGGGTCTCACTATGTTGCCCAGGCTGGTCTCAAACTCCTGGACTCAAGTGGTCCTTCCAACTCAGCCTACAGGCATGAGCCACGATGGGTGAGGCGTGAACCACCAAGCCTGGCCAATATTCTTTACTCACAGGAGCCTTGGCTATAGTTGAAAAGGTCATGAAAACCATGACAGACTAACAAATGATGACCTCCCTGAAAGGGAGTTTCGCAGATAAAAAACAAAACAAAACAAAACAAAAAAACCTCTCAGAAATGTAGTTCTATGTTGAGGGCATACATGCGGGAGGTAGCCTGTCATGTGGTGGGGAAGGGCACAGCCTTTGAAACCAGATGGCCTTGGGTCCCCAAACTGTCTTTGCCCCACAAAGGAGTCAGAATTCCCCCATTGCAAATGACAGAAACCCAATCCCAAAGCCTACACACAAAAGGGGTTCTTGCCGGCTACTGCGGAGCTTCCTGAACAGTGGACCAACCACACTTGGGCTACACGTGTGCTGGGAGGTTCCTCCCCTTGGCCCCAGGGAGCCGGCGGGCAAACCAGGACAGGCCCCTCGACGTGTGCAGGACGGTCACTCTGCTCTCCTAGGCTTGCCAACTTCTTTGCCACCACACACCTGCTGTCTCATGTGGCCACTGACACCGCTTGGGTTCCTGTCTTTACAGCCTGTGGTTAGAAAAGAAAGGAATTTGCTTCCCCAGGCTCCAGGTAGAGCACTCCCAGGGCCATTCTGATTGGCTTGGCTTGTGGCAAAGATTCTCTGCTTGACAAAACTTTAGTCAGCCTCCCGAACCTTCTCCTAGGCCCATCTCTGCACTTGCTTATAAAATCCAGTTTTAGCAAGAACCCTGCTAAGTCAGTTTAGCGAGACCCATCCCTGCCCACGCCCTGACCACCAGTATCTAATCACCTTTGATATCTGGTCAGGGTCCTCAGCCTCTACCTCCTGCCAGGTGATGATGTCTCATTGCCCTGGCCTGTCCTCAGCAAGAACTCTGTTAGGTGGCTTTAGTCAGAATCTACTTCTTACCCTGATTTTTCTTTAGTAATTTTCCATCCATTGACTCCTCCCCTGCTCCTGGGCTGTAACTTCCTACTTGCCCATGCTGTGTTTGGAGGTGAACTCACTCTCTCTCTCCCACAGCAAAATCCCATTGCTGTGGTCTCACCTATCATGATGGTCGTGAATAAAGTCTTCCTTTCTGTGCTTTAACAAATGCAAATAGGTTTTTTCTTTTTCCTTTAACACTTGCGTCTTGTGTTCATGCTTTGCACCAAGTCCCATGACTAGGGGACTCGGTACTTCAATTGGCCCAACCTGGGTCTGATGTCCTGTAAAGATGGGATCACTTAAGAAATGACAGCTTCCATATTCAGAGAGGAAAAAGAACGGTTTCTCAAAAGAAGATGGGGGCCAGGAGCGATGGCTTACACCTGTAATCCCAGTACTTTGGGAGGCTGAAGTGGGCAGATCACTGGAGGGCTGGAGTTTAAGACCAGCCTAACCAACATGGTGAAACCGCATCTCTACAAAAGATAAAATAATTAGCTGGGTGTGGTGCTGCATGCCTGTAGCTATTGGGAGGTTAAGGTGGAAGGAAGGCCTAAACCTAGGAATTCGAGGCTGCTGTGAGATATGATTGCACCACTGCACTCCAGCTTGGGGTGACAGAATGAGATCCTATCTTTAAGATAAAATAAAAGGCCAAAGGCCAGGTGTGGTGGCCAATGCCTATAATCCCCAGCGCTTTGGGAGGCCAAAGTGAGTGGATCACTTGAGCCCAGCAGTTCGAGACCAGTCTGGGTAACATAGTGAGCCCTGCCTCTACAGAAGGTACAAATAATTAGCAGGGTGTGGTGGTGTACACTGTGATCCCAGCTACTCAGGAGGCTGAGGCACAAGAATCACTTGAATCCTGGAGGCAGAGATTGCAGTGAGCTGAGATCAGGTCAATGCACTCCAGCCTGGGCGACAGAGCGAGACTCTATTTCAAAAAACAAAACAAACAAAAGAAGATGGGCTAAACATTTTGATGAGATCCAATTTAAAAAATGTTTCTTTTATGGTCTATGTTTTTGATGTCATGTCAAAGAGCTCTTTGCCTAGCCTTAAGTCCTAAACACACCTTCACATGCCTTCTTCTAAAAGTGTTTTATGTATTCCATTAACATTCATGACTTTTTTTTTTGAGACAAGGTGTCCTTATGTTGTCTAGTAGGCAGGCCTAGAACTCCTGAACTCAAGGGATCCTCCTGCCTGAGCATCCCCAGTAGCTGGTCAAAGCCACCATGCCTGACCATGGCATTTTAAAATTAATTTTTGAATCCACTATGAGGTTTGAGTCAAACTTCACTTTGTGCCTACAGATGTTCAATTTTCCAGCATCATTTGTGAGATGACTCTCTTTCCTCTATTGAATTGATTTGCACCTTTCCTAGAAATTCATTAGGCCTATTGTGCTGGTCTGTTTCTAGGTTCTCCATTCTGTTCCATTGATTTATATTCTGTCCCTCTTCTGCTGCCATGCTGTCTTTTTTTTTTTTTTTGAAAGAGAGTCTCGCTCTGTTGCCCTGGCTGGAGTACAGTGGCTCGCCATCTCGGCTCATTGCAACCTCTGTCCCCTGGGTTCAAGCGATTCTCCTGCCTGAGCCTCCTGAGTAGCTGGGATTACAGGCACGTGCCACCGTGCCTGGCTAATTTTTGTATTTTTAGTAGAGTTGGGGTTTCACCATGTTGGCCAGGCTGGTCTTCAACTCCTTACCTCAAGTGATTCACCCACCTTGGCCTCCCAAAGTGCCAGGATCACAGGCGTGAGCCAGCGCGCCCAGCCATGCTGTGTTGATTGCTATAGCTATATTGTAAGTCTTAATATCAGGTGGAGTATTTCTTCTCATTTAATTCTTCTTTTTCAAAATTATTTTAGCTATTCTACTTCCTTTGCCTTTCTATATAAATTTTAGAATATCTGTATCTACAAAAAATCTTGCTGGGATTTTGATAGGAACTCTGTTGAATCTGTAGATCAATTTGAGAAAAACTAGCATCATTACTATATTGAGTCTTCCAATCCATGAGCACAGAAGATGTCTCCATTTATTTAGATCTTTGATTTATTTCATCGGTTTGTCGTGCTTTTCAGCATACAGAGCCTGTATTGTCTTGTGTTGCACAAGATCCTGGTAAGAGGATGAAAAGACACACTACCAACTGAGAAAGTATTTGCAAATCATGTATCTGACAACGACTTTATATCTGTAATGTATAAAGAATTTTCAAAATCTGACACTAAAACACAAAAACAAAAACAAAAAACTGGCAATTCAAATGTAAAATGGGCAAAAGATATGAACAGATATCTCACCAAACAGGAGACACAGAGGGTAAATTTGCATATGAAAAGAGGTTCAACATCATTAGTCACCTGGGCAATGAAGTTAAAACCACAATATTACTATACAATTATTAGAACTGCTAAAATAAAAACCAGTGATGACACCAGATGCTGGCGAGGGTGCCAAGAAACTGGATGTTTCATACTTTGCTGTTGGGAGCATAAAATAGTTCAGCTGCTCTGGAAACAGTTTGATAGTTCCTAACACAGTGAAACATGCACTTCCCATGCAACCCAGCCATCACATTATTGAGCATGTTTTTTTCTAGAGAAATAAAGACTTGAGTTTACTCAAAATCCTGTACACGGGTGGTCACATCAGCCTTACTCATTATAGCCAACAACTCAAACGTCCTTCTGTGATGAGTGGTTGAACCAACTCTGTTATATCCCTACCACAGAACACTAGAGGAATGAACCAGCAGCAACCTGGATAGACTTTGAGGACATTACGCTTCGTGAAAAAAGTCTATTTCAAAAGATTACTTACTGTATGATTTCATTTCTATAACATTCTTGAAATTACAATACTATATAGATTTTTTTGGGGGTGGGGGTGGGGTGGGGATAGAGTCTCTCTCTGTCGCCCAGGCTGCTGGAGTGCAGTGGTGTGACCTTGACTCTCTGCAGCCTCTGCCTCCCGGGTTTAAGCGATTCTCGTACCTCAACCTCCCAGCTACAGGCGCACGCCACCATGCCACCTAATTTTTGTATTTTTAGTAGAGATGGGGTTTTGCCATGTTGGCCAGGCTGGTCTCGAACTCCTGACCTCAAGTGATCCACCCACCTTGGCCTCCCAAAGTGCTGGGATTACAGGTGTGAGCCACGGTTGGGCAAATGATAATACTATAGAGATGAAAAACAGATTATTAGTTGTCAGGGTGGGGCTGAGTAGAGAGGCTAGTGTGAATACAAAGAGGGGGCCCAAGGGAGTTCCTCTGTGCTGATGGAATGTTCAGAATGGATTGTGGTTGTAGTTAAGTCACAACCTATACGTGTACAAAATTGCATAGCCTACACACACACACACACACACAGACACGAATGAAGATTATTTTTTAAGAAGGTGAAGACTGAATAAGGTCTAGTTAATAGCAATGCACCCATGTCAGTTCCCAGGTTTTGATATTGTCCTATTGATATGTAAGGCGTCACCATCGCGAGCAGCTGGGTGAAGGCTGCCTGTATTGGAAAATGCCCCATCTAGGGGCAAGTGTGTGCAGCAATGAGGAGGATAAGGTACAGCCAACGGGCCAGAAAGGAGGAGAGGGTGAGAAACCCCTAGAGGTGGTCTAGGGCTGCCGACGTGGGGCGAACCATGAGGATGAGCTCCTGGGGGCAAGAAGGGAACCCAGGGCTTTGGGACAAAGAGGACAAGAGAAACCAATGGTTTTGGGACAAAGAGGACAAGAGAAGAAGGTGGTCAAATGCTGGTGTGTGTGAGAATTTCACTGAAGTGACTGGAAGAAGGGAATTCAGTTAGAGGGACTTCTCAGGTTTGTGGGATTTTGTTTGTTTGTTTGTTTGTTTTGAGACAGAGTCTCGCTCTGTTGCCCAGGCTGGAGCGCAGTGTCACAATTTTGGCCCACTGCAGCCTCCGCCTCCCGGGTTCGAGCGATTCTCCTGCCTCAGCCTTTGGAGTAGCTGGGATTACAGGTGCCCACCACCACACCCAACTAATTTTTTTTGTATTTTTAGTAGAGACGAGGTTTCACCATGTTGGCCAGGCTGGTCTCGAACTTCTGAACTCAAGTGATCCGCCCACCTCAGCCTCCCAAAATACTGGGATTACAGGCATGAGCCACCGCGCCCAGCCAACTTCTCAGGTATTCTTGTTTGGCAATGGCTGCTTGAAGAATCCACCTTCCTGCTCCCTTGGAGACCACTGTAGCTGGCCCTGGGCCAGGGCAATGTGGGCAGACAAGGCTTGAACTGCCCATTAGGGCTCCAGGGATGTGGCTGCAGGAGCAGTGGAGCAGCTGCTTTTTGTGCGTCGATAGCCCTGAGTGAGCAGCATTCACATCACGAGATATTAAAGACCCATAAAAAATTTTAAAATTGTATTCTTTCTTACCAAAAGCATAACTCTGTAACTTCAAAATTCATTCTTCAAAGATGGATATATTATTGGAAGCATGGTTTATAACATAAAAATCTAGTCTCAAGCAAGACAGGGCTAGGGAGCTGGCAGACCTGAAATTTACAGGGAAAAATAATTGCATGAGGCTCTGGGGTTTCAGAGGTAACCACTTTAAACAAATTCCTTTGAATTTTGTTTAGGTGGAATAAGGCACTCAAAAATAGCACTGTCCAATAGAAATATAATGTTAGGGCCTGGTGTGGTGGCTCATGCCTGTAATCCCAACAGTTTGGGAGGCCGAGGTGGGTGGATCACTTGAAGTCAGGATATCGAGACCAGCCTGGCCAACATGGGTGGAACCCTGTCTCTACTAAAAATAAAAAAATTAGCTGGGTGTGGTGGCTCATGCTTGTAATCCCAGCTACTTGGGAGGCTGAGGCAGAAGGATCACTTGAACCTGGGAGGTGGAGGTTGCAGTGAGCTGAGATTGCACCACTGTACTCCAGCCTGGGCAACAGAGTGAGATTCCATCTCAAAAAAAAAAAAAAGAAATATAATGTTAGCCATGTGTGTAATTAAAAATGTTCTGGTAGCCGGGCACGGTGGCTCACGCCTGTAATCCCAGCACTTTGGGAGGCCGAGGAAGGCAGATAATGAGGTCAGGAGATTGAGACCATTGTGGCCAACATGGCGAAACCCTGTCTCTACTAAAATACAAAAAAAAAACAAACAAAAACAAAAAATAGCTGTGCATCAAAATTAGCCAGGCGTGGTGGTGCGCGCCTATAATCCCAGCTACTCGGGAGGCTGAGGAAGGAGAATGGCTTGAACCTGGGAGGCAGAGGTTGTGGTGAGCCAAGATCGCGCCATTTCACTCCAGCCTGGGCAACAAGAGAGAAACTCCGTCTTAAAAAAAATGTTCTGGTAGCCACATTTTAAAAAGTAAGAAGAAACGGGTAAAATTAATTTTAACAATATATTTTGTTGAATATATCCAAAATAGTATCATTTCAACATGGAATCCATATATTCCATTATTACTGAGATTCCTTTTTTTCCCACGCTCTGTCTCCTGCAGTCAGGTATATATTTCACACCTGCAGCACATCCCATCCAAAGTGCTAGCCACGTCTCAAGCTCAAGCTCAAGGCCACATGTGCTGGTGGCTGCTGGGTTGGACAGCTCAGCTCTAGAACCTCACCTTCATGTCAGAAACCTTTCAAGGGGCTCCCCTCTTTGAAGAGAGAGAAGCTATCCATCATCCCTCAATTTGTTAGCTTTCCCCTCTGCGTGGAGGTCATTTTTCACTCACTCTGTAAGTATTAAAATGCCAAGCTTGCCACAGCTTCTCAGCTACTGAATCTATCTCAAATTAATCATGAGAGGGAGAAAAACCATTGTGTCTTTTGAATCTCCCTGCCCATGACTTCTCTTTGTCCAGCTGGAAACAGAAACGCCTGCCCTGACGTTACTGTTCTGTCCAGCTCCTACACCAGTTCAGCTCTTGGAGCGCACCACGTGGTCCCACTGCCAGGCCTCTGCCTGTGCACTTCCTTCCACCTGGAGCACCCTCCCCACCTGCCTTAGTCTGTTCTGGCTGCTGTATCAAAACTACTATAGGCTGGGTGTGGTGCCTCACACCTGCAATCCCAGCACTTTGGGAGGCCAAGGCGGGCAGATCACTTGAGGTCAGAAGTTCGAGACCAGCCTGGGCAACACGGTGAAACCTCGTCTCTACTAAAATACAAAAATTAGCCGGGCATGGTGGTGGGTGCCTGTAATCCCAGCTACTTGGGAGGCTGAGGTGGGAGAATCGCTTGAACCTGCAAGGCAGAAGTTGCAGTGAGCTGACATGCGCCACTGCACTCCAGCCTGGGCGACAGACAGAGCAAAGCTCAAAAACAAAAAACAAACAAACAAAACACACACACACACACACACACAAAACCCCAAAAACTACCACAGATTGGGTGACTTATCAACAACAGAAATTTAGTTCTCATAGTTCTGGACGCTGAGAGGTCCAAAGGTCCAAAACCAAGGCACCGGTGGACTCAGTGTTTGGAGAGGGGCTGCTTCCTGCTTCATAGAGCTGTCTTCTTGCTGGCAGGTGGGTGAGGGAGCTCCCTTACAAGCTCTCTTTTATAAGGGCACGAATCCCATCTATGAGGGCTCTGTCCTTGTGACCTAATCACCTCCCGAAGGCCCCACCTCCAATACCATCACGTTTGAGATTAGGTTTCAACATGAATTTTGGGGAGACATAAACAGCCTATAGCACAACCTCAGGCCTAGATGTAGGCCTTTTTTTTTTGAGACAGAGCCTCACTCTGTCGCCCAGGCTAGAGTGCAGTGGCACAATCTCGGCTCACTGCAACCTCCACCTCCTGGGTTCAAGTGATTCTCCTGCCTCAGCCTCCTAAGTCGCTGGGATTACAGGCATGTGCCACCATGCCCAGCTAATTTTTGTACTTTTAGTAGAGATGGGGTCTTGCTATGTTGCCCAGGCTGGTCTTGAACTCCTGGCCTCAAACGATCCACCCCCCTCGGCCTCCTAAAGTGCTGGGATGACAGGCGTGAGCCACTGCGCTCGGCCACAGCTAGGTTTTCAGATGGAACTTGAGTTCTACCAATCTGATGCCTTCACACTGGGTCTGAACTGAGAGTGGAAGCGAGTGGGGTGAGAGGCAGCAGCAGGTCAGGTCCATACTTTGTGGGGGCAGAACCTGAATGCAGAACAAGTCTGGAGAGAGCAGCCTGGCCTCAGCTCCCTGTTGTCTGCACACAGCCGAAGCAGTGTCACTCCGGAGTCCACGGTTGGGTGGTAACTCCCTGTTTTTCTCACCTTCTACTATGGCACAGGTAGCAACCCCTGCAGCGGGGTTGTTCTGTGGTGGTGTTCTAGAAGTGGCTGAGCAGGGACCAGACTGCAGCCTTGGATACAACTACACTTACAATTTGGAAATCATGGAGGGAAGCACATCCTAGTGCTCACCTACATCAGTCCACCAGCTACTGTGAGCAGAACCAATCCCGGGGCCCTTTGAAACGGAATCTCGGCCAGGTGCGGTGGCTCATACCTACAATCCCAGCACTTTGGGAGGCCGAGGCAGGCAGATCACAAGGTCAAGAGATCGAGACCATCCTGGCCAACATGGTGAAACCCCATCTCTACTAAAAATACAAAAAATTAGCGGGGTGTGGTGGTGTGCACCTGTAGTCCCAGCTACTCAGGAGGCTGAGGCAGGAGAAACACTTGAATTTGGGAGGCGGAGGTTGCAGTGAGCCGAGATCGCGCCACTGCACTCCAGCCTGGTGACAGAGCAAGACTCCATCTCAAAAGAAACACAGTCTCCCTGATATCTGGGCTGGCTCCATGTGGCAAAGGCTGGTTGAGCTTCCAGTGGGAAAGTGCTCTTGCGTGGGCTTGGGCCAGTCAGAGACCAGACCCACATGACTAGGTCCCAAACCTTCTCATCAAAAGCCTGCTTCGCCAGTCCCCAGTTCCGAATCTAGGACCTGCCTTTTTCAGGGTGATGGAAATGAAAATGCTCACTCCACACAGGGGAAATTTCCGTGCTTACCTTTGAAGTCTTGAAGTCATGGGGCTGCCCTTTTGCTCTAAAGAAAACCACCACACGGCCACATATTTTGGCACACACACGTTTTTTTTTCTTTCCCCCAGAGACAGAGTCTTGCTCTGTTGCCCAGGCTAAAGTGCAATAGCACAATCATAGCTCACTGCAGCCTTGAACTCCTGGGTTCAAGCAACCTTCTTGCCTCAGCCTCTCAAGTAGTTGAGGTAACAGGTGCGCACCCCCATGTCTGCCTTTGGTTATACAGAGAAATCAATAAATTGAGCATTCTTTTTGCCCACTTTGAGTGGGAGAGCTAAATGCATTAAAATGGATAGTAATGGCAAAAGACATAATTGAGCAAGTCCAGAGTTATGTCAAAATGATGGGTTTCATCATGCATAAAGGCTATCATTCTCTCCATGGGCATGTGCCACATTTATAACAATATAAAAAGTATTCACCATATGGAACGTGCATTCTTCTTCAGAAATGTGTTAAGTACATAGAGCTAGCTTAACCTGTATTTTAGGGTAACAGTTCTTTTTTTCATATTTTCTAATATTTATCCTCAATGTTTCCCTTAATCCTACTATGTTATTATTTGTGGTCCTAAAACCTCAAGGTTTCTCCAAATTCATACTCATTTGCTTACCATATTGTAGCAGGCCATAATTCTAGTGGGAATATGTGGAATCTGGAATCTCAATATTGCCTTAAGGTTGGGTGCCGTGGCTCATGCCCATAATTCTAGCACTTTGGGGGCTGAGGTGGGAGCATTGCTTGAGGCCAGGAGTTTGAGACCAATCTGGGCAACACAGCGAGATCCCATCTCTACAAAAAATGAAAAAATTATCTGGGTGTGGCGCTACATGCCTGTAATCCTAGCTGCTGGGAGGCTGAGGTGGAAGGATGGCTTGAACCCAGGAGTTTGAGGCTGCAGTGAGCTATGATTGCACCACTCCAGACTTGGGTGACAGAGTGAGATCCTATCTCTTAAAAAAAAAAAGTATGGGTGTGGTGGCTCACGGCCACAATCCCAGCACTTTGGGAGGCCAAAGTAGGTAGATCACTTGAGTCCAGGAGTTCGAGACCAGCCCAGGTAACATAGTTAGAAACGCTGTCTCTACAGAAAGCATAAAAAATGAGCAGGGCGTGGTGGTGCACCTGTAGTCTGAGCTATCTGGGAGGCTGAGGTGGGAAGATTACCTGGGCCTGGGAGGTCGAGCCTGCAGTGAGCTGTGTTCACGCTACTGCACTCCAGCCTGGGTGATAGAGTGAGACCCTGTCTCAAAAGAAAAAAGAAAAAGGCACTTAAAAAATAACACTAGATAATCAAATAGCAATTAATTATTTGTCACGTTAATGACTGCGTTTATTCGGCACTGCATGTATAGAAAGGGTTTCTAAAATATCTCCCAATTAAAAATACTTTCAGGCCAGGTGTGGTGGCTCATGCCTATAATTCCAGCACTTTGGGAGGCTGAGGCGGGTGTATCGCTTGAGCCCAGGAGTTCAAGATTAGCCTGAGCAACATACTGAGACCCCTGTCTCTACAAAAAAACAAAAAAAAATTAGCCCGGGGATGTGGCCATGCCTGTAGTCTCAGCTACTCGGGAAGCTGAGGTGGGGGGACCGTTTGAGCCCGGGCTATAGAGGTTGCAGTGAGCGGAGGTCGTGCCACCACACTCCAGCCTGGGTGACAGTGAGACCCTGTTTCAAAAAACGACAACAAAAATTTCAAAATAACTTTAATAATAATAGCTCAGACCTCAAGCCTTACCAATTTTATGTTGTTAGTGAGATTATTTTCCCCAACAAGGGAGGGGGATCAGAAGAGACAGTACAAACGCACTAATGATTAACCCAGGACGGGCTTCGTGGGAGACACACTAATAATTAACCCAGGATGGCTCCGTTAGAGAATCATTTGTACCTTTCTTGCCCCAGGGTTCTATTGTTCATGATGGGCTTCCTTCTCACCTGTCTGCCCTCTGAATTCAGTTGAGCATGGAAGGATGAAGGCAGGGCCCTGACCAGCAGCTGAAACGGCAGCCGCGCCGTACACCTGGAGGGAAGTCCTCAGCTTTGACGCATTTCTCATCTAATTGGTATATTCTTTAGAAATGCTTCCACATAAGCATTTTTCCCTCAGATGGTGAAGCTCCAGAAGCCGTCGTTCTCTTTTTAAAGCAGTGAGTGATGCTCCTCTGCTGCCCCCTCAAGGTTCTCAGTTTTCTCCAGAGAGAGGCTTATTTATTTATTTATTTATTTGTTTAGTTTTGAGACGGAGTCTTGCTCTGCTGCCCAGGCTGGGATGCAGTGGCGCCATCTCAGCTCACTGCAACCTCCAATTCCCAGGGTTCAACCAATTCACCTGCTTCAGCCTCCTGAGTAGCTGGGATTACAGGTGCCTGGCACCACATCCAGCTAATTTTTGTATTTTCAGTGGAGACGGGGTTTCACCATGTTGGCCAGGCTGGTCTCAAACTCCTGGGCTCAAGTGATCTGCCTGCCTCAGCCTCCCAAAGTGCTGGGATTACAGGCGTGAACCACTGCGCCTGGCCAGAGAGACACATTTTTATTTTTATTTATTTTTTTTGAGACGGAGTCTCGCTGTATCGCCCAGGCTGGAGTGCAGTGGCGCCATCTCGGCTCACTGCAAACTCTGTCTCCCGGGTTCACGCCATTCTCCTGCCTCAGCCTCCTGAGCAGCTGGGACTACAGGCGCCCGCCACCACGCCTGGCTAATTTTTTTAATTTTTAGTAGAGACGGGATTTCACCATGTTAGCCAGGATGGTCTTGATCTCCTGACCTTGTGATCCGCCCGTCTCAGACTCCCGAAGTGTTGGGATTACAGGCGTGAGCCACCGCGCCCGGCTGAGACACATTTTTAAATAACCAGAAAGGCCATTCGAAATACAATATGAAAACCACACATAAGCTGCTCAGAATACAAACTATTGATAGTCTGAATTATGAAAAAAACCCAGTAATAAGACTTTCCATATACTGATTTTGTGGGGTGGCAACTGTCTTTCCTGTAGCATAATTCAGGGATGATGAATCCTTAAAATATATAATAAAAAACGCATTTTGCATTTTCAGATAAAAGAGCAAAACTTTAAAAATATAATGTTCTTAGGTTTTAAGATAATCACAGTATAAATCAGTCACCACAAATTCCATTTATTATTTTACTGTGTACACTATCAACCTTTCTGTTACATTTTTGTTCTGAGATAAAATAACTTAGTAGACACCGTAGATGCTAATTTTTAGAAATTGTGAAACTCTCCTTTTCTTAAGGGAATGGAGATGTAAGGTACAAGGGCCAGGCAGGCCTTCTGCTGGCTCAGCACAGCACAGGGCGTCTGCCCGTGGTTCCCAGGCCTTCTGCATTCCTGTCCACACTCAATTCTCTCAGCAACCGTACCAAGGAGGCGTTTCTCCATTTCCCAATGAGTGAACTGAGGCAGAAAATGATGTTAAGTCCACTTTCCAAATCCAGAGATTTGGAAATAGAGAATATACATGCAATTCAAATTCAGGCTGGGGCCAGGCGCGGTGGCTCACGCCTGTAATCCTAGCACTCTGAGAGGCCGAGGTGGGCAGATTACCTGAGCTCAGAAGTTCGAGACCAGCCTGGGCAACATGGTGAAACCCCATCTCTACTAAAGTATAAAAAATAAGCTGGGCGTGGCGGCATGTGCCTGTAGTTCCGGCTAGTTGGAAAGCTGAGGCAGGAGAATCACTTGAATCTGGGAGGCGGAGGTTGCAGTGAGCCGAGATTGTGCCACTGCACTCCAGCCTGGGTGACGAAGCAAGACTCCATCTCAAAAAAAAAAAAAAAAAAAGAACAACAACAAAAGAAATGACTTTTGAGCCAGGCTGGGGTGAAAGAGAATAGTGGGGCCAATTTACCAAACATTAATTTGCCAAAAGCTATGTTACTAAAAGATCAATTTGCCCACTATCCATGATCTGAATTTACCAAATGAACTGATTAACTAAAACTTGTTATAATGAATTGATTTCTTGAAAATATTAAATGAACATTTCCTCCTTGAATACATTGTTTTCTTCTTACGAGTATGTTAAGGAATGTTTAGCTTGTCAAAACTGAGGATCACAGAGTAAAAAATGTATTTTTCTTATTAATTTACTCATAAAAATATACACATCGAATACACTAAATAAATTGTTGTGTACATTTAGTATCTGTCAAGATTTAATCAGAAAAACAGAGACCATACTAGGTATTTCAAACAGGGATTTAATAGAGCAAACTGGTCATACAGACGTAAGAAGGATGAGAGAGAGAGAGAAAAATAAAAGAGAGGCAACATATTCAGCCTTAAAAAGAAAGTTCTGACCCATCCTGTAACAGGATGAACCTTGAGGACATAATGCTGCGTGAAATAAGGCAGACACGAAGAGACAGACACCGTATGCTTCCACTTAACGCGAGGTATCTGGAGTAGGCAAACTCACAGAGACAGAAAGTAGAATGGGGGCTGCCAGGAGCCTGGGTGGTGGGTGGGAAGTTACTGTTTAATGGGGAGAGTTGGCAGAGACAGATTCTTCTTGCTGACTGAGCCTTGTTCATCCAGTCCCACAGAGTCATTGTATCTCTTTAAACTAAGTAGAACAAAACTTCTGAGAGACATATTTGCATGGCTACCCTCCGCCAAGAAAAAGGATTTCCTGAACTTCCATCATCAGTATCATCTGCATGATTTTTGCCACGTCCTCAGAACTGTAACTCTGTTTACATTACATTAAAAATAAATCAACTCACTGACTTTTATTTTTTTTTGAAGTGTTTGAAAAGAAAATTTTAAATCATTACTACAAACGAAAAACTGGTATTTGTTTTTGTTTTGGAGACAAGAGTCTCACTCTGTCACCCAGGCTGGAGTGCAGTGGTACAATCATAGCTTACTGCAGCCTGGAACTCCTGGGCTCAAGCAATCCTCCCACCTCAGCCTCCCAAAGTGCTGGGACTACAGGGCTACAGGGATGAGCCACTGAGCCTGACTCATTTGCATAAATAGAAGGTAACCATAAAATAAATGTTAAAAACAGAACAATGTTATTACATTTAAAAAATAAGCAATTGTTATAATTTATAAAAACGCATACTTGAAAATATGCTCCCCAATGAGAATAGAACTTCATATGCTGAATTGTACTAAAGGAGACTTGGCCCAATGCCACTTAGTTTAAGATGAAATGAGGTTCTAACTCAGTATGGTGATGCTATTCTCAACATTTTGATGATCACCAGCACTGGCCATACTAATTTATAGGTTGTCATTTATTGAAAAGGGCAAAAGATATTTAACTTTCATCTTTTTTTTTTTTTTGTATTTTTTTTTAGTAGAGACGGGGTTTCACCATGTTAGCTAGGATGGTCTCGATCTCCTGACTTCGTGATCCACCCGCCTCGGCCTCCCAAAGTGCTGGGATTACAGGCGTGAGCCACCGCGCCCGGCCAACTTTCATCTTTAACAGGGTTAAATTTTGAGAATTCCCAGCTAAAATGATTTAACTTTTATTCTGAAAAGCCTCCTGAATATTTATATCCCTAGAACGATACATAAGAATTGATCACCTTTCCTTATGGGACGACGTTTTAAAAAAAACCCTTTTCAGATAATTTAGTCAAGAGTGTTATAAATTTACTTAAATTTCAAAGATTTTGTTGTAGAGATATTTTAGAGGCAAAAAATAAATGTAGTTAATCATTGTTGACTTTTTTTTTTTTTTTTTTTTTTTTTTTTGAGACGGAGTCTTGCTCTGTCTGTCGCCCAGGCTGGAGTGCAGTGGCGCGATCTCGGCTCACTGCAAGCTCCGCCTCCCGGGTTCACGCCATTCTCCTGCCTCGGGCTCCCAAGTAGCTGGGACTATAGGCGCCCGCCACCACGCCCGGCTAATTTTTTGTATTTTTAGTAGAGACGGGGTTTCACTGTGTTAGCCAGGATGGTGCTGATCTCCTGACCTCGTGATCCGCCCGCCTTGGCCTCCCAAAGTGCTGGGATTACAGGCGTGAGCCACCGCGCCCGGCCTCGTTGACTTATATAATGTCTGGTTAAAGAATTCAGGTTGGGTTAACCAGGTGGGCAGTTGGTTTCTTAGAATAGTTCCTACCCATCAGAAAGACATGTAGGCATTTCATTAATTTCCTTCCAGAAGGAGGTCTCTGCCCATCGCCAGTCTCCACATTAGTGTTGCTGTTTCGTATTTTTATTCTTCTTGAAATATCAGCTACAATGTGAGCCTTTGTTTTTTGGCTATTGACCATTTGTAATAATGGCAGCCTTTTCCCATGAGAACCAATTGGAGAACACTCAAGATAGTGATGGGCTATATTTTTCTTCAAACACATCTATCTTCTTTGACCCTTCAGTAATAAACTGTACATTCTTTTTCAAATTAGAAAATGCAATAGGGTCCTAACTGCTTAAATATTTTCACTTTCAATATTTCTTAATCAAAAGGGACTTTATTTAAATGGCTTTTTTTTTTTTTTTTTTGAGACAGGGGCTCACTCTGTCACCCAGGCTGGAGTGCAGTGATGCAATCATGGCTCAGTGCAGCTTCAGCCTCCCAGGCTCAAGCTATCCTACCACCTTAGCCTCCCAAGTAGCTGGGACTACACACCTGAACGACCATGCCTATTTTTTTTTGCATTTTTAGTAGAGATGGGGTTTCTCCATGTTGCCTAGGCTGGTCTTGAACTCCTGGGCTCAAATGATTCACCTACCTCAGCTTCCCACAATGTTGCGATTACAGGTGTGAGCCACTGCGCCCAGCCTCAATGGCTAAATTCTTTTTTTTTTTGTTTGAGACGGGGTCTCGCTCTGTCACCCAGGCTGGAGTGCAGTGGTGATCTTGGCTCACTGCAACCTCCGCCTCCTAGGTTCAAGAAATTCTCCTGCCTTGGCCTCCCGCCACGCCCAGCTAATTTTTCTATTTTTAGTAGAGACGGGGGTTTCACCATATTGGCCAGGGTGGCCTCGATCTCTTGACCTTGTGATCCACCCACCTTGGTCTCCCAAAGTGCTGGGATGACAGGCATTAGCCACTGGGCCGGCTGGCTAAATTCTTAAAACTAGATAAAACATGCCAGTTAATCCCTAAATCATAGAAGATTTGAGAAAATTCAGGAGTGTGATTAAGCAGCAGCAGCACACTCGGGACAGAAACAGACACACCAAACAAGACCACATACCCCATTAGGAGATTTCTAGGAACGGATGAAACAAGACAGTAACTGCTTTGGGGGTTGGGGCCAACTTTCTAAATGGCTACAAATAATCTGGCAGGTTTTCTTCATTGCCAACCCAATTGTCAGTTAATTGAAAGGGGACTATCTCATAGCAATACTGCCCCTAGGAAGGATCTGGGTTTGGGTGTAAGGCAGTTTGGGAGACCAAAACTTCCTGCTTGCCTGTCTGGCTCCTTCACCCTCCAAGGGAGCACATCCGGTGACCTGTCTGGTCACAAATGCCCCACTCTGGGTCACCTCTGCAGCAGCCCAAGAACAACCAATTGTGAGTAGCAAGGCTGGAAAATGCATCACCTGGGGAGGGATTTCTCAATGACCAGGAGCACATGTATTTTTATCTTTGGTGCAGTTTGCTATAATGCTGAAACTGAGGCAGCTCAATGCACATCCTATTTGCAATATTAAGTGAATTTACTTCTTTGATTTCTTCATCAAAGGGTACACCCAGTGCACCCTTTACTTTTCCTTAATGATGTGTCCCCTGTAGCAGAGACCATGTGTTTTACTCAGCCCTTTATTATGCAAGCCTAACGTAGTTTTGGTCAATAGCTTAATAAAAGTCAATCAAATTCTTGATTAGCAAGTACTTCCGTTTTCCATGGTTTGCATGTTTTATGACATAGGTAACTAATTTGAAAATTGTCAGAATCAAAATGGAGTCAGTCACTAGGCCAGACTCGGTGGCTCACTCTGTACTCCCAGCACTTTGGGAGGTCAAGGTGGCTGGATCACCTGATGTTGGAAGTTCGAGATCAGCCTGGACAACACAGTGAAACCCCGTCTCTACTAAAAATACAAAAATTAGCCGGGCATGGCGGCACATGCCTGTAATCCCAGCTACTCAGGAGGCTGGGGCAGGAGAATCACTTGAACCCGGGAGGTGGGGGTTACCGTGAGCCAAGATTGCGCCACTGCACTCCAGCCTGGGTGACAGAGCAAGACTCCGTCTCAAAAAAAAAAAGGAGTCACTAATGTTAAGAACACCCGGACAAACAGCTAGAAAGGTCATAGAGGGTTCTCATGTTTGTACGCATGATGACAAAGACCACAAAAATCACAACTTTGCACAAAGGCCTTTGCAACCTCACACAAAAAATACTTCTGCAAGCACACATCCAACTGCTTGTCAACCTTGGACTGGCATCACCCTTGTTACTGACCTGTGCAGTCAGGGATAATTATCTCAAAACAACGATGTAATCCTCATTTCTTCCTTTATAAACCTTTCTCTTTTCGCCTGTAATCTCAGCACTTTGGAAAGCTGAAGCAGGACTACTTGAGCCCAGGAGTTCAAGAGCAGTCTGGGTAACACAGGGAGACTCTGTCATCACAAAATTAAACAAAACCAAAAAAACCCACAAAAACCTTTTTTTTCCTCAATATACTCATCATCTATGATGGCATGTACATTCCCATTGCAATGCTCTACTCCCAAATAAACATGTTTTCTTTTTGAGATCCTCTTTTAGGTTGACACTAACAAAAAGAAATGCTATCCAAATGTACTTCCATCTCTTCAGCATGTGTACTCATAATATCAAATCTACAATGCTAGGCACTGCTCTAGGTGCTTTATACATATATTAAGCCTTACAACAACCCTGTGTGGTAGCCGTTAACTTTATGTAAGAGATTAAGGAGCTCCCGCAAGGGGCCACAGCCAGGCAGGAAGTGTGACCCCAGGGGGCAAAGCTTTCCAGCTGTCCACTCCTGTACAATGGCCTTGACAGTGATCTCATCCTACATAGATGCCAGATTCATGTGAGCATGGGGGCAAAAGTCCCTGGTGACCTACAGTTCAGTGTACCGAACAAACCAGCTCTTGCAGCAAACTGAATGTCTTCTCCAAACAGGGACAGACTGCTGCTTTTTAGGGTGGAGCTCCAGATGAGGCAATGGGTGCATTTAGGGCCATGTCTTATGCAGATCAGGCATCTTCAAACACCAGAATCACAGTGTCAAGAAAGTAAAGTAGTCCACATACACCACGTTTATGGCACAACTTCACTGACTTTGCAAAGTTTCCCAATATTTTCCACAACTTTCTAGGCTTCCTCCTAATGCCAAGGCTGATTAGAGAACTTGAAAAAAAAAAAGTTTGCAGCTGGGCACCGTGGCTCACACCTGTAATCCCATCACTTTGGGAGGCCGAGGCAGGCAGATCACGAGGTCAAGAGACCATCCTCACCAACATGGTGAAACCGTCTCTACTAAAAATACAAACATTAGCTGGGCATGGTGGCTCACACCTGTAGTCCCAGCTACTCGGGAAGCTGTGGCACGAGAATCACTTGAACCTGGGAGGCATCTCACTTGAACCTGGGAGGCAGAGGTTGCAGTGATCCGAGATCGCGCCACTGCACTCCAGCCTGGTGACAGAGGGAGACTCCATCTCAAAAAAAAAAAAAAAAAAAAAAGTTTGCTTAAATTATCTGGAAGTATTAATAGAATTTAGGTGTAATTCTGATAGCTAATGCTTAATGTGCCTGGCTTCTAAATCCATCTGAACCCTCTATAAGGTATGTACTATTATTGTTCCCATTTTACAGAGAAGGAAACTAAGGCATACAGAGGTTAGGTAAGCTGAGTACATGGTAGACTGGGATTTTTTAACTGACACAGTGATTTGATTCAGAGGTCAGCAGCTATGGCTAGCCTGTCTTTGGTCAAGTTTCACTGGGATACAGCCAAACCCGTTTGTTTACTATGGTCCATGACTGCTTTCGCACTGCAACGGCTAAGCGGTTTGTGAGACCCTATAACTTGCAAACACATACTTGTTCGGTGACGAGTGCTAAAATATTTACTATCTCGAACTTAGAGAACACATTTGCCAACCTCTGGTCTTAACCATACAGCACCATGGTCTTTTAAGGTGCACCTTAGGATCACAGGAGCAAGTTGTCGGGCTGATCCAAACTCTTACATTTTCTACCCATCTGTTGCAAAACTTTTAGGGGAAATAGGGGAACTAATTTCTGATTCATATCAAGTGGCACTATTCTGGTTTCCATTACAATCTGAATGCTAGTCAAGAGGACAGAAATGATAGATCAATCAAAAGGAAATACACAATGAAAGCTCCTGAATCATGAAAGAACAGATTTCAGAATTATACTCTGCTGCCTTAGTGGAATTTAGAAAAAAATTTTTGTAATGTTTTACAAAAAATTATATTGTACCACTTTTGGATTCATTGAGAAGTGACTAATATAGCTATAATTTATCTTTAAAATGTTTGTATTCATCCAAATATAATAAATACATAGAAATAATCAGCCCAAATGTTGTCTGGCATACACTCTAAGGGTTACAGCTGTGTGGGGAAAAAAGGGTGTAAGTCTAGGGCAGGATGTTGTTAGAATTAACCCCTGCTCCTCAGCATCACCATTCAGAAGTTCCAAGTGCTGGAAATAAATATTCATGCTTCCTCCCAAGTGTGATGTGCATACATTGCGGGTCATTCACTTTCTTCTTCTAAAATAGTGGTACTCACACTTTTAGGGCCGAGAAAGAAAATCTGCTTAGGAATAGCAAACATGGCAGGTTTTGGCTGTTAATCTTTTGTGGCAAAGAAGGTTAAGAGAAGCAAAGTGATTTCATTTTTTATTTTTATTTGAGATGGAGTCTCACCCAGTTGCCCAGGCTGGAGTGCAATGGCACAATCTCGGCTCACTGCAACCTCTGCCTCCCAGGTTCAGGTGATTCTCCTGCCTCGGCCTCTGGAGTAGCTATGATTACAGGTGCCTGCCACCACACCTGGCTACTTTTTGTATTTTTAGTAGAGATGTGGTTTCACCATGTTGGCTAGGCTGGTCTCCAACTCCTGACCTCAGGTGATCCGCCTGCCTTGGCCTCCCAAAGTGCTGGGATTACAGGCGTGAGCCACCGCGCCCGACCTGCAGTGATTTCTGTGCAACACAGAAAACTGACCCAACAATCCTCCTAGGCAGAATGAAGCAGTTATTAAAACATTTAGCTAGCTCCTTAGCCTTTCACGTTGCTTAAACAGGCACTCACTCAAAAGATGAGATCATAAAAATATAATGCTTGCAAGACTCTAAGTAAGCACCCCCCTTATTTATTATCAGACCAGGTGCACCAAGACCATTTATTTGCTTATGTCTTTACTGATGGTTCTGTCAAACTACAACTCCAGAGTTATAAGGTTGCCTCTCATTACAGAAGTGTCCATTAGCTTTAAGACAATTTTACTTTTCTTTAAAGATACAGCATTTAAAAAATACTCCAAATTGAGTTATGCCAAAGTTTCTAACACTTGTGCGTGTAACTTCTTTGTTACAAAATTCCCAGAAAATGTAAGAGCCACACACATTTTTCCCCTCCAGAAATAGCTTGCATTTATAAACAATATATATCACTTGCTGACATGCAAGACCCCTAAATTTGGTACAAAAGCCAAGAAAAAACTCCACGGATTTTCATCTTGCATAGACAGAATGAGGTATTAAAAATGCTTCTGCAGGTCCTTTCAAAGAATTGTTAGTTCACGGTACATCTCACAGTTAGTTCTGAGCTCTGGATTTCAGAATCATGTCACACTAACAGCATTTATTACCAACCTTCCCTATTAACTTGATTCAACTCCAATTACCTCTTTGCTTTTCTGCTTTTATCAAGGAGGATGCTGCCAGTCTGCATCTAACAGAGCGCTTCTTTCAGAGCTCTTAGAACCCTGCTGTAAGTACATCTCAGATACTAACGGTATCTGACAATACCACTAGTGTTAAACTGGAAGGTAGGAGGTTCTTGCTCCCAAAGTGCTTAGCATAGTGCCCAGCAAACACTAGGTTCTCCCAAAAAACATCTTCTGACCACACTGTCATCTGAAATTCTGCAGGTGTGCCATGTTTTTAACATGTTTCTTTTCTGCAAGTGTAGTAATAAAGTGTAGTAATAATTTAAATTAAAAAAAGCCTACATTGCTCTAGCTGATTGGCATCAGTACATGAATCGGCTTTGCAGATGCTACATAAGAAAGCAGAAAGGGGTTGTCTTGACACACTTTTTACTCCAATTCCCATTTTTTTCTCCCAAGGAATACAGGCTATAAAGCTCCAAATATTACCACACATTACAAGAGCCCACAGGTATTCATCCACTGAACACAAGGACTGCGCAGGCGGAGTCATTTAATATGCTGCTTTGCTAGATTCGGAAGCCTCTGGGCAATGGTGTTGTGCTGCAAACGTAAAATATATTTGAAGGGCATCTGCTAACAAGGAAACCATCTGTATGTAATCCATTCTATTTTCTATTCCATTTCAGATTTAGTTTTAATAAAGTAATACAAATCATTTAAAGAAAAAACCTTTAATTTAAAATTCTGATCTATGCATAAAATTCATTTTTATATCACGGTTAAATTTAGTACAAACTATAAAAATGTTAACACTGAAGTTTTCAACAGAAGTCTATTAAGATGCCTTAGAAAAATTAAACAACAGCAAGTCATTTACTGCTATGAGGTTAATACATAAAGAAACATTCACACATTTTACTGAAATTTTCAGTAAATAACTTTAGCCATAATACTTATAATTAAAAGTTCAAAAGTTGTGTGTGGCTCTACAACAATTATAATTTGCAATGAAAACATTAAGCCAAATCTTTTTGAGCTGATCAGAACAATCTTAGCTACAAAATTGGTTGAAATTTGCAAACCTTAAAAAGAACACCAATTGTGAATGGAATAGGTATCATAACTTAGCTTAAAGTGGAAGATGGTAAAAACTCGATGCTTAAGTCTGAATTGCACAAGGAAAATATTAGGGGAAAAAACACTCAGCTATTACTGATAGCTATTACTTTAAAAAAATATTAGATCATTCTTATATTAAAAACATGAAATGAATCCAAGCCAGACAGTACTGAGTTTTTACACAAGCCTCTTTTGTATTCAATGTTGTTTATTGAGGAGTGAATGAGAGACTACTGCCAGACATGCCAATGACACTTCACATTCAAGGGCTGGAAGCTGGAAAGCTTCCCGACTGAGTCACTGTATAAGCCTTCTGGGAAAAAGAACCAAAGTGACATCAAATATGCCATCTTCATGCTTGTTGTCTGTCATCAGTTTTTTTCAACTTTTGGGTCTACTGGTTTGCTGGGTAGTAGGCTTCTTTCTACCCTACAGAAAGACTCACACTCCAATTCACAATGAACACTGAATGCAGAGCAATTTGTGTGAACACACATCTACGCTGAGTAACTGTTCTTAAAGCTGTTTTTCCTTAAATTTCCTTATGTCTAACGAGAAAAATTAATTTGATTTCCCTTTCCCCTTCAGGTGGGCAGGTTATACCAATAGAAAAATACTCTTCAGTGCTAGCTACCGCAGGGCTTCCAGGAACTCCTTCAGTGGTCTGGTAGAAATCCATGGAAACTCCATTCTGCAACACAGCGCTGCTCTTCCTGCTTGTGGCTCTCCAGAAGAATGGCCTACACACAACACTACCGATCTCTTTTGCTCAAAAACAAAACAAAGAAACCTAAACGAAAGGGTAAGCGTTTATTTGGAGTTAGTTTTCTGGTGGGTGACATTAAGGCCCTTCACGCAGAGTTCAGGAGCTCCTGAATGGCGGCCTGCTGCTCAGGACTGAGCTGTGCTATGCACTCAGTCCACAGTCCTCCAGAAGTCTAGGGAAAGAAACATTTTCACAGACTTAGACAGGACGAAATGCTCATTTGGAAGGATTTTAATCATCATCATAGGTAGACTGTAATAATGGCAAAATACCTTCTCCCTAGGTAGATTATTTTGATGAGTATCATTGTAAAAGCAAGAAATCTGTTCATTTTTTTAAAGTTCATTTCATTTCTAGTAAGTTTTCTTCATTTTTGCACTGAAAAAGCTACACTAAGCAGGTAACATCTTAAAGTAACCCATATACCACATGAATATAGGAAGTAAAAATCATATAAAGTTTTTTGGCAGATGACAAGTTATTATTAAATCTTGTTTTTTTTTCTTCAGATAGGCAGAAAAACTACACATAAGCTTGTGTTAAGCACCAACTGGTAAGCTCAAAATGTCCTAAGATGAAGGTTTTAATTCTAATAAATAATAAGTACATATGGATGGATTACATTAAGTATAATCCATTTGAGGCTTGGAGACAAGAGACTATGAAAATATAAAAATAAAATTCCTTAGCTCATTAGATTTCTAGTTTCTTCTCATAGAGGACTACAAAGAAAAAAAGGTTTTATCTCCCCCTCCCCAATTCAACCAAATCAGCTTACCTGTACTTGGCGAACGACATTGGCCAGACGTTTGGCACAAGGATCTTCATGTTTAATTGCCTCGTGCATTTCTCCTTCTGCAATTATACTGAATATTTTGGGCAGATTGGTATTGTTTGGGCCAAGAACAATTGGATGATTACTGACAAATGAGAAAAAAACC
Organism: Pan troglodytes; assembly: GCF_028858775.2. Taxonomy (NCBI): domain Eukaryota; kingdom Metazoa; phylum Chordata; class Mammalia; order Primates; family Hominidae; genus Pan; species Pan troglodytes. Next base: position 103,624,636 of record NC_072412.2, on the reverse strand, counting down.
TTAGTAAGTGAAATTTATAAGGAGAAATATGATTATGTGTTCACTAAAATCAATGGCCTTTTAAATTCAGTAGGAAGAAAACCAGCCAATCTTATATATGAACTCTTTAGTTTCTTTCTACATAAATTTGAAAAAAAAAATACCGGGCTCATCTCTCAGGATTGTTTTAAGGGCCAAACAACAGAATGCTCTAAATACCTTATAAATAATTTGTGATGTGTTAAAAAAATGTTTCGTATTATTAAGAATAAGTTTAACACAAGTTTTATTTTGCTACTACAAAATAGCTTCTAAAATAACTCTGAAGTTCAAAAAAATTATATAAACATTTCAAGAATAAACTGGGAAATAAACTCAGGCAAGTTTAATGGGAAAAAACCTGACAGCGAATTTAAGAATTCTAGTCTTTGTCACTAAGAGAATTTCAGAGTAGTCGTTTCCAAGGAAGATGATCAAATAGCATGATTAAGACCTGGTCATTTCAGATGTAGGAGCAGGTCAGGAGTATGTAGTCTGCAGGATGGCTGTTACATTCCTTAATGATATGGTCAGTGGAAGACTCAAACCCATTTCTTATGTGAACCTGAACTTAAACAAGTATGGAGAATATACCTGTTGGCCTATTGCTACAATAGTGGCAGTGGTTGTAGCCCTTGAATTTATTCATAACCTAAAAATAATAATAGCGACAGAGCTTAGATCTGACTGATATTTGGGGGGAACTTGGACTTAGAAAACAGACACTAAACAACATTCCCTTAGGCTGGGTTTGGTGGCTCATGCCTGTAATCCCAGCACTTTGGGAGGCTGAGGTGGGAGGATCTCTTGAGGCCAAGAGTTTGAGACCTGCCTGTGCAAAACGGTTAAGACCTTGTCGCTACCAAAAAAATTTAAAAACAAAGAAATAAATAATTAAAGTGCCTCATCTGTTGGATCTAATTTCATAAAGAATAACTCAAAATTAGACCTTATTATAAGGGCAATGTTAACTGTGATATGGTTTCTTAATATGATTTATAAAGACAGCACTATTATAAACCTATACAACTGAGGACTGTGCAGAGATCATGTGGTTAAACCTTAAAAGACTGATGTTAGGCAAGAAAAACCAGGAAGCACTGTGGAGGAGAAGGAAATAAGGTCACAGTCTGCTTTCCTACCTTTCAATCAGGTCACACAGATAATTGAAAGTCTGAACAGCTTCTTCTTTATCTTCATGTAGTGGAAGCCAAGACAACCAGTGTGGAAGGACCTCTTCAACGTTTACACAGTCAGGCTTGAACTTCATGATTTTCCCTACTGCTGAGATGCAGTTCTCTGTAGCATTGACATTTTCTTTGGTCTTAGAATCCGCAGACTGAATAACTCTTACCAGCAGGGGAAGTGCTTCTAAAATAAGCATTTGAAAGAAGTTCAGCTAAAACCTCACATTTTCATGCAAATGAATATATGTATTTTTGTATTTGGTTCAGATATTGATTATGGTAAAGAAATGTTAAAGTGTATGGGAAGTGTTGTCTTCTTGGCTATGTCATTACAGAATGGCAACAGAGGGGGGACTGCCCCAGCATGGACAGGAGCACTAGCCCTCTACTAACTTAGAGACCCAGAGAGATTAGTGGCCTCCAGATTTACAGTACTCATCACATCACCCGAGGGTCCTTAAACTTTAAAAGCTGCCTAACTATATTCCCCAGTAAGTTTTAAAAGTCCTATTCTGCCAGGTGTGGTGGCTCACGCCTGTAATCTCAGCACTTTGGGAGGCTGAGGTGGGCCGATCACGAGGTCAGGAGATCGAGACCATCCTGGCTAACATGGTGAAACCCCATCTCTACTAAAAATAGAAAAAATTAGCCAGGCGTGGTGGCATGCGCCTGTAGTCCCAGCTACTCAGGAGGCTGAAGCAGAATTGCTCGAACCCGGGAGGCGGAGGTTGCAGTGAGCCGAGATCATGCCACTGCACTCCAGCCTGGGTCTCGATTAAAGAAAAAAAAAAAAAAGTCCTATTCTAAGGCTGTTGTATATTGCCAAAACGCAAGGAGAAATGCACCCTGGAAGGCTGGGGGCAGGGGATGTCTTTGATTCTATTTCTATGAGAATAAATCATCTTTTTATCATCTAAAATCCTAAATGCTACAGATGAGATGTCTGAAAACAGACTACAGCAGAAATAGGCAAATAATGTTTGGGAGTGTGGTAAAGAGAGTAAAGCAGGGATTCACAGGATGTCTGGAATGAAATGCACGTAACTGAATAAGCAAAGGTACCTGTACAAAAAGGGCGATAATTATCTCCACCATACTGTGCCATGACTCCCAGGCCATATGCAGCTGCTTGCCTGACTTCTGGGCTGTTGTCACATACATATTGGAGCATTGGTCTTAAGAAATATTCTGCATATTTAAATGAGGCTGGACTACAGTGTTCTATGACATCATCAAAGATGCATAATCCCCATTGTCTGTCTGGCCATGGTCTATGTGGACACTACAAAAGAAATTCTCTTTTAAGCTTCAAATACTGGTGTACACAAAGAATGTAAAGAAATATTCACTATAGACTATCTGCTTACATTGATATTCCTGATACAGGCAAAAGAAAAAAGAAAACATAGTAACAACCACTTCTTGTGACCAACGATATTCAATCAAATACACAGATTTAATAAAATTTAGGTTTCAAAGACTTGTATGATTTGTTACAGAACTCTACAATCTGACACTATCACACAGAAGAACTGACAGTGGAAGCACTGTATATAAATTTACTTTGTAAAAAAGACAATGGTAATGCTACATTAAAAAAATACAATAATAATAAAAGCTGCAAAGATCTTAACTTACAGCATTTATTCAACAGGCTAAGTCATGTGTGCCCGAATCTTTTAAAAAATGTACTGCACTACTTAATACAATAAAATGCAAAATTGAAAGCCAAAAAGAAAAATTCCAAACATCTGATGATAGCTGCTAATTTATAATATATTTTTTAAAAACCGAATACACAGCCAGGCGAAGTGGCTCACGCCTGTAATCCTAGCACTTTAGGAGGCCAAAGTGGGCGGATCACAAGGTCAGGAGGTTGAGACCAGTCTGGCCGATATGGTGAAACCCCATCTCTACTAAAAACCCAACAAAAAAACACAACTAAAAATACAAAAAAACAAAACAAACAAAAAAACTGAATACACATAGGCCATTATATGATGTGTTGACGTAGGTCCGTAACGGAAACACATGTATCTACTACTGTGATGGGGGGTGTTAATGGTGCTGAGGCCATGCACGCACAGGGGCAGAGGCACATGGGAAATCTCTGTACCTCCTGTTCAATTTGGTTGTGAATCTAAAACTGCTTTAAAATAGGAAGTGTAGGCCTGGGCGCAGTGGCTCATGCCTGTAATCTCAGCACTTTGGGAGGCCGAGGCGGGTGGATCACTAGGTCAGGAGTTGGAGACCAGCCTGGTCAACATGGTGAAACCCCATCTCTACTAAAATACAAAAAATTCGTCGGGTGTGGTGGCGTGCGTCTGAATTGCTTGAACCCAGAAGGCGGAGGTTGCAGTGAGCCGAGATTGCACCACTGCACTCCAGCCTGGGCGACAGAGCAAGACTCCATCTTGAGGAAAACAAACAAACAAACAAACAAACAGAAGTCTATAAAACATTAAAAAAAAAGTCAAATATAAGGGTGAGAGAAGGTAAAATATATATATATATATATATATATATATGCCCATTATCCATAATCCATGATTTGATTGCTGGTAGTACCTAACAAAGATAATTGAATTATCTATGGTCCACTAAAAAAGAAGTAACCATTCTGTTTCCTTTTATTAATTTAGGAGGACACAGATAATCTGAAATAATAAAAAAAAATCACTTGTATATCTTTCAGATGTGTTAGAACTGAATTGGCCTATGGAAAACCAAGTTAGGAATCTTCAAACATATAATGAATGAGAAAATATCCAGGGTAATGCAGTCAACTTGATAAAATCAAAGATGTACAATGGAAACAATCATTTCTGAGACCCATTTTAACTTCAAGCATTAGATTTTACGTTGCAGTGAAAAGAATTCCAGGTAAACTACGCAAAACAACTATTAAGAGAGGTAACACTTACAATGAGGTTGACAATTAATGGAAGCAGCTGTTCAAACCATGGTAACACCTTTTCTTTGTAGCTACTGAATATTGAGTGTAAAATATCTGACACTTTGGTCAGAATATAAACATCATTATCATCCTAAAAAAAACATACATATAAACACCCATATGGATTAAAAAGTATATTTTCTATTATCAATAATAACATTTATAAAAACCTTAAAAAATGCAGAAAATCAATTTCTCATTCCTGTTTTAACGGTAAATCAAGAGTCTAGAGACCGGAGTAACCTTCAAGTGTGGGTTATCATGTCTCTTACTAATCAAAGGCCAGTCTTACCTCGAAAGACAAAGTTGTGTGGCAACAACTGTATTTATTGCAAAGATTTTCCTTGGAACATACTTAAAATAGATGGGTTGAAAAATTATCTCTAATTTCTACATTCTGAAACAAAGGTGTTTTCACTATTTTTACTTTGTTTTCAGCAGAATAATACTCATTTCGGGGTGGATGGTGGGGAGAATGGGGTCTCGCTGTTAGTGGCAATTTGGGCCTACAAGCATGTGGGCACCTTCAGGAAGCTGGTACTACCTACACGGTAGCACTGGCCCACCAAGTGGCCACATATGAGATGCTGGACTCTAAACACACAATGAAGTATGCTTGACAGTCCTAGGTGGTTTGATGAGAGAACTAAGTAACATGGTGAAAAAGGCCCCAGACCGTCAACAGTGTGACTCTAGGCAATCATTTAACACTGGAATTTTAGGTTACTCATCTTTAATATAGTGAAAGCACCACAAAATACAAATGGTTGTTGTGAGCAGTATGTAAATGAACTAGGTAAACCTTAAGGTGTTTTGTTGAGTGAGGTATTACAACAAAATGCACATAGCACCAAAAGACATATCAGTTTAATTTCAAATTACTTATTCATAAATTAAGAGAGGAAATATATCTGACTCCTCTGCTAAAGACTGATAATTACATCAGAATGACAAGTCACATAAATCAGAAATTGAGGCATTTACAAGTCTTTCAGATGCAAGTGGTCACGTAAGTAAGTTCCAAAGGGAATAACTTACCTCATCTTGTAGTGACTCTTCGACCTGTTCATCATAGTCTTCATCTTGTCTTTTAACTAAAACACACCCAAATAAATGTTTTAAATGATTGCCAAGATGGTCAAGGATTATATTCAGAAATAAAAGCATGGAAAACTTACCTTGTCGTAATTCTTGATTTTTAAAATGTTCTTCAAGCTTTGCTTTCAATATACCTCCCAGTTCTTCAAAGTGTTCATTATTAAGGCATCCATCTCCCATTACTTCAATGCACTAATGAGGTTGAGGAAAGAAAGCAATCCATAAGATTTGGGGTGTTTGGAGTCCAAAGTTAAACTCCACTAAGAATCATATGGAAAAATGAATACAGTTCAGTATCCTGAAAGATTATTTACATATGCTTAGCTTGTATTTGTTAGAATGACAGCATTTTAGAGATTGGAGTTAGAAAAAAATATTTTCTTTTGAACACTACTGAGCATACCTAGGTGCCAGGCATCATGCTTGGTACTGAGGATTCAAAGATGGAAAACACACACACACACACACACACAACCAGCTCCTAAGGAACACAATTGCTATATCCATACTCCGTATACACAACATACAAGAACATTGAAGGAAGGGCATTAGAGGTAGAAGAAATAAAATATAGGCAAAGGTATGGAAGCATGCTGTCTTTGGAAAATCAGAAGGAATTCTGAATTACAGGAGTGTAAATAAGGACATATAAAGATGCTGAGAAACTGTAAATCTTCAATCAAGATTGGAGCAAACTAGAGTTGTGCAAAATGGGAGTGACACTGTATGAGAAAGGAAGTGACTCAATGAAGAGGAAGGCAGTGCTTGAGGAAAGGAGAATGAACTGAGAGGAAAAGAAAGGAGACATCTGGAGTAGACCAAGTGAGGCTATTTCAATGGCATGAAAAAGAGATGGGGCAATGAAAAAAAAAAAAAGAGAAGAATTGAGGAAAGTGGAAAGAACAGAAACTGGAGATGATACCCAAGCTTCTATAGTTGGATTATTAAGTGCAAGACTAAAATACTAGAGTATTCAGAATGTCTTCTCTTTTTCCAAAGAATGCATGCTTCCATGCTGCTGCCCATATCATTCCCTCTACCTATACTGCCCTTCCAAGGCAAATTTACCCTCTTTAAAACAAACATAATAATACCAAAATATTAAAACAAAAAATTTAACATTTTTATTTTTTAACAAATCATACACTACAGCATATAAAAATTTATTTAGCTGCCTTACATCTGTAATCCCAGCACTCTGGGAGGCCGAGGTGGATCACCTGAGGCCAGGAGTTTGAGACCTGAGGAACATCTACTAAAAATACAAAAAGTAGCCAGGTGTGGTGGCGCATGCCTATAATCCCAACTACTTGGAAGGATGAGGCATGAGAATTGCTTGAACCCAGGAGGTGGAGGTTGCAGTGAGCTGCGATTGCGCCACTGCACTCCAGCCTGGGTGACAGAGCAATATCCTGTCTCAATTTTTTTTTTTTTTACTTTTAGCAAGACTAATAAATGAACATACAACCTTATACATATTTTTTAAGAGAAAAATATTCACCTTTGCAAAAGAATGCATTATTTCTGAGAGGACGTCTGAATCTGGTTCTGTACCAATGGCCTTAATTAGAGCATCACACATAAAATGCCACATCTGTGTGAGATACTCAGGACCACGGACTCTTGCACACTCCAGGAGAAGAGGCATGGATTCCGCTGCTGCCACTCGAACACGTTTCATTGTTAAGGAACCTCAAAAGACTGTTTATTATTTTGCTTAAATGTTAAAGGGTTCAATGCACTAAAAGGAGTGCTAGGCAACTTCTGTTTATCTAAGATACCCAAGAGCTTGTGTTAAATATAAAGCATGTATAAAAATAGAAAAGACATACCTCCTGTCTCCTCTGTCACCTGTAATAGTGGCAGGAATGAGTCCAGCAGCAGTGAAGGGCTGCCTATTGCTCAAATGTAAACCAAAATACAAAAATGACTATGGAAGGACCCATGACCATTAGCATGCCTTAAGCTGTACCTACCTCAAAACCTTAGGTACTATCTGTTTCTAATAAAAGCAACTGAAGTATTTCCCTGAAAAAAACCACCGAGGACCTCTTCCTATGCTGGCCTTTTCAGTTTTCAATAAAGATTAAATTGCCTTTCCCTATCTAATCTCATTTATAAAATAAGGTCTTGATAACTTCCTCTTAAAAGCAATCCCGCTTTGTCCTCTGGCATCCTGGGAAGTTAAGTCTTTGTTGGGTAAAAGCTGTCTTCTGTAAAGGATACCACTATAGGATACCGTAAAAGGAATGATGACAAACGGGCTTTGGAGTCAGAGAGATCTGGGTTTGTGTCTGTCTACCACTCTCGCGTGTAAAGGCATAAAAATGTACCGGAAAATATTAATTATGGCTATCATTATGTTGAGAAAGATATTGGAACGCAGATGTGGGTGGATCACCTGAGGTCAGGAGTTCGAGACCTGCCTGGCCAACGTGGTGAAAGCCCGTCTCTACTTAAAAACAAAAACAAACAAACAAAAAATACAAAAAATTAGCTGGGCATGGTAGCGCATGTCTGTGATCCCAGCTACTCAGGAGGCTGAGGCAGAAGAATCGCTTGAACTTGGGAGGTGGAGGTTGCAGTGAGCTAAGATCGTGCCATGCACTCTAGCCTGGGCAACAGAGTGAGACCCTGTGTCAAAAAAGAATGCAGATGTGCCAAGTGATGTTTCCCCGCAAAGGTGCTATCCACATTTGAAATGTAGGATTCTCACTGCTACAGAAAGCTGACCATCTATCAGTGGTTCTCTAATCTATTAAGACAGGTCTTGCCAGGCACAGTGCTCAGGCGTGTAATCCCATAACTTTGTGGGGCCAAGGCAGGAGGACTGCTTGAGCCCAGGAGTTTGAGACCAGCCTGGGCAACATAGGGAGACCTTATCTCTACAAAAAAAAAAAAAAATCTAGCTGGGCTTGGTGTTGTGCACCTGGGTCCCAGCTACTTGGGAGGTTGTGGTTTCAGTGCGTCCTGATCACGCCACTGCACTCCAGCCTAGGTGACAGAGTGAGACACCATCTCTTAAAATAAAAGTCTTATTTTCTTAACGTTTACCAAAAGATATTTGGGGAAAGTAGCAACTATATATAATTGTAATCATTTGCTAATTATCCTTAAATCCTTAAGTGGGCCACAGAAAGCTGACAAACATAGGATAGGTCACGTTTTCTTTTTCATGTTTTGGCACAAGTGGAAACAAAGGCACATGCAGAGAACCGAGTTTATCACCTCAGAGTACACTTAGTGCAAATACAAACAATCATGGTGAAGTCTACTTCAGTCAACACTGTCTAATACTCCAAGAAACTACAAGTTTACTAAATCTAGACATGTTTTGTATTCAGAAGTTGTAGGATATCATCGTGGAAATAAAATTTCAGTAAAGGGACCATCAGTTTGACAACCTGTTCAGTGTACTCCACAAAGCCTTCCTTTAACTCCTTAGCATAGCAAACCTGTAACCAAAGTATTGGGAGGAAATAAAGATTCATGTTAGTCTTCAAGCATTAATATTAACAAACAGCAAAATCATAAGGACCATAGGAGGTTGTATTTTGACTAGAACTACATTTAAAGTTGCATGTAGAACTGTCAAATTAGTCTTCCAACTAAAAAGAGTCTTAAAAGAAGGGTCATGAAATGATTGTAGTATTGGTGAGTGACAAAAAGAAAAAAAAAAGGAAATTATTGTCGTATATATTGTCCCTTCAAAGGCTGGAATGATTTGTATTCCATTCAGCAAGTTTCAGCAATACATCAAACAAAATGTATCACTTAATTGAGGAAAAATCATTCTAAAAGATACAAAAAACCCTGAAACCAGTTAATTGAAGCATTTACTTTGCAAATCTGTAGAAAACGCTTCTGTTATTTTGTATTTTTAAAAAATCATGGCTGGGCACGGTGGCTCATGCTTGTAATCCCAGCACTTTGGGAGGCTGAGGCTGGTAGATCACGAGGTCAGGAGTTTGAGACCAGCCTGGCCAACACAGTGAAACCCCGTCTCTACTAAAAATACAAAAATTAGCCAGGCATGGTGGCGGGCGCCTGTAATGCCAGGTACTTGGGAGGCTGAGGCAGGAGAATCGCTTGAACCCAGGAGGTGGAGGTGGCAGTGAGCCGGGACGGCACCACTATACTCCAGCCTGGCTGACAGAGTTAGACGGATCACGAGGTCAGGAGTTCAAGACCAGCCTGGCCAACATGGTGAAAACCCGTCTCTACTAAAGATACAAAAAATTAGCCAGGCATGGTGGCGTGCACCTGTAATCCTAGCTACTCGGGAGGTTAAGGCAGGAGAATCACTCGAACCCAGGAGACGGAGGCTGCAGTGAGCTGAGATCAAGCCATTGCACTCCAGCCTGAGTGACAGAGTAAGACTCTGTTTCAAAAAGCAAAACAAAAAAACAAAAAAACAAAAAAAAACCCCCAAAAACCCAATTGTTTCATTCTCTTCTACTACATCTAAAGATTAATTCTGTTTAAAGATGTTATTATTTGTATTTGCTTTCCAGTTGAGAGAAAAAACCCACAAAAATCCGAAGTGTTTATAATTTATAGATACTAAGTATTGAAGATGACAATAAGAAATACATTAATTTCTAAAATCTAACTTTAAAAGTAAGTATTGGCCAGGTGCAGTGGCTCATGCCTGTAATCCCAGGTCATGGCAGGCGGATCACCTGAGGTCAGGAGTTGGAAACCAGCCTGGCCAAAATGGTGAAACCTCATCTCTACTAAAAATACAAAAAGTAGCCAGCTGTGGTGGCAGGCGCCTGTAATCCCAGCTACTCGGGAGGCTGAGGCAGGAGAATCAACTGAATGCCAGAGGTGGAGGCTGCAGTGAGTTGAGATCGTGCCACTGCACTCCAGCCTGGGTGAAAAAGAGACTCCACCTCAAAAAAAAAAAAAAAAAAAAAAAAGTATTATCCTTCACTTTAAAACGCATGCTCATAAAGAAAACAAAAAGAAAACTAGGAACTAAACACGCATATGCACACCACAAACACCATAAGGGATAATAACCGAACATTTTGATTTTCCTGCCATATCTGTTTTTTTACACAATTGAAATCATACAAGTTTTGTTTCACATTAAATAGCATGAACACACTTCTGTTCATTTGTTTAAAAAACATTCCATGGCCACCTACTATAGACTAAGAACAAAATCAACAAAAATCCTTCCCTCGTGTAGCTTATAAACTTTTTGTAATGGCTGTATATTACTCCAAGGCACAGTAATTTATCATTCATCTTCCCACTAACAGGAATTTGGGCTATTTGTTATTTTTTGCTATTTAAAACAGCACTGATAATGAAAGGTTTATCCATACGATTTCTTTAAAATGGAAAGAAAACTTTACTTTTTAAGGAACATATTACTGGCTCTCCAAAGTAATTTCTTTAGCAGCTATTAAAAGCACTCATATGAAATGTATATAAGATGTAAAATAAAAGTTTAGTAAAAAGAGTGCTCTCTTACCAACATCTGGCAAGCAGTTGATTTTTCTTCTAGTCCTGCAGTTTTAATACCAAAGCTTTGCTGATCTCCAAGGTTCACAAATTCCCAACCATCATCATCACTCATATTCTCCATGTCTTGGGCTATTAACGGAGAAGAAAACAAATGCATATGAAAAATAATAACAAAGAGAGAACTATTATAACCGATAGCTCCTTCTAAAGACACCTACTATCTAAAAGGGCTACTTCGGGCTTAATTGAAGCCGTCTTCATTAAAGGCCCCATAACCACTGGAAGGTATTGCTGAAATTCTTTTCCAAGGATTTTGCACATTCTGGCCCATGCTGAGATCATGTAAGAGATCTGGGGAAAAATTTTAAAATTAAAATAGATTAAAAAACAATGGGTAAACGTGATAAAGAAAGCCATTTCCTTATTTCATAGAAACAATGTTTTATTGATATGTTCACAGTACTTTAAGCAGTAAGAGCATTTCTAAAGGTTATGTACTTAAAAGGTTCAGAATCAATAATGAAATCCCTGTGAACTCACTACACTGGGATATGGACAGCAGGTGAGGCAAAACACAAAGACCAGAACCTTGGGTATTTCTTTCTACTTTCAGTAAGTGATAATGGTTTTCTTTCTTAGCATCTGAATCATCTAAATGAAACTAATCACCTAAACAAAATCAAACATTTCATCAACTCCCAGTTACAAATTTTTTGAAGACAGAAATGTATTTTATCTGACTCTGTATCCCTATTGCCTGCCACTCCATTCATTAAACATTTATTAAAACCCAAGAAACAAAACATCCTTTTCTCTTAGCTGTTATAATTTTCTCATAAGTGGCTGAGTATATTTAAAACACCTCTTCTCCTATTACTGTGTTTACACAGACTTTATCATCTGCAAATTACCTAGAGAATCTGGTTCCATTCACCATCCCTGCAACCTAGAAAGTGATTCTTATCCCCTGATATCTGTCATCCACCTACTTATTTATCTATTGAGCATGCATGGACACATGCCCCACCTCTTAATGATTTTATATGTAAAAGTCCACCCGCTCTTCAGATAGGTACTGGGTGTTTCTCACATGCCAGGCATTAAACTATATGCTGGCTGATACAAAGGTGAGCAACACGCCTCGTCCTTACCACCCCTCCCTACAGCTTACAGTCCCCTCAGTCTCCCTACTGTCAGCAGTCTGCTAAGTATCCCTCCTGCCTGTTATCTCTGTACATACAAAACATACATGTATATTTGCATATCATTTTGCAAAGAAAGCAAACAACAACAAAACATGCTTTCTTTGCAAAATGGTATGTTTTCCTATTTAAACTATTACAGTGTGGCAATGTAAAGTCAAAATTTAATTCAACAATTATTTATTGAGTGCCTTGTTATATGTTAGGCATTGGGAATACCATCAAGATATGACAAACATTTATGATGTTACTATAACAGTGTTGGAACTGCCCACCATTGAGACTGAGCAGATCAGGAAAATCTTGTAAAGGATAAGAACTGTGAGCAAGCGTTAGCTGGGTATGTATACCTATGTGTGTATGTGCGTGTGTGTCGAGAGGCAGGGGTTCCTCCTAATGAAATGCCTTTGTCTGTTCGTTGGCGGAGAGGCAAGCAGTGTGTCCTGAGATTCTTGGGTTCTGTATTTTCTGCCAGGGGAGGGAGATCATGCAGCCTTCAAAGGGCTAGGAGACACCCAAATGGAGATGTCTATTACATGTTGGATAAATGAATCTTCAATTCTGAAGATCTGAAAGTTGCAAGCACACAGAGGAAACCGGAAGCCATGTCTGTGAGTGACACTGCTCCACAGGAGTGAGAAGAGAGCCTTGGATAGAACCCACAAACACCAAAACTTGAGTGAGAGTCACAGAAAGCAAGAGCAACCTACAACAGACTGAGAAAAAGTAGCTTGAGAAACAGAAGGAAAATCAGTGAAGAATGTCTCTGCTAGCAGGGGTTGATAGTATGTCAAGAAACCTATCACTCCTTTTGTTTTAAATATATTGAACCATGTGCTGTCCACAACTCATTAGCGGATCAAAGCAAATGCATTAAGACCACTTACCTGAGGATCATCATCTTCCATATCATTGAAGTCTGTCTGGGTCTTTAACAAAAGCTGCATCACATCTGATGCATCCTGCATGAACTAGAGGAAAATATGTAGAGACACACTTCTTGATACCGAATTTTGTTTCTTGTGTAATTAGCAAAGCTTTGCCAAAAAATCGACTACATTGCCCACATAGGTCATAACTTCCATAGATAAACTATCATATTGAAAAATTCTCATCTATATTGTGACAGATTTAGTTCACTTTCTAGAAAAATATATTTTCCACTGAAGGGCAGGGAACTACAGTATAAAGGTACTTCTAATGGCATCAGGTGTTAGTCTATGGCTTACGCATTTCAAGCAGTAAAACTGAATTCAAATTCAGAAAGAAAATTTTAGATTGTTTATAGAATTCACTGCATAAAATTTTGTCTATGATTTTCACTTAACTCTTTGCAGTTCTGGTAATCTCCATTGTATAAACAGGCAGCGTTTTAAAGAGACATTGAAAGCCAGATATATAGAGTATGGGACATACAAATATTTTATTGGTAAAAAACATACCAATGTTTTAGTGGTCAGCGTCTCACAGAAACCAGTTCCAAATATAAATTAATACTGATGCTGGTTTTGAAGAAGGCAAGACAGAGCTTCTCTGTTGATAATTCTCAGGGTCAGAACATGAGGATTCAATGACAGAGAAACTTCTTTTGCATTAGCTTGAACAATTCTGAGATGTTGGCTGAGAAACACACTGGCCAATGGTCCTTGGTAATTATTTTCTGAAGATCTATATGCATAGATTTCTCTCTTAGAACACTTGATGCATTTTAGATTAATAGGAAAGCAAGTGACATGTTTCCAAGCACATATTTAAAGGGAACGAACATGGATACTGACTTCCACACACCTCCCACGAGATGCACTGTGTGTGGTGGGGAAAGGAGGAGGCATCAAGAACACAGCTGAGCTAAAAAGAAACCTTAATATTAACAATGAAAAGATGGGCTGGGCATGGTGGCTCACACCCGTGAGCAGACTGCTTGAGGTCAGGAGATCAGGGCTAGCCTGGCCAACACAGTGAAACCCCATCTCTACTAAAAAAAAAATACAAAAATCAGCTGGGAGTGGTGGCAGGTGCCTGTAATCTCAGCTACCTGGGAGGCTGACGCAGGAGAATCGCTTGAACCCAGGAGGCAGAGGTTGCAGTGAGCCAGGATCATGCCACTGCACTCCAGCCTGGGTGATAGAGTGAGACTTGGTCTCAAAACAAACAAACAAACAAACAAACAAAAACAAAACAAAACAAAACAAAAAAAACAAACCAAACAAACAATGAAAAGATGAAGGCAAGAATTTGTATATAAAACAGGAGCAATGTGAAAGGAGTAAGGAAAAAAACAAGCATCCAGAAAACCATTTTTCAGAAGGAAAAAATCCCTCTAGTACTCTCAATGCCTCCACAGCCAAGTTACGTACAGTAAATTTAACAAAATAGAAATTACTGGCCGGGCACAGTGGCTCACGCCTGTAATCCCAGCACTTTGGGAGGCCGAGGTGGGCGGATCACGAGGTCAGGAGATTGAGACCATCCTGGCTAACACAGTGAAATCCTGTCTCTACTAAAAATACAAAAAATTAGCCGGGCGTGGTGGCGGGCGCCTGTAGTCCCAGCTACTCGGGAGGCTGAGGCAGGAGAATGGCATGAACCCGGGAGGCAGAGTTTGCAGTGAGCCGAGATCGTGCCACTGCACTCCAGCCTGGGTGACAGAGCGAGACTCTGTCTCAAAAAAAAAAAAAAAATTACTTACTTTTTCCTTCCCAACAGCCAGACCAATGAGGCTAATGCATTCAATAGTTTTTCCTCTCAGAAGTCTCAGTTCTTTTTGAACCGCATTCTCAACGATGTGCTTCAGTGATGGCATAAATAAATCATAGTAGGGGACAAATTTTTCTTCTGCAGTATCAGCAACTGATGCAATGGATGTCACAACTTGTTCCAAAACTAACTTGGTGCCTTTCTGAATCAGCTAGAAGGAAGACACAAATTCTTACTTCAAAGGAAAACTGGAAGAAGTATTTAAATTTACAATTACTACTCCCTTCAAGTTCTTGAATGCTTTTCTGAAACAGCAGAATGAGACCACCTCTCCAGAAGCAGAGACTGTAGGTTTTGGAGGAAATTTCTATAAAAAGAATCTATGTTGAACTATTTATGTGAGATTTTTTTTTCTCTCTTCTATTAACACAACACCCCTGACTCATTTTTGTCTCATCTCAAAGCACAGCTAATTCTTGAGTACAGATACGGAATCAAAATTTTTGTGTTCATCAACTTTAATGCCTACACTTCATCCTCATTTTTTTCTTCACTGATTTCCTCTACTTATGATTATATTTTGTGCTGTCTTACTACGTCATAAAGAAAATTCCCTCTTTGGCCCCTTCCTTTATCTTCTAACCCCCTCTCCCCAGAAGATCGCACGAAGGAACCCTGCTGCCTTCTCTTGCATCTGTCTTGCTGAAACAGATGAGATGACCTTTTTCTCTGCACCAAAGATCTGGTGTTCTCTGACCCAGCTAGTAACAAATGCTTACTAACTATTTGCTGCTGGGCCCGTCCTGTCACCAGCAATATTTTAAAATAATTCTTCTGTAATCCCAGGACTCTGGGAGGCTGAGGCAGGCGGATCACCTGAGTCAGGAGTTCAAAACCAGCCTGGCCAACATGGTGAAACCCTGTCTCTACTAAATAAATAAATTAATAAAAATTAGCCAGGTGTGGTGGCACACCCCTGTAATCCCATTACTCCGGAAGCAGAGGAAGGAGAATTGCTTGAACTGGGGAGGCAGAGGTTGCAGTGAGCCGAGATTGCGCCACTACATCCCAGCTGGGTTGACAAGAGCAAGACTGTCTGGGAAAAAAAAAAAAAAAGAAGCCAGGCACGGTGACTCACACCTGTAATCCCAGCACTTTGGGAGGCCCAGGTGGGCGGATGACTTGAGGTCAGGTGTTCAAGAACAGCCTGGCCAACATGGTGAAACCCTGTCTCCACTCAAAATACAAAAATTAGCCGGGTGTGGTGGTGCACGTCTGTAATCCCAGCTACTCGGCAGGCTGAGGCAGGAGAATGGCTTGAACCCGGGAGACGGGGGTTGCGGTGAGCAGAGAGTGCGTTATCGCACTCCAGCCTGGGCGAGACTCCATCTCAAAATAAAAATAAATAAATAAATAAATAAAAAAAATAAAATAAAATAAAATATTAACTCATATGAACCTGAGCCAGTTACTACTCCAGATTTTCATAATTCCCCATGTCAATTACACCCACACTCTCAGCAGAGTTCTTTAACTTGTGTTACACATTCAACTATGTCTTGAGAAAGCCATCTTACTTTCTGCTTCTGTACCTCAACCTCTGCTCCATGTTTAGTGTGGACTGTGCTGCTGGCCCCAGAGGAAATGTCTTTCCTCCTCTGCTAGGCTACCTTCTCTTCGTACAACTCTTCCTTCGTACAACTCTGTCCTCCTACCATCCCATCCCAACAACTCCTTCCACTTATCTTTAAAAACCCATATAGTGCCTCACTGCAGGAAGGAAGGGCAGGGGTACACACAGACTATCATACCACAGCCATCCACCCAAACCTGTAAAGTCATGTTGGATCCATCCATTACTGATTTAACCAACCAACCAATCTGCCTTCAACTTGGGTCCACCTCGGTCTGCCTTCGGGCACACGAATGTTTCCTTTATCATATTCTTAGTCTGCTGTCATCTGATACTGAGCACTTGGGCCTTTGTTTATAAGTCCTCTGTCTTTGGCTTCTGAGACATTGCATTTCTTGTTTATCTTGCTCTCTGACCAATTGCCAGTGCTATGCAAACTGTGGTTTGTTAACTATTTGCTACCAGTTCATATTAAGTATAGGAATTGAGGGCATTAGAAACTTTTATAGCAATTTGAGAGCAGGTTTATCTTTTATTTTCTATGCCTTCTATTCATTTCATTTTTATAGTAGTAATCCATTTTCATTGCATTTGACAATAAACATTTGACAATAAACTGGGCTAAAATCCTTGCTTTTTGCATCTACATCTCTCACACACTGTGCTGGACTAACATCATTCAATTGTTTTCAGGTTGCATCCCTTATTTCAGCTGTAACTATAAACATTTTTACTTGGATACTCAAAAATGATGTTGCTTCTACAACTTCTGTATTTCTGCCACTCTGGTTAGAATACTCAATGTTTTTTAATTTCTTCTCTTTCATCTTTTTTTTTTGAAACAGAATTTTGCTCTTGTTGCCCAGGTTGGAGGGCAGTGGCACCACCTCAGCTCACTGCAACCTCTGCCTCCCGGGTTCAAGTGATTCTCCTCTTAGCCTCCCGAGTAGCTGGAATTACAGGCGTGCACCACCACACCCGGCTAATTTTGTATTTTTAGGAGAGATGGGATTTCACCATGTTGGCCAGGCTGGTCTCGAACTCCTGACGTCAGGTGATCCACCTGCCTCAGCCTCCCAAAGTGCTGGGATTACGGGGATGAGCCACCGTGCCGGGCCCTTTCATCTTTTAAAATTCAAACTGCCAGAAACAAACTGTTAATGCGTCCCATGAAATGTCTTTTAGAATCACCTCTTCCACTATTACTATCTAAGCTCCCTGGACGATGACAGTATGATGGTCTTGCCTTAAATCTTCTCCCTTTTTTGTGTATGCCTCACCCAATGCTACCACACTAATTTCTTACCATATGATAATTTCCTGCAGCATTTAAGAACACAGAATGGTTTTTCACACTTTACATAAATCAGAGTTCAAAAACTTCTCTGCCTTATTTTCAGGGTGATCCATATACACTGATTTTACCTGACCTTTAGCTGTATCTTTCCCAATTCCAATTATCAGCCCACATTTTGGTCAAATCTGAATTTCTCTACTCATCATTCCACAACTCCGAATAGCCTCCTCAGTTTTTCTACTTTATATTCTTTATGGTCATGCTGCAAGTCCCTCTTTCTCCAGTTCTTACCCATCAAATCAACCCAAATTAATCTACAAACAGAAAGCAGCCTACAGATCTTAAAACTTACCTCTTGAAGCTTCAGTACCATAATGGAATGCAGATGTTTCACCAAATTATCCAAGTATGGAATAAGTAGTGACTTGGGACAGTCTTCAGTAAAGTTAATGAGGGCAGCAGCTGCATGGGCCTGCACACGTTGATTGCCTTGGTCTTCCATGGTCTGCAGCAGAGCTGCAATCACCTGTGAAATGAAACCAAATGGGCACACATGTTGAAATGTCCACCCTTCTTCCTAAAGTCTGATTTAAGTGTTTGAGGACTTGTTACTTACCTTCTCATGAAATTTCTTTTGGAAACCAGGTGCAAAATCTGTAGCCATCTGTCCCACGGCATTACAGGCTGCATACCTTACTCTTGGATGCTGGAAAATGTTCCCTTTCATTAGCAAAAGCAAGAAGGTTTCCACATGAAGCTACACTAATCATTTTGAATCAAATATTTACTGGTACTTACAGGATCCTGGAGAAAAAGTAAAACAAAATTTACGATCTCATTTAGAATTCCTTCCATTTGCTGGTGGCACCCTTCACCAATGGCAGATAAGGCCATCAATCCTGCATGCCGGTATTTCCAGTCAGCTACCGAAAAAAATTACAGATGGAATAGCAATTACACACTATAAACATGTCATTCTGGTAGAGGGAGATGTATAAAAGTTCTTATTTGGAAAAGAGTAACAAAACTTTTTTGGAAAGGGTATATGTATATATAATATAAAAACATTTGTATAGGCCGGGCGCGGTGGCTCGCGCCTGTAATCCCAGCACTTTGGGAGTCTGAGGCGGGCGGATCACAAGGTCAGGAGATCGAGACCATCCTGGTTAACGTGGTGAAACCCCATCTCTACTTAAAAATACAAAAAATTAGCCGGGCACGGTGGCAGGCGCCTGTATTCCCAGCTACTCGGGAGGCTGAGGCAGGAGAATGGTGTGAACCCGGGGGGCGGAGCTTGCAGTGAGCCGAGATCGCGCCACTGCACTCTGGTCTGGGCGAAAGAGCGAGACTCTGTCTCAAAAAAAAAAACAGAAACAAACAAACAAAAAAAACAAAAAACAAAACATTTGTATATTTACTTTTTAGAAAAATGAACAGAAAAAGTGCATGACTACTTGATTCTAAAAGTATGTATCAGGCCAGGCGCGGTGGCTCACACCTGTAATCCCAGCACTTTGGGAGGTTGAGGAGGGTGGATCACTTAAAGTCAGGAGTTCAAGACCAGCCTGGCCAACATGGCGAAACCCCGTCTCTACTAAAAATACAAAAATTAGGCCGGGTGCAGTGGCTCATGCCCGTAATCCCAGCATTTTGGGAGGCCGGGGTGGGCGGATCACTTGAGGTTAGGAGTTTGAGACCAGCCTGGCCAACATGGAGAAACTCCATCTCCACTAAAAGTACAAAAATTAGCTGGGTGTGGTGGTGTAGGCCTGTAATCCCAGCTACTTGGGAGGCAGAGACAGGAGAATTGCTTGAAACTGGGAGGCGAACATTGTAGTGAGCCAAGATTGCACCACTGCACTCCAGCCTGTTTGACAGAGTGGGATTCTGTGTCGAAATAGCTGGGCGTGGTGGCATGTGCCTGTAGTCCCAGCTACTCAGGAGGCTAGGGCAGGAGAATCACTTGAATCCAGTGGGTGGAGGCTGCGGTGAGCTGAGATCACATTACCCTGGGCAACAGAGCGAGATTCCACCAAAAAACAAACAAACTTCTAACTTAATACTTCTGAATTTTAATTTAACAAAAGAACACATTAACTTTATAATTAAAAAAGACAAATGAAAATAAAACACATACAACAATAAACTTTGGGATTGATATATATATTACAGGTACAAAGGTAACTGAAATATTCATAGAAATAAAAAAGAAGGATGGCCAGGTGTGGTAGCTCATGCCTATAATCCAAGCACTCTGGGAGGCTGAAGCAGGAGGACTGCTTGAGGCCAGGAGTTTGAGACCAGCCTGGGCAACATGGCGAAATCCTGTGTCAACAACAACAGCTGCCCTCCAGGGCAGGTGGGCTTCCACCATCACCTCCGTCAGGGGCAAAAACAGAAAGAAAGAAGTGGTTTCTCTTTTGATAACATTAGATAGAGTTTCTTCTTCTAAAAATAAAAGATATTGGGTGAAAGAAGAGTATATGATTCAAACATTCTAATATTCCATAAAAATTCAAATAATATCATTTTCAAATTCAAATCTAAATACTTTTGGCTAGGAAGTAAATCTGTACATTTTCTTTGGGATTGACAATTTTATCGGTAAAATAAATGAATTGGGTTAAATATGGATGATAAAAAGACAAAGATTAATTTTTAACAGTCTAAACATATCTTAGAATTTAAGCTTTAGAAAGGGCACAACTTCACTATTCTAGCATTTGAAGGACACAGCTTACGATTTTGAAGCATTTGCATAATGTGTTCCTTGATCATCGGCAGAACGAGCTTTCCACCAAGTCCGCAAGCCATTCGATCTAGAGCACTCTCGCCTGCAACTGCGTTGCTAAACACATAAACAGAATTATGTACTCAATATATCTGAAACACAAAAGAAATAGTATATTCTACAGACATACTTCTAACCATATTATTATTAAACTAAGACTGAGAAAGAATTCAAGCTGTCTTTAAATGTGGAATTGAAATTAGGGGTTAAAAACTCTGCAGCTTAGAAAAGAAAAAAGAGTAAATGTTTTTATCATGATCCACCATAGTTTAGAAAGTCATGCCTGATTCTTATTTTTCTTTCTTTTTTGAGACAGAGTCTCGCTCTGTCACCCAGGCTGGAGTGCAGTGGCACGATCTCGGCTCACTGCAAGCTCCGCCTCCCAGCTTCATGCTATTCTCCTACCTCAGCCTCCTGAGTAGCTGGGACTACAGGTGCCCGCCACCACGCCTGGCTAATTTTTTTGTAGTTTTAGTAGAGACGGGGTTTCACCATGTTAGCCAGGATTGTCTCGATCTCCTGACTTTGTGATGCGCCCGCCTGGGCCTCCCAAAATGCTAAGATTACAGGCGTGAGCCACTGTGCCCAGCCTGAATCTTATTTTTCAAGACCACCTCCACCCGCTACTGGCTAAAAACTGTTCTCAGAAACAGCTTCTGATACTTTCAACACTCCAGTAAAAGCAGTGTTGAAAGAGCCTCATGTATTTCATTTCCTAGAAATACAGTCTTCAAACCTATCAATGAACAGAACATAGAAAACTGAAAAGGGTGCAGAGAATGTATAATCTTCCCCACTGTGAGTTTATTCACCCTTAAAGGGGTGCAAACTGCACTGCCAAAAACTATGCATAGCTATGTGAAACTCAATTCTATTGTCTTCTCTGAAAGCCAAAGGAATGTGGGCATAAAAGCATTTGGACTTATCCTGGCTTAGAACTGGAGGATCAGTAGTGTATTTCATTGTGCATTATCTTTACTATGTAAAGACAATACTATAAAAATGAAACTATAAATTATCTTTAGAACAGGTTTTTAGACTTAAAAAAATCTCACCCTGAAAATATATTTATGCTGTTTCACAAATGAGAAAATCTTATTCATCTAGTTTAGAAAACAAAGTTTCTTAAACTGTATAAATGTAAGTGCCATTTGCAGGGCAAATGAAAGGACAGGTAGCAGCACATTACAGTAACTGAACCAGAAAGGAAATTCGACCTAGCCCTGGTGTTCTCTTCAGCCGTTATCAGGTGATTTCCAGTGAAAGATTACTTTCATATACTTCAAGATAGTATTAAAGCCAGAAATCAGTCATTTTTAACAATGGGATTAAGTCTCAAAAATGCATATATATTCTAAAGCCAAAAATCTTTAATTTTTACTTTTATTAACCTAGTAGTTTATACTGACTCCAAGTCTTTCAGGGGAATAATTTCAGCTTTTTATTTTTTTTGAGATGGAGTCTTGCTCTGTTGCCCAGGCTGTAGTGCAATGACCTGATCTCAGCTCACTGCAACCTCCACCTCCCAGGTTCAAGAGATTCTCCTCGCTTAGCTTCCCGAGCAGCTGGGATTATAGGTGTCTGCCACCAGGCCCGGCTAATTTTTGTATTTTTAATAGAGACGGGGTTTCAACATGTTGGTCAGGCTGGTCTCGAACTGCTGACCTCAGGTGATCTGCCCGCCTCTGCCTACCAAAGTGCTGGAATTACAGGTGTGAGCCACTGCACCCAGCCAATTTCAGCTTTCTTAAAGAAAAGGTGGTAGTATAATGCACTGGGAAGAATGAAAAAAATGGTAATTAACCCCAGTCCATTAACCGGCTACATAACCTCAGACAAATCACTCAATCTTCAATCTCCCTTTCTGCAACTGTAATATAATACACCTCTGGGACTACTAATAAAGTTGATTAAAGTAACAGAGCTCAGAGGTGCTATGTTTCACATATATGTAAGGGGCCATCATTACTACTGCACAGTGAATACAGATTTTGGTTGACTTTTCCTGTATTCATGGGACTTCCTAAGCTGAAATAAAGAAGTACAATAGTAATTCCAGTGTTACTCTACCCAGTTGACTCTCATCTTTTCACCACTGGATGCTGTCTATCCTAAAGTTAAACTGCTTTTTACTAGGAAAATATGATGTGTATTGCAGGGAATTTTGTTGAAACAATTATTCTAAGGGAAGTCTCTGCCTGTAAAAGCATTTATCACAAAAAAGCTGCTTTATACACGTTTTAAAAGATATTCAAACTAAAAACAAAAACAAAAACAACAAAAAACTTGGAAATAATTTAGAGTACGACAGTTAAAAACATAGATACTTGGCCAGGTGCGGTGGCTCACGCCTGTAATCCCAGCACTTTGGGAGGCCGAGGCGGGCGGATCATGAGGTCAGGAGATCGAGACCATCCTGGCTAACATGGTGAAATCCCGTCTCTACTAAAAATACAAAAAATTAGCTGGACGTGGTGGCAGGTGCCTGTAATCCCAGCTACTCGGGAGGCTGAGGCAGGAGAATGGCGTGAACCCCGGAGGCGGAGCTTGCGGTGAGCCGAGATCGCGCCACTGCACTCCAGCCTGGGCGACAGAGCGAGACTCCGTCTCAAAACCAAACAAAAAACATAGCTACTTTATTTGCTGTTTTCATGTCATACTTTTTTTTAAAAAAGAAAAACTTCCTTGTTTGTTGTTGTAGGTATCTTTCAGTTCCTGATTATAAAATACAACTTTATGTATTAACTATTAAAATATTTTTATGAACTTCCAAGAAACATAAACTTTATTAATATAAATTATACATGAAAACTAAAGAAAATACTACTTATAAAATGTGACACAGCAATAAATACAACAGCAAGGCAAACTGCCCCATATTCCAGGCTTAAAAGTTTACCTTCAGGTTACAGGGTGCAATAGTGAAGAGATGGACCGTGGAGCCCTAGGGCTTTCACTGCCACCCTGGACACAATGTTTGATTACCTGTCAAAATCATCATCTTCTAGTTCATCTGCATTTGCCCAGTCCTCATCTTCTTCCAAATCAACCATCATTGCTAACATCTGAGGAACTAAAGTAAACAATTATTTCATACCCGAAGACTGTGACTTTATCTTATCCATATCACTATTTATAAACAAGAATTTTAAGATTTTACTTTGCCTGTAAGAGAACAAGACAAAACAATTATTTGTCTGTGCCCCCAAAACCTGGTTTGTTAAATTTTAACCTTGTCATATTTGCTTTTATCGTTTCTTTAAAAAGCAACATTCATTAAGTCAAACCCTCCTATGAAATTCCCAAATCCGATTACATTCGCCCCGTCACCAGAGGTAAGAAGAAACATCACAAATGTTTCTCATTCCGCAATTGTTTTTTCACACTTGAACTACAGATTTCCATATCTCTATACAAAATTATAGTACTATTTCAAGATTTGATTTTTTATATAATAAATGGTTTCATAATATATGTACCTCGGCAATTTGCTTTTTTCTCAACACATAAGGATTTCAATTTATTTAATAGCATTCCATTATATAAACATACTACACACTGTCTAGCTGATAAACATTTTGGTTGTTTCCAATTTTTTCCTCCTATAAAATTTGCTTTGATGAGATTATTACATCTTCTCTTTGACAAGCATGAGTCTAGGCATGAAATTGTTATTACTATCTTCAAATAGTACTAAAAAATTACCAAACAAGGCCAGGCGCGGTGGCTTATGCCTGTAATCCCAGCACTTTGGGAGGCTGAGGCAGGCGGATTACGAGGTCAGAAGATCGAGACCATCCTGGCTAACACGGTGAAACCCCAAAAACAAAAAAATTAGCCGGGTGTGGTGGCGAGCACCTGTAGTCCTAGCTACTCAGGAGGCTTAGGCAGGAGAATGGCGTGAACCTGGGAGGTGGAGCTCGCTGTGAGCCAAGATCACACCACTGCACTCCAGCCTGGACGACAGGGCGAGACTCTGTCTAAAAAAAAAAAAAAAATACCAAACAAGCTGTGCTCTCCACAGCTGTTGCATAAACTATGTGAAGTTTAAGTGGAGGTCTCTGTTATTTCACAAAAATGTGTGAAGTGCCCTGGGGGTGGAATAAGCGTCCTCTCAGTTCCACATCTTTTATTAACAATTGATATTGTCAAACTTCTGGACAACTTGTATTCCACAATTACACTTGTTTTTATTGAGACTTAGCAGGGTTCATTAGCTATTTCAGATCCCTCTTTTACGAATTTCCTGACTGGGCCTGCTGGTGCACACCTGTTATCCCAGCACTTTGGGAGGCTTAGGCGGGAGGATCCCTTGAGCCCAGGAGTTCAAGACCAGCCTGGGCAACATGGTAAAACCCTATCTCTACCAAAAAACACAAAAATTAGCCAGGTGTGGTAGTGCGTGCCTGTAGTCCCAGCTACTTGGGAGGCTGCAGTGAGCTGAGATCATGTCACTGCACTCTAGCCTGGATGACAGAGCAAGACCCCATCTTAAAGAAGAAAAAAGCAATGAATTTCCTCTTCTCAGCCTTTGTGTATTCTCTAGATAACAAAACTGTTGATTGTGTGCACTGTAATTATTTTCTTCCAGTTTGTGGCTTATTTTTTCAGTTCATTTATGGTGTATCTGATTGGTCAAAAAATTGTTTTCGCATTTGCAAATCTGGCAATGTTTACATCAATGGTTTGTGATTCAGTCTTATAAAATTATCTACTATTAAGCATTACTTGTAAAATATATCTGTAATATTTAGCCCTTGACTTTTTTAACTAGTTCCAGCGTGCAAGGTAATATTCAGGTCTTGAGTAGACCCCAAATTATTATTATTATTTTTGAGACAGAGTCTTGCTCTGTCGCCCAGGCTGCAGTGCAGTGGCGGTATCTCGGCTCACTGCAAGCTCTGCCTCCCGGGTCACGCCATTCTCCTGCCTCGGCCTCCCGAGAAGCTGGGACTACAGGCGCCCACCACCACGCCCAGCTAATTTTTTGCATTTTTTAGTAGGGACGGGGTTTCACAGTGTTAGCCAGGATGGTCTCGATCTCCTGACCTCGTGATCCACCTGCCTCGGCCTCCCAAAGTGCTGAGATTGCAGGTGTGAGCCACCGCGCCCGGCCTGTTTTTTTAATAAGCTGTCTAGAGTTGGAATTTTTTCCCCCATAGAAATAACCAGTTATATTCTCAACTCATAAGTGGGAGCTGAGCTATGAGGATGCAAAGGTGTAAGAATCGTACAACGGACTTTGGGGACTCAGGGGAAAGGGTGGGAGGGGAGTGAGGGATAAAAGACTACACAATGGGTACAGTGTACACTGCTCCAGTAATGGGTGCACCAAAATCACAGAAATCACCACTAAACCAAACACCACCTGTTCCCCATAAACCTATTAAAAAAGAAAGAAAGAATGAAAGAAAGATATCCCAGAAACTTTTTTTTTTTTTTTTTTGAGACAGGGTCTCACTCTGTCACCCAGGCCGGAGTGCAATGGTGCGATCTTGGCTCACGGCAGCCTTGACCTCTAGGGCTCAAGCAATCCTCCATCTCAGCCTCCTGAGTAGCTGGAACCACAGGCGTGTGCCACCATGCCCGACTAATTTTTGTATTTTTGGCAGAGACAGGGTTTCGTCATGTCGCCCAGGCTGGTCTCTAACTCAGCAGCTCACATAATTTACCCACCTTGGCTTTCCAAAGTGCTGGAATTACAGGCCTGAGCCAGTATGCTTGGCCCCAAGAACTTTTGATCAATTATCTTTTTAAAAACGGCTTTGTTCCCATGTGAGCGGATCCTCTCCTACACTCTACCCTTTGTTCCATCCGATCCATTGTCAACACCTGCATCATCAATGCATTCTAAATTCACAGAGTTGATGAAACAAGATCTCCCCACTTTATTCGTCAAAATTGTCTTGGCTACTCCAGGCCCTATGTTCTTTCAGAAGAATTTCAGGATTGTTCTATCATAACCCTAGATTAATTTGAGAACTGATAATTTGTTCTTCTATTAGTCTTTCAATATGTTATTCAACTTTCTCCATATGTCTTGTACATCTTTTGATTTATTCCCAGTTACTATAACTCATGCCTATAAAATTTTCTAAATGATTATTATGAATAATGGAACACTTACAATAAAATGTTCTCATATCTAAGGATCTTGCTTAACCCTTTGATTAGCAGTTTATCTGTTGAGTCTTTAAAACTTTTTGTAGACAATAACCACATAGCCTACAAATAAGCAATATTTTTGTTTCTAATTCTTTTTTTTGAGACGAGTTTCGCTCTTGTTGCCCAGGCTGGAGTGCAATGGCATGGTCTGGGCTCACTGCAACCTCCACCTCCCGGGTTCAAGCAATTCTCCTGCCTCAGCCTCCCGAGTAGCTGGGATTACCGGTGTGCACCACCACACCTGGCTAATTTTTTCTATTTTTAGTAGAAACGGGGTTTTAGCATGTTAGCCAGGCTGGTCTTGAACTCCTGACTTCAGGTGATCTGCCCGCTTCGGCCTCCCAAAGTGTTGGGATTACAGGTATAAGCCACTGCACCCAGCCATTGTTTCTAATGCTTATAACTTATTTTTATCTCTTAATGCATCAGCTGGGGCAGTCAGTACAACATGAACAGTGATAAAGGAGATATTTTTCTTGTTCCTGACTTTAATGGGAATGTTTCTAAAATTCCAACCACTACCTCAGTGTAAGACAAAAGGTAGATACCACTACAAAATAAATCTGGTGACGTATTTACCCTCTAAATTAAGTGTTCAAGTACTCATTAGCTCATTAAGAAATGGCTAGGCCAGAAAATGATCAGGTTAGTTCTCAAGTCCTTATCCCAGCACAATGAAACTTAAAGTAGTATTTCCATAGCACAATAGCCATTTAAGTTTCTGCTGCAACGAGGGTCTATAAAACAAAAGCAATGTAATATAGTGAACAGAGCCATGACTAGTGTTAGACCTTGTTCTTCTAATCCTGGCTTCACTGGTAAGCAACACATGCTATCTTGGTTTGTAGTTCGCTACTGTGCATCTATATATCCCCGCTGAATTGTTTCTGACTCTATTAACTATGCCCAATATTAACATATAAATGATAGAGTCTGTCACACTCCACTCCAGAAATGTTATTTTTAACACCAGATTTCAGGGTGTCTGCAAAGTCTTAAAGGCATAACCACAATGTGGGGGTCCATGCTTGCATGTATTGAGATGCATTTTCCCAAATTCATCTGATTCTAAAAGGATATTCATTATATTCTCAACAATCTGAGAAATCACACAACCCTCAGCAAATTTATCCAAAAATTTGGCCACAATACACATAAACTATCTGAAGACCATTGACTTACTAGTCTGTGCAACAATATTGGTATGTTTTCTTAACATAGCAGCTGCAGTCTCAGAGAGGGTGACGATCACTTCAAGGGCAAGCTGGCGTTGCATATTGTTGAGGCTAGTGTCTCCACACAACTACAAAGACATATTTGTATACATTTAATAATTTAGATTAGTCCCTGAAAATAACAAACAGAACGTTTACTAACGTACTTAATTTACCTTTAGACTTAGCTGTAGAGTTGCTTCCAAGTGAGGACGCAAATACTTTGGAACAGTATCTGCAATCTCAACGAGGGATTTTAGGACAGAATCATCATTCTGGTAGCACGAGTCATTTACCGCCTAGAAAAGATGAAACAGAAAGTCGGTGCTGAAGATTCACTTTATAATGCCTCATTAGCCAAAAGATTCCTAAGATGCTGACAATAGAGAAATATTACTAAACTATTTTTCACTAAATAATTTAGCAATCTATATTATGCAAATGTTCTACCGGCAGGCACATGTATACCTTCCTTCTGATGGATGTTAACTAGAAACATTCAAAACAGATTTACATCTAAGTCAAAATGAAAATCAGTGAAACTATAATAACCATTACAATACTTAAGGCTGCCAAGGAATTACTTTTTTTTTTATAACCAGGAGTCCCTTTCCTTTGTCCTTTTATTTTTTCAGTGATAAGGTCTCGCTCTGTCGCCCAGGCTGGAGTGTGGTGGCACAATCATAGCTCACAGTACCCTCCAACTCTTGTGCCTCAGACTCCTGAGTAGCCAGGACAACATGTGTGGCCACCACACCTGGCTCTTCTGTCCTTTCTTATATCCATGCCCTAGTTTTTTTCATACACATAGTAAGTACTAGAACCTGTAATACATTTAAAGTGTCCAATATTACCCATTTTATTTATCTTGGATGTTAAGTCTGGTCACTGTGGTATTAAAGTATGCATTTTGTGTTTATCATTATCTATTTCAGAATAACAACTCTTAAAAGTTGTGGTAAACATTTTAACTTACTCTCAATCCAGAGGAAGAAAACCGGGATTAGATTTCAACAGTAACTAGAGATTTCAGATAATAAACTACTAAAGCAATAGTATGTTACAATTTATGTTCTGTCACGAAACTATCTTTTCATTGTGATAGCATGGGGAGAGAAGTTTCACTAAATCCTTTAAATAACTTATCATGTGGAAACCTTCAATTTTAGCTCCTCTAAATCCTCTCTAACTCAGTGGTTCTCAAGAGGAATGGTTTTCACCCAGGAGATATTTCTTGATGGTCACACGGTTGAGGATGGGCAAAGGCCATGGATACTAAATGTCCTGCACCTGTGACACAAGCACAAGGGACTTACATGATCTTCTCATTATGCATTTCACATTATTACAAATCCCAGACATTTATAAAAAGGAGAAAACTCTTTATAATGATCTGAACCTAGAAACTAACTCACAAATTATTTTTTGCCTGGTTTTAACAACTGTTATCCCCCCCTCCAATGTAACTACTGTATCAATCAAGAATGGATACATACAGGTGGAACATCCCAAATCCAAAATGCTCTGAAATCCTCAACTTTTTGAACACAGACACGTCACTCAAAGGAAATGCGCATTTGAGTATTTCGGATTTCTGACTTGAGATGCTCAACTGGTAAGTATAACACAAATACAGTGTTTCAAAATTTGAAAAGATTTTGAGATCCGAAACACTTCTACTCCCAAGCATTCTGAATAAGAGACACTCAACCTCTACTTTGCTTTGTTCAGAACCTTACTATTTTAGGAAATCTTATCACCAATTCTAATGGGAACTGTGGTGTTTGACTTGCCAATATCTTTGCTATTAGTCCAGTTTTAGCTATTGCATTTGTACAGATCACTTGGAAGCCACCTAGTCTATTATGTCTTCCAGTGTAGTCTTGTCTGACCATTTACATAAGGAGAAGCAAGCCATTTTATTTTAAGTTTCTTTGCATTTCTTTTTTGTATTAAGGCCATATATTAATATTCTAAAAAATTATGCATATATATTACATTACTTATGCATTTCATTTTTAGAAGAGTACATGAAAAATTACTAAAAGATTGCCATAAAAAAGGAGTTTGGAGTCTGACAAGGTTGGGAACCACTAACTTGTCCAATCTTTTAAATTTTAATTAATATAAAATTTTTTTCCCCAGGAGCATAGATTCAAGTTGCCCTGAATATATGCTCTATCTTGTCTAATCTTATTTTGCTTTCTGATTAAAGCAGAAAGTATTCTTAAAAATTAACATCCTTAACGATAATGTGAATTAACCATAAACTTACATTATAATACAAACTATTACACACCCTATAATTAAGAGTAGTTTCTCCTTATGTAAAATGGGCATTAAATCTCACAGGTTATTTGGTTGATTTGATGGAAATAATCTACATGACCATAAATTCAACAATAAGCATATAATTGCTTACAACATTTACATTACAGAAAAACTTTATAACTATAAATATTGTAAGAGACTAAAAAAGTCTTTCAAAGGCAGTAAACATAAGCTTAATGGAGACTGAGATTTGCATGTTTTGTTCACTGCTGTATGCCTAGCGCCAGAACATAACAGGCAATATGAATTTATTGCATAAATGATTGAATGCATTAAAGAACCAAATAAGATATAATTATGATTTATTCTATATTGCTTTCATACCTGTAGGAATCCCGGTAGCAAGTCTGCAAAATGTTTGAACAGAGCAACATTATGCTCATTTGCAAGTATAAATGCAGCTGTAGCTCTAGCAGATAACGTCCTGATCTAAAATCAAGAGGAAAAAATGTCAAACATGAGAAATTTTTGATAAACGCAAATTCAAGTTTTCTTACTCAAGATCAAATTATTCTTTATCAGTAAAACTGGTGTTTGTATTTTAAAGTATAAAAGTGAAAACAACCTCCTAATATACTAATTTCTTTCACAAATTAGATTAAAATAGATGGTTATATTAATAGGATTGAAATTATTTACCGACGGGTGTTCCTGATCTTGCATACACTGAACTAACATTCGTTTGATGACATCTAAATAGTGTTGTTGCTGGTTCCCAAAAATTCCAGGAAAGTTCCTAAAAGATAATCCAAACATTCTTTAAAAACTACATTATATTAATATCTTGGTAAAGTATGAGCTAGAATCTCTAATGAACTGTTTGTTTACCTGACTCAGTACGCATTAATCCATAGGTTGAACATCATCTACCCATTCTCTAAGCAATCCTGTTTTTGGGTTAAGTGAATGAAAACATACTGGAGAAGTCTGGGCTGGGAGTAGAGGCTACTCAGCAGCCCATTCCCAGCTACATGCTTTTATCCTTATTACTCTGTCTCAGTCGAAAGCTGACCTGGAGTGCAGGATGGGACAAGAGCAACCACAGGTTTTCAGATGAAAACTACATGAACTATGCTCTCCGGCCATCTGCATTCTCTAATCTGAATTACTGATATAAACAAAGATATATATGACAACTAAAGTAGAAAATGATACAAAGCCTAAAATGTGTATGATCTTGAGCACATTTTAGGTGTAGTAAAAAAATATAGCACAGTGGGGCAAAGAATAATCACTTAATTCTAAACTTAGACTATTTGGTTATAAATATACAGGTTTCTTAACATATTATAAAATTTGGTCACACAAGACCCAGAAAACATAATGGGGATTCACCTGCATTCTCCTTCTCCTCTTCAAGACACCATTATTAATGTGGCTTTTGAAAAGCTACATCCAGTATTGTGTTAATCTCCAAATAAAGGAGAGGAAACTGTTCAATAAAACTTTCAGAATCATAAAAGACAAAGAGAAAGCAAGCAAGCTGTAGAGAACCTTTGTGTACAAAAAAGATCATAATGTGAAATAAAAGGCCCTTTTAAAAAAAATTGCTTCCAATACAAATACAAACAAAACTTATGTAAAGGCATTATTTTCATTTTAAGTATAAGGTTAAATTAGGCTAAAATAATCAGTTAAAAGGTGTTTAGGGCATTCATTGAATCAAATGTCTCAAAAAACTAGATTAATGTATATACCAGAAAATGTGAAGGGCAGCTTCCCGCAGTCCCACATTTTGAGAGCTGACTGAATCAAAAAGGAACTTCAAACCTTCGGGCCACTGGTTATTGCCATCCTCATCTGAAAGTAAAGAAATCCAGACATAAAGTTGTGTAAGTCAGAACTTCAATATACTAGGAGTAAATCCTTTCATTTCATAAGCCTCATTCAAAACCTGGAGTAGTGAAAAATGTCACTTTTGCTATTTTTAAAAACTCCATAAAATTCTGTCCTTTAGCCATAAAAATGGCATCATAATCATGTTAAAAAAAAAAAAAAGACCAAACAAACCAACAAACCAAACAACTCTGTATTTGGGTTAGATAATCAGATATTAACAGAGGTTCTTCTTGTTTTTAGATGGAGTTTCACTTTTTTACCCAGGCTGGAGTGCAATGGCGCGATCTCGGTTGACTGCAACCTCTGCCTCCAGGGTTCAAGCAATTCTCCTGCCTCAGCCTCCCAAGTAGCTGGGATTACAGGCGCCTGCCACCATGCCTGACTAATTTTTGTATTTTTAGTAGAGACGAGGTTTTGCCATGATGGCCAGGCTGGTCTCAAACTCCTGACCTTGGGTGATCCACTTGCCTTGGCCTTCCAAAGTACTAGGATTACAGGCGTGAGCCACCACCGCACCTGGCTGGCAGAGGTTATTTCTAAGGAGTGGAATTTGAAGAGAAGGCAGCACTTTTAACTGTACAAATATCTGATTGACAGACTCCTTTATATATACCATTGCTATTAAAGAGTTGAAAAAGTAGGCAAAGCTAGTATTTGGTGGCAAGGTCTTGAAACCAAAGTAACAACTACTTTGGAACTTGAGAAGACATCAGGGTTAGAATCTCAGGACCCATACAGGGTGCTCACACTTTGCAGTTTGGTTCAAATAGTGCCAGAGGATGTTATTAATATGTTTACTATTTAACAAGATTAAGAGATTTTAAATAATACTTTATAATAAAAATGAGTGACCACAAAAATCTACTGTGCCACTTATAAGACTCTGGTTATATTGCCACAAAGACCTTAAGAGTTATACAACTTACAGATGAATTAAGGATGTTTTCTTTTTAAACGTCCCCCCATATTTGAACTTTTGTGAAATGACAATTGTGCTGCTAAGCTGACATTAAATGTTTCTTCAACCTAAAGATGATGCTTTGAGGGGAAATAAAATAGCAGCTTAAAAAAAAATCTATGAGAGCACTTTGAATACTTTGGAAAGGTTTGCATTGTTAAGTGTTTCTGAATGAGAAATGATGTCACCTATAACAATTCCTATCTGCATACTTAAAACTGGAAAGTAGAATTTTCTAAACAATTTAAAAATATTCAAAATTAGGGCTGGGCGCTGTGGCTCATGCCTCTAATCTCAGCACTTTGGGAGGCCAAGGTAGGCAGACCATTTGAGGTCAGGCATTTGAGACCAGGCTGGCAAACAGGGTGAAACCCAGTTGGCTCCATCTCTACTAAAAAAATACAAAAATTAGCTGGGCGTGTGGGAGGCTGAGGCAGGAGAATCACCTGAACTTGGGAGGTGGAGGCTGCGGTAAGCCATGATCACACCACTGTACTCAAGCCTGGGCAACAGAACAAAACTGTCTAAAAAAATTAATTTGAACTCATCTAAAATATAAAGAATTGACACATTCCCCATTAGTTTCTAAGAAATGGTTGACATAGGATACAATCTGCTAGCTGAATTGAACAAGGACTTACTGTATTACTGGTTGATGAGATTTTAAAATTAGTGTCATAATGTAGTATGCTCAATCAATAGCAATCTCCCATGTAACCTTGATCTTCATTTCAACTATTAAAAATGCCATCTAAACAAGCTGCGCTTACAACCACACTTATAAATCCCTGTCTAAAAAAAAAAAAAAAAAAGTGGTGGCCACACTCTCTTCTACGAGCAGGAAGTATGAAAATGAGTGGGACAAAACCCAAGACACCATGGAAGCTGTCATGGCCCTGGAGAAGAACTTGTACCAGGAACCAGGCCCTGTTGGATCTTCATGCCCTGGGTTCTGCCTGCACAGATCCCCATCTCTGTGACTTCTTGGAGAGCCACTTCCTAGATGAGGAAGTGAAACTCATTAAGATGGGTGACCACGTGACCAACCTCTGCAGGCTAGTTGGCTCCTATGTTGAGCTGGGCAAGTGTCTCTTCAAAAGGCTCATCATCAAACAACACTAAAAGCCCAGTGACCTCTGAGGGTCCCCCTCAAGGTATCAGGGCTTCTGCCTGACCCTCTCCCTCCAGCCATTAGGTAGCTTTTTAACCAAGCTGGAGCCCTCTCCCAGGCACTAGACCAAATGGAAATAAAGCTTTTTGCAGCAAGATAAAAAAGTAGCATGTTCAATTACATTACTATTATTTTTAGTTGACTAAAAAGGATGTTTACCTTTAGTAAAATGCATTTTTTTATGATGTTTGCCTTTTACCTCACTTAAAAAAATATTTTTTGGGCATTAAAAATGTACATAGTAGGCCAGGCGCAGTGGCTCATGCCTGTAATCCCATCACTTTGGGAGGCCGAGATGGGCAGATCACCTGAGGCCAGGAGTTCCAGACCAGCCTGACCAACATGGAGAAACCCTAAAAATACAAAAAAAATTAGCTGGGTGTGGTGGCGCGTGCCTGTAATTCCAGATACTTGGTATGCTGAGGCAGGAAAATCACTTGAACCTGGGAGGCGGAGGTTGCGGTGAGCCAAGATCGCACCACTGCACTCCAGCCTAGGCAATAAGAGCGAAACTCCGTCTCAAAAAAAAAAAAAAAAAATACATAGTATAGCTACGTAACAGTGTATGTATATATTTGTCACCACACATATACAACAGCAAAAGCACTGGAGTCACTGATTTTTAGTTCAACTGGCAAGTTTAATGTACAAAGTAGGTTATACCATTAATTAGCCTGTGCTTCTAAAACATTATAGATTTAGGAGAAAATGTAACTGCCAATTTTCAAGCAAATTACAAAATTACTTTTCCACATGGATTTTTTTTTCCTTTTTTTGAGACATAGTCTTGCTTTGTTGCCCAGGCTGGAGTGCAGTAGCGTGATCACCGCTTACTGCAGTCTCCAGCTTCTGGGGCTCAGGTGATTCTCCCATTTCAGCCTCCCAAGTAACTGGGACTACAGGTGCACACCATCACGCCCACTAATTTTTTGTAGAAACAGGGTTTTGCCATGTTGCCCAGGTTTGTCCTGAACTGCTAGACTCAAGCGATGTGCCCACCTCGGCCTCCTAAAGTGCTGAGATTACAGGTGTGAGCCACTGTGCCTAGCCTCACATGGGTATTTTGAATACCAATAGGTGAGTCCTATGACTGGATTTCACAAACATCTATCTGTAATTTCTGGCTCTAAATGCAAAATCCATAAGCACATTCATTTTAAACAGAATAAATGGTACTCAGGTACTTATGAATCTTACTCTAAAAGATTCCATTAAAAAAAAAAAAAAGGAAGGATATACCCATGTTCTTGGTAACATGAGTGCACCTGCATACACACCTATTAAATTCCTGGCCAGTTCTGCCGCAATATCACAAACTTTTTTCCTCATGCTAGATTGTGTTTCCATCTGAATAATCATGAGTAGCTCACTCTTGATGGCAGTCTGAACATCAGAGGGAAGTGCTGGATAGACTTCATCAAATGCAGAGGACAAGAGACGTCTTAGAAGAACGGCGGCCATTTGTCTAGCCTATAAACAGATAACATTGTTAATAACTAGATTCACTCTGCCATTGATGTATTTCACTGTTGTATTTTTATATTTCAAAAGCGCCTAATTTTCTAAAGAAGTAAATATATAACTCTTTCTAATTACATTAGTCTATTATACAGACTTATTTTGTTAGTGCCACAAAATAAGCCATTTGTACTTAAGGTGAGGAGAACTTCTAATCACATTACAATTCAATTAGGAACACATATTTTAGCAATGATAAACCTGTCTTTAATCCCTGTTTTTAACACATTATTTGGGAGAAAAACAAATCTTAAATTGTAAACCCTATAATGAATGCTCTTTTCCTACCTCTCTGTCTGGTCTCATTCTAGAATATCAAGCGCCTTTCCCACCCAACCTTAGGCTCCCAGCCTGACCTAACTTGTTACAAAACCGCCCTTTCATTAGCATCTTAGATAAAATGCTTCTTTCATGCAAACAAACACTACGAGTTCCCAATACCTAAAAAGTGCTAATCCATCTCAACATGTGTATTCTTGGATTTTCATTTTCAAATCTGTGTAATTAAGTTTGGCATTTTCTGTATAACATTTCTTGAGATTATCAAAAGAAAAGCTAAGACAAATGCCATTCTAAAATTTTATCAAATCAAGCCAATAAACTATTGGGAATATTGAACCTAATCTTTCCTGCTCTCGATTTCCCCAAGCTGATGTTACTCATTATCACTATAATTACTTTGGGAATTTGACCAACAAAAAATGTTAAGCTACACAAATAAAATTGGCTATTTTTTTCCTCCATTACTTTTCACCGAGAAATCTTTTTACTGAAACATTTATGGTAGGTAGAAACCTTTACAAATATTTAACATGTTCTAGAAAGAATTCAAAATGGTTACAATTCTTATAAAAGTGGTTAAAACTCATGTGCAATTCTTCTCACACATATACCAAAAACTATAAAGCCACAATCAAGATGCTGTCACTAATTCATAACAATCATCTAATTCTTAAATCTAGTTAAGATTTAAATAAGGCTTAATACAAGTTATTAAAAAAAATTCAGTATTCTTGGCTTTAAAATTTGTTTACTAACTTGCACTAATCTTCAAGAATTAAAACAGTCATCTGTTTTTAGTGATAGAAGTTACCCTATATAGGGTTCTTCATATTTGACATCCATTTTGAGTTACAGAAAAGAATAGGTTACAAAAGCAAAGAAGTACCTCTTGTCATCTAGAAAAAAAAAATTGGGATACTTTTATATGGCTTTTAAAGTGGTTGAGAGAACATGAAGTTGCTAGTCTAAACTGACTGACTTCATCTGCTTAGAGAAAACTGACTGACTGGAAGAAGTCAGGTGAAACATAATGTAAAAGTTTAGTGTGACTTATTTCCATCAAGGATAAGCATTTTATATACAGTTTGCTAGCAAAAAAAGTCTTACACTACAAACTCTAAATGTAATGTTTTGTAGGTAGAATAGTTTTCTAGACTTGGGTATTTTTATACCTTTTCTAAAGTAAACAGATATTCAATGGCATTCAATGTTTATGAGGATATTAACTTATAATCGGGGGGACGGTGGGGGGGGGGTGGAATTAGCTACAAAATGCCTCAATCAGTAGTAGGAAACTATAAAATCCTAGGAAATAGCCTTGTTTTTACCACAGGGAAAAGTAATTCTTAAAATTAAAACAAATTTGAATTTGGTATAGGAACTAGGTAATTAGCTAAAAACCATGATTCTAATAAAATATTCTAGAAAATGTCTCTGTTCCTAAGTATATCTTTAGTACATACATTTCATCCAGAGATGGTTATAAGCATAAATTTTTAAAGATGGGAAAAAAATATTTTTTCAAAACATTGATAACACATCAAAACACTGAACTAATTTACTTCTTTAGAATAAATTGTTTCAAGGAAAGAAAACTTTTAGCTGCAAAAAGCACTTAAATTAGGCTGGGCGTGGCGGCTCATGCCTGTAATCCCAGCACTTTCGGAGGCTGAAGGGGGTGGATCACTTGAGGTCAGGAGTTCGAGACCAGCCTGGCCAACATGGCAAAACCCCATCTCTACTAAAAAT
Source organism: Pan troglodytes (assembly GCF_028858775.2). Lineage (NCBI taxonomy): Eukaryota > Metazoa > Chordata > Mammalia > Primates > Hominidae > Pan > Pan troglodytes. The sequence continues at coordinate 103,587,052 of NC_072412.2, read as the reverse complement.
ACAAAAATTAGCCAGGTGTGGTGGCGCATGCCTGTAATCCCAGTTACTCGGGAGGCTGAGGCAGGAGAATTGCTTGAACCCAGGAGGCAGAGGTTGCAGTGGGCCGAGATGGTGCCAGTGCACTCAAGCCTGGGCAACAGAGTGAAACTCCATCTCAAAATCAATCAATCAAATCAAATCACTTTAATTTAATAATTCTTATGCAATTACTTATAAAACCATTAACCTTCATCTACCCTGGACACATTATCTTATGCGGAAAAAAGGCAATTCTCATTCTTAATACAAAGTACTTCAAAAAATTACATTATAACTCCTAAGTAGCTTTTAGCAAATAATAAGTACAAAGTTCTAGTAAAGTCTATGTGGTTAATCACAATTCTCATTTCTCTAATTTCTACTATGATCATCATCTAATAACTTATTTTCTAAGAATGTAATAGTCACAAATATTAAGGTAGTACCTCTTCAGCAGCTGTTGTATTTCTGATGGCTTGTAAGAGGAATGTGATCTTTGACTGGCCTGGGATATTCTCATAGGTTTCCTGCATGGAAAAAAAAAATGGTTAGGAAAGAATGTTAGGAAACTTCATGAGTAAACCAGTGAAAGAAATAAACAGTGGGAAGGATGCATGAGAAATTATTTAATCTAGGTCTGGTGTTAACACCTTCTGTGACATGAAATACACTTCAGATACGTTAGGGAAGAGATGTCCAAAGGGTTACTTATCAAGTTCCTTTCTACATATATCTCTTAAACAAATGTTTCTAATGTGTGTGCATGTTTTCCCAACTTATGCTCCCTGGTTAACAAAACTCAAGGCCTAAGAGGGCCAAAAAATTGCCAAATGTGACTTAAGCCATTGTGCTGCAAACTTTAGGGCTCACTTAAAATCACCTTACATCATGAGAAACTGTTTCGTTAACATTTTTAGACTGGATGATGTACAACTGGTTCAAATTACCACTGCTTAGAACCACCAGACACACACCTGGAAGTAAGTCAGAGAAACAAAGTATTCAAATCCTTTATGCTACATTTTCTTCCAAGCAAGGATCATACTAAAACCTTACTACATAGATAAATGAATGTGGTCAGGATAAATTCGGCCAGGAGGCTTTATCGTCTTTTGTAGATCTATTAGCAAGAGGTTTGTGACTCAGGACACTCTATCCTCTGCTAATAATGTAAAATCACAACAAATTGGTTAACAATAAAAAGTTGACACCAATTAAAAGACAGATGATCAGAACAGATTAAAAAACAAGAACCAACTATATGCTGCCCAGAGAAGTGCAGATTCATATGCAAGAATTCTGATGGTATTTGTTCACTGTGGAAAAGAAATCAATTTAAGTACACTTGGAATTGCTTACTCTAAGAAGCCTCTTAGTAAATAGATAATCCATTCTTATCTAGCAATTTAGAGTTGAGTCTAATGTGGGTAACATTGATTTCTTTAGAGCTTACCTGCTCTCATTGCTACCATACCTCTATACGTGGCTTCTCTGGAACAAAGTGACAAGGGAGGAAAAACAAGGCTATTTTGAATCCACATGTAGCTTAAACCTTTTACTAAGTGCCCCATGGCATCCATGAGATATTAACAGATAAGGAAATAAAGGCTTATAAGTTAATGACTTGCCTAAGATCATAGACAATGAATAGCAGACAGAACTCTGGTCCTCTAAGGCCAACCATATTCAAAATCTCTCTGGTACTGAAAGCTCTGTTTCACTTCATTAAACAACCAGTTCTATTTATGCAGTGCTACACAGTTTTCAAACTTTTCAAACATATCTGTCTGGGGAAGAACAGATTTTGGGGGAAAGGAGAATTCAAGATCTTCTGATAACCTCAAGTTCCCATTCTAGTAAAAAGCACACAGGATCTTAACAATGCTGAAAACTGTGCCAAAAAGTATTCACAGCCGAGGAGAGAAGATGGTTTGAATTTATTTATCCAGAAGAGATAATTTATGTAAAGATATTCACAAGCTGAATGCAAAAATGGTTATGTACCTTTGAGACTTTTCACTTAATATTTACCAAAGCAACTCCTTATACCAGCAGTATGTTTTCATTTAAAAAGTATCTCACTATACAATAAAAAGCACCCAGCTTAGCCACTTAAACACTGGTAATGTGATCAATGTTTAACACTTAAATTTTCAGTGGTCTAAATAAAGTTTTTGCAAAAACTTTTTTTTTTTTTTTTGAGATGGAGTCTCACTCTGTCGCCCAGGCTAGAGCGCAGTGGTGCGATCTCGGCTCACTGCAATCTCTGCTGCCCAGGTTCAAGAGATTCTCCTGCCTCAGCCTCCTCAGTAGCTGGGATTACAGGCGCCTGCCACCGCGCCCGGCTAATTTTTTATTTTTAGTAGAGATGGGATTTCACCATCTTGGCCAGGCTGGTCTTGAACTCCCGACCTCGTGATCCACCTGCCTCGGCCTCCCAAAGTGCTGGGATTACAGTCATGAGCCACCGCGCCCAGCCATAAACTTCTCTACTAGGCTATCACTGTCAGAAAACCTAATATAAATCCTGAGGCTCCCTACTCTTGCCCAGGCGGAACTGTTGGTGTGACTATGCTAACTCTAGTAGACTTAACAATTGACCCAACTTAACATTGGGTCAAATATTAAACTCTACTCCATAATGAATTAGAAGCCAATGGTGGGAGAGTTTAGTACGAGTGACAGATGATGTCTGTTGAGAGGGTTCTCTCCATGTGATATGTTCCACTGTGGTAATCCAAATATAGTATTACATCAATACCATCACAATGGTCAAGGATAATGGTTAAACAGTCTAAGTTCCACACAGACAGGGATGGTAACTCTTTATCTTTGTATCTAAGTACGCAGCATATTAGCGTATGAGAATTATAAAGACTGTTTCTAATACTATTCCTAGCACTAGTCCAGTTAGGTTCAGTGAATGTTACCAGTTGTGGCAAACAAAATTTCAATTTGATTTGATTCCACCTTATACAATTTACACAATGCAAAGACTTCTCCTCTGCCTCTTCCCTGCCCACGAAGAAGAAATGCTCATATGTACTCATCTCATTCCATAAATATTTATAGTGAGCCTACCTTGTATGAGGAAAAGTAAAAGAGGGGACACATGACTTTTATCTATTAACACCCTGGTTCCTCAACAATCAGGTATATTTTTCAATGTTATCCTCTGTCTATTGAAATCTCAACAATGGGCTGGGTGTGGTGGCTCATGCCTGTAATTCCAACACTTTGGGAGATGGGAGGATCACTTGAGGCCAGGAGTTCAAGACCAGCCTGGGCAACACAGCAAGACCCTGTCTCTACAAAAAACACTCAATGAAATTCTCTATTAGAGTCAATGAGGAACAAATTCTGTATGGAGAACCTTAGTAAGAAAATAAAATCCATGCATATGATTAATACATACTTAAGCTTATGTCATATAAAAATGTCTAGTGATAAATACCATGAATACTGTACTTTGCACTACTTGTCAACTATTTATTCAATGGTTTATTCACGTTATTGTATTCTGAGACCCAGGGACATTCACATACGTTTCTTCAAATGAGAAACATTTTCTATAAAGTTAAAGAGAAATATCCTTACAGATTAAAAAAAAAAAATAGAAATAAACTATAAAGCCTACTAAATGGCGTATACGACGAAAAAAGTTTTAACTTTTTAGAGTTTTGATGTCTCTTCAATGATTTCAACCAAATATATAACCATATTTGAATACAAAAGAAGTCACCTTAGTCAACAGTTTGGTATTTATGTGTCGACTAAGTATTTTTATTTTGAATGAGTAAATTACAAAGATATTTACTGAGCCCTGGCCAATTTTTCAGTTCATAGAAAATATTTCTATATTTGCTGTATCAGACTTAATGCTAATTTTATTTCATTTGATTTCTTATAAAACGCTTATTTCATTAGGCAAAAAAGAAAGGGGCATTCTATGGCACCAGAGAGCTTCTCTTAACATTTACTTTTTTGGGGGTCAAATTAGAAAATTCTGTATCACAGTACTTAGTTTACATATTAATATATTCTCAGGATATACAAAGAAAGTAAAAACCTAGTATCTGAATGTTTTCACTAGGAATAAAGAGACTAAGAGAATAACAGTACTTATTTCCAATTGTTCTTTATGAGAAAATGTGCTGAATGCTGATAACTATCCCCAAAGTGATGTAAGTGATAAAAGATTTACAACAGGCACCAATTGGAATTCAAGCTAAACCAGACACTGGTATTTAGTTCAATAGAAGAGAGATTCCCCACTAGGCTTGACAATAGAGACTTAAGCAACTGGAGGGAACAGAGAGAATTAAACTAGCTTACTAATTACAATGCTGTTCTGCTTTGTAACACATGAAAATTTCTATTATTTTCATGCTGGGATTAAAAAGTTATTTTGGCGAAAAATTATCTCAAGAGTTACCAGAAAGCATTAATTTTTTTTTTTAAAGCATCATCATATCCCCAAGGCAAACTGGTGCAATACATGCATATCACTTCTAGGAACAAATGCTACTTTTCAGTATTCTACAAGCAAACCTGGCAAAGTATGCAAAGATAGGTATACATGTACTCCTGTGCATAGTACTATTTTTAAAAGAGCAGGTCACTGGAAACCGCAATATCCATTTCATGGAGGGTTGCTTATATAAATATCTATCCATATGATGTATAATCTATAGCTGACCAAAACCTCACTTATGAGGCAATGTGAAATATAGAGTGAAAAATTCAAGTTGCAAAATAGTGTAAATAGTATTATAAGCCCATTAAGTAAAAAATGAATGTGTATGTTAAATTTTCAGGGAAGATTCAAGAGACACTTACAAGCGGTCACCTTTGGGAAACGGGATAAGAAACGATTCACTGTTTGAATTTTTACCCTGAACATGTATTACATGTATAATAAATAAAAACTTAATGAAGTGAATAGTAGAAAATGCCTTTTCACATAGAACCGAATTTTGGGTGTGTTTACTTCACTTAATATAAAACCCCTAAGTGTAACCAGCATATCCACCATCTATTCAAAACAACGATTACCACCGTCGTTTCAAAGACACCTGGAAAAGTCTTCAGGCCTGAGTTCAGAAGAGGACTTGCAGTCAATTTCATTGGCTACATGTAAAATTAATTTTTGTTATTTAAAAATATCCGGCTGAACATCCTTCACTTAATCTTATGAAACTCTACAATCGCATGGTTGCAAAAACCCCATATATAACCAAGTTTGGCGGTCAGCTAAGAAACTGGAAAGTTTCTCCCTCCCCTGGAAGTATCCCACAAGAATCGTGGTCTCAACGCTGAAAATGTAACATCAGTCTTCTAGTGAACTTGGTAAATGAGCTTACAGATATATTTAAAATACTGTCACTTGAAAGTCTCTCCACATTTTGGAGGCCAGGAACAAGAGGTGGTTTGAAAAAAAGAGATTACGGTTAGATTTAATGAAGTTGAAGACTTAAACATATGGTACTGGCCCAGTTAAACAACGGAAGTCCCACTACATCCCATTTATCCCACGATTCTCTAGAGAGCAAAGAAAATTTGTCTGAAGAGCAGAGTAAGTGTATTATAAGCCCAGAGTAAGGTGGAAACTGCATAGGAAGAAACCCTAAAGGCAACTTCACAAAACTGGAGGTGGGAGGGGGTAGGGAAATCTGGCTTCTGATGTTAGGAACTAGAATGAGAAAGAACTAAATGGAAAAAGGCAGTAGGGACAAGGCAGGGCACATATTTAAAAAGAGAGGGATAGACGGTGTGGGAGATGAGCAGGGGGTAGAAGCAGGCGTGACGGGTCAGGTAGCAGCCAGGGTTTGGGAGACCCACAGCGCTAGGCTGGGTGGAGACAGCGGCTGGAAGGGCGGTGGGGGCTCCCGCTGGGAGAAAGCGGGAAAGGGGCAAGCGGGGAGCTGGGAAGGGGGGTGGCCAGCGAAGTTGGGGCCCGGGGCCCGCCCGGCACCCCACACCTGGACGGGGGCTGCGCGTCGGGAGCGGCCGCACGTGGGTGCGAGCGGCGGCGGGGAGGTAACTGGTGCCAGGCGCCGCGGCAGCAATGGCCGGAAAAGCCCGGGGGCACGACCGGGAGCCGCGGGCCGCCTCACACGTGGGCTGCGCGGCCGCCGCCCGCCGGGCCCAGCCTGCGCGGTCGCCGCGGACCGGCCGAGGCCCGGTGCGGCTGGCGTCGGTAAAGGGTCGGCGCGCCGGCCAGGGCGCGGAGACTGGGGCGGCGAACTCGGTTACCTCTGCCTGTTTCCGGACCACATTGTCGGGGCTGAGCAGGTTTCCCAGGAGCAGGTAGAACTGTTGCTGCTCCGCCGCGGCCGCCGCCATTGCGCTAGGCGTGAGAGAGAAGGAGGGAGGGGAGACAGGAGCCGTGAGGCGCGCTCGCGGGCCGCGGGAGGGGCGGGGGCGGGCCCAGCGCGGGGACCGGCACCAGCGGCGGCGCGGGGCTTGGAGGGGGCCGGGCGGGAAGGGCGGGGCAAAGGGGAAAGGGGAGGACGGGGCGGGGCCTCGCGGCCTCTCACCCCGCCGCGGCCGCCGGCGCCGGCGCCTCACTGGCCTTGGGCGCAGGGGGGCGGGGCCGAGGACGCCTCCTCGGGGGCCGCGCTGATTGGCCACGCACCCTGCGGTGCCGTCAGTGGCCGCGCATCGGGGGCCGCCGGCTGTGCGCGGGTTGGGTAGGCTGGCGGCTTCGCAGCCGGGCCAGGGCTGGGATCGGGGTTGAGGTCGAGGTCGAGGCCTGGGCTGGGGCCAGGGCTGCGTCGCGGGGACAGCGGGAGGAGCCGGCCGGCGGGCCCGGCCGCGGCAAGGGGCCTGAGGCCTGGCCCGGGAGGAGGGGCCAGCCGCTGAGCGCGGGAGATTTCGGCGCCGCGGGCTGGTCGGCCTCCTTCTCGCGACCCCCGGCCCCTCCCCGTGGCCGCTGGAGCAGGCCCACCCCTTTGGTCCCTCGCTCCCTGGGATCCAGCCCTTCACCCACCCCCAGGAAGGCAGTCCCTTTAGACCCACTTTCTACGTACCTTCCACTCACGGACTTCTCGCTTTCAGACCCTCCGACCTCCCCCAGGGCTGTGGACTCAGGGCGCCCCTTCCTCCCGTCGCGCTCGCCAGTGACTCACGCCTGGGGCTTGCCCGGAAGAGGGGTTACTCAGCCCGGGGCTGTCCCGCCAGGCCGCCCGTCCCCAGCCCGCGGTCGTCTTCGGATGTACACGTAGCAAACATGCCCCCACCCCAGGATCTGTGACTGTTCCCTTGAATCCCTTGTTTAGGGATTGTGTTCTCGCAATGATTGGGGAACGTCAAGAGAGACACCTTTCTTCCTAAAGGAGCCCTGGTTTACGGGGCTGATTATCTCAATCTCAGTCTAGGAACCTAGAGGCGTAATTTCAATTTCAGCATTCTAATGCGCAGATAATACACGCGATGTTCTTTAACTCCTGGGGCTGCCAAAGGCAGAGAGCAGTGTACAAATCAGAGGGTACTTCTGTTGAGACCCTGTTGTATCCAATACATTGGGCTAAGGGTGTCAGTGGAAGCCTTGCTCTGTCGCCTAGGCTGGAGTGCAGTGGCGCGATCTCGGTTTAGTGCAACCTCTGCCTCCCGGGTTCAAACAATTCTCATGCCTCAGCCTCCCAAGTAGCTGGGATTACAGGCATGTTCCACCATGCCCAGCTAACTTTTTTGTATTTTTAGTAGAAACGGGGTTTCACCAAGTTGGCCCAGTTGGTCTCGAACTCCTGACCTCAGGCGATACCAGCCCCCCCCGCCCTCCCCCCGCCTCGGCCTCCCAAAGTGCTAGGATTACAGGCATGAGCCACTGCGCCCAGGTACAAAAACAATTCATTTCTGCCCCAAAGGGACACTACATCTCTAGTGAGGAGGTTTCATACTGGGTGAGATGGAAGAGTAGTTCTACACTGCTGGCAGTACATAGTATTTAACTTAGGGAATTTAATTTCCTGTTGGCTATTCTGCTGCAGTTCTGCTCTTTGAAAGTCAAAACATTTGCTCTTTGGTGAATGATTTTAAATCTTGGCCACTGTGTTCAGAATCTGGGCTGAGCCCTGGGATCCACGTGCAATTGGGATGGCCAGCCAAGATTTTTTTCTAAAGGATTCTAATTGATTCCTAGAGAAAATTCTCTTAGAAAGTTTTGGGCCATGACAATGATGGGTTCTCTACAGGAGGTCTGCAGACCTATCTTTGTTGAATTTATATTTCTTAGATGTGACAAGTTTTCATTCTTATGCCACGTTATTTCTTCTAGACAAACCACTATGCACATTACTTTGGGGCAGCTTTTTTTTGTTTGATTTTGATTTTTTTTTTTTTTTTTTTTTTTGTGGGTGGTTGGGGTGTCTGGATTCTGAGGAGGTTTCATCATCAGCCAAGGTTATTAAGGTTTTAAGAATTACAGGCTGGGCAAGGTGGCTCACGCCTGTAATCCCAGCACTTTGTGGGGGCCGAGGTGGGCGGATCACCTGAGGTCAGGAGTTCGAGACGAGCCTGGCCAACATGGTGAAAGCCCGTCTTTACTAAAAATACAAAAATTAGCCAGGTGTGGTGGTGGTGGGCGCCTGTAATCCCAGCTACTTGGGAGGCTGAGGCAGGAGAATCACTTGAACCTGGGAGGCGGAGGTAACAGTGAGCCGAGATCGTGCCATTGCACTCCAGCCTGGGTGATAGAGCAAGACTCCGTCTCAAAAAAAAAAAAAAAGAATTTCAGACAAAAACAACTCATTCAAATGACTAGGTTAACAGTGAAATATGATAAATTGCCTAGAGGCTGCTTAGGGCATGGCCCGATCTCCAGTTACTTTTTAACACCTGTTGCGGTATGTGTTTCTATTGGCAATGAGTCTGTAGGTTACATATATTTGCTTAATAGTTACTAAATAATAGAAATTCCAATCAAGTTTGCAGATATTTGTTACTATTATTATTATTGTTATTATTATTATTTTGAGACAGAGTCTCACTCTGTTGCCCAGGCTGGAGAGCAGTGGTGTGATCTCACTGCAGCCGCCACTTCTTGGGCTCCAGCGATCCTCCCACCTCAGCCCCTCCAAGTAGCTGGTCTGCAGGCACAAGCCACCACACCTGGCTAATGTTTCTAGTTTTGGTAGAGATGGGGTCTTCCTGTTACCCAGGCTGGTCTCAAACTCCTGAGCTCGGGCGATCCTCCCACTTTGGCCTCCCAAAGTGCTAGGATTACAGGCCTCCGCCACCACACCCGGCTAGGAGCTTGTTTTTTAACGAGGCAAAGCGTAAACCTAAGATTATTTCAGGCAGGCTAAAAACAAAACAATTTTGTATTAGTGGTGACATCAACTGCTAGAACACGAAATCACAGCCCAGCCTTATTTTAACATTTTAAATATCCAATCAAAAGGGAAGGAGAAGAATTTTAAGGTTAATGAATGAAGAGACCACCCCGCCACCCAAAACGGGAGAAATTCCAGTAAACTTGGGGTAGATAGCAGATGTCCTGACAATGGAGACTGGTTCTGGTGTCCAGAAAACCTCCTAGGTGGGGACTGTATTTTCGGTAGCAGGCTTGCCATTTTGAAGAGTTTATAATGCTCAGCCTTCTGGGAAGTTTACTGCACTTAGAAGCCCATTTCCCATAGACAGTGTCCTTATTGTTTATAAGAGTATCATTTTCTTATAAGAAAATAACTCAGAGGCTGGGTGCAGTGGCTCACGTCTGTAATCCTAGCACTTTGGGAGGCGGGTGGATCCCCTGAGGTCAGGAGTTTGAGACCAGCCTGGCCAACAGGGCGAGACCCCGTCTCTACTAGAAATACAAAAAAAAATCAGCTGGGTATGGTGGCGCATGCCTGTAATCCCAGCTACTCTGGAGGCTAAGGCAGGAGAATCGCTTGAACCCAGGAGACAGAGGTTGCAGTGAGCCAGTATCATGCCACTGCACTACAGCATGGGTGACAGAGTGAGACTCCCTCTCAAAAAAAAAAAAAAAAAAAAAAAGAAGATAAAAGAAAATAACTAAGATATTCCATAAAAGCAGCCTGCAGGAGTATAGATTTATTTATTTCCCAAGGAGATCAAATGGTGGAAGGTAAAGAGCCTTGAACTTGAGTCTAGGGGATTTGTATCTTTAGTCTCTTACTAGCTGTGTAACCTTGAGTGCTTAATGTCGCTAAGCCTCAATTTCTCATCTATAAAATGGGGATAATAAAAAGTATATTATTAATCATAAAAGTTCTTCTAGCATTAACTTATAATTGGAAGTAAAAATGCAAGGATAGAAAACTTTGAGTTTTGCTTACTCCGTATTCGCTGCCATTTGCTTTGGCCGCATTAAAATAAAAAAACAAAAACAAAACTGCCCCGAAGTAATGTACTTAGTGGTTTATCTTGTGAATGGCCAGCTCCTTTCCCTTGCAGTTTATTAGACTTGGCACTACTTCCATTAAGTGCTGGAGGCAAATTTGCTTGGAGCATTTGCAACCCTTTACGAAAAGGGTGAGGTTGGGGGAAAGAAAACAAAGTCTCTCTCAACTGCTACTTGAAATCTAGGTAGTTTAGGATTTTTGCTGTTAGGAAGTACTGCACAGCCTGGGCATGACCTATTTGTAATACTGCAGGAGACCAGGCTCCTTAACTAGAGAGCATCAGAATCTCTCCCACTACTGCTCTTAGTTTTATGGGCTCCCATGTTGATGGGAGTGTGTTCTGGAAGTGGGAGAAGGTTGGAGAAGTTAGGCTTGTAAGACCTCTGTGAAAGCTTTTCTCAACTGGGATAGAATTTGGTTTTGTCTGCCCTTTCTGGTTTGCAGAGTGCTGAATGCAAATAACATAAGATTCTCCCAAGTGAATAATCTAATTTTGTTTTAAGTTGTCTCGAGTCTCTATGACTCCTTATTTTGGTAGTTGTAAGCGCTATGCTCTTGATATCACAATTTATTATGAGGGTCAACTTAGATGGTATAAATCAAAGTGTTATAATCTGTAACTACACCAATGTAAGCTGATGGCATTATTATTTTGTTAATAATTAACCTGGTACAATGAAAAAGAATGCTGGCTTTGTTTTCTCATCTGTAAAATTGGAATGATAGTTCTTCATAGGAGTGTTTTGAAAGTTAGGATAATATATATAAATTCACATAGTATGGTGTCTGCATAAGTAGATACTCAATAATTATCTCTTTTATTAGTAAGATGGATTTGGGAGTTAAATGTGACCTTAAACAAGTAATTACTCTTTTTGTTTGTTTTTTTAGAGATGGGGTCTTGCTATATTGCCCAGGACAGTCTTGAACTCCTGGGCTCAAGCGATCCTCCTACCTTGGCCTCCCAAAGTTCTGGGGTTACAGGCTTGAGCCACCGCGCCTGGCCTTAAACAAGTAATTACACTTAAGGCTGCAGCTGATGCATAGTCATGTGCATCACATTTGTGTTTATATAAAATCTACTTGCATATTTTCTATTAGTCTCCCAATTGTGCAGAGTGAAATAGTGTATGGAATGGATTACAGATATTCAATAGACACTTGGCTGATAAGTAAGACTTCTGACTCTAATACTGATGTTTTCTGTTGCCTAGATAAGAGCCAGCAAAAAAAGTTTGAATGGTTGAAAAATTATTGAAAATATGCTGAAATATTCACATTTTTTTCAACTGCTTTTTATCAAAACTTTCAAGTTCCTGCTCTGAAGCAGTCTGTTACATACAGTCAGTGCACCTCAGCCAGGGGCAAGTGGGACCCTAACAATCCTGAAGGACACTGTGCACAATAGGCCCTCAGTAAATTGTGGAATGGAACACAGGCAGGGAAATTTTGACTTGATTGTTTTCTTTTGCGCCCTTTCTTAGTTTTATATTTGAGATTCAGTGGATATCTGCAGGTGGAGGGACTCATTTTAGGGAGGCTGGGAGCAGAGGCTCCAGAGCCGGCCAATGTGCAAGTTCAAATGATAGCTTCACAACCTACATGCTGTGTGATCTTGCCCAAGGTAACCTGTCTCAAGCCCAGTTTCTTCTTCTCTGAAATGGGCGTAATAGAAGTATTTTTTACTACTGATTAAAATACCTGGCAGTAGTGCCGGGCACAGAGTAAATGCTTAAGAGATAGTGGCTGTGATTGCTAATACAGATTGCAACCTCTAAAATTTGTAACTTTAATTTTGATTGGACATCTACCTGTTAGACTATTGCATTTTTATATTCTCATTATATAAGTGGTCATGTTACAGGAATGCATCATAATTGTGGTTAAGAAAAAAATCAAGCTTGATTTGATTATCACGGAGCTATTTAAAGGCTATTTCTGGCTTTCAATGCTACAGTTGCAATGCTCATTATGGTAGCCACTAGCCATTATGACTGTTGACCAATTGAAATATGGCGTGTTTGAACTGAGATATGCTTTTTTCTTTTTTTTTGCGACGGAGTCCCACTCTGTCGCCCAGGCTGGAGTGCAGTGGCACGATTTCAGCTCACTGCAACCTCTGCCTCCCGGGTTCAAGCGATTCTCCTGCCTCAGCCCCCCAAGTAGCTGGGATTACAGGCGCCCGCCACCATGCCCGGCTAATTTTTTTGTATTTTTAGTAGAGACGGGGTTTCACCATCTTGGCCAGGCTTGTCTCGAACTCCTGACCTCGTGATCCACCCGCCTCGGCCTCCCAAAGTGCTGGGATTACAGGCGTGAGCCACTGAGCCTGGCCTGAGATATATTTTAAGTGTAAAATACACAGTAAATTTCAAAGACTTAGTAGGAAATTAAGAATAACAATTTTATATTGGTCACATGTAGAAATGTTAATATATTGTGTTAAATAAAATATATTAGTTATATTTATTGATAAACTATTGTTAAATATATTAATTTCACTTTTTTTTACTTGTTAAAAATATGGCTACTAGAAATTTTAAAATTGCATATGTGATTTGTATTTGTGGCTCATATTATATTTCGATTGGGCAGTGCTTTGCTAGAGAATAAAATAGCCAACTAGCTACACATAGGTGTCCTACATACTTTGTACATTGACATTTAGGAAGTGACTTTTGGCTGGGTGTGATGGCTCACGCCTGTAATCCCAGCACTTTGGGAGGCTGAGGTGGGAGGATTGCCTGAGACCAGGAGTTCGAGACCAGCCTGGGCAACATGGCAAGACCTTGTCTCTTTTAAAAAAAACAAAACAGGAAGTGACTTTTCCCCAGGTGAAATCAGTTACCTTATTGTGTTTTCTGTTGCTTCTAGTTTTCCAGCTTGATCCTCAGGCATTTGAAGACATGCTGCAGTACTTTCTGAGCAGTGTTCCCTTAGGAATTTCTTTCCTCTGCTGATGTGACAGAAACAGAATGGTGGACCATTAGATGGTACTTAATTTTGAAGATGATATTCTTAAAAATCACATCTGATTTTGAAGAATAAATCCTTATCAGTTGAATCAAAGACTGGTTAAGAGTTGGAGAAAATAAAAATACCTTTTCTTGATGTTGTTTTCATTTAAAAGTGGTAAATGGATTTTTAAAAATCATTTGTTGCATTTTAATACCTGAAATAAAAATATACTTAGCAGAGGCCGGGTGCAGTGGCTCACGCCTGTAATCCCAGCACTTTGGGAGGCCGAGGCAGGCGGATCACGAGGTCAGGAGATGGAGACCATCCTGGCTAACATGGTAAAACCCCGTCTCTACTAAAAATAAAAAAAAATTAGCCGGGCGTGGTGGCGGGCACCTGTAGTCCCAGCTACTCGGGAGGCTGAAGCAGGAGAATGGTGTGAACCTGGGAGGCGGAGCTTGCGGTGAGCTGAGATCGCGCCACTGCTCACCAGCCTGGGTGACAGAGCGAGACTACGTATCAAAAAAAAAAAAAAAAAAAAAAAAAAAAAAATATATATATATATATATATATACTTAGCAGAAAGATTTCATTTCTAAGTTAAATGATTTTTCTTAGAACACAAATAGGTTGAAAGTAAAAGGATAGAAAAAGACACACCATGCAAACAGTATTCAAAAGCAGATACGCAGCCTGGCCAACATAGCGAAAACCCGTTTCTACTAAAAATACAAACGTTAACTAGGCGTAGTGGCAGGCGCCTGTAATCCCAGCACTTTGGGAGGCCAGGGTGGGTGGATCACTTGAGGTCGGGAGTTCAAGACCAGCCTGGCAAACATGGTGAAACCCCGTCTCTACTAAAAATACAAATGTTAGCTGGGTGTAGTGGCAGGCGGCTGTACTCTCAGTTACCTGGGAGGCTGAGATACGAGAACTGTTTGAACCTGGGAGGCAGAGGCTGTAATGAGCCGAGATGGTGCCACTGCACTCCAGCCTGGGTGACGGAGCAAGACTCCATCTCAAAAAGACAAAAAACAAAAGCAGGTGGAATGGCTCTCTTAATTTTAGACAAAATAGATTTTAAGACAAAAAATGTCATTAGAGATAAAGAGGACATTTTTATAATAAAAAATTCAATCAGGAAGATAGAACAGTTTTAAACACATGTGCCTAACAGCACCAAAATACATAAAGCAAAACCTGACAGAATTGAGGGAGAAATAGATAATTCAACAAAAATAGTTTGAGACTTCTGTTCCCACCTTTCAATAACGGATAGGATAACTAGATAGATCAATAATAAATGGAAGACAAAGAATAAGATAAACCAACTACACCTACAAGGCAAGTGTAAGACACTCCACCCAAAAGCAGCAGAGTAAACATTTTCCTCAAGTGAATATGGAACATTCTCCAGGATAGACCATATGTTAGGCTGTAAAACAAGCTTCAGTCAATTTTAAAGGATTGAAACCAACAAAGTATGTTCTCTGACCACAACAGAATAAAATTAGAAATCAAGAACAAAAGGAAATTTGAGAAATTCACAAGAGATTAAACTGCATACTCCTAAATAACAAGTGCGTCAAAGAAGAAATCACAAGATGGCTTGGCACGGTGCCTCATGTCTCTAATCACAGTGCTTTGGAAGGCTGAGGTGGGAGGATCCTTTGAGCCCAGGAATTCAAAGTTACAGTGAGCAATGATCGCACCACTGCATTCCAACCTGGGTGACAGACAGAGTGAGACCCCTTCTCTATATTGAAAAAAATCACAAGAGAAATTAGAAAATACTTTGAGCTGGGCGCGGTGGCTCATGCCTGTAATCCCAGCATATTGGGAGGCCGAGGTGGGCGGATCACAAGGTCAGGAGATCCAGATCATCCTGGCTAACATGGTGAAACGCCGTCTCTGCTAAAAATACAAAAAATTAGCCGGGCGTGGTGGTGGGCACCTGTAGTCCCAGCTACTTGGGAGGCTGAGGCAGGAGAATGGCATGAAGCCGGGAGGCGGAGCTTGCAGTGAGCTGAGATCGAGCCACTGCACTCCAGCCTGGGCGACAGAGCGAGACTCAAACAAACAAACCAACAGAAAATACTTTCAGATGAATGAAAACAAAAATATAAGATACCAAAATTTATGGGATAGCAGTGATAGCAATGCTCATAGGGACACTTAGAGCTGTCCTTATCAATTAGAAAAGAAGAAATCAATAACCTACTTCCTTAGATACTAAAGAAAGAAGGGCAAACTAAATCTACAACAAGCCGAAAGAAAGCAAGAAAGAAAGAGGAAGAAAAAGAGAAAGAAGACTAAAAGGAAATAAATGAAATAGAAAATTAAAAAAGAGAAAATAAAAATAACCCAAAATTGTTTCTTTGAGAAGATCAACAAAATTCACAAACTTTTGGCTCTACTGACCAGGAAAAAAAAGAGGAGACTCAAATACTAAAATCAGGAATGAAAGAGGAGACATCACTACCCAGCTTTCAGAAATAAAAAGAATTATAAGAGAATACTGTACCCAATTGTGTGCTAACAAATTAGATAACCTAGAGGAAATGGACACATTTCTAGAAAAATGCAAATCAAAAGTGATTCACGAGGAAATAGAAAATATGAATAGATCTACAGCAAGTAAAACTATTGAATTAGTTATTTTATTTTATTTTATTATTTTTTGAGACAGAGTCTTGCTCTGTCACCCAGGCTGGAGTGCAGTGGCGTGATCTTAGCTCACTGCAACCTCCGCCTCCCTGGTTCAAGCAATTCTCCTGCCTCAGCCTCCCAAGTAGCTGGGACTACAGGCACACACCACCACACCCGGCTAATTTTTGTGTTTTTAGTAGAGATGTGGTTTCACTGTATTAGTCAGGTTGGTCTTGAACTCCTGACCTCAAGTGATCCACCTCCCTCGGCCTCTCAAAGTGCTTTGACTACAGGTGTGAGCCACTGCGCCCAGCTGAATTAGTAATTTTAAAAGTCACAAAGAAAAATCCCAGACCAGATGACTTTACTGGTGAATTTTACCAAACATTTAAACAGCAATTAACACCATTCCTACTCAAACTTTGTCAGAAAATAGAAGCAGAGTAAACACGTAATGAATCATTTTATAAGGCCAGTTGTGCCCTGCTGCCAAAAACAAAAAAACTATAGACCAATATCGACACAAAAATTCTAAACAAAATACTAGCAAACTGAATTAAACAACATATAGAGAGGATTATCTACCATGATCAAGTGAAATTTATCCCAGGAATGAAAGGTTGGCATAACATATGAAAATCAATGTAATATACCATATTAATAAAGTGTAAAAACTATATGAGCATCTCAATTGATGCAGGATAAGCTTTTCACAGAATCCAATCCCTTTTCATTATTAAAACGCTCAACAAACTAGGAATAAAGAGGAATTTCCTCAACTTCATAAAAGCCATCTGTGACAGACTCACAGTTAACATCATATTTAGTTGAGAAAAATTGGATGTTTTCTCCCTGAGATCAAGACAAGAATGTCTATTGTCACCATTTTTACTCAATATTTTACTGGAAGTTCTATTTTTTTTTTTTTTTTGAGAGGGGGCCTTGCTCTGTCACCCAGGCTGGAGTGCAGATCTCGGCTTACTGCAACTTCCATCTCCCTGGTTCAAGCGATTCTCCTGCCTCAGCCTCCTGAGTAGCTGGGATTAAGGCACGAGCCACCACACCCAGCTAATTTTTGTATTTTTAGTAGAGATGGGGTTTCACCATGTTGGCCAGGCTGGTTTCTATCTCTGTCATGATGTCATGATCCACCTGCCTCGGCTGCCCCAAAGTGCTGGGATTACAGGCATGAGCCACCATGCCCGGCCTGGAAGTTCTATCTCTATTCACAAGTGACATGATTTCGTATAGACAAAATCCTAAGGAATTCACACAAGCACACACACACACACACACACACACACACACACACACACACACACACACAAACTATTAGAACAAACAAAACAAGTTCAGCAAGGTTGCAGGAGACAAGATCAATATATAAAAATCAATTGTAATTCCATACACTAGCAATAAACAATCTGAAAATGAAATTAAGAATACAGTTTTATTTACAATAGCATCAAAAAAGAATAAGACTCAGTAACAAAGTAACAGTAACTTTCACAGAACTGTAGAACTTGTATGCTGAAAATTATAAAACATTGTTGGAAGAAATTAAAGAAGATCTAAATAAATGGAAACACAGTCTATATGCATGGATTGGGAGATTTAATATTATTAAGATGGTGATACCTCCCTCCCTTAATCTATAGATTCAAGGTAATCCCAATTAAAATTCCAATTGCCTTTGTTTTTCAGATATGGACAAGCTGATTTTTTTTTAATGTTTCAGTTTCGATATACATGTGCAGAACATGCAGGTTTGTTACATAGGTATACATGTGCCATGGTGGTTTGCTGCACCTATCAACCCATCATCTAGGTTTTAAGCCCTGCATGCATTAGGTATTTGTCCTAATGCTCTCCCTTCCCTTGTCCCCCACCCCCCGACAGGCCCTGGTGTGTGATGTTCCCCTTCCTGTGTCCATGTGTTCTCATTGTCCAACTCCCACTTATGAGTGAGAACATGTGGTGTTTGTTTGTTTGTCTGTGTTAGTTTGCTGAGAATGATGTCTTCCAGCTTCATCCATGTCCCTGCAAAGGACATGAACTCATTCTTTTTTATGGCTGCATAGTATTCAATGGTATACGTGTGCCACATTTTCTTTATCCAGTCTATCATTGATGGGCATTTGGTTGGTTCCAAGTCTTTGCTATTGTAAATAGTGCTGCAATAAACATACGTGTGCATGTGTCTTTACAGTAGAATGATTTATAATCCTTTGGGTATATACTCAGTAATGGGATTGCTGGGTCAAATGGTATTTGTGGTTCTAGATCCTTGAGGAATCGCCACACTGTCCCTATACAAGAAATGGTGCTGGGAGGCCGGGCGCGGTGGCTCACGCCTGTAATCCCAGCACTTTGGGAGGCTGAGGCGGGCGGGTCATGAGGTCAGGAGATCGAGACCATCCTGGCTAACACGGTGAAACCCCGTCTCTACTTTTTTTTGTAAAAATACAAAAAAAAATTAGCTGGGTGTGGTGGCAGGTGCCTATAGTCCCAGCTACTCGGCAGGAGAATGGCATGAACCCGGGAGGCGGAGCTTGCAGTGAGCCAAGATCGCGCCACTGCACTCCAGCCTGGGTGACAGAGCGAGACTCATTCTCCAAAAAAAAAAAAAAAAAAAAAGGAAGAAAGAAATGGTGCTGGAAAAACTGGCTAGTCATATGCAGAAAACACAAACTGGACCCATTCCTTACACCTTATACAAAAATTAACTCAAGATGGATTAAAGACTTAAATGTAAAACTTAAAATCATGAAAACCCTAGAAGAAAACCTAGGCAATATCATTTAGGACATAGGCATGGGCAATGACTTCATGACTAAAACACCAAAAGCAATTGCAACAAAAGCCAAAATTGACAAATAGGATCTAATTAAACTAAAGAGCTTCTGCACAGCAAAAGAAACTGTCATCAGAATGAACAGGCAGCCTACAGAATGGGAGAAAATTTTTGCAATCTATCCATCTGACAGAGGGCTAATGTCCAGAATCTACAAATAACTTAAACAAATTTACAAGAAAAAAACAACCCCATCAAAAAGTAGGCAAAAGATATGAACAGACACTTCTCAAAAGAAGACATTTATGTTGCCAACAAACATATGAAAAAAAGCTCATCCTCACTGGTCATTAGAGAAATGCAAATCAAAACCACAATGAGATATCATCTCATGCCAGTTAGAATGGTGATCATTAAAAAGTCAGGAAACAACAGATGCTGGCGAGGCTGTGGAGAAATAGGAATGCTTTTACACTGTTGGTGGGAGTGTAAATTGGACAAACTGATTCTAAAAATTCATCTAGAGTTGCAAGAGACTCTGAGTAACCAAAGCAGTAAAAAAAAAAAACAAAATTCAAAGGATTAACAGTTGCTGAATTCAAGGCTTACTATAAAGCTATAATAATGGCCGGGCACAGTGGCTCACACCTATAATCCTAGCATTTTGGGAGGCTGAGGCGGGCAGATCATGAGGTCAGAAGATCGAGACCATCCTGGCCAACATGGTGAAACCCCATCTCCACTAAAATACAAAAAATTAGCCGGGCGTGAGGGTGCGTGCCTGTAGTCCCAGCTACTTGGGAGGCTGAGGCAAGGGAATTGCTTGAACCCAGGAGGTGGAGGTTGCAGTGAGCTGAGATTCCACCACTGCACTCTAGCCTGGTGACAGAGCTAGACTCCGTCTCAAAAAAAAAAAAAAAAAAAAAGCTATAATAATTAAGACACAAGTGTTACCGGCATAAGCACAGACATATAGATCAATGGAATTGAATAGTGACTCCAGAAATAAACCTTACATGTGTTGTCAGACTGATTTTTGACAAGGATACTGTGATGGTTAATTTTATGTTTCACTTGGCTAGGCTGTTGGAGCCCCGTTGTTTGGTCAAACAGCAGTCTAGATGTTGCTGGGAAAGTATCTGTGGATACAATTTAACATTTATAATCAGTTGACTTTCACTAAAGCAAATTACCCTCCACAAGGTGGGTGGGCTTCGTCTAATCAGTTGAAGGCCTTAATAGCAAAGATGGAGGTTTCTGGGGGAAGAAACAATTCTGCTACAAGACCACAGCACAGAAACCTTGCCCGAATCTCCACCTGCTGGTTTGCCCTTCAGATTTCAAACTCAAGACTGCAACATCAACTCAAACCTGAATTTCCAGCCTGCTAGCCTGCCCTGCAGGGTTTGAACTTTCCATCTCTCATAATTATGTAGCAGATTCCTTAAAATAAATCTATCTATCTACCTTTTTTTTTTTTTTTTGAGACAGTTTCACTCTGTCACCCAGGCTGGAGTGCAGTGGCACAATCTTGGCTCACTGCAACCTCTGCCTCCCAGGCTCAAGTGATTCTTGTGCCTCAGCCTCCTGAGCAGCTGGGACTACGGATGTGCCTCACCATACCCAGCTAATTTTTTGTATTTTTAATAGAGACAGGGGTTTCACCATGTTGGCCAGGCTGGTCTCGAACTCCTGACCTCAAGTGATCTGCCTGCCTGGGCCCCCCAAAGTGCTGGGATTACAGGTGTGAGCCACTGTGCCCATCCATCTATTTCTTATTGGTTTATTTTCTGTTGAGGACCCTGGCTAATATAGGAGCCACGACTGTTCACTGTGGAAAGATTGTTGCCGGTACAACTTGATATCCACATGCGTTAGAATGAAGCTGGACCCATACTTCACGTCATAAAAACTTCAAAGTGGATCATAGACTAAATGTAAGATCTAAAACTATAAAATTCTTACAAGAAAATATAGGACTAAATCTTCATCGCTTTGGGGTAGGCAATCATTTTTTAGCTATGACATCAAAATCACAAAAGGCAGAAGAGAAAAATGGATACATTGAACTTCACAAAATTAAAACCTTTGTGCTTTTAAGGACACCATCAAGAAAGAGAAAAGACAACTCATAGAATGGGAGAAAATATATGCAAATAATGTATATTTTTTGAGACAAAGTCTCACTCTGTCACCCAGGCTGGAATGCATTGGCATGATCTCAGCTCACTGCAGGCTCTGCCTCCCAGGTTCAAGTGATTCTCCTGCCTCAGCCTCCAGATTAGCTGGGATTACAGGTGTGCGCCCCCACGCCCAGCTAATTTTTGTATTTTTAGTAGAGATGGGGTTTCGCCGTGTTGGCCAGGCTGGTCTTGAACTCCTGACCTCAAGTGATCCACTCACTTTGGTCTCCCAAAGTGCTGGGATTACAGGTGTGAGCCGCTGCGCCTGGCCACAAATCATATGTCCTATAAGGGACTTATATCCAGAATATTTAAAAAGCCCTACTCTCAATTAAAAAAAGACAACCCAATTAAAAAAATGGGTAAAACATTTGAATAGACATTTCTCCAGAGAAAATATACAAATGGCCAATAAGCACATGAAAAGATGTGCAACATCATTCATCATTAGAGAAATGCAAATCAAAACCACAATGTAAGATACCACTTCATACCCAATAAAATGGCTTTAATAAAAAAGGCAACAGCAAGTGTTGACAAGAATGTGGAGAAATTCAAACGCTCATACTTTGCTAATAGGAACATAAAATGTTACAGCCAATTTGGAGAACAGTCTGAATAAGCTGGGTGTGGTGACGCACGCCTGTAATTCCAGTTACTCGAGAGGCTGAGGCATGAGAATCACTTGAACCTGGGAGGCAGAGGTTGCGTTGAGCCGAGATCCTGCCATTGCACTCCAGCCTGAGTTACCATTTGACTTAGTAATTTCACTCCTAGGTATATGTGCAAGAGAAAAGACAACATATGTCGACACAAAAACTTGTACATGAATGTTCATGGCAACATTATTCACCACAGTCAAAAAGTGGAAACAATTCAACTGTCCATCCACTGGTGAATGGATAAACAAAATGTCATCTAACTATACAAGGAAATATTACTTCACAATAAAAGAATAAAGTAATGATACATGTAACAACATGAGTGAACCTTAAACTCATTAGACTGCCTGAAAGAAATCAGACACAAAGACCACACATTTTTTTGGTCCCACTTATGGGAAATGTCCAGAATCAGCACATCCATAGACAGTAGATTGGTGCTTGCCATGTGCCTGGGCATGGGGTGGGTAGGGGAATCAGTGAGTGCTAGCAGGTATGGAGTTTTCTTTTAGGGTGAGGAAAGAGTGATAGTGATGAATGTGCAGCCCACTGAATATACTAAACACTCCATTGTACACTTTAGAAGGTTGAACTTTAGGCTGGGTGAGGTGGCTCATGCCTGTAATCCCAGCACTTTGGGAGGCTCAGGCGGGTGGATCACCTGAGGTCAGGAGTTCGAGACCAGCTTGGCCAACATGGTGAAACGCTGTCTCTACTGAAAGTACAAAAGTTAGCTGGGCGTAGTGGTGCGCGACTGTAATCCCAGCTACTCAAGAGGCTGAGGCAGGAGAATTGCTTGAACCCAGGAGGTGGAGGTTGCAGTGAGCCGAGATCATGCCATTGCACTCCAGCCTGGTGACAAGGGTGAAACTCCATCTCAAAAAAAAAAACCAAATAAATAAAATAAAAAAGTAAAATTTGGACTTTATGGTGTATGAATGTCTCAATAAAGCTATTATATTAAAAATACATTTCCTTAGAGAGCTGAAGGATATTGATTTAGACCTCAATTAGTGATTTTTTTCCCCTATCATTCACGGTATTTTTACCTTAGTTCCGAATCCTTGAGTGATAACCATTCATAACCTTCAAACCTCGGAGAATTCCTAAACCAATATTTGTGGAGAGGGAGAATGGGGAGATTCAGATATGATTTGGCCGGTAGACTTTCCTTCCCATCTTTTTGCTACTTACAGCAAGTATCTTACAATTTGGACACATGACATACACATTTCACCTCCTGCATTGTGAGGACATACATAATGGAGTCTGAATTGTGACATCGATCCGCATCTCATAGTTGGAGCTATTGGCAGCATGGATTTTCAGTCATCCATAGTTAATGGGGAACAAATGAAAGGGACCTTATAATGGTTCATAGGCTTCAATTCCATGCATCCTATGTGTGGTACTGCTTGATGCCACATTTAACTGCAGTAGTATTTGTTTAATGAACATTTCCTTCATTCATTTGTTTAGAAAAATATTAGGCACCCCTCTGTGGGAGGTGCTGCTAGGCTGTGGGGATTCCATGGTGAGCATGCGGACAGGGTTCCCACCTTCAGGGAGCTTAGCTCTTTTGAAAGAATTCAGATAATAAACAAGTAAACTGATAAGATACTTGCATATAGTTATAGGTGAAAAAAGAAGATAATGGGATCACGAATGACTGGATTTGGGGTGGGGTCATACCCTAGGGACACAGTCTTTTTTTTCTTTTCTTTGAGACAGAGTCCCAGTCCGTCACCCAGGCTGGAGTGCAGTGGCGCTATCTAGGCTCACTGCAACCTACGCCTCCCGGGTTCAAGCAATTCTCCTGGCTCAGCCTCCTAAGTAGCTGAGACTATAGGCGCCCGCCACCACACCCGGTTAATTTTTGTTTTTTGTATTTTAGTAGAGACGGGGTTTCACCATGTTGGCCAGGCTGGTCTTGAACTCCTGACTTTGTGATCCACCCGCCTCGGCCTCCCAAAGTGCTGGGATTATAGGCGTGAGCCACCGTGCCCTGCAGGGACAGTCTTTTGAAAGGAGGTGACAATGAAAGATGAGGCAAATAAAGAAATGGAGGAGGCTCTCTCAAGCAGAGGTGACAATACGAAGGACAGAGGCAAAAACAAGTTGGGGTATTCCAGAAAGGAAA
Organism: Pan troglodytes; assembly: GCF_028858775.2. NCBI lineage: Eukaryota > Metazoa > Chordata > Mammalia > Primates > Hominidae > Pan > Pan troglodytes. The sequence goes on along the minus strand of NC_072412.2, from coordinate 103,563,281 downwards.
GAAGGGGATAGCTAAAGCTGAGAGGGTTGGGAAGCCAGCAGAGGCCAGATCACCCAGGGCACCCTGATAGTTCAGCAGCGTGTTCTGCTACTAGGGCATTGTGATGGTTCTGTAGTGTGACTTGTTCTCTCTTTTTTTTTGAGACACAGTCTTGCTGTGTCACCCAGGCTGGAGTGCAGTGGCATGATCTTGGTTCACTTCAACCTCTGCCTCCTAGGTTCAAGCAATTCTCTTGCCTCAGGCTCCCGAGTAGCTGGGATTACAGGTGCCCGCCACCACGTCTGGCTAATTTTTGTATTTTTAGTAGAGACGAGGTTTCACCATGTTGGCCAGGCTGGTCTTGAACTCCTGACCTCAGGTGATCCACCTGCCTCAGCCTCCCAAAGTGCTGGGGTTACAGGTGTGAGCCACCGTGTCCTGCCTCTTGTAGTGTGACTTGTCCTAGGGGAAAGGGGAATCCAGTGGAGGGTTAAGAAAGAGATCTGACCTGAGAAGCTTTCAACTTTCAAAGATCATCTTGGCTGCAGTGTGGGGTGGGGTGGGGTGGGGCTTGGACTGAGGTGGTAGCAATCAACAGTGTTCATGGTGGTTGGTTTTAGATGGTTTTCTTTTCTCTTTCTTTCTTTTTTTTTTTTTTTTTGAGATAGTTTTCTTTTGGAAATGAGCTGGACAGAGGGTGCAGAGGCCGATCCAAGGTTTGTGAGGCCTAAATCATACAGTTTGAGGGCCTTCCATAAGAAAAATAAAAACTAAACACAAAATGAGATAGAGGACCCTGCAATGGGGTAACACAAAATGAGATAGAGGGTCCTGAGCAAAGGAGAGTCCCTGACACTTAAGCTTCTGGAATTTCTTGGTGAGTCCTCTCCCGATGGTGGGGGTGAGGTCGGGAGAGATCAAGAATGCCCAGGTTTTGTGACTGAGCAACTGATGATGCTATTAAGATGAGAAGGAGGTGTTTGGGGTAAGGTCTGGAGAGAAGAGCTGGGTTTCCTTCGTGGCACTTTTGTGGTACACAGGAAACAGCCACGTGGCTGAGGATAGAGGGACAATGGAGCCCAGGAAGAGGGCAGGGCTGGAAATGGCAAGCCATCACTTTCATGGCATTTAAAGTTGTGGAAGTGGATGACATCAGGTTGGGAAGAGAGAAGAGAGCCAAGCAATCAGCTGCAAGACAACTCCACCTGAGGCCAGGCCCTGGAGGTTTCTAGTTTATATATAGTCCAAATATAATAGTATATTTAACATTAGTCACTTTAAGTTCTAATTCTCTTTTTCTTTCTGATTGCAAGGGTTTCTTTCTTTACTTTTTTTTCTGAGACAGAGTCTCATTCTGTCTCACTCTGTCATCCAGGCTGGAGTGCAGTGGTGCGATCTCGGCTCACTGCAATCTCCACCTCCTGGGTTCAAGCGATTCTGCTGTCTCGGCCTCTAGAGTAGCTGGGATTACAGAAGACAGGGTTTCTTTAACATTTAAGGAATCCACTGATCTACTTCTGAAATCTTCAGAGATAAAAAAGAGAAGGAATCCACTAATGCATGTAAGGATAGTGGGCTGAACAAGTAGGCACTAATGATCAGAACAAGTCAATTAAAAAAATTATTTGATCAAAGAATTGTTTATTTTTATTGTTTTTATTTTTATTTTTTCTTATACTTCAGGAGTAGTAGGATTTACTTTGTGCCAACGAAATAACTAGTTTTCTCTAAATTGTCTTCAACCATTCAGGCCTCCTACCATCTAATATAATTCTCTACCTCTCACTTAGAAACATTGTTTAACAATATGGAATGATCATTTAAAGAACTTAGATCAGGCTGAGTGCAGTGGCTCATGCCTGTAATCCCAGGACTTTGGGAGGTAGGTGGATCACCTGAGGTTGGAGTTCGAGACCAGCCTGGCCAACATGGTGAAACCTTGTCTCTACAAAAAATACAAAAAAAAAAATTAGCCAGGTATGGTGGCGTAGGCCTGTAGTCCCAGCTACTCAGGAGGCTGAGGTGGGAGAATCGCTTGAACCTGGCAGGTGGAGGCTGCAGTGAGCTGAGATCACGCCACTGCACTCCAGCCTGAGCAACAAAATGAGACTCCGTCTCAAAAAATAGAAAAAAAAAAAGATGTTAGATCGAACTAATATTAAGAGGTCAAAAGACCATCTTCCTCCCATCTTAATCTAAGGATTTTTCTAGTTTTGTTTATACACTTAAGTTTTCATTTGAGTATTCAGAGAGATAATAAACCCTACCCTTTTAAAGAATGTGGGAGGGAGTGGGAAAAGTAGGAATGCGTTTTAAGGTCTATCTGCCATGTAAAATCAGCGATATTGGACCCATGTGATAAGAATGCTTGTTTTACATGGCTTCAGCTATCCATAGACCAAGCATTTTCTCTTGAAACATAGCTACATTTAGAAAATCTTAATACAGCTTAAAATAGGAATTTTGGTATTTGGTCCCGGACACTACCACCAGAAAGGGATCCCATTATGTTATGATGTTATTATTCAAGCTGGTTGGACTCAGTTTGCAGAGACTCCTATTTTACAAATCACTTGGCTTGTGTGAATTGACTATTTAGTGGCTGTGAGATTGAGGATAAGGGCTAAATCTTTTCTAACAAGAGGACTATTTAAAAACCAGAAGAAAATCATAGTATTTTAGCTGTGAACTTTAGGAGAAACTTTAGAGAAAAGATTTTATACATATCTTTAGTTTCATACGGTAATAGGTTATAAAGCATACGAAATCAAAGAGCTAGAGGTGATGGGGTACTGTTAAAATAGGGTGCCCAGGGAAGACCTTCCTAAGGGTGAGATCCAACAATGTATTGCTTTATGAAAATTAATTTTCTGGCAGAGCAAAGGTATTTAAAAGATTAGTATTAAAAATGCTCAACCTACTTTCTTCTGACTTCTGTAAAAAAGCACTTTTTTATATATCAGATTTTTAAGTTATAATAATAACTGACAACATTTTGATTTCTTTCTGTGTTTGAGGGATAATCTTCTATGCTTTATCTCATTTAATTCTCATATGTAACCAATAAGCCTTCAACCATTTTGTCAAGAAAATTCTTTAAACATGTATTAATTCCTTACTGGCCTTTTGAAACCTTTTGAAACACTGAATTATTATTATTTTTATTTATTTATTTTTTGTTCGTTTTTTTTTTTTTTGACACGGAGTCTCGCACTGTCGCCCAGGCTGGAGCGCAGTGGCGCGATCTCAGCTCACTGCAAGCTCCACCTCCTGGGTTCACGCCATTCTCTCGCCTCAGCCTCCAGAGTAGCTGGGACCACAGGTGCCCGCCACCACGCCCGGCTAATTTTTTGTATTTTTAGTAGAGACGGGGTTTCACCGTGTTAAGCCAGGAAGGTCTCGGTCTCCTGACCTTGTGATCCGCCTGCCTCGGCCTCCCAAAGTGCTGGGATTACAGGCATGAGCCACTGCGCCTGGCCAAAATGCTGAATTATTTTTCACCTTTCCAGAGTGGGGCGTATAGGATAGAAGTTGGCCCTTGGGATCAGGGGATCCTGACTGTAGTTGCATCTTCCCCCTTAACTAGCTGTGATCCTGAACTGGGCTGTCAATGCTTCCTGAGGCCTCCATTTCCTCATCTGTAAATTGGGGCGAGTTGGGCAGCACCCTAGGGGATCCTCCCAGCTCCGGCGTCTGAGGACCATCAAGTCGGTTATGTCACTGGGTTGTGGTAGAGTGGTGGATACACAGGCCACTTAGGCTTGCTTGCCCTGAGGTGAAATTGTTCTGGAACTCTGGGATTTCAACTCTTATATTTCTGCCTGTGTTTTGGAAGTGTTTTCCCCGCTCATTTTCTCCATCAGACAGTGTCATTTATTGTAGCTGCCAACATAAAATGACAACTGTCTCCACTTGTCAGCTGCTCTCATCATCTGGTTTGCTGTGTGCTTTGGAAGGCAGATGACCAAGCATGTATGAACTAGGCACAAGAGCATATGAACTCAGCACAGAGAAGACAGCTGAGGATATTTCCTGTAGAGTAGCATGCATGAACTTTATAAGGTATTTGGCCACTTAGGTATTTTTCTTTTTTTTTTTTTTTTTGTGATAGGGTCCCACTCTGTCACCCAGGCTGCAGTGCAGTGGCACAGTCATGGCTCACTGCAGTCTTGACCTCCCCAGCTCAAGGAATCCTCTCACCTCAGCCTCCTGAGTCCCTGGAATTACAGATGCATTCCGCCATAACTGGCTACTTTTTTCTATATTTTGTAGAGACAGGGTCTCACTATGTTGCCTAGGCTGACCTTAAACTCCTAGGCCCAAGTGATCCTCCCACCTCAGCCTCCCAAAGTGCTGGGATTATAGGTGTGAGCCACTGTGCCCGGCCGGTATTTTTCATTTGGAGGTTTATAATTGCATTCCAGAGTTTTAACTCTACTGGAAAGCTAACACAATGTTCCAACACAAATCTGTCTCGCATACTAGTTAGTGTCTTTGAGGTTCCATCACAGACAAATGACGGAAGAAAGCAAAACTGTTTAGGAAGGTCTAAATTAAACATTCTATAATAAAGGCATTAGCATTTGACAAGTCCCTGGTATCTAATACTTTATAAGATGACAATGAGCCTTTTTTACCCCTAGTTAGGGGATTAAATTCTAGGAGAAGAAGTTAACCAGGTGGTTCCTTAAGTAAGTAATCTTTTGACTACTTAGGGATTGATTTTGTTTTCCCATAATGAAAATGAATTCTGTTTTCCTTCATTTACTTGACTTTAGTGATCTCTGAAAACTAAGATAAAATATACTCGGCCTCTGAGGGAATACAACCATAATGTACAGAAGACAAAATAGATACTCTAAAGATTTTAAACGGAACATCTTGAGATTTGAGAAATTAAAGACAGTGAAAATCAGACTGCTTCTAAGCACTTTTTATTTTCCCTATAGGAAAGCAGGGTAGATAATCCTGATGGGTTGGATTTCAATTAATTGGTGAATAGAAGGTAAAATGATCAAGAAACAGATATCATAATTATAGGAGAAAATAGCAGGAGCTTTTTGTTTTAAAGGAAATAAAGAATAGAAGTCACAGTGAACAGAGACAGAACAAAATCTGATAATTCTAGACTCACTTGAGTGCTGCAAGTATCCTGATCAGGGAAAACAGCTGTGCCTACACATGGGTCCTGGAAAGGCTTCTCCCCGGAACCACCTAAGTGAAATAAAAACTCATTTCTGACTGTTTCAGGATGGCAACACAGACCTTTAGGATAATAACCCACATTCTTTTGGGCAACTCTAATCAAGTGATGCCTCCTTAAGGATACAGAGTTAGTCCCCAGCTCACGTAAGGCACAATACCAAAGAACAATGAGCCGTCATGAAATCGTCATTGTTTTATACTTGGTTTTTGTGTAGAATGTTCTCCAAATCATTGTCTCTGACGTTTCCTTCCTCTTGGGTATGACTGTGGTGACGTCAGGAGACGAGCTAAAGGGACCTCCTGGATCTCACAGGGAAACTCTTTCCCTCCAGTATCACGCTAAATTGTTCCTCAGTGCAGATGAAATTCTTAAATGGTTTCATCTGAATGTGAGGTTTTGGGATGACTTACTGTGGTCAGAGCTGTTCCCGGCTGCTCCAGTTGTGGGAGGTCATCAGTCCCACACTTCCGACCTCCTGGCTCAGAGACGTCACCGTGGAGACACCTGGCTGCTATTGTGACACGCAGGAGGTCAGCTGGCTCCTGCTGGTGGCTGTTTATGCTGCCCACCCTGCCAGCTTCACGGGCCCACACTGCACAGGCATTTAGACGTTACAGGGTAGCCCAAGCTCCCAAAGCTGTGGAAAGGAAAGGGAGCTATCTATTGGCCTTTGAGAACTCAAAACCCATGTTGCTGGGGGCCACTCAGATTGGGTACAAATGTGTCATCAAATTCAGTTTTGAAACTGTCTGAGTAGCTTCTTTACCCACAGATTTTGATTCTATTCAGTACTCAATACTGAAAAGAGAAATTGATCTCTCAAATAGACAAAGATAAATTTGTATGGAAACAACAGGAAATTCCATATTACATACATTTATGTCAACTGGGTTTGTGATTAAATTACTTTTTCTTTTATTTTAGTTGACATGTAATAATTATAAATATTGGCTGGGCGGGGTGGCTCATGCCTGTAATTCCAGCACTTTGGGAGGCCGAGGTGGGAGGATCATTTGAGCTCAGGAGTTCAAGACCAGTCTTGGCAACATGGCAAAACCCCATCTCTATGAAAAATGCAAATATTAGATGCGTGTGGCGGTGCACACCTGTAGTCCCAGCTGCTCAGGAAGCTGAGGTGGGAGGATCATCTGAGCCTGGGGAGGTTGAAGCTGCAGTGAGCTGTGATTGCACCACTGCACTCCAGCCTGGGCAACAGAGTGAGACCTTGTCTCAAAAAATAAACAATAAAAAATTGTAGATATTTATGGGATGTAATTAAATTATTATATGACAGATTAACATCAATTTTGCCCTGTATTCTCGTGGTTCTCAATGCCCTAGCTTTGTACATTTAGCTTTTTTTTTTTTTTTTTTTTTTTTTGAGAGAGATTCTCACTCTGTTGCCCAGGCTGGAGTGCAGTGGCGTGATCTCGGCTCACTGCAACCTCCACCTCCCGGGTTCAAGAAATTCTCCTGCCTCAGCCTCCCAAGTAGCTGGGATTACAGGTGCCCACCACCATGCCCGAATAATTTTTGTATTTTAGTACAGACGGGGTTTCACCACGTTGGCCAGGCTGGTCTTGAACTCCTGACCTCAAGTGATCCATCTGCCTCGGCCTCTCAAAGTGCTGGGATTATAGGCATGATCCCCTACGCTGGCCTAGCATTTTGTTGTTTTTATTAATTCAGATCATTAATTAAAGCCAAACTCCATTTTTGTAATTATTTATTTCTTTTTTTTTTGATACAGAGTCTCTCTCTGTTGCCCAGGCTGGTGTGATCTTGGCTCACTGCAACCTCTGCCTCTCTGGTTCAAGCGATTCTTCTGCCTCAGCCTCCCAAGTAGCTGGGATTACAGGCACGTGCCACCATGCTCGGCTAACTTTTATATTTTTAGTAGAGACAGGGTTTCACCATGTTAGCCAGGATGGTCTTGATCTCCTGACTTCGTAATCTGCCCACCTTGGCCTCCCAAAGTGCTGGGATTACAGGCATGAGCCACCGCACCCGGCCTATTTTTGATTTTTAAATTGTTTCATAGGACATGTGCAGACTCCTTTGTATAGGTCACATTTTTTTCTTGGTAACGTGTGATGTCTAAGCACTTTCTAGTGTCACCCCGCATATCCTGAAAGTTCTTCAGCACTATTCCTTGCTTCTTCGTCCTCATCCTATGTCACTGGTTCTTTTTTTGTTTTTGAGACAGGGGTCTCATTATGTTGCCCAGGCTGGTCTCGAACTATGGGCTCAAGAGATCCTCCTGCCTCAGCCTCCCAAGTGGTCGGGACTGCAGGAGCTCGCTACTGCACCTGACTTCTAACATTTTGGCTTATGGGCAGGTGTCTTCATGGCATTTTGCTCAAGCATCTTACCAAGGGTCTGATACCAGAATTTACATAGATTCAGAATCAGTGATTGAATGGTTACAAGGTTACTGCAAAATGTATGAAGAACATTTTATTTAGTTACGTATTTGTTTATTTTTTAGTTCTTTTTTTAGAGACAGTCTTGCACTGTTACCCACCCTGGAGTCCAGTGATGCAATCATGGCTCACTGCATGCCCCACCATACTTGGTTAATGTTCTAAAAAAATGTTTGTGGACGTTGGGTTGGGGGTGCATTGGGGGAGGGTCTCACTGTGTTGCCTAGGCTGATCTTGAACTCCTGGCCTCAAGTGAGCTGGGAGCACCTTGGCCTCCCAAAGTGCTGGGATTATAGGGGTGAGCCATTGTGCCCTTCCTGAAGAACATTTTAAAAGAACAAATCCTAGAAGTTTCTCTAGTGCCTATGACATTGACCAGTTGCTTGGTGTATTAGTCTGTTTTCATGCTGCTGATAAAGACCGTGGCTGGGCACAGTGGCTCATGCCTCTAATCCTAGCACTTTGGGAGGCTGAGGTCAGGAGTTCGAGACCACCCTGGCCAACATGGCAAAACCCTGTCTCTACTAAAAATAGAAAAATTAGCTGGGCATGGTCGTGGGTGCCTGTAGTCCCAGCTACTTGGGAGGCTGAGGCAGGAGAATCACTGAACCCAGGAGGTGGAGGTTGCAGTGAGCCGAGATTGTGCCACTGTACTCCAGCCTGGGTGACAGAGCAAGACTTGGTCTCAAAAAAAAAAAAAAAAAAAAAAAAAAGACATACCTGAGACTGGGTAATTTATAAAGAAAAAGAGGTTTAATGGACTCACAGTTCCATGTGGCTGGGGAGGCCTCACAGTCATGGTGGAAAGCAAAAGATACATCTTACATGGTGGCAGGCAAGAGAGAATGAGAACCAAGTGAAAGGGGAAACCTCTTAAAAATCGTCAGATCTCGTGAGGCTTATTCACTATCACAAGAACAGTATGAGGGAAACTCCCCCCATGGTTCAAATATCTCCTACCGGGTCCCTCTCACAACACACGGGAATTATGGGAGCTACAATTCAAGATGAAATTTGGGTGGGGACACAGGCAAACCATATCACTTGGTTTTTTAGAAGGTGCCAGCAGACCTGACTGCACTGGCTGATCCTTGGGCATTCCAAACCTACACCAAAGACAGGATTTAGGGGAATATACATTGATTTCTTCATCAGCAGGCACAACCAGTGGAATACTGAATAGGAATCACCATGGTGGATAAGGGTAGGCTAGAAAGTCACATATAGAGAGCACTATGGTGGATATTTTGCATTGTGGCTTTATTAGTCCGTTTTCACGGTGATGATAAAGACATACCCAAGACTAGGCAACTTACAAAAGGAAAAGGTTTGTTGGGCTCACAGTTCCACATGGCTGGGGAGGCCTCACAAACATGGCGGAAGGTGAAAGGCACATCTCACATGGCGGCAGACAGGAGAAGAGAGCTTGTGCAGGGATACTTTTTTTTTTTTCCTGAGACAAAGTCTTGCTCTGTCGCCCAGGCTGGAGTGCAGTGGCGTGATCTCAGCTAACTGCAACCTCCTCCTCCTGGGTTCAAGCAATTCTGCCTCAGCCTCCCGAGTAACTGGGATTACAGGCACATGCCACCATGCCCAGCTAAGTTTTGTTTTTTTTTTTGTTTTTTTTGGAGACTGAGTCTCACTCTGTCGCCCAGGCTGGAGTGCAGCGATGCGATCCTGGCTCACTGCAACCTCCACCTCCTGGGTTCAAGCGATTCTCCTGCCTCAGCCTCCTGAGTAGCTGGGATTACAGGTGTGTGCCACTATGCCCAGCTATTTTGTATATTTAGTAGAGATGGGGTTTCACCATATTAGCCAGCTGATCTCGAATTCCTGACCTTTGGTGATCCACCTGCCTTGGCCTCCCAAAGTGCTGGGATTACAGGCATGAGCCACCACGCCTGGACTCATTTTTGTATTTTTAGTAGAGACGGGGTTTCACCATGTTGGCCAGGCTGGTCTTGAACTCCTGATTTGGTGATCCACCTGCCTTGGCCTCCCAAAGTGCTGGGATTACAGGTGTGAGCCACCGCACCTGGCCTAATTTTTGTATTTTTAGTAGAGACAGGGTTTCACCATGTTGGCCAGGCTGGTCTTGAATTCCTGATTTGGTGATCCCCCTGCCTTGGCCTCCCAAAGTGCTGGGATTACAGGCGTGAGTCACGGCGCCCGACCAGGAAACTTTTTTAAAACCATCAGATCTCATGAGACTGATTCACTATCATGAGATAGCACAGGAAAGACCTGCCCCCATGATTCAATTACCTCCTACCAGGTTCCTCCCATGACACATGGGAATTGTGGGAGTTACAATTCAAGATGAGATTTGGGTGGGGACACAGTCAAACCATATGAGTGGCCTTATTTGCCTTTTATTCATTTCACTTCACGTAGCCATAGATGGGCTGTGAGAATCTTGGATAATCAGAAAACCCCATTGTCTGTTTTTTTTTTCTTTTTCTAAAATGTCCACCCTCTGATGATCATTTAGATATGTTGATATGTTGTCCTTCAGTTAACATTATTTTAGGTTTCTTTCTTGCTTTCTTTTTTTTTTTAGAGTCTCACTCTGTCATCCAGGCTGGAGTGGAGTGGCATGATCTTGGCTCACTGCAGCCTCTGCCTCTCAGTTTCAAGTGATTCTTCTGCCTCAGCCTCCCCACTAGCTGGGATTACAGGCACCCGCCACCACGCCTGGCTAATATTTGTATTTTTAGTAGAGACGGGGTTTCACCACGTTGGTCAGGCTGGTCTCAAACTCCTGACCTCAGGTGGTCCACCCGCCTTGGCCTCCCAAAGTGCTGGGATTACAGGTGTGAGCCACCAGGCTGGGCCTAGGACATTTCTTTTAATTCCATTATACTATTAAGGGCAGTGGTATCCGTGTTAGTGATGGATAATAATGTACATTGTTTTTTGTTTAAAAGAAGAGAAAGGGGGCCGGGAGAGTGACTCACGCTTGTAATCCCAGCACTTTGGGAGGCCGAGGTGGGTGGATCACGAGGTCAGGAGTTCGAGACCAGCCTGGCCTACATGGTGAAACCCCATCTCTACTAAAGATACAAATAATTAGCCACGCGTTGTGGCGGGTGCCTGTAATCCCAGCTACTTGAGAGGCTGAGGCAGGAGAATTGCTTGAACCTGGGAGGCGGAGGTTGCAGTGAGCCGAGATCGCACCATTGCACTCCAGCCTGGGTGACAGGGCAAGACTCTGTCAAAAAAAAAAAAAAAAAAGGAAGAGAAAGGAAGAAAAATGTTTGTCCTTATTTCTTAAAATATTCAATGAGCTTATATTGTGTTCAAGTGATTAACTGTGGTGCCTTTAGGTGCCCCTGAAGTAGTCATAACTTTTTACTCTAACTCCTAAACCTAACACCACATCTATCCACATACAAACAGGTACATACTTATTTCCCTTTCAATATCATTAGTCTTAGTTTTTTGAATGTTGAGCCTGCAGGCTTTAAAAATACAACTTAGGGCCAGGCATGGTGACTCATGCCAGCAATTTGGGATGCCAAGGTAGGAGGATTGCCTGAGCCCAGGAGTTTGAGATCAGCCTGGGCAACATAGCAATATCCTGCCTCTACAAAAAATAAAAAATTAGCCAGGTGTGGTGGCACACACCTGTAGTCCCAGCTACTTGGGAGGCTGAGGTAGGAGGATCGCTTGAGTCCAGGAGGTTGAGGCTGCAGTGAGCTGTGATTACCCCACTGCATTCTAGCCTGGACAATGGAGAGGGACCATGTCTTGGGGGAAAAAAAAGAAAAAAGAAAAAATCCAACTGAAAAAATATTTTTAGCTGGGTACGGTGGCTCACGCCTGCGCCTATAATCCCAGCACTTTGGGAGGCCAAAGCAGGTGGATCACTTGAGGCCAGGAGTTTGAGACCAGCCTGGCCAACATGACGAAACCCTGTTTCTAGTAAAAATTCAAAAATTAGCCTGTCGTGGTGTTGTGCGCCTGTAATCCCAGCTACTGGGGAGGCTAGGGCAGGAGAATCACTTGAGCCTGGGAGGTGGAGGTTGCAGTAAACCAAGGTCGCTCCACTGCACTCCAGCCTGGGCTATAGAGACACCCTGTCTCAAAAAAAAAAAAAAAGAAAAGAAAAATTAAAGTGTTCACATATAAATGAAGCAACTCATTTAGAGAGGAAGGGAAAGGCCTGGAAGCCAAGTGTTGGCATTTCCACCAAGGCTGAGCATTCTTATACGGAGACCCTGCCGAACTGCCTTTCTTGGGACGCATATTTTCATGCTACATCATACATTTGGTGAAGCAACTCAGCTACACCCTTTCAGTGGGGGTTGAAGATGAATCAGCCCATCATGTTGTAATTCAGACAAAAGCAAGGTTTATTTTTTTTTCAGGCAATCATTCTAAAATGCCAGAGGAAATGAAGCCCCTTGGCCCACTGGCCCCGATCTGTGCCAGGTTTTGCACCAATATGGAAAGCCTGTTCTGTTCTGTAGGACTTGCCCCTGAAACAAAGGATCTTCCTGAAATGCATCTCCACAGACTCTCAACTCAAAAATTCATCTCTGTGGGAGAGGGGACATTTTGTAGCATTTTGTCTTCAGCTTGTATTCTACAAAAATCAAACTTCAGATATGAAAATTCTTTTAAACTATAGATTTATTGAACTAGAAAGGGCTAGAAGAACTCTAATTGATACAATTAGGACTTACATAATTTATCTAAGAGAGGATTAGATATGAAGCAACCCAGAGAATAAGAGTCTAATCTGCACTTAACCTTCTCTTTCCTTCCTTCCTTCCTTCCTTCCTTCCTTCCTTCCTTCCTTCCTTCCTTCCTCCCTCCCTCCCTCCCTCCCTCCCTCCCTTCCTTCCTTCCTTCCTTCCTTCCTTTCCTTCCTTCCTTCCTTTCTTTCTCTTCCTCTCTCTCTCTCTCTCTCTCTTTCTTTCTTTGAGACAGAGTTTCGCTCTAGTTGCCCAGGTTGGAGTGCAATGGCACGATCTTGGCTCACCGCAACCTCCGCCTCCCAGGTTCAAGTGATTCTCCTGCTGCAGCCTCCCGAGTAGCTGGGATTACAGGTGCCACCCCACCATGCCTGGCTAATTTTGTATTTTTAGTAGAGATGGGGTTTCTCCATGTTGGTCAGGCTGGTCTCAAACTCCAGACCTCAGGTGATCCACCAGCCTCAGTCTCCCAAATTGCTGGGATTACAGGCATGAGCCACCGCACCTGGCCTAACCTTTTAAAAAGAAATTTTTCATGGGCAAAAGATCTGAATAGACATTTCTCCAAAGAGGATATACAAATAGCTAATAAGCCCATAAAAAGATGCCCATACACAGGAGGCTGAGGTAGGAGAATCGTTTGAACCTGGGAGGTGGAGGTTGGAGGTTGCAGTGAGCTGAGATTGTGTCACTGCACTCCAGCCTGGGTGACAGAGCAAGACTGTCTCGGGGAGGGAAAAAAAGATGCCCAACATTAGTCATCAGGGAAATGCAAATCAAAAACACAGTGAGATATCACTTCATACAAACGAAAATGGCTATAATCAAAAAGTCATAATAATAATGTTGGTGGGTATGTGGAGAAATTGGAATCCTCTTACACTACTGGCAGGAATGTGAAGTGGTGCAGCTGATTTGGAAAATAGTCTGGCAGTTTCTTGAAAAGTTAAACAGAGTTCCATTTGACCCAGCAATTCTGCTCTTTGGCATATACCCAAGAGAAAAGGGAACTTGTAGTCCCAGCTACTTGGGAGGCTGAGGTGGGAGGATCACTTGAGCATGGGAGGTCAAGGTTGCAGTGAGCTATGATTGCACCACCCCAATCCAGCATGGGCAACAGAGTGAGACCCTGTTTCTAAAAAAAAAAAAAAGTGCAAGCAACCCAAATGTCCATCAACTGAGGAATGGATAAATAAAATGTGGTACATGCATACAATGGAATATTATTTAGCAATAGAAAGAAATATGAAATACTCATATATGCGGCAACATTGGATGAACTTTAAAAACAGTACACTAAGGGAAAGAAGGCAGTCACAAAAGATTACATATTATATGATTTAATTTATATGAACTAGAATAGGCAAATCTATAAAGACAAAGTTGACTGAATGGTTGCTTAGGGCTAGTGGAGCTGGGGGTGGGGCAGGAGAATGATAGCTAAAGGGTGTGTTTTTTTTTAATTGATAAAAGTGTTCTAAAATGGATTATATTTAAGGTTGCACAGCTATGAATATGCTAAAAACCATGAAGTGTCCTTTAAATGAGTGAGTTGTGTGGTATGTGAATTATATCTCAAGAAGAAAGAAAGAATGAAAAAGAAATCTCTCTAGGTTTCTTCCTGGCTGCCAGAAAATTCTTTTTTTTCTTTTTGTTTTTTTGAGACAGGATCTTGCTCTGTCACCCAGGCTGGAGTGCAGTGGTGTGATCACTGCTCACTGCAGTCTTGACCCCCCGGGTTTGAGTGATCCCCTCACCTCAGCCTCCCAAGTATCTGAGACTGCAGGTATGAGCCACCATGTCTGGCTAATTTTAACTTTTTTTTTTTTTTGTAGAAACAGTCTCCCTATGTTGCCCAGGTGGTCTTGAACTCCTGGACTCAAGTGATCCTCACATCTTGGCCTCCTGAAGTGCTGGGATTACAGGCATGAGCCACTGTGTCTTGCCAGAAAATTCTTTCCCATATTTAGTATTTTTCTTTTTGCTCACTCTAATAAACACTTGTTTTGTTTTTGGTAGAGACAGAGAAGAGTAAAAAACTTCCTTGTCTTGAATCATAAATCTAATATTCAAAGGCCATTATTATATCAGCCATTTGGAGGAAACGATTTCAGTCCCTTTAACCTTTTCTTATAGGATTCATTTTTATGCCATTATTTGCCTGTCTACCTCTCTTGGAGCTTCTTAACCATTCTGGGCCTCAGATTCTTCGCCTATAAAATGAGACGGGTGGACTAGATCTCAAAGACCCCTTGCAGGTCTGAAGTCCTGTGATGAATGTCGGCATCCTTTGAGAAAGCATGAACATGTACAAATGAAAACACTTTTCTGAGCCGTGGAAGGCAAAACTGTAATCAGCTATGAAAAGAAGCTGGAAACAGACTGAGGGAGTCAAGTTTTAAAATCAGTGAACACAGCATGAAGTGGGCACAGCAAAGTCCTGAGAGTCAGGAAAATTAATCTCTGCTTTTATGACTCATGGTAAGATTTGGGAGAGTCACATGACCTCTTGAGTACATTTTCTTTTCTATAAAATGGGCATCATATAACCTGCCTACCTCTCTCTAAGCAGTGTTTTCACTCAATGATTAAACAAGTAAATATTATGGTAATGCACAGATTATAACAATATTTTATATATGATTCACAACAAAAGTGCTGTTATTGAAACAATTCTTTCCTTGAAAGAAAATTTACAATACCTATTTTTTAAATTCATTTCATTTTGGTTTTATCATCTCCTCTTAAAACTTAATGAATATAGGCTGGGCACAGTGGCTCACGCCTGTAATCCCAGCACTTATGGAGGCTGAGGTGGGCAAATCACTTGAGGTCAGGAGTTCGAGACCAGCCTGGCCAACGTGGCGAAACTTCGTCTCTACTAAAAATACAGCAATTAGCCAGGTGTGGTGGGACAACCTGTAATCCTGGCTACTCAGGTGGCTGAGGCACAAGAATTGCTTGAGCCTGGGAGGCAGAAGTTGCGATGAGTGGAGATGACACCAGTGCACTTCAGCCTGGGCGACAGAGCAAGACTCTGTCTCAGAAACAAAACGAAACAAAAAACTTAATGAATATGGCATAGTAAAATGTAAAGAAATATAAAAATAAAAGCTCAATGAAATCATGGTTAATGTGAACAAAGCTTACAAGCACATTAAAAATTAATAAAAAGTATTTTTATTCCAAATTTGGCTTTGTAAAAGCCTATGTTAATTATAAAAATTGTTAAGCATTTTTCTAGTTGCCACTTCCCTCACATCTATATTGTTCTCATTGTTAAGGTGTCTTATGTTGCTTTTTTAAAAATTATACTTTAATTTCTGGGGTACATGTGCAGAACGTGCAGTTTTGTTACATAGGTATACACGTGCCATGGTGGTTTGCTTCACCCATCAACCCATCATCTACATTAGGTATTTGTCCTAATGCTATCCCTTCCCTAGCCCCCCACCCCCCGACAGGCCCCAGTGTGTGATGTTCTCCTCCCTGAGTCCATGTGTTCTCATTGTTCAGCTCCCACTTATGAGTGAGAACATGCAGTGCTTGGTTTTCTGTTCTTGTGTTAGTTTGCTGAGAAAGATGGTTTCCAGCTTCACCCATGTCTGGTGTCTTATGTTTCTGAGTAGAACCAGAGGTCAAGGGACCATGTCAGATCTCTCTGTTGTTACACCTTAATGCCTGTAACAATGCCATGCATCTGGTATTTACTCATTAAAAACAGATGAATTTATTGCCTGCTAATGGAAGAGGTTAAACTGCTCAATGTAAATAGGACATTGAAAATTTGCAGTCCAGACAGAATTTTTTTGTGTGGGTCTAGCGATTTCTGAGAACCATAAAGCTAATTTAAAGCAGCTTAGGCAATAACAAATATCTCATGGTATTCATGAGATCAATGACATCATGAAACTTAGGAAACTGAACAATAGTCGCAAAAGTTGACACACTTAAAGGAGAGATGGTCTTCCGAGCAGGGAGACTGTACGATTTTCCAGGGGTACCACCTTTGCTCAAAAGAGCATGGAAATTCCCCTGTTTGGAATTTGGAATCTGTCCAGAGTCAGATTACCATCCCTCAGGAAAATCAACCTCATTTCTTATAGCCACGCAATGTGGTTAATGATGTTTGCTTTTCCTCTCTTGTAAGCTATTGAGTTATCTTCAAATAGGATGCATTGCATAGGTAACAATGGGATCATGCCAGTTACTGTGTAATTGGAGTTAGAGATAGGCCTGCTTAAAATCAAGAACAATAGGCCGGGCACAGTGGCTCACACCTGTAATCCCAGCGCTTTGGGAGGCTGAGGCAGGTGGATCACGAGGTCAGGAGATCAAGACCATCCTGGCTAACACGGTGAAACCCCGTCTCTACTAAAAATACAAAAAGTTAGCTGGGCATGGTGGCAGGCGCCTGTAGTCCCAGCTACTTGGGAGGCTGAGGCAGGAGAATGGTGTGAACCTAGGAGGCAGAGCTTGCAGTGAGCCAAGATCGCACCACTGCACTCCAGCCTAGGTGACAGAGCGAGACTCTGTCTCAAAAAAAAAAAAAAAAAAAAAAAAAAAAAAAAAAAAAAAAATCAAGAACAATAAACATCCATAGAGCTGAGATTGCCATTGTCCCAGATACTTTCAGGTGTGTTATTCCATCCTTAAAACTACCCTTTGTGACAGGTGGTACTTTCCTCAGGAATATGGGACGTTCAGTGATATCCACACATATTCCGGGCCATGGGAGAGTCCAGATGGGCTGTGCAGTCTGAAGTTGCTGATAGCTGTCACTCTTGCTGGGGGTCACCTGGCACATTGCTTGCTGCTACTGGGATGTCCACTCAGGGCACAGCAAACCACTGTAGTTTATTAGCACAGCAACAAGCAGTGCTCACTAAAGTCTATGAAGTTGCTGTCTTTGGCCAAGGTCCCAGCTTGCTTTCTGGGACTAAGGGTGTTCACCTTGACAGGGTCCAGGCCATCTTGAGGCTACTCTCTGCTCTTCTAGGAGTGTAGGGCCCGCCCACCTTCTTTTCTTCTCAACTCCTCCAGTTTTCTCTTCCTCCCCAGCATGCTCTAACTTCCTCCCAGAGCTTTTTTTTTTTTTTTTTTTTTTTTGAGACAGAGTTTTGCTTTGTTGCCCAGGCTGGAGTGCAGTGGTATGATCTCGGCTCACTGCAACCTCTGCCTCCCAGGTTCAAGCAATTCTTGTGCCTCAGCCTCCGGAGTAGCTGGGATTACAGGCGCCTGCCACCAAACCCGGCTGGTTTTTTGTATTTCAGTAGAGACAGAGTTTCACCATGTTGCCCATGCTGGTCTCGAACTCCTGAGATCAGGCAATCTGCATGTCTTGGCTTCCCAAAGTGTTAGGATTACAGGAGTGAGCCACTGTGCCCAGCCCCAAGCTCTTGCTTAAGGATGAATCTTATAGGCTGCCTCTTTAGAGCCTTGCTTTTTGACTCTTTAAAAACAAACAAATAAACAAACAAAACAAACAAGTACCAAAACGCCAAACTCAGGTTTGGCTTTAAAATGATTGTTACGTGTTTAGCTCAATTGGAAAAAATTGAATGTAAAAATGTATCGGGAGGCCGAGGCGGGTGGATCACGAGGTCAGAAGATCGAGACAATCCTGGCTAACATGGTGAAACCCCATCTCTACTTAAAAAAAAAAAAAATACAAAAAATTAGCCAGGCGTGGTGGTGGGTGCCTGTAGTCCCAACTACTCAGGAGGCTGAGGTGGCAGAATTGCTTCAACCCGGAAGGCAGAGCTTGCAGCAACCCAAGATCGTGCCACTGCACTCCAGCCTGGGTGACAGAGCAAGACTCCCTTTCAAAAAAAAAAAAATTATAAATAATGTATACAATAAGGTAGATTATCAAACAGGTACAGCAGAAGGCTCATTTCAGATCAGAAGTTCTACATTCAGTGTCACAGTGAGGGTGGTAGAAATGAAAACATTTTATTCATTTATTTAGCATGTTGCCTATTTTTTCTAATTTTAAAAATACACATATTGCTTCTCTCTGTATTAATAAAAGGTTATTTTAAACAACTATACTAATACAGTTTGTATTGTGATAAAATATACATGACGAAATTTACCATCTTATCATTTTTTTTTTTTTTTTTGAGATCGAGTCTGTTTCTGTTGCCCAGGCTGGAATACGGTAGTGTGATCTTGGCTCACTGCAATCTCTGCCTCCCGGGTTCAAGCGATTCTTGTGCCTCAGCCTCCCATCCTGAGTAACTGAGATTACAGGCGTGAGTCACCATGCCCAGCTAATTTTTTGTATTTTTAGTAGAGACGAGGTTTCGCCATGTTGATCAGACTGGTCTCAAACTCCTGGTCTCAAGCAATCCGCCCGCCTCGGCCTCTCAAAATGCTGGGATTATAGGTGTGAGCCACTGTGCCCGGCCCCGTCTTATCAATTTTTAAGAGTACAGTTCAGCAGCATTAAATACATTCACAATGTTGTGCAACCATAACCACCATTCATGGTGGTGATGAATTTTTTTTTGTTTTAAAACAGTGTCTCACTCTGTTGCCCAGGCTGGAGTGCAATAGCACAATCACTGCTCACTGCAGCCCCCACCTCCCAGGCTCCAGTGATCCTCCCACCTCAGCCTCCCGAGTAGCTAGGACCGCAGGCGTGCACCACCATGCCTGGCTAATTTTTAAATTTTTTGTAGAGATGGGCTGGTCCGTGCCCTATGTTGCCTAGGCTGGTCTCAAACTCCTGAACTCAAGTGATCCTCCTGCTTTAGCCTCCCAAAGTGCAGGGATTACAGGTGTGAGCCACAGCACCTGGCCCGGAATTTTTTTCATCTTGCAAATCTGAAATTCTGTATCCATGAAATGCTAACTCCCCATTCTCCCCACCTCTAGTCCCTGACAACCACCATTCTACTTTCTGTCTCTGTGAATTTGACTAGGTACCTTATATAAGTGGAATCCCACAGACTTTGCTCAAAGATGCTATTTTTTGTGTGTCTGGTTTGTTTTACTTAGCAACAATAATGTCTTCCAGCTTCATCTATGTTATAGCACGTATCAGAATTTCCTTCCTTTTTAAGGCAAATAATATTCCATTGGATGGATATACTACATTTTGTTTATCCATTCATCCATTGATGGGTACTTTGGTTGCAGACACATTTTAACTATTGTGAATAGAGCTGTTATGATCATGGGTGTAACTAATATAGTTTAAAGAATTTATTTAGGAGATAAAAATAAACAGTATTTCGGTTTTGGTTATATTCCTATTACTGATTTTCTTTTTACCTAAGCCTTTGGCTGAAGAAAGGAAGGGCCATGCCTGCTGAATTGGGAAACGAGAGCAGGGAATGAAGGAAAAGGACAGCCAGAGACTAAGGGTTAGTGTTCAGAATATACAAGAATTCTTACAAATCTGTAAGGAAAAGATGCACCACTCAATAGAAAATGGTCAAAAACTTGAACCAACATTTCATAACAGAGACAATCCAAAATGAAACAATGCTCAACCAAAAAGTAATCAGAAAAATGCAAATTAAAGCTACAACACGACACAATTATGCACCCACCAGAATGGCTAAATCTGTCTTTCAAAGCTAAACAAAGCAAGAAGAACTTACCTACACAGCCAATGGAGATGAAAAATGGTACAAACCTTTGGAAAATAATTTATTGTTCTCTTGTAAAGTTGAAAATAAATATACCCCAGGAGCCTGCAGCTTATTTCCTGGGTATATTCTCTGGAAATCTGCATGCACAGATGCACCAGGGTGCAATAATGCTCCTGATAGCATCGCTCATAATAGCCCCAAACCAGAAACAACCAAAAAGTCATCTGCAACACAATGGATGCATTCATTGTGGTGTATTCATTTGATGGAATACAGAATTACAGCTACACGCACCATGGATGAAACTCACAATTATGATGTTTAGTGAAAAAGTTTAGTGAAAAAAGGCAGAGTCAAAAGATTTCATATGATTGCTTCCATCTGTATAAAGTTTAAATTAGGCAAAAAATAATTTATTTTTAGGAAAGCATGTGTAGGTGGTGCTATGGTTTGGATGCAGTTTGTTTAGCTTTGCCAAGTCTCATGTTGAAATTTAATCCCCAGTGTTGAAGGTGGGGTCTTGTGGGAGGTGTTTGGATCCCTCATGAATGGCTTGGTGCCATTCTCTTGGGAGTGAGTGAGTTCTCACTCTCAGTTCCCGAGAGAACTGGTTGTTGAAAAAAGCCTGGCACCTTCTTGCTCGCTCTGTCTTGCCTCCTTCTCTCTCACCATGTGACCTGCACACATTGGCTCCCCTTCCCCTTCCGCCATGAGCAGAAGCAGCTTGAGGTCCCCACCAGAAGCAGATGCCGGTGCCATGCTTCTTGTATGGCCTGCAGAACCATGAGCCAAATATCTTTTCTTTATAAATCACCCAGCCTCAGATATTCCTTTGTAGCAATATAAACAGACGAAGACCGGTGGTCAATATATAATAGGAAGCAAGGTGTCAATGGCAAGGAAGAGGATTTTGAGTGGGGAGGAATGTGTGGGACAGGAGACACTATCCTATTTTCTGACTTAGGTGGTGGTTACTTTAGAATTAAAAATATATGTATTTTAAAATAATTATAAATTCACAGGAAGATGCAAACACTGTGCATAAATGTCCAGCATACCTGTCACTCAATTCCCCCAATAGTTGGATCATGCATAATGATAGTACAAATTGACATTGGTCCAATGTATGGATCTAGTTCTGTGTCATTTGATTACACATACACAAAGCTCCTCGTGTGCGTCTCCTTCATAGTTTCCTCCCTCCAGCCCCTCCCCGCCATCCCTAGACCCTGGCAACAACCACTAGACTATTTTCCTCTTCTGTAATTTTGTCACTGGAAATGTTATATAAATGGAATTGTGTAATGCATGACCTTCTGAGATTGGCTTTGTACAATCAGAGAATCCACTTGAGATCAACACATGTTCTTATCAATAGTTTGTTCCTTTGTGTTGCTGAGTTGCATTTCACTGTATGGATGCACCTTTTGATGGACATTTTGGTTGCCTCCAGTTTTTGCCTGTTACAAATAAAGCTACTATGAGTACTTGGGCATAGGTTTCTGTGTGTATACACATTTTTACTTCTTAAATAATTCCCAGGAGTGCAATTGCTGGATTTTATGGTAAGTGTATGCTGAGTTTTAAAAGACACCAACACACCGTTTTCCAAAGTGACTGCACCATTTTACATTTCCACCAGCAATGTGTGAGAAGTGCAATTTCTCTGCATCCTTGCCAGCATTTGCTATTGCTGCTATTACACTTTTTTCCCCTGTTCTGATACATGTGTAGTGTTAGATCATCATGGCCTTAATTTGTACTTCCTTAATGGCGAGTGATGTGGAACATTACTGGAGGAGGGGCAGTGTTCTATCTTCTAACTTAGGTAGTGGTTAAACTGTGAATGTTTTGTATTTCACAATAAAATAAGAAAAGAAGTGGCCGGGTGCAGTGGCTCACGCCTGTAATCCCAGCACTTTGAGAGGTCAAGGCAGGTGGATCACTTGAGGTCAGGAGTTCAAGACCAGTGTGGCCAACATAGTGAAACCTCGTCTCTACTAAAAATACAAAAGTTAGCCAGGCATGGTGGCGGGTGCCTGTAATCCCAGCTACTTGGGAGGCTGAGGCAGGAGAATCACTTGAATCAGGGAGGCGAAGGTTGCAGTGAGCTGAGATCATGCCACTGCACTCCAGCCTGGGCGACAGAGCGAGACTCCGTCTCAAAAAAAAAAAAAAAAAAGAAAAGAAGAGCACTGAGATTCATATTTTGAGATATTATCTCCCTACATCCATTAAAAAAAAAAAGGCAACCATGTGTGGGGCACTGAAGTCACCTGGCTAGAGGTAGAGTAGGCAGGCAGTGGACCCCCCGTGAAGCCTGGGCTATTTTCAGCTGCCCACAGCACCTCCATGTAAAACAGACTTTCATAAAGCCAACGTCCTTCCAAAGCAGTCTGATGTGGAGTTGTTCAAACACTAAAAAAAATAAAATGTATTATGCATATGCATTGCATAGGCGGTTCGTGTGCTGCAAAGTGGAACATTCATATCAGAGTACATGGACGAGAAATGAGAAACCCACACTGCATTTCCAGGTAGTTGGAAAGGCTTTAAAGAAGAAGGAAATTTAACAGCAATTTAAAAGGCTCTTTAGATTGTAACTGAGAGGGACTAGGGATGGGGTAGGGAATTGTTACTTGTTATTATAAGCACTTCTGTACTGTGTCTTCGTTTAGAAAAGAAGTCTGCTGGGCGCGGTGGGTCATGCCTACAATCCCAGCACTTTGGGAGGCCGAGGTGGGCGGATCACCTGAGGTCAGGAGTTCGAGACCAGCCTGGCCAACATGGTGAAACCCCGTCTCTACTAAAAATACAAAAATTAGGTGGACATGGTGGCAGGTGCCTGTAATCGCAGCTACTTGGGAGGCTGAGGCAGGAGAATCGCTTGAACCTGGGAGGCGGAGGTTGCAGTGAGCCAAAACCGTACCACTGCACTCTAGCCTGGGTGACAGAGCGAGACTCCATCTCAAAAAAAAAAAAAAAAAAAAAAAGAAAAGAAAAGAAGTCAGAAAAGATAGTGCAAATTTACATAGTGTGTTTTGTGTTAGTTTCCTAGGGCTGCTGTCACAAAGACCCACAAACTGTATGGCTTGAACAACAGAAATACATTGTCTCATAGTTTTTGAGGCTAGATGTCTGAGATTAAGGACATTAGATTTCTGTATTTTAGAAAGATGCTAATGCAAAAAAAGTTTCTGGAGTCAACTTGCAGTCATCCAGAAATCCAGGCATTGGAAGTACTGCATTCCTTCTTCCCAGACTCTTGGATCATTGAGAGTGTATTCCAGCCATTTCTGTTCCTGTACACGGTAACATTTTTTCTTTTTCTCTCCTCCTCATTCAGTGTTTTTGACCTAGATACTATTCATTGAAATTAAACAGCACGTTTACAAGCATTTTACAGGAGTTAACCCTTTTACCTCAAATAACACAGTAAGCCTAGGAAGTAGGAATGAATAGTATCCCCATTTTGCATATGAGGAAACAAAGGCTTGGA
Organism: Pan troglodytes; assembly: GCF_028858775.2. Taxonomy (NCBI): domain Eukaryota; kingdom Metazoa; phylum Chordata; class Mammalia; order Primates; family Hominidae; genus Pan; species Pan troglodytes. The sequence continues at coordinate 103,539,870 of NC_072412.2, read as the reverse complement.
GAAGCTGAGTAACTTGCCCCCCACATTTAGGGCTAATTAGCAGTGAGCTGAGCTGTGAACCCAGGTTGTCTGTCGTAGAGTCTGTTCCTAGGCACCAGGCTGTACTATTCATCGTGAAATTAAAGCAGTAGCAATTGTTATTATTTATTTATTTATTTTTATCTTTTAGACAGGGTCTCATTCTGTTGCCCAGGCTGGAGTGCAGTGGCACAATCTCAGCTCACTGCAACCTCTGCCTGCTGGATTCAAGCAATTCTCGTGCCTCAGCCTCCTGAGCAGCTGGAATTACAGGCATGTGCTGCCAGACCTGGCTAATTTTTGTATTTTTAGTAGAGTCGTGGTTTTGCCATGTTGGCCAGGCTGGTCTAGAACTCCTGGCCTCAACTGATCCGCCTGCCTTGGCCTCTCAACGTGCTGGGATTACAGGCATGAGCCACGGATCCTTGACGTAATTGTTATTTTTTTAATGTAACTTTTATTTTAAGTTGCAGTAGCAATTATCATAGGGTTTTACATAAATATCAACAAAGTTTCTACAGTTCCTTGGCATGTGGTAGGTGAGATATGAATGCTACTTATCTTTTTTTCCTCCTTATGTCTCTAATCTTTTTTTTTTTCTGACTTGTTATTTTGTAACACAGACATTATTTGGGAGTCATAGAGTTAAAGATTACAATGTTTGTTCAGAAACTACATAAAGCATTGCATTTGGCAAGTTATTGGAATTTTTTTTCTTGCTAGACGGATAAATGTTCCTAAAGATAAAACTTCCTGAAGAGAATACGTGGTTTTTGACAATGCTATAATATTTCATTTGATCTTAGGCTAGGCTAGCTCTGAGGTCACATAGAAACATGAGCACAGAGATGTTAATAGGATTTACTTCCATTTCTGAATTCTGACATTGTTCTGAATTTTAAAAAATGCTATGAACATAATTTTTCCTCCAATTCTATCTCAGGGAAGTGAGTTTTTTTCAGGTCATGTCCAAATTTTAGTAGTGTTAACTCGAGGTTTGTTGGAAATTAATCTGAGAATACCTTCTGGAGATGGAGACTGTTGGATCTGGGATTTGTTTTTTGCCTACTTACAAGCTGATAAGTGAGCCTGTGCCTGTTTCACGGATGCTGGCGCTAGACAAAGATTCCTGTGTCAGAGATAAAGGCCTTTATTATTCATGGCAGAGCAAGCAGCATGGGCGTCAGCATATTTGCTTTGGTTTTCTCTGCCTCCAAGTCCTATGGGGACGATGCAATGTGACCTAGATGAATGCCACCCATGCAGTGGGTCTGAGATGCCACTGAGAAGCACTGAGCTTTGGGACCCCAACACTTTCAGAGCAAGCAGTTAGCAGCCTACTATTTGTCCTGGGGGAGACACCATCTCATCTCTCAAGGTTACTAGCTGAATAAACAATCCTGAGAAATGACATGGAGAAAAAGAACAGACAGTGATGATAAAACTTTTCATCAAGGCTGTGTAAGTGGCAAATCAAGCATTAGCAGAGATTGCAAAAGCAATGAAGAGATGGCTCCAGCAATCGGGGTAAATGACAGAGCAATCTGCAAGACTGTTGTTTACGATAACTTGGAAGACAGCAAATGCTACTAATAAACCTTTGAATTTCATTAAGGAAGTCCCCAGGCAGAATGTTGAAAGTGTCAGCTTGTTGGTCTAAAATACATATATGGTAAGGTAGAGGAAGAGAGAGATGAAGTCAAGAAGTAGCTGTTTCATTTGCAAGTAAAATTCAGAGAAAACAGAAAGGATCCAAATCATTACACATTGTATACATATATCAAAATATCACGTGCACCCCCACCAAATGTGTACAACTATGACATATTAATAAAAAAAGAAAGGATCCAAGATTTGCTGGGTTGGAAGATAAAACTGATCATCCCTGGTCTCCACAGCTCATAGAAGAGTCTCAAAATGAAATGAGACCTGGGGCCAAGTCCCAAATTAATTGTACAGCTGTGACATCATATTTAAGGTTGCCAAAAGAGTCAAGGCAGAGTCTCCTGAACACTCTCAGTAGACAGAGGAGCATTGTTGCACTCAGCCTGACTTATGACCCAAAGTAGAAGAAGTGTCTAAACAAAAATTATCAATATGACTTTTGCCACATGAAGATCTGTAGCAAAGTCACAAGAAATCCACAAAAATTTTAAGAGAATTTTCCTGGTAAAAGCACTGCCAGCTTGCACTAAAAGGAACAGACTGTTCAAAATGAAAAAAAAAAAAAAAAAAAAAAAGAAAATGACCTGTGGGCTCCCGACATTCTCTAGGTAGGAGGCAGACTGAGAAAGCTACTCAGTGGCAAAATGGGCCATTTCTTATAGAAATGAAAAGTTGTCTCAGAGGGCTGAGCTAAGGGCCCCTAGTGTAGTGTAGAACCAAGAACCACTCCGAGATATGAGCTGGGTGGTTCCATGCCAAAGGAACAGCAATGAACCCTAATCAAGAACTTTTCCAGGGCCAGGCACAGTGGCCCACGCCAGTAATCCCAGCACTTTGGGAGGCTGAGGCAGGCAGATCACTTGAGGTCAGGAGTTCAAGACCAGCCTTACCAACATGGTGAAACCCTGTCTCTACTAAAAATTCAAAAATTAGCCAGGTGTGGTGGCACACACCTGTAATCCCAGCTACTCAGGAGGCTGAGGCACAAGGATCACTTGAACCTGGGAGGCGGAAGTTGTAGTGAGCCAAGATCGCGCCATTGCACTACAGCCTGGGTGACAAGAGTGAGACTCTATCTCAAAAACAAAAACAAAAACTAAACAAAAAACAAAAAAAGAACTTTCCTGGCTTCCAGTTTAGGGGGACCTGGCAACAGGTGTCCAGCTGTGTTTGAGAATTGCCATGGAAAAATGACTTCTATGTCCCTCCATCCTTCCCTTTTGAATAGGATTATTTATTGTGGTTATCCCGCTTTACTATGATATTTTGGGTATGTGCGGGGTGGAAAACTTGCCTTTTTATTTTGTAGGTGTCCAGACTGAGGGGTGCTACACCTGAGGATAAGTCCTCCAGGAGCCTCACTTGGACACAATGCAGATGATTAGACCATAGCCTTGAGCACGATGCCATAATTGGATGAGGCACTTATGAGGCACTTGGTGTTCCTAGGGTGGGGCAAGCATAATTTGCATGTGAGAGGAAAATAAATAATTGTGGTCAGACGAAAGATGATGGGAGATTGGAAAAAAAATGGCTGACTTTTTTTTTGCTGACTTTCTCATCAAGAAGTGGAGTTTTGGGAGCTAAATGATGAGAACACACAGGCACATAGAGGGGAACAACACAGACTGGAGCCTTTTGGAGGGTGGAGGGTGGGAGGAGGGAGAGGATCAGGAAAAATAACTAATGGGTATTAGGCTTAATACCTGGGTAATGAAATAATCTGTAGAACAAACCCGCATGACACAAGTTTACCTATGAAACAAACCTGCACTTGTACCCCTGAACTTAAAATAAAAGTTAAAAAAAAAAAGAAAAAAGAAGTGAAGCTTATCCCCCATTCCCTGCATGTGGACTGGCCCTGTGCCCTGCTTTGACTTGTGGAATGCAGCTGCAGTGATGCTGGGTGGCTTCCTGGATGAGGACGAGGCCTCAGGAGATCTTGGTGTCTGCTCTCTTCCTCTTTGAATGCCACTCTAATGTGAAAAGCTCAAGCTGACCTGCGGGAGACATGCGGCTCAGTCAAGAGCCAGAACCAACCACCAGACATAATGAGGTCATTTTATCCCATCTGACCCTGTGGAGCTGCCAGATAACGGCAGCTACGTTAGTGACCTCAGCAGAAGACCTGACTGGCATAGCCACCTGCTATGGCTTGAATATTAGTCCCTGCTGAAACTCATGTTGACACAGTCCCCACTGTAACCATATTAAGAGGGTGGGGAATCTGACTGTGGCATTTGAGAAGAGGGACCTTTGGGAAGTAATTAGGATTAGATGAAGTCATGAGGATGGGGAATCAGTGGCTTTATAAGAGGAGAAAGAGAGTCCTGAGCTAGCATGCTCAGCCCCTTGCTGTGGGACGCCCTGATCCGCCCTGGGACTCTGCAGAGTCCTCACCAGCAAGAAGGCCTTTACCAGATGCAGCCCTTGACCTGAGGCTTCCCAGCCTCCAGAACAGTAAGAAATGGATTTCTTTTTTTTTTTAATTATACTTTAAGTTTTAGGGTACATGTGCACAACGTGCAGGTTTGTTACATATATATACATGTGCCATGTTGGTGTGCTGCACCCATTAAGTCATCATTTAACATTAGGTATCTCTCCTAATGCTATCCCACCCCCTCCCCCCACCCCTCCCCCCACCCCCCAACAGGCCCCGGTGTATGATGTTCCCCTTCCTGTGTCCATGTGTTCTCATTGTTCAATTCCCACCTATGAGTGAGAACATGTGGTGTTTGTTTTTTTGTCCTTGAGACAGTTTGCTGATAATGACGGTTTCCAGCTTCATCCATGTCCCTACAAAGGACATTAACTCATCATTTTTTATGGCTGCATAGTATTCCATGGTGTATATGTGCCACATTAAGAAATGGATTTCTTTTCTTTATGAAGTACCCAGTCTCAGGCATTTAGTTATAGCAACAGAAAATGGACTAGGATGCCACCCAGATTGCTGACCTACAGAATCATGAACAACAAAAAAGAGTTGATGTGAGCCACTAAGTTTCAGTGTGGATTGTTATGGCCCCAAAAGTAACCAATATAAATGCTTTTGATGCAAATTCACCACAGGCATAAAAATCCTTCCAGAAGGGTCTCCCAAGAACTTTGGAAAACTGAGGTAGTATCACTAAAAGCTGGCCATATAGACCTTGTTATTTAATAGTTCTGCTCTTAGGTATACACAATAGAAATTTGTATATGTACTCACCAAAACACATGTGAAATAAGGCACACAGCAGCAATTTATAATAATCCCAAACACGTAGCACCCCAAATGTCCACCAACAGTAGAATGCATAAATCAGTTGTGATATATTTATACAGTACAATGCTATACAGAAAGAAGATGCACAGATAAACCTCACAAACATAATGTTAAGTTAAAGAAAGCCAAACACAAAAGAAAGCATATTGTATGGTGAACAATCAGGACAATGGATATCTTTGCAGTGAAGGACTAATGACTAGGAGGTGGCCCATGTAAGCTTCTGGGGGGCTGGTAGTTTTCTATTTCTTGATATTGGAGATTACAAATGTGTGTTCATTTTGTAAGAACTCATTGAACTGTAAACTTATGATTTATGAAGTTATTTGTATGTATTTTATACTTCAATAAAAACATTTCTTTTTTTTTAAAGGGAATCCCAAGATTAGTAAAGGAATTTGAGAAAGGACAAAATTCATGTTTTTTTAATGCAAAATCTGGGATTTCTGATTTATATATCCCAGTGTCTTCAGGAAGGAATTCACTTTTATTTTGTCAAATATTTTCTCTGTTGAAACAATCCCCATTGATCTGATTGCCATTTGATAAACTCTTTTCTCTCTTATGCCTGAGTCCTGTTTTTATTTCAGTAATAGTTATCAAGTATGACTAACACCCTTTAATGGCTATTTTATGTTATGAATTTCAGGAGAAAACACATTTGCCACTGAGGATTTTGTATGATATCATCTTGTAGCCAAAGCAAAAGTTGTGGGAGGAAGCAGCAGAAGATGAAGATGAAATAGGCTGGGGCTGATTACAAAATACCATGAAGGTATGCAAGATTTCACACTTTACGCAAGAATAAAAAAAGACAACAATTATATCTGGATTTTACAAAAATCATGAGATAGCTGTGTTTAAAATGGCATAGTAAGAAAGTTCTTCTGCAGTCTCATCTCTAAAAATGCCAGCAAACAAAAATAAATAGAAAAGAAAACTCCATGTTTGAATAAACGAGGGGACAGTTGTAGCGCAGAAGCACAGTAGAGGGGGGAGGGTGGCCAAATTCAGTGACGACGGTAAAATGTGTGCTTGATGTCCACAGAAGGTGCCTGGAGTACAGATCTCTCAGAATGTCAGCAGAGCAAGACCAACAATACCTAATTTGGAACACAGGGAAACACACAGACCCACCATATTTGCTAGAAGCACTTTGCCAGTAGAGCAGAGGAAACTATCACATGCAGTGCCAAAGTTATCAGTCTGGATTTCCTGGGGGAAAAGTTGACACTGAAAAACCCTCCTGGAACCCAAAACCTCACTCAGGGAACCTAATTGTGATTCTGATACTCTGGAAATTATCCCCTGGCCCCTCTCCCATGATATTTCTGCAATTATTTGATATAGAAAGAACTGAACAATTCAACAATGACTACTAAGGAAAATTAGACATTTGTAACTTGTAACCTGCAACAAATTGTAGCAAATAGTAATGAGAACCATACAACAATACTGTAAGAAAAAAAAAATGGGGAAAGGAGGAACACTAATGCTGGCTAAAAAAACGCTCATCAGAAAAATGTTACCTCAAAGCAAGTGGATGTTGTGACCAAACAGCACCATTCAAAACCTAAAAAGGAAAAGGAATTAATGTTTGATTCAATTGTGTCTATAAAACAAGAGCTTAAAGAAGAAATATAGGAAATTCAGGAAAAATATAGCAGGGCAACATAAGGAGATGAAACATAAACTAACAGACTAAAGGGAAGAAGAAGAAAATACATATTGACTATTATAGAAATAAAAGCCTCATTAAAAGTGGCTCAAAGGAGCATATGGATGGCATATTGAGAAAAGCAAACAAAATGTAATGTAAATGAGCACACTTAAGAAGGATTAGAGAGAAACATCTATGAAAGACAAAAGATGTTTAATATATGCATAAGAGGTATACATGACAAAGAGAAAATAATGGAACAGAAAAAATTGGAAGATATTTAAATGTTAAGGCTGGGCGTGGTGTAATCCCAGCACTTTGGGAGGCTGAGGTGGGCAGATCGCTTGAGGCCAGGAGTTGGAGACCAGCCTGATCAACATGGTGAAGCCCTGTCTCTAGTTAAAAAAAAAAAAAAAAAAAAAATTAACCAAGTGTGGTGACACACGCCTGTAGTCCCAGATACTCCTGTGGCTGAGGCAGTAGAGTTGTTTGAACCTGGGAGGTGGAAGTTGCAGTGAGCTGAGATCACACCACTGCACTCCAGCCTGGGCAACAGAGTCTGTCTCAAAAAAAAAAAAAAAAAAAAAAAAAAAAGAAAAGATATTTTAAATGTTTAATAAACATTTCCAGGAGTAAAAGGAAATTTGAATGTGCAGTTGTCTCAGAAAATTAGAAAAAAAAATTCCAGATATTTATTTCATAGAAATAGAAGACATGGATCTGCAGTTTGAAGGGTTCCATCTTATTGAAAAAATTGATACAGACTAATCAACAGCAGTAACATCTGGTAAAGTTATGAGTCTACCAAGATGAAGCCAGAGACCTTGGCATTTTGGTGGGGAGGAAATGCTTGAGCCACCTCTAAGAGGGAAATGTAAGGTTGGCCTCTGACTCTTCAGGAAACATTCAATGTTAGAAAACAATGGAGCTTTGCTTACAAAGCTTTAGAGAAAGAGAGGGTGACAAACATTTTTTTAAAACCTAGCTAAAATTTTCCAGTATAAAGGCAATATATATATATATATATTTTAATACAGAGTCTCACTCTGTCACCCAGGCTGGATTGCAGTGGTGTGATCTCAGCTCACTGCAACCTCTGCCTCCCAGGTTCCAGTGATTCTTGTGCCTTAGCCTTGCTAGTAGCTGGGATTTTAGGTGTGTGCCACCACGCCCAGCTAATTTTTGTATTTTTGGTAGAGAAGGGGTTTCACCTTGTTGTCCAGGCTGGTCTTTAACTCCTGGTCTCAAGCTATCCACCCGCCTCAGCCTCCCAAAGTGCTGGGATTACAGGAGTGAGCCACTGCACTCGGCCTCCATACAAATATTTTTTAGTCACCAAGGATGCAATTACTATAGTTTTTTTTTTTTTTTTTTTTTTTTTTTTTTTTTTTTTTTTTTTTTTTTGAGACAGAGTCTTGCTCTGTTGCCCAGGCTGGAGTGCAGTGGCATGATCTTGGCTCACCACAACCTCCGCCTCCCATGTTCAAGCGATTCTTCTGCTTCAGCCTCCCGAGTAACTGGGACTACCATGTGTGCTACCATGCCTGGCTAATTTTTGCATTTTTGTAGAGATGGGGTTTCACTATGTTGGCCAGGCTGGTCTCGAACTCCTGACCTCGTGATCCGCCTGCCTTGGCCTCCCAAAGTGCTGGGATTACAGGCGTGAGCCACCACACCCGGCCTAAGGACTATAGCTTCTATGAGCCCTTCTTAAAGAAAATACTGTAGACAAACTTCAGCCAAATAAAAGCTCAATGAAAAAATTGCAGTATAACATCAATTCTACTTGCAGGATTAAGACCAAAACAGATCTCATGTTATGGTTGAGGATGAAAAGTTAAATCTATAAATTCTGATGATGTAGAAGTGATGTAGCTATTAAAATTTTGGAGGGTGAGATAGTGAGAAGGTATGAGGTGACCTAAGTACTATGATTTGTTTTTTTGAGACGGAGTCTCACTCTGTCTCCCAGGCTGGAGTGGAGTGGCGCGATCTTGGCTCACTGCAAGCTCCGCCTCCTGGGTTCATGCCATTCTCCTGGCCTCAGCCTCCCCAGTAGCTGGGACTACAGGTGCCCGCCACCACGCCTGGCTAATTTTTTTGTATTTTTTAGTAGAGACGGGGTTTCACCGTGGACTCAATCTCCTGATTTCGTGATCCACCCGCCTCAGCCTCCCAAAGTGCTGGGATTACAGGCGTGAGCCACCGTGCCAGGCCAGTACTATGATTTCTTTAATAGTTAGAGATTGAGATATAAGAAATCATTGAAATCTGGTATAAAAATAATAGATGGCAAATATATTTAAGGATAAAAGTAAATACTAAAAAAGACAATAAACAAAAATCAGATAATATGGGGATGTAGAAACAAAAGAAATACACTAACATTATTGTTCATAATGGGAGTAATTCATACTGTCTAAAAATAGATGATTAAGTATTAAACAATTATAACTATCCGAAACTTTGTAACAATAAATGCCTCTAAGGTGGAGAACTGGGTACCTGGGAAGACAGGAGAAACATATTTGTCTTTTGCTTTGAGATAAAGTCTTGCTCTGTCATCCAGGCTGGAGTGCAGTGGTGCAATCTCAGTTCACTGCAGCCTCGACCTCCAGGGCTCAGGCAATCCTCCCACCTCAGCCTCCCGAGTAGCCGGGACTACAAGGCTCATGCCACTACTCTTGGCTAATTTTTTGTTAATTTTTTGTAGAGATGAGGTCTCCTTATGTTGTCCAGGCTGGTCTCGAACTCCTGAGCTTAAGTGATCCTCCTGCCTTAGCCTTCCAAAGTGCTGGAATTACAGGTGTGAGCCTCCGTGCCCAGCCAAGACATATTTTTCAATGTATATTCTTATATCTTTTAAAATTTGTACCGTGTTCATGTATTAGCTACCAGAAAATAGAAAAACACAAAATAACAAAAAAAAGGTGAAATTGTAAATGTAAACATTAGAACAAAGCCACCAGATTTTCCAATTATCATAAAAAACACACCAGGCCAAGTGTGGTAGTTCATGCTTGTAACACTAGCGCTTTGGCAGGCCGAGGCAGGAGGATCACTTGAGGCCAGGAGTTCAAGACCAGTCTGGGCAACATAATGAGACCCTATCTCTACAAATATAAAAAACTAGCCAGGTGTGGTGGTGCCCACATATAGTCCTAGCTACTTGGGAGGCTGAGGTGGGAGGATCTCTTGAGCCCAGGAGTTTGAGGCTGCAGTGAGCTATGATCACTCCAGTGCGCTCCAGCCTGGGTAACAGAGCAGACCCTGTATCAAAAACAAGACAAAACAAAGCGAAACAGCACATACACCAAAACTATAAAGAAATCACAGCCTATAGAAAGTATTTTTTAGGCAATGAAAATATTAAAAATGTAACAAAATAGGATGACGGAACTAAGACCAAATGTACCTCCCACGTTTATAGAGGTGGGTTAATCTCACCTGATAACAATAAAAAGAATGATTGAATTGCTGTGTAAGACCCAACTATCTGTTGTATACAAGAAACATCTGAAACAAAGTTGGGGGGGGTGGGGGAAGTTGGGAATACAAAGATGAGCAATGGCATTAACTTAATATCAATTATTAAAAGGCTACACCCTTGGCTGGGTGCAGTGGCTCACGCCTGTAATCCCAACACTTTGGGAGGCCAACACAGGCAGATCTCTTGAGGTCAGGAGTTTGAGACCAGCCCGGCCAACACAACAAAACCCAATCTCTACTAAAATACAAAAATCAGCGAGGCGTGATGGATGCCTCTAATCCTAGCTACATGGGAGGCTGAGGCAGGAGAATTGATTGAACCCAGAGGCAGAGGTTGCAGTGAGCCAAGATTTTTGCACTACTGTACTCCAGCCTGCGTGACAGAGTGAGACTCTGTCTCAAAAAAAAAGGTAAAAGGCTACACCCATGGAATATGGTTATCAGGTGAGACTTCCCGAGTAGCTGGGATTACAGGCATGCGCCACCATGCCCGGCTAATTTTTGTATTTTTAGTAGAGATGGGTTTTCACCATGTTGGCCAGGCTAACCTCAAGTGATCCACCCGCCTCGGCCTCCCAAAGTGTTGGGATTACAGGCGTGAGCCACTGCGCCCGGCCTTAATTTAGATCTTTTCAATTAGGAAAGAGTTGGAATTTTCTGGTACATATATTGGTCATTTGTAACTCTTACTTTCTTAATTGTTATTCAATGACTTTGGCTATTTTTCTTCAATCCATTATATTATAAAAAAATGTAAGTATTGAATATCAATGAACTTTTCAAGCATCAAGAAGTACGTAGGACTGGGTGCAGTGGCTCACACTTGTAATCCCAGCCCTTTGGGAGGTCGAGGTGAGTAGATCGCCTGAACTCAGGAGTTTGAGGCAAGCCTGTACAACATGGCAAAATCCTGTCTCTACCAAAAATACAAAAACCAGCTGGGTGTGGAGGTGTGCACCTGTGGTCCCAGTGGAAGGCTGAGCTGGGAGGATCACTTGAGCCGAGAGGTTGAGGCTTCAGTGAGCCGTGATTGCACCAATACACTCCAGCCTGGGTAACAGAGTAAGACCCTGACTAAATAAATAAATAAATAAATAAAATGAAAGACATACCTAGATTTTGTTTAATTATCATCTCAACTTTGGAAGGGCATAGTGACCTGAAAAAAACTGCACAAACTTGCCATTCAGATTTTCTTTCCTAAAGAGATGCTGACAAGTATTAAATAGCAAAGAACAGATGTGATTGCCTTCAGGCTCCAGTGCCTAATCAGGAAATTCTAAATCATCTAGGAAAAGGCAAGGGAAAAGGGCTGCTCTGCATCTTTCTCCTCTTGCCACCTTTTGTACCATTTCTGCTACAAGAGCGAGGGTCAAATTGTCTTGATAACTAAATCTAGGCACAGCGGGAAAGCAAGAAGCAGAGTTAAATCATGATAGAAAACCTTTCATACTCCCCTATACTGTCTTTATTGAATGCACGAAAACATGAGTAAATGCATCTTTTAAGGGTGTAGAAAACTTAGGTTGCTGGGTTTCAGTTTAGTCAAAGTATAGTTGCACAGCCAGGAATGACCTTTAGAGAATAACATTGGTAGGAAGACTTCTACAGCAGCTTATTGAATGGACTCATGTTCTTCGTCTCACTTATTTTTAATTATTACATTATTACATTTTATTGCAGGTATTTAATAAGTTCTTGATAAATACAGATAAATGATAAATATCATTGCTGTTTTACAATTCTCATTAACAATATATTTGAGATTATTCATTATTCTTTTCACTTTATTGATAAGGAAGTGGTGCCCAGAGACTTGTCAAAGTTCATACAGTTCGCAGTGAGATTAACCAGGCCTAGAACAAGAGATTTCAAATCCATGCCTTTCTCTCAATGCTGTATACAACCGTAATTTCCACTAGGTTACTGCCTTGCTTCCTGATAGTTATATTAAGCTCGAATTCTTCAGTCTGCTATTAAAGGTTCTCCAGAATTCGGGTTAACCTTATCTTCCAGTCTTTTTTTTTTTTTTTGAGATCGTCTCATTCTGTTGCCCAGGCTGGAGTGCAGTGGCACGATCTTGGCTCACTGCAACCTCCACCTCCCAGGTTCAAGTGATTCTCCTGCCTCAGCCGCTCAAGTAGCTGGGACTACAGGCACGTGCCACCACACCTGGCTAATTTTCATTTTTTCAGTAGAGATGGGGTTTCACCATGTTGGCCAAGCTGTTCTCAAACTCTTGACCTCAAGTGATCCGCCCACCTTGGCCTCCCAAGTGTTGATTTCAGGCGTGAGCCACTGCACCCGGCCTGAATGTTCTTGTATATGTCTTTTTGTGGATATATATTTCTTGGGAGAATTCCTAGGAGTGAAAATACAGGACATTATGCTCATTAAAAGTCCTAGACAGAGAAACCTTGAATTCTGGACAATCGGGGCACTTACCTAGCTCAGAACTACTTTACTAGATTATGATGGGATTCTGAACTCTCCTTGTATTTTGTTTTACAAGAAAATTAATCACTATCAAACTATCAGGATATCATTATCATGTACCTAATATACACTCTGGGCACCTTACATCATATATCATCTCCTATGCTGTTATTTACTAGCTGTTCAACCTTGGGCAAATTACTTAAACTTCCGATCATCAGTTTCCTTATATGTAAAATAAGGATTAAAAAGAGCACCTACTTTGGAGAGTTTTTGTGAGAATTAAATGAAATAATGCATATAAAGTCCTTATTAAATTGTCTGATACATGAAAGTGCTCAAAATAATAACTCATAATAATCATTATATAACATCTTACAACAACCCGGTGAGAATTACTACTAATTTTCAGAAGCAGTAAACAATTTGTTTTATTATAGTTACAGAATGAAGAGTGGGATGCAAATTTAGGTCTACTTTGGCATGTAAATTTGGCACCAGGCTGGGCGCGGTGGCTCACGCCTGTAATCCCAGCACTTTGGGAGGCCGAGGCAGGTGGATCACCTGAGCTCAGGAGTTCGAGACCAGCCTGGCCAACATGGTGAAACTCTGTCTCTACTAAAAATATAAAAATTAGCTGAGCGTGGCGGTGCATGCCTGTAATCCCAGCTACTCGGGAGGCTGAGGCATGGGAATCACTTGAACCCGCAGTCAGAGGTTGCAGTGAGCTAAAATCATGCCATTGTTCTCCAGCCTTGGTGACACAGCAAGACTCTGTCTCAAGAAAAAAAAAAAAAAATTGACACCAAAGCCGGAGCCTGTTGCACTATATCATTTTGATGGGATAGGTTTTTTCCATAGAGCATGTCATTTAATCTTTTTTCTTTTTTTCCTGAGACAGGGTCTGGCTCTGTCAGGCTGGAGAGCAGTGGCACATTCTTGGCTCACTGCCACCTCTGCCTCCTGGGTTCAAGTGATCCTCCCACCTCAGCCTCCTCAGCAGCTAGGACTACAGGTGTGTGCCACTATGCCTGGCTAATTTTTGTATTTTTTGTAGAGACGGGGTTTCACTATGTTGCCCAGGCTGGTCTCAAACCCTTAGACTCAAGTGATCTACCTGCCTCAGCCTCCCAATGTTCTGGAATTACAGGCATGAGCCACCATGCCTGGCCTTATTTCATCTTCACAGCAATTCTGTGAATGATTTCTGCCAATTTGAAAAGAACAAGAAGGCTTTGACGGAAGGAATATCATCAACTAGAAAAATAGTGGTATGAGACACAGTCTCAGAAAAACTTGGAATATGGTTTAGTTTGCTGTGTTTTTTCTCAAACAAAACACAGATACCCAGAAGTCTTTTCAAGCTTTCCAGAGTTCCATGGGATTATTCTGCCAGTAAAGGTAGGATTGAGGTGGTTTTTTTTTTTTTTAACTTTTCTAAAAATTTACCTGTAGATTTCAGTTCTCTCTTCTTTCTTCTCTTTCTAGTGCAATTGGTCCGCTATTGTAATCACAGCAGGATTACAAATGGCGCACTCAGATGAGAGCGTGGGAGATTTTAATAAAGGAATTATTTATACAAGGGTGGGCAGAGTGAAGGCAAACCCACAAGGCAAAGTAAAGGACCGTGGGGATGAAGAGTGGGAAGGCGTTCCCACCCCTGCATCTGCAGATGCCATGGAAGGGCACGGCTATGGGTGTCCTATGGAGAAAATAGCTCTGTCTGTAGGAGAGGACTGCCCAACAGTGTGTCCCTTGGTGGAGGGACTCAAGATGTTTGCGATGGCCTAGCAGAGTGGAAGACAGGGAACCCCGACCTCCCTCTGTCTTTCTCGGATCTGTGCAGGCGATGGTGACACACTCTGCATGTGACTAGTGCAGTCAGATATTTTAATGCACATTTTACAGATGTGGAAATAGACTCAGAGAGTCTTGATAACTTGCCCAAGGTCATAGAGCTGGGAAGTGAAAGAACTGAGATTTCAATGTGGGTTCAGGTCAGTGGTTCTTAACACTGGCTGAATATAAGTATCACCTGGTATATATAACTTCAGTATTTTAAGAAAATACTGAAGTCTGAGCCCCATGCTCCAAGATCCTGATGTAATTGGTCTGGCTTGGGGCCCAGGCAGTGTATTAAAAGCTCCCCAGATGATTCTAATGTGGGGTTGAAAACCATGGTTTGGTTGAACTCCAATATCTGTGCTGTATTTACGGTAATATGAGCGGCTATGGGCATAGGGCTAGTGACAGAGAAGTCACTGAACCGGGGAAACCCACTGTCTTATGTTAAGAATGCCACCAGAGTACGTTGAAACCAGGGAGTGCCCTTAGATGCTGGAGGCAGTTTGGAGGAGTGAGGGGAGACTCCTCAGAGGAGCTAAAGCTTGTGCTCAGCTGGGTGGCAGTGACAGTAACAATACTTGCTTAGTGTGGTTTTCCCACGGGCCAGCCATTACTCCAAACACTTATTAGTAGTAGCTAATTTAATTTTTATCACCACCCCTATGGATAGGTGCTATATTGTCGTAATTTATTTGTAATCTATTAATTCAATTAATGTTTTATTAATATGTTTTGTCCATTTTACAGACAAGGGTGCTAAGACAGAGGTTAAGTGTTATATTAGTCTGTTCTCACACTGCTAATAAAGACATACCTGAGACGGGGTAATTTATGAAGAAAGAGTTTTAATTGAGTTACAGTTCCACATGGCTGGGGAGGCCTCACAATCATGGTGGAAGGCAAAGGAGGAGCAAAGTCATGTCTTGCAGGGTGTCAGGTAAGAGAGGGAGCATGTGCAGGGGAACTCCTTTGTATAAAACCATCAGATCTCGTGAGACTTATTCACTATCATGAGAACAACATGGGAATGACCTGCCCCAGTAATTCAATTATCTCCCATCAGGTTTCTCCCACAACATGTGGGAATTATGGGAGCTACAATTCAAGATGAGATTTGGGTGGTGACAGAGCCAAACCATATCAAGTGTCTTGCTCAAGGTCACACACAGATATAGGTGGGTTTAAACCCAAGCATTTTGACTTGAGAGCCCACCTGTGTTAACACTATTAACACAGGTGAGGCTGGGGGTCAGGGGGAGAAGAGGGAAGATGGAGGGTAGAGAAGGTGTGTTCTAGGCAGAACCTAAAGCAGGTGAAAGATGGAAGCAGTTAGACATAGAGAGCATTTAGTGGATCTTTGCTGGAGCTTGGGGTGAGCGGTGGGAGTGAGGGACAGGGGGCAGGGGTAGTGCATTTCCCAGAATAGGGTTGCATCATGTGCCTTATTCTAAATGCAATAAGCAGCCAGGAGAGAGTGACTTGGTCAGATGATCTGCTGTTACCATTTACATTGGGAATCACTGTAGAAAACCTGTGTACGCCAAGGCCAGCAGCAGCAAGAGGTTCTGGGGAGGCATCTGTGCTCTTCAGGGTGGGTCACTGAGAGACCCCAGCACCTGTGTGACATTTAGAATGTACCCAATGCCAGAGGACCTGGGCAGCAGCCCAGAGGGAGCCCCAGCCATGAGGTGAAAGCTCTGGACTAAGGTTCAGCCCTCCTGCTGGTTCTCTGGCACCAAGATTCTTACACAATTCTGTGAAAAGTAGGAAGAGATCCTCTCTCATGTTGAGGGAGTGGGTGAGGCAACTCACAGTGCAGTGGGTTTATCTGACTTAGAAAAAGGAAGAAATGTGAAGTTTCTCATATTTGAGTACTGAAGAATAAAAGTCTCATTTTGCCACAGAAAAGGAGAGGTATATTAGTCCATTTTCACACTGGTATAAAGAACTGCCCCAAAGTGGGGTAATTTATAAAGGAAAGAGGTTTAATTGACTTACAGTTCCGCATGGCTGGGGAGGCGTCTGGAAACTTACAATCATGGTGGAAGGCAAAGGGGAAGCAAGGCACCTTCCTCACAAGGCGGCAGGAAGGAGAAGTGCCGAGTGAAGGGGGAAGAGCCCCTTATAAGGCCATCAGATTCGTGAGAATTCACTATCATGAGAACAGCATGGGTGAAACTGCCCCCATGATTCAATTACCTTCATCTGGTCTCTCCTTCAATATGTGGGGATTATGGAGATTATAATTCAAGATGAGATTTTGGGTGGGGACATGTCCAAACTATATCAAGAAGGAAACTTTTTTTAAAAAATAGAGATGGGGTCTCACTGTGTTGTCCAGGCTGGCCTCGAGCTCCTGGGTTCAAGCAGTCCTCCTGCCTTGGCTTCCCAAAGTGCTGGGATTACAGGTGTGAGCCACTGCACCCATTTTTTTTTTTTTTCAGAGCCTGGAGGAAAGGATTTGAGGGTAGGATCGATGCGATGAATTTTCCAGTGGAGGACAGACTTGGAGGTTGAAATCGTAGCATAAAGAAATTTAGGATCTGGCAGCAATGTGGCTGAGGTAAGGGAAAAGGAATATGAAGTCAGATTTATGACATCAATATCAGTTGAAACTGTGTAGGTAAATTCTAAGTTTTGCAAAAATCCCCATCAGGAGGAAGAAAATGGCAACAATCCATCCCACCCTGCTTCCCCTACATTACCTTCCCCTCAAGTATCAGCAGATTATACCTGACAATTGCTTGGTGGTAAACATGTAATTACATTTGTTTATTTATTTCTAGTCTTCACAGCCAATGAGACTGGTTTCGATCCAGGCCACCTAGCTTAATGAAATCAATGGATTAAAAGCTTAAATCTGTACTTTGGTTTAAACTTCTTCTTTCTCAGCTCACAGGATATCTCAGTCCTTGGACCCCATCCCAGGGATGGAGAGGTTTTTTTCTTTTAAATGAACTGATTGGATGTAGGTTTAAGGACTGTGTGAACAGACCTTTTCACATAAAATAATAAAAGTGATATTGACCCTGGCTGTGAGACTGGAGCCTTGTGGCTTTGCTGAAGAGTGTTAAGAAGAGCAGACTGCAAAGGCCTGAGGCCGCAGAAACTGCTTAAGAATTATAAGTGGCCTATTTTACCCACAAAAACAACCAGGGAAACATTTTAATCTTCTTCTTGAGTCCAAAATAGAGATCTGATTTTATCTCCTCAAGGCAGAATAATTTTATATGGCCATAAATAAGCAAAAGGGCTTTCCTTTTGCTCCAACTAATTGTTGTAGAATAGCTGAGCTTTTTCCTACATGGATACAAAGGTAGAAAGAACAGTATAAAAAGCACCAGTTTCTTACCACCTGGAATTAATGTAGGATATTTTTGTCATATGCATCTTTTTATTTTTATAATGAAAGGAAGTATTATGGGGAAAACTTAAGTCAGGGTTCCCCAACCCCCAGGCCACAAACCGATACCTGTTAGGAACGGGGGCCACACAGCAGGAGGTGAGTGGCAGGCGAGTGAACATTATTACCTCCTGAGCTCCGCCTCCTGTCAGATCAGCGGTGGCATTAGATTCTCATAGGAGTGCAAAGCCTATTGTGAACTGTGTGTGCAAGGGATCTAGGTTGCCACTCCTTATGAGAATCTAATGCCTGATGAGCTGAAGTGGAACAATTTCATCCCCAAACCATTCCCCCAATCCATGGAAAAATTGTCTTCCGTGTAACTGGTCTCTGGTGCCAAAAAGATTAGGGACCGCTGCCTTAAGCAACATTTGACCTTGTGTCCCATTCATGTTCCCACCACCACTACCATGAGTTTTGTAGGTATCCTTTCAATTAATTCTATAATTTCTTTTCATATACAGGTTGTGAGTATTCTATTTTTTTTTTTTTTTTTTTGAGATGGAATCTCACTCTGTTGCACAGGTTGGAGTGAAGTGGTACAATCTCAGCTCACTGCAACCTCTGCCTCCCGGGTTCAGGAGATTCTCCTGCCTCAGCCTCCCAAGCAGCTGGGACTACAGGCACCTGCCACCATGTCCAGCTGATTTTTGTAGAGACAGGGTTTCACTATGTTGGCCAGACTGGTCTCGAACTCCTGAGCTCAGGTAATCCACCTGCTTTGGCCTCCCAAAGTGCTGGGATTACAGGCATGAGCCACTGCGCCTGGCCTAGGTTGTGAGTATTCTTAATCCAAAAATCTGAAATCCAAAATGCTGCAAAGTCCAAAGCTTTTCAAGGGCTGACATGACGCTCAAAGGAAATGCTTGTTGAAGCATTTCGGATTGTGAATTTTGGGGTTAGAGATGCCTAATAGGTAAGCACAATATTCCAGAATCCTAAATATTCAAAAATCTGAAAAAGTCTGAAATTCTAAACACTTCTGGTCCCAAGCATAAGGAATGCTCAACCTGTATGTATGGATGTGTGTGTGTGTCTGTATTTTTATATATATAAATAAATAAATAAATAAATAAATAAATATATATACAACCAGTAGGTAATATTGTTTTGTGAGTTGGTTGTTGCTTTCAGTGTAAATAAGTAGTGTCATGCAAGACATATTCATCTGTATGTTGATTTTTCCACCCAACATTGTTTTTCAAACATAGTATGTTCATACAAATAAATTTAGTTCATTGCTTTTAACAGCTTTATAATGTACCATATTTTATTCAGTTTCCATCTTTAACAGTTTCATTATTATAAACAATACTGCAATAAACATCCTTATATATGTTTCCTTGTGCAAATGCATAGTGGCTTCTGTATGTTATATACTGGAAATGGAATGACTAGGCTGTAGAACGTGCACATTTTCCATTTTTTTAAGCACCTATTGATATGGTCTGGCTCTGTGTCCCCACCCAAATCTCATCTTGAATTGTAATTGAAATCATAATTCCCACGTGTTGGGGGAGGGACCTCATGGGAGGTGATTGAATCATAGAGGCAGTTCCGTCATGCTGTTCTCATGATGGTGAGTGAGTTCTTATGAAATGTGATGGTTTTGTGAGGGGCTTCTCCCCTCTTCTCTCTGCACTTCTCTCATTCTTCTCCTTCCTGCTGCCATGTGAAGAAGGACATGTTTGCTTCCCCTTCTCCCATGATTGTAAATTTCCTGAAGCCTCCCCAGCCATGCTGAACTGTGAGTCAATTAAACCTCTTTCCTTTGTAAATTACCTAGTCTTGGGTATGTCTTTATTAGTACCATGAGAACGGACTAGTATACTCGCCAGTGTTTCTATCCCAATTTACCCTTCTTCCAAAGGTATCTTAGACTGTCAGTGACCCATTTCCCTCCATACACATAATCTGGAATCATCTAAACCCAGACTTTCTACAGTCTTCCCATCATGCTTATAATAAAACACTAACTTGTCCACTGGTCAACAAGCTCTAAAGCCAGGCCCTTTTCCTCACTCCAACCTTAGCCTCACCTCTAAATGCTCATGCTGCTCCAGCTATGCTGGTTTTCTTCCTTCCTTTCTTCCTTCCTTCCTTCCTTCCTTACTTACTTACTTCTCTCCCTCCTTCTTTCTTTCTTTCTTTCTTTCTTTCTTTCTTTCTTTCTTTCTTTCTTTCTCTCTCTCTCTCTTTCTTTCTTTTTCTTTCTTCTTTTTCTTTTTTGACAGGGTCTCACTTTGTCACCCAGGCTGGAGTACATTGGCATGACTATGGCTCACTGCAGCCTCCACTTCCTGATTATGGCATACTGCAGACTCCATCTCACTGCAGCCTCCATCATCCTCCCACTTCAGCCTCCCAAATAGCTGAGACTACAGACACCACGCCTGGCTAATTTTTTTGTATTTTTTATAGAGACAGTGTTTTGCCATGTTTCCAAGGCTGTTTTGCAACTCCTGGACTCAAGCAATCTTCCTGTCTCAGTCTCCCAATATGCTGGGATTGCACGTGTGAGCCACCACAGCCAGCCTGTGCTGGTTTTCTTGATGTTTCTTGACGTCTCGAGTTTGTTCTGACATCAGAGTTTTTGCACTTGCTCTTTCATTAGACTGGAATACTCTGGTCAGATTTTTCTCATGGCTTGCTCCATTATTTCAGGTATTCTCTAAAACATTTTCCTAGTATGGCTCTTTTCTTGGACCACCCTACCTAAAACACCTACCTTTCCTTCCAGAGTGATTCTACCATTCAGCATCCTCCTTACTGCATTTTATTTTTTATTTATAGCACTTCTCACTATCTGACATTATATTATGTATTTTTTTTATTGCCCCCTTCACTAAAACATGATCCCTGTGAAGGCAGACACCTTACCTCTTTTGTTCATTGCTGTGTTTACTATCCTGGCAGTACCAGAATAGTGCCAGGATAGTAAGTGCTTAATAAATGTTGAATGAATAAACATAATTCTGGAAAAGCAGGGATGGAGGGGTGACTTGTAGGTATTAGAGGGATGTTAAACATTTTTTATGCATTCACTCCTCCAGCCTCATACCCTTGTTTTGGAATATGCTTTTCCACATGATGGAAGCAGGCAATATTCAGAAGGAACTGGAGAAGATATTGAAATACTGGAAACAAAAATCTGCATGAACATCTTTTAAAAGTCAAGTTTAAATCAGAACACTGTCTGCCCAGGATAGTGCAGTGGATTCTATGTGTCCTTAAACTATCCAAAATTTGTGTGTCACACTGGTCTCTATTTTTAAGTTATGCACAAAAGTTGACCAATGACAAGAAGGCCATGGAAGATGTATTAGTTACCAATTGCTCTGTAACGAATCACCCCACAGTGTAGTAGTTTAAGAAGCATACATTTATTATCTCATAGCTTCTGCAGTTCAGGAATCTGGAAGGCTTAGCCATGTACTCAGCTTCTGGATTTCTCACAGGCTGTAAGCAAGGTGTTGGCCAGGGCTGTAGCTATCTCAGGGCTTGACTGGGGAAGCACACACTTTTAAGCTCACTCATGTGGCTGTTGGCAGGATCAGTTTCTTGTGGGCTGTTGGCTAGAGACATCAGTTCATGCTGGCTGTTGGTCAGCAGCCACCCCCAGTTCTTTGACACATGGGCCTCTCCAGCACAGCAACTTGCTTCATTGAAACAAGCCAACCAAGAAAGCAGTCAAGAGGCTGCATTCAAAACAGTAGTCATAGGCATATATAATCCCATCTCAGAAATAAATTCCATATTTTTTTCCATCTTCTTTTTATTAGAAGCTAGTTCTAGCTCCCACACAAAAGAAGCAGATTCCACAAGGGAGTGAATACCAGGAAGTGGGGATCACTGGGAGTCATTTTAGAAGCTGTTTACACAGAAGGAAAGCAAGAGATGGGCATATATGGGCTGGGGAGGGGAGCTGTTATTTGGTGACAGAGAATTTGTTCTACTTTAAATTTAGTTTACAAGCTTGAAATGTTATTTCTTACCACTTAGATGAAACTGAATGGCAATTTAAAAGTATAGATATTGTGTTAAAGCATAGAGAAATTATTCTGACACTTGTTAAAAATAGCAAGGAAGACTTTATTCATGACTATTGCAGCAGGGGAGAGAGCGTGAACTCTATTCCACATACAGCAGGGACAAGTGAGGATTTATTGTCAATGGGCAAGGTGAGGCCAAGGATGGAAAATGACTAAGAGAATTGTGAGGTATCAAGGGAACAAGAGAGAGGAACTGATTAGTTTCGAGGGTGAGGGAAAAGGAGTTCGATTGGATATCAGGATGGGGATATTCTTGATAAACTGACTTAGCAGGATTCTTTGCTAAAACTGGGCTCAGTAGGCCAAGGCCAAGGCCTAGTTGAGAAGAGGGCTGAGAAATGACTAAAGTTTGTTTAAGGGGAAGTCCTTCTCAGTTATCTTCTGTTAGCATCTATACGCCTCTGGCACCCCTTTCACTCAGTAGCAAACACCAATCTGTTGGCATTGCACACTTAAGGGTGGGACCCTAATCCCATAGTACTGATGTCCTCATTAGGAGGAGGAGGAGATGCCAGAGCTGGCTCTCTCTCTGCAAATACAGAAGAAAGGCCATGAGAGGACACAGGAGAAAGATGGCTGTCTGCAAGCCAGGGAGAGAACCCTCACTGGGAACCTAACTCGTCAGCACTTAGATCTTGAACTCTCAGCCTCTAGAAATGCAAGAAATAAATGTCTGTTGTTTGTACCCGGCCTGTAGTATTCTGTTATGGCAGCCCAGCTGACTAAGACACCCACTGTTCTCCAGTCCATTTCATTCCCCTCCCTGCTGGCAACTTCTTAAGACAGTTTTGGCTGTTTCTTCTGGCATATATCCTGTTCTAGATTTCTCAATAGTATCCTTTGACTCATTAATTTTAGACATTACCTATTAATTTCCTATTATGGCAGTTAAGTATTTACCTTTGTTGTACTGCTTCCTCTTTCCCATCCTCCCACTGGAGTGACATTACGATTTTGGTTAAATCAATATGTAGAATTTATGTAATTTTCTGAATTATTGGGAAAACTATTGGACAATACCATTTGACCTGAATCCGTGCAGGGGTTCCTCTGTGGGGGTAAGTTGCTTGAAATGTGGAAGGGGAAAACAATTGTATCTTGAAATCAGAATATGGATAGAGTGAGTGGAAGTGGCTGAATCACTAATGTTCCTTCCTTTTCCCAAATGTATCCATCAGATACGGTGCTCTCATCCATTATCCATACCCTACAGAATTGAAGCTACTCAATCTCAAAATAAATAAATAAATAAATAAAATAAAATAAAATAAAATAAAATTAAATTAAATTAAAAGGCCCAGCATGGTGGCTCAGGCCTGTAATCCCAGCACTTTGGGAGGCTGAGGCGGGTGGATCATTTGAGGTCAGGTGTTCGAGACCAGCCTGGCCAACATGGTGAAACCCCATCTCTAGTAAAAATACAAAAATTAGCCAGCTGTGGTGGTGTGCGCCTGTAATCCCAGCTACTCAGGAGGCTGAGGTATGAGAATCACTTGAAACCTGGAGGCGGAAATTGCAGTGAGCTGAGATTGTGCCACTGCACTCCAGCCTGGGCAATAGAGGGGGACTCAGTGTCAAAAACAAACAAACAAACAAACAAAACCCCAAACCCCAAAAAACCCCAAAACAAACAAACAAACAAACAAACCAAAAATAGAATAGTAGCTAAGGAAGCCAAAAGGGGCCAGAAGGATTCTTCCTACATTTTTGCCTCCAGGGTAATGGAAAGGAAATTCCTTCTCTTAAAAGAAACCTGAGGCAAGAATGACACTCCCTCCTACGCGGTCCAAATGACTTGAATTTGTGAGCCTGTAGCCATGTTTGACGCTCAGCTGTTCTCCAGGGCTGGAGGCTTTCCTGTGCATGTGGGCCAGCACAAACATTCGCTGGGAGTTGAGTGTGGTAAGTAGGTACCAAAGAATGAGCAGCTTAGGAAGTTCAAAATGAAGTGTGCGGCAGGTCGGATTCCATAATCACTTGCCCTTTGAATTGGACTCTACCGTTAATCTGCCATGTTCAGTGTCCTGCTAAACAATAGACTTTTTAAATGATGCACACACAGCCTTAAATTTGCTGAGCTATTCTCACAGTCAGCAGAGCTCATTTCAAAGCATTCAGACTGTACCACAATTAGCTGCTGACACTATCCTAAAATAATATAAAGCCCGGCCAGTAATTACACACTAGAAGAAACTATGTATAGAAAAGCTGATTAACTTGTAGGGTGGTGCAATTTTCTGAGCTGTGAACATTTCAAACAGAACCGTAGCAGTCATGTTGGTATGGATGAAAATCCAACTGCAAATCCTTAGCTAAATATTTAACAACATCTTGCTCTAAAAGTATCAACCAAGACTTCAGGTTGATACTTGGATCTTCTTTTTGTGGGTCAAGGGACTGAAAGGGCCAGGTCTTTCTCGAGTTTACCTGCAGGTGGCACTGCAGGGATAACCTCCACTAACCCAGCCGATGTGTCAAGGTGACCACAGCCATCACACGATTGTTTTCATTGTCTTCATCATCACTGACATCTTCACAGTCATCGTTAGCATTGTTCTCTTATGAACTAATGGCATGTGGTGCAGTTCTGGATTTCAAT
The DNA here is from genome assembly GCF_028858775.2 of Pan troglodytes. NCBI lineage: Eukaryota > Metazoa > Chordata > Mammalia > Primates > Hominidae > Pan > Pan troglodytes. The sequence goes on along the minus strand of NC_072412.2, from coordinate 103,515,432 downwards.
TGTCTCCATTCCATACCCATCTCACATATGTACAGATTTGGCATTGGGATTCTCACCTTTGCTCCTGATTCTTTGCTCCTGTGATGTCCCTTGGCTGGGATGGCCAGCAGTGCCCCTCCCTGCCTTGTTTTGAGGGGGTGTCCTGTGTGAGTCACTGCTGTTTCACTCAAGTTCCTGAGACAGCTCAGGGAGGGCTTCTGTCGAACAGACAAGCTTTGCCTGAAGAAGCTTTGCCCTGTTTCCCTGGCACTTTCCTACCTTACTAAGGTCTTGCTTCTTCCTTTTAAAGTCAGTGTCTAAGATAAGTCTTAAGCAGATGTCTCCTGGGCTTCCTTTTGTTTACAGCCAATGCACCACCCAGCTCTCCAGAGCAGAAGGTAGCTCTTGACCCCTTTGCTCACTTCCTGACTTCAGTCACTGGTCTCTCGTTTGTACACAGAGTGTTCTCCTCTCCTCTCTCTCTTAAACTTTTAATTTAGGTTCAGAGAGTACATGTGCAGGTTTGTTTTATGGGTAAATCATGTGTTGCTGAAATTTGGTGTACAAATGATCCCATCACCCAAGTAGTAAGTATAGTACCTGATAGGTAGTTTTTCAACCCTTGCCTCCTTCCTCCTTTCCCCCTCTAGTAGTCTCCAGTGTCTATTGTTTCCAGCTTTATGTCCATGTAGACCCAAAGTTTAGCTTCCACTTATAAGTAAGAACGTGGCAGTTTTTGGTTTTCTGTTCCTGTGTTAATTTGCTTAGGATAATGGCCTTCAACTCCATCTATGTTGCTGCAAAGGACATGCCTTCATTCTTTGTTATGGCTGTGTAGTATTCCATGGTGTATATGTACCATATTTTCTTTAACCCACCATTGGTGGGCACCTAGGTTGATTTTATGTCTTTGCTATTGTGAATATTGCTGTAATGAACATACCAGTGCATATATCTTTTTGTAGAATGATTTATTTTCTTTTAGATACATACCCAGCGATAGGATTTCTGGGCCAAATAGTAATTCTATTTTTAGTTCTTTGAGAAATCTCCAAACTGCTTTCCACGCTGGCTGAACTAATTTATATTCCTGCCAACATTGTATAAGTGTACCCTTTTCCCAGAAACCTCACCAACAACTGTTAATTTTTGTCTTTTTAGTAATAGCCATTCTGACTAGTATGACATGGTGTCTCAGTATGATTTTGATTTGCATTTCTCTAATGATTAGAGATATTGAGCATTTGTTTCGTATGTTTGTTGGCCACATGTAGGTCTTCTTTTGGGAAATATTTGTTCATATCCTTTGTCCACTTTTCCTAATGGGGTTGTTTTTTGCTTGTTGAATTGTTTGAGTTCCTTATAGATTATGGATATTACACCTTTGTCAGATGCATAGTTTACAAATAGTTTCTCCCATTCTGTAGGTTGTCTGTTTACTCTGTTGATAGTTTATTTTGTTGTGCAGAAGCTCTTTAGTTTAATTAGGTCCCACTCATCAATTTTTGTTTTTGTTGCAATTACTTTTGGGGACTTAGTTATAAATTCTTTACCAAGGCCAATGTCTGGAATGGTAGTTTCTAGGCTTGCTCCTAGGATTTTTATAGTTTTAGTCTCTAGATTTTTATAGATGATCTATAACCATCTGATCTCCACTGAAATTGACAATAAGAAGCAATGGGGAAAAAACTCCCTATTCAATAAATGGCACTAGGGTAACTGGCTAGTCATATGCAGAAGAATGAAACTGGGCCCTTACATTTCACCATATACAAAAATTAACTCAAGAAGGATTAAAAACTTACCACTCTCTTGACATCATTCATGAGCTCCTAGAATTCAGGGGCTTTGGTTTATTTATTGTTATATCCCCAAAGGTGGTAAACAGCCAAAAAAGTAAAGAACAAAAGCAAAAATCCCCATAATATATTTTCTTAAAGGCAGAGATGTGGAAAGGAAGATAAATTTTTGGTGCTCCTTTTGCTAAAAATTTTACTTTGGAGATCTCTCCAGCTTATGGGGGAAGAAGGAAGAAGCTACACGAAAGCCTGTTCTTTGGTTCTTTGAGGAATAAGTGTTGTATTTCCCTCCCTCGATACAGAAATGTTGGATATTACCTTGCAGCAATTACCACCTTTTTCCTTGTTGGTAGAAACTTTGAATCTGTGGCTCGTTCACAGTCCCAGGAGGTAAATCGTGATTGACTTAAGTGACAACCTCATTCACATTCCTAGGAAATGGTTTGAGGCTGAGTTCTGGCTAATGGGATCTGAGGGTATCTTATTTGAAGATTTGGGGAGAGATTTTCCTCACTAAAACAAAGAAAACCCTAGGGTGAAATGCTGCTATTTTTGACTAGAGGTTGTTGAGTTAGTGTGTGAGACCTGGAACATCTGCAGTCATCTTGCAGCCAAGAGGAGATTTTGCTCTCATGCTACCAAGATGGAAAAAGCCCCTGGCTCTTGAGGACATAGTAGGATCATGGATTTACCTATGCTTGAACTTGTCTTTCTTCTGGACTTACTATAAAATAATCTTTTATTTTAACTTCTATTAGTTGGGTCTACTCTTCTTATAGTCAGAAGTACCACAATTGATGCACCTACAATCTTTTTGTAATATTTTTCTCAGTCATTTCCCCAGTATTAGCTGAGGTCCTCCCTAAACTGTGGGGAGGAGGTAGAGGGGTTGGTTCAGTGGAAGGAGAATGAGTGATGAGACCTATCGAATGTGTTAAATAGCTTTCATTTGCCCTTCCAGATCCATTTTCCACTGTTTTGTATTCTGCTCTAAGCTCCAAAGTAGGAGCAGGGATAACCTATATGGACAGTCTCTGTTTTCTCATGTTCTTGAGAAGGACAATAACCAACACCTTTTTGAGCTTCCAAATTATATGTTAACGTATGATTCTCTCCAAAGGCTTCTCATCAAACGTCATTTGACCCATAGTCTTCTTTTTAATTTTTCCCAAGACCGACTCCCAAGAAAATATTTCCCAAGAAAATGTATCAGTCAGGGTCCCAACAAGAAACAGGTGACTCACTCAAATTTGGATAATTTGAAGAAGGTTTACGTACAAAAGTGTGCAGGGTGGTGGACCTCAAGCAGATTGAAATCCAATATCAGTTAGAAGCCTAATTCTTTCCAGTGTTGTGAAATTAAATATCACCCATATTCCTCTCAGCTAAATTCTTCCCTTTCTTCTAGAAGGATTTTAAGCTACACCTTTTCTGGAAAGTTTCCCCATCCTTCTGCTTTAGTCTGTTCTCACAATGCTATAGAGAACTACCGGAGACTGGGGAATTTATGAAGAAAAGAGGTTTAATTAACTCACAGTTCTGCAGGCTTAACAGGAAGCATGACTGGGTGGCCTCCGGAAACTTACGATCATGGTAGAAGGCAAAGGGGAAGCAAGCACGTCAAACCATGGGAGTGCAGGAGAGAGGGAAATGCCACACACTCTTCAACCATCAGATCTCGTGAGAACCCTCTCACTATCACAAGAACAGCAAGGGGGAAATCTGCCTCCATGATCCCATCACCTCCCACCAGGTCCCTCCCTCAACCTTGGGAATTACAATTCAACATGAGATTTGGGTGGGGACAGAGAGCCAAATCATATCACCTTCACTAACCAAAACTTACTGAGATTTTGACTTATAGTTGGACTCTACATTGATATTCATGCTCAACATATTGGAATTCCTTGGGAACAGAGAACACATACCTATGAAACCTGTCATTAAACTGGATAGTAACACCAATATAATTGTATACTTTATTAAGATACATTTAAATTTTGGTAAAATATACTTAATTTACCATTTTAACCATTTTTAGTGTACTAGCTCTATAGCATTACTTACATTCACATTGTCATGCAACCATCATCACCATCCATCTCCAGAACTTTTTCTTCATCTGAAACTGAAACTCTATCCCCATTAAAAAATAATTTTAAACACCTATTTAGTAGCATGCAATTTAGAAAAATTAATAGACTTTGTTTTGAGACAGGGTCTTTCTCTGCTGTCCAGGCTGGAATGCAGTGGCATGATCACAGCTCACTGCAGCCTTGACCTCCTAGTCTCAAACGATTCTCCCATCTCAGTCCCCCAAGTCACTGGAACTACAGGTGTGTGCCACCACACCTGGCCTTTTGTATTTTTTGTGGAGACAGGGTTTTGCCATGTAGCCCAGGCTGTAGACTTTGTTTTTTAGAGTATGTTTAGATTTACAGAAAATTTAAGCCCATAGTACAGAGTTCCCATCTCCCCATTATTAACATCTTACATTTGTAGGGTACATTAGCTTCAATTAATTAACCAATATTGATAAATTATTATTAACTGAAGCCCATACTTTATTCAGGTGCCTTTAGTCTTTATCTAATTATCTTTTTGTCTTTCAGGATCACATCCAGGACACCACATTACATTTATTTGTCACGTTTCCTTGGGTGCTCTTCATTGTGACAGTTTTTCAGACTTTTTTTATGACCTTGACAGTTGTGAGAATTATTGGTCAGTTACTTTGTAGAACGTCCATCAACTGGGATTTGTTTGATGTTTTCTTTTTTGTTATTTTAATTTTTAGTTTTTAAATATTTTATTTCATCTCCTGCCCACACATGGATGTCTGATATTTTCATGATTAGACTGAGGTAATGGGTTATTGGGAGGAAGGCCACAGATGCTAAGTACCATTGTCATCATATCACATCAAGGGTACATACTATCAACGTGATCTATCACTGTTGATTTTGAATTTGACCACCTGGCTGTAGTGCTGTTTGTGAGGTTTCTCCACTATCAAGTTTCTCCCCTCCCTTCCACATTGTACTCTTTGAAAGGAGGTCACTGTGCACAACTCACACTCAAGGAGGAGAGAATTATGGAGTTAATTTTTAAATGATTGTGGGGACATTTTCTGAAGCATCTGCCCAGCTCACATGACCTCCCCCTCCCTAGGAACTGCTCACTCTCAAATCCATAAGGATACCCTCCCAGTTCCTCTCTTAAGCAGCCAGAATTGTTCTGTGAAATCCTTTTCTCTTGGTCACAATGATTGGAGAACATAGGGTCAATAGGATTCTTTCCTCAGGTGCTGGAAATGTTAGGGTAAGTCAGGCTTTCTGTGTGCCCAAGTTCGATACAAAGCTACTAAATTAATGACTACTTAATAATATCCTTTGATTGACTAATAATTATACAAAAGCCTAGTTAAAATACTTCCAACATTGTTGATTGTCTCCCTATCATCCATTCCTCCTTCCCACGTTTACCACATAAACCCAATTTTATGTTTAATGCAACTCACTCTCTACTCCCTATTATGCAACTCACATGCCCCAAGGACGGATTCCCACCCCTAGCTCCAGGACGGGGCCCAATTGCTCCAAGAGTAATCCCCTTTTTCTTGCCTGTCATAAGTTCGGGAATAGACACGTGATCCAATTAAGGACAAAGAGATGTGCAGAAAGTTTGCTAGAGCCTCCCAGGAGAGTTCTTCTTTGCCCTTTTGCTGTTGCTTTGAAGTGACCTATCTCTTATGGATGTTGTCACATATTAAGACTGGGACCATTGCACACATCTTCCTTCCAGCCCGAGGAGTCAGCTGGCACACAAAGGAGGAAAACTTAAAAAATGTCAGGGAGATGGAACAAGAACCTTGCGAATGCCCAACCTATCTCTAGACCAGGGCCACTCAAAATGTAGGGTGTCTGGGAACTGTTTGTTACCATTCTATGATGACATAGACATAGAAATTGAGAGACATGCTTAGGAATTTTTGTAGGGATTTGATATTGCAATCGCCTCCAAGTGTGTGGTCAATGCACTTATCTAGCCAAATAGGCTCTAGACTAGTTGGGGTGTTGTCCAACAAATGGGTGAGTTGTAAGTTGTGCAAACTGTGTACAACTCTTGTGCTTTATAACCATGTAGCAATCTGCACTGAATTGAAAAATTAAATCAATTCAAGAACAACTGTCCACAGATATTTTGAGAAACACTGCTACAGACTTCAATGATTATGTGAGTCAATTAATTTCCCCATCATTTAAGACAATAAGGATTTTCTTTTCTCCAATTCACAGCCCAAAGTATCTTATGTTATACTGTAGTGAATCTAGTAAAAAGACAAGAGACCACATAGATATTTGTGGTAGGGTATACATGTAATTAAATAAATGTCTATATATGTGTGTACATGTTTTCACCTAACTCTGTACTGGGTAACCATTTCTCAATGTTAGTGATTGTAAAAATTTGAAAAAGAGAAGCTATTTTGGTATCTATTGCTAGCTGCTGGCACTTCCCAGTTCTAGTTCTTTGATTTGAATATGATGCCATGATGTAACACATGGGAGAGATACTAGAAGAACCGAAGTTCCATTTGTATCTCTAGGGAGAACTCATAAGAGTAAGGAGAGTTGACTATATGTCATTTTCCAATTATATTTTTAACTTCATACTTCAAAACTTTTCTAGTTTTGAGAGAAAGTCAATGCAATTTTTTTTTTTTGAGACAGAATTTTGCTCTTGTTGCCCAGGCTGGAGTTCAGTGGTGCGATCTCAACTCATTGCAACTTCTGCCTCCCAGGTTCAAGTGATTCTCCTGCCTCGGCCTCCCAAATAGTTGGGATTACAGGCGTCCACCACTATGCCCGGCTGATTTTTGTATTTTTAGTAGAGACGGGGTTTCACTGTGTTGGGCAGGCTGGTCTCAAACTCTTGACCTCAGGTGATCTGCCTGCCTCAGCCTCCCAAAGTGCTGGGATTGCAGGTGTGAGCCACCGTGCCCAGCCCAATGTAATTTTTATAAGTTTTGGGGGTCATAACCTTTAAGGGGTTATCAGAATTCTAATTTGTAAAAGCATTATTTATAAGTTACAAAAATAACACTTTGCAATTCTTATTATTTTCCTAGAGATACAAAGAAAGGGCTATAACGAAATTATGATTGTGTGCTAACAAATAGAATAGATGCCTTTGTTAATGGAGGTAAAACATTTTTGTGACCATTCTTTTTTGATATTATTTTGATCCCAATGGAATGTTTTTAGAGTCTCAGATTATTTTTCACGTGGGGAATGACTATTTCATTTACCATACCAAAGATAGTCTTTAAGCTAGTGATCTGGGAAAGATTGCTGTGTGAAATTAAAAACTTTATTCTTGCAACAATGATGAAATGGGCACATCTTTTTAGCCTTGATGGAATGAAGCCACATGACAATTAATTTATAGTATGCATTGCCTCAGCCATTAAGAGCTTTGGAAGGACTCCTGGTGTTGAAGGATGAGGCAGATGGGGTGTTCTAGAGAACTAGAGAGTTTATTTTGGCTTCAAAGCTGGTTACTATTATAAGAGATAGAAAACTGGGCAATAGCAAGCTGCAGCAGAAGGGATGGCCTCAACAGATGAGCCTGATGTATTATTTTAAGAACTTTCTTCCAAAGCCAAGTCATAACACCTCATTGCTTTGTACGAAATAAAAACACATTTTCTTTACAGGACTTGCTTTCCTTGAAAATGATAAAGATCAATTGCATGAATAGGGATTTTATTTTAATATAAATATGTGGAGCTCTTAATTAATTTACACAATAAAATATATTGTTATGTGCCTTGTTGGTATAGCTGTATCACTATACAAGTGGCATTCTGTAACTGGTCCTCTGGTTCCATTAAAAAAATTTGGTTGTGGCCAGGCAGGGTGGCTCACGCCTATAATCCCAGCATTTTGAGAGGCCAAGGTAGGCAGATTACTTGAGGTCAGGAGTTCGAGACCAGCCTGGCCAGCATGGTGAAACCCTGTCTCTACTAAAAATACAAAAATTAGCCAGATATGGTGGCACGCACCTGTAATCCCAGCTACTTGGGAGACTGAGGAAGGAGAATTACTTGAACCTAGAAGGCGGAGGTTGTAGTGAGCTGAGATCAAGCCACTGCACTCCAGCCTAGGTGACAGAGTGAGATTCTGTCTCAAAAAAAAAAAAATTGGTTGTATGCTTGAGACAGTAATGTTCACTAAATATTCCATGGGCTCCCCTAGTTCTTCATCTCACTCATAGTTGAACTGGGGCCATGTATCTAGATCAGGCTGATGGGCCATGAGAAAAATGAATTTTTGTCACTTTTGGACTGAGACAGTTAAAAACAGGCATAGGCTTTTCATCATCTTCTTCTTTTGTGTGACCATTTTGACATGGAGGAGCCACACAACAGAAGCAGCCTGTATCTTTAGTCATTACATCAAAAAAAACATACCTGGAGAGCCCTTTACCTGCACTGGACATTTTGTGAATAGTGAAGTTGACTTTTGCTGTGATACCCCAGTGAGATTTGGGTGTCTATTTGTTACCACAGCATGGGCTAGTGTTATACTGACTTTTATCCATAGTTATAAATTTCTGTTCTTTATAAATTACCCAGGCTCTGGTATTTTGTATGTGTTTGTCCATTTGCACTGCTATAACAAAATACCAGAGGCTGGGTCATTCATAAAGAATAGAAATTTATTTCTTACAGTTCTGGAGGCTGGGAAGTCCAAGATCAAGGTGCCAGCAGACTTGGTGTCTACTAGGGGCTGTGCTGTCTGCTTCCATGATGGCACCTTGTGACTGTGTCCTCATATGGCAGAAGGTGCAGGGGCAAAAAGGGCAGAATCCTGGTGAAGCTTCTTTGATAAATGCCTTAATCCCATTCAAGAGGGAGATGCCCTCATGACCAAATCACCTCCTCAAGGCCCTACATCTTAATATTATTACATTGGAAATTAAGTTTCAACATGAATTTTAGAGGAGCACAAACATTCGATTGTGACAGAATTGGTAACTACTAACCAATTTACCACTTGCAGTGTGTAGATAATCCCCAGAAGTGGAGAGACTGATATGTGCTGTAGACGTGGGTGCGTGGTTGAGTTCCCAGGGGCCCTATTGTGCATTGCTCATTGGCCTCTGTACTGTTTCCATGTGTGCAGAACTGTGCTGGGAGCTGTAAGAATGTAAGCAACAACAATAAAATGATCTTAGACCTAAATCAAGTCAGTCCAAGGAGAAGAAACATACACTTCTTTTCTTCTATAAGCTTGCAGTCTATCTATTAGGAGAGCAAGGACAGGCACCCAAGAAATTAAAATATAAGGTAGAGGGACAAAGAATATTTCATTGGCTTGGGGAGATCACGAGCTGTAAATAGTAAATGAGTCTGTGCATTCTAGGCTATAGTACCATGCAAATTTGGAGAATAAAAGTATTTTAATGAGATTAATATGTTTGAAGGTTAATTTTTATTTTTATGTACAGTAAAGGTAACATTAAACCTTTATCCCAGTTTGGCGACAAGTTCTTTAGCCTTGCTTTTTGAGCTTAGCAATGAGAGCCATAAATTTGATAGAATGTTATCCCCAATGATAGCAGATCTTGTCATGTCTGTCATTGTAATTGGTCCTGGTAGTTTCCACCAGCTTAGCTAGGACTCCTTTGTCTTCTGAGTTAACCTATGTAAAGGCAATGGTGGTGCAGGTCTTTCTGTGGAGGAAACATTCCACCAGTCTGGCTTTTCTCTTGATAATGAACTAGGAGACTCCCATTTTAGAGCCCAAGGCAGCAGGAAGAACAACCAGCTCAGTGGAATCCATACATGTGCAGTCATCCCCAGGTGAGCCTTGTTGTTCTCCACCAAGGTGGTGACTTTATAAACACCTGCTTAAAGGACCGGCAGTGTCAGTGGGGATACCCCTTTTCTGGCAGCTCTCTGCTTTTCTTGCTCTGTGCCTGAATGTAGTTGGCCACTTTAAGCAACTGAGTAGCTGTTTGACTGGCCAATGTCTGAGTGAGCTGGTTCATCTCAGGGGATGCTTTCAAGCACTTATAAAGGAAGACTCTTTGCCACCACAGCTGGATGTAACAGCTGCATTTGACAAGCAGACAGGGGTGATTATTGCATCCTATTTTGTAGGCCTAACCGGGAATGATAATAATTTCTTTTCTTTTTCTTTTTCTTTTTTTTTTTTTTTAAGACAGAGTCTCGCTCTGTTGCCTGGGCTGGAGTGCAGTGGTGCGATCTTTGTTTACTGAAATCTCTGCCTCCTGAGTTCAAACAGTTCTCCTGCCTCAGCCTCCTGAGCAGCCGAGATTACAGACATGCACCTGGCTAATTTTTGTATTTTTAGTAGGGACGAGGTTTCACCATGTTGGCCAGGCTGGTCTCAAACTACTGACCTCAGGTGATTTGTCTGCCTCAGCTTCCCAAAGTGCTGGGATTACAGGCATGAGCCACTGTGCTCAGCCTGGAAATAATAATTCAGCTTTGATTTGAACATTTTAAAACATTTTGATAGCATTTTAAATTTTGGTTAAAATAACACATGTGCCATATTTAAAATCAACAAGCCCCTGTCAGGCCTGATGCCACCCGTTTCCCTGATGGTTTACACTTGTAGAGAAGTTTTCCAGATTCGCCTTACAGAAATAAATCTGGCCATTCAAGGTCAGTCTAAATCTGTACTTCTAGAAGTCAACATATGTAAATATGACCAAACATTGAGGTTTTATTTTCCTCCATAGTAAAGACTTATCTTTTTTTTTTAAATGGACTGTATCAAATCAATTTTTATACTTCTTTCCTGAGTAAGCAAAAATAAATTTTTCACGTGCTATAAAGACAGCATTAAATCTTTATGTCCTCTGTTGATTAGAAAGTATGATATTAGCAACACTAGGATATTTATGCTCGGGACTCTGTAATTATTCTAAAATACATGCTGTCTTTTGTTTGTCTATTTTATGTGGGTTGCTCTCTCTTACCTGGTATTTGAGAAATCTACTAATGAGATCAAAGAGAATAAAAATTGGGATACTAGATTATTATTATTTATATATACATATTCCTAGAAGAATCTAGGCCTGATATAACTTTTATAAGGGACTACTGTTCTAGAATCATTTTATCTGTTCATTATATACCCTCCAAACCAAATTCTCTAGGTGGTTTTTTTTTTTTACATTTTCTCCTGGGAAAGATAAACGAGGCACTCCATGGTAGAATAAAAAAACAGATTTGGCTTTGGGGAGTTGGGAAAGTTCTGGTGAAATGCCAAGTGCTGAGCTGCAGGTTTTCAAAATTGTTTATTTTGAAGCTTAGAATTGTTGGAAAAGTATCACATATGAGACTCATGTCATTGCTTCTGACAGTGAAATAGGTCAGCTGCCCAGGTGGTGTCTGAGAAACCTACAGAAAAAAGATAATGTATACATCTCTTCTTCAGCCCAGACTCTGTTAGCCATCCGTATAACGGCTCAGTGGGGTTGAAAATCTTCAGTACCATTCCTTGGATACAGACTCATAGTCTGGTGGTCTGACTTTTATAATCATGGTCATAGTTCTTGAGAGGTTTTTTTTAAACTTTGCAAATTCCAAATTAATCCAGTATGGATGTGTTCACGGTACTGTGTAACAGCAATGCCTGTTCTCAAGAGGCATATGCTTAGATCTCTTTGTACAGCAAATCAGCCTGAAATTCCATATGTCATTATTCTGACTTTAGTTCATGTGGTGAATTAACTGCAAGCTTATAATGCTCACAGAAACAGCAGTGACGCAGAAGAAGCGGCGGGAGGTTCCAAGAATGACGAATGCCAGGTAGGAAAGTGGAGAAAGGCCAGAACATGAGCGTCCTCCCCACCAATTGTGGAGGGAAAGCTTTCTTGGTTTTCTTTTTCCCAGTGGGAAAAATACTTCATTAAGAAAACTGGTCACTGTAATCCCAGCTACTAGGGAGGATAAGGCATGAGAATCGCTTGAACCCAGGAGGCAGAGGTTGTAGTGAGCTGATACTACGCATAAAGTATTCTTTATCTTGTAGGCAGATGATGATGTAAACTGAATTTACTAAAGAAATGGTGAATGACATATTCATGGAACCATTCTAGTTTCTAATAAACAGTTATAGCTTGGTTAGCCCATCTGTGGGTGAGGTCACTGCAGTCAGTATGCACATACCCACCCCCAAATCGGCAGAGAACATCTGCAGAAGTGAGGCTTCCTCACTCTTCCCCCTTCCTGGAATGGTGGAGCTGGATTCTGAAAGGGATTCCTGGGCTTGAGAACGTTCTGGGCAGACCCTGAAGGGGCAAGTCCATAGTACACAATGACGTGGTAACAAGACAAACTTCTTATCAAATCCATAAAGCTATCTAAACTGCACAATATCTAGCAATGAAATTAACCAAAGAAATGAAAAATCTATACAAGGAAAATGATCAAATATTCATGAAAGAAATTGAAGAGGACACATGAAAACTGGGAATATATTCCATGCTCATGGATTGGAAGACTTAATATTATTAAAATGATAATTCTACCCAATAAAATTTACAGATTCAATGCAATCCCTATCAAAATACCACTGATCTTCTTCACAGAAATAGAAAAAAGAGTCCTAAAATTTATATGGAACCACAAAAGACCTTGAATAGCCAAAACAACCCTGAGCAAAAAGAATAAAGCTAGAGACATCATACTACCTGACTTCAAAATATACTACCAAGTTATAGTAACCAAATCAGCATAGTACTGGCATAAAATCTGACACATAGACAAATGTAACAGAATAGAGAACCCAGATATAAATCCACACACTTACAGCCAACTCATTTTTCACAGAGGTACCCAGAATATACAATGGGGGAAAGGACAGTCTCTTTAATAAGTGGGGCTGGGAAAACTGGATTTCCATATGCAGAATAATGAAACTAGACCTCATCTCACTGTATAAAAAAATCAATTGAAAAGGAGTTAAATATTTATTATTATTATTATTATTATTATTTTTTGGAGACAGAGTCTCGCTCTGTTGCTCAGGCTGGAGTGCAGTGGTGTGATCTTGGCTCACTGCAACGTCTGCCTCCAGGGTTCAAGTGATTCTCCTGCCTCAACCTCCCGAGTAGCTGGGACTACAGGCGCCCGCTGCCATGCCTGGCTAATTTTTTTTTTGTATTTTAGTAGAGATGGAGTTTCACTGTGTTGTCCAGGCTGGTCTTGAGCTCCTGGGCTCAAGTGATCCTACCACCTTGGCCTCCCAAAGTGCTAGGATTACAGGTGTGAACCACTGCATCCAGCCCAAAAATGAGTTAAATATTTAAATCTAAGACAGGAATCTGTGAAACTACTAGAAGAAAACATTGAGGAAATGGTCTCAGACATTAGTCTGGGAAAATATTCTTTGTGCAAGACCTCAACAGCAGAGACAACCAAACAAAAATAGACAAGTGGGATTACATCAAGCTAAAAAACTTCTGTATGGCAAAGGAAACAATAAAGTAAAAAGACAACCCACGTGATATGGTTTGGCTTTGTGTCCCTGCCCAAATCTGATCTTGAATTGTAATCCCCAGGTGTTGAGGGAGGAACCTGGTGGGAGGCGATTGGATCATGGGGGCTATTTCCCCCATGCTGTTTAGTGAGTGAGTTCTCATGAGGTCTGATGGTTTTATAAGTGTTTGACAGTTCTCATTAGATCTGATGATTTTATACGTGTTTGACGGTTCTCATGTGATCTGATGGTTTTTTGTTTGAGAGTTCCTCTCTCACACTGTCTCTGTTGCCTGCTGCCATGTAAGATGTGCCAGCTTCTCCTTCCTCCATAATTGTAAGTTTCTTGAGACCTCTCCAACGATGTGGAACTGTGAGTCAATTAAACCTCTTTTGTTTATAAATTACCCAGTCTTGGATAGTATCTTTATAGTGGTGTGAAAACAGACTAATACACCACAGAATAGGAGAAAATATTTGCAAACTACTCATCTATCTAGGGATTAATAACCAGAATATAGAAGGAACTCAAACAACTCAATAGCAAAAATGCCAAATAATCTAATGTAAAAATGGGCAAAAGATCCAAACAGACATTTTTCAAAAGAAGACATACAAATGGCCAAAAGGTATATGAAGAAATGTTCAATATCACTAATCATCAGGGAAATGCAGATCAAAGCTACAATGAGATACCATCTCACCCCAGTTAAATGGCTTTTATTAAAAAGGTAGAAAATACAATACAATAAAAAATAAACTGCACAGATAATAATGATCTACAATTTGAAATTTGAGGTATCTCTTTGGAACTCCATTTGCTATAGTCTGAATGTTTGAGACCCCTGAGAATTCATATGTTGAAGTTCTAACACCCAAGATGGTGGTATTAGAAGGTGGGACTTTTGGGAGGTGATTAGGTCACGAGGGTAGAGCCTTTATAATGAGATTATTGCCTTTATAAAAGAGGCCCCAGAGAGCTGGGCCCCCTCCACCAAGAGAAGATGCAGAGAGGAGACACCATCTATGAACCAGGAAACAGACCTTCACCAAGCTTAAAATCTACTGGTTCCTCGACTTTGGACTTCACAACCTCCATATGTGAGAAATAAATTTTTGTTGTTTATAAGCCATTCAGTTTATGGCACTTTGTTATAGCATTCCAAACAGATGAAAACAGCATTCAACATAAGTTTCATTCCAGGAGTGAAGCTCAAGCTCAAGAAACCACTAAAGGTGTATCAGTGACTTGAATAAATTGTTAGAAACTTCATTTTAAGCATTTATGTTTCAGAATACAGTATACATTCAAAAGACAGAAGTTAAATAAGGAGAAATGTTTGCAAGAAAAGGGATATGGTTAAATATAAAGGGTCCCACAGATACATCTAGTGCCTGGGCTCATCTGGTGTGGAATACCATATGAAGCATTTAAAATATTTAAGAGTGTTCAATATTTTTAAGTGCCGGCAGGGTTTCGTTCATAAATTCTTATGGCCCAAATCAGGCAGGGAAAATTCTCAACCTTTTTGGTTTTGTTCATATATTCTTATGGCTCAAATGAGGCAGGGAAAATTCTCAACCTTTTTATAAGTGGCCAAACTATAGCTCAGAGGGATCTGGAAAGGAAAAGACTGTTCAATGTTACACAACAAAAATGAAAAACAGACACCAAAAATAGATTTAACTGCATTATGCTTTGCATCATATTTTTAAAATATCTAACTGTTTTTGTCTTAGAAATGTATTCTCACTGAGTACATCAGGTAATTCTCCAAACTAAAAACTTCAAGGGAATAGAGAGAGGAAAGAAAGTCAATAAGATTTTATCTTAAATTTTTGCCTGATTTGAATTTTTAAAAATCTTAATACTAATATTAAAAATTTTCTGCTTTTTAAGTTGAAGTATGACTCATGTACAGCAAAGTACATAAATCTTACTTAAGGCATTAGCTCAATGAATTATATACACTTGTGTAACCATCATTCAAATTACATTTGGAATACTTTCAGTACCCCAGAAGGCTCATACTCCCTCTCAGTCAATGCTCCCTCACAAAACACCCACTTCTCTGGCTTCTCTTTAGCCCCACAGATTACTTTTGCCTGTTTTGAGCTTTTTTGTGCTGGTTTCTTTTGCTCAACATTATATCTGTGAGATTCTTCCTTGTCTATAGCAGTAATGTGTACTTTTCCATTGCTGTGTAGTGTTCCATTGTATGAATACACTACATTTATTTGTCCATTCTCCTGTAGATGGACAAAGTTTGTTTCTGGTTTGGGAACTATTTTGAGTAATGCTTCTATGAATGTTCTTAAATTTATCTTTTAGTAAAGATAACCACTCATTTCTGTTGGGATTACACCGAAGAATGAAAATGCCAGGTCATAGGGCATAACTCCATTTGGCTTGGCAGCTACTGCCAAATGGTTTTCAAACTAGTGGAAGGGCTGAACCTTCCACAGAATGTATGAGAGTTCCAGTTGCTCCTCATCTTTGCCAACACTTGGTTTTATCTGTCCTTCAATTTTAGGTGTCCTGGTAGATGTGTAATGGTATCTTACAGTAGTTTTACTTTGTATTTCCCCAATAACTAATGATGTTGAGCACCACATAAATTTATTTATATATATATTTTTATATTTTAAAATATATATCTTATATTCATAAAATACATAAAATATATATTATTCTAATAATAAATACATAATATATTTGCATAAATATTATATATTTATTAAGATAAATATATTAAATAAATACATATATAGAGATATATGCATATATTTTGAGACTAGGTCTTGCTGTGTTGCCCAGGCAGGTCTTAAACTCCTGGGCTCAAGTCATTCCCCTCACCTCTGTCTCTGGAGTAGCTGGGACTACAGGCATTTGCCACAATGCCCGACAATATGAATATTTTTTAAAAATACATAAATGTATTACTCTATTTTTAGTTTTCCACGTGTCTTTTCAGTAAGGCCCATATGTTTACATAATTATAATGAGAGTACATTTGGAATTTTGTGTCTTTTTAAACTAATCATTTAAAAGGTTATGTCCTTCATATTTATCCTTTAAAATGGCTTCTTAATATTCCGCTGAGTTTGGTGTCGCTAGGACAACTAGTTTACTTAACGATTTGCCTCTTGTTGATCGTGAGGGTTACCTCCTGTTTTCCTGATGGCTCATTATTGTCCATAAAGAGGAGAAATGCAGATACACAGCCCGAGGGCATGTTTTAATATCATGGAAACTATCAATAATGAAGTGTGATGTGCCAGTTAAGTATATTTGGTTCTTGGAATTTGGTTTTCATTTCTTTCCCAGTATAACCTCTGGAAGTAAGCGTCATCTCTGTTTTACAGCAGAGGAATCTGATACAAGGCTATGTAACTTGCCCACTATCATACACCCAGTAGGTGATAAAGCAGGATTTCTAGCCAAGGTTGATGACTCCAGAACTCTGACCAGTCACAGAATGGCTCCACCCATCCCATTGTCCATGTGCATAGAAGGTTCCCAGCCCCAGCTCCTGGTTCTTTTTGCAGACTCTCCTTGCCTACTCCTCACTCCTTGGCCTCCTTCTTTGCATCATTGTTTCAGATTGCTGTTCCAAGGCTCCATACAACATATGATTTTCCTACACTGTCCATGGGTTCTCATCTGCTTAATCTCAGGACGTCTCTTCAGAATGATCCAGAGCTCAGGATGCAGGCAGGCCAGGGGTGACCTTTAGCATGGTGGCTCCTGGAATTCCAGTGCCAGATGGAGCCAGAGGCCTGGCCTTTCTGGAGGAGGGTTTGGGAACTTAGGCTCATTTCTGTCACTTTGGTCTCTGGATAAATTTCAAAAGTCTCATAGAGTTTGGGTGAGAATTAAGCATAAGTGAGCTGAACAAAGCCCAGAGAGAGTGCACTGTCTCTTGCTCTTGGAAGTGCTCTTGCACTTTCTGCACTGAGCATGGGCAGGTGATGCTTCTCCTGGATGCTTGCTGGCAGTGCGGAGGCTCAATTATGCAGCCTACTGCACTGGCATGAGGGAAAGCAGGGTACAGAACTCACCCTAAACTACCATGTTGTTCTCACTTCATGGGGTCAAGGGAACCAAATGAGACAGATGTGAGCGCACTTTAAAGTTATAAAGTGCAATACAAACGTGAGTTTTGATAACGATGATGAGCCTTACTAACCATCTGTCTCAACATTCCGATTCCTTGGTAAGATGTCTTTGGCTTCTTAGCATGTTGTAGCATTTTTATTTCCTCATTCAAGTGAAGCAGGGAGTAGGCGTGAAACTAATGTCAGACTGCCTGGGTTGGAATCTGAGCTCCACTATGCAGTAACTGTGTGCTCTGGGCAAGTTATTAATTACTCTGGACTTTTGATTTTTTTTTCACCTGTAAAATGGGTGCTACGATCTGAATATTTGGGCCTGCACAAAATTTGTAGGTTGAAACCTAATCCCCAGTGTGGTGGTATTAAAAGGTAGGGTCTTCAGGAATTGATGAGATCACGAGGGTTCTGTCCCCCCGAATGGGATTAGTGACCTTATAAAATAGGCTGAAGGAGCTTGTGTCTCTTTTCCATCATGTGAGGACACTGAAAGAAGGTGCCAACTATAAGGCAGAGAGTGAACCTTCATTAGACACTGAATCTGCTAGCGCCTTGATCTTGGACTTCCCAGCCTCCAGAACTATGAGCAATAGATTTCTGTTAGCCAGTCTGTTATTTTGTTGCAGCAACCTGAACTAAAACAATGTGGATTAAGAAGGGTAATATAGTCCCCTCATAGGGTGATTATGAAGACTAAGTAATATGAATAGCACTTAGTGCCTGGCATAGAGGTGGTTTTAAAAAAAAGTTATTCATTATTTACATGTATGTATGTGTGTGTCTGTGTGTGTGTGTACATGTTTAGGTGGAAACCTTCCAAAAATATTTAAGTATGTCACAATCATACTTTAAAAATACAATATACAGTTATTAATTATAATTTATAAATTAACTCAAATTATAATTTATTAATTACAAATTATAAAGTTCTTTGTAATTTGTCCTACTGATCTCACCAGCTTACTGTTCCACCCATCCTGCACACACAGGCACACATGCCACACACTTCAGCCACAGCTGAACTCCTGAGTTCTCACGTAGTGTTGTGCCTTTACTTCCTCCCCACATCCCCTATCCTCTCTGGAGAAGTGGAGACTAGAGCTGGGGAGTTTCTCCGAGTTCCTGGTTGTCACTGTTTCCAGAGTCTCTGCTGGTTTCCTTCTCCCGGGTTCTGGGAAGCAGTCTTGCAGCGTCATTCCTGCTTATGCTTGTTGGTGTTTCTTTCTTGCAACCAAAGAGTTCTGTTACTAGGACCTGCCTCATATGAGTCCTGTGAGGTTCAATGAGATGACTCATGACCTGTATCTGTCATGATGCTTTACACATCCTGAGTGTTTAAATGTCATTATCATTGTATGCTCCAAGTTGTTGATCAGTGGTGGATCTATGCATGTGAATAAATAAAAAACTTAGTTTGTTTCCTTCTGGAAGGTAATTTCAAGTTGTGGATTGGAAAAGGATTTAGTTAAGAAAACAGAATGGACTTAAGGTGATCTTACTCTGAAGTTCTACAGAGTCACATTTACTTGAGAGTGTGCTTGGTGAATAAAAGCTTAACGCATTTTCTTTAGGATGTGATGGTTGCCTGAGTAAATTGTGAGGGCCACGTTTAGTGTATTCTGATGGGAGTGAGAATACTTGGGTTCCAATCCCAGCTCTCACCCTTATTAACTGGGTTATCTCAGGCAAGTAGTTAAATTTCTCTGCACCTCTGTTTTCTCCTCTGTAAAATGGATATGGTAGCTCCCTCCAAGAGTGTTGTAAAGATAAAATGAATTGGCCGGGTGCAGTTGCTCATGCCTGTAATCCCAGCACTTTGGGAGGCTGAGGTGGGTGGATCACTTGAGGTCAGGCGTTTGAGACCAGCCTGGCCAACATGGTGAAACCCTGTCTCTACTAAAAATACAAAAATTAGCCAAGTGTGTTGGCACACGCCTGTAATCCCAGCTACTTGGGAGGCTGAGCCAGGAGAATCGGTTGAATCTGGAAGGCAGAGGTTGTGGTGAGCCGAGATTGCGCCCCTGCACTCCAGCCCGGGCGACAGAGACTCCGTCTCAAGAAAAAAAAGAAAATGAATTAATACATATGAAGCTCTTAGCATAATGCCAGGCATGTAGCACTCAGTGGGAGTTATCTCATATTTAATCATCTAAGTTTCCTTTATCATCCCAACATTAGAAGGTCAATTATTTTTAGCTGGAAATGATCTTAGTGCTCATACATGCCAGTGTTTGACAGACTTGTTTATTTCTTCTTCCTTTTTAAGCAATGAACTCTTTTTTCCTAGTGAAACCTGTGTGGAACTGTAGCAGCTGAGGTTGGGGCCACCATGTGCCCATGAACACACAGCATTTCTGGACCATCTGGAGGCTTCTCTTTTATATCTCTCAAGGAGTAGGGGTGGGAGGCAAATATGTCCACAATCAGAGGCGATAATACCTAACTGATAACCCAGACATGTGTGGATCTCTAGACAAATGGTGTAAGCACAGATCCGGGCCCAGACCCCTTCATTTTATTCACAAGGAGGCTGAGTCGCACGAAGAGGCTAACAAGGAAATTTAGTAAGGGTAGTAGCAACTGTACTTCATCAGGTTCTGGAATGTCTTTTCCAAATCTTAATAAAATGCAACATTGTCATAAGTTCAAATACAAGCAAGAAAACAAGTACATGGTAGGTTTATTAATAGTAGGTTAACCCAACCAGGTGGAATTTGAGATTACCTTTGGTTCAAAACTGTTTCAGAAACAAAAGGAGACAGGGAGATTGTAAATTCCAAAAGAAATGGAAACTCACAGTCAAAGGCACCTTACTAAAATCCATTTTAAATCTACTGAATCTCAGCAAGTCACCTATTAAAGGCCACAGTTTCACTTCTAATGAACAGAGGTCAAACCAATTTTGACCACCACTGTCTAATAATGTCTTTATATTTTACCTCCCTTGTCAGAAAGAATTAATTCATTCTTTATTCATTCAGCAAATATAGCAAAAGTAGCAAGTGGCAGAATTAGAACTTGAACTTAGATTGTTTGACTTAAGGCCAGTGAACTGTCAGCTAAGCTGCTTCTTTAGCAAGAAGAAGACAACAAGAAGAACATTGGGTTTGGAACCAGGAGAAATGGCTTTGGATCCTGGCTTTGCAATTTGCTAATTTTATAACCTTGAAGACAATTTTTACCTGTCTGCTCAGCCTAAAAACCATGACCTCCCTTTTCTCTACAAACTTCCTCTGCAGTTTGGCTCCACATTACCGCACTCTTTGTCCACAGCAAATGAGTGCTATTATTTTATTATTCTTTGAGAAAAGCTGGATCCTTATTCCCGAAAAGTCCATTCCTGCGTAAAATGCAGGTGTTGGTTTAATTAGAACCAGTTGATGGAACCAGGTTGCCCAGAGTAACATCTGTAGCACTTCCTTCTGAATCTTGATTTAAAAAAAAATTTTTTTTTAGAGTAATAGTACTGTGGACGCCATGACCTTAAATGTGGATTTGCAGAATCATAATTAAATTCTGCTCTCTACTGGCTCAACGCTGGTCTTTTATCTCCTTCAAAAGTCATTCTTTGAGGCTGGGGGTGGTGGCTGATGCCCGTAATCCCAGCACTTTGGGAGGCCGAGGCAGGTGGATCACTTGAGGCCAGGAGTTCGAGACCAGCTGGCTAACGTGGCGAAACCCAATCTCTACTAAATATACAAAAAAAAAAAAAAAAAAAAAAAAAAAAAAAAAAAAATTAGCCAGGCATGGTGGTGCCTGTCTGTAGTCCCATCTACTTGGGAGGCTGAGACAGGAGAATCGCTTGAACCTGGGAGGCAGAAGTTGCAGTGAGCCGAAATTGCACCACTGCACTCCAGCCTGGGTGACAGAGTGAGACTCTGTCAAAAAAAAAAAAAAAAAAAAAAAGAAGTCATTCTTTGAGATGTCTTTCTCATGCATGGGGATTCTTGATTTGGCCCTGAATAATTTTTCAGCCTCATCTTCCCCATTGCCAAATTCATACATATTGAAACACTTGTCATTCCCCAGATACTCCAAGCTCTCCCTGCCTTGCCTTCAAACATAATATTGTTCCCTTTCCCTGAAATGGCCTCTCCTGTTGGGCTTCCTGCCATCATCCTTCAGGCCTGAGTTCCAATGTCTCAGTTCCTCTGACTGGCCTCTCCGGACCCTGCTGGCTGGGTCTGCTGTCCTCATCTGTGTGCTCATAGATTACAATCTGCTGGTGTTCTCTTGGGGTTGTCAGTTGTCTTATCTGGCTCCTCCACTATGAGCTCTTTGAGGACAGAACTGTGCACTATTCGTGTCAATACTCCCTCCAGGACTTACAAGAACTCATGGTGGAACATGAACAATCCATAAATATTTGCTGAATGAATAAAGCATGAATTAATTCTTTCTGACAAGGGAGGTAAAATATAAAGACATTATTAGATAGTGGTGGTCAAAACTGGTTTAATCTCTGTTCATTAGAAGTGAAACTGTGGCCTTTAATAGGTGACTTGCTGAGATTCAGTAGATTTAAAATGGATTTTAGTAAGGTGCTTTTGACTGTGAGTTTCCATTTATTTTGGAATTTACAATCATCCTGTCTCCTTTTGTTTCTGAAACAGTTTTGAACCAAAGGTAATCTCAAATTCCACCTGGTTGGGTTAACCTACTATTAATAAACCTACCATGTACTTGTTTTCTTGCTTGTATTTGAACTTATGATAATGCTGCATTTTATTAAGATTTGGAAAAGACATTCCAGAACCTGATGCAGTTGCTACCACCCTTACTAAGAAAGAGTAAATTTAAAAGATATTTGCTCTTTCTTCTCACTTAGAATTGTTCCCATGTCAAGTTTCATTAAATGGAGAAAGACATTAAAACTGTAGGGTTTTTCAGTCCTTAAGACTTTAAAAAATGGGTCTTACATGTTAAAAATTAATACTTTTTTGCCTTCATTTCTGGACCAAACCACATATCATCACCAAGATTGCCTGGTTGGGAAGAGTTTGCAAAGTGAGTTTATATAATGAGGTTTCATTGAGCTAACTGCTTCCCCAAAATAGCATCCTTCATTTGGAAGAGCTTGAAGTTCAGATAGCTGTTCTTCCTTTGTTAATTTGTTTTCTAGTGAAGCGAAAGTTCCTGTCACAGATTTATTTTTATTGTGACAGTGGTGGGGGAGCAAAGAAATTTTATTTGTAGTCTTGTGAAAGGAAATTAAATCTTAGGACCCCAAACTCATTAAGCCAAAGGGAAAAGTCAATCTGGGAACCGGGTCACACAAACCTGCCTCCCCCTTTTGGTTCCTAAATAAGATCGCTACGAGATAAAAAGCTACACACCTCCCCCATAATTTGCCCACAAGAAAATTCCTAGTGAGCTGCAAGATCTTTTAAGGTGTTTCTGTGAAGATTTCACCATGGCAATGTAAAATGATAGCTTCTCTTTACAGGTGCAGTCACCCCAGGCCCACCAGACACAGATGCATATCTGATTGTTCCCCTGTCCCATTTTGTCTATGTTATCTTATGTCAAATGCAGATTCCCTGTATTTTTCCTCTACCCCATTTGTCTATGTCATCTTATGCAAAAAAATGCAAATTAATAGAGCCAGACAAAGGCATGAATGACTATTTTTCCCTATACCCCTCTTACATGAAAATTGTATATTTCTCAATATCCTACCATTTCCCCTTTAAATTTGGAGCCCTCAAAATCATCCTCGGAGAAAGGCATAGACCTGTCTCCTGGGTGTGCATCCTTAACTTTGGCAAATAAGCCTTCTAAAATGATTGAGATTTGTCTTGTCATTTTTCTCGATTGACAGTCTGTTTCCATTATTCAGATGTATCATTTCCCCTGTACCAACAGTGCCAACTGGGCTGGTTAGAGATATCATGAAATATACTCTAATTTCTTTCTTTCTTTCTTTCTTTTTTTTTTTTTTGAGACAGAGTCTCACTCTGTTGAGCAGCTGGAGTGCAGTTACATGATCTCGGCTCTCTGCAACTTCCACCTCCGGGGTTCAAGTGATTCTCCTGCCTCAGCCTCCCAAGTAGCTGGGACTACAGGTGCACAGCACTGTGTCCGGCTAATTTTTGTATTTAGTACAGATGGGCTTTCACTATGTTGACCAGGCTTGTCTCAAACTCTTGACCTCAGGTGATCCACCCACCTTGGCCTCCAAAGTACTGGGATTACAGGCGTGAGCCACCGCGCCTGGCCTCTAAATTCTAATATTGTGTTTGTGGCTCGTGTTGACAGACAATGTCACAAGGTATGATCAAGTCACGTTAAACTCTGTCTTTGTATTGGTCAGCTGTAGCTGCAGAACAACCTCAAGATCTCAATGGCATACCCCAGGAAACGTGTATTTCTTTCTTATGAGTTTACAAGTCAGCTGAGACAGCTTTGTCTCATGTTGAGGGTTGACTCTGGTGGCCCTGCTCTATATAGCTCTCTTCCTCTCCTGGTTCCAGCATGTTGGCCAAGGCCTGTTCTATAATCCTGGGGGGAAAATGTGTTATCTTTCCTCCTGCCTAGGCAGAACCTGCTAGCCCTCTCTGGATGACCTGTCCTTCCCTTGATTCTTGCTGGTACTCTGTGAGTTCTGGGTTTCTGCATTAGTGTCCACCTGGCTCCTGGTAAAGGAGGCCACCCCAAGCCTCTGGTGTTGATTATTTTTCCCTTCAGTGTGGCAGGCCCTATGATTCTTTGAATTTAGCTGCCTCCTGAGTCTCCCCTGGGGACTATGGGAATGTCTCGGTTCTGCTTATGTTATTGGGAGCCACAAATAGCCTGAGCAAGCAAAATACTAGGGTGCTCATCAGGTGAACCATTGGCTTAGTTATGGTTCTTCAAAGAAACAGAACCAATAGGGGTTATCTCTGTCTCTACCCCTACTCTATCTCTCTGTCTGTCTATCTATCTATCTATCTATCTATCTATCTATCTATCTATCTATCCATCCGTTCACCCATCCATCCATCCATCATCTATTTATCTATCTAAAAGGAGATTTGTTATGAGGAACTGACTCACATGATTATGGAGGCTAAGAAGTCCCATTATCTGCTGTCTGCAAGTTGGATACCTGGGAAAGCCAATGGTATAATTCAGTCTGACGTCCAAAGGCCTGACAACTAGGGAAGCTGATGGTATAAATCCAAGCCTGAGGGCAGGAGAACATGAGATGAGATGTCCTAGCTCAAGAAAAGGGGGCAGCAAATGTTTTTTCCTTTCTCTGACATTTGTTCTATTCAGGTCTTCAAAGAATTGGATGAGGCTCACTCACATGAAGGAGCGCCATGTACTTTACTGAGTACACCTATTCAAATGCTAATCTCATCCAGAAACACCCTCCCAGACACAGCCAAAAATCATATTTCACCTGGGCACCCTGTGGCCCAGTCACATTGACACATAAAATTCACTATCACAACCATGTTGTGCTTCCAGATTTACTTTGATGTGTGCTATGGTTTAAAATGTTGACATCCCCTCCAAAATTCATGTTGAAACACAATCTACTTTGTAGAGATGCAAAGATTGCAAAGAGGTGGGATCTTTTGGGGTGGATTAATGCCCTTATAAATGAGCCTCCAGACAGACAGATCATCCCTTTTGCTCTTCCACCTTCTGATGTGTAAGATGACCCTCACCAGACAGTGAATGCTGGTGCCTTGATCTTGGACTTCTCAGCCTCTAGGACTGTAAGAAAATACATTTTTGCTCTCTATAAATTACCCAGTCTCAGATATTTTGTTACAGCAGCACAAATGGACTAAGACAATGTCTGCATCATAAGCTAATGCAGGACAATATGTGGGGGGCCACTTTTTAGGATTCATAATGAGGAAAAGGGGCAACCCTTCTCCCTCCCTGCCTCACAGCATCTCTTTTGGTGTCCCCAACCGGTACACCTAGATGAGCCCTCCTTTGGCTGGGGAGGACCACCATTCCCCCTCTGCCTCAGAGAAAGGTGCTTGGCAGCCATGGTCATCATCCATTCTAGGGAAAGGCAACTGGAAACTCCACTTAGGCCTCAGTTATACTCCTTTTCTAGTCCAATTTACCCAGACAGCCTTGTCTTAGTGATATTGTTGGGCATTTTCCAACCCATTCATGAGTGTGGTACTTTGACTATTGGTTCTCTATGGTTTAGGTTGAATTATATGAATGCCAACATTCAACATCACTTCTTTTTCACATCAGATGGGTAATGTGCCAACATCGTAACAAGATCTGAGGGAGGCACCTCTCACATATGAGCCTGAAAACCCAATCGTCACACTTAGGAGCTACAAGAGGATCTTAACATCATTTTGACTGAAGCATAACAGCATTTCCATATGGCTCAACCCATATGCTAACTGGTAGAATTCCTAAAGAGAGGGAGGATGAGTCTTAACCTGCTTCCCTCCCAGTTTCCCCACTGCACTTCACATTCTGAAGGTCTCAGACAGCACAAGTTCTGGAGGAAAGTGGACCAAGCAAGAGGTTGTCAGAATTGCTGCCATGAGCCAGGCAGTGGCTGTGGAGGGTTTATGCACTGTTCAGGGTGCCCAGGCACTGTAAGTCCTCTTCCTGCACTGGGATCTGTGATTCCAAGAGTCTGCTTTCTGCTCTGTGGCATCCAGAAGGGAAAGAATTTGCAGCTCCAGTTTCACCTGGAAGCTTGGCTCCTGCCCCAGGTGGAGTGATGCACTCAAGCTTTC
This sequence comes from Pan troglodytes, assembly GCF_028858775.2. Classification (NCBI taxonomy): domain Eukaryota; kingdom Metazoa; phylum Chordata; class Mammalia; order Primates; family Hominidae; genus Pan; species Pan troglodytes. The sequence goes on along the minus strand of NC_072412.2, from coordinate 103,489,306 downwards.
CACATTGAAGAGGGCTGCAGACTGTGCTGTGAAATGTGTCTGCGTGTGTGTGTGTGTGTGCGCGCACAGATGTGCGTGCAGGTGTGTGTGCAGGTGTGTGTGGGTCGGGTGTGTGTGCAGGTGTGTGTGGGTCGGAGGGGCGTGGACAGAGGTGGTGGACAGGCCTGATGGGAGGGGCTGGAAAAGCAAAAGCCAAATACCTCAGTCCTTAATGGATGGTCAGATCGCTCAGGCTTTTGAGGACACGCCGGCCCCAGTGCAGACCCAATTTCAAAGATAGCTCAGGCCAGTCAGGGAGGGAAGGTAGGTCAGGGCACATCTGTATCCCCAAAAGGAGCTGAAATTGTTCTTTTCTCTGCACAAGGATGACGCAGAGAGAGAAGCAGAGCAGACATAGCCATTTTTGTAGTACTTTCTCAAATCGTTTTCAGATTTGGGAATTGCGGTTTCTAAAAGAAGTAGTGCTGTGGCTAGCTGCCATCTGATAGAGCCATGGAGGTGTTTTTAGACAGTCTTGAAATGTGTGGCTTTGCAGCTCCCCATGTGACAGCAGGCAGTACAATTCAATTTGGACCAGTTGGGGGAAGGCCAGTTAGACTTTGTGGGAATTCTGAATAGTAGACTATCTTAAAAGAAGTGGCATTGTGTTGTATTTTATTTTTCAGATGTGTATATAGGATTCAAGCTATTGATGGAGTCACTATGAGTAGAGGGCCTGCTGTCCCTTCTCCCGACCCATCCCAACCACCCTGCTACTCAAACTGCCTGCTCTCACCCAGGGGGCTGGATACGCTGACCTTCACCCTTCTCCCCATGCTCTGTTCCCCAGGAGGCCAACCTCTGTAGACAGCAGCTACCTGGATTTCTGGTTTCTAGTGGAAGATGGCAGGGTTGGGGGAGGTGATGGGAGGCAGGGAGCAGAGAGTCATCAGTATTGCTTTCTTGCCCCTTCCTGAAGGGCAGGGTTGGCAATGGCTGCCTCCTCTTCTGAAGCCCCCAGCTCCACTGATGGCCACCTGTGGATGCAGGTCTCACTGGGGCTTGGAGAACCTGCCCAACTCACTCCTTCTGGCTAGGGGTGGTGGTGGATTCCTGCTGGTTCCACCCCAGGGCACTTCACCCCAGCCACTTTCCCCTGAGTCTGCTCAGAACATCGTACATTTTCCTCATTCAACTCTCTTTGGAGCTGTCATCTGTTTCCTGCTGGAACCCTGACCAGGGTCCCCAGTGACTGCCTAATCCATGATTTATCTGGATATATTTCAGTGCTTATCTTCAGCATCTAACTGTGGACATCTCCCTGTCTATAAGCCCCTTCCCTCTGGGCTCCCGTCTCCCTCTCCCCTGCTTGCCACCCACCTCCTTCCAGTTCCTCCTGAGTCTTTCTGATGTCTCCTGGTGTGCCTCTTGGCCCCTTCACCTCTCATTCCTTATTCTCCCCCAGATGATCTTGACCACACTCATGGTGTTGACTGAGCGAAGGGAACTAATCCTCACTGAGTGTGTCTGTGATTGATATCAGGGGCTTTATCCCATCATTCATCTGAATGTTGAATACTTAGTGTCTTCCATGTATCAGGACTGTTCTGGGGCTGGGGATATGTTATCTCTTTGACTCTTTACAACAAGGTATGCACCATCGTCTCCGTCTTATAGATGAGGCTTCTGAGCTTCAGAGAAGTTAGATACTGTGCCCAAGGCCAGGCTGGGATTGAAGCCCACTTTTCTGCCTCCAAGGTTGGAGCTCCTCCTTCTGTATTGTATTGCCAATGGAGCACTTCTTTTACATTGCTGAACTTGAGATGAACTTAGCAGAACCTTTATATATTCTAAAAACAGCCTCATCTGACTTTGGCAGTTTGAACTGTAGTAGAACAACATTTTTTTGCTAGCTCATTCATCAGAGACATGTGCCTGACTCTGACTTTGAGCCTCTGTTTGCTCCGTCATTCACTGTGATTCTAAAAATTACCCCTGGCTCCCCAAGTGCTCAGTTTTAGACTCATGGTCTCCTGACAATACAAGATTAATTTAAAACCAGAGCAGCAGGATTTATTGCAGAGATTTCTTTTCATATCAGAAATTTGAAATAGGAATCATTGTTTGCATCTTCTTTCACTCTACAGAAAGAAAATGCAGATGAACCTTTTCAGGGTGTAGGGCCAGGGCTACCCTAAGTTGCAGCCTCCAAAGCTCCATCATCACGATTATTCAACTGTTGTGACCTCATTAAAAGAAACAAAGAAGGGATGCGTAGAGAATGGAGCTACCACCTGGGTCAAGCTTGGGCTGTGAAATTTAATTAACTTAGTTTCAAAATCTAGCTGAGAGATCTTGGGCAAGTTATTTAACTTCTCTGAGTCTTGATTTTCTCAGCTGTGAGCATCGAATGATAGAGGTGAGTAAACCAGGTATGCACACTCAGCAGTGCTTGGTGAATTGGGTGCTAAAATATTGGCCAGCTACTTTTGGTAGAGACCACAAATGTCACTTTGGTGAAGACTTGAGTTACTACTGGGGTTAAGTTGGGGAGGGAAATCACTTCATTGGCCTCCCACCTCATAGGGTTTGAAAAGCAAAGTACTGGGGTGAACCTTCAACAGTTTGTATGAGGAGTTCTATACTTTCTAAGAAAGAAGGGACTAAGACTCTAACCTCTTGTCCCTAAGATTTGAAGCTCAGAACAGTCTTCAGGAAGGTTCAGGAGGATGCTGAGCAGGGTCAGAGTGAGGAGGGCCCTGAAATAAAACTACCAACAGGGTAGAAAGAAGTGGGCTGTGGAGATCGTGGTGGTGGGTGCCTTTGGCCTTGAGTGAGTCAAGAGAGAAGAATCAGATGGCCGTTGTCCCTTGAGAGGCAGTCCCGTTTTCTGCTTGTCCCTACCTAGCCTTCCTGAAGGCAGACTTTGGCCTTAGAGGAGTGGCTCAGAGGAATTGCCTAAAAAAAGACCTTGTATAGCTTAGAGTGAAATTCTTTTTGATACGGACAGGAGACAGGGAAATACTGGGCAGAAGAGGGCAGTTCCCTGGCATAGGCCCCATCCCCAAGCCTGGAAACCTGTGGCAATAAATGGGAACAGGCATTCCTGTTTTTGAACCCAAATGTTGCATTTTTGGCCTATGACACCTCCCTATCCTGTACCCATATAAACCCCAAACCCTAGGCTCCACAAGGTGATGAGCAGACAGATAGATGAACAGAAGAGCAGAGGAACAGAAGAGTGGCGCACCAGAAAAGGAGAGAAGAAAAGGAGCATTTGAGTTTTGAGAGGAGTTTGGCTTGGGACGGTCAGTGAGGAGATCGGCCACGGGACAGCTGAACTCCAAAGGAAGATCATCTTCCTACTCCATCCCCTTTCCAGCCCCCATCCATCCCACTGAGTGCCACCTCTGTCACCCAGTAAAATCCCTGCATTCACCATCCTTCAAGTCCATGTGTGACCTGATTCTTCCTGGACACCAGACAAGAACCTGGGTATGAGTGTGGATACATGGGTGCCAAGAGGACACTGAGATGGTTAACACTTAAGCTATCTGCAGATGGCAGAGCTAAAAGAGCACTGTAGCATGCCCACCCGGGCTTCAAAGTCACAGGCACACACCCCTAGACGCCACTGTGAGGCTGGAGCTCAAAAGTGCTCATCCTGGCTCCTGCACCTGCCCACCTGAATGCTCCCCCTCCTGTAAGGGGTTTGAGCAGTGGTGGAGGCAGAACAGACAAGCCACACCCCTGTGGCACATCCTGCCAGGGCATCAGGGAACTCTCCCATTTCATTTTGACTGAGTTTTGGTGTGAGGAGACTGAAGCAGGCAGGACAGCCTGAAAATCTCCTCCTGACATGGGTGAGTGAACAGATTCCTCCTGGATATGAGGGAATCAGATGGGCAGGGGCTGGACCTTCTGCTGGTCAGCGTAATTGGGCTCATGGCATCATAGCGTGGGAAACTACCAGTCTATCAGTTACCAGTCACATATATAAAGCATTAAGCACAGTGCTTGGCACATAGTAGGCTATCAGGAAATGGTAGGCAGCTATGAGTAATGTTATGTTACTAAATGTCAACAAAAGAGTCAAACTCTGTAAAATATTTGAAAAGATATATTCTGAGCCAAATATGAGTGACCAATGGCCTGTGACACAGCCCTCAGGGGATCCTGAGAACATGTGCCAAAGGTGGCTGGGCTACAACTTGGTTTTGTACATTTTAGGGAGACATAGGCATCAATCAGTACATGTAAGATGTACATTGGTTCATCTAGAAACATGGGACAACTGGCAAGGGTCGGGGCTTCCAGGCCATAGACAGATTCAAAGATTTTCTGATTGGCAATTGGTTGAAGGGGTTATTATCTAAAGACCCAGAATCAACAGAAAGAAATACCTGGGTTATGATAAGGGGTTGTGGAGACTGAGGTTTTATCACGCAGATGAAGCCTCCAGGTAGAGCAGGCTTCAGAGAGAATAGAGTGTAAACGTTTCTATCAGACTTAAAGAGTTAGTAATCCCAAAAGGGGGGGGTATCATGAGGTGTGTCCAACTTCCCCTTCCCATCATGGCCTGAACTAGTTTTCCAGGTTAATTTTGGAATGGCCTTCGCCGAGAGGAGGGGTCCATTCAGATGGTTGGGGGGCTTAGAATTTTATTTTTGGTTTACATAAGAGAGATATCAGTGAGAAGAATGAACCACTCAGGCTGAGGGAATAGGGGAGGAGGGTGAGACACTGTTACACCCCATCACCTTTGCCAGGTGTCAGGCCCCAGTGGCTGGCACCTTGGGCAGGGTGGGTATGGTCTGTGGGAGGAAGCCCAGAATTATTCCTATACTTTCGCCTATAGGGGGTGTCACCCCCTGTTTTATTGCCCAGAAGCACAGTTGAGAGAGGCTAAGCATTTCCCAAGTCCTCAAAATGTAAGCTTTAGAGCCTTAGAATCTTGGAAGGCTCCCAGAAGCCATCCACCTGCGTTTTGGTAACCTGCGGTTACAAAACATTTTAAAGCAGTAAAGTCCCTCTTCCCTTTTTTCTTCAATAAAATTTAGATGATATCCTAATACATAAAACAAATAAAGTGGCATTTTTCCAATAAGGTATATTTGCAAGTGGAAATGTATTTTGTTGATTTGTGTTAGCATCAGTCAGTGAGAACAGTAAAACTATTTTGAAAAATCCAAAACTCATAATTGAAGCTATGGAAGCTGGTTTCAATCTCCCATCAGATCTGGCAGTCATAAAATTCAAATCAAAGTGCAAATGGAATCCAAGAAGGCCCCCTAAGACGCTCAGCATTCCTCAAATCTAGCTCATTGTATTAGTCATGGTCTCAGCAGGAAACAGTTTGCATTCTCAAACTGAGGGACTTTAAGGAAGGTCTAAACTTACTAAACCATCCATAAAGGCAGGAATAGGGAACCATACAGGATGGCATAATAGCCCAGGGCTAGTTGTTATCCTGCTGGGCTGAGGGGCCTGGCAAGGGACCCATTACCAGAAGCTGAAAGGGGACGACTGGGTAGACAGAGCTGCCTCGAGAGAGCAGGGAACTTCAGGAGAGGGACATTGCTACTCCCAGGAGATCCCACAGGAACAGAGCATGGGGCAGATGAGTACCCCACCCTCACTCTTGGGATTCCCTCCTAATCTCTTCCTGGGAGTCCCTGATGGCAAACTGGAAGCCACAGGGCAAAAGAGCCCTGTGATGTCATTCCTACAAGTCAGCCTCCGAGGACAGAAAGTAGGTCGCAAAAGGTGGAGAGTGAAGCTAGAGCAGCCAGGGGACTGCTCCACCCTGCAAATACATGCCTTCCCCTGTTTTAAAGAGAGCAAGAATGAAGGCTCAGAGAGTTCAGATGACTTTCCCAGGGTTACAAGGTTAGAAACAATGGTAGGAAGCCAAGTGCTCCAATCTCAGCTCAGCCCTCTTTTCACTGTGCTTTTTCATCACCGTGAGCTGAGGACTACTGTAGATATGGAAATGGTAATGTCATCCATTGCATTTTTAGATCTAGAGTTAAGGGAGTAGGCTTAGCCTAGTCCAGTAATTTCCTTTATTAGGGTCAACTATGGTCCACCGTTGCTGTGTAGCCCAGTGACTTTGCAAGTCTAAAGGGAAAGCATAGCTATTTAGGGGACTAACACATCAAGAAGCTCTTTGGCTTTCTGTCCCACACTTGCAGGTCAAACACTTTCTCAGAAAGGGCAGGAAGAATGTCAGCCAAACAATGTAAGGGATTGTAGGGATCATGGGTGCTAATTCTGACCCAGAAATATCCAAGAGGACCCATGTCTGTAAAGGCTGAACAGCTGCAGAGAATTCTTGGATCGCTGGTGACATTTGCGCTGTATTCAGCATGCTCCCCAAAGATTCTGCCCTTTGCCTGCTTCTTATGGAACTTTGGCTTAAAAGGATCTCGTCTAAAAGGACATGCCCCTTAAGATGGTGGATCATAACTGGTAGCTAGTGCTCTTGCTACGGTTTGGGGAAATTAGTGGCAAGGATCCTTGCCTCCATGAACTCAAAGTCATTTGCAGTTTGAAGCAGCTTTTGGATGGCTTGTGTGAGAGTCTTATGACTCCTTCAACTTGGAAACAGCAGACATGCAAGCTTTGTGGTGAGGAGAAGCTGTTTACTTATGGATGGTTTAGGACATAAGAGTCAACTCACAAAGAAAACACACAAGCCAGAGTCTTTGTAAGCCCTAAGCATCGTGGGTGTTCTTTTGCCACAGGTAACCACCACATGGCTACTTCTCATCTAGCCGGCCAATGGTATACCCCTTCTCCATGGTTGCCGCCTCCTTGTATTGCTGGTTGCCTCCTTGAGCTTATTCATGTCCTGCCTGCCTTTTCAAAAGCTGTTTACTTAGTTATGGTTGACATAAACTCCATGCATTTTTCTTTCATAAACTGTGAGGACACTTGGGTAACCTTGGTATCCCAGGCAACTGTGGGGTCATTCTGACCTGCTCTCCCTCTCCTCTCTTCTAGAGCAGAAGCTCAGGTTCCTTTTCCTAGTTTTTCAGATGAAATAGCACCAATCTGTAGCTTGGGCAAGGCTGGTTCTCTCTTGTTCAGTTCTGTAGTCAGCAGGGTCAATACCATTCACTTACAATGCGTGGTTCTAATAGGACTATGCCCTCCAGGGGCCTTGTTTTAACCTAGAAAATGGTGTGACTTCCCTGTTGTCTAGGATCAGGATGCAATACTACAGTAAGCCATTTACACTTAAGTGGACTTGACCACCAAACTATTCTCTACAGAAAACTTTTTTTTTGAGATATAGTCTCATTTTGTTGCCCAGGCTGGAGGGCAGTGGTGCGATCTCGGCTCACTGCAACCTCTTCCTCAGGTGATCTGCCCGCCTTGGCCTCCCAAAGTGCTGGGATTACAGGCATGAGCCATCACACCTGGCCAATTTTTTTGGTTTTGAAAGACCTCCTTACATATAGGCATCGCTTAAAAGTTATTCCCACAGGATGACTCTCCTAGTACAGCATCATTCCAATGCTTCAGTTCTACCCAAGATCTAGCCGATAATAAATCCGCACAATGCAATGTTAAAACAAAAGGCCAAGCAGTGTCTCATAGTCTCAGCAAGGATATCAGGTAGGAGCATCAGAGTTTTGCACATGTCGCTATAGCTGAAGTAGGCAATTTGGTCTTGTTTACATATGCCAGGGAAGGAAAAGGGTGGCCAAGTCTGGGTCTTTGCTGTAAAATATACATACATTCTTTCACTTGATTTAAAAATCATGAAAATCTCTTTTTTTTTTTTTTGAAACAGAGTCTCCCTCTGTTGCCCAGGCTGAAGTGCAGTGGCGTGATCTCGGCTCACTGCAATCTCTGCTTCTCGGGTTCAAGCGAGTCTCATGCCTCAGCCTCTGGAGTAGGTGGGACCATAGGTGCGTGCCACCATGCCCAGTGAATTTTTGTATTTTTAGTAGAGACAGGGTTTCACCATGTTGGCCAGGATGGTCTCAATCTCTTGACCTCGTGATCCACCAACCTCGGCCTCCCAACGTGCTGGGATTACAGGCATAAGCCACTGTGCCTGGCCAAAACTATTAATAATACAGTTTATACTGAGTCCTTCTCATTGACTCATCAATCACTCTTCCTTGCTATCTGCGACACCTAAAACCTTATTTAATTCTGATGAATAAATATAAATAGCACTCTATACTATAATTACATCTATATTTTAAATATTTTAATTCTTTTTTTTGGCTAAGACCCTTTAGTGAATGTCTTATTTTCACTTAAAAGTATGCAATTTCTTTCCCAGCTTCTCCAAATTAGCAAATGTTAAATAGTGCATTGTTAATAGGAGGTTTGACCTATCTATTCAGCTGTGCTGTAATTTTGTGAATAGGGCTAAGATTTAGGAATAAATTTTTAATTGTTTGGTATATAGTAATAGTTAAGTAATAATTTCCTCCAAAGGCAGATTTCCTTTTCTAATGAAATCTACAGTGACTTTTCTAACCTAGCTTACTTTGAAAAAATACACACTTATTTTAGAAGTTTTACATTTACAGAAAAATTACTCACTTACATTTACAGAAAAAAGTCACTCAGCTAATGAGTGACTTTTCTAACCTAGCTTACTTTGAAAAAATACACATTTATTTTAGAAGAGTTTTACATTTACAGAAAAATTACAGATATAGTACAGAGTTCCTATATATCCTACCCCAAGCTTCCTCCATGACTAACATCTTACATTTCGTGTGGCACATCTGTCGTAATTAGCGAAGCAATATCGATATATTGTTATTAACTAAAATTCATACTCTATTCATATTTCCTTCATTTTTACCTAATGTTCTTTTTCTGTTCCATGGTCTCACCCAGAATCCCGTATTACTTTTAGTCATCATATCCTGTTAGGCTCTTCTTGGCTGTGACAGTTTCTCAGATTTTCCTTTTGAAATGGCCTCACTGTCTGGAATAGCACCCGAGGTTCATTGTCTCATGTCCATGGAGAACGAGGGCAGGGACACACAAAGGGTGAGGTTCATAGCAGAGGTTTAATAAGCGAAAGAAAGAGAAGAGCTCTCTTCTGCAGAGTGGGGTGCTGGAAAACGGGTTGCTTGATCTATGGTGAAATGCCGGGGGTTTTATAGATGAGCTGGTAAGGAGGAAGACTGGTTAGACCAGGTGTGCCCTTTGCATAGGGCGTGAATATCTGGTAGCCCCCACTCTAATCTTTTATTATGGAGGTAGGTTCTCTGCCTGAGTTGCGCCATTTTTTTTATTACCGTACACATGGTAACAAACAAATGGAAGATGGAGCCTCCATGTTGGACACTCCTGGCTCCCAGGTAGCTGTTTTCTATTGGCACAGCTGCTGGCATTCTCCTGTGAATGCTGGCATCCAGCTTGCTTATCTATGTTTGCAGCTCGATTTTTCAGGCTGCTCTTTGTTAGGAAAAAAATAATTTCTTGGGCTGCTTTTTGTTAGAAGGGAAGCTCTGCCGAGGACTCTTTTGCCCTACTATCTGCCTAAATAATTTCTTTCTACCCCCTGTATCACTTACTTTTGTTGACCTTGACGATTTTGAGAAGTACTCCTCAGGTATTTTGTAGAACTGGGATTCTGGGCAGAGTATGTACATGTATTAATGGAATTCTGCACAGGAGACTTGTCTCTTCTCCCCATTTATGTATTTATTCAGTCACTTATTTATGCCATTATAGACTTGTGGATACTTATTTTGTGTTTTGTGTTATAATCTAATACTACTTAATATTGTTGCTCAAATCGTTCTACCTTCAGGCACAGAGAACTCTTTCACTTTGTTCCTGTATCCCTTTGATATACCCACATCCTTGTGGAGTTTAAACATTTTTCTTTACTTTTTTGAGCACTTTCTTGATTTCAGGCACTATAAGATGCTCCAGTTGAGACAGCCAAGTACAAAGGGGACCCCGGAGAATCTCCAACTGGCCTGCGCACTGGGAGAGTGGGGTGGAGCCAGGGAAGTTTGCCCCGTTTGCAGTGGGGAGGAGCCTGGCCCCTCCTGTTCCTGTGTGGTAACCTGGGATTCAATCCGTGAGGTGGAGAGCCCGCCTGTTAGCAGGACTTCATCTCACTTTGCTGTGTTGTTCTAACTTTTTCCTTTTCACCCAATAAATTCCATTCTCCCTCACCCTTCAAAGTGTCTGCGAGCCTATTCTTTCCTGATCTTGTGACAAGAACCCGGTTTTTCCTCCAGCACAGTCCTATCTTGTATATTTCCTGCTCTAGTCCGAGATTCAGCGATTTCTCCAAGGACCCTTGGTTCCTTTTATTGGAGAATGGCATTAGAGACAAAGATCTGGGCATTAGGTGTGCTTGTGGCTTGCAGGGGTGTCATTACTTCTTGGCCCTCTTAGCTGACGGAGCAAAGAGATAACGTGAAAGGAAAATAAATCTCGGGACTCCCAAATCACTAAGCCAAAGGGAAAAGTCAAGCTGGGAACTGCGTCAGGCAGACCTGCCTCCTGTTTTATTCTGTTGAAATTCACCCTGGCAACGTAAGTTGATAGCTCATCTTCACAAGTATGGGAAAAGGACAGAACTCAAAGTCATCCCTCTGCTCACCAAATGCCTATCTGATTGCTTCTTCGGCCCTATTGTTTATTTATTTTACCGTATGTAAAAATGCAGATTCACAGAGCCAGACCTCTACCTTGCCCCCGACCTGTAAATTTTGTATTTGGTGAAAGGCTGATCAAAAGCTCAAAAGAATGCAACCCTTTGTCTCCTATCTACCCACATCTTTAAAAAATTTCTTCCTCTTTCCCCAGTATCTGCCCTTTTCCCTTTAAATATTACAATCTTCAAAATTATCTTTGGAGAAAGTCACAGACCCAGTCTCCCAGATGCGTGTGCTTATCCTTGGCAAAATAAACTTCTAAACTGATTGAGACATGTCTCAGAGACTTTTTGGTTTACAGATATATAAGCCATGTGTTTATAGACATTCAAGCTGCCATTGAAAAATTCTGAGAAAATTATGACGAGTGTAAGAGATTTGACCTAACCAACTCCATCTTGCCTCTAACCCCTGAGCTGCCCTTGTTCATTCCTGGGCATAGGCTGAACTAACTTTGGGAGGAACTTAGTTTATAGTTTAACTTTGAAACAAAGACAATAACAGCCCTTCCCGGAACAAACCCCCTTCCTACCTGAGGACTAGACTGGCTTTGTAGGACTAACAAATTAGCCACAAGATTAGAAATTACGATTTAGGAGTCATGCAGCTGGAGGCTAAAAATTCTGACCCTCTTCAAATTGCTCCTGAGGATAACATCACTATTGTAAAACCTAAGATCAGTGCTTGAGATATTTTGCAGACCCTGTACTTGATGGATAGGCTGACGCCACCCAAATGGATAAACTGGCTCATCTGGTCTTGTGGCCCCAACTCAGGAACTGACTCAGTGCGAGAGGACAGCTTCGACCCAACCAATCAGCAATCCCAACTCATTGCCCCCTACCCACCAAATTGGTCTTAAAAACCCCAATCCCTGAGTTTTTTGGGAGACTGATTTGAGTTACAATAAAACTCCAGTCTCCTGTACAGCCAGCACTGAATGAATTAAACTCTTTCTATATTTCAATTCTCCTGTCTTGATAAATTGGCTCTGTCTAGGCAGTGGGCAAAGAGAACCCATCAGGCGGTTATAAATTTAGAAATATTTCTATATATAATCATCTGTACCTATATTAAGCTAATTATGAGTTCATACTGATGTCTTTAGCTCTAACCCATTACCAAATGAATCATTCCAGCCACCTCCCCTTGCTTATCTGTAAACTGCAGCTCCAATAGTGAGAAATCTGGCTTCTGCCATCTGCCATCCATTTCTTTCTCTTTTCTTAGAGAGAGGGTCCCTCTCTGTTGTCCAGGCTGAAGTGCAGTGGTGTGATTATAGTTCACTGTAACCTCAAACTCCTGGGCTCAAGTGATCCTCCTCCCTCAGCCTCCCAAATAGCTGGGCCTACAGGCGTGTGCCACCATGTCTGGCTAGGTTTAAAATGTTTTGTAGAGACGAAATCTCATTATGTTGCCCGGGCTAGTCTTGAACTCCTGGCCTCAAGTAATTCTCCCACCTCAGCCTCCCAAAGCTCTGGGATTATAGATGTGAGCCACTGTGTCTGGCCTGTCATCCATTTTCTTAATTGTTCAATTCCAGAATACAGGTATAGTGGTTTTGGAATTGTTAACCTGTACCCCTGTGTAAATCTACATTATCACACAAAGTACAGTCTTATATACAGTTCCATTTGCCTTTAGTCTCATAGACTGGTCATTTCTAAAGTTACTTAGGTCAGCACCTGATGTGGTTTGGATCCATGTTCCCACGTCACTCTCATGTTAAATTGTAATCCCCAATGTTGGAGGTGAGGCTTGGTGGGAGGTGATTGAAACATGAGGGCAGTTTCTCATGCGTGGTTTAATACCATCCTCCTTGGTGCTGTTTTCATGATAATGAGTGAGTTCTTGTGAGATCTGGTTGCTTAAAAGTATATGGCACCTTCCCCCCAACTTTGTCCTGTGCCAGCCATGTGAAGTGTCTTGCTCCTCCTTTGCCTTCTGCCATGATTATAAGTTCCCTGAGGCCTCCCCAGAAGCAGAAGCTGCTACGCTTCCTGTACAGCCTGCAGAACCATGAACCACTTAAACTTCTTTTCTTCATAAACTACCCAGTCTTGGGTATTTCTTTGTAGCAGTGTGAGAATGAACTAATACACACCCTTTCCCTCTACCCTTTCAGTTGTGTTGTTTCCTACATATGTAATAGAGTCGGATTGTTTTGTTACATTGTGCGTACCATCCTGTGATTCCCCTATATGATTTTTTAAAAATTTGCTTACATTAAGGTTCATTCCTTGTGTTGTAAAGTTGTATGGATTTTGACAAATGTATGGTGTTATGTATCCACCATTGCAATATTATATAGAATAGTTTTACTGTACTAAAATATTCCCACACACTTCACCTATTCAACATTTCTCTCTCCCCAATCTGCAGGCAACCATAAATTTGTTTACTGTCTTTATAGTTTTGCCTTTTCCAGAATTTCATACAAGTGTAATCACATAGTATCCAGCCTTTTCAGGGTGGCATCTTTTACTTAGCCATATGTATTTAAGATTCATCTATTTCTTGGCATGGCTTGATAGTGCATTTCTTCTTAATCACTGAATAGTATTTTATTGCATGGATACCACAGTTTGTCTATTCATCTACTGAAGGACAGCTTGGTTGCTCCCAGTTTTTGGCAATTATGAATAAAGCTGCTATAAACATTCACGTGCAAGTTTTGGTGTGAACATAAACCTTCAAATTAGTTAGGTAAACACTTAAGGAGCTCAATGATGGATCAAATTGTAAGACTCTATTTAACTTTGTAAGGAGCTGCCAAACTGTCTTTCAAGGTGTCTGTACCATTCATTCTGTGTTCCCATCAGAAATGAATGAGGGTTTCTGTTGCTCCACATCTTTACCAGAAATTGGTATTGCCAGTGTTTTAAATTTTAGCCCTTCTAATTGATGTGTAATGCCTAGCGGGCCTTAAAAGATTTTGGAATATATAATAGCTCTCTTAACTTGTCTCCCCTTAATGGTCTTGACTTCCACTTAAGGGACTCATGGATCAAACAATATTCTTCACTCTTCCTTTAAAACACAGATGGCTGCTCCGTGTGCTGTTCCCTCATGAGATGATGCTGAGTTCTCTCTGGTTTGCCTGCACCGCTAAGCCCCCATCAGTAGAGATGATATGCTTACCAAGAATCAGTTTTATTTTTGTATGTTTAGGCCAGACGTATTTGTTATTGTAATTATGTAATTGATTGAAATATTAATGAACCTATACAATATAAAGATGAAATGAGAGATTTTTTTAGCTGTAAAAACTTAATGGTCTTCATTTCATCTGGCTCTTTTCCACTTAATTCAGATGATTGTATGCTGTATTTGCAAAAAGCTCTGGGTATATATTTCAGGTATATCAACAAGGATAATATCCACATCACTCTATTTTTCATCTTCCCAGGAGTATTTCTGTTGCAACTGATGCTTTTTTTTTTTTTTTTTCAAAATCCTTGGGGAAGATTTAATGCAGTATAAGTATAGTGTGCTAATGCATATTGATTTACACCTTTGACACCACTCACAGAGTAGCAGCTAAAACCACCTTTGTTTTAAGAACTGGTTTACAAATGGTATAGTAAACTAAATATGGCCTGAGAAGGGCTCTGTACTTCTATATCTGAGTCCTTGTTGACGAACTGTAACCTAGCTTAATAGGCAGACAAGGCTGGGTGCGGTGGCTCACACCTGTAATCCCAGCACTTTGGGAGGCTGAGGCGGGCGGATCATGAGGTCAGGAGTTTGAGACCAGCCTGGCCAACATGGTGAAATCCCACCTCTCCTAAAAATACAAAAATTAGCTGGGTGTGGTGACAGGTGCCTGTAATCCCAGCTACTCGGGAGGCTGAGGCAGGAGAGCTGCTTGAACCCGGGAGGTGGAGGTTGCAGTGAGCCGAGATTGCGCCACTGCACTGTAGCCTGGCAACAAAGCAAGATACCATCTCAAAAAAAAAAAAAAAAATTTTCCAGCCAGGTGTGATGGCTCATTCCTGTAATCCCAGTACTTTGGGAGGCTGAACCGGGCAGATCACCTGAGGTCAGGAGTTCGAGACCAGCCTGGCCAACATAGTGAAGCTCCATCTCTACTGAAAATACAAGAAATTAGCTGGGCGTGGTGGTGGGCACCTGTAACCCCAGCTACTTGGGAGGCTGAGGCAGGAGAATTGCTTAAACCCAGGAGGCAGAGATTGCAGTGAGCTGAGATCGCGCCATTGCACTCCAGCTTGGGCAAGAAGAGTGAAACTCCATCTCAAAAAAAAAGATAATTATTTTCCACCTTAATAAACCAACCAATGACTAGTCTCCATTGTGCTGGAAAACAGGACTTTTATAATAAATTAATTTTTTAACGATAAGTGAGATTATGGGGTGGGCACAGAAATATAATGCAAAATTTAAAATGTCAGCAATTAAAGACCAGAACTAGAGATGAAATCTGTTTAATTGACAACTCTGATGTGTTGGAGACTGATAGGCACTATTTTTTCACTCTTTGTATTTATAATTCTGTAATAGAAATGAATGTTCTTGTCAAACAGAAGCCTCTCTTGCTGGAGGAGTGAGCTCGAGTGGCTCCTGGGCATGAACAGAGAGCCCAACCCAGAGGGCTTAGCTACTTTGAGCTGCTTTGGTCTGGCTGTTGGTCTTCCAGGTCCGAGCATCACATGTGAAAGGCAGTACGGCTGTCATTACTCATAGTCATTTTACCCTAAATCTGCTATAATTCACAGTGATCACTTAATTTGAGCAGTTACATAATTTTTAGTTATCTTTTTTACTGTTCTGTATTTTAAAAAATTCTAAAGGGGGAATTTTTATTTTAGTAGTCAGAAAATAAGTTCTTATAATAATAAAAAATAACCTTTATGGATTTAGAAATGCTTTACTGTTTGCAAGATACTTTGATAACTGCCATCCTCAGTGACTGTCACAACCACCTCTCTGATCTCTGTAATGTGTCTACTTGCAGGTGGACTTTGGTTCTTGTCTTATTGTCTTCTGCCCACCAGAAGTCCTGCTCCACGGTTCTCCAGCCCCCTCAAACCCGGGGGCCTTCACCTCAACTCCAGTTCTGTCACCCTCTTCTGGGGATACGCACGGCCACTGAGTCTCAGTCAGTTATGGCTCAGAAACACTTTTGAGGTTATGAATCCTCTCTCAGGGAGAAAATGATCTTTCAGACCTCACTTGATATTTCCCCAAAAGTTGCAAGGGGTTTGCAAACCCCTGGGAGCCCATCCATTTGCCCCTGCCTGGCCTGAAACTTCTCTACCCCTGGAATCTTGGTCCTAACCTGTCATTCTGATCCACAACTTATCCTTCCAATGCTCTCCCTCCTTTGCAACCACAACACCTTTTCTTTGATCTCATCTACACTTCCAGGCCCTAATTTCCCATCAGTCTATCAGAACCCACCGGTAGTAATGTCTTTTCCTAAGTAGCTCAAACACCACACTCCAACATTCCAACTTGTTTTGTCTCCCCTTTCTTTCTTTTTTTTTCTTCTTTTGAGACTGAGTCTCACTCTGTCGCCCAGGCTGGAGTGCAGTGGCGTGATTTCGGCTCACTGCAACCTCTGCCTCTTGGGTTCAAGCAATTCTCCTGCCTCAGCCTCCTGAGTAGCTGGGACTACAGGTGCGTGCCACCACGCCTGGCTAATTTTTGTATTTTTAGTAGAGATGGGGTTTCACCATCTTGGCCAGGACAGTTTCGATTTCTTGACCTCGTGATCCGCCTGCCTCGGCCTCCCAAAGTGCGGGATTACGGGTGTGAGCCACTGTGCCCGGCCATCTCCCCTTTCTTAATATTTAGCCATCAAGAAAACTCTAATCCTGGATCTAAACCACTATTCCCCTTCTCCTTTCTTACCCTTGCACCTCCTACTCCTGCTGGGGAAAGTCAGACAACTGATAACAGTTTGCCATTACACATGTATCATCTCCAACTTCATCTACACCTTAAAACTACCCAGCCGCCCCTGCTATGAACCCAGCACCTGTTTCCAAATGCCTTTGCCCTCCTCAAACTCCCCACACCCTCCTGGCGCTCAGTCATGACCTTGCCCTCTACAGATTCAAAACGCTCTTCAAGACCTTTCCATCACGGCTCCTGGAGCCTCTACTTCTTTCCATTTGCAAGCCTTCAGGATACTGTAGGAGCCCCTTAGAGCAGCGATTTTCAGTGTGTTTCCTGGACCAGTGGCATCAGCAGCACCTGAAAACTTGTTATAAATATTGTTCTCATGCCCTGTCTAGATCTACTGAATCAGATTCTGGGAGTAAAGTAGGCCCCAGCCCCCTGAGTTTTAACAAGTCCTCCAGGTAATTCTGATGCACATTAAATCAGTGGGAGAACAATTGCCTTAAAATAAAATGCAGCCTCTGCCTATTTCTTTAATCTTCTGCCTTGTCTCATGGCCAACTCCTCCATTCTATGGTACTCTAACGATGCAGAACTGTGGTACTAATCATTCTCCAATCTGATTAAGTTTCTTCCTGGCTCAGGGATTTGTAAAAGCTGCTACCTCAGCTTGGGAATCACTACTGCTATCTATTATTCCCTTCACCCCTTGTTTCCCAACAAGACAAACTTCCAGGACTTCCTTCCTCCTAGAGTTAAACTCTGGATGTGAAGACAGACTGGGATGTGTGCTCTGACATTATCAGCAGAGGCCTCTGGGATTCCAGGACTATTGAAATTGGAGAGTTCCCTGACCCCCTTGAGGGACTTGCGACAGGGGTGTGGGCTCGTTTGCTCTTGCACTCAAACCCCTTATGGAGGGGGAGCGCACACATGGGCAGGTGCAGGAGCTGGGACGAGTGCTTTTGGCCTCCGGCCCCATTGTAGCGTCTAGGGGTGTGTTACAATTAATGCTCTTTTAGCAGTTGCTGTCTGTGAATGGCTAAGTGTTAAAACAGCTCAGTGGAGAGTCAGATGACTACCTTTTACACCCTGCCCTCCTGGTACCTGGCTCCTTGTCTGGTGTCCAGGTAGAATCAGGTCACATGGACTTCCAGGATGGTGAATGCAGGGACTTTATTGAGTGATGGAGGTGGCTCTTAGTGGGATGGATGGGGAGCTGGAAAGGGGATGGAGTGGGAAGATGATCTTCCCCTGGTGTTTGGCCGTCACACAGCCAATCTCCTTTCTGACCATCTCCAGCTGAACTCCTCTCAACATTCAGACACTCCTCTCCTCTGCTGCTCTGCCAGTGGAGCTTGGGATTTATATGGGCATAGGATAGGGGTGTGGTGGGCCAGAGTGGTCTTGGAAAAGGCAACATTTGGGTGCCAAAACAGGCATGCCTCTTCCCATTTAGGGTTGTGGGTCTCCAGGCTTGAGGGTGGGGCTGTTGCCAGGGAACTGCCCTCTTCTACTCAGTATTTCCCTGTCTCCTGTCTGTATCACTAGGAACCCCATGCAAATATGGGTGAGACTGTTGCTGTGCTGACTTTCCTGTCTTAAATGAGAGGTGACTTGAAGGAAGAGTGTATGTGGAAGGGGAGAGAGTCATTACAAGGACTTGTCTCTTTTCATTATTTTGTGATAAAGGAAAGCTAAATTAAAACCCAGCCTGTGTTTCAAATGTCATTCTTCGCAATTCCTTTTTTTTTTTTTTTTTTTTTGGAGACTCACTCTGTTGCTCAGGCTGGATACAATGGTGTGCTCACAGCTCAATGTTGCCTCAGCCTCCTGAGTAGCTGGGACTACAGGTGTGCACCACCCCATCTGTGCTAATTTTTAAAAATTTTGTAGAGACAGGTCTTGCCACATTGCCCAGACTGGTCTTAAATGCCTGGCCTCAAGGAATCCTCCTATCTCAGCCTCCCAAAGTGCTGGCATCACAGGTGTGTGCCGCCACCTGATTGCAATTCTTGAACATTGAGTTAGTTCTTGTTATGCATATTGGGTTAGTTCTTGTTACGCATATTGGGTTATCAGCTTGGTTGGAAGCTAGAGAACTTCAGATTGGGTTAGGGGAAAGGGAGAGCAAGGTAATCTGTCTCTGGGCTACCTAGCTGCCTCTGTGGTCTCAGTTTATGATTTCAAAAGACGGCTTTCACAAAGGCATTGGGTATTCTTGGGACAGATGGCACTCTGTGTCATTCAAACCGATTCCAGGAGAAAGAGGTCTGAATGAGGAAATTCACATGAAGCAAATTGCTCACCTTTTTTTGGGTAATTTACCTCTTTTATGAATCCAAGCAATCATCTAGACCTAAGACGGTGGCTTCCAACTGAATCATCCACTTTGGAACGATGACTCCACTTCCGTAGGAATGCATTTGGCTCACCTGGCTGCACTGTTAGAACAAACCCATCAGTTTTCAGTGGTCATTCACCAGACAGTTCCAATTTGGTTAATTTCCTGTTATTTCTACCCAACTTGAAGCAAGGCCAAATTTTTTGTTGTCTCTTGAATGTTTTTTGGTTCCCTGTAAGTATGAGACCTACCTATGTTATTAATAAAACCCGATGGAATTTCTTGGTATTTTTCATGCTGTTTTCAAGTCTGATCAGGAGGTAACCTGAGCCCTGGACCCAAAGTGAACAAACATTCTTCATAGCTACTGTGACCTGTTAATTTAAGCCAAACTCACAATTTTTCAGTTGTTCCAATTCAGACTTTTACTACAATCACCTAATCTTTCATCTGTGATATTATCTTGTGAATATTTCAGAATTTTCATGGCAGCATTGTCTGTACAGTACAGAAAAGGAATCAAAGGATTCTATATTTTGAAGCTTCACAGATACTTACTATGTGGCATTTAAATTTAAGAAAAATTCCAATTTTTCTTAAAATGTTGCTTTTGTATTATGACACTTTCCTGGATTACTTAACAAGGATTCCATTATTTCCTCTTGTTTAAAACTAAAAAAGAGTAAACATCTTCAATGGCTTCTGATTGTACTGTTAAAGTTACAATTGTGTGTTTAGATTTTCCATATCCTATTTTTTTTTTGTTGGCTTAATCTATCATTTACTGAAAGGTTTATTAAGCTATCCTACTATGATGGCTGAGTTTTCAATTCCTTTTAGTAACTATTTTATTTTAGCTTTACATACTTTAAGGCAATGCTGTTAAAAACATGCAGGCTCAGAGTCATTATAAGTTCAAGCTTACTGATAGGTATTAACCAGTGTATGCTTAATTATTCAGTAGATTATTAAGTATATATCACTTTATATTAATGTATTAATTATATATTTATGCTAATATAATTAGATTAGTTTTTTTACTGTTACTGCAACAAATTACCAGAAACTAGTGGCTTAAAACAATACAACTTATTATCTTATAGTTCTGTATGTTAGAAGTCTGACACAGGCTGAGCATAGTGGCTCACACCTGTAATCCCAGCCCTTTAGGAGGCCAAGGCAGGAAGAGCACTTGAGGCCAGGAGTTGGAACCAGCCTGGGCAACGTAGTGAGACCCTGTCTCTACAAAAAATTAAAAAATTAGCTAAATTAGCTGGATGTGGTGATGAATACCCATAGTCCCAGCCACTCAGGAGGCTGAGGTGGTAGGATCACTTGAGGTCAGGAGTTCAAGACCAGCCTGGCCAACATGGTGAAAGCCCGTCTCTACTAAAAATACAAAAATTAGCCAGGCGTGGTGGCAGGTGCCTGTGGTCTCAGCTACTCAGGAGGCTGAGGCAGGAGAATTGCTTGAACCTTGGAGATGAAGGTTGCTGTGAGCCAAGATCTTGCCACTGCACTCCAGCCTGGGCCACAGAGTGAGACTCTGTCTCAAGAAAAAAAAAAAGTGTTCATTTTCGGAGGCTCTAGGGGTGTATCTGTTTCTTTGACCTTTCTGACTTCTAAAGGCCGCCTACATTCCTTGGCTCATGGCCCTCTCCTCCATCCTCAACACTAACAATGTTGCATCCCTCTGTGCTTTCTCTCATAGGGACACGTTCCTTGCTGATATGGTTTGGCTTTGTCCCCACCCAAATCTCATCTTGAATTGTACTCCCATAATTCCCACTGGGAGGGACCCTGTGGGAGATAATTGAATCATGGGGGTGGTTTCCCCCATACTGTTCTCGTGGTAGTGAATAAATCTCTGGAGATCTGATGGTTTTTCTCATTCTCTCTTTGACTGCTGCCATCCATGTAAGACGGGACTTACTTGCTCTTCCTTGCTTTCTGCCATGATTATGAGGCCTCCCCAGCCATGTGGAACTGTAAGTCCAATTCAACCTCTTTCTTTTCCAAATTGCCCAATCTTGGGTATGTCTTTATCAGCAGTGTGAAAATAGACTAATACAGTAAATTGGTGCCAGTAGAGTGGGGCACTACTGAAAATATACCTGAAAATTTGGAAGGGATTTTGGAGCTGGGTAACAGGCAGAGGTTGGAATAGTTTGGATGGCTCAGAAGAAGAGAGAAAAATGTAGGAGTTTGGAACTTCCAAGAGATTTGCATGGTCCCTAGAGATTTGTGGAACTTTGAACTTGAGAGAGATGATTTAGGGTATCTGGCAGAATAAATTTCTAAGCAGCAAAGCCTTCAAGAGGTGCCTTGGGGGCTGTTAAAGGCATTCAGTTTGATAAGGGAAGCAGAGCATAAAAGTTCAGAAAATTTGCAGTCTGACAATGTGATAGAAAAAAAAAACCAATTTCTGAGGAGAAATTCAAGCTGGCTGCAGAAATTTGCATAAGTAATGAGGAGCTGAATCCCCAAGACCATGGGGGAGGGATTTCATGGCAGCCACTCCCATCACAGGCCCAGAGGCCTAGGAGAAAATGGTTTTGTGGGCTGGTCCCAGGGTCACCCTGCTGTGTGCAGTCTAAGGACTTGGTGCCCTGGGTCCCAGCCACTGCAGCCGTGACTAAAAGGGGCCAAGGTACAGCTTGAGCTGTTGCTTCAGAGGATGGAACCCCCAAGCCTTGGCAGTTTCCACGTGGTGTTGAGCCTGTAGGTGCACAGAAGTCAAGAATTGAGGTTTGGGAACCTCCACCTAGATTTCAGAAGATGTGTGGAAATGCCTGGATGCCCAGGCAAAAGTTTGCTGCAGGGGAGGGGCCCTCATGGAGAACCTCTGCTAGGGCAGTGCAGAAGGGAAATGTGGGGCCGGAGCCCCCACACAGAGCTCCCACTGGAGCACTGCCTAGTGGAGCTGTGAGAAGAGGGCCACTGTCCCCCACATCCCAGAATGGTAGATCCACTGACAGCTTGTACCAAGTGCCTGGAAAAGCCATAGACACTCAACGCCAGCTCGTGAAAGCAGCCAGGAGGGAGGCTGTACCCTGCAAAGCCACAGGGGCAGAGCTGCCCAAGACCATGGGACCCCAACTCTTGCATCAGTGTGACCTGGATGTGAGACATGGAGTCAAAGGAGATCATTTTGGAGCTATAGGATTTGACTGCCCCACTGGATTTCTGACTTGCCTGGGGCCTGTAGCTGCTTTGTTTGGGCCAGTTTATCCCATTTGGAATGGTTGTATTTACCCAATGTCTGTACCCCCATTTGTATCTAGAAAATAACTAGCTTGCTTTTGATTTTACAGGCTCATAGGTGGAAGGGACTTGACTTGTCTCAGATGAGACTTTGGACTGTGGACTTTTGAGTTAATGCTGAAATAAGTTAAGACTTTTGGGGGACTGTTGGGAAGGCATGATTGGTTTTGAAATGTGAGGACATGAGATTTTGCAGGGGCCAGGGATGGAATGATATGGTTTGGCTCTGTGTTCCCACCAAAATCTTATCTTGAATTGTATTCCTATAATTCCCATGTGTTGTGGGAGGGACCCAGTGGGAGATAATTGAATCATGGGGGTGGTTTCCCCCATACTGTTCTCATGGTAGTGAATAAGTGTTATGAGATCTGATGGTTTTATCAGGGGTTTCCGCTTTTGCACCTTCCTCATTCTCTCTTTGCGTGCTGCCAACCATGTAAGATGTGACTCGCTCTTCCTTGCCTTCTGCTATGATTGTGAGGCCTCCTCAGCCATGTGGAACTGTAAATTCAATTAAACCTCTTTCTTGTGTAAATTATCCAGTCTTGGGTATGTCTTTATCAGCAGTGTGAAAACGGACTAATACACTCAGACAGACTTCCTTCTACAGCCCTTTCCTGCTTTTCAGGACTCTGTGATTCCATTGGCCAACCTTGATAACCAGGGCAATCCCCCTATTTTAGGGTCAGGAAGTTAGCAGCCTTCATTCTGTGTGCAATCTTAGTTCCTTTTTGCCATGTAACCTAACATAGTCACAGATCCTGGAGACTGGGATATGGACATGTTTGATGAGGGGCATTATTCTGCCCACTGAACAGTTATAATAATTTATTTTTGTTAGGATTTGAGTAGTAATCTCTTTATTTTTAACCACTATGAGTTCTTATAGGTATGTCTCTTGAAAATAGCATACGACAAAAATCCTTTTCTTCTTCCTTCCTTCCATCTCTCATTCCTTCCTTCCTTCCATCCATGTATCCATCCATCAATGAGATACTCTTTTAATGCAGAATTTAGTCAGTCTGCATGTATTCTAATTACACATTTCTTACAGGTCTGTTTCTACCATCTATCTTTTTTTGTACTTTGCTGCTTTAAGAAATTTCTTCTTTCCTCTTTGCTGGTTTAGAAACTATACATTTTATTTCTGTTCTTTTGGTAGTGATTACTCTTATAATTTAACACACATGCTGGATATTAAGAAGACCAAAGTTAATCACTCTCTTGATGTTCTTCCTACACACACAAGATCATTTTACCTTTAATTCCCCCACCCTGGACCCCTGTCTAAAATGCAATTGTTCTCCAGCATAAATTTTAGTCCCCGTGTTAGTTAGCTAGGGCTGCTGTAAAAAGGTACCACATACTGGGTGGCTGAAACAACGGAAATGTTTTGTCTCACGGTTCTGGAGAATGGAAGTCCGAGGTCAAGACCAGGTTGTTCCTCCTGAAGGCTGTGAGAGGAAATCTGTCCCACGCCTCTCGCCAGCTCTTAGTGGTTTTCTGGCCATCTTGGCTTGTAGATGCATTGCTCCCATCTTTGCCTTTATCTTCACATGACATTCTCCCTGTGTGGGTGTCTCTGTGTCCAAAGTTTCCCTTTTTATGAGGACACCAATCAGTTTGGATTAGGGCTCACCTAATGACTTCATTTTAGCTGAACTATTACATCTGCAATGACCCTGTTTCCAAATTAGGTCATATTCTGAGGTCCTGGAGGTTAGGATTTCAACGTATGAAATTTTGGGGGATACAGTTCAGCTCATAACATCTCCCTACCTTGTTTTTACAGACTTCAAATTAGCCATTATGTTTAGATTTACTTATTTGTTTACCCAATATTTTGCTCAACATTGCTTCCTGTAGCTTACTCTTTACTTTTGGGTTCAACTTTCCTCTACCTCAAGTATATCTAGTCTTGATTTGTTTGCAAATGTCTTTATTATGTCTCCATTCTTTTATGACATTTTAGTTGGATCTAGAATTCCAGATTGACAATTATTTTCTTTAAGCACTTTGAAAATATTATTTCAGAGTCTTCTAGTTTCTTTTGCTACTGTTGTGAAGTCTGAAATTAATCTTTAATTTTTTTTTTTCCACAAGAGAGGGTCTTGCTCTGTCGCTCAGGCTGGAGTGTAGTGGCATGATCATAGCTCACTGCAGCCTTGATTCCTGGACTCAAGTGATCCTCTCACCTCAGCCTCCTGAGTAGCTGGACCACAGGTTTGTTCCATCACACCTGGCTATTTTTTTTTTATTTTTCAATTTTTGTAGAGATGGGGTTTCACCATGTTGCCCAGGCTTGTCTTGAACTCCTGGACTCAAGTGATCCTCCCACCTTGACCTCCCAAAGTGCTGGGTATGAGCCACTGCACCTGGACAGTCTGAAATTAATCTTATTGTGATTTCTTTGTAGATGATATTTCTTTGTAGATGATATTTCATTCATTCATTTTTTTTTTCTGATGGCATTAAAGCTCTGTTGTTTGCTGCAGTTAAACCACACTATGTCTAGATGTGGATTTATTTTAATTTATTTTCCAAAAGATTCATTGTTGTCCTGAGTCTACAGAATCATGCCTTTTGTCATTTCCAGAAAAATCTCAGCCTTATGTCTTAGAATGTTGTTTTTGTCCTGTTTTCTTTTCTTTTTTTTTTTTTTTTGAGATGGAGTTTTGCTCTTGTTGCACAGGCTGGAGTGCAATGGTGCCATCTTGGCTCAGTGCAACCTCTGCCTCCTGGGTTCAAGAGATTCTCCTGCCTCAGCCTCCCAAGTAGCTGGGATTACAGGCATGCACCACCATGCCTGGCTAATTTTTGTATTTTTAGTAGAGAAGAGGTTTCACCATGTTGGTCAGGCTGGTAGTTTTAGCAGAGATGAGGTTTCAGCATGTTGATCAGGCTGGTCTCAAGCTCCTGACCTCAGGTGATCTGTCTGCCGTGGCCTCCTAAAGTGCTGGGATTACAGGCGTGAGCCCCCATTCTCAGCCCTGTCCTGTTTTCTCTTTTCTGTCTCAAACTTTTTTTCTCTTCAGTGAAAGTTTTATTGAAGCATAAAATACATTAAAAAGTACAAAAATTAGAGGTGTTCAGTCTGATGAATATTCACAAACAGAAATCCCTGTTTAACCAGCACCAAGACCCAGGAACAGAACAGCCCCAGCACCCCCAAAGCCTCCTTAGGCCCCTTGGGTCACTGTCTGCCTCTTATCAAGGGTAAACACTATCTTCACTTCTTTCACCATAGATTAGTGAGACCCGCTTTTCAAATGTGTAAAAATGAAGCCATACTCTAATTCTCTTTCACTCCACATTATGTTCGTGAAATTCATCCATGCTGTATGTATTGTAATTTGTTCATTCTTATTTGCAGTATAGTATTCCATTGTATGCATTCCAGCTAGAACTTTCATTAGAAGCATGTTGGACCTTCTTTCCTATCCTCCATATCGCTTAACTTCTCTTTCATATTTTCTGTCTTTTAATTCTCTGTGCTTCATGCTATGTAAATTCCTCAGCTCTTCCTTCATGTTCACTGAGTTTCTACTCAGCTACCTCAAATTTGTGGCTTAATCCATCAATTGAACTTTTTATTTCAATGACAATCTTTTTTCACAAATTTAAAAGTTCTATTTGACTCCCTTAAAATACACTTGCTCTTTTTTCAGAATGTTTATCTATGTGTTTAATTTTTTAATTCTATTTTTAAAATTAATCTTAAACATATTTATTTATACTCAGATGGCTCTGTTAAATGAAACTTTAGAGGATCTAATCTTGATATTTGTTGTATATGCAGACTTTTGTTCTTGGTGCATTTTTTTTCTTGTGAATTTTATAATCTTGAATTGAGAGCTGATTTTCCAGTGGGATTTTACATCTAGGACTGCAGTGCGGTCTTGTTGGGGGACATGCTCTTTGGAAAGGTTTTATGTATACTTCTTCCTGGAGCCTCAGAGGTATCATAAGATTGGGGCTAGCTTTTCTATTAATTTGTTGAATTTCTTGGATTAAAGGTTTCTAAGTATACAGGTGTGTTTATATATGTATATATATACTCTAACATATATATACACACATATATGCGTATACATATATATAATTGGGCTTGAGTAAGGTCCAAGTGTTGGTTCTGAATCCTCAGGGGATATTCCCTCTTCCCCCTCAGAATCCAATAATGAGATAGACAACAATCTTTACCCAACAAACTATTTGCAATCCAGAGAAATTTTAAAAGTGACACAGTACCTTGACTTACACAACCAGGGCACCAGACTCCAAGACAAAAGAAGTGAACGCTAGAACCCAAGAATGAGTCCCAAGACTGGGACTTTAGAGAGTCTTGTTGGAGGAATGGGGCAGGATAGAATCTACACATTAAGCAAGGATTGGGAATAGGATATCAGAGAGCAGAACAACCTACGAGCAGGTGAAGCGGAAGGGGAGGTTCTGGAGCTAATTCTCATTGCTGTGAGCACTCGCATCGGGATCACGTTCAAAACCTCTTTACGCCAGGCTGGCGCCCTTCCCTGGACTGGGCCAGGTTCTTAATTGCACAGAATCTGGCCAGTCTTCATTTACAAAATTTTGAATTATGGGAAGTTGTCTTCAGCAGCATCCTTTGGTCCTTTCTGACATCTCCCCCCCGCCGCCACTTGCTACAGCTGCTCTCTTCCCCGCCAATTCAATGCCTCCAGAACAAGGGTCTTAACCTCAACTGCCTATGGGGAGTGGTTGAAGAGGCAGCTAACTTAAATTAATAAAACTAGACAGGATGGTGACTTTAGAAATGCAGAGCTCCAGGGGGATGGGGCTCCTCTACTCCAGCTTATTGTTGTTAAGTTCCAGCACCGCCTGGGTTACAAATCTGGATTAAAAAAAAAATCTAAAAATGTTGGCAACTCATTCAATTTAAAAATGTGCTTTGCTCACCAAAAACACAGCTGTGGCCACATATGGCTTGCAGGCCACTAGTTTACTGCCTCTGCTCTGAGCTGCCTTTCAGAACCTTCCAGGGGACTGAATCCCCTGATTCCATGGCAGCCCTTCCTCCTTCCAGGCCTGCTGGTCAAATAATGCCTCTCACTGTACACATCGTCTGTACTCTCAATTCCCCACCAAACTCCCCATTCCTTGAGTGACCATGTTTGAACATACTCCTACTGGTGGTGAGTTCTCCCAAAGTATGTCGGACCGAATCATAGTGTGTAACATTGGCGGGGAAACCAAGGGAAGAGTATTTTGTTCGATGCAGGTCATGTAGGGTGTCAATGGAGTGTGGGCTTTGCAGCCACATGCTCATGATCCTGCCTCTCAACTGACCAGCTGAGTGATCCTGTCCAAGAGGCTTCATCTCTCAAAGCCTTGGTTTTCTCATCTGCACAATCTGGAGAATAATTCCTGGCAGTGTTGTTGTAAAGCTATTTTAATTTCTGTTGTATAGTCAATGCTTATTTTTGCTCAGACTATGGGAATTCTGCAGTTGAAAGGGCCCTTGGAAATCACCTGTCAATCCTGTCACCATGCAGATGTAGAAATGAGAGGGTTTGGTTCCAGGAATTAGTTCAAGGTCTCAGCTAGACAAATTAAGAATTAGTTTGCAAAAAATTTTTTAATGATATATTTTATGGTAGAATTGGCTATAATATCCCATAGCTCATCCATGCAGCAATATGAATTAATTATTAAAGCAGGACTATTGCTCCAAAATCTATCAATTAGAGTACTGGGGAGAGAAACTGGGTACTCACATTTCTTTCATTTATTATCTGTGCAACAGTCATTTAATCTCTCTAAGCCTCATTTTGGCATTAAAAATGCATTATGATAAGTTCTTTGCCATCTGAGTGTTACTCTGAGTGCTATTGATGTGTTATTTCACAAACTTGCAGCACACACATGGTCTCATCATCTCTTAAAAAATGAAAACTAACCCAAGATCATTATTAAAATTTTTTTTAGAGGCGAGGTCTGTCTATGTTGCCCAGGTTGGCCTCGAATGCCCAGGCTTGAGCAATCTTCCTGCCTTAGCCTCACAAGTGGCTGGGGTTACAGGCCACACCACCACACCCAGCTCCGAAGTCATTCTTGACTAGCAGAAAGGCTGGTATCTCCTTCTTAGGGCTACCTGCTCCCCCAGTTGTTTAAAAACTTGAGGGTTATAGTGTCTAAGGTGGGAGGTGGTAGGGGGTTGGGTGGTGAAGCCAAAGTTTAATCAGTTCGCCGTTGCCACAGCTCCTCCTTGCCACACCGTGTCAATGTCAGAGCCACCTCTAAGTCCCCCAGGGACTTTCCAGAAGTTAGGGAGGAATGCCCGTCTGGGCATGCACAGCCCTGTGGACTCTTTGTGTGGCACAGGAAATCTGGGCAAGATCTCAGCTGCTACTTGCTTCTCTGAGCCGCACGTCCAGCATCCCAAGTGGTGGCCCCGGTAGGGAGGACTCCTGGTCCAGCACCATCTGATAGAGATGCTGACCTGGTGCGGACTGAGCTCTGGCTCATTACTGTGGTTCTCTGAGGGAGGACCCAGCCCCTGCCCTCCTTGTGCTCCTGAGTTTACAGCTTTCATAGCTCAGCTGTTTCACTTCTTCTGGCGGCCATTCCAGGAGGCAGGAGACACCTGGGGAGCACCTGTGTCATCTCTTCCTCCTCCTTGGGGAACCACAAACTTCACCGTCAGAATACAGAGGGCCTGAGTTCTGCCCCTTTGGTAAATTCTAGGGCCAACTGCCCTTCTTCCAAGGGCCTGAATACCTACAGGAAGGCCTCCTCCTGAGAGTGCTGGTGGGACTTACCCTCTCGATATTGATACAAGTAGCTCCTAGAACATGCTATGACTGAGCAAAACCAAAAAAACCAATGCAAATTAAAGCTCCTTAGAGCCATCTTGATACACGTAGGCATCATATCATATTAGATGTTTAAAAAAAAATCTGCAGTTAATGCTGTAAATCAGGTGGAATGTGAAATCAGCTGGCGGCTTCATAATCCTCCAAGGAGCTGGACCTTCCCGGAAACCCTGCAATCCTTTTTTGGACTGGCTCCGGCTGGCTCTCATTTGCATATGAAATTGAGGGTGCTTCGACATCCTTCGAGCCGGGTTGCACAAGTCTTAGCTGGCCTCCCTTGTGACCGAGAAACACGGGCCCAGCCTGGGGTCAGGGCCTGGAATTGCTTCCTTTGGGACTCAGCCAAGCGCAGGCCTTCCACATTAGCATTAGTGCTTTCTTCCATCAGAATTCAGCTGCCCCCCAGAGCCAGTCCCTGTGCCAGAATCCAGACAACCACTAGATCCATGGTAGATTACTGTAAACAGTAGAGTTTTTTTTTGTTTGCATGTTTGGAATTCTAGCAAGACTGACCAATTTAAAAAAACTCTCAGAGCTCAGTGAAATCAAACCAAGGATTAAGTGAAAACACCAGCAAACAAAATCGATAAATCAGTAACTTAAAGAATGGACCTTCGAGGCCTGCTGTTCAGAGTGCTTTGCCAAGTGACGTAAGAGCCAATGACTTGAGATGCAGAAGAAAAGTTGGGAATGATTTTCGTTAGCGGGAATTCATTTATTTTGCGTGTGCGCTGACAGTGAAGGGCTGAAAGCAATGCTATATCGCCCCCTAGTGCCAAATATACGCACATTATCTATGCTGCTTGGGCTCCAACATTGCCATGGCCTTCTCCTAATAAAGCCAATGCATTTTGATGAAATCTAACTGCAACAAATCACATGTGACAGATACTAAAAACAATTATTCCAAGACTTTCCCTGCCTTCTATTTTATTTTAGTTTCTATTTCTCATCTTAAACTTTTATTAAAATATATTTGACTGATTAAAGCAAAGATAGTAACCATGTCTAACATATGTGGAAATAAAATTATTGATAACAACAGCACAAAGATCGGAAGGCAAAGATTGAATTACCTTGCTGTAATGTTCATATATTATACATTAATCCGTAACATACAAAGGAAATGATTCCAGAAAATCATATCTAAAAGAATATTATAATTGTGAGATATTCTTTTCTAAATTTTAATTTTTTCCAGATTTATTAAGGTATAATTGACAAGTGAAAATTGTATATGTTTATGGTATAACATTCAATGTTTTGATATAGGTATACATTGTGAAATGACTAAATCAAACTAATTAACGTATCCATCTCCTCACATTCTTATCACGCTTTTGTGTTGAGAGCATTTAAGAGCTAATCTTCTAGCCTTTTTTTTTTTTTTTTTGAGATGGAGTCTCCTCTGTCATCCAGGCTGGAGGGCAGTGGCGCGATCTTGGTTCACTGCAACCTCCGCCTCCCAGGTTCAAACAATTCTCCTGCCTCAGCCTCCTGAGTAGCTGGGACTACAGGTGCCTGCCACCATTCTTGGCTAGTTTTCCTATTTTTAGTGGAGATGGGGTTTCACCACGTTGGCCAGGATGGTCTCGAACTCCTGACCTCAAGTGATCCACCTGCCTCGGCCTCCCGAAGTGCTGGGATTACAGATATGAGCCACTGCACCTGGGCCACAATTTTCAAGTATACATTGCTATTATTAACATTTATTAACTATAGTCACCAGGCTGTAAAATAGCTCTCCAGAATTTATTCCTGTGGTCTAACCAAAACTTGATACTCTTTAACCAACATCTTCCCGTTTCTACCTCCTCTTTCCCTGTAGCCACCACTTTACTCTCTGTTTCTATATGAGTTTGACATTTAACACTCCACATGTAAGTGAGATCATGTGGTGTTTGTCTTTCTGTGTCTGGCTTATTTCATTTAACATTATATTATGTCTCTAGGCTCATCCATGTTGTTGCAAACACAAGGTTTCCTTTTTTTAGTGGCTGAATAGTATTCCATTGTGTATTTACACCATATTTTCTTTATCCACTCATCTGTTGCTGGACACTTAGGTTGATTTCCTATTTTGGCTATTGTGAGTAATGCTGCAGTAAACACAGGCATGTAGATAACCCTTTGACATGCTGATTTCATATCTTTTGTATATATAGCCAGTAGTGGGACTGCTGGATCATATGCTAGTACTATTTTTAATTTTTGAGGAACCTCCATATTGTTTTCTGTACTGGCTTTACCTATTTATGTTCCCACCAACAATGTACAAGGGTTCCCTCTTCTCTACATCCTTGCCAACACCTGTTATCATTTTTTTTTTATAACAGCCATACTGACAGGTGTGGGGTAATACCTCATTGTGGTTTTAACTTGCATTTCCCTGACAATTAATGGTGTTGAGCATTTTTTTTCACATGCCGACCTTCTGATTTCTATGTCTTAATTGCACTGATCATGGAAAAGGAGTGAGAAGATCTGGGGAACTCACAATATATTTGGGAAGTTGAAATTCGATTGCATGTGAAATGGCAGGAAGTGAGCAAGAGGAGAGAAAAGTCTGGATGAGCAGGAGGGAGGGTGTCCAGAGCCAGTTCAGAAAGCCCCACCCTTGTCTTGTTGTTGGAGAAAGCAAGCAACGATTAGGGTCTTTAGGGAGAGAGAGTCTAATGGAAATTTTTAGGAAATTTTGCTATTTACTCTTCAAGGATTTTTGTTGTTTGACTTGCAATGAGTCACAGGACTAAGCTAGACCTTAAATCAGTAGCAAGCAGGCCACATTTCATTTGTGTTACACATTAAAATATGACATCTCATGCTGTTTTGATATTTTTGGTAGCTGCGTGGGTGAAGGACTAGAGGGGATAAACGTGTCAGAAGAACAGTGGGATTCATTAATAAACACTGACAAATATCTATTGGGCCTTCCTTACGTGCCAAGCACCTTCCTAATTGTGCCCTAATGGAAGAGAAAATGGAAGTATCATGGATGTCTGGGAGAAGGGGGAGTGAAATGAGATGGAAAGAAGGTTAACTGAAGTGACAAGGCCACTGATGGAAGTAGAAAGTTAATGAGCCAAGAGCCCTTATAATGGATCTCTGGCCAGTGTCTGCTTCCTCTCCTCTCTGGGACACTGCTTGATGTCAGCACCACTGCAGGGCAGGACCATTTTTTGAAAAGCAGTGTGAGTTTCTCTTCATGAGATTTGCAAATACATGTCATATTTAAGTCAAATAAGCTGATGTTTTTCTCCATGGAACTGTATTATTAGTAAATATCAAATATGACTGTTATGTAGCTCTGTGTCAACTTTCCAGCACTTTAGCAGTCTCTGAATGGCTACTATACTGCCCATTCATTTTTCCACCCATTCACCCATCCACCCACTCATCCACCCAACAGTCCATCCATCCATCCATCCATCCATCCATCCATCTACTTACCTACCCTCGCATCCATTCACCTATGCATCCATCCAACCATCTACCCACCCATCTATCCATCCATCTACCCACCCACCCACCCATTTTTCCATCCAACCATGTATCCACCTACCCACCCACCTATGCATCCACCCACTCATCCATCTATCTACCCACCCATTCATCCACTCATTTATGGATCCTCCCATCCACCCAACCATTCATCTAACCATCTATCCATCCACCCATTTTTCCATCCAACCATCTAACCATCCATGTACACAACCATCTAACCATCCATGTACCCAACCATCTATCCATCCATCCATCTATCCATCCATCCATCCAACCATCTACTTACGTACTCTCGCATCCATTCACCTAACCATCTATCCATCCATCCATCTATCCATCCATCCATCCATCCATCCATCCATCCATCCATCCAACCATCTACTTACCTACTCTTGCATCCATTCACCTATGCATCCATCCAACCATCTACCCACCCACCCACCCATTTTTCCATCCAACCATGTATCCACCTACCCACCCATCTATGCATCCATCCACTCATCCATCTATCCACCCATCCATTCATCCACTCATTTATGGATCCTCCCATCCACCCAACCATTCATCTAACCATCTATCCATCCACCCATTTTTCCATCCAACCATCTAACCATCCACGTACCCAACCATCTATCCATCCATCCATCTATCCATCCATCCATCCATCCATCCACCCATCCACCCATCCACACTTCCACGCATTTATTGATCCTCCCATCTACCCAGCCATTAATCTAACCATCCATCCAACCACCCATTTTTCTGTCCAATCATCTAACCATCCACACAACCAACCATCTATCCATCCATCCATCCATCCATCCATACACCCACCCATTCACCCATCTACCCACCCACTCATCTACCCCTTCACCCACCCATCCATCCATCCATCCATGCATCTTTGATTCTTCAAGTATTCAAGTATGAGTCAGGCAGTCTGTTAAGCATTAAATATTTACTGGTGCTCAGTGCTTAGGAGGCACAGGGGCAGTTTCTCATGGTTTAGCACCATCCCCCCAGTGCTGTTCTCATGACAGTGAGGCAGTAAATTATCACGAGATCTGGTTTTTCAAAGTACATAACACCTTCCCCGCTGTCTTGGTCCTGCTCTTGTCAGGTAAGACGCCTGCCTCCACTGTGCCTTCTACCATGAGCAAAAGCTCCTTGAGGCCTCCCTAGAAACAGGTGCTGCCATGCTTCCTGTACAGCCTGCAGACCATGAGCCAATTAAACCTCTTTTCTTTATAAATTACCCAGTCTCAGGTATTTCTTTATAGCAATGTGAGAATGGACTAATACAGGACCTTTCGTCCATTGCTTATCTGCTCTAAACCTTGGTTTGGCATCTAAAAAGCAGTGATAGCAATACTTCTTTGCAAGGACTCAATAAGGCAGTATACTCATAGATTCTTTGCTCCTAATATAACATCTATAACATAGTAGTTGCTTGTAATCATTTCTATTGCTGCGGTAACAAATTATTACACAGTTGCTTGAAACAACACAAATTTATTGCCTTATATTTCTGTAATTTAGAAGTCTCATGCTTGGCTTAGTTAGAAGTCTTCACTTGGCTCAAATTCATGTGTTGGCAGGGCTGTGTTCTCTTCTGGAAAGTCCAGAAGTGAATCAGTTTCCTTGCCTTTTCCAGCTTCTAGAGGCTGCTCACTCTCCTTGGTTTGTGGCCCCTCCTCCATCTTCACAGTCAGCAACATCACCTCTCTCTGACTTTCTTCTCTGGTCACATCCTTCTCTGACTCTCTGCTGCTTCCTTGTCTGCTTGTAAATGGATTACATTGGGCTCACTCAGATAAT
The DNA here is from genome assembly GCF_028858775.2 of Pan troglodytes. Classification (NCBI taxonomy): domain Eukaryota; kingdom Metazoa; phylum Chordata; class Mammalia; order Primates; family Hominidae; genus Pan; species Pan troglodytes. The sequence goes on along the minus strand of NC_072412.2, from coordinate 103,455,026 downwards.
TTAGGATAATCTACTTTAAAGTGAGCTGATTAGCAACCTTACTTCCAGCTGCAACTTAATTCTCGTTTACCATGTGATATGGTTTAGCTGTCTCCCCAGCCAAATCTCATCTCCAGTTGTAATCCCCACGTGTGGAGGGAGGGAAGTGATTGGATCATGGGGGGGTGGTTTCGCCCATGCTGTTCTCGTGATAGTGAGTGAATGCTCAGGAGATCTGATGGTTTTATAAGTGTCTGGCATTTCCCCTGTTTGCACTGCTCTCTCCTGCCACCCTGTGAAGAAAGATGCCTTGCTTCCCCTTCGCCTTTTGCCATGATTGTAAGTTTCCTGAGGCCTCCCCAGCTCTGTGGAACTGTGAGTCAATTGAACCTCTTTCCTTTATAAATTACCCAGTCTCGGGTAGTATCTTTATAGCAGTGTGAAAATGGACTAATGCCATGTTACCTGACATATTTCCAGGTTCTGGGGATTAGGATGTGGACATCTTTGGGAAGATCATTATTCTGCCTGTCACAGTGCTCAAGATAATTCATTAGGATTATCATTTAGATATTCAGAAACTAAGCCATATCTGACTGGTTTCAATACCCTGCTGATCTGCATATGCCCTGATTTGGATCGAGGCTGCTTTCTTTTTCTCTCTGGACATGATCTATCCCCTACAGAGAGCTGAGTTCTTTTTTTTTTTTTTTTTTTTCTTGAGACGGAGTTTCGCTCTGTCACCCAAGCTGGAGTGCAGTGGCATGATCTTGGCTCACTGCAACCTCTGCCTCCCAGGTTTAAGCGATTCTCCTGCCTCAGCCTCCTGAGTAGCTGGGATTACAGGTGTGCACCACCACGCCCGGCTAATTTTTGTATTTTTAGTAGAGACAGGGCTTCACCATGTTGGTCAGACTGGTCTCGAACTCCTGACCTTGTGATCCATCTACCTTGGCCTCCCAAAGTGCTGGGATTACAGGCGTGACACTGCGCCTGGCCAGAGCTGAGTTCTAAGAAGCCTCCGGTTGTTTTTAATTGCTGGGCAGAAACTTGCATGTTTGGCCCCAGCTCCTACCCTGGGCACCTCACTTACTGCCACAGATCATCTTGAAATCTTTAGTTCAACAAGGTTGCCTCATCCAGCTATCTTTTCTAGGCAGCCACATGGCATTTGAACTGGGGAAGAGGTCTGGGGATGTTCTGGTCATCTACTGCAATATAACAAGCCACATTAACACTTAATGGCTTTATCAACAACCGTTTTATTCTATCTCATGATTCTGTGAGTCACAGATTTGGGCAGCGCTCATCTAGATGATTATTTTCTCCACATGGTTGTTGACAGGGTCCCTCAGTAATGATCAGCAGCCAGAGGGGCTGGTCTGGAGGGGCCAGGGTGGCTTCACTCACATGCCTAGTGATGATGGCAATGGCTGGGAGGCTGGGCTCGATGGGGACTGTTGACCCACCATAGCCTCTCAAGCATGGAGGCTGCAGGTAGTTAGAGTTCATACCGGTAGCTCAGGGCTCCCAAAGATGATGCTGTTGTGGTGACCAGGTGGAAGCTGCATGGCTTTGTAAGCTGGCCGGACTCCTAAGCTACCCAGGGTCCCGTTCCCTGTTCTTTTCTGGCTTCTACAGTCACACATCCACCCAGATTCTAGAACACGGACTGTAGACCCCAGCTCTCATCAGGGAGGGTATTGGAGAATTTGAGGCCATGTTTAAAAGCCACCTGAAGGCGCTGAGTGTTTGCGCATCATTAGTGAAGTGAGGAGAGGCATGGGACATTTTAGTGCTGGGCTAAGTGGTGGTTCTTGAGGTTTTTTTAAAGGGAGACACAGGGATGGATATTCTTTTAAATTTTGATAAGAACTAAAAAGTTTATTTTTGGGAAAATGTCCAATACATGCACCCATGTGCACATCCACACAACTTGATATATCATTTCAGGAGGCCCATGGATCTGAATGGAACCCACCCACGGACTCTAGGGTGAGATTCCCTGGGTCCAGGTAGACCTTAGACCTGAGAGTCTTTCTGAGGGAAGGGGACATATGTGTAGGCTGACATCTGGTGGTTATTTTAGAAAATTTCTGGCTCCTGGCTTTGGCTAGGATGTGAGGTCACCTACTGTGGTTCTGTGGTATGAAACACAAAAGGAGAAGGAGGAACAGGTGTAGGCTGTGCTTGTGTATATGTGTGAGAGAGTGAGAGAGAGAATGGGGCTGGGACGTATGTTGAGCTTGGGTCTGAGAGCCATCTCGATGAGTTTTTGGGGGATAAATCAGTGGATTCTGTGTGCATTAAGTCTGGAAAACCTTAGGCCGGGGCATTTCAGGCAGAGGATCACTGTTGAAGACTCTTCTGGGTGGGGACTGGTCCAGAGAGCTTTTTAAAATGGTGAGGAAATAGGTCTGGAACAGTCAGCTCAAAGTCATTCCTAAGTAATGGCAGGACTGGAGTGAGACCCCTTGACCTCACGCAGGAAGCCAAGTGCTCTTTCTGCTGCTGGGGAACCTTGTTATGTTTCATTTTGGAGGTCACTGAAGGTTTCAGGAAGGGAAACCTTCCTCTGAGTCTCACAGGGCTGCCTATCCATGGAAAACAGCATCTGTTGTTTTGGCCTGCCTGGCACTATTCCCCTTTCTTCTGGACCAGCTCGCAGATTTTTCCTTTGAGGAAACAACCCTTCTTCCCTTCTCAATTCATGAGGTTCAGGAAAGATGAACCTCATGTGCTGAAGTTAGGGGTGGGCATTACTGTTGCTTGTTCCTGGACACAGTAATTAATTGAAAGATGGCCTTGCAAGTATCCTGCCCAGGAACTGGAGACACTGTTTCTACTGGGGTTGCAAACTAGGCAAGGTAAGCCTGAAGGGTACCATATTGTGAATAATGTGCAAATGAAGCCAGCCTAGAGAAGCTCAGTGGAGAGAGACACAGTGTGAGGTCCCGGGTCCTGCATTCTGTTGGGAGCCACTGAATTTGTTGTGTCTGAAGCTGGTCATACCCCTGGACTTTATAATTGTTTCAAGAGCCAATCAATTCTCTATTTTGACTAAGCCAGTTTAACTGAGTGTCTGTTGGTTGTACCTGAGGGAGTACTGCCCAAAATGGAAAGTGTCTCAGTTTGATAACTTAGGTGATTAGCATTGCATTAACATGACCTCCAGGACTAATTTAGTTACTACGCGGTCCAGTTAACATTGCTGAGAGAAAGCTATGCTCCTTGAACATCTCTAATAAAAGCAGGATTTTTGAGGAAGCAAGGATGTCTAACTACAGATAGTTTTCACTGCTAGCAGTACAATGTAGTGATTTTCCCGCTGATAAGGGATCAGCAGTGCCATCTCTACATACAAAGAACTGAATGTCCTGGAAATAATATAGGTGGTACATTTAAAATAACAATACTGTATGTTTTCAAATGAAAATGATTTTGACATATTTGCCAACATCCTGAATTGCATTGAAATAATTTTGTAATTAAATGTCAGAGAATACTGAAAGCATGATCCAATAATAAAAAGCAAATGAATTATGGACCAAATACATTGTGTTAACTCGTAGTGAGCTTTTAAAGGGGAGTGGAGGTGGTATCAAAATCTCTTTTTTTTTTTTTTTGAGACTGAGTCTTGCTCTATTTCCCGGGCTGGAGTGCAGTGGCATAATGTCAGCTCACTGCAGCCTCCACCTCCTGGGTTCAAGTGATTCTCCTGCCTCAGCCTCCCAAGTAGTTGGGACTACAGTCATGCGCCATCATGCCTGGCTAATTTTGTATTTTTAATAGAGACAGGGTTTTGCCATGTTGGCCGGGCTGGTCTTGAACGCCTGGCCTCAAGTGACCTGCCTGCCTCAGCCTCCCAAAGTGCTGGGATTAGAGGTGTGAGCCACTGCTCATTGGCAAAATTTTTTGAAAGGAAGGAATTTTAACACTGAAAAATAGTATGATAGTAACTTATTTCCTTGCAAAGTAATTGTAACAATAAATGAAAATCTTTCAACTTCTTTCAGTATGAACAGTTCCTAAATAAGTACTAATCTGATTTCAGAATTTCATTTTGTAACAATTTATGACAGAACCAATTTCAGTTATGCATTTTGATACACTATGGTGTAGGAAACATATTAAACTTATGACACAGAGGAGGTGTGAAATGTGTTCTATGAATAAATTTGAAATTTGTCTGCTTGATCTGAAGACAGATTGGGACATCTATCAGTAATACGAGGGAAGAAATTTCTCCCTGGCCTTATCAAATAATTTTTTTCATTTATCTTTTCAGGCTGTGAAGGCTGTCAATTCTGACAGACTTTTAAAGATCAATATTTCATATGGAGTTGGAATTGAGGTCCTGAAATAATTATATTCTCAAACTTTTGAGAATCATTAGGATTATGAGTGTGTTAAAATAGGACATAACTTAAACCTGTGTTTAAGGAGATTAAATTTACTTATAAAATAATCTCAAAGACCAGAGTATCACTGAATCAGACCTCTCGGATCTCACCTTAATAGCCCTTCTTATTTTCCAACTATAGATAAGTAATAGCTCCTCAAGGACTTTAATGCAGGTACACACAAAGTTTATGAACTTAGAAGTTACATTTGCAGTAGTGTTAATGACAGTGTTGGAATAATAATATCCAGAACATCTTATGCCTGACTTTGCTTTGAAGTGCCTTAAAAGACAACAGTTGTAGCTTTATATCATCAATCACACTTAGTTTAAGCTGACACAAAACACAGTGATCATTTTCCTTCTCCAAATAATCATACAATGAAGACTAAACTCTACACAGTATCTGAGTTTTCAGGCATATTAACCATATTTCTTCAATGCTTGAGCAAGTTGGTTAGGTTTCTTGTCAATAATTGTTTATATTATTTTTTGCTACTGCATACAGTACAAAATATAATTTCATTTATTTACTTAATCAACATTCATTGGGCAGCCATTGAACAGGATACTGTCTGAGATCTTACAGAGCTCATAACTTAATGGAAAGACAGACAGGTAAACTTGCAATGACAGCCCCATTTCAAGAGTGCCGCGCTGAATGGGAGGCCATATTGAGAAATAGCTGATGTCCAAGTTCAAGGCTCAAAAGTTCTCCGTGCCTCTGTGTTCCCATCTGTAACATGGGGATAATAGCCCCCTCCAAAGAATTATGGTGCTGATGAGCTGTTGAATATGACCACCCACAATTTCTGAATTTATCTTTCAGGTTTAGTTCATAGAAACACCGAATCCATCAACCCATCCATCAATATCCGCCTCTGTCTTTCTGCCAATTTCAAATTCTTGATGAAGGAATTGATTAGTTCAATTGAATTAGGTGACCTCTCTTGGTCTGGTGATCTGTGGCTGCCAGAAGCCTGCCCCTACTATTTTGTGGATTAATGAGTGTCATTGTGAAATAGACAGAAAATCCAAGCCTTGTCTGTTATACCTACATGCAGATTTTGTTGCAGGTTTTTCATTGTAGGCTTTTGTTTCAGGTTTTGTTGATTAGTAAAATGCAAATCTGAAAGTTTTATTGGATTAATAATTTATTGGCTAGGCACTGTGGTTCATGCCTGTAATCCCAGCATTTTGGGAGGCTGAGGTGGGCAAATCACTTGAGGTCAGGAGTTCAAGACCAGCCTGGCCAACATGATGAAACCCCGTCTCTACTAAAAATACAAAAATTAGCTGAGCATGGTGGCGGGCACCTGTAATGCCAGCTACTTGGGAGGCTGAGGCAGGAAACTCACTTGAACTCTGGAGGCTGCAGTGAGTTGAGATTGCCCTACAGCACTCCAGACTGGGCAACAAGAGCAAAACTCTGTCTACAAAACAAAACAAAACAAAAATTAGCCTGGTATGATGGCGCACACCTGTAGTCCCAGCCTGAGCAACAGAGTGAGACTCCGTCTCAGAAAAAAAAAATATTTCCACAGTTTATTTTCTCACAGATATTAGCAACATGGCTGTTATCCTATAGGGCTCCATGGACTTTTTTTTTTTTAAATATTAAAGGATGTTTCTTTATTTGAAAACTCTGGAAACCCCTGTTCTAAAGAAGAGACATTTATATACATATTTCTAGTGCTTGAGGTTTACTAAAAAAATGAGAAAAGACAAGAGTTCTGGAGACTGGTTGCACAACATTGTGAATGTACTTAATGCTACTCAATTGTACACTTAAAATGGGTAAGATGGTAAATTTTATGTTATACATATTTTACTACAATTAAACTTTTTTAAAAATGAGAAAACACACCAGGCAGTCTCACTGAAACATTTTAACATTTGATGAAGTTTCTTATTTAACAGATAAATGCTTTTGTCCAAACAAAACATGGTTAATCAACCTAGATTTCCATATTAATTTTATATACAATTAATGTCTGAAGATTGAAAAAAATGGGGTATGTATACCCTGGTATACAATGTTAAACCCATGAAGAAGAAAACTACCTGAGACATTTAAAATGTAAAGTAGAAGAAATTCTTCATTGTCATTGTTAGACATCTCCATGCAGGGACATTTTTATCAGGTTGGTGCAAAAGTAATTGTGGGTTTTGCCATTAAAAGTAATGGCAATTTTCAGCTGGGCGCGGTGGCTCACGCCCGTAATCCCAGCACTTTGGGAGGCTGAAGTGGGTGGATCATGAGGTCAGGAGATCGAGACCATCCTGGCTAACACGGGGAAACCCTGTCTCCACTAAAAATACAAAAAAAAAAGTAGCCAGGTATGGTGGCAGATGCCTGTAGTCCCAGCTAGTCAGGAGGCTGAGGCAGGAGAATGGCGTGAATCCGTGAGGCAGAGCTTGCAGTGAGCTGAGATCATGCCATTGCACTCCAGCCTGGGTGATAGAGTGAGTCTCCCTCTCAAAAAAAAATAAAAAGAAAAAAAATGTAATGGCAATTTTTAAATTTTGTCATTAATAGTAATGGTGAAAACCACAATTACTTTTGCACCAATGTAATAGAATGTTCATTCAACTTATAAACAGTGACAGAGATCTGCTACTTTCCAGGTACTGGACGAGGTGTGGGGCATAGGGGTAAACAAGATTTCGAGGGTCCCTGTCCCTGCTGAGCTTATACTATAGCAAAGAAGACATTAGACAAGAAATGACCAGTGAGTGTAATAAGTGTTTTGGTGCCTGTGGGAACACATAGGAGAGGCCCTTTACCTGGTCTGGGGTTTCCTGGAGGAAGTGATATGTCTGCCCAGGGGTAAAGAATAAGTAAGAGTTAGCCAGACAAAGAGGTGGAGAAAAGAGTGATGGGCAGGGGAACACCACATCCCACGATGCAGAGATGGGAGAGAAGATGGTGAGTCCAGTGAATGGAAGGACATCTGGAATGATGGGCGTGTAGAGTTTCACATTAGTCTGGATGTGTCCAGGGTTAAGATTTTCTGGGTGGTTGATGTGGAACAATAAGCAAGGGATTTAGGAGGTTTGCAAGAGATTGGTTGAAGGGAAGGCCATGTTATGGAAGTTAGATTGGAGAGGAAGAGAAGATCCCAGGAGCACAGGAGCTAAGAAGTGACCATTTACTAGCATTCATTGAGAAATGGGAAATTAAGGGTAGATCCTGAAGACATAAAGATGTACAATAGGTAGCAGTATAGCATATTAGCTAAAGGAACGAGATTGGAGAGCCAACAGATCTCCTTCAAGCCCCCCCAACCCCGCTTTTTTTTTTTTTTGAGAAGGAGTTTCACTCTTGTTGGCCGGGCTGGAGTGCAATGGTGCAATCTCGGCTTACTGCAACCTAGGCCTCCCAGGTACAAGCGATTCTCCTGTCTCAGCCTCTCAAGTAGCTGGGATTACAGGCATGTGCCACCACACCTGGCTAACTTTTTTTGTATTTAGTAGAGACAGGGTTTCACCATGTTAGTCAGGCTGGCTGCAAACTCCTGACCTCAGGTGATCCACCCGCCTTGGCCTCCCAAAGTGCTGGGATTACAGGCATGAACCACTGCCCCTGGCCCCTTCAACCCACTCTTTATTATAAATCTGACTTTGGGTATGCCACTCAACTCCTCTACATCCCATTTTCCTTAACTGTAAAGGAGGTTTATGGAAATGCCTCCCTACAGGGTTGTCATATACCTTTGATTGCATGCAATAAACTTCATAAATCATGTGCATATAGAAACTATCAATGCATATTCAACAGCTGCTGCTGTTTACTCAGCTCTTTAAGGGATGGGTCGGTCCCAGGTGCAGAAGGAGGAGGCTCTTGTATGTGGCTGGAAGGAAAGGAAGCTTCACGTCTGCACTTTTCACTATTATTCGCAGCATCTAGGTAGTGCCTACACACAGTAGATGTTCAATAAAATTTTTTAGATGAATTAATGATGGTGTAATGAATAAGTGGTTGAAATCATTGTCTTTTGGAAAATAGTATGCAAACACATAGATTAGAAATGTTGACATCATTTGACCCAGTGATTCAATTTATGGGATCCAAAATAAATACCTCTAAGATATTAAAAGCTTAACGCACCAAGATGCTCATTGCAGTGCTAGTGAAAATGGTGAAAACCTGGAAATAACCTAAATGATCAATACAGTGATAACCTAAATGATCAGTATTTTTACCCCAGCAAGTGCATATGCCAAAGCTGACTTCACCAGTCCACCAGATGCAACCTTTAGCATATGCACTTGATAGGGTATAAAATATTAACATGAAATATATTTGTGATGCATAGATGCTATCGTGGAAAATGCTTGAAAATAGTATCAAGTGGAAAAAGGAGGTTTAAACTGTGGTATTATCACTTAATGGAAACATGTAATATTCCTTGGGAAGATAAAAATCTATGCACAGAAGATTAGAAAATATACAAAAACCCGGGTGGTAGGAGTATAGATAATTCTTTTTCTTTCTTCTGTTGCTCTTCTCCTTGTTATTTTTTTCTTCAACATTGTACAACTTATCTGTACAAAATTGTGCATGTAACTTCATATAAATGAGAAACACGCCCATCAAATGAGAAAGAAAGGCTGGGTGGACAGATGTTTATCGACCACAGTGGCTGCAGCCTTTCAGTCCTAAATGTCAGCAGCAGTGGGAAGCAATGCTGAGGAGAGGCAGAAAAAAGAGAAAGGGAAATGAGCGTTGAGGAAGAGGAAAATAGAAAGAGGGGTACATATAATAGTAGTGGGGACAGGGGGCACCCTTATTTTCTAGTGCTGTGATGTGCTCCTGGTATTTCTTCTTGTGAGACAGCTGGAAGGAGCGTTGCATGGAAAGGCCCCTGCTGCCCCAGCAAACCTACGGTGCACTTGCTGCGCTTTCCTCTTGGTGGGTGTGGTTGAGTTGTCAGGAGCTCAATAGGTTGTAACCCATGTGACCTTGCCCACAGGAAGGTGGGAGGCTCACCTCTCCTGCCAACTCCCCAACCAAGTCAGAATTAATCACTTCTCAATGCCCCGTGTATTCTGTATTTTGCAAATATGAAGAAACCTGTATACATGGAATAGATTATGGAATTTGAGGTAGCATGGTGCGGGGTGGAATTTAGGGATAATTTTATTCCAAACGCTTCATGTCATGGATAAGGAAGTTTGAAAATTAGAGAAATAGGCTGGGTGTGGTGGCTCACGCCTGTAATCCCAGCACTTTGGGAAGCCGAGGCGGGCGGATCGTGAGGTCAGGAGATCGAGACCGTCCTGGCTAACACGGTGAAACCCTGTCTCTACTAAAAATACAAAAAAAATTAGCTGGGTGTGGTGGTGGGCGCCTGTAGTCCCAGCTACTCGGGAGGCTGAGGCAGGAGAATGGTGTGAACCCGGGAGATGGAGCTTGCAGTGAGCCGAGATCGCGCCACTGCACTCCAGCCTGGGTGACAGAGCTAGACTCCGTCACACACACACAAAAAAAATTGGAGAAATAAAGTGACTGTATAAGATGATATAAAATGTTTGCAGCAAATCTGGGTCCATTCTTCCGTGCACAGTCTTGACAAGCTGGTTCTTGCCTCTGCTCTGTTCTTGGAGGCTTAAGGTTGCTCAGAGAGTGTCTCTTGTGGGGGACCCAAAACTTATGACACCTGTAAGTGGTCAGAATGGAAGCTGAGTGGGAGAGCAATGCAGAGAAACTTGGTGGTTTCTCTCCCACAGCCTTCCAGGGGAGTAAATATTTCTCACTTAAATAGTGATAATGATTATTATCACTAATAATAATCATCATAGCTAATCATGGAGAATTTACTAAGTGTCAGGGCTTGTTTTAAATGTTTTAATATATTTATATATTAAATATTAAAATATGTTATATATTTAATATTCTTAACATTCTAATGAGGTAGGAACAATTATCCTCACTTTTGGAGATGAGAAAATTGAGGCACAGAGAAGTAGAGAAGTTAGGTGGCCAAAGTCACTCTACTGATAAGTGACAATATTAGGATTTGAACTCGGAGAATTGGATCCAGTGTCTGTATTCCTAACCACTATTCTATTTAAAGAAGAGAAGTAGGAAAAAAAGAGACATAGAGAGAAATAGAGAAGGGGAGAAAAGGAGAGGGGAGTGAGAAGGGAGTGGAAAAGACACTGAAGCTTATTAGAAATCTGTGCACTAGAAAATATTTCTCCTCACAGAAATGAGGTGATCTACAGAAAACTTTTAACTTTGTGGTAAACAAATTTTTGTAGAAGAATATTTCCAAGACTTTCTACTTACAATAGCTCCTTTATGCCAAAAATTCTTGAAGTGTTAAGATGTCATCAAGATTCGGGAACATAGGTGCTTAAGCCTGGACCCTATGGCTGCTGAAGTCTTGCCAAGATCGTGGAGTTGGTGGATCTCCAATCTCTTCCTGTTCTGCGTTTTGGAGTCCAGACAGATGGAAGGGTAGGAGTGGGTATAAAGGACGGTAAGAGAGAGGAGGCTTTATATTTATTGAATCTCTTTGCAAATTTCTGTCTTATAGCTCAAGGAGTTTATTGTAAAATTTCCTGAAGAATAAACAATTCTGTTTATAGGATCACATTTGGTAAACTTTCATTTATTTTTAACTTTGTTATATTTCTATTATAAATTTGGTCTGGTCTCTGAAAGTAATAGACCTATATGACATTAAACATAAGATCTGAAAAAATGAAAGAAGAATACACATTCAATTAACTACTTGTTTGGCTAACGTGTCACATCAGTGGCTTACCTGCTTCTTAAAATCAGCTGATTTTCAAGCTAACTAGTTAACTAACTAGTTCATAATAAAGCTATGATCTTATATTCTCTTCACCTTGCCTTATTCTTGTAGCTTTAAAATGCAAAGGTTAATGCTGTAAGTGTACTATCCAGCGTTTTAAATCTGGGCAGTCTAAAGGGGAAACAGATGAGTTTTCTCAAATAGTTAGCATGTGGCTAAGATTGCTTTCCCAAAAGCTTAAAATAGGAAAAGTCTCTTTTTGCCCTGTTTATTCCTTGGTGTGGTGTTTATTCACCTAGCTGTCAAGCTTTCTTCCTATCTTCATCTCTCATTAAAACCTGTTCAGGTGCTTCATTTGGACTCCAGTGAATATGAACTCAGACAGATGTTTGAATATTGGCAAGAATCATAACAATATAAAGGGATAAAAAATATGTAGAAGCAAAATATGTGACAAAAACAGCACAAAGACTGAAAGAGGGGAAAATGTGACTATGTTAGTGTAAGGTCCTTACACATTATGTGAACTAATGTTACTTGAAGGTAAACTGTGATAAGCTAAAGATGGATAGTGTAAACCCCAACACAATCACCAAAAAGAACAAAATTGAAATATATAATTAATAAGGAATCAGATAAAATAAATCATAAATATTCAATCTAAAAGATAGACAAAGAAGAAAAATGGAGCAAAATCAGAGGTAACCAATAGCAAACAAGCATTAAGATGGTAGATTTAAACCCAACCATATCAATAATCACATTAAATGTAAATGGCCTTAACATTGCAATTAAATGAAAAGATTGTCGAATTTATTTTTAAAAATTCAACTATATGCTGTCTACTACACAGATAGGTTAAAAGGAAAACGATGGGAAAAGATATACCAAGCTAACATTAATAAAAAGAAAGCTGAAGTGGCTATGTTAATATCAGATAAAGAAGATTTCAAAGCTAGGAATATTTTAAGGGATAAAGAGTAATTTCATAATGATAAAGAGGTCAATTCATTAAGAGGACATGATAATTTTAGATGTTTATGTACATAATAACAGGGCTTTGAAATACATAAAGCAGAAATGGACAGAACTGAATGGAGAAATAGGGTCTACAACTGGAACTTGACAATTATAATTAGAGATGGCAACATCCTTCTCTCAACAATTGATAGGTCAAGTAGAGAGACAATAATGAAGATACAGAATACTTGAAAAAGTCTATCAATCAACTTGATCTAATGAACATTTATAGTGTTCCAACACTTTTTTCAACAAGAAGACAACACAGATTCTTTTCAGGAGTACCTACAACATTAAAAAGGATAGACGAATTCTGAGCCACAAAATAAATTCTAACAAATTTCAAAGAATTAAAGTTATACAACAAATATTTAGAGACTCATTATGATGAAGTCAAACTAGAAATCAATAATAGAAAGATGTCTTGAAATGCTCCAACATCTCAAAACAAAATCACATACTTTGGAATAATCTATGGGTCAAAGAAGAAAGCACAAGAGAAGTTAAATATTTTGAACTAAATGAAAATGAAAATATTACTTATAATTTGTGGGATGCTGTTAAATCAGTGTTAGAGGAAAACTATAGCATTAAACAAATTAGAAAAGTAGATAAATGGGCTGGGCATGGTGGCGCACACCTGTAATCCCAGCACTTTGGGAGGCCGAAGTGGATGGATCACCTGAGGTCAGGAGTTCAAGACCAGCCTTACTAACATGGTGAAACCTATCCCTACTTAAAAAAAAAAATTAGCTGAGTGTGGTGGCACAAGCCTGTAATCGCAGGTATTCGGGAGGCTGAGGCAGGAGAATTGCTTGAATCTGGGAGGCGGAGGTTGCAGCGAGCCGAGATTGTGCCATTGTACTCTTGCCTGGGCAACAAGAGTGAAACTCCATCTCAAAAAAAAAAAAAAAGGGTAGATAAATATAAAATCAATATTCTAAGCTTCCACATTAAAAAACTAAAAAAAGTAGGGCAAACTAATGCAAAGTGAACAGAAGAAAGGAAATAATAAAAATAAGAGCAAAAATAAATGCAATAAAATAAAATGATGAAAATGAATAAAACCAAAACTAGTTCTCTGAGATAAATAAACAAACTTCTAGTCAGAATGATCAGAAAAAAAAAGGAAAAGACCCAAATTATCACTATCAGCAATAGGAGAAGGGAATTAAAAGGATAAGGGGATTTTATTTACAACTCCATGCCAATAATTTTTTTTTTTTTTTGAGATGGGGTCTTATTCTATCACCCAGGCTGGAGTGCAGTGGTGCAATTGTGGCTCACTGCGACCTCAACCTCCCAGGCCCAAGAGATCCTCCCACCTCAGCCTCCGAAGTGGCTGGGACTATAGACGTGTACCACCATGCTTGGCTAATTTTAAATTTTTTTGTATAGACAGGGTCTCACTATGTTGCTCAGGCTCATGCCAATACATTTGACAAATTATATGAAAAAGACAAATTCTTTGAAAAGCAACAACCACCAGATCTCACTCAGGAAATAACAAATAAGCCAATCACATCTATTACTGGATACCCCATTTTACGTGATGTGATTATTATACATTGCATGCCTGTATCAAAACATCTTGTGTACCCCATAAATATATACACCTACTATGTATCCACAAAAATTAAAATATAAAATTAAAAAGTTCTGTGGTTTTGCTGATGATTTCTACCAAATATTTAAAGAAAAATTCATGCAAACAAACTTGTATAGAAAAACAAAAAAGGAAGAAATTCTTTGATTCTTTCTTTGGGTACAGAATTATGCTGAAACCTAAACCAAAACCATTATAAGAAATTAATACTACAGATCAACATTTCTCATAAATTTAGATAGGAAAATTTTGAAAAATCTTTTAGAAAGTCAAATCCACCAATATATAAAGGGATAATTCATCATGACCAACTGGGGTTTATCCCAGGAGTTCAAAGTCGGTTTAACATTTGAAAATCAATTTTCTATATTGACAGAATAAAGAAAAGTAGAATAAATCTCTGTACCTTATTCTCAAGTTTGCTAGGAACTAAAACTGCTTTATAAAATAGAGTATGTATAATAAAGAACAATTATATAGTAACCTACAGCTAATTGTATACTTAATGGTTAAAGAGTGAATGCTGTCCCCCTAAGATCAGGAACAAAGCAAGGATGTCCTTTCTCATCATCTTTACCGAACATTGTACTGGAGTTTTAGCTAGTGCAATAGAGCAAGTAAAGGTTGGGTGCAGTGGCTCACACCTGTAATTCTAGCAGTTTGGGAGGCTGAAGCGGGAGGATCACTTGAGTCCAGGAGTTCTAGACCAGCCTAGGTAACATAGGGAGTGTCAGTCTCTACAGAAAAAAAAAAAAAAGAAGCCAGATGTGTTGGCACACGGGGGTTCCAGCTACTTGGGAGGCTGAAGTAGAAGAATTGCCTGAACTTGGGAGGTTGAGGCTGCAATGATGCAGTAAGCTGTGATTACACCATTGCACTTCATCTTGGGTGACAGAGTGAGACCCTGTCTCAAAATAAAAAGAAAGAATAAAGCAAGAAAAAAAAGTCATACAGATTGAAAGGGAAGATATAAAACCATATTTATTTTCCAACCACATGATTGTTTATTTAGAAGATCTCATAAAAATCTACCCCATAGCTACTAGAACTGTAAAGTGAGTTTAGTAAGTTGGTAGGACACAAAATCAATACACAAAAATAATAATTCTATATACTAGCAACAATTAAAAATGAAAAATACCATTTATAATAACAAAATATAAAATGCTTAGGGATAAATTTGACAAAATAGATGCAAGAACTATGCACTAAGAATTATAAAACATTGCTGATGTAAAAACAAACCAACACAAACAAACCCTAAATAAGTGGGGAGATACACTATGTTCATGGATCAAAAGGCTTAATATCTACCCAAATTGGTCAATGTAATACCAATCAAAATCTCAGCAGGCTTTCTTATAGAAATTAACAAGCTGATTCTAAAATTTATATGGAAGTGAAAGGACCTGGAATAGCCAAAACAATTTTATTGTTTTTATTTTTAATTTTTTAAAATTTTAATAGCTTTTGAGTACAAGTGGTTTTTGATTACATGGATGGATTGCATAGTGGTGAAGTGTGAAATTTTAATGCATCCATCACCTGAATAGTGCACATTGTACCCAATATGTTTTTTTTTTATCTCTTACCCCACCCCACCCAAAACAATTTTAAAAAGAAAACAAAGTTGGAAGATTATACTACCTGTTTTCAGACTTTTTGTAAAATGAAGATAATATGATATTTGCATAAAGATAGATATTTAGATTAATGGAACAGAATAGAGAACCCAAAAGTAGTCCAATGACCAGTTGATTTTTGATAAAGGTGTAAAGGGAATTCAGTAGGAGAAAGTTTAATCTTCTCAACCAATGGTGACAGGACAATTGAACACATATATGCAAAAAAATGGACATCTCCTATCTTATACCACATACACAAACTAATTTTAAAATAAGTTAGTTGGAATAAGTTCTAGTGTTCAATAGCATAGTAGGATGACTATAGTTAACAATAATATGTTGTATATTTCATTAGCTAGAAGAGAAACTTCAAAATATTCCCAACATTAGGAAATAATAAATGTTCGAGGTGATGGATATCCTAAATACCCTGACTTGATCATTAAACATTGTATGCATGTGTCAAAATATCACGTTACCCCATAAATATGTACAAATATGTATTAAAATAAATTAAAAATCACAATGAGATACCATCATACAGCCATTAGAATATCTATAATCCAAATACCAAAAATATCAAGTGTTGGTGATGATTTGGAGCCACTGGAACTCTCACACATTGTTGATGGAATGTAAAATGATGTAACCACTCCAGAAAACAGGCAGTTTCTTAAAATGTTATGCACATGCCAACTATACAATTCAGTAATTCCACACCCTAGGAATTTACCTAAGAGAAATGAAAGTAAGTGTCTATACAGGCTTGTACATTTATTCCAGCTTTATTTGTAACAGCCAAATACTGGAAATAACTCAAATACCCATCCAAAGGTGAATTGATCAACAAACCATGGCATATCTCTACCTTAGAGTGCTACGTATTAATAAAGAGCAACAAAATATTGACATATAACAACATGGAATAATTTATTTAGCTGAATGAAAGAAGCCAGACTAAAAAGTGTATATACTATATGATTTCATTTTTACAAAATTCTAGAAATGCAAGCTAATCTCTCGGTGGAAAGTAGAGCAGTGGTTGCCTGAAGGTTGGGGGAGGAGCATGGGGGGATGGAGTACAAAGGGGCAGGATGAAACTTCTGAGGGTGATGAAATGCTCATTATCTTGATTGTGGTGATGTTCTCGTTGTGTGCATGTGCTGAAACTCATGTAACTGTACAGTTTATTAAATATAGGCAGTTTATTCTGTCGACTGTACCTCGGTAAAGCTATTAGAAGATTAGAAAGCATAAAGCAGGAGGTGGTGGAAGATGTTTTGGAGCCTTTCCTGATGCTTCTAAAATTTCATCAAGTAGACTGTGACCTGCACTGCCTGTGTCTAAGTTTGGCCCTGTTTTGCTGTCAGAAAAATAGTCAATATAATATAGGTTTTATGTTTGGGAGGCTGCTGAACATACAGTGTATTTATTTCAAATGGCCCAACTGTTTACATGTTGTTACCTTGCTGAACCTAATAACAAAGAAAGAAAAAAAAACTCATAGTAACCATGGAGTTAAGAATCCTTCAAATACCAGAGAATCAGGTGTAAGGCCGCTTAAGGAGCTCTTATTTTTAACCTTTTTTCGCCCCCAAATGAAATATACACCGCCTGTTGACGCTTTGGAACACTGAGAATGAACACAGATGGTAAATCAAATTTAGGGAGGAGGGATGTGCTCTATAACTACTAAATGCCGACTTGGAAACACTAGATGGCTCCCTTAATGTATTTTAGATGGGAGTTAAAAATAGGGCTCCTCATCAGAATTATTGAGAAAGATGACAATCATTTTTCAAGCAACGGGTGCATCCATATGGGCTATTGCTAATGAAGAGAAGGAAAATGCAGTGCAGACCGAATAAAACACTCTTAGGTATTAGAATCTTTGGCTATGTTTCTTTCTCATTAAGGCTAATAAACACCAGTGGAGCCTAATGACTTGATTGCCATTGAAGGAATCAGGAATATGTTTTTAAAAATGGTCATGTATTATCTCAGAAAAGAAACAGTAAATTAAAAAAAATTTAAACCTTATATTTGACAGTTGGTGTGATAATACCATAAATAGCAGTAAAAGCTGAACTTTTCAACCTTGCCTTCTGCTGAGCCTCTGAGGATGTTTTAGAACCAAGACTGTGGTGTTTAATTTTCTGAGGAAGCCAGACACATGCATTGGCTAAAAGGTTAGAGAATCTGATAAAGAAGAAAAAGCACAGGTTTTGGAATTAGTCATTCTCAAATATTGCTAGATGTGGGAATTTACCTCATTTTTCTCATCTGTAAAATGGGCATGCATAAATGTCTGTTTGCTTGTGCCCACTGATGAGCAGACTTCACTCTCCTTGTATGTATACAGTAGAAACACCTATATTTGCATTATGCCTTATAGTTTGCAAAAACAGTTTCAGATTTATGAGTAATTTGCAAACTTTTTTTTTAAATGCACTTTTTCTTGAAATATTACATGGAAGCACAATGTGTAAGAAAAAATCTAAAAATGGATTTTCTCTGGTTGAACAAGGGGTGAAGTTTCAACTCTTCCAATGCCTCCACCCATACCCACACTTTCTTCCCCTCAATATGGTCCCTTCGCTATGAAGCACAGTTTGAAAACCTCTGCTAGAAGTTACATCATTTGATCAAATATGAAACTATCCTGGACCTTTATATAATACATGTAGAATCTTAGAAGGTAAAGGATCATGGTAACTGAGAACAGTATTCTAAGAGACAATATGGTCTGATTGCAGGAAAGGTGCTATACTGATGGGCAATAGGGGTATCTTTCCTCAGCTGGTCTCTTGCCTTGTTGAGGAGTTGAATTCTGTCTCCATTTCTCTGTCTCTAAAATGGTTATATCAATTAATAGCAGCCTCCTGTCTGCTTTCAAGGATCCCAGGAAAGGGATTCCAATTCACAGATGAATCATTATACCAGGCTGGAGAGAAATAATGAAACTAATATGAAAACAAATGTGGATACAGAAATTTCCTTTCAACTTAGACAAGCCAACATTTTCCTGGATGTGAATTTTTGTAGTAAATCTTGGCTTAGTGACTAATAATGGATTTATCCTATTTTTTTGATTGAAAAAAGAAATTGCTAGTGTAGTGGCCCACAGGAGGTTCTTTCAAAGCAAATGAGCCCCTGTTTTCCAGGTAGGGGTGATGTTGATTCCGCCTCAGGCCCTGTGGGATGATCTTCCTGGAAAATGGTCTCAGTTCAAGCTTCTCCTTTAAGCTCCAAAGTGATGAATGAATCCTGTACAAGCTTGTGATCTTGAAAGCCACGCTAAAGCCTGCAGGTTGCTGTGTTTGGCTCCTGACACCTGTTTCCATTAACTACGAGACTCAACTGGGCACACGATCTAACTGTGGGTTGGGCTGCAGAAAAATCTTGTTTTCAAGGATCTACATGCAGATGGATGATTCAGTCATTCGAGTCTCCACCCTCTCCCTTCTGTTGCCTGATTTTAGTCATCAAGGAGATCAAGGGGAGAAGCAGCATGGAAAAGTCCGCCTGGGCTGGTAGTTCTAGCAGGACACTGGGTGCAAAGGGGAGGTGGTGGAAACTTTCTGTTGGATACAATTTCTAGGTTAGGTGGTGACTTCGAGTATCCAGGTTTTTCTTATATGTATTTCAGATCCTTGGAGGAAGAGAGGTAATCTGTATATTCACTTAGGGCAATGAATCCCAACATGGATTTTTATGGATTAGGAAAATTAATTTTTTTTTGATCAACAGAGTGTTGGTGGCTTTTTCTTTTCCTTCTCAACAAATGTGTTTAGGAGGTGGCTTTAAACACCTACTATCAGGCAAACTTCTATCATCATCATTTCAATTAAAAAATGGACCTCTAACCAACACCCATCCCAATGAAGGAAAGATACAATCTCCCAAAACCGGCAATTTTTAAAATTTAGTAAGTTTGGCTTTTGTGAAAAAAACTCACTACATTATTTTTGTCATTTTGCCATGGAATTTTGAGAACCTTGCCTAGCAAGGCAAGGCCTAATGGCCTAGCATTTGGGAACCTCAGCTCTAGAAAACTCTAGAATGCCAGCGCAGATCCACCAGGAATCTATTTCATGTAGAATCAATTATCCCAACAGAGAAGCAGTTTCAAGGTCTTCGAGTGGCTGGCTCAGGAGCTTATTGTTAAGACTTTAGAACTTCCCTGTTTTTGATAGTGTTCTTGGTGATCAGGGAGCGATCAGAGGTAAGAGAGAGGCACAGAACATTGACTGACTTGCAGCACAAAGGGATGTTTTGCATGGGATTTTGTATGGGGTCACTTGGGTGACAGCTTATTCAATCCCAAAAGCACCTTGGTTATGTTCCTTGGACATGGAAAGGAGGCAGGGGCTGTAGGAGAGCTAAAACTTAATTAACATATATAAAAGACTGAAGCAGGAAATTGGGAGATCAGGATGGCCCCCTTCAGTCACTTTATAATCATTGTATACTTGGTAGGTAGAGTTAGTGTCATTGCCCAGCAAGAGCATTGTCAGCGGCCAGGTTAGCATCAGCAGAGGTGAGAGAGGTGGAGAGGTGCCATCACAGCAGCGACAGACTCCAGGCAGAATCAAGGCGAGGTCAGTGCATGCTAAGAAAGTGGAGACTTAGAGGGAGCTAGGATCACAGGGCAAAGGCGCCAGAGATTGGCAGAGGTGGGCACTGGTGACCAGTAAAATAATGATGACATGACTCTGTCCAGAGAGGGGAGAAGTTTTGGGAGCTCCATTTCCAGGATTCCACTGATGAGGACAGAGGGTCAAAGTATAAATAGCTGCCATATATGCTCATTCTCCCAGCCAACCATCTCCTGATTTTTAACATCTTGCTTTGGTGTACATTTGGTACAATGGGTGAACAACTATTTAGACATTATTAGCCAAAGTCCATAGTTTACATTAGGATTAACTTTTTGTGCGATACATTCCATGGGTTTGGACAACTGTATATTATCACGTATCCACCATTACAGTATCATACGGAATAGTTTCACTGCCCTGGAAGTCCCCTGTGCATCCCCTGTCATCCCTCCCTTGCTTTCTGGTGAACCCCTAGTGACCACTGATCTTTCTAGTGCCTTTATAGTCTTGTGTTTCCAGAATCTTATATAGCTGGATTCAGACAGTAATGAAGGCTGGCTTTTTTCACTTAACAATATGCATGTAAGCTCCTCCTACCTCTTTTCTTGGCTTGATAGTTCATTCTTTTTAACACTATTTTTAAAATTAATTAATTAATTAATTTTTTGAGACAGAGTCTTGCTCTGTCACCCAGGCTGGAGTGCGGTGGCATAATCTTGTCTCACTGCAAACTCTGCCTCCTGGATTCAAGAGATTCTCCTGCCTCAGCCTCCCGAGTAGCTGGGATTACAGGTGTGCACCACTGTGCCCAGCTAATTTTTGTATTTTTAGTAGAGATGGGGTTTCACCATGTTGGCCAGGCTGGTCTCAAACTCCTGGCCTTAAGTGATCTGCCTCCCTCGGCCTCCCAAAGTGCT
Organism: Pan troglodytes; assembly: GCF_028858775.2. Taxonomy (NCBI): domain Eukaryota; kingdom Metazoa; phylum Chordata; class Mammalia; order Primates; family Hominidae; genus Pan; species Pan troglodytes. Next base: position 103,434,109 of record NC_072412.2, on the reverse strand, counting down.
GGGATTACAGGAGTGAGACACCGTGCCTGGCCAACACTGTTTTAAATTGTGATAAAATATAGACAACATGAAATTTACTGTCTTCACCATTTTTAAGCGTAGAGTTTAGTGGTGTTAAGTACATTCACAGTGATGTACAACTGCCCCACCATCCATCTTCAGAACTCTTTATGCAAAGCTAAAACTCTATCTATTAAAAAATAACTCCCCATTTCCTCCTCTCTCCAGCCCTTGCAGCCACCATTTTACTTTCTGATTTTTCTTTCACTCAACTGCTCTAGTAGTTCATATAAGTAGAATCATACAATATTTGTTGGGGTTTGACTGGCTTATTTCACTTAGCATAATGTCCTCAAGTTTCATCCAGGTTGCAGCATGTGTCAGAATTTCCTTTCTTTTTAAGTCTGAATAATATCCCATTGTGTGTATACACCATATTTTATCTAATTCATTCAACGATGCACACTTGAGCTTCTTTCATCTTTTGTTATTGTGAATAATGGTGCCATGAACACGAGTGTGTAAATATCTCTTTGTTTTCGATTCTTTTGAGTATATAAACAGAAATGGAATTGCTGAGTGACGTAGTAATTTTATTTTTAATTCGTTAAGGATCCACCACACCGTTTGCCATAGCAGCTGCACCAACAGTACACGAGGATTCCAATTTTGCCACATCGTCACCAACACTTATTATTTTCTGTTTTTGTTTTTGTTTTTTTTTGAGACGGAGTCTCACTCTCACCTAGGCTGGAGCGCAGTGGCGTGATCTTGGCTCACTGCAACCTCTGCCTCCTGGATTCAAGTGATTCTCCTGCCTCAGCCTCCCAAGTAGCTGGGATTACAGATGCCCGCTACCGCACCCGGCTGATTTTTGTATTTTTTAAGAGAGACGGGGTTTCAGCATGTTGGCCAGGCTGGTCTCGAAATCCTGGTGCAGTGGCTCATGCCTGTAATCCCAGCGCTTTGGGAGGCCGAGGTGGATGGGTCACTTGAGGTCAGGAGTATTTTCTGCTTTTTTTTTTTTAGAGTAGCCATCCTAATGGGTGTGAGGTAGTATATCATTGTGGATGATAGCTCACTTCTTTTTTATCTCGGAATAATATTCCCTTTTATAGATGTACCACAGTTTGCTTATCTATTCACTTACTGGAGGCCATCTCGGTTGCTTCCAAGTTTTGGCAGTTATGAATAAGGCTGGCATAAGTGTTCATGTGCAGGTTTTTGTGCGGACATATGTTTTTAACTCCTTCGGGTAAATACCAAGAGAGTGATCACTGGATGATATGGTAAGAGTGTGTTTAGCTTTCTAAGACACTGCCAAACTGTCTTCCAAAGTGGCTGTACCATTTTGCATTTCCAAAAAAGACTATTTTTATGTCTATTACCATTGCTTCCCATATTTCTTGACTGTCCTTGCTCTGGTTTGTGTGTTCTGGTGAGGAAAAGCTGCAGATGGATCACTGACAATTGGTAGAATCTCTTTTTTAATGCTCTTTTAATATGACCTTCAATCAGCTAGCTCTCTGGAGGCTGAAGTTGGAAGGGACTGAGGTGAAAATTGCTGGCTTTGTCTTCTGACAGCCAGAATGCTTTTTCTTAAGTGAATAAAATATATTAAGAAAATTAAAACTTTTAACACTCCCCAGAATAAGAGGCACAAATCACTTAAGTGTTAATATTCTTTTCTACTACATTTCCTATCCTATTAATACTTGGATACCGTTCAATATCTGGACCCTTCCTTCCACAGAAATCTGTTTATTTTTCAGGGAAGGTGATAGAGAAACTCCTCCTGAAAGTCTAGGTCTGGAACTCAGAATTTGAAATACCAGCCTCTTCAGAAATATTCAGAAGTTTTTTTTTTTTTAAACAGGAAGAACTTCTAAATTAAGATCATTGTTTTAGTAGATACAATCCCAACAGAAACATATATATATATATATATACACACACACATACATACACGTTCACCAAAAGACAAATAGGAGAACGTCCTTGGGGTACTGGTTATAATAGCCCCAAGCAGACGGCAATCTTAATGTCCACCTATCAGCAGCAGAATAATCAAGCGTGTTATCTTCAAACAAATGGATACCATGCGGCAATAAGAATGATTGGACTGCAACTACATAATGCAAATGAATAAAGTTTGTATAATCTTGAATGAAAGGAGCCAGATTCAAAAGTGTCCATGCTCTATGACTTCATTGATGTGAAGTTCAAGAACAAGTAAAACTAATCTATGGTGTCAGAAGTCAGGGTATTGGTTGACCTTTGGGGGTGGGAGGGTTAATGACCAGCAGGTGCTTGAGGGCGCTTTTAGGGTTCTGGTAATGTCTGGTGTCTTGTTCTGAGCCCTACATACATTGGTGTATTCACTTTGTGCAAAGCCTTCACTTTGGTTTGATGATTGCATTTTTTATGGATGTTTATGCTATAGTTCAATAAAAAGTTTTAAAAATAATCTCATGTTACGATAAACTCATGAGGAAAATGTCCTCAAATTAATTTTATAAAAGAAATAAAGAAGGGAACTCAAGATAAAATGCATCATTGCCACAAACCAGAAGATGGACCTTTTATCTTAATATGAATCGATTCAGTGAACCAATAAAGGAGATGGACTTCACCGAAAAGTGTGGTGGAGAAGAATGAACCATCAGAAAAGGGGATGCAGCACTCATGGCTTGATAATGGTCTCTAAAAGCTTTGCATTTTTTTTTTTGGAGCCAAGTAATCAGCACTTACAAAATGAATTCAAAAGAAGCAGTTACAAAACCTTCACACTTGGAGATTTCAGCTGTAGATGCCAAAGCAATGTCTAAGCATTTGCTCTGCGGGGGCATTAAAGATGAGCTTGGACTTTTTGTAGAGTCCCACAGCAGTGTCATGAGGAAGGGCATCTTTTCTGGAGGGGAAGTTTTCCATTTCATGGGATGACCTCTTCTGTCCATCAGCTCCTGCATCTGATGGGCTTTGGGGCAGATTTGGTGATTCCTCAAGGTACCAGACAAGGGCTTTTGGGAAGAGAACATTGAGAAAACAAAGTGTGAGGATGATTTCTACCTCCTACTGGGTAAAAATGCCATACTCATTTGGATCTGGATTTCCTGAGTGAATGTACATGTGTTACTGAAAAGGGGTCCCAATTCAGATCCCAAGAGAGGGTTCTTGGAGCTCATGTAAAAAAGAATTCTGGGTGAGTCCATAAAGTAAAGTGAAAGCAAGTTTATTAAGAAAGAAAATAAACGAAAGAATGGCTACTCCATAGGCAGAGCAGCGGCATGGGTTTCTCAACTTTCTTGATCATATGTTAAACAAGGGGTGGATTATTCATAAATTTTTCTGGGAAAGGGGCAATTTCCAGAACTGAGGGTTCCTCCCCGTTTTAGACCATATACGGTAACTTCCTGATGTTGCCATGGCATTTATAAACTGTCATGGAACCGATGGGAGTGTCTTTTAGCATGCTAGTGCATTATAATGCACATATAATGAGCAGTGAGGATGATCAAAGGTCACTTTTGTCACCATCTTGGTTTTGGCTGGCTTCTTTATGGCATCCTGTTTTATCAGTAAGGTCTTTGTGACCTGTATCTCGTGCTGACCTCCTATCTCATTCTGTGACTAAGAATGCCTAACCTCTTGGGAATGCAGCCCAGTAGGTCTCAGCCTTATTTTACCCAGCCCCAATTCAAGATGGAGTCCCTCTGGCTTGAATGCCTCTGACACATGTCTAGCTGGCATTCGGGACTATCATTGGAAGTTTGTTGTTTCTACACACTTTAAATATTTCTCTAAATGATTTCTCTTTCCTCTTAACACTACTGCCCAATATTGCGTTTCTTCTTACTCAAGTCCATCTTCTCTTGACCTCCCTGAACAGATCTGCTGTCTCTTAGGGGTGGGTAATGGGCTCTGGTGGAATTCAGACACAGCAGGAGGTCAAGCCTGGGTTAGTCAAGGTCAAGCCTGGACAGAGTAGTGATCCAGAAATGGCTAAGTAGCAGGAAGGCAGTGGTGAAAGTGAGTGGGGTTGCAAAGCCAAGTGGGTCAGTCGGGCTGATGTGGGGTCACAGTATATTTCCATTAGCCCACAAAGCAAGGAGTAAAAGTCAGGTGGGTAGGCAGGAGTTAGGTGCAACAAATACACTTATAACGAATACAATAGTGCAGGAGGTCAGGCACCAGCTAGGAATGGCAGACAGTGTTGTAACTTCTCCCCATTAAGCCTATACATATTTTATTTATTTATTTATATTTATTTATTTATTTATTTATTTATTTAATGAGACAGAGTCTCACTCTGTCGCCCAGGCTGGAGTGTAGTGGTGCGATCCTGGCTCACTGCAACCTCCATTTTCTAGGTTCAAGTGATTCTCCTGCCTCAGTCTCCCAAGTAGCTGGGATTACAGGTGTGCACCACCATGCCTGGTTCTATATATTTTTAATATGACTATGTATCAGATGCTGTATTAGTCAGTTTTTGCTACGTAACAACCAACCACAAAATTTCAGTGCCATACAACAAAACTTATTTATTTTTTGCTTATAAGTTTCAGTCTGTGGGTCAAGTTCAGGATTGCTCCATGCTTCTCATTCTAGGACTCAGGGTGGAGAATCAATGGCTCCTGGGAATTTATTCTTCTAATATAGGAGTTTGGAAGTACAAGTGGGCCAGGCCAATCTGTTCAAGCATTTTTTTTTTTTTTTTTTTTTTTTTTTTAGATGGAGTCTCTCTCTGTCACCCAGGCTGGAGTGCAGTGGCGTGATCTTGGCTCACTGCAACCTCAGCCTCCCGGGTTCAAGTGATTCTCTTGCCTCAGCCTCCCGAGTGGCTGGGACTACAGGTGTGCAACACCATGCCCAGCTAATTTTTGTATTTTTACTAGAGATGGGGTTTCACCATGTTGGCCAGGATGGTCTCGATCTCTTGACCTCATGATCTGCCGGCCTTGGTCCCCCAAAGCGTTGAGATTATAGGCGTGAGCCACCACACCCAGCCTGTGCAAGCACATTTTAAGCTTCTGCTTGTGTCATGTCTGTTAACCTCCCATTAGCCAAAGCAAGTCACATGGCCATGACCAGAGTCAGTGGATGTGGAGGTATATTTCCCCTGCACCATCATGACAGGAGTGTGGATGTATAATCTTACTAAAGGAGAATAACTGGGGCCAATGGTTCAATTTACCATAGGTAAAGCTGCAAGAGAAACTTATATGAAAAAGATATACTTCTTGTCTATAAGACGGTCATTGTCTGTAGTGATGGTAGAAATGTTAGTGGAAACAAATGATCATTTAGTTTTGCCCATTGATTTGTTTCCCACTCTTCTATTTTTTCACTCCTATGTGTAACAATTCTCCTGCCTCTACTGCCAAGGATCCTTTGGAAATGCTAAGAATTTGTACTATGCAATAATGTCACCCCCTCCCCCCCAGCCTGGTCCATTCAACAGTTATTAATCAAGTGCTTACTATATGTTGGTCATGGTCTTGGTGCTTGGATTACAGCAGTAAATCAAACAGCAAATATTCCTATTCTTGTGGCTTTCATTCTAGTGGGGAAAGACAGACAATAAAAAGCAGACACCAATATAATAAGTAAATTATATGGTAGATTTTAAAGGTGATAAAAGCTATCAAAAAGGGAAAAAGATAAGGCAACACAGAGTAAGCGTTATGCAGATTTTCACAGGTTGCCACTTGCAGTGAGGGGATAGTTAAACCTCATTGGCAAGGTAGGTTTTGAGCAGCCTTAAGGCAGTCGAAGGGTTCAGCCATGAGGATAACAGGGGCAAGCATGCTTCAGACAGAGAGAATAGCTAGTGCAAAGGCCCTGGGGTGAGAGCACCAACGGGTGTTTAAAGAACAGTGAGGGAGCCTATGTAGTTAGGGTCACCTGAGTGAGCAGAAGTGGGGAAAATGAAGGCAGAGATGTTGATGTCAAGCTGTATAAGGCCTGGAGGGCCATTGTGAGGACTTTGGCTCTTATTCTGACTCACATGGGAGCCACTGGAGGTCTTTGAGGGAGGAGTGATGTGATCTGACCTATGCTTTTGTAAGGTTTACTCTAGCTGCTCTGTTGTGAATAGACTATAGGGATGCCATAGATGGAGGCAGGCACGCCAGTTAGGAGGATAATGCCTTTCAGTAAGATGGCACAGTTTAGCAGGAATACGGTATGAGCCACAAAATGGATCTGCACAGGTAAGTTTAAATTTTTCAGTAGCCATATTAGCAAAAGTAAAAAGAAACAGGTGAAATTAATTATAATAATATTTTGGTTGATTCAGTATATCCGCAACTTATTTCTACATATAATCACTATAAAACAATTATTATTGAGATAGTTTAGTTTTTTTATACTAAATGTTGGAAATTCAGTGTGTATTTTATACTTGGCATCCCAGTTCGCACCAATAATATTTCAAGTGCTCAGTAGCCACATGTGGCTAGTGACTACTGTATTAGAGAATGCAGAACTAAAGAAGTCATCACTCATGTTGAAATCATTGAGTCTAGCCTTCTTTTCACCTACTTCCAAATGTTTTGCTAAATACCAGTGGATTATGAGACAGCTGGAAAGAGTAAAGTCTAAACTCCCTATAGGCATAAAGAAAGGATTTGAAACTGGGTTGTAAAAATTCAGAAATCCAGTGTATTATTAAAAAGTTCTCCCTTTGACAGTAAAATACTATGAACACCTTTTCTTACATCAAAAAATGGCAGTCTTGAGTGTGTACCTATGAGGATTATTTTCTACTGAAAGAAACATGCTTGTTTGTAAAAGATTTTTATCCTGCAGCAATTAGACAGATACATCCTTTTATCAGGAAATCTACATCCTGGAAATCTACATCTAGACATAATCCTCAGCAGGTGGCTGACTGTTGCAAACATGCAATGACTAAATGTCCTATCCTTGTAAAATTTGACATTTGAACAGGGGAACATTTATTATCTCTAGGTACAAACATTTGCAATCCAATAATACTTTTTTTTTCTAATTAAGGAAAAGTATGTACTGATGCTTGTGTGTATGTGTATGTTTCATGTAGTATGCAGAAGAGTTAGAATTTAAAAGGAAGTAGACTAACATTTGGTAGTCACATGTAATCTGTGTCATTATGCCTTCAGATTGTGGACTTCTTGGAGACAGCATGAGAAGTGGAAAATGCATAGGATTCGAGGTCAGAGACTAGTTAGATTTTGGCTCTGCCATCATTAGCTGCAAAATCATGTAAAATGTGTTAAATCTCTTAACCTCAGTTTTTTTTTTGGTCTGTCAAATGGAGGTAAAAACATTTTCTTCATAGAGTTCTTATGAACACTGAATTAAATACTAAACATCAACAGCCTAATACAATTCCTGGCACATAGTACCATAATGCAAGTTACCATTCTCAGAAATGAGATTCACATTCCTGAGGGAAAATGGTAAATGCACTTTACTACAGAGTAGATTTGCTTTAAGTCAGGGCAATGTGTTTGCAATGCAGCAGTTGCCCAAAGGGTTGTGTTCTAAAGTATTTTAAACTCTAATGAAAAGGTATATGAAGGTAGCTTTATGGCAAGGTGTATGGAAAACACAGAAGAACTGCATCTTTCACCTTCTAAGGGAGATAGATAAAGGCTAGAATGGAAAATACAGGCTGGAGGCAGCAATCTATTAAGTGAATTGAGACAAAGCCATGATTTTTACTTTCATTGCTGCTAGAGAGAAGTCAGCTGTCAGTCTCATGATGCTTTCTTTACAGAGAGTCTGCCTTTGTTTTTTCTCCCGCTGTTTTAAATATTTTTCTATTTGCTTTGTTTTCTGCAGTTTCATAATGACATACCTGGGTTTGGTTTTCTTTTTATTTGTTTAACTTGAGATTCCTTAAACTTCTGAAATCTGTGGTTTGGTGTCTTAAGTCAGTTCTGAAAATTCATCAGCCTTTATCTCTTTGAATGTTTCCTCTATTCCACTCTCCCCACAAAGCCACTCAAGCAAACAATCATGTTTGCCTGTGTTGGCAAACACTTTTTAGAGCAAAAGTGGCTTTCATATTAGTATAGCTCTCTGGGTTTGTAACTTTCATTTGCCTTTAGCTCAGTAATTTATCTGCTTCTCTTGGTTGCAGTTAAGATATTTTAAAATATTTTACCTAGCATTTTTAGTCATTTTCTATGGGGAAAATTTGAATAAACGAACTCATCATTACCAGAAAATAAAAATTCAAAAACATTGAAATCTTACTCCATCTGGACTTAATTTTGGGGTAGAGTGAAGAGGTAGGAATCTAACTTTTCCCCAAATGTTTGGTCAATTTTCTCATTATATTTTGAAGAGTACATAATTTCCCCATCTATTCAGTAAGGTAGCTACATGCCACCTTTTTAATATAACAAAATCCCAATTATTTGGAAGTTTCTGATCTGTTAAATCTGTTTGATTGATTTAATTTAATTAAGCCAGTAACATCCTTCTTTAATTGCTATAGTTTCATACTATATTTACATATCTCCTAGGGCAAATTTACTCTCATTATTCTTCTTTATGGGGACCTATAGTTCCTATCTTAGTACATTTTACTCATTGATATTCATTCTACTCATATATGTAGGTAAGATGCATGACTTATTTTGCTAGATTCTGGGGATATGAAGAAGTTTGACACAAAATACCACCTTGGGTGGACTTTGACTTCTAAGTAGAAAAGACATATTGTCAGGAGAAATAAAGAACTATGTGAGTTAAATGACAAAGCAGAATAATAAAAGAAAAGATGTGGCATGAGTCAATGATTGCTTTTCAAACCACTAATAAGTGCTGCAAGTTGAAAACACCTCTTACATGGTGGCAGGCGAGAGAGAGCGTGTGGAGAGGAACTCCCCTTTATAAAACCATCAGATCTCATGAGACTTATTCACCACCATGAGAACAGCATGGCAAAAACCCACCCCTATGATTCAGCTACCTCCCACCAGGTCCCTCCCTTGACAGGTGGGGATTATTACAATTCAAGGTGAGATTTGGGTGGGGACACAGAACCAAACCATATCATCCACTCAGCCACGTAAGAATGGGTCTTGTGCCTGGAACGCTTTCTTCTTAAGATACGAAGAGTTTTCACAGCCTGTGCTGGGCTGTTACCTTGTGTGGGAATATCTTTCCCTGTTTCAGACTCAGCATGTACCCCTTTGTTCTGCTGGTGTGTACATCATGTGGATAACCCCACTGTTATACCTGTGCCTCATGGGGAGGGGTTGGGGTCCTTCTGCTAAAGCACAAGATGGGTATGTGCAGGCCATGGGCCCTGTGCCAGCTGCTGGGAGGAACTTGCTGGTTTTGGGGCACCAACGCCCTCTGCTGAAGCTGATCTTGCTCTGTCTCTTTCCTACGTGAGGAACGCCTTCTTCCATCTAGTTAATGCCAGGCGACATTGTGTTCTCCTTGGTGACTCTGATGTGAAGAGGCAGTGGGTGGAGTGCTTGGACTTCTGCTCCTGGTGACAGGCAACAGAACAGGACTTCTGCTCCAGGTGAGCAAGGCAACTTGCTCAACAGATATGGTGAAAGCTGACTTTTACGGTTGTATTGAAAGGGACACAGACCAGAAAAATGTGGGAACACAACTAGATAGGAGGTTAGGAGTGAGAGTGGGTGGCCTTGGACATGAAAGGAGATTTAAAGTTTTTCAAAAAAAATTTTTTTTTTGAGGCAGAGTTTTGCTCTGTCACCCAGGCTGGAGTGCAGTGGCCCAATCTTGGCTCACTGCAACCTCTGCCTCCCATGTTCAAGCAATTTTCCTGCCTCAGTCTCCCGAGTAGCTGGGACAACAGGCATCTGCCACCATGCCCAGCTAATTTTTGTATTTTTAGTAGAGATGGGGCTTCACCATATTGGCCAGGCTGGTCTCGAGCTCCTGACCTCAGGTGATCCACCCGCCTTGTCCTCCCAAAGTGCTGGGATTACAGCCATGAGCCACCACTCTCAGCCTAGTTTTTCAAAGACTTTGGAAATAAGAATGAATAGAATTTGTAATTAATTTATATGGAAGTAGAGGGTAGAACAGAAAGAGGATTTAGAGCCTGAGCAACTTTGAAAAATATTCAGCTAAGGTTCAGGAGACACAAACCATGCCAGTAACTTAAATAGGTAAAATTTATTGTAAAGAATTGTTTCCTAGTAAGAAAGCAGTTAACCATACATAGGGATAAAATGGGACTCTAGAGAGTACACGAATAGCAACTGTGGAAACCAGCTACGATGTTGATAACAAAGGGTATGTGAACAAGAAAATAACTTCAGAAAGTTAGAAGAGATCCCTGTTCTCCACAAAGTGTAGATTCAGTCCTTTGTGGAGAGGACATGAGAGCCACAGAACGTGCATCCTGCTGGTAGCAGAGACACGTGCTGCAGGGCACAGGCTGAAGCCGGTACGTGGGAATGGCCCATTTCTGTCTGTCTGAGAAACCAGCTGGAACCAGCAGCCTTACTCCTGGCAGGTAATCTTACTGGAGGGCCTGGGCTGCAGCCGGTCTGTGAGGACCCCTGCCCTGTGGCAAGTGCTGCAGGGCCCTGAGCAGGATGCACGGAAAATAACACTACACAGGAAGAAAGAGAGTCCTTTCCTCTGGCTTTGGCCTTGCAGGGTCCCTCCATCACCCCCATTGACAAAAACATCAAGCTAACTGGCAAAGGAGAAATGTCTACAGGGTCCAGTTCCAGTATGGCAAAGCTGGGCAGAGAGCAGTGGATTTGGAGCCAAGGAGCAATAACTTAACAACTGGCACAACCTCCAGTATACAAAATCTTGCTGGGAGAAGAGTAGCCAGTTGAGCTCCCGGGCAATATTTCATTGTTCATGTGCCCTTCCTTTTGCTGAAAAGAGGTGACAGTATTGCACCAAAACAAAATCCTTAATTTAACATACCTCTGGGGACAACAAATAGAAAATAAAAGCATGCTAACTTTACGAAGGGAGAATTGGAACCTGAAGAAGATAAGAAGACTGGAAGCAAAGCACGTTGGGAGTCATTGGGAAAGTTGGAAACAGCTCTCTGTATAAAACATCTTTGATTATTTTCTGTGTAACTTATGCTGTTTGTGGCCTTGGACAGACAATCAACTCAAATGTGAGTTGATTTAATAGGTGACTGAAGAAGAAAGAAACTGAAATACTGGCTCCTATGTTCTGAAGCTACTGGGAAAAAATTTTCTTACTCTTGACTACCTTTCAACTCATGGAAGATCTGTCTGTCTCTCCGTCTCCTCTTCTCCAAGTGAAATATCCCAACTATTGTTAATACTAATGGCACATGCAGAAGACCTGAGCCCTAACTCTGCTATTTATTGATTGTGTGGCTTTGGTCAAAACTGTTCACTTTCTCAAAGCACAGGTTTGACATTCCTAAGACGAAAAGTTTGCACTGGAGATTTCTAAGATTTTCTCGTCTTTGTAAAACTTGTTAAGACATTTCACTTGTAATAGTCCCTTCTCCCTCATGCATGAGCTGTATTATGCATACATCTGTCTCACAGTGTGATGTCTGGAACAGAATTCATTGATATGGGGTCAGAGTGAGGCATGCCAGAAACTCCCTAGGTAAGGTCTATTTCCATGAACTTTTTAGAAAACATAGCACAGTTTTTGAGCATGCTGGGTTCAGTTCTGGTTAGCTTATTTGCCTATAATATACACAGGAAGGGAGAATAAATGGTAGAATACAGAACCAGAGGCAGCATCAACCAGTCTCCATCATTAGGAGTATGCATTTTTGAGGGCAGAGCCTGGATAATTTTCATCTTCCCATTTGGAGAGGTGCTCAGCTCAGTGCTTTTGAGCATGTACTCGAAAGATGGTTGGAGTGAGTAGATTACATATGTTCCCCTTTTTGGTAGTTACATTTTATTTTATTTTATTTTATTAAAAAAAATTTTTTTTATTATACTTTAAGTTTTAGGGTACATGTGCACATTGTGCAGGTTAGTTACATATGTATACATGTGCCATGCTGGTGCGCTGCACCCACTAACTCATCATCTAGCATTAGGTATATCTCCCAATGCTATCCCTCCCCCCTCCCCCCGCCCCACCACGGTCCCCAGAGTGTGATATTCCCCTTCCTGTGTCCATGTGATCTCATTGTTCAATTCCCACCTATGAGTGAGAATATGTGGTGTTTGGTTTTTTGTTCTTGCGATAGTTTACTGAGAATGATGATTTCCAATTTCATCCATGTCCCTACGAAGGACTTGAACTCATCATTTTTTATGGCTGCATAGTATTCCATGGTGTATATGTGCCACATTTTCTTAATCCAGTCTATCATTGTTGGACATTTGGGTTGGTTCCAAGTCTTTGCTATTGTGAATAATGCTGCAATAAACATACGTGTGCATGTGTCTTTATAGCAGCAAGATTTATAGTCCTTTGGGTATATACCCAGTAATGGGATGGCTGGGTCAAATGGTATTTCTAGTTCTAGATCCCTGAGGAATCGCCACACTGACTTCCACAATGGTTGAACTAGTTTACAGTCCCACCAACAGTGTAAAAGTGTTCCTATTTCTCCACATCCTCTCCAGCACCTGTTGTTTCCTGACTTTTTAATGATTGCCATTCCAACTGGTGTGAGATGGTATCTCATTGTGGTTTTGATTTGCATTTCTCTGATGGCCAGTGATGATGAGCATTTTTTCATGTGTTTTTTGGCTGCATAAATGTCTTCTTTTGAGAAGTGTCTGTTCATGTCCTTCGCCCACTTTTTGATGGGGTTGTTTGTTTTTTTCTTGTAAATTTGTTTGAGTTCATTGTAGATTCTGGATATTAGCCCTTTGTCAGATGAGTAGGTTGCGAAAATTTTCTCCCATGTTGTAGGTTGCCTGTTCACTCTGATGGTAGTTTCTTTTGCTATGCAGAAGCTCTTTAGTTTAATTAGATCCCATTTGTCAATTTTGGCTTTTGTTGCCATTGCTTTTGGTGTTTTGGACATGAAGTCCTTGCCCATGCCTATGTCCTGAATGGTGATGCCTAGGTTTTCTTATAGGGTTTTTATGGTTTTAGGTCGAACATTTAAGTCTTTAATCCATCTTGAATTGATTTTTGTATAAGGTGTAAGGAAGGGATCCAGTTTCAGCTTTCTACATATGGCTAGCCAGTTTTCCCAGCACCATTTATTAAATAGGGAATCCTTTCCCCATTGCTTGTTTTTCTCAGGTTTGTCAAAGATCAGATAGTTGTAGGTAAGTGGCGTTATTTCTGAGGGCTCTGTTCTGTTCCATTGATCTATATCTCTGTTTTGGTACCAGTACCATGCTGTTTTGGTTACTGTAGCCTTGTAGTATAGTTTGAAGTCAGGTAGTGTGATGCCTCCAGCTTTGTTCTTTTGGCTTAGGATTGACTTGGCGATGCGGGCTCTTTTTTGGTTCCATATGAACTTTAAAGTAGTTTTTTCCAATTCTGTGAAGAAAGTCATTGGTAGCTTGATGGGGATGGCATTGAATCTGTAAATTACCTTGGGCAGTATGGCCATTTTCACGATATTGATTCTTCCTACCCATGAGCATGGAATGTTCTTCCATTTGTTTGTATCCTCTTTTATTTCCTTGGGCAGTAGTTTGTAGTTCTCCTTGAAGAGGTCCTTCACATCCCTTGTAAGTTGGATTCCTAGGTATTTTATTCTCTTTGAAGCAATTGTGAGTGGGAGTTCACTCATGATTTGGCTCTCTGTTTGTCTGTTGTTGGTGTATAAGAATGCTTGTGATTTTTCAGAATTGGAAAAAACTACTTTAAAGTTCATATGGAACCAAAAAAGAGCCCGCATTGCCAAGTCAATCCTAAGCCAAAAGAACAAAGCTGGAGGCATCACACTACCTGACTTCAAACTATACTACAAGGCTACAGTAACCAAAACAGCATGGTACTGGTACCAAAACAGAGATATAGATCAATGGAACAGAACAGAGCCCTCAGAAATAACGCCACTTACCTACAACTATCTGATCTTTGACAAACCTGAGAAAAACAAGCAATGGGGAAAGGGTTCCCTATTTAATAAATGGTGCTGGGAAAACTGGCTAGCCATATGTAGAAAGCTGAAACTGGATCCCTTCCTTACACCTTATACAAAAATCAATTCAAGATGGATTAAAGATTTAAACATTAGACCTAAAACCATAAAAACCCTATAAGAAAACCTAGGCATCACCATTCAGGACATAGGCATGGGCAAGGACTTCATGTCCAAAACACCAAAAGCAATGGCAACAAAAGCCAAAATTGACAAATGGGATCTAATTAAACTAAAGAGCTTCTGCACAGCAAAAGAAACTACCATCAGAGTGAACAGGCAACCTACAACATGGGAGAAAATTTTCGCAACCTACTCATCTGACAAAGGGCTAATATCCAGAATCTACAATGAACTCAAACAAATTTACAAGAAAAAAACAAACAACCCCATCAAAAAGTGGGCGAAGGACATGAACAGACACTTCTCAAAAGAAGACATTTATGCAGCCAAAAAACACATGAAAAAATGCTCATCATCACTGGCCATCAGAGAAATGCAAATCAAAACCACTATGAGATATCATCTCACACCAGTTAGAATGGCAATCATTAAAAAGTCAGGAAACAACAGGTGCTGGAGAGGATGTGGAGAAATAGGAACACTTTTACACTGTTGGTGGGACTGTAAACTAGTTCAACCATTGTGGAAGTCAGTGTGGCGATTCCTCAGGGATCTAGAGCTAGAAATACCATTTGACCCAGCCATCCCGTTACTGGGTATATACCCAAATGACTATAAATCATGCTGCTATAAAGACACATGCACACGTATGTTTATTGCAGCATTATTCACAATAGCAAAGACTTGGAACCAACCCAAATGTCCAACAATGATAGACTGGATTAAGAAAATGTGGCACATATACACCATGGAATACTATGCAGCCATAAAAAATGATGAGTTCATGTCCTTCGTAGGGACATGGATGAAACTGGAAACCATCATTCTCAGTGAACTATCGCAGGAACAAAAAACCAAACACCGCATATTCTCACTCATAGGTGGGAATTGAACAATGAGATCACATGGACACAGGAAGGGGAATATCACACTCTGGGGACTGTGGTGGGGTGGGGGGAGGGGGGAGGGATAGCATTGGGAGATATACCTAATGCTAGATGACGAGTTAGTGGGTGCAGCGCACCAGCATGGCACATGTATACATATGTAACTAACCTGCACAATGTGCACATGTACCCTAAAACTTAAAGTATAAAAAAAAAAAAATGCTTGTGATTTTTGTGCATTGATTTTGTATCCTGAGACTTTGCTGAAGTTGCTTATCAGCTTAAGGAGATTTTGGGCTGAGACAATGGGGTTTTCTAGATATACATTCATGTCGTCTGCAAACAGGGACAATTTCACTTCCTCTTTTCCTAATTGAATACCCTTTATTTCCTTCTCCTGCCTAATTGCCCTGGCCAGAACTTCCAAGAGTATGTTGAATAGGTGTGGTGAGAGAGGGCATCCCTGTCTTGTGCCAGTTTTCGAAGGGAATGCTTCCAGTTTTTGCCCATTCAGTATGATATTGGCTGTGGGTTTGTCATAGATAGCTCTTATTATTTTGAAATACATCCCATCAATACCTAATTTATTGAGAGTTTTTAGCATGAAGGGTTGTTGAATTTTGTCAAAGGCTTTTTCTGCATCTATTGAGATAATCATGTGGTTTTTGTCTTTGGCTCTGTTTATATGCTGGATTACATTTATTGATTTGCATATATTGAACCAGCCTTGCATCCCAGGGATGAAGCCCACTTGATCCCCGGGATAAGCTTTTTGATGTGCTGCTGGATTCATTTTGCCAGTATTTTATTGAGGATTTTTGCATCAATGTTCATCAAGGATATTGCTCTAAAATTGTCTTTTTTGGTTGTGTCTCTGCCCGGCTTTGGTATCAGAATGATGCTGGCCTCATAAAATGAGTTAGGGAGGATTCCCTCTTTTTCTATTGATTGGAATAGTTTCAGAAGGAATGGTACCAGTTCCTCCTTGTACCTCTGATAGAATTCAGCTGTGAATCCATCGGGTCCTGGAGTCTTTTTGGTTGGTAAACTATTGATTATTGCCACAATTTCAGCTCCTGTTATTGGTCTATTCAGAGATTCAACTTCTTCCTGGTTTAGTCTTGGGAAAGTGTATGTGTTGAGGAATTTATCTATTTCTTCTAGATTTTCTAGTTTATTTGCGTAGAGGTGTTTGTAGTATTCTCTGATGGTAGTTTCTATTTCTGTGGGATCGGTGGTGATATCCCCTTTATCATTTTTTATTGTGTCTATTTGATTCTTCTCTCTTTTTTTCTTTATTAGTCTTGCTAGTGGTCTATCAATTTTGTTGATCCTTTAAAAAAACCAGCTCCTGGATTCATTAATTTTTTTGAAGGGTTTTTTGTGTCTCTATTTCCTTCAGTTCTGCTCTGATTTTAGTTATTTCTTGCCTTCTGCTAGCTTTTGAATGTGTTTGCTCTTGCTTTTCTAGTTCTTTTAATTGTGTTGTTAGGGTGTCAATTTTGGATCTTTCCTGCTTTCTCTTGTGGGCATTTAGTGCTATAAATTTCCCTCTACACACTGCTTTGAATGCATCCCAGAGATTCTGGTATGTTGTGTCTTTGTTCTCGTTGGTTTCAAAGAACATCTTTATTTCTGCCTTCATTTCGTTATGTATCCAGTAGTCATTCAGGAGCAGGTTGTTCAGTTTCCATATAGTTGAGTGGTTTTGAGTGAGATTCTTAATCCTGAGTTGTAGTTTGATTGCACTGTGGTCTGAGAGATAGTTTGTTATAATTTCTGTTCTTTTACATTTGCCGAGGAGAGCTTTACTTCCAACTATGTGGTCAATTTTGGAATAGGTGTGGTGTGGTGCTGAAAAAATGTATATTCTGTTGATTTGGGGTGGAGAGTTCTGTAGATGTCTATTAGGTCCACTTGGTGCAGAGCTGAGTTCAATTCCTGGGTATCCTTGTTGACTTTCTGTCTCGTTGATCTGTCTAATGTTGACAGTGGGGTGTTAAAGTCTCCCATTATTAATGTGTGGGAGTCTTAGTCTCTTTGTAGGTCACTCAGGACTTGCTTTATGAATCTGGGTGCTCCTGTATTGGGTGCATATATATTTAGGATAGTTAGCTCTTCTTGTTGAATTGATCCCTTTACCATTATGTAATGGCCTTCTTTGTCTCTTTTGATCTTTGTTGGTTTAAAGTCTGTTTTATCAGAGACTAGGATTGCAACCCCTGCCTTTTTTTGTTTTCCATTTGCTTGGTAGATCTTCCTCCATCCTTTTATTTTGAGCCTATGTGTGTCTCTGCACGTGAGATGGGTTTCCTGAATACAGCACACTGATGGGTCTTGACTCTTTATCCAATTTGCCAGTCTGTGTCTTTTAATTGGAGCATTTAGTCCATTTACATTTAAAGTTAATATTGTTATGTGTGAATTTGATCCGGTCATTATGATGTTAGCTGGTGATTTTGCTCGTTAGTTGATGCAGTTTCTTCCTAGTCTCTATGGTCTACATTTTGGCATGATTTTGCAGTGGCTGGTACCGGTTGTTCCTTTCCATGTTTAGCACTTCCTTCAGGAGCTCTTTTAGGGCAGGCCTGGTGGTGACAAAATCTCTCAGCATTTGCTTGTCTGTAAAGTATTTTATTTCTCCTTCACTTATGAAGCTTAGTTTGGCTGGATATGAAATTCTGGGTTGAAAATTCTTTTCTTTAAGAATGTTGAATATTGGCCCCCACTCTCTTCTGGCTTGTAGGGTTTCTGCTGAGAGATCCGCTGTTAGTCTGATGGGCTTCCCTTTGAGGGTAACCCGAGCTTTCTCTCTGGCTGCCCTTAACATTTTTTCCTTCATTTCAACTTTAGTGAATCTGACAATTATGTGTCTTGGAGTTGCTCTTCTCGAGGAGTATCTTTGTGGCGTTCTCTGTATTTCCTGAATCTGAATGTTGGCCTGCCTTGCTAGATTGGGGAAGTTCTCCCAGATAATATCCTGCAGAGTGTTTTCCAAGTTGGTTCCATTCTCCCCATCACTTTCAGTTACACCAATCAGATGTAGATTTGGTCTTTTCACATAGTCCCATATTTCTTGGAGGCTTTGCTCATTTCTTTTTATTCTTTTTTCTCTAAACTTCCCTTCTCGCTTCATTTCATTCATTTCATCTTCCATCGCTGATACCCTTTCTTCCAGTTGATCACATCGGCTCCTGAGGCTTCTGCATTCTTCACGTAGTTCTCGAGCCTTGGTTTTCAGCTCCATCAGCTCCTTTAAGCACTTCTCTGTATTGGTTATTCTAGTTATACATTCTTCTAATTTTTTTTCAAAGTTTTCAACTTCTTTGCCTTTGGTTTGAATGTCCTCCCGTAGCTCAGAGTAATTTGATCGTCTGAAGCCTTCTTGTCTCAGCTCGTCAAAGTCATTCTCCATCCAGCTTTGTTCTGTTGCTGGTGAGGAACTGCGTTCCTTTGGAGGAAGAGAGGCGCTCTGCGTTTTAGAGTTTCCAGTTTTTCTGTTCTGTTTTTTCCCCATCTTTGTGGTTTTATCTACTTTAGGTCTTTGATGATGGTGATGTACAGATGGGTTTTTGGTGTGGATGTCCTTTCTGTTTGTTAGTTTTCCTTCTAACAGACAGGACCCTCAGCTGCAGGTCTGTTGGAGTACCCTGCCGTGTGAGGTGTCAGTGTGCCCCTGCTGGGGGGTGCCTCCCAGTTAGGCTGCTCGGGGGTCAGGGGTCAGGGACCCACTTGAGGAGGCAGTCTGCCCGTTCTCAGATCTCCAGCTGGGTGCTGGGAGAACCACTGCTCTCTTCAAAGCTGTCAGACAGGGACATTTAAGTCTGCAGAGGTTACTGCTGTCTTTTTGTTTGTCTGTGCCCTGCCCCCAGAGGTGGAGCCTACAGAGGCAGGCAGGCCTCCTTGAGCTGTGGTGGGCTCCACCCAGTTTGAGCTTCCCGGCTGCTTTGTTTACCTAAGCAAGCCTGGGCAATGGCGGGCGCCCCTCCCCCAGCCTCACTGCCGCCTTGCAGTTTGATCTCAGACTGCTGTGCTAGCAATCAGCGAGACTCCGTGGGCGTAGGACCCTCCGAGCCAGGTGTGGGATATAATCTCGTGGTGCACCGTTTTTTAAGCCGGTCCGAAAAGTGCAATATTCGGGTGGGAGTGACCCGATTTTCCAGGTGCGCCCGTCACCCCTTTCTTTGACTCGGAAAAGGAACTCCCTGACCCCTTGCGCTTCCCAAGTGAGGCAATGCCTCGCCCTGCTTAGGCTCGCGCACGGTGCGTGCACCCACTGACCTGCGCCCACTGTCTGGCACTCCCTAGTGAGATGAACCCAGTACCTCAGATGGAAATGCAGAAATCACCCATCTTCTGCGCTGCTCACGCTGGGAGCTGTAGACCGGAACTGTTCCTCTTCGGCCATCTTGGCTCCTCCCTTTATTTTATTTTTAAAACTAGTTAGTCTAGAAAAGTTAGGTGGTGTTTTGCCCGGAGCCTTATAACTTTTGTAATTTGATGGATGTCACCATGAACTCTGGATCATGTCTGTTAATTTCCAGATTCAACCTTTTATTTTATAGGTAATGCGAGTACCACTCTGTAAATCCATAAAAGGAGGAGTATCAGATAGGCAAGTCTCACAATGTCCACCATGTGCACTTACCTCCGTGCAGGGACTCGCTTTGCTCACATTCCTTGATGAAGGATGAGGCCATGGCCATGGAATGGTCCCATCCCCACTTAACCCTGCTCCCTGTTAATGTACCACGAATGGGACTTTGACCTAAGGACTGCCATTCTATAGGCTGATCTAACCTCTCTTAAATGCTCCCTGCCTCCCCATCCCCACTTGGCAAATGCATGCATTGTGAGTATGAAGAAAATCAGAGAGGTTTCTTCATTATCCCCTCTCTGTCCCTTTTATCATAGCTGGACAATGAATTCCTTTTGACTTTTAAAAATGTGCTATTATTATTATTATTATTATTACTTTTTGCTAAAGTAGCTCTCTTTCCCTCCCATTCCCAGCAACCATCCCAGTGCGTGGACCAGCTGCCACCTTTTCCATTTCAGCAGACAGCTCCATCAGCTTTGCTGAGAACATAAAGGCTAGCATTATATTCCTGAAACTTGACATGTCTCTGCCCATGTTCACTTCCTTCCTTTCGTCTCTGAGATGCTCTGCATCTTTCTGTTTAAGGCCCCTCCCATCCATTTGTGCTTTCGGTCCTATGCTTCCCTGTGTGCCCTGTCTTGCTCTGTGTATTTTTGACTTTCTTGTGAGTTGAACCTCACTCTCCGTACTGCATCTTTCCCATCAACCTGTAAGCATATCAATAGGAAGCCCTAAATCCCTCCACCTAGCTATCAGCTAGGTTATTTATTTTTATTTGTTTGTTTGTTGAGTCAGAGTCTCGCTCTGTTGCCCAGGTTAGAATGTAGTGGCGCAAACTCGGCTTACTGCAACCTCTGCCTCCTGGGTTCAAGCAATTCTCCTGCCTCAGTCTCCCAAGTAGCTGCAACAACAGGCGCCCACCACAATGCCTGGCTAATTTTTGTATTTTTAATGGAGATGGGGTTTCACCATGTTGCCCAGTCTGGTCTCGAACTCCTGACCTCAGGTGATCTGCCCACCTTGGCCTCCCAAAGTGTTGGGATTACAGGAGTGAGCCACCACGCCTGGAGCTAGGTTATAAAGGTGGTGTGTATGCACCTCCAATCTACTCCCCAAACTTACTGCAATTTGACATCTGCCCTCCTCCTTAACCACTGAAATTGTATTCACCAAGGCTGCAAAATAGCAATTTGGCCTTTAAATCAAGTGGATATATTTTGTTTTTTAAAAAAAATCAGATTGTGCTGTCTCCCTGGGAACTTTTGACAAATCAGTCCTAAATTCTCCACATGCCTGGCTTTGAGAATTATCCTTTCTCTCTGTTTTCCTTCAACATCTCTATTTCTTGTTGGCCTTCATGAAATTCACATCCTTTTTCATAGCTTAAACATATACATTGAAATCATCTCTATATGAATCTGTCTTTTTCACTTGATTGTGAGTGTGATTTCAAAATAGAGATGGTATTTTTTATAGCTTTATATTCTCAGTAACTGTTTTAAAGTCGTTCTTTCATTTTCTTCTTTTCTTTTTTCAGAATGTGATGTTGAATTACCTTTTGCTACATAGATAGACTTTAATCCTATTCTCAGTTAGGATTACCTTTAGATATTAGTAAAGACTATGTCTTAAACAAGGAAGGGGCTTATTTTCTCCTGTTACAAAAAGCCAGAACCAAGCTCAAAATCCTCAATAAGGAACCAGAGTCCTCCTTCTCCAACACTCTTAGCATTTGGCTTTCATCCTCATGGGTGAAAATGGCTGCTGTGTGTACCTTCCGGCATCATATCTTCCCTCTAGGAAGGAAGAAAGGTGAAGGGGAAGGCCCATGACAAGGGGTCACAACCCTTAAGCAGAGTTTTTACCTTTTCATTCTGGAAGCCTTCCTCGGGGATTTCAACCTGCATCTCATTGGCTGAGCTGGTTTGCTTAGCCACCTGTAGCTGCAAGGAAGGTGAGTCAAAATATTTTAACAGGGCAGATTGCTATACTGAACAACTTTGGGGTTTAGCCAGGAAGGAATAAGTGGGAAACGGATGTTGGGAAGGCAATTAGCAACTTCCTTTTTTCATTATTTTTTCATTAGTGACCCTGAACTTGTTACTCTACATTACTTTATCTTGAGCAAGTCACGCTAATCACTTCCGTTTGTCTTATTTGCTTCCATTTTAGATTATTTTTACCAATCAGATTTTAGAACATGCCCTGGCCTCATCAGGAACACATTTAGAATGGAAATTAAAAGTAAGCCACTTTTGGAGAAGATATCTACACATGGCCAATCTTATCCCTACTAGGTTGATTCTTACACATTTCAAATTCTAGAGCTAATTTTCCTTTTTTTTAAAAAAATTAAAACATCAGATTTTCATTGTTCAAGTTATGTGATAATAAAAATCTGTAAGTGGAAAAGAATTAAATTTTTAAAAATTACTTTTAATTTTTATTTTAGATTCAGGGGCACATGTGCAGGTTTGTCATGTGGGTACAGTGTGTGATGCTGAAGTCTGGGGTATAATGATTCCATCACCCAGGTAGTGAACATAGTACCCAATAGGCAGTTTATCTACCCTGGTCCTCCTCCCTTCTCCTCACTCTAGTAGTTTCCAGTGTCTATTGTTGCTGTCTTTATGTCTATGAGTACCCAATGTTCAGTTTCCACTTATAAATGAGAACATGCTGTATTTGGTTTTCTGTTCCTGCATTAATTGGCTTAGGAAAATGGCTTACAGCTGCAAAAAAGTCATGTTGGTGCAAAGAACATGACTTTGTTCTTTTTTATGGCCACGTAGTATTCCATGGTGTATATATACCACATTTTCTTTCCTTCGTCCTTTCTTTTTTTTTTTATTTATTTTGTTGAGACAGAATCTTGCTCCATTGCCCAGGCTGGAGTGCAGTGGCGGGATCTCGGCTTGCTGCAACCTGTGGCTTCTGGGTTCAAGTGATTCTCCTGCCTCAACCTTCTGAGTAGTTGGGACTACAATCGTGCACCGCCATGCCCAGCTAATTTTTGTAGTTTTAGTAGAGATGGGGTTTCACCATGTTGGCCAGGCTGGTCTTGAATTCCTAGCCTTAAGTGATCTGCCCACCTCGGCCCCCACAAAGTGCTGGGATTACAGGCATGAGCCATTGCACCAAGCCCATATTTTCTTGATCTAATCCACTATCGGTGGGCACCTAGGTTGGTTCCATGTCTTTGCTATTGTGAGTAGTGCTGTGATGAACTTATGAGTGCATGTGTCTTTTTGGTAGAATGATTTCTTTTCTTTTGGATATATACCCAGTAATGGAATTGCTGGGTGGAATGGTAGTTCTGTTTGAAGTTCTTTGAGAAATCTCCAAACTCCTTTCTACAGTGGCTGAACTATTTACATTCCCACCAAGAGTGTATGAGTTCCCTTTTCTCCATAGCCTCACCAGCATCTGTTGTTTTTTTGACTTTTTATTAATAGCCGTTTAGACTGGTGTGAGATGGTATCTCACAGAGGTTTTGATTTGCATTTCTCTGATGATTAGTAATGATGAGTGTTTTTTCATATATTTGTTTGGCCCTTTTATGTCTTCTTTTGAGAAGCGTCTGTTTCTGTCTTTTGCTTACTTTTTTTCTTTTTCTTTTTTCTTTTTCCATTTTTTTTTTTTTTTTTTGAGGTGGAGTCTCACTCTTGTTGCCCAGGCTGGAGTGCAATGGCACGATATCGGGTCACCGCAACCTCCGTCTCCTGGGTTCAAGTGATTCTCCTGCCTCAGCCTCCTGAGTAGCTGGGATTATAGGCATGCACCACCATTAATAGGGCTATTTGTTTTTTTGTTTCTTGTCAAATTGTTTGTGTTTCTGATAGATTCTGGATATTAGACATTTGTTGGATGCATAACTTGCAAATATTTTCTCCCATTCTGTAGGTTGTCTGTTTACTCTGTTGATAGCTTCTTTTGCTATGCAGAAGCTCTTTAGTTTAATTAGGTCCCACTTGTCCATTTTTGTTTTAGTTGCAATTGCTTTAGGGGACTTAGCTATAAATTCTTCCCCAAAGCTGATGTCCAGAACAATGTTTCTGAGATTTTCTTTCAGAATTCTTATAGTTTGAAGTCTTACATTTAAGTCTTTAATCCATCTTGATTTAATTTTTGTATATGGTGAAATACAGGGGTCCAGTTTCATTCTTCCTCATATGGCTGGCTATCCCAGCAGCCATCTTGATTTAATTTTTGTATGTGGTGAAATATAGGGGTCCAGTTTCATTCTTCCTCATATGGCTAGCTATCACAGCAGCCATTGGGAGTCCCTTCCCCATTGCTTATTTTTGTCAACTTTGTCAAAGATCACATAGCTGTATGTGTGTGGCTTTATTTCTGGGTTCTTTATTCTGTTCCATTGGTCTATGTGTCTGTTTTTGTACCAATACCATGCTGTTTTGATTACTATAATCTTTTACTATAGTTTGAAGTCAGATAATGTGCTGCCTCTCGCTTTGTTCACTTTGTTTAGGATTGCTTTGTCTATTTAGGCTATTTTTTTGCTATAAGAATTTTAGAATGTTTTTTCTATTTCAGTGAAAAATGACATTGGTTGTTTGATAGGAATAGCATTGAATCTGTAGATTGCTTTGGGCAGTTGGCCATTTTAATGATATTGATTCTTCCAATCCATTAGCATGGAATGTTTTTTCATTTGTTCGTATTATCTATAATTTCTTTCAGTAACGTTGATCTTTCACCTCCTTGGTGATTCCTAGTATTTTTGGTATTCCTAGTATGTTTTTTTTGTGGCTATTGCAAATGGGATTATGTTCTTTATTTGGCTCTGAGCTTGAACATTATTAGTGTATAGAAACGCTACTGATTTTTGTGCGTTGATTTTGTAGCTTAAAACTACTGAAGCCATTTATCAGTTCTAGGTGTCTTTTGGTAGAGTCTTTAGGGTTTTCTAGGTATAGAGTCATATTGTCAATAAAGAGAGATAGTTTGACTTCTTTTCCTATATCGATTGCTTTTATTTCTTCTCTTGCCTGATTGCCCTGGCTAGGACTTCTAGTACTATGTGGAATTGGAGTGGCAAGAACGGGCATTCTTGTGTTTTTCCAGTTTTCCAGGGAAATGCTTTCAGCTTTTGCGTGTTCAGTATGATGTTGGCTGTGAGTTTATCATAGATGGCTCTTATAATTTTGGGGTATGTTCCTTTGATGCCTAGTTTGTTGAGGGTTTTGATCATGAAGGGATGTTGGATTTTTATCAAAAGCCTTTTGCGTGTGTATTGAGGTGATCATGTGGTTTTTGTTTTTAATTTTCTTTATGTGGTCAATCACATTTATTGATTTGTGTATGTTGACCCAACCTTGCCTTCCAGGAATGAAGCCTACTTGATCATGGTGAATTAAGTCTTTGACGTGCTGCTGGATTTGGTTTGCTAGTATTTTGTTGAGGATCTTTGCTCTATGTTCATCAGGGATATCAGCCTGTAGTTTTCTTGTTTTTATTGTGTTTTTGCCAGGTGTTGGTATCAGGTGCTTTGTAGAATGAGTTAGAGAGGAGTTCCTCCGCCTCAATTTTTTAGAATAGTTTCAGTAGAATTAATGCCTACTCTTCTTTGTATAGCTGGTAGAATTCAACTGTGAATCTATCTGGTCTTGGGCTTTTTTGGTTGGCAGGTTTTTATTACTGATACAATTTCAGAACTTGATGTTGGTCTGTTCAGGGTTTCATTTTCTCTCTGATTTAATCTTGGGAGAGTGTGTTTCCAGGAATTTATCAGTTTCTTCTGGATTTTCTAGCTTGTGTGTATAGAGTTGTTTATAGTAGCCTCTGAGGATCTTTTGTATTTCTGTGGAGTTGGTTAAAATGTCACCTTTGTTGTTTCTGATTGAGCTTATTTAGATCTTTTTTTCTTTGTTAATCTAGCTGGCAGTCTATTGATCTTGTCTATCCTTTCAAAAAACCACTTTTTGTTTTGTTGATTCTTTGTATGGATGTTTGGGTCTTAATCTCATCCATTCTGCTCTGATTTTAATTATTTCTTTTCTTTTAATTGCTTTGGGGTTATTTTGTTCTTGTTTTTCTAGTTCCTCTAGGTCTAATGTTAAATCGTTAATTTGAGGTCTTTTTTTTTTAACTTTTTGAGGTAGGCATTTAGTACTATAAACTTTCCTTTTGCTGTATCCCAGAGATTTTGGTATTTTCTATCTCTGTTTTCATTTATTTCCAATAAGTTTTTGATTCCTGTGTTATTTACCCAAATGTCATCCGGAAGCAAGTTGTTGAATTTCCATGTAATTTTATGGTTTTGAGAGATCTTCTTTGTACTGATTTCTATTTTTACTCCATTGTGGTCCAAGAGGATGGTTGGTATAATTTCTATATTTTTTAATTTATTGAGACTTGCTTTACGGCTGAGCATGGGATTGATCTTGAATTAGGTTCTGTGTGCAAATGAGAAGAATGTATATTCTGTGGTTGATGGGTGGGGCATTCTGTAGATATCTTTTAGGTCCAGCTGGTCTAGTGTTAAATTTAAGTCCAGAGTTTCTTTTGTTAGTTTTCTGCCTTGATGACCTAACACTGTCAGTGGGGTGTTGAAGTCCCCCACTCTTATTGTGTGATTGTCTAAGTTGTTTCATAAGTCTGGAAGTACTTGTTTTATGAATCTTGGTGTTCTAATGTTGGGTGCATATATATTTAGGATAGTTAAGTCTTCCTGTTGAATTGAACCCTTTATCATTATGTAATACCCTCCTTTGTCCTTTTGTGTGGAGTTAATTTTTCTGATTCTGTCCCCAGATTATTGAAAGCATATCTCATTTGAGACTTGCTTTTACTTTTCCTGGAGTAGCTATTTCTGTCTCCCATTCTCAGTTACTATTCCAGTCTCGTGACAAACCACCACTCCTCATATCTTAGTAGACAGCCTCATCTTGGTTGAGAAAATAAAGGCTGTTATTACTCTATTCCGAAAACTTGTCTGTGTTTGAGAGTATATCTTATAAGTTATATATAAAGTTTAATATATACAGTCGTGTGCTACATAATGACATTTTGGTTAACAGTGAATTATGTAGATGGTGGTGAGGCCATAAGATTATAATTGAGCTGAAAAATTCCTATGGCCCACTGATATTGTAGCCATTGTAACTTGTTAGCACAATGCATTACTCATGTGTTTATGGTGATGTTGATGTAACCTACTGTACTACCAGTTGTATAAAAGTCTAGCACATATGATTATGTATAGTGTATAATACTGACAATAAATGACTATGTTACTGATGTATGTATTTACTATACTTTTACATCAGTATTTTATAGCATTACTCTTCTACTTATTTTATGAATAAGTTACTATAAAACAGCCTCAGGCAGGTCCTTGAAGAGGTATTCCAAAAGAAGGCAGTGTTATCTTAGATGACAGCTCTGTGCATGTTATCGCCCCTGAAGACCTTCCAGTGGGACAAGATGCGGAGGAGACAGATGCATTTCTCTGGACGTATCATTCTCATTAAGCAATGTGGGACCGTATTTTAATATTATACAATTTAGTAACTTGCGATATATGCATATCACATATACTATAATATACAATTTATGTTGTGATATAATTGTGATTAGGTTATCTGTCGACTTTGTTAAAATAGAATCTTTTGAAATGTAATTTTCTATATATTAAACACAACTGTGTTAATCCATGTCTAGATGAAGGCTGTTTTTAGAGAAAGAGAGGGGTGGAAAAATGCTGGAGGATGAAGTCCAGCCATTCAAGCAGAAGGAAATAGACACCAAAATGTAAAATGAAGAAACAGAGATTAACTGCTATATTCTGAAAGCAGTTATAGCACGGTACTCAGTAATGGCTTAGTGAAAAATTTTATTTTGTACACTGAATAAGCATCAGATCCACCAGGTGGGGCTCTAATATTCTTTTGGTTCAATGACTGAAAATCTGAGCATTTACTGTTATCTTTAGAGAAAGGAAATATATCTCCCATATTAACCTCCAAGAGAATTCGCCTGAGATAGGATTATGCCTCTAATAAGCATTATCATTGTTTAATATCTTTTAATACCATTAGTTGATTTATATAGAGCACAGCCAATTTGCTGAAAATTGAGGCATTCAAATAGTTGAATTAAATCAGTTCAAGTAGTTCTGAGTTAAATCCTTTTGTGAGCCTTCTTTTGAGGAAACAAAGACATATTTATACAAAACAGATGCATTTTTGCTACAGTGCTGTTGCATCTTTAGATTTACTGACATAGTTGAGAATGTGAATTATTTAAAATTATATTAAATCATGTGGAATTTATCACAGCTGCAATATACTCAGCCCAATATAGTTGTCCGAATAGGTTATGTTTTGAGTGTTGAAAATCAAAATTTTTCAGGGCTGGGATGTGGGTTCTTTAAGAAATACATTTTGCTTCTATTTTTCTGAGATTTAGATTTGGAAACCTGAGCATCTTCTTGGACTCCTTTCCCCATGACTCATAACTTTTGTTCAACCTGGAAAGAATGCCAGCTTGGGAAGATAGATTTGAATTTTGGTTTTGAGGGTAGGTGGATCTAAATCGTAGAGTTGAGATTGAGCTGGATTAGAGAGATGTGTCATAGAGTGGAAGAGTCCCGAGTTAGGATCAGAAGCCATAGTTTGATGTCCCAGGTCAGCCAGTCATCAAACATCACTAGTAGCAATAAAGATAACTGCTAACTTTCACCAAATGTTTCTGGTCATTAACTCATCTTGTCCTCCTGTTAGCCTCTGGGTCTGGCTGAGGGTCTGTTTGGCTGAGGACAATTCCTTTTTTTTTTAAATTAATTTTTAAGTTGATAATAATTATATGGGTTTATTGTGTACAACATGAAGTTTTGAAATATGTACGCATTGTGGACTGGCCAAATCGAGTCAATTAACATACGTATTAACTCATATCCTTATTTTTTGTGGCGAGGACACACAGTTTACTCTTAGCAATGTTCAAGAGTACACTGCACTGCTATTGACTGAAGTCACCATGTTGTATAATAGATCTCTTAAACTTACTCCTCCTGATTAACTGAAATTTTGTACCTTTTGACCAACATTTCCCCAA
The DNA here is from genome assembly GCF_028858775.2 of Pan troglodytes. Taxonomy (NCBI): domain Eukaryota; kingdom Metazoa; phylum Chordata; class Mammalia; order Primates; family Hominidae; genus Pan; species Pan troglodytes. Next base: position 103,405,359 of record NC_072412.2, on the reverse strand, counting down.
CTCCGGCCCCTGCCCCCACTGTCTCCCCCCACCCCACCCAAACCATTTCAGACCCTGGTTACCACCATTTTACTCTACTTTTGTGAGTTCAACTTATTTAGAATCCACATGTAAGTGACATCATGTGGTATTTATTTGCCTTTCTGTGCCCGGCTTATTTCACTTAACATAATGTCCTCTAGGTTCAGGTTCATCCATGTTGTTGCAAATTACAGGATTTACTTCTTTTTAAAAGTTGAATAGTATTCCATTGTGTACATACAAGACATTTTCTTTTCTTTTCTTTTCTTTTTTCGAGTCGGAGTTTCGCTCTGTCTCCCAGGCTGGAGTGCAGTGGTGCCATCTCAGCTCACTGCAACCTCTGCCTCCCGGGTTCAAGTGATTCTCATGCTGCAGCCTCCTGAGTAGCTGGGATTTTAAGCATGCACACACCATGACCAGCTAATTTTTTATTTTTTTGCTTTTTTAGTAGAGAGGAGGTTTCACCATGTTGGCCAGGCTGGTCTCAAACTCCTGACATCAAGTGATCTACCCGCCTTGGCCTCCCAAAGTGCTGGTATTACAGGCATGAGCCACCCCACATCACATTTTCTTTATCAATTCATGGTTGAATGATGGCCACTTAGGTTGATTCTATATCTTGACTATTGTGAATAATACCACAATGATCATGACAGTGTAAATGTCTCTTGGACATACTGATTTCATTTTCTTTGTACTATACTCAGACGTGGAATTTCTGGATCATATGGTAGTTCTATTTTTAATATCGTGAGGAATCTTCATACATTTGCCCATGATGGGTTTGCTAATTTACATTCCCACCAACGGTGTGCAAGGCTTCCCTTTTCTCCACACGCAGCTGAGAATGATTCTCCAGAGGGGGCAACTGAGTGCTTAGCAGCCAACACTCATGGCAGCCGGGGACAGGTGTCCAGCATGTGTTTCTTTGTTCCTAGGGTCAACCACTGCACAGCTCCACAGGTACAAACATGTGCATGATACCTCCTAGAGCTGTGTAACACCACAACCCTGTTTATACCAATCTTTCTAAATAGAGAAAGTGTTTTAAAATGTAAAAATTAGCTAATGTTTCTTTCCAGTATATGGATTCTAGCAAAACCATAAGTACATGAACAGACAGTCCAAGTTGACCTCAGCAGAGCTATCTGCCCTTTATTCACATCTGTAGCTAAAACATTAAAAGTATTAGATGTGCTTGTTTAAAAATTAGATGTATTTATGACATCTGTTAACATGGCCAGCAATGGAAAAATTTTCTGAGGAGACTACAAGGGGTCAGAACCCATAATCCCATCCACCTTTGAAGTGAGGCTGGCTCAACTGTTGGTGAAAAGCCAGCCAAGAAGGCAAAGAAAGCAAGTTCCAGAAGAACACAATAGTAGCAACGACTAGTCATTGAGTTGGGAAGCTCTGTGTGAGATGCTTTACATGGCTTCTGTCCTATATGTCCCCCATTGGAGCAAGCAGAGATTACCAAACCGGGTTTACAAGTGAGGTGACATGACTTGCCCAAGGTCACATAGCAATGGCAATGGCCAGGCATTCAACACTGTTGAATGAGAACTTCTGTTTTGGGAAATGAAGGCATCCTCGTGGGAAATGGGGATCCTCAGAGCAGGCAGCACTCAGAGATCTGGCCAAGGAAGCAGACAACTTCAGAGAACTCAGTCAAGGTAATGGAAAGAAAGAATTACATTTACTGAACATTTAGTACGTGCCAGACTCTGGACACACATTGAGCTATCCCATGTGAAGTAGGGAGGAAGGACACAGCCTTTGGAATCAAGTCACCAGAGTTCCCATCCTGATTCTGTCATTTCTGACAGTTCTGAGCAAGTTACTAAATCCTCTCTAACCCTCTAAACTTCAGTTTTCAACTTTTATTTTTATTTATATATTTTAAAAATTTAATTTAATTTTTTTGAGATGGAGTCTTGCTCTGTCACCCAGGCTGGAGGGCAGTGGTGTGATCTCAGCTCACTGCAACCTCGGTTTCCTGGCTTCAAGTGATTCTCCTGCTTCAGCCTCCTGAGTAGCTGGGACTAAGAGTGCCCGCCACCACGACCAGCTAATTTTTGTATTTTTCTTTTTCTTTTTTTTTTTTTTTAGTAGAGATGGGGTTTCACCATGTTGGCCAGGCTGGTCTCAAACTCCTGACCTCAGGTGATCCACCTGCTTCAGCCCCCCAAAGTGCTGGGATTACAGGTGTGAACCACCACACCTGGCCAGTTTGCACCTGGCCAGTCTCCAACTTTTAAAATGGGAATACTTGCCCCTACTTGATGGAGCATTTCCAAGACTCATTGAGATAACCTGCATAAAGTGCTTCCTAGGCAGAACAGAGGGAACTGCTTCCCCAAACTATAGAGCTGGTGAGAGGTAGAGAAGAAATTCCAAGGCACCTCTTTCTGGTCCCGAATCCCTGGCACTTCTGATGACAATGCCCCGTAGAGACAACCAAGGATGAAACTAGAGCTCAGGGGCTGGACTTTTGTCTCTGCATCATCTACTAGCATTATCTCCCATTACTTGATTCTGCTTCAACCACAGAAGTTTCTTGAACACACATGCTTGCTCCAACCTTCGAGTGCTGGTATTAGCTGGTCCCTTTATTTAGGACTCCTTCCCCCTAGCTGCTTGACGTATTCCCTCATTCTCTTCAAGTATTTGCTGAAATTTCATCTCTGCATTGAGGTATATCTTCACCATCTGATTTAAAACTGCATTCTGACCACAAGCAGAATTCCCAGTGTACTTTTTCTTTTTTCCAAAAGCTCCATGAGAGCAGGTATTCTTGTCTTTTTTTTTTTCCCCCTCATCGATGTATCCCCAGTGCCTAGAATGGTGCCTGGGACATAGTAACCACTTAATAAATATCTGATGAGCACACGTTGAATAAATGAGTAAATATGAAGGGAGGACCTAAGGAAGATAAGAGCAAGACCACTCCTAAAAGTTGAAGAAATTGTGATTATTGAGTTTTGAGGCTAAAGGTGTTAGGACAATATAAAGTTTAGTTACTTAATGGAAGTCTGAGGTCAGATTGCACTGCAGGGAAGCCTGAATTTCTGCTGAATTGCATAGTATGAAGTAGAACTTTAAAAAAAATTTTTTAAAAATTATTATTATACTTTAAGTTTTAGGGTACATGTGCACAACGTGCAGGTTTGTTACATATGTATACATGTGCCATGTTGGTGTGCTGCACCCATTAACTCATCATTTAGCATTAGGTATCTCTCCTAATGCTATCCCTCCCCGCCCCTGCCCCACAAGAGTCCCCGGTGTGAAGTAGAACTTCTTACTCCCTGCCTATGAATCAAGATTATCCCCAGGTTTCAAACACTGGCCTGTATATTTTTATTCTTCTCATCAACAAATATTTATTGACACCACTGTGCTGGGACCCAAGTCGTAGGGATGCAAAAATGAACAAAACGCTGTCCCAGGCTTCGCAGAGCTCACGGTCTACTGAAGGAAATAGGTAAATACAGATCATTATTTTATTTTAGTATTTATTTATTTTTAAAATTTCAACTTTTATTTTAGATTCAGGGGGTACATGTGCAAGTTTGTTCCGTGGGTATATTGAATCTTGCTGAGGTTGTGAGTATCATTGATCCCATCACCCAGGTTGTGATCATAGTACACAATAGATAGTTTTTCAACCCTTTCCGTTTTCCCTCCTCCCCGTCTATAGTCCCAAGTTTCTATTGTTCCCATCTTTGTATATGTGTGTACTCAATGTTTAGTTTCCACTTGTAAGTGAGAACATGCAGTATTGGTTTTCTGTTCCTCAGTTAATTCTCTTAGGATAATGGCCTCCAGCTGCATCCATGTTGCTGCAAAGGACATGACTTTATTCTTTTTTTAATGGCTGCATCATATTCCATGGTGTGTATGTCCCACATTTTCTTTATCTAATCCACCGTCAGTGGGAACCTAGGTTGATTTCATGTCTTTGCTATTGTGAATAGTGCTGTGATGAACATATGAGTGCAAGTGTCTTTTTGGTAGAAATATTTATTTTCCTTGGGTATATATTCAGTAACGGAATTGCTTGGTTGAATGGTGGTTGTGTTTTGAGTTCTTTGAGAAATCTCCAAACTACTTTCCATAGTGGCTGAACTAATGTACATTCCCACCAACAATGTATAAGGGTTTTCTTTTCTCTGCAGCCTTGCCCACATCTGTTATTTTTTGACTTTTTAATAATAGCTATTCTGACCTGTGTGAGATGGTATCTCATTGTGGTTTTGATTTTGATGATGAATATTTTTATATGTTTGCTGGCTGCTTGTATGTCTTTTGAGAAATTGTCTGTTCATGTCTTTTGCCTACTTTTTAATGGGGTTATTTGTTGTTTCTTGTTGAATTGTTTAAGTTTCTTATGGATTCTGGATATTATTAGACTTCTGTTGGATACATAGTTTGCAAATATTTTCTCCCATTCTGTAGATTATCTGTTTATTCTATTGGTAATTTCTTTTAATGTCCAGAAGCTCTTTAGTTTAATTAGGTCCCACTTGTCAAATTTTGGTTTTGTTGCAATTGCTTTTGAGGATTTAGTCATAAATTCTTTGTCAAGGCCAAGGTCTAGAGGGTAGCTCCTAGGTTTTATTCTACGGTCTTTATGGTTTAAGATTTTACGTTTAAGTATTTAATTTATTTTGAGTTAATTTTTCTATGTGGTGATAAGTAGGAGTCCAGTTTCATTCTTCTGCATATGAATAGCCAATTATCCCAGCACCATTTATTGAATAGGAAGTCCTTTCTCCATTGCTTATATTTGTCAACTTTGTTGAAGATCAATTGATTGTAAGTGTGTGGCTTTATTTCTGGGTTCTTTATTCTGTTCCATTGGTCTATGTGTCTGTTTTGTATCAGTATCAGGCTGTTTTGGTTACTGTGGCCTTGTAGTACAGTTTGTAGTTGGGTAAGGTTATGCTCTTTGTTCTTTTTCCTTAAGATTGCTTTGGCTATTCGGGCTCTTTTTTGGTTCCATATGAATTTTAGAATAATTTTTTCTAATTCTGTGAAAAATGGCTTTGGTAGTTTGATAGGAATAGCATTGAATCTGGAGCTTGCTTTGGGCAGTATGCCTATTTTAACGATATTGATTCCTCCAATCCATGAGCAGGGAATGTTTTTCCATTTGTTTGTATTATCCATTATTTCTTTCCACAGGTTTTGTAGTTCTTATTGTAGAGATATTTCATCTCCTTGGTTAGAGGTACCCTTGGGTATTTTATTTTTGTTGTGGCTATTGTAAATGGGTTTGTGCTCTTGATCTGGCTCTCAGCTTGAACATTATTGCTGCATAGAAATGCTACTAATTTATGTGCATTGATTTTGTATTTTGAAACTTTACTGAAGTGGTTTGTCAGTCCTAGGAGCCTTTTGGTGGAGTGTTGAGGATTTTCTAGGTATGGAATCATATTGTCAGCAAAGAGAGATAATTTGACTTCTTTCCCTATTTTGGTGCCTTTTATTTATTTCTCTTGCCTGATTGCTTTGGCTAGGACTTGCAGTACTATGTGGAATAGAAGTGGTTAAGAGTAGGCATCCTTGTCTTGTTCTAGTTCTTAAGGGAGGTGCTTCCAGCTTTTGCCCATTCAGTATGATGTTGGCTGTGGGTTTGTCATAGACTTGTCTTATAATTTTGAGGTATGCTCCTTTGATGCCTAGTTTGAGAGCTTTGATCATAAAAAGATGTTGGGCTTTATAAAAGTTTTTCTGCATCTATTGAGATGCAAATCATTATTTCAAAAATTAATGAAAGTAAGCGCAGTGACAGAATATGCACAAGGATTAGGAATGTCTTATGACTGATAACTGACTAGAGTGAGTGAGTATTAGTCCATTTTTACACTGCAGATAAAGACATACCCAAGACAGGGTAATTTATAAGGAAAAAGAGGTTTAATGGACTCACAGTTCCAGGTGGGTGGGGAGGCCTCACAATCATGATGGAAGGTGAAAGTCACATCTCACATGGTGGCAGGCAAGAGAAGAATGAGAGCCAAGCGAAAGGGGTTTCCCCTTATAAAACCATCAGATCTCGCAAGACTTATTCACTACCATGAGAACAGTATTGGGGAAACTGCCCCCATGATTCAGTTATCTCCCACTGGGTCCCTTCCACAACATGAGGAAATTATGGGAGCTACAATTCAAGATGAGATTTGGGTGGGGTCACAGGCAAACCATATCAACATCCAAACTGAATTTTGAGTGGGGTTCTTTTGTCTCTATAGAGTGGCAACAATAAGAATAGCTTTCTAGAAATTTCAAGGCGAAATTCCTTCCCTGTTGTTTACACCTTATAATTGTTCAAAAATATTTGGTAGATCAGTTTATTTACAATGCTGGTGGAACAATTGTCATTGACAACATTCAAGCTGTCTGCCAGCTCATGCCTTCCCAGCTTCAACCAGTTCTGAAATCAGTCCTGAACTTCCAGGGATCAGGAATTAAATGTGTCTTGGTACCCAGTGTGTTTAGCCAAGCCACGTGCATGCATCTATCTACTGAGTCCCAGCCTTTTTAGTCCCTTTGAGACAATCCAGTCCATATACTGCTTCAATTTCTCTCCTGAGCCAGGAGTTTTGATCTAAAGCATGTTTCTATTGGAGAAACATGTTCCCAGGCTGTGTTCTGCTCTCTGTCGATCCAAGCACTAACCACATGGTCTGCTGATGGACTGATTGCCTAAGATTGTGCTTATCGCCTGACCAGCTGTGTGATGTCTCACCATTTGGATAAAACTCAACTGGATATTGATATCTGTCCCAAGCAAGCAGGGTTTACCATGCCCATTTGAAGACAGCACATTGGACTTTTTGGATACCCTATGTAGGGACTAAGCCTACAGTTTTTGCAACTTCCTCAACCTCACCTTTCTCAGTCTTGATTTTTGTATTCATCCTTCCTTTGTCTCCCAACATACATGTGTACTCCTTTACTTTCTGAATGCACCCACAAACACAAACACATTGATTCTAGCTGTTACTCTGTTGTTGTTGTTGTTCAAAGCTGTGTTACTTTTACCCTCTTGTGCCTTATGGCAGGGCCTGCCAACTTATTTTACATATGGGTTGAAATTTTGTCTTTTCCTTGACTAATTTCTTATGTCATGATTCTACATTATGTTTCTCTACCCAATAGGCCAGAGCATTACCAAAATATACTTCCTAGTCATATTTGCCTCCAGACATAGCAATCCTGGTAACTACCCATGAGAACCCTTAGACCTCCTTTCTTAGTGCATACAGGTGGGACTTACAACATGAGGGGTATAAATACCAGGGGTCCTTGATAGCCCCAGATCTTCCCTGAATTTCCCAAAAGATGCCTTCAGGGTGCCATCTCTTATATTTGATATATATTTCTTTGTAACTAATTACCCCATAACTTAGTGGCACCAAACAATAAACATTATCTCACACAGTTGCTGGTGATCAGGAATTCAGAGCAGTTTAGCTGGGTGTTTCTGGCTCAGAGTCTGTGATGAGGGTGTAGTCAAGACAACAACCAGAGTTGTAGTCATTGCAGGGCTTAACTGGGGATAGAGGATCTTTTTCCAAGATGGCTCACTCAGCTGGCTGTTGGCAAGAGTCTCAGTTTGCCACCATGTGGGCTCTCCATAGGCTGCCAAGTGTCCCAACAATATGGCAGCTGGTTTCCTTCCCCCAGAGGGAGTGATCCAAGAGCAAGCAAGGCGGAGGCAGCTCGCTTTTATAACCCAGCCTCGGAAGTCACACGTTGCCATTCCTACAATATGCTATTGGTGCCACAGGTCAGTCCCATTCACTGTGGGAGGGGATGACACAAGACATAAAGGCTAGGAGGTGGAGATCTCCAGGGACATCTTGGGGGTGGACTCTGACACCTCTTTAGCTTAAGATTTCATCAATTCATATGCAAGACTACACCATGCAGCTCTTGTTTTTCCTCCAGGTCATGCCATAGGATACCGAATAGTTGGATTAGCTGCTCTTGACTTGCCAGTTAGCTGTGGTGAGGCGAGACTGGGATGTCATGGTATAAACCCAGTCGCTGTAGGGTGACTGCGTATAGACAGGGCTGTTGCCTAAGAACAGATTAGAGATGAGGATGACTGTGAAGGACATTTCAGCATTCCCTTACTCCAAGAGCAGAATCCAAGAAAAGAAAATAACAGAAAGAAGATGAAAAAAAGAAAAAAAAAAAAAAAGCAAAGTAGGCTGCCTAACTTTTTGTTTCCTTTTTTTTTTTTTTTTTTTTTTCTGAGACAGAGTTTCGCTCTGTTGCTCAGGCTGGAGTGCAATGGCACCATCTCGGCTCACTGCAACCTCTGCCTCCTGGGTTCAAGCGATTCTCCTGCCTCGGGCTCCTGACTAGCTGGGATTACAGGCACGTGCTGCCACGCCCGACTAATTTTTTGTATTTTTAGTAGAGACGGGGCTTCCCCATGTTGGTCAGGCTGGTCTTGAACTCCTGACCTCAGGGGACCGGACCATCTTTGCCTCAAGTGCTGGGATTACAGGCATGAGCCACCGCGTCTGGCCCTAACTTTTTCTAGTGCCTAGACCTTTTTCTAGGGCCGAGGCCGGTCTAGGTCTCTTCATCTCCACACTTGGCAGATGTCAGGATTGCAGAATGGGCTTCGGCCAGCAGAGGGCAGGCTTCTACGACCCAGAGACTGCCTTTTAACTTCTTTAGAATAAAGGAGAAATAGAAGCATAAAATTTCAGAGTTGAAAGGGACCTGAAATAGTTCTATAATAAGACCTCCTTATTTCACAGATGATTAAACTGAAGCCCAGAGAAGTGAAAGTAGCTTATCTAAGTTCTGTCACTCTGCAAATGGCATAGTTGAGATTTGAACTCTTAGCTCCTTGACCGTTTTTGCTTTCATTATTCTAAAACTCTTCTCGTCTAATTCAACTGGCTTGAAAATCAGTCAGGGCTCTTGCCTTGTTGACCTAGCCCATCACATTTTAGACACATAGGGAGGATTAGGCTTACTTCACTGTTTCTCAAATTTGAGCAAAAGGGTAATAACACTTTTGATATTTTAATTTTTGACTTAAATTGTTTTTACATTTTTATTATTTTACCTAATGCATAAAAACATAAAACTAGAGAGAACATGCTATGTTTACAGCTTTTATAAAATGATTTATTAAAATCAAATTTATAAAGTTAATACAAATAAAAATTTAAAAGGTGATAAATTGACAACATTAATGGGATGTAGAGGATGGTGTTATTTTGCTGAAACTACATGGCTATTCACCACTGAATTTGGTAATGAGTGCCTATACTCCCATGTGCTATGTGGTTAATCAATTTTCCTATTATATTATTTTACTTATGCCATGACAAACCTTCATCTGTGTAGTGAGTCATTTTAGCATCATTTTGTTTTCATTAAGTGAGAATGCTTCATTTATCGATTAATCTCACTTCTTTTCCCATTATCTGGATGGTTCTCCAACATAACTACAAACATAAATGCAAACATGAGCCATGAAATCTGGAAGGGTAATTGGTTATAAGGTGATTACCCAGAGGAGCTATTTACATTAATACAAACATCGAAATGAAAACACGATCCAAAAAAAAAAAAAAAAAAAAAAAAAAATCAGAGAGCTTGCAGCTTCACCCAGAATGTTCACAAACCCTTCAGCATCCACACGCTGCAATTAGAGGGGACACTGCATAATGCATTTGGCTTTAGTCCTGATAATATGTTCTAGACATGATGTTATATGTTGTCTGAACAAGAGTTATCTTGATTTCAAAGGAAAAAAAGAAATGCCATTAACATTTGTTTGATTGTCAATGACAATGTCTTAATGAAGAGCTAATGAATGAATGCACAGAAAACACAGGCGTCCCTTTGCTTTTCCTCGAGTCACCGAGATTAAAGGTATACCCTGTCGAAGGTGACAGAGTTAGGGCAGAAGGCTGGGTGTCCCGGACAGCTCAATAGCAGGCTGTATTGTCTGTTACAGGGCACATACTTTGAACTTGTGTTGACTCAGCCCAGTTGGAAAACTGAATACAAACTAGGACTTGACCAAAACCAGATGTTCTGTGTGACCTGCGCTTCAGGGACAGTGTGCCGCAGTTAACAAATGACGCCTTTTGGATTAATCTAAATATAAAGGCTTCCTGCCAGGACAGTCTCCCGAAACTTATTTGGCTTGGCCTGTTTTTGGTGTAAAAACATCAGACCACCAGAACTACAGAGCAGCATTTCATCAGTAGGGCTACAAGTCAGAGTGGAGTCTGCATAATTGAAGCTATGTTCCCTTTGACCAATGGTTATCATTTCACAATGCATATATATCAAAACATCAAACAGTAAACCTTAAATAAATACAATTTTTATTTGTCAATGATATCTCAATAGAGCAGTTAAAAAAGAAGAATGGAGCTTGTGACTCAGCCTCCAGTATTACCCCTTCTGCTCGCAGGCATTACGCTTCTACCAGCCAGTGGGCGGAGGCAGAACGCGTTGTTCCCATCACGCTGCAACTTCGGTGGAGAAAAATAGGCAAATGAGGGGTTGAAACTGAATTAATTAAGCCCAACACAGTTCAGTGAAAAATTTAAAGGTGTGAATGTTTCAGAAGTTTAGAGGAACATTGTAGATTCACACCCCATCTCTACCTGTTGAAATATTTCTCCTTGTTTAGACTTATCTCCAAAGCTGCTTTTCCCTGATGCCTTTCTGATTCCCACCAGATAGGGTTTCAGCCACTCTGGGACTTGAGTCATTGCTTTCTTTTGTGTTGTAATTACCAGTTTACATGTCATGACCCTTGAAGGTGAGCTATTTCTTACAAGACTCACTATCCTTAGAGTGCTTTTTGGATGATATGAACTTGATGAGAACTGATTAGATCACAGAAAACTCTGAATGACAATCAGATATTTGCAATGGAATAACTTCATCCAAGGCTAATTTTGTTTTCTTAGTGAGGTTCAAAAGCCAAATATCATCCCAGATGGTGTTGGGCTCATAAAATAGGCAAAAGAGGGAATAGGGAGCTTCCGCCTTGGCCTCATCATCATGATCCAAGAAGACAGCTGCTTTCAAGAACAGCCCAATACTTTGAGTGTTTAGGGGAAGCGTGCGCTCTGCTAATGGAATGTCAGGCCTTTGGTGGTGGGCTTTAACACTGCTGGTCTCCCCCTCTGACAGTCCTCCCTGTCTGACCAGGTACACTCTTGGCTTGACTTGCTTTTTGTATTGGATCCTCTCTTGGCAATAGCCTCACCCCTGGGAACAGAGGTTGGCAGTCGGGCTCACAGCAGAAACGTCTTGGAGAGGGAAACACATGACAGGAGGGTGAGAATCCTGGCGTTTTATCACTTAGGGACTAACAAGAAATGAAACAGTCACCCTGGACTAGTTGTGGAGCCCAGAATGATCATTACCCTCTAATTTCACAACTCCTTCCGCCCCCTCACTTCTGCCCTTTCAGGACTGTAAATGGAGTTAATCAAAGCTCTTGATTGCAGAAGAAGGCTATGATTAAGAGTTAATAACTAATCATGGCTACAGAACTTCTTGCCAGCAGATGCTGGGCAGGTCAAGGTTAGTGCTGGATGTACAGCACTTGCCTCAACAATGTTGCCGATTGGTATTATTAGTTACCTCAGATGTGTGATAAAGGACATCCTTTTCCTTCTAAGAATTATGGGAAGTGGAAATTGGGTAAGTGATTTTCTTAGGTAGGGGTAGGGAAAGGTAAGAGGAATAGGAAGTCCCCAGGTATAGACTCACTAATCTTAGCATTGTCATGGAACTTAGAGGTCACAGAGTTCAACCTCCCACCCAATTGATTCATTTGTTCGACAAATATTGAGTGTCTACAATGTGTTAGTATTGGGAGTACTGTAGTGAATAAACCAGATTAAAAAACCCAGCCCGTGTGGATCTTACATTCTAGTGGAGAGGAGACCAATGAGCACATGCACAACTAAATTTTGTGATATAGCAGGAAATTTGCAAAAGTAAGATTTTTTTATTTTTATTTTTCTTAAAGAGGGTTCTCTTTAAACATCAGACCCCACAGAATCGGGATCTATCCCTATCGTTAGGTAATTATTTTAATACTATGTATTTAAATTTAGAAAAGGAAGAAAACAGAAGTGGCTGACAACTCCATTTTCACCAGAAATACACCATTAACGTTATAAAACACAACAAACAGAAGTAAAAATTAAATTAATACATGCACCCACTAAGACAATGCAACATTCAATGAAAATGAAGAGTAAAAATTTCTAAGCCCACTCGGAGCCCCTGAAGGTCCTATCCTTAAAAGTAACTGTTAATTTGTTTGCATTCAAACAGAAAAAAATGCATACACAATATAATATGTATTATACACATTAGAACCTTTTAAATTTTTATTTCACACTGCTATAAACCTTGCCTTTTTGTAATGTATATTTAGAAGACATCTGCATATTTGCAAACATGGAGCAACCTCATTCTTATCATCTGCCTAGTATTTCATATATATCATATTCATATGATACATATCGAAATATATTTGTATTTTATATTTCTAACTTATCGAATTCATTATTGATATGTCATTTCTATTTTTCTATTAAAAATAATGATATAGCAAATATCTTTTGATAAATATGTGATAAAATTATAAATTCATAAATCAAAGAAGCAAGAAAATATGACCCAGAATGAGGAGAAAAAAGGAATTAATTGATACCAATCCAGAACTGACATAGATGTTAAATTCAGTAGACAAGGACATTAAAATAGTTCTAACTGTATCCCATATGTTCAAGTAGCTAATGGAGAGACTGAATATGTTAAACAGACATGTAAAATATGAAAAGACCTAAATTGAATATCTAGAGATAAAAATTACAGTCTCTGAGATGAAACATACACTAGATAGGATTAACATCAGATAATCTATTGCCAAAATATGTAGTAGTAATTTTGAAGATTTAGCGATAGAACCCATTCTAAACAAGATATAGAGACAAAAAAAGACCTAAAAAAATAGGGCATCAATGAGCTGTGAGGTAACTTCAGGTAAATGAATGTACACGTAATTGGAGTTCCTGTAGGAAGAATAGGGCTGTGTGTGTGTGTGTGTGTGTGTGGTGGTGATACACAAAAAATTTGGAGAAACAATGGCTGAAAAATGTCCAAGTTAGGTGAAAACTATAAATCCATAGGTTCAAGATACTCAACAAACCCCATGTACAAGAAACATGAAGAAATCTATACTAAGACATCATAAAATGCATGAAACAAGTGATAAAGAAAAAATCTTAGAAGTAGCCAGAGGAGAAAAGAAGACATTTTATGTTACAGAAGAACAAAAATAAGAATAGCAGCATATTTTCTTTGGAAACAAAGCAACAAAGAGATAATAGAGCAACATCATTAAAGTACTGAAAAAAAAAAACCCCTTCCAACCTAGAAACTTATACTCAGTAAAGATTTTTTTCATAAATGAAGGAGAAATGAAGACTTTTTGAGACAAGCAAAAACTCAGTATAGCTGAGTTTGTCAGCTATGCTGAAATAATTTATCAGCTAGATTCCACACTATGAGAAATGTTAATTGAACTTCTTCAAACAGAATAAAAATGATACTAGATGGAATAGTAGAAACCTAGATCTGCCTACAGAAATAAATAGCACTGAAAATGATAACTAAATGGATAAATGTATAAAAATTTTCTTATTTCAATGTCTTCAAAAGATAATTGCTTGTTTAAATAAAAATATTAACAATGTAGTGTGGTGGTTTTAACCTGTGTAGAAGTAAAATGTATGACAAAAATAGCACAAAGTCCAGGAGGGGAAAAATAGAAGTACACATGGTCCATGACTTATGGTGATTGGTGATATGTTGTGGCTCTGTATACCAAATCTCATGTTGAACGGTAGTCCCCAGTGTTGGAGGTGGGGCCTGGTGGGAGGTGGTTGGATCTCAGGAGTGGGTTTCTTATGAATGGTTTAGCACCATCCCATTGGTGCTGTTCTTGTGATAGTGAGTTCTTGTGAGATATGGCTGTTTAAAAGTCTGCAGCACCTCCCACTTCCCCCAGTCTTGCTCCTGCTCTGGCTATGTGATGTGTGTGTTACCCTTTTGCCTTCTGCCATGATTCTAAGTTTCCTGAGGCTTTCCCAGAAGCTGAGCAGATGACAGCATAATGCTTTTTCTTTATAAACTACCCAGTCTCAGGTATCTCTTTACAGTAGTGCAAGAATGGACTAATACAAAAAATTGGTACCAAGGAGTATGGCATTGCTGTAAAGATAACTGAAAATGTGGAAGCAACTTTGGGACTGGGTAATGAGCAGAGGTCAGAAGAGTGTGGAGGGCTCAGAAGAAGACAGGAAGATAAGGGAAAATTTGAAACTTCCTAGAGACTGATTGAATGGTTATGACCAAAATGCCATTAGTGATATGGACAGTGAAGTCCAGGCTGATAAGGTCTCAGATAGAAATGAAGAACTTATTGGGAATGGAGTGAATGGACTGAAGGTCACTCTTGCTACACCTTAGCAAAGAGCTTGGCTGCACTGTGCCCCTGCCTTAGGGATCTGTGGAACTTTGAACTTGAGAGTGATGACTTAGGGTATTTGGGGGAAGAAATTTCTAAGCAGTAAAATTTTCAAGAAATGCCTGGCTGCTTCTAACAGCCTAGGCTCATATGTGTGAGCAAAAAAAATGACCTAAAGTTGGAACTTAAAGGGGAAGCAAAGTGTGAGAGTTTGGAAAATTTGCAGCCTGGCTATGTGGTAGAGAAGAAAAGTTCATTTTTAGGAGAGAAATTAAAGCAGGCTGCAGTGTTGTGGGAAGTCAGGGACCCCGAAGAGAGGGACTGGCTGGAGCCGTGGCAGAAGAACATAAATTGTGAAGATTTCATGGGCATTTATCACTTCCCTAATAATACTCTTATAATTTCTTATGCCTGTCTTTACTTCAATCTCTGAACATAAATTGTGAAGATTTCATGGACACTTATCAGTTCCCAAATAATACTCTTATAATTTCTTATGCCTGTCTTACTTTAATATCTTAATCCTGTTATCTTCATAAGCTGAGGATGTACATCACCTCAGGACCACTATTGTACAAATTGATTGTAAAACATGTGTGTTTGAACAATATGAAATCAGTGTACCTTGAAAATGAACAGAATAACAGCGATTTTAGGGAACAAGGGAAGACAACCATAAGGTCTGGCTGCCTGCGGGGTCAGGCAAAAAGAGCCATATTTTTCTTCTTGCAGAGAGCCTATAAATGGACATGCAAGTAGGACAGATATCGCTAAATTCTTTTCCTAGTAAGGAACATAATATTAAGACCCTAGGAAGAGAACTGCATTTCTTGGGGGAGGTCTATAAACGGCCGCTCTGGGAGTGTCTGTCCTATGTGGTTGCGATAAGGACTGAGATACACCCTGGTCTCCTGCAGTACCCTCAGGCTTGCTAGAATTGGGAAACCCCAGCCCTGGTAAATTTGAGGTCAGACCCGTTCTCTGCTCTCGAACCCTGTTTTCTGTTAAGATGTTTATCAAGACAATGTGTGCACTGCTGAATATAGACCCTTATCAGGAGTTTCTGATTTTGCTCTGGTACTGTTTCCTCAGAAGCATGTGATCTCTGCTTTGCCTTTTGCCCCTTGAAGCATGTGACCTACTCCCTGTTTGTACACTCCCTCCCCTTTTGAAATACCTAAAAAAAACTTGCTGGTTTTGTGACTCAGGTGGGCATCACGGACCTGCTGATATGTGATGTCACCCCCAGCGGCCCAGCTGTAAAATTCCTCTCTTTGTACTCTTTCTCTTTATTTATCAGACAGGCCAACATTTAGGGAAAATAGAAAGAACCTATGTTGAAATATTGGGGGTGGGTTCCCCCAATACTGCAGAAATTTGCATAAGTAAAAAGGAGCCAAATACTAATAGCCAAGACAATGGGGAGAAGGCCTCAAAGATGTTTCAGAGATCTTTGTGGCAGCCTCTCCTATCATAGGCCCTGAGACCTAGGAGGACAGAATGTTTTGTGGGCCAGACACAGGACCCCGTTGCCCTATGCAGCCTCAGGACACTTCTCCTCACATCCCAGTCACTCCATCTTCAGCCATAGCTAGAAGGGACCCAGGTGCAGCTCAGAACATTGCTTCAGAGGGTGCAAGCTGTAAGCCATGGTGGCTTCCATGTGGTGTTAAGCCTGCAGGTGCACATAGTACAACAGTTGAAGCTTGGGAGCCTCCACCTAGATTTCAGAAGATGTATGGAAAAGCTTGGATGTTTAGGCGGAAGACTGCTGCAGGGATGGAGCCCTCAGGGAAAACCACTACTAGGGCAGTGCAGAGGGGAAATGTGGGGCTAGAGCCCCACACAGAGTCCCCACTGGGGCACTGCCTAGTAAAGCTGTGAGAAGAGGGCCACTGTCTCCCAGACCCCAGAATGGTAGATTTACTGACAGCTTGCACCGTGTGCCTGGAAAAGCCAAAGACACTCAACACCAGCCTGTGACAGCAGCTACAGGGGCTGTACCCTGCAGAGTCACAGAGGTGGAGCTTCCCAAGGAGCCCACTCCTTGTATCAGTGTGACCTGGATATAGGACATGGAGCCAAAGGAGATTATTTTAGAGCTTTAAGATTTAATGATGGCCCTGCTAGGTTTTGGACTTGCATGGGCTCTATAGCCCCTTTCTTTTGGCTGAGTTCTCCATTTTGGAAAGGCAGTATTTACCTGATGCATTTACCCGCATTGTGTCTTGGAAGTAGCTAACTTATTTTTTATTTTACAGGCTCATAGGCAAAAGGGAGTAGTCTTGTCTCAGATGAAACTTTGGACTGTGGACTTTTGAGTTAATGCTGAAATGAGTTAAGACTTTGGAGGACTGTTCAGAAGGATGATTTTGTTTTGTAAAATGAGAAGGACATGAGCTTTGGGGGGCCAGGGGCAGAATGGTATTTTTTGGATCTGTTCCCACCAAATCTCATGTTGAATTTTACTCCCCAATGTTGGAGGTAGGGCCTGGTGAGAGGTGGTTGGATCATGGGGACAAATTTATCATGAATGGGTAATACCATCCACTTGCTACTCTTCTTGTGATAGTGAGTTCTCATGAGATATGGTTGTTTAAAAGTGTGCAACACCTACCCTCTTACCCTCTCTTGCTCCTGCTCTAGCCATGATGATATGTGTGTTTCCCTTTCACCTTTTGCCATGATTGTAAGTTTCCTGAGACCTTCTGAGAAGCTGAGCAGATGCCAGCATCATGCTTCCCGTACAGCCTGCAGAACCATGAAACAATTAAACCTCTTTTCTTTATAAATTATCCAGTCTCAGGTATTTCTTTATAGTAGTGTGAGAATGGACTAATACAATTTGACTTAGTTTTTTTATTTTATCATGGTACAAAAGTGGTACACATGAAGTAAAAACTATACTTGAGTACCCATACAATCCTTCTGTTTTTCACTTGCAGTATAATATTCAATAAATTAAATGAGATTTTCAACACTTTATTATAATACAGATTTTGTGTTAGATGATTTTGCCCAACTGTAAGTTAGTTTAAGTGTTCTGAGCACGTTTAAGGCAACGTAGGCTGAGCTATAATGTTTGGTGGGTTGGGTGTAATTAAATGCATTTGTGACTTCTGATATTTTTAACTTATGATGGGTTTGTTGGGATATCACCCCATTGAAGTTGAGGGGCATCTGGTTCTCACACTATTGCTGAATTGGTATAATATTATCTTAACATGCATTGTGATAAGTTAAAAATATGTGCCATAAACCCTTAAAGCAATGGCTAAAAAAAACAGAGTTATATTCATGACACATCTGAAAGAGATCAAAACGAATTGAAAAAAAAAAGGTAAATAAAGAGGAAAAAGGAAACAAAGAACAAATAGGCCAAAGAGAAAATGAATAGCAAGATGGGTGATTGAAGTCTAACCGTATCATTAATCATATAATATTAAATGTAAATGGTCTAAACACCCAATTAAAATGCAGATTTTTCAGATTAGATAAAAAATCCAACTATATACTGCTTACAAAAAAATACTCTTTAAATATAAAGACAGAGCTATATTTAAAGTAATAGGATGGGGCTGGGCTCAGTGGTTCATGGCTGTAATCCTAGCACTTTGGGAGGCTGAAGTGGGCAGATCGCTTGAACTCAGGAGTTCAAAACCAGCCTGGGGAACATGGTGAAACCCCATCTCTACTAAAAAAAACCTAAATTAGGTGGGCATGGTGGTATGCATCTGTAATCCCAGCTACTTGGGAGGCTGAGGCATGAGAATTGCTTGAACCTGGGAGGCAGAGATTGTAGTAAGCTAAGATCATGCCACTGCATTCCAGCCTGGGTGATAGAGTAAGACCCTGTCTCAAAAAGAAAAAACAGTAATAGAATGGAAAAAGATATTGTGCTAACATTAATCAAAAGAAAGCAGAAGTGGCTGTAATAGTATTTGCCAAAGTAGATTTCAGAACAAAGAAGACAACCAGAAATAGAACAAGTCATTCCATAATGATAAAAGGGTCAATTCATCAAGAGGACAGAAGAAATCATAAGTGTTTATGCACTGAATAAGAGAGATTTTTAAAAATAAAGTAAAAGGTGCAGGATCTGCAAGAAGAAATCAACAAATCCACAGCTAGAGGTTTTAATACCATTCTTTAAATAATTTGTTTGAAAAGGAGACAGAAAATCTTCAAGGGTGTAGAAGAGTTGAACAACACTGTCAATCAACTTGACCTAATTGACCTTAATAGAACACTCTACCCAATAATAGTAGAATATGCTATGTAGAATATATAATAGTAGAATATGTAAAAGAAATTACATTTCTTTTTTCATGTCCATATGGGACGCTGACCACGGTAAACCAATTCTGAAATATAAAACAAGTCTCGATACATTTATAAGAATTAAAGTCATACAAAGCATGTTCTCTCACCAAAACAGAAAAATATCTGGAAAGTTTTCAAAGATTTAAAAAAGTAAATACTGCACTTTTAAATAATAAATTAGTCAAAGTAGACATTAAAAGGAAATTAGAAAATATTTTTACTTGAATGAAAATGAAAACCTGACATGCCAGTATTTGTGGCATGCTGCTAAAACAGTACTTACAGGGGAATTTTTAGCAGTCAGTAAAAGAGAATAAGGAACTCCAATCACCTCAACTTCCACCTTAAAAACTAGGAAAATAAATGTATATTTAATCCAAAAGAAGCAGAAGAAAGGAAATGATAGGAGTAAGAGTAGAAATAAATGAAACAACTGAAAAAAAAATCACTATGAAGGCTAAAGTAGCTCCATCTTGGATGCTAGTCCTCCATGTTGACTTTTGATTAACTGTAGTTTTGGGAATGCCTCTGAGATTTCTACTTTATCTACAGTTCCTTATGCATGAACACATAATTTCTGTAAATCTTGCCCTTAGGTGAAAACAAACTGGATGTTATAGCATAAATTACAGGCTATAAGGCACATATTTTTTTTCCCAGAAAGAAGACTTTAATTGTCCTGCACATTCCCTCTGGAGCATGTATAACATTTCCCTATTGTACATAGGTCCCAGGCCTGGAGCATGTATAACATTTCCCTATTGTACATAGGTCCCAGGCCTGAAGAGCAGCAGCATGGAGTTCTACCTGTCTTGTGGCTGCCCAAGACCACATTCCTGTTTGTTAGTTCCCCAGTAAATAACCTTCTGCCAACTGACTGGATTTGTCTGCCTTGTTCTTTGGTTTCTTGGCTCCTTCTGTGTTTGGGGGTCATTTTGCATATATGGACCTTTCATGAATCAATCACTGAAACCAAAAGTTAGTTCTCTGGGAATATCAATAATGTTGATAATCCCCTAGCAAGACTGATCAGGAAAAAGAAAATGAAAGAGGTGACATCACCACAGTCTCTACAGGGATTAAAAGGATAATAAGAGAATACTGTGAACAACTTTATGGTAATAAATTTGACAACATGGATGAAATGGTCAAATTTCTTTAAGGATACACTTACCAAATCTTACTTAGGATGAAATATATAACCTGAATTGCTTTTTGTCTATTACATAAATTAAATTTGTAGTTAAAAACCTTAAAGCAAAGAAAACTCTCATACCAGCTACTTCACTGGTGAATTCTGCAATTTAAGGAATAATTAAAATTCTACAAATTTTCTTCCAGAAAATTTAAGAGGATTATGATGCTTCTCAACTGTTTCTTTGTGGCCAGTATTACTCTCATATAAAAACCCAGGCCAAGACATTGTAAGGAAAAAAAATATAGGTCCATGTCCTGAGGAACATAGATGCAAAAAATCCTGACAAACTTTTAGCAAATAAAATTCAGCAATACATACGAGAGGGTTTATGCAAGTGGAGTTTATACCAGAAATGCAAGGTTGGTTTAACACTTGAAATCATCCAGTGTATCTCACCATATTAACACAAAAATTAATCTGTTGAACAGGTGATATCTGTTGCGTATTATCAGGAGTAGAAGTCTGAGCATTTCTGCCCACTGCCTCTTGGTATTGGAGCCACCAAAGAAAATTCAATTCAGTCAATCACTGGATTAAACAATGCTTTATTCACACAAGAAGAGACAGAGCAAGATCAGTTTCAGTAGTTGGTGTCAGTCTCCATGGCCTGTGGGTCTCTCCTGGCAGCTGGCCTGCACACATGCCTTTTGTACTGCAGCAGAAGGACCCTGACCCCTCCCTGCAGAGAACAGATATAACAGTGGGATTAGCCAAGTACCATGTGATACACACACTTAAGCAGAAATAAAAGCACACACTGGGTCTGAAATAGGGAAAGATATTCCCACACAAGGCAACAAGCTCAGCACAGGCTGTGAAGACTCTTCATACTTTGGTAAGAAAGTGTTCCAGGCCCAGGGCCCATTCTTACGCAGTCAAGTATGGGTCAAAAGACTACACATAGGAGACTGCCTTTCCCAACAAAGACAAACCCTTTGGTCATCTCAGTAGGTGTACAAAAACACTTAACAAAATCTAATACCCATTCCTGATGTGAACTTCCAGCAAACTAGAAATGGAAAGGAGATTCCTCAACATGATAAAGGAAATCTAAGAAAATACTAACATTTGTGATAGTGAAAGACTTATTGTTTGTCCTTAAGGTCAGGAAAAGGTGAATGTCTGCTTTCATCACTTCTATCCAGCATTATTCTGGAGGTCTACGATAGCACAATGAGGCAAGAAAAAGGAAAGGCACCCAGATTGTGAAACTGTCTTTATTTGCAAATGACATAATCAGTTAAATAGAAAATCAGATGGAATCTACAAAAATCAACTAGAACTAATAAATAAGTTTAGGAAAGTTGTATGGTACAAGATCAATACTTAAAAATTAATTCTATTTCTGTAAACTAGGAATGAACAGTCCAAAACTGAACTATAAAACAAATTAGCACCTAAATGTTAACTACTTAGGGATAAATCTGACAAAAGATATGTAATGCCTGTACATTGAAAACTGTAACATGTTCTGAGAAAAATCAAAGGAGACCCAGATAAATATGTTTATAGGTCAGAAGAATCAAAGTTGCTATGATGTCAGTTCTTAAATTGATCTCTAGATTCAACACAATTCCCAACAAATCACAGCATTAATTTTTGTAGACATATACAACCAGATTCTAAAATTTTTACAAGTGCAAGGGACCCCAAATAGGCAGAATGACTTTAACACAAAACAAAGATGGGGGGATAACACTACCTGATTCAAGAGTTATAAAATTATAATAAGACAGTGTAGTATTAGTGCAAAGATAGGCATATTAAAGAAATAGAATAGAAAGTCCAGAAATAGATCCATGCATATGTGGACAATTGTCTGCAACAATAGTGCAAAGGTGATTCAGAGGAAAAAATGTACCTTTGCTTGAGCCTGGGAGGTAGAGGCTGCAGTAAGCCATGATCACACCACTGCACTCCAGCCTGGGTGACAAAGTGAGACCTCACCTCAAAAAAAAAATAAATCAATACAATTTCCTACTATACTCCTCCAGTCCACTGTTCAGTCCTGCAAAATCTAAATGCCTGGGTCTCCCTGGGCTCTCAGCATTATCTCCTCAATTCAGGGAGTCCATGGCCTTCTCCACCTGGGTCACCCCTTGCTAGAGCCTGGAAACTCTGGCAGAAGTAAGCTAGGTGACCACAGGGCTCATTTTATTGACTGCCCAACTCCCAGGGATCACCTTCCTTCATTGCCTGATGTCCAGTGTCTTCAAAGCTATTGTTTTATGTATTTTGTTGCTTTGTTTTTCTTGTTTTTGTTCAGGTGAGAGGGTGACTTTGTTTTCTATTTATTACTCCACTATGGGTAGAAGTGAAAGTCTTATTTTTGCTTTTCAAAAGATGAGTCAGCAATGTTCCTGCTTCCTGTAGTCTCTGAAAAAGTGTACATAGTATTGGAATTCAAATCTGGAAGATTGTGAGAATTCACATTGGAAAATTTCAGGACTGACGCATTTTTGTCAGGAAGAAATCATTTGACAAAAGATTTTAATTTCTTCTAAGGATACAGATCTGTGAGGACAAGATTTCTGTTATGATATCAAGTTTGGTAATTTTAATTTTCTCAAGAAGAGGTACTCATGTTACTCATATTTTCAAATGTATTTACAGAGCTATAGACAGAGTTAAGACCCTTAAGTCTTTAATTTATTCTGTATCTGTGGTACTCTTCTCTTTGCCATTACTATTTTTTCTTTCTTCTTTCTCCTTGAAAAAAAGGCTAAATATAGCTTCATTTTTTCTTAAGAAAATAATAGCTTGTGTATACTTATCAATTATATGAGATCTCTTTTTTAATGTATTAATTTATGTTTTTATTTTTTCTACTTTCCCTTGGCTTACTTTGTTACTTTTTTTAACTTCTTGAGTCAACTCCTTAATTAATCCATTTATATTTTTTCTTGTTTCATAGGGATGTATTTCAGATATCCATATGTGCATAGTATAAGCAAATGCTGAAGCAAATAATTTGCTCAGAAAAATTCTGATTTATAAAATGAGGCATTCAAATTTGGCATCATTAAATGCCATTAAGATTTGTTCCTCCAAGGTTTCCAGGATCAAAGAATCTGTAGTTAAACAAAGCAAACTTGTAATGTATATACTTAAATTGATAGTATATGTAAAGTGATATCTATTTGTTGCTGTAAAATTTGAGAAAATTTATCACATTATTTCCTTGTATATAGGAGACCTTTTGTAGAATTACTTTAAAAAAATAAAATAACTTATGTGCACGGCTAGTCCATAGGCATTGACCTGGGGAAAGTGTTTGACAGGGCCTTTTATTTTACATAACTTAGCAGACCAGGGAGCTGGGAAAGAGACTAGTAATTTGTATAAATAATTGGGATCTCCTGGTTGGTAAGAAACTGAGACCCCTAAAACCTTCTTTCTGTGTATTAGTTTGCTAGGGCTGCTATAACAAAGTACTACAAACTAGGCATCTTAAACAAAAGAAACTTACTGTCTTATAATTCTGGAGGCTAGAAGTCCAATATCAAGGTGTTGGCAGGGCCATCCTACCTCTGAAGGTGCTATGGAAGATCTGTTCCATGCCTCTCACCTAGTTTTTATTGGTTTGCTGGCAATCTTTGGCATTCCTTGGCTTATAGGAGCGTCATCCTGATCTCTTTATCTTCACGTGGTGTTCTTCCTGTATGCATGTGCCCACATTTCCCCTTTTTATGGGGAGACCAGTCATATTGGATTAGGGGCCCACCTACTATAGTATGACCTCATCTTAACTAATTATATTTGCAATGACCCTATTTCCTAATAAGGCTGCATTCGGAGGTACAAGAGGTTGGGATGTCAACATATAAATATTAGGGGAACACATGTCAACTCATAAAATCCTAAGACTCAGAATTAAGGTAAAGCTATTGGGGTTGACCAGATGGGTTCTGTTCAAGGCCTATTTTCAGGAAAGTCTTGGAAATTGATAGGGCCAATGGGATGAAGGCAGGCCAGAGTGAGGAGGGAGGAAGAGAGGACAGTGGTTTTGAATCTGAAGGTGTCAGCACTGATGGATGCTCTGACCTGGCTTTCTGGAAGGAAAACCTGTGCTCAAAAGCATGTTGTGACTTGAAAAAGGTGTTAACTTAGAAAAGGTCCCTGGCTAATTTGGAACTTGGGCTTTTGCATTGCTCCCGTGGTAGCAGTTAATGTAGGAGGGACTTAGCATGAGTTATGTGATGCTATTGGAGTAGAAGGGTACCTACACCATTCTCTTGCTAAAACTCTGAATCAGTTATTGCTGCATAACAGACCATGCCCTAACTTAGCTCATGATTCCATGGATTGTCAGTGTGGCCTGGGTTCAGCAGGATGATTCTTCCACTGGTCTTGTCTGACCTCTCTCATGTGGCTGCACAGCTGGGTCACCTGGGTATGTGTCTTAATCTGTTCAGGTGACTATAACAATGCCATGGATGAGGTGACTTATAAACAACAGAAATTTGTTTCCTACAGTTCTAGAGGCTGGAAAGTCCATGATGAAGGCACCAGCATATATGGCATCTGGTGAAGTCTCACTCTCTAGATGATAGATGGAGACTTTTTTGCTGCATCCTCACATGGTGGAAGGGGCAAGAGAGTTCTCTGAGGCTTCTCTTATGAGGGCATGAATTTCATTCATGACACATTAGGTCCCCCCCATGACTTAATTACTCCCTAAATGCCCAACCTTTTAATACTATTGCAATGGGGACTAGATTTCAGCATATTAGTTTGGGGAACACAAACATTTTAGCATTCCACTCCTAGACCACTTAAAACAATGTCCTTCTTGCATGCAAAATGCATTCGTTCTATTCCAGTAGCCCCCAAAGTCTCAACTTGTTCTAGCATCAACTTTAAAGTTTAAGTCCAAAGTCTTATTTAAATGTCACCTATATCAGATATAGGTGAATCTCAAAGTACTATTCATTCTGAGACAAATTGTTCTCCAGCTGTGGACCTGTGAAATCAAACATGTTATTCGCTTCCAAAATACAATAGTAGGAGAGGCATAGGATAGACATTCCCATTTCAAAAGGGAGAAACAGGAAAGAAGGAAGGGATGACAGGTCCCAAGTGAGTCCAAAACCCAACAAGGCAAATAGCATTAAAGCTTAGGATTCCAAAGTCATCTTTGATTCAATGTTTTGCCTCTCAGCCCCAGTGGAACAGGGGTCCAGACTCTGCAACATTGCCAGGCAGGTGTTGAGCATCCAAGGCTATGAGTGGCCCTAGTTTCATGGCTCCACTAGGCATTGCCCTTTTGGGGGCTCTCTTTTGTGGTTCCCTGATGGGGCCCAAAGGCTCTTCAGGGCATCCTTTGAAATCTAGGTGGAGGCAGCCATGTCCCCACAGCTCATGCACTCTGCACATCTATGGAGATGGCACTGTGTGGTGGCTGCCAAGTTTTACTGCCCATGCCCTTTAGAGGGGCAGCCACTGTGTCTTGAATCACACCTTGGCCTCCTGGAGCCACACCTGAGGCTGCCAAAGAGCATCACACCAGAATCTGGGGAGCAGAGACTTGAGGTGGTGAAAGCATTAAGCAAGCAAACCTGAGCAAGCACTGAGTGAGGCTGTGTAGAAGCTCAGGGCCCCTCTTTTGACATTGTTCTGTCCCCTACATTTTGTCACTCTTGGCCGGTCCCTACATTTTGTCACTCTTGGCAGGTCATGGAGGGCAGCACTGATAATCTCCAAAATGCCCAGAGGTCATACTTCCATCATTTTGATAAACATCACCTGGGTAATTCATACTCATCTCTTTATCAAAAGATTGCCTGGCCACAACCTTAGTGTTCTCTCCAGAACACGTTTTCTCCTTTTACCCCATAGAGATAGGCTGAGGATTTTCCAAATCATTAAGTTCTGCTTTCTTTTTGATTATGAAATTGACTTTATTTTTTTTCTCTTCTTGCATTTCACCATAAGCACTCAATAGAAGCCATGCTACTCCTTCAATACTTGGCTTAGATATTTCGTCAGCCAAATGTCTGATTTCATTGTTCACAAATTCTATCTTCCGTGAAACACAAGGGCACAAACACAATTCAGCCAAGTTCTTTGTCACTATATAACAAAGCTGAGTTTCCAATATTATGAGTTTCTAATATTATGTTCCCGATTTACATCTGAGACCTCATCAGAATGGCCTTTACTGTCCGTATTTCTATGAATTTTTTTGCTCATAAACATTTAGATATTCTCTAAGAAGATTGAGCCTTTCTCTACATCTTCCTCTTCTTTTGAGCTCTCATCAGAACCTCCCTTTAAGGTATCTTCGTGGCAATGTGGCTTTTTCTAGCATACATTTCAAAATTCTTTCGGTCTCTACCCATTAACCAGCTCCAAAGCTGCTTCCACATTTTTGGATATTTGTTGTAGCAATACCACCACTCCTCAGTACCAATCTCTGTCTTAGTTCATTTGGGCTGCTATAACAAAAATACCACAAACTGGGTGGCTTATAAACAACAGAAATTTATTTCTCACAATTTTGGAGGCTGAGAAGTCCAAGGTCAGAGCTCTGGCATATGTGGTGCCTGCTGAGGGCCTGTTACTCATAAATGGTAATTTCTTTTTGTGTCTTCACATGGTGGAAGGGGCTTGTTAGCTCTGTGGGGCCTCATTTATAAGGGCACTGATTCCATTCATGAAGGCTGCGCTCCCACGACTTAATCACCTCTAAAGGCCCCATCTTTTGATATAATCACATTGGAGATTAGGTTTCAACATGTGAATTTTGGAGGAACACAAACATTCAGCCCATAGCAGGATGGGTCACCTGGGGATTTGTCAGTCCCAGACCTCTCTCACATGTCTGGTTGTTGGCCCTGGTGGTGTGGGCAATAGGGCTATGTCTGTCCAGTATGACTCAGCTATCCCAGATTACTGGGGGACTGTGTTCCAGAAGCAGCAAGAAATGATGAGATCAAAATAAGCAAGCACTATTCAAGTTTCCACTTGTGTCCCATGGGCCAAAGCAAATAATTTGTGGCCAATATTATAATTAAACCCAAGATTATTTAGCAAAACATACTGCTGGGGAGTGATACCTAGACCAAGAATGGTTTTGGATTCTCATGGCTGAGGGTAACAGTGGGAGTGGGAGTGAGATTGCAACATTGGTTTCTCAACATTGGTTACTCATGACCAAGGTAGTCCATATGAGGCTGTTTAGGGAAACCTGAAGACTACTTTTTTTCAGATATTCCTGGTCCCTCTATACCTCTTGGAATTCTGTCAGCATTTGGTAAATGGATCCCTTCCACTTATAGATTCACCCCAACTCCATCCCTTACGATATCCTGGGGAACTTCTCCTTCCATCCTCCCCTGACCCAGCCCTGCTCTAGGATAGGCCCTTGTTATCTTACTCTCTGGAGCTGTAGCTCTCTCTTTGAGGGTTGCTTGGCAGCTTTGCTTTCAGGCCTTAAAATGAGACACTGTAAATAACAGAAGGAATTTGGACTCATAGCATGCCCACATTCTCGCCTGGGCAAATGACAATACTTTTCTATTTTTTTCAGACTCCTGCAGGAGCAAGACCAAAAAATCACAAATTAATATCTCAATAAATTATTCTGCCACATTTGTTTACCCATTAAATATTGGAACTGTTTATCTTCCTTTTAAATTATACCTGAGCTCTGTAGAAAAGAGTATTTTGTCTTATAAAATTTATCATCATGAAATTACTTGGCACAGCTCCTCCAGAAATGTCAGGTTTCTGAGTTAGTAAATACAGCATCAAAATAGAATGACTTTTCTTTATGAGGTATGTAGAACTCTGTCATTTGGATTAAGTAGAAATATCCATTAGCAAACACAGGTGCCTAGACAGGCACTTAAAATATTAACAAAAAATTCTTTTAACATTGAGAACCTTCGATAGCATGTTTTTAAAAAAAAAATACGAAGGAATGTTCAGTTTCTAGCCCTCCCTCCTTTTTTATTCTTGTAAAATAACAGAAAAGGTATCCAAGGATATTACCATACATACTCTTCAGCATCTAGAATAAACCCTAAATTCTCTTCTCTTGGATTCTATATGTGTAGAATGTCTATAATTAATAGGGCCACCATAAACAGTTGTGCAGACTCCCGAGGCTGTGGGGCTTGTCCGCCCGGAGGGATGGAGACCCTTTTCTAATTCTCCAGTGCTGGCTCAATAATGAAAGTAGAGATGACGGCAGAAAAGCGAGAGCATTTGAGTGTGTATGAATTTATATTTGTGTGTTCAATAGAACTGTGTGTGTTTTTGGGCTGGTATCAATGTTCATTTCTCTTTCCTTTGGAGGAGAAACTTTGAGAGAGCTGGAACAGTGTCTCATTGAGTGCTGTGCCTGGAGGGTGGTTAAATAATGAGCCACCATTCAGAACATTACACTGGGCCCTGTGTGGGCTAAGGAGTGGGGGTGCAGTGTAAATAGAGCAGCTGTCACAAACGGGCCAATGATAATCTATTTATTGATGTCAAAACCATAGCTGGCCATGCGTCATCCTCATCTCCAATGTGGGCCATCAACCTTCTTGTCAAGACCTCCCTTACACCCTCCCTTCTTCCTTTTCTCTCTCCCTTTTACCCTCCCAACCTCCCTCCATTCCTTTTCCTTTTCCTTTACTCCTGCAAAGATCACATCAAAGCAGATGCTGATCAAAAATATATTTGAGAATTCTCTACAGGAACTTACAATCCAGTGGATGGAACTGAGCCTGTCAGTTTCCCCGTAAGCCCAAAGTCAAATTGTTTCCATCAAAGACTCTTTGGAGCTTGCACAGTCAGAGACTCAAATAAATCAGCCTCGTCTAGTTTCTGGTAGTGTTTAAGACACATTAGAAAGGCAGAATATGCCAATGCACTTCTGAAGGAGTACAAAAGATATTATGTCTTGGGGCTTGTGTTATTGAAAATGGCAAAATAAAAACATTAATATACACAGATACATGGTCTAACCTAGATCATGGGCACAGTGTTTTTGAATTTGGCAGAAAACTCTTTTTATAGGCTATTCTAAAATAGCAGTTTGTGTATTTTGGGCCCAGGTGAATAAATGTATACTTGGGAGAGGGAATAAAGAATAGTGAAAAATTTGGCTATTGCTTATTTAAATATTTCTCCCATTGTGAGTACGTACAATTTTCCATGGAATAGTCCTTCCCCTGCCCTTTTCTTTCCCCCTCCCTGCCCTTACCCATTTTTCATCTTCTCATTTTCCTATCTACCCTCTTCCTAACTCCAAATTTTATCACGTATTACTCCTACCCCAAAGGCCAGATTGTGGAATGAGTTGGGAGCATGATCAGAGTTGCATAAGGTGGTTGTGGAGGTGATCCTGCCTGTGGGCTGTCTCACCTTAAGAAGAAGGTTTACCCCGTCCATCAGGTGACTACACTGTGAGCATGTGGGCCACAAACAGTCTAACACTTGGGCTCACACATAGAAAACAGGTTCTCTGTGTTTAAAATATGGTAGACTAAAATCAAATGAAAGAAAAAATCTCTGCAGGTAGAATTGTGATCATTGTGACTATTGCAATTATGACTAAGCATGCTGCAACCAGATATATTCTGGTCTTCTTGTTCTTGTTCTTTAAAAATCATTGGTAAGATGATATGGATGGTCTAAAAAAAGACAAAGAGGGGCACGATAAAAGGAATAGTCTAACAGGAAAATATCATAATCCTAAATATATATGCACCTAACACTGAAGTTCTCAAATTTATAAAACAATTACTACTAGACCTAAGAAATGAGATAGACAGCAACACAATAATAGTGGGGTACTTCAATACTCCACTGACAGCACTAGACAGGACATCATGACAGAAAGTCAACAAGAAAACAATGGACTTAAACTATACCCTACATCAAATGGAATTAACAGATATTCACAAGACATTCTACCAAGCAACTGCAGAATATACATTGTTTTCTTCAGCACTTGGAACATTTTCCAAGTAGACCATACGATAGGTCACAAAACAAGTCTCAGTCAATTTAAAAAAAACTGACATTATATCAAGTATCCTCTCAGACCACAGTGGAATAAAATGGGAAATTAACTACAAAAGGAACCCTCAAAACTATGCAGATACATGAAAATTCAATAATCTGCTCTTGAATAATCTTTGGGTCAAAAGTGAAATGAAGATGGAAATTAAAAATTCTTTGAGCTGAACGATAATACTGACAGAATTTATCAAAACCTCTGTGATACAGCAAAAGCTGTGCTAAGAGGAAAAGTCATAGCATTAAATGCCTACATCAAAAAGTCTGAAAGAGCACAAATAGACAATCTAAGGTCGCACCTCAAGGAACTAGAGAGACAAGAAGAAACCAAACCCAAACTCAGCAGAAGACAAGAAATAACAAATATCAGAACAGAACTAAATGAAATTGAAACAAAAAATTACAAAAGATAAATGAAACAAAAAGGTGGTTTTTGAAAAGATAAACAAAATTGATAGACCATTAGTGAGATTAACAAAGAAAAGAAGAAGATCCAAATAAGCTCAATTAGAAATGAAATGAGAGATATTACAAATGATACCACAGAAATACAGAAGATCATTCAAGGCTACTATGAACACCTTATGCACACAAACTAGAAAATCTAGAGGAGAAAGATTTATTCCTGAATATATTCCTTGAAATATACAATCCTCCCAGATTAAATCAGGAAGAAATAGAAACTGTGAACAGACCAAAAACAAGTAGTGACATTGAAACAGTAATAAAAAATTGCCAACAAAAAAAGTCCACGACCAGATGGATTCACAGTTAAATTCTATTAGACATTCAAATAATTGGTACCAATCTTACTGAAACTATTCTGAAAGATAAAGAGGAAATCCTTCCTAAATCATTCTATGAAGCCAGTATCACCCTAATTCCAAAACCAGAAAAGGACATAACAACAACAAAAAGAAAACCACAGACCAATATCCCTGATGAATATAGATGTAAAAATCCTCAACAAAATACTAGCCAACTGAATCCAACAGCATATCAAAAAGATAATACACCATGATCAAGTGGATTTCATACGAGGGATGCAGGTATGGTTTAACATACGTAAGTCAATAAATGTGATACATCACTTAAACAGAATTAAAAACAAAAATCATATGATCATCTCAATAGAAAAATGCAGAAAAAGCATTCGACAAAATCCCTCATCCCTTTACAATGAAAACCCTCAGGAAAATTGGCATAGAAGGGACATACCTCAAGGTAATAAAAGCCATCTATGACAAACCCACAGGCAATATTATACTGAATGGGGAAAAGTTGAAAGCATTCCTCCTGAGAACTGGAACAAGACAAGAATGCCCACTTTCACAACTTTTGGTTAACATAGTACCAAAAGTCCTAGCCAGAGCAATCAGGCAAGACAAAGAAAGGGCATCCAAATCAGTAAAGAGGAAGTCAAACTGTTGCTGCTTGCTGATGGTATGATCATATACCTAGAAAACCCTAAAGACTCATCTAAAAAGCTCCTTGATATGATAAATGAATTCAGTGAAGTTTCAGGATACAAAGTTAATGTATACAAATCAGTAGCATTGCTATACACCAACAATGACCAATCTGAGAAACAAATCAAGAACTCAATCCCTTTTACAACAGCTGCAAAAAATTTTTTTTTAAATACTTAGAAATATATCTAATCAAGAAGGTGAAATATTTCTACAAGGAAAATTACAAAACTGCTGAAAGAAATCATTGACAACACAGACAAATGGAAACACACTCCATGCTTATGGATGGGTAGAATCAATACTGTGAAATGACCATACTGCCAAAAGGAATCTACAGGTTCAATGTAATTCCCATCAAAGTACAATCATCATTCTTCACAGAGCTGGGAAAAAAAATCCTAAAATTCATATGGAACCCAAAAAGACACCACATAGCTGAAGCAAGACTAGGCAGAAAGAACAAATCTGGAAGCATCACATTACCTGACTTCAAACTAAACTACAAGGCTATAGTTACCAAAACAGCATGGTACTGGTATAAAAATAGGCACACGGACCACTGGAACAGAATAGAGAACCAGGAAATACAGCCAAATACTTACAGCCAACTGAACTTCAACAAAGCAAACAAAAACATAAAGTGGGGAAAGGACACCCTATTCAACAAATGGTGCTGGGATAATTGGCAAGCTGCATGCAGAAGGATGAAACTGGATTTTGAATGCTCACCTTATAAAAAAATCAACTCAAGATGTATCAAATACTTAAATCTAAGACTTAAAACCATAAAAATCTATACTATAACATCAGTAAGCCTCTTCTAGATGTTGGCTTAGGTGAAGACTTAATGACCAACAACCCAAAAGCAAATGCAACAAAAACAAAAATAAATGCATGGGACATAATTAAACTAAAAAGCTTCTGCACAGCAAAATAAATAACCAGCAGAGTAAACAGACAACCCACAGAGTGGGAGAAAATATTTATAAACTCTGCATCTGACAGAGGACTAATATCCAGAATCTACAAGGAACTCAAACAAATGAGCAAGAAAAAACAAATAGCCCCATCAAAGTGGGCAAAAGACATGAATAGACAATTCTCAAAAGGAGATATACAAATGACCAACAAACATGAAAAAATGCTCAACATCACTAATTATCAGGGAAATGCAAATTAAAACCACAATGAGGTACAACCTTACTCCTGCAAGAATGACCATAATTAAGAAATCAAAAAATAATAGAAGTTGGTGTGGATGTGGTGAAAAGGGAAAACTCTTACACTGCTTTTGGGAATGTAAACTAGTATAACCACTATGGAAAAGCATATGGAGATGTCTTAAAGAACTAAAAGTAGAACTACCTTTTGATCCAGCAATCCCACTACTGGGTATCTACCTAGAGGAAATTAAGTCATTATATGAAAAAGGCACTTACACATGCATGTTTATAACAGCATAATTTGCAATTGCAAAAATACGGAACCAGCCTAAATGCCCATTGACCAATAAGTGGATAAAGAAAATGTGATATATATCCACCATGGAATACTACTTAGCCATAAAAGGAATGAAATAATAATGGTATTCACAGCAACCTAGATGGAGTTGGACATGATTATTCTAAGTGAAGTAACTCAGCAATGGAAAACCAAACATCCTATGTCCTCACTCATAACTGGGAGCTAAGCTATGAGGATGCAAAGGCATAAGAATAATATAATGGACTTTGGCGATTCGGGGAGGGAGGTGAAGGATAAAAGACTACACATTGGGTACAGTGTACACTGCTCAGGTGAAACGTGCACCAAAATCTCAGAAATTACCACAAAAGAACTTATCCACATAACAAAAAACCATCTGTTCCCCAAAACTGTTGAAAAAAAAGTTGAACCCCCTCCCTCCCAAAGATGACATGGACTGTCTGAGGAAAGCTTGAGATTGAAGATGGAGAAAGAAAAATAAATGAAATATCTTGCTGATTTCACATGGTGGGTCATGTAAAGGGACCACAAATGAGTTCCCTGCATTGCTGGTGAGAATATTTATTTTCTTTTTTTTTAATTTTTTTTTTTTTTTTTTTTTTTAGTATTTATTGATCATTCTTGGGTGTTTCTCGGAGAGGGGGATGTGGCAGGGTCATAGGATAATAGTGGAGAGAAGGTCAGCAGATAAACACATGAACAAAGGTCTCTTGTTTTCCTAGGCAGAGGTCCCTGCGGCCTTCAGCAGTGTTTGTGTCCCTGGGTACTTGAGATTAGGGAGTGGTGATGACTCTTAACGAGCATGCTGCCTTCAAGCATCTGTTTAACAAAGCACATCTTGTACCACCCTTAATCCATTTAACCCTGAGTTGACACAGCACGTGTTTCAGAGAGCACGGGGTTGGGGATAAGGTTATAGATTAACAGCATCCCAAGGCAGAATAATTTTTCTTAGCACAGAACAAAATGGAGTCTCCTATGTCTACTTCTTTCTACACAGACACAGTAACAATCTGATCTCTCTTTCTTTTCTCCACATTTCCCCCTTTTCTTTTTGACAAAACCGCCATCGTCATCATGGCCCGTTCTCGATGGTCGCTGTCTCTTCGGAGCTGTTGGGTACACCTCCCAGATGGGGCAGCCGGGCAGAGGCACTCCTCACTTCCCAGATGATGGGCAGCCAGGCAGAGATGCTCCTCACTTCCCAGACGATGGGCGGCCAGGCAGAGACGCTTCTCTCTTCCTAGATGGGGTGGCGGCCAGGCAGAGGCTGTGATCTTAGCACTTTGGGAGGCCAAGGCAGGTGGTCGGGAGGTGGAGGTTGTAGCGAGCCGAGATCACGCCACTGCCCTCCAGCCTGGGCAACATTGAGCATTGAGTGAGCGAGACTCCGTCTGCAATCTCAGCACCTCGGGAGGCAGAGGCGGGCAGATCACTCGAGGTCAAGAGCTGGAGACCAGCCCGGTCAACACGGCGAAACCCCGTCTCCACCAAAAATACAAAAACCAGTCAGGGGTTGTGGCGCGTGCCTGCAATCCCAGGCACTCGGCAGGCCGAGGCAGGAGACTCACGGCAGCCCGAGGCAGGGAGGCTGCAGCGAGCTGAGATCATGGCAGTACAGTCCAGCCTCGGCAACAGAGGCAGACGGAAGAAGGGGGGGGAGGGGGAGAGGGAGGGGGAGGATATTTATTTGCACTTGGATTGTGCTGTTCCCTAATTCTGGGATACTCATTCCTCTTCTCTTTACCGAGTTAACTCTTATTCATACTTAAGGCTTCAGTTAAATGTTATCACCTCAGAAGAGGCTTCCCTGACTACTTATTCTAAAGGACTTCCTCTATATTTTTTCCTAAGATTTTCTTTTATTCTTTAGAGCACTTACCTCTGTTGGTGTTTATTTGTGCTTGTTTGTTATTTTCTACTGCAATGTAAACTCTACTAGATAAGACGCCATTTCTGATTGGTTTATCAAAATATACCCAGCTCTTAGTCAGGTGCCTGATACAAAATTGAGACTAGGTAACTTTTTAGATGCCACAGTGTGATAGGGACCTGTCCTACATAACAGAATCTTAGAAATCTATTTACAATAACATACTTTTCAGAATTTAATTGTCTTAAAATTCCTTGATCTCATCTTAGGACTGAATAATTTAAATACTAGGTTAGTGTTTGTGATGGTTGATACTGAGTGTCAACTTGATTGGATTGAAGGATACAAAGCATTGATCCTAGGTGTGTCTGTGAGGGTGTTGCCAAAGGAGATTAACATTTGAGTCAATGAGCTGGGAAAGGCAGACCCACCCTTAATCTGCGTGAGCACAATCTAATCAGCTGCCAGCACAGCTAGAATATAAGCAGGCAGAAAAATGTGAAAAGAGAGACTGGTCTAGTCTCCCAGTCTACATCTTTGTCTTGTGCTGGGTCCTTCCTGCCCTCGAACATTAGACTCCTAGTTCTTCAGTTTTGGAACTCAGACTGGCTCTCCTTGCTCCTCAGCCTGCAAATGACCTATTGTGGGACCTTGTGATCATGTGAGTTAATGCTTAATAAACTCCCCTTTATATAAATATCTATTTCATTAGTTCTGTCCCTCTAGAGAACCCTCTAGAGAACAGATTTTGGTACCAGGAGTGGTTCTAGAGGAACAGAATATTAAGGATGGAGTTCTTTCATTGGTTTCAGGGTTTCTGGAGTTGGCTGCTTAACATGATTAGACCCCCAAATGCTACGGACTTTACTTCTAATAGTATGGAGAACACTGATAGTCTTTGGCATGGACTGTTTAGAGAGTTATGCAAAATATATGCATTTGACACTTCTGATTCATTGCTCATGAGAGGCAAGGAGTTTAGTAACTCTATACATAATACCTTTGACCATATGTGGAGAATCAAGGAACATAATGAAGCTGGTTGTTTGCTCCTAAGTTCAGTGGACAAAGTGATAAAAGAAAATGATGAACTCAGGGATTCTGTCTCCCGGCTTGAGAAGCAGATGGTGAACCTCAAATCTGCTAAGATTGCCCTGGGTGAGAGTCTTATCTCCTGTAGAGAAAGAGCTGAAATCGTGGAAAAACAGACACAAGTTCTTATCATGTGAGTGGCTGACCTGCAATGAAAGGTGCATATAGAGCCTCACCAGGTGTCTACTGTTAAAGTGAGGGCATTGATTGGAAAAGAATGGGACCCTGCAACTTGGAATGGGGATGTATGGAAGGACCCTGATGAAGCTGGGGACACTGAGTTTGTAAACTCTGATGAACCTTTTTTGCCAGAAGGAACAGCTTCCCCATTCCCAGTAGTGGCAACATCCCCTCCCTGACCCATGCTGCCATCAGCGTTTTCACCTTTGTCTGAGGAGATAAACCCTGCACTGCCTGAGGCAACAATGATGGCATCCCCTGAGGCAGTTGCCAGGCAAGGTAATGTTGACTCTCCTCAGTTGCCACCCCACACCCCTGTTTGCTTCTAGACCTATAACTAGACTCAAGTCCTGGCATGCTCCTAGAGGTGAGGTTGAGAGTGTGACCCATCAGGAGGTGCACTACATTTGAAAATAATTCTGTGTTTTCTAATTTATATAAACAGAAATCTGGAGAACAGGCATGGGAATGGATATTAAGGGTGTGGGATGGAAGGAACATAGAGTTGGCTCAGGTTGAATTTATTGATCTGGGCCCACTAAGTAGGGACTCTGCATTTAGTGGTGCCAGCTCAGGGAGTTAAAAAATGTTCTAATAGTTTATTTGCTTGGTTAGTTAAACTATGGATTAAAAGATGGCCCACTGTGAGCAAGCTGGAAATGCCTGATCTCCCTTGGTTTAATGTAGAGGAAGGGATCTAAAGGCTTATGAACATTGGGATGGTCAAGTGTATTAGTCACTTTAGACCTACTCATCCCACCTCGGGGGGACCAGAAGCTATACCCTTGACCAAAGCCATGTGAAACAGATTCGTGAGGGCAGTACCTGCGTCTTTGAAGAGCCCTGTAATTGCTCTTCTCTGTATGTCAGATCTAACAGAACTCCAGTCACTCAACTACAAAATTTAAATACATTGTAAATAGGTGGATCCTGAGGTGGCAAATGGTGGCACTCAACCGTCAAAGGCAAGGTGGACATAACTACTGGAATGGACAGCAAAGTGGCAATCAGAAGAGTCTGACTTGTGTAGAACTCTGGCATTGGCAAATTAATCATGGCATTCCTAGAAATAAAGTTGTTAGAAAGCCTACTGCATTCCTACTTAATTTATACAACCAGAAAACTTCTAGGTTAAATGGACAAAAGACTAATCTGAATTGTAAAAACAGATAATCACGGCCCCTCAATCAATTTCCAGACTTGAGCCAGTTTACAGACCCAGAATCCCTTGAATGAAGGGGGAGGCCAAGTCCCCTTGAGGAAGGACCCCACTACATTACCGACAATTTATGCAAAAATCTTTCTCCCATCCTTCCCCAAGGAGACCTCCAGCCTTTTACCAGGGTAACTGTGCACTGGGGAAAGGGAAATGATCAGACATTGTGGGGACTACTGGACACTGGCTCTGAGCTGACGTTGATTCCAGTGGACCAAAAATGGCATTGTGGTCCTCCAGTTAAAGTAGGGGCTTATGGAGGTCAGGTAATTAATGGAATTTTAGCTCAGGTCCGATTTACAGTGGGTACAGTGGGTCCCCAGACACATCCTGTGGTCATTTCCCTAGTACCAGATACATAATTGACATAGACATACTTAGCAGCTGGCAGAACCCCCACATTGGCTCTCTGACTGGTAGGGTGAAGGCTATTGTGAGAAAGGCCAAATGGAAGCCATTAGAAGTGCCTCTACCTAGAAAAATGGTAAATCAAAAACAATATCGCATCCCTGGAGGGATTGCAGAGATTAGTGCCATCATCAAGGACTTGAAAGACGAAGGAGTGGTGATTCCCACCATATCCCCATTCAACTCTCCCATTTGGCCTGTGTAGAAGACAGATGAATCTTGGAGAATGACAGTGGATTATCGTAAACTTAAGCAAGTGGTGGCTCCAATTGCAGCTGCTGTACAAGATGTGGTTTCATTGCTTGAGCAAATTAACACATCTCCTAGTACCTGGTATACAGTCACTGTCTTGGCAAATGCCTTTTTCTCCATTCCTGTCCATAAGGCCCACCAGAGGCAATTTTCCTTCAGCTGGCAAGGCCAGCAATATACCTTCACTGTCCCACCTCAGGGGTATATCAACTCTCTGGCTTTGTGTCATAATCTTATTTGGAGAGACCATGATTGCTTTTTACTTTCAGAAGATATCACGCTGGCCCATTACATTGATGACATTATATGATTGGATCCAGTGAGCAAGAAGCAGCAAACACACTGGACTTATTGGTGAGACATTAGCATGCCAGAGGATGGGAAATAAATCAGACTAAAATTCAGGGACCTTCTACCTCAGTAAAATTTCTAGGGGTCCAGTGGTGTGGGGCCTGTCCAGAAAACAACCAAGAGAGAGGCACAAGGCCGAGTGGGCCTATTTGGATTTTGGAGGCAACACGTTGCTCTTTTGGGTGTGTTACTTGCCCATTTATTGAGCGACCTGAAAGGCTGCCAGTTTTGCATGGGGTCCAGAACAGGAAAAGGCTCTGCAACAGGTCCAGGCCTCTGTGCAAGCTGCTCTGCCACTTGGGCCATATGACCCAGCAGATCCAATGGTGCTTGAGGTTTCAGTGGCAGATAGGGATGCTGTTTGGAGCCTTTGGCAGGGCCCCATAGGTGAATCACCACGGAGGCCTCTAGGATTTTGGCGCAAGGCCCTGCCATCTTCTGCAGATAATTACTCTTCTTTTGAGAGACAGCTCTTGGGCTGTTACTGGGCTTTCGTGGAAACTGAATATTTGACTACGGGTTATAAAGTCACTATGTGATCTGAACTGCCTATCATGAACTGGGTGCTTTCGGACCCATCTAGCCATAAAGTGGGTCATGCACAGTAGCATTCCATCATCAAATGGAAGTGGTATATACATGATTGGGTGTGAGCAGGTCTTGAACACACAAGTAAGTTACATGGGGAAGTGGCTCAAATGCCCATAGTCTCTACTCCTGTCGCCCTGCCTTCTCTCCCCAAGCCTGCACCAATGGCCTCATGGGGACTTCCCTATGATCAGTTGACAGGAAGAGAAGACTGGGGTCTGGTTCACAGATAGCTCTGCACAATATGCAGGTATCACCTGAAAGTGGACAGCTGTAGTACCAGAGCCCCTTTCCAGGACATCTCTGAAGGACAGCGGTGAAGGGAACTCTTCCCAGTGGGCATAACTTTGAGCAGTGCACCTGGTCGTGCAGTCTGCATGGAAGGAGAAATGTCCAGATGTGTGATTATATACTGATTCATGAGCTGTAGCCAATGGTTTGGCTGGATGGTCAGGGATTTGGAAGAAGCATGATTGGAGAATTAGTGACAAAGAAATTTGGGGAAGAGGTATGTGGATGGATCTCTCTGAATGGTCAAAAACTGTGAAGATATTTGCATCCCATATGAATGTTCACCAGTGAGTGACCTCAGCAGAGGAGGATTTTAATAATCAAGTGGATAGGATGACCCGTTCTGTGGACACCACTCAGCCTCTTTCCCCAGCCACCCTGTCATTGACCACGGTAACAGGGATGGAGGTTATGCATGGGCTCAGCAACATGGACTTCCACTCACCAAGGCTGACCTGGCTATGGCCACTGCT
Organism: Pan troglodytes; assembly: GCF_028858775.2. Lineage (NCBI taxonomy): Eukaryota > Metazoa > Chordata > Mammalia > Primates > Hominidae > Pan > Pan troglodytes. The sequence goes on along the minus strand of NC_072412.2, from coordinate 103,365,565 downwards.
TAGTGCCCAATTTGCCAGCAGCAGTGACCAATACTTGCCCTCAATATGACACCATTCCTTGGGGTGATCAGCCAGCTACCTGATGGCAGGTTGATTATATTGGACTTCTTCCATCATGGAAAGGGCAGAGGCTTGTCCTCACTGGAATAGAGGTTTGCCTATCCTGCACACAATGCTTCTGCCAAGACTACCATCTGTGGACTCACAGAATGCCTTATCCACTGTCATGGTATTCCACACAGCATTGCCTCTGACCAAGGCACTCACTTTCCAGCTAAAAAAACGCTGCGGTGGGCTCATTCTCATGAAATTCACTGGTCTTACCATGTTCCCCATCATTCTGAAGCAGCTGTATTAATAGAATGATGGAATGGCTTTTCGAAGTCACAATTACAATGCCAACTAGGTGACAATTCTTTGCAGGGCTGGGGCAAAGTTCTCCAGAAGGCCATGTATGCTCTGAGTCAGTGTCCAATATATGGTACTGTTTCATGGGTCCTGAAATCAAGGGTGGAAGTGGAAGCGGCACCACTCACCATCACCCCTAGTGATCCACTAGCAAAATTTTTGCTTCCTGTTCCCATGACATTATGTTCTACTGGCCTAGAGGTCTTAGTTCCAGAGGGAGAAACGCTGCCACCAGGAGACACAACAATGATTCTATTAAACTGGAAGTTAAGATTGCAACTTGGACACTTTGGGCTCCTCCTACCTTTAAGTCAACAGGCTAAGAAGGGAGTTACAGTGTTGGCTGGGTTGACTGACCTGGACTATCAAGATGAAATTAGCCTACTACTCCACAATGGAGGGTAAGGAAGAGTAGGCATGGAATATAGGAGATCCATTAGGGCGTTTCTTAGTATTACCATGCCCGGTAATTAAGGTCAATGGGAAACTACAACAGCCTAATCCAGACAGGACTACAAATGACCCAAACCCTTCAGGAACGAAGGTATGGGTCACTCCACCAGGAAAAAACCATGACCTACTGAGGTGCTTGTTGAAGGCAAAGGGAAAATAGAATGGACAGTAGAAGAAGGTAGTCATCACTATGACGACATGACGACAGAAATGAAGCCTGTCATTGTTATGAGTATTTCCTCCTTCTTTTGTAAAAAACATGTTTGTGCATGTACACACTTGTACTAAGAAAATATATTTATTTTATTTCATTTTCCTTTATTATGTGACATTAGATTTATTGACTTCACATCAGCATTTAAAAATTGTTAACTTTATGTAATAACATTTGGGTTGGGGATTGGTGGGTTTCTGGTTGTATGAAGAATAGTTGTATTATCTTAGGTGTAATTATGTTCTTATTATTGTCTTTATTTGAAGATTATATATAATCTCAGGAGATGTGTATGTGTTCAAGTTGACAAGGGGTGGATGTGTGATGGTTGATACTGAGTGTCAATTTGATTGGATTGAAGAATACGAAGTATTGTTCCTGGGTGTGTCTGTGAGAGTGTCACCAAAGGAGATTAACATTTGAGTCAGTGGCATGGAAAAGACAGACCTACCCTTAATCTAGATGGGCACAATCTAATCAGCTGCCACCACAGCTAGAATATAAGCAGGCAGAAAAATGTGAAAAGAGAGACTGGCCTAGCCTCCCAGCCTATATCTTTCTCCTGTGCTGGATGCTTCCTGCCCTCGAACATCAGACTCCTAGTTTTTCAGTTTTGGAACTCAGATGGACTCTCCTTGCTCCTCAGCCTGCAGGTGGCCTATTGTGGGACCTTGTGATTGTGTGAGTTAATACTTAATAAACTCCCCTTTATATATGTATATCTATTTCATTAATTCTGTCCCTCTAGGGAACTCTGACTAATACCGTATTCTCCTGTCCATTTATTCAGTTTTTTCTTTCACCCTGGGCCTCCTTTCTTTTGCAAAGCTGTCGCTTCCATAATGTTTGGTTATCTTAGCCTTTCTACATCTGCTAAATTAAGGATCACATTCAACTTTGATGCCAGGACTACCTGTCCCCTGGATGGTGCCTGCTGTGTGGCTTTTTGATGAAACCTGCAGGAAACTGCAAGCAGAACAAATGGCTTCTGCCCATCAACTCTGATGGCTAGTGCTTCTTTTATTAAATATCTTGTCTCCCAGATCCTCGATCTTACCTTCCAGACAGTGTGTTCTAGATTAGTTCTGTTTACCTGGCCTTACTTTCCTGACCCTTTTAGCCAACTCTGTCCCATGGCAAACCACATCCTCTCTACTGAATCATGCTGAAGTTTCTCCCCCACTATCTTTTCCAGCTATGAGCTATTTCTTGCTCCCCTATCATAGCCAAAACTTCTTGAAAGAGATCTCTTTATTTATTTCCCAATGGCTTCCCCATTCACTCCATCTAGCTTTTTACTCACTTTATTTTACAAACACAATCTCCAGTTTGTTACATCCTATGGGGAATTTTCAGTCATCACCACATAGTCAGCAACATTTGTTGCTGTTTATTGCATCTTCCTTTAGAGACATGTTTTCTCCTCAATTTCCATGTTAAAACCTCTTCATGTTTCCTTCTGCTTCTAAAGCCTGTCCTTCTTAGTGTCTTTCACTTACTTTATTGTAGCTGCACTGTAAATATTGCTGTTAAGACCATTTTCTTCAGTCTACAATGTCTTTCTAGGTGACATCATCCACAGCCAAGCATCAAATAACGTTTAACATACCTATGAAAGACAGGGATGCCCTCTCTCACCACTCCTATTCAACATAGTGTTGGAAGTTCTGGCCAGGGCAATTAGGCAGGAGAAGGAAATAAAGGGTATTCAATTAGGAAAAGAGGAAGTCAAATTGTCCCTGTTTGCAGATGACATGATTATATATCTAGAAAACCCCATTGTCTCAGCCCAAAGTCTCCTTAAGCTGATAAGCAACTTCAGCAAAGTCTCAGGATACAAAATCAATGTACAAAAATCACAAGCATTCTTATACACCAACAACAGACAAACAGAGAGCCAAATCATGAGTGAACTCCTATTCACAATTGCTTCAAAGAGAATAAAATACCTAGGAATCCAACTTATAAGGGATGTGAAGGACCTCTTCAAGGAGAACTACAAACCACTGCTCAAGGAAATAAAAGAGGATACAAACAAATGGAAGAACATTCCATGCTCATGGGTAGGAAGAATCAATATCCTGAAAATGGCCATACTGCCCAAGGTAATTTACAGATTCAATGCCATCCCCATCAAGTAACCAATGACTTTCTTCACAGAATTGGAAAAAACTACTTTAAAGTTCATATGGAACCAAAAAAGAGCCCGCATCGCCAAGGCAATCCTAAGCCAAAAGAACAAAGCTGGAGGCATCACACTACCTGACTTCAAACTATACTACAAGGCTACAGTAACCAAAACAGCATGGTACTGGTACCAAAACAGAGATATAGATCAATGAAACAGAACAGAGCCCTCAGAAATAATGCCACACATCTACAACTATCTGATCTTTGACAAACCTGAGAAAAACAAGCAATGGGGAAAGGATTCCCTATTTAATAAATGGTGCTGGGAAAACTGGCTAGCCATATGTAGAAAGCTGAAACTGGATCCCTTCCTTACACCTTATACAAAAATCAATTCAAGATGGATTAAAGATTTAAACATTAGACCTAATACTATAAAAACCCTACAAGAAAACCTAGGCATTACCATTCAGGACATAGGCATGGGCAAGGACTTCATGTCTAAAACAACAAAAGCAATGGCAACAAAAGCCAAAATTGACAAATGGGATCTAATTAAACTAAAGAGCTTCTGCACAGCAAAAGAAACTACCATCAGAGTGAACAGGCAACCTACAAAATGGGAGAAAATTTTTGCAACCTACTCATCTGACAAAGGGCTAATATCCAGAATGTACAATGAACTCAAACAAATTTACAAGAAAAAAACAAACAACCCCATCAAAAAGTGGGCAAAGGACATGAACAGACACTTCTCAAAAGAAGACATTTATGCAGCCAAAAAACACGTGAAAAAATGCTCACCATCACTGGCCATCAGAGAAATGCAAATCAAAACCGCAATGAGATACCATCTCACACAAGTTAGAATGGCGATCATAAAAAGGTCAGGAAACAACAGGTGCTGGAGAGGATGTGGAGAAATAGGAACACTTTTACACTGTTGGTGGGACTGTAAACTAGTTCAACCATTGTGGAAGTCAGTGTGGCGATTCCTCAGGGATCTAGAACTAGAAATAACATTTGACCCAACCATCCCATTACTGGGTATATACCCAAAGGATTATAAATCATGCTGCTATAAAGACACATGCACATGTATGTTTATTGCAGCATTATTCACAATAGCAAAGACTTGGAACCAACCCAAATGTCCAACAATGATAGACTGGATTAAGAAAATGTGGCACCTATACACCATGAAATACTATGCAGCCATAAAAAATGATGAGTTCATGTCCTTTGTAGGGACATGGATGAAATTGGAAATCATCATTCTCAGTAAACTATCGCAAGAACAAAAAACCATACACTGCAAATTCTCACTCATAGGTGGGAATTGAACAATGAGAACACATGGACACAGGAAGGGGAACATCACACTCTGGGGACTGTTGTGGGTTGGTAGGGGGGAGGGATAGCATTGGGAGATATACCTAATGCTAGATGATGAGTTAGTGGGTGCAGTGCACCAGCATGGCACATGTGTACATATGTAACTAACCTGTACATTGTGCACATGTACCCTAAAACTTAAAGTATAATTTAAAAAAAGTTAAAAAAAATAAAAAATAAAATAAAAAACATACCTATGAAATCTAAATTTCTATCTCTAAATCCTGATCCATATATCCAACTGCTTGCAGACATCTACTATTAATATCTTACCATCAATTCAAATTGAAAATGCCCAAAACCAAGCTCATAATCTTTCCCTAAAATGTATCCCTCCTGCAGTGTTCTTCTGAGAGAATCCCCTATTGTGTATTCAGGGATGTTGCTGAGAATCTGTAAGATATCCATGCTGCTTGATCTTGAATCTGTTGCCAGCCCATTGGCAAGTTAGTTTTTCTCCTAATTGTCTTTCAAATACACCTATATTTCTCCATCTGCACATTTCAAGCTATTGTAATACCTTGCTGATACAGCTGCCTAATTGATCTCCTCACTATCACTACTCAACACTGCAGTAGAGGTAATCTTTCAAAAAGGCAATTGCTTTAATGGAATACCCGTGCTTAAATAAAGTCACATGTCAATGGTATTCCATCAGAATCCCTTATGTAATATATAGGTTCAAACTTCCCAGTCGATTTTTACATGTTAGCACACATAGAAAATGAGAATATGTGTATGATTTCACAAGAAAATGAATAAGGTTGTTAATGTTCAGAGGCAACCAGCCTGGGGGCTTATGCCACCCCCAAAGATGATGGAATCTATGGTGACAGTTCACCTATAATGCAGCCATGGTCATAAGCATGCCTCACTGCACAGCTGGGAAGCTCCAAACTAGCAGGTCCTGAATGACAGGGACTCAGTCTCCCAGCCTCATCTTCTCATGCTTAGTCCTCCAGTCTCTCTAGTATTTCTTGGATGTTTACACCACTTTCCTGGGATGTGCTGCCTATGCAGGTGCTCTTTGAAATGCTCTCCATTTCACCTGGATAACTCATACTCAACCCTCAAATTTCTGTTCAAATATAATTACTTGGAAACTGCACCCCACCACCCACTTCCCCACATGATCAGTATCCCTGTCTTACACTTTCAAATCTCACTCTACTTTTAAAAGCTTAACGTAACATAAAACTTTATGTACATAAAATTCACCACATTAAAGTGTACAATTCAGTGGATTTTTGTATTAAAAAAGTTGTGCAAACATCACCACTATTTAACTCCGCAATGTTATCTCACCTAATGGAAATCCTGTACCTATTAACAGTCACTCCCAATTCCCTATCTCCCCGCTCCCTGGCAACCACTTCTCTACTTTCTATCTCTATGGTTTTGCCTATTCTGAACATAAGTGGAATAAAAAATATGTGGGCTTTTTTGTTTGGCTTCTTTCACTTAGTATATAATGTTTTCAAGGTTTACCCATGTTGTAACATGAGTCACTACTTCATTCTTATGGTCAAATAACATTCTATTGCATGGATGTACCACATTTTGTTGATCTAGTCATTGGTTGATAGACATTTGGGTTGTTTTCACCTTTTGGCTATTGTGAATAGTGCTGTTCATGTACAGATTTTGTTTAAATAATTTTGTTTTAATGCTTTTGGGGATACACCTAGCAATGCATTTGCTGGATCATATGGTAACTCTATTTTAACATTTTGAGTTACTGCCAAACCATTTCCCATCACAGCTGTAGTATTTTACGTTTCCACTACCAATGTATAAACTTTCCAACTTCTCCACAGATTTTCTTTTCTCTGTGATGGTTGATTTTATGTGTCAACTTGACTGGGCTAAGGGATGCCCAGATAGCTGGTAAAATATTTTTAGGTTTTTCTGTGATGGCATTTCTGGAAGAGATTAACCTTTGAATCAGTAGACTGAGTGAGCAAAGAAGATCATCCCCACTAATGTGGTTAAGCATTATTCAGTCTGTTGAGGTTATGAATGGAACAAAAAGGCAGAGAAAGGGTAAATTTGCTGTCTCTTTCTTTTCATGAGCCAGAACATCCATCTTCTTCTGCCCTTGGACATTAGAACTTCTAGTTTTCCAGCCTTGGGATTCTGGGACTTACACCACTTCTCCCGCCGCCCCCCTGCAGCCTTGTAAGTCTGGAACTTACACCACTGGCCCACCCACCTTGTTCTGAGGCATTTGGCCTCAGACTGAATTACCCCACCAGTTGTTCTGGCTCTCTAGCTTATAGATGGCAGGTCATAGAATTTCTTGGCTTCCATAATTGTGCAGAATCCCATAATAAATCTCCTTTTATATATCTCTATATAGCCCATTGGTTTTGTTTCTCTGGAGAACCCTGACTCATACACTTTCCTTTAGTTCTCTAGACATGGTTTCCTTTAGCTCTTCTAAAAATAGCTGATTTGAAGTCTTTGTCTAACATGTCCCATTCTGAGCTTCCTCAGGGAATTTTTAAAAGAAACAATTTCTTTCCTCCCCCTTGTGTATGAGGCATACTTTCTTGTTTCCTTGCATGTCTCTTAGTTTTTTGTTGTTGTTGAAAAATGGACATTTTAAATATTATGTACTAACTCTAGGAATCAGATTTTTCTACCTTCCCAAGTTCTTTTGTTGTTGCTACTTGTTATAGTAGTAGGCATGTATTCAGTGGCTTTTCTGAACTAATTTTGTAAAGCATGTATTCATCGTTTGTGGCCACTCACATCTCTATTCCCTTATTTTTGTGGTAAGCTAATGTGAACAGATTTCCTTGAATGCCTGAAACCAGAAAATCTCCCAGGCTTTGCTGAAGAGGCCTGTGTATGTGTTGGAACAACCTTTAATGCTCAGCCAGGCAGGTTACAACTCTACCTTAGCCTTCATTTCTTGAAAGAACCTCAAGGTCAGCCAGAGATAAGAACTTCATAACTTCTCAGGTCTTCCTGGAGCACATACACAGCGCTTTACATGCATGTGGACTTCTACATTCCTAGAAATATGTTGGAGATTTTCAAAGGTGTTGTGAATATCTTATTCCTCAGTTTTTCCTTTTATTTATTTTGTTTAGTCTATTGTTTGCCTCAACTGCTATCTATCATCCCAGACAGTAGTGACATTAAAATGATTGTCTCTAAGTATTTTTGGCAAATACTTTATCTAATCCTGTACTGCCTCCCTTCTTCTGAAAGGAAGGAATAAACATTCCAATTTCTGCATAGATTTCCTCTTATCTGTGACTGTTTAGCACTGTGTGTTCTAAGTTATGTTAAATAAAGGTAAGTCTTTCCAGGGGGGTGCCAAGGACCTACCACACAGGTATGAATGAGGCTCTGAAAGAATTCTAGATACTTTCTGCTCTCTCTAGCCCTGGGAATGTGGACTATTATTTTCCAAGGCTTCTGATAAGCTTAGGAACAGGGGATGAAAATACAGCAAGTTAAAAATGTCCCCAATTTTGCTATTCTTACCAAGATTCAGTAATTTTTCTCAAATAAATAGTCACTGGGTTGCTGTAAGTCTTTGGTTAATTTCCAGAGTTCTGAAAAAAAAATTCCATTTTTTTTCAATTTTTGAAAAAATAATTAATTGATAATGGTTGAAATCTTCAACAAAGGAGCTGAAAAAACATATTGGGGAAAGAATAATCTCTTCAATAAATGATGTGGGGGAAAACTGGATAGTCACATGCAAAAGAATAAAATTTGGAACCTTATGATATACCATACGCAAAAATCAACTCAAAATGAATGAAGGGCTTAAACATAAGACCTGAAACTATAAAGCTCCTAGAAGAAAATTTAGGGAATAAGCTCCATGGCATTGATCTGGGCAATGATTTTTTTGGATATGATATAAAAGGACAGGCAACAAAAGCAAAAATAGACCAGTAGGACCATATAAACTAAAAAGCTTCTGCACAGCAAAGGAAACAATAAAGAAAATTAAAAGGCATCCTACAGAATGGGAGAAAATATTTGCAAACCATATATCTGAATGGGGATCAGTATCCAAAATATGTAAGGAACACATACAACTCAATAGCCAAAAAAAAAAAAAAAAAAAAAAAAAAGAAACCCAGTTAAAACAGGCAAAGGCAAAGGACCTAAATAGATGTGTTTCTAAAGAAGGCATTCAAATGGCCAATAGATATATGAAAAAGTCCTCACCATCACCAATCATAAGGGAAATGCAAATCAAAATCGTAATGAGATACCATCTCATACCTATTAGGTTGTGTATTATCAAAAGACAATAGATAAAAAGTGTTGGTGAGGATGTAGAGAAAAGGAAACCCTTTTATATTGTTGGTAGGAATGTAAGTTGCGTAATCGTTATGGAAAACAGTACAGAGATTCCTCTAAATATTAAAAATGAAACTGGGGCTGGGCGTGGTGGCTCACGCCTGTAATCCCAGCACTTTGGGAGGCTGAGGCGGGTGGATCACAAGGTCAGGAGTATGAGACCAGCCTGGCCAGCATGGTGAAATCCCGTCTCTACTAAAAGTACAAAAAATTAGCTGGGCATGGTAGTATACGTCTGTAGTCCCAGCTACTCGGGAGGCTGAGGCGGGAGAATTGTTTGAACCCAGCAGGTGGAGGTTGCAGTGAGCTGAGATTGCACCACTGCATTCCAGCCTAGGTGACAGAGTGAGACTCTGTTTAAAAAAAAAAAAAAAATTAAATAAATAAATAAATAAAATCTAAAAAATAAAATAAAACTAACATATGATCTAGCAACCCTACTTCTGGGTCTATATTCAAAGGAAACAAAGTTGCTATCTCAAAGAGATATCTGCACCCTAAGGTTCATTGCAACACTATTCACAATAGCCAAGATATGGAAACAGCCTGTATCCATCAATGGATGAATTGATAAAGTCGTTATGGCATATATTTACAATGGAATATTGTTCAGCTTTAAAAAAGGAGATGCTGCCATTTGTGACAGTGTGGATGACATTAAGTGAAGTAAATCAGACACAGAAAGACAAACGTTGCATGATATCATTTATATGTGGAATCTAAAATAGTCAAACTCAGAGAAACAGAGAGTAAGTAGAATGGTGTTTGCCAGAAATTGGGGTTTGGGGGAAATAGGGAGATGTTGGTCAAAAGGCACAAACCTTCAGCTGTAAGATAAATAAGCTCTGGAGATCTAATATACAGTATTGTGACGATTGTTCATAGACTATAGTTAATAATAATGTATTATGTACTTGAACTATGACAGTAGATCTTTAGTGCTCTCACCACACACCCACACAAAAGGCCTTCATCAGGTGATGAATATGTTAATTAGCTTGATTGTGCGAATCATTACAAAAGGTATATTTATATCAAAACACCATGTTATACACCTTAAATATACACATTTTTTTATTTGTCAATCATACTTCAATAAGGAAAGTTAATTCTGACAGCTTTTTGCCAGTTTTTTTCATTGCTTTTATGGAGGGATGAAATGTTGAAGTCCTTTACTCCATGGTTTTTGCTAACATTGCTGACTCTCATCCTATTTTTATTTAATAATATTTACTATAGCTCATAGTAAAAAAATTAAGTAATAAGTTATTCGTGTGACCAATTGGTTTTTGATTAATATTAGTTTTTCTCCTGAGAGTGTAGACTCCTTTAGGGGAGGGTCTTGTCTGTTTAGATTACTGTTGTATTCCTAGTTCTTAGCATAATGTCCAACACATAGCATTTGATCAATATGTATATGTCGAATGAGTGAATAAGGAAATTAGATAGTTAATTACTGTGAGAACATGGTAATTACTTGGTGGGATCTAGAGTCACAGAGCAGTGTTTAAATCCCAGCTCCATCACTTTGTGGGTGTATTACAATGTGACAACCTGTCAGTTTTCTTATCTGTAAGATGGGAAGAATAGTACAAATCTTAGCTTTGGCTAACATGTGCTAAGATATCATTATTTTTCAGGTCCTGTGCTAAGTCCTTGAAATGTATTATCATACTCCTCATAAAACATTTTAAGGTAGGTACTCTTATTATCTGCAATTTATTTTAATTATTATTGTTATTATTTTTTTAGAGAGAGGGTCTCACTCTGTTGCCCAGGCTGGAGTACAGTGGTGTGATCTTACTGCAACCTTAAACTCCTGGGCTTAAGTAACCCTCCTGCCTCAGCCTCCAGAGTAGCTGGGACTACATGCATGCTACTATTCAACTGCTGAAGGACTATTCAGCTGGCCCATTCATGGAGGCCAAGCGTGGGTTTCCAAATGGACTGCTGTTCCATTAGTGTCTTTACTCGTAGGGAACTCAGAGCAACATTGGCACTCATCCCATGATGCCTGTTCTTGAATGTTAATATAAGTGTGTGCATTTATTAAACATACTTGTGAGAATCAGGCCAGTATTTAATTTTAAAAATTAAACACACCACATGTGGGTTAATCTCCTTTTCTGACCCTGTTGTGTGGGGATGTCCATTGATGGCTCTTCCAATGGACAGGTGAGAAAACTAGAGATGCAAAGACCACAGATAAGGACTTCACAAATAACTAAACATGGACCAGAGCAAACTCTAATTTGGAGACTTGCCCAGAGCTTTTGAAAATATTGGAAGCATTTGTAACCCAAATGTCATGGGAATGAAAGAATTTGGAGTATTATCTGCATCTGAGATAAGATGTTAAACCACTGTTCCCCAGAGTGACTGGGTCTGAGATCTCTGTATTTGCTGTGTGAATACTTGCAGTAAGAATTGGGAAATAATTATGGAACAAACAATTTCTAAGTTATGTGAAGTTGAGGGATGTCTTCCGGGCAGCATTCCGCCTGAGAGCCTTCCCCTCCTGCCCAAACCTCCACTGGGACCTGGCAAAGCAGGAAGTGCCTGAGGGTGGCACCAGTGGAAGGAGAAGTTCAGTACATGGAGTTGTGTAAAAGCACAAAAACAGTGATTGGAAATGGGATTAGGCACTAGAACCATTCGAGGTTCTCTGTATTTTCCAAATGGCTGTGACTCAGGGAAAGCGCTTGTTGGAGTGGGACAGAGAAAGGGATCAGAAAAGATAAAACCAAAATGAGAAAAGGAAAGGATCTGGTTCAGAGATGGCAAAACTTACAATATACAACTGAGGAGGAACTGACAGTAAAACCATTCTTACTATATCTGCATATCGTGTGTAATGTTTTGAGTAGGCATAGTCTTGTACATAAAAACATGTATACATATGTTTATGCTTTATGTATGTTTACAAAAATGTTTAAGTTGACTGTAGTGTAAATCTGTACATAGTTCATTTATAATATTTTACATCTTCACAGTGGACCCATTCATTCATTTATTCATTGAGTCCTTAGGCGTTCCAGACACTCTGCGGGGCATTGGATGTACAAAGATCACACAACACAGTGCCTTCTGCAAATAATCGCACAGTCCATTGGAGGAAACAGTCATTCGAATAGTCAATTATAAAGCAATGATAGGGATATATGGAGGGCTTTATGGAAACACAGATAATGGGCTCTGTTACGGGTTGAATTGTGTCCTCCTCTCAAAGTCATATGTTGAAATCCTAGTCCCCAGTACCCCAGAATGTCACCTTATTTGGAAATGGGGTTTTTCAAGATGTAATCAAGTTAAAATGAGGTTAATTATGGTGGGCCCTTATCCAATAAGGCTGATCTCCTTATAAAAAGGGGAATTTGGGGGACAGGCACACACTGAGGAGAAGAACATGAGAAGATGAAAGGAGAGATGGGAGTTGATGCTTCTACAAACCGGGAACTCTAAGGATCACCAGCAAATCACAAAAGCTAGGTGAGGAGCTTAGAACAGATTCTTCTTCACAGCTCTCGGAAGGAAACAACCCTGCCAGCAACCTTGACCTTGTACCCTCCAGGACTGTGGGACATAAATTTCTGTTGTTTAAGCCATCTAGTTTGAGGTGCCTTTTAATGGGAGCTCTAGGAAACTAATACTGGGTCTTAACTCAGCTTTGGGGAAAGGGATCAAGGAAGGCTGCCAGGAGATGACAGAGTGAACTGTAATAGACGGAGTTGATTGAATAGCAAGTTGCCAAGTGAAAGGGTTGGGGAAGGGTCTCAAGTTGGCATTCCAGGTGGCTAGGGAGGCAATATGGGCAGTAAAGTATTGAGGTGAGAAGCAGCTGGTGAGTGAGGAATTTGGTGAGGTTTGAGAGTGGTCTCAAGTAGGAAGTAGGAAGAGACAGGATATGCCAAGCACAGGGCTTGGGGATGTGCACCAATGCACAAGGCCAACGAAGACAAGTTTCCTGACCCCGTGGAGAGGACACTTACATCCCATACTGGGAAGCCACAGTGGAGCAACTAACCTCACGTCACTCTCCTGTTCCCAGTCACCACTGAGCTCTGGTGGTTGCACCAGTGACTTAGTTCCACAAACTTGGTGCCTTGATGGGGAAAAGCCCTTGTTCAGCCATGAAAGAAGCACCACATTTCGGGACTGCTCAAGTTCCATTCTTGGGTACTCGAAGGTCTCACTGCTCTATCTGGGGTTTCCTTTCTTTCAGAGAAAATGATTTCTTCCCCTTTATCATTAATCAAAAACTCCAAGATGATGCTAATTATAAGGACATTTAAGCATCATTTAAGGTGATCACATCCTGATTCCGGGACATTTGTGTCTGAATTTCCTCACAACAGGAATACTGCCAGTGAGGAGGCTTTCCCTTAGCCACTACACTTTGCAAAATCTAGCTCAAAAGGTAAGAAGCTATTCCTGTAAAGGCTGCCTGATGTTCCATGCTCTGTCCTCCTTACAAGATTCAGGGCGCTTTTGTATAAAAGTTTCCACCTCTGGGAGACATTTCAAAAGACTCTTGTGAAAAGAATATCTGGAAGCATATAGCCAGAAATGCACAGTGATTTAATCTGATTAATTAAGAAGTTTTTTTATTTTAATGTCAACCCAACTTTTATATAATCTTTAAAAATTCTAGTGCTTCTGGATCAAAGGTGAGGTTATTCACCCCAGGAGGATCTTTAAATTGAGGAGTATTTGTAACCTTTTTCTTTTAGGTTTATTTAAAATTAAGCCTAAAGTAAAATGTTAAACACTAAAATATAATGGTTTTTGCCTTCATAAAATTTATTTCAGAGCACATTTGAATCATACATTAAATATCCTGGTTATGAGTACCATATGTTTCTTCTGAAAATGGAAGAATTGGCTTATAATCCAAGTGTCTTCTTAATTTTGTTTTTTTAAAAATGACGTGATTATATACAGATGAAGAATGTATCTATATTTAAAGTCTAATTCTTTGTTCAGAAGAATTAAATGGTCCATACAAATACATAGTTTAAGATAATTAAGGTTTACCTGTATACTAGAGAAAAGTTAATGACAATTAACTGACATTCCTGCAACACACTACACTGACATTTACATTGATCAGATACTTGTTAGGGGAAGCAGAGGTACTTGGTTCTATGGACATGTCCCCTCTAAAATTCATGTTGAAACTTAATTCCCATTGTATTAAGAGGTGAGAGCTTCTGGGAAGTGATTACCTTATGAGGGAGGCTCTGCCCTCAAGAATAGGATTGGCAACTTTATAAAAGGGTTGGAGAGGCTGAATGCAGTGGCTCATGCTTGTCATCCCAGAGCTTTGGGAGGCCCAGAGGACCACTTGGGACAAGGAGTTTGAGATCAGCTTGGGCAACATAGCAAGACCCCATCTGTACACAAAAAATACAAAATTAGCCAGGTCTGATGGCATGTGCCTGTAGCTCCAGGTACTTGGGGAGGCTGAGGTGGAAGGATCCCTTGAGCCCAGGAGTTTGAGATTGCAGTGAGCTATGATCACACCACTGCATTTCAGCCTGGGTGAGAGAGTGAGACCCTATCTCTAAAAATAAAAAATAAAAAAATAAATAATATAAAGGGTGGAGAGAACTAGTGATCGTTCCTTTTGCCCCTCCACCTTCTGCCAGGTGGGGATGCTACCAGTAGAAGAGCTGTAAAGGAGCCGGCCCCCACCAGACACTGAACCTGCTGATGTCTTATCTTGGACTTTCTAGCCTCTAGAACCATGAGGAATAAATTTTGTTCTTTATAAATTACCTAGTCTCAGGTATTTTGTTATAGCAGCACAAATGAACTCACTACTTATGAGGAACCACAAGTCAAGTGGGAGAGACAGATGCATGAACACAGCAGAGGCTATAACAGGTGTATGGATCAGGTCCTGGAGCAGCTAAGCTCCAGGTGGTGGGGGGTGGGGCAGTGTGAAAAATCTTCTTGGTGATCATATTTACCCCAGGATCTGAAGGATGGCCAATAATGCTCCAAGCAAAGAAGGAAGGGCGGCACATTTTAGTAGAAGAGGAGCCTGGATAAAGGAAGACAGGTGATGCCAGGGTGGCAGCACACACTGGGACAGCTGGAAATGCAGTGTGACTGGAGCATGATACATGGGGACAATGGCTGGAAGTGAGACTAGAGAAGTAGATGAGGGTTGGACAGGGGAAAAACTGTATTATGTAGAGTTTATTGCATTGCATAGACATCCTGATCAGATCTGTAATTTTGGATGCTGACCTGGGAGCACTACAGTGGAAAGACTGGGGGAGGAAGGGCAGCAGGAAAGCCAAAGGCAGTGGTCTAAGCAAGGCACAAGGGGGCGCTGCACTGGAGGTGCAATGGTAGGGATGGAGACAGAGAAATGGGCTACAGAGAAATAGGGTCAGCAGCTCAAGCACTGGGGTTTCCAGCTGTATATGGGGAAGAGAAGTCAAGAATGAGACCTAGCTTGGAACATGGTGGCCGCTATGGAATGAATTGTATCCCCACCCTTATATTCATATATTGAAGTCCTAACCCACAATGTGACTGCATTTGGAGATAGGGCCTTTAGGAAGTAATTAATATAAAATGAGGTCATAAGGGTGGGACCCTGATTTGATAGGACTAGTGTCTTCCTAAGAGACATCAGAGAAGTTTCTCTTCCTCTTGTGAGCACCTAGCAGGAAGATGGCCATCTGCAAGTCAGGGAGAGAGCTCTCACCAGTAACTGAACTGGCTGGCACCGTGATCTTGGATTTCTCAGACTTTGGAACTGTAAGAAGATAAATTATTTTGTTTAAGTCACCCAGTCCACGGTGTTTTATTAAGGCAGCCTGAGCTAACTAAGACTGTGCTATTAACTCAGATAAAGAATACCAAGGGGACAGTATTTGTTTGTTGTCATTGTTTTATTTTATTTATTATTTATTTATTTATTTTCTGTTTTGGGCATGTCAAATGTGAGATGCTGATAAGGTAGACAGGAGGAGCTGTCCAGCAGGCACCTGGGTCTATTGAGTAGGAACAATGAAGGAGCCGTCAGGTGAGGAGAGAGTTTAGGGAGTTCTTAGCACAGATGAAACAGAAGGCAAAGGAGTTGGGTGGTTCCCAAGGCAAGAATGTAGAACACATAAAAGAAGGCAGCCCAGGGAAGGACAGGGGAATCCAGACACCTACAGGCAGGAGAAACAGGAGGAACAGCCAGAGAGAGTTGCAGGAAAGAGGTGCTCTAGAGGCCACGGGGGGAGGGAGTTTCCAGGCCGTTTATCCATGGTGTCTTGTACTGCAGAGGGCTCAAGTAGGCTGAAGACCAAAGAATAAAGCACTGAGCTGGTAATTAGGAGATAATTATTTGGAGCCATGCCAGTGAAGTACTAGGGGTGAAGTCAGGTTGCAGAGCATTGCAACATGCTTGGGATGAACAGAGAATGGGTATTGTCTTGGTCAGTTGTGGCTGCCGTAACAGAGTACCACGAACTGGGAGGTTCATAAACAACAGACATTTGTTTCTCACAGTACTGGGGGCTAGAAGTTCGAGATCAGGGTGCCAGCATGGTCAGGTTCTAAAAAAGGCCGTCTTTGGTGTTGCAGATGGCTGACTTCTCATTGTGTCTTCACAGGGTGAAAAGGGATTGAGAGAACTCTCTGGGGGCTCTTTTATAAGGACATTGATCCCATTCATGAGGATGACCTAATTACTTCCCAAAGGGCCTGCCTCCTAATACTGTCACAGTGAGATTAGGGTCTCAACATATGAATTTTGGGGTGACACAACTGTTTAGTCCATTGCAAGTATAGACTATGGTTTTATGATCTTTGCTTATGGAAAACGTAAGGGAGGTGGGACAGTAGCTTGAGGGAAGGCACACATGAGACAGTAATTTTCCCTTCTATCTTTCTCAAACTCCCTTTATGCTAAGGAGCTATAGACAGCTAAAGAAACAAAATTATACTTTCCTTTTACGCACATTAATCTCTTTATTTTAGACTTTCAGGTGTCTGTTCATTGCCCAACTAGGGAAAATTCCCTGCCCCTTTCCCTGAAGAGTTTTCACCTCCTTGGTTCATTTCTATTATCCTCCTAACAAGCATCATGCTTTAACTGAGTATCTCAACTCCCAGAGCGAGGTCAGGGGCATGCATGTGTTAGTGAGTGTGAACATATGTGTGACTGTGTGTCTCTGAGTGTGAGAATATATGGGTGTCTGAATGTGTGTACAAGTGTGTGAGTGTGTGAATGTGTGTGCAAGCATTTGAATGAGTGTGTGTGTGGACAGGAAGTGAATGCACAATGCAATTCCAGGGACCTATATTCTATAAGTTGGATCAAATGTTAATGGCAATTTTTTGTTAGGCATATTTTACCAGAATAAAACAAAACCAAAACCAAATCTCCCCACAACAACATTTTTTGTGGCCACCCTTCTTCCAACCTCAGATCACAGTTAGAAGAAAAAACGCTGAAGGAAACGTATGCTTTTTCCCCTCCCACTGTATCTATCTCCCATTAGCAGAGAGCTGCTTGGGTATGCACGTGTGACTCTTTCTATCTTGGAGATTGGCAGTCCAAAGGGGGTGATGGAGGCCTCTGTTTCAAATTGCTTAATAGTTGAAGCTAAAAGGCAATATGCATTAGAACATTTTTCTTGGAACATCAAAATAATGTGTTAATTTGGGAAAAAAGTGATTCATATGTGACCTTGTATAATATTTGACTTTTTAAATGCCACACATAGCATTTATCTGGTTTTTAGCCTTGCTGGAAAATGGCCGTATCCAGGAAAGATAAAAGACTTCCAGCTGGGATAACTATCCTATAATTAGTGATGCATTTTTTAAAAGGAAAACCAGAAATTATTGGAGACAGTCGATGTAAAAATCTGCATATTTCTAAAGCATGTGTGTTGCTA
Organism: Pan troglodytes; assembly: GCF_028858775.2. Lineage (NCBI taxonomy): Eukaryota > Metazoa > Chordata > Mammalia > Primates > Hominidae > Pan > Pan troglodytes. The sequence goes on along the minus strand of NC_072412.2, from coordinate 103,347,724 downwards.
GCATGACAGGTTTAGCTCTATGGATGCAGCATTTTATACACACACACACACTCTCACACACACACAGAATGTACACACACACCAGTTCTTTTGCCAGGATATTTAAGGAAGTTGGTTTTCTTTCTATTGAATTTCAATAGAAGTCACTGGAAATCAAGGCTTAGTCTTATGAATTTATGTCCACAATACATGACAATTTTATCATACTGGTGTGATATGATGGGACAAATAGTAAGATTTCTCCCCTAAGAGACTAAGATACTTTTGTCGTCTCTCAGCACAGGAAGCTGAAGCCACCCCCTACTTCATCAGGGCAATTTAGTCTCTCCTTCCTCAGTGCTTCCAGAACATTCAGCTCACATATGCCTAGCTGCATTTTCCATGTTGTTCCCCCCATTAGACTATAGGCAGACGCATTGGTAGTTAACACAGCTGGACAGTGGTTCTCAAATGTGGCTGACATCACAATTGCTTTGGGAGCTTTAAAAAATACTTAGAAGCTTGATGTGGTGGCTCATGCCTATGATCCCAGCATTTTGGGAGGATGAGGTGGGAGAATTGCTTGAGTCCAGGAGTTTGTGACCAGCTTGGGCAACATAGGGAGACCCTGTTTTCTATCAGGAGAAAAAAAAATTAGCCCAGTGTGGTGGCACGTGCCTGTGGTCCCAGCTACTTGACAGGCTGAAGTGGGAGGATAGCCTGAGCCTGGGAGGTTGAGGCTGCAGTGAGTCATGATTGTGCCACTGCACTGCAGCCTGGGTGACAGTGTCTCAAAGAAAAAAAAAAGTGAGACCCTGTCTCAAAAAAAAAAAATTGATAAATGGGTCCCTGTGTCAATTCTGGTCCTCTAAGGATCAGGTGCCAAAACAGAATTAGACAGGTAAGAGATTGATTGCGGGAAATCCCTGGAAAAGATGACGGGGAAAGAGTGGGAGCAGGCAGGGAGAGCCATCCGACCCCGAGGCAAGTGTGACCCCTGTGGACAGAGAGGGGAGAAAGAGGAGGGTTGGGTCAGCTGATCCTCAGACAGTAGCACAGTTGTGAGAAAGTTCAGGCTGGGCTGGTGGGAAGTCCCCAAGCAAAAACTGCCTGTCAGAGGATTTGTGTATGTGCAGGAGTGAGCCAGAACTCATATTCCACAATGCTCAGTCATTGCAGGGGAGCTGTGTTAAGCCATTGACTGACCAGCTGAACACTGTCCTAGTTTCCCTGGGACTGAAAGGGTTACCAGGCTCCGGGACTTTGATTGTTAAAACTGGGAATATCTGAGGAAACCGGGACAAGTTGGTTTCCTCAGCACAAATGCAAGATGGGACCAAAAGGGTGGCATCTGGCGCCACTAGACCACTGTGATAATTCTTCCCCAGCAGTTTCTTTTGAAGGAGAGCTGAGTGCCACTCTTCAGTGCTGCCACTGCCCATGTGACACCAACCAGTTCTCCAACTCTCTGGACTCTAGTGGGAGTCCGATAATTAAATTAAATTCTCAACTATCTACCTGGAGTTAGCATAAGATTCCACATGTTAAAGGGCTCAGTCCCATGAGACTGCTGCACTTCAGATGCCAGCTGCCCATGGGGTCCCCAGGCAACCCATGCTTCTGCCCAGCCAACTCTAAATTTTAGGGTTCCCCTGCTTAGGAAGCCATCCTCACAGGGTTAACAAGAATTCTGGACAGAAATATATTTATAATTAAGCATTAATTAGGCTGTGCTTTGACCCACTTCCTTATAACCAAAGTCATGTAACACTAGATACTGACCATTTGCATGCCTGCTGCTCCTATAGACAGGATTTCTAATGTTAAAATCATAAGACTTTTAAGAATTGCTTAAACAGAATCATAGGATCATGAGGATTTTGTTTAAGAATTGCTTAAGCCAACCCTGAATTCCACTGAAACAGTTGACACCAACCAGTTGGAAGACCCCCTCAGAGGAACTGAATCAGCATGAGAATCTATATTCTTCACCTGCCTGTCTAATGACTTCACCTGCACTCAATCAACCGTCACCACACTCCAGCCTGCTCCAAAACCCTTGAAAACCTTAGCCTCAATCTCCTTGGGGAGACATATTTGAGGTTTCCTCCCATCTCCTTGCTTGGCAGCCCTATGATTAAACCTCTTTCTCTGCTGCCACCTGGTGTCTTGGAGTATTGACCTGCCATGCACATCAGGCAATGAACTTATTATGGTTACACTTACCACTCCTTCTTCAGGTTCCGTGATTCACTAGAATGACTCAGTGTTGCTGGCAGTGAATCCGTACAGGTCTGCAGTAACCTCAGTTCTTGCCTCCTCAGAAGAAATAATTCGACTGAGGGTCATAAGGCAGAGTGAGAGACCAAGGCGGGTTTTAGAGCAGGAGTGAAAGTTTATTAAAAAGCTTTAGAGCAGGAATGAAAAGGAGTAAAGTACACTTGGAAGACGGTCAGGCAGGTGACTTGAGGGGTCAAGTGCACAGTTTGACCTTTGACTTGGGGTCTTATACATTGGCATGCTTCTGGGGTTATGTCTCTTCTCCCCTGATTCTTCCCTTGGGGTGGGCTGTCCTTATGCACAGTGGCCTGCTAGTGCTTGGAAGGAGCCGCATGTGCAGTGTGCTTACTGAAGTTATATCCATGCTCACTTGAGGCATTCTTCCCTTACTGACATAAGAGTTAAGAAGAAATCACTTAGAAAGATAGTGTGGGTATGGGAGTCCTCGGTAGGGATGGTCTTTTTAATGCAAAGCAGCTCCAAATCATTTTCTAACAAAGAGCAGCCTGTAAAGTTGAGCTGTAGACATAGACAAGCCAGCTGGGAGCTTGCATGGGTGAATGCCTGCAAGAACTAGGGACTAGACATGTTCAAGATGGCGGCTCCATCCTCCCTTCTCTGCCAGCCATGTGTACAGTAAGGAAGATGGCCTGGCCAAGGGGAAAGTTCATTTGCATAATAAGATTAGTGTGGGGTGACCGGCCTTCCCCACGTGCTATGTAAACATCATAACTGATTGAACTAATCTGTGAACCCTATGTAAATCAGAAACTCCCTCCTCAAGGTGGACCGTAAGATCCATCTCATCCACCACCAGTGGTCTTTCCTCTTGGGAGGCCCCTCTCTCATTAGAGAGAGAGCTATTTTTCTTTCTCTTTCTTCTGCCTATTAAACCTCCACTCCTAAACTCCTCATGTGTGTCCAAGTCCTAACTTTTCCTGATGACGAACCCTGGGCATATACCCCAATGTAGCTGCTTCATTACTAGTCTAACATTCCTAGAGGAAGGTCATATACCAGTTAAACTTCACTATTTTGCTACTTAGTGTGCATGCTTGAGTCTACTCACCCAACTCCTGAGATATTATTGGGAAACTGCTGATCATGAGTTTCAGGTTTTTTCTATCTATTGAGAGACTGCCTTTCCCTGGCAATGGCTGCGACCAATTATTATTTTAGAAAAACTTTGTAAGAATCATCTGACTATCACCTGATGGTCGCCTGACGTTCCCGATGGCAGGGAAGAAGGAGTCCTCCCCTGCCCTGCTCATGCCTGACTAGCCACCTGCTGTAACAAAGGGACTCAGAAAAGTGCTGTACTTATGGTTCCAGCTTTATTGTTAAGGATTCCACTCAGGGACAGCCCATGGAAGAGGCACAGAGGGCATGGTATTGGTGGGGGGAGGAGCGTGCAGAGCGTCCATGCCTTGTGGGGGATGGAATGGGACACCCCCCTCCCAGGACTGCTGCGTTCACCAGCCCGGAAACCCTCCAAATCTCATTCTTCAAGAGTTTTTATTGAGCTCTGTCTCCAGCTTCCCTCCCCTCACCTCCCTGGAGGCCTGGGTTGGGTGCTGGGGGTGAGGCTGAAAGTTCCACCCCCTAATCGTTTGTTTGCTCCTTCTGGTGACCAGCTACACCCTGAATCCCTCTAGGGGCCCCACCTGAGCCACTTATTAACATCAACTCAGGTGTGGTCTACAGGGGTTCCAATGAAGACACTCCTCTCACGGAAATTCCAAGAGTCTTAGGAATTTGGGCCAGAAACTGGGAATGAAAAGCAAATATATATTTGTATTACACCACAGCTAACCAGATGGTCTGTTTGAAATGACCTGGAGAAGGGCCCAGGCATCTGCGTTTTTAAAAAAACAACCCTTAACCCAGCACTTTGGGAGGCCGTGGCAGGTGGATCATTTGAGGTCAAGAGTTCAAGAGCAGCCTGACCAACATGGTGAAACTGTCTCTACTAACAATACAAAAATTAGCCGGGCGTGGTGGTGGGCACCTGTAGTCCTAGCAACTGGGGAGCTGAGGCAGGAGAATCGCTTGAACCTGGGAGGCGGAGGTTGCAGTGAGCCGAGATTGTGCCATTGCACTCCAGCCTGGGTGACAGAGTGAGACTCTGTTTCAAAAAAACAAACAAACCCTTAAAAGAGCTGAGAACTGGCTGGTGTTGAGAAACACTAGAAGGCAGTCTTTAAATTTAATTTGGTGAATGAAGACAAGGAAGGAAGAGAGGCTGGTACAGTTGTGAGGGAGCTTGCTTGGGAAAAGCTTGAGGGAGTGGCCTGGGGCTGAGTCCCGAGGAGTGGGTGGCATCTCTGGACCCTGTGCTAGGTGCTGAAGGCCTGCAGCTGAGGAGGAGGCTGATGCCTGAAGCCAGGGTCCTGTCAGCCTGGGCTGGGCAGACTCAGGCTGTCTGTAGCCTCAGTGCAAACGATGATAAATGATGAAGAGCCGGACACCAAGTGGTTGGGTCTTTATTCCACAGACTAAGTCCTTGGTGCAGGAGAGGCCGATCTTGGCAGATGGACCCAGGCTTTATAATTACATGAGCAAAGGAGTGAAAGGCATATCCGTCCTCCTCTGTTGCCCATGGAGTTCACATTTAAACTTCACGCTCCAGGAGATTCCCATGACAATGAAAGCCAAATAGAAGGGAAAATATAGAAAAACTTCACCAGGGGAGATTCAGTTCCACAGGCAATACATACATTCTTTTAATCTATTATTGTTATTTTTTAAAGATGTGGATCTCATTTTGTTTCCCAGGCTGGTCTTGAATTCCTGGGCCCAAGTGATTCTCCCGAAGTGCCTCAGCCTCCCGAAGTGCTGGGATTACAGGCACGAGCCACCGCCCAGCTATGCAATACACACATTCTTTTAGTCTCCTTTTTACCTTTGTATTAGTTTGCTAGGGCTATGGTAACAAAATACTTCAAACTAGGGGCTTAAACAACACTTATTGACTCACAGTTCTGGAGGCTAAAAGTCCAAGATCAAGATGTCAGCAGGGGTGGCTCCCTGTGAGGCTGGGAAGGAAGAATCTGTTCCAGGACCCTCTTCCTTGGCCTTAGGTGGCTGTCTTCTCTCTGTGTCTTCACATCATCTTCCCTCTATACATATTTATTTTATTTTTTATTTTTTAATTTTATTATTTTTGAGGTGACATTTTGCTCTGTTTCCCATGCTGGAGCGCAGTGGCGGTCAGGGCTCACTGTATCCTCAACCCCCCAGGCTCAAGCAATCCTCCCACCTCAGCCTCCTGAGTGGCTGGGACTACAGGTGTGCACCACCACTCCTAATTTTTTTTTTTTTTTAGTAGAGATGGGGATCTCACTATGTTGTCCAGGCTGGCCTTGAACTCTTGGGCTCAAGTGATCCTCCCACCTGAGCCTCTCAAAGTGCTGGGATTATGGGCATGAGCCACTGTGCCTAGACCTTTGTTGCATGTTTCTGTGTTCGTGTTTCTCTTTTTAGAATATCATATTGGATTAGGGCCCACCCTTATCACCTCATATTAACTAATGATATCTGTAATGACCCTTTTTCAAAATAAGATCACATTCTGAGGAACTGGGAGTTAGGATTTTAACATGTGAATTTGGGGAGGGGACATAAATCAACCACCAACAACCTCTAAAAAATAGTTCTCATTCCATCTTTCTTTTTGGTGCATATCAGAAGAGTAACACTCTGGTAATGATACGGGATAGTTCCCTTGACTTCGACCCTCTTTGAGGGGTGGGAACTGGAGTTACTTATTTCACTCAGCCTGCCCCTGGTTACTCCTTGTAAGAGGGAGCCTATGAGCAAGCAAATGTGGGAACCAGAGGGAACAAATGCTGGAACTAGTCAGTCGCTCCTCTCTGGCAGGAGCAGGCTCTGTGCAGTTCCCACAGCAGCATCCAAGCCCCTGCCCTCTCAGCACCCGTGTTCTTGTCCAGCATCTAGTAAGAACGAGGTCACACAAATGGATTGAAGGGTAGTGTATGCAGAGAATTTTATTGGGCGATGGAAGTGGCTGTCAGTGCAATGGGGAGGTGGAAAGGGGATGATGCAGGAAGAAGGTGATCATTCCCTGAAGCGGCACCTTCTGAAGTTAGCCATGTCTATCCATAGTCTCTGACACTCAGTTGCTTCTCTGCTCACTACTCAGCCACTTGTATCCCCACAGCTCAGCTGCTTATGTTGCTCTGCCAGCTGAAGTCTTTTTCTGGGCACAGGATGGGGCATGGCAGGCCAAAAAGGCAACATTGGGGGTGAAAAAAATGAGGTTACCTGTTTTCACTTAGGGGCACGGTTCAAGGCCTAAGGGTGGGATTTAGCCCGGAGCCGAGTTATTCTGTATCAGTAATGGCAAAATAGTCAAATGATAGAGCTGATGGATTGGGTTACTGGACATTAGCCTTTTTACTTGGTTTGTGGGATTGATGCTAACTTGATTTATCTTGGTCTGTGGAGTTATCATAGCACTGTTGTACTCTAAGAAGCTGAAAACAGCTCAATGAATAAGTGCCATGAAAATAAAATGTGCTGTGTCCTTTTGTGATGCAGAACAGATGGTTCTACATCCCACAGTTGGGTGACAAAGAACGTTGGTCAGGGGCATACCAGTGCCTTTCACAGGTGAGTCCATCTGAAAAAGAAAAATACATTGGAATCTCTCTGCCAAGGCCTCATCGGTGAGACTTTTACTAAGGGTATTGGCAGTTTAGATGACCATTGAAGTTTCTTCTCTTTGTAAAATGAAATTTTGCTTTGAACCTGAAACATAGTCTAAAAATGATTTTTTTCTGGGCGAGCATATGCACCAGACCTATACACGGGCTTCAGTAGGCATCTCCTGTTCTTAGTGATGCTCCAAGTTCTTCCCAGAGCTGACACTCAAGTACGTTGCTATGTGGACAAGGCTGACCCTGTTCACAGGTGCTTTGGCTGATTCTTTCCATACTGATCAGAAGCAGCAGCGAAGGTTATTGTTGGATGCAATGTGCCTAAGGACATACATTTTGTGCTTTCTCTCCAGTGAGAGCAGCTGATGGCAGAATTTCATTTTGTTCAGTTATTCCCAAGAGAGAACAAATATTTGTGATGCAATCAAAGAGAATCTAAGAATAGCAAAGAGCCAGATAACAGCATGTGGGAAGCACATGAGGAATGTGACACATTGACCCTAAAATGGGGATCCCTGTATGTACAGATGTCCTTAGCAAAGCGGCTCTTGCCATAATAATCATTACTGCTGCATAGAAATCACTTTGCAGCGTACAAATCATTTTCAAATATGTGGTCTCATTTCATCTCTCATCACTGCTGAGGTGGGCAGAAGAGAAATGGTCTTCATTGACCATTGGGGAAATAGGGTCTGATATGGTTTGGCTGTGTCCCCACTTAAAATCTCATCTTGAATTATAATCCCCATAATCCCCATGTGTCAAGGGTGGAACCAGGTGGAGATGATGGGGTCATGGGGGCGGTTTCCCCCATGCTGTTCTTGAGATAGCGAGTGAGTCTCACGAGATCTGATGGCTTTATAAGCATCTGGTATTTCCGCTGCTTGCACTCACTCTGTCCTGCTGCCATGTGAAGAAGGTGCCTGCTTCTCATTTGCCTTCCGCCATGATTGTAAGTTTCCTGAGGCCTCCCCAGCCATGTGGAACTGTGAGTCAATTAAACCTTTTTTTCTTTATAAATAAGTCTCGGGTATTTCTTCATAGCACTGTGAGAATGGACTAATACAGGGTCTCATGGGGAGAAGCGAATTGTCTAAAGTCATAAGAATAGGAGAGAATTAGCATGGAAATACATTTTCTCCATCTCTCTGTCTCCTGACTTCACCTTGCACCCAATCAACTATCTCCACACTTCAGCCCACTCCCAAACCCTTACAAACCCTAGCCTCTCTAGGAGAGACAGGCCTCATGTATTCAGACCCCGAGCCAGGTGTCTTATTTTTAATTTTTAAAAACTGTGGCATGTACCATTCACATAGAAGAATGTACAAAATATATATAGGTGCAGTTTAAAGGATGAGGATAAAATGAACACCATATACCCACCACTTGGGTTAAGACACAGGACATCCCCAGTCCTGGTCCGGTGGAAGCCCCTTTGCTCCTCTCTTAGTTCGTTGTTCTCTTCCCCCAGAGGTAACTAAAACTGTGACTCATATGCTGATCACACTCTTGCTTTTCTTTATAGTGTTATCACATGAGTAAGTAACCCTAGTGATATTTATTTGGAAAAACTGAGCAACAAGTACACCTCTAGTGTCATAAGAAAGGGGAAGCATTGCCACTGTCAGATGAAGGCTCCTGGAAGAAAATAAGCTGATCTCTGGGTCATAGTAGGGCTTCAGCTTGCCTAAGAACTTACAAGAGCCCTCTGGGGAAGTCAAGGCAAGGCACTGAGTGTGTCCTGGGGACCTGGGCTCAGGACATTCGGGGCACCTGGCAGGGCTGTTGTGTGGAGCAGGTATTGGATGATAGGCAGAAGAAGGCTCAGAGCCATTGGCTGCTCTGTATTTTCTGCTTCTAAGCTCATTGTGGGCTCTCTCAGACTCCTAGGAGTGGTGAATGAGCCTCCCCAGATAATCCAGGCAGCAGTTTTCAAAGGAAGAGCAGAACCTTCATCATCCGAGTACCCAATAAGAATCTGTGGTTAAGAGCTTCTGGAGCCAGCCTGTCTGCTTTTGAAATTTGGCCTCTCCATGACCATTGGGCTATTTGACTACTCTGTACCTCATTTTCCTTGTCTGCAAAATGAGGACAATAATAATACCTACTTAATAGGGTTAGTTAAAGGATAAATTAGTTAATATTTGTAAAGAACTTAGAACATTGCCTTACACATAGGACATGCTACATAAATAGGTGTGTTCATGTACACGTGTGTGTGTGTTTAATTGGTCAATCTGTGCTAGGCTCACCTAGCTATTCTGGGCTCAGGGTAGAAAGCAGTGGCATCTTGGTGATGACAGCTCTCAGTGAGCCTGGCTCCTGTGTCTCACTGCTCCAATATGGACTGACTTGTGACTGGCACTTAGTGATAATCAGGGTTCTGTGTTTATCATCCTTCTGCCGTCTTCCTTCTTCTGAATTTATTTCCTCATTTTACTGGAACACATCCTCCTGGAGCTTTCTAGAAAGAGTGTGTAGAGGCCAAGGGAAAACTCCCTCTTTGCCCACTGAGCGTTTCACTGACATCGCTGACAAGGGCCAGATTAGTAGCAGAAAATCCATACAAATGTATTTACTCATAGTTTTATGTGACCCAGAAGCCTTCAGAATGAAGATCCAAAAATACAGGGGACACTGCTCATTTTATGCTTAGGTTCAACAAGGTATGGATAGCTGTGTAGAAATATCATTGGGCAAAGAGGATATGATCTATTGCTAATAGATTGAGTGGGGAAACCCAGCCAAGATTCTTCTTGGCCTCTCTGAGCATTCATTCCTTCCTTCTGGGTATGAGATAGGGCCCTCTCTGGAAAGGGGGTCTTATGATCTACGATCAAAGAAGGTAGGTCAGATAATTCTTTTTAAATTTTTTATTGTTTAGATAGAATCTGACAGTGTTCAGGCTGGAGTGCAGTGGCACGATCTTGGCTCACTGCAATCTCTGCTTTCTGGGCTCAAGCGATCCTTCTGCCTCAGACTCCTGAGAAGCTGGGACTACAAGGCGCATGTCGTCAAACCAGGCTAATTTGTGTGTGTGTGTGTGTGTGTATGTGTGTGTGTGTGTGTGTGTGTGTGTATATATATATATATATATTTTTTTTTTTTTTTTGTAGAGACAGGGTTTCACCATGTTTCCCAGGCTGGTCTCAAACTCCTGGACTCAAGGGATTCACCTGCCTTGGCCTCTGAAAGTGCTGTGGGTACAGGCATGAGCCACCATTTTCAGCCCAGATAATTCTTTATGGCCATTTTTTACACAGAAAGATGTAGGGAAAGTAAGACTAATATTTTTAGGTTTTGTGGCTAGCTTTGGGGAAAAGAGGTTCTGGTTTCTATGACCTGCCTTGGGGAAGAGGGATTCTAGTTTTTATGGCTAGCCTCCGGGGAAAATAAAAGGCCAGAGACTGAAGGGTAGGAGAAGGTCAGAGAGTTGCTTCCAAGGCCTTTATTTTGAGACATGGTTTCCTGAGACCCTATAAGTACATGGGAGGTAAAGATTTTGCATTTCTAAGAATGTATTTCCATTGATAATTTGGCTCATATAGACTTCTAAATTAGATATCATAGTAATTATTTTCTTTTAGAATTTTGAAGGCATTGCTCCATTGTTTTCTTGCTTCCAATATTACTGTAGAGAGTTCTGAAGCCATTTGATTCCAGATCTTTTGCATGTGATCTATTCTTTTCTCTCTGCAGACTTTCAGAATCTACTATTACTCTTATGTTCTGAAATTTCCCAGTGATGTGCTTTGTGGTAGATCTATCTTTGTTGTTCTGGGTACTTGCTGGGTGGGTTCTGCATCAGAAAATTCACACCCTTTGGATCTGCTTATTTTCTTGTAGTAGGTCATTGACGATTTTCTTCTCCTCCCTCCCTCCCTCCCTCCTTCCCTTCTTTCTCTCCTTCCTTCTTTTTTTTTTTTTTTTTTTTTTGACAGGGTCTTACTCTGTCACCCAGCCTGGAGTACAATAGCCTGATCTCAGCTCACTGCAGCCTGGACCTCCCTGGGCTCAAGTGATTGTCTGATTTTAGCCTCTCATGGAACTAGGACTACAGGTGTGCACCACCACACACCTGGTTAATTTCTGTATTTGTAGAGATGGGGTTTCACCATGTTGCCCAGGCTGGTCTCAAACTTTTGGGGCTCAAGTGACTCACCCACCTTAGCTTCCAAAGTGCTGGGATTACAGATGTGAACCACTGTGCCCAGCTACTCATCTATTTTATTCTTTTTTTCTGAAATTTCTTTTATTTGAGATTAAACTTCTGGTCTGCCAATTTTTCTGGTTTTTCTTTTATATTTTCTACATCATTGTCTAGGAAACTTCCTTAATCCTATCTCTCAACACTTCGATGAGTTTTTAAGCTGTGCAATCATGTTTTGAATTTCCACGAGCCATTTTTGTTTTTGTTGTTTTCTGAATCTCCTCCTCTTCCTCTTCCTCCTCCTCTCTTCTTCTAAAAATGGCATCTTTTTATTGTTTCGGGTTGCAGACTTCTCTTATCTCTTGCAAACTTCTCTTATCTCTTGCAAACTTCTCTTATCTCTCTGAGGAGATTAAAGTTATTTTAAATTCTTTTTATTTCTACACAGTGTCTCACAGCTAATAATTTTTAGAACTAAGATTTAAAATCAGGCAGTCTGACCCCAGAGCCTGCTCTCTTGACCATTGTACTAAAATGCCTTCTTTGAAATAAACACTGGGTTCTAGCCAGGCTAAGGCCAATTAAGCACAAACATCAATTTTTGTCATTTCTGAAACCACACGAAAATTAAATGAAAGGAATTTTAAAAGAAAGACAAGCTCACAAGGACAAGGAGGATAACATAGCTAATGACAGCAACAAAATATTGGAAATTATGTTTTTGTAAGAAATTATCAATTTATATAAGAGCTTAACAGTGCCTGACACCCAATACGTATATAATAAATGTTAGCTAATATTAATATAACAACTGAAAGCACTTTAAAAATATTCTAAATATGTTGCATATGATTTAAGAGCTTCCTTGTGCTTCACCAAGTTCTTGTTCCAAATGAGAATGTTAATGAAGACAAAAAAGTTAACTTATTGAAATGATATTATAGTTTTTGGACTGAGTTAATTTCTATTCTACAGAAAAAAATCTGATGTATAACACGTAGAGAAAAGGAATGCATTATGAAAAATCTGGGTATGATATAATTTAATGATGGATGGTATATTAAACTATATATATCTTAGTTCAACTTGAAAACTCCCATGGAAGATACCAAACTAACATGAAAACAGCACATAAATTATTATATGAAAGTATAATCTCGATATGATGGCAAAATTAAATAATGTCAACAAATGTTTTTAAACACAGATAAAACAGCAACAAGGTGCTGATTTGGGGGAGCATCCAAGGGTGAGGTCTCAATCTACGCCTTCAAGAAGCTCATTAAGGAAGGTTGATATTTGCTAGTTAACTATAAATTAAAGCAGAATTAAGTAATGATGTTAACAGAATTACAAGCAAAGTGCAACTTAGGAGTTTGGCAAAGGGAACAATTAATGCCAACTAAGAACACTGGCGAAGGCTTCATGGATGAGGGGGCATTTGAACTTGATTTTGAGAGTGTGCCAAGGATGGTTTCTCTGGTCAAAGATACTGCAAGACCAAGGCCCTGAAATGCAGAAATTCATTGTCTGTTCCAAGTCCTGTCTGGCTTTCAATGTACTGTCCATTTTCACCTTTTACTATGTCTGTGACTGGGATGCAGAGTTTAAATGTTAAATGTTCTTAAATTTGTCCATTGGTCAATTTTGTTTCTCAAGTAGACAGTAAACTTACTAGGGACAGATATGTCATAGAATTATTTTGTATTTTCCCCTGCTAATCTCACAGTGTTAGCACATAGAAACTTCTCAGCAAATGCTTATCGATTGATACAGGAACTTTTGCTGCTTGGATAATACGTTTTAATGTAGGAAAACTTAGAGTGCAACAGGAAAGCAGCAATCAGGAAACTATTAGAATTTTAGAATTCTCAATTGTTTCAAAAATATTTTTGAACTTCGTTGTGAGTCTAGAGACCAATCACAAAACAAAACTCTAGAGTTGTCAAGAAGGAATTTATTTATATTTGACATCAATTGCCAAAAAAAGCCATTTGAAAAGCACTTTCCTCCTGCTGAAAGTGCTCACACGAAAGTATTTAGAACTTAGAAGTTCTAAGAAGGAACATTAGCAGAGCTAGATGCTATTAGAAACTGTGATTGGTTCTAGGATTCTGAAAACAAAAGGGCATACTGTTTGCTGTTCTTCAAGTGGCATTTATTTCAGCAGTCTTTATTGTGTGACTGGGTGGGCTCTTAGAATCATCCAGGCCATCTACTTGACTGCCTAAGGAGATGGCTGCCCTCAGAATTGGACTTGTTTTAATAGAGCAAACTTTCTATTTATTAGTTATCAACTTTAGAATTAAAAGCTCAGATTCAACAATTAACTCATTATCCCAAATGCATGCCACTTGTCATGACTTCCTGTTGTATGACCACTATCCTATACAATGCAGGCAGCGCCTTCATGCCTGAACCTATCCTACTAAATCAGTCAAAATGGAACTCTGGTTTCTGCAAGATTTCAGCATGGAAGAGAAGATCCTAAAAGATGAACCTCTATACCTGGAGAAGTGTTGAAGAAAATCGTATGCATCTGAAAGCCCCTTGAGAAGAACAGATTCTAGGGCAATAATATGAGACCTCATAAAGTATAAATCCTGGCAGACCAATTTAATTTTTCAGGGACATTGTGGTAAGCCTGATCGATGGAGAGGAAGCCAAGGATGTAATCTGCCTTGACTTTGTGAACATTTTAGGTTTATACTTACAAGCACACCCATCAGAAACAGAAAATAAGCTGCTTCAGGGGCACATAAGTTTGTAGTACTGAGATGAAGGCACAGCTCTTTCACTGAGCTCTGGCTTTATTTTTGCCAGGGATGTTAGTTGATCTCACTTCCATGACAGTGTGGGGAGGTGAAGGAGAAGAGCTATGCAGCACAGATTGCTATAATGTCCAGGGCATCTTCTTCTACAAGGAATAGGAGGCGAGCAGGACATAATAACAATACTTGTTGTTTGTGCATTGCTCTTGACATTTACAAAGCACATTGCATGAAAAATGGAAATTGGAAGGTGTGTGTGTGTGTGTGTGTGTGTAGGGGGCATGAGGAGAGGCAGAAGCAGCACTGGTCCTTCGAATTAATTACCTTTCAACTCTTAAATCTTTAATGAGCTTGTTTTCAGTGCCTAGCAATGCTCTATGCAAAGAAGACTGGATTAACAAAGAAGTTCAAGCACTGTCCTTTTGAAGGATGTTATAATAACTGAACTTGCTCAGTGGGAAGCTTTTTGCTTCATAGGCAAATCCCTGCACCAGATTCAATTGAGATGAACTGAAGAAACTCACCTGTTGCCATTCATGTAGTGCCCACCCTGGAGAACTCAAATTACCAAAATTCGCCTCAGTTGGACCTAGAACTTTCTATGTTGGTTGCCTGTTTTGGATGGTACATCCCTTAAGGAAAAGGACAATGTTTTCTTCTGTCTTTGTGTTTCCAGAGCTTCCAAGCTTGGTGCCTAACAAATAGTATGGGCTCAGGAAAAGTTTTGGGGGCGAGAACATGAGGCAGGGAGGGAGGCAATGTGCTCAAGTCATGAAGCTAAAGTGGGCCAGCCGGCTCCAAAGCTAGATGTGGCAGAGGGAAAGGAATTGTGGCAGCTGGGGCTCAGGTGTTGGCAATAAACAGGCAGATTCTAGCAGGGGTGAGAGTAATGGGAATAAGAATTCAATCTCAAAAAACATTCTGCGATCCTGACTGGGAGGGAGTAGCACAGAGGACATGCGAAGGAGGAGGGTAAGCAGGTCCCGGTTTCTGCCAATGACCTTGAACGGGCCTCTAGGAGGCTCTTCTGAAAGTGGCCCTGCCCCTCCTCCTGATCAACAAGACTGCCCTTTGGAATCTGCTGTTAACCAAGTCTAAAGTTATCTTCTGCCCCCTTTCCCTGGCCTCCTTATCTCTTGTAATATGTTCATAAAGGCAGAATCGGATGAAATGAATAGCCTGTGCTGCCTTCTTTTTATTTATTTATTTATTTATTTATTTATTATTATTATACCTCAAGTTTTAGGGTACATGTGCACAATGTGCAGGTTAGTTACATATGTATACATGTGCCATGCTGGTGCACTGCACCCACTAACTCATCATCTAGCATTAGGTATATCTCCCATTGCTATCCCTCCCCCCTCCCCCCAACCCACAGCAGTCCCCAGAGTGTGATGTTCCCCTTCCTGTGTCCATGTGTTCTCATTGTTCAATTCCCACGTATGAGTGAGAATATGCGGTGTTTGGTTTTTTGTTCTTGCGATAGTTTACTGAGAATGATGATTTCCTATTTCATCCATGTCCCTACAAAGGACTTGAACTCATCATTTTTTATGGCTGCATAGTATTCCATGGTGTATATGTGCCACATTTTCTTAATCCAGTCTATCATTGTTGGACATTTGGGTTGGTTCCAAGTCTTTGCTATTGTGAATAATGCCACAAAAACATATGTGTGCATGTGTCTGTATAGCAGTATGATTTATAGTCCTTTGGGTATATACCCAGTAATGGGATGGCTGGGTCAAATGGTATTTCTAGTTCTAGATCCCTGAGGAATCGCCACACTGACTTCCACAATGGTTGAACTAGTTTACAGTCCCACCAACAGTGTAAAAGTGTTCCTATTTCTCCACATCCTCTCCAGCACCTGTTGTTTCCTGACCTTTTTATGATTGCCATTCTAACTGGTGTGAGATGGTATCTTATTGTGGTTTTGATTTGCATTTCTCTGATGGCCAGTGATGGTGAGCATTTTTTCATGTGTTTTTTGGCTGCATAAATGTCTTCTTTTGAGAAGTGTCTGTTCATGTCCTTCACCCACTTTTTGATGGGGTTGTTTGTTTTTTTCTTGTAAATTTGTTTGAGTTCATTGTAGATTCTGGATATTAGCCCTTTGTCAGATGAGTAGTTTGCAAAAATTTTCCCCCATTTTGTAGGTTGCCTGTTCACTCTGATGGTAGTTTCTTTTGCTGTGCGGAAGCTCTTTAGTTTAATTAGATCCTATTTGTCAATTTTGGCTTTTGTTGCCATTGCTTTTGGTGTTTTAGACATGAAGTCCTTGCCCATGCCTATGTCCTGAATGGTAATGCCTAGGTTTTCTTGTAGGGTTTTTATGGTTTTAGGCCTAACGTTTAAGTCTTTAATCCATCTTGAATTGATTTTTGTATAAGGTGTAAGGAAGGGATCCAGTTTCAGCTTTCTACATATGGCTAGCCAGTTTTCCCAGCACCATTTATTAAATAGGGAATCCTTTCTCCATTGCTTGTTTTTCTCAAGTTTGTCAAAGATCAGATAGTTGTAGATATGCGGCGTTATTTCTGAGGGCTCTGTTCTGTTCCATTGATCTATATCTCTGTTTTGGTACCAGTACCATGCTGTTTTGGTTACTGTAGCCTTGTAGTATAGTTTGAAGTCAGGTAGTGTGATGCCTCCAGCTTTGTTCTTTTGGCTCAGGATTGACTTGGCGATGCGGGCTCTTTTTTGGTTCCATATGAACTTTAAAGTGGTTTTTTCCAATTCTGTGAAGAAAGTCATTGGTAGCTTGATGGGGATGGCATTGAATCTGTAAATTACCTTGGGCAGTATGGCCATTTTCACGATATTGATTCTTCCTACCCATGAGCATGGAATATTCTTCCATTTGTTTGTATCCTCTTTTATTTCCTTGAGCAGTGGTTTGTAGTTCTCCTTGAAGAGGTCCTTCACATGCCTTGTAAGTTGGATTTCTAGGTATTTTATTCTCTTTCAAGCAATTGTGAATGGGAGTTCACTCATGATTTGGCTCTCTGTCTGTTGTTGGTGTATAAGAATGCTTGTGATTTTTGTACATTGATTTTGTATCCTGAGACTTTGCTGAAGTTGCTTATCAGCTTAAGGAGATTTTGGGCTGAGACAATGGGGTTTTCTAGATATACAATCATGTCATCTGCAAACAGGGACAATTTGACTTCCTCTTTTCCTAATTGAATACCCTTTATTTCCTTCTCCTGCCTAATTGCCCTGGCCAGAACTTCCAACAGTATGTTGAATAGGAGTGGTGAGAGAGGGCATCCCTGTCTTGTGCCAGTTTTCAAAGGGAATGCTTCCAGTTTTTGCCCATTCAGTATGATATTGGCTGTGGGTCTGTCATAGACAGCTGTTATTATTTTGAGATACATCCCATCAATACCTAATTTATTGAGAGTTTTTAGCATGAAGTGTTTTTGAATTTTGTCAAAGGCCTTTTCTGCATCTATTGAGATAATCATGTGGTTTTTGTCTTTGGTTCTGTTTATATGCTGGATTACATTTATTGATTTGCGTATATTGAACCAGCCTTGCATCCCAGGGATGAAGCCCACTTGATCATGGTGGATAAGCTTTTTGATGTGCTGCTGGATTCGGTTTGCCAGTATTTTATTGAGGATTTTTGCATCAATGTTCATCAAGGATATTGGTCTAAAATCCTCTTTTTTGGTTGTGTCTCTGCCTGGCTTTGGTATCAGGATGATGCTGGCCTCATAAAATGAGTTAGGGAGGATTCCCTCTTTTTCTATTGATTGGAATAGTTTCAGAAGGAATGGTACCAGTTCCTCCTTGTACCTCTGGTAGAATCGGCTGTGAATCCATCTGGTCCTGGACTCTTTTTCGTTGGTAAGCTATTGATTATTGCCACAATTTCAGCTCCTGTTATTGGTCTATTCAGAGATTCAACTTCTTCCTGGTTTAGTCTTGGGAGAGTGTATGTGTCAAGGAATTTATCCATTTCTTCTAGATTTTCTAGTTTATTTGCGTAGACGTGTTTGTAGTATTCTCTGATGGTAGTTTGTATTTCTGTGGGATCGGTGGTGACATCCCCTTTATCATTTTTTATTGCATCTATTTGATTATTCTCTCTTTTTTTCTTTATTAGTCTTGCTAGCAGTCTATCAATTTTGTTGATCCTTTCAAAAAACCAGCTCCTGGATTCATTAATTTTTTGAAGGGTTTTTTATGTCTATTTCCTTCAGTTCTGCTCTGATTTTAGTTATTTCTTGCCTTCTGCTAGCTTTTGAATGTGTTTGCTCTTGCTTTTCTAGTTCTTTTAATTGTGATGTTAGGATGTCAATTTTGGATCTTTCCTGCTTTCTCTTGTGGGCATTTAGTGCTATAAATTTCCCTCTAAACACTGCTTTGAATATGTCCCAGAGATTCTGGTATGTTGTGTCTTTGTTCTCGTTGGTTTCAAAGAACATCTTTATTTCTGCCTTCATTTCGTTATGTACCCAGTAGTCATTCAGGAGCAGGTTGTTCAGTTTCCATGTAGTTGAGCGGTTTTGAGTCAGATTCTTAATCCTGAGTCCTAGTTTGATTGCACTGTGGTCTGAGAGATAGTTTGTTATAATCTCTGTTCTTTTACATTTGCTGAGGAGAGCTTTACTTCCAACTATGTGGTCAATTTTGGAATAGGTGTGGTGTGGTGCTGAAAAAAATGTATATTCTGTTGATTTGGGGTGGAGAGTTCTGTAGATGTCTATTAGGTCTGCTTGGTGCAGAGCTGAGTTCAATTCCTGGGTATCCTTGTTGACTTTCTGTCTCGTTGATCTATCTAATGTTGACAGTGGGGTGTTAAAGTCTCCCATTATTAATGTGTGGCAGTCTAAGTCTCTTTGTAGGTCACTCAGGACTTGCTTTACGAATCTGGGTGCTCCTGTATTGGGTGCATATATATTTAGGATAGTTAGCTCTTCTTGTTGAATTGATCCCTTTACCATTAAGTAATGGCCTTCTTTGTGTCTTTTGATCTTTGTTGGTTTAAAGTCTGTTTCATCAGAGACTAGGATTGCAACCCCTGCCTTTTTTTGTTTTCCATTTGCTTGGTAGATCTTCCTCCATCCTTTTGTTTTGAGCCTATGTGTGTCTCTGCCCGTGAGATGGGTTTCCTGAATACAGCACACTGATGGGTCTGGACTCTTTATCCAATTTGCCAGTCTGTGTCTTTTAATTGGAGCATTTAGTCCATTTACATTTAAAGTTAATATTGTTATGTGTGAATTTGATCCTGTCATTATGATGTTAGCTGGTTATTTTGCTCATTAGTTGACACAGTTTCTTCCTAGTCTCGATGGTCTTTACATTTTGGCATGATTTTGCAGTGGCTGGTACCGGTTGTTCCTTTCCATGTTTAGCACTTCCTTCAGGAGCTCTTTTAGGGCAGGCCTGGTGGTGACAAAATCTCTCAGCATTTGCTTGTCTGTAAAGTATTTTATTTCTCCTTCACTTATGAATCTATGTTTGGCTGGATATGAAATTCTGGGTTGAAAATTCTTTCCTTTAAGAATGTTAAATATTGGCCCCCACTCTCTTCTGGCTTGTAGAGTTTCTGCTGAGAGATCTGCTGTTGGTCTGATGGGCTTCCCTTTGAGGGTAACCCCACCTTTCTCTCTGGCTGCCCTTAACATTTTTTCCTTCATTTCAACTTTGGTGAATCTGACAATTATGTGTCTTGGTGTTGCTCTTCTCGAGGAGTATCTTTGTGGCGTTCTCTGTATTTCCTGAATCTGAATGTTGGCCTGCCTTGCTAGATTGGGGAAGTTCTCCTGGATAATATCCTGCAGAGTGTTTTCCAACTTGGTTCCATTCTCCCCATCACTTTCAGGTACACCAATCAGACGTAGATTTGGTCTTTTCACATAGTCCCATATTTCTTGGAGGCTTTGCTCATTTCTTTTTATTCTTTTTTCTCTAAACTTCCCTTTTCGCTTCATTTCATTCATTTCATCTTCCATCGCTGATACCCTTTCTTCTAGTTGATCACATTGGCTCCTGAGGCTTCTGCATTCTTCACGTAGTTCTCGAGCCTTGGTTTTCAGCTCCATCAGCTCCTTTAAGCACTTCTCTGTATTGGTTATTCTAGTTATACATTCTTCTAAATTTTTTTCAAAGTTTTCAACTTCTTTGCCTTTGGTTTGAATGTCCTCCCGTAGCTCAGAGTAATTTGATCGTCTGAAGCCTTCTTCTCTCAGCTCGTCAAAGTCATTCTCCATCCAGCTTTGTTCCCTTGCTGGTGAGGAACTGCTTTCCTTTGGAGGAGGAGAGGCGCTCTGCTTTTTAGAGTTTCCAGTTTTTCTGCTCTGTTTTTTCCCCATCTTTGTGGTTTTATCTACTTTTGGTCTTTGATGATGGTGATGTACAGATGGGTTTTTGGTGTGGATGTCCTTTCTGTTTGTTAGTTTTCCTTCTAACAGAGAGGACCCTCAGCTGCAGGTCTGTTGGAGTACCTGGCTGTGTGAGGTGTCAGTCTGCCCCTGCTGGGGGGTGCCTCCCAGTTAGGCTGCTCGGGGGTCAGGGGTCAGGGACCCACTTGAGGAGGCAGTCTGCCCGTTCTCAGATCTCCAGCTGGGTGCTGGGAGAACCACTGCTCTCTTCAAAGCTGTCAGACAGGGACATTTAGGTCTGCAGAAGTTACTGCTGTCTTTTTGTTTGTCTGTGCCCTGCCCCCAGAGGTGGAGCCTACAGAGGCAGGCAGGCCTCCTTGAGCTGTGGTGGGCTCCACCCAGTTGGAGCTTCCCGGCTACTTTGTTTACCTAAGCAAGCCTGGGCAATGGCGGGCGACCCTCCCCCAGCCTCGGTGCCGCCTTGCAGTTTGATCTCAGACTGCTGTGCTAGCGATTAGCAAGACTCCGTGGGCGTAGGACCCTCCAAGCCATGTGCGGGATATAATCTCCTGGTGCACCGTTTTTTAAGCCCGTCGGAAAAGCGCAGTATTCGGGTGGGAGTGACCCGATTTTCCAGGTGCCGTCTGTCACCACTTTCTTTGACTAGGAAAGGGAACTCCCTGACCCCTTGCGCTTCCCGAGTGAGGCAATGCCTCGACCTGCTTCGGCTTGCGCACGGTGCTCGCACCCACTAACCTGCGCCAACTGTCTGGCACTCCCCAGTGAGATGAACCCGGTACCTCAGATGGAAATGCAGAAATCACCCGTCTTCTGCGTCGCTCACGCTGGGAGCTGTAGACCGGAGCTGTTCCTATTCGGCCATCTTGGCTCCTCCCCACTGCCTTCTTTTGTGTTAGTCTTATTTCCTCAAAAATCAAACTGTTTCTTTTTTTTAATATCCACAGCTCTGAACAGTGTCTTACACATAACAGGTGCTTTAAGAGCTCTGGGATGAGCAACTTTCTGTATCCCTGATGGAAATGCTTACAGAGTCCATTCTGCTGTCTGCTTCCTTTTGGGTCAAGTGGTGCCCATCGGGCAGCTGCACATTGGATGATACTTCCTAGAGTGCGTCGGTGTCCTGCTGCCAGGAAAGGTGCCCTGTTGTTTGGAGCTGGGAGAAAATAGCAAGAAATGAGTTCTAAGGATTTTGGTAAGCTTGATTAGGGGAATTGAGTCTAAAATAGATGTTAGGTAAGAGATGTGGTGGAATGTGTCAGAGCCAGTGGGTGAGGCCAAACTGAAAGCAGGAGGGGAAAGGGGCAACAAGGCGGGGCAATGCAGGAGGCCGTGTGCCCCAGTGAGTCAGCAGACAGTCGTCTAGACAGACCTGGAGATGTGGTCCCTGAGCTCATTGTTAGCTTTGCTTTTGGTTCACATTTGAGTGAGTGTCTGCATCTAGAGAGGCCAGTTCAGGAGCAAAACATCCATTTTCCAGGAAGGGATAAGAGAAAGAGGGGCTAACCTGTAGCTTGAGCTGCTTGGCATCCAGACAAAGGGTCTCACACTAGACAGGTGACAGCTAACCCCCTCTAGTCCTTGCATGACTTTGCAAAATCTCCTGTTTTATTTTGATTACTTCCAAAAGATGGCCATCTAACCTGTTTGTACAAAGAAAAAGGAGTATTCAGAACAGGCAACGTCATCCTATGCACAAGGGGTAGCCGTTCAGAACTCTGAAGTGCTTGACGCAGTGCAGTATGCTGTGTTTAGGAAAAATTCGTTTGGTATCTGTTGATGGCACAACCAAATATATGCCTGCTGCTAAGTACTCTAACTTTTTTTCGTAAAGATGCAGCAAATGCTCTTGAAGGGAAAGAAAGAGCTTTGCACTGATGTTGCCTAGCAACCAATTACTCATTTTTTTTTTCAATTTGTTGTTTTTAAAAATTTCTACTATGTCGTGTTAAATTAATCTGGGGCCAGGTGCGTTGGCTCATGCCTGTAATCCCAGCAGTTTGGGAGGCTGAGGCAGGCAGATGATTTGAGGTCCGGAGCTCAAGACCAGCCTGGCCAATATAGTGAAACTCTGTTTCTACTAAAAATACAAAAATTAGCTGGACATGGTGGTGCGCGCCTGTAATCTCAGCTGCTTGGGAGGCTGAGGCAGGAGAATCACTTGAACCCAGGAGATGGAGCTTGCAGTGAGCTGAGATAGTGCCAGTTCACTCCAGCCTGGGTGACAGAGCGAGACTCCGTCTTAAAAAAAAATTAATTAATCCAGGTCTGAGGCACAAGGTTCCTGTTTATTTGATGGCTGCTGTGCACAAATAAAAAGATGGTGGCACTTTTTTGGGGTATTTAACTGGGTTACAGAGTCTAGGAGCACTTGTCATCAACTTGAGGGAAATGTATAAATTGGGAAACAAGAGACCATCAAGGACAATATCGCACCTCTGTCCTCTCGGCCTCCCTAGTCCTCTGTTGAAAGTTGAACACTGGGGCTTCTTTCCTTCCTGACCATTCCCCTCCTAATTCTGGACTTCAAGGCATGGGTACTGCCTCTTTACCAGTCCACATTTTGTCTGTTTCCATTTTCAACTGTCTGGTTCCTTTGCTTAAGATTCGGTTCGGTGGAGCCTATCCTGACTCTTCGGTGAGTGATTAAGTATGGCCCTCGACTCGTCAGTCAGGGGATTTGGATTCTAATCCCAGCTCTGCCATTAACTTGCTGACTGAACTTGAGTGAGTTGCTTAGTGTGTTTGTTAGAATAGGCTAAACTATGCTGCAGGAACAAGGACATCTTGAAATCTCTGTGGCTGTGAACCACAAAGACAAAAACCTGATGAGTGCTGGACCATCCTCCAGAGCAGCTGCCTTCCATGGGGTGATCTGGAAATTCAGGTGGCTTTCATGCTGTGGTTACATCATCTCAACATGGGAGCCACCGAGGGGAAGGAGAGAGAGAGGGACACATTGGCTTGCCACAATTTCAGCCAGGAAGTAGCATGTCACATCTGTTCACAGTGTATGGGCCGGGACGGGTCACATGGCTGTCACCTAACTGTGGAGGCAAGGTGTGGTTAGTGGGAGGACAGGCTGGAAAATGAAGAACATCTAAAATATTTGGGGAACAGCAGCCACCGCTGTCACTCTTGGCATCTTTGAGTTTCAGCCTAGTCATCTGAAAAATGACAGGGTTGGACTAGATAATTCCTAAGGGCCCTTTTATAGCTGTAAAGATCTAGGAGGTATGACTAACCAAACCACCATGATTCCAGATTAAGTATTTAAACTTCTCCTCTAAGCATAGTTCTATTTTTAAGAGGAATAGATTAGCATTATCTTCACCCACTCGCTTTATTGTCCTGAATTGAATAGTCTCACTTCTTTTACCATAAAACTCTTCCTTTTAAAAAGAAAAATCAGACAAAATAAAGTATTTTTATAGGCTAACCCTCTTTCAAAACAAATTCTTCAGGCTGGGCACCGTGGCTCATGCCTGTAATCCCAGCACTTTGGGAGGCCAAGGTGGGTGGACCACCTGAGGTCAGGAGTTTGAGACCAGCCTGGCCAACATGGCAAAATCCCGTCTCTACTAAAATATACAAACATTAGCCAGGCATGGTGGTGCCAGCCTGTAATCTGAGCTACTCGGGAGGCTGAGGCAGGGAGAATTGTTTGAACCGGGGAGGTGGAGGTTGCAGTAGGTCGAGATTGTGCCACTGCACTCCAGCCTGGGCGACAGAGTGAGACTCTATCTCAAAAACAAAACAACCCCAAATCAACAAATTCTTCAGCTGGAAGGACTTAAGAAAACTCTAGTTATTTATTGTCCTAACTACTTCTTAATCAGATGCTGTAGAAAATGTACAGTATGCAGACACAACTCATTTTTTACCAGTGAAAATAATGATTTGAGTTTGTGTATTACATGATTATAAAGTGATATCTAAATTGGTACTGAATTTCTCAGAGAAGTAAGCAACTTTAAGTGAAGAACAGACACAAGGGAAGTACAATTTAAGTTTACTTCTCTTTTTGAAAGATATGTCCCTGAAAATCTATAAATAAATACTTTTAATTCCATCCTTATCCTTTGAAAAGTGGGACTTCTGGCAGCTTGGCAAATAAATAAAGTTTTATTGGCACACAGCCACACTCATTTATGTGGTGCCAATAACTGTTTTTGTTCTACAAAACTCTCAGGCCCTTTTCAGAAAACATTGTCCAACCCCTGAGTTAGGCAATCTAAATGTTAACCTGGTAGCTTATAGAAGCATTGAGAGTCAGTACAGATGACAACAGTAGTTCTCAAACTTGAGTGAGCATCAGAATGAATAATTTGTTAAGGGCTTGTTCAAGCACAGAGAGTGGGACCGCATCCCCCAGTGTCTGATTCAGTAGGGTCGAGGGTGGGGTCTGAGAATTTGCACTTGGACATGTTCCCAGGTGATGTCGATGCTGCTGGTCTGGGGACAGTACTTGGAGAAGCACTGGAGTACAGCTGACCCTTAACATGGGTTGGAACTGTGCAGGTCCACCTATATCTGGATTTTCTTCTGCCTCTGCCACTTCTGAGACAGCAAGATCAACTCCTCCTCTTCTTCCTACTCAACATAAGGACGACAGGGATGATGATGATCCATTTCTACTTAATGAATTGTAAATATAGTTTCTCCTTTGTGATGGTTAATACTGAGTGTCAACTTGATTGGATGGAAGGACGTGAAGTATGTTCCTATGCATGTCTGTGAGATATTGCCAAAGGAGATTAACATTTGAGTCCGTGGACTGGGAAAGGCAGACCCACCCTTAATCTGGGTGGATGCAATCTAATCGGCTGCCAGTGCAGGAAGAATAAAAGCAGACAGAATAATGTGAAGACTAGACTAGCCTAGTCTCCCAGCCTACATCTTTCTCCCATGCTGGATGCTTCCTGCCCTTGAACATCAGACTCCAAGTTCTTCAGCTTTGGGACTTGGACTGGCTTCCTTGTTCCTCAGCCTGCAGATGGCCTGTTGTGGAACCTGGTGATCATGTGAGTCAGTATTCCTTAATAAACTCCCCTTTATATATACATTTATCCTATTAGTTCTGTCCCTCTAGAGAACCCCAACTAATACATCCTTCTTATGATTTTCTTAATAACATTTTCTTTCCTCTAGCTTTATTGTAAGAATACAGTATATGATTCATATAGCACACAAAATATACGTTCATTGACAGTTTGTGTTATCAGTAAGGCTTCTGGCCAACAGTAGGCTATTAATAGTTAAGTTTTTGGGGGGGTCAAAAGTTATACATGAACTTTTGACTGCATAGAGGTTGGTGCCCCTAACCCCTGTGTTGTTCAAGGGTCAGCTGCAGCAAAAGCATCAATTAAGAGAGAAACTTAAAGCTCTACTCCTGGCTCTGTTTCGATTTTCTAGCTGAGTAATCTTGAGCAAAGATTCAGTTTCTTCCCATGCAAAATGAGGAGACTGGCCTAAAGTAGGCCTTTTCAATTACTGTCTCCTGACAGCCCTCGGGGAGCTGATCTGGGCCTTGAGCCGATAGCCTTCTACCCTAAGCAACCTCCTTCATTTATCTCAGCGTGCCTTATAAATATTGTCATTTTCTATGTGTGTATGACCCAAAAAGGACTGGGAAATGTTGCACCTGAAAACTGCTGAGGCCCTTTTAGCTCTAAATTATTATAGGTTTACAAGTTTTGATAAACGCCTCCATCTCAATTATGCTCATCATCGCCTGCTGGCTATGGCTGTTATTTCACATCACGCATATGTGGTGCTTGCATGTCTTTCTTATAAATCACATTCTTTGGATGTTTTCCTACCTCATTGCTTGCTTTTTCTCAGATTGAGATGGGTTGCCTGATAGCCTACCTAAAGCACATGGACTTGGTGTTCATTTAGTCATTCAACACTCGGCACTTCCTGATGCTGGGGGCTGCGTGGGATTTATTCCTTCTTCCCTTTAATAACACTGTATTATCCAACAGTCATGCGGCTGTATTACCTTCTCCACCTCCTCCTGCTCTTCTCTGCTCCGACAGAGAGAAAAATTAGAGGCAGCTGTAAAGAGACAAGACATCTTCTTTTCCTCTATTCATAATTTTTCCTGATGTGTCGGAACTTAATAAATGTTGATTAAATGAAAGAATAACAGATGGCACAGTGTGGTGTATGTAGGACAATAAATAATCAAGTGCAACTACTCACGATTGCCTACAATGCAGGTGCTGTCTCACTTTCTGTCTGTATATATGTGTGAATATATGCACACATACACATATATACATATGTACTCACGTAAACATATTTTGTTGAAGTCATTGCCATGCTGAATTGAATTCATAGTTATTCCCATGCAATTCAATATGTATCGAATACCTACTAAGCTCAAGTTGGTGCAAGATGTTATATAAAGGAAACTTAGATACAGCTATTATTCTCAGTGAGCTTACAGTTTTGCTCTATAATTATTCTTTGGAAAACCAACTGAGAGAGGAGGTGGGTGAAAACTCTTTACTGAGAGACCATCTTTTGTTGTAGAATTGGTTTATAGTCTTTTTGTCTAGTGCCTCCAAATGATATCAAAATGGAAATAATGTGGAACATGGTGAGCATGAGTCATCGTCTAGTGAAGTGGGCACTGTGAATTCCAGAGGCAGCACAGCTAGAACAAAATTTATGAAAGTCAAGGTTGGAAGGAAGCCTGCCTCCAGAATAAGCTGAATGATCAAAAGTACATGGTGTACCTTTCTGCACTGAATAGCTCTGTTTTTTCTGTCTATATGCTTTTCTTTTTTTTCTGTCTATATGGCTTTCTAACTTGTGGCCTTTCGGCTTCACTTCTGTAGGGATTTGTGCATTTGCTGTCTGGGACCAAATGATTTGCTACCCAACATCAACCAGACGTGATTGGCATCAAATAATTGATTTGACAAATATTTACCAAATGCTTAGTATATGATAGAGGCAGATGTAGCTACAGAGATGAATAAGGTATAGTTCCCATCCTCAGGCTGGTGGAAGAGAAAACATCATTAGCACCATGATAAGATAAATTCTGAGCAAAGGTAGAAGAAGCAGCTAACTACCTGGGCAGCCGAGGAAATCTTCACAGGGAAAAACACAGTTCAGAGTTGGCATCTGAGGGTTTTAAAGATTTTATTGTCCATTAAAATGGCCTCCAACATAATATTAGTGAATTTTTGGATTAAAATCAAAGCCCGGTAAATAGGATGCAGAACAGAAGTTGCTGTTTACTGATATGACTACATTTAAAGAGGGTTGATGTGTTTAATGTGAAAGGAATGTGTTGTTGAGTACCTGCCTGAGTGTGAATGTGCCAGGATGGGTCTGAAGCAGTGTGTGGGAATAGAAGTGGGGAGACAGAATTGCTTTGCACAGTAGAGGGAGAAGAGTTGAGAGCCGGAGGAAGTAATGGGAAAGAGCCGTAAGAGGGATAAGAGGAAGTGAGAAGCCAGTTAGAGAATGGAGAGTAGGCTAAAGTGGCCTCAAGTGGCGAGTGGAAAGACTCCTTACTACTTGAGTGGTCTGAAATGTCAGGCATGGTTGTTTGTTTAATGAATGTAAGGCGTCGTTGTTTAATATTCTATTTGAAGTTGCCTGCATTGTTGAGATGTAACCTGGGTCTTCCCAGAGCTTCATTAAACCTAACACACACACACACACACACACACAAGTGCTTTGTGTGGGTGATAATTTTGTTGAAAACTAAGAGCTGCATTCTATGGCTGGATCTTTGTGCTGCAGCAGACAGAGCATGAGCAAGTGGTTAAGAAGTTTCAAAATGGAGCTGATTCACAAGTGAAGGGTTCTCAGACAAAGGTGGATACCAGAATGTGAGCTTCCCTGGAATTTGCTAAAACCTTGGCGGGAGATTTAAACTTTAACCTGGAATGAAGGTTCACAGCAATTTTATCCAGATATTGGTGGGGGGAAGTGGTTCTTACAGCCAATATCCAGAATTTAACTAGAAATAAAGAATTTGTCACACAGTTCCACCTATTCTATGCTGGTGGCTTGTGTAAATAATAATTATGTATGTGAAATATATAGGATAAAATGAAAACCGTGACACAAATGGCAGATTTTCTCACACTGAGATACCAAATTGTTTTGGAACACACAATTAGTTTTTTGGTAGCATTTTTTGCTTTATTCTGCTCGTGCATATTTTGGAATGAGGTGAGTAAATAAATGAATGAACAAACAAATAAGAACATTTACAAATTAGCTTCTTTTTGAAACATTTACTTTGGCAGTGTTGGTTAATTGTATGGTTTGTAATGTGAATTTATCTGATCCTTGGCCAATCACACTAATTTTGTCACACATGATTTATTGTAGCTTTTAGATTCGTAAATATCTTTCACATTTGAAATTGCTGTGTTTGGCAATGAGCTGCTTAAGCATAAATTAGGAATTTGTTTCTATCAACTCGATCGAGTGCTGGAGGAAGTCCTATATTTTATCTTTTGAAAAATAACACAATGTTTTTCTCTAGGGGTTTAATATGAATCTTTCAACAGGATATTCATTGAAGGCCTACTACGTGCAAAGAACCATTCTAGAGACTGAGGGAGGAGCAGAAGTGCTGATTCTGTTTCTGAGGTGGTAAACGTGCCCAATAAATGATAATTAATAACAAAAGGCAGTAAATGTTAAGAGTCAAATGAATCATAGATCACTAAGTACTTATAGATCTCAGGGGAGACGTTGAACTAGAGTGATCGGAGATAGCTCCTAGAAGATTTGAGTTATGACCTGCATTTAAAACATACTTTTTATATTTTAGCAGCTTTATTGAGTTAGAATTAGCATAAATGAACTATACATATTTAAAGTGAAACATCTGACTCATTTTGGCATACGTACACGTCCTTGAAACCATCATTAAAATCAAGACAATGAACACATTCGTGACCCCCCAAAGTTTCTTCATGCCCTTTTATAATTCCTCTCTCCACACCTTTCTGCCTCCAGGCAGTCACTGGGGCTGCTTGCTAGAATTTTTTGTCTGGCTTCTTTCACATAGTACAATTATCTTGAAATTCTGCCAAGTTGTTGCAAGTATCAATAGCTCATTCTTTTTTATTGTTGAGTAGTAACCCTTTATATGGATATACCACAATTTGTTTATATCCATGTACCTCTTGTTGGGCATCTGGGTTGTTTTCATTTTTGGCTGTTATTAATAGAGATGCCATGAACATTCAGGTTCAAGTCTTCGATGAACATATGATTTTATTTCTTTTGGGCAACTATCTAGCAGTGCAATTGTCAGGTCTTCTGATCAGTGTCCATTTAAGAAACTGTCCAACTGTTTTCTCTTTCTAAAATGATTGTACCATTTTACGTCCCCACCAGCAGTGTATGAGAACTCCACTGGCTCCGTATCCATAGCAACACTTGGTTTGGCTGGTCTTTCTGATTTTAGTCATTCCAATAAGTGTCAGCAGAATCTCATGGTTTAATTTGCATTTCCCAAAAGACTAATGATGTTGACCATCCTTTATTGTGTTTAATTACTATCCAAATAACTTCTTTCAAGAAATATCTATTCAAATATTTTGTCTACCTTTTACTGGGTTGTTTGCTTTCTTATTATTGAATTTTGAGAGTTCTTTATATATTCTGGATCCAAGTGCTTTATTAGATATGTAATTTGCATGTATTTTCTCTCTATTTTATCTTTTCATTCTATTAAAGTGCCTTTGGAAGAACAAAATTTTGTTGAAGTCCAGTTTATACAGTTTTCTATCTTGTATATCATGCTTTTGGTATTGTGCCTAAAATAGCTGCTAACCCAAGTTCACAAGGTCTTTCTCCTATGTTTTCACTGGTAAGTTTTATATTTTTTGATTTTACATAAAGAGCTATGATCCATTTTGAGTTATGAACTAAATTTAAAGAGAAAATAGGAGAGTAATAAAATATATGAAAGCAAAACTGTTAAGACTGCTGAGGCCAAGGTGTGGTCGGGGCCCAGTGAGCTGACTGGTGTGGGTGAAACTTGGAGGCTGGGTGCTCCCTGTGCACCAGTCACACAGCGTCCTCTTGGTTTCATGAACATGTCAAGCTCCTTTTTGCCCCCAGCACCTTGTGTGTACGAATCTCTGGACTTGGAATGATCTGCCTCTCCACTTAGCCAATATGCCCTTTGGCTGGCAAATCAAGTGTCTCTTACTCAGGACTTGTCTGACTGCCTAGAGCAGGGCTGCCATGCTGTGCAACTCCATGTGTGAATGCTGCCTCTGGACTGGGACAAAGTTATGATGTTCCTCTTAATTAGCTCAAGAACCTTGCTATACATTTTCTTAACACAACTTTTTCTATATAGTGCTTATTACAATTTGTATTGTTGTGTCAATATTTGATTTAAACCTCTTCCCTAGGAGACCACAGATTCTTGAGGACTGGTCCATGTCTTGTTTGTTTATTAATGAATCTCCACTGACTAGCACAGTGCCTGGCATATACTAGGTGCACCATAAACATTTACTGAAGGAGGGAAGAAGGAAGGAAGGATCACTTCCTTTCAGCAATAGAATCAGCTTGTGGAGAGTCTAGAATATCAGGATAATGATTTCAGCTTTATCCTAGGCAACTGGGTTCTATTTAAACATCTGAACAGGGAAAATGGCATGAATGTGGCATGAATGGTATGTATTAGATGGATTTAAAGTATGAGAGTTAGAATAAACTTTCAAAAAAACAAAGTATCCGAAAATATATTTGGAGAAGAGGTAGAAATGAAAAAATGGATGAAACAGCTATGATATAAGAAATCTATAGGATATATTGGCTGATGGGAACTGGGGAGGAAAAGGGACAGAATGAAAGTTCGCTCAGGTCAGGGAGCTCAGATTATTTGGAGAATGATATTGCCACATTGGTTGAAATGAAGATATTGGGAAGAACAGAAAATTTTATAGAAAAGATATGAAAAAACACTGTTAGTGAGCAAGTTTAAAAATATTTGCTTATATATTAGTCTCTCCTCATCCATGGTTTTGCCTTGCATGGTTTCAGCTACCGGCAGTAACAGTGGTCCAAATGTATTAAATGGAAAATTCCAGATATAAACAATTCATACGTTTTCAACGGCAGTCAACAGTAGTCCAAACGTATTAAATGGAAAATTCCAGAAATAAACAATTCATAAGTTTTCAGTTGAGTACCTGTTCAAGTAGTGTGATGAAATCTCACACTGTCCCATTCTGTCCTACCCAAGACAGGAATCATCCCTTTGTCCGATGTATTCAGGTTGTGTGCATTACACACCTGTGAGTCATTCAGTGGCTGTCTTGGTTATTGGACTCACTGTCATGGTATTGGAGTGCTTGTGTTCAAGTCACCCTTATCTTACTTCATAATGGCTTCAAAGTGCAGGAATAGTGATGCTGGCAATTCAGATATGTCAAAGAGAGCCATAAAGTGCTTCCTTTAAGTGAAAAGTTAAAGTTCTTGACTTAATGAAAGAACAAGATTGCACGCTGAGGTTGCTAAGATCTATAGTAAGAATAAAATTGTGAAGAGGGAAAAAAATTCATGCTAGTTTTGCTGTCACACCTGAAACTGCAAAAGTTATGGCCATAGTTTGTGGTAACCTTTATTATAGCATATTGTTATAATTGTTCTATTTTACTGTTAGCTATTATCGCTAATCTCTTATTGTTCCTAGTTTATAAATTAAACTTTATTAAAGGTGTGTATAAGAAAAAATAGTATGTGTAGGTCTTGGAACTCTCTGTGGTTTCAGGCATCCACTGGGGGTCTTGGAATGTATCCCCTGTGGATAAGGGGGCCTGCTGTATTTTAACCTTTACTTGTCCTAAGTAAATATTATGTCTATGTATTTTTATGCTATCTTAGAAAACATATTTTGGGGGAAAATTGTACATCTTTTGCTTATAGCAAAATAACTATGCAAAATTATCTAGAATATTGATTTATGATTTCTATAAAAATCCTATTTAGCCAGCCCCAGTGGTGAGCGTCTGCAGTTCCAGTTACTTGGGAGGCTGAGACAGAAGGATCACTTGAGCTCAGGAGTTTGAGGCCAGCCTGAACAACACAATGCGACCCTGTCTCTAAAATAAAACCAAAAAAAAACCCAAAAAACTTATTTGTAGTTATCCTGTTTGTTTGCTAAACTAGTAAGCAGTGGGGCATAGATTTTATCCCAGGCCTGAATTTGTTTCTTAGTACCTGAAAGCTGTCTCAGCACTACATAATCTGGAAGCTGATAAGAACTGTTAAAAGAAAAATCTTGGCCGGGCATGGTGGCTCACGCCTGTAAGCCCAGCACTTTGGGAGGCCAAGGCAGGCAGATCACTTGAGGCCAGGAGTTCAAGACCAGCCTGGGCAACATGGTGAAACTGTTTCTATTAAAAATTCAAAAATTAGTTGGGTGTGGTAGTGCATGCCTGTAATCCCAGGTCCTTGGGAGGCTGAGGCAGAAGAATCGCTTGAACCTGGGAGGTGGAGGTTACAGTGAGCTGAGATCACGCCACTGCACTCCAGCCTGGGCGACAGAGTGAGACTCTGTCTCTAAATAAATAAATAATCTTTAGACAGATTAAATTTAACAGAGTTCATTTGTGCAAAGAAAGATTCATGAATTGGGTAGCACTCTCAGGACAAGAAGATGTTCAGAGACCTCTATCCAGAAGCATGAGCAGTGAGCTTTTTATAGGCCAAAGACAGAAGCAAAATAAAAAAGTTACCTGGTTGTCTATAGCTAGGCATTTGCCTTATGGGCATGGTGTGATGAGGCATTTGCCTTATTTGGTCTGATCAGTTGGATGCCTGTGATTGGCTGAAATCCAGCAATTTTTATTTACAAAAAATATACTAAAAAGTTAGGTTTTGGTCTGTTTATATACTAAGTTAGATTGTGGTTTGTTACATAAGAATTCAAAGTATGGAGACAGCCTCAGGCAAATGGCCTCCTTATTTTGCCTTAACAATCCCTCCGTTTCAGCCAGCCTCTCAATTTTGAGAGATTCACTAAAACCTTTAGCATTGATGTTATTCTCTGTCACCATCATAACAGACTTCTTTGGTGTCTGTATGGAATTCACAGTCATGATATTAAGTCAGCTGAATAATTCTTCATGTTCTCTTTGTGTTATTGTTGCTATACCTGGAGTGAGACCATCTGACATACAGTAGATGACTGCATACAAGCAGTTAAGGCTTTTTAAAGGATACAGCATACCAGGGAGACTACTATGATGACTATCAGGAGGATCACACAAAAAGACTGAAATATGCTTCTTAACAAAGGCCTTTGTGAACCAAACCAATTATAATTAAATAAATCAAAGAATGATACAGAATAGAAATGTACTTGTTTTAACCAATTATCAAGTTTGTTGATTTCTTTAAAAAAAAAAAACAGAACAAGGTTGTTTTTCAATATGTAAATTCTATACAACCCCAAAATAAAACACCACAGTAAAATAAATGGGAAAAAACATAATATTTTATTTGCAAAGCTTGACAAAATGTTAATATCTTTAATGATAAACGAGCTGTTAGAAATCAGTAACAAAGAGACTAACATTACAAGGGAAGTGAAAAAAACAGGAAAATGAAATAACACAAATGACTTACAAGGCTATGTGAAGATGATATAGCTTAACATTAATAGATGAAAAAGCAATTTCACTATAAATTACATTATCAGTGTTTACAAATATTGATATCTAATGTTTGTATAGTTTTAGGAAGTGGGAAATCTTCAAATACTGGGAAAATTTACTCCGGTTATAGGAAATTTACACAAAGTATAGATTTTGCATATACTTTGCCCCAGCAGTTCCAGTTCATGGGGATCATTCCAACAAAGTAGTTGGATAAATTTATATATATATATATAAATATATATAAGCAGGTTCACTACATAGAAAATCTTTAGCTAATGTATCATCCCCCAAGAAACTACTTATGTACCAATTGGTTTATAAAATAATAGAAGGGGGGGGGGTAGAGTTAGAAAGAAAAATGGCATGTAAGTAAAAATATAAGATTTCACAAAATTCTATGTTCTTTGAATTCTCGAAAAAGATCATTCTCTAAATGGATCAGTTTTATATTTACCCTGTGATAAGTGAAAATTATAAATGTATACACTTCATACTTATGGAAGCACTGAGATGAAACCCTTTTAATTCCACTATCCTGGCTTCTTGGTTCAAGAATGTCTGTCATTCCAGCTCCTGAGATTGAGTCCAATGACAACCATGTAAACAATCACAATGACTACTTAAGATCTACTTCAATGACACTCTTTAGGTCACTTTTCAAAAATGAGCTTTCTCAGTTAAGTTTTTCTGATCTCCAAGGAATGTCCACTGCAATGCATGCGAGGAGTCTCCATACATCATGAAGACCATGCTTTGGTTTTGGTGAAGATGGTGGTGGAAACAATGGCACAGGTTCCCTCCTCCAGTCATTACAATCATATGGCCAAGACAATGAAGAATGCTTGAATGAGAATACTGCAACAGGTCATTCAGTGATAACTGAGGTTTTACAATACCAGATGTGTTTATCCAAGTTCAGGAGGGAGTGTTAGCTAATGTACACAGTGCCCCTTGTTCATCCAACAGACAGTCCAAGGCAATTTGATTATTTACAAAAAATTTAGCAGGGGAGTTTAGAGAAGTTTCTTGGGCACCTATAGCCTTTGCAGTAAACTTAGCTATAGTAGCTGATGTTTGAGACAGATTTTTAACCATAACCTTATTTACATTTGTGCCAAGCCAATAAAGTAACATTCTACCAAAAGATGCCCATTTAGAGGAATTTACACAATTTAATCTACTCTATGATAAGTCATGGGCTGCAGAGTTTTTAGTAATGGAATCTTTAAGGACTCAAAAGACCAGGCAGCCATCCAAACCCTCTGTGAGTCCATGCTTAACATTAAATTTATATCCTTTTAGATACAAATTTTGTTTTTCCAAGTCAGATACATATAACACTGCTTATTAAATAGGTTATTATAGGTGGTTTGACTTGGATCAATCTTATGGAGTTCATTCAAATAGCATATTCTAACATTTTCAATACTAGCTAACTTAGCATGAGAATCTGCTGAGGAATTTGCTTGGTATTCAGTTATTTCTTGTTCTGCTTGATGTTGGGTTAGCAATTCTATGAACCAATCAGTTCCTTCATTAGAGTTCTGGGAATTGTTATCCAGTTCAGTGGTATGATCTTAAAGTTATCAAAACCCTGTACTTGTCAGAGTCCTTTCCATGAGTCACCTCAAAGACAAACACTAGGTTTGTAGTTGCTTGTAATAGTTTTCAGGAAAGTACCAGAGTAAACCAATTAACTGTTTGTGGATGACAAAATTTAAAATGGCCATGGTGAAAATCTGATGAGGGTTCATTATACCACAGTTGACAAGGAAATTTTATTTCTGTGACATACACTATTTTAAGATAATAACTAAAATTATGACTGGTAGCATCATACCAAATCTATCAGATTTCTGGGCATTCTGTATAATTTATGAAACATATTAAACACATATTAATAATATATGGCTTAAAGAAGGTTCAGCATCACTTATTAGACAATACTTCCCAAACAATTTAACATATCAAATAAGCCTAGTTAGTTTCATATCTCTCTTCTTATGAAGAGAGAACAAATTTTTTTGAAATACTCCAGCGACCTGTCTGGAAGCTCCCAGAGCTAGTTTGAGGTAGAAAGATCTTAATTTACGATTTGGTATTAGAAAGTTGTCAGGAATATCAAATGGTTTGAAATATTTAATTAAAATAGGATCACAGGTCATTGTGAAACAATATTTATTCATTTAACTAGAGTGTGAATTAAAGTCTTCAAAGGTAAATACAGAATGCCATATAGTTGTGGAAAAAACTTAGCTCTTTTAATATAGAGGATTCCGTTTTCTTAGTAATCAAAGACAGGAAATTATCTTGATAAAACACATAATCTTTGTTTTCTAGGCTAATTACTTAATAAGTAAAGAAAAACTTGTCATAATTTTTTATAAAGAACAGACCAAGACTCCAAGAAAAGCTTATTGTTTTAACAGAAAGGACCAAATTCTCCATTTGCATCAGTGTACTTTTGGTATTAATGCTCAGTTTAAAAAAACCTTATAATTCCCTTCAAATTTTAGCCAGTTGATCACACATAAAATTCCTTTACCAAGATTCCTCTTTCACAAACCTACAACTTTCTTATATCCATTTAGTTTTTGTCCTGTACTTTTCAAAGTCTTTCTCCTTGTGGAACAACCAGTCACTCTACTTTGGGATAAAAATTAGTCTCCTTTTCCCTTTATGAAACAGAACACATACATCATAGCTTTCCTTGCAAAAACCACATCTTATCTTCCTTGTATGCTGGCATATGATGTTGTTTCCCTTATTATTTCTAGGAATTTTAATTGCATATATTAATTAGAATTTTTAACTGCTAATTTCCAATGAAAATAAGGAAGCAAGCAATTGTGAACTGCCTGCAACATACCAACATTTTGTAATTTAACATCATTTTATAATTCTAGAAGCATCTGCTTCTTCATGGTACAATTTTTGAATGTGGCACAGGACATGTTTATTAACAGACCTAGCTATCTATAGTTTCTCTGTAATAAGAAGCTACAGGGAGGCAAAATTTTATCTGTCTTATAGCTTTTGGCTAGGCCTGAGAATTAAATCATTATTTGTATAGATTTCCCTCAGCCTCCATTTAATTGATGACAAGAATGTTAAAACCTCCCTGTACAGAGAGGACATCTTTTATATAGGAATTTTATCTCATTTATACCTGTTTAACTCACTTAAAAAACAATTATGCTTGAATGTTATGAAAATGAGATCATAAACAGTCATCATCTTATTTTTCTTTTTTCTTTTTTTTTTTTTTGGAGATAGTGTCTTGCTCTGTCACCCAGGCTGGAGTGCAGTGGTGTGATCTTGGCTCACTGCAACCTCTGTCTCCCAGGTTCAAGTGATTCTCCTGCCTCAGCCTCCTGAGTAGCTGGGACTACAGGTGTGTACCACCACACCTGGCTCATTTTTGTATTTTTAGTAGAGATGGGGTTTCACTATGTTAGCCAGGATGGTCTCAAACTCCTGACCTCAGGCAATCTGCCCGCCTTGGCCTCCTGAAGTGCTGGGATTACAGGTTTGAGCCACCACACCTGGCCAAGTTATATATCTTTTAATATAGTGATAACTTGAGCTTATTTTACTAGTAAACTTAGGTTGAAAAAGTTGTACATCTGTATTATATTTAATGCTGACTCTGAAGACATGCCTATTTTTATCAAATTGACAAGCTTTAACAAACTTTTATTTACCGAAAATTCTCCCAGGTCACATGAACTTGAAAAACATTTTAGTTTAGTTTCAACCTTCCTGAATAATTTAAGGAATAGTTAATCAATATAAGAGCTTATTTTTCCATTAACCAATTAAATATGGCTCTTTTACAAATTAATTTTGTCAATACTCTCCAGAGGTAGAAAAATGTCACACATACATTCCCATAGACAGACATAAATAATCATGCAGATCAAGGCAGATCTTAAAGCTTTTATTTTAAAATTGTAGCCATATGCCAGGCACTAAAATACAAAGTTTACTAATTTATTAAAAAATACCTGTATCCAAATTGTTTTTCTCTGGCCAATGGAACAAGATTATTCACCCTGATGGCTGAAGTTTTTTACTAACATTTGTGCAAAAGATTTCTAATATTTCTCATTTGCCTTTTATAAGGAGTCTTTTAGAAAGGGATTGGTTCTGGGTCTACAAATTTAGTACATAAAATTAACTGGTGTCTCAGAAAGTAGAGTCCCAGACTCCTGGATTTCCAGATTCCTTACATTTGGAAGAATCCATTTTCAAAAGGTACCTACCTGAGGCCTCTACCTGGACCCAGTACAATTATTTATTGGAGCGAATCCTATTCCAAACTCTGGTAAAATAATTACTCAAAAAAGTTGAAGAGCTCAAAATGCAAATTCATGAGCTTGAATTTGGAGGAGACTCACTTACAACTTCCAGTTATGAAGAGAGAGTAATGGGAGCAGTAGGCCTGGGGAGTACCTTTGCTTCATCACTCACTGCTCCTGGGGGGTCACTGGAGGTCTCTTTCGTATTCTGCTTCTGACATCAAAGTGTTAAAAGAAAAACTTTAGAGAAATTAAATTTAGTAGTTTATTTGAGCAAAGAATGGTTCATGAATTGGGCAGCATTCAGAACCAGAAGAGGTTCAGAGAGTTCTGCACAGAAGCATGAGCAGTAGACTTTTACAGGCTGAACATGGTAGCAAAGTAGAGAAATCACCTGACTGGCTATAGTTAGACATTTGCCTTAGGAGGCATTTGCCTTATGTGGGCATGATCTAATCAGCTGGCTGCCTGTGATTGGCTGAAGCTCAGCTGTTTGTGATTGGATAAAATCCAGCTATGTGTTCCAAAAAATAAACTAAGTTAGGTTTTGGTTTGCCTCTGTACAAGTTAGGCTGTGGTGTTATATACGAATTCAAAATACACAGTCAGGCTAATGGCCTCCTACTTATTTTGCTTTAATAGAACACATTTTGTATGTGACTTGGGAGTGTCTCTTTATTACCCTCTGCTTTCCTTGATGGGCTGTTCCATAGCCATTGTAAACTTTCACTTCTCTACTAGATTTGGAGGAAGGGCTGCCTTTTGGGGAAGCTTTATGACTTTGAACAAAATTCATCTGTAAAATGAGAATGATTATAATATAGGGTTAGAATGGGATAGTACATGTGAAACTGCCTGGTACATAGTGTCTAATTAATGCTATTTTCTTTTGTACTGAAATAACAACAGCCTATAGTAGGAATGAAGACATTTGAGGTCATCAAATGTATGTGAGAATATATGTCAATAAGATTTCCCATCAACTAACTGGTATAGGGGAGTAATTTGGTGTAATATTTTTGGAAAACTGTCTGTCATTGTCTTAAGCAATTGAACCATCAATAACTCTGTGATGCAGAAATTCCACTTCTAAGTATGTATCCAAGTGTAATTCATATTCATCCCCATTATGATGAAATATGTATAATAATGTTCATACATGTCATATTTGGAAGAACAACAACAACAAAGGCATTGATAATAGACATTCTAGTTTTATTCCTGGCTTTAAATGTGTTTCTTAAGCATGAGGTTAGATTTGGATTGAGACAGATTTATTTAATCATATTAAAGGAGTATTTATCTGTTTCTATTTTATTAAGAATCTTGACTAAGAATATATATTGAATTTATTAAACACAATTTCAGTATCACTTATGGAAATTATATTATAATTATATGATTATATTAATTTTTATTCATAGAATATGATATGGTAAAGCATTAATAAATTAATTTTATTATTGATAATTTTTTTATTTCTAGGATAAAGTCCACTAAATCAGATGTGTTATCCTATTATAGCTGGATATTATTTGTTAATATTTTGTTAAAGATTTTTCTATTCATATTTATACAAAAGTTTGATCTATACTTTTCTGTTTAATCTTTGCTAAATTTTGGTGTCCATATTACTTCATTAAAAATATTCAGAAGTTTTTCTTCTTTTTTCATACTCTAAAACAATTCAAATAATGTTGAAAATATGTATTCTTTAAAGATTTGCCAAATTTCCCTGTGAAACTATCTGAGCCCATTGCTTTTTTAAATGGGAAGTTGGTGAGAGAGAGCTTTTTTGCAGTTTCCCCTATTTTTTTCTGTAGATACTAGTTTGTTCAGATTTACTGTTTTGTCTGGAGCTGGTCTGGGCTAATTGCATTTTTCTAGGAAATTATATATGTTGTCTGTCTTCTCAAATTTATCTGCACAGAGTTGAGCAGGGAAATCTATATGGTTATTGTAATTTTCTGTAGTTATAGTTATTTCCTTCTTTTAAAAAAGTTTTGCATATTTGTGGTTTATTTCAGTTTTTCCCGTCATTTGTTGCTATATAACAAGCCACTCAAAATCTCAGTGGCTTAAAACATCAAACATTTATTTCTTGCTTGTGGATCTACAGGCTGGTGGCAACTCATCTAGGTTAGGCTGGGATCTGGCTTCCAGGTTCCATGTTCCATGTTCCATGTGTTTCTCATTGTCTTCAGTTTAGTGGCTACCTGGAGTCCCGTTGCACAAGATGAATGGCAGTAGCACAAGAGGACAAATGGACACGTGATACCTCTTGAGTCATCCATCCTAGTAGTTGCATGCTGTCATTTATGTCCACATTTCATTGGCCATGACAAGTTATATGGTTAAAACCAACATTAACAATGTGAGAAAATACAGTCTGCCCACTATAGTTGGTATAACTGTAAAGTCACATGGCAATGGAAGTGGCTATATAATTCTAATACTGAGTGGGCATAACGAATGAAAGACAACAATTTATTCTGCCACAGTCCACTCTTTTATTTATTTATGTTCACATACCTCCTACATACAAAATACACTTAGTCTTATAAAAGTCATGCCAAAGTCTCATCCAATTATTATATCTGGGATTTCATTTATATTAATTTTGAATTTGGTTCACTTGACTGAAAGAACTATGAATTTAAAGAAATTACTTCCCCTTACTTATCCAACATGCAGTGATGGAGCAGGGATAGGCTAACCTCCACAAGTATACCCATTCAAAAGAGGATGCTGAGGAAGTATATGGTCATCACCGGTCTGTAGCAATCAATACTCAAATCCTATGGGCAAATATTGCCTGATTACCTTATCTTGGGAGCAGAGTATTTTTCCTTATTAGCTTACATTTTGTTCCCTGGGAGTATGTCCTCATTTCATTGTTCCCCATGGCTCTTGACTCTGCTGGCTGGGAAGTTCTTCCTTTATCCTCACATTCCTTAGCCACTTCTGAAGTAATCATTAAAGAATATGCTATTTTAGCTTACTTCCTACCAGTAGAAATCAGAGGAGGCCAAAAGTCTTTGACATCTTAAATAATTATAGTCTTAATCCTGACTGGCAGCACTTTTAATGATTTATTTCATAAGTTCTATAAGAAGAAATAGTACAAAACATCTACTTATCACAATGCAATAATTCTGGCATGTAATTAAAATAAAGGCTGAAAATAAAAATCCTCCATCAATCAGAAAATTTAAATGATCTCTTAAAGAACTTTTGGCTGAAATCTTTGAAATCAAAACCAAAATTTTAGAATATCTAAACAAATGATAAAAATACTATATGTAAGAACCTACAGATTTCATCTAATGGAGAGACAGCAGATCCTTTCATCTGCATATAATGGCTCCTAAAAAGTCTATTGATATGATCTTCTGATTTTCTCATAGCACCTGTAATTAATTCTAGATAGGGAAGCATATTTCAAAGAGAAGTATGGGTGTGTCTGTGAACATAACAGGGATCAAATATTTAGAAAACCCATGAAACTTTTGAGAGACTTGGATATTGGTTTATACTTTATGATTATTTGTTCTATGAATAAATATATTTATAATATATATAATATATAAGCTCTATAAATTTTTTTGGTACATAAATAATAAAAACTATTGTATCTTCTTTTCAGATTGCTGTCGTATTCTGTTAGGACTTTTGCCGCAAATTTAATCTTGCTTTCAGTCTTGTACAAAATGGAAAAATTGAAGTTGTCTTCTACTTTTGTATTTTCTTGGTTATTTGTTTATCCTTTAATTTTCAGAATCAGTTTCTTTAGGTGTGTTTGTATAGGACATAGAGTTGAGGTTTGCTTTGGATTTCTTTTTCTTTTCTTTTTGTTTTGTTTTTTGTTTTTTGAGACAAGGCTTGCTCTGTTATCCAGGCTGGAGTACAGTGGCATGGTCATAGCTTACTGCAGTCTCGACCTCCCGGGCGCAAACAACCTTTTCACCTCAGCCTCCCAAGTAGCTGGGACCACAGATGCATGCCACCACATGCCTGGCTAATTTTTACATTTCTTGTAGCAAAAGGGTCTCACCATGTTGCTCAGGTTGGTCTGGAACTCTTAGGCTCAAGTGATCCTCCTGCCTTGGCCTCCCAAAGTACTGGGATTACATGTGTGAGCCACCAGGCCCGGACTTGAACAGCTTCTTTTAAAAGGTGAGTTTTTCCATTCATATTTACTAATATGGCAGATCTATTTAGTCTCAGTTCTTTTATTTTAGCTGCATCCCACAAACTTTGATATGTTGTGCCTTTATTTTTGTCCAATTAAATGTACTTTCTCTCTTATAATTTCCTCTTTGACTCATGAGTTATTTACATGTATGTTGTTTAACTTCCAAATACTTGAGGATATTCTGGCTATTTCTTTGTTCTTACAAGCCCATCAAACGCAGTCTTTATATCTGTTACTCTTTTTTTGAATCTATGAACTTGCACTGCCTCTCACATTCTTTTTCTTTCCTCTTTCAATTTCTGTAAAATATATGTTTACATTGTCAGGGCTTATGGCATTTAGGTTTTGTTCTACCTCTGTTTTTTATTTTATTTTATTTTTTAGTTATAATTCTACCATTAGTTCTTACATCTTTGGCTGTTTAACCAGTCATCTCATGATTAAAGTTTTTTTCTAAAATATACTCTCCAAGAAGGCTTATTATAAAAACAGTATTCCCCAAGTTCATTGCATGTAATAGCTCTGTGACTGTTGCCTTTATGTTTGAC
The DNA here is from genome assembly GCF_028858775.2 of Pan troglodytes. Lineage (NCBI taxonomy): Eukaryota > Metazoa > Chordata > Mammalia > Primates > Hominidae > Pan > Pan troglodytes. The sequence continues at coordinate 103,304,789 of NC_072412.2, read as the reverse complement.
AGCCTGTCTACAAAATTCATGGGTCACACTCTTTTTTTGTTTTGAGGATTTTGAAGTTCTTCCAGTGTTTCCGAGAATTGAATATTGCTGTGAAGAAGTCCAAGGATAGTTGGAATATTTTTCTCATATAAATGATTTGATGACTTATTTGTTTTCTAAAGTATTATTTCATTATTTTTTAAGTGCAGTAAGTTCAGAGTATGTCTTGCCATTGAACACGCTGGGTCAGTTTCTGCTGGGATGTGATGTCCATTTAATATGTAAATTTAACATATCTTTTATTTTTGGAAATAATTTGCTTTACTCCAATTTTTTCATTGCCTTCATTTGGATCTTTATTTATTTATTTATTTATTATTTATTTTTTATTTTTAGAGACGGAGTCTTGCTCTTTTGCCCAGGCTGGAGTGCAGTGGTGCAATCTCGGCTCACTGCAAGCTCCGCCTCCCGGGTTCACGCCATTCTCTTACCTCAGCCTCCCCAGCAACTGGGACTACAGGTGCCCGCCACCACGCCTGGCTAATTTTTTGTATTTTTAGTAGAGATGAGGTTTCACCATGTTAGCCAGGATGGTCTCGATCTCCTGACCTCGTGATCCGCCTGCCTCGGCCTCCCAAAGTGCTGGGATTACAGGCGTGAGCCACCGTTCCCGGCCCATCTTGATCTCTTTTAAACAAGATCAGGCACGTTCAGGGTGGCATGGCTGTAGACTTGATCTCCTTCAGGTACCCATAATTTTCTTCTTAATATTTTAAATATGTTTGGGCGTTAATTTCCATTTCTTGTTGTTTTCCCCAGTTTTATTTTCAATATCCTACGCAATATCTATCCTACTTTGTGCTTCTATCATTTTAACTTTTATTTCTGTGATGATTTTTCTTTCAATTCTGTTCTGAAATTTGCTAGTTCATGCTTTATTTTCTTCAGTCTTTTGACTAACTCTTCACTATGTTTTCACTGCAGTTGCTTCAGAAGGGCAATTGATTTAAGAATTTTAAATTGACTATAGTGTTTGGTCACTCTTTTCATCTACTACTTGTCAGTGTATGTTCATCGTCTACCATTTATTTTCTTTTCCCTTTTCTCTCTCCCTACTCCCATCATGTCTATTTGGAATAGTTCTTGTGATGCCTCCTGTTGATTACTCAGTTGATTGAAGTGAATTTTTCTTGGACCAGCAATTTTCAGAAGTTTCATGTTGGGGAGGAACTAGGGCTATGTTCTGGGCTAGCTGGAATTTCCCTCATGACCCAGGATTCTTGTGTCAGTTTAATTAGCCTTTACTTCTTCCCAGCCCTTAGAGATAGCTCCCATAAACTTTTCACCGAGTTCTATCTCTGTTATTCTCTCATTGCTAAAGGGACAAGGTGCTTCTTTTAAATATGCTGTCTATGTGATTTCTCATGCAGTCCAACACTCTCTGCTTCCTAGTTCTGGGGAAGCTCTTGATGCTAGTTTGTGCACTCAGCCTACTGCTGCAAATGAATGATTTTTATTTTGCCCTTGTCTCTCACTGCCAAGAAATATACTTTGCTGGCTCATCCATGATCCAGGGTCACAGTCTTTTTCCCCCCTTCACTTTCTGCCACGTATATCTCCACTTGATCTCTGCTTTTGGCGGCCTTTCCACTTATTTGATGGCGTGGGGGTTTTCTCTTGCCTAGTTTTAACATAGATAAGTTTGTATTTCTTATTTCTCATTATCTTTGTGGCTTTCAGAACACTCCCAAGAAAATAAGGAAGATATTCTGATTTAAACCACATCTTTAAACTAGAAGTTCAATTAATGAATTGTAAAGACAGGTGGGCTTTTTATGACATGGTATTGCAATGTGTTGATGCTAGTTTTGATAACAAAGACATTTTTAAGAGCACCATAATGACCAGTATTTTGATTTTACTTAGAAAAAAGAGGGCATCAAAACAATTTTTTTGAATGAGTTTTCCAAAAAGCTTCAGATAATATCAAAGTTGTATATGGCATATCCCCAAAGAAGTTTTTCTGATGTCCTTAATCATGATTCAAATGTTCATTCATCTTGTGATTTTTAAAATGTATTATATAAAAGGAAGATAATATAAATAATATATGGAAGAACTTCCATAATATTGAAGTAAATTGAAGCCAATTAATAAGCATGGGTCCTTGTTTGCCTTGTTTTATCAACCTATGTAGATTTCAAAAGTTTTGTCAATTGAAAAATCCCAAGTTCTATAAATTTGGAAAGGAGGCTTTTTTTATTATAAAAAGGGTTACAGCTTCTAGGGTGGCCATCATCCTGACAGATTTGGAAGTGTAGCCTCTAGCAGGGACTTGAAGGGGGCACTTTGAGGGAGGGGAGTGTGGGGCTGGGATTTATGCTAGACAGGTTGGCCCGGTACACATATTCAACAGGTTATAGGAGGAGCTACAGATATTCATGAAGCGGGGCCTGATACATAAACAAACATGCATGTTTCATGCTTCCCGTGTTCACTTTGGTGTGGAGCTGTAACATTTAAATGCGTTACAGTTAGGCCTTATATGTCAAAAGGTGAAGCAGGGAGATGAAGACACTCAAGTGTGCAGTCTCTTTAAACGGGCTGGGACCAGTCCATGGTCTCTGGTCTTTTATCAGGAGAGTTACTGAAATCAGTCTTGTCCAATCAAAGTTATAGTTATGGCTTGTGGAACAGGGGACCAGTGAGTCAGCATCTGGTGGTAGAGGAGCTGCAATTATTTCAATATTGCTTCTCTTAAGGCCTTTGCTTATTTAGCTTCTATCGAAGAAGAAAAACCTGTGGCAGTTAGAACACAGTTTATTCTTTAAGTGTAGGGGTATGAGGCTTAATCCTTGACTGGGTGGCCTTAGGTCCTGTTTGTAATTTGGTATCTTACTGCTACAGAGTCCATTCTATCAGTCTTATGAACTCTATTTTAACACTAATGCTGATCAGTTGTGTCTAAACCACACAAAGAGGAGATATACCAATGTGTGTCCAACCTCCTGTCCTGTCGTGGCCAGGAACTCCGTTTTTAAGGTTTCTCTGGGTCCTCTTGGCCAAGAGGGGCGTCCATTCAGTTGGTTGGGGGCTTAGGATTTTATTTTTAGTTCTCAGTTTTGTACTGTGAATGCTAGTTGATTAAGTGAGAAGTTTGTGGCAATTTTTAAAGAAAGGATAGATATTAGATTGCATTAAATATTACCTCCTTGATTAAACTATTGTTATTAGGGAGAAAGTAAGATTGGGCCTGAGTAATTTTGAATGTAAGAATGTAACTCTGTTTAAACATTAGCAGTTTCTCTAATTGATGCTGCTTTATTAAAATATCACTTTTTGTACTGGTGAAAGAGAAAAACATTAAAGGAATTTTTATCTTAAAATGTTCTCATTCTTATAATTTTGGGGTGCAGGTTTTTGGGAGTTTCTCTGTTTCTCACTCTTCAAAGGATAAAAGTCCTTTAGCCGAAAATAAAACATATCGCATTATATTTTATTAAAATAATTATTGTGGCAAAAATAAAGGGTATTACATAACACTTTATTAAAATAATTCTCTGCAATTGACATCTATATTTTTTTCACTTCAGAATACTTCTGCTTACTGTAAGCATAAGTCCAAAACAAATACACAAAGAAAGCAGCAGCCACCATCTCTAAATCTTAATGTTGTGGTTTGAAAATATGTATATAAATTCTTTGATACACCTATTTTCAAAGGGTGGGGCCTAATGCCCTCCTCTTGATGGAGGCTAGACTTAGTGACTTACTTCTAACAGAATATGGTGAATGTGATGGTGTGTGGATTTTGAGAATACCTAAAAAAATCATTGTGTTTTTTCTCTTGATCCCTCTTTTGGATCACTCACTCTGAGGGGAGGCCAGCTGCCATGCTGTGAAAACACTCAAGCAGTCTCACAGAGTGTTCAAATGCCAAGGTACTGAGGTGCCCTGGCAACGGCAAGGAACTGAGGCCTTCATCCAAAGCCATTAAGTGAGCCATACTGGAAGCAGGTGCTCCGGTCCCTGGTGGTTTTGAGACGACAGCAGCTTCAGTGTCTTGACTGCAACCTCAAGAAAGACCTTGAGCCAAAGCCATCCAGGTAAGCCACAACTGAATTCCTGACCTACAGAAACTGTTAGCTAATTCAGTTGTTTTAAGTGAATATGGTTTTGGATAATTTGTTACATAGCAACATATAGCCAAAACATTTCATGTGGCCAATTTCACTCTCTCTGCAAGGACACACCAACCTGTAGTCCCTGGAGTACACAGCAACCCGCTTAATACCCAGCACTTGTCTGCTTACATTTTAGTTTCTTGGTTCTGTTTTCAAAGATCTTGCTATACCTACATCTCTTTAACAGTCGAATGAATAATAAAGAAAAATATGAAAGCTTCCAAATTTTTTTTTGGATTCAATTAAGTCAAAAAAGACTTAACATTTTTGCCAATTGAAGCAGACCTCTTGTTCAAATAAGCATATCAGACGCCTAAGTGGCTTTTGGCAAGAATTTCTAGAAAAGGAATGATTGAAATTAAGACTTCTCTGAGCCTCACTTCCTAAAAATGCTGCTAGGAAATAGAAAACAACAACAATAACCTACCCTTTTATCTCCCCTACTATTCCATATAGGCCATAAAAGGAGAAGGACTTGAGGCTAATTATGAAATAATAGCCAAAAGCTGACAAAGAAGACAAAGGGCAAGCTCAGAACTGGAGACAATGGCACAGGAAAATGAGAAATAAACAGCCATGTATAGGCGCATTATCAGTGGTTGCCTTACAAAGTGACAGGGGCTAAGGCAGGTACTTATAACTGGTGCTTTGCTAGATTTATACACCAACTAAATTCTAAACCTATTTTCTGCCAGATGGAGTTAGGTTAGGGTGATGAGTGTTCAGTGATCAAACAATTCCTTCTACCTCATCTCCACTTAGAGACCAGTTGATTATTATTATTATTATTATTATTATTATTATTATTTTTGAGAGAGAGTTTCGCTCTTGTTGCCCAGGCTGGAGTGCAATGATATGATCTTGGCTTATTGCAGGCTCTGCCTCTTGGGTTCAAGTGATTCTTATGGCTCAGCCTCCCAAGTAGCTGGGATTACAGGTGCCTGCCACCATACCTGGCTAATTTTTTGTATTTTTAGTAGGGATGGGGTTTTACCATGCTGCCCAGTCTGGTCTCAAACTCTTGACCTCAGGTAATCCACCCACCTCAGCCTCCCAAAGTGTTGGGATTACAGGTGTGAGTCACCGCACTCAATCTAATTGATTACTTTTGAATGCCTTAGTAGGAGCTAGAAAGATTCTTCCCCCAAATATCTCCTCTACTTGAATTTTACCATTTCGAATTTTATCTCAACAGTCACTAGAAGGCAGGTGTGTTCCAAAAAGATCTATTCAGATGATAGTAAGTGAAAATTGGTTTATTTTGATGGAAGATCAAAATGTATCATTTAAGAACAGTTTATTTCTTCAGAGAATTTATCTTAACACATCACCTCATAAAACTGTTATGAGTATAAATTAGTATATGTAGTTAGTTTATGAAACATGCTGTCTTTTGTGGGAGTAAATCATGAAGAAGCTTTATTTTCTCATACTACTACTGTCTTTCAACAGTGTCTTTAAAAGTGCTAGTTAAATCCCCCTCTTCTATCCTTTAGCTGCACTTCAGTTTCAACTAAAAATGAAACAATAGCAGATTAAATGCTTATTCATCATTCGTCCTGGACCCTACTTATCACTGATGATTTCCTTTGTTGTTGTTAATACTCATACCAGTGTGTTCCTGGTCACTTTCAGGTTTTATTTTCACATAGTAAAAATTTCAGTTTTATTTTAACTATTAAAATGTTGAGCCCAATCAGTAAATGTTGAAACTTGAAATGCTCATTCAATTTAAAGGTTCTTGCTTCCCCACCTCAGTCTGGTTTTGACACATGCCTGGAAACCTGTTACTGGGAAGATAAGGGCATGGTTGGTTCATTTGCTTCCTGCTATGGTCCAAATGTTTCTGTCCTCACCCCCAAATTCATATGTCAAGATCCTCACCCTCAAGGTGATGGTATTAGGAAGTGGGGCATTTGGGGGGTGATTTGTTCATGAGGATGGAGCCCATGTAGATGGTTGTGAATGGGATTCGTGCGTTTACAGAAGAGGCCTGAGATAAACCCTTGCCTCTTCCACCATATGAGGATGCAGTGAGATGGCAAGATGGGATTAGGTTGTGGACACTTACCTGACACTGAATCTGCAGATGTCTTGATCTTGGACTTACCAGCCTCCAGAACTGTGAGAGATAGATTTCTGTTTTTTACAAGCCACTCAGTATATTCTGTGATAGCAGTTTGAACAGACTGAGACACTTCCTTGTTTTCTTTGTGCTTTCTCCCCACTTTCTAGTTGCCCTTTCTGGCCCCTCCAGGGTTAAGCCCAGTGGAGGGAGGATTGGCAGGAAAGGTCAGAGTCTTTCCTGAGCTCTGCTCCTGATGGCCGAGCAGGGAGAGAAGGCTACCATGGAGCAAGGCAGCACCCACCAATCGCAGGGAATGAGGGCTTCCTGGAGTGTTTTTCTAGAGTGTGCCCCATGGAAAATAGTTGAGTTTGAGTCATTTTAAGAGGACCCCACCTCTAGAGATCTGCCCAAGAGGGCTAAAGTAATCCTAATGGGGAAGAATCCTGTGGCATATTTTGTTGAGGAGAGATTCCGTGGGGCTGCTAAGGGGAGGAGTGCTAGGTACTGGTCACTAGTAAGTCCCCAGTAAGGGACCCACTCAGGTGCTCTACAGAACAAGAGTCAACCTTTGTGTATATGCCATCCCCAGACACCTCCTGGGTTCAAGCGATTCTCCTGCCTCAGCCTCCCGAGCAGCTGGGATTACAGGCGCCTGCCACCATGCCCGGCTAATCTTTTGCATTTTTAGTAGAGACGGGGTTTCACCATGTGACATGTGACAACAGCAGCTGACATCAGCACATGTTGGGTGAACTTTTATCTGCTCCCTCCCTGCCCTTTTCTCCAACCAGTTAGAAGCAGGTGGTAATGGAGAAGGAGACAAAGTTAAAAAAAAAAATTACAGAACTTCAACTATTGCCTGTCACAGGTTTCTTCAGATTGAGTAAGGGTTGGGATTCAGAAGGAGGGGAAGCTTCAAGTTGCTTGAGCGTTCTAAGCTGTACTGGACTTTTGAATACATCAAAGTGAGGGTGTTTGTTAATATCTCAACGTGACTTGCAAAATATCATCTGCCTGACATATTGGCCAGGTGTGTGATGGGACTGTATAACTGAAATCATGGGCAGGAGAAAAATAAAATTGTTTTACCTGCTTGTACCTTCTGAGTCTGGACTATTTTTTATTAAAAAACCAACTGACCTGACCCGACAAAAAAAATCCATAAAAATCAAATAAAACATCTAGTGCCTGGCACATAGCAAGTAGTCAGTAAACATTATGTGTTATTATTGTCATCTTCAATATTATTACCACACCTAATTCTTTTATGCTCAGACTCTTTGGTGGAAAATGTCATGGAACAAGAAGGATGGAGATTCATAGAGGCTATTTTGCATAGCTGTTAAGAGGCACTCTATTAGGGTACAGATAAGTACCTGCTAATTCCCATTTTCTGTTTAATAAAAGATACTCAATTAAGATTTGATGGTTTTAGTACTAATTTCCTCTTGGTTAAGCTGAAATAATAATGGAGATTGAGGTGGTTCAGGTGTACTAAATCAAACGCTGGAGGGATAGGGGAGACAGAGAGGAGAAACCGCCCATTGGAGAGGGTGCCCTACTTTCAAGCTCCATGAGATGATTGTAATGTAGAAATAGAGAAGGGAAGTGGTCAGAACGAATTTTCTCACCCTCTGGGGATTCTAGAAAAGTGGTAGAATTCAGGCCAAGTAAGTTTATTGCTGCCTTTATGAGGCAACACTTGTTCTAACCTGGATGTGACTCTTATAAAAATTTTTTTCAACAAAAAATGAAACAATAGCAGATTAAATGCTTATTCATCATTCTTCCTGAACGTTACTTATCACTGATGTTTCTTTTGTTGTTGTTGTTGTTGTTGCTAATACACTTTTTATTTTAGAATAGTTTTAGATTTACAGAATTATTGTGAAGATAGTATAGCTCCTATGTCCCTACATCCAGTTTCCCCTACTCCTAACATGTTAACATTAGCATGGTATATTTGTTACAATTAATGAGCCAATATTGATATGTTGTTGTTAACTAAAGCCCATGCCTTCATTTATATTTCATTATTTTTGTCTCTGATGTCCATTTTCAGTTCTCAGATCACATCCAGTACACCGCAGTACATCTAGCAGTCCTGTCTCCTTTGGTTCCTATTGGTTGTGACAGTTTCTTAGACTTTCTTTGGTTTTGATGACCTTGATAGCTTTGAGGATTGAAATACTGGTCAGGTATTTTGTAGAATGTCCCTTCCTCTTATGTTTTTCTGATGATAGACAGGGGTTATGGGGTTTTTGGGGAAGACGACAGAAAGAAAGTGACATTCTCATCACAGCATATCAAGGGTATATATTGTTAACATGACTCATTGTCATCGATGTTGACCTTGATCACCTGAGATTGTGTTTGTCAGGTTTCTCTACTGTCAAGTTACTCTTTTTTCTCCTCTTTCTATACTATTTTTTAATTTTATGTTTCTTATTTTTTGAGATAGGGTCTCACTCTGTTGCCCAGGCTGGAGTGCAGTGGCATGATCGCAGCTTACTGTAGCTGTGACCTTCCTGGGCTCAAGTGATCCTCCCACTTCATCCTCTCAAGTCACTGGGACTACATGCATGAGCCACTATGCCCAGCTAACTTTTTGTAGAGATAGGGTTTTGCTATGTTGCCCAGGCTTGTCTTGAACTCTTGGGCTCAAGTGATCTGCCTCAGCCTCCCAAAGTGCTGGAATTATAGGTGTGAGTCACTGGCCAAAGTTAATTTCTTTCTTTTCTTTTCTTTTTAAATTTATGTCCATGTACATTACTTTTTTTATACTGTGCTCTCCAGAAGGAAGTCCCTTTGTGCAGACCACACTTAATAAGCAGGAGTTATAATCCACTTTCTTGAGATCTGAGTATCTTTATAAATTTGTTCAAATTTTACTGCATGGGAGATTTGTCTCTTGTTCAACATTCATTTAATCACTTATATCAGTATGGACTTGATACTGATTTTATACATTGGGTCATAATCCAATACTATGTTATTTTGATGCTCAAATTGTCCCTCCTTCTAAGTATTGGGAGCTCTTTGATGTACCCCCATCATTGTGGTGTGGTTTTCTTTCTCTTTCTTTTTTCAGTTTTTATACTTTTTTAAATACTCTTTTACTTTATGGCATTAAAAGATACTCCAGGCTCATCTTGTATATGCCCCCCTTCTAGAATGGGCCATTTATCTGAGGAGCCCGGGTTCCTTTTATTGGAGGTCATATTAGAAACAAAGAACAGGGCAGTAGGTGTGCTTGTTGCTCCTGGTGTGTTTTTGCTTCTAGCTCCTCAGCTGACAGAGTGAGGATATTTGTGTATTCTAACCAGTGTTTACACACATCTATAAACATTTCTATATGTAACCATCTGTATCTGTATGGAGTTGAGCATGAGTTTATACTGCTGTCTCCAATTCTAATCCGTTACCACAGGGATCATTCCAGGCTCCTCTTTTGCTTATTTGTAATCTCACACTTCAGTGAGAAACCTGGCTCCCACCATCCTCCATCCATTCACTCTATTGCTCAAGTCCCATGTACATGGAGAGCATTTTCAGAATTGTTATCCTCTGCTCTTACGGGAACCAACTTTAGCAACTAGACTGTGGCGCTCATGCATATTGCCTTTTACCTTTAGTCTTATAGACGCTACTTATTTCCAAAGTTATTTAAGTCAGTACCTTATTCCCCTATTCCCTTAAGTGAGATTGTTTCATAACGTTTGTAATATCATTGGATTCTTTTGTCACATTCTCCATTCCATCCTATCTTAGAGTAAGGGCACAATCAAAGGTAGCTATTGCTAATATATAATATATGTTTATATATATTTGAGACAGGGTCTGGCTCTGTTGCCCAGGCTGGAGTGGTGCTGTAGTGGTGCTATCATGGCTCATTGTAGCCTTGACCTCCCCAGGTTCAAGTGATTGTCTTACCTCAGCCTCCCAAGTAGCTGACACTATAGGCATGCGCCACCACATCAGTCTAATTTTTTGTGTTTTTTATAGAGACAGGGTTTTGCCATGTTGCCCAGGATGGTCTCAAACTTCTGAGCTCAGGTGATCCATGTGTGTCGGCCTCCCAAAGTGCTCAGGCTACAGGTGTGAGCAGACGTGCCTTGACCCACTAGCATATTTTTTATTTATTTATTTTTCTTTCTTCTATTACACCAGGAAATATTATTAGGCAACCTCTAGCGTATTTTTTTAATGGTTGACTAATATTCATGGCTCAATGGCCCATAATTTACTTAGACAACTGCCTATTGACAAATGCTTAGCCAATTGTTCCTTATTGGACAATGGCCTATTATTGGACTGCTATAGATACCATGGTCAATAACATTCTTATATATTAATCTTTGTGCACGCTGATCATTTCATTCTGGGAAATTTCTATAGATAGTTAAATCTCTGAAGTAAAGAGTACGAATGTTTTTAAGGCCCATACTATTTCAAGTTACCCTCTGAAAAATGTAAACTTCACCAGAACTAAATGAGAAGCCTCAAAAGACTGAAAATCATGATTTAAAATGTTTTTTCAATTTGACCTATCAAAAAAAAGGTCTGTTATGTGAGGTTGAGTTTTTTTTTCACCATTTGTGTCTCTTCATTCTTTCATTATCTCATATCCCTTACTTTTTTTTTTTTTTTTTGAGATGGAGTTTTGCTCTTGTTGCCCGGTCTGGAGTGCAATGGCGTGATCAGGGCACACCGCAATCTCCGCCTCCCAGGTTCAAGTGATTCTCCTGCCTCAGCCTCCCGAGTAGCTAGGATTACAGGCATGCACCACCATGCCTGGCTAATTTTTTTTTTTTTTTTTTTTGTAGAGACGGGGTTTCTCCGTGTTGGTCAGGCTGATCTCAAACTCCTGACCTCAGATGATCCACCCGCTTCAGCCTCCCAAAGTGCTGGGATTACAGGCGTGAGCTACCACACCTGGCCTATTTATTTATTTTATTTTATCTTTTTTTTTTTTAGTGTAAGCTTTGTTTTCCATCTGTAACTGTTCAGCTGAACTGGAAATCCGATGCTTCATTTGTAGCAAGTCAATGACCTTCCCCTGTAATTAGGAATACTGAATATGCTTGCTTTGTGGAACATCCCGAGGGATCTTGCTTTCTGGATGGAAGGAGTGCAGAGGGATTTGCCTTTCCCCCTGACTAATCTCCAAGAATCCAGGCTGAGGCTCTTCTCTGCTCACAGATGCAGGATTTAGTTCCCCCATAACTATAATTACTAAGGAATTACAGCAGTTGTTTTTATATTTCTCTTCAAAGTGCTGTTGATATTTGAAGATTCTTCTGATGTGATCACTTTTCTAGATACAGTCTCAGGACTCTTCAGATGGAGTGAGGGTTTTATATGGGTTTTAAATTTGTTAACTGATGTATCTGTGTGCATTGGAGATGTTTCTTCTTTCAACCTATACAAAGAAATTTGCATCCTCAGAAAGATTGATTACCTCAAGTGATGCTTCTAAATTCGATACTTGATGACAAATCTCTCAAAAATGTCTATCTTGGGCTGAGTCAAGGGCCTTCTTTTGCTCAGTTGGATCACATAGTCTCCAATTCTTAGAGTTCTCATGGTTTTTATCTTAGGGGCTTTGGCTTTTCAACCTGGAGCCTTGAACATTATACTAGTCCGTGTGAGAGAGTGGAGAGACCTTGGGGGTGCTGGCTGGTGGTACTAGTCCCCATGCCGCAATCCGGTGGTGCATTCTTGGACAAGTTTCTTGACATTTCTGAGTGCCAATAAAAATGGTTAGTGGAATGAATAAGAAAATTAGACACGGTGGTTCCTCAATCCCTAAGGACCCTTCTGGCTCCACATCCAATTTGAATTGGTCTTATGGTCACATATCATAGACTTGGAAGGTACCAGAAAAGCCCAACCTAAAGGCTGTAGCTATGTTGTTAAACTCCTTCAACCCCTAGGGAAGGTCATATTCCTGCTCCAAATTCCTCCCTTACCACGTATGGAGTCAGAGGCAAGGGGCCAGCCGCTATTCTCTTAGATGCAGTCGACTTTCCTCTTTGCCTCCTCTCATTCTTTCTTGCTAAATTTAGCAACCCTTTCTTCTTTTCTGAAAAGGAGCTCTAAAAATCACTCTTATCCTCAAACTCAAATTGTGCTTTGAACCAGAAAGTGTTCAGAATTTGGAAATGCAATGTTTTTCAAGTATTTAAATGAGAAGCAGAGACGTCCAAAGACTACTTCATCGTATTTTAATTCTATTTCATTTAGCACTAATTTAAAACAGAAACCTATGGAGTAGAACCAAGGAGGCAGCCATAAAGTCAGGAGGTAAAAGCCTGGGAAAGCAGATACGTCCTTCTCCTCCTCCCTCTGACGACTGACTCATCCCCGCTCTTCACTGTCTTCCTCCTGCCCAGTGCTCAAAGTTATTATGTTTGAGTTAATAATTGCGAGAGATTCACTGGTCTAACTTCATTGTCTCTTCTCAAGTAACATGCCACCTGTCATGATGATTTTACTAGCTCCTTTGCAATGGAGACAGTGCAGTCTGCTCTGCAAATCCAATCAAATCCACCAGCAAGATGCAGAGGCTGTTGGAGTAGATGAGGTTGACAGCTGGGGGTCTCAGAGAGAGATTTATCAGCATCTTCAACCGCACACTCTTCACTTGGCTCATTGACTACCAGTGTTTTTTATTTTCTGTTTGCTCCTTGTTCTTCAGAAACTCCAAGAACACTGGAACTTCCTGGGAATTTCAGGCATCACTGAGAACTTCGTAGCACAAATAGGAGGACTTCCTAGCACAAATAGTGAGACACAGGCTTGGTTGTGTGTGCCTTAAAAGGCTCCTTGTGGCGGGGCTTGGTGGCTCATGCCTATAATCCTAGCACTTGGGAGGTAGATATGGGAGGATTGCTAGAGCCCTGGAGTTCGAGACCAGCCTGAACAACATAGTGAGACCCCGTCTCTACAAAATATAGAAAAATTAACTGGGTGTGGTGGCACATGCCTGTAGTTCCAGCTACTCGGGAGGCTGAGGTGGGAGGATCATCTGAGCCTGGGGAGGTTGAGGCTGCAGCAAGCAGAGATCACGCCAAAGTACTCCAGGTTGGGTGACAGTGTGACATCCTGCCTAAAAAAGAAATAAAGGCAGCTTGCTGCACTCCAAAAGCCGATACTGAAAGACTTGATGCAAATAAATGCTTTCTCTCAAGAATCCAGGATGGAGGGGATTATAGCAGGCAGAACTCACAGTCCAACTACCTAGCAGGATTCCCAGGGGCCCTTGCGGACAGTTTTACCAAGTACCAAGTGAAGCCTGAAGCTGGTGATGCCTTTACTTTAGTTTCCTACAGTACTTTCAAAATGGGGACACAACAGGCAAGAGGCGACCAAGCCTCCCTAGCCTGAGGTAAGTGAGAAGACACCACCAGCTCTACACAAGCGGAATCATTGGTGCCCTTGCTTCTCCAGTGCTCTCCTTACTCAGAGTGGTGTAATTTGCTGGGAAGGAGATCTTGGGCTCTTGAGCTCTGTGTAATATTCAAATTCTCATTATATAGACGTGGTTGAAGATGTCATGGGAATAAAAACTAGAATTTCAAGAAGCCCCCGATATGGTTTGTCTGTGTCCCCACCCAAATCTGATCTTGACTTTTAGCTCCCATAATCCCCACATGTTGTGGGACAGACCTGGTGGGAGGTAATTAAATCATGGGGGCAGGTCTTTCCCGTGCTGGTCTCATGAGATCTGATGGTTTTATAAAGGGGAGTTCCTCTGCACATGCTCTCTTTACCTGCTGCCATGTAAGATATGCCTTTGTTCCTTCTTCACCTTCTGCCATGATTGTGGGGCCTCTGCAGCCTTGAGTCAATTAAACCTCTTTCCTTTATAAATTACCCAGTCTCGGGTATGCCTTTAGTAGGAGCATGAGAAGGGACTAATATACTCCCCTTTCTCCCCTCAGGGTCACCTGCAATCCTTGGTGGGTGTGGGTGAGGGCAAGTAAACTTGCACCCCACCAGCCTTTTAAGAGATGGAGTCCTTAAGAACCTGGGTCCACCAGACACTGGGGATAATGAGTTAGGACTAAATAAGTGTGACAGGGACTCAGGAGAGCTAGAATTTCACCAGCCTCTGTCAAAAGCAAGCCACGCCCCCTCTCTGGACTTCTGACTCTTCAACTGTAAATGTAAACTCTGAAATTCTGATTTTGAGGGGGATTATTTCAGGAGATAGAGTAAGATTACCCTAAACCTGTTTGAGAAGGCACAGGAAGATGAAGAGAGAAACACAAACTGGGTTTGTCCTCAGTTTGCACACAATTATGAGAAGCACATTTCATATTTGACTTTGAACCACAGCCTTTACCTGTAGATAAATAGAAACACTGCAACTTGGAAACCACAAATCTGTCTTCCAGGTTGAAGTGGAGATAGAACCCTCAAGGAGCTATGCTTGGGATGAACAGTGTCTGCTGTCACTGTAGTGAAGGGAGCACTTCAGGGCCCCTGTGAACTGTCCAGCACTGTCCAGTGCAGGGGGTCAATGCAGGCCCCACTCTGTGAATCCAGACTGAGTCAGCTTGGCCGCAAGGATTTCCAGGTTGGCCCCAAGTGAATGCCACCTGGCTGTAAGCATGGTCACACTCTGCCACAGAGCAGAATATTGCAGGATTTTGATAAACCTCAGGGTAAGTCATGTTCTCTAGACTTAAGCACATAGTAAAAGCCTGTGACAACAGGGGAACTCATACAAAGAAAGATAGTCCCGTTTCCTATGTGAATGTTATAAATAGGCTAAACCACATAATCAGTGCTAACTGCAGGCATTGTGTGCCATACACTCTGCTGGGCACAAAGGAAAACACCAGGAGAAGTAACAACAGAATAATTTACCATTTACCCACTGATGATCTTCCTTGGGCAAGTTACTCAACCTCTCTGTCTCTCAGATTTCCCAGTTCAAAATGAAAAGGAGGATAATGACACTATTGACCTTATAGGGTTGTTAAAATAAGGCATTTAGCAGACTAGCTGGCACCATACCAAAAATGTTAATTATTATTGTTTTTATTATATATAAAAAGTGGTGGTAAGCTTCTTGGGATTTTATGAAATTTTATGAAAACGCTTTACTTTTATCATGTCATTGGATTCCTATAACAACCTGGCAAAGAAGGCATTCTCATTTCCATTTTACAGATAGGAATGGAAGCCTACCTAGGATTACACACCTAAAAAGGGGAGAGAGGACAAATTTGGATCAATTCATTGCCATTTTTGCTTCATTAAACTGCCTCCCATAAAGACTAGGAAAACAGAGCTCATGTACTTAAGAGCCCTGTTATTTGTGAGGGTGGCCAAAAACTCAACAAATGAAAATGACATGGGATAGATAAGTGTCTGATACAATAGTGCTAGCAATGCTTAGATATTTGCAACTAATTCTAGGCAGAATTGTGACTCAGCAATTGCTGTGGAAGTGCTGCAGTAGAGGGGTGTTGGGGGAGAGGTTGGCTGCTACCTAGTGATCACCCACTGGGCTGCTGTGGGCTGCTGTGGGTACTGGTCCATTACTAGTCTGCACATGGGACATATCTAGCCGTTGAATGGAATTATGGCTCTTTTTTTTTCTTCAACTTTTATTTTGAGTTCTGGAATAAATGTGGAGGATGTGCAGGTTTGTTACATAACATGTAACACGTGCCACAGTGTTAGGACTAAATAAGTGCGACAGGGACTCAGGAGAGCTAGAATTTCACCAACCTCTGTCAAAAGCAAGCCACGCCCCCTCTCTGGACTTCTGACTCTTCAACTGTAAATGTAAACTCTGAAATTTTGATTTTGGGGGGATTATTTCAGGAGATACAGTAAGATTGCCCTAAACCTGTTTGAGAAGGCACAGGACCTGCTGTACAGATCAACCCATCACCTAGGTATTAAGCCCAGCATTCTCCCTCCCTTGGCCCCCCACCTCCACTGACAGATCCCAGTATGTGTTGTTCCCTACCATGTGTCCACGTGTTCTCATTGTTCAGCTTCCATTTATAAGTGAGAACATGTAGTGTTTGGTTTTCTGTTCCTGTGTTAGTTTGCTGAGGATAACGGCTTCCAGCTCCATCCATGTCCCTGCAAAGGACATGATCTCAATCCTTTTTATGGCTGCATAGTATTCCGTGGTGTAGATGTACCACATTTTCTTTATCCAGTCTATCATTGATGGGCATTTAGGTTGAATCCATGTCTTTGTTATTGTGAATAGTGCTGCAATAAATAATCTTTATAATAGAATGCTTTATATTCCTTTGGGTATATACCCAGTAATAGGATTGCTGGGTCAAATGGTATTTATGTCTCTAGGTCTTTGAGAATTTGCCACACTGTCTTCCACAATGGTTGAACTAAAACATTCTCACCAACAGTGTAAAAATGTTCCTTTTTCTCCACAACCTCACCAGCAACTGCTGTTTCTTGACTTTCTAATAATCACCATTCTGACTGGTGTGAGATGGTATCTCATTGTGATTTTGATTTGGATTTCTCTAATGATCAGTGATATTGAGCTTTTTTTCATATGTTTGTTGGCTGCATGAATGTCTTCTTTTGAGAAGTATCTGTTCCTGTCCTTTGCCCACTTTTTAATGGGGTTGTTAGGTTTTGTTTTTCTTGTAAATTTGTTTAAATTCCTTGTAGACTCTGGATATTAGATCTTTGTTAGATGGATAGATTGCAAAAATTTTCTCCCATTCTGTAGGTTGTCTGTTCACCCTGATGATAGTTTCTTTTGCTGTGAAGAAGCTCTTTATTTTAATTAGATGTCATTAGTCAAATTTTGCTTTTGTTGCTATTGCTTTTGGCATTTTTGTCATGAAATCTTTGCCTGTGTCTATGTCCTGAATAGTATTGCTTGGCTCTTTAGTTCTGCACTCCTGTCTGTTGGCTCTCCCCTCTGTCTATCTATCTCCAGTATCCTAGTGTCCTTTGGATCTCTCAACCCAGACATCTGCTCTTCAGAATTTCATCACAGCAAAGATCAGATAAATTCTTACAGATGAAGGTGAAAATGACTGGGTTTTATATGGACCTCCTTCCCTAAAGTGTGTTCCCTACCCTAATCTAGGCAAAAAGCCAGAAGACAAAGAGATGGTGGATGTTTAGGCATGAATAATTTAGGGTAGTGAGAAATTTTGAGGAAAGAGGGGATCTATGGGAGCCATTTAAAGATGCTATACAATTTGCCCATCTTACCTGCTTTTTAAAATTGTAGTAAATCTGAAATCAATAGGATCTTAAGTAAACAAACTCCAAAAGGTCAGAGATTACATCTTTCTTATTTACTGTTATATCTACAGTACTGGCACAATCCCTAGTACATAGCAGGTACTCAATAAATATTGGCCAAGTGAATGAATTATTTGATGAATTACTCAATGAAGACTTACACTGTAGATTTACATTAAATTCATCCAACCTAGATGAGTATTTTGATTGGTTGGCCATGAAGGAATCTTAAAATTTTGACTGGTTATAGCCTCAAGATTGAAAAATACTTTTATTCTCATTTTTACAAAAAGAATCTCTTGAACAAGGATGGGGATGATAAATTGAATGAAACATATTGCTCATCTGCTATACAAAAAACGTACTATTCAACAGTTATTACTATCATATCATAGCACCTGTACTATGTATGTTTCCTTTTTCTAACACATTGGAATGGTCAGGAATTGACATGACATTGAATGATACTGACACATGTGTTTCTCCAGCATCTCTGGCAAATGGTCATAACACAGACTTTGCAGCTCATGGAGAACTGGAAGGCTGGCATCTTTAGACATTGGAGATGAGTTATAGAACACTATGCAGTTACCAGTTTCAGTGCTGTTTATTCCTTTGTATAAATCCACATTTCTATCTGGTATCATTTCTTCTGCCTGAGGGACTTCATTTGACATTTCTTGTTGTGTAAGTCTGCTGGTGATAAATTCATCTAGCCCTTGTATGTTTTAAAGAGTCTATGTTTAATTGTTCATGTTTGAAAGATACTTTCACTGGTTATAGAATTTTAGGTTGACAAGTTTTGGGGGATGAAGGGTGGAGTGGGGGTACATTAGCGATGTTACTCCATACTCTTTTTGCATGCATTTTTCCTGATGAGAAATCTGTCCTCAGCATCTTTGTTTCTCTGTATTTTACCTGCCTTTTTCCCCTAAAGGCTGCTTTTATAATTTTATTTATTACTTTTTTAAAGCAAGTTGATTTTGATTTGCTATGGTGTAGTTTTCTTCATGTTTATTTTGCCTGGGACACATTAAACTTTTTAAATCTGTGGATTTATAGCTTTTATCAAATTTGGAAAATTCTTAGCCTGTTTATTCTAGTTTTTTTTTTTTTCCTGTTCTTGCCCCCTTTGGAGACACCAATTAAAGACATATTAGGCCACTTGAAATTGTATTACAGCTCACTAATACTAAGGGTATTTTTTAAGCGTTGGCTTTTTCTTTATGTTTCATTTTGGCTAGCGTACATGGCTACTTGCTTCAACTTTATTAATCTTTTTTCAGCAAAGTCACTTTGCTTTTAATCCCACCCAGTATAGTTTTCATGTAAGACACCGTATTTTTCACTTGTAGAAGTTCAATTTGAGTTTCTTTTTAATTTAATTTAAAAAAAAATTTTTTTTTTTTTTTTACAGAGTCCTTCTCTGTCGCCCAGGCTGGAGTGTAGCCACATGATTTCAGCTCACTGTAAACTTCACCTTCTGGGTTCAAGTGATTCTCGTGCCTCAACCTCCTGAGTAGCTAGGATTACAGGTACCTGCCACCACTCCTGGCTAATTTTTGTATTTTTAGTAGAGACAGGGTTTCACCATGTTGGCCAGGCTGGTCTTGAACTCCTGACCTCAAGTGATCTGCCCGTCTCTCTTTTTAATTTTTAAATTTTTGTTTTATTTTATTTACTTATTTTTTTGAGGCAGGATCTCACTCATTTGCTGGAGTGCTTGGGCATGACTGTAGTTCACTGCAGCCTTGATTTCCTTGGCTCAAGCAATCCTCTTGCCTCAGCCTCCCTAGTAGCTGGGACTACAAGTGTGTGCCACCAGGCCTGGTTACTTTTTGGGGGATTTTTAGTAGAGACAAGGTCTTGCTATGTTGCTCAGGCTGGTTTCAAACTCCTAAGCTCCACTGATCCTCCTGCCTTGGTCTCCCAAAGTGCTGGGATTACACATATGAGCCACCATGCCTGGGTGAGTTTCTTTTTCATATTATCCATGTCTCTACTTGACTTTTTAAACATATGGAATACAGTTATAATAGCTGTGTTATGTTCGTCTTTCTTAAATATAATATCTGTATCAATTCTGGTTCAGTTTTGATAGATTAATTTTTCCCTTCACTATGGCTTATATTTTTCTACTTCTTTGCACACCTGGTAATTTTTTATTAGATCCCAAACATTATAGATAGCACCTTTTAACAATTCCTACGTATATTCTTGAGCTTTGTTTTAGGACATAGTTCAGTAACTTGGAAACAGTTTAAGCTTTTCAGGTCTTGCTCTTGGGCATGATCTAAACAGCATTTAGACTAGAACAGGATTTTCCAACCTCAGTACTTTTGCCATTTTGTGTGAGATAATACTTTTCTGTAGGATATTTAATAGTATCCCTGGCCTCTACCCACTAGATGCCACTAGAAGCTCCCTTCAGTGTTGACAATAAAAAAATGTCTCTAGACATTGTCAAATGTCCCCTGGGGGCAAAATGTCCCCAGGTTGAGAATGAATTATGTAGGATTAATTTTGCCCACCACTGCAGCAAGATCTTTCTGAATATTCTATTCAATTCCTGGTGAGGCTTTGCAGCCTGATTGGTGGAATTTAGCATTATTGCTAGTGCTTTGTGCGTGCTGGGTACTTGCTCCCTCTAATCCTTTAGGGTGAGTCTTTCCCCAGCCTCAGGGGGTTTCCTTACATTCATATGCTGACCAGGACTCTACTGAAGGCATCAGGGGGACCCTATGAATATCTCACCTCTCTGCTATTCTGTTCTGCAAATTCTAGCTGCTTGGTCCCCCAAGATTCCCAACTTAATCTTTTTGATTTAAGGAGTCTGCTGGTCTCCTCTTGCATCCACTCTCCCTGGGCTACAACCTGGAAACTCTCCCAGGGCAGTAACTTGGAAAATCGTGGGGCCCACCTTGTTTGTTTCCTGCCTCTCAGCGATTATTGGTATCCTTTGTATCCTGTTATCCACCATGGGTTTCAAATGTGTTTTTCATTTGGTAGATAAAAACGGTGTTTATATTTTATTTAAAACTTTTGTCTCATTTTTTACTAGTTGAGGTTGAATTTTTTTTTAGTCATATTCTTTTTTTATTTTTTTAAAGGTCTTGCTCAATTGCCCAGGCTGGGGTGTAGTGGCATGATCTCAGCTCACTGCAACCAGGGTTTGAGTGATCCTCGTACCTCAGCCTCCCAAGTAGCTAGGACTATAGGTGTGTGCCACCACGCCTGGCTAAGTTTTGTATTTTCAGTAGAGATGGGGTTGGCCAGGCTGGTCTCAAACTCCTGGCCTCAAGTGATCCATCCACCTTGGCCTCCCGTATTGCTGGGATTATAGGTGTGAGCCACCACATCCAGCTAGCCATATTCTTTGTTATTGAATTATATGAGCTCTTAATATATTGAAGATATTAATCCTTTGTCTATCACATTAGAGGCAATTCCCCCCCTCCACTCAGTTTGACACTTACCTTTTAATTTAGATTTATTTTACAAATAAGTTAAAATTTTTATGTAGTCAAATCCGTTAATCTTTTCTTTTGTAATCCTTTTCCTGCAGGTTTTATATTTAAAAAGTCCTTCCCATTCAGACATTAAATAAATATATTTTCTTCTGAGTTTTTCTTTTAATGGTTTAATTAAAATTCTTATCTCTCCAGTCCAGATAGAATTTATCAGTGAATGGAGAGCTGAAATGAGTATCTTCATGGATTTCCCCCTCCCCCACCCCACAAATAACATCCTGTTTTCCCAACACCTTTTGTGGAATAGCTTATCCTTTGCTCACTGGAGTTTTTAAAAAAATTATTTAATACACCTTGGGTTCCTGTGTAGCAGGAGGATCTATGTCTGTAGCAACCATTCTGTTTCCCAGGTCTAAGCTGAGCATCTGTTCTCAGGCCTGAGGTATTTTTGGACTTACACATCTCAGTGCACTGATGAATCGCCAGCACTTCCCTCTTCCTTGGCCAAAGAGCTGCAGGTGGGAACAGGGTATGGACACCTACAAGTGCCATAATGGGAGCTATTTGCAGTAGCCACCGATACTCAGACACCTCAACCCTGGTCACTTTCTTGTAGGATTAATAAAACAATCTGCTTCACATGGCAGCTCTTTCATACCAACACATGCATTCACACACGCACAAGCATGGTGCTATCTTGTCAGCTTATCACCCTCTCTGCCTGTCACTCTTTATCAGTTGATGAGCCAAAGTAGGGAGAAGGTGAGAAGAGAGATTGCTGGTGCGTATGAAACTGTCAAAAATCTAAATATAGGTCATGTGACTGACTAAAACTCATCTCCACAAATTCCATCCCTCCTTAGCACATTTTCTGCGATCTGCATCTCTAATCTGCTCGTAGCCCCTTCACTCA
Organism: Pan troglodytes; assembly: GCF_028858775.2. Classification (NCBI taxonomy): domain Eukaryota; kingdom Metazoa; phylum Chordata; class Mammalia; order Primates; family Hominidae; genus Pan; species Pan troglodytes. The sequence goes on along the minus strand of NC_072412.2, from coordinate 103,282,913 downwards.
TGTTTCCTTTAATTTTTCTACCTTTCTGATAACCTCCTTGCAGCAGGGGTATGTAGAACTTTTCGCAAGAATGTAGTGGCTATAGGACTCTTCACCAATACTCTGATTTTTATTCCTTTATGCACAGAGCAGGATTAAACTCAGGCATTTTCCAGTGGTGTGCTTTGGCCAGGGAAATATGAGCAGAAGATTGAAGAATTAGTGTGTTATTTGGTATAAAGTCTGAGTCTTAGAGCAGTCAGATGGCTGACTGCTCCATCAACTTGTGTCCCAGTATGAGCAGAGCCTCAAGACAATAATGAAAAACATGACATGCAAGTGAGAAAGCAATCTGTTGTTTGAAGCCACCGGGATTTGAAGGATGTTCGTTCCAAGGTGCATCTAGTCGAATCTGACTCATATGTCACACACTCTATGTTCAAAACAAATGAATGGGCATCTGGTTTGTGAGACATGAGGATGTATCTGTACCTCGAGCATGTTATCATTTTCATCTCCTAAGAAACTGGGCAGGGCGGAATGGTCAAGCATGGAGAATGGCTTCCTCCTTCCCCATCCAATCAGTGGAGCTGCAGAGAGCTCCCAGCCCATCAGTGACAACAATAGAAACAAATGTTTTAAACCTGACCGTCCTTGTCCCTTGGATGCAAAGCACCATGGTTACTTTTCTTAGTACTGGCCAGGAAGAAAATCTCCTGTGGCTCAACTCTGTTTGGCCTTTATGATAGAGACTTAGGGTTAGTATACCAGATGTAAAGATAAGTTCATGTTCATGTTTCAAATGATCTTGCAATTATTTGCACTTCTCTAGCAGGTGTTCTGTGAAAGCAGGGCAAGAAATAAAGAAATTCCAAGCAGATGCTTAATCAATGGTGAGGGCTGACATTTCTACATCTTATCTCAGGTCTAAAGCAAGGGTCAGCCTATTTAACTTTGGCTTCAGTTGGCCCTTTGCAATCTGGAGATCTTTTTCATTTGCCCCCTTGTCTACAATGTTATAGCCAATAACCTGATTAGGTAAATTCTTCAGCTCAGAATTTTGAATGGGTGGTCATTTCTTATTTTGATGAGTTATTTCAAGGGTTTTTCATAATTTGGATTTGAAAATATTTTATTGTGCCTTATTGATTCTAGCTTTCATATTCTAATGCTTTTGGCTCATTTTCTTGCCATCCACTCCTGTCTGCTGTGTTTAAGCCTCACTGATGGGTACTAATTGGGTGGAAGGTCAATGTAAATCAGATACTAGGCTGAATTAAAGTCAATTTTTAAAGAAATATATTTTAAATGCAAACAGAAACTCAAACTAAATTTTCACAAAGTTCTGACAGAAGGCTTCCAAGTAGAAGTCCTGCTGAGCTGCTGTATTGACGAGATAAAACTCATTTATAATTAGCAACCCTGTTTGCATACAAATAGTTAATGGGTTAAAGTCCTTAAAAACGATTTGCTCTCTTCCAGAGATTGAATGTGCTTCTGCAATCGTGCACAGTCTAATCAGCTGCTTTGCAGAACATCTTTGCATTGGCCACATTGAACCCCAGTCTAACCTACACAGAAGTATAACAAAGACTGAGTTCGTACATTCTGAAGAAATAAAATGTTACTGAATGAATCCAGGTGTTTTTGAAATAGTAACTGAGTTTTAAAAATAATCTCCAGGGGACAGGGCGTGGTGGCTTATGCTTGTAATCCCCGCACTTTGGGTGGCTGAGGTGGGCGGATCACTTGAGGTCAGGAGTTTAAGACCAGCCTGGCCAACAAGGTGAAACCCCGTCTCTACTAAAAATACAAAAATTAGCTGGCCATGTTGGTGCGTGCCTGTAATCCCAGCTACTAGGGAGGCTGAGACATGAGAATCGCTTGAACCCAGGAGGCGGAAGTTGCAGTGAGCCAAGATTGAGCTGCAGCACCCCAGCCTGGGTGACAGCCTGGGTAACAGACTCTGTCTCAAAAAAAAAAAAAAAAAAAAAAAAAAAAAAAAATCTCCTGGGGCCAGGTGCAGTGGCTTACATCTGTAATCCCAGCACTTTGGGAGGCTGAGGCAGGAGAATCACTTGAACCTAGGAGTTTGAGACCAGCCTGGGCAACATAGCAAGACCCTGTCTATACAGAAAAAAAGAAAGTCCTGAGTTACCCATTTCATCCGAGAGGATAGGAAGAGAGCAGAAATCTCAATTAAGAAGTTTCTGTCATCTACAGAATGGGTTGTTTGAAATAGAAATTACATCATAGAAATTCTAGAAAATAATATTTCATATGAAGCTTTGGACGTGGATTGAAATCGAATCCTGCAATCATGCCCTTATCACATAACTCTGGATGCCATTCATGTAGAGTACAGTGTGAATGGTGTCCCATTAGACTTGAGCCAGTGTAGGTATAATGCTATTGGAATTCAATATTTACTTGCCTGAGCTATGGGTGCTAGAAGATGTGTGGCTCTTGCTCTTTTAGTTGACAAGATTGCAGCCATTCTTCATGACTCAGATTGAACATCATTTCTCCCGAGCCTTCCTATTTCCACTGTTTGTATGGGTCATGGTTTCAGCAGGAAACAGATGCATACACAAACTGGGTAATTTGAGGACAGTTTACAAAGGGGCTATTTACAAAGGTATAGGCAGGGCATATGGAAATTACAAAGGATCAACTGCGGGACCTTTGAGCTTGTAAAACGTTGAGGCCTGAAAAGGCAAAGGAATAGTGCAGTCACTAGGACCTGGTGCCAGTAACTGTAACGGGGCAACCACTAAACAGAAACTGACACCTTTATGGCCAAGACACTGTGGCCAATAGGGGGGAAGCTGGGGAATTGAATATCCTAACTCTGCTCCACAACCTTTCTCCCATGATAACCCTCATTAGCTGAACCCAGCTGGAAGTAAGAGTTGGGCAAGGGAGCCTGCTGATGCAGTCCAAAGAGGTTAGTGTATTATTTATCTATTGCTTTATAACAAATGATTCCAAAACTTAGTAGCTTAAAATAGCAAACTTCACCTCATAGTCTCTGTGGAGCAGGAATTTGGATAGCTAGATTTTGGCTCAATGTCTCTTAAGAGGTTGCCTTTAAGAAGTCAGCTGAGGCTACAGTCATCTGAAGGCTAGAGAATTTGCTTCCAAGATCCCTCACTCACCTGGCTTTTAGCTGGAGGCTTTTTAGTTCCATTATCACAGGGGGCTCCTCTATAAGGTTACATGGGTGTCCTCATGACATGGCAGCTTGCTTCCCCCAGAGCAGGTGATCTAAGAGAGAGCAACTGAGAAGTTGTGGTATGTATGATGACCTAGCCTTGAGAGTCGCATACCATCACATCTGACACAGACCAGCCCTCATATAACATGGGAGGGTGTTATTCAGGAGCAGGAAAACCAGAGGGCAGAGATCACTAGGTGCCACCTTGGAGGCTGATTATCACAACCAGCCTACCTGCAGGATGCAGACGGTTGAAAGTAGATATAGAAATGCAGACAGAAGACATCCAGCACACCCCCAAGTAGGAGCACCCCTTCTCTAATCTGATCACATAATAAATTACCCATATCTTGACTGCAGCACCAATTATATTGCTTAAAATTTGTTGTTTATCTGTCTCTCTGGAATGTAACCTCCTTGAAGAGGAGAACTGTCTTATTCTTTCTTATGTCTTTGGTGTTTACACAGTGCCAGGCTTATGATGGTTCCCCGAAATACTTGAAGTTTTAATTTTTTTATTTTTAAAAATATCTCTTTCATAATTTATTATATTGATTACATGTTGAAATGATATTCTAAATATACTGAGTTATATAAAATACAATATTAAAATCAGTTTTACATATTTATTTTAAATTATTTAAATTTGGTTGTAAAATTTAACATTATATGTGTGGTACATGTTATTATATTATAATATATTATTACATTTTTATTGTATAGCCCTACCTTACTGATTTTGTATTCAATTCTGTTTCTGAGTTATTTTTTCACATTCTCTGGATAACACGTTTCAAAGTTCAGAAATACTTTATTAGTATTAACATTTTCAGTAGTGAATAGTCTTTCTAGAAAGAATTGTATGATGACTAAAATTATTTTTGAAATAGTTATATTATTAGTTGCTCTTAAAATGTTCATCATCTCGCTAGCACTTTTAAAGAATGTTATAGGACTTGTGAAGCTCTGGAATCTGAATTTTGGTTCTTTTAAAGGTGCTTTATCTGTGTAGATAGTTGTTAAATTGGTGTCCTTGCCAGGGAGACCATTGGTGGAACCTTCTAGTTCACTGCTTTGCTCTGCCTCCAGTCTGAAGTCTTGAATAAATGAAATCTACTAGCATTCTCTTGATGGTCTACAGTCAGTGATGTGGACTCTCCTTCATCTTTCTCCACCCCCTTCATCTTCCCTGTGGTTGCCCAGTGCTGTCAAAATACCTTTGCGTCAATTAGAAAATTGACCTAATATGCGAATGCATACATCAGATGTTAGTGACTGTTAAATCCTAGAGTATTTGCATATAACTATTTTTAATTTTAAAAAAGGAAAGATGAGCTGGAGTGTTAGCAGCCCATTACTTAATAACCCCCATGTCACTCCTCTGAGTTCTCTGTTAACTATTTTGGCTCAAGTTCTATCTCCCCTTGATATGACTTGGGTACTCCATACTTGTGCCTCAAAGACATCTTGATGTGAAGTGCCCATGTGAAGGGGAAGGGCAGTGGCCATCCAGTTATAGAAGGAAGTTTCTTGGGCACATAGTCCAGCCCTTAATAGCCTTGGGCTTTGGTTCTTTAACTGAACAAAATTAAATAAAATGTAAAAACCTGAGAAATGATGAAGATTTGCCTGTGCTTTTTCTGGTGCTTCATGAAGCTCCAGTCTATTATTTCAGACTTCAAATATGCATTTTCTTCATGTTCCTTGTTGAAATTATCTGTAAATTCTATATAAAAAAGGGATTACTTTATCACCAGCAAAGGTATCACATGTATTTCCATAAAACACCTGTTCTGTATTTTGGCCAGTATCAGTTCAAGTTCCAAATATATAAAATAAGAAATATATAAATAAATATATATATGTGTCTGTGTGATAACATTTTTAAATATGTTGATATCTTCAACTCCTAAACTTCTCTTTATGTCTACATTATTTACCAAAACTGTTTATTTAAAACAATGAGATACCATGATGCACCTATTAGAATTGCCAAAATTCAGACCACTGACACCACCAATTTCTGGTGAGGATGTGGGTCAATAGGAACCCTCATTCACTGCAGGTGGAAATGCAAAATGGTACAGCCACTTTGGAAGACAGTTTGGTGATTTCTTACAAAATGAAACATACTCTTACCATATGATTCAGTAATCGTGCTTCTTGGTATTTACCCAAAGGAGTGGAAAACTTATGTCCACGCAAAAACCTGCACATGCATATTTATAGCAGCTTTATTCATAATTGCCAAAACTTGGGAGCAATCAAGATGTCCCTCAGTAGGTTAATGGTTAAACTGTGATACATCCAGATGATGGAATGTTGTTCAACACTAAAAAGAAATGAGCGATCACACCATGAAAAGACATGGAGGAAACTTAAACAGTTATTACTAAGTGAAAAAAGCTTGTCTGAAAAGGCTACTTACTCTATAATTCTGAATACATGACATTCTGGAAAAGGCAGATCTGTGGAGAAAATAAAAAGATCAGTGGTTGCCATGGGGTTAGCGGGAGGGAGAAATGAATAGGAGCCCAGGGGATTTTTAAGGCCGTAAAACTACTGTGCATGATACTCTAATGGTGAGTATATGTCATTATACATTTGTCCACATCCATAGAATGTACAACACCAAAGTTGAGCCCTAATGTAAACTATGGACTGTGGGTAATGATGGTGTGACAATGCAGGTTCAGCAAATGTAATAATGTACCTCTGTGGTGGGAGATGTTGATAATGGGGGAGGCTATGCCTATGTAGGGGCAAGGAATATATAGAAAATCTTGGTACTTTCTGCTCAATTTTGCTGGCCGGACATGGTGGCTCACACCTGTAATCCTAGCACTTTGGGAGGCTGAGGCAGGCAAATCACTTGAAGTCAGGAGTCCGAGACAAGCCTGGCCACCATGGTGAAACTCCGTCTCTACTAAAAATACAAAAATTCGCCGGGCTTTGGTGGTGTGTGCCTGTAATCCCAGCTACTGGGGAGGCTGAGGCAAGAGAATCCCTTGAACCTGGGAGGCGGAGGTGGCAGTGGGCTGAGATCACACCAGTCCACTGCAGCCTGGGAGACACAGTCTGTTTGAGACAGATTCTGTCTCAAAACAAAAACAAAAACAAAAATTTTGCTGTGAAACTAAAAGGGCTCTTTAAAATAAAGTCTCTTAAGAAAAAGGGTTGGGCTATAAATATTTTACTAAAGCAAGGCAAAAGGATCTAATGCCCCAGAGGAGAGATTTCTAATGAGGGACTTGAGGCTCTGTCATGATATAGGGGGGTTATTGGGGAAGGTTCTTGAGGCTAGAGAAGCTCCCCTGGAGCCTGGGGGGTGGCCGCTTCCACATATGTCCAGAACCACCTGAGATGTTTCCATCACTTTTGTATTTATTAGCTGTGTTATCTCTCTCCTTGGTATCACCACTACCCCTAAGATCTCTGCAGAGGAAAAGCTAGGAAATATATTTCTCAGAATCTTCTTCCCCCGAATGGTCTTGGGTTAGAGTTTCCCAAAGAAAGGCAAGCGAATGAGACTGGGGAGGCTGCTGTAGGCAGTGGTAAGGTCCAGAGCAAGGCTCTAGAAAGCTCTAGAATAGTGGTTCTCAAACTTGAGCTGGATCAGAAGCACCCAGACAGCTTGATAAAGCACAGACTGTTGGAGCCCATCCTTGGAGTGCATGATTCAGTAGGCCTAGGGTAGGGCCTCAGATTTACATTTCTAGCAATTTCCAAGGTGAGGTTGATGCTGCTGGTTCCCATACCCACTTAGAAAATCACAGCTTTAGAAAAATAACTGCTTCAATGCTTCCATTTCCTTGAATTAAGACTCATGATGTAGAGAACACATAGCATGGCCCCTGTTTTCCAGAGTAAACTTGACCAGTATTCAGTGCATGAACACACAGAGCTTTCCGGAATGCTTAAGTCTCCCCAAGAAGCATGATTACTGAATCATATGGTAAGAATGCTTAAGTTTACAGAAGGGAATCAGGCAGGCTGGCATTGCTTCCAGGACCTATGTGGTTTCGATCTCCATGAGGCAAGGCCCCTGCTGCCATGCTGGTCTTCAGCTTCCTGTGGGGAAGGGACACTTGGGCCTCTTGCACCCGGCACTTTTGACTCTTTGCTCATTGACACTCCCCAGCTCTATGGAACATGCCAGGGCAGGACAAAGCCTCCAACTACTGGCCCTGGAAGATAGCTGTGTCAGTCCATTTGCACTGTCATAAAGAAATACCTGAGGCTGGGTAATTTATAAAGAAAAGAGATTTAATTGTCTCCTGGTTCTGCAGGCTGTACAGGAAGCATGGCTCCAGCACCTGCTTCTGGTGAGACCTCAGGAAGCTTCTGATCATGGTGGAAGGTGAAATGGGGGCAGGCATATCACATGGCAAGACAGGAGCAAGACAGAGAAGAGGGAGGTCCCAGACTCTCTAAACAACCAGATCTTGTGTGAACTCAGAGAGAGAACTCTCTCATTATCACAAGGATGGCACGAAGTCATTCATGAGGGATCCACCCCATTACTCAAACACTTCCCACCAGACCCAACCTCAAACATTGGGGGTCACATTTCAACATGGGATTTGGAGGGGACACACATCCAAGCCATATCAACAGCCCAGGGAGTTGCCCTGAGTCACAGCTGATAATAGGTCTGCTGTGATGGCGGGGACATGTATGGCTGGCAGCAGGCAATGTGACATCCAGTGGCTGTTGCCGTGGACGGGGGTGACCGCAAGCAGCTGTGGATAAATAAGAACAAAGTTACTTCTTGTAAGCAAAGGCCTGGATTTGTGGTGAGGCTAAGAGGCTGGGTCACCTGTGGGCCACCTCAAGAGCTCTGCCATGGCAGCCGAGGGACTTGAGCACCACATTGAAAGGGCCGCTGGCCTTACACAGGTCTCTGGGGCCACAACTGATAGAAAGGATGGTCAGAATACCCAATATTTGTGAATCTGTAAGTGGCCTTTTCTAAAAAAGAAAGAGATGCTTTACAGGTAAAGAAACAGACTCAGAGGCTAAGCGGCGTGACCAGAGTCAGTTGGTGGGAGAGTCAGGACCATGACCAAGTCCTTTAACTCCGAATTCCATGTTCAGACTAGCTGCCTGCAGTCCCCTCTGGGAACCCTGGCTCCAGGACAAAGGGACAAAGGGGACCACGGGGAGACACCACGTGCTCAGGAGTTATGGGGAGCACTTCTTCCACGTCTCACTTTGGACACTGTGTGTCTCGCCTGTTGAACTACTCAGGTTATATTTTCATTGTTTGTAATGTTAAATTTTGAAATAATTATAGAATTCACAGTAATTTCACCCAACTTCCCCCAGCTGGTGCATCTCACATAGCTGCAGTACAAGGTCAAAACCAGGACAGGTTGTCTGGAAAGGAGCAGTTTCTCCCACAAATGTCCTCCAAGCCCTAAGACGCAGGCATTTAGAAAATCCGGTAATTGCTGTCATTTTCATTATCAGTTAAATGAGTCCCCTAATGTTTCAGAACAACAGATGACATGAGATGTCCCTGCTGGGGAGAAAAACTTGATGATCCCATTGGCAAACCAGCTCCTGAGATTTGTATCAAGGCCTCTGCATCTCACAGCTACCTTGTGTCTCCTCTATTGAAAAGCTGCTGGGACTTTCAGAGACATTCTACTAATGGCAAGTTCTGAGGTTAGTGGATATAGTAAGATTGGCAGACCTCTCTGGAATTGTTTATGTAGCACAGAAAACAGAATTTAGAGGCAGGCAAATCTGACTTTTAATCCTTATAATCAATCATGCATTAAGTATTGACATTTCTTTTGGTATTGCCTTAAAATGTTAAGGAAAATTATAAGTAATTTCTTGTAACTACTTTTCATGTACGTCTGTTTTATTATGCCTACTAGATTATAAACTGCTAAATTATGTGCTTTGCTTTTTTTTTTTTTGCATTTGCCCCTATGGTGTGATGATTAGATCTAGAAACATTGACAAGATTGTTGAAACACAGATAGGCTGGCTTAAAAACACTGAAATTCAATGACTATGCAAGGTATCATCTGCCAATTTGTAGTTATTAAAAACATGAACTCACAGGTAAGCAAAGCAGGTGTGTCGCCTTAGAAGTGGAATGTGAATGTTAATTTGGAGTTTGGTAATCAGTGTAATATTGTCCATCTTAGAAATCATTTTCTTAGGTCAGGCATGGTGGCTCATGCCTGTAATCCCAGCACTTTGGGTGGCCGAGGCAGGCGGATCACCTGAGGTCAGGAGTTTAAGACTAGCCTGGCCAACATGGAAACCCCGTCTCTACTAAAAATACAAAAATTAGCCGGGCATGGTGGTAGGTGCCTGTAATCCCAGCTACTCAGGAGGCTGAGGCAGGAGAATTGCTTGAACCCGGGAGGCAGAGGTGGTAGTGAGCCGAGACTGTGCCAATGCACTCCAGCCTGGGCAACAAGAGTGAAACTCCATTTCAAAAAAAAAAAAAATCATTTTCTTGTGCTGTAGGTTTAAATACTAAGAACCCACAACATGAAGACATTTGAAGATCTCAGATGAGATCTCTTGGTGAGTTTCAGGTCTCCTAAGAATTATGTTATATCCCTAAGGATACACATGGTTTTCAGTTATTACGTGTTAGACGAAAGACACAAAACAACTGTTACGGACTATTTGTATCCCTCCAAAATCCGTATGTTAAAATCTAACCCCCAATGTGATCATGATGCAGCCTTGAGAGGTAATTACATCATGTGGGTGGAGCCTTCATGAATGGGACCAGTGCCCTTATAAGAAGAGGCCAGAGGGCTAGCTCACTCTCTTCCCACCATCTGAGGATACAATGAGGAGACTGCAGTCTGCAACCCAGAAGGGGGCCTTCCCCAAAACCTAACCACGCTGGTGCCCTGATCTCAGGCTTACCAACTATACCAACCTTAAAAAAATATGCTGGAAGTTTTTTTTTTTAAGGAAAAAATAGGATTAGTTCCAGTGCTCCAAATAATGACAGAAATTGCTAAATACAAAAGCTATAGGTATTTACTGAACAGATGTGAGCTATACAAGGGTATGCCTTGTGTGTATACAGGTTGCCTTCTTTGTTTGCTTAATATTTTATCATAAAACATCCATGTTATAATGTTGTATATGGAAACAACAGTGCCAGGTAGAAGGTGGATGGGTAATGAAAAATAGGTTATGGAAAATATACTGAAGCAAAATGTTTCCATCAAAACCAAGCTATTAACGTTTGGGTTTGGCAGTGACCTTTAGTCTATCAAACAAGGTTTTGGGGTTCAGGTAGCACAGAGAAAACACCTATAGACAGAAACCATAGGCATGCTACTTCAATCACAATTAATGTCGATATTGCATACATGTTCTTGACAATGTATATTGTAGCCAGCTTCTGTGGCCATGGCTGCTATTATCCCTGCCTTTTTCCCTGTTTGAAAAGAATCTTCTCAGCAGAGCTAGAGTCAGTAGAGAGTGTGTTTTATGTTATTGTGTTTGTGCTGGTGTCCTTTGTGCTACTGGTAATTACTCAATTGTTTCAACCGGCAATATGATTTCCAACACTAAAACATTATCATTTATAGAAATAAGTAATCATGATATTGGTGTCTTAGATTCCTAATCATTCAATGCTAATGATCCCTAAGCAATTTCAAGAGAGATCACTTTGCTGGTTATAAAAATAATGATGCCAAATATGGCTTATGACTCTTCCTTGTGTGACTCGAAAGCTTTTCACCCATGTGTTTGCAATGACTGCTTTAAGAGCCTCATAAAGTTATTCAGTGCTTTCCCAGTGATATTTAGGATAACCTGAGTGAATTCTTTGTTCATTTGAGGGTAGGAAGGTGTTTTTATAGCTCGCATGGTTCTTGACAACCAGACTTGTATTTGGACAATCAAAAATTGTGTGTTCTTTGCTTAGTGCCATCATGAAGAATTTCAGGAAGAGACGTGATTTGACCTTAGTGTTTTAAATGGGCATGGTCCTGCTGTCAAGTTCAGCAAAACAGCAGCTACTGCTGTCTGACGTACTCTGAAAGCCTGATCAGTCAGATCAGCCATTAGAGACCTGACCTCATGGACCCAGTTGCAGGGTGGTGGCTGGATGATGGGCTGATATGAGGACAACTGCTCCATCGTGCTCAGCGCTGCTGGGTTGTACTGCATGAGGAGCCAAGCTCAGTTTTATTTCCCTGCCTCTTTGCAAACAATTATTCTAGCAACATGCACTAGGCATACAGAAAATAATATGAAATGGATTCTGATGTTTTTAGTGCTTGGATTAGTTTGCTTCACTGTAGCCCTTGAACTCTTGAAACAGAAGTATCAAGAACCTGCTATTCTCTTAGTGGGCTCTGACCATGTGGTGCCCCAGAAGTTATCTCCAAATATACTTCAAAATATCAGGCAGAGGTTTCCTGTCTAAAGTTACCATGTGCCATATACCTGTTAAGGTGTCCACCAGCGGCATCTTTCTGATGATGACCCTAAATGTTCACAATGATGCTTGAGAGAGGGTAAAAGAGGCAAAATATGCTGGTGAATATATTGAGTGTCTTTCGGGAACTTTGTTCTTTTCACTGGATCGTCTTTAGAGCCTTCAGTGAACTAGCTCACCTTCTACAATTTGTTTATTACATGCACATTAGCCACAACATCTGACAGAATTGAGCCTAGTATACTTCCTTCTTTGTAACTGAAAGGATCCCAGAACAAAGTGCCATGTTTAGGGTCTGGATGTGTGAACAATAGGCATTCTCAAGAGCACCCTCAGTTCTCTCCTGGGCATCAACAAGAAACCCTCGCAGTGAAGATTGAATGACATCAAGTGCAGTAGCTCCATGGACTTCATGACACTCAGGGGAACTTAGGCTTTTGTTTTGTTGGACTGTCTTTTGTTTTTCAGCGTGTGTGTTCATTGGAAATTCAGAGATAATCCATTTGTGAACTAGGGATCTAGAAAACTTGTCATCAGATGACGCATCTATTTTAGGGGCTGCCGAGCTCCAGGTGGCCTGATTGCTTGTCTCAGGCTCCCCCCACCACTGGAACTCCATGCATATAGTCTCAGCTAATGTGGAACACGGTGGGTGTCTATCCTGAAGGTGGGTTCCTTCTGGGATGCCACCTGTGCAACCAAGTGAGTCCCGTCTGGGTTTGATGTAAATTCTACAGTGTCACACAGTTTGGGTTATAATACAGGCTGTACTGGGAAGATGAAAAACTAACATAGGCCAACGGTTGTTGAGAGAGAGAAGGCACTGGTTTCCTGATTCCTTCATTATCCCAGGGAGGTGTGTGAGGCCAGGGCACCATTCCAGTGTTTGGACCCCACACTCTAGGGGATTCCATTTTACATAGGGCATTTAAAAGCAAGTAACCATGTCAGTGGAGGAAAACACACTCATTATCTGGCAGCTGGCAGTCTGGATTTGGGCTGCCAACTGTCGGTAGGAGTTGTCTGGGAATGTTAGCTGCCCAGACCTCGAGACATTGGGGCTGAAGGAAGTTATACACCCCACTTCTAGAAGGAGGACATTACTTATCCTATTGGAAGCTAATTCCTTGCATGCAGCCCCATCTGCTGATTCCAGCTGACTTGTTCAGGCCACCCAGAGAGAGTTCCTAGGGCTACACTCAGATGATTCTGGTAATCACCCCACAGGGCCATATAACCATGGTTTAACAACAAAGAGTAGGACAGAAAGAAAAGAATTACTTTGGTCCCAGTTAATTATATCCATCTAGTTTTATGCCATTTTGACTACTAATTGAGCAGAAAAGAAACACTGAAGGAAAGAAAAATATTCAAGCACCCTAAGCAGACTTGTGATCACCTGGAATACTATGTAATAATTTTAGATCAATGGCTCTGCGAACATTTAACGAGCAACTACTATGTGTCTAACACTGTGCTAGGTATTGGGGTGACATAGCCTCTGATCTTAAGAACCCATGGTCCAGTATACCCCATAGGAATATAATAAATATTCATGACTGATGATTGATGATGCCGAATTACATGGGTTGAATCTTAGGGTAAGAGTGATAAAAGAAAAAAGAAATAATGCATTAGGTGCAACTATTTTCTCTTTGAGTGCAGCTGGGAAACTGTGCTTGCATTAACATCGTGGTAAAATCTAATTGTTGGTAACAGCCGCAGGTAGTGGTGTGCTGCAGCCAGTTTGCACCAGCCCACAAGAGCCAATTGTTAGATTTTCAGCAATGTTGTGAGCCAGTTGGTAAACATAGCCAATATAAAAATTAAATTATATAAACTTACAATTAAATAAATTATACTAAAGACAAAGACAGTAATATTTAAAATTCATCTCTTCTTAAACATTTTAGTGCATTTTACTTTTATCTGTGCTCTTAAGGTAATCCACATCGCCTGCATCTGAGTGGTGGAAATGTCATATAATGCTGTGCTACTGCACATCTCTTCTCAACTCTGCATTCAGTGATGGCACCATTGTAGTTTGAAATTGGCTGTCATGTAGTATCTACACCATGGAAATCAGCAGACACCACAAATTAGGGCTTGATTTACTACCAAAGCTGAAAAAAATTTAGTTTAATGAATACAATTAATACAAGGGTAGAAAAATAGTTTGACAGAAGATCACACATCAGGTTTAATGACAGTAGATTTATTAGAGAAAAACTGGATTGGAATAAAATTCCACTTGTCAAGTCACAGTCGAATTGCAGTTCTATGTTGGCTGTGGTGTGATGGTTAATTTTAATGTGTCAGCTTGACTGGGCCATGGGATGCCCAGATAGCTGGTAAAACATTACTTCCGGGTATGTCAGCGAGGGTGTTACTGGAAGAGATTGGCGTTTGAAACAGTAGACTGAGAGAGAAGATGGCCCTTCCTCTGTGGGTGGGCCTCATCTGATCTGTTGGGGATTGGAACAGAACAAAAAGGTAGAGGAAAGCTAGAGGAACTCTGCCTGACTGCTTCAGCTGGGACATTGATCTTCTCCTGCCCTCACTGCTTCTGGGTCTCAGGCCTTCAGACTTGGACTGGAATCTACACCATCAACTCTTTGACTTCCAGGCCTTCAAATGACACCACCATCTTTCCTGGGTCTTCAGCTTGCAGGTGGCAGATCATGGGACTTCTCAGCCTCCATAATCATGTGAGCCACTACATTATAATGAGTCTATCTATCTATCTATCTATCTATCTATCTATCTATCTATCTATCTATCATCTATCTCTATCATCTTTTTATCCATCTAGAGTTTCTATCTAGGTAGACAGATAGCTCTGAGTATCTAGATAGATAGAGAAGTAATATCCTATTAGTTCTCTTTCTCTGGAGAGCCCTAATACATAAGGATTTGGCAAAAATCAATAGAAACATTCTGTGAGAATAAATTAGCTCTATGAAATTGACAATAAATAATACTTTTTGTAAATTGTACACTACACATCCTTTATATTATTGAAATTTATGACAAACATATATATTTACACGTATTTATTTTGGAGTGCCAGTTTACTGTACATGTATTTACTGTAATACCACTGAGTATAAGCCCATCATTGAAGCTGCTAGCAGGAGACAGGCTGTTAAGACAGAGGTGGTTTCCTCAAATGAGATGGAGAGAAGGAGACAGTCACTGCTGGCCTCCTGGAAGGAAAGCCCTCTTCACTCTTGTTCTCCAGGTCCTTTCTCCTTAGCAGCTCACCAGAGCTCCCTGACATCCACCTCTCAGGGTGTAGAGACTGTAAAGGTGTCTTTCTTTTGATTGTGAAGACAAAATGGGATTAGAAACACTTTATTTTTAGTGCAAATGATTGTGGAAAATCATTTGAAGTCTTCATATTCTTTTCTCATAAGTATGCTGTATTAGTTTACTAGGGCTGCAGTAACAAAGTACTGTGAATTACACGGCTTAAACCACAGAAATATATTTACACAGTTCTGGAGGCTGGAAGTCCAAGGTCAGGCTGTCAGCAGGGTTGGTTCCTTCTAAGGCTCTGAGGAAGAATCTGTTTCCTGCTTCTCCTCTAGCTTCTGGTGGTTTTATGGCAATCTTTGGTGTTCCTTGGCATCACCCAGATCCCTGCCTTCATCTTCACATAGGTGAAAGAGGAGTTGATCCCATCTTGTGTCATCCCTGTCCAAATTTCCTGTTTTACAAGGACACGGTTAGATTAGGTTAGGGGTCACGCTAATGACCACATCATAACTTGATCATATGCAAAGATCCTATTTCCAAATAAGGTCACATTCACAGGTACTGGGGATTAGGACTTCAATATGTTTTTGCTGGACACACTTCAACCCATAGCATTTGCTCAATGAACAATGAAAATAAAGCTGAACTCCAAGGGATAGGAAATTGGTGCTTGCAGTCAAAAGGTGGTTTGATGAAATTACAAATTCTTGTCTAGCTAAAGATGACCATATGGAGCAGAGGCTGCTGGTGATCCCCTAAATCCAATTCTTGACTTTTTGCATAACAGTGCATTATTAGCTGGACCACAGCCACCAGAATAAAGATTTGATTTCCAAGTCCCCCTTGCAGCTAACTGCAGTCATGTGATAGCTTCTAGTACATTTAAGAGGTGTGGTTTGCCTCCTTCCTACCTATTCAATCCTATTGCTTGGAATACAGTTGTGATAGTTGATGAGCCATCTTGGATGATTTGGATGGAGGCCACACCCTGGGAATGGCAGAGGAGAAAGCTGGAAGGCACTTGGGTTCCCCAAGGAGCTTGTGAAAGAGCTGCCACACCCACCCCAGATGCTCCCCCTCTGCACTTTAACATGAATGAGAAGCAACATTCCCTCTTGATTGAACCCTGTTTATTTTGGGTCTTTCTCACTTTTTCACAAATATATCATATATTTTGAATTTGTTCTACTTCACCAAGGATATTCAGGGGCTCTCACATAGCTACAATTATGTGCCTATTTGTCTTTTCTCTCCTTACATCTTAAGGGGGAGCATGGTTTAAAGGAGTGGTTTTTAACCAGAGCGATTTTGCATCCCCTGGGTAACATCTGACACTGTCTAGAGATATATTCGATTGTCTCACTTGGGGGAGAGGTTCTACTGCTGTGTAGTGGGTAGAGGTCAGGATGCTGCTAAACATCCTACTATGCGCAGGATAGGTCCCCACGACAAAGAATGATCTGGCCCCAAACTGTCAATAATGCAGAGGTTGAGAAACCCCGGTTTAAAGGGAAAAGCATAGACTTTGGAACCAAGCTGGCGTGGGTTCAAATCCTGGCTCTGCTAGTTATCAATGTGACCTTGGTTATATGGGTCTTTACACTAGTGCAATCAGGTTACTAATATCTACTGTTTAGGGCTGTTTGGGAGGTAGGTGAGATCATCCTTAGAGAAGGTACACATCAGGCACTCAATAAATGGTAGTTTTCATTCCTCGAAAGGATTTCTTCTTGAGTACACTTCTTGTACACCAGGGAAGGGGAGGCCTTGCCTGCAGTTTAAATACTCAGGAAAATCAATTATCATCACACACACAGGCTTAGTCGTGTCCATGCCCCTCAGCATTGCCTGTCGAGGTCCCCAATCTGATTTTTAGTCCCTCCTGCAGCCTCAGTTCTTGCCTGTTTCAGTCTGCATGGTGGACTCCAGCCTCTCCAATCTGCACATACCTCCCCCATGCCTGAGCACACCCATTACCCTCTCTGCCTGAAGCACCCTCCACACCTTTACTGGCAGATCAACTCCTCACTCTGCAAGGCTTGGTGGCAGAGGCACCTTTTCTGGAGGTGTTTCTGCACTGTGGAATGAGCTAAACCCCTTGGCTCTGAGCGTTCAGAGCCTTCTCTACTTAGTTCCATCTTGCAAGAATCCATTTTCTCAGCTGTTAAAGACAGAGAAGGCTGGCCACTGTGGCTCATGCCTGTAACCCCAGCACTTTGGGAGGCCGAGGTGGGCAGATTACTTGAGTTTGAGACCAGCCTGGCCAACATGGTGAAACCCCATCTCTACTAATAATCCAAAAATTAGCTGGGGTTGGCATGTGCCTGTAATCCCAGTTACTCGGGAGGCTGAGGCACCAGAATCGCTTGACCCAGGAGACAGAGATTGTAATGAGCAGAGATCGCACCACCGCACTACAGCCTGGGCAACAGAGTAAAACTGTATCTCAAAACAAAACAAAAACAAAAAACAGAGAAAAGTTCTTGCCCTGGAGTCACTTTCAGGGTGAACCTTGAGAGTCACTCTAGAGTGAATGTAAATGTGGTCATGGATAGAAAAGTCTGGCACATATTGCTAACACGCAAAACCCTTGTTGAGCTTAGTGTCATGTTCTCCGTAAGACTCAGCATGTTGTTTGAACGCTGGGGCTATGCCCTTTACTTCTGTATTCCCAGAACCCAGTAAATTACTCAGGTAAATTTAAAAAACTTTGTTAAAGGTTAATTTAGTTGGAATTTTCTCTATTTTCTATTTTAACAAGAAAGATATAAGATTTCTCATATCTTTCTCATTCTCAGACAATTCCAAGGGGTTTCTATGTCTTATCAATTATAACTTCCTCATATTTTTCTTTCCTGTCATCTCTTCTCCTGCCTGTAATTTTGCACTTTTTTTTTCCCACCTGAACTATGAGAATGGGCTTTTAACCTATAGCTCTGCTTCTGGGCCTCTCTCCAATCCAACCAGACTGTTGGACTTATCTTTTAAAAATACTACCTGATCATTTCATCCCTTGGTTAAAACCTTTCAAAACTGATCTTTTTCCTACAAGATAATATCCAGGGTTCTTGGAATGGAATGCAATGTTCTTCATGACCTGGCCCCAGTTTTCCCTAAACCCCATCTCCTGTAACTTTCTTAGATGAAGTTGAGGCTTCAACCTGCCAAATCAGTAAATTACCCCAATTTACTATGCTGTGATATGACTGCTTCAGAGTCAAATATTCGGCTTTCTGGAATGTTCTTCCTGGCAACTCTTCATTCTTTGAGATTCAGGATGAGTTTCTACTTCTACAAAGTTTCAGATCTACCCAAGCAGTGATGAACTCATCACTTTCTTCCATGGAGAACAAATGGATTTGGAACTTTCTTCCGAGATAGCATTCATCACATGGGCTTGCAATGATTTGTTTGCGTGTTTCTTTCACCAGCTAGACTGAGTGGTCCAGCTTTATTTGCTTTGGCAAACTAATTGTTTCCTGTGGGGCCTGGGACCTGTAGGTCTGAATAAGTGCTAAATGAATGAGTATAAATCTGCTGATTTACTAAAAAATAACTGGGTTAAACTGTGAAGTCTGGTTGCAATATCAACTTACTAGCTAGAATTTACTGAGGAGTTGTCATTTGTCTATCTTCACTGAAAACTCTAAGACCATTGTTTTCCCCACTTTACAGAGGGGCAGACCAAGACACAGATGGACTAACTTGCTAAATAATACAGAATTAGTGCTCATGGTGCTTGAACTCAAGTCTGACTCCAAATCTGCCTGAAGCACCCTCCACACCTTTATTGGCAGGTCAACTCCTCCTCACTCTGCAAGGCTTGGTGGCAGAGGCACCTTTTCTGGAGGTGTTACAGATGGGCAGACAAAGACACAGATAGACTAACTTGCCAAATAGTACAGAATTAGTACTCATGTGTTCTTAATCACTCCTCGCAACACTGCAAGATCTGAAGATAAAAACAATATTGGGAATAAAAGATTTAGGGCTAGAAACTATTACAAGGCAAGCATTTGTGTAATTAATTGATCTCTGAGGGCTTAATTTACAATATTAACACATTTTATTCATTCCAAAAATGAAACATATGTTTAGAAAAGCCAATTATTAACAAAATCAAATGGAAAGGGGTGTAAATTTTCTCCTGGAGCTTACCAAATGCACCAGTGTGGGTGCCCCTGGGAACTGGTGAAAACCGATGACTTACCATCATACATGGAGATTGAGGTCCCCCCACCCAGGTGGGGTTTGTCCTGCCTCAGTTGACCGGGACACGAGATGCATGGTAAAGGTTTTGGCTGTCATTTTCTATCAGGACAGTGGGCAAAAGAACTGTCAGAGTCACAACAACCCCACCTTCACCATCGTTATCCTTGTGGTCTTCCTAACAGCCCTGTGAGGAGAGAAAGACAGGGATTCTATCTCCATTTCACAGATTAGAAAACAGAGGCCCAGAAAAGTTACATGAAGCCATCTATGCTCCATCCTCCACTATTTTGGCATTTACCATGGCGTTTATCCATATGAAAGCATTTTCTTTCAAGACGGCTTCCCGGAATTTTAGCAAGAATTTGAGAGCCAAGTATAAGAGGAGCTAGTCCCTCTGCCTTAGAAGGGAAACGTGCCCAATTTATTTTTGGTTTGACATTCTACTGCCGGGCGTTTCCTCTTCGCTGGTGTTGTTTGTAGTCAGGCCCCAGCTTTTAACATGCTGGTCTGGGGATGCACCTTAAGACTGACCCAGAGTAAGGACATTCTGATGCTGACATTTCCTGTCTCAATTTCCTTCCCTGCTTCCTTATGATTAATGGTCAGGCCTCCTCCCACCTGCGTTCCTGCCTTCCAGCCAGAGATGCACTATCCGACAGGAAGAGAAACTGTTTGCCTGCAGTTTTGTAACTAAAAATAACAATAAGAAAAATGTTCAATTAATCTCTTGCTTCCCCAGCCTGCCTTGCACCGGCTCTCTGGGTTGTGCTCACATGTTAGGTCGGTTAAGGTGCTGGCCAGTTGCAGAGTCTCTTTAAACTGCTAAGGAAAGCAGAGGCTGGAGGATTCCAAGCCAGGTCACAATGGGTAGCAGGCAGGACCTCAGGCCTGCTTTACTTTAAAAATGATCTCCTGTTCACTGAAAGATTACTGTGTGCCAAACACTATGCTAAGCATGCCATCTACATGATGTCATTTAATCCTCATAAATCAACCCAATGAGATAGTTTGCATCATCTACATTTTAAAAATAATAAACAGAATCAGAGAGGTTAAGTAAGGTGCCCAAGGTACACAGCTATTAGAGACAGGATTTAAGCCCAGGGTTCTCTTGATGCATTTTCATGAGCTTCTGATTTGGTTTTTCATTTTAGTAATTATAATTATTAAAATTGTAAACACTGAATTAACAAAACATTTTTAAGTCTTTAGTATTCACTGGGAAAGATGTCAAGTTCAGGGGGAAAACAGAAGTAAGAATAATTCCTGCCTTCAAGAAGTTTTCCATTAAGTGAAACAAGTCTGTTGTCTCTCACTTCTCATATTGAAGAAATATGGGAGTTGTTTGAAATAAAATCATATTTGTCCCACTCAACCTCAACATGATATAGTTGCTCTTCTATTTTGGACCCACTAGCAGACATTTGATATGTTTAGGATGAGTGTTTTTTTTCTCAACCATTAAAAAAATGTAATTCAAGTCTCAAGGCAATGATTACTCCTTTTCTATTGTGTTTTAACAAGTGGCACAGAGGGGTCAGTAGACCACTGGTAATAGACAGAACCTGTATTATACCCAACAACAAAAGGATGCCGGACCACCCCTGCTGCATGTCAGTAGGTGGCAGTCTGGCTTTGCACACACTGTGTGCCTGGGCTCAAGTGGGTTTCACAAATCCACGTGCCGTGGAAATACCCACCACCAACCTTTTCAGAGCTTTCTGGCCCTAAAAGCAATGCATTATCCAAACCTGAAGACATAAATGTTGTGATTGAGGCATTTCGAGAAACTCTTATTAGCTTGTCTTAGTTGAACTTTGGGAAGAATCTTATGGGGACTCAGATCCATAGCTGCTGTGTTTTACCATCAACTCCACCTTGTCCGTGGATGTCGTGCCTGCTTAGCACTCTCTCAGGTCTCACCCACCTGCGCCAGGTCCCTGAAATGGGCTGCCACTGCTCACCTGAATGGCTGCCTTCTTGTATAGCTAACTCAGAGAATTCAAATAGCTATGCCTTCCTCCAGGAATTCTTAATCTCCCAAGATATCATCAGTTGTGATGAAATGCTTGCAGGACTTTAATATAACCCTGTCAATGAAGACACCAACAATATGATATTTGTGATAATAATGGCTGACAAGTTTACCTCTGAATTATCTATAAAAAAAACTTGTTTGCTAAGAAAACAACCCCTAAAGATGAGATTATGGGAATCCTGTTGAATTAAAGGGAGCCAAAAATCATATATTCAATCATACATTGCATGAATTGTACCATTGTCTAGATGAAGTGGTATCAAAGTACATTCCATTCATAGAATCAAGTTCTGAAGAAACTCTGGAAATTTTGAGTTAGCGGTAATCTTGAGTCACTCCATTTACTAGAAAGAAGAAGGCAGCCTTTCTTCAGACATTTAAATCATATTATGGACTTTACACTTATAGTAGTCCAGTTTCTTTAAATTAATAGATTGACTAAATTAGTTTTACTCTATTTGGAGATCTAAGTAATTTGGCTAGTTTGACTAAATGAGTTTTACTCTGTTTTTGAGCTTCATATAGAAGCAAGAAATTGACATAATTATCTAATGACTTTCCTCATCACAAGATATTGGGTCAATTTCCTCTTTTTCTTTTTCAGGAAATACCTATTGGTGAGTGCCAAATAAAGCTCCTTAGGAAGCATCAGGAGCTCTTTAAATAAGCTGCTGGAAGCCACTTTTCATTTCTTTGCTGACAGAGCTGAGTGCCTATATCCTGGAGTTAAACTTGGGCCAGAAGGACTTTATCCCATCTGCTGGTGTGACAGAAAGGGTCCCAGGAGGGCATCTGCCCTGAAGTCCCTCCTCCATGATGCCAGGCATCTGAAATTCCACTTTTAGAGATGACCCCGATAGACTCTAAGTCTTTAAAGATTCACTCATACTAATGCAAATATTTCTGCAGGCCATAAATTAAAGGCTTGGATCAGTTACCACTCACTTTCCCACTGAGAAAGCCACCCAGGAGCTCTGTCAAGAATGTGCCCAGGCAGACACTTTCAGAGGGGAGGCATGTGTGGGGGTCCTGGGGTGGAGGAAGGGCACTGAGAGCAGAGATGACAGTAACCAGACTCCATCCATGACCCCCACGGCCCTCTAGGACCTGGGCCTGCCCACCTGTCCAACCTCAGCTCCCACCATTCACATCTTGGCTTCTTGGCCTTTCTCTTTGTGGACACACCATCCTCTTCCCTGCCTTAGGGCATCTATGGTGGCTACTTCTGGAATATTCTTCTCCAAGACCTTCTCATGACTGGTTCACCTTATTATTAATGTCTCCAATAGCTCCAATATTTCTGTCTCTGAGAGGCCCCCATTAATCACCAGCCTCAAGTCATCCTTCTTCCGTGTCTACCCCGATCACTCTCTATTATGCTCTCCTGGATTGCTTTATTCCTAGTGCTTCCATGTTGATATTATCTTCTTTATTCAGTTGACTACTTGGCTAATTACTGTGTTTCCTTACTAACCTTTGTTTTATTATGTGTCTTTTGTTAAAAGATTATGTTTTGCCTAATGCTGGACCCTTTTATCCACATCCTCTTGGAATTACCTACCATTGATGTGTTAGTCTGTTTTCACATTGCTATAGAGAAATACCTGAGGCTGGGTAATTTATTTAGAAAAGAGGTTTAATTGGCTCATGATTCTGCAGACCGTACAGGAAGCATAGTGGCTTCTTCTTCTGAGAAGGTGATATGGTTTTTCTGTGTCCCCACCCAAATCTCATCTTGAATTTTAATCCCCATAATTCCCATGTGTCATGGGAGGGGGCCGATGGGAAGTAATTTAATCATGGGGGTGGCTACCCTCATGCTGTTCTCATGATAATGAGTGAGTTCTCACAAGATCTGATGGTTTCATAAGGGGCTTTTACCCCTTTTGCTCTGCACATCTTCTTGCTGCTGTCATTTCAAGAAGGATGTGTTTGCTTCCCCTTCTGCCATGATTGTAAGTTTCCTGAGGCCTCCCCAGTCATGTGGAACTGTGAGTCAATTAAGCCTCTTTCCTTATTAAATTACCCAGTCTCAGGTACGTCTTTATGAGCAGCATGAGAACTGACTAATACAGGAGGCCTCAGGAAACTTACAATAATGGTGGAAGGCAAAGGGGATGCAGGCACATCTCACATGGCCAGAGCAGGAGGAAAAGAGAGAGGGAGAAGGTGCCACCCACTGTTAAACAACCAGACCTTATGAGAACTCTCTCACTATCACTAGAGTAGCACTGAGGGGATGATGCTAAACCATTCACGAGAACTCCCACCTGTGATCCGATACCTCCCACCAGACCCCACCTCCAACATTAGGGATTACAATTCGACATGAGATTTGGGCAGGGACACAGACCCAAACCATGTCAATTGATTAGATACTCAATATTTTTTATAGTATGAATAAATGAAGTAAAGAATCAAATATAAACTTATTACTTCAAGGCATGAGCTTGTCTGTTGGAATCAGTAACATGAGGCCATCAAGAACAGGGAAGGAGCTGAGATTTTATTTTACCTGCAAGCTAATGAGCTAGCCTGCCACAATTTCAGATATCCTGCAAGAAGATAGGAGATTCCTGTCATAGCAAGAGCCAGAGCATCAGGAGTTGCTGCAGTTTAGGCCCTAAGCCTGAATTTCCATAGGAAAACATATAGAGGGCAACTTGAGTGGGTACATTATAGGAGAAGAGCTCTGAGCTTAGGAAACCCAAACAGTTTATAACAGGAAGTAAGCCTGCCTGACTCCTTTCCTGGAGGGAGACATTATCTTTAATTATACTGGACAGTAGACAAACCTGCTCTTTGCCCCAGAGGAAGACACAATCTCTATATTCAAGCATATTCTTTTTAAGGGTGTTTGATTGTATAAAAACATCTTTGAAAAGACAGTCCACTCTGTTGGCAAGATATACAGAAATGTGAGAGACCCATGGAGAAGTGCCTCCTAACAAAGCCCGTCTTCCTGGTCTATCTTTAATCATTCCTTTATCCCATCTCTCCTTCCTACCCCAAGAAAAGCTCAAACAATGTTTGTTTAATGGAACACTTACTGCATCCTACCTCACATTTCTTTCTTTAGGGAGATAACTTGTCAATAAATGGACCCATTCTTACTGGAATGGCTGTGTGAGTAGCCCTGTTTCTAGAACTGTGGAGCTTTTCTTCCCAAACCAGGATACCTGTTTGTTAGTGGGTTCCTGGTGGAGTGCCATAGGGCAAAAAAACCCCTGGGGTTAAAAATGGAACATTTCCCTGGATCACAATTTTTACTAGAAAAAAATGGAGAAAAGTCTATTAACTTTTATTAAAATACATGTAAATATATTATGCAGTGAGTGCACATTCTCAAGGATTTTAAAGATAAAGAAAAGATTTCTTTGGGCAGTACTGCTACCTCTCCCCTGTCCCAGAGCATAGATGAACTTTTTCTTGCTGCTGTAGTGGAAAAATTTTAAGCTGTTTTATAGAACAGTGTTTTGAAAACTATGGATGATAACCTGGTAATGGGTTGTAAAATCATCCAGGTGAGTCTGGCCAACAATTAATAGTAATTTAAAATATTATAGAATGGACAATATCAGAGGGCATCTGTGATGGTTAATATTAAGTGTCAACTTGATTGGACTGAAGGATGCAAAGTATTGGGTGCGTCTGTGAGGGTGTTGCCAAAGGAGATGAACATTTGAGTCAGTGGACTGGGAGAGGCAGACGCACCCTCAATTTGAGTGGGCAGCATCTAATCAATTGCCAGCACAGCTAGAATAAAGGAGGCCTGAGAAGGTGGGAGAAACGGACTTGCTGAGTCTTCTGGCCTTCATCTCTCTCCCATGCTGGATGCTTCCTGCCCTCGAACATCAGACTCCAGGTTGTTCAGTTTTTGGACTCTTGGACTTATATCAGTGGTTTGCCAGGGGCTCTCGGGCCTTTGGCCACAGACTGAAGGCTGCACTGTTGGCTTCCCTACTTTTGAGATTTTGGGACTCGGACTGGCTTCCTTGCTCCTCAGCTTGCAGACGGCCTACTGTGGGACTTCACCTTGTGATGGTGTGAGTCAATACTCCTTAATAAACTCCCCTTCATATATACATCTATATTATTAGTTCTGTCCCTCTAGATAACCCTGACTAATAAAGACAAGTATTATTTTATTAAACATTTATTTCAGATTGTGGGTGTGAATGAGCTGGGCTGCAATGTTAAATGTATTTCTCACTTTGAGTTGCAGTCATAAAAATTTAAAATATACTACTCTAGAGGATGTTACAAAATCTAGAAATTATTGTTCATAAATATCTTAAAATCTATTGGGGAATTCAGACATGAGAACAAAATTAATACCAAATGGTGATGAAGACTTCAGAATCAGACTCTCAAATGTCTAGATGAAAAAGCTGAAAACATAGCAAACATGATGGATGATAGAATAAAAATGTCAAATAATCTCAGATTAAATTGGAGAACCATGAATGGAAAGGTAAATGATCAATGTGAAGTTCTGATTTTATATTTGAAAAAAAGGGATCCACCAAATTAGGAAACTACCGTTTCTAGGTCAAGCTGGATTATGGTTCTTGTGTATTTATTGCACATTTCATCACATCTGTGGAACTCTCTTCAGTGTGGGGAGTTTGTTTGCAGAGGCATTTATACACCTGGTAGATGGCATCTGGAAGAAGATGACCTGCAATGCGGAATTTTTACTTGGACAAGAGAACACTAGGGGAATAAAGGAAACAACATTTATTGATCAGGTACTCTATTTCAGGAAGCTTACACAACTGTCTTTATATATTTGGAAAATTTCAGCTGAAAGAGAGAGGGAGTAGAGATTGTGTCTGGCTTTAGACAGCTGCCAAAGCTATGGCGTTATAATAGCTTCCATTCATCGAGTGGCTACAGGTCACCAGGCATTGTAATTGACGCATAGCGATATTTCCTAGACCAACAACCATTTATCAAGCCCTGACTATGTGTCAGATATGATGCAAAGCATTTTACTTGGACTATTTTATTTAATCTTCCTAATAATCTTTTGAGGAAGGTACTAATTTTGTTTCCATTTGTAAATGGGGAAAGTGGGTCTATGAGAGATAGTCCCTTGCTTGGCATTGCACTGTTGGAGTAACCTGGGGATTTGCTATTGTCAATAAAATAGAGAAGGGACTCTGTTGCAAACTGTCACTTTAAAACTTCTAAATTATTTCTTAATTCACTGAGACTTGGTTACAGGCTAACTTTGAAGACCCCAATGACATCTGTTTTTCCTTGCGGAGCCCGAGATTCTGCATCTCAAGATGGTTCTCGGGGAATGAGTTGGAAAGCCACTGAGGAGTGAGCAGTGATGCTCCGGCTGGTTGGCTTCACTCGGAGGCGAGCTTTTCTTGCTGCAATGTTCTCTTCCAGCTCTCCCTGGCTCTCATGCCCTGGAGCACTTTTGGCTCCTTACCAGGCATCTTCTTTAAACACAAAGCACAATTTTGCAATTTCATCATCATTTTCTGAAGCCAGGGTGGTGCGTAGTGATGGTTTCCAACCGTTAAAGGTTTGATTCTGCATCTGTGTACTGGTCTCCAGTGCCGCCAACCCAGATGGAGGGCTGGTCCTGAGCCTTCGCTTTGAACTCGAGTGCAGTTGGGGGCTTGCAGCTTAATGACTTCAAGGAAAAATGACAACAAATAAAAGGTCCCTTGAGTGGACGGAGGTGAAGGGGAAAGCCCTGAGCCCTTTGCAGAGGAGCACGTGGCTGAGGCTGAAGCAGGAGCAGCCTCTGGGTGTTGGCTTCCTGTCCTGCGAGCCTACGCTGCTGTGTCAGGGACATGCGCTAAGTCACAGCCACCTCTCTGGGAGCGTTTCTCCACCATCAAAGGCTTCTGCGGACCCCAACTGCCTCAGAATTATTTTGGGGTTTAGTGCTTCTGTCAGGAATTTCTCCCACCTAAACAAATGCTCCTTCCTACTCCCCTTTTTCTCTCTCATCAGTCATTTGGTATCATGTAGTGAAGCTCTGACCTGGCAAATTTGAGATAAGTTTCATGTTTTTCTTATGTGATTCAGTGACAATCTCATATCTGGATCTTTGGGGCTTCTCCTTCTGCCCTTTTCCGGCTGAAATGGGCCTGGCAATGTTGGGGAATGGGTAGGTAGTTGTGTACAGAAGCACTTCTCAAATTTTGATATGCTTGCAAGCCACCTGGGGGTTTTGTTAAAAATGCAAATTCTGATTCAGTAGGTTTGGGTGGGCACCTGAGATTCAGCATTTTCAAACAGCTCCCAGATGATTCTGATGCTACGGGTCCAAGGACCACACTTTATGGGTTTTAACTTTGCCTGAACATGAGAACCACCAGGGGGAATTAAAAAATTACCAATGCCCATGCTCCATTCCAGACCCAATAACTTAGAGTTTACAGGAGTGGGATCCAGACATAGGTAATTTGTGTGTGTGTGTGTAACATTCTTCAGGTAGTTTTGTTTTGGAACCACAGTTGATAACCATTAGATTTGGATTAGTGGGAAAAAGTATTAAATTCAGAGACATAAGCCAAAGTTCTATCCCAATTATACTACTTCTGTCAGGCCTCTGAGCCCAAGCTAAGCCATCATATCCCCTGTGACCTGCACGTACACATCCAGATGGCCGGTTCCTGCCTTAACTGATGACATTCCACCACAAAAGAAGTGAAAATGGGCTGTTCCTGCCTTAACTGATGACATTACCTTGTGAAATTCCTTTTCCTGGTTCATCCTGGCTCAAAAGCTCCCCCACTGAGCACCTTGTTACCCCCACCCCTCCCCACCAGAGAACACCCCCCTTTGACTGCAATTTTCCTTTACCTACCCAAATCTTATAAAACGGCCCCACCCCTATCTCCCTTCGCTGACTGTCTTTTCAGACTCAGCCCGCCTGCACCCAGGTGATTAAAAAGCTTTATTGCTCACACAAAGCCTGTTTGGTGGTCTCTTCACATGGACACGAGTGAAAACTTCCTTAGCATGTATTAGAAAGATGCACGCACTTGCACTAGTTATAACATATAATAATAATGGTGTTTTCCTCCACTCAGCCATTTAGTTTTTACCATTTTACGGAACAATCCGTGATGGCTCTCCATTCCAGATAACATACACTCTCGGCTCCTTGTTTGGCATTAGAAGTCCTCCATATTTCGTCCATCTGTGGCCATTTCCTGCTTGCTATAGTTTGGTTTGTTTGTCCCCTCCAAATACCATGCTGAAATTTGACCCTCAGTGTTGGGGATGAGGCTTAACAGGAGATGTTTTCGTTCTGGGGGTAGATCACTCATGAATAGATTAATGTCCTCCCTGAGACTGGGGGATTGCAGTCAGTGAGTGTTGCTCTATTAGTTCCTGCAAGAGCTGGTTGTTAAAAAGAGCCTGGTTGCCTCCTTGCCCTCTCTTGCTTTCTCTCTCAGCATGTGGTCTGCACACGCTGGCTCCTTTTCACATTCCACCATGAGTGGAAGCCATCTGAGGCCCTCATCAAAAGCAGATGCTGGTGCCATGCTGCTTGTACACCCTGCAGAACTGTGAACCAAATAAACTTCTTTTCTTTATAAGTTACCTGACCTCAGGTATTCCTTTATAGCAACACAAATGGACTAAGACACTACTGCACATGAATTTTGGCCCCATCTTATCCCTGGGCACACTATGAGCTATCCAATCACCTGCTTTGGCTTAAACTAGTCCATCTGCTGTGCAATCTCCTTCTACTCTGCCTTCTTCTCCGATTCCTCATAATATTTGGTCACAGCCATCCTTCATGGCCTACTTCCAATTTCAGTTATTCTAAGAAACCTTCCCTTACACCCTTTCTAGTGAGTATGAATCCATGTTTTATCATACCTTCCCTCTCTCTTGTATAATTTATCAGTCTACTTTTGTCAGTTATTTTTATGAATATCCTTTTCCTGCTTCAGATTGTGAACTTCTAGAGGACAAAGACCACCTCTCATTTCTCTTTCTATCCCTCCTGGTGTTATAGGAGTTACTAAGAAATTATTTTAGGCAGATAGAGAGGAAAAGGCGTCCTTTTCATTTCTTTTAAAGCAGCCCCAGAAACGTGTTTTTTTTCTAGCAGGAAAGCCCTGGCTCTTGGAGCCAGTGGCAAGCTTTGATATGCAAATGATAGTCATTAGAAACTAGGTCCACCCAAACATGGCGATTCCTGCCCTCTTCTTCTTGCCCTTGCCCCCACATGTGCCTGGCAACATGGCCACCCCCACATAGCCCCACGTGTGTAGAACATCATGGCACACTGCATTTGCATATTAAAAGGCTAGGGTGGGATGGCCAATTTTTTCATGGGCTACGTGAGTGACAAGCCTGGTCAAACCAATCCCCTGAGCCCTATGCAAATCAAACCCCACAACCTCCAGCCTCCTCATATAAGCAGCCACTTTTCCTCCACACAGGGGGTTTTCTCTTTGTTCAAATCCCCCCTCCCTCTGTCTCTGTATGAGGGAGCTGAGAACAGTGTCTGTAAGAGATAGATGATGGCCAGGGCTTTGGGTTCAGAGGCCTCCTCAGTCATAGCCAGACAGTGCGTCCAGCATGGAGTGACTCTTTTAATCTGAAGTAAATTCAAAAAATTCTGCACAGTCCAAGTCATCTTTGGTTCAAAGGCAGGCTATGTCTCTCTGACAGAGAACAGGAGAAGCTTGGGTTTGACTTCATCTTGGAAGGTTCACCTGGCATCTCAAACTGGGAATTCTTGAACTGGGAATGACTTAGGATGGGGTCATAGTTCTTGAGGATGCTTTGTGCTGGAGGGAGGGGAAAGGAGCTAATGTGTATTGATCACCAACCATCTATTAGGCAGAATATTTTATCTGTATGATATCATTGACTGTGAAATGAATATTATTGTTCCTGTTTTAAGGATAAAGAAAGTGAAGATCAGCTAGATTACTTAACTGCCTGAGGCCACACAGTTAATACATGACATAGCCCAGGTTTGCACTAAACTCTGACTGACTCCAAAACCAATACTACCTGTTTTGAAGGAGAGAATTTACATCTGATTGTCCCCCATCTCTAGCTGAGATTCCCTTCTCATGAAGATAAAAGACAATCCACACTGCTCCTGTGTCTTCTTGACCAGGACTGGGTTAATCTCTTTGGGGACCCTCCTCCTCCTATTCATTCTAGATTGTAAACTCAGTGAAGGCAGGGATGGAGTATTTAACCATTGCCGCTGATGCTTGGGATCCACTGGGGATTGGTTTTAGGAGCCCCCACCACCTCAAAATACTAAAATCCAAGTCCGTTATATAAAGTGGCATCATGAGGATCCATGGATGTGAGACCCATGGATACAGAGGACCAACTGCATATCTCGCTCTCCAGTAGGAGTTAGAATAGACCAAAGATTAATTCTACAGGCTTTGTTATCTGGCGATGGCTGGGGTTTTAGCCTGCCACTCAATAACTTGGTAATCTTGGCAAACTACCTGAATTTCCTGAGCCTTGATTTCTTTTTACACGGTGGATTGTGGTGAACATTAAGTAGAGGAAAGTACTTAGCTGAGTTCCTCACACATAATAGACATGCAGTAAATTTTAGATAATCCAAACTCTTCCAAATATTCTCTAGTAGGGTGACTCTGGACCTAAACAGACAAACACATTTTGTACCTTTCTGTAATTCAACTTAATTCTAATATAGATCCCCTTTCTTCTGGGAAGAGTGGAAATACTCAGTGTGAGTCTTTCCTTCCCTTTCCAGGTGGGTATATATGTGGGCTTAAGTAGTGCAAGGCACGATAGGAAGGGGAACATCTGCTCCTTCATGGCATCAGTCCACAGAAACATCGATTGTTCATTGGGTCTTCTGTTGATTCCTGTGCAGATCCATTCCCTTTCAAGAGCCTTGCTTCTTTCTTGGGTCTCAATCTGGGCCAAGAGATCAGTTTCTTCTACCACTGGGTCTCACCAATCCTCTCGTGGGTTTTGCTGTCCCCATGAGACCCTAACCAGGAGGCAGGACCCAAGACCTTCCCTCTGGGACCTGCCAATATTCTCTTCCTGTTGTTGACAGACTCCATGCAACACAGACATGCTGACATATATACTCACTGTGTGTCTCTCTCTTTTATCTTCCACAAGTCTGGAGAATCTTTTTCTAGCCTGAGAAGGAGAAAATGTCCTCTCTTACTCCCGGTGGGCAATTTGTCCAAGCTTTCTATTTCTCTAGAGGCATCTGCCTTTGGAACCCAAAAGACAAAGGATTCTTTTTTATCCTCTCCTTTGCTCAAAGTCACACCTTTCCTCTGAGGCCAGGAGCAGAAAATGGCTTAATTAGGATGTGGGTGGAGGGGAGGGGGGAACCAACAGGGGGAAATAGATGTGCAGGGGAAACCATGGGCTGGTGTTTGAGAGGCATCCACCCAGCTCAGCTCCCCTTGGCTTCATTCTCCCCAGAGGTTCAGGTAAGACCCTGTTTTTGCCTTTCATCCTTCTTGTGTTCTTAATCTTTCACTTTGCTAATTCTGTGGGTCTTCTGATTATCTGTGTGATGAAAGCGTTGCATGCAATTGTTCCTGTAGGCTTTGCCTTGCTGATTAGATGGCAAACTCATTAGTAATTTCCTACAGAGCCTATCTGTGTTCTCAGGCAGTGAATGTTCCAAAGACTGTTGACTGACTCACACACAGAGGTGCGGGCACATACACTGCTGTCTGTCTTCATTTTCTTTTCATTTGTCCTCGTTAACAAAGAGGCTCTTATAAACGTTTCTAAGTCCTTGTTATCACCTGAGGCTATTTCTATATAAATAATTATCTCAAATTACTTACGTGCCGTATGACAAAAATCCACAAAAGAAATGTAGGCCTCTTAAAATATGAACTTTGAGTGATTGCTTATCTAGAAAGTCAGATAGCCTGTTTTAAAATGTATCAACCACAAAATATTTCTTCCTGAGTCACTTGATGTTTATCCTTATGGAGCCCAGGAGGGACAGAATGTGTAGCATGGTGGGACCTCCGTAGAGACGCAGGAAGGGAAGTCAACCAGGACTGAGCCGAAAGCCATTGCTCGTGTGGTGGGCGGGGGCGGGGGATGTTGAGGGAAACTAGACTTCTGGTTTCTGGTCAAGTATGAGCGGGACTTGGAACAATGAGGAAAAAACTGAACAAACTGAAAAATCAACAACTCTTCTTCTATCTGTCATGCGCGTCCGTGTGAAGAGACCACCAAACAGGCTTTGTGTGAGCAATAAAGCTGTTTATTTCACCTGGGTGCAGGTGGGCTGAGTCCAAAAAGAGTCAGCGAAGGAAGATGGGGTGGGACCATTTTATAGGATTTGGGTAGGTAAAGGAAAAAAGGGGGTTGTTCCCTGGCGGGCAGGAGTGGGGGTCACAAGGTACTCAGTGGGGGAGCTTTTGAGCCAGGATGAGCCAGGAGAAGGAATTTCACAAGACAATGTCATCAGTTAAGGCAGGAACAGGCCATTTTCACTTCTTTTGTGGTGGAATGTCATCAGTTAAGGCAGGAACCAGCCATCTGGATGTGTACATGCAGGTCACAGGGGATATGATGGCTTAGCTTGGGCTCAGAGGCCTGACATTCCTGTCTTCTTATATTAATAAGAACAACAAAATGAAATAGTGGTAAAGTGTTGGGACAGTGAAAATTTTGGGGGGCAGTATGGAGAGATAAAGGGCGATGTTTCTCAGGGCTGCTTCGAGCGGGATTAGGGGGGCAGCGTGGGAACCTAGAGTGGGAGAGATTAAGTTGAAGGAAGCTTTTGTGGTAAGGGATGACATTGTGGGGTTGTTAGAAGGAACATTTGTCATTTAGAATTATTGGTGATGGCCTGGATACGGTTTTATATGAATTGAAAAACTAAATGGAATAAGAGAAGGAGAAAAACAGGTATAAAAGGTCTAAGAATTGGGACAACTCAGGACATCTGATTAGAGAGTGCCTAAGGAGATTCAGCACAGTCCTGCCAGCAAAGATTATTTATTTACTTCAAGAGTTAAGAGTGGCAGTCTGGGGATAGCACCAGGAGATAACGGCTGTGATGGCTTGGAGAAACAGTGTAAACCGGCAGTGTAAACAAGAGCAGGGTATGTATGAGTAGTTGAGAATGGTGAATAGGAGTATGACTAGACAGAAGATAGTAGGGATGACAAGTTTTTTGGGGGCACAGTCTAAGTTGGTCTCGTGTCTGGAATGAGACTGGGGCCTAATAAAAAGGAGTGTCTATACAGGAGCTCAAATGGGCTGTACCCTGTAGCATTCTGAGGACAGGTCTGACTTCTGAGAATGGAAAGTGGTAAAAGTGTTGTCCAGTCCTTTTTAAGTTGGTGGCTGAGCTTGGTGAGGTGTGTTTTTAAAAGACCATTAGTCTATTCTACTTTTCCTGAAGACTGAGGACTGTAAGGGATATAAAGGTTTCACTGAATACTAAGAACCTGAAAAAATGCTTGGGTGATTTGACTAGTAAAGGCTGATCCATTATCAGACTGTATAGAGGTGGGAAGTCCAAACTAAGGAATTATGTCTGACAGAAGGGAAGAAATGACTGTGGTGGCCTTCTCAGACCCTGTGGGAAAGGCCTCTACTTATCTAGTGAAAGTGTCTACCTAGACTAAGAGGTATTTTAGTTATCTGACTCGGGGCATGTTGAGTAAAGCTAATTTGCCAGTCCTGGGTGGGGGCAAATCCTCAAGCTTGATGTGTAGGGAAGGGAGGGGGCCTGAATAATCCCTGAGAAATAGTAGAATAGCAGATGGAACACTGAGAAGTTATTTTCTTGAGGATAGATTTCTACGATGGAAAGGAAATGAGAGGTTTTAAGAGGCGGGCTAGTGGCTTGTACTATAGCATAGCCTGCCTTTCTGGTGTGTGGTGATTAGGCCTGTTGGAACTGCCATCAATAAACCAAGTGTGATCAGGGTGAGAAACAGGGAAGAAGGAAATGTGGGGAAATGGGGTGAACGTCAGGTGGATCAGAGAGATGCAGTCATGAGGGTCAGGTGTGATATCAGGAATAATGTGGGAGGCCAGATTGAAGTCCGGGCCAGGAACAATGGTAATTGTGGGAGACTCAACAAAGAGTGAGTACAGCTGAAGGAGCCGGGGGAGCAGAAAGTATATGCGTCAGGTGTGAGGAAGAAAATAGATTTTGGAAATTATGAGAGCTGTAGAGTGAGTTGAGCATAGTTTGTGATTTTGAGGGCCTTTAAAAGTATTAGGGCGGCAGGAGCCGCAGCACGGAGACATGATGGCCAGCCTAAAACAGTAAGGTCACGTTGTTTGGACAAAAAGGCTACAGGACGCGATCCCGGTCCTTGTGTAAGAATTCTGACTGCACAGCCCTGCACTTCGGCTGTGTATAATGAAAAGGGTTGGGATGAGTCAGGGAGAGCTCGGGTGGGGGCAGTCTCTAAAGGTGTCTTCAAGGAACGGAAAAAGGAGTGGGGAAAGGATTTAGGATTTATGGGGTCAGCTAGGTTTCTTTTTGTAAGTTTATATAATGGTTTTGTTAGGATGGCAAAACCAGGTATCTAAAGTCGAAAGTATCTAACCATGCCTGGGATGTAGAAGGTGTTGGGATTTGAGAGATCAGTCAGACACGATCGGCAGGGAGAGCACATGTATTTTTATAAGAATTATGCCGAGACAGGTAACAGATAAGGAAGAAATTTGGGCTTGACTGAAGTAATGGGGGATGTCCGTGAAGCCTTGAGGCAGTACAGCCCAGGTAATTTGCTGAGCCTGATGGGTGTCAGGGTCAGTCCAAGTGAAAGCAAAGAGAGGCTGGGATGAAGGGTGCAAAGGAATAGTAAAGAAAGCATGTTTGAGGTCCAGAACAGAATAATGCGTTGTAGAGGGAGGTATTGAGGATAGGAGAGTATATGGGTTCAGCACCACTGGGTGGATAGGCAAAACAATTTGGTTGATAAGGTGCAGATCCTGAACTAACCTGTAAGGCTTGTCTGGTTCTAGGACAGGTAAAATGGGGAAATTATAAGGAGAGTTTATAGGCTTTAAAAGGCCATGCTGCAGCAGGCGAGTGATAACAGGCTTTAATCCTTTTAAAGCATGCTGTGGGATGCGATCTTGGCATTGAGTGGGGTAAGAGTGATTAGGTTTTAATGAGATGGTAAGGGGTGCGTGATCGGTCGCCAAGGAGGGAGTAGAGGTATCTTATACTCGTGGGTTAAGGTGG
Source organism: Pan troglodytes (assembly GCF_028858775.2). Lineage (NCBI taxonomy): Eukaryota > Metazoa > Chordata > Mammalia > Primates > Hominidae > Pan > Pan troglodytes. Next base: position 103,247,566 of record NC_072412.2, on the reverse strand, counting down.
GGGGATACAAGAGGAGGACACAAAGGAGGCTTTGGATTGGGAAGAAGGGTGGCAATGAGATGTAGCTGTAGTCCAGGAATAGTCAGGGAAGCAGATAATCTAGTTAAGGTGTCTTGGCCTAATAAGGGAACTGGGCAGGTGGGGATAACTAAAAAGGAGTGCTTAAAAGAGTATTGTCTAAGTTGGCACCAGAGTTGGGGAGTTTTAAGAGGTTTAGAAGCCTGGCCGTCAATACCCACAGCAGTTATGGAGGCAAGGGAAACAGGCCCTTGAAAAGAAGGTAATGTGGACTGGGTAGCCTCTGTATTGATTAAGAAGGGGACGGACTTACCCTCCACTGTGAGAGTTACCTAGAGTGTCTGTGATGGTCCTGTAGGCTTCCAAGGCGATCAGGCAGTGTCAGTCTTCATCTGCTAAGCTGAGAAGATCTGAGAAGGAGTCAGTCAGAGAGCCTTGGGCCAGAGTTCCAGGGGCTCTGGGAGTGGCTGCCAGGTGAGTTGAACAGTCTGATTTCCAGTGGGGTCCCGCACAGATGGGATGCGGCTTAGGAGGAATCCTGGGCTGTGGGCATTCCTTGGCCCAGTGGCCAGATTTCCGGCACTTGTAGCAAGCTCCTGGGGGAGGAGGTTCTGGAGGAACGCCTGGCCGCTGCAGTTCAGGCGTTTGGAAGTTCTTGTGTGCTGGAGATATGGCTGGGGTTTGTCTCACAGTGAAGGCAAGGAATTGCAACTTTTTTCTATTATTGTACACCTTGAAGGCGAGGTTAATTAAATCCTGTTGTGGGGTTTGAGGGCCGGAATTTAATTTTTGGAGTTTTATTTAATATCGGGAGCAGATTGGGTAATAAAATGTATATTGAGAATAAGACGGCCTTTTGACCTTTTAGGGTCTAGGGCTGTAAAGCGTCTCAAGGTTGCTGCTGAATGAGCCGTGAACTGGGCTGGGTTTTTTATATTTGATGAAAAAGAGTCTAAACGCTAACTGATTTGGGAGAGGTCGGATAAAGAAAAAGGAGCATTAACCTTCACTATGCCTTTAGCTCCAGCCACATTTTTAAGAGGAAATTGCTGGGCAGGTGGGGGAGAGCTAGTCGAGGAACAAAACTATAAGCCGGACCGGGTGTGAGGAGGGGAGGTGATAAAAGGATTATAGGGTGGAGGAGTGGAGGCTGAGGAAGAATTGGGACCTAGCTCAGCCTGGTGAAGAGGGGAGAGGTCAGATGGGTCTGTAGAAAAGGAAGATTAGAAAGACTCAGCAACACTTGGGGTTCGGACTGAGGGGACAGGCGGGAGGGAAAGGAGGAAGATTTGGTACGAGTTGCATTGGGCACAGAGACTAGGAAGGGACCAATGTGTAAAAGAATGCCTGGACGTCAGGCACTTCAGACCGTTTGCCTATTTTACGACAAGAATTATTTAGATCTTGCAGGATGGAAAAATTGAAAGTGCCGTTTTCTGGCTATTTGGAACTATTGTTGAGTTTGTATTGGGGTCAAATGGCATTGCAGAAGAAAATAAGGCATTTAAGTTATAGGTCAGGTGTGAGTTGAAGAGGTTTTAAGTTTTTGAGAACACAGGCTAAGGGAGAAGAAGGAGGAATGGGGGGTGGAAAGTTGCCTATAGTGAAGGAGGCAAGTTTAAAGGAAAGGGAGAGCAGACACACGGAGGGAAGTGGTTCGGGGGTTCTTACCCTCCAGAAAAGCAGGAAAGGGGTCGGGGCGCAGAGATACGAGGTCGGGGCATGGAAATAAGGGATCAGGGTGCAGAGATATAAGAGGTTGAGGCGCAGAAATAAGGGATTGGGGCGCAGAGATATAAGAGGTTGGGGCATGGAAATAAGGGATCCGGGTGCAGAGATATGAGGTTGAGGTACTTGCCCCTCCTCCAGAAAAGCAGGACTTGCCACTAAGGGTGAAGGAGAAGGGGTTGAGGGGTTCTTGCCTCTCCCCCAGAAAAGCAGAGAATGGGTAGAGACAGGGAAGAGAAGGGGTTGGGGTACTTGCCCCTCCCCCAGAAAAGCGGGACTTGCTGCTAAGGGTGAAGGACCAAGGCAGGCGTCCCTGCGTGGTCTGACACCTCTGAAACGTGGGTGAATAATCAGAGAGGCATCCCTGCAATGATTAAACACCAAAGGAAGGCTGCCTTCCCAGTCCGTGACCGGCGCTGGAGTTTTGGGTCCATGGATAAAACGTGTCTCCTTTGTCTCTACCAGAAAATGAAAGGAATTGAAATTAAGAGAAGGGAGAGATTGAAGTGTGGTGCCAAGATTGAAAGGAGAAAGAGGTTGAGGGATAGTGAGGGAGGTTGGAGAAGAGAGTAAAAAGAGGCTGCTGATCGGATTTGAAATTGGTGAGATGTTTCTTGGGCTGGTCGGTCTGAGGACCTGAGATCGTAGGTGGATCTTTCTCATGGAGCAAAGAACAAGAGGACAGGGGATTGATTTCCCAAGGGAGGTCCCCCGATCCGAGTCACAGCACCAAATGTCATGCGCGTCCGTGTGAAGAGACCACCAAACAGGCTTTGTGTGAGCAATAAAGCTGTTTATTTCACTTGAGTGGGGGTGGGCTGAGTCTGAAAAGAGAGTCAGCTAAGGGAGATGGGGTGGGGCCGTTTTATAGGATTTGGGTAGGTAAAGGAAAAAGGGGGGTTGTTCTCTGGCAGGCAGGAGTGGGGGTCACAAGTTTCTCAGTGGGGGAGCTTTTGAGCCAGGATGAGCCAGGAGAAGGAATTTCACAAGACAATGTCATCAGTTAAGGCAGGAACAGGCCATTTTCACTTCTTTTGTGGTGGAATGTCATCAGTTAAGGCAGGAACCGGCCATCTGGATGTGTACGTGCAGGTCACAGGGGATATGATGGCTTAGCTTGGGCTCAGAGGCCTGACACTATCCATCAGAGAAGTGAGGTCACAGGGCAAAATGCTGTCCCTAAGATTGAAGAGACAAAGGCAGATGGAGAGAATCACAGCTTACCAGATCAGAAGCCCCAGAGCAGAAAACTCTTCAGGAACCAGGACCAGGGTAGAAAAAGCTAAACTCAAACTGATGAATTTCTCAAGGCTCCTTGTGAACAAGCCTGAGAGTTAAAAACGCCTTGGGGTCCAGGTGTAGGGTGAGGTGGGGTCCTACTCTTTCGCGAGTTTTACCTCCAAAAGCCCTACAAGGTTCTCATAGTGAAAATCAGAAAAAAAAAAATCCCTTTGTTTTTCCAGCAGGTGAGAAAAAATAATAACCTTTTTGAATTATACACAGAAAATTCTGTGGTTTTTGTTGTTGTTGTTGCTGTTGTTTTAAAGAGATCTGCTCTCAAGAGAAACTATTATACTTTACCAGTGCTTCAACTACGGGGGTTTCACAAAAGACTGATTGACATGGGGAAAGGAAATACCCACCTTCAGCACCCTCTGGTTTTCATGTTGGCAGGTGGGAAAAGGCAGTAGGAAACAAAAGAAGCAAAACTGAGAAGTGCTTGGGAAGGTTACAGCCCGAGGACACAAGCTCATCTGAAAACCGGGCCCTAATTATAGGACTATCAAGCATTTCTCCTTCCCCACATCTCATCATCACATTAATAGGGCTCCTGTGGCATAACAGAGGATTACAACAGAAAAAAGCATGCAGCTCAGACATTATTTAAGAAGAGTTTGGACAAAACGGATCCAGGTACTGAGGCTAGCACCAGAAAGGGCACCCAGGTGGTGGCTGGGATGCCACAGTCAAGTGAACAAGAAGATGAGGCCAGGATGGACCTGGCAGTAATGTGCCAAGCTCTGTACTTGGGAAAAAACCAGCATAGAGTCTGCTACCTTGCAGATATCCATCAATGACTCACAAACATCCTTGTAAAATTGCATCTATGACAAGGGACCCAAGGTAGAGGTATATTGTGCTATGAGAACCTAACATAGGGGAAATCAGTGTGATTGTAGAGGTCACAGAAAGCTTTCCAGAGGAGGGGCTTGAGGAAGATCTAAGAGTTGAGTGAGGATGCTTTCCAGGCAGAGGGAACAGTTCGTGCAAAAGTTCTGAGATGGAAGCAGCATGGTGAGTATGAACAACTGCCAAAACCTGGAACCCCGAAATCTTGAGTCTATGAGAGAGATTGTCAAAAGAGGATGGGTTTCATTAAGAGGTTGGAAGGAACTGCTGGTTAATACTTAGGAACTAGGCAGTCTGTGTGTCGCAGACATTTTCTTTAAACCCCTAGGCAGTTTTAGAAAAATTTAGATATCACATATGAATGATATCCCGTCTAAAAATAGCATGAGAAAAAGTAGGATGATGGCGTGTGTGTGTGTATAGGTATGCCAGTTCCAGAAATCATTTATATAGTCTAGCAGGAAGCTGAATCTGGGGTATAGGAACTTGATGCAAAAGTTAAAAAAAAAAAAAAATAAGGTGAGAACTCAGCCTGAACAAAAAGAGTCATGGCCTGAAAGTTGGCAGACCTTCGTCCGGGCCCTGTCTGTGACTGCTCTGACTGTGGGCTTCTCTAGCCCCTTTAACTGTATACAGGGCAATTTTCTTATATCCAAGATGGAAATATTTCTTGATCTTGCCAGATCTTGGGTGTGGTGAAAAACACCAAGTTCACATATGGAAAGCAGGTCTGTAGGAAGATGGTATAAACAATACAGAGGCTGTCACTTCATTCATTCATGGCACCCATTTCAGTGGACACGTGTCTATTGAGCATCCTATATGCTATATGCTAGGAATGCAGTGGTTAGTACAACCTGCAGGGTCCCTACACTCAGAGCTGGACTCCTGCCATCTGGCTAATGTCACTCAATGAATGTCAGTAGCTCTGCACAATCAAGTGCTGGGATTAAAAGATAGAACAGGTTTTTTTTTTTTCTTTCATGGAACTCAGAATTCACTGAGAAAGAAATCTAATAAACTGTGGAGGGCACCATGAAATAGGAGTAAAAGACACGGTGGGGGTTGTTAGCAATTGAACTGGTGGGGATGCAGACAGGTGATTAGGAAATCTTTCAAAAGAGTTGAGTTTTGAAAGGAGTCAGGAGGGAGGATTATACAGTGATGTAATTAATCAGTTTTTTTATTAGCATAAAATGTTTGACGTATTGGCACTTCTGCAAAAACTCCATATATGTTGCTAAAAACCATGTCTTCTGCAAAATTGCAGATTAAAAATAATAGGATTTATGAGGAAAATGGGATTAGGAGGATCCCTCAAAATCAATATCACTTTGTAACCAAAGATAGATAAAAGCAATAATAATCCAATAAAACACTAGCCTGGTGAAAACTGCATGCTGGCCTGTGCACCTAGTATTGGTCCTTTGCAGCCCAAAGCCCTGGAACTTATGCGTGGTTCATTTCTAATAGTGACAATTTTCATCAACATTAAAATTTAATTCAAGGCAAAGTTTTCTTCATCCTTTTCTTTCTTAACATGGAGAAAATATATTTGCAGCCTTTTCATCTGTAGTTGTAGCTTCCCCAAATAGGTTTAAAATAAATGTGGTTGTTTATGAAGTCTCTAAAGCAGCCAGATTTGCACTAAAGTAACTTCTGTAGGATTTTAAGCTTTTGTCTTTACGTCTTCATGTATTTCTAAGGCCTTTTCCTTATTTTGGAGAAAGCTTGCACTTGATTGCATGAAAAAAAGATGTGCTCAGGAAAATGACAGAAGCAGTCACAAAATTTCTGGACACAAACATCATTCTTTCATTTCACAATCAGATATGAGCTAATTTGTGTTTAAGAAATAAGCATTGCAGCAGAATTGATCATAAATCATTCCACGAAACAAAGTCCCTGGAAACTTGTTCATTGAAATAAGTGGTGTTGTCTGCATAGTACGAAAATGGACAAATAATATGCTTTATGGCAACAAATGCTCAAAAACTTTTGGAAACTCTTCATTTGGAAATACTTTCAGAACATGCTGTGGGCTGAATAGTGTTCCTCCCAAATTCATGTGTTGAAGCACTAACCTCCAATGTGACTGTATTTAGAGATACAGTCTTTATGGAAGAAATTAAGGTTAAATGAGGTCATCTCCAGGGCTTTCTCTAGGAGATCCAGTTGAGGCCAATGTAGGTCCCCATTCTGATAGGATTAGTGTCCTCAGAAGGAGAGACACCAGAGTGCTCTCTATCTCTCTGTTACTCTCTCAGTGTCTCTGCCATGTAAGGACATGGTGAGATGGTGGCCTTCTGCAAGCCAGGAAAGGAGTCCTCACCAGATCCAGCCATGCCGGATCCCATTCGGGACTCTCTCCAGTGACATTTCTTGTGTTTCACACTCCTGGTCTATGGTGTCTTGTTATGGTGGCTCAACTGACTAATACAGAGCTCTTATACAGTCTTTCAAATATCCTCAGAATAGTAAATTTTTGTCTTAAGAAGGCACATTTTATATTTGGAATCCACTAAATATTTGAAGCCAAGGATATAGAACAAAGTGGATGAGTGAACAGCATAAGAACATTTTTAAAAGTAAGAAAAAACAATGAAATGTAGTTATAAAGTAAAAACATTGCTTTGGATTGGATTTGGGAGTAATTTACAAAAATGAACAAAGGACAGCGTCTTTGTGATAATTGTGCAGTCTCCAACAGAACCACTTTGAAGGACAAAAGTCATTTACAAAATTATGTTTTTTCTGAATTATAAAAGAACAAAGACATGTTAATTCATCGTAGAAAATTCCAAAATTTTGGGAAATTATAAATTAATTAAAAAAACCCAGAAATGTACTATCAAACCATCTCCAGAGATAACCACTACAAACATTTTGTAAGAGTTTATTCCAGAATGCTTGGCCCCCAAATATCCACACGTACACTTACACAAGCTCATATATTTGGGATCACACTGAATATGGTGTTATGTAACTTGTTTTGTTTCCATTTAACATTATGTTATGAGCATTTCATAAGTAATCTAGCAGACTTGAAACAATGCAATTATATGTTTGTATAATATTCCATTCTATAAATATGCCAATCACCTTTTAAAATTATCTACTGCCAGACATTAAAAACGTTCACATAGTTAAATGTTACAAATAATAAGATTTAAAATGACACAGTATTCCATGAACTCGTCCAAAAATGGATAGTTAAAGGAGTTCTTGAATCTCACTTCTGTTCTAGAAAGCTAAGTGTGCCAATTACTCCCAGTGGGGACAATTTTTGAAGAAATGAGTATATAGTAGAAAAACCAGGGTCAAGAGTTTTAAAGTAATCACCAGATAGGCCGTATTTTAGGTAGAATTACATCACCAGTGTGGACTCTTAATCCTGTAATTGGCTCCAATCTTCCCCCATGTACCATAAATTTAATCAGAGTGGTCTAATGTCTCGAATCAATGTTTCCAACTTTTTGCAGTAAACCACTTAATGCAAAATCCACAGCTCTATAAAACCCAATTATGAAACTTTCTCCTTCTTATAATCAGTTAATCATAAAGCTCTCTTGTATATACTCAGCAAAAGAAAGACAAATGATACACACCCTAGAATTCTCTAACACAGCTGAGTTTTAGTTTTTCTTGAAGGAACAATCACGGAATGTAGGCTACAGTTCCATGCAGTAGTTACAATAAACCGAGAAGAAACAGAAATAGGATGAGGTCTGTTTCTCATCCTATGCCATTTTATGTCCCTATTATTTGGCAGATCTTGAAGGACAGAAGAGAAAAAGTGGGAGGATGTTTCCAAAGCCACATCCCAGTCTTGGACCAACTTGAGTGTGTCTGGGTGGCTGTGACAGAGGCATGGGGGACCCTAGGCCCGAGAGTGGCATCTTCTGTCTGGTTCATCCTTTGGGCTCCTAGAGAATGGGACCGTCATCCTCAGCAGTGGAAAGTCCTTGCTGCGGGTTGCACACGCTTAGGAGACACCTGAGTCAGGGAGTGCGGACATTGCAGATGCCACACCTCCCGGTTTCCTGTCCCAATTCCTTGGGAAATAGGTCACATGCAGATTTTATTGGCTGCATGTGGACCTTGCAGAGGAAACCACATACCCTGAGGAACAGGAACCAGAAAGGCAGCTCCCCATCTCCTTAACTGCTCTGACTTCTGCCCTCTCTTTCTCAGCCTTAGCTAAAGAGCTCATCTCTTTCTCCTAGAACTATTTTCATAGTCTCCAAATTGGCTTCCTGACTCTAAATTGGCTTCCTGACTCCAAATTGGTTTCCTATCAGATCTGTCTTTTGGAAGCTTTAAATGTTTAGTTCTTTATAGCCTGCAGGATTAAAATCCAACCTCTTAGCATAATATTCAAGGCTCTTTGAGGTCTGGCTCCATGTCTACTGGACTCCACGATCCACCAATATTGAAATAATGACAGTTACCTGAATGTATCTTGCTGTTTAAGATTCTACAGGTATGACTTTGGGCAAGGTGCTTATCTCCTCTCTGTTTTGGCTCATTTAGAGGTGAGGGTGAGAATAGAATCTGCCTTGTTGTAGTGTTGTGAGGATTAAATGAGATAATATGCAAAAAAGACTTATAGAGAAGTCTGGCACATAGTAAAATGCTCAACAAATTCTATTACTATTATTCCCTCTTCCTGAACTTCTTTATTTTCCATTTTAATCTGTCAGGTCTGTGCTTATCTTTCGAGAGGCAAATCAAGTGCCTCCTCTCTGTTCAGTGTTTACTTGCCTCTGCTGAGTAGAGATCATTGCTTCTGTTGTCTCCTACTGCACTAAGAACCTACCACTCACATCATGAGGTACACCCTTTGCAGTTATTTGCTTGCATATTTTTCTTTGCCATAAGACTGTAAGCTCAGTGAGGGCAGGTACCATGCCCCAGTCATCTCTGTAGCTCCCACTTAGCACAGAGCTTAGCACATGGTAAGACCCTTACTTGACTTTTATTGGATGGGTTAGGATTAGGAATCCCCAGCTGCTTGATGCCTTCCCAGCCTGGCGCTCATATATGAGAGTGGGTATTAGGTTCTCATCATTCGACTTTGCAGGTCAGATGCATTTCAGTTGCACAGCCGTGTAAGATGGTCCCTGTGCATCTGCCCACAGGGAGACGTTGCAAATGTCTGCAGCTGATATCCCCATCCCCTAGAAAGCACCTCTCAGCAAATTTCTATGTGCTGGATTCAACATAAGAGCCACATCTCAGTGTGCAAGGGAAGACAGTTTCTGGGCCTGTACCTTTCACCTGACAGATGCCCAATTTACTGTGTCCAGCATGCTCAAGTCCATTCTACAGCAGTTAAGAATATTTTCATTGTGCTTCGAAGTGACATGCTAAGATAGATCTGGCTGTGGGGGTGGGAAGGAACACTAACTACATTTTCCAAAATTAAAGTTTCTTCTTATAATTACCAAGTAAAGTTGTCCATGCAGGAGTACCAGCTCTTCATAAATCTCCTAAATAGCTCTTGTTTAAAATCTGATATAATTCCAAAATGTCCATAAAGATGATTAGAATATAGCACAAGAATACCTGGCCACAGAGAAACATATTTAAAATCAGTTCAAGGCTGATCTTGAAAAATTGCAAGAGGGGAAATATGTAAAGCAGGAAAAATGTGTTATAAGGAAAAAAAAGTGTGAGACTTCTCCATGAGAAAACTGTAATCAGATTCCTCAGCTCTGCTGAAAGGATGATACTGGCACTTCAAAGTCTTTAAAAAATTATTGAGCTATGAGGCATGAGAACAGAGTGCCAAGTAGTTAATAAAGATTACTATAGGGATAAAAATTTGAAACCATCCAATATTAGGAACCATTAAGAAAATTACACTACTTCTACAGTACTATAAAGGCATTAAAGAGGTATTAATAAACATTCTTTAATGGCCTGGAAAATACTAATGAATAATATTATGCCAAAAAAGTAATTACAAAACCGTATACACAGGATGATCTTGAGTATGTACAATGCATAGTAAGAAATAGAAGGAATCGGTCATATCTGTCACGGTTGTTACCTTTTAGTAGGTGGTAGTGGAATTATAAGGCCCTCTTCCTGCTCCTGTCTTTTACCTATTTATCAAGTTAAATTAAAGTAAAACATTTTCTTATTATTTATTTTAGTGAAAAAATCTTTGATTCCTATTTAGAACTGAAGTTTGCCAGTGAGTGATTGGCTCTTCCGAAATATTCTCTGATAGGGTTTGGATCTGTGTCCTCACTAAATCTCACATTGAATTTTAATCCCTAATGTTGGAGGTGGGGTGTGGTGGGAGGTGACTGGATCATGGGAGCAGATTTCTCATGAATGGTTAACACCATCCCGTTGCTGCTGTTCTTGTGATAGTCAGTGAGTTCTGGCAAGATCTAGTTGTTTAAAAGTGTGTGGTACCTTCCCCCTTGCTCTCTCTCTTGCTCCTGCTCCCACTTCACCTTCTGCCATGATTGTAAGTTTCCTAAGGCCTCCCCAGAAGCTGAGCAGATGCCAGCACCATGCTTTCTGTACAATTTGCATAATCGTGAGTCAATTAAACCTCTTTTCTTTATAAATTACCCAGTCTCAGGCATTTCTTATAGCAATGCAAGAATGGACTAATACATCCTCTTGTGGTTGGGGGTGGGTGGTGGGTAGCAGAGGCCTTGGGAGAACAGACTTTCAGAAAGTATCAGATAGTCTAGCCCTGCTGGAGGAATGTACCCATCCCTGGTAAGTTCTTGCTGAGGCTAGGGAGAAAATGGGGGAGTCAGTTTCCTGTTTCCCATATGGGTTCCTGTTCTAGCTCCATCCCAGCTTCCCACACCCACTGTGGGAGACTTAAGGCTTGGGCAGCTCTTCACAGCACTGGGGGAAAGATGGAAGCCACCTGGACAACAGAGAGCCAACTGAGAGATGGGCTTGGGAGCTGCCATAAATGCCCAATGGCTGCATTTTGCTTGTACTAGAGGTGGAGTGAAAGATAGTGCTCTTTAAAAATCACTCTGAAATTTATTGCTTGGAAGTAGGATTTGAAAAATAAATAAATAAAATGAACTTCCTTGTTAGTATGAACTGGAGGGAAATAACTAGATTTGAGAAGGTTGATGGTGACATTGATCAGTGAGGCCCTATTGAAAAGGAAAGTTTGGATAGATTTGTATGATATTATGCCCATCCTTTCTGGTTGCTAAAGCCCCAGGCCAGGACCTTCCTGTTGCTGTAGAGGGCTATCAAAGAGAAAAATAATTTCACCCCACTTGTCAGGAACTTTGCTACTCTCAGCCAGACCCTTATCTATGACTCATGAGTACTGGGCAAAAAAGACCCCTCATCCTACAAAGTAGTTGGCCAGTGAACCTTATGGTGAGGAGCCTGGTCTGATTGGATAATTCAGACAGATGGTTGTAGATGCCTCTGGTTCTTGAGAATTACAGGGATCCTTGGGCAATAGACTCAACCAATAATTTTTTATTATGTTTCAGGCCCCGTTCCAGACAATGAGGATAGGGTAGCAAATAATGGATAGGTAGTACATTACTATAAATAGTGGCCCCAAGGAATTGGTCTAGTGGGATATGGACTTTCTAAAAGATGAGGAGAAAAGAAAGTCATGATGTGATTTAACCTGGATTGTTTGCAGTCAAACTTTGGAGACAAGGTAGTAAGGAAAAGAGCATAGGCCTTGCTATCAAATGGGTCAAGTTCTTTACACTGTATACAAAAATTAACTCAATACAGATTGAAGACTTAAATGTAAAGCCAAAAACTGTAAAAACCCTAGAAGAAAATCTAGGCAGTACCATTCAGGACATAGGCGCGGGCAAAAATTTCATGAAAAACATCACCAAAAGCACTTGCAACAAAAGCAAAAATTGACAAATGGAATTGAATTAAACTAAAGAGCTTCTGCACAGCAAAAGAAACTATCATCAGAATGAACAGGAAACCTACAGAGTGGGAGAAAATTTTTGCAATCTATCCGTCTGACAAAGGGCTAATATCCAGAATCTACAAGAAACTTAAACAAATTTACAAGAAAAATCAAACAACCCCATTAAAAAGTGGGCAAAACATATGAACAGACACTTCTCAAAAGAAGACATTCATGTGGCCAAGAAACATATGAAAAATGCTCAACATCAATAATAATTAGAGAAGCGCAAATCAAAACCACAATGAGATACAATCTCATACCCAGTCAGAATGGCGATTATTAAAAAGTCAAGAAACAACAGATGCTGGTGAGGTTGCAGAGAAAAAGTAACGTTTTTACACTGTTGGTGGGAATGTAAATTAGTTTAACCATTGTGGAAGATGGTGTGGTGATTCCACAAAGATCTAGAACGAGAAATAACATTTAATCCAGCAATCCCATTACTGGGTATATACCAAAAGGAATATAAATCATTCTGTTACAAAGATGCATTACATGCATGTATATGTTCATTGCAGCACTATTCACAATAGCAAAGACATGGAATTAACCCAAATGCCCCTAAGTGACACACTGGATAAACAAAATGTGGTACATATACACCATGGGATATTATGCAGCCATAAAAAGAATGAGATCATGTTCTTTGCAGGAACATGGATGGAGCTGGAAGCCATTATCAGCAAACTATTGCAGGAACAGAAAATCAAACACTGCGTGTTCTTACTTATAAGTGGGAGCTGAATAATAGGAACACATGGGAGGGGAACAACACACACTGGGGGCTGTTGGGGGTGGGTTGGGGAGAGGGAGAACATTAGGAATAAATAGCTAATGGATGCTGGGCTTAATACCTAGGTGTTGAGTTGATAGGTACAGCAAACCACCATGGCACATGTTTACTTATGTAACTAATTTGCACATGTACCAGAAAACTTAAAATAAAAATACAAATTAAAAAAAATAGGTAAAGGTCTGTCTCTGGGTCCTGGCCTGTAAAGCAATGTTGTCTTGGGCCAATTATTTAACCCTTTTGGGCCTTGGTATTCTCATTTATAAAATGGATTTGTATGAGAGGTCAAAAGTCAACATTTCTAGAAATGCCAATTGTTTTGCAAATGTATGTATTCTTATTGCTTCACTAACACTTATTATCTTTACCAACATTGTTATTGTCAGACTTCTTGGTTGCCTGCCAGAAGCAAAGGTAAGTCTGTTTTGGAGGAAGATGAAATCAACCAGAGCCTCAAATTATTTTACCATTTTTAGTTTGTATTTCCTAGTATAAAACAGATAATCTGGCATTTGGAGACAAGTATTGATCCATAAACCCAGAGAAATGTGACAAAATTGAATAGACTTATGAGGAATCTAACAAGTAAAGATATTATACATGGACTTTAGAATAACTATGCTTAATATTTTTAGGGATTTAAAAGACAAGATTGAGAAAGAGAAATGAAAATTATTTTTTAATAACTGAATAAAAATTATAGAATTAAAAAATACAATAACTAAAAGAGTAATGGATTTGTACATTTAAAAATGGTTAAAATGTCAATTTTATGTTACATATATTTTACCACAAAAAGAGAGGGTAATAGGTTTAACAGAAAATTGGACATTGTTTTCAGAGGTAATAACCTCTGAACTAAGGGAAAGATTGGAAGAAAATACTCAGACTGAAACACTGAAAAAGAATCGAAAGATAGAAACGAGTGTAAGAGATACTTGAGATGTGGTAACAAGGTCTAACATAAGTGCAATTGGAATCCTAGAAAGAGAAGAGAGAGCTTCTGGTAGAAGCAAATAATAAGAGGTAGTGGACAAAGGCACCCAGAATCAGGGAGACAGGAAAAATATTTGGTAAGTGGTTGGGACAGGCACTGATCAATCAGAATGGACATGGCAGGAGTCAATAACTGGCAGGGCCATGGTATTGTGTCCCAGCTGAATATCAGCCTGCCTTCCGCTAGGGGACGCAGCCTACTCACCACCATGCAGCTCTGCCTGCCAGGCTCAAGCCTGCCAGGAGTCATATCATAACCTCTACTGGGACAGCTACCCTGACAAGGGCAAGAACACCTGTTCCCCCTCTTCTATTTCTGCCTCAGCTGGGACACAAGCCCCCCTGCAGGCACAATTCCTCTAGCTGGAGTTACGTCCTGTTCATTCAGAGACATTGATGTCCATCCAGAAATAAAGGGGATGCCAGAGAGCAGACAGTGCCTGTCCTAGCCAGGCTGCCTTTCACACTCTTGTTGCTGTTACCCTGCCTCCGAGGCCAGCACACTGCCTGATGACTTCCCATCTCTTAGACCTTTGGTTTCTTTCATCTCTCTAGTTCTGTGGATGCACTGGTCTCTGATCTAATTTCAGCTCCTGACACCACTTTTCTTCTCATTCCTCTGGGAGTGACCAGACATAGCCCTGAGATTGCACAACTTCAGGGGTAACTTCCCCCAGCATTCAGTGTGCAGGGCAGGCCTGGCAGACCATGACATAGCATACAGTGTGAATGGTGCACCCTGGACATGGGAAACCCCACAGTGTTATGATCAGTGTATTTGCAAGTGGGGCAGTCTGTGAATCCTGAAGTGCTAGCTAGTTGAGAAATCTTCTACGTTTTCGGCTTCAGCTACTGTTTTGATGTGGTGACCATCTTTTCCTCTCTTTCTTGTTGTATCTCTGGGGATGCAGATCACAGTATTCACTCCTCTGACAACAGTGCGAGGAACCCTACCTGCTTCGCTCCTCATAGTTCTCATTGGGGATAAACATGTGACCCAGGACAGGCTAATCAGAGCCCTTCCCTGGGATTTTCTATGCATGCACCAGCAGAAAGATGCACCCCTTTTGCTATGGGTTTGCAAATGTGGAACTCTAAGCCCAGAATTTTCTATGGCCAAGCCCTGCGCTTATACAAACCATAAGGATTAGGAGGACATTAGGCCAAGTGTTGAGACAGAAAGGTGTAGGGAGATGAAAACATATTATTTGAGTCCCTTGGACTGCCTAGTTATATAAGGCTTTACAGGACCAGTTTTGCTCAAGATAGTTTTAGTTGAGTTTTAACTCCTCCAGAACAACCCTGAAAATAAGAAAATCTTGGTACCTTAGGCATTTCTTACACAAGGGCTATAGTATAACCACAAAATGCATATTATTTCATAAGCCCATAAAATGTGGCAGGGCAGAAATGAAGGACAGTCTCTGGCAAGTGATTTTAAATCAAGTTAAAGCAACATTAAGTGACACACCAGCAGGCAGCACACACACCTAGCCAGCCCTGCCTGGAACTCCCACAGATGGCAGCCTCTGCAGATACACTAGAAAAGCATTTGAGCCAATTTGGGCTGCAATTTCCATCCTAACTTTGCCTGGGTATAAAGACCAGTATCCCTGCTGCTCTGGGACCTGCCAAACATTTCCTTCTTCACCAGACAGCCGACTTTGAGAGGGAAAGGCAGGACAAAACATCTCTAGTTTTTGTTGTCAGCTCAAATGAATGGAAAGCTGACTATTCCGCTGCTGCTAAGTGTACCCAGGCTGACGCACTGGTTGCCATGGTGCCTGAGTGCACTCTGCCACTGCCGAAATCTCTGCACCTGTACCTGCAAAATACCACTGACGGAGAGCTTATTTTTGTGATTAAAGTAGTTAGTCATGCATTAACAGCACAGGAAAACATTCTGCAGACCTGGAATGTCTGTGATGTCTCCAGAGGTCAAATAGGAACACTTTATGGATGCACTTTAGCAGGTAGTTCAATGTCATTTAAAAGCATTGGCTGAGAAGCAGGGGGGCATCAGATCTCAGAGGGAGCACAGGGACATGGAAATCTTGCTCTGTGGACAGGGAGGTCAGACAGCAAGTAGCTGAAGGGTTGGTGTGGACACAGAGAGAGTCATAAAGAACATAGCTTTGCTGGTGTTTGAAAGCCTCCAGTGGAGAGACAAAATTGCAGAAATCTCAGTGTTTTGTTGGTGTGGTGTTAGAAGGCCAGAATGATGAGAATGGTGAGAAGACAGCACCCATCTGGGTCTCTTTCTTTCCCTTTTCCATACTGTAGTCCCTGTCTAGGTCTGTATTATTGCTTTTCCCTGGACTATTGCAGTTAACGCCTAATCTTCTCCCTGGAGTCAATTGTCTTCTTTTTCAACTTATTTGTCTTTCGGGTGGGGGGAGGTCATTATTCTGTTGCTTGCCTGTTGTACTCTCATGCTCAGGAACCTTCAGTAGCTCCTTTCTGCCTTCCGCATGGTCCTCAAGGTTCTCCATGATCATACCTGACTTTCCTTTCCAGGTTTGTCTCCTACCCCTTGACTTCATACACTAGATTCTTCCAGATGGAGCCAGGCATTTACTCACAATATCCTCACAGTGTCTTTGAAAGCTGGAATCCTCCAAGACACATATCACTGAAAACTTCCTTCATGAATCCTCCCATCTTCTTCCGAGCAAACAGAACATCTCCCTTTCCCAATTCTCCCTTCACATGGCACGTGTCCATGATCTTGAATTATAATGGTTTCATAATTCTTTGTGAGCATCTTGAGTACAAGACCCCACTTATTCATCATGATATCATACATGCCATTGATTTTCTTTCCTCCCCTCTCCTCAACAAACCAGTTTTACATCTTATTTGTGAATTCATTTAAGCATCATTTTCTGTCTATAGATGTGTCAGCCCTGGAATTCTCCTCTGAACCAGTTTTAGCATCTTACTGGTTTCCTCATTAATTAATGAATTAAATAAAATCTTTGACACATTTGTTTTTATTATTTTTTAAGTTTTAAAGTCGGGGTACATGTGCAGGTTTGTTACATAGGTAAACTTGTGCCATGGGGGTTTGTTATAAAGATTATTTCATCACCCGGCTATTAAGCCTAATACC
This sequence comes from Pan troglodytes, assembly GCF_028858775.2. Lineage (NCBI taxonomy): Eukaryota > Metazoa > Chordata > Mammalia > Primates > Hominidae > Pan > Pan troglodytes. The sequence continues at coordinate 103,230,841 of NC_072412.2, read as the reverse complement.
CATTAGTTATTTTTCCTGATCCTCTCCCTCCTCCCACCCTCCACCTTTTGATAAGTCCCAGTGTGTGTTGTTCCTCTCTATGTGTCCATATGTTCTCATCATTCAGCTCCCACTTATAAGTGGGAACATGTAGTATTTGGTTTTCTGTTCCTGTTTTAGTTTATTAAGGATAATGGCCTCTAGCTCCATCCATATCCGTGCAAAGGACATGATCTCAGTCTTTTTAGACAAATTTATTTTATATTTGCAGGACAGCCCTGAATACATTCTATTTTAAAAACTATCCTATAACAATTTATTCCTGAATATGCATTTGTCCATTCATTTGCTCATCACAAACACTAAACACCAAAAATAAGGGTGCAAATAAGTTATTTTCATAAAGTTAAATAAGCCTATTTGTTAACTGATTCATCCATTTGTTCATATTTTGAACATTTATTATGTGACCACTCTCATTAGAATCATAAATGTTATATTTATTTGCACTAAAATCATAAGGTTTTATCAAGTCTTAACCATCAACATTTCTTACAGTAGGCCCTTTGAGACTGTAATTTGATGAGAATACTGGGAAGAAAGGACCTTGACCTGGCTGTAGGTGACATTTGGAGAGTATCTGGGAGCATCATGACTCAGCAGTGAGAGGCTCTGGGTAGAGGAGGAAACCTGATAGGCTCTCCCTCAGCAGCGGGCTCCCTCCCCACTGGCGCATATGGAACCTGAATCTTTCCGTCTTCTGCTCTGGCTTCTGTGGCTTTTGCAGTAATCTGAAACGCTTGGAGGAGACTCAGGGCACAGAGCCATCAAAGTTAATCAGAGCTTGGAAATGTGAAGGCTTAAAAGCAAAACTAAAAGAGCTAAGATGATTTATGAATGAAGAGAAATTTTGTAGCTGCCTTAAAAATCTGTGAAAAGTAATTATAAAGAAAGATGGTGACCAACTTCTTTTTAGTGCACATTGAGTAGGTGAAGAAATAGGTTTTGATGTAAAAATTGCTCAGTAGTGAGTGCTGTTAAATATCGGAATTGATCAATGAAAGAAGTTAGGGGGTCTCTTCTGATGGTCTTTAGAAAAGCGGATTGCACATTTATACTACAATGCACATATGTGTGGCTTTATCTAGAGGTCACAGGGATGATGAAATTATTTCTTAGATTTCTAGGTAGAGACAAGTTCTATGACTCTCACCTGGAATATATCCTTGAGCTTATGATTTGCTCCAGGTGGATGAGGACCTAACACTAATGCGAAAAGGCATTAGCTAAACTTGTCTTTGATTTTCCTGCAGCTGCCTTCTCTGCAGTGCTTCTGAAGATACACTTCTAATACGTGCTTAGTACTTACTTTGTTGGAAGGCACGGGGAAAAGTCCTGGTTCATGGAATCAACAGGTTTTCTTTTGGGTCCTCTCTTTGCTATGGCATCTTCTCTTCATAGCAAGTAACTCCTCTCTTTGGTCTCAGTTTCTTATTTGTAAAAAGGAAAGATTATCTCTTACCTCAAAGGATTTTTTTTGTGGGTGTGAAAACAAAGTCTAATAGTGTGTTTGAAGCACTTTATAGTTACAGCACATTGTTATAAATGATAAGTAATAAAATGTTACCCAATATTAATGTTTGCTTTGTATCATCATATTATTTCAAAAGTAACAATGCTCTATTTACATATGTGATCACACCATAATTTATGTAATATTAAAAATATTATCCCACTTCAAATATAGATTCACATACAGTTTCAGTCCTAAAGGGCTCTTTTTCCCATGAAGATGCAGTATAAAACATGCACATGGGCTGTGCACACACACACGTGCACACACCTCACACATACACACATACCACACATACACGCACCACACACACCTTACACACACACAACACACACCATACACACACGACATAGTCTCACCAAACTTGTGCTTGGGGGTCTTTTGGTGGCGGGCGATCGGATTACTCATTTATTTTGGTAAGTAAGGTTGAGCTTACTGCCTTCCTCTCACGTCCATCACTACACTCACTGTCATTACAGTAAGGCCAAGAAAAATCACAAGGAAATTGGGGAAGGGGAAAAATGTGTAGAAAATAAATAGGAAGGATAAAGTTAGAGAAGGCAATGCAAAGCCATGCTGTTCCCATCCTTCTCCATCCCTTAAGATTTTTCCTTATCTCTGCATCTGAAGGAGAAATATTCAGCAGAAAAAAAAGCAAAATGCAGAAGAGCCCACCCCAAGCTTTGCATCTGCAGGTGAGCGGTGGGAAGAACCCACAGGCATTTGGTGAACATCCTCTCACGGCAGGTGTGGAGCTGTGAGGAGCAGGGGCAGGAGATGGAGGAGTGGAGGGTGAGCTGACATCCTGCTTTAATTCCTGGGCCCCAGCAGTTGCCTGTCTAGAGAAGAGCAGTGCTAGGGGTACAGGCTTTGGAGAAAATGTCAATTTCTGGCTTGAATAACACTTATATAACTTTGCATTTATAATCCTCCTTCTCTATTAGGGAGCAAACTCTCAGATTATCTGATTTCTAGAAGATCATTTGTAGAAAAAAATGGCACAGCCTGAGGCCTGGCTCAGTTCATGAAATGATTCATTTGGAGCCTGTTCACAGAGGCACCTCAACTCACTAGAATATGCACACGAAACCTCCTTGCTCAGTTGAATTTTCACCATTAACTTCAGCCCAAGGATACTATTCCTTCGGGTAATGAGTCCTGTGGTGTCATCTTAGCCAGATTCCATAAGTTTCTATACACTTGAAAATCCACAGATTCCATAACTTTCTATTCACTGTTACTGGGACAGTCTAATTCTACACTTGAAGACACAGTCTTGTTCACTCTAAGATGTCCAACCTCAAAGCTGCTTTTCTCCCTTTGTCTTAGCAGAAGCCGTCCTGTCTGCAGCACTAACAAGAGAGTTCTCAGCCCTGGCTCCAACTGGGAGCTTCTAGTTCTCTCTTAGGCTGAGTAATTCTGGGGTGGGGCTTGAGTGGGAGTATTTCTTTCTGACCTCTCAGTGATTCTAATGTGCGGCCAAGGTTGAGCACCGCTGCTGGGAAGCAGCACTGGTGGATGGGTGAGAGGAGGAGGTACATCGTGCTGGTCCCCACAACTTCCCTTCAGCTCTTTCAGGGTACATGGCAAGAAGGAGGAGGGAAAGGGCTAGTTGTTCTGTTTAATGGAAGTGGAGCGGTTGTCTTCTTGGCTGGTCACTGTGGCCGCCCAGCTCTGGAAGGCTTCTGAGTGCTGGTTCTCTCCGGAGGCACAGGTGTGGGGCTCAGTGAGATAGTGGAAGCCCAGCTGTCTTCCAGAGTGCCTGCTCCACCCCAAGGAAACCCACACTCTCCTGCCACACCAAAGGTTGCAGTGCAGGAGGCACCCCTATAACTGCTCTCTCCATATCCCCCAAATCCACCGCTCCATCTAGCTCTAACTCCCCTTTTCCCTGCTCAGGTGTCAGACCAGGACTTGTGCTGGGTAAATAGATACGTGCATTAGCCAGCGTTCATCCAGATAAACAGAACCAGAACCAACAGCAATAAGATGTCTATGTGCTTATGTATGTGTGTATATGTATGTATGTGTATAGTATCTATAAACCTATTCATCAGTCTACCTATCTACCTACCTATCTATGGAGAGGCATTTATTTTAAGGAATTGGCTCACATGATTGTGGGAGCTGGAAAATCTGAAACCTGCCTTAAGTCCCAAGGCAGACTGGAGGTGGAATTCTTTCCACTCTGGGGACCTCTGTCTACCTCTTAAGGCCTTCAGATAATTGGAAGGGTAATCTGCTTTACTCAAAGTCTGATTTAAATGCTCATCACATCTAAAAAGTATTCTCTCAGCAACATCTAGACTGGTGCTTGACCAAACAACTGGTCACCATAGCCTAGCCAAGTTGACACACAAAATTACCCATTATAGTGTCCAACTGGTGAAATGTATGTCCCTTGGTTCCAGGGGGAGGAAATATTCCCATTTTCCTCCAGGAAGAAGGTACCTGGAGGGGCACCCACCCTCTCACCTCCCTGCCCTCTCTTGTAGCTGCCTAGGGTGAGAGGTGGAAGGAAAGGGACTTGGTCTGCATTTTGGTGCTTCCCCTCCGGCCTGGAAGCGGACTGCTGCCAACTTATCTAGCATGCGGGGCAGCTAGTCTATTTTGTTCTCAGTTTTGAACCTTAATAACAACTTTAGGGTAACAGGAGAAGCCTCACTCAATATCCTCGCATACATTGAATATTGTAGATGATAACGTAGCCCTAACACATGTTCTGTTTCTTATATACGTCTGGAACCACCTTAAAAACTTGGCAACCTGAGATATGGAAAGATCCCTATTTAAGAAAAACCCAAAGCTACTAAGACAAATACAAGTCAGAAACTTAGAAGGGTGCAAGAAAGAGGCTGGCCTGCATGGTCTTCATTCTGGGTATATACAAATAAACCCTCAAGTTCATTTGTTAAAGCCCTAACTGGCAATGTGACTATATTTAAAAATAGGTGGTTTAGGAAGTAATTAAGGCTAAATGAGGTCATAAGGGTAGTACCCTGATCCAATCAGGCTGGTGGCTTTATAAGAAGAGGAAGATCTCTCTCTCTCTCTCTTTTTCTTTCTATCTCTACCTTTCTGTCTCTTTTTCCTCCAGTGAACTCAGAGGAAAGGCCATGTGGACACACAGGGAGAAGGCAGCTACCTGCAAGCCAGGAAGAGAGCCCTACCAGACACCTTGATCTTGGACCTTTCAGCCCCCAGAACTGTGGGAAATAAATTTCTATTGTTTAAGTCCCCCAGGCCATGGTATTTTGTGACAGCAGCCTGAGCTGACTAAGGCAATCACCCTGATGGTGAACCTGCCCTTGTGGAGGTGAGATGGGAATTTCGATGAATGCTGCTATGGTTTGGAGAAGGTTTGCTTGGCCCCACCAAGTCTTATGTTGAAATTTGATCCCCAGTGTTGGAGGCGGGGTGAGGTGGGAGATGTTTGGATCATGGGAGTGGACCCTCATGAATGGCTTGGTGCCCTTCTCCTGGAAGTGAGAGTTCTCACTGTTAGTTCCCGCAATAACTGCTTGTTGAAAAAAGCCTGGCAGCTCCTCTTCTCTCTCTTTTTTTCTCTCTTGCCATGTGATGCTGGCTCTGCTCCACCTTCTGCCATGATTGGAAGCTTCCTGAGGCCTCACCAGAAGCAGATGCTGGATCCATGCTTCTTGTACAGCCTGCAGAACCGCGAGACACACAAAAACCTTTCTTTCTAATTACCTAGCCTCAGGTATTCCTTATAGCAACACAAATGGACAAAGACAAATACATTCATACATATAAGTGTATACCAACATACATGAATACATGTAATATATAGTTAAGTGTACTCACACACACAGAGACATACACACATATATAAGTGTACACACACACACACACACACACACAGTTATGTATTCATGACTTTCTTTTCCAGGATGAATAAGGCTTTTTCTGCCTTATTGGAAAAACATTTCTTTCATTACTTCCTAATCCCTCCACTGCTATCTCATTTAACTCCTGAACTCCAGTTGGCAGATGTTAATATATCCTTATTAGGGACAAGTGTTTTGGATCAATTCATACATCTTTCCATATGGTAATGGAAAGTTTTAATTGCTTGGAGTGAGCTATTTGATCAGTCTGTTTGCCCATTTTTTTCAGAGGATAAAAGGGTATTTGTTAGGCTCTGAATGCAAGAGAAAAAAATGTAAAGCCCACGTTTAATATCCTTTGGGTACAATTTATATTTTAAATTTCATAATTGTAGCCTTTCCAAATCATTATTTTTTAATGTAGTTAAATATAATTCATTAGCACGGTGCTGAAAATAGCAATAACATTTGCATCACTGTAGTCTCGATGTAATCAGCAGCTTCTGAGCCCACTGAGATTTTTGTGGCTCAGTTCAGTAGGACAGAACGGTCATGCGTTCTGCTGCGTGCAGGGAGAGAGAGTTAGTAGCTTCTGCTAGTGAAGGGTGGTAGTCCTCACTTGAGCTGGGACTAGCTAGCTCTCCCTGCGTGCCATTCTATGAGTGGTGCAGCCATCGGCTCTCCAGAGTATTAAACCGGCAATGCTCAGGGGCCGTTTTGGGGTTCATTGCAGCCTCCTAGTTTCTTATTTACCTTTGTTTGTAAGATTCTTGTGGTCTACAGAGAAAAAAAGGAGCAAGTATTAAGAAAAAAGTCCTGAGGTCTAATTCTGCCACATTTCAATATTTTCACATTGGCTTTTGTGAATAAAAATGTGGAGTAAGAGTTTTGAGAGCATGATGCGAAGGCTCAAGACAGAGGAACAGACCCACGGAATCCTGTCTCCCCTTCATTCCACTTTCCCCTCTCCTCTGAGCCCACGGCAGCCGCTCTCGCTCTTCTCCTCACCTGGGTCCTGCGCACAGCGCTCTTCTGTGCTCCTTTTCCCCGTCTTCTACCATAGTTTTTTCTTCCTTTCCCCCATCCTCCTCTATTCTTTCTCACCGCTGCTGACCCATCAGTATTGTTTTCCTCCCACGCTGAAGTCCCACGTGGATCCTTTTGTGTCCCACTGAGTGCAAAGGCCACACAGCCCTCAAGTCTCCGGGACAGCTGTTAGGCTTTGCCTGGGACTGATCCCCAGGGCAGGCCCCAGGCTCCACGGGCGGGCGCAGCGCTCAGCGCAGGCGTTAGGAGATGCTAATGAGGCTTCCCAGGCCAGAGGACTGGCCTGCATCGCACCACCCAGGGGCCCTCTTTGCCAGTCAACTGCTCTACCATCGTCCAGTTTGTGCCTTCATAGGGCCCTCAGGTACCTGCAACTCCTCCTCAGCATGAAGATGAGGCCAGGGCTTCTGCCCTTTTCTCAATCCACCTCTGCGTCAGCATTCGCTAGGGGGAAGCCCTGCTGCTCTCAGAGACAGGAGGGGAGAAAACTTTGTACCCAGTCTTTTCTTCACCCTTTGTCTTTTGCTTTCAGTTATTTTCTTTATTTCAAAAGACAGGGTAAAACTTCCTAGGACTGTAAGTTTGGATATTGCTAGGACTGCTTTTTGGGGGAAAGCCTCACAGGGAAGGAAGACATATCCATTCTCTTTCACCCTTTGGGGATTTTGGGGTGGCTCATTTTCTAAATTACTGATATGGTTTAGCTGTGTCCCCGCCCAAAATCTCATCTTGAATTATAATCCCAATAATCTCCACATGTCAAGGGCGGGACCAGGTGGAGGTGATTGGATCATGCGCGCGGTTCCCCCGCGCTGTTCTCGTGATAGTGAGTGCGTCTCACGAGATCTGATGGTTTTAAAAGCGTCTGGCTTTTCTCCTGCTGGCACTCGCTCACTGGGTCCTGCCACCCTGTGAAGAAGGCGCGTGTTTCTTCTTTGCCTTCCACCCTGATGGTAAGTTTCCCGAGGCTTCCCCAGCAATGCAGAACTGTGAGTCAATTAAACCTCTTTCCTTCATAAATTTACCCAGTCTCAGGCCGTTCTTTATAGCAGTGTGAGAATGAACGAATACAATTACCAACTACAAGTACTATTTTTTCGAAAGGAGAGAAACATGGCATTTGTCTGACCCCTTATACTTCTAGTCCTCTGGGCTTATTTTTGGAGTCTATTACTACAATCATGTAGGTCCAGAAGGACGTGACAGAGTCAAGTTGTGAAGGAGGGGACTAAAAACTTTATCTGCTCATTTCCATCCCCCTGCTTTATTTTGCTTTAATCTTTACTGCCCTTGATTGCTGCATGTACCCATTTACGGATATTTTATAACATTCAGTAAATAACACATTTTAAAACTTACAAGTTTCAGTTTTTGTGTGTTTAACACAGTGCCACTGTCTTAGGTATACAATAAATATCAGCTATTAAATTTACTACTTTCAAAAAAATCTCCGCTTATTTTATTAACTCTTCACCCATACCAATGCATGACTAGTTTTTTCCCTCTACTGGTATTTACTTATAAAAATGGGATTAAATAAAAGAAAATGTTTTCCATTCCCAATTATATTCTTTTATTCTCCGCTAAGCAATTTCTCCAAACTAGCCATGATTGAAAATAATAATTTAAAAAAGGCATCCTAGCTTTCTTTATTCTGATTTTGTCCACCCTTGGCTTACTTTTAAAAATAATAATGTTGTCATTTCAACCTATCTGCTTGGAATATAATCCTTCTGTCTCTAGGGGAAGTAATGTTTCTGAAGAGTAAAAAATAAGAATTTTGATTTGAACTAGAATTCACCTTGAAGATCTTGAAGTCACGCATATTTACTTGACTCATGAAATAGACACAGTGTCCTAAAGGTCAGAATTTAAAGTTGGACCCCACTAATGGAAGAACATTTTTTCTTCTGAAAACACTTCTGTGTTTCACAATTGACAAATGAACTAGTGAGTGAAAAAGGTATTTGGAGGCTAGATACCTCCGGTGTGCTGAGCTAAGGAATGAATCACTCAATCACTTACCACAAGTTTCTTGAGAGTCTATTGTGTGCAAAGAACTGCATGTTTTGTCTGTGCTGATGAGGGGAACTCAATACTCAACAATATTTAACAAAAATTCATAGACTGTGTACCAGGGACTGCGCTAGATGTTCTACGTTTTTCTCCATCAATCTTCTGAGCTCCAGAGCAACACTGATAAATGCCTGTGAAAAATTTCCCATAGATATTGTTCATAGACCCCTCAGTTTGGCATGTCCAAGATGGAACTTACCATTTCACTGTCTTTATTAATGGTGCCTTTTCATTCAGACATTCAAACCAGAAACTTAGTCTTCCCTGGTTCATGCCTTTCTTCCATCAGCCTCTCTCCATATTATCACAACATCACGTTCAGCTGATTGTTCCTTTTATTGGTTGAAGCTGTTTCCTCTGCCACCCCACAGCTGTCCCAGTGATCACTCTTGTGTTTTTTCACCTCAGCATTTACAATGGCTTTGTAACTTGTGTATCTCTTAAAGTTCTTACTATATTTTCTGTGTGCTTCCTGCTAGGGTGACCAACCATCCCAGTTTGACCTCAGTCCAAACTGAGGAGTTTCCTGGGATGCAGGACTTTGCAAACCTTTCAGTTTTAAAATAGGACAGTTCCAGGCAAACTGGGACAGTTGGTCACACTATCTGTTAACTATCTTTCAAGTCAAAGTCTGGGGCAGGTGAATCAGATTGACTGAGAGTCAATCATATAGCAAAGGAGATTGAGAAAGTATCTGGCATTTTTCAGCTTTTCTAATGGAAGTTGGGTTTCAATTCATAAGGTATGGGAGTCCCCAACTGTAGCAAGAGGGTTCACAGTTTGGGGGACAAAAATTAATAAATATCTTCATACACTGTTTCTCTGTATCCAGTCTCCCCAATTATAATGCATTGTGTGTTCTGAGTTAAGGTAAAGCTCACTTTATTTTTTAACTTTTAAGTTCAGGGGTACATGTGCAGGTTTGTTACATAAACTTGTGTCATAGGGGTTTGTTGTACAGATGATGTCATTACCCAGGTATTAAGTCTAATGCCCATTAGTTATTTTTGCTGATCCCCTGCCTCCTCCGACCCTCCACTCTCTGATAGGACCCAATGTGTGTTGTTCCCCTCTATATGTCCATGTGTTCTCATCATTTCGCTCCAACTTACAAGTGAGTACATGTGGTATTTGGTTTTCTGTTCCTGTCTTAGTTTACTAAAAATAATGATTTCTAGCTCCATCCATGTCCCTGCAAAGGACATGGTCTTGTTCTTTTTTATGGCTGCATAGTATTCTGTGGGGTATATGTACCATGTTTTCTTTATCCAGTCTATCATTGATGGGCATTTAGGTTGATTCAGTGTCTTTGCTATTGTAAGTAGTGGGGCAATGAACATATGCCTGCATGTGTCTTTATAATAGAATAATTTTTATTCCTTTGGGCATATACCTAGTAATGGGATTGCTGGGTCGAATGGTATTTCTTGTCTTAAGGTCTTTGAGGAATCATCACACTGTCTTCCACAATGGTTGAACTAATTTACGCTCCCACCAACAGTATATAGGAATTCCTTTTTCTCCACAACCTCGCCAGCATCTGTTATTTTTTGACTTTTTAATAATGGCCATTCTGACTGGTGTTAGATGGTAGCTCATTGTGATTTTGATTTGCATTTCTCTAATGATTAGTAATGTTGAGCTTTTTTTCATGATTGTTGGCCACATGTATGTCTTCTTTTGAAAAGTGTCTGTTTGCGTCCTTTGCCCACTTTTTTTATGGGGTTGTTTTTTTTCTTGTAAATGTGTTTAAGTTCCTTATAGCTGCTGGATATTGGACCTTTGTTGGATACATAGTTTGCAAAAATTTTCTCTCATTCTGCAGGTTGTCTGTTTACTCTGTTGACCAGTTTCTTTTGCTGTACAGAAGCTCTTTAATTTAATTAGATCCCATTTGTCAATTTTTGCTTTTGTTGCAATTGCTTTTGGCATCTTCATCATGAAATCTTTACCCTTGCCTATGTTCTGAATGGTATTGCTTAGGTTGTCTTACAGGGTTTTTATAGTTTTTGGTTTTACGTGTAAGTCTTTAATCCGTCTTGAGTTAATTTTGGTATATAGTAAGAGGTAGATGTCCAGTTTTAATCTTCTGCATATGGCTAGCCAGTTATCCCAGCACCATTTATTGAATAGGGAATCCTTTCCCCATTGCTTATTTTTGTGAGGTCTGTTGAAAATCATATAGTTGTAGAGGTGCAATCCTATTTCTGGGTTCTCCATTCTGTTCCATTGGTCTATGTGTCTGTTTTTGTACCAGTACCATACCATGCTGTTATGGTTACTGTAGCCAGTATAGTTTGAAGTTGAGTAAAGCTCACTGTCTACCAGATATCCTTCTATACCCTTGAAAATCTGCTCTTGCTTCCTTACGAAAGATAAAGTCCCAACTTCTTAGTGTGTCCTATGGCCTTTCATGGTCTGAAGCCTCATTTCCAGCTTCACCTCTTGCTATCCACCTCCTTAAGTTCTCCCTGCAGCTTCAGGGGCACCTCTTATAGTTCGTGAATCATGTCATGTGTCTTCATGCCTTCATGGGTTTAGTATGGGCTGCTCCTTTTGCTATGACTATGCTTTGCTGTCAGTGCAGTTGTCTCTCCTCTGTGGCATCTTACTGATCATGGCAGTACCAGCTATCAGGCCAAATCAGTTGTTTCTTCCTCTCTACACTAACATTTACCATGCTGCATTGCCATTTGTTACTTACATTTCTCTCTTTCCCTTTATATTTATGAGTGCTTCAAGTGCTGGACAAGGTGAAACTCCAATCCCCTATTCTATGAGAGATGGAGAAAGAAAGCTGACCAAAGGCACACATAAATAAGTGGTAGTCACCAAAATCTAAATGAATTCCATGCATATATGTAGTAAGATATTAGTTGCTCCTTAAATATTTGTTTCTCTACTCTTATTTTACTAAGAGAACCTCCCAAATTTAATGGGCACATGGATGCATATCATCTGCCAATTTTTTCCCCTTCATGCTGGTTGGAATGTAAATGTGATGGCAGGAGTTGGAACAGCTATCTTTGACTTTGAGTTAGTAACCGATGTTGAAGATGGCAAATTAACAAGAGAGAGCATGGATCTCCAACACCTGGAGCTAATACAGCACCCCTGCGTCGTTTATACTTAGACTCTTTTGTGAGAGAGAAATAAACTTCTGTCTTATTTAATTTGACTTTGATTGCCACAGCTATACCTGTAATCTAATTAACATGAGAAAGGGGAAATGTTAGAGGTGAAATAGGTCTTTGGTATTGTGACTTAGATCAAAGTCTGATGCAAGGAAGGGTGTGAGAGAACTGAACAGACAGAGACAAGCATCTTCTTCTGGTTTTGTCAGTGTGAAGGATGGACAACTTTTTATTACAAATATTTCTCTGAATCAGCATTTTCCAATTAATTTCTTCAAATCTTTAAGGTGTCAATCACAGGTGGTAGACTAGAAAAGGAATGAAAAGAGAGTAAGAACTAGAAAGCATTTTGCTCTTCTTTCTTTGATAACTTTTTAGATCTGTCTTTTGTGTGATCAAGATGATCATTAGAACGTCAGATCTGCTTCTAAGACCCCATGTCAGGCCCCTGTCAGAAATGCCACAGAGCAAGACATGGTTTCTGACTTCAAGAAGATAAACAGATAAGGTACATACAAGCAGAAGACAAAAATGAGTTGGTAGGTAGGTAAATAGATAGCTTGATAGATAGGTAAGTGATAGAGTATTGCTTACTGAAATCCACTGTTCAAAATCAATCAAATAATTGAACGACTATTCAAAAGAGGGAGAGGTAATGTGCAGTGGCAAAATTAAAGCTTTGGGATATTTGGGAACTGGCACCCAGTTCCTTGTTAGCTGTTTGACTGTAGGTAAATAATTTACCTGAGCTTCACTCTCTACTAAGAGTTGGCTAATAATATCCATTTCCTATGATTGTTATGAAAATTAGAAAAGTGGGTTATTATTGAAATGGCTATTATTTGCTTTCGTATTTATGTCTTAATCCATGTGGAATTTTGTGTATAGGGTCAAATAGATATCTAATTTTGTTTCTTGTTCTGTGCGGGTACTCTATTGTCTCTACACCATTTACTAAAACAAAGTCCTTTGGGTTACAGTACCATCTTTGTCATATATCAAAGTTCCATATAAGTGTGGGCCTGTTTCTGAGTTTTCTTTTCTCTTCCATTGGACTGTTGGTCTGTCTTTGAATCAAACATTCCCTGTCTTGTATATAATATCTTTATAGATGCCTTTACATCTGATATGGCATTTCTGCCATCTCATTCTTTCTCAGAATTGATTTGGCTATTTATAGTCTGATGTAAATCTCAGAATCAAGATTCATAAAAAATACTGTCAAGATATTTATCAAATTGCATTAATTGTATAGATGACTTAGGTGAGTATTGAAAGCTTCAAGGTATTGAAAGATGTGTGAAATATGATAGCCAGAGAGCAATGAAAGGAGTAAGGAGGGAGTCATATCAGAAGGAATGGCATGAGGCAGGAAAACCCAGGGTGTGTTTTGTCCATAGTTTGGTGTAGTTTGACTGGTGAGTGATGGATACTAGAAGAGATATAAAACAGGCTTGGAAGGTAGCTGAGCTGTCAATTATAAAATGGAACGCATAGAGGGTAGCCTGTGCCAACTCCTTAGCCCAGAAAGTCCTGTGACATTCGCTAATGAAAATCAATTTCCCATCCAACTTTGTGAAATCATAATGCAACGAAGACTCAAGCAAGTAAGAAAACTTAGACAGAGGAAGTTTAGCCAGATGTTAATCAGGCAGTAAGCTTTGAAAATGTTGCTCTCAATGGGGGCCCTTTTAAAATGTGACATTATTTTACCTGTGGCTACTAAATCCATTAGTAAACACTCTGTGGGAATATGAGCTAAGAAATCTACATTCTCTGATGATTTTTCCAGATGTGCAATTAGCTTGACCAAAAACATGCTCAGCCAGAGGCACTCATTAACTTCCAAAAGTGGAGACTATTTACCCCAACTGAAACTGCTGGGGTAAACCAGTTGACTCTACATGCAATGCACATTTAATTTTTCTGTTGCTTTACCATTGAGATTTTCAGAGCCCAGAAGGATACACAGTTCTGCTGTTTTTATGCAGCATCCATGCTGGCCGAGCCCCCTGCAAAGCTATTTTAAAGGCCAGCTGGTTATTAAAATGTCCAAATCAGTGTTTGCAGAATCACAGCTTTCGTGAGGTGCTCAGACATAAGGGTGGGCCATTTATCTAGCCCAGCCTTCTCATGCCATAGGAAACGAAGTCAGCCCAGAGAGATGATTGATGGCCTCTCAGTGAAGCAAAACATTTGGGACAGAGCAGGGTGTAGAATTCAGATCTCCTGAGTTCTGTTTCCCTGGCTCAGCCATGACATTTACCTTCTCCTTGGGACATCTTTGTCGTCTTATTGGTTACTTTTCTGACAGTTGCCAGAATCAAAATGAAGTCACTTGTTAAAACAAAACCCTGACAAATGGAACCAGAGAATGCCATGAGGAGAGGATTTTCAGGCATAAATGCCTGATAACAAAACCTATCACGAAAAACTTCACAAAAACCGTGACTTTGCACAAAAGCCATTACAACTTTACACAAAACACACTTCTGCAAGGACATCTACCAGCAATTGTCTGTCCAAGTCCATAGTGGTATCATCCTTGTTACTGATCCTTGTAGCCAAGGATAATTATCTCAAAACAACTATGTAATCCTTCTCACTTTTCCTTTAAAAACCATTGTTCTTCCTTTACCTCCCTGAATATGCAGATAGTTTATTTTGGCATATGTATGCGCATTGCAATGTCTTATTCCCGAAATAAATATAATTTTCTTTTAGAGAATCTCTTTTGTTATTTAGATTGACACTCTCCTTGTTCTCTGCAAATAAACTGCTTGTTTTTTTGTTTTCTAGTTCATTTTGAAAGATCTGGATTTGAGCTCTTACTAGTTTTATGTGCTTCTTGGCTTGGGGTTGTAATTGTATAACCTGTATTGCTCAGTACACACAACTTGAGAATAAAAACAGGGTCACAAAACAACAGCATTCCTCTGTCCCCAACACTGACTGCTCTACCCTAACTCCAGGCCCACCAAGATTCTTCTTCTTCCTTTTTTTTTTTTTTTTTTTACTATAAAAATTAATTTATTTGTTTCTTGGCAGTGATTGTGATTTTTTTTCTTTTTTTAAATTTTATTATTATACTTTAAGTTTTAGGGTACATGTGCACAATGTGCAGGTTAGTTACATATGTATACATGTGCCATGCTGGTGTACTACACCCATTAACTCGTCATTTAGCATTAGGTATATCTCCTAATGCTATCCCCCTCCCCGCCACCCCACAACAGTCCCCAGAGTGTGATGTTCCCCTTCCTGTGTCCATGTGTTCTCATTGTTCAATTCCCACCTATGACTTAGAACATGCGGTGATTGGTTTTTTGTCCTTGTGATAGTTTACTGAGAATGATGATTTCCAATTTCATCCATGTCCCTACAAAGGACGTGAACTCATCATTTTTTATGGCTGCATAGTATTCCATGGTGTATATGTGCCACATTTTCTTAATCTAGTCTGTCATTGTTGGACATTTGGGTTGGTTCTAAGTCTTTGCTATTGTGAATAGTGCCGCAATAAACATACATGTGCATGTGTCTGTATAGCAGTATGATTTATAGTCCTTTGGGTATATACCCAGTAATGGGATGGCTGGGTCAAATGGTATTTCTAGTTCTAGATCCGTGAGGAATCGCCACACTGACTTCCACAATGGTTGAACTAGTTTACAGTCCCACCAACAGTGTAAAAGTGTTCCTATTTCTCCACATCCTCTCCAGCACCTCTTGTTTCCTGACTTTTTAATGATTGCCATTCTAACTGGTGTGAGATGATATCTCATTGTGGTTTTGATTTGCATTTCTCTGATGGCCAGTGATGGTGAGCATTTTTTCATGTGTTTTTTGGCCGCATAAATGTCTTCTTTTGAGAAGTGTCTGTTCATGTCCTTTGCCCACTTTGTGATGGAGTTGTTTGTTTTTTTTTTTGTAAACTTGTTTGAGTTCATTGTAGATTCTGGATATTAGCCCTTTGTCAGATGAGTAGGTTGCAAAAATTTTCTCCCATTTTGTAGGTTGCCTGTCACTCTGATGGTAGTTTCTTTTGCTGTGCAGAAGCTCTTTAGTTTAATTAGATCCCATTTGTCAATTTTGGCTTTTGTTGCCATTGCTTTTGGTGTTTTAGACATGAAGTCCTTGCCCATGCCTATGTCCTGAATGGTAATGCCTAGGTTTTCTTGTAGGGTTTTTATGGTTTTAGGTCTAATGTTTAAGTCTTTAATCCATCTTGAATTGATTTTTGTATAAGGTGTAAGGAAGGGATCCAGTTTCAGCTTCCTACATATGGCTAGCCAGTTTTCCCAGCACCATTTATTAAATAGGGAATCCTTTCCCCATTGCTTGTTTTTCTCAGGTTTGTCAAAGATCAGATAGTTGTAGATATGTGGCATTATTTCTGAGGGCTCTGTTCTGTTCCATTGATCTATATCTCTGTTTTGGTACCAGTACCATGCTGTTTTGGTTACTGTAGCCTTGTAGTATAGTTTGAAGTCAGGTAGCATGATGCCTCCAGCTTTGTTCTTTTGACTTAGGATTGACTTGGCGATGCGGGCTCTTTTTTGGATCCATATGAACTTTAAAGTAGTTTTTTCCAATTCTGTGAAGAAAGTCATTGGTAGCTTGATGGGGATGGCATGGAATGTATAAATTACCTTGGGCAGTATGGCCATTTTCACGATATTGATTCTTCCTATCCATGAGCATGGAATGTTCTTCCATTTGTTTGTATCCTCTTTTATTTCATTGAGCAGTGGTTTGTAGTTCTCCTTGAAGAGGTCCTTCACATCCCTTGTAAGTTGGATTCCTAGGTATTTTATTCTCTTTGAAGCAATTGTGAATGGGAGTTCACTCATGATTTGGCTCTCTGTTTGTCTGTTATTGGTATATAAGAATGCTTGTGATTTTTGTACATTGATTTTGTATCCTGAGACTTTGCTGAAGTTGCTTATCAGCTTAAGGAGATTTTGGACTGAGACAGTGGGGTTTTCTAGATATGCAATCATGTCATCTGCAAACAGGGACAATTTGACTTCCTCTTTTCCTAATTGAATACCCTTTATTTCCTTCTCCTGCCTAATTGCCCTGGCCAGAACTTCCAACAGTATGTTGAATAGGAGTGGTGAGAGAGGGCATCCCTGTCTTGTGCCAGTTTTCAAAGGGAATGCTTCCAGTTTTTGCCCATTCAGTATGATATTGGCTGTGGGTTTGTCATAGATAGCTCTTATTATTTTGAAATATGTCCCATCAATACCTAATTTATTGAGAGTTTTTAGCATGAAGGGTTTTTGAATTTTGTCAAAGGCCTTTTCTGCATGTATTGAGATAATCATGTGGTTTTTGTCTTTGGTTCTGTTTATATGCTGGATTACATTTATTGATTTGCATATATTGAACCAGCCTTGCATCCCAGGGATGAAGCCCACTTGATCATGGTGGATAAGCTTTTTGATGTGCTGCTGTATTCAGTTTGCCAGTATTTTATTGAAGATTTTTGCATCAATGTTCATCAAGGATATTGGTCTAAAATTCTCTTTTTTGGTTGTGTCTCTGCCCGGCTTTGGTATCAGGATGATGCTGGCCTCATAAAATGAGTTAGGGAGGTTTCCCTCTTTTTCTATTGATTGGAATAGTTTCAGAAGGAATGGTACCAGTTCCTCCTTGTACCTCTGGTAGAATTCGGCTGTGAATCCATCTGGTCCTGGACTCTTTTTCGTTGGTAAGCTATTGATTATTGCCACAATTTCAGCTCCTGTTATTGGTCTATTCAGAGATTCAACTTCTTCCTGGTTTAGTCTTGGGAGGGTGTATGTGTCGAGGAATTTATCCATTTCTTCTAGATTTTCTAGTTTATTTGCATAGAGGTGTTTGTAGTATTCTCTGATGGTAGTTTGTTTTTCTGTGGGATCAAAGGTGATATCCCCTTTATCATTTTTTATTGCGTCTCTTTGATTCTTCTTTCTTTTCTTCTTTTTTGTTGATCATTTCAACAAACCAGCTCCTGGTTTCATTAATTTTTTGAGGGTTTTTTGTGTCTCTATTTCCTTCAGTTCTGCTCTGATTTTAGTTATTTCTTGCCTTCTGCTAGCTTTTGAATGTGTTTGCTCTTGCTTCTGTAGTTCTTTTAATTGTGATGTTAGGGTGTCAATTTTGGATCTTTCCTGCTTTCTCTTGTGGGCATTTAGTGCTATAAATGTCCCTCTACACACTGCTTTGAATGTGTCCCAGAGATTCTGGTATGTTGTGTCTTTGTTCTTGTTGGTTTCAAAGAACATCTTTATTTCTGCCTTCATTTCGTTATGTACCCAGTAGTCATTCAGGAGCAGGTTGTTCAGTTTCCATGTAGTTGAGTGGTTTTGAGTGAGTTTCTTAATCCTGAGTCCTAGTTTGATTGCACTATGGTCTGAGAGACAGTTTGTTATAATTTCTGTTCTTTTACATTTGCTGAGGAGAGCTTTACTTCCAAGTATGTGGTCAATTTTGGAATAGGTGTGGTGTGGTGCTGAAAAAAATGTATATTCTGTTGATTTGGGGTGGAGAGTTCTGTAGATGTCTATTAGGTCAGCTTGGTGCAGAGCTGAGTTCAATTCCTGGGTATCCTTTTTAACTTTCTGTCTCATTGATCTGTCTAATGTTGACAGTGGGGTGTTAAAGTCTCCCATTATTAATGTGTGGGAGTCTAAGCCTCTTTGTAGGTCACTCAGGACTTGATTTATGAATCTGGGTGCTCCTGTATTGGGTGCATATATATTTAGGATAGTTAGCTCTTCTTGTTGAATTGATCCCTTTATCATTATGTAATGGCCTTCTTTGTGTCTTTTGATCTTTGTTGGTTTAAAGTCTGTTTTATCAGAGACTAGGATTGCAACCCCTGCCTTTTTTTGTTTTCCATTTGCTTGGTAGATCTTCCTCCATCCTTTTATTCTGAGCCTATGTGTGTCTCTGCCCGTGAGATGGGTTTCCTGAATACAGCACACTGATGGGTCTTGACTCTTTATCTAATTTGCCAGTCTGTGTCTTTTAATTGGAGCATTCAGTCCATTTACATTTAAAGTTAATATTGTTATGTGTGAATTTGATCCTGTCATTATGATGTTAGCTGGTTATTTTGCTCGTTAGTTGATGCAGTTTCTTCTTAGCCTTGATGGTCTTTACAATTTGGCATGATTTTGCAGTGGCTGGTTCCTTTCCATGTTTAGTGCTTCCTTCAGGAGCTCTTTTAGGGCACGCCTGGTGGTGACAAAATCTCTCAGCATTTGCTTGTCTGTAAAGCATTTTATTTCTCCTTCACTAATGAAGCTTAGTTTGGCTGGATATGAAATTCTGTTTTGAAAATTCTTTTGTTTAAGAATGTTGAATATTGGCCCCCACTCTCTTCTGGCTTGTAGAGTTTCTGCTGAGAGATCTGCTGTTAGTCTGATGGGCTTCCCTTTGTGGGTAACCCGACGTTTCTCTCTGGCTGCCCTTAACATTTTTTCCTTCATTTCAACTTTGGTGAATCTGACAATTATGTGTCTTGGAGTTGCTCTTCTCGAGGAGTATCTTTGTGGCGTTCTCTGTATTTCCTGAATCTGAATGTTGGCCTGCCTTGCTAGATTGGGGAAGTTCTCCTGGATAATATCCTGCAGAGTGTTTTCCAACTTGGTTCCATTCTCCTTGTCGCTTTCAGGTACACCAATCAGACGTAGATTTGGTCTTTTCCCATAGTCTCATATTTCTTGGAGGCTTTGTTTCTTTTTATTCTTTTTTCTCTAAACTTCTCTTCTTGCTTCATTTCATTCATTTCATCTTCTATCACTGATACCCTTTCTTCCAGCTGATCCCATCGGCTCCTGAGGCTTCTGCGGCTTCTGCATTCTTCACATATTTCTTGAGCCTTGGCTTTCAGCTCCATCAACTCCTTTAAGCACTTCTCTGTATTGGTTATTCTAGTTATACGTTCGTCTAAATTTTTTTCAAAGTTTTTAACTTCTTTGCCTTTAGTTTGAATTTCCTCCTGTAGCTTGGAGTAGTTTGATCGTCTGAAGCCTTCTTCTCTCAACTCGTCAAGGTCATTCTCCATCCAGCTTTGTTCCGTTGCTGGTGAGGAACTGCGTTCCTTTGGAGGAGGAGAGGCGCTCTGCTTTTTAGAGCTTCCAGTTTTTCTGCTCTGTTTTTTCCCCATCTTTGTGGTTTTATCTACTTTTGGTCTTTGATGATGGTGATGTACAGATGGGTTTTTGGTGTGGATGTCCTTTCTGTATGTTAGTTTTCCTTCTAACAGACAGGACCCTCAGCTGCAGGTCTGTTGAAGTTTGCTAGAGGTCCACTCCAGACCGTGTTTGCCTGGGTATCAGCAGCGGTGTCTGCAGAACAGTAGATTTTCGTGAACCGCGAATGCTGCTGTCTGATTGTTCCTCTGGAAGTTTTGTCTCAGAGGAGTACCCAGCCGTGTGAGGTGTCAGTCTGCCCCAGTGGGGTGTGCCTCCCAGTTAGGCTGCTTGGGGGTCAGCGGTCAGGGACCCACTTAAGGAGGCAGTCTGCTCATTCTCAGATCTCCAGTTGCGTGCTGGGAGAACCACTGCTCTCTTCAAAGCTGTCAGACAGGGACGTTTAAGTCTGCAGAGGTTACTACTGTCTTTTTGTTTGTCTGTGCCCTGCCCCCAGAGGTGGAGCCTACAGAGGCAGGCAGGCCTCCTTGAGCTATGGTGGGCTCCACCCAGTTGGAGCTTCCTGGCTGCTTTGTTTACCTAAGCAAGCCTGGGCAATGGTGGGCACCCCTTCCCCAGCCTTGCTGCGGCCTTGCAGTTTGATCTCAGACTGCTGTGCTATCAATCAGCGAGACTCCGTGGGCGTAGGACCTTCCAAGCCACATGCGGGATATAATCTGCTGGTGCACCATTTTTTAAGCCCTTGGAAAAGCGCAGTATTAGGGTGGGAGTGACTGGATTTTCCAGGTGCGGTCTGTCACCCCTTTCTCTGACTAGGAAAGGGAACTCCCTGACCCCTTGCGCTTCCCGAGTGAGGCAATGCCTCGTCCTGCTTTGGCTCATGCACGGTGCGCTGCACCCACTGTCCTGCGCCCACTGTCTGGCACTCCCTAGTGAGATGAACCTGGTACCTCAGATGGAAATGCAGAAATCACCTGTCTTCTGTGTCACTCACGCTGGGAGCTGTAGACCGGAGCTGTTCCTATTTGGCCATCTTGGCTGCCCGATTCTTAAATCATTCCAGGAGCCCTCGAGGAATTACCTCTAGTGAGCTTCGCAGATGAAACCTTTGGTTCACGGTAACTCCTGCCATTTTCCTCCTGCATGTGTTCCGATGATGCCACAGATGGTGACTGGTGCACCAACGTCTGCAGAAGATGTTCACTTGGTGGTGGTGCCTGCCCAGGACATCATGGCTGCTGGCAAAGGTGCCAGCCCTCAAGCTGATGCTGTTTCTGTCTGGACCAAGGATGCTCGTATGGCCTTGGGCCCACTTGGTCACCCCACCCTCCTACCAATGCTAGGATCTCTGCATGAATTTCTGAGAGACGCTGGAGGAAAATGTGAGTGACACAGATCATGCTGTACATATAATTGCATTTCCTTTACCCTTAAATTGTTTTCAGCAGCCTGAACTTGTGTGCTACAACTTTTGTTCCCTGAGGATGAGATTTCCATTAATACCTTTTCCAGGTAGACTCTTTATTTTTTATTATACTTTAAGTTCTGGGGCACATGTGCAGAACATGCTGCTTTGTTAAGCTCCATCCTATTTGGGAAGAGGTTCCTTTTTTGAGACACTGCCTCACCTCCCACTATGAAAATCAAAGGTGGCCAGGCATGGTGGCTCAGGCCTGTAATCCTAGCAATTTGGGAGGCTGAGGCAGGTGGATCATCTGAGGTCAGGAGTTCGAGACCAGCCTGGCCAACATGGTGAAACCCCGTTTCTACTAAAAATACAAAAATTAGCCAGGTGTGGTGGTGCCTGCCTGTGATCCCAGCTACTCAAAAGGCTGAGGCAGGAGAATCGCTTGAACCCAGGAGGTGGAGGTTGCAGTGAGTCGATACTGCACCAATGCACTCCAGCCTAGGAGAGAGCAAGACTTCATCTCAAAAAAAAAAAAAAAAAATCAGAGATAAACAGATATTCCCTTTCCTATCACTGGCCACTGGTAGGTGACTATTTGACCCAGGCTTGGCCAACTCTTCGCTCTTCTCTGGAACCTTGACTCTTGACTCTTGAACTAGTGACACAGAGATGGAAGAACAGTTTAGGATTTATTCATAATGAGGGCAATCAGCAATAGAGTTAGTGGTGTCTGTGGTAGTGGTTGGGGTGTCCTGAAAACACAACCTTGTCCTGGAAAGGGAGGGAAGAAGGTGCTGTTGATGACATTCTATCTGAATAATGCCTATATCGGACGCATTATTGGGCATCTCTCTTGAGATAAGGACATAATCTTTATTTTTTTATTTTTATTTTTTTTATTATACTTTAAGTTCTAGGGTACATGTGCACAACGTGCAGGTTTGTTAGTATACATGTGCCGTGTTGGTTTGCTGCACCCATTAACTCATCATTTACATTAGGTATATCTCCTAATGCTATCCCTCCCCCATCCCTCCACCCCACGACAGGCCCCAGTATGTGATGTTCCCCACCCCATGTCCAAGTGTTCTCATTGTTCATTTCCTACCTATGAGTGAGAACATGCCATATTTGGTTTTCTGTCCTTGTGATAGTTTGCTCAGAACGATGGTTTCCAGCTTCATCCATGTCCCTACAAAGGACATGAACTCATCATTTTTTATAGCTGCATAGTATTCCATGGTGTATATGTGCCACATTTTCTTAATCCAGTCTGTCATTGATGGACATTTGGGTTGATTCCAAGTCTTTGCTATTGTGAATAGCGCCGTAATAAACAGAAGTGTGCATGTGTCTTTATAGTAGCATGATTTATAGTCCCTTGGGTATATACCCAGTAATGGGTTCACTGAGTCAAATGGTGTTTCTAGTTCTGGATCCTTGAGGAATCGCCACACTGTCTTCCACAATGGTTGAACTAGTTTACAGTCCCGCCCACAGTGTAAAAGTGTTCCTATTTCTCCACATCCTCTCCAGCACCTGTTGTTTCCTGACTTGTTAATGATTGCCATTCTAACTGGTGTGAGATGGTATCTCATTGTGGTTTTGATTTGCATTTCTCTGATGGCCAGTGATGATGAGCATTTTTTCATGTGTCTGTTGGCTGCATAAATGTCTTCTTTTGAGAATTGTCTGTTCATATCCTTTGCCCACTTTTTGATGGGGTTGTTTGTTTTTTCTTGTAAATTTGTTTAAGTTATTTGTAGATTATGGATATTAGCCCTTTGTCAGATGGATAGATGGCAAAAATTTTCTCCCACTCTGTAGGTTGCCTGTTCACTCTGATGGTAGTTTCTTTTGCTGTGCAGAAGCTCTTTAGTTTAACTAGATCCCATTTGTCTATTTTGGCTTCTGTTGCCATTGCTTTTGGTGTCTTAGTCATGAAGTCCTTCCCCATGAGTGTGTCCTGAATGGTATTGCCTTGGTTTTCTTCTAAAGTTTTTATGGTTTTAGGTCTAATATTTGAGTCTTTAATCCATCTTGAATTAATTTTGTATAAGATGTAAGGAAGGGATCCAGTTTCAGCTTTCTACATATGGCTAGCCAGTTTTCCCAGCACTATTTATTAAATAGGGAATCCTTTCCCCATTTCTTGTTTTTGTCAGGTTTGTCAAAGATCAGATGGTTGTAGATGTGTGGTGTTATTTCTGAGGCCTCTGTTCTGTTCCATTGGTCTATATATCTGTTTTGCTACCAGTACCATGCTGGTTTGGTTACTGTAGCCTTGTAGTGTAGTTGGAAGTCAGGTAGCATAATGCCTCCAGCTTGGTTCTTTTGGCTTAGGATTGTCTTGGAAATGCAGGCTCCTTTTTTGTTCCATATGAACTTTAAAGCAGTTTTTTCCAATTTTGTGAAGAAAGTCATTGGTAGCTTGATGGGGATGGCATTGAATCTATAAATTACCTTGGGTAGTATGGCCATTTTCATGATACCGATTCTTCCTATCCATGAGCATGGAATGTTCTTCCATTTGTTTGTGTCCTCTTTTATTTCATTGAGCAGTGCTTTGTAGTTCTGCTTGAAGAGGTCCTTCACATCCCTTGTAAGTTGGATTCCTAGGTATTTTATTTTCTTTGTAGCAGTTGTGAATGGGATG
Source organism: Pan troglodytes (assembly GCF_028858775.2). Classification (NCBI taxonomy): domain Eukaryota; kingdom Metazoa; phylum Chordata; class Mammalia; order Primates; family Hominidae; genus Pan; species Pan troglodytes. The sequence continues at coordinate 103,206,973 of NC_072412.2, read as the reverse complement.
TCACTGATGATTTGGCTCTCTGTCTGTTATTGGTGTATAAGAATGCTTGTGATTTTTGCACATTGATTTTGTGTCCTAAGACTTTGCTGAAGTTGCTTATCAGCTTAAGGAGATTTTGGGCTGAGACTATGGAGTTTTCTAAATATACAATCATGTCATCTGCAAACAGGGACAAATTGACTTCCTCTTTTCCTAATTGAATACCCTTTATTTCTTTCTCTCACCTGATTGCCCTGGCCAGAACTTCCAACAGTATGTTGAATAGGAGTGGTGAGAGAGGGCATCCCTGTCTTGTGCCAGTTTTCAAAGGGAATGCTTCTAGTTTTTGCCCATTCAGTATGATACTGGCTGTGGGTTTGTCATAAATAGCTCTTATTATTTTGAGATACATTCTATCGATACCTAATTTATTGAGAGTTTTTAGCAAAATTTTGTTGAATTTTGTCAAAGGCCTTTTCTGCATCTATTGAGATAATCATGTCGTTTTTGTCCTTGGTTCTGTTTGTGATGGATTATGTTTATTGTTTTGAGTATGTTGAACCACCCTTGCATCCCAGGGATGAAGCCAGCTTGATCTTGGTAGATAAGCTTTTTGATGTGCTGCTGGATTTGGTTTGCCAGTATTTTATTGAATATTTTCACATCAATGGTCTTCAGGGATATTGGTCTAAAATTCTCTTTTGTTGTTGTGTATCTGCCAGGCTTTGGTATCAGAATGATGCTGGCCTCATAAAATGAGTTAGGGAGGAGTCCTTCCTTTTCTATTGCTTGGAATAGTTTCAGAAGGAATGGTACGAGCTCCTCTTTCTACCTCTGGTAGAATTCGGCTGTGAATTCGTCTGGTCCTGGACTTTTTTTGGTTGGTAAGCTATTAATTATTGCCTCAATTTCAGAGCCTGTTATTGGTCTATTCAGGGATTCAACTTCTTCCTAGTTTAGTCTTAGGAGGGTGTATGTGTTGAGGAATTTATCCATTTCTTCTAGATTTTCTAATTTATTTGTGTAGAGGTGTTTATAGTATTCTCTGATGGTAGTTTGTATTTTTGTGGGATTGATGGTGGTATCCCCTTTGTCATTTTTTATTGCGTCTATTTGATTCTTCTCTCTTTTCTTTATTAGTCTTGCTAGCGGTCTGTCAATTTTGTTGATCTTTTCAAACAACCAGCTCCTGGATTCATTGATTTTTTTTTTTTTTTTTTTTTTTGGGAAGAGATTTTGTGTCTCTATCTCCTTCAGTTCTGCTCTGATCTTAGTTATTTCTTGCCTTCTGCTAGCTTTTGAATGTGTTTGCTCTTGCTTCTCTAGTTCTTTTAATTGTGATGTTAGGGTGTCAATTTTAGATTTTTCCTGCTTTCTCTTGTGGGCATTTAGTGGTATAAATTTCCCTCTACACACTGCTTTAAATGTGTCCCAGAGATTCTGGTATGTTGTGTCTTTGTTCTCATTGGTTTCACAGAACATCTTTATTTCTGCTTTCATTTCATTATTTACCCAGTAGTCATTCAGGAGCAGAGTTCAGTTTCCATGTAGTTGAGTGGTTTTGAGTGAGTTTCTTAATCCTGAGTTCTAATTTGATTGCACTGTGGTCTGAGAGAGAGTTTTTGTTGTGTTTTCTGTTTTTTTACATTTGCTGAGGAGGGCTCTACTTCCAACTATGTGGTCAATTTTGGAATAAGTGCGATGTGGTGCTGAGAAGAATGTATATTCTGTTGATTTGGGGTGGACAGTACTGTAGAATCTACCTATTAGGTCTGCTTGGTGCAGAGCTGAGTTCAAGCCCTGGATATCCTAGTTAACCTTCTGTCTCGTTGATGTGTCTAATATTGACAGTGGGGTGTTAAAGTCTCCCATTATTATTGTGTGGGAGTCTAAGTCTCTTGTAGGTTTCTAAGGACCTGCTTTATGAATCTGGGTGCTTCTGTATTGGGTGCATATATATATTTAGGATAGTTAGCTCTTCTTGTTGAATTGATCCCTTTACCATTATGTAATGGCCTTCTTTGTGTCTTTTGATCTTTGTTGGTTTAAAGTCTGTTTTATCAGAGACTAGGATGGTAACTCCTGCTTGTTTTTGATTTACATTTGCTTGGTAGATCTTCCTTCATCCCTTTATTTTGAGGCTATGTGTGTCTTTGCACATGAGATGGGTCTCCTGAATACAACACACTGATGGGTCTTGACTGTCTATCCAATTTGCCAGTCTGTGTCTTTTAATTGGGGCATTTAGCCCATTTACATTTAAGGTTAATATTGTTATGTGTGAATTTGATCCTGTCATTATGATGTTAGCTGGTTATTTTGCTCTTTGGTTGATGCAGTTTCTTCCTAGCCTTGATGGTCTTTACAATTTGGCATGTTTTTGCAGTGGCTGGTACCAGTTGTTCCTTTCCATGTTTAGTGCTTCCTTCAGGAGCTCTTTTAGGGCAGGTCTGGTGGTGACAAAATCTCTCAGCATTTGCTTGTCTGTAAAGCATTTTATTTCTTCTTCTCCTACGAAGCTTAGTTTGTCTGGATATGAAATTCTGGGTTGAAAAATCTTTCCTTTAAGAATGTTGAATATTGGCCCCCACTCTCTTCTGGCTTGTAGAGTTTCTGCCAAGAGATCTGCTGTTAGTCTGATGGGCTTCCCTTTGTGGGTAACCTGACCTTTCTCTCCAGCTGCTCTTAATGTTTTTTCCTTCATTTCAACCTTGTTGAATCTGACAATTTTGTGTCCTGGGGTTGTTCTTCTCAAGGAATATCTTTGTGGTGTTCTCTGTATTTCCTGAATTTGAATGTTGGCCTGCCTTGCCAGGTTGGGGAAGTTCTCCTGGATAGTATCCTAAAGAGTGTTTTCCAGCTTGGTTCTATTCTCCCTGTCACTTTCAGGTACACCCATCAATTTAGATTTGGTCTTTTCACATAGTCCCATATTTCTTGGAGGCTTTGTTTGTTTCTTTTTACGCTTTTTTTTTTCTCTAAACTCTTCTTGCTTCATTTCATTCCTTTGGTCTTCAATCACTGATACCCTTTCTTCCACTTGATCGAATTGGCTTCTGAAGCTTGTGCATGCATCATGTATTTCTTGTGCCATGGTTTTCAGCTCCATCAGGTCGTTTAAGATCTTCTCTACACTGTTTATTCTAGTTAGCCATTTTTCTAATCTTTTTTCAAGGTTTTCAGCTTCCTTGCAATGGGTTTAAACATCCTCCTTTAGCTCAGAGAAGTTTGTTGTTACTGACTTTCTGAAGTCTACTTCTGTCAACTCATCAGAGTCATTCTCAGTCCAGATTTGTTCCATTGATGGCGAAGAGCTGTGATCCTTTGGAGGAGAAGGGGTGCTCTGGTTTTTAGAATTTTCAGCGTTTCTGCTCTGGTTTCTCCCCATCTGTGTGGTTTTATGTACCTTTGGTCTTTGATGATGGTGACCTACAGATGGAGTTTTGGTGTGAATGTCCTTTGTGTTGATGTTGATGCTATTCCTTTCTGTTTGTTAGTTTTCCTTTTAATGGGTCACTCAGCTGCAGGTCTGTTGGAGTTTGCTGGAGGTCCACTCCAGACCCTGTTTGCCTGGGTATCACCAGCCGAGGCTGCAGAACAGCAAATATTGCAGAACAGCAAATATTGCTGCCTGATCCTTCCTCTGGAAGCTTCGTCTCAGAGGGACACCTGGCTATATGAGGTGTCAGTCGGCCCCTACTGGGAGGTGTCTCCAAGTTAGGCTACGCAGGGGTCAGGGACCCACTTGAGGAGGCAATCTGTCTGTTCTCAGAGCTCAAACACCATGCTGGGAGAACCACTGCTCTCCTCAGAGCTGTCAGACAGTGACAGTGTTTAAGTCTGCAGAAGTTTCTGCTGACTTTTCTTCAGCTATGCCCTGCTCCCAGAGGTGGAGTCTACAGAGGCAGGTGGGCCTCATTGACCGGCAGTGGGCTCCACCCAGTTCGAGCTTCCTGGCTGCTTTGTTTACCTACTCAAGCCTCAGCAATGGCAGACAACCCTCCCCTAGCCAGGCTTGCACCCTAGCAGTTTGAGCTCCGACTGCTGGGCTAGCAGTGAGCAAGGCTCCATGGGCGTGGGACCCACAGAGCCATGCCCAGGATATAATCTCCTGGTGTGCTGTTTGCTAAGACCATTGGAAAAGCGCAGTGTTTAGGTGGCAGTGTCCTGATTTTCCTGGTACAGTCAGTCATGGCTTCCCTTGGCTAGGAAAGGGAAATCCCCTGACACCTTGTGCTTCCTGGGTGAGGTGACGCCCCGCCCTGCTTCAGCTCTCCTTTGGTGGGCTGCACCCACTGTCCAACCAGTCTCAGTGAGATGAACCTGGTACTTCAGTTGGAAATGCAGAAATCACCCGTCTTCTGCGTCAGTCACACTGTGAGCTGCAGACTGGAGCTGTTCCTATTCAGCCATCTTGGAACCTGACAACAATCCTTATTTAAAGACAGTGGAAAGTACAGTCAGTCAGTCAGTCAGTGGGTAAATATTGTTAAATTGGAGAAGGGTGCATACATAGATTCATTCATTTTACTTAGTATTTAGATATTGACTGTCCGATTTCTTAGTAAACATCTTTATTATGCTATATAATATTTTGCATTATATGGTATCTTAATATAAATGAAACTGCAAGTATTTAAAGTGTTTAATTTGAGAAGTTTATCTGTATATATAAATATAAACACACATACACTGTTGACAACTGTATATGAACAACATAAAGGTTAGAGATGCGGACTCCCTGCACAACCAAAAATCCTCAACTTTGGACTCTCTTCAAACTTAGCTACTGACAGCCTACTGTTGACTGGAAGCCTTATTAGTAACAAATAGTTGATCAACACGTATTTTGTATGTTATATATATTATGTACTGTATTCTTACAATAAAGTTAGCTACAGCAGGGGTCCCCAACTCTGGGGCCTGTTAGGAAGTGGGCTGCACAGCGGAAGGTGAGTATCGGGAGAGCCTTACTACCTAAGCTCTGCCTCCTGTTGGATTGGTGGCAGCATTAAATTCTCATAGGAGCATGAACCGTACTGTGAACTGCACATGAGAGGGATCTAGGTTGCATGCTCCTTATGAGAATCTAATGCCTGATGATCTGAGGTGGAATAGTTTAATGTGGAAATCATCCCCATTCCCCCATACCCTCACCCTCCTTGCCACCCTAATGCTTCCGTCCATGGAAAAATCGTCTTCCATGAAACCAGTCCCTAGTGCCAAAAAGGTTGGGGACCACTGAGCTACAGAACAGAAAACGTTGCTAAGAAAATCATAGGGATGAGAAAGCACATTTATGGCATCATACTGCATTTACTGATACTGCAAATTTATGTTGTATGTTTACAAGATGAGTCATCTGTCTGAAATGTTGGGCAACTACAGCTGCAAACCTCAATCTATGGTATGTATCCAGCAATTCAACTTTTTCTTGCAGTGTCATGACTTTTCTCTGCTTCTTGGGAGCACTTTTGGTGTCACTGGTGGTACTTTGTATGGGTCCCATGGTGTTATTTAAGGTTTACATGATTGCATTAAACACAATGAAAAATACACAAGAACCCTGTGAGATCACTTTTTATTGTGATACACAATTTACTGGAAAGAGCACAGCTCATGTGGAGATGATTAGCATTACATGGCATTTTAAGTGGATACTCAAAACACTTGAGCTCACCACAATAGCAACAGGAGGTGTCTGTGAAATTATTACAGTAGTATAGTATGTACTATAGTTAATTTTATGCAGTATGATTTAATACTGCATCTTTACATTTGTTTACATTTTTCTCAACTGCAAATGATGCCATGTATGGTTTGTGTTTGTGTATGAAAGTTTTTGTAAATTTTAACTTTTTTTTTTTTTTTTTTTGATGTAAGGTTTTGCTCTGTTTCCCAGGGTGGAGTGCAGTGGTGCAATCTTGGCTCATAGAAACCTCTGCCTCCAGGGCTCAAGTGATTCTCCCACCTCAGCCTTCTGAGTAGTTGCTACAGGTGTGTGCCACCATGCCTGGCTAATTTTTGTAATTTTTTTTTTTTTTGAGACGGAGTCTTGCTCTGTTGCCCAGGCTGGTGTGCAGTGGTTCCCGATCCCAGCTCACTGCAAGCTCCGCCTACTGCATTCATGGCATTCTCCTGCCTCAGCCTCCTGAGTAGCTGGGACTACAGGTGCCTGCCACCACACCCGGCTAATTTTTTGTATTTTTAATAGAGATGGGGTTTCACCATGTTAGCCAGGATGGTCTTGATCTCCCGACCTCATGATCTGCCCGCCTTGGCCTCCCAAAGTGCTAGGATTACAGGCGTGAGCCACCATGCCCAGCCAATTTTTGTATTTTTTGTAGAGATGAAGTCTTACCATGTAGTCCAGGCTGGTTTCAAACTCCTGGGCTCAAGAGATCCACCTCCCTCGGCCTCCCAAAGTGCTGGGATTGCAGAAGTGAGCCACTGTGCCCAGAAAGTTTTAACTTTCTGTAATAGATTTGTGTATATTTTATGGTAGCAAATGATCAAATAGACTAGTATCTACATATATTTTATGCATTAATAAAACACCTGACTTTTTCTTAATTTTTTTCAATATTTCTAGTGGCTCATTTGTGAGTTTTTTAAATTGTGAAAATTTTTCCCAAATTTTTCCAATATATTTATTGAAAAAAAATCCACGTATAATTGGACCTGTGCAGTTCAAACCCATGTTGTTCAAGGGTCAACTATATCTATAAGCTGTATATGTGTATAGTGTGTATATATAACCACATATATAAGCGTTGTGTTGTTGTTGTTGTGTTTTTTTGTTGTTGTTGTTTTTGAGACAGTCTTGCTCTGTTGCCCAGGCTGGAGTGCAGTGGCGCGATCTCGGCTGACAGCAACCTCTGCCTCCTGGGTTCAAGCTATTCTCCTGCCTCAGCCTCCTGAGTAGCTGGGATTACAGGCATGTGCCACCATGCCTGACTAATTTTTGTATTTTCAGTAGAAATGGGGCTTCACCATGTTGGTCAGACTGGTCTGAAACTCCTGACCTCATGATCTGCCTGCCTTGGCCTCCCAGAGTGCTGGGATTACAGGCATGAGCCACTGTGCCTGGCCATATGTAAGCTTTGATACAGATATATCTAGCACCACAATCAAGGAAGTGAACATATCCATCATGCCCACAATTTTGCATGTCCCCTTTCATACTCTCCAGGCACTACTCATTTAATTTCTATTACTATTCATTGATTTTCCTTTTCTAAAGTTTTATATTTATGAAATCATATTCATTTAAATGCACTCATTTTTGCCTGGCTTCTTTCAGGATAATTATTTTGAGGTTCATCCATGTTGTGTGTATTAATGACTCATTCCTCTTGATTTCTGCATAGTATTCTGCTGTGTGGATATGTCACAATTTACTTTACCATTATGTTAATAGACACTTGGGTTATTCCCAGTGTTTGGCTATTACAAGTAAAGCAGCTATGAACATTTGTTTACAAGTCTTTGTGTGGATGTCTGATTTCATTCTTCATAGGTAAATATCTAACAGTGGGATATCTGAATCCTGTGCTATGTGTCTGTTTAACTTACAAGCAACTACCAAATAACTTTCCAGAATGGTTATATCATTTTACATCCCCATCAGCAGTGCATGAGAATTCTACTTGCTCCACATCCTTGATAATACTTGGTTAGGCCAACTTTTTCATTTTAGCCATTCTCATAAGTGTATCTCCTTGCCATTTAAATTGCATTTTTCTAGTGACTAATGATGTCAGGCATCAAGTGCTTGTCATCTGTAAATCTTTTTTGATAAAGTGTCAATTATTTTATTCCTTCAGTGATTTATTGTAGTTTTCAATGTATAGATCTTGCACATCTTTTCTCAGATGTACCTCAAAATATTTTATATTCTGATGTTATCATAAATAGTATGGTCTTATATTTTACATCTCCAATTTTCTTTCTGCTAGGATTTGGAAATATAATTTGTTTTTGTATACTGATCTTGTATTCTGTGATTTTTGCTAAGCTCACTATGACCACTTAATAGTTTTAGTAGCTTTTTTATACATACCATTTGATTTTCTTTATAAATGATAGGCTGTGTATAAAAATAGTTTTACTTCCTCCTTTCTGATCCAGGTGCTTTAAATGGCTTTACCTTGTCTTATTGCAATGAAAAGAAACCCTAGTTAAATCTCGAATAGGACTAGGGAGAACAGGCATTTTCCTTTAGTTCCTGATTGTTGGGGGAACACATTCAATCTTTTACTGCTTAGTAAGATGCTACTTGTAGGTTTTTTTCCTAAATGTCTTTTAGCAGATTCAGAAAGTTTCTTTCTATTCCTAGTTTTTTGAGTTTTTCTAAAACCAGGAATGGATATTGAATTTTGTTATGTAGTTGTTCTGCATTTATGGAGAAGATCACATTGCTTTTCTTTTTTAGATTAATATGATGATGTACATTCATTAATTTTCAAATGTTAAACCAAACTTGCATTCCTAGGAAAAACTCAGTTTGACTAGTATTTATTATCTTTTCTGTATATTGTCAGATTTTATCTACAAAAATTTTGTCTAGAGTTTCTGCATCTATGTTCATGAGGAATATTGGTTTGTAGATTTACTTTGTTGTAATGGCTTTGTCTGGTTTTGGTGACAGGGTAATGCTGGATTTATAGAATGCATTGAGAACTATTCTTTCCTCTCCAATGTTCTAGAAAAGTATCTTAAAAATTGGCATTATTTCGTTAAATGTTTGGATGGATTCATCAGTAAAATAATTTATCCCAGAAGTTTTGTGTGTGTGTATGTGCATGTGTGTGTGAAGTTAACTATCAAGGTAGTTTCTTTAAAAGATATGTAACTATTTAGGCCATCTATTCTTGTATGAGCTTTGGGATTTTGTCTCTTTCAAGGTATGTTTTGTTTGTATCTACATTGCTCACATTATTAGCAGAAGACAGCTCAAAATATTTTGTTATTTTCTTTTCAATATTTGTAGACTCTGCAACAAAGTCACTTCCCTCATTCCTGATACTGGTAATTTGTATCTTTTCTTTTCGTTTTTTTTTTTTTTTCCTTACTAGTCTAACTAGAGGTTTAACAATTTTATGTATCTTCCCAGAGAAATAGCTTTTGGTTTCAATAATTTCCTCTATTTTTTGTTTTAATGGCTTTTATATTGATTTTCATTTCTTTATTATTTCCTTTATTTTGCTTACATTACATTTAATTTTGTCTTCTGTTTATGGTCAAAACTAGGATCTCTCATTGAGATCTCTCATTTTTTTTAACAGAGGCATTCAGTATTATAAATTTCCCTCTAAATACTACTTTAGCAGTATCCCAAATTATTTAATATATTGTGTTTTTATTTTTCTTTAGTTCAAAATACTATCTAATTCCCCCCCCCCCCGCCGCTTTTTTTCATTTGTCCATTGGTTATTTAGAAGTGTGTTAGTTTCCAAATATTTGGCAAGTTTCCAGAGATCATTTTGTTACTGAATTCTAATTTGATTCTGTTGTGGTCAGAGAACATATTTTAATTAAAAAAAACTTCCATTTTTGTACTTCATTTTTGAGCATATGGAATACAGTATTATACCTGTGATAATGTCTTTTCCATTCTTTGGAGTAGTTAATTAATTCAGAAATTAACTACTAATTATTTTGGTCTTTTGGGGTTTACTTCTTAAGATTTGTTAGGCTTGACCAGAGCAGTAGCGAGTGTTCTTTTAGTTCTCTTTAAACTCTGACCTGCAAACTCGAGTCTAGAGACAAGACAGATGATTTCTTTCTTGCCATGTGAGTATACGGCAAGAATGATCCATCTGCAAACCAAGAACAGAGCCCTCACCAGAAATCAACTGGCACCTTGATGCTGGACTTTCCAGCCCCTAGAACTGTGAGAAATAAATTTCTGTTATTTAAGCCACCCAGTCTACAGTATTTTTGTTATAGCAGGCGGAACTTGAACTAAGACAGGGGCCATACAGAAAAGATCTGGTGATCTCTGGTTGTGATGGTTAATACTGTGTGAAAACTTGATTGGATTGAAGGATGCAAAGTATTGATCCTGGGTGTGTCTGTGAGGGTGTTGCCAAAGGAGATTAACATTTGAGTCAGTGGGCTGGGAAAGGCAGACCCATCCTTAATCTGGGTGGGCACAATCTAATCAGCTGCCAGCACAGCTAGAATATAAGCAGGCAGAAAAATGTGAAAAGAGAGACTGGCCTAGTCTCCCAGCCTACATATTTCTCCTGTGCCAGATGACTGTTATGATATTCATTCTTTTGCATTTGCTGAGGAGTGTTTTACTTCCAAATACGTGGTCAATTTTAGAATAAGTGCTATGTGGTGCTGAGAAGAATGTATATTTTGTTGATTTGGGGTGGACAGTTCTGTAGATGTCTATTAGGTCCACTTGGTCCAGAGCTGAGTTCAAGTACTGAGTATCCTTGTTAATCTTCTGTCTCGTTGATCTGTCTAATATTGACAGTGGGGTGTTAAAGTCTCCCACTATTCTTGTGTGGGAGTCTAAGTCTCTTTGTAGGTCTCTAGGAACTTGCTTTATGAATCTGGGTGCTCCTGGGTGCATATATATTTAGGATAGTTAGCTCTTCCTGTTGCATTCATCTTTTTACCATTATGTAATGCCCTTCTTTGTCTTTTTTGATCTTTGTTGGTTTAAAGTCTGTTTTATCAGAGACTAGGATTGCAACAACTGCTTTTTTTGTGCTTTCCATTTGCTTGGTAAATATTCTTCCATCCCTTTATTTTGAGTCTATGTGTGTCTGCACAAGAGATGGGTCTCCTGAATATAGTACACTGATGGGTCTTGACTCTTTATCCAATTTGCCAGTCTTTGTCTTTTAATTGGGGCATTTAGCCCATTTACATTTAAGGTTAATATTGTTATGTGTGAATTTGATCCTGTCATCATGATGCTAGCTGGTTATTTTGCACATTAGTTGATGCAGTTTCTTCATAGTGTGGTCTTTATATTTTGGCATGTTTTTGCAGTGGCTGGTACCGGTTGTTCCTTTCCACGTTTAGTGCTTCCTTCAGGAGCTCTTTTAGGGCAGGCCTGGTGGTGACAAAATCCCTCAGCATTTGCTTGTCTGTAAAGGATTTTATTTCTCCTTCACTTATGAAGCTTAGTTTGGCTAGATACAAAATTCTGGGTTGAAAATTCTTTTCTTTAAGAATGTTGAATATTGGCCCCCACTCTTCTTCTGGCTTGTAGAGTTTCTGCCAAGAGATCTGCTGTTAGTCTGATGGGCTTCCCTTTGTAGGTAACCTGATCTTTCTCTCTGGCTGCCCTTAACATTTTTTTTCCTTAATTTCAGTCTTGGAGAATCTGATGATTATGTGTCTTGGGGTTGCTCTTCTCAAGGAGTGTCTTAGTGGTGGTCTCTGTATTTCCTGATTTTGAATGTTGACCTGTGTTGCTAGGTTGGGGAAGTTCTTCTGGATCATATCCTGAAGTGTGTTTTCCAACTTGGTTCCATTCTCCCTATCACTTTCAGGTACACCAATTAATCATAGGTTTGGTCTTTTCGCGTAGCCCCATATTTCTTGGAGGCTTTGTTCATTCCTTTTCATTAGTTTTTCTTTAATCTTGTTTTCATGCTTTATTTCATTAAGTTGATTTTCAATCTCTGATATCCTTTCTTCCGCTTGATCCATTCAGCTACTTGTGTATGCTTCGCAGAGTTCTTGTGCTGTTTTTCAGCTCCATCAGGTCATTTATGTTCTTCTGTAAACTGGTCATTCTAGTTAGCAGTTCCTGTAACCTTTTATCAAGGCTCTTAGCTTCCTTACATTGGGTTAGAACATGCTCCTTTAACTCAGAGGAGTTTGTTGTTACCCACCTTCTGAAGCCTACTTCTGTCAGTTCTGTCAAACTCATTCTCTGTCCAGTTTTGTGTCCTTGCTGAAGAGGAGTTGTGATCCTTTAGAGGAGAAGATGCATTCTGGGTTTTGGAATTTTCAGCAGTTTTGCACTGTTTTAGCCTCATCTTCATGGGTTTATCTACATTTGATCTTTGATGCTGATGACCTTTGAATGAGGTTTTTGTGTGGGTGTTCTTTTTGTTGTTATTGCTTTCTGTTTGTTAGTTTTCCTTCTAACAGGCCCCTCTTCTGCAGGTCTGCTAGAGTTTGCTGGAGGTCCATTCCAGACCCTATTTTCCTGTGTATCACCAGTGGAGGCTGTAGAACAGCAAAGATTGCTGCCTGCTCCTTCCTCTGGAAGCTTCCTCCCAGAGGGGCACCTGCCCGATGCCAGCTGGAGCTCTTCTGTATGAGGTGTCTGTTGACCCCTGCTGGAAGGTGTTTTTCAGTCAGGAGGCACAGGGGTCAGGGACTCACTTGATGAGGCAGTCTGTCCCTTAGCAGAGCTTGAGTGCTATGCTCGGAGATCCACTGCTGTCTTCAGAGCTGGCAGGCAGGAACATTTAAGTCTGCTGAAGCTGTGCCCACAGCTGCCCCTTCTCCTAAGTGCTCTGTCCCAGGGAGATGGGAATTTTATCTATAAGTCCCTGACTGGGGCTGCTGCCTTTCTTTCAGAGATGCCCTGCCCAGTGGGGAGGAATCTAGAGAGACAATCTGACCACAGCTGCTTTGCTGCACTATGGTGAGTTTGCCCAGTCTGAACTTCCAGGTGGCTTCCTTAATGCTGTGAGGGGAAAATCGCCTACTCAAGCCTCAGTAATGGCAGATGCCCCTCCCTCACCAAGCTCAATCACCCCAGGTCGACTTCAGACTGCTGTGCTGGCAGCAAAAATTTCAAGCCAGTGGTTCTTAGCTTGCTGGGCTCCATGGGAGTGGGACCCACTGAGCAAGACCACTTGACTTCCTGTCTTCTGCCCACTTTCCAGGGGAGTGAACAGTTCTGTCTTGCTGGGGTTCCAGGTGCTACTGGGGTATGAAAAAAGACTCCTGCAGCCAGCTTGGTGTCTGCCCAAACAGTTGTGCTGTTTTGTGCTTGAAACCCAGGGCCCTGGTCATGTAGGCACACGAGGGAATCTCCTGGTCTGCAGATTGCAAAAACCATGGGAAAAGCGTAGTATCTGGGCCGGATAGTACAATTTCTCATTGCTTCCCTTAGCTAGGGGATGGAGGTCCCTGGCACCTTGCACTTCCCGGGTGAGGTGATGCCCTACCCTGCAATGGACAGGGTACCTCAGTTGGAAATGTAGAAATCACCCATCTTTGGTGTTGGTCTCACTGGGAGCTGCAGACTGGAGCTGTTTCTATTTGGCCATCTTGCCAGATCCCCACACAAGCTTTTGTCATGGGAATGGCTGACATGCAATGAAAGGTGCATGCACAGCCTTGCCAGGTGTCTATTGTTAAAGTGAGGACATTGACTGGAAAAGAATGGGACCCTGCAACTTGGAATGGGGACATGTGGGAGGACCCTGATAAAACTGGGGACACTGAGTTCGTAAACAGTGATAAACCTTTTTTCTCAGAAGAAACAGCTTCCCCATGCCCAGTAGTGGCAACATCCCCTCCCCGACCCATGCTGCCATCAGCTTTTTCACCTTTGCCTGAGGACATAAACCCTGTGTTGCCTGAGGCAACAGTGATGGCCTCCTTTGAGGCAGTTGCCAGGCAAGATAATGTTGATTCTCCTCAAGAGCCACCCCCAACACCCCTGTTTGCTTCTAGACCTATAACTAGACTAAAGTCTGGGTGGGCCCCTAGAGGTGAGGTTGAGAGTGTGACCCTTGAGGAGGTGTTCTACACTTGAAAAGAACTGCTTGAGTTTATTTATATAAGCAGAAATCTGAAGAACAGGCATGGGAGTGGATATTAAGGGTGTGGGATAATGGTGGAAGGAACATGGAGTTGGATTAGACTGAATTTATTGATTTGGGCCCATAAGTAGGAACTCTGCATTTTATGTTGTAGCTCGTGGAGTTAAAAAAGGTTCTAATAGCTTATTTGCGTGGTTAGATGAAACATGGATTAAAAGATGGCCCACTGTGAATGAGCTGGAAATGCCTGATCTTCCATGGTTTAGATAGGGGAGGGGATCCAAAGGCTTAGGGAGATTGGGATGGTGGAGTGGATTAGTCACTTTAGACCTACTCATCCCAGCTGGGAGGGTCCCAAAGGTATAACCTTGACCAATGCCTTGAGAAATAGATTTGTGAGGGTAGCACCTGCATCTTCGAAGGACCCTGTAATTGCTCTGCTTTTCTCTGTATGTCAGATACAACAGTGGGAACCACAGTCACTCAACTACAAAATTTAAATACAATGTAAATAATTGGATCTTGAGGTGGCAGGGGCCAAGTAGTGGCACTCAACTGTCAAAGGCAAGTAGGGCGTAGCTACTGTAATGGACAGCAGAGGCAAAGTAGCCATCAGAATAATCTGACTCATATAGAGCTCTGGCATTGGCTAATTAGGTTGTTCCTAGGAGTGAAATTGATAGGAAGCCTACTGCATTCCTACTTAATTTATATCAGCAGAAAACTTCTAGGTCGAATGGACAAAAGATTAATTTGAATTACAAAACAGAATCACAGCCCCTCAATCAGTTTCCAGACTTGAGTCAGTTTACAGGCCCAGAAGCCCTTGAATGAAGGGGAGGCTGGCTCCCCTTAAGGAAGGATCTCATTATACCACCGACAATTTATGTTGTTAATCTTTCTCCCATCCTTCCCCGAGGAGACCTCCGGCCCTTTACTAGGATAACTGAGGAAAGGGAAATGATCAGACATTTTGGGGACTACTGAACACTGGCTCTGAGCTGACATTGATTCCAGGGGACCCAAAATGTCATTGTGGTCCTCCAGTTAAAATTTGGGCTTACGGAGGTCAGGTTATTCATGAAGTTTTAGCTCAGGTCTGACTTACAGTGGATCCACGGACCCATCCTGTGGTCATTTCCCCAGTGCCAGACACGTAATTGGCATAGACATACTTAGCAGCTGGCAGAACCCCCACATTGGCTCCCTGACTGGTAGGGTGAGGTCTGTTGTGGTGGGAAAGGCCAAATAGAAGCCATTAGAGCTGCCCCTACCTAGAAAAATAGTAAATCAAAAACAATATTGCATTATTTTTGAAGGGATTGCAGAGATTAGTGCCACCATCAAGGACTTGACAGATGGAGGGGTGGTGATTCCCAAAACATTCCTATTCAACTCTCCCATTTGGCCTGTGTAGAAGACAGATGGATCTTGGAGAATGACAGTGGATTATCCTAAGCTTAACCAAGTGACTTCAATTGTAGCTGCTGTACCAGATGTGGTTTCATTGCTTGAGCAAATTAACACATCTCCTGGTACCTGGTATGCAGCCATTGACTTGGCAAATGCCTTTTTCTCCATTCCTGTCCATAAGGTCCACCAGAAGCAATTTGCCTTCAGCTGCCAAGACCAGCAATATACCTTCACTTTCCTACCTCACAGGTATATCAGCTCTCTGGCTTTGTGTCATAATCTTATTCGAAGAGAACTTGCTTGCCTTTTGCTTCCATAAGATATTGCACTGGTCCATTCCATTGATGACATGATGCTGATTAGATCCAGTGAGCAAAAAGTAGCAAACACACTGGACTTATTGGTGAGACATTTGCATGCCAGGGTTTGGGAAATCTGACTAAAATTCAGGGAGCTTGTAACTCAGTAAAGTTTCTAGGGGTCCAGTGGTGTGGGGCCTATTGAGCTTTTCCTTCTAAGGTGAAGGATAAGTTGCTGGATTTGGCCCCCCCTACAACCAAGAAAGAGGCACAACACCTAATGGGCCTATTTGGATTTTGGAGGCAACTCATTCCTCACTTAGGTGTGTTACTCCCACCCATTTATCGAGTGACCCAAAAGGCAGCCAGTTTTGAGTGGGATCCAGAACAGGAGAAGGCTCTGCAATAGGTCCAGGCTGCTGTGCAAGTTGCTCTGCCACTTGGGCCATATGACCCAGAAGATCCAATGGTGCTTGAGGTATCAGTGGCAGACAGGGATGCTGTTTGGAGCCTTAGGCAGGCCCTCATAGGTGAATCACAGTGGAGGCCTCAAGGATTTTGGAGCAAGCCCCTGCCATCTTCTGCAGATAACTACTCTTCTTTTGCGAGATAGCTCTTGGTTTGTTACTGGTCTTTGGTGGAAACTGAAAGTTTGACTGTGGGTCATCAAGTCACCATGTGACCTGAACTGCCTATCATGAACTGGTTGCTTTCTAACTCATCTAGCCATAAAGTGGGTCGTGCACAGAAGCATTCCATCATCAAATGGAAGTGGTATATATGTGATTGGGCTTGAGCAGGTTCTGAAGGTACAAGTAAGTTACATGAGGAAGTGGCTCAAATGCCCATGGTCTTCACTCCTGCCACCCTGCCTTCTCTTCCCCCACCTGCACTGATGGCCTCATGGGGAGTTTCCTATTCAGCTTACAGAGGAAGAGAAGACTAGGGCCTGGTTCACAGATGGTTCTGCATGACATGCAGGTACCACCTGAAAGTGGACAGCTGTAGCACTACAGCCCCTCTCTAGGACGTCCCTGAAGGACAGCGGTGAAGGGAAATCTTCCCAGTGGGCAGAAGTTTGAGCAGTGCACCTGGTTGTGCACTTTGCATGGAAGGAGAAATGGCCAGATGTACAATTATATACTGATTCATGGGCTATGGCCAATGGTTTGGCTGGATGGTCAGGGACTTGGAAGAAGCATGATTGGAAAACTGATGACAAAGAAATTTGGGGAAGGTACGTGGATGGACCTCTCTGAATGGTCTAAAACTGTGAAGATATTTGTATCCCATATGAGTGCTCACAATGGGTGACCTCAGTAGAGGAGGATTTTAATAATCAAGTGGATAGGATGACCCATTCTGTGGATACCACTCAGCCTCTTTCCCCAGCCACCCCAGTCATCACCCGATGGGCCCATGAACAAAGTGGCCATGGTGGCCAGGATGGAGGTTACACATGGGCTCCGCAACATTGACTTCCACTCATCAAGGCTGACCTGGCTATGGCCACTGCTGAGTGCCCAATTTGCTGGCAGCAGAGACCAACAGTGAACCCTTGATGTGGCACCATTCCTTGGGGTGATCAGCCTGCTACCTGGTGGTAGGTTGATTACATTACATCTCTTCCATCATGGAAAGGGCACGGGTTTGTCCTCACTGGAATAGACACTTACTCCAGATTTGGGTTTGCCTATCCTGCATGCAGTGCTTCTGCCAAGACCACCATCCACAGACTCACAGAATGCCTTATCCACCATCATGGTATATTCTACACAGCATTACCTCTGACCAAGGCACTCACTTTATGGCTAAAGAAGCGCTGCAGTGGGCTTATGCTCATGGAATTCACTGGTTTTACCATGTTCCCTATTATCCTGAAGCAGCTGGATTGATAGAATGGTGGAATAGCCTTTTGAAGTCACAATTACAATGCCAACTAGGTGACAGTACTTTGCAGTGCTGGGGCAAAGTTCTCCAGTAGGCCGTGCATGCTCTGAATCAATGTCCAATATATGGAACTGTTTCTCCCATAGTCAGGATTCAGGGGTCCTGGAATCAGGGGGCAGAAGTGGAAGTGGCACCACTCACCATCACCCCTAGTGATCCACTAGCAAAATTTTTGCTTCCTGTTCCCATGACATTATGTTCTGCTGGCCTGGAGGTCTTAGTTCCAGAGGGAGGAACACTGCCACCAGGAGACACAGCAACGATTTCATTAAGCTAGAAGTTAAGATTGCCACCTGGATGCTTTGGGCTCCTCCTACCTTTAAGTCAATAGGCTAAGATGGGAGTTACAATGTTGGCTGGGGTGATCGACCTGGAGTATCAAGATGAAATCAGTCTACTACTCCACGATGGAGGTAAGGAAGAAGATGCATGTAATACAGTAGATCTCTTAGGGCATCTCTTAGTATTACCATGCCCTGTGATTAAGGTCAATGGGAAACTGCAACAGCCCAATCCAGGCAGGACTACAAATGACCCAGACAGTTCAGGAATGAAGGTTTGGATCACTCCACCAGGAAAAAACCATGACCTGCTGAGGTGCTTGCTGAAGGCAAAGGGAATACAGAAAGAGTAGTAGAAGAAGGTAGTCATCAATACTAGCTATGACCACTTGACCAGCTGCAGAAACAAGGACTGTAATTGTCATGAGTTTTTTCTCCTTCTTTTGTTAAAAATATGTTCGTGAATGTATATACTTGTACTAAGAAAATATCTTCATTTTATTTCCTTTTTTCTTTTATGTGACATATTTATTGACTTCATATCAGCATTTAAGTATTAACTTTATGTAATAGTATTTGGGTTGGGGATTGGTGCATTTCCAGTTGTACAAAGGATAGCTATATTATGTTAGGCATAATTACTTATTTTTGTCTTTATTTGAAGATTATGTATGATCGCAGGAGATGCATGAATTCAAGCTGACAAAGGGTGGGCTTGTGATGGTAATACTGAGTGTCAACCTGTTTGGATTGAAAGATGCAAGGTACTGATTCTGAGTGTGTCTGTGAGGGTGTTGCCAAAGGAGATTAACATTTGAGTCAGTGGGCTCGGAAAGGCTGACTCACGCTTAATCTGGGTGGGCACCATCTACTCAGCTGCCAGTGTGGCTGGTGTATAAAGCAGGCAGAAAAACGTGAAAAGACAATACTTCCGTAGCCTCCCAGCCTACATCTTTCTCCCATGCTGGATGCTTCCTGCCCTTGAACATCCGACTCCAACTTCTTCAGTTTTGGGACTCAGACTGGCTCTCCTTGCTCCTCAGCTTGCAGATGGCCTATGATTGTGGGACCTTGTGATTGTGTAAGTTAATAAACATATATATATGTTTATCTCCTGTTCTGTCCCTCTAGACAACCCTAACTAATACACTGGCCTATAGACACTCATCAAAGAATCACACAAATAAATGGAAAATTACAATCTCTTTAACAGAGGTGCATGGTACTTTAATGATAGCTAATTCTTACATTGCACTTGGTGCGTGCCAGGAACTATTCCAAGTATTTTACTAACCCGTTGAGTCCTCAGAACAGGGCTATGAAACTGGTAACTTTATAATCACTGTTTTACTGATAAGGAAACCAAGACACAGAGCTCTTGTTTCTTTCCATGGATTAAGAACTAGCAAGTGGGGAGGTTAGGGCTCTAATCCAGGAAGTCTGGCCTTAGGGTCTGGGCTGTTACTACTATGCTGTACTGTCACATATACTAGAGATTATGTAATAGGGAATATTTGGAAATGAAATAATCAAGGAGGTCAGTAGGGACTTTCCTCAAGATGCAGTGGCTGAGCTGATTTGGATGGAAGAAGAAGAGCTAACTAGGCAATGGTGTTGGAGGGAAGGGTTACAAATATGTCTACAGAAGGATCAGCATGTTCAAAGCCTAGTGGCAGAAGGAAGCATGGCCAATATCAGAGAATGAAAAGAAGGCTGGTGTCTCAGGGCTTCAGACAAGAAGACAGGGCTAGATGGGGATGTGGAAACAGTGTATCTGTTAGCTATGCTGCACAGCAAGCTGCTAAACAAAATGTCCTGCCTTAAAACGATAACCAGTTATCATTGCTTCCACATCTGTAGTCATTGGTGTGAGTCTCATTGCTAGGTTGGGCTGACCAGGACTCACTCATCATCTGTGGTCAGCTGTGGGTTGGATAGGTGTCTGATCTTGGCTGGGTTCTCTCTTGTGTGTGGAGCTTTGGCTAGGAAACCTGGATGGTGTGGTGGTGCTCCACTTGGTCTGTCGCCCTGAGCAGGCTAGCTTGGGCTCGTTAACATGGTGGTGGTGGAATTCCAAGTGAATGAATGACAATGACTAAAGCCTCTTGAGGTGTAGCTTTAGAACACCAGCATCATTTCCAATCCTATTCTATTGGCCACAGCAAGTCACAAAGCAGCCTGGATTCATGGGTGGAGAAGTAGACTCCCCTTTGTAATGGAATGAGCTACAAAGTTATGCTCCAAAGCCATGGATATAGGAGGGCTGGAGAATTGGGGCAGTGTTTTTTTGTTTTTTTTGCATTTGATTGCAGGCAGGTTGGGGCTATTACACTTAGGGCCTTATGGACATTTTAAGGCATTTTATTTTTAGTCTGTGAATATTGAGCAATTATTTAAAGATTTTAAGGTGTACAAAGACAATCACTTAAAGATTTTAAGATGTATCTTTACCTTCAGAAAGGTAATTCTGGCTTTGGAGAATATAAGGAAGAAGAGAGGATGTGGAGAGAACAGTTAGAAGACTTGTAAAAGTTCAGGTGAGAGATGATGGTTTGGTCACTCTGGTGCGTATAAAGTTAGAATTGGATGCTTTTGAGAGCTAATTAGAAGGTAAAATTGACAAGATTTTGTGATGGACTGGTCATGGATTGGATGTTGAATTTCTAGACCATGGGCTATTTGAGGGTGGGAATAATGACTTTCATATCTGTGAAATCCTAGTGTCTGATACATCATGGGTGTTAACGATTTGAAAAATGAATGAATGATTATATTGCATAGTGCATGGTCTTTTTTTTTTCTTTCCAGTTACATGTAAATCCTTGTGGTTGGGTGTACAGCTTCATTGTCTGGGTTTTTTTGTGTGTGTGTGATACTTTCCAGAATCAACAAGCACAATGTCCAGGAAGATGGCTCGTTTGTTAACTTTCCCACCCCTGTAGCAGAAAGAGCACTGACTTCATGCAAGATGAAAGACACAGAGCCTTAGGGGGACATTCATCCTCCAACATCTCTTCCCCAAGGGTGACTTGCGGAAGCAGGACCAGTCTAATTAGCTTTCCGGGCTCTTGCTTAACAGAAGAACACAATATGGGCAAGCAATTGAAGCTGGAGGAAATGGTGCCCCTGGCTCTGGTTAATCTACTGTTATTTTCTCCGTTTCTGAGAATGTGCCTAGTAACTCCTGTGTGAGGCAGAGGCTCAGATATTTTCAAACAAATAATGAAATAGAGGACCTAGCTCATCTTTACGGGGTATTTGAGTGAGGTTTTCTTCACCATGTAGCGCAAAGGGCTGCGCAGTTGGAATTTTGGGGACCAAGGCAATGCAGCTGAAATCAGCAGTTTTTCTTTGCTTCAGGTTTGCTAATCTGCAGCTAAGGGGTTCTCTCTCCTTCAAGCTTAATCTTCACTGTTATCTTTGCGGCTTTTCTCAGAAGAGATAAGGATTTAGTTAATTTTTTGGCCCTTTCTGGAAGGAGAGGAAATGGTTTGTCCCTGCTACTGGAAGGGGGCTTCCTGCCTTCTTTCCTCTGCCTGATTTTGGGGAGACATTCATTCTGTTAGCAAGTGGGGCTAATTTAGTATGTTCAGCTCACTCACTCCATTTCATAGAGCCCAGGGAAGCTGCAAAGATTGGAAAGACAAGATTGCATTTTTAAAATGCCTTTGAGCTCCAGTTGTTTGCATGTGAAATGTAGAATAATGCAAACTTTTCTGTTTCCCCATAGCTAGTGGGGCAAGTAATGGCAGTTTTATACAACGGAGCCTGAAAATGGACCCCCAGTGCAATTTATTTGATGCTTACAAGTTGCCCACTGGGTTTTTAATGTGAAAGACAGTTTTGCCTTAAATAATTGGCTCAAATGAAAAAAACGTTAGAGTGCTCCTCTGTAAGCAATAATCTAGAATCACTTCTGAGACTGTTGCCCTGGTTATTGTCATGATGTATGGCTCAAAATAATGACCTCTCAGACCCTTCTGCAGTAACAGACCCATTTCTTTTTTCCTGAGGGCACGAGATCAGGGTAGGTGGGGCAGGCTCCACATGAACTGAATCCTCTTTGTGCTTTTTAATTTTTAAAATATTTGAAGAGAAATTTCCAGCGCAGTGTGTGAGCACTTAACCACATGCCTGTTATTACCACTGATGAGATTCATGCAGCTTGGACCTTGCACTTCTATTTACCCTTTAACAAGTTCTCCCATCATGGAGCTATTAACAATTGTTTTCTAAGAAAAACAACCAACACCAGTGCACACACCCTCTTGCATTTCCTGTATCTGCTGAGATACACTTACCCAGAACGCTTTTTTGTTTAACACTAAATGGCGTGTGAGAGGCTGAATATCTAAATAGACCATGGTCAGACCATATATAAAAATAGAACTGGACCATAGCTTCCAGCAACCTCTCAGGAAACCAACCCCTTATCTACAATAAACAACCCAGCAAGCCCACCTGACTTGGGGGAGGTCAGACCTCTGTGTCTAGTAACAATCCGGGAAGCTAAACAATAACTTGTGTAACAGTTGGCCCCAAATTGCTGGGACTTGATTAATAACTAACAGCTTTCCTAGTTTTTGTGCCTGCTTCCAATTTAGGACCAACCAGAGAGAGCTAAATATGCCCCTAACCAATCACATGGCTGCCTGCTCCTAGTTAGCCACCTCCAGCTTCTCCAGACCAACGGCCTCCAATCAGGGCACATCTGAAGCCGTCCCTTTTGTCCACTGTAACACTCTCCCACTCCCCTGCCTGCCTTTGAGTCTCTGACAAATGCCTGTGATGGTGGCTGACTCCCTTGCTACAGCAAGCTCAGAATAAATTGCCTTTGCCTTTCTCATTTGGATGGTGTTTATTTCCACATGTGGTTCAGTTGTTGGGTTTTAAGTTAATTGGGTGTGCCTGTGACTTTCTTTTTGACTCTGCCAATCTTGCTCGTATCCCAAAATGAAATGGAGCAGATGGAAGGCAGATAACATACAATCTCTGCTACAGAAATAACCTGCTTCAGGGGCAGAGTAATTTGTAGGCCATTCCTTCCTGCTTCCAACCAAGTCCAGGAGATTATCACTGCAAGTCAAACCTGGGAGTTCCTTTGAGACTGGACCTTCAGATGCAACCAGAATGTCAGGTTCATTTTCATCCTCAATAGGAGGGAAGGGCAAGTGAGGCTATTTCACTTTGAGATATCTATTCCATCAGTATTCCTTTAATTTAATCATTCAACATAACATTTATCATGTGTTGAATATAAGGGTTTTAATTATTTATCTTTTTAATTTTCAAAGACATTTTAAAACACATCCTTTCGATTCTGGAGAAACCGAGGTTCTGTAGCATGGCTCCTGGAAGGTAGCTCTTCAGAGTTCAGTCAACTGGGTTAGACTCATACTTTGATGAAACTTTTATTTTTTTCCCCTGGTTATTTACACTTTTCAGGAGTTTTTTTTGATGCCTCCCTCTTATTCCGTTGTTTCTTGGCTTGCTTTAAAAACTACTGATGTAATTTGGAAGTACTCTTGGGATGTGGTCTTAGATCTTAAGTTCAAGCATTCAAATATGCATGCATTCATTTATTCCACAAATATTTATTAAGGCCCTACAAAGTCAGATTTACCATGAAGCTAAGGATGCGTAAACTTTAGGGTCTCTCTTTGCCCATCCTTCCAACTCTCTGGGAGGGACCATGGGGGCGCAGGGGGGAACGGAGGGCAATGCAGTCACATGTTTGCATAATTTTGTAAAATTTGCAGAAGTAACATATTTGAGCCACTATTAGTAAAGACGATTGTTGCCTTCTCCTCTGACTTCATTCTGTCACACCACTTCCTCTCATGCTGGGTGAGGTTAGAAGAGCGGCAAGGAGATTAGAAAACTGCCCGAGGGGACAGTTGAGTGAGGGATTTATTGTGTTTGAATTTACTGAGATATATTTATCTGTGCAGCTAAGTTGTTGCTATGAAAGATTCATGACAACGGCAAAGCTTGAGATTTGACTGTATTGTTAACGATCCACTATACTCTATTATGTCACTTGTTTGGTGGATTCTTTAATTCAGAGAAATCTTCCAGGTACCATTGGACACTTGCCAGCACCTGATGCTAACCTTCCTGCCCTTTCTACCTCCAACACACTTCTCTCGGCTTCTCAACCACTTTCATCCTGACACACCAACCTCAATCTAAACTGGACCTCATGCCAAGCCCATCTTTATTCCTACAATGGCCTTACTCAAGCCTGTCCACACAGGTTCTTACTCATTTGACATGAAATTTTGACACAGATAACATAAAACCCATAATAAGGGCCAGGTGTGGTGGCTCACGCCTGTAACCCCAGCATTTTGGGAGGCCAAGGCAGGTGGATCATGAGGTCAGAAATTCAAGACCAGCCTCGCCAAGATGGTGAAACCCCATCTCTACTAAAAATACAAAAATTAGCCGGGCATGGTGGTGGGTGCTATAATTGCAGCTACTTGAGAGGCTGAGACAAAGAATTGCTTGAACCTGGGAGGCTGAGGTAGCAGTGAGCCAAGATCATGCCACTGCACTTCAGCCTGGATGACAGAGAGAGACTCCATTAAAAAAAAAAAAAAAAAAAAAAAAAAAAAGAGAAACACCCATAATAAGTCACTGCAATGAGTTCATCAGTAACCAGCTGATTAACAAGGGTTTCTAATTCAAAGAGCATGTAAGGCTAGTCACTGAGAAAATTTGAAATGCCACAATCTTCTCGCTCACAGAGGTAAGAAAAGGGTATTTTCACTAATTTGACAAAAATCCTAAACAGTTACATGACATTACCAACAATGAGTTACAAAGTTGAAAGGAATTGTTTTAAAACTAAACTTGGTCAACAATCCTAAAGATTTTTCTATTCTCTCTTCAGTAAATATTAACAAAGTCATCATTAATATGGTCAAAGTGCACTTAGACAGAAACGTAGGAAAAAGGCCATTGAGGCTTGCCAGGGAATCAATGAATAAAAATACTTTTGTGGATGTTGTGATTTATGTGGCATTTTTCAGGTTTTTATTATTTAATTTGGGGGCATATTTTTTCTCACTTTAAATAATACTCTCTTGCATATTTTTTATATATTAATACTTATTTTAAATTAGACATTCTAAATTTTGAGACTGTAGATTCACATGCAGTTGTAGGAAATAATGCAAAGGAATTCTGTGCATTATTCATCCCGTTTCCCATTTCCCCAATGGCAACATTGTGCAAAACTATACTATAGTATCAAAACTAGGATAATGAGGCCGGATGCAGTGGCTCATGCCTGTAATCCCGGCACTTTGGGAGGCTGAGGCAGGCGGATCACCAGAGGTCAGGAGTTCGAGACCAGCCTGAGTAACATAGCGAAACTCCGTCTCTACTAAAAATACAAAAACTAGCCGGGCATGGTGGTGGGTGCCTGTAATCCCAGTTACTCAGGAGGCTGAGGCAGGAGAATCGCTTGAACCCGGGAGGCGGAGGTTGCAGTGAGCCCAGATCACGCCATTGCACTCCAACCTGGGCGACACAGCGAGACTCTGTCTCAAAAAAAAACCAACCAAACAAAAACAACCAACCAAACAAAAAAACTAGGATAATGATACTGATACAGTTTACATATAATTTTTATATTTGTACCTTTGTGGTTTTTTTTTTTCTAAAGAGCTCCCTACTCCCCCCAGTATGATAGACTTCAGTCCCCCTATCTAACATGTGCCAGACACCATTCAAGGTGCTGGGGATGGAGGACTGAATAAAAGAGCCAAAGTCCCTGGTCTCAGGGAGCTGCCACTCTATTGAGGGAAATAGAAATAAAATATACAGCATATCAGATAAGTGTTATGGAGAAAAATCAAAGAATAAGGAGGTAGGGAAAATCTGAGATAGACTGACATTACTAATTTAAGAAGGGAAGCTGGAGAAGGAAGGCAGTATATGATTGCTTTACCTTTTAATAAATCTCACTTTGGAGCTCAAACGCCACCCTAAGACTGCTAGATCATACTTGCATTATACAAACATCTATGTCTCTAAGGAGGTGTTTTATTTCAACATGAGGTGCAGCATTAGCATCACCAGAAAATGCTTCTAGCACAGAGGATGTAACTAAAATAGGATCTATGCCCAAGGCAACAATATTAAAGAGTTCCAATGGGAAAGTCTGTTATTAATATGTAATTTAATTTTAAGAACTGCTTACTTTGTCCAAACTACATTGTCTTGGGAGCTACTTGTTTTGTCATTTGAAAATAATGAAGTGCCAAAGTCAGTATCAATCACATTAAGTCAAAGACACAAGACAGAGAAGTCTGTGGCAGCTATTTTTTTTTAAAGGCAGCAATGAGCTCCCAAAGAATAAATCATTTTCAACCCATAGGCTTGCATAGAAAAGAGGCCTCCGTGAATGTGGAGTTGAAGAAGCCAGCCATAGCAGAGAGGGCTCTGCAGACCGGGCATGTGTTCTGCCCCTGGCAATTAGTGTGTGATGTGATGAAGACACTCAACTTTCTCAGATGATCAAATTAAATGACATATTTAAGCTCCTTCTGTGATGATGCCTTGCATAGAACAGTTGCTCAATAACTGTTTCATTTTCATCCGTTTCATCCCATCAGTGGTAAAACCAGGATGACATTCATAATAAGTACATTGCAGGAGTATAGCATTGTTAGAATTTAAGGCAATAACCCATGTTTAAACAATCATGTAAACTGGAAGACACCATAACTGTTGTTTTTCATTCTTGAATATGATAAACTTCATTCTTTTTATGATTTGTTTTGCTGTGTTTTGAACTAAGAGAATATGACAAGTATTTGGAATTTTCTAGAGCGATAGGTCATAAAAAATTGTCTTACCAATTGTTTTGGCTACTGGAGTAGTGATATGAACTAATGTTGCACAGAAGTCTGAAGGGTGAATGACTGATGTTAAATGGCAGTCAATTAAAAGTGAATATATAAGTATGGTTAAGTGTAGAAAACTGTGGCCTATCAGAAAGTATAGTGAACTGAGAGAACTAAATTATAGAAATATTGTACTTGATTGCTCCTAAGTATTGGGAACTTTGAATTCCCAAGAATATATGAAGAATAGCTTTTCTTTCTCACCTTTTACTGGACCCTGAAATAGAATCAGGGTCTCCGTAAAGACAGCTTAACTCTGCTTTTGGCTGTGACATTTCTCTGACCGTCTCTGAAAGAGGATCAATACAGTAACACAGCAGCTCCTCACAGATCAAGACCCTAACTCACAAAAAATAGCTGGGTGTGAAGGTGGTTGCTGGAAAGGAAGAAATGAAGAGGGAAAGGAGTGAGACATTATTGTGAAGCCCAGAGACATTATTGTGAAGCCCAGAGACTTTAGGCAAGATTTGATCTAATGTCTTGGTGATGTCAGCAGTGTGTCCGTATCACTCCCCTCTCCCTCCCTTTCTGCTGCCTCATCTCAAGTGGCATCCCCTCATGTTTGTTGGTTTCACAGAAGAAAAGGAAGGCCAGTGTAACTTGGAGCTTTGTGATGGGGAAACATGCAGGAGAAGCAGCAGGTGGCAGATTGGAGGAGGCAGATTATCTATGGCCTTGTATACCTGGCAAAGAGTTTGAATTTTGTGTTGAGCAGTAGGAGGCCACTAAAGATTCTTAATCAAGGGAGCTACATGACATGCTGTACAGTCTTAAAATATCACATTGATTGAGAGGATAGAGTGGTTTGGAGAAGGATCAGAGAAGGGAAATAAACAAGGAGGTGGTTATAGTGTCTCTTGGGTCTTGGTAAGGAGTATATGTGGGAGATATGAAAAAAAAAAGCAAGAGTGAAGTATGTTATTTATGGTGATTGATTGCAGCCCAAGTTTAGAGTGTTCTTCTTGGTATTTATCTTGCCAGGTACCCCAGATGTACTACCTGACTATGGCTAATTTTTATGTTAAATATTTTCCATTTTGGTTACTTGAAAGTTTTTAGCTCAATATTATAAAACACAAGAGGAAAAAAAAGTGACTAATACAAGAAACAAACATAGCAGAATTAGACCCCTAAGGAATTTAGATCATAGAATTTGCAGAAAAACACTCTGAATTACATTTGTTTAAGATAGATAAAACTATTTAAAAAAAGATTAAGACACCAGAAAAGAACAAGAAAATGTGAAAAAAGAAGTTGATGCATATTTGAAAAAGAACCAAATAGAACTCTTAGAGAAGGAAAATATAGTCATTGATATAAAAAAACTTCAATAGGTTAAGCACAGATGAAATATAGCTAAATTGGTAAACTGGAAAAGAATGAGGATATTCTCTAGAATGCATCATAAGTATGAAGTGGTGAAGAATTTAAATGAGAGATTAAGAGATGAGAACGGCCAACACATGTCTTAACGGCAGTTCTGGAGAAGATAACAGAAAGGATGAAGCAGTGGCTGTAATATAGGAGTATGGCTGAGAATTTCCTAGAGTTGATGAAAGATATGATTCTCAGATACAGACAGCACAAATCCTACTAAGTATGATAAATTGAGGTAAATCAACATTTGAGAATTTAGATACACTGCAGAGATCAAAGGAAAAGAAACCTTAGTGTTAATCAGAAAAAATCCAGGATGTCTTCAAAGGAATAATACATAGTGGACTTCTGACCAGCAATAATGGAATCCAGAAAGACAGCAGAATAAATCAAAGTAGATCTTTACATCCAGCTAAGCTCTAACACGAACCATAGCAAAATACAGACAATATGGATCATCAAGAACTGGAAGAGTTTACTATTAACAGATCTTTGACATGGATTTTTAAAGAATATACTTCTGGAAGGAATGTGAAGAATGGACAGTGACACAATGAGATACTATGTCATACCCACTAATATGACTATAAATAAGAGAAAATAACAGTGTTGATGGGGATGTGGAGAAGTTGGTACCCTCATACACTGCTGGTGGGGATGTCAGATAGTGGAGCCATATTGGAAAACAGCCTGGCAGTTCCTCACAAGGTTAAATACAGACCTACTATATGACTCAGCAATTCTACTCCTAGATTTATACCAAGAAAACAAACAAAAAAAATGTCCACACAAAAACTTGTACATGAATGTTCATGGAAGCATTATTTTTAATAGCCCAAATATGGAAACAACCAAATGCTCATCAACTAACGAGTAGATAAATAAAATGTGGTATATCTATACAATGGACTATTATTTGAGAGTTAAAAGTAATGAAGTACTGATACATGTTACAACATGGATGAACCTTGAAAACACTCTACAAAGCAAAGGAAGTCAGACACAGGAGACCACATATTGCATGATTCAATTCATATGCAATGTACAGAACAGGCACATTTCAAGACAGAAAGTAGATTAGTAGTTGATTAGGGCTGAGAGGTTTGGGGAAACAGAGGGACTGCTAATGGGCACAACATTCTTTTTGGGGTGATTAGTTCTAAAATTGATAGCAGTGATGGTTGCACAACTCTGTAAATGTACTAAAAACCACTGTATTGTACACTTTAAATAGTTGAATTATGTGGATATGGATTGAATCTAAAGAAAAAAGAAAAATGAATAAATAATGGTCAAAGAAATTGGTAAATACATTGGTGAGTAAATCTACTTGCTAAACTGAAACGAAAAATGAAACAATTTAAAATAGGAGACAAGTGGAGAAGGTAGAAATCCTTATTAACCCTAGACTCTATTAAAAAATCCATGCATAATTTTAAATTCATAAGAGAATAGGAAAGAAACAAGTTATACAATCAATATAAAAGAAAATTAAAGAATTAGTGAGCTAAGGGTCCAACTCAATAATTAGAAAAGAACAAACCCAAAGGAAGTAGAAGGAAATAATAAAGATGAGAGCAGAAAAAAATACAAAATGGTGGGTATTAAAGTCAACTGTTGGTTTTCAAAGAGACTAATATAGAATATGGAAACCTTTTTCAATAATAATAGAGGGAATTTATAACTAATATAAATGAAAAAGGGACGTGGCTACAGATTGGAGTAAAAATGATATGAGAATATTATAAATAACTTTATGTCAATAAGTTATGATGACTATCAGGAACATACTGTAATTGTTATACTTAGGAAAATGAAATGCATTTACATTAGAGTCAGTACCAAAGCAGTAAGACCAGCTGTCACTTCTCCAGTTCAACAGTGTAATGGAGGGCTTAGCCAGTGTAGTTAGACAATAAAAGAAACAAACATGGAAACTGACAAGGAGGGGGAGATTATTAACTTTACATGGCTCCATTGTTCTTGCTATAAGTATGTATTGCTTTTGTACGGAAAGAATTCAGTAAAATGAATGAAAGAAATAATTGACTATTTTCTCAAACTTTTGTTTTAAAAAATATATTTGATACCATTTTTATTCTTTTCTCCCACCCAAATCTCATGCTGAATTATAATCCCCAATGTTGAAGATGGGACCTGGTGAGAGTGATTGGATCATTGGGGTGGTTTCTAATGGTTTAGCACCACTCCCCTAGTGCTGTTCTCATGATAGAGTTCTCATGAGATCTGGTTATTAAAAAGTGTAGCACCTCCCCCTTCTCTCTTTCTCTTGCTCTGGCCATGTTAGACGTGCCTACTTTCCCTTTGTCTTCTGCCATAATTGAAAATTTCCTCCTCAACCATGCTTCCTGTACAGCCTGCAGAACCGTGAACCAATTAAACCTCCTTTCTTTATAAATTACCTTGTCTCAGACATTTCTTTATAGCAATTCGAGAGCAGACTAATCCATAAACATTGCAAGGAAATGGATGAATCGTCACAATTAGAAGGGTATATGATTTTCTACCTACAAAAGCCAAGGGAATGAAAACCAGTAAGAGTGTGTGAACAATAGATTTACATAATTCTCTTCGTCATAGTCACTGTCTTTGTTATCATATAATTACTACTCTGTTCTAGAGTCTGTGCTAAAGATGTGATGTTATTATCTCATTTAATCCTCACAACAAACTGAAGAGGTATGCTGTTGTCATCCCTACTTCAGAGGCGAGGGAATCTGTTGAAAGAGGAGTCAGCTTAGCTCCATGCACAGAGCCAGTGAGTAGAAGATCTGGGATGTCAGTCGAGGGAATCTGAGCTTGCAGACTTCGGCCTCCACCACTGGGCTGCGCTGCCTCCAAACACAGCCTTCTACTCCAGAGACTGGAGCAGGAAAAGATGTTATTCTAGTTGCCAGACAAATCATCAAGGCCCAGGAGTAAACCAATTGAAATATGCCTTAGACCTAAATGAAGGAAAGTACTAACCAGTACTGAAGGACATAAAAGAAAACCTAAATATAGAGAAAATCATACCACTTTTGGGGCAAGGGTGGGCGATGGTGGCACTCATTACTGTGAAGAGGTCATTACTCTAATCTATGAATTCAGTTCAATCCCAATCAGTACCTCAAAAGGATTTATTTAAGAGAAATTTGTTAAGCTAGTTTTAAAGTTCATTTGAAAGAGAAATTCAGAAGCCATA
Source organism: Pan troglodytes (assembly GCF_028858775.2). Lineage (NCBI taxonomy): Eukaryota > Metazoa > Chordata > Mammalia > Primates > Hominidae > Pan > Pan troglodytes. The sequence continues at coordinate 103,175,797 of NC_072412.2, read as the reverse complement.
AAAAAAATTACAAGTTAGGCTACATAAAAATAAAGATTTCCATATGTCACAAAACATCATACGTAGTTTTTTTTTTTTTTTTTTTTAAAGATGATCATCTAGGGAAAGCTACTTGTCACATATAAGACAGACAAAGGGTTATATCCCTAATAAACTAAGTGCCTACACACTGATATGGAAAAGAAAAACAACTTGATTGATAGATTAGGTAAAGCTATGATCAGGCAATTCATAGTAAAGGAAATATAAATGGTCAATAAAATATGAAAAGATGCTCAAACCCCCTAGTAGTCAGGTAAACAAAAATAAAATGATGGAAATTTGATTTCTGCCTGTCAGACTGGCAAACGTTTAGAAGATTCATGGCATCTAGTACTGGCAAGGGTGGTGGGAAATTGATATGCTTTTCAGTGTTCACGGAGATTTAAATTGTTACAGTCTTCTTAAAAAAGTAATCTAGTGGTATTAAAATGTAATATATATACATATGCCCTTTGACACAGAAGTTCCATTTTTTAGAAATATAGTTTACAGAAATAAAAAATAAGGCAGCTACTCAGGGGGCTGAGGTAGGATGATCGCTTGAACCAGGGAGGCCGAGGTTGCAGTGAGCCGAGATCATGCCACTGCACTCCAGCCTGGGCAACAAGAGCGAAACTTCATCTCAAAAAATAAAAAATTAAAAAAAAAGTAAAGTATGTGTAAGTTTGTTATCCCAGCATTGTGTGTGATGGAAAAAAATTATTTGAAAAAAATATAAATGGTTGAATTGTGGCTCATTCTTACTATTGATAATTATGCAGCTTTTATAAAAGATTACATCTATAGGAACCAAAGTTAAGGGAAATCTATAGTGTTATTATTAAATGAAATAAACTACTAAGTAATGGTAACATTAGTTTTGTTAAAGCAAAATCCTATATAATATGTACACCTTTATCTCATATATAGGAGATATATTCCATATATATTTATCCTGTATATCCTTAAATATATTTACATATATGTGTATAAACATAAGGAAAGTTGTGGGGAGAGTACTTATAAAACTTAATATTGGTTATCTCAGGATACTGAGATTAGAAGCATGGAGGGGGAGACTCTTAACTATCTTTACATAGCTCCACTGTTCTTGTTATAAGCATGCATTGCTTTTGTACAGAAGAATTCAGTAAAATAAAGGAAAGAAATAATTTGCTATTTTCTCAAACCTTTGCTTTAAAAAATATATGAAATACCATTTTTATTTTCTCCCTCTTAATCCCCTATTTTCTCTGCAAGTCTGATATTGACCAGGGCTGATTTTGCCAATTACGATAGTTTTCAAGATAGAAGTCCCCAGGGTTGGTGAGGGACCACCATATATACCAGACCATAATACATACCACAATGGCATGCTTTGTGTGTAAAAGGATTTCATTTTCTCTAATTAATAGCTTAGCAGTTTTTGGACATTAAGCCTCAAATAAGCCCTGGAATTAATGTCATTCCGTCTATGTAGTGATTTACCAAATTCCAGATGGTTCCCTGGTGTGGTCCTTTGTTCATGATGTCAGAGTTACTAATCCCTTTTAGCCAAGCAAGCATTTATTATGTGTTGCAAATGCAGATACTCTTAGGTCACCAGTAGGACATTTGGTTAAGAGATAAGAGGAGGAATCATTTGTCTCTCCTGATGATCTGGTAGAGATACTTGGTGTGGTGGGTGGGCTAGCTGAAAAAGAAATCAGAGAAATTCCCAGGAAGAACTGCTTTGGGGCTGGCTAGCTAGTATCTTTCTGACATTTTCTTCTCCTTCAGAAATCCTTTGCCTTACTCAGAACCCTTGGATTAAGTAATAGAAACTGCCCCAGTCAAGTTCAGTTTTTACTAGGATTTTTTCCCCACCAAATATGAACAAATGTAATTCCTGGGCTTTGTGAATTTCTGTTGTGATTTTAGTAATGTTTTTGACATTGCTAACAGACTCTGAAGAAAAATGCAATCTGTCAGTAAACCCTTTAATATAGTAAGTTTTTTTTTTTTTTTTTTTTTTTTGAGATGGAGTCTTGCTCTGTTGCCCAGGCTGGAATGCAGTGGTATGATCTCAGCTCACTGCAACCTCTGCCTCCTGGGTTCAAGCGATTCTCCTACTTCAGCCTCCTGAGTAGCTGGGATTACAGGCGTGCACCACCACACCTGGCTAATTTTTTCTATTTTTAGTGGAGACTGGGTTTCACCATATTGGTCAGGCTGGTCTCGAACACCTGACCTCGTGATCCACCCACCTCAGCCTCCCAAAGTGCTGGGATTACAGGCGTGAGCCACTGCGCCCAGCCATTTTTTTTTTTTTTTTTTTTTTTGAGACGGGTTCTCCCTCTGATGTCCAGGCCAGAATGCAGTGGTGTAGTCAGCTCACTGCAGCCTCAAACTCCTGTGGTCAAGTAATCTTCCTGCTTCAGCCTCACGAGTAGCAGGGACTACAGGTATGCACCACCACATCTGGCTTTTTTTTTTTTTTAAATTCTGTAGAGATGAGGTCTCACTGTGTTGCCCAGGCTGGTCTTGAACTCCTGGCCTCAAACAATCCTCCTTCCTCGGCCTCCCAAAGCACTAGGATTATAGGCATGGGCCACTGCACCTAGCCAGAAATTTTTTTTATTGTGGTAAAATACACATAACATGGTTACCATCTTAGCCATTTTTAAGTGCACAGTTTAGAAGTGTTAAGTATATTCATATTGTTGGGCAACCAATCTCTAGAACATTTTAATCTTGCAAAACTGAAACTATACCCATTAAACAACTCCCCATTCCCCTGCCTCCCAGACCCTGGTAACCACTATTCCACTTTGTTTCTATGAATTTGACTACTCTGGATACCTCATATAAGTGGAATCATCCAGTATTTGTCTTTTTGTGTCTGGCTAATTTTGTTTAGCATTATGTCTTCAAAGTTCATCTCTGTTGTAGCACGTTATCATAATTTCTTTCCTTTTTAAGGCTAATATTCCACTATGTCCGTTAAGGGACTTCATTCATATATATATATATATATATATATATATATATATATATATATATGAATGAAATATATGAATGAAATATATATATATGCACACACACACACATACACACATATTCAAAAGCCTTAGATATAAAAAATATTCACTGTTTTAACCCTCGAAAAACCTGTACTCATTTATTTATTGAAGTTGACTAAAATATGGCCAGGTACTAAAAAAACTGATGACTGAGTCACTACTCTGGAAGTTCTCAAAGTGAGGATACAGTGATTATCCAAGGCTGGATGGGTCATTTGTGCAATATGTAAAAGTAACAAAGACATACCACCTTAAGTTACCCTATTTCAGGGCCTGTTGTTTCTAGAGAATTCCTTACAACTCTCCCTTGCAAAACTCTTCCTCTTACTCATAGAAGATCAAAGTGGAATTTACTAATTTAAGGACTAATATTTCGTTGATTGTTCTAAGCTTATAAATTCTGTCTCTTACAGAAAACAGACCCTCTTCCTTGTTTTAGATCATATTTGCGTTTAGTATTTTTTTTTTTTTTTTTTTTTTTGGCATTGGAAACAGAAAGGAGAGAGGCTGCTGAGTCCCCTGCTAAAGCTCTAGTCTAAGACTGACATTTTAAAATTCAGCAGACAGAGCAAATCCACATGATTCCAGGACTTGCCTCTCAAGGTCAGAATATTTAGTGAACACTTGGGTCAAATCCTCTCCTTGGTATCGGTGCCAGGATGTTGGCCCTCAGTTCACCTTCCTGAGCTCTTTGCTCAGTTCTCTTAGGGATGTTTGGCTGTGCCCCCTCAGGCCTTACTTCTGAGCTGATAACATTTGACCCCAAAATGGATAACAGGGCAGGAAGGTGGGACCAGCTTCTGTCACACTGTGCAGTTTATTTTCTATCAATAGCCCTGTTACAGTGCACAGGCTCTTGGGTTTCCTGAGGAATGGAGCCATTTTGTAAACAAAACACTGTCATTTTAAGCCATTAGAATGCATTCTACGAGGCATAATGGCCAGCGGAGAGCTACTGGGAAAGTCGGATGAGGCACAGAGTGAAGTATTTGGTTCTCTGGGTCTCCTGTGATTTAACTGCCCTACAAACTCAGCCTTCCCATTAAATACTGTATTAAAAAAATCTCTGGAGCAAAAGCAAATATGTGCTTTTCTTCTCTGAGAAGAGATGGATTTAGCAATTCTACTTCTGTTTGTTATTTCAGTGGAATCTAGTTGTTTTGGGAGTTAAATAGTCTTCTCTCAGATGTCATTTTAAATGCCCTCTACCCGCCACCACCCCTCCCCCCGCCACCACCCCTCCCCCCGCCTTTTTTCTTTTTGGTAAGAAAACTAACTCCTTAGCTCTTCAGGTAGTGGTGAACAGTTTTAGTGCTAAAGAACATTCTCTCTCATGTTTTGGACATGGGTCTGAGTACATTAAATGTGTTCATGCATTTTATATTGTAAAATACAATGTAATTCTTGTTTTGTGAGTAGGAGGGTAGACGATAGTGCTGAATTCCATGTGTTAGTCCAGGCTTTATGGGAGGCAGATGGCAAAACGGCATTAAATGTGCCAAGATTCCATTAGCGGACACTACCGTGTGAGAGAAGTTGAAGAGTATCAGAAAAGGCTGCGAGAGTTTCGGCTCGCCCTGTAAGCCTGATCCAGGGAAGAGGAGAGGGTGGGAAGGTTAGGTGGGAGCACTGTGGTTTTGAAACAGCTGTGCAGTTTAAGGAAGGTTTGTAAGGCTACTGGGGAGTCTTTGGGCCAAGATCAACCTTCAGAAGAGTCCAGTGTCTCCCAGAAACCGGCTGCTTTGGCGTCCCCGAGGATCACTCACTGGCCAGGCACAGCTGTGGGAGGTACAGGGGGGGCCCTCGGTTAATTACATGGCCTGTCACCTAAGGTGTAGGAGCCATTCTCAGAGTTGCTGCAGTCTGCAACTTTAAAGTTTTGGAGAACTCTGTGTTACCTGGTTCTAACATCACTAATGATGGGTGCTGTTTCTTTTTTAAAGTAAGTCTCCTTTGATTTTTGCATCTCATAATTCATTAGTTTGAAAGCTTCCAAAAAGCAGTTAATTGCCCCCAGGGGCCATCTAGGATCCTTTTATTCGCTGGAGGAACTCTGATATGATATCAGTAAAGAAAAGCAAAAACACAAAGAGGTTTTTACTTCTGTCGGTCCTAAGATTGTTATGTGTTCTTATGAGTTTTGTGGCCACACTCATCTGTCATTTATTAGTTGAGCGACCTTATGCAAATCACTGAACGTCTTTATGTATACAAATAGTCATAAAAATTCATAGCTGGCAGAATCATTGGGGGTTAAAACAATATGTATATTAGGACTTGGCACATAGTAGGTCCTCAGTTGAAAATGTAGACATAGCCAAGTTGTATTGGAAGTTTACCCTGTGCTCCATGGGGTGCATAACTGTCAGAGTTCACTGCAGGGATCTGGAAGATGCCGGGTGTTTTAAGCAGGAAGGGATTAGTGTTGGGAGGTGGTGCTCACACAATCATGGGAAGTGGTGGGGGTGGCCAGCCCCAGGCTGGGCTTCCAGACCAGCTCACCAGGGAAGCTTCTACCTCTGTTCCAACCAGGAAGGGGAGAATGAGGAAGCTGCCACTGACCCTGCCACATTCCAGGACACACACCACCATGGCTGCAGTCCAGGAATTGGGAAGCTGGGAGCATGAAGCTGCCACCACCACTGCAAACTGCCTCTTGACACCCTTAGAGCTAGTGTCTGGACAGTGGAACACCACTGCAGAAATGCCACATCTCGACAACCTTACTTACCAGCAGAAAGCCAGAAGTAGCAGGGCTGGGCGTCTCCTGGATTCTGCCTTCCAAATTGCATGACAGTGCATCTGCCACACAGACCCTGACTGGCATGCAGAACTCTAGCTGTGGTGGTTTTTAGCTTCCCAACTCTGTCATCCAACAGGGGTCTGCAATACAGGAAGGCGCAGGAGAAGGAGGTGGCTGGATGCCCGAGTGTAGCTGGCACCCTCTTCCAGCACTGTGCTAGGTACGCTATGTGCATCACCTCATGTAACTGTTGTCATAGCATAGCAATATAGGTAGAATTATTACCCCCACTTTACTGATATGGAAAATGAGGCAGGTATCTGATGGGGGCAGTCTATGTACTCAGATCTGTCTGTTCTCAAAGCTCATTCACTTAATTAGTCTGGTGCTTTTTCTAGAACATATGTGTTCTTTGTGTTCACTTTTGAAAAATGTCCCAAATCCCAGTTTCTTTTCCTGTGTGGATGAAGCTGCCCTCACTGCAGGCAGATTGGGTAAATTGTTTTTGATGATCATACAGGGAATAAATACATGAACCTCTTCACTCCAGCTCCAGGGGTGTAAAGAGTCAGTTTGCAGTGGTGGTGGCAGCTTCATGCTTCCAGGCTCCCGATTCCTAGACTGCAGCCCTGGTGGTGTGTGTCCTGGAATGTGGCAGGGGCGGTGGCAGCTTCCTCATTCCTTACTTCCTGGTTGCAACAGAGGTAGAAGCTTCCCTGTGGGCTGGTCTGGGAACCCAGCCTAGGGCTCACACCACAGCACCACCTTCCACAATTCTGTCTCCTGCTTTGAGTCATCAAGCTGTAAAGAGCATTGCAGATTGTCTTGTGAGTCCCTTGCCTCTCTTCTGCCATTATGAACAGGGGAACTGAGACAGAACTAGATGAGCATATTCTGATTAAGGGCTTGAAGTTGAGATTCTCACTCAGACCAGCATCCTTTCTCTTATCCAGTAGCTTGGCTGTCCTTGGACCTATAATACATTGCATTCACTGTCCTTCTCAGGCTCACACAATAAAGGTCCCAATGGGAATGCCCGGATACATCTGCACCCTTGATCTTTGGCATATGGACTCTCTGCTTTTTTTGTTTGTTTGTTTCAAGTTGTGACATTGCCACAGGAGATGGCCACACATGCTTATGCCTTCTAGGGCTCAGTTTTGGTGAATCAGTTGTTTTCAGAAAGTAGCCTGTGAACTGCTGGCTGTTTATGAGAATCCATCAGATCCTCTGAGGTCTAGTTGAAATGGCAAGATCACAGTATGCCAAAGTCTTCTCAAGTTCTTAGCTTGCCATGGGGACAAAGAGAATCTCTGGTCCTTCAGTGGCCACTCCTTTTACAAGGCAAAGTTTTTCAGGCAGACTTTGTTGCGTCTCAACCCAGGTATTTCTGCAACTCCCTTAAAACTGCTCATGTGTTCTACAAATCCACTCTGTTGACACCAGTCTCCTGTTTTCTGGACGGCTCTAACATTCTCTTGCAGATCATTCTCTTTGCCATACTGCTACCAGTCTTCCTGCACAGCTTCAATTTAGGTGAGACAGGCACTAACTTCTTAGTTAAATATTTAAAGCACATCCAAGAAACCTTGCAGAAGGCTTGCAGAGACCATAAAAATCACTCAAAAAGCAAAACTGTAAGTGGACAACCAATGCCACGTCTCCCCACGTGGCTCAGCTGCAGTCCATTGCAAAGGGTCTATTTGAGCTGCTTCTTGCCTCACCCTCAGCCTGCCCCTGTGTTAGCCAGTGCTCATTAACACCATCACCATCCTGGAGTACCTAGAAAACTTTTGTTTTAAATTTTTAATTTTTGTTGGTATATAATAGGTATATATATTTATGGGGCATTATGGGATATTTTGGTACAAGCATACAAGGTGTAATAATCACATCAGGGTAAATGGGGTCTCCGTTACCTCAAGTATTTATCCTTTGTGTTACAAACAATCCAACTGTACTCTTTTAGTTATTTAAAAATGTACAATTAAATTACTTTTGATTTGTCACCTATTGTGCATCCTATTGTGCTAGCAAATACTAGGTCACCCTATTTGTTAAATTGGTATCCGTGTGAGGGGGAAGATCAGTGGAGCCTTCTATTTGGCCATCTTGTTCCACCCTTTCTCCATGTCAAACTTCTTAATCTCTCCAGAAGCCTGTGTATGGGCAGACTTGGGGAAGTATGGAGGCTTCTGTGAACAGATGTGGATTTCAGCTGAGATGCTGGGGTGGAGGTGGCAGTGAAAATCTGAGGGAAGACAGAGGGTCCCCTTCTCCTCCTCCTAGTCTTCAAATGGTAGACACTGACAAATATTCCTTAGTAGCAGAGAGAAGAATCCAGATCAGAGGGATGGTCATGGATTACACTTCTTTATCGCATAGCTTGATCTCGAAACTCTTAATTCAAGTAAGAACACCAGCTGTTTTTGAAAGCTTACATTTATCTCAGTCTTCCTCCAAACAATTACCTGCCACAATGTTTGATAAATTGTGATCCTTGTGTCTGAGGATGGGGAGGGTCAGGATCTGTAACTCTATGTTTTAGACGGCAGCCAGAGGAGACATGAAAGCAGTATGTGGGGTGTGTGTTAATTCCACTTCTGGGAGTGTCACTTCTCTTGTTGTTGTTCCAGTCTTGCAGTGAATGGAAGGAAAATAGTATGTGCAGACTTGGATCATTTTGGTAATTATGCCCATCATATGAGGAAACAGGGAGCAGCCTTTGTTTAGCAAGAAAATGAATCCAACAGCCAACGAATTACATTTTTACAAAATCGCAGCATGTGTGTATGTAGGGGGTGGGGAGTATTTTGTGTTTGAGGTTTTTGAGGCTTTTATGTTTCTCTTGGTCACCAGAAATAGGTCATTGGACCCTTTCTGTCTGGAAAAACTTGGTGTCTTTTCAGAACAGTGAGCCCACAGATATAGTTACAGATATGTGTGGGGTGCTCAAAAAAGGGAGAACCAACCTGTTAGGTTCCCTAACTGTCCTAGACTTTACTAGGGAAAATTCTGGGGGACTTTCTCAGACCATACTTCAGCCTTGAGACCCACCTGGTCACAGTCTGAGAGGAATGCTGCAGTAATTTCCCGATTTTTGCCTGATTCCAGCACGGGAGGGAGGGAAGTCACCTTTCTTTAATGATGGTGTCAAATGCCACATCTTTGATGGACCTGGGGACCATTGGCTATCCTTATTGTCTTAGGTAGTTTTTAATTTGGGAAAACATTTCTTTCCCTTGTGTATCCTGCCTTTCCTGCTTCTCTGATATAACTGGCCTTTCAGGACAGATGGGTTTGGGGGCTGTTATCAGCCTGCAGAGTGGGCCAGTAGGCTGAGCACTGGGCAAAACCCCATTTTCAACATGAACAAGAAGATAGTCCTTCTAGGAGGGCATTACCTTAGTCCTTGGCTGTTTGTTTTAATCACAGTGAACTTCCTAAAGGAGCAAAATTCCAGCAGATCTGACTCCACAGAGAGGATCTTTGCTGGGATCAGATCACAAAGTGAACATCGTCTCATGTTCCTGAAATGTTTCTGGGTTGTCAAGAATTTATTCATGAGCCTGGGGTTCATCTCCAGTGGGAATTCAATCTTTTTTAGAGAATGCCTTTAGTTTGGCAGGAAAACAGTCTTACTATGTAAATAAGCATAACACAATGTCTGGCATATAACAAGCTCTCCGTAAATGTCACATAAATGAAGGATGTCAACCAAGAGAAAACAAGACAGTAGAATGGACATAAATGTTCTATCTTTCAAGTTCATGCACTTTTGGTGCTATTTTTATGTTGATATGTGTTTGTGGGAAAATGCTGAGTATATATAACACAGGCTGATAGTGTCCGTTGATTTTATAGGAAGAACTGAGAAATAAATACACAAGGAAATTAATAAAATAGACACTGTGATGTACATTTATATACATTTTTCCATTCAGTTTTCTTGTGAAAACACTTTTTTTTTTTTTGAGATAGAGTCTTGCTCTTGTCACCCAGGCTGGAGTGCAATGGCATAATCTCAGCTCACTGCAACCTCTGCCTCCTGGGTTCAAGTGATTCTCATGCCTCAGCCTCCTGAGTAGCTGGGATTACAGGTGCCTGCCATCACACCCGGCTAATTTTTTTTTTTTTTGTATTTTTGGTAGGGACGGGGTTTTGCCATGTTGGCCAGGCTGGTCTCGAACTCCTGACCTCGTGATCCACCCGCCTCCGCCTCCCAAAGTTCTGGAATTATAGGCGTGAGCAACCACGTCCAGCCTGAAAACCCTTCTATGGGTAAGGATTATTAATCTTGATTTATGTATTAATCAAGGATGGTTCAGTGCATAAAATAGAATCCATTCCAAGAGGTTTTGATAGGAAACCATTTCAGGTTGTTAGATGTTTACAGAATGTTTGGAAGGGCTAGAGGAATGGGTTCTAGTCTTAGTCATCAATGATAACTCCCCAAATAATTCAGAACTGACCATCAAGGAAGTGACTATTGCCAAAGCTGCCTCTGGAACTTCTGAGTTCAAGAACACTCCACCGTGGCACAATACAAGGATCAGGAAGTTAGGCAGAAAGCTGCCTTTTCTTCCTGATCTCTACATTCATGGAGCTGGTGACTGGCCACTGGGATAGGAAGCTCAGCCACTGCCTTCATCCATGTTTCCTATTACAACCCAAGGACCTGGAGAATGAATGCTGAAAATCTGCTCCCAAACCTCACTTCCCACAACTTGATTTGCTAGCAGAAAAGCAGCCCAAATGGCAAGGAGATGGCCTCTGCTTCACTTTGGCCTCCTAGATATACAGGAGAGGCTCTAAGTGATGGAGCCTAACATCCAGAACCCTACTTGCAAGAGCATTTGTGGGATGCAGTTTTAGGCTTTTCAGCTTCTGCATTATAGGAAGGCACACCAAGAGGGCAGAGTCATAGCTGAAAGAGTCAAACCATCACAGACTGCTTGGGAGGAAGTTAAAGCTTGGAGAGGCTCCTAGAAATAACATTTCTGCTCAAATTAAAAAGAGCATTATGGTTAAGTGCGCATCCTGGTTGGACAGACCAGGGCTCAAGTCTTTACCGCAGAATTTACTAGGTGTTTGGTCTTAGACAAGGCAATTAACTTCTCTAAAAACTTCCAAATCCTAATCTATAAAGTAGAAATAATACTACCTCCCTCATGGGGTTGCATGAAGATATAGAGATCATGTTTGTAAAGTGGTTAGCACAGAGTTTAATAAAGTGTTGACACGATTAATAAGGTTATAGAGTAAGCAGTGGAATCAGGACACTAACCAAGGTTCATGGTCTTTGTTGCATCTCTCTGGGTATTAAAGATGAGATACACCAGTTTTGAGGGCCAAAATAAATGTTTATAAGACTAATACTTTAAAAAGTACTTTTGATGTTATTACACTTTAAATACATCTTATTATTATGATTGATTTTACAATTATAAGGTATCAAGATGAATTCCACTAGCCCTGCATCAAAATTGGCCTTGTTACCTTAAAGCACATTTTTGATTTTACACATGGTAGTGGGTTGTGTCCCTCTAAAATATATGTTAAAATACTAACCTCTAGTACCGGTGAATGGGACTTTGGGTGGAAATAGCACCTTTGCTAATACAATTAAGATGATGTCATACTCAATAGGTTGGTTTCACATCCACTGGTTGGTGTGTTCATAAGGGAAATGAGAAAGAGATTTGGACAGACACAGAAGATAACCATATAAAGACGGAAACAAAAATTGGAGGATGCAGCTACAAGCCAGGAAGTGCCAGAGATTGCTGGAAATGAGAAAGAGGCAAGGAAGAATTCTCCCCTAGAGCCTTTTGTGGGAGAATGGCCTTGCAAACACCTTAATTTCAGACATCTGGCCTCCAGAACTATGAAATAATAAATGTTTGCTGTTTTAAGCCATTTAGCTTATGGTAATTTGTTATAGCTGCCCTAGGACAAGAATACATACATGTACCTCTTCATATAATAATGTATTCCTGATAAGTTGTGTAAGATTATGCTTCTTTATTTCTTCATGATACTTTCAGGGATTTTTACTTCCAGATTAACATTTTTTTTTTTTAGTGGTAGCTCAGAAAACTTGACATTCTCCTTTTCTAATTTTCTCTCACATCTCTGTCAAGTACTCAGTAGGGTATAAATAGACCATTCAACATAATTGGGGAACATAACTCTAAATAACGATGTGGTAAATACTTTTATAAGTAGAGCACTCACTTAATTTATGATTTGTAATTTAAGTAGTAGAGTGGAAAGAACAATGGCAGGTACAAGGGAAGGAGACATGGAAACTCAACCACAACTGCCTTTAGTTGAGCACTGACTGCATGTGAATGCATTGAACACAACACGTCTATCTCATTTCTCCTTTGGCATATTAATCACATCCCATTGTGCAAATTAAGATGCTCAAGTTTAAAGAGGCAATTAAATTAGTCTCATCAAGATCACACAGCTAGTAGGTGGTGGAGGTGGCACCCATCCTCAGGCTATTGGACTCCAAACCCCGTGTGAATTAGGGTTCTCTAAAGGGACAGAACTAATAGGATAGATGTATATATAAGAGGAGTTTATTAAGGAGTATTGACTCACATGATCACAAGGTGAGGTCCCACAATAGGCCGTCTGCAAGCTGAGGAGCAAGGAAACCAGCAGGAGTCCCAAAGCTGAAGAACTTGGAGTCTGATGATGTTCGAAGGCAGGAAGCATCCAGCACAGGAGAAAGATGTAGGCCAGAAGACTAAATCAGTCTAGTCTTTCCACGTTCTTCTGCCTGCTTCTATTCTGGCCATGCTGGCAGCTGATTAGATTGTGCCCACCCAGATTGAGGGTGGGTCTGCCTTTCCCAGTCCATTCCTCAAATATTAATCTCTTTTGGCAACACCCTCACAGACACACCCAGGAACAATACTTTGCATCCTTCAATCCAATCAAGTTGACACTCACTATTAACTATCACACCGCATTCTTCAGCTTTCATCTTGGTGTTAAATCTACCTCTCTAGTGCCTTCCTTACTCATCTGTAAGTTGAATGGGTTTGTTGGGAGATGCATTTCTCAAACTACTCTTCTGTGAGGCACAGTTCCACCTGAAGCCTAGAGACTCATTTCCATCCTGGAGTCATAATGACTATCCCATTCATAGAAGTGTCTAAAGAATAGAGAACAGGTGGCACATGTATACATATGTAACTAACCTGCACATTTTGCCCATGTACCCTAAAACTTAAAGTATAATAATAATAAGAATAATAAGAATAATAAGAATAGAGAACAGGTGAAGACTGGTAAACCATCTATGAGCCAATGAGCATTTTGAAGGACAGTGGTAAAGGGTTATAAAGCATTTGACTCACAGCCCAAGAATGAAAAGCCTAATTTGTCTAAGACTTTTTGCATACCATTTCCTCCTTTCTACTGTTTCCATTTCATCCTCTCCCCACACACATCACCCTCACAAAGGTGGTTTCATGCTTTTCCTTTTTCTTCCCACTCACTCCATTCTCACTTAGTCAAAATCTGACCTTGAACTATGAAGGCAAATTTAGAAGTTTGGAAAACGTGAGGATGAAATTACCTATGAGTTGTGGCTTGATAGTCTACTAGCATGGAATGGCTTACAAAAGGGAAAATAATAAAATCTGTGAAAAAATTAGAAAAAATAATTTCCATTTTTACTCCAGTACTCACAATGTATATACATTAAGAAACACTCAGAGTATTGAAAATTATGTCAGAATATGTGAGCAAGATATGTGTTAATTTATATACAATGTGATAATTTATAACTCAGTGACATTTCAGTTGCTGAGAAAATTTTTATTTGGTGTGACATCTTTCCTAGAAAGAGCCTGAAGTTACATAGGATAATAGTGCATATCCGTCCTGCCTTAAACTAACAGTGAATAGATGTTGTGATTTCACATTTACTAGTCAGACAACATAGAATCTGCAATGTTGAAAGTTCATAGTTGTAATCAGTCTTCTTTTATACAAAGAAGCCAAGAAAGGAAATTGAACAGTGCCTTCATAGTATATTCTCCACCTTGATAAAATACACCTAAGCCATTGTCTTGACCTGGGACTATACGTAGAGAAAAATCTGCTTCCCAGACAAACCAGACAGTTGATCTAGTACAAGGGCTATTTTAGTTAATGCCAGCTAAGAGGAGCAGAGCACTCAGACTATTGATTTCCAGTGCTGTCAACATTTGCTAACATACAATTATAAAACCGTTAGAGTCTATCTCCTCCCTAAAAGAACATGAACATTTAAAAGCTCCAGAGTTTTGAATGCTGAAACATTATAATTAGAACTTTCTTTTCCAGGAGCAAAAATGCCATTCTCAGAATGCGCCATGGTTTTACGAGTGCAGCTACTGGTCATTACCAATCAATTGTATCATTAGTTATTCCCCTTAAATACTCTGTTCCAATTAAATTCCTTGCAAAGTTTGCATAGACAGTAGAGTAATTGAAAATACCCTACTTGAAATCTCCCCTTGGAGAGAGGGCTGGATCATTTGCCATATACTTAGCTTCTCTTGGCTGCACAAGTGTGTGCTCCTTTGAGTCCTTGAATGCACTTGGCGGTGCCTCTCCCTGGCTTCACGGGGTGGTGCATGCAGCGCTCTTTGTCACAGCAGAGACCTGAACTGTCCATGCCCTTGTTAGGCAGTTCTGCCTTTATAGTGAGGAGCATATCTTCATCTCACAGATAATTTACCTGAAATGATGATTTCCTTTGCTAATATTGTCATTATAACTTAAAACTGTGTTTGTGTTTAAGTTGTTTAAGGTCAAAAGACTTATATTTGTTGCCCATTTGAAAGGACATTTTTCTTTTTCTTTTTAAGTGTCTTAACAAGTACTTAGCAATCTACAATGAATAGTGCAAATTATGATACAAAACACCCCAACATCAATTTCCTTGTTTTGAAGGTATGGTAGTCCCCCCTTATCTGTGTTTTCACTTTCCATGATTTAGTTACCCGAGGTTGACCATGGTCCCAAATTAGGCGAGTACAAAATTAGGTAAGATAATTTGAGAAAGAGGAGAGAGCACATTCACATAATTTTTATTACAATACAGTGTTATAATTGATTTATTTTTAGTTATTAATCTCTTACTGTGTATAATTTATCAATTAAACTTTACGTATAGAAAAAAAGGACAGTATATAATATGTAGGGTTTGGTACAATCCGTGGTTTCAGACATTCACAGGGGTCTTGTGTCCCTTGTGGATAAGAAGGGACTACTGTACGTGGGATTCTTGTTGGCAGAGGCTATATGGTATCTGTAAATTACTGCAAGATTCTCTTGAAATCTTTATACAGACTCCAGGAAGCCAGCATAAATGAATTTAAGGGAAAAAATAATCCCAGTTCCAGCTTCCAGGAAAAGCCCAAATGTCAACAGTTAATGCTTACTAATGAAATGAGATGTCACAGAGTGTCTCAGATGTATGGCAGCAATGATTGGCACTCCCTCTTCTGTTATTATTTTCTGCAGCCCCTGGCACAAGTTGGCATATTGTTAAAACTCTCTCACCAGTGGTGAATTGAGAGGGTGAATCAGTGGAAAGGAATGCTCTGATGTATAGGCTATCTCATGCATTTAAATTACGGACAAAATACATTATACAAAAAAGATACTTGCACATGCATGTTTATAGCAGCACAATTTGCAATTGCAAAAATGTGGAACCAGCCCAAATGCCCATCAATCAATGAGTGGATAAAGAAACTATGGTGTATATATATACAATGGAATACTACTCAGCCATAAAAAAGAATGAATTAATGGCATTTGCAGCAACCTGAATGGGATTGAAGACTATTATTCTAAGTGAAGTAACTCAGGAATGGAAAACCAAACATCGTATGTTCTCACTTATAAGTGGGGGCTAAGTTATGAGGATGCAAAGGCGTAAGAATGACACAGTGGACTTTGGGGACTCGGGCAAAAGATGGGATGGCGGTGAGGGATAAAATACTACAAATTGGGTTCATTGTATACTGCTTGGGTGATGGGTGCACCAAAATCTCACAAATCACCACTAAAGAACTTATTCATGTAACCAAATACCACCTGTTCCCCCAAAACCTAAAGAAATAAAAATACATAAAAATAATAAATTATGGACAAAATAGTGATTGTTCAGATTCAGCGTCTGCTGCTAAATGACACTGATGATGTCCAGAGAGATGAAGAGAGGCTAAGGATAAACTAGAAGCAACAGAAAGCCAGGTGGGAAAGCCAGGGGTCTTCTGTGGTTGTGCAGAAAGAATTTTTCTCCTCTAGCAGGAAGGTGGAGAAAAATGAGAACAAAGCCCAGAAACTGAGAGTGTGATGGGCGAACTTCATAGGCTGTCAAATGCCCCACCAGGATGGGTCTGTTATGCCAAGTTGGGCCCCAGACCACATGGCGTGGGAACATCTAGGTGGACGCCCTTGGAGATTTTGACTTCTTAAGACTCCTCCAGCCTTCTGAGCCTGCAGATGTCACCCAGTCTTCCCCATGAAGAGTGAGCATCCCCAGTCTCCACAGCAGCTTCCCAGCGCTCTGGAATCACGGAAAGTGCCCTGGAAAGTGCTAAGGACTTTCTCCCAAGGCAACCTGTCCTCCTCCTGTCTCCAGAATCTGCCTCCACATCTCCTTTTGGATTTGGGGCCAATAATTAAGGTGCAGCACAATCCAGCTGTGGATGTGCTGGGCCTAAGGGACTATACTGGAGAAGGTGCTGCAAGCCCTGCTCAACATGCCCTGGCAGGAACTGGAGAGTAACATGTGGGACGGGATTCTGCGGGTACTTGATCAAGAGCACCAAAATATAAAATTGGGCAGGAAGTATATTTAGGAATCTTCTCCTGAAATATAGAATAAAGAAGTTTAATCCTGGCAAAGATCCCAATAAATGGTTCAAAATTGCTACTAGGATGCCTCCAAGTGCATGGAAAAAATGATGGCCCATACTGAGTGACATTGAAATGCTAGAATCACTGATGCAGACATTGCCAAGAAGAAAAGGACTAAGAGGCCCCAGGAAGTGAGCAACCAGAATGGATATTCTGCACGTGGTTAGGCATCTGGCCAGATGTTATGTGCTATAACCATCCTAGGTGATGCACCATTTATCAAAGCCACACAGGATGTCCCATAGAGCCAATGGGAGGGCTATCAGCATCACTAACATTCCATGGTGGTTCTCTGCAGATGAGAGCTGACAGTAAGAGAGGCTGTAATAGAACTTTGTTTGATGATTGCAGTGAGGGTGATAGTACCCCCTAGAAGGGAGGCCAGGTGTTGCCACCCTAATAAATATGTTTCTAGCCACACTTCATCACAGTATCTCATTTTGGAGAATGCAACCTGTAACTATAAGAATCTAAGTTCTGTGTAAGGTACATAGCAATAAATTCACATCTAGACACATCATAGTGGGATTTCAGAAAATCAAAGAGAAAAACAAAACCTTAAAAGCTACCCGAGAAAAAAAGAGCTTACAAAAGAACAACAATTAGACTGGCAGCAATCTACTTGTAACAGTCAATGACAGGGACAATAGGATAACATCTTCAAAGGGCTGACAGAGAGTGGATATCAAATAAGAACTCAGTATCCAAGTTCTTTCACTAAATATTTCATTAAAAACTGAGGACCAAATAAAGACATTTTGAGACAACCAAAGAGTTTATACCGTTCTTGGATCTGATGGAAGTACTGAAAGAGATGTACATCAGCCAGAAACAAATTGAATCCACGAAACAAGTGGGATTTAAGTCATAATAATCACTCAGAAATTACTACATAATAGCAATACATTTAAATAAGTATAGACTATCATTTGCTTTCAATGATTTTAGTACACATTATCTGTGTCTCTTTTGTGTACTATTTAGTATAGAGTTTCCATCTATAATTTTATTTCTTATTTGTTATAGAGTAGGCCCTTTATACAGCCTCAGATATTTGCAAATACTCAATTTTTAAAAATGCTATCATAGCACTTGGCAAGAATTAAGATATCCAGAGGAGCAGAAAGCACAAAAGATCTTTTAACATTTGAAAGCTGGGTGATTGCCACACGTTCACCTCCTAATGTCTGTATTTATATTGGTGTCTTAACCAAAAGGCAGGTTACAACATCAGGTCTTGGACATCCTGAGATGATTACTAAGTGTTGGAACTGAAACTTTCAACTCCAGGGGCTCCAAGGTGATGTTGTGTTTGTTATATTTTAAAAAGGTGATGGGGTTAATATTTGTTGAGCACTTACTATATGTTATACACATTCATATATGGACAATCCCCAAAAGAACCCTATAAGGTAGGCATTATTATTCATATCTTATTGATGAGGCAATTGATAAGAGATTAAATACTTTTTCAAAGTCTCAATAGAAAAGGGCAGTGTTAGGATTTGACACGGAGAGATGTGACAATATAGATATATCTCTTCTCATTCTTCAACCTGTTAATTTCAAGACTCCTTTGCTGTCTCTTTTTTCTGTGCTTGACCTTTTTATTCTGATATTTCTCTAAAGTTTTATTATTGGCCCATATCTCATCTACTTCCCCTAGCAGGAGTTTTAAACAATCTTCCAGATCTACGTGTCTAACCTGAATGGTCAGTGGTTTACCAGATGTCAAACAGACATGGCTTCTTTCTTCAGTCAGTTCATCTATTCATTCACTATTTATTGAAAGTTACTATATTATAGTTATTGTCTTAAGTAAGGAGTATCAATCATCTATTCATTCACTATTTATTGAAAGTTACTATATTATAGTTATTGTCTTAAGTAAGGAGTATCAAATGTGACGTAAGACATGGCATTGCCCTCGAGGATCCTTTAGTTTCAGTAGCTCAACCTGTTCAAACCCCATCCTCTCTTATGTCTTCATTATAGTAAGTGGAACCACCATCCATCCACACCTGCAGGGTAAACACTAGAAAGTCATCCCAATCTCTTCCCATTCTTCCATCCAATAATACAATTGACCTCCAAATCCTGCCAGTTCCAACGTCCCCTCTTCAACCTCTCTTGTGCCTTTGTTCATGCCCTCTTCACCTATTAACCCAATTACTACTGTTGCCTCCTTGATGCTTTCACTACCTGCTTCCTACTTGGGTTCAGTCTCTACATATGCCAGTGTAGGTTTGAGCAGATTATTCCTTGGCTTAAATCCCTTGAATTGCTGTCCTCTATGTATAGGATAAGATCCACACTCTCCACAAATCACACAGCTTTATATAGCAAGGTCCTCATCTCCTGCAACCTGGTCCCCTACCTCTTAGCCCCTCAAAACCCACCGTTTTGTCCCCCACTCCAGCCACAACCATTTCATGCTTCCATGACCTTCCTAACAGTATCCCTTTGGTCTGAAATGATCCTCCCTCCTTACACCATGTATGGTAGATTTCATACAACCTACCAATCTTTAAATTTCAGCAAAATCATCACTCCTTTATTAGGCCTTCCTTGACTCTTCCAGGGAGAACAAACTATTCTCCCTTTATGAGCCCTAAAAGAATCTTACATATTTATATCACAGTTAATATTTTAATATTAATACAAATTACTAATTTAAATATTTACTTAACATTTAATTTTAATTTAAATATTTTTATTATAAATTTGATAGTAATATAATGTATTAATATAATGAATAATTTTTAGGGGTTATAGCATAATCTTTAAAAAAGTATTTGCTTACGTGTCCAAATTTATTTCCTAAACTCCTCATGGAAGGAGTTATGTGTTATTCATTGTCACATCTCCAAGACCTAGCAAGTGCTTGGCATGGGTCCCATCTGTCTAATTCAATCAACGTTGAATGAATGAATGAATGAGTGAAGATGTGATTCAAAAACACTCCCCAGTACACCCTTGCAATGATAGGGCACTAGGCCCCATAAAAAGCAATTCACTGCTTTGTCTTTCCTGCTCATAGAAGAATAGAAAAATACTCAACTATCTTCTGGAGTAGCTCAGCTTTGTAACTCGCTTCTCAGAGTCTACTCTGAAAACACAAAGAGCCCTTGATTGACAGCTGACCTGAAGCAAGTTCCCTTCTAAATCTATACCAACAAATGCTGGCAGTTTCTCCCTTAAAACACTGCTGTTATAAAACCGTCAATTTCCTTGTTAGAGTTGGATCAGGGTTTTGCTCATCTAATGTTAGAATTTATAATTGGAAATTCTGTTTCCTCTGCAAGCTGGCAAAGCAACAGTGCTCATCTGCTTGAAATCCTGAAAAGAGAAGTAAATAATAACAGTGGGGAAGAAGTTAGTACTCATTTTAAAGGCTGCAGGTACTTCTAAACTATTACTTTGAAGACCTAGCATGGGGAAGTATCAGCTGTAAATGCTGGGCTATGTACGTATTTGTTTGCCATTAGAATGTTGAAGTTTTATTCCTTAGATCTACAGAGTATCTTCCTATTGTCCAACGTCTAGGGCTTTGCACTTTCTTTTTTACCAGATGGTAGTGCTAAAATCATTTTCAAAGTGAATATTTTAGCTTTAAAAAAATAAAACATGAGATGGCATGTATGGAAAATTAGGCCAATTTAATTTTGTTCACTATTTTGTTAAAATTATTTTTAGAATATTTCATCAATCTTGACATTTTCACAGATATTTTTATCAGTTCAGCCTGTTCTGTATTACTTACCAGTCTGGTTGCTATGGCATGACAATGATTTTTCTTATTTTTTTTCCAAACAAATAATAACTTTTCTGTAACAATGCACTTAGGTTTTAAAAAGTGCATACTTGCTCTCCAAGGCTATTTTCAATTGTATAGACCAACTGTACTTTAGCTTCTAACTGTCTTTAATCTTCAGTGTTATTAGAAAAGGATTCATGTCCTTGGGGACAGAGGGTTTTTAATTGAAACCCAAACCCCACAGCACTAATAAAATATTCTGTGATATAGCAATATGAAGGTTATTTAAAGGAAGAAAAGAGCACTAATTTGGTTCATTCAAAAAAGTGAATAAACTCTGGCCCCAATTTAGAGCTAGGAAACTAGATCCTATCTAGCAGGGAACCTGCTTTGATCTGTCTCTTCCCAAAGCATTTGTCCAGTAACCCCAGTTTAGCATTTGATCCCTCCCCTGTGTACACCACTCCACCACTGAATTATAGTCTTCCAAGGAAAGGGACTCCGACGGGTCTTATAAATCTCTGTGTGCCCACAGAGTAGAGCACTGGGCGGGGCACTGGTGAATGTTCAGTGAGGGCCCACTTCTGAGTGGTGGATCAGGTCTGTAAAGCACAGAGGTCTTCCCTTAGGCTTCTCCCTTCGGTCCCTCCAACCTCCCAATCCAGTGAATGGGAAGTGCAAAGAGTGGCTCAGAAAAAAAGAATGAGATCGTGTTCTTTAGAGCAACATGAATGGAGCTGGAGACCATTATCCTTAGCAAACTAACGTAGGAACAGAAAACCAAATACTGCATGTTCTCACTTATAAGTGGGAACTAAATGATGAGAACACATGGACACAAAGAGGGGAACAACAGATGCTGGGACCTACTTGAGGGTGGAGGGTGGGAGGAGAGAGAGGATCAGAAAAAAATGACTATTGAGTACTAGGCTTAGTACCTGGGTGATGACATAATCTGTACAACAAACCCGTGTGACATGAGTTTACCTATATAACAAACCCCGCACATGTACCCCAAACCTAAAATAAAAGTTAAAGAAAAGCCTGGAGCAAAGCTGCAAAGCTGACCCAGGAACCTCTCTGGCCTCTTACATCCTTTTGTCATCACCGCTGGCTGGGGCTACAGAGCAAGGTGGCAGACGCATCATGCCTCCATCTTTCTAGTGTTCCTGAAGTTTCCTCTCCAGGAAGACCTACATCAGAACTCCTTCAGTCCAGTGGATCTCAGACCTACCCTCTCTTTCTGTTTAAATGACATTCAAGTAGAGGAAGCCCGTCCTGTCTCTTGGCTTTCTGTCTTCCTTGTATCTGACACAGATGTGTGGAATCATTTCGCCTTTCAGAACTTCTTTGTAGGGAATGAAAGCTGTTAAAGACTACAACAGGTTGGGTGACAAAATAATCCTAAATGCTTTCTACAACTATGTCTATTCAGAAAAAATGTGCATATCTGTGCTTTTAAATGTGGTCTCAGGGCTGCCTTATGACTTTTGTGGATTGTAGACGCTTTCGCCATTGGAGGTCCATTCCTCCATAACAAATATTAAAAATTGTATCTTATGACTGTTGGCTTAAAGACAATATAATCCAGGCTAGATTACAGATTTTTCTGCTGGTTTTAGAAGAAATTAAAACATTTTCATGGGCCTCTACATGGGACCCATGTGGACCCTGTGTACTGAGCTTCCCTTGCCTAATGGAAAAGTCAGTCCTGTGAGGTCCAACTTAGCTACAGGCCGGGCGCGGTGGCTCATGCCTGTAATCCCAGCACTTTGGGAGGCTGAGGCGGGCGGATCACCTGAGGTCAGGAGTTCAAGACAAGCCTGACCAATATGGTGAAACCTCATCTTTACTAAAAATACAAAAATTAGCCAGGCGTACTGGCATGTGCCTGTAGTCTCAGCTACTCATGAGGCTGAGACAGGAGAATTGCTTGAACCCGGGAGGTGGAGGTTACTGTGAGCCAAGATTGCGCCACTGCACTCCAGCCTGGGTGACAGAGCGAGACTCCATCTCAAAAAATAAAATAAATAAAATAGCTTAGCTGTGACTTGCAGGAAGTACTCAAATCTCACCCTAGGTAACCAAAACTCAGAATCAGATCAGGGACGTTTCCAGCATCCGCACTGGGTCCCCCGTCTCCATCCCAGTTAATCCTGTCGCCACCACATCAATTAGTTTTGCTTGTTGTGACTATTAAGTGGACTTGTACAGTGTATACTATTATGTCTGGCTTATTTTGCTCAACAGAATATATGTGATTTGTTCATGATGCTACATATAATACAAAATCATTCTTTATTTCTGACACAACATTTTATATATCTATTCTTCGGTTAATGGATATTTATGTTTGCAGTTTTAGGGTACTGTGAAAAAATCTGCTACGGACATTCTTGTACATGTATTTTGGTAGACAAAACATGCTTGTTTCTCTTGGGCATATACCTAGGAGATTTATAAAATATATGTTTTCAGAGTGGGAGTTAAGAGTGTTTCCAAATCAAGGTGGAACATTAGTATTCCTTTTACCTAAGGTTTGATTCCTTAGCATTTGTTCTGACAGCAGTGCTAAAGTTCACTGACCCAGGCTTTGAGGTATCCTAGAGAAGTGGTTCTCAAAGTGTGGTCCCAAAACCAGTAGCATAGATATAATCTGAAAACTCGCTAGAAAATGTAAAATCTCAGGCTCTACCCCAATCCTACTCTATTAGTCCATTCTAAGACTCCTATAAAGAACTGCCTGAGACTGGGTAATTTATAAAGAAAGGAGTTGTAATTGACTCACAGTTCTGCATGGCTGGAGAGGCCTCAGGAAACTTACAATCATGACAGAAGGCAAAGGGGAAGCAGGCACCTTTTTCACAGGCAGCAGGAGAGAGAAAGCTGGGGAAACTATCAGATCTCATGGAGCTCCTTCACTATCATGAGAACAGCATGGGGGAAACTGCCCCTATGATCCAGTCATCTCCCACCAGGTCCCTCCTTCAAAGCATGGAGATTACAATTTGACATGAGATTTGGGTGGGTACACAGAGCCAAACCATATAACCTATGGAATCAGTAACTCTTGGAGTGGGACCCAGAAATCTGTGTTTTAACAGACTCCTCGGGGGCTCTGATGGAGCTTAGCCTAGCCTCACACTAAAGTTTGAGAACCACTATTTTAAATGTGAGGACCTGTGGGGAGCTCCTATCTTGGCCCCCAGCAGATAGGCTTGGGGCCTATCAGGGCAGTAAACACAAGCACTGCATTTTCTCTCAGCTGTTGGATGTTATTTTAATGGAGTGAGGAATAGCAGTAATTATCAAAGGAGAGCATGCAGAAACTTTGCAGATTTTTAAAAATAAGATGAGGACACCTATATCAATCTGTCAGGGTTCAATCAGACAAGCAGAACCACTAGGATGCACACACACAGTGATGGTGAATTTTATGTGTCAAAATTAGTTAGGCTATGATGCCCAGTTGTTTGGTGAAGCATCTGTCTGGATATTGCAGCGAAGGTATTTTTTAGATTTGATTAGGATTCAAATCAGGAGACTCTGAGTAAAGCAGATTGCCCTCCATCAGGTGAGTGGGGAGCTCTTCAATTACTTGAAGGTCTTAAGAGAAAAGATTGAGGTCCCCCAAAGAGGAAGGACTTCTGCCTCCAGACTCAAAACTGCAACATCAACTCTTGCTAGAATTTCCAACCTGCTGGCCTGTCCTACAGATTTCAGACTTGCCAGCACCAAAGCCCCACCTCAACTGTATTAACTGCTTCCTTAAAATAAATCTCTCTCTGTATGTCTACACATAGATACATAATACAGACACACACACACACCCTATTTGTTGTTTCTCTGAAGAACACTAATATATACACATGTATGTATGCCTGCCTGCCTTCTTTCCTTCCTTCCTCCCTCCCTTCCTTCCTTCCTCCCTCCCTTCCTTCCTTCCTCCTTTTCTTTCTCTCTCTCTTTCCCTCCCTCCCTTCCTTCCTTCTTTCCTTGCTTTCCTTACTTTCTTAGCTTGCTAGGGCTGCCATAACAAAGTACTGCACACTAAATGGCTTAAAGAACATAAGTTTATTTTCCTGAAGTTCTGGAGGCCGAAAGTCTGAAATCAGGGTGTTGGCAGGTTTGGTTTCTCCTGAGGCCTTTCTTCCTGGCTGCAGATGGCCACCTTCTCATTGTGCCTCTCTCTGTATTTCCTGATACAGTTGACTCTTGAACAATGTGGGGGTTAGGAGCACTGACCTCCCTCCACAGTTGAAAATTCATGTATTACTTTTGACTCCCCCAAAACTTAATTACTAATAGTCTACTGTTGACCGAGAAGCCTTACCAATAACATAAACATTCAATTAACACATATTTTATATGTTATATGTGTTTTATACTGTATTCTTACAATAAAATAAGAGAAAAGAAAATGTTATTAAGATAATCAAGGAAGAGAAAATATATTTACTATGCATTAAGTGTAAGTGGATTATCGTCCTCATTATCTTCTCATTGAGTAGGCTGAGGAGGAGGAGGAATTGGTTTTGCTGTCTCAAGGGTAGCAGAGGTGGAAGGGGAAGCAGGAGAGACAGACACACTCATTGTAATTTTTATTGAAAAAATGTGTAAGTGGACCTGCACAGTTCAAACTTGTGTCGTTCAAGGGTCAGCTGTATGTTTTTCTTTTAAGGACATCTGTCAGATTGAATACTGACAGGCTCATTGTAACTTAATCAGCTCTTTAAAGGACTGGTCTCTGAATAGAGTCAGATTCTAAGGTACCAGGGTCTAGGGCTTCAACATGTGAATTGTGGGGAGATACAATTCAGCCTCTTAACTCTCTCTGTCTTATCTACCCATCTGTCCTCTCTCTATGATCTGTCTATCTGAGTTTGTTACAGGGATTTGACCTTCTACAATCATGGGAACTGCTTAAGCAGCCTCTGGATGGCTGTAGCCTTTGCCTTTGGCACTGGAGCTTAAAGTCCACATGTCAGAAAGTGAAGATGGATGTAAACAGGGATCAAGAACAAGTTAGAACTCACAGCATGAGTCCCATGCCGATGGACCAAAATCTATGCCATTTTTGATGACTTGAACCATAGTGTCAAGGATATCCTGCAGAACCCAGGACCCTGGGAACTAAACACATATCTGGACCAGGCATCATAGAAAAAGGATCCATGAGAAGGGAGAAGAGCTGCAGCCTCAGCTGCTGCGTCAGAGCAGTGAGGCGAGTCAGCAGATCAGTAACAATCTGTGTGACCTACAGAATGGCTACTCCTCCCCTTCTGCCTCCAAGTCTCCCAAAGAATGTTTCTTATGACCCACCCAAACCAGAAACATACAGGGAGGGATTTCTGGGAAATGAAGCTCAGCCTAGCCAAGCTGACATGTCACAAAGCCACGACAGCACCCTTACCGGCTCATAGAAGCAGCTGAGACTCCGCATTTAGTTTTAGAAAGAGTAGTAGGTATCTCAAATGAAAATGTGTGAACTTTCTCCTTCAAACATGCTGTAAAGGTCATGGGATTTGGAGACAGAAGACCTGGCTTTAAGTTCCAATTCTTCCCCTGTATTATCTGGAAAAATCACTGAAGTCTTTATCGAGTGCCTTAACTTCTCTGATGCTCAGATTCAGCATCTGTAAAATGAGAATAGTATTGTTGGTAGAGGGTTGGCAGACTTCCATGATATAATACATGTGAGGTTTTTGTTGTTTTTCTGTTGTCCTTAAAATCGCAGACACTAAAATAAAATCGATCCTGCTTTGCTTTGCTTTTTGATGATGGTGTGTGCTGATGCAGCATACAGACAAGTCTTTTTCAGAGAGCACTGACACATGCCTACTTTCATAAACTCATTTTCTCTTCTCACCTGACTTGCTGGCAGAAATAGGAAGTTCATATGCTACTTTTGAGCAGGAAGTAGAAGACAAGGTGCAGGAAAAGACAGGCTCTTAATGAGGCATTTTATAATATGTAAAAATATTTCCATATAGCACCCATTCCACCTTCACCCCCACAAAAGAAATGGTGATTTGTATTTTATTAATATCTTTATTATACAACTATATTTTAATTGTCTATATTTTGCTTGCAAACCTCCCTGGGGACAGGAACTCAAGTGCCTAGGACTTCCCCTAGCATAAAATGGTGCTTCCAAAACTTTTATAGTGAATTGAGAATTCATTGCTTTACAGCTGCCTTTGTTTATAATCTCTAGTAAAAAATAGCTACAAAACCACATATGTATATTCTGTCTAGAGAGATGACTTTTAAAAAAAAATTTAAAAGCTTGGCTACCCTCTTTAGTTGTGTATGTCTGCTATCTCCTCTACAATTTGTCACCAAGGAAGGACCAGGTGAACACACAGTAAGATACAAGCCAGGAAGAGAGCCCTCACCAGGAACCCAGTCTGGCAGCACCTCAATCTTGGATTGCCCAGCCCACACAACTGTGAGAAATAAAGGTCTGTTGTGTAAGTCACCCATTACAGTATTGTGTTAGAGCAGCCTGGACTAAGATACCTAATAAGAAAGGCTTGGGCTCTGATGTTCAAATATCAGCTCTGCCATTTGCTTGATGAGTTTCTGAACCTCAGTTTCCTCAGCTGGAAAATGATACCAGTGGGACTACTCGCATTGTAGAGGTTAACGCTCAGGGCTGGTAAACCTGGTGCATGGTGAACATGCAGCAGATCTCTGGTGTGGGTGGAGGCACCATATCTTAAGTGCCTGCCCTACAATAAGCTGTGATTTACAACAGGAACCTAAAATTTCAGCTTCCTTTTCTGCACTGTTTTTCTGATTTCTGGATGAAATTATCTTTATTTTCTTCTAGAAGGAAAACAAAAAGATGCCTTAGTTCCATGGAAGGCTGCTCTGAGGGATATTCTGCTAAGTGGCATCCAGACAGAACACGGAGAAGCTCCTCGATTGCGTCTCTCCCCTGCCTTATTGTTTCCTGCTGCCCTTGACGCTCCACTGTTCCGGCTATTACAAGGTTAGAAGGATGCTCACGACCAACGAGACAGAGTCCTTTGCATATGGCCTTGAGGATGTGTGCTTCTGAAATCTAACAAGTAAGTAATAAACAGGCAGTTCTCAGAGCAAGAGGCAGAGACTGCTGCTTCACTCGGAGGGAACATAAAGCTTTTCAGGGGTGGGTTACAGGTTTCCACGTCGTGAGGCAAGCATCACCTTTTATCAAGAAAATATCCTGGTTATTTCCTTCTATGTTCAATAGAGTATATTGTTTTAAGGTTTTATAGGACTGCATAATTATGTTTAATCACAAAGAAAAAATTGAAGTCATAATAAAATAGTTAAAATATACACACGTTGGCTGGAAGTGGTGGCTCAGGCCTGTAATCTCAGCACTTTGGGAAGCTGAGCTGGGAGGATCACCTGAGGCCAGAAGGTTGAGACCAGCCTGGGCAACATGGTGTGTCCGGAATTGGTGAGTTTTTGGTCTCACTGACTTCAAGAATGAAGCCGTGGACCCTCGCAGTGAATGTTACAGTTCTTAAAGGCGGCGTGTTCGGACTTTGTTCCTTCTGATGTTTGGATGTGTTGGGAGTTTCTTCCTTCTGGTGGGTTTGTGGTCTCGCTGGCTTAAGAGTGAAGCTGCAGACCTTCGTGGTGAGTGTTATAGCTCTTAAGGCAGCGTGCCTGGAGTTGTTCATTCCTCCCGGTGGGTTCGTGGTCTCGCTGGCTCAAGAGTGAAGCTGCAGACTTTCGCGGTGAGTGTTATAGCTCTTAAGGCAACGTGCCTGGAGTTGTTCGTTCCTCCTGGTGGGTTCGTGGTCTCGCTGGCTCAAGAGTGAAGCTGCAGACACCTTCGTGGTGAGTGTTACAGCTCTTAAGGCAGCGTGCCTGGAGTTGTTCGTTCCTCCCGGTTGGTTCATGGTCTCGCTGGCTTCAGGAGTGAAGCTGCAGACCTTTGCGGTGAGTGTTATAGCTCATAAAGACAGTGTGGACCCAAAGAGTGAGCAGTAGAACAAAGCTTCCACAGTGTGGAAGGGGACCCCAGCTGGTTGCCACTGCTGGCTCGGGAAGCCTGCTTTTATTCTCTTATCTGGCCTCACCCACATCCTGCTGATTGGTCCATTTTACAGAGAGCTGATTGGTCTGTTTTACAGAGAGCTGATTGGTCCGTTTTGACAGGGTGCTGATTGGTGCATTTAGAATCCCTGAGCTAGACACAAAAGTTCTCCACCTCCCCAGATTAGCTAGATACAGAGTGTGGACACAAAGGTTCTTGAAGTCCCCACCAGAGTAGCTAGATACAGTGTCGATTGGTGCATTCACAAACCCTGAGGTAGACACAGGGTGCTGATTGGTGTATTTACTATCCCCTAGCTAGACATAAAGATTCTCCAAGTCCCCACCAGACTCAGGATCCCAGCTGGCATCACCCAGTGGATCCCGCATGGGGGCCGCAGGTGGAGTTGCCCGCCAGTCCCGCGCCCTGTGCCCGCAATCCTCAGCCCTTGGGCAGTCGATGGGACTGGGCGCCTTGGAGCAGGGGGTGGTGCTCCTGGGGGAGGCCCGGGAGGCGCAGGATCCCACGGCAGGGCGAGGGCTGGGGGAGGCTCAGGCATGGAGGGCTGCAGGTCCCGAGCCTTGCCGCCAGGGGAGGCAGTTATGGATCGGCAAGAAATCGAGCACAGCGCTGGTGGGCCAGCACTGCTGGGGCACCTGGCGCACCCTCCGCAGCAGCTGGCCTGGGTGGTAAGCCCTTCACTGCCCCGGGCCGGCAGGGCCAGCTGGCCACTCCGAGTGCGGGGCCCGCCAAGCCCACGCCGACTGGGAACTCCAGCTGGCCCGCAGGCGCCGCGTGTAGCCCAGGTTCCTGCTCGCGCCTCTCCCTCCACACCTCCCCGCAAGCCGAGGGAGCTGACTCCGGCCTTGGCCAGCCCAGAGAAGGGCTCCCATGGTGCAGCGGTGGGCTGAAGGGCTCCTCAAGCGCAGCCAGAGTGGGTGCCGAGGCCGAGGAGGCACCAAGAGTGAGCGAGGGCTGTGAGGGCTGCCAGCAGGCTGTCACCTCTCAATGGCAAGACCGCCATGTCTACAAAAAATTTTAAAAATTAGCTGGGCATGGTGGTGCACACCTGTAGTTCCAGCTACTTAGGAGGCTAAGGCAGAAGGATCACTTGAACCCAGGAGGTAGAGGCTGTAGTGAGCCATGATTGCACCATTGCACTCCAGCCTGGGTAACAGACCAAAATCCTCTCTCAAAGAAACAGACGGACAAATAAATACTTTGTACTTTCTGTCCAGTTTTGCTGTGAACCTAAAACTGTTCTACACAATAAAGTAAAAATTTTTTTAAAAACACAGAATTTCTTAAATGCTTATGATTGTAAACCTTGATCACAAGTAACATACTAGGCCTAGTGAGTTTGAACTTCTCTCCAAATTGGTCAAACATGTGTTCTCTGCATTTAGGGAAAGTAACACATAAGCATTTACAGACACACATACACACATACACACACACGCCAATAACGTACTGGTTCAAGGAAGCACCACATTTAAGTGTTTTAAGTGTTTCTTTATGATAAAACTTGACAAATGACAGGAATGATGGGAATTGCAGAAAGGATGGCAGGCCAGTAGGGGAAGGTGCTTTTGATCTTGGAAATGTGCAACACCTCTTGGTTAATTAGACCATAGAAGGAGCTGTGGAAGGGGCACCCTATTGCTTAACACCCTGTGGCACAGACTCATTAGCTTTGTGAATTTCCTTGGATTGATTGTTAGAGCTATAACCTTAAGTTATTCCCTAGTAGTCATTCTTTGGAGCAGATATTGAGCCTTTACTTTAAACCTAGAACTGCATTTGTTATTGCTAATCCTCACAGCAGCCCTAAGAGGTCAAGTATTTGCATCATTTAGCGTTCTTTGTGGCAAGCAACAGAAACCAACACTAGTTAATTTTACCAAAAAAGGAATTTGGAATTTGTTAGGCTTGCAAGGAGGGGGACAGTTAAACATACAGGCTGCAAGGAAGAACAAGAACCAAAGCAATTTTGGGGGGTTTTATGAGCAGGAACAAATGAACAATTTGTTCAGGCAGTCTCCAGTGGCTTTTGGACCCTGGCTCAGTCCTACAAATGATGGGGTGGTGGGGTGGGGGTGGTATCTTGATTGTCCTGGCCTGAGTCACTCTTAGCCCTTAGAATACTTTGATTGACAGTCCTCCCAAAGATTGTGTGAAATGGGGGTAGGCTTTACCCAACAAAGGGAAATGAGGGATGCTGTAACCAGAAGAGGCAAGGAAAAGATGCAGCAAAGGCAAAGATCAAACGTATCTTCCACGATATCACCTTAAGTTAAAGATGGAGAAAGAGATCCAATGTTTAGTTATGTTCAAATGCCAAGGCACATGTGTCAGTGACAACTCTGAGATAGGAACCTCTGTCTGCCCAATGCCCAAGAACCTGTTATTCCCCTCCTCCCTTCCTCTGTCAAGCCCTCTTTATGCTACAGAGTATAATAGCACAGAGGTGACATCCACCTTCCAGAAGATCCACAGGCTTGTGTTTATAAACCTTTTGAACTCTTCTGGGGAAATGCTTGGTTTCCATAGAAAGGAGTCAGCAACACTGCGTCTGATCTCCTTTCATGCATTTCTATTTTTTCTTTCGTGCTACCTCAGTTTTAATTTCCTTTGCTGTACCCATGCAGCCCTTGTCCCCAGTGTAAACAAGTTGGGAGGAACTGATGAGTGGGCCAGGTTGACAAGGGGAGCACGGTAAGCACAGGAGGAACCCATCCAGCAGGACGCAGCCTGGATCTATTTCGGCGGTCTCCGTGGGAACAGGGACCAGGCAGCTCAGCCGACCTTCTCCACTTGACTCTTCTCTTCTTTTATTCCTTTCTGCTCTAGCTGTCTTTCTCTCTCTGAAAATAATAGTTCCAAATAACCAAGCTTTAGGTGGTGTCAGTAGCCAGAAACATCCAAGGCTGACTAGACAGGAAGCAAAGTGTTCATTTTGAATTTAAAATGAGAAATCTAGGCCTATTTCAGGAGTTGGTAGTTGTGGGGTGGTGACCAAGTGTACAAGTTTAAGCTGATTTCTTACCCAATAACGAACACCAAATAGGTGAGCAGTGGCTTCATCAACTTTAAAAATGTGCCTGGACTAATGATCCAAGAGAAAAATACTATTCTGTTGTTATAAAACACAATCTACACAGATATATACAACTCTAAATATTCCTGGTTGATAGTTAATTTCAATATGGTTAATTCTATTTAAAGATTACACAAACGAGTTGTTTGTTTATACTGGTCATTGAGTTAAAAGTGGTACAGTTTGGGCTATGGCTTTAGTTTCTATTATTAGAAGAGATAATGTTTGTCATGTGACTAGTGCAGTGACCAGAATGTGGACGGTGCTCAGTGAATGCTTGTTTCATTACCTTTGTGAAATAGAGTAAACTTTAATCATTGTTCATATCCTCATATACTTCACTGTTCTTATTTTTAAATGTTTCTTAACTATCAGGGGCCAAACACATGTCACTTTTCTTTCTGGAATCCATCAGTGCTTTTCATTAGCTCCTGATGTCTTACCACTCAATGTATGGTCCATGGACCAGCTGCAACAGCGTCACCTGAGAGCTTGCTGGAGCCAGAGAAACTCAGGTCCTAGCCCAGACCTCCTGAATCACAATCAGATCTTGAAGTAATTTGTTTACATTTGTATACATACTGGAGTTGGAGAAGCACTGACTTGCTGGATGAAGCTCCAGCCTCTTACACTGGAATAAGATTTTTCTCCTGACTCTCACTCCAACTCCTGCCATTTCCTTCCTTGGGATTTGAACTGAAATTCCCCAGAGACACAAAGCTGTTTCTTGTCTCTGGGCTTCTCCTGTGCTATTCTCTTTGTCTGGAATATATTTCTTCTTTTATGTCTCATTAATGCTTGCTCTTTAAGACATGCATTCATTTTTCACTCTATATGTATTTATTAAGTACGTACAATGTTCCAAGCAGTATGCTCAGGTACCCTCTCTAAGAAAGACCCCACTGAGAATGGTGACCCTCCTTTCTTGACTCTAAGGGACCAGGCATAACTCTGTCATTGATTTATTATAGGTGGCCTTCCACAATTCTCTTCATCTCCCCTGTACTTAGCATACTTCCTGGTCTTCAGAAGATGCTCAGGCAGTGTTTTGTTGGATTGAACTATTGCACTTAAAGGAACTAGTGATTGGGCTTGGACCACTAGGTGATCTCTGAAGTTATTCTTGACCCAAAGTGAGTCCTCTTTGCCCACAGACCACATCCATACACTGTCACTAGCCAGGTGCCCGAGGATAACTTCTAATTCACCCAAGGGCCCTGTGCTGGCCAGGAGCAGTAGTGACAGATTCCCATATTCATTTATACATTGAACAAATGTGAGAGTTGAGAGTCACAGGGAGAAAGGACTCAGCACAGAGACCTGAGAAGATGATCACTGTGAAAGGCACAAAATGGGCTCGTGGCTGTGGTCTCTTTGCCAAGCCTCTTCCAGTGGTAGCTACCCTGCCCTTAATCTGAGCTGCAGGCCATCTTGTGAATTAGTGACTGGAGTCGAATTTCCTACTGGTTCCCCTACCCTATGGAGAGGCACACCTGTGGGCAGCTCCAATGATGGTGACCACTTAGGGGATGGCATCTTTGTTGGCGCAGAGAGGTAGTCACAAGGGGGTAATGAAAACAAAGACTTTGCAGTGATGAGCAGAAACAGTGGAGGGACACAACATAAATGATTAGAAATAAAGTAAATGATGAGAAATAAATGAAATAAATAGAATAAGTCAATGAGAGGTGGAAGAACCTACCTAAAACTTGGATCGTGGAGCCAGGCTGTCTGAATGCAGAACCTAGCTCTGCCCATTAGGAGATGGACGATCTTGAGCAAGCTGTTAAATGTTCTATGCCGGAGTCTCCATCTGCAAAGTGGGAATAATAATAGCACATACCTTATGAGGATTAAACAAATTATTATTCATAAAGTACTTGGAATAGTGCCTGACACATTCTAAGCACTATATTGTTTAACAACTAGAAACCATGCAATTGCTCAAAAATAAAATTCAGCACCTCATTCTCTTTTTATTATTGTAGCCTTCATGCTGGAATTCACAGTACTTCATGGGTTTTCCCTGGGTCTACGATGGGAGTGTGTACATCTTTAAGTCGTTGAGCAAGGCTTAAAAAAAGGAGCAAAAGGGAAACAGCTGCTTTGCTTTTGAAACGATTTGCCAAGCTCACATAGTTAAGTTTAATGGCTGGGCGTTTTAAACCCTAGAGAACAATGTAATTTGTGTCGCTACTGCTACAAAGGATGACTTTTGGTGAGCGTTTCATTTTGGTTGCCTAAAAACCTAATTTGAACAAAGGAAGCAAAAACAAACACAAATATAGTAATGGAGAAACTCTAATTAGGCTTTGGGGAAAGATTGTCTGGTCCTGTCATGTCTTCACAGGACAAAATAAAAATAACATTGACACCTGCAAAGTTATTTTTCTCAGCAAATATTTTAATTTGTAAGTAAGATTTTGTGGAGGACTACTTATAATTCTAGGAAGTGGGAAACCGGTTCAAGAGGAGGAGGGCTGGAAACCAATATCAAATGTCTATTATGTGCTTCACTTACAGTATATCTTTTAATCCTCTCAAAACTCTGAAAAGGAGATATTTTCCCTGTTTTACAAGGGAACACCAAGGCTCAAAGAGATTAAGTAACTTAAATGAGTTCATACAACCAGTAAGTTACGTAACTAGAATTTGACTCTATGTCTGCCTGACTCTAAAACCTATGCCTGCTTCAAAAACAAAAATTTGTAATGGAAACAAAGCATGTATATTTGAGTTTCTTCCATGTAGCTGCTAGGCATCAAATATTAAATGCTTGTGAAGTTCCAATATATCTAACACTTATCCTCAAGGAAGACAGAGATATTGCTTCAAAATAGTCTCTGCATTTTGGTAGTAATCATGGGAAATGATGATGATGATGATGATAACTGCAATGACAACAATGGCAATAATGACAAAAACTATGGAAGATAAGACAACAATCAACCAATGACCTCATCTTGGATTGGAAGCCTCAGTTTCCTCATGGTAGTACGAGAAATTCCAACTATTCAACAAAAATGAGTATCTTGTGATAAAATTCAGAAAGTGATTAAGGATGTTACTCACTCATAAGGGGAGTAAGAGGGCTTGTAGTAAACCTATGTAAGTGACTCATACCAGCTGACAGCTTGCTGAAAGGGGTTGTTTAACTGGGCATAGGTTCTTTGTAACATATATGTTTCCTATTACTATAACTCTCTAGGTCAAGAAATCACTTATTCTAGAAAAGGCAGGAAACAATTTTCTTCTTGACATTGAGCCAAACAGTCAATTGAGTCTGCAAATCAACCACAGAGCACTTGCCTTTAGTTATTGTTGTTGAACACAAGGTGTGTGTATGTGTTTAGAATAGGCTTGCAAGTATCTATAAGGAAGGATCCTGGACCTTCACTGTAGAATAATCCTTGGGTCAGATGCTATACATTCTTCCTACAGTTACCATGTCAACAGAGGGGCCTATGGAATCCTAAAAAGAGAGGTACTCTAAGTTCGGAAAATCTGGAGGATAGCCTGGTCTTAACATGGTCCCTCTTGGTTTTTGACTTTGAGCAAATTGTTGGGAGGATGGGGTGAATTAATATATTTTACAATACCTTTTGAACTGAAAAAGCATTATATAATGTTTAATGAATGTAAACTGATTGTGATGTACTGGACTTTTTTTTCCCTGCTATGCCCTTCTTTTTCCTACCAGAGCTTCTACCATGCTTCTCCACCATCTAGGAAAACAAGAAATGAAGTTTCCTGGAGAGCTTGGATTTCCCTATGGTAAATCCTTCAAAAGTTGCATTTGGGTACTTGGAATAAAGTTCATTGAATTTGCTTAAATATGCATATTTCAGAGTGAAAAACTGAGAAATAGTTGGCTCTGCTGGGAAAAAGTCACATAACTATACTGATGGACATCATGATTTGGGCGACTCTGCCTTCTCCTCTGGTCCTAATTAATCCAATTTGCAAAACAGCAACTGCAAACCTTCTCTTTTTCCCTCAATCTCCTTCCCCACCTCCTCTTACACACTCTTGGCAGATGCCTATGACTTCTACCTCTTATTGGAAATAAAAGCCACCAGACAGATTTATCCCCAGCTTCCAAATTCCAGACCTACAAACTACATGCTCTCCATCCACCCCATTGTTTCCTTCAGAGTAAAATTCCAATACAGAGATCCTTTCTCCAACTAAGTTTCTGCATCCCTTTCCTTTCCAGCACCCCAAAGAACCTCATTATATCAATTATGGCTTCTCTCTTCTCTCGCCTTGACCCTTAACCCTCCACTTTCCTTAATAGATCATTTCCATCAGCACCCAATCACTGAATACCAGCATTGTCAATCTGAAAGGAAAAAAAAAGTACAGTAGAATTCCCCCATTGACAGGACAGTATTTTTTTGTTTTGTTTTGTTTTCATGGCTGCCTTAGCGTTCTCCCCTCTGCTTCCATGACATCCACATGCCACGGTACTCTGCTATTTTGCTATTTGGCTTCTGTTTTCAACATTCTGCCAAAACTCCTCTTGCTTGGCTCATGGATGTTCTTGCTGGTAATTTCCTTAGAATGTCTTAAGTCCTTATCTTACTTGATCCCGTAGTAACTCTCAGCACAGTCACCCACTTCTTGAAACATACATTTTCCTGTGTTTTGCAATGCCACACTCTTCCTGTTTGTCCTGCTGCTCCAGCCACCCTGGCTCAGTGTCCTTTGAGGACTCTGGCCACCACTTAAGCTTATTTGCCTCTTGGCCTCCATTACAATGGGAATGCTTCTAACTCCAAATCCTTGTGTCTGGCCGAACTCTCTTCTGAACACCTCCTGTGTCTACATGTCTGGTGGATTCTACTCAACATGGCCAAAACCACGCTCATCATTTTTTTTCCCTAAAGCTGCTCCTCCTCTATTACCAGAAACAACTTATGCAGGTCAGTTCCTCACACAAACACTTCCAGTGCTTTCCCGTTAATCCTCAAAATGAAATCCAGGCTCCATATATCTTTCAGGAAGCTTTAGGCCCTGTGCACCTCCATCTTCAGGCTCTTGACATTGACACTGTGTGAAACTCTGTGCTCCAACCATTTTGACTAATTATGGTGCCCCTGACATCTCATTTTCTTATCCACTTCTGTGTCTTTGCACAGGCCAGTCCTTCTACCTTGAACGCTCTTCCCAATCCCACTCCTGTTCTGTTGCTGACTCCTCCTCATCCCTAGATTTCATCTTAATCGTTGTTTATTTCAGAAATCAATTAGAAGCCTTTCTATGCACACTGGATTTTCCCCAATAAACCATTTGCTGCATTAATCTTATTGGTTTAAGGGAAATAACAAAATTAGGATGCTACCAGCAGTTACAATCTGAGCGTTCCTTGGTACTCGTTCTCATCTCCTCTCCCCCATTTTCCCTTCCTGGGGTAGCCGAGTCACCCCTATGCTTTTGTAGCACTTCCATTCTATTTCAAATATTATTTTATATTTGTCTGATGTTAAAAGAAAAATCTTAAGCCAAATTAAATTTAACAGAGTTCAATTGAGCAAAGAATGATTCATGAATCGGGAAGCCCCCTGAACCAGAGTAGGCTCTGAGAGACTCCAGTGCTACCACATGGTTGAAGATTTATGGACAGAAAAAGGAAAGTGACTTACAGAAAACAGAAGTCAGGTACAGAAACAGCCAGATTGTAAACAGTTTCACATTTGCCTTATGTGAACCCAGTTTCAACAGTTGGCTGCCTTTGGTTGGCCCTAACTTGGTGATTGGCACACAAGTAAATTTATAGCCTGTTTACACAATCAGTTAAGTTACAGTTTACTATGTACAGAGAAAGCTTTAGGCCAGATTTAAAATATGTAAGGAGGCAGCTGTAGGCTAAACTTAATTTAACACTCAACGGTAGGCCTTGAGCTGCTAGGGTGGTGCTAGAGATTTAAAGCAGTCCATACATGTTTGTTGAATTGAACTGACGTGAAACACAATTTGTTATGGCTCCATAATACCCCCTTATTAACATGGGTAGTAGATACTATACTTGACTTAGCTATTCTCCTATTTTAGACATTAAGGTTTTGTTGTCGTTAAGTATTATTAATAATTCTGTGATGAAGATCTTCGTGATTTAAGCCTGTTTCCATTGTTTCCGATTATTAACATGATTAACGTGAGTCCTAAAAGTGGAGTTACTCAGAAAAAGTGTATGATCATCTTAAAGTCTTTGACTATACATTGTCAAGTTGCTTTCCAAAATTTTTGCACAATTAAAATTACTGTTTACATGACCATTGACAACTTGCATTTCAAACCCTTATGTAGTGTGCATACACATCTGAAAACATCATCTCATTGGAAGAGTTGCAATAGCTGCCTGAGTGTATCGTTTACCTACACTGAGAATGCTGACTGAGTGGGGAATATTGTGGAGTGTGAAGGGCTTGAGCTGGAATCCTGCAAGTCTGTAAAAGAAAATAAAGAATATTTAAAGGCCCTGCACAGAGAGTGCAATCTACCAGCAGGCGGTAGAAAAGGGCAGAATTCAGGGGCTGTGATGGTTAATGCTGAGTGTCAACTTGATTGGATTGAAGAATACAAAGCATTGATCTTGGGTGTGTCTGTGAGAGTGTCGCCAAAGGAGATTAACATTTGAGTCAGTGGGCTGGGAAAGGCAGACCCACCCTTAATCTGGGTGGGCACCATCTAATCAACTGTCAGCGTGGCCAGAATATAAGCAAGCAGAAAAATGTGTAAAGAGAGACTGGCCTAGACTCCGAGCCTACATCTTTCTCCTATGCTGGGTGCTTCCTGCCCTCAAACATCAGACTCCAAGTTCAGTTTTGGAACTCGGTCTGGCTCTCCTTGCTCCTCAGCCTGTAGATGGCCTGTTGTGGGACCTCGTGATCATGTGAGTTAATCCTTAAGAAACTCATATATATATTCCCTTAGTTCCGTCCTTCTAGAGGACGCTAATACAGGGGCTGAGGGTTTAAAAAATTTTTTTGTTCATTTCCTCCTCAGCTTCCTCAACACAGAATATTGATTGCTAATAATGAATGTCAAAGGTTATCATGTAATGTATAGATAAGGCAAAAAGACTTCTTTCAGTTTATTTCATTGTGACCAGAATGATGATATTTGTTGGGTCATCTGTTATGAGTCACAATAGCTCTGTTACTAGCAATCACATTAGAATGTTGAGACATAAGAAACATATGAATCCCCCACGTTGGTGACTAAGAATTTGGTTCTCCTTTTGTTCAATTAGGATATTACCTCTGCCTAATGACCTTTTTCCGTATTCTTCTTGTTGGTTCCCTACTGCACCAGCCACCCTGGCTCAGTCTCCTTTAAGGACTCTTGCCCCTTGTTAAGCTCTTTTCCTCCTTGGCTTCTTCCATTACAATCTGAATGCTTGTAACTCCAAATCCATGTGCCTGGACAAGTTCTCTTCTGAACACCTTCTGTATCTACCTGCCTGGTAGACTCTACTCATGTCTGATCCAATAGCTAGCCATGAGTCCTGGGTGCCCTGGCCCCAGCTGGGCCTCCCAGGCCTTTCTGCAGTATGATAGAGGCCACAGGCCAAGTCTCCCATTGGCTTGTTTGTGGGCTTCAGCCTCATTCCATGCAGAAAAGGGATTGAGATTATCAAATGACAGGATGGAGCCATGGTTGATAGGAGAGGTTATCACCAAAAATGGTGATTAGAGAGCAGAACATGAAGACAGAAGATGAGTGTCCTCTCAGGGAAGGATGCTTAGGCCCTAAATGGTCAGTGTGATAAGGGTAAGAAGAGAAGGACTAATAGAGATACCATCTGAGCATGGTCTGTGTCTACACACAGGCCAACTATTTTGAAATAAATTTAATTCAACAAATATTTTTTAAGACTGTGCCAGGAATACAATGAGAACATAGTCCTCACCCTCCGAAAGCTCTTAGTCTACTAACATAGATAAAGGTAGTATATACACCAGTAAAAATAGAATGCATTAATGAAAGAAGCATGGAAGAAAGGTGGGAATGCTTGCCTATCAGAGGGCCAGAGAGGTGACATATAAGCTACATTTTCTTGGTAGTTATTTTCAGGGTTAACAAATAGAGAAACAGAAAAGAACTTTTGCGAAGTCATGAAGGAGAAAAACACCATGAAGTGTTTGGGAACCATATGCAGTATGGTATTGCTGAAGAGTAACATGCAAAGTGAGGATTATGAAGATATGATTACAATGTGAATCTGGAGCAGTTTTCCTGGATCAGTTGACAAAGGGCCCTGTGGAAAGCACAGTTTCATCTGCAGGAAATCAGTAACTGGAGAATGGCTGGAAGGAATGGGCCTGCAGTTAGCAGAGGTTGGGAGTGCAGGTTCTGGGATCAGACAGCTGGCATTGATATTCTAGACCTGTCAGGTCTCAGCTCTGTGCTTTGGGCAAGTTTCTTAGCCTCTCAAAGCCTAAGTTTTCTCAGTTTTATAAGACAATATAGTAAGCGTGTCTACGTCATCGATTTGTTGTAAGGATTAAATGAGAATAATGTCTAAAAACAAGGTATTAGTATTATCATCATTGCCATCGTCATTTTCTTTTTTCCTTTTTTTTTTTTTTTTTTTACTACTACTGGGTTTTCATTGCAAAGGGTGATTTTTAAAGGGAGAGAAAAAATAGAAGACACAACTAGTTAAGAATCTATTGCAGTATTCCAGACCAGATGGGGAGAGTGTAAACAGAGTCTATGAAGCAGGCTGATAGAAGAAATGGGGGAAGTATAATCAATTGTATCTAATGACTCCAAAGAGAGAGGAGTGAAGAATGACTTTCATATTTCTGAGTTAGAAGACGAGGAGACAAATGATGTTACCATGGTAAATAAGAATAAAGAGAAAATAAATTTGTTTTCAAATCCTTTGTCTGAAATAATCATAACAAAAACAATAGCTTACATTTTATGTATACCATATGCCATGAGCTGGTCTCAGCACTTTACATATAATTTACATATAATAACTGCACCTAACAACTAGTTGGAATAGGTAACATTTTAATTTCAAGTTCCCAGAAGAGGAAACTGAAACCCAGAGAGGTTAAGTAATTTGCCTGATATTTCACAGTCAGGAAAATGGCAGTGTGGGTTTTTTTAATGGTTTTTTTTTTTGAGACAGAGTTTCGCTCTTGTTGCACAGGCTGGAGTGCAATGGCACGATCTTGGCTCACCTCCTCCTCTGCGTCCTGTGTTCAAGCGATTCTCCTGCCTCTCCTGGGATTACGGGCATGTGCCACCATGCCTGGCCAATTTTGAACACAGACAGCCTGCGTCCAGAATCCCTGCTCTTTCCCTGTATACCACATGGCCTCCTGTGCACGATCCAGAGGAGACATCCAGGTGTTGGATACATGGGCCCGGGGTGCAGCAGAAAAGCATTGCCCCAGTGCACAGCCATATCCGTATGCCGTTGGCGCATGGATTGGAACAAAACCATGGAACTCGATGAAGGTATGGCCTAAGAAGATCAAGAAGCTAAGGAGGACCAGCATTATAGGATGGGCCAGAAGAGTAGATCCAACAAGTGTTAACCTATGGGAGAATGTCAGGGTAAAGCATGTTGTCAACATGACCCTATGCCATAGAGACATCAGGGCTGATTAATGTATCAGAGAAAGACAGAGAGAGTAAAGGAGAGAGAGACTGATATGGTTTGGCTGTGTCCCCACCCAAATCTCATCTTGAATTGTAATCCCCAGGATTCCCACGTATCAAGGGAGGGATCCAGTGGGAGGTTATTGGATCATGGAGGTGGTTTCCCCATGCTGTTCTCGTGATAGTGAGTGAGTTCTCATGAGATCCGATGGTTTTATAAGGCAGTTTTCCCTGCTCTTGCACGCTGTCTCTGTCGCCTGCCATCATGTAAGACATGCCTCTTCCCCTTCTGCCATGATTGTAAGCTTCCTGACATCTCCCCAGCCATGGGGAACTGAGTCAGTTAAATCTCTTTTCTTTATAAATTGCTCAGTCTCAGGTAGTATCTTTATAGCAATGTGAGAATGGAGTAATACACAGGCTCAGAAAAGTTCCTTGCATTTGGCAATTGAGAGAATAATGGCATGATGACTTTTGTCAGAAAAGTTTGTGATCGGGAGGTGGGGGTGGAATTCTGACTTGGGTGGGCCAGAGGAACTCAATGGTGGAAGAATAAGTGGTGACATCATAAATTGACACCTGTGAGAAATGGTGGATGAACTGAATAAAGTGTAGGGTATTTAGCTTGTCATGATTGTCCCTGAGAAACAGGTTGCAGGAATGCTACTTGCATTGAATAATTTTATTAGTTATCATTTAATTCCTTTACATTGATTTCTTTAGTTCCCTATCAGAGACAAGCTCAAACTACACACAATAAATACATCACGGACTTCTCCTTCTCTTTATTTCGCTTCACTCTGGGCAAATGAAAGACAATAAATAAATATTGTGGATCTTGGTATTTAATGGTTTATAATCAGATAATTGTTCACTGTCCAGTACTCACTGTTCCTAATGCCCCCTAATCCTTCAGGCATCATAGATATGAAGTGGATTTGGTATCTGATGCCTTTCTTTTTTTTGTTTGTCAAATGAATGAATGAATGAACCTAGTCCAATCATCTGTTTCCAAAAAGGATGCCGCAAAGAACACTGGAATAAGATTCTAACTTCAGGCCTGTGAATTATCTGAAAGCCTACTCTAGTGTTTAATCACCTGAATCATCAGGGAGTTTATTCTTCAATTTCATGTAATTATAATATTTTCAAAGCATTTGCTCTAGATTGGCCTTCAGGAGAGGGCCAGAAATCAGCCTCCTGCAGCCTGCAAAGTTGGTGCCGGGCTGCTCCATTGCTCATTCCTGGATTCCTGGATGGAAACTCTCAACCCAACCTCATGCTGCCTCCAAAGCCTCCCTCCCCTGCCACGTGTCTTCTCCCTCCAGGCCTCCACTTGGGCAGGGTGAATGGGCTCTCCTCTCACCAGTATCTGCTCTCAACAGCAGCAGCCTCTTCTCCTTCGCTAAATCAATCCCTAAATCAATCCCCATCTACTTTGCATTTGAAAAACATGAAAAAAACGTGGCCCTTGATATCGCCTGTTTTATTTTTTGTTTTTGTTGTTTACGCCTTTGCAATTTTTTCCCTCTATAATTGTAGTAGGGCCTTCGGAGTGGAAGATAATAAACAGCTTCTATTTGTCATTTTTTTTTCTTCCACATTCCTTATGAATAAAATTTGTTTCCAGGCTTTGGGGGGTCATGACAAGGTTATAAGTTATGAGTCTACAGAGTCTTTGGGTATGCGCTGCCATCTGGATCTACTGTACCAGGGGCTGGCCAGAGTGTATCTTTCCAAAGGAGTCCTGCATCTGCCTGCTTAGGGGATGATCTAGCATTTCCAGCAGACCTGGAGAGGACAGAAGGGGTTGGATTGAGGAACCTGGAAAATCTTGAAAATAGAGGGGGCTTCATGTCATAGCCCAAATGCCTTAGCTTATGAACTGATTCACTAGAGAGCCTTTTTGGAGGGAAAGTAGCAGGCATGTTTTCTGTTCTATCTATGTCTTTTATCCTACTCTAAGCAAGAAAAAAACAGGCCTGTCGGTTCTTTATCCCCAGCAAGACCCAAGCTGGACTTGCATTATTTCTCACTGAAGAAATCCACACTCACTGGCCTGAGTAGGAAAAGAAAATAACAGACTATTTCAATAAACTGTGAGGCCTAAATGACTGGATTACCTAGGTCCTATTGAGGCAGAATTTATAGAAAAACAGACTAGA
This sequence comes from Pan troglodytes, assembly GCF_028858775.2. Classification (NCBI taxonomy): domain Eukaryota; kingdom Metazoa; phylum Chordata; class Mammalia; order Primates; family Hominidae; genus Pan; species Pan troglodytes. Next base: position 103,132,349 of record NC_072412.2, on the reverse strand, counting down.
GAGTTAATGAAAATGTAATGAGAAGTCTTCAGGAGATAAAATAAGGGAACATAAAATTTCTGGAATTAAAAAAATGCCTAATTTCTAGATGTAAAGTTAAGAGATGAACTCGAAAAGAGAGCAGTTCCTGATGAAAATCACATTGGTTATCAGAAAGATCAAGTGGAGGAAATAGCTCACAACCCAGAGCACAGATGCAAAAATATGGGAACCATAGATGAAAAGACAAAAGACATGGAAGACATAGGTGTGCGTTTAAGAAAAAAATTAATGGCCAGGCGCGGTGGCTCACGCCTATAATCCCAGCACTTTGGGAGGCTGAGGAGGGCAGATCACGAGATCAGGAGATCGAGACCATCCTGGCTAACACGGTGAAACCCCGTCTCTACTAAAAATACAAAAAATTAGGCGCGGTGGCGGGCGCCTGTAGTCCCAACTACTCGGGAGGCTGAGGCAGGAGAATGGCGTGAACCCAGGAGGCGGAGCTTGCAGTGAGCCGAGATAGCGCCACTGCACTCCAGCCTGGGCGACAGAGCGAGACTCCGTCTCAAAACGCGCGCGCGCACACACACACACACAAATTAATATATGGAAGATAAATACTGATCAACAAATAATAATAATAATAGATGAAACTTCCCTGTGCTGAACGAGACCTTGCTTTCGGTTCAGCTAACACCAGGAAGTTGTAATAACAATGACAAAGAAATCAATCTCATCCAAGTGAGTCTTCTGAAGTCCGGTAAGATAAAGTTTCATAAACTTCCCCGTGCAAAGAAAGGGCTGTTACATAAAGAGGAGAATGAGACTAGCATCAGTCTCACTACAGTACTGGAAACTGGAAAACAGTAAAGATTTACAAAATTTTGAGATGAATCACAATGTCATTTAAATGTGAGAACAGAAGAAAGCCATTACTAAAAATGCTATGGCCCACTCTCTTTAAGGAAACACTCTTATTTATATATTCCAACCAAACCGAATTTAAGGATAACCTAGATCTCAGGACAGGAGAAGATGAGGAATACAAGAAACCGCAGTGAGCAGTCCTGTAAAACACATAGTGAAGTCTAAAGGATGGTGGTCATGTGGCTGTGAACTGTAATGTGAGGTAAATAATAATTCCCTAACAGAAAAGAAAGACTGCATGTCTCTGTATGAAATCCTATCTGTATTCCCAGAAGTAAGCACTTGCTAATATATACTGAATAAATACTTAGGTTAAGAGTTCAGTTTTAAATAAGTCTCAACAAAGTTGGTGCCAGAGCAGATTAATAAAAATCTTGATATGGGGATGATTACTTTAAATTACCACATATCTATGATTTTGTGACTTAAAAATTAGGAAACTGCTAGCTAAGAGAGAGAATTTCCTAATTTCTAGAATTAGAGTGGAAATTTAAAATAATACAGCAAATTAGGAAAAAAAGTAAGAAGAAACAGCAAAATAATTATCAACATAAAGTAAAATGGAAAAATAAAACAAAAGATACTAAGTATCACAATGAAAGTGAAGAGATGCTTTCTTATATAAAAAGACAAGCAACTTCATAGCTAGGCATGGTGACATGCGCCTGCAGTCCTAGCTATTCAGGAGGCTGAGGCAGGAAGATCACTTGAGCCCAGGAGTTTGAGGCCACGGTGAGCCATGATCGCACCACTGGGCAACAGAGCTAGATCCTGTCTCAAAACAAACAAACAAACCAAACCAAACCAAACCAAAACAAAAAGACAACAGAATGCTTACACATTCTAGCTATATGTTGTTTAAAAATAAATTCAACTAAAATAGAATAGTAAAGAAATGTAGAAAATAATGAAATATACTAAGACATTTTAAGCAAAATAGAAAAAAGCTGCTATAACATTATAATACTAGATAAAGAAGAGTTTGAGGCATAAAGCATTGTATGGGGAAAAGATAAAAGGCATAATCTACAATAAATTACAATAAATTAACAAATTTCAATGTCTCCAAATAGCAGTTAAATACATAAAGCAAAACAAATAAAAACTAGAAATACAGAGACCTTATAACATCCAAAATCATACCAGAAACTATAATACACTTAAATCAATGAACATTAAACAAGGGTAAAGATATTTCAAATAATATGATCAATAAATCTGATTTAAAATTAGGTATGTAGATAATTTTCTGCCCTACGGACAAAGATGCACATTCTTCACTATGTCTATCAGACAGTTGCAAATAAACCATTTACCTGACTACAGTGAAAATTAAGAAGTTTCAAAATAACATTTTTATTGGCCACATTCTCTGACTGTAAAGCAACAAACTAAAATTTATTCACAAATAATAAAAATACTAATTACTTGTAAATTAATAGATTTCTAAAATGGTCAAACTGGAAATCACACCCCCAGGCACTTAGAAAATGCAAGTCATCTAGAGAAATGAACCACTCATGGTGTCCTCACAGAAGTTTCACACATAGAATTGCAACAAATATGAGATCACAACAAAAATTCTCAAGACACATGACAAGAGGAGCAGCTTCTGACGATGCTGACTTAGTTGTTTTGGACTAATCCTCCTACTGAAGACTGTAGCCTGATACTCTTAGTGAAATACATGAATCTTTGTACATTGTAAAGATCTTCTCCATTGCCTTGAAATATTTGAGCAGAAGGCTGATCCATCAAAGAATACAAAAATATCAGGATTAGACATGTCAAACAAAAAAAATTTTTTTTTTTTTGAGATGGAGTCTCACTCTGTCACCTAGGCCAGAGTGCAGTGGCACAATCTCAGCTCACTGCAAACTCCGCCTCCCAGGTTCACGCCATTCTCCTGCCTCAGCCTCCTGAGTAGCTGGGACTACAGGCGCCCACCACCACACCCAGCTAAATTTTTGTATTTTTAGTAGAGATGGGGTTTCACCGTGTTAGCCAGGATGGTTTCGATCTCCTGACCTCGTGATCCACCTGCCTCGGCCTCCCAAAGTGCTGGGATTACAGGCGTAAACCACCGCACCCGGCCAAAATTTTTTAAAAAAATTTTCATCCACAAAAGCAGAAGTCTGGTTGGGTGCAGTGACTCATGCCTGTAATTCCAGCACTTTGGGAGGCCGAGGTAGGCAGATCACTTGAGGCCAGGAGTTCGAGACCAACCTAGGCAACATGGTGAAAACCTGTCTCTACTAAAAATACAAAAATTAGCTAGGCGTGGTGGCACATGCCTACAATCTCAGCTGCTGGGGAGGCTGAGGCATGCGAATTGCTTGAAACCAGGAGGTGGAGGTTGCAGTGAGCTGAGATCATGCCACTACACTCTAGCCTGAGCAACAGAGTGAGACTCCATCTCAAAAAAACAAAAACAACATAAAAGCAGAAGCCAATCAACCCATCTATGCTTTTTTAGAAAATAATTTACGTCCTACTCGAAGATAACTGAGTTACTTGAAGAAAATTGAAGCTGCTTCCCTACAAACTCCATTTTGGCCTGGTGGGGACTCCAATCCCATGGCGTGCTGTGTGTTCTCTATCTGCTGGGTGTCTTCCATGGCAGGCAGTCAGAGATGCAGTAGCCTGTCCCTCTTGGAACTGATATTTACATACTCTCTCATGCTCAAATATTTCTAGGCATTTGAGAAGATATGAATCAACCACACGCAAAGATGTATTTATGTTGATATGAGTTACCAGGCTAGAGTCACAGAAAACAACTTGACGAAGCCTTTTATAGACTCTAGGGACACTGAGCTCACCTGAAAAAAGTCCTAGATTCAGCTGATACGTCATTGTTATTAGCCCATATTTCCAAAAATAATTGTGCCAAAGTTTATCTTTTAACAGCCCAAATCTAATTATTATGTGATTGAAAGAGTCAGAGAGATTGGTCCCCAGAAGCCCTATATGAGGGTCTTAATTTGGGAGAAGTTTTGGTTTTAAGGAGAATCAGGATTATTCAATTAGTCAGATGCCATTTAATTAGTCAGATTACAGTGTGCAAAGGGCTTTCCATGCACTGTTATATTTAGTCTTCACAAAAGCAGGTCTCATCATCATAATTCCAGTATTACAGAAGAGAAAACGGAGGCTCAAAGAAGTTAAATGATTTTCCCAAGCTCACTTAGCTGGTTCATGAGCTGTACAAAAATCAATCCGAAGCCTTTGAAGGTAAAACTCATGCTGTTTCTTCAGAGTTTAGGAACACCAAGAGGAAGAGAAAGGCTCCCTCCTAGGTGCGGTTGTTTGCTGTGGCTGACATGATTATTTTCTGTCCTTTGAATCAGTGCAGGCAACTGTCGATGACCAAGAACCAAGATTCTCTTTGATTTATAAGCACCAAATTGACATAGGCAGTGAGTGCTTAATAAACCTGAGTTGGTAATAATGATAGCAGCAACAAAGCAGTTGGCTGTGTGCATATTACACCTTTGGGAAAAGCTTAGAATAGAGCCACCAACCACATGCCATACACAGTATAAAAATCCAGACAGGGGAAATCTGTTATATGATCAAACAGTTAAATATACTTGACCTCTTAAAAATCAGACTAAAACAAATGAAGTAAGAAGTTCAAAGAGATTAATCCAAGCTGCAACTGAGAAATGAGATGGGCTTAATGAGAAATACAAGGTCAAACTCAGCTAGCTTAAAAGAACCAAGATTTAAGGTGAGTGGTGTGTGCTCAAGACATTAAAGGTTTAATTGAAGTCAGGATTGTTACTTAAAATACCATGAAACGATTTGATTCAAAAAAACTTCATTGATTTCACCTAAAAATGCGTTGGAACCTAATGAGAGAGTTGGACCCTGAGTGAATGCCGTGATCCAAACAAGAGGGACTCAATGTAAGGAGAAGCCCATGGAACCTCAGTGAAAACTTGAGAAATTAAAAGAAAGGCATCAATGACACCATTAAAATAAATCAGGCATGTTTTCATGGAAACGGGATAAACAGATGACAGAGATGTTACAAGGCCAAGTGATTATAGATTTAAGCAACATTTGGAGGAGGTAGGACAACTCTTTTTCACCATAAAATACTTTTCTCCAGCATAAATGCTAAAAAAAATTTTTTTGAACAATTTAAGGCTGGGTGTGGTAGCTCACACCTGTAATCCTAGCACTTTGGGAGTGTTTTGGGAAGCAGGAGAATCATTTGAATCCAGGAGTTTGAGACCAGCCTGGACAACACAGCAAGACCCTGTCTCTACAAAGTTAAAAGCAAAAAAATTAGCTGGGCGTGGGCGGTATGCCAGCAGTCCCAGCCCCTCGGGAGACTGAGGTGGGAGGATCACTTGAGCCCAGGAAGTTGAGGCTGCAGTGAGCTGTGACTGCAGCACTGCCCTCCAGGCTGGGCAACAGATTGAGCTTCTGTGTCAAACAAACAGCAATAACAACACAAGAAAAAACACAGAAAGAATTTAATTTCTGAGAGAGCGAGCGATTAGAACTTTTTTAAGGAATAACACTATCTGATGTTGCCAAAGAATGAAGAAAAAGATACGTAGCACATGCCTTGGTGGGAAGCTTTCTGTTGACCTTTCACTGGGAGAAAAAGAAAATACACATTGTATATTAACATCCAATCAATGCTTAAATACTAAGTCTATTTGGGCTGGTATTAATATAATTACACTAGCTTTCTTTCAATTAACATTTATCTGGGATATCTTTTCTCCATTCCATTTTAAAGACTTAAGTATTTCTTTTTTTTTTTTTAAATTATACTTTAAGTTTTAGGGTACATGTGCACAACGTGCAGGTTAGTTACATATGTATACATGTGCCATGTTGGTGTGCTGCACCCATTAACTTGTCATTTAACATTAGGTATATCTCCTAATGCTATCCCTCCCCACTCCCTCCGCCCCACAACAGGCTCTGGTGTGTGATGTTCCCCTTCCTGTGTCCATGTGTTCTCACTGTTCAATTCGCACCTATGAGTGAGAATATGCGGTGTTTGGTTTTTTGTCTTTGCGATAGTTTGCTGAGAATGATGGTTTCCAGCTTCATCCATGTCCCTACAAAGGACATGAACTCATCATTTTTTATGGCTGCATAGTATTCCATGGTGTATATGTGCCACATTTGCTTAATCCAGTCTATCATTGTTGGACATTTGGCTTGGTTCCAAGTCTTTGCTATTGTGAATAGTGCCGCAATAAACATACGTGTGCATGTGTATTTATAGCAGCATGATTTATAATCCTTTGGGTATATACCCAGTAATGGGATGGCTGGGTCAAATGGTATTTCTAGTTGTAGATCCCTGAGGAATCGCCACACTGTCTTCCACAATGGTTGAACTAGTTTACAGTCCCACCAACAGTGTAAAAGTGTCCCTATTTCTCCACATCCTCTCCAGCACCTGTTGTTTCCTGACTTTTTAATGATTGCCATTCTAACTGGTGTGAGATGGTATCTCATTGTGGTTTTGATTTGCATTTCTCTGATGGCCAGTGATGATGAGCATTTTTTCATGTGTCTTTTGTCCGCATAAATGTCTTCTTTTGAGAAGTATCTGTTCATATCCTTCGCCCACTTGTTGATGGGTTTTTTTTTCTTGTAAATTTGTTTGAGTTCATTGTAGATTCTGGATATTAGCCCTTTGTCAGATGAGTAGATTGCAAAAATTTTTTTCCATTTTGTAGGTTGCCTGTTCACTCTGATGGTAGTTTCTTTTGCTGTGCAGAAACTCTTTAGTTTAATTAGATCCCATTTGTCAATTTTGGCTTTTGTTGCCATTGTAAGTATTTCATATTATCTCTGATAAAAGGCATATAACTACATTTTGTAAACACAGCCTTGTACCTAAAGATTTAAGTCCATTTATATTTGTCATAATTACTAAATTTATAAATTAGATTTATTTGTACCTGGTTATCTTGTCCTTTTGTTTGTTCTCTCTTATTCTATACTTCATTTCTTCTCTCTTCTCACCTTCTTTTGGACTGATGATTATTTTCTCATTGTTTTTCCTCTTCTATTTTGAAAGTTGTATACACTGTATTCTAAAGGAAAGCAGTATTTTTATCCTTCTCCCGCCAAACACAAGAAACTCAATATTATTCTCTTCCCATCTGTATGCTATTGCCAAGTATTTTAGTCTTATCATGCTTTTTTAACTCCACAAGATATTTTAGTTATGTTTCATTCCATCAATATTAGCTTTGGTTTACCCACATTTGCCATATTCTTTGTTCTTTAATCCTTTGTTTACATCAGACTTTCCATCTGGGATCATTTTCTTCTGCCTGAAAAAAATATCCTTTAGAATTTTCCTTACTGGGTGTTTAAATGTTGCAAACTCTCTGAGTTTTGGGTTGTTTAAAAATGTCTGCTTAGCCCTTATATTTGAGAGATGTGGAACCTGGGATTCAACTTCTCCATCAGTGTTTTTATTCCTCTCAGTACAGATCTGCCATTTTCTGGCCCCCATTGTTGCCATTAAGAAGCAAGCTATCAAATTAAGCATCACTTCTTGAAAGGTTGTTTGTCTTTTCTCCACAGAAGACTTTATCTTCTCATGGTTTTCAGTTTTCATTTTGCTGTGTCCAGGAGTGCAGTTCTATGCATTTATCCTGCTTTATGGTTATATTTATAGCTTTTTTTTTTTTTTTTTTTTGGAGACAGAGTCTGACTCTGTTGCCCAGGCTGGAGTGCAATGGCACAATCTCGGCTCACTTCAACCTCTGCCTCCCAGGTTCAAGCGATTCTCCTGCCTCAGCCTCCTGAGTAGCTGGGACTACAGGCATGTGCCAACACACCTGGCTAATTTTTGTATTTTTAGTAGAGACAAGGTTTCGCTATGTTGGCCAGGCCAGTCTTGAACTCCTGGCCTCGAGTGATCCACCCACCTCAGCCTCCCAAAGTGCTGGGATTACAGGCTTGAACCACTGCGCCCAGCCATAGCTGGGTTTTCTCAATCTGTAGATGGCTTTCTAAAAACCTCTCAGCTGTTCTCTCTTCGAATATTGTTTCTACCTGATTCTTTCTTTCTCCCTGTCATTCTCACATCAGACCTGTGTTAGTCCTTTTCATTCTCTCCTCCATGGTTCTCAAACTCTCCTATTTCTCATCTTATTTTCTCTCTATGCTTTATTCTTGTGGTTTCTTCAGGTTTATTTTTAAATTCACTATTCTGTCTTAGGCCATATCTTACCTTCTGTTTTTAGAAGCAAGGTAGTTCTTCCAGAAAAGAACTGCACTTGGTTCTGCTAGGCAAGCAGTACTACTACCAGCCTGGGATCACTTTAAACTACATTTTTGACGATATGTTTTTTAGACAACATAGATTGTGTGAATTTGGGTTACAAATCATGTGAGGGCCAGTGTACAGTTGCAAATTCCCAGAGGAGACTTTCCCTGTATACTCAGTGATATGGTTTATATCTCATCTTGACAAATCTCATCTTGAATTATAGCTCTCATAATTCCCACATGTTATAGGAGGGACCTGGTGGGAGATAACTGAATCATGGGGGCAGTTTCCCCCTTACAGTTCACTTGGTAGTGACTAAATCTCATGAGATCTGATGGTTTTATAAGAGGTTTCCCTTTTTGCTTGGTTCTCATTCTCTTGTCTACTGCCATGTAAGACATGGCTTTTGCCTTCCACCATGATGGCAAGGCCTCCCCAGCCACATGGAAATGTGAGTCCATTAAACCTCTTTTTCTTTTAAATTACCCAATCTCAGGTATGTCTTTATCGGCAGCGTGAAAACAGACTAATACAGTCAGTGACTCCAGATAGTATGTGTCCTCACTGTCCCCTGGGGAGAGGGGCAGAGAGCATGTTTATTTGTAGGATATAGGCTTTGGGGTCCAGGGTTTATATGTGGGGGTGGGGTTTCTATTAAATCACAACCTGGTTGGGCCCTAGTCTTTGTCTCTGTTTTTCCATACCCTGCAAGACCTTGAACACCTAGGGTCAAATTCATGGCAAATATCCTCAATGCAAAGGTCGTCTCTGTTTTTGTTTGTGGGTGCCTGTCTTGATTCAGTTTTTAATCTGAGGATTCCTTACTTTCTTGTCAGCTTGGGGACATATTTATGATGGTGAGTTTTTTGTTTGTTTTCATTTTATCCATCATTTTAATTGTTTTTATTGGAAATGAGTCAAACTGTATATATAACCCACCCTTATTTTTTTAAAATTCGCAAGAACAATAAGAAGATAATACAACATGAACATAGGTGCTGCTGCTATGGAAAATTACAGAAACCCACTAGAGTGAGCAATGGATGGAGCTAAGGCAGAGCCACAGCTGCCTTTCTCAGGATGTCAGCTGTTGCTAGGGAAACCAGCTGAATAGATGGCAGTTACCTAAGGAAGACTCTGAGGAGAACTTTGATAAACCGGTCAGCAGGTTATAAGAACACATGCATCTTGTTTTATGATTGACAAGTGTTTCTGTAATATCTGCAAGACCAGCTTCTAAGTAAGTGTGGTTTACTATTTTATTCAGCAATAATTTAATAAGTGTCCACACCATTCCTGGCTCTAGATGCTTAGTGAATGTTCAATGAATTCTCTGAATTTGCAGAGACATGAAAAAAGGCATCCAAGTGGGCAGCCTTGATTAACTGGTCATCCATGTCATTGATTCCAAGTTTTTAAAAAATGCAATAAAATTTGGCACAATTTAAAATCGTTTCTCAATACACAAGACGGACTAGATTTGTTACAGGTTTCCTGCAATCTTTGGTCTTCCAAAGATTTTTGATCTTCCAAAGATCTTTCCAAAGATCTTTCCAAAATATGGGGTATTTTCACCACTCCCCTATTGAGGGATCTTACTGATTTCATTTCCTTTCTGCTATAGACACAGGCAGTATTACAAACTCCCAACAAAACAGATGTCAGTATAATTCTTTTAGCAATGTTAGTAGAATACATTTGGCCAGATTCAATGATTTATTATCTCCAAGTTTTCACAGAAGTGGATTCCTGATTTTGATCGAGAGCTCAGGGAGCATTGCAAGTGACCTGTATGCCATCGTGAGTTTCTCAACTGGATCCTAAATCTGGTTGTGAAGTATATCAGATGATGAGGACTTCCAGATTCTAGCTGGTCTGTAAGAACTGGCATCTTTCTATTCAGATGTCTCCATATGACATTTCCTCATGCCATCTGTCTTGGGGTTTTCTTTTCAAAAGTAGTAACACCGCTTCAACTTTTAGGAACTTCCCAAATGTTTCCTCCAAATGCCAACAGCTTTTGAATTTATGGATGAGAGTTTGCTTCTTTTGCTTCTCTTTCTCTCTCTTCTTTCATCCTTTTCTCCTTTCCAACCTCCCTCCCCCAACTTTTTCCTTCTTTTCTCTTCTTTCCTGTCCCTTTTTTGCTATTGCTATTAAAAAGTGAATGATTCTTTTAGTCTTTCTTGGAGCTTTTCATTTCTTTTTCTTCTACTGAATTTTCATCTTATACCCTCACTTTATTAAATTGTCTATTTTTTTGTGCATAAGAATGATGATTTCTGTCTATCTAGTCCAGTAAGACTGTGGCCATTGGATGTACAAGAGTATCTATTTTGGCCGATTTGATTAATTATTCCAGAAATTCTTTTTAACATTTATTACTAATTTAGCACAATTATTCTTCTTCTAGGTACTTTATATTAGATAAACATGATCATCGAAAGAATTATCTGTATAACTTTATCGGTTAGTCCATCTAAACAATTATTTTCTGTTAGTTTTTACTGGGTTTGACTTAAATAGATTTTTGTGCTTTTTTCATTTTAAGTTCTCTATTTGTTTTTCCTACTTCTAGTCTCTTCTTACCATGTTGTTTAGATTCTGGGTCTTCATAGTCTAATTTAAGTTTAAATTATTAAATTCAAAGCTCAGTTTGTAAATCACTCTAACCTCATTTCAAGTGCTCAGTAGCTGCATGTGACTCATGGGTCTTGTACTGTGTGGTGCAGATTATAAATGCAGAATGTTCCATTGGAAAGCACAGCTCTATATTCCTCCCACTTTTTCCTTGCACCACAGAGGACAAAGTTCTAGTGCCAATGGAGAATAAACCTTTTCTGTGTACCCGTGTTATATTTTCTACTCAGATATAAGACATATTGTTTTGTCTTGTTTCTATTTTTGTCCAAGACAATGACTTTGTCCATGGGAGCACCTTGAAGGGCATAAGACAGTCGCTGAAGGGCATGACACAGATATTACCCTACACACAGTACTTCAATGTGAAAAAGCATGTTTTAGTTTATTTTCTGTTGCAAATAACAGTGTACGTAAAATGGTTAATTTAAAAGAAAAACAATTTATTTCTTACAGTTATGGAGGCTGGGAAGCCCAAGGTCAAGTGGGGACACACCCGGTGAGAGTCTTCTTGGTGGCGGGGACTCTCTGTCTTTGGGTTTAGGGACCACCCTAATCCAGTATGGCCTCACCTTAAATTGATTCCAAATGTAAAGACCCTATTTCCAAATGAGGTTACCCTAGGTACCAGGGCTTAGGACTTTCACAGACGTATCTTTTGGAGGGACACAATTCAACACACTGCTGGGGTGAAAAGGTTAAGGGCTTCAGAATATTTCTTTTTGGAAGGAAGGCAAACAGCTGCTGAATCTTAGTTGACATAGATTTAAAGTAAAAAAATTCATACACAGTGCACACTATACATGAAATATGCTGTCAATCCAAATAAAATAAAACTCTATCCTTATAGGACTATGAAAGGGAGGCTACTTATCTCTTTAACCCACTCTGGGTTCTAAAATCCTGAGTGTAAGAAGCAGATAGGAGCCACCCTGCTCAAAGCCTGTATATAACACATTGAGAAATTTTATAACTCAATACTTCATAAATAAATATATCAGAGTAATTTTAGAACAGTTGAAATGAGAATTACTTAATATTTAACAAGGCAATGCATACACACATATGTTGATATATTGATACAGTTTGGATATTTGTCTTGGCCCAAATCTCATGTTGAAATGTAATCCTCAGTGTTGGAGGTGGGGCCTGGTGGGAGGTGTTTAGGTCATGGAGGCAGATCCCTCATGGCTTGGTGCTGTCCTTGTGATAGTGAGTGAGCTCTTGCGAGATCTGGTTAAGTTAGTGGCACCTCCCCCTTCCACTCTCTCTCTGGCTTCTGCTCTGGCAATGTGATGTGCCTGCTCCCCCTTTACCTTCCACCCTGATTGTAAGCTTCTTGAGGCCTCCCCAGAACCCAAGCAGATGTCAGCACCATGCTTCCTGTAAAGCCTGCAGAACTGTGAGCCAATTAAACCTCTTTTCTTTATAAATTACCCAGCCTCAGGTATTTCTTTATAGCAATGCAAGAATGACATGACACACACATATACATTCATATGTGTGTGTGTGTGTGTGTGTATGTGTGTGTGTGTGTGTATATATATATATATATTCATATATTCATGTATATGGGTATACACTCACACATACATTTAAAAACATACATCTTCAAGGCCGGGTGCGGTGGCTCACACCTGTAATCCCAGCACTTTGGGAGGCCAAGGCGGGTGGATCACGAGGTCAGGAGATCGAGACCATCCTGGCGAACATGGTGAAACCCTGTCTCTACTAAAGATACAAAGAAATTAGCCAGGCGTGGTGGCAGGTGCCTGTAGTCCCAGCTCCTCAGGAGGCTGAGGCAGGAGAATGGCGCAAACTCGGGAGGTGGAGCTTGTGGTGGGTGGAGATCGCGCCACTGCACTCCAGCCTGGGCAACAGAGTGAGACTCCATGTCAAAAAACAAACAAACAAAAAAGCATACATCTTTGAAAGTTATATGTAGTGGGATTCTTATATAAAATTTCAGTTCTTGCAAAGAATCTAGGCAGACCCCTTAATCAGTGTGTTTTGAGAAACAGTCTTTATTCTGGTATAGCTTGGATCTCTTTTCCTGTTGCATCATTCAAGTTCCACTGATTCTCTTCCATGAGTCCCATGACATCTTGTCTCATGCCATTCTGCACGAGGATGGGACTTTTAAAACACTGTGACTATCTCTAGATGATCTTCAGTCATAGCCTATGCAAAACACAGTCCACACTGAATATAGTCATTATGGAGTCTTTGCTTCCTTTCTCTACACTCTGCAAAGTGCTGATGCTTTTTTACATATTAGTCAAAGGGATAATATTTGATTCTTTCCTTGATTTTGCAAGTTTCTCTTTAATGTGAGCTGAGGTCTTGCCTATGTTCTCTCTGCCAGCTGCACTATCTCTGGGATCAGCATCCTGCACTGAGTTCATGGGAGGAGGATATAGAATTTCTTTTAATGACAAAAGCCACTACCTGCTTAGAATATGGGCAAAGACATATCCATCGCTCACTCTGATCAGTTTGTCAGAGTGAGCTACACATAGCCTCAATACCTTCAAGGCTACAAGTGTGATGTTAAAGCACTCCCAAGTTGACAAGGACTGTCTTCCCTCACAGAGGTTTCCTGGTATGTGTTTCTCCAGAACTGTTCTTGTCATCAGATTCATCATTCTGAAATTGCTCTATAATGCTTTCATTTTCCCATACAAAGTTTCTGGTTTTATTTTCCCATAAAAGAAACCCACTGGAATGTATTCCTATAGGTAAATAATCTCTTGCTTTGTTAAAACCACATTTAATATATCCTTTAATATTAGTAGATTAGAAATATAAGAAACAAATATAAAGAGATGAAAATCACCTTCATGTATTTCTTTTTCAATATAAGGGTTAATCAAAGACATAGAGAAGAGTAGAATTGCTTATAGTAGGTCATCCACAGATCCTTCCCACATCCCACTCTGGCTTAATAGCATTCTGTAAAAGGTGATAAATAGTCTGATTCGACTTCTTCCTGAACCCAAAAGAAGTGCCACCAGCTGCTATCTTACTGGAAGTTGGAGTTCACTTCAAAAGCTAAGCTGATCATAACTTGAGCCGTATGCAGGGAAATTTATAATTTCAACATTTCCCATTAGTAAGAGTTTGCTTTGAATTGATCTTTGGCTTGGCAGGAGTACTTTTTCCCTAAGTGCGGATGAGTGCAGGTGGTCTGATGTTAAATTTACAGTCAACAACACTCAAAGAGACATTTTAATAAGGTTGGGTTTCTCTCCTCAGGTACACCAATAATGATTGAATTGAGAATATTATATGTGATTGAGAATTGGGGAACAGTTGCACCCGAGAATTTCTAAGAATTGCTGGTCATTGAACATCTTAATTCATGGACAGACACAGAAGACCACTGAGTGAGTTGCTGAAGGTAGTGAGCAGAGTCAGAAATAATATGTAGGGCCTTATATGCTCCACTGTCCCATTGGCTAAATGGCTACCCTGATTTAATGTAACTAAATCATCTCACAGAAACATGGTGCATAAGCAGAGTAGAGGAAGGAAATCAGTATAATCCAAACTCCTTCCAGGGCAAAAAAGAGGAAACTAACTTGAATCAGTTATGTGATAGAGTATTTGAAGCTCATTGTACCCGCAGACATCGACAATGCCAAAGAGAAAACAACCGAATTTGAGCACTTTGTTTAATCCAACCAACATGTATCAAGAGCCATGTGCAATGCATTATGCTACATGATGCATTTATTCATTAAATATGTACCTAAAACTTTATTTAAGCCAAGAACTGGAAATACAGTGTTGAAGAAGCAGGCCCAATTCTTCAACTCATGGGGCTTATATATGAGTCTGGTGACAAAAATAGAGGTGATTAAAATAAAGAGGGATAAGATGTATAGTGGCTGAAGAGCAAGGCATTAAGGGGTATCTGGGAAGGCTTCTTGGAGAAGGAATATTAAAGCTGAGACATAAAGGATGAGAGTGAGTCATCCAGAGAAAGTAGAGGGGAAGATGGGCCTTTCAGAAAGAAGACCAGCAATATCAAAGGCAGGAGAGAGGGCACAGGTGGGTTTCCTGAATGAACGAATGAATGAATGAATGGATATTCAATGATTAGACATTTTTCTATGGGAGAGAAATATGTTTTAAGATACTTTCTGGTATTTCTGGGGTATAGCACAATGTGTTCCTATGGAAGGTGATTGGAAATTCCTAAGATGATACTTAGGCAGGTAACCAAAATCTTTTGGCTTCATCCTCTGGGGCTTTAGAATTTAAGGAGTCTAGACATACCTGAGGACCCTCCTGGGTGTCAGGTTAAGATGATTTCTGTCGTGGGCCTGCAGGAGACCTGACTCTGTAGTCCATTTATTGAAGACTTTAAACTGTGAGCTCCTGTAACTTGCACAGCATGTCATCCACCTGCATCTTGCTCCCTGTTTCTCTTCTCCCAAGTCCTGAGTAAAATCTGGTGTAAGTGTCAAGGCAGCTCTCAGCTGGGATAAGGGCATTAAGACTCTCAGTTGCCATTGAACCCAGGACATGAAAGGGGGCAATTTCCCATCTAAGGCCTGTGGGTGGCAGCAGGGATAGTTAGGGAGGTGAAGGAGAGCCCTCAGGTAAAAAATAATCTACAGAGACAAAAGAGTTGGGCTGTGGACCCAGGTTTTCTCTCCATTTGAAGCTTCTATCACCATGATCAAAATTGGAAAGTTAGGGTGTGCCCAATGTCCTGACTGATAGAACTTACAGAGAACAGTTTTATTGGAGAAGTGGGATTGTCAGTCACAAACTTTGTGGGATGAGAATGGAATGAAGTGAGAGGCCAATTAGGATACTTAGAGGCCCAGATTTTGGAGTCAGACAAATCTACCTTCATGCTGTGACTCTGTTGCTACTCATTAGATATCACATGGGAAAACAGTCATCTCTACTTAGTTAAAAGAACATTCAGGCAATTTGGTCATGAGCATGTGTCCAAATTCTATGGAAATCTCACAAGGAGAAAAACATCCTCTTACAGGCCAAGGAGGATTCACTTTTGGTAGAGACATTTTACAGGAGTAGACAATGTAGGGACAACTACTGTTTGACTGATTCTTTAAAGAAAAATAAGTCATTAGAATACATCACTAGAGTTTTTAGCACACCTCAGCCACTTGGAAATAGCAGAATAGTGCATAAAGATCAACTCTCTGAACTTTAATTCAAGAAGAAAAATGGGAATCCACCCAAGTCATGAATGACATCCCAGATGCTGGGGATGAGAATGCAGGCAAATAGCCCCCAAGATGGCACCTGGCTGATAAAAGCGATGAAGCCCCTCTGTTTAAGAGTGACAGGAAGCCTCCTTCTGTGACTCACCTCTCCACTGAGGATGTGAGTGACCCAGGGCGAGGGAGGAGCACTTTCTTTCTCTGAAGCCCTGAAGCTAACTTGGAAAGTAGCTTGGAGATGCTGAGAGGGACAGACACCAGGAAAAGCTGCATGCATTTTCTCAGACTCAAGACCAGGAGCAGCATGCTATTTTTAATCCAGGCACATACAAAATCAGTCATTCTTTGGTGACCTGGCAGTGTAGCCACACAGGCATTTTAGTCTTGGGCCAGAGATAGGAACATCTGCTCTGGAGTAGGGTAGGGGCTTCCATAGCCAGAATGGTGGAAAGCTCCTCAGCAGTCAGTACTGGAATTGTATTCTTCCCTGTCATAGGCCTGGGGCAGCCAGAGAGCTGCTACAGCTGCAGTTTCTCCTGGGTGATGAAACTTGCAGCCAGGACCGACTTGGTGACCTGGAACTGGTCTGAGTGTATTGTTGTTGGGTGCCTCAGCCTGCTCCCCTAGATCATCGTGCAGCAGGGCCTTCTCTGCTCCATTCCCAGGCAGAACTCCAGGCGTTCCGAGAGTATCCACTTGCGTGGACAAGCAGCCTGAGTCACCTCATCCTTCCTTTGCAGAGATCCTGGTGCAGGGGGGCCTTTTCTGCTTCACGCCTAGGCAGATCTCCAGGTAATATGGTTTAGATGTTTGTCCCTTCCAAAACTCATGTTAAAATATAATTTCCAGTGTTGGACTGGGGCCTGGTGTAAGGTGTTTGGACCATGGAAGTGGAGCCCTCATGAGTAACTTGGCCCCCTCCTTGCAGTAATGAGTGAGTTCTCAATCTGAGTTCATGCAAGATCTGGTTGTTTAAAAGAGTGTGGCACTTCCTACCCCTCTCCCTCACTCCCTCTCTCACTGTGTGATACACCAGCTCCCTGTTTGCCTTCCATTATAATTGAAAGCTTCCTGAGCCCTCACCGGGAGCAGATGCTGGCACTATGCTTCTTGTACAGCCTATAGAATTGTGAGCCAAAATAAGCCTCTTTTCTTTAGAAATTACTCCACCTCAGGTATTCCTTCATAGCAATGCAAATGCACCAGGCATTCAGAGTACCCACCAACCTGGTTCAGCAGCATAAGCCACCAACCCTTCCTGAACATAGATCTTAGTATAGTGGGGACCCTCTCAACTCAACACCCAGGCAGATTTCTAGGTAGTTGAAGCATCCATCCACCTGGATTAGCAGCCTGAGCTACTCCATGCTTCCTGTGCAGAGATTGTGGTAAAGTAGGGTCCTCTCTTCTCTATGCCCAGGCAGATCTCCAGGCCTTCAAAGCACCTGCTTACCTGGATTGACAGCCTGAGCTGCTCCACCCTTCCTGCATATAGATTGTGGTGCACCAAGGCCTTTTCCATTCTAACCCAGGCAGCTCTCCAGGCATTCAGAGCACCCATTCACCTGGACCAGCATCCTGAGCTGCCCCATCCTTCCTGTGCAGAGACTGTGATGAAGCAGGACCCTCTCTGCCTAACACCCAGGCAGATCTCCAGGCATCAGAGCATCCAGTTACCTGTATCAGCAGCTTGATCCACCCCACCATTCCTGTGCAGAGATTTCGGTAGAGGGAGATCCTCTCTGCTCCATCCCGAGGCATTCAAAGTACCTGCTTGCCCAGATTGGCAGCCTGCACTACCCCATCTTTCCTGTGCAGAGATCTGGGTGCAGGAGAGCCCTTTCCACTTCATGCCCAGGCAGATCTCCAGACATCAGGAACACCCATGCTCCTGGATTATGAGTTTAGGCCACAGCCCCAACCCCCAACTCATACAGAGAACTTAAGGCTGAGGAGGCTTCCCAGGCACACTGGCAAACTCCTAGGCACACCTCTGGGCACTTGGTGGCTGCCCACTGGATTCCCCCAGTGGTGGTGCTTGTACCTGCTGTTGGTGGACTTGTAGGCAGGCCTGCCTCGTCTGGTCCTACCCGTGGTGGCCCCTTCTTCCCTGGGCTGAGCAGGGAGGTCAGACCACTGTGCACTACACAGATCAGCCCATTGCCTGAGGCAACAGAGAGCTTCTCCCAGTAAATAAGGATCACGTATATACCCAGCCAGATTGGCCACAGCCAGCTCTTACCCATAAGTGCCATCTACAGGCTTGCAGGTCAAACCGCATAGCCCAGTATAAAACCTGCCAATGGAAGTGCATAGGGCTATAGAAGCAAAGTCAAGAGACCCTACCCAACATTTTCTACAGTCACACTCCCTAGGGATAAGGGGAAAGAGAAAAAGAAGAAAACAGTAATATCATAAAGAAAGAAAAGAAAAATTTCTTAACTGCACAAAAATAATTACAAAAATTAAAAGTACCAGTGTCTCCAGATGATAAGGAACCTGAGTAAGAACTCTGGCATCATGAAAAATCTGAGTGTAGTGACACCACAAAAAAATTATACTAGCTCTCCAGCACTGGTTCCTAACAAAATGGAAATTCAGAAATGGCATATGAAGAATTCAAACCATGAGTTGCAAGGAAGCCTAATGAGTTCCAAGACAAGGTTGAAAATCAACACAAAGAAACTACTAAAGCAATCCAAGAAATGAAGGAAGAGATAAATATCTTGAATTGAATCAGAGCTTCTGGAACTGAAAAACTCATCTAAGGAATTTCAAAATACAATTGAAAGCTTTAGCAAAACCACACAATTATATGGAAATTAAACAGCTTGCTCTTTGCTCTTTTGGATAAAAAGCAAAATTAAGGCAGAAATCACAAAGTTCTTTGAAGTAAATGAAAACAGAGACACAAGATATCAAAATCTGTGAGACGCAGCAAAAACAGTGTTCAGAGGAAAGTTTATAGCACTAAATGCCTACCTCAAAAAGAAGGATCTCAAATTAATGATCTAGTATCACATCTAAAGAAGGTGGAAAAAGAACAAACTAACCCAAAGTTAGCAGAAGAAAAGAAATAAGTCAGAGCAGAAGTGAATAAAATTGAGAACCAAAAATTCATATAAAGGGGCAATGAAAACAAAAGTTGGTTCTCTGAAATGATAAGGAAGATTGATAGAATGCTAGCTACATTAACAAAGTAAAAAAGAGAAGATCCAAATAAGCACCATCAGAAATGACAAAGGTGACATTACAACCAATCTCACAGAAATACAAAAGATCCTCACAGACTGTTATGAAAACCTCTATGCACACAAACTAGAAAATCTAGAGGAAATGGATACATTCCTGGAAACACACAACCTCCCAAGATGAAATCAGGAAGAAATTGAAACTCTGAATGGATCAATATTGAGTTCTGAAATTGATCTAGTAATAAAAACCTATCAATTAAAAAAAGTCCTGGATATGATGGATTCACAGCCAAACTTGCCAGAAGTGCAAAGAAGAGATGGTACCAGTTCTACTGAAACAATTCCAAAAAATTGAGAAGGAACTCCTCTCTAACTCAGCCTATGCAGACAGTATCACCCTGATACTAAAATCTAGCAAAAACACTATGAAAAAAAGAAAACTACAGGCCAATATTCCTGATGAACATAGACCAAAACAATCCTCAACAGAGTACTAGCAAACTGAATCCAGCAGCACATCAAAAAGTTAATTCACCACAGTCAAATAGGCTGCATTCCTCATAGGCAAGGTTGGTTCAACATAGGAAAATCAATAAATGTGATTCACTCCATAAATAGAATTAAAAACAAACCCATATATGATCATCTCAATAGATGTGGAAAAAGCTTTTGATAAAATCCAAAATCCCTTCTTGATAAAAAGTCTCAACAAACTAGGCACTGAAGAAACATACCCCAAAATTATAAGAGGCATCTATGACTAACCCACCTTCAACATCATACTGAATGGGCAAAAGCTGGAAGCATTGTCTCTAAGAATTGGAACAAGAAAAGGATGCCCACTCTGACCACTCCTATTCCACATAGTACTGGGAGTCCTAGCCAGAGCAATCAGATGATAGAGATAAATAAAAGGAATCTAAACAGGAAAAGATGGAGTCAAACTACCTCTCTTCACCAATGATATAATTCTATACCTAGAATTCTATACCTAGAAAACCCCAAAGACTCCTGAAACTGATAAACCATTTCAGTAATGTTTCAAGATATAAAATCAATGTACAAAAAAGTAGCATTTCTATACACCAATAACATTTAAGCTAAGAGCCAAATGAAGAAAAATCCCATTTACAATAGCCACAAAAAATAAAATAAGAATACATCTAACCAAGGAGGTAAAAGATCTCTACAAGTATGACTCCAAAACCCTGCTGAAAGGAATCATAGATGACACAAGCAAATGGAAAAACATTCCATGCTCATGGATTGGAAGGAACAATATTGTTAAGATAGCCATACTGCCCAAAGCAATCTACAGATTCAACATTATTCCTATCAAAATACCAATGCTATTTTTCACAGAATTAGAAAAAAAACTATTCTGAAATTCATGTGGAACCAAAAAAGCCTGAGTAGACTAAGCTATCCTAAGCAAAAAGAACAATGCCAGATGCATCACATTACTTGACTTCAAACTATACTATAAGGCTACAGTAACCAAAACAGCATGGTATGGGTACAAAAACAGACACACAGACCA
Organism: Pan troglodytes; assembly: GCF_028858775.2. Lineage (NCBI taxonomy): Eukaryota > Metazoa > Chordata > Mammalia > Primates > Hominidae > Pan > Pan troglodytes. The sequence goes on along the minus strand of NC_072412.2, from coordinate 103,111,595 downwards.
ATGGAACAGAATAAAGAACCAAGAAATAAAGGCACACACCTACAGCCATGTGATTTTTGACAGAGTAGACAAAACTAAGCAATGGGGAAAGGACTTCCTATTCAATAAACGGTGCTGGGATAGCTGACTGGCCATATGCAGAAGAATTAAACTGGACCCCTACCTTTCATCATATGCAAAAATTAACTCAAGATGGATTAATGACTCAAATGTAAGACCTAAAACTATAAGAATTCTAGAAGAAAACACTATTTCGGACATTGGCTTGGGAAATTTATGAGTGAGTCCTTAAAAGCAATTATAACAAAACCAAAAATTGACAAGTGGGATCTAATTAAAGTAAAGAGCCTCTGCACAGCAAAAACAAAAACAAAAACAAACCAGATTCAACAGAGTAAACAGTCAACCTATAGAATGGGAGAAAATATTTACAAACTATGCATCCCACAAGGGTCTACCATCCAAGGGACTCAAACAATTCAACAAGCAAAAACCAAATAACTGCCATTAAAAAATGGACAAAAGATATGAGCAGACACTTCTCAAAAGAAGATGCGTAAGTGGCCAATAAACATATGATAAAATGTTCAACATCACTAATCATCAGAGAAATGCAAATCGAAACCACAATAAGATACCAAGTCATACCTGTCAGAATGGCAATTATTAAAAAGTCATGCTGGGCATGGTGGCTGGCTGGGTGCGGTGGTTCATGCCTGTAATCCCAGCACTTTGAGATGCTGAGATGGGCGGATCACTTGAAGCCAGGAGTTTGAGACCAGCCTGGCCAATGTAATGAAAAAACCCTATCTCTACTAAAAATACAAAAATTAGCTGGGTGTGGTGGCACACACTTGTAATCCCAGCTACTCAGGAGGCTGAGGCAGGAGAATCACTTGAATCTGGAAGGCTGAGGTTGCAGTGACCCAAGATAGCACTATTGCACTCCAGCCTGGGCAAAAGAGTGCGACTCCATCTCTAAATAAATAAATAAATAAATAAATAAATATTTTTTTAAGTCAAAAAATAACCAGTGCTGGCAAGACTGCAGAGAAAAAGGAACATGTATACACTGTTGGGGGCAGGGGTGGGCATGTAAATTAGTTCAGCCACTGTGGAAAGTAGTTTGGAGATTTCTCAAAGAGCTTAAGACAGAACTACCCACTTTGGGTGGCCGAGGCAGGCAGATCACCTGAGGTCAGGAGTTCTAGATCAGCCTGGCCAACATGGTGAAACCCTGTCTCTACTAAAAATACAAAAATTAGCTGGGCATGGTGGCCAGCACCTGTCATCCCAGCTACTTGGGAGGCTGAGGCAGGAGAATCACTTAAACGTGGGAGGTGGAGATTGCAGTGAGCCGAGATCACACCACTGTGCTCCAGCCTCGGTGACAAGAGTGAAACTCTGTCTCAAAAACAAAAACAAAAAAACACTCAGAACTACCATTTGACCCAGCAATTCTATTACTGGGCATATACCCAAAAGAACATAAATCATTCTACCAAAAAAAAAAAAACAACAAAAAAAACACATGCACTTGTATGTTCGTTGCAGTGCTATTCACAATAACTAAGACAAGGAATCAACCTAGGTTGCCATCAATAGTGTATTGGATAAAGAAAATATGGTACATGCACAACATGGAATACTAGACAGCCATAAAAAGAATGAAATCATGTCCCTTGCAGCAACATGGATGCAGCTTGAGGCTACTATCCTAAGCAAATTAATGCAATAACAGAAAACCAAGTACTGTATGTTCTTACTTGTAAGTGGGAGCTAAATTTTGGGTACACCTGGACATAAAGATGGCAATAATAGATACTGGGGACTGCTAGAGGGGGAAGAGAGAAGGGCAAGGGTTAAAAAACTAATGTTTAGGTACTGTGCTCACTACCCAGGGGATGAGATCAATTTTACCCCAAACTTAGCATCATGCAGTCTACCTGTGTAACAAATCTGCTCATGTACCCTTTGAATTTAAAATAAAAGTTGAAATTACATTTTAAAAAAGAAAGTATCACCAGAATCTGACACTGATTTATCAGCTGTGAATTAGTGATCATTTCCCAGAGCAAGTGTTAATCCCATTTATAGCTCATCAGAAAACTGCTTAAATATATTATCAGTAAAAATCTAATTTCTTTTCCTAAGAAGACTGTGATTACATCACACCGACCATATTCTGGACAATTTTTTTTTTGTTAGTGACAGTGTCTCACTCTGTCACCTAGGCTAGAGTGCAGTGGTGGAATTATAACTCACTGCAGCCTCGAACTCCTAGGCAGAAGTGATCCTCCTGCCTCAGCCTCCCAAGTAGCTAGGACTACAGGTCAGCACCAGCACCACCTGGCTAATCTTTTTATTTCTTGTAGAGATGGGGTTCTCACTATGTTGCCCAGGTCAGTCTTGAACTTCTGGCCTCAAGTGATCTTCCTGCCTTGGCCTCCCATAGTGCTCAGATCACAGGTGTGAGCCACCAAGCCTAGCCAGGGATAAATTTTTCCATTGCAATCTCACAGAGTTGTTAAAACTAAGTGAGATGCTACATGAAAGATGCCTTAGTCCAGGGGCTAGTCCATAGAAAGTGCTTGATGAATGTTCATTGTTGTTCTAGGAAGACCTTCCTTCTACTTCACTTCACTCCCAATGTGGAAGTCCTGTCAGTGAGAATGTCAGGCGTATATAGCCAAGCTCTAATTTTCTAACTTTGATTCTAGTGATAGAATCTCCAGTGGGCTGTGCTTGGTCTGATTAGAAGCCCTGCCTAAGAAATGTGATGCTGGTTCACCAAATTATTTGTTGGTTGCTACAGAAAGAGACTTGGATAGAGGGTCCTTTGTTAAGCAGGCTCCCCTTAATGTGAGTTTTGACATTTTTGGATATTACAGGTAAATCTAAAACCTACTTTGAGAGGATAAAAAGTTTAGCATAATAAAGGAATAGGAAGTCGATGGTTGAAGATTGGTAGCTAGCAAATGGAAGAGAAGATGTTGGAGAAGCAAGAGTAGCGAGGAGATGGTGGGAAGCTCAGGCCTAAGCATTTATTTGGCCATGAGAATATCCTATGCTGGGAAGTGGCTGCTTAGTGCTTCATACAATGACGTCAAATATTACATTTGCAGTAGTACCCCTCTTATCTGGGTTTCACTCTCCATGACTTCAGGTACCTTCAGTCAAGGTAACTGACTAGTCATATACAGAAGAATTAAGCTGGACTCCTACTTTTCACCATTTACAAAAATTAACTCAAGATGGATTAATGACTCAAACGTAAGGCTCAAATGTTTGTGGTCTGAAGACATTAGATGAAAAATTCCAGAAATAAACAATTTATATGTTTTAAATCAGTGACCCTCAACCTTTTTGGCACCAGGGACAGGTTTTGTGGAAGACAATTTTTCCACAGACCATGGTTGGGGATGGTTTCAGGATGATTCAAGCATGTTATATTTATTGTGTACTTTATTTCTATTATTATTACGTTCTAATATATACTGAAATAATTATACAACTCACCATAACGTAGAATCAGTGGGAGCCCTGAGCTTGTTTTCCTGCAACTAGATGGTCCCATCTGGGGGTGATGGGAGGCAATGACAGATCACCAGACATTAGATTCTCATAAGGAGCACACAACCCAGATCCCTGGCATGCATATTTCACAATAGAGTTTCCGCTTCTACAAGAATCTAATGCCGCTGCTGATCTGACAGGAGGCGGAGCTCAGGAGGTCATGTGCACGATGGGAAGCAGCTGTAAATACAGATGAAGCTTCACTCACTCGCCCTCTGCTCATCTCCTGTTGTGCAGCCTGGTTCCTAACAGGGTTGGGGAACTCTGTTTTAAACAGTGTGCCATTCTGAGTATCACAATGAAATCTCACACAGTTTCACTCCATGCCACCCAGGACATGAATCCTCCCTTTGTCCAGCATCTCCACACTGTCTATACTACCATCCTGTTAGGAGCCCATTTCAATGATCAGATTGATTGTCCTAGTGTCACAGTGCTTGTGTTCAAGTTACCTTTATTTGTCTTCATAATGGTCCCAAAGCACAAGAGTAGTGTGGCTGAGGTTTGTTATAATTGTTCTATGTTATCATTAGTTATTACTATTAATCTCTTTCTGTGCCTCATTTGTAAATTAAACTTTACCATAGGTATGTATGTGTAGGAAAAACATAGTGTACACAGGGTTCTGTACTACCTGTGCTTTCAGGCATCCACTGGGGATCTAGGAACATATCCTTTGCGGATGGGGAAACTACTGCACAATTTTTACCAGTCCTTTTTTTCTTGGGCAACAATCCCTTTTGTTACTCTAAAAAGTAAGTAAAAGGTTGCCTCATTCACCTCAAATTATCAGTGCAGGAGGCTGTGGAGTGTAGCTTCCGGAGTTAGTTAACCTGGCTGTGTTTGGCTTTGCAAAGGTCACCCTGTAGTATGACAAACACTTTCTAATGGAAACCACTAAGGAACATGTTGAAGACAGGTCTCACTTGGGAGTGGGTGTTGTGGGCTTTGGTACATATCCCCTTTGACGCTGATCTTGAATGAACCACAGTTCTCCAAGACCCAGTGTGGGAGGGGTATGTATATTTATTTTAATAAAAGTATTCTTTTAAAAATAAAATTAAGCAATGAAGAAATGATTAAATAATATTGTAAAAGTAGCTAATCTTCCCAACATCCTAGGGGAAATGGATGGCTCTCCCTTCAAATGTTTTCCAGGCCTATGCAAACATATTTCTATTATACATAATTCATGTATACTTTTATGCACAAATGAAAATATTTGCCTTCTTTTGCAATGCATTTTTTGACATTTTACTGACACAAATGCAGCATATTACCAGCACACAATCTGAAATTTATTTTCCTTTTTTTTAAACTGCTCAACACATTTTTGTGCTTACCTTTCTTGATCAAATCTGATTGAAAACCAAAATTAGACTGGTAGACATCAAACTCAAAAATGAAAACAAAGGCATGAACTGAGTGTTGATAGAAGAAGACTTGGTTCCTCTGGAGTGAACTCGGAGTCAGGACTTGAAGGATGAGTTGTCATTCCATGGGAGGCAAAGAAGTAGGGAGGGGAGAGAACTTTCTAGGAAAGGGGATGAACAGGAACAAAGTCCTGGAGGCAGATTGATGTGGCCCAGAATTTGGAGGTAAAAATTATGGAGGTTCTATAGCCTGTGTCATTCTGACTGGGGTTCACAGCGTTCACCCTCAGGTAATCATTAACATTTATGGGGTGACTTAATAACATCCTCATGTAATGGAAAGTTTGCCTAAGTTTAGCACAACACAGTTAAGCTTTCTCTATTTATTCCTAGATTCTGCCTTCAGTGTGTATTATGGTGAAGGAAGTGTGGATAGAAATGGACTCAGGGAAAATTTCACTAGAGGTGCTTTCAATGCTTGCCAATGACTCTGGCTCAAATCTCTTTAAGAAAGCCCCAAAGGGGGGTGTATAACAGGTTATAAATGGAAGTAAATTACAATGCCCTTCTTTTATTCCAGAACAGTACAGGGCTTTCAGTGACCTAACCACTTTTGTCTGAACCTTCTCCTTAGGCTGAAAGCCACCAGAGGTTCTCTAGTGGGCAATATCCCTTAAGAACTGTATCTGTTCTTTAAAACATGCCCTCACCTGTTTCACTGCTAAATAAATGATTTCTGGCTCTCTTCTGTTTACAGTTAATTGTTATTTCTTCTAAAGTTATTAAGTTTGGGGCTATGCTTTTTCTACAGTTGTATATTTAAGAGCACTTATTATAAAGTAAGTATGAATTTTATGAAATTATCAATAGTCAACTATTTTGTTACCTATGAAAAGGACAATTAAATATTATTCAACCTAATATATTTAACTCTATTGTTTCTTATTCTTAAAATTGGGATTAATCAGCCCTTATTTCTTACAAATTTTCTCACCTATAACTTTATGGTGAACAGAAGTGAATTTTTATAAATGTCAAAACATCTTCCAAGTCCATCACCTTTCTTCCATTTTGACTGTTATCACACTAGCCCCGGCCCCCTTATCTTTTTTCTAGATTATTTGCAGTGTCTTTCTACCTGTCTTCCAGACTCCTGAAAAATGTGCCATTTTTTTTCTTGTCACTTTTTTCTTCCAAAAGCATAATTCTTGATGCTTTACCAATTGAACACCAAACACTGGAGCCTCCCACAAAATAATCCCAGCTTTTCTTCTCCCCACTATCCTCCTTCCTTTGCCCATTCCTTACATTTTGAGTTAACTTGGAGTTCAATTTTGGTTACTCACTTCCATTTTGCTACTAAGCTTGTTCTGCCTGGTATAATAGTTGCTTCTGTAGCAATCTTTTCCTTCCTGCCAGCCTAAAAGCTCTTTGAAGGCAGAGAGAGTCCTCCTCAGACTTTGAAAGGCCCATGGTATCTAACATGATGGGCATCATATGTGACTGTGCAGGAATTCTAGGGAGGCCAATCCTAGGGACTAGGTCGTGAATGCCTCTGCCCAGAGTCGTATAATAACATGGCCATGTTAAGCACAGTGGGGTATGCAGAGCAGATTTCCCATAAGTACTCATAGAATTCAGTTGAATCTCAATTTAGATCCAGCCATGAAAAGTGCTTCTGAAACACTTAAATCTCCCACCTTCTCATTCAGAGTTCCACTCTGATCTTAAATGGAAACACAGACAATTACGGGGAACAGTTACTGATTACAACATTTCCATCTAGTTCCAGAAGTTCCTGTGACTACCAAAAAGGTTGCTAACAGATCTTTCCGAGATTCAAGGATGGTGGCCAGTCTTTGGCCTTTTATGACAAAGGGCTTCCCTGTTGCAGTACCATTTATCTGTTCTGCAGATATTTGATAACATTTTATGGCTTGCGAAACTGGCTGTGATGAAAATGTAAAGCTAAGAATTTCACCAGAGACATGTTTCACTGGCTTATTCTAATGGCTGGTAAGGCAGATATAAATTAGTTGGTTATATTTTTTGACTAGTCTGCTCATTTTCTCCCAAATAAAGAATAAAGGCTATAAAATGATCCCTTGGAGTGTGCTACTTGGAATTTTTTTCTGTAGGTATTAGCTACTGCTTCTAATTTATCTTCATTGAGTCCCTGTTTCCCTTTATTGTGATGTTTCATGTAAAACTGGGAAACAAAATCTGTCAAGCAGTTGTTGGATTTGAGAGCGTGGTGGGGCTTGCATCACATGGCCAGCCCCACAGAGGGCCCATTGAGTTGTCATCAAGAGGAAAAGATGAGCCTGAACTTAGGAGAGATTAAAAAATAATGGAGTTTGATTAGCTTTTGGAGATGCTTCCTATGTGTGAAGAAGAGTCCTAAGCAAGGCAATAGCTAAGATTTACTGAGCAAATGAGAAAACTAACTGCCATTGATCAAATCATGCAATGCAAAGGAGAATGTCTCCCATTGCTATGAGCAGTCAAACTAAGAGAATCGTCCACAGTGAGCTGCCCAAGGATTTGCTGAAGAGGGAAGTACTGGGGGCAGTGGGCAGAGAAGGGGAGGAAACCAACAAGGATTGATTTAGGAATGCACATTTAACTGTAAAGTTTCCTGTGGGAAAAAATAAGCAAATATTTAAAAGATTAGAAAGAAAATGCCATGAGGAATTTCAGTGCTGTTTAAATGCAGCATGTCTTGGCATAAGTACAAGAAGAGGGCTGGAGTTATTACTGCTCTCAAACAGGGCAAATATTGCCCAAATGATAAACTCAGGCAGAAGGTCACATCCAAACTGTTTAATTGGGAGGCTGACAGAGTGATTCTGTTGATACATACCTTTAAAAATCTTAAGAACAATTTTAGGTAACTTGTATTCAAATTTGGAGGGAGAATGAAGAGAAATAAGGAAGGAGAGAAGCTAAGGATACAGATTTTTTTTTTTTTTCTCTGCTTCTAGTGTGGGAAAGGGCAACAAATCCATAGGAAAACAGGAGGGACATGATGCATATTTGAATGGCTCTGAAGGCTGCTCTGTGGGACCAGCTGAGCTGGAAGAACACCGAGTGCAGAGGCTTGGGAAATTCTGAACTTACTCTTCTTGATTTCTGGACTGCGTCCCAGGCCTGGGAAATCCTAGCTCCATTCCACACTATGGAAACTCGTTGGCTCCCAGGCGAAAATGAGGGAAGTGGAGAAGAGGCCAATCCACTCCAGGGAAGAGGCTGTAGGAATCAAATCTGCAACCAGCTCCCTAGAGAGCTGTGGAAGCCAGATATCCTCAATCTCACTGCAAGTGTCCCCAGGAGCATCCATGGAAGTTTCTCTAGCTCTTCCACAATTTCCCCTCCATTCCCGTTCAGCATATCACCTGAGGTTCTGGAGTACAGTGTAGGTCATGTGGCTCCCTTCCCACCTTCTAAGAGATGGAATTTGGTTTTGTTTCATCAGACACTGAATACTCATGTCACTACTTAGGAGAAGACTGGGGGGTGTTTAGATCTTTATGCTGTATCCTCAGTCTCTGGACAGTGCTTCATAAAAGTGGTTTTGCAAATGATTCAATCTCATTGGCCAAGCCAATTAAGTCGAGAAGATTTTTTTCATGGTTTTCAATGCATTCGCAGTATGTTTCAAACTCAAGCCCTCTCCCAAGCCCCTGCTTTCTTGCAAGGTTTGGCACTGCTGAGTGGGCATTGGCAGGCACGAAGGAATACTTTTCATATGTGACCACCCAAATATTCCGATCAGAATTTCTGAAACATGGGTCCTTCCTTCTGTTTGGAAAATGCCTAATGAAGTAAAGGGAGCATGAAGGATAGTTGCCTGGCTTGCAGAGATTTCTGACCCTGATAAGAAAACTACTATATGAGTTTGGCCAGTCCATATTCAAATGGCCGACTTTAGCCAACTTCTGTGTTCTGTGTTCTTGTTTTCTTGGTGGACCAAGTTATGACTTTCTACTTGGGCAAGTGTGTTATGTCAAAGATGCACACAAGAGGTTCAGGGTAGGGGAATGAATTGTTACTGTAACCGCGCTAACAATTTCAAACTCCCAGAAAGCTGAGATTTCAATACTTTCCTCCCTAAAGTGAAGATCAAATAGCCAAATACTTTTCTAGTGCAATGATGATATTTCTTCTTGTAATGCCAAATGCTAAAGTAGGAATGAGCTCGTTTACCCACCACCATGAGAGTTAACGGAAATGTCCCATATTCCCAATCTAGCACCCTCTAGGGTCCTTCCTTGCTTTATTTTTCTCCATAGAACTTACACCCTTTAATGTACTACATTTTACTTATTTTAAGGAAAAATTTTGCCTCTATTCCTCTCTCTATTACACACACGTGAGAATATAAGTTCATGAGGGCAGGAATTTTATTTTTGTCTTTTTGTTTACTATTGTATCTCCTACACCTAAAAGATTCCTTGACACAGAATAAGCACCTAATAAATATTTTTTAAATGAATGAATGCCTCAGAAGATGGTGTTTTCTCAGGTGAATATTTGACTTTCTCTCCCAATCCACCCACCTAGAAGCTAGATCTCTTGAATGGCTTTGAGGTCTCACTCCTTTTGTAGCAAAGGCTGAGAAAGACTTGACAAATAGTATGGTCACTTCTGAGGGTTTAGAACCACTGTGAAATAGAAATAGAGTCTTAAAACCCCCAGGGCAGAATGAAACAGAGTCTTTGTGGCACAAAGAAATCCCAGAAAACTTTAAACCAGATTCTCTGGCTTGGGCAAGGCAGGAGGTCAGTCAGAAGTCAATATTCTCCTACCTTGCTAGCCGCTAGAAGACTTGCTTTCCTATGATTAAACAGAAACCAGTTCCTGAAAAACAATGTCTGGAAGATTTCTCCACCAATCTTAACAGACCACCTTAAAGTTGTGGCCAAAAACTCCCTTGCCCCCGTTATGGTTTTGGTGGGACAGCTAACCAGTCTTGCAAAACATTGCTTCTTAATGAGTGACTGCCCACCACAGACTGGTGCTGGCCAGTCCACTCAGACTGCATGCAAGATGGGTTTGTGCCCTGCATTTCACCTTTTGACATAAAGAGACAAATTTCACTTCATTTTAATGTTAAACTTCCACTCCAAAGTGAACATGGGATGTATGTAACATATATGTTTATTCACATGTGTTTGGTTTCTCTCATAAATATTTATGGATTCTCCTATAACCCACTGAATATGTAGCTGTAGCTAACCTGTCAGGCATAAATGCTAGCCTCCCCTTATTTTTCTCTGAAGTGAGTGCTTTTGGTTTAGGCCAGAGGCTTCATTTCCCAACCTGTAATCCTTTATAGGAAATAAAGCTGTCCTTTTCTTCCTCCGCAGATCACATGGTCTTTTGTTAACACTACTGAGAAACCTTCTGGGCAATGCTAGGCTCAGTCCTCGTTTACCAAATCAGCGGTCCAGACACAACATGGGAAACATAATCAGAGAACAGAGACAGATGAAAAATCTCATTTACTCCATGTACAATTGACAATTGCCACTTTCCTTCTCTTCCTCAAACAGTTCACATTAAATTTTCAAGTAAACTAAAGGAGGAAGATAAAGATAAAAGCCCAAACAAAGCCAGTTATGGAAAAATGCTATAAAGTTCTGTGGTTTATTTCACATCTCTTTAAAGGGAAGTTCCTCTCTAAATGCCTATATCCTCCGCACTCAGGAACATTCAAGCCTTTACAGAACATACATTCACTCTGCCCCCATTCTGTGCCAAGCCTGTGCTATGCACCAGGGATTGAGCTATGAATAAGACAGACATAGTTGTTGCCTTTTCCAAGTTTGGACCTAGCGGTAGATATTGACTCACAGTCATCTGAAACCCACTCATGATGTTACTGTAGGTCATATTGCATCTATAAAAACTGACCCGAATTCATGAGCTGGTAAACTCTATTCGTAAAGTGCCAGATAGTAAACAAATCTTCTGGGTTCTGCGGACCACTCAGTCTCTGTCTACTGAACTCTGCCACTGTAGCAGGAAAGCTGCCATAGACCATATTAGTGAATGACCATGGTACTGTTCCAATAAAACTTTACTTACACAAACAGACACAAGATGAATTGGCACTTAGATGCTATTTGCCGACTGTTATTTTAACCGCTTTGTTGTTTAATATTCAGATGCTAGAGATGTGGCTCAGATACAATTTTTCTTTAGGTCTCAAATTTTCCTATAGTTGGTATATAATGATGTATGAAAGTGCACGTTGTTCATCTACCAGTCTTCAGCAAGCACTTCTGCCAGGTTGAAGGATACAGGTTATACTGACATTACCTCTGGGATCATAACTGCCAAGTCTGCATGGTTGTTCCTTTGTCCCAACACAGATTTTTTTTTCTACCTCCAGATATTTTCTACACATCCTTTAGTGCAATACCCAGAGAACAAAATGGCTCACTGACCCCAGCTGTAGGCTAGCTTAGTACTCTCAGCTTGCAGTTCTTACAGAGTGGAGACAAGGCTGCCATTCTGTCATGATGTTTGTTCTGTTGCTTTGGACCTCTTTATTACCTTCTCTTGTTGGCATAGGCCTCAGTCTGTTAACAGTCTGGCTGATCCTGCTTCCAGATACTGTTCATTTCTCTTTCCAGATCCACGTTTTCCCTTTTCCTTATTGCTCTCTGCCCCTGAAGCTGACTTGTATGAACTATAACAAAGGAATGTCAATCTCCCTTGCTTCCTTTTGGGTCCAGCCAAGGAGGACTCCTGTCCAGAGATCTGAAATAGAAAGGAGAAGGGGGATGGATACTTACTCCCCTGATTTTCCTGGGGCTGGCTGCATCCCTGATTGAAGGCCAGTGCTCCTCTCAAAGCAACCAACAGGCCTGAGCTGCCTTCTAGATGCCACGGCCACTTGTTCTCTTTGTTCCCTCAGCTCTGGGAATGAGGACAGCAGGAGAGTTTCTGTACTGTCCCCGTGCTTCCCCTACACCTCACCGGTATTATTGTAACTTAGTCACCTTATAAATTAGCCCTTCCTGGATTCTACTTGGATTGTGCCATCTATTCCTATGAGGACCCTGACAGATTTGGGCCCTTGGCTACACCATTACTGTGCCCTCTGGCAGAGGACAGAAAGGCTGTGGAGAGACTTGTAGAAGGTTCTTCCAAAAACTGCCTCCAATACAGCATCTGTAGTTGTTAAGCCACCCAAACATTGAATCCCTCTGAATGCAGTGCTCTACCAGCAAGAGAAGTTAAGCATGAGCCTCAAAACTGGATGTCAGGTAGGTCTGGAGGGTTTGGCTCACAGTAGCAGTCTATAGGGTATGTGTGACCGAACCAAACAGGCCCAGTGCTCTTACTCATGAGGTGGAATTCCTGAGCTTCAGCAACTCAATGCTGCTGAATCTTAGAGCCAAGTGCAATTCTTAGCTCTTTGTGGACCCCAGTCAAAGGAGAAATAAACTCTAGGACAGTTCCTGGAAACAACTTGCAGAATGTAGTTTAGCTGGAAGATCTTAGTATTAAGCACACTTTTAAGAGGAGGTTTGCGCAGCGATGGACAGATTCTGGAGCCAGCTGTGCATTCCATCCCAGCTGTGTGTGATGTGACCGGGAGTAAAGTGACTTAGTCATTGTGGGTCTTGGTTTCCTCATTTCTTAAATAGGGATGAGATAATAGGGGCAGCTATGAGAACTAAATTGGTAAATATTTGTAAAATATTTAGAACAGTGCCTTGTATACCATAAGTACTGTAAGCATTAGCTATTACTGCTATTATTGATGGAGACACTCTTTTGACCATCTTTTGTGTTGAAATCTGCTTGCTGATGCTTAGACGACTCTCCCATCCCAAGATACCCCTACCTTCCTTTCTTTCTCTCTATCTTTCTCTGTCTCTCTTTCTCTCTTTCACCAAGTTTGGCTCTGTTGCCCAGGCTGGAGTGCAGTGGCATGATCTCGGCTCACTGCAACCTCTGCCTCCTGGGTTCAAGCGATTCTCATGCCCCAGACTTCCAGGTAGCTGGATTGCAGGTGTGCTCCACCACATCTAACTAATTTTTTTTTTTTTTTAAGTGGAGACAAGGTTTTGCCATGTTGGCCAGGCTGGCCTTGAACTCGTGGCCTCAAGTGATTCATCCATCTTGTCCTCCCAAAGTGCTGGGATTACAGGCATGAGCCACTGGGCCCAGCTCCAGACATACTTTTCTTACCCCCAAATAAAAGAACCCATTACAAAGCGCAATGACTTGGTGTGATCTGCAGAGATTTTTATATTGGGCTATAATTTCCAAGGAGAGTTTAATTCAACTCTTAGTAAGTGTAGAATGCACCCATCTTCACTGCATCTTCCATCATGCTAGGTGCAGAGGATGCAGCAGTAAATGAGAAAGCCCAATCCTCGCCTCCATGGAAGTGCTACAGAAAGATACTGCTCAGGCTGGGAGTCAGATGTCTTCACAACCCCATTTAATTTAAAGTCAAGCCATTTGAGAAAAATCAGCTGTGAGCTTGGCCTCCTTGCATCTCCCTGAGCACAGGGCAGCTAGCTGCAATCAAGCTGTGACTCACTCAGTCTTTTCCCATCAAGACCCTTATGTTCTTTCTGTAGATTCCCTTGATGTGAGAGTAAATAGAATATCAAAGGTCATTAGCACCTCTGCTCTGAAAGAATCTTGTAGCAGCACAAATGGATTTTGAATTTAAAGGACTTGAAATAAAGAGAAAGTCTTCTGACTACTTTTTCTACAATGAACATGCACTGCTTTTGTGGTGAGAATGAAAAGATTTTTCGATTAAGAAAAGTTTACAGTTAAAGAAAGTATCTTTATTAAAGTCTCGGCACTGCTTTTGTGGTGAGAATGAAAAGATTTTTCTATTAAGAAAAGTTTACAGTTAAAGAAAGTATTAAAGTCTCATCAGGCACATAAATAAGACACATCATAAGTTAACACTAACCATGTTCAAGAATGTGTTAAAAACCATTTGAAAATTCTCAAGCATTCATGTTTCTTTTATGACTTTGAGAATTGGAGTCCCAGGATGAAGGACGGGACCATCAAAGGCCTGGCAAGTGCACGGGAAGCAACCCAGAGTAATAATATTTCCAAGAAAGCCAAAGTTTCCAGCATGCTTTTGTTCTTAAACAGTAAACATTGCAGAAAATGCAGTTAACATTGCATGACACTATTCCTTCTCGCTTGTAGAAAGCTGAAGTCGACACTTGTAATCTAACTACCTTTGGTCCATGTAAGGTACATGGATGTGCTTTGGTCAAGAATTAGGCTGAGGCAGACATCCAGGCCTGCATGACTCAGCGAGTTTAGGGTGCAGGTACATACTCCACTTGCTACATAACCTGTTTTTGTAAGCTCATACTGGGCTCAGAGCCACTATTGTTTAAAGAAGGTATAACTGCCCTGCAGATGCTATATAGGTGCTCCTGTGCTAGCTTGCTCACGCTCAGAGAAAGAGAGAAAATCAAAGCTGCCTGTCTCGCAGATGGATGGTCGGGGGGAGCCAGAAACTGGCTTGTGCTCAGGGAGAGAAAGAGTTAAGCTGCTGACCCTAAAGGGAGAGCCGGCCACGCAGCTGTGCCTGGGAACCTCTGAAGAAAGCAGCCGGAACAGCGCAGACAGTGTAAGAGAGCTGCTGCTGAGAGAGCTGCTGAATAAAACCATATTCACCTGCCTACACACCCCGCCACCCCAAGTGTTCTTTCAGCTATCTGCCCATCCACCCACTCCCCTTGGACCTCAGCTAGGGCTCGAACCTGACCCCGGGCATGACATTTGGCATAGTCATGGACTTGACAGTCCATTCCCCTTCCACTCTGGTTTTCTAGCAGAAGAGGAAGTTTGGTAGAAGCAGGCTCATACTTGATTTACCTGGATCTCCTAGACCATCCTTTTCCCTCTCGTCCAAAGTTCCTAAAGACCCTGCTGCATCAGTTAGGAATGGGTTTAGTTGTAAAAACAAAACAAAATGAAAACCAGGAAACCTGAAGTCATTTTAACAATTAGAGGTTTAATTTTGTTGTAAGAAACCCAGAAAGGCCTAAAGTTGCTGTCGCTGCCCGACAAAGTCATCAAGGACCCAGCCTCTTCATATCTGTGGGTTTCTTCTTTCTTTTCTTTCCTTAGTAGGAGACCTTTCGTCTTCATGCTGTGGTCTTAGGGTTGCAATATGGTTGCTGTATCTCCACAGCTTAAATCTGAACCGTAGACAAAGAAAGATGGAGGGGGAGGAGGCTTCTGCCAAATCTCTCTTTTCATCAGGGAAGCATAATTCCCACTCATAAGACTTTAACTTATATCTGGTTGGCCATAATTATCTAACATGTTCACCCCTAGCCACAGGGGAGGCTGGGAAAAAGAAAGTTGATGATATTTGAGTCGGCTTGGCAATAATGTTTGTCAAGGAACTTCCGTAGGATTTTCTTGTGGGCAGATTCTAAAGCAAGACTTGCTCATTCTAGAAATAGTAGTCAGAAGCCCTTTCCTCCCTACTTCAAGTACTTTAAATTGAAAATCCATTTGTGCTGCCAGAATACTTGGAGAAGAGGTGATTAGGACCGTTGATGTTATATTTACTCTGTCATCGAAAGGCACAATTTTAGATTTTCAATGCTATGGATAAAATGGATTTAAAGAATAGTCATCTTTCAATGGCTCCCCATTGATCTTTGGATAGAGAACAAAATCCTTGACTTTGCCTCTGTGATTCTACATGATCCAACTCCCATCTGCCTCTCCACATATATACCTTTCTACCCCTAGCTTCCTGATATCCAGCCACATTGGCCTCCTGTCATTCCTAAGATATCTTATTATTGTTCCCATCTCAAGGCCTTTGCACATGCTATTCTCTCTCTCTGGAATTCCCTGCCCTCATTGTATCTATTTGTTCCTACTTATTTCACTTCAGACTTCTCCTTGGGGAAGATTTCCTCACCTTCCAGACCAGATAGGGTCACTCTGATTTTATAACATCCTGTGCTTTTCTTTTTTTGCACTTCTAACAATTTTGGGGTGTGTAATTGTGCAACTGTGTTAGTTCCTGTCTATCCCCTCTATGATAGGAGGTCTGAGAGTGAGGGCATTACCTGATTAGTGTGAATGCAACCCCAGATCTGAGGATGGTACTAGGCACATTAGAAGAATTAATGAATATTAGAATGTAGAGTAAACAATATATATAAATGGCTATTTTATAATTTGCCCATACTTATCATAGAACATTTGAGCTGTTTGTAGCTTCTTCAGTGCTACTAGCTGTGATTGTATGTATGTGTGTGGGGTGTGTGTGTGTGTGTGTATTTAATATGCAATGGATAAAGTTATTGGCAATTAGAAAGGTGTCCCCCTTTTTTAACAGTAACTAGACAATCCAAGAAATTATGGATAATGCAATATAAATTATAGATGGTTCCACAATTGAGCAATTAATTTAGTTTCAGTAGAATTTATGAGGTAAGGAGAGAAATAATATGGTGTGGTAGGAAGAATCCTAGAACTGGGCTTAAATCCAAGTGTGGCAAACAGTTTGTTTATTCATTCAACAAGCAATGTTGTTCATTCATTATGTGCCAGCAGCTGTGTTTTGTACTGGCACAAAAAATTTAGCAAGACCTATTTCCTGTAGAAGAGATGGCAATTGCCGTGGAGGAAAGTGAGGATACTGTGAGGACAAAGAGGAAAGTGTGAGCTCCTTTCCTTGTGAAGACTTCACAGAAGAAATAATCTTTGAGCTGAATCTTGAAAGATGTGAAAAAGCTGCAAGAGAGACAAGAGGAGAGGGAGATGGACAAGCACATGCAGAGGTAGGTAGACAGAAAAAAAGATTCTACATTTCCTGAAGCCTTGTATTCAGGTATGACTAGAGACCAGGTACACAGGAAAAATGGTAGGCTATAAGGCCAAAAAAAAAGGAACTAAGAAATTTCTTCCCAATGCTAGAACATTTGTTGATGATAGAGCAGCACTGAAGACCACTGAGCAATGAAGCAACACCATTTTGTCTGAATCATAGAGCCTCTAGCAATGGTACGAAGGGCACAGAGGAAGCAAGGAATAGGGCGGAGGAGAAAGGAGATGATTTATCAAGTTGGTCAAGAGTTTCAGGGTGAGATGGGGCAGTCTCAATCCTTGGCAATACAGGAAATGTATTTGAGAAATACCAGGTAAGTAAAATTGACTAGGCTTGATTGTCTGTAGCTGACCTCCCTGCCTCTCTGGTGGCCCTCTTTAAGCCAGAGTTCTGTTTCTGTAACATAATTCTGATCATGCCCCATCTCATTTTAAGTCCTCTGAGACTTTACTCATGCAGGAAGCCTGCTTTTCAGGTGTAGTGAGTAGTAACCAATCTAGTTCCTCAGGTAACTAAAAGCTTACAAAATAATAAAGTATGTACTTGAGGCTGAGCTTCTAGGAATGACACCCAAAACATAGCAAAACTGGCTCACCAAAGGTGCTGCTATTTTTGCAATAGTCAGGAAACTGGGGAATCAGGACATCACAGCCACAACAGCAACTAGGAACTGAAGTTCAGGAAGCCACCACCGTGATTGAGCTCCATGCCCCCATGTAATGCCAACAAATGGATAATCCACACAAACCACTCAATAGCCACAAAGCCAGGATTAGACAATGGAACTCCCAATGATGCTACTACAGGAAATAGGCCTTCAGAAACAAAAGCACAGGTTATGCCTCACTTCCCTTTCCAAATATTGTATAGGTGTGGTTATTTGGTTAAGTACTAACCCCAAGATGTGAAGGGAGTTGGGGAAATGTAACCTTTAGTTTTCTACCTTTTTGCATGCAATAAGGTAGATCACAAGGATGTTTGAAGAAGCCAACTGAGTCATTCAATGACATCTGCTTCAGCATATTAACCAGGATCTCAATTATCTGTAGCACTTCTTAAAACTGCATATGCACAGGCTTCACCCGTGAGGTCAAGGGCAGATCACTCCAGAGAAGGCCAGTAGTTTGCCCTTCAAATTAATATTTTAAAATGTTTATTTAGTAAAGAAGTAGAGATAAAGTCTAATTTTCAATGAATAAAAAGCGTTTTTATACTTTTGGTTGAATAGAAACAATTTATGTTATCAAAGCGTATTATAATTTTTATAGTTTTTGTTTCCCCAAAATATTTCTTTGGCAATTTTTAAACCAGACAGTAGATTAGGAAAAATCATGAGTTTGAAATGTTGATAATATTCTTACAAATCAAATGAAAAATGCATATGATTTTTAAAGAAAAAATGCTTAACCTCATTTGTGAGAAAAAAAAGGAAATTAAATTTTTTAAAATTACCTAAATTCAGACCAATCATTTTACTGAAGACAATTAGAAAATCAGCAAGGGGTGAAGTGGGCTGTATTCTTGAAGGCACTGGTGGATTTATAAGTTAGAGCAGATTTATTGGGGCACAATCCAAGGGAAGATAAAAATTCAGAGGGAAAATGTCATTTGATACTTCTTTTTCCCCTGAGGGTGTTTGCTAATGTCAGTGAGACTGCTAACATTCTGGCTGGTACCAGACAGCCTTGAACTGTTGGGAAATAAACACCGCAGTTCAGAGCCTGTCAAAGGTAGAGGTCATAGTAAGTGCTTTACTTTGCATTGTGACCTTAAAGAAAAAATAAACCAGAAGTAAATAATCTCCCACAAGGGCAGTAATCCATTTTCAAGTGGTCTGGCTGATTTAAAAAAAAAAAAGAACTCAATTCTGAAATTGAATAATAAAATTATGGATTGCTACTATATCAGTTGCCTGACTAATTATTTTTCAAATACAATAACTGGCATACAATGAAAGATAACCAGTCACATGAAGGGACAATAAAATTTGAAGAAAGACAAATAGAAACAAGCAACAACAGAAACAGACCCTCAAGAGCTCCCGATATTGGAATTATCAGGCACAGATGTTTAAAAACTATGCTTTTGATGTTCAAGGAAATTAAAGACTGAAAATGTTGACAGATAACTTAAAACCATTAAAGCAATAGGCAGCAGATTAGAAAAGAACCAAACAGAAGTTTAGAATTAAGGCATACAATAACTGAAATTAACAACTCAGTTGACATGGTTAGTAACAGATTAGACACATCTGAAAAGAGAATTTGTGAACTGGAAGACAGATGAAAGCAAAATACTCAGAAGGAAGCAAGAGGGACAAGATTAAAAAAAATGCGAAATTAAAAAAAAAATAGGGGTAATGATGACAATAACCAAACATGTTTTTGCAAATTTAAAATAAGAAAGAGGAGAAAATAAGAATGAAACCAAAGCAATATTTGAAGCGATAAAGGCTGAAATTTTCTTAAGTTAATTAAAGACATGCATCTACATATTCAAAAATTCAAACTGGATAAATAAAAAGAAATGCACAACCCAAATCCATCATACTGGAATTGCAGAAAACCAAAGAACAGAGAAAAAATTTGAAATCTTCCAGAAAAAAAGAGATTGCTTTTAAAGGAGCAATAACTAGATTTCAGCTGACTTCTTAAAAACAATAATGAGTATTAGAAGACATAAAATACTATCTCCTGTCTGCTGAAAGAAAATAAATGCTATTGTATAACTCATGCCCAGTGAAAATATACAGAGTAAAGATAATATAAGAAACATTTTAATGCAGAAATAAAACATCATGAGAATTTTCCACCTGCAGACCTAAATTACTCTTCAAGGAGAAGGAAAATGATACCAGTAGAAAGTCAAATATTCATGAAGAAATTAAGAAGCAATAAAAATGTCAAGCATGTGGATGTACTTAAATGAGGAATATCAAAAGTAATATCTTTGTAGTCAATAAATATATAGAATTAAAATAAAGGAAAATAAGGGTATGTAAGTTGAGAAGAGCTTAAATAATGATAAAGTATGCTTGATTTATTGCATTGCTAAGGAAAAGCATAACCATTTCACATAAAAATAGTATTTAAAACCATGGCTGCTTGTGATAGTTGCTGAGGTAACCACTAAAATAATAGTAAAGGAAGGCAGAACTTTCAAACTAGTAGAAGGAAAAAATAGAGTAGTCAAAAATAACCAAAATGAAAGCAAGATGTTCTCTCCTTGCTTTGAGAGACAAAAAAGAAACTAAAAAAAAAAAAAAAAAGAACAAGTAGAAAGCAAATGATAAGATGGTAGGCTTGTCTAAATGTATTAGGAGTTATACCAAGGATAAATGACCCAAAAAGTTTTGTTTCTAGCAAAGATGGAATAACAGGAACCAGATTTATTCTCCCATCTTAATCCCAAAATGGGCAAAAATCATGAAGGTGACTATAACAAGGTCCATAATAAAAATATTGCTTTAAATCAGTAATAAGAATAAAAATCTTTAATAAAGGCACAGTAAAAAAGGATATTAGGTATAGTAGAACAAATACAAGATTTATAGCACATTTCTCATCAGAAATATTGTAAGTGAGAAGACAGTGGGACATCTTTAAAGTACTGAGTGGGGGAAAAAATCCTGTCAATCCATAATTCTATATGCAGAAAAAATATCATTATTTATAAAGATTTATTTTTAACACATAAAAGCTGCAAAAATTTATACTTTGCAGTCCTGCACTACAAGAATGTTAAAGGGCGAACTTTAGGCAAAAGAAAAATGATATGAGAGGGAAATATGTTTCTATACAAAGGAATCTGTAGCACCAGTGGTAACTATAGAGGTAAATATATAAATCTCCTTAAAAGACAATTGCCAGTATAAATAAAAATAATGATAGCATAGTATGAATTTATAATTATGTAAAAAATAATAAATGAATGACAACATTACCACAAAGGCTGGGAGTGGAGAAGTGGAAATGTACTACTGTAAATTCTTACGCTACACTTGAATAGGACCAGGGCTAGGGTAAGGTAAGGGAGGCACTTGCTTCAGGCACAAAATTTAAGGGTACTTCAAAACTTCATTGCTCAAGATAAATATTAATTTAATGTAATATTTTAAAATATAAAATTTAATGCAAAATCCATAATTAACAAAATATCAAAATTTAAAGAAATGTTATACCAAGTCATGTTGGAACTTAATGGGAAATATCAGTAACTACAATTCTGTCTTTATTAAAAATTTGGTATTTTGTTTATTATGGAATTTTTTGCATTAATTTTGATTTTTTAAAATGTTGCTTCCAAACATTTATCTTGATTGCTGAGTTTTGGGGAGTATCCTTAAATTTTTTGCCTCAGGCCTAGTCCTGTATCTGGGGATGGGACCCAGATGTTTACATTTTTCCTTTCTTTTCTTTTCTTTTTTTTTTTTTTTGAGACAGAGTCTCACTCTGTCGCCCAGGCTGGAGTGCAGTGGTGCAATCTCAGCTCACTGCAACCTCCGCCTCCCAGGTTCAAGCAATTCTCCTGCCTCAGCCTCCTGAGTAGCTGGGACTACAGGTGCGTGTCACCACACCCAGCTAATTTTTTTTTCTTTTTTTGTATTTTTAGTAGAGACAAGGTTTCACCATGTTGGCCAGGATGGTCTCTATCCCCTGACCTTGTGATCCACCCGCCTTGGCCTCCCAAAGTGCTGGGATTACAGGTGTGAGCCACCGCGCCTGGCCTTACATTTTTCTTAAGGACCAAAGGTCTTCCTCCTGATTGAGAACCGCTAGCAGAGAAATAATTTCAGTCTTTACCTTGGCATACAAAGTTCTGTATGAATTCAAATGAACTAGCTCTTTTTTTTGTTTGTTTGTTTCTTCTATTTTTTTTTTTTCAAAAAATACACAGAGGCATCATATCTAACCCAGACTTATGATTCCAGAGAAAGTTTTTTGGAAGAAGTGACAATTGAGCTGAGATCAAAGGATAGAAGAGCGGACAAAAGAGTTTGAGTCAGAGGTAACAAACAGTATTCTCAAGAGTTTGGAGGTTCCAAAGAGAGTGGGGTATTCAAGGAGCTAAAAGAAGTTTTGGGCCGGGCAGGGTGGTTTACACCTGTAGTCCCAGTACTTTGGGAGGCCGAGGCGGGTGGATCACTTGAGGTCAGGAGTTTGAGACCAGCCTGGCCAATATGACAAAACCCCGTCTTTACTAAAAATACAAAAATTAGCTGTGCATTGTGGCAGGCACCTGTAATCCCAGCTAGTCAGGAGGCTGAGACACGAGGATCGCTTGAACCCAGGAGGCAGAGGTTACAGTGACCCGAGATTGCACCACTACACTCCAGCCTGGGTGACAGACTGAGACTCCATCTCAAAAAAAAAAAAGTGTGGAGCAGAGAGAGTGAGGTGGAAAGTAATTGGGAGTAGAATGACATGGAGCAGAGAGGAAGAACAGAACACATTCTGCAGTAACATATGTCAGCAGTTCCAAACTGCTGACTTGATCTGGCCTGCAAATATATTACATTTGACCTGCATGGTGTTTTAACATTACTTAGAGTTAGTTGATATATTTAAAAAATTAGGAGATTTTGGCATAAATATCTGTGTTTCCAGGGCACCCTTTAAAATAAAAGTACAAGACTCAGCTCGGCTGGACATAAATTTTTCAGGTCAATTGGAGATAAGCAGGAGAAGGTTCTTCAAGATAGGGCAATGGTTCCCAATTTTGTCACAGTCCCCAACACTCCATATTGTCTCGATCATATTTTCTTTTGCATAGGATTTTTATAGACATATGAATTTGCAAACCCTATGATAAGCTATATGTATATGGGCTATTTTAGTGACAATATTTTAGTGAAACAAGCCAACTTTAAAAGATGGAATTGGCTGGGCGCAGTGACTCACACTTGTAATCCTAGCACTTTGGGAGGCTGAGGTTGGTGGACTCCCTGAGCTCAGGAGTTTGAGACCAGCCTGGGCAACACAGTGAAACTCTGGGCATGGCAGCGTGCGCCTGTAATCCCAGCTACTCTGGAGGCGGAGACAGGAGAATTGCTTGAACCTGGGAGGCGGAGGTTGCAGTGAGCCGAGATCACGCCATTGCAATTCCATCCTGGGCGACAGAACGAGACTCCATCTAAAAAAAAAAAAAAAAAAAAAAAAGATGGAATCCATTGTCTTACATAACTAGACAGCCTACAGCCAGACAAGGCCTCAGACTTAGCTGGATATAGATAAAAGCTCAGGCAGTAGTATCAGCACTTTCTCTCTCTCTCTCTCTGTGTGTATGTCTTTCTATGCATTTCCTTTATTTACATTATAGCCTCTTCCCACATGGTGAAAAAATGGCTACAACAGGCTAAAATATACAATTTCCCAGGTTAATAACCCCAGGGGGGAAGGTCTTCTTTGTCCTCACATCTATTTATCAGTCTTGAAAAACTCTGACGCTGCTTGGTCGCCTACCTACTCCTGAGTTGATCACTGTACCTAGAACGAATCAGTCTCTGCTTGCAGTCCAGATCATTTGTCCACGGTTTGTGCACTGCACAAAGGCATCTGGTCACGGGGAGTGAATGGGGGCCAAAAGCCAGGCCCATTTGCTCACCAGGCTATGTATCCTGGCATGGAGCTGCATTTTCTTGGAGGGAAAGGCAGCTTTTCATTTGCACAAGATGGTGTCTCCTTGCCTGCCTGTGTATGCATAGGGCTGTTTCCCATGGACGGGGTGACTTTTATAATTTATCTGTGTAGGGATGGCATCTTATTCTGGTTTAAAAACAGGAGTTGCATTGGGTAGTGGTGGCCCTGTATGTGTTGCCTATGCCTGGCCAACTCATGACTTTTACAATTTATCTGTGTAGGGATGGTGTCTTATTCTGGTTCAAAAATAGGAGTTGCACTGGGAAGTGGTGGCCCTGTATGTGTTGCCTATGCCTGGCCAACTCCTCATTAGTTGAGGGCATGCAGTTTCCCCAAAGGAATTTGAGCAGTCAATAGGTACTTACCATCTGTGTTAAGAATTTGACTTTTAGGCCAGGTGCAGTGGCTCACGTCTGTAATACCAGCACTATGGCAAGCCAAGGCAGGAAGATTGCTTGAGCTCAGAAGTTCAAGATCAGCCTGGGCAACATAGTGAGTCCCTATCTCTACAAAAAATGTTTAAAAATTTTAGCTGGGTGTGGTGGCATACACTTGTAGTCCCATCTACTAGAGAGGTTGAGGTGGGAATGAGGGGATCACTTCAGCCCAGGAGGTCAAGGCTGCAGTAAGCTGTGAATGTGCCACTGCACTCCAGCCTGGCAACAGAGTAAGACCCTATCTCAAAGAAAAAAATAGAATTTATTCTATGTAAGATAAGAGAACCATGGAAGAGTTGTAAGCATTACTTAATTTGCATTTTTGAATGAACAACCTGCTTTCTTATTCTGTCTACATGCATTTTTTAAGAGTCAAACATTTCATTCTTCTATTTTCACTCTAACGAAAGTATTAACTATGGTTATGTTTTGATTAACAAAAAACAAAGTGACAAGAGCAGAAAGAATTAAGGAAGGGAGAGGAAAAGGGAAGGAGAGTTAGAAAGTCTGCCCAGGCAATCTGGCTATAGTAGGGAGAATAGGTTTAAGGGGAACAAGACTGAAGGTGTGATAGGAGGTTGCTGGCATAACCCAGGTGGAATGATGTCTGCCTTTCCTCCTCCTCCGATCTACCTGGGGACATCCTATGGAACTTTCAAAGCTTAATGGAAAAGGCACTTTTTAAAAGTATTCTTGACTCTACCCCAAGCTGAATTCAGACCTTTATTCTCTGTTATACCACAGCATTCCTTTAGAGCACTTCACTCACTGTTTATTTGCATACACTTTCTCCATCCAGACACTGAAACTCTGGACAGCAGAAACTGTATTCTACTTAATTACTAAGTATGAAGAGTCTAGCAGAGTGTCTTTATGGAGTCAATGACAAGTCAATGCTTGATGGATAAATGGATGGATAAATAGATGAACAAATGAATAAATAGAAATGATATAATTTGGGATTAAGAAAAGAGTTTAAAACTTTCCTAAATTTTTAGGTAATTGGAATATACTTCCACTATTATCTGACATAAACGTTGTAAGAAAAGGAACAAATTTGGTGCATCACAATGAGCTCAGTTTGGGACTGAAGCATTTGCGGCTCTGTGGAACACCTGTGAGTCCTGGGCGGTTGTAAACTTCTGGGCTTTGGGGATAAAACTGAGGGCTTGAATAAGCTGATCCCCAGGTTACCTTCAAGTTCTATGATGCTAAGTATAGTACTTAAGGATAAATAAGAGTAGAATTTATGAAGATTTCACATTAGTTTTTAAATGTGGAAATGCTCTGTGGTCAGCAAAAAGGCAAAATTGGGTGTTTGCTTTTTAAAGTATTTGCTTTGCTGATACCTTCTTCCACTCTTCAAATTGATACATACAATTCATATTTAAATGAAAGTGAATTCAAATGGCTTTATCTTTGGTAGATATCTCTTGAGATACTTGTCCAACATGTTGCAAAATCCGGGCTGGAAGTTATTCTTTTAATCCTTGTAGCTGGATTCTAAGAGGGATTGGGAATGGCTTCTGAGAGGTCCTGAGACCAGGACAGGCCACAGAGGCCACAGGCCACATAGTCGATTAATTGGCATCCATTTACTAACAAGGATACACAAGATGGTCTCTTTAACCTCCTTTAATCCTTAGATTCCTTAGTGTTGGTTTCCACCTTCTTCCACGGAGCCAATATTTTTATTGTCCAGGCCTATCATTTAGCTAACTCTATAACTCTTACTGCCAAAACCCAATGCTATCATTTTCCCCTTTGGTGATTAACTCACACAGCCTTGGACCAAAATGTACATATGCATGCCAGCAGTCAATGTTTTAGCTTCTCTTCTATCAAGACTGTCCCTCTGCCTAGGGCTAAAAAAGTCAGAAAGACGAGAGCCAAACAGTACTGTGCTTTTCATATTGATTCTCCTTCTTACAGTAATCACCTTACAGACTTCTGAATATTTTCTTTATAGTATTTCTTTTTTTTCCCCCTCTTAGGTCCCCACTTAAGCTACTTTTCATCTTTTTAAATACTGTAAAGAAAATGGGTGTAGATATAAAGTATGTTCTGTTATGTTCTACTTATTTGCCCAGGCCCTAGAGATTTCTGATTTTCAAACAGTTGATGTGTACATTTACAAACACAAATACCCACAAATAAAAATGCCACAGTCCCTGATTTGTATTCACTTTTCAAGGCAACTGTTTAAAGCCAAGTTGTTTTAAATCTTTAAGTCATCTGTGTATATCCACACAATCACTGGGCTCTGCAACATCTGACTCCGTTTGTTTCTGATCCAATACAGGAGATTCCCAATGTATTGTAATTCACCTTTCTTTTTTCCAATAGCTGTGATTATCACATTGTTGTCACAAACTCCTATTTTAAAAGTACAAAGAAAGCCATAAAGTTAAAATTAAAACACAAGGATTGTATGTATCACGTTATACAAATAATGCTTAAATTGACAATCCTGCAAAATCTTGAGTTAATGTTTTAATCTACAGAGATTCAGATACAATCTGTGGTTCACAGTCTGTGAATGTATTCAGAGTAGTTTCAGATGAAGTTCATTTTATTAGGTTTTAGTTATTTGGGAGTGTGTAGGCTGTTTCAGCATTTATGGTAATACCAGTGAATCAGAATTTTTTTTTTTTTTTTGTAACGGAGCAACACATTCTATTAGTCAGCTTGGGCTTCTATAACAAAATACTACAGGCTGGATAGCTTAAACAACATCAATTTATTTTCTCACAGTTCTGAAGGCTGGAAGTTCAAGATCAAGGTGCTGGCAGAGTTGATTTCTGCTGAGGCCTTGCAGATAGCTGCTTTCTCACTGTGTCTTCATATGGCCTTTTTCGCTGTGTGAGCGGAGAGAGAAAGAGGTCTGGCATCTCCTCCTCCTCTTATAAGGACACCAGTCCTATTGGATTAGAGCTCCATCCTCATGACTCATTTGTGCCTATTTACCTTTCTACTGGCCCTATTTCCAAATGTAATCACATTGTGGGTTACAGCTTCAACCTATGAATTGAGGTGGGAGGACATAATTCATTTTATAACACATATCTAGTAAACAAAAAGAAGAAAAATGTTTCTAAAATTAGGGAAGTTGAAGGGTGGACCATTCCCACCAAGAATTAGCTAGTTATTGGGAGAAAGAAACCTTCTGCTCTTCAGGTGGTCACTGGATACTGCGCACGTTTTGTTACCCACCTTCCCTCCTGCTGTCTGCTTCCCACCAACCACGTAGAATGTCCTTGTCTTCTCTTTACCAGATTATACGTCAACATTGGCCTCTTGAATCAGAGTACTTAATAAACCAGATAACTCAATTTATAAGATCCTGGAAGGAAGAAAGGGGCGGACCAAGACGGGGGTGAGGGCTGGGGAATGTATTAAGCATTTCTACTACAAACGCAAGGAGGCCAAATAGTAAATACAGCTCCAAACACACCCTCTGGTCTGTTATTCCAATTATAACAATTTGTTTTTGCTAACCCTGTTCTAAAATCAGTGTTTTTCTGTACTGCTGAAAGAATATGTTGATTTGCTCTCGTCTTCTAAATCCAACACGTTTTAAAATTACACATTGTTTTCTATTTAAAATGTCCCCTAAATTTAGTTGCCTGGGGAAAAGCCTGGGTTTTCCAATCCTAGCCACAGGTGCGTCAGGAATAACTTCAGAACAACTCAGGATTGTCCCCATGTTTTAGTTGAGGTAACCAAGGTTGGTAGAGGTGAAGTTTTTGGTCAAAGTCATGCAGTTAGTGAGTAAATTGGAATTCCCACCAAATTTTCACACATCCCAAGGGCTATGCTCATTTCTTTAATGAGAAAGGGAATTATTACATATAGGTACTCTGTAATTTTCATTAAAGAGGAGAATCTCCATTAACAAGAATCCAAATACCTGTGACCCTCAATTTCTTTTCATTAACTTTCTTTTTTAAGAGAAAAAGAAAAATTATAACAGTAATGCTGTTAATAGCAATTAAGATATAAGTATTTATATATATGATTCCAGTGACTATTCTTTCATTCTCCTAAACACACATTAGGCCTAATAGTCTAATTTTGTAAATGCTATAGAAAGATTAGTATTTTCAGAGATAATCCCAAGCCTTTTAAAATAACCCAAATCAATGCCAAAAATATCCATTAAGCTAATTGAACCAAGCTAATAGTAAGGCAGGAAGTAGACATATTTTATTTCATTTAAAGAATACTTAGATCTTGTACTTTTTTTCTTTTTTCTTGGTCTACAGTAGCTTGTCTATTCTGACATTATTTTAAGTAACATATTTTCTACTATAAGTAATTGCTTATTGTGGCATTTGGAAAATATAGAAAAGCATAAAGAAATTTAATAATTCAGAGATAACATATGTTATATTTTATTTTTGCCATACATAGATATCTATATGGCTTTAACTTGCAAATTTGGCATTATACAGTATATCCATTCTTTATTCTGCTCTAACATTTTACGATGTCATTTATAATTCTTTATTTGCATAAATATACATAGCCTAAAATATTCTCCTGTGGCTATATCATGTTTTACTTAATAGTTTCACTGGTGAATATTTAAATACTTATATATAATACAGCAACTAATATATAGGTCCTTATATCACTTGTTCTTAGGTTAGATTTTTAAAATTAAATTACTTCATTAAAGGGTAGAAACATGTTTGAAGCTCTTGGTAAGTATTACTAAGCTACTCTCCAGGACTTTTGCAACACTCTTGGGTCTACCTTACCATACCACTCCCAGCAACAGGTATTATTGCAGCATGAATAGATTCATAATATTATGTCATTGTAAATTATTTGCTTTATCAGGTTTAAAAAGTGACCTTTTGGTTCATAGGACACATTTTCCTAAATATTTTGTTATCACATAAAACAACAGTAGAATTGTAGTGGGAATTGTGCTAAGTGATTATCTCTTTTGGTTCAAATCACAATCTTATAATACATGTAATATACTCATTTTCTTAGAAAGGTTCAACCACTTGCCCAAGATAACCTAGCTAGGAGTTGGCACAGAACCAACCAGGTCTGACTCCAAAACATATGTAAAATTGTATTGATTTTTCATTTTAACTAATGTAGTTTTATCAAACACATTAGGATCAGACACTCAAGATTCCCTCACATTTTTATACATTATTGAAATGTTCCAATCTCTTTCTTTCAACTCATTTTCTGAATGAATTATATACAATAATCATTTTATCAATTTATTCAAAATTGGCATTTTAATTGATGTTGCATTAAGGGCATACATTAAATCCTTGAAAAGTAACATCTTAACAGCATCAGGTCTTCCAGCAACATGATGTCAAGATGCTCTTAGAAACCTTATTTAGTTTTGTGGTTTCTTCACCATAGCTTGTTCACCTTTCTTAGTGAGGTGTTTTCCGTTTCTTTTTTTCTAACATTAATGAGTGGGATTTTTTAAAATTATCTTGTAGCTGACTATGGTTAGCCTTGATTTGAAATCAGGCCTTGGTATCTATGGGGAATTGGTTCCAGTACCCCTCTCAGATACCAAAATTTGAGGGCACTCAAGTCTCTGATATAGAATATGTTAAATATTGATCATGGCAATCATATGGGAAATTCTTTTTTGTCCTTTGCCATACTAGGATTATCTCTAGAATTTTACCTTCGTGTGTGTGTGTGTGTGTGTGTGTGTGTGTGTGTTTATTTACTGTGGACCCAGGGATAATGCAGTCAGTGGAAATTCCACCTTGACTTTGGTGCTTTTTCAGTCTTTAGTTTTCAGTATTGTCACCCAATTTAATGGGGAATTAGGAACTGGTATATGACCCCAAAACTTGCTGCTATTGTAACTCTGAAATGAACATATAAATTTTAGAAAGATTTTCAACAAATGGTGTAATATATTATTGCCTAATTAACTTTAAAATTTAATCCATTTCCCTAAGCATCTCAGTCTTCTGAGGTAAGATTATAATTGGCTTTTCCTAATTAGATTTATCCCACACTCCATTATTCCCCATTACACATGCTATTTCCACCGCCCTCCAGAATTTATAGTTTTCCATACCAGGACTAGAGAAAGTAAAGCTTGGAGTTCATAAAAAAACAAACTCCTGAGCTGAAAGTCTACCACTCACTCCACTCTCTTGGCCTAGACCTGTTGATTTCTACCACGGAACAGGAACATTTCCACCACATGGTTCTGCTGTTCTCATATCCTGCACTCTTGTTCCTGCAACTCAAAATTCATGGTAAAAAACACCTGTTACTAACAGAACCTAAACTTTTTCTTAACCTCATGCTTATGTCTAGCCTCAGGACTACAAGGAACTGGAATTTCTTGAGGATAAAAATATATGGGCCTATAATGGTGAAGATATGTCATTATGCATTGTCAAAATCCATAGAATGTACACCACCAAGGGTGAACACTAATCTAAACTATGGACTTCGGGCGAACATGATGTGCCAGTGCAGGTTTAGTGACTGTAACACATGCACCACTCTGGTGCAGGATGTTGATAGTGGGTTAGGCTGTGGGTGTGGCGGAAGGGAGTGTATGAGAACTCTCTGTACTTCTACTCAGTTTTTCTGTGAACCTAAAACTGTTCTAAAAAGTAAAGTGTATTTAAATATATATATGTTTAAATAGCCCTCAAATACTATCTGGATGTCGTGCCCAGAGACTCTCTGGACTCCATCTCTGCCTCTCTTAAATGCCTCGCATCTTCCCACGGGACATTCTTAGGTCATTGCTTAGGAATCTAAATCCAACAGGGCTAATTTCTCAGGACTGCTCTCTGCTCCCTAATCAGTCTTCCTGCCCACCTCTCCTTTTGTTTCTTCTTTTATTCCTGTGTTCTTCCTGGAATGCTATAAATAAATATTTTAAAATCTATCCCTTTATGGAAAAGCCACAAAATTATTCTATAAACATTAAGCATTGACAAGAATAAATGTTAACGAATAAACAAATGATAGAGGTCACAAGACTTAAATAGTCCCCAGTTTGTGGCTGATGGCGTCATTTACTACAATCATACAGTGTGCTCTTTTGGGGATCCACGGAAACATTGGTGTCGATCTCTAGAGTTGGTTGTTTTTATCTCAAGAACACTTAGGCCAGGTGCAGTGGCTCACGCCTGTAATCCCAGCACTTTGGGAGGCCGAGGTGGATGGATGACTTGAGGTTAGGAGTTCAAGACCAGCCTGGCCAACATCATGAACTCTGTCTCTACTAAAAATACAAAAATTAGCCAGGCGTTGTGGTGGGTGCCTGTGATCCCAGTTACTCGGGAGGCTGAGTAAGGAGAATCACTTGAACAAGGAAGGCAGAGGTTGCAGTGAGCCAAGATTGCACCACTGCACTCCAGCCTGGGCAACAGAGCAAGACTCTGTCTCAAAAAAAAAAGGAAAAATGAAACACTGTAAAAAAAAAAAAAAAAGCACTATAAATAGTGTAATTTTGTTTTCCTCTTGGTTTTGACTACCAGGGAACTCAGAATTAAGTATGAAGAACTCAGCTTTCAAAAGTACAGGCCAGCCTGGGCAACAAGCAATATTCCATTCCTATTTTTTTTTTCTTTAAATACAGGACCATTTGTCATGCACTGTGAATAATAACTTTACCTGTGACGGGGTTTTTTTTCCCTTTTTTTTCTACTGTATTCTCTTTGCCCTTATTTCCTATTCAGTTTATGTAGTATGCATTTCTAAAAGCCTCCCAAGATACTGAAAGGCGAGAAGAAGTGTTTTTATATGACATTGCAATTCTCAGCATGAGTGTCTCTGGCTTTGCAAATTTTCATTGGCCTGTGTAGTCACATGCTGTCTTTCCTTTGACATTCAATACATACCTGAACCATATGAGCCCAGGAAGGCAGCACCAATGCAAATGTTAGTTTAATTCAAACATAATTGGGAATCAAATTTTTCAGAAAGGTACATCATGCAATGAGTTCCTAATACAAGTGAAAGTGACTTTAGTATTAATTGCAAAATTATCACTAATATTATTATTATCTGTGCTATTTTTTCTTCATCTGGTTGGTATATTTTAAAAAAAAACTAACCAAAATTTGGTTGGGAAATTTTCATCTTTATAACATAGTACATGAATCAGTAGGAATTGTTCATTCTTTCTGTTTTGTTGTTTTAATGTGACCATGGAAACATGGAGAGTAGCTAATAAATCCTTGATGATACTCAGGCTGCCTTTGATTTTACTGTCCTCCTGTTTCTGTTATTAATGTTGGGTTAATTGCAGCACATAATTTACCAGATAGCAACAGTAGGATGTGCCACATAATTTTTTATTCAGACCTGTAACAGTGTCTCATACATAATAGATGCTTCGTATTTGTTGAATGAAGGATTATAAGAATAAAGGAATGAGTGGATGAAGAATAAAACAAGTCAGGCTAAATCTTAAAAATGAGCTCTGGCAGGCCAGGCACGGTGGCTCATGCCTGTAATCCCAGCACTTTGGGAGGCCGAGGCAGTCGGATTACAAGGTCAGGAGATCGAGACCATCCTGGCCAATGTGGTGAAACCCCATCTCTACTAAAATACAAAAAATTAGCCAGGTGTGGTGGTGCGCGCCTGTAGTCCCAGCTACTCGGAGGCTGAGGCAGGGGAATTGCTTGAACCCGGGAGGCGGAGATTGCAGTGAGTCGAGATTGTGCCACTGCACTCCAGTCTGGCGACAGAGCGAGACTCTGTCTGAAAAAAAAAAAAAAAGAGCTCTGGCAAGGCTGTATAAGAGAAAGGGATTCCATTGTGGGCAACTCAGATTTCATGGTAGAAAACACCTGTTACTAAGAGAAGCTAAACTTTTTCTTAGTATTGGAATTGCCAAAACATTGTTTTAGGCTTTTGTCATTCCTAAGAGGTGTTATTTAAAGCTGGATCCCTGATAAGACTGTTGAGGTGGTCTAAAGGATTCCAGGCACCTGAATTTTATCTCATGTGTCAACTGTTCTTCCTTGCTCTAAAAAAAAAGGCAGCTGGAAAAGAACCAATTGCAGGGGAAGTGAAAACTAAGAATTCAACAGCCAAGCTTCATCTTATATAGTGCAAGACTGGCTGCTTAATTTGAAGAGCCTTGTGCATGAACTCAGAGCCTTGTTCAAAATTATTAAAAATTTCAGGACTACAACAGAGCACTGGACCGAGCTTTGATTTCTTCTAAGTGTAGGGTTGTTTACACATAAAGCTAGCTCTGCGTATATGTTTCTAGTCCCTTATTGTTTTTGAACAAATAAAATTGAGTAGTTCTGATACAAGCAAACTTTTATTTGTAATACTGTTTAATAGAATGTTCTGCAATGATGGAAATGCTGTATATCACACTAATGTGTAGCCACTACCTACCTATGGCTATTGAACTCTTAGAATGTGGCTAATGTGACTTGAAATGTGGCTAGAGCTACTGAATAACTGTATTTTAATTTTATTTAAGTTTAATAATATACATTTAAATAGCCATACATGGATGTGGCCAATGGCTACCATATTGGAAAGAGCCATTTAATGAATCAACTGAACCAAAGACAATAAAGGAAGTAGTTTCATATAGAAAGAATCTGTAACTATAGAAAGCAAACGTCATTTTTTAGTTTTTACATTTTTCCCAAAAAGCATTGTTTTTACTAATACAGAGTACTAACCTCTTCAGTGGTAGGAGGAGAGGGAGAGCCTCCTTTTTCAATCCAGAGACCTCCATAAAGTTGGTTTGTTGTTACCAAACACAGAGGAAGTGACATCACGGATTTGGTAAACTAAGGACAATGTTTAGTCTCTGCTGGAACAACAAGGTGCAGTCAGTCTCTGCTCATGTAAGAATCCTGAATTCAGGAATTTCAACTGTAACTACTCGAATTTCTGTCTCTGAAGATTTTAGATCATTGATAGCACAGTAGAAAGGCATGTAATTGCGGTTGCCACTGTGTTCAAATGTCCAGGCAAATTTCTTCTTCACTTCAAGGAAGCTGGTTGACTCGGCTTGTTTAACTCCTGCTGCAGTGGCTTTAAACCCACAGTAGTAACCCGCAGCATCACACTTGTACACCCGAGGGCCTAGTTCTTCAAATATACTAATTAAAATCATACAACAACCAAGAGGCCTCATTTCAGCATTCTGTGTATAGACCCGAGTAATATCAGCAATTCCTTTTACACAGCATGTCCACAGGAATCTAATAGCCATACTTGTGTTTGCAATTAGCTGCCTTATATTGCGCCCTCTGTTCCCGGG
Source organism: Pan troglodytes (assembly GCF_028858775.2). Taxonomy (NCBI): domain Eukaryota; kingdom Metazoa; phylum Chordata; class Mammalia; order Primates; family Hominidae; genus Pan; species Pan troglodytes. Next base: position 103,077,441 of record NC_072412.2, on the reverse strand, counting down.
ATCTGCTGTCAGCTGTCACTCCTGTGATCACACGGCCAGTGTTTTTGGTCATCTTGAATAAGTGAGTCCTGGAATCCAATAATTTGTCAGGTACTATCTTCTGTGTGACAATTACTGCACAGTCTTTCTTTCTGACAGCTACTGATGTAAGGCCACCCTGGTTAATAGCCTTAAAAGCATATTGTACTTGGTAGAGCTGGACCTTGGGTGAAAAAATTATAAGCTGGCGGTCAAAACCAGTGCTGGAATCATGGAATGTGTTGGTACACCCACTACTTCACTCACAATCTCTGGTGCAATATCTTTTATATTAACTGTCTTGAGCAACTGACAGCAGCTACAGTTGCATGCTATCCCAATGGGAAATTGCCGCATAGCTTCTAAACTCATAAATAGAACAAGAAATGTCTTTAAGACACAGAACTGTGAAACTTGGAGGAGATCCTTGCCTAAAAATTTTGGTAAGGGTAGAGAGTTTCCATGGCAACGAATAATCCATCCAAATGTAATTAAAAGTGAGTGACTAGGGGATCTATATTGTTCAGCTCTAGTACATTTTACCTTTATATTTTTCTAAGCCACTGATATGCTAATATATCAGACAATATTTGTTCAGGACTGACATGACAAGTCATTGTAAGAAGAAAAAGAGGACACAGTCATCTTAAAGAAACATTAGCAACTCTTCAGATAAGATGAAAAGGAAAGATGTATTCTGTTGCTGCTATTTGGAATTCCTTTGAGTCGTGAGCAGAGGAGTCATTATTTATGGTTTTCCACTTAGGATCACATTTCCTCCCTGAGGACGCTGTCAGGTTACCCTTTAAGGACTCTCCCTTGATCCTTCCCAAGAAGTACCTGCCCTGGTTCTCCAGCCGGGTTCCAGTCCGCCGCCATTTCTGCCAGCTCTTCTCCACTCCAACCCCAGGCCCAAGGCTATGGCCATGGGCAGCTTTGAGAGGCTCCACAAAGGAGTTGACAGATCTAATGGCAAACAGTGACAACCACTGTCCTCGCAGTTTTAATGCTGACCAGTTTTGTTGTGTATATTTGGAAAGAAGTCGGTCATTTGAAAAAATTACACAGCGAATACTATTGGTATGAGTGAATGAGAAGAGTTTGTGCATTTTTATTTTGTTTTAGTTACAAATCACATGTCCCTGGGTGCTGAAGGAAAATGCAGGGAGTTGTTGAAACCAGCTGCTCAAGTGAGCTAATTCCTCTTCCAGAAAGATGTTTATTGCTAGAAAAACAATCAACAGGACAAAGTCATTCTCAAAAGGAAATACTGTGAATGACTTAATTAGCAATTGTCTATGTTTAGGATGTGGAGAAAATCCACTGACACGGGGCTACGGAAAGGTCCTCGTGGCACATGAGGCAAAAGAAGGAATGAAAAGAGGGAAGGAGCAGGGAAGGAAGAGTAGACACAGCTGAATTGGTTTAAGGGGCCCATACATGTCTAGCCCACCTCTTCCATTCAGCTTTCATGGCATAAACTCTGCAATTACTGGTTTGCTCTTGCTGTTGCCCCAGGACAGCAGTGACTTGGTCAACCATAAAGGCAGCAAAAGATCAGAAGTCGGGCTCTCTGGGCAGTGAGTATTGAGAGTCTCACTTATGTTACAAGGAACACCTAGCTTAATCCAGGGATTCTCAGTGGGAAAGGAGTAGAGCTCAATCTGCAATGGAAGGAGGTTCCCAGATTTCCAGGGCAGGGGAAAGACGCTTTTTCTACAGTGAGCCACATGTATTTTTTGTTTGTTTGTTTTTTTGAGACGGAGTCTCACTCTGTCACCCATACTGGAGTGTAGTGGTGCGATCTTGGCTCACTGCAGGCTCCGCCTTCTGGGTTCACGCCATTCTCCTGCCTCAGCCTCCTGAGTAGCTGAGACTATAGGCGCCCACCACCACACCCGGCTAATTTTTTGTATTTTTAGTAGAGACAGGATTTCACCATGTTGTTAGCCAGGATGGCCTCGATCTCCTGACCTCGTGATCCACCCGCCTCAGCCTCCCAAAGTGCTGGGATTACAGGCGTGAGCCACCACGCCTGGCCGCCACATGGATTCTGATGCATCCTGTTAAAGGGAGGGCCACATTTTCCTTCTTTTGAGAGTCTCTATACACAGTAGAATTTGATGGAACTGTGTTGCACATTTGAAAGATGGAGGTTGGAAAAATGTTAGGATGCATTATTTTCTTTTAAAAAAATCTCTTTAGTCTCCTTATATCTAGCACAGCCCCTTAACCCCCCATCCCATTATTTTTGTCTTTCAAGACATTGACAGTTTGGAAGCATCCAAACCTATTTTTGTGGCGTGTCTCATGGTGTGGATTTGTCTGATTGTTTCTCCATGATTCGATCCAGGTGAAGATACCACATAGGTGACATTGGGTGCTTCCTTTTGTGTCATAGAGGGGCCCATGATAGACTTTTGTCCCTTTGTTGGTAGTGCTTGGTTTGATCACCTGGTTCATGTGGTGTCCGCCAGTTCTTATCACTGAAAGGCTACCTCTTTCCCTTGGCAAGTAAGAAGTAATTTGTGAATATATGTTTCCCTCTAACCCTTCCACCCAATGGCCTCAGCATTGCTGATTGCTGATCCTTCCCTGAATCTACTTTGATGTGGAGGATTGGAAGGGATGACTTCTTGGTTCTGTTTTCCATATCTATTAGCTAGTATCCTATAAATGGCTCATCCTTATTATTATTTTTTAATTTCACTATGAACTCTCAGATTCAGTTTTTCATTAAGCTGTTTTTTGTTGGACATCATACCCTTTGCCTTGCGAAGTATTTACCAAACTATGAAATACTAGTCCTGTGAAATGTTCTAAGAAAAGCTAGCATCCTATGGTTAAATAGTTTGCAGAACATAATGTATTTATATCTCACAATGTTACATAATCCACATTAGGATATTGAAAACCACAAGAGCCTATTTAACTTTGTTTAAGCAGGTGTTTCTCAAACTTATTCGACCATGGAAATCTTTTTCCTATTCAACATTAGTACTTGATGGAACACATTTGCAGAAACACTGGCCAAGAGTCAGCTCTATTAATGTTTAAATATTTCATCAATAATATGAAACAAAGACTGATGATGATGGTTGGTGTATCACTGTTCAATAAACTCTGTATGATTACAATGGTTATTTTCCTATTATCATATTCATAAGGTCAACTCAGCATACCCCTGAGGGGCTGGAGGTCAAGAGCAACCCTAAAGTAGGCAAAGATTTCTTTAAAAGAACACAAAAACAGTTAACCATCAAATAAAAGATTGGTGCATTGACTTCATTAAAAGTGAGGACTTCTGTTTATCAGGAGATATCAACAAGAGTGTGAAAAGGCAAGCTTCAGACTGGGATAGTACACTGTACTTATAAACATGTGTCCAGAAAATGTAAAGAACTCCTACAAATATGTAAGTAAAAGATTAAATAAATCTTTTTTGAGTCACTTCATAAAACAGTAAACAAAACATTTACTCAATGGGCAAAAAACATAAATAGCCATTTCACAAAAGAGGGTAACCAATGACCAATAAGCATATAAATATATTGGCCTTAGAGAAACATGAAGTGAAATCCACAATGACCTACCACCACACTCCCACCAGAATAATGAAATGAAAAATGACAAAGCCTGACAGTGCCAGGTATGTGTGTGGAAGGTGGAGTTGGTAGATGCCATGAGGCACCACCTGGACCTCCTTTCAGTCAAGTAACTGCTGCCCTGCTGCTGAGAATGCTGACAACCTTCACTCTCTGATCCTTCAGGGATTGCCTGTGCATCTTGTTCAAGGTCACAATGACTGACAGGCAGAGGGTACAGAGGACTAAACCATCTGAGCCCAACTCAGGACAATTCTAAGGGCCCCATTCTAACTCCCCCTGTCTGGGGGTTGTTGGCCCTGCATCACACAACTCCTCCCTCTGGCCAATCTTACTTCCTCTACTCCCTTCCATAGGAGTTAATCCCAAGGACATTTGGTAATAAGCATCCTGCACACTAAGCTCTGTATCACAGCCCTCTTCCCAGGCAATCCATCCTGTGACATGGTGCAACTGGAGTACTCACACGTTGCTTGTTTATGTAAACTGGTACAACCACTTGATAAAACTATCAATGTTTACCAAAGTTGACAATCAAATCTTGTAGTTCAGCAATTCCCCTCCTAGTGACCTAGGAGTGAGTATTGTGTCTATCCACCAAAAGTCATGTACACAAATGTTCATAGCAGCTTTATTCATAATAGACTCAAACTGGGAATGACTCCAATGTCCATCAACTGTAGATTGCCTCCTCTCCTCTTCTCCCTCTCTCTTTTCTTTTCTTTTTTTTTTTTTTTTAGGATGGGGTCTCCCTCTGCCACCCAGGCTGGAGGGCAGTGGCCTGATCTCGGCTCACTACAACCTCTGCCTCCCAGGTTCAAGCAATTCTTCTGCCTCACCCTCTAGAGTAGCTGGGACTACAGGCATGTACCACCACGCTTGGCTAATTTTTGTACTTTAAGTAGAGACAGGGTTTCACCATGTTGGCCAGGCTGGTCTTGAACTTCTGACCTCAAATGATCCACTCACCTTGGCCTCCCACAGTGCTGGGATTACAGGCATGAGCTATTGCACCCAACCCTCTCCCTTTCTCTGCCATCCCTCTAGAGACTACAGGGGTCAGAGGAATTCTCACGCTCACAACCGATCCAGGTCCCCTCACCTGGACAGAGTTCCCACATCAGCATTTGGAGGCCAAATATCTAATAGCAGCATTTTCCAAATTGTGCTCCAGAGAGTGCTATGTATAATCGAAAGAAAGTGTCCTGGGGTCTAGTTATTTTTGAGACAGGAGTGGAATTTGAGTTTTTTCCAAGATGTGAGATGTGTTATGTGGGGTTTCCCAAACTTGCTTGACTCTATCGTTTTCAGCAAACCCTCTCATGGTATAAGACCTCTTCAGAACACACTACAGAGCTGTGCTGTGAACAAACCAACATTTTAAACTAAAAAAACTCACTAAAACCTAAAAACACCTGGTATTTAACTATAGGCATGGACCCAGCATTTATTCTTCAGTGTAGTATCTGATACATAGAACCCTTTGCCCTGCTGTCCCCAACCTGCCTCTGTATCCCCACTGCCCCTCACTAATCCTATTTTTACTCTGAATTCTTCCTGAGAAGTAGACCCAGCCTGTAACAACAGAGCCTTGAAGCCCTGCTGTATTGCCATCCCCGTCTACTGTGTCCCACAGACACCTCAAGATCCCAGGAGGGACTAGCTCAGGCTGATGCACAGATCTTGAAAAGTGAACAGAGTCAGCAGCAGTCTCTGGGGCTGTGTCTGGAATTTCGGCTCAGCCTGGGTTTACTGGGATGCTGACATGTGAAAGTAGGGAAGGTACAAATTATTTCTTGCTAGTAAACTAAACTGTATCTGCCTTAAGAGAAAAGGGAATGGCAAGAAGACAGGACTAGGATGTCTTTGACATCAGGGTTTATGTGTAGATGACCATCTCTGTATTGTGGCAGTGCCAGATGCAAGTGTAACCTCTCAATAAATAATAGCTGAATGAGCATGGAATGAGTGGATTCAATTTAAGTGAGAGGATTAACAGTGGGGAAAAGGTCATTTAGAGTTAGAAGCTTGTTAGAAGAATTAGAAATTAAGTGGCAGAGTTAGAAACTCAACTCTGCCACTTTATTAGCTGTGTGACTTTCAGTGATTCATTTTTAGTACTTAGAGCCAGTTTCTCAAAAGTAACATCGAGTTATTTATCCTTCTACCTATGTTCACGTACTTGCATATGTATATGTGCATAGGAAGATGCTGGGAATGATTTACATCCATTGTTAACATGGCTGTTTTGGGGAACTGAAAGTTGGGGTGACTTTTTTTTTTTTTTTTTTTTTTAAGAAGGAGTCTCCCTCTGTCACCCACGCTGGAGTGCAGTGGTGCGATCTCGGCTCATGGCAACCTCTGCCTCCCAGGTTCAGGTGATTCTCCTCCCTCAGCCTCCCGAGTAGCTGGGATTACAGGTGTGTGCCACCACGCCTGGCTAATTTTTTGTATTTTTAGTAGAGACAGGGTTTCACCGTGTTAGCCAGGATGGTCTCAATCTCCTGACCTCGTGATCCTCTTGGGGTGACCTTTTCTTCCCTTCACTAATCCTGATGTTTTTAAAGGTATAAAAGCACATCACACTCAAAATAGTGTAAAACTGTAAATATGAATCGTTGATACTGAAGTTTTTAAAATGGGAGGATCTTATACTAAAAAATCCCCATAAGCTAAACCAAGAATCTTTCCTTCAGTTTTATTCCCAACTCATACATACTAAATAGGTCTTCGTATTTACTCTTTCAAGCAGCTAGTCCTCTACCTTTTTCTCTGCTGAGAAATTTTGGAGGAATCCTTAGAGGCTAACATGAAGACTACTAAGAAAATATAGAAAGAAATAACACAGCGTCTTACCTAGAATAGCAGCAAATCTTTTAAAACTCAATACTTCGATGTTGGGGATGTTGAATATTATCTAAAAACTATTTATAGGCCAGGCATGGTGGCTCACGCCTGTGATCCCAGCACTTTGGGAGGCCAAGGCGGGAGGATCACAAGGTCAGGAGATTGAGACCATCCTGGCTAACATGGTGAAACCCCGTCTCTACTAAAAAATACAAAAAATTAGCCAGGCGTGGTGATGGGCACCTGTGGTCCCAGCTACTTGGGAGGCTGAGGCAGGAGAGTGGTGTGAACCCGGGAGGGAGCTTGCAGTGAGCAAAGATCACACCGCTGCACTCCAGCCTGGGTGACAGAGCGAGACTGTCTCAAAAACAAACAAAAAAACCACAAAAACTATTTATGAAAATATTTATTAAAAATACTAGATAATATTCAACGATGTAAAACCAGTTGGAATGATCCATTTAAGAGATGAAGAGCAACTATGTTTTATTAGTATTTATGTGGCAACATATTTTAAATTAAGAAACGAGGTCAACAGCTTCTTTAAGTTTGTGATAATATTCTCTGCTTCATAGATCCTAGAGGTCAGCTGGGTTCCAAATTGGGCAGCACCTTACTCCTTTAGCTACATATATTTTCATTCGTGGACCTCTAACAAATAATATAACTTGAGAGAATTTCAGAGTACTACTTTGTAGCCTCAAAGACGTTCTTCCAACTATCAACTATTGATACATTTAAATAATTTATTAAAAAATTTACAAACACTTCAAATAAAATTATGAAGTTCTTCAGAAGATATTCCTAAAATATAGGCATGTTTTCCTTTAAATATCTGGGATTCTATCTACAGAGCCTCTGTTATATTCATTCAAATTATTCTTATAATCTAAAACAATGAAGCTTCTCAACTGGTGGAATGCTGCCAGAGGATTTCAACAGAGTTTGAAGGCAACATAACCAAAAGGCATAGTTTAAATTGGCTTAGGAAATGAATGGGCTCCTTATCAGAGCAGCTGAAGGCTGTATACAATTAACAGCATCTGTCAATATTCATAGGGCCCCATATAGAACAAGCAGGCCCTACAGCCTGGCGGCAACCTTCAGCTTCTGGCACCTTCGGATCCACATGACCTGAAAACAGAAAGAGGCTTCAAGCCATCACTAGAAGGCTTCTGAATCATTTTAGTGATATTGCTAATTAATGTTAATTATTTGAACAATTCTGTTAACCTTAGGATCAGGCTTTAAATTAACCAGCTACCATTCAAAATATAAAATCATTTGTAGAGATAAGTTTATATTTATAATAACTGATTTTACAGTCTCTTACATGTTATTTTTATTTTTAAAGACTATGAAAATTATCTACCTACCTGCCTTTTTATATGATGAACTCTCAAATCAGCTAAAATATTTTTGTATGAAGAGTACTAAATTCATTATATGGCAATTTTTAATTGTTTTTGTATATAATACATTTCTCTCATGAGCATGTACAAAACAAAGCAAATCCAGAGTTTCATTAAATAAATTTATTTGTTAAAATAATTTAACTCCAAATACAACTGTTGAATTTGCATTGAGTTATAACTACAATTCATGTTTTAATTGAAATGTCAAGGTTTAACAACTGACATTGTTACAAAACAATAAACTTGTTCAATTTTAAATGGTCAGTTGTATTAGAGCGCAACAATTAACTGTGAACTATATCTCTGGGAAACCTCAAATCAATAATGATAAGTCTGTTTCCAAAACCCACTGCAGTCATTCTTGAAACCCTGATCAAGATTTAATAGATGAACAATGACATGTTAAATAAAAAAAAAAAAGACCCCCATAGTCCTTAACGTTTGATTGGCTAAGGGACAATTAAAGCTTACCCAGTGCTAACACAAGACTGCTGATAAGAACAAAAAATTAAAAACACACACATAAACAAAAAACAGCAACAAACAAAACAAAGCACTTTCATATTCATACATACACTGACAACATTAACATTCATACTGGAAAACCCTTGAAAAGAAATACCAGACAGCCTTAGGCAACATTTCTTTATATAGAAAAGCAAATATCAGTAGTATTACCACAGAAAGGTGATGGCAACTGTAGCAATTTGAGTCAAAAGTTCAGTCCTAATTCTACAAACCAAAGGAGAAAATCATCAAAGCACCTTTCAATAGTTTAAGAAAATATTTTATGTAATACTTTTGATCAGATGCTGGCTTGTTTTGTATAAGTTGAACAAAATGAAAGGCATCAGTTACCATCACTATCACAGTTTAAAAGAACCCAAAAGTTGCAACATCAAAAGAAAAAAAAATTCAAAGATGCTGCCTTTGTATAAAAGTAAAAAAAAGAAAATCTTATCACAAGAGCTAAAGAAAAAGTGGGTCTTTGGATCAAACCATAATATTTTTAAGGCATGTTAGAAAAACTTTCACTTATCTAAGTTGCTAGTCTGATCAGGGCATAAAATAAATAGTGACACAAGGTCAACTTTCTTCTGTAGCCGCTAAGGTTTCGTATGCCAACAAATGCAATCTTCCTGTTCTTAAGTGTTTTATTACTGTAATATCTCAACAAACACATTCATTTGCCAGCTGAGTTATATATTCATACCAGATGGATATGAATTTCCAGTTTCGGGATGTCCTTGATGCCTTGGTCACTAAATATGCAGGGCTGCGTGGAAACAGTCATCAGGCAGCCAGATCAGTTCTTATTCATGTCTTGACAGTAAAAGCCCACCCTGTCATCTGACACAAATGTTTTTAACTATTAATACAACTCAAAATTTTAGGTCATCTTTTCCACTTTACATTCTGCCATATCTTTCATATTATTTAACCTATTTTCACATCTGCATAGCAAGCCATAATGTCAAACTGTGGAATCTTTATAGATATTTCTATTTTGCAATCTTACTTGTCAAAAATTGCTATGAATTATAGAATTCTAAAGAATCATTCTGAGAAGTTAGAGGAATCAAAACTCAACCAATTCACTAACACATATTTTTATTTCCGTAGAGAAATCATATATCTTGAATCTACAACTTCTCTACATGTTTGAATCAAACCAACTTTTACACAGTGAAATTCGTTTCAATAAAATTGGTTAAATTTTTTTGTCCTATAAACAAGGTGGTTCATAATTGAGGATTATAAAAAATTATACTGAAGAATGTAAATATTCAAAAGTCAAAGATTTTTGACAGCTATGGCCTGGTTTCATTCACGTATCTCTTCAGTTTTTTCATTATGAAAAATACTATCAATCTTTTTTTTTTTTTCATCCTCTAAGCTTAATGCCAGTTATTAAACACTTGGGGGGCTACCAATGATTTCATAAAAGTATAAAAGACACTTTAATAATTTAAAAGAAAAAAGTTTTTGATACACTATATTCTGCAGTATAGATTCTTAGTATAGGCAATTATCTCTGACTTGTGCCAAATTCTTAGGAACAGTAAACACACATGCACACACAAACACACACTCTTCTCTCAGTTACACATGTAAGACCAGAGGTTACTTGCACAAGACTGTGAAACCAACAAAATGTGGGGTGGTGTACAGATCGCAGGCTCAGTGATATTGCAGTTCTGAAGGCCAAATTCTTCTCCCAAGGCCCAGCTCAAGATAATCTTTTCAGCATTTATGTATAACTAAGTTAGCTGAAGACCCCTCTATACTTGATTGTAAAACTTATGAATAGGTTTTTCCTGTGCCATTAGTCATGCAAATGATAAATACTTCACGACTATGAAAACCAAAAATGTCAGAGCTTGAGCACCTTTTCAAAACAAAATTTTCACTCCAGCTTTATTTGACGCTTCAGTAGTCAGGGCAAAATTGTTCTAAGAAAACCTTTATATAATTCTCCAGGAAAATTAAAGGTAAAAGGCTTTTGTCCCTTACCTTCCACTCTATAATTTATGTTCACTTTTAAGCCCAAATTATTTCACATGGTTATTCAATTTTTAAAATGCCTGCAATAAAGCTCTGCTACAGCAAATACTTGATTTTGAAAGCAGGTTAGCCACGGGTCACACTACAACCATAGCCCTTAAAGGCGAGAAGGAATTTGCTGCTTTAATGAACTTAAAAATGCCAGATATTCGTACTGTCCTGTGAGGTTTCTGCAAACAGGAACATGTGGATGCAACATGGCTTCATTTTCCTTACATGATGGTACTAGTTTATCTATTAGAATGCTTCTTGTTAGTAAGGCTAGGTAATCTCTTCCCATCACAGTTGCTTCCCTCTTGTTCAGTAAAGTTATAAAGACCACCCCTAACAGAGGGCGGGTTTGGGGTTTTAATTCTGATCAAACCCTTGTGAAAGCCTCCATTTTCTGTGGCAAAGCAGGTGAATTAACAAATTCTAAAGCCAGACTATATTTTTACATAACCTGTTCTGAGTTTTGCTCTATCAAGGATTGAAGCATGAGTTAGTTCCATGTCACAAATTAGAATAACAGCTACAGTTAAGCATCAATTTTGAAAAACAGAAATGTGTTAGCTGAGCAAAGAATCTCCCTGTAATGCTGTTGGCAGGTCAGCTGTTATTATCTTACTTGACGGAATACATTGGTTAGAAGCTCTATCCCATTTCCTGAAATTCAGTACTCTTGTAGGAAAATATTTCTCCTTTACTTATTTTTTTAAAGAAGACAAAATATTTTAATTGTAAGTGGTCAGAGGAATTCTTCTGGTTTCTCCCTTATGGTTATTTTTAATTTGTACAATAGTTGCTTCTGTCAACTCAGCGACAATGCCATCATAGCTTTCAAATGAGATCACCCTGTAGATCGATGGACTATGCCTTAAAGTTGCAGATGCATAAAGGAGACTGAGGACAAATGGTGAAAACTGTAGTTACTGAACCCAAATGTTACTCAGAGATATCAACTGACAATCACTGCTCAATTCTGAATAAGGGCTGCAGTTCTCTGTAGATTAACACCACGCATCCTGCAAGTTCTGCAGTGGAGTAGGCGAGTTTTCTATCACCTACGACATTGGGCAAATCCCATCCAGGACAGCCATATTTGGATGCTATTGTATGTTACATGCAGAACAGCATGGGTCATCTTTGTCAGGCTGAGCAGCATAGTTCATCTGCCTCACAATTTCTGCAAAGAGTTCGTCCACCATTGTTTTACTCTTAGCGGAAGTTTCCATAAAGGGGCAGCCCCACTCTTCAGCAAGGGCTCTGCCTTCGTTGGACGATACTTCTCTCTCACTTTCCAGGTCCACTTTGTTCCCAACCAAGATGACTGGCACTTTCTCATACCTATGAGAGAATAAACAAAACACACATACATTGTAACAGTTAGCACAAAGTTAAACAGGTCACGTGTATTTTCGTTTTTGGGGGCTATTCCAACATAAATGGTATCTTCAGTTGCATGAAAATGATTTGTACCACTTGGCTTGATACTTATCTGAGGGCATTTGAAGCTGCTCTCACAGTGGATGATAAAATGAGTTTTATGAAATGATGTTTTAATTAATCAATTATATATCCTTTAAAATCAATTTACCTTTCCAGATATACTTGGAAAATTATTCTCAGAAACTCAGACTAAATCCTCTTAATTTTTTTTCCATTCTGAGAGAGGGTTGCACAAAATTTCACAGTTGATCACACAGTAAATAGCTACAATGAATAAACAAACAACTTATAATTATCAGCATTTTACTATGTTCTATGTGTATAAAATTGATCATGTTCATACAAAAATCAGCTGGGTGTGGTGGCAGGTGCCTGTAGTTCCAGCTACTCGGGAGGCTGAGACAGGAGAATCGCTTGAACCTGGGAGGCAGAGGTTGCAGTGAGTTGAGATCGTGCCACTGCACTCCAGCTTGAAAAAATGATCATGTTCGTTCTAATAGTTCTCAAACAAGAAAAAAGGTAGTAGAAATCATCCAAATGGAAGCCATCAAATACAACCACACCCCATCCCTTCAGAAAACTTTTATGGATTAGTCAGTTCAAAGAGAAACAATTAGGATTCTTTTAAGACTGACAAGAATTCAGCCTCAATTAGCTTTAATTGGTGTTATTTCTTTTTTTCTTCCTAACTAAAATAGGTATCTCTGAGTAAACATGTTTGGAAAAAGCTAAACTAACAAAAATAGTAAGTGATAAGAAAGAACAAAGAAAAAAGCTCCTAAGTCATTTTGGTGCCTAAGATGATTGTCTCTACAATGGTTACTCCATGTAGCACATTTCACAACAGATGTCAACACTGGTGCTGGACTGCACATTTATTTACTATTCTTCTTTATGTTTGTTCTAAGAAAGATAGCTAATATATTTTCACAAGACATTTTAAAAGGTTTTTGTGATTTTAGTATAAATCTGTGTGTGTGTGTGTGTGTGTGTGTGTGTGTCTTCCCATAAGCAGAATGTATTTCTGATTTAAAGGAGCTAAACAGCAAGATCGCACAAAAGTGATAACAAATGTGACTGGAAACAGCTAATCTGTCAGAAGAGAAAACCACCCCATGGTCAAGCTTTTGAGGCAGGATGCATAGACAATTTTTATCATTCAGGAAACTGGATAATAGGCAGGTGGTTATTGTTTGCTATGATACTTCCACAAATTTCTTCATCCTGTCAAGAGGGTTCTCTCCACTCACCCTAACTTGTAAAGCAAACCAAATTCCCAACATTCTCACTTTTTTTCTTTGACACTATATCAAACTAAGAATGGTCTCAACAAGAGGGCATACTCCAGGTAGTGTGCCATTTGGCAATGTGAAACATGAAAACAACTTAAAAATGAGTGGAAGGAACAACATCAAAGGCAAACCTAGAATTTGGATATTATCATTTTATAGGAAATGAATTTGGACAACTTCAATTTATATCAAAGGACTTTATATAAATTTACTGTACACTACTGTACCTTACGATTTCGGGCCTTAGATCATGCTGACAGCTCTGAACATAAGACACAAGGGTTTTTAACATCTTCTAGGACTCTTACATACAAACAATTTGTGCATCCCATGGCCTCTAGGAGGGCAAGTGGCAGTGAGAATAAAGCTGCATTACAAAACACCATGTATTTGCTACTTTGCATATAAACTCTCTTGATTGGCTATACAGAGAAGCTTGGCAGGGAGCAGACACTGCCAGCCATGTCAGGACAATGTCAGCTTCCAATATGTGTTACTCGCAAAATGTAATTACATTTCGTTTTTCTTATGAAAGTATATACATCACAGTGTACTTTAAAATGCTTTGCTTGGCAGTGGAGTAACTTAAAAACATTAATAAAATTAAGTAAAACATTGGCTGAATTTAAGTTAAAACAAATTTCAGTCTGTCTATGAATAATAAAAAGTGATAAGATCACTTTCTATTAGTTGAGATAAATGATAAATATTTTAAAGAATATGTTTAAATACAATATATATAATAAATATATATATATAATAAATATATATATATATATATATATATATATTTTTTTTTTTTTTTTTTTTGAGACGGAGTCTCGCTCTGTCGCCCAGGCTGGAGTGCAGTGGCATGATCTTTGCTCACTGCAAGCTCCGCCTCCCGGGTTCACGCCATTCTCTTGCCTCAGTCTCCTGAGTACCTGGGACTACAGGCACCCACCACCACGCCCGACTAATTTTTTGTATATTTAGTAGAGACAGGGTTTCACCGTGTTAGCTAGGATGGTCTCGATCTCCTGACCTCGTGATCCGCCCGCCTCAGCCTCCCAAAGTGCTGGGATTACAGGCGTGAGCCACCGCACCCAGCCTATATCATGTTTTATATGTGAAATATTTCTTACACTTTTAGTTAAGTTCAGGATCTACTAGAATATGTGGATTTTCAAAACTTGCAAAGAAATCAAATTATTAAGTTGTATTGATACATTATTAAAATCAAGAATTTGAATAAATCTTACCATCAACCTAATTCTCAAAACAGTAAATAAAATATTGCAAACACAGTTCCACATATAACAGCATTTAATAACTGGTAAATGTAGACGAAAATGCAGTCAGTATCAGAGGGCCTGTTTATTATATCACTAACTTAATTGTCAGTGGCCTTTTCTAAAATCAAGTTTCTAAAGACACTAGAGAAATCCACATTAATATCCTCAGAAGATTTTTAAACTGAGTACTATGTTGAGAAAAAAAAATTATGTACATTTCAGAATACCAGACGGTGATAAATTTTGTCTCTCTTTCTGTTAAAATTTGGGACAGTAGAAAAGATTGTACACTCAGATTTGGAGGCTCTGCTTCCAGTTCTGCCAATGAGATCATTTCCTTTACATATCTGTATTTCATTTCTTTGATAGTAAAAAGGGAGTAAGAATATCTGTTCCCACTTAACACAGGGTTGCTGTAAAGGGCAAATGAGATAATGCTGAAAAAAATGAAGTACTAGATAAAAGGAGGGTGCTTGCTTCTTTCCCCTCCTAACTCTAGTGATGTGGCCTTCAGAAGCCACAAAGGGTGAAGAAGGAGCCGGAGAAACTGATCAAAGGAGGTAAAGAACTCCTGAGGGCAAACCGAGTTGAGGGTGAAGCTGGAGGAAGAGACAGGCAAAAAAGATGGGAGTCAAAAACAACAAAGCAGCCACCAGACACTAACCAGGTACTTCTCCAGAGTCCCTGTGCTGAACATCCATGGTGATGGGGGCCTAGGAAAGCAGAAAAGCAAGCATTCCCAAACAGCGGGCACTCGAGATAATATACTGGCCCCTGTGGGAAAGGCATTCTAAGAAGGCTCTGGATTGGGGTGACAGAATAGGGTCCCATATGAAGGTAACATTTGGAGAAATCTGGATCCTCCTTAAGAAAGACGGGTGAGACGCTGAAGGGAAAGAAGCCAAGACCCGTGTTGACAGTAGATGACTGCACTGCACGAGGAAGCTGGTGTTGCTATCTGTTTTAGCAATATGGTGGTTTAAAAAAAAAAAGAAACCAAACAGACTAGGACTCCTGTCCCAGAAGGGGCTGCCTCTAGCTAGTACTGTGAATTTAGAAGATTAACCTAATCTTGGTTTCCTGAGTTTCTTGAAGTATAAAATGAGCTGGACTGGATAATTCCTAAGATACTCTGAAGTTAAAAATCACAACAGACATGGTGGGTCACACCCACAATCAACACATATCATTGACTAGGTTAATTGCTGAGTGCTTAGCACTGTTCTAAGAATAACGTCCAACAGGCTGATCTTTAAGAGATATGAAAGTGTGCATCAGGAGTAAAGCCAAAAATGTTGGGGGAAATCTTATGAGATCTCATGGGGCCAAAACATAAGCAGGAGGTTTCACTTCTACAAGTGGAGCCACTACTGCCAGCATGCTCTGACTCAACAGCAGAACTCCAAAATGCACTCATGACCTAGGCAGTTCCATTTCACAGACAACGTTGTTCAAACACAAATATTTGGGATGGTTTTAACTACGTGAATACTGAAGGCTATACTGAAAACTGCCTGATGTGGCATAAATAGCTAGTAATGAACAATCGAACAATCAATACATCATGTACTTATCCATCCACTCAACACATATTTATATACTAAGTGCTAGCCACTATTCTAGACACTTACATCAATGGACAAAGCAAATAAAGCTCTGTAATTAGCAGAGGGCGCAGACATCAACAATAAACATAACAAGTCAATTCTGGGTTTACAATAAAAGTGTTAAGTGCAATGGAAAAAAAGATGTGGATCAGGTGGTGGGTGGGGAGCACAGGTGCCACAGTTTTAAATAAGATGATCCCAGGCCTTGTTGGGAAAGTGGCTGTGAACAAAGATGGGAAGGGTTTCTGGGAACCTGCTCCCTACCATGCAGGTTCTAGGGGAAGAGCATTCTAAGCAGGACATGCCCTAGACAATGCCTGAGCCGGCGAGAGCATGCCTGTCAGTGCAGGGACCAGCTGTGGGATCCATCTCTACAGCCTCCTGCAGGACTCTGGCAGTGGAGGAAATGCTCATTTGAAGCTAGACCTCAGGAATTCGGGTGCCAAAAGTGGCCTCAGAAGACAAACCTGGCACTTATGACAGAGTGACTTAGAGGGCTGACTCTGTTATTTAGGAAGATGAGGTGCTTTGTTAGTGGGTGATGACAGTTACTTTCATGTTCTATTTTCATTATCAGTTTTGCAGGTTGCCTTCATTTTCCCCCTTTTCATCATTTCCCCCTTTTCATCATTTCTTCCTTACCCCCTTTTCATCATTTGGACATAAAGCTAAAGATGCAAAATTCTCAAACTGTTCAATGTATGTGTTATTGTTAACCTGATCATGAGTAAGATACCACCTTGCTTACATCTTAAACATCAGCAGATATCTCACCAACTTCAGCCCATCTTCCTTGAAATTTCCTTTAAGGGCATGACCAGCTCAGACGGTGACTGATGCAGGTCTAATAATTTTATTTCTGTGTGTAGTCTGTGGACAAACACTTTTTTATTGACAAGAATTTCCATATTGTTGACTGTATTCATGAACCTGATTATAAATGTATAAATAAATAAAACTAGTTCTTTTAAGCAGCTCTGCTTAATGGACTGAATGAAACATCAGAAATACTGGCTGTAGCATCACTTAGCTGTAGAATGTTAATGGGCTTCTCACCGAGACAGCTTTTTAAAATATCAGTAACTCAAAAGAACTTGATGTGTTTATCAAAATACTTTATTTTGCTTTCTCCTTTCTTGTAACTGTCCTGATATGTAGGTATGTATACGTATATATATTTTATTCTGGTCGTGTCTGAACTTGGCTGATCATCAACACAACTTGAGAATTGTTTTAAAGATAGTGATTTCTGGGCCCTATTCCAGAGCTAGTTAATCTAAATCTGTGGGATCAGGACCCAAGAGTCTATTAAAATATGTAATATGTCTATATCTATAAGCTCTGAAGATGGATTCTGAAGTTCAGCAGGGTTTAGGAATCACTGGCCTAATCTACTACTTTGTGACCCCAAACAACATTCTATGTGTATAGTTCATGGTTCCATATGTGGCAAATCCAGACTCAATTCCTTCTTCCCTTCATTTATTCACCAATGATAAACTGTAGACAGATACCACTACTGTCAGTTTCTGTACTTTACTTTTGAGGGTGCTGCACCGTAGTGTATTAAAAGAAAGTCATACTTCATGTGAATTTTAACATGCTGGTATCTTCTTAGTGATAAGCAGGTTGAAATATAATTCTCTTTGAATTTGGAAATGAGAATCAGAAAGGCTTTTCTAAGTCCCCTCATTCATCTTTTCACACAGTTAAAATCATCTACCAAGAGAGTCCCAAGGCAAAACGTCAAAAAAACTGATGCTTCAATTACTTCCATGATAAACTTACCAAATGGCTTTGGAGCTTACGTCTGAACATTTTTAGTGACGTGGAACTCATACCTACAGGCAACCCATTTTGTACTGTCAGGTCTGTTAAATGTTAGTGTTAAAAAGTCAGAGTTTAAAAGTTTACTTGTATATAAGGAACTGTGATCTGTAACACCCTGCCCCTTCTTCTCATAGATTCTAGTTCTTTTACCCTTTAGAATGTAGAAATCTTTTCTCCAACATGAATATAGGTCCCTCCTACTCTTGCTTAAATTAAATAAGTCATGATTTTAAAAAAATACCTGGCAATACTTAATAGGAAACAAAAAAACATTTTTTAATTCTTAATCTTGGCTCTGTGAGAATGATCACTATAACTATTTTGATATCTATCCTTCCAAATTATTTTCCTCCATATATCAATATAAGTATACCTATAGCTTTTATAAAAAGAGATTATACCAATTATATTTGGTAGCTTCAATTTCCACTATTACAGAGCTTTCCATTTTAATAAATAATATGTATCATATTAATGGCTAGGTAGTATTCCATTTTATAGAATCTATAACTGTGCCATAATTTAATTATCTGTCCTCCATTAGCATATATGAAGATGTATTATATTTAGTAGCCTCAATTTCCATTTAATATTATAGAGCTTTCCATTTTAATAATACGTATCGTATTAATGGCTAGGTAGCATTCCATTTTATAGAAACTATAACTGTACCATAATTTAATTATCTGTACTCCATTAATGCATATGAAGGCCCCCACCCCCATTTTTTGGCTAAAATAAGCAGCCAATCTGATGAACTACACCTAGAAGTGTGATTTCTGCCTCAACGGGTATGCATTATATATATATATATATCTCTCTCTCACATGTTTATACCTATAATCTTTTGCATACCTTTTGAGCCAGAAAAATCATATTCCTAGCTTAGTTCATCAAATTGCCATGTAAACACAGACACACACAAAGTTTCAGTGAACATCTAGAAATTTATACTAAAACCAATAGTGCTTAAGAGTGCTTGTTTCCCTATCCTTGGGATTTACATTTTTAATCTTTTAATAAAGTGTTATGGGAGTTTTGATAAAGTGTTATGGGAGTTTTGAAGAAAGAATTGTTTTTGGTTAGGACTGGAAGGCTTCTACCACAGTTTGCTAGCATGAAACATCAATACTGCTTGTAAGGATGAAAAACATGAGCTAAGTAAACCTGCCCTCTTCCTCCAACCTGACTTGTTTTGAAGCGACTAAATATTTCATCTTAAAAGGGCATTTCTGGTAATTTAGCTTGAATAATTAAAGAAAACCACAGTCCAGCTCTGATGTCCTGTTGGTTTCAGAATGCATACTGAAGATGAACAGAGAGAAATGTGTAAATGTAATGTAAAAAGTAAGGAGAGTAATGATACCCAGAAGATATTCAAAGCTATTAGGAGTATCTCAACCAATAAAATAATCTGCTTTCATAGAAACTGAGTGTTGACATTATATCAGAACAGATTTCTAATGCTTTGATTGTGATGGACCAACTGATGATGGAGATGCAACTCACAGCCATTTTAAATGTTTTATTTAAAAACCACTTGAGAACTTCTATTGTGGCCAGGATAGCATAAGCCCATTAAAGTGCCTATCTCCTGCTGATTACAAATAAAAACTCAGGACAAAACACAAAAAACAATTACCAAAGAACTCTGAAAAGTAAAGAGAAAAAAGCAGTTTGGGGAAGAGAACCAACGCCTGAAGAAGAAAGAGACCTACATGCAAGTGAGTTTCCTGGTTTTCCCGTTTTTTTTTTCTTGTGGCCTTGAGCTGAGGGTGGGCACTTCCTGGTGCACACAGACAATTAGAACTCTGGGAGACTGTCTTTAACCAGAAGATCAGGGTAAAGGGGGCCCTTTGAGCGTGAGTATGTGTGTGGGCTGAAAACTCTCACTTTTTTCCTTCTTATTTCACAGTTCACCTAGAGTGAGTGATAGCAGAGCTGGGGCAGTAGACAGTGCCAGTAGCTAAAACTTCATTAGAAATCTGTCTTTCTGGCTAGAGAACTGGGAAATGGGCCCTCAGTCCCGAAGAGGGTGGGAGAAATCCCCAGTATACTTCCTTCTGTTTTTCTCTTCCCATTTTACCAGAAGGATGACCCCAATTGCAAGAACTGTGTGGCAGTGCAGAAAGCTAAAACTCTGAAACACCATGTTTCTGGCCAGACCAAAAATGGGCTCTTGTGGTCTAAAGAGAACAGGAGGAACCCCAGAGATCCCTCCAGAGAGGAGAAAAGTAGAGAAAAAGATTCCCTAATTCTGTGTATGAATCAACATAAGCTAATATGAGCTGTGTATTAGTGGGAAGACTCAAAGCAGTATAACAAAGGTTAAAGAACTGAACTACAATTTAAACCACTACCTATGTCTCAGACTAGCCACTGAGTGGTGGATACACAAGACAGCATAGTAAGGGCTTTGAAAATTGAACTGACATCGGAATCATCTTCCAAACAAGGAGAAAGTTTGCAGTTTGAACCTCAGTGGGTTGGTTATTGGCTAAAAGGAAAAAAGAAATCTACATTCTACAGAGGACTGTAACAGGGCCCCAGAGACTAAGCAACATAATACTAAAAATGTCCAACACAATCTAAAATAACCAAACATGCAAAGAACCAGAAAAACTAATTCTCAAGGGTAAAAACTATCAATAGATGTCATATGACCTAGATGCTGAAATTATCAGACTTTAAAGAAGCAATTGTAACCATGCTCTATGAGGTAAACACTCTAGAAATAAACAGAAAAATAAAATGCTCTCATAAAATACAATAAACCACATGAAAATTTTAGAACTGAAAATTATAATATCTGAGATAAAACATTCACGGATGAGAAGACTGTACATGACAAAAGATTCAGTAAACTTAACAGATCAACAAAAATGATCTAATTTGAAGAAATGAGAGAAAAAAGATTGAAAAAATAAATGAGCAGAACTATGTCAAAGCACAGTATAATCAAATCATTTGAAACTACAGACAAAGATAAAATCTTGAAAGCAGCCAAAGAAACAAATGCATTACATATAGGAGAACAAACAAAAGGACTGAAAATTTCTCATCAGAAACCACAGATGCCAGAAGACAGTAGAACAATCTTTACAATACTAAATGAAAAAACAAAAAACCCTGTCAACACAGAATACTGTATCAGCAAAAATATCCTTCAGAACTAAAGGAAAATAATATTCTCAAGTGAAGGAAATCTAAGAAAATTTATCACTAGCAAATCTGTTATAAAAGAAATACTAAAGAAAATTCCTTGGGCTGAAGGAAAATAGTATCAAAGCAATCTTGCAATTTTAAAAATGAGGAAAGAAAAATAGTAAATACTATGTAAATATAAGATTATTTTTTCCTCAAGTTCTTTACAATATGTATAAACGTACAAAAAATTATAACATAGTCCTTTTTGAGGATTTTGATATAGGTGGATGTAACACATACAGAAACTCTGGAAAGCAGAGACCTACATGGTTGTAAGCTCTTTACATTTTACTCTAAGTGGTACAATACAAACTCTAAGTAGACTGTGAAAGGTTAGGTATTTATAATGTAATACCTACAACAACCATTTAAAAAACATAAAAGACAACAGATAAAATATAAAAAATTATACATAACCAGAAAGAAGGCAGAAGAGGGAGAAGAAAAAAATAAGCAGGTGAAAAAATTGAAAACAAGCAGTAAAATGGTGGGCCTAATTGAAGCATATTAGCAATTACATTAAACGCAGGTTTAAACACATGAATAAAAAGATTTTCAGACTTAATTTTTTTAAAAAGACCTACATCCATGCTATCAAGAAGAAATCCACTTTAAATATAATAGATAAGTTAAAGATAAAAAGGATAGAAAAAGATATATCATGTAAACACTAACCAAATTAGATTTCATCAAAATTAAAATTTTTGCTCTGTGAAAGACCTGAGAGGATAAAAGGACAAACTACAGACTTGGAGAAACTTTTCAAAACATCGATCCGACAAGACTAATATCTAGAACATAGAAAGATCTCTCAAGACTCAATAGTAAAAACAAACTATCCAATTAGAAAATGGGCAAAAGCCATGAATAGACAGACATTTCACTGAAGAGGATGTAGATGGCAAATAAGAACTTGAAAAGATGTGCAACATCATTTGCCATTTATCATAATGGCTAAAATAAAAAATAGTGACAACACTAAAATGCTGGTGAGGACGCAAACTAGATACATTGCTGATGGAATGTAAAATTAGACAACTACTTAACAGTATGGCAGCATAAAATTAACCATGATAATCATCACGAGTGAAAAACTGCACCCTTGGGCATTTAACCCAGAAAAATAAAGACTTATGATCACATAAAAACCTGTACACAAATGTTTACAGGTAAAAATCAGAAACAACCAAGATGTCCTTCTTCAAGTGAATGGGTAAACAAACGGCAGTAAATCTATATCAGATACACTACTCAGCAATAATAAGGAATGACCTATGGATACACACAACACCTTGGATGAATCTCCAGGGAATTTAGCTGAGTAAAAAGGGCCAATCCGAACAGGTTACATTCTGTATGACTTCACTTACATAACTTTCTTGAAATGGCAAAATTATAGAAAAGGAGAACAGACCAATGGTTGTCAGGGACTAAGGATGGGGAAGGGGAATGGAAGGAAGGAGGGGAGTAAGTGTGACTATAAGGGCAACCCGAGAGATCCTGTGGTGATAGAAATGTTCTGTATCAAGGCCAATATTCTGTTTGTGATATTGTACTACAGTTTTGCAAGATGTTACCTCACTGGGAAAAACTGGGTAAAGAGTACATGGAATTGATTATTTCATAAAACTGCATGTGACTCTGTAATTATAAACACTTAATTTAAAAAGGTAATTACATATGTAATTTATGCTTTATAATCAAAATGATTAAAAGAATATTTAAGTATAAAAAAGGAAATGTTATGTACAATTAAGTTCCCAGACAGTGCAAAAAGGCAAAGAAAAAAAAGACACAAATAAAAACTATAAACATAACTTATAAAGTGTTTTAAAAAGTAAGGGTTGTGGATACCAGGTTAATCTACACTTAGAATTCAAACATATTAGAATTAGAAAACAATTAGAAAATCCATTTAAAATGAACCATTTACAGTAGCACCAAAGAATAGCAAATACTGAAAATAATCTAGTTAAAGATGTAAAAGACCTTCACAACAAGAATTACAAACCAATGCTTACAGAAATGTAAAAATATCTAAATAAAATGAAAGATATATAACATTTACTTACTGGAAGATGCAATATTATTAACACATAATTTCTCTACTAATTGACTTATGGATTCTATGCAATCCCAATCAAAATGCCAGAAGGTTCCGTTGGTTGTGTGTGTGTGTGTGTGTGTGTGTGTGTGTGAGAGACTGATTCTTGAAAATGCAAAGGATTCTACAGAAATGCAAAATACCTAGAAGAGCCAAAGCAAATCTGAAAAACAAAGCTGGAGGATTAGACACCAGATATCAATACTTACTATAAAGTTACAAAAATTAAGATTGTGGTTTAGGCATAAGAAGGGAGAAATGCAAAAGAGAAAATAGCCTAGAAACAGACTCACACAGATAGATTTGCCTGATTTATGACAAAGGTACGGCTACAATTTACTGGGGAGATGGTCCTTTATATAAATGATGTTGGGTCAACTGAATAGCCATATGCAAAACAAAACAAACAAATCCCCTGACCCCCTATCTCACACCACCCGTACAAATTAGAGATGGATCATAGAAACTAAAGTTAGGTTATAATACTTCTAGAAGTAAATATGCAGAATGGATCCTCAGAACCTTGAGGTAGAAAAAGATATATTAAACAGGACACAAAAAGGAACTAACCATAAAAAGAATTTAAAATTTGACTTCATTAAAATTAAGAATTTATGCTCACTCAAAGAAACTATTAAGTGAGTGAAAAGGTAAGCCAAAGATTGGGGAAAGGTATGTGCAATACATACATCTAATAAAGAACTTGTGTCCAGAATGTATAAAGAATTTCTACAAATTATAAAAAAAGATAATCCAATTTTTAAAATGGACAAAAGACCTGAATGGGTATTTCTCCAAAGAAAATACCCAAATGGTCATAAAGCATATGAAAAGGTACTCCACATCATTATGCACCAAGAAAACGAAGATAAAAATCACACGGAGGTTCCTAGAATCCTATCGGATTGATTAAAATTAAAAAGACTGACTTGATCAAATGTTGGTTAGGATGTGGAATAATTGTTACTCTTGCTGTTTACAACTACTTTGAAAAATCACTTGGCAGTATACATTAGTACTGAACACATGTACTTATGATCCAATAATGCTACACCAAAAGAAAGTATACACATATTCATTCACCAAAAGATATGTACTAGAATGTTCTTAGTAGCATCATTCATAACCCCCACCTAGAAACTATCCAGATGCCCCATCGACAGAACAATTAATGAAATCCTGGTATATTCATGCAAGGGGCATCCTGCACCTCCATTAAAAAGAATTAACTACTGGTCCATGCAACAACACGGATGAATCCCATAGAGGATGCTGAATGATGGAAGCCAGAAGTTCATTACTAGGCATGACTCATTTATGGTGGTCTCTGAGTATGGAAGTGGCTGAAATGGAACATGAGGCAGCCTGCTTTGTTGCCTGAAATGTCTGTCCATCTTCATTTGGGATTTGATTACAGGTGTACACATCCCAGCTGTAAACCTACAATTTGTGCACTTTACTGCATAAAATTTCTACCTCAATTAAAAAAACAAAAAAAATCAGTAAGATTATAAACAATTTCTTCATTAAAACAGGAAAAGTAATATAACCTTCAAGACAAATTGCATGCACATGCCTGTTGGCTGTGTGTTTACATCACAGAAGGCACATGATTAAGCTGATCACAGTCAGTTTCTTACTCAGCAGAATATCACTAACCAATTTTAAACTTCTGTACAATGCAATACTGTTTAATTTATATCCAACACTGGCTAAAGACTGAAAGCATAATGAATATTAACACTGAAGTACAACATGTTATTGGAAATAAAAACAATAATTCTAAACATTTCCTTCACTATTAGATCTATATATTGCATCCAACTGACCACAGTGCTCTTCAGGCATATCAAGATGTCACAGTACCTCAAAAATCCATGTTAAGAAAAAGGAATATAATAAAACTACATTTAATCTGTTTTTTAATTAGAAATGGAGATTTTCCATTGTAAAGTGCCAGTAATGTGTTATTTGTGAGGAAGTGTTTGCAAATAGAAGCCCCAAACCTTATCATTTAGAAACCAAATGTAAAAAACCTATCTGAATAAACTAATTGATTCTTTTTTTTTTTAAGCGTAATATCTAAGTCATTCAAAATAAGGTGGACGACAGTGGTCATTGATCTGTATTTGATACTTGAATGTGTAGCTAGAGTGTACATTTTAATAAAAAATATGTCATTTAAAAATCTGTCAACAAAGCATGCTTTTTTACATCATTTAAATAGTAAGGAAAACTGAAGCTCGGGCACATATATGGAGAACACACAGCTTTCATCTCTCGAAGGGGAAGAGGTATTCGGACATACAACATCCATTTTATCTTTTTGAGAACTGAAATCTGAAACCTGTGCATTAAAAAACAGGCCTGACTATTGTACTTGAAAAGATTAAATTGAGTCAGTTACTCAGGAATAGGCAAGTTATTTGAAACTGCTACCTAAATTTACATCTGGATTAAATTATAGTATATATCTTTTCAACACCTCTTCATTTTCAGCATCTTTGGCAAAATGTTTTGAATGAAAATTCAGTACACAAAGTTCAATTACAACTACTTTTTTAAAGCTACCTCTGAATGAAGAAGATTTAAATAAAGATGCTTCAAAGCTATGAAGAGCTAAGATTTTTAGGAACTTTTAAATTATGAACAGAAGAGTATTTATCCTGCAAGATTTTTCTATTGTTGTAGTAAGATCTTAGAATATTTATCATTTCTAAATCACTGAGTACACATAACACTAAATAAAACTTAAAAAAAAAAAAACCCCAAACACTGAATCTCTATAATACAGCTTTCTAGAAAACTCAGGTTATGAGGCCAACAGAATTAGCATTTCTTCTGCCCAGCAATAAACAACTCAGAAGAGGAAGAGGAAGTACCTTCATTATTCATGGCTTGTTGTAACTGGTTGGTTCAACTGGCATGAGATTTATTGGCGACGCCTATTAAAAAGGTCTTTTCACTTGAACCAGGAGAAGTAACAGATGACATGGAAAAAAACAAATAAAACAAATGCACAATGAAGAAAGGAGCTGAAAACTATCATTGTTGGCAGAGGTTATGGCCCTCAACAGCAGCCAATGGAGAATGAAGAGTTACATTTTGACAGGGTTCAAGCCAACACTGAAATGAAAGAAGTCAGAAAGATAGTTTTAAGAATTCACTGTGGGGCAAGGGAGACTGGATGGTAAGCAACAGAGTGTCCAATAGTCTCTAAGCACGATCAGGTGTAATGAGAGGCCGCAACAACAGGTCTAGTCCAGTAGTGATTACAGGGATGGACAGAACAGGAATTACTGGATGTGAGGAAATCTGTCCCATCATTTTCACTCCCACTACAAAAACGCTTTCATTTCCAAAGTAACTCATACCTAAGACACTGCAACAGTCTCCTAACTGGTCTTGCCTCCAATTTCTCACTCTTCTACTCTATCCTATGCTACTTCCGTAATAATTACCTTAAAACATTGCTTTTTCAGTGATTCCCCCAACCAACTATCCCATAAAAATATGTAGCAGATCTACAGTGACTAGCTAAAAGCCTATCTGTAAGCAGACAAGGAGGTTTCCAGGGTTTATAGGAATTTCATCAACTTGGGCAATCAGCCTGTTTTACAACCTCCTGCCCTACAGCCTGTGTGGAATGCGGTCACTTTGTTGGCTTAAACTAGCTCCTGACAGACCCCTGCAACTTACTATGCTAAAGTCTCCACCGTGGGAGAGGCAACAGCTTCATTACCATAACATGCGACCTATGTGCTGGCATGATGGCTCACTGCATCTGTGCACCTGGGATCCCTCCTCCATATTCAAGGCTGCACCCTTCTCTCCTCTCCATTGCCCCATAAAGCCCTCCTGTTGCTTTTCCTTAGGGAGGCAGTGCCTTGAAGAATCCTTACAGTGTCATACTTCCTAGCACCAAGTAATAAAACTCCTATTGATCAAAACCCACATTCTCATGGGGAGTTCTTTGTTACTCATCAAGTGAGCGAACCTGAGTTTTTTTCTGGGTAAATTATTTCTAGATTAACAGTCCAGGCCAACCACAATTTGGTCACTGGGGAAAATTAAGATGAAGTGTACCACAAGAGAGAGCTGGATCTAGAGTTAGAGGACCTAGAAATAAGTCCCAGCTCTGCCTCCTTGGATATGTCATGAGCTTTCTGAGCCTCAGGTTCCTTATTTGTGAAACAAATATTAATTGATACTTAGGTGTAATGTTAAGGAAGATGATGATGATGACTTTACTAACAGCTTAGTGTGGTGTTACACACCACACTTGGGCAATCAGCCTGTTTTACAGCCTCCCGCCCTACAGCCATACGTGAATTAATAAGTACTGTGGATATTGTAAAATACTACAGAAATGAGAATTATCCTTCTCTAAGTTCTCTCAAATCGTCTGTTAGTAAGGCAGTTCTAGAATCTTAATGGTGATATAGCTGTAAAAATGTACCAAAACTGTTATTTATGTTTTATCTCCTATCTCTGGCTTCCATTCCTCTGGCCAAGGATGGCCAAAACTAACCATCTAGTCTGAAAACCATTATTCTTGTGGAAAAGATTTGAGAAAAACAGGATAGATACCTTTCCCTCTAATATCTAATACCATCTTTTCCAAACAGAAGTAGCTTTCCTTATTCTGTTCATCTTCCTGCAGTAAATACTAAGTCAAGTCAGTAGCTGTGAACCATGGCTCTGAAGGCCTAGCTAAGACAAGGTGGGTTAATAAAAAAAGAAAAAAGAAAAAAAAAAAAAAAAAAACCCAAGAACTCTGAGTAGTATAAGGAGTTTTGAGCTAAAGTCTTGTTTCTGCCTGAAGCCAGGTGTGCTACCTTTAAAGTTACATCTGGGACCTGAGGAAGGCAAGGGCAATGAATGTTTTATATGCAGCTGTATCCCCAGTGCTGGAATCAGTTCTTGACACTTATAGACACACAAAGTAGAATGAGATAATGAAGTGATGGTCTTCAAATCTGACACTTTTCTCAAGTAGTCCATGGTGTCTGGAGTAACAAAAATGTCACAAAATCAATGCAAACATGTCCATGGCCACCAGGCTAAAAACGCATTTTTGGATGTACACTATCTAAAATGCTTTATTATTTTTATCATGCCTTGTGTTAGACACTGAAATGCTTAAATTGATTTGATGCATAAGGGGTCTCCAGAGATCTGGGATCTGGAGGGAAACTGTCAAAATACAGAATGCAGGGATCTTTACTTATAAATTCAACAAATATTTACTAGATATTTTCTATGTGTCAGGTGCTAGATATCAAAATTGAGGCAGAGCACCACCAAATAATAGACTCTTTCTTCATCAACAGAAATTAGATGGTTTACATCAATTACTTTTATAAACAGTACACCCTGTGGGTAGAGTGAAGGGGGAGACGGCAGTTCAGACTATGAGTATAAACAGTTGCAAAGGGCACATACATACATTTGAATTTTCTGCTGAAATTAAGCCATAATACACTACATTCTTAATACGATTAAATGTGATCTTCAAAGTACAGTTAGTCATGCATGAGTGAGAGTGGTCAAATGACATTGGGTAGATCAATTGCAAGGGCAGTTGGTAGGTGCTCCATAAATTTGCTGTATTTTAAGAGTTCAAATTTATTCAATCATCTTCAATAAATTTTTTTTAAAGATCTTCACAAAGAAACCAAAAGGATCAATAGTACTCTTACCAAAATAATTTCTAAAATAACATGTTTATCTAAAAATGTGTTATTGTTCCAGATAACTACTGCTGCATAAAACTATCCCAAAACTTAGGGGCTTAAAATAGCCATTTTACTATATTGCATGATGCTGTGGGTCAACAATTTGGGCAGAACTCAGTTGGGCAGTTCTTCTGTTCTACATCATATTGACTGGGGCCACTCAGAGGTCTTTAGTTATAGTGAGCAAGGCTGGGCTGGCGAGTCAAAGATGGCCTCACTTGAGGCCTGACACATTGGTAGGAATGGCTGGAAGGGAGCTCCCTCCTCCTCTCTATCTAGCCTCCGAGCCTCTCCGTGAATTTTCCAGCAGGATAGCTGGACTTCCTATGTGGTAGCTCAGGGCTTCAAGAAAGTAAGGCGGAAGGTGTTAGTCTTCTCAGAGATTAGGCCCCAAACTGGCTTGGTTATCACTTCCAGCATACTCTGTGGATCAACACAGTCTTAACAGGCAGCACAGACTCAAAGGGAGAGGAAACAGATCCTACTTCTCAATGGAAGTTGTGTCAAAGAATCTGCAGCCATCTTTAATCAAGAGCATTTAGTAAAAAAGATGTCATCTTTCAAAACTGAGCAACATTTCCAGTTCATGAGGATTTGTTTACCCAAATTAACAAAAGCTTTAAAAAAGGAAGCTGGCCAGGTCAGAGAAAGATACTGTTTATTTAAACAAGGTATCTCAAAAATATATGCACAAATGGGATTTGAATTGTCATGATTTAAAAAAAAAGAGAGAATTTGAGGTAACAGTCTATAGTGACCATAAAATTTATTGCCCACACTGAGATACTTTCAAGATGGAAAGGGGTACTGTAAATAAATGTAGAGAACAACAAGCATAGACCTGAACTGTCCCAGATAAAAGAGACATACAGTCACCTTTGGAGAAAAGGGAATAGATTGAAGCAATGGTACTTATTCAAAGGAAAATAGATATGTGATTGTTAAGAAGCCACTCACTGTGGCCTATAAAGAAAAGCTTCAGGACTCATTACTTAGTAGGATATGCTGATGCAAGCAATAAAATAAATTTCCTTCCCTCCATAAATGTACAAGTATTTCCTTCAATAAAACCAGATGATGTGCTCAGGGTGGCCTTAGAAATAAACATTTTCTGTCATCAAGAGTAGCCTTTTAAAATGTATATACCTCTGGGAGGCATCCTACCATAATTAAGATACTGATTTGTTCAGCAGGGATGGTAAACATACAACATCCTGGCTGCCTCTCTCAGGACAAATGCTGCTGGTGGATCACAGTATTCCCATGACTGAGCTCACACACAGCTGGGGGACTCTCCCTGCACAGAGCTCCACACAGCAGCTGCACCTATTGAGATAATGCTCTGTTTACATCCTTCTTCAATAAAGGTAACAGCACTCCAAAACTAGTTGACCATCCAGCAAGAACAGACATAGGGTTTATGCAAACATTATAGTTCCTTAATGCTAGACCACTGTAAAAAAGTTTTATATCATTGGTATTATGCATAAACTGGATTAACCATTAGAAATTATTTTCTCATCACTTGCTCATAAAAAATAAACTAAAAATAATTAAGTTTAGTTCATTTTCTGGTTAGCTTTCATGTATGTATGTATGTATGTATGCATGTATGTATGTATGTGGCTACTTAACAATAGGATTTCAGTGCTTCACTTTACCAGTCAACATTACTGATTGTCAAAGTTTGTTGGGACTGTTGGTTCACGAAGTAGAAAAAGAAAGCAGTGGAGTGTAAGTGGATCATTGAGGGAAGGAGAAATTATATTTTAGATAGGGAGGATAAAAATGTACTAAATATACTGCTGTGGTCTGAATGCTTGTCTCCCTAAAATTCATATGTTGAAATTTAATCCCCAATGTGATAGAATGAAGAGGTGGGGACTTTAGGAAGTGATTCGGTCATGATGGCTCCACCCTCATGAATGGGATTAGTGCCCTTATAAAGGAGGTTTGTGGGAGCCATTTTGCCCCTTACACCATATGAAGATGCAGCAAGAGGCACCATTTGTGACACGAATTTTGCTGGTGTCTTGACTTTGGATTTCCTGGCATCTAGAACTGTCAGCAATACATTTCTATTGTTTATAAATTACACAGTCGAAGGAATTTTGTTATAGCAGCCTGAGCCTGAAGAGACTAAGACATATACAAAAAGGCGATTATATATAACTATACAATTGTTGTCATTAGTCTTGTAGACAAAATTCTGAATTTCCATAAAATGAATAAAAAATTCCTTAGAAAAGGTGGCCTAATAAGAGCAATGTTTTTGGTGCAAAAATATTTTGAAACTTAGAAATCAAAGTGTCTTTAAAAATATATTTCTGTATAACTCAATACTGCAAAATATATACCCATTTATAGGACATTTTGGCACACCAGAAGGACAAAGATAGTATCTTGTTCTTATTCTGTATAATGCCCAAGGCAATGTTATGCAAATGAGGTGGCTTAAATGATATTAGTTGATAGTGATGACTTTTATACAAAGACAAAACTTTTCTCAATTTGATTTATTAAAAAGCTATGCCAGCATGTTACTATATATAACTAGCCATAAAGACTGTTAAAATTATCTTCACCCCATGCATATTTGGTATTCATGAAGAGGTCTACTATCATTATTAACTTTTTTAAAAAGAGAAGTGTTAACAAATACTAATATGCTGATTGCTTTTTATGTCACATTTTAATATTTAAAATATGTGTACTAAAAATCATCACAATTCCTCATGAGTCAAAAAATTTACTGCCACCATTTATAGCCAATATATTTAGGTCTCTAGGGGAAGGCAAAAACACAAAGCACTCAAGGTCTATGCTATAAGTTCTATAACGTAGTGTTAGAGCACTTAAAACACAGAGGAGAAAGCAATGGGAAAAACAGAAATGTTATACTATACTAGGTATATAATTCATCTCAATATAGTAAGACAATTGAGCCTAATTCCTAAGAAATCACGTGGCAGTATACAGATGAAAGGCTGGGTTTCATTCCTATTTCTGTGATTCTTGGTGAAACTTTATTATTGATATTTTAGGTTCACTATGTAAAGAAACACTTTACGTTCATTATCTCATGAGTTACTACATCATACTCATATTACAAATGAGGAAATTAAAATGCAAGGAATGTCAACTTGCTCCTAATTACATAACTAATAAGTGCTGGAGCTCAGCTTTAATGAGATTAACATTCGCTGTCTTCATGGATGAGAAGATAAGTATATACAATAAAATACTCCATTCGAGAATTATAATACATACAGTATTCATAATGTTCATTGGAAACCTAAAGATGAATTAATTTAGGACCAGGGGCAGTGGCTCAGGCCTGTAATCCCAGTGCTTTGGGCAGTTGAGGTAGTCGGAACACTTGAGGCCAGGAGTTTGAGACCAGCCTGGGCAAAATAACAAGATCCCATCTCTAGAAAAAATTTTTAAAGAATTACTTGGATGCGGTGGTGCCTGCTCTGTAGTCCTAGCTATTCAGATGGCTGAGGCAGAAGGGTTGCTTGAGCCCAGGAGTTAGAGGCTGCAGTAAGCTCTGATGGCGCCGCTGCACTCCAGCCTGGGCAACAGAACAAGACCCTGTCTCTTAAAATACTCTAAGATTTCATTTACAGAGACAGCTGTAAAGATACTTAGTAGAGAAAATACTAATATGCATTGAATTATTAATATAGTATTTCCACATTTGAATTATTAATTTCTAAGGGTCAGGAAAGCATGAGAACACTCCTAAATGTTTTAAATAAAGGTTTTTCAATGTTTCTCTTGGGTAACTTTACTAAGTGATTTTAAGATATTTATAGTTTTACTGTCTTACAGGGAGAGGTGAATCAGTGTTATCCTGGATAGATGCAGCAGACCTCTATTCTGAGTTTTCTGAACCTCCTCAGCAACTGTTCTTGAAATGGATAATCCCGCACTCATGTATTCAAGTCTGAATACTACCACAACCTCCCTTTCTCTGTTCTAAGTTTTCACAAGGCAAAAGTTATCTTGAATTACTAGAATGAACAAAATTACACGAGAAATACATTCTCATATTTCTAATATGCACAACAGAGATAAATGCTTTCTCAAAAGATATGCTATATCTTTTTGTTCAGTGACTAAATGCTATCTTTCTCTGAATTACAGGTAGTATTTACTAACTCACATTGGGAAGTACTTCATTTTCGTAATCTTACACAGCATTGCTGGGAACCAGAAAAGCAGGAGAGAGAAGATGAAATATTAAACAGATAGTTACATTTAGTTTTCTTAGAGTAAAAATGTCCTAGGATAGCAGTTTCCAAGCTATGTGTGATAAAATCAATTTGGTGGGTCATGAAAAGCACTTAAAAACAACGAAATAAAATAGAAAAAAAATAAATAGAAAAAGTAATACAAGCAACATAGCAAGTTTACTGTCTTATGAAATGTTGATTTCGGCTAGATGTATTTATTCCTATGTGTGCACTAAGTCACAATATAAAATGTACTTCTTACTGAGGGCCCTGATTAAGAAAATGTGAAATCCCCTGCTGAGTGGATCTATAGAAATAGAGATAGTTGTTAATTTTTTCCAATATTTGGCTTTTTGACAGATAACAATTCAAAAATAAAAATTATAAGTCACCTTATTTCTCCCTAAATATAAATTTTGGTACGTTTTAAAATCTTAAATGTATTAGAGAAATAAAAAACAAGAACAAATCCCCATCTATCCAATTATGCCAGAGAAAGAATTTAATACATACCATGACAAAATCTTAGCTAGATTATGTATTAGAATCTTCAAATATTGTTTTTAGTTACTTTGATTACTTTAAATTTTACTGATATATTTATGCTTTATTTAACATACTTGACTGAAATGCAGATGTCCACAATTACAGCATTACTATTATTGGTATTACTCTACTAAAAGGCTGAGTTTGATCTGGTAAAGCAGAAAGGATGTTTACGAAATTAAACTTTTCTCTGTCAGGCTGAGAATAATTTTTAATGATATGAACCACAAGTGTCAAAGTAACAAATGAAATGGCAATATATATGGCATATTTCTGCACACCATTAAAATTTCAAGATAAATTTCCTACATAAACACAATATCTATACATTTCCTTTAGTAACTATTCAGTCACCATCAGTTTTACCTTGTTTGAAAGTCTGCTCGTATTCAAACTCTTATTACTCCAAAAAAATTTAGAGTACTTAAAACTCTTTTTACAACATAGGCCTGAAAAATATAAGTATGTAAAAAAACAGTAGGTAAGAATAGATGGAGAGAAACAGAAAACAGGGAAAAATCAAAACAGAAGCAAAGAAAACCCCAGAGTAAGGCATACATGCTTCCCTAGGCAATAAGGTTCTAAAGACAATGACTAAAAGAGAACTGAAAAGAAAAAAATACCCCTGAAAAAAAATTCCCTTAAGTACAGTGTACTTGGTTTTATGTAAAGATCCTTGCTTAAAAATATGTACATATACATGCATAATATATGCACCTTATTGTGCCATATGTAATTTCCCAGAACTTCACACACAGAAATTAAATCACTCAAGTGTATTGCTACTGAAACTTTAGCAAATAGATTCCAACTTTGTTGGCTCTTCCTGTTGGCTGTGAAATCCAGTGATTTTTCTTAGTTCCTCTACCTCTTCCTTAATGTTTAATAATTTAAATTATTTTTGCCCTCCATTAAAAAATAAGTATTAGTATAATTATTCCTTATTGTAGATTTTATTGATACAATTATCAAATCTTAACTAAACAAAATTGTGGGTCACAGGCTGCTGATTCTTTAAGGTTCATATTAAACTTGACCCCTTCCCTCATCACCCCGGCCAGACAAAAGTGCTCTCACAGAATGTTAGAGAGGAAGAGACATCATCTCCTCCAACTCCAAATTGAGCTTTAAAAATTACAATCCTGGAGTGGCAAAAAGAAAACTATATACTGTAACCTGTAATTTTACAATGCAGCCAAAACAAAAGTTTCCTTTTCAGGAAAAACTTCTGGGCCACATAAAGTGATTCACTGTATGAAGTTCAGTTATGCAAGATAAGTAAGTCCCAGACATCTGTACGGTAATAGTACTTCTAGTTAACAATACTGTATTGTATAAACATTTGCTAAGAAGATAGAACTTATGTTGTGTTCTTACTACAAAAAAAATGAATGAATGAATGAATGAGTGAATGGATAGATAAATAAAGCACGGGGAAACTTTTGGAGGTGATGGATAGTTTTACAGCATTGATTGTGGTGATTTCACAAGTGTATGCTTATCTCTAAACTCACTGAGTTGTACACATTAAATATGTCTGGCTTTTTGTACATCAATCATACCTCAATAAAGTGGTTTTTAAAGAAAAAAAGATCATGAAAAACATTGAGCTCTTCGAGTCATTTTCAAAACAAATTTCAATTTTTTGACCATTTAAATCCCTCTCATGAAAGATGAAGTGAGCACTCATAACTATTTCCCTCCTCTCATCCTGACTTACTAGTTATATTGTTTCATATTGTCAGTGTTTTTAACTTTAATATTCTGTTTGGCAGCCATAATTCTCACAATTCTTTTATCTTAGTTTTGTATTTAAGTGGATACAGGTTTCACCATCAGTCCTTATCTTCATACCCAAATTCTTTGTTTGGATTTATGTCTGACTTTCAGGATTTAGTCATCAATTCTTCATGATATATATATTTATTATTAAAAATTTTTCCTACTAATTCACCAGTACCAAAACAAAACAAAAAAAAAGTGACCCATAGCTATTAGGCTCTGTACCTGGGAGGTCCAGCTTTGAATTAAGTTTTGGTACTGGGGAAGCAGGTATTTTTAGAGGGAAAAACGGTAGCAGAGCTCCAGAAGTTTCACTTACTTGGGACAGACATCTTTTGATGTATACTCTCGTTTCGGCTCTCCAGCACCAAACTGTCATGGGCCAAAGATCTATGTGTAACAATTGGTAATATGCTTCTGTTTTAGAGTAGGCTTTAATAGCTACTTATGGTAAGGGGGAAAGTGTAAACAATCAGCCAGCTCACTTGAAAGTGACCACTTAAGTGATATAGAAAATTAATAATAATCTTAAAAAAACAACAACTTACTCACCTTGGGTAGTGCTAGTCAACTATCTTTTTCCCAATCTTAAAACACCCCACGCCTTCTCGCCTACTGCAATATAGGAAGTCTCCACTGTGTATCTTACAACTCTCGAGTTCTATCCTTGGCTATATTCATTCATTCCTCATTTCTATTGTTAGCCATATCCATTCATTTCTGTCTCTATACTCTACCCAGTAGGTTTCATCTACTCTCCCAATCTGAACTACGCAGATGATCCTGAGTCTTCATATTCATACATAACCTGACCTTTCAGGCTTTATTCAAATATTCTAATTACTTATTAGGCTGGCTATCTGGATAATTACCATCTCCAAAACTGAAAATAATCTCCCCCAGCTATTCCTCCATAATCCTATTTGTTCATTTCAAAATGTCAAGGTTACTTCTGACCTTTTCCTCTTCCTCTACCACTGAGTTTGATTACTTCATTCTTTACAACATTCCTCGCATCCTTTCTCTCCTGTTACTACAGACACCATGCTAATTCAGGATCTTCACACTTCACGTAAAAACTGGATTATCACAACATTTATGACTATTCTTCCTGTTATGAAACAGAGTAGTCTATTACCACTAAGACATCTACCATATCACTACATATTGCTATACCTATGACAATTGTGATTATGGTCCTTGACTACATGATCAACTCCAAAGTCTTTAACCTTCAGTAATTTAGCTTTAAAAATTTTCACCTTACCTCCCCTCACACTTCTATATACATTCCCCATTTGGCCAGTCTGCTCTATTTAACATCCAAAAAACATATTCTATGCATTTCCTGTGCCATTTCCTCCATCTGGAATACATCGTGTTTCTGATTCTTTGAGGTTCGTATTAAACACTGCCCCAACTGGAAGTGTTCTCACAGAAAGTTCGAGCTGAAGGAATATCATCTCCATCTGCAAAATGAACTTTAAAAGATCATCTCCTCCATCTATGAAATCAAAATGTTTAGGGAAACTGAGGCCAAACAACAATACAAATACTTTTCTTTCTGAACATTCATTTTTTCAACATTTTTTCTTGTTTCCTATGTGCTAGTAGTAGCTGTGTTACCTACGTGGGCTTAGAGTTTTGTGAGAAAGGCTGGCTACCCATAAATTATCACACAAATAATTAAATTTGGATGAGTGCTTCAAAGAAAAGGGAAAGGACAGGGTATGTGTGATTCAGCGAAGAGGTGAGGCATAAAGTTTAGTAAGGGAAGACAGGAAAGGGGTACTTTGGTTTGAGAGGACATCTTCCCTCAGTGGGGAAAAATCTTTTAACTCATCTATGCCTAGTGTTCCATTATTGGAACGCTAAGCTTGTGGGAGTTATTTATATCCTACTGTTCAAGGTCATTGCTAAGGTCTGATATTTCACAAAAAACATTTGCAACCTCCGGTATAAATGGATTAAGCAGGGGTGAGGGTGAAAGACGGAGTAGGAATTAACTCTGCAAAAGGTAGATTTCCACAGGCCAAAGGAGAGCCCAGAGAAAGGTACTTTCAAGGACTTAAGGTCTGGGTGCTAGAATAAAAGGATGGGTGCAAGAGGTGAGGCTGCACAGGCAGGGAGGGATAAGAGCAAGCTGGACTGTGAAAGGTCATGTTGAAGATTTCTGGACTTTTTCCTAACAGCAAAGAGGCCTTGTATATCATGTTCCAAGAACTTCACGTCAGGACCATGGCTGATCCTGGCATGGGTAACAATGAGAAAAGCAATTACAAAATCAGAAAAAAATTCTAGTTTTATTTCAACTGAAAAACATTTCCTATATCCCTGTTACTCTTCTCTGTGTGTGTCATCTCACCCAAAATCAAGTTAAGAAAAGAAAGCATATGAATTTACAAATATAGCCATTTTCAGTTGGTCCACTTGGCTTTGACAAGAGGTCATGTATGTATACGGAGGTATGTACACTTACAGACACTTAAGGGAGTATGGGTCAGTTTCACATTTCTTAAAAGTGAAACATTTCAAGTAATAGCAATCCTTGAAAATGACTGCTATTATTTGAAATGAAAATGAAAAATGAAAAGCTCCATTCGTTGTTTGGCTATGCATTAGTGCTATGCATTATTGCTATACTGTACTTGAAGTTAAATGTTCATTCTCATGCCCTTTTCCATCAGATCCTTCATAAGGGGAAATAATTTCAAGAGAATACCAACACAAAGTCTCATCTTGAATATACTAAGTAATGAATTCCAAAATGCAGTTACAAATTTATTTCTTCTAAAATTACATTTATATCAAGGGTAACATTTAAGGAAGATAAATGACAAAGTTATTAAAGTAAGAATGACAGCTAGAATTTTTTGAGCAATGTCTGTGTACTGGTATTGTTTTGGGAATGTTAAAATACATTATCTCATTTAATTCTAACAAGGACTCTGGAAGGTGCATGCTAATCTCTATTTCACAGATAAGGAAACTGAAGCTTAGAGAAATAAGCAAGCATTTCCCCAAATCATATACATCTTAGACCTCTGTTGTCCAATATGGCAGCCTGTGGCCACATAACGGCTACTGAGCACTTGAAATGTGACTTGTTTGAATTGAGATGTGGTAGGTCAAACACATACCAAACTTTGAAGACACAGTATAAAGAAGTAAAGTACCTTATTAATAATTTTTGAATACTGACATGTCAAAATGATTCTATTTTAAATATGGTGGGTTAAATAAAATACATTAAAATTAATTCCATATATTTATGTTATTTTTAAAAAATCAGCTACTAGGAATGTTAAAATTACATATGTGGCTCACGTTATATCTCTATTGAAAAGTGCTGACCTAGACCTAAAGCTGAATACTGAATTTGACAGTAGGTATCAAATACTGAAAGACTGGTAAAGAAGAGGCCACCTGCATTCACACGTCCTCTCCATCAATGATGGGAAGCCAGACGCTGGGGTTAGGATGAGGTGTAAAATACCTTACTACTACCATATTACAAAGACACACAAGTGAGGGTCCAAGAGGTTCTTATGTATACAACGGTTGAATTCTGGTGAAGAGAATTTATGAACTCTACTTCAGCTGATCAATGATCTTTTTATGTCAAGAACTGAGACTAGTGAGTAAAATGATACTGGCATGCAGAATTTTACTCTATGTTTTTCCTCTGGGTCATAGTGAAAATAAACAAATTGCTCCAATATACTGAGTTTAGACTAACCTATTATTATAACTGAGAAAAGTAATCTGCACTAAATTACAAGAAACTACAAAATTATGTGGACCATATTATCCAATAATATTTTGCCGTATTTGTTCCCTAGGCTTGTGTCAAGAAGTTAGCCATGGGTATATGGCTTTATCAGTGTATATCTGCATCTTCATATCTTTAAGCATATATATCTAAATGTGAAGGGTGAGGCAGTTGGGGCATTTACTTAGATTATTTTTTGATGTAGGCATTTGGCCTAACATTGACATGTGGCAATGTATCAGACTACCCTGCAGTTGGTTTGGTTTGTTTCTTTTTAATTGAGTGGTTGGGGGAGGGGGTAATAAGAATTTAAGTAACTTAAATGTAGCCCCTTAAATGCCATCCTCATACTAAGTTTAACACCAGAATTGTTCATCTCTTAACTATAAACATTTAACTTTAGGAAAATGATACTGGAGAAGTACAAAGCTATCAAATTTACAAATCTTAGGAGCAGAGACCACGAAAATATCTGCTTTATTCTAGTTTGGAATTTAACACAAGGATGAATAACATGCACGATTTTAGTTCAGCGATTAAAGTGCATACTCAATTAGTTAAGGGGGGGTGGAGCAATAGAAAGAGAGCCTTCTCTTTGATCTCATAGGTTGCATTAAAAACTCACTACTCGTAATGAATTTTTGATCATCCCCTGGGTACACATAACTTGGTCCTTGCTCTTTCAAAATGAGTGGACTCAAACTGACTTACAATGTGACTGTGTCTACGGTGCACTTACAACCATCTTTCAGTAAAGGTCTTCAGATTTAGGCTCTAGGTAGAATAAGGCAGGAAAAAAAGGACACCAAAATTATCAGCAGGCATTAACTAACAAGAACTAGATGAAACAGTAATGTGTAATTAAATGATAATTAGAAAAATTTGCCAAAACTTTGAACTAAGATATTATCACATTTCTAATGCTTAAAATTACACGGAAAAATATATTCAGTGAATTTAAGAGAAAACAACCATTTAAAATCATTTATCAGCCATATTTCCAAAATGTATACTTTAGAAAAGAATTTATATATATATAAAAAGGCTTATTAACATTAACTTTAAATTAGCTAATACTTGTGTCACACTTTTGAAGAAGCTTCTGTTTTGTTTCCAGGAACTGGTGGTGGTGGTGTGGTGGTGTTTTTGTTTTTTGGAAGGGGTTAAGGCGGCTATATTAAAAACAAAAACAAAAACAAAAAAACAGTTAAGCTGCATTCTTTTCCTGTGAATGGCTTATTTGTACTCCTCTATGTTAATATTCTCGAAACCCCATTTAGCTTATGATGTCTTCAAATAATTTGATAATCTGTCTTTAAAGTTTTGCACTAAATTAGAGACTTCATTTTTGTAAAACGCCTTGGAACCATAAACCTTTAACGAGATGAGAAAGGTCTCCTTCCTCTGGACTTGACTTTACTGTATAGGTGTGTGAGCGATTTTTACTGTCAAACATTGCCAAGGCAGATTGTTGTTGTTGTTCA
Source organism: Pan troglodytes (assembly GCF_028858775.2). Taxonomy (NCBI): domain Eukaryota; kingdom Metazoa; phylum Chordata; class Mammalia; order Primates; family Hominidae; genus Pan; species Pan troglodytes. The sequence continues at coordinate 103,036,689 of NC_072412.2, read as the reverse complement.
GTCTGCAAATGTCTCGACTATACCTGCACAGTTCCTCTCTTCCCAAGACAAATCTATCCACCCCTTTCCCCCCTGCAAGTTTTAAACTTTGTTTCCTTTGGGGCTCTGTAACAAGCAATGCTAACAACGTCCAAGAGACAAAGAGCTGTTCTGTGGGCTAACACGATGCCAAATTTTAGTTGTGAAACAAAGCACTCAAATTTGAGATTGAGGAGGAGGAGCAGAATGACAATAGTAAAGCCTCCAGCTTGGAGCCACCCCCCAGACAGCCCCTTCCCCGGAGCCCCGCGCGGGGAGTTCCGGCCCCGGGACGGTGACTCCGGGGTGCAGCCGCCAAGCTCCCGTGCGCCCTCGCTCACCGCTTCACGCGGATGATCTGGTCCCGCATGGGCTTGATGTCCTGGAAGCTCTGCTGGTTGACGAGGCTGTAGACGAGGATGAAGCCCTGGCCGTTCTTGATGTACAGGTCCCGCATGGACGCGAACTGCTCGGTGCCCGCCGTGTCCAGGATCTCCAGCACCGACGGCGACGAATCCACCTCGATCTCCTTGCGGTAGAAGTCCTCGATGGTGGGGTCGTATTTCTCGATGAAGGTGCCGGTCACGAACTGCACGGTCAGGGCGGATTTGCCTACCCCGCCCGAGCCCAGCACCACCACTTTGTACTCGCGCATCGTCCCTCCGCGGCCGCCGCCGCCGCCGCCGCCCGCGACATAGACCTACGCCGGCCGCGCTGCGCCCCCAGCCCCGGCCCCGGCGGCCCGCCCCGCCGCCTCCCGCTGCCGCCCCCACCTCACAGCCGCGGCGGCCCCCTGGGCGCCGGCGGCGGCGGCGGCAACTGAGGGAGCAGCGGCCCTGGGCATGGGCCGAGCCGGGCAGCGATGAGGCCCCGTAGGCACCGGGTGGGACTCAGGGCTAGCAGAGAGAGACCGGTAGCCGCTGGAGCCGCCCGAGCCGCGGGCCCGCAGTGCCGCCCGCCCCGCCCCTCGCGCCTCCACGCCCAGATCCCCGCCCGCCGCCGCCGCCGCCGCTACCCCCAGCGCTCGAGCGCGCGCCCGAGCCCCAGCCGCAGCGCGGCCAGGGGCGGGGTCCGGCGGCCGGGGCGGAGCCCGCGGCGCAGCCCCGCCCCCGCCCCCGTCTCCTAGGCGACGGGCCGCGAGCGCTCCCGAGAGGCTTTGCGCGGCTCGGAAGCTTCTGCCGGCGCGGAGATAAACAAGCACCGCGACCGCCCAGCAGCGCCGAACCCTGCGCGCCCAGTCAGACCCCAGGGCCTGTGTACCGAGCATGCGCAGTTCCCGCCCAAGCCAGGAGCAGCGTCAACCTGAGACGACTCAGACATTAAGAATTCGGAAGGGATGAGATGGTAGAGGGGCTAGAGCTACCTCCAAGCTTTATCCTGAGGCGGGGAGTGAAGGAGATAGATGCCCAGGGCCCAAGAGGGGCCGCGAGGGCCTTTGTCCGATGCCACCCAGTCTGTCAGCACTCCTAGAGCTTTGGTTTTATCTTGTATTAGCATGTGAAGCTTTAAGGGGGGGGCACCTACAGGCTTCTGCCTGAAGTTGTGTAAACGCAACAAAATGAAGCTTTGGAGCGTTAGGACATTGATGGGAGGGTGACGCCCCCCTCCAGCAGCGCGCCAGAGGGGCGAGTCAGAGGCGGCCACACACCACGGAAGTCGGGTCCAAGCCCGCTGACGTCGTCGGGGTCCCGCCCACCAACCCTCTGGACCCGCCCACATTTCTCCTAGACCCGCCCCTTTCAGTGCCGAACTGAAGTCGAGCTCTTCCCACGCCCTGCCAGCCACGGGTGAGTTGAAAACCTGGAGAGCGGAATCCCGAACGGCAGCCGGAAGGCCCAGGACACTTCATAGCAACAGCCAGCTAGGGGCATCTATCTAGTGGGAAGCTGGGATTCATTCTAGCCAACCACATCACGTCTCTGTACCACAAGGTACCATTCACGACCAATAAGAGAGCGTCCCCATGCCACCTGACTTTCCTCCTTCAACCAGTCGAGAAAAACGCTAGTCGCAGGATCCGCAAGCCCACCTCCCAGTGCCTTGCCAGGCCGGGCTCTTCGCGCACGCTCTGCCAACCAATCGTAGTTGAGCTGGCGAGTGACGGAAGCTTCGGCCAAGCCAACCAGAGCTCGCGAGCCCCTTGCCACCGAGGCCGGCGGGATGGAGACAGGGACCGGCTGCTGGGGTTTGGGAGGGGCAGAGATTGAGGAGCCAGTTGCTGTGCCCTGTTCTGGCAAAAGAACAAGATGCGTTGCAAGCCAGAATGATGAATTCCACTTTTCACGTCGTCTCCGTGGCATTCTGCCTAAATGATGGGCATGGAAATGGTGCTGAGGGATGTGGGCTGAATCGAGAACACAGGGACTTTTGTCTTCAGGGTGAGAAATGTTCCGGTCCTTAAGGAAACATCGTGCAGCAGTTGCATGGGTCTTCCAGGCGTTCCTCCCAAAACATTATTTTTTTCTTTCACTATTGAGTTTTAAAACTTAGCGTTCTGTCGCTAGCATTGCATCTTAGTTACACACCCTCTCCCACCCATAACGTCAAATTTAGGAGACGATACATCCCCAAGCATTCCTGCATTATTTTTTGCAGTAACTGGTTATTCGGTTTACTTTCTTTAAACTATGTCCTTCTCAAACTAGTCTCACCTGTTCGTTACTGTCGCACATTTCCTGCGAATAACACATTTCTGTAGTTCTATTGTTAGAGCCTGGCATACCTCTCCCCGTTCCTCTTTCCCACAAGGTCATCATGCAGAGGGGATTTTGGTCTGAGTTAAAAGCCAGGTATTCTTTCACCATCTTTTCTGTCGATAGTCAAACTACTACAAAGACTACTCAAATTTAGTAGTTTCTTATTTCCCTATAGCTTCGTTATATTAGAATGGATAACTTATATTTGCATTACCTTGCTGTAATGAACACACACCAAGTTTTCATTTAAAATTATCAAGGACAAATGTCCTCTGAATTTAAAAATGTGTATGTAGTAAAATATAACTCAGCATTTCTTGATTACATATCATTAAAATATGAATGGTACTATCTGAGCCACCAGAATCAGCAGTGAAGGTATTATATTAATAAAAAGGACTAAGAATCAGGACTGTTTTAAGGGAACTGGAACCGAAGAGGATCTACTATTTCATCCTAGGCTAGTTAACATGAAATAGTGAATTAAAATTGAAAGAGCTTACATGGATGCTTCATATCTGAGCTACTTTGGCAGGGATGTTTCAAGAGGATGTAGGTAAGTATGGTGTTCACCTAGCTTTCCAGAAGTCTCATATTTTGTGTAAAATTGGTATGCTTATTCATGGTTACTTTGGGTTAGTAGAAGCTGTACTTCTTTTCCAAGGAAAGACAGACTGTCTTAAGATTCTAACTGTGCATCTTGGTGATAAGAAGTTCTTAGGGTTGTTAAATAGAGCCAGGAAGCGTGAATCTTTCTCTCTAGATCATGACAACTCATCTAGTACCTTGCATTACAAAGGAGCTCTAAGTCCATTTACTTTGCAAGGAATAAAGTTCCAGTGATTAATGTTTTTGAGAAATTTGCATTGGGATTGTGGGTCCAGAAGGTTGCCTTAAGTAACTGTTTTCATGACTCCTAGGTCCCTAGATGTTGAGAAGCTCTGGATTGAAGCTGTCACAAAAATAGTGAGTGGGCTCCGTAGTCACTCCATTTAGCATAATACAGAGTAGGACAGCTTTGTGACATTTCTCAGGCTATTTCCCCTGACCTCTCATCAATGCTGACGTTTTTGATAAGAAGGGGTATAGAGACTGCAGCCCTTGGGGTGGTTACAGTTCATTTATTTACAGGCCTTATATTGACAGGCCTCGGATTTCATGCTCAGTACCATAAAGGTTGATTTTTAACCACCAAGAGGCAAAAGAAACATGACAGGTCGGAGCATATTTTCTCACCTATTCTGGCTTAAATGATGGTACTTACCTGATTTGTGGCTGTATGTGAAATGTTGGGTGAAAGATTAGCTGCTATAAAAAGGATGTCAGGACGTGTAGAGAATTTAGAGGACTTGGGTGGGAGATGGATGTCTATTTTCTAACCCCTTAGTCATGTTCATTCCGATGCCAGCATAAACTCTATTCTGAGATGATTATAGAAATAACTTATATCTTCATTTGTTTGTGGGAAATAAAAAATAAAAATGATATAAAAGAAATTTGAATTATTCCCAAGAGCTGTAAATCTGTAAGATAGTGAAAACTTAACGCAGTAACTGACACTGCAGGATCCCTTTAGTTTCCGAAGTGCATTGCCAGGAGAATAAAAAGAAAGAAAATCTTCATTTCTCCTCTCTCCACTAAATCTGAAAGGGAGTTATCTCACCTATAGCCAGATACCTTCAATTATCGCACTTGTGTTACCATGGAAACCCAAGTCCATCCTTTCTTTCTGTGAAAGATTTTGGAAAAGGTGGTATGAAGTGGGAAATGTACTGTATTCTGGGACTTCCTGACACCAGCAAGAAGCAAATATGCAGATAATTTAATAGAAACAAATTAGTAGAGGATGTTTATAATGCGAGGGGTACTTTTCGACTGTAAAACCCTGATTCCTAATGCTTCTTATTAAAGCCTGCATGCCTCTGATTAAACATAAAGGGGAAGGGCATGTCAAGTACATTTAGCACCTGTGAAACGCTGCTGGCAAGTATAAGGAGAGCAGACGATGGTTTCTTGACCTCTGAGGCTCCTAATACAGTTGAGAATCTGCAGTATATATGTGGAGTGGAAAGGAAGGGGCAAAATAAACTTTGTTCTTCCTTTAAAAAATGTGATATGTCTCAGTGCTTTTGAAAAGAAAAGGAATTAGAATGCAGAAATTAAGAGTATGGAAACAACTCAATAAAAGAAACGTATGGGTGGAGAGAGTAGATGTTTCAAAAGGCCATTTTAATCAGAAAAAAAAATCTGAAAGAAAAGACGTAATGATTAAAATGTAGGCAGAAAAAAGAAAAAGCCTGAAGAATCTTAAGAGCTAGAGGGTTCTGCGGAAAACAGAGCTTCAGTGTGGTTCATTTAACAAAGCAGAAGAGCAGGCACAGTGTTGCTTGCGTACCCAGCAGTTTCCCTTTATTTTTGCCAAAGAAGCTGGGATGAATCAGGATTGGACTTTAATAGCATTGCTTTCCCTCTGCCCACGGTTAGTCCAAAAGTAGGCACGTGACTCAGTTCTTGTCATTGGAATGGGGAGAAGGCTGCTAGGGCTGGAGGGATTTCTAGGATATTGACAAGAGTGAGGAAATATCCCTGTTTTCTGATGTCGCTCTCTTTGCTTCCTGCTTTACACATTGAAATATGAGAATGTGGCCTCCATTTGGGGGCTATGATGCATTATGACATTATGGTGCAATACTGTAGAAAGCCAGCAACTTCGGATGGCCAAGGAGGAGGATGGGAAGAACCTAGGTCCTGCATGACAACATTGGACAGTCAAACCAACATTAGAACTGCCCACATTTGGACTTATGGCTAAGTAAACAGCTGGTGTCTTTCAATTTAAGTGTGTGTCGGTAAGGTTTTCTGCATCTTACAGCAAAATACATCCCACCTGTTAACAAAAAGTATGAGGGATTCCAGCCAAAATCGGGCTTTAAAAAATCAGCAAGCATTTGTGAGCATTTTCATTTCACTAATATCCGAACGATAGTTCAAAGATACTATAATATTAATTGAGTAATTACTGTGTATATTTTTTAGGCTCTGGGGATAAAACAATAAGCAATTAGCCAAAAGAGCTTGTATTCTAGCAGGAGAGACAGATATTAAGCAACCAATTACATGTTTATATTATAAAATAATGGTTATGCTTAAAACTAATAAGGAAAAATCAGGAATTAGAAAGGGTATATAGTAATTATATAAATAATAAAATATTACAAAATATATAACTAAATAACTGAATGAAATTACAAAAACAAACACTTTCCAAGTAAATGAGAATGAAATGTATAGTTTTTACTGACATTCCCAGAGGTCGAGAGAAACAGTAAATTGGAGTAGGTTAGTCCAGGAGAGTTGTCTGAAGCAAATTAATATTGTATCAGATTTTGAAGGAAGTGGCGAAAGGACAGGCTAGATGGGGCAGAAGAGAGCACTCTAGATGTAAGGAACCGGAAGAGCAAAGGAAGAAAGCAGGAATGAAGTAAGAGTGAATGAGGGAAATACCAGAATCACTTGATTTTTTAAATTCCCTGTAGCAACAGCATTCTAGGGGCATCTCTCAGAGAAAAAGACAGAAAGATGCCAGAAGTCTCAAAGCAAGATTATTTAAAGGTATAAAAATAATATAGGAGAAAAATACAGAAGACAAAGTAGGAGTACAAGAGTGCATTTGAAATTAAGGCGTCATTCAAAATAATGAATAATTTATAATGTGGGCGTCAAAAGAGTTGTCATAAGAAGTAATTATGGATTTAAGGGCATCAAGAAGGAGGGATTCAAACTTTCACAAACAGAAATAGAAGGAAACATGAGGAGTGGCAAAAAATGAAGACAGGTAGAAAAACAGTTTTTGCTTGTTATTTTTCCATGATAGCTGTTATTGACATGCATTATGTAGAAATGAATGGAATTTGTTTGAAAAGAAAAATTTCAATAGAGCAGTAATACATAAAGGTAGGCTTTTTGGTAAATAGTGTAATTTAAAATGTTTTCACTAGAATGCCTTTTTGTACCTTCCTGTAGGAAAATCTTTTCAACAAAAAAAGCTGTAAGTCATAATAAGTTACAGATTAGCAAAGCATTTTGGAAATAAAAAAAACCCCATAGATGTGCCAAATGTAATAGTAGAGCAACAATAATAAATATTTGTAATAAAAATCAGAACTTGTTAGGCATTATGTGGTTTCTGGTCAAATATGGTTGTACTAATTTTTCTAATGCTATTTTCTGTACAAATATAAGAATTTTTTAAATTAGGCTATGGTAGGTATATGAACACATCTTGATATTACTGGAGGTAGGATTTACCACTCACTTTTTGTAACCCCAAGTGTAACCCTGAACAGACTTCTGTCTTAACACCAATAACACATGATTGCACTCTCTTCTCCAGTGACTGGGGAAAGGGACAGTGCTTTGTTCATTTTTGTTTTACCAGCATTCAGCACATCGCCTAAAAATAATTGTGGGAATTCATAAAATGTTTGTAAATAAATGAGCAATTGAGTGGACTATAATGTTGCTTCTAAAAACCCTGGGTTTTGAACACAGAGAAGATGAGAATAAAAGGAAAGGAATAAGGATTTTCCCCAAATCAAGGTGAGGTTGATGTAAGTGTCCTCCAAAGTTGGTCTAATCTCCAAAGAAGCTTGTATCTCAAAAACAGTAAGTCTGCAACAGTCAAAGTCAATGGCAGTTTGTAGACCTGGAATTTAGGAGTGCCAGGAAAGATCTGAAAAATCATGTCTTCTATCAGCTGACTGTTGTCTGAAATTCTGCACTTAGGTTTTAGTCTTTTGATGTAAAAGTTATTTTTTTCCAATTAAAATGTAAGTAGGAGATATACAGTTAAATTGCACCATCAGTCTGTCAACTTCGGGGCATGCAACTATGCTTACCTGGATGAAAAAGAAAATGAAGAAAGTAAAATAGAAGAAAATAGTTTAAATTGGGGGATAAGTCATGGCATGAGTATGTGCCCAGAGCGAGTATAAGAGGCCATGGAAATCCACTGTATTTTTGTCATACACTTATTAATTTGTTTCAATAAGGTTAATCACTCCACATGGTGTAACATGAAAAATAACAGCCTTTACAATTACTAGATTCTTAAACTTATTTCAAATACTTTTTAATTTTTATGAGATTATAAGAATTTTTTAAACTTTGAAGCTGCATCCCTTGTCTGTTTCCTTCCATTTCTCTTCTGCTTCTCACATTATTGTGTTCAGCAATGGTTTGGAGGCATCTTGGGGAAGACAGAACAGAGTTATGGTGTAAGGACCATCCAACTCTTCTCAGCAGCCATCCAGTTATCTTGTCAAGGGAAGTTACTCATCCTGCTCTCTAGAATTATCTCCTCAAAAATCGGTTTCCTGCTTTTCACAGAACAGTACACCATCTTTTACTATTATCCTAATTAATGCTTCTCACACAGCCTTACAAAATATTAGTCACTTAATTATTAACCACATTCATTGGGCTGCACTAGTTGAAAAAGATGTCTTGTTTACTTAGTCAAAGCGCTGTCTCTGTGCAATGGCATTGATGGTGAAATTGATCAGAGTCTACGTTTGAATGAGAGAAGCTGAGGGAGACATTTCAGAAATAGCCTTTTTATTTCCTTGGTGTACCAGGTAGTCAAGGAAAGTTAAAGTATTTTCTTATACTTTGTCTTGATTACATTCTTTTGGGGACTGGTCTCTGGTGTTCATTACGTTTTTAATAAAAGATTTTGGCCATTTTCCATGCAAACTAATGTTTCCAATGAAAAGATACAACATTGCATGTAAATTACATAAGAAATATTAATCTGTCAATTAAATTATATAAGCAACAATTAGTTTCAAAGCTGGAATGGATTAAGTCAGTTCTATACTGCACACTGACAAAGTGAAAGGAACTAAAATGGACAAATTGTGGTGCTGTAAGGTTATGATTCTTAAGATTTTTATATTAAAGTTGCAAAGTTTCAAAGTGCTCAGTGCTGCTCTTTACATTAGGGCTGTAGACTCTCTTAAGCCTGAGGGTTCTATCTGGATATGTGATTGATAGGGTGGAGGCTGGGCTGAGGCTTAGTAAGACATTTAACCATGCTTTGTATAATACTCCTTAAATGTTGGCTCTCACAAACATAGAAATAGCGAACATTAACTAGCTCTCTGTTTCGATATCTGCCATCTACCTGTCAACTTAAAATCATGAAATCTATAAATTTGGAGAGGAGAGCTTTATTTCTTACCAAGAGTTGCAGCCAGCAGGGTGGCCATCCTAACTGGCTGGGAAGTGTAACCTCAGGCAGAGACCAAAAGCAAGTTATTCAAGGGAGGATGAGATAGGAATTTATGCTGAATGGATTGGCCAAGTATATTTATTTAACAGATTGTAGGAGGAGCTATACATATCCATGAAGAGGGGGCATGTGCATGAATAGTAAGGAAACATGGATGTTGCGTGCATCCCTTGTTCACTTTGGGGTGCAGACTTCACATTTAAATGCATTCCAATTAAGCCCTATATGTCAAAAGGTGAAGCAGGGACAGGAAGGCACTCAGTGCTCAGCCTCTGTAAACCAGACAGAACCAGAAGATGGTCAGTGGTCTCTTATCAGGAGAAAGTTACTGAAATCAGTCTTTTATCCAATCAAAGCTGTAGCTGTGGCTTGTGGAAAAGGGGTCAGTTAGTCAGCATCTGCTGCTCAGTGAGCTACGATTGTTTCAATACTGCTTATCTTGAGGCCAGTGCTTGTTTAGCTGCTAGAGAATAAGAAAAACCTGTGGCAATTAGAGCATAGTTTATTCTATAAGGGTAGGGGTACGTGACTTTGGCTTTTTCTGGCATGGCCTTAGGTCTCATTTATTATTTGGTACTTTATTGCCACAAGGAGTCTGTTCCATTAGTCTTATGATCTCTATTTTAACATATCTATTTTGGTTTTTTCCTCCACTTGATTCCAGAAGGACTAAAGTACATTTCATAAATACATAAAAGATAAATAAAAATAAGAAAACCTTCAATAAAAATGATCTATATTAATACATTTCCAGTTTTAAGGGTCAAATAGATTGTTTCAAGAAACCTTAACATTATCTATTCAAAATAAGTTTTTTCAGAAACTGTGTTGCACATTGGTGTACATCTCTTTAAATAGATTTCACCGTGGCATTCGCACTTTGTCTGGCTCTGTGTGTGTTAGGGTTGGGGTAGGGGGAGCATTGTTAATGCCCAAATCCTTCCCAAGTCTCATCAATGAATAGTCTGGGGGAAGGAGGGTTGGGAATGTGTATATTGAACAAAATCCTCTAAATGATTCCGACTTGCCTCTGGGTTGAAAATCAATTTGACAATACTATGTGTTTTCTGAAGTAAAAGTCACACTTAAAGTAACTGGTGATCTTGGAAATTTTTACCAAGGATACTGACTAATGAGATGGCCTACCCCAAATCCAGAATTTAACTTAAATTCCACCTCCCCTTGTTTTTCTTAAACTAATCTCACCATATTTTCCAAAAACGTTATACTTTTCTTCTCATATGTACTGCAATTTGTGCTGCATTGTATTTATCTTTGTCATTTCAGCTAGTATATGGACTCATGGATGTCTGATGGGGAGGAGGGTGGAGAATCTATAAGTTTTTTCATCTTTCTAATCTTTATTATGCTTTAGTCAATAGTATATATTCAATAAATGCTGAATGAATTGGATTAAATATAAAACATTAAATGTTATGAAAAGTATGCTTAATTTTCAAATTATCAAATTATTCTCTCTATTGAAGGGAAATCAATGGTGTTTTTCAACTTTGAACTGAAACTCTAAACTATATGAAATCATAACAATGTGAAATTTTAAACAGTATTATTCTTCATAAAACAGTAATATAGGCTTTAATTCACAAGAACTGCAACGGGGTCTCATCCTTTAAGCAGTCATTTTTAATGTTCTAACCAAATCCTTATACTAAAACAGAAACAACTGCTGAATGTGATAAAGTAATGGAAAATATAGAAAAACTCCCATTTTCTCTATCTCATTGTGTGTGAAATCATTCTTAAAAAGAATCACTTCCACTTCTATTTGAATCAAAAATAGCCAATAAGGCAATTCTAACTGGTTTTAAAAAAAAAACCAACAAGAATAAAATAAATCACCAAGGCAAACGAGTTTTAAAAGATATGAGTCATCAAGGTTAAAAAAATTTAGGAAAATATATAAAAACTTACACATGTCCTTGATATAGTTTTGTCTTGTGTCCCCTTAAAATTTCAGTAGCTTTTCTTGTTGCTTAGAAATCAAGGACATCTGATTGGCAGGACTTTGACAAGCTGCCTAAGGAAACTATGATGTTTTCAGTCCCCATATTAAAGACCCCCTTTTACATTCCAGCTGAGGGCGGGTATAGGCAGGATAGGAAAGCTTACAGATGGTGGGAGGCACAGAACCTTCATAGGGGCTGAGGCAAGAATATCCAGATGACAGAAGACAGGAGAGAGAATAAAAGATGCCAGCCTCCTCATTGTGAGTTCACAGTGGCTGCCTTGGTCGGGAGCTTTTGGCATGGTTCTCATGAATTACACAATCTAATCTACTTCTGTACAGAAGATTTTAGAGGCGCAGTTGAGTGTGCTAAAATGGCATTACTACCTACTCAGAACATGATGCTTCTGTGTGCCCATATGCCCAACTTATTTTCAAATGTATTTGAGAAAAATAGAAAATAGGCATTCTTAGTACTAGAGACATACAATAAAAATGCGCATGACTCTATCCATTTGTAGGTTTCTTGGGAGTTTTATCAGGTTCCAGGGGACCCATGTTTGTAGCACATGAGTTCTCTGGTCATAGATCGTTGATGTGGTCATTGGCACATGGTGCCTAGCTCATGAGTCAGTAAGATTTGTTTCCTCCTAGGAATTTAGAACTGGAGTCCAGAGGGTGGGGCTGGGCATTTGAACTAGGAAGTAAGGAAAGCCACACTGGGAAAGCCTTTGATGGGCTCTGTGTACAACTCAGCGGAAATGCCAATCTACAGAGAAATGTCAAAGAATAAAGTCGATTCTTAGAGAAGTAGTGATGGCTCACTTAGTTCCTGAGAGCTTTCCTACTCATGAGGAGATCCAATTGCATTTTCTACCATTGGCATTGAGATCCCCGCCTCTACCCCAACATTACACTAAATTTTCCTTTAAGTTAGTATCAGTGGTTTTCTGGTTTTCTATTACAACCAGAAGGTTCCTGAAAAAGACAAAATTATCCTGTTAGAACATGTTCTCTTATATCTCTGTTAGAAGTACATTGGAAATGAACAGCATTCTATTGTCAGTTTGTCAGCATTAATTATAAAGTATGGCCCAATAATTTTTCAGAACCTAATTGCATATAGCTGATGACAGTGGCTTCTGGAGCTGCTTTATGATAGTGTTAGTTAGAGGGTCCTGCCAGATTCCCTGGAGGAGATAGTTTGTCCTTTCTGTAGTGTTGGAAATAATGTCTCTCGTGCAGGTTTAATAACAAGATGCAGTGCAAAAGCTCCAGGCACTAGCCAAGTCATGTGACATGAGGCCTGGGATCAGCTTATCTCACAAACCCAGACATAGAACCCTGTGCCAGCCCCAAAACAAGTGGACAATCCAGGAGGATCTGAGTATTTCCTGCAGCTATTCAACAAATACAGAGAGGTGGTTTGCTTCAATAACAATAAATAGTTATTTATTGTTGTCCTTATGCAACAACAATTCTCCAGTTGTCATCTGGAGAAACTGAAAAGTAATATGAAATCATCTAGTTCCTCTTTAAGACAGTACTTGGGATCCTGTGAATGCAAGGATTTCCTTATTGTCCTACCTGCAGGGAGGGGCATTCAGGGCTTCTGGATCATAGCCTCGGTCACATTTTAAAACTTGACATAATGTCTAAAATAGCTGTATTTATATTTTAAATTAACTTGAAAATGAAACTGCTAGACCATATAATTTACCTACTAAATTTGGACGCTTTTGAGAGTAAAACGGGATGCTACTAATAATAAAATGAAAGCAGGCCTTGCAACTGACCCAGGCAAACTGGATGATAGTATTACCCTATTCTTAGGTTTTGCATTCTTGGTTTGTGAGTAACTCACATATTGGGAAGCCCAACAATTTTTGGCATGGTTTTTGACCAAATCAAATTTTAGCTGCCATTTTGGAGTATGGCCCACGATCCCACCACGAGTCACTAGCTATATAAATGAGCTTCTCTAGGGCTTCAGCTTCTTCACCTTTACAATTGAATGGGTAACTCCAAATCCCTTTCAGCACTGAATAGTCTGTAATCAATCACACATCTATGAAAGAGTTTTACTTTTTGGAGAAATTTGTATTATTTTGATTCATATTCAATGTAAGATAGAGAATATGAATATCCATAAAAGAATATTACGAATAAGGTTTGTACACATTATAAAATCATACTGGGCAGCATGGCGTAGCAACAAACACCTGGACTGGAATCTAGCCACTTATTTCCTCTGTGAATTTGCTGAGGTTTCCAAACCATCCTGGATGCCTAAACTGGAATACTTTCAACTGTAAAATGGGTGTAAGAATAACAACTTTTTAGTAATGTTATGAGAATTAAGTGATATGTAGTGTGTGAAGGTATCAAATATATACCACATAAATAGATGTATATGATCATTAAATACTAGTTCCTCTTCCTATTAGAAGGTTAGTGTCATTATTGAATATTTAGGTCATAAATGTGCACTGCACCTTCTTATAACTAAAGTAAGAATATTGCCAATGAGTTTCTCTATTCCCAATATTGGCTTTTATTGACACAGAGAGCAATTACGTCGGATGGAAGCACATCCATGATTACAGGCATCATCAAAGTCAAACACACCTGGACCCAAAAGCCCTCTTTCTTCTTTTAGATATATGACATTGGGAGGTTACTTAGGCTTACAGAGTCTCTCTTCCCTCATCTGCAACAATGAATGAGATAATGTGTATAGATCACGTGGCACAAGTCCTAGTGTATATTCAATAATATGCATTATTGTTACTCATTATTGTTAAGATAATATGGGAGAAGAGAAATTAAAAGTCTCCGTTTAACAGGAGGTGAGAGAGATATTTCCATAAGAAGAGCTTATAGTGCATGTGGACTTCAGAAGTGACTATAAGTGAAGAATAATAGTTGAGAAAGCAAACCCATGAGCGTGTCGTGGGTTTAGCATTATGCTAAACGGCAGCATTGTGCTATTCCCACTGAGAATAATGTCTTTCATGGACATTGTGGAACGATTATGGACTGGTCATGATACTACGACTCCTGAGAATTCTAACAGCTTCAGATTCACAGTAGGGCTGCAGATGTGTTTTACCCATCCAGGGCTCCTGACAGTGAAATCAAAGGCTTGGATTGATAAACTCTGCAAACAATGTGTATTAGTCCGTTTTCACACTGGTGATAAAGACATACCCGAAACTGGGCAATTTACAAAGGAGAGAAGTTTAATGGACCCACTGTTCCACTTGGCTGGGGAGGCCTCACAATTATGGTGGAAGGTGAAAGGCACGTCTCACAGGTGGCAGACGAGAAAAGTGAGAGCCAAGTAAAAGGGGTTTCCTCTTATAAAACCATTAGGTCTCATGAGACTTATTCACTACCACGAGAACAGTATGGGGGAAACCACCCCCATGATTCAATTATCTCTCACTGTGTCCCTCCCACAACATGAGGGAATTGTGGGAACTATAATTCGAGATGAGATTTGGGCGGGGACACAGCCAAATCATATCACAATGTTAAGTTGCTCTTAATCGTTTTATTGATGAAGTACAACAGGTTGATTAGTAATACAACAGTTTTATCTGAGCCTCACTTACCTGTTTTGTAAATGTTATTTTGGAGAAAGCCACTCCTACAATTTGTTTATAAGAAGTCTAGCATGGAGTATTGGTGATCACATTTAGAGAATTATAACTGTAATATTAATGAAGACTGACAATGTGGATGATGACGATCCAATTCATGTGCATCAGAAAAAAAAAATCACAACTTGATTTTTCTACCTGCTTTGTTTCAATTAATCCTAATTTTTAGAAAACAGACAAATGCAAGACCCAGACAAGGGTCTTTGCTTAGTAAAGATTCGGAATTTTCTCATGCCAAGAGATCCTTTTCTGAGGCCTTTTCCAATTGAATCCAAAGTTTGCCATCCAATTCTTCCAGAGGAGAGGGGTCTAGATTTAGTAGAGTGTTATTATTATTATTATTTTGCCAACTTCTAGTCTCTCCTTCATGTATTTGACAGCTCCTTAAAGTTTCTGGCTATAGCCCAGCCCTCCAGCTCCCTGACTGAGATGGGACCTATGGGAAGCATGTGGGTGTTAAAATCCCAACTTGCCTCCATTCCTCAAGCCCTGGACTTAAATTGGGGTCCTCTGGCCCTGTGGATAGCCTTAACCTCACTACCTAATTTCCACTCCAGGTTTGAATTTCTTCTCTGTTTCTGTATCTAGTGATTTCCCATTCTATCTTCCAATCCCGGCTTTAATGTAATTATATTTGCTATATATTGTTCAATAATTACAAGTGTTTGGAATGGGGCCAAGGGCCCTTTCTCAGCAGTTTAGTCTCCAGATTTTGGTATAAGTGAAGATTAGACTTCTCCTGATCTTCACATCTTTCAGAATGCCATTTCTAATTTTTTTCATGAACAGAATTAACAGAGGAAACCAGAGCTAGTATCTAAAATCTCAAAGTCCATCACTATATAGCAGCGCCAGGATCTAAAAATCTCAGAGTCCATTATATATTGTGATATAGTCCATCACAATATTTTGGGAAAACAAAATAAAACAGTCTCCTACCCTAAAATACTTAGTATCTTGAATTAAAACCACCAACCTTAAACCCTGATGGCAGTGAAACTGCAAATTTTAAACTTTTCCAAGGAGCTGGGGTTATTTGTTTTACTGGGAATAATCACAACGGGTCAGGTAGTATTTGTGGAGGGTTCACTTCTGAGTAGGAGTACGGGGGTCACCACAAGAAGTTCTGTCCACATCAACTCAACCCTTGAAGGACATGGAGCATGCATCAGGATGCAGATGTATGCTTGCCTTTACGGTGTCCAAGTTCCTATCAGTGAGCCACACTGTTCTCAGATCCTCAGTGTCCACAGTGTTTTAGCACGTTTTTTATTTGGTACCCTGAACTGTAGGACTGGGTACCTTCACGGTAGCTTCAGTCAAGATGTGATTGGTGTAGAGGCATTCACTGACCTGTGTAGGGTTTTCCTGGATTTGTTTTCCCTTGCAGTTTTGGATGGCTGGTTCTCTTGGGATCAGTGATGACACCAGGCAGTCAGAGTAAGGCTGTGCTCTGGCAGGGACTGATGAGGCCTGGAGGAGCAGGGATGTGCACGACTCACAATATCTTTTTTCTTTTTCCTTTTTGGCATTTAAAAAGCATCAGATTACATTGTGAATAAATCCATATTGGAAGGTTACTTAAGTCATTAAGCACCAGTCTGCCAACCACATAAGCTGTATAGTAGCCTCTATCAGGCTGCTTAAAGGAAAGCGGCCTGAAGATTGATCCAGGATGCCAGGACTTGCATCCTAAAAGTCAGGCTCTTTGTGTTCTTCTGCCTTTACTACTGAGGGAAAGGAGTAGGGGAAACCAAGGTAGAGTTTCATGAACCTCCACTTTCCCCCTCACATCAGCTCTCAGCACCAAAGAGGCAAGTTAGGAAACAACACAAGTGTCCATCAACAGACTAAATGGATAAACAGAATGTACTATATCCACATAGCCGAGTTTCAGCCCTAGAGAGGAAGGCAATTCTGACACATGCTACAACATGGATGAACCTTGAGGACATTATGCTATGGTGAAATAAACTCATCACAAACAAACAAATACTGTATGATTCCACTTATATAAAATATCTAGAACAGGCAAATTCATAAATATAGAAAGTAGAAGACACCAGGGGCTAGGGGGAGAAGGGAATGCGGAATTGTTGTTGAATGGGTATAAGGATTCTGCTTGAGTTGATGAAAAAGATCAGGAGAGGGATGATGGTGATGGTTGCACAGCATTGTGAATGTATTTAATGCTGCTGAACTTAAAGCCACTTAAAGTGGCTTCTGTCTGTAAAACCACAGTTCTTAAAAAGGCATGTTGAGGGGATTACCACTTCTGGAAAGATGGAGTGGATTCACTTTTCTCTATTTCTCACTGAGCACAGCTAAAACCCCTGGACATGCATGATATGTAGAACAAACAGAAGAGTCTAAAAGGTGGAGAAAAGAAAACAAAGCCTCCAGGGACCTTGAGATCCAATAAATGACACAAATGTGAGTTTCCTCGGTTTTCTTTTTGCTTCATATAACCCAGACTGGGTGCTGCAGAAGTCGCCCGCTTGGAAACACACCAATAATTGCAGGCAAAAAAAAAGCCCTGAGTAAAAGGCTTGACATTGAAGGTGCTGGTTTCTTATTTGTTGAGGGAGGGGAGGAGGTGGAGCTACAATAGGGTGACTCAATCTCTAGGCCTAGGGAGTAGCCCCCAGATCACTGTGGATGCAAACTTGCTGGAAGGATCCCAAAGACACCCATTGACTCCCCTAAATTTTTCCTTTATTCAGATTATGTAAAACTTTTGTTTTACTCTATTCAGGTTAAATAGTACATTTGTACACAAAACGTTGCCTCATTTCCAATCTTCACAAAAAATTTCAAAGACTGGTTTGATACAGTATGTAGCGAGGGACGCCTTGGTTATTGCAGCTTAATACAGTGTCTGCAGAAACCGAGCCAGCTCAGGTGATTCTATCCCAAGTAAGTATGGTTACTCAGGAGAAATTATACCCAGAACTGGCATTATTCCAGCACTTTTAAACAAATACCTGAGAATTTCTAAAATTCAAACCTGGTAAAGTTTAGCTAACCTTTAATCCTATGAGAAGACAACATTTAGCCCCAAAGAAATCCTCAGTTGCAAGTCTCTTTACAGCTCTGTAAACAGCAGGGTGGAGAATGAGGTGAAGGCTGCACCTGACAAATCACCAAACTCTTGTTTCTGTTCCTTTGTTTTCTCATCTGTAAAATGGGGATAATAATAAAAATTCTTCTAAAGATTAGAAAACATCATGTTAGCTACTCACAGTTCTCATCACAAACTGTAAATCTTGGAAAGCAGGGACTCCTTTTGCCTTTAGAACATTTCAGAAAAACCTAGTCTGCTGCCTTGTAGACACTCAGGGAGGAAGTACTTAACTGACCAAAGAATCGTGTCCATAGCTGAGCACTTAGTACCAGTACTCTGAGCTACGGAAGACTTGGAAGGTCTCCTCTTTGTATCCCTGGGGCCAGAAAACTACGCCACCTGGTCACAGGTCCCGTTCTTGATGGCTTAGAAATCTTACCGCTCTCTGATCCCAGGCAGGAATATCCCAGTGGCAGAGGAGATGAGCACAGTTCTTCATTAAATGCTCTGAAAAACAACCATATCATTTCTTATACATCCTCCTTGGAGGATCTCAGGATTATCTTGGCTTCTTCAAATCTAATTAAACCATGAAGCCACCCTATGAATTAGTGGACCTTTTCATCCCTATCTTGCAAGTTGAAAAACTTGTTTGGTTAAATTATTATGTCAGGCATACTAATTTAGGCATATAAGAAGTGCAAGCAACATTCAACACTTGCTCCATATTTTATCCACTGGGTTCTACTTGGCAGGTACCAAAGAAGAAAAATTTAGCACCTTATCATTTATGCCTCCTGTTTTTTGTTTTGTTTTTTAACCTCCCCCAGTTATCTGAGGGACTTTAATTCTCTAAATCTCAAGGTGGTAGGCTGACTTTAGCATAAGTAAGATGTAAATGTAGTGACCACTTTTTGAGGGGTCTAGATATTAAATTTAAAATGTCTCTAGTTAAGGGCAGATAACAGAATTTCTTTATACAGCAGTCTCAATTAGGCAGTGGTTAGTAAAAATGTATTTAAAAGGCCTAAGTCAAAAGGTAACGAAATTTGTTGTTTATTTCACCTGCTGTAAAAGAATAACCACAGACCTCATTCTTGGGTGTCCTCACTTGCTTATTTACATGAATTA
The DNA here is from genome assembly GCF_028858775.2 of Pan troglodytes. NCBI lineage: Eukaryota > Metazoa > Chordata > Mammalia > Primates > Hominidae > Pan > Pan troglodytes. The sequence goes on along the minus strand of NC_072412.2, from coordinate 103,017,857 downwards.
TTTATCTTGTGTCTCAAAATTTAATACATGTCATAGAGCTGCAAATTACACAATTCATCTTGGGTTTTGTAGTTTGCTGTCTACATGGGTAATCAATCTCAGCTATTAGTTTTATTTATTAAACCCAGCTCAAGAAGTAGAGGTTTGACCCCATCTTATATTATGCTAAAAAAATAGATATGGTTAGTCCAAGATGTTGGATGGAGTGCAGCTAAAAAGAAAACCAATTTAAGTGAAAGGTGAATTAATAAATGCTGTGCCAATCCTGCATGTCAGGATTATGGGGGGAGATTAATGTTTTGTTCCTGCCAAGACAGAAATTAGAACATGCTGGACAGCAGTTAAAAAAAAAGTTAATTAAATAATGGTTTCAAAAGTCATTCTGAATCAGTGAAACAAACTTTGGAAATTTTAAGAAAGGAACTCTCAGGTATAAAAACCCACCAACCCACCAGCCTCTGCTTAGCTGATTTATTTATTTATTTTATTTATTTATTTTTTGAGACAGAGTTTTGCTCTTGTCGCCCAGGCTGGAGTGCAGTGGCATGATCTCGGCTCACTGCAACCTCCACCTCTCAAGTCCAAGTGATTCTCCTGCCTCAGCCTCCCAAGTAGCTGGGATTACAGGCATGTGCCACCACACTCAGCTAATTTTTTGTATTTTTAGTAGAGATGGGGTTTTACCATATTAGCGAGGCTGGTCTCGAACTCCTGACCTCAGGTGATCCACCTGCCTCAGCCTCGCAAAGTGGTTGGGTTACAGGTGTGAGCCACCACAGCTGGCTTTAGCTGATCACTTACAAAATAATATTGGTTTCTATCCTAAGATCCCCAAGCAAAATGTTCAATAAGCTTAATCAGTAAGTCCAGTGACAAAATGCTCAGAAAACTGCTAATGAAATCCTTTTTGAGTGGTGTTTTCTCTGCTGCCTTCACTTGAAAGTGCATAGTAAAGGAGGATTTAGGCCCTGTGACTATGCATCTGGACTTGGGGAGGACAGAGGAGGGAGAAAGATGGGTTACAAATTAAGAACCTGAGCTCAAAAATTTCAGGCCACACTCAGCTATTCACATCATTTTTTTGCCTCACCTCATATTAAGACTTACGTTTGTCACCCAATTTCATAAAACTGTCTTCATTTTTAAGCTTTCCAAACAGCTAAATATGAACTTTTATTAAATAGAATACTATTGTAGAATCCCAGGGACTTGGCCGCAAAATAGCATTGCAGATAGAGAGTATGCTGAGGTCATAATGATTGGTTTTTCCTGTGTTCATAAACGTCTTTTCTCAGGCAGCAAAGTCTTTATGTGTGCTGTTTCCCTCCTGCCTGGAACATTCTCTTTCCTCATTCCCTATTTAACTCACACTCAACCTTCTAATCTCAGTATACAAGATTTTCTAGGGAAGCCTTCTAACGTTCCAGATGAACAAAAATCCCTTTGTTATAGATTCTCGTATCCTTTCCACAAAACTTCTTTTGATTTCCGTGAAATTTTCACTTATCCATGGTATTATTTTATTGGTGTCTGTCTCTCCAAAGGGAAAGTAAGTTCCGTGAAGTCAGGTGTCTCATTATTTTACCTCTAGTTCTTAGTGCCGTGATTGCAGTGGAGTAAGAACTCCATTACCATTTGTTGAATCAGTGACTGAAAAGCAAGAGCAATTATGCATTTGAGTTTGGTGGAAAAAGGCATGCAAAACACAACTTCTGTGCCTTTTGTAACCATTATGGAATCAGTATCCTTGAGGCCAATAAGAAGGGACAAGTTTTCCTTAGTATTTTAAGCACAGGGATGACGATACAAATGAACAGCAACCTTCACATAGAGTGTCAGCTCATTAGGAAATAACTATGAAAGATGTTTGAGTGGATGATTCGTTATCGTGCCACAAATACATAAGTGGCTTTGGAATTGACATCAATTTTCTATCATTTGGTTGGAAGAATGAAAGAGGAGAAAATTGAGATGGACCCACTGAGTGCCTTGATCATTGATAATTATATCCTGCTTTTCCCACTGCTGTAATATCTGCTGACCTTCCAGGACATGTTTTATTGCTCTATTGCAGCAGGAGAGATCAGCAACGCGACCATCTTGTAGAGATTAGAAAATGGGATTTCCTTTTGTTCTATGACCTCAATGCCCCCTCCTCCCCACCCCTTGTGGCCTTTAGTTCCTCTTTCCTTTGTCAGGGAAGGTGTCACCTATGGATTTCCTCTTCAAAATTGCAAAGGAAATTCAAGGTTTCATTCCTTTTCAGCCTGCTGCTTGGCCTAGTGACAAAACCCAGCGTTTGTTTTAAATATAAATATAATACGAAATAGTAAAAATTGAGACCTCAGCAAGAAATTTTCTGTAGTTCATTTTCATCTCATCTCCAATTGATGCAACACATGTCCATTGCATATCTTTGATACAGAAGGCACTATAGTATGTGTTAGCTAATAAAATGAAAACATTCACAGTCTAGTGGGAGGACCAAAGTTGCAGTTATCAGTCTAAGACAGACAATGGTAAGTATTAAAATAGAAGTACAAATAAAATGTTATAGAAGCACAGGGGAAGGGGAGACTAATTCCAATTTAGGGATTTTGGAAGATTTGAGGAAGGATTTGGACCTTCAAATGTGGATCTTTAATAATGGAGAAGCTGCACTTTGGGAGGCTGAGGTGGACAGATCACCTGAGGTCAGGAGTTCAAGACCAGCCTGGCCAACATGGGGAAACCCTGTCTCTACTAAAAATACAAAAATTAGCTAGGTGTTGTGTCATGCACCTCTAATCCCAGCTACTCAGGAGGCTGAGGCAAGAGAATTACTTGAACCCAGGAGGCGGAGGTTACAGTGATCTGAGATCATGCCACGGCATTTCAGCCTAGGCAACAGAGTGAGACTGCATCTCAAATAATAACAATAGAGAAGATTTCAGGGAGCTTAAAGAGGAAGAAGAGGATCTTCTAGGCAGAAGGAACATGGGAAACCTAGACAAGAAGGTAGGAGAGCATGAAGGATGCTTTAAAAAACGTTGAATAATACTGTGTGGCTGGACTTTGCAATGTTTGGAGATAATGAGTAGATGATAAAGGTAGATGGAGCCTATGTATAGAGTAAGCCTCAAACGCTATATAAGGCAATTTGGGCTTTATTCTGTAATAGGATATATTAGGGAAGGTTACCTTGATCTGAGTTTTAGTAAGTTTTTGTTTAGTGTGGTTTAGTAAGACAGCTGGAATTCTACTCTGATGAGGTGGTGAGAGATTAACAGGGAGGCCAGCTCAGTTCTTAGTGTTCTTTTTAGTCTGGTCCTCTTATTCTCTAGAGGTTTTTGGCTTGGATCTATTTGAGGTGGGGACAAGGGTTTTGTTGGCTGGAAGCGGGGCAAATCCTGCTCAGGTTGTATTAAAACTTACTATCTGCAGAAGAGGCTGGTTACCTGGTGGCCTGGTTCATAATGACGCTGGGCCCTTGAGCCCCAAGGAAGGTGATGGAGGACAAACAATGCTTTTCTCTGCTACCTTGCAGTCCTGCATGTGCTCTTCTTCAGGACTCAAAGTGTGACTCAGTGTCATCATGGATTTTGATGTTCATTTCAGCTTCGTAAATTTCGTTTGTGAAATTTCCTCCCATAGCCTGGCGGTAGTAGGATGCCTGACAGTTCTGACAGTCTTTGTTTTCATTCTTTTTTTGTCATTTCATTCTTTTTTGTGTGTGTCATGTACGTTTCAGTGTAAAGTTGAGAAAGGCTGAATCTTAAACTGTTATCCAGATGTCATCTTGGACCACAAATGAGCACATGATATTTTGAAGTTCCTTTTGGTGATTTCCTGTTACAATGGAAATAAGAAAATTGCACGATATATTTCTTGCCTGTGATTATTTACAAAAGTCAGGTGAGACTGAAGGGAAGTTGGAAGATCATCTGGGCCACTGTAACAGCAGCCCAAGAGAGAGGGACTCAGGACCAGGACTCAGGCCATCACGTGGAAATGGAGAAGAGAGGATAGACATGAGAGTTGCCAAATGGGTAGAATATGTAGAAGTTTATTGTCGATTGGATATAGCTACTGAGAGGAAGGGTACGTTTGCTGTATTACCCTGGTTTCTGGCTTTGGTGACTGAGCAGATAGATGAAAGTGTCACTCAAAGGGAAGGGAAGTGTAAGAGTAAATATAGGCTGGGCATGGTGGCTCACGCCTGTAATCCTAGCATTTTGGGAGGCCGAGGTGGGTGGATCACAATGTCAGGAGATCGAGACCATCCTGGCTAACATGGTGAAACCCCATCTCTACTAAAAAAAAAAAAAAAAAAAAAAAAAGTAAATATAAAGATTTTCACAAGGCTAATGATGACTTTGTTCTGGGTATGTTGGGATGGGACTGCCTGGGAGGTTTGCAGTGCCTATATATGCAGTAGGAAGTAAATGCATGGCATTAGAGCTCAGTGGGTCTATCTGTCCTGGATTTGTTGGTCATTAGGATGTTACTCTGCCAAAGAATTGAATGAATTTATGCCAAGGAACTGAACAAATTTCTCAAGAGTGTACCTGTAGAAAATGAAGATAAGAGGGCCAAGGTCAGAAGCTTAGAGACCATGTGTTGTGTTGTGAACAGAGAAAAAAGATAGCACCAAAAAATGAGAAGGAAAGGCCATGAGAATGAGACAGAGATAGAAGATGGTGACTGGTAAAGGGAGGAAGGGAGGGAGGGAGGAAGTGGCGGGAAAGAAGGAAGGAAGGAGGGAGAGTTCCCATTTAGGAATGGTTGAATGAGCTGGATTGACAAATGTTCACTCTCCATGTAGACATATGGAAATCGTGGCTGAACTACAAATTTTACCAAATACTTAGCAGAATTCTAAGGTATTCTCTCTGGTTTCCAGAATTGAGGAAGGAATTCAGCTAAAGTAGTGAACAGAAGTTGACACAGTTGCATATTACTATTTATCCCAAAGAAGTGAATGGATTTCCCAAGGATGAGCATATCAGATGTGAATATAAGGGAGTCAAGAATGTATACTCAGCTTCCAGGACAGGAAACATATCTTAGTAAGTGGGATTATGAAACCCACTTAGGGCCAGAGTCAAGTCTATAATTTCCCTGTTTAGTGGGGAGCCAGGACCAACAAATGGGCTATCTAGTCAGTGGCCCAGAAAAACTTCACTGACTGGCCTGAAAAAGATGCAAGATTTGCTCCATCTGCCCTGGACACTGGGCAGGAATCGAATCTCCTGAATGCAGAACCCAGAGATGCCACAGTAGACAGTGGTGCTGAGACAAGCTTAGAGGAAAAAACTCAAAGGACTGAGGAGACTTACTTGTGTGGGAAAGACACTTTAAAACAGAATAGTGCAGTATCTCAGAGACTTTAAAATAAACATTTAAATTGTTCAAAGGGAGAAAATAAGGAGTAAGTTTCCTAATTCAATAGTGGGACTTATTTTTGGGGAAAAGGAGTACACAGACTTATAAAAATGAAGCATACAGACATTTTAAACAATGAAAGACATAGTAATTAAAATAAGGATCAAGATAGATTAAACGAGTGGATGCAGATGAAGAGAAAATTAGTGAAATGTAAAGTATAGCTGATGAAACTATACAGAATGCATCACAGAGAGACAAAGAGGGGGAAAATATGAAAAGCAGAAAGAAGAAACATGGGAACTACTTGAGAAGAGTCAATATACAGCTAATAGAATGTTTGGAAGGAGAAAATAAAGAGCCTGGTGAAGCAATAATAAAAAGAATGATTACAACTCTTTAAGGGTTCAAAAAAGAATCCTTAGTTGGAAAAGTCATGCAGAACCCCAAGCAAAAGAAATTTTAAAAATCTGCTTCTAGAAACCTTATATTAAAATTGCAGAACACCTAAGATAAAGAGGAAAAAGAACAAAGCTAGAGGAGAGATCACGTATAAAGGAACAAGCCAAATCAAGGGTTGACTTCTCATGTACCATCTCTGTGATCATAGATATCAGAAGACAATGCAATATCTTCAAGATGCTGGGGGAAACTAGATTTTGTATATCCACTTATATGTCATTTAAGAAAAGGCAAACATTTTCATACATTTCTAAGAAAGATTACTACCCACTGACCCTTCTAGCAACAACTGCTAAGGGATTCACTTCAATTAAAAAAAATGAGAAATTTCCTTCCAGAAGGAAGGAGTAGGAAGTCCATACATATATGGAAAACTGATTTATGTCTGAAAGGGTATTGCAGAGCAGTGGACAAAAGATACATTATTCAATAAATGGTGCTAGGGCATTTCACTGTCCTCCAGGGAAAAACAAAATGATATTGGATCCCTGCTGCACTTTATATATAAAAATCAATCCTTAGTGGAATAATTTGAAAGGCAAAATTGCTATAGAAGAAAAATATAAGAAGATATCTTTATGACCTTAGGATAAAGAAGAATTTATTAAACCATAAATAAAAGGCTTGATAAATTTGACAATGTTAAAAGTAAAAAACAAAACAAAACAAAAAACCTCTCCCCCAAAAAGATTGACATGTAGAACAATTTTCAGGAGAGAAAACTTAAATAACCAAAAACTTATTACAAAAAAAGAGGCTTAATTATACCAGTAATCAGAGATATGTAAATTAAATGACCTGGCAAAAAGGTAAGTAGACTATATCAAACATTGGAGAGAATGTGGTATAAAAATCTGGAAATAGTAAGCGGGATTATGAAACCCACTTAGGGTTTCATAATCTGGAGATAACTAGTGTCCATTCACAGAAGTGAGTTAGTATTTACAGTAGTCACTAATGTAGACCATGTTATGGCATCTTCATGCAGTGGAATGCTATACAGCAGTGAAAATGAGTGAACATTAACTCTCGGGATGTGCATGGATGATTCTCACACACAATGCTGAGTGAGTCAAGTAAGTTGCAGAAGAATACACAATCTATGACATCATTCATATCAAATTTAAAATTCAAGCAATATTTCATGTGGTTTAGGATACATAAGTAATAAGATTATGAAGAGAGGCTTGGGAATGGTATAGACCAAATTCAAGAGGGAGAGTTATCTGATCTGGAAGCATTCACAGAAAGTTTCAACTGTGTTGTAAATAGGTTGCTTATTAAGCTTGGAGGTAGGTAGATGGGCATTTGTTGCTGTATTCTCTATATCTTTTTATTTTTATTTTATATTTTTAGGTTTTTTTTTTTTTTGAGATGGAGTCTCATTCTCTCACCCAGGTTGCAGTGGCATGATCTCGGCTCACTGCAACCTCCACCTCCTGGGTTCAAGTGATTCTCCTGCCTCAGCCTCCCAAGTAGCTGGGATTACAGACACCACCACCAGTCCTGGCTAATTTTTGAAGTTTTAGTAGAGACAGGGTTTCACCATGTTGGCCAGGCTGGTCTCGAACTCCTGACCTCAAGTGATCCACCTGCCTCAGCCTCCCAAACTGCTGGGATTACAGGCGTGAGCTACCACACCTGGACTTTATACCTTTTTAGATCTGAAACATTGCATAATGCTTTTCCAAAATGAAAAGAGTGAACTAGAGATGAGGAAATGGAGAGGGCAGGAGAGGACTATTCTTTCCACCTTTTTTTCAGTGGAAGGGAAGAAAAGCAGAGAATGATTTTTAAAATATTTCTTGACACCAAATGATTTGGAAGAATTTAACAGTCTGTACAATTTTGTAGGGAAACCAGCATTTGAAGCTGTAGAATTATGTGCTTAAACTCAATATATTTAACTTAGTGAAATAATGTTTATTATTTGGTCTGTACAAGCTGGAGGTGATTTTTTTTCTTCATATTCCTTATTATTCTCTAACTAATCTAGCTTTGTGAGAAGAATCAATAGTATACATATAGAAAAAGTATCAGTGTTAAAAATATTCAGTCATTGAACCTATTTATAAGGAGTATTTTTCCAAAGAAGCTGAAATTTGATGATATGAAGGTCTCCTACAATTTGTAGTCCAAAGGTAGATTGTTTGGAAAATGATAAAGAAGTCAAATACTTCATTATTATTTTCAATTTCAGATACTAAGCTGGATATCTTTACATATCTTATTTCATGTCTTCGCCATAAAACTTACAAAAACAAAAGAGCTCACCAACATCTATGTCTCTCTGGTGATGTGGCACATATATTTTTAAATGTGTGTTAACAGTTATATGCTTTCATTGTCTCCCCTTTAAAATTAAATAAATCTTTTTCTGACTAGGGAACAGTGTGTTCTGTACTAAAGGAAAACCCCTGCTTGGAACAAAGGTGTTGCTGAGTAGTTCTGCCAGAGACTTTCATTTCAAAGGCAGAATTTTATTTCACAGGAAATGTGAATCTGAAAGTATTTTACTAGTAATTAGCTTTTAAAATAGCAAGTGACTTCATGTTCTTCATTTATGCTTGGAAGCTGGACATGGAATTTGTGGGGAATTTTTCTGACTTTTGTGAAATTGTTAGGGACACGCCATATTCTAGCTAAGAAATAAAGATGTACCAAACTCGGCTTTCACCTGAGACATCACCCACTGCCTACGGAACAGTCCTGAGGCGATGGTGAACCCAGATATTAAGGGATATCAACTAAGTGTCCTGCGTTGGTGATGTTCTAGCGGGGCCCCCAGTTCCTTGTACTTTCATCCTCATCTCCAGTGAAATTTTCACAGGATTCATCATCATGATAGCACTCGCTAAGTGTTCAATCTTCTTGTCCTCATTTATAGATGGTAAAACTGAGACACAGAGAGGTTAAAGGTCTGGCCAAAGGCTCACAGTTAGTAACTAGTGGGAGACAAGATTGGTGCCTAGGCAATCTGACCTCAAAGCCACTTCTCTTCCCATATTTGAAGACATTAAACTGGGACATTGGCGTGAGTGACTGATATAGACAGATTCTGTCACACCCCTGGCTGCTGTTACCACTGGTAAGTTGGGGCTTAGATCTCTACCTCAGCCTTTCACTGATGCACATACTCAGTTTTACTAGGTAACACACAATAGTTTTCTAAAGTGATACCAATTTAAACTCCAAACACTACATAAGAGTACCTTTTGTTCAATGTTTAAATTTTTTGCTGACCTGATATATATGAAATGGTACCTCGTTATGGTTTTAATTGCATTTCCCCGATTTTTAATGGAGAATTTTTCATGTTTCGCGGCCATTTATGTTTCCTCTTCTATGAAATGCCTGTTCATGTCTTTTGCTTATTTTTATATTGGGTTGTTTATCCCTTTTTGTATTGTTTTGTAGGAGTCCTTAACATATTCAAATACTAATTTTTATCTCCTGTGTGTGTATCAAGTATCTTCTTTTAGTTCATTTTCTTGTCTTCCTTTAGAACCCTTAGACAAGTAGAATTTCTTAATTTCAAAGGAGTTGAATTTATTAATTTTTCCCCGAAGATTCTAAACTTTATAAAAACATTTCATGTATCTTCCCCTCCCCCCAAGATGGGAAATATATTCTTATGCACTATCTTCTCAAAAATGTATAATTTTCCCCTTCACAATGAAACCTTCTATCTAATTTGAATAGATGATTTTTATGAATGGTGGGAGGTAAGGGTTCAACCTAAATTTTTTTTTAATCCGTTGCATAACCAAATTCCTTAGTAGCATTTATTGCATAATTCCCCTGTCCCTACTGATCTTCAATGCCTGTCACTCTGTCATGAGCCAAGGGTTTTTTTTGTTTTTGTTTTTTTTTTAAATGTGGGCTGTTTCTGGCTTTTCTGTTTTGCTCCATTGGTCTTCCTTGTCTAACACTATATCAGTTCCACACTGCCTTAGTTACTACAGTTTTTGAATTAGCCCTGGTAGGGGTTGGGAGAGCTCTTTACCTTATTCTCCTTCAAGAGTGTTTTGGCTGTTCCTAGTTCTTTGCTTTTCTGTATACATTTTAGAATCAGTTTTCCAGGTACCATAAATAATGCTGTTACTATTTTGATTCAATTGCATTAAAGCTATAGATTAATATGGGAAGATGTGATATCTTAATGATATTGTTTTATTTCCCATTTGTGCACATGGAATATCTCTCTGCTTATTAAGATCTTACAAAAAAGCTGAAAATTTTCTCAAAAAGCACTTGCACATATTTTGTCATATTAATTCCTAGGTATGTCATCTGGCTCATAAAAACCTCATTTACAGCTCCCCAGTCTTTCTTTCCCTGTATGTTGTTGGATGCTCACAATAACTTTGGAAGTCACAAGTTGAGCAGGATGGCATCTCCATCAGTGGGCCCACAAGTGACTTGGTGCAGTAGAGCCCCATCTCTCACCTATTTCCCATTAAATTAGCTTTACCTGCTAAGAAACAAATTCTTCTTTTGTTAAGCCACTGAGATGTATCTATTACAACAAATAAGATTATCTTAATTAATGCATATTAATTTTAATCTTGGAAATCTGATAAACATATTTATTAATCTTAATATTTACCTGTTGATTCATTTTCTGCATACAAATGATATTATCTGGTAATAATGAGCTTTGCTTATATTCTTTTCTATATTTTACACATTTTATTTCTTTTTCTTATACTACAGTACTAGCTGATGTCTCCTGTGCAATGTTGAATAAAACCAGCTATGGTTTACCATTTGCCTTGGTCTTGATAAGGAAGGGAGTTATTTAACATTTTACCATTAGCTGCTGTTCTTGGTGTAGGTATTTTCTATATATTCTTTACAATAATATGAAAGTTCCCTTATTACTAGTTTGTAAAGAGATTTTATCATAAATGGATGTTATCTTATTTAATGATGTGTTTGCATCTTTGGAAAGATGTTTTTTCTCCATGAAATTGATAATGTGTGGATATATTTGTTTCATTAATTACATTGAATCATAACTTTACTGTCCTTGGCTGGGTTGCAAATCAAATAAACAGCAACAGTTTATCTTTGTTTACAGTTTTGCTATTTTGTTCATCATGGAATTTTTTTATATTAGTTTTGATTTTTAAAAATATTACATTAAAATATTCTTTATCTCAAGTTCTGGGTTTGTTGGTGCTCCCTTAATTACTATACCTGAGACAGGTGAGTAAGTGCTGATCCAGCCCTGGAGACAGCTTGGTCCAGGCCAAGTCTTTTTCTTGGTCTCCTGTGCCTGTGGAGGCTCTGATGTACTGGAGCTGGGCAGATGCCACCAGGCAGAGGATAGATTTTGTCCTAGCTCCTGTTAAAGTGTTCTCGTTTTTTATTAAGCCTCTGAGCATTTCTTCCTTTCTTGATAGCTTCAAAGTGCTTTTAAAGAGACAGTTTTAATATTTTATCCAGCTGTCTTTGTTATTCTCCTCCAGAGGCTCATTCAATGTATTTATCCCATTGTGCCTCCAGAAATGATACTCTGGAATGTTTATTACTGTAAGATATAAAAACCTGAGTTGTCTGCTGAGCCAAGCCAGTGCCTGATGGCTGGCTCCTGGGTTACTTGATTCCACTGTGAGGCAACCAGACTGTCCCAGTTAACTTTACCAGGAATAATGCTGAGAGGTCATCCTGCTTGGGAAATGACACAAACACAGAAATTCATTTCAAATGGCAAACTTTTAAAAATTGGATTTGTTTTTCAAGGACAGCTAATGCCTTTATAATCCAGGCACAGTTCCAAGAGTTTGTATATGGTAACTCATTAAATTCTCACAACCATCCTATGTGATAGATACCATTAGGATCGGCTCCCTTTTGCAGAGAAGGAAGACAGGACTGGAAGTTCACTCACTTGCCTGTGGTCACATGGGCAGAAAGTGGACAGCCAGGATTTGAGCTAGCTTTGCTTCCAATTCTATGGTTGTAAACACTATACCTATTGCCTTTTAGGGTTGCAGAATGAAGTGTGGTTAGTGAGTGGTAGCACAGACCAATGATTAACAAAGTGTTCTCATATTAACCCAGTTTCCTGTCTCCTGCAGTGGCTCCTGGGAGTAGAACATGTAAAAGTTATAGTCCCTGTGTCCACAGCTAGCAATCAGCTCATGCCCTAAATATGTTAATTGACCTCTGTAAGGATTTTTACCAGAGTAAAACCGCCTCATATATCGTTTGCATTCAAAACATATTGATGACTCTTGAAGGAGTTGGGATTATCTGAACACTGATTACGTATATGTGTTTCTTTAATTACTCCTTGCTTTCTTAAGGGGTGCTTTTATCAATAGTACCCATCAACTGTATTAATTCCCAAGTGTGCCCCACTTAAGCTTGCAGACAATATGTAACAACATAGACAAATCACTTCAGTTAGCTGTGAAATGGCTTTGATAGGTTGGGTAGACCAGATTCTAGAGTTTTATATCCCTTGTGTTCTACAATTGAATTTAGTTCCAGAATTGTATTGAACAAATACAAACTTTCATCTTATATGATGATACCTGGCTTACATAGAATTAATTTGGTTATTTTTTCTGGTTTCTTTTGAAAGAAGTATTGGCACAGGGCTCAGGAATGTAAAAGACTAAAAAAAAAAATTGGACCAAGTGAAACATGACTTTTACTAGTGCCTTTTTTTTTTAAAGGCTATATTTCTCCTTAAAATGTGTGAAAATTTGCTACTTTTTGAAATCATAATAAAAAATATTTCAGCTTTGAGTTCTTCTCATCATTCTTTTTCTTCTTTGTGATTAATTTAGTACTATCTTAGGCAAGATACATTTACAGGCAAATTATTTTCTTTGTCAAAAAAGAATCAAATTATGAATTTAAAATCTATTTCTTGCATCAGTTGAAAGAAAATCAAGTGCTTCAATAATGAAATTGACAAATGATGGATCTACCTATTGATAGCAGTTTGGATTCCCTGGGAAGTCATCTCTGAGTTGGGGACCAGTGGGCATGAAGATTTTTAGGGAAGACACCTGGGACCAACCCATGTGGAAGGGAGGGTAGGGAGCACAGTGAGGCAGAAGGAGAAGCTGGGCTCTGTTGCAGTCTCAAAAAGGCCTCAGCCGGCCCCATGGACACCTGAGGATGACTCTTCAGAGTTACTCTGATTTGGGGCAAGGTTGTGGGCCTTCATCCTCTTCCTTCAACCAACTGGACAAGGGGCATGCGAGGAGAGGGAGTGAGGCTTTGGATCAGGCATTTCTCTTTAGTTAATGCAATTCCAGAAGAACCGACTGCTGCAGCACTCCTGGACCCTGCAGAGTAAGTACTTCAGTCTGCAGGAGGATCTGACAGCACACTGCAGCTCCACTCTGCTATTCACTTTTTCAGTTCTGGCTGTCTTGCAAAAGCCAATGTCCCCCCCTGTTTTTTGTGTGCCACTCCCTCCTTTGAGCATAGAACCCCCATCCATTCTAATCACCCACCTGTGCATTTTTATTCCTATTGCTTCTCAGGCTTCTCGCTTTGCCAATTTCTGTATTTACCACTTCTCCAGGTCCATTTCAAGAGACTTCTCTAGGGAGACTTCCATCACATCTCCAGCTCTCACCAATCGCCCATGACATTCGCTATTTAATAATTTGGAACTCGTCATGAGATATCTCAATATATATCATGTATTTTGTTTCCATTTGTTTGTTTTTTTCTTTCTGTAAATTATAGCAAGACTATGATGGTTTCAGATTGTTTACAATCTAATAAGGAAATAAGCCCTTTGTTTTTCATGTTTTCTAGCAGTTTGTAATACACGCATTAGAGGCTCAAAAATACTTGTTAAATAAGTGGATCTCTGCTTAGCTCCTTAGCCAAGAATATAGAGTGGGTGTAGCAAATGTATTGAATCACTATTTTAATTTCATAGTTTTAGATTTTTTATTTATGCCTATCTCTTCTGACATCCCAGACTTACTAATGATTCACTCAACAAATACGAATTGAAGTCTGCTGTGTTCTGACACCGTTGTGAGCAAAGGGGATATGGTGGTGATGTAGCTTGACTGTGTCCCCACCCAAATCTCATCTTGAATTGTAGCTCCCATAATTTCCACGTGTTATGGGAGGGAACCAGTGGGAGATAATTGAATCATGGAGGCAGGTTCCCCCATACTGTTCTCATGGTAGTGAATAAGTCTCACGAGATCTGATGATTTTATAATGGGTTTCCCCTTTCGCTTGGCTCTCATTCTTTCTTGCCTGCCACCATGTAAGATGTGCCTTTCACCTTCCACCATGATTGTAAGGCCTCTCCAGCCAAGTGGAACTGTGAGTCCATCAAACCTCTTCTTCTTTGTAAATTACCTAGTCTCAGGTACATCTTTATCAGCAGCATGAAAACTGACTAATAAAGGTGGTGAACAAAGCAAGGGACCTGCCATCACAGAGATTAAATTCCAATGAGGGGCAGATAATGCAACTGATACAGAGATGAGCAAGATGGTTACACAATGTGATAGCTGCTATGGCAGCAATAAACATAGTGCAGAGATGAAATATGCCACCTGAGGTCTGGGATGAGGTGATATCGCGTTCAGAAGAAAATGATTTTGCTATGACCCAAGAGAGAAGACAAGCATTTCAGGCAGAAGGAAGGGAATTCAGGAGGCAGAAAGAACTCTGTGTCCTTTGAGAAATGGAAGCATTCAGAGGGGTTAGATGGTAGTTTGCTCAGGGGAACATGGTAATGGATGAGGTTGGAGAAGGTGTCGGTCAGGGCAAAGCAGTTGAATTTTATCCTAAGAGCAGTGGGAAGTCAGAGAAGAGTGAAAGTTTATTGTCATTGTTACTTGTTTGTTTAAAATAGAGGATAGAGGCAGATTTGCCATGAAACTAATGAAGCTTAAGCTTCAGGACCTACCACTTGTGTGAGTCCTTTTAAGAACCTGGGAGGTGGCTCACACCTGTAATCTCAGCACTTTGGGAGGCTGAGGTGGGCAGATCATGAGGTCAGGAGTTTGAGACCACCCTGACCAACATGGTAAAATCCAGTCTGTATTACAAATACAAAAATTAGCCAGGTGTGGTGGCATGCTCTTGTAATCCCAGATACTCAGGAGGCTGAGGCAGGAGAATCGCTTGAACCCTGGAGGCGTAGGTTGCAGTAAGCTGGGATCATGCCACTGCACTCCAGCCTGGGCGACAGAGCAAGACCGTGTCTCAAAAAACAAACAAACAAACAAACAAACAAACAAAAACAGAAAGAAAAAGAAAAGAAAACCAAACCTGGGAGGAACTGTAGCTTTTGTAGCTTTGTATGTGTTCAAGGTCATGCAAGGTCATGGTTTTATAAAATTGGCAATTGTTTAGGACCACTCTCTTTTTCCATACTGACATCTGTTCCATCACACTCCCTTTTGTGGAGTGGCATTGGAGTGGCCATGGTCATTTTTGGTATTTGGCGCCAAAGAAGTTGACTGGCATACATCTAGCTTGGGCTTGGTGAAATACAGTTACATGGCTCATAGCCATTTCTGTGTTTGGCTAATGTTGTTAGCCATCTCAGTATAGGTGCTGCTTACCCAGTATTATGACATGAAGTACAGTGTACGACCATTGGTTTTCATCGCAATATGAGTGTGTCTTACAGCACTCAGCCCTGGGAGTAAGCAGGTAGTGGAAAGGAAACGGTTTGAGGTATATGTGGTGAATGCTAGTCCATGGGACATTCTAGTCATCAGATGCCTACAATTCTAAGCAGAGGATTTATTCTTTATTTATACTTATCCTTTAGGATAACAAAGCACAATTATAAATGCCAATTTTTTTCCTTTTCAAATAAGAATTGTGTAAAATAGAACTTAGAATTCTTGTGTTTGTATGATAAGCAGTGAGGATATGTGTGCGTATGTATATGTGTGAAGTTGCATGTTAAATTATCAATACAAAAACATCTACATTAAAAAGCAAATTTCTTCCAACCACACTACAAGTAAGATTGAATTACCTTTTTGTTATCTGTATAGGAAATGATATTACAAAAAAGTGTTATATGAGGATGTAATCAAAGGCTTAAATTAAACGTATCATAGTAGTGTATCCAATGGATAATTTATAAAAATGGCTTTTCTATATATTTAGTTTTGTATTTAACTTTATATTTATTTTGGGGTTCTTTTTCTTTAAGAACTCCCTTCCCCAATTTTATAAGTTTCCAGCCTCACAAAGCCTGGATCCATCTCTGATGGGAATGATGCCGTGATCTGATTTCTATTTTGTGAAGGTGCTGGCTGCCATGTGGAGGGAGAGCAGATCAAGAAGGAACAAGAGTAAAATTAGAGACATATGATGTGTTTGGATGTCTTTGCATCCAATGACAATTCTTTTGAATTGTTACTAACAAGGAACATCAAAATGGTCCAGTGTTGTCATTGGTCTTCATTCATTGCTTTGCAGAGTCAACAGAGTATCTGAAGGGAGATTGGTCCTGAGTACCACAGCACCACTTCTCAGACTTTAATGTGCATATGTGTCCCTTGGGAGTAGGTCTGGGGTGCAGCCTGGGATTCTGCATTTCTAGCAAGTCTTCAGGTAGTCCTGTGGCTGGCTCAAGGACCACATTTGGAGTAATAAGGTAGCAAAACACTACGGATCTAGAGGCAGACTGGCTGTGTTTGAATCTTCACTTCACTACAAACTTTGTGACTTGTTAAGTTATCTAAAGTTTCTAGTCCTCAGTTTTC
Source organism: Pan troglodytes (assembly GCF_028858775.2). Lineage (NCBI taxonomy): Eukaryota > Metazoa > Chordata > Mammalia > Primates > Hominidae > Pan > Pan troglodytes. Next base: position 103,001,298 of record NC_072412.2, on the reverse strand, counting down.
TCATCTATAAATAGGGATGCTCATAATAGAATCAATCATTCAATTTATTGTAAAGATTAAATGAGACACTTCATGTTAAGAGGTTATCACAATATAAGGGTACAAAAAATGCTAGATATATTTGTTCTAGCTGCAGACAGCCCACTTGGCCTTTTGGGCCAAACTTGACTACGACGTCTTAGGAAGGGTTACTGAAGTTTCTTATGTGTATTGAAAGAAAGCAAGGGCCTACCCCTACAACACAGGCTAAGTAAAATTAGTCTGGTCAATGCAAACTTATAAACAATGAAATATATTTGCAAATCAAAATTACCAAGTACAATAAATGTTGAGTTCAGTCAGAAATGTGCTAGATGTTGATAAATCACAGACTGTTGTATCCAGAATGGAAGTTAAAAGATCTTGTATTCCAATTGCTTCATTCTGCAGACAAAACAGAAACAAACAAACAAACATAAGGCTCTCCCTGAGGCATTGTGGCTTTGGCCATGACATTCCCTGTGGGTCATGTCTCCTAACTGAAAAGCAACAGAAACCATGATCGAAGTATTTTATTAATTCTTTGCAATCTATAGAAAGCAATCTTTATTCAACCCCCCTTATTATAGCTATGGGTTAAATTGTGTCCTCCCAAAAACATACGTTTTAAGTCCTAACTCCATACCTGTGAATGTGGTATTTTTTTGGAAATAGGGTCTTTGCAGATGTAATCGAGCAAAGATGAAGACATTAGGGTGGGCTCTGATCTAATGTGACAAGTGTGTTCATAAGATGATGTGAAGGTAGAGACATGAAGGTAGAGACATACAAGGGGAAGGCCAGGTAATGACAGAGACAGAGTGGAGCCATGCAGCTGCAAACCAAAAAATGCCAAGGACTGACAGCCACCAGCAGAAGCTAGAAGAGTCAAGAAAGGATTCTACTGGAATCTCAGGAGGAACACAGCCCTGCTGACACATTGATTTCCAACTTCCAGCCTCCAGAGTTGTAAGAGAATAAATTTCTATTGTTTTTGTTGTTGTTATTGTTCTTGTTGCCTAGGCTGGAGTGCAGTGGCTTGGTCTCAGCTTACTGCAACCTCTACCTCCTGGGTTCAAGTGATTCTCCTTCCTCAGCCTCCCAAGTAGTTGGGATTACAGTGCGCACCACCATGCCCAGCTAATTTTTGTATTTTTAGTAGAGACAGGATTTCACCAAGCTGGTCTTGAACTCCTGACCTCAGGTGATATGCCCACTCAGTCCCCCAAGAGGCTGGGATTACAGGTGTGAGCCACTGCACCTAGCCTAAAATTTCTATTGTTTTAAGTCACCCTTTTTGTGGTTTGTTATGGGAGCCCTAGGAAACTGATACAATCCTCTTCCTCTTTTCTCTATTTTTAACAGGTTCTGTTCTGCCACATGATAAGCTTCTTGAGGGCAGAGCATTGGACTTTGGCCATGTTCACATCCCTTTAATGGCTTAGCAGGGCTTAGACGGTGCTCAGTGAACAGTTGTTGAATTGAAGTAATTATAGGTTTCCACAAAAATAATCTGGCTCATTATTTGTTATTATGAATTTTCTATAATTTGCCCATCAGTTTTTGGCATTAATTGTCATTGAGGAAATAGAAGAGGCGCCTCTTAGTTGCCAAGAGATGTTTGGACAGAAAAAGGAAATAAATACTTACAGGGAAACACAAGAGCTCATTTTAATATTATTTTAAGAATAATAATTGATATTCACTGAAATCTTGCTAAGTGTCGGGTCCCGCTCTATCTGGTTAGCATACATTATCTCACTTAATCCTCATTATGTCCCAGCAAGGTACATTCGATTGTGAGACTCGGCTTATTGGTGAAAAAACCTTGATGCTTAGGAGCTGTTAAAAAGTACTGTTGAGAGTTAAACTTGGGCAGCATGACCAGAAACTTAGCTCTTAACCAGCTCTTAAACTACTGTGGAATGCAGACACTGATCTTTCCATTCTGTAGCTCTGAAAAACATTCGACTTTGTGTTTATGAATGCTAATGTGTTTAGATTGCTCTCTATATAAATATATGCGTGTGAGAGTGTTGAAAATATATTTATTCTGTAGTACGTTTGTTACTTCCGTATATATCTGATCAATTTGCTCAGACATATTTAGAGCTTAAGAGGCAGCTTTTCTAAGCTGTCACGCTACTTTGAATACATTTCTCTCCCTCTGTAAAGCCACACATTTTACATTAAATGCATGGGTTTCCATCTCTGGACTGCAGAGCTTATTCACGGATCTCAGGAAAGAGACCTCCTTGCAACAGGAGCACTTTGCTACGATTTGGCTTGTGGACTTTTGTAGGGTGACCTTTTGTTGGAAGGAAATGTTCTCTAGCAAAAGAAAAGTTAGACTGCTCTGATTTAGATCATTTTAGTTTACACACAAGGACAAATATAAATCTCTTCCTTCATTTATATAAAACAAAGAATTGGAAAAACCCACAGAAAAGTTATGAGAGAAAGGGATCAACAATAGTAACATTCAATTTCTCAGCCTCTCTGGATGCAATTGGATTTTAGGGGTACACATTCATGTGTGGCCTTTATGCAGAAATTTATTCTCTCTGTCTCTTTTCCCCAGACTTTCAAGTTCTATCTTTTCACGTGCTGCTTCCACATGACTAACTGCATCATGACTTGATGCCACATTATTATTAGGAGAAATTCAATGACCATCATTATATATTTTATTTCAGGAGAACCACATAGAAGCTCGATAAACAAACAAGCAAACAAACAAAAAAACTCTGGGTAACACTGGAGTAATGGTACAATGTAACATTTCTTCTATTGCCTCCGGTCCGAATAAAGAATTGGGCCATGTCCTAAATCTGGCAGAGTACTTTGTAGCCCATAGTTTCAAAATATTTCCTAAATCATATTCTTGGGATAGGGAAGAATATCTTTATCTTAAGTAACCAAGTAAAGGATTCTTATAACTTCAACTTAAACCTGGATAAATGCTTCACTCTGAATTTTTTAGTGAAATTTTGACCGGAAGGCTACCACAAATAAAGCTCATTTCAACTTGGCTGTAGAGTTGGGGCAAGCCAGGGTTTGCTCTATGTGATCTCGAGAGTTATTTAATTTTTATGAGTCTTGATTTTTTTCATCTACATTATAGGTATAATAGATTCTTTGTAACCCTAAGAATTACGTAAAATGTATGTGAACAAAACCAGTTACTCTCTGTTTATGCCTTATTTCATGTGAACAACTATATGGGTTTTCACCAGATTTGATGGGATATCTGAAATTGTTTCATTATAATTTAGGCCAAGTAGCATTTATACAATTTACATGGTGGGTGCCACAGGGACACCTCAAATGGGTGGACATTTTTCAAAGTAGCTGACAGTGGAGGAAACTGAAGTCACAAGCCAGTTGGTGAAAGCTTTGACACGTACTGGACAGAGGTTTTCAGCTGAGCCGGGCAGCTAGTCACCCTAAGGGCAGACACTAGTAGTGTTGATCTAGAAGCAAGATGCTTCTCACAGCAGAATCTCTATGTACCTTGAAGAGGAATCTCTGTAGCAGTCAGAATTCACTTATCAGTTGTTAGTAATTCTCTCCAACACAGGGTGGGCTTGTTAGAAACATATATAGAATATTTAGCATAGAACTTGGCACATAAGTAGGTCCCTGGTGAACATTCTCAATTCCACCCATTCCCATCCTTGCCATCTATCTCCCCAGCTAAGAGCATAGAGGGAATCATTACTATGTTTCATTCTGTGTGAATCATACTTATTCACAGTGACTCAGTCATTTCTATGGAGATAAATCAGTCCAGCAACAATTGCCTAATATTTCAGAGACACCCTAGGATATTTTGGAGGTGGGGAGAGGGGGTGGGGGTTGCCCCTGCAGAAATCATTCTGCAGGGAACCACTACCGTCTTTTTGTAAATATCAGAACATTGAACTTTATTTTGGTTTTCCTAGCTGCCCCTAAAATCTGTGGCATTGCAATAGAACTTTAATCATAAAGAGTATATTTCTGATTTGAAACATCATTTTAAATTTGGAGAGCCCAAAACTGAAATGACACTTCTCTTTTGTCAGATAATTATAAGATAATTGATATTTTATACCCAAATATTTTCTATGCTGAAGAGATAGTTTTTTATCCTGAGAGGTTTAAGTTTTGTTTTTGATTTTGATGTAGTAGCATAAATAGCCAGTCTACTGATAGAAATTATACTTCATGAACTACAGTTTTAGATTTTTCACTTAAAATAATAACTTGCTCTCTGAAGTTGACATCTTGTACTATTAACAGAATGATTTTTGCAGGGAGTGACTGATGAGATAGGTTTTCTTTTGCATTACAGTACAAAAATCACTCATCCAAATATATAGCCATTTTTTCAAATATCCACAGAGGTGTTAAAAGTATTTTTACCCTTGGAAATCCTGATGGGATAGTTAAAAAATACAAGCAGCTTTATTTGTATCTGCTGAATATGGGTGTTTTCTATGCTATATCATAACCACTCAGGAGGCCTGAAGCTTTAAATCTGCCATGGAGAAAACTCATGTTTCTGCCTTGGCCCACAGAGAAGGCAATTTCTGCCAATCTCAGTGTGACAAGGAGTGTTCCCACCGAAAAGGCCAATAGCACCTTCCTTGACAAATATGGTGGGTCTCAAAAGGCTGAAGAAGGAGCTTCTGTTGCTCCTTCTGCCCACACACCACCTCTTAGGAGGAGACTGCTTACTGACAGAATAGCAGGGACCCTCATCACCCTTTCTGCTGAATTCCTGTTCTATTCTTGAGCCACCTAGCTAGGACCTCTGCATGGAATAGAACTCACCATTCTATCTCTTTCTGCAGCCTCAGGTCTGATTCATGTTATCCCATCAAGCTCTTACAGAAGCCTCTATTATACCTTAATGGGTCCTTTTTAAAATCTATTCATGAAACTGACATTTTGTTTCCCATTTAGTTACTGATGCCATTGATCCCATATCTTTTCATTATCAGTCTGAGATGTGAAGAAGAGGGCTGAGTGGTGGGCTTTATTTTCACTTCTAATTTTAAAGAATACTAAAAATACTTCTCAAATTACCATTTTTAATTGTTTTTCTTGCTGCTAAAAAGCCAAAGCCAAAAGCAAAAACTATCATCAGTTTTCCATTCGAAGACCCGAGTTTGGTCTTCTTTGAAGTTAACAAATACTGTATGTGTGAAGGTGAAAACTATTTTGTTTGGTGAATTATCAATCTGTCTCAACACAAAAAGAAGGAAGACTATACAATCCTTTTAAATGCTTCTTTTATTTCATTGGTTGTACATTGGGTGAGTGAACTGAATATTACAACCAAAACATAGTATTGATACAAATTAGACTCCTGTTTACACTGTAAGGTAATGAATGAGGGAATTCTTTAAGTGTTACAGAAAGATTTAGTAGAAATGTTACCAGTGGTATGGCTGAAAGAATATTTCGGTGAAGTGCTGTTATATCCTGAAAACCAAGAGTGAAATGTAGTTCCCATACAAGTGGAGAGTTAGTCTCTTAACTACAGTATTTGTTGAACTGATATCTTCATGTCTTGGATATTGGTGATTTTTGTTTTTTAATTAAACAAAGCATTTAAGATTTATTCATCATAGTCAGACTTCTGAATATAAACAAACTTTTGGCAAATAATATTTATACAGAAAAATAGTTTTAGATCCTCTCAAATCCCAGAATTATTCTATAAAATTACATTATAAATAAATAAAAAGCAAAATCTGTTGTACATATATTTGTACATCTATGCATTCGCCTTGCCTCCTCCTTATTGTAAATGGCATATTTATGACTCTTTGCATATTGTAATCACAATTCTGGAAAATGGATATCATAGTAAAAAATACAGTCTTCTATATTTGCTTGGGGTTACAGGTGATGTTTTTGATGCTCCATTATTAAAGGGCTGAAAATAGTTGTGTGCTAATAATTTTAAAAATCAAAATCATGAAACAAAAGAAAAAAAGAAAGACAATGTTACAACAATTAATCTACAAAAATATTTCAGTGATTCCCATAATTTACCTTTTAGTAATGTATACTATGTTTTCAATGAGTTTAAATGAATTAACAAAGAAAAAAAACAGAAAAAAGAAAACAAGTTTGAATGTTTTAGGCAAGTTGTAGCGTAACTACATTGTTATAGTTGAGAAAATTACAAATATCAATAATACATAAAGATGAAACTACCAAAGTAATACAAGTTAGATACAATACTTTTCCACAAATTAAAACAAATGCAACGATACAAGCACTATGTAAGAATACATTTAGCGTGTGACTTTCTTTTAGATAGGGTTATCAGATCTACGATATAAGATAAATAGATAGTAATTCGACTTTGACCAACATGAATTAAAATGCAGATTTCTTTTTTTCCTCAAACAAATAATGATACGGTTGGTGCATCTAGTTTTCAGAACAGGCGATGATCCCAAATTTAAAATATTTTACATTCAATCTCAAAAGTCAAAATACTTCAATCACTAATATGTTCACAAAGAAAATGGATGTTTGAAACAATTACACATAATATTCATTTATAACAGCTGTTTTGTTTTTTAAACAATAATTTAAAAACTATGTAGGTACTGTATAGGCTATGTGCAACATATAAAATGTGAAATATGAAATATTTGGTACGATAGTGCTTAAAATAAACTTTAAAACAAACTTTCTGAACAAAATTTAATTGTATCGCTATTACCTTGAAGATCAACCAAGTATTTAAAAAAGTAAACAACATTAAAATATGTTTCATCCATATATAGTATATATATGTATGTGTATATATAATATGTATGTACTTGTATTAAAGTTTTTTATACTTTTGAGACATAAAATATGCTTTAAGGTGAAAGAATTAAAAGAACTATTTTTTTCCATGCTGTAGTCAGTTACAACCCTTTAATCCAACTTTTGAAATGCAAAACAGTAATGGATTTTTTAAAAAGTGAAACTATCTACTTTTTGTTTACATAGTAATTTAGATTAAAGTCACAGTCAAATTTGCAGTGACTAAACTCAAACTTACTTAAATTAGAATATTATACAGATCTCCTCACCTACAGCTTCCTTGTTTGACTAGGTTTTTAGTTAAGAAGAGTTATTCTGTAACAGGCAACCGGATGGTGAGTTTGAAAGACTAATCTCTTAGATTAGACTGTTGGCATGGGCCTCTCATTCTTGTCAAGCTGGATGAAGTCTGGCAAAATCTAGGCACTTCTACAAAGTCTCTCTTATAAAACAACTTTAAAAATATACTTGTAAAATAATACCTTCAAGACTTTGTTTGGTGGGGTATGAAGCTCATACCGTGCAAAGTTTCTTTTTCAATCTATTTAATGTTAATCTAGAATCACATGATTCAACGTGGCATCTCCAGGCAAACCAAACACCACACTTTGATGTGTCCCCAGTACTTGTGCTTGAATTTCCATTCAAATTTTAGACCTGCAGGACAGGTATCGGTTTTACTTCACCTCTCATCTTTGCTGCAGCATTTATATTGTCAAGAAGTGAAACATACCCTTTGATCCAGTGGGTAAATGACATGACAGTAATTAGAGCTAGAATCGAACCTGCCCTTGGAATATGTTTCTTTTTTAACTAATGCTAATTGTTTATTGCTAAATTTGAAATATTCTGAATCGAAATGAGTAAACTGGCTGGACTTTCTGCATCAGCTATAGTTATGGAGATAAGACAATATTCCTAGGACAGAAACTATGTTTAGAAACCCTTTAAAAGTAAACTTTATCCTTTATGTCTTTAAACATCACAGCTGGTCTCAGGTAGTTAACTATCTTAGGTTGGAATATACTAAGCATACCATATTTAATACTCATATATGAGATAGCAGCACTAGCTTCTTAGAGTTGTGGTCTGTCCAGAAGAACTACATCTTTATTTAGCATGCAGTTTGTGGCAATTCTATTGAGGAGGAAACAGGATAGTATGTACAGTAACAATGTTTAGTTATTCTCAATGCAGATTCTTGGCATTCCATTCCGTTTCTGCTGATTATTTCAGAATTATCTGTTAAAGAGAAAGACAAGCATGATTTAGGTATCCTTCTGGGAGGAAAAATAATGAGTTTAAGTTTTACTCTTCAAAAATAGACATTTGAAAATCAGAGTTTTCTTCAATCTCTCATTATTTTGATGCAATTATAAATTTGCACAATACCCGCCCTTCATGCTGAAAAACTTTACACTTAACCACTTCTGCTATGTGGCCACTATAAAGAAAGATGATTCAAATGCACAGTACTTTCTGGAAAACTGTGGCAGCATATAGAGAGGCATGCATGTTTAGACCACAATTTCTTTTTAAAATTTTTGCTTTATAGCTCTTTATTATACATTCACATTATTGTCCAATTAATATTTGCTACGGTGATCAGAAAGTCTAATCAGAGAATTTGTTTGTACTGAAAAGTCATTTGTAAGGCTTAAATATAAATATTTCAAAATCTATAATAATCAGATATTATTTATCTATTAACTTGCATTTTTAATTCAAAAATGTATTCCCATCAAAAGTAATTTTGTTCCCAACACATAACGACAACCAGTTTCAAATTCAAGGTATATTTAAATGTCACATATCAAAGAGTAAAAGGGATAACAGTCTATTAAGGCAGTTAAAAAGTTCTTAATACATCCAAAAGCACAGCTAAAGCACAGATAAAGGTAAACTATTAAGTGCAAGCTGTGGTCCCTTGAGTCTGATCTCTAAGTTCATTTCCAGCTCCATACCTTTGCAAAGGAGAAGGAATTTGGCCCGTGTGGTCCAATCCATTAAATGTCAAGGTTAAAAGCCAAGTTTTTAACACACCCTAACAAAACTATTTAATCTTTTCTAATGCTTTGACCAAATTTTGTGTAATTAATAAGCAAAGCGTTTATTCATTAAACAAGAGTCTGTTAGGAAATAACTGGTAAAATTTGTTTATAATGAGAGTCAGCTAATACTTCTGCACACTAGGATTCAATTCCCAACAAAAGCCTTATTTTCCTAAGCATACTGTATTATCCTGTTATGTTATAATTTCTCCACGTGGATATTTTTTCCCTTTAAGTGAGTGCTCCTGTACTTTATATGCAACAATTTTAGTATATGTTCCTCCCATGAAATAAACATGAGTAGTCTTTATTTTATTGAAACAGACAGATGTGTAGAGAATTCATAAAAATAGAGAAAGAACTAATTTACATTAAATATTTATAGTAAATGGAAACTTAAAACTTCAGATAAGGTCATTCTTTGATTCTTAAATATTCCTAGGAATGTAAAATTAACTGGGAAAAATAGCATTCCTTGTCTTGTGTACTAACAGACATGAATAAAATTAATAAGATATTATTTTATATGTAAACACAGCATCTAGTATTTGAATACTATTATCTTTGAATATTATCATTGCCAATAGGTAATATTCAAATTTTCTAGATTTAGATATTAAATAGAAATTTTGTGATTTCATCCCTTAGTTTCAAGCCTATCTGTAAGTTTTCCAAATAAGAATGCACCCTAGTCCATCAAATCATGTCTGATTTTTCTTTTTCTTTTACTTAAAAAAAAAACTTTCTAAAATAACTCTGGAAAAAAAATTGCAGTTTCTTTATTTCCTTTCTTTCTTTCTTTCTTTCTTTTTTTTTTTTTTTTGAGACAGGGTCTCCCTCTGTTGCCCAGTTAGGAATGCAGTGGTGTAATCACAGCTCACTGAAGCCTTGAATTCCTGGCCTCAAGCGATCCTCCCACTTTAGCCTCCTGAGTAGCTGGGACTACAACCACGCACCACCATGCCTGCCTGATTTCCATTTTTATTTTTGTAGAGATGGGGTCTTCCTGTGTTGCCCTGGCTTGTCTCAAACTCCTAGGCTCAAGAAATCCTTCCACCTCAGACTCCCAAAGTGCTGGATTATAGGCGTGAGCCACTGTACCCAGCCAGTTTCTTAAATTGATATATAATAATATGTATTTTAGAATGCATTTAGATTCTTGCTTATTTGCTGAAATTGAAATGCTATAAAGAATGAAATTCCTAACCATCTGGAAAAGAAGTATTCTATGAAAAGCATAGCAATGGCAAATTAGAATGGGCAAACGTGGGTTATGGAAGTTACCTATGGCAAGGCTTTGAACTTGTATTTGACGAACAGACATAAATGACCACTGAAATTTAATTGGACTGTAAATCAGTCTTGGAGCTAACTAAAGCATAAACTAGTCTCACCCAGACTGCACTTCCCCTCTGCCCCAGTCTACCGATGAGCTATTATATGAATAAAGACATCAATAAAAATGAGCCCTGGGACTATTGAACTCTCAGCTGTGACTGCTGCCTGGCATCTAGGCCAGAAAACTCTGGCCATCCCCTGGTCTTTGTCTTTGGCTGTCATTTGGTATAAAAAACGAATCACACTCTTGGCATCTGTGAACTTCAAGAGGTTCAACAGATTTAATCTTAGAAGGTGGGAAAGCTTTGGGTGTTTTTCCTTATAGGTTCCATTTTTGGGTGGCAGCATTTTTCTTGGAAATATCTTCTGATTATTAAATTTTTTTTCCTGAGAAATACAGCTTGCCGATACAGTCTGTATTATCTGTACTCTGGGGTGAAATATGCCCTGGAGATATAGACAGAACAGGGATACAGATCAAGAACAGTTATCAACTGAGGGCCTGTCATATCACTAGCACCCATCTGATTGCACTTCTGTTGTTAGGAGGCACAGGACCTTACAGGCCCGAGAGTCCCAGGGGAGTGTGGGACAGATCTAGCCGGAAGACCACCCACAGGACAAGAGGAAAGTGGAAAGCCAAGTGTGTGTGCTTGTGGGGACTGGCGGGAGGGAGAGGAGAAGCTGCTTTGAGGGAAAGAGGAACCTCTTGTCTAGTTTTTAACATGGCTTTTCTTTATTCAGATTATATGTTGATTTAGCACTAAACAAACATAATTTAATGTTTGATGAATAGATACATTTTGTGTGCTTTCCTGTTACCTCTTTTCAGAGATTTTCTCCCATACCAATGATATATATATACACACACACATATATATGTATATATATGTATATATATGTATGTATATATGTATATATATGTATGTATATATGTATATATATGTATATATGTATGTATATATATGTATATATGTGTGTATATATATGTATGTGTATATATATATGTATATATATAAACTTTTTCCATCTTTATTGTAGTTTTGTGGCCAGGAGGATCAAAACCTTCATGGGGTGCCTGAATATTTCATTACAGATAAGAAACATACCTTCTTAAAATACCAGGCTTATATGTGGCCCTGGCACATGGGCTACACATCTGATGTGGATCAACCTTAATTTTGAACTTCTCCATTTCTTAAAATGCTAATTAAAATACAGTTCACCAAAGTGAGCTCAACAGACCAACTGTCCATCACTTCTTTCCTGTCCTGCATTTGGTCAAAGCTGGTGCCCAAAGTTCCCTACTCAACCTCCAAGGCACAGCACCCCATGCTGTCTTGAAAGGGAAGTGGAAAACTCATAGGGTCTGCCGGGGTATGCGTAAGTCAGAGAAACAGCCACCACACTGGGGGTCTCCTGCCAGTCTCCTCTCCGAAGCACCCTTGTTTTTGTTTGAATTTTAAGATATATCCCCTTGATTTTCAGGAGGCTCTGAGAATTTACAAGCTAGAGTCTTACAAGCTAGGTCAGTATTGTGATCATATTTTGCAGACATGGAAAAGATGACGTGCATAATTTTAACTGGCTTGCACAATGTACAAAGTGCTTGCACAAACCAGCATGAGTTTGGAGATGTCACTCTGTTCATTGGTGAAGGCATCCCCTCCAGGGCATGGGGACGGTCTGAGATAGGGCGACGGGACACAAAGGTTCCAAAGAGCGTGGCTGTGCCTCATGGAGCCTGCTTCAGAGGATGCTTAGAAGAACCCCTGTGAGCTTGGGAATCAGGGGAAGGCGAGGCCCTGGGGTGGAACCTACAGCAAATGCACTTGGAGCTTTAGAGGGGAGACAGTGAGACTGTCTGGAGGGGCTAGATGGGTGGAAATTGCTGGGGGACTGTGAGGCTTCTGGGCCTCTCATTCAGGGCATCCTTGCCTGGGTGGTCAACCACATCCTGCCCCAGGGCTCCTCCAGATGGATGTTGCAAACGTGTCTGCTTACAGCATCAGAACACCCTACCGCACCACAGTGCCGCTGCCTCAGCTGCTGAGAAATCTTGGCAAACTATGACGGTAGGAAAGAAATCAAAGATATTCAACAAGCTATATTTCTATTTGTCTCCCTGGGAGACTATTGCCTCAAGTAAGTAGTGTTTTATATAACAAAGCACCATGACAGGAGAAGGAAGTTAAATTATTAAATAAGATTCTAGCTAATCTAGTATGGTAAATCAAAATTCTGAACTGCAAGCATTATTTTCAATTCCTTTTTCCACTAAAAGGAGAACAGACAAAAATAAGAATAGCTGATGCCCACAGTATCTGTGATTCTGTTTTTAAGGCAAAGATACACTTGATCTCAAATCATGAGTACTTTTCTAAATCTTCAGTGGCCCCTCTGGTTGGAACAAGAGTATCTCTGATGCAAAAATATCAGCTGGCTACAATGGAGTCTGCTTATCAATAAGGAAAGGAAATCACATTAAGTGAATTAAACTGTCTCCCCTAGGTGGTTGGATTTAAGAATCTGATGATTCTGCTCAATATACATTCTCAAGTTACCCCAATGTGAATCCAGTACCTGATTAGTTTCATATTTACTTGTTGAAGACAAAGCATGAATGGCTTCAAAAGCATCAAATGGGTTATTTTTCTATCAAATATGTTATGAGCAGCCATTTAATAATTATAGTGTCCTCAGTGAATTGCCTGCCATTGACTCACAGTGCAGTGGTAGCCAAGCTTACTAAAAAGTGGACCAGATTAGGTACTGTCTAATACTAAGCCTCCTGGGGCCAGGCAGGAAAGATATGTAAGTGAATAGGCCAGGTCGAGGGTGTGGCAACAGCTACTCAGCCCCAGCCAAGTGCTACCTGCGGAAACATGGGCTCCATATTGACCTTTTCATTTGCCAAAAGAAGCTGGAAATTCAGCAATGAATTCACATCACAGAAAACAACCCTGTGTGGATCATATATGTCTTTGGGCTAAATTCAGCTAAGAGCTGCTGGTTTGTGTCCTCATCAGCTTTACTTTCTTGAAGGCAATATCCACTATATTCACTAAGTCTGGATGGCTTCCTGAGCTGGCATCAGCCAACGCTACAGGCAACATCATGGCAGGCAGCAGTGGTAAGAGTGAGACCAGGAGAGCAGGTCTACAGGAGAGTTAGTCCTACAACTTTCAGACATTTGGCTTTCGCCCAAAGAAAGAGAGTATGTGACCAACAAGGCACCCTCTACCTAAAAAGAAAATACCAACCCTCCCTTGACTGAGTCATCAGTTATGAAACATGCATGTTTTCTTGTCTCTGCCATGTGATGATGGATTTAGGCTGAGCCATCCATACCTGTCACTCATGATGTGCGCTCAAAAAAGAGCTGAACAGGGTGGGAAACACACTTGGTTCAAAGCAAAATAGTCTCTGCAGAGACTGAAACACTGAACTTGAACTAATCAGCACCATGAACTTAACAGCTGAACTAACCGGTCCTGATGCAGAATGGTGCAAGAGAAGACAAATCAATGTAGAATTTCCTTAGTATTTCAGAGGTACCAAGTATTAATACATTCTGGGTTTTCTACCTTGAGGTTGATCTCCAGGAATTGTACGTATGTATAACTTTGGAAACTGTGTGCTTCTAGGTGACTTCTAGAAGTGTTTATACTTCTTATGCAAAAGTGCTCATTTCAAAGATTCAAGGATGTCAGATGAGTTATTTTTTAAAATGATAGCTCAATATTAAATTTGGTAAGAACTGTTCCTGCTCTGCTTAATTGATAGGAAAACACTCCAGTGAAAATGCCAAGAATTTCCATATATGCAAGTCATCAAGCAATTAGAAAAGAGAAATAATGGATGTTTTGGTTCAGTCTTCCTGTGAATAGCCATTAGGACTGTCTTTCTAATGTTGAGTTTGGATGGCATAGATAAAAAAATACCTTATAACATATTTGTGCAGCCTTGCTAAACTACTAAGGAATCTCAATGAGTCTTGATGTCACTAACATGGAGTCTCAAGTGGGTACTTCCAAGCAGGGCTGGTGCACTAACTGGGTCCACAGCCAAACCAAGCTCTTTAAGGACAGGGGGACTGTCTCATTCATCTTTATAGCCCCAGTATCTAGGATAGGGCTGGGAATTTATTAATTATTGCTTGCATGGATGGCTAAATAAATTGAAGTCATTGAAGACACAGTGCCACAATGCTGGCATCAACAGAAGACCACCAGACCATTCATGGGAGAAACAGGAATGGGGCAGAAAAAGAACCCTTTGCACAAGATGTGTCATCTGTGCACCTTTTTAGGGTAGTTAAGGACTCAGAAATATCTAAGAGAAATAAACATTCCCTCCCCATTCTCCCATTCTCCCTACTCCCCATTATAGATAAAGGGGAAAATATTCCAGGCTGGGGGCAGAATCACTCACAGAGACGGGAAATACAGCAGATAAAAATCCACCTAAAGTAACCTTCTAGACTTGGTAGGTTTCTTAGAAATCTTTTGCCATGGTTACAAGGCCCTGTTTCCCCAGAAGGCAGTTAAAGATATTAATAATATTTCACTGCCTCTTTAAACAAAATTTATTATTAATTTAAAAATAGGCAATTAAGTGGCATTTCCTAAAAATAGGGCTAAGCTAAGGAGGCTCGCACGTTGCTCACTCTCCCAGTCTGTGTTTCTTCATCCAGTGTTTTCTTCTGATTCTGTCCCACAAGTTCCTTCTTCCCACTCTCTGTTAGCATTGCCTCCTCCTTCAGTTTGTGCACCATTTAATATTCTCTCCACCTTTTCCCCACTGCCCCACACCTCTTCTCCACAGCAGCCATGACTGTCTGAAATGCCCTGATCTTGCCTGAGAGGCTACACTTGTGAGATCTTTCAGCTGAAGCAAACTGCACAGAGGCAAAGGGACATGTGTACATTTTGACTCCAGTATAATTCAGTACTTAATCACAGTATGGATTACTGAAGTCAAAAGAAGTGTCTTAGTCTCTTAGTGAATATATGGTATCAGATAAAAAAGTAATTAAAGCAATTATAATTATACATGTTAACAAATGTACACTTTCAAGAACTTTCTTTGGCCTATTTCATGACTATAAAATTTTAAATATAGGCCGGGTGCAGTGGCTCATGCTTGTAATCCCAGCACTTTGGGAGGCCTAGGTGGACAGATCACTTGAGGTCAGGAGTTCGAGACTAGCCTGGCCAACGTGGTGAAACCCTGTCTCTACTAAAAATACAAAAATTAGTTGGGTGTGGTGGCGCACGCCTGTAATCCCAGCTACTTGGGAGGCTGAGGCAGGAGAATCACTTGAACCTGGGAGGTGGAGGTTGCAGTGAGCCGAGATTGCACCACCACACTCCAGCCTGGGCAACAGGACGAGACTCCCGCTCAAAAAAAAAAAAAATAATTATATAAAAAGCTCAGAGATCATCAGTAGTCTATGAAAAGACACTTAAAAATAGTCTGATTCATTATTCTGGGGGAATATTGTTTGGAGGTTGGGCAGTGTCATGCCATATTTGACTTATTTTCAAAATGTAGTTTTATTTGCACAGAAAAGGCATACACTGAGGTCCTGGGGAAAAATTATCAAATATGACAATCAGCTTTACTCTGGAGAAGAGCACACTGAGGTTGTAATGTCCGTAATATTTCATAGCACCTTCAAGAGGAGTTTTGCCAGAATTATTGTTTTGTCCTCTGCTGTTTAGTAGAAAGTTTATATTCAAAGCTCTAATTCCCCTAGTTTCAATGATACTTTTTGTGGATGACTCATTTCTGTCCAATATTTTCCACTTGATTATATTTGAACAAAATATTTTTAGATATACTAAAGAAAAATTGTCATTTAAAACTATTAATAATTGAGGTTTTACATGAAAAGCAATAATACTGTCCTCGCTGAAGATTACTGACCAGGGTTCACATTGACAACTTAGAGTATCTGGATAAAATTCATAAATGGGAATGCTCAACTTTGAATAAGATTCTGCTCTTTGCATGAGTCCATGTCACCTGTAGAAACATCTAGGTTCTTATGAGTATTGCAGTTAGGCTTTGATTATAATCCCCTCCCTGACTCCAGACAGTCTCCTTCAATCCTAGCTCCCCTGGGGGAATTCTGAGGATCATTTCTGTGGCTCTCATGCTGAGATGGGAATCTTGTCCTCAGACCATCTAACAACCCATATGTCATCCAAGGGTGAACACTTTTCTTCTCCTATATGATATAAATGAGGATGAAGGTAAAGAGGCATGAGAAGGAGACTTTTCTTTCCTGGCCCTTTCCGCTGGTGTTCTAGAAGTGTTTTAAGCAAAGACATATTCAAGAGCACTGTGTATTTATTCGGAAGGAGGGGAGTTATGCGACTGTGTTTCCTCAGCAGGTGCCAGAAAAGGTAAAATCAAAACAAAACCCTAGATTGGAAGGACTGCATGATAGCCAGGAAAAAAAAAGTGAAACCCTGTCTCTACAAAAAATACAAAAAAATTAGCTGGGCATGGCCCAAGTGAGGCTAAGGCAGGAGAATCACTTGAACCCGGGAGGCGGAGGTTGGAGGTTGTGGTGAGCCAAGATCACGCCACTGCACTCCAGCCTAGGTGACAGAGTGAGACACCCTTTTCAAAAAAAAAAAAAAAAAAAAGTAGTTGGCAGATGAAACCATGGCATCAAGAGAAATGGGGAAGAAGGTGGCGTGAATGGGTCTGGTGGCTACCAAGAAGCAGGCCCGAGATTTTATCTTCCTATTCCTTACCCAACATTTGTGATTCCACACCATACTTCCCATTCCTACTCCACAGGCTTTCCCCGGATGACATTCTAGTCATGGAATTCACCACGGATTATGGCTCCTCCACAGCTCCAGCAGGTGGAGGAGGTGACGGAATTTTCTATTTTCTGTTGCATGGACATCTGGGGGTTTGGTGATATCTTTCTTGAATCCCAAAGATATAGCAACATCATAGACATGAGTGGCATTTGGCCTGGGCCATGCTTTAGCACTGTGTTACTTATAAAAAAATGCCACAAACTAAATACAATGCTTGTAGGCCAGCCCAGAGATCTAACCACCAAGGCCATGGCTGTCTCTGTAGGACAACTGAATTCCAAACCAAATGACAAAGGTAATTTTGAACATGTTTAAAATTAGGGACTGTATGTGTACTAAAGCAGGATAAATTCCTCTACTAAATCAAGAAAAAATATATAATATGTGGGACACACTAAGAAAATATTTGAAAGTGTTTAAAATATTTACAGTAAGTTGTGTAGGAAGTGAGGCTCTCTGAGATTAAATAGGCTGCTTCACTGAAGATGACTCCTGGACATAAAGTAGAATCTGAGAAAACATTTTTATACCTTTAAAAATCAGCACTGTATTCACTGCTGTATTCCCAAGGTAGGTCTTAATATTATGTAACATAATATGTAATATATGTAATATGCAGACAATATGTTACATAATATTAATTAATATCATATGTAACATAATATTAAGACCTACTTTGTTGTATACATTGAAAATATTTTCCTAATGTATCTATTTTTGTTCATGGTTATTATTGATATAAGTATATCTGGAATATTTTAACGGAACTGGCAACTCAGGAGTGAAAAATAAAAATTTAATAAACGTGAAAGTTAAAAAAATTAAAGCAACAAGGGAATTCCAAAAAAATTCATTTATGCAGCAACAGAAAAGAAATTTCAAAAGCATTCATATATGATATGGGTTTTTTTCAAAATGAGATTTTGCTCCCAGTAATAAATTGAAGATTCAGGTCAAGAAAAATCACAGAAAGAAGATATTGTTGGATTTAACATAAAATGTCCAATCCTGCTCAATGCCCTGCTTTTGTATCCGTTACCATTATGTTGGACTTAGAATCCTGGGCACATTTTGGCCACAGTACCCATTTTAACAGTGGAGTAGAATGTGTAATTTAGCCTGCTAAGAATTGGCTTTTAAGGCATCAAAGGGAGAAAAGCAACCAAATGCTAAAATGCAGTAAAAGGAACAGTAAGATTAATGTAATGTACCGGACTTGGACATGTGTCTTTGTGTATCGTCATCATCTTACACATTTCTCAAACTGGTGGGATGCTGCTGCCATATAACAAATTTTCCAGCAAAAAAATTAGTGTTTTTTTCTTTTTAGTTCTTTGCCTGTGTGTGGTGTGTGTGTGTGTGTGTGTGTGTGTGTGTGTGTGTGTCAGAGAGAGGGAGAGAGAAAGAGAGGGACAGAGAGGGAGAGATAGAGAGGTTAACAAAAACCACTCAATTGTGTGTAAAATCTAGGTGCAAAGGAAAAATCAAAAAGAGTATTGGAGGGGAATTTCAGGAGGCTTGTCTGTGCCACCAGTCAGATTTGTGCCCTTTCGAGCCTTAGTTCCTCACTTGGCTTGTATCACGCTGGCACCTCCGCAGTGCGGTAAGTAGTTAAGCCAGGTCACCATCTGCCCTCCCCAGTAAGCCCTCAGGAAGTGCCAAAATAGCCAATCGTCGGCAAAATGGAAACCAAAGGAGGAAAATGTTTAAAGAAGGAGGAGAGCTCCCACATTCTCTTGTATTTCTTTATTACTAACCATCCCCCATTAAAGCTCGGTGGTGAGGCCCATTCTTTCAGCATCACCATTTACTTTCTGAGATGACCCTTCTCATATGATAAGGACTCTGACTGTAATTATTTGTACATTTGTGTATCGCCTGTCCCCCTCACCATGTAAGACCCATAAGAGCAGGAATTACTGTTTTCATTGCTGTATTCCCACAATTCTGAACTGTACATGGCTCAAGGTGGGTGTGGTTTTTTGTTTGTTTGTTTGTTTTTGCCAGAGTCTTGCTCTGTTGCCCAGGCTGGAGTGCAAAGGCACAATCTTGGCTCACTGCAACCTCTGCCTCCCAGGTCCAAGCGATTGTCCTGTCTCAGCCTCCCGAGTAGCTGGGATTACAGGTGCCCACCACCACACCTGGCTAATTTTTGTATTTTTAGTAGAGATGGGGTTTCACCATGTTGGCCAGGCTGGTCTCAAATTCCTGATCTCATGTGATCCGCCCACCTCAGCCTCCCAAAGTATTGGAATTATAGGCATGAGCCACTGCGCCCAGCTCAAGGTGGGTTCTTAGCGTACATTTGTTGAGAGAAGATATAAAGATATGTTGCCACAGACATGGTTTCATTTAGAAAGAATACGTCTTTGCACTCAGTTCCTTGCCTTATGAAAACAGAATTCTTAAAGGGAAACGTGGCAGCCATAAAGAATTTTTATTGCAAGAAGAACCATTTTATACTATAAGATTTTATTAAATGAAAACCTAGGTCCAATCAGACATTGTCCTTGTCACTCCTTAATCCTTTCTTTGGAGAAATGACCACTCAGATCTTTTGTCTATTTTTTAAAATTGTGGCAAAATAGACATAGCATAAAACTCACAATTTCACCATTTTGAAGCGTACAGTTCAGTGGCATTAACTCCATTCACCTGGTTGTGCCACCATCACCACCCTCCATCTCCAGAATGTCTCCTCATTCCAAATGACACCTGCCCCCGTAAGAGAATAACTCCACATCCCCCTTTCCTGCCAATCCTGAATCCCTTTCTCCTTCCATTCCTTCTTTCCCACCCTCCCACCCTTTCTGTTCTCCTTCCCATTTGGGGCTTCGCAGTGAGACCCCTGGCTCTTTCTGCTTGTATATCTGAATCATCATTAAGATCCCCGTTTGCTTCCTCATTTAGCTCTGTGGTTTCACTTACAACTGAATTAAACTTCTAGTTGTTCCCTTTACAGTCGCTCCTGCAGGCTGCCTAAAATATTCATCCTCAACTAGTGTTGTTACGTTTACCTGAGATCAATTTGAAAGTGAGGTTCTGTGGGGATGGTGAAGAAAAATAGTATCTTTATTTTTAAATTATTATTGTTAAAAATTAAAAAGTGAGTCTCGATTGAGAGGACTCTTTTTGATAGACTCTTTTCAGGCAGAAGTTGTGTGCCAGTTTTCCCACCCTGGGAAGAGTGAATGGTGCCTTTTCTCAGTGCTTTCTAGCTCTGGTTCACTGGACTGAAATTTGGATTCTCTTGCTATTCTCACCAAGCAACAATATTTTCACACCATTTCTGATATTGAGCTTGGACTTTAAAAAGTTTTCGCTTCTACTAAACTTTCTTCTCAACTAGTCAAAACTTTTCAAAGCAATAAACTCAGTAGTTCGGAGTTTTTAAGGGGAGTCATATGAAGAGGTTCATCCCAAGCCTACACTGACCATAGATTCCAATCTAATTCAAACAAGGTGGGTTCACAAAAGAACAGGATTTGCAGGCACGCAAGCCTGAGGTCTACACAGATCCAGTTGCTTCCTACCTGCTTGAACCTTAAGCAAATTATTCTCTAAGATGTGCTCACTTATATAAAATGGATAAGAAACTTCACAGGGTTATGTTGAGTAGTAAGAGAAATAATGTATATACACATCTGATATGTAATAGTGGTTTTTGATAAATGTTGGTTCTCTTTCCTTAGGCTATTATTTTAGGATTCATAATCCTAAATAATTTTTTTTTCAGTTTCTATTTAAATAGACATTCAAATAATACTATGGTTAACTTAAATATTATACGATCTGTATGGCACCCTGTATGTTGGAAATAAACTTGGTTTTGAAGAGATTAAGATTCTTAAAAATGAGCACTTAATTCCTTTTCTGTATATGTATCTCCTGAACTTTCACTGATGATAAAGTATAAACCGAATTTCTCTGATTTTTCCTGAAAGTATTGACTGTCAATTCATGTTAATCATTTTTCAAACTAAAATATTTTATTACGAAAGCATCAACAGCCACCAGATCATGATAATCAGTGTCCACTGCAGTAGGAAGTTGACATCCCATGAAGGGCAGGATTTCCCACTCTTTAAAGTTAAACTTGGTTCAAACCCGGCTTCTAGGCTTAACAGATATGTTACCATACATAAGTTAGTAAACATATTTTATTCTTAGTATTACTCATCTCTAGAGTGGGAATTAAAAATTGTTTCTAACTTATAGGGTTGGTGTGAGGATCAGATAATGTATTTAACAAGTGCTTGGTGATAGTAAGCATATGATAAATGCCAGTGTTATTATATAGTAACATTTCAATTATTTTCAAGTAATGTTTCAATTAAGTAATATTATATAGTAATATTTCAATTATTTTCATTTCCTGGTCTAAGCCACAAAATGTGAATATGTTGAAAAGGCATAGTGTTTATTAATAATTCTTAGATCAGTGTGCTTAGAGTAAATGACTCTCTATGGACACCTCTGTGCATCCAGTCTTGTCTAATAAACATCTGTCTTTCAAGCTCCAAGCCTTCACCTCTCCCCACATAAGTTCCACATAAGCAGCGGAAAGATGGAGGGGACTTTCTAGTTCACGTTAAACCAATCAACCAACTGATCAAAAACTCCAACCCAACAACTCTTAAATACCTTTGTCCAAGGCAAAGGAATACAATGTAATTTTTCTTCTCATTCTTTACACACTTCTTCGCTTTCCCTATTTTAACTTTTTTCCTTGTGCAAAGCCATTCTTCATGTTACGAGGTTCAGAGAAAAGCAAAGAAAAGAATATGAACAATAGGAATCGATTTAAGCAATTCCTTCTGTCCTAAATCCTCTAAACTAAAGTGGTTCTCTGGACCTTTTGCATATTTCAGTATAACAATGACAAATATTGAAAGAATGATTAATGGAACTGTTATGAAATTATTACTAGGAAAAAATACTTGGAGAAAAGGAGGGAATTAGGTTTAACTTCTTCAAGTATCTTTTTGATTCCTCAAAAACTGTTCTAAATTGTAGGGAGGAAGCAAATTTATTTTATTGAACAAAGTTCAAATAAATGTAGAACCTGCGTATTCAAGCTGAATTGCGGCTTGATGGAGGGGAAAGAGGACTAAGCATATTAGGAGACTGAGTTTTATCCTAATCCCTTACGTAACCTTGACTAAGGTCAGTTAACCACTCTAGGTCCTTTTCCTCATTGGAAATATGAAATATTAGGAGCTTCTGGAAAGTTCTAAGTCTGGCTTTGCCACTTAATGTTATAGTATGATCTTGAGCAATTTCTTCAGCTTCTCTAAACTGGAGTTTCCTCATCGCTAGAGAGGGGATCATAATGGTCCCTTACAGGACGTGTTGGGTTTCAATGACATAATTCATACAAAAGGCTTAACCCAGTGTCTGGCACGTGGTGAGTTCTTTGTGAGGGTAGCTGAGTTATGTTGTCGCTGTCTGTATGCCCTGGAGCAGTTCAAGGCCCCTTACACGATCCGTTAAAGCACTTTCTCAGGAAGGCGGTGTTGGGAAGGGAAATAACATTGTTCTAGGCAGGACATCGGTGATCAGGTCCTGGGCCTGGCTCTCTTGCTATGTGTGTGAATTGGGTAAGCCACTTTGCCCATCTGGGCTCCTATTCCAATTTATAATGTAATTTGCATCATAATTTTTCTTTTCTATGTTTTGTAGAGGTATGGTATGATGGTGGAAAATCTGCTCTTATGACTTACTGCCTTTCATATCTATGATGTAATTGATGCTGGTCTCAAGTCAGACCTACAATGCCTGATGTGCCTGTGATCGGGGAAAATGGGCAACATTCTACAATGATCGCCTTAAAGATGCTGCTTCCAGAAATGCATTGCAGCAAGCAGTAAAGACTATAGGAAGTTCATTGACATGTGCTCTGAGATCTTTGAATACTCCAGAGCAAGGGGAGCAATGATAGGAATAATATAATTTGATTATCGAAACTAAAACAAAGAGACCAAAAGCTCTAACATTTTGTTCTTGATGCTAAAGCATGATGAATTCTAACTGCTAGATTAGCTATAGTTTGTCATAAACTGGTGTTAGAAAATGCCAGTCAACAAATTTGTCCTTTATAGTACAAATCAAAATGAAGGGGTATAGATGAGAACCATCCTTTTTATGGTCTATGGGAGAGAGGTCTCATAGGAGCGTTATGTGACAGAGAGGAGAAAGGCAGTGAAATCCACAGACACCACAGAAGTCAGAGAACAGCCTCTGGGTGAGCAAAGGCAAGCCAGGGATCATGGAGCCTCTCTGAATTTCCCTGCTTCAGAATGATTCACCCTTTCCCCCTCAAATGTTCTCTTTTCTCTCTATCCCAGTTTCATCACTTTGTCGATGAAGCAGCTTTCTCACCAGTTAGCTTGACTTGGGCTGGCTGTCCCTGCACACCTCTACCCATTCACTTTCAGTTGGTTTGAGTTTCCAAGCCTCTCATGGAACCTGTCCTGTCCTGTTCTCATCCTGCACTTTAAGGCCCTCCATAACCCGACCTTCTGATCCCCTCAGCTGCAATTTCTAGGACTGCCCCACCATATCCTCCTCTTCACGCTCCCTGGTGTCTCCCACTCACCCCACTCGCTGGCTCACATAAGCCACAGTGTCCCCTCTTCTTTAGATCTGACACAATCACAGCTGTTCTATCTGCTTCTATCATGAGATAAAGTCTGAGATGGATTCTGAAGTTCCTTTCTAAACCACACATGCTATCGAGGAAGAATGTTAAACAAGGGGAAAAGCATTGACTTCAAAGTCAGACAGATGTGAGGCCAAAGGCAGGCTCTGCTACCTACTGGAGCTGTGACCAAACATGTGACGTCTGCACATGTAAAACAGGGAAACAGAGTCCCGGTGGGTTTAACATAATGGCGTGTGGAAAGCAGATGGCTGGTGCATGGGTAAGCATGGGTTCCCTTTTCTCTTTGCCCTACCTCATCTCCACCTCTTCAATTTCCAGCTGGTCATGGTGTCAGGAATAACCTCACCTGTCCCTTCTCTGTCTCATTCCTACACACCCCTCAGACCTATGACACTTCAGGGATGAGGCCATGCCATGGCGCTTACTTTCCAGGCAGCAACGTTTGCCAGCTGGACTTGGTGTTTTATGACATTCTCTGCTTGTTTCAGATCTCTTTGACTAGGCAGTGAGCTCTTAAGTATCGTTAGCATTTCCCCAACCTGGTGGCCTCTAGAGTGGTCAGCAGACCCAGTCCAGTCTGACCTTGGGAGTCACTGCCTCCAGCAATGTCACCCCAGAGGAATGCCGGAAGGGGCTGAGAGGCCAGAGCAAATGCCAGTGTGTCTTTGACGTGTGGCAGCATCTTATGTGTTTGGTAAGTGGAGCCTCAGTCTTGGGTTTGTCCGTCCTTCACATCCACCTGCACAGAAAAGCTGTCAACTTCCCCAAATGCGCAGGCAGATGTGTGAGAAGGTAGGCATCGGGGGCAGAGCTTGGGTAGATAAGTGCCCATGAGTAGGAATTCCATTCCGCTCACAGCAACTCTTATAGAGAAGAAAACCCTGCCCGTTGTTCATCCCTTGAAAATGGACCTGAATTCCTTCACTGTAGCTAGTCTCTCTTTCCTTACAAATCTAGAGCTGGAAATAAACACCCATATAGGATGAACTATATATTCATTTTGCTCCAATGAGAAAACCTAAAATTGGAGAAATGGAACATGATTTTACTACCATCAACAAAAGCCAAAATACGACTGGGAATATGACTTTTCAACCTATAAAAGACCCCCTCCAGTCCCATCAAACTGCAAAGGAGGTCGGGCACAGGGGCTCATGTCTATAATCCCAGCACTTTGGGAGGCCGAGGTGGGTGGATCATGAGGTCAGGAGTTTGAGACCAGCCTGGCCAACATGGTAAACCCCGTCTCTACTAAAAATACAAAAATGAGCTGGGCGTGGTGGCGGGCGACTATAATCCCAGCTACTCAGGAGGCTGAGGCAGGAGAATCATTTGAACCTGGGAGGCGCAGGTTGCAGTGAGCCAAGATTGCACCACTGCGGCCGGGCGCGGTGGC
Organism: Pan troglodytes; assembly: GCF_028858775.2. Taxonomy (NCBI): domain Eukaryota; kingdom Metazoa; phylum Chordata; class Mammalia; order Primates; family Hominidae; genus Pan; species Pan troglodytes. The sequence continues at coordinate 102,976,170 of NC_072412.2, read as the reverse complement.
TCACGTCTGTAATCCCAGCACTTTGGGAGGCTGAGGCGGACGGATCACGAGGTCAGGAGATCGAGACCATCCTGGCTAACACGGTGAAACCCCGTCTCTACTAAAAATACAAAAAATTAGCTGGGCATGGTGGCGGGTGCCTGTATTCCCAGCTACTCGGGAGGCTGAGGCAGGAGAATGGCGTGAACCCGGGAGGCGGAGCTGGCAGTGAGCCGAGATCGCGCCACTGCACTCCAGCCTGGGCGACAGAGCGAGACTCCGTTTCAAAAAAATAAAAATAAAATAAAAAGATTGCACCATTGCACTCCAGCGTAGGTGACAGGGCGAGGCTCCATCTCAAAAAAAAAAAAAAAAAAAAAAAAAAAATGCAAAGGAGGATGGGATTTGAGGTGTTATGCAAAGGACCGTCCACAGGCAGGAATGTGCTGCATAAGGACTCTTGACATTTTCTCTTCAGCTGCACAGAATTGGAGCTGATATGATGTCTTTATGTGCTATATACAAAAGAATTCTACCCAAGTTTCTCACCAAGAGGTGTAAATTATTCATGAAAAATGAAAATGTACTAGATTACAACACTTACATAACTGAGCCTTTTCTTAGAGAATCTGCAGATGCATTTATTAATTAAACTTCAGGGTAGGCCTGCAAAGCAGCTGCTGCTGAGGCAGGAAAATAAAAAGTCTATTGTCTACTTATTTTCTAATTTCTTAAAGAGAAAAATTAATGTGCATCTATATTGTTCTCATAGATCCAAGACCACCTAAGATAGACAGAGTATCCCCCAACCTCCTCCTACCCTTAATATATATATATATATATTTTTAGCATACTAAGTAAGTCTGGACTGTGCCATGCACACAGTGGAATTCAGCCTCAAACTGCCAAGGAGCTTTAACAAATAGTGTTAACTGAATGCAAATGCTGCAATTTTTATAGTTTTTTTTTTTTTACACAAAGAAATTGTGCAGGTTTCAATCTCAATCCTTCCACTCTCTCTCTCTACTCTCTCTCTCTCTCTCTCCTGCCCTCTCTACAAAATGTTTGATATGGCAATTCTGCCTCATCTGAAGTAACCACATCCATTCTCCAACCTGAATCCCCCCTCTACAGTTAGAATATAAGCAAAAAGTTAGAGGTGGCTAAACGACTTAGGCAGCATAAGGCAGAGAGAGATGTCTCGGCCCCGATTACTGTTTACAAGGGCTGGATTCTGACAGTTGCTGTCTCTGCTTTTTTGGAGAACAACATACGTGGGGCCCAGCTGCTTTCTGTAATCTGTTCCCAGGCACAAGCAAACTGCGAGAAAGGAGTATTTCACAGTTTGATCAGCCATCCGTAGAGGCTGGCCACTTTACCATGTATTTCAGGAGAGAGAGAGGACAGGATCCTACTCCTCCCACACTGGGGCCTTGCTGAACCAAGATTTTTCTTGTGAAACAAAATGCAGGCCCCAAAATGGGTCAAGTGGTGAATAGTGGGGAATGTTTAATGCCTCCTACATTTGTCTGAATATAGTCCAGACAGATGGCATTGAATAATAGATGTTTTATAAAACTCTGAGATGAGAGATGAAATAAAACACGATCTTACCTTTCTAGACTTCTTGGTTAGTATAGGTTAATTTATATATCCAAGAACCCATATACAAATAACTTTAAAGTTATGTTCATGTTTATAGGTGAGAAACAAGCTTTTCTCTTCCCTCTTCAATACTTTATAGCTGGCCAGATAAAACATAATATATGTCTGGTTACATGTTATCTTTCTGATAAGATATCATTGAAATTGATGATCATATATAATAAAACTATGTCAGGTAAGTCTAGAAAATGAGATTTTCTAATTTATCAAATATAAATAGAGGGCTATATGTATATGACATATTATCAAATAATTTCCAATAAATTCTTCCTAAGGCCAACTTCCTAAGGCCTTCCTAAGGCCAATTAAGTACATTAAGTTTAATGTACTTAATCTTTGGAGGAGAGTTCAGAAGATGTGGTAAGACCTTTATGACATATTATCAACTAATTTCCAATAAATTCTTCCTAAGGCCAACTCTCTGTTGAATGTACTTAATCTTTGGAGGAGAGTTCAGAAGATGTGGTAAGACTTTGAGGTCATAATATTAAACATGAATGATCATTTTTGGAGATGTGATTAAGTGTTGGTTAACATATTGCCCAGAATATAATCTGATTTCGTTAGCTTCTAAGGCACTTCTTGTGACGCTCTGTAAAAAGATTCCCAATATTAATATGTAAGAATCTCTTTCCCTAGCAGGGACTCACGGGCCAGAATGAATTAGATGGATAATCTGTTCACTGTCCATAGAGCTCTGATTTGGAGATATGGACAATATGCATTGACTCTACACCTGAGGGGACTCTTTCCTTCAAGCAGAAGCCTGTGGTTGGAGGTAGGGTGAGCTTCTGTGGCTCTGAGTCTCATTTAGGTAGGAAATGGGAAGGCCCATGTGAAAGGTGAGCACATTGCAGGTGTCCAAACAGCGAGGCCACCCAACTGCTGTGTTGGCAGGGACTGAGTTTCACATCAGCCTCAATCTCTCTTTCTACCATGTGACATTTATTTAGACAGGTTTTGCCATAGTACAAAATCATTTTTATGTTTCTCTTTTGCTAAAAGTAACACTCCCTTTGTAATGGGCAAAGGCAAGACAAAGTAGGCCACTTGCCAGCTGCCATTGTCCCAGTTTAGGCTCTTGTTAAAACCTCTTAATGGCCTCTACAGACTCTCCCACCTCGAATCCATCTGCTCACTCTTCCTAGAGTACTGCTTCCATCACTATTCTGCTTGAAAATCCTTCAGTGGCCAAGTCAGGGCCGAACCCTTTAACTTGGCATCAAGGTACCACACAATCAATCAGAATCAAACCTACGCTGCAGCCGCTCCCACAAATGGATGCTCTGATCAATCTGAATGGGAGTTATTCTCCAGCTGAACTTGATACTTCCCCAGCTTTCTTTGTAGACTTGCATTTGTCTTTCTTTCTATTTAATGATGGTGCCTTAAGGAATGTGCAAAGTCCTTGTAGAATTCAGAGGACAGGGAAAGTACTTCTTGCTGGGGGAGGAGGAGAGAGATGTTCAGGGAAAGATTCAGAGTATAAATTGTATTTTAATTGTGCCTTTAAGAATGTGATTAAGTAAATTAAATGATCTGTTTATAAATGAAGAAACTTAAAGTATATTTATTTGAAAATTATTTTCTCTCCCTTTGAAATAGAATGTAACTTTGAAATAAAAAATACTAAACAAATTACAACTTAGAATATTGTAATAATTCAAGTTCAGGAATTTTACTCTGCACTCTCATTTTATTAAAATTTATTTTCATATGAAAAAGCAGGTAATCCATTACTAAGCTTTACCTCTTCTAATGTACACTCTAAGATTAAATTTGTTTCAATATAGGCATCTTTGACAGATTTACATATTCTGGTCCTTGGTCAATGGACTCAGATTGACTAATTTACATGCTACCTATCATTTCCCCCCCAACCAATTTTTTTTGTTAACAAGCTATTTGTGAGATGATTAGTAGAGGTTAGGAACAAAGTCTATGACAAAAGAAACCCATGAACCTGTTTCCCTAAGACAAAGGACTAACTTTTTCTTAGGTTATCTTACTTCTATAAAAATTATTGATAATTTTCACTGGTAATTTTATCACACTGAAATAATAAGGTCCATTATATGGTTTCTTTCTTTCTTTCTTTCTTTCTTTTTTTGACGGAGTTTCCCTCTTGTTGGCCAGGCTGGAGTACAATTGCGCGATCTCAGCTCACTGCAACCTCTGCCTCCTGGGTTCAAGCAATTCTCCTGCCTCACCCTCTCGAGTAGCTGGGATTACAGGCATGCGCCACCATGCCTGGCTAATTTTGTATTTTTAGTAGGGACAGGGTTTCTCCACATTGGTCAGGTTGGTCTCGAACTCCCAACCTCAGGTGATCTGCCCACCTCGGCCTTCCAAAGTGCTGGGATTACAGACATGAGCCACTGCGCCTGGCCCATTATATGGTTTCTAAAGATGACCTGGCTACTTTACATAACTAGCTCAAAGCTCTGTTCAAATCCAGCTCATCTCTCCAGTGTAAGATTCATCTTAGCTTGAGCTGCTAAGGCAGTATACCATCATGGTTAAAGCAAGTCTTCTGGAGCCAAGTTTCAACTCCAGCAAGACCATTTAGAAGCTGTCTGACTTTGGCTGAGGTAGCTAACTTTTGTTTCAGTTTTACCATCTATCAAATGGGATGATGATCATTGTACCCATCTCATAAAACTATTGTTAAGAATTGAGTGTCTACATCTATACGTAACTATCCTGTCTTACATAGTATATAATAGAATATATGATGATATGTAATATATTACATGAGAGAGACCATTTAGAATCATACCTGGCACATAATAAGAGGTTTATAATAATAACGTTATTACTATTAGGTATAATTTGTCTATTAAGGCCCAAATACCTTAATTGAAACAGAAAATAGTGCTTAGTAAATCTGTTTATTGTATTTTTGTTTCCTTATCTGCTCCCAAAGCTAAATAATCAAAAAACATTTTATATTTCCCAAACATATTTGGATTCTGTCTTTATTTAATCTCAAACCACCAGTCTAAATTTAGTGAAAACTTTTATTGGTGGCACCTTGATTCAGCCTGAGGATAGAGTGGCTTGTTCAGCTTGGCTCCCCGTGGGGTAACGTGTAAATAGCACTAGACCTAAGAAGCTGTCATGGGATGTTTTAATCTATCTTCTTTCTTCAATCAATGACTTGTGTCTAATTACAAATGCCTATGAGATTTTAAATATTTGAACTGACAGTCTGAATTGATCAAATTAACAAAAAATCTGTCAAAATCCCACTATATTTTGTGTTAAAGACAGAAAAGAAGGCAGGGTGCTTATCGGTCATCGAACTCTGGAATCATTAGTTTCACTTTCATTCTGTTTGTGTTTATCTTTGTAATCTCATGCTTTGGGCCTAAAATAATAGTCACTGAACCTTTGGTTCACTGAATCTCAGAGCTGAGAGGGACTCCAGGGGCATCTAGTTCTACTCCTCCTTTCACAAATGAGGAAACTGAGATTCATTATGTTTAAATGACTTACATAATCCACGTGGGTATGATTCTATTTGAGTTTAAAGAGTGAAATCTTAACAAGATGATAACTTGTTATTTCAGTCATTAACAAGCCCTGGGTTTCCTATGACTGGATGCTAAAATAATTGCCAAGGTCTTTTGTTGATGCTTTGCTCTTTGAAACTTATTGAAAATACATAAAGAATATCATATCTGGAAATTTGTGTTCACTATTATTTATTTTTCCATGGTTTTCATCTGCAAGCAGACCTGCATTAAGAGCTGCTAAAGGATTTCTCTTCATCATTTAAGTGCAATCCAGCAGCAACTATTACATCTGATAAACTGCAAAACACTGAATATAGGATTCTTGAAGCTACTGTCAGGTACTCCTTTAATTACATTTCTTTGGATTAAATTGAAATCAAAGTTCAGCTATGCTTGCAATGAAAGAAGTTGAAACCTCAACTTATTTCCTTTTCCACTCACACCCTGCCTGAAAGTGATATATTTTAGCTTCTGAATATTCCATGCTTCCAACCTCTGCCTCCCTACACACACACATACACGCACACACACACACACACACACACACAAACTTGAATATACCTATGGAATCTCTCTCTCAAAGTTTTTTTTCTACTAAATGGAGCCAAAGAATCACTAGGCTTGAACAATATATATGACACATGGTCAAATATTTATTATGCTAAAAAAATTTATCCTACAACTCCAAACTATTTCTTTATCTTGGCTTCTTTTCCTTTCTTAAAAAAGATCTCTAAGTGCCCAAAAGGCTAAACTTATCATATAGAATTTCACTGTAACAAATACTGCTATATTATACTTCAAACTTGTATTTTATTTTATTTTAAGACAGGGTGTCACTCTGTCACCCAGGCTAGAGTGCAGTGGCATGATCATGGCTCACTGCAGCCTCGACCTCCCCAGGCTCAGGTGATCCTCCCACCTCAGCCTCCCAAGTAGCTGGGACTACAGGTGTATGGCACCCCGTGCCTGGCTAATTTTTTTCATATTTTTGTAGAGACCAGATTTTACCATGTTGCTCAGGCTGGTCTCCAACTCCTGGGCTCAAGTGATGCTCCTCCCTCGGCTTCCCAAAATGCTGGGATTACAAGCATGAGGCACTGCACTCAGTCCAAACTTGTTTTTTTATAAAAGGACTTTGTAATAAAAATTGGGTCAAAAATCACATAAACATAGTTCAAGGAGGCAGGACTTCAGACTTGAAAGAAACAGGTATCCAGCTTCCCTATTAAGAATGAGTGATTGAGAAGAGCTTTGGACCTAATAATGGAAAGATGCCAACAGTCTCACTCCCTTCTCCCATCCCACATTAAATAATAATAATAATCATCATCTTCCCAGCTAAGGAACTAATCCTTGCCTGTTCTTTGTTCTGTTTGTTTCGAAGCTGGGTTGGCTTTCCTTAGAGGACAGGTTGGCATTTTAGAGGTGGGAGTGAATTGCTGAAGAATCGTCCACAGTTGATTGACACCTGCCTCTGCACTGCTGTTCGGCCTCCCCTCCCTCCCCCACTCTCTGCTCTCTCCTGTTCTGTCACAATGCTGAGGCCACAGTCAGCACTGTCACGGGGTTTAACTTTTATTCCTGCATTCCTGTCCACTCACGCCTCTCTTTGTAGGGATGAAACCTGCAGAGCTGGAATCGTGGATTCACTTGAATGTGGAAAGCAGCATGACTCAGCCCTCCCAGCCTGCAGAATGCGGGTTGGGACTGCCGTGATCCCCCAACACGATTTCCCCTAATTTCTTTTATCCCTTGTCATCTTTTATTAGCAGAGCTGATTTTATTTTTAAAAACCCATGAAACTAAAAACCAAACCAAAATTGTTCTTCTGTGAAGGGAGGGCATGCGCAATGAAGTATTCTTCCAGGCGAGGTGAGAGTTTCTGCTCACTCACCCTCACGCTGTCTCCTTGTGGCTAGGAGCACATGTTTGCAAGTTGGGAGGCTAGGGTCACGGATACAGTCAGCTTGTGACCACAGAGTAGGAAATAGCAGCTGGCTGTCACTACGAAATAGTACATCCATGGTCTCACTGGCACATGCATTAAACCAACAGAGTTAAATGCTCCTCATCAGTTATATCCAGCCTTTGTGAGTTCAGCGGCACCCATGACTCTTCATTCCGGATGGTTTGGCTCTTAGGCCAGTATTGGAGCAGATTGTAAGGTAGGAACCAAGTGAGTTTGGCAGAACCTAAGACTGAGGTCAAATGATCATAAGAATTATTCAGACCTCAAACATGACACTTAGGCCTCAAATATGACTCTTTCTAAGAGGAGATTTTTTTCCTCCACACAGATGATAGGGTCTGAATGAACCGAATTAAAATACAGCCAGTTTTGAAGCACCCATGGGTGTGCGTCTACAATTTTTATGTGGCCATTCACAAACCACTGGATAGGTAATGCTGTACTAAAAGGAATTTAAGCCTGTCAGGTTAATTACACAATATTAGGTACGAAAACAAACAGTGCAACACAAAACATAGCTACATCATTATTTGCAGTAAATGTTAACTCTAAATAAGTGCAACCTGTCTGTAAATGCTTGCTATAAACTAATTAAAAAAATAAAATTTGATGGATAAACATGAAAAAAAAATTCTCACCGAGAATTTTTTTTTTAAATATCAGCACTCATTTAGAGTTTGGGATTTGTGAAAGAAAGCTTTAAAAGGAGCAAACCTGATTGGCTGTGGCTGTTGCTGCGAAGGGGACACTTGTTGCAGGAGTTGTTGCTGCAGAGACAGTGGCGGACGTAGCGCTGTGCATCATGGGTACTTTCAGGAGGGGAACCATGGGAGCAATGAACAGGAGGGTGTAGCATTATGGTAATAGAAGTGGTATTTTGGCATGGTGAATATCAGAGCAGCAAGCCATCATGGGTTAAACCAGCAGATGGCATGCAATCACAATGCAAAGCAAGGAAGCATGGGAGAGAAATAAAAAAGGGAAAATAGCTTATTACAAGTACAATTAAAGGAAGTTTTAAAACATAATCAGTGATTCCCAGAAAGGCCAAAGCAGATTACTTTGGTTGATGTATTTATAAACATTTTATTTCTAATAATAGATCCATTCCCAATTCAGTGTATACAGTGTATGCAATAATGGTTGTTTCTAAAATTGTGAAAGGTGATGTCCAGTGAAGTAAGAATATGTGATCATCACTTTTAATCATAAACTCTGAGACATCCAAGTCTCCATATGGAGACCTAATTTGGGATAGGATGTTCTTTGGAATTATGGTTAAATTGAATTTTTTTTTTCAATTTAGGACTGCTTATATGAAATGCAACTGCTGTGGGTTGTGGTTTATTTGAATCAATAAATGATGGAGCAAACATCATAGCCTTGATGCAAATTCTAATACAGTTACTCTGAAATAGCCAGGAAAAATTTGCAATGTTTCTTTTTCTTGACTCTAAATAGATCTAATCCATATGTCCTAAAGACAGACGTTTGTACCAAGGCATTCATGTGTGTGAGGACAACTATCTGCTACTAAAATTGAACGGCTAAGGGAATGCTGAGGTGCAGAAAAATCATCCCAAATAAATCAGCACTTAAAATTAGAAAAGATAATTAAGTTAGGAAGCTCAGACATGTGGTTTCAAAATACATCCATTTATAATTTGTAAAAAATGAATACTTCTGGGAAACTCTGATCGCTCTAACACACAGCAAAGAGGAGATAAAGGCACACCACTATGAAACTTTCAAACATTGATGAAATTAGCCTGCCTCGCTGATAGAGTAAGCTCTGTTCCTTACGCTATACCATATAAACTATAAAGAGAAACAAAACACAAATCATTAAAAAGCAGACTCGTACTTGTGGCTTTTATGTTTTTGTAGTGATTGTTCTAGCACAAGAGGTCACATTAAAACCGTCATTTTCTTAAATATACAAGTACATTTTAAAAAACCTATATGTTAACTCTAAAGCCAAATAAGCCTTCAAATCTACTATTTCCTATAGCATTTCTACCATCTCTGAAATAAATTTCAAGCAAGTGAAGGTATTGTACATCATATAAAAGACAAATAAAAAAGGTTGAAACCTACCAATACTGGTAGCGGGTGTCATGCACAAAACTGACCCTGATGTCATGCAATGGTGGGTGGAAAAAGTGAATAAAGGGAAAGAAACAGGTTAGCGGTTTAGAGTTAACATTCAAAGTGAGATTGAAGCACAACCAGAAATAAGTAGGGTTAGTTAACACAGTCTTTTAGGGCCATTCACATCGTCAGTACAGACACAAATATATCTGACTTATTTTAAGCCAATATTATTCCAAGCTCACTCCTTAGACCACTGTTCACACTTTCTATTCATATGCATCGACATGATTCTAATAAGAATGACATGTGATAATGCCGTGGTGTCCTTCCTCTAAGACCTCAAAGTATTTTACAGACATTATCAAGTTAATCCTCCAAGGTAGGAAGTAGGTATTTTACAGATGAAAAATCTGAGGCATAGTAACTCCTCCAAGGCCATGCATGGTGTGGGTCAAGGGGAAGGCTAGAAATAGAATTCTCTTCCTAAATCCAGGTCAACTTTTATATTCACTAGAATACACTGAACTTACTGCATTAAAAGTTTACTTGTTTGTTTGACTGTAAATGTTTTGTGTCAACAACGGTATGAAAATAACAGTGTTTAAGATTTAAGATATTCTCCAAATCAGAAGCTTGCAGGGCAGGATGGGTGAATTTTAGATTGCTGCTTGAAAGCCCAATAACCTAAGAAGACTGAGGTTCTTTCAGGGAATGACCTGTATGAGTACATGGTCTTCTCTCTGTTGTAAGATTCATTATGATAAAGGAGTAGTGCCTGGCAATAAAGCTTAAACACTGTAGAGCAAAATAGTGCAGAGTTGGGGCTGAGTTAGGACCAGGGCTAAGGAATTTGGTCATGACTACTACAAGGTGATCCCTGAGGGGGATTTCTGGCAAAACTCCTAGGAAATCTCAAGTTGGCGTCTGAGTGGGGAGGTAGGAGGTGGGAGGGGCAATTTCAACCCTTTCTTAGAAATAGCTGTCTTACTTGTGGTGGTCATAATAACATACATGCATCATGACTCTGACCATGAATATTATATTCAGGCATGTTGTGGAGAACTGAAAGAAAGCTGTACTGAAAACTTTGAGGAATTATCTGCTACTGGTTCAGTTCCATGAAAAACAAGGTAATACATGGATTTAGATCACTGAAGACTGGGTGCCATGTAGGTGCCTGAGAAGTAGTTTCTCATAAATGTAGGAGTGCCCTCTTAGAGTTTCAGAACTGACTTCTGAGATATTAGTTGGAGAATTTGAGATGTGTAGGTCTTTATTCTCTCTGTGGAGCTGTTCACACTGGAGGGCGACTTTTTGCCTGAACTACATTTCGATCAAGCTAACACGACCTAGTCAGGAGGGTGCTATTTAACTGGGCTACTGCCAGATTCTTCAACAAATGTGTGCCAATACATCCAACTTAAACCTTTCTCCAGCCCTATTCTCTCATCTTCACAATCAAACTTCTGGAAATCTACCTACACATAAATGTTTACTTCCCTATCCCTACTGAGTCTTCATTCCTCTTCAATTTGGCTTTCATTTGACCTTTGCACTTAAATTGTGAATGCCAATCAACAGAAAAATCCCATATTGCTGCAGCCAGCAGGAACTCTTCTGTCCTCATCTCACTGTTCCTGATTCTCAGCAGCATTCAGCACTCCGCCCTTCCCTCCATCGGAAGCCACTTTCTTCCCTTAGATTTTTGATCTCACACACACACACACACACACACACACACACACACACACACACACATACGTTTTTCTTTCTGGCAACTCCCTTTGTCTACTTTGCTGGACGATCCTCCTTCCCTCACCCTCTCTATGCTGGAGTTCCTCAGGACTCAGTCTTGGGTCCTTTTCATCTACACTGCATTTCCTGTGGTGTATCATTCACTTCATGGGTTTGGATTCCAGGAGATTCCATGTTTGTGTATCCCACGCAGATCTCTTCTCAGAGTTCCGGGTCCTTTCCTCTAACTGCCCTCCTCACCTCTCTGCTTGGATGTCTCATAAGTGTCTCAAATGTAACAGGGCCAAACTTTGATTTTTCTCACAGAATCTTTCCACACCTCAGTCTATGGCCATACTACCCTGAACGCGCCGGATCTTGTCTGATCTTGGAAGCTAAGCAGGGTTGGGCCTGGTTAGTACTTGGATGGGAGAAACTTTCTACACCTCAGGAGATGCCTGATGGGCATCACCATCTAACTAGAACTCTAGATCGAACTGAAAGTTATGCCTCACACCCCTTCCCCTTGTGAACTTCCTGGGTCCAGCTGACCAATCAGCCAAAGCAATCCTGCTTCTAGCATGCAGCTTGCATTCATCTGTTCATCCATCACTACTGCCACATCTGAAGTCCTGGTCACCATTATCTCTAGGCTGGCTATGTGACAACATCCTAAGTGGTCTTCCTGCTTCCATTCTCGTCCCTCCTTAGTTCATTCTCCAGCTTCTGGCAGAGTAGATCTTTTCAAATGCAGGCCTGGCCACTCCTCTGCTGGAAACCACTCGGTGGTTTCTCATTGCTTTTAGGATAAAGGTCCCGTGTGGTCTAGTCTCTGACTACCTCCCCAGGCCATCCTACACCTCTCTTCCCTGGCACCATGCTCCAGACAGATTAATTTTTCTTTTCTTTGAACTGAACACATTACACATTTGCCCTATTTTTGAACTTCCCACAAGCTGTCCCCTTGGCCTAGAATAATCTTCACCCCACTCTTTTCATCTTCCAGATCTCAGGGTATATGTCACTTCTTTAGAAAATGCTCAATTGTTATTTTACCTACCTCCCCATGCCATCAAGTCAGTTTCTATTTTTAATCTCACTGAACTCTACTTTTTCATTCATAGTACAGGTTGAGCATTCCAGGTCTGAAAATCCAAATCCAAAATGCTCTAAAATCCAAAACTTTTTGAGTGCTGACATGCCCCTCAAAGAAAATCCTTCTTGGAGCATTTCAGATTTCAGATTTTCAAATATGGGATGCTCAACTGTTAATGTAATCCAAATATTCCAAAATCTGAAAAAAAAATCCAAAATCTGAAATATTTCTGGTCCCAAGCATTTTGGATCAAGGGGCACTCAACTTGTACTCATAAAAAAATGGCCGGGCACAGTGGCTCACGCCTGTAATCCCAGCACTTTGGGAGGCCGAGGTGGGTGGATCACAAGGTCAAGGAGATCAAGACCAGTCTGGCCAAGGTGGTAAAATCCTGTCTCTACGAAAAATACAAAAAAAAATTAGCCAGGTGCGATGGCAGACGCTTGTAACCCCAGCTACTTGGAAGGCTGAGGCAGGAGAACCTCTTGAACCTGGGAGGCGGAGGTTGCAGTGAGCCAAGATCATGCCACTGCACTCCAGCCTGGGTGACAGAGCGAGACTCTGCCTCAAAAAAAAAAAAAAAAAAAAAAAAAAAATTACGCCTGGAAAAATCCGCTCTTATTTTTCTTTCATTCCAGTGTGGAGGGGGGTGTCTTGGAGAGCTTTGCTGTGCCATGCATGTGAATATCATTGGGATTGCAAATAATCCACAGCTCCTGCAGCCACACTGGGCTAGGATCAGTCATGTTACTTTGGCTTCAGTCCTGGATGTGGCTGAAATCCTTAACCAAATTAATTCCATGAGCCTCTCTCTCTAAGTGGCCTAATAGTGATGTGATATTGGAAATGCATAACTTATGCATGTGTGGCTCCCTTAATGCCAGATTCTGGTCCTGATCTTCTCAGCAAGCCCTATCTCTGCCTTTGTACAACACTCCCATCCTGTACTCTCTGCATACACCCTGTATGTACTTCATGTTATAGCTACAATGGACAGTTTTCTATTCTTCAGGTACACTCTTCCCATGTCCCAACTGGGATGCTTTTCCCCCACTGATAAAATCTTGCTTCTCTTCAAACTCCTAGGCAAATTTCTCCTACTTCGGAAAGTCTTGTTTCTCCATATCCTTCGTAACCACCACCTGGTGCACATGCTGAAGGCAGAATTCATTGTCTCTTCTCCTTCATTCTCGAATAGCTTTGCCCAGACCCTCAGGTACTCCTTCATCCTCTGTATAATATTTGGTTTTCACCTCTTTATGAACTCTTTTGTATTCTCATTACTGGCTCTGGAACCCAGAACATACCACGGGTTCAAGGTATGTTTTAATGAATTGAATGGAATAAATTTTGTTGTGCTTATGCAGATACAGATGCCACTAAACACTGATCAATCTTTCACCAAGTCATGTGATAATCTGATGTAACATTTACACGTTTCTCATAATTAGGCTGTATCTGGGCACTGTCCCCTGTTCTACTTATTCTGTACTTCCAATATAATGAAATAAATCAAGGAAGGATTCTGTGGGTTGCCTTTGTTTTGATCAGCTGAAGCACTTCACTAAGGCACCAATTCTATGAACAAAGACTTCTCAAATATTTTCTGCTTCAGTTGCACAAATATTTCAGCTGTCGTATCTGTGAGCCAGAATTATCTGGGTAGTTCCACTTTGCGGTGTAGACACAGCCTCAGTTTTTCCATCTGCAAAATGCAAATAACCGTGCCTGCCACTAACAGAACTGCAACATCTTGAAGAATAATGAGATAATGTCTGTAAGAACACTTACAGTAACTTAGAATAAACCTGTCAGAGAAATGCCAAGAATTATTATGCTGCTATTTTTGTAAGTGTGTGTGGTTTTGCCACTTTCCTAACATAGAAAAGAAAAAGTCTAACTACTTGGTTAAAATAATCCCAATGAAAAAAAGAAAAAAAAGAAAACTCCCACCCATGGCAAATGTGCTAGGGCATCAAGCAGGGCAATAATTATCTTAGCATAGTTTGGGAGAAGACTCTCATATTTTGCATAAAATTTTATATTAATATCTTTGCAACCCGGAGGCAGAATTCCTAAAATCCAAATTCACATTGTGTCAATGGGAGAATTTTAGTATCATATCAAAAGCTTTAACTATGAATGGTTTTTGATCAAGGGCAACCTTCAGGAAAACATAAAATGCTTTTTTGTTTCATATTTATGTTTACGTAAAACATTTATAGAAAAATCAAAATCTGTTCATTTAAAAGTAATGGGTCCTCTATGTACCAAGTTATAATAATTATTTTGAACATCTTCACTTGATTTGCAGAGGTTTCAAACCAACAATGATGAACAATGAGTGATTATTACCATTATCATTTTAGAAATAAAGTTGAAAATGGGTTTATAAGAAAGAAAATCAGAAGCAAAAACTTAAGCTAAAATGAACAATAAAATTCCTGGTATGGGTTTAAGCGGGAGAAAGATTATTTTAATTTCCTTTTAATAAAATTATTTTCTCTTTCCTCATTTAAGAGAAATGTGAAAATTATTAGCAGTTGAAATACCATTTCAGAACACTAGATCCACATGCTTGTTCACTCTGATATTCATGTCATGTAAGAAATGGAAACCCTTCTAGTCACTGTATTGGTGCGCTAGGACCCACTTTTTGGCTTCCAAAGCCCACTGTATTGAGGGTTGCCAGACACACTTAAGCTGTTCTTAAAGAATCCACCAGAGGGTGGAAGTACACAACCACAGCAGCCAGTGTAGCCGTATGGGTCCTTCATGATACATTTCATCAACAAAAATCAGGTCGTTGCGTAAGGGATGTTGTTTATCCTTGCTTTGGAAATGTTTAAAAGGCTTCCAGGTGAAACATTTTAAAGTGATGATTCTTTCAGTGATTTAACAAATCAGTCATTGTTGGGTTTGAGAGTTAAACATGTGCTGGAGGGCTTCGGAGTCTTTTGGCAGGCTTAGCACCAGAGCTTCATAGGTATTCCCAGGACATGGTAATGGCAGTAACATCCATTCTTCAGAAACAGGCTTCTCCTTTTACGTTTTTCCCCTCAGTATATTCTTCCTTAATTTTTTTTTTTATCTTAAAATATCTATTGGGCAAGAGGTCTACAATGACACACTTTGTAGAAACCACACAGGACATTAACGTAAGTTTACCTTCTAGTAATTATTTTACAAATGTGTTATTTCAATTAGATTACATATTAAGACATTGCTATGCTGTAACAGCACTGGGATGTCACTAATTAAGGCTGTAATAGGGCAAAAGTGAACTCCTAATAAATACTGCATTAGAGATTTCTTCTACAAGTCTGTGAGTTTAAGACAGGTTCAAAACTAAAATAAGAAAAGTAAACACTGAAAACCACTTTGCTCACATCATTTATATCTTAACTAAAATATGTATTGTTCACAGGTTACTAATCCATTTCAAAGTGTAGATTTTATACAAAGAATATCACAGAAATATTTTACCTCCCTCTGATGTTAACTCTGATAAGCTATGGGATTTAAGGAAATGGATAATAAGCTCGAAAAGTTCAAACTAATGGATTTGAATCAAAAAACTCTTTTTGTTAGAATTGTTATTCATTTATATTTACTTTCATTTCACTATCGTGGGCTGAAGAATGTTGACTTTCAAAGAACTCAATGGATGGTCTTCCCACCAGGACTTAAGTTACCCCCTGCTTCTAACATTGACTAAAAGGTGAAAAACATGGTCAATTATGATGACTATCTTTGCGTATGGTGTGCGTGTGTGTGTCTGTGGTTAGAGATGTCGGTGCAAATGGGGGAGGGATGACATGCTTTATACTTTTGTTTTTTTACTTTTATCTGACTTTTTGGGGTCAGTTATTTAAAAATTCACTTTTATCTGCTTTTTTCTTTTTTCAGGAGAACTCTTTGGAATGTGTATATATAGGCGGGCCCAGGTGGTAGAATGTGATGTAAATGGATTTGGTCACAGGGAAACTCAGTTCTTTTTCTCATTAGTTGTGGCACCTTGGAAAGTCACTTCTCATTTAGGGGGCCTCAGTTTTCTCATCTGTAAAACAATCAGCTGGATGAGGAGATCACTAAGAGTCCTTTAAACTCTAAGATTCTATGACTATTACAATGGATCTTTTAGTGGAATCATAGTTAATGCACATCGTACGTAATAGTATCAGGCATTGGCTTAGACACTGAGGATAAGAGCTCTATATACTTGTGAACTTGGTGAAAGTTGAGAAGGATGGAGAAAGAGATAGAATGAATATAAAAATATGAGTAGAGAATTGCTTTAATTTGAATAGCCTCATTGTTTTAGTGCTCTGAATAGAAATAGAAAAAATGGTTAGTATTTACTGGAATTGCTATTTTTAGGTCATTCAGAGTTAAGGACAAATTTCAATTGTCACACATAAAAGGACTTATTTACATAAACAATTTTACAGGGCTTGTGCAAATACGAGAAACCAAAAGCCCTAACTGCTATTTCTCATGGGTTAAATCTGTCTCTTCAATCTATCAAATATTTGGCTTTAGAATCCTAACAGTCTTTAGCTATCATTCAAAGTAAGGTAAATACATTTAGATAGCTAGGACAACGATGAATTTCAAACTGTATTATACCTTCAAAAGCAAACTAGATGCCACCAAACAGCTTAAAGAAATGAGAAGAAAGCACATGACCAGAAGGGCACAGGACGTAGGGCAGTAAGGGCACATACCTGTTGGAATGAACGCGGCGTGTTGCTGCAACTGTGCGCTGGTGAGAGCCTGCTGGTAGTGCAAGACGCTGGGGTTAAAGACCGCGCTGGTACCGTTGCTTTTTTCAAGTGCTTGTCTCTTTGGTAAAGGATGAAGAGCACCAGGGGGAAAGGCCTAGAAATGAAGAATTCGATAAGATATGTCTAACTTAAAGCAAACACACCTTCCATGTTCACAGAGATCATCAATTGCAACATTCTTTTTAAAAATGACAGCTAAGGAGATGCCTCTGCCATGCACCTTAATTTAAACAGCGGCAATGTCGAATGAGTGAGAATTTGTTATTGAGAGCGAAAGCATGATTTCTGTAACCCAAAACGGTAGCATCTCAACTAAGGAAAAGAAAAACTATCAAGCAACAACAACAAAAAAAATGGCTTCAGCTTTTAAAATGAGTTAAACTATTCTAAGGGGGGACGAAGCATTGGTGTTATTATTAATACCTATTCTTTTCTTTAACTAAATGGCAATTTCTTGAATTTAAAGGTTAATACGAATTATAATGAACATTTTCTGAGTCAAATAATTTAAATTTGCTTCACTCTTTTGGAAAAGGTATTAAAATTTGTTAGGATTAATTTATTTCACAGATTACATATGAGAATGAGATGGCTAAACACCTTATTGGATTTTTTCCATAAATTAATAATAATGATTGTTTGCAACCAATATTTTACAAGTAATACAAATCTCAGATGGTTCTCTGAAAAGCTACATGCAAAGCGAAAGGTGAAAGGTCAAAGTACCAGGTCTACAGTTGCTTCGAGAGGTCGCTTCATTGCTTTGGCAGTCGACTGAGTCTTTTAATAACAGGCAGCGAGCACATGATGGCAGTGGGCCAATGGGATTCAAGCGAATTAACATACAGGTAAACAGCAAGCAGAGGTGCATCATGGGAACGGCATTGCATTGTGGATAGGTGAGAAGGAAAAAAATATTCTGAATGCAATATACAACGTACAAAACACTAGGCATGCACAACAACAAAAATGTTCTCTAAAGAAATGAATATTACACCTTAAATTAGTATTGAAGCAAAAATGCATCTACTATACCTTAGTTAAAAGCATATAAGAGAGTAAAATATAGATGTTTGAAATTCAGGAAAGTTAATTAAAACAGCAGCTTGCATACACACCATAAGCATTTTTTATATTGCTTCAGAAAAAAAAATGCAAAATTTGTAAGGGCCATAGGATCGAAGAACTTCTGATAAGTTAGTTTTCAAATATGAAATAATGAGTCCATCGAGTAAGGATATGACCCAAGTTGAAATTTTTCATAAAAATAATTTAAAATTCATAGCTGGCCTAACAAAATGAAGTGGCGAACTGAGACAAAAAATTCAGGCAAAAAAATATTCAAACACAAGATTATTTAGGCGAAACTGTTGGGTTTGGATCTTTATTTTTTGTCTGAATCATGTGGATAATTGTCTCAATTCTTGTCTTCACTCTGCTAGTGCGAGTCTTGTAATGTGGACTAAAGTTCCAAATTTAGTGCCTTGAATTTAAATAGTGAGTTTCCAGAATTCCCCACTTGTATTCCATCATCTTGTTTCTAACAACCAACTTATCATCCATTCTGTTTTCTACTACATTTGAAATGTTCATTTCATTTATCTCAAAAAACTTACCGGATTATACTAAGAAAATAACCTTTAAAAGGTATGTAGTGTCCCCAGCTATCAAAATAATTTCTATTTAGTAATTCTATTTGTACTTTTAGCTACAATCAGTGAGCAACCCCATTAATGAAAAGTGGAACTCTTGGAAAGAACAAATACAACAGCTAAAAATAGCAAACAGCTAAAAATAATAGCAAAGAACTGCTTGAAAGATTAGAAGTAAAATAATATCTTTAACTTAGAACCATAATTTTGGGAAGACAGTTTCATTTAAACAACTGAAATAAAAACAAATATGGATTGATTTAGACCACAGTGAAAAATTTTCCTATTCTTTGTTAATTGTTGTAAAAAAAGAAAAAAACTAAAAATTCTATGATGGAATTCTTTGCAAATAAAATAATTCAAAGGAATTGCTCCAATGCAAATAAAAAATGAAATACCCTTTTCTATGCTTAGCACAATAGGTAAGTCCCTAAGGTTTGTCTAATAAATACAAATATCATATTCTAAAGTTCTGAAATAGAACTTTGTCATTTGACATGAGATAGTACTAAACCTTTAAAATGGGAAACAGTTAATGACATTTTCCTGGATAAATAAAGGATGTTTATTATTGTTTTATAATTCAGGATAAAAAGTATGGAGATAATAGGGGATAAGGGGAGAGCTATGGAGGGGAAGAGACTAGAAATCAAGTAGAAAGGACTACAGGCAGAGAAGAGATTTAGAACGGCCAATGGGGAAGAAAATGTTTGGGAAGGTAGTTTTGATCGGAGTCATCGAATAACATGAAATCAATGTTGTGAAAGTACAATTGTGAACGTTAAAAACAATGAGCTGACAAAACTTCTGTGTACTGGATATTCTTTCCTTGCATGTAACTTTGACATCATGTAACTTCCATAATGCCATTTTTGTTTCGAATCTTCCATCCTTGCACAGCTTTGCATTGGTAAGTAGTGCAGGGTTTTCTTTTGTTTTGTTTTTTGAGCTTCAATTAATCTGCATCAGCTAAAGAAGGTTACAAAGCCTATTCTCATAGAGCACATTGAGAACATGGACTGGATCATTAAACTCAAAATCATTTTGGCCTTAACTTTCTGGACTCAATTTTTCCCCTTCCCATTTGCAGTCCTAAGTATTTACAGAATGAATCCACTAATGGGTTGATCTTTTCTGACATGTTAACTAGATGAGCGATTATGTCTCCAAAGGCTGATATTCATGAACAAAATTTTGACTTAACAAAGAATCATTTAATGAAATCTCCAAGTACAATGAAAAATAATAAATATTTCCCTTTAGGATTGTCACCTGGAAGGTTAATGTTCTTCTTCTTCCTGTCTTAGTGTGATGAAACTTAATTTCCATAGAATTTAGAATAATCTAGGAATGTAAAAAAACTGAGAACTCTAGAGTGAGCAGGACAGTGACGTGTATCTCTTTCTACCACTCTGTGGTGGGAGTTTTCTTTATTAGAGGCAGATCTCTCCTTTTAAAGTAAACACTGAGGTCTTGGAGGGTGGGGTGTGCATATTAACATGTTGTTCATCTCGCATCGTGAAGCAGGTATGTGTAGAATGTATTTTAAAAATCCATGTGGATGAATAATCATGTTATAATGTAGCATTTTCATATACAGATGCTCAGTTTTTGGTGATTTTGACTGCTGCATATGTTTACCTACATTGAAAGATCTTCAGGCTTAGAACAGATCTCATAGGTCACCAAGCCTAGTGTATCTTAAGCACCAAGACAGGTAATTGAGCCCTCACTATGTATCAGCCACTTGGAATCCATCTGACTGGCCTCACCAACATTCTGAGCCTTTGCTTCTCTGGGCCTCTCCAGCTTGGTGTGCATGAGTGATGAGTCAGAAGAGGTCCTATGGGCAGCTAGGCTTTTTTTTTTTTTTTTTGGATTGAGGACCAATTCACCTGCAAATCAAGGTAATCGAACCAAGTGCCTACATCAGACATGATAGGCAAAAACCAGATCTGAGGGGTCAGAAAACACTGACAACAATGATCAGAGCTACCATTTTAAAGTAGGAAAGAAGGTAGACAAGCAGGATGCCAATCAAAGTTCCTGTACAGACTTTCCTGAACAATCGAAATGTATCTAGCTGACGGCAGCTTGTCTTGTTTCCTTTTGCAAAATGGTTCTTTCCTTGTGTCATTCCATTTTGATGTATGTGAGCAAAGATTGCTTGTATGAAGATCAGACACCTTTTGTGTTAACACTACCAAAGAAAAGTTCTGTCTGGCTTATTCTCATGTTTAAAAAATTCTGGTGATGGTGATGGTTATGTTTTAAGAAGTACTTAAAAGAATAAGACTCCAAAGGAAAAAATGTCTTTTATTCTGGAGTCAAAGCTTTCCATTCCTTTTAAGGATCTAATTAATCAAAATAAGCAGGAAATCTCCAGACAATAATAAAAATTTCACCCTGGAAATGCTTGGGGTTTCTATATGGAAGTCAGGTGAATGGAATATTAATATCTTCTAACTGTATTCATCACTCCTGTTTGTCCTTTTAAATAAGGAAATAAAATAATAGTTTTTCTTCTGTGTACTGAGTAATTTTGCTATTAGAGTAGCAATACTTTGACTTTATCCAACAGCACCTAGGCTGGTTTCAAATGAGCCTCTCACTTCAACTAAAAACACATGACAGATTCAGTAATTTTCATGTCATTGTCAGAAAGAACCTGGCTTTTGTTCTGAAACTACATTCCTTTGGGTTGTCTTTGACGATGCTGCAAGATCCTCTGACTTATCAGAACTCCAAATTTGGGCACAGTGTAACAATCCAAGAAACTATGGTAACTAACACTGTTGGCATCCACTGCAATAATCTTTATGCAGCTTGATGAATGTAACCATGAATGTAATGTGAAAATGTGTAGAAGGGTACACAGAAGAGTACAGCTTTGACTTGAAGAAATGCAGCAGGGAAATGACCTGTTTGTGTAAATGGCCATTTTCCCTCTTATCCCCATCAGCCCAGGTCATCTACCACTGACATATACTAGGTGTATTGTTCCTTTAATGACTGAAGTATATATTGGTTGCAGATGTTAAAACTGGTCGATTGAGGAAACAGGCAGATGAAATCAGGGCTCAGCCCTAAGGTCACTATTAGTACCTTGATATGTTGTGTTAATAAGTACAGGCATAGGTTGTTTTATTGCACTTTGTTGTATGGTACTTTGCAGATACTTCAGTTTTTTAAAATTGAAGGTTTGTGGCAACCGTATGTTGAGTCTATCAGAGTCATTTTTCCAACAGCATGTGCTAACTTTGTGTCTTTGTCACATTTTGGTAATTCTCACAATATTTTTAAATTTATTGTTATTATATCTCTCATGATGATTTGTGATCAGTGATGTTTGATGTACTATTTTAATTGTTTTGGGGCACCATGAACCATGCCACAAACTTAATCGATAAACGTCATGCATGGTCTGACTGCTGCACTCACTGGCTATCACCCCTCTCTCTCCTTCCTCAGGCCTCCCTATTCCCTGAGACAAAATTATATTGAAGTTAGGCCAATTAATAACTTTAAATGGCCTCTAAGTGCTCAAGTGAAAGAAAGAGTCACAGATTATTACTTAAAATCAAAAGCTAGAAATGATTAAGCTTAGTGAGGAAAGCATGTCGAAAGCCAAGATAGGCTAAAAGCTAGGCTTCCTGTGCCAAGGTTATCCATGTTGTGACTGCAAAGGGAAAGTTCTTGAAGGAAATTAAAAGTGCTACTCCAGTGAACATACAAATGATAAGAAAGCAAAACAGCCTTATTGCCAATGTGGGAAAAATTTTATTGGGCTGGACAGATCTAACCAGCCACAGCATTCCCTTAAGCCAATGCCTACCTTATTTATTTATTTATATTTTTATTTTTTCGAGACAGAGTCTCACTCTGTGACCCAGGCTAGAGTGCAGTGGCATGACCTCAGTTTATTGCAACCTCTGCCTTCCAAGGTTCAAGCGATTCTCATGCCTCAGCTCTTTGAGTAGCTGGAATTATAGCCGTGCGCCACCATGCCCAGCTAATTTTTGTATTTTTAGTAGAGACGGGGTTTCACCATGTTGGCCAGGCTGGTCTCAAACTCCTGGCTTCCAGCGATCCACCCACCTCTGCCCCACAAAGTGCTGGGATTATAGGCATGAGCTACCACGCTGGCCGAAAACCTAATTTAGAGCAAGGTCCTGACTCTCCTCAATTCTATGAAGGCTGAAAGGAGAGAGGAAGCTACAAAAGAAAAGTTGGAAGCTAGCAGAGATTGGTTCACAAGGTTGAAGAAAAGAAGCCATCTCCATAACATAAAAGAGCATGGTGAGCAGCAAGGGCTGATGGAGAAGCTGCAGCAAGTTATTCAGAAGATCTAGCTAAGGTCACTGATGAAGGTGGCCACAGTAAACAACAGATGTCAACGTAGACAAACCAGATATTGGAAGATGTAAACTAGGACTTTCAGAGCTACAGAGAACGACTAGCTTCAAACCTTCAAAGTACAGCAGCTGACTCTTGCTAGAAGCTAATGCAGCTGGTGAATTTAAATTGAAGCCAATGCTCATTTACCATTCTGGAAATTCTAGGGCCCTTATGAATTATGCTAAATCTACTCTGCCTATTCGCTAGAAATGAAACAACAAAGCCTGGATGACAGTATATGTATTTACAACATGGTTTACTGAATGTTTTAAGCCCACAGTTGAGACCTACTGCTCAGAAAAAAAGATTTGTTTCAAAATATTACTGCTTATTGACAATGCACCTTATCACCCAAGGGCTCCAGTGGAGATGTACAAGGAGATTAATGTTGTTTTCATGCCTGCTAACACAACAGCTATTCTGCAGCCTATGGATCAAGGAGTTATTTCAACTATCAAGTCTTATTAATCGAGAAATACATTTTGTAAGGCTGTAGCTGCCACAGATAGTGATTCCTCTGATGGAGCTGGGCAAAGTAAATTGAAAACCTGTAAAGGATTCACCATTCTAGATGCCATTAAGAATATTCATGATTCATGGAAGATCAAAATATCAACATGAACAGGAGTTTGGAAGAAGTTAATTCCAATCCTCATGGAAGACTTTGAGGGGTTCAAGACTTAAATGGAAAAAGTAAGTAACTCCAGAGGTAATGGAAATAGCAAGAGAACTAGAATTCTTAATAGAAGTAGAGCCTGAAGATGTGACTGAATTGCTGCAATTTCATGATAAAACTTTAATGGTTGAGGAGTTGCTTTATGGAGCAGCAAAGAAAGTAGTTTCTTGAGATGGGTTCTACTCTTGGCTAAGATGCTGTGAACATTGTTGAAATGATACCAAAGGATTTAGCAAACTATATAAACTTAGTTGATAAAGTAGCAGCAGGGTTTTAGAGGACTGTCTCCCATTTTGAAAGAAGTTCTACTCTGAGCAAAATGCTATCAAATAACATTGCAGGCTACAGAGAAATCTTTCATAAAAGGAAGAGTCAATCAATGTGGCAATGTGTTTTAAGAAATTGTATTTTTAAGAAATTACCACAGCCATCACAACTTTCACCAATCACCACCCTAATCAGTCACCAGCCATCAACATCGAGGCAAGACCTCCCACCAGCAAAAAGATACGACTCACTAAAAGCTCTGACTATTGGTTAGCATATTTTAAGCAATATTTTAAAATTAAGGTGTGTATATATTCTTCAGACATAATGTTCTTGCACATTTAATAGACCACAGTGTAGTGTAAACATAACTTTTATATGCACTGGGAAACCAAAAAATTCATGGGATTTGTTCTATTGTGATACTCGCTTCATTGCAGTGGTCTGGAACTGAACTTTTACTTGAGGGACTAATATTTCCATATTATCAGGGCCTCATTCCATACCTCAGTGACCAAGGATAGCCACTGGGACCCAGGCTGAGTCAATCACAGCATCCTGTCACTGACCACAGGGACAGCCACCAAAATGACCTTTAACTTCTTCCCCTGCTCCAATACCTAATTAGAGCTGGTATAAAAGACACCATTCTCTCTCTTGTCAAAAGATGTAAGAATACATCCCTATAGAGGTCCAAAGCCTTGGTCCTGGGTCTTGTAGAGAAGCTGACCTTAGAGAATGGTGTGGCCATAGTAAGAGAAGCAGGCAGGGGAAAGAAGAGAGTGACCTGTTGGTTCTGAAGTTTCTGAACCCAGGCGTTCCTGAGTCCATCTCTACTAAAAATATAAAATTAGCTAGACATGGTGGCATGCACCTGTGGTCCCAGCTCCTCAGGAGGCTGGCGCATAAGAATCACTTGAACCTGGGAGGCGGAGGCTCCAGTGAGCCAAGATCGCACCACTGCACTCCAACCTGGGTGACAGAGCAAGACTCTGTCTCAAAAAACAAATAAATCAACAAATTTTGTGGAAAAATGTGTTCTTAGTGCCCATCAATCAACACACCAATTAGGATAAGTTGGAGCTGGCCTAAAATAATGATTACAATGAAAAAAAATTTGCTTCCTATGGGATGAGATCCTCACCAGGTCGATAGTAGAATGGATGTCGCATTGGCAAAATGTGTAAAAGATCTCATTTGTGCTCTGAAAGAATTCCTTTTTTATCAGCCTTAAGTGATCAGTTTACTCTCCTCCTCCCATTCCCAATTATAATGAGTTTCGGAAACTACTCTTTTACTAGAAGAAAAAAAGGGAGAATCTCTCTATTTTATTGACGCTCTTGTGTGGATACATACATCTCCACATATATAGGAATTCACACTCAGCAAAATAAAAAAATATTAGGTCCAATAACATACGAATGAGAAGGATGAGAGGGAAGGACACTAAAGGGGCAAGAAAAGGACTCAGAGATTAAACAAAAACAAAAACAGTGATTTAGATGACGAGGCCAGTGCTCAAGGTGTATGGAAATAAGCAGCTCAGATTGGAAAGGTCTCTCTAGAACCACACACTCCGCACTTGGTGGTGATTTAGATGACGAGGCCAGTGCTCAAGGTGTATGGAAATAAGCAGCTCAGATTGGAAAGGTCTCTCTAGAACCACACACTCCGCACCTGGTGGTGATTACCTCAGGGCAGATGGTGCCTTTCTTGCTGTATCCCTATCACTGATCACAGGTCCATGCCTTAATAAACATTTGCGCAAACAATGTTGAGTAATTGTGAACTTGTTTGTGTGACAGCTACCCTTCCATTTTAATCAGTAATCAGTGTATGAGGTGATGGCTGCTAACTAGAACAAAGTGTTTTCAAACTGTACTTTTCATCTCTGCAGTCATAGCTCTCCTTCTTGAGGGAGGACTGGCCACTGAGTCCTTCATGCCCTCTGGACCCGATTAACTATTTCTATCATGTCACTGAGGAGCATTTTATTGCTCTCAGTTACTAACTCCAAACTCCTTGAGGGCAAGGAAACCTGACTGATTTATTTATTCTACCCAGCAAGTGCCTGATGCATGGTCTCATAAAATTTTTTGAAAGAATGAATGCATAGTGCCTATCACATATTAACATAGACTTCTGATAAGCCAGAGAGCTCACATGAAAAGAAATTAATTAGAAACTTCTGCAACCTAATGCAGAAGTTCTCAAGCTTTGCGATGCATTGGAATCACCTGGGAGCTTTTAAAAACTGCCACTGTCGCCAGGTATGGTAGCTCGCACCTGTAATCCCAACACATTGGGAGGTAAAGGTGTGAGAATTGCTTGATCCCAGGAGTTTTGAGACTAGCCTGGACAACATGGCGAGACCCTGTCTCTACAAAAAAAAATTAGAACTTAGATGGGCATGTTCCCAGCTACTCAGGAGGCTGAGGCGGGAGGATCACTTGAGCCCAGGAGTTTAAAGCTACAGTGACCCATGATCATTCCACTGCACTCCAGCCTGGGTGACAGAGACCTTGTCTTAAAAAAAAAAAAAAAATCCCACTGCCCAGACCACACCAGACCAACTAAATAAGAAAATAAGAAACTTCAGGGAAAGGGACAGATGTCAGGTCAGACCCTTCAGGTTGTTCCAAAATGTAGCCAAGTTTGATAAGCAATGTCTAGGCAGGTGCTTCTCAAATGTTAATGTGCATACAAAACAGCTGGGAGATGTTTTACAACTTAAATTCTGATTCCCTGAGGTCTAGGGTGAGGCTGAGGATTCTGGAGGCTCCACAGGCTTCTAGGTGATCCTAATAATGGTGCATCTGGTCTCTAAGGGACAGTTAGGCTCTCCGAGATTCTGAGCAGGCTCCCAGGCGATGATAATGATGTACTGCTGGTCTCTAATGACAGTAGGGTGACTCAGGGAAGCAAGCCTAGGTCACAGGTCTTTTTTTTTTTTTTCTGCACCAGCCAGGATGGCTCCACTTTCATCTGTTTCATGCATTGCTATTCTGCATAAAACCTCATTGAGATGGGGAATCTGACCAGCATTGCCCTTGTGATAAGTGAAAGAAGAGGAGAAAATGGGAGTAGCGAAAAGCCAAATCACTCTCTGGGCTTCTCTTAGGCCACAGATGTCCTCCGCGGCTGCTCCAAGGAGCTGGGTGCCTCCTCGTGCTCAGGTGCAGAAATGCACCTTTCTTTCCCCTCTCTGAAGCGGTGCCCACCTTCATGTTCATTACAAGGCCCCTGAGCCTCTCTTAAAAAGACCCTAAGTGAGCACACTCAATCTCCGCCACCCTAGGAGGGGGAACGGAGCTCAGGGACCCCAGGACTTTCCCTGCACCTGAGGGATTTACTTATTGTGCTGAAGGGGGGCAGGAGGGGAAAACAAAACAAAACAAAAAGGGGGAAAACAACAGCAAAACTTAGGCAGCGGAGCAGCAGGAATAGCAGCCTTCCATGTTTCCCGAGTGTTTGGAAGAACATCCAAGTCCCAGCCCGGAGCGGCCTCCGCAGAGGCGCCGGGGTGCAGGGGCGGCGGGCGGCCGCACTTACCATGACTGTGGCCGCGGCCGCGGCTGCCTGGGCGGCCACCGCAGCTTGGTTGGCTTGGTGCTGCGCAGCTTTGATTTTGGCCTGCAAGTGTGCAGGAGGGTGAAAATATTTGCATTTCTCCCTCATGCAACGCCCCTTTATGTAATCCATACAAACGGTTACGGTGTTGTCACTTGTGTCGATCATGGTGCTGTCTGCGGGGTGTGCAAAGCGGCAGTCGGTCTCTCCCCGGGCACAGTTTCCTCGCTGGAACTCCCTGCATACCTAAGACAGGGAAGAAGAGCCGCGCTGCAGAGGCAAGCCTGAGCCCAGGCGCCCCTGCGGCCCCGGCCTCCGCGGGAGGAGCGGAGGCTGCCTCGCTTTCAATGGTGACTCATGTACCACTGACAAGAAAAGATTGATTATGCGGAACCCAGGTAACCACAATCTCTGACACAGTCATTTGAGTTTTGTTTTACCCCCTTTTCTAGGGTGAAAATCTATATTGAGAAAATAATCAGAAATCTGCAGTTCAGCTAAAATAACAAAGGAAAAGCAACAAGGCCTCCATTGTCCCTGGGTAGCATATTATGCAGCTGTCTATCGATCTGTCTGTCTGTCTATCCATCCATCCATATATCTATCATCTATCTATTTATCCATGCATCCATTCCTTCATCTATCATCTACCATCAATCAATCTATCCAATCATCTATCCACCTGTTCATTCATCCATCATCTATTATCTATCATCTATCAATCTATCCCTCTATTATCTATTATCCATCTATCCATCCGCCCATCCATCTATCCATCCATCCATCCATCCATCTATTATCTGTTAATCTATCATTATTTTCAATGGTAAAAACTGCAATTACTTTTGCACCAACCTAATATTATCTATCATCTATCTACCTACCTACCATCTATCTATCCGTCCATCCAGCCAGCCATTCATTCATCCATCTATCATCTATCCATCCAGCCATCCATCATCTATCATCTACTGATCTATCTAAAATCTATCAATTAATTAATCATCTATCTAATCTAGTTACCTATCTATATACCTGCTTACCTATCTATAATCTATCTATTTAATCTGTCAATCACCTATAATCTATCTACCTCTCTCTATATCTTCAATCACCTACTTGTATGACAATTCTGACAATGCTATAGGTTTTTTTTGTGTGTGTGTGGAGGGATAATTTCACCTATATCAAGCTACCACGTCATAGCTGTACAAAAAGAATCAGAGAGAAAATGACGACAAACTTGTTCCTCCTCTCTCTAAGGGGGTGGGGGGAATCTGAACACTCCTGTTTCCCACTCCTTCTCTCCTGCTCTACAAAGATAACATAATCATAAATCAGAAGAACAATATCTAAGACACCAAAATTTTCATTTTTAAGGTCACTATACTATTTTTGACAGCACAGAAAAGAAAAAAAAAGACAAAAGGAGAGAAATATGGCAAGAGATATAGAGAAAGAAAAATGGAGGGAAATAGTTTATTTTAAACATTCTTTAATGCTAAATTATCCTGAAATCTCAAGTAACTAGGATTCTCTATCCCCTGAGAATTCTGGTGGATCAAGATTTTACTGTATGAAAAAATATTTCTTTAGAATTTGAAGAGTATTCTTAATTATGCCCTGCATATAGATAACATGAAATAGCATAAATAACATATGCATGTTGCTTATATAATTCTTCTCTGCTCATAAATATTAGCAGGAAATAATTATGAGTAGAATCGTAAGTTATTTATTTTTAGGCTCCAATTCCAAAGTGGATATGTAAATGATCATCACGCTGATCATTAGTGATGTTATATGAAGGGCCCCTGACATGAAATTCAAGTATTGTGGAAGTCAGACATACTTAGGAAATACTGTTTCACTGACCAGTGACCAGGCCAGCTTGAAGGTAAATAGCATGAATCACCAGATTGTTAATTGTTTCCTCCTACTTTGGATATTAGCCAACATTCTAACTTTAGTTCATAAAATGCACAAAATAAATCACTAAGATGTTCCCACGGATTCTGAGCAAGCCTTCCTCCATCAATGGAATGACTTCTGTCTGATAGCATCATAGGTGTGGACCAGCCATCAAGCTCCTACCAAGGTGCTTTGTGTGCAGCTGACTTCATTCCTGGTTTGAAATGAACCAAAAGCCGCTCTGCTAAAATCATTGTGATTCATTTTTACATGTCTTTGTCTACCAGCCCTGTTGGGAAGGACAATTTGTTCCCAATTCCACTGATTTAATTTGTTTTCTAAAATACAGTCACATACTGAACACAAAAGCTCCGTGGGTCCAGCAGGTGGAGCCCAAAACACTTTTCCAGTCCTGTGAAAGGTCTATTCAGTAATTGACAAGGGTAGGCTGGATCTTTTCAAAATAGTAACAATTAGAGTTTACATTCTCTTCATCTGGGCATCCAGATTGAAACTAAGTGAAAAAATAAATATCTTCTAAAATATTTGCAGTTTGAAATTCTGAGTTTTAAAACTTGCACAGGTTATTAGGCAGCCACATTTTATTGCCTTCAAGGTTTACTGGGTTAATATTTAAACAAATGCACATTGAAAGAACATTCTCTAATAATCCCACTAACAGAAAGCACTGTGTACGTCCTAACCAGATGCATCACCTAACACCTTTAATCAGTAATGGAATTAAAGGAGCTCTCTGAAAAATCTATGAGAATCTTTATACACCCTTATGAAATGCTGTAGTGAATATCATAGGGATATAGCAGTAAGATACATAGATGAGTTCTACAGCTCTGATTAAAGAGAAATTTTACCCAACAAAGTACAGGAGGTTTGGTTTGATTCATAACTTAAGAACGATATTTTTTATATATAGGAACTTGTTTTCTTGAATGTTATAGAACAATTGAGGTTAAAGAAAATATCTCAATTAATAACTAAATTTACGGGCTGGGCGCGGTGGCTCACGCCTGTAATCTCAGCACTTTGGGAGGCCGAGGCTGGCGGATCACCTGAGGTTGGGAGTTCGAGACCAGCCTGACCAACATGGAGAAACCCTGTCTCTACTAAAAATACAAAATTGGCCAGGCGTGGTGGCGCATGCCTATAATCCCAGCTACTTGGGAGGCTGAGGCAGGAGAATCACTTGAACCCGGGCAGAGAAGGTTGTGGTGAGCCAAGATTGCACCACTGCACTCCAGCCTGGGCAACAAGAGCGAAACTACGTCTCAAAACAAAACAAAACAAAAAACTAAATTTACTCATCCTCCAATTTCCCCTGTTTAGCAACAACACAATCAGAACTAATATGCCAGAACACACTAGAGCAGACATGCTTGTTCTTGAGACATTGAAATATAATCATACCAATTGGTAAATAGTTGTAATCCCACTTACTCCCACCAGTGTCCCTGAGTGTCCTCGGCTGCCCTGGTTGCTGGGCTCCTGATCCACCAGTTTCCAGAACTTTCCAGGGTCTTGCAAGGATTACACCTTGACATGAGGAGGCCTTCAGGACCTGGAGCCATCTCTATGGGCTGCATCATGATTGAGTCACTGTTCCATTGATTGTTTAATATTTTTCCCTTAAACGCATATTCCATGCAGCTGATTTTTGTGTTAAAACTAGTCTTTTCCATAGACTAATTTCCTTTATACTTGGCCTTAACTTCAAACCACAGAGTTATGAATACATGGGTTTTAGATGAGTTTGTGTGTGTGTGTTTACATGGCTGTTTTGCAAGACTGAATTAATATCTTACAAGCAATCACTTACACAGAAGTATATTTCTACCACAAATGCATCTCAAAACACAAGTAGAATTGAAGTACCTCCAGTTTGTCAGTCCTGAGAAGTTTCTGAGTTGCAGTTGAGCCCGGGACAGTGACCGGTGGACTTCCGGGAACAATAACAGGCGTGGTGGGCAGAATTTCTGTTGGGACCAACCCAACTCCAGGGGTTACAGGTGCTAGGTAAGGAGCAAAGCTAATAGCCGTATTTGTCCCTATCGCGGGACCTACAGGGAAAGTGGGCTGTTAAAGGAAGACAACACAGGAGAAAGAGTTATTTAGAATAAAACTTTAAAAAATTACCAGCAAATGTCATTTGAGCAAAATGTATTCATCATATACTCTGTATTAATTGTATAGCTCAATGCTGACCTATAATAAAAATGACATCCATGTAGACCCTCTCTTCCCCAAACCATACAGAAATATGAGAGAACATCATAAAAAACCTCTAGTTACAGGAACTAGATTAAGCTTTTGTCCCTATGAAAGTGTCCTCAACAAAAGAAAATAATTTCAACTCTAATTACTCAACATTCCAAACTATTAAATGTTATAACACTAAGGTAGTAAAAGCTATAGAATACTGACTAATAATCTTTGATTTATTCTACATGTTTCTCAAAGGGAGAGGAGTCACAAAACCCTTTGATTACAGCCTGATTTTCAAGTTGGCCAAGTCTATGCATTCTCAAACAGTGGGGTTACTTGGAATTTTATTTTGCCCAGACTTACCAGTATGTTTCCGTATTCCATCACTAGCATGTATATTCCCAAAATTCAAATGTAGTTTTCAAATAAACCTATGATTTTTTGCTCTAGTTCAACTACATCTAGATCCAGTCAGTCTTCCCTTCCTGAAAGGTTTTCTGGAAGAGCTTTTTAATCAAACAATATTGTGACTGGCCATTAAAAGTTGGTTTGGTTTCCTAGGTCACAAAATCAACACAGCAGTGACAAGAGCATACAGAACCTTATTAAATTTGTTCTCTGTCCCTATATTCCTCATCTAGGAATAAGAAGAAATATGCTAGTGGGTTGAGGTGATGATTATTTTTAAAAGCTCCACCTAATAATATGTAAATAATTCTGCCTTTTAGAAAGGAAATAATGTACATTTAAGAGAACAAACCTTGTTAAGTAATTTAAAGTGCTAAAGATTTTTCTTAGAATAAATTGTACACCAAATTGGACCTGAATGCTTCTTTTCGTTTGTTTGGTTGGTTGTTAATTATAGATGATTTTTAACCTATTTGATTTCAATTTGCAATTACATATTAATGCAAATTTTTAACACTGAACTTTACTGTTGCTTGTCACACTTTTAACATTGAACTATGCTGTGTCATGCTTGTTCTCTGTTTCTACATTGTGGGTGACATTCTTCTTGTCTATTTATGACCCTGGATGGATTGTTTAACATATGGTAAAAATGACAACCTATGTTTAATAAACATACTTTTTCTTTATAGCAGTAACAGAAAAATATCTCTTATGAAAAGTCATTATAGAAAAGAGTAAATTATTGACAGTTTGTGCAGGCAGTTATCAGACAGGCAGGAAAGCCTATTTTCAAAGTGGCTAGAAGGGGTGGTTCTAATGGTCTTAGAGGGGTCCTGGCTCAGTACTCCCACAAGATGCTGTTAGATCTCTATGGCTCAGACGTAAAATCCACTTTGGGAGAAAGTTGCAACATGAGGTCTGAATGTGGGAAATAGATGGCAGTTAGAATTTTTTTCTTCCTCTACTGTCAACAAATGTTTATATGTGTATGTTACTCACTGAGTCATAATTATAGAAAGTTATGATTTTCAGTAACTGTAGCTTTTATAATTTAGTACTACTGGAGAAAAAGCCAAGTGATTTAAATGGTCTAAGGACTATGTAATGTTAGGATTTTTAAAAAGAATCAATTCTGAAAGGTCATAAATCACAGCACATCAGTGATTCAGTGGACTAGCTCTGTCAGAAATGCCTGGGGGAGATTTTACAAATAGTGATTAAATTCTGACCCAGTAGATCTAGGCTGAGACCTTGATACTTGAATTTTAGAAATTTTACTAAATGATCTGATGCATGGCCAAATTTGGGGAGCATTGTCATATGTGAGGAGTAAAAATAGTATTAAAAAACTTGCACTAAATGTGTAATTTAACCCAGAGACTATCAACGTAAACATTTAGATAAAAGAGCCCTCCCCCATACTGCCATTTTTATTTTCTCTGGAAGCAAATTCTCAACCCTCCCAGCCCACAGATCATTTGAAGCTAGATCATTTGAAGCTAGGGTTAGTGTGGTACCATAAATACGGGTTGTACTTTGCTTTGTCGATAGGATTGAGAACCTCAAAACTCATTTCCCAAAACCATTTTGGATATCGACAAATCTATTCCAATTAGGTAACTTTTGTCTTCAAAAATATATGTCACTTGTTCATCTGATTTCATAGTCTAAAATGAATGTTCCAGTATGTTTTATTGATGATGGCAATAACACAGTTCACAGAGAAATAGTAATATTTTAAAGTAAAACCATAGATTTTAGACTCAGAGAGACCTGAATTCAAACCTAGCGCTCTGACACTTACTACTCATTAACCTGGGGAGGAAATTAACCTCCCTGGGCTTTAATTTTCTTAT
This sequence comes from Pan troglodytes, assembly GCF_028858775.2. NCBI lineage: Eukaryota > Metazoa > Chordata > Mammalia > Primates > Hominidae > Pan > Pan troglodytes. Next base: position 102,942,364 of record NC_072412.2, on the reverse strand, counting down.
CTGCAATGAGTAAGTGAAACTACTTAGCTGAAAGGGTTGGGCAGAACAAGGCGCTATTGCACTCCCATTTCCCATGGTCAGAACTCAGTAAAAAGCAGCTCTCATTAATACTGTAAAAATCAATGTCGATCAAGGTTTTTTTGGCCTCAAATTATCTAACAGTTCTGCAACAGGGATGTAATGAGCATAGCAGTATAGTAAGGGTATAAAAGTGAGTAAAAATATAGCAACAAATTTCCCTTTCCTTTTGAAATGTGGACTAAAAAAATATTTTCTGTCACGTGAAACTGAAAGTTGCAAGTTCATAGGCCTTACGAAGACAGACACAGTTGGATATGTTCCTTTTTGATGTAGCATGTTTTTCATTGAAGTTGATTAGTTAAAAAATACAGTTACGGTGATTTGCAGAGAGGCTCACTCCGTGTTAATATTATTGTGGATAATAATGCTTTACATCTGTGAAAGGTTCTGGTAGTTCTCAAGGCATTCTCACACTTGTCTTCTTTAATCTTCTCAAATCCATGAGAAGCAAGTGCGGCAGCAAGAATTGCTCAGCCTTCCAGGTGAAAACAATTTAGAGGAGAGCCACTAAATGGATAACCCAAGGTCAACGCTGCAAGGCAAAGTCAAGGCAGAACACCCGGGACTCCTGGCTCCTAGTCTGAGGCCATGTCCACTCTTCTGCGATTACTAGATTTTGTTGGTTATTTCTTAAAACAAAAGAGGAAAAACAACCCCCCCACAAATCAGTTGCCCGTATGTTTCTGGAGAGAATGCAGAGAGCGTTTGGTGGAGAGTTGCACAGGAACACGACCCACAGCCAGCCTGGGCCTTCTACAGACAGGAGGTGTGAGGTGTGGGGCCTGCTGCCTTGGAAAAGTGGTTCTCAGATCCTGAATTCAAATTAAACTCCCGAGGTAGAATCTCGGCCAACAACGGATCCCGGTGTCTGAGTTTGGTTCTCAGCTGGCGGCTGAGAAAAGAGAAGGGCAGCACCTTCCAATGATTCTGTTCCTGGAAGCGCACCAACTACAGCTTGGGAGAATTAGCCCTGCAGTTTCTGCAGAAGTGCTGTTGCCAGGCTGTCTGAGACAGGATCCATTTGGTCCACGTCATCTCTCAGCTCAAAGCCACAGCTAAAAAGGCCAGAGGACAAGATTCGCGGGAAGCCTTCTTGAAGAAAATCGCTTCTGAAATGCTGGTCTTGCGATTTCCTGCCCCTGTTCTCTACTCCACCTTCCCGTGTTCCTCTCCGCAGTCTTCCATGCCCTGCTTTCCCTCCCAGGACATCAGGTCCAGGTTCAAAGATGACAAACACACCCCCACACACTCACACACACAACACACTCATATACACAACACATACTCATACACATTCACAACACACTCCCATACACTCACACACACAACACACTCATATACACAACATACTCATACACAACACACTCATACACATTCACAGCACACTCCCATACACTCACACACACACACTCATATACACAATACATACTCATACACATTCACAGCACACTCCCATACACTCACAACACACGTACACTCACACAACACACTCATATACACAACACATACTCATACACACACTCGTACACATTCACAACACACTCCCATACACTCACAACACACGTACACTCACACACAACACACTCATATACACAACATACTCACACACATTCACAACACACTCCCATACACTCAACACACGTACATTCACACACACAACACACTCATATACACAACACACTCTCATATACATTCACAACACACTCCCATACACTCACACACGACGCACTCATATACACAACACATACACACAACACACACTCATACACAACACACACAACACGCTTTCATACATACACATACACTCACAACACACATACACAACACACTCATGTATACTCACACACACTCAAAACACCCACACCCACCACACACACAACACACTCATGTACACTCAGTACACACAAAACTCATGTACTCGAAACACACAACACACTCAGGTACACTCACATATACACATATACACTCAGATACACATACTCAACACACACTCATGTATACTCACATACTCAAAACACACACACACAAACACTTGTACTCTCACACAACGTTCACTCAACACTCATGTACACTCACATACACTCACAACACACGCACATACACACAACACACTCATATACACACACTCAAAACACACCCACTCACCACACACACTCATGTACACTCACTATACACAACACTTGCATGCTCGAAACACACACCACACTCATGTATAGTCACATATACACACTATACACTCAGATACACATATACTCAACACACACACCCATGTATATTCACATACTCAAAACATAGACACACAACACACACAAACACTTCTCACACAACACTCACAACACACCCACATACACACACACACAAACGCTCGTACACACACAACACATACAACACTCATGTGTACTCATACACTCACAACACACACATCACATACACTCACCACACATACACTCACAACACACCTACGCCTCCCACACACAAAACACTCATGTACACTCACAACACAAAACACACTCATGTACACTCACACCCACATACACTCTCACAACACACATACACACTTATGTACACTCACATATACTCACTACACACAATACATGTACACTCAAACACACTCATGTAAACAGTCCCATACACAACAGTCATGTACACGCACATACACTATACACACAGCAGTCACATACACTTGCACTCAACACACAACACACGCATACACTCACATACATACACTCACAACACACATTCACACCCAACACTCGTACACTCAACACACACTTGTACACTCACACACTGTACACTCACATAAAATAACACTCATGTACACACACAAAACTAATGTACACTCACAATACACCACACATGTACACACATACACTACACACATACACAATACACTCGTACACTCAGTATATACACTAACACACTAATATACACTCACAATACACTCACGTACACACATACATGCAGTACACACACCCACAACGCACTGATGTACACTCACACTATACACAAACAACACGTACACTCACATACAACACCAACACATTCGTGTACACTCATACACACCAACACAACACACGTACACACACAACACACTCATATGATCATACACTCACACAAAACACACTCGTACACTCATACACTCACATTCACATATGTTCATACACAATATCCTCATGTACACTTACACTCACACTATAACACACTATACACACACAGCACTCACACACTACACACACACTCATGTACTCACACACTCATAACGCACTACACACACAGGACACTCATGCACACAAAAAACACGTACACTCACATATACTCACAACACAGTCATACACCACACATAATACATTCACTACACACAACACACGTACACTCACAATACACATGCAACACAAATACACTACAGACAACACATATGCACTCACAGCACACTAGCACACATATATACACTCACTACACACCTGCATGCACACATATACACACTTGCACATACACACTACACATTCATACTTACGTACTCAACACACTCTCACGCAAACATGCACATTCTTTGCTATTTTGTAGCAGCAAGGGGGCTTAGCCAAGGGTAATGGCCAAGTGGCCCGAGGTATTTCATGGCTCAAAAGTGCAGTCAGTAGGCGAGAATGCCGTCGTCCCACTCGTTTAGAATGCATCTGCTTTAAAGGGTAGGTGCCTGGCACTCACGCTAAAAGGCTGACACACGGCGTCTCCTAAGCCTCCCCCCTCTACTGCCAGAAGCAGCTCCGGAGGGCACAAGACTCATGCAAGACTTGTCCCTCGTGGTTCTTCCATCGCCATCCTCCTAAAGGTCGCTCACACTTGCTTCTTTATCTTGAGTGCACATATGAAGGCTGTGCGCGCTCTGGGAAGGGAAGGAGGGAAGAATTCCTGTCCTATTCTATCAGGAATTGGGGAGAGAAAAGCTGCTAGGAGGAATAAATGAAGGGGACTTTTCAAACACTGTGAATTTGAGACAGAAGGGTTGTCAGGGGAGAGAAAGGCTTGAATTTTCATTCCCTTAATAAATATTTATTGGTGCAGACATGGTGCCAGAACACTGTGTACATTGATTGAACTGAAGCCCTAATGAGAAAGAAGAAAACAAACAAAATTACAGTTCATTTGTATGGATAAGCAAAGAAGGAGGAGGGCTCGCTGGTAGAGAATGCTGGGGGTTGCATGTGGGTTACAGGGGTGGACCTGGAGTCCTTATGAATGAGGTGAGTTAATGTGTGAAAAGCACTAAGACATGGACAGGCCAGCAGAGGCAGAGGCTGGGACACGCACGAGCTGCGTGTGTTCACCCAGCAATGTAGGCAGGGTCGTGACCAGATCACAGAAGCCATAGGTCATGATCAAGGTCAGAGTTTCGGCTTTGTCCCAGTAAGATGGAAAAGCATGGAGGGGCACATAAGGGAGTGACAGGATGCTATTTATGTTTTAAAAAGATTCCTCTGGTTGTTGTCTGTGGGATATAACGGAGTAAAGCAAGAGTGGATATTGATAGATTAGGAAGTAAATGCTTTTATGATATTTTGATAAAAGGTTGATGGTGGCTCAGATGAGGGAGCTGAGAAACAGGGGAGTGGATAGGGTTCAGGGCAGATATGACAGGACTTGCTGATGAACTGGATGTCAGTGAGCCACCTATACTCCACTAGGTCACTGATTCATTTCTGAGACTGAATTAATTTGTTTCTAGAGTTGATAATTTTTAAACATGTCACAGTTTTTATTCTAATACTTCCAGTGATTTCAGGAAAGAGTCTGCTAGGTTTTGGTTTTCGATTGCCAGTTGATAGTACCATTTATTAAAATGGGAAGAATTTGATTTTGAACGGGTCAAGTTCCTTTAAGAAATTTAAAGGTGAGGCCAGTAGAAAGGTGGATATGTGAGCCTGGGGCTCAGAGGAGAGGTTGGGCTGGATGCATACTTTTGGGGGTCCTCAGTCTATAGATGATTGACAGACACAGGAATGGAGGAGACCACAAGGGAGAGGGCAGATGGAAAGAAATATCCAGCTCTTGGAACCTCAACATACGGAAGAGGAACATGGTGGGCAAAGGAGACGGAGGAAGGAGTGTTTAACAAAGGAGAGATTCATCACATGACTTGAGCACCGCTGAGAGGTAGAAGAAATTGTCTTAGTCCATTCTGGCTGCTTATAATAAAATATCATAAGCTGGGTGGCTTACAAACAACAGAATTGAATTTCTCACAGTTTTAGAAGCTGGAACACCCCAAATCAAGGTGCCCGCAGATTTGATGTCTGATGAGGACCAGCTCCCTGGTTCATAGACAGTGCCTTCTTGCTGTGTCCGCACATGGCAGGAGGGTGAGGGGTCTCTCCCATGTCTTTTCTTATAAGGGCACTGATTCCATTCATGAGGGCTCCACCCTCAGGATCTAGTCGCCTCCCATAGGCCCTTAGAGGTTAGGACTCAACGTGAATTTTGGTGGGACACAAACATTCAGACCACAGCAACAATAAAGGCAAAAAGTGACCATTGGTTTGGTAATATGGAGGACACTGGTGAGAGACTGCAGGGGAATGGGTTCAGGAGTGGACAGAAGAAGGAGGGAATGAAGAAATATCCACAGTACTGTAAAGAAGTTTAGTTTATGAGACCTAAAATGGAATGATACTTGACTCTCTTTATCAATTGACTTGTCTTATGCAGTTTTTGCATCTAGTAGTTTCCGGTAACTGCTGTAAACAGCTATAAATTACTATAAACCCATTGGCTTAGAATAACACACATTTATCCCTTTATAGTCCTGGAGGCCAGAAGTTCCAAATCGGTTTCACTGGGCCAAAATCAAGGTGTTGGTAGGACTGCCCTCCCTCCAGAGGCTCTAGGGGAGAATCCATTTCTTGACTCTTCCATCTTCTGGTGGTTGCTGGCATTCCTCTGCTGTGGCCACATCAATCCAATCTGCCTCTGTGGTCACATTGCCTTGCTCCTCTTCTGTTGGTGCTAACTCTCCCTCTCTCTTATATGAGCGTCTCTTATAAGGACGCTTGCAACTGCATTCAATCCAGGAGGGTCTCCCCATCTCAAGATTCTTAATTTAATCCCATCTGTCAAGCCCCTGATTCCTTATAAGGTGACATTTATAGGTTCCAGGTACCTCCGAGAGCCATTATTCAGCCACGTATACTCTACTAGGTCACTAATTCATTTCTGAGACTGAATTAATTTGTTTGTAGAGTTGGTAATTTTTAAACATGTCACAGTTTTTATTCTAATACTTCCAGTGATTTAAAAACCTCTATTAAAATATTTAAGTGTAATATTCATTTTTCATAGAGAAATGGTGATTATGAGCTTCTAATTAATATTTGAGACAATAATAAACATAACTTTCAAAAAAAGTTCAACTAATAGTTAACAGCAGGGATGGGATTCTCTTGTTAACACGGCCACCAGTGAGTACCAGGGTCAGTCTTTATTAATTCTAAATAGATAGGATGTGTATGAGTCAAATAAGGGAGACACATAATGTGGTGGTATTATGTTGACCTTGCTGGCTCTAAATTTATTGCTATAGACATTATTTAATATGTATAACTAAATTATTTTAGCATTTAGGTAATTTAATAAAATAGTTTATATGTGAACATCAATAAAGAGAGAACCATAAATTATACATGTGTGTAGTTTAAACAGAACCACTTAAATGCCTATTTTGGGGATTAAATATATTCAGAACTCTATCTGCGTCTAGTCCTTAATCTGGGCGAATTCTTACTCACCCTTTACAAGAGGCTTATTTGAGACTTCCTCCAGGCAGGCTTTCCTTGTCCAGTCTCGTCATTTCCTGTGCTTGAATCTTACTTTGCCCTTTTCTTGTGTCTGTCTATCCCCAAAACACTGTATCTTATTTATCTTGGAGCCCTCTGCACCTGGCATTTCTTTTACTCTGGGCAGAGCTGGTTCCTGGCTACTCTGTACAGAAGCCTGGAGACAAGCAGAATGGCTGACGACCTGCCGGAATTCTCTACTCTCCTTTGGGCAGGCCCTGCCCTCCACACCCCATCTCACAGGGAACACAACAAGAAAATCAAATTTGCTGGTAGCCATCCCTCCTAATTTAGCAGGTTTCAGTCATGCAGACTTTTCCTACAATAAAGGGATTTTTATACAAAAGCCTTTTGTGCACATAGTTTTTAGAAACAAACACATTTCACTCACTGCCTTTCTTTGAAAAAAAAAAAGAGCTTGTTTCTGACAAATAATTCACAAATGTAAATGAAACCTACTAAAATTAAATGCACTCCTTTTCCCCAAGGATATCATTCCTAAAACAATTTCCAGACCTTTAAGGAAGTACTTTCAGACAGGGTGAAATCAGGGAAAAATATCTTGTGCAATACATATTTATATGCTAAGTCCCTCCGGCATTTGGTCTTGTGACAATGGTCAGAACTGTCACAGCTTTTGCAGGCCTCTGAAAGGCAGGTTGAGACCTAAGTGACTCAGGTAGGGTCTTCCTTGGTGTTGCTGCATTTGACATCCTTCTTTGGGGGCTGTTACTAGGATCTTCCTGGAACACCCTGCAGAAAGCGCTCTGCTAACATGTCTGAGTTAAGTCCCAGCTCCAAGATTTATTAGCTGCATGACATTGGGGAAAATCATTGAACTTCTCTGGTTTCTCAATTTCCTCATCCTTTAAATGGTGCCATAGAACTACATGGCTCAAAATATTTTTAGGCATCACAAACTCATTGATACATAGATTATTAATTCACACTGTAAATGAACATGTTAAAACTATTTCCGTTCTAAGATGGCTGAGATAGAGAGTTACTGGTGAAAAGAGTTGGAGTGATACAGATTTCCCAGATATTGATTAGAAATTGTCTTTGCCTCCTATTTCCACAAATATTTTTCTATTAATTTTTTTAAAAGCCTATGTTCCTTCATCTATTGAGCTTTAAAGCTATTTGCTTTAATTGTAACCAAAGTGACAAAGTGGAGAGAGGCCACCCTAGGTCAACGTGGCATCATCCATACCAACACTGTAACCATCCAACTCATCACTGAATAAAGATGTACTCACCACTGGATGAAGTGGTGTTCCTGGAAACATAAATTGCATCTGCTGGGCAAGCATTGCTGCTGCAGTTTTTTGCTGAATCAAATTGTTCCTTCCATTAATTTCTAGTTGAGTTTTTAAGTGTGTCGGAGGGTGAAGATACTTGCAGTTCTCTCTCGAACAACGGCCCTGTAAAAACAAGTGTTGGTTTTAGGACTATTTTAAGTAGCTTGCAACTCCAAAGTCAACCACTGAACAATCACTTCTTATACACAAAAGCAAGGATCCTGTGTGTGTGTGTGTGTGTGTGGGTGTGTGGGTGTGCGCGTGCATGCTCATGTGTTTGTTGGGGGAAAAGTGAATCAAACATTACATGATTATCAAGGTTGCTAATCTTAAGAACATGTTAAGTAGAGAAGCTTCCTGAGGATTTTTCCCTCCCTCCCTCCCTCTCTCTCTTTCTCTCTTTCTCTTTCTTTCCTTCCCTCCCTTCCTTCCTTCCTTCCTTCCTTCCTTCCTTCCTTCCTTCCTTCCTTCCTTCTTTCTTTCTTTCTTTCTTTCCTTTCTTCCTTTCAGATTCTAAACCCTGACAAAAGATTCCAAAGAAGTGTGACTGCTGAGAGAAAGGAAAGGTCCTTCCCCTACACAGTACGGAAGGTAATCAGAAGGGCATATCTATTGTGGGCTATCAGAAGGAGTCTTTGAACTTGCTATACACTTGTTTGTACATGCTAGAGTGATGTCCAAATATGAATAATTATGTAACAAATTTGTGGAGTAGAGAGTAATAAGAATTTTAAATGTGTGTTCCAGATTAGCTGAAGACATTCTTTCTTTCAGCTTATGGATGAAGAGGCAATAGTGTGCAGGGGTGGACATTTCTTGGTGATATACACATAGATGAAATTCTCAGGCTTGAGCTCAGATAATCATCTGCAAATGATTACTTTGCTACACAAAAGCTGTCACTCTATATACCTGCCTTGCCCTCATGACAGGAGTTCCTCCCATGACAGGAGTATCAAATCTGATGTCATGATGTGACATAGTGAAGAGTGTTTATGGCTAAAGTAATATTTGGAAGCCAAAGCTGGTAAAACAAAGGAAAATAATAATTAGGTGACAGGGTACATAAAACCAGTCTGGAAGGGTAATTGCATATGGCGGTGTTTATACTTAATCCCCAAGTTTTCAAAACTACCAATTGAAAGAATTACATTGATGTGTGAATTATACAATTTCTGGAGAAAGAAGAGCAAACTGTGAACCAGTTTGAGTATCATACTTCCCTAAAGAATTAGTCCATTTGCAGCCAAGAAAAGAGAGTATTGATTTGTTTACCAGATATAAAAATAATTTTAAAAAGCAAGCTTGGGGGATCTGGGGAAATGAATTTGTTTATAGTCATCCTAATTCTAAACATCTGGAGTTCTCACTCTGCTTCCCACTAATTTCATCCACACTTTTGGCAGCTCAGACTTCCTCTCTGGAGTTTGAATCTTCCCCCACCACCATGGAGAAGGGCAGACATGGGCCCCGTGTTCAGTCCCGGGCATCCGTACTAATCAACAAATGCTGTCCTGAGGATCTACTGTTAGCAGCGTTAATGGTTGTATCACCCTCTTTGGGGAGGATAACCAGGCAGGTGCCAAGGACACCAAAGGGAATAGGTCCTTGTTTGCTGTTAATAAGAGTCTATAACAATGGGTAATGCCAACATGTCTCCTTAGTCTCAAGTTCATATTATTGATGTTTCATTCAGCTTCCTATGTATACATGGACATTCCAGGGAAAATATTGGAAAGTCTATTGTAAAGACAGAGGTGAAGTGGACACTAATCTAAATCAAAGTAGTATAGGAATCTCTCTTTTCTCTCTTCATCTGCTTCTCTTGCAAACTGAATCTTTTTAAAATTTTTAATCCTAAATCTCTTTGCTTTATGACTTGCCAGGGTCCCTCCAGCCCTGTCAACTTGCTTCAGGTATCTCTTACTTTACTTCCTTTTCTTCCTTGACAATTGCTTGTCTCTTTGTTTGTTAAAATCAAATCTCCAAGAGAGCATTCAGATTGACCCAGCTCCTACAAAGTTCATGTGTGCAAAGTCTTTGAATTGGCTGCCTTTATATCAGGTGGCCAAATACAATTCTATCATTTCTGATGTGAGGTATCCATGAGGATCAAAACATAGCCACAGCCCATCAGCTGGGGTGGAGGAGGGTTATACAAAATGCATTTCTTGTTTAGAGGATAAGCCACCCCAGGTTTCTCTAACCTCATTCCAAACTCTCTTTAGCCACAAACACTGCTCTTGGAAGCTGACACCCAGAAAGGCTCATGTATTCAAGGTGCACAGATGGGTCTAATGGAGAGACTTGGGAAAGCAGAATTCCACAAAATGAGGATGGAATTAATGAAATGTCCACATTTCTACCAGTATGGCTGTTATATTGTATTCACTTATATAATTGTCAATTTGATCACTAGTTTTTTAATGTAATGCTTTGTGGCTGCACACACACATTTCAATTTGGCTGGAAAAATACAATTTTCTCATAAATGCTCTTATCTCTTGATAAAACTGGGACTCGTAGGGAACCATATAAGCTATTTCAGCTAATAGAAAGTATTTTACAACATTGAATTAGTAGTTTATCAATGAAACCTTCTTTTTTGTGAGAATTGCTGTAATTTCCTAGTGTCCTTACTTACATACTTGGAGTAAAGAATGTTATTGATCACCTACATGCCAAGCAATTTATATATGGTCATCTCATTTTCTCCTTATAACAGCAATAGTGATCCCTATTTTTACAAAATAGAAGATGGGCTCAGAAGATAAAGAAACTTTCCCAAGGCCATATATAACTGGTAAGTGGTAGAACTAGATTTTAAATCCAGACCTACCTGACTCAATTACATCACACTGCCAAGCTATTCATTAGCAATAGTTAAAATCCAGGGAGGATAAAAATCTACGATGATCTTTCGTATAATAATAGGATGCATAACAAAATTTTAAATATAATAAGATATGTATATATAGGGATTTGGGAATGGGAAACAATTATTTGCATGGACCTATCCGTTGGTAGGAGGATGGAGGAGTAATCAAGCTCACAGATTCTGGTCTCATAACTTGGCTCGACCTTTTCTTAGCTGCATGACTTTGAGCAATTACTTGACTTTTTTCTTCATCCGTTCAATGAAATAATTATTGTATCTTCTCAGGACTGTTGTGTGATTAAATGAGTTAACACACGCATAAGGCTTAGAAAAATGCCTAGCACATAGTAAGCACCAAGTAAATGTTATTATCAAAAGAAAGATAAATGTTTCTATATGATATTTCATTTTCAGTAAGTACAGAATCATACATTTAGTAGTATTTTGACTGGCTCTTTGATTCTTCCACAGAATAAACTTTCACACCAAACATGTTAAAAGCTACTTAATTGTACTTATTCAAATATTTTATGTTTAAAATTATTTTCAACTCTACAGGGTATTTGTTTAAGTGTCCACATTTTAAGAGACAGCCCTGAACCCTAGTACAATCTAGTATTAATATTTTGAAGAATTATGCACCATGGATGTCTGAGGCACACTAATTCAAACCCTCGGAGACTCTAGGTAACAGAATTTTAGTAATGGATCCTATAGAATTGTAAAATCCTAATGGATAAAGCTATTGTCAAAATAAAACAAGCTATTTGACACAGTGAACAATTTGTAAGGAAGTTTCTGTTAAGGCATAAGATTTGCCAGGATATGCATCAGTGTACAAAAGCTGTTGGTTATCAAAGCAACTTGTCATAGCCAAATGGTACAGGGCAGTGTGCAGAAGCGTAAAGCGTCTTTGTGTATCATTGTGAAACAAAACAGAGGTGTCAAAAATAGTGTCTTCTGATTTTATTCCAAGAAATAAAGACAAAAATGTCTGGGAAAAATCTTCCTTGTGGCAGCTAGGATTTGTTTTTTGCTTTGTTTTGTTTTAACTCTTCCTCCCTTTTAGTTCTTGGTAACACACTATTTCTGGAGAGATAAGGGAGGGAGGGTCCAGTGCCTAGTGGCAGGGACTGGTGCAGCTTCTGTGGGGTGGAGACGGAGATGGGGATGGAGAGCGCCATTGCAGAGTGCTTGTGAAGAGCCTCCCAGGAACTGGGAGCTAGGAGCCTCAGCTAGGGCCAGTAAGGTGGGCTCACACCAGGGACCAGCTCATGGGTCACATAAGCCCTCAGGGCCTTTGCTCATCCCACGTGGGACATGCCAGGTATGGAACCAGCAGGTGGTCATATACTTCCAGGCTACGATCTCATTCATTCTTTCATTCAACAAATATTTCTTGAGATTCCACTATGTGCCACGCATTGTGCTTAGTGCTAGTTAAACAAAGGTGAGGAAAATCAAGACATGGTGTCTCCCTTCATGAAGCCTGCAGTCTTGTGGGGAAGACAGATGTTAACAAAACATGTCTTGTTACAAGTTGTGATACATATTCTAGAGAAGAATGCTGAGAAGGAATGGTGGGAGAGGGTCAGAATTGAGACCAGGGGTCAGAGGAGATCTCTGGAGAAGTGACATTTAAACTGAGACCTGAAAAATGAGTAGGAACTTGGCAAGGGAGTGCGTGGTGGTCAAAGTGTGTGTGTGTGTGTGTGCTGCATGTGTGTGTGTATTGTGTGTGTTGTGTATGTTGTATGTGTGCTGCATGTGTGTGTATTGTGTGTTGTATGTGTTTGTGTTGTGTGTGCTGTATGTGTATGTGTGTGTTATGTATATGGTATGTGTGTTGTAAGCCTGCATGGGGTAGGTGTGTATGTTGTATGTGTATTGTGTGTGTATTGTGTGTGTATATTGTGTGTGTGTATTGACTGTTGTGTGTTTGTGTTGTGTGTATGCTGTGTATTTTCTGTTGTGTGTTTGTGTTGTGTGTGTGCTATATGTGTATGTGTGTGTTATGTATATGGTATGTGTGTTGTATATGTGTATGGGGTGTGTGTGCATGTTGTATGTGTATTGTGTGTGTGTTGTGTGTCTAGTGTGTGTGTGTGTTGTGGGTGTTGAATGTTCTTTAGAGGAGCAGCGTGTGCCAGGAGAATGTCCCATCTAGGGGCAGGCACGCAGCTCTCTAAGGCCAGTGCAGAGAAGGGGTGTGGGGAGGAGTATGAGGAGTGAGAAGAGGTGAAGCAGGAAGTAGGAGGCAGAAGCCAGACAATGGGAGACCAGCTAAGGGGTATGAAGTTCCTGCTGTTGAAAGTTTTTAAGCAGGAGAATAACAAGATCAGATTTATGCTTTATGCTACATTTAAATCGCACCCTGATTATTATATTTCATATTTCTAATTTTATTATAGTTTATATTGTTTGGAGACCACCTCTTTAAAAACAATAACAGAATTCTGATGGAGTCGACATTGGATTTGTGCAGTTTCTACTTCCAAGAATAATCTGTACTCCAGGAATATTTAGATTAGGGATGATGGCTAGAATCAAGTTCGAACCTCAAGCTGAATTAATTTTATTAAAATCAGCAACCATGAAAGATTCTAATACAGAATACTCATGTTGATTCTCGACAGGAGGAAGGAAGATGCTAAATAACTGTAATATGTACTTGACAGAACAACAGATTGGTGCTATTGGAATTACATAGCCATTAAATTACATGGCATGGGATAGAATAAATGCAACTTTGGCTAAGAAAAGACTTCAGAATCAGGTTGCTGTGAGAAAGAAAAAGCATAATTGAAGGATGAGATTTCCTAATGGCTTATTTTAAAACAAGTAATTTTTGGAATCTTTTTCTAGTATGCTCCTAATTGAAAAAAAAATCAATTAAAATATGGGCACAAAAAAGAAAACATTAATTAGAAGACTATTAAAGACTCTCCCATTAACAATAGTTTTTGCCCATAGGAATAGCTGTCAGACAACTGCATCCCATTAGTTTTTCATGGGAAAAGCAATGGATTTCTATGATCTACAATTCAGTTAACAGGCCCCAGCCATTTGTATTCCATTGGAATAATTTGAACTGTGTCTTTACATGGGCTGAGTCATTGACCGGCAGACTCCAACAAAACTTTTCTTGGGGAAAACGATTCTAGCGAAGGGCTGGAATCCCAACCTGATTTTCTGAATTTTGCCTCTTTCAGTGCCACCTTGGCAGCACTTGCTGCTGTAGGTGCATGATGATATTTTCAAGCAAGCAGGCCAGGCCGCGGAATGGCAAGTGCTGGCCCTAAGGTTTAAGGGCAGATGGCATGTGCTTTAGACGCAGCCTTCAGGGACACTTTGAGTCCGGGAGCCTGCTTTAGACCCCAAAGCTGGCCAGGGAAAATCATGGAAGAGCCTCTGAAATTCCTCGCATTCCACATGGCTGAGGCCAGCTTGGTGAAATCCCGAGGTCAAGACAAAGGCTCTTGCTCTGGAGTTACATTTCAGAAGCCTGTTTTGTCTTGCAACCTCTCCTGGAGAAGCAGTGTAAAAAAAAAAAAAAAAAAGGGTTAAGGAAACCTTCTCAGAACTGGACTAATTGGATTTAAAATGCAGCGCTGCTGTTCTTGGGCACCTTGGACAAGTGGGACCTTGTGGCTTCCAGTTGCCATATCTGTGAAATGGGGCTAAGAATAGTTTCTACCTCATAGACTTTCAATAAGGATTAAGAGTTAATGCATATAAAGTGTTTTCACAGTTCCTGGCACATAGTAGGCATTCCCTAAGCTTCATCATCATCATAATCATCATCATCATCACTATTACTATTGACACTTTCTTTTCATAGTAGGTAAAAATATATGGTATTGAAAACAACTTCTCTAATACCTGCTCCATTTCCTTATCACTGTGCTCCTCTCTGGCCTGTCTACCAAGCTCTTTAAACCTTTGCTATTCTCATTCTGTCAGTGCCAACTTTGGTCATTTATCTCTTCAAACAGCCTCAGATCTGTTTTTCTTTGATATCTCCCCTGCTGAAACTTGCCAGGGCTAATCAACATGGCATGACTTATCTAGAGTGTAAAGCAGCTATGTATTGTGGTTGGAAAATCCCAAAATTCTGGCTGTGGCTTCATTCCAAAATGGTTATATGAAGTTTTGTTTTTTTTTTTTTTTTTACAAATAACGTATAATAGTCTGTGCCTCAATTTTCTCATCTGTCAAATAGGGGTGATCCTGTTCCTATATCTCAACTCCTTCTGACAGTTGTTAGAGCAGGAGTTGCTCAGGAAGAAACGTAAATTGTTATCTATATTTTTTCCAGATCTATTTTCTACTTGAATGCTCCTAATCTAGTAAAAGGGGAAAGCCACATGAAACAACAGTTACAGTAAAAAGTGACACCAGGGATGTATGTTGGCAATGGTCCAGGTATGTTCTGAGAATTATGAGACGTCTACGTGATGAGGTTTGAGGAGATTCAGCAGAAGTGGTGAATTAAGTCAAAATCAATTAAGTCTAGGAGGATTTATTAAGTACCCACAGTGTACACAGCTTGGAAGTGAAAATTTCGATCAAACAGACCTCTGTTTTCTTCCTTGTGCCACGTAAGTTGTTCAGCAGTTATTTACTAAGTGACTAAGCTGACTGGGTGTATCAGATGTTCCCAGCCTCAGTTTCCCCATAGTTTCAACACCTCTCAAGGTCTTTGAAAGTGGGGAAGCAATAAAGGCTGTGGTTAGAGTGGGTGAGCCGATTCTTATTAGTCCATTTATACAGGTCTCAGTCACATAGGCCAAGGCTGAGTCTAACATTTGGCCTGAACCTCCTCTTCTTCCTCCCAGTACATTTCCAGAAGGATATGGGCAAGTAAAAGTGTAGGGGAATAAAATGGTTATTTACCTCAAGGCTTAATTTATGACATTAACTATGAGACTGAAATAGCTCTACTCTAAGGCAAGTGACAGATTAGGCTTTTGGGCTTCTTTTGAATTTAAATAAACTAATTGAACCACATGAGCTCCTTGTATTATTAGTTCCAACTACCTAATATAGCAAATAAAATGCAATCACATAACGGCTTCAGAATTAGAAAGTAACTTTAGATTCAGGGGATCATTATAAACAAACGATAACCAGAATGTCTATCAACATGAATAATTACCAGTATCATCAAGATTATGCATAAGCCTCTAATAAGCTCTTTCTGTTTATTATTTGGTTCAACATATATTACAATTTATCCTTAACAGTCTAGATATGCAAATAATTTTTGGTGAATAGCACAACATTTTGTACTTATTAATGACAGATAAAAATGGTGTATTTACATTTCTTCTCTGGTGTGTTTTTTCTCTGTTGCTTCCATTATATGGAAGAAATGCCTAGAATGATATAAGGAATATTTGGCAGTGTAGCCTGGTGGATAAATGAGGGAAAAACACAAATAGTGGTAGACAGTCACTACTACCTCCAATTTTACCCACCACCACCAATTGCTACGGGTTTAGGAGAGGATAAAGAAAAGTGGGAATGAAGTTACATAGGTAAGTGGACCAAATCAGTTTGCGTTTTCTTTCCAAAAACCCATACAAATAGGTGTAGAGCATCATTCC
Organism: Pan troglodytes; assembly: GCF_028858775.2. Lineage (NCBI taxonomy): Eukaryota > Metazoa > Chordata > Mammalia > Primates > Hominidae > Pan > Pan troglodytes. Next base: position 102,925,668 of record NC_072412.2, on the reverse strand, counting down.
ACTGCATCACCTGGACTATGGGGCAGAGCTCTTCCCTAATGATAGTGCTTTTACCTTTCTTCAAGGGAGTTGCAAATCTGAGTGTTCTCATCTCTGGATTTGCATTTAGGATAGCTTGTTATCACCTGAGGGCTGGGAAAAAAACCTTCAGGCCATCACAGGTGCTTTGGGAGTAGATTTGTGACTCATTCCTTATTAGGCCAATGCAACTGCCCTCTTCTTTCAAGCACCACTGGCACTGGCCCCTGACATTAATTTTGTGACTATTTTAAATAAACAAAGCATAAAAACTAGTAAATGAGGAAGAAAGGCAAAGTAGGTGAATTGTTTGTAGTTTGCCATTTCATAGCATGTTTAAGCCTTTTAAAAATTTTTTATTTTTATTTTTGAAACAGGGTCTCACTTTGTCACCCAGGCTGGAGTGCAGTGGCACAATCATAGCTCACTGCAGTCTCGACCTCCTGGGCTCAAGCAATTCTCCTACATCAGCCTCCCAAGTAGCTGGGACTACAGGTGCATACCACCATGCCAGGCTAATTTTTTTATTTTTGTAGAGTCTGGTTTGCACTGTGTTGCCCAGGCTGGTCTCAAACTCCTTGGTTCAAGCAATCCTCCCACTTCGCCCTCCCAAAGTGCAGGGATTACAGGCGTGAGCCACTGCACCCAGTCTTTAAAAAAAATTTAAATGCATTTTGGTTGGCTGGGCAGTTTCAATTTCTCATACTACTTGTGTCTTGTGATGGGGAGAGCTGTTTGTTGGCTTGATGAAGGGAGAAACCCCTCTTACCGATAAGGATTGTTAATTCTCTTAATTTTATTCATTAACTGAAAATGTGCCAGTTAAGAGAAATCAGTGAGACTAAAAATAGCCCATCAGTTCTGTAGAGATTCAGGGAAACAAATTTCCAGGCACCAGATGCTTCATTTGGAAATTATTTTATTTAATGAGAATATCAATGTCTTCTGAGTCACGGGGGTAGTTTGGTTAGTGTGGACCATAAACATATATCAACCTTACATGAAACCAGTTGTGATGTTAATATTGAGTGTCAACTTGATTGGATTGAAGGATGCAAAGTATTGTTCCTAGGTGTGTCTGAGAGAGTGTTGCCAAACATTAACATTTGAGTCAGTGGACTGGGAGAGGCAGACCCACCCTCAATCTGGGTGGGCACCATCTAATCGGCTGCCAGCAAGGCTAGAAAAAAGCAGGCAGAAGGATGTGGAATGAACAACTTGCTGAGTCTTCTGGCCTTCATGTTTCTCCCATGCAGGATGCTTCCTTCCCTCGAACATCGGACTCCAAGTTCTTTGGTTTTTGGACTCTTAGACTTACACCAGTGGTTTGCCAGGGGCTCTCGGACCTTTGGCCACAGACTGAAGGCTGCACTGTTGGTTTCCCTACTTTTGAGGTTTTGGGACTTGGACTGGCTTCCTAGCTCCTCAGCTGGTAGACAGCTTAGTGCAGGACTTCACCTTGTGATCGTGTGAGTCGATTCTCCCAATAAACTCCCCTTCATATATACATCTATCCCATTAGTTCTGTTTTTTAGAGAACCCTGACAAATATACCAGTCTAGTGGCTGTTTGACTTCATAGAGTCTAGATTTTTTGATACCACATTCATTAATGTCTGCAGCCCCATGGGTGAACAGAAATCCCATGAAACATTTATATCTCAGCCTTGGAATTTCTCCTGCCAGGGAGGGCAGGCCTTTTCTGTCTACTTCCCGAACTTCTCCTCAAACCCCAACCGTACAGGAAACCTCATACGATGGGTGCATGTTATCCAGTGATCTTCCTTCCTTCCTTCAACAAATATGTATTGAACCCCTTCCATGTGCCAAGCCCTGTGATATTAAAATGACAATTAAAATAGAGTGATCAATGCCATGATAGGCGGTGTGAATGCACTGCAGGGAGCTCTCCCTAGTTTAGAGGTCAGGGATGACTCCAGAGGATGGGACATTTAACATTTAAGCTAAGATATTTATCAGATTATCTAGTTGAGAGTGGGGAGGAAGGTGGGAGTTAGAGTTGGCCATTTGGAGCGAGGAGGTGGGGATGGTTAATGGGTACAAGAAAAATAGAAAGAATGAATAAGACCTACTATTTGACAGCATAATAGGGTGACTATAGTCAACAATAACTTAATTGTTTATTTTTAAATAACTTAAAGAATATAATTGGATTGTTTGTAACTCAAAGGATAAATGCTTGAGAGGAGGGGTACCCCATTCTCCATGATGTGCTTATTTCACATTGCATGTCTGTATCAAAATATCTCATGCACCCCATAAGTATATACACCTACTATGTACCCACAAAATTTTTTTTTTAATTAGAGCTAGCCATTTAGAGAATTAAAAGAAGCCAGAGTAATTGACAACCACTCTATGGGGGTTTACTTCCTGAAGCCTTATAAACACCATCACATGACATCTGTATCCCACAGTTTCCATGGGGAACTGGTTCCAGGACCTCCCACAGATACCAAAATTCAGGATGCTCAAGTCCCTGATATACAACGGCCTAGTATTTGCATATAACCTATACACATCTTCCTATATACTTTAAATCATCTCTAGATTACTTATAACACCTAATACAAAGTAAATGCTAATGTAAATAGCTGTTATACTTTACTGTTTAGGGAATAATGCCAAGACAAAAGTCTGACCATGTTCAATACAGACACAATTTTTAACAAGTATTTTCAATCCATAGTTGGTTGAATCCACGAATACTGAGGGCCAACTGAATGTTTAGTAAACGTTGGGTTCTATTTTTATTATCATCAGTCCTTAGCAATTCCAGAAGCTAGTCAATTTTTAAAATAAGTGAAATCTGTCCAAAGATACAAAACCTTATTACGCATCTTCTGTTACAGGCTTTTTCAAACTGATTGCAGTACTATATGGTGAATCACCTACCCCCACAGAGGGCTGCCTGGAATTTGGACACATGTATTAAAGGCCGACATTTTGTGGGTGTGTTCCTGCACAGCTGTGCCATTTTACTTAAACACTGGAAATGACTTCCATCTCAGGTAGAAAACATACACTGTCCCAGGCCTGTTTAGTGTCAAGTGTTTTCCCTGCTTCTCTGGCCACTCCAGTGCCTCCTCCAGAGTCCCAGCATCTTCCCTTTCTTGTCCCCAGCAATCAAAGAGTTAAGCCCACACAGCAGGGGGTTTCTGAGACTAGCTGTGGTGCACGCTGATTGGCTGCTGCCCACCTGGGAGGTACTTATGGTAAAATATTTTGAATATCACATCTTATTATAAATATACTATGACAAGGCCAGAGTGCCTTGGTTGCTGGTGTCGGAGTTGGGAATGCTTCCGGGAAGAAGTGGGAGAAGGGTTGTGTGCCTATGGAGACAGGAATAGGGAAGGGGTGGGCTGGAGGGGAAGGAAGACTAGGTTAAGAAACACTGGAAGAAGATGGGAAAAATAGAGCATCCTATTAAGAGTTCCTTCATTTTCAGCAACACAGGAAAAGAACATTCCTCTTAGGCGGTTTTGGATTTCAGATGCTTCTTGCCTTACCATAGACTCAAGTTCTGATAAACCCATGGTTAATGGAAAATAGTATATGTTGAAAATGCATTTTCAACTTATGACATATTCAATTTACAATGGGTTTTTCTGATGTAACTCCATCATGAGTCCAGGAGTGTGCTGAATGTATATTGCTTTTGAACTGTTCTAAAGTCAAAAATCGTAAATGGAACCATTATAAGCCAGGGACTTTCTGTACTTGATGTCTCAGGAAAGACGTGCATTGCAGTCCTGGACTGCAGCAGGGGGAAGCTGCACTTTTTTCAGAAATAACAGCCTGGGAAGATGGAGGGCATGGCAGCTTGCACCATGGCGTGGGCATTTATGCACCGGCTGGGGAAGGCTATGCAGAGCAGAGGTACAGGGAAGAGGTGTGGGCTTTATCCTGCACCTCCTGAGAGTGGAAGCGGTGTGCCTCCTCCTTTACTCATCTGACAGTTTTGGAGCATCTGCTCTATGCCAGAAACTGGGAAGGAATTGCACACAGGACTGTAAGCTGTGGCCCTGCCCTCGATAAAAATAGCAGAGACTTATATAACGTTGTACATATCATCTACCAGGCAGTTTCTAAGTGCTTCTTAGAGATCATACCCATTTAGTCTTCACTACAAGCTCTTAGCAGAGGTAATGTTAATAATCCCATTTTATGGGATGAAACAGAGGCACAGAGAGGGGGAGATAACTTTCCATGGGCATACAGCTAGTAAGTAAGTGGCGGATCTGTGCAGTCAGTCAAGCTGGCTGGCCTGGGACTCTGTGCCGTCAGCACTACCCAGAGCTGCTTTTAAGAAACTCATGATGGAACTTCTATATCACACCTTAAAAAGCATTCTTCACACGCTGTCTTATTAGACCTTCACAATATTCTTGTTTTCTGTTACCCCAATTTAAAGGTAAGGAAATGAGGCTCAGAGAGATTTAAGGTACTTTCCAGGTCATGTTGTTAAAGTCAACCAGGGCTAAATACTGCTCTTCCCTCACCAAAACACGTGCCTTCTCCATCGCCTGCTGTGGTCCATGGGAGACACTATGGGGTTACAGATTTTTGGCTCAATATGTGAGATTTGTTTAAAACAGAATGAGTGACCTTGCATGATAATGCACTCGATGGAGGTGACAGTGGATAGTAGAAAACAGACACTGTCCCAAGCCTGTTTAATGTCAAGTGTTTTCCCTGCTTCTCTGGCCACTCCAGTGCCTCTTCCACAGTCCCAGCATCTTCCCCTCCTGGACCCCAGCAATCAAAGAGTTAAACCCACACAGCAGGGGGTTTCCGGGACTACCTGTGGTGCACTCTGATTGGCTGCTGCCCATCTGGGAGGTACTTATGGTAAAATATTTTGAATACCACATCTTATTATAAATATACTGTGACAAGGCCAGAGTGCCCTGGTTGACCATGTTGAATTGTGTCTCCCTGCATGTGGAAGTCCTAACCCACAGAATCTCAGCATGGGATCCTAGTTGGAAGTAGGGTCTTGACAGATGTAATCAAGTTACAGGGAGGACATTAGGGTGGACTCTAATCCAGTATGACTGGTGTCCTTATAAAAAGAGAAAATTTAGTCACAGAGATCCATGCATAGAGGGAAGACGATGTGAAAGAGACACAGGGAAAAGATGGCTATCTTTTTGTTTTTCTTTTTGTTTTTAAGACAGAGTCTTATCCTGTCGCCCAGGCTGGAGTGCAGTGGTGCGATCTCGGCTCACTGCAACCTCCGCCTCCCGGGTTCAAGCGATTCTCCTGCCTCAGTCTCCCAAGTAACTGGGATTACAGGCACCCACCACCATGCCCGGCTAATTTTTTGTATTTTTAATAGAGATGGGGTTTTACCATGTTGGCCAGGCTGGTCTCGAACTCTTAATCTCAGGTGATCCACCCACCTCGGCCTTCCAAAGTGCTGGGATTATAGGCATGAGCCACCCCGCACGGCCGAAGATGGCCATCTTTAAGCCAAGGAATGGCTGAGGCTATCAGAGCTGTGAGAGAGGTCTAAAATAGACCCTTCCAGGCTGGGAACGGTGGCTCACGCCTGTAATTCCAGCACTTTGGGAGCCTGAGGTGGGTGGATCATGAGGTCAGGAGATCAAGACCATCCTGGCTAACATGGTGAAACCCCGGCTCTACTAAAAATACAAAAAATTAGCCGGGCGTGGTGACACACACCTGTAGTCCCAGCTACTCGGGAGGCTGAGGCAGGAGAATCTCTTGAACCCGGGAGGCGGAGGTTGCAGTGAGCCGAGATTGCACCATTGCACTGCAGCCTGGGTGACAGAGTGAGAGACTGTCTCAAAAAAAAAAAAAAAAAAAAAAAAAAAAAAGACCCTTCCAGAGAACCTTCTGAGGGAGCATAGCCTTTGACCCTTGGATTTGGGACCTCTGGCCCCCACAACTGTAAGAATATAAATTTCTGTTGCTCTAAGCCATCCAGTTTATGATACTGGTTATAGCAGCCTTGGGAAGCGAGCACAGCCACCTCTCACAAATGTTAGATAATGTATTTTGTCTTGAGATTGGTGGTTACACCAGCAAAACACTACAGTCTCCTCCAACACTAAGAGTTGTTTCTGTGAATGTGTATTCAGTTTTTTTCATGATCTTAGGTAATGAGATCTCCCTATTTGCTCAAAAATAAACTATAACAACCCCCAAATCCCTAACAAGTACGATGATTTTCTACCAGTGAAACTAGTCAGCTTAAATGCCATCCGATTTTTCCCACGGAAGATTTAATAGAAGAGATTTATTTTAGTAAAAGACAAAATGTTTCACTAAAGAACTCATTAGTAATGCATAAACGGCTACTGGGTCTCTGAAGATCCATTTTCAAAGAGAAATGTTGAGATAATTTTTGTATTCTGATTACAGAGAATGACTTGATAAAAATCATCCTTGATATTAAAATTGCATGGAGGGGAAAGAAAATCATTCAGTCTAGCAGGAGGGAAGTCAAAGAAAATGGGTAAATGTGGCCAGCAATTAAATTGGAGTTGCTTTTACAAAGCTAGATAGATGTGCATTGGCAGAGTCTCACCCGTGACATGGGTGGGGTCATCTTCGCTGGCACTTTGACATACAGAGGGACAGTGGTAGGGAGGAGGACAGGGGAGAGGCCTGCTCTATTCAGCTAGAGTCTTCTATCACCCTCACGACCACCCTGCCTATTCATTCCTTCTCATCAGGCCCAGCCTTTAGTGCCCTTGGTCATTGCCAGAGCTCCCGCCTGGCCAGCCCTCCCCTAGTGAGACCCAAGTCCCCAGAACCAATCCTCAAGTGACACTGAATCTTTGCACCAGCTGATGCTGACTCATGGCCCTAGCTTTGATTAGACAGCTGCTCTGTTTCAAGCCCTAACACCCGCCGGGTGTCCCACGTCTTATGCTACAGGGTCCCACAGGCTTCTCTTTTTGCCTCCAAGTTCAAGGTCTGAGAACCTGCCTCCCTCCAGGCTCCTTACCGGAGTGAAGCTCTGCCTTTTGCCTTTGCCTCCAGAAAACCCTGCCTGTAGGCTGGGGTCCTGTGTCCCCTGCTGCGCAGCTGTTGTTCGCTCACCCTTTCTGAGGGTCCCCATCCAGGGTTTTTCTTCACTGTGGTCCACCCTCAGTAGATACCTGCTAATTTTTCTCAGAATTTCTGCTGCTGCATGTTTCTCCAGTACGTACCTAGAGAGGGCGGAGACCTTGAGACAACACACCCAGGCTCACAGCATCGAAATCTCCATCTCTGTGGCCCAGTGGGCAGAACTAACTTCAGACCCTGGGGTCTCTTCTGGTCAAATTCAGCCCAACTTAGTGAGCTATGACATTACTTCCTCTTTCTCTTAGGACCTGCCTGTAAGCTGTGGAAGAAGTCTTTTCCCTCAGCAAACCCCAGCTGTTCTTCATCTGTCACTGCTGGCTGGATACTTAAGCTCTGGGTAGTCCAGAAACTGCTAGTCAAATGTATTTACAAACTGAATTGATGCATTATTATGAAGTCCAATTTTTTATTTTTTAAAAAGGAATTACATAGATGGTAATAATACTTGGTAACAGCTTTTGAATGCAGGCAAATACCATTATTATTATTTTTACTCATTAGATGCATGCTAGACACCGTGCTGTTTCACATGCAAAATCTCAGACAAACATTTGAGAGGGGGAGGTGCTCTTAATATCCCTATTTGACAGACAGAGAACTGAGGCCTGAGGAGATGAATGATCTTGTCCTAGGGTGTGCAAGTAGCAAGATACAGAACCAGGATTTGAACCCAGGCAGTGTGACTCCAAAGCCACTGCTCTTAATCACTATACTTCTTCCACACATTCATAGGGTTATAAAAACTAATTAGGTTTGCCGAATTCTCACAATGTGCCAAGCATGCCTCTAAGTGCTTTACAGGAATGATCTCCTTAGTGTTCACAATATGCCTTTCAGGTAGGTCTTATTTTTATGCCCATTTTGCAGATGTGGAAACCAAGGCACAGAGAGGTTAGATAACTTGTCTAAAGTGACACAGCTAGTAAGAGGAAGATCCAGACTTGAACCTACTCAGCCTGGCTCCAGAACCACCGCACTCTCTGAATACAAATTATTGATTCCTACTTTATGTCTGGTACTGTGCTAGGCCCAAGTGGCTACAAAGATGAAAAGCAAACTGTTCTTATCTTTGAGAAACTCTACATACATAAATCTGCAACGCATATACACATGAATGGAAGGGAAGAAAGCATGGTAATAAGTAATACTTAAGTATAATATTAGCCAGAAGGATCCATGTAATGTTTCATAAATCATCCAGTTTTCAAAATCCCATTAAAGTGATCGAGTATATTTTATAAATATGGTTGGCTTTTAATACTTCAAACTAATAATTGAAGTGAATAACCAAAGTAGGCCACTGCCATCATATCTCCGTCTATTAGGGCAAGACAAGGCACCACTAACAGCCTCTGGGACTGCCCTGTTACAGGGAGATCACAAGCTTTCAGAATCTGCAAATGAGGCACCTGGATTTCAGACAGCCAAAAGGATTATGCCTACATAAAACTATCATTTAAGAGTTCTGCATGCATACTTTAGGCACATATCAATGCTTTGCTTATGGCAAAAGACTAAAGCCCCAGATGAGGGAATTTTCCCTAGGAACAGTAGGGTGGGAGAACTGTCCACCTCCTTCAGATGACCCCAATATGAAACATGTGCCTGTCCTGAGCATGTCATACTTTGACACTCTGTGGGGTCCACTGGGAGGGTACGCAGTTCTGAGCTATTTTTACAGGATTGATATTTTGTTCATTTTATCCACCCAGTTTTACCTGGTTGCCTCTGTGATCCACAAAGACAGTTCGGCAGCGAAAAGCATATGATCCCCGGCCCTGGAACAGAGTGACACTTATAGGACCACACGGGACTGAAGCCCAATTGATGCATCATCCATCACAAAGCTTGGCATCTCCCACATTGAGTTACCCAGCCCTAGATACATACCCACCCTGTCTCCTGCATCCCCCACCACCTTCCATTCCCACTGGCATTGTCAGGCTGGTCCAGGCCATCAGATGTGTGACAGTGCTGCCAACAGATGCCTTCTCTACTTCCTATACCCTCTGCTGCACTATCCCCTTCATTCACTCCACAGGCATATGTTGCAACTCTACCTTAGGCCAGGCAGTGTTCCAGGGACATGGGATATCAACAACAAAACTCACAAACGGCCCTGTCCACACAGAACTTAGCTTTTAGTTAGGGGAGACAGACAATAAGCAATAAAGATGATACACAAGTTACACAGCAGAATGTGCTGAGGGCTTTGGGGAAGAACAAGTGGGTAAGTAGGATGGGGAGTGCTGGTGGGTTGGGTGGCCCTTTTTAGTTACATAGGCAGGGCCATTACCACTAAGAAAGTAATTCAGCAGCAAAGACTTTGTGGAGGTGGGGAGTTGTCCTGCCTGTATCCAGATGAAGCATATCCCAGGCAGAGAGAACAGCCAGCACTAAGGGCTCGGGAGGATGCATGCCTGGTGCATCTGAGGGTCAGCCAAGAGGCTGGAGAATCTGGACTCCATGAGCCAGGGCCAAGCTGGAAAGGAGTTCTGAGAAACGACCATGGCTTGACCAGGTAGGGTCTTGCAGGCCATTGTAAGAACTTGTTTTCTTCTTTGAAGGAAATGGGAATTTTGAGCGGAGGAGTGATGTGATCTCACTGGTGTTTTAGAAGGATGGCTCTGGCTACTGTGTGAGAATGGACCGAAGGGGCCAGAGGTGGCATCAGGAGACCAGTTAGGCTGTGGTGGTCACCCAGGGGAAGAAGACGGTGGCTCAGACCAGGCTGCTGGCAGTGGAGGAAGGTGGAGCCAATAGGATTTCCTGACACACTGAATGTGAAGTGGAAAAGGGACCAGTCAGGATGATTCTAAGGTTTTGGGCCTGAGCCCCTGGAAGGGGATTTTTGTCATCAGTCGAGATGCAGAAAGCACGGCTCAAGCAAACGTGGGGGAAATAGCAGGAGTGGCGTTTAAGATGCCTATAAGACATTGAAAGAGAGGTGCCAAGCAGGCTGTTGGGTCCAGGAATCTAGAGTCCAGGAGAGAGGTGTGGTCTGGAAGTCATTGGCGTATGAAAGAAATTGAAAACAAACCCTTGGTTATGGCCATGAGTGTATCTCCCTCCTCCACTGAACCCTCAGAGAACCCCCATTCTTTCCTGAATCACATCCAACTGCCTCACCCACGAGCAAGGCCTTCCACATCCTCACCCACGAGCAAGGCCTTCCACATCCTCACCCACGAGCAAGGCCTTCCACATCCTCACCCATGAGCAAGGCCTTCCACATTGCCAGAGAGTGAGCTTCCTTTCCAGTCCAAGCCCTGCTTTCTTTTCATGCTGAGGTCAGTTGCAGTTGGGAAAATCCAAAGACTTATGCCTTCCTTCCTCGTCTATGAGTTTGCTCAAGCTGTTTCCATTCCTCTATTTTGGTCCCCTGACCTTCCCTCACATGAATGACTCTCTGACCACTTCCAAGCTTCCTTGAGAAAGCATCTTTCCCCTCCTCTGCATGTCTGTAACAATCTGCACCTCTGGGGCAGCACTTAACCCCTAATGCCTGCTATTAACCATTATCAATATCAGTATTGATGTCAGATCCCATCTTGGGCCTATCTTGTAAGTTTCTCATGAGCAGAAGCTCTTTCCTGCCATTGGGAATAGCCAGTAATGTAGAGCCCGGTGCCTGGAAGAGAGCAAGTGCTCAGTGCTTGCTTAACAAATGAATTTTTGGAAGACACAGATTTCAAAAGCCAAGACTCTTGTAAACCTTGTGGGATGAGATCTGGAGTGAACAAATATACCTTGATAATTATTTTAACTGCTTTAGAAGCTATTTGTTTTATTTTAGGATCCTTAAATAACAGAAATACATGTGATAATTTAATCAAAGTATACATAGTAGGCTTTTTTTCCTGTAAGACAAAAAATACTATTTTAAATATAGATATAGTGTATCCCCTAAAATGAAAATGTCAATAAATATATGACTGTCTACTTTATCAATAAGCAAACTTCTACAAATTAATACAAATTATTTATATATATGAAAATACATTTCATTTTAATAAGAGTATATTACTATATGCCCAATGTTTTCAACCCTGATTCTTATAAATCCCTGAATTTCATATCATTCTATTTTACATATTGAGTGAGCTAAGGCCCAGAGTTGAACAGCTTGACCTAAGTTGAATAGTTTATCAGTGGTCACAGAGCTAGGAGGTGGGAAAGCCAGGATTCTCACTTAGCTCTCTCAAAAGCCAAGGGCAAATTTACTCAAACTCTGTTTATCCAACCTCCTCCCTCCTACTTGGAAGATCTTGAACATTAGAGTTGTTGACCTCAGTGCCTGAGCTGCGGATTATCTCAATAGAAGAAAAAATAGCATGGCAAGAGTCTCCCAAGAGTCATGTTCTTGGACAGCATTGACTACCAATTTTCAATCATTCATCCATTCATTGCATGATTGAGTGATAAATAAGTGTTCATTTATTTGGTGCATATTTAATGTATGCTACTCTGTGTAGCACTGATCTCAGCACTAGAGACAAGACAATGAGCACAACAGGCAAAAGTCCCTGCCTTCATGGAGCTTACATTTTAATGGGTGAATGCAGACACTCAACAAGATCAATAAATACAACATGTAGTGAATATGATGATGGTGATAAGTGCTAGAGAGAAAAACAGAACTGAGAGAGACAGGAAGTGTGTGTGCAGAAAACTTTACAAGTTTTCATAGGATGAACAAAGAAGATCTCAAAGGGAGGATGCCATTTGAGGTGTTAAGGGGGCAGGCAGCAGGTCTGATAGCTTCTGGGGAGAGGAGTGAGGAAATGCAATGGTCCTGAGGCAGGAGCATGCCTCGAATATTCTGGGAATAGCAACCAGGTCAGTGTGGCTAGAGCAGAGTGAGTGAGGGTAAGAGCAGTAACTTAAGATTGGAGAGGTGGGGAGAGTGAGGGTAAGAGCAGTAACTTAAGATTGGAGAGGTGGGGAGAGTGAGGGTAAGAGCAGTAACTTAAGATTGGAGAGGTGGGGAGAGTGAGGTGACCAGATGGTGACCCTTACTGGTCATCATAAGGTCTTTGGCTTTTACTCTGATTGAGATGCAAAATCAATGGAGGGTTAATGCACTAGACCATATTACTGAGAGGTTTCCATGTTCTTCACATATTTTTTAAATGTATTAGCAACTTTAATAAATTATGAGAAAGTGCATTATGTCAAACTCCCAATTGCTAAATACTGCTGATCTCATACAGATCTCCATTTAGGACTGCCCTTGTGATCACAGAGCAGGTCAGAGCCTGGGAGAGCATAAAGGGCTTACATGTAAGAAGCCCAGGTGTAGTGGGCCACACTATTTCCAGTGTTCCTGCCTCAGACCTTGAAAGAATGTGTGTGGCTATCCCTGAAGCCTACAGCTCAGCCTTAAAATCCAGACAGCTGGGAATAGATCAGCCATCTCTGCTACCAGCTTTTGGAGCAGTGCTGCAGGGAGAAAGCTATCCATCAACAGCTGTTTAGGCAGCAGGCTGAAAATGCTCCTCCAAGAAGGGCACCAAGAGGAGAGACAGTCTCTCCAGCAGAGCAGGGAAAAGTCCTGGTCAAACTTCTGCCAACCCCATTTAATCTCACAATGTCAAGTCATCCTCAAATTCCATTTCCCTCTTCTGTTCAATAAGATCTTTTTAAAAAAATTTGATGGGATGTCCCACAAATAAAACATTGGCTAATTAGAATTCAAGTTCCTTCTGTGCAGCAGTGGGTCCTATGTGTTGTGAGAAGGCAAGAGTGCAGTTAGATGCATGGAAAAGAAAAGCAGGGAAAACCATTGAAAATTGCTTCAGAATAAGCAAATTGATAGCTTAGATTCTATTTTGAGGATTTAGAGTTAACACCTTGGACCTGCCTTTATCCTGACAAAGGCAAAGATTCAAAGAGCCGTTGGACCTTTAGAATTTAGGGAGCACCACTAGGAGCCTCCACTTTCCAATACATGGTCCTGAGGTATAGAGGAATTGACTTCTTTTTGGCCTATCTATTTGCAGTTTCTCCCAAGAATTTCTAGAATTTATTTTCCTCTGTGCTTCTCAGTGTTTCCCTCTGTAGACGATTGCTACCCCAATGGATGCAAGTTGTCACCAGGGGAACATGGTTGCATGTAGCACCAAACACTGCTTGTAGACTGAATAAATACTGTCTTACAAGTAAGTACATGTATGATAGTTTCCAAAGTTATAAACTCTACTGTGAGGAATAAAATGCAGATTCAGACATATAATTTTTAATTGAATTCACAGTAATTTTTGTAAAGTGTGTTCCCAATGAACAGGTAGTGAAAACATACTTAGTAATATAGGTGCACAGAGAAAATTTTTCAATGCCAAAAGAGGAATTTTAATTCTTTGAAAACATATGAGTAGTAAATGATAAGTAATAAAATGAACCTAAGTTGTGGGCTACTTAGAATTCTAACTCAATGGCTGTGGTTAGAGCAAACTATGGGTTATGAAGACCAATGAGGAGAAGAGACATTCTAGGGTTTCCTGGTCTTTGAGAGCTACCATTATAGACTCATTTCTTGGAGATATTTCCTATTCTTCATGATCCAGGAATTTTGCCATGATAATAATCCTGAAATCATTAAAACTTCAGTGTGAAGTAATTTGTTAATTACCTACCTCCAGTAAAAGAGGATGTTAGAATAGAAAGAAAATAACAGACTTCATGAGAAACAAGTGCAAAAACATGAAATAAGGAAAAGTACTCAAAAAGGAAGGTGAAATGGAAGAAATGCTGCAAGTAGAAGAGAAACTTCTCTGTTTTAATCATGAGAGGATATTGGATTTTATCAAATACTTTTTACGTAACAACTGAGATGATGTTTTCCGTCCCCTTATTCCATTAACAGAATGTATTCCACTGATTGATTTTCATGCACTCGGAAGCACTTTGCCAAAGGCTGGAGCAACTGTTGACATGTGCAGCTATACTTTTCTTATATGAATCTGTTTTTCAAGTTATTGTCTATGTGGGATTGTTTCCAGAATGTTCTCACATGCCATGGGGATTTGAAGTTTTAAAACTTTACAATGTTTGAACTCAACACTAAGAGCTAGTTCTTAGTCATCAGTTGGTTTCATTCAAGTTCACACCAAGAGTAGAAGCTCTTTTCTTTCATTCAAAGAAAAAATAAGATCAAGAATAACACAAAAAAGGACTATCTGTAATGGAATGTGGGGCAGGTTATACAAAAGGAGGAATATTGGTGTTTGGACATTCACTTGAAGAGATTTAACCGAAGAGGAGGCTTAGGAGGGTGCTAAGGAGAGAGGACTGTTAAACGTTAACCCACCTGTAGCCCCTTAACAGTATTTCCTCACATGTTTAATTCAGGCAGCTTCCATGACCTCAAAGCAAACAAGGAGGACTTCTGCATGAGCACCACACATCTACACATGGCTTTTTTTTTTTAAAAAAAAAAAAAGAAAAAAATCCCCTCTAAAAATCCAACGCTATCTCAAGAAATTGATTTTTCTAAGGAATACAATTTCAGTCTGCTATTTTTGTATTTATGAAATCTCTTTTCTTTTAATTAAAAAATGTAATCCCATAAAGCATAGCTAGAACAAAAAGCTTAAGTGTGTGAGCTGGCTTGTTTGCTTACATTTAATTGTAAACATCATTAAACATTGGGAAACATGGTGAGGGGGGATTCACGCTTAAGAGCACCACTCTACCATAATTACCACCATGTTTGAAGACTCATTTTTGACAGTTTCATATTTTTATATAGTTAGAACCTTGGTGAGCAAATAATTTTATCTCCTGATTGTTCTTATGGAGCCGATCACGCACCTTGCTTCTCTGTGCTGCTGGAGAACCTCACTGTTTACAATGCCGGCATTGTGTTTGCTTGAATGAGTGCACCACAATTAACTCTACCTCCCATTCTGGCTCTTTACAGTTCTGCACTTTCATAAATAATTTTGTGAAAAGCATTTTCACACACATAGTCATTCCTCCCCCTCTTTTTTATTTCCTCAGTGTAACTGGAATTATTGGATTAAGGAGTATGGATTTTTGCATGGCTTTTAATGTGTCTTGAATCTGCCTATTCTCAAATGTAATCTTATCTGAGCACTCAGCATATCTACATGTTTCTCTCAAGACCTAATCATATTACATTGATTTTTATCAGACAATGAGCACATGTTTTTCTTTTTACCTTAACTGCCAGGAAACTCAGAGCTAAAGTTCTATCTAATAAAGAGTTCATCTCAGGTGACCGGTAATATGTTTCTCTTTTCCTTTGGGTTGATTTTTTACTTAGCTGTTCTTTTAAAAAAAAAAAAAGATGCTGAATTTCAAAAGTTCTTTCAAATTCCTTTTAGAAACAGGAGGGCTATAGGCCGGGTGCAGTGGTTCACTCCTGTAATCCCAGCACTTTGGGAGGCTGAGGCAGGTGGATCACAAGGTCAGGAGATGGAGGCCATCCTGGCTAACACACTGAAACCCTGTCTCTACTAAAAATACAAAAAATTAGCCAGGCATGCTGGCAGGTGCCTGTAGTCCCAGCTACTCAGGAGGCTGAGGCAGTAGAATGGCGTGAACCTGGGATGGGGAGCTTGCAGTGAGCCGAGATCACGCCACTGCACTCCAGCCTGGGCGACAGAGTGAGACTCCGTCTCAAAAAAAAAGAAGAAATAGGAGGGCTACAAATCTCACTCACATACACACAGACATATATACAAACATGTATTTATTATATCTAACATAAAACTTCACATAATTAGCATTGTATCATGAAAATGTTCTTGGCACTGGAATCTCTAAGATGATCCAGGACAATCCCTTCTTTTTATGGTACAGACCCTGAAGCTAGAGAGAGAACGTGACTTGTCTGGGATCACAGGACTCTTTGGAGTCAGAGCCAGAACTAACCCTAACCCAGGCCTTTGCATGCCCAATCAGAACCCTGAAGGCAGCATGAGAAGCTGGTTATTTGCTGAGCCTTACACCTTGACATTTCTGCCAGGGGCTAAGTCCTCTGCCCGACAGACCTCTGTCCCTTACCACCCTCCTAGTCCTCCACTTTGGTTAAATCTCTTCAAATGAATGTTCAAACACCAATATTCCGCCTTTTGCATAGCCTGCCCCATACTCCATTACACATAGTCCTTCTCTGTGCTATTCTCGATCTTATTTTTTCTTTGAATGAAGGGAAAGAACTTCTACTCTTGGTGTTAACTTGAATGAAACCAACTAATGAACAAGAGCTAGCTCTTAGTGTTGGGTTGAAACACTGTACAATTTTAAAATTTCAAATCCCCATGGCATGAGCCATGCTCAAGCATCTCTTGCTATGATATTTTTCATCTCTCTTTCTTCCCTGAATTTCCCTTTGCTACCATCCTCTGAGAGGCCCACATTAGTTCATTCCCAGCTGTTGGTTTTGCTTGGGCTGCCATAACCAAGTACTACAAGTTGGGTGGCTCAAACAACAGAACCTTATTCCCTCACAGTTCTGGGGGACAGAAGTCCAAGATCAAGGTGTGTGCTGGGTTGGTTCCTTCTGAGGGCCATGAGGAAAAGATCCGTCCCAGCACCCTCTTGTTGACTGTGGATGGCCATCTTCTTCCTGTCTCTTCACACTGTCTTCCATCTATGCTTATCTCCGTGTCCAAATTTCTACTTGCAATAAGGACACCAGTCATATTGGATTAAGACACCCTGATGACCTCACTTTAAATTGACCACCCCTGTAAAGGGCCTGTCTCCAAGTAAGTTACAGTCAACAACAGTGGTTTGAACTTCAACGTATGAATTTTGGGGGAGATGTGATGCAACTGCCCTTGAATGCAAAGGTCATTTTGACATTTTTCATTTCTGTGCTCAAAGTCTTCCATTGTCCCCACTTACCAAATAAAGTCCAAATTCCTCACTTGGGCGTGCAAGCTCCCCACAGCCCTGTTCCTATGTGTTGTTGTTATTTATCTCCCTACATACCCCATGGTTTTTTATGCTGCAGTCCAACCATGCTACTCTCAGATTCCAAACACACCCACACTTTTCTGCCTCTGCGCCTATGCTCATGGGCTCTTTCTGCACAGACTGCCCTCTTACTTCACCCCCACAGGCCCATCTCTGATGCCCTTTCTCCATGATGACTCCTCAGTCCCGCTCAGAAACGTCTCCTCCTTCCCAGGGCTTCTGTTGCTTATCTTGCTAGAAATGAAGGGTTATGACCATTGTCATAGTCACAGTCACTTGTGTGTTCCCTGATGCTAGACTGTACCTTCCTTAAGAGCAGGAACTTACTCATCCTTGCATGCCTCTCAGTGCCTTTTCTTTCTCAACTCCCCCAAAGTGACGGCTTGTATCTTTTGTGAACAAATCAGAGGAAAAAGAAATATTCTGTTATACAGATCGATCATCATAAAACTTCAGGGGCCTCTAAAGCAGCTCTTGTCATAATAGTGGGCAGGCCACACATGATGTAGGTTAGTAGATAGTGGAATAAATAAAATAAGCATTGGGTGTAAGATTTAAGATTGTTGGTGTGTGGGTATGAGCAGTGTTAAAT
Source organism: Pan troglodytes (assembly GCF_028858775.2). Classification (NCBI taxonomy): domain Eukaryota; kingdom Metazoa; phylum Chordata; class Mammalia; order Primates; family Hominidae; genus Pan; species Pan troglodytes. The sequence continues at coordinate 102,907,986 of NC_072412.2, read as the reverse complement.
GGGCCATCATCATTTTTACTAGGAAATTCCCTTTGTCCTCATCATTTTCCCCTTCCAACAGAAAATTCCATGAAGCTCATTTCTAAAGAAAAGTAAATACCCAGATGGCCAGAGGGATGACCTTTCTCTAACAGAGGGGATGGATTTGTTATCCAGCCAAATGTTTGAAATTCTTCCACCAGCATGCATAATTGAGAGAGATGTGTTAATTACCCTTACATGACAGCTGGTAGGACTTCCTAGACAAACTCTGAGAGGAGTATTGATCTGGAATCATTGTAAGTCACTGTACTGTGGTGATATAAAGGTAAAGCCCTCGAAACAGTTTTGAATGAGCAGGTCAATGTGTGGGGCCTCTGTGAACTGGGGCCTGCAGGCATGTGGCAGCCAGCCAGTGTTCGTCCAGCAACAAAAGGACCAGTGTGGTTCTTTGCATGACATTTTAATGAGTGATACAAGGAAAATCCCAAAGATGTAATCCCTTTTATTATAATAGCTCTATGGCTCAAAATGGGTTGTTATCAAAGAGAAACACAATTCCAGAAAGTGAGGATAAGATTTTTGTTTTTATCCCCTGTATCTGTGAACAGCATTCTCATCATTGACTGTTATTTAAGGGAACTGAGTGCACAGCGTTTGACTCAGCACTGTGGACATTTTGAAGAGGGAGCAGAAAATATGATCCGTGCCCTCGAGGAGTCACTATCTTGGCACTTGGGTGGAAAATAATTTAATTCTCTAAAGTCTTTTCCAGGTCCAAGATTTTATGATTCAATGAAGAAGAAAGAGATCATTTTATCTTTAAACAGCAAAAATGTCATGAATATCCTTTTGTCTAAAAAGCAATTCATATTTACTAATATAATTTGTCATACTGCTGCTACATTAAATTTTTCAGTGTTTATATCACAAATCTGCACAAGGGAGCTTTTGAATTTATTTTTCCCTTCCTGTTGTGGACTAAATATTTTTTCTTTTACCTGGAATCACATGAAATATGGGATTACTTGACTTTTCTGAAATCCAATATCACGGTATGTCGGCTTCCAAAGTAACCACTTTGTTGTTCATTCATATGTTTCTGGAAAAACTATCTGGTTTTGGTGGAGTCTAGGGAAAATACGCTCCAGGTTTTTTTTTTCCATAAAATGTGTAGAAGAAAAATATACATCTCTTTTAAGCAACTGGAACCAATTTAAGGCTTTGGCACACACAGTGGAAAAATCAATGGAAGTTCAAAGTTGAAAGGCAAAGTTGGCCTCTACAAGTATCACTAAACTTGTTTCCACCAAGAAAAATAAGGAGAGGATTTCTGACAACCAACTAGGATGGTAGGTCAAATAATCAATCATCAACCAATCAATCAACATGGTTTTATTGAAGACGATTTTATTTATGTTGGATGCTGGGAGATGGAACCCACGAGATTTAGACTTTCTTTCTCTCCTTCAGAAAAGTTTTCAATTTAACCAGGGAGATAACAGGAACATGCCTTGAACAATAAGGAATAAGATGCTATATTGATAAAAATCAAGAGTCTACAGGGCTGGGCATGCAGGGAGACTTCATGAACACTGAGTGATCCAACCAAGGCAGAGCCTCCACACATTCCTGAAATCCTTTTGAGAATCCATCCAAATTTTCTTCCCAACTAGACAAGAACTTATAGTCCTTGAGCCTTGTTCTTGTTGCCTGGCAACAACACCAGACTCTACTGAGCCCCAGGAGACCAATGTCCAAAGGCTGTCTACTTCCCATGCAGGTTTCCTCCACATGAAAAATGAGCTCATAAGTAGGACACCTATTCTCCTCATCTCTTTCTGGTGCTGGGAAGCCCTTCAAGTTTTTCTGGAAGTATTTGCTTCTTTGTTCCTTGCTCAGATGGAGAAAGTGAAATGAGGACCACCAAGGGGTAAGTTTCCCATTTATGTCCCAGGCAGTCACATTGGTGGTCCAGTCCCAGCCTCTCCAACATGTCTACAAATCATTGCAATATAATGTAAGAGGTGTCATTTATGTCACAGTCGTGGCAAGGAGTGACCACCATGAGTTTGCTCTCAGAGGGTAATGGAAGTCTCTAGAAATATGTGCCTTGAAGAAGAGGAAAGAAGATGGGAAGGTTTGAAGAAAGTGAGAAAAAGTGAGAGTGCTCAACCGTGTCAAATACTGCTGAGAGGTCAAATAAAATGAAGGGCTGCAAAAATGATCAATGAATGTGGCAATTAAACAGTTAATGGTGGTTTCATCCAGGGCAGTTGGTGGAGTATTGAGAGCAACAACCAGGTTGCCCTGCAGTGAGCAAGGGTTAAGAGGTGGTGGCGAGGAAGACTGGACAATTCTGTCATCTGAAATATCCTATTAAGTCAGGTTCTTCTGGTTAGGGACACTGGGGAAAGAGGAGAGGAAGTGATTTTTAATGTCATAGAAAATGTTTTCATTTTTCCACCTTTCCCCTGTGTGAAGAGAGAGAGGGAACATGTGCAGACTAGCAGTGGAAGCTGCTCAGTGAGGGCACAAAAAATGCCAGGACACCTCCGGGCTCGGGGCAGAGAAAGATCCACCGGAATCTGTTGGAATTAACACATTTGTTCTATTCCCTTTTTTATCCCTTCTCTTCCCCTTCCTCCCTGTTCCGCTCCTCTTAGAAATAATTATTGCTTGGGTAGCTCTCTGTCAAATGTCTTGAACTTTTCATGAAGAAACTCATCATGAGACTCTGACAAAAAATATAAAAATCCTGGGATTTTTGGTTTGTTTGTTTGTTTGTTTTGAGACAGGGTCTCCCTCTATTGTCCAGGCTGGAGTGCAGTGGTGTGAGCACGGCTTACTGCAGCCTCAACCTCCCAAGCTCAAGTAATGGATCCTCCTACCTCAGCTTCCCGAGTAACTGGAACTACAAGTGCGTGCCACCACATCCAGCTAATTTTTTGTATTTTTTGTACAGGTGGAGTTTCACCATGTTGCCCAGGCTGGTCTCAAACTCCTGGGCTCAAGTGATCAGCCTGCCTTAGCCTCCCAAAGTGCTGTGATTACCAGCATGAACCACCATACCCAGCTGATTTGGGATTTTGAAGTCATGATTTAGGCTTTTAAACAGTTAATCTAAAATTACATCAATCTAATATTGGCTGAGTATTGGGGATAGATATGTTTTCTGATTTGCTCATATCATCTGATACATGTGTACCTCTTAGATTTCACTATTATTTCCAAGTAGTAGATTGTAAATAGAAATTCTCCTGTTATAGCAATTTCTTAATTATGCATAGGGGTAGTAGAAAGAAAATTTGAAAATAAGAGTAATTCATCTAAAAATATATGTTAGCCATTGTTTTTCAACTAAACCTAAGAATTTAACCAGAACTCCTGATAAGAAGTCAAGTCAAGATGCTAACTGGAATTTTACCTTTTTACAATATCTGTGAAGGTGGTAATTAGCACTTACTTGATCCAGGGTGGGCTGGTAATTAAAAGAAGGAAGAATATGGGCAGAAAGCCCAACAGAACACAGAAGACTGATTTTCAACCTTTTTTTTTTTTTTAAGCAGCAGATTTCCAATGAAGCCTCATGTAGAAGGTCAATATAAAAATCAGATCTTAAGGTATAAAGGTTAAACAGAGCTTCTCTAAATTAAGCAGAGCTGGTATCCCTCCAACTTTCTCCCCTCAGGGACTGTTGTGGAAGTAACACTATATAACTTATTATTTTAATTCTATGCAATAATGCATTTTGTTTATGTAATAATGTATTTGTAACAATGCATTTATATATGTAATAATATATATGTAATAATGCATTTAATAGTTTGCAAAGCTCTGTCATTTCATCCCATCACTTGATTTTTATAACAATTCTATGAGCTAAGCAGACTAGATATTACTAGTATTATTGCCACTTTGCAAATGACTTGCATAAGATCATCTGGCTTATAAATGATAGATCTGGGATCCAAAACCAAGTCTTTAAAGATCTTATACTATGATCCACTATGAAATCCTTCACTTGTCAGATCATTGTATTCTTGTTCAGAGTTAGAGTATATGAGATATTCTGGATAGCATGCCAAAGGATAATAGCAATTATCATTAAATTAAAAATAAAAAAGCAAATAAATGAGTTTTTACATTTGACCCCATATGTAAGAAGGTAAGTAAATATTTTTGATATAAAATTAAACTCATATGAATAGTCAGTGTAGGCAATAATCAAATAAACACTTTCCCTGCTAAGCCTCACCAAGTCAATCCCTACAAAGTTTAGGTAAATAAAATATGTGACAAAGACTTTTCTCCTTGAATAACATAAAACAGTGTTTTCTAATATGGCTTTCCAACTGAATTAATCAGAGAATTTTTTAAAATGCAAATTCCTGTCCCCTCTATTGAAAATATAAACCAATAGCCATGGGTTGGAGCCTTTCTTCAGGTGTGGGATTAGGTTTGGAAAACACTGGTATCAAGTCATACGATGGACTCTGCCTCCCCAGTTACTTCCTGAAAGTGGGCTAGAAGTTTTGGGAGAGGGCTTGTCAGGCCACAACAGTGTCACTTATTCAATTATAGCCTTAAATTATATCCAGTGACCAAAAGAGTCAGCACATATCCAATTATGCCTAATTTATACCTTGGGACATGCTGGTTCTGGCTCAATGTAAAATCCTGGTAGAATTTCAATTTAACAAACTTGACAGGACATCAAAAATTGCTATGTTGTCTCCAAAGCTCATTAAATGAAAGCCTACACTTTCTTCTAAGGTTCAGAGATAGTCTACATTATTATTATTTTTCTATTTGTTTATGTGAGGCATATATTCAGCAAATACTTTATTGGAAAACAATAACCCGTCAGACGGAGCCCCTGAGAAAATGGGGCATTCTGCCACCAGAGCAGGAAGGCCTGAGAGAGGAAACGCTTCAGTGTCCTTCATGGCTGCAGCATTTAATGGAATGTAATATATTCTTAATAAATTTGAAATGATCCAAAATATCACTGGTGCAGCCTGCATGGTTGAGAGAGCCGGCAGCTAGCTGGCTGGGGTGTGCCTGGATTCCGACCTCTATGCCTTCTCCATTTTGATGTCTCTGACCCTGGCACCTTCTTATTTACTTCTATGGTGCTAACTGTCCCTTCTCCATGTTTTTGCTGGTCCTGTGGTTAATCCTCGCTTCTGCTTGTGGGCACCCCCACCCATTGCCCAGCCCTGAGGACCCTCCTGACTCCACCTGAATTCCCTTGGGGGCTGGCATTTGCCTTGTGACTTCTGCCATCCAAATCTGCATTGCCAGCTCCTGTCCCCAGGTACTTAAGAAATTTCTACCCCAAAAGACTTCTGCCACCACCCCGAGGAACTCATGATCCCAAAGCCTGCCCACATGTCCTTCACTGGGACATGATTTCCCTGTTTCTGGGAAAGGTTTCGTGATTCCTCCTCATGCCCAAGGTTGAAGCTTGAAGCCACATATGAAGAGTGCAGAGAGGTATAAAATGCTCCGAATTGGAAATCACATAGGGCCCAGTTCGAATCCCTGCTCTGCCGCTTGGGCACTGTAGAGTCATTTCACATCTCTGAACCTATCTCCTCAACCACAAAATGGAGAAAATAAGAAGTTTTTCATGACACGATTGTAGGGATTGGTGGCACAGCCGCTGGAACACGCTTGGCTGCAGGGCACTCAGTCAGTGCCCCTCCCTCCCTTCTTCACTGTCCTTTTCACTCTCTGCCTGCCAGCCTTTCCTGTCAACAGCCTCACCCTTCCTTTCTATTCTATTCGCAGAGCCAACAGAGTCTGGGCCCCAGCTGAAGTACAGACTCCACTACAGCCTCCTAGAAGTTTCTCTGTCCTCACTAGTAATGTATTTACACCCATTGTGTTTGGATTGAAATTATCAGGATCAAACTCAACTCTGCCACATACCAGTCACAGGAAAAATAAAATTCTCTAAGGTTCATCTGTCACATCCACAAAATGGGCCCAATATCATAGGGTTAGTTGTGAGGATTAAGGGAAAGAACACTTTTAAAGAACTTGGCATTGTGCTGGGCACATATTACCACTCTAGATTACCAGATTACGTCCATTCTCTCCTATCATTTTCCTACTCAGAGAACTCCAAGGCTTTCCCCTCCCAACCACACCCCACAGCTAAAATACCTTTAGAAAAAAGGACAAACTACTTTCGACATTCAGGTCCCCCATAATACAGAGGTAACGCTCTGTAAAAAGCATTACCCACTATGCCTTTCTAATTGAAAGGGATTCTCTTCCTCTCATCTGACTGATCAAAATAATGAGCCACTTCTAGAGAAAAGGTCTTTAGAAAGCATTTGAGAATTGTTTATGGCTTGGGTCAGAGAGTAAAAGAAGGGGAAATAGCTTAGGAAGATAGTTTTGTTTCAGCTTTCCAGAGAAGAGGGCCTTCATGGGGCAGAAGCAAGGGGAGATAGTTGCAGGACCAGGGAGAAACACACTTCCAAGGATGTGCTGAGAAATTGCTGCAGAAATCTCAAGGACTTTTAAAGAACATGATCTCTGAGAAAACACTGGAATATGGTCACCTCATGAAGAGCTGAGCAAGTATCCAACCGGAAGAAATCTGAGAGGAGTAGAGCTTACTGCTCTGAGACTATGTAGGTCAAGGACCAGGAAGACATGTCTGCCCTATGTCCTAGTGACCACAAGTCACCCAGAGCAACTGATGCTCACGAAACAGGAAGGTTGTAGGACTCTCGGTCAGCATTTGCTGTTGACGAACTAATATAGGCTGGTGGTGTTTTCTGTTAACTAAACCCCGCATCTAAACTGGTTTGTTAAATTGGGCCAGTGGAGCTGGACTGACTTGTGGGGTTTCTTTCCCCCAGGGCTGGCGGAGAACTCAATGCCAAGTGAAGCATGATACAGCACTTCCTGCAAGTAACTCAATTCTCTTGGACCACAGCACCTCAGACACCAGGGTGACCTCAACCTAAAAGCATATGGAATGACATCCTGCCACCAACCTGCTGTCTTCCCTTCCTCCTTGTCCCTTGATGGACCACACTTAGCTCCCTTCCATCACGTTGCTCCTGCTTCTCCTCCTGCCTGAAATGCTCCAAGACAGGGTGAGGTCATTAGAAACCAGGCAGATCTAGATCTATCTAGAAAATAGTTCTGAACATACATCCCACCTCTTCTGCTTCCCAGCCTGGGGATCCTGAGGCATTCATATAAGCTCTCTGCTTCATTTTCTCTCCTGTAATATCAGGGTACCTATTTTAATAATGTGTTGTAGGGATAAATAGAGTAACGCAGGCAAAATGCCTGGCACAGTGCACAGCCTGTAGCAGGCAGTCAATAAGTGTTCACTCCATTCCCACCGTACATGTTAATGTCTTTATGTCTAGACAAATATCACGTATGCCTGGAGGTACAATTCCAGTCTCATCTCATTAAGGAATCTCCAGTTATCATCTCCCATTCTGAAGTCCTACTTAGCTTAATAGCTTTACCACTAACTCAGGCACATCAACTGCCCTTGTCATTCATCTATTCTGACACAGATGTCTTGTTTGGCTAATTCAACAGATGTTTCCAAAGGGGACAGCTGGTGTCAATGACAATTCCATCTCATCACTCCAACTTCCTACTGTATCTATCTATCATTGTTATAGATGCCCAATATATTTGTGTGAGTAAAGGAGTGAGTGAAAAAAAATCCCAGTGCAAGGGTAAAGGCCAGTTATAGGTATAATCCCTACCAGATTATAATTTTGTTGACTTCTTTACAAATTTATAATCCAGTAGGGATTGAGCACCCAAATTTTTGAAGCAGATCAATGGTGGTTAGCATGGAAGAGAGTATAGTGGAGTAAAGATGTTGAAGGTGAAAAAGAAGATGAAGAGAAAGGCAATGTTGCAAGAGAGGTCAGTTAGGAGGGTAAGTGGGCTTCATGGAGGTATTACGGATTCTGAGTTAGACAGAAGGTTGACAAGCATTACCGCCTGAGCTCCGCCTCCTGTCAGGTCAGCAGAGCCATTAGATTCTCATAGGAGTGGGAACCCTATTGTGAACTGCGCATGTGGGGAGTCTAGGTTACATAATCCTTATGAGAATCTAATGCCTGATGATCTGAGGTGGAACAATTTCATCCCCAAACTATCCCCCACCGACCTTCTATGAAATCGGTCTCTGATGCCAAAAACGTTGGGGATGCTGCTGCCCTATATGGTGAAGAAGATAGTTAGCTGTCCACCAAACTTATTCTCTGTTACTTTCACTGTCATTGAGCTATGGTTGGGTACATGGTCATCTTGCCAGGGCCTGCATTTCCAACCCTCCTTGCTATAAGAGATGGCTATTGGACAAAGTTTTCACCAGTAGGTTGTGAGTGGAAGTGATGTGTACAGTCCCTAAGGTGGGACCCTTAAGGTAGTGAATAGTCCTCTCCCGCATTTTCTCCTTTCCTTTACGGCTGGTTGGGACCTGGCTGTATCAGTGACCCGGCCTTGACTATGCAATTCTAAGGCCCTAGAGCCTGAAAAATGGCAGAACCACCACACTATGGAAGGAATATGGACCTTGAATGATGGAAGAACACCCCCAACATCCTGTGATGAGACAAGAGTAAGCTTTTTGCTCACTGGTTTAGGCCATATGGTTAAAAGCCATATGATTGTTGGGTCTCTTATTACAGCTTAGCTGCTACAACCTGATTAACACATTACATATGTACCTATGGAATATATCTCTTAGAATGTTTTTTAAATAAAAAAGATAATGGCATAAAAATAGTACAGCAAGCTTTTTTGTTCCTACTAAGTAATACGTTTTGAAGATTTTTTTAAAGTCATGTGTTTGTAATCTTGGATATAGATGATAGATAGATAGATAGATATAGTAATTATACCTTATTTCTAAATATACACTATTTCACAGTATCAATGAATCATAGTTCATGTAACCAAGTGTTAATACTACTGACATGAACATCCATGTACATGCCTCTGTTCAAATGCACAAGTATTTCTCTAGAATAAATATCTAGAAATGGAATGGTTGAGTTGAGCCATTGTGAATCTTTAAGAATTTAATATATATTTACAAATTGTGCTCCAAAAAGCCTAAATCAATCTATTCCATAAATTTATTTATTTGCTTGGTGTCTGTCTCCTCTCTCTCTCCCTGGAATATAAGCTCCCTGACGGCAGGAACCTTGTGTTGCCTTTACACACTATCATGCACTATGATAGTGCATAGTTCCCTAAAACACTGTCAATATTAGAAAACTTTAAATTTCATTCAGCTAATAGGAAAAACAGAGAAGAAATTAATACAGAAAGAATGTTAAAAAAACTAGAAAAATGAAAGTAGCTGGAATCTAGTACTAACAAAAAACCATCAATGCCCATGCTTTGTGAAATTCTGAGTCATGTGGATTCTTCAGACCAGCACAATAATTTTCAGTCCTAATCCTGCAATTCCTAACATCCCATTGCTTTCCTTCTGACTTCCTCCCAAACCAGCCAGGTACACTATAAGCTATTCTCTTCACTATGATCATTATACTATGAGATTACAGCTTGCCTACACTTATCAGGTGACCATGTGACCTCAGGTGATCCTGAGAATGAGCTGTAATGCATCAGTGAGTTTGACTGCACTGTCTTCATAGCAGAAGGCCCACTGCAGCTGCAAGGGACAAGCAATCCTTAATGCCGTGTATTCCTCTAGTACTTTTCTGGCACAAACAGAAGAATAAAACTTCCCCATCATTCCCTACTTTAATAGGTACATGTGAAATATTCATTCACCAATGCATGCTTTTGCGCTAAGTCCTTAAACAGAAACTTATTGGTGATTTACTGACAGAAAAGAATATCTGGAATATAAACAGGCCTGAGATAACTAGAGAATGATTGTGGGAGGAGAAAGAAAAGGTGAGACAGACATTATGTAAAGGGAAAAATAGCATGGGTTAACTTGGGTCCGGTCCCAGATCTTCTATTGTGTGATTTTGCAAAAGATACTGAATCTTGTTAAGTCTCAGGTTTTCTATCTTTTAGAGAAGACATACTCATTCAGTGCCTCCCATGTTCCAGCCTGCGTTCTAGGTGCTTGGGATACAGCAGAAGGCAAAACAAGGTTCCTGCCATGAGGGAGCTTATATTCCAGGGAGAGAAGGAAGACAGACACCAAGCAAATAGACAGATTTATTCATGTATGCAAGAAATAGTTACTGCCTTCCTACTTTGTGCCAAAGATGGCTCCAGAAGTTTTATTTTGTTTTTAACAAATTGCCTTCCAGGACTGTTTTAAGAATTTTTTATTTATTTTTATTTTTTTAATTATTATTATTATTTTATTCAAGTTTTAGGGTACATGTGCACAATGTGCAGGTTAGTTACATACGTATACATGTGCCATGCTGGTGTGCTGCACCCATTAACTATATCTAATATACTGAAGAGGTCTGAGAAAGTTCACAATGTGTAGTATACACTCAGTAAATGGCAGCTATTATTATCATTTTCTTCTATGTGTCTGTTTTCCCTCTCCTTTCGAGAAATATTTTGTTTATTTTCTATATGTGCTTGCTTATGTGTTTATTGACCTATTTATTTATTCATTGCTGCTCTAGCTATAGTTTAGCATTTTGTCTTTTCGTCTTGTTTCTGGCAGCCTTTGCTTGTTTAGAATGACAGGCAGAGCCACAGTTAAAACTTCGTCTGCAACTGCATTCAGACCTCTTGAAACTGGGAGGCAAACCATAGAAAAAGAATGGCTATCCAGACTCCTTCATCAACTCTTCCTCAACATGCAGCAAGGCCTTTAAGCAGCGTCTTAGTCTCTATTGCTGCAGAGTGGTTTGATGGGTGGTCTTGGCTGGGGATACTTTTTTGGCAGATAATGATCTAGCAGGGAAACATGGAAGCTGGAGACATGAAGGGACAGGGAGGGGATGGCTGAGAGAATAGGCAGCTTCATGGAGTTAGAGAAAGCAGAGTCAGAGATGGCCATGGTACCCACTCTTACCCATTCCCACCCCAATTCTCCCAGTCAAGTCTGATGAGATGTTTTTTCTGACCTCCTCAACCCCTGGTCTGGGGTTAAGCCCACAAGGTGTTTCCAGAGCTCATGCCATAGATCTTACCATACTCCAGGACACATGGAGACCCTTCCTGGTACTTATCATACTGTACGGCAGTTGCCTGATACTCATCTTGATGCCTCTCCTGACTATCAGCAATTTGAAGGCAGTAGTGTTGTCTTCACTGCTGAACCCTCTATGTCAAAGACAGAACCTCATGTATGTTAGGCCCTCAATAAATGCCCATGACATAAATGAATGAAGGCAGAGATGGAGGAAGAAAGCAGAAAAGTTAACAGAACAAAGGCATTGAGGTAAGGCATAAGTAGAAAATGAATGTGCAGAAGGAGTGGAAAAGCAACTTTGACCTTCAAATAGTAACTCTCTTTCAATGGTACCACATGGACAAAAAGGCCAGACAGAAACTCAGATCAGGACAGGGCCACAGACAAGAACCTTGACTGGGATGCCCTTTCCTATCTGAGAAAATGAAATTGGACTTTTGTCCTCTAAAATCCACATCTGTCTCTTCATCTAGTTGATGTTCAACCATTTAGATAGGACTATTATTTAAATGGCAATGAGTCAGGTTGATCACACCTTGTCTATAGAACTTTCTTCAGCTCCATGAAGTCAGACTTAATGTTTGGGGCCAAAGATCTAGAAATCTTCTGTTGGTCTAGCCTCCCTCATTTTCTAGTATGTATGTCAAAATCTTCAAATAGACTATCTCAACTGGTAATAGTATTTTTCTCTTTTAAGCACCTTTTTGCAACTAGCTCAAATTTAAATGGTAAAGAAAAATCGACGGCATCCTCTTTACTATCTATTAAACCATAATTCTTTTAATGATGATTCACTGAAGGGCCATGAATAGCTACACTGAAAAATTCTGTAGCATATTAATGTGCTGAGCATCATACCACACTTAGCTCCTGATATAATTTTAAGTTCCCTCTGGGGGAAAAAACAGTTTCTCTGGATTCTTTTTATAAAAAAAGCACCTTGAAAAAGCTTTCAGATACTCAAAGACATGAATCTTGTTCTGTTCCCTTGTGTATATCTGATTTAAAGGTTAATAAGTAATTAGGAAGAACACTCATCCAAAAATTACCAATTAATATGCCATCATTTTCATTAAAAATGCTATTAATTATATTGTTGTACAAATGTCTTGGACTGGCTAATAAAAAGTTACCTAAAGCAGTTCTAAATCTTTCAGAGAGAAAGAGAAATGAATCAAAATCAATCACTTTGTAACATTATGATTTGGGTTGGAGAAATCAAACAAAGGAGAGGAAATGAGTGTCTCAATTATTTAGCGTGGATAGAATCTGACAGAGTTCCATGGTTTATTTTATGTACTGAGTCATTATTACTAAGAAAACCTAATAAGATATCTTGGCAGATATTTAATGTGGAAGTTTGACAAATAACAGTTCTTTGGTTCTTATGATATAAAGCAGCTCGTTATAGATGAGATCATACTTTTAAACTATCCAGATATATTTTGTTGGTTTCCTAGGAGACTGTAAATGCAAAGTTATGACCTAAGTATGTTATGTATTTAAACTTTGTTCTATACCTTAAATGCTGGTATTAGTCACTTATTCAAAATTCACAGGATTTCAATGTTGAAGAGTTCATGATTAAACTTGTACCATCACTCCAAGAACTCTACTAGATTTAAATGTATGTTTACAGTTTTATGAGCCCCCAAACTGTTACTGTGCTCTCATCATCCTATCCTGTCATCTCCTGCATGGATCAAACATCTATTTCTATTGTGATCATTATGGCTAAGCTTGCCAGCTGGGTAGGGTTTGATAAAGATTACTACTGTGCACGTTGCAGCTCAACACCCTTTTGATATGTAACAAACTATAATGGGGATACTTGTCATGAATGAAATGAACCAAGTATGGTGTTAAGAACTACAACATCAACCCAGGCACAAACAAATGATTTTCCAACACATCATAGATACGTAATTGTTGCTAGGCAACCAAATATTTCAACACTGGCACAGGGGAAAACTTCTATTGCTAAGCTGGGATTGGCCACTTTAGCAATTAGTTCTGCTTGGGACTGTCTGTTAGTATCTTTGGTATAGAAAAAAAAAAAAAAACTTTAAAAGACAGTCTGAAAACTAATCCCAGGCGTGCACCTATTTGAGCAGCTCTTGAGATGGAAACTTTTATCCCTCAAGGCACGTTTGTATCTTCTTCCTCATATTGAACAAAGATGTGTCTTCCCACAGATCTCATTCATTGGCCCTGTTCTTTACACAGAGCAAGTTACTTCCTCTTCAATGTGCTAACTCTGAACATTTGTAGAGGGCTATCATGTCTTCTCCGAATCTTTATTTCTCCAGGGTGAACACATCCAGTTCATTCATTTCCATTTTTTCACATACTGCTTACTTTCCCCTCACAATGATACCATAACATTTCAAACTGGCAATAACTGGGTGGTTAATAACTGGGCGGTTGTTGTTTTGTTTATAGTTATAGTTAATGACTTATAGGCTTCTGCGTAGTTGGACACTGCAATTAGAATTGTCACAAGAATAAAAAGTCAAAGGGTGTAGGGCAGGTGCTTGATCTTTTTTTATCCTGACTTGGGAAATGTAATCTATGAGTTAACATAGTCTTTGTGCCTTATTTGAACATTGTATGACAAATGGAAACTTTAAGTAAGACCTTCAGGGATAGTTACTAGATTTATACAGTGTAATAACTGTTTCAGAGTAGGTGATATAACTATTTCAAGTAATGTTTTCTAAATTTGGCCATGCAGCTACAGCATTGGAGAGCTTCTAAAGATACAGAATACTGGGATCCATACCCAGACCTACTGACCAGGTGCCTCCATAAGTCCCCGAAGGAATAGCATTTGGCAGCCACTGATATAGGGTAAATAACATGAAGGTCTGTCTTCCCAGTTAGCTAAATTCTACCTAGCCCGTAATGCTCTCTGCTATGACATTTTTTGGTTGTTCTTGCAGCTAACACTTCCATATTCTTAAAAAGTCTCTTCTGCTAATAATCGGTACACATGGTTTAGTATTTAACTGTAAATTCTGCATGGCTATCTGTCTCCTAGTTAGTTTATAAAATCCCTAAGAACAAGAACTGAGTGTTACATTTCCATGTGTCTTGCAGGGAGTATGGCACAATATTGAACAGAGTCATTCATTAATTGGTGAGGGGTTTTGGAAACAGTAGGAGAAAAAAGAAAATAAAGGAAGGTAGATACAGAAGCGTAAGCTAGAAATAATACAAATATCAGAGAAATACAAGATTTCAAGATTAATTCAAATTAAAAATGAAATTCAATGAAATGAAGCTTACACGAGATGAAAAAGATATAATAAAGTTGAAAATAAAAGAATGAAACAAGATATATCAGGAAAGCATGAAGAAAAAAAGCAGGAGTGGTACATTCATGTTAAAGAATAAATTGAAGAAAATTGGGGACTTGGGGGAAAGGATGGGAAGGGGGTAAGGGATACAACACTACAAATTGGGTTCCGTGTATACTGCTCGGGTGATGGGTGTACCAAAATCTCACAAATCACCAGTAAAGAACTTACTCATGTAACCAAATACCACCTGTTCCCCAAAAACCTATGGAAAGAAAAAATTTTAAACAAAAACAAAAATAAAGAATATATTGAAAAAAAGGTTAATTGCATATTGATACACAAGAGCCATAAAAAAGGTACGAGACTCAGGAAATACTAAGCTCAGAACAACACAGTATCATTCTATGAAATGCAAAAATTGTTAGAAATACAAGGAAACATGTGAGGAGTATTAAAATTTCTTGCATCACCATAACTCTCTGGCAGGTCAAGGGGACAAAAATAAATAATTACAGGCACAAAGCACTTGAATTATTTAATGTTTGGATAAATATCTGCACGCTGATATAACCTTGTACCTTAAGAACAGGAAATGCATCTTCTCAAGTGTCATGTACCAGGTACAAACATTGATCATCATCTGCACCAAAAAATACTTTAGTGCATTTCTAAGGTAAAAACTGTACCTTTTTATTTTAATAATAAAATACTACCACAAACTATTACTAGAATTTCAAAGGAAAAAGAAAAAAACAAATTACTTGGATATTTTAGAAGTGGTTGCACAAATAATGACTGAGGCAGTCAAGCAAACTAGAAAATAACAAAAGTGAGAATATTATTTAACAAAAATCTATAAGATACAGCCAAAACTATTTTTTGTAGTAGATTTACAGTCCTAAATACTTCAACGAAAAAAGAATTATGAGAACAGAACTAAATATTCTACTCAGAATTTATGGGCAAAAAGACAAAACAATTAAAAAGAAAGCTGGAGAAAGGAAATAATAAACACAGAAGTAAAAATAATAACAATGATGATGAGCTAAAATAATTTGTCCTTTGTAGAACTGGTAGCTAAGATCAAGAACAGGTCCTTCAAATAAAACAGACACACCTCTGGCAAATTTAATTTAAAAAATAAAAGGAAAACAAATAATTTATAAATTATGTAGTCATATTTAGGGAGAAGACTGATAGAGTAAAATAATTTTAAGTCATAAAATTGCAAATCTTAGTGAAATAAGTACTTCCCTGAGAAAAATGTAAATCAAGATGAACTTAATGGAAGAAATCCTACAGGAAAATAAAGAAGAAATTGTACTATGTATCAAGAAGTACAGTTACTTCAAGTGAAGATTTTAGAAGTTTTGGAAGGACCTGGGGCTCACTGAGAGAAGAATTTGGATATCGACAACACTTTCTACAATTTAATTAAAGAAGTGGGCTTAAACTTCATGTAAAAATGAGCTAGATTTTTATTTAGAATTGAAATTGGAAATAAAAAATAATTCTAAAAAACAAATGATAGAACTTTCTGTTTAAAATGGCAAAGAAAAAGTTAAGGAGACTGGAGCCAATCTCAAGACGAACCAAGAGAAATCTATTAGTGACGGGAGCTTCAATTACACAGGATATGTTTGGTAGGATTTTCTACAGAAGCAGTCCAAGGGAAGTCTGCTCAGATGATAAACCGAGTTCTCCCCAAGCTTTGGGTTTACACCCAGCTCCTGAGTGACTTTGGCAAGAATGGCCTTAGAGAACATGAAGGGTAAAATGACCAGCAGTGCAAATGGGACCAGGAGAGATGCCTTCGTAAGAGGAAAGGGTCGTTCCCTCTTCGAGTAATCACTTTTTTTTTTTTTTTTTTTTTTTGAGATGGAGTCTGGCTCTGTTGCCCAGGCTGGAGTGCAGTGGCGCGATCTCGGCTCACTTCAAGCTCCGCGTCCCGGGTTCACGCCGTTCTCCTGCCTCAGCCTCCCGAGTAGCTGGGACTACAGGCACTCGCCACCACGCCCGGCTAGTTTTTTTGTATTTTTTAGTAGAGATGGGGTTTCACCGTGTCCAGGATGGTCTCGATTTCCTGACCTCCTTATCCGCCCACCTTGGCCTCCCAAAGTGCTGGGATTACAGGCGTGAGCCACCGCACCCAGCCCACTTTTTTTTTTTTTTTTTTTTTTGAGACGGAGACGGAGTCTCGCTCTGTTGCCCAGGCTGGAGTGCAACGGCACAATCTCAGCTCACTGCAACCTCCGCCTCCCAGGTTCAAGCGATTCTCCTGCCTCAGCCTCCTGAGTAGCTGGGATTACAGGTGCATGCCACCATGCCCAGCTAATTTTTGTATTTTTAGCAGAGACGGGTTTTCACCATGTTGGATGGGCTGGCCTCGAACTCCTGACCTCAAGTGATCCGCCCACCTTGGCTTCCCAAAGTGCTGGGATTACAGGCGTGAGCCACCGCACCCGACCCAAGCAATCACTCTTGATGCCACAAAGGTAAAGAGCAAATGGAGATGGGATGTGTATTACTTGATCTTTTTAATAACCTGTCATGACGCATCAGCTTTTCTAATATTAATAATTCTACCTGAGGTGGGCGGATCACGAGGTCAGGGGATTGAGACCATCCTGGCTAACACGGTGAAACCCGGTCTGTACTAAAAATACAAAAAATTAGCTGAGTGTGGTGGCACATGCCTGTAGTCCCAACTACTCGGGAGGCCGAGGCAGGAGAATCGCTTGAACCCGGGAGGCAGAGGGTGCAGTGAGCCAAGACTGCACCACTGCACTCCAGCCTGTGCAACAGAGTGAGACTCTGTCTCAAAATAATAATAATAATAATTCTACCTCAAAACATATTGTAAATCCACACATCTACCTACCTCTGCCCCCTCCACCCCAGCCGGGTGGCATTGCTAGTAATGTGAGTGATGCAGAGGCTTTTTTTAACCAACCACCTGGCCCTTCCTCCTCCTACCATCCCTCCTCCAGGCTGACTGGCCTTCCCATAAGACAGATCAGAGCCTGTCATCCCTGTACTCAAATCTTAGTGCTGAGCATAACATTCAAACACCTACACAGTTTCTGTCTTACTCATGATGTCAGGCCTCTTGTTTCCAGGAATTGGCAAAACGCATTCATCTCCAGGCTTAGAGCTTTTTCCCCTGCATCTGGGAAGCCTTCCTCTCTTCTCCTTCAGGCCTCAGCTCAGAAAGCAACTCCTTGGAGAACACATCACAAGCCACCCTTTCTGCAAAAGTCTTCCCCCATCACAATGTTTTCTATCAGAGTACCTTGCTCCATTTCCTTTCTAGTAATTCTCATAGTCGGTAAATAAATAATTGTTGGGTGGGAAAGGAGGGCTGTTTCTGCTGATTTTTTTTTTGTCACTTCCCACTAGAATGAAAATCCCACGAGGTCAAGAAATTTGTCTGCTTTTATAACATGCTGTATTTCCAGCGGTGTGCCCACTGCCTGTCATACTGGGGCATTCCAAATTTCATAAATAAATCACACTTTTCAGAAATTGTGATTATTTTATTAGTTTGTTTACTTTTGCTAAAGAGTAAACCGAGGTACAATAAAAATTTAATGGGCTTATTTGAGCAAATAGTGATTCAAGAATTGGGTGGCTCCAAACCAGAACTGGTTTGGGAACTCCACAAGGGATTGCAATGGGGAGACTTTTATAGGATAAACATGGAAGTAATGCAGAGAAAATATTTGACTGATTGCAGTTATACAGTTACCTTATTTCATCTATCCTGTTGGAAATTCCCTAGTTACATAATTACACATTTGTTTGTTACTTCTGATTAGTTGGAGTTTAAGTTGTATTCTTCTTTAATATAGGCATTTACAAGAAATTGCTCAAGTTAAGTTTTGCTTATGTTTGCAAATCAAGCTAGGTTCAGGTCACATCTGAGGTCTTGCTGGCTATGTCTGCTTATAGTTTCTTCAGGCCTGGTCTCCATTTTAATTTACTTTACCACTGTGTTGGAATACTGTTGATTACCCCATTGGGCTGCAAGGTCCACGAAAGCAAGGTCCTCGCCTCTCCTTTGGTCACCAAACATAGTGCTTGGCACTAAATAGTGGCTCAATGATTATTTGTAAAATAAATAAATGAATAAAGAGATTTAAAGTTCCCTAGAAAGTGAAATGTCTTTCTCCTTGACTTTACATACCACTCAGAAGATTCTGGACCTACTAGAATTCTTCATTAAGAATTTTGTTTTCCTGGTATTTTCCAGCTATCCCAACTTCTGTTAACAACTGAAAGTTAGCAGGAATGGGGGAAAGGCCATATGATTTAAATGCCTCCAATGAGGGCTGCTACTGATTAATTTTAGATCCCAAGCATCTGGGTCAATGCCTAGTTTCATGGCAGGTATGCAAATGATTATTTTAGTGTCATTATTAATGATTTTACTAAGAGCTGGGAGCACTTGAAATGTTCCTCCAAATGAGATTTGAGATGTAGACCAGATGGTCATTTTTTAAGAGCCTCTATATATTCTATTCTACTTTTCAACACATAAGTTTTTATATTAAGATTGATTACTAATGTACCTAAGCACCCACATCAGTATTCAGTAAAAAATTAGACGCATTATATATTTTTTAAGAATAAGAAATGCTCCATTGAGATGATAATAATCTAAATGAAATATAAACATCCCTGAAGTTGAATCTAGCCATTCTGTTTTGCTTTAACTAGGTTAAGGCCTCTAAGTCATTTTCTTTTTCTCCTTCCCCTGGCAATATATCATGTTCTACAGAGCTTAATATTGTGTGGGTACAACCTCAGGCATAAGAAAATGGTCTCATCAGTCTTAGCCCCAAAATGCTGTTTGGTCAGGCAGGATGGCTGAGGTAAGTTTGATCACAAATAAATATGTCAATATCTACTCATTCCCTGAATCCCAAAGGTCAGTGCTCAGGGGAGGATTTGTCCTAGGAGTATCAGTTTTATTCTTCTTGGTCATGATGGTGCTGAGAAAGACTAATATACACTGGACTATAATCTTTGAGCCAGAGGAAATTGAATCAAACCAAGTGGAAAGAATGTGCTATTTAGTATTAGCAGGGTCAGTTAATGGAAAAATTGTGAAATGGGTGAAGTTCATCATTGATCTAACTCCTGCAGAACAAACCTGGTCTCCCCAGTCCCAGGGGCATGCCCGCTGGCCTTTGTTTAGACCTTGGCATTTTCCGCTGGCTTCTCTCAGTTTCTTGGGGACTTGATTATGTGCACTGAAACAAAGCCATTCTAGGTTTCGAGGTTCCTGGTTGGGCTCTTTCCTTCCCCACCCTCAAATGGATATTAGCTTATTTGATGGATCAAGCTGTCCTCATTTGCTAACAGAAAATGGCTTAAGGAATTTCTTGGGTCCTCTCAGGTAACATGTGGATTTCACAGTGACTTTCTTATGACAAAACTCTTCCAGTGTGTATGACTCAAATGAGTGAGTTTGCTGGTGTGGATTTCAGTCCAAGTAGTATGGACAGATAGATCCCTGCCTTTGAATTTTATGAAGCAGTAATATATAATAAAAAAGAGAGAGAAACTGACATAGAGTTGCCCGTTTATTTTTTCTTTTTGCCAAGTAAAGGCATTATGGAAAAAGAACAAGACTCACCTACTAAGACAATCATTTTATAAAAGAAATAAACATAGGCCGGGCATGGTGGCTCATGGCTGTAATCCCAGCACTTTGGGAGGCCGAGGCAGGTGGATTGTTTGAGGTCAGGAGTTCGAGACCAACCTGGCCAACATCGTGAAACCCCATCTCTACTAAAAAAAAAAACACACACACAGAAAATTAGCTGGGCCTGGTGGCAGGCACCTGTAATCCCAGCTACTCAGGAGGCTGAGGCAGGAGAATCGCTTGAACGCAGGAGAATCGCTTGAACGCAGGAGAATCACTTGAACCCAGGAGGCGGAGGTTGCAGTGAGCCGAGATCATGCCACTGCACTCCAGCCTGGGCAACAAGAGTGAAATTCTGTCTCAAAAAAAAAAAGAAAAGAAAAAATAGAAAGAAATAAACATAATAATCAGAAGAATAAGAAGAAAACAATCTTGGAATAAAAAACAACGTTTTGTAGAAAATTACAGCTAATTCGGGGGAATAAGTTCTAGTGTTCCATATCACCATAGGATGACTGTACTTAACAATAATATATAAATTATAGTTTCAAATGGCTGGAATATTGAATGTCCCAACACAAAGAAATGATAAATGTTTGATGGATATGCTAATTGCCCTGATCTGATCACTATATATTATATGCATCAAAACATCACTAGGTACCCCACAATATATGTCAGTTTAAACAAACAGCCTTTAAATTGAATGAATTTACTTTAATGAGAAAAATGTATTTCAGTGTCTTTATTTCACAGCATACTAGTGAAGATTTTATCAAACACCAGCATCAGTCTAGGGCCAAGTTTTTGGGAACGATGAAGTTTCCCAACAAGCCAATCCATGAATTTTAATAGCTCTAGCTGACACCTGTGAGCAAGTCTCCATGTGACCTGCTTTTAGGACAGCTATACACGAGTGAGCCTGCCACACCTTTTGAGTTGTAAACCAAAGAGCCTTCTTTGTACAAAGCCTGTAGCACTGATGTTTTTCTGTTCGTACATTAATGGGAAAAACTGAGTAATAGTCAGCCAGAAAAGCGATTTGAATTTTATTGGAACAGTTAGAATCTAAAAATTTAGGATATAAGGATACATTTCTTCACTAGCAAGTATGGGTTTACAGCCAGTAGCTGCCAGGCACAGGGATACAACAATGCGGTCCCTGCCTCCCAGCCTTACATTCAGTGGAGGAAACAGAAAATGGAGAGACACAGTAGATAGACAGCGTCACGTAAAGATAATTCCAGGGGTGCTTTTGTGAGCAAACGTGGCATTTAAGCAAAGACCAGACTAACATGAAGAACTGAGGCTTGCAGTTCCCTGGAAGAAGAACATTCCAGGTGGAGGGAACAGCCAGTGCCAAGGCCCTGAAGAATAAACAGGCCAATGTGGCTGGAGCACAGTGTGGGGGGCTGGGGGGCAGGTGGCTGATCTGTGGGGCCAGAAATGCAACAGGTGCCACATCACATAGGGCCTTAAGGGACTTTGAATTTCATAAATGAAATGGAAACTACTGGAAGATTTTGAGCAAGAGACTGACATGCTGTGACTTATGTTTTAAAAGGATCGCTGAGTGCTAGAGTACAGAAATGAGAGCTAGTAGGCTACTATAATAGTCCATATGAGACACGATGGTGGTTTGGACCGGGGTGGTCATGATAGAAGTGATGAAAAGTGCTCTAGTTTAGGATCTGTTTTGAAGACTGAGAGAACAGGACTTATAATGGATTGGATATGGCAGCAACGACAAGAGGAGAATGAAGGCAGGTTTCAAGGTGTTTGATCTGATCCACCCAAGGAATTGTACCATCTACTGAGAATGGGTCCAATGAGAACAGTAGGTTGAATGGGGAATTAAAAAGTTGTTAGTGGACACATTAAATTTGAGATGTCATTAAATATATATCCAAGTAGATATGTCAGGTAAGCAGTTGAATACATAAGACTAGAGTTAAGGAGAGAAATCAGGGCTGAGATAGAAATTAAGAAATATTTAGCATCTAGAAATGTTTACGGTCGTTGGATTGGATAAAGACATGTGGCAGGCCAAGTGTTCTGGTGGCTGCTCCAGCAAGCACAGAGGCTTTAAGGCAAGAACGTGTTTGGTGAGTTCTAAGAAGAGTCAGGTGCCACCATGGATGTGTAGAGAAGATGTTCAAGGACTAAGTCTGGAGAGAGTCCAGTATTTAGAGGTCAGAAGGAAAAAGATTCAGGAAGGGAGACAGAAGAGTGGCCAATGAGGTGAGGGGAAAACCAGATGAGAGTGAATCACCAAATCAGTGTGAATACAGTCTTCCAAGGATGATTAAGAGCAGTTGATAAATTCACTGTGCCCTCAATGATCTCTATTGATGGAAGAAGTATGTATGCTGTTATATTCCCAGTGTTTAGGAGCACGTGATCAATATGTATTTGTTTATTTCAGAGGTTAAATATGGCAGTCTACTGGCTGAATCCATCCTGAAGATGTGTTTTATTTGGACTCCAAGGTTTAAAAAGATTTCAATTGATCGCCAAGATTCAGAAATTGGGAAACATCACATCAAAATTTGAATTTCTGTTTCTGTTGAACAATTAATTATTCAGATTATCACAAGGCAGGCAACAGCTGTCTATTGCTGAGTGGCAGCTGCTGTCGTTAAAGGGGTCATGAGCTCCTCAGTTAATTTTCTGCTGTCTCCAGCAATTCCTGCGTCTCTCCAACACAGAGAGCTGAGTCATTTGTTCATATCACCTTCCTGGTTCCTTTTTATTTGCCCCCTTTTGTTTAGTTAAGAGAGAACAAATGAATGAATGAGTGAGCTAAAGAACATTTGCTTGTGAGACACTGGGATTCCAGAGAGGTGAAATGATATAAAGTTACATGTGACAAAGCCAGGGCTCAGATGCAGATTCCCAGGCCAGGGCTTTTTATTTTAAATCTTTGCTTCCTATTGTGTCATTTTTAAAAATCCTAAAATATAAACAAAAGTTTGACTGAAAGAAGGGTACTGACAAAATGCTATTTTCATTTTTAGAAAGAATAGAATATTACACAAAAATCCTGTAACATGATAAATATTTCTTTCTTTCTCCTTACACCTTAATAATAAATGGTTTCATAAGAACTGATACACCGACTAACAAAAGTTAGCATCACTGCCCAAAGCAAAATGAGTAAAAACAAACCTAACTATTAAAAACTACAATTAAAATAAACATTGATATTGTACTCCATTCATTTATAGGTGAAAATAAGTGTTGCTATTTTTCTCCATGAATTATTTTTACATGTTTTAACCAAAGAATGTTGTAATCATGGAACGCCAGTTTGTCATCATTCCTTCTTCGATTCAGTACCAAAGACTTTCTGGAGTTTTGCAAGCCTCCTCTCTCTTGCCAAATCCGATCATTAGAATTGACTTAGACTACAGTGTTGAATTTCTGATGTTTTCTAGGTGTATATATTATATTAATGGGTTGAATTGTGTTCCCCCAAAATATATGTTGAAGTCCTAACCCCCAGTTCCTCAGAATGTGACTTTATTTAGAAATAGGGTAGTTGCAGATGTAATTTAAGATGAGGTCATACCAAA
Organism: Pan troglodytes; assembly: GCF_028858775.2. NCBI lineage: Eukaryota > Metazoa > Chordata > Mammalia > Primates > Hominidae > Pan > Pan troglodytes. The sequence continues at coordinate 102,884,328 of NC_072412.2, read as the reverse complement.
GAAGGGCAGGGCCTTAACCCAAAATAACTGATGTCCTTATAAGAAGGAGAAATTTGACCACAGACTCAAACACCAGGAAGATGATGTGAAGGGAGACACACAGGAAGATGGCCATCTGAAGAGGCAGGTAGAGATTGGAGTGATGCTGCCATGAGCCAAGGAACACACAGCGCTACCAAAAGCCGAAAGAGGCAAGAACTGGTTTCCACCCCTCTCCCCCAACTTCCCCAACCCCAGGGGCTTCAGAGGGAGCGTGGCCCTTAAAGGTATTATACTTCCCTACAATCTGAAAAACAACAACAAAAAAGAAAGGACCAAGAGCACTTTGATTTTGGACTTCTGACCTCCAGATCTGAGAAAGAACACATTTCAGGTGTTTTAAACCACACGGTTTGTGGTACTTTGTTGTGACAGCCCTAGGAAACTGAAACAGAGATGATCCTGTCTAACTCTAAATTGTGAACTGGGCTAGAATGTAGGCATCTTGCTGGGGGATGCTGTCTCCAGGAAAGGGGCTTTCTCTCTCCAGATAAAGGGCTTTCTCTATGGTGCATATGTGCCATCCCTAAGTGAGACATTTGGAGGTGCCTGATGCCCTGAAAATCCTCACTCCTTTGCTCACTCAAGGCACTGAAACTGATTCCACCTGCTCTTAGGGAGTCACGGTTCTGCTTTTATCCTGAAAGCTGCATGTTTCTCCTTCCTTAGCACAGAATATCTTGGGTATTGGGAGGAATTTGGTGCCACTCTTGACTCTGAGAAAATTTGTAAAGTAACCCAAAGATTTTTTTAATGATCCTCAGGCCTTCTTAAATGTTTCAGACTTCTCTTAAGATGAAGATTTCTTAACTTGCAATGTATAGATAATTTTTAGAAGCAAACATGAAACCCTGCAGATTGTTTGAAATAGTCTGTGAGTATGGATACTTTCCTGGGTAAAGATTTCTTAGTTTTGATTAATTCTTAAAGGTATTATACTTCCCTACAACCTGAAAAACAACAACAAAAAAGAAAGGACCAAGAGTTTGGGCCATAGTGGTCAGGTTTTGTGCCCAGGCAACAAGGCACCCAGGGGTGGGGGTGGATTGTAGTAGGAAGGCAAGAGTTTGGATTTAGAGATGTGGCACTGGAGGTGACAATGGGCCATTCAGATGGGGATGTTCAGTAGGTAGTTGCAGCCATGGTGGTGGCAAGCAAGGGCACACACCCAGATTTGGAATTCATTGGCACAGAGGTGGGAAATGAATGCATGAAAGCAGATAAGCTTTCAGAGCTGATGACTGAACCTGAACTAGGAAAGGCTGATCCTAAGTCTTGGGGAGCATCCACACTGAGGGAGCAAGGGGAGGAAGAGGTGGCATTAGAGGGAAAGTAGGAAGGGCGGTGAGCGTGGTGAAAGAACTAGGAAAAGAACACAGGCAAAAAGTAGCAGGAGAGAATCCTCCTCGAATGACCAAATCTGCAAAATGAAACGGAGATGTTAAAGGAAATGGTGAACGACATAAAAGGAAGGTTTTGGTCTGGAGATCACTGATGGAGCAGCACTAGGTTCAACTGGAAAAGTTGTAAGGGTTTCTTTGTTCATGTCTGCATTCTCTGGGGATGACTGCACTTCTGCTCTGTGCCAGATGCCACGCTAGGTGCTGGGGCACAATAAGTAAGACACAATCCCATCTTTCAGATGGGATTTCTGGGCTCTCACTGGGCATGGATTTCCAGGAGTAAACTATGACATGAAGTCTGAATAGTGTCCAGAGAGGGTGCACAGGGGAAGTGGTTGATATACCCAGAACAGCTGAAGCCAAATGAAAGAGAGATGGCCTTGCTTTCAGGAAGTACAACTGGTGGGTCCAAGAATCTTTAAGCATGAACCTGCCTGTACTCCGTTGCATTATAAAACTGACTTAAGCATTTCAAAATCACATGGGCACACACACACACCAACAATGCCTTGGACAAAAACCATTTTTGTTACAGAGATTTAGTAGGTGATGGTATAATATTTATATACAGACAAAAACAGAAACAAACACAATATATGCCTTACTTTCTCTTGTAGTGTCTCTGACTTTTAAAGATTGAAATTTCTGCTATCTAAACAGGTTTACTCCTGGGAGCTTCTATTTTACAATGGTTTTTTATTTATTTATTTTTTCTTGAGATGAAGTCTTGCTGTGTCCCCCAGGCTGGAGTACAGTGGTGCAATCATGGCTCACTACAACCTCAACCTCCTGGGCTAAATCAATCCTCCTGCCTCAGCCTCCCAAGTAGCTGGAATCAAAAGTGCATGCCACCAGAACTGGCTAATTTTTAAAATTTATCTGTAGAGATGGGGTCTCACTATGTTGCCCAGGCTGGTCTTGATCTCCCAAGGCTCGAGGAATCCTCTTGCCTTTGCCTCCCAAAGTGCTGGGACTACAGGTGTGAGCCACTGCACTTGGCCTAGAATTTTTTTTTTTTTTTGGACCTCAACATGCTAATCTTGTTACACATGAATATTATTAAGATATTAAGAATTTTGAAATTAACCACATCAGTGATTTATTCAGTAAGAGCAGTTACGAGAAGGGAATGGATAGTGCTGGCTGGGAGCCACACTTACCTGGAGTGAGGCCCCTTCTCCACCATTCATGAGTTTGGTAGTCACAAGTGAGTTACTTAAATTTTTGAACCTGTATCCACATCTATAAGGGTGATTTAATCATGTTTACCTGACAGAGTTATTGGAATAGATAATGCATGAAAAGTACCTGGCATATAGTAGGCTCTATGTTACTACAATGATTACTATTGATAATAAACAATTTGTCTGAGATTATATTTGCAAATCAGGCCAAAATTAATAACTTAGAAAATACTCAAACAATTTCTGCAAAGAATTCACTGCTATTAAGGAGCCCAGCAGCAATTTAAGAACATGAACTTAAGGTCTTGGCAAATTACATACTGCCATCAGCTACATTACAGACAGCATCCCATAGGTAAATGAGCAACTTACACTTGACATCTTTGAAATTTAGACAGACAAGGAGGGTAGAAAAAAAGTAGTTTCTGCATCATATGCCGCTTGAATTACCCTGAAGAGGAAATCAAATTATTTACTTGAAAATTTGTCAATGTTGTATTATACTTCCAGAGTCTTGAAATTCCTAAACAGAACTCCCTGATTTTGAAATCTACTGAGATACTGACACCAGGATAATAGCACATGGCTGTACAGGTTGTCCACTGCACAACTCCAGGGGGTGTCAATCACATAGACTGTCATGAGAAAGGCACCCCTAGAGTGCAGTGCACCCCTGTACAATCAAATCCAGCAGCCCTATCTGAGAGGCTTGAAAACTTTCCTGATAAACATGGAGAACATGCAATTCAACAAATATTTATTGAGCATCTGTTATGTATGAGACACTGTTCTAGGTTCTAGGAATACAAGAGTGATCACAACAGACACAGTCCCTATCCACATAGAGCTTATGTTCTAGCAGAGTGGAGGAGGGAGACAGATAATCAACCAATAAACAAGTAAGCATCTCTCATATCAAATGCTGGTGTTAGGGAGAGCAGTAAAGCCAGGTGAGAAGGAAATGGGATCCCAGCAATGGCAGCATTACTATTTGAAATAAGTTGGCAAAAAGGGTTCATTCACAAGTTGACATTTTTAATCAGAAACCTTAAGGAAACCAGGAAACATGCTCTTTGTGTGGCTGAGGGAAAAGTATTCCAAACAGAGGAAAGAGCAAGTGCAGACGCCCTAAGGCAAAGCCTGCTTGGCATATTCAGGGGAGAGCAAAGATGCGTGGCTGGAGTGGGTTGGAGGGAGTGGTGGCGATAGAAATGAAGTCAGGTGGCGGGAGGGGGAAGCAGATCTCGTAGGGCCTAGGCAGCCTTTGCAGTGTTGCTCTTTACTCTGAGTGTGGTGAGAAGCCACTGGAAGATCCTGAACAGAGCAGTGACATCATCTGATGCAGGTGTTAAAAAGGATCTCACTGTACTTGAAATGAATTTTTATTACAAAAGATTATGTCTAAATTTCTAAAAATTGTCTAAACAATTTTCCCCCATACTCTGAGTGTTTTCAACCAAAATTAGCAATCCTATTTTTAAAATTGTGTCCCTTTTTAAAGCTGAGTGTGAATTCAAATGTTTAAGCAAATAAATACTTCCTGAAAGTGGTAAATACTGACACTTTTAGTCTTAATAAGCATTAAAGTTAATTTATGCACTCCCTTCTTGATGTTCAATTTGCCAAATGGTTCAGATTAATTCCTATCAATCACAGAAAAAAGAATCTGGAAACAAAAATCTCAAACATTTTAGCTGTGAGGGAAAGCGTTTCATGGATCGTAAAAGCATCAGAGACACGGTTAACGTGGTCAAGGCCTCTGCTCCAAGGGAAATGATTGCTCATAAAACAGTTTGCATTTTGTCAAGTTAACCTAACTCGTGGAACACAGCATTCTGGAATGTGACCTGGCCTTCCAGAAAAATCATTAAACAATGTCTACTGTTCATAATAATACTGAAACTTCCAAAAAAATCACAGCCACTTGTATGCTCAGTGTTTTACATAAAATGCAACGAGGTATGTGAATAATGCACAAATTTCACAGTAAGAACTGTACTATATTTTCCAAAATGTCTTCTACAAATGCATTTATATATGTATAATTCTCATGCCAAAGAACTCAGCAAATCACTTTCCACCAACAAATTTAGTACATACTTATGGAAAAGTTTGCTCATATTTGTAAATAACATATAACAACAATAAAAAAAGACTCAGATTGACTTGTCCCCATACTGATAGGCCAACATAGATTCCTTTCGCAGTTATAAATAAATTGTCCACAGTGTTTGCACAAAATATCTTGTAATAAATAACAAAAATATTGGGTCCCCCAAATCTTTTTTCTTGTCATGACTAATTTGTATAATTGAGGTACTATCATTCACACAGTTAATTCTTAAAAGTTTGGACTTGTTAAGAATTGGGCACAAGATCTTGCCTTTAAAGCTGGTCATCAAAATCAGTGACTATCCTGGGATACTTTATTACGAAGGGAAAGAAACTAATATTGCCAGGTCCTAACTTGTTCGGTCCTGGACTAACCATGTGGGATGCCACAGGTCAGGCAGTCTTTGAAGTAACCTTATGAAGTGGGAATTATGTCGATTTTATATAAGAGAAAACTGAAGCCAACGAGGTAAAATAACTCGTCCCAAGTAATGAAGCTTGCCTAGGTCCCAGCCAGGCTTAGTCAAGCCCTGGTCCTTCTGATTTCAAAGCCCTTGCTGCTTCTCTGTATTGCACACTGGTTCTCTCTGTTGCACACTGAGCAACGTTGTCTTTTTAAAATCTATTGTGAAATAAAGTTAAACAGCTTCATAATTACCATTGTCATTATTTTTCTTTTTAGCTACTATTTTTTGGTCTGTCCTGTGGAAACAGCTTGCAATCCTCACAAGAACCTCGTAAGGTGAATATGCCAGCGTGTTGCTACAGACCGTGCTTACTTCAGCCAATTTCTCTGCTGAATGTCCTCCTTTTACTGATGAGGAAACCAAGTCAAGAAGTCATAAATGACACACCCAAGGCTGGGAAGTGGTTGAGCAGGTATTTAGACTCAGGTCTATTTTACTCCTGTGCCTGTGGGCCGTTTTCACATTCTTTTCAGTTGGACAGTTTTAAAAATGTGTAATGTTGCACTCAAATTAAATAACCTGAAATTTTACAATTCTGAAAGGGAACTGATAACTTGAGGCACTATGTAACTATGCTTCAACACCTCAAAAAGGCTCCACCAGGCACTTCTGAAAATGATTTTTAAAGCCCTTTTTTACTTGAATGCTGTTCAACATTCTCACAACTTGGCTCATGTTTTTATGCTGAACAAATGATTCATGACCCTTTATTCTGGGGGCTGGATTCCTTGAATCCAAAGTGATGTGATGAATAACAAGGATCTAGGCGTTGTTGCCCAGTTGATAGTCACAAAATACTTGGCCTTAATAAGTCAGGAATTATTTTCCCCATATTTCTCGAATTACATTAAAGAATATAAGGTTTTTAAAAATCTGGCAAAAATTGTGATGTTTAATATTAAATACCCAATTGGAGAAGGTTTGGATTAATAAGATGGAAAAATTGGGGATGACCTGAAAAATTAATTTATCATCACTGACCTGTTTTCATATCTTGAAGCTTTTATGATCTAGTTTTAAATCTACACTGCTTTTTTTTTTTTTGGGGGGGGGGACAGTCTCGCTCTATCACCCAGGCTGGAGTGCAGTGGGGCAATCTTGGCTCACTGCAACCTCTGCCTCCTGGGTTCAAGTGATTCTCCTGCCTCAGCCTCTCAAGTAGCTGGATTACAGGCATGCACCACCATGCCCTGCTAATTTTTTGTATTTTTAATAGAGATAGGGTTTCACCATGCTGGCCAGACTGGTCTCAAACCCCTGATCTCGTGATCCACCCACTTCAGCCTCCCAGAGTGCTGGGATTACAGGTGTGAGCCACCATGCCCGGCCTACACTGCTTTTTCATAGTGAATGTTTCTATTGCTGAGAATCGTAGAGGCAAATACAGACTTGTTTTACTTTTTTGACTAAGGCAAAATAAATACTAACATATAACCATGCTTATACTGTTATAGTTTATATGAATTGTGATTTATCCATCTATTCATTTCCATTTTAGGCAAAACAATTCATCATTTTAAAGTCTAGTCTAATAAACCTTTTATGATAAAAAGGAATAAAATAGGAGTAGGTATTGATGTAGATTACAGATCTAATTTGTCAAAATTTTACCCTTAAAAGACTTTTGTTGGGTCAGAAATACATTTTCCTGCTTTGAGTGTATTGACAAAATTCCCCTTTAAGATATATTAAAACTTAAATATAAGTTTGAAGTCTTACAAAATTATAAACTTTGACTTATGTCTTATGAGACATAATTTTTTACTTAAGATAAAATTATCCCAAAGGACAACTCAGTCTCTTTAACACCCAAGAATAGGCTAGGGTCACTATTTTGTAAACTAACAGCTCTACAATTTCTCAAGTCATATGTCAAGAGCATTGATAAACAATTTTCTTAACTGTTTGGTAACCTTGCTGAAGTATTGCAGAGATGTAAACACTGAGCTCTTTTAACCTATGTGCCTTACTTATTGCTCCTGAAAACAATATTATTATGCCTGTAGGACCGCCCTAGACAATCTCAGATTCATAATGTTAGGGCTGAATACACCCCCCAGCATTAGGGGTTAACTCATGCCACTTCTAGATCTTTCATTAAATTCTCTCCATCCTCCTAACTCCACCCAACTCAGTATATGACTCAGATGCCTTGAATCTCCAAAAACATTTCTTGAAACAGTCTGTTGGAAACCAGCTTTCTTCTATGGACTCCATAGAAATGTTTTTGCTGTCTGTTCCTCCCACAAGGCATGTGTCCCCTTCTTGCATTGTAGATACTTGCTGATATGCTGAATTGTCCCTGCCAGACAGTAAGCTCATCAAGGGTGCCATCTGAATCACTTTAGTTTCTTTTGTCATATAACTCACATGAAGTAGATTCTCAAGTATTGAGTATTGAGTGTGTACTTAATAATTTCTGTTAGCCATGACACATTTTCAAAGAAGCGTTTTAGGAAGTACTCGGTCAAAGGAAAAAAAAAAAAAAAGCCATAAGAATAGAAAACTCTTCAAGAGCTAAGCCAGAATAACTGGCACTTAAAAGTGACACATTCAATTTCTTCACCTTTATATAACCTCCAGAAGATCAAATGTTGATAAAATATTTATCTTCAGTTGTCACAAGCCAGACTTTGATTTAAAACTCTTGGGTACATGAATGTCATGCCAGACCAGAAATACATCATCATGTATTTTTAATTTAAACATGGGTATGTAAAAAATTTATATATGCCTGATATGAAAAAATTTGAGTGAAAAATCTCCCAACAGTCACCACAAACAAGAAAATAGAATCTAAAAGCAATTTTTAAACTTCTGTAAAAATGCAATTAAAAGCCTTCTGTTTGCAATTCCAATGTGGTATTGAAATGACACATAAAACGCATTCTCTTACCTTTAGGGAATCAAAGCAGGCAATTACTCTTCCATTTTCAACCTGACAACTTTTGGGGGGATGAGCAAATTTGCATTCTTCATCAGAGCGTGAGCATGTTCCTCTTTGAAACTGTCTGCAGACTTCTAATGTCAGCCATTTTGTATCTCTGACTGGGGCAACGTTCAAAGCCATGGTGATAAAGTAATTTGGGCTGTTTGTTTCTGTTAAATGATGAAATCAATCCAAGTTCTAATGATTCCAAAACTACTGTTGTGAAAACTCCCACATGTAAGTCTGAAGGTGAGTGATAAATTGCTTAGTGAAGTCCAATCCAAGGAACAGGATGATGAGAGAGTGTATGGACAGGCAATCACTCATCAATCAATATGTCCCACTTAAAGATGGTGGGCTGCAATAAAAGCATGCTCAGTGTCATCTCTGGCTTTCAACGTCCGAGTCTCTTGACTGTTTTGCAGATACAGCTGTTATTAATAAAGTGACTTCAATATCATGGCACTCCTTGGGAGAATATTTAATGCTGACGCTCACAGCTATTGACGATGTTGGAAAATAAGACACTCAGATGTTCATATTTTAGCAGGATGTTTTTCTTTCCCCTTTTTAAATTCTGAAATTAAGCAACTGGCAAAGTCAGACAACTGAGGTATCTTCATCCACTCATAAGGTCAGGGTAAAGTGTACTTGACAGAAGAGCGGGATGTGAATACAAAGAAAGCTCCCAAGCTGCAGTTTTCCAGCAAAAGTGACTTCACACAGGCACTTTTAAATGATAAACCTGCAAAACAGAAATGAAATATTAACCTTTACACAAACTCAATGGAATCACCACTTCAACGAACTATTGAACTCTTATCTAGAATTTGCAAAAGCACAGTTTAGAGCTTTGAGCTTTGAGTATAGTGAGAAAAGTTATGCATTAAAGAAAAAAAAGAATATGCAACGGAAACCGTATTGCTGAATTGTCTAGGCAGCAGTCCAAAAGTTAGGAATGACTCAAACAGATGAGTGTGGCAGACACAATAATTAGGCCTTCTGAAACAATCCCATCTAATGTGCTTAATCGCCAAAACAGTGTATTAGGACTGTGGCTTCCAATTAATTTCACATTTAGGCCATTGATTTTATTGTTGGGAATGCTATAAACAATTATTTGGGATGTGTCCCTCCTATGTAATAAAGATATTGTCATTTTGAATGAAGTGTGGGCTCTTTCTTCTTTATGTTCTTCCTAGTTTACAGAGATGTGGACTTGGAGATGGGTAGGTAGGATCCTCTTGATATTTTTTCTCAGGTATCTTAATACTTCCTCTCCACCATGACTTACCTAATGTTTATCTTCCTATTTACACTGCAAGCATTCACAGGGCAAAGACTATTCTTTGTAGTTTTCATTTCTGTATTCCCAGTGCCTTAGTCTATGGCGTATATTAGACCCTCAAGAAATATTTATTGACCAATTTAACTGATGACTAAGTGCAGGAATGTAAATTAGTTTTAGTTGAGTTCAGTTTAGTTTTTAACTGAGTCATAATCTAAAAATGCTCTGTAGTATGGAATGCTGGAGTTAAAACACATGGCTACAACAAAAATATAGTCAGTAAGTTCAGATGTCTAAAATAAGCACCTTCAGTTTCTTTTAACTTTTTCAAGGGTTATGAAATCATTAAACATTAAATTCCAGTTACTGGGACAAGCATGAATAAAGGACTAAAGTCCAGAAGTTGATTATTTTCATAAATAGGATATGCCACAAATGACCTTACATACCTGCTGAGCCTTGATGTCTTTCTAAAAAATTTATACCTAAGAAGAACTTAATGAAGACTGGAAGTAGATTATTTTAAATTGGCAGGTAACAAATAAGTTCAGAGAGCAATAATTTTTTTTTTTTTTGAAATGGAATCTTTCTCTGTCACCCACACTGGACCCTGTCACCCAGGCTAGAGTGCAGTAGCATGAACTCGGCTCACTGCAACCTCTGCCTCCTGGGTTCAAGCAGTTCTTGTGCCTCAGCCTCCTGAGTAGCTGAGACTACAGGTGTCTGACACCACGCCTGGCTAATTTTTGTATTTTTAGTAGAGACAGGGTTTCATGGTTTCACCATGTTGACCAGGCTGGTTTCGAACTCTTGACCTCAGGTGATCTGCCCACCTCAACCTTCCAAAGTGCTGGGATTACAGGCGTGAGCCACCGGGCCCGGCCCAATAATTTTTAAGTGGTTCACAAGTGTTCCCTTAAAAAGTATGTCTCCAAATCAATTAAGTTTATTTAACTCTGGGTAAATCAAGCCAGACGAGCTTCCTTGCATTAGGGCTTTTTAAATTTTTAAATTTTTTTTCTTTTTTTTGAGATGGAGTTTCACTCTTGTTGCCCAGGCTGGAGTGCAGTGGTGTGATCTTGGGTCACTGCAACCTCTGCCTCCTGAGTTCAAGTGATTCTCCTGCCTCAGCTTCCTGAGTAGCTGGGATTACTGGTGCCCACCACCATGCCCAGATAATTTTTGTATTTTTAGTAGAGGTGGGGTTTCACCATGTTGGCCAGGCTGTTTTCAAACTCCTCACCTCAGGTGATCCACCCACCTTGGCCTCCCAAAATGTTGGGACAAGAGACGTGAGCCACCGCGTCCGGCCTGCAATAGGGCTTTTCTTGGCTGCTGTGTCTGATGGGTCCCTTATAAGGGAGAAGCCTCAATGGTGTCTCAAGCTTATCTGATGATGGAACATTTATTTAAGCAGGACATCTCTTGGGACTAGTGGGAATTGCTACTTCATCCCAATAATTCTTTTACATTTTAATAAAAGTGTTTGCATGAGTTATAATTGCATGCACATTTAAGGAAGTTGGCAATCTTGAAAGCTATGACACATAGCAAACTTCAATTATAACATATTTGAGGGATCCAGGCAGGCTCCTGCATGTCTGTTTGGCAACGTTGTGTTCACAGAAGCTAATATCAGCTAGCTTAAGCTAGGGAGCTTAAGAAGATGAGTTTAATAACCAAATTTAATATGGGTTGGGTTTCACAGACCAGCCTGGACTTGTATCTTTATTACCTCAACCTGCACCTCTGGCTCCCATGGAGAACAAAGGATGAGGAAAGCAAAGGACAAGGACAGATTTCTGCCTGCATCAAGGGAGATGAGGCACCAATGACAAGGATATTTCAAATGATGGGCTGAACACACTTAGTGTTTGAAAAATATTACGTAGAGTCCCCAAGTCCTCAGTACCAGGCCCCAAGGTAGATGCTCAACCTCAAAGGCAGCAGAGTCTCTCCCAAGGGCTCCCATGGAGGAAAAGAAAGAGGTAAACATAGGTACTGTTGCATAGATGGCAAGAATAATTACTCAGATGTTCCTAAAAGTTCTCCAGGAGCTATGCTTCCAATGCAGTTCAGTGAATGCTGTACATTTTTATTCATACTTACAGGTAAGAAGCCTTTTTCATTCCCCCTGGAAGAACTATATATTTTTTCCCCCTGGGAGAATTTCCATTTCAACTTACTATGAAAATCCCACCAGAATTCAGATGATCAGACTCTACCAAGATACACTTGCTTAAAATTAAGTATTTATTTGAATTGACAAAAACTGTATAGGATTATTATGTACAAATGATATTTTGAAATATGTATGCATTGTAGAATAGCTAAATTGAGCTAATTAACATATGCATACTTAGCATTTTTTAGTTGTGAGAACACTTAGAACCTCTAAGTGAGATCACGCCCTATTTGTCTTTAAGAAAAACTTGCTTTTAAAAGCAGGGATGGCCTGCCTTACACCTTATACAAAAATTAACTCAAGATGGATTAAAGACTTAAATTTAAAACCTAAACCATAAAAAACCCTAGAAGAAAACCTAGGCAATACCGTTCAGGACATAGGCATGCAGAAAGACTTCATGACCAAAAGCAATTGCAACAAAAGCCAAAATTGATAAATGGGATCTAATTAAACTAAAGAGCTTCTGCACAGCGAAAGAAACTATCATTAGAGTGAATGGGCAACCTACAGAATGGGAGAACATTTTTGCAACCCACCCATTTGACAAAGGTCTAATATCCAGAATTTACAAGGAACTTAAACAAATTTACAAGAAAAAAACAAACAATCCCATCAAAAAGTGATATGAACATACAAAGGATATGAAAAGGGCAATGGATATGAACAGACACTTCTCAAAAGAAGACATTTACGCAGCCAACAAACATGAAAAAAAGCTCAGCATCACTGATCATCAGAGAAATGCAAATCAAAACCACAATGAGATACCATCTCATGCCAGTCAGAATGGTGATTATTAAAAAGTCAGGAAACAATAGATGCTGGCGAGGCTGTGGAGAAATAGGAATGCTTTTATACTGTTGGTGGGAATGTAAATTAGTTCAACCATTGTGGAAGACAGTATGGTGATTCCTCAAGGATCTAGAACCAGAAACACCATTTGACCCAAAAATCTCATTACTGGGTATATATACCCAAAGGAATATAAATCATTCTACTGTAAAGACACATGCACACCTATGTTTATTGCAGCACTATTTAAAATAGCAAAGACATGAAATCAACCCAAATGCCCATCAATAATAGGCTGGATAAAGAAAATGTGGTACATATACAACATGGAATACTATGCAGCGGAATGAGATCATGTCCTTTGCAGGGACATGGATAAAGCTGGAAGCTATCATCCTCATTAAACTAACACAGGAACAGAAAACCAAATACTGCATGTTCTCACTCATAAGTAGAAGTTAAACACTGAGAACACATGGACACAGAGAGGGGAACATCACATACGAGGGCCTGCTGGGGGTTTAGGGGGTGAGGGGAGGGAACTTAGAGGACGGGTCAATAGGTGCAGCAAACCACCATGGCACACGTATACCTATGTGACACACCTGCACATTCTGCACATGTATCCTGTTTTTTGTTTTGTTTTGTTTTTTTGTTTTTTTTTTTAGAAATAAATAAATAAATAAATCTTAAAAAGTGGAGTAGGCTGGGTGCAGTGGCTCATGCCTGTCATCCTAGCACTTTGGGAAGCCAAGATGGGCAGATCACTTGAGGCCAGGAGTTTGATACCAGCCTGGCCAACATGGCGAAACCCTGTCTCTACTAAAAATACAAAAATTAGCCTGGCACACGCCTGTAATCCCAGCTACTTGGGAGGCTGAGGCATGAGAATTGCTTGAACCTAGGAGGTGGAGATTGCAGTGAGCTCGCACCACTGCACTCCAGCCTGGGCAACACAGAGAGCCTCTGTCTCAAAAAAAAAACAAAAAAAAAACAAAAAAGAGCAGGTGTACCCAAGCTTTCTGATGGCCAGAGTCACTTGTACAGCAAAGATGTTTCAGAAGGAAAGAGGTGTGCATTATATCACAGGTACAACATACTGTTATCATAGCCTCTCATGAATCCACTCTTTCTCCCAGCTTGTTCTCTGTTCCTTTCCAAAAAGCTATACGGCTACTGTTAGCATAGGCACCTGTACCAAGGAGTGGGTACAGGCAGGCAGATGTGGGGAAAAGGGAGAGAGCCACTTGAGCTAGGTTAGATGGTTCTACCAAAGATAAGAGCAATGGAGGATAAGGATGGGCTAGACCACATTTCAGCATGGCCATCAAGAGACGGGACTGAGAGATATGCCAACATATAGATGTAATAGAATATTGGACTTACTAGCCTGCCAGTTGCTGAGAGGAAGGGGCATGTGTTAAGACTGTGCTGTTCAAGGCAGAAATCACCAGCAACATATCAATCAAGCACCTGAATTGTGGCTAGTGAAGCTGAGAAACTAAATTTTAAATTTTTATTTATTCTTAATGAATTTAAATTTTAAAAACTCACCCTTGATTCAGTCATTGGAAAACTTTTTAGTGTGATTAGACCAAGTTGAGTATATAAATTTACTTTTTTAATTTTAAATTTTATGAAACCTACATACAGATGGAGTACTGCCAATGAAAATTTAGCATCCAAATTCAGATGTGCTCCAAGTAGAAAATACACACTGAATTCAAAAATACATGCCTTGTAAGAAAAAAAAGAATGTGAAAATATCTTATTAAGATTGTTTCATAGTTATTACATACTGAATTAATATTTTTAATATTTTGGGTTAAATATTAAAATTGATCTCACCTGCTTCCTTTTCCCACTCAAAAATTCATAATTATCTAAGTAGCTCACATTCTATTGCTACTGACGGTGCTGTCTCAAGGGCTTTTGCATTTCTTCTATTAGTCAACACAACTTCCAGGGTGATAGAAAGTCCTAAGAACTAGCTTCCAGCCTTCATTTTGCCAAGGTATCTCGTCACATAACCTTGGGCAAGTCAGTTTCTTTGAGACCCACCTTCTTCATCTAAATGTCGATAATAGTTCCTGCCTGTATGTACATGGTTGCTGCCATGAAAGACAGATTATAGTGGAAATATAAAAGTATTCTGTGATTTTTAAAAGTTACTATACCAATCTGTATTAACAAAATCTACTTTCAGGCTTCCTCTCTCTCTACGATAGTTCCATATGATGACCAGGATTAGACCTGGTGTAGATCTGCTCCAGCCACAGAGTCTGAGAGCAGGGAGGTGCCTAGAGATCAATGGTCTGACTGCACAGCGGTACCTGGACCTCTTATCTGGAGAAGGCTTCACTTCTCACACCGCCTTTATTTTGCAAACAAAGGGAGCCTCAGAGAGGTTTTTCCAAGTGTCACTACAAAAACCTTAAGCCCGCTTTCTTCCTCCAGCTGCTGTTCACCCAAAAATGAAGGGAACACCTCTGGGGCCAACAGTCACCCTGGGTGGGAAGCAGGGTTGGAATACTCTGGTAGCACCAATGGGAGCCTGCTTCCCTGAGGGCACGGTGGAAATGCAGCTGCTTTTCCATTCACAGTGCCCTGGATGAGCAGGGAGGAAGGGGTGGCATTTCAAGTTCATCTGCCCAGAGGGGCCCCTGTTAATAATGTCTGGAGAGGGCACCTCCAGACGTTTCACAATTTTGGAAATTAGGAAAATTTCCATCAAGATTCCATGTATAACGGCATTGCCCCATTATATGCAGGGCACCCTTAGCCTTTCCCAGAAGTTTCTAGGCTGCACTGGGAACAGGGTCTCTGCCCACATTATTTTCCAGTTTTGTGTAAGTCTCTCTCACTGGTGTGTTTTAGCTTCCATTTCTTTCACTTCTTTTGACTTTTTTGGTTTTATTTCCAATGTCCCAAACAATCCTACCCTAATTAGCTCCTTCCAGTGCAGAACCTAGGCAATGTTTGGGAGTAGTTGCCCCCGATTATTTCTCTGGCAGGCCCTTCTCCTTTTTCTCCTCAGGCATTTAGAAACTTCCTGCCTTTCTAAGCCACCTCCTGGAAAAGGATATGAGCTTGCCAGGAAGGTTCAGCTGAGCCACCCTCCGGCAGGCCCTCCTCACCGGCCTGCATCCGGAACAGCGCCCCCTCCTTCGTCCTTTCCCTTTTGACACCCTCTCCTACAGCCCATCTTTAATACTGCCTGGTCATTATTTTTAAATAGGTATCATTATTCCTTAATTCACAAGAACTGTAAATACTGATTTCTCCATCTGCCTCCCCACAGTGTAAACTCCTACAGGGTTTGCCTCAGGTATCTGATAGACTTTGCCTATTATTTTTGAATCCCCAGAGTTCAGTTCAGTGCCTGGTATGCAGAATATACTGGACAAATGTTTGTTGAATGAGCTCCTGATCCTCCTCCAAGGAATATTTGCATTTTAATAAGAACCAAAGTCTAAGCTAAGGGAATAATGCTCTGAATGGGGAATTCCAGTATTATCTGTAGGAAAATTCCAGCAGATGCCACTGGCTTACCCTGCGGCTGCCAGGTAGGTTGAGGCTGGGAGCTGCCCCAGGGATGTACACCGTGAGCCTTAATGCCCAGATCTTTAGTCCAGCGGTTTTTAAAGTGTTGTGCCTGGGCCAGCAGCAGCAGCATCCGCTGGGATCTTGTTAGGAATGCACACTCTCGGCCCGGCGCAGTGGCTCACACCTGTAATCCCAGCGCTTGGGAGGCGGAGGCAGATGGATCATTTGAAGTCAGGAGTTCCAGACCAGCCTGGAAAGCATGGTGAAACCCCATGTCTACAAAAAATATAAAAAAATTTAGCCGGGCGTGCATGGTGGCGCACGCCTGTAATCCCAGCTATTCAGGAGGCTGAGACATGAGAATCACTTGAACCCAGGAGGCAGAGGTTGCAGTGAGCCAAGATCGTGCCACTGCACTCCAGCCTGGATGACAAGAGCGACACTGTCTCAAAAAAAAGAAAGGAAGGAAGGAAGGAAGGAAGGAAGGAAGGAAGGAAGGAAGGAAGGAAGGAAGGAAGGAAGGAAGGAAAAAAGAAAAGCACACTCTTAGGCCCCACCACCAAGGTCCTGGATCAGATACCCTGACAACGAGGACCAGCAATCTGTGTTTTAACAAGCCATCCAGGGGGCGGCTGATGCAGGCTCAAGCTTGAAAACCCCTGTCGGAAGCATTCCTTGCCTTCTGTGTGCCAGGCATCCTGCTGCTTGCTGAAAAGAACAAAGATGTCCGCCTGGAGTTACCTGCAGGCTTTTGAGTTCACTGATTTCCCTAGAAACAATTGTAACAGTGCTGGCCGGGCTGCCCCCAGCGGCTGTTTCTGATCAATAAAAACAAAACAACAAAACAGAGCCAGACTCACAGAAAACACCTGAGAGATTTGTTTCAGCTAAGACTTCCTTCTGTGAGAATTAGGAAAGACAATGACCCATAGCCTTCTGGAGGGGGTGGGTGCGGCCTTGTTTTACGGACACTTGCCTGAGAGAGGACCACTTTAAAGGGACTAGTGGCCTGATGACCAGCAGCTCAGCCATCAGAAGGAGCTGCTTTGTAGTGCCCCATCCTCTCCAGACGGCGTGTGATTTAAGGAATATCCAGGTTCACTGCTTGACTCATCTTTAAAGAAAAGGCAAGACTGAAGTTCGAGAAGAAAGAAACGAGGTTCTGTAGTATTTCCTGAAATGCCAAAGGATGTGCCATTCAGCTCTACAAAATAATCCCAAGCTATTTTTAGGGTCTTTACTTACATGACACTTCATTTTTCAAAATGTATTTAAGAACTCTTCTAAGTGTTAGATTTTCAGAAAGCAGTCACTTTTGACTGTATAAAAGAACTTGCCGCTCACATTCTTTTGCAGCTGCTAAGTTATGCAGGGTGAGTTTGGAAAGCCTGGCTTTTCACTCTGCAAGGAGGCGACCTCCCTCCATTCCACGCCTCTCAGACAAGCTGGGACTGTGGACCCCAGGTGTCTCCTCTGTGCCATTGCTTTCTAGATAGTTTGTACATTTTTTAAGGGAAAAACATCAGTCATGTCCAATGTTGAGACTGAGATTGATCAAAATTTCAGACCACCTTAAGGGAAATAATTCTGCAGCACACAGTTCCTCCAGTTTACTTTCGGGTCATCTATGATATTTTAGCTGCTTGCCAGACATCGGCCTCCTAGGGAGGTGATTAAAGGATCTTTGCAAAACAAGCCTATTTCTGAGTCAGACAGTCAAGAACTCATTATCCATTAAGTAATTTATAGGATGCCTTTAATTCTTTTTATATAAATCTAATTACAAGAAAGAAACCTTGTCTCCTTGACTCTCCTATTTCTAATTTTCGGAATCTCTGAGTTTCCTATTTTTAATTTTTAAATTCTTAAAATATATATTTTTAAAAAATAATGTTTCCTTCCTGGGAGTGGCTCAATGTTGGAGCGTCCCCACTCTATTTCTGGAGCCTAATTTAAAATAGCTCTCAATGTGCTCTCTCTGTTGATCGATGACTTGTCCGCATCCTGAGCCTTTCAGATGCAGACGCCTGGGCGGAGAGGGCCCTGGAGGAGCCGCCAGCTGAAGGACTGGGGCTGAGAGCCACTTGATCTCCAGAAGGAGGGTGTAAGACTACCCTGTAATCACAGCCTCGGAGAAGAGGCTCCTAACTGGGGCCTGCCCATAGGAAGCTCAGTGAACCAAGGGAAACACAGATGTGAATGAGATGCAAATGCAAGTGAATAAAGAACTCGATTGACTTCTCAAAGAAAAATATTGAGGCGGGTAGCAAAAGAGATTTCTTTTAATGGTTTTTCTTTTAGATACCTTTAAATTGGTTTTGTTTTAATTAATTAATTATTTATTTATTTTTCTTGAGATGAAGTCTTGCTCTGTTGCCTAGGCTGGAGTGCGGTGGCACAATCTCGGCTCACTGCAACCTCCGCCTCCCAGGTTCAAGTGATTCTCCTGCCTCGGCCCCCCAAGTAGCTGGGATTACAGGCACCTGCCACCAAGCCTGGCTAATTTTCATATTTTTAGTAGAGAGAGGGCTTCACCATGTTGGCCAGGCTGGTCTCAAACCTCTGACCTCAAGTCATCCACCCACCTCGGCCTCCCAAAGTGCTGGGATTACAAGGGTGAGCCACCGTGCCTGGCCTAATTTATTGAAAATATAAATAAAATGGTGCCTTGAATGTTCTGCTTGGTTGAAGGACAAGACCAGCTTTTCTAACCTGGACTCTAGTCACTCTGCCTCTGAATAGCTGTGTGATGTCACCTGCTCTATCTGAGCTTCAGTTTCCTTGTTTTTCATCAAAGGGATAGTAACACTTAAGCCATAAATACATGCGCTGCAACCAAAATATATTTAGTAGTATACTATCAATAATCTCTATGTGGTACCTAATCTGTATCAACATTAGTTCTTGAGACATCCACATGCATGTACACACACACACACACACAAATGACAGGTGGAAATAACTTTTTTACTAAAAGTTATTTTCTCCAAAGTCAACGAAGTATAAGTAAAAGAAAGTAGAAAGGCTCTTTCTCTGAAGGTAGGTACAAGCTATGAAGTCCTGCCTAGCATGTGAGTTGGACATGCCCTTGATAGACTGTCTTCTAAAACTAACTCCAAACTTTCATTCTTTTTAACTAGAGAAAGAACCGTGTCTGACAATGATATCTTCATTTTACATGGTATTTTGTCCTCTGGAACATAATTTCAGATATTTTAATATAAGGGAAATAAAACATAGGGTTACCCAAGGCCATTCAATGAGTCAGACAAGCCAACCTTTGTTTCATGATAAAAATAACAAAAGGAGAAATTTCCAACTTTTTTTTCATATATCTTATGTCTTAAAGTACAAGTGAAAAATTCATAAAATCCAGGGCTCATTTTAACATGCAAAAATTTCCAATCTCTTTTCATTGCCATTTCCAGGAATGGGTAGAGAAAGAAATCACATCTTCAATTCAAAGAGTGAAAATTTCTAAATATACTCTTGAAACTACAGCCAGATGTAATCTATTCAACATGTATTTGTATTCAAATTATGTTTTTCACTGCATCTGTGTTTTCTATCCAAATATTTATAATTCAGTTAGGAGATGGTCTTATTAGAAATAAAAGCAATTGTATTAGAGACCATTGAAAACTGCATTGCACTTACCGGTTTCCTGGATGTCCAGGAACCAATGGCTGTAGCCAGACAGAACAATGATCGATCTGTCAGCTGAAATCTAGCCCTGAATTCCCAGAGAACTCTTTGTTAGAACTTCCATTTCCTTCCCCGGCCATAGCCTTGGGTGGACAGAACCACTTTCAGCTGACCTTTGTCTTTTTCTCTCTCTCCAGTGACCAGCCTAATGGCCATTTCATTGGCCTGTACACCTACCTATAAATACTAATAACCCCTTTTTTGACAAAATGTTTGTAACACAACTTTTATTATCACCAAATGAAAATCATAGTGTAACCAACAGACACACTTTTTAAAAACAAAATCAATATATTGCCATAACTATAAATACTGTAATTTACATATCAACAGAAAGCTACTTTATACAATAAATAATATGTATTTTAAAATTTTGATGCTAAGGCACAAGCATATTAGAAGACAGAATGAAGTGTCAGAAGCTGACACCTGTTTGTTTGCAGCACTGTAATGAATGTAACAGGTACAAATGTAGACTGACACAGGTTTGATAAAAGGCATGGCTTATCAAATTGCTGAATAATTTCTGATGAAGTTCCTAACAAGTTAAATAATAATCTTCTCTGCCGGGCACGGTGGCTCAAGCCTGTAATCCCAGCACTTTGGGAGGCCGAGGCGGGTGGATCACAAGGTTAGGAGATGGAGACCATCCTGGCTAACACGGTGAAACTCCATCTCTACTAAAAATACAAAAAATTAGCTGGGCGTGGTGGCGGGAACCTGTAGTCCCAGCTACTCGGGAGGCTGAGGCAGGAGAATGGCATGAGGTCCCGAGCCCCAGCTGCTCGGGAGGCAGAGGTTGCAGTGAGTCGAGATTGCACCAGTGCACTCCAGCCTGGGTGACAGAGCGAGACTCCATCTCAAAAAAAAAGAAAAAGAATAATCTTCTCTCAGTTTACACAGTTGTTGCATTCTTGAAAAATTCGATTATACTACAACTGTCTAATAATTAAAAAAATAAAAGTAAGGCTGGGCACAGTGCCTCACACCTGTAATCCCAGCACTTTGGGAGGCCGAGGTGGGCGGATCACCTGAGGTCAGGAGTTCGAGACCATCCTGGCCAACATGATGAAACCCCGTCTCTACTAAAAATACAAAAATTAACTGGGTGTGGTAGTACACGCCTGTAATCCCAGCTACTTGGGAGGCTGAGGCAGAAGAATCACTTGAACCCAGGAGGCAGAGCTTGCAGTGAGCAGAGATAGCACCACCGCACTCCAGCCTGGGTGACAGAGTAAGACTCCGTCTCAATAAACAACAACAGAGGTACAGGCTGGTTCCTTGCTCCAAGGGAGTCACGTCCATTGCAAGACGTCAAAATCCTGTACTCCTGTCGATTAAATTCCAGAGATGCCCCCCAGGCATTTGGACAATTTTTAAAAAAATGGTCCTTTAAGTTTCCACCGTGTCCCTCAGGGTAGTGTGGTCCTCATTATGAATAGTGACATAGGGGCTTTGTCTGCCTAAGTATCACTAAGTAGGCCCAGGTGTAACACATCAGCATAGTTAGTATAGTAGACAGTGGGGAACACTGGCAGGATCTTGACAAGATTCCCAGCTGGAGGAAGCTTTTTCTGGAAGCACCACCTAGGATACATTAGAATTGAAAAGGTTGGCAGGGGAGGGGAAATTGGTTAAAGGTTACAACCATGGTAGAGCAGAAAGGTCAAAAATTACACTGCAGTGGTGAGAACAAAACGGAGGTGTTACTGCTGAGGTCAATTCATTAGAAGCAAATTCATCTTTGGGGATTGGGAATGAGGCGTGTAGGAAATAGATGAATCAAAACGGACTTCAAGGTCGAGCGTGGCAGCTCAAGCCTGTAATCCCAGCACTTTGGGAGGCCGAGGCGAGTGGATCACCCAACCTCAGGAGTTCAAGACCAGCCTGGGCAACGTGGTGAAACTACTCTACCAAAAAAAATAAAATAAAATAAATTTTAAAAGAAGCAAAAATTAGCTTGGTGTGGTGATGCATGCCTGTAATCCCAGCTACTTGGGAGGCGGAAGCAGGAGAATTGCTTGAACCCAGGAGGCAGAGGTTGCAGTGAGCTGAGATCGTGCCACTGCACTCCAGTCTGGGGACAGAGCGAGATTCTGTCTCAAAAAAAATTATTAAAAAAAAAAAGCGAGGGAGGACTTCAAAATGTGGGTCCTGTGTGTGCAGAAGGACATCAAAGCTCTGCCCAGGAGAAAGCAGAAGGCAGCTAGAAACGGGTATAGAAGTGATGGGCATAGATCCAGAGTTGGAGTTCATGGCCATGGAAATGACTGCTAAAACCATGGAATGGCAAAATTAAGAGAGGGAGAAGGGATTTATTTGTATACATCTAGGAGAGAAAACAGGAAGGCTTGGACTGGATCAAGGACAGTTTCTTTAGTGATTTGGAGGTGAAAGAAGGAAGAGGAGTAAGGCAAACCACAGAAAAAGAAAGCGACAAAAGATCCTTCCAATAATGCAACAGTGAGGGAGAAAGGTTCAGAGTTTCAAGAGGAGGGAGTAGCGAAAAGCATCCACTGCCATGGAGAGATCAAGGCATGTGGACAATTTGTGGTGGCTAGGTGTCATGAAGGGGAAGTCCCTGCTGGCTTTCAAGGGGGTGGTTTCTGTGGCATGACACTGTTGGAGCTGGGGAAGGAGGCACTCAGTGCCTGGAGAATTTGGAGTACTCGCTGCTGCAAGAACAGTGTGGAGGCAAGGCAGGGATTGCACTCTCTGCTCTGAAGTCAGAGATGCTTTGGTGCCTGTGGGATCCTGAGGAGCTACCCTTTTGGAACCTCAAGTTTGTAGAGAGAGTTTTAAGGGTGCACTCTCTGAAGCCCCTGGGAGGGTGGGAGACCACCTGCTTCTCCCCTGACCCTTCCCACGTTTCTTTCATTTTAATGGAAGGAGAAAAACAGGACAAGAGCTTGGGGAGATGGCAAGGTAGAGGTATGGGCCAGCGTGCGGCCACTGGCCTCAAGAAGGGGGAAGGACAGGGTGGCTGGCTGTCATGGAGGCCCAGCCTCAGTGAGGAAACGAGACACTCATTTCACACTCACAGGACCCACAGAAGGTGGGAAGTGAGGGATGCAGCCTGGCTAGACAGCAGGAAATGAAACCAGGGCAGCTTCAGTCCTGCAGCCTTTATCATCTCGGTCAAATCAGAGCTGTTCTACCTGCTGCAAAAGTGGTGCTGGGGCCTTCCAGCCAGTGCCTGAAGTGTGGGAAATCCTTGGTGGGCAGTTACAGAAGATGGCGGGGAAAGAGAAAGGCAGGGAATCTCAAGTGGCCCAGGAGGCACAACTTCAGCGAAAGAGCATTAATTTATTCTGAGATGAATGGTTATGCTGTCTCCATCTACCCTTGGCCAGTGGAAAGCAGAGGCGGAAAAAGGGTGCTGCCAATTTCAAAGGTCAAGGTCTTGGAGATGGGACAATTTAAAAGAACAAAAAGGCCTAAGGTATGAGACTAGTACACATGGAGGTGATGGCAGTTGAGGAGGTGGATAAAAGGGCTGTTCTCCCCTGGGTGGAAATTTTATCTGTGATCTTGCAATTTGTTTCTGAGTGTATCGTTAAATTTCTTGATGTGTGTGCATGTGTGTGAGTGTGAACATGCCAAGTGGCAGCAGTGAATGATGTCAGAAGTGGGCATCGCTGATACTCCCCACCAAGAGGGTTTGTATCCATCATGGGCTCAGCACATCATAATCACATGGGCTGTGCACAGGAGGGAAGACCCGGGGGCTTCCTTTCTATCGGAATGAATAGCTGCAGAGAAGGTGCAATAAGAATGCACACAGGTATCAAGGAGAAGAAAAAGGCAGGTGCTGGACAGTGTTGGAGGAAGCAGTGTGGGGAGCCAACTGATAGATTACTGGGATGGGGTTAGCATCTTCATTGGCAAGATAACACCCTCGAAGAGCTCAGAACAAACACTTACTGAGAAGCGTTTGAGATAATGTTTTTAAAGGGAAAGATAATAAAGATGAGAGTGATCCAAGGGTTTATGCCTGGTGGCCTGTGCTAATTAAAAAAAAAAAAATAAGGAGGTTAGCATATCTGTGGATGGGGAAGGTGGAGAGGAGAAGGAATGGCTGGAACACAGGCAGTTTGGCTGCAAAATCCACCAGGCCTGTTTAACCACTCTCTTGTGTGGTTTTATGGCTTCAAATGCACTCTTTTGTACAGTTTTATGGCTTTAAAACCCACTAGACAGTGACATTTGTGTTCTTTCTTTCTCCCCTCCTCCCTCTCTCCGATACCCTACATCTGATCCAATGGCAGATGCCTCTGGATCCACATTCCTAACCGCGCCAGAGTCTGACCACTTCTCACCAGCTGCACTTGGCCCCTGCCTTGGAGCCAGCATTCTCTCTCACAACATGAGTGCAAAGCCTCCTCACCAGTCTACTGATGCCTCTACCCTTGCCGCACTGCAGCCACATCTCAATAAATCATCCTGAGGGACTCTTTGAAAATGTAATCAGATCATGTCACATTTCTGCCCAGGAACCTCCAATGGCTCCCCACCTCGCAAAGCGGGACTGTCAAGAGTCTTCTGACGGCCTACACTGACCTCGGTGACTGGCCCCATACTTTCTGACTCCCCCCAACCATCCTGGCCTTTGACTGCTCCTTCAGTAGCCAGGGACATCCTGCCTTAGAGCTTTGACCTTGCTGTTCCCTCTGCTGGGAATACTTTTGTCCCAGATAGTCACATAGCTTGGAGGTCAGCCTATGGGGCAGTCTTTCCTGATGTAATATTGCATCAGTCTTACCTCCTTACTCTGACTCACCGTGCTTTATTTCCCTCCAAAGTCCTTATCATTATTTAACACTCACATACATACTTGTTTATCTGTGCATTTTCTCTCTCAACCAGACTGTAATGTCTGTAAGGGGATGGTCTGTCTGTATCCTTAACATCTAGGGCAACATTTAACTTTAGAACACAGTGAGCAGTGAATAGATATTTGCTGAGTGAGCAAGTGAATGAATGAGCAAATAAATGAATGAATACGCCACAGAGCTTACAGTCTGTGCCCGCCTTCATGGTTTGCTCTGTTCCATCTTCTCGATGGGATTTGAAATCTTTCTCAACCGCTGTTGTTGCTATTATTTCAGCACGCTAGGACTCCAGTTTCTTAGCTTTAAAACAGAGAGGCCCCAACAATTTCTAGAGCCACTTCTGTCCTTAAAGTTCTGTGATTGTACAGTGATTGGCAAGGCTGATTTAAGGAGAAGTGTATTTTTAGGAACTCTTCTGGAAATCTTACCAGCTCGGCTGAGTTTGGCCTAGATTTGTCAGCAGGCCTTTTGAGCCGTGGGATCTAAAAGGAGCATCTGAATCGGGGGAAGGGGGACATGCATGGAGCCCATTTTCTTCCTGCTCCCAAGTCCAGAACCAAGGAGGGAGCACAAAAGGGGATTCGGGGGGGTGAAAAGGTGGCAGGTTCTGCCTGTAGCACTCAGCGCCTTGAGGAGTCGGTGCAGGGGTGAAGAGGACTGGGGAGGTAGATTTGGAATGCTTATGCCCTGGACTGTGAAAAGGACAAAAGCTGGGGGACTTGGTGCCCCAGAGGTTTCATTCTTCTTTACATGTTCTCTTCTCCTAGCACAGAATATATAGAGAATGCCGCTGTGCACCAAGACTTCACCAGCACACCCAAGCCCAGTCTTCATGATGTGGTGGTGGGAGCTACTCTGGTCCTGGACCTAGAGGAGGGTCTCTAACTTGAATGGGGGCAGTGCTGGGTCCTGAAGGCCATCAGCAGAAAAGATTGCTCAGAGTCTGAGAAGATGTGAACATGATTCTCATTAAGGCTAAGCTCCAAGAGGCCCCATTCCTTGGCTCTGGTATTCTCTCACAAGGAAAGACTGCATTTTTGAGTCACATGAACCTTCAGCATTGCATACTCTGGGGGTTAACATATCTCGAAGTCAGGCCAGAGAGAGCAGGCCTTCCTCTGGCCTGGGGGGTTAACATATGTCCGAACTCAGGTCACAGAGAGCAGGCCTTCCTCTGGCCTGGGGGGTTAACATATCTCTGAACTCAGGTCACAGAGAGCAGGCCTTCCTCTGGCCTGGGGGGTTAACATATCTCCGAACTCAGGTCACAGAGAGCAGGCCTTCCTCTGGCCTGAGCCCTTGAGGCAGTGGCCACAGGTCTCCTTCCTAAGATCTGTGATCTGGCTATTGAGCCTATGCCGGAGATAATCTACCAGAAAGAGCCATCCAGTTGTCCAAACTCTTTCCACATCCAGCCCCATCCCACTATTTTTGCAGAAACCAATTATTCTAGCACAGAACCTGATATGGGATATGTGGCTTGGAGGATCCAAGGGTTCAGAAGACCTCAGAAGGACACAGAATGCTAGTCACTTACTTGAACACTGTGGGAAAGATAGCAGCAGGATCTCACACACAAGTGATGGGGTTTTATTAATATTTAACAAAATATAATTTCCACTATTTGACTTCAGCAGAAAAAGCAGAACCCAGTAATCTAGGAACAGGAAGAGGGTAATTTATTAAAACAAGATTTTGTTTTGTTGTTATTTCTTTCATCCTAGAAGTAAAAAAGAAAGAAAGAAAGTACTGCCATACTTTTAAAAATCGCCAATCGATGAGCAATGACTCAAACCACAAGTATGAAGTAGCCTACAGAAATGAATGAGTCAACAATTCCTCTTATCTTTCAGGAAATTAAGCTAACTGCTAGGTATTGAAATCAACAACAAATATTTACTGTGTCTAAAGCCTCCAGTTCAGAGGAATTAAAAAAAAAAAAAAAAACCCTGGCAACAAAGCATATCTTCTGTAAAAATGTGACACCACGAGTTATTAGGTAATGTTATTGCTGAATGCATCAGGCAGGACTCATGAAATCCTGCATCCTACCGCCCCTTCCTTTACTTGGGAACAGATCCTTCTGTTTCCTCTCCTCCCAGTCGGGGGGCGCTCCTCAGAGGCTCGTCACTACTGGGCTCTGCTTCCCTGCCGTCACCAGTTGTCATCATTTCTAAGCAAGGTCACCCTGTGCTGTGTCTCCATGGTAACAACGGGCCACCACTTTGAGGAGTGCAACAGAGAAATGGGGAGAAAGGCGAAATCGCAGTCACTGATCTGCCCTTGGGCGCGAGCAACTTCTGAGATGCACACGTGGTTCTTCCCATTTTATGGAAGGGGAAGCTGAGGAATGGGCCAGTGCCCCCCTAAATCCTGTGAATGGAGGAGTGAAATGTAAAATCTGGGGAGCACACCCTGCACAGGCGCCTGTGCTCATGATTTACACGGAGCTCCCTGGGCCATTCCAACAAGAACCCAGGGTGACTGAAACAAACGAGGTAGAGGGTGTGTGCTTTGTAATCATAAAGATGAACCGAGAAATCTTGAGACATCGACTTTGGTGTACTAAACACTGTCCTGTTAGCTGTATCTTTTGGGTATTTTCTCAGTTATGCAATTCTTATTTACATGGAAGTAGTTTTGCTCTACTTCCATGGTCCACTGGCCTGTGGACTCCATGCAGTTCTGTCATTCCCTTCTGCCAATTGCATTTCTTTCAAAAACATATCCATTTCGCTGTAAGTGTTTTTTGAGAGGCATACTGCTGAGTAGGAAAATTAATAACCTGGCCTAACCTGTGATACCACCCTCAAGACAAGCTCTCAAGTTACTTGTTCATTATTTTCCAAAACGATTTTATCATCTGAGTTCCTACGTGCAGGCTTCAATTGCTCTTCTCCTGCTCCTTGTTCCTCAAACTGGTCTGACCTCCTTCTCTAAGAGAACCAATGACTTTGAATCAAAACCAACCTGACAAGATAAAATGAGGAAGAAAAAAAAAAAAAGGTAGGGTCTGAATAATACCTTTTACTGGTATGCAGATTATCACAGGGTTACCTATTCATGCTCTCTGCAAATTCCAATCACCAAAAGGCATGCATGAAAAAGCAAATTGGCCATGCAGTAATGCTTTCCGATTTAAAGTATTATTTTGCCAATACAGTCTCTTTTTAACTAACGATGAAATAAATGCAAAACAATTTTTATGATTACAATGAAACCCTCTGTATGTGCAGATGTGAATGATGTTCTGCTTACTGAAATGTGTCTTGTTGGTGGTAATCAAAATGACTTACTTAGCATTTAACGAAAGTGTGCCTCTAAATGAGAAATGATTGCTTACTTGAATCCACACTGCTAAGAGTCAAAAGAAACAGCTTATACAACCCTATACCCTCGGGCAAGCCAATGAACTCAAAACTTCAGTTTCCTCCTCTCTACCAGGTTGTCCTGAGATTCTATCTACATACTGTCTATGGAAGATTTGGAAGACTTAAAACAGAACACTCGTATAAGGCATTATCATTCCTGGAGGTCTTACCAAGCCATGGTAAGAAGATTGCAACATTACTCATGGAAATTTTGGTTAAGGCCACTCTGATAACCTGCAGCATTTGGCGGAGATATTCCTGTCTGCTTCACTTTTTCCAGTACGAATGACTCATCAGCAGCAAATATTTATTACGTCTGACTATGAGTTCTTCACTATGCTGGTTGCTATAACCAATTTCCCAGCAAGCCTACTAACAGGCATTCCAAGGTTCCACCCAGCTTCACAAATAGTAGTTCCAATATTCAAAAAAAAAATTGATTAAAAAAAATCCATGTCCTCAAGCTGGCAGTTTTTTTTTTTTTACTTAAAGTCAATAAATTTTTATTCAAGGAATTTCACGTCATGATTCTTTCCACTGCCCATCAAGGTCACCTTAGTTTCTCTAAAGAACTGGAGTCAAAATTTATCTTCAAAAGATTTATCTGTTAGTCCTTTTTAATTGAACTGATGTTTAATCCAACTGTTCTGTCAGCCTTGCAATAATTTTTTTTATTTTGTCTTCTTTTATCTCCTTTTAAATATGGATATACTGATAAAAGTTCAAAATTCTCCACCAAGAATCTTTCAGATCTAATTTCTTCAACCAATTTGCTTCAGAGTCATTTGTAGAGTAGGTGAATCTGCCTAGTTCTCAATTTGACACTCTCTGTAAACATGAATAAGTTCAAACCATATCCATTCCTAAACGATCATGCTCACAGTTATCTATCTTAGCTGATGCTTTTGGCCTCCCCAATGGTTTTCTTTAGAAAGGGAAGCACTTTAGTTACCAAGAGTGAGTGGATGTGCAAGTCAGTAGGTAGATTATGGATGCTTCACGGATAATTGGCTCAGCTCTCTCCTTCCACCAAAAACACAGCACATGAGGTTCTAAACAGTTTCTTGAATAAAAGATCAACCAGCATTCCTATTTACAAAGTGGGAAAATGTAAAAAGTGAAGGCTCTCTGAAATACATTTGGCTGCCATCTGGGGGTAGCCTCATTGCCTAATTGTTTATTTGAAAATGGGTAAGTCTGGGAGTTAGAAGAATTGAGTGTTAGTTCCTGCACAGTCACATGCTAGCTGGGAGATTTAGAGTAAGTCACAATTCCTGTCCAGTCCTCAGTCTACCCAATCCTAAAAGACGACTCTGGACCAAGCTGCAGTCTTCAAACTCAGATGTGAGTGGCTACGTGGCCCAAGGAAAACATAGTGCAGTCTAGGAAAGCATTCATTTTACTTAAAAACTTGATGAGGGTTAAACAGAAAAGTCAAATAATTGAAGTGGTATGCAATTTAAAATGTGTTTTTTATATTAGAGCAAAGATATATAATAGAGTAGAAGGAAAGATTTAGAAGACTTTTTTAGATAATTAAGCAGATTTTTTCTGTCCGTTCTTCTAACTCTGCTCTGCTCTAAGGGTGCTTCAGTGGAAAAACTTGAGATAGTGAACAGCAGGGTCTCCAAGATGCTTTCTACCTTGGACATGCCAAGAATCATGTTTCCTGCCTCGCAGTGGGAGGGATCCTTAGAGAGTTGCTTGTGACTCATTGGGGTTTGGTTTGTTAACCCTGCAGCAGAAGCACAGGTTCATTAAGGTTGATGATTTCATCTGAATCACTCACCCTTCTTGGAGAAGAAAATAATACTTCTCCACATCTAAATGCCTGAAATGGTCATGATGTATGCTCTGGCTTTAGTGTCACCTTTGCGGCTGGAAGTACTGATTTATTTGCTTGAAATCAGGGCCACCCAAGAGTACCTGGGCTGTTCCTGCTGCTGAAAAGTAGCATCTATTGGGTTTCAGTCGTGTTTGCTCATATTTGACAAGACTCAATCTTGCCTTGAGAAATCCATCACATTGACCGTTTTTGTTAAAAATTTATGCTACAGCTGAAAATACTACAGTAATTAAAAAGCAAATTTGGAAGTTTAGAGGGTCTCATATCCCTACGATCCCTATGATCCCATATAAAAGAGAGGCGGGGGGAACAGTGGAGGGGTGGGTAGGTTTAGGGTCAAAAGAAGTCAACGCAGAAGTTAAAATCAGATGTTTAGATTTTTAAAAATTTCTGAATAGAGGCAAATGCCTTTCAGTGGACATTTTAGAGACAGAGGAAGTTAATAACACTGGATTTTGTTTAAATTGAAACTTTCACAGTCAAAATTTTCATGAGCTATTTTCAGAATATTGATAAATACTTTTCAATCATAATGCATCAAAATCCCTTATCATGCTTCAAAAATTGAAAATAATTCTATTTTAGATTTTTATGTGTAAGTTATAGTTTATTTTTCAAATAGAAAGAAATATTAACATTTCACATTTGGAAACGATTCAGTGTTATAACATTTTAATCTAAATATCTAAATGCTTTTTACTCAGCAGCATTTAATAGTTAAAATTTTACATATTTAAAAAATTTGTATTGGGCTGGGCACAGTGGCTTATGCCTGTAATCCCAGCACTTTGGAAGGCCGAGGGAGGCGGATCACCTGAGGTCAGTTCAAGACAAGCCTGGCCACCATGGCGAGACCCTGTCTCTACTAAATATACAAAAATCAGTTGGGCATGGTGGTGCGTGACTGTAATCCCAGCTATTTGGAAGGCTGAGGCAGAAGAATCGCTTGAACCCAGGAGGCGGAGGTTGCAGTGAGCGAAGATCATGCCACTGTACTGGGCAACAGAGTGAGACTGTCTCAAAAACAAATAAATAAAAATTGTATTGAAAATTCCTAAAAAAAAAAAATTCAGCACATTTCTGGAATGTAAATGCCCAAAGAACATTACACAATATAACATTGTATTGTAATAAGTATTAATAAGAACTTATTAATACGTATTAATAAATTAATACGTATTAATAAATTAATACGTATTAATAAATACAATGTTACTGTCTCAAATGAGTTTTGTGTATTGCTATTTTACAAAGAGAATTAACTAAAGAATTTTTTATATGAGTGATAAAACTAGTAAATTTGAAACATGTTTAATTTTCCTGCATTCTTCCCAACTTTCCTCATCTGAGAAACCTTGATAAGAATACAAGAAACTGGAGAGGGCTTTGGTAATGAATGAACAGGATCCACAAGTGATATTTGTTTTTACTCACCTGTCACAGGTGTGTCTATCTCAAAGGATCAAATTTTAACTGAGGAGCGTATAATTAGAATATAATAAGAACTTAATAAGTATATACATTTTCACTTGATATCGTCTATTCAAGCCATGAACATTTGGGGCACAATTATATGAGCAGAACTATGCATCCCTAATAAGGCTAGGATGAGATTCTGTAGGGTTGGGACTATACTTTTTCATTTCTTTGCTTCAAGCACAGAGTTTAATAAATATTTGTTCAGTAGATAAATGGATATATGGATGGATAGATGAAACAAAGCAAACCAAGTTGGTTATCTTTATTTTAAATGTATATATCAATTTGTATTTTCTATGCAAGCAGGAAACTGATGTGCAATTAGTCTTAAATGTACTATCCTGAACTTTGTTTTTAATATCATAAAACTGATATTTATGAGATGCTTGAGTGTCTCCGATTTCAGTTAGCAAGATGAAAAATCTGCTGCTGGTTGCTATAATTAGTTTAAAATTCCCAGTGGGAAACTCATATTCACAACAAGATGTAAAATAGCGAGAGACCTCTGTCACTAACCATTTATTTTTGAGAATTTTCAGAAAAGAAGCTGTTCGAAATTTTCAAAAAGTCAAGAAATGGTGCAGCCAATGCATTAATATGTAACAGTAATATATGGCATAGCTACTGGAAAAGAGGAGAAAATGTTATCATTATCTTCAGATGATATGATTATATAGCCAGAAAATTCAAGAGAATTAAATTTAGTTCTCACAAGGAAAAAGTGAGTTCAGTTAAGTTGCCAGAAATGAGATAACTAAATAAAATTAAATGGAACCAATAATTTTCTTGTTTTCTAGCAATAATCAAGTAGAATATATAATAGAAAAATATTTCATTTATAATAACTTTATAAAAATAAGACAGCTTGAAATAATGCTAACTGAAAATGTATCGGACAAGCAAAAAAATTAACAAAATTTACTTAGAGATGTAAAATAATATTTGAATATAATTGAAAGATATTTATAGATTCTTGTCATCTAAAAATATTAGTTCTTACTAAATTAATTTGTAGATTTAATCCTATTTTAATAAAACCTCAAAGGGATTTTTTATTGTTGGGGAGGCTGTTATGGGTATGGGGAAGAACCTGAAAAATGATTGTGGCATTTCTCTGGAAGCAACAGCAGAAGAGGACAGAACATAAATTCCTGAAAAGAATCACAATTTATGGGATTGGCCTTGGTATATCTGGATACATGTACTATTAATCTAAAACAATTAAAACAATTTGTTATTATGGAAAGAATAGACAGATAAATCAATGAAATTGACTAATAATTTCTTGAAAGAGATCCCAGTATATATAAGAATTGAGGATACAAGATAATAAATATCACACATGGAGAAAGGATGCCTTATTCAGTAAGTATTGTTTGAAAAGTTAAGGAAAATAAAGAATAAATTTATTTATAAACTCAACTTGCTCTATTCACCAATCGATTCACCAGTTGATCTAATTAAAAATATAATCCACAAAGGGAAAAAGAATCTTTCATGGATAATAGACATACAAGTCCTTCTAACAATACAAAACAATGCAAAGAAGTATAACAACAACAAAAATAAATCTTTAAACACTTCAGTGCATGTTTACTAATAGCTTCTGACTTTTTTGTGCAACGTCCACTTGAGCACAAGTAGCTATCTGACTTTCCCTATTAATTTCCAGCAAAAAGAAAACTTAAAGCAGGGTTAAGAAAGTGTATCAGCTATGTCTTTTTCTTTAGTTTTTAATTTTTGTGGGTACATAGTAGGTGTATCTATTTATGGGGTACATGAGATACTTTGATACAGGCATGCAATGTGTAATAATCACATCAGGGTAAATTGGGTAGCCATCACCTCAAGCATTTATCCTTTCTCCATGTTACAGACATTCGAATTATACCCCTTTAGTTATTTTTAACTCTATAATAAATTGTTGACTGTAGTAACCCTGTTGTGCTATCACATACTAGATCTCACGCATTCTACATTACCATATTTTTGTACCTATTAACCATTCCCTCAGCCACATGCCTTGAAGTCTCCATGCTCCTAGTAGTTTTACAGAAAACTCCTAAGTTCTGCCCAGTAGCTGCACCAAATCCAAAACTGACCGTACAAGAGTTCTTCTTCCTGGGCAGTGGAAATAGCAATGGCAAGGAGAATTGGCTGAGTTGTATATTTGGCATCCAGGGTAAGAAAAGAAAAAGTTGGCTGGAGAGAAGTAACCCCTTACAATAAGAAACTCAGCAAAGATGACATACTTGTGCTGTATATACCATGGCTAAAACTCCCTCCATACTATCTTGAAGCTGCTGTACCACTGAGCTAAATCAAATTTCCATCAAGGAGCCTTCTACTTAGTGTTGGAGGGGAGGATTGTAATGATATCAGGCAGGAAGTGAGGCTGTCTAAAATGATTTCTCAGCTCTGTCTTAAATAAAAACAAGCCAAGCCCGGACAGACTTCTTTTCTTTCAAGATCATTGAATGAATAAAAAGCAAACAAATGAATAGCTCAACATGCAACAAAAATCCAAAATGACTGATGGAAAGATTCTGCATACTAAAAGGAGGGTCAGAAAGGGAGCTCAAGGTTTATCATTAAAAAAAAAATTGAAGAGAGCATTTTGGTTTATGTTTTTAATGAAGTTCAAGAACTTCATTCTTGAGAAAGCTCAATGCCTGTTAAAGAACTTATACAACAGGACAGTAAAGATGGGGAAAAGGCAGACTGAGCTGAAAAGGGACCAAGAGACAGCCCGAAATAAAAGTGGCAGTTGGTTGACATAAGAAAGGAATGAGAGGAAACCAACATCTCAACAGCAGAATTAAAACCTGAATTTGATGCAGTAAAGTGCACTGTCAGCAAATAAAGTAGAACCAATGAGCTGGAGAATATACCTGAAACTTTTTTTTACACAATATAGAGAAACATGGAAAAGAGATTAAACTGCTCAGAGAACTATTGGCAGATATGGAAGTCAGAAAACAAAGATTCAACCTAAGAATTATTGGTATTCCTGGAGAGAAAAAAGAAATAAAGAACAAATGAAATAGAAGCAATAATTAAAAGCTGTAGCTTAGAGAATCTTGGAAAGTTCCAAAAAAAGCTGAGAAAGAAGAACCAAGCAGACTTCCGTGTCCTGGGCTAAGCCAGCAAAAAGCTTTGCCAAGCTGGAACCTCGTAGCAATCACAAAGACAAAGGAAGATTTCTAAAGTTACTTAGCCTCCTGCCCAAAAAAGTTAACTACAAACAAATCAATTGGCTTCCAACTTCTCTTTTGCAGCATAAAACAGCAAAAGCCAATAGAAATATGTCTATAGAACTTTGAGGGGGGAAACCTAATACTCAAAACAATACACCCAATTGCATTTTATTTCCAACATGAAAATGAAAAACCTTCTCAGATATGCAAAGGGTAAAGAAAATTCAGCGGCTCCTAAAGCTTGCACTTCTAGGGATATATCCTAAAGGAAAAAATTAGGCATGGGATTAAATATTTATGTATCAGCATGTTAATCACAGCACAATTTATGAAAAGAAGCAATTAGAACCAATGTAAATGTTAAGCAACAGGAAATGCTAAAATAAATAATGATATCTTCATTTCATCAGACATTAAGCAGCTCTTAAAAACCATGTGTTCTAGCAATGGAGAATGTCAGGCTCCAGTGTTTACCAGAGGATATTAAATGTTATATATTTTTCCTTGAGGAAGCAAGTATTTTATCATCAGAAAATAAAATAAAACTAAAAATATTCTAAGACAAAAATTCTAAAAATGCCCCCTGGGCTTTTATGCTTGCGAACATGTCATTTCCATCTTCAAAACTGAACAATAGGTCAAATGTCACCACCATCTAGGGACAATCATTCACAAACAGTGGAAACACTTTCCAGACTGAACATCTTAAAATGCAAGCAAGTTGAGAAATAGGGAATTCACATTATCTCACTAAGTCTGGACACATTTTTGTTATAATGAACCTTGCCCATTACGACGATATAGTAGGCATATCATATATCACAGTCTGCTGTCCAAATTGTGTAGCAGAAATTATGTGTTTTTAAAAACTAAGTATCAAGGTAAAATATAGTTTAATATATAAACAACTTGACATTAATTTGAATAATTTCAACTCACAATGAGTGGGGTTGGGGGTGGCCACTTTTAAGAAAAGAGATTAAATAAAAGAATGGAGTGACAATGGCTTGCAAATTGTAGCTTTCTAATAATAGTAAAATTTGCATAACATTTTCCATAGACTTGGCATAAAAAATGTTAAATTATAACTGCTCATTATTGCTTCTAATAATAAAACATAACTAATAGAAAATTAACCATTAAGGCACCACATATGACAGTTTGAACATTACATTTAGGATTTTGTCCCACCTTTTCTTTATCTGATTTTATAGGATTTTAGAAGAAAGAGAGGATTCTAAAAAAAAAAGTTATCTTGATTTTATTATTCTTTACAGTAATCATAAACACAAGATTTCTTTCTTTTTGTGCTTTAAATGGTTAGAGATATTACGCTAGGGCTTTGTCCCTTTGGAGACCCATAGCACATGTTTTGGGAATGGTTGGCTCAGGTCTGGGGTGAAATATGAGACTGTGGTATCAGGGACTTACAATCACTGTCTCCTGCTTTAACCAACTAAGCTATTCACCCATGTACAAGAGCCTCAACCATGACTATGAAATATTATGGGGCCGGGTGCGGTGGCTCACGCCAGTAATCCCAGCACTTTGTGGGGCTGAAGCAGCAGATACCTGAGGTCAAGAGTTTGAGACCAGCCTGGCCAACATGGTGAAACCCCATCTCTACTAAAAATACAAAATACAAAAATACAAAAATTAACTGGTTGTGGTGGCACACGCCTGTAGTCCCAGCTACTTGGGAGGCTGAGGCAGGAGAATCGCTTGAACCCAGGAGGTGGAGGCGAGATCGCACCACTGCACCCCAGCCTGGGTTACAGAGAAAGACTCCATCTTAAAATATATATATGTATGTGTGTATATGTGTGTGTATACACACACATACATATATATAATGAAAAGTGAATTGCTATGCAAATAATAAATAATTACATGCTAAATCCAGATAATAAATATGGAAAGGAGTATTTGCCAAGAAATATCATTTCTAATGTAGCATTAAAACACTAAACCAGAACAAGATTTTCTGATGAAAAGTTTAGAACATGTGATGAAGGGTTTGTCGTATACGCTTTGAGACTGAAAAGGTAATTGGGGAGAAAGTGTTGAGTAGTAAATGTTTTCTAGATTTGGGTAAACCTATATTTTGGGGTAAAATTCACAGGTAGAGCAATTAATTGGCTGCAGATTCAAATACTAACTGCTTATGAAGCTATTTGAAGTAAAATGATGAACTAGAATGTGATTTAAAATATGGAATAAATGATATTGCTAATTAACCATTCTGCTTTCTTTTAGCTGTTTAATGAATGCACTAAAGAAAATATTAGAGTTCTAAACAATTTTTTTATAAGTAACACCACTGCCTCAATAACCATGACATTTTACATTGGAATATTCTAATGCTCCAAGTTATATCATTAACTTCAATCAATAAACAAGAGAAACAGGTATGAGAGAAATGAAGCCAACCCTAAGAGCACAAAGAAGACCTATGTCGGGGTTCATGTTTAGCCGTCTCCTGTCCTAGAACTTACAGCATATCTCTTCTCCTATCTCACTTTTAAGGGGAATCAAAGGGTAACTTGGAATTTTAAAAATCAGGGTGGCATACCATTTTAAAGGAAAAAAACCCAGTGCCCTGTTGGTTTTTATATTATTACCATAAAGCCAGGCTTCAAGTGCTTTTTCTTCCAAATATTCTTGAAAATAAAGAAACAAATAAAACATATTGCAGTTTTTAATC
Source organism: Pan troglodytes (assembly GCF_028858775.2). Classification (NCBI taxonomy): domain Eukaryota; kingdom Metazoa; phylum Chordata; class Mammalia; order Primates; family Hominidae; genus Pan; species Pan troglodytes. The sequence continues at coordinate 102,847,246 of NC_072412.2, read as the reverse complement.
AATCAACTTTGTAAAGAAACATGCTAGACAATCTCGAAGCTCTCTTCATGTGTTAGTTAAAATTTTTAATACAATTATTATCTTTAATATTATCAGCTGGCATTTACATAGAATTGTGTATGGTGAATAAAGTGTTTCTAGCATGCATTATCTCATTAAATTTCAGAGATAGACAATAGGTACTCAAAGAATTGGTTTCGAGACTGTCAGCCTGCACAATAAGAAAGAATTTCAATTACTAGTTTCATTATTTAGGCTACACTCAACACTTTCTTCCCAAGATTACCTTTATCAATCTCACTGTGACCCCATAAGTGATTCAGATTCATGATTGCCTTTGTGCTATTTACAGAACAGCAATAAGTATATTAAGAAAATCTACTGGCTTGGCGATAAAGCTGACTGTAACCAGCTCATAAAGCCGATATCCATGTCCTTCAGCAGGAAGGAAAAAGCCCGTCTGGAGGAGCCTGTCTTGTAGTGTGGTTTGGTACAATGCATCTTTTTTTCTTTACAGGGTCAAAAATTCAGCAAGAGAAATTAATAAAATGCCTCTTCGGGGTGGGGTGGAAGGGGATCTCTCTGCCACAAATCCCGCTGCCTCCTCCTACCCAAAGACAGAGACTGAGAATTTTAGAAACAGAAGTTTATTCGCAGTAGTTAACTAAAAGCAGACTTCCTCTGGATTAGAAGTTCAATTTACACACATATAAAATGTCAGGACGATATTCAGATTTCTTACACGCACTGCTGACTTTATTGTATACGTTAACAGTCTTTATCCTCATGTAAAATTTTCACTTTTTTAGGTTTTAAAAAATTTTCTAACATAAGGAGTAGTCATTCACATTTTCTTTTTGAAATAAAAAGGCAAAGTGGTTTGCAATAAATGTTTGAAGTTCAATAGGGATTCACCCACATAAATAGGTGTGTGTGTGTGTGTGTGTGTGTGTGTGTGAAATAACAGTAGCCAACAGTTATTAACGGCTTTCAAAAATGCTAAAGTTCTTAAATTTATATTAGTCAATCCAAAAAACTTCACTACAAGAGTCCTGTTTATAAGTTGGGACAAGTGGTATGCATTCAAATTCTGAATTCCAAACAGAAATTTCAGCCAACTTTGGAGGCTAGTTCCAATTTAAGTTCCACAATGAACAAACAGTCCCTTTCTAAACCTCACATTTCTTATCTATAAAATGTAGTAATACCATATATCTCTTAGGTAGCTGGGAGCATTAAATTAGGGAGAAAAACATTCTGAAAGTAAATCAAAGTGCCTGAAACATAGTAGGTGCTTTAAAGGCACTAGTTCCCTTCCTTTGTCCTACTCATCATCTGTTACTTAACTTCAAAATAATGGAAAATTGTGCTGCTGCATGGACTTGGCTCTGAATTTCAGATTTGTTTCAGTGGAAGGAACTAAGTATTTTCTTTCAAAAAGTGCAATAATAATTACAAGCAAAATTAAAATGAAATATTAAAATACCATTTCGATGGACTCAATCCAATGTAACAGCCCTTCCTCCTGCCTAAATATCAAATTCAGGAGAAAGAAGAGTTGTTAAATAATTTTATTCCTCCAACTTAGTAGAAATAAAAATGCATTGTACATGGCTACCTTTAGTAAATTCAATTTCCTTACTTAGGGTCTAAATCAATTAAGATAGTGAAATGGCTACCACCCTTGCAGAAAGAACCTTCAACTTCAGGATTGTGGTGACATCTAGAAACATTGTTACCAGCAACATAAAAGTTATTATGCTTTCGTAGGGAGAAGACGGGGGATGACTTTTGTGAGAATCCTAGCTTTGTAACCATTTGGAATAGCCTATGATACGCCAAGGGTAGCAAATGAATAGTATCTGTTCCTCCCTTCCCCCTATCCTGTCCATGGCAGGTATCACTAAGTGATCCCAGCACTTTTTCCCTGGGAGCTTAGACTTGGCACCCAAAAACTTCTTCAAGCAAGTTTTGAGGCAGACAGCCACCACCAACTGATCAGAATTCCTTTGTGAGTTGAAACCATTTATAGACTAGGCTAAAGTTTACTTTTGAACTATTTGTTAACAAAAGGGCAGAGAGGGTGTGCTTGTTGAAGAAATTAAGTCTTAACCTAATCCTAATGGGAATATTTACCCTACTTCTGAGACCAAACTTCTCAGGAGTTTTATTACTATTTATTTAGATAAAATACCTGTAATCTTACTTATAAATCATTCTTATCTCTTTATTAATAAGAACTTCTTAATGGTCATTATTAGATAAAATACTCTTGGCCAACTCAAATTGCTGTGTGTCATTATAATGAATAAAACTGTACATCTTTATGAATAGTCTATAATTCAAGCTCTTCAGTAATTAGATTAAAATGCAGTTTTATTATATTTCAATTTCATTTTCTATAGTAGTGGATAAATGTAAGCCCATCCCAGTGCAGACCTGGTGTATCTCTCACCCAGATAAGCCCCTGTTTTTATGGGCAGTGTAAAGATGTACCCAGAACTGATTTCTTCAAAACAAGCACCGTGAAACAAATGTCTGATTCTTTGACCAATGTGCACCAGCAGCAAAACAAACAGGCCATTATATTTGTGGCAAAGAATGAGATTACAAAGTCAATGAAGAACAAGGCACATTATCTAGTCGTTGGTCTACATTGTAAAACAAAGGCACAAAAGTGCTGTTCATACATGAAAAAAGTCAAAGTTTCATGGTTCTCAGTGAAGTTCAATGGTTAGGGGATTCATACTGACTATAAGTTGACTTGTCTCTATTTGTTTCCCGATTTCTCTTAGCAGATGACAGGCTTTCCTTGGCTTTTCTGATCTTGATCTATTCAGCAGTGTTAACGAGACACTGGCCTGGTTTCCTCTCTGCATCCGTCAATTTGTTGCTTTCAAAATTACAGCTTGTGTTTATTCAGGACAGCTACAAAAGTCATCATGTTTGAAATGCATGAAAACTTAAATTCATTGAAAATATTTCACTAGCAGTTTTCTTAAAATTTTTATCATTGGTGTGTGATAATATTTGAAATTAAATATGACTAAAGAATCACATTGGAATTTTACAAGCATGTCTATGACCCAATCCTGTAAGTTAGCCTTTAAACTGTGAGGACTTTGAAACCACCATTATTCGTTGTTATGTGAGATGAATCTGTTTTTTATTTGGTCATTTTTAGCCAAAAGAGAGGGTAAAATACTGTCCTTACTATGATCAAGAACCAGGGTGTGTTTTTTTTCCCCCTTGCCTTTCTGATACTGTGAAAGACAGAAGTGTAGGGAGAACATGTAGAAGCCCACAGAGAAGTTTCCCTCTACCTTTTTTCTCCTGCCACTTCTGATGAATGATAACAAAATAAGATCCATGCCGGAGGATAAAATTCTCAGTTACCCAGCCCTATCCAGGATGAGCAAAATAGTCCTCTTTCTCTGCATCCACATAATGCTATTTGCTGGCAAATTTAGCTCTTAATTCGTTTGTTGTTTTTTTCCCCCTCCAAGGGTGGGGAGGAAAGAAGAAAAAGAGAAAAGAAAAAGAAACTGTTAAATGCTTAATTGCCTATTAGTTTTAGCTTATAGATGCAACTTGATAAGCCTTAGAAGCAACTAATTAGAAGGAACATGCTAATTAGAAGACTGACGTGCTTCTCCACTTTCGTTGATTTCTGGCATATGGGGCATCCTCCAAGACCCAGTTCAAATCCCTTGTTGGAAAATCATGACCAGCCCTGTCCCCTACCCCTACTACCCCAGCCAGCCAGTCCTGTCCCCCCTGATCCTTGTGCCCCCTTTCCATTTATCCTCACCTCCTTGAGGCTGACCTTGTTGCTGCTGTACCTGGCCAGAATAGCAGCCAGGCTAATGCATCTTTGTAGCCCAACCCCTGGTACAGCATCCGACACATGCTGGCTACTCACTTAGGGTTTGTTGACTGACTAAATAAATGAGCCGTCAGGAGCAGTCCATAAGGCAATCTAAGAACCTTGATTTTTCATCCTCCAGGGTAAACTGAAAATGCATCTACCTAAACTGCAGTGGAACTTGATATGTTTAAGGGACATTGTCTTTTGTTCAACTCTCTCTCCCACATCCACTGTCCGTGCCTGCCACTGGCCACCGCTGCAGATAGTCACTTGGGCAGTGGGGGATATATGGGAGGGGTTGGCTGGGTTGGTGACACTCTGAGCTCATGCCCAAGCTTTGGGGCTTCAGGCTGATAGAGGGCAAGAAGGAGACGCCTGCACAGGAGCGCATGCGCTCAGTGGAGGGGAGGGACTGCCGCGCGCGGAGCCCTGCTCAGTCGGCTTTCATTTTCCTTCCACCAGCACCAATTTCAGAGGATGATGTCATTGGACAACGACTCCATAATACATGCCAGTTATAGTAGCATCCCCACAGATCCAAGCTTAACTGTTCTCAAACTGTCAATCAAGCAACGTACAGGAGGGGGGAAAAAAAAAAAAAGGAACAAGTAAGTCCTGCTTATTCCAAGCTCTTTTAATGTCTCTTAGGTACCCTCATCCCCAACCCCGGGGAGCTCCCGGGACCCAGGAAGTCCTCATTCTGCTATGTCAACTGCAATGTATGCTCCTCTTCTAGACCCTACATTTCTCGGGGACTGGGGATGTTTCTGTGTTCCACATGGGGCCGAGGACAAGTCTCAGACACCACTCTGTGCCCTGCAAAATCACAAGTTCAGGGTCAGGATTATATTTTGGGTAGAAGACGGCAGGTAACAGGATTGTTGATGCCTCTATTGTCTAGCTGAGGGGACTGAATGTAAAACCCCTCTGAGCAGATCCAGGGACATCATCTCAGTTGGCCTGACCTGCACCAGGGAGTCAACAGGATCCTGGTAACAAGGTGACCCTGCAAGGCACAGGCTGTGTCTCAGTTGCCTGATGCAGCCCAAGAAATGCGGGAGCCTTGGCTATGAAGAGAGCAACATATTTGAGCCACGTGCCCGCTCCCTCCTCTTTCCTAGATCTAAACACCCTAAAGCACAAAGAAGAACATTGCCTTTTGGGTTCCAAAGACACATTTTGTAATTGAAGTTTCTGGAGGTCTAGGAGTGTGTTGGGGGTGGGCAGTGGTGTTGTCAAAATCCTACCCATTTCACTGCAGCTAGCCCAGGGTTGAGGGAGACACCTTCTCCGAGTTGTGGGAACATGGGCCTAGCCTTTCCTTGTTGCTTCAGAAGGCATCGGAAGTGTCCTCAATCAGGCAATTTCCTCTCGGAGGAACCCCATGTGTGCACACAATAAGAGCTCATTTCCTCCTATTGGCTTTTGTTTGAGCGGTTTCCTTTGATATGGGATGTATGCCACTCTCCTGCACAGTTATCTCAAACCAGGCATCCTTCTAAGCTCAACACAAGGCCCACTCCAATTGGAGTCAGACCCAACTCGCCTAACTCTGATGGCCCCTCCCTCCTTCCCACCTTAAATGAAGCAGCAAGTATCCAGGGCCCAAGTGAAATAGGGTTGGTCTCAGGGTTCTCCAATGGCTTTTGGGGTGCATGCCTGTGTTGCACACGTGCGTGTGTGCAATGTTTATGCATATGTGTGTCTTAACTGCTCAATTCCATTGCTACCAATCATGATTGTTTCACTTCATTACCTAGCATCAGGATACTAGGCACACAGTTGGATTTTAATCAGTGCTCTGAATGAAAGGACTAAGCCTTTTGAAAATGATTCACAATGGATTTGAAGATCTGTAGATATACTTTGATTTGGAAAATATTGAAAACCTTTCTCAACTGAAAGCTGAAACGGAGACTTAGATTTCAGAGTAGCATACATTTTTCTTTGCACTCCCTCCTCTGTTTTGAATTTTTTTTCACGTTTCTGTTCTTATTTCTCCCTGTGTGCTGATCAAATGGACTCCGTACCACACTTCTTTCCTCTTGGTTGTGTGTGACCCAAATCTTATGACCCAGAGCTCCAGCAAACACCTAACTTGTGAAAGTATCTCTGCTGCTAATGGGTTCTCAGTGGGGGAAAAAAAGGACATGTGATATTGAGTCTTCCAACACAGGCAACTGGGCCAGCACATCCAGGAAGGAAGGGGACCTCAGTTCCAGGAAACACCTTGAACCAATCCTTACATATTCATGCTCTGAGCAACAAAGAGGCTAACCTTTCCTGAGGGACCAGAGGGCTAGAATGGAACGGCAGATATAATGGGAGTGTTTCCTGGACCCAGAGGAAATTCATTCATTCATTCAGTCAGTCATTCATTTCCAAAAGTTTTAAGCTCAGGAGTTTGGCCCCTGTGTGAGCCAGTTACCATCTGCTTGAACAACCTAAAAACAGCCCGAGTGAGGACAGAAGCAATTTTATCTGTGCCAAAACAGCTCAAGGCATGGCCTATCACGGAGCTCGTTCAAGTGCTTCATTTTCACACATGCACTACATGAAACTTTCCAAATGTAGCCCAGCCCTCCTGTTTTCAAAAGCAGCTACATTTCAATCATCCTAGAAATACTATGATTCCTTTAGTCTGGGTAACATGCTCCAGTGTTTTACCATCTCCTTCAAATGTAAACATTCCCAAAAGTCTTTTGTAGAATAAAAAGCCTTCTTGCATTTTGCTAAAAGAACAATGGGATCTTTGTGAGGCATATCAAGCCTTTAAGAATTTGCAGAAATAGTCATGTCAAAGCCCCTGCTCTTTCTAGAATTGCTTAGAGGGTCTATAGCATTCATTGGTGGTTATTCTCTAATAGCTTTATGTCCACCCCAGAGAACTATATCTTATTTATTATGTATTTAATGTATATTTTGTGCAGTGTAGAAAGTACTTTCTCATGTAATTAAGTTACATGAGGTGATCTCATTTAATCCCAAGCATCGCCCAAAGAAGTGGGAATTATTACCCCCATTTTAAAGATAAGAAAACTGAGATTCAAATCGATGTCTAAATCTGCCTGAAGTTGTGCAGCTAGTCTGTGGCAGCGCCAGGATTTGGGTGCAGGATTTGAATGGTCTCCTAACCCCTGTGCCAGGAGGTCTGTGAATAATTTGTGTCAACATCACTGTGTAGTCTAGCAATAAATGTGGGTTCCTAGGCCCCACCTCAGACTCCCCGAGTCAGAATCATGGGAGGTGGGGCCTAGGATTCAGAAGTCTGGGGTGGGGCCCAGGAATCTGTCCTTCTAACAAGCTTCCCAAGAGTATGTGTATCTAACAAAATCAACCTTCGGAGTAACTTGGGAGAGCTTTTGCAATGGGTATGGAAAGAAAATACAACTTCTTCTCCTGGGGTTGGAGTTGGGTGGAGAGGTGAATATAGTCCAGAAATACAACCTTGTACCAGTGGCTACAAATCTTATTCTGGGTTTGTCTGTGGATGTGCTTGTCTTTTATTAAGTTTTCGAGTGGCCCTCAAGGGCAAAGAAATAGGTCAATCCATTTTGTCAGACGTGCTGTACATTTTGTGCAGCCACACATAACCAGAAGTATCTATCCTACAGCACTCAAGAAACTAAAACTTATTTTATGAGTTAGGACGCTCCAGAGAACTCACAGTCCACGTATCTCACACTTAGTTTCTCTCTGTCCACAGCCTTCATCAGCCAAACTTCTTTGAAGTTTAAATGAAAAAAGATCCCTGGTTGAAGGGATTGGAGCATAACTGGCCTCTCTTTAGCACTAAAGCACAACTTCATAGAGATGCATATGTTCCCAGGGGAAAAATGCATTCATTTTTCATCACCGTATAAACTTTTGGGCATATTTGTATAGATGATGGACTATGGATTTCTGTGAGTATGACTCATAGCTAATAATTATCTAGAGAAATGCCTGCCTCAGTACTAAAACACTTCAGCCATTCACAAGTATTCCACAAACATTATTTATTGAGCATCCACTACTTATCAGACATTGGCTCAAGTTTAAAATGCATGGAGAGTACTATAAGGAGACATTAAAAATATTCCATATGAGATATCTATATTGGCAGGTTGTTATTTAGGAGAAGAGTTATCTAGGCACATGAATTAGCCTTTGCTGATACCCTGTAGTATGAAGGGAAAAGCTAAAGAAAATAATAAACTAACAATAGTACAAAAAACATTTGTATAGCACTTTAGAAAGAAGCAGCAGTCTCTGTATTGCAGTTATGCCTGTGGTAATACAGAGATCGTCTTTGATTAGCAGTGGGGCTGGATGTAGCATCTTGAGCCCTCTCCGATACGGTTATTTTGAGTAGAGCAGAATTCATTTCAAGGCAAAGGCCTCTGGAAGCCTCCTTGGAGACGCCTTTAGACCTCACCTCACCACCTTCCTTCACATTTATCTGATGTTTTTCACCTTTCCTGGTAGAGCAGAATCATACTTAAGCCTATCAATTTTCAAAAGCCATTTTTTCCCAGTGGCCTCAGCTCATGAATCCCCAGCAGGCAGCCTCCATGAGCCAAAAGTTGCCCCAGGTGCCACCAGGCAGCCCAGCACACCTTGCCCTCCAACCTAAACTTGCTTACTTTATCCCTGCCTCTTCTCTGCTCACCGCCATCTCCCCTTTGGCTGCGCTACCTGTCTCCCACTCCCTACCTAATCGTTTTCACTTTCCACTTCCCTGGTGCCTTGCAGTTCAGCAGCCCACGCAGCACTCTTCCAAAAAGGGACTTTCCCAAAGGTCAGAGGCGTTGTCTTGGCTTCTGCACCTCATAGGACTGGGCCCGGTCTTCATCTTTATTGAACTTTCTTTAGGATCTGCCACCATTTCCCATTCTCACCTGGTTTCAGGAAGCCATAATCTATGACACAGTGAATAGCATGATCCTTTGTCACAGATCCAAAGGCACTGAGAGAGGTTATGAGGCCCATACACCTGTTCCAAGGTGCCCTCACCTTGGATGAAATGCTCTTCACTTTGGATTTTTGTGCCAGTGGAAGTGTGCCTAGGAAATTCCCTTCAATGTAAGGCTTTCCCAAGCCTGTGTCGTCTACCATTTTCTAGATTGCACTTGTTTTCTTTGCTATCTCAATTTCTCTATGATTTCAAACATCAGTCTTCTGTGGATGAATTCCAAATATACATTGGGCTCCGCACGCTACAGAAGCCTAGACCCATACTTCTCAGAGGACATTCCAACTTCAAACTCTTAATGATCAGAGCCAATTTTATTGTCTTCCCCCATCCTCCTGTGTGTTTATGCCATTGGCATCACTGGTTTTTCTGTTTTCTAAGCTGATCGTGTCCAGGTCGGCTTTGACTCCCTCCCTTTCCCTTGGCCCCAATCAATCCTGCCCATGCTCTTCGTAAGTTGCTCCTGGCCTCAGCACATCACCTCATTCTCATTGCTGCTATCCCAGCCTATGCCTTCATGACCTGCCTGAGCGTCTGCAATTCTCAGGTCTAAACTCTGCTCACGGAATTATCTCTCTAAAGCATTGTCTGACCCCTCATTTACCTGCTTAAAAATATTTGGTGGCTCTCTGCTGCATTCTGAATAAAGTTTGAAATACATAGGGTGGCATTCAAAGTCATTCACAATTTAGTCCATGCCAAGTACACCCTAGACTGCACTTCATGCTCCAGAAAAACCTGCATGGGTGCTTTTCAGGTGCACACAATGTGATTTTATCTATCCTTCAAGGCCATGTCAGATGTTTTCTCCTCCAGGAAGCCTTCCCTGACTGCCTTACTTGGATGGCACTAATCTCACAGGCATCTTATACCTCCCTTGTGGCATAATACCTTCACCATGGTGATTTATTTACACATCTTACCTGTAACGGTAGAGTATAAATTCCATGAGGGGAAAGGAAATGGGAAAGACTTAAGAAATAATTTTCTCCTCATCCACTATCTTTCATACATTTCTTTTTCCTGCAAACTTTTCTATAGCCAATGAAAGCTTCATTAAGGAGAACACATTTGCCCTGGCAGAGCAGGTCCTTAAATTAACAATGCCATCAGCTCCTTCCCACTGACAAAGGGTCCCTCACCATGCACAAGGCAATTCTGGTCCATTGTTTTACCAAATCTTCACAAAAATCCTGAGAGGTGGGCACAAGAAACCAGAGGTCCAATGAATTTGGTAACTCGTGCTTCCTACGGGACCCCGGGATTCAAATCTGTGTTGATGACCCACAAACTGCATTCCTGCCATCCTTATTTATTTTTTGAGATCTGCAATCCCTTGACTTAAACAGACTAACAGGCTAATCTAGGGCTACACCGCCAGAAAAGGGCAAAGGGCTTTGTCATCTGCTGTCCCCACACTCTTCCTTCCTTCCATTTGTCTTGATTGCCAAATAGAAAAAAAAAAAAAAAGTCTCTTAAGCAAAGCTTTCATGCATTTGAATAAAATAAAAATAGGGAGAAACAAGGAGATGTTTTGTATATAATGACAAAGTAACTGTTATTATTACTGTCAGCATCATTATTAGTTAGCACTGATCATTTCCTTTCAAGTTTCTAATTTGGAGCATTAACTTCCGTCTGGTCCAGGGTAGAATGATAAGCTGGCTGTCATGACCCTTCATGGTTCTGATTATAGGCGGGAACAGAGACCACTGCTGGAAGCCCAGAAGGTTCCAGAAGAGAGAAATGAATAAAAAGTGGAGGTCCAAGCGGGAACAGAATAAAAATATAGGACTATCTTCCCACGAACTTTATCTTATAATACAAAGTACAAGGTAGCCAGCTACATTTTAAAAACCTTATTAAAGACAAAAAAAAAAAAAAAAAAAGACCACATATCCAGTATCCAGCCCACTGGATTTTCACAAAGTGAACACATCTGTACATCTCACACCCAGATGAAGAAATAAAATATTAGCAGAGCCCCAGGAGCACCCCCTCCAACCTTTCAGATACCACCCCCAACCCCAAGGGAAAGCATGCCCCTAGGACTACCTAGCTGGCTGTATTTTAAATTAACCCCTTCGTTCTGGCCAGGACAGCCTGTGCTCTTCTGAGAGAAACCTTTTCTTGCAGCAACTGTCACTTCAAAGCAGGGGAAAAATAAAGTGTGTGTGAGGGAGTAATTTTGTGTGTAGGAGAAAAGTGTTTCTAATTTTCAGTCCTGAAAATGTGAGGGGAAGAAGGAATACGTGAAAAAAAAAGAGGGAAATAAGTCGGTAAATGCAGTCCTTGCTATGCCTCCACCATTAGGAGCTGGAAGGCTTCCAGCGACATGCCATTTTGAGCAAGGAAGCAAACACAATCGCCCTTCTCCACCCTCCCCAGCCTCCGCCAGGGCAGGTCAGCTCCAACGCCCATCACCGTCAAATTTGCGGATAGGCTGACGGTTATTATTTAACGGCAACATGTTCACTAGAAGGCTGACAGTGTATTGAACATATGGTTTTGATTTTTTTTTTTTTTTTCTGTTTGTAACTAGGGAGCAAGATGGGGAGCGTCAGAAACCTAACTCCAGGATTTGCTGGGTTCTCCAAACTGTAGCGGGAACCTCACTCCCAGGCCGATGCCCCTCTAGCGTCTGCAGCTCTGGGCCCCAGGGAGGGAGGAAGGAGCCACAGAGGGTTCGGACAACAGCACTGACTGATGCCAGAGCAGGACTCCATTCTGTTAACCTGACAGAGCGCACAGGCTGCGCCGGCATGTTTTTCTTCCACTTTCTACACTAATTTATCAAACTGGAAGGAAGAGATCAGAACATCAAATAAAAATCCACAGCCGCAGAGCAATTAACCCAAGACCTAACATGAACCTGGATAAGGGGACTCACAAGAATTCCGGTATCCACAAGGTATTAAATGGGAATGTTTTCTAACTTTGTATCTTGGGTTATTGGTCGTCAATGTTTCCAAAAATAATCACTCCTCTCAGTTACATTTTCTGATCAATTATTGAATGAGGTCTGCGTTATACAACATAAATTTCACCCTGAGTGGGGAAAACTCATGCTCTTGAGTGGTCAGCTAGAAAGCTGGCAATTTTTGTTAAAAAGGCAAATAAAAATTTGCCTGGCAAATCATGCTTGCTGGGTTTATAGGGCATTAATAAAACTAATACTAGTACAGAGGAAAAAAAAAAAAGACAGAGTTTGTGATAGAGTAGGGGCCTGGGGATCTCTACGTTAAATATCAACTCAAGTCTGAAAGCTTCAGATCAAGCTCTGGGCCTTCTCTACATGAAAATGTGGTCACCTCATAGGGAAATGGTTCAACACCCCTCCTCACCCTTCCTTTGTTTGCTCTGCGTGTCCCTAAGGCCTGGGCGGAACTGAGGGAGAGAATCCTTCCTGGTTTCTCCTTCTACGAGGAAGGAGGGCAGGTTAGTGCAGCCTGCTGTTGACTGGAGCTGGGATTAATTAGTTCCTCCAGTGACCTTGGCACCTACTGATGGCGAAGTGTGTCTCTAAGCTGCTGAGAGCCGCAGAGAAACTCAGGAGGACTGAGCGCTACTGCGAAAATGATCGTTGAACCAAAAAACATAGACGATGACGGAAGAAAACCAAAAACGTGTACCTTATCTCTAAACACTGCCCGAGTGTGTTATTCAAATGGTTGATGTGAAGAAATACCTCAATCTATCTCTGCGTGTATGTTTATTTAAATCTCGATCCATCAGTCTATTGTCCTTGTGGGTAATTTTGCAAGCCAGTGTCCCGTACATTGCCAGGGATTTCTGGAGGGGGCTGTTACCTGTGGTTGGGACTGAAAACAATTTTAAAGCATCCCATCATGCAGTTGTGGAAGACCATCTGTCCCGCCACACTTTACCTTCATCTATTCACTACCCCCCCGCCCCCCACTGTGCTCAGGCCTGAACCGAGCTGACAGAAGTTAAAGAGCCCCACCTCTTTCTCTTATCATAGCTGGTTCAAGGTTCAATTTGAGTCTACAATGGGTCAACACTGCCAGAGAAGCTCAGTGTCTTGGGTTGCATATATAAAGGTATTCTATCATGAATTAGGGAGGTGCCATACTGGTCCTCTCAGAGGAATTCTGACATCTTCAAATATGTGAAGGGGCTCGCCTCCTAAAGAGACACTTGATTTGCTTAGGGTTACTCCAAAGGCCTGAACAAGGAAGAAGAGTGCAGGTTACAGAGTCCCATTTCATTTCAGCATGAGGAAGAATTTTCCAACAAAATGTTATGGCTTGTATGCGCCATAGGGTCATGATTGTCCGGTTGATAAAGAAAGATACACAATAGCTGGAAACAGCTTGTCAGGGCTGGGGAAGAGGGTAGACAGGAATTGTGCTAATAATCCCTCAGATACCTTCCCACTTGAGATTTCCTTCTAATTTCTACCTTATATTTGTGTTTTTTGTCAGTTGGGTGGATCTCCAAGGAGTGGTGTGGTGGGGCTGTCAGAATCCTGTGTAATGTGAAAAAGTTCTTCCATTGACTCTAATGTGTCTTCCCACAGCAAACCACCATTCTGGTACTTGAGTACCCAGGAGAACAAAGAAGCAGCTAGAGTAGCACGCATTGTGGGAAGTAAGTAGTTAAAAGGACCAAAGCTCTCTGCTGGTCCCAGCAGCCCCAGAGGCAGCCAGTCCCTTTGATCCTGCCTCTTAATTGCAGCCTACTTGCACCAGGGAACTTTAAAGAAAAAAAAAACAGGGAAACTCTAGAGATAGAGCTTGTTTTGTTTCCTGAGGGGATGGTCTTTGTGGTGGCTGCCAGGAGGCTGATACTTGAGGCTTCAAATGATTGGTTTCCTAAGGGGGAAAATAAATAGTCCCTTCCACCAGCTAAGACTCCGGTGTGACTAGAACCCCAGAAATATGAGGTGTCTGTGTGTGCCATTTAGTAGGGGTGCCAGGTACAGACCTCGAAGAGAGAACAGGACATTAGAAAAGAGACCATGGGCTAGCGCAGGAGCAGGCAGAGCACTAGAAAAAGAGAGCCTGCTCAACACTTGGACACAGGAAGGGGAACATCACACAGCGGGGCCTGTTGTGGGGTGGGGGGAGGGGGGAGGGATAGCATTAGGAGATATACCTAATGTAAATGACGAGTTAATAGGTGCAGCACACCAACATGGCGCATGTATACATATGTAACAAACCTGCACGTTGTGCACATGTACCCTAGAACTTAAAGTATAATAAAAAGATATATATATATATATGAAAAAGAGCCTGAAGCGAGAGCATCAAAGAAAACGGCACTGCACAGGAAGGGAAGTCAAAGAAAAAAGGGATCTCTAAGAATTCTCATAGAGAGCAACAAAATCACAACAGCACAAACATTTCACTTTGGAATAGGTCTTACAGTTGATAACGAGCTTTCACCTATGGTATCTATTTAAGGTGTCTAAATGTTGAGATCCATCAAGTTGTTTAAGTTCATTCAGTGTACGTGCGCGTGCGCGCGCGCACACACACACACACACACACACACACACACACACACACATAGCGTCAAGAGTAAGAAAAAGGCCGACAAATAATCACAGCAAATAGTGGAGATGATGCCCTAGCTATCCTTGGCAATATACCAAGTCCCTTTGTGAGGAGGGACTTCTGGCTAAAACTGAACTCATGCCTGCACAGTATGCCAGTAATCGCTTGTTCATGTCTATTTAACTATTTAGTGAGCTCCACTAACAGTACTTACAACTGTCGGGGAAGTTTTTCTAAAGCAAACCCTTTTTGCTGCAATCCCCAAGTAAGAACTGGTGGACAAGGGCTGCATGTTTCCATCCTACCATCTTGAGTTTTACCCCTTATTCTGTAACCTTGGCAAGTAACTTGGTCTCTCTAAGCTTCATTTTCTTCATGAAAAGGTTTAACTGAGTTGATATACATGAAGCTATCAGCAGAGGAGGACTTTCCATATAGTAAGTGCTCAATAAATTCAATAAATGTTAGTTCTGTTTCATTCCTAAAAGGTTATTGGTAAATTAAAAATGCATAAAAATACCGGCCATCTGTGTGTGGACTAAATGAGCATCTGGGTAGGGAACACTTCCTCTAAATCAGTTTAGTGTGACTCCTGGTTCTAGGAAAGAGGGGGCCACATGTGGGACACACAGGAAAACGAGGCATCTGAAAGGAGGGAGGACAGACAGGGGCACGAGATGGATGACCTATAACAACGTATGAGACTCAACAATCAGGCCTGGGCATTTCACTTAAGCTACTTCGTTAGACAGCTGTCTCTTCTCATAATGTCTTCGTTTCTATTACAAGACTTTAAAACTAGCATTTTTTAAATAAATGCGATGTTAATGGCATATAACCCTTCCTCTCTATCCTTCACATTCTTTGGAGATAAGGAGGAGAGAATGGCATTATCTACATCTTAGGGAATGAATGTGTCAGAGCTCCTGGACCTAATTCACCAAGGATGTGAGGATGCAAGTAGGCACATCAGACTTCTGGGCTCCAGTTCTGACCACCATCCAGAAGAAAAGGAATCTAAGGCCGGTTTATAATGCATATATTCCTTAGGATAAAAAAAAAACCAACTCTGGAGCAGACAGATAAACACAACAGCCTTCCCTGGAGGCAGTAACCAAATCTCTTGGGGGAACTTGTGAGAGTCTGTGTCCACTGAGAAGATAGACGTCTCGGGAATGGGGAGATAGCCAGAGACAGGCTGTGTGTAGTCACAGAACTGCTTGCAGCTGCTGAAGTCCCTGCCTTCATGCCTTCAGCCCCAGCCACATTGGTGCAGGGCTGGTGGGATATATCAGTTCAACCTCAGCTTCACTCTGAGGCTGAACAGCCTGGAAAGACCTGCTGTGTGGAGGAGGTAGGTCCCAGTCTCCAGACTGCCAGAAGATCCTCCAAGGAGCCATCCCAGACCCAGTGATCTGCTGCCACTCACATTGTGGCAGTGACACTTCCAAAGCAGCCATTGTATTCTGGAGCCTCCTGGATGAACATCAGCTTTATCACCTGGAGCCTGTTACAAATGTAGAATCTTGACCTCAGCCCAGCCCTACTGAATCAGAGTCTACATTTTTAATGAGATCCCCAGGTGATTTGCAGGCACATGAGAGTTTGAGAAGTGCTGTCTGGTTACTTATGGTAGGTGTCTGGTGTGACGGCATCAATCTATTTGCATACTTCAAGTACTTTCTCATCATGAAAGGCTATTTTCTTCAGAGAAGTCCTTATGGCTGGGTTCAATTGAGAACTGCTAGAATCAGAAATAAATGAATCCCCAGGGTCTTTGAGAACAGGATGACCAGTGTCAAGTGATATCTCCAATCACTCTGGAATTACTGTTCTAACCAGTAACATCCCCAAAATATATACATTTTGAGAGATGGATGCAGAAGTATTGATAATTATTGGTTTTTAAATACTCTCTCTGCTTATTAGTGAAGATCGACTTTTAAAAAGTCAACTGTATATACGAGAGATACAGCTACGAAGGTTCCCTTAACTATCTAATATTCTGTGGCTCTAAACAAGATTCTGAACCAATATTTGCCTCCAAAAGGACCACAGCCAGAAACCCTTGCCAGAGAGGAAAAGCTATGTGCAGGAGAGTAGTTCAACCCAGGAGACTACACTGTTTTCTTATGGAATCCTGGAGACTAGGCTATGGTGCTTAATAGTATTGGTTGTTCATTTTTTAAAAACAATTTTGCTCCTTTGTGGGTATTTATTTTTCTGATTCTTTGCTAGCTCTTATTCTCTTTTGGGCCCTTGCCATGTTCCCCAAGATTCATCCTTTGTCGTTGCCTATCTCTGTTCATGCTGCCTTCTTTCACGAGGTGTGAGCACCAATGGCTTCAACTATGGCTTCAACACAGGTGTGTCTGAGCTTGTATTTGTAGCCTGTTGTCCAGGCTGTTCTTCATTCCCACATTGTCAAATGTTTATGAGACATCTCCACTTAGATGTTTCATCATTAGCTAAAAACACCATTCTCAAGTCTAAAAACTCATCATTGCCCACCCTCCTTCAACCCTATTCCCATTTATTGGTCCCTTTTTCAGACCACTCCCATTTCTGTCAGGGTACCATTGATATCACTCCTCCTAGAATTTCTGCAATGGCGTGACCTCAGCTCACCGCAACCTCTGCCTCCTGGGTTCAAGGGATTACCTTGACTCAGCCTCCCGAGTAGCTGGGATCACAGGCATGTGCCACCACATCCGGCTAATTTTTCTACTTTTAGTACAGATGGGGTTTCACCATGTTGGTCAGGCTGGTCTCAAACTCCCAACCTCAGGTGATCCACCCACCTTGGCCTACCAAAGTGCTGGGATTACAGGCGTGAGCCACTGTGCCTGGCCCAGTTTCACTCTTCTAAGCTCTCACTGCGTTCTATTATTTTTCCTTCAAGATGCCTTTTGGATTTGCCCTTTCTCCTTCATTTTTCATGCTAATGCAACCCTTTTCCACTTTGTACCTGGAATATTGTGAAAGTTTTCTAGCCGGTGACATCACTAGTTACAAATGTTCTGACCTCTAACCCTATCTTACAAGTCCCAATTGAATCTTTATAAAGCATTAGATGTGATGTTATAGGTAATGAAATTAAACTCTTCCACAGGGCCCTTCAGCTCATTCATATCCTGACTCCACCCCCTCCATCTAACTTTATTCCCCACTGCACCCTAACACTTCATCTCCATCTCCAAGGTCAAGGTTCCTTCCTGGCCACTACACCACATCATGCTATTCCTCCTTCCTGAGATTTTGACCACCGGCCTCTCCAAACATTTTTGATCATACATTCTTATCAGAATTTTTTTTTTAGATCAGAAACAACCACTAAGGATGGTTACTTTATAAATATTATTCTTGCATAACCCTGCTAATATGTTACACACATTATCAAACATCCATGAAAACTGACATTTTTAAAGGATGAGCTAAATAATATATAAGATGGAAGTTCACCTATTTCCTTGCCAAGTGAATAATCTTGCCCTTGGCCTGGGGTGTGAACATACCACATTAGAGACATGGATCCAGACCAAATACATCCATTCAGACCCAGAGGAGGCAGCTCTTCCTGTGGGAAGCCTTATCTCTTACTCCCACCCAAACTGAGCTCCACTTTCCTGAACTCTCAGAACACTGAAAATTATATGTAGTAAATCATTTAGACAATATATATTGCATCAATACTTTAAGTTTGATTAATTGAAGCTTGCATCTAGGATGCCAGAAATTTATAGATTTTTAGAATAATTCAATATCTTAATTAAAAATATTACTGTCTTCTCAAAATTGCTTGGGTTGGGCTCTACTCAATTACGCGACATCCATTAAAAGAAAACTCCAAGTCAGACTGAAGCTTAATTTCATTTATCTCATTAAATATCACGTGTGGATTCCCAGAGGTTTGAGGACTACTATTTCTACTTTTGTGGCCAATGAGACTTTTAGCACATTGCTTAACCTTACTCAATTTGAGTTTTCATTGAATCTGTAAAACAGAGGGCAAAATGTGACCATTAAAAGAGATAATAGGCCAGGAACAGTGGCTCACACCTGGGCTCAGCACTCTGGGAGGCTGAGGCGGGTGGATTACCTGAGGTCAGGAGTTCGAGACTACCCTGGCCAATATGGTGAAACCCTGTCTCTACTAAAAATACAAAAATTAGCCCGGTGTGGTGACACACGCCTGTAATCCCAGCTACTTGGGAGGCTGAGGCAGGAGAATCGCTTGAACCCGGGAGGCAGAGGTTGGCAGTGAGCTGAGATAGTGCCACTGCACTCCAGCTTGGGCAACAGAGTGCGACTCTGTCTCAAAAAAAAAAAAAAAAGAGATAATAAATATAAAAACTGAAATGATATATACATGTAAGATATATATATGTTACTATCACTAGTACACTCAGTATTTGCATATTATAATGTAAACTATATAAAGTACATCTGAGAGTTTTAAAATAATTAATCTCCTACCTCCACCTTGAGCTTTTTTTTCTGCAAATGAATTATTTTTATGTTCTCAATTTCATTCGTTCAGCTGAAAAACATAATGTCACCTACCTATACAGCTTGGGGGTCTTATGGGCCTGAGTTTAAATACTTGCTCAGCCAAGTATTAGCTGTGGGATCATGGCTGTCAGAGCTTTTCAGAGCTTCTCTTCTACTGGCCAGCTGGGGATAGTATTAACTTTGTGGGGCTCTCCTGCTCTTCTTAGGTTCAAATTATATGAGATATATATGTAAAACAGCCAGTTTCTAACACATGCCCTTGAAATATTCATTTCCCCCCCAATCCCTGTAACAGGCTTAGGAGAACTCAATGAGATGCTCTCATGGGAAAATTGAATGCTTTGAATTTTGGTCTCCTCGTAGACTTTGGTTTTTCCCAGACTTGCAGACCATTCATAATTACGCATGGATTTTCTGTTCTAGAAGCACCTTACTGCTGTGTGACCATTTGGGGTGCAGAGCCAGCACAGGTTTTGTGCTTGAATGCCTAGCAGTCAGAGCTGAAAAAGCAAAACGAATCAACCTGTCTTCTTGCTCTTCCTTGGCGTCTAGGCTACCAATGGTCCCGAAGTCTAGTCTAAATGCACACGCTGCCCATGAAGGCATTTGGGGACAAGCATGTGCACCCCCAGGGACAGTTCTAAGTTTTTCCTGTCCTTCAAAATTCAAGTCAATTAGCTGCTGGAAAAAAATCAATAACTCCAAGTTTTAAAAATCCAGTTTATAATGCATCTCCTCCAGCAGCTTTACCCAGCACATCCTTGCCAGAGTGCCCTAAGTTTAGATTCCCACTTTTTAACTTTCTATTTGAACTGCTAATTAAGATAATGCCTGTGAATGCCCTTTGTAAAGTGTAAGAAACTACACATATGTTAATTCTCCTTCTGAAGACATTTGAGTGCTTAACCATCCTTATCTCATTTGTAAATATCTTGTTTCCTTGCTATTGTGGATTGCAAACGGCCGCAGCATTTTCAGTGTTCTTGACTCCTCCCTTTTTCCTCTGAGGTCATGTACCACCCTGGAGCTCTTCTACAGCAACCAGCTTGCAGTCAATGCCCATAAACCTTGGACCTGCCCATCTGTCTGCCAAGACCCATGCCTGAAAAGAGTTCTATAAACATGGCTACATCCTCAGCCTCCTCTCTCAGCTCTCCCCCAGGCTGCGTCCCTGAACCTCGCAGCTTGTCTGTGCCCAGAGAATACACACTAACTGTGATGTTAGGGTAAAACCAACAAATAAACCCAAAACTTAGTGTTTCAAAAGGAAATAGGTTTTTTGTTTTTTTTTGTTTTTTTTGTTTTTTTTGTTTTGTTTTGTTTTTTGTAACTCTGCTTTTAAGGAAAAAGGGGGAAAGCGAAATTCTGCAGAGTCAGGAAACAGGTTTCCTTGCTAGAGATAGAGACACTGAGGTAAAGGCATGGGGCTTCCCCCACACCCTGCAGCTCAGAAGTGTGGGACAGGAGTCTAAGACTTCCTGTTGTTGGCTGGTATTTACAGCTTTTTAGATGATATGTCCATTTTCCCCAGGCACTTTGCGGCCAAAACTCTGTGTGCTGAGACTCAGAAATTGCTCTCAGTAGCTTCATATTTTGAATTTTTTTTTTCACCATTCTTATCTATCTATTGCTCATCTGACATCTTTATATGTTATTTAAACAGTACTTATCTGGAGAAATATAACAGAGGTCAAGAAAGTACATACATACAGATATCTAAAACTCAAAACTCCATTTCTTATTCTCCCCCAATCACTAAAACTGCCCCAAGCCTAAAATTAATCTGATGGTTAACAATGCTAAATTAATATTAGCCAATAAAGTTATTCAAGTCTTTGAAACTTACAATTTTGCATCATTTATTTTTGTACACACACACAAAGGCAGGTATTAGGTTACTGAGTTGGGTTTCTCACCAAATAGCAAAAGCCAGGGAAGCCCAGAGGTGTTTAATAAACACTTGTTGACTGATTGATGGAATATACTACCCTAGGATAATTCAGACAATGCATTCTTTGTCAAAACACTAAGGTAAATTATTGAGTCCACTTTTATTACCAAGCGTTTCTGCTGTATTGAGGAGGGCAGGCCAGCCCAAAACTCGTCCATCAGCCTCAGAGCTCAGGTTTACAAAAGAAACCCTTAGGCCTTACCTTTCACACCTGTTTTTACTCTCAGCAGAGGAGGCCGGGACTGGTCTCCATAAACAACTGTGTAGTTGGAGCCGTGCAGTCGGAGGCCCAGGCCTGATGCAGACCCAGCCACGCAGCACCTTTGGCTCTTTACTACGAATATTATCACGGCTGCAACAAATAGTTTGTGCAGATTTTTAAAAAGAAAAAAAAAACTGAGAAGAGTATAAAACTGGAGAAAAAAAAATAGTATGTTAACTAATTTACAAAGCCCAGTTAAGTCTTCCTGCCTCATTCTTCTGAGAGAAACCAAAGCATTAAAATATCAAGCTCTTTGCTCTCCCCAGCAGTGGACATCCATGCTCATCCAGTTGAGTCAACCCTTCCGGGAAGGATGCCTGGGCCCATGACACCTTTACTTCTCTTTGCAGCTATTTCCTGCCTTTCTTTGCTAGGCCTTTAGCTTGGGTCTTGAGCAGATTTCGTGAACAGGGCGAACTGTCCTCTCCTGTTCTGCCATGCCCCAGGGTTCTGTGCTTGCCTGGCCTGACTCTTGACCTGCAGCTCTCTCTGGGCTTTCTTGCTTGTTGATTTTTATGCCCACACCTCCCGACCTTTTTATAACCCCCTTTATCTCCACTGCCCACCTGTCCCCTAGAGTCGCCAGGTTTCTCTGCTTGGCACAACCCAGCCAGCTCTGACATGTAGCTGTACCTGAAGATGGTAAAGGCCCCCAAAACTATGTTTTCAACAACCAACACGTCTTGTAGTTATCCACCTTTTCCCGAATCAGAATCCTTCACCCCTTGCAATGTTGCCAACCTATTTCTATGTTGATAATCTGTTTTGTCATTTTGGAAATGTAAACAAATCAGTATACCTTCCTTTTCATCTTTTTCTTGTTATCGGTAGGAAAGTACAGGAAAAAAGGAAGAGAAAATGCATGCGAGATTGAACCTACTTATTCTACTATAAGGAATTCTCTTAAGCTCAGCATCTAAATCCTCTTTTCCCAATTCTTGCTTGGAATCTTGAGTACCTGATCTTGAATTTCTATGGCGCTCCCTGAGCGCGGGACTGGCTGGTAGCCATGTGATATTGATTTGTTTTCACCATAGCAACAGCAAATTGAAACAACTAGCAGAGAGAAGGCAGGCTGTTAACCAGTAAAGCTACCTAACCAGTATATTTCACAAGCATATTTTTCTCCTTCCCTCTTGTTTTTTCTCTTATTTACTCCACTTTCACAAATTTAACACAAAAGTCAAAGGAAAAACAGCATTAAATGTTTTGGGCACTACAAGGCCTGTGGCCAGAATAGTGTGCTTTGCAGAGCTTCTAGTATATTAGACTAGATCGATGGAAAAAATGCAAACAACAACGCTTTGATTTCCTTGGAAATTTCATTTGTTGAACTAAGAATAAGTATCCCTAAAAAATTTACATGAGCACAAAGTAGAGTGAAGGGTTTTGTGTATATGACTATGTATCTTAATACTCTAAGGCGTTTGCCAACAGTTTCTTAATACCGAGGTTTTATCCCTTTGTACTTTAAATAGCTCAATGTGCCAAGAGACAAACAACTTTTTTTTTTTTTGGTAAAAGGTCAAGGTCTCAAAATGCTAAATGATGAGGGAAAGTGTAGCAAGTATGATTCAATTCTATTAAAAGATAGAAAAATCAAGGTAGGCACTTGCTCAAAACTACGTGAGTAGTCAGAGAGGAGACACAAATTAGCTTTGGGAACTCCCCAGAACTCCAATGTGCTCCAGTCAAAATCTTTTTTAAAAGGTTCCTTTGTAAACATTACCCTTCCCCCGATCTCTGTGACCAAGGTTGCCACCTGTGACATGGATTTGCAGCCTGCAGTATTGTACTTCCCCTGCTTGGGGCCATCTGTGCTAGGACATGATGATTTTTCTATGAAAGCAGCTGTTCTCACCATCACAACCAGCCTTGAACTTGGTGGCACAACCTGGATCCTAAATAGTGGCTCTGGAGCAACTGGGAATAGGGCCCCAGGGACCATCCACCCAGGTGGCAGCGCTGGGCTGCACCAAGGGGGAGTCAGGCCAGAAAAAAAGCTTTGCCCTGCTCCCTGCTGCTTTTTGCCAGCCCAGCCAGAAGCCCTGCAGAAAACCTGTGCTGACCGGCCCGACATGTGGCAGGTACAAGAAGATGCCCTATTTATGAGGGGACAGGTTTACGATTTACAAAAGACAGGCGAAAATATAAAGGCATAACTTAAGTCCTGCCAGTGGGGAGTTAGAATGTTCCTGGCCAGGACATAAAGAAATATTCCTCTCCACAAGCTCGAATAAAGGAACACACAGCAGAAATAGTTGGGGGATGACGTCAGAAGTTCTGGGCTAGTGTCCTGCACTTCTCCTTGAAAGTAAAAACAGTGGGTCTAGAAGAATCTACGTGGCATTGCCCTTATTTAAATGAGTAGTTCTACTGCTCCTTGCAAAACAAGTAGGATAGCTGAAGAAACTTCCTCTTATTTAAAGATTGTAAGAATGTTCCCCCTGCCTTTTTTAAAAACCTTATTGTCCCCAAAACACACACATTACCCAATTAACAAATAGCTTTCCACTTAACCTTTGTCTTTTAAAGGGACAGTAATGTTTCTTGTAGAACATTCAAGGTGGTGGTGGTTAGGCAAGTCAGATTTTTTTCTTCGCTTCAGTGCTTGCTAACTATTCTAAAAATGTTACACATTTATTGTAAACACATGCTTCCGAGGCCTAACAAAAAAGCACAGTTTCCTCATGCCTGGCAGAAATTTAAAACGGAAAAGGGCAGAAATAATTCTTTAGCAAATATATCCTTTCCTTCTCCTGGGCCAAGTGTGTTAAAAATAAATCTTCTCCATCATTTCTCACTGCTGCTTCTCAGCGAGAAAGTTGATATGGTTCGGCATAGTGAAAACACAGCTTTAAAAGCTAGCCTGCCCTCATTAAATTATTCTGCTGGCTGTGTGTTCTCATTAAAAATGCATAAAGATCAGATAATTGCAGTAAGCATTATTAACCCAGCTTTACTTTTGAATATAATGGTTCCACTTTTAAGCTGGAAACAAAGGCTCAGACATGCCAGGAAAAGAAATGTAAACATTGAACTACAGTATCGAAAACTTGCCAGAAAGCTACCTCTTGCTAGGTTGTTTAAAATGTGCTTTTGAAACTCAATTAAAGCTGTAGCATTGTAGAGCTAGGTAGGTCCCTAATTTTTAATAAATAGACACATACGTTTGGCCAAACATTCAACCGATGATTATTTACCATGAATTTTTTTTTAATCCTTAATTGCAAGTCTGTTTTCAAATAATATGATCCATGTAAACTTTATCTATTTGGGAACTAGCTATGGCAATATAACAATTTTTCATAGCAAGAAAATAAGATTGCTCCAAAGAATTCAAATGGTTTTTAAAAAATAATATAATAAATGAATCGATTCTTTGCATAAAAACTCGATTTCTTGCCTCACCCCAAACAGGCGGCATAGATTCAAGCTTTGCCATTTCTTTTTCTCAAATCAAAATGTTACGTAAAACTCCAGGGTCCCCCGCAAGTATTACAATTGAATTAGTGGAATCCAGTTTCCCTGGCTCCCGTAAGCAGCACACATGGAATGCAGCATACTGCAGCAAACTCTTTAAACATTCAAAAAAGGGGGGCGATTCTCCTACCTTGTTTAGCTCTGCCTGTCCTTCCCATTTACAGTAACCCCAGGAACATCTGGCAGAACCAAGTGGCCGAGGCTTCTCCACCGCATCATGAGGAAGAAACTTCCATGTAAATAGTTCTCATTCCCTGTTTATTGTACTCTGAAAGCCGTCTGCCGTATCTGGAAAATTTTACCTTCAGATGATGAAGCAAAGACAGTCTAAACTCTGTTGCTGTAAGCTGCAGCCCTTCCTTCCGACAAATCCCTCCCAGCCGGGGCCAGCCAATCCCCAGCCAGCTCGTCAGCCCTACTCGTCTGAAACTGGCCCTAATAGGATGACTGACACAGTAACACAGCACTTGCAGTGTGTAAAAACAGTGCATCCATACTGATGAAAGAGGAATTTCCCTCTCAGAAGAAAGCAATCATAGCACCAAGACAAAGTGGCACATAATTGGCAGAGCAGAGAGAGGGGTAGCTCAAGAAAACACCCTTGAAGACAGCCAGCTCGAAGCCAGGAGCTGCACCGTGAACACTTGGGAAAATGTGAAACTCCGCAGATTCCAAAGAAATCCAGGTTGTACATGAAACTGAAGTCCTTGGACTATCTGACAAAGCATATGTATATGTTTTTTAAAGGAAAAATAATTCAACGTCTGCCATGGCAGTTAATACCTTACAAAACATTTACATATTTCCATTATTGAGGAAGAATGTGCTAGCCCAAGTGCGTATTCAAAATCAAAACATGCTTATAGCTCTGGCACACACAGGTTTCCTGTATAACATCTGTTATTGCAGTGGTTAATTACTGCGGCCCATTTATCTTTCGTCTAAGTTTTCAGACCACTTGGGACTTCGATTAGGGAATGCTGGACAATAAAATTGATATCTATACACTACCCTTTTCTACTCTTGGCAGGCACCCACGAGAGGATTAGGTGTGCCTTAACCATCTTAGATGCCATTTGATAAATACTGTGCATTGGCTCACATTATCGTTAATGAAGCAATGATTATAGGAAGATGTTTACTGTTGAATACAAGGGGTACATGATCCAAGGGCCCCCATGAGGTGCCATTCCACAAAAGATGTTCTAGGAGGTGCTGGAGTTTCCTGAGATAAAGCAGAAGAAGAGAAAGTTTAGGAAGGGTTATTATTTATTTATTTATTTATTTCTTTATTTCCCAGTCTACAGCATTTCTGTATGCCTTGAAAACAAAAACTCAAAAACATATGGCATTTAGCAAACACAACAAGCATACATTTTCCTCCCCTAAATACCACATTTTGAGAAAAAAAAAGTATGATGATTACATGACGAGACCAAGACAGAACAAAGCCCCTATTCATCTGAAAGGTTGAACCCAATGCACGATTTTTATAAGCAACTGTTCAGCGCATCTCTAATGAAGCAACAGAATGCAATGGAATGCTTTCTTTTTATTTTGCCATTGCATCTTAAAAACATAATATTTCATGTAATTTCTAGGCTACTTTCTTCAATAACTACCATGCTTTATTCCCCTCAGTTTTTATACTTACATTCTTTGTCTTCCCCATGTAATTCTATCACATATCCTAACTTGCAGGCTTTCATCTACTGTAATACTTCTAGAAATTTAAATTAGTTATGTGGTCAAACAGATACAAACTACTTTTAATTATTAATATACTTAAACAGATTTGTGATTCTGCTCTTCCTCATCTCCCTCTGATTCTGTCTTTGAAACTATCATTCCATGAATCCCATTCCTGAAACTTTAGTTATCTTTGACACATTCCCCCATTCTCAACCAATGAAACTAAGCCTTGTTGATTTTCCCTCCCAGGTAGGCCAGAACTCTGACCTATTACCTGGAAAACACAAATGCTAACAAGACAGCCTCTGGAACTCAGGCCTCCTCATCTTCAAGCTCCCTTGTTGCCAGACGGGTTTTTTAAAATCATGTAAAGTCATGTTCCTTTCACATTCAAACCTTTCTCTCTATAAAATCTGAATTATAGACTTTCAAGGGCCTTCATAATCTGGGCTCTCCCTTTCAACTCAACTTTTTCTCCACTGTTTTCCCAAGTGAACTTCCTGATGGAGTCATGCTTATTTCTGCCTTACTCAATCTTTAGACCTCAGCTCACCTTTCCCTTTATTCTGTCTTGTCTTCTGTGGCCACATTACCCTCTCTGATGTTCTCCTGTGAAAGCATTCTGTATTGTTTATTGTACCAGACGCTTTGAAACCCTTAACAATGCAGTCTTCTGCAGTTAGCTTGCCTGAGTTGATTTTTCCATCTCAGAAATCAAGGCTTGTGTCGTATATTAATTAAGATAATGCACACAAAATGTCTATGCAGTGACTGGCACATAATAAATGCTCACTAATGATAGCCATTCTTACTGGTATTTCTAAATGCATTGTTCATTGCAGTTAGCAAAATGCCGTGCACAAACTTGCTGACTTCATGATTCCTATCTCAAGAATTGATATCATATTCATCCAACTGCATGAGCTAAAAACCTGGCAGTCATTCTTAACCCTCCTTCTTCAACCACCATTTGAAATCCATTATCAAAGTCTTTCGGGTTTAACACCTAAATATTTAGAAATGTTTCACTTTGCTTCATCTCTACCAGTGGCTTTGTCCAAGCTATCGGTGTCTTTTATCATGATGATTTAAATAGCCCCTTAACTGGTCTCCTGAATATATTCTTGACCCCTTCAAACCTTTTTTCACACTTCAGTCAGAACAGGAATTAAAAAACAAAAGTCTAATTTTTCCACACTCTTTTGTGTAAAACCTTTGCTGTGGACTGAATTGTGTCCCCCTAACATTTATATGTGGAAGTCCTAGCCCTCAACAGGAAGGTATTTGGAGATGGGACTTTTGGGAGGCAATTTAGATGAGGTCGTGAGGGTGGAGTCTTCACGATGGGATTTGTGTTCTTCTGAGACACCAGAAAGAGGCCTGTTTCTCTCTCCCTTTACCATGTGAAGACACAGCAAGAAAGCAGCTCTCTGCAAGCCAGGAACAGAGACCTCACCAGAACCTGACCATGCTGGCACTCTGACATTGGACTTTCAGCCTCCAGAACTATGAGAAAACAAACTTCTGTTGTATAAGCCACCCAGTCTATGGCAGCCTGAGTTGACTAAGACAACCTTTAACTCTCTTTAGATTGCTTTTAGGAAAAAGATAAAAGCCCTCAACATGGCCCATGAGGCTCTGTGCCATGTAGCCCCTGCCTGCTTCTCTAGCTTAGCCAGAGGCCGTCTGTTCAGGGAACCCTTCCCTGACCCACAGGATGAGTTCAGATCTACTTCTTGTTTTCTCTCATAGCCCTGTGAACTCCAGAGCAGTGCATCTCAAATGTTAATGTGCATGCAAATCTCCCAGGGGTCTTGTTAAAATGCAGATCCCATCTCCATAGTTCTTGGGTGGACACTGAAATTCTGCTTTTCTAACAAGCTCCCAGGTGACACTGATGGCTCTTGTCCACGGACTATTCTTTGAGCACCAAAATGTTTATAGATGTTGTTTGCTTCATAGCACTTATTACAGGGGATGGTTATACATTAATTTGGTTATTATTATTTATTTACTTAAGGTCTACCTTCTGAGCCAGACTGTTGGCCTCAGAAGTCACAATTGTCTCTCCAACATCTAATCTAGTATGTTCGTGGCACATGGTGGAGGCGCTCCGTAACACATGTATGTTAAATGAATTAATTGATGGGTACAATGTCCTACAGATCCAAGCTGGACTTAATCTTTTTTCTTTTTTCTCTTCTTCCTCTTCTTTCTCCTTTTCCTCCTCCTCCGTCTTCTTTCCTTATTTTTCTATATCTACATAAGTTCCTGGAAACTCTGGATAGAAGCTTAATTTTTCCTGAGGTCATGACATGCTAACTAGAAAGCAGAATGTTTGAGAAACTAGAGAACAAGTAGCAAGAAGACATCAACTATATTCAAGTAAAGAAGGTGGCCAGAGGAATGAAAATACAAAACAGTACCTTCGAATTTGCCCAATAGAAATTGTCAGTTGTCTTGTACAGTTTGATAAATTCGAGATCTATCACTCCATCCTTTTCTTTTGACCTCTAGGCCCAGTTTTGTGTGTGTTTTTTTTTTTTTTTTTTTTTTTTTTTGAGACAGAGTCTCGCTCTGTCGCCCAGGCTGGAATGTAGTGGCGCGATCTTGGCTCACTGCAAACTCCGCCTCCCGGGTTCACGCCATTCTCCTGCTTCAGTCTCCCAAGTAGCTGGGACTACAAGCACCCGCCACCACGCCCAGCTAATTTTTTATATTTTTAGTAGAAATGGAATTTCACCGTGCTATCCAGGATGGTCTCAATCTCCTGACCTCATGATCCGACCTCCTCGGCCTCCCAAAGTGCTGGGATTACAGGAGTGAGCCACTGTGCCCAGCCGGCCCAATTCTTCACCTAAATGTACCAGAGATGACTCATTTTTACCTTGTCCCAAACTAAAATCATTTTTTATTTGATCATTTCCCATTTCAATAAGTGAAAGCATCATTTCTCTTACGTTTCCCACTTTGGTAAATGGAGCCACCATCTTTGATGCCTAACTCTTTATCATCACCAACAACCAAATGGTCCCACACCCTGTGAATTCCTGTCTCTGGAATCTATCCACTCCTCTCCATCTTTACTGTTGGGCCCCTAATTAAACCCCCCACCACCTTTTACCTGTTCCTTACCTCTCTGCCTCCAATTTTGCCCCTCACCTTTCACTCCATTTACCACACCTCAGCCAAAATCATCTTTTTAAAAATGTAAATGTTATAATGCCATTACATGCATAAACTCACTCCATGTCTCCTCATTATCTTCCAGAGAAGTCCCCTAACTAGTTCCCAACTATCTTCTTTCACCCTCCTCTTGAAGTCACTTCCTTCCTACCTTTACATCCAGTATTATTAAACCAACTTTAGTCCCTCAGGTGTGTCATGTCTTTTCTAATTTAGAGCCTGGATTCCTTCTTCATGAAAAATCTTCTATTCCTTTCACACCCATCTAACATCTTTCTATCCAGCAACACCCAATGTACACATCACCTCCTCCAGGAAGCCTTCTTTGACCACCATGACTCTCACAGCACCTTGACATTTTATTCATCATAACAATTGTCACAGTACATAGTAAACATGTCTTGCTTGTTTATGTACCTCGCTAGAATCTATGAGGGAATGAACCATGTCTTTCCTATTCATCAGTTTATCCCCAGTGCCTAGAACATGCATTGCATAATAGCAGACACTTTCTGAATAGTTGTTGAATGGTTAAATGGATAAACTTGGAAATGGCACTGGTAATAAGGTGATAAAGACAGTTACAGGGCTTAAGTAAAAAAATTGGTAGAGAAGCCATAGAGACATATATACTATGTATAATGTATATTTATTATATATAATATGTGTATTATATATTATATGCATACTGTATATGTATATATCATATATTATATACAACACATATGTGTATATATGTATATATTACATATTATGTGTATATTATATGTTATATGTATATTCTATATTCTATAATATGTATTACGTATATATTATGTATTATGTATACATTTTATATTATGTATATAATATGCATATTATACATTATATGTGTATTATATATTATACTCTATGTATGTGTAAATATACTACATATGTAATAATATATATCCATGCATGCACACACACACACAAGCACACATGCATGAATTTAAAATTGGACCGGAGAAGGAAAAGAAGCAATGCATAAAAGCTGAAAGGCACAATGCAGTTATGAAGTAATCTCCTTTGCTGGGCATACCAAAGTTAGCAAGCTTATAGTCAAGGAGAAAATTAATGTTTGATGATGTTTAAAATCATGGTGATTTCCTGAGAAACAGAGTCTCCCTTTGAATAGAAAAGGATAGGTGTCTTAGGACAGATAGAAGTGTTTGGTTTACTGGAAGAGATGGCCTGGTCCCTAGAAAGGAAGAAAAAGTTGTTCATAGCAAGAGAGAGATGAGACAGAAAGGTAAGTTGCTGACGGGCCTGGTCTGTGATTATTCAATCTTAGGGCTTATTTCTCTCTCAACATAATGTTTCAAGCCTATCCCGCCTCTTTGTCCTTTAGTATGTACTGCTATTTTTTACTTTTTTTTCTAGTTATTTCATGTATAAACCAAATCATAAGCCCCCTGAGGGTACAGACCTTGCATTAAAGTACTTTTCGTCATCCACAATGCCGAACATGGAGTGGTGCTGAATTCATTTTGGTTGATTGATTTCTATTTAGGATTCTGGAGAAAATTTACATACTTTCTAAGAGATTAGTATTTTTTTTTAACATGTTGGTTGAAAATGCAGCAGGGAATAGAAAATTGGTTTTATAATTTTCAGAAAAAAAGTTATAGTGTTTTTTATTGAATTTATCGCAAGAAATGTCAACTGGTTTTTAATTTTTCTCCAGTAGGTCTAGAGGCAGAAGATGGGAAAATTAGGACTAACATTTTCTGGGTTAAGGAAAATAGGAGGAAGCAAATTGCATAAAGCATGTAAATAAAATCATGTGTGAGACTCCCTTACACAGAACATGGTACATAGCAGTGCTCAATGTCTGTTAGCCACTATTTTTACTGCTACTATTATCATTATCAACATCATCATAACCCTTAGGGCTTAGAATCCTAGTGAGAGTGATTTCTGTATGCCAAAAAAGTGATAACTAAAGTAGAGATTTCCAAACTTCCTTGCTTCATGACACTCTTGGTATTCCATAATTTTTTTCACTGTGTCCCTAGGCCAAAAATAATACCTAATTTTTCCATTTATTAAATAGCTATATCCAAACACCTTAGTAAGTGCTTATGTTTTAATAAGTAAGGAGTTATATGAAACGTTAATGCAAAATATTTGAAAAAAACATTTTTCTTACATGCTTAACTCGAATTAGTTTTTAATGGATTGTAGCATGCCTATCTCAAAGCTTGAAATCAGATTGCAACCACAACTCTCATTTCCTGTTCCACATTGCTTCTTGCATGGTACTTGTTTTATCAGCTTAACAACTACTAAAAATCCAGCTTTGCAAAGATATATGTTACCATCAAAAGGAACAAAGTGTGATTCTATTGAAATCATGAACTACCTTGAGCTAGTAGGTCGCACAGTGTCTGACAGATGATGAATATTGCTGTATTTCCTTAGAAAATGTACAGCAGCCCATGGAACCCCAGTGAGTTCACTACAGTTTCCTAGGGTGCCTGAGAGCACGGTTTGGGAACCATGGCACTAAGGCAAAAGTCCCAATAGTTTGGCCAATGTTAACTGTCTCATTGTTTTTCTGGTTTGATGGTCATATCATGCCTCCTGTCCCAGGCCTAAGGGCATTTGAAGTCGCAGAGAGGAGGTCAGGTCAAAGGTTACAGGACATGCCCAGCCCTTAAGCTGTGGTCATGTGAAATCCTCCAAGCGTTGGAGATGGGGGTGAAGCCTATGGTTCTCCAGGATTGCAGATGTTCTCTGGGCTAAAGAAAGAACACCCTGAGGCAGGGGCTGAGTGATCTGCCCACAGTTGATGGGCCTGGGAACTTGCCAGGATCATCCACCTTTCCAAATGGTGAATTGTAAATATAAGCACAAAGAGGAAGCAGCAATGAGCATTTCCCCTGTCACTGTCTTCAATAAAATTACAGACTTCTTTTGCAGCTCCTGACTGCTATTCTTCTGGGCTGGCTGAGGGATCACTGTGCATCTGTCATTGTGCTCACTAGAATTCACCCTTTCTCCTATAATAAAGGATGAGTATTCTCAGCCCCTTCTCCACCTCCTTCTATGAAAGTGGTGTTTCTGACAGAGAATGTCCAAGCCTGAAAGGTGGGTCTCTAAGCTGCAGGTGAGGGCTGTGATCTCCCTCCTGTTGGGATACTTGAAAGTAAGATTTTTCTATCTATAACCTTCTGCCCACCTTCTGACTGAGGGGCCAGGCTGAACATGGGTCCAGTGGCTATCGGATGGAAGGACATACACTCATGTGCTATACTTTTCCTTTTGTTTCTGGAGCATTTACTGCCTTTTGTCAAAATTTATAATCTACTTGATACTCATTATTGGTTGTCCAGTACCCAACATATGGGACTGACAATAAATATTTGTTAAACAAAATTTAGCAGGACTGAAATATGGTACAGGATGAGTAGGAAATTGGGTTTGAGACACAAGGCCAAGGATCAAAGCTAATGTGGCATTTCTAAGGGGCTTCCAAGGGTCATTAAAGCCAAGTTTTAAAAAACCAGGAAAGAGTCGAAAAGTCAAAACTACCAATTGAGAGTATCACTTTGGTGTCACCAAATAGTGTGTGCTATGGCAGAATCAGGATTTTCTATTTCTTTGATGCTTGATGAGCAGCTTAGATCCCTACAAAGAGTTTTTAATGGAATCAAAGGGTCTTTAATAACCTTTTCTTTAATGGAATGAGAATAACGTAACTTGTTCTTCAACGGTTCAGAAGTGGGTGGGTTCCAGCACAAGACTGTGGTGAGATTGCAGGAGTCTCTGTAGCAGTGGAAGTATGTCAGCCTGCTGCCTGATGAAGACATTGTCATCTCCAACAGAGAGTATGGAATGGATGTGGGGAATAGATGAAGCATAGCATGTGTGTTATTGTAGTGTGATGACAATCTTGACTTTAAAAATTAAATGCAACTGGTTTTGATTTACTACAATATACCGTTCCTGAAGGAAAGACTTGTCAGTGCTCCTATTCCCCTCTCCATCTCTTTCTGTTTATTTTAGGATCACCACCCTACCTAGATCCACTTGTTCACTCATCTGATTAGGGTTTATCACATGACTTGCTACATGTTGGTCCCAATTGAAACATTCATGATGTAAAGATAAGCAAGATGTAGATGGGACCCCGAGAATCTCACATTATTTCACATGATCCCCAAAGTGAGATCTCTGGGCACTCATCTCAAATGTTTCTGAAGAAAAGGACCCAGGGCTAAGTTTGGAAACCATTGAAATCACTCATTAAATGTGTGTTTTTACCGAAGGACCTCTCAGAGCCTTGATTCTGGGAATGTGCATTGCAAATTTCCAAGACGGGGTCTTCTAGTTCACTGTGTCTGAGAATTAATTTTACCAGAGGCTCTTTTACTTAAAAAAAGAAATCTAACTAGTATGGTGTTCTTGGGGGTTATATTTTGGAAAACTCTGGCCCAGGTAAAATGGGTTTTTTTTCCTGTTCATTAGACCGTGTCCATCTCTGCTTCTGCCTATCTTTCTTCACATTCAGAACTTCCCTCACTCTCTTCTGTCAACAACTATAGCTTCTAGATCTTTCTTTGTCACCTCTATTCAACCTCATTCAACTCAACCTCTTTTATTTGATGCTATATGTTCTTACTTGACTGAGGTCCTTAGCTTTACTAACTTGAGGCATCTAGCACACCTCAATGCTACTTTCTATTTGTTTCTCACAACCATGGTTATCCCGGAAGTCCCTGTGGCTCCAGGATCTCCTGTCTGGACCAGATCTTCACAGCAGCCTTTCTCCTCAGGCAAATCTTAGAGAAGATTTGCCCGGGTTTTTCTGACCAGCAGAGGGCCCTTGGTAGCTGTCTAGTGACCTATGGGCATAACTACCCTTCCAAAGCTTAACCCTGTCTAAATTCCATGTTTCAGCGAAAACATCAATTTCTGGAAAATGTGTTACTCATCTCTTTCCTCCGTCAAATGCTACTCATGACAAGCACTTCTGGGGAGCTCACATAGTGTTGACGACAAGGAGAGACATCTATTTATTAAATATGTACATAGTGATTATACTGAGTCAAGCACAATGCTATTGTGTGAAATCCATGACACTATTATTATCTCAGGTTTACAGATGGGAAAACACCTGAATGATTAAGTAACCTTTCCAGGGTCGCACAGCTGGCAGGTGGTGCAGCCCATTTGCCCCAGGCAGGCTGGCTTCAGAGGCCATGTTCTCTACTGTGACACCTCACTAGCTCTAAATGTAATAGAAAAATTATATGGCAAATCAGAAGGTGCTAAGTGCAAAGAAAAAAGGAAAAGGAAAAGGAGAATTTGGGCCTGGTAGAGGGGATCAGGCAATCAGGTGGAGCTGGGAGGGGGTAGCTGTGGCTTCTACCGTGGGGCCAGGACAGGCTCATGGAGAAAGCGCCCTCTGAACAGAGACATGTCAGGGTGAGGGAGTGTGTTTCCACTGCCAAATGAATAGAAATCTCTGGAGAAGTGTGTTCCAAGCAGAATATTCAAACCCCAGGAGCAATTCTGGAAAACGTTCATGTGGGAGGGACTTCTGCATGCAACCACTTTGGCCTGCAGTTTGCCTGAGTCCCACCCCTTGTTTCTGAATTCCACTGATACTGTTCTCTTTGTACGAAGGGCACCATCCATTATCAAGAGCCATAGCACGGTGGCTTCTGCCTGTCTTTCTTCAAATCCAGGACTTTCCTCACTCTCTTCCCTCTATCAGCCACCATAAGCTTGGAGATCTTTCTTTGACACCTTTAGATAGTTCCCCATCTCCCCTTTCCCTAAATCCAAAATACTGCTATCTCTTTCCAAGTAGATTCATCACACTATCTCATTCCGATATCCATTTAGATCTCGGCATATAGTCTTGATAAATTAAAATTTCAAACTTACGTAAAATGTTCTGCCTATTCTCCCAAGGACATGTGCTATGTTTTATAATGAAATTTTAATCTTTATTTTTAAAATAATTTGTGCAAAGAGAAGGCATCTGGCTTTGTTTTATCTGCTACAGAAAAGGGATCATGTCATGGATATATTCTTTACCAGAAATGGGCAATTATTTTGCCTTCCAGCTGGATTAGAGAGAAAAACAGGCTCACCTTAGCAACAGCATTCTGATGCTGATGTCATCACCTCACATCATTTTGGTCTCATGTCACTGCATTCTTTCTCTAAAATCTCAAGCCACAGCTTTATAGATCTCTGCATTTAGAAGGCTTAATGAAAAAGGAAGAAATAACCATACTTAAATATTCACTGAGTCATTCTAATCTTGAACTCTGTTAGCAGGTCCCTTTTCCACAGCAAAACAAAATGAGAATTGTGCTTTTTCTACTCCAGTTTTTGCTGCAGCTTTGCCTGCAACCCTTGTCTCTCTCAAGCTCAGGCCCACACACTCCTGCTCTATACCCCCAACCCGAGGGATTGCCAACCTCTCCAACAAGCCTGATCACTTACAAATAGAATGATTTTATTTCGCAAAGCAGTCCAATCCTGAGACGATTATGGTGAGCTTACAATCACGGATCCTAGGGCTAGAAGAAATCTTTCTTTTCATCTACACCCTAGCTTCTTATTTGAAGATGAGGAAGCAGACAGCAAGACAAGGCTTACTTTTGTAAAAGACAGAAAAGATTTTAACTCCCTGGAAGTTTGTGGCTCCTCAAAATTTCAATGAGGATTCTCATAGGGTGTCAGATCATGCATCAAATGTTATGTACCTCACCCCTTCCCCCACCCCACCCAACCCCTGCCTTCCTCTCCCTGCTACCCTTTCACCACCCCTCTCCTCCATACACAAAAATCCCATATACCCAAGTCACTAAATCACAGCAGCCAGAAATCCTTCCCACACCAGGAACTGGACTGAGTCCCTTCCACTTAGAAGTTTCAATACTGACTTTGGTCTCACAGCAAATAACATTTAAAAACTGAGCACTTTGGGAGGCCAAGTCGGGTGGATCACTTGCGGCCAGAAGTTTAAGACCAGCCTGGCCAGTGTGGTGAAACTTATGCCTGTAACCCCAGCTACTTGGGAGGTTAAGGCATGAGAATCACTTGAACCTGGGAGGCAGAAGTTGCAGTAAGCCACGATTGCACCACTGCACTCCAGCCTGGGCAACAGTGTGAGATTCTGTCTCAAAAAAAAAAAAAAAAATTCACAGTTGTATAGAATTATTTAAATTGTGTTTATGTATAGTTATAAAATTTGTATATATCAATATGAAAAATTCACTGTCAATGAATAGAAAACTATCCACATACATACTACACTTTGGTAAAATCAGGCTCTCCGTTTTCAAAACCACAAGCTATGCCACAAAGACAAAGACTTCCTTTATAAGCTTTCATCACACACTAACCGTCATGTTCTAAAAGTAATTTTAAAAGTTCTCAATTTGCTGGGTCCCTGACTAAGAAACACAGATGACATTTTTAATCTATTTGAATCTTAAAGTTATTTTTAACATAATTAAGCATTTATAACCTTGCTTTATAGATACATACTCTGAGTTATGTAACATCACTGAGCTAATACTTTGGACCACACTTAGATAAAAATCTCTGTTCTTAAGATTTCACATTTAAATATACTGAGGACACTTTGGGTTTTTTTGGTTAAAAGTCAATGTCGGCCAGGTGTGGTGGTTCATGCCTGTAATCCCAGCACTTCGGGAGGCCAAGGCGGGCAGATCACCTGAGGCCAGGAGTTTGAGACCAGCCTGGCCAATACGGTGAAACCCCGTCTCTACTAAAAGCACAAAAATTATACAGGCATGGTGATGCACACCTGTAATCCCAGGTACTTGGGAGGCTGCGGCATGAGAATTGCTTGAACCCAGGAGGCGGAGGTTGCAATGAGCTGAGATCGTGCCACTGCACTCCAGCCTGGGTGACAGAGCAAGACCTTGCCTCAAAAAGTTAAGAATAAAAAGAAGTGTCTTTTTTTAAAGAAATTTTTAATATTGACAATAGCCAAACAAAAAGTTCATCAAACTTCTAGAAAACTAGAAATTTTACCAAATGAGCAATGAGTACACATTTTTCATAGTGTATAAACTAATAAGTATTAATTGCCTTAATTAGACTCACTGACACCCAAATAAGGGTTTTATCATCGTTCTCAAAGAAGACAAAGGGGCTAACTAATTTATCTTTATGTCTTCAATATTGGAAAGATTATTATAAAGCATTAATTGCACACTCTCCTTTGAACACTACTTTGCAGTAATTTATCACTTCATACTCACTCAATCTGGGAAGTCACTTTCTTTACCTTCACTTTACAAGTAGAGAAGTTGAGGCACATCAGGTTAAAGACTTAATCCTGGGTCTCTAAAGAACCTAGTGGCTGAAGTGGATTCTGTGTAAAATTTAGGCCTCTTAGTGGGGCAAATACTCACAGTCTAATCCTAAAAGTGGAGCAAAGATTCGTACTCTATTAACATGTTTTGACAGGGAGTTGGCAAGCTGGCAAATTTTGGTGGGTTCTCTTGTTTATATAGAAGAAAATAATAATGGGTGACATTATCCTAGAAGTAGAAAACAGAGAACTTCCTGCAATATTTTAAAGGAAATATAGGGATTTAATTTAAAATATAATTACCCAAATCATGTCTTTCAAGGATTTCGAATTCATTTATTGTACCTTTTTAGCTGGTTGGCTGGCCAGTTTGATTTGTTTGTCCCCGCATTTAAGAACTCTGTTGGATGTAAAAACCACTCACAGTTTGATCAAAATAATAATTTTTAAGTGTACATTCTCAGTTTACTTAATTGCTGAGTTTATGTCCAGGGCCACTGTGTATGACCATGAAGGTTGTATGCAGAAAATCTCTAGAGCATTATTTAGGTCATACTTACCATTCTACAGTCCACATTCTTGAAGTATATGTACCGCTGGAGTTGTATAGTACACAACCTACTCAACTGTACACATCTGCCCAGTTAACATCTTTAGATTAAGGTTAGGGTTGAGGAAGGTGAATGTTATTAGAGGTTGATCTCATTATTAGGAGCTTCTCACCTTTGGATAATCTTTGTGTTTCTGCCCTGGCTCTTTCCTAGTTTTGTCATTATTTTTCCAAATTTCTCAAGTCCCTGACCCACATGCATCTACCACTGAGACTTTTTTTACATGGCCTGTAATAGGGTAAAGAGTAGGGACTAGGGTTTCTACACCCCGGGAGATTGATTAGAAAAATCCATGAATCAGCTTTTACTTTTGTAGTTCTAGGAGCAATCCGGTTCTATTGTACAATCTGGGCCAAGCTGTAGGTTCCACACAAGGCTCAAGTTCCAGCCCTACAAAGGAATCAGAGGTATGTTGTCTCCTGCCTAAGTCACAATAATGATCCTCAATCATTGATTCCTACATCTATTAATTGGCACTATTCCTGTCCAAGTCTTTCTCATCGTTTTCCTGCTAAATAATGGTCCCACA
Source organism: Pan troglodytes (assembly GCF_028858775.2). NCBI lineage: Eukaryota > Metazoa > Chordata > Mammalia > Primates > Hominidae > Pan > Pan troglodytes. The sequence continues at coordinate 102,808,347 of NC_072412.2, read as the reverse complement.
ACATGATCTCGGAAAATAAAAAAGAATTCCCCTTTGGGCTTATGTGGGAATCAATGCATACTACATTGTCCACTTGGAGATTCACTTTGCACATGAGCATATTAAAGGCTCTGAGAAGTCCTGCAAGAAACCAAAGTTTAATTTTGTTTATCTCCAAACTTAATTTCACGGACTCAACACCAGTCCTTGAAAGCAGCTGGGAAGGAGGCTGTACCCTGCAAAACCACAGGGGCAGAGCTGTTCAAAACCATGGGAACTCACCCCTTGCATCAGCATGACCTGGATGTGAGACATAGAGTCAAGGGAGATCATTTCGGAAATTTAAGATTTGACTACCCTGCTGGATTTCAAACTTGCATGGGGCCTGTAGCCCCTTTGTTTTGGCCAACTTCTCCCACTGCCTGTACCTCCACTGTATCTAGGAAGTAACTAACCTACTTTTGATTTTACAGACTCATAGGTGGAAGGGACTTGCCTTGTCTTGGATGAGACTTTGAACTGTGGACTTTTGAGTTAATGCTGAAATGAATTAAGAATTTGGGGGACTGTTGGGAAGGCATGATTTGTTTTGAAGTGTAAGAACATGAGATTTGGGAGGGGCCAGGGGTGGAATTATATGGTTTGGCTCTGTTCCCACCCAAATCTCATCTTGAATTCCCACCTGTTGTGGGAGGGACCTGGTGGCAGGTAATTGAATCATGGGGGCAAGTCTTTCCTGTGCTGTTCTCATGACAGTGAATAAGTCTCACAAGATCTGATGGTTTTAAAAAGAAGAGTTCCCCTGCATGAGCTTTCTATCCTTGCCAGCTGCCATCCATGTAAGACGTGACTTGCTCCTCCTTGCCTTCCACCATGATTGTGAGGCTTCCCCAGCCACGTGGAACTGTAAGTCCAGATAAACTTGCTTCTTTTCTAAATTGCCCAGTCTTGGGTATGTTTTTATCAGCAGCATGAAAACGGACTAATACGCTCCTGTTAATATAAAAAATACACATTGGGAAATGCAAATCTGCAGAATAACAAGTTCAATAAATAATGCTTCTCTGCATAATTTAAGACTATCCCCTAACCTCACTCTTATTGATTGCTGGTTTTTAGTGCCCATCATAGAGTGTGTAGCACAACCTTGGCCATTTACAGGTTTTCTCTAGCACTTTAGCTGTATAATGAGTTGAGCTTCAAAATGAATGCATGCAGGAAAGGGAAGGGGATCCAAGGAGGTAGGGAGAAAGTTGTGAGTAGAGGGAAAGGAAACACAGCAGAGGGACAACAGGCATTCAAGGAAGACAAGCCTGTTACCTGCCCTTGTATTACTAAATCCATTTTTCAAAGGAGGAAACTGAGGCTTAGGCAAGTTAAATAACTTGCTCAAGGTCACACTACTAGTTTGGTCATGACTTTAACCTGAACCCATATTGCAGACTTTGAATCCCATGCCATTCTCTTTCCATTTCATTGTATTTGGTATAGTATTACACTATTATCATTATTACTACAATATTACACTGTTATCATTGTTGCTATGTTATTAGTATTATCATTATTACTATCATTATTACTACAACTGATTGAGCAGGCTCCAATCAGTTCTCAAGTTCAAGTCCTATCTCTCTCACTATTAGCATGTGCCATTGCCTGGGGTCTCCTGTCCCTAAGATTCTTCTTTATCTCTGTAACAAGGATATAGCAATTCTCATGGGATTGTGGGAGGATTAAAGGAGTTAGTGCTCAGAAAATAATAAATATTAAATGTTGCCAATTGTTTTTATTATGACAATTCATAGCTTATTTCTCACACTTCACAAGATTCACAGCCAAACCTAATTATCAACACTCAGGAGCTACTGGAATAAGAAATAAAATATAATCCCCCTCCCTTCCACTCCCATAAAGCTGAAGGAAAGCTAAGAGATCTTAATATATGAAAAGTGAATCACATGCTTATCAAGTAGACTGTATGACATCCTCAGTCACGATGCAGTGAACAAAGATTGAAAGAACTGGGCATGGAAACAGAAAAGAGAAAAAAAATCTACATGGCTTGCTCTCTGAGGATCAGAACTGTAGAAATCACGATTCAGACAGGGGAGTAAATTTTGCTGGGTCAAATGCTTTCTCTCTGATTCATTACTGTAGATATGACTGATAGAGAAGGGAGGATGTTTACTGAGCACTAAAGCCCTTCTCTGACTACTCATTGGCTTTTATATTGATTGATTTAATAGCTTTGATCTATAATCTCAAAAATAACTCATTTTTTATCATAGCAGTGAAGCTATTAGTACTTTCCTGATGAGGTAGACTGAGCACTTCACATGGGTTACAAAACAAAGAAAAATACATGTAAAACATTTCCCAATATTTCAAAGATTTCCTTCTTTGTGTTGTCTTTTGTCTTAACAAATTTGATTAAATTTGAAATTAGAATTTAACATCAGTCGTGCATGTAATTCTTCCATATATTTTGATACACAGAGTTGAATTTTGTGTTCTATTTGGGTCAGCTATGTAAATCAACAACATTAATGAGCTTTATTAAATCATCTTAGTAAAAGCTCAACTGTCTTAACTGTTTACTTAATTCTACATCCAACAAAAAACAGCTGTCACCTTCTGACAGATTGTATTTCAAATGAGAGTTTTCTTCTTACAAGGAAAAATTGATCTAAGGTGTAATCCAACAGAAATGCCATATTTAGAGTCTTTTAAAAGGATACTCCCTTAAGTAATGAAGGACTTAAAGATTCCAACTTCCTGCTAAGAGGGAACATTAGGGAAGACAAGAAGTTCAAGGAGAACACTCTGCTTCTGTCATATACTTTATATGCAGAACTTTACTCTGTAGAAACCACTGAATTATCTTTTTTTATTTTTTATTTTTTTAGACAGAGTCTCGCTCTGTCACCCAGGCTAGAGTACAGTGGCGCAATCTCAGCTCATTGTACCTCTGGCTCCTAGGTTCAAGTGATTCTTGTGCCTCAGCCTTCTGAGTAGCTGGGATTACAGGCATGTGTCACCAAGCAGGTACTAATTTATATATATATTTTTAATATAAATATATAAATAATTTATATATTTTTAAATATAAACATATATTTATATATATTTTTAATATAAATATATAAATAATTTATATATATATTTATATATATATAATTTTTTTTTTTCTGAGACAGTCTCACTCTGTCGCCCAGGCTGGAGTGCAGTGGTGCAATCTCAGCTCACTGCAACCTCCACCTCCCGGGTTCAAGTGATTCTTCTGCCTCAGCCTCCCGAGTAGTTGGACTACAGGTGCGTGCCACCATGCCCAGCTAATTTTTGTATTTTCAGTAAAGATGGCATTTCACCATGTTGGCCAGGATGGTCTCAATCTCTTAACTTCATGAACCCCTGTCTCAGCCTCCCGAAGTGAATTTTTATATTTTTAGTAGAGTTGGGGTTTCACCATGTCGGCCAGGCTAGTCTCAAACTCCTGACCTCAGGTGATTTGCCCATCTCAAAACAATGCTGGGGTTACAGGCCTGAGCCACCGCACCTGGCCTGAATTACCTAATAGACGACAATTACATTGACTTGGGGGACCCAGCACTGAAGGGAGTTCGAGAGTGAGGCCAAAATGGATTGGGCCGCAACCCACTCCCTGCTCCTTAAGAAGAAAACGTTTTCTAAATAAGTCTATACATCATTTAGTGGCTACATAATTAAGAATTTTTTCAAGATTCTTAAGAAAGTATAGTTTTTTTTCTTCCTGAAACAGTCAATTTAAGCAATTTATGCAAATAAATGCTTCACAAAAAAATGAACTTAATGTATTTAAGGAAATAAAGCTAGGAGTTCCTGATATTGGTAATACTTTGCTAATGGCTTCAAGAGCTTATGTGTACTTAGACTGACAAAATTGTCTTCTTTTGAATGTGTGTTATAAAGTATTTTAAATGGATGTTTTGTTATTTTAGATAAGCCTTTTTCTAAGATATTTAATAACTGACCAAGGCACTAAATTCAAGTCCCAACCTTCAAACTCTCTATGGATGAGATCTGGGACTCTATAACAAATCCCAGCCCTCGCCTCACCTGCGAGTCTTTCACATAAAAGTGGGGCTCACTGCGTTGAGAAGACGACCTTATCCTGTGGCCTGTGGGAGAAGGTCACACGGTTGCTTTCTCCCAGAAAGAGTACATGTGTTACTGCTGCCTCTGTCTCGGGTAAATCCAATCCTCAGAGAGACAGCTAGACTCAGCAGACCGACCCCAGGTCATCAGGAGAGGGAACTGGCCTTTGCCAGTTAAAAAGGATTGAACTACACCTTGCAACTACAAGTTTTGTATTTCTTTTAGTACTTATTTACCTTGTCCATTCATCCATCCATCCATCCATCCGTCTGTCCATCCATCCATCCATCCATTCACTTATCATTCATTCAATTAAGTGTTTATTTAATACTGACTATATGCCAGGCAGTGTTCTAGGCATTGGAATCTTTTAAAGACTAAATACAGGTCCTCATGGAGAAGAGGGAGATTGATAATTAACTAACTAAAGGAATTACATAGAGTATTTAAAAATGATGAAGGTTAGGTAGAGTAGTAAAACAGAGAAAAGGGATGAAGAATGAAGAGTCAGGCAGTGCTTGACAGTATCAATCAGTTTGCAGGGGAGGCCATGCCAAGAGGGTAATATTTGATCAAACACTAAAAGGAAGTAAGGAAGCAAGGCATAGAGTTACCCGTGAGCGCAGCTTTTGAGGTAGAGGAAACAGCCAGCACAAAGACCTTGAGATAGAAGCATTTTTCCCTGGAGCACAGAGGGTTGGGGATGGACGTGGTAGGAATACAGGTTAAACTAGTAGCAATGTGAGATGGGGTGATGGCCAGTGGTGCTGCAGGTGGTGTACAGAGTCATATAATATTATAAAGACTTTCACCTCTATTCACAGAATTATTGATCCATTTGTAATTACCAATGTGTATGTGAATTAACAACACCAGGACTTGTTTTCACATCTATACACATAATAGTGTTTAATATGGGCACTGGTAAATTTCTGATGACCCCCAGAAATGTCTTCTGCAAAGCAGTGAATCTTGACCTTTTTATTTGCAAATGGTCTATATTATGAATAAAGTATTAGACCCTTAATTCTGGTAAGAGGCATAATTCCCTACAGCTTTCCCATTGTCCAGCACAGCCCTTGTCGGTGAATTCTTCTGGTCTACCCATTACTCTAATCATGTCACTCCTCCCCAAAGGAAGAAAGAGAAGCTCAGAGGTGGAAGGAGACCTGAAGGAGAAGGAGCACAAAACAAGAAGTGGAGCCAAGGGGAGTCAACACTGAGCAATTCCTTTCGCAATAAACAAAATCTACTGGCTGTGACAGACAGCACATTGTCCAGCCCCAGTTCAAACCCAGCCACTGTCCAGCCCCGGTTCAAACCCAGCCATGGCACCCACTTCTCAGCTGAATGGAGGAAACGGGATTGCTTTGATTTGGGTAATGGTTCATCTTTATAGTCAAGAGCATTTCTTGTCTTTTCCGTTCTACGTTCTACAGTTTAACCTTTTGACTTCCTTGCTGCATGGCATTTGAAAACTTTAGTAAGCATTTTTTCTATCTCAAAACCTAAGATAATGGTATTCACGTCTTTTATTTAATACTTTTTTTTTTTTAAACATTGCAGTAGATAAGGATTCTAGGAAACAGAAAACCATGGAGATAAGGCATCAATGACAATAACAGTCATTACATATTAGGTAAAATTTGAGTGATTACAAATGTGCTAGGGGCTATTCTAAGGGACTTCCGTGTATTATTTCATTTAATTTTTACAACTCTGGAAGGTAGGTACTTTACACCCATTCTATAGATGGAGTACCGGTAATTGGCAGATCCAAAATTCAAATCTGGCCCATCTGACACCAGAGCCTAAACTCATCACCTTAATGCTCTAGTGGCGGTGTTTGTTAAAGTTAACTTTTCGTTATGGAAAAACTAGAACATTAATAGAAGTAGTGGGAAGAGTATAATAAGCCCTCATGTATGCATCACCCAATTTCAATAAATATCACATAAAGCTAGTTCTATTTCATCTATTTCCAGCCCAACACAATGTTATTTTGAAGTAAATCCAAGATATCAGATCGCTTCAACTACAAACATTTCAGTATGTATTTCTAAAAGAGAACTTTAAAAAATATAACCACAATACCATTATCACATCTAAAAATATTAACAATAATTCATTAAAAGCCTCCAGTCTTAAATGTCCAGCCTCAAGCTGTGATTTAACTATAAGTTCATAATCTTTTAGGTGTAATATGATTTGGTACATACGAAGAAATAAATCTACCAACCCACTAATCACATCATTTGTATTCCAGCATTAACACTTAAATGGTGTTTGATCAAATGAGACTATTTTGCATGCAAGTTGCTTAGGCCATATATTTCTCCATGTGGCAGAGTAGAAAGTAATAGGATTTAGAAAGTTTAGGTTCAAGTTTTCTTGCTGTGATTAAGCATATCACTTATACTCATAAAACCTCAGTTTCCTATATATAGAAAGAGGGGTTTGAACTATCAGTGATAAATAATTCAGAATTTTCAACTTATAGAACCTTCTGAGGATTATAATTTCAATGTATCTGCTGAAAAAGCTCCCAAAAATTATAATGAATAAATAAAAGTTTTTAGTAGACAGAGCTTTCTAAATTTGAAAAAAATAGAATCATTGGTGTCCAAAAGGAATAATAAGTAAATAATTTCAAATAGCCTCTTTCCTGTCTGATATTCAATATATTTGTCTATCTATCCATCCATCCATTTATCAATCCATTTGTTCATCCATCTATGTGCCTACTTCTATGCTAGCAAGATGCATGTCTAAAGGTATTTTAAAAGAATATGTGAAAAGAACAGAAAACACAGTCAAGCATGTGAGGTGCAACATTATAAGTATAATCATACTTTGTTATGTGACACGAAGGAAAAAGAAAAAGAGAAAGAAATAATTGGAAACGGGAATGCGAATCAGACAGGAGGACTATGTGTTTCTAAAGGTAAGATGGTCTTTTGAAGTCCCACTTTTCTTCTTATGGGCAGATGACTCTGACCCCAGCTCGTTTTACCAAGAAGAAAGTGATAGATCATTAAAAACTCATCACTCAAGGGCTCCAAAGAAGAAGTGGCTTTCGAAGAAAGTTTTTTTTCTTCTTCTTCTTTTTGGTCCATTAGCTTAATGAGTGAGAGATAGAGGAAATAATCTCAGAGGGAGAAGAGGGTCTGAGGTCATAGTAGGGAAAAAAGGGTAAAGATAGTTGATGAGAAATGAACTTTCATAAACAAAAGTAGAGTTTTAAAGGAAATAAGTCATAGCATAGTACTGCAGGACCTTGGGTGGAAGGTCAGGCAGCCAAGGTTCTCCAAAAAGTCACTCAGTCTACCTCCCTAAAGCAACTGGAGTTTTTCTCCAGGAATGGAGGGTAGAGTGACATGCTTCCTTAGCCCACGACAATGCAATAAGCCTACTTAGTTTAAAACACTTCACAATTCCTTCATTCATCTTTCAGTGGTGTCTGTAGGTGCTATAATATGAAATAAGATACTCAAACACAAATAATGTTTGAGGGATTCAGTGAATTGCAAATTTTAAAGAGATGTGGCTAAAATGTCTTTAAAACTGTTTGCTGTCAAATCATGAAAAATGTAATCCAAGAGGATTTTTTGTTGTCCAATGACTATTAATATTCTATATGGAGTGATTACTTGTAATGTAAATATTATGAGTAGAAATTCTTACAAATGTGGTGTGTCCACTTAGCTAAGCCGGAACTATGTTTCTCCAGATTCCTTTCCTTGTATGGTTCTGGGTTAGTACTTGCCACAAGAGATATTTGACATGAGATGTAGACATGACCCAGCAGCCATCTTTCCTGCATCCTGAGTGTTAATGCAGGTCCCAGGCACTGTGGTGGATTGTGCATGATGAGGCTAATCGACCAGCTCACCTGGTAGGTGTGGCTCAGCATTTCAACTGACTGCTCCTCCAATTCCCCAAAGATCTGCTCCTTACACCTCTCCAAGGCCTGGAGTGGGTGTACGTGCAGCTCTGTGCTGAAAGGTACCAGCATCTCCAGCAAGTGGCCCACAGCATGGAGGCTGGAGGTGGCTAGAGAAAGATGCAGGCTCCCATTTGTCTTGTGGGATCCAGTTGAATTTATGGGGCTTCAATTCAACAATGTAGACTCCTATTTGCTCTTGCTCTCAATCATTTCCAGCTTTCATCTCCATTTGCCAGTCTGGCAGATCCAAAGACCACATGTTTCAGGCTCAACATAGGTGCAGAGCCAACAGCCTGCAGAGATTTCCCCACTGGCTTCCACAATTGCAGGGAGGTCTAACCCCAATGAGTCCCTTAGGTTTTATCATACAAAGCAGTTCTGCTTCTTGATCAAACCTTGAGTGATACAACAACCCTATAAGATAAGAAAACTATTCAAGGCCAAATTAAGGAGACACCAAAAGTCCCCACATTTGTCAGTGGCAGGGTGAGGATTTGGATATAGGTACATCTGACAGATAGCCTGAGCTTTTAGCCACTGCGCTGTCAGCATTCCATTCCATGAGATAGGGATCAGAGGCTTCCCAGGGATGAGCATTTCTTGGTCTCTCTAGTTAGACGTAATCTCTCTCCATACCCACAGCATTTTTTAAATGTCTTGTATAGCAATTACACATTCTGTGTTCGATAATGGTTGTCTATGCACATGTTTATTCATTCATTCCACAATTAATACTTAAGCCCCTACTTTGTGGCAGGCATAGATCTTGATGCCAGAGACACATCAGGGAGCACAATAGACAAACTCCTTGCCCTCATGGAGCTTTCATTCTAGTAGGGAGACAGACATCAGATCAAAGAGTGTGTATATAATAATACATGAAGTGGCCATAGCTGCTATGGAGAAAATAAGGCTAAGATAGAAATTGCCATATGGAAAGTGCTGCCCTTTTCAAAAGGGTGGTTAGGAGAAGGTTTTCCGACAAGGTGATGCCAGAGTAGAGACATGAACGATGTAAGGGAGCCAGTTCTCAGATCTCTGGAGGACCAGTATCTAGGAAGAGAGAATGGCAAATGCAAAGGCCAGAAACAGCAGGAGGCTGGGCATGTTTGAAGAACAGCAAGTGTGACCAGCACTCTTGGCCAAGGAGAAAGGTGGATATGGATAAGGTCAGAGAGTCAGTGGGGCAAATCATGCTGGACCTTCCACAAGCAGTTTGTAAGATCTATGGCTTGTCCTCTGAGTCACATGGGATGCCACTGGAGGGTTTTGAGCAGAGAAGTGACTGATCTGACTCACACACTGAGAATAGGTAGGAGGACCGGTGGGAGCAGGAGGCCAGTTAGGAGGTTATTGATTATGGTGGTAGGCAAGAGACAGTACTGGCTTGGATTGGAGCAGTGGCAGTGAAGATGGTAAAAAGTGGAGGGTCTGCATATATTTTGAGGACAGATTCAATGGGTCTTTCTGAAGGATTGTTGTGAAAAGAAAAAGAGAGAGAAGCCAATGATGGTTCCAAGGATTTTGGCCTGAGTGCCCAGAAGGATGGAGTTGCCATTTACTGCGAATGAGAAGACTATGGGAAAAGAAAATGAGTGGAAGGGAAGTCAAGGTTTTGATTAAAGACCTGTTAAGTCTAAGATGCTGTATTAATCAGGATTCTTCAGAGAAACATAATTAATATAATGTGTATATATATAGATTTATCATTAATTTATATATTAAATATATCTTAAATATATATATTAAAGATTTATTATATACCCTGCAGATCTTGGGACTTGCCAGCCTCCATGATCATGTGGTTGGCAAGTCCCAAGACCTGCAGGGTGAGTCAGCAAGCTGGAGACTAAGGAGATCCCATTGCGTATTTCCAGTCCGAAGGCCAACAGGCTTGAGACCTAGGAAGAGCCTATATTTTACTTTGAGTCTGAAGGCAAGAACAGAGCCAATGTTTTAGTTCAAAGGCCATCAGGCAGGAGAATTCTCTTTAACTTGGGGAGGGTCAGACTTTTGCTCTACTCAAGGCTTCAACTGATTGAATGAGGTTGAATCTCATCCAGTCTCATCAACGAGGAATCTGCTTTACTCAGTCTACTACTTTAAATTTTAATATCACCAATAAACACCCTCAGAGGATCACCTAGAATAATGTTTGACCAAGTATCTGGGCATCTCATGGCCCAGTCAAGTTTACATATAAAATCAACCATGGGAGATGCCTATGAGATGCTCAGAGGAAGGCAACTCAATATGAGTCTGAGATTCAGAAGAAAGGTCTGGCAAGAGTCTTATTTCTACTAATATCTTTCTAACTTGCTAAACATTTGTATACAGCATAGAAGTAGGAGCTCAATACACAACCATAGAATTAAATAAATAAAAACAACCACAAAACAAAGAATAAAAATCAGGCGAATGTTTAAGTAGTTAATAACCTTAACTGTTTAATTGGATCCCAACATAATCCAAATACCCAATAATATTATTCTCTAGAGAAACGTTACATTACTGAAAATAAAAATTAGAGGAATTAGAAATACTTCAAATAAAGTAGTAATGCATTCATAGATCAAAGAACACAAACAAATGTTCATGTGATTTTTATCAAGAGAATTAAATAAGAGAAAGAAAGCACCAAAAATGAGCAAAACCGGCTAGAAAAAAAATAGCTAATCAAAAACTGCTTGAACAAATGAAAAACCATCTCTAAGGCAAATGAAAAGAAAACTGGTTATAGCAGAGAACTTTGAGAGATTATCAATACTGTTCCAGGAAAATGAATAAACATTAAACTGAGTTTGACATGTTAATGGAATAAACATAGAAACTCAATAACTAGAAACCAGAAATCATCTTTTAACCAAGGATGTGTAATAGATAGTCTCACAAAAATATGAATCTATTGCAGAGATTAGGAAGTCATTCTTTTTTCTTCTGATTTAGTAAAAGTGTAGGGGGTATAAGGCAGAATAATCGTGCCTGCAAAGGACAATAATTTTTTTAATAAAAATAGAAACACAATATCAAGACAATGTATCTACCTAAGAAATAAAGTGCATTTGTTACTTCAACTAGAGAAAAACAATGAGCTGAGTTTACAGATAGGAGAGTTAATATGGGAGGCATCTGACCTCCCAGTCAAGTAGCAGGCTGAATAATCAATGTCTTTTGAGGTTCTGTGACTCTGCTTTTTAATTTGCAGTATCACTGAAAGCAATTTCCTGGCATTCCAGAATCTAGCTCTAGGGGCAAAGTAATTGGTGACCCTTGGTCTATGTAAACAATCTGAATAACAAAGATCACAAAAGGGACATTAAAGGGACATTCAATTTAAATTGCATCTTTCTAGGCTGCTGGTCCTCAAAGAGGGATCTTCAGAACCATATGGTGGCAAAAGATACCTTGGAAATGAGGACGGTTAAGGAGAAAGTGTGTAAGGAATACCACAGTAATGAGAATTGTGGAAATGTTCTGGTTATTCTTTGTCTCTCCTTCACACCACCTTTCTGTGCCCAGAAATTTATCCCCTATGGACACCCAGGATTCATCACCCGGACACTCAGGAGGAAGACATTTTTCTTCCTCATTTTGAGCATCGTTTCTAGAAGTCACTATGACCTCCATAGCTATAGGTGTTGTCCTGGGCTCCCTCCTCCATGGCTCCAGTAACACTTCCCCTCTAGTCCCCTCCAGACCTAAAGGTGATAATGGCTTGCTGCTGTTGCTAATCTCTGGGTGCCTTAATACCTCCTGTAGGTTCACTTTACTATGCCTACACCTCTAAATAGCCGTCTGTTCCTCAAAATTTTCTGAACCATTTAAATTGAATTCTGCTTCTTTGAATGACAAAGGAGTGCTAAATAATTTTAAAATGGCAACAAAAAGGGGAAAGGCAGGAACTGTATAGCCTTAGAATCCCTAGAATACCTTCCAGGATACTTCAAATGTAGTGCAATCTTAATACTTCTCTGCAGAAATTGTTGGTGAATTATAGGCTGTATGCAAAGATGTGCATTTCCTATATCAGTTGGATCCATGAGTCTCTCAACAGTAATTTCTCAGCCTTTATGGTTTTCTACCTTGCCCACAGAGGATACCAGAGGGGCAGAGCTTCAACCTTGGAGGGCACAAAAGGGTAGATTAGATTATATTTCTTATTGTTTTATGGAATTGATATGAGACACGGCAAGGGTAAGATTAAGGTGGAAATTATTTGAAAACTAATGTTCCTTAGGCTAAAACGAATGCAGCACTTATACACACTTGTCTTGCTGGGACTATAGCAGTCCTTGGAGATTATTCTTCAGTTACCTTTTACTGATGTTGTCCAGTGTAGTACATGTATACAGCAACACTTGCTGTACCATTAGAGAAAAAAACAACATGCTGTAGAATATGAGGCTCTCGTAATTAAAATGGATCCTCACCATGTTACATGTCAATTGGCAATATTAAAAATGTCCAAAATTACCAAGAATCAACCATTAGTGAAAATGCACCTAAAACCTTTTAAAGTCACTTATCACATCTAATTATCTGATACCAGGTATTATAATTATGCTATTATGTATAATTTTAGTACCATGGCTTAGATCATGTTAATTCACCCTATATGCCATATTGAATTTCTAGCCTAAAATTATCAACATACTGATTGCAGCAAGACTAAAAATGAGCAGTCAAAGACAGTTATTCTAAGAGCCTTACAAACAAGCATATTTATTCATTTTTGAATTTATTAGACAATTTTTTTCTGAGCACCAATTTTGTGCTATGTAAGTTACTAGATTCTGGTGATAACAGTGACAAATAATATGTCCTTGAGGCACACACAGTCTACAGGAGAGCAGGGTTGGGAGAGACAAATGTTCTAAATAGGGGGCCATGCCACAGTAGAGTGAATATGAGGGGCATGAAGGTATGAGTTGGCACCCTTGGGGTGGGCTGGGGGACAACTGAAATCACAAATGAGATGATGCCTGAGTTCTCGAGAACAAGGCACAGGCAGAAGATTCCAGGTAAAAAGTAGTGTCCTGAGACGAGGATGTTCCGTCGAGAGGTCGCCTCCAGATTGATATGGCTGCATTTGTGTTACCAGAAAGGGGTCCCAATCCAGACCCCAAGAGAGGGTTCTTGGATCTCACACAAGAAAGAATTCGAGGCGAGTTCATAGAATAAAGTGTGAGCAACTTTCTTAGAGAAGCAAAGAAACAAAAGAATGGCCACTCCATAGGCAGAGCAAACCTGAGGGCTGCTGATTGGCTATTTTTATGGTTACTTTTTGATGATATGCTAAACAAGGGGTAGATTATTGATGAGTTTTCTGGGAAAAGAGCAGGGATTTCCCAGAAATGAGAGTTCCTCTCCCTTTTAGACCACATAAGTTAACTTCCGGGCATTGCCATGGAATTTGTAAATGGTCATGGCGCTGGTGGGAGCATCTTTTAGCATGTTAATGCATTACAATTAGCATATAATAAGCAGTGAAGGCAACCAGAGGTCACTTTTGTCACCGTCTTGAGTTTATTGGGTTTTGGCCAACTTCTTTACCACATCCTGTTTTATCAACAGGGTCTTTATGTCCTGTATCTTGTGATACCAGCCCTGCTGACCTATCTCATCCTGTAACTAAGAATGTCTAACCTCCTGGGAATGCAGCCCAGTCGGTCTCACCCTCATTTTACCCTGCCCTTATTCAAGACGAAGTTGCTATGGTCGGAATGCCTCTGACAGTTCCAGGATTATACAAAGAGATGTTTGTGTATGAGAAAAGGGGCTGAAGGGGTGGGCAGGGGTCTTGTTTGCCAAAGGGTTTGACTTGTGCTATGTATTTTCTGGAGATCACTGATACTTTTAATAAGTTTAATTCATTTGGCCACTTAACAAGTATTTAAGGAGCCCACCTATGTACCAGGTACAGTGGTAGGCACTGAGGATATAAAGGTGAACCAAATGGAAAGGATCCCTCTCCTTGTGGAACTTATATTCTAAAAGGAATGCAATGGGGCAGACACTGAAAGTAAAACAATTTGATGAGTAAAGTAAGTACAGTTTGTTATTAGTGCTATGATGGAATTATGATGCTGGCATTGAGAATTGTGCATGATGGGAACAGACTTTGAGTGGTATGTTCAGAGAAGACCTCTTTAAGAAGGTATCATTGAAAGAAAGATCTGAAAGCTGAGAAATATCCATTCATACACAAAGTCGAGTGAAGAATGTTGTGGAAGGATGTTCCAAGTAACATTATGCCCTGAGATGGGAGAGGAGTTTGACCTGTTGCAGAAACTAAAAGACCAGGGAGGCTGGAGCATAGCGAGAGAGAAGAAAGTGACCCAAAATGATGTGGGAGGTGTGATCAGGAGTCTGCCCTTGGAAGGCTGTGAGGTTCATTGAAGATGCTCGAGGAAGACAGTTAAGGGCAGTAAGCAGTGTGATGACATGGCCTGACTCTGGCTACCCGCTTCTTGACGTCTCTCCTACCACCACTAAAGTCTCAGCCACTGCGGTTTCCTTTCCAGACAACTGCCACATGCTGATCTCTCCACTCCCACTCTTGCCTACCTGCAATCCATTCTCCACCTAGTAGCCAGAGTCACTTTACCTTGATTATCACGTTTAATCCCCACAAAATCCCAAAGGTAGAAACTATAGTTATCTACATTTTACTGATAAAATAATTGAGGTTCAAATATGTTGCTCATGTTTACCTAAGCCAAGATTTGCAAACTCAGTTCAGCTGCAGGATTTGTGCTCTTAACCCATACACTGTATAATACATCCTCCCCATTTGTCAACTTTAACCTCAGTGGAAGCCAAGTCCAGCCCAGTGTCTACCAAACATACTTTTCAGTGTTCTGCTTTTCCACTATTGCCACATCTCGCCCTCAACTGTCGTAGGGCCCTTGGGCCCCACCAACTTGGCAGAACCAAAATCCAACTAAAAGAGGGTATCTTTGCCCCCAGGCTGGAATGTCTAGGATGGAAAGTGTTTCAGAGAATGCATCGGTCTGCTGGGGAGAGCGGAACTGCTGTTCCTTTCTCACCTGCTGGGTTTCTCTTTTCTTCGCTTCTGACTTCCTCCTGACAACCTACATTAAGTCTGACCCTTTGCACCAGGCACCCAACTGCAGCCTTCTTTCAAAACAGCTCTTGTCCTCCATGTAACCACTGAGCTAAAAAAATGTCAGGGTTCTTTAGACTTGGGTGGGAAGTGGACAGCAGCTTGGACAAAGCTATCACATCAAAATAGCTGCCGGGTCTCTCTTGATTGAATTGTCTTGGGACTAAAGCCCAGAATTGTAAACTAACGTCTATTTTTCACCCACTGGCTTCCTGGGTTTGTTTCAGCCTTCGGGTGAAACTATTGGATACTGGACATCCATACACACCTTGACTTCACTTCCTTTTCATCATAACTTACACCTTTAGAGGCATTGCAGCTGAGCTGCTTGTTGGAGAGTGAAAGCTAATACTATGTTTTTCGAACTGTGGCCACAGGTTCCTGGGCCCACCCTAAGTCAGAATCTCTACAGGTCAGGTCCTTGGCTAATTCTAATCTTTGGTGTCTAAAGGCTCTTTTCAGCCTTTTCTCAGGATTGCGGGTTTCCTGATTGCCAAACCATGGACAGGAAATAGGGCAGCTCAGCTGGGCACCCATGAGGCTGTTCAGGTTCAATAATTCTTGGGCACCCTCTGTCTATATTGAGGAGTTCAATTTCCTCTGCTTTCCAACTGGTTTCACCCTTGGAGTATTAATTATTTTCTTAAGCTCTGATGTTAGCCCAGCCTTCAATTCCAAATTCTTCACTCTCACTTCTGCCTCTGACTGTTTGCATTTGACACCTGCCAGGTGGACCGGGTCTGATCTTATCTCCTCTAGTGACAGATCAGTTCCAGCCCAGGGTCATATCTATTCTAATAGCGAAGATAACACAGAAACGTAGGGGTGGGGTCAGATCTGATCTAAATTAAATAGCTGGTACATTTTTGGGAAAGCGTGAACAATGAAGATTTTTTCCTCTCTTTTTTTCTGAATCCATATGCTTTAATATTCTTTCTGCTTCAGTATCTGAAGATGTTATTCTCTCATACGAGTTTCTTCCTTTTGAGGATTTGAATGTTAACCTCTAAAGGCCAACCAAGCTGCCACAGTAACAGGCCTGGGGTCAGGTTATTTCTGTGTTTTAGAGCATATAGCTAAAGACTCCCCATCTTACATAGCTACAGCAGAGAATAAAAGTTAGGAAATGCATCACAGTCATCCCTGACCTATAAACACCCAAATTATGACTGTCCTGTATAGAGGCATGTTCGATGCATGGGTGAAACATTTTCTTCTCTTTCTTTGAGAGGCCATGGCAGATGCAGGGTGTGGGATCCCTTCTGGCCATGTGCCAAGTACCCGGAGCAGCTGCAGAGGGATCCCCCTTCCTAAGCTTCTTCTCATTGGCAGGGTGGCATCTCTCTGAGCTGTTCTGAAAACAGCTGATGTCTACTTGCAACATTTTGAGCTACCATTCATGAATACATTTGCCTATAGGTACAGTAAATAAATAATCATGCTAGTCCACAAAAATCCTTTTAATCCAAAACACAGCAGAGTTATTCTTCTTACATTTTGCCTGCACTTCCATCAAATAGGCATGGAGAGGCTGGCCTAACGTGGATAACATGTGTTTCTGTGTAGCTTCTGTTAATAACCTCACACAACTGCCGCAGGACTTTTCCTTAGTTCAGCTAAAGACGGGGTCCTTGTCCGTCCCACAGCCATGAAAATTCAAGCTGGCAGATGGTTTGAAGGGTGAGTAAAGGAGGGTTTTATTGGGTGAAAAGGGAAAAAGGGAAACAGGGACTCCTCAAGGCCAGAGTTCATCTAGTGTGCTTACTGCCTCGCAGCTTGAATCCCCAGCTCCACCCAGGAAGAGGAGGGGCCAGGCTCCTCCCCACTGCAAAGGGTTCACACTTCTGTGGCTCCACCCCAGTGCACACCCTTCCCAGGGCGCAGTCTGGTTGGAATTTTTCCGGGGACCCCCTCCCCCCTGGCTGCCTCACAACCAATTTGCAAGTGAACACAACTCTCATGGAAATTGAAAAAAAGTCTTTCTACATAGGGTGCTGGTGACAACTCTTTTTTTAAAATCAGAACTAATCATTCCACTGTTGTCTACACAATAGTATGACTTCATTACAGGCATGGATTTCCAAGTAAATGATTTTTTTTTTTAGTTTCATTTGACTTGTTTTTTAATGAACATGCTCATCTCTCATTAAAACTTTAAGTGTTATTATCTGGAATAAAAGCAACCAGAGCTATTTTAGCTAACAGATGATAGGTTTCAAGAGGAGATGAAATCAGTTCCTGATTTGTGAATGTTTGGAGCTGATGTATTCTAGTGCTCCTATAAATCCAACCTCAGGCTTCAAACTCTTTCAAGTTGGCCTCTGAAGAACAAAATTCAGAGGAGAGGATAACTGGTCACCATGACGGGAGTCATCCCTCACAGGAGTTAGCCCTTTATAACTCAGTGCTCCTCCATGGGCACTGCCTCCTTGACTATGCAAAAGACAGGTGGTTCCACTTTATGGATGAGAATATCAGGCTCAGAGAAAGTAAATGACTGGCTTGGGATCATAGAGATGTATGTGGACAAAATTATAGCCTTTTGATCTCTAAGTCCATTGTTTTTCTGCTATTCTACACTTTTGTTTTAGAGTAAATATCTGATCTGTAATAAACATGGCTTTTCAAGGCTTAGCATAGATAATTCTGGGAAATTAACTTTACCTCTTCCGATCTCATGTTCTTCACGTGTTAAAACAAAAACAAAAACATTTGTCTTTCTTCCTCTATTGTTATAAATAGCAAATGAAATGCAAACAAACTGTGGTGTGCCATCCAACGGGAAGGGAGTATCAGTATCCTGGTCTTCATAAAGTGCTGGGGATCGCTGCTAGTGCTTATTTCTTCTTAAACATTTATTTACACAGAACAAGGGAGCTGGAAAATGTACTCAGATCACCGTCAGCATCCTCGAGGGCATGGGTTGCTTTCAGGAAGGGCTGAGCTTCAGCTCCTGTCACCTGCTGTGGCTGGTTGGAATCCGCTTTCTGCCATGCTAAGATAGCACATGGAAACTAAGCCAGGGGTCCACTGCGGCAGGTGGCCCGAGCCCCACGCTGTCTTACACACTGCTGACACTCGTGGTTTGAACTCCTCTGCCCAAAAGCAGACTGAATGATAAAAAACATATCAGGCTGCGCTATCTGGTGTTTTTCTCCCTCGTCGTTGTAATCAGGCATGATTGAAAAAGCACTAGGTAGCAGGTGGCCCACGCAGAGTCACCAGCTGCACATGCTGTGCGTGTGGTTCTGAAAGTAAACATTAATAACCATTTGCTGAAAATTGGTTAAAAGTCCTTATCTGTCCCTTTAAGTTGTGATCATATTAATTTCATTTGTGTGTACCGTGAGTTCTGTACATAGGGTGATAGATGAGCCAAGAAGACCAAAACATGTATGTGTCCACACATGTATGTATATATAGACATAAAATATGCATACACATTTACACACATATATGTATGCAAATGGACACACACATACATATTTACATGTATGCTCATGTGTGCATGCATACATACAGGAATGTAGCCACACATACATATATGTATATGCATATGCATTTGTACAGATGTATACACATATGAGTATATATACACACCTACATGTATTTATATTTCCTCCCGTACACAAATGAGGAATTATTTTGGTTATTTTCCTACCACAACATTTAGTTTCATCCTAACAAAACTAAAATGTACTCCATCTACCTTGAACTACCTCCCTCCCTCCCTTTCTCCCTTCCTTTTTCCTTTTTCTTTGCAATAGGCATTTACTGATTTCCACCATATGCCAAGTACCTGTAGAACCAAGATGGAAGGCACAGTCTCCATCAACAATGAGTGAGAGATACAGGTAATTAAATCGACCTTAGAATTCGGTGACTGAGTGTTTTGACAGTTAAGTATAAGAAGTGTGGAGATGGCCAGGAACAGTGGCTAACGCCTATAATCCCAGAATTTTGGGAGGCTGAGGTTAGGGGGTCGCTTGAGGCCAGGAGTTTGAGACCAGCCTGAGTGACAGCAAGAACACATTTCTTAAAAAAAAAAAAAATACAGAAGTAGAAGGTGGAACACATTGTCCACCCTGGAGTGACAAAGTCTCTCTAGATGGAGGGATGTATGAGTTGTTCAAAGGATGAGATGGTGTTAACGGGAACAGAAGGGTCCCAGAGGGACAGATGAGTCTGTGTGGGTCAAGGTGTAGCGGTTTCAGAGGGCATGGATCTTTCAGGAATTTTGGGCAGTCTTGGCTGAAAATAAAGGAAGGAATGAGGGCTGGGTTGGGGGAAGTGGACAAGGGAGTATGAGAGTGAGAGGAGACAGATTGATAGGAATCAGGTGATGGAGAACTGGGGTGTCAGGATAAGAAAATTAGACTTGATGCTTGGAGAAGTATTGGCCCTCTGCCTAAAAGAAATCAGGGTGGGCTGAGTGAAAAATAAGCTTTCAAAGATGCATGTTCTCTTTGCCTTTTTTTTTTTTCCTTTCTCTTTTGTCTGGGTTTTCATGTGTGTTAGTGTTCTGGGGGAATTATACGTGCATCAGACACGTGCAGATGTTTGGTTCACTCAGCTGGTTGATTCAGAAAGCTGCAGGAAGCAGTAGGTCAGGCTAAGGAAAAGGCATGCATATTTCAATATGTGTGTGCGGCAGGTGTGGGTTCTATGATCCGAACAGAAATGCAGGGGAAGAGGAGAGCCGGTGTATCTCCCAGCAAATGTCTCCACTCTGAGATGACGGGTATGATTATGGCCCCAGGAATGGTGATAATTCCTGATATTTGTGCATGAGTGTACTTGTCTGGGAGTGCCCGTATGCCCACTTAGGAACTGTTATTTGGGGAAGCATCCTGTGAGGTGTTTGAACATGGATCGCGAGCCCCCCGTGCAGAGGAGAGAACCAAGGTCTGGAGTGGTGATGGGATCACACCCCCTCCTTGATAATGGCTTCAGCTGAGACATTTGTCAGCCCAAGTACCTCCTAAGGTTCCTCTCACCTTTTGTAACTTCATTTTAAGGACAATTACTCTGTGGGTGAATCTAGGGAAAATATTCCCTCTGAAACCTAAAACAGCCTTGTTCTAAGCATGAATCTGTCAGTGGTGGTGATGAGAAACAAAATATTTCCCAGCAGATTTCTCTAGCAAATCAAGGGCTACATCAATTCTCCGTGGGTTAGGGTCTAATATCTCAGTCCTCAGTGCATTTAAAGAAATATATTGTGCCAGTTTCTTTTTCTTTTTTCTTTTTTCTTTTTTTTTTTTTTTTTTTTTTTTTTGAGACGAAGTCTCGCTGTCGCCCAGGCTGGAGTGCGGTGGCGCGATCTCAGCTCACTGCAGGCTCCGCCGTCCCGGGGTTCACGCCATTCTCCTGCCTCAGCCTCCGGAGTAGCTGGGACTACAGGCGCCCGCCACCTCTCCCGGCTAATTTTTTGTATTTTTAGTAGAGACGGGGTTTCAGTGTGTTAGCCAGGATGGTCTCGATCTCCTGACCTGGTGATCCGCCCGCCTTGGCCTCCCAAAGTGCTGGGATTACAGGCGTGAGCCACCGTGCCCGGCCTCTTTTTTTTTTTTTTTAAGCTGCATAGTTTGAGGGTTCCCAGTGGCAGAAGGCAACAGACAGGTTTGGCTTCCTAATTACGTTAGGCAGTACTATGCATGGCTCTGGGACCTCATTCCTAATGTTTGCTGCCACAGCAAAAATAGGAGATTGCTTCTCCTATTTTTGAACCTTTTAGCTTCTCTTTCATTTTCCCCATCTCTGGCACAGACAAAAGCCTTTGAGTGACTTGCTACTTAGACAAAATCCTGGAAGAATATAAAGGAAATGTGAACAGGGACTAAATCTCAGTGGTGGATTTAAGATGGTATTTATTATATGTCTCTATTACTTTGTACTTATCTCTTCTTTTTGGTAATGAGACTATCTTTTATAAACAGAAAAACAATAAGGCTGGGTCCTTTGTGAAAAAATAAAAATTACATACTTTCTAGTCTACACTCCAAAAGAAACTTGGTTTGTGCATTTCTTAACATCTGCACTTTCTAAGTACTCATCTGTTAGTAAAGATCAGGTGGGATCTCCAAGAATCTCATTCCCCATAGGACAGAATGCACAGGACAAGAAATTCTTTGAAGATGGAATTCTCACTATTTTGAGGGTGGCAATAAGGCAGGGGAAGCCAGTGGGTCCCTACAAAACAAAGTCATTGAATGATCACTTGGGAGCCTCTGAGATCCAAGATTAATATATTATCTCAACCTGGTGATACTCTTTGAGCACTGGAGGTGTCACGTGTGAAATGCCACCCTTTCCACCCCCTTTTTTTTTTTTGGTGTATGATCAAAATATCAATGCCTGTATTGTGATATAGAATGATCATTTGAAGTTTTATCATCAGAGTAACATGATGATAGGAATCACTTCTTTCTGTAATACTAACCTAATCTTAAAACGATGATTTGCTGTGATCTCCAGATGAATCTGAAAGTATCCATAGTTGGAGATGGCAGATCCCGTGTTTAGACCAATGAAGGCCCAATATAGTTTTCTAGTCATATGGTTAGATAGTCATTCTGACCTGCTTTATTAATTGATCAACCAATTTTAATATTATGAATATATAATATAATGTATAACTTTTATTAAAAGATAATGGTAGCTCAATTATACTAAAATAATAGCCAAGGTCTACTCTAACCAGGGCTCCTGATGGTTAGGTAAACTAAAAATATTCCAAAATGAACATCTGAGCAGCTCTCCGTGTAGGAGCAGGAAAATAGAGTGTACACCGTAGGAAGTCAGAGAGATCTAATGGAACTCTGAGGCTTGTGGATGAGATGACTAGGTGTTGCCAGTAACCAGGATTGGATTACAGGAGAAGGGGCAGGATTTGGGGAAATTACGAGCTCAGTTTCAGATGTGTTGAACTTAAGCATCTACGGTAGCATGCCTAATAAGTATGGGTCTAAAAATCAGGAAAGCTCTGGGGTTATGAAATTTACCCATCTGGAAACCGTCGTCTCACCTCCCCTTTTGGTGCTTAGCTGAGCACTGTTCCTGGGCTAGAATCCCAGATATTAAGGCCAAACATTGAAAAGACAAGGGCTGAGTTATCAAGAGAGAGCATCTAGGCTGAGGGCAATCTGGCTCACGAATCTAAACCTGGAGGAGCTGGGTATAGAGAAAAAGCCCAGGCATGGGCCATAAGTAGCAAAATGAAGAGAAGCAGTGGAATGCCGGGTGAGAAGTAGCATTCTGAAGGAAGGAGGAGCCACCAGAGGAAAGTCATGGGTGATTTTTATGGAGTGCCTAGAGCCTTGCCTGTCAGGGTGGAGGGAATTTGATTAGTTTCCTGTGGCTGCTGTGATGAATTAACACAAGCCTAGTGGCTTAAGACACACACATTTACAGCTTATAGTTCTGGAGGTCAGCCCCAATGTGCTTTTGTGCTGAAATCAAGGTGTGGGGGACCCATGTCCCTGCTGGAGATTCTAGGGGAAAATCTCTTTGTCGTTTCCAGCTGCCGGAGGCTGCCCACATGCCTCTGCTCATGGCTCCTTCCATCTTTAAAGCCTCTCACTCCAACCTCAGCTTTCGTGGTCACAGTACCTTCTCTGACCCTCTTATCTCCCTCTTATCAGGTCCATTGTGAGTACATTGAGCTCAATATGGCTAATCCAAGATAATCTTCAGATCTCAAGATTCCTAACTGCAGCTGCAAAGTCCCTTTTTCCATGTAAGGTAACATATTCTGAGGTTCCAGGAATTGGGATGTGGACATCTTTGGGAGAGTGATTATTCAGCCTCCTGGAGGAATGTAAAGGCATTCTGGAAAAACCTGATTCTCATTCCAAGGTATTTCAGATTTATGAAATATTTCTTTTATAAAACTAAGTTATTCTCTATTCAGTGATGTGAATTATTTACTGCAGGTCAACTTCAGGTCACCACATTTTGTACTTAACTCTCAATTTGGGATTCTTCTTAGAGTAATTCAGGACATCATGGATATAAATTTTATTCTTTGTTTTGGATATCAAATATCATCATAACTTAAGGTATGAACACTCTGTTGAATATTATGCAACAATTAAAAGCATGAAAACATGCAGAAACACAAGAAATAATTGAGATAACATATGTGCAACATGAAAATAGCCCAAAAGGAAATATATCAAATGAATAATTGTTGTTTCATTAGAAACATGGGAATATGTCACACTTTGGTCCTTTTCTCTAATTCTCAAGCATTCTACAGTAAAAAAAAAAATTTTGGCTATTTTTGAAAAGTGACATGCCAAAGAATATGTGTCTGACTCAGGGAAGAGATGGAGGAATAAATTATTATTGCCAACTGCAGACAGGAGGTGAAAACAGTGAAAATGGAGGAGTCGAACTCCCAACCTCAGGTGATCTGCCCGCCTCAGCCTCCCAAAGTGCTCGGATTCTAGGTGTGAGCCACCACACCCAGCCCAAGAACAGCCTGGCCAAGATGGCAAAACCCCGTTCCTACTAAAAATACAAAAATTAGCCAGCTGTGGTGGTGGGTGCCTGTAATCCCAGCTACTCAGGAGGCTGAGGCAGGAGAATCACTTGAACCCAGGAGGCGGAGGTTGCAGTGAGCCAAGATCATGCCTGGAAGTCGGATAGTCACTGATGCTTGGTAGTGGAGGGGTTATTTCCAGGGGTGAGGGGGGAACACGGAAGGATGGGGATGGTTATTTTGGAGACCATGAGGACGACAGCTGGAAATCATTGCTTAGGGAGGAAAGATGAGAGCAAAACATCATGGAACCCAGGGAGCAGTAAGGTTAAGTAAGCTTTTTTGTTATTGTCCTCTTCTTTTGAAAAACCATTTTTTTAAGAAAAGAGAGATTATTCTCACATCTTACCAAAACTTAAGTAGAGCTGTGTAACAAGAACTAGACTATATTGCATGCACACTTTAGAATTTCCTAAATTGATACTCTCTATATCTTGTAGGTTAGAGAAACAGTGCCTGGTAGCAGAATGAATGTGAGAATAGTCTTTTCTCTCCCTAACAAGCTATGGGAAAGATACTTCCATTCAATGAACCTCAGTTTCCTCATTTTTAAAACCCATGGTTTGGATCAGATAGTTTCTAATGATCATTGAAGCTGTAATACTTTATATCCATCTCTGAAGTCTCTAGCTCCATTTAAAAAGTCTTAGTTTCATTCTCTCATCAGAATGATTAGACCAAAGCATGATTGTGAAAAAAAGAGACTGGGGATTTGGTTTCATATCCAAATGTCTCATTCCTGTACAGGCCAAATAATCAGCTCACTTGCCTGGAAGCATGTTTATGGAAGCAATTCAACAACTGAGAAAGATTGGTAATGCCAGAGGAAGTGGAACAATAATTCCTCCCTTTTATTAATATCAGATAACAGGTAAATCCCACCATCCACCTAGGCAAAGGATTGAAAATTGCCATTAAGAGAAAAATTAAAGAAGGTGCACAGGACAATGCCCATTTTACCTTCCTGTCAGAGCTGGGCAAGGTGCTTTTGGAGGCGTACCCAACTGTGGGCGTAAAATTGTCAAACTGTAAAACACCAGGTGCTGGCCACTATGTGCTTAGGAGAAATGCAAATGGTATCTGGGCAGAGAGGATCCCTTTGGGTATTTGGCAGAATATGATGACAGTTTGGAGAGGGCTCAGAGAAGGGTAGAGGGAGAGATCAGTAGGATGATGAGAAGGTGTTTGCCAAACCTGTATTTCAGGCAAGAAGGGGAAGACATTTTATGAGTGCACTGGAAACTGAATGAGTCTTCTTAAGTTCAATGTGATTAAGAACAGAGGTAACTAGAGTTTAAGAAACATAGCTGCTGAATTTTGGGTAACTACTATGAAAGATAGAATTTGCCATGATTTCTATTAACTATTATAATACAAGGACTAAATTGTTGGGATAGAGAGACACACAGAGATCAGTGATACTGAACCATGAAAACAGAAGAGAAAATCAAATTAGAAAAACATCCATAGCCACATATGGATTAAGATTTCCTCAATTCCTTGTTGAAAAGATATTAGAGTTAACACAACCCTAGTCCATAACCTTTGATTTTGATGCATCTGCGTTTATGTTTAACTATATAGCAATTACATATTAAACTGTATGTACTTTCCTTCTGTAGTAATGAAGTCAGACTTTTTATTGATATTGTAAAAATCTTGAGTTTATTCTCCAAACATAGCAATAGATATATCTATACTTGGGGTAACTCATAATGAGCATTTATTATTCCCCTTTCCCCCAAGGTCAACCCAGTTTCCTTGCTAAGACTAAATACACAATGGAGGGGAATAATTCTCAAGAAGGAATTCAAGATGCTCTTGGGAGGGAAATGTGTTTTGTGCAATAACAACCACCACCAACAAAAATCTACGTGTGCCCTTATAGCCTCCTCTTGATTGTTGCCTAAAATTCACCATATCTTCGTTTCTATCTTGACAGTTCAAAAAATGTCTGAAAGTTAACTTTCCTAACACGTCAAAAGTGCGTTAACCTCCTCTTCCTAAAGGAAGATAACCCGAAGTCTTACCAGTTACCCCATTCATCTCCAAGCCTAGATTATCTGAGTGATGTCCATGTCTCCTCTCATTCCATTGTGGTGTCTCATCAGTTTTCCACTTTAAAGCTAAATGGCATAAGTGTCACCAATATGCACCATATAAGATAGTGGAGGAAGGTAGAGGAAAGAGAAGGAAAATCAGATAAAACATTAAATATATGTATTGCATAGCAAAGAAGGAAAAATAAGTAATAGCTGCAAAGATTAGCTCTGTTATCTGTCACCAGTGCTAACTGAATATTTATGACTTCCTTCGTCCACCTGCTGCTTTGACTTCCCTTTGTGTGGGGTTCTCTAACATGTGTATATTCTGAGCCCTGGTAGATCTACCTGTTTAGTTTGCATGAGTCATCAGTGTATAAGGTATTGCAAGGCAGCATCCATAGGATTGCCTGGGTTCCATCCATATGCCTTCCTTCCACTTTTGTGGCAGCATCCTATTATCTTTTAATAGTCAAAGTAAAATACATCATCCTAAACACTAACCCTCAGCACCATAAGACAGGGAGAAAAAATAAATTAAAAATAAAAAACCCCTACTAACCCTTCTTTTGCTTGTTTGTCCAGTGGCAATGATGAGCCTAAAATAACCAGGTTACAAGGAAGTACTACGCCTTTAGAACCATTCTGTATCCATTGATGGAAGGACAACTTTCTTGGGCACTAAAACTTCTCAACCAGAAGATCTCAGTTACAGGGGCAGGAAACAAAGCTTTCACAAGTAGCTCATTGGACATAACCATAAGAGACATCATCTTCATGGTGGCTTTGTATTCTGTGTATTGAGGCTGTAACAATGTCAGTCAAGATGTGAGTAGCCAGAGAGAGAAGACCAGGAATAGCTGTTCTCTTACTGAATGGTGCTTAACTGAGGTTGATATATCATATATTACACTCACCAAAGTCATGCTTAGACTGCCTCCTGAAGAAAGCTGAACCAATTTCTAAGATGACAGGCTTTAGGCATAAATTATCTTTCCTATACGTGTTCAAAAGGGAGAATATTTTAGGAGCAAAACACGTAAAACTTTTTTTGGTAAAAACAACTTGGTTTCAGCACTACTATACATTTCATCATTTCCCCTGGCTCATCCATTAAATCTCCCTATGTTTCTGAGTTTGATTCTATCAGATTAGGGGAAAACACCATCTCACTTAAAAATTGCGTTCCTTTTTTAAAACCACCTATTCAATAAGCATTTACAGAGTCGTGTCCCTACACATGTGGCAGGCAGAACAGTGGTCCCTAGAGATGTCAACATTCAAATCCAGGAACCTGTGAATATATTATCTTACATGGCAAAATGCATGGTTAAATTAAGATGTGATTACATTCAGGGTCTTCAGATGGGGAGATTGTTCTGGATTATGTGAATGGGCTCCATGTAAGCGCAAAGATCCTTATAAAAGGGAGGTCAGAAGGGTCACAGAAGGGGATGTGACAATGGAAGCAGAAGTCAGAGAGAGAAGGGGAGGGGGGGAGAGGGGGAGGGGGAGAGAGACAGAGAGAGAGAGAGAGAGAGAGAGAGAGAGAGAGAGAGAGAGAGAGAGACTTGAAGATGCTACACTGTGCTGCTGGCTTTCAAGATGGAAGAAGGAGACATAAGCCAAGGAATACACAGTGCAGATGACCTCTAGAAGCTGAGAAAGGCAAGAGAATAGATTATCCCTTAGAGCCTCCAGAAGGAATGCAGCTC
Source organism: Pan troglodytes (assembly GCF_028858775.2). Classification (NCBI taxonomy): domain Eukaryota; kingdom Metazoa; phylum Chordata; class Mammalia; order Primates; family Hominidae; genus Pan; species Pan troglodytes. The sequence continues at coordinate 102,780,860 of NC_072412.2, read as the reverse complement.
TGCTAACAGATTGATTTTAATAAAATGTAACCCATTTGGGCTTCTAACCTTTAGAACTGTGAAATAATAGATCTGTGTTGTTTAAGGCCACCAACAGATAGATTGTGACAATTTTCAATTTTGTATAGCAGTGAGCAGTGATAGGAACTGGTACAACATGTTTTTTTTTTTTTTTTTTTTAGATGGAGTCTCACTCTGTTGCCCATCCTGGAGTGCAGTGGTGCCATCTCGGCTCACTGCAACCTCTGCCTCCCAGGTTCAAGCGATTCTCCTGCCTCAGCCTCCTGGGTAGCTGGGACTACAGGCGTGCACCACCATGCACCACACCCAGCTAGTTTTTGTATTTTTTAGTAGAGAAGGGTTTCACCATGTTGGCTAGGCTGGTCTCAAAGTCCTGACCTCGTGATCTGCTTGCCTCAGCTTCCCAAAGTGCTGGGATTACAGGTGTGAGCCACCATGCCTGGCCGATCACACCATTTGATAAAAAATGGTAAATTTTTTATAAATATCAACTCAGCCCATTCTTCTATTCAATGTTTTCCAGAATTGTATATCCAAATGACTTCTGGTAAATCATCAACCAGTGGTCACAAACACATCTCAAGCTCAAAAACTGGTAACTTCTCCCTCAAACTTGGTCCTCCTCCAGTATCTGCTTTATCTGTGACTGGCACCATCAGTTTCTCAGACGTTCAAGCCAGAAACCTGGAGGTCATCTTTGATGCTGTTCCCTCAAAATCCCTAACCAAGTCAGTACTAAGTCTTGTAGAGTTTACCTCCTAATTCTCTCTGTTTCAATTGCATCTCTCCATCTTCACCACCTTAATTCTACCACCGTAATCTTCCATCTGCACAATTCATAACTGGTTTTCTCTCATTCATACCTTATACATTCTCTGTACTTCATACAAACTCATTTTTTAATGAAAATCTGGTCAGAAATTGTTCATGCTCTATGCAATTGAACGGTTTTCTATTGCTCTTTAAGACAAGAATCTATAAGGGGAACAAAAGGCCCTGTGACATCTGGCCCTTGCCCATCTTTCCAGCATCATCTCTGGTCACTGACCCCCTAACTCTCTCTACTGTGGCCACCCTGGACTTCTTCTTCTGTCCCCTTGACATTCCATGCTCCTTTTCTCCTTGGGGCCATCACACATGTTGTTTCTTAGCTGGGACAAGCACGGACTGGATTTTCTGGCCCAGCAGCATTCTTAGGAGTTGGAACTGAGCAGAAGAAGGCACAAAAGGCCCAGAGAGTCAGGGCATAGTTCAAGGGAACCTGGTGATGTACTCTTACATGTCAGCAGGTCAGGAAGCAAGCAAGCCTGGAATTTAAGTCCAGGGAAGCAGGGAGAAAGCACTTTGCTAAGGAATCAGCCCAGAAGACAGTCCAGACAGGAACCTAGGTTAGGGAAGTGCAATGGGAAGACCACCCCCCACTCTGATGCCACCCAGGAAATGAGTTTGCTGTGGCCTAACAGTTGTTTTCTGAGTATATTTTCATGTCAAATAGAAAAAGCAGAACCTTTGGAGGAGGTGTGAAGAAATGAAAAGTGACTAGAGGAAAATAGAGAGTCAGAAGTTGCAGTAGGTAAGTCAAAAGAGAAGATGATTTAACATGGTCAAATAAGGGAAGAGAATTCATGGTATTGAACAACAAAAAAGTCAGTAATAATGGCAGGTGAATAACTAAGTGGCCAGTGAGAAGTGGAGGCAGTGAGTAGTGAACACTAATGAAGCTGGCTTGTAAAGAGAAGTGGTGCATTACGTTAAGGGAGGCGTTGCTTGTTTTGAAATGGGAGAGACTGATCCATGCTGATATGTCTGTGAATTACTCCTTGTTCTTCCTTATTGTGGAAATGATCAGGTCTTCGATTATTTGTTTTCACCAAAGTGATTCAAGTGGTTCAAAGACTACCAAGAATATGTATAATTCCCAGCTTCAACTATTTATCTCAAATTAAACATTTAAAGCTATTTTGATATATACCATTGTATTTCTTTTTTGTTTTTGTGTTTTTGAGACAAGGTCTTTCTCTGTCACCCAGGCTGGAGTGCAGTGGTGTAATCATGGCTCACTGCAGCCTCGACCTCCTGGGCTCAAGCAATCCTTCCACCTCAGCCTCCCCAGTCGCTGGGACTATGGGCATACACCACCATACCTGGCTAATTTTTGTATTTTTATGTAGAGACAGGGTCTCACCATGATGCCCAGACTGGTCTTGAACTCCTGGGCTCAAGTGATCTGCCTGCCTTGGCCTCCCAAAGTACTGGGACTATAGGTGTGAGCTATTGTGCCTGGCTTACTATTGTATTTCTAAGCAGTGTTTATTTTAGACATTTCTATTAATTCTCTCTGCTATGAAAGATGAGGTTGAAGCACCCTTGGAGAAATCACATGGGCCCACACACATTTCTCCTCTATTTTCCCAAAATGGTTGTATAACAATTTTTTACTTAAATATTCAGTCTTTACTATGTAATTATTATTCATGTTGAGCCACAAAGTACACTATTACTGCTTTTTCCATTTTGTACAGCTTATTTGTTTTTTCATTAAATTTCCCTGTGCTGATCATTAATTATTCCACGTACTGTCTCATAGAACTGTATATTCGTCTCAGATAGTTAAACACATAAATAAATCAGTTCCATTTTCATAGTCATGGCTACCATTTAAACCATTCTCAGTGTCATCCTCCATCTAGCCTCTTGTTCAAATCTACCCTAGTTGGTCCCTCCTCATGCCAAAGTGCTATGTTCCTCGCATTTTCTTTGCCAGAATCCTGTGGATTTACTTCCATTGACTTTTTCTGTGTAGTATCCACTGTTTCCAAGACTCAATGTCTTTTTATTTGTTGATTTACTCTGACATTTTGGTAGTGCAACATCTCCAGGAGCTTTTCCGAGAACACATACATAGGAGGTAAATTTTTGAAATCTCAAATGTCTGGCAATGGATGCAACTTACGCTTATACTTAATTGATGGTTTGTCTTAGAGAATTCTAGGTGGAAAATCATTTTATACCACAATTTGAAGATACTGTTTCATTTTCTTCTAGCCCTCAATACTGTAATTGAGAATTCTGATGTTATTCTAATTCTTGACCCTTTATATGTAACACATTTTATGTTTCTGGAAATTTTTGAGATTATATTTTTACTTAGCATTCTGAAGTTTAATTGTGATGTGTCTTGTTTACATTTTCAGTCTTTGTATCTAACAGGCATTTTCTAAAAACACATATCTTCTCATTTTGGAAAAATATTCATATTATTTGTTTGATGATTTTCTTCTCCAACTTTTCTCTATTTCTTCATTCTGGATCATCGGACCTAATGCATTGGTCTCCTGTTTTTATATTATTCTTTTCCATTTGCCTTTTCTTTTTTGTCTTTTTGTTGTACTTTACCCTGCACTTTATCTTCTGAAACTCCTACAGAGTTATTGATTTGTGTTACCATAATTTTTAAGTTTCAAAAGCTTCTAATTCCTCATCAAGAGTTCTATTTTTATGGCATCATATTGTTCTTTCATGGCTGCAAAAGCTTCTCTTATTTCTCTTTTTTCTTTGGAGACAGAGTCTCTCATTCTGTCAGCCAGGCTGGAGTGCAGTGGCGTGATCTCAGCTCATTGAAACCTCTGCCTCCCAGGTTCAAGTGATTCTCCTGCCTCAGTCTCCTGAGTAGCTGGGACTACAGGCACATGCCACCATGCCTGGCTAATTTTTTGGATTTTTAGTAGAGATGAGGTTTCTCCATGTTTCCCAGGCTGGTCTCAAACTTCTGAGCTCAGGAAATCCACCTGACTCAGCCTCCCAAAGTGCTAGGATTACAGGTATGAGCCATCACACCTGGCCAAAGTGTCTCTTATTTCTATGGCAAAGATAACTATACATTTTTTGTACCTTGCTTCATATCCATTTCTCACCATTTGTTTATTCTCTATATTTTTTTTCTGCCCTTCAAGAGAGAGAATTTTCTCTATTGTCTGTGGACCCTTGACTATTGGTTTATATTTAATAGTGAGAGACTAAAAAGGTTGTTTGGTGAGATGTCCAATTGCAGTAGTGGCAAAGTAGGTCGATGTAGGGGAATTCTCCTACAAAGTATAATTGAAAAAATATAATATACCTTGAAAGTCTGCTGGGAGGTAGGAAAAGGCTATTAAGGTATTCAGGACTTGAAGGACTGAAATTTCTAACTGAAGAGAAACATTTTGAAGTGAGACTTGCATTCTTTAGAACTTTTCCCCTCAAAGTATCTACAAATTCTTATGCAGGCTAAGCTGTACTCATTAATGATGCTGTTTACCCTCTTGCAATACATTGGTGGAAGTCCAGGTGAGTATTGCATCCTCTGAACCCTCTAGAGGAGTATAATGCTCCGGAGAGGCTTTGAGGTTCACATGGGCAGGGCTGCACTGCTCCATCTTTTATGCTTCCCTCTACCATCTACTGTGGAAAATAAGGCCTTTCCTCTTTACTGTGGACCAAGCATGTTCAGGCTTCTATTAGCAGTGAGTTTGCCCCAACCCCTGGGACCTTGGCCAGGGCATTTAATTCTGTGTTCCAAAAAAGTGCCCCCAAGTTAATGTATTTTTGCTTTGTATTCTGCAGTTTTATATTCTGACCTCCTTGATCAATCACCCTCAAAATATAATGCCAGGGGTACTATACAGACTTAATATATCCCTGCTAATTCTTTCAGTTTCTTTGATGAGCATTCTTTCTTCTCTTATCAGACCCAGCATGTCCCTGGCCAGGATATGCTGAGATTTAACTCGAGCTATTTGCCTGGCAGAAAAGAGAGGAGGGAAGCATGTGTTTACTTTTAGAGGAGAAGCTTCTACAGATTCTTCCAGCATGGCAGAGTAATAGCTTTTGCTAGGGATGGGACGGCTGGCCACCTCAGGGGTTTCTGAGTATTCAGTGTGTGCAGAGCCAAAATCCTGGGGGGCATCCATCCAGATATACCCATCTCATGTTTCAGGGTTTCAGATTTTCCTAACCAGGACCCTGATCTTAGCACAACAAGCCTGCTTTGGCTATGCATTAAAACATCACTGGAGGTCTGCAACTCTATCAGGTCCTGAGTCTGCCCCTTAGCTGTGTCCACTTTTCAACTGCAGCAAAATAAGTACCTCTTTTTTAAGCTACCAGAGAGTCCCTCTGGCTCTCACACTTATTGCCCTCAGCTTCTCATCACCCTTTTGCAGGGTGGCAATACAAGTTTGTAATTACCATCCAACTCTGCTCTTGTTGGGGGCATTGTTCTCCACTTAGCTTTTAAATACTTGATTATCTGGAATCATCACACTAGCAAAGGATATTAACTTCTACTGGGACATTTTTCCAGGTCAACACCAGTGACATCTTCAGCAATTTGGCCACCATCTCATTCCAGGGGCAATCTGTTCTCCATGTTTACTCAGGATGGGGTCCTCTTTGCAATCCAGGTGGTGTGTGGGTCAGTCCCCAGGCCCATCTTTGCACCCGTTTTCCTGGATCACTGTTAGGATCACTTGGTCAGTTCAAATCCTCTGAGAAGAAGACTTCAAGTCAGGATTCATTGTATAAGAGATTTGCTGGGGGAGACACCTATGAAGGATAAAGGGGGAAGAAGTAGGAGTGGGTAGGAAGAGCCTTCAGGCAGCAGTGCAGGTCTGGCACCTGTGAGAGGAGAGAAGGAAGGAAGGATTGGGTAGGAAGAGCCCACGATTGCAGTGTAGTTTTTAGAGTGGCTTGGCCAGGCTGTTGGGAAGTCCCTGAGACTTCCCAAAGGTTGCCTGTTGGAAGAGTCTTCCACAACTGTAATGTTCAGTCATTGGCTGAATGTAGCCCAGGGACACATGGCCTCAATGCTCCTATGCTCTCTGCAGGGTATTTTCTTGAAGGAAACCTGAGGCACACCTCCACAGCTGCCACAGGTAATTATTTTCTCAACATGAGAATTCTATAGTCTCCTTCCCAGGGATCCAAGTCTGGTTCCCAGTAATCTGTGAGCTGAAGTGGGAGAAAGGACTGAAGATGCCATCATCAGTTTGTGGACTGTCATTGAGTCTTTTTTTTTTCCAGGGTAGTGACTCACCACCTGTTTCCACTGGCCTTAGTATTCCAGAGTCTAGAGAGTCTCTGCTTTCATTTTTCCAGAAAAGAAACCTTCTGATGCTGAGATAAGGGAGATCATTAATTGGCATTGAAGTATGCAGATGTTATCTAGGAGTCTGCTTCTTCTACAGCCAATCCTGTTTTCAGCCATGCTCTGTGAGCCTGCCTTCCAAAATACCTGTTTGCCTTTGATCCCTCAGTTTGTCTTGGGGTTTGCAGCACATATTGATTTGCTTTTTGTTAGCATTTCCCTATGAAGACATGTAGCTTTCAGCTCTTTTCCCTCTGCTAAGTCAATCACCACTTATCCATCCTCTTTTTATCTTCCAAACTTGGTTGACATTCATTCATTGTAGACCTTGTTTCTGGTTTTCTTTGTCCTAATGAGTCTGTATAATTTTTATTCCTTTGTTCTTATTGGTTTGGAGGAGCGAGTAGAGGTAAGGAATAGATGCAACTGTAGTCAAGAGAAGGGTCAACTTTTCTGTGTAACCAGAAGACAGACAGAAGAAATCAGGTACTGAAAAGTATGGCTGTAGAGTTAGGAAGTTAAAGCCATTCCCTCCTGAATGCCCTGTCTTCTCTCATGCCCAGCTGCCCACCCACCAGCTTCATTCCAGAAGCAGCTTATATTAATGATGGCATTTTTCACCCTGCCTAAGAGAAATCTCATTTTTCTTTGTGTTTACCTTAGAATAGAGAAAAGCAACTTCTAGAAGTTTACTTTACTGCAGATGCTTTGTACAAAGCTCTATAGGTACAAAAATGGGCAGTATCTGGCTCTTGCCTTTAAAGAACTTATAAACTAGTGAGACAGATGATATAAAATGACAATTTTAGCAGAATGTGATAAATTTTTATGGCACATGAATTTAGGGAGTTCCATGGAAATGCAGAAGAGGGCCCCAACATCAACCCGGAACTTAAGCAAGATTCCTAAAGGAATGGAGGTATCCGATAAGTACTGAAAGATGATTCCACATTAGCCAGGCAAAGATAGAAGGCGCAGATATTCCAGAGACAGGTGATGGGTTAGCTAGCATGTGGTGGTGAGACATATCCTGCTGTTTGTGGGGAACAAAGAGGCAAGAGGAGGAAGTGGTAGGTTTAGAGTGGACTTAAAGGAGGCTGGAAAAGGGAAATGGCTGGATCACGGGCTTCTTTGGTTCCACTTAAAGAGGAGGAGTGACATGTCTGATTTGGGTCTTAGAAACATCACTCAGGCTATAAAGACTAAGGAGAGGCCAGGGCAGGCAGGCAAGTGGAAATGATGGCCTGAATCATGTTGGTGATGCCAAAAACTGGGACAAATGAAAGGCAGTCATTGGAGCCAAGACACTAGGCTGGACCTCACTCCTCTGCCAATCATTTGTGCACTAAGTCCTTCAGCCTCCTTCCTGCATAGTGGGAACCACGATCTCTGCCTTTTGGTTAGTTCTTTGTATTAGAGAAGACGGTGACCTAGTCCATATTTGCCTGACATAGCACTTGGCACATAAGCAGTTGTTTTTATCCCTTTCCTCATTCCACATTTCTAAGTAACTTCCAATTCCTCTCAGTATCTTACCTTTGATTCATAGTTGTTTTAAGAAAATTGGAATGACAAGGAAACAGTCTTAGTGGATCCTTTTGCTTTAGACTAGCCTGGACCAAAGCCCATCCATTCATCGTTATATTATTTTTATAGATGCTTGTATACATACACACACATATACATACAACACATCGTTTTTCTTCCTCACTTTTCTTCCATACTCATTTCCCACTGCTCCTTTCCTCCATTTGATGGACGAAGAACTCCAGTGAGTTTTGATGATACCCAGAAATTTTAAGATGTATCAAAGATGTCATGGTCATGCAACTTGTGTAATTACATATATATCTATATATATTTTTTCGAGCCTCCACTCTGTGCTAAACACTCTTCTGTGCAAAATAGGAAACACCAAAGAAGAAAACTCTCTGCCTTCACTGAGCTCTGGAAGAGGTGGAAGAGATGGGAGACTTACAGTTACATGCTGACCTTTTCAGTCATTTGGAGGCCTCATGTTCTAGGCTCTTAACTGATGGTGATGAAGCCACCAACAGGTGTGAAAGGTGTCCTCTTATTTACACACTATTCCTTTGAATAGTGTGATTAAGTTTTCATTCTTACAGTTCTATGCTACGACCAATTTGATAAAAGATTCTCATTTAACCATGCTGTCTTCATATATGTAAGCTTCCTTGATATCTAAAGAGTGTGAGCTCCTGAGCCAAGTCCAGTGGAAAATTTGCAGTCTCTTCTAGGATTAGATGAAGACCCAAGAATTCATCTTGCTACAGTGGGACAAGACTTGTCACAGATAGCTTGGATTTATGGGTGCTCTTCCACAGCAGAAATCGTTTCACCTTTTCAGGTGACCTTTACAGAATCATAAAATCAATCAGTTTTATTTGACATCCAAATCAGAATGCTGCCCTAAATAGATTGCTAGCACTTCACCTGGAGAACAAAATAGAGGAAATAGGAATGTGCTCAGGGCTAGGTGGAAGACAGCCCCGGAACAAGAGTGCTACTATTTAAAGTCCACACACAGGACTCAGTGAACAGAGCTCCTTGAGTAGTCTGTGGCTGGGGTCACCCTGGTTACCTCTGCTCCACTGCCCGTGATCCTGGTGGATACCACAAAAACAAGCTCTTCACCCTCATCTTGAAATGGACTAATGAAAATAAAGTGGCAGACCTGTATTAGTCCGTTTTCACTCTGCTGATAAAGACATATCCAGGACTGGATAATTTATAAGGAAAAAGAGGTTTAATGGACTCAAAGTTCCACGTGGCTGGGGAGGCATCACAATCATGGTGGAAGGCAAAAGGCACATCTTAAATAGCAGCAGGCAAAGAGAGAATGAGAGCCGAGCAAAAAGAGTTTCCCCTTATGAAACCATCAATCTCATGTGACTTATTCGCTACCACGAGAAGAGACTGGGGAAACTGCCCCCATGATTCAATTATCTCCCATAACACATGGGAATTATGGGAGCTACAATTCAAGATGAGATTTGGGTGGGGACACAGCCAAACCATATCAAGACCCAGAATGAATTTTACATAGGTCCATCCTCCTTTCTATCCTGTTTGACTTGCTGACCGCAGGAATCTAGGTAGACTTGGGTGGGAAAAGGGGAATAATTCTAAATGTATTCCCTGTAGGCAGATGGCATATATTTGGCTTGGTTTCAACTCTAAATGATTTATGTAATGAGGATATCAAGAAAAGTGTATGAAGTATGCCAGTGTGTGTTGTATATTGTATGTACACATGAATATATTTAGGTAGCTTCAAAAAAAATTTTTTACAGCTCTAATGATTTTGCAAAACTGTCTTCAAAGGAATTTAATAAGCTGAGAAACCAATATAATATAGTAGTTGCCAGCAAGGATTCTGGCACTGTCAGCTTTCAAATTCCAGTTCTATAACTTACAAATGGTGTGGCTTTTGGCAAGATCCCTAACGACTCTATGCCTCTATAGTTATGTTTCCTTAACAATAATAGCATTTGCCTTATATATGAGAATTACATGAGATAACGTATAAGCTCTAATAATTTCTGGCTTATAGGAAGTGTTATATATGAACACTTAAGTGGGCATAGTTGAACTCTGGAGAAAGAGCTAGGGTTGAAGTGGGGAGACAGTCCTGTGCAAACTGTGAGATCAGACAAACCTACATTTGAATTCCAGTACTTCCACTGTACAACTTTGGGTGAGTTACTTACTCAGTATAAAACTGCCTTTGCAAAAATTATGTCAGTGAGAAAATTATGGCAATGGAGGAGATTTGATCCAGCTCATCTCCCTCTTGTCTTTAGCCCTCAATCTGCCAAGATAGCTTTGGGAGACATGTTTATAGTTTAAATGATAATAAGCCTTCTCAAAAACTTAACCACCTATGTAAAGCTAATAAGAGACCACCAGGCTAGGGAGAGGAGAGGAGCCTGAATTCTGCTAAACTGTAGACATGAACAATTGCCAGCCATTATTCCAGAGGTCCTGCAGATAACATCACTATTGTAGAACCTGAGATTGGCCTTTTGAGAATTTTTTTCTCAGATTTTTTGCATGTCTGATACCCATGGCTCCACCTGGATCCACCAACCAGTGGCTTCTGTGCCCCCACCCAGAAGCAACTGAGTGCAAGAGAACAGCTTCAGCTCCTATGATTTCACCTCCAACCCAACCAATCAGCAGCAAGCACCCACTGCCTAGCCACCCCCAAACTTCCTTTGTAAAATCCCTAACCTACGAGCTTTCCATGATATTGATTTGAGTAATAAGTCTATCTCCCTGCGTGGTGTGGCTGGATTCATGTCAATTAAACTCTCTCTACAGCAATGCTGTCATCTTTGTTTGTGCAACTGGCAGGGAAACTAATTGGGCAGTTACAAGTATGGGATACTTATGTTCCATAATTATTACTAAGAGTTTTAAATGAGATAGCACATGTGAAGCACTTAGCAAAATGACTGGTTCGCAGTTAATAATAAATGGGAGTGGTAATTATCAGTATCATTCACACATATACACATGCTTTACATATAATCATAAGCTTACATATAATTCTTGTCTTTCAGCATGTAGAATTTAAGATGAACTCAGGCAAGTAAGGAAATTGACATTCTAGTCACAAAAAACTGAAAGGGGTCAATGTAACCCTATGAAGTGCAGTGTCAGAATGACCAGAATTACCACTGTTAAGATGATAATAATTTCAGTCATGCAGTAAGGTGATGGTTGTTTGGATGAAGTCACAATGTAAGTAAAGGATGACGAGATCCTTTTTTATTAGCAACTGGATCTTTTTCCCAAAATGCACTAAATTGAAGCCATCACATTTGGATTAAAGTCAAGAAATCAAGTGCAGCATTGTGAGTTCCATGACGAAGGGCCACATCAAGCATTGTGGCAGCATTGTAGGGAAATAACCTCCCAGGAAACCACCTCATCATCAGTTAAATAAAATGATGGAGCTCCTTTTAAGCATACATATTAGACAAGGTTTGGAAAGATTGGCAGAGTCATAAATAGAAGGGCAGGCTGCAAGAGTAGTGTATACTTTTCAACTTGACCTTCTCACACATACAACCATAAGCCCTGGGAAGGAGGAAGATCTTCAAATGCGAAAGACTATTACGTGGTCATTTCTGCATTCATGATGCCATTTAGAAACACAAAACGCTTTCAAAATAAAACATTTGGCTTCAGCCAGCTTGAGTTTTCTCAGAAAACTATGAGATCAGAGAAATCTTGCTTTTGTGAAATTTCCAACCAATCTGCTTCTGGTTGGGGACACATGGAGGAAGTATTCGAACATTGATAGATAGAAATTAAACCATCCATTTTTCAAGCCCTTCTTGTCACCACTCTATGTCTGGTGTCCAGCAGAGTGTCTGAAACACTATTGCATTATTTGGTTTTTCAATCCACTCTTGGAGGATCTGAATGTAAGAAAATGGAACCACCTGAGTTGATTAGCCCCTTCGTTTCATTTGACAAAGTAGTGTCCAGTAAGAACTACAAGAACAGAGTAATCAAGTAAGAGTTACCCCAGATTATGGAGTATTCAGCAATCTGACTTGGATACATCAATAAGAAGTTATTGGTCCCTAAAATGGCTGTTGACAGGGAGGCTGTGTAGAGGGCATCTCTGAGCACACCCTGTACATTTCTGAAAGAAATCCAGAAATGAGAAGCCATGCGACAAAGGGGGGAGTAGACGACCTTTGCCCACAAAGGACACAGCTGCAGGTCTAGGCTCCAGCACTTTCTGTCTTTGGTGATTTGGGACACCTTCTGTAACCTGTCTAAATTTCAGATACCTCCTATGTAACATGGTGAGAATAGTAAAAGGTCCCCAAGAGGCTTCTGAGCGATCAGATGAGACAAGGCATGAGAAAGCACTTTGTAAATTGCTGAAGTACCACAGAAATGTTATTAAATTTACTGTTTCTGTAAAACATGACTTGGCAGTCCTTGAAAAAACACTGCACCATATTCTGTTCTAAATAAATGCAGATAGAAAATTGGGACCCTGAGTGATTATTTGTTTACATTATATTGGTATCTCTTCATTATGCTTAATCAATTCAACAAATACATAAAGTGCCTATTGTGTGCCGGGCACTATTTAAACACTGGGGAGACATTGGAAAATAAAACAACATCCAGACTCTCATGGCTGGTTTTCCAGTGGGGACACAGGAAAACAAATCAAGTTAAAAATTATTTAGAATATGATAAGCTAGTAAGTCCCAGGGGAAAAAATAAAGCGCAAAAGAGAGATAAGGATGGGGAGTGCAAAATTTATATAATATTCTCTTTTATTTATATAATATCTGTTTTTTCTTCATTATTCTTCATTTATTGACAGTTTTGGAGAGCCACAAGGGAAATGAAAGTTAATTTAGGAATTAATTAGATTTGATAAGTTTTGAAGCTGATCTTTTTAAACTTCTGGATTACATTTGTTTTTAATTAAAACAGACGCAAGGCCGGGCATGGTGGCTCACACCTGTAATCCCAGCACTTTGAGAGGCTGAGGTGGGTGGATCACCTGAGGTCAGCAGTTCAAGACCAGCCTGACCAACTAGTGAAACCTCATCTCTACTGAAAATACAAAATTAGCTGGGCATGGTGGCACATGCCTGTAATCTCAGCTACTTGGAAGGCTGAGGCAGGAGAATCACGTGAAACTGGGAGGCAGAGGTTGCAGTGAGTGAAGACTGTGCCATTGCACTCCAGCCTGGGAAATAAGAGCCAAACTCCATCTCAAAAAAAAAATATATATATCCAAACAAAAATTATAGACCTTGTCTTTTTTCTTTTCTTGTTACCAAGTGTGTTGATGTGACAATATATTAATTTAATTTGACAAATTTATAGGTTAAGGGACAAATAATTTTTTAAACATGATACAGACCCTTTCTGAGACAGAATGAAATGTACTCATTCCCCTGACCTCATTTTCTATTTTCAAAATGGTCTCAACTTGATGAGGCACAAAAGACTCTGAAAGACAGGAATGTCATTACTTCTAAGACCAGGCCTATGATATATATAGAATGGAGACCTTTAGTTAAATCCTCTGCTTTATGATTAAATTAGATTGGTAATTAGCTATTACCCATCTAAATATGTTAAAGGAACTGATTTATTTAAAAAGGAAAATATAATGGATAAGTCCAATTTGAGGTTAATTTTACTTTTTAGAAAACAATAGACTTTTATAAATAAAGGAAATTAATTTCTTCTAGTTTTCTTTGCCTGTGCTTTATCCCCTTTACTTTCTAGGTTTTCCTATAAAAATATCTACTTTCTGGTTTTCATTTATTAGACACACTTTTTTTCTTTTTTTTTTTTTACATAAAGCATTAATGAATCTTTCCATGTTTGGACAACGATGATGGCAACATTGTGGAGCATGTAAATGAATTCATACAATCAAGAGACAGTTCTGACAGCAATTCATCTACCTCTTTAAGCTAAAGGCACCCTCTTGCATATGTTCTTTGTAATTTATTTTGCTATTTTGGTTTTGGCCTCAATTCCTGGGATTTTAAGTTGAATGACTCTGTGCTATTTTATTAATTGCTATTCTCAATATAGACAAGCAGCTGCCTAATTCTTTACATTTATTTATTCATTTAGTTCAACAAATATTACTGAGCATTTACTCTGTGCTCTGTAATATTCAAGGCATTTCCCTTTTCTCAACTTTGTTACCAGAAGCAGAGCCCAATGGGGAGAATCAGATTAGAACAAGACCTGGGTGGTACAAATTTCAGGTTGTTGAGTTTTTCTCCCCTGAATGCTACAAATCAGAATTACCCAGAATTGGAAAGAACTGTGTTGTATTAGCCAAGGTTCTCTAGAGGGACAGAACTAATAGGATATATATCTCTATCTATCTTTCTTTCTTTCTATCTTTCTATCTATCTATCTATCTATCTATCTATCTATCTATCTATCTATCTATCTATCTATCAAGGGAAGTTTAGTAAGTATTAACTCACACGATCACAAGGCCCCACAATAGGCCATCTGCAAGCTGAGGAGCAAGGAGAGCCAGTCTGAGTCCCAAAACTAAAGAACTTGAAGTTTGATGTTCCAGGGCAGGAAGCATCCAGCACTGGAGAAAGGTGTAGGCTGAGAGGCTAGGCCAGTCTCCTCTTTTCACATTTTTCTGCCTGCTTTATATTCTAGCCTCACTGACAGCTGATTAGATGGTGCCCACCCAGATTAAGGGTGAATCTGCCTTTCCCAGCCCACAGACTCAAATGTTAATCTCCTTTGGCAACACCCTCACAGACATACACAAGATCCATACTTTGCATCCTTCAATCCAATCAAGTTGACACTCAGTATTAACCATCACATGTCTTCTCTGTGGCTACCTTATGCCTTATTTACCTGTCTCATCCACACCTATACTAAGGTAAAGATAAAGGGGATCCACTACTGTAAGTGCATGAATATGTTAACAGACCACAAGGATTGTTTTCAATTCATACTATTCATGTGCTACCTCATTATTTAATTCAGAAGGAAATATCCCAAATAATACATCCTTTAAGTTTTAAAAAAGTCCATGTCTGCCCCTAATATTTTCTTTACCCAACATGGAATGCTATGTTGATATTCCAAAGAGATTCATACAATTCTCTCCACTCCTGTTAGATCTTTAACAAACAGTGCAACTGTTACTTTGTGTTTGCATAGCAACCATGCTCCACCCAGAAAGGCTTTCTATTTACTTATCAGAAAACCTTGATAAACAGTAGCCAAAGAGGAGGCAAGCACAATTTCAATGATGGAGAAAGTCTACACAAAGTAATAGCTTACAGCTCCTGAGTTTGGAAACAGGCTTCAAGGCTCTTGATATACAGAGGAGATTCTGCATGTCATGGCCAGTCTGAATTATATAAAGAGAAAATAAAGAGACTAGACAAGGTGGCATGCTTTTTGAAGTATACACCTCTTTTCAATAAGCATAACTATATCACACAGTTTTCAAGTTCTAGATTCTGATAAATAGCATTGTTCTTGAGGGAGCGTCCTGGATGTTAGGGAGTCGCTAACACTCAGAAGATGTTTGACTTGTTGAGTGTTTCTATTAGTGAGAATTCACTACCCTTTACATTTCATAATTCGCATTATTAAAACATTTTAATTTTTTCTAGGAATAAGTCCATATTACAATGTTGAATATGATTTTCAAACTATGCAAACCCTAAACCTCCCAACTGAAATTTTGATTCACTCTCCCTTCCTCCAAATAATTAATTCAGAACTAAAGGACTCATAAAAGACATTTTAAAAATGATGTCAGGATGATTTTTTAAGAAAAAGTAGCTCATCTTGGGTCAGTGCTTTAGATAATAGAGTTTAACTGTGTCACAGATAGAGATGAAATGTAATAGCAAAGCCCCAATTAAATTACGGTGACAGTCCCCTTTTAAAGAACTATTATAAAAACATTCATTTCTCCTCATTTCCTTCAGGCCATATTTTAGCATAGACCCTTAAAATTTGTTTTGAAAATGAAGGGTTTTTTTTTCTTTTGGACATAGGGTCTTGATCTGTTGCCCAGGCTGGAGTGCAGTGGCATGATCTCGGCTCACTGCAACCTCCACCTTCCTGGTTCAAGCAATTCTCATGCCTCAGCCTCCTGAGTAGCTGGGATTACAGGTGATCACCACCATGCCTGGCTAATTTTTGTATTTTCAGTAGAGATGGGTTTTTGTCATGTTGGCCAGACTTGTCTTGAACTCCTGACCGCAAGTGATCCGCCACCTCGGCCTCTCAAAGTGCTGGGATTACAGGCGTGAGCCACCACGCCCAGCCTTGTTTTCTTTTTCTAAGAATGGAAACTTAATGAGAACTGCTTGATTCAGCCCCACAGGAAGGCCACACCAGATCTTCATATGTGGCCAAGGAGCCCTGGTCACTGATGGACGGGCATCAGACCAGGAGCAAAATCAGAACAGGGTTTCTCCAGAATTAAGAGACATTTTTCCCCTTGGCATTATTTAAAAACAGAGAAAATCAATCACCTCCTTTTTAATTGTAAAAATTTGTATAAATTTGGCTCTGTGTTAAAGGATAATATAAACATTAATATACCACTTTACCAAAAAAAAAAAAAAAAAGTTTCTGTTAGGCTACAGCACAATAGTGATATTTACATGATGCCATTTTCACCTCTCTCTTTGCATTTTGGCTGCTGCTTCACCTAAACTTGCAATTAGGCATTTAAATTGTTTTCTTTTGCACACATCTTTTTAATTGTTCATTGATTGATTTATTCATTCATCTGCTCAATCCTTATTTATTAAGGACTTCTGTGTGCCAGGCATTGCACTAAGAGACACCAGTTAATAAAGCAGAGTCGTGGCACTGAAAAGAACCAAAAGGCATAAAAATCCTAATATGCCAATCTGATTAATACCTTGATAAAATATAACCAACTGGGTGCGGTGGCTCATGCCTTTAATCCCAGCACTTTGGGAGACCAAGGAGGGTGGATCGCTTGAGTCCAGGAATTCAAGACCAGCCTGGCCAGCATGGTGAAACCCCGTCTCTAATAAAAACACAAAAAATTAGCTGGACATGGTGATGCACACCTATAGTCCAGGCTACTTGAGAGGCTGAGGTGGGAGGATCACCTGAGCCCAGGAGGTCAAGGCTGCAGTGAGCCAAGATTGTGCCGCTGCACTCCAGCCTGGGTGACAGAGCGAGACCCTGTTTCAGAAAAAGAAAAAAGTAAAAAAGTAAAAAGAAAAATAAAATATATCCAAGGAACTGTGCTAGAAAGTTCTGCAGAGGATTCTTCCCTGCCTAGTCCAGCTTCTGATAGCCCCAGGCGTTGCTTGGCTTGTAGATGCAAAACTACAATCTCTGCCTCTGTGGTCATGTGAGCGTCTTCTCCCTGTGTCTGTTTGTGTCCCTGTGTCCAAATTTCCCTTTTTCTTACAAGGACACCCATCACAGTGGATTAAGGGCCCACCCCTTCCCTGAGGATAGCGGGTGGTTGCTGAGAGTGTGTGCAGGTGTGTGCAGGGAGATTACAATCACAGCCTCTGCCGTGTGAGCGAGAGGAAGAGCAGGTGCTTTTATATAAAGTTGGCCACCCCCAATCACCCAGTGGGTATTCAGGTAAACTAGGCTCCCTTGATGCTGCAATTCTTCTCCCACCATCTGCTCAGGTGGAACAGTTTTGAGAAATCCTGAGCTGGAAATACAAGGTGCAGAGAAGGGGCAACTGCCTGGCCTGGCACCCCATAGAGTTTTGGAGATCAGTCCCTTTCCCAGATTTGGCAAATTCTACCACAGCTGAGGAGTGCTGTGCCTGGACCAGCTTCCACCCTGTCCCATCCCAGTTAGGTGGTGAGGGCTACCTCCCTCTCAGGCTTCCACAGGGCAAGGCTGCTCTAGGGAAAGCCTGGCTTCTTTAGCTGCTGGACTGCTCATTTTATTGTTTACAAGTTTGAATACATGGTATCTGGACCTCGATTTGTCCTTTTTTCCAAACCACAAATATTATAGCCTGGAGAAAAAAAAGAAAGGAAGAGTGGAGTCAGATCACCAAAGATGTTATCCTTCAAGCCGGACCCTACACCCTGATGCTGCAATGCTTCTTCTGCTTCTTGCTTTGTTACCCTCAAACCTTTAAGCACACAGCACATTCTTTGTTGTTGGTGTTGTTGAGAGTGGTGGTGGTCTACAAATCCCATCACTCTGCAGCTCAGGTTGACAAAGGAAATGGTTTTCTCGAGCATCTCAGTGTTGATCCCTTCCTCTTTCCCTGAACCTCAGAATCTGGTTCCTAGGAAACAAGATTCTCACGACCTTTGTTTCTTGCCATCATTTCCCCAAATATCCTGACTCTCCTATCTCTCTCACTCAGTCTATAGTCTTCTCCCATTATAGATTTTAGCTAGGCATTCAAAAATAAACCTGTTTTATGATAGATCTCAAAAGATAAATTACTAAAAATCATTATCTTTCATAGGTTTACACTCCTGTGAGCAGTATGCACAGATGAGTATGTTAACTCCAGCCAGTCTGTGCTGGTGGAGAGAGGCTGAGCTGCACAATGTTCTTTTTCTTCCATAATGACTGCTGACTTCCTCTTGAGAACAGTGAAGAAACAGTGAGGAGCGCTAGATACACATCTATCCCAGGGCTTTAGAACCTGCTCTTCGTATTTTCATAATTCCCTTAGCCATAAGCAGCAGGAACTGCAGCCATAAGACAAAGCAACCTACATATATGAGTATGCATGTTAAGAGTAACAGGTGTGAAATAGAAAAATACACCCACCTCTCCACCTATGAGAGGTTACTTTGCAAGAATCCAAGTATATAAGCCCCGACTCATGGACCTAACATTTCCACTTATGCAAGGTTGCAATCCAGTAAGCCGTCTCTTTCCTCTTCTCCTACCATACTTTTCATTCTTAGAGTCGATTTGATGTAGATCTTAGTTGGATGTTGATACGCTTTGGGTCTGTGTCCCTGCCCAAAATCTCATGTCAAATTGTAATCCCCAATGTTGGAGGTGGGGCCTGGTGGGAGGTGATTGACTCTTAGGGGCGGATTTCCCCCTTGGTGCTATTCTCGTGAGAGTGAGTGAGTTATCATGAGATCTGGTTATTTAAAAGTGTGTAGCACCTCCCCACCTTCTCTCTCCTCTTCCTCCTACTCCAGTCAGCTTCCTCTTTGCTGTCCTCCATGATTGAATCTGATCAAATGCTACTGTACTTCCTGTAGAGCCTGTGGAACCACGAGCCAATTAAACCTCTTTTCTTTACAAATTACCCAGTCTCAGGTATTTCCTTATAGCAATGCAAGAATGGACTAACACAGATGTACTCCTCAGACCCTGTATCCTGCATTAAATTTTTTATCTTTGTAAGAAATAACTATGTGTTCAAAAATAAATCCCAAACACCATGCAAGTGTGTGTACCAGTTCTAGGTAATCTGTACAGCTCACGGCAACTGAAGACATGGCAAGCACTCATTTGTCAGCTGCTCTCAAGTTCCCAGTTATTTCAGGAATGTTTATATTCTACCAGTGTGATGATATAATTCATGATCATCTAGAGTATACTATTCTATGATAGATATGTATTTTTGACACTTCCAAGGTGATGCTTAAACTTTCTGCTCATTCATAAATTACAGTTATAGTATTAATTATAATGAATACTCAGAGTTGTTTGTATAAATTTATCCTGAAACTGAGCCCAAGGTGTTACTGCACTAAGGGCAGTGCAGTACCTTTGACTTTCACACTACAGTAAAAGTCACTAGAATAGCTGGAAGTTCCAACATGTTCTGGGAGTTTCAGACTTGAAGTCCAACCCTGGCATGGAAACTACTCAAAGACTATCCTTACCCTCAATGGTGAGGTTCAATGTAGCTGCAAAAAAATTTGAGATGATGATTCTAATGGGTAAGCAATGAGAATGGACCCCAAAGCTTGTAGAGGTGGTGGGCAAAAGCAGGTGCTGAGCTCTTAGCCACCAGAGTATGCACTCCAGCGGGACTGAATTTCCTCTCAATGCTAAATGCCATTGGGAACCATTCTGTGTTGGCTTCAGTAAAAGAAAACATCCAAACCAGTGCTTTTCAGACCTTACTATGCAAATGAATCACCTGGAATTTTCTCAAAAAGAAGATAAAGGGCTTCAGTATGTCTCAGGTGGGACTTTCAGCTTTCAATTCCTCATTTCTAAAAGTTTCCAGGTGAACTGATGCTGTTGTCCATAGGCCACAATTTGACAACCAACAAATATCTTCAAAAAACCACAGAAAATTCCATCTTTAGTCTTGGACAGAACTTGGCATGACACTATCTCAACTGAAAAATTGAGAATTAACTCTTTCCACTTTTGCCCAAACTATAGTGTTAGAAAAATGTAAGTTTAAAGAAGTAAACTATTGATTAGTGAAATAAAATAAATCCCTCTTCAGAAGGCTGTAAAATCAACAACTCTCTGGCTGCACCCATGCTAATAAGAACAAGTTTGGAAAGCCAGAATTCCTGATTCTCATTCTAAGGAGTTTATTCTTAAGAATGAAAAGCCAATGCCAATAAATATGGATTAGCTCAGCTCTAACAAAGCGATGAGTAGCCATGTAACTGAAAGCAAATTTATGGGCTTCCCTGCCTAATTTTATGGGTATGTGTGTGTGTGCATGTGTGTGTGTGCGTGTCTAGGTGCCTCATAATCCAGCTACTTAAATTTAGTGTTACCTCATTTTCTATACTGAATTTTCAAAGAGTTAAGTACAAACTAAATGCAGTTCAACAAAAGCAAAGAAATTAGGCCATATCTGTTCTTAATTTCTAGTAAGCAGGAGGCATCCTGTTTCAGTGGACTTATACTTAACTTGCAGCAAAAATTCCTTTCAGCAAAAGCACTCTGAGATTTATTGGAGGGGCTTCTTCTTGCCTTTTGCAGAAAGCACAGAGCAGCCAGCTCACAAGGTGAGCAAAATGCAGTTTGGAATTTTCTTACAACTCAGCTGAAATGACGCAATTGGCTTGACAGGCAACCATTTTGTTGCAGAAGGCTCTTTCACCGTAGAATTAATGTTACAACAGAGAGCTTTCCCGTAACAGCAATAGTGTTTTTTAAACATAAGAAAATTACTTTTTTCAAAGAATAAAAGGAAACGAGCAAAGCCTCCAAGAAATATCGGACTATGTGAAAAGACCAAATCTACGTCTGGTTGGTGTATCTGAAAGTGATGGGGAGAATGGAACCAAGTTCGAAAACACTCTGCAGGATATTATCCAGGAGAATTTCCCCAATCTAGCAAGGCAGGCCAACATTCACATTCAGGAAATACAGAGAACGCCACAAAGATACTCCTCGAGAAGAGCAACTCCAAGACACATAATTGTCAGATTCACCAAAGTTGAAATGAAGGAAAAAATGTTAAGGGCAGCCAGAGAGAAAGGTCGGGTTACCCTCAAAGGGAAGCCCATCAGACTAACAGTGGATCTCTCAGCAGAAACCCTACAAGCCAGAAGAGAGTGGGGGCCAATATTCAACATTCTTAAAGAAAAGAATTTTCAACCCAGAATTTCATATCCAGCCAAACTAAGCTTCATAAGTGAAGGAGAAATAAAATACTTTACAGACAAGCAAATGCTGAGAGATTTTGTCACAACCAGGCCTGCCCTAAAAGAGCTCCTGAAGGAAGCTCTAAACATGGAAAGTAACAACCGGTACCAGCCACTGCAAAATCATGCCAAAATGTAACGACCATCAAGACTAGGAAGAAACTGCATCAACTAACGAGCAAAATAACCAGCTAACATCATAATGACAGGATCAAATTCACACATAACACTATTAACTTTAAATGTAAATGGACTAAATGCTCCAATTAAAAGACACAGACAGGCAAATTGGATAAAGAGTCAAGACCCATCAGTGTGCTGTATTCAGGAAACCCATCTCACGTGCAGAGACACACATAGGCTCAAAATAAAAGGATGGAGGAAGATCTACCAAGCAAATGGAAAACAAAAAAATGCAGGGGTTGCAATCCTAGTCTCTGATGAAACAGACTTTAAACCAACAAAGATCAAAAGAGACAAAGAAGGCCATTACATAATGGTAAAGGGATCAAGTCAACAAGAAGAGCTAACTATCCTAAATATATATGCACCCAATACAGGAGCACCCAGATTCATAAAGCAAGTCCTGAGTGACCTACAAAGAGACTTAGACTCCCACACATTAATAATGGGAGACTTTAACACCCCACTGTCAACATTAGACAGATCAACGAGACAGAAAGTCAACAAGGATACCCAGGAATTGAACTCAGCTCTGCACCAAGTGGACCTAATAGACATCTACAGAACTCTCCACCCCAAATCAACAGAATATACATTTTTTTCAGCACCACACCACACCTATTCCAAAATTGACCACATACTTGGAAGTAAAGCTCTCCTCAGCAAATGTAAAAGAACAGAAATTATAACAAACTATCTCTCAGACCACAGTGCAATCAAACTAGAACTCAGGATTAAGAATCTCACTCAAAACCGCTCAACTACATGGAAACTGAACTACCTGCTCCTGAATGACTACTGGGTACATAACGAAATGAAGGCAGAAATAAAGATGTTCTTTGAAACCAACGAGAACAAAGACACAACATACCAGAATCTCTGGGACATATTCAAAGCAGTGTGTAGAGGGAAATTTGTAGCACTAAATGCCCACAAGAGAAAACAGGAAAGATCCAAAATTGACACCCTAACATCATAATTAAAAGAACTACAAAAGCAAGAGCAAACACATTCAAAAGCTAGCAGAAGGCAAGAAATATCTAAAATCAGAGAAGAACTGAAGGAAATAGAGACACAAAAAACCCTTCAAAAAATTAATGAATCCAGGAGCTGGTTTTCTGAAAGGATCAACAAAATTGATAGACCACTAGCAAGACTAATAAAGAAAAAAAGAGAGAAGAATCAAATAGACGCAATAAAAAATGATAAAGGAGATATCACCACCGATCCCACAGAAATACAAACTACCATCAGAGAATACTACAAACACCTCTACACAAATAAACTAGAAAATCTAGAAGAAATGGATAAATTCCTTGACACATACACTCTCCCAAGACTAAAGAAGGAAGAAGTTGAATCTCTGAATAGACCAAAAACAGGATCTGAAATTGTGGCAATAATCAATAGCTTACCAACCAAAAAGAGTCCAGGACCAGATGGATTCACAGCCGAATTCTACCAGAGGTACAAGGAGGAACTGGTACCATTCCTTCTGAAACTATTCCAATCAATAGAAAAAGAGGGAATCCTCCCTAACTCATTTTCTGAGGCCAGCATCATCCTGATACCAAAGCCGGGCAGAGACACAACCAAAAAAGAGAATTTTAGACCAATATCCTTGATGAACATTGATGCAAAAATCCTCAATAAAATACTGGCAAACCGAATCCAGCAGCACATCAAAAAGCTTATCCACCATGATCAAGTGGGCTTCATCCCTGGGATGCAAGGCTGGTTCAATATATGCAAATCAATAAATGTAATCCAGCATATAAACAGAGCCAAAGACAAAAACCACATGATTATCTCAATAGATGCAGAAAAGGCCTTTGACAAAATTCAACAACCTTCATGCTAAAAACTCTCAATAAATTAGGTATTGATGGGACATATTTCAAAATAATAAGAGCTATCTATGACAAACCCACAGCCAGTATCATACTAAATGGGCAAAAACTGGAAGCATTCCCTTTGAAAACTGGCACAAGACAGGGATGCCCTCTCTCACCACTCCTATTCAACATACTGTTGGAAGTTCTGGCCAGGGCAATTAGGCAGGAGAAGGAAATAAAGGGTATTCAATTAGGAAAAGAGGCAGTCAAATTGTCCCTGTTTGCAGATGACATGATTGTATATCTAGAAAACCCCATTGTCTCAGCCCAAAATCTCCTTAAGCTGATAAGCAACTTCAGCAAAGTCTCAGGATACAAAATCAATGTCCAAAAATTACAAGCATTCCTATACACCAACAACAGACAAACAGAGATCCAAATCATGAGTGAACTCCCATTCACAATTGCTTCAAAGAGAATAAAATACCTAGGAATCCAACTTACAAGGGATGAGAAGGACCTCTTCAAGGAGAACTACAAACCGCTGCTCAAGGAAATAAAAGAGGATACAAACAAACGGAAGAACATTCCATGCTCATGGGTAGGAAGAATCAATATTGTGAAAATGGCCATACTGCCCAAGGTAATTTACAGATTCAATGCCATCCCCATCAAGCTACCAATGCCTTTCTTCACAGAATTGGAAAAAACTACTTTAAAGTTCATATGGAACCAAAAAAGAGCCCGCATCGCCAAGTCAATCCTAAGCCAAAACAACAAAGCTGGAGGCATCACACTACCTGACTTCAAACTATACTACAAGGCTACAGTAACCAAAACAGCATGGCACTGGTACCAAAACAGAGATATAGATCAATGGAACAGAACAGAGCCCTCAGAAATAACGCCACACATCTACAACTATCTGATCTTTGACAAACCTGAGAAAAACAAGCAATGGGGAAAGGATTCCCTATTTAATAAATGGTGCTGGGAAAACTGGCTAGCCATATGTAGAAAGCTGAAACTGGATCCCTTCCTTACACCTTATACAAAAATCAATTCAAGATGGATTAAAGACTTAAACGTTATACCTAAAACCATAAAAACCCTACAAGAAAACCTAGGCATTACCATTCAGGACATAGGCATGGGCAAGGACTTCATGTCTAAAACAACAAAAGCAATGGCAACAAAAGCCAAAATTGACAAATGGGATCTAATTAAACTAAAGAGCTTCTGCACAGCAAAAGAAACTACCATCAGAGTGAACAGGCAACCTATGAAATGGGAAAAAATTTTCGCAACCTACTCATCTGACAAAGGGCTAATATCCAGAATCTACAATGAACTCAAACAAATTTACAAGAAAAAAACAAACAACCCCATCAAAAAGTGGGCAAAGGACATGAACAGACACTTCTCAAAAGAAGACATTTATGCAGCCAAAAAACACATGAAAAAATGCTCACCATCACTGGCCATCAGAGAAATGCAAATCAAAACCACAATGAGATACCATCTCACACCAGTTAGAATGGCAATCATTAAAAAGTCAGGAAACAACAGGTGCTGGAGAGGATGTGGAGAAATAGGAACACTTTTACACTGTTGGTGGGACTGTAAACTAGTTCAACCATTGTGGAAGTCAGTGTGGCGATTCCTCAGGGATCTAGAACTGGAAATACCATTTGACCCAGCCATCCCATTACTGGGTATATACCCAAAGGACTATAAATCATGCTGCTATAAAGACACATGCACACGTATGTTTATTGCGGCATTATTCACAATAGCAAAGACTTGGAACCAACCCAAGTGTCCAATAATGATAGACTGGATTAAGAAAATGTGGCACATATACACCATGGAATACTATGCAGCCATAAAAAACGATGAGTTCATGTCCTTTGTAGGGACATGGATGAAATTGGAAATCATCATTCTCAGTAAACTATCGCAAGAACAAAAAACCAAACACCGCATATTCTCACTCATAGGTGGGAATTGAACAATCAGATCACATGGACACAGGAAGGGGAACATCACACTCTGGGGACTGTTGTGGGGTGTGGGGAGGGGGGAGGGATAGCATTGGGAGATATACCTAATGCTAGATGACGAGTTAGTGGGTGCAGCACACCTGCATGGCACATGTATTCGTATGTAACTAACCTGCACAATGTGCACATGTACCCTAAAACTTAAAGTATAATAAAAAAAAATTAAAAAAAAAAGAAAATTACTTTTTTCTCAGTAAATATAATGACCTTGGAATTACACAAGGGTGAGTATGAATGAAGCAAGACTTGGTTTGGGACTAAAAAAAATTATTTAAAACCTGGATATAAAAAATATATATTAACCATGGATAAAGAGAACAACTTAGAATGAGAGAATGGAAAACATATTTCCAACTCAATGGAAAATAGCTACAAAAAAATTCCAAAGTCCATGTGTGTAATTAGTTTCATGGTTCCCTGAAATCTAAACTAAGGAAACAAAAAGCTCTAAAAATGAGTTCTTTTAAAAAGCGTGGTCTCCCAGGAGTTTGGGCTCATCTCACAATTGAACATAGCACAGTTGAAGGGACGATTACTCATAATTCTGACTGCATAGGAGTCATAGGTCTGTCCAAAAGGTTTTTTAATCAAAAAAGTCCCCAATACTCTTAGCATCGCCTCCTCAATACTATTTATGCAGTATTCAATATTGGTCCCTCTAATCTTAGAATCACCTCTTTCAGCCAAGGTGAATTTTAGTTGAATCATCTTGTCTATCCATCCATCCATCCATCCATCCATCCATCCATCCATCCATCCATCCTTATACCATTTATTTATTCAGGAAACATTTACATAGTATCAACTATGTATCTAGTTCTGCTAGACATGAGGGATAAAGGCAGAGTAAGACTCAAATTCTAGTTTGTGTTGCCTTCCCTGCATCATCCAAACGAATTTAATCACTCCCTCTTTTGTACTCCTGTTGCTAATCCATATATTTAAAAAATTAGCTGGGTAGCCTGTAATCCCAGCACTTTGGGAGGCCAAGGCAGGCAGATTCCTTCAGGCTAGGAGTTCAAGACCAGGCTGGTTAACATGCCAAAACCCCATTCTCTACTAAAAATGCAAAAATTAGGTCGGTGTGGTGGTGCATGCCTGTAGTCCCAGCTACTCGGGAGGCTGAGGCAGGAGAATTGCTTGAATCCGAGAGGTGGAGGTTGCAGTGAGCTGAGATTGCACCACTACACTCCAGCCTGGGAAAAAGAGCAAGACTCTGTCTCACAAAAAAAAAAAAAAAAAACCAACGGGTAAAAAATGGGGTTAAAAGCCTCTGTGAAAGCTAAAAGCCTTATTTAAAATTTTTATGAGAATGGGAAGAATCAGTCCATCTCCAGTCTAACTTTTTTTACACATCAAATTCTCTTTTATGACTTTGGGCTTCCAGAGGAAGAAATTCTGTTTATTTCACGTACCAAGTCTCCCCAACTTCTAGACATGTTAGACAGAAATGTTGAATGAATGAAGGAGTGAATGAATGCCTTTTATTCCTGAGCATACTGCACAGTCTGGCAGAATATTTATCCTACAGAAATATTACTACATGAAACAATTCATAAAGTTAACATTTACTGGATAGCACAGACTTAGAAACTCATCATTGGAAGAGAGTTTGGAAAGTCTCTTCTACATAGAGGCATGTCAAAGGATAGGAGTGACATATAGGAGAAATTTATAGGCACAACATGTTTGGAAGCCAGCACATTGACAAACTGTCCAAATTTTAGGAAGTCTCTTGGTAAAGTAGACGTGGTCAAGTAGTTGTCTACTTTGTTCTCTCCCCCTTGTGAATGGACACCAGGACTCTGGGCTGGGTGCAGTGCTTTAAGGTTTGTGGCTGCCAGAGGTACATATTATGCTTTGATCCAATCATTCTGAGACTAGTTAGACCTTCACAGATAATTGTAGCCTTATAAAAGGTTTTCTGTTTTTTCCTAAATAGTCTTTTTATTTCTTACTGTATATTTACTTTTTAATCAAAATTACATGCGTTCATAGCTTAAAAATGAAAATTGTTCTACGAGGTTCATTTTTTAAAAATCCCAACAATCTTTTCTCACCTGTTGCCAGCTACCTTAACTTTTAACTATTTGTTTGGATTATATCTACATTTACCTAAATAATTTGCTTGCACTGTTTCTTCTTAATTTTTAAACTCTTTATAGAAGACTAAACTTTTGATTTTTCACTTCTTCCCCCTCCAAGAAAATACACACACACACACACACTCACACACACGCTCAAACACACGTGCATGTGCTCCTCTTTCCACATTCTTTCTACATAATTATATTATGATGTTTGGATTGAGAGACAGTGTTTTACATTGCTCTGAGTCAAGAACACACTATTCACAGCTTAGCCATGTAGTGTACTATTATTACATTTCTTTTCTTATACTACATTTTTATGTCCCTGGAGTTAGTAACTTTTTACTTTTTTATTTGGAGGGGTGCTGCTTAGTTTCCTATGTGCCAATTGCTAATTGTACAAACTCTTTACCAGAAATGTAAATCTTCTTATATAGACACATTAGGTCTGCTATTTATTCTTCTTTTTTGAGAGATTTCTCCAGAGCTCTGTCTTCCTGCTCCAATCTAGAGTTAATATTCTCTAGATTTACCACTGAGATGTCATCCTGGGACCTCTCTTTGCCAGCATCCTGGGAGATTCCCTTGGTGCCTGTCTGTACTTGATTACTTGTTTCTTGGATCCAGTGTCTTTTTTCTTGATATACTCCCTCATTTGAGAGGATCTTATTCTCCATTACATTCCTGAGAAAAGGTGCAAGAAAGGTGCAATAAAAATTTTTGAACCTTGAATGTCTGACAGTGTCTTTATTTTATCCTCTCAATTAATTGATGATATGGCTAGGTATAGAATAGTGTATTCGAAATCATACCCTAAGAATTTTGAAGGCAGGCATTGATTATTTATCTCTTCTTTCCAGTGTGGTATTGAGAAGTCTGATGCTATTCTGAATGTTGATTATTTCTTTACTTTCTGAAAGCTTTATACATTTTTTTCTTTGTCTCTAGTATTTTGAAATTTAAGAATGATGTGCTTGGGGCTTAGGCCTTTTTTATCCATTGTGTTCACACTTGGCTGTACTTTTAATGTGAAAACTCATGTACTTCACTTTTCAAAATTTTATTTGTTGTATTTCTTGGATTTTTTTTCTCTCTGTTTTCTCTTTTTTTATGAAACTCTTATCATTTGATTTTAAGCCTTCTGGATTAACACCACATTTTAAAAATATTTTTCCCTCATTCATTTATTGCCTTTTCCCCATTCTAGAAGGTTTTCTGAACCCTATCTTCTAACTCATCTATTAAGCTTTACCTTTTTCTTACGTATTTTTTAATCTCTAGATTCCTTTTACAAGAATGTTCTGAATGTTCCTTTAAAAAGACTTCATCTTCTTTGTTTCATGAATGTAATCAATCTTTTTGAAGTGTTCTCACTGCATTGTCTTTTTTAATTTCAAATTCCTTTATCTCTTTATTTTCATCTCTGACTTTCAGGTTGGCAGATTTCCTAAAATTATTGGTCATCCTTGGTTGTCTGCTTACAGATGAGTGGGCTGATAAAGTGCTGTTGGAAGATCTTTGTAGGTGGGCTTGTTGTTAGATGAAATATACTATATAGTAATCTGGCTGAGCATTTCATGGGGTAACTCATTACTATAAGTATTTCCAGGTCTCCCATATCTTCTCCAACCATTCAGGTTCTTCAGGGAAAAATCTTGTAACCTATTACCTAAAAGGTATTATCCTGGCTGCTTAAACATGGGCATCAAACAAAGAAGGGGGATGAAAATGGAGGCTGTCTGATAGTTTGGTGTGTAAACTTCCATTTAATTTCTCTATTTTCATCAAACCTGAAACCTGAAACCAGTTTGCACAGGCTCACAAAAAGCTGATTGTGTGCATCTCTTCCCAACTCCATGACCAGAGACTTTATGCTGTCCATTTGAAATTAGCTTTGGTGGGAGTATTTACACCACTGCAATTGGCAATGACTACAAATTAGAGCCCTAGTTGCTTCCCAGCTTCCAAGCTGATAGTTAAACACCCACAGAGCACCACCGAACACACTATATCTGCTGTGTATGGTGTTTTCCCATGCTAGAACCCCTCTTTTTTTTAACCTCCTTGAAGAAATATACTTGTCATCATCTGCCAGGGTTGGGGAAAGGAAACATGATCACAGGGTTGTATAGAGTGAGAGAGGGAATCCAGGGTTTTACTGTATTTTAAATATACTTTTAAATCATCCCCTATTTGCAGCCCTCTTTTCACCCCCACTTTGAAAAGCATCTGCCACCAGCATTCCTGGTTTCTGAAGTGCAATTCAGTTTGCTTCCTGGCTTCACCCACTGATAGCTTAGATTTCAGCTTTCTGGGATCTGCCAAGGCAGTGACCATTCAGCCACCTGCTTTCCAACTTGCAAAGTTAGGCTTCTGTTGCCCCTGCTCCTCTTTGTTGAGGGTTTCTGTCTTTTTTAACCTCTTATAGTCCTTTTAGTAGTTTGAGGGAGCTTGAGTAGTTTCAAGATTGACCTTGAAAATGCAAGGTCAATCTGCCTTTTCTATCCAAACGTCTAACTGAAAGGAGGATGTTGTGTTAGGGGCAGGCCAAAAGTCCTGAATAGTTCAGAAATACTCTGACTTCCCTGGGCCCTGGGCAGCCCCACAGTCAAGGTTACCTGTCTTGAACTACAGTTAATAACTTTGCCAGGCATGGTGGCTCACAGATGTAATCCCAAATATTCGGGAAGCTAAGGCAAGTGGCAAGAGGATCACTTGAGGCCAGGAGTTTGAGATCAACCTGGGCAACATGGCAAGATCTCGTCTCTAACAATAACTTGTAGCTTTGTCAGGCCAGGCATAAACAGCCCCAATTATTGGTCAAGACTGCAACTGAGGGCAGGTGAGAACCGCATTGAGTGAAAATGAAGTCCTCATGAATAGGTAAGCATTTGCCTGACTATATTCAAGTCTTCACCAACTGCTATAAACTTGGTAACTCTTTAACTTCCTGAAATTTTACTCTTATTGGCCTTTGTAAAATACATGTTATTTTTTGTCTTAGAAAATTTTTCATGTATCAGGGCAACCTGAAGAGACCATGTGGCTTTGACCCATGACCTGTAGGTCTAAAAACTCGTTAGAATGTACTTGGCAATTGAGAAATAGATAATCTTGCTCCTGCTTCATGTAGCCTCAAGGGTCATACCATTCATCTTGTTAAATTCGGCTTTTCGACTCCAAAAAGTGAGGAGGCATCTCAGCATGGATAACTCTGAAGAACAAATGGCATTACTGGGCAGATCACTTAACGTAAACATATGGTGGGCAAGTAGAAAGCCTTGCTGATTCCTTTTATTCTGTGTTCTGTGCACCCACCAGCAGTGAATGTAGGATGGCTGATTACTGTGGATTGGAAAAACTCTCCATTTTTAGTTAAGAGATTGGCAACAATTTCTGAGACAAAAGCACGCCTGTTGCTGCAGGCAGCCATGCAGTGCCAGAGCACAATTGGAAAACCCGTTCTAAGTTGTCAGCCCTGACCCTCAGGTGATTTTGTGGTGTGTGATATGGGGGGATGTTTCAGGCCAATCATTCAATGGATTTCCTAATTTCGCTTCTGGGAGAACAACTCCCCTGCAGAGAGAGGAGGGAGAGGCATCTGCCCTCTTAGGAAATAACTTTCAAATATGGGAACCAAAACAGACAAATGATGCCATTAGAAAAAACTGTAGGGGTGGAAGAGTAAGCTGTCTGTCCATGATCTAAGTCTACACAATTGGAGTTAGAAATCTGCAGGTCCCAACCTCTGCTCCACCAAGTTCTAGTATTAGTTCGTGTTGGGCAGCTGACCCGCTCTAAACCTCTTCCTTCTCTTCTGTAAATTGGAGGTAATAATAAGACCTACCTGTTTAAGCTGCTGTGAAAGTAGGTAAAAAAGGAGGCAAAGCTCTTAGCCCACAGCTAACTCATAAGCTCCTTAAGTGTTTGCTATTATTGGCTATGACTGTGGGTAGCATGTCTGCCCCTAGTCAGCTAGAGTCATACCAAGGTGGCTACTTGTGAAGCTATAGCCCAATGAGGTTTTAGGGGAGCACTGGGGCTGCTCTCTAGCAAGCAGAGAATGACTTAGTGAACCTGAGGAAGATGCAGAGTTGACATTAAATATTTACTAAGCATGCACAGTGTACGAGAAAGCAGATGAATTTATCTCCAGGAGCTCCAGGAGCACTTCACTTAAGACAAGGTATTAAACTTCCATCTGAAGCCTGAACATACCATCATTTAATCACTAGTGAGAAGGTACCTTAGGAAGCATAATGTTACGCTTCCGTAATGGCTGCCAGGGCTGAATCTTGTCCTATCACTTTCTCTCCCCTCTGTTTTACACCCACACAGTTCACTGGCAAAGCCCTGCATCTCCAAGATAAACAGTCACAGTCACAGTGGATCTTGGCTTCAGCACAGGCTTGTTTCACCAAATCTACACACACAGCAAACATATTGCGTGGAAAGTCCCCAAGTTCAGAGTTGAGTTGGAGCCTCTGCTCCTGTCTAGGCATTTTTGTGAAATGGAAATGTTCTTGTGTGTATGCATGTGTACAAGTATGTGTATGTTAGTGCATACGCAAATGTACATGTATGTATTCACCCTAGGAATAGAACTAATTAACTCACTTCTACTTTGAATACCAGTAATTATTACTACGGAATTTCATTTTGGATTCCATCACATCTTATGAACGACATTCACTAACTCTGAAAATACAAGGTATACCTTAGCATAAATATATTGATATTTCCCATGGAAGACAATAATGGTGATTTGTCTTTTCTATGATGCTGCCTCTTAGTCTGCATGATCATTTTTTTCTTTTTAAATAGACTTATTTAGAGTAGTTTTCATTTCACAGCAAAATTGAGCAGAAGGTACAGAAATTTCCCATACACTCTCTGCCCCTGCTCATGAATAGCCTCCCCTGATTATTGGCATCCCCCAAAAGACTGGTACATTTGTTACAACTGATGAACCTACATTGACACATCATTATCACCCAAAGTCCATCGTTTACATAAAGGCTAACTCTTGGTGTTGTACATTCTGTGGGTTTGGACAAATATATAATGAATGGTATGTAACCACGGGTTGTTTTAATAGTTCTCTGGGCCTTACCAAATTGAAAAAAAGAAAGAAAAGCACTCTAACAGAGGTTGTCCTTCTTCTCAGGTTCTACAGGCAGAATTGTCTCAGCTAAGAAATGCAGAGCTACCTTTTTAGGCAGAACATTTGCTAATCATATAAGAAGCCTCTATTTTTTGAAATTTCCTTCCCAGAGGTCTCAACTGGACATTGTGAATAAACACTTGTCTATGTCAGGAGTTTACTGCACTTTGTTATTCTTTTCCTCTTATGTAACCGGTCGCTCAGCATCTTCTTTCTCAACCATGTACCCTTAACCATGCCGACTCCTCTTCTTTCCAAGGGCAAACCTGTACATTGGCAGCTCAAGGTGAACAGAGCATTGGCTGGTGTCTGACTCTGCTGCCATTTCTAGTTGCCTCCCTTTGCTGCCAGGAGCCAGGATGTCCCCCGCCTTCCTCTTCCCACTACTCTCCTGCTCCTGCATTCTGTGTCTTGTCTTTTATTACTGCCCCCTAACTCTGGAACCCACTTTCTTACCTCCTTATTCACAATCAGCTGCCTCTCTTGCCTTCAGACAATGAATTTCTTCTTTTATCCTCATGAAAACAAGCCTTGGACATCAGGTAAACCAAGATCTGCATCTCCACTGTGTCAGCTCAATGCCATCCTTCCTGGATACCTACATGGACTCTGGCTGTAATGCTATTTCTTTCCTCCCTAGATTTTAAGGACTTAGAAAGCTGTCATTTTCATTGGCTCTATTATATTTTTACAATACCAAATATCTCCTAAACTTTAAACAACATGAGAAATGGATGTGAAATGTACTATTTCATTTACAAGATGAAGAATCAGGTAAATATGAGCATTTCTTTATTTAGTCAGTAGGTAAAAAAAAAATCATTCCAGATGATCAAAGCAGGACCATTCCTAGCCACTGGTGGACTATCAGCCAAAGTTACAGTGCTTGGTGGGGAGGAATGATTATGGAAACAGAGGTAAGGACAACTGCCAATATGAACATACATTCTATAAACACAGCTCAAATTACCTTCATACATTTTGAACTTAAAAATCTCACCAATCGACAGACAAAAAACATTCCTCTAAGTATCTATGTCTGGAATAATATAAAGTGAACAGACAGTGCATTCAGCACAAATACTGTTCAGTACTTCTCATGCTTCCTGCAACCTGCCTACTTTTCCAGCAACCAAAGGAGCAAGAGAGCCAACCATAGTAGTTCATTAACCTTTTCAAGTTTCCAGATGCTGTTCTTGTCTCTGTTTGGATAACTGCCATTATGTTCTGTTTCCAATGTAATCTTGTATCTAACACTCTCTTCCAGATGCTGTTGACCTCTGCCATATTCCTACCAAAGTATACAAAACAAAAAGAGGTCTGCTGTGGTCCATAGCATAGCAGGAACCCCCCATGCCATTCACAGACAGATCCAATGGGAGTTGCCTTTTCAACTGAGGGATGGCAGTATGGTTTTTCTTGAGAAAGAAACATCCAAGCCAGAAGTAGCCTGCAGGGCTTCTATTTGGTCTTGCCCACCTCATCCATCAATGCTCTTGTTGGGTCACTGGCCATGGTCACCTGGGAACAACACATCCTGAGCATCCCAGATAGCTGCTTTTTGGCTTTGGGTAGGAGGGAAGAATAGCCATGCATTATAATGAATATTCTAGAATGTGGCTTTGGATTCTGAACAGGGGAAAGGCTTCTCTAAAGTCAGAGCTTCAGGCAATTTTTCTGTCTCAATTATCCCCACAAGATTAAGGTCCTTCCTTCCATACAATCCTCTCCATAGGTCTTTTGTTCCCCAGTGTGCTTTCTGAAAGCCCACCAATCAAGTGAGATCCCTGGCCAACAGCACTCCTTCTGTGCTCATTTTTCAGTCATAGGTAATATTTGTAAGCTGCAAACCTCATTTCATTCTGAACAAATACATACGTTCATGCCTAATGCTTGGATGGAATGTTAGTGAAGTGTTGTGGGGTTTTTGTTCACAATAGACTGGATCTGTTGTTGGCAAAACTCTTTTAGAAAGTAGAACCTGCTGGGCGCGATGGCTCACGCCTGTAATGCCAGCACTTTGGGAGGCCGAGGCGGGAGGATCACGAGGTAAGGAGATCAAGACCATCCCAGCCAACATGGTGAAACCCCATCTCTACTAAAATATTAAAAAAAAAAAAAAAATTAGCCGGTTGTAGTGGCACATGCCTGTAGTCCTAGCTACTCGGGAGGCTGAGGCAGAATAATTGCTTGATCCAGGGAGGTGGAGGTTGCAGTGAGCCAAGGTCATGCCACACACCACTGTACTCCAGCCTGGTGACAGAGTGAGACTCCGTCTCAAAGAAAAGAAAAGAAAAGAAAAAAGTAGAACCCTTTCTGCAAGTAAAACCTGACATGGAAGCCTGCTATACACATCCAATAAAAATGCAACTGCTCA
This sequence comes from Pan troglodytes, assembly GCF_028858775.2. NCBI lineage: Eukaryota > Metazoa > Chordata > Mammalia > Primates > Hominidae > Pan > Pan troglodytes. The sequence goes on along the minus strand of NC_072412.2, from coordinate 102,745,854 downwards.
GGTGAGAATCAAGGTAGATCAACTGCTTGGTCTGCCTTGCCTTGTTTCAGGGAGCAGCCCCTGAGGGAACCAGGAAGAAGCCTTATAGCACCAGAGGGCAAGGGCTCAAGAACTAAGAACTAGACCACTTGGCAGGCTCTTTTCTGCAACAAACTATTATTTCATAATATAGTTACACTGTGCAGTTCCAAACACCATCCAATGCCCATATCTTTTAGCTTTTTTCAATGGAAAAATAATGATGGCTTCAAATATATAGCTTGAGGAATAAGTAACAGAATACTTGCTGCCAACTAGTTATGAAATAAAGTATGCAGTTAACATCAAGGCCCATGCCCTCACTTCATATGGCAAGTTATCACTGCAAGCTACTGGGCACCTGCATCCTCAGACACCTAGGTTCTTTTTCCTTGGACACTTTTCTCTTTCTTCTCATCATCCTCTCTCTTGCCTCTTACAGTCCCTTTTGCTCCCTCCTTTTCTCCATATCTTCCCTGACCTCTCTTTTCTCTCTTTCATTACCAATTCTTTCTTTCTCTTTTCTTTCTTATCATGTTGCTTTTTTTGGCCTTTGTTTAGCTTCTATCTGCTCCTTCAGGATCAGTCAGGCCTGGTCAGGTTACAGTGCAATAACACACATCTCCCAAATCTCAGATGCTTAAAGCAACAAAGTTAATTTTACAGTCCTTCCACAGGCCCGTCACAGGTTGCTCATTGGAGTTGCTCACGGACCCAGGCTGATGAAGCAGCCATTTTCTCAAATGTTGGAGAGAGAGCATGTAGGGAAGCCTGCGTTCTTTCCTGAAGCTTCTACCTAGATATGAAATATGCATCACTTCCCACATTTTATTGCTAAAGCAAATTACACAGACAAAATTTAAATTGGTGGGGGAAGCACAATGCTACCATGTGCCCGTAAGTTTAGAGGGTTCAAATATTTGAAATTCGCCTAATGAGTACCACTGTCATTATGTAACCTTCACAGCTCTATGTCAGGGTCCTTCCCAATACTTTGCTTCTAATGTTCTTTCCCTCTAGCCCTGCACCTTGACCTCCTTATTTGTTCCTATTTGAGATCTTCCTTATTTCCTCCTCATCCTCCGCCGTCATGTGGTGGCTGCACCAAGAGTAATTATAAGAAGTATCACTAGGCTGGGCGGGGTGGCTCATGCCTGTAATCCCAGCACTTTGGGAGGCTGAGGTGGGCGGATTACCTGAGGTCAGGGTTTCGAGACCAGCCTGACCAACCAACATGGAGAAACCCCTTCTCTACTAAAAATGCAAAATTAGCCAGGCGTGGTGGCACATGCCTGTAATCCCAGCTACTCAGGAGGCTGAGGCAGGAGAATTGCTTGAACCCGGGAGGCAGAGGTTGCAGTGAGCTGAGATTACACAATTGCACTCCAGCCTAGGAAACAAGCACGAAACTCTGTCTCAAAAAAAAAAAAAAAAAAGAAGTATCATGTCTAGAGGCAGGGAGAGGAGCTTCATGGTTTTTAATGCACAATTTCTGGGATAACATGGTTATAGTCCTCTAAGCAGAAGAGAAGGCAGTATCAGGATCCTATGGGTATCTGGCCCTAGCTCAGACCCCTCCTTCATGGAGGTGCGATCCTAGCAGACTCTGCTCATTCCCAGCTGTTGCTGCTAAGGCGAGGTTTCTGAAGGCTCAGTCAGAGCAGCCACTCCCTTTTCCCACTCCACGTGGCACCACATTAATAATCATTTAAACACAGCCGGGCGCGGTGGCTCATGCCCGTAATCCTAGTGCTTTGGGAGGCCGAGGAAGGCAGATTACTTGAGGTCAGGAGTTCGAGACCGGCCTGGTCAATGTGGTGAAACCCTGTCTCTACTAAAAATACAAAAATTAGCCAGGCATGGTGGCGGGAGCCTGTAATCCCAGCTACTCGGGAGGCTGAGGCAGGAGAATCACTTGAACCCAGGAGGCAGAGATTGCAGTGAGCGGAGATCATGCCACTGCACTCCAGCCTGGGTGACAGAGCAAGACTCTGTCTCAAAAAAATCAAAACAAACCAAAAAACTCATTTAAACACTCTTCCTCCACAGCCATCATTGAACTATCCAAAAATAAGTCAGGGTAAAACCATTCCCATTATACTTTATACATATAGAGAAATTAAATGAAGCAAAAATAAAAGAGAGTTTACTCAGTATCAATCATAGTTAGAATGAATCCTAGGAAGTAACTGCATTGTAAAATTATACGGAAATCCGTAAGTTAAAGTTAAATCTTAGCTGTCAACAAAACATCATCTGGGAATTAAAGAAAGGTGAGTACATTTACTTGAGTACAAACATTATTCATTTCATCTGTACCAGGGACTAGTAAACCAGAAGCCAGCAAACCTATCATACCTGCCTCCTGTTCTCCACCTTGCTGAAGAGTCACATGCAGTTTTGCATGTTAGACTCCCCTCCTGGATAGATTTCAACGGCTCAGGGGTTTGGGGAATTTAGGAAGTGTTGATGGCAGGAAGGTCCTTCAAAGAATTCTAACATGTTGCCAAGAGTGCTGAGACCCAAATCAGCTAATGGCTATGTGGTATGATCAAATACAAGTTGGCCTAATATTGGGAGTGGTTACAGATAAATAGCTGCTTATATGAGATGACAAAGGACATAGGGAAGGTTTTCAAATGCTTCCCTCAGTGTTGACTACGTTGACAAAACTTTACAACTAGAGAATTCTTCCTTTAGGATTTTTTATTTTTATTTTTTAGTTTTCAAGAAGAACCAGTAAAAAAGAAAATATAGCAGGGAGCCACAACACTCATTTTTAAGCTATTATAAACCAACACCATATTACAGAGGTAACTGACATGATAAATCTGGGCTAGGTAGCTAGGTAGGAAGTGAAGAGTTCATGGTCCTAAGAGGATCTGATCTGGTGCTTCTTGGGAAATGGGAAAGACTGAAGACAAGACCTGCTACCTTCTCATTTTTTTGTTTTTTTCTAAAGAACAGCTCTGATTTTTCTCAAGGCAAACTAAAAAAAAGTCTAAGATAAAAAAGCAAAACCCATCTTCCCAAAGTTGCATGTTAGTTGCATTCCCTGAGCCCCTAGCTATATCTGAGATTTCCCTTTAGGGAAAGTCCACAGGTTACAATTCCTTGGGTAGGGTCCCTTTAAGTTGTTGGTTAGAGACGTGGGACAGGAAGCGGAAGCAGAGGTCAGGCTGAGAGGAGATACCTAGGAAAGCCGGGGCACAGAGCAAAGGAGCCGTGGAGGCGTGCATGACCAATGCAGAGCCAGCCATAGACTCTTCCAAGCCTCCTTCGAGGAGGCCAGTGTGGGGAGGTGGAATATGTAGGGATGAACACCCACACTATGTGTGGAGGTATGTTTCACTTTAGGTTTTGATGAACTAAGACCTAAGAACTATCGAGTTTTCACAGTAGTTCCAAACACTTTCAAATACATAACCTAGTGGAGATTGTTTAGACAAGGTCCTTGCCTTCAGCATTTGATGATTCTATTTATAATTGAGAAATCAGAGGTGAATCTATCGTCTCAATAATTATGACAGGCGAAGTTCCATTCTTTCTAGGAAATCAAGCACTCCTGGTTAATGAGTTTTTAGAATGCAGAATTAATACTTTATCTTTTCTAAACTTTCATATTAAATCAACAACTTTCTACTGTTTTATATACAGCTAAGAATAAATAAGCACAGTTATAATAAGCATCAATTCTCATTAAATGAGAAAGCTTTAATTTAATTGATAGAGAAACCCTTTGAGTTTTTACCCCATTAGTTTTTCCCTTTTCCCTCTCTATCAATTTCTACCGGTTGCTAGTCAATTTTTTCTCTTTTTTGTTTTGCAAATTAACCTTCTCTCTGGTTCAGTTCCTTAGGTAAAAAATACTAGCAGTGCCTTACTTTAGGGAACTGAATATTCTGAGCTATAGCCAAGGAGAAAAGGTGATCACACGGTGGCCTTCCTCTACCTGGGTGAATGCTCCAAGGCTCCTCAGACACAGCTCTCCATTCTCTGCGCAGCCTCTGCCTTCCATCTGCCTCTGAACAAACAAACAGCTACAGGCAAAGTAGTAGCTCGCAACTCCAGTTTTGCATGGGAGTGACTCATGTCACAGAGAATGTGAGTCATTCTCTGCTCCAGGGGAGTTTACACTCAGGCTTAGCACAGTCGTCCTTTTCCCTAGCCCTCCTCCTTTCCCTGCAAGCTTTGAGGACTTTGAACTCCATAAAACGATCCTATAGAATAAAAGAGAGTAGTGACAGGGTGTGTGTGTGCAAACTGTAGTGTGCACAGAGGCACCAAAGAAGTTGTAGACCTAACTCATCTGCAATTAAAGACTGCAGAAAAAATATGTGAGCTACTTTTAAATGAAGACTATTCAGCATAAAGAACAATTGGAAAAATTCAAACATGTATTATCTCCTCTCAATAAATACTATTTCCTCAAAAGAACTGACACAGTTGGCTGGGAGCGGGGAGCATTTTCCTACTCTTATGAAGATGGTTTATATTTGATTTGCATTTCAGATTTTTTTTTGTAAATTACTGAACATACATCATGTAGTCAGACCCATCTTAAGAAATGCCATCCTTCCTGCCATCCTAGGCACGCTCTCATGAGACTCCCTGCAGTGAGAGCTTGTGTCTAAGTGTCAGATGTAGGACAGATATAAAGGACAACTTTGATCACAATTCTGGGCCAAAATGATTACCTTTTGGGTTCTTCTCCTATAATCAACTTTTTTCAGAGAGCTTGTGGCTTATTCATTTGCTCAAAATAAAGCACATTATTTTTCATAAGAGAAAAAGAAACTGAGCTTATGTGATCTAAAAGTGTTAAAGTATAGCCAATATGTATTATTAGAAGCAAATATGTTCTTTTTATAAAAGACAATGCAAAAGCCTTTCTAGACATTATTTTTGTCAGAATCTGCCAAAGAGAGAGAGAGAGATGGGCACAAGGAGTATTTCTCAGACGCCAAATCAAAGAGAAAAATCTTAGGAGAGATAAACATTATGTCATGTTTCTGAAACTTCCTGATTATACTTAAAGTAGACCATCTGTCCCCAGTGACGGAACTCACTGGATGAGACCTTGAGGAATGTAACTCTTTGTAAAATTTCTGAAACATTGAATTTGTTCCCCAGTAGTCCAACTTTGTAGCAAATCTGTTACCCAGATGTAAATTTAGAAGCATCCGAGTTCTTGGCTCCCTAAAGGAAGAATTTCAATTTAGAAGAGGCATTATAGACTCTAACAAGAGAAGAATGGCTCAAAACCTAAATTACCCCAAACAAACCGGGATGCAACATAAGGGAAGTAAGTGGAGAATTCAGCATTAGGGAAAGGTGAATATGAGCTGCTCTTACCACTGAGAGAAAAATACTGTTACTGCAAACAAAAATGAAACTCACAAATATGATCCAAATGTTAAATGTATGCTCTGGTTTTGAAGAACAAATTCATTCCTCACTAAGCATTTTCCTAAGCGTCATTCAGTACATGCACAAACTCAAACTTGACATGACATCTACCAAAGGGGTGTGTGTGTGTCTGTGTGTGTATCTGCCTGTATATCACCGGTCTTCTACAAAGAGGCAGATGGTACTAGGGAAAAAAAGCTGACAAACAGAGAACCGCAATATAAATCGTGATACAATTCTTAAGTTGAGTAAAAATGGGACAGAAGAATCGTACAAAAATTCAGCAAGAAAAGCTTGAAGGAAAAAAAAAAAAAAACCGTGGAGGAAATGGTGGAAAGCATCAGGAAGTGGAGCAAGCTTGGAAAAGTGAAGTGGGAGAAATGCTGAGTGACAGATGCCATGGACCTGTAAGGGAGGCAAGAGGATGGGTCCAGCCTATGGAAGAAAGCAGAAGAAGGGAACAGCCACTTGTGAAATCCCAAGAGGTAAGAGAGATAGAGGAAGTGATGGCTGAAGGTCAGGAATGTGGCATCCTCCCTGCCCACCACAGCTGCTGCCTCTCCCTGCTGTGATGGGGCTGAATGTTGGTAGTGAAATGGATTGATCAGCCTCCCAAACGTGCCTCATGGAGGCCTCTGGCTGTGGGGATCTTTGGAGTCTCAGGCAATATTCCCTCCATGTGCGTCTGAAGCTGGGCCAGGACACACAAGGAGATTCTGTCTGCTCCTTGCACAGAAGCCCTCTGAGTGCACTTGGACATGGTGGTTTGAAAATCAAAAAGACTCCCCAAAATGAATCTGACATGTTCACAATGTCCCTAATAACCATTGTACTCATGGCAATTATCCCCTAAATAGGTTTTATAAATCACTACATTGCTTTCACACTGCCAAACCAAGGTTGTAATTTTCCATTTCATTAGATTTATCATAGTTATGATAGTTTCATATAATGAACACCATATACCCATCACCTAGAATTTTAAAGTGTTAGCATTTTGCTGGATATACTTTAATTTTTCAATGTAGTATTTAAAGTAAATTCAAGATACTACATTTTACTTCTGAAGACTTTAGTAGCATCTCTATAAACTAATCTTGTTCTATATAATCACAATACCCATAGGGCACCTAACACAATTAATAAGACCTGCATATCATATCATCCCTGTTCTCTATTCAAATTTCCCCAGTTGTTGCCCCAGTGAGTTTTATGACTCATTTATTCAAAGCAGAAGCCAATCAGTGTTCACAAATTGCATTTACTCATTATATTTCTTTATTCTCTTTTAACCTCGATCAGCCCATCCACACCTCCTTCCCTGCATGTTTCTTTTCATGTTCTTGACCAGGAGGAGAGACTAGCAGGGATCTTGGGGAATGCTCTACCTTCTGGATTTGTCTGATTATTGCTCATTGAGTCATTTATCTTGGTTCTCTAACCCCTATATTTTCTATAAACCGGAAGTTAGATAAAATTTATTGTATACATTTGGCAAAATGACTGCACAGATGCTGCTGCATACTTCATAGCAAATTGCATCAGGATCCACAGGTGGTCCTATTTTTCGTGATGCTGAAAGTGATCGCTGGGATAAGGTGATGGTAACCTGATCAACATAGCTAGCATAATCCTGCTTCTTAATGCTCAAACTTGCCAAATAAACTGCCCACTGGCAGTTTTCTGTGCTTATAGCAGTCACAAAGCCCAGGCCAAAGTCTCCCTCAGCTCCTTTGTCCCATGCCCCACCACTCTCCCCTTTCTTGGACCCTTCCCATTGGGCTAGACCAAGAGACCATTATTCTGTTTCTTGTGCTCGTGGAATGATTGGCAGCAATAAGGGCTAGCATAAGTATCCAGTGAAGTCGAGTAGAACTCCAGCACCTAGTGTGCCAAAACAGTAGGTATATTTAATGAACTAATTAATATGGGCTAATCTGGTTTGATGGGAGAGTGGAGGGTGCTATGGACTGAATGTTTGTGTCTTCCACCAAATTCCCATGTTGAGGCTGGGCACGGTGGTTCATGCCTGTAATCCCAGCACTTTGGGAGGCCAAGGCAAGCCAATCACTTAAGGTCAGGAGTTCAAGACCAGCCTGGCCAACATGGTGAAATCCTGTGTCTACTAAAAATACAAAAATTAGCCAGGCGTGGTGGTGCACACCTGTAATACCAGTTACTCAGGAGGCTGAGGCACGAGAAATGCTTGAACCTGGGAGGCAAAGGTTGCAGTGAGCTGAGATTGCACCACTGCACTCCAGCCTGGGTGACAGAATGAGAATCTGTCTCAAAAAAAAAAAATAAAAAATTTCCATGTTGAAACCTAACCTCCAACATGACGGTATTTGGAGGAGGGGCCTTTGGAAGGTGATTAGGTCATGGAGGTAGGATTAATGCCTTGATAAGAGGTCCCAGAGACTTTCCTGGCCTCTTCCCATATATGAGGACACAGAGAAAGGATAGCTATTTAGGAACCAGGAAGTGGGCCCTCACCAGACACCAAATCTGCCGATGCCTTGATCTTCAACATCCCAGACTCCAGAACTGTGAGAAATAAGTTTCTGCTTGTAAGCCACCCAGTCTATGATGTTTTTGTTAGAGCAGCCTGAACAGACTCAGACAGAGGGCATAAAGCAGAAAAGAGAACACAAAGGAGTGGACATTTTATGGGAAATGGAGGGATGAAAGCCAACATTTTTGGAGACTTTTTTTAGACTTGTAGCGTGATGTAGTATGGTAGCTAAGAGTTGAGACTCTAGAATCAGGAGACTAGGATTGACACTCCAACTGTCGTCTTTTCTGGCTGTGTGCTCCTGGGTACCTAATGTAACATCACTGGACCTTGTTTTCTCACCAGTAACTGCAGATTAAGGAGACTTTCCTAGTCTGGCTCCTTGGCAAATAACGGTATGTAAAGTTCTTAGCACAGTGCCAGGCACACAGGAAAAGATCACCATATAGAGGTTGCTACTATTGCTAAATCCAGCAAGGCATTCAGCAGTCATTTGCTGGTGCCTATTTTCCCATTAAACTCTCACAAGAGATGTCTTGGGAAAGTCTGGAGTGAGGGAAACCCATTAGAATCAGTCGTTGTATGGAAGTCAGGAGTTTTGGTCAGAAATTCCCCCAATCTGACCTGATCCAAGTGATATGGCTTGGCTCTGTGTCTCCATTCAAACCTCATCTCCAATTGTAATCCCCAGGTGTTGAGGGAGGGACCCAGTAGAAGGTGATTGGATCACGGGGGCGGGGGGTGGGGCGGTGGTTTCCCCCATGCTGTACTCATGATAGTGAGGGAGTTCTCATGAGATTCTGGTTTGATAAGTGTCTGGCGTTCCCCCTGCTCACTCGCTCTCACTCTCTCCTGCCTCCATGTAGGACATGCCTTGCTTCCCCTTCTGCCACGATTGCAAGTTTCCTGATGCCTCCCCAGCCATGTGAAACTGTGAGTCTATTGAACCTCTTTCCTTTATCAATTACCCAGTCTTGGGTAGTATCTTATAGCAGTGTGAAAACAGACTTACACAGCAAGTATGGGTCAGAAATAGGTGCAAGAACAGCTAGAATGGAAAACTGTCTCTTCTTTAATGACATGGGGCTGGGGGCTTCCCAGATGCAGAATTGCCTCTTGCTCTTTTCCACCATGGGGATTCTAGGGGCCTGAAGCTCTCTCTTTTCCTTTAATCTCCTTGGGGAATACTTTCTGTATTCAGCAGGCCTATGGGTGACGTATGGCACACACCAACATCAATGGAACGACTCCTCAGCTCAGACAGCCTAGGATGCCAAATGCCAGGGAGAAATGTGGGAGTGCCCACTGCAGGGTGCTTAGGGGGTTTGGCAGGCAATGGGATGCTCTCCTTCTCCTCTGCAATGACTGGCACTAGACTTCCTGGCTCAGTGCGTGCCTCTCAAACAAGAAACCTCCTGTTCCTTTGGGACTTTCATAATGTGGTATTGCATTTCAATAATCAAGGCACTTTTTATTCCATAAAAGGGAAAGTCAATAACTTCTACCACTTACAGTTTTACTCTGATAGGAATTAAAGTTGAAGCTTTTCCATTTCATTGAGCCACCGACAAAAGGGAGAGAGAAAAGCACTGAACTCTTCAGAAAGCCCACGTTTGAGCAAAACAACCAAATAAACATTCACACTGCAGCTTTAAGATAATTTTCCTGAGCTCCACTTTTAACTTTCAGTGCAGCTTGTCAGGAGGCTGATCTCCTTCATTTGGGGCAGGTTCTATAGGATATAGCTCTCGAAAGAATGAGATACAAGTCAGCAGATATTTATTAGGCACTTATGACATTACCAACCTTAGTTACCAGCCTTAGGTGAATGTCTCCCAGGAGCTTTAGAAGGCACTTGAATCATGAGACATTTCCCCCATCTCTGAAAAGCACGAAGAATGTGTGTGGGGAGGGTGAAGGGCTTGGCAGAGAGAAAGAGGACACTGAAGGTGATCAGCCCCTCTCTCCACCTCCAGCATATTGGGAAGGCATCCGTCTTCATCTCATTACCAACTCATCAAAACAGCACCATCTGGTCACCTGTTTTGCAGAGGCAGCCCCCATTTCCATTTTTAACAGCATTGCATGGAGCAGGGGATAGTGGGGGAAACCAGTGGCTGGGAGTCCTACGCCACTCTCAACATGAATGCTTACAGGTACACTGGCACACACTACCAATGAAAAGGCTTTTTTAAAATAATGATTCATTGTGAGTGGTTTCCTTCAATTTTTTAAATAAAAATCACTAACTATTTTGGTCGCTTTTAGGGCTTCTGATCACACATTCTGCAGACTCCTGGAAGCCTTAATAGCCACTAGCCTGTACAGTCCATAGGAACATGATCATTTTATTTATTGATTTCTCTCTCCATCACCTAAGCACAGTTCTGGGCTCACGGAAGGTGCTCAGCTGTTTCTTGCGGGAATGAACAGAAATGGTCATTAACATGAAATGAAGGATTCTATGATTTCTTTCATTAATTGAATGCTTACTATGTGCCAGGGATTTCTTTCCCTATGTTATTTCACTGGCTTCTCTCAACCACAATATGAGGTAGCTATCCTCACTTAAGCACGAGAAAAATGAAGACCACAGAGGTTTCACACAGGTCGAAAGTGGTGGAGCTGATATTTAAATACAAGTCCATCTAGGCCCAAAGTCCAAATTGTAAACACCATGAAAAGAAAAGGCAAAAGCTAGGGAGAGAGAAAGAAAAAGTGGAAAATGTAAATGTTATCTTTAAAAAACTTTTTTTTTTTTTTTTTGAGACAGAGTCTCACTCTGTTGCCCAGGCTGGAATGGAGTGCTGTCATCTCAGCTCACTGCGGCCTCTGTCTCCTGGGTTCAAGCAATTCTCCTGCTTCAGCCTCCTGAGTAGCTGAAACTATAGGTGCATGCCACCACACCTGGCCTAGTATGTTTGTTTTTGCTTTTGTATTTTTAGTAGAGACAGGATTTCACCATGTTGGCCAGTGTGGTCTCGAACTCCTGACCTCAAGTGATCCACCCGTCTTGGCCTCCCAAGGTCCTGGGATTACAGGCGTGAGCCACCGCATCTGGCCATCTCTAAGAGACTCATAACCTCTCTAGAGCAACAAGACACACTCTCATGAAATAATTAAATAATGCAACACGCAGCACAATAAGTTGCCTAAAACAGTCACTCAAGTTCAGTTAGCAAATGCTAAGAGAGGTCAAAGCTGGGGCAGATGAATGCCACTGTGTATAATCAGGGAAGCAGTGAGGTTTCAGGTGGGCTTAGAAAGCATTATGCTTTCGATGGGAGGTACTGTGAGAAGCGGACTGTGGTGGGGTGGAAGGGGTACAGTGGAACCACACTAGCAGATATGCGGCAACTGGTGTCATTCAGTTTTAACATGCCTGGCCTCACTGGAGCGGGTACTGAGTAACATTGGGGAATTACAGTATGTAAGGGGGAGAGGTGGGGAGCAGAAGGGTTACAAGCTTGGTAGACCTTCAAGGATAAGATAATGCATATGGATTTAGGCAGAAGAAGCCACCGAACACCTTGATCAAGCAAGTACCGTGGTGAAAGCAGAGTTTCAAGAAGACTTTCAGGCGGTGGGCAGGATTCACTGGAGGCAGGGGCCTGGAGGCAGAGAAAGCCTCTGATTTTTCAGTCTCTAGGGAACTTGAGGAAAAGCGGAATGTCTCCTTCACTTAGCCATACTTGAGGGCATGGACAGCTCCATGGAGAAGCACAGACATTTGCCAAGGCTGGGACCAGGGTTAGATGTGGGTAAATATTTGCTTTGCCTCAGCTGGAGAAGATGGAATTTTAATAAAGAGGCAGCGTGACTCATGTCACAGAGTGTACCAACAATTCTGGAAAGAGCCACTCCAGAAAATGTCGAATGGCAGGCAGTCACTTGATGAACTTCCAGGAAGGACCCCTCTGACACTTGATATACACACATGCGTGCACATGCACACACAGACACATGCACACTCATATACATGGACACATATACACGCACACATATACAAACTTAAACACATTCACATGCATACATATACATTCACATACACATTCACACGTGCACTTTCAGTGGCACCAGCACCACTCTGACCTGTGGTGTCACTCTGGGTCCAACAGCATCTCCTGAGGATACCTTGCTCTGCTCTCACACTCGTCCCAGAGCCCTTGCAGATGCAGCTTTCCTGAAAGCAGTGCCGTGTGTTTGGTTGTGATTATAGGAGACCAAGGGCCAACTGGACTGTGCCCTGTGACACTTTTGCAATGAAATCTACCACAGCATCTGCAGAGAGCAGAATTCTGAGGTGCCCCCCACCCAGGGTCTGGCCTACAGTGTCCTGCCCTATGTGATTCTCCTCCTTAAGGGCTGGTGGACCTGGACTTGCTTCCAAGCCATGGAATATGCAAAGGAGATGGGATGTCACTCCCATAATGATGTCCCATCACTATATATATATATATATGACTTGCAAGTAGAGAAAGAGACGCTCTCTTGCTGGCCTTGATGAAGTCAGATGTCACATCATGGAGAACCAGTCAGAAGGCCGATGGAACCCAGGGTGAGTGGCCCCCCCAGCTGAAAACCAGCAAGAAAACAGCCACCCAGTCCTACAGCCATAAGGCGATGGATTCTGTCAGCAACCTGACAATGAGTTTGCAAGTGCATTCTCCCTTGGTCAAGCTGCTGGATGAGAACATGGCCCAGCCAACGCTTTGATTATAGCCCTGTGAGAGCTGAGCAGAGGGTCCAGTTAAGCCATGCTGAAACTTCTGATTCAATAAATTGTGAGACCATAGATAAGTGTTGCATTAAGCCACAATTTAGTGGGAATTTCTTGTGCCATAAGAGATAATTAATACAGCCCTCATCTTCCCATCTTCCACAGGAAGCCCAATATAGTTGTGTGATATATTGGGATACAGATCCCCTTAAAAAAACAAATAAAAAAACCTGGAAGGTCAGAGCACAGTATAATGTTAAACATGAGAATATGAAGGCTAAAGTTGTCACTAACTGACTATGTAACTTGGTCAAGTGATATTCTTTCTCTGGGGCCCAGTTCTCTCCTGAATTTGATAGAATGAGGTGAGATGGTCTTTAAGTTTTCTTTCAACTCTAATAGATTCTGATTTATAGAACTGATGATCGAATGAACAATGTGGAGCATCTATTGGTGTGGCATGCTGAATGTTATTATACTTTATCTCATTTCAACTTCAAAAAAGTGCATCTTTGAGATTTTTACTGGAGTGCCTTGTAAAGATAAGCAAACTGAGGTTGAGAGAAGTTTAAGAATTTGCTCAAGACCACAAGCTCTAAAGTGGGAGAGTGGGAAATCGGACTTTCGATCTTTCGCTGGATTACACGCACCAGAGCCCAGGAGAAAGTCTATTCAACTATCTCACTAGAAGCAATCGGGGGGGGGGGGGGGGGAGAGAGAGAGAGAGAGAGAGAGAGAGAGAGAGAGAGAGAGAGAGAGAGAGAGAGAGAGAGCGCGCGAGCGCTCAGAAAGGGGCTTGGAGTTGCAAAAACCGAGTAGAGGGCCATGTAAGTGGTAATTCAATCTGACAGCTAAGACTGAATAGACTGCCAGTGGTGGCTTTGAAAAAGTTAAATCATCAGGAAAGTTCATCAGAGGTCATTTTAGAGTGCAGAGAAGGAAAGAAATTAGGAATTTAGGAGAGTATCTTCCACCATGCCCTAAACACCGATTGTTCTAAGTTGCTTTTTGTGGCCTAGACCTCTCTCCCCAACTCCAGACTTATCTCTGCAGCCCTCCTGGTGGTCCCAATTTCCAACTTATCATATTCAAAAACCAAACTCATGGTTTCTGTTACCAAAGGCACCTTCGTTCTTGGTCCTTTATCCTGGTAAAATGATTTATCATCCACCCATAGGGTTTTCAATCTCAGCAACCCCCTTTGCTTATTTCTTATGTCTTACTAGTCACACAGACCTGTGAATTTCACCTCCCAAAGGTCTTGAGTCAATCTTCAACTCATTATCTTAACTCAAATTTCCATCATTTCTCTACTGGGCTATTTCAATGCCTCCTAACTAATCTCCCTGTTCTTCAGCCCACCCCTTTACTCCTTTCGTAAACAAGTTCATTTTCCACACTGATTCCAAAGTGAACATTCAAAAATGCAAGTCACAGTTACAGCCCTGTAAAGACTCTCTCCAGCACTAACAGGATACATTTCAAACTCCTTGATATGGCATGCAAGACACTTGTTATCTGGCTTCTGCCTCCTTCTGCAACCTCATCTCCTACCACACTTCTTCTCATCCACTGAATTCTACCTTTGCTTATTGATCGTTCCATGTTTGTGTTCCTTTGCTTAGATTATTCTCTGCAATGTCCTTCTAAGTTTTGTCTATGTACTCATCTTTTCAAAGCTCATGTGTCTCATCTCCTAGGATGGGGACCCCTCCCAGAGCAGCTTCATTGCACATGGGGACCCCTCCTAGAGCAGCTTCATTGCACATGTCCAGAATATTATTCACATTGTATCCTAGGGGCTGTAAGTCATGTAGAATATCAGATACATAACCTCGCTAGAGGTGTACAGTAGGGCAGTACTGCATACCATCCTAAGTGAACTTGATCTCTCTCCCAAAATGAAGTCAATCTGGGAAGATATTTGTTTCCTTCTCTAGACATTAAGGTAAGCTCTTTAAATATAAAGACCATGTCTTATTCATCTTTGAATTCCTAATGCCCAACACAGTGACCCATGAATTGTAAGCTCAAAATAAATCTTTGTTGAATGACTGAATGAACAGTAGTATGCAGTCTTCAAGAATCAACATATGAGAGGACAAGAACATAAACTATCCATTCAGATTTAGAATCCAGAAGAAGGGACAGGATTTTGAGTCCAGCTTAAGTTGGGCCCTTCTGATGCACACCAAAGAGAACAATGCCAACTAATTGACTGGAATGCCATTAGTGTGATGATGTTGGTGCAGAAAAATACAGCCAGTTTTTTCCAACTGCTTTTGATACACATACAAGGTATTTTTGCCCTTGGTGAAAATCTCAGTGGGCTTGATTCCAGCCACATGGAATGGATTTTTTTTTTTTTTGCCAACTTAGGAAAAACTTGGCCATTTCAGCACAATCTAAAACATGTCTGTAGAAGATAAATCAGTGTCTAGGTAGCTTTCTGGAGAAATGTAGGTAAATACTTAATTGTAGGTAAAATTTCCAAGACTAGGATAGTAGGAAAACTTCATTTTATTTATATATTAAGAAATCAGTCTTCCCATCCAGCCCTGTTTCTTCCAGCTGAACAGCTGAGTACATGAATTTTAGACTGCAGTAGAATCAGAGACTCTCCAGGGAATTTAAACTCAGTCACATGTCCAGAAACACATACATCTTCATATTGGGAAATAGGTTATAGAGTTTCTAGCCTTTCCCAGTTGGATATGGGCACTTTTGGGTGGGGCAGGAGAGAGAGAGAGAGAGAGAGATTATTTCAAGGCCCTTAAACTGGTCTGGTTTATTATAGAAATGCCACAGTCATATGCTCTGATACGATGTAAACCTACTGTCTGAGAAGAGTAGCTTCAGAATTGCAGGGCATATACAGTTTCTTCTTAGTCTCAGAACCATTTACCAAGCTTCTCCAGGGTCTCAATTGCCAGACTCATTAGGAATAGAAGTGGAATTCACTCAACAGCTCTAGACTAGGACATTAGGAAGACATGGCCTTACGCTCAAGAAGCTTATATTTACATTGGTAAACTCTTTTTTCTCACTTCACTTAAATACATCCACTACTCCTACTTTTCCAGAAAGGAGATTTGGAATCCTCAGGAATAGCCTGACTTTCAGGCTCATAGGTCAGTGTGTCTCTGAGAAGTATACTCCAGTCTGAGAGCTCCTGGAAGTAAAAGTTTTCTGGTCAGGAGCATCTCCATGAAAGGAAATCTCCATTAAGAAAAATGACTCCCTTACATACTGGATATGCCACTTGACCAGGGACTCAAAGTTCAGGATTACCACTCACTCTTAAAAGTCCCCAAGTGCCCCTTATATCTCTATGTCAAAGCTGATTATGCCAATCTAACCAGAGCTGATAGATCATACTGACTTGGCCATTTGAACCCATACACTTATGCCCTCTGGGATTTATGCTTTTAGAAATAAGCTAAACCAATTTATACATATGGCCATTCGCTTTGGGTACATGGTAGACAGCACTGTGTGTTGAAAACAAAACATTATTCAAACTTTTGAGGCTCATTAGGCTTCAAATGGGACAGATGAAACCTGACAGGTAGTATTACCTGAGGTGAACTGGACAGGTTTTTGGCACATGAGCTGAGGTGTTATTGAATGCAGGGAGAATTAAAAGAAGAGGCAAAGATCATACTCCAAAGAGGCAACATAATTTCCCAATGAGGCAATGATGTCCGCATGTTCTGCAGGTATGATGGTGAATGTTGACTATGTTATCTACAAAAGCCACCACATTGGGACTCACCATTAGCCCCTTTTGCCTAAACACATACTAAAACAGGACTGAACTCATAAACTCTTACATGTTACACAGTCGTCAGAAAGATTCTGACATATTAGGAAGTGTTAAAGACTGGAAGATGAAAGGAGCAGGATTTTAACCTGATTCTTGGACTAATCAACTAGAAGAATTTGGGCAAGTCATTTAAATTCTCTTGGTCTCATGTTTCTTATCCATTGACATTTTTTTTTTTTTTTGTACAGATGACCTCCAAGATCCCTCCCAGCTTTGAATTTGGTTACTAGCTGATTTTCTTTTCCCCTGTACTCTGTATTCATTATCCTATATATCAAAAGACATGCCAAAAGTCTGAATCTTATTGCTGCAAGCCAGGGAAGAGGAGTATAGTTTACCAATATGTAAGGCAAGTTCCTTGGAGGTATGGGTGTAACCATAATGGGTTCATTGCCTGGTGCACACAGCAAGTCAGTATGCAAAGACACCAAGTTGCAGCAGAGAAAAAGGCTTAATTTTAGGGTCATTGACCAAGGAGAAGGGAGGGAGCCTCAAATCCATCTCTCTGAGGAATTTGGGGCTAGCGTTTTTAGGGGTTGGAGTGGGCTGAAGTGTGGAGACGGTTGATTAGTTGAAGAGTCCAGGGCGAAGTCATGGGACAGGGAGGGGAAGAAGCTGTGTTCTCATGCTGATCCCATTTCTTTGTGAGGGTCCTCAAACTGGTTGCTGGAATTCAGGGTCTGGAAAACATCTTAAATGACTGACCCTTAAACAAAAGCCTTATATGATTCTAATCTCAGAGATCCTGTCTATAGGAATAATACGAATGCAACTCAATTCTTAAGCAATCTTAGGACTCTAATGTCAGAAATCCTATCTAGAGGAACAACGGTATGCAAATAGTATCCAGTGCCATGTGACTTTTAGCAACAAGGAAGTGGACCAGATTGCAGCCTGATTAATTGTAACTATTTTTTTGTCCAGAACCAAGCATGCAATTCTTGTTAACCCTGTGGGGACAGTTTCAAGGACTGTGTCTTAATCATGTATTTTATTCTGAATGCCCAGCACAGTGCCCCACACAATCTAGAAGTCTGAAAAACTTAGGACATGAAAGGACAATTCCTAGTTAGAATGGTGGCTGGGAAGTGGTTGCACAACTAGACCCTCTTGCCTCCAGGTGGGGGCATGTGACTAGTTTTTGCAACTGAGTATGAACTTGTAAACCGAAAGTAAAATTCTAAGGCCCACAACCAGCTGAATGGACATCCCCACCCCTACTCCCTTGGCCAATAGGATCCTACAGAAACCTGAAAATCTAGATCAGGCCATGACAGAAGAGTTGGGGGTGGGGGTCAGGCATGCCTCATTGTACCCCCTCCCTCTGGAATTCAGGCACAACTCACCAGGGTTAACAGTAAAACAGATCCTAAGACTGACAACACAGACTCTTTGTGGCAGTAAGATACAAAATTCCAACCTGACTCTGGTATGGTATCACAAGACAGATAACAAACCCTGAAGGAAATCAAAGTACTTTACTGCAAAATATATTTATTTGACCTATTTTGAAATGGCCATGCAAATTGTGGGGGAAATTTGCATTCTGCAGAGCATCCCCTTCCCTTTCCAGGATCCAAGAGAGATTTAACTAAGAGTCTCACACCTTTTAAGATCCTGTAAGAGACATTTACCATCTATCCTCTCTGAAGTCTGCTACCTGGGAGCTTCATCTATACAACAAGAACTCTGGCTTCCACAACCGCCCTTATCTTACCTCAGACATTTCTTTCTCCCGACTTCAATTCTTTAAGAAAAGCTTAACTTTTTCAACCAATTGCCAATTAGAAAATCTTTGAATCCACTTATGACCTGTGAGGCACCCCTCTCCTTCACCCAGAGATCCTGCCTTTCTGGACCAAACCAATGTATACCTTCCATTAATAATTTATGTCTGTGCCTATAACTTCAGTCTCCTTAAAAATGTATAAAACTGAGCTGTAACCCAATTACCTTGGGCACATATTCTCAGGACCTCCTGAGCCTGTGTAAAAGGCCACAGTCACTCATATTTGGCCCAGAATAAATCTCTTCCAACATTTTACAAAGTTTACCTTTTTTTGTCAATGAATTCTAGTGATATGTGTCCCTTCCAAGACAAGTGGATGTACCTTCTTCACCCTTAGAGGCCATGTGCTGAGGACGATGGAGTTCCTGGGTCCCTGAATGTCCAAGTGGAGCTGAGCACCCCATTCCCCACTTGCACCAGACTTCTGAGAGAACTTCTATTACAATAAGCCACTGAAGTTTGGGGGTTGATTGTTATAGCAGCTGTTTTGCTTTAATGAGCACACAGAGTAACAACTGCCTGAATGCCAAAGCACATTAGATTTGCAAGAGACGGCAGGGTGGGGCAGGAGGAGGGAAGAAGAGGGACCAGAGACTAAGCAAGCCTGGTCCAAAAGCCAAGGTTACTCCCTTATTCTGAAGTCTAGGAGAAGCAAATCAGAATTTGATGGCCTTTTAATACAGAAAATACTGTCTTGAGGTTTGAGTATAGTACTTATTATTTCTATTTTAATGACAAGGAAACTGAGGCTGACAGTGACTAAATAATTCATCCCAGAAACAATAAATGAGTGGCATGACTAATATATAAACCCAGTTTGGCTCCCAACCTTGTGTTCTTCCCCCGCATACACAATGACTCTTGGTTTCATTCTTACTGCCATGTAATAGAAATAGCAACCTCTCACTTGTAGGGCCCCTGTCTGCTTCGGCACAGGGAACTCCTTCACACCTGTCCATACTTCCACGAGGAAAGGGAGTGCTGTCCTCTTCTCCACGACCACAGCAGATCTTGTTGTACCCCAGGCCTGCCTCCTGCCTCCAGGGTGTGCAGTCTTCCAGATTTCTTGTTAGAACAGGAAGGCCTGGATGGAACCCCAAGCCCATAGGACCCGTGCTAATGTCCACACCTCAGCGCCTGAGGCCAGAAATGGGCAAAGAGCCAGACCAGGTAGTGTGGCCAGCTGATCCCATTTGAACACAGGACCTTCAGTTAAAACTGGGAACAGAGGATGAGTTAGTCACTACACTTGCTTTTCCGCAGAGAGGCCAAGGCTGGTGTTGGAAGAGCAGAGACCCTCCTGCTGGGTGGAGCGCAGATGGGCAGGAGCCTCTGGTGTATGGCAGGGGCTTGCAGCCCTTCTTGCAAGTGTAGAGTTACATAATGACATGAAGATGGATATGATTCATCAGCCCCGCGAGGGGAGGAACACACACACACCTAAATATAATTTACAAGTGGCGCCTCTTGATGGTATTGCACAACCGAATTAGCTCCTTAAAAAAAAAAAAACACCCACTTTAAAGCACAACAGATGATCTGTACTTATGCTCCAAAGCATAAAAAGTTTGCTCTGGTGGCAGAAATGCCTGAGACAAACAGGACAGAATTTGGATTTAGTTCTGAGAGAATTGTCCTTGTTACTGCAAAACACCCCATGTCCCAGACGACTTCCAAGATTAAAGTCCTGATCCGACTGTATGTATCATATGCCTGGCTTTTCACATGACCACTTACTTATTTGAGAGCTCACTAAGTACACCTAATTCCCTCCACCACAACGGGAAGATTGTTAATGACTAACAGAAGACGGGGGGCGTGTCGGGTTTGTGAAAGCTTGCATCTGGACTGGTAGAAATCTCAGCTGTATTGCAGAATGATTGATTCCTCCAGGGAGAAGCAGGCTCATGGGGGAGAGGAGGATTGTAACAGCCAAGGGTACTGCAGTTTCAAACACCTAGAACTGAGAACTGGGGGTGGGGTGGGGGCTGGCTCTGGAAGCACCCCCGGAGTGCTGCCCTGCTGAGTTTATTTTGAAAGTCTGTTTTGAATTTGCAGCACTGCCTCTTTAGGAGGGTATTTTAAGATGCTCTGCCAACCCACAAGGCCTCCAAGTAGCTTTTGTTTCTGTACTCACACAGATGAGGAGCTAAACTAATTGAGAGAGTGACCCAAATTTGTGAGTATCACAGAGTATCACAATTGGCCTGAATTCCTGCAGCCTCTGCATGAGTCTATATTCATGTCCATTTGGAAGTCGCCCCTGGAACCCTTGCAAAAATGTCCTCACCCACATATAATCAGCAAACACATTATCAGTTCCCCCTCCTAAGTGGTGATGTCGCAAGGCCCCATGAAGAATTTCAAGGGCTAAACTCTTTCTGAGGCTTTTGTTCATATAAACACAGCTTAGCAAAACAATTACTGTTTTCTTTCTTTGTTCATTAACAGCACAGTGCAGCTTGTACTCAGATATCTTCCTTTAATCGAAATAATTTGGGTGTCCTGGTGTTGATCTACCCAAGGTTGTAAGAGAAGAAGATTCACCTTACAACCTTGAAATGTTTTCATTTTCACTCCTCCAAGCACAGTTTTCTAGGCAAGAGCACTTCATTGTCATAATGCACGGAAGAAAATAAAAGGGGAAAAGTCTCTTTGCTCCCCTGCCTACCCCCGACCGTCCTCCGCCCCAACACACACGCAAGAAAAGGGAAGAGGCATCTAAGGTAAGGGACAGGAGTGCAGGTCCTACCAGGGGGCCTGTCGGAGAAGGCTTGTTTCAGATGGGCATTTTCTATTTAGTTTATAGGTCTCTTTCTCCCTTTTCCTTATTCCCAGCTTCCAATCTCCCTCATGATTAATAGATACGCCAGAAAGCTTCTTATTCTCTCTTTGGGAATTATGCTTATAAAAAAGAGTAATTTGTGCAAAAAAGCAAGTTGCTGAGAGAAGGTGGGCAGGCAGAGCTCAGGAGCTTGTAAGGAAAAGGTTCGATGAAGGCGTGTGGGTGGCCTGCCAAGCACCACATGCAGGAGTTGGTGGGGACAGAAGGAGTCGTCTAGGCCTGGGCTATTGGGGGCACACTCACCTGCATTGCATCAGTGTCTGCCCAGAGTCCCATCTCCAGGTCAACTCAATGGCTGGCCAAATCCCAAGTCAGTCTGATTTCTTTCTTTTTTTTTTTTTTGCTGGAGTCTCGCTGTGCTTCCCAGGCTGGAGTAGTACAGTG
The DNA here is from genome assembly GCF_028858775.2 of Pan troglodytes. Taxonomy (NCBI): domain Eukaryota; kingdom Metazoa; phylum Chordata; class Mammalia; order Primates; family Hominidae; genus Pan; species Pan troglodytes. Next base: position 102,724,351 of record NC_072412.2, on the reverse strand, counting down.
TTGTGATCTTGGCTCGTTGCAACCTCTGCCTCCTGGGTTCACGTGATTCTCGTGCCTCAGCCTCCCAAGTAGCTGGGATTACAGGCACACACCACCACGCCCAGCTAATTTTTGTATTTTTAGCAGAGATGAGGTTTCACTGTGTTGGCCAGCTGGTCTCAAACTCCTGACCTCTAGTGATCTGCCCGCCTCAGCCTCCCAAAGTGCTGGGACTATAGGCGTGAGCCATCACACCTGGCCTGGTCTGATTTTTTTCTGAGGCATAATTGAAATTGGGGTTCAGGGATGGTGTGTTGGGGCAGCATTGCATTGAGACATTGCACTGGGGGCAGAGAGACTGAATCAAGCACTAAATAGAAACTTGGAGAGAAAAGTGGGAAGAAAAAGGAAGAAGAATATTGAATTTCCTTGAGCCTTGCTGGTCTACTGGCCAGGAGCATTGACATCTGCTGGAAACTCATTAGAAATGCATAACCTCAGGCCTCAACCCAGACTTACTAAAAAGGAACCTGCATCTTGACAAAATTCCTACGCATGAGAGAATATGAGAAGTGCTGACCTGGGTTATCACCTGGGAGCTTTGAAAAACGACCTCCACCTATTTCCCATCCTCAGGGCTTCCCGGTCAACTGGTCTGAGGCAGGGCACAGGCCTGAGTACTTTTTAGAAGCTCCTCAGATGACCTTAATGAACATCCGTGGTTGAGAACCAGTAGAGTGCAATACAGCAGTGGTTCTCGAAATGTGGCCTTTAGGCCAGCAGCATCAGCTTCACCTGAGGACCTGTTAGAAATGCAGATTATTGGACCCCATCTAGACCTACTGAATCAGAAACTCTAGAATTGGGGGCCAGCAATCAGTATTTTAACAAACTCTCCAGATACTGGTCCAGCTTTGAGAACCACTGTTATAGAAGGATCCAAAGCAGAAATAAGAGCTATAAATGCATTCAATTCTACTACTCAAAAACCTCTGGAAAATATCCATCACCTGTGATATGAAGTCCAGACTTTTCAAATGACATTCCAGGCTCTCCATGAATTAATCCAGCATGCTTTTCAAAACATATCTCCATACTTTCCTTGAACACATGCTTTTAAAATGAGTGGATCGGATACTAGAGTCCCTTCTAGCTATAAAATTTAGTGATTCTGTGCTTCCAAAGCTATACCTTAGGCTAAATTCACTATTTCCCTGAATATGACAATATATTAATAGATGCTTACCTTGTTTGTCTACACAGGTGTCTCTCTCTTTCCCTCTTCCCAGGTCAGGTGCTGCTCATTCTTCAAGGTTAGGTAGAAATGCTACCTCATCTACTAATTGGTTTCCCCAGCCACAATGAACCTCTCTCTCTCCATATTTTTCATATCACTTGCTCATCGCATTCACTTCATTGTTTTCTATTAGTCATCTGCTTGATGCTTTGGCTCTCAGCCATATTTACTGTTTCTTGAAACAGAACAGTGTTTTATTCTTTCTTCTTTAACCACTCCCTGCCTTTGGGTGTCTAGCACAACCCTCTGCACACAGAAAGTGGCATATAAATATTGATTGCATTGAAACGAATGGGCTCTCAAGACAATTGAGACTCTATGATGAATCATGACTGGTTTTTCAAATACAGTAAGCAAGCAGAGAATGCTAAACCAGCCAACAAGAGCACAAATATCACGAGTCTAATGAAGGTGACTCTGTTCCTGTGATTTGGTTTCAAAATAAGTCTAAGTCGCATACTCAACTGAAATCCAGAAAAAGGAATGATATCAAATTTTATACTGGCTGGTCCACATGAGTCACTGAATAATTATTTTGTTAGATAAATTTTTAGATGGATATTGATAGAAAAATTTCAAGACAAAAGATCTTGAGAACTAAAGAGTCCTTATTTTTTTCACCAGTGTATACTAAATATAACCTTTCTTGAAATTTAATATGGATTAACACTCCCAGACACATTACAAATTTTATCTCTTTATCTTCACAACCCTAAGAGAGAGGTATTTTTGTTCTCCTTTTCCCTGGATAATCTTGGGCTCCAAGAGGTTAAATAAATTCCTCAAGGGCTTCTGGCCAGATAAGAGGCAGGATAAGGAGCCACACTCTGATCATGCCAAGTCCAGACAGAACCTTTACTCTCTACAATAAGAGAGTAAAGAGCAAGATGCCTTGTATTTCAAAGATTTCTAAATACCTATTCATCCTATGTGACTAAGTAGACTGTGTGTTTATTTCTCCTTTTTGTGTTTATGTTGTTAACTATATGCTTCTAGATAGTAAGGCAACAAGCCTTATGAGAATGGTTACTGATGTGCCTTTTTGTTTGTTTGTTTGTTTTGAGACAGTCTCGTTCTCTCACCCAGGCTGGAGTGCAGTGCGGTGATCATGGCTCACTGCAGCCTCGAACTCCTGGGCTCAAGAAATCCTCTCTCCTTGGCCTCTCAAAAGTGCTAGAATTACAGGCATGAGCCACTGTGCCTGGCCACTGATGTGCCTTTTCCTGAAGAGATTAAAGTGGAGAGGAGGAAAGAGAATAAGAATGTGGAAGGAAGAAACGAAGTCCATCTTCTAGGTAGAGTGGGATAGATCTGAAATGCGTCTGATGTTTCTTTAAGAATACTACATGAGGAAGATTTAAATTTGTATCTGGTAACATACAGCACAAACATAGGCAACACAACCTACCAAAGCATGTCAAGGGCAAAAGGCAGTGGCTTCCAGTAGTCAGTTGCGGGCACTGTCACCAATGTGCTGAAGAAGTCTACAAATTGAATGATTTTGTCCTTTTACCTTCCTTTATCAACAGCACCGCCAAGCTCTGTTCCTCAAAGTGCTGTCTCATTTCCTCCAGCTCTAGAATCTTTATGTTTTTGGAACATCTCCCTATAGAAGGAATCATCTCCCTTCTTATTTCATAGTTTTTGACATTTAAAAATGACCTCTTGCCCCACACCCCCACTTTTCAATCTTCCACCTTTATTCAGGACTGCCAATTTCTCACTGGGTGATAGAGTCATTTTACACTAAGGGGTGAATGACTAATAAACATTTCCAATAAGAGGAATGCACCTGAAAAAAGACATATATAAGACAATAAGAAAGAAATGATGATTGAGTTTTCAAGTAGTTAACATGTAGAATTATTTCTAGGTGGGGTCCAAGAATGGGTATATGTTTATTGCAGGGTGGACTGGGATTCTGATTCTCTCTGGTTGGTCTGAGAACAAAATTCAATATGGAAATTGAACTCAGAGAGGCTCTGATCCAAGTCAAGCACAATATAAGAACAAAGAGGCTGGAAAGAGAATCAGGAATGTTTAGGTCTAACCTGGAAAGAAGAGCTTAGTGCCACAAAGCAGAGACCAAATGGAGCAATGGAGGAAATAATGCCACCAATGGAAGTTGCCATGGAAACCCTCATCAGCAAGCAGGCAATTGGATTTTGGAAACTGACCGAAGCAAGACTTGATGGCAAGAGAGAGAAGAAAAGGATGAAGCCCTAAAATGAAGTCAGACATTGAAGACGAATGGAGTGACCCCATTACCCTTGTGCCAAGGAAAGTGCACATCACTGGTACATGACTAAACATGACAGATCTGAAAGGCCAATCTCTCCAGCCAGGAGGTCCATGAGCAAATGTGTGAGAATCTGCCTTTTGGTGGCATTACAGAGCTCATGATTCATCCTGCAGAACCATGTGATAGGTGGGTGGAATCTCTTTTAAAATATTTCCAAGAAGAATAGGTAGCATGTCCATACCTAATTTTTAGCAGAAATTATTTCTCCACTGAAATATTAAGAGCAGAGGCAGGTAAAATGATTACTGCCATGATTTTTCCCACTCAGTATCCCCTTCTGAATGTGGATATGTGGATTGTGCCAGCATACCAAAGATTGATTTCTCTGTTTTCTGGCTGAAACTGATCCTGAAATTATATGATTATAGGGACTTACAACATTGGCACTCGTAATGCACATGGATTGGTTTTCCATAAATTATCACTTGAAGAAAAGTCTGTGGTACTAAATGTACACATGTGGTTACAAAAATTTTCCAGAGAGGAAAAGCCGAGAGAATGCCAGAGAAAAGAAAGAACTCTTTCAGCATCACACAGGAACTACAGAGGGCTGATTCAAAAGTGGAGTATACACATACGACTGATCCCTGAAATATGGAATGAGAGATTCCTCAGGACAATGAATAAGCTCTTGGAAATAGTGTATATTAGAAAAAAGTAAAACAAGTTACCATGATGTAATATTGTATGTAGCAAGAAAAGAGCAGGTGCCATCAGGAATTTGAAGATCTGCCATGAGTGTTTCTGACCAGAGTAATGCTTCTATGTTCAATAATATAATATATATGCACTATGATCCTAGTAAGTTCCTTTTGTAATTATAAGTTATATCCCAACTTGAGGCTGGCTACAAGAAGGACTTGAAGTGAAATGACAGGATAGAAAAATGCTATGCTTTTAAGGAATTGCTAAGTTATTAGCTTAATGCTATAACCTTGACAGGCTCAACTGAGGAGTGTGCTGGGACTTCAAGTCCAGACTAGAATAGAAGAAAAGAGACTAGAACAAAAGAGGGATGAGGCATGACCAGGTCACAACAGCAAAGTTGGCGTATGATTTGTCACCTGGAGAGAGGGGGCGAGGATTTAATGGTTAATCACATTGACTGGAACCAAAAAGGAGATTATAGCCAAAGAACGAGTAAAGAACTAGAGCAGATGTTTCCAGGCAGTAGTAAATATTGAAGTTGAGTGATGGCAGCCCTTTGGTTCCAGAAAGGTTGTCCAATTCAGAGCATGACTTCAAGAGGTAGAGTAGGCATGAGAGTTAAGGGGTGAGAGTTAAGTTCCCTCATATGACAGGCCAGTAAAATTTAGGAAAGGCACCAAAGTCTTAGCCACGTGGGCTGGGATCCACCACGTGGGGTTGAATTCATGCAATGGACCCAAAACACAAGCCAGGAACGTAAGCAGGCATGGAATCTTATAGATTTCTGCAACCACAGAGGGAATAAAAGGCTACATCTTAGCAAGCTTGAAGCTGAGACTTGGCTTAAAATCATTTCCATATAATTGACTGCCTGATTTGTGGTAGTCAAGGTTTGGTTGAGAAAGGAGAAACCACTGCAGATATTTCCAGCAGAAAAGATTTGATGCAGGGAGTTTAAGGTTCACAAGACCTTTGGGAGGCTAAGGGAACAAAGGTCAGTAAGAGCTGCTTTTAGAATTTAAGAAAACTTACAACTATAATTTGTCAATTAATAATTAAAAAGTAAAAACATTAAAAAAGAATTTAGGAAATCAGGAAGTTCAGGAATTGCAGGAAACTTTAATCAAGATCTCAGATGCCTGCAACAGCCCTATAGGTGATTTACAAAAGGACTCTTGGAAGTCATGGTCAAATCTTACGCAGGCCATCTGCAAAAGTCCCTAAATCTGCCTGTTGCTGCCACAGGAACAATACTTCTGTCTCCTTCTCTTCTACCTCTGAATTTCACTTAAGATCTTCCTATTCACAGAATTGAAGGAGGCTTCTGGGAAATGTAGTTCCCAGGCTTCGAAGCCCCTGTGATCCAGAACACAGAAAGGGGGAAAGAGATAATCTGGCACAAGGCCTAAGTGAAAAACAATATCCCGAGTGGAGGTAAAGATGTGATACTAAAATAACTCCCAGAAATGGGTCAGATTGAAACAGGAATTTGGTAAGGCTGGGGTGTGGGATGAACACTGAGGAACAAAGTCCAGTAGATCCTGTGGAGGCAGCAGATGCTACGTAAGTGCTTGGAAGGACAGATTGAAGAGCAGGTGAGACCATGTTGGGTAAGACAAGCAAGATGGGGTGTATGGTGTGTGCAGTGCTACTACCTCCAAGAGCGACATGATCCACTTTATGTTCTAGAACTTTCATTAAAGCATGAGGTATAAATGAAAGGCATATAGCACAATTGTCTGGGAGGCAGGATTGCCAGTTAAAAGGAAGCTTCTATAGTCGCCCAGCCATTTAACTGATAGTTATTGAAAATGTCCTATGAATAAAACATTCTTCCAGACTAGGAAAAAATTAAAGTAGCCTGAATTAGAGCAATAGTATTGGAGCTAGAAAGAAAGAGAAATGTGAAAGGAAATTGAAAAAGAAGTTGATAGAACTTGACAACTGAATGGAGAGCAGGTAGAGAGGAGTCCAAATGGGACTCACTAACCTGTGGTCTGGGTAACCTTGAGTAACAACTTCTCATTGAGATGTGGAGCATGGAATACAACTTGAACTTGTGTGGTTCTGTTTTGGATAGGTTCTGTGTGAAGCCCGTTAGGATGTATAAATGGAGAAGTCCAGCAACAATGGAGATGTGGGGCAGATTGGCCTTCTGCATTCCTGACGGACCAATACAGCTGGCCACACATGCAAATGGAAGTAACAATGACCTACACGTGTGATTGTGGAGGTGCTGATAAGGGCCATCCATCTAGAGAAGTTGTTTCCTCATTCTATGCCCTAAACCAGTTTGATGTCTGAAATCCAACTATTAGCACTTCACACTGTTAGCATAAAGTTAAAGCCTATTAAGCTTTTGCATGTGAGTACCTCCCTACAGCGTGGGAGACTGGAAAGGCCACTTAAGTCACACTTAGCCTGAAGACAGTCCCAAACATTGATATGTCCCAGTTAACAACTGCTCTCAGAGTTAAGAACATGGCCTTGAATAACTGGGACAAGAAGAACCTTTGGATCCTACATAATGCAGCGATGGGTCAGAGAGATATCAAGGGTTCATAGACTGGGAAAACCTTCCTGCAACTCTGTCTTCTGTCTTTCTTTATAGGCCCCCTTCCTGCTTTATAATTTTTACTTTATTTCTCTATTAATAACTTGATTGTTGAAGCCTCAGGAAATTCCAAGGCTATTTCTCCCATCAAAATGAAAGAAATGCATTAAATGGTGCATTCCCATTAAGCTATGATTTACATTATATGTAATGTATATTACATATACATTAATATAGATTAATAAAAATGGAAGTACTCTGTTGGAGGGGAAATATACTAAAAAATCTTTTAGGGCTATCTGAATTAACATGAAATAATACCAAACACAAAGAGAGAAAATAAGAGAGAGAGAAAGGTATTGACTGAGAAAAAAAGCAGGACTGGAAACCTGCAGCCAGCTAAGTGGTGTGACTCATAGCTCTCAGTTTTTGGTAGACAGCTGAAGCCAGAGAACATTCAGAGCTGTAGACAAACACTTAAATTAGGTATCCTGGTAGAGCAAGGGCTCCCACTGTAACTGCCTGTCCTGCAGTGCATATAAGGTCATCATTGTTATGTTGATTAATGAAGCTCCTGAGAACCCCTCCTGGCCGAAAACAATGGGTGTTACAAATGGTTCCAAGTAAATCCACAAGATTGTTCATTTCAACTATGCCAAAGAGTTCAACACAATAATCATGGGTCAAGAGCTATGTCATATACGCCACAGAATTCGGGATTGTTTCAAGTCATCAATGAGTGGAGGAAAATACCCTAAAGTGGTGATTCCTAGTGTTCTCCCTGGTTCTAGGAAAGTGTAGGGCCCAGAACCTTCCCCAATTTCCCAACCAGGCTGCTGTTGCATTTATGTACTTCACTTATTTATATGAACATTAAGACTTTTGTCCAAAAACAGTTTGGAAACCACTGGCTGAAAGAATTGGCACACCTGACAGATGTTAGTTGGAAACAAGGTACAGGAAGAAAACACGAAAAAAGATGGACAGTCACGTTCCCGTGAAGAAGGGTTTACTTCAGTGGTGTGCTAGAGCCAGCTTGCACCAGCTCACAAGAACCAACTGGGCACATCTCCCCCAGTCCGGCATTCACTGACTCCAGTTTGGTAGTTTATTGTTGACCATGGTGGGAGTTTTTACACCATAGAAATTGTCAGATGTGGCCGGGCACGGTGGCTCACACTTGTAATCCCAGCACTTTGGGAGGCCGAGAAGGGCAGATCACCTGAGGTTGGGAGTTTGAGACCAGCCTGACCAACATGGAGAAACCCCATCTCTACAAAAAATACAAAATCAGCCAGGCCTGGTGGTGCATGCCTGTAATCCCAGCTATTCAGGAGGCTGAGGCAGGAGAATCACTTGAACCCAGGAGGCGGAGGTCGTGGTGAGCCGAGATTGTGCCATTGTACTCCAGCCTGGGCAACAAGAGAGAAACTCCATCAAAAAAAAGAAAAAGAAAAAGAGAGAGAGAGATAAAGACAGAAAGACAAAGATAGAAAGAAAGAAAGAAAGAAAGAAAGGAAGGAAGGAAGGAAGAAAGAAAGACAGACAGACAGAAAGAAAGACAGAAAGAAAGAAAGGAAAGAGAAATCGCCAGTTGCCACAAATCAGGGCTTTTCTTCTTTTGCTGCCCCCCCCCCAATACCCCTGAGAGTCAGTTATAAAACATTTATCAGCATACCACTGGGACTCAATCCAAAAATAACTTGGCCAGCAAAACAGCCAAAGCCATGTGAAGCTCTGACCAATGGCCTTCTAGGCACAGTCAAGTTAGGGATAGCATGGAAGTTTGTAGAATCTGGAAAAGGGGAAGGAGTTCTTTTTGGGAAACACAGCTTTGTTATGCAGTCAGACAAGGCTATAGACAAGGGACCTACCAGTCAATATGCTAAGGAGGGTGTGGTAGGTACCACTCACATGGACAGGGAAACTTTTTTCATTTGATCAGGGAGTCCAAGTAGACGAATAAGGTGGGTGAGTCGAGAAAGCTGGGATTCAGAAGGGCATACATACAGGGCACTCTGACAGCTAACCTCTGCTTCCTCCCAAGTCCAGACAAAAGCAAATCAGACTTCCACGAGGCATTCCTTAGACATCACAGAGCACTTTCCTCGAGCAAGGCTCAGCAGACCCTGGGTGGGGTAACTGAGGGAGGCAGCTGCAGTTCCTTCTGAGAGACGCTGGATGGATGCCGTCTGTCTCTGATGTCGGAGGCTCCTGCCTGGCCAGTGCAGATTGCGGAATCTCTTCTCTCCCTTCCTGGGTTCCAGGATTCCTCTGACAAGACATTTTATTAGCCCTGACGTGGCTTCCAGCAGGAAGGAAGAAGGGCAGAAACTGTTAAACACAAGAATAGGAAAGGTCCTGGAAAACTCATGGAAGGGGAAACTTGGTTCCGCTTTAAGGGAGAAGTTGATTTGTTTAAAGGAGTCTGGGGATAGCCCTGCCCTTGCCTGAAAAGGCCTCTTTGTAGGTCCCTCTGAGCCATGCATGTTTAAGATGTAGGGAAATCAGCTCAGAGGATCGACACACACAGCCCCCTGAAGCCATGGAGTGAGCTCCTCATTTTAAGCAGCTGCCTGGCAATTGTGTCATTGTCATGGGGCAGTCGAGCATGAGAGTAGGGGTGACAGTGCTTGTTCATCTCAATCCTGCGACCCAAGTTCAAAGGGAATGTCTTCCCAAAGAGGGCTGGGTGTCTGCAGAGGGCGGCACACTCCGCTGATGGCTTAATCTGGAAGAGTAAATTTTGCTTCCACAAGAAAAATGGACTTATTTAGAAAAAGGTTAGGCGTACATGTGGGTAGCTTTAGGAGCTGATATTCCTAAGACTTAACAAGGGAGTAAGGCAGTGACCCTGACTCATCAGAATAGTTGCTGGCCTCAGATCTAGGGGCTGGGGTGGGGGTATTGCAGGCTCCTGGAGAACCCCATGCTGTGCCAGCCTTAACCCTTTGACAGTGGGTTGTGGGGACCCCCTAGGGTCCTGGGGTTGGAGTGAGGGTGGCCGGGCACTAAGAGGACACTGTGCACTAGAGCAGCACCAATGCATAGGGAAATGTCTCCGTATTTTAATGAGTCAACCCATACCTGTGGACATTCCCTGCCTACATGGACCAAGGGGAAAAACTTCCCTCTCTGCCCCGTGCTTCAGTTCATAACCTTGCTAATCATGTATCTGATCTTGTGAGCTGAAGAACAGGAATCTGGATTTAAATTTCTCAAATACATGTTAGATTTCAAGTAGGTTCTTTATTTTCATCTCTCTCTTAACCTCTTCCATTTTTTGAAGAACACCCTTTGATGTCACTCCGATGACGTTTATTAATTATCTTCTCCAAACCTGCTACGACACAAGAAACTTTAGGCACAGTACTGATTCACACTCAATGTTCTATGTTTAGCAACTATCTGAGAAGGATCTGAGTCTGCATTTAGCCCTAAATAGCTACAAATAAGGGAGTAGCAGCAGCATCCCTTCAAAAGCCTTTTTTAGGAAGTGCTGTGCCAGGGGTGGGATGACATGCCAGGAGCTACAGGTGAGGAGAGCCGCTCTCAGCCAACAGGAAACCAAGGTAGCGGCTGATGAAAGCAACAGAGTTGTGTACTACAGAGCAGCATCCCCCCTTCCTCGAGACAGGTTGTAAGGAAACACTGCAGCATGTTTATCTGTCTGCCCAGCCCTATTTAGTGAAAAATGATTGCTCTTTGCCTCTTGTTACCATGCTCAGATGATACTATGGCAACCAGGCTGCACAAAAGGGGAAGGGGGGGCTGACGCTGCTTAGCAACTTGAAGATTTTTAAAAGGCAAGTACTCATTGCAACAGCAACAGTTTTTGAAATGCCAGTTTTCAGGAGAGAAAAGAGAAGAACATTAGAGAAAGCAAATGGAGATGACACAGTAGAGGAAAAGAAAGAAAAGAGAAAGAAAGAAAGAGAGAGAAAGAGAGAGAGAGGGAGGAAGGGAGGGAGGTGGGGAGGGAGAGAGAGAGAAAGAAAGAAAGAGAAAAGAAAAGAAAGAGAGTCATCTGCATGTCACCTTTTCAAAGCTCTTTTTTGTACATCCTCACAGAACTCGCGGGAGCTTGGCTGGGTCTCCGTTCACTGGTGGGGAAACTGAGGCTCACAGGGTGAGTGGCATGCTCAGGGTTTGTCAGCGAGTCGGGGGCAAGGCTGGGACTAATATGCAGGCAGCCCAGTTCCAAATCCCACACTCTTTTTACAGCTTCATGCTTTGAAAAAAAAAGTAACCAGGAAATCTGAGGAAGGGAAAAAATAAAATCACACGAAACTGCCAATGGTGTGAAAAGGATGGGCAGCTGTTTCAGGTAGAAACTCAGCAAAAAGCACAAAAATACATTTGAATGTATTTTCAGAATTAAGTTGAAACGACAAGGTGTTTTCTATGTGATTCATTCATTCATTCACTCATTCATCATTCAGGGCAAAAAAAAGGTGGCACAGACAGTATTAAATTCCAGCATTCCTTGAATGAGCAGGAGGTTGCCTGTTTCTGGAACGTATAGGATCTGGAGGAATTCCTGGGCACTGGAAGGATTCAATGCTGAGGGGATGGAAGAAGAGAAGTGGAGAAAGGAGGGGAGGGGGAAAGTCTTGCCCTGGTTTAGGAAGAAACTGTCTTGAGTAGGACAAACATCCATCGAGATAAATGACCACATCATTTCAACCAAGACTATGTGAACCAAAGACGGTTCAGGTTCCAGTCTGCATTTCTCACTGGCTGATATTACATTTCTCAGCTCCTCTGCCACTCCAGCCTTCCACCCTTGGAAGCGAAATGCTAGATGGCTTACAAAACAGAGCTCGAACATGGAGCCACTACGGCGCTGAGCTTGTCTGGAGGGCCCAACAACAGGCAACGACAACACTAAGGAAACATCCTATGTCAGGCTAACGGGCGTTCTCTGAGGCAGAACTTGATAGAATGGGTTTCTGTAGATTGTGCCCTTTCTTTAATTAACTCAGTATTTAAGAGATGCCATTCAAGTCAGACCAAAGGTCTAAATCAGAACTGACCTTTCTGAAGCTGGCACAAGTTTTGTCTTTGTTTTGGGCTCTATGAAGGGTGAGTGGATGGAGGAGCCCAGGGGTGAGAATAAGCCAGTGGGTGGAGTTTCCCGCTGCTTAGCGGCTCCTTGAGGGGCCCATTCCATAGACATACACGGAGGGCCTCCTGCGTGCCTCCCATGTGGGTCTCCTCACGCTCCTTCTCTCTGCCCCCCTGCACTGAAAGGACTCTGCAGGGCCCAGAGCTTCAGGCTTCCTCATCTTGGTGCCTGCCTCCCGGGAGAAGCCACGGCTGCCTTCCTGATTGATAACACAGCGCTGACAAGACAAGTGCTGCTTTGGGTTCCAGTGGTCACAACCAAGCTATTCTTATGCTCCCCTCCTCATTGTTTCCACTCGTTCCTAATTGCACTTACGCAGAGGGCTCCAGAAGCAGTAAACAGACGGCCTTCTCCTATACTCACAATTAGCTAGAAGAATCCAGGTCAAGCTTTTCCAACCTGCAGCCCATGGGTGGCATGTGGCCCAGGACAGCTTTGAATGCAGCCCAACACAAATTCTTAAACTTTCTTAAAACATTATGAGTTTGTTTTATTTTTTTAACATGTCAGCTATTGTTAGTGTTAGTGTATTTTATGTGTAGTTCAAAACAATCCTTCCTCTTCCAGTGTGGCCCAGGGAAGCCAAAAGATTGGACACCCCTGCTACGTGGTCTGTGATGCTCCCAACTAAGCAGATGTCATCTAGCATTAGTTTTAAGGCGTCAGGCCAGGTGTAGTGGCTCACACCTTGAGCCCAGGGGGGTTTCAAGGCTACAGTGAGCTATAATGGCACCACTGCACTCCAGCCAGGACATCAGAGCAAGACCCTGTCTGTAAGGCGGGGGGAGGGGGGGAGCCGAACTAAGGGTGGGGCATTGTGGGGACTGCTCTTACTTCTAACACAATAACTATGAAATGAGTGAACTTCTGGGTTCTAGTCCTAATTGTGCCATCAGCTCTCGCATTCTTCACCTCCACCTCCATCCCCACTACATGCCCCAACCATACTGAATTTCATAAGAGCCCCAAATATACATCCCCACCTCCATTTGCACTGTCCCTCAATGTGTGAAGAGCCACTTACTACCTCACAGAGCAGAGCGCTCTATCTCTGACCCGGGCAGTTAATAATTACAACTTTCAAATTTCCTATCTCATTCGATGGGGAAAAGCCAACAGCAGTCACCCAGTGGGGGCTAGAGAACAACATTCCCATCTTAGGAGTCATAAGAATCAGAGAGAAGAAGTTTCGCCAAGTCCCTCCAGCTTCAACTCACCTGGCAACTAGTAACAAGCTAGTAAGGTTTGGGAGAAGGCCCGACTCCAAATCCCCTGTTCATTACAGGATTTGGAAATCTCGTTTTCTTGTGGCTTATGTTAATTAAACTTAAACCTATCTTTTAGAGCAAAACAAAACAAATACACTTACTCTTTCAAATATTGGCCTTCCAAATATTTGAATGGAGCTCCTGGGTACCCTCCAGGGCTGCGCATCTCACACTTTAAAGTGCGCGGATAAGTCACCTGGGGGCTTGTGAAACTGCAGATTGCGATCCAGCAGTTCTGGGAGGGAGCAGGTGTAACAGACCCTGTCTACACTGCAGGAAACCCAGCCTCTACCTCCTCCCAAACCACTTTCAGAGGTCAAAAAAATTATGCAGTCTTTCGAATTAAATTGAAGACTTGCCACCTCCTTTTTGTTTCATGTTCCCAGGCACTTACAAAAGTGCCTGACTTACCTCAAGCACCGAATAAATCCTGTCGAATATGTCTGACAGAAGGAGGCAGAAACGGTCAAATTAAATACCTCCCCTTCCTCATCCCAGCCCCCTCCTTGGTTTAGAAAGGGCATCTGCTTCTGCCACGTCACTAAACTTATCTGAATATCGCCGTCATCATCTGTAAATTGGGAATAAAAATGACTCCTTTTGGGGCACTGGAGACATCAAACTGCGAGAAGACCATAAGCGTGGAGATGCTTAGCAAATGTCATGAGCGCCCCTCAAGTAAACCAGAACCAAACAAAGCAAAAACTAAAAAAAAATGTGGACACATGGCAGTTGCCAAAACACTGTGTACTCACTTAAGTGAGGCAGGAAAAATGCTTCTACCGAAAAGAACACGGTGCAGGAAGAGCTCATTAGGCCTTCCCGAAGGGAACGCAGTAGCTTGCTGCTCGCCCGCAGGGCCGTGGGACCGCGCCGGGCGTCCTTTGCCGCCCTCTGCTGGACGGAACCCCCCACCCGCGCCCGCGTGTCTGGTCACAGCGCGCCGGCAGCGCCCAGGGGACCTGCGTCCTCAGCCAGCCGGTTATGTAACACCAGACTGCATCCAGAGCAGGCTTGCGAAGAGGAAATCACTGAGTTCATGACGCATCGATTCAAGCTGATAAGAGGAGGGGAGGGCAAGAAAATATTGTGTCTTTCCAACGTTCGAGGTGCTAATGAATTTAATCTGCAGAGGAGCCCTAAAAAGCAAGGAAGGTCATTCTTGTTTTGTGGCGGAGCAAAGTGAGGCTCAGGGGGGACTGGATAAATTACCGAGGGGAACATGGCTTACTGAGTGGCCCGACCAGGTTTTGAATTAGGGCCATTTTGATTACAGATACCAGGTTTCTATACCTGAGTCTGCCGTTAATTAGCTATGGGAGCGGGACCCACCCACTTAGCCGTGTGGGGTCCTGGTGTTCTTTGTTTGCGGAGAGAGGGGTTGATGGAGGTGACCCTGAAGGTTCATTTCAGCTCTCACATTCTGAGCCAAGCCTTTTTTTTTTTTTTTTTTTAATGTGCCGTTGTTGTGTAGAAATAAATTGTTGGATAATCCCCCCGCCCACCCCCGGCGGTGGAACCACGCATTTCTCATCAAGCAAGACAGCACCAAGCATGCCAGGGGCCCTGCCAAAGGCTACCTGGCTTCCATCCTCTCCAAAATGATCTACAGGCTTAGAGCTGTGGTCTCTGAACAAACTTTCATGTTTTAAAGATCCTACCATCGGTGAAATATATCAAAGGGTCAGCCTTGCCTGCCCAAGCTACGTCATTTATGTTGCAGAGAAAGGAATATTACAAATTAAGCATGTTTATCCTATGCTCATCGGGTCCAGGAGAGAGAGATGCACATTTGGACATTCTCCAGGGTAAGTCCCTGAGGTTCCACTTAATGAGCTGGTGGGGTCATTTATCCCTTATTAAGCAGACTAACTCTCAATCTGAACCTTCCCTCAAAAAGTTTTAGTTTGATTCCTCTCTGATATAAAGAGAGTGGACACTTTAGTCTTGTGTAGTCTGGGTACTGACTTACAACATGCTTCTGCTTCATTGGAAACTTCAGCTCAGGAAATACTTTAAGGTTCCCCCTCCCCACCTCTTGTGGGGCTATGAAGCATCTCTCCCTCTCAATTTAACTGGAAATTTCAAAGTTTAAAAATGCACACACTGGAAAGCACCGTAGACATTATATGATATAATTCTCTTATTTTATGGCTGTCAATCAGGGCTATTTGTTCACTAAGGACATTTCTCTAGAAACAATAAAAAGATGACTGAGCATCTTCTCCCAGACTTTGGATGGTACCTTACATGCATTGGCAGGAAGCCACAAAGAAAGCTGAGTCAGCGCAGAATCAGGGCAGCCAACAGAAAGTTAGGATTCAGCCTGTTTATCACATTCGCCAGCTAAAAAAAAGTCAGGTCTAGGGCCAAAAATACATGAGCCCCTTTCCCAGAGCTCTTCCCCTAGAAAAATATCACGCCTTGAGAGCTACTCTGGTCTCATGGAAACACCATACCTCACATTACCTAAGAAGGCCCAAGCGACGTCCATCTCTAAAAAGATGATAAAATACCCATCAAGACTCCTTAGTCAGAGGCAGCCACGTTGCAGCCAGAGACCGAATCTGGCAGGGTTTACAGACTTATAGTACACGCCAAGCATAATTTAATGTGAGTATGATAAACAGTGATGGATCACTGACAGTCTGCGATGCTGTCAGGGCAAGGGTTCCCCACCATTCTGATATTGCAGCAAGATACCAGGAGGCCAGCTCCATCCCCCGAATGCTGTCATGCCAGCCCAGAGAAAACTCCTATTCCTATTCACTTCAAAATAATAACAATAATAATCATTTCTCTTTATTTTTGGTCCCCTTCACCATTTTCTCTGTTAACTTAGAACCTCTGTGGTTTGACTTTTATATCATACCATCCAGAGAAGAAACTATGTAAGAATCAAGTTGGGCCAACAGGCAGTATTTCTTCTTCAGCTGAGGCATGTGCAGCCCCCGAGGGCTTGGGCAGGAGAGGACAGGAGGGATTGTCACGAAGTCCCAGGATGAACTTGGCCCATGTTCCAGGAGCACTTTTTTTTTTTTTTTTCTGATACAGAGTTTCCCTCTTGTCACCCAGACTGGAGTGCAATGGCACAAGCTAAGCTCACTGCAACCTCTGCCTCCCAGGTTCAAGCGATCCTCCTGCCTCAGTCTCCCAAGTAGCTGGAATTACAGGCGCCCGCCACCATGCCCAGCTAGTTTTTGTATTTTTAGTAGAGATGGGGTTTCACCATGTTGGCCAAGCTGGTCTCGAACCCCTGACCTCAGGTGATCCACCTGCCTTGGCATCCCAAAGTGCTGGGATTACAGGCGTGAGCCACTGCACCTGGCCCCAGGAGGACATTTATAACTCACAGCTTTTGGGGGATGGGGAAGGGAGAGATGACACAGAAATATTATGAAGTAGCAAGTAAATTTTGCATGGGTTTTTAGGATGAAACACAATATTCTAAAATGTTGTTTAATTTTTTTAACATTTCCTTTACATTTTAAACAAAATTTCTTGTTTGTACCTGGTTGCTTCAAGCTTTGGCCTCTAACCTCTTGGGGGCCCACATATGGAAAATATAAGATTAGATATTATGATAGTTAATATTGAGTGTTAACTTGACTGAAGGGTGCAAAGTAGTGTTCCCGAGTGTGTCTGTGAGGGCGTTGCCAAAGGAGATTAACATTTGAGTCACTGGACTGGGAAAGGCAGACCCATCCTCAACCTAGGTGGGCACCATCTAATCAGCTTCCAGCAAGGCTAGAATATAAGCAGGCAGAAGAATGTGGGAAGACTAGACTGGCTTAGTTTTCTGGCCTACATCTTTCTCTCGTGCTGGATACTTCTTGCCCTCGAACATCGAACTCCAAGTTCTTCAGCTTTGGGGCTGAAACTGGCTTCCTTGCTCCTCAGCTTGCAGATGGCCTACTGTGGGACCTCACCTTGTGATGGTGTGAGTCAATACTCCCTGATAAATTCCCCTTTATATATACAGCTATCCTATTAGTTCTGTCCCTCTAGAGAACCCTAATACAGATATTTAATCCTACCTATTTTTTGCCTTGGAAAGATAGTTACTACTACTACCACTTCTACTTCTACTACTAATTACTATTCTTAACACAATTACCACTACAAATTCTACCACTAAATTTCCTGTTAAATTGTCTGAGAGTCATACTACTATGACTACTACGTGCTCCCTTTCTCTCCTGTTTTAAAAATTGGAAAAGACCCCAGTCTCCAGAGAGACAGGACCACTGCTAGGTTCTGCAGAGCCTGAAAATACAGTGCTTTCCTTGACTTCCCGCCTAAAGAAATATCTATTTAAGAAGTACTAATGGCTAAAAATAATAAGAAATAATAACAACACAGGGTATTTGCTGACATGGTGGCCATCAGTGTTCTCAAGCTTGTGCAAACTCACCCCAGATGCCCCACGCTAACATTCACAGGACATGCTGGGGCACATAGACGAGGCTGTATATGGCCAGTGGCCTTGGCATGGGGGTCCAGCTACCCCAGGCACCTCCTTTCTTCAATAAGGAATTCAGTAAGTATTTGTTGAATGAATGAATCATGTTCTTTTCCAGTTAAAAGCAGACTGAGAGCATCGAATCTATTGGAAACACCAGCAAGTGCCATCACCGGACCCAGAGGAGAAAGTAGCAGACCCCTGTGTCATGAGTGTCACATTCTGACCTCTATAGATAAAGGCTCCTTCATTTATAGAGGTCTGAATCCAGGCTTCTCCCCTCTTCTCCTCCGGCACCACCCTAGGAACTGAAGGGACCAACACCACACATGTGACCTATCTGTGGCACTCCAGGGGTGATTCGGTTTGGCTCTGTGTCCCCACCCAAATCTCATCTCGAACCTGTAATCCCCACAAGTCCAGGGATGGGCCTGGTGGGAGGTGATCGGATCATGGAGGCAGTTTCCCCCATGCTGTTCTCATGATGGTGAGTGAGTTCTCATGAGCTCTGATGGTTTTATGAAGGGCTCTTCCCACTTCACTCACTGCTCTCTCTTTCCTGCCGCCATGTGAAGAAGGTGCTTACTTCCCCTTCACCTTCCACCATGATGGTAAGTTTCCTGAGGCCTCCCTGCCACACATAACTGTGAGTCAATTAAACCTCTTTCCTTTGTAAATTATACAGCCTTGGGCAGTTCTTTATAGCCATGTGAAAACAAACTAATACAAGGATTAAGATTTAATTTAGCCTATTTATGGCAATAAACCATTTGGACAGTTTTTCATTTATGAAAACAGAAAACTTCTCTTTGGTCTAATTAGTCCCAGATGTGAAGGAGTGTTTATTTATGGAGGTCTGAATGTGACACTCATGACACAGGGGTCTGCTATTTTCTCCTCTGGGTTCTGTGAGGGCACTTGCTGGTCTTTCCAATAGATTTGATGCCCTCATTCTGTTTTAACTGGAAAAGAACATCGTTCAGTCATTCAACAAATAGTTACTGAATTCCTACCAGGTGGTATGCACTCTGCTAGGCACTGAGGATATAACGATGAACAACCACCGTCAGGTTCCCGCCCACCACGGAACTTTCCATCTAGGAAGGAAGGCAGATAAACCAGCAAATGCAATGCAGCTCAACCAAGTGAAATAGAGCCTGATGCATGGCACCCAAGAGCAGATTTTAGGCCAGACCTTGGGAACTGGAAGAGACCTCAGGAGGAAGTGAAGGGTCTAAGCTGGGAGCCGAGGCAGACCCATCAGATGCTGGTGATGGAGACAGGGTTGTAGGCAGGGGCAGCAGAAACTGGAAACCACTGGGTAATGCTGGACAGTGGAATATTGGGAAGGTCATGGAGAGAGATGAGCCTGGAGTTCCAGCAAGGGTGGCTGAGATACAGTAAAAAAAAAAAAAAAATATATATATATATATATATATATATGTAATAGGTCCTTGTCCCCAGTTCCTGGCACAGAGCTCCTGAAACTCTTTTAATTTACTGAGTGATAGAGGTGAGAAGAACTATTTTTGTTATTTACAATAAGCCCCTTTATCTGAGTTTAATATGTTAATGAGATGGCTGGTGGCTGGGGTCCCTAAATGGCTTCAGGATGGGGCCTGGTTGCCAGAGGAGCCAACCACAGTCTTTGCAGGTTGGCACTTTCAGCCCCACCTCCTGAGCTCCAGGGAACGGAGATGGGTGGGGGATTGAGTTAATCGCTCATGGGCAATGATTTAGTCAGTCAAGCCATGTAATGGAACCTCTGTAAAAACCCTAAACAACAGAGTCCAGAGAGCATCCAGGTTGGTGAACACACGGAGGTGCTGGGAGGGTGCCATGCCCTGAGAGGTCATGGAAGCTCTGCACCCCTCCCTCATCTCTGGCTCTAGGTGGCACTTCCATTTGGCTGTTCCTGAGTTGTATCCTTTATAATAAACAGGTAAATGTGAGTAAAGTGTTTCCCTGGGTTTTGTGAGCCACTCTAGCAAAATTTGAAGCCTGAGGAGGGAGTTGTGAGCAGCCTCTGACTTTGTAGCTGGTTGGTCAGGAGCATGGGTGGCTTAGACTTGGAATCGGCATCTGAAGCATGGTGGGGGGTTAGGGAGTAGGCAGTCTCATGGGACCAAGCCCTTTACCTGTGGGGCCTGTGCTAACTCCAGGTAGTTAGTGTCAGAGTTGAACTGAGTTGTAGGACACCTAGTTGGTGTCCAGAGAGTTGGAGAATTGATTGGTGTGAGGAAAAACTTCACACCTTTGGTGTCAAAAGTACTGTGAGTAAAAACAATTCAGAAGTGGGAATTCAAATCTGCATTGCCAGTGACATCCCATCCCAGAGGAGCTGGCACATCACCACCTCAGGGTTGGTCCTCATCGTTTTTGGCTGAATAGGTCAGGCCCACTCTCCACTGTCACAATAACTTATGATCTGATGTAATTAGGGGCTGTCATATAGACGCACTCTCCTTTGCTGGGGGTGTAAGAATTTGTGTGATAAAACATAAAGCTGCTGGTAGCTGTTTTCCTGGCATCCAGTTTTCTCCTAATAAGATATAAGCAAGTATATTAGTCTGTTTTCATGCTGCTGATAAAGACATACCCAAGATTGGGCAATTTACAAAAGAAAGAGGTTTAACGGACCCACAGTTCCACATGGCTGAGGAGGCCTCACAATCATGGTGGAAGGTGAAAGGCACGTCTTACATGGTGGCAGACAAGAGAAGGGAGTTTGTGCAGGGAAACTCCCCTTTATAAAACCATCAGATCTCATGAGAACTATTCACTATCAGAAGAATAGTATGGGAAAGACCTGCCCCCATGATTCAATTATCTCCCACCCAGTGGCTCCTACAACACGTGGGAATTGTGGGCTACAATTCAAAAAGAGATTTGGGTAGGGACACAGCCAAACCATATCAATGAGTCTCTGGCCTCCCAGCCCTATCCGAGGCTAGACCCAGGGGAGGGAGAGATGTCAGCTACCCACCCTGGAATGGGCCTCAGAGGAAGCAGAGCACCCAGACAGGGCCAGGTTGCTCCCATGTTCACTTCTCGCTGCATTCTTACATCTTCATGAGCTCAACAACTTTTATTACCGATACAGTTTGGTTATTTGTTTCCTCCAAATCTCATGCTGAAATGGGATCCCTGATGTTGGAGGTGGGGCCTAGTGGGAGGTGTTTGGGTCATGGGGGTGGATCTGTCATGAATGGTTTTGTGTTGTCCTTATGGTGATGAGTGAGTTTTCTGAGCGATCTGATTGTTAAAGACAGCCTGACACCTCCTGCTTTCTCTCTTCCTTTCTCTCTCATCATGTGATGCCAGCTACCCTTCACTTTCTGCCATGAGTGAAAGCTTTCTGAGGCCTCAGTGCAGAGGCTGAGGCCATGCTTGTACAGCCTGCAGAATCATGAGCCCAACAGACCTCTTTTCTTTATAAATTATCTTACCTCAAGTATTACTCTGTAGCAATACAAAAATGGACTAATACAATCACAGTATGTGTATGTATGTGTGTGATGGGAGCGGGTGGGGGGGGCGCGGAGAGAGAGAGAGAAAGAGAGAGAGAGAGACTTTCTGTGTTGGGAATTATTGGGATGACAAGAATCCCAAGAGGCCTGAACATTCCTGCTTACCTATATCAGGTATGAGCCCAAGAAACAAAGGCAGAGAGCTGAAGATTAAAGAGAAAAAGTACAATTTGAATCAGAGCAGGATGGCATGCACAAAGCCATTATGTCATTCCTGGAGTCAGTGCTGTGGCCTGTCCCCTATCCCATGCTGGGGAAGCCATGATCAGGATTCCCTCTAAACTCAACTTTCTCACAGCCAGCACTCACTTATGAATGTTGATTCCCCTGTCCTTCCTTTCCTTCTGGCCTCCAACAAATATTTTTTGAGAATGTTCTATGCATCAGATACTATGTTAAGAGCTGGAGATAACCCCATACACAGCTGTGGGAGTTTCAGTGATGCAGCTACTGTGGAGAAGAGTCTGATAGTTCCTTAAAAGGTCAAACACAGAGTTGTCATACAATCTGGCAATTCCACTCCTAGATATACATCGAAGAGAAGTAAAAACACATGTCCACATAAACATTTGTGCATGAATATTCATAGCAGCTTTATTTATAAGAGTCAAATGGGAAAAAGTCAAATGTCCATCAACTGATGAATGAATGTATAAAGAAAATGTTATATATAAACACACACATGAAATATTATTTAGCAATAAAAAATATGAAGTATTGATGCATGCTACAACATGGATGAACCCTGAAAACATGTGACATGAAAGAAATTAGTCACAAAATACCCCATAATGTATGATTCAACTTATTTAAAAAGTACAGAATAGGCAAATTTATAGAAAGATAAAGTAGATTGGTGGTTGCTTAGTCCTGGAGGAAGGGAGGGGAAATTGGGGGGTGATGACTAAGAGATATGGGATTTCTTTTTGGGGCAATGGAAATGATCTAAAATTGATTGCGGTGATAGTTGTTCAACTCTGTAAATATACTTGAAACCACTGAATTTTAAATTTTAAGTGGGTAAAAAAATAACATTTTAAACATTCTAAGGTTAAAAGAAAGAGTAGGGCTTGGATTCTATCCCAGAATGCTTATTCTGTAGCAGTTCTCATTAGTTGCCCCTGTCAGGCACTTTCAGATATATAGACTCCAGAGCTACACACCAGATCACTGGACTCAGAATACATAGATCTCTATAGACCTACCTGTAGCTATATCAATCTAGCTAGCTAGAGAGACATATATGTATGTATTTATATATATTTCCACAAGTGACTCTGATGCATTGGTATTGTTACACCTCTACCTATTTCCCATATATTTTAAAAAAGAGTCCCCAAATAGCTGCCACTTTTGGAAGACCTGGAGGCAATAGGAATTTTTATTCTCCTCCTTTCCCAGTTTTATGCCCCCTGCCTCTCTTCAACACAACTGATATTCCACAAAGCTTACCGCTGTTTTCTTCTTCACTATACTCCTTTTCTTAGCTTTTCAAACTAGTTCTGAGGTATACAGTTATTCCTTGGAGAAAGAAGGAAGAGCAAATGGGCAGAGCAGTGCCTGAATCAGTTATGACTACAACAGGTTAGATTAAAATTTGAAATCTGAATTGTGTGTGTGTGTTGAGTATGGAACACAGCCCAATACCTATAATGAAAAACCCAGGATCTCGAGTAAATCTGTTTGTCCCATGATACACAGATCAATTCTAACCTTAGTCTTGGATACCACCAAAAGTTTAGACTCAGCTTGAAACTTTGATGATATTTTTCTTACCAATAGAGTAGAAAAAGACAGAGGTAAGGATAAAAAAGAAATGAGAATGTCAAGCAAAGATAGTTTACTTCCAGTTTCTTACTTCCATTGTTACTTTCATTTTAAAAGCTGTAAAAGCTATTGAGAAACCACAGGGTCAGGAGGATAGGAGAAAATTAAGATTGACTTTCTGTATGCAGTTGACCAAGAGAAGAGGACAATTGTAGGAAGCAATAAAAAGAGAAGTAAACTACAGGGAGAAAAAGGAGGGGGATTGGGGCCTGGACTAAAATGTGCTGCTGGAAAATGTGTATTGTCAAAACTGACATTAGAAAAAGTAGAAATCCCAAATAATTCAATTATCTTAGACACTCTCAAAACATTATCAAACCTCCCAGAACAGTTTGGGAACTAATTATTTTTAGGTGAATTTTTTCAAATCCTCAGGGATGTACTTCCTATTTTTCATAAAGAATCTAAGAACATAGAAAAATGCAGACCAATTTAGATTAACCCAATTTATTTTATTAAGTCAGAACAATTCTGTTAATGAATCCTGAAACATCTTCCTCTGATTGTCTTTTCTTCCCTGTGCCCATTCCTTCTTTCCTTCTCACACACACAAATATAACTATTGACTGAAGTTAACTGATAGCTCAAAAATTTCGACAAAAGTCCCACCAAACTACTAGAAAACTATATTTTTAACAGGTAGTAAAATAATTCACTACAACCAAAAACATCATCAGAGTTTAAAATAATATAACATGTCTAATAAGTCATATCCGAAATATTTATCTGTATATAGGAAAAGGCATGCAATTAAATTAAAAAACATTTCTTTTTTAAAAAGAAAGAGGAATGGAAGCATACTTCTCAAAAACATAAAGTTTTCCTCAAAGCAACAGGCAGCAGCATATTTAACAGCGCAAACTAGAGCCATGCTTACTAAAATCATGTCCTAGAGTAATGACCACACTATCATAATGATTAATTTACAGTATTCTGCAAGAAGTGGCTAATGCATTAATTCATAAAACTTAACTATCCTTCAAGAAAGAGGAAAAAGTTATAATTACTTGTGGGATATACAAATTACCCAAAATAAATCATGGACACTCTTTCAGAATGCCTGGGAGAGAAAGTAAAGTGAATGGGTATGAACAAATGTATAAAAATACATCTAATTTTTATCATCTCAGCCCAAAATCTCCTTAAGCTGATAAGCAACTTCAGCAAAGTCTCAGGATACAAAATCAATGTGCAAAAATTGCAAAAATTCCTATACACCATTAACAAACAGAGAGCCAAATCATGAGTGAACTCCCATTCACAGTTGCTACAAAGAGAATAAAATACCTAGGAATCCAATTTACAAGGTATGTGAAGGACCTCTTCAAGGAGAACTACAAACCACTGCTCAATGAAACAGAGGAGGACACAAACAAATGGAAGAACATTCCATGCTCATGGATAGGAAGAATCAATATCATGAAAATGGCCATATTGCCCAAGGTAATTTATAGATTCAATGCCATCCTCATTAAACTACCAATGACTTTCTTCACAGAATTGGAAAAAATTACTTTAAAGTTCATATGGAACCAAAAAAGAGCCCTCATTGCCCAGACAATCCTAAGTAAAAAGAACAAAGCTGGAGGCATCAGGCTACCTGACTTCAAGCTATACTACAAGACTACAGTAACCAAAATAGCATGGTACTGGTACCAAAACAGAGATATAGACCAATGGAACAGAACAGAGCCCACAGAAATAACATCACACATCTACAACCATCTGATCTTTGACAAACCTGAAAAAGACAAGAAATGGGGAAAGAATTCCCTATTTAATAAATGGTGCTGGGAAAACTGGCTAGTCATATGTAGAAAGCTGAAACTGGATCCCTTCCTTACATCTTATACAAAAATTAATTCAAGATGGATTAGAGACTTAAATGTTTGACCTAAAACCATAAAAACCCTAGAAGAAAACCTAGGCAATACCATTCAGGACATAGGCATGGGCAAGGACTTCATGACTAAAACACGAAAAGCAATGGCAACAAAAGCCAAAATAGACAAATGAGATCTAATTAAACTAAAGGGCATCTGCACAGCAAAAGAAACTACCATCAGAGTGAACAGGCAACCTACAGAATGGGAGAAAATTTTTGCAATGTACTCATCTGACAAAGGGCTAATATCCAGAATCTACAAAGAACTTAAATTTACAAGAAAAAAACAAACAACCCCATCAAAAAGTGGGCAAAGGATATGAACAGACACTTCTCAAAAGAAGACATTTATGCAGCCAACAGACACATGAAAAAATGCTCATTATCACTGCTCATCAGGGAAATGCAAATCAAAACCACAATGAGATACCATCTCACCCAGTTAGAATGGCGATCATTAAAAAGTCAGGAAACAACATATGCTGGAAAGGATGTGGAGAAATAGGAACACTTTTACACTGTTGGTGGGACTGTAAACTAGTTCAACCACTGTGGAAGACAGTGTGGCAATTCCTTAAGGATCTAGAACTAGAAATACCACTTGACCCAGCGATCCCATTACGGGGTACATACCCAAAGGATTATAAATCATGCTACTCTAAAGGTACATGTACACGCATGTTTATTGCAGCACTATTCACAACAGCAAAGACTTGAAACCAACCCAAATGTCCAACAATGATAGACTGGATTAAGAAAATGTGGCACATATACACCATGGAATACTGTGCAGCCATAAAAAAGGATGAGTTCATGTCCTTTGCAGGGACATGGATGAAGCTGGAAACCATCATTCTGAGTAAACTATCACAAGGACAGAAAACCAAACACCGCATGCTCTCACTCATAGGTGGGAATTGAACAATGAGAACACTTGGACACAGGGCAGGGAATATCACACCCCAGGGCCTGTCATGGAGGGGGGGCCTGGGGGAGCGATAGCATTAGGAGAAATACCTAATGTAAATGACGATATAATGGGTGCAGCAAACTAACATGGCACATGTATACCTATGTAACAAACCTGCACATTGTGCACATGTACCCTAGAACTTAAAGTATTTTTTAAAAAGTAAGACTCAATAAAAGAGAAAATACTAAAGTAAGTTATTGAATAATATCATTTCTAGAAAAGAAAAATATAAATAAAACACAGAAGGAAATCAAAGAGTAGTAGAAATATAAGACTTCTTATCCAGGGTTCCCAAATAGAAAAAATATAAACTAATAAAACAAGTTTATTTGAAGTAGCAATTATTTGTATTATCAAATTATATATACATGTATTATATAATGTGCAGTCATAGATAAATATAAAAAAATTAATCCAAAAGTTAATCCCAAAATCCAAGAAACCCTAACACAATAAAATTATTTTGAGTTCTTAAAAAAGTTATCCAAGTTTAACAAAGAAGGAAACAACAGACACTGGGCTCTATTTGAGGGTGGAGGATGGGAGGAGGGAGAGGAGCAGAAAAGATACCTACTGGGTACTGGGCTTAATACCTGGATGATGAAATAATATGTACAACAAATCCCCATGACACATGTTTAACTATGTAACAAACCTTCACAGGTACTCGCAAACCTAAAATAAAAGTTAAAAGAAAAAGTTTTCCAAATTTAAAAAACAAACAAAAAACACATCTATTTTTCACATGTATCAGCAGTAATTTAAAATACAAGAAATAAATCTCTCTTCATAATATCAAGAAAATCATAAAATATGTAGAAATAATGTTACATCAGAAATACAGAAGACATATATGAATTTGTGATTCTAAGAATTAAATAAATGGAGAAGCTCATATTTCTGGATAGGAAGACTTAATAAGGATTTAAAGCATTTTAATAAAAGCCAAGATTTTCTTTGTAATTTATTAAAATGATCTTGCATTATATAGAAAAAGAAATAATAAGTGAAAATAACCAAGAAAAACTGAAGGAAGGAAATAATGATATTGAATTAATCTGCTCCCCAAGCAAAATTTTACTATAAATTATAATAAATAAGTCAGCATACCAGTATTGAAAAAACATACAGACAAATGAAACAGAATAGTATCTTATAGGTTTGTTATATATAAGATGTAAATAAATAACAAAGAAATTAAAAACCATTGGGAAGAAAAGTGTTATGCAACGGTTGTTAAAATTAGCTAAAATCAGGAAAGTCAGTCAGTTTGGCAGAAGCCACTAGTTGCTACCCAATATCCAGTCTCCCCTTCTTCCTTAGCAACAGAGCCTGAATTTCTTTAGGAATAGTAGTGCTGAGTTATACGATTCCATCTCCCAGCCTTTCTGGGTTTGGCTGTGGCCCTGAGAGTAATCCTAGGCAATGGGATATGAGTGGAAATGCACTGTGGGATTTTGAGAAAGATCCTTAAAGGGCGCTGCCTCAGCCAGGAATGACCCTTTTGTTTCCCCTCCTTCCTCTCTCTTCACCTGGAATCTTGAAATTACAGCTGAGTTTCAATACCTATATAAACTGTAAAGGACCTTAAGAAGACAGAGCACTAACTGGTACACACACACACACACACACACCACATGAAAATATGTATAACTGGAAAAAGAATTCCTATCTTTTGAATGGACATATACAAACAGACATGAATTAACAAGAAAAGAAAAAATAATGAAATCTAAAACAGCTAAAATTTTGACCAAAGGGGAAACATAAATATTCATTCAAATATGAGATTTCAACTTATTTAGTAATCATGGAAATGCAAATTAAAACCACAATGAGCTACCTTTTCATACTGTAATAGTCTGTTCTCACGCTGCTAATAAAGACATACCCAAGATTGGGTAATTTATAAAGGAAAGAGGTTTAATTGATTCACAGTTCAGCATGGCTGGGGAGGCCTCACAATCATGGTGGAAGGTGAATGAGGAGCAAAGTCTTACATGGCGGCAGGCAAGAGAGCTTGTGCAGGGGAACTCTCACTTATAAAACCATCAGATCTTGCGAAACTTATTCACTACCACAAGAACAGTATGGGGGAACCACCCCCATGATTCAATTATCTCCACCTGGGCCTGCCCTTCACACGTGGGGATTAGCACAATTCAAGGTGAGACTTGTGTGGGGACACAGGCAAACTATATGACATACCATCAGATGGATAAAAAAAGTTTATCAATTTCAAGTGTTGATAAGAATGGTGATCTGGTAGGAATTAAATGGTAAAAACAATTTAAGAAATGTTTTGGCATCGTATAGTCATTTGGAGAAGCACATCACTTAAAATCCAGCATTTTCACCCTAAGAATATCTCTTGAACATATGCTTCAATGGACACATAATAATAGTTGTGGAAGGCTTATCTGTAATAGGTAATGCTAGAAACAACCAAAATCAAGGGTAGAATAAATAAATAAATGTGGTATATTCTTAGAGTAGAATATTAAACAGCAGTGAAAATAATTTTTTTACAAGCACCAATACAGATGAGTCTTAAAATTTCATGTTGATTGAAAATACCAAATCACAAAAAAATATATCCAGTGAATTCTGTGTATATAAAAGTCAAAAATATGCAAACCCAAACAATGTATATCACATGGATGGTAATACTATGCAGAAAGGTGAAATAATTGTATCTTCTTTTTACATTTCTTTTTTTAGCCACCAGAGATCCTTCCATGGGTATGCATTGCCTATACAATAAGAAAAAGTGTTCTAATGAGTATTTTTCTTTTTTTTTTTTTCTTTTTCAAGAGGAGGCCTCGGTAGTTCTATGCTTTCGTTCCCAAGGGTCCCGTTTCCTGCCCCTCATCCTGGAGTTTCTACCAAGGTTTCTTATTCCCTCTTTCCCGTTCTCCTTTTCATGAGTTTTTTTGTTGTTGTTGTTATTTTGTTTTGTTTCATTTTGTTTTGTTTTTGAGACTGAGTCTTTGCTCTGTCACCCAGGCTGGATTGCGTTAGCATGATCTCAGCTCACTGCAACCTCCGCCTCCCAGATTCAAGCCATTCTCCTACCTCACTCAGCCTCCCAAGTAGCTGGGATTACAGGTGCCCGCCACCATGCCCGGCTGATTATTGTACTTTTAATAGAGACGGGATTTCACCATGTTGGCCAGGAACCCCTGACCTCAGGTGATCCGCCCGCTTTGGCCTCCCAAAGTGCTGGGATTACAGGGGGGTGCCACTGCACCTGATGAAGTTTTATTTCTTTTGGCCACCATCTGTGGCTTTGGGACTTAGTCTTAGTTTACACACCACCTAACTGGGAAATAACTGGGAAAGAGTGAGTTCATAAGGAGTGAAATCACTGGTTCCACTGATTTGGGGAATGGAGTAGAAATGGGTAAAGAAATATACTCCTGGCACAGAAGGATTGATGTTCACAGAGGTTAAGTTCGGGAAAACACAGAATGAGTTCTGAAATCCATACATTTGAATTACAAGGGATTTCATGTAAAAGGAGGAGAACAACGGCCTTTTCCAACGTTTTGGATGGTATCAGAGTCTGTTTTACATATAAAAGCTTGTTTTAGTGCTTTAGAAGCATGACATTTAGGATGCTGAAACTAATCTTGCTTTGAATCTTAACAGTTTCAGACTTCACTTACCACTGATACCAATTTGCACTCGCTCATTATGGAAGTTGTTTCATTACACATGAAATAGGAATGCTTAGCCCTGCTACTGCATCGTTGATCTTGACATAGTTCTTGAGTGGCTTTCAAATATTTAAATATATGTTTAAGCTAAGCATATCTTAAGGAATTCCTTTAATTTTTTAGAATTTTTATCGCAGAAGTTAAAATTACAGAAATTAGTGGTAGAAATGAGTGGTTCACACCAAGGTGATTTTGTTCCCCAGGAGACATTTGGAAATGTCTGGAGACATTTTTCTTGGTCCCAACTGGGTCTCGGGTGGGCGCCTAATGGGTGGAGGACAGGGGTTCTGCTAAACATTTTACAACACACAGGACAGCCCCCTCAACAAAGAATTATTTAGTCCCAAATATCAGGAAGGCAGAGGGTGTGACTCCTTGGTGCAGACTAACAGTGAAGATAAAGCTGATTGATATTCAAGCCTTTTAATTGTTTTGAGTATAAAAGTCTTAGACAATGTGCATCAGCTTCATTGGTTCCTCCTCAGATGACAGCCTTCTTTCCTTGTGTAGTTAGCCAAATGGGTCAAAGCTATTTATGTTTCTCAGTAGTCAACGAGCGCGTTACCTCGTAGAATGCCTTATTTGAAACTTTCGTTTTGTCCTCCACTACTTCATCTGTTGGCTCAGATGGTGACCAAATTTAGCTGCCTAACTCTCCAGGAGTCACAGAGCTAAAAGTGTTTCATTTTGTATTACTGAGGAAATCTAGTGCAAAGACGGAATGTGCATCAATGTCACAGTGATTAAGGATTTCACTTTTTCCCTCAAAATCTAAACATTTTTATTTTCTGAAGCAGTCTAGTTGTGTTAATTTTGGATAAATGAATGAAAAAAATAATCAAAACTAACAAAAAATCAATGTCAGTGTTGGTTCTCAGACTATGAGGGAACTAATAAGAGACCACAGTGGCTTCATAAAGACAGTTGCACTCAACTTAGCCTCACGATCAATTATTTTAATTAACTCTTTCAAGGTGTCTGGCAGAATATTTCCCTCGGTCTCAGTGAGTTGAATACTGCAGACCATGGAAAATATATCAGAAGGACATTAAAGTATCATCTTGTACAAAATCAGCCAACCTATGACCACTGGCTGGACAATAATAATAATAAATTATTGGCCACGTATTGTGGTTCATGACTATAATCCCAGCACTTGGGGAGGTTGAGGCAGGCAGACCGCTTAAGCTCAGAAGTTCAAGACCAGCCTGGGCAACATGGCAAGACTCAGTCTCTACAAAAAATACAAAAAAATTTTTAGCCAATTGTTGTGGCACACACTTATGGTCCTAGCTACTCAGGAGGCTGAGGCAGGAGGATCACTTGAGCCCAGGAGGATGAGGCTGCAGTGAGCTGTAATTGCACTCTGGCCTGGGCAACAGAGTGAGATTCAGTCTCAATATAATAAAATAAAAATAAAAACTATTATGCAAAAAATTAATGGGGCAGCTTATTAAAATAATGCAGATCACCAGACACTGTCTTTAGAGGTTTGGATTAGTAAGTCATGGATGGGAGCCCAGAATATTTAACAAGCACCCCAGATGACTTGAAGTAGGTTGAGAAACTCTGGTTTAAGATGGTTTGCTTATAGTTCCTTGCTTGCCCCATCAGTAAGTTATTAAGGGAATTTCTCTTTCATGCCTGTCTTTTAGTACAGAGATCAGTAATACTGATTTAAAAGAAGTAACCTCAATTAACCCCTGCTGTGGAAATGGTTGGCCCCAGTGCCTGGTCTCTTTTGCCAAGGCTAAATCAAATTAGATGTCACATGTGAAATGCTTTCTAAATTGTAAAGAGGAAAATAAGCCTATTTTCATGTACTCAGCAAATAGCTTATACGTTGCCTCTCACACAACAACATACCTAGTGGCATAATGAAGCCGAGAAAACCCACAGAATATCACAATGTGATTTTGCATTGTTCACTCTCAATTATCTCTTTATTTTTATGCCACTTAAGAAATATGGGAGGTACATGTGATATTTTGATACAAATATACAATGTATAATGATCAAATCAGGGTAATTGGGATAGCCATTGCCTCAAACATTTATCTTTTCTTTGTGTTGGGAACAGTACAATTCTTCTCTTCTAGTTATTTTGGAATGCACAATACATTATTATTAACTATGATTACTATACTATCAAATACTAGAACTTATTCCTTTTATCTAACTGTATCTGCAATACAGATTGTAATACATACATTTGATAGATTGGCATTCAGAGTATACTAAAAACTTGTAAATTCAATAAAAGAAGACAAACAACCTTATAAAAATAGTGGGTAAAGTCCATCATCTGGTGAATGGACAATCAAATGATGGTGTATCTATACAATAGAATACTTCTCAGCAATCACAAGTAACAAATGAGTGATATACACAACTTGAATGATTCTCAAAACTTGGAAATCAGTTAACACAGAGAGACATAAAATACTACATGCATACTATCATTCTATCTATGTCAACTATCATTCCAAAGCCTTTGTTCTAGGGGGTTGTTTGAAGATTTGGAAATATAGAAAGGGACTATTTTTTTGTCTTTTAAAAAATATCTTCTAACTATTCTTGTACCCCTAAACAGATTTCTCTTCATCCTCTCCTCCTCCTTCCCTCCCCAGCCTCTGGTAAATGTCACTCTACTCTCTACCTCCATGAGATCCACTTATTTAGCTCCCACATATGAGTGAGAACATGCAATATTTGTCTTCCTGTGGCTTACTTCCCGTGACATAAAGATCTCCATTAAAGCTTAGAAAACAAGAAGGACAAGTAGACATGAACTGACAATGTCCAGTTGGATGAAAAGAGCCCCCGATTCAAAGAGGTTTTGAGTCCTAGCAGTCCATCATGGAGAAGGCAGAGCAGGATTCTGCAGAAGACCCAGCAGAAATAGACAATCCTGCAGAGAGTGCACTGGCAGGTTTTCCAGGGAGACTCACACATTTGGACTTACAATCAGAAGGCTTGGGGGCCTGGCCTGGCTATCTGTGGTTTCATTTATAACTTGTGATATACCTGATCTTGGTCAAGATCCCCATTTTTGGAGATAAGGACAATTGCATTCACCTCAGATCATCGCTGTGAGGATTGAAAGAGATAATGTGTGAAAAAGAAACCACTGCACAAGAAAGCACCTGTTTCCTGCTGCTGGAGTCCTATATGCCAGCTCATACAATTGGGCAATGCTCACAAAAGACCCAGATGTCAAGTAGTGCCTAAAATCAATTTATTATTACATACCAACACAGCCAACTGTGATGGAAGTTTGACAAATGGGTTGCTGAGTGTGAATACAAATGGGCAGTGCTAAAAGTCTAAATGTTGGCATTGAGGTCTTATTTAATTGATCTGGCCCATTTATCTGAGTTCTGCTCTACCCTCCAACACCACACATGTGCGCAAGCACACACACACACACACACACACACACACACACACACACAGAGGGGCAGGAAGAGAGAGCTTCGGTCTCATTCTCCCCAGCTAAGGTAGCTCTGCTTTTCCAATAGCATTCATTCTACTTCTGATGACTTGATTACCATCTTCTACCACCTTTTAGCTTCACTGACAGGTTGCTGAATCCTAAAATTTGCCAGTAAAGACCTGAAGGGAGATGACCTGCAGTCAGCTCCCACCACCCCATCATCATAGCTGCCCTGGAAGGAGCGGGGCTTTTACAGGTGTTGCAAATCACACATTTATCTTGCCCAAGAGTGGGCTTGACCAGCGAGGGAAAGTTGGAGTTGAGAGTAGCACATAGCAGCAAACAGGGCAGATGAAGATTTCCACAGAAACCTTGGCTTTGCCAGTTAACAGCTATCTGTGGGACCTGCCTGGAAGAACGAGGCTCTTATCACTGAGTATTCTGCTACCTCAAAGTTACCCCACTATTACAGGTGAAAAATAAAAATAAATTGCTTAATATGACTGTTGCATAATTGGAACAATGGAAAACATTGCCGTTTTTTGTTTTTGAGTCAGAGTCTCACTCTGTCGCCCGGGGTGGAGTGCAGTAGCGTGATCTTGACTCACTGCAGCCTCCGCCTCCCAGGTTCAAGTGATTCTCCTGCATTGGTCTCCCAAGTAGCTGGGACCACAGGCGCGTGCCACCACAGCCGGCTAATTTTTGTATTTTTAGTAAAAATGGGGCTTCACCATGTTGGCCAGGTTGGTCTCGAACTTCTGACCTCAAGTGATCCACCCACCTCGGCCTCCCAATGTGCTGGGATTACAGGTGTAAGCCACCATGCTGGGTCAACATTGCCTTTTTAATGTAGTCAAATAAGGGTAATGCAGATTGAGCACGTCGAGTTTGTATGTTTTTTTCTAATTATGCTTTATTCCTACTTTGATTATTTTTTAAAAGTCAGCTTTATTGAAGTTGAAGTTGCATAACACAGAATTTATCATTTTAAGAGTTTAATTTCATAAACTTTGAGATGTGTATATGGTTAGGAAACCACTACCACAATTAACATAGAGAATATTTCCTTCACCCCAAAATTTCCATGTGCTCCTTTGGAGTCAACTATTCCTCAACTCCCCAGCACTGAGAAATCACTGATATGATTCCTTACACTATAGCTTTGATTTGTGCAGAATGTCGTGTAAACGGACTCATGCAGTACGTAGTCTTTACATCTGTCTTTTTAAACTTAGTTTTATGCTTTTGAGACTCATCCATGTTGTTGCATGCATCAAGAGTTGGTTGCTTTTTATCACTGAGTAATATTTCCTTGTATGAGTGTAAAGTAATATGTTTATCCACTCATCAGTTGATAGTTATTTCTTGGCAGTTCTGAATAAATTTTGCAGGTAGGCCTTTGTGTAGCCACATTTTTTTGTGTGTGGCTAAATACTCAGGAGTGGCATTGCTGGGTTGTATGTTGTACATTAAGTGTAGGTTTAACTTTACAATAAACTGTTAAATCATTTTATAAAGTTGCTGTGACATTTTGCATTCTGACCAGCAATGTGTGAGAGTTTCAGATGTGTTGCATCTTTTCTAGTCTTTTCTATTGTCAGCTTTTAGTTTTTAAATGTTAGCCATTTTATTTTATTTTATTTTTTGAGAAGGAGTCTCACTCTGTCGTCCAGACTGGAGCGCAGTGGCGTGATCTCGGCTCATCACATCCTCTGCCTCCTGGGTTTAAGCAATTCTGCCTCAGCCTCTCGAGTAGCTGGGATTACAGGTGCCCGCCCCCATACCGGGCTAATTTTTTAAATTTTTAGTAGGGTTTCACCACGTTGGCCAGGCTGGTCTCAAACTCTGGACCTCAATGATCTGCCCACCTTGGCCTCCCAAAGCACTGGGATTACAGGCATGAACCATCACACCTGGCCTATTTTTAAATGTTAGCCATTTTAATAGGTTGTAGTGGTGTCTCATAGTGGCTTTAATTTGTATTAATAGTTTTTCGATGTCATTGAGCATCTTTTCATTGGTTTATATGCCTTTTGTATCTCTCTTCTTTTTTGTTTTAGTTTCTTCTCTTTCTTTCTTTCTTTTTTTTTGAGACAGGATCTCCCTCTGTTGCCCAGACTGAATGCAGTGGTATGATCATGGCTCACCAAAGCCTTGACCTCCTGGGCTCAAGTGATCCTCCCATCTCAGCTTGCAGAGTAGCTGGGACTACCAGCATGCACCACGACACCTGGCTAATATTTTTGTTTTGATTTTTGTAAACATGAGGACTCCCTATGTTGCCAGGCTGGTCTCAAACTCCTGGGCTCAAATGACCCTGCCATCTCAGCCTCCCAAAGTGCTGGGATTACAGGTGTGAGCCACTACACTCAGCCTGTATTTCTTTTTTTATGAAGTGCCTGCTCAAATCTTCTGGCTGTCCTTTAGTTGTATTGTTTTTCTTACTTTCAGTTCTTCATATATTCTTGATACACATTCTTTATCAGATATGTATTTTAAAATTAAAATTATTTTCTCCCAGTCTTTGTCTTGTATTTTCATTTTCTTAACAGTATTTTCCAAAGCAGATGTTTTTAATTTTGATGAAGTGAAGTTATGCAATTTTTTCGTTTATGGTTTGTGCCTTTTGTGTCCTATCTAAAAATATATGTTCAAACCAAAGATTACAAAGATTTTTTCCTATGTTTTCTTCTAATGGATGTTTTATAGCTTAGCTCTTACACTTAGTCTATGATTCATTTTGAGTTAATTCATATCTATAACATGATATATGGATTGAGATATATTTTTTATTTCTAGCTGAATATCTAGTTTGAATATAATTTGTTGAAAATTATCTTTTCCTCAATAAATTACCAAGATGCCCTTGTCAAAACTCAAGGGAAGTAGATGTCTGGTTCTCTTTCTGGACTGTCTATACTATTCCATTGATTTATGTCTATCCTCATGCCAATACAAGAGCATTTTGATCAGTACATCTTTCTGGTAAACTTTGAAACTACATAGTATGAATTCTCCACTAGGTCCTTTGCTTTTTCATATATATTTTAGAATGAACTTAGCAATTTCTACCAAAAAAATTCCTGCTGAGATGTTGATTGGTATTGTTAAATTTTGCAGCATCATTTTTACATTTTTACAAGATTGAAAAAAATTAAAAGAGTAATATTTTGTGGCATGTGAAAATTAGATAAAATTCAAATTTCAGTGTCCATTAATAAAGTTGTAGTGAAACATAGATAAACTTATTTGTTTATATATTGTCTATGGCTGTCTTCACACTGAAACATAGTGCTGAGTAGTTATAAAAGGGACTATATGATCTACAAAGCCTCAAATATTGATGATCTGGCCATTCTCAGTAAACTTTAGAGAGAAAGTTTACTGACCTCTGATGTAGATTACTGATTTGAGAGTCTTCTTGTTTTCTAATACAGATATTTAATGCTATAAATTTGCCTCCGAGCGCTGATTTACCTGTGTCCCACACATATTGATGTTGTGTTCTTATTTACTTAATTCAAAATATTTTCTATTTTCCTTGTGACTTCCTCTTTGGCCCATTTGTTATTTAAAAATGCATTGTTTTATTCTCAAATATTTGAGGACTTCCAGATATATTTTCATTATTGATTTCTAGGCTTAATTCCTTCTTTTTATCTCTTTTATTATTTGGCCTAGTGTTATCATACATTTTAGTTTTACATGTTATAAGCCTCATAATATAATGTTGCTATTTTTACTTTATAACATTAATTATATTTTAATGTGAAGAAAGAAAAAGAAAGTATTTTATATTTACCTTCATTTCTAGCCTTCCTGGCATTCTTCATGTCTTTATAAATCTTTTTGTAGTTGCATTGTTCCTGATGAGAAAATACTGTCACTCTTATCTTTGTTTCTCTGTACTTAAAGTACAATTGTTTCATGAATACCTGGGCCACCAAGCAGGTGTCCCTTGGGTCTTTTTCCCTGCCCTCAATATTTCTTGTGAACATCTTATGGAAGCACATGAAAAAGAGATTGCAAGTGTATAGGAATTACCCTTATATCTGGGTCCCCTGGCTATACCTAACTTGTTTAGTTACCTATACTTGGCCTTTAAACATGTACCATTTTAGGTTATTTCTTTATACCCACTTATATTCACCTCTTCCTTCCATACTCTGCTAAGATGAAGCCATTTATGTGTTTCATCTTACCTTGGAGGGACTTGTAACTCACTGGAACTCAATTTAATTCGTTGCTATGACACCTTACCTTTTTGATTGGCTCAAAAAGTTTTTATTTTATAAATTTTTAAACTTTTTTCATTATTGGATTTGAAAGGACATCTTCTGTAGATTTCTACATCCCAAGTGAAATCAGAACTCAAGCATTTATTTAAAACTGTCTTCAGAGACAGTTTAAAATCAACAGGAAAACTGAGTCTGTTGATCCCCTTTGCACATCTTTTTTAAATCACTTATGATATTCCCAGCTTCACCCATCTTAATCCCCCAACTTGGCTCTAAATGCCAGTTTGAAAAGCCAAGTTAACCTTCACAGAATTAAGATGTATAGTCTTTGAATATATTAAAGGATGTGTTACAGGCTCTCAAAGAAATTCTTAAAGAGGAGTACTAAAAACATGTGAAAATTAGAATGTGTTTTGTCCTCAAGTTAATTGCTTTGAAATGTAACACTTATTACATGTAAGAGATTTTTGATCTGTTCATTTAAAGGAATCAGTTATATACCTTTTTGATAGAAGAATCATAGTAGTATTCTTCCAATTGCACAACATCAATAACTCTTTCTTTGACCAGCAAATAGACATTGAGTACCTTCTAGGGACTCCATTAAGTGAACTCAGGTATCAGAAGGACATTTCAACATGACTTCTTTCACCCCAGAGAATAAGAAAATTTACTCTTAAACAGTATTGATTCCAAGTGCAAATTCTAGAGAATAAGAATATTCAAAATTTTACAGTATTTATTATGAGTGCAAAGGAATTCAAAGAAGGGAAAGAGCATGCCCTGGAGAGGCAGGGAAAGCTTCAAGGAGCTTGAGATGAACCTGGAAAGATGGCTTGAATTAATATTAACAAAGGGAAGGAGAGGAGAGAGGCCTGCAAAAACACAGAGGCCGGGGCTTATGAATAGGCCAACCTGGCTGGTG
Source organism: Pan troglodytes (assembly GCF_028858775.2). NCBI lineage: Eukaryota > Metazoa > Chordata > Mammalia > Primates > Hominidae > Pan > Pan troglodytes. Next base: position 102,686,180 of record NC_072412.2, on the reverse strand, counting down.
TGGTGTTTGCATATTAGGGCATAGTGGGAAATGAAGATAGGTTTGGGTCAAATTGTAGAATGCCTTTAAACATGAGAAGAGGAGTTTAGATGTTTAACGTCTTAGAGAAGAGGAAGTGATTGTAGACTCTGGAGCAGAAGAAATGCCATGATAAAATATATATTTTAGGAAATTTTAACTAAAAATAACACTTGGGGGTTTTAGAGCAGGAATTGTAGAACAGTCTATTTTAGCAATACAGGTATGAGAATCTGAAATAGAATAATGTGCAAATTGCTCTAGGCTTCCATATTTTTATATTGATATTATTTTCCCCAGAATTTCTATGATATTTATCCCTATCATTTATTTGTCAGTTATTTACTATCTGCATAGTAGTCATCCTATTTTGGCATTTCACATACCTCCTTCACTAAATTACTTGCTGGGACCATATTGTATATTTAAACTTTTTAATGCACCAGTAAGTTCCTAAAATTGTTTGCCCACAGTTGGAAAAAAAGAAAAATGAGCAAGATTATTGATATTAAGTACATTACAGAATTTAATTTAAAAATCTTAATAAGAAATGTAGAAGATAGAAGAGATAAACCTAGGAGATTAAATGAATAATGATATACTTAGAAAATGATTTCTTGTGGTGATAGGGAAAGTTGGTGAGTTAAGTTTTAGCTGTGTAAGATTTAAGGATATCCAACTAGAAATATTACGTTGGCTTTTGAAAACAATGCAAGTGAGAACTCATCCATATTTTTACCTATCACTTATCATAATCTCTTCTTATGACATTATCTTATTATGACATCATTGATCACCTACTCTGTTTCAAACAATTGTGAATTTTATCTCTGTAAGTATGGTAAATGTAGGGCCTATATCTAATTTATCTTTGATTTCCTCAAAATACTTGGCATAGTTTTACATTATAGGTTATCAATATACATTTGTTATATCAAAGAGGATATTGACAAATATTTACAAGTGTTTCTCAACCTCAGCAGTATTGACATTTTAGACTGAGTGGTTCTCGATTCTGAGGGCTGTCCTACTTACTGTAAGATGCTTAGCACCATCTTTGGCCTCTGTCCACCAGATGCCAATAGTATTCTCATTCCCCAAGTTGTGACAATTAAGAGTATCCAGACATTGTCAGATGTCCCCTGGGGGAGGAGGTGGCACAACATCAGCCCTGGTTGGAAAACCACTGGTTTAGATAGATGTAGGATCAGGATATCAATATTTAGGAGTCATTTGACTACAGATTATACTTTAAGTCTCGGTTCCATAACAAAATGGAACATAGAGAAGAAATAGCTGATGGCTAAGAACAAGCTTTGGATAACGAGTATAAAATTGCAGGGGAGTGGGAGTTTCCAAACTAGTTACTAATTCCATAATTCTCTTACTCTTGGTACATAGTATCAGCTCAGCAGTGTCCAATAGAAGCAGTGTGAATCACAAATGTAACTTTAAATTTTCTAGTAGCCATAATAAATAAAAAGAACAAGATAAAATTTATTTTAATAATACATACTATTTAATCCCATATATCCAAAGCATTACCATTTCAATATGTAATGAATATAAAATGTTAATGAGATATTTACATTCTCTCTTGCATGAAGTCCTTGAAATGGCTGTGTATTTTACACTTATTTCCATTTGTTCTATTCATTTTAAGTGCTCAACAGCCACATGTGCTAGTGTCTACCATATTGGATAGAGTAGGACAATTTAATCAATTTAAATAAATGTTTTCTTGTCCCTTTAATTAACATCATTATCATTTTCATAAAGGGAGCTACAATGCCTACTGACATGTCTGAAGTGTTTGCAAATTTACTTTTTACTTTATAAACAGTAAGTCACTTTTTGGGTGTGGAGTTCCATGAGTTTTAATAAATGCATGGAGTCAGGTAATCATTACCACAATCAGGATATAGAAAATTCTCACCTCCCAAAACTCTTTTGTGCTGCTCTTTTGTAGTCAACTTCTCCCCCTATACCTAGTCCCAATATTTTTATTTTGGGGGAGTAAGATTCTCCCCTTTATCAAAAACAAATTTCAGGAAAAAAAGATAGACAGCAAACAGAAAGACAGTTAAGGAAGATGCAACCCTTGACATTTGAGAGTATATTCCTTTCAAAAGCTCATTTGCAATTATAGCTCTGCTTGACTTGAAGTCACACAAGCCCACTCAGAGAGGAGGACATGTGCTTCCCCTTCCCCCACATTCATCTGTCATTCCTCTGCAGGTTACAAGAATAGGAAGGCCTCTCCCAGAATACTCCCTATGACAGATGGTAAAATTACGCCAGGAGAGACCCAGAAGAGAGAGGCAGGCAAGAACTACACAGGTGGGAGACTTTCCACAGAAACAAGGGTCTAAAGAGGGCCCCCATCAGATGCTAAACAGTCCTTATGCTTCACTTTCTGGGTCCTCAAATTTCTCTCTTTCATAGCTTCTTTGCTCCCTTAAGGAGAGACACCTGGGAACAACAGCCTTCTAATGCACGTGCAGTTCCTGCAGTGGACGGGCCTGGATTGCTGACCTTATTAAAGTGTAGGTGACTTGGGTTGTGCCAAACACCGTGAGGGCAGGTGTCCTTGGGCCAACTGACAGCAGTGGCTCTGGCTTTGCTGTGACTCTCAGCATTTCCATTCTGCTAAAAAAACCTAGGAAGCAGATGGGAAGAGGCATGTGGAGGCACCTCCCTCACATACATGTCACCATTGGCACCCAGGTTGGGAAGAGGAAGGTCGCCTGTTTGCTTGATGCTGTTCCAGGAGCTCATTCCTACTATGCTGCCCTTAGAATCATACTTTTTCTACTTTAAGTTTTACAGAAATAGAGTTCAGCAAGTCACTCACACACCCACCAACACACACCCAGACATACAATACACACAGGCAAGCACTTTACCCTTAGTTCACGTTCTTGAATACTTGTCTTTGCATTTTGCAAATGTAACAACATAATTATGTTCTTCAGGATGCAGGTCTGTTCCTGGACCTCTCCTTAGTATTCTCTATGCTTTATCTACTTCTAATATCTCTTTTTATCCCCCACCCACCCTTACATAAATATAAAGCTTAAAAAACATCAAGAGGTTGCGAGAACATAAAGGAACACACTGACCTAAAGATATATGCACTAACTGGGCAAGTACTTTGAGTAACTATTTTGTAAAACTTTAAGTAGAAAAACAATTACATAAAAGCAAGAATGTCCTTTTGACCTCACATCTTATTCCTCCCACAATCTCCCAGCAACATGCATATACTGGAAAATCTGGGGACCATCCCAAAACCTGCATGTCTGCAACAGATGACTATTGATTAGTTTATCCAAGTCATTTCAAGTTTACCACACAGTTCGACTAAATCAAGGATCCTCATTGGCATATTTGGAAGGGAAAATGTCCTGTTTATTGGAGCTTGCTAGGCAAAGTAGAAAAAGGGAAGTAGTGGCAGAGGCAGTGCCATATGTTCACAAATTCTTGTTTCGTTTTCTTCCTGGGAAAAGTGGGAAGATTACCTTTTTCCAGTCCCCACTGCCAATTGGATTCTGACTAATGAGATATGAACTGGAAGTGTTACATGTAACTCCCAGATCTTGTGCCTAAAACCGCCCACTCAAACCGCCATACACTCCTTGTGGGTTAACCTGACACAGGACATCCCATGAGGACTCAAGACCCCTGGGATAGTGAGCCACTGGGTCCCTGCGTGAGTGTGGAGCAGAGCCCCTACCCCCAATTCATTAAACCACATTGGACTGTGAGGTGAGCAAGAAATAAAACTATTTGACTATTTGAGTCACTGAGCTTCTACAGTTGTTTGTAATCCATAGCATTTTTCACTTCCTGATCAACACAGGTACCAACCACCTGACTGTCAACTTTCTTTATCTCTGGCCTCAAGGTAATTAATTGTACCAGATACTCCTTTGGGTTGGATGTAGCTGTGAGAGGTATGATGCTTATCACTTTATGGTGACCAAGGATTATCAAGTGTCCTGTCTGATTTGACTACTGTCTACTATCCAACTTTTATTTGCTTGGTTTGCCTGCAGAAAAAATCTTTAGGGACAAATTGGGTCTCCTGACATCACTGAGGCAAGCATCAGTTAGATACTTATTGAAGCCTGATTGGTGGTATGCTGGTAAATGTTAAACAACTGGTTCTCTTGGAAAAATTATATGCATATGTATTAAGTACATATATTTATTAATTTTACTGATATCAAGAATATGCAGCACACAATTCACAAGTAATAATAAAATGTACAATATTTTTATAATAAATTTATACAGCGAGTTGTCTTTTGCAGAATGCTTTCATTGATTTTTACCAAATTCTTGCATCTACGGCCAAACTACTATTGCAATTCAACCATGATTTGACACGTAGAGTTGCGTCCCAATTTGCCAACTCTTTTTCTAACACATTTCTCGTCATTATATCTGATATATGGTCTACCGTTAAACTATTTGTCACCTTCAAACAAACTATATTCATTAAACTGAAACTTCTTTCAACTTCGGCACTACATATATTAGAATTTCACTCACTTGTGAATTACATGAACAACTGTTTTGCTGAATTAGTTAATAGTTTTTGAATACCGTCAGAATATTTTCCCAACGTTGTATGCTAGTGACAGTGTAATGGCAATCCACATGACCCCTTTTCTTATGTTTAACCTGTATTATTAACATGTTTTTCCATCAGTATTTTAAGTCTAGTTGAGAGACTGGCAAATGTTTTCTGTAAAGAGACAAATATAAAATATTTTAGGATTTGTGGGCCACATAGTTTCTCTCGCCACTACCCAGCTCAGCCATTGTAGTCCAACAGCAGCCACAGACAAAACAGAAACAAGTGGGCATGGTTGTTCTTTAATAAAACTTTAGAGAAAAAGACCATAGGCTCAATTTGGCCCACTGATTTTGGTTCGCCAAGCCTTGTCTAGATAATCAAAAAAACTATAAATCCAGCCTTGATTTGTAGGGTTTGTCAGTTTGTGTGGTGTAAATACTCCCACCATGGCCAATGCCAGGCTGATGTGAGTTGGGCAGACGTGCAGTAGCACGGTCTCATGTGATATTTACACCATTCATATGCAATAGAAAGAACTGCAAGAGCATAGATGATACTACAATGTAATAAAATAATTAGGAAGTAACCTCGTGTATTTATCACCTGTGTTTTTAATGTAATTTAATTGCAAGACTATGTAATTTAATTGTAACACTATATAATTTACTTTTAATAATGACTGCATTTCTGAGATCATGACACTGCACTCCAGCCTGGGTGACAGAGCAAGACCCTATCTAAATAAATAAATAAACAAATAAAGGCTGCGTTTAACAACTTGCTTACAAAATTCTTGAAATTTTTTATTTTTTAATTATTATTATTATAATTATTTTACTTTAAGTTCTGGGATACATGTGCAGAATGTGCAGGTTCGTTAAATAGGTATACATGTGCCATGGTAGTTTGCTGCACCTATTAACCCATCATCTAGGTTTTAAGCCCTGCATGCATTAGGTATTTGTCCTAATGCTCTCCTTCCCCTTGCCCCCACCCCCCAACAGGCCTATTTTTATTTTTTTATCAATACATAGTTAGACACATTTATGGTATACATGTGATATTTTGATGCATGCATTCAGTGTGTAATGATCAAGTCAGAGTAATTAAGTCATCCATTACTTTACACATTTATCATTTCTTTGTGTTGGAAACGTTCAAAATCTTCTCTTCTAGCTATTTTGAAATATACAATAAATTATTGTCAACTATATCGTCCTACTGTGCTACAGAACACTAGAACTTATTCCTTCTTTCTAACTGTATCTTTGTATCCATTAACCAACCTCTCTTCATCCTCCTCCTCCCTACCCTTCCCAGCCTCTTGTAGCCATCATTCTAGTTTATGAGATCAACTTTTTTAGCTCCCACATATGAGTGAGAACATGCAATAAAATTTTTGAAAATTTAGTAATCGGGTCTCACAAGGCTGTATAATCTTGTTCTACTACATCACTTGATCCCAAACAGTTTCTCTTCTCCACAGCTGTTGCATCACAGTAGAAGCATATCTTTATTTATTTTCTCCAAAAGCATGGTTAGAGTTATTAGAAAGTAAATATTATTGAATCAGTTATTTTGCTCCAAAGATAAGTTTGTCAACACTTAAAACTCAAAGCATCCATCAATCCTTATTCATATGTTCAAAGTTATTACAGATTCATTACATACTTTAAAGTAAAACATGTTCAATATTTTCCTTACACATACTTTGACTATAACTCATTCTTATTTAAGGGTAGATATGACAGATTATGATGTTTGAAAAAGTCTTATACACAACCTTTTACCCTTTTTAAAGATCCACTCCAAGTTTAGATAATCAAAGCCTCAAATGTAAATAAACTGCAGCAAAAGGGATCTTTTAATAGAAAGTCTGTGCATGAAGTAACCTGGTTTAATGAAAAGGATGCTGTCATGATTTGATTCTGTGTCCTCACCCAAATCTCATGTTCAATTGTAATCCCCAGGGTTGGAGTTGGGGCCTGGTGGGAGGTTACTGGATCATGGGGGTGGTTTCTCATGGTTTAACATCATCCCCCTTGGTGCTGTTATCACAATGGTGAGTTCTCATGAGATCTGATGGTTTAAAAGTGTGTGGAACCTCCCCACTCAGTTGCTTCCTTCTGCTCCCACCATGTAAGATGCCTGCTCCCACTTTGCCTTCTGCCATAAGTAAAAAAGCTCTCTGAGACCTCCCCAGAAGCAGATGCTGCCGTGCTCCCTGTACGGCCTGCAGAACTGTGAGCCAATGAAACCTCTTTTCTTATTAATTACCCTGCTCAGGTTATTTCTTTGTAGCAGTGTGAGAACTGACTAATACAGATGCCAACTTTAGCATTTGAGAAGTGTAGATTCAAAACCCTGCTTTGACACCTGTAACTTATGTAACCTCTTTAAGCCTCAGTTTCCTATTCTGCAAAATAGGTCATAAAGTTGTCAGGAGGCTTAAATCAGAAAAAAAAAATGTGAAATACTTACCACAATGTTCAGCTCATATAAAGTGTTTGGTAAATACAAGCTATTATTATTATTCACTGAAATTTTCATATTACTGCATTAAATTTTCTAATAATGAAGCTGGTGATGTTAATAGTGATTTAAATGCTATACTTAGTCACAATTTTAACAGTTCCATATTGGGACTGAGGACCTAGTATTTCAGATACATATATCCTCTTTGCCATATATCAGGTACTAGCAGTTGTGGTATATAATCAAAATTTCTCAGATCTGCAAGGTTGAACTGGCAATTACCAATTGTCCATGTGGTGAACTAAGCTTCTACATACTTTCAAAATAGATACAACCATCCCAAAACGGCCTTCTACCACTTGAAAATAACCTGGTGGCCTACTATCTCAGTGATTTTCCCACCTTACTTGGTAAAGCCATGTAAGAAGGCTAACCATAGCTGCATAGATGCACTTGGTGAAGGTTAGCTTTACCTCCTCCTGTTGTGTCTCAGGGATGGGTAGTGTTAGATTTGACCATGATGTTAAGATTAAAGCTTCATCCTAGACTATTTATACAAATACCCAAATAATTGTTTGGGGAGATCTCTTATTAACTTCAATTTGAAGTGAAATACAGTGCCATCAAACATGCTTGAGAGTTTCAACCCAGTATGTAAGGAGCACAGAGGCATATTTTGGTATTGTCATATATTGGTTTCTTCTTCTTTTTTTTTTTTTTTTTCTTTTTTGAGATGGAGTCTCGCTCTGTCACCCAGGCTGGAGTGCAGTGGCGTGATCTCGGCTCACTGCAAGCTCCGCCTCCCGGGTTCACGCCATTCTCCTGTCTCAGCCTCCAGGCATGCGCCACCACGCCCGGCTAATTTTTTTGTATTTTTAGTAGAGACAGGGTTTCACCTTGTTAGCCAGGATGGTCTCGATCTCCTGACCTTGTGATCCGCCCTTCTCAGCCTCCCAAAGTGCTGGGATTACAGGCGTGAGCCACCGCGCCCGGCATGTATTGGTTTCTTTATCTCCTACAGCTTTTAATGGTGATAGCAAAACCACATTAAAAATTTGATTCACTGTTTCACTTTGAATTTTCCCAAGTTCCTATGGAAATGACCCAAAGTATAGCTTTTATTAACATTTTATCAAAACTTAGACACTCATGGCAGTAATCAAAACTCATTCTAGACCACCTAAGAGTTGCTGATGACATCAATCCCATGTCATCAACTGATGATAAATAAACTTGGTACATTTGGTGAAAGCATTTTCTTCATCATACTCAGAACATACATTTAAAAATAACTATGTGCTCATTTGCTTTGATTTTTTCAAATAGGAGAAATAAAACAGTCACCAGTCCCAATACTGGTCAAACAGCTTCCTGAAGAAATGAAAAAGTAACTTCTATTCTTTTTGTTTCTGTTCTTACTTCCTATTTTCTTTCAAGGAATATGTACTTAAATGTGACTTCTATATTTTGATAACCAGATACCTTACAGCAATTTGCCATTCTTGAGCTAAGCTGTATTTTGCTCTCTTTATCTTTTAATTCTCCAATTTCAAGCACATAGGAAAGCCCTTAATATTTTCTTGCCCAGGGAATTGTTGAAGAGCGGAACACAAAAGCCCTAGGCTCTTCCTGCCTTTTGTGAAAGCCTAAATACAGGGAAGAGATTACGCTGGGCTTCCCAGAGAACAGGCGGGAGGGACGGCTCTTTACGGGAATATCTGTGAGGTAAGAAGGGGAAATATTCTTTAGCAGTGGGCTTTGTGAGACATTAACAGAAATGTTCAGCATGCCCAGAAACTGCTTTGGTAGCCTTGGGAAGAGAACTGGTTTTCGTAACTTCAGCGATCAGGAAGTTGCAGCAAGAGCTCCTTGAGTCACAGGGGCTCCTAATGAAGGCAGTGCAGTGGCAAACAGAGGAGAAAACTTGGTAAGCAGTGGAACTCTCTGCAGAACAACTCTCTTCCTACTTCCACAGGTAGATAAAGTCTTGCCTGGGCAAAGAATAGATATGAGAGAGAAAGAGAGAGAGAGAGAAATTTGTCCTTCCTTTTTAAGGATGAAAAGATCAAAAATCAATTCAAGATGGATTAAATATTTAAACGTTAGACCTAAAACCATAAAAACCCTAGAAGAAAACCTAGGCATTACCATTCAGGACATAGGTGTGGGCAAGGACTTCATGTCCAAAACACCAAAAGCAATGGCAACAAAAGCCAAAATTGACAAATGGGATCTAATTAAACTAAAGAGCTTCTGTACAGCAAAAGAAACTACCATCAGAGTGAATAGACAACCTACAACATGGGAGAAAATTTTCGCAACCTACTCATCTGACAAAGGGCTAATATCCAGAATCTACAGTGAACTCAAACAAATTTACAAGAAAAAAACAAACAACCCCATCAAAAAGTGGGCAAAGGACATGAACAGACACTTCTCAAAAGAAGACATTTATGCAGCCAAAAAACACATGAAAAAATGCTCATCATCACTGGCCATCAGAGAAATGCAAATCAAAACCACTATGAGATATCATCTCACACCAGTTAGAATGGCAATCATTAAAAAGTCAGGAAACAACAGGTGCTGGAGAGGATGTGGAGAAATAGGAACACTTTTACACTGTTGGTGGGACTGTAAACTAGTTCAACCATTGTGGAAGTCAGTGTGGCGATTCCTCAGGGATCTAGAACTAGAAATACCATTTGACCCAGCCATCCCATTACTGGGTATATACCCAAATGACTATAAATCATGCTGCTATAAAGACACATGCACACGTATGTTTATTGCGGCATTATTCACAATAGCAAAGACTTGGAACCAACCCAAATGTCCAACAATGATAGACTGGATTAAGAAAATGTGGCACATATACACCATGGAATACTATGCAGCCATAAAAAATGATGAGTTCATATCCTTTGTAGGGACATGGATGAAATTGGAAACCATCATTCTCAGTAAACTATCGCAAGAACAAAAAACCAAACACCGCATATTCTCACTCATAGGTGGGAATTGAACAATGAGATCACATGGACACAGGAAGGGGAATATCACACTCTGGGGACTGTGGTGGGGAGGGGGGAGGGGGGAGGGATAGCATTGGGAGATATACCTAATGCTAGATGACGAGTTAGTGGGTGCAGCGCACCAGCATGGCACATGTATACATATGTAACTAACCTGCACAATGTGCACATGTACCCTAAAACTTAAAGTATAATTAAAATATATATATATATATAATTTATCTTTCTCTCTCTATATTTTTTCAAGACAACTTATTTGAGCTCCACATATTGGATGCACACAAACATCTAAAAGAATAACAAAACAAAGAAAAATATTATACAAGAAAAAAATTCCGTAGTTCAAAAAAAGTGATGCATCTGAATTATCGGAGGAAACGTTCTGTGAAGAGACAGATCACGCACCAAGCTGACTTCAGCAGAAAACTGTTTTTAAAATGTAATTTATATTCTCAATGGATTCCATAAGGTATTATATAAATGAAAAAGGAACAATTTGAGAACAAGAAAGAATACTTTCAGAGAGAAACTGTTGGACTAAAAATGGCAAATGGAGTGGAGGCCTTAAAGAACAGAATGAATAGTAAATCAAGAAATTAGATAAACAGCTTGTGAAATTCTCCATAGCTCAGAGTGAGAAAAAAAAACCCACAAGTAATGACTATAAAAAATTTAAAAGCAAAAAGAATAGATCCAAGAGATGTAATATAAATAAAATAGGAAAGTTGTCTTCATTTATTTTCCTCCAGAAAAACAGTAACAAAAAAAGGTGTTTCTATGCATCTGTGTGTATGTTGGGGAGCATGAGGGTTGTCGGGAAAGGAAGCAGAGGCTGCCACAGGTGGAGTATCAGGTGATCCACGACAAGCAGAAACTGTATTTTAAACCTTTTATTGTGTTTTTAGAATTATTGCACATATAAATTGTATCCCAAAATATATCCAAGTTTTTATTTTTTAATTTTCCCTTTTTTTTGAGATGGAGTCTCACTCTGTCGCCCAGGCTGGAGTGCAGTGGTGCAATCTTGGTTCACTGCAACCTCCTCTGCCTCCCAGGTTCTAGCGATTCTCCTGACTCAGCCTCTTGAGTAGCTGGGATTACAGGTGTGCATCACCACACCCAGCTAATTTTTGTATTTTTGTAGAGACGGGGTTTCATCATGTTGGCCAGGCTGGTCTTGAACTCAGGTGATCCAACCACCTCAGCCTCCCAAAGTGCTAGGAATACAAAGCACTAGGATTATAGGTGGTGTGAGCCACCATACCCAGCCCAAGTTTTTAATTTAACATCATGGGAAAAAACGTATTTCACAGAGCATTCTGCTACTTGCATAAGCTGCTGAAAAGTGCTAAAAAGTAGATCAACATTTAAATATATATTATTACATATAACAAATAAATGACTACCCAAAAAGTTAAGGAAACATGGAAGTCACTTTTGTTTTGAGAGTTTGGCAATCCCAATTTATTATAATCTTTGATGGCCTTCTCAGCGGACAGAGACTGGACAGAAATCCAATGGCCTGTACAAGATGGAGCATGCTATAAGAAATGCTCTGCAGTCCAACTCCCTGCACCCCTTATCACACACCCCTCAAAAAATAACTGCTGAGATTCCAAGTAATGTACTCAAATGTGTGGGCAAACCAAAGTAGTAAAGCTCAAGGGGAGTTTCCTGCTAGTTTTGAATTATTTGGTTACAGAGGTAATGTAAAGCCTGGAATTTGGTTTAAGGCAATTATAGAATTATAGGGACCACAAGTGCCTTGGAGAAGCAAAATTAAACACTTTCTAGAGGGAAGTACCTCCACTATATGCTCAACTAATTTCTGCAAATAATTTTCCATATGCATTGTAGCACACAGCCAAAGATACAACCAAACACCCAATGAAATTAGTCTTCATGAGTAAAACCAGAAAAATAGAAAACAGCAAAATACCCTAAAATACTTCATATATTGGGACTGTTAGACACAGACTGTAAAACAACTGGGCTATGTATAAAGAAACACTCAATAAGCTTAAATATATCTGCAGAAACACAAAACCATTTTTAAAAATGCAACATTGCATGTTTGAAAAATAATCAGATAAAAGTTTTATAAATTAAAAAGAAATTAACCTAGTTTGTTTTTTTTTCTTTTTAAAAGATGGCTTTAACAGCAAATTAGACACCCTAAAAGAGAGAATTCCTAAACTGGAAGATAAGTTAGAATAAATTAAATACACACAAAAAACAAAACTAGGGGTAATAGAGAAGAGAGAATAAGAGTCAGAAGATAAAGTGAGAACATTTTAAATGTATAGAACCAGAATTCAAGAAAGAAAAAAAATTGAATGGGACAGAAGCTATATTTGAAGAGCCACTAATGGCAGATTAGACAGTGAAGACAAAATTGATGAATAGGTCAACAGAAATATCAAAACTGAAGTCATAGAGAGAAGAAACACTTGAAGTTACCTAAAGGAGCATTCATGATATGGGGCAGAACAATAACATGTAAGATCTTTGTAATCATAGCCCCAGGAGAAAAGGATAGAATAAATGAGACTAAGTCAATATTTAAAGAGATGATAGCTAAGAGTTTTCCAAAGATGACAAATGGCACCAGTGGATAGATCCCACAAACCCAATGAATCCAAAGCAAGATATATAAAAAGAAATCTACACCTAGATGCATTATGGAGAAACTGCAGAAAATCAAAGACAAAGAGAAAATCTTAAATGCAGACAGAGAATAAAGATAGATTACCTTCAAAGAAACTACAGTAACACTGACAGTTGACTTCTCAACATAAATAATAGAATACAGAGGTTTGTGGAGTGATATCTACGATACATGTAAAGAAAATAACTTGCAAGTGGAATTTTATACTCATTAAAATATCTTTTAAGACTAAGGTGAAATAAAGATATTTCAGTCAAATGAATCTTAGGAGAAAATACATCCATAAGAGGTAAGTCCACACTGCAGATTTACTACCTAAGGGGGAAATGGACCAGGTCTAAGAAGCAGGCCTGCTTCTGAGTGACCCAGGTGAGGTTAGAGAGTGCAGAGAAGCTAAAGGTATAGGGGTAAGGTGGAAAGCTGAAAAGTGCTAAACACTGGATCAACATTTAAATATATATTATTATACATAACCAATAAATGACTACCCAAAAAGTTAAGGAAACATGGAAGTCACTTTTGTTTTGAGAGCTACATAACAAAGTCCTGATGAGAAGAAAGGGTTGCTTTAGCTTTTTAAAGTATACCTTCTTTGTTTCCATCATACTACCAGCCTGAGATGGTTGTAAACACTCCCACATAAATTTCAAGCCTAATAATGGACAAAACAAGACACAGACAGTGTAAGACAAGTAAGGGACATCCCACCTAACTTTCTTCCCAGGAAACCGTGCCCCCTATTATCTGAGCTGGCTACTTCATGACCAAGAATAAAATGTTAGGGAAATGGGATGGAGAGAGGGAGGCCAAGTCTATTCCCAAATATTTAAGATTCTTACTTTTTAAAATAACTGGTATTGAGAATGCTGTCAGGACAATTCAGTCATGAGAGGGAGCTAGTAAGACTTAAAATGTAAACTCTTAATGATATCTTAATGAATCCAACAATTCTACAACTAAACAGCCCTTTGCTGAGCTCAGAGGCTCTCAGGAGAAGGCTTGAGAGCCGTTGACTAAATAAATCCCCATTGCTACTGAGCTGATGCCTGAGTTGCCCAAACAAGAAGCTGCTCAGGCTAAGTGCTGTCACCTCCACCCATGACTTTGATTGGGGCATATGCCTGAAGACACTATTGCTTGCTCTGTCCATGGGATTTCTAACTGCTGTGTATAGATATGTATATCTATTTATAAATGTGTGTTTATATATGCATACACATATACATATAAACTCTTACAGCTAAAAGGGCCTTAAAAAATAATCTTTCCTCCTTCACAAAATCTAAAATATCCCCAAAGTAATAAAATTGGTAATATCTGAGTGATAGAATTATAGATGGTTACTTTATTAATTTTATGAAATGTTAGGTTACATTAGTAATGGTAAGATTTAAGATTGAATAAATAAAGCAATATGATTCTTTCACAGAAATCTCTATAATTGCTAATAAATAATTCTTACAATTTATAGTTTTATATATAAATGTACACATAAAAATTTGTGTATCTCTGTATATCTATTTATAAGTGTATGTTTACATATGCATACACATATACATATAAACTCTTACAGCTAAAAGGACCTTAAAAAATAATGTTGCCCCCTTCACAAAACCTAACATTATCCATTGTGGCCTGTGGCAATTTTAAACCTACTTATGTTTTAATTTCATATTAATCAGCTGATTTGCCTGGAATAGCAGAGAAAGATATAGTCACTGGATACGAAAGCCAGAGGAAACTTAGCAGACTCGATTCAGCCCCCTGCCAGGAAAATGATTAATTTATAATCATAATAAGAGGTGACTAAGGAAATCAAGCCCAAGTTTGTTAACAGGTGTATCTTGGGAGTAATTATGTCTGGGCCAGAAGCCAGTTTCAAGATCACTGTTTTCTAAGTAGAGTTTTATGTTTAGTCCCTTTGCTGTGTTTACACAAGACAAAAACCAAACTGGCAATTGAACCATTTTAGTCAAAATGTTAGAATATCATTCATTTAGTTGGTCAACATGATATGAAACCATCAAATTAATAGATTTTTTGCCCTAAATTGAACAGATGTTTTGGTATCTGTAGGCATAGTCTTTCTCTATGGGATATTAAGGATTTTTACCTTCAAATATCCTACACTCCAAAGTAATCTTCAACAGAGACTTAACTCATATATACATCATACTTAAAAATCTGTTAGTCAATTTCAGGTAGATTAAAGAGTGACTTCATTGTGAAAGATAAAATAATAAAGCTTTCAATATGGAAGAATGTGTTCCATAAGATAAGCAAAGCAAACATTTTCTAACAGGATACAAAAAGCACTAATCATAAAGGAGAAGACTAATGAGTTGAAAACTTTTCTTCATCTAAAGACACCATTTAGAGTATGAAAAGACAAGCCATAATAAGGAGATAATTGCAATGCAGTCTGGGTCCACATACAAAACAGTGATCTTATAAGATTATAACATTGTATTTGTACCACATCTTTTCTACCTTGAGATATGTTTAGATACATGAATACTCACCATCCTGTTATAATTGCCTACAGCATTCAGTACAGTAACATGCTACCCAGGTCTATAGCCTAGAAACAATAGGCTATACCATATGGACTAGGTGTGTAGTAGACTATACCATCTAGGTGTGTGTAAGTACCCTCTATCATGTTCACACAAGGACAAAATCACCTAATGACACATTTCTCACAACATATCTTCATGGTTGAGCGATGCATGATTGTATTTTCAATGACTAGGAACTCATATCCAGAATATTGAAAGCACTTCTACATGATAAGAAACGCATAGACAACCCAAACAAAACATGGACATAAGATTGGAACAGTCACTTTACCAAAAAGATCGATAAACATATGAAAAGTCATTCAACATCATTAGTTATCAGAAAAATATAAGTTAAAACTAAAAATATGATCCTACTATATGCCTAACAGAGTGACTATAATGGAATAACCTGACATTATCGAGTGTTGGTAAAAATGTGGAGCAGCAGGAAGTCTTGTACACTGTTCATGGGTGTATTAATCGATACAGTGCTTTTTAGTACTGTAAGACCTACAAAAGCTAAACAGAGGTACACTCTATGACCCAGAATTCTACTCATATATGGTTTCACATATACCAAAAAAAGGCATTTACAAAAATATTCATAACCAGTAAAAACTCAAATGTCCATGAGTAGTGAAATGGAAAAATAGTGGTATATTCATCTAATGGACTACTATACAACAACGAATGTACTACTGCTACACCCAAAGCCTGGGTAAATCTCACAAACATGTTGAGAACATAAACCAAAAACAAAGACACACTCAAAGTTCACATCATGAATAGAAAGTGACCTGACAAAGTGGGTTTAGGTTTTTTCCAGCCATGGCCAGCTGCTCCTGTGGAGATAGGGAGAAGGCAGAAAGTGGGATGAATCCAGGGTCTGGGCTTTCCCAGATGATGGCAAAGGGAGGGAAGGAGACAGAAGATAAGGGCACATGCAGAGCAATACGTAACTGTGAATGTGAACCATAGGCTCTAAGTTGGGTAAGGCAAGTGAAAACTCCAGGCCTCAATGGTTTGTAAATCCTGGTGGGGTAGGATAATTTTTGGAGTTGGGGTACATGAGAGAGTGATCTGGCAAAAGATAAGAGGTGATGATGTCAAAGCAAGGGGACTGAAATTGTGATCAGGACTTACTAATGCACAGTGCATGCAGTACTTACTAATGCACAGGTCTAGGGTGTGACTGTAGGGGTGGGAGGCCAAGACAGGGCAGAGTACCGTTGGAGAACGGCCCTCTTCTCCAGTGGTCATTAGAGAAGAGGAGACCACAGAGTTGAGAGGTTGGAGAGTTGGGATGGTCATTTTTGTTGAATCAGCAGGAACTATTTCAGGACACAACTAGTGGGCCAGAAGCTACAATTTTCTGTGACAGAGGACGGTGCTGGGGTCATTGTATAAGTAAGCCTAATCAGGCAGAGTAACTGGAGTGGAGACTGAATGCTTCAATGATGAAAGGGGAGAAAGGTCTGAAAGCAAAGGAAGAAGCCCAGACCCAGGACTAACAGGGCTGAGAGCAAGAAGCTGCCGGGAGCAAATTGCCCTCAGAGGCAACCACGTCTCCTTTAGAACAAGCATTGAGAACAGAGAGTGTTTTGCTACTGAGTGGCTCATTGAAAGAGCACAGTGAGGGGCTGGTGGTCTATGATAGGGTCATTTGGGGGATCTCATGGGATGGAAGTTCATGTGTTAAAGCACATGGACGTCTTTGGACTCCTTGCGGTACTTTTTTTTTTTTTTTAAGAGGTCTCATTGTGCACTGTGTTGTCTGGGCTGGAGCGCAGTGGCATAATCATGGCTCACCACAACCTCAAACTCCTGGACTTAAGGTATCCTCCTGCCCCAGCCTCCTGAGTAGCTAGGACTACAGGTGTGCAGCACCATGCTTGGCTATTTTTTAAAATATTTTTGTTGAGATGGGGTCTTGCCATGTTGCCCAGGCTGGTCTCAAACTCCTGGCCTCAAGTGATCCTCCCACCTCAGCCTCCCAAAGTGCTGGGAATATAGGTGTGAGCCAAAGTGCCTGGCTGCTTGTGACGCTTAAAGTAAAGTGGAGCAGTGGACAGGATGGAATGAGTGCTGAGACTGCTTACCCTTTGGTGAGGCTGAGGGCTGGGGAGGGAGGAGTGAGCAAGTGAGGCTCTCTTCACTCCAACCAAGGCAGGAATAGAGGCTAAGGGAGCAGCTGCGTTAGAGGAATGCAGAACTCCCAAATTCCAAGCATCCATGATAACCACCTCTCCAGAGAAGTCTAAACAGGCCTGTTTTGGAAGTGAGTGCTAAGAGCAGGCAAATGGGAAGAAATGTCTGCAAAATATCTTTATTATTTTACCATTAACACCAATATTTCTAGGTCAGAAGGAAGTTTGATGAGCTCACCACGCAAGACTACATGGTTACTGACTGGAATGGCCATCAGGAGGGCAGAGAGCCACTGCGCCTCTTTCTGCTGAGGGTTGTGGATACAGATGGGAATTTGAAACCTTCTTTCCTGTTTGTGTGAAAAATTCAGACTACTGGCAAATTCTACCCTGGAAACTGACTATGGGTCAATGGGAGTCCGCTGGCGAATGGATACCGCCTGTTCTGTTTCCAACTCATCAGGAACCATGTGGAGAATTAATATCCTGCCCGTCCAGAAGGAAGGGAGTTATTATGGACAGCAAAGAGGAAAGGTAGCCAAGTTCAGATGTTCCCCAGGCTGTGGCTGCTGAAAGTCAAACAGTATGAAGTATAATGGTAAGTGGGGGGAAAGAAAAACTCAGCCAATATAAACGGCACCTTCAGGGGCTAAGGGACAAAGGAGAGCGCTGCTGTCCTAAGATCCGCTCCTCCAAAAAGAGTCACGTTTTTGGTGATCGGATTTCACCACGAAACTGTTTGCCCAGAAGGTAAGTCGTCAGTTAAGGCCAAGGGGGAGGGGCATGTGAAGAGAAGAATGTTTCAAGCTTTTAGATCTCACGCAGTAGAAAAACAAAACCAGGAATCTATTTCTTTCACCTGCCAGAATGACGCTTCACTTCCTCCAGCTAATTGCTGCTGGGAGAGTCCAGCCTTCTTGTATTAGCATCCAACCTGGATTACTTTCCTGCAAGCTGATGACATGTAGGCTGGCAAAGGGCAGGTTTGGAGAACTACTGAGTTGGAATCAGAACGTTTCCATATAGAGGTGGCACACTTTGCCCCGGAACAATCAGAGAGTAAGGTGTCTGTATACTTCTTGGCTGGCTGGAAATCTCTACTTGGGTTTCAAACCTTAGGTCAGGTTCCCCAAGGCTCTGGCATCTCATCTCTGGAGAGCAAGGTCAGTTTTAATGGTGGAAATTAGGATGAAGGAGAGAGGATGAGCTTCAAGGTGAAGGGAAGCAGCTGTTTAAATAGCCACAGTGTTTACATCATCCTAATCACTGCTGCCCAGCCATTCTCCTGTTTATGCTGGAAGAAGCCCCGCTGGTAGGGGGAATCCCAAGTCAGAGCTGCAGACCAAAGAGCAGACATTAAATTCCACTTAAATACTGGATGCTCTCCCCTCCCAATTGTTCTGGATGCTGCTATACTTGCCCCCCTGCCTAGGGGCCCCATTATGTAGGAGGTCCCAAATAACCATGGGTTGTACTTGCTTTCCTGTTGCTCATGCCTTATCCAGCCGAAAGATCAAAAGCAAATGGAACCATAGTGAGATTCTGTACCCCCCATCGGGTTTCTGTAGCTCCAGAGAGGGCGAATGAGCATGATGATCACATATTCCCAAAACCGGCCAGGTGCTGGGCCAACAGGTGATTTACTGCTGTGGAAAGCCAATAGGAGATTACTGAAGGGGTCAGGCCATAGGACATCAGTGGCTAAATGATTTCCTAATGGCCTGAAAGAGTCACAGTGCCTCCCTCCCTGCCTAATTTCATAGCAGAGGGTGTCCTTTGGACTAGGGAGAGAAACTGGATTATTAACCGTAGCTGGATGGTTTTTAAGATAAGAGGAAAGAGGGTTGAGGCTTAGGGGAAATGCAGAAAGTTGAAAAATTTGGTTTTCTTAAAAGAGATGTGTCACAGGCATATTTGTGGTTTTTTACATCATGGAACATCTGCGTAGAGGATGTAAAGTTTTTAACCCTTGCACTCCGGGGGGCTGTGTGTGTGTGCGTGTGCACGCGTGCGTGCGCATGCATATGCATATACCCACGCATAAGCAGATTTTACATACAATTGCAGAGCTTATGTACTCTTAAAGTTTATCCATAAAGCCCGGTTTAAGAAGTTCTGCCCTCTATAGGTTAAGAGGGAAATGCTTCATCCAATAACAAAATCTTTTGAAAACTTCAAAAATATTTTATATTGGTAGGTAGGAATTCCTCATTGCAACAAATAAGTAGATATTGTTTTTTTTTCCTCTTCTATTGAAGTACATTCCCGCACATTTGCCTCCAGATTATTTTTCAGGCATCCCTTGTGAATTTGTCACCTCTAGAATTAAATATGGGTGAAACTTAGTCATCTATTAACAAAATATGCACTTAGCATTTATAATGTGCAAACAAATATGCTAAGAGTATTCAGAGTAGCCCCGCCAAGTATTCAGAGATGAACAATGCATGCCCTAGATGCTCAAAGAGATTCTGCTATAAAAATGAGATACTTACAAAAACAGCTCTAATATGACATAGAATGTGGCATAAAAAAAGAGTGCAAGGTCAGAAGAGGAGAGTTCATTTCTGGGTGATGTAATCTGGAGTAGCTTCATGAATGACATGCAATTGAAACTAATGTTAACTAAGTGTTTTTCAAACATTTTTATTCCTATACCCTCAGTGAGAAATACATTTTGTGTCATAGTGCAGAACACACATTAATGTAGATCTGGAATAAAAATTTCACAAAACAAATATCTTCCCATATTATGAGATATATGCTCTGTTATGTCCCATTCCACTCTACTATACTCTATTGATTTCCACTTAACCAAAAATTCTGGTTGGGACCCATAAAGTTTATTTCCCAATGCAATGAGTTGTTGCCTATTATCTAATAAACACTGCCTTAAAAGATGGCAAGGATGGGGTATTTTGCATTATGAATATCGATCAGTCTTAACAGAAATTCTATGCTATATGTATCAGTTTATCCCTGTTTTTCAGATAAGGAAACTGAGACTTTGAGAGGTTAAGTTACATGTCTAAGGTCATGCAGCTCTTACATCGAGCAGCAGGGATTTGAGCCCAGCTCACGGTGACTATGTGAAAACCCATGGAGGGAGGAAACAATATTTGGGGAAGTGTGCAGCTTGGCTATCATGTAGGGTATAAGTAGGAAAATTAGGAGAGATGATTATAAAAGGAATTATATCATTCATTTAGGTAAAATTATTTTTGTCTTTAATCCTTTATCTTATTCCCAACTTCCTCCTGGAAAATCTCCCTGAATCTTCAGTCTGATTCTCCCATACCTGGTTTGTAGTTATACCCATTAAGAAATACAATGTAACTCACAGGAACTTGTTGAAAATTTACGTGCTCAGGAAAACAGAATAAAAATATAACAAGAGACCTATGCCCGCAAAATCTTACTGAGGTAGAAATACCTTACATAACATAACTACAGGTATGTCAACCATGCACATACATGTAAAGTGTAAATTTATTTTCTAAAACGCCGCAAAGATGGGGCAAATTATAGGTACAATTTGGTAGGCAGGAAAAAGAGGACATATTTTCAATGGGTTCTTGGAATGCTTTAGGAAATGGATGGGAACTGGAAGGATAATATAAAAGGAAGATACAGTCCCAGGTAAGATAATGACAATGTGAAGTTCAAAGAATACTTGGGTAAGGGCTTGTGGGAGGTAGACAGAGAAAGGGGACAGGAGGTGAGAGCAACTGAAGGAGGTTCAAAGGGTGGTGAAGAGATTCAAGGCTGGGATAAGATTATGAAGGACCGTCGATGTAGTCGTAATTAAATTCTCATCTTCTATGTTTAATAGTCAATGTGGACTATACATCTGATACATCTAAACTGAGAATTTTATTCCTATAATAGCAGAGAGAAAAAGTCTAAGTATGAAAACAAAGCAAAAACCTAGCTTGTGTTTAAAGCTTGGAAAGTAATCTCTTGTATCGTTTAATTTATTATTAGTGTTATTTCTGTGTATGCTCATATACATGAGAGCACCCACCCTTTGAACTGACCTGGGAACACTTCAGAGTTAATCTGCAGTCAGTGCTGTATTTAAATTTTGAGAAATAATGAGGCACTCTCATTTTTCCTCTTTTTTAAATAAAATGCTTTCTAAAGTAATGGGAGGCATATCCATTAGAAAGAAAACTCAGTAGTTTAGATCGCTGGGTTCAGGTTCTTAATAATGACTATTATTGCAATGTTAAGGTACCATAGATATCAATCCTCTTCCTATTCTAAAAGTGATCATTTTAGTTCTGTGTTGACTCCCTGGATTATTTGCTATGTGTGTTTTTAATGTATCACCTGTTCAATAGAAAATGGATCTCAAAATATTTCTTTGGATGATCTGTGCTTTACTTTCAGCATCAATACAATGGTACAACAATTCATGAACTAGACCCACTTTGAATGGCTATTAAAAACAAACATAAAAAGGTGTCTTTAACACCTTCCAAATTCTAAGACAACTGCTATTACAGTTTCCATTGGAAATGTGCCTCTAATAGCCCAATACTCTCCTTTCAGGATTGGCTCGGCAAGAAGGAGGCAATGATGGTTCTTAGCTAATATTAAAGCATCAACTTGGTCATCAGTTTGGTTTTGTGTGTGGGATTTTAAAAGAAAGTAACTAGCTGGACCTTACTCTATCTATTTTGTGTGAACACTGCTAAAAATGGTTTGAGCGTCAAGCATTTGTTCTCAAAAAGTGCACCTGTCTGAAATACAGTTGATTCTTGTTATTCACATTAGCTATGTTTTAGAAAGTTGCTGTAAACACTGATTTAGCAAATATTGAATCATTGCTCCTAGGAAGAACACAGGGTTAAGTTCCTGTGAGCCTTGGGTCACATTTTCATTCATTGATCAATACATAAGTTTATTTTATCTGCATTTTTGTTTAAAGGCATCCATTTACTATATATTAATTCATTAACATTAAACTTATACCCAACAGCCCTATAACTCATGTCCTATCTAACACATGTATTTTCTCTGGAAGGCATATCACAGCCTTCCTGTACTCAGAAACACTGGATGGCACCTCCGCAATATGCCTTGAGGGCCACTTTGAGGAGTGAAATCACCAACAGCAAGCACAAAAATGAAAAAAAAAAAAAAAAAAAAAAGGCACTGCACAGGCTGTGCAAGGACACCTGTTGGCTGTCTGAGAGCTGAAGCTAGAAGGTAGGGTTGCCTGGTTTCCACCTCATCTGGCACATGAGCAGCCAGAGACTCAGATTTTTGCCCCTATGGGCATGTCTACAGATGACTGGAAAAGAGCTGCAAGTATTGATTTTGGGGTCACGAATACATTTTAGCAAGTAGGTAAATTAGCAAATATGGAATCTATGAATAATGAAGATTGACTATGTCCTATTTCTGTGCTACCCTGAATTTATGTGGATATGTGATGATTTTAACAACACTATGGCTCAGTTATGCGTGTGACTCATGCTAGTTTTAGCGCCATTTAGATTTTGAACTGTAAGTTTATCTTGCATGATTTTATTATTTCTTTCCATCCCACTTAAAGAAAGGTAGAGAATTGCCTGTGGTTTACTGGTAGTGGTGACAGTGAATTTCCTCCGGGGCATGAAACTAGCTTTCCAGGGGTAACATGAATCAGCTACAGAGCAACACAAAAGGAATTAATAGAAATGTAATCTCAAAAGGTACTTCTGTTTAAAACCACAAAATCTTATGTACTATTTATTATCTGTGGGTTGAAAAGAAATTTCAGAATCCAAAGAGGATTGAAAGGGTACAAGAACTAAAGGATTGTTTGACATATATGAGTATTTTCTGTTTTTCACTGATTGTTACCAGAGACTAGAATTGTATGATTAAATGAATGGAAATATTGTATCTGTAATGATACTTAGAGAGACTTTATAAATATGGCGGTCCTTGCACTCTTTCATACTTATGAGAGGAAAATTTTTGCTGGAGTATGTGAAAATGCTGATCAATCTGTCTGCTCTGCTCACATTTTTCTCAGATCATTTGTGTCTACAGCTGAGAGATGTGAAGCCATATCATGCCACTTTTCCTGGCCAGAGTTGATTAGACCAGGAATGGACACCTGACCCAAGATGGGCTAATAATAATTGTTACCCTAGAGTCATCATAAACAGGGCAAACCATTTAGTGGAATAGAGTATCCAGAAACAGATCCAGAAAAATGTATAAATTTGACAGATGACAAAGGACATATTTCAATTTCTTGAGGAAAAGACACTGTAATGCTGGTGCTAGCATAATTTGCTCTCCATCTAAAAGAAATGAAACCAGACCCCGATTTCACACGATCTACAAAAAATATCCATGATGATGTAATATTTTCATGTAAAAATAAAATCAATAAAAATATTTGAAGAAAGTATGTATTTATATATCCTTGGCTGGAGAAGAACTTCTTACACAGATTAGGAAACTCAAAAACCATAAAGTAAAAAAAATTTTGAATATTAAAAAATCTTATTATGAAATAAATCCTAAAGAGAGTCAGAAGATGAACAGTGGACCAGAAAATATATTTTAAACAGATATTAGATTTAACAGAGTTGACTGCACCATCATCCTTGAAATATCTCCAAGTATTTGAATTTTATCGACAATGCTACACTCTCATGCTTTCTTTTCTACCTCACTCACTGATTGCTGCTTTCCAGCCCAATTTACTCCTCTCTTCTCCCTCTAAATTTTGGAGTACCCTAGAGTTCATTTCTGAGCTTTTTTTTATATTTCCAGATGCCCCCATGGTGATTCCATGGGATCCCATGCCACCAAAGGTCACTTACACTCTGAAGATTCACAATTTAACATCACCTGAACTGCTTCCCTGACAGCCAAACTTACCTTTCCAACACCAACCAGCACCTTCCTGTGGTTGTTTAATAGGCATCTCTATCTCAACATGTCCAATCAAGGACCTTTGATTTTCATTCTCAAAATGATTCCCCATCCCCACTCTAGAAATACTTGTTTTGCTAATGTTATGGTTTGCTATGGTTTATTTGGCTCCACCAAGTCTCATGTTGAAATTGATCTCTGGTGTTGGAGGAGGGGCCCAGTGAAGGCATTTGGGTCTTGGGGGCAGATCCTTCATAATAGCTTGTGCTGTCCTTGTGATAATGAGTGAGCTCTTGCTCTTAGTTCCCATTGGAACTGGTTGTTGGTTGTTGAAAAAGGCCTGGCACCTCCTCTGCCTGTCTCTCACCATGCAATCTCTGCATGCAGGCTCCCCTTCCTTTTCCACCATGAGTAGAAGCCTCCTGAGGCCTCACCAGAAGCAGATGCTGGGGCCATGCTTATACAGCCTGCAGAACCATGAGCCAAATAAACCTCTTTTCTTTATAAATTACCCAGCCTCATGTATTCTTTGATAGCAACACAAATGAACTAAGATAGGTAAATATTAATAGCACCAAGCTTTTGTTTAAGCCAAAAACCTGAGAATCACCCTTACTTCCTGCTGAAACCTCACATTCTACATCTAGCCACTGAAAAAGCTGCTTTGCATCATTTTCAAAATACATTCCCTAGGGCCGGGCGCTGTGGCTCAAGCCTGTAATCCTAGCACTTTGGGAAGCCGAGGCTGGCGGATCACAAGGTCAGGAGATCGAGAGACCATCCTGGCTAAGACAGTGAAACTCCATCTCTACTAAAAATACAAAAAATTAGCCAGGCATGGTGGCAGGTGCCTGTAGTCCCAGCTACTCGGGAGGCTGAGGCAGGAGAATGGCATGAACCTGGGAGGCAGAGCTTGTAGCGAACTCAGATCACTCCACTGCACTCCAGCCTGGGCAACAGAGCGAGACTCTGTCTAAAAAAAAAAAAAAAAAAAAAAAATTCCCTAGACACCCATTTGTCCTTGTTCCTTACACTGTTCTCTTCATTGAACTGCGATAATCTTGCTCCTAGATTACTACAATGGCCTTGTAACTACATTCCCCATCACACTCTTGACTTCCTCCATTTTATTCTCCATAAATGACCAATATGATAAAACAAAAGAAAACATAAATCAGACCATGGTTTCCCTCTAGTTGTAAGCCTCCAGTATAATACCATCTCACTTAAAATAAAACGTAATCTCTTCCCCATGCCTCTAAGTCCCTAAATGACCTGGCTTTCCTCAAGCTCCCAGCCTTTTCCTCTGCAAGCTCACTTTCGACACTGCATTCCAGCTACATGGACTTTCTTGCTGTCCTCCAAAGAAGTCAAGCTTGTCTCTTAGCATGTGTACTTCCTTTGCCTGGAATACACCGTCCTCAGGTTTTACCATGACTTTTTCTTCATGTCATTTGGAAACTTTTTCAAGTGTTTTAAGGTTTACTCAAACCATATTTGAAACCCTTCACCCCTGTCATTTTCCATCTATCATGATGTTTCCCCACACTGCTTGACATTACCTGAAATTATATGACTTCAGATTACTTGTTCCTTGCCTCTCCCAGTAGAATGTAGGCTTCACGAGAACATATACTGTGCTTTGTTTACCACTGCACTCCCTACCTTCAAAAGTGCCTGATAAGTAGTAGGCACTCAATGGCTGTAAATCAGATGAATAAATGACCCACACGGTGGGTTAATCTGCCAAACATAGAGTGCCTACAATATGTAAACAATCCAAGGAATGAATGGATGTGACCAGGGCATTGATAAAGAAGGAAATGTGACGGATCCTACTAATATATTGTAAAAGGTCAATATCATTAGTGTCCACATAACTGCATATTAAAATACTTAGATAACCTTTCCACTTAGAAGATTAGTACCAATTAAAAATTACTGATACTATTCACTGCTGAAGGAGATATGAGGAAATGGTCATTATTTTACACTGCTGGAGAAAGTTTAAATTGCTACTAAAATAATCTGGTAATAAATATTAATGTGAAAAATGCACACTCCTAGGAATGTTCTAGAGAGAATCTATAATATAGATTTAAAATCACATAGAAAAAAAACTCTATTGCAGAATTGCTTGTAGTATTCAAAAGTAAACATTCTTTTTTAAATTTTATTTTTTAATTGACAAATAATAATTGTTCATGTTTGTGAGGTACATAGTGATGTTTTGATGCCTGTAATAGATAATAATGAGACCAGAGTAATTAACATATCCATCATCTCAAAAATTTATCATTTTTTTGTTTTAGGAACATTCAATATCCTCCTCCTAGCTATTTGTAACTATTAATATAATATTATTGTTAAAATTGTTGTCCTGCAGTGCTATACAACACTAGAACTATTCCTCCCATTTGGCTGTAATTTTGTATCCTTTAACAAATCTCTCCCTGTCCCTCCCTTCCTCCTATCAGTCTCAGCCTCTCATATCCTCTGCTCCACTTTTTATTTCTATGAGATCAACTTTTTTTAGCTTCCACATATGAGTGAGAACATGTGGTGTTTAACTTTCTGTTCCTGGTTTATTTCACTTAACATAATTTCCACCAATTTCAAAAATGGAAATTCTAATGTCCCTCAATAGTAGAGAGATTGAATGTTTTAGGATATGTCCACACAATAGAATACTATGCAGCTATTAAAAAAAGTAAAGGAAATTTATGCATCCTAACTTGAAGGGGTGCCCAATATACCACAAGAATGAAAACTGGAAGTTAAAGGATAATGTGTATAGTGTACAAAAAGCAAACAGCAAACAACAAAAACCTGTGTGTGTGTGCTTGTGTTCACACAGGCTTGCAGAAGACGAGAGAAATGCAGTAACACTAATCTGTTAGGATGATCTCAGGGAAATACAGGGTAGAATGAGGGAGGGGTGTTAGTTTTTCTTTATGCATCTTGTATTTTAAAATATATTTTATAAAATTTAATTTAAAATTATTTATTTATAAAAGAATAAAAGTGGCAATGAAGTTAATAAGCCACTGACTCTCCTTAGTTATGCAGAAGAATACATAAAGAAATTAAACTAAGGAGTTTTACATTTTAAAAATTAAATCAGAATTAGAATAAAATAACGCTAGCAGATTTGAAAGTCTTGATAAAAGTTCACTTTTATAGAATAGATATATTATCAAAATGACTTGAGAGAAAGAATAGAAATCTTCTATTTCTCTCAATAGAAATAATAACTATTAAAAAATTAAAACCATTATCGAATAATTACTTCTCCAAAGTTAAGCCCTGATTATTTTAGCAGTAAATGCTTTTAAACTGATGATTTCAATACCACAAAAACAGTCCCAGAAAGGAAAAGCCTATAAAGTTGCTTTATTCATTCCACTGAAATGGAAATATCTGTAAGTGTGTGTCAAATACGCGCACACACACACACACACACAATGAGAAAGACTACATCCATCACCTTTCTGGGGAAAAGTGCAAAAGTAGAGAACCAGAAACTTTGAGCAATGTTTGGAAGAAAAAGCAGACTTGATCAGAAGGGTGTAGAAACCAGAGAAAGAAAAATATTACACACAGAAAAGAAATGTGCAGACTAAAACCACACTTTTCCCCACTGGAGCCTTCGGGCCACTGAAACCTGGAAAGGCTCATGCAATTCTTTGAGCAGAAATTGATTTGAGCTCCAACTTGAAACATGTAACCATTTTAATCTTATATTCCTTGAATAGCATATACTAATGAACCATAGTAAAATATTTTTTAAATTATAGATCTATAAGGAAAAGTTGGCAAAACTGTCAATACAATGGGAAACTTCAGCTCTCGAGCAACTGATAGACCAGGCAGACAAAAAAAAAAAAAAAAAATCAGAAAAGATATACAGCATTTAAACAATAAGAATAATAAACACAATCTAATGGCTGTTACTAAAATAGTCTCCTACGTGTCCATCAGTCAGGAGTCACCCAAAGAAAGGAAAACCACTTTAATTATTTAACACAGGGTTGAGGGGATAGAGTGCAAGAAATTGGTTCCACGTGTGAGAGAAGAGTTGCAATGACAGATGGGTTTTGTTGAGCCAAGAGATTAGCAGCAGCAGGAAGCCACCACCGCTCCAAAGCTGGGATCAGTAATAACAGACAGCTTTTTCAAGGAATTTTACCATAAATTAGTTGGAGAGGGATTTGGGGTCAGGGTTTCATTTTGCTTTTTCAAGAGACTTCTCTCCTTGCTCCTGGAGGGAGAGGGTTTGAGCCTCCCCTTGGCTGTTGTGGATAGAAGTTTGAGGTCTAAGGGGAGAGCAGCTTAATCAAGAACATACGTAGGTGTGGGTCGGCCTCTCAACTGTCAGAAAAAAATACCTAAATATATTACACAAGGATAATTCCCTGAAACAAATCTGCAGATTGAAGCAGGGGCACACTGTGGTCCCCAAACTCTGCAATGTAGGAGGCTTAACACAGAGAAATATTCTGGTTTAGTGGTTGCGCTTCAAAGGTAAAAAAGGATTTCTTCAGGCATCCAAGCTTCAATATCAAATAGCCTAAATAGAGAAAGCCATTAGGCAGACCTCCAACTTCTCTATGGTGATGTCAATTATTAGAAGGCATTTGCTACTATGTTCTGAAGGAGAGAGTGACTGAGAGCTACCGTGTCAGAACAAATGTCTTTCCATCAAAACCAGCTACATAGTGGGGCCCAAAGCAAAATGAAAACGAGGTACCTCTAGATACAAAATATATTAAGAATTTCAAAATGATGACGAACATGAATTAGCCCAAGCATGGGGTACTTCTTGTCTCAGCGCAAGATTCTGTGTTGCTGCATGGGCTGCACACTAACAAAGTCAGCCCTGCTTTCAAAGATTTAGGAAACTTTCAGGCTTGCCCATGAAATACAGTGTGAGCCCTCTTCAGCAAATTCCTTGATGACAAAAAACCTAGAGATGAAATTAAATAAAGAGCTTAGAAATGAAGGCTCTGCACTGGTGGAGAGCCTTGAACTGATTTATATATAAAACAAATTCTAAACAACTTTGGGAATTATTGTTACAGGATACAAATACTTGAAACAGGAAGAAGAATGAAATTGCTAGTGCATTCATCTAGCCCTGCAGGTAAGCACTTGACACTACCTAAAATCATATTGTGTTTTTAATGAGATGTAATGATTCTACACTGAGTGTTTTATTTGGTATCTTCCCTGGTATCTTCATGTCAGATTGGTAATGTGCTGACGTCTTAACAAGGTTTGAGGGAGGTTCATCTCACACATAGCATGAAAACCCAATTATCATGCTCTGAACCACAAAAGAATCTGGAAGACTATAGAAGAATCTTTTGTTGGGAAATATCTCATGGAGTGAAGAAACATTTATGTGAGGATGAAGTGATCTCACTGGTTTTACTTCAGTTTATTTTTCTTCTATTAAATTTGGGTAAGTTACATTTAATCCTTTTATTGAAAAATACATTATTTGGTTTTTACAAAAGTATGAATGTTAATGATTATTCACGTGTGATGGGATTTGAGTATTTTACTTTCATCTTTCTCATCTTTGTCTTTTCTGTATTAAATTATTTGTAAGTGTCATACATAATTTTTACAGAAGCTAAATTTAATTTTATTTAATTAAAAAAATTAAGTCAAATATTACCCCACCCAAAGGTTCCAGTCCACAGAATTTTATTGGTGAAATCTATAACAACTTCAAGGAGCTGTATTTACTTTGTTTGAAAGAACAGAGAGCTAGATAATTTCCAACTTGTTCTGCAATATATCACTGATACCAAACCAAGACAATTAACTACCAAAAAACAGACATATCAATCGCTTTGAAGATAGATGCAACAATGATAAGTAAAATCTTTTCAGGTGGCCACACCCTTTCAAATCCAGCCATGTGGGTGTGGGTGTGGGTGTGGGGGTTGGGGTCACAAGAGAGTTGTGTGGACATCAAGAGCCTAGCATACTTTTGCATGGAAGCCATGGAGATGTTCTCCTCCCCTGTCTCTGACACCCTGAATAACCTCTACTAGACTGAGGAAAATGGAGGCCCAGGGGTACTAAAGGGGTCCCAGGGATGGGCAGAAACTAAATTGGACTGCTTGGGTTCAAATTGTGGTGTCTTAACTATCACCAGCCTTCTTCAAGAGAGGCTACTGTCATGGACTGCTAAGATGGCATAACAAGGGTAAGGCAGTGGAAGAAATCCATCCAGAGTATAGGTCATAAGGAGTGCATTGCCTGTGGACAGTTTTGGAAACAACAGTAAAGACAGCCAAGCATTAGTCTGCTTTATGTTATCACCATGAGTCTAGTTTCAAACAATGTCAGTGATAAAATGCTCCTTTGTGGAAAAAAATCAGTTCCTTCCAGGTTTACATTTTTAAACAAGATTTCAAAAATTGTATTTATTTGTTTATGTGAATTTACAGATAACAAAGTGTGTACGCTTGTGGTGGACAATGTGATGGTTTGATATATGTATCAAATACAGAATGTTTGAATCAAGCTGATGAACATATCCATCACCTCACATACTTACTATTTTTGTGATGAAAACATTTAAAATCTACTCTCTTAGCAATTTTCAAGTATACTATACATTATTACTAATTACAGTTGCCATGCTACATAATAGATCTCCAGAACTCATTCCTATAGTCCCACTAAAACTTCGTACACTTTGACCAACATTTTCCCATTTCCCCAGCCCCTGGTAACCACAATTTCATTACCTATTCTTTAATAAATGCTGTGCTTTACATGAAGTTAATTTCAAAGATCTCTCAGTTATACAGTCAGCCCTCAACATCTGCATAATTAGCTACATGGGATTCTTTTATTTTTTATTTATTTATTTTTTGAGACAGTTTCACTCTTGTTGCCCAGGCTGAAGTGCAATGGCGCAATCTCACCTCACTGCAACCTCTGCCTCCTGGGTTCAAGAGATTCTTCTGCCTCAGCCTCCTGAGTAGCTGGGATTACAGGCACGCACCACCACGCTGGGCTAATTTTTGTATTTTTAGTAGAGACGGGGTTTTGCCATGTTGCCCACACTGATCTTGAACTCCTGGCCTCATGTGATCCACTAGCCCCATGGGATTCTTTTCAAGAGTAATGCTATACTGGTTTGGAAAAGTTTGAGTTTGCTTCAGGAGCTGTTTGTGTCACCAACCTCAATGGCACCACACATTCTGTGTTTAAGCTGCAAGTTAGAAATAAACAATGACAGTACAATGATTATAATGACAAAGAAAATTTATGTTATTCCAATTCTATCAATCTATGTGATTTCTTGGACTTTTTATTTGGATTTAAAATTTGGATAGCCATATGTAGAAGAATAAAACTGTACACTTATCTCTCACTGTATACAAAAATTAATTCAAGATTCATTAAAGAATTAAATGTAAGACCTAAAATTATAAAAATTGTAGACGGAAACCTAGGAAAAACAATTCTAGCCAATGGTCTATGCAAAGAATTCATGACTAACAGCACAAAGGCAAATGCAACAAAAACAAAAATGGACAAATTTAACTCAAATAAAAAGCTTCTGCACAGCAAAAGAAATAACACAGTGAACAGACAGCCCAAAGAATGGGGAAAAATACTTGCAAATTATACCTCTGACAAAGGACTAATATCCAGAACCTAAAAGAAACTAAAGGGGGGCGGTTCTAAGATGGCCGAATAGGAAGAGCTCCAGTCTATAGCTCCCAGCGTGAGCAACGCAGAAGACAGGTGATTTCTGCATTTCCAACTGAGCAAACGGCACACCAGGAGATTATATCCCATGCATGGCTCGGAGGGTCCTACGTCCATGGAGCTTCACTCATTGCTAGCACAGCAGTCTGAGATCGAACTGCAACATGGCAGCGAGGCTGGGGGAGGGGCGCCTGCCATTGCTGAGGCTTGAGTAGGTAAACAAAGCCACTGGGAAGCTTGAACTGGGTGGAGCCCACTGCAGCTCAAGGAGGCCTGCCTGCCTCTGTAGACTCCACCTCTGGGGGCAGAGCATAGCCAAACAAAAGGCAGTAGAAACCTCTGCAGATTTAAATGTCCCTGTCTGACAGCTTGGAAGACAGTAGTGGTTCTCCCAGCATGGAGCTTGAGATCTGAGAATGGACAGACTGCCTCCTCAAGTGGGTCCCTGACCCCTGAGTAGCCTAACTGGGAGGCACCCCCCAGTAGGCGCAGACTGACACCTCACACGGCTGGGTACCCCTCTGAGACGAAACTTCCAGAGGAACGATCAGGCAGCAACATTTGCTGTTCACCAATATTCGCTGTTCTGCAGCCTCCGCTGCTGATACCCAGGAAAACAAGGTCTGCAGTGGACCTCCAGCAAACTCCAACAGACCTGCAGCTGAGGGTCCTGACTGTTAGAAGGAAAACTAACAAACAGAAAGGACATCCACACAAAAACCCCATCTGTACATCACCATCATCAAAGACCAAAGGTAGATAAAACCACAAAGATGGGGAAAAACAGGGCAGAAAAACTGAAAATTCTAAAATCAGAGCACCTCTCCTCCTCCAAAGGAATGCAGCTCCTCACCAGCAACAGAGCAAAGCTGGACGGAGAATGACTTTGGCAAGTTGAGAGAAGAAGGCTTCAGACGATCAAACTTCTCCGAGCTAAAGGAGGAAGTTCGAACCCAATGCAAAGAAGTTAAAAACCTTGAAAAAAGATTAGACGAATGGCTAACTAGAATAACCAATGCAGAGAAGTCCTTAAAGGACCTGATGGAGCTGAAAACCATGGCACGAGAACTACGTGACGAATGCACAAGCTTCAGTAGCCGATTCAATCAACTGGAAGAAAGGTTATCAGTGATGGAAGATCAAATGAATGAAATGAAGCGAGAAGAGAAGTTTAGAGAAAAAAGAATAAAAAGAAATGAACAAAGCCTCCAAGGAATATGGGACTATGGGAAAAGACCAAATCTACGTCTGATTGGTGTACCTGAAAGTGACGGGGAGTGGAACCAAGTTGGAAAACACTCTGCAGGATTTTATCCAGGAGAACTTCCCCAAATTAGCAAGGCAGGCCAACATTCAAATTCAGGAAATACAGAGAACGCCACAAAGATACTCCTCAAGAAGAGCAACTCCAAGACACATAATTGTCAGATTCACCAAAGCTGAAATGAAGGAAAAAATATTAAGGGCAGCCAGAGAGAAAGGTTGGGTTACCCACAAGGGGAAGCCCATCAGAGTAACAGCTGATCTCTCAGCAGAAACTCTACAAGCCAGAAGAGAGTGGGGGCCAATATTCAACATTCTTAAAGAAAAGAATTTTCAACCCAGAATTTCATATCCAGACAAACTAAGCTTCATAAGTGAAGGACAAATAAAATACTTTACAGACAAGCAAATGCTGAGAGATTTTGTCACCACCAGGCCTGCCCTAAAAGAGCTCCTGAAGGAAGCACTAAACATGGAAAGGAACAACCTGTACCAGCCACTGCAAAAACATGCCAAATTGTAAAGACCATCGATGTTAGGAAGAAACTGCATCAACTAATGAGCAAAATAACCAGCTAACATCATAATGACAGGATCAAATTCACACATAACAATATTAACCTTAAATGTAAATGGGCTAAATGCTCCAATTAAAAGACACAGACTGGCAAATTGGATAAAGAGTCAAGACCCATCAGTGTGCTGTATTCAGGAAACCCATCTCATGTGCAGAGACATACATAGGCTCAAAATAAAGGGATGGAGGAAGATCTACCAAGCAGATGGACAGGCATCTGTCCATCTGTCCAAAAAAAGGCAGGGGTTGCAATCCTAGTCTCTGATAAAACAGACTTTAACAAAAATCAAAAGAGACAAAGAAGGCCATTACATAATGGTAAAGGGATCAATTCAACAAGAAGCGCTATCTTAAATATATATGCACCCAATACAGGAGCACCCAAATTCATAAAGCAAGTCCTTAGAGACCTACAAAGAGACTTAGACTCCCACACAATAATAATGGGAGACTTTAACATCCCACTGTCAACATTAGACAGATCAATGAGACAGAAAGTTAACAAGGGTATCCAGGAATTGAACTCAGCTCTACACCAAGTGGACCTAATAGACATCTACAGAACTCTCCACCCCAAATCAACAGAATATACATTCTTCTCAGCATCACACCGCACTTATTCCAAAATTGACCAGTTGGAAGTAAAGCACTCCTCAGCAAATATAACATAACAGAAATGATAACAAACTGTCTCTCAGACCACAGTGCAATCAAACTAGAACTCAGGATTAAGAAACTCACTCAAAACCGCTCAACCACATGGAAACTGAACAACCTGCTCCTGAATGACTACTGGGTACATAATGAAAT
Source organism: Pan troglodytes (assembly GCF_028858775.2). NCBI lineage: Eukaryota > Metazoa > Chordata > Mammalia > Primates > Hominidae > Pan > Pan troglodytes. The sequence goes on along the minus strand of NC_072412.2, from coordinate 102,651,419 downwards.
GAAGGCAGAAATAAAGATGTTCTTTGAAACCAGCGAGAACAAAGACACAACATACCAGAATCTCTGGGACACATTTAAAGCAGTGCGTAGAGGGAAATTTATAGCACTAAATGACCACAAGAGAAAGCAGGAAAGATCTTAAATTGACACCCTAACATCACAATTAAAAGAACTAGAGAAGCAAGAGCAAACACATTCAAAAGCTAGCAGAAGGCAAAAAATAACTAAGATCAGAGCAGAACTGAAGGAGATAGAGACACGAAAAACCCTTCAAAAAATCAATGTATCCAGGAGTTGGTTTTTTGAAGAGATCAACAAAATTGATAGACTGCTAGCAAGACTAATAAAGAAGAGAGAAGAATCAAATAGATGCAATAAAAAATGATAAAGGGGATATCACCACTGATCCCACAGGAATACAAACTACCATCAGAGAATACTATAAACACCTCCATGCAAACATACTAGAAAATCTAGAAGAAATGGATAAACACATACACTCTACCAAGACTAAATCAGGAAGAAGATGAATCCCTGAATACACCAATAACAGGCTCTGAAATTGAGGCAATAATTAATAGCTTACCAACCAAAAAAAGTCCAGGACCAGACAGATTCACAGCTGAATTCTACCAGAGGTACAAGGAGGAGCTGGTACCATTCCTTCTGAGACTATTCCAATCAATAGAAAAAGAGGGAATCCTCCCTAACTCATTTTATGAGGCCAGCATCATCCTGATACCAAAGCCTGGCAAAGACACAACAAAAAAAGAGAATTTTAGACCAATATCCCTGATGAACATCGATGCAAAAATCCTCAATAAAATACTGGCAAACCAAATCCAGCATGATCAAGTGGGCTTCATCCCTGGGATGCAAGGCTGGTTCAACATACGCAAATCAATAAACGTAATCCTGCTTATAAACAGAACCAACGACAAAAACCACATGATTATCTCAACAGATGCAGAAAAGGCCTTTGACAAAATTCAACAGCGCTTCATGCTAAAAACTCCCAATAAATTAGGTATTGATGGGACGTATCTCAAAATAATAAGTTATTTCTGACAAACCCACAGCGAATATCATACTGAATGGGCAAAAACTGGAAGCATTCCCTTTGAAAACTGGCACAAGACAGGGATGCCCTCTTTCACCACTCCTATTCAACATAGTGTTGAAAGTTCTGGCCAGGGCAATCAGGCAGGAGAAGGAAATAAAGGGTATTCAATCAGGAAAAGAGGAAGTCAAATTGTCCCTGTTTGCAGATGACATGATTGCATATCTAGAAAACCCCATCGTCTCAGCCCCAAATCTCCTTAAGCTGATAGGCAACTTCAGCAAAGTCTTAGGATACAAAATCAATGTGCAAAAATCACAAGCATTCTTGTACACCAATAATAGACAAACAGAGAGCCAAAACATGAGTGAACTCCCATTCAAAATTGCTTCAAAGAGAATAAAATACCTAGGAATCCAACTTACAATGGATGTGAAGGACCTCTTCAAGGAGAACTACAAACCACTGCTCAACAAAATAAAAGAGGATGCAAACAAATGGAAGAACATTCCATGCTCATGGATAGGAAGAATCAATATCATGAAAATGGCCATACTGCCCAAGGTAATTTATAGATTCAATGCCATCCCCATCAAACTACCAATGACTTTCTTCACAGAATTGGAAAACACTACTTTAAAGTTCATATGGAACCAAAAAAGAGCCCTCATTGCCAAGTCAATCCTAAGCCAAAAGAACAAAGCTGGAGGCATCATGCTACCTGACTTCAAACTATACTACAAGGCTACAGTAATCAAAACAGCATGGTACTGGTACCAAAACAGAGATATAGATCAATGGAACAGAACAGAGCCCTCAGAAATAATACCACACATCTACAACTATCTGATCTTTGACAAACCTGACAAAAACAAGAAATAGGGAAAGGATTCCCTATTTAACAAATGGTGCTGGGAAAACTGGCTAGCCATATGTAGAAAGCCGAAACTGGATCCCTTCCTTACACCTTATACAAAAATTAATTCAAGATGGATTAAAGACTTAAATGTTAAACTTAAACCATAAAAACTCTAGAAGAAAACCTAGGCAATACCATTCAGGACATAGGCATGGGCAAGGACTTCATGACTAAAACACCAAAAGCAATGGCAACAAAAGCCAAAATTGACAAATGGGATCTCATTAAACTAAAGAGCTTCTGCACAGCAAAAGAAACTATGGTCAGAGTGAACAGGCAACCTACAGAAAGGGAGAAAATTTTTGCAATGTACTCATCTGACAAAGGGCTAATATCCAGAATCTACAAAGAACTCAGACAAATTTACAAGAGAAAAAACAGACAACCCCATCAACAAGTGGGCAAAGGATATGAACAGACACTTCTCAAAAGAAGACATTTATGCAGCCAACAGACACATGAAAAAATGCTCATCATCACTGGCCATCAGAAAAATGCAAATCAAAACCACAATGAGATACCATCTCACACCAGTTAGAATGGCAATCATTAAAAAGTCAGGAAACAACAGACGCTGGAGAGGATGTGGAGAAATAGCAACACTTTTACACTGTTGGTGGGACTGTAAACTGGTTCAACCATTGTGGAAGACAGTGTGGAGATTCCTCAGGGATCTAGAACTGGAAATACCATTTGACCCAGCCATCCCATTACTGGGTATATACCCAAAGGATTATAAATCATGCTGCTATAAAGACACATGCACATGTATGTTTATTGCGGCACTATTCACGATAGCAAAGACCTGGAACCAACCCAAATGTCCAACAATGATAGACTGGATTAAGAAAATGTGGCACATATATACCATGGAATACTATGCAGCCATAAAAAATGATGAGTTCATGTCCTTTGTAGGGACATGGATGAAGCTGGAAACCATCATTCTCAGCAAACTATTGCCAGGACAAAAAACCAAACATTGCATGTTCTCACTCATGGGTGGGAATTGAACAATGAGAACACTTGGACACAGGAAGGGGAACATCACACACCGGGGACGGTTGTGGGGTGGGGGGAGGGGGGAGGGATAGCATTAGGAGATATACCTAATGTAAATGACGAGTTAATGGGTGCAGCACACCAACATGGCACATGTATACATATGTAACAAACCTGCATGTTGTGCACATGTACCCTAGAACTTAAAGTATAATTTTAAAAAAAGAAGAAACTCAAACAGCTCAACAACAACAAAAATAACAAAACCCATTAAATAGTTCACAAAAGATATGAGCAGACATTTTGCAAAGATATATAAATGGCCAAATGAAAAGCATATGAAAAAATGCTCAACTTCACTAATCATTACAGAAATGCAAACCCAAACCATGATGAGATACCATCTTACGCCACTCAGAATGGATATTATAAAAAAGTCAAAAAATAACAGATGCTGGTGAGATTGGGGAGAAAAGGGAATGTTATGTACTCCTGGTGGGAATGTAAATTAGTACAACCTCTATGGAAAACAGTATGGAAATTTATCAAAGAACTAAAATTAGAACTGCTATTCAATTCAGCAATCCTACTCCTGGGTATCTACCCAAAGGAAGAGAAATTACTATAACAAAATGATACTTGTACTCACAAGTTTATTAATGCAGTATTCACAATAACAAAGATGCGGAATCAACCTAAGTTCCCATCAATGAATAATTGGATAAAGAAAATATGATATGAGATATATACATACACACACACACACACACACACATATACATACACACACAACATGGAATACTGAATACTACTCATCGCTAGAAAAGAATGAAATCATATCTTTTGCAGCAACTTGGATGAAACTGGAGACCATTATCTTAAGTGAAATAAGTCAGAAACAGAAGGTCAAATATGGCATGTTCTCACTTATAGGTGGGAGCTAAATAATGTGTACACATGGACATAGAGAGTAGAATAATAGACTTTGGAGATTCAGAAAGGTGGAAGAGTAGGGGCAGATGAGGTATGAGAAATTACCTAATGCATACAATGTGTGCTCTTTGGGTGATGATTACACTAAAAGCACAGAATTCACTGTTATGCAATATATCCATGTAACAAAACTGCACTTGTTCCTCCTAAATCTATATAAATTTTTTAAAACCTGTGAAACAAAGAGCTCACTGAAAGGGGTTATATTTTTATTTGGTAAATGAATGTTTTAGTTCAAATGTGAAATATATTCATTTTACTTCATGATTATTACTAACGATAATTTTGTGGTACAGAGACGGGGGTGGTAAAACAGTGAAGAACTCCACACCAGGTGTGAGATAAGCCCCTGATGCTGACTCCTGTTTTTTTTTTGTTGTTGTTGTTTTTGTTGTTGTTTGTTTTTGTTTTTGTTTGTTTTGAGACAGAGTCTCACTCTGTTACCCTGGCTGGAGTGCAGTGGTGCGATCTCGGCTCACTGCAACCTCTGCCTTTCAGGTCCAAGCGATTCTCCTGACTCAACCTCCCAAGTAGCTGGGATTGCAAGCATGCACCACCACGCCGAGCTACTTTTTTGTATTTTTTTTAGTAGAGATGGGGTTTCACCATATTGACCAGGCTGGTCTCGAACTCCTGACCTCAGGTGATCTGCCCACCTCAGCTTCCCAAAGTGCTGGGATTACAGGTGTGAGCCACAGCGCTCGGCCAACTCCTGTTATGATGGGGACATGATAGGGCAATCCCTGGGACAGCAGACAACCCTGGGTACAGCCAGAGTCTTCCAGGCATAGGGCATGTCTCTTCTTCTCATCTCGGGCGACAGAAATCAGTACTGGTCTCCTGGCCTGAGTAAGAGCCCCAAAGGATGACAGAAAGGGGATGCAAGAAAATAAAGAACGGGTTTCTCTTGGCTAGTTGGATGAAGACTGGTATTCATAGTAATTTGGATTTTATGTGCAGATTTCTGCTTCTGGCATGATAGGTAACTGGATGTGAACTTACCTTCTCATCATAAACAAATCAAAAGCCAGACTAAAGGTCGAGGTAGTTATGTTCAGATGCTGGACAGCAGGAAGCACAGGTCTGTGATCTCTGAGATGAGGAGAAGGAATGAGGAGGGACGCAGCTCTTTTCTTAGAGAGACTTACTAGAGAACGGTGCAAGGAGGGGTTCCCAGAGAAAAGTGTGGTGCTCTCTGTGAGATGAGGCAACAGAGATGAGAATGTGGGAAAAACGAAACCTCTGAAATTTGTCGGGTAGCGTAACAGAGAGGAAAGTGCTACATGGCTCCAGAATTATGCGTAGGGTTCCATTTTAGGCTGAATATTAAGTTTTGTTAAGTGTAGGAGACTCTATGAATTGACCAATTATCAAGAAGCTTTAAGCTGAGCAAGTCTCAGAGCTCACAGAGAACTAGAGAACTTCAAGTTCCATCCAGCCAGGGCACTGCACACCCAGGACATTCAATAAAGACAGCAGAGGGGTCTGGCTTTGGTGGTGGGACTGAGCTAGTCCTAGAGTATAGGTTATTTTAAGCCCACTGAACAAAACTTAAAAATAAGCCTGACAATAATCAAGTGGTCCACAAGTAACATAAGTACCTTCTTAAGCAAAGTTCAATATGCTTTACAGGAAGGTAACAAAACTTGGAATTAAATGAGACAAAATCCACTATGTCTGGCATCCAATACAAAAATACTTTGTAATGAAAATCCTTCCTATAGGAAAGTATCAGACCCAGATGACTTCACTGTTGAATTCTACTCATCATTTAAAAAAGAAATCAAACAATCCTTCACAAATTCTTCAGCAAATAGACTCACTTTATGAGGCCAGCATACTTGCCCAAAAAACAAAAACCTTATAATGAAAGGAAACTGCAGACCAATATTCTTCATAATATAGATACAAAATTCTTAACCAAGTATTAGAAAAATCAAACTCAGCAATATATTAGCAAGATATAGACACATATTATATATATATATACACATATACTTATCTGTATATATACATGCACAGAGATAAATATATTTACATGCATACACATATATATGCATACACCAACATTTATGTTAAATTTTTATATATTAATTGAACTGTACACTTAAGATTCATATCAGTCTCATATACATGTTATACCCTTTTTACAATTATAAAAACATGAATAGGACAAAATTAATTGGAAAAGTATTTACAAATTCTGCATCTGATAAAGGATTTGTATAAAGAATATATAAAGAACTTATGTAACTCAACATTAAAAAGACAAACAACCTAATTAAAGAATGAGTAGAGGATCTAAATAGCTATTTTTCCAAAGTAGATATACAAATGGCTAATAAGCACATGAAAAGATGCTCAACATGATTAGTCATTGGGGAAATATAAATCAAAACCACAGCGAGAAATTACTTCACATCCACTAGAATGGATATGATCAAAATGTCAGGTAGTAGTAAGCATTGATGAGGATGGGAAGAAGTTACAACCTTTACACACTCCTTGTGGGAATGTAAAATGGTGTAAACACTTTGGAAAATAGTCTGACACTTCTCCAAAACGTTAAACACAAAGTTATCATTTGACCCAGCAATTCCATTTCTAGATATATATCAAAGAGAAATGAAAACATATATTCACACAAAATCTGGCACATCAGTATTCATAACAGCATTATTCATAATAGCCAAGAAGGCAGAAATGACCCAAATGTCCCTGAACTAATGAACAGATAAACAAAATGTGGTATACACATACAATGAAATATTGTTTGACCATAAAAAGCACTAAAGTACTGACACATGCTACAACATGGATGAATCTTGAAAACATTATGCTAAGCGAAAGATGTCAGTCACAAAAGACTACATATTATATGACTCTATGTATATGAAATGTCCTGAATAGACAAATCAATAGAGACAGAAAGTAGATAAGTGGTTGTCTAGGGCTGAAGGGATGGGAAGGTTGAAATGTTGGGAGTTTTTGGAGTGGTTGTTAAAATGTTCTAAATTGCGCCGGGTGCAGTGGCTCATGCCTGTAATCCCAGCACTTTGGGAGGCTGAGGTGGGCAGATCACTTGAGGTCAGGAGTTCGAGACCAGCCTGGCCAACATGGCAAAACACTGTCTCTACTAAAAATACAAAAATAAGCTGGGTGTGGTGGCACATACCTGTAATCCCAGCTACTCAGGAGGCTGAGGCAGGAGAATTGCTTGAGCCTGGGAGGCAGAGGTTGCAGTGAGCCAAGATGGCACCACTGCACTCCAGCCTGGGCAAGAGGACGAGAGTCCATCTAAAAACAAACAAAAAATGTTCTAAATTAATTGTCGCACCACTGTATGAACATACCAAAAACCATTGGCATGTATACTTTAGGTGAATTATATGGTATGCAAATTATAAATTAATAAAGTTATAATAAATGCCAGAAAAAGAGTGGGTAAGAATGCGGAAAATATTGAAAGATTCAGAGACTGTGGATGAGTAAATAGAGACAATCGCTGTGGAAGGCAGTTTAGTATTACAGAGTGAAATGAAATATCACACACCCTATGACAGAGAAATGCCACTTCCACGTGTGTGATCTAAAGCAGTCCTACCCCATGCGTGATTAGATAAAGAGCTTGTATCAGAATGTAAACCAGGGTAACTTCCTCCCCTGAGAAAGACTTGCTATGAGACGTCAGGTGAACTAAAAAGTGTGTTTTGGGACACAGTTGATGCTATTTGATTACAGAATCCTTATCTCTCCATAGACTGTAATAAGTTGTAGATGAACAGCCAGTTTGTGGACTACCCTTTAAGTAGCATCAGTCTAGAGAAACTTGACCTTGTGGACAAAGAAACATAAATGGTTAAATCATATTACAATGGTTAAAAATTAGAACAATCAGTCCATTAAGTGAATTAATAATAGAATTGTGGAATACTGATTTGATAGAATACCATTTAGTCACTAAAAGGAAACATATATATTTATAGATGGAAAGATCCCAAAATATATAAAATATACAGAATATATATCATTTACATTAATAAAAATTCATACAAATTAATACTCTTCTATGTTCCTGAAAACAAACATATATGTATTTTTAAGAGACTAAAAAATATATATTAAATTCATGATAAAGGCTACCTTTGGGGAAGGAAGGGTAGAATTCAAACTGGGAATAGAGAGCAAAAGGGACTTTGATTTTGCCCATAACGCTTATTGTATTTTCTTTCTAAAAAAAGATTTAAATCAAATGTGTCAAAATGTTAACAGCTTTCAATGATGGGTGGTAGGTTCCTGGATATTTGCTATGTTATTTGTACTTGTCTATATTTTTAAATTTCTCAAGAAAAACAACACAATAAGGTGACTGTACTTTTAGTAAATTATGGCTGCATGTTACCCAGATATCTGCTCCAGTTATATTGAGAAACTAGAAGTGTGAAACTCCACCATCTGTTAAAGAAATCTTGACATCCATGGGTAGCAAAGAAACATCAAAAACTAATGTTAAGACCACATGACAGAGCAAATATACTTGACAGCATTTAGATTATTTTATTAAGCAAGGGATCCTGGAAACAAAACCAGATTTCATTGTAGAGTCAGAGAGGATAATGTAGATCTTTGAGGTTAAATTATCAATGATATTGATTAAGGTTTCATATGATTATTCATTGATTTTTCTGCTGGGTAGGAATAAAAAGAATTTTTAGCTGAATAAAACTTGTTAAAAGTACAAGCTGTTCTGAGGAATTCTTATGTATATTCCAGGCTGTTATTACAGGATTAAAGTGTTAAGTGTGGGGAGGAACACAACATTTGAAGAATCTCAGCTCAAGGGCCCTCCCTCACTAGAAATGAATTGTTATTCTGACTCATCTTTTGTGCAGACGAAATTCATTAACTTTCAAGCACTTGCATGACTGTGAGGTTATTTCCTTGCTGAACTTTTGTACTGGAGACATGCTGAGGACAGACTATGGCGAAAATTTCCGAAAGTAGGTGCTTGCTGTGTAAATACTTTCCTTGATAAATGATGTCCCAATTAATACGTAATTGTGCAATCATGTAGTCATTTTTTCATTAAAAAGTTACTGATGCACTTAAACTTCAATTCCAGCCATTGGTTTACAGCAGACAAATATACAAAGTATAAGGCAAAATATTGATCTAGATAAGCTCATAGGTATTAGGACTTTTATAGAAAATGAAGTTTTTGCCTTTATCTAGTAAATCAGTTCAATCAACTTTTAGTTAGTCTTTGCTAAGTACCAGATACTTTGTAAGGCATGGAAACTGTAAATGGAAATTATATTTCCTACCTTTTAGGCAGTTGTCAAAGAGCATGGAAAACAGATATGTAAACATATTTATAATTCAATGAGATGTTAAAAAATAATATAACTTAAACAATTTTAAGCCCCATGAAGGCAGGACCACATTTTCCTTTCTCATAGCTCTATCTGAGAACTTAGCCTAGTGCCTAAAGCATTGAATATACTGAAAAAGTATTTAACTTGTTGTCTTAGTCTGTTTGGGCTGCTGTAATAAAATACAAGATACTGGATGGCTTATAAAGACAGAAATTTATTTCTTACAGTTCTAGAGATGGGGAAATCCAAGATCAATTTTCCATCAGATTCAGTATCTGCTGGGGGCTCACTCTCTGCTTTGAAGATGGTGTGTACTTGCTGAGTCCTCAAATGGTGAAAAGGGTGAACAGGCTCGCTTAAGCCTCTTTTATGAGGGCACTAATCCTGCACATGATGGCAGATTCCTCATGACCTAATGATATAGGGCTTAAGAAGAAATCACTTAGGCAGATAGCAACGGTATGGGGGTCCTTGGTAAGGTTTTTCTTTTTAATGAAAAGCAGCCCCAAATCATTTTCTAACAAAGAGCAGCCTGCAAGCTGGGAGCTTGCATGGATGAATGCCGGCAGGAACTAAGGACTAGACATTTTCAAGATGGCAGCTCCATCTTCCCTTCTCTGCCATCCATATGTGCTGTAAGGAGCAGACAGGATGGTACCCATCAACTGGAAAGTCCATTTACCTAAGAAGATTAGGGTGGGGTGACCAGCCTTCCCTGTGCACTATGTAAACGTCATAGCTGATTGAACCAATCTATGAGCCCTATGTAAACCAGACACCACCTCCTCAAACTGGACTATAAAACTTGGCACATTCACTGCCAGCCTGTCCTTTCCACTGGAAGACCCCTTCCTCTACAGAGGAAACTGGTTCTCTTTCTCTTCCCTTCTACCTATTAAACCTCCGCTCCTAAACTCCTCATGTGTGTCTGTGTCCTAAATTTTCCTGGTGCATGACAACGTACCCCAGAGTATATACCCCAGACAACGTGGCCGCTTCACTAATAATCCCCGGAAGTCCTCACCTCTTAACATTACCATTTTGGGGAGTGGGTTTCAATGTATGAATTTTGGGGTGACATAAACATTCGTAGTATTTGTTAATGAGCAAAAGTACTGCCGAAGAGAAAGTGATTATGATAGAAGCCATTTTTAAATCTTATGTTATCAACTGGGAGCAGTGGCTCACGCCTGTAATCCCAGCACTTTGAGAGGCCAAGGTGGGCAGATCACAAGGTCAAGAGATCGAGACCATCCTGGCGAACATGGTGAAACCCCGTCTCTACTAAAAATACAAAAATTAGCTGGACGTGGTGGCACGTGCCTGTAGTCCCAGCTACTCATGAGGCTGATGCAGGAGAATCGCTTGAACCCGGGAGGTGGAGGTTGCAATGAACTGAGATCGTGCCACTGCACTCCAGCCTGGCAACAAAGCGAGACTCCATCTCAAAAAAACAAAACAAAACAAAACAAAACAACTTACGTTATCATGGCTAATTGGTTAATCCAAAAGTTTAGTTGAAATGGGTAGCCAAAGAAGACATACAAGCCTTAAGCATTTTTTAAAAAAATAAAAACATCAAATTTTAATTTTTTTTCATTTTCCATTAATCTTTGGAAAAAGAACCAAAGATTCTTTTTTGTGTGTCCAACCCTACAAATTGGAAAACAGGCCTCTTTCTTGTGTAAACTATATTTATAATGTATCTTCCATGATTTTCAGTTTCAATGTATTTATAGAGCAGGGAACTGAAAAAGACTCATAAATTTTTGTTAACTATAGTCACTGTGCAGTGCTATTGAACTAGAACTAAGATTGTGAATGTTCCCAACACAAAGAAATAATAAATGTTTGAGGTGACAGATTTGCTAATTACCCTGATTTGATCACTATACATTGTACACATGTATTGAAATATTACATTGTACCCCATAAATATGTACAATTATTTTTTCAATTACAAAAAAAAAGATACTCTTGTGAAATATCAGAGTTTCCTATCCCTCTAGATTTTTATTGTTTTGGAAATTTTCAAACCTATTTTTCCTATTTAGTTTTTGAACTTCTTTGTGTGTGTTTTTGAACTTAGTCTTCATGGAGTCTTCGCAAAAGAACATTCAAATTAGCTTTCAGAAAGATATTAAATATATCTTTTGCCTATGCACATTTTCTTGGCTTGGATAAGCATTAGTTAAATTGTATGATTACAACAACAGAAACCACTGGTATAAGTGGTTTGAAGTGACTTTTAATTAGCCCACATTTATTTAATGGGAAAGCCAGTTGTGGCACTGCAGAACATCCTAGTAGAAGCCTGTATTGGGCATTTTGTGGGCATTTTACAGAGCAAGGGAGATGGCTGGCTAATGAAGAGAGTTTAGGAGTGAATATTGTTAAGAGAAACCATGTATAATAATATCAGAAGAGTTGATGAGAAACCAAATTTAAAAGATGGTTAAGATTTTCTAGGTAGACTAGAAAGATAACTCTTCCAGAAGAGGGAACAACTCTTGCAAAGACACAAAGGTTTTAAGTAGGACCATGTTTAGGGGAAAATTGGCTTATTACTATATATCCTTATAAGCATTTTCTTAAACAAGTATTAATAGTTGCTTTTTCCAAGAGAGATATAACCAGGATTATCAACCCAGTCATTATTAAGGTGATTCACTAAGATAATCAATATAGTTGCTGTTTACACGAACCTATTATTGAACATACCCTCTCTAGAGAGTTACCATTTGATTTTGCATGAGAATAAAAAGAAGGAAGGAAGAAAAGAGGTGGGAAGGAAGACAGGAGGGAGCATACATAAATGGATTCAAAGCCAAATCTTTTTATAAGCATAGTCCTTACTGGCATGATACCACACTCCTGGTAAGCTTATTAAGGGTTCTTCTACCATCATTCTCAGCAAACTAACACAAGAACAGAAAACCAAACACTGCATGTTCTCACTCATAAGCGGGAGTTGAACAATGAGAACACGTAGACACAGGGAGGTGAACATCACACACCTGGGCCTGTTGGGGGGTGTGGGCCTAGGGGAGGGACAGCATTAGGAGAAATACCTAATGCAGATGACAGGCTGATGGGTGCAGCAAACCACCATGGCACGTGTATACCTATGTAACAAACCTTCACGTTCTGCACATGTACCCCAGAACTTAAAGTATAATTAAAAAAAAAAGTTAGAAAGACCAACTTTAGAAATTATTTTACTTATTTACATAAATCTTCATCACACACACATAGATTCAATCCCTTTTTAAAAACACAACTTTATTTTTGAATATGAACATAAGATGAATCATAAAGTCATAATTTCAATATTATATTGTAAATACTACAAATTATCATTATATTCCAAAAATATACCTAAATTCTCATAAATAGCTTCCCCAGAAAAATGATATGTCATAGAGGGCTCATGGAAGTCATAAAATTATTATCAAATTATTAACAAACTATAAAATAATAAAGATTATCACTTAATTTAAAGTATTTTTTTCTTTGAGAGGTTATAATTTTGTTTTTTAAAGAGGGAAATTTCTTGAGGTGACTGAAACCTTACCATAGAGATTGCTAATTTTTAAGATTTTTTTCCAGTACATTTTTTTCTTAAGATGCTTAAATTCTCTTTTCAGAAACCTTTCTAATGTTTCAAAGAATCTAGTTTTTGTAGTGGGTTTTAGTAGGCCCATTTCAGACTGTATGAAAATATTTGCTAAAATACCATGGAAACAAACAGAAAACCAGATCATGGAAACAAAGTTTCATTAAACAGTCATTTTTGCTTTTAGACTTCCCGTCTTACAACTAAAAAGATCTGTTTTAATACTTTCTTCCATTATTTATGGATAAATATTTTTACTATTTTGTATCAAAGTAAAACATGTTCATGCTCTTTAAAGTCAAAATTTCCTGTTAGATTTATAAGGAAAAATAAAGATTCTTTGTCCTGTCCATTTTTAACCCTCACTTAAAAATCTTTCTGCTTTTTTTGGGAATTTCCCTTATGTTTTAAAATAATAGTCTCATAATGTTATTTCTTCATTTTTAAATTTTAGATATCTATAGATTTGTATTATGATAGATGAGGTTTTCTGTTTTTTTAACTTTTTTCAAAAAAATTAATTTTTGTGGGTACATAGTAGGTATATATATTGATAGATGAGATTTAATTTTCTACCATCTATCTCCCCCCATTTTCTCAAAACACTAATATAATTATTCATTCAGTCAATATTCATAGTTTCTATTATTATGACATAAATATTACAAGTGAACAATATTGTGTATTTTTTTGTCTCATGTCTTCTTGTTTTTATCTAATTAATAAATGGTTTGTGGTTTTGTTTTTGTTTTTTTGGTTTCTTTGTTTGTTTTTTGAGAGAAGGCCTCACTCTATTGCTCAGGCTGGAGTACAGTGGCATAATCACAGCTCACTGCAGCCTCAATCTCCCAGGCTCAAGCAGTCCACCCACCTCAGCCTCCCAGGTAGCTGGGACCACAGGCATGCGCCAAATGCCTGACTAATTTTTGTATTTTTTGTAGAGATGAGGTTTTGCTGTGTTGCCCAGGATGGTCTTGAACTCTTGGACTCAACCGATCCACTGGTCTCAGTCCCCCAAAGTGCTGGGATTATAGGTATAAGCCATCACAACTGGCCTGTTTTATGTTATCCTCTTTTATATTTTGCTTGCTAAATTGACTATGTCTGTTCTGTATTAATATTTTTATTTAAACTCTCCACAGGAACAGGAAAACTCCTGTGGCCAAATGCTGTTTCTTTTCATTGTGGAACAGCCCTCTTAGAATCTTTCAGCTCCCACTGGGCTCAGTGGCTCACACCTGTAATCCCAGCACTTTGGGAGGCCAAGGCAGGCGGATCACTAAGTCAGGAGATCGAGACCATCCTGGCTAACATGGTGAAATCCTGTGTCTACTAAAAATACAAAAAAATTAGCCTGGCATGGTGGTGGCAGGCGCCTGTAGTCCCAGCTACTCTGGAGGCTGAGGCAGGCAGGAGAATGGCGTGAACCCAGGAGGCGGAGCTTGCAGTGAGCCAAGACCGTGCCACTGCACTCCAGCCTGGGCGACAGAGCAAGACTTCATCTCAAAAAAAAAAAGAGAATCTTTCTGCTCCCATGTGGAAGAGTTGCCCTTTTATCTGCTGAAGGGCTCTCCTCTGGAGACTTGGGGAGTATGTCTCTCTTTAGCTCTCATAATACTTGATTTATATATCTTGATGCTTCAGTATTGGGTACATAAATATTTACTTGCTAAACTGACTTCTTTATCATTATATAATGACTTTCTTTTTCTCTTTTTACAGTTTTTGTCTTGAAATATATTCTATCTGATATAAATGTAGCAACTTCTGCTCTTTTTTGGTTTCCACTTGCATGGAATATCTTTTTCCATCCCTTTATTTTTAGTCTATGTGTGTCTTTATAGGTAGAGCGAGTTTCTTGTAGGCAGCATATGGTTGGGTCTTGGTTTCTATCCATTCATTATCTCCATATCTTTTAATTGGATAATTTAGTCCATTTACATTAAATGTTACTATTGACAGGTAAAGATTACCACTACTGTTTTGTTATTTGTTTTCTGGTTGTTTTGTTGGTCTTCTTTTTTTCTTCCTTACTTACTAGCTTTCTTTATGTAAAAGTAATTTTCTCTGGTCAAGTGTTTTAATTTCTTACTCTTCTTTTGTATATTTTATAAGTTTTTGTTTTGTAGTTACCATGAGGCTTGCAAATAACATAAGCAATTATTTTGAACTGATGTCAGCTTAACTCTGATTACGAAGAAAAGGAAAAAAGAGCAAAGGTAAAACTAAAAATCTCTGCACTTCAACTACATCTCCCTTCTAACTTTTTGGCTTTTTTTTTTTTTTTTTTGAGACAGAGTCTCACTTTGTCACCCAGGCTGGAGTGCAGTGGTGCAATCTTGGCTCACTCCAAACTCTGCCTCCTGTGTTCAAGTGATTCTCCTGCCTCGGCCTCCTGAGTAGCTGGGATTACAGGTGCTCGCCACCATGCCTGGCTAATTTTTGTGTTTTTAGTAGAGACTGGGTTTCACCCTGTTGGCCAGGCTGGTCTCAAACTCCTGACCTCAGGTGATCCACCCACCTCCACCTCCCAAGGTGCTGGGATTACAGGCATGAGCCACTGCGCCTGGCCAACTTTTTAACTTTTTATTGTTTCCATTTATATATTTTTATATTGTCTTTTAAAAAGTTTTTGTAATTATTATTTTTGATAGGTTTGTCATCCCACTAAATATATGAACGGTTTACATGCTGCAATTATAGTGTTAGAGTATTCTGTATTTGTCTGCATATTTACTATTATCCTTTTATACCTTCAGATGATTTCTTGTTGCTCATTAATGTTCCCTTCCCCTTCCCATTCCCTTTCCCCTCTCCCTTCCCCTCCCCTTTTCTTTTTATCTTTTCTTTTCTTTTCTTTTAGACAGCGTCTTGCTCTGTTTCCCAGGCTGGAGAAGTGGCCTGATGCCAGGTGCAGTGGCATGATCTCGGCTCACTGCAACCTCCACCTCCTGGGCTCAAGCAATCCTCTCACCTCAGCCTCCCCAGGAGCTGGGTTTACACCACACACCACCACACTTGGCCAATTTTTATATTTTTTTTGTAGAGAAGGGTTTTTGCCATGTTGCCCAGTTTGGTCGCAAACTCCTGAGCTCAAGTGATCTGCCCACTTTGGCCTCCTAAAGTGCTAGGATTACAGGCATAAGCCACTACACCAGGCGTCATTAACGTCCTTTTCTTTCAAGTTGAAGAATTCTTTTTAACATTTCTTGGAAGTCAGTTCTACTGACTTACAAAAGCCCTCAGCTTTTGTCTGCGAAAGTTTTCATTTCCTCTTCATATCTGAAAGATGATTTTTCTGTATATAATACTATAGGTTGTTGCCAGTGTTTCTTTTCCTTCAGCACTTTGAATATGTCATCCCACTCAATCCTGGCCTTAAGGTTTCTGCTGAGAAATCTGTTGCTATACATAGCAAAGTTCCTTTATATGCTATTTGCTTCTTTCCTCTTGCTGTTTTTAGGATCTTTCCGTATCTTTGACCTTTGAGAGTTTGATTATATGCCTTGAGGTAGTCTTATTTGGGTTGAATCATTTTGGTGTTCTTTAACCTTCTTGTTCTACTCTGATCTTTCTCTCTCTATCCTCTTTAGGGCCAGTAACTCTTAGATTCGGCATTTTGAGAATTTGTCAGTGGGCTTCATTAAATTTTTTTTTTCTCTTCTGACTGTGTATTTTTATATAGCCTATCTTCAAGCTCATTACTTTTTGTCTTCTGCTTGATCAATTCTGATGTTGAGAAACTGATAAAATTTTCAATTTGTCAATTGAATTTTTTAGCTCCAGAATTTCTGCTTGATCTTTTGTTTTAATTCCTATTTCTTTGTTAAATTTCTCTGATGGAATTCTGAATTCCTTCTCTGTTATCTTCAAGTTTATTGAGCTTCCTCAAGATAGCTATTTTGAATTCCCTATCTGAAAGGTCATGTTTCCATCACTCCAGGATTGGTCAGTGGCGCCTTATTTAGTCCTTTTGTTGAGCTCATGTTTTCCTGGATGTTCTTGATGCTTGGGGACATTTGTTAGTGTCTTGGCATTGATGAGTTAGGTAATTGTTTCAATCTTCACAGTCTGGGCTTATTTATACTCATCCATCTTGATAGGGCTTTCTATGAATCCAAAGGGGATTGAGTGTTGTGTCCTAAGCCTGTGGTCACTGGCTTAGGACAGTGACTACTGTCCTAAGGGTTGTTGTCCTAAGAGTTGCACAGGAATCCTGCAACTCTTTCAGACTCCTAGATACACAGCCTTAGTGGACTTGGGAAAGATAACAGAGAATTTCCTGGTTACCAGGGAAAGATAACAGAGAATTACCTGGTTACCTCTTACTCTCTTTCCTCTCTTTTCCTCAATCAGATAGAGCCTCTCTTTGCTCTGAGCTGCCTGGAGTTAGAGAAAGGGTGACACAAGCACTCCTGGGGCCACCATAGTTGGCATTGCACAAGGACACACTTGAAGTCTTGCAGACTAGCATAGTACTGGGGCTCACCCAAGGCCTGCAGCGACTACTTACTGGTTGCTTCTCGTGTTTGTTCAAGGCCCAAGACCACTTTCATCAGCAGGTAGTGAATTCTGCTGAGACTGGATCCATACCATCAGGGCAGTGAATTCTCTTCTGGCCCAGGGTGGGTCTAGAAATTCCATCCAGGAAAAAAACCTCAAATCTTCTTGCTCCTTCCCCCAAGCAGAGGAGTCTCTCCCAGGGCTGTACTTCCTGAATTGGGGGAGGAGTGACGCAGGCACTCCCTTGGCCACCACAGCTCCTTTGGATTGTACCATAAGTCCACTGCCTCTGAAATTAGTGCAGCACCAGGGCTTGCCCAGGGGCTGCAGTCCTTTGTGGCCTGACTGCCACTCAAATTTATTCTGGGTTCCAGCCAGTGGTGAAGCTGGCTAGAACTCACGTTCCTCCTGCTGG
Organism: Pan troglodytes; assembly: GCF_028858775.2. Lineage (NCBI taxonomy): Eukaryota > Metazoa > Chordata > Mammalia > Primates > Hominidae > Pan > Pan troglodytes. The sequence goes on along the minus strand of NC_072412.2, from coordinate 102,633,536 downwards.
AATGAGGAAATCTCCTCTGGCTTAGGCTGGTCTAAATGCTGCCTCGGTGGGCACCAGCAGAATTATGCTCTGTGTTGTGTTTTGCCATGACAAGGCAGGACTGAGCTTCAATGCAAAGTCACACCTCACTTCACTCTCTCTGCCAAGCTCACAGATTCTTTCTCCATATGCTGCCTGGGGTTGGGGAACGGGTGGTATAGCCAATGCAAGACTGTCTGTCCTACCTTCTTCAGTGCCTCTTTCCTTTATATTATGTTCAAACAAGGTACTGTCATTACTCACCTGATATTTTGGTTCTCATGAAGGTACTTTCTTATGTGGATAGTTGTTCAAATTGCTGTTCCTGCAGGAGAGAGATTACTGGAGGGTTCTATTCAGCCATCTGACTCACAAGTAGATTTGTTAAACAAAAGGAATAAATGTTCAATATTCCAGAACTTACGTTTTGCCAAGGCAAGGGTTTCCATCTGTTTTATTTAATAATGTATCTCAAGAACCTATCATATAGTTAAAACTCAGTGAATATTTGTGGAATAAATGAATTCCACTGAGACTGGGTCCATACCATCAGGACAGTGAATTCTCTTCTGGCCCAGGGCGGGTCTAGAAATTCCATCCAGGGAAAAAGACCTCAAATCTTCCTGCATTTGTGGCCGTGCCAAGTTAATACAAGGGTCAAGCAAAAGTTAGGCTTTACTGCTATATCAATATAGGTTTTGTTATTATATATCTAAATTTATATAGATGGATACATTATGAACACATATGCATGTATAAAATACCTTTATTTTAAAACATTTGATATAAACCTTGAAGTTGAATACAATTCTAAGGTGAAATTCATCATGGAGGGTTTTCTTGGAAAAAGCAATTCAAGCAAATGCTAGAGGAATAAAAATACTTGTTCAGCTCAGCAGTTTGGAGTCTTATAGATCCGGGTAAGTGCCTGGAATTCTAGGTAATGGGGTAAGAGATGTACTGAAAGGTTAAACTAGGGTAGAGACATGGTCAGATTCCCACTTGAGATAGGCGAGGCTGATGGCCATGTTGGGATGGACTCAAAGGAGGCCGTGGGTCCAGAAGAAGGCCTACTCTATGAAAGTTTCTGTAAGGACAAGAGAACTAGTAGGCTTGAGAGATATTTGGAAGACAATCCACAAGACAGTGATTGACTGTAGAGTCATGGTGAAGGATGAAAGGGTGTCAAGACCCACGGACAACTGGATGACTTGTAGTCCCACTCACTAAGACAGGCAATACATGAAGAGATTGGGGATGAGAATACATGTTGAGAGACTGAGATGCCTATGCAACATCCAGTTGGAAATGCCAAGCAGAAAGTTAGAGAAATGTAAAGTTTGCTGTGGAGTTTATCTATAAACATGTGGATAAAATAGCTACATATATGCATATATGTACACACATATCTTTTAAAAAATAATTTTCCTTTAAAAATTATGGGTACATCATAAGTGTATATACTTATGGGGTACATATGATGTTTTGATACAGGCATATTGCATTAGTTCGTTTTCACACTACTATAAAGAACTTCCCTGAGACTGGGTAATTTATAAAAGAAAGAGGTTTAATTGAGTCACAATTCTGCATGAATGGGGAGGCCTCAGGAAACTTACAATCACGGCAAAAGAGGAAGCAATCACCTTCTTCACAAGGCCACAGGAGAGAAAAGAACAAAGGAAGCACTTCCAAACACTTTTAAAACCATCAGATCTCGTGAGAACTCACTCACTATCATGAGAACAGCATGGGGGAGATTCCCCACCATGATCCAATCACTTTCCTTCGTCGACATGTGAGGATTACAATTCGAGATGAGATTTGGGTGAGGACACAGAGCCAAACCATATCACATACAATGTGTAATAATCACATCAGGGTATTGGGGTATCCATCACTTCAAGTATTTATCCTTTCTTTGTCTTAGGAGCATTCCAATTCTACTCTTAGTTATTGTTCAATATATAATAAATTATTATTGACTATAGTCAACCTGTTGTGCTATCAAATACCAGATCTTATCTATTATACACACATATACTCCTTCATCCATAGCTACATGTAACTATATATTTATATGTGAAGTTGTAATTTATCTCATATACCTATATAAAAAGAAGTTTATCAGTAAGAACTGTTGATATAACTTTATATGAGAAGTGAGTCCTGGTTTAAATATTGATTTCAGACATATGAAATCAGAAATATCTGATACCTGTGTAGATAAAGCAATGGATAGTTATTTTATTTCATATATAAAAATATATGAAATATATAAGATACGGCACACACTGATGTTCCAAAATTTTATCATGGAAGTGAATGTATTCTAAATGGTTAACTCTGGGAGGTCACAGAAGTTTAAAAAATTTGTTATATCATGGTATGAAATGCTTAAATTCAATATTCTGCAAAACTCTTACACACAAACATCAAAGATGAAAAATTCCATGCAAAAATGGAGAAGGAAATAATAGAGGAAGACTGCAAAACCATCTGACACAGTGACTCAGTTGGTTACTATGAGAAGAATGCAGACTGGGGACTGAAGCTTCTGCTCCCATACACTAGGGCTCCTGCAGAACATGGTGACTCCAGGATTCTACAATCTGGACCTCGGGTAAAACTGGGAAGCAAATTTTGGCTGCCATATTGTCTGTCCAAATTATTTTTTAAAATAAGTAGTTTTCATAAATATATGCTCCCTCTGACAAACACACTGTCTGTACTGGATATAGGGCCAACCTTAGCATTAAATTCCAAATGAAAATGGGAGGAGACTTCTTACTCATGTAAACACAGAGTAACTTTGACTTAAGACCTGCATTGTTTGAGTTTTTGCTTGTCACCAGCATGATACAAGGGAAGATTATGTTGTGTCCCCATCTTGTGGCCATGATATGTAACATTGAGCATAAAGAGCCACAGTCCACTTTGGAAGTATATGTATTTGTCACTATCTTAATCTCAAATTTGTTACCCAAATTGTCCCCTTTCTATAAGACCTCTCACCTGACATTCACTACTCACCCTTCCCACACACAAACTCACAGCCTTAATAATTATTAATGACCTCAACTATCTATAGCCTTTCTAATTTCAGTGGTCTAAAATTTATGCTGTAATCAGATTACAATTTGCAAAATAAAATGTAAGAGGTTACCTTAAGTAACACCTCTTTTACACAGAGTATTTGTTTTTCCATTCACACCTCCCGCACCACTGCCCTACCCCTACCACCAGCCAACAAATTATGTCTTTTTTTGGAAGCTTAATATTTAACCAGTTGAGTTTTGAAGCATTTGAAACTTTTGCCTATTTAAAAACTGACTTCCTGACTTATATGAAATTTCAGTATGAGTAGCCATATACTAAATAAAATTTAAAATTTCAACCCTTTAAATATTTACCACCTACTGTGCATATCAGCCAGCCCTCAATCCTTCTCCCTCCTGAAACTTACTCCATCACTAACACAAACCCAGAGTGGTGATGGAAACAGCATGGGCTCAGGCACCATCAGGCAGACAAATTATAATAGTCTGTAGTCATGTGCCCATCATGCCCACTGATCAATATATTAAATAAAAATAAATGTAGAATGAACCATGTTATGTTGAGAGAGACGTCAGAGATTTTTGAGATGCAGATCCTTCATGATAACTGAGAATGAACATGTATTTTGCTTAGAATCAATGATGGGTAAAACCTGAGATCAGCAAGAGGGAAGTTATCTTTTGCTAATGAAACTAGAATTTTAAAACAGTGATCCTCACTGAACAGTATACTTGGGTTGTGTGGAGGGTGGCGGCAGGTCAGAGGTAGGCAAAGCAATTACCAATATATTTTTTAATTTTAGAAATGAAGGAAATAGTTTGGATCTGTGTCCCCACCCAAATCTCATGTTCAATTGTAATTCCCAGTGTTGGAGGTGGGAACTGGTGAGAGGTGATTGGATCATGGAGTCGGTTTCTTATGCTTTAACACCATCCCCCTTAGTGCTGTCATGGTGATAGTGAGTCCTCTTGAGATCTGGTTGTTTAAAAGTGCGCAGCACCTCACCCCACTCTCTTGCTCCAGCCATGCGAAGCGGTGTTTCCCCTTCGACTTCCACCATGATTGTAAGTTTCCTGAGACTTCCCCAGAAGCCGAGCAGATGCTGCCATGCTTCCTATACAGCCTGTGAAAGGGTGAGCCTCTTCTCTTTAAAAATTACCCAGTCTCAGGTATTTCTCCATAGCAGTGAGAGAATGAACTAATACAGAAATTATTATTTTGTCCTACGGACTACAGAAGTTAAAGCTTTGAGGAAACTCTTCCCAGATGGTGGCTGTGACTCTCTAGGAGGGAAGGAAGATGTTGAGATTTTCAAGTTTATCAAAATGAGCCAAAGATCAAAAGTATCTGAAACACTGCTCTGAAAAATGAAGGATAGGCTGGGTGTGGTGGCTCTTGCCTGTAATCCCAGCACTTTGAGAGCCAGAGATGGGCAGATCACGCAAGGTCAGGCGTTCGAGACCAGCCTTGCCAACAGAGTGAAACCCCATTTCTACTAAAAATACAAAAATTAGCCGGGCATGGCGGCATGCCTGTAGTCTCAGGTACTCCCAAGGTTGAGGCAGGGGAACTGCTTGAACCTGGGAGGCGGAGGTTGCAGTGAGCCAAGATCACGCCACTGCACTCCAGCCCAGGCAACAGAGCGAGACTCCATCCCCCTCCCCCCCAAAAAAGGATATTATGCCTGGCTTTTACTCCCTGATTTAAAATCTTTATTTGGCTCTCTAGTAAAAAGCAGGTTGGTGGCAGGTCTAGAGAGAATACTTGGACCCTATTCCTATTTTCAAAGTGTGTAAGAAATCACTTAATGTTTCACATTGTTTCCTCTCTGTGATGACCTGTCATGTTTTCAGTATTAAAACTCCTTTATTACAAGAGTTTCATTAAACATACTATTACTTTCCTAAAGGCCAAGGCTGTTATAAACATATATTTTTTTAATTCCATATTTTTTTACCATAAAGGTAATATACATTTAGTATAAACGAATAAATTCAAACATTGATACAGAGAAAAAGGAAAGTTCTTTTTATGTAGAGTGAAGATTAGAGACGAAGTAAAGGTCATGGCTTGGTGGTTAAACACAATCTGACGTGGCCGTCTTATAGTAGGTAATTCCATCAAAAACCGGTGTCAAAATATTCGGCTTCTATGGTAATCACCAGGCCTGCCACTAGAGGGCAGACATGCCTAATTTTGTGATTAAATTTTCTGGAAATGGGATTGAGGCTTTAAGGAGTTTTTTGCAGACCTGACAAGGAAGTAAAACAAAAACAAAACAAAACAACCGCCCTCCTCAGCAATTCTTAAAATATAAAAGAGAGAAAGAAAGGAAAACTGGCTATGTAGCTTTGCTTAGTTCCATTCAAAACACTGGACAGCTACACATTTTTATGTGTATGCAGGTAAGCAAAACATGCTAGCAAAACATGGCCTGTGGCTAGAAATTTCAGGATAAGTGAGAGAGTAGAAATGCTTTTAAGAATCTCCCAGAGGCCAAATGACCAAGAAGGTAGAAAGTCAGGGTAGTTGCTATGTCTCTCTCCCACCCATAAATGTGGATAGGGTTCTAAAAATTGAGAGATTTCCGGCCGAGCGCGGTGGCTCACGCCTGTAATCCCAACACTTTGGGAGGCCGAGGCGGGCGGATCAGGAGGTCAGGAGATCGAGACCATCCTGGCTAACACGGTGAAACCCCGTCTCTACTAAAAATACAAAAAATTAGCCGGGCGTGGTGGGTGGCGCCTGCAGTCCCAGCTACTCGGGAGGCTGAGGCAGGAGAATGGCTTGAACCCGGGAGGCGGAGCTTGCAGTGAGCAGAGATCGTGCCACTGCACTCCAGGCTGGGCAACAGAGCGAGACTTGTCTCAAAAAAAAAAAAAAAAAAAAAAAAAGATTAACCAAACTAATAGATAGTACTCTTTAAGTGAAAGGACAGAAAACAAAAATTAGAAATATGAAGAATGAAAGAGCATATCACTCCAGTGATTGAAAGGAAAATAAAGAAATAATATAAATAACTCTATGCCAATAAATTTAAAAACTCAAATGAAAAATAAAACCTCCCAAACCTGATACAAAATAAGCAGAAAATTTTATTAAGGAGATTGAATTTGCTATCAAAATCCTTCCCTCAAAGAAAATGTCAGGTCCATATAATTTCACCTGTGAATTCTATCAAACACTTAAAGAAGAAATAATAGTAACTGTACACAAATTATTTTGGAAAGCAGAAGAGGAAGAAGGAATATTTCCAACTCATTTAATGAGGCCAGTACCATCCAGATATCAAAATATAAACAACACACAAACAACAACAAATAAACTTTGCAAGAAAAGAAAATTATAGGTTAATATTACTCAAGAACATACAAGTGAAAATCCTTAACAAAATATTAGCAAATTGAATCAGTCAATATAAAAGAAGAAATAATACATCATGGGGTTCATTCCAGGAATGAAATGTTAGGATAACATTTGAAAATAGATGCTGTTCAGCATGTTAACAGAATAAAGATGAAAATTCATATCATTCTGACTTCAGTAGATGCAGAAAAAGAATTTGACAAACTCTGGCTCCAATTTGTGATTAAAACTCCTACAAATGAGGAATAGAATAATAACCCCATCTCCATTTTTGGTTCTGTGGAGATGGCTGAGGGCTCCCATGAGTCACACATGCTTGAATCTCTTCAACCAGCCCTGATGTGACTATATGCTCTGATCTTTGCATCCTTCTGAGGCACTAGCAAAAGGTTGTCTAGCCAAACTCTCGGTTTCTCCTCCAGAGTGCACTTTCTGATGGTAAATCTCCTAATTTTAGAACTTTTGCAATCTGCATAAACAGAATTTTTCAAATCACTGAGTGTTGGTTTTATTTCACTTACTAGTTGTTCCCTCGATTGATTTCTCTCCTTTTGCAGTTTACTGTAAGCAGAAAGAAGAAAGCAGGTCATTTCCTGAGCATGTTGCTGGGACATACCCTCAGCTAAATACGCAAGTTTATCTCTTACAAGCTCCTGCTTCCCACATAACTGCAGGACGTAATTCCAGGAAGCTTTCTGCATTCCCTAACAAGTCTCTCCTTTGCCCCACTTTCCAATAACACAATCCTCCTTTCCTTCTGAGTCCTCACTTGGCAGCACCTTTAACGAAGGTTCTACAAACAGTCTGTTGGTGATGATTTAGGTATTCTCTGAGACAATACAAGAAGGCTTCTCACTTCCTTCTGACCTCTCGCCAACAGGATATTCCCCATCCATATTTCCCCTAATAGCCTGCTCAAGGCAATCTAGTCTTTTTTACCACATTCTGCAAAATTCTCCTACCCTTGCTCATTACTCAATTCTAAAAGCATGTCTACGTGTTTGGCACTTGCTGTAGCAGCATGCTACTTCCAAGTAGAAAAATCTGTATTCATTTTCTACTGCTGCTGTCATCAATTCCCACATTTTTTTAAATTTAAAGAACTTCACTTTCTTAAAAGACTCATAAAATTTGAACTCCAAATGGTTATAAACATATTATGTACATTTACCAAGGAAAATAAAATATATCCAACAAGTTTTTTTGTTGGTATATTTTTTAATGTTATAACTTGACGTCTTATTCCAATAACATTTGCTCATTGCAAAAAACTTAGAAAATACAGATAATAAAAAAGAGAAAATAAAAATCATCTATTGTCCTGCTACCCAGAGAGTTTCTGTTGACTCTATATGCACACGTGTCTGTCCACATCTATCTTATCTATATCTCTATCCAAATAGATACACATGTAGAGACACATACACAAACACATGTACACACAATTTTTACAAGTTGTATTATATTAAACTTTTAACAATACATGTTAATGGTAAGAATACTACTATTCATCAATATTGTGTTCTTCTCTTCTTCTAAGGGCACGAAATGACTTACTTCCCTTTCCTTTGAGGTTTGATGTGGCCGTTGACTTTGGCAAATAAAACATAAGCTGAAGTGACATAAGTTACTTTGAAGTAGAAGCATTTTAATCCCTAGTAGTGATGATCTGATATGCTCTTTTCCTGCTATAACTCGGAGATGGAAAAAAAGAGATTTTCCCATAAGAGGGAAATATCTGGAAATGCTAAACCAACACATACAGGGCAGACAGCTGCCCCGAAGAGTCACCTGGTTCTACATGTGCCATTGTGTAAGGCACTGACAACTTTGGAATTGTTCTCAAACTACATTATGTCTTTCTCTATTTATCTACTTTATTCTGACCAGTAAAATCTTTAGCATTGTTCTGACATTAAATGTTCTACAAAATCATTTAAATGGCTAAATTACACTTTATTATATTAATGTGGTACAATTTATTCAGCCAACTTTTTAGTGTTGCATATTTAAATTATTTCCATTTTCTAAGTTTTTATAAACAATATGGTAAGGAATATATTTTTAGTTAAATTTTTGCTCATGTTTGTGTTGTTTGCTTAAGGTACAATCATGAAATGGAAAGTCATAATTCAAAAGATACACAAAACCATAAGTTTTTCATGTATAGCGTCAAATCATCCTACAAAAGATTATTGACAATATAATCAATGGCATAAAGAATACATGATTTCTCTATTTGATATAAATATTCTATCTATCTACCTCCCGTACATTTCCCAATTTTAAAGGTGAAAATGATGTGCAGGCTTATTTCTGGGCTCTCTATTCTGTTCCATTTATCTACTTGACTGTTTTTGTACCAATACCATGCTGTTTTGGTTACTGTAGCCCTGTTGTATATTTTGAAGTCAGGTAATGTGATGCCTCCAGTTTTGTTCTTTTTGCTTACTATTGCCTTAGCTATTTGGGCTTTTTTTGGGTTTTATATATATATATACACACACACACACGTGTACACACACACACACATACATATATATATGTGTGTATATATATATACACACATACATATATATTTGAGACAGTCTTGTTTTGTTGCCCAGGCTGGAGTGCAGTGACCTAATCTTGGCTTACTGCGACCCTTGCCTCCTGGTTTCAAGCAATTCTCATGACTTGGCCTCCCCAGTAGCTGGGACCACAGGTGCGACCACTACACCTGGCTAATTTTTGTATTTTTAGTACAGATGGGGTTTCAACATGTTGGCCAGGCTGACCTCAGGTGATCCGCCCGCCTCAGCCTCCCAAAGTACTGGGATTACAGGCATGAGGCACCGTGCCTGGACCATATACATTTTAAAATAGTTTTTTCTAGTTCTGTGAAGAATCTTGTTGGTAGTTTGACAGGAATAGCATTGAATCTGTACATTGCTTTGGGCAGTATAGCCATTTTAATGATATTGATTCTTCCTATCCATGAACATGAAATGTTTTTCCATTTGTTTGTCTTCTTTGATTTCTTTGGGTAGTGTTTTGTAATTCTCATTATAGAGATCTTTCACCTCCCTGGTTAGCTGTATTCCTAGGTAGTATGTTTGTGTGTGTGTGTCTGTGTGTGTGTGTGTGTGTCAATTGTAAATGAGATTGCCTTTCTGATTTGGCTCTCAGTTTGGCTGTTTTGGTGTATAGGAATGCTAATAATTTTTGTACATTTATTTTGTATCCTGCAACATTGCTGAAGTTGTTTATTAGCTGGAGGAGCTTTTGGGCTGAGACTATGGGGTTTTCTAGATAGAGAATCATGTCATCTGCAAACAGGGATAGTTTGACTTCCTGTCATCCTATTTGGATGCCCTTTATTTCTTTCTCTTTTCTGATTTCTCTGGCTAGGTCTTCCAATACTACGTTGAATAGAAGTGGTGAGAGAGGACATCCTTGTCTTGTGCTGGTTTTCAAGGGGAATGCTTCCCGCGTTTGCCCATTCAGTATAATGTTGGCTGTGGGTTTGCCATAGATGGCTCTTATTATTTTGAGGTATGTTCCTTCAATACTTAGTTTATTGAGAGTTTTTAACATGAATGGTGTTGAATTACATCAAAAGCTTTGTCTGCATCTATTGACATAATCATGTGGTTTTTGTTTTGGTTCTGTTTATGTGATGAATCACATTTATTGATTTGTGTATGTTGAAACAAACTTGCATCCCTGGGATGAAGCCTACTGAATCATGGTGGATAAGCTTTTTGGCTGAATTTGTTTGCGAGTATTTTGTTGAGGATTTTTCATCAATGTTCATCAAGGACATTGGCCTAAAGCTTTCTTTTTTTGTTGTGTCTCTGCCAGGTTTTTGTATCAAGATGATGCTGGCCTCATAGAATGAGTTAGGAAGGAGTCCCTCCTCCTTGATTTTTTGGAATAGTTTCAGTAGAAGTGAATGGTAGCAGCTTTTCTTTGTACATCTGGTATGATTCAACTGCGAATTCATCAGGTCCTGGGCCTTTTTTTATTGGTAGGCTATTTATCACTGATTCAATTTTGGAGCTTGTTATTGGTCTGTTTAGAGAATCAGTTTCTTCCCGACTCAGACCTGGGAGGGTGTATGTGTCCAGAAATTTATCCATCTCTTCTAGGTTTTCTAGTTTGTGTGCATAGAGGTGTTTGTAATCGTTTCTAATGGTTGTTTTCATTTCTGAATTACCACAAATTTATTGGCTTAAACAACACAAATTTATTACCTCATAGTTATGGAGGTCAGAGGTCTGGAATAAGTTTCACTGAGCTAAAATCAAGGAGTCAACAAGGCTGCCAGCTTCCTGAAGACTCTAGGAGAGAATCCATTTTCCTGTTTTTTCCAGCTGTTAGACACCACCTGTGTTCCTTGGCTCCTGTCCTGCATCCCTCTGACCTCTGCTTCTGTTGCCATATCCTCTTCTCTGACTCTGACCCTGCTGCCTCCCTCTTATAAGGATACTATGATTTCACTGGACCCACCCACATAATCCAGAATCATCTCCCCATTTCTACATCCTAAATCATATCGGCAAAGTCTCTGTTGGCATAACAGGTAACACATTCACAGGTTTCCAGGATTAGGACAGGGTCTTTTGGGGGGACATTATTATATCTACCACAAACGCCTTTTATCAGGAATTATATTTTACTTGCTGTTACTATGGCTTGCTTTTATTAATTTTCTTATATATCCTTTTTATCCACTTATTTTCAACTTTCCTCTGTCATTTTGTGCCAAGTGTGTCTTTTGCATACAGGTCTTTTAAAAGTTATTATTCTTTTAGAAACGTCATTTGAAATTTCTTTCTTTCTCTGAAAGAGGTAACTTACATACCTTTTCCAGATGTGTTAATTTTTAAAAGTCATCTTATGTAGATATCCTTTTCTCTTCAGGTAAGTTTTCTTTATAATAATCTTGATTCTCCAAGGCTGTTTTCTTCTCTTATAGGGCTCATAGAAAAGTTCAATGTAGAGAAAATTATGGTCTGTGAATTTTTTTTCCCCATCTTTTAAAAAAAGACTAAGTGTTTGACGGTTACCTGGAAATCTGATTCATCTTCCAGACATCTGACTGTGCTTTTATTCTGGTATTAGATATGTCTTTTTGACTTTAGTTTTGATGTCTTAGATTTCAAATCCACAAGGATTATAAAAACCATGTACCTGCTAGAACAAGGGGTAAAAAGCTTGAGTAAGGCAAATCTCAAATTGTTGAGAGCAATATAGCAAGTCATTTATATTAATGGCTTAGCATCTATATGTAGTATATTGTTACAATTTGGCTATGCTAATAGCTGTAACAATATATTACATACGATATAAGAATATCAGTCTTGGATGAGATGATTTATTCCCTTTAGAAGTTTTTCTTCTCTGGGCTGGGTGCAGTGGCCCACACGTGTAATCCTAGCACTTCGGGAGGCCGAGGTGGGCAGATACCTGAGGTCGGGAGTTCGAGACCAGCCTGGACAACGAAAAACCCTGTCTCTACTAAAACTACAAAATTTAGCCGGGTGCGTTGGTGTGTGCCTGTAATCCCAGCTACTCGGGAGGCTAAGGCAGGAGAATCACTTGAACCCAGGAGGTGGAGGTTGCGGTGAGCCACTGCACTCCAGCCTGTGGCAACAGAGCAAGCAAAACACACATCTGCAGTACCGCTACTAAGGGAAGATTCATGTTCAACCCTACCGTGGATTGGTTTTTTTCACAGACTGAACCCTTCATTCCTTACCTCCACTCTGAATCTCTGAATTGAGTGACACATGTACGTAAACTTCACCTGGAAAGCAGATAACTTAGTTTTGATGGTATACGAAAACTCCATTTGTGTATAGCTCTGCCTCTCTTTATGTTATTATTGTCACAGATTACGTCTTTATATATTGTGTCCCCATCAACATAGACATAGTATGTACAGCTGTCTTTTAAATCAGATAGGCAAAAAAGAATAACAAAAATTCTGTATTTATACTGTCTTTTGTATTTACCTATGTAAATACATGAGTATTAACTGGCTAGTTTTATTTCCACTTGAATCAGAATAATAGGTCTGATAATTCTAAATGATACGATTGATGTTTACCTTAACCTTATCAGTGTTCCTTTTTCTCCATTGTATATATGTGAATAATTCACTGATAAGCAGTGAATGTCCTGTATTAAAGAGCCGTTCATTGACTCGTGCTACAAGCACCCATTGAGCACTGGACATTGGACTCTGTGAAGCAAGTGATAAACTGTAGACTGCCATCAGAGAATTAACCTTGGAGGGGAGGAAGCTGACATGCATCACCAGGTAATTTTATGATAATTTTATAAGTGCAACATTTACGACTATGTACCATTCACCATGGGAACACATCAGATCCAGCCCTGAGTAATCAGGAAGGCTTCCAAGAGAGGGGCCAGAAAAGGAAGGAAGGTGTAAAGGAAGATAAAATTGAAAAGATCAGAAGTAATTTTAAAAGATCATCTTGTCCACAGTGTGAAAACTGGTGTCTACAAAGGAAAATGTAGAAAAGGTAAAAAGCCAGGTGGGAGGTTATTAGCATTCTGTTCACGATGGGGGAGAACCAGGGTAGTGGTAGAGAAGTAAGCAAATTCTTGAGTCATGCAAAAGTGAGAAGTGATCGAATGTAGTGATTGTCTGGAGGTGGAAGGTAGGAGGTGGATAAAAAAGGAATGCCTGTTAGATGTCTGTCTTGGGCAAGACAAGAGATGCATATCTTTATTTAGAGAAATAATGCAGAAGAAGGAGCAAGCTGAGAAGTTGAGAGTTGGGGGAAGGGGGATGCTAGACAGGAGGTGACTTTGCCTGGGAAAGAACCAGGTAGAGCTATCCAGTGGGCTGTCATTCAGTTGCCTTTTTTTGCATTTAAAAGATACGTATTGATCAATTTCTATGTGCCAGACACACTACTAGGTGCTGAGAACACAATGCGCAGCAACATAGCCATTGTTCTTTCCCTTAGGGAATCTGATGGCAAAGGACAATAACATCTAAAAATTTTTTTCAAAAGACAAACATAGTCATTATAATAAAGAACATAAGTGAAATTACCATATTAAATCCCAGGAGCTTTGGGTGCTCGTGGGAGGTGTGCTGTAACATATTGAGTGTTCAGAAAAGGCTTTCTAGAGAAAGAAATGTTTAAATTTAAACCTAAATAACATGTAGGACCTAGGAAGAATGTGTGATGGCATAGACAGGGGACCAGAGGAGCAGAAAGGAAGCCAGACGATGGACATCTTTCAGACAGGAAAGTACTACAGCCTGGAGATGCAAAAGATTAGATGGAATTCTCTTGTAATGGGCAGAAAATTAACATCACTGGAATACAGATTGTGAGTAGGCAAGAGACAAGAGATAACATTTAATAAAGTAATTAGGGGGTTAGGAAAGGCACAAAGCGTCTTATAAACCAGACTAAGAACTTGTGCTTTACTTGAAATAGGGTCACCAACCACTCTAGTTTTCCTGGGTCTGAGAACTTTCCCAAGACACAGGATTTTCAGTGCCAAACTGAAATAGTCCTGGACTATTCAGAACAACTGGTCACCCTAGAGAGCCATTTGATGGTTTTATGTAGAGGTTTTCATGTATAATGAGGTTGTAGATTGGGGAGACCACTGTGGCTATGATATGGAGAAAGAAGGAGACTGGTGAAGATGAAATATGATGATGGCCAAGCTGGGGCAGGGGGAGGTTCAGTAGAGACAGAGAAAAACTGGGTGGGTTTGTTAAATTTTAAGAGATGTTATAATTAGACAGATGTGTAACAATTTAATGAATGAATGGGTTTAATGTGTGAGAAAGGCATGCGGGTGGTGGTGGTGCCATTTCCTAATTCCAGAGGGAGAGAAGTGGCTTTATATGATAATATGAAAAGTTCTATTTCAGACATGTTGAGTTTGTAAGGTTGTCAGCTAAAATAATAGGACATCCAGCTAAATTGGAATCTCAGGCAAGGAATGAGAACATTTTTAGTTTAAGGATGTCCTGAAGAGGAATACTTATGGAATGTACACACAAAAAGAAATTCAGTTTTAAATGAGTGTTCTGGTAACCTTATGAGTTTGGGATGCCTGGAGACATCTGAATGGTAATATTCTTTAGGCATTTGGGATGTATGGGTTTGAACTCAGAAGAAAGGTTTGGCTGAAAGGCCAGAGCAGTGCAATCACAGTGAATTTTTTATTTTGTTAGAGAATCATTCCACAAAGTAAGCATCACCATTTAGTTCCAAACTATTTATGACCTAGGAATTTGCATTTCTCATGGGAAATAATTTTGAACATTAGTTTAAGTGAAGGCAGCCTCTTTGCTCCTCTCCTAGTGCTGACAGTCACCCTCCAGCTGCCTTCTTATTGCCAACCAATTTGACCAAAATGTAACCCACATCCAGAGGTAAAGACCGACAGCCTGTCCTTTTGCCAAATGAGCTTTTGAAATCACAGGACCAAGTTAGAAAAGTGTATTGATTGATCTTAGAAAAGTTTTACTTAATGAACCAGAAAACAACGTCTTCGAATTTAAGCAGAATATATTCCCTGACCATTCTAGGCAACAGAATTTGCGAGTATATAAGCAAACATTCTGGAGTAGCAGATATTTTTTAAACCTCAATTAATATATACATCTATAGGTGATGCAGTTTAACAGACATCCTAGTAATTGATCGTGGAATGGCTCAAATAATTGATGATTTTATCCAAATGTTACTGAAAGCAAATATCATGGTGATTTTTCAGAAGGCTACCCCTCTTTTAAATCTATTTTCAAAAAGTAATAGGATATTTTCGGGAATAAAGGTGTACAAACGCCACAGCCACATTTTTCTGGCTTGCCGGAAGAGCTTGCACATTCCTGCTGCCTTCAGGGTGAGCACAGGGCCCAGGGCTGTGTCTGGTTTATGCCTGCATTCTCGGAGAGTCTAGCAGAGATGCTTAGAATGCCTTTGAATCAGCCTCATTTCCATCGCTTTTGGTCCCACCTGCTAGTACAGGACCTTCAGGCTCTACAAATTCTCTCTCAATTATTTCCAGGAATTAATAGAGAGTGCTTTGCATGTGCTGAGAAACAAGTTTAGTTCACTACCACCCTGTGGCCAGGGCTGTTTCTCGGCCCCTATGGTCTCAACTCGTGGAGTCCCACCGGCTGCACCGAGTTAGAATGGATCTATGCAGATCACAGAGGAGCGCCTTCCCGTATTCCTCATCCACTGTGCTGCTGCCTCCGAGGTGTCAGAGGGACCCTAGGTTGTCTGAAACTTACTGTGCTTTGTAGAAGTAAGGAGACAGATTGCTTTCCCATTTTGTGCTATTTTTTTTTGTATTCATGCCAAAGCAACGTTGCTTGTACGCGGTGGCTTACAGAATTTTTAATAAAATAGCTCTTGTTCTCCATTATAACCTTCAGTCAACGCTAAACATTCAGCGCTAAGAGACAACAGTGACATCTGCTGGTGGAAGGAAGCACTTTCAGCCACAACTAACTTTTTTTTTCTGAGTTTATATGAACCTTTAGTCAACACAACACTAACCAATAAGAATGGTTCTATTGGCCACAATTATGTTATTTGAAAGTGTTGCACTGTATATTCTTACTGATGAGCATATGTTATTTACTATTTGAGTAACGTACATATAAGATTCTAACCAAAATGAGTGAGCAGGTCAGAAAACTGCCTAGAGGACCTGACATTTCTAGGATATTTTGAAATGGAAAAATAGGAGTTTACTAGTTGCTTTTGGCATGATGTAGGACAAGATTCAAACTCCAGTTGTACAAAGGCACAAAACAGACAAATGAACAACAAACTTGTATTACAGTCAACCATGCTAGTACAGCATGGCGATTAGACACATGAACTCTAGGGTGCAGAGCTGGGTTTGAATCCCAACTCTTCCACTTAACAGCAATAACCTTAAGCAAGTAACCACATTTCTTTGTGACTCAGTTTTCTCATCTGTAAGGTGGGAATGAAGACAATCATATCTATATTATAGGGCTGTCAAGAGGATTAAATGAACTAATATGTACAAGTGCTTAGCATGGTCTCTGGCACATAGTAAGCACTCTCTGTATATGATTAAGTAACACATATGTAAGAATTATTATTATTTAATGATTAAGTATTATTATTTTTAGTATCCTTATATATTTAAGTACTATTATTATTACATTTAGGTAGTGTTATGAAATGTTTCATATTAATCCTGAATGATTATCTGGAGAAGGAGTGGGAGTAAAATAAGTAAAATAAAGAACACTAAAAATATCAGTTATTTCATCATAGCCAACTTGATGGCAAAATGAATCTGCCAGGCAACCCTAAAATTTATAAACTTTCTTCCAAAATTAAGAAGAAAAAAAATTTAGCTTTTGGTCAAGCAAAAATTTCTGATTTAGTTCTATTTCTACTAGCCATGGAATATACTGAAAAATTCAACAGAAAAAGTAGAAAGTCATTTTTTTGCATTAGAACAGAGTCCTTTTAGGATTCCAAATGAATGGTTTTGTTTTCTAATTTTAAAATAGCTATACCTTAAAAATATTAACTAACAGGCATTAAATTACAGATTAAATATAAGAAGATCCCAAAAGCCAACATATGTTAAGTGGCATCACTTAAATCACATTAATCAAAAATTTACCTAATAAAAGAAACCACTGCAAGTGTGTTTCTAGAAAATGACAACAATAACCATGATTTGCCCTATGGTCAGTACATATTCAGACTAGACCTCTTTGTGTGTGTGTGTGTGTGTGTGTGTGTGTGTGTGTTTTGAGATGGAGTCTATACCTCTTTGTGTTTTTGTGGGTCTTTTTGTTGTTTGTTTTGTTTTGTTTTGTTTTTGAGATGGAGCCTTGCTCTGTCGCCCAAGCTGGAGTGCAGTGGCACGATCTCGGCTCACTGCAAGCTCCGCCTCCTGAGTTCATGCCATTCTCCTGCCTCTGCCTCCGGAGTAGCTGGGACTACAGTCGCCTGCCAACACGCCCGGCTAATTTTTTGTATTTTTTAGTAGAGACAGGGTTTCACGGTGTTAGCCAGGATGGTCTCGATCTCCTGACCTCGTGATCCGCCCGCCTCGGCCTCCCAAAGTGCTGGGACTACAGGCGTGAGCCACCCGTGCCCGGCCCTCTTTGTAGTTTTAAAAGGTAAGTTTGCACATGCCGTCAGGCCACAGTATGGCAGAGGTACACAGATTCGCAGAGAAACAGAGCAGCAACGTGTCAACACTTTTTCTGTATCAACCATATGGGGATTTTATTTTTTTTTATATTCTTAAGTTTTTATCAAACATATGCACCAGCAAAATTAGCAGAATTCTACTTCTCCATGTTGTCCAATGGAGTAATTCAGGTCAGTTTCATAATCATATTGAAAGACTAAACTCATATAAGAGGGCAGAAACAGATAAAATGTTATACATTTAAATGTTTCAGTCAGATTTGAAGTTGTTTTAAGTAAAACAACAACAACAAAAAAGGCAGCCTATCAAAAAATGCTTGCCTCATCAAAAAACTCAATACATTTTAATCTGCTCCAAGGACAGACTCGAACAACTTACTGATAAACTAAAATTAGTTCATTTGTAAACAATATGTGGATAAAAGTATTGATATTGGATGAAACAATATCAATATATTTGTAAGGAATTTCAAGGTAAAATACCAAAATGTGTTAATTTGTTGTTTGTTCCTAATTAAACTCATTTTTAAATGGGATTTTAAAAAGGGAAATAGGTATCTACAGATGGGGCCCATCTATGACCGCAAAACCCACATCAAAACACTCCAGCAGTCAGTGATTCAACCATCAGAAAATCTCTCTCTTGATTTTTTCAGAATATCCAATGACTAGTAAAAATAAAATGATTTGTGAAGACTTTTTAAAAGCAAGCTAAAATATCGCGGGTGAGACGCTCAGCTACACTCAGGCTGCCAGTTTCCCTGCATATCCAGGCCAGCCCTGAAGATGCCAAAAGAGAAACAGGAGATTGATAGAAGATACAAATACAACAGATGCAGAATTAAAACAGGGAAATAACTACAAATAAACAGAAATTATAAATGTGTGTGTGTATGTGTGTGTGTGGCTATACAACTAAGTCGCGATAAACTTTAAAACCTAGGTGAAAAACATAAATTTCTAGCAAAAACAATTTTAAAAAATTGAAGTAGGAAACACAAATGAACTAAAAACCGTCTTAAAAAATTGACATTGTAATAACCAAAAAGCCCAGGCCAAAAATGTGGTACGAATGCATCCCAGCAAGCTTTTAAGAAACAGCTAATCATTTCCTTCTGCTAATAGAAGTCAGGCATTATTTTTCTGGGCAATGCAGCCATTTTGAATCTCTGCTAGAAATAACAAACAATATAAAGTAGAACTCATACTGAAAGATCACTCCAATTTTTCCTCCAGCTGGTTTTTAGATCTGAGGGTCTAACACCAGCTGGGCTTGTGTTTCCTTTACTCACACCTGGTCCATTCGAAGGGCAAGTCTTTGGCCATGCCCTACACTAGCTCCCGAGCCAACCAAAACCAAAAGATGAGTCCACAACCTTCTGCATCCACCAAGTTTTATTCAGGTACAGTTATTACTGCAGATAGACATGCTGAGAAGTTTCTTAGCAGGAGGATTTTATGGAATCCTAGTTATTTCAACAAACTTTACTGATGTATAGTACGAGCTCAGTCTAGTTTTCAAAATGTACAGCAGCAAGAATCATTTTCCAACCTTGAGACTGCTGAGTCCTTGCTAATTCACAGGTGGATCAATATGGTTGATTTTCAAGTGGCCTTTAATATGAAACACACAAATCAGCTATACCTACATACAGCTGTGGCCCACAAAAGATGTGTCCTAAACTCTTGAACCAAGCAATTTTCTTGTTATAGAATTGTCCTTGGACCCAATCCATCTAGATACATGAGCTAATACTGTGTTGTTACTATCTATTAAGATGCTTTTGAAGTTATAAACACTTGTTCATTCCACTATTTTTTATATGGCCAGCTACAGATTAAACAGAGCTCAAGACTCGAGAGAGAATGGATGAACAAGACTGTCTTAGTCTGTTCTCATGCTGCTAATGAAGACATACCCAAGACTGGGAAATTTATAAAGGAAAGAGGTTTAATGGACTCACAGTTCCATATAGATGGGGAGGCCTCACAATCATGGCAGAAGGTGAATGAGGAGCAAAGTAACATTTTACACAGCGGTAGGCAAGAGAGGATGTGCAGGGGAACTCCCCTTTATAAAACCATCAGATCTTGTGAGACTTATTGATTATCACAAGAACAGCACAGGAAAAACCTGCCTCCATGATTCAATTGCCTCCCATTGGGTCCCTCCCACAACACATGGGGATTACTATAATTCAAGGTGAGATTTGGGTGGGGACACAGAGCTGAACCATATCAAAGACAGACAAGTTTCTTTCTGTTATAGAATTTATATTCTAGTGAAAGAAGGCAATTAAACATATAAGAAATGACTCAATTTCTAATAATACCTAAAATGAGGGGAAAAAAACCCAGGGTGATGGGGGTTGCTGGGAAAGCTAGATAAAGCACTGTTGGAAGACTTCTTGGAAGAGTTGACATTTGAACCAAAGCTGAATGTTAAATAGGTGTGAGTCTGGGAAGATCAGACAGGGGAATCAAAAAGCTAAAGCCCTAAATTTGAAATCAGCTTTCTGTGTTCCATAAACATCAACAAGGCCAGTGTGCCTGCAGGTGGTGCAGGAGGAAAAGAGGAAGAGGAAACAATTTCACAGAGGTAGGTGTTCATGCAATAACATAGGGCTTTGTGAGCCAAAGTCATAAGTGCTGTGAAAAATTGGGATTCTACTCTGTGTTTTAGTGCTAATGTGTTTTAAAAACAATTTATTATGGCTTGCAAATTATTACAAGGAAAAAATACTACTTAGGTCTGTTTCTAGTTTTAAAAGAATCTGCATAGTCCTTTTATGGGGTTGGTTTCATTAGAGATAGATGAGGGAGATCAGAGTGAAGTAAGTAACATATGATTGGTGGGTAAAATTCTCTCATGAAAAACTTTGTTAACAATTTTAGGTGAACAAACATGATTTTCTACACCAAAACAATCTTACCAATGTGATTTCCTCTGGTAGATATTCTTAGTCTCAAGGACACATGTCAATAGCCCTTGGAACTTGTAAGAACCCTTTCGAGATTGCTAAGAAGGTCTAAGAGCTTTTCTGTAAGTAGACAGATGTAAATTCACCCAATGAGGGCATAAGAATAAGCAAAGATTTCACTTAAATTTGTGAGTAACTAGTATATATATATTACCTATATTGTTCTTTTATTTATCCATAAGCGAGTAATGCCAGTTGAGCTGTTTTCTCAAGAACCATGCCAACAATCTTCCATTCTTTCAAGATTTCTTATTAAACTCCCAGTGGAGGCCTGTAGCTTCCCATATAGTTACTTTTTTTTGAATTAACAAATATGGGTGTTATAATTAACTCTTTCTACAGAAGTTAGATTTTATTCTAACAGAAATCCATTGGAACAGAAAGCAATGCTGCCTCCAATGGCAGCAGAAGCCATTGGAGGTTTTTGAAATAGGAGAACAATATGATATAATTTATATTTTAAAAAGAACACTATAGTTGCTGTCTGAATAGATATTAGCAGTCTAGAGTGAAAGCAGAAAGTCCTAACAAGAGGCTTTGGTGGTTACTAGGTGTCTGCTGGTGGTGACTCTGACTGGGGGAGATGTGGTGATAGGTGATTAGATTTGGGAAATAGTTTAAATTGCAGCCAACAGGACTTACAAACCAGATGGCGACCTGGGAGAAAGAGTTCAAAGATTGGAATCAAGAATGACTTCTAGGTTTGGGGTTTGAGCAATTGAATAAATGCTGGTACAATTATATGAGATGCAGATTTTGCAGATATGGTACAGAATCAAAAATTGTTAGGCATCCGAAATTTAAAGTGGCCAATGAGACACCCAGATAGAGATGATTAATAGGTAGTTCATTATATGTGAATGATAATTAAGGGAGAGTTCTGGGCAGATATGCATTTACTTCATGGGATTGAGTAAGATTTTCTAGGGAAAGAGTACAGATAAAGAAGAGGCCTGAAGGTTGAGCCCTGAGTCCTTTCAGCATTTACAGAGCAGAATGGCAAAAGAATGCAACAAAGTTGCAAAAAAGGAGAAGCCAATGAGGGTGAAGGAATTCCAGGAAAGCAGAATGTCTGAGAAGATAAGTGAGAAAATTATTAAAAATACGTGAGCTTGGCCGGGCGTGGTGGCTCACGCCTGTAATCCTAGCACTTTGGAAGGCTGAGTCGGGTGGATCACATGAGGTCAGGAGCAAGACCAGCCTGGCCAACATGGTGAAACCCTGTCTCTGCCAAAAATACAAAAATTAGCCAGGCATGGTGGCAGGCGCCTGTAATCCCAGCTACTTGGGAGGCTAAGGCAAGAGAATCACTTGAACCCAGGAGGCAGAGGTTGCAGTGAGCTGCCATCACGCCATTGATCTCCAGTCTGGACAAAAAAGCAAGACTCTCAAAAAAAAAAAAAATAGCTTGGGAGATTGCCCCTGGACATGGGAATCTGTGTATAATAAGCAGGGCAGGCCCTGATATGCTGCTGGAAAAAATAGTCCAACAAGAATTTATTTCTCACTCATGCTGCATGCACAATGCAGGTTAGCCAGGTGCTCTACCCATTGTAGTCATTCAGGGACATGGGCTGATGGATGTTGTGTTTTGACAGATGTTCCAGGATTGACAGGGCAGGGAAAATGGACATGGCAAGTTATGCATTCACTCTTAAATCTCTACTTGGAAATGACACAGGGTCGTTTCTGTTCACATCTCATTGGCCAAAGGAAGTCATGGCCTCAGCTCACTTCGGAGAGGTTAACAGAGGCAATGGTGCCATGTGCCCAGCAGGAGATAAAAACAGGTGCCTGTAAACAGCTCTAATGACTACCAAGCAGTGGGTGGCACTGGTGATTAGTACAAGCAGGAGAGTAGTGGTGCTCTGCATCACTTGGATACGCCTAGAAACCTCAACAGTATTTTAGAAGCTTCTCAGATTTATTTGTCTTTTCCCAGGAAACCAGCAAGAAGGGATGACTTTTCTCCACGCTATTTTACCATAGCATAGAAAAAAAATCTGTTAAAAGTTCCAGTGCTTTCTCCTGTGACACAGTTCAGGAGACACAGTTCATGACACCACACTGCCTTAAGTGTAAATTCCTGATCCACCACCTGTGTGCCATGGTCTAGGGTTTTTGCTGTTTTCTAATTTTAAATTTCAATTAAAATAACTTTTTTAAATGCACCACAAAGAAATGTAACAGAAATGCAAAAATGATTATAGGCAGACAATAGATAATGAAAATTCCTTTTAAACAGAGATTCACAATAGGAAAGAAACAATTTTAATATAACAAGTATATATTTAATTATAAACCATAAGAGTAAACACTTTCCAAATATTAGCAAAAAATGCCAAAAAATTGTATCCTCCCATTCTCTTGAAATTGTGCTAGACAGTAGATATCTTAATGGAGAAAATTTAATGGAAAGAATTGTTGACCCGATAAAAGATGATTAGCTAGCAGAAAGGGCAAAAGAGAACTTTAAGGTTTAACAGGAGTAGCAGGTGTAGACAGCAGCTAGTGATGTGAAGACTGAGGGAGATGTGAACTAGGGAGGAACGTGGAGATCTTGAGGACCCTGCAGGGCTGAGACTCGGGGCCTCTGGGCTGAAGGAGTAGCAGCTGGAGGAACACCCGTCCTGGGAGAAGGACTCCCATGTGCCTACCTGCTCTGAGACCCTGACAGCCTCAGCCACTGCAGTGAACTCTGCTGGGACCACCACTTGCCCTGTGAGTAGATCTCAGAAGGAAAACAAAAGCAGAGAGAAAGGACAGTCCTGGTGTGTTAAATGATGTCTCCCCAAAAGATATATTGAAGTCCTAACCACAGGTAGCTGTGAATATGAGCTTATTTGGACATAGGGTTTTTGCAGACGTAATTAAGACCTAAGTTAAGATAAGGTTGTACTGGAGTAGTGTGGGCCCTTAATCCAATATGACTGGTGTCCTTATAGAAGAGGAGAAGAGATACAAAATCAGACACACACAAAGAGAATGCCATGGGAAGACCCAGACAACCCGAGGGAAGATGGCTCCAGGGACCGGAGAGACATATCTATAAGTCAAAGCCTGCCGGCAATCCCAGAAGCAAGAGGAAGGAATTGTAAAAGGGATTCTCCTCTCCAGCCTTAGAAATATGGCCCTCCAGATACCCTGATTTCACACTTCTATCTTCCAAAATAGTAAGAGAATAAGTTTCTACTGTTTAAGCCACAGCCTGTGGTACTTTGTAACAGCAGCCCTAGGACAGAAATGCAAGTCTTGCTGCCTCCCTCCTGGGCTCTCTGTTGGCCGGCAGAGGAGAAATGAATTTTGTGGAGCCCACTTCACAAACTATGAAAAAGAAGGGTGAGTGTGGAGCTCAGGGAAAATGAGATAATAGCTGGTACAATCTGTTTGGCCTTGGTTAAGTTGAAAAACTTCTTTGATGCTCAGTTTCCCTACATGTAAGAGGGTGAACAGTATTATGGCTCCTCATAGGGGTGTTGTGAGAATAACTGAGAATGTGCACATAGTTGTGGTTTTGTACCTGCAAAAAAGTATTTAATAAGATGTGTCTTCATATGCTTAATATTTCCAACATGTATTGAAACCAAAGGAGAAGTTTTCTGATTCACTGAGGGAATTTACCCTGCTTTGGAGGAAAGAATAGTGTGATAAAATTTCAATTCTCATGATGATTTAAAGCCTCTGCATCTGGAGACGGGAGAGGAAACCATTGTAACCCCTATAAATCCATCCAGCCGAAAGACTCTACATTTGGGATAACTCTCCCACAAAATCTAAATTAACATAAATCCTTAATCCTTTCAGCATCCCTACTAACAAATTGATTTGAGGAGGAAAACAGAAGAGCCAATTAAAAATAAAGAATGTTATATAACAAACATCAACAATGGCAATACCAAAACACTGGGCTGCTTTAGTTCTGTAAGGGAGCGCCTTCTACCGCCTCTAACTTGCCTGGGTTGGAAATTTTTATTGCTATCTGGACACACAGGCACATTTCCCACAAAGCTAAGGGTCACTGGTGAATCTATTTAAGTCTCTTCCATTTTGGTTAACAAGCTTAGCTTTGAAATTAAAGAAAAAAAACCTGAATACAAATTGGGACTCATTCTAGGAGACAGCTGGAGTAAGTTTGCTCTGGGAAATATTTAAGGAGACTACAGAAATGCAGACTCTTCTCTACTTCCCTTAAGCATGTCACACCCAGGAGTCACCAGAGTTGGCCTCAAGGAAAGGGCAACGTGAAAACTTAAAATAATTTTTTAAAATTTTTTATTTTGCATGAGCTTAAGGGGTAAAAGTTCAGTTTTTTTTACAAGGATATATTGCATATTGGTGAAGTCTGGACTTTTAGTGTAACTATCACTAGAATAATGTACATTATACTCATTAAGTAATTTGTCATCCCTCACCCTCCTCCCATCCTCTCTCCCTTCTGAGTCTCCAATGTCCATTATTCCACACTGTATGTCTATGTGTATACTTTATTTAGCTCCCACTTGTTAGTGAGAAGATGTAGTATTTGACTTTCTGATTCGGAGTTATTTCACTTAAGATAATCATCTCCAATGCCATCGTGTTGCATAAAAACGTTCAGGTCTGTTAATGCTTCACCAGGCCTGGCCTCCAAAGACGCCCACTCCCTGAAATAACTACCCTACCTTGGTTTATGGTTACCATGCACCAAATTGTGTAGTCAGCACTGGAAAAACAGAAGTGAACAAGACAGTGAACAAGAAGTGAACTTACAGTCTAGTGGAGAAGACAAACCCTGAACAATAATTCATGTGAGATGGTCCTTCTAAATCTCGCTGTGTTTAGAACTTCCTGAAACATTTGTGTTCAGGTCATCCTGAGACTGGCCTGTGGTTCCTTATTGGATCCTGAAAGGGCCTGTCTTAATTCAAACTTGTTCTTTCAGAGCACAAAAGTCCAAAACTTGTTGCATACCCAAAGGTATCTGACTTCTGCTGACCTCCAGGTGCTCTTTGGCCAAATACCTGGCTGACGTCAAATGTCCACTTGCTGTATATCTCTTAGAAATTCGCTCAAGAAAGTGCTGGGAAGTTGTCTGACTTTGAGTCACCCCATTGTGATATCTGGTTTTGAGGAACCACCCTACCTAGGTGAATGTCCTTGGGAGGTGAGGAAATAGTAAATGTCTATGAAGTAGTCACCTGAGCACAGGGAGAACTATGCAAGTTTAGTGTCCAATAAAGTGTGCTGGAAAGATTGAATAGACTAGTCTTCAATATTTAAGCATTAATTGAAAATTCATGAAAAACTCTTTTAAAAAGGCATTCACAGAAAAATCCCCCATTTTCAAGAGGAGGTCTATGGCATTTCAGCATCACTCTCCGAAATCCTTGAAGATCTGGCTTCAGTGTTTCATTTTGCAGTGTGGGGTGATTGAGCTGAAATGAACACAAAATAGTCATTAACAGAGTCAGAATTAGGGGCAGTAAGCTGTGTGCAGTGGCTCATGCCTGTAATCCCAGCACTCTGGGAAGCTGAGGCAGGTGGATCACTTGAGGTCAGGAGTTCAAGACCAGCCTGGCCAAGATAGTGAAACCCAGACTCTACCAAAAATACAAAAATTAGCTGGGCATGGTGGGGGGTGCCTGTAATCCCAGTTACCTGGGAGGCTGAGGCAGGAGAATCACTTGAAACCAGGAAGCAGAGATTGCAGTGAGCTGAGATCGCACCACTGCACTCTAGCCTGGGGGACAGAGCGAGACTCCATCTAAAAAAGAAAAGAAAAAAAAAAGAACTGGGGCAGTCATGCCAAGATTCTATTGCAGCAAACAAACACGACACATGTATACCTATGTAACAAACCTGCACGTTGTGCACGTGTACCCCAGAAATTAAAGTATGATAATAATAAATTAATAATAATAATAAAATTTTAAAAAGGAGAAAAGATGACCATCTATGAACCAGAAAGTAGACCTTCACCAGTCACTGAATATGCTGGCACCTTTATCTTGGACTTCCCATCATCCAGAACTGTGAGAAATAAATTTCTGTTGTTTATATATTAAAAAATGCCCCTTATCATCTAACATATGCTTCTGATCCCCCTGCCACCAAGAGTGAGAAATGCTATTAAATTCTATTCCATACCAATGTAGCATGGAATCAATACTGCTTCACAGGAACTATGCAATGGACCAGTACTTTTGAGTAAGGAGGCCTGATGAAATATATTTCTATACGATATACCAGTAAATATGGTGTTTATTGGCAAAACCAGCCCTATGTGTGAGCAGAGGTGTTGGCATCTCTAGGACATGTTTTGAGATTCCTTGGAAGATGAAAGGTGTCAGTCTCTAGTCTTCAGTGTTCCATAAAGGCCTTCAAAAAGAGCTCTACTTTGTGAATAGGCTGACGGATTTTGAGGACTTTCAAAGGGGAGCCACATTAAGAAGGCTTAGTTTCTATGTTGAGGCCATTACTATGGCTTATCATATAACTAAAAATAGGGCTCTGAGGGAGAGATACTCAGGTAGGATCTTTGAGAGGATTACCATATTGATTTCCTCCATAACTAAGTCCACTTAATTGTTGTCTGTCGCATTCATTTAGTACCACAAAAGAAGAAAGCATGGGATCAAGGTGGAATTTGGGCCCTGGAGTTAGATTTCTTGAGTTTCATATTTTGGATCTGCCACAGCTATTGGACCTTGGGCAGTTATTCAATCTGTCTCATGATCTCATGTGTAAAATGGGAATAACGATAGAGCGAACTTCATAGAACGAGGTGTTATTTGGCATTAATAACACCCAATAGGTAGACATAAAATAGCATATTTTATCATGCATCAAGCCTTTCCTCCCAACTAGACAGTGAACTTATTTTAGATAGGTGTGAAATCTTAGATATTTTTATTCCACCCTGCCTGGCATGGTGCTAGGCACTTAATAGTGATACCTAGCATTGCAAGAAAAAGAAACTTAACAGTTTCTTTTATGGTATATTATTATATGTGCAGTTTTAAAATTTTTCCAATATTCCCACAAAACCAGGAGGTATATAGGAAGTTATTTTTAATGAGAAAATAGAAACCTTCAGAATTTAATAACTTGCTTGAGGCCATGCAGTTAGAAATACCCAGAGCTAAATTCTGAAATATGATGGTTATTACAAACCCAATGGCTGCCCTGCCCATGTCATCAGCATATCTTTAGTAGGCTCCCTGTTAATATCTGTGGCCATTTTGGTTGATTGATGGGAACACTAGTCATGGAGAATGCTGAGTGCCTGGGGAAGTTCCCCAAGGAGGATCTGAGACACACTGAGGATATGGTGCCCTTCTACAGTGCTCTAGACTCAGCCCTTCCCACTGGGCTTGCTGAGCTGTAGGCACCACGTCTTTGGTATCTGGCTACATGCGGAGCATAGGTCACTAACAGAGAGAGAGAGACTGACAGCAACAGCAGAGGCAAGCCTAGACTGGCCTTTGTTTATCCTTGCACACATGTGTGGCTGGGGTCAGTCCACAAGGGCAAGGAGAGGAGGGATGAACACTACTACTCCAACCTTGGAACACAGCACACTATGCTCCTGAATGCCACAGACCTGTCTAATTTTCATTCCTTGCTCCCAGGAAAATGGCTGAGGGGTAAGAGCTTGTTTCCTAAGCTCTCCATAGTACACAAAAAGACTCATGTGGCAGGAATGCAGCTCACTAGAGAAACATGTACACATTACCCATGATTATTTCTACTGATATGCAGCAAGATCATTATTTGAAGAAAGTGAAAGAAGTAAGGAGTGGTTGTCAACTGGCCTGTTATGTCTGAGAACAGATTATTTGCAAAGTCCTAGTATACCCCTGGTTTCCAGTAATAAAATGAAAGCTTGAATTGTACACACAGCCAACTTAAAAAAATGTCAGTTGCACATAGATAATTTGCTATTTCAAAGCCCTCAGGGAGGGAAACTGTTATTTTTTACTCCTCATTTTTTTCTCCCTCTCTTTTTCCTGCACCCCCCAACCATGTGTGTGTGTGTATGTGTGTGTGTGTGTACACAATGCTGTGGAATGACCACATGGCTCCTTTTGGGTAAATTTGCAAAGATCTTCTCAATTCCCCTTTTGTCTCTTAAGACATAATTATTTATAATTTGTCCCCCTGTGGATGGAGAGCCATCCAGTGTACACAGAGCCCACCTGGGATGAAAGTGTCTAAGAAATTACACATGTACAAATGCAATGTCCAAAATATGTCATCACTCAGGGCTCTGAGCTAGAATGACCCAGAATGAAGAAAGGATGATGGCTGTGCCACCTAAGACTAAAGGAGTTGAGATGCTTGTGTGCATGCAGTCAATCAGAGAAAAAACTGCAACAGAAGATGGCAACCATCCAGCTCATTCATAACTTACAGAATCAGTCTGTGGCATCCAACAGGGAACCGGAGATAACAGAAGCCATCTGGATGACTTCAATCAAAATAAACCAATATTTGATGTCTCTTGTCAGCTATAAACATAAGAAATAGGGACTTAAATGCTTCCTTGTAATTGATACTTCTGAAAATGTTCTTAACTTTGCTAACTTTTCCAGGGTTGCACCTGAAGACAGTCAAACAAATGACTTCCTAACTCAAGGCCAGGTCTGACTTCCTGGGTGTGCTACCCGAGCAGTATCCCAGCGTCCCACGCTTAACAGGGTCCCTCATTTGGTTTGATGTTCTGTTGTGGCTGTCTTGAAATTCCTAAGCATGTTATCTTCGAGCTTGTGTTTTGTAAGTGAAATGTGACAAGACAATGGAGCATGTGAGTCACAGAGGAGTTACGTGTAATATGCATGTTCACCATCATTCCTTGCAGCCCTGTTTACAAATAGCATTCACAATGCCCAGTGAGCAGATAATTCTGGTGGACCCACAAGGCCATGGAGTTCAGCGATACTTAAAGCAAGTGCTGGGTGAGTGTGTTAGGTCTACATCTGGGTAAAAGGGGCATTGACAGTCTCCATAGGTCCTGCTTTCTGTCTGAACCAACACTTGCCTAACATGCAGAAAGAAGGTAAGGGCATCCTAAGAAACATTAATGTGCAAAAAACTCTGTCCCCTCTTGTCTTGTGTTACTTCCCTGAATAAACCAATGGCTTATACTGACAACAATGACGCAGAATTAGGGAAGGATAGGGCAATCCATAGTTCATCTTCTTTTCAGTCTTTCTGACTCATCAGTAAGCCAAAGAGAGAGACAGCATTGTTAGAGTATGTGTGTATGAAAAAGTGAGTGTTTCCATTATCCTGGTAAAAACGGAATACACATACATATGTGAGCTTTGAAAGTCAACTTGCATCATTCTGAAGATGCTTCATACTAGTTAAATGCTCTTGTACTTGCATTTAAAACTGGCATTGCGCTATATCAACAGTAAATTTCATGCAAATACTTTAAAATTTTAATTCTTCTTTAACTTAGAATGATATAACCTACCAAATAAAAAACCCCACCATGGCAGGTCAAGAGAAAGACTGGAAAAAAAAGAAAAGCTTTATTTTAACACCTGTAAAGGAAGTTTTCTCCTGCTTTTTAAACTAAGATCCTGAAATTTTCAACACTAAGACCTGTGAATTATATAGCTGGCCCTGCTCAAGGTCTAAATAAGTGCATAGGACTATGGTGGAAAGAACTGTGTTAAGTGCACACTCCAGGTAATAATGACCAGAGAGAACACTGTCCTGGGGCTCAGCTCTCCCAACAGGAAAGTGACTGAAGCCCAAAGCCACTGGGTACAGAACATGATTTAAAAAACAAGACTTCCCTTGAGCTGTTCTTTTATCATGATTGGCCTGGAAGGTTGGTTTTCAGGAGGAAAGTCTTCCAGCACTTCCATCTCTACACTGTCTTTACACATTCTCAAACTCACCGCTATCCACCCAAATGGAAATCACTGGGTTACAACCACAGAGATGAAAAAATTTCAGGTTAATGTAAAGAAGTCATGAAAGAACAGAGTGAGAATATTTTCTTTTCAAATAAATATGTAATAAAATAACAAAATATGGATGTATTTCTTCAAAGAATATAACTTTGAGATCATAATGACCTTATTTGCCTTTAGTTAAACGTAAAATAAAACAGTTCAGATGTAAAGTTTCAAAGGACTTCTGAAACCACAGGATGAGTGATCAGTCTCCTTTGACATAGAGAAGAGGGTTAGGGAGGTTTGCAAAGGCTAGGAATAAACCACCTTTGAAGACAGAGTAGAGATGAATGAGTCACTCTCTCTGAAAACCTAGATCAACCAAATGAAGCATACGTTGTATTTCCAATTATCACTAGACAGATAACTGTAAGAATTTAACAAAGGTTTGGACACAGTTAAACCCACAATTTGGATTAAGGCAGGATTTACAATTAAAGAGGATTAAATTTTTTTTCAACTTAATGAAATATCAATCTGCTATAATTAGGAAGGAAGTAATAATGAACAGCTTAATAATTTTAACTAATAATCATATATCAGTGTGCAAAGCAGAAAAGACTAGACCCTGAGGATTGTCTACGAAAATTCAAAGAAAGGAATAATAGCTACTAAAATTAATAACTTATTATTTAATTTTTTTCTAAAAGTGATGACTAAGATGAGCTACTGTAAGATTCAAAGGATGCTATCTTTACATCTTAGCTGCATCACATTCCATTTCAACCTCCTCTTATTCACACCAACTCCTCCACATCCAGACCCTGTCCATCACAGACATAAACTTGTCTGGTTCATTGTTCGTAAAACCCAGGCTAGTTGAAAACTATTTTGGGTTTCTTACTCAAATCAGATTTCAACTGTGAGTTTTCAAAAGTCAATAGGTTAGTACAGTGGCCTGTTGTGTCAACAGAGCCCTGGAAAAAAATTAATCATGAAAGCAATAGAAAAGGTCAAAAGGAAGAAACTGAAAATGCTATAATAAAGACATCCCAGAGCCTATTATGTGTATTTCTCAGGTGTTTTAATTCAAAAGCAGAAGCATGACAAAGAAAATAAGATGATAGTGCTCAATCATGGTTGCTGAAAGGGAAAGGTGACATAAGATATTAGCAGGGCATGGGAACAAATTTCAGCAGCTTATGCTGACTTAATATTCTCTAAAGAATCTAATGAAAGAGGAGAAATTCTAATAGAAGTAGGAAAAGAATCTCTGTCAACAAATTATCTTTTAAGTATTAGGTGAAGTTAATGAAACTGGCATCGGCTGCTATGGAAAATACAGACAATCATCATTTCAGCACTGAAGAATGTGAAGTTCTGAACTTTTGTCAGAGTGTGTGATTAATGTCGTGTTCACACAGTGATAGAGCAAGGTAGGACTACAGGAGTTGACGGCAGTGCTGGAACAATTTTCTACCATTCCAGTCCACCTTAACCATCCTATGCTGGTTGTCAGTAATGCCACATGGGGCTCAAAAAATCACAAGCTGCATTATGGGTATCTTGGCAATGGAGAGAATGTGGGGATCGTTTTACTATGGTGGGAGTCTGAATATGTGCATGGGTGGAATGGAGTTTCTTCATGATCTTAGAGTTGAAGAGAAAGAGCGTTTATGTGATATGCTGGTATAGCAAAGCTTCCTTATGCTGGCAACGGACTTGGCACTGGCCCTTGAATCTATTTATCTTTCAAAAAACCAGAAGGTAGTTTAAGGAACCATGTGATTCCCATCCAAAGCTCTTTTTATAATTTCAAAGGTCCAAAATAAAAAAAAAGGAAATGAAACTTTAACCACGTAAGTAAACCCCAGAAGTTGAAAACCTGAACAAATAACCAAAAAATAATATATAATTAATATAACCCAACATATAAATACTATCAAACATGTGAAAGATTAATCTTTAAGGTAATAACAACAATTAGGTTTCTTTCTTCAGAGAGTTTTCTAGAATTTTTTTCTTAGTAGAACCTTGCTGATAAAATATTTGAATTAAATACTGCCCAACAGAAAAACTAGTGGACAAGAAGGTGCTGACAGCTTTTATCACACTTCCCTACTTAAAACACTTCCAGTGGTATCAAATTACACGGCCTGTGTAATTTGATCACAATTATCACAAACTTCGTGGCTTCAAACAATACATATTTATAATCTTACAGTTTCTGCGAGTCCAGGGTTAGGAGTCCGAGCACAGCTCACTTGGTCCTCTACTCAGGGGCTCACCAGACTGCAATCAAGCTATTGTCCAGGGCTGGTTTCTCATCAGAGGCTCAATGCGGAGGGATCTGCTTCTAAACTCCCGCAAGTTGGCGATACAGATATCATTGCCTTGCAAGCTGGCGGATATCATTGCCTTGCAAGCTGGAGGATTCAGGACACTTATTTTTTTTAGGTTTAGAGAGAGTATAGTTTCTCCACAATATGCTCCCATTTTACTTTTTAGGACTTAGCCATCCTTCTTGCTCCCCTAGATTTACTTAAAAAAAAAAAAACAAAACAGTATTTCAGGAAAATTGGGCCTCATGCTATTACCTAAGTACTTTCTTCTGTTCTCAGCCACTGTATTTTTGCATAAACGGACTCCTTTTCCTGAAATTCCTTCTTACAAACACCTACATTTGTTGAAGGTGTATCTCAAATGTATGCTGTATTTCTTTTTGAAGTGAAACATTTTGCTGATGATTGTTGTGAAATTTGTCAATCCTGCCATTTGTTTTTGGTTCGTTTCAGAGTAATTATCTCTCGGAAGCACTGGCTACTGCCCAAAAGTACATCCCAAGAAGATGACTGAGCCATGGAGTAACCCGCAGACTCCAGACTGCTTCCTCACTGCATTATCCCTTTTCTTTCCTTTGATTTTTCTATCTTCTTGTGTTTTCACATTATAGCTGTACATCATCTTCTCAGCTCCGCCTGTCCTGGTTGTCACTGGTTTTCCAAATACTGTCTCTGCTCCAAGTTAGAGCTACCCTCACCTGCTCTCAAATTGCCTTCCATTGAATTCTCTTCATTGAAATGTTTAGTTCTCATCCTCAGCTGATCTCTATTCAGTTAAGTGCCCTAACTTTAGAGTGTGAGAATCACCTGGGGGAAATGTATTTTTATGCAAATCCCTGGGTTTCCCTCCCAGAATATGTATCAGTAGATCTGGTGTGGGTCCCAATATTTCATATTTTTTTCAAGCTACATAAGGTTCTCCGATGCAGATAATCTGTAATCACATCCTGAGAAACCAGTTTGTACCTATTCAACCCCACTTTCTAATTTCGAGTCTTTATCAGTTTTCTCGTGGTTCCTTCTTTAACCTCATCTCAGTCAATGTCAGCAGGTGACTGAGCTCGGTGGTTCTCAAACCATAAAGTGGTTCCTTTATGTTACAACAACCTGGGAGGCTCATAGATATCCCAATACACAACCCACTTGTCATACTAATTGAGTCAAATGTTTTTTGGAGTTATTTTTTAATCAAGGTATAATTACATACAGTAAATGCACAGATACTAAGCATATAGTTCAATGAGTTTTGACACTTGTATTCATCTGAGTAACCAATGCTGTAATCAAGATATAGGACACTTATATCAACCTAGAATGTTTCCTCTTGCCCTTTCTGGTCAACCTCCCTCTCCTCCAAAAAGTAACTACTATTCTAGTTTTTAACCTCTTAGATTACTTTTTGCCTGATTTTAATGGAATCAGGATGGAATCATGGAAGTGGTTTCCTTTGCTGCTGACTTCTTTTGCTAAACATAATGCTTTTGAGATGCATTCACGTTTGGCATCATTATTATTTAAACATTTTGAAGTATTTACAATGTGCCATCAAGTTTGAGAATCAAAATTCATTCTAATCTTTTTCACCTTCAACTGCATATTATGATAACCTAGTGACTGTTAAAAATATCAGTACTTAGCCAGGCATGGTGGTTCACCCCTGTGATCCCAGCACTTTGGGAAGCCAAGGCGGGCAGATCACTCGAGGTCAGGAGTTCGAGACCAGTATTTTGTGTCCATTGTCCTTCAATCATCTCTCTTCAATCTTTCCACTGACTTTTTTATTTCCCTCACTCTACACTAAACCTTAGGTTTCCTCTATCCTAAAGAAGGAATAAATTTAAAACCCCTTCTTTTAAGTATGTCACCCTTTAAGCTACATCATTATTTCTTTCTTTCCATCATTTCCAGCAATTTGTAACTTCCTATTTTACTGTTCAACCCATTGCACAAACAAGCTTTGGCCCCTACCACCACTGAAATGGTTTTTATGTCACCAGTGATTTCCTAACTGCCTGATTCAATCTTTTCAGCTTAGTTTTCTTTCTTTTTTCCTAAGACAGGGTCTCACTCTGTCATCCAGGCTGAAGTGCAGTGCATAATCAGGCTCACTGTAGCCTCCATACTCCTGGGCGGAAGCAACCCTCTCGCCTCAGCCTCCCAAGTAGCTAGGACTACTACAGATGCGTGCCACCATGCCCAGCTAGGTTGTTTTTTTTTTTAATTTGTATCTTTTGTAGAGACAGGGCCTCATTATGTTGCCCAGGCTGGTCTTGAACTCCTGGCCTTAAGCGATCCTCCCGTCTTAGCCTCAGAAAGCACTGTGATTACAGGTGTGAGCCACCTGCGCCCTGCCCCATTCTGTTTAATTCTTGACCACTCTTTCCCCATATTCTTTTCAGATGCTCAATTGATTGGACAGTGGCCAGTGGGAGACAGCTTAGTCTCAACTAGCAACAAAAATCTGAAGACCTTAATATTAATTAAGGTCAAATGAGGAATCAGATTTATAGTTCTAGTAATAATTACCTAGTAACTATAGGCAATTGTTATTGCTTATTTTGTACCTATTTAATGTGCTGCGTAGTATCCAAAGAGGAGACTATAAACTGCTCTCTCCTGAGATGCAGACAATCTTGTTGAATGGGCGAGACTCAAGTTTATAAAACTATTGTCATTTTTAAAGTTATTAAGCAGTTTAAAAATGAATAAATGTTATATTGTATGGTACAAACTACAAGTACAGCAAGTATTCAAGTTAGGAAAAATGTATTTCTTGGAAAATATACTCATAGAGTACTTTATTAAACCTGAAGTAAATTATAAGATTCAAATCAGAGAGGTGGGGTAAGAAGGATAGTTCACGCAGGGGCACTTGCACCAGCAGAAGCAAAGAGCTCCATTTCTCAATGATGGCTTTCTCTATTCTTTGGCTTTTTTATACTCCTCTTCTAACACTTCCTTTAGTCTCCAACTTCCACCTCTCCCTGCTTCCATGGGTCAACACACTTCACACTATAACTCTTCCTGAGCAGACTGGCAACCCCATCTCTTAGCTGTGCCTCCTGTTTAGATCTATTAGCTGCCTGACTCTTCAACCACCTCTAGAAGATCCTAACAGCATCTCCCAAATTATACTGGGATTGAATCTAAGGAAGAACAAACTAACCAATCTCTTTCTCAACAGTTTTCCATCTGCCCCAGAAGAGTCCTTTTTTCAAAGAAATGTCCACAAGGACAGTTCTATTTTAAGAACATTTAAAGATCATGAAGTAATGTTCACATAGAAGCATAGCAGGTGGCTTACATTGGCACAACAATATCATACTTATTTTTTCGAAGAAACAAAGCTTTGCCCTTCTAAATTTTCATAATTAAGATCCCTTTAATCTAGATTTGGCCTTATGAAGTGATCTGTCTGACTCTGCTTTTTCTAGACAGACTAAAAAATGCCTGGAAATGAAAGTACTTTTCCAGCTAAGTGAGTTGCTTTCAAAACTAAAATCCAGGGCTCAAACTTCTAGTACTCTCTCGCTCCACTATACCATAATGTCATCCTTCTCACCAAATAAATATTATAGGAATCTGGAAGGCATCACAATATTTGAATTCATTGCCAACAGAGTATAGATCACACAGATTGCTTTATTTAATCAGTACATCTTAACTGAGCAATTCATTTTGAAGGCAGTAGAAAATAAGTTAACAATTTTTCAAAAATCAAGACAATTCATCTCATGAGAATACTGCTATTATACCAAACATATCATATTGTGGCCAAAGTTATAAAAAAGTCAGACAAGACCATACATGGTTAGGAATGATAAGGTCAGTCATGGTTGGAATACTATCTGGAAGCATGATCATCTGAAGTTGAGTATGACGATGTTCAACTGATTGGACAGAGGCTCCAATCAGGAAATAGAGTGGTCCACGTTGTCATCAACTATGTGTTCCTTTCTAAATAAAACTCTGAATAAGAACCAAGATAATTTCTAATATTTTACCCCGGCTAACCCCCAACTGAACAATTAATGGCTCTTTGGAGAATGCTGTAATACTAACTCTGCTTTCTATGCAGAGTTCCACGGGGCTTTTTGGCACAGGAGGCTTTAAGATGTCAGTGCTTCCTAGTTAGAGAAGTTTTGAGTTTCTTGATTGTCATGACGATAAACCCCATTTCCTGCTTTAAAGGAACAATTGCAGCACATCACACAGGTGACACCTGTGCCGCTCAAGTAGCTATAAATTTAAATGCTAGAATCTTGTTCTATTTGCTTCTCATTTTAAGGAAGAGGGTGCATTTCTGAATCTGGGCAAGAGACCAATTTTAAATAGAAGTTGAATTTTACCCTCATATAAGTCTTTGATTTAGGGTTGTTAAAAGACAACCTCAAGGTCCTAAATTTGAAGTTTAATATACAATCTAAAATAGTGACATCACTTTCTAATGCAAGTTGCTTTAAAGATATATATTATTCTCTTTACATAGGGACTAGGATCTTTATTGGTTAGTATTTTTTTTCCTGCAAATTACTATTATGTAGAGAAAGAATTTGAGTTGTGGTAAGACGTAATGTTTAAAGGTAAACATTAAAAGATATAAGACACAATTCATTCATAATAATCATCTTGTTGATGAAGCCAATTTAGAGTATTGGATTACAGTATGTTGTTGTCTGAGAAAGCAATAGTTTCAATCAAATGACCTAGCCACCCACAGAATGTGGTAGTAAGAACAGAGGGCTTGGCACATAGGTTTTATACAGACCTCTATGGCTCTGACCTCGGGCTTGTCATTTGGACCACTCTAATCCTGTGTCCTCCTTTGAAAAGTGAATACATAGGACTGAATTTTTTAAAACGTCAGTTTAAAAAATTATAGTAAAATACACGTAAAAATAAATGTACTATCTTAACCATACTGAAGTGTAGATCAGTGGCATTATTATTGTGCAACAATATTGTTATGCAACCACCCCACCACCCATCCACAGAACTCTTTTCATCTACCAAAATTGAATTTCATACTCATTAAACAATAGCTCCTCATTCCCTCTCCCCACAATTCCTGGCAACCATTATTCTAATTTCTGTCTCCATAACTTTGACAACTCAGGCACCTCATATAAGCAGAATCGTACAGTATTTGTGCTTTTGTGGCTGGCTTCTTTTGTTTAGCATAATGTCCTCAGGGTTCCTCCATGTTGCAGTATGTGTCAGAATTTCCTTCATTTTTAAAACTGAATAATGTTCCATGGAATGTATACATCACATTTTCTTCATCCATTGATAGGCACTTGGGCTGCATCCACATTTTGGCTATTGTGAATAATGCTGCTATGAACATGGGTGTGCAAGTATCCGTTTGAGTCTCAGCTTTCAATTCTTTGGGGTATATTCCCAGAAGCAGAATTGCTGGCTTGTGTCATAATTCTATTTTTAATTTTTAGAGGAACCATTATACTTTTTTTTTCCATAGCACCTGCACAATTTTAACTTTACAGGACTGGATATTTTTAAATGTCCCTTCCATGTCTAGAGTTCTAGGACCCAGTACTTGTTTTTCAAATAACCTCTTTAAGTCATTTCCTCGTTAGCTGGAAATCCTGCTCACCATGGAAAAACACTGGGATGTCTTTTACTTCAGAAAGCCTTCATTTGGGTTTAGTCCCCTCCCAGACCCTTATTTACAAGTGGCAAGCCCTAATCATGTTTTTAATTTATTTCTTGTTTTCCTATAAGACATCAGCTCCTGGAAGCAAAGATTATGTATTATTCTTCAATATCTCCACGGTGCTTGACACAGAATAATCAAACAGCAAATGTCTGATGAATGCATAGGTGGGAACAAAACAGGGTCAACTATTTCCAGATGAAGAATTGAAAAAATGATTAAACATAGTAAAATTAGAGAACATTTTTTCTCCTAATGCAAAATATTTTCTTGGAGAGGCTGGAACTCAAATAATCAAAATGATAAGCATGATAATAAAAATGCCTAACTAGGGCTATCCCAACCATCAGCCAGGGCGGAATCTTTCCACCTGGGCCCTGGTGGGACACCTAACCTAACATTCTTGCTCCTGCTGGCTGGCATTCCCAGAGGATGGGCTATACATGCTGTTTGATGCCCATCAACATGGAAGTGCAGAAGAGACATTCAATGCCCGTCCATGGAAGAGCGAAGAGGGGCATTCTCCAAGCACCCCCATTTGCTAATACAGTGAACTCCTCTTTGATGCTGGAAGAGATCTTGAAGTTCAGCGGTTCGGGAGGCGCTAGTATACTGGACGATGTGGCTGAGGTTCAGAGAAGAGAAAAGGCGATTCCTAAGTTATGTAGCAAGAAGGCAACCTACCCCCTAGATCTGGAGGTACAGACAAACGCTCTTTGCAGGGATAGAAACTATTTTTAAGCCACCTTGCTAAGCGCTGGAGGGCAGGGTTGTAATTGGATACAGGGAAATGACAACGCTTCAGTAAGTCGCCTCCATCCCACGCTAAATAAGAGGCACTGGACGCCTGGGCGACAGAGAGACTCCGTCTCAAAAGAAAAAAAAAAAAAGAGGCACTGGGCTGTAGGAGAGTGGTGAAATTTCTGGACCAAGACAAGGCGGCCACAACCCTCCTGGGGCAACAACCCTCCCGCCGGGCTGGTTTTTTGGAACCTCTGCAAACACTTTCTCCTGGGTCAGTTTCCCGCCAAACCGGGACGGAGGATGTCCAGAGGTCCCGGGAGTGGAAGCCGCTGTCCCTGTGTCCACTGGGAAGTGGGCGAGGCGGGATGCTGCTGGCCAGGCTGCTCGGGGCGAGGACCCGAGAACACGCACTTGCTCGCTGGGCCTCGGAGGGGTGGGAGGGGCGGGGCGGTGCGCAGCCTCCCCGGGACAGGTCTGCGGTCCGGGACCAACCAGGCTGCACAGGCACGCGGGGCGCATGTCCGCCTCGCCGGGGCTGCCAGGTGAGCCGCGCGTGATCGGGGAGCGGGGCCCACCGGCCGGAGGGAGGGGGTATAGGGGACCCTGCCCTGACCCGGGAGCGGAGACGGGAGGTGCCCGAGGAGCAGGGGAAAGAGCACCCCCGCACGTCCCTGCAGCAGGCAGGGTCGGACGGAGCAGCGCCCCCTTCTTCTCTGGAGGCAGCAGGAGCACCCCAGATCCTGTGGCGGGAGGCGAAGTTTCATTTTGGGGAACAAAAAGCCCAGGGCGAGAAGACATTTGACTTGGAGAGAACTGGGGGAGTTAGGGATCGCTGATTTCATCTCATACTTTTTTTCACACCCAAGCGAGGGGTCTGGGAGGTGGGCAGGGAGAGTGCTTAGGAGACAAACAGAGTTAATCCCTCACCCCATTGATCACCGCCCCGCTGAATGTTCTCAAAGCTCACCCTGCATCGTGGTGGACTGTGTGGTGTTGGAAACGACCAAAGACACTGCCCAACCCCCACCCCAACAAGCGAGGAAAATGTTTCCCCTGAAATGTCTTTCTTCTCTGTCTTGTTTTTTGTTTCGTTGCTATGGATTCGTGAACTAGCTTGTAATGGTCTCTAAACCTCTAACTTGTATGTATAATATTTACGTGTCCATGCATGCATTTTTCTGAAGCGAGCTCTCAGAAGTTGTATTTGTTTCTCCCGAAGAATAAATAGGCAAAACCATATCTTTGGGCTGCATCAACATGACCTCTTAATAGTCTTCAGGGAAACTGAGTTGCAGATTCTTATTTAACGAATTGGGGATTGGCCGGGTGTGGTGGCTCACGTCTGTAATCCCAGCACTTTGGGAGGCCGAGGCAGGTGGATCACCTGAGGTCAGTAGTTCAAGACCAGCCTGGCCAACAGGCTGGTGAAACCCTGTCTCTATACAAATACAAAAAATTAGCCAGACGTGGTGGAACGGGCCTGTAATCCCAGCTACTCCGAGGCTGAGGCAGGAGGATCCCTTGAACCCAGGAGGTGGAGGTTGAAGTGAGCCAAGATCATGGCCACTGCACTCCAGTCTGGGCGACAGAGCAAGATTTCGTCTCCAAAACAACAACAACAATAATAACACAAACAAACAAAAACAATAAAGTGGGGATTGAGGGAAGAGCCTTGAGGCTCCCAGAAGGGTTGGGGAGAAAGATTCCTTCAGGGACCAGGGAGGACAGCACTTACCCAGTCACAAATTTACCTGTTTTAAGAATTGGTCTGTTTTCCACCAGTATGAAGTACAATTAGTTTTCAAATATGTAGACTGGAAATCGAAGTAAGTCTTTGTGAATGAAAGGTCTACTTAAGTTTCTTTTTGACAACCCAAAGTGACCCCAGCTTCGGAGCTTCCAAGGACTCTGGAGAGAAGGTAACAGATGAAGTGTTCCAACTGTGCACCTCCCTCGTCCATTGGCATCTTGGGAAAAGGAGGAAAGAACCAACTGTGACCTCAGCATGGGAGCAGAACCAGAAAAACCCAGGGAGTCTGGGGGAGAGGAAGGAGAGCAGGGAGAGGTACAGGCATTGTTGGATAATGAGCTTAACTTAGCCAACAAAACTGATCTACAAAACCAACAGGCACCTTAGGAAAATCACATTTCATCATTAATCCCACTTTCCTTGTTCCCAAATGGGCAAGACTACTCTGTGGAGGTGAAGTAGTATGTGCTGCCGCTTAACTGGATAGCAATTCTGATCCTGCCTTCTTTACCCACAGAATCTTGGAATCCCAATCCGTGAGGTTCCTGGGTGTGCTGGCATCAGGACAGCGGTCCACGAACGGTGTGTTACCCAAATATTGACATCCTGCAGCTAGCCTCGAACAATCACAGCTACTTTCCAATTTCAGAGAAAAAAAGGCTAAAATCGTAAGCTTTTTCTTAACAAATTTTTTATTTCTTAATTTTTGTGGATACATAGCAGGTATATATAATTATGGGGTACATGAGATATTTTGATACAGGCACGCAATGTGAAATAAGCACATCATAGAGAATGGGGTATCCATCCACTCGAGCATGCATCCTTTGTGTTATTAATACAAACAATCCACTTACATTCTTTATTTAAAAATGTGCAATTAAGTTATTATGACTATGGTCACCCCATTGTGCCATCAAGTAGTAGGTCTTATTCATTCTTTCTACCTTTCTTTTTTTTTTTTGTACACATTAGCCATCCCCTCCACCAGTCCCCCACTACTCTTCCCAGCTTCTGGTAACCATCCTTCTACTCTCTATGCCCATGAGTTCAGTTGTTTTGATTTTTAGACCCCATGAATGAGTGAGAACATGCAATGTTTGTCTTTCCATGCCTGGCTTTTTTCACTTCCCATAATGACCTCCAGTTCTACCCATGAGGTTGCAAATGACAGGATCTCATTCTTTTTTATGGCTGAATAGTACTCCACCATGTATAAGTACCACATTTTCTTTATCCATTCATCTGTGGATGGACACTTAGGTTGCTTCCAAATCTTGGCTACTGTGAACAGGGCTGCAACAAACATGGGAGTGTGGATAGCTGTTTGTTATACTGATTTCCTTTCTTTTGGGTATATACTCAGCAGTGGAAATGCTGGTCATATGGTAGCTCAGTTTTTAGTTTGCTGAGGAACCTCCAAACTGTTCTCCATAGTGATTGTACTAAAATTATAAGCTTTTTCTTCACAAGTTTATTCCAACCTCTGATGCTGGCTTTTATTCATGCTGAACCTAGCTTAGTTCACACTTATATTTTTGGTTATGTTAAAGCTGAATACATCATTATTTCTTGCTTGCAAAGAACCCATTGGTTTCAAGTGATTTGTAACCTCCTCACGTTTGAGAACTACTGTTGTAGAAAGAGAAGGGAATATACCCAGGGTTGTGCCACATTTGTCTTTAATGTCCTTTGAGTTGAAATGATTTGTTTGTGGACCATCTGGTGTTCTGAGTTGTGGCAGTGAATTGCACTGGGCCCTGAAGCTAGGGAGGAAAGAAACAGCTTCATCCTACCTGATCACAGCCCAGACCGGTTTTTTGTGTGCTGTTCTTAACATCACACGTATTTTGTAAACTCATACTTTTATGAGGTTTTATGGAACACAGATTAAGCTTCCTAGTCAACCCCTCCACCCTTACAATTGGCTAGTCAGTCTTCATTCAATCTGAATTGAACTATTGTTTTTCAGAACAATAAGGCAGTTGTTTCTACCTATAACCCATCTTTTCTTCATAGAATTATTGTTTAAAATGGTCTCCATAACATGGCTAAGGGTTTATTTGGCAATGACAGGAATTGTAATTTTGCTTCCTACTTTAAAAGTCATGAAAGATCTAAGCTTGCTTTTTTTTTTTTTTTTTTTTTTTTTTGAAAGAGTCTTGCTGTGTCACTCAGGCTGTAGTACAGTGGCTCAATCTCGGCTTACTGCAGCCTACACCTCCCAGGCTCAAGCGATTCTCGTGCCTCAGCCTCCCAAGTAGCTGGGACTATAGGCATGGGCCACCACACCCAGCTACGTTTTTTTTGTATTTTTAATAGAGACGGAGTTTTGCAATGCTGGCCAGGCAGGTCTTGAACTCCTGACCTTGGGCGATCCGCCTGCCTCAGCCTCCCAAAGTGCTGAGGTTACAGGCTTGAGCCACTGTGCCTGGCCTAAGAACCAAGCTTTTTTTTAGAATGATAGTTGCCCCTTCAGTAACCCTTCAGTACCATACAAGTTTTGCTGATGTTACTGGTTGTTCTTTAATGCATTCAGCAAATATTAATATTTACTGCACACCTTCCATGTGTCAGCCCCTGGGGTATGAGGCGACTTGTGTTTTTCTTTCAAGGAGCTGACAAATAAGCAGCTTGGACTTGAATTCCCTCCCCTTCTCTTCCTCTCACGTCTCTGTTGAGGCAAATCCCAATTGGAATGAAATAACTCTGGAGAATTATTTTGGGCGTTACTAAAACTATCTTTACTTCTTTGCTCCAGAAGCAACATTAGCTACTTAGTGGCCTCTTGACATAATCTAAGAACTGTCTTTGGGACGTGCTGCTTCTGGGACTCCTTGGCTGTGACCATTTTCTTTCAAGTTTAAGTGACTTCCTGCTCCTTATGCATGAGTCCATTTAAGACATTCTGCCAAGGGAGAAGCCATCCACTGTGGTTGCCTGGCTTCAGAGCACTCTCACTGGTCAGCAGTCCCTGACTCCTATGACCTCCAGTGCTGTGTAGATGATAGTTTCATGAATAGCACTTTTAACATCTATGTTGCATTAGGTATTATAAGTAATCTAGAGATGATTTACAGGAGGATGGGCATAGGTTACGTGTAAATACCATACCATTTTATTTTTATATCAGTGACGTGAGCATCTGCAGATTTTGGTATCCTTGGGGGTCTGGGAACCAATGCACTGCAGATACCAAGGGACAACTCTACAGTGTTTGATTTATTGAGCTTTCTGAGATATTCAGCCTTTTCCTGTCTTCACACTTGTTGTTCCCTCTATTATTTAGGGTAATCCTGATGAAAATCAACAAAATACACATGAAGAGACAGCACTGAGAGGTAATGTGCTAACTGGTCTTTGTGATTACAGGCACTTCAGATTTCCCTCTTGCCTACTCATTGTGAGATGCAGCCCAGCCCTGCAACAAGACTGCCACAGTCGTATCCTGGCTCACCCCTAACTAGCGGTTTGACTTTGAGCACATCACTGCCTCCTCCGTGCCTCAGTTTCCTCTTCTGTTGAATGGGGATGATCACAGCACTACCTCACCATTTGTTGTGAGGATTAAATAGATTCAAATATGTAAGACACTTACAGTAGTGCTTTGTACACAGAAGGCACTATTATTTTTTATTAATCCCTATTTTTCCTTCCCAACTTCATCTCCCAATATCCCATAACCATGCTGATTTCCTTACAACTCCCCCAGACCTCCTGGACTAAGTGAGATTTGGAAGATTATACTCAGGGCAGTCAAGAAGGACTGATTCTGCTAATTTAGGATTTGTCAAGTTGGGTTAGTTTAAAATATACCTCTGTACTCCTCTCAGGAAATGCTGGATAGTGTAGATTTAGTATCAGATAATAGTAATAATGGTGGCAGACTCTGATGTTTCCTCCTTCCCTT
Organism: Pan troglodytes; assembly: GCF_028858775.2. Taxonomy (NCBI): domain Eukaryota; kingdom Metazoa; phylum Chordata; class Mammalia; order Primates; family Hominidae; genus Pan; species Pan troglodytes. Next base: position 102,588,594 of record NC_072412.2, on the reverse strand, counting down.
GTGATCTCAGTAGTCTTGTACCATTCATACATCAAATGACTTAGCAACTAACAATCACCTAATATTTTTTAAGCTTTTCTTATGTGCCCAGTAGTGAGCCAAGAGTTTTTCTTCCTATTTTTAACATACTATTGACAGCTCCATGAGGTGGGTTTATATTTTGTTAAAATAATTTGCCATGTCCACTTCCCCAGTAGACTGTGACAGTGGCATATACATCTGTGTGTGTTATTCAGTTTGTATCTCTAGGACTTGACAGAGGACCCAATATAGAGTGGGTGCTCCAGAAATATGGACTTGGATGCATTTCACCAACAGCTATTTACATCCAAATAATAAGCTAATTATAACTCTTCTTCTAGATGTACTTTTCTCATTGCAAAAATTCACCGTCAAAATTTTTAAAAACACTAATAAGCAAGAAGAAGGAAGTTAAAATTGCACTCCTTCCAGCCCTAGAGAGCTTAATCAACTTGCTTAGGAACACGCTACTAAATGGCTAATCTGAGCATCAAAATCTGGCCATCTGGCTTCAGGGCTCAGCCTCCTAATGGTTGCATTATACCATTGATCCCGCCCCATCCACCCCAACACACACACTCCCTTGCACAAACAAATTATGTTAGCTATTAAAAGGAATTGGAAGAGTGGAAATGTGCAATTAAATCTACCACAAATACTATGTTGCAATGCGTGCAATCTATATTTTTAAAGTTTACAGTATTCAGTGTTTTCCTGTCTTCACACTTGTTCCCTCCATTATTTACGGCAATCATGACGAAAATCAACAAAATACAGATTGAGAGGCAGCACTGAGAGGTAATGTAGAAAGGGAATGGCTTTTGAGTCAGACAAATGCGAGTGTGGATCCCAGCTAAACCCCTAGATGTGTTACCAGAGACGAGCCGCAAAACATTTCTCAGTCTTAGTCTCTTGTAAAATAGAGGTAATAAGAAACACTTTTCAGTATTTTGTGACATGTAGAAGTAAGTGATGGTGGCATGCATCACACTTGGTTAATAGTAGGTCTTGTTGTTAAGTGTCTAATGGCGATACCCTATGGCTTCTCCAAATGGTGACCTTGCCAAATTGTTTTCCAAAGCGACATGTGGCTTTTTTCTCCCAATCCCTCATTTTAACTCTCATGGTAATTTAACTTTTATATTTTTATTAGATGCATTTAGTAACTTGCCTCATAGTCATTTTCTTGGAAATTCAATTTCTTCTCCACAGGGTCTCTTTTGAGATTAAAGAGAGAGAAGTGGCAAATTTAGGATGTTAGAACACTTTTCATTTAAAAAGTAGATCCTTGTTTTTATTACCCTATCATTAATGTTTTCTGTTTTCCTTTATCAGCGAGTTACTGCTCATTTGATTCATATTGCCAAACTGAACTCTCTTGTTTTCTTGCAAGATGAAAGGAGACAACCATGAATGAGCCACTAGACTATTTAGCAAATGCTTCTGATTTCCCCGATTATGCAGCTGCTTTTGGAAATTGCACTGATGAAAACATCCCACTCAAGATGCACTACCTCCCTGTTATCTATGGCATTATCTTCCTCGTGGGATTTCCAGGCAATGCAGTAGCGATATCCACTTACATTTTCAAAATGCGACCTTGGAAGAGCAGCACCATCATTATGCTGAACCTGGCCTGCACAGATCTGCTGTATCTGACCAGCCTCCCCTTCCTGATTCACTACTATGCCAGTGGCGAAAACTGGATCTTTGGAGATTTCATGTGTAAGTTTATCCGCTTCAGCTTCCATTTCAACCTGTATAGCAGCATCCTCTTCCTCACCTGTTTCAGCATCTTCCGCTACTGTGTGATCATTCACCCAATGAGCTGCTTTTCCATTCACAAAACTCGATGTGCAGTTGTAGCCTGTGCTGTGGTGTGGATCATTTCACTGGTAGCTGTCATTCCGATGACCTTCTTGATCACATCAACCAACAGGACCAACAGATCAGCCTGTCTCGACCTCACCAGTTCGGATGAACTCAATACTATTAAGTGGTACAACCTAATTTTGACTGCAACTACTTTCTGCCTCCCCTTGGTGATAGTGACACTTTGCTATACCACGATTATCCACACTCTGACCCATGGACTGCAAACTGACAGCTGCCTTAAGCAGAAAGCACGAAGGCTAACCATTCTGCTACTCCTTGCATTTTACGTATGTTTTTTACCCTTCCATATCTTGAGGGTCATTCGGATCGAATCTCGCCTGCTTTCAATCAGTTGTTCCATTGAGAATCAGATCCATGAAGCTTACATCGTTTCTAGACCATTAGCTGCTCTGAACACCTTTGGTAACCTGTTACTATATGTGGTGGTCAGCGACAACTTTCAGCAGGCTGTCTGCTCAACAGTGAGATGCAAAGTAAGTGGGAACCTTGAGCAAGCAAAGAAAATCAGTTACTCAAACAACCCTTGAAATATTTCATTTACTTAACCAAAAACAAATACTTGCTGATACTTTACCTAGCATCCTAAGATGTTCAGGATGTCTCCCTCAGTGGAACTCCTGGTAAATACTGTGTATTCAAGTAATCATGTGCCAAAGCCAGGGCAGAGCTTCTAGTTCTTTGCAATCCCTTTATTGAGCTCCTCCACTGGGGAGATATAAGAATGGGATGCATGCATATCAGCAAAGTATTGAGACATAGTATTACAAGCTATTGGAACTCAGAGGCATCTTAGAGAACATCTGTTCCCACCAACTTACTATATATACACGGAAACCAATTTCTTACCCTTGCCCTAGATTGCTCAGTAAATTTGTGCCAAGATAGGAGAAAACCAATCTTTTCACTCATCATTTCATGCTTCTCTGCACTCTGGGCCTATTTGTATTGAACCATTAGACAATTCAAACCACTACTTGTATCTTTCTTAATATTTATTTTTTACATCTCAGAGCTCTACAATTTGTTTCCTTCAAGCTTAACTTTGAGATTATAAAACTGGGTTTAGCCAGTTCTCTATATTACTTCAAGCCAGTAAGATACCCTTGAAATAATTCAAGGACGTCCATGCAAATAGCTGAAATTAGTACCTGCAATATATTTGGAGTATTATGTCTTTATTGTTGTTAAAAAGTTTTTATTGAATTTATGAAAATTATCAAATTGTATTCATCATTATTAACATGTCCTGGGGAAGGAAGGGAAACTTTCTAGGACAGAAGTCACTTTCAGATATCATGTATGTATTGGGTGTTCAATCATATCTAACACTGTTTTGATTTTTGTGGGAAAATATTCCAGGAAACACTAATTCTCTTTAGACTCCTTGTTCTTTTATGACTACAATGAACATATGTCTATGTGATAGCTAAAGATATTTTTGAATTGTATGTGTGCTTAATTATCAGTAAGTATAAATATTTGAGAAAACACCTGGTCTGGATATTTAAAACCCTCATAAACATGTTGGTACAGTTAATAAACATTTATAATTAGGTGATAGGCTGTTTGGTCATATTTTTCTGTGAAAATGCAGTTTTATCACTATTATATTTACATGAAACTTATTTTCTCTATGGTTAGGAACAAAAATAAGTTAAGTTAAGAATCAATAATATTATAGAATAAGGCTGAAATAGTTGACTTACACAGAGGGAAGTGTACCATAGAAATTCTTCCTGATGTTCCAGTTCTTCTAGGACATGATATCTGACTTAGACTTAAGTGAGGATATTCATCAGGAACCTCTTCAGAGCAAGTTGAGAGAAGGAAGAGCAAGCCAATGGATCTGAACATGAAGTTTTCTGGACAATGGTGCTTTTTGCAATCCCTACCTTCTGAGCCATCTTCTTCTGAGCCTTTCTATAACATGTGGAATAAGCTATTTCACTAGAGGACCCCAATTTGCTCATCTGCCCTGGCTGTACAGCATCGAGAAGTATTCAGAGGTCCACCTGGAACTGCTAGCTCTTTTTCTTTTCCCCGATGCCTAGCCCAGCCCTTGGGCTATCACTAAAGTGCAGACAGACTTGCCCGTATTCCACTGCTGTCGTTATTCTAGCCTTGGGCACAAACCCCTTTCCTTTCTCTCCTCATCTTTATTCCTTCTTATTCCAAAGAGTTGGCCGGGCGCAGTGGCTCACGCCTGTAGTCTCAACACTTTGGGAGGCCGAGGCGGGCGGATCACGAGGTCTGGAGATGGAGACCATCCTGGCTAACATGGTGAAACCCTGTCTCAAAAAATTACAAAAAATTAGCCGGGCGTGGTGGCGGGCGCCTGTAGTCCCAGCTACTCAGGAGACTGAGGCAGGAGAATGGCGTAAACCGGGCAGGCGGAGCTTGCAGTGAGCCGAGATGGCGCCACTGCACTCCAGGCTGAGCGACAGAGCGAGACTCCGTCTCAAAAAAAAAAAAAAAAAAAAAAGAGTTTACCCACCAGAGAAAAGCCACTTCAACATCCTTCATGTCTTTCTCAACTCATCTGTGTAGCTTCTTTTATTTTTTACTTTCTTCCTACCAATGTACAGAAAAACAAATCATCCTTCTGGCAGGAATTCTTGCACTTTATCTCTGGTCTTTATTTTGCTCTCTTAGGGACCTTGCTCCAACACTTAATCTCACTTTCTCACGTTTTTAATATTTTTATTACCCTGGATAATTGACCTCAGCTTGGAAGCATGCATAATTTTCCATTATCCGAAAAATGCCTCCCCTTGATTAAGCTTTTATGTCGTTCTGTTACCTAATCTGCTTCCCACAGCTGTGGGTTGGGTGCAGATGACAGTCTGCCCTCTAGGGTTCTTCCGATAGAACAGAATCACAGAGATCCAAGCTAAATTTAATTCAAAGGATGAGTTTTATTTTACAAAGTTAAGAGTTCTGGGTTATTTGTGCTGAAGGAGGCAGTTTTGAACTGAGGCCAAAAAAAGGGATTGATGCTATTTCCCAGGCTAGAATTGGAACTGTGTGACCTTGCTGCATACAACCAGGCCTAGGCAGAGGAAGACAGAATGAGAACAAAAGAGCAGAGCTCTGACTGTGTCTACCAGGGCACAGCTACTCAGGTCTGCTCGCTGTGTGAGAACCGAAAGCGCAAGTCAGGCTCACTGCACCTGCATATGGGGAAGCCAGAAAAACCTGTTCCAAACTTCTGAGACATGGTAATCCCTTGCGTTATTTGTAACTCTTTATTGTGGACATTTTCAAACAGTCACAAAATTTAAAAAGGAGCCAAATGGCCTCATGTAACCCATGTCTTAATTTCATCAATAGCCAACATCCCACCTTTCAGGTTTTATCTCTCTCTTCCCACATCTTTGTTGCTAGAATATTTAAAAGCAAATTCTAGACAACATACAGTTTTACCTACAGATGCTTCAACACAGATTTCCTTCAAAACATACAAAACCAAAACAAAATAATAACTGATTTCTCAATATCATCTAATACTAATCCATGTTTCATTACCCCTGTTTCCCCTCAAAGTATGTTTGTACAGTTTTTTTTTTTTCAAATCAGGATCAAAGGAAGCTCCATGCATTGCATTTGGTTGATATGACTCTTCAATTTATTTTAATCTAAAGGAGCTCCCCTTTTCTTAATTAATTGCCGTTTATTTGCTGAAGAAATCAAGTCAAGTCGTTTGTCCTATGGAATTTTTCACATTGCAGGTCCGACTGTTTTAATTCCATTTTGTTATTTATCACATTCCTCCAACCTGCATATTTGCAGTAATTTGGAAGGTAAAGCTATAGGTTAGATTAGATACAGATTATTTGTTGTTATTTCCTTCCCCCTTTCCCTTCCCTTCATTTCCCTTCCCTTCCTTCCCTGTTTTCTTTCATTCCTTTCTTCCTCCTTCTCACCCCTCCCTCCTTCATTTCTTCTTTCTTTTCTTTTTATAGGAACACTAATTCACCTAGGAAGGTGCTTGTGTCTGACTGTCCTATGCTTAGCAATTGAGCAGGATTTTCAGGACGTATTATTCTGATCCTTATATCATAAGTTCCCCATCTTCTCCCCCTTCATAGCTTTATGTTTAGTGTTTTCAGTTGCTCATTTCTATTTTGATCCATTAGGTTACTTATAAAATTCTAACATTCCTCTGCTTTTATTATAGTTTTTCTAGAAAGATCTTTGACCCATCAAAATTTTGTACCCTCCATTCTTAACATAATTCTCACCCATGAATCTTTTTACTCTTTCTTTTCTGGCGAGGCAAAGGAAGCAATGAAAAGGGATGTGGGAGCTGCCTCCTAGTACTTCCTCAATGAGATCGTAAGGGTTGACGGAAATTTTGACAGGATTTCCTTTCAATATGGGCCAAGTTTTTGTTCTTTTAACATTTTGAGGTTAACAGCCAATCTTATGAGCCACAAGATTGGAGCTGCCCTCTTGAGGGAGGAGATTAACAGAGGAAATTGCCTTATTGTTTCTGTGCTTCTCCTCCAAACCCACCCTAGTGTCTTTGTGTACCCTCTTGGATCATGCAAGACATTGACATTTTCCTCCAGAAAGCTCTGAAAAAGACAGAATAAAACACTGATTAACTACAAGGCCATGTAGCACTTGAGGACTCCTGCTCTAATTTTATTCTTAAATTCTATCCAGCAACATCCTTCCATATAATCTATCTGATATTTTACAATGAGCTCAAATGTTATCAAACAATGTAAGGCAGGTAACATAAAAAATGCCTGAAGCATGAGAGTTCTTTCTATTATTGAGTTCTCAGGAAGAAATTAAATTATAATATGCAATGATCTGTTTTTAAAATTCTATTTCCTGTCTATGCTTCTGTCTGAATATTTTCCATCAATCTATTTCATTTCATTAATCCTACATTGTACTGCATACAATTTGCCATTAAACCCATCCATTGAATTCTTAATTTCAGAGATTATGTTTTTTCATTTATAGAAGTATACGTGATTCTTTTTATTAATTCTACTATTTCAGTGAGTTTCGTTGTCTTTCAAATCTATTTTGTCTACCTCTTTCTATATATTCCAGAACTGAATAATCATAGGTATTTTAAAGTTTTTATCTGTCCTTCTAATATCTGAATTACCTTTGGATCTGCTTCTATTGTCTGTCATTTCCTTCATGCCTATTGGTCATGTGATCCTATCTTCTTGCATGTCTATTAATTTTTTATTGAATAACAGAAATTGCATACGGAAAGATCAAAGAGGATCCTTTGATAGGCTTACCTTTTCTTCAGCCACGAAAATAGACTTGGGAATGTATTTCTTTAAATTGTAAATAGAAACTGGACTGGGCTGAGACTAGGTTACAGTTTTGGTGCAATGTAGTTTATCTCTGATTTTCCTTTGTTACTGATAGTTAGAGCTTATTTTACATATACGTACACATATTTGTGTCTAAACGTAAGTATATTATATCATATATATTTGCGTTTATATATTTTGTAGACGGTACATGATGAATCCTGTTTCTATCCCAACTAACATCTCTGCCCTTAGCTGGAGTATCTGGTGCACTTATATTTAATGTAAGTATTGATATGGTTAGGTTGAAGTCTACTGTCTTGCTATTTTTTAATTTGTCTCTTCTTTTTTGTATCTTTGTTGTTTCTTTTGTGTTTCCTATTAGAAGAATAAAATATTTTTAATATTACTTACTTCCTCTATTGTGGATTCTTAGCTATATTTTTAAATTCTTTTTATTTTATAGTAATTTTCTAGGGCTACAAATATCTTACCTCAAGTATCAAAAATTATTTAGAGTCAATTATGTTTCTTTTTTATTTAACACCTAAATTTTTCCTTTCCCTACTGTCATCTTTTCTCTTCTCATTTCATACTTGATACTTTGTATTTTTCACTTCCCACTTCTTCTATCTTCAAAATATAATAACATTATAACAGTATTATGCCATTTACTCACTCTAACTTCTGTTCTATTGCTGTCAAAACTTGTGCTTTTAAATGTATTATAAACCCCAGTTTACATTGTAAATATTTTTACTTTAGTCAGTTGTCCTTTAAGAAAATTACAGTAAGAAAAAAATAGTCTTCTATAGATTCCTACTTATTTACCAATACCATGCTTGTCATTTCTTCCTAAAGATAAGAGTGTTCATCTGATATCATTTTCCTCCAAACAAAAAACATTCTTTAGCATTTATTACAATGAAGGTGTGCTGAAGAGAAACTTTCTAAGCATTTATTTATCTGAAAATATCATAATTTAACTTTTTTAAGAAAGATGTTTTCACTGAACGTAGAAATGCCACTGGATGAAGGATTGCCACTTTTAATTTTAGCACTTCAGAGATGTTGTTCCATTATCTTTTCATTGCTACTGTTTCTGATAAAAAGTTCGCTGTAAGTCATATCATTGTTTCCTGTATGTAATATGTTTTCTTTATCCTCTGGTTCTTTTAAGATTTTCTCTTTCTTGCTGTTTTAAAGCAATTTGGCTATTCTGTGCCTAGGTGTAATTTTCTTTGTATTTATCATGCTTAGGAATTATTAATATTCTTGAATCTTATAATGTACTCTTTTTCATCAAATTCAGAAATTTTTAAGCATTATTTTTTCAAATATGTATTCCGCTCCATCTTCACTCTTCTTCTTATGAAACTCCAGTTACACGTATGTCACACAGCTCAATATTGTTGCACTGGTCACTGAGACTTCATTCATGTCTTTTCAATCTTATGACACTCTATTCTTCAGATCTATTTAAAGTTAATTATTTCTTCTATTATCTCCAATTTACTGTTAAGCTCAATGAGTAAACTTTACATTTCAGTTATTTTATTTCTTGGTTCTATAATTTCTTTTTTTAATTATACTTTCAGTTCTGGGATACATTTGCAGAATGTGCAGGTTTGTTACATAGGCATACACGTGCCATGGTGGTTTGCTGCACCCATCAACCCATCATCTACATTAGGTATCTCTCCTAATGCTATCCTTCCCCTAGCCCCCTACCCCCCTACCCCCTGACAGGCCCCAGTGTGTGATTTTCCCCTCCCTGTGACCATGTGTTCTCATTGATCAACTCCCACTTATCAGTGATAGTTTGTGGTGTATGGTTTTCTGCTCCTGTGTTAGTTTGCTGAGAATGATGGTTTTCAGCTTCATCCATGTCCCTGCAAAGGACATGAACTATGGCTGCATAGTATTCCATGGTGTATATGTGCCACATTTTCTTTATTCAGACTATCAATGATGGGCATTTGGGTTGGTTCCAAGTCTTTGCTATTGTGAACAGTGCTGCAGTAAACATACGTGTGCATATGTCTTTATAGGAGCATGATTCATAATCCTTTGGGTATATACCCAGTAATGGGATTGCTGGGTCAAATGGTGTTTCTAGTTCTAGATCCCTAAGGAATTGCCACATTGTCTTCCACAATGGTTGAACTAATTTACACTCTCAATAACAGTGTAAAAGCATTCCTATTTCTCCACATCCTCTCCAGCATCTGTTGTTTCCTGACTTTTTAGTGATCGCCATTCTAACTGGCATGAGATGGTATCTCATTATGGTTTTGATTTGCATTTCTGTAATGACCAGTGATGATGAGCTTTTTTTTTCATAAATTTCTTGGCCACAGAAATGTCTTCTTTTGAGAAGTGTCTGTTCATATCCTTCACCCATTTGTTGATGGGGTTGTTTTTTTTTTATAAATTTGTTTAAGTTATTTGTAGATTCTGGATATTAGCCCTTTTTCAGATGGATAGATTGCAAAAATTTTCTCCCATTCTGTAGGTTGTCTATTCACTCTGATGATAGTTTCTTTTGCTATGCAGAACTCTTTAGTTTAATTAGATCCCATTTGTCTATTTTGGCTTTTGTTGCCATTGCTTTTAGTGTTTTAGTCATGAAGACTTGCCCATGCCTATGTCCTAAATGGTATTGCCTAGGTTTTCTTCTAGGGCTTTTATGGTTTTAGGTTTTATGTCTAAGTCTTTAATCCATCTTGAGTTAATTTTTGTATAAGGTGTAATGATTTTTAATCCCACTTCTCTGTTGGAGTTTCCTTCTTCACTAAACTGTGTTTTTCTTTTAACTCTAAACATACCAAAATAGCTGCTTTCACATTTTTACCTATTAAATCCAGCATTTGGTTTTATTACTTTCCTATTGCTGCTATAACAAATTACCACAAATATAGTGACCTAAAACAACACAATTTTATTCTCTTTCAGAAGTCAGAAGTCTTAAATCAATTTCACATGGCTAAAGTCAAGGAGTTGGTAGACCTGCATTACCTCTGGAGGCACTGGAGGTGACTCCATTTCCTTGCATTTTCCAGCTGCTAGAGACCACCTGCATTCTTTAGCTCATGGTCCCTTCACCTATCTTCAGAGCTGGTAGCATGGCATTTTAAAATTTCTCTGATCTCCACTTCTAATTGAACATCTCTCTCTGATGCTGATTCTTCAGTTTTCATTTTGTTGTAACTCCCGTGATTACACTGGGCCCACCCAGATAATCCAGAATAATCTCCTCATCTCAAAACCCATAACTTAATTACATCTGCAAAGTCTTTTTTGCCATGTAACGTAACATGTTCATAGGTTCCAGGGATTAGAATGTGGACATTTTGAGAAGGTTAGTATTCAGTGTACCACAGTCGGTCACTTTAAAGTCATTTTCTAATGATTTTTTTCCCCTTAGCTATGGCACATGTTTTTCTGTTTCATGTATCTACCAACTTTTTACTGATATTATAAATAAATCATTGTAGAGATTCTATTATTATCCCAAAGACTTGGGGTTTTTTTCCTAGTAGACAGATAAATTACTTGCTAATCACCTTGAAACTGTGTTGGCTTAGTTTTGTGATTTTTAGGAACATATTTTGTGAGAAGTCCAAGATGTTTACCAAGCTCTTCTAATACAGTAAGACCCAATTACCAAATTCAATTTCTCCTGTGGTCTTGCTTAGACTTGGTTTTAGCCTTTTTTTTTCCCCAAAGAATCTAGATTAGGGCTTACTCTGGGGCATGGTCTTTGCTTTCTGCTGCCTCAGCTAGATGAGTTAGTAAGGTGGTAATGAGATAGTTTTTCCTTGGTGTCGGCTAGAACTCCAATGTTCTTGATCATTGCTTAATCACTGCTATCTCTGTTCCTGTAGCTTCTTTCTGATTATCCTTAAGTCATCTCTCCCAGCAAACACAGCCCTTGGCACAGAACTCAGAGAATTTTTCCCTCTTCTGACCATGCTTCCCTCTGCCTTGGTGCCCTGCTTTAAATCTTTCAGACACTTCATGTTGAACACCAACCTCTGCCTCCTCAGCTCAAAGGGACCATTGTCTTCTGTTTCTATTCCAGATTTTTGTGCTGTGGTCAGGAAATTATGCCAGACCATGAGCCAGAGAGGTGGGATGATTGTAGGGCTCACAATATTGCTCTATCTGTCATCCCATGCCTGGAAACATTTGATTAATGTATTTGATCTAGTTTCATTGTTACCAGTGGGAGAGGCTCTCCCGTATATTCCACTGTGATCTATTCTAGGTGAGGGAGCAGACGCTATGTGGAATGCCTCCTGCCTTTCCCATTAATGCTGTTTACTATTTATCCTTCTAAAGTGTGAGATACTTCAATTTAAATATGGCAGTTTAACCATGACTCTTCTCCCCTAAAATGATACTAAAATAATAATGGGAATATTGATATGAACAGGAGGCAGGAGAGCAGGGTCGCTGTCAAGGGCTCCACCCTTAAGCTTGGACCCATGGCCCTAAATGAGAACAGCCATTCCCATTTTCATGTCCAAATATTTCTTTTTCCAATGCCACCCTGGCCTGCCATGGCCCCCAGTCCTGTAGCCATACAAATCCCAAACCCCCAGCTCCATGAGTAGAAGAGCAGAAAGGCAACAGAGCAACACAGCAGAGAAGGGGGAAGAGAGGAGCATCTTAACATTGAGGGGGTTGGAGGGGAGATTGACCGCCAGATGGTCAAACTTATGGGGAAGATCATCCTCCCACTCCATCCCCTTTCCAGCTCCCCATCCATCCCACTGAGAGCCAACTCCATCACTTAATAAAATCCCACGTTCACCATCCTTCAAGTCCATGTGACCTGATTCTTCCTGGATGCCGGATAAGCACCTGACTACCACAAGGGCAGAGTTTAAAAGGCTGTCACCCTTACTCTCCACTGAGCTGGTTTAACACTTGGCTGTCCATGGATGGCAACTACTAAGAGAACATTAATTGTAACACACCCTAGATGCTACTGTAGGGCCGGAACCCAAAAGCACTTGCCCTGGCTCTTGCGCCTGCCCATCTGCATGCTCCCCATCCTTTAAGTGGTTGGAGCATGTGGCAGCTGAGCAAACAAGCCACAACCCTGTCATAAGTCCCACAAGGGGGTCAGGGAACTCTCCCATTTCAATGTAACTGTAAAGATATTGAAAGCTAAAAGCTTACGGATAAATGGTGAAACAAAAGGGACCCAAAGCTGGTAGTGGAGAGAACCCAGAGACAGAGTAGTACATTCTGCTTAACTCCAAAATGTTCAGGAATTAGGGCTGCCAGTTACGTCTGAAAGAGGATTATCAGTAGACCTGACAATAGGAAGTTTCATGTAAAGCCTGAACAAAAAGCAATTACGCCCCTAGATATCATCCCTTTTCCTGTGCAAACCAATAATTACCTCTCTTCTACACCAGGAGAATTCTTGGCTTTTCATTCTGGAGTGGTTGAAAGAAGGAGCAGAAAGATTCTTGACCTGAGGACAATACATATAGTCAAAGGAACGGTAAAAGTGAGTTCCTAAATTTTGGATAGAAACACTTGGCTCTGATAACAGTGGCAGCTCATACTTACCTTTCCTGCCAGAATATTGTAGCATTCTTCTCTAGGGAAATGGAAACTACAGCAATGATAGATACAACTTATATAGCACTAGTGATGTGTTGGGCTGTGTTTTAACTGCTCTCTTTATGAATGCACAGTCTGACTCCAGAGCCCATGTATAGAACCACTACACTATGCTGCTTTTCACAAAAAGAGAAACTATTTAGATACCAACAGTTGAGGAACAGCTCAGCCTGCCCACCCCACAATGGCACCCACCAGTTGACCTGCCTTGCCAACTCAGCTTCTTAGTGCCATACTCTTAAATATCAGCATGGACAGTCATGAATAACACAGCAACTGGGGAAAGTCGACAACAGGAATCAGACTCCAAAATGATCTGACAAGAAAAATTAAAAACAAAGCACTCAGAGAAACAAAAACCCTGTAGTTAACATAAGAAAATTTCAAAAAACCAACAAGACTCTCAGAGACATCCTTAAAACAGACCAGGAGGCTCTAAAAGAATGAATTTTAAAGAACAAAAAAGAGCTTAGTTATCAAGCCATGGTAGTTCAGTGGGGTTATTTCTAATGCCCTCCACTAACTGCCTACAACATGAGGTTTGCACCAGGGAACTGGGGGGTACTCCTGGCATCCCCTTTCCATTTATTTTAACTGTTTGATATTTAGAAGAAAGTCTTAGAGGCTAGTACTATGAGGCCAGAATTATTTGCTGATTTTAGTTCAGGTGAAGCATTCTTTCATTTTAATTTTATATGCATTTCAGAGGTTTTAGAGGAGATTTTTTTAAAAGTGCACCTAAACCACTTGGTTTCTTAGAGTTGCTATATGTCTTCTTTCTTATTCTGTCTCTGCATATTATATGACATATGAACATATTTTCTATGATTACATAGTAACAATTTGTTTTCCATAGTTTAGAAATATTCCTATAGCCTGAACACATTTTCTTTCTGAAAATGCTTGCTAATACTACATTAATGCTTGTAAATAATTTTTATTAATCACAATAGCCTCCACAACATTTGAAAAATGAAACACAGATGCAGAAAATATTATTTATTTAGTATATTTATTTGTTGAGCACAGAAACTTATAAAACAGAGGAATGCATAACTTATGTGTTTAGGATCACAATAACAGCTTAACGTCTATTTGGGTAAACTAACACCAACATCTTTTGAACCCCGACTATGTGCAAAGTACTGTGCTATACCCTTGAGATATAAATCTTAATAATGAAACAGTACTACTTTCAAAAATACCGCATTCTTGGAAACTAACTGCATTATTCATATGTGCCTTTTAGGTTGAATGTTTGTTATGCTACATTTACTTATCAAAAGTCAGTGAAATGTTTGTCTAGTTCTTTTTGCCATTACCAGTTATCATTATCTATTTGTATTTTAAGGAGTGCACCCAAAGGATGCATTTCAGGAACTTATGTAACTATCTAAATCTCTCTCACCAACAACCCTAAAGTGTATTCTAAGTATACACAAATATCCTGGGGTGCTCATTGTACATGGCTAAATGCCCCATTTATCTGTTTAAACCCTCTAGGAGATGAACAGTAAGACAGTATTTGGTATTACATACTTAGTATTATCTCATTATCAGAGGCAACACTGTAAATATATGAATCTTACACCAAGAAAGCCAAAAAATCTACATATGCACCATAAGAGATGGTCAAACCACAAGCCATCTTTTTCCCAAACATTTTCTGATTTACATAGTCTGTCAAAAAGTTTAAATAACAGTGCTCTTTTTTTTAATTTAAATTCAGGGGTAAAGCCAGACAGCATTCATATTAAACAATTAAAACCAGTCCAATATTAAATCCCCTATTCAAGTTTTAACCATTTGTGAAAGCACTGATAAAGTTCAGTTTTTGTGGCTCTTGCTCTAACTGCTTAGCTCAGAGTGGGCAGTTCCATCTTTTGTTGTTTGTATTCTTGAAGCACTTGGGCAATTTATCATACAGGACTTGGATTATCACTCTTCTATGTCAATGTGTTTTTTTTTTCCTTGCGAGATTATGAACTTCTCCAACACATGGTCACATATTTATTTGTGGTCCCAATAATACACTAGAAGTTATGACACAGAACAACAGCAAAAAATGAGCCTCTTTTAGAATGAGAAATATCTGCCTTTTAAATCCCAATTCTTACCTGACCAATAGCTGAGTACAGAAAATTCACGCCTAAATTGAATCTTTGTATTGCCTTTGATGATGAGAGAAAAGACTTATGTTTCTGGCAACATGTTAGATTAAATCCATTGCACAACCTGCCAGTTGAAAACAATGAAAATGGCTAAGTAAAATCTTCTCATAAACCCCTATAAAAATGCTCACTGAGCTAAGAAACTAAAGAATCCACAAAGGGAAAAAATAAATATAAAGGTGAGAAATCTGGAAGTCAGTAGGCAGTAAAAGCACCAATTTTCCCAATAGTCTCTTCAAAATCCTGGTGGGTTTTTCACCTACATCTTGATATCTGTGTTGGGATGTGTAGGATGATCATACACCCTGGTTTTCCCAGGATAGTACTAGTTAATGCCAGTTGCCCTGGTATAATTATTAATAGTACCTACTTCTATCCTCAAAAGCATCTGGAAGTGTGACTTTCTTAAACATGTCCTTTCTCCCATGTTTAGTGTGACTATATATAGTGTGATATATAGTCACACTAAACTATATATAGTGTGATATATAGTCACACTAAACATGGGAGAAAGGACATGAGGTATGCAATTCAACAAAGGTGGGGATTGTAATAGTAGACTCTTGCAAAACTCTGAATGTCAATAGGCCATGTTCTCCACGTTAGGGTGAACAATAAATAAGGTTGGGGAAGAGAAGGGGGCAGCATGTAAAATAACCTGCATTGACTTTGACACTGCATAGAGGGAAAATAAATTTGCCCCTGAGAAATCATAGTCAGCATCAAGCTTACATGTCAACTTGTTGTTACTTGCATGTTAAAAATTGAAGCTCGAGTGGGGAATTAATTTTAAAGTGATTTCCAGATGGGCAATACCACCAGGCAACTGGCAGAAGCATACGGAAATCTCTTTAAGAGATCACAAATTTAACACAGGTCTCAAAGGGCTCCTATTGGTTAAGTTTCCAAGTATAGTGAGAAACTCACATTAAAAAGGAAATCACAAGAAATGCCAAGAAAAAGGCACAGTGAGAATTAGAATTAGAACCTCAAAGATTTCACAGATGAGAAAGATCTGAAACTGATTGTAATAGGATGTTTATTTTATTTCAAAAAATAAAAGAGAGGCTTGAAATGAGCAATGAAAATGAGACTATTAAGAATGACTAAACTTTAAAAGAGACTTCTAAAAATAACAAGTATAATAAATTAAAATTTAAAAAAATAATGGATTGGTAAAACAGGAGATTAGATACAGCAAAGAGAGAATTAATGAACTGGAAGCAAGATCCAAAAACACTATCTGGAATACAACCCAAAGGAAAAAGAAACAAGAAAATGAAAAATATGAATGCTAGACCTGCAGTAGAGAGCGAGAAGATCCAATATATATGTGAGCAGATTTTCAGAAAGAGATAGAAAAGAATGGAGGAAAAAGCAACATTTGAAGAGAGATTGGCTGATAATTTTCAAGAATTTTTGAAAGCTCCTAAGCCCCCATGTTGTAAGTCCAATGTATACAGGCAGGGTAAATCAAAACAAATTGACAACTAGACACATCAGATGAAACTGCAGATCATCAAAGACATATCAGAAAGTCAGCCAGAGAGAAATGAAAAATCTCCTACAGAGAAGGATCTGTAAGACTGAAAGCTGACTTTTTTCCTTTTTTCAAAATTTTATTTTATTTTACTTTAAGTTCTGGTATACATGTCCAGAACATGCAGGTTTGTTACACAGGTAAACGTGTGCCATGCTGGTTTGCTGCATCTATCAACCTGTCAGCTAGGTATTAAGCCCCACATGCATCAGCCATTTGTCCTCATGTTCACCCGTCACTCCCTGCTCCCTAACAGGCCTCAGTGTGTGTTGTTCCCCTCCCCTCCCTGTGTCCATGTGTTCGCATTGTTCAACTCCCACTTATGAGTGAGAACACGCAGTGTTTGCTTTTCTGTTCCTGTGTTAGTTTGCTGAGGATGATGGCTTCCCAGCTTCATCCGTGTCCCTGCAAAGGACATGATCTCAAAATTGCAAAATATAAATCATAATCACAAAAATATAAGTCATAAAAAAGTGAAATATTATCTTTAGTATGTTGAAAGAAAATAGTTGTTTACCAAGAATTCCATATCTAGAAAAAGTAGCTTTTGAAAATAAAGGGGAAATGATGACCTTTAGAGGTAAAGAAGAGATAAAATGGTTCACCACTGAAAGACTTTCACAAAAGAAAATTCTAAGGAATGTGCTTCAGGAAGAAGGGCAATCATGTCAAATGGATGGTCTTAGAGACAAGAAGAAATAGTGAGGGCAGTGATGGTTGTAATTGTTACAGGTAGTAAGACAGGCATAAGTGGGGCAGGAGAGGGCTCCCCCCAGCCACCCACCAGGAATGTCAGGTGATCATCAGTTGATGGTTCAGGAGTTATCATATTGCCTCTCTAAAAGTGATAACTTAGCAGCCAGCACCAGGGAGAGACAATCTTCTGATGGCCCACAGCTGTCACACTAAAGTGTTAATTGAACACAGGCACCAGGGAGAGGCAACTTTCCAAACAGAGAAAACACTTCCTCAACACGGTGTGCATGCTCACCAAGCATAAAGAGGGCACTATGCATGCAGGCAGCGCAGCCTAAGGGAAGCATCATGGGAAAGGGGCACAAGAAGCCAGAGGTGGGCCAGAACATAAAGTCCTAGGATCAAGGTTAAGCACTGCATTTTCCCTTCCAGTTTCCTTCCTGAGTCTCCTCCAGGTGTACTTCCCTTTCTTTCCTGCTCTAAAGCTTTTTAATAAACTCCTTTGAATAAGCTTTTTAATAACTCCTGCTCTGATACTTGCCTCAGTTTTCTTTTCTGCCTTATGCCCCTCAGTTGAATTCTTTCTTCTGAGGAGGCATGAATTGTGGCTGGCGCACACACGTACGGATTTGCTGCCAAGTAACTCAGATACCTTCTACCCCTAACATAATGATCTAGGTAAAGCTAAACAAAATTGAGTGTGTAAAACAATAATTATAATGTCTAGTTTGCAGCTTTAAGAAACAAGGCAAAACCTAAACACTGAGAACTATTGATATGGCTTCAATGACTGAAAAAACACCAGGGTCCTTTGCCTTGTGATGATTTAGATAAAATGACACAGACACAAGTAGAGTGGTTTTAAGGAGCAGAGAGTTTAACAGGCAAGAAAGAAGAAAGAAGCTCTCCAGTACAGAGACAGAGGGAAGGGGGCTCTAAGCCAAGAGAGGAAACCCTGAGTGTGGCAGAAAACAGTCAATTATATTAGGAGGCTGGAGGAGGCAGTGTCTGATTTGCATAGGGCCCAGCGGATTGGTTTGACCAGGTATGTCATTCACATAGCCTGCAAAAAAACTGGCCATCCCACCCTAGCCTTTTAATATGCAAATGCAGGGCACCATGATGTCCTGCACATGTGGGGTTATCTGGGGGTGGCTATGACCCTCAGCAGATGGGGTGACAAGGAGAAGAGGGAGGGAATCACCATAGTGGATGGACCCAGTTTCTTATGGCCAGCATTTGCATATCAAAGCCTGCCGGTCTGACCCTTCCAACTGCTTTTCTGCTACACAAGAAATGTTTCTGGAGCTGCCTTAAAAGAAAGAAAACCTTTCCAAGGACCCCTTATCCACTCTATCTGCCTAAAATAATTTCTTAATAACTCCTATATTTCCCCCGGAGGAGATGTCATCCTCACTACTGTTAGGGGGCTTTGGGCCACAACTCTTTCTGGCTACTTCCTGCCGCAAACAGGCGTCCAGTGGGAACAGCAGCTAGGGCTCCTCCTGGGGTCGATCTAAGGGTCCTTGGCAGAATGTTATGTCTATAGGTGGTTCTGTTTGCAGCCCCATTTGGCGTTTGATTGCTTCTAGACAAGATGAAACAATTCGAGTTACAATATTGAGTATACAAGATCCAAATATTAATGCAAGGCATATAAGCAAGAGGGGGCTTAATAAAAGAGCTAAACAATTCCATAAAGAAGACTGGAATTCATTTAACAGCCACTTGGGGCTGAAGCCTGCATTTTCTCTTAGCCTGTCAATAATTTTGATTTGATCTTTAAGTACCTGTAGATTTTCCTCTACTTTACTAGAGGTGTTAATCCAGAAGCAGCATGTTTAATTTAAAAGTGCACAGGTGCCTCCTACTTCAGCTGTAAGGACATCTTAGGCCCATCTATTTTGTGCTACTACTGAGGCTAAAGAGTCTATACATTGTTGTTGTGCCTCTATGGCACCTACAATTGCCTTCCATCCTCATTGCATCATAATGGAGATATTAAGTACTGATGTTTCAAAGAGAGGGATGCTCGTAAACTGGAATAGACCTCTGGCTATGGAATTTTCCATCCATGGTTTTTCCGAGATGGGATTGTCATATGCATGCCCTCCTCAGTCTGCCCTTTCAGTTAAATCTACATATTAGGGTATAGATATGATAGCACTCTTTGTCCGACATATTAGAGATAGTGTAGTTTCTAGAAAAGAGCCTAAGTTAGGGATGCCCCCAGATGATGCTGCCTTCTCAGTAGAATTTAAAAATAATAAGTGGGAAACTACTGCTCCTATAGTACAGGTTCCCTTCCAATGCCTTGGGAGGATTAGGAGTCCAGGAGCCACACAAAAAAATATAGCCCCATTCCTTGTAGGGATGATCCTAAGTTGTGCCTTGTGAGAGACACCAGCAGATTTTTCTCATATCTTAGAAGTTTCCCTTCTTTACATGTAATAGGGGCATCCTTGGGATCAGGACATCCATATTTAAGATAGTCATTTACAATGCCGTTTGGAATTTGACAAGCCAAGTGAGAAGGGTCCACCTGACAAATGAAGTTTTGAAAAATTAGAGACATAATATGCCCTGGCCAATATCTCAGATGATCCTTGTGGCAAGGGCTGTTAGTCCAGATGTCTCCAGTTTGCCCACAGATCTGTAAGCAGCTACTATTAGCAAACATCATACAAGGGTCTGGAATTCCATGAGGGGGCATGTTTGGAAAGGTCCCTGTGTCATTCTTTACATTATAGTCAAGGTGGTTGCTTAGAGCATGGTACTCCCATCGGGACTTCCAACCAGAAGGAAAGACTAGATTCTGAAAGCTCCCCACTAGGCCTTCTGATCCTTTTAGATCACCCTTGTTGCACTCTCCTCCCCCACATCTTTGAAATATCAGCAATTACAAGTGTGATGTTACGATATCTGGGATCTCCCAAGTATGGCCCTTTCTCACTGCTTTTTAAGCAGAGGGAGGCATTATGCAGTCAACTTTTCCCAGCCTGAGGGTGTGGGGAGAGTGTTCTTTGGCACTGGAAGCAGAGTGTTCTCCTGAGAGGAGTTAGTTACACAGTTGAAAGTGCTCCCATACCGTGTCCCATCAGGTATCTCCTGCAGAGCTAAGAGTGAAGTGGGGAGAGTAGGATATACTGGAGATAACAGAGCTGGAGTAGCTGATGGTACAACTGGAGGGGGACTGGAAGGGTTATGACATTCAATAGCTGTCTTAGATTGCTCTTCTGGAACCTCCTTCAGCTCTGGGGAACTATTCCCTGTGGGCTTGCCTGCCATGGCTGCTAAAAGAACTGGGTTGATTGTACAGAGCTTGTAAAGGTCTGGGCTGTCTCATAGGGCAAAGGCAGTCTGCACATAGTGGACCTCAATCCATTTGCCCTTCTGCCTGCAGAAAAGATCCAACTGTTGGATAATATTAAAATCAAGGCTTCCCCCAACGGGCTAGGTTTGTCTGTCCCCAAGATGGTAAGAAGGCCGTGCCCTTGTGCAATACAATATGAAGGCCTTTTTCTTCCAAGTCTCAGAATCAAAGGAGTCCCAGTGCTTTAAAATACACTCCAGGAGAGTGCATGCTGAAGACAATCTGTTACCCATGTAGAAAGAGAAGTGAGAATAAAGGTGTCCTTTTAGTCTCCTTGCTTTCTGTGTGTGACCCAGGGTGGAGAAGAAAACAATGGGGGTGTCCCCCCAATTATTCCTGGGTCCTGGCACCCTGTTAAATATGCTGTCCATGACTCTAGGTGTGATCCTCTAAGCCATAGCACCAGAGGAACTAGACTTTTGAGACCTAGTCACGCTTACTCAAGCAGTCCTAATCCTCTGCCTATTATTTCCCTTTGACCTCCTAGACTTGTGTGACCTGTGTGCCTCCCTAAAAATAAAATGGATCTCAGGAAAAACTGTATAATTGGACAAGGCCCCTTTAATGGCAAGGCATGCTAGATTGAACTCTATATCCTGCTATTATGGCCCATGCTAAAGCATTTACCCTTAGAAAAATGGTTCCAGTTAACTTCTGGACTTAAAATGCCCTTACTAGTTAAGTACTGTCTTAATCCGAGACAGAATAGGTACCTTAAAGGAACGCAGGAACCTAATGGCGGTTTTCCTGCTGAGGGGACGATATTGAGACTAAAATTTGGCTACGGAAGACATTTAACTCCTAACTGTTGAGAGTAGAATTTTCCCGTTCATGGAAGAGGCTTAGAGCCTGATTTCTAGTGGTGCAAAAGGAAGCTCATGTTACCATAAAAAAATAAAATAAAATAGCCTCATAGCCTCATGAAGAGGATTTCTATTTCCAGTAGGTGGCGATGTTGGCTTAGAAATACTATGTGCTCGCCAGGGTGGGGGTGGGGCGTGGCGGCGGGGGAGTGGGGGGAGGTAGGGGGAGAGAGAGCGAGAGAGACACTGTGGGTAAGGGGAACAGAAGATTGGAACAGCATTCCTGAGCTACACTCCCGGTTACTAAATTCCCACACATTTGACACAGAGAGAGTAAGAGACTGCAGATAGGAA
Organism: Pan troglodytes; assembly: GCF_028858775.2. Classification (NCBI taxonomy): domain Eukaryota; kingdom Metazoa; phylum Chordata; class Mammalia; order Primates; family Hominidae; genus Pan; species Pan troglodytes. The sequence goes on along the minus strand of NC_072412.2, from coordinate 102,566,809 downwards.
AAGGAAGGAGCGTTTTGGGACAGGATAGCTGGGGATTCTCTGCCAATACCCGAAATGGGCTGTTGGAGGCTAGGTTCGGTCCAGAAGCCTTTGGGTAACTCCAGGGGGTGCCCTGGCCAGAAATTCTCAGTTGCCTCAGAACTTTTTCCGGCCATGGTGAGGTTTTCCCACAAAAGGAAACTGATTCAAAACATGGCCAACATTCCTGATGACCTGTGGGTATTTGGGGGTTCTCCATGTTCTCACCAGCAAGTCTGTCATCTGAGTCTTTAGAACAGCAGGCACGATCAGCCTATTTAACCAGCTGATGAGTGCCCATTGATTGAATTGATTTGATTTGATTTTAAAATAGAGGCTAAGATCACCTCAGAATGATAAAACAGATTTTAAGCTCACTCCCATGCTTACCACGCTGTACCTTGGTTTCCCAGCCAATGCACTAAAATGATATGGCTCTGATGACTGGAGGAACACCAGGGTCGTTTGCCTCGTGGTGATTTAGATAAAATGACGCAGACACACGTGGGATGGTTTGAAGGAGTGGAGAGTTTAATAGGCAAAAAAGAAGAAAGAAGCTCCCCCGTACAGAGACATAGGGAAGGGTGCTCCAGGCTGAGAGAGGAAACTCCGAGAGGTGGAAACAGTCAGTTATATTAGGAGGCTGGAGAAAGTGACGTCTGATTTGCATAGGGCCGAGGGGATTGGTTTGACCAGGTATGTCATTCACGCAGCCCACAAAAAAACTGGCCCTCCCACCCTTGCCTTTTAATAACCAGGGTGCCATGGTGTCCTGCAAAGTGAGGTTATCTGGGGGCGGCCATGATGCTTAGTACACAGGGTGACAAGGAGAAGAGGGCGGTAATTGCCATATTGGATGGACCCAGTTTCTAACGGCTGGTATTTGCATATTAAAGCTTGCTGGCCTGGCCCTTCAAGCCACTTTTCTGCTAGACAAGAAACATTTCTGGAGCTGGTTTAAAAGAAAAAAAAACCTTACCAAGGACCCCTTAAACTCTGTATCTGCCTAAAACAATTTCTTAATAACTCCTATAATACTATTAGCATTTACTTTGGGAGAAGTGATATTGTAATTAATACAGCAAGATCTTTACATTTGGGAAGAGAGTAGACACATTGACTAACTTTGGCTGTGTTAAATTTCAATGTGAGAACATCAAGGAAAAAAATCTCAAAAAATAAATTTAGAGAATTTAAAATCTAAGGCAATGGAAGGAAAATATGGAACAAGAAAAAGAGAGCATAGGAGGAGTAGCACAGAGGACATAGGTAAGTTAGTGTCAATATTATTTATCTTTAATTGGGTTAATAGATCACAAGTGTTTATTGTCTTAATAAACAAGCAAAGAAATAAATTAGGCAAAGGAAGACTTTGCATAGACCAGTGATGAGAATCTGTCGAGAACCAAGGAGTATTATTAATCTAATTCTGTTTACCTGAGAGTTTTAAAAGAAGAATAAATACATAAATGAATGAATAAATAAATATCAATTAACCCAAATGAAATCAAGAAAGAGGAGGGAAACAGAAGCATAAGAGACAAACAGAAGCCATAAAATAAGATAGAAGAATAAATACAAATATGTCAGTAATCACAATAAATGTAAAAACACTAAATGTTCCAGTTAAAAAATAAAGACTTTCAGACTACACCAAAAGTAGTATAATATATGCTCTTTTAAAGAGACAAATACAGAGTATAGACACATTGGTAGATTTTTGTCTGTAGATTTTAAGACACATTTAAAACAACTTACTAACTTATGAATAAATTTAAAAAATGGAACAGAGCTATAAGAACGAAAGAAATAGAATTAGAAATTTCAGATATTCCAGTTAAGAAACACTAAGTCTATATGAACATGCAAGTAACTTCTATCAAAGATGCAAAAAGAGTCAAATTTCAGTTTTCCATAAAATATTATGAATGGAAACATGGATAATAGGCTAGCTTTTAACAAAAGCTGGAAAAAGAACAGTAGAAGGAAGAAAAACTTACGAGTTTTTATTGTATTACATACAATAAAATAAACACATTCTTAGGCACTGATGTAAAAAGTCCTAAAAAAGAAAAAAAGAAAAACTAAATCAATAATGCATTTTTAGCAGAAAACAATACAACATACCTAAAATGAGTTTTTAATTTCAGGAATGTAAGATTGGTTAAATATTAAAATCAATTTATGTAATTCCCCTTATTCATGAACTAAACAAGAAAACAATATAAGCATCTCAATAAATAGGAAAAGATTAATAAATTTGACATACACATTTGATACAAACTCTTAGCAAACTAGAAATAGAAGAGAACCTCCTTAGCCTACCTATCTACCAAGGAACCTCTAATAAATATAGTACTTAATTGTAAATCATCAACAGCCTTTCCTTAATATCAGAAACAAAATGATGATGTTCACTATTGTTATTTTTATTCAGTGTTGTACAGAATTCCCTATCTTGGGGTCAGCAAACTGTGGCCCATTAACCCAATCTAGTTTACTCTCTGTTGTTATATGGCCCATGAACTAAATGATTTTTTCATTTTTAAATGGTTGGAAAACAATCAAAATAATATTTTTGACACATGAAAATTATACAAAATTTAAATTTAACTGTCCGTCAGTGATCTTTTATTTCCTTACATATCATCTATTTTGATACTATAACTACAGACTTGTATACCTGCAACAGATACTGTATGGACCACAAAGCCTATCTGGCCCCTTACAGGAAGAGCTTGAAGACCATTGCTTTGGTTGGCAGAAAGACAACAAATTAATTAGTTAAAAAGTTTGTTTTGCTTTGGTATAGTTTACATACAATAAAATTAATCAACTTTAAATGTACCATTAATTGTGTTTTGAAAAATATACACAGCTGTGTAGTCAGCACCACAATCATGATATAGAACATTTTTTATCAGTCTAAAAAGTTCTACGTGCTCTTTTTCTTTGAGTTCTCTTCCCTCACATCCAGTCCCTGAGGATCTCTGATCTGTTCTCTTCATTTTCTAAAATTTCCTATAATGGTATACTGTGTCATCTTGTTTTTGAACTTCTTCCACTTAGCATAAAGCTTCAGAGGTTTGTCAATTTTTTTTGCTGTGTCAGTGATTCTTTCCTTTTTGTTGATGATTAGTATTCCATTTGTGCAGAAATGACTGAATTTATTTATACATTTCACCATATGAAGGGAACAGGTAGTTTCCACTTTTTGGCTGTTATACATAAATCTTCTATAAATATTTGAGTACAAATCTTTGTGTGACTATATATTTTCCTTAGGGTAAATACCTAGAGATAAAATTGCTGGTTCATATGGTAAAGGTGTGTTTAGTTTTATTAGAAGCTGCCAAACTGCTTTCCAAGGTGGCTGTGCAATTTTCCATTCTCAACAGCAATGAATAAGCATTCTAGTTGCTTCATTCATTTGCCAGCAGGTGGTACTGTAATTTTTTTTAATGTTGCCATTCCAGTGGGTGTGTAGTGATAGCAGGTTGTTGTAATTTGCATTTACCTGATGACTAAAAATGCTGCATCTTTTTTATATGCACATTGACAATTTGCATATCTTCTTTTGTAAAGTTTGCCTAATTATAAAGGGGTTATCTGTCTTTTATTATTGAATCGTAAGTATTCTTTATATATTATGGATATAAGTCTTTTATTAGATATATAGTTTGCAAATATTTCCTCCCAGTTTGTGACTTGATATTCCATTTGTCTAAAAATGTCTTTTAAAGAGCAAAAGGTTTTAATTTTGATAAAGTTCAGTTGATAGTATAGTTTGTGCTTTTTGTTCCCTGTAAGAAATCTCTTTGCCTAGTCAATGGTCACAAATATTTTCCACTGTTTTCTTCTAGAAATCTTACAGTTTTAGCTTTTACATTTAATTACATTTAATCAGCTCTTACATTTAATTATCGATTTTGGGTTGATTTTTTGCATGCTGTGAGGTAAGTGTCAAAGGCCCTTATTTGGCATATGGATATCAAATTGTTACCGCAACAATTTACGTTATTTGTTTATCACTGAATTACCTAGTCATTTTTGTGAAAAATTAATGGTCTATAAGGGTCTATTTATTTAATTATAATGTATTTATTAACTGTCTATTATGTTCTATTATTTAATACATCTACTTTTAGTCTAACATGGCACTCACTACTGTAGTAATGAGTAGTGAGTGCGATGTAGTATGGTAAGTCATGAAATTACTTAACATCTTCCAGGTTTGTTCTTCTTTTTATAATTTGTTTTGAATAGTCTATGTCCTTTGGCTCTCCATATACATATTAGAATCATTTTATTAATTTCTCCAAAGAATGTGCTGACATTTTGGCTGAGATTGCATTTAACCAACAGGTCAAGTGAGAAGGAACGGTACCCTAGCAATATTTAGTCTTCTGACCCACAAACATGGTGTATCTTTCCATTTATTCAGGAATTCTTTAATTTCTTTCAGAAACTTTTTTGTAGTTTTCAGGATCCATGTCTATTACTCTATCCTGCCCAGAAATTGAAATGGCGAAAGTATAAGGCTGAAAGGCAGAAAAAAAATACAAAAGTTGTTAGACAGAAATAGCCAAGACATGTCGAAGAACATAATTGGGTGGAGGTAATCAAGCTCTACTACAGTTATGTGAATTTACAACCGTGCAGTGTTGGCATGGGGTTATGAAAATTAAACATTGCGAGGTAGTGGGAAGCCTAGGAGCTGATCCTCATGGATTTGGAAATTTGATTTATGATAGAGTAGTCACTGCAGGTATGTGTGGAAAGAATTGCTTACCAATAAATAGTGCTGGAAAGGCTGACCATTCATATGGAAATATAGATTCCCGTATCACAGCTTTTACACAATTAATTCTCAGAGGATTGATAACCTAAACGGAACTACGTAGTACTGATAAGAATATAAACTCTAAAACTGTGGTGTCTCAACACAATAAAAATTTATTATTCGTTTTTCTGAATCAGTGTAGGTGTTCCTGGTCAGAAGGTAGCTTTTGTCCACACAATGATTCGGGGACCCAAACTCCTTTCGACTCGTGGCTCCTCCACTGCCCAGCACCTCAGATGCTTCTTTTTCATCACCCTCTTCTTCTGTTCCAATGGCAATCACTGGTCCCTGTTCTCTCCATTGGTCCAGTTGTAGATATTTATTATATGGCTATTTAGGGACTAAAAGACAATTTATGTGGCTACTGTCCCCAACTTCAAAACATAAAGAAAAAGCAGATTAAAGATAACTGCAATATAAAATATCCTTCAGAAAAGAATAGGAGACAATAGTCAAATGAACTTCAAAATCCTGCCATATAGGCATTAGGAAGACTGCGTTCCCTAGCTACAGAGGAAGTTCCTTGATGAGACTCAAGTCCGTTCTCCAGGAGAAACTTCCTTTCCGCACTTCTCCACTCTCTCAGAGATTCTTAGTTTTTCTCCTCTAAGGCAGTTTCAAGCTTTCAGCAAGCATCAGAATCACCTGGAGGGCTTACAGCACACATGGCTGGGCCCCATCCCTAGCGTTTCTTATTCAGTAAGTCTGGGTAATGTGCATTTCTAACATTTTCCTGATTGATGGTGATGCTGCTAGCCTGGGGACTACATGTGAAGAGCCCCACTGCCTAAGAACCCATCTGAAATGAGCTTTGAGGGGTCTGCCCTCCTTGAGAGGGCTGGATCTTCACTGCCAGCTTCTTGCTGGGGCCGGTTTGGAGGCATGAGGACTATTTTATAATCACAGGCTTTTTAAAGCCAGATTGCAGTTTATTCAACAATATAATTCCCATGGACACAGTAGACTTCTCATCTATTCGATTTCAGTAAATCCCACGTATGAATAACTACATTCATTCTTCCCTCGACATAATTCTCAATCTGATTTATGTCTTTGCTTTTTGCTGCCTGTATCCCACCATTGGCTTTCTCAATGTAATGGCAGATACCTTGAGGCCATCTCATAAAATAACCTTGAATTGGAAAGAAACAACCTTAATTTGATCTTCGCCACAAGGCCTAATCCTTTTGTGTAACTGAGAATTCCTAATGAGTCTTTCTTGCTCTAAGTATTTTTTCATTCTAATTTTTAAATCATGGTTTAGGGTACAGAAATAGCTTTGCCAAATTTCTGGACTTTAAATTTCTGGACTCTCTAAATTTCTGGACTTTCTCCACTCCTTTCTATCTCTGCTCTCAAGACAACCACTTCTTGCTTGGACTTATCTTTTTCATTATATACCTTGAGATAAGAGTGAGTAGAAACCAACACATGGTAACATTTTTAGCTCTTCGCAACTACTTCCTGCAGAACTACATACCTACGAGGCATTTGATCTGCTTTCAGAATTACAGCAGGCACCATTTTATGCTACTGCATAACAGAGATCTCCATATTTCTGTCTTGCTTTATCTTTTTCCTTGCTTTCTATCACCCATCCACTATGTCAATGCCACATATTTTAGAATTTGTTAAAGTAGCTTTCCACTTGTAGGTACCAATTTCCACATTGGTTAGGGTAATACTACGTGATGAAATAAAATAGCCAAAAATTTAGTGGCTAACACAATAGAAATCCTTTTTTTTTTTTTTTTTTTTTTGCTCAAGTGGCTGCTGAATATGCGTGTTCCTGGTTGGCAGGTGTCTTAGGTAAGGCTGCTGCAATAAACTACCATGGACTGGGTGGCTTATGAATGACAGAAATTTACTTCTCACAGTTTTGGAGACTGGAAGCCTGCAATCAGGGTGCCAGCATGGTCGAGTTCTGGTGAAGACCTGCTTCTTAGTTCATAGAAAGTTATCTTCTTGCTGTTCTTTCTGGGGTCCCTTTTATCAGGGCACTAATCCCATTCAAGAGGGCTCTGCCCTCATGACCTAATCACTTTCCAAAGTCCCCACTTCTTAATACCATTGTATTGAGCGTTAGGATTTAAAATATAAATTTCGGAGGAACACAAACATTCAGTTTATAGTAGTGGGCTATTTACCTACACATAGTCATTCTAGCATCTATGTTCCTTCCACTTGTGGCTTCATCAGATCCTAGGATCCCAGAGTATTTGCTTCTTTGTGGATGGGGAAGGAGATAATTTATCACTTCTTATATAAGCATGACATCACGTCTACTCATATTCCATTAACAAGAACTAGTCACATGATCCCATCTAGATGCAAACAAGGGTTAACCAATCACTGACTGAGCAGCTTCTTCCTGACAATTCTATCTTCTGAAGAGAATAAGCACAAGCACTTGGTGGACAGTTAGCCTGCTTTACCACAGACCCAAAAGGGTGCAGTAACATTTTAGATGACATAGGACACTATTCTAAGAATCTAGGGGAAAAAGGATTTTTTAAACAAGCCACCAACCACATAAACCACAAATAAATTATTGATAAATTCAACTCCATGAAAACATTAAGAACTTCTATTCACCAAAATATACCATAAGGAGAGCAAAAGACAAGCCTCAAACCAGGAGAAGATATTTGCAATATAAACCCCTGACTTTACATATCTAGAAGATATAAAGGACTTACAAATGAATAAAAAGACAAATGGTTCAGTAGAAACTATAGGTAAAAATATATCAATACATACATGAAAAGTTGCTTAAACTCATTAGAATTCAGGGACACGCAAGATTGAGCTACAGAGAACTGCCATTTCATGTCTATCAGGTTGGTACATATTTAAAAGCTGGATAATATGAAGTATTTCTGAGGCAGTGTGGTGCAGTAAACATTTTTTACAGAGCTGTTAGGAAAGAACATTTACACGCCAATTTGGAAAACAGTTTGGCATTACCTCATAAAGGTAGTGGGTACAAGGGTATTTATTTTCTCATTATTCTTTTAAACTATGCACACACATACACACAACACATATATAATTTATTCCACAATATAAATATTTAAAACAACAATCTTTTGAGAATATGACATAAGAATTGTAGAAAAGGTGATTTGAAGTCATGCTGTAACCGCACTGGGCCTATTCTGTAACGCTTGATACCTCTTCTTCATTCTAGTTTCATATTTAGAACTGTTCCTTCCTCCCATCATCATATAAGTAATGGATAGCATAGCTTCTTAGATGAATATAAAAGAGCAGTTCCAAACCAATCCACCTGATCATCTTAATCTTCCAAGGGTTGATGAATAAGGAGGCGAGAGTGCCACGCCAAGATCTCTTTTCCATCTCACCCCCTAGTCCTCTGGAGGAAGCACACCTTCTGTTTATGTCAGAAGGGTTAATTAACAAGAGTTGGTGTCACTTCCAATAATTACTAGGAATTAAAATTTACAGAAGGCACAACGAGAGCCTGGCAGCTGTACCAAAATAAATCTGCCTCTGATCATGCAGCCGCAGCTGTTACATCTCAGAACATATTTTCCAAACCACCTTGGCTTTTTCAAAGCCCAAGCATGAGTATGACCAGATTCCCACAGAGTTCCTTGGACTTGAAAACAGGAAGATGGGCCCCACAAAACACCATATGGATCTACCCTCTGGCCTTCAAAATTGAGGGGACTCATTTTCCTTTTTTCGGAGGACTGAATTTCAAGTGTTTGCTGCCGCAGCCAGAATTTAAGGCCATACATAAACTCTTCTCTTTTAACTTTCAAATGGAAATAATGAATTATTATAATAAACTGTAATATGTAGCCTAAATGAGACAGATCCTCAAGCACAGAGAAATAGTTTGAAAAATAAAGTAGAGGTTTACACCTATCTTTGTGCAACATGAGGTGAAGTCATCCTAGAATCCCTTGGCATCCTAACGGCCCTCCAGAAACCACTTTCAATGTTAAACTGAGAGCACAACCACTCCTTTAAAAATCCTTAGGCAAAATTTTGCTTCCTAATCATACATCACCTTGACGCCAATGCCAGAAACAAAACAACCACTAGAGGGCAGAGAACCTTATTAGAAATAAAAGTGCCTCAAAGAATGGAAAGCTTGAAATGCCTTCTCAGCCATATATATTAATTGCTGCGAAAGACAACATGAGAGTGGGTTGTTTATAAAATCTCTTTCTATAAAACATGAGTCTTCCAACAAATATCAACCAAACTGGCAAAATTAGTGAATGTACATATTTTTTTTTTCACTGATGAGCTGCAGTTCCTAACCTACCTTATAATTCAATTAACCCACAGATAACTGTTTTAAAATTTTTTCCATCCATTAGAGTCCTTTGTAAAAAGAAAAGTAGTATCCATTAAAGACTACATGTTAGAAAAACAACACCTTCCTAATTTATTCTTAGAAAAGATTTGAAGGGAACCCTAAACCCAAAGAGATGGTGGGATATAGTGTGTGGAGATTTCATTTGGGAAAATCAGGATCCTGTTTTAGGAATCCTAATTTGCCCTGGGCTTGTTGGGATATAAGGTAATGACCATGTGGCTAGCTAATTCTTCAACTGGTTGATTTCTGGCTTTTGTTTGCATTGACACAGGCGGTTGTTATTGGTGGTGATGTTCATCTTGTGTTTCTGTGTGTCTTTCTCTCCAGAATGAAAGAAATGTTTTTCAGCTTTAGGGTCCTGCTTCATGACAAAAAGGAATTTCTAGGTCGTGCTACAACTTCCCTTGCCAACAACATTCCTTCTGTGTCTGCTGAGGTACAAAATATCTCCATATAACCAAAATCCCTGTGAGCTACAAGCTAACTCAAATAAGCAATGATGCATAAAGAAAAAATAACCTACCCTGAGGCTGCACCTGCCTAGTAAAGAATGGAGCAGAGTATGTGGGCTGAAAAGGAGATGCTTAGGGAAGTTTTTATTTATCCCAACTGGCAATCATTAGTTTCAAATCTGCAGGAAGAATGGAAGTCAGGAGATAAATTGTGAAAAAAGAGTAAAAAAGAAAATCTTATGGGTTATTTGGTTAAACGGAGCTTGTGGAAGATTAGAAAAACAAATAAAAATGAAAAATGAACCAAAGGAGATACCCTATTCTAATTGAGTGCATGTGGAAAAAAATTTCCACATGGAAACTGCTGTTATGTTGTCTTTGAGAATAGGAACACGGATGAAGTGCAGTTGGAAGCTTTTGAATGGAACCCTCATCTTCAGAATACATCAAAGAATTCCATAAAAACTCATGTAAATTCCCCGTGGATGTCAGAGGGATCTCAAGTAAGCAGAATCCACAATGATTAAGTTTCCTTCTAAAAAGCAGTATGTGTGCTTAATTCACTACTTGGCTTGGAGTGTACTACAGTGGAGACATTTTATTTAGAAGTAAGTGAGAAAAGCTGTTAAACACATAATAATGATAATGGTAATGATTATGATGTTGGTGACAATGAGAACAAACTCCTTGTAGTGCTTGGTTGTAAGCACTTCCCATATATTAACTCATTTAGCCCTTATAGTAACTCTATGAATTAGAAATTATTATCTTGATGTCCATATTATGGAAGGAACTGAACTGAACTACAGGGAGATTAGAGGACTCACCCAAGGTCACATATATAGTAAATGGTGGAAGGGGAGCTGAAACTCAAGCAAGTCTGTTTCAGGGGCTACACTTTTAACCATTGGTTAAGCTGCTTTTCTACACAATAAAAAATGCTTTGTTCACATTTTTCTTAGTACTTATTGTTGTGTGAGTAAAATGTAGAAATGTGTAAACCCATGTAGTTCAGGTGTTCCAGCCCAGCTGACTTGGATCCCTACGCAGGTTAAGAAGTATGCCTCATGTATGGTGAACATTAAATCGATGCTGACTTCTTGTTATCTGTACACATTATCATCCAGATTGTGTATTTTAAAATATACAGTAGTACCTCAAATATTTCATTTTAAGGAAACAAATCTACTTATGACAATGTTAAATGGAAATCCATGTGATATGGTTTGTTTTTGTGTCCCCACGAAAATCTCACGTTGAACTGTAATCTCCAATGTTAGAGGTGGGGCCTGTTGGGGGGTGATTGGATCATCAGGGTGATTTCTCATTGCTTAACACATTCTGTTGGTGCTGTCATCACAATAGTAAGTTGTCATGAGATCTAGTGTGCAGCACCTCCTCCTTCTTTCTTCCTCCTGCTCTGGTTATGTGAAGTGCACTCTCCCTTTGCCTCCTGCCATGATTGTAAGGTTCCTGAGGCATCCCAGAAGCCAAGCTGATGCTGCCATGCTTCCTGTACAACCTGTGGAACTGTGAGCCAATTAAACCTCTCCTCTTTATAAATTACCCTGTCTTAGGTATTTCTTTATAGCAATAAGAGAACTTACTAATACACCATGTTAAAAGGGAATCCTCCACAATTTTGCAGATTCTTGTCACCTGGAAGGAGTTGTTTGGAGTAATGTAAAGAAGGCAAGTTCAGCCACTGGTGTCACCTACTCAACACCTCATCTCCTCCTTTGTTATCTCCTCCTCATTCCCACTTTTTCCTCTTTCTTTTCTAGACCTGGCCTAACACTGAAGGATCATAAAAAATTTGCTTTCACCAAGAAGTTCAGAAACTTTAACATGGCTGATGTGATAAATTGTTGGGTCTTTCCCTGAAGGTAAGTTTTCCTCCCATTAATCATTTTAAAATAGAACATAGGCCGGGCATGGTGGCTAACACCTGTAATCCCAACACCTTGGGAGGCTGAGGCGGGAGGATCACTTGAGGTCAGGAGTTCGAGACCAGCCTGGCCAACATGGTGAAACCTCATCTCTACTAAAAAAATGCAAAAATTAGCCTGGCATGATGGCACACGCCTGTAGTCTCAGCTACTTGGGAGGCTGAGGAACGAGAATCACTTCAACCTGGGAGGTGGAGGTTGCAGTGAGCTGAGATCTTGCCACTGCACTCTAGCTTGGGAGACAGAGCGAGACTCCAGCTCAAAATAATAATAATAATAATAATAATAATAATAATAATAAATATTCCATGACTTTGATCAAACCTGAAGGAACTCCAAAACCAAAAAAAGGTTGAGGGAGGATCTATGTGTCTCTGTGTGCATTGACATAATTTACCTACTCTTGTACTCCCTGCAAACATTAAATGCTGTAAAACTGGGTTTTCTATTTAATCAAATCATACACATTTAAGGCTTTTGCTTAGCAAATTTATCTGAGCATTGGCTTGACATTTTTTAATTATGTAATCATTAAGATAATCCTTTAGACCCTGGCTTTCGAAGTGTGATCTGCACATCTCTGAAGGTCCTCTGGATTCTTTTGAGGGATCCAAGATGTCAAAGCTATTTTTGTAATACTACTAAAAAACGTGTTTTGTTCTTCTCACTGTTTGTCATTTACCCTGCTGATGCAAATGTAACGGTAGGTCTAACTGCTGGTCCCATAGCACAAACCAAGGCAGTGAGTGGTACTAAGCTGTGCTAATAGTCGTCACTTTCTTCACCTCCACATACTTGCAGCAAAAAAGGAATATTTCAGTCTCACTCAGAATGCTTCTAATGAAGCAATAAAATTTATTATTAATTTTTTAAACATCTAGATTCTGAAATGAACATGCTTTTAAGGTTGTGTGTGACAAAATGGGGAGTATGTGTAAAGAATTTCTGTATTCTTCAATCCATAGCTGTCTTGTGCAAACACACTTGTGCAATTACTTAAGTTGCAAGCCGAACTAGCTGCTTTTTTCATGGAACATTATTTTCTTTTGAAATAGTGACTAACAGACAAACTGTGCTTTTCAGACTTCTGCATTTGGCCAAGAGTTTCGGAAAATCAACAAAATGCACCTGTCCTTTCAAGGAACAAAACTGACAACATTTGTTTCCAGTAATAGAGTTCAAGCTTTCATGTGAAAATTAGAATTATGGAAAATTTATATCTGTCCCATGAGTTTGACAGCTTCCCAATTTTAAAAGGCTTTTTTGATGAGATTTGTGGTAATATTAGCAAATGTTATTTTTTTGCATTGAATAATGAAATATGTCAATATTAGGAAAATACTTAACTTAATAAACCAGTAGGTTCCAAATGACCATTGCATAAGCATTAAAAAATCAAACAAGGGTAAAGATCTATTCCAAGTGAAGATAGGCAAAAATTTTAACCTAAAAGACGTGAAATGTTGTTTCAGATATTTCACATTGCAACTAATCTTTAAGAAATTACTGTATGTTGTGTTTTGGTGTTGCATCAAAGAAGAATGTCCAAAATTATCTGAAATGACTCCTAAATATACTCCTTTTTTTCCCCATGTATTTCAACCAAAACAACATATCCAAATTACTTAATTAGAGCCCATCTATCCTCTAGTAAGCCAAACATTAAGGAGGGTTACAAAAACTGTAAAACAATGCCACTCTTCTCACTAGTATTTATTGCTTTGGTAAGTCTTATTTTTATAAATATATATTATTTGTGCCACTGTGTAATGGGTTTATAATTCTCATTTTAAAATAATAATTTAAATGTTTTCCATTTTAATTTCTAAAATGCTATGCAGTGATAATATTAGTCACATTAAACAAAGCTCTTTTAAGTCCTCAATACTTTTTTTATGAGTGTAAAATAGTTCTGAGACCCAAAAGTTTAAGAAATTCCGCTTTAGATATCTAGTCTTAGTGGCTACAAGCTCCATGTCTTATCATCACAGAAGTGCCATGCAGTAGTGCAAAGGCCATAAGGTTGTTGTCTACAGACTTGAGTCTGATCATGACTTACCCATTTACCAGCTCTGTGGTCTTAGCTAATTAACTTGGCATCCCTCAGCCCTCAATCCCTTTACTTGTAAGATGGATATAATAATAACTGCTTAGAATGTTAGACAGTTTCTATGAGTTGCCACAGGTAATTGGCCTATTCCAATGTCTGGAATATAGTAGGCAATAAATACATAGCAGGTCCTTTCTGTTTCCCCAGGTGCCTATATCCATTCTACAATTATGTTGTATTGCCTCTAAATCCTTTATTTTTCCTCCCAATGTTACAACAAAAAACACTTGCTTATTTCTTACATAATTAATACCTTCTCTAAATCCCTTCTTTTGACAAAATTTTCTAACCAAAGTAATACACACATATGTATATATATCAGAATATAATATACACCTATGTATATATATCAGAATATAATATATATACAGAATATAATATTATAATATATATACAGAATATACATATTCAGAATATAAAATATATGATATATATATAATATATCAGAAATAAACGGAAGCACAGGTAATAACTAAGGTCATGCAAACAATAAGCACTGGAGCCAGAACTCTGCACAGTACGCCACTGGTTCTGTATGCATCAAGTTAATATATGACTAATGGAAAATTGACTAAGTCACATCAATATCTGCTCATTTTAGAAATTTCAACAGTTTCCCCTCCCTCCTTGCATTACTACCTCCATTGGAAAACAGACAGACCTACCATCATTTATATGGGTAGACCCAGCCAACACACTTACTCCTCTTCTTCCAGGTAGTAGCTTTTTGTAACTGGAGTTACTTAAACACAATCAGATAATTGCTTCTGGTGGATAAATAGAAATAATTTAATATTTTCCTTCCACATAATTGCATTTTAATCAATTTATTGGATCAATCCTTTATTATTAATTGTTGCCTGACAGCCTATATTAACTATCTTTAAATTGCCAGGTTTGGAGAGAAAGGGAAATTGATTTTTGCTTATATCAGCATGTTTGTATCCAACAGATACTGGAACTATTTTTTTTTAAAGAACATTATTACATAAATGTCTGACACACATTGTATATAAACTCAAGTAGTAATTTCAAAACACATCATAATTTTTAGAACAGATGCTACGAAGCTACCAGAAGAATCTAAACAAGTCATTTTTGGGTGCCATGGGAATACTTTGCTTAATTTTTTCTTTTTCTTACTTAGGTGTTAAATGACTGTCATTATTTTTATCATCTCCTGTGCCTAATCAAGTTAATGCATATCACCAAACATTTTTCTACAATAGGACACAACTTTTAATATTTTCCCCTAGTTCAGTGCAAAGCTTTATAGATTCATGGAATATTAAAGCATAAGGGGCCCTGAGGGACCATCTAGTTTATCCCTCTAAATTTACAGGTGGAGAAATTACTGGCACTGTACATGGTTCACAGTGGGGAGTAGAGGCAGGGATCTGGAATGAAGGAAGGATGGGATTTGGATTTCTTTTTCTAAATTTCCTTGTCAACTCCGGTGACCCTCTGTCTTCAGAATTCTTTTTCTCTACTATGTGTTTTCTTTGATCCCTGTCCCTTTTTCTCTGTCTTGATGTCAACTGAAACAGAGGCTACAGATCTTTCTCCTTTATGCCCCAAAATTCCACTCTCTTGATGCAACCATAGGAAATGGACTTTCACTGGGGATAAGTTGGAGTAATGGCATGAAAGGATTTTGTCTCATCACGATATGGGAGAAGACATTAAGCTGAATATTAGATTTCTCCCTTCTTAAATCTCTCAATGATTCTGGCAATTTCTACCTTCTGGTAATTTCCACCATGTTCTTTATATATCTTCAGCTTATTACCAACTTCTCTCTCTTGTGTCTTCTCCCAGCTCCATACTGCTTTTCTGGGGACACAGTTCTTTAATCTAACTCTGTGTTCCTGCTAACTCATCCCCTTGAGGCCTTACTTTTTGTTAACTTCAGTTTTTTAGTGTATTTTCTTAAATAAAAACAGTTATTTCCCTAACAGTAACTCTGATGCCAACAACAAAATAATATATATACGTTATATTTTATAAATATTATATCTTAGCAGAAGTATACTTAAGGGGCTTTTTGAACAACTGGCAAAAGTGCTTAATTCTACCAAGGGAGGTCACTGTCTTAGTCAATTTGGGCTGCTATAATGAAAAAAATAAAACCATAGACTGTGTGGGTTAAACAACAAATTTTATTTTTCACAGTTTTGGAGGCCAGGACTTCCAAGATCAGGGTGCCAGCAGATCCTGTGTCTAGTGAGGGCTCTCTTCCTAGTTTGTAGATGGCCACCTTCTTGCTGTATCCTCACATAGTCAAGAGGGAGACCATCTCTCTTGTGTCTTATATAAGGACACTAATCCCATTCATGAGGGCTCCATTCTCATGACACAAATACCTTCCAAAGGCTCCACCCTCAAATACTATCACACTGAGCATTAGTCTTTAACATATGAATTTGGAGGGGTGGGGCACAAATACTCAGTCCACCAGAGTCAGATAAAGAAACAAGTTTTCTCTGGGAATAAAAGGAGGCAAAATTGGGGAGAAAATTATATCAGGCTAATAGACCAGGTAAAGGTGAATATAGTACAAGTGGCAGATTACAGGGGGTAGAGGGTGCCTAAAGTTCATGGTTCCTACGGCTGGTGGGAGAAAATGATAGGCAGTTGCATACAGGGGCAGATATCAATAGGTCTTCTTATGTTGGTAAGGAATTTACATGGGGATCCAGGGCACTTGGATCTGGTTCATTAACCTCTTTCCCAATCAGACCTGCTCCCCATCCACTCTGGCACTACCTTAGTTGGGTCCGTCACATCTTTCTTTTACTATTTCATTGTTTTAAGGTACAGAGATGAGGAAAAAAATGAGCTTCAGGAAAATAGACCCCTAACTCAGGGTGTTTAGAGGAAAATGTGTGGAGAAGTAGTAAGACTCAAGCTGGAGAGACAAGCAGTAGCCAAGACTCTTTCCAAGGACAACTCTGGCATCCCTCAACTCTCTTTCAGATCCCAGCTAACAAACCACCAACCCAAATGTATTTATGCAAACTCCAGGCAGGAGGATGCTTAACGTAAAAACCCTTCTTCTGACTCTCCTGCAAAAGAAACATAACCAATTTACATTTCTAGCAAATTTCCAGCATAGTATAAAAGTTTATTACAAAAATGAATATCAAAATAACAATATTTTATTGATAGAGATCGAAGAAACTAGTAGAGAAGCTCCATATTTATGAGAACTGGTTGTAATAACTTTAGTTATTTGAGACCATCTGTGCGAACATGGAAATAGCCTCATTATATGTAAACACATAATAGTAGTTATTAAAATTTTATTCTTTTTGTACTGTACTCAAACAAAAAGAGAAACAGAGAACCTAAGGTAGGTTTTCTATGAATGTGGAATCAGAGAAACAAGTATATGTGAAAAGAAACTGCAGAGTTTGCAAATATTTTCTGGAATATCTAAAATTTTTATTAGAAAATCCAAGATGCCACATAGCTAGCGCCAGCTATTGGCCTAACCTTAACCATGCAGACCTGGCCATGCCCTGCATGGGGATGTCCACAGTCATCCAAACCAGCAGGCTGCCTTTTGAAGTGCTCTCTGCCACATCACATGTATACACATGCCTGCATATTTTTTCTCATACACAGAACTATCCTGCAAAATCTGTATTACTCTAAATTTTACAGATGAGACAAAAAGTCTCAGCTACTGAATGAGTGCTCAAGACTATAGAATTGATAAGCCAATATATAATTCAGATTCTTGCTTCTCAAAAGCTAGCCCTTTTCTCCTTGCACCTTCCTGTTCTCATGGAATCAGCTTTTCCCATGGGACTTATAAGCTAGCTAGAGTCTTAAAGCCTTTCCCTTGATATATGTTGCAAGAAGATAGCAATAATTTGAACCATCTAAACTTGTGGTTCATAGTTCAAACATGTTTACTATTTACTCATGAAGTTCTTTTGAATACTAGTTGTCCCTACTTTGCAGATGTAAGCTGAAACCATGCAAAATGGTTTTAATAGTCAATGTGAAAATTATTTCTGTAACTTTTAAAAATTTTTTGTGAAATCATTACTCTTGTCAAGTTTGTAAATGTACTAAAAATGATGAAAATAGTAAAATTAATGTTTAGTATACTATAATTGAAAACACAAACACTGAGGATGAAAGCATTTTATTATTTGTAAAAAATTAATTAAGAGTGCTTTAGGATATGAGGGTGATCTGGCTGAGACGTCTGTTACCCTATTGATCGCCAGGGTTGATTCGGCTGACCTGGCTGGCTAGGCGTGTGTGCTCTTCTTCCCTCACCGCTCTATGTGCATCCCTCCTGTCCCTCCCTAAGTGCACGCTCCATGGAAGAGGTCGTCCCCCAGAGAAGAGGACCAGTCTTTGAGCAAAGGTATAGGAGTAGCTGCACCCCCATGCTACACTCTCCAAACAAGCTCTTTTGTTTTTTAAGACGGAGTCTCACTCTGTCGCTAGGCTGGAGTGCAATGGTACGATCTCAGCTCACTGTAACCTCCACCTCCCAGGTTCAAGTGATTCTCCTGCCTCAGCTTCCTGAGTAATTGTGACTACAGGCACACACTACCACACCCAGCTAATTTTTGTATTTTTAGTAGGCATGGGTTTTCACCATGTTGGCCAGGATGGTCTCGATCTCCTGACCTCCTGATCTATCCGCCTTGGCCTCCCTAAGCGCTGGGATTACAGGTGTGAGCCACCACGCCTGGCCAACAAGCTCTTAAAAGTAGTTTAGAGCCATGGGTGGCTAGGAGTGGGGACATGGCTGCCACTTAAACAGCAGCAGGCATGAATGCCGGTTGCTGCCGGCTTGGTTCCAGTGGGGACAGTGTCTTTCACGATGAGACGATGAAACTTTAACAGCTGGCGCTCGATAATCAGAGAGCACTGCTTAAGAAGAAGCAGAGAAAAAAGCACCTGCAGCCATTCATGGTGCAGCCAAATCCAGAAGTCAGGCTAAGTTGGGTGAAGCCAAAGGCCAATGAGGAGCAGACGCCTTCGATGGACTCTCATACCCCCCACAGCAATGTCGTCTTCATGGCATTGATGGTCCGGCTGCTGTCATGAAGCCAGATGCTCAAGATTTGGAAACCAAAGTTCATGTTCTTTCAGTCAGCTCCCCTGTTCTGGGAGAAAATGCTGAAGAGAGTGTTGATGGGGAAAACACCTTGGATACTGCTTCCAAGCCAGATCTTCAGAAGATTTTCCAAAAACAATAGTATCTCAGATAGTCTGAACTTTGATGAGGAGACTGATGGCGAGGAAGAAGAAGGAAAGAAAATAAGATCCCAGGCTACATATTCAGAAAAAGAAAGACCCAATTCCACATCCAGCCTGCACTCGACCACAGATGCAAATGCTTCCGGTTCCTATGCTGCTGCCCAACCGGCCGGTAACGAGCTGGGGGAAGTGGAGGAACTGGAGGACTTTGCTTCCGTTTTCGATTTTGCAGCCCAACCGCTGCATAAACGGCTGCGAGAAGTGGAGGGCCTGGAGGACTTTTAAGCATAGTCCTGCCCCTTGAAGTGTCACAGTAAGATGTCATATAATCAGTGATTAAAAAAGGAATGGATTGGGGCCCCTGCTCCACTTACTGTATATACTTGGAAAAAGAAGAAAATCAGAAGACATTTCTTCTTACAGCTAGAAAGCGGGAAAAGAGCAAATCATCCAACTGCCTTATCTCCACTGATCCAACTGATTTATCTCGTGAAGGAGAAAGGTATACTGGCAAACTTAGATCCAACCTCAGGGGAACCAAGTTTACAGTTTATGACCGCGGCGTCTGCCCCATCATGGCCGGAGTCTGGTAGGGAAGGCTCACACACGGCAGGAGCTGGCTGTCGTCTCCTGGGAAACAGGTGAAGTGGGATCGGAAGGTCCTAGGAAAATGTCTGTGATCATTCCCGGAATGACGGTGAATCACGAGCGGATCCCATTTCAGCCACGAAATAACTACGACAGCTTGTTCTCAAGATGGCAGAACAAAACTATGGTCCGGGTGCGGTGGCCCACACCTGTAATGCCAGCATTTTGGGAAGCAGATGCGGGTGGATGGCTTGAGGTCAGGAGGTCGAGACCAGCCTGGCCAACGTGGCGAAATCTTGGCTCTACAATACAAAAATTTACCGGTTCAGTAGCGCGCCTGTCATCCCAGGTATTCGCGGGGTTGAGGCACGAGAATGTCTGGAACCCCGGTGCTGGAGGTTGCAGTGAGGCGAGATCGTGCCACTGCACTCCAGCCTGGGCAGAGCGAGACTTTGTCTCAAAAAAAAAAAAAAAACAAAAAACAAAACAAAAAAAAAACAGGTGGCAGGAGAGGCTTTGGGGAGGATTCCCAGTGAACGCGAGCCCTGCAGGCCTAGGCAGGGCTTTGGGCTTTCTTCTTGGCTCCCTGAAGCCTGGATCATGGGCACGAAAGGTGTTTTGCTAAGTTTTTTGGATTATCAGCACCCCTCTGCGTATTATGTGACTCATAGACCAGTTTGCCCTTCCCAGAATGTGTCTGAAACTTGAGAAAGCAAGAGTTCTGTGAGCTCTGCTGTCAGCACCGTTCAGCCACAGCCCTTGTGCACATAACTGCTAGCATTGGGCGAGGCACCTGTGGCGGCTGCTCCCTTTGATTTCCCTTCTGTGGACTGACCTCTCATCCCTGCCTATGCTACACCACATTGGATAAGCATGTTAAGGAGAGCCAACTGGGAGCTGCGAAGACCCTTGGCTCATCTCCCACTGACAAGTCCCACCTGCTGGGTGTGGACAAGACTGTTTCCATCTCAGTCAAGCTTCCCCTCAAGTGCCTCCCGCACAGCCGTGCCCAGAAGCCTCACAACTCGTCACCATCACTCCTCCCCCACTCTCCACTCCCCTTCCCCACACTGTCATCCTGAGGCACTGCCTGGCAAGCTACCTTCACTGAACACAGAAGCTAAGGAGAACTTAATGGTGGGCCTACTGGACCTCATCCTGTTCTTCCTCCTCCCTCTGGCTTAAAGAGATATATAAATAACCTAATTTCACATAATTCCCGTTTGTGTGTGCAATTATTGGTTTTATATAAGTCCTATTTATACCTTTTATATGTTATAGAAATAAAAGTTAACTTCCATAGAAAAAGAGAGAATAGGCAGTGCTTACCTTCTTCTCATCATAAAACTGACGACATGGAGCCAGCATCTTTTCAATGCTTTATCCGATTGTCATACTCCTTTCTAAATTTAGATCAGCTTGCACCGTTGTATTCTTTGTGTCTTCGATGTCTTGAAGTATCTCTGAGAATTCCTATAATGTGAAGTTTTCTTCTTACCAGCTTCACTTCCTCTATGACATCTTCATTCTTTTCTTCACAACCATTCCTCTCATTTAGGTTGACAAGCTCGCCTTCACTAAGCTCCTCTGGCTGCATACTGGGTCTCTCAATGGCAGCAGCATCAACATTCCCATGGCTGGCTATTGCTTCTATGAATCCATTTATGTTTGATTTGAATTTCACATCCAATGCTATCAATTTTCATTTTTTGTTGGACAGCTTTGTTGGCCAATTCCCTCTCTTGATTGCCTATTTTTATAAAATGTCTCATAGGTCTATCACTGGGAGACAAAGAGGGAACACAACTACATGCCTTTGTTGTCTGTGTGGAAACTGAACAAATAACAAATGCAACAGTGACCGATCACCAGTACACTTTAAAAGAAGTGACTAGGTTGGTTACTGATCATGATGTACATCTGTTATTTACAAAGTGATTTAAGTAGTGAAGAGCTTGCAGCAAAATTTGTACTTCATGTCATTATTCACAATCTACCATGGGAACTAAAATTTAAACGAAGATGTTGGGTGGGCGCGGTGGCTCACACCTATAATCCCAGCACTTTGGGAGGCCGAGGCAGGTGGATCACTAAAGGCCAGGAGTTCAAGGCCAGCCTGGCCAACATGGTGGAACTCCATCTCTACCAAAAATACAAAAATTAGCCAGGCATGGTCGTGCATGCCTGTAATCCCAGTTACTCAGGAGGTCGAGGCAGGACAATCACTTGAACCCAAGAGGCGGAGGTTGCAGTGAGCTGAGATCATGCCACTGCACTCCAGCCTGGGGGACAGAGTGAGATTCTATCTCAAAAAAACAAAAAACAAAAAAACCCCTAAGTTGTTGGGGCACTGACGTTATTCAACTAAACCATGATGACTGAAATTCACGCAAAGTGGAGTCATGTACAGTGAGGGCTACCTATATAAACATAATCAAAACCTGGAGTATTCTGGGATGGACTCCACTTTTTTTTTTGTCATATTGATTACTTTCCTTTCTTGTGTCTCTGACCTCAAAGGCAGTAGAGGGTGATGGCTTAACTGATCCTGGAGTTAAATTGCCTTTGGTTGCAGACTAGACTGCCAGTTCCTGTCTGGAACTTGTCTCACACCTGTTTTTCTCTGCTCCTCTATTTTCTCATCTGGTAAAACTATAATAATGACCAACCCTATCTTGTAGAGTTTTGTGAGCATTGCATGAAAGAATCTATGTAAAACCCTCAGCATGTATCAATCACAGAATAAAAGCCCAGTAAACACTTTTATTTTAACGACATTATTACTCATAGTAGGTGGTTCTGAAAAGTTATTTATTTAACAAATATTTATTGATGTTCTGCTATGTATTTGTTGCTGAGAATATAGTGGGGAAAGGTTTTTCCCCATAGAGCTTACACTGTAGTGAGGCAAACATGATTTGTTCATTAAAAATTAATATTCATTTAGAAAGATAAAAAATAAGCCTATGAAAAGATAGAAACATATAAAACTAATAGAAAAATAATTTCAGATAAATCATGTTAAATGCTTTTTTAAAAGTGAGGTTGTAAAACTGTTAAGTGCAGAAGAAAAAGAATAAGTGAATTTTTTGGACAGCCTAAGAGCTCTGCCCATGCTTTAGGTACCTGAGAAAGAGTCACCTTTAGTCTTTCCCAACACAAATCTTTAAATCTGCCCTTTAGAAAATTATTTCCATGATGATGTATTTGCCTAGTTCTTGAAGTGAAAGAAAGAAACTGATTTCACGAATATTTACTTATTGCTATTAACAGATCTAATGTTGAACAGCAGTTGGCCACCTCTGTACCCATTGCGAGTTTTTATCTTCTTTTACAGATGAGTGTATTTGACTATGTCATCCCAGACTTTCCTTACAATAAGTTGAGGTATTTGCTCATATAAATATTTCAGGAAGCCATACAAGGAGACTTGGAAAGAATGCTTGAAGAGGAGATAGATCTATGTCCAGATCCTCCTCCTGTAACACTTAGATGTGTTCTCCCTGTTCTTTAAGCAGAAAAACAAAAAGCACAGTTCTAAAAATACTTTATCAGTGCAATATTTCCATATTTGAAGACTTTTAGAGAGGGCCTAAAAAGGGCCCAGCTAGGGGCTGACAGAGTAGCTGCCCTGTCTTTAGAATGCAGGCTATGAAGGGGACATCAGGCTCTCATCGTAGCACACATGGAATGTGGGAGGAAGCATTCTCCATGAATATCTTTGTATTTTGAAGAACCTTAATTATAACAACAGTGGTATTTTGACAATTCTCTCAACAATGTGGAGGAAAGGAGGCTTGGTGCTCAAATGATGTATTTCCTTGATTACTCTGAAGCTTCTCTTCATGTGGAGAGGGTCTTCTTGCAGTGTGAGGCAGACCGCTTGGGCACTCAAGGAGAAGGGGTGGGTCCTGTTCCACAAGGCAGATTAGCTGCAACCATATGCACGTACAAAAGGAATAATGAGGGTAAAACCACACAGTAGCGATTGTGAACTTTCTGCTTCCAAATTCTCCCAAGCTTTGAAGTAGGCGAAGTACAGGGCCTGCTGTCTCTGCTGAACAAATAGTAATGGTTCCAGCTGCATCCTCTCCTATACCATCCACTATTCCTTCAAAGAACTGAAAATAGAAGAAGCCAGCTTTCAAATAAAAAGTGCATATCCCAGCACTTTGGGAGGCCGAGGCGGGCGAATCACAAGGTCAGGAGATCGAGACCATCCTGGCTAGCACAATAAAACCCTGTCTCTACTAAAAATACAAAAAATTAGCCAGGCATGATGGTAGGCGCCTGTAGTCCCAGCTGTTTGGGAGGCTGAGGCAGGAGAATGGTGTGAACCCAGGAGGCAGAGCTTGCAGTGAGCCGAGATCACACCACTGCACTCCAGCCTGGGCGACAGAGAGAGACTCTGTCTCAAAAAAAAAAAAAAAAAAAGTGTGCGTCATTGTTGGTGGATCAGGTGGGCATCTTGGTGCAGAGGGTTGGGGTGTGTGGCTTGTGAAATGAAGTTTGTTTTGAAAAATGGTAATGCAATCTTCTTCAGAGAAATTCATGTTTAAAGAATGCTCAAAACACTGAAAATAAAATTTAAAAAGAAAAAGAGGATCAGCAATAAAGCTATTAGGAAATACAGGTCAAAATCAAGGATTAATTAACTCGATATATATTTAATGAGAAAATACTTTATGCCAGGCAGGGCTGCTGTGTATGACTGTGCAGTGTGTAGACTGCAGAAGAGCACTCAGCTGCTCACAAAGAAACTATGTAGGGTGGTGGAGGCCCTAGAGTCAGACAAGTTCTTCTGTCTGGGGATAAAATGGTGAATCAAATAGACAAAGTCTGTCTCCTCGCAGAGCGTACATTTCAGTGCAGGATGCAGACACATTAGTAGGCATGTATATGACAGTGTGTTGAATGTCATGTGTGTGGAGTGTCATGGGTGCATGGAAGAGGACCTTGATCCACAGAGAATCCTTCTGGAGCGGCTATAGCTGGCACCATGGAGTACAGGCTGACACCTGTACATTTGTTGCTCAAATGACATATTTCCTTAATTATTATAAAGGTTGCCTGCATGTGGAGAAGATCTTCTCCCAGTGTGAGGAAGAGAGCTTGGGCATTCAAGAAGGGGCAGTTCCTGTTCCATAAGGCAGATTAGCCACAACCACATGCCTGAACCAAAGCAACAATGGGGGTAAACCCACACAGTATGTGAGCAATGGGAGTGCTTCAGACAAAGGGAGTGAAATTGGCAAAAGCTCAAGCAAAAGAAAGGCCTGATACTTTCAAGCCTCTGACTGAATTCAGTTTTAAGTGGAGCATCAAGAGTAAGGATGGAGAAGGAGCTGGAGAGGGAGGTAAGTGCTTGCTCACGCACAGCCCAGTCAGCCATGCTAAAGTGTTTGGAGCAGTGAGTGAATGTTTGCAAGCAGGAAGGGGGAAGGGTCCCAGGATCTGCATTTTGCAAAGACCATTGTGAATGCCAGGTCCAGATTGATTTGAGAGGAACAAGAGGAGAAAAAGGATGCATACCACACATTGCAGATTTTACTTTGGAAGCTTGTAAATAGTCTATTTAAAAATTTAAATAAATTAAAAAGGAATTAGTTAGAATTAAAAGTAAAATTCCATAAATGACCTTACCCATTTATCCACTTGGTGACAAAACCACACAGAGAAAAGTTGTTCTAAGTGATTTTAAAAAACGTAAATGATTGTGTAACCCCAGTGGGATATACCCCAAGGAAAAAAATTCCCTGCAAAAAATCACTTAAACTGTTTTCAGTAATTGTTGGAGGAAATGTTAATATAATTATTCTGAGATTTTTAATCTAATATATGTAAAGCCATAAAAACATTGTAATTTTAAAGGAATTTAAAATTTGTAATACAAGAACAAGAAGGAATTGTGTTTGTATTACAAATTGTAGAGACTTAAAATTTTTTTTTTAGGGAAAACACGTGAACGACATTTTTGGTGATAACAGGTGGGGCCCAAGGGTAGTCTAAAGTGGGAAGACAGAGACAAAAAAGCAAAATTATTCTACTAATTAAATAATAAGAAATTTCTGTTTTCTCCTAACAGCTCAAGAAGGAAGGAGAATTTGAGGAAGGCTGAACTCAGAGAAGAGAGGTGATAAAATAAAGAGAAAGGTCTCTGGAGAGATCAGCTACACCGTAGCCAGCTGGGACCTGTGGAGGACAAATATCATTATGATATTCCCTGCAGCAGGAAGCAGCAAATGAACTGTCAGGCCAGTGAGGTCTGACACCCAATTATAAGTTGTCAAACATATACACAGTGTCTTTCCGTCATACCTACATTTGTTAACGTTATTTTTATTTACCTTCTGTTTTGTGTCCAGCACTGATATTGTGCTAAATCCTTCAGACAAAGTTTGGTGCTTTCATGACCTGACTATGTGTTTGCAGTAAGTGTTTGGAGAAATGAGGGAGATGAGAGAAGAAGTGCTGTGTATGTTCACATTTTGGGGCACAGCAGTCCCCAGATCAGCTGGGGAAGCAAGGTGAGCTAGTGACAAGTTGGCCAGAAAGTATAGATGAGCAGCTAGAAACAGGAGTGGAGAGAGACAGGGTGAACCGGGGGGTGGGAGAGAGAGCTGGAAGTCTTAAGATTAAGCCAAGAAGTGTGGCAATAAGATGTTGTCACTCTGAGATGGCAGGGAGAGTTAGTCATCATATTATGCCATATTAGATACTTATAATTGCTTGAGAGTCATACCTATGGATGTAATCTCTGCTATGCACCAACTAGCCATGAGAATTGTGGGCAAGCTATTTCATGTCCCAGAGCTTCCTCAATTTCTTACTCTGTAAGTTTCTCCTTTGTTCTTATTTGCTTCATGGCACTGGTTGACCCCATCTGTTCCTGCTCACACACAGCCAATGGATCCACAACACACAACTGCATGGGCCCAGAGGTGGCGGGCTTCACTCTCAATCACTAATTTCCAAATAGATCTGGAAAAAGAATGGTGAAAATGATGAAGGGAGCTAGGTGAACTCATGGTAGTTCCTAAGAATCCCCTTTCCTTGAATGCTCAGACTGATCCTGTTTTACAGACCTTTCATGGCCCCAGTATCTTGGCACCATTTGTTATGCAAAAGTTTATCTTGGGCAGATGGGATGTCTCCAAATCTTCCATTTGCCTGGCAAGCCTAAGACAGTGTTCTTGACGTGCTTTTTCTGCCTGCCCTGCTCAGCTTGGCGTTGCCTGGTGGTGGTCAGTGTGCCTGTGCAATCCCTCCATTTCCTAATGTCAGGCTCAATGCAGGGATGTGGGCTGAATCACAATTGAGGGGCGCACTGAGAGCTGAGGGAGCACAGAAAGTTTGAGAATCAATGAGCAAATGACCGAGTCCTTGAGGAGTTTAAATATATCTGAAATCTTGGAGCAATACAGCCAGTCCCTGGAAACAGGGTTAAATTTCAAACTTAAGCATTATAACACGTGTCTATGAAGTTTCTGTTTTGCAATGCTTAAAACTTCCGTTGACACTATGGGGCTGAGAAAAGGCCCATTTTTACTTAAAGCAATAAGTGTGTCATTCACCAAGGCAACGCTACCTTTCCCATGATAAATGGAACTGAAGCTCTTTTTGGGCTGCTACCAAAAATATGCTGAGGAACATCTATCACATAAATGAGATTCCTTAATTGTTTAGCATAAAGATTTTCCAGCATTCTAAATAAATTGATTCCTCCTAGTTTAAACAAGAAAATGTGTCTTTTTTTAAAAGATATAAACAGTGACAGCTATAGAAGGATCAAATACAAAAAGAAATTTCTTCCATTAAGTCATTTCCAGAGGTTGTCATTTTCTTAAAGACCACACACACGCTTACTCACACCCACACATACACAGGACTAATACAAATTACAGCTAACTGGGAAAATCTCAACAATTTTTGCTAATTTATTTTGTTGGCTTTTTCCCCCTAAAAATGGCAGCAAAAATGAATAAAATTGTGAAGCTCTGCACAGTAATACAATGTTACCATGAAGAAACATGTAGAGTTGCTAATCCCATGCATTTAGTTGTTTAATTGTTTGTTTTTATATTTTTTAATGCAAGAAGAGTGACATCAACTTGAAGACCCCATAAGATACTAACTTCATACAGGAACATTTTTTGCTTCTTTTGATTTTTAGGGTTGACCTTACTTTTTCAGAGCCACACATTTAATAATAATGCATTAATAGTAATGCATTTAACTGTAGTGAACACAAATGTTAAGTGTATGGTTTCAGTGGTAAACCTAAGATACGACCCAGTTTCTATCTAGACATCTTCCATTAGCCTTTGCTCTGACTGGTTTAAGAGAGATCCTACTTTCAACTTAAACAGAATAAGGACATCAACTTGCATTCCCTGTGCTCTTAATTAGTGTTTCCTACAAAACAATAAGGTAAAGCAAATAAACAGAAAAAAACGCACAAGGGGTGTGAAATTCAATTCCTGGAAGAGGAAAGTTGACGGTCAATAAGCTCATGAGGGCATGTTCAACCTCCCTTATAAAAGAGAGAAAGGAAGATTAAAGAAACAATATGATGCCATTTCTCACCTGCTTAGCAGATCAGCCAAAAATTAGAAGTCTGACCACCTGAGACTGGGTAAGGACATGGTGTTATGGGAACCCCACTCGCTGTTTGTGAGGTTACACATCTATATGTAGGTTTTGAAGGAAAATTTGGCATCATCTAGAAAAGCTGTACTTTTTTTATTGTGAAATATTTTTAGTATACAAAAAAGGTAGAGAAAATATAATAAACCTCTATGTACCTTCCATCTAGCATGAAAAATATACACTGAAAATGCTCTGTTTATCTTTCCTCATTCCCCTTTTCCTCATCTCAAGTGGAACCACTGTCTTGAACTTGGCATTTGTCATTTTTCATGCTTATTTCACTACTTATGTATGTATCCATACACCACATCTTTGACCTTTACATAAATGGTATTATATTGTATATTCCTTCCTGCAACTTGGGTTTTTGTTTATTCCCTTTTTCTTGAGCTAAATATTATCTTTATGAAATTTATCCACATGTTAATTTATCTATATATCCATGATATATGTAGCTGTAGCTTGTTAATTTTAACTTCTTATAGTGTTCCTTTGGTAAATACACTGCAGTTTATTTTTTAGTCCCCTACAGATGATCAATTAGTTTTATTTTTCCAGGTTTTTTTTTTTTGGCTCTTATAAACAATACTGCAATAAGCATTCCTGTGTGGATATTTACTGTGAAAATGTGGGTGAGTTTTTCTGGGTCTGTATTGTACTCTACGGAGTAGTATGGGGTAGTTTAGAAGAAAACTTCTCAACCTTTAACATGCATTTGAACTTTCTAAAAATGCAAATTCTGATTCAGTAAATCTAGCGTGCGAATAGAAATTCTGCCTCTCTAACAAGCTCCAAGGTGATGGCAATGTTGCTGGTCCATGGACCAGGCTGGGCATTTATGAGATCTCAGAGCTGTTTGCTTTCCAGGCAGCTTCTTAGTACATCCCTGTGAGGAAACATCAGCATGCTTGTAGTCTCTTCATCTATACCACAAATGGCATTATTCTGGTTTACTCTTTAATACTGAATGGACCACTTTTCACAGGATAACCTTTCCAAAAAACTGAATACGCCGTAACAAAGTCTTTAAAAGATACAATACCATTTTTTTTGAGACCAAGTCTTGCTCTGTTGCCCAGGCTGGAGTGCAGTGGCGTGATCTCAGCTTACTGCAACCCTTGCCACCCAGGTTCAAGCGATTCTCCTGCCTTAGCCTCCAGAGTAGTTGGGATTACAGACGCAGGCCACCATGCTCAGCTAATTTTTTGTATTTTGTAAAGACAGGGTTTCACCATGTTGGCCAGGCTGGTTTCGAACTCCTGACCTCAAATGATCCACCTGCCTTGGCCTCCCAAAGTGCTGGGATTACAGGTGTAAGCCACTGCGCCTGGCTGAGATACAATAGCATTTCTTTGCAAAGTCTTAAAGTTGTTATAAAACATGCCTTGAATTTGATATATAGGTGAAGTTATCTGTCAGCATTGGCCAGGCGCTGGTGCTGAGCACATATAGTGCTGGAGTTAGAGGGTTGCGATGGCATTTGCCCAGGGGAAAAAGGCTGTGTCCTTTGTCTTTTATTTTCTTAACTAAGTAGTGAAATGTGTTTGTCTGGAGGTTTTTTGTTTTGTTGTTTTGTTTTATGGTATGTGTTTTGTTTTAATAAAAAATGTAATGAATGCACTTGGCAAAGAAAACCAAAATTAATGTGTGAAAAAGAATGAAAGTAAGTCTCTCCCCACTCTGTGCTCTGGGCCCTCTCTTTAGAGGCAAGTGCTGCTGCCAGTTTCTTAGATACTGTAGCAGAGACCTTTACGGTGGCCTAATGACCCCCGACTTCTAGTTTCCCACCCTTGAGCTCTCTCATCCCTTGAAGAGGGCAGGACCTATGACTTGCTTCTGACCAACAGAACACAGGAAAGGGGGCGGGCTATATGTGATGACAATTATGTGATGATGTGACTATGTTATGAAGACTGTAGTGCTATCTTGCTTGAGTTTCTTGCTTGCTTGCTGACTTCGAGGAAGCAAATGGCCATGCTGAAAACTTCACATGACAAGAAACTGTGGGCAGCTGGTAGAAGGTGAGAGTGGCCTCCCACGGACAGACAGTGCTGGTAGAGGAAAGCGCTCAGTCCTACAACCACAATATTGCATTCTGCCAGCAACCACATGGGTTTGAAAAAGTAGCTCCTTCTCCAGTCAAAACTCCAAATGAGAACACAGCCCCAGCCACCACCTTGATGGCAGCCTTGCAGAGAATCTGACTGAGCCATGCCCAGACCCCTAACCCGAAGAAACTGGGAGGTAAGTGTGCGTTGTTCTAAGCACTAAGTTTAAGGTGACATTGTTATACAGCAATAGAAAATTGATACGGTATCTTTCCATAAATTGTATGTGCAAAATATTTATACATGATTATTTTTGTTCCAATCTTGGAAATTATTCAATATGGTCATGTATACATCTGCCCTCTTAATTTTTAAGGCTGCATAACATTCCAGTGACTGAGCATTCAAATTTTATTTAGCCAGTCCCCAGTTGTGGATTTTTAGGTTGTTTTCCTAAAAGACCCCACTCTGTCACCAGAAAAACCTGAAAGTGGCTGCAATGCCTCGAGATAGTAAATTATTTTTTAACAAACTTCTCTTTTAGTTCCCACTTAACTGTCCACTTTGTCTTTTTATTATTTCTTCCAGCTGAGGTTTTAAGCAGGGTTGCTAATCATCCTGGTTTGCCCAGAACTAAAGGGTTTTCTGGGATGCAGGACTTTCAGTGTTAACACCAGGACAGTCCCAGGGAAAAATGGGACAGTTGCTCACCCTATAACCCCTTTAAAAGTACAAATAAAAGGAAAAAGGTGAAAATCCCCCAAATTGCAGGTGACTTTCTCAAATCTCAGCCAACAGAGAAGGAAGAGCATTTCTGATACCTGGCTTCTGCTGGCAGAGGGTCTGCTCATCTCAGCTTGGGGTTCCCTTTGAGGCCTCTGCTAAAAGTAAATATGTAAGTTTCTTTATCTAATGCAAGAATGAAAGGAAGACTTTGGGTTTTCGGAACAATAATCTACCTCTTTTTATCAAAGGGATAAACCACTCAACCTAAAAGAATAGTTATCCACATAAGGCTTGGATTATCACCTCATAAAGCAGCAGGATTCTTCTATTATCACCTAAATAAAGCTGCCATGAAGCTGGAACAAATAGGCCAGGCAGAGAGAGTCTCTGCAAAATGAGAGGCTGTGAATTACAAAGGCTTTAGAAACGTGTGGCTGCAGACTGGATGATGCTTGCATTTGAGTCAGGCTGGCTAGAGGCCTTGAGCAGATGACTTCATGTCTCTGAATCTCAGTTTTCTCATCTGTTGGGTATGGTGCATGGCAGGTATTTAATAAATACAGGTTCCACCTCTCTTCCTTTCCTAGGAGAGGGAAAGTAGGTGATACTGGATGGGCAGAGGTGGACATGTATTCCAAGAGGAGCAGACATGCAAATTCTAACTGGATGTTGCCCAAAATATTAAGTGCCCTTGGAAGGGGGCACTGACAGAAACATTAACAGAGTGTGTGACCTGCCTGCTATACTCAGAAAGGGGAAAAACTAAGTTTATTGAGCACACTTTTACTATATCTAAGAGAGAAACCAGCAAATCTGCTGAGTAGCACATTTGAGTGTTTCCACAGGCATGACAGTTAGAAGCTGCTTTCTCACGCCAATGGAAAGATTGTCTGCTTTAAGTTTACTACTTCATATTTCATTGTAGGCATTAAAAGCTTTCATTCTCCTTAGGAGGAAAAATACCCCGTCCTTTCATATACTTGAAAATTATAAACTAAAGCACCTTTTAGCCTTCTCTTTCCACCACTCAAAAAACCCAATTCATATACCATTTCCTCAGAAACAGTAAATGTATTTGTGAGGCAGCTTTGGGCCCTCCAACCACAGCTGTCATTACACAGTCACGGTGCTCAGAGACTCTGCGAGAAAGCTGTTACCTGCACTTGCCAGTTCAGTAGCCAGGCTAAGTGGAATAAAAAGGGCCCCAGGCAATGGGCATCATCCTTTCACTTTGATACTTCTGAATAGAGACACAGATGCCTGTGTGCTTGCTGTGTTCATTTGCGAGTGTCCTGTCTGCAGAAGAGCAGTTAGAAAATATCTAACGGGGAAAAAAAAACAAAACAATCAAATGAGAGTAATAAAATGTAATGATTACAGAAGGCCATTCAGGATTTTTAGAACAAACAGGAATCTGGAGTCTTACTTGTTTCACACCAAAGGGTGTTGTCAGGAAGAGAGAGCTGTGGTTCAACCACTGTCTGTGGGTCATGGGGACAAGGAAGGGAGCAGCTGAGGGGCTTCCTTGGGGGCACATACAGTGGGAAGAAACAAAAGAAGGTGATAGCCCATTCTGCTTCCTTCTCTACATTTTGTCCTCTTACCTCTCTCATTGCCTACTCCCACACACCACTCTACCTCCGAGATATTTCCGTGGATCAGCCTTCTGACCCTCCCAACCTACAATGTATACAGCCATTTTAAGAAGAAGCAGGGATTGCATCTCTGAAAATGTCACTCAAGCTTTCTGCAGGAATCATTTATTTTGGTCTCCTAGGTTACTTCAACTCAGATGAGGTCTGCATCTTTCACAAGTACATACTGAGAGGGGGCAGATGAGAACTTCAAGCTTCAGGCAACAGGATGTAGATTACCCATATTCAACAGCAACTGCAGCAGAAAAGAAAAATGTATTTAGAGGATAAGTAAGTCAATAATGACACGTGTTTTCACTTTGAATTTTTCACTGTCCTACATCATCCATCCATTTATCAGACATTGATTCAGCCCTAGCTGTTACCCCACTCATGTTCTCCTTTTCTTTGTAAACACCTTTAATTCTCTTGCTCCTCTGAACCAGCCTGGGCAAGACGAACACTGGACAAATGAAATACTCGCTTATTCCATTCCTGCAGCGGAGCAGCCACACATTGATTTAGCAAAGCACAGTTTTATGTTTGTCTCACTTTAATACAGGTTCAGACATTTCAATATTTCTTGCCAATCATATTATAGATCTCTGGTAGAGTCTGTTTCTCATTCTGTAAAATGACCTTTTGACACATTACTCTCTTGACTCAAATTTCTTGTTTCCCCTTTACCCTCTCACTGGCAACAGAAAACCTTGGCTTAAAGTTCTAAGAGGAATTGGGAGCTATCAAATGAGAAGTCCTTCTTCCCCTTGCCTCCACTAAATTGACCAACACACAAAACGTGAACCTAATCTTTTTGCCTTCCCTTCATCTGCAGTGAATAAACTCTCTCTGCTTCTATCAACCACATATTCACCATCCTCTCCCTCCTTCCCGAGAACTTCACTCATGTAAGTGCCCCTTCTCTCTCCTGCATCACCAGCTCCCTCTTTGTTCCAGCTCAGTCCAATGCAAAACAAAAGTGCCCTCAATCTTTAATACAATACAAAACAGAACTTCAAAAAACTCTCCTGATACATTTCCCCATAGCTACTAATACATTACCCTGCTTTACCCTCTTCAAGCAAACATCATGGAAAGAGTTTACTAGAGTTTCCATCTTCACTACACACTAGTGTTCCACTAAAACTGCTCAGTGAAGTTCCCAATGACCGTCACTTTGCAAAATAAGGCAAAACATTTTGTATTACCTGATTTCTCAGCAGTATTTGATGCAGGTGGACATCATTCCCTCTTGAAACACTCTTTCTCATTGGCTTCTGTGATAGCACTCTCTCCTTATTTTTCTATCACTTGCTGTGGCCATGCCTTCATAGTTACTCAATCTCAGTTTCTTCTTTTGACTCTTGCTGCATCTTGCTTCTTCGTGACACTGAAACGTTGGAATGTCCACAGGGATATGACCTAGGGCCCGTTCTCTTCCCAATCTATACTCTTCCTAGGTAGTTCTACATGTCCCATTTAAATATCATTTAGAGGGAAATAAGTCTCACATTTGCAAATATCCAGCTCTTTTAAATGCCAGACTCTTACATCTAACTGATTACCTATTAGCTTTACTCAGCAACATATGTCCCAGTCTTTCTCATATCAGTAAGTGATTCTTGGAACTAAGGGTTAAGAACAAGATCAAGTTCTTCCCGTCTTCTTTATTTTCTTCTTCATATCTAATTCATTGGAAGGTTCTGAGAGCACTTCTTCTGGAAAACACCCTGAATCAATCTGCTTCTCTCCATTTCTAATGCCCCCACCTGAATCCAAGCCACCATCATTAATTATCTAGATTATTCCATTAGTCCCTCACTGATGTCCCTGCTGCCACATAGGCATTATTCATATTTTACACATTAGAAAACTAAAGTTCAAAGGAGTCAAATGTCTTTATTCATTCAAAAATGGTTTTGGGCACCTGCTTTGTGCCTCCAGACACCTGCCTGAGTGGCATGGTAAATAAATGGCAGTGCCAGGTCTCTCTGACACTGAAGCCCTGTTCTCAGTCTCATGCATCACACTGCTTTCAGGAATGCTCCAGAACATTCCTTCTAATGCAGAGACACACAGAAAATAACCCAAGAACAATGTACCTACACATATGCCACATGCTTCTCAAAAGCAAAACCAGATTAACACAGCCTGAAGGCTTTGGAAATTTTCTCAAGAAAGTCAAACTAGTCTATGGGAATTTCTCTCAAGGGACCTGACCTCTTTTCTTTTACCTATGGGGGTGGCTTCCCTTACCTGGAATGCCTTTAAGGCCACATGCCTGGCTAGTAACTATTGGGCTCTGCAAAAGCATCACCTTAAGTAGGGAGCTTTCCCTGGCCTCTGTAAACCAGCGAAGGCTCCCCTCCTCCATGCTCACTGGTTGTCTGTGTTTACTTTTATCATGACACTCCTCACACTGTACCACAATGCTTGGTTTATACTTACAAAGAACTTTGTCAAATGCTTTAAAAATGTTAGGTACAATTGATAAATCTAGATGGAGATACTTTAAAAATCCATAAAGAAAAGTCTAAATATCTAACTCCCCTTTGCAAAACCTGACACTCCTAATCGTGTTCGCCCTCACTAGCTTAAACTTCCTGAAAACAAAAGATGTTCTAAATGCTTACTACATACATGGTTGAATGGAAATGTAAGTCATGTCAGTCACTACACCAGTGTGTAGTGATTCTTCCTTTTGGTTTGTCCAACCAAAAGACTCTTCCTTTTGGTTTGTCCAAAGACTCACTCAAGACCATTTGCCCTTCTTAGCAAAATATTTAGTGTCTCCTCAATTCCTAGTTCTATTGCTAAGAATTTTAGGGGCCTACTCTGTCCAAAGAAGACAATACTGCTTCCAGATGTTAGGAAGAGAGAGAGTCCTGGAAAGTCCAATAACCTGCAGCCCCAGAAGCATTTGAGCAAAAGGCTGCGTGGTGTAGATCTCAGTGTACAACTGTAGCAGTGCCCCTGTCTGGATCAGGGCGATGGTGTTCAGAGGAATTCTAGAGTCAGATGCCAACTTGGGTTAAGGCCATCCCTCTTCCCAAACCCCCTGAGGGGTTTGTGTTGAGGTTGGCTAAGCCGGATCCTCCTTTCTTTTCAATGATTTCTTCCTGGAGAGAAGCAGGGTTGTTGATGTCTTTTATAGCAGGCACACCTTACTTAGAGGCACCGGAATCCACTCTTACAAGTCCTTCTAACTTTCAATTTCAGTGAGCAGGGAGTGAGGTTTCAGTGTTTTTTCCTTCCAGAAAGCCTGAAGTTTTTTTGTTTGTTTGTTTTTGTTTTTGAGACAGTGTTTCCCTCTTGTTGCCCAGGCTGGAGTGCAATGGCGTGGTCTCAGCTCACAGCAACCTCCGCCTCCCGGGTTCAAGTGATTCTCCTGCCTCAGCCTCCCGAGTAGCTGGGATTACAGGCATGTGCCACCATGCCCGGCTAATTTTGTATTTTTATTAGAGACGGGGTTTCTCCTTGTTGGTCAGGCTGTTCTTGAACTCCCAACCTCAAGTGATCCACCCGCCTCGGCCTCCCAAAGTGCTGGGATTACAGGCATGAGCCACCGCGCCAGGCCCAGAAAGCCTGAAGTTTTTAGGCAACTTGGTTCATACTAATTCCAGATTCGTGTTTCAAACAGGTCTCAGAGAAGCAACTTTTGCCAATCCACAAGATGTTCTATTATAACCTTACCACATGAAAATGGATGCCTACCTTTTTGCCTTGCATTTACCTCAGAAATGCTACACGGGTGATTCTTCTTATCAAAATAAAAATCCTAGCCAGGCAGGGTGGCTCATGCCTGTAATCCCAGCACTTTGAGAGGCCGAGGCGGGTGGATCACTTGAGGTCAGAAGTTCGAGACCAGCCTGGCCAAAATGGTGAAACCCCGTCTCTACTAAAAATACAAAAATTAGCCGGGCATGGTCGTGGGCACCTGTAATCCCAGCTACTCAGGAGGCTGAGGCAGGAGAATTGGTTAAACCCAGGAGATGGAGGTTGTAGCGAGCTGAGATCACACCACTGCACTCCAGCCTGGGTGACGGAGCGAGGCTCTGTCTCAAAGTAAATAAACAAACAAAGAAATTAAAATCTTTCTTCAACTGGAGGCAGTATCTGGCATAATTTAGAGGATAATTTTTGCCTCACCTGATCACCAGTAGCCCCGTTAGACATGGGCGATAGGGCCCTACGTTTTACATAACATGATAAAAGTTAATTGAATTAAAATATATGGTTCCTGCTATCACTGAGGGTCCAGTGCTCAGGGTGAGCACAGTGACCTAATGGTAAACATCTATTTTGGAGACCAAAACTGTGCAGGCCCCAGGGAAAATGCTTCTCCATGTTTTGCCCTGTGGGTCCTCTGGAAGCCATGTGGGTTGTTCTGCTGCCAAGTCAGAGAGAATGAACGTGCTAATCTTTCCTTTCAAAGAGCATGAGTACAATATGCTTCAATAACAAAGTGGGTTTTTTTCTCTGACTAGTGCCAAGTGTTCATCTTCTTGTGTCTCTAGGTGTTCCAATTTGTGGTTCCGCAGATACTCAAGAATTCATGAGATATTGCAGCAGTTGCACATGCATGGCTGAGGGACATTTTGAAGCACTAACAAGTCATATTCCTGTTAAATTTGTATAAATATATGCCTAGATGTGATATGCATGAGGGTCAATGCTTATTCTTCATATGGGCAACTAGGAGAACTGTTAATACTAGTTTAAATAGCATCTTAAATTTTATCTTAAAAAATATGTTCATAATTATGTTATTCATTGTTAAAGTATTGTAAAATTTTAGCTTTATTTAAAGATATTCGGTATATATTAACTATAATTCTTTTTTTGTCTTTTAGTTTTAATAGTCATTCTGAATATTTCAAAGGAAAAATAACTGAAAAGATACAAAAATGATGTTTTTAATTTTTATGTCTATTTAAATTGCATTTCAATAAAATATATTCAAACTTTAAACACTTTACTGCAATTATTTAATTTTTAATTAGTTAGAAAATTACTTGTAAACTAGAATGCTCATTGTGTGAAAATATTAATTAAAACAGCACAATTAGCAAATTTTGCTGAAATACAGACAAGAAAAATAGATTTCATGAAAAAATAAATTGTGAGTTCTTTATTGTCTCTAGTTTATTACTAATCTAAATATTGCTGGTTCGTTCACAGAATGTACAGGCTTGCACAATAATAGAATTCAGTTACTTTGGTATTTTGCTGCTTTTCAGTCATGTATCTGCTATAGCTATATATCTATTTTGTTTATAGAAAGAAATACATATATCCAGATAGGGTGACAAAACATGTTCTATTTAATGGATTTTTATCATAACTTATGACTTCTAACTATCAAAAGTTTTAAGTGGTATGGAGGCCTGTTTGGACTCTTGCCTTGGTTTCCCATGAGTTTTTGGTGTGGGCCAGCTGATGGTCATTACCTGAACCAAGTAGCAGTACCGGTAAGAAGAAGGTTTTCTCCAGAGAGAGGCAAAGTTGGGGACAGTTTAAATGGCAGCAACCACATGTACATTGGTGTGATGGTTAATACTGAGTGTCAATTTGATTGGGTTGAAGGATACAAAGTATTAATCCTGGGTGTGTTTGTGAGGCTGTTGCCTTAAGAGATTAACATTTGAGTCAGTGGGCTGGGAAAGGCAGACCCACTTTTAAGCTGCGTGAGCACCATCTAAATGTGGAGAGGTTAGACTGGCCTAGCCACCCAGCTTCCATCTTTCTCCTGTGCTGAATGCTTCCTGCCCTCAAACATCAGACTCCTAGTTCTTCAGTTTTAGGACTTGGACTGGCTTTCCTTCCTCAGCATGCAGATGGCCTATTGTGGGAACTCGTGATAGTGTGAGTTAATACTTTATTAAGTATTTACTTAATTACCTATCCTTTACATTAACTACCCTTTATATATGTGTATCATATTAGTTCTGTCCCTCTAGGGAACCCCGATGAATACAATTAGCAAGCAACATTTTTTTAAAAAGGACTATTTGAAGTCTTGAATTGTGCTAGGATAAATCTGAGAGGTGCACCTGGAAAGGTGATTGGGTTGCAGCTTGTGAGGCACTTCTGATTCTGCTTTCGGGGTTTTGCCTGAAGGCAGAAAGGACAGTCACCCCATGAAAGGTTTTAGTCAATAGAGCAACATGGGTAACCTAACGGCTTCAGAAAAATCTCTTGGACCAAATCAGGAAGCTTACTTGGAGGGGATTACGGCTGGATAGATGGAGAGTCAGTAGTAAATTATTATAATAATTTAGGAGAGAGGGGACGAGTTTCCCAACTAAAGTAAGCAACTAAACAGAGGCAATGGAAAAGAGGGCGACACTGGATTTAAGCAGCATTTCTATGCAGCTTAGATGTATGTGAATGAGCAGTTCAGACCTCAGTGCTTCCAGACTGCAGCAGCAGGGATATTAATATTCCACTTACTTTTGAAAATTAAGTTGGTTTTGGGCTTCTTCATATTGCATAGAATTCAAGCATCTCATTGTGATGGATGGCGGATGGGAAGGGGAGACCCTGCAACTATGTTTCTGCAGACTGACCATCCCAGCCCTCAAGAGAAGTGGGAACTGGGTATCTTGTCTTCATAAATGGGTGTACTTTTTCTTCCAGGTGACTTGGGTTTTAGTTTTAATGGCTGTTGAGGCTCTTCATTCAAGGTGTTTTGTTTTGTTTGTTTTGTTTTGTTTTGTTTCACCAGGAATGCAACTGTATGCAAAGTTGGATTAATGCATATTCATTGCAGCAACAGAGATCACACACCCTGGGGAAATGTGCGCCATCCCAAGAAGGGTTTTAATAGGGCTTTTTTTTTTTTTTTTCCCCCCCAGGATCTGAGCTTCTGCAAGGTGCTTTTTGGGAGAATTCCAGGAAGCAGGGATATGTTCTGGATAAGGTATTGTCAGAAAGCAGGCGTAATCTATGATTGGGTATCTTAATGAATTTTATCTAGAAGCAGAAAAAATGGAAAGAGATTAAAGCTTTAATTGATAAAGAAGAGGCAGTCACACAAGTTCCCTAAGAGAGGGGTGGCCAGGTGCGGTGGCTCACACCTCTAATCCCAGCACTTTGGGAGGCTAAGACAGGCAGATCACCTGAGGTCAGGAGTTTGAGACCAGCCTGGCCAACATGGTGAAAGCCCGTCTCTGCTAAAAATATTAAAAAATTAGCTGGGCATGGTGGTGCACGCCTTTAATCTCAGCTATTTGGGAGGCTGAGGCACAAGAATCACTTGAACCCAGGAGGCAGACGTTGCAGTGAGCCAAGATCACGCCACTACACTCCAGCCTGGGTGACAGAGTGAGACTGTGTCTCAAACAAGCAAACAAAAACAAAGACAGGGAGATGCTTGGCTATTTCTTGTGGTTTGCACAGTGACCATGTCTTTGTCTGTGTTCTGACATGGTCACCAACTGGCCTTGGTTTTATCTTTTTTTTTCACCTTGTCTGAAGGTCATGGTCTGTGAGACTGATTATGTTCAACAAGGAAACCCTGAGGCATGCCAGTGAATGCCACCCCAGCTGATGGCCATCAGGGGCTGCTTTTTCTCCTGTCCCCTTTATGAGACCTGGAAAGGGAAATAAGGGTTTTAATATTAAATGATGATATGGGGGAGGGTGGGAAGCCTAAAGTGAGAAGGAGTGATAGGAAACTTGCCCTCCAGACAGAAAAGTGGTCCACACTTGGGGCTACTACTGCCCCCAAAGCTGCAGGGGCCTTGCTCAAGTTCCCAGCAACTTCTGAGTCAGTCCTCATCAGTAACTCGCCCCGCCGTCACCTAACTAAGCATTGCACTAAGAGATGGCAGCTGGGTTTGCAGGCAGAGGGCAACAAGCTACCAATGCCATCAGGCTTTGATTCACCGCAGACTCTGAAGCCAGACTGCATGGGTTTGAATCTTCTCTCTGCCACTCAGTTCCTAGCTTTGCCCATCTATGTTCTGTTTCTTCTTCTAAAATTGTGTCTACCTTGTGGGATTATTGTATGAATAAAGGAATCCATACATGGAAATTTCCTAACCTAGTGCCTGGAGCATTGTTATCTGTGTCAGCTACTATTGCAATTATTATCTTCTCCCACAGAGCGCCCAAATACCCTGACCACACACGCCCATTTCCAGAATCCCTTGGACTTCTGCAGGATGGGGAGGAGGGACCCCTCCCACACTTAAACTTAATGGTTAGACAAAACAAGTTAGAGCCCCAGGGCGGATTATGGTGAGTGGGTAGGTCTCTTACATGGTAGTTGTGGAGCAAGCATGGCATAGAGTCTGAATCTGGGTGAGGCATCTGAGTTGGTCCTTCCAATCCCCCAGGCTCTGCCTGTGGTTACCTATAAGGCAAGGGGCATGGGGGCACGTGCAGAAAAACTGCTGAGCACAGTGATTCAGAAATGCCATTTTCCCAGTCTTCTTTCTTTCAAATGCACACTTTCACACACAACAGATCCCAAATAAGGCTGATAAAACTATCACAATTTTTCCATTTCAAGAAGGGTCAGCTTCCAGTGACAGGGAGGGGCTGTAAGCAATGAGCATTAACACTGTAAATCACAAGAATGGGCTCCACATGCAACAGTTCTCTTCCTTATGAGCTTTTAATGTCTTCTTTCGTCACTGTGGAATATCTTATTTACTCTCTGCCAGAGCTTTGGCTTCAGCCCTTCTACTAGCCATAAAAGTAACAGCCAATGTTTGCACAAAATGACAAATCAGACAAGGCAAATATTATACATGTGGAGTACAAATCCACCTGAACTCCTTTTGATCTCTTATCACAAGGTTATTTGGATGTGCCAGAGTAAGAGGATTTAGTTCTGTTTCTTATCAATGCAAATCTTACAAGCAACAGGAAGAAATAGGTAAATACAAAGTTTGATTTGAAGGGCAAAGGGACAGGTCTCTGTCCAAATCCCTATCCTCCATAAAATCTATCTCCCCCATTGGTCTATTGCTTAATATCAAATATTATTCTTTGGGGGTATTTGCATTTCAAGACGTGGCAAGAGTTTAAGTTGCAGGAGTAAATCTCAAGTTGTATAATTCAACATCAGTTAGTCTACAGTAGAGATACTTGCTTCAGCATGGCAGGTTGAAGTCCAAGGACATTGGGCTATAATTTGATACATATGTGGAAATAGATAAGGGACCACTTGGACTCTAATGATGTAGCCAGTTCCTTTTAGACCTTTTAGACTGTGGCCACTGTATTCTGCTTTTGCTATTTTGTCTGCTTA
Source organism: Pan troglodytes (assembly GCF_028858775.2). Classification (NCBI taxonomy): domain Eukaryota; kingdom Metazoa; phylum Chordata; class Mammalia; order Primates; family Hominidae; genus Pan; species Pan troglodytes. The sequence goes on along the minus strand of NC_072412.2, from coordinate 102,524,947 downwards.
TGGTTCTACATTACAAGCAAAAAGTTGCTGACATGGACCATGATGAAAATAATTTAATTAGCTGCTTAATAAAAGTGCAGCAATTGTAACATCCCACTTCTAAAAGCCTATGTTAGTTCCTAGTGGTAAATTACCAACTGGGTAAAATATCTAGGAGGTTGAAGATGACTTTTCTAGGATTGTGTTCTAAGGGAGGCCATGCTCTGACCTTAGGAAAAGAAACCATAGACCAAGGTAAACCAGTAAGAACTGTTCAACCATTATGGAAACAAAAGAATGGAACAAGGCATGGCCTAGATGAGTGGAGTCCAGGAGACTTGACTCAAGGTCAGGATATTCTACTTTGTCACAAAACCTGAAATATACCTTAAATACTTCATCTTAGAGAGTGAAAGCTTCTGAATGTGCCAGTAAAGTACAGCTTTAACTCCACACGCAATTGATTGTTTTACTCAAGAGTGCGTGATCCGGGGGAAATCAGATGTCATTACATTGGAAAATGACACTCTTCAGAGGCAGCTACTATATATATTTCTGGTAGACGAATTTTCATCAACCTACACTGTGTTAATTTGTATACTGGATGTCAGAAATGGTTTTTTATTGGTAAGAAATATTGCTCTGTTGACTAGTATGAGGACTGTTAGAAGTAGGATCTCACTGGTAAAATTCAAGGTTTTCTTTTTCTTTATTTGTTATTTTTTTAATTATACTTTAAGTTCTAGGATACATGTGCAGAACGTGCAGGTTTGTTACATAGGTATACATGTGCCATGGTGGTTTGCTGCACCCATCAACCCGCCATCTACATTAGGTATTTCTCCTAATGATATCCCTCCCCTAGCCCCCCATCCCCAAACAGGGCCTGCTGTGTGATGTTCCCATCCCTGTATCCATATGTTCTCATTGTTCAACTCCCACTTATGAGTGAGAACATGTGGTGTTTGGTTTTCTGTTCCTGTGTTAGTTTGCTGAGAATGATGGTTTCTAGCTTTATCCATGTCCCTGAAAAGAACACGAACTCATTCTTTTTTATGGCTGAATAGTATTCCATGGTGTATATGTGCCGTATTTTCTTTATCCAGTCTATCATTGATGGGCATTTGGGTTGGTTCCAAGTCTTTGCTATTGTGAATAGTGCTGCTGCAATAAACATACATGTGCATGTGTCTTTATAGCAGAATGATTTATAATTCTTTGGGTATATACCCAGTAATAGAATTACTGGGTCAAATGGTATTTCTAGTCCTAGACTGAGGAATCACCACAGTGTCTTCCACAATGGTTGAACTAATTTACCCTCCCACCAACAGCATAAAAGCCTTCCTATTTCTCCACATCCTCTCCAGCATCTGTTGTTTCCTGACTTCTTAATGATCACCATTCTAACTGGCGTGAGATGGTATCTTATGATTTGATTTGCATTTCTCTAATGACCGTTGATGATGAGCTTTTTTTCATATGTTTGTTGGTTGCATAAATGTCTTCTTTTGAGAAGTGTCTGTTCATATCCTTCATCCACTTTTTGATGGGGTTGTTTTTTCTTGTAAATTTGTTTAAGTTCCTTGTTGATTCTTGATATTAGCCCTTCATCAGATGGATAGATTGCAAAAATTTTCTCCCATTCTGTAGGTTGCCTGTTCAACTCTGATGATAGTTTCTTTTGCTTTGCAGAAGCTCATTAGTTTAATTAGATCCCATTTGTCTATTTTAGCTTTTGTTGCCATTGCTTTTGGTGTTTTAGTCATGAAGTCTTTGCCCATGCCTATGTCCTGAATCATATTGCCTAGGTTTTCTTCTAGGGTTTTTATGGCTTTAGGTCTTACGTTTAAGTCTTTAATCCATCTTGAGTTAATTTTTGTATAACGTGTAAGGAAGGGGTCCAGTTTCTGCTTTCTGCATATGGCTATCCAGTTTTCCCAACACCAGTTATTAAATAGGGAATCCTTTCCCCATTGCTTGTTTTTGTCAGGTTTGTTGAAAATCAGATTGTTGTAGATGTGTGGAGTCATTTCTGAGGCCTGTGTTCTGTTCCATTGGTCTATGTGTCTGTTATGGTAACAATTCCATGCTGTTTTGATTACTGTAGCCTTATAGTATAATTTGAAGTCAGTTAGCATGATGCCTCCAGCTTTGTTCTTTTTGCTTATGATTGTCTTGGCTATACGGGCTCTTTCTTGGTTCCACATGAAATTTAAAGTAGATTTTTCTAATTCTATGAAGAAAGTCAATGGTAGCTTGATGGAAATAGAATTGAATCTATGAATTACTTTGGGCAATATGGCTATTTTCATGATATTGGCTCTTCCTATCCATGAGCATGCAATGTTTTTCCATTTGTTTGTGTCCTCTCTTATTCCTTTGAACAGTGGTTTGTAGTTCTGCTTGAAGAAGTCCTTCATGTCCCTTGTAAGTTGTATTTCTAGGTATTTTATTTTCTTTGCAGCAATTGTGAATGGGAGTTCACTCATGATTTGGCTCTCTGTTTGTCTATTATTGGTGTACAGGAATGCTTGTGATTTTTGCACATTGATTTTGTATCCTGAGACTTTGCTAAAGTTGCTTATCAGCTTAAGGAGGTTTTGGGCTGAGACGATGGGGTTTTCTAAATATACAATCATGTCATCTGCAAACAGAGACAATGTGACTTTCTCTCTTCTTATTCGAATACGCTTTATTTCTTTCTCTTGACTGACCGCCCTGGCCAGAGCTTCCAAAACTATGTTGAATAAGAGTGATGAGAGAGGGCATCCTTGTCTTGTACTGGTTTTCAGAGGGAATGATTCCAGCTTTTGCCCATTCAGTATGATATTGGCTGTGGGTTTGTCATAAATAACTCTTATTATTTTGAGATATGTTCCATCAATACCTGGTTTATTGAGTGTTTTTAGCATGAAGGGGTGTTGAATTTTATTGAAGGCCTTTTCTGCATCTATTGAGATAATTATGTGGGTTTTGTCATTGGTTCTGTTTATGTGATGGATTATGTTTATTGATTTGTGTATGCTGAGCCAGCCTTGCATCCCAGTGATAAAGCCAACTTGATCATGGTGGATAAGGTTTTTAATGTGCTGCTGGATTTGGTTTGCCAGTATTCTATTGAGAATTTTCACATTGATGTGCATCAGGAACGTTGGCCTGAAATTTTCTTTTTCTGTTGTGTCTCTGCCAGGTTTTGGTATCAGGATGATTATGGCCTCATAAAATGAGTTAGGGAGGATTCCCTCTTTTTCTATTGTTTGGAGTAGTTTCAGAAGGAATGGTACCAGCTCCTTTTTGTACCTTTGTTAGAATCTCACTGTGAATCCATCTAGCCCTGGTCGGTAGGCTATTAATTACTACCTCAATTTCAGAACTTGTTATTGGTCTATTCAGGGATTTGACTTCTTCCTGGTTTAGTCTTGGGAGGGTGTATGTGACCAGGAATTTATCCATTTCTTCTAGATTTTCCAGTTTATTTGCATAGAGGTGTTTATAGTATTCTCTGATGGTAGTTTGAATTTCTGTGGGATCAGTGATGATCTCCCCTTTATCATTTTTTATTGTGTCTATTTGATTCTTCTCTCTTTTCTTTTTTATTAGTCTGGTTTGTGGTCTATTTTGTTAATCTTTTCAAAAAACAAGCTCCTGGATTCATTGATTTTTTGAGCGGTTTTTCGTGTGTCTATCTCCTTCTTTTCTGCTCTGATCTTAGTTATTTCTTATCTTCTGCTAGCTTTTGAATTTGTTTTCTCTTGCTTCTCTAGTTCTTTTAATTGTGATGTTAGGGTGTTGATTTTCAATCTTTCCTGCTTTCTCCTGTGGACATTTAGTGCTATAAATTTCCCTCTAAACACTGCTTTAGCTGTGTCCCAGAGACTCTGTACATTGTGTCTTTGTTCTCATTGGTTTCAAAGAACTTATTTATTTCTGCCTTAATTTTGTTTTTTACTCCGTAGTCATTTAGGAGCAGGTTGTTCAGTTTCCATGTAGTTGTGTGGTTTTGAGTGAGTTTCTTTATCCTGAGTTCTAATTTGATTGCACTGTGGTCTGAGAGACTGTTTATTGTGATTTTCATTCTTTTGCATTTGCTGAGGAGTGTTTTACATCCAATTATGTGGTCAGTTTTAGAATAAGTTTGATGTGGTGCTGAGAAGAATGTATATTCTGCTGATTTGGAGTGGAGAGTTCTGTAGATGTCTATTAGGTCCATTTGGTCCAGAGCTGAGTTCAAGTCCTGATTATTCTTGTTAATTTTCTGTCTCGTTGATCTGTCTAATATTGACAGTGGGGTGTTAAAGTCTCCCACTATTATTGTGTGGAAGTCTAAGTCTCTTTGTAGGTCTCCAAAAACTTGCTTTGTGAATCTGGGTGCTCCTGTATTGGGTGCATATATATTTAGGATAGTTAGCTCTTCTTGTTGTAGTAATCCCTTTACATTCTGTAATGCCCTTCTTTGTCTTTTTTGATTTTTGTTGTTTTAAAGTCTGTTTTATCAGAGACTAGGATTGCAACCCCTGCTTTTTCTTGCTTTCCACTTGCTTGGTAAATCTACCTCCATCCCTTTATTTTGAGCCTATATGTGTCTTTGCATGTAAGATGGGTCTCCCGAGTACAGTACACTGATGGGTCTTGACTCTTTATCCAATTTGCCAGTCTGTGTCTTTTAATTGAGGCATTTAGCCCATTTACATTTAAGGTTAATCTTGTTATGTGTGAATTTGATCCTGTCATGATGCTAGCTGGTTATTTTTCCCATTAGTTGATGCAGTTTCTTCATAGCATCGATGGCCTTGACATCTTGATATGTTTTTGCAGTACCAAAAACACACAAATTGGATGGTATCAGTTTTTCCTTTCCATATTTGATGCTTCCTTCAGGAGCTGCAGTAGGGCAAGCCTGGTGGTGATAAAATCCCTCAGCATTTGCTTGTCTGAAAAGATTTTATTTCTCCTTCACTTATTAAACTTAGTTTGGCTGGATATGAAATTCTGGGTTGAAAATTATTTTCTTTAAGAATGTCGAATGTTGGTCCCCACTCTCTTCTGGTTTGTAGGGTTTCTGCAGAGAAATCCACTGTTAGTCTGAAGGGCTTCTTTTTGTGGGTAACCCAACCTTTCTGACTGCCCTTAACATTTTTCCTTCATTTCAACCTTCACGAATATGATGTTTAAGTGTCTTGGGGTTGCTCTTCTCATGGAGTATCTTTGTGGTGTTCTCTGTATTTCCTGAATTTGAATGTTGGCATGTCTTGCTAGGTTGGGGAAGTTTACCTGGATAATATCCTAAAGTGTGTTTTCCAACGTGGTTCAGTTCTTCCTGTCACTTTCAAGTAAACCAATCAAATGTAGGTTTGGTCTTTTCACATAGTCCTGTATTTTTTGGAGGCTTTGTTTGTTCCTTCTCATTCTTTTTTCTCTAATCTTGTCTTCATGCTTTATTTCATTAAGTCCATCTTCAATCTCTGATATCCTTTCTTCCACTTGATCGATTCGGCTATTGATACTTGTGTATGCTTCACAAAGTTCTCTTGCTGTGTTTTTCAGCTCCATCAGGTCATTTATGTTGTTCTCTAAACTGGTTATTCTAGTTAGCAGTTCCTGTAACCCTTTATCAAGGTTCTTAGCTTCCTTGCATTGGACTAGAACATGCTCCTTTAGCTTAGAGGAGTTTGTTATTACCCACCTTCTGAAGCCTACTTCTGTTAATTCATCAAATTCATTCTCCGTCCAGTTTTGTTCCCTTGCTGGTGAAGTGTTGTGATCCTTTGGTGGAGAAGAGGAATTCTGGTTTTTGGAATTTTCAGCTTTTTTTGTGCTGGTTTTTCCTCATTTTCGTGCATTTGTTTACTTTTGGTCTTTGATGTTGGTGACCTTGGAATGGAGTTTTTGAGTGGTCATCCTTTTTGTTGATGTTGATGCTATTGCTTTCTGTTTGTTAGTTTTCCTTCTAACAGTCAGGCCCCTCTTCTGTAGGTCTGCTGGAGTTTGCTGGAGGTCCTCTCCAGACCCTGTTTACCTGGGTATCACCAGCAGAGGCTGCAGAACAGCAAAGATTGTTGCTTGCCCCTTCCTCTTGAAGCTTCATCCCAGAGGGGCACCTGCCAGGTGCTGGAGGGAGCTCTCCTGTATGAAGTGTTTGTCGACCCCTGCTGGGAGGTATCTCCCTGTCCAGAGGCACAGGGGTGAGGGACCTACTTGAGGAGGCAGTCTGTCCCTTAGTAGAGCTTGAGCACTGTGCTGGGAGATCTGCTGCTCTCTTCAGAGTCCGTGGGCAGGAACGTTTATGTCTGCTGAAGCTGCACCCACAGCTGCCCCTTCCCCCAGGTGCTCTGTCCCAGGGAGATGGGACTTTTATCTATAAGCCCCTGACTAGGGCTGCTGCCTTTCTTTCAGAGATGCCCTGCCCAGAGAGGAGGAATCTAGAGAGGCAGTCCGGCTACAGCGGCTTTGTGGCACTTTGGTGGGTTCCACCCAGTCCAAACTTCCAGTTGGCTTTGTTTACACTGTGAGGGCAAAACTGCCTACTCAAGCCTCAGTAATGGCAGACGCCCCTCCCCCCACCAAGCTTGAGTGTCCCAGGTGGACTTCAGACTGCTATGCTGGCAGCGAGAATTTGAAGCCAGTGGATCTTAGCTTGCTGGGCTCTGTGGGGGTGGGATCCACTGAGCAAGACCCCTCGGCTCCCTGGCTTCAGTCCCCTTTCCAGTGGAGTGAACGGTTCTGTCTCACTGGTTTTCCAGGCACCACTGTGGTACAAAAAAACAAAAAAACAAAACAAATCAAAAAAACTCCCGCAGCTATCTTGTTGTCTGCCCAAACGGCCTCCCAGTTTTGTGCTTAAAACCCAGGACTCTGGTGGTGTAGGCACCCGAGGGAATCTCCTGGCCTGCAGGTTGTGAAGACAGTGGGAAAAGTGTAGTATCTGGGCCAGATAGCTCTGTCTCTCACTGCACTGTCCCTCAGGGCTTCCCTTGGCTAGGGGAGTTCCCCAACCCCTTGCACTTCCCAGATGAGGCAACACCCCACTCTGCTTCTGCTCACCCTCTGTGGACTGCACCTACTGTCTAACCAGTCCCAATGAGATGAGCCATTGACCTCAGTTGGAAATGCAGAAATCACCCACCTTCTGCATTGGTCTTGCTGGGAGCTGCAGACTGAAGCTGTTCCTATTCATCCGTCTTTCCCTGGAATCAAAATTCAAGGTTTTCAAGATATGTAGATGAGCTAAAATATTTTAGAGACAGTTTCCCCATTCTGCGCCCCTCACATCTTGCAATGATCAGAGTATAAAAGCCCAGTAAGGCCTATACACTGCACATTCAGGAGTGGCACCTGAGATCCCTAAACAGCCCTTTGTCCAGCAATTAGCTAGAACGATTTCTGATTATCTGATGCTGACTATAGAGTCAAAATATTATCTCTGAAATGTTGTGCTGGGTTCAAGAGAACGTTTCATGCAAATTAAGGCAAGAACACTTAAAAGGACTGAGAGCTGGAACTTCATTAAACTTACAGAACATTTTATGCAAATCATTTTTGCCTCCTGGCTTAATGTTATTTAATAAATGTATTGCATGGGGGTTCAGCATGTATAACATACTCTCTTTATAATCTGGTAGTGGGACTGTGGATTAGTAGCCATCCCTTATCTACTGCAATCATGTTTGGTAGCTACTGTTCTTTACCAAACCAACAAAACACAAAGAGTTATACATGACCATCTTTTCACCTTTTCAGGATGTAATTTGAAATCATTTTCTAGAAGAAGAATTACATTTTGTGATATGTAAATACTTTTCCAAATATAAGGTTCTATGTGAATATTTTTCTGGGGATACAGGGGAAGGCAAGGGATATCAGACTACAGTAAGAAAAAACTTTGAGGTCTTGAAGTGGAGATGGCATTGAAAGAGAGCATTAGAGGGAGTTAGAGAAACAGATTTTTTCCTTGCTTCTGCCACCAAACAGTTATCTGTGATTGGGTTTTCCTCTTGGTCTTCATTATTCTCAGCTATAAAATAAAGAAGATGAATAACAAAACCTCAAAGATTCCTTCTAGTTCTCAAGTTCAATGGCTCTCATTTGTAGAGTCCCCAGAGGACAGTAGTAAATAATTATCCTCATTTGTTTGGCAAGTCACCAGGAAAGCCTTTTCATCTTGATAGACTAACCCCCCAGCCTGAAATTCACCTAACTGGAAATGCACTTAGAGGGGCAATTCTCCTTTTCAATACAGTATTACTGGGGGAGAGTGGAATTTATTTATTTTTTGCCTCCATGTCCTAGTAAGTACATAGATTTTTTTAAATTTTGTTTTTCATTGACAAATAATAATTGTATATATTTTGGGGATGCAATGTGATATTTTGATATGTGATGTTTGTATACATTGTGGAATGGCTAAATCAAGCTAATTAATATATTCATCACCTTACATACTTATTAATATTTTTGTGGTGAGAATATGTAAATTCTAAGTTTTTAGACATTTTAAAATATGCAATACATTATTATTCAGTTTCTGGTTCCAAACTGGTGGCATACAAACAAGCTGGCCTCACTCTCCTCCACAGAAAATAGAAAACAAATATACAGCACTGAGATATCCCAGAACTCAAATATGAGGATGAAACAACTACCAGGGCCACAGAGATGTAAAGAAACTCTGAGTAGGCAGCAAAAAATGAGACTTCACTATCTGCAGCACCCCTCCCCACAATCTGTTTGGCACTAAACACATGGAAAATATCCCCCGACTCATGGGTTTCTACACTGGAAAAAGTGAAATCAAGGTGGACATCAGCTTTCCCAAGATCTTGGGTTCCCTGGCAGGAGATCCTGTCCCTGCTTTAACCCAAAGGAGACATCATCAATGCCTGAAGGAAGAAATATTTTTGATGACAACCAAAGACAATGATGGGAGGTGGGATTACCATCCCCAGCCCTGGAAACTCTGTTCTGCAGCTTAGCCAGAGGAGATACCAAATCAGAGTGAAAAAATTAAAAATAAAAGTAAAAATTGGATGGGGGATGGAGTTAAAGCATAGGGTGTCTTTTTTATTTTTTTCTTTATTTGCTTGTTTCTATTCTTTTTTGTGTGATCTAAAATAAGTTGTCATCTCTTCAAAATTACTTATTATATCTATAAGATTTTTTCTGTAATCCTCATGTTAACCTCAATGCAAAAATCTGTAATAGATACACTCAAAATAATTAGCAACAAATTAAAACATACTACCAGAGAAAACGTAGCACTGTCTTCACTTAACCATAAATGAAGGCAGTAAGTAAGAATAAAGGAGTTGTAAAACAAACAGAAAACAAACAACAAAATGGTAGTATTCAGTTCTTACTTATCGATAATAGCATTAAATATAAATGGACTGAATTCTCCAATGAAAATACATACAGTGGCTGAATAGACAAAGAAAAAAGACCAAACTGTATGCTGCCTACAAGAAACCAACTTCACCTATAAAGACATATGTAGATTGAAAGTAAAGAAGTTGAAAAAGATATTCTATACAAGTGAAAACAAAAAAAGATCAGGAGAAGCTATACTTATATCAGATAAAGTACACTACAAGTCAAAGATTGAAGGTCACTATATAATGATAAAGGGGTCAGTTTAGCAAGAAGATATAATAATTATAAATTCCTATGTACCCAATACTAGAGTACAGAAGTATATAAGGTGAACATTAATAGATCTAAAGGGAGAGATAGACTGCAATGCAATAACAGTAGGGGACTTTAACATTCCACTCTCAGTAAAGAACAGATCATCTAGATAGAAAATCAACAAAGAAATATTGAAGTTAAACTACACATTATACCTAATAGGCCTAACTGAAATTTACAGAAAATTTCACCCAAATGCTGTAGAATATACTTTCTTTTTATCAGCACATGGAACATTCTTCAGAATAAATTATATTTTAGCCCACAAAACAAGTCTGAACACATTGTTAAATGTAGAAATCATATCAAGTATCTTTTCTGACCACAATATAATAAAACTAGAAATCAATAACAAGAGAAACCTCAGAAACTTCACAAACACATGGAAATTAAACAATGCAGTCTTGAGTGACCAATGGGTCCATGAAGAAATTAAGAAAAAAAATTAAAAATCTCTTGAAACAAATTAAGAGGGAAATACATGATTCCAAATACAGCAAAAGCCGTAGTACAGGTTGTGTTTATGCCAATAAATGCCTACATCAAAAAAGTAGAAATACTTCACATGAACAACCTAATGATGTACCTCAAAGAATTAGAAAAGCAAGAATAAACCAAACTCAAAATTAGTAGAAGGAAAGAAGTCATAAAAATAATAGCAGAAATAAATGAAATTGAGACTGAAAAGACCCAATACAGATCAACGAAACAAAACATTGCTTTTATGAAAAGATAAGCAAAATTGACAAATCTTTAGCTAGACTAAGAAAAAAAAGAGAGAAGACCCAAATAAATAAAATCAGAAACAAAAAAGGAGACATAACAGAAATCAATAACTGAGACCACAAAAATACAAAGAATCGTTAGAGACTATTATGAACAACTATACACCAACAAACTGGAAAACCTAGAAGAAATGCAAAAATTCTTGGACACATAAAACCTACCAAAGTTGAACTATGAAGAAGTAGAAAGCTTCAACAAATCAATAATGAGTAATGAGATCAAAGCTATAATAAAAAGTCTCCCATCAAAGAAAAACCTGGGACCTGATGACTTCACTTCACATTTCTAAAAGAACTAATGCCAATTCAACTCAAACTCTTCAAAAAAGATTGAAGAGAATGGAATCCTTCCAAACTCATTCTATGAAGCCAGCATTACCCTAATACCAAAACCAGGCAAGAACACAACAAAAAAGAAACCACAGGCCAAATCACTGATGAATATAGACGCAAAAACTATCGGCAAAATACTAGCACATTGAATTTGACAACACATTAATAAGATCATTCATCAGCCTCAGGTGGGATTCATTCCAGGGGTGCAAGGCTGGTTCAACATATGCAAATCAATAAACATGATACATCACATTAACAGAACCAAGAAAAAAACACCTATGATTATTTTAAAAGATGCTGAAAAAGCATTTGATTAAATTCAGCATCCCTTCATGACTAAAACCCTCAACAAACTGGGTATAGAAGAAACATATCTCAAAATAATAAAAGCCTATATATTCATTCTAGAACCTGGATGAGAAAAATAATAATAACAGTAATAATAATAAAGGCCTATATGACAAACCCACAGCCAACATTATGCTGAATGAAGAGCAAATGAAAACCTTTCCTCTTTGCCCACCTCCACCACTTTTATTCAGCAGAACACCAGATGTCCTCTGCTCAGAGCAATTATGCAAGAGAAAAAAATAAAGGGCATCCAAATTGGAAAATAAGACAAATTAGCCTTGTTCGCAGATGACATGATCTTATACCTAGAAAAACCTAAAGACTCCACCCAACTATCATTAGAACTAATAAAAAAAATCAGTGAAGTTGCACAATACAAAATCAATATGCAAAAATCAGTAGCATTTACATACACCAACAGAAAACAACCTGAAAAAGAAATCAAGAAAGCAATCCCATTAACAATAGTTACAAAGAATATAAAGTACTTAGGAATCAATGTAACCAAAGATGTGAAAGATCTGTATAAGGAAAAGCATAAAAGTATAAAACACTGATGAAAGAAATTGAAGAGGACATAAAAACATGGAAAGATATTTTATACTTATAAATTGGAAGAGTTAATATTGTTAAAATTACAGTACTACCCAAAGCAATCTAAAGATTCAATGCAACCTCTACCAAAATACCACTGTCATTCTTCACAGATATAGAAAAAACAATCCTAAAATTTATATGGAAATATGAACGACTTCAAAGCTAGAGGCACCACACAGCCTGACTTCAAAATATACTACAAAGCAATAGTAAACAAATCAGTGTGGTACCGGCATAAAAACAAATACATAGGTCAACGGAATAGAATAGAGAACCTAGATATAAATCTATGCATTTTTAGCCCAACCCATTTTTGACAAGAATGTATAACAGGAAAAGGACAGTCCTTTCAATAAATGGTGCTGGATAAATTGGATAACCATATTCAGAGGAATGAAACTAGACCCCTCTCACCATATACACAAATAAAATCAACATAGATTAAAGATTTAAATCTAAGACCTGAAACTGTGAAACTACTAGAATAAAACATTGGGGAAATGCTTCAGAATGTTGGCCTGGGCAAAGAATTTTTGTGTATGACCTCAAAAGGACAGGCAAAAAAAGCAAAAATAGACAAATGAGATTATATCAAGCTAAAAAGCTTCTATACAGCAGAGGAAACAATCAACCAAGTGAAGAGACAATCCACCTAATGGGAGAAAATATTTGCTAACTATCCATCTGACACTCAAACAATAGCAAAAAAATAATTTTACTAAAAAATGGGCAAAAGATCTGACTAGACATTTCTCAGAAGAAGACATACAAATGACTGATAGGCATATGAAAAATATTCAACATCACTAATCATCACACTAGTTAAAATGGCTTTTTATCAAAAAGATAGGCAATCTGGCGAGGATGTGGAAAAAGAGGAACGAACCCTCATTCACTGTTGGTGGGAGCGTATCCCAACAATCTACTTTATGAGATCCACTTTTCTGGTCCCACATATGACTGAGAACATGTGACATTTGTCTTTCTCTGTCTGTCTTATTTTGCTTAACATAATGTCCTCCAGTTCCTTCCATATTGCTGCAAATGACTGGATTTCATTCTTTTTTATGGCTAAATAGTACTCCATTGTATATACGTACCACATTTTCACTATCCATTTTTCCAATAATAGGCACTTAGATTGATTCCGTATCTTGACTGTTGTGAATAGTGCTACAATAAACATGAGAATGCAGGTACCTCTTTGATATGCTGATTTCCTTTCTTTTTGATAGTACTTAGACGGGGAATTATTGGATCATTTGGTATTTTTAGTTTTTCTGAGGAACATCCACACTTTTCTCTATGGTAGCTGTGCTAATTTACATTCCCACTGCAAGTAGGAAGGTAAATGTAATGCTTTTCATTTTTAAAATGCTTTTTTAGTTAGATGTTGTATGTTATAGCTTGACTATATAATTTGTTTGTATTTCTTCTTCCATTTTTCCAGCTTTGTTTTATTGTTATTGTTCTATTCAGTGTTTTACAAATAGCATCTATTCAATATTTTTTAAAGTTTTTCTCCTCAAAATACTGCCTTTAAAGTTTATTCCTCACTTTCTACCTTAGTTCATGCATTTTTTTTTCTTCTTAGTAGCATCATTTCAGTTAAAAGATAGGATAGAAGGATAAACAACGAACACACCAGGACAAAAACCCGTAAGACTATAAGGGTGTTTTAAAACTGGAATAAACATGATCAATACTCTTCTACTTCAGTAACCCCTCTGTGGCCATATGTGCTGAGATACTCCTGTGGCTCTAGTGGCCTATGTTCAAGGTTTATCTTGCTTCTAAAATTCTGATTGAACCAGAAGCTTCAGGAAAGAACCACGTTATCACCAAGTCCTTACATGGAAGGAGTACAAAATCACGTCACCAAGCCAGCGGGCAAAGCCTGAGCTCTGAGCTTGTAGCTCCTTCGATACTTTTATTCAGACTATAGAAAATCAGCATTCCAGAGTGAGGGCAGTGTAGATTGTTTGTTGATCCTTCTGCTCAGTTCCAGAATTATAAGATAGGGTGCTTTTACTTTCATCTGCTCCAGAGGGTCAGAAAGGCCCCTTGGAATTATCATTGCTTTTGCAAACTTTCTCATTGACAACTCAAACTTAAAGTGTAATTGTACTCATATTCTTGTACCCATACTCTGTTCAGATTGAATTTTAACAAGAAAATACAATTTTTTTCCTGGTTTTGGTTCTTCTTTTGGGTATTAAGATCTGAAATTCTACAGCTACAGAGATGAGATGCTAAAGCTTTTCAACCACAGGCAGTCCTCTATTTAAAAAATATATCCTAAATTGGCATTTATCTCCAGTTCCAGAGTTGGAGAGTGGGTAGTAACATCTAAGTACCTCAGTGCCAGAAATAAATGGCTCCTGGGGTTAGGGACACCAGGAGAAAGCAAGGACAGAGGTTGGCAGGGTGTTTAAGAATTATGGAGATTCAAATATACAGCTTCTCTATCTCTATAAACTCAACAGTTAAATAAATGGTATTGGAAAGACTCTGTTCTCTCTGAGTATGAGGACTGTTTCTGTATTTTGCATCTGTCCACTGGGAAATCTGATTTTAACAGGTAAATCATGTAAGAGATGGCTTGACAGCTTTTGAGAATCTCATCCATTTCTTAACTTCACTCCAGAGATACGAATGTACTAATTCCATCAAGACCAAATATTTCCATCAGCATAATAATGTTCGGATCCCTTAACTGGGTTATCATACATTTGGGAATTTATTCTGAGGAAATAACTCTAAAGAGAAGATATGATTTTACCTGTTTTTTGGCTGCAAAAGAATTTATAATTGCAGAACCATTGGGATTGACCTTAGAGTCACACAAAGAGGGACGGTATATAAATGATGATATTTTCTTGATGGATTAGTAAAAATTATTATTAAAACCATGGAATAGTAAGAAAAGAGATTTACAGTTAAATAATAGTGAGAAAACAAGAACATAAACTATCACCTATGTTTTGATTACAAATTTTAAAGTTGTTTATAAGAACCAGGAAAAGAAAAGAATGGAAAGCAAAACAAAACTGTCAGCAGTTGCTGATGGAAGTTTAGATGATCGTTCTTGTTTCTATTTTTCCTTTTGTGGTTACCATGTAGTCTAATTTTGAAACAGCTGTTCTGCAGAGAAGCAATTGGGAAGTTCTGGTCTCTGCCAATATTTTCTAAGTGTGTTTCATAGGACACTAGTTAGGTCTAAAATGTTAAGGCATTCAGCGAAAACAAAAGAAAGCAAAACAAAAAGAGATTTTGACGAAATGAATGTTATATACATTTGATGTCAAAGTTGTCACTATAGGGTTCCTTAGAGGAATGGTCCCCAATCTTTATGGCACCAGGGACCATTGGTGGATTCCCTTTTGTGGAAGACAATTTTTTCACAGCCCGGTGAGGGGATCCAGGGGGATGGTTTTGGGATGAAACTGTTCCACCTCAGATCATCAGGCATTAGTCTTATATGGAGCGTGCAACCTAGATCCCTTGCATATGCAGTTCACGATAGGTTTTGTGCTCCTATGAAAACCTAATATAGCTGCTGATCTGACTGGATGCAGACCTCAGGTGGTAAAGCTTGCTTGCCCATCGCTCACCTCCTGTTGTGTGGTCCAGTTCCTAACAGGCCATGGATCAGGGCTGGTCCACAGCCCAGGGGTTGGGGACCCTTGTCTTAGAGCCTTCAATATGTTAATATAGAACATGTATCTCCCAAAAGGGAAATAAATATGCAGCCTTTTAAAGACACAGCAGACCACAGAATCACATCTCAGCATCTCCCTCCAATACACACACACACACTACACACATATATACACACACACAGGCATTCGGCATGTCCAGTGTTCTGCTGAGCAAGCTGTAGGTAATTTCAGGTCCCGACTCACGCAGTCACCTTGCTCCGTCAAAACTAAACAAACACTTCTTTAGTGTCCAGAGTGTAATGGGTGGCTTAGCAATATCTTTTCATCTTTCAAGGTCTCACTCAAGTGTTGCATCCTCTGTAAACACCTTCCCAACCCCAGGCAGAACTAATCCTCACTTCCACTTTGTTTCTATTCCACTTGGCTTTGTGTCAGAACACATTGTCTTCTTTGACAATTATTTGTGTTTGCTCATCAGCTAACACAGCAATGTTCAGTTCTTGCTGTGAGTCAGAATCAACTGGGAACCCGACTACAACATAGACGCCAGGCACGACCTTCAGACACTCAGCTACATTCAGTCTAGGGGATAGATTTTGGCACAGCCTGATTGAGGACCATGGAGACAGTATCACTGCCTCCAGGCCAGAAGCAAGTTTTATTTATCTTTGTATTACCAGTGCCTGCCACTAGTGGATGGGCACAAACTTTTGCGAAAAAATGTGCCATAGCCAGGAGGATCACAAGGTCAGCAGTTCGAGACCAGACTGGCCAACATGGTGAAACTCCGTCTCTACTAAAAATACAAAAATTAGCCAGGCATGGTGGTGGGCACCTGTAGTCCCAGCTATTCGGGAGGCTGAGGCAGGAGAATCACTTGAACCCGGGAGGTGGAGGTTGTAGTGAGCTGAGATCATGCCACTGCACTCCAGCCTGGGTGATAGAGCAAGACTCCATCTCAAAAAAAAAAAAAAAATGCCATAGCAAGAAATATATTTGCTTAAAAACTGGTTTTCTAATTCCTTCGTGGGAAATAGCACATTTTGGTTAAATAAATTCATTAATTTGCTATTTTAGTCATGGAAAGATAGCTACCAAAGTATCCATGATGGGGAAGAAGAATACAAAAGTTTAGCAATATGTGGAGGACCATGAAGAGAGAGAAATCTCATGCAAACCACAATGTCCGATGTTAACTCTTCTGTTTTGCTTCATTGTTTTACAATGCCTTGCCATTATTCTCAAACCTTAAGGTCTCAGTACTCCCCCATAATGTCCTGCAGTTCAACTAGCCAGGGCCTGAGCTGTGCTGGCCCCCGAATTATCACCTAAAAGGAAAATCAATCAGAGCCGAGAGTGGGGCTAGGTGAGTGTCATACTTACCTTGGCTGCCAAAACAAGATAAATATTTAATGCAGTATTTAAAACATCAAATCAAAGCAAAAAATTCAACTTCAACAAAATATTAACATTTTAAATAAAGTCAGGATCCGTCCCAGTGATGTGTCAAGCCATACTTGGCCTAAGGCACAAAGAAACACCAGTAATATTGATCCTGTCTTTACGTAAAACTTTGGTATTATGTTCACCGTGGATTTCTGCATTAATTTGGATTGTTTCATGTATTGCATTAAATAGTGTTTATCAAACACACCATTTATCTTGATTAGTGTAATGTTCAGTGTTCTCTTCTATTTCGCTCCTGAGCAAGGACCTCATTGTCTCACCTTAGTCTCAACCCTGACATGGACACTTGAAAACTTCTCTGAAATTGGTCTTCCAACTTTGCAGAGAATGTTCTGTTGAGAACACACACAGCCCAATTAAATTGCAAGGAAGAAAGCTAACGAGCAAATCCCTTCATGTCAACATCTATAGACACAGAATTTCTTACAGAAGAAAAACGATTATTTTCTGAAAATAGAAGTTTTCAGACTGGATCCCTAGTGGCCTAGTCTAGTTAATATAGACTGCATACAACCCCAAGCTGGGGATTGTCTTAAGAGTGGCAGAAATTGGAGAAAAGGTTGTTGAAACATGGAAAGAAATACACCAAGCATCTGTGACAACATTGGCACATCTCTGAGACAGAAAAGCTAGGAGCCTCTATCCTGAGATCTTGGGCATAGAACTTCAAATGCCTCAGTGCCATGAGTTTTCTGACTTACAGCCCACAAATGTTTGTTAGGATGAAATATAGTCAGCATTTATAGGTACAAATTTTTACTCTGACCAAATGTAAGGAGAAAAACCACTGAGGGATACACATATTAGAGTGATTACTGCAAAGGAATGTATAGAGGGGCTGTCAAATATATGGCAGAACAAAGTATTTCTGAGACTATTTTATTGGGAACCCTTTGGAATAAAATGAACTGGAATAGCACAAGGGATTTATAGGAATTCTTGAAGTATTCTTTCCAGGTAAGCTAAATTAGGATAAAGACATTTGAGAGCAGAATTGGCTGTCCTTAAAAAAATCTATAACAGCAAGGTCAGCACTGAAAGTCCAAAGCAGACACAGGAAGTGGAAGTCGCTGCAGGTCAGATTCAGCAATGAGATTGTGGCCCTGACACCAAGACGTTATGCCAATCTTGACCTCCACTCCGGTGCCGTCTACTCTGCTGCAACTCTAAGGCAAATGGCCATGAACAGAAGAGCTGCTGCTCATTCATCTTGTACTTAAGAACCCAGAGTCTGTTTGGGAAAAGAAAATGGTACAGAAGAATGGAAACCAAGCCACCCAGGTTTTGGGAACTCAGCATTGTCCCAGAGCCTGCTGGTAAGGGCTCCAGGTATGGAAAGGGCAAGCAGAGCTCTGATGAGGAATGCCGGCTGCACAGAGTGCCCAAAATAGAAGGAACATTGCCCTGCTCTGAATAGGGGTGTTGGTGGGAAAACTTCCTATAGAGAAAGAGTCTGCCAGCCTCAGAATGAGGAGTGCTCGTGTCTCTGAGCCCTGCCACTAAGGGGATGCTGAACACCTATGCTTCCCTCTCAGAAAGCCTGCTAGTAACTCCACTCTGAAATGAGGTTCCCTAAGAAAGAAGAAGAAAATAAGAGCTGTAATAGTAGAGATCTTGCATGGGGAGTGTGAGAAGCTCACTTCATAGTGAAGCTTAAATGCACTGCTCACGATGTAAAACATATAAATGATGCAGGTGCATTGTTGTAAACCATCTTCTTTTGGGGATCAGCTTGAATAATTCAGGCTTTCTCAGAAAATGATGTGTTTCTGTCTTTCCTGAACTCCCACGCATCTCTTGGGGTACAAATTTAAGGGAGAGTTGCCCTTGCAGGGGATGCAAACGTTTTGATGAGAGGGCGGGTGTGGTGGCTCACACCTGTAACCCCAGCACTCTTGGAGACCAAAGCAGTTGGATCACCTGAGGTCAGGAGTTGGAGACCAGCCTGGCCAACATGGTGAAACCCCATCTCTACTAAAAATACGAAAAGTTGCCGGGCATCATGGTGCATGCCTGTAATCCCAGTTACTTGTGAGGCTGAGGCAGGAGAATCACTTGAACCTGGGAGGCGGAGTTTGCAGTGAGCCAAGATCACACCACTGTACTCCAGACTGGATGACAGAGCGAGACTCTGTCTCTAAAAAAAAGAGAGAGAGAGGAAAAAAAAAAGCTTTTGTTGAGAGAAGAATGTAATAGAGAAACAAACAAAACAATTGCAGTTTATCCTTGAATAATGCAGAGGTTAGTGGCACCGACCCCTACACGGTACAAAAAATTATAACGTTTGACTCTCCCCGAATTTAACTGCTAATAACCTACTATTGACCAAAAGGCTTCCTCATCACATAAACAGTTGGTTAACATATATTTTATATGTGCTATGTGGTATATACTTTATTCCTGTAGTAAACTATGCTAGAGAAAAGAAAATATAAAATTAAGAAATCAGGAGAGGAAAATATATTTACTATTGCTTAAGAAGAAGTGGATCATCACAAAGGTCTTCATCCTTGTCTTTGCATTGAGGAGGCTGAGGAGAAGGAGGAAGAGGAAGGATGGTCTTGCTGTCTCAGGAGTGGCAGAAACAGAAGAAAACCCACATATAAGTGGACCTGTACAAGCTTGTGTTGCTCAAGGATTGACTGCATTGATGACATATCAGTTGTAGTAAGAGTCCTTCCTACTGAGATGAGGAACATTTGTGTACGTGTAGCAAGACGTCTTGATGGGTCATTCGGGCCAGAGTTAGGAAGCACTCAGGCATGGCCTAGTTAAGCAGGGTTCACGAGAGACAGCCACGCCACTCTGCCTGGTAAAGTGGAAGACACTGTAGAGTTTCAGGAAATCATCGTGACGGATGACATGCTCTGCTGGATAGTGGAGGTAAAAGCAGACACTACAGGAAAGGCTGAGACCACGGTGAGGGTGTTGGGCCTTGGGGAGAGAAACCTGTGAAGCAGAAACTCACTGTAGAGCATGGTGGTCCAATGCTCTATTTAAAGTTATCTGCTGTGCTTTGCTGTGCTGTTATCTCTAGCCTCACTTGTACACCAAGTTAGTTAGAAATCTTTCTACTAACCACAAGTGGCTTTCATGAATTGGGTTTTGAAGACAAGGCAAAACAAAACCAAAAAGAGTCAGTATTCTGTAGGTTGGTAATGGGGTGAAGTGAAAGGAATAGTCACAAAATGTGAGCTTCAGGGGAAAATAAGAATAACACTGAAATATAACAAGGGAACAAAAAGAGATGAGAAGAATCAAAAGCCCTTGAAAGTCTTTGGTGCAATGGCAGGTGGAGGATGGAGAAACTGGGAATGGGGTTTCCTCGTCACATGAGAGTGGAGCTCCAGCCATTTCACCTCACTATTGCAGTGAAAGGTGACCCCATAAGGCTGGCAGAGAGGAGGACTTCCAGGTGACTGACATAGAAATGAGGCTTAAATGCCATCACATGCCACATAATGGCATAATAGAGTTTCTTTTCCCAGAGTAATAATAATGCACTTGAGAAAAGGCTTTTACATGAGTAAAGAGAACATTATTTCTGAATATTTAATGCAAAATTGCCATAGAATAAAATGATCATTAAATATGTAAATGCTATTTACACGTGCTTATTACTCAGATAACTCATCTCTTATATAATGTGATCTCTGTGCCCTAATTTGTCACTTGGTCATGAACTCCACAAATCAAAATCTAGGGCAGCTTCTCACAAAGAAGCAAGTTGATGAAATGCATACTCAAAAAAATCCCTTTTCACTGCTAACAGTAGTTTTCTGCATTTGGTCTTGCTGCTTTCGACCAAGGGAGAAAAGATGGAAACAAGCACCCTACAAAAAAACTGATGTAATGCCAGGTGGTGAAGGGTCTTTGGATCAAAGATAAGTCCAAATATTCAGTCTCAAGTAGAGAGGAGTGGTTGCCATAGTCTCTTTTAACGTAGTACTAAGCAAAATATTAAGAATTTTTTAAATTGCCCTTTGTTCATCACAAATGAGCCAATTTTTCTACTTTCTCATGAGGGATGCTTAAGTGGTATTTATTATTTCTAAAATAGAATAAAATTAAGCTGGCAATAGCTTCCTCACTTGTACTGATGCTCATTAATGTGCTTTTATTTTTCCTTTCATCAAAGGGACCAAGTTACTCAAAGTGCCGAATCTCAGCCTTCCCTGTCCCCCTCTTCCCTGCAGAGCTACTGAATCAGAATCTGCATTTGAATATATCTCCAGGTGGATTGTATCCAAGTCCATGCTGGTTTTATAAGTGTCACCTTGGCAAGCTGGAACTACATTTCCCAGGGTCTCCTTGCTGTAAGGCCTCAAATTAGAATTGGCCAAAAGAGAAACCTCCATGAGATTTACAAGGCAGAAGTGAAACAGCACCCTTTGCTCTCCAAGGGTCTCCATGGCTGCCACGAGACATATAAATATAGTCCCCTGAGTTCCAGTCTTTCTTAGTTCTCTCCCATTCTACATCCAGCTCTTCTTTCGCAGGAAAGACAAAAGTGTCATCCTTTCCATCACAGGAACTCTCAGCCCGCATCCAGACACGGAGGCAGTAGCCTTCCGTAGACTTCACTGTCACCCCTTCTCATTCCCACTGGCTTCTAAGATTTCCCTGGAAGCTCCAGCTGGTCCTCACCAATGGACATTGCATGTCAAAGCTTCAGGAAAGGGAGGTTCATTAGTGACTTTTCTCTAATTCTCCAACTCTACTTCCCAGCTCATTCCTTTGTTCTAAGGAATCCAATGCCTCTAATAAACCCCCTTACTCCATATTACTCATAGTGGTTTTGCTTTCTTGGCAGAACCTTAGTAATACGTTGATGTTTAGAAACACTGGTCTAAGCTGCACGTATGCTTCACAAGAAACATTGCTAGTTAAAGATTTTCAGCAAGCCTGTAGCCCCATGCCATTACAGAATTTATCTGAATGATGTGGATGCTTTTCAATCAGTGTTGCAGGAAGATTTGGAGGTCTCTTACAATTTTTGGTGAGTGTCCCTTATTTATATTACTAGAACTAGTTAAATGGAGGTAGTAGAGCCTGGGAAGCCTATTGACGTTGGTCCAGCTTGGCTGGATGTTTCAGCTTGGAAGAGGTAGGTGGTAAAGGTGAACTGTTCTCACTTTGAACACCTTATCCTAATCCTTAAAATTTTTTCTGGTTTATTTTTGAGTGATCAGTTGCAAGCTCTTTGAATTCTGTGTTGATTATATCTCTCATTTGCAAGTAATAGACACCAACCCCAAACCAGCCTAAAGTGGTTAAAAGCATTGCTTTTTGTTTTTTCTCTCTTAACTGAAACATTGTTTTTTGTTTCATTTTGTTTCTGTTGTTGTCGTTGTTGTTGCAGGGAGGAGTCAATTGAGTTTCAGGTGTGAATTGATCCAAAGACTTAGGTGACGTCATGGGGATTCATTATCTCCCCATCCCTCTGCTTTCTGTCTTTCCTTCTTGGCCTCATTTTTGGAAAGATTTATTTCAGTGACAGTTGAAGACACTTCACAGCTCTAAGTCCGGTTGAATAGGAAAGAGAACACTGACTTTCTGGTCATCCAAGCAAAATTCTGGGATTAGTCCAATGGGACTTGATGAGCTGGCATATATGTCCCTTGCCTATTTATGACCCAATTATTTGGCTAGGAGAAGGGATGCTCTGATGATCCAGGTCAAGATCATAGGTATAGGTCCACCCTAGTAGCCGCAATTGGAATGTCCGCTACCTGAAGTACCCTGTAGTCCTGGGGACTAGCACAAAGCACCTGGGGCAAGCACAAACCACCACCACCACTGTAATGGAATAGGTAGATGGTCACTTCAGGCTCTAACTGTAATACACTTTAAATTTTTCTATACTAGTTATCTAGAAAGCAAATATAACAGTACATCATGGCTTATACATTTTAAATGCATTAAATGTTCACTGTTGAAATTTTTGAAAGTGCAAGAAAGTATAAAAGGAAAAAAAATCACAGTAATCTCACTACCAAGAGAAAATCATTATAATCATGTAGGTGCGTAAACTTTTTTCAGGTAATTTACTAAAGAATATTTTCCATATTATTACATATACTTCTATACTGTACTTTACAATAGTTGCCTGGTTTTCCTTGCATTACATCGTACACCCCACCAGTTCAATGTCGAGAGACCTTTTTTATTGTTTCTAAATTATGAACATTATGCGTAAATTACTAACACATAAATCTTTGTGATTACCTATGATAGTCTGGACAGGAGAAATGCCAAGCAGGGAATTTGCTGGATTAAAAAGCATAAACATTTTTCAAATTCCCAGCTTATTGCCACCCATAAATGCATTATCAATTTACACTTCTATCAGCTGTGCATTCTGCTACTTCCTCAACAATGATTACTAAAAGTATATTTTATGCTTGTCAATGTGATAAGCAAAAATAATGTCATTATTGTTTTCTTTTTTATTTGTGAAGTTAAACCAATTTTTCGTGTGAATATTTGTGTTTTATGCATTTTATTGTGAACTTCCTCTTCAGTTCCTTTGCCCATTTTAAAAATTGAATTGTTTATCTTTTCCTAACAAGGAAAATTATCTTTTCCTGATTCTTCTGTTAGGCTCTTTGCATACTAGGAATCCTTTATAATATATGTTACAAATATTTTTCCGAGGTTAACATATAATTTAAAATTATTTTCAAAATCGAAACTCACATTTCCATTTATTTTTGTGGACCAAATAATCTTTCCATTTATGTAACTTGCTTTTAGTATCATTCTTTAAAATGCCCACATTCACTCCACTAAAAAGAAAAAACATAAATTCCTAAGTCTCCTTCAGGCGTTCTGTCCTGTTAAATGGTTTATGATAAATATTAGTTACCCATTTATATGATTATCCCAGTAATGCTGCTGTTCCCCCCAATCCTGATATCCAAGAAGGCAAAACAAAATGGTAATTTCTGATGTCAAATAATGTTATTTGCACTGCATTCCCCTATGAATTTGGGTCTCTTTTCATTTGGAATCATTCATTTCTGGTGATACGTTTCTCTGTTCTAGTCCCAGAAACACATTGTTTAACAACTGTTGTTTGGTAGTATATTTTATTTTCTGCAAGTGAAAGTCATGTCTTATTTAAATTATTCAAAATTTGCATATTTTATTATACATTTTTGGACATGATGTGGAATAATTTTGTCAAGCTAAACAAGCTGTTCTGAGGTTTTTATTGAAATTGCTTTGAATGTATAAATTAATTTACAAGTTAAAGTATTTCTTCCCATCCAGTAGAATTTTATATTCCTTTCTTTTTCCCAAAAAGAAATTCAATTTCTCCTTAATTGAATGTGTTTTAAGCCCCATGAAACAGGACGACCCTTTGTCCACATTCAGAAATCTCAGTCTTGGGCTGACAGCAGTAAAAATGCTTATCATGTTTTTTCTTCCTAATCGACCTACTGATCTATTCCGGCATTGCCACGGCTTTCCAGGGAGGTCTGGGAAGCTCTGACAAACTGTCGATAGCCAAGTGAGATGTGACCTTGGAAGCCCCACCCCTCCATAACAGAGTGACTGATAGGGCCCCTCCCATGGTCCTCTCTCTTAAAGGAAAGAAGACAATTTGCAAACACTCAGCCTAAAGTATGCTCCTTGAGGAAAGCTAGCCAGAACTCACAGTAGCAGAACGGGTCATTTTCTTCTACCTCAAAGCAAATTCTCTTAGAGCAGCAGGAAATGAAGTGGTAGTCACACTATCAATTACACCAACTGTTTACCTCATGAACTCAGCTGCAGAGACAGCCATGTTCCAGACCAAAAGAATTTAATAAGCCCATGGTAACCCTGCAGTAACAAGCACCTTGGCAAATTCAAGGTCTGAATTCACAGGATTACAATCCAGCTGCCAGGAAGGTGCCATCCCATTATTGACTTATAATGCTATGTTATTTATTGGGATAATTATGCTTTTCTATCCCTCCGGGGCTCAGAATCAGAGAAAGTAACCAATGTATTCTTATTCATTCAGCATGTGAGCAAATTTCAAGTCAGAATAGATCTCTCCAAGATCTATTATACTGTATGGAGGCACCCTACAGGCTTTGGTCCCTACCCCTAAAGATTACAGGGGCTAACAGGGTATTGTATAAATCAGTGGGAAGTTGGTTCTTGTAAGTTCAGTGAAGCAAAATTTCTGTTTTGTCAGAGCAATTTTGCCTGGAAGTCTCTCACTCACTGCTCTCAAATGTAAGCATCTTGTTCCTGCTCTCAGAGCTTCAGAGCTTCTTTATAATACTGTAGGTATGAAAATGAAATGTTTACGTATTCAAAATTTGGCTATTATTTTATCATAATTTGCATATATTCTATGTTGCATATATTCTAAATAACCCTACAAAGAAATTATTATTGCAGATGAGGAAACAAAGGCTCAGAGTAACTACATGACTTATTTGGTGGACACAAGTAAATAATTCTCTTTTTCCTGAATATAATTCATTTGTTTACTTATCTGATTTCCTGCCAGGTTTCCTAAATCTTTGAAATCAGACATCTTCTAGCTAGATCCCTAATGCCTCAGCCTCTGGTGTTGGCCCTGATATATAGTAAGAATTTAATGAATATCTGTTGAGTAGTGGGAAAATGTTGGGCTACAAGCCAGTAAATGATGGGATCCAATCTCAGTCCTAATAATTATAAACCTTGTGAACTTGGGCCTACTACTTTTCTCTGCACTTCATTTTCCTCATCTCTAAATTGGAGCTAATAACACCAAATCAGACCAAACTTCTCTTTCTCACAGGTTTGTAGTAAGGATTAAATAAAATTCAATATAGGAAAGAATTTTCAAATACATTATGCAGTATGGATAAAATGAAATCCATCTTCTCAAATATCTGCTTATAGAAAGGTTTAGCCTAGATTGGAAGAGACCATTATACAAGTGACATAGAGATCAGAGCTGTTTCTGTAACATCAGAGTTTACTGAGCCTGTTCCAGTGGACCCTTCTTGCTGATCACTGATCTCCAGTCTCTGAATCATTTTGCATGGTGCTATAGAAAGATCTATGAATACAGAATCAAAATATATAGGTTTAATATTAGTTTTGTCAGCAATAAGCCATGTGGTCAAGTTATTTAAATCCTGGGCTTCAGTTTTTATCTTGTTTTCTATAAAATAATGATGGTAGTAGTGGTGATAATTATGTGTATGGAGGGAGAGGGTGGAATGGGAGGGGATGGATTAAATTATCTCTAAATGACATTGCAGCCTTATTATTATGATCAAATTAGAGTTTGGAGAGAGTGGTGTGAATAAGATGGATGCTTAGAGTTTGAGGTATACGTATGAGCACGCAGGGTCATGGATAAAGAATGAGAATCCAGAATGCCATCTCCCCTCTCCCGCTAAAAGAAAACATTTTACACACAGAGGTCGCAAGTAAACCTGCTGCAGGGTTGGACCTACTTCCACTGGGGTTGGAGTTAGTTCGAATGTGGATCTGTCCCTAAGTACCTTCTAATTGGATAGCTTCCCCCATTAAAGAGCCCTTGGAGCCTTGGGCAGCCAGACCCTGCTGTCAGGGCTTTGGTTGTTGACTTCTTCAGTGTGGGGTGGGGGGAGGGGTACTCACGGGAATGTTGTCAACAGCATTCACATGATCCTCTGAGGCCAGCACAAACCATCAGACACTGTCGCTTTTGTCTTGCTCTGACCATTACTCCTGATTGTTTTCTTTCTGAAGGTGTCTGAGGCTCCAGCCTTTTCCTCCATTTCCCTAATAAATGTTACCTAGCAGCTACAATTCTCCTGCAATACATCTGAAAAATTCATCACTTTTTTGGCGGGCTTTGAACTTTGCTGCTTGCTCAGAGGATGGGATCTAAAAATGAAACTGGCTTACTTAGCAGTGGGAATAATACAAATTTCATAAACATCAAAGTCCTATTTTTCTGTTGTATTTCACATTAGTTTCACGTGATTCACATCCATTGCCATATTTTACCTTAAGAAATGGATCTATGTGTGAAAAACAAATGTATTCTTGTGAGGTTTGCAATGGAAAATTTTCCAACATCAACCATGTTATTGTATTTCCTTAGCACTGGTTAGTTACAGACCCTGCTGTGGCTTGATTCACATTCATGATAAGAGAAAACAAGCCTCTTAAGGCATCCTTGAACTTAAGGATGAAGAAAAATGCCTTAAGGAGACATTTCAGCTCCAGAGTACAGCTCAGAGCCACCAAATCTGTGAGAAAGCTGATGATGAAAGACAAAAATATTTTTTAGTCATGGATTTTATAAGCTAAACCCCAGGGATTAGTTCTTGGTGGTGGAAGAATGTGAGAGGCACATTGGCAAAGAGCCTGCTGAATAATTGTAATGGCCTTCCCTACGAATAAAATAGTATTATTACTTTGTACCTTTGCTAAGGACTAGGGTCTAGGGAAAGTCAGGCAGGCAGAAAAAGATAGTTGTCTTTGACTTCAGTGGTGGAAAATATATTCCCAAAATAATCACACTGGACTATGGAGTGCCACTGGAAGAACCCTTTAAAAAACAAAACCCCCCCAAAACACACACAAACACACACACACACAGGAAATCCCTGAGGTCCAAACTCAACTGGAGCCTCAGTACTGCCCAGCATTCTTATAGCTCCTTTTAGACTGCTATCTTCCATTGTTCAGAATGGTTATTTCAAGTCTTCTCCATTTATCTCCAAGTGTCCCAAGCCACCTTCCTCAAAGACTCCCCAGAGATAACACTGGGTCCAAGTTCTTAATAAAAGTGAAAGCAGAAGGTCAGTACTCCCTTGACTTTCTGTCATTCAACAGGCAAACTTAATTTCACCGGCACCAAGTTAGTTTACTAGGCCTGCCGTAACAAAGTGTGAACTGAGTGGCTTAAACAACAGTAACTTACTCTCTCACAGTGCTGGAGGCTAGAAGTGTCAAATCAAGGTTGATTCCTTCTGAAGGTGGTCTTGGAAAATCTGTCCCATGTCTCTCCTAGGTAGTTTGCTGGCAATCTTTGGCTTTTTTTTTTTTTTCACCTTCTGTTACATCTCCTGATCTCTGCCTTCACCACATGGCTTTCTCTCTATGTGTGCATGTTAGTGTCCAAATTCCCACCCCCTACTATTAAAAAAAAATTTTTTTTTGAGACAAGGCCTTGCTCTGTTGTTCAGGCTGGAGTACAGTGGTGCAATCATGGCTCACTGCATCCTTGACCTCCCCAGGACTCAAGAGATTCTCCCATCTCAGCTTTCTGTGTAGCTGGGACTACAGGCATGCACCACCACACCTGGAGATACATACATACATATATATACACACACACACACACATATATATACATATATATAGTATATGTATATAGTATACTATATATGTATATATATGTGTGTGTATATATGTATACTATATATAGTATATATATACTCTATATATAGTATATATATACTATAGAGTATATATAGAGTATATATAGAGTATATATACTATAGAGTATATATAGAGTATATATAGTATATATATACTATAGAGTATATATAGTATATATATACTATAGAGTATATATAGTATATATATACTATAGAGTATATATAGTATATATATACTATAGAGTATATATAGAGTATATATATAGCATATATAGAGTATATATAGTATATATAGAGTGTATATATATAGCATATATATAGAGTATATATAGTATATATAGAGTGTATATATATATAGCATATATATACAGTATATATATAGAGTGTATATATATATATATATAGTATGTTTTGGAGATGGGGTTTTGCCATGTTGCTCAGGCTGGTCTCAAACTCCTGGTTCAAAAGTACTGGGATTACAAGCATGAGCCACCACACCAGCCTCCCCCTTTATATTGTCTTATTTTATATTTTGAGACAGAGTCTCACCCTGTCACCTAGGCTGGAGTACAGTGCCATGATCTCGGCTCACTGTAGCCTCTGCCTCCTGGGCTCAAGTGATTCTGCTGCCTCAGCCTCCCGAGTAGCTGGGACTATAGGCATGCACCACCATGCCCAGCTAATTCTTGTATTTTTAGTAGAGATGGGGCTTCACCGTGTTGGCTAGGCTGGTCTTGAACTCCTGGCCTCAAGAGATCTGCCCCCCTTGGCCTCCCAAAATGCTGGGGTTACAAGCATGAGCCACCATGCCTGTCCTCTTCTTTTTACAAGGATATCAAACATATTGGATTAGGGACTTAACTACTTCAGTATAACCTCATCTTAACAATTACATCTGCAATGGCCTTATTTCCAAATAAGGTCACACTCTGAGGCAGTAGGCGTTAGGATTTCAATACATGAATTTTGGGGAGACACAGTTCAATCCATAATAAGTATCCATCTTTAACCCATGCCTGATCTTTTCAAAAGTACATTTCCTTTTAGGTGTGGCTACTCCCTCCACAGATGTTCTGGAGTCTGACCATTGCTGCTACCTCAGAAACACTATTTAATCAGGCACCTCCTTGCTTCTCAACAACTACAGTTGTTCCTTTCATACAACTCATTCTAGTCAGCATTTAACCAAGTTCACCTTTCTCCCACCTCAAGAAACAACTGCAACAACAGAGGCTTTCATGAGCCTCACATCCCATGTGAGTTTTGGCCCTGTGCTCTCTTTTCCTTTGCAGTATACATCAGCTCTCTCCACTTGCTTATAGCCTGTTCACTCAGTTCACTACAATATGGCCTCCTCGCTCCTTACTTCATTCACATTACTATTGTTAAGAACAGGGGATGACTTTGCTCTTGCTAGATGCAATGGCTCTACAGGCTTCCTCTTACCCAAGTCTTCATCATGATTTAACACTGGTGACTTATCCCAACTTCTGGAAGTCCTTACCTGTTTCAGATTCCACACTTCCATATTGCCCTTGAAACAGACTTTGCAAAAAATTTAACAATAAGAAAATTATGGCAGTAAAAGAGATCTGATCTAACCCACCCCGTCTTGCTCTTCCCTTAATTATTCTTGGGCTTTTGGGCCAAGCTAACTTTGGAAGACATTTAGATTATGGTTTAAATGATAATAGCCCTTCTCTAAAACTCAACCATCAACCATCTTTGCAAAGCTAATCAAGTCCACCAGGCTACAAGGAAGAGAGGAGACTGATTCTGCTAAGGTATGTGCACGTGTCACAAGATATTCCTGCAGATAACACCACTACTGCAGATTGGCCTTTTGAGGTATGTTTTCAGGAATTTTTTTTTGCATGTCTGACATCCCTGGCTCCACTTGGCTCCATGTGGACTCCCCAACCTTGCCCTTATGGCCACACCCAGGAGCAATTCAGCTCAGATGAACAGCTTTGACTCCCTATAATTTCATCTCCAACACAACCAGTCATCAGCAAGCACCCATTATGTGACCACTCCCACTCCCTTCCCCAAATTGCCTTTGAAAACGACAGGACTTCAGGGAGATTGCTTTGAGTATTAACTGTCTCCCCGTGACATGGCTGGCCTCATGTCAATTAAACTTTCTTTACTGCAATGCTTTGGTCTTTGTGCAGCAGGCAGCAAGAACCCCTTGGGCAGTTCCATTCTCATACCATGATTTTCTTTTTACCTCGCTGGCTGATACATCACAGTCTTTTTTGCTGGTTCCTCTTTGTGAATCCTTTAAAATGTCAGAGGCCCATCTTCAATCCTGTAGACTCTCCTCTTCTGTGATGTCTTCCAACCTCAAAGCTCTAATGACTATCTGTATGCTCTTACCCTCAATTATATTTCAAGCTAGGATTTCTCTCCTGAGGTCCAGACCTATGTGAATAAAACCAGTGGACATCTTCAGATAGATATCCACAGACAGCTTAAACTCAACCTGTTCCAAACTGAATTCATCACAGGTCATCAAAATCTATTTCTCCATCTATGCCCAATATCTCAGTGGCACTGTTATTTTACCTTGTGTCTCAGCCAGAAAACATGGATTTTTATTTACGTTTTTCTTTCCCACAAACCACATCCAATTACACCGATTCTTTGGACTCTCTCTTATCTTTTGAAATTCTCCAATTCTCTTCCTGGCAGTCCTTATTTCAGGCTATAAGCATCCTTTCCCCAGGAAACTGCATCAGCCTCCTAACAGGTCTCCCTTTCTCTGATCTTGCCATCTATGATGCATTGTCCACACTGCAGTCAGAGCAACCTTTCTCATAATCTGTCCTATGCATGACTCCTTAGTAGCCCTGCTCCGTAGCCTAATGGAGAGCTCCAACCATTCTGAAGCTCTTGCTGGTCCCCAGTGCCTCATGATTTCCCTCACCCCACAGCCTTTACGAACATTGCTGTCACAGGAATGTCCATTCTTCACTCTTTTATCCTGCACTACCAACCCTCCAACTGGAAAACTCATATCCCCAAAACTGGCATGAAAAGTACTCCTAAATTTTCCCATGCCAGCAGGTTACTACTAGCTTTCCTAACTTTTATCACATCGTATATTATATATATATATTCTATATGTATTAACATATTCCTTGAGGACTAGGAATTTGCAATGTGTAGTTAAGAAATAGCTTATCTCTCACTGCACAGCACAGAGGCTGATATGTAGTAGTTGTTCAATACATGACTGTTTTGTTTTGTTTCTAGAGACACTGTGTCACCCAGGCTGGAGTGCAAAGGCACCATAGCTCACTGCAGCCTTGAACTCCTGGGCTCAAGCAATCCCCTCACCTTAGCCTCCCAAGTTGCTGGGTCTACAGGCATGCACCACCACATGCAGCTAATTTTTTAAATTTTTAAATTTTTTGTAGAGACAGGGTCTCACTTTGTTGCCCAGGCTGGTCTTAAACTCCTGGGTGCAGGCTATAGTCCAACTCAGCCTCCCAAAGTGCCTCCCAAAGAGGGATTATAGGTGTAAGCCACCGCATCCCTCCATAAATGTCTATTTAATGAATGAATAAATGAAATGAATAAATACATGAATAAATGATCAAGCCTTCAGAGATATTATTAAAACAAGCCATATTTGACTTAAATAGCAAAACTGGAGGTGGTACATTTTGAAACCCCAAACAAATGTAATCAAATACAGATAAGCTAAAAAAAAGAATCAGAAAGGCCCCCAAATGCTTAAGTACATGGATAACTTTTAAGAACTCATTTTGTTGACAGTTTTAAAATACCACCTAGGTGTTTGTAAAGAATATTCAAGGTCAGATTTGGAAGAAAATATAAACTCCTCTTCATTTGCACATTGATTAAAAAATAGTCTTCCTACTGTTTCAGGTAGTCAAAAGCACTACAAAACAGACTTATTGGGATCTGTGTGTAATAAAAATGAAGTCAATGGCAGATTTATACTGCTAGGAGAAGCACATTAAAGGCTGCTTCTGTCACTGTCTCTGAAGGAAGCCTCTAGACTCTCCCACAGGGTTCAGCCTAGCATAATAAAATAGCATAAAGAGTATGAACTTCTAGTTCTTCTATTTGTAGTATTACAAGGTAATATTGAACCTTCATTGAACAGAGGAGGAGGCATTTCTTAAGTCTAAAACTTAATAATAGCAAATCCTGTCAACCATCAGAATATATCCAAAATCTAGCTAGTTTTCACTACCTCTTCAGCTACCCCTTTTGTCTCCAATCACCAGAATTTCTTGCCTAGATTATTCTAAGGTCTCCTGACATCTGCCCTTGCACTTTGACTTTCTGTTCTTAACATAATAGCTAAGGAGATCCTGCCCAACAAAAGTGAAAGCATTTTACTCCGCTGTATAATTCAAAATAAAAACCAAAATGCTTATAATGGGCTTCAACATCTTACAAGATCAGCCTCCCCATCCCCAGCCATGAACACTCTGACCTCACTTCCTCTCCCTCCTTCCTCAGTCACTCAATTCTAGCCACACTGGCTTCTTTGATTTCTTTAAGCACTCCTGGCATGCTCCTACCTCAGGGCTTCTGGAATTCCTGTTCCCCCAAACAGAAGCATTTTTCCCAAACATCTCCATGCCTTGCTAATTTGCCTCCTCCACGTCTTTACTGTAATGATTACTTTTCTGCGGCATCTTCCCCGTCCACTTTATTTTAAATTACAATCCTCTGTCACCATTAGCACTCTCTGTTTGCCTTTTTTGCCTTATTTTGCTTCTTAGCACACAATTCCATCTGACAGTTCGCTTATATATTTGTTTCTTTAGTGTTTGGTTTCCCACATTATACACTCTTTGGGATTATTATCAGCTCTTGTTTACTGATGCATTTCCCTGCATTTAGAACAGTGCCTGACACATAGTAGCCGCTCAATAAATAGCTGTTAAACGAAAATAAAATATCAAATTTGAAGACCACTTTAGCCAGAAGGACATAGAGGATCAAAGTAATGTTCCCACTAAAAAAAAATAAAAAATGGACAAAATAGATGAGGTTTTTTTTTCAGATATTTGATAATGGGAAGCACAGAAAAGGACAAGCAACGAAGTGAGCCCCAAACTTGCCCCAGCTTGGTGCCTTAAAGGAATTTACAGGGTGCAATGCAGGAAGAGGCTCAGCAATATACCCAAGTTGAGGAGACAAAATCTAGGGGGCCCAAGGTGGCTAGAACTCACAGGGAAGAGGAATGGAGAGGAGAGAGTTACATGGAGAGGCTCCAGACATCCATGGGAAGATCCCTTTGAATTTTCAGCTGAGTACTGATCAGTGCATGCATATGAAGAAACTACATCAGACCCA
The DNA here is from genome assembly GCF_028858775.2 of Pan troglodytes. Taxonomy (NCBI): domain Eukaryota; kingdom Metazoa; phylum Chordata; class Mammalia; order Primates; family Hominidae; genus Pan; species Pan troglodytes. Next base: position 102,491,368 of record NC_072412.2, on the reverse strand, counting down.
GAAAAAATAGCAGGAAGGCTCTGACAGAATCATCCTCAATGATTGCACCAGCCAGAGTGGAAATGCCTCCTCACCCATAGAGCATCAAGTACAATCCTCAGAAGGATATTGTCACAGTAATGAGGTAAAGAAGAACCAGACTAAAAGTTGTTCTGGACCCAGCTAGCACAGCTTGAAAACAAACATGAAAAAGATCAAATTGTTTCCGAGTAATTTAAGTGTGTCTCTGAACAAAGACCAAAAATATTTAAGAGAATACAAAATTCTCTAGCAAACCATAATGAATGTACATTTCATAGCATCTGACATCCAAACAAAAATAAACAAGCATTCAAAGAAATAGGAAATTCAACCCATAATGAGCAGAAAAAAGTAAAACAATAGAAACTATGCAGAAATAATATTGTACACATTGAATTGTATCCCCCACTGCACCAAATTTGTATGTTGAGGTCCTAAATTGCAATACCCGGAATGGAATCTTATTTGGAAATAGAGTAATTGCAAAAGTAATTAGCTAAGTTAAGATGAGGTTTAGGGTAGCTCCTAAAGCAATATCACTGGTATCCTTTAAAAAGGGATAAATTTGGACACAGAGAAAAATAGGTATAAGGGAAGATGATGTGAAGAGACACAGAAAGAAGATTACCAACTGCAAGCCAAAGAGAGAGGCTTAGAATTGATCCTTCCCTCATAGTCCTTAAAAGGAGCTCACCCTGCCAACATCTTGATTTCATACTCTGGCCTCTCAAACTATAAGATAATACATTTATTTTGTTTAAGCTCATTTTGTGGACTTTGCTATGGCGGCCCTAGATAACTATTGCAGACATCAATAATAATATTAGTAAAGAATGACATAAATATAAACAGTAGACTAGAAAAGGTAGAGGAAAACATGCACATGATAAACAGACTTTTAGAAAATATCTTTAGAAGATCCAATTTGAAGATATATTGATGAAAACAACAATATTTGAGACCAAAAAATACATGAAGGGAATTAATAACAGATTCTACCTACAGAAGAAAAGATTAGTGAACTTGAAAACACAGCAATAATAACAACCTGAAATCCAACACAGAGAAAAAAAGACAAAAACAACAAAACAAAAAACCAACCCAAACCAAAAAGAACAGTATTTGTGAGTTTTGGAACAGGTTTTAGTAGCCTAACACAAGAAATTGATGTCCTAGAAGAAGAGATTAAGAGAAAAATAAATATTTGAAGAAATAATGGCCCAACATTTTCCAAGAAGCTTAATAAATTCCAAGTAAAAGAAACATGAAGAAAATTACATCAGGGTATATCTGATATGGTTTGGCTGTGTCCCCAGCCAAATCTCATCTTGAATTGTAACTCTCATTGATACAGGAGCTAGAAAGAAATTATTTAGGCAGATAGTGAGGGTAAAGGAGTCCTTGGCAAGGCTTCTCTTTTAAAAAAAAAAGCAGCCCCCAAATCATTTCTTTTCTAATAAACAGCAGCCTGAAAAATCGAGCTGCAGACATAGATAATCAAGCTGGAAGCTTGCATGGGTGAATGCCAGCAGCTGTGCAAAAAGAAAAGGGCAACCTGGAAGCCTGGTATGTTCAACATGGAAGCTTCATCTTCCCTTTTCTTTGTCACCATGTGTACAGTAAAGGAACAGGCAAAATGGTGCCAGCCAAGTACAGAATCCATCTGCATAATCAAAGATTAGGGTAGGGTGGCCAGCTTCTTCATGCACTATGCAAATGGCACACCTGGTCTGGCCAATCTTTTGTGCCCTATGTAAATCAGACACCACCTCCTCAAGCTCATCTATAAAACCTTCTACATTTCATTGAGGAAGCAGCAACCCATTTTCTCTGGGATCCCTCTCTGTGCAGAGAGCTCCTCTCTTTCTTTCACCTATTAAACCTTTGCTCTTAACCTTACTCCTTGTGTGTCTGCATCATTGATTTCCTTGGTGAGAGGCAACCAACCTCAGGTATTACCCCAGACGAATGATGCTGCTTCACCATAATCCCCACATGTCATGGCAGAAACAGGGTGGGAGGTAATTGAATCATGGGGGCTTTTCTTTCCCATGCTGGTCTCATGATAGTGAGTAAGTCTAACAAGATCTGATGATTTGATAAAGGGCAGTTCCCCTTCACATGCTGTCTTGCCTGCCGCCGTGTAAGATGTGACTTTGCTCCTCCTTTGCCTTCCACCATGATTGTTAGCTTCCCCAGCCATGTGGAACTGGAGTCCACTAAACCTCTTTTTAAAAAATAAATTAACCAGTCTTGGGTATTTCTTCATAGAAATGTGAAAATGGACTAATACAATAAGTTGGTACCAAGTAGTGGGGCACTGCTGTATAAAGATACCTGAAAATGTGGAAGTGACTTTGGAACTGGGTAACAGGCAGAGGTTGGAGGAGTTTGGTGGGCTCAGAAGAAGACAGGAAGATGTGGGAAACTTTGGAACTTCCTAGAGACTTGTTGAATGGCTTTGACCCAAATGCTGATAGTTATATGGACAATAAAGTCCCGACTGAGGTGGTGTCAGATGGAGATGAGGAACTTGTTGGGAACTGGAACAAAGGTGACTCTTGTTATGCTTTAGCAAAGAGACTGGCAGCATTTTGCCCCTGTCTTTGAGATCTGTGGAACTTTGAACGTGGGAGAGATGATTTAGGATATCTGGCAGAAGAAATTTCTAAGTGGTAAAGTGTTTGAGAGGAAGCAGAGCATAAACCTTTGGAGAATATGCAGACTGATGATGCAACAGAAAAGAAAAACCCATTTTTTGAGGAGAAATTCAAGCTAGCTGTAGAAATTGGCATAAATAACCAGAAGCCAAATGTTAATTGCCAAGACAATGGGGGAAATGTCTCCAGAACATGTCAGAGGTCTTCATGGCAGCACCTTCCATCACAGGCCTGGAGGCCTAGGAGGAGAAAAATAGTTTTGTGGGCCAGGCCCAGGGCCTTGCTGCTTTGTGCAGTCTCAAGACTTGATACCCTGCATCCCAGCTGTGGCTAAAGGGGGCTAATGTAGAGCTCAGGCCATTGCTTTAGAGGGTGCAAACTCCAAGCCTTGGCAGCTTACCTGTGTTGTTGGGACTGAGGGTACGCAGAAGTCAAGAATTAAGGTTTAGGAACCTCCACCTAGATTTCAGAGGATGTATGGAAATGCCTGAATGTCCAGGCAGGGGTGTGCTGCAGGGGCAGATCCCTCATGGAGAACCTCTGCTAGAGCAGTGTGGAAGAAAAATGTGGGGTGGGAGCCCCTATACAGAGTCCCCACTGGGGCACTGCCTAGTGGAGCTGTGAGAAGAGGGCCACCATCCTTCAGACCCCAGAATGGTAGATCCACTGACAGCTTGCACTGTGTGCCTGGAAAAGCCACAGACACTTAATGCCAGCCCATGAAGGCAGCAGGAGAACATCTGTACCCTGCAAAGCCACAGGGGAGAATCTGTCCAAGATCATGGGAACCCTTGTCTTGCATCAGCATGACTTGGATGTCAGACATGGAGTCAAAGGATATCATTTTAAAGCTTTAAGATTTGACTGCCCTGCTGGATTTCAGACTTGCATGGGGCCTGTACCCCTTTGTTTTGGCCAATTTCTCCCATTTGGAACAGGTATATTTACCTAATGCTTGTACCCCCATTGTTTGTAGGAAGTAACTAACTTGCTTTTGATTTTACAGGCTCATAGGTGGAAGGGACTTACCTTGTCTCAGATGAGGCTTTGGACTGTGGACTTTTGAGTTAATGCTGAAATGAGTTAAGACTTTGGGGGATTGTTTGGGAGGCAGGATTGGTTTTGAAATGTGAAGACATGAGATTTGGGAGGAGCTGGATATGGAATGACATGGTTTGGCTGTGTGCCCACCCAAATCTCATTTTGAATTGTAGCTTCTATAATCTCTACATGTCATGGGAGGGATCCAGTGGGAGGTAATTGGATCATGGGGGTGAGTTTTTCCTGTGCTGTTCTTGTGATGGTGACTAAGTCTCACAATATCTGATGCTTTTATAAAAGGCAGCTCCTCTGCACAAGCTCTCTTGCCTGCTGCCATGTAAGACATGCCTTTGTTCCTCCTTCTCCTTTCATCATGATTGTAAGGCCTCCCCAGCCATGTGGAAGTGTGATTTCATTAAACCTCTTTTCCTTTATAAGTTACTCAGTCTCAGGTATTTCTTCATAGCAGTATGAAAATGGACTAATACAAGATGATAATAATTTTTTTTTTTAGTGGGAAAAAATGTAAGTAGTCAGAAGGGAAGAAAGAACATATATACACAGGGACAAAGTTAAGAATGGCAGCAGCGTCAGAAGTAATACAAGGGAAAAGCAGGAGAGCAACATTTTTTAAGTACTGAAAGAGGAAAATTATAAACATATAATTTTATACCCAGCAAAACTATTTTACCAAAAAAAGGTAAAATAATCACAATGTGAAATGGCTCAGACTGTTAATGCCTTGGCTTTGCTCAGAAAACTTGTAGATATGCAAGCAAACCATGGACAATTGTCTGCCAACAATAATATAAAATCTTATGTACCTAATAACAAAACCTCAAAATAGGGTGGGTGTGGTGGCTAATGCCTGTAATCCCAGCACTTTGGGAGGGTAAGGCAGGCAGATCAATTGAAGTCAGGAGTTTGAGACCAGCCTGGCCAACATGGTGAAACCCTGTCTCTACTAAAAATACAAAATTAGCTGGACATGGTGGCACGTGCCTGTAGTCCCAGATACTTGGGAGGCTGAGGCAGGAGAATCACTTGAACCTGGGAAGTGGAGGTTGCAGTGAGCTGAGATTATGCCACTGCACTCCAGCCTGGGCGACACAGCAAGACTCCATCTCAAAAACAAAACAAAACAAAACCAAAATATATGAAGCAAACTGTTATAAATAAAAAGAAATAAATACATCTAAAATCATATAGGAGATTTCAATATTCTTCTTCCAATAATTGATAGAATATGTATGCAGAAAATCAGTAAGGCTATATAAGATCTGAAGAACACAATTAACAAACTTGATCTAATTGATATTTATGAAACATTCTATCTACTAGCAGCAGAATTGACATTTTTTGTTAGCACACATACAACATTTACCAATGTAGGTTATTTCTAGTACATAAATGAACTCAAAGTAAATTTAATAAGATCCATAAGAGCTGAGTAATATAAAATATTATATGACTATAGCAGAATTAAATTATGAATCAATAACAAAAAGAAAGGGGGTTTCACCAATTATTAGGACACTGAACAACATACTTTAAAAAATTATTTTTGAATTTTTAATTGACAAATAATAATTGTGTATATTTATGAGTATAACATGATGTTTTGCTCTACGTATATATTGTAGAAAGATTCAATCAAGCTAATTAACATGTTAATTACCTCACCAACTGTCTCAATTTGTTTTGTGCTGCTGTAACAGAATACCTGAGGTACGTTAATTTATAATGAAAATGTATTGGCTCATGGTTCTGGAGGCTGGAAAGTTCAAGATTGAGTGGTTGGCATCTGGGGAAGGCCTTCTTGCTGCATATCTTATGACAGAAGAGAGAGCAAGAGACTGAACTTGCAGCCTCAAGCCATTTTACAATGGCCATTAATTCATTTGTGAGGGTGGAACCCTCATGACCTGAATGTCTCCCATTAGGCCTCACCTCATAACACTGCTTCACTGGGAATCAAGTTTTCAACACATCATTTTTGGGGTATTCACATCATAGTGCCAAATTATGTTTCTTTTGGTGGTGAGAAAATTAAAAATCTATTCTTTTAGCAATCTTGAAATATATAATACATTATTAACTGTGCCCACCATGCAGTGCAATAGATCACTAAAACTTATTCCTTCAGCCTAACTGAAATTTTGTATCCTTTGATCAACATCTTCCCTTTCCCCATCTCTCTCCCTTCCCCCAGCTTTTGGTAATCACCTTTCTACTCTGTTTCTACCAGATTGACTTTTTAAGATTCTGCATATAAATGGGATCATACAGTATTTGTCTTTTGGTTCCTGGTTTATTTCTCTTAGCATAATGTCCTCCAGTTGCATCCATGTTGCTGTTAATGACAGCATTTTCTTTTTTTTGAGACTTTACAGTATGCCACTGTGTGTATGTGTATGAGTGTGTGCTCATCAAAAGACAAAATTAAGAAAATAGCAAAATACAACACATTTGTAACACAAATATCTGACAAATAACTTTTATCCAGAGTATATTAGGAAACTCTTAAAACTCAATAATAAAAAGAAAATAACCTCATTTTGAAAAATGTACAAAAGACTTGAAAAGAAAATTCAATTCAAAAGAAGACATATGGGCTCCAAGTCACTGTTGCACAGCCTTGGTGCCACATACATGTGGGACAGTCCCAACCCATCTTGCTCTCTAGTACTTGTAAGGCTTTTCTTTTCAAGATGTCTGAGGAAGTACACCATGGAGAGGAGGAGGTGGAGACTTTTGCCTTTCAGACAGAAATTGCCCAACTCAGGTCTCTTATTATCAATATTTTCTATTCCAACAAGCAGATTTTTCCTTCAAGTGTTGATTTCTAATGCTTCTGATGCCTTGGACAAGATTCTCTATGAGAGACTGGCAGACACTTACAAGTTGGACAGTAGTAAAGAGCTGAAAATTGACATCATGCCCAACCCTCAGGAATACACCCTGACTTTGGTGGACACAGGCATTTGCATGACAAAGTTGATTTCATAAATAATTCGGGAACCATTGCCAAGTCTGAGACTAAAGGATTTATGGAGGCTCTTCAGGCTGGTGCAGACATCTCCATGATTGTCAATTTGGTGTTGGCTTTCATTCTGCCTATCTGGTGGCAGAGAAAGTGGTTGTGATCACAAAGCACAATGATGATGAACAGTGAGCCTGGGAGTTTTCTGGTGGGGGTTCCTTCACTGTATGTGCTGACCACGGCAGAGGTACCAAAATGATCCTCCACCTTAAAGAAAACCAGACAGAGTACTTAGAAGAGAGATGGGTCAAAGACGCAGTGAAAAAGCACTCACAGTTCATAGGCTAACCCATCACCCTCTATCTGAGGAAGGAAAGAGAGAAGGAAATCAGTGATGATGAGGCAGAGGAAGAGAAAGGCAAGAAATAATAGGAAGATAAATATAATGAGGAAAAACCCAAGATTGAAAATGTGGGTTCAAATGAGGAGGATGGAAGTGGTAAGGATAAGAAAAAGAAAACCGAGAAGATCAAAGAGAAATACATTAATCAGGAAGAACTAAACAAGATCAAGACTATTTGGACAAGAAACCATGATTACATCACCTAGGAGTATGGAGAATTCTGTAACAGCCACACTAATGCCTGGGAAGACCACTTGGCAGTCAAGCACTTCTCTATAGAAGGTCAGTTGGAATTCAGGGCGTTGTTGTTCATCCCTTATCGGGCTCCTTTTGACCTCTTTGAGAACAATAAGAATAAAGACACCATCAAACTCTACATCCTTCATGTGTTCATCGTGCACAGCTGTGATGAGTTGATACCAGAGGATCTCAACTTTATCTGTGGTATGGTTGACTCTGAGGATCTATCCCTGAACATTTGAGAAATGCTCCAGGAGAGCAAAATCTTGAAAGTAGTTCACAGAAACATTGTTAACTGGTGCCTTGAGCTCTTCTCTAAGTTGGCAGAAGACAAAGAGAGTTACAAGAAATTCTATGAGGCATTCTCTAAAAATCTAATGTTTGGAATCCCCGAGGACTCCCCTAACTGGCGACACCTGTCTGAGCTGCTGCACTTTCACAGCTCCCAGTCTGGAGATGGGATGACATCTCTGTTAGAATATGTCTCTTGCATGAAGGAGACACGGAAATCCACCTACTACATCACTGGTGAGAGCAACGAACAGGTGGCCAGCTCTGCTTTCGTGGAGTGAGTGCGGAAGCAGGCCTTTGAGGTAGTGCATATGACCAACCCCACTGATGAGTACCGCATGCAGCAGCTCAAGGAGTTTGATGGGAAGTGCCTCGTCTCAGTTACCAAGGAGGGTCTGGAGCTACCAGAGGGTGAGGAGGAGAAGAAGAAAATGGAAGAGTGCAAGGTGAAGCTTGAGAACCTCGGCAAGTCCATGAAAATAATCTTGGATAAGAAGGCTGAGAAGGTGACAGCCTCCAATAGACTTGAATCTTCACCGGCTGCATTTTGACAACCATCTATGGCTTGACAGCCATTATGGAGCAGATTGTGAAAGCCCAGGCACTTTGGGACAACTCTATGATGGGTTACGTGATGGCCAAAGAGAACCTGGAGATCAACATGACTACACTATTGTGGAGACGCTGTGGCAGAAGGCTGAGGCGGACAAGAACGACAAGGCTGTCAAGGACCGGGTGGTGCTGCTGTTGAAAACCAAGCTGTTCTTCTGGCTTCTTCCTTGAGGATCCACAGACCCACTCCAACTACACCTGCATGATCAAGCTAGGTCTAGGTATCAATGAAGATGAAGTGACAGCACAGGAACCCACTGCTACTGTTCCTGATGAGATCCCCCCATTTGAGGGCAATGAGGATGTGTCTCACATGAAAGGAATAGATCAGGAGTTCACGCTTGGAAACCTTGTGCGCTCTGTGTAGTGTTCTCAGGGCTCCCACCACAGCCTTGAGTGGCCCTGTCCCAGCTGCCTCACTCCAATGATTTCTAGTGTTTTTTCTCTCCCATCCTTGTATCTAAGGCAGGAAACAAGGGCATCAAGCCCCATTTACTCCCTAATTTGACAACAGGATTGGATGTTGTGTATTGTGGTTTTTTTTAAAATTTTGTTCTGAAATTAATCTATGCAAAATAAAGAAGCTGCCATTTTATACAAAAAAAGAAGACATATGAGTAGCCAGTAAGCAAATGAAAAGGTGCTCAACACTTTAGTTATCAGGAAAATGCAAATTAAAACCAAAGTAAGATACTACTTTATACTTACTAGAATGGTTAAAATTAAAGATGATAATACCAAATGTTGGCCAAGAGGCAGAGCACGGACTTTCATACATTGCTGACTACAAAACAGTACAAACACTTGGGAAAACAGTTCAGTAGTTTTATTCATTTTTCTAAATAAAAGCAAATGTATCTTAACCTAAGGCAGAGGAATTATACTACTAGATATTTACTCAAAATAAATGAAATGAGTTGTAGGAATTATTTGTATATTCTGGTTATGCGTTCTTGGTCGTATTGCAGCTATCTTCTGTCACTCAGCAATTTGCCTTCCCCTGTCTTAGCATGCCTTTAGATAAACAGAAATTCTTACTTTTAAAGTAGTCCTACTTATCAGTCTTTCTATTTACAGTTAATGCTTTTTATGTCCTGATAAAACATATGTCCATAAAATGACATAAAAAGCAAAAACTAGAAACAACCCAAATGCCTATCAACAATTTAATGGATAAACAAACTGTGGTATTTTAACATAAATACAATAATAACAATAATAATGAAGTGCTGATAAAACAACATAGATTAATTCTCAAAGCATTGTATTGAGCAAAAGAAACAAGGTACAAAAGAATTCATGCTAAGTGATTCTATTTCTATGAAGTTCTAGAACATTCAAAACTAAAATATAGTTATAGAAAGCAAGGTGGCAGGGATGAAGATGAATTGACTAGAACGAGCATGAAGATGACAGGGTGATAGAAATATTCTAGATCTTGACTGGAGTGGTAGTTACACACATGTATGCATTTGTCAAAACACTTCAAACTACATTTAAAATCTGTGCATTTTATTATAAGTAAATTGTACTTTTACAATTTAATTGTACAATTTAATTTAAATTGTACATTATACCTTTAATTTAATTTGTACCTTTATAATTTACAATTTAAATAAGTACCTTTACAATTTGAAAGTATGTAAGGAAGGGGTCCAGTTTCAGTGTTCTGCATATGGCTAGCCAGTTTTCCCAACACCATTTATTAAATAGGAAATCCTTTCCTTTCCCCATTGCTTGTTTTTGTCAGGTTTGTCAAAGATCATATAGTTGTCGATGTGTGGTGTTATTTCTGCAGCCTCTGTTTTGTTCCATTGGTCTATGTATCTGTTTTGGCACCAGTACCATGCTGTTTTGGTTACTGTAGCCTTGTAGTAAGAAAAGCACACCTTTCTTTCTTAGAGAAATAAGGAAAAGAAAAAAAAAAAAGCACCCCTCCCCCTCTATAGACACCCATGAGGACATACAGTAATTAGATAAAGAACTTGAAGCCATGATGTAAAAGTAGCATGATCAGAGTGAATCAGGCTCATAGAAACGAGATAGTATTTCATCCAGCTTTTCAAGGCATACGAACATCTTCCCTCTGGAACACATAAAGACGTGCACACAAGTAGTGAAAATTACTTTCGATTGCCCTATAGGAAGCATCTAACCTTTAAACGTTTCCAGAGACTTGTGTGTAGGTTCTGCACCTGGTATCTAAGAAAGAGAGGCTTGGGACTGGGCAGACATTTGTCCAGCTGAAGATTTGAAGAGAAATCAACTGTCAAGCACTATTTAGCACAAGCTATCTATTCTGAAGCCACTTAGCAAACAGGTATCAGCTAAATGACTTCGCTGTCTCAGGAGAATGGGGACAAAAATCCCTGAAGTGAAGCAGAGACAGGTGGGATTTCAGTGGCCCTGGCAGCATGACAGTTACATTGTTCTATGATTAGCCTTACACATGTCCAGCCTTAAGTGCAAACAGGAGAACTGTTGACATATTTTCAAGACTCCTCTGGAGATGAATGTACTGGCTTTCAGCAAAATTTGACACAGCAGAGAATAAGGTGTGCTGTGCTCTTAGCTGCTTGAGAATTACAAATAGGTTTATGGTACAATAGATCTGATTTGGAAACTACATAAAATGGAATGATCTGTAACTCTCATTAAAAACAGATATTAAGAAAACACAGCGTTCGCCTACAGCCTTTGTCTTAAAGTTTGAATTTAGCAAATACTCATCATTATTCCTGCTTTCCCTCCAAGGCCTTGGGCCTTCCATAGTCAATGAGAGTTTCCCAATGCAGTCAAGTATGAACAGGAATAAGATGAAGCAATGAGCTGAGATGCGGAGCAGAGGGGATTCTTGGCACCTCTCTGCTGAGAGGCAATAGTTGGCTCTTCTGGCAGAGACTTTGCAGCTCATCGAAAATTATTTCACTGCTGTAAAGTGTTACCTGAAACTCCTCCACTGCTTCCAGCTACTTATCTTGCTTTTGCAGATATCTAGTGGCATTCTTGCAATCCACTGTTCTTAGCCACCTACAAAAGACAAGCTCCAAACAACTGCCATCTTCTCAAGTATTAGAACTACCACCATATGCCACAGATATGGAAAGCAATATCAGTAAATACTATTTATATAAAGAGCTCTTGCAAATCAACAATGTAGCACAAAGCGCCTAGAGAACCTAGGATATAATTTACAAAAGAAGAAATACAAATCTCTAATCTATGTTAAATAGGTTCAGGTGTCACTAGTGAGCAATTTAAGCACAAATGAACTAGAGCTTTTCATGCCTCAGATTGGTGGTGATTTGGAAAATATGAGTATATGGCAAGATAAGTACTTGTATGCACTCTTAATGAAACTGTAATGTAATGGAAACCTTTCAGGGAAGCAATTTGGCAGTATGTACTAAGTGACTTAAATTGTTTCATGTCCTTTGAATCAATCATTCTTCCAAGACAGTCAAAAAGAAATAAGCATGCTTGTAGACAAGAATGTATACACAGGGATGTTTATCAGAGTTAGCCAAAATTGGAAACCACATAAAGGCCTAATAAAAGAGCAATGGCTAAACAATATATGGCATATTATGGAATATTATAAATCCATTATAATGTTCATGGATATTATGAGAAAAATATTCAAGAGATAATGTTAAGTGCAAAAATAGCATAAGTGAGCAAATCTATGAATGTACATTTCTCAGAACAAGAAGCCTCAGAGGTTGGCAATTCTATGAAAACATGTCAGAATTCCAGAGCAGTCAGAAAAATATGAATAAAAATAAAAATGAGATACTGATTTACAGGTACCATAACAGCAAAAAATTAGAAGAGCACGTGATACAAGGGGTCTATAATAAAGTGGGAAGATGGAGACTTGAATAACACTGGAAAGCAATATGGTAGTACTTAAGATAGTCAAGGTCCCATGACTTTCTAATTGCATACATGGATATGTATTGCAGAGACATTCTTACACAGGCCCTTATGAGGACACATAAGAGATGTCTGTCATGACAATGACTATGGCAAGGAGAAGTCAGAGTAACCTTCATGGTCAACACTGGAGGAAATAATAAGCAAAATGTAGTAAATGCATACTATATAATGACAAAAACTAGATGGTGCACACATCAATAAATATGAAAAACATAGTTTTCAGTGGAAAAAAGGGAAGGATAGAATGAGATTTTAGGAAAAATGAATATTAAAGAACACGTACAGTCCAGGCAGGGTGGCTCACGCCTGTAATCTCAGCACTTTGGGAGGCCGAGGCGGGCGGATCATGAGGTCAGGAGATCGAGACCATCCTGGCTAACACGGTGAAACCCCGTCTCTACTAAAAATACAAAAAGTTAGCCAGGCATGGTGGCAGGCGCCTGTAGTCCCAGCTACTGGGGAGGCCGAGGCAGGAGAATGGCGTGAACCTGGGAGGCGGAGCTTGAAGTGAGCTGAGGTCATGCCACTGCACTCCAGCCTTGGCAACAGAGCAAGACTCCGTCTCAAAAAAAAAAAAGAACACATACATAAAGGAATGCAATATATTGCATATATCAAAAATAATTTATATCACTGCAATGTATTTCATATATCAAAATTAGTAGGGACGTATCTTTGTCAGAAAGAAATAATGGTAGTTGTTATTGTTATTATTATTTTATTGTACTTATAATTATAATAGAAAAGAGCCTTGCTTACATCAGTGATCAATGACTAAGTATTGTACAACCAAAGACATGATGCATTCAATGTTCTGTACCTAAGTTGTTATGTTTTTTGTTTTTTTTGTTTTTTTTTTCCCGAGACAGGGTCTCACTCTGTCACTCAGGCTGGAGTGCAGTGGCGTGATCTAGGCTCACTCCAACCTCCACCTCCCAGGTTCAAGCGATTCTCTGGCCTCAGCCTCCCGAGTAGCTGGGATTACAGGAGCATGCCACCACACCCGGCTAATTTTTGTATTTTTAGTAGAGATGAGGTTTCATCATGTTGGCCAGGCGGGTCTCAAACTCCTGACCTCATGATCTGCCCACCTCAGCCTCCCAAAGTGCTGAGATTACTGATGTGAGCTACCACGCCTAGCCCTAAGTTTTTTTAAAGAGCTGTATATTCAATTCATATCCCACACAGTCCCAATTTTATAGTAAATATGCAATGAAACACCAGAAGGAAAGAAAAACATTAAAAGGTTAATAATGGCAATCTCTGAATTTGATTTAATTATTTATCAATTGCTTTCTTTGTATTTGTAGCAAGGGTCCGAGCTCTAGCCTGTAATGAGCCCGCTGTTGGGATTTGAAGATGTTTATGCATAGTAGGGTGGGTTGCGGTGATGGGGTAAGGGGTGGTCTTGGTCCATTCAGACTGCTATGACAAAATACCATACACTGGGTAGCTTATAAATAACAGAAATTTAATTCCTGGAGTCTAGGAACTGCAGGATTACAGTGCTGTCAGATTCATTGTCTGCTGAGAGCTTGCTTTCTGGTTCACGGATGATGCCTTCTTGCTGTCTCTTCACATGATAGAAAGGGCCAGGCATCTCTCTAGGGCCACATTTACAAAGACATTAATCTCATTCATGAGGGTTCTTCCCTCATGACCTAATCAGTTTCCATCTCCTAATTCCATTGCATTGGTGATTAGGTTTTAACATGTATTTGGGGAGACACAAGCATTTGGATCATGGCAGTGGGCAAATTAAGAGTCAGATTAATTTTCTCATGGGAAAATCCCAGAGCTCAGGCACTAAAGAGGTAGCAAACATATTCTGAAGACCTGTCCTTTGGCATGGAGCTTAGGCCAAGGGGGATGGGAGCCATAGTCAGAAGAAGTTCTTTTCCAGTGTCCTATTGCCTCAGTAAGAACATATGGCTGGTTGTGGGGGGATAATGCTGGTCTCCACATTTCTGCATGAAACCAGTCTGAGGTTGAATTGCATCAAGGGTTTTTTGGCTACCAAAGGGTTCCAGAGCTCCAATTTCTTAGCGGGGGTTTGGGGTGTTTGGGGAGGTATAGGGAGTGGGGCTCTGAGTGGTCACTTAAAGAGGAGCCCCATCCCATCACTCAGTTTTGTAGGCAGCTGACACAATTGAGGGTGACCATAGCTGTGGAAAGGGAATGGACGAAATGCCACAAACAATGACCTAAGCTATTATGAACATGGGTCCATGACTCTTGCTCTTTGGGATTCTGTGAGAGTCAATTTTACGTGTCAATGTGACTGGGCCACGGGGTGCCCAGATTGTTTCTGAGAGTGCCCGTGTGGGTATTTCTGAAAGAGAATAGCATTTGAACAAGTGGACTCAGTAAAGTAGATTGCTCTCTCGGTATAGGTGGGCATTATTCAATCCAATGAGGGCCAAAATAGAATGAAATGGCAGAGGAAGGAGGAATTCACCCGTTTTCTTCCTGCTTGCCTACCTGAGCTGGAATATTCATCTTTCTCGCCCTTTTACAAAGACTTACACCACTGGGTCCCCTAGTTCTCAGGCTTTCTGTCTTCAACTGGAATTACACCACCAGTTTTCCTGGATCACCGTCTGGCAAATTGTGGGACTTCTTACTCTCCATAGTCATGTCAGTGCATTCCTGGTTTTATACAAATAATTAGTCCTTTTCTCTGAAGAACTCTGCCTAATACAGATTTTTAACACAGTCTAGAAGTAAGGGGGATAGGAGAGAACAATAACTGTTCAGGGATTTGAGGACTTGCATTAAGGAGGATTAAAAAATCAGTGAAATATGAATTATTATTAGTAGGTTTTCAGGTTGCATGACCTGAAGAAATGTGTTATATGTTTTCCCTATTTTTCAAGCATTCTGTATATAAAGGAAATGTATTACTTTATAATGACAAAAATGTTATAATAAATTTGAAAGTAAAAGTCTCAAGTATAAAAGAAAAATATGGAGGCAAGGTATTTGCAGTAGAAGTCCTGCTGACGTTTTTTTCTCTTTCCAGGCTTTTGTTGTCCCTGTTGGCCACTTCATCCAGGCTTTGTGCTGGAGCCTGGGAAGGGAGAGACGAAAAACGCTACTCTGTTTCCAAACTACCTACAGACTCTTCTGTAAGGCTCTCTAAATGTGATTATTCTGACATAAGATATTTTAATTCTATAGTTCAAGTTAAAGGACTATTTCTATTGTTAGAGATGCCACATCTCATAGAAGGCTGTACTCCCACACAGTGACTCTTAACAATTAAAAAATTATATTGCATATTGTTTTTCTTCTGCAGTTGGAAAGGACGAGGTTAGAAGTATCATGGGATAGTATCTTCCAGGAAGCATCTTCTGCCTAATTTCTTGGATGCCCTTGGTGAGTATCCCATAGTCCTCTCCCAATAGACCTTTCACCCCTGTTTCTTCCCCCTACTCAATCCTAGACCTAGGGCAAACTTTGGTAATACTGATTGGCTTCAGGACTTTGCTCCCTCTTCTCTGCCTTTTTCACTTCCCTAGTCTTCCTCTTCCCCCATCCTTAGGGAGGTACCCAGTACTCTCCCAATGCCCTCAATCTCCCATTCTCACAACCTTCCCCCAAAGTCAAACTTCCTACCACAGGACTATGCACACCAACACATTTTCTCCCTCTACCTCTTCATCTTAATATTTCCTTGCAGAGCTGGATTTGCATTTTTAAAGCAAATATTATCACCTACGGATCTGTTAAGAATGCCATATATTTTACTTATTTATTTTCTGCTTCTCTACACATTCTCTCTCACTTCCCAACTACGATATAAAGTCCACAAGATCAGTGACTTTTGTTTCTTATTCTCTGCTGTAATCTAAAATCAGTGCTTTGCTCATACAGAAGATGCTTAATAAATATTTGTTGAAAGGATGAATGAATTAGTGAATTTGAGGGAAATAATCTGGGTAAAGCAAACTTCCAAGCAGCACTTAAATTAAAAACTAGTAGGTGATAGGCTATTCCATTCACTTATTCATCAGATATTTGTAGAATAACCCACTAGTCAATCACTAGCATGAGGGAATCGTGGTCGATAAAACACAGTGCTTGCCCTGGAGGGGCTTAGAGTCTAGAAGGATAGAAAGATCAATGGAAGCAAAATAGTGTGGAAAACACTACAATTGAGTAAGTGTGGAGTAGGAGCACAGAGGAAGGGCACCCAATCTAATCTGGGGGGATTCCATAAGGGCTTCAAACATCTACCTGGGTTGGGACTGAGAAGTGAGTAGGAACAGCAGAAGGGTTTGAATTAGGGCACTTCTGGCAGAGGGAAAAATTGTGCCAAAGCTTGGAAGTGAAAGAGGGCAGCATGTTCTGGGCCTTGGCGCTGTACAACTCAAGGTGGTGTTCTTCCCATCGTGTTTTAAGTGAATAGCTCTTCCAGGCTCTATTATGGAAACAGCTAGTGGTGATGGTTGCACAACATCATAAATGCACTGAATGTCACTGAATTGTACACTTCAAGATGGTTACTATGGCAGATTTTATATTTACCACAATAAAAACAATTTTAAAGTATATAGCTAAAATACATAAAAAATGTTATTACAGAGGTATTTCAAGGTATTAGTATACTGGATTTTATAACATTTGAGGTAATTTTTAGCTTTTATAATTTGTAATTTGCCGTGATTTTTTGTCTCCTTTTGAGTTAATTTTCATATTACAAAAATAAAGTGAATAAGTAATTGGTATAGTTGTTGCCCAAATGATATACTTGAAGAATAGCTAACTGGTAGACCTCCTCCTAGCATGTTTAATCCTACAGAAGCTCTGGGCTGTGAATACAAGTATCCTCTTTTCATGGGTGAACAAAGTGAGCTCAGCAGTTAAAGAACTTGCCTGTGAGCATCTAATCAGAAGGTATGCCTGATTTTGAAGCCTGTGCTTGCCCTCACTGCATGATGCCACCTCCCATTTGAAAACTACTACTTTAGATTATTACATGGTTAATGAGAATAAGCACTGAGCACAGTCTATAATTTCTTTCTAAGTAAATATATGCAAATAACCAAAAATTTTCGACTGCGAACTGTGAACTTTCCCTCTAAAAGAAGGAGCTCCTACCCAGTCCTGGCTCAGCCACTAACTAGTTGCAGAGCCCTGGAAAAGCCATTTAGTTGCTTTGGGCCTCAGTGACAGCATCTGTAAAAGCCAAGTCAATAATATGTATTGAGTGGCCACAAGGCACAAGACCCTGAGAGAAGATCTGAAGGATCTGAGGTAGAGTCAAAAGCTCTGCTCTTCACAAACTCAGGATCTAGTTGAGGAGAACAGAGAGACCCAAGAAAGACGGCCGGGGCCTGAGGACAGAACTAATTCTGTCTGGGGAGGTAATACTAGATGAAGTGTGAGAAGGAAATTGATAGGCATGAAACTAAGTCACCAGGCTTTGTTTTGTGGGGGCTAGAGGTGAGGGCTTTTAGGAGCAGTCAGTGAAATCGGTTTTTCAGGTTACCTGGGTGGGTGAAACCCTGCCTTGCTCTCTTTAGTTGTCATCTCCATGGAGTACTCTCGAGTGGCTGTAGGTAACTTATGGGGGTCGGGGAGGTAACCTATTCTCCATCCTTTGCACAGTACATAGGCACACTACACACACCCCCACAGAAAGATGAAGTGCTTTGCTGTTGGTTCTCGATGGTGGAAAACCACTGTGCAGAACAGAACAAGGGTAGGAGGCTGGCAGGGAGCCTTGCAGATACTCTTACTTCTGTGTACTCCCAACCCAGGGTCTCACTCCCCCACCACCCTGGTGTCTCTATCAGCACATGGACTTTCCCTCATTCCACGATTCTCTGTAAGACTCTCTCTTTTGAGGCCCCAGCCCGAACTCTACTTGCTTAAACCGCTCACATTCCTCAGAGTCTTGATTTCCACCATTCCCTTGCTGGTCATTCCTCACAATTCCTCCTTCATCTTAGAATCCTTAGAGGTGAGTTGTGAGTCACTCTATTCCCTCTCCTTTTTGTTTCTGCAGTTGGGTTATTGGAGGTGAGTCTGAGGGAACTTTGAGTCTTGAGGGTGAAGTAAGCAAGAAGGGTCATTTTTAAAGAGGAAGATTCAGAATGGCAGCCTTTTTGATCTCCTCCTAATATCTAATTATATTCTAAAGTCTTAATATATTAACTTTGTCTGTTCCTAGTTCTTAATTTTTAAAAACTTGACCACTCAGAGGACCATAGACAAAAGATCCTACCATCTCAGATACAAAGGAGAGAAGGGTATTTCTAGTACAGTGATCAGAAACAGCAAAGTTGAAAAGATGGGAATATCCATGACATCAAAGACACAGGAATAGTCTAATCTATCCAGTGAGTAGGGTGCTGCAGATTGTGGTAGAGAATGAGTCCTCAGGAGTAAATTAGGGCCATTCTTGAAAGGTCTTGAGTGTTACAATCAGATATGGTGGTCTTTATTCTGTAATAAATGAGAGGTGATCACTTAAAGGTTCTGGACAAATGAAAAAGTGATTATGTATTAATTTTAGTTAATTCTGAGAGTTGTGTAGAATGAATTAAAGGAAAGAGAATCTAGGAATATAATTTTCTTGTTTATTTAACAGTTAATTTATAAGTTGTCTACAATGTGCTTAGAAGTAAGTGGTGAATAAAATGGATAAAAATTCCTGCCCTCACAGTATTTATAGGCTATGAGTCAGAAGACTATTAGATTGTGTGGCCTTAAATGGAGCAATGACAGTAAGCATAGATAGGCAATATATGAATGTCTTTGGGAAGTACAATTAATAGGATGTTTAAACTTGGTGTATTAGTCCATTTTTATACTGCTATAAGGAACTGCCCAAGACCAGGTAATTTATAAAGGAAGGAGGTTTAATTGACCCACAGTTCAGCATGGCTGGGGAGGCCTCAGGAAACTTACAATCATGGCAGAAGGTGAAGGGGAAGCAAGGCATCTTCTTCACAAGGTGGCAGGAAGGAGAAGTGCTGAGCCAAGGGTGAAAAGCCTCTTATAAAACCATCAGATCTCACAAGAATTTACTCAGTATCACGAGAACAGCCTGGGGGAAACTGCCCCATGATTAAATTACCTCCACCTGGTCTCTCCCTTGACATGTGGGGATTATGGGAATTACAATTCAAGATGAGATTTGGGTGGGGACACAAAGCCTAACCATATCTCTTAGGGTATGGAAGAAGGTGGTAATATAGTTGATGACTTTTAACCAAGGTAATATATAGAAAATAAAAATATTTTCTGTAGATTTCAGAAAGGTGTGCTGTAGATATACTCATATGAATATTTCATAGGGAACTCCTGTGGAGGTGTCCAGAAGGCAGTAGTAAATGTGCTTGGAGTTTTGTAGACAAGTGAGGTCTATATATTTGAAAGGTACCAGGATATAGGTGATAACTAAGGCCACAGGCAGAGATGGGGTCACATAGACACAACATGCAGGATAAGAAGATGAGAAGGTGAAGATCAGAAATTTCGAGGAAATATAGCTTGAGGGTCAAAAGACAAGAAACCGTTGAAGGACTGAGAGTGAACAATCACAGAAGTAAGAGGAGAAGCAGAAAAGATTGAGGTTTTGGAGCTCAAAGGAGGCAAGTGTTTCAGGAATGAATAGGTAAGGGATGGGAAGCTCAAGGTGACTCAAGAAAAGATCAAGCCAGTGTGGGAACTTTGAGAGAGCAGCTTCATTAGAGCAGCAAAATGCAGTGGGAAAGCCTAATTTTATAAAAGAGTTAAATAAAAGGAAGGTAAAGAAATACTACAAGCCATTTTCCAGACCCATATTTCTTAATTTGAGTCTAGAAACTGTACATTAGAAACACTTGTTTGAGTGTTCTGTGACTTCCTCTGCAACACTTATATAACAAAGTTCCTTCTCTATAATTTTCCATATGTATCCGGAGAGACAAATGCAGGAAGTGCAAAAATAATCTATCTTTTTCCCAAGTTTTGCAGGAAATGTCTGCTTTGAGAGAGGACTTCTTCTCACTCCTCAGAGAGCAGGGTGCCTTGAATTCTTTTCCCATTGCCCACAGCAATAATTCAAGAACTGCAGTGACAAATACTGTCCCAGCATCTTAGGAAATGGCATGGGCATGTTTCTCTCCTTCATAGTAGTAGAAGGAAGGGGCTTCAGATCAAAGACGAAATTCCAATGAATGCCTCTTTGTGGTCAAGACATCTAGAAGGACTATCTTGGCTATACTGACATTCCAATAGCAGTATTTCTGAGGCATCATAAATCAGTAAGTAGTCTTCTTTGGATCAGAATAAACTGAGTGAACCTTGGCTAAGTGCTCTTAACTGGACAAGGCCTACAGTAGATTTAAGGGATTAATAACTCAAACTTCCTCCAGTTCACATGATGACACAGCTTGACACTGTCATAGGAGCACCCAGTACCTCGCTTTGCTCACTCAAGTTAAATTGCCTCTTCTTTCCTCCCATGGTTATTTCTTAGTGGATTTCCTGGCCAGCTCACACTAATTTATTTGTTTAAGTCTCCCCCATCTAGCTTTCCACAGACCCTACAAAATTAAAAATTGTCAGTCCCCATAACTGCCTGACCTTTTCAATGGGAAAAGTTCAGATACTGGCCCACTGGGGCTAAACAGTAATTCTGCCAGAAGCAGCTGTGGCCTCAAAGAGTCAATGTAAATATTTCAACAGTTAAATAATCAGTCATAGATCTTGGACCAGGAAACTACAAATGTGGAGCAAGGCACAGAATCTTGCAGGTGGAGGAAATTTAAAAGGAACACTATAGAAGTGATAACTCATAACAATAAAACCTTGTTTTTATTCCTATAAAACAAGAAAAAGAGCTTTAAGGTAAAATAATCCTACTTCCAATAAATGGCTACTTTTCAAGAGAACTCAAGATAAAAAAATGGAAGAGCATGCAGGAGACTCCATTCATCCGGACTTTACAATATGAGTGCTACATCAGCACAGGGGCCAATGGCCACAATTACTATTTCAAAACTATTCAAAAATGTTTTTTTTTTAGTCCTCAGGAGTTACTAGGTGATATGGTTTGGCTGTGTTCCCCCCCAGATTTCATCTTGAATTGTAGCTCCAATAATCCCCGTATGTTGTGGGAGAGACGAGGTGGGAGGTAATTGAGTCATGGGGGCAGTTACCCTCATGCTGTTCTCATGATAGTAAGTGAGTTCTCACAAGATCTGATGGTTTTTATAAGGGGCTTTCCCCCTTTGCTCAGTACTTCTCTCTCCTGCTGCTTTGTCAAGAAGGACATATTTGCTTCCCCTTCTGCCATGATTGTAAGTTTCCTGAGGCCTTCCCAGCCATACGGAACTGTGAGTCAGGTAAACTTCTTCCTTTACAAATTACCCAGTCTCAGATATTTCTTCATAGCTGCATGAGAATGGATTAATACACTGTGTTGTTCGGTAGCACCAGTAGAAAGGAGACCAAGAAATTCTTTAGTGAATGAGGGAAGAAAAATGAAGGTGAGATTACAGGTCTTGAAAATCTCCCAAAAGTCTAGTAATCAATAGAAATGAAAAAAATGGAACTTACTGTGGCTGAAATATTCATCATGAAAGATTTATAAAAATAGAGAGGTGTGAGAATCAAGAGAATAGAAAAATCTCATACATTTATGGCCAATTGGTTTTGACAAGGGTGCCAAGATCATTTAATGGAGAAAGCATAGTCTTGTCAACTAATGGTGCTTGGACAACCAAATATCCAGAAGCAAAAGAATTCCTACTTTACATCATATTAAAAAATTAATTCAAAAAAGATCAACAGTCTACATATAGAGCTAAAATGATAAAACTCTTAGAAAAAAACATAGGGGTATCTTTTGATCTTGGATTTGGCAATTGATTTTTTTTATATGACACCAAAAGCATAAGAAATAAAAGAAAAAAATACATAAATTGGACTTCATCAAAATTAAAATTTGTGCACACCAAAGATTATTATCAAGAAAGTGAAAAGACAACCTACACAATGGGGAAAATATTTGCAAATCTTATATTTGCTAAGAGTCTAGTATATCAAATAATGTAAATAAAAACCTTTACAACTTACCAGCAAAAAGATAAACAACCCAATTAAAAAATGGGCAAAGGACTTGAGTAGACATTTTTCCAAAGATAACTTTCAAATGGTCAACAAGCACATGAAAAGATACTAGACATAATTTGTCATTAAGGAAATGCAAATCAAAACCACAATGTGCTACCACTTTGCATCCATTAGGATGGATGCAATGAAAAATCCAGAAAGTAATACATATTGGAGAGGATGTGGAGACATTGGAACCTTTGTGTATTGCCAAGGGGAATGGAAAATGTTGCAGCTGCTGCAGAAAACAGTGTGGTGGTGCCTCAAAAAGTTAAGCATAGAATTACCATATAGCCAAGCAATTTCACTACTAAGTACATAACCAGAACAATTGAAAACAGACACTTCGCCCTCCCCCTCCCCTCCCCCTTCCCCTCCCCCTCCCCTCCCCCTCCCCTCCCCCTTCCCCTCCCCCTTCCCCTCCCCCTCCCTCTCCCCACGGTCTCCCTCTCCCTCTCTTTCCACGGTCTCCCTCTGATGCCGAGCCGAAGCTGGACGGTACTGCTGCCATCTCGGCTCACTGCAACCTCCCTGCCTGATTCTCCTGCCTCAGCCTGCCGAGTGCCTGCGATTGCAGGCGCGCGCCGCCACGCCTGACTGGTTTTCATATTTTTTTGGTGGAGACGGGGTTTCACTGTGTTGGCCAGGCTGGTCTCCAGCTCCTAACCGCGAGTGATCCGCCAGCCTCGGCCTCCCGAGGTGCCGGGATTGCAGACAGAGTCTCGTTCACTCAGTGCTGAATGGTGCCCAGGCTGGAGTGCAGTGGCGTGATCTCAGCTCGCCACAACCTCCACCTCCCAGCCGCCTGCCTTGGCCTCCCAAAGTGCTGAGATTGCAGCCTCTGCCCGGCCACCACCCCATCTGGGAAGTGAGGAGCGTCTCTGCCTGGCCGCCCATCGTCTGGGAGTTGAGGAGCCCCTCTGCCTGGCTGCCCAGTCTGGAAAGTGAGGAGCGTCTCTGCCCGGCCGCCAGCCCATCTAGGAAGTGAGGAGCACCTCTTCCCGGCCGCCATCACATCTGGGAAGTGAGGAGCGTCTCTGCCCGGCCGCCCATCGTCTGAGATGTGGGGAGCACCTCTGCCCTGCCGCCCCGTCCGGGATGTGAGGAGCGTCTCTGCCCGGCCGCCCCGTCTGAGAAGTGAGGAGACCCTCTGCCTGGCAACTGCCCCGTCTGAGAAGTGAGGAGCCCCTCCGCCCAGCAGCCACCCCGTCTGGGAAGTGAGGAGCGTCTCCGCCCGGCAGCCACCTCGTCCGGGAGGGAGGTGTGGGGGTCAGTCCCCCGCCCGGCCAGCCGCCCTGTCCGGGAGGGAGGTGGGGGGGTCAGCCCCCCGCCCGGCCAGCCGCCCTGTCCGGGAGGGAGGTGGGGGGGTCAGCCCCCCGCCCGGCCAGCCGCCCTGTCCGGGAGGGAGGTGGGGGGATCAGCCCCCTGCCTGGCCAGCCGCCCCGTCTGGGAGGTGAGTACTAAGAAAAATTCTTCTGCCTTGGGATCCTGTTGATCTGTGACCTTACCCCCAACCCTGTGCTCTCTGAAACATGTGCTGTATCCACTCAGGGTTGAATGGATTAAGGGCGGTGCAAGATGTGCTTTGTTAAACAGATGCTTGAAGGCAGCATGCTCCTTAAGAGTCATCACCACTCCCTAATCTCAAGTACCCAGGGACACAAACACTGCGGAAGGCCGCAGGGTCCTCTGCCTAGGAAAACCAGAGACCTTTGTTCACTTGTTTATCTGCTGACCTTCCCTCCACTATTGTCCTGTGACCCTGCCAAATCCCCCTCTGCGAGAAACACCCAAGAATGATCAATAAAAAAAAGAAAAAAGAAAACAGACACTTCAACAAATACATTTACATGTATGTTCATCGAAGCATTATTCACAATAGCCAAAAGGTGGGAACAACCCAAATGCTCATTGCTGGAGGAATAAACAAATTCTTGCATGTACATGTAATAGAGTATTACACAGCCATAAAAAAGAAGCAGTGATAAACCTCGAAAACATTATGCCAAGTGAAAGAAGCCAGACACAAAAGGCTACACATTATATAACTCCATTTATATAAAATATTCATAATACACAAATCTACAGATAGAGAAAATAGTTTGGTAGTTGCCTGGGGTTTTGGGGAGTGAATATTGAAAAGAGTAAATGCATAATGGGTACTGGGTTTCCTTTTGGGTGATGAAAATATTTTGGAACTAGAGGGATGATGCTTGTACCACATTGTGAATGTAGTTAATCCCACTGAATCGTTTACTTTAAATTGGTTCATTTTATTTTATGTAAATTTCACCTAGAAAAAAAATTTTTTATCACAGATGTGTGGTTCACAAATTCAGAGGTGGTCCTGAATTCCAAACAGAACAACCTGCTCTGTTGTGAAGCATTCAAGCCTGTAATATAAAGAAACATGTTTCCACAGGGGTCATCCAAAGAAATATGTGAAGTAGCTTTTGAGACCTTTCTGTTCACATCCCATCCCATAGAAGTTGTGGGTGGAATTGGAGAAGGTTCCCTCTCACCTGCATGCTTAGTCTCTCTACCCACCTCATATCCCCAGCAGAGCCCCAGGCTACTACCCTGACCTCTCAATTTCATCCCTCCCCTGAAAAATCTCACCTATCTCTCATGCCTTTGACTTGGAACTGTGCTGAGGGACAACAGATAGAAACCAGCTCATCAAATAAAGCAGTGAGTTCATTGCTGCTATAGCTATGCACATATTCAAGTGAATTTATTATACTCATTCTTTAAGGTTCAGGTCAACCATTACTCCCTTTGGGAAGCCTTCCCAGTGCCCTTGGGCAGAATTACCTCTTCTCTGTGCTAGCTCAACTTGTTAATGCTATTGTTCTCATTTTCTATACTGTGCATCAAGGCTGAGTGCCCAGCAGTGTGCCTGGCATATAAGGAACACCAACACAATGCACTTAGATGGAAACACCCCTGCCAGGTGATGTAGTGACTCAACTCAGGAAAAGTATAATTGTTACTTAGTAATACACCTATCTGTGTGAGTCTGTGTGTGTGTGTGTGTATGCACATGTGTTTGTGTTTTGGGCAGAATGTATTTATTTGTGGAGGGTGTTTCATGAACATCAGCCACATCATCTGACCAGATGACCAACCACCTGTCAATGCCTGTGGGTACATCAGTCCTGCTGCCACAGAATCCATGCCCTTTAAAGAATAAATTTATCATTCAGAAACCAATTAATTTAAATAAATTCCATCCTCAGAATAAGCTGGGAGCTGCTTTCTTTGATGCTGGCTCTTTGAACTGAAGGTGATGAGGGGCTCTTGAAAAGTGTTCCACAAACAACCGGTTGCTGGTTGCTGGAGCCTGGAGGAGACCAAGAGGTTGCAACAGGGGAAGACAAGAGAGGCCACCTGCCACTCTGTACCTGGCTATGATTCTATCACCCCAGATGGGCTAATGAGGGTCTTGGAAGCCACAAGCCCCTGGCAGCTTTCTTCTGAGAGGAAGAACAGGAAAAAAGGAGAGTGGGAAAAAGGAAGAAAAGAAATACAATCAGTAAAGCAAAACCATCTTTTCCTCTCTAAATCCAAAGTCAACCCAATTACTTATGTCTTTGTAATAACTATTGAAAAATGTCCAATTTTTCTGAAAAGTGAATTCAGAACCTTGTGTGGAATGTCACTGGTGGCAGTGGGAATATAAGAGGGTGCAGAAGACTTAGGGGCACTTAGGCTGAGCTAGGTCAGGAAAGCATCCACTGCAAGCACCCAGCCCAACCCTGGTGCTCCATAAAGTACAGCAAAGACCAATTTATTTAAACTAAAATTTGAGGTTTGAAATGTTCCCATGTCTCCTAACATTACTGCTGCTGCTGCCCATAGCACACTTTGGTTCTAAGAACTTCCAAATACCATGTAGTTTATTACCTCTAATAACCCTGTAGAGAGGACTCATCTTATGTGTATGTTTTGCTGGAATGTTCTGCAATTGTATTTATTGATTACCTGTGTTGGGCTTCACCTGCCCAGGCTACGGAACAGCATTTCATTATATGGCTTCCTCTTACCTCATCTAGTTAACTGCTCTTAGGAAAGCCACTATGGAAAAAACCTTAATAAAGTTTGTGATGTTGAATAAGAAAAGATAAGAAGAAGCTGGAGTTACTTGGGTTGGGGATACTTGGCAGTGTGAGCTGCCAATAAGTGGGTGCATAGTGAGTGCACAATTTTAAAACAATAGTAAAATTAACATAAAGCCAGCCATTTTATTATCACCTTGTAGTTACAATTCTAAAACATATCAATGTTAAACACTATCCCCTGCCAGGGCAGCTCTTTCCCTCCTCCCACCCTCACCGCCTGCTTGGTAAACCATTGGCTTGAGTGTATAAACATAGGTACCATGTTCCTGAACTGCTCATTGTAACAATTTTTTTGCTATAGAAGCAGAATATTAAGGTCAAAGGAAACTTCAATATCATTTAACTGCATCTCTTTCATTTTTCCTTTGTGCCCCCTTTCATAAAACAAAAATCTGAGTGACCACTGCTAGGGATCATGTTTAACAAAACACATCTTTGCCCTCCATAAATTTATAAGTCAGAGAGTGGTTAATGACTTTCTGAGGTCACATAAATGCTGAGGGGCTGAGTTAGAGAAGAATATATGATATCTTCACATGACCTTCCTTCCCCAAAGGGTATAGGGAAGCTAGAGACCATGAACCACAGAAATGGCAGGGTCTTGTCACATCTTCAAACCTTCAACAACCCAAAAACATAAGCTTCAAATGCCTGGTATTTGTTAGTGAAAATTTGTTCTGGGTTTTGCTTTTCCTCCTTTGTGTGTGTGTGTGTGTGTGTGTGTGTGTGTGTGTGTGTGTGTGTAATTTCCTGGATTTTTGCAATAGCTTTCCTCATCCCCCACCACTTAGTATAGAGATTTCATTCCAGCAGCACAATTGCATTTTGAATTTTGTGCTTCAAAGTTAGTACTAACAGTTGCCTCCCCAGGTGCCTGAGGAACCCCCTCAACATCACCTCAAATAACTTTTAATTAAATCAAACTCATTCATTCCTGACTTATGCTTTGTGCTTTTGCCTTCTATATCTAAAGTTCTATTTATAAACTGTTTAGTCATATGGGCTACTGATTTGGAGCCTAATTAGAGCTGTGTGATACAATATGGTTGCCCCAAACATTTGCATCATTCTCGTATGAGGCAGGCTAATTAATTGTCTGAGAAAGACCAATTGCACCTTCCCTACAGGTTTGCCTGTTGATACCATCTCACCATGCAGATGCATTTCATCTAAAAACCCCAAATAACCTACTATTCCTTGGCCATTTCTCTTGGATTAATGGTGGAGTTGTGTGTTGCAATAGAGGTAGGTTACCCCAGCTCCACACACAAGCTGGTGGCCATTGGTGACACTAGACATACTTTGTACAGGTCTTGAGTCAATGCAGTGGGCTGTCACCTTATAATCTGCTGGTGGTATCAGTAGTCAAATGAGCAAGCTCATTTCTCCTCCCATTTTGAATAGAAGCCAGAATTTTTATAAAAGAAAGAATAAGAAATAGAAATCAAGTAGAAATTCAACCACTAGAGTCAAGGGCAAGCAAAATTGATTTTAAAGGGCTGGCTTCAAGCCACGGAAACAAGTAAAGTTGAAATGAAAACTGTGCTTTTCTGGTAAAATTGCATCAACTACTAAAGGAAAGGTATATAATGGAAAAGTAGACCTAAATGCTTCATGTTTAGCATGCCCAGTGTACTTGAAACTAAGATAGCAACACACCCTTTAAAATTAAAGAAAAATTGCTCCCAGAATAGTTCTGTCTGCCTGAAATGTAAACAGAGGTACAAAAATCAGGGCAAAATGAGAGAGTGGTGAAAAGAAAAACACAGCTAAAATCCTGCAGCTACACATTTTTAAAATTTGATTTCTCTAAAGTAATATAATTTGCATTGTGTGAACAGGCTGTCCAAATTTAGACACTGCAACCCCACTTACAATGAACCATAAACAATGTAAGACATATTGAGTAGCCTAGTTCCAGAGCCAGAATGACTGAGTTCAAATGTTGGCTTTGCCACTAACTAGCTGTATGACCCTTGGCAAATTATTTGACTTCTCTGAATCCTAGTTAATTAATCTGAAAAATGGGAAACACAATAATATTATTTAAGTCATAGTATACAACATGAGTTACATATGTGAGATGTGTATGGGGAGTATTTGCACACAAGTGCTACACCAAGTGTTTGCTATTTTCATCATTCAATATTATTTTTAGTTGCATTTCCTGGTTATCTATTTCATTTCCCTCAAACATCAACAGAAAATATCAATGTAGGAAAAAAAATGCCTTCTTATTTATACTAATGTTATATGCAAATACTAATTTCAGGTAAATTGTAGATGTAAATAGTAATACATCTTATAGAGGAAAATGAAAAAAGATCTTCAGGACCGTGGCAAAGCAAAACAATTTTGAAGCAAGGCGTAAAAATTACTAACCATAGAAAAAGAACACTGAAAAACTGGGCTACCATACTTTAAAATTAAGAATTCCTGTTGATGAAGACAAATTGAGAGAGGAAAATGCAAGCTGCATAGTGAAAAAAGATAGTTGTAATGCTACAAAGACTTCTTATCCAGAATCTAAAAAGAATCCCTACAACTCAACAAGGAAATATCAGATAATACAATAGAAATTGGATGAAAGATTTGAAGAGGCACTTTGCAAAAGATAATATCCAAATGCCTGACATAAAAAGGTGTACAACATTAGTAGTCACCAGAGAAATGTACATGTTAACCAAGTGAAAATTCCTCATATAGCCAACCAGGATGGCTACAATTAAAAAGGTGCAAAACACTAAGTGTTGGTGAGGATGCTGATGAAATAGAATCCTTATACATAATTTTTCAGAGTGTAAAAGGGAAAGTATTTGGCAGTATTGACTGAAACTGAACCTGTGCCCACTCTGTAACAAAACAATTTCACTTGTGGATTTTTATTCCACAGATATATACCCCCAGATGCAGATAAAAGAATGTTTGTATTAGTATTATTATTAATGACCCCAAACTGGACACAACCCATATTCTAATAGTATAATAAATGAATAAATTATGATCATTTATCATTTGCAGCAAAAAATGAACAAACGACTGTTACACAAAACCATATAGGGAAATCTCAAAAAAGATTAAATACAATAAGCCAGACACATAAAAAACAAGCATTTATGTATGACTCAATTTCTATAAAGTTAAAAACAGATTAATTGATGGTGATAGAAGTTAGGATGGTGGTTATCTGTGGGGAAAGGGGTTAGTTACTAGCAAGGGCAAAAGGGGGAGCCTGGTAATAATTAAGTAAAATGTGTGATGTCTACAATGTTGTGTTATTTTGAAAATTCATTGAGCCATACACTTACAACTTGTGCACTTCTCTATAAATATGTTATACCTTGCTATTAAAAATATTAAGGCTATGAGGCCAGGTGTGGTGGCTCACACGTGTAATCCCAGCACTTTGGGAGGCTGAGACAGTGGATCACTTGAGGTCAGGAGTTTGAGACCAGCCTGGCCAACATGGTGTAACTACATTCCACTAAAAATAAAAAAAATTAGCTGGGCATGATGGCATGCACCTGTAGTCTCAGCTACTCTGGAAGCTAAGGCAGGAGAATCGAACCTGGGAGGCAGAGGTTGCAGTGAGCTGATTGTGCCTCTGCACTCCCACCTGGGTGATAGAGTTAGACTCCATCTCAAAAAAAAAAAAAAAAAAAAAAAAAAGAAGGCTCTGAAAGCTAATGAATAAATTTGCCAAGTAACCAATTTAACCCCTCAAGTGTTAGCATTTGGTTATTATCTATTTATATTTAAACTAAACTATGTGTGTGTGTCTGTGTGTGTGTGTGTACACACACACGTGCCACTAGAAGTTACGGTCTATGAAGACAGGAATTTTTGAAGAGTTTGATTTGCTTACTTCTGTCTCTGGCCACTTCAACAGTGTCTGGTATGTAGTAGGCACTCAATAAATATTTGCTGAATGCATAAATGCAAAAATGCCTTGCATTTGACAAATTAAAGGAAAGTTAATTTAATACTGTATTTGTGGGCCAGGAAACTAGAATGGATTTCTTCCCAGGAGGTATAAATATTATGATTGATCTACTTTTATGTTTCCTCCAGCCAGTTTTTCTCAAGCAGTGTTCATAATTGGAGAGAGTGATATATGAGTAGCAATCAACAGTGGGACCCAGTGTGCAAGGCCATGAAACTTAAAGGAAATTAATTTCTGAGCCCACCAAGATATCTCAGTATCCATCACTTAACAGAGCACATGCATTCCTGCAAAGACAATTCCAAGGCAATTTCTTTGTAAAAAGAAATCTGTTTTCCTATGGGAACTCTCAAAAGAAGTTGAATGGGGGTTTTCACAGGAAAAAGTCTCACAGTAAATGAGAAGTATTAATAAAAATAATAAAAATTAGCATTTCTGTGAGGAAAGACAAAAGATGGTGGTTAATTTCATGACATACAGTACTAGATATTACAGTGCCTTAAACAATAAGAGCAAACTTTCTCACCATTGTTATTTCCACCTTGTTTATTACTTATTTGCATAAGTTTTTCAACTTCAGCATCTCCTATATTCAATGATGGAACATATTTCTGTGAAATTCTGGCTCCCCTCCCTTTTCCTTAGGCTTAGGAATTTTCTCTATATAATGAAGCCAATGTGTATATTATGTTTCATCTGTATTAATACTGATGCCAAACTCTAGCTTGGAAATTCCTCAAGTTTGAAATCTAAGATCTCATGAAATCAATTTTTAATTTGATAAATTCAAAATCGGGTAAATCAACCTCTATTTTCCTAATGGATGTATGGATATAATTTGCACACATCACAGATTCTAAAGCAATTAAGTCAGTGTTCCCAAGGGAACCACACATTCAGATCTTAGCTTCTTAGGAGAGTGGGTCATCACACCAGAGTCTGAACCCATGCTCTGTTACGCGTGCTTAGAGCGTGAAGCATGGGCTTCAGTTTCCTCATTTGCTAAAGAGGATGAAAATTCCTAGCTTGGCAGGTTTAATGAGCTAATGTGTGCACACCACAGAATAGAAGCTCCATAAGTGGTATCATCTTCATCATCATATCATCATCATCATCATCATCATCATCATCATCATCACCATTTACATGCAGACAGCCAGAAAATAGCCCAGTGCAGTTATTGCTGGTTATTGTCTGGATGTTATAAAACTTGAATTTAGTTTAGCTTTAACTGAGAAGCAGCCTGCCCTGGTTCATTAATCAACTGGAGAAACCAGCTATTGTGGATTCTGCTTCTGACCCTGTCATTGAAGAGCAACTGAACATCTGCTTCATATTTCCATCTGCAAAATGGGGCTGACACCCACTGCCACTCACACAAGCAATTATTTCAGTACAGACAGTCCTCAATTTACAGTGGCTTTACTTATTTTTTTAAATTTATATGTTACAAAACCATTAACATTTTGACACAGCACTTTGAATTTTGATCTTTTTCCAGGCTAGTGATTTGTGGTATGTGAGATATTCAATGCTTCATTATAAAATAGGCTTTATGTTAGATGATTTTGTCCAACTCTAAGCTAAGGTAATTGTTTTAAGCACGTTTAAGGTAGCTAGGCTAAGTGATGATGTTTGGTAGGTAAGGTATGTAGTTAACCATTGAATAACATGGGAGTTAGGGGGGTTGACCCCTCATGCAGCCCCAAATCCACATATGTAACTTTTGACTCCCCCAAAAACTTAGCTACTGATAGCCTACTATTGACCTTACCAATAACATAAATAATTACTACGTTTTGTATATGTATTATATGCTGTATTTGTACAATAACATAAGCTAGAGAAAAAAATGTTATGAAGAAAATCAAAACTCATAAGGAAGAGAAAATATATTTACTATTCATTATGTGGAAGTGGATCATCATAAAGGTCTTCCTCCTCATCAACTTCATGTTGAGTGCACTGAGGAAGAGGAAAAGGGGGAGTTGGTCTTGCTGTTTCAGAGGTGACTGAAGCAGAAGAGGTAGAGGAGGTGGAAGGGGAGGCAGGAGAGGCAGGCACACTTGGTACAACTTATATTTTAAAAACACAGTATAAATGGACTTGGACAGTTCAAACCCATGTTGCTCGAGGGTCATCTATATTAAATGCATTTTTGACTTCTGTTATTTTCCACATATGAAGGGTTTATTAGGCCATAACCCTGTGGTAAGTGGAGGAGCATCTGTATGGCCCATCTTGGAAACTGGCTGCGGAAATAAGCAGAACCAGCCAGGCAGTGGGAAGGCAGGGAGGCCGTTGGGTTGCTGGTTGGAAGTTGGGAGCTGGAAACAATTCTCTCTAATCTATTGCCTGGAGAATACCAGGAGCCAGCTGGCCCAAGAAGATAAGAGAATTGCACTTCTCCAGGCTGGGTGGAACCATACCTAATACGTTGTTGGGCAAGATGCTTAGCAAGTGCTACTTTTACTGTGTGCCAAAGTCTGCATGCATTTCAGCTGGATTCCATTTTTTATCCTTTGCCACACTTTAAAAATTATTTTCTGCCTTCCCTGGAGGAAATAACCACAGTGTCTCTAGCTCTCCTCAGACAATTTGTCCTAAGTGTAAAGAATTGAAGTTGGGGGCGATGGTAGACATTGAGTTCACCAAATCCGAAGGTTTAAAGCAAGTGTATATATATTTTTTTGGGGTTTTTTTTTATTATTTTGAATCAAAACTGTACATCTTTAAAGCGCATGACATAATGTTTTGATATATATTTACATATTAAACTGATTTTACTACAGTCAAGCTAATTAACATATCCATCTCCTCACAGTTACCTTTTTTGCGATAAGAACAATTCAGACCTACTTTCTTATCAAATTTCAAGTATGTGACACATTATAGTCAACTATAATCCTCATGCTGTACATTAGATCTCTAGCGCTTATTCATCTTGCATGACTGAAAAAAAGTGACTCCTTACGGAAACAATAGTAGCTTTGCATAAATGTTATGTTGCCCCTCACTCCCGCCTTCCTCTGTTTGTCGGTATGCTTGCTCTTCCTGTCACACTCTGCCTTGATACAAAAGCAGAAGCTGGCAAACTGAGAAGAAGAAGGGATAGCAACTGGTCTCTTCTGTTGCAGAAGGGCAGCAGCATAAGAATGAAGTCGAACATTGTGATGGGTAATTTTATGTGTCAACTTGTCTAGGCTATGGTGCACAGTTGTTTGGTCAAGTGCCAATCCAGATGTTCCTATGAAGGTACTTTTTAGATTTGATGAACATTCAAACAAGCAGACTTTGAGTAAAACAGATTACCCTCCATAATGCAGGTGGCTTCATCCAATCCGTTGGAAGCATTAAGAGGAGAGATAGATTTATTCTAAGACTGCAACCTAGAAACCCTTTCTGTGTTCCCAGCCTGCTGCCCTTCGGATTTCAGACTCAAGACTGCAATAGCAACTCTTACATGAGTCTCCAGCTTTCCAACCTACCATACAGATTTCAGCAGCTAGCCAGCCCCCATGATTATATGAGCCAATTCTTAAAATATTTCTCTCTCTCTGTCTTATTCTCTTTTTGGTTCTGTTTCTCTAAGGAACCCTGGCTAATACAAGCATCTCACTCTTACTGCACAGGGCAGATATGCTGCTCCCTAGGAGGAGTGGTTGGATGGCTGACAAAAGATTGTCCATCCCCAAATATCCCCCCTCCTTTATTTATCCCGCAGTCTACCAGCTAACCTGCACATTTGTTTTGGAAAATCACTAAGAGGACATTACTGAAGTCCACAGAAGCAATCCTGTCCATGAGGCCATTAGTTCGGCAAATTTCTCTGACTAGTCAGCTGGGCCTTGGATCCTGAAAATAGAGATATAATATCGACTCCTGAAAATGGAGTTTAATTCTGATACTCAGAAGATCTGAGGGGTAACGGCAGATAAGGGTGGTCTAAAAGGTAATGAACAGTAGCTGGAAAAGATGCCTAAGAGGAAGGTGAAAAGATACAAGGAGAACAATTTGTTATGTTTAATATTATTAATAATAATCAGCATTATAGTATTCGTAAACCCCAAACTAGGCATGTAGTCGTTGCAATACAAATCCCAACTCAAGCACATCACATATGCAACAGAGGTGAGCTGAATGCCAAGATCTCGAAATGGGAGCTGCACATTCACAACCATTTCTAGCTGCTGAGTGCAGCAGTAAGCCCAGATACCCTCCCGACCCTGCATAGGCAATACTCAGGGCCTTTCTTTTCCTGATATGAGAAGAGATACTTCAGGGTATTTTGGCTTTAAAAGATCTACCCAATTTCTCCTCTCCCAAATCCCATATCTATGGGAATATAGACTTTGTACTGCCCTGGGTTCTTTTCTTGGCAGTAAATTTTTTTTCTCCCAGTACTCAATCTTTGGTTTCTTAACATTCCTTTTCTTTTAAAATGCAATTACAGTTTATTTAATTTCTATTCTCTTATTCTCACTACGGCCCTTTGGAGTAAATATTGCTCCATTTTGCAAATGAGGTAACTGAGGCTAAGTTTGCTCAAGTGTCAGGAGCTAGACTGGAGCCCAGCTTGGTTAAGTGCTGGTATTGTGCTGACCTACGAGGTTTCCAAAAACAACAGCCTAAGAAATGGCACCTTGGCCTAAGAGGGGCTCTGCGGCAGGGCCCCAATACACAAGTGGATATGGGAGTGATTCAAAATGAAAACCAAGGGGCTCTTTAATCCATGAGTTTACATGCAGACATGATATTAATGGCATGATAACCCAAGAATACTAACTCATCGCTCCTAATTAGACTTTGCATGTCTTTACTCTTTGACAGATGCAAAGAATTTCAAAATACAATTAAACTTTCCAATACCCTTGTGAGGAGGTGGCAACATATTCATTTTACAGATGGGTGAACTGAGGCCAACAGAAGACACATCTCTGAAAGTTAACTCATGACTCTTGAGAAAGCATTCAGGAAACCCCAGGGTTCTTTGCTCCTCTGTGCTTCAGCTCCAACCGGCTCAGAGCACTGGTCTAGAATTTTTAAGGAAGGAGTCAAAGCTGAAAACTTTTCACCCATAGTTAACCTCAAGTAAAAGTAAATAAAAGTCAGTTCATATGTGCTTCAAGCTCCCACCTTAGTTGCAGTGGCTTTATCCAGGGGTTCCCCAAACTTTCTTGGTCATAAGATTCCTTTCTGATATTTGTTAATAACACAGATTTGCTGGATTTTCCCCCTGGAGATTCTGATTTTGTATGTAGGGATCATTTCCTAGAAATCTGTATTTTTTACAAGTTTCCGGGTAGCATTTTATACCCAGGCATGTTTGGGAACACTTGATGAAGTATTCTACAAGTACTTCTGGAATGTATTATTTACTCACCTAGCACTGTGTTGGCTTCTTTTGGCTATACTCAGAGTGTAAGAAACCACCTCAGAAGTCCTCTTCCCCTTATTCAATGTAATAGATAATGCAACAAATGTTTATTGCATTCTATCTTGCAATATACCCATTGTATTGATAGCCTTTAGCTCTTTGGCTGAGTACTATGGCAGTCACAAAGATGAAGAAGCAGGGAGAGACAGACTGCTAAACAATCACTGTATTGACATTAGATAATATTGTAATAGAGGTTGGTACAAAGAATTCTGATGAGGGAGATTGGGGAGCAAGTAACTGGCTGAAAGAAAGAGGCTGGGGGACATATAGCAAGAGAGTGACTTATGAGCTGGGTTTTGAAGGATGAACAGGAGTTTCTCTACTAGGGCACATTACAGAGAAAACAGCAAGACATGAACAAATAAAATTATAGGTACATGTATGTGTACACATATTTTAATTACAATTCTTTGGAAGAAAGGCAAATGATAAAGCATGATAAGAACATAAATCTGTGATGAGGAGGGGTGAGTGCTGATCTGCTGAGGTAGGTTTTCAATGTCTTTGCACATCTTATTAATTAATTCAACAAGTAGATATCAAGTACCTGCTGGGTGCCAGGCAGTATCTTAGTTTCTGAACATTTAAACATTATAAACTCATTTTAAAAAATGCATTTCTTTGTGAGTTTACATTTTACAGGGTGAGAAAATGAACAAGATAAATAAAATATATGGTATGTCAGATGATAATAAATGCAATGTAGGTATGAGACATATACATATGTATAAGATGTTGTAGTGACAGCTAACGATTTTGGAGATATATATCTATATCTATATATCTATATATATCTATATCTATATATCTATATATATCTATATCTATATATCTATATCTATATATATATATATGGTGAGGAAGGGAGCCATCTGGGGGAAGAATGTTTCAGACAGAGGGAAAAGCCAATGTCAGGGCCCTGAGAGTCTACCTGGTGTGTATGAGAAAGAGAGAGGAGGCCAATATGACTGTAATGAAGTGGGATTGGAGGGGAGGGTGGTAGGAGATGAAGTTAGCAAGGTGACAGGCAGGAAAGAGGGGGGACTGATTGTGATGGGCCTATTTCATGGATTTTGGGCTTTTATTCTGAGTGAGAAGGGAAACCACTAGAGTGTTTTAAGTAGAGGTGTGACATGATCTGATGTTGTTTAAAAATGTGTCACTCTGTCTGCTGTGATGGGATCATCCTACAAGGGCCAAGGCAGAGGATATGAAAACAAACAGGAGGCTACTGCAATGATCCAGGCATGAGATGATAGTGATTTGACCAGGGCGGAAGCAGTGGAGGTGGTACAAAATGGTGGAATTCTTGATGTACTTTGGGATAGGTTAAAAGGTTTGACTATGGGCATGAGAGAAAAAGAGAAGATAAAGATCTTGAGCCTTATTCTGGAAACGGTAACAGAATTTTGCAGTGACATTACCTGAACTATGGTTTTGTGAATTCCCTCTAATTTCAGAGCGGAAGATGGAGGGTAGGTAAAAGGCTATGATAACAAGACAGGAAAGAGATAGGGAAGGTTGACCAAGGACGAGTCTGTAAGTTCCAAAAAAAGAATCATGGTGAGAGAAGTATGGAAGAACAAACTGCAGAATTTGGTGACTAATTATATGTTTGGTGTAATCAAGACATGATGGAAAGAGAAGGGGAGTGAGATTCATGGTAGGAGAGAGGATGAGTTTGGTTTGGGCTTGTTGAGATGTCTGTGGTCTCTGGATGAGGAGTCATTAAAAGAATGAGCAATTTAACTCTGCCACTTGGGAAGCAGGGTGTAGCTAGGAAGTTGTAGTGACAGCTAACGATTTTGGATATTGCATGCTAATTTTAAAATAAGCTTTCTAGATCTTGCCAAGGATAATGATTTCTGCAATTTATAGTCCTCATATCTCCAAATTTGAGCACCAGGAGAGCTTAGTAAATGCTTAGAGATAAAATAGTCCAGCAGGAATGAACATTGAATATTGAGGATGGGTGGAGGAATAGTGTGGGATGTGAGAAGTCATCCAGTCTCCTTGAAATGGAAATGGCCATACACTAGAAGCAGACTGCATTATCTGTGAGTTTTTTCTTTGCCTCAATAAGTGTGATAAATACATTCATAAATTATTTTTGCATTCTATTTTTTTTTTTCTTTTTTTGGAGACAGAATTTCACCCTGTCGCCCAGGCTGGAGTGCAGTGGCGCGATCTCGGCTCACTGCAACCTCTGCCTCCAGGGTTCAAGCGATTCTCCTGCCTCAGCCTCCCGAGTAGCTGGGATTACAGGCACCTGCCACCACACCCAGCTACTTTTTTGTATTTTTAGTAGAGACAGGGTTTCACCATGTTGGCCAGGCTGGTCTCGAACTCCTGACCTCAGATGATCCACCTGCCTCGGCCTCCCAAAGTGCTGGGATTACAGGCGTGAGCCACCATGCCTGGCCTGTCTTTGCATTCTTAAAGCATGTTATGGGGATCCTCAGAAAAATTCCCAAATGTGTTTCAGACTCCCTAGCAAAGCCACATGGCATTTTCCCCCATTATGCTTATAGAATCAGAGGTTATTAATATTATAAATGTTTTCATGATTGAGGTAGGCCAAAGTCAATCCCCTCTTCCAATGTCTATAGATTTGCACTGGAGACAAATGAACGATATATACATATTCTTTCTTTGAAGTTCCTTTGTTTAGGAAGTTTGTCTCCTTAATTTGCATATACAGATTTGTCCCTTGTTTCCCAATTGAATTGGAAGAAACATCTAATGGAAATTTGCCAGGGGCCTTATAGGATTAAAGCATGGGGAGGTTATTAATAAATTTCATTGTGGGCAGCAATCTCTGCCCCAGGGAGGGTTATTAAAAAACATCAGAACATCCCCTCAGCTTGTGGGAAGTATTCCCCCTTGTCACTCAACAGTGGTGTGACTGTTGGCTGGAGGCAAAAGGCAAATTCCTTTTGTGTCCACCTCATCATTTCGCTACACCAGTTCTGGAGTCCTGATCAGTTCAGAACATCCATGAATGTTACCTGTGTTTGTGAGCTGAAAACTATATATCATATCTAAATATTGAAATTTCCCTCTTAATGCAATTACAAGAATCAACACCACTCTAGCCCAGAAAGCAGTGGCATCCTTAATTTTGGCAACCTTAAAACAGTCATGAGCTTGTACATCTCTTGACCCACATGATCCTTCCAATAGTATAAAGCAGGATTCTAGGTAGAACTGCAATGTCTCTGGTGATCTGAGTTCACTGAGAAGGAAAGGGGAACCCAAACTTTTGCCCGGGGCTCTGTTGCCAGAGGCCACAAGCAAAATAATCTCCCTAGAGTTCTAGAAACAATAATG
The DNA here is from genome assembly GCF_028858775.2 of Pan troglodytes. Lineage (NCBI taxonomy): Eukaryota > Metazoa > Chordata > Mammalia > Primates > Hominidae > Pan > Pan troglodytes. The sequence continues at coordinate 102,452,234 of NC_072412.2, read as the reverse complement.
GCCACTCTATGGTAAGGGGAAAGTGAGAACGTAGATACAAAATAACTTAAAAAAGAATAGAGCTCTTTGATGTTTACTCAAAGGGGAAAAGAGGAAGATTTTACTGGTACATTTTGGGAGGAGTGGGTAGGAGGGACTAGCTCAAGAATAAGGGGGAGTTTTGTGCACAGAGGAAACACAGATAGGCTTGAAAGGAGAGCAGGCCACATACTCCCTGGCTCATTGTAGCAGGTGGTGTTCTAAAATGTGTCCCAGTGATCCTGCCTCCTGGCCTTCATGCTCTTGTGTGATACTTTCCCCTCAACCGTTGGCTGGATTTGATGATCTGCTTCTAATGAACAGAATATGGCCAAAGTAATGAGATGTCACCTCTGAGATTAGATCATAAAAGACTGTGACTTCCATCTGGCTGAAACTTTCTCATTCTAATGCCCACTTCTGTGAAGCCAGATGCCATGCTGTGAACTGCCCTGTAGAGAGGCTTATGTAGCAAGAAACCAGGGGGTGGCTTGGCCAAGAGCCCAGGAGAAACTGAGGCCTTGAGACCAGCAACCCATGAGAAAATACAGCCCTCTGACAACCACTGAGTGAGCTTGGAGGCAGATCCTGCCCCGGGTGAGCTTCGAGATAATTACAGCCCCTGGAGAGACCTTGATTACAGCCTTGAGAGAGACTGGGGACAGTGGCACCCAGCTCAGCCATGGCCAGATTCCTAACCCATGGAAACTATAAGATAATAAAATGGGTGTCATATTAAGCTGCTAAGATTTGGGGTAATTTCTTTCACAATAGATAACTAATGCACCAATTGACCTGGGATAACTTGGGATGGTTTCACTGGAAAAGAAATAAAGGGTCCTACATGATGAAAATAAGAAGTTGTTAAACATGTGACCCTGACATAGAAGAAAATTTTAAAAAGTAGACTCCAAGAAGCATTGGAGCAGAGGATAGAGAGAAAAGTGTGGAAACAATGACCAACCAAATTTGAAAAGCAAAGGCAATTTATCTGGAGCTTGCTGTGTAGCAAAGGAGCTGGCCACCATCACTGGTATCTGGCAGAGATTCAAAGGCAGGCAGAGGAGTGGGACAGCTTTATAGCAGGCACAAGGGATGGCTTCAGGTGTGCCCTGGTCAGACAGAGGCCGTTGGCCTGGGGAAGCCAGGGGTGGCCAACTAGGAGTAGGGCAGCCATGTGATTGCTTAGAGGGTGTGTTAGCCCATTTTCACGCTGCTGACAAAGACATACCTGACACTGGGAAATTTACAAAAGAAAGAGGTTTAATGAACTCACAGTTCAACGTGGCTGGGGAGGCCTCACAATCATGGCAGAAGGTGAAAGGCACATCTCACATGGTGGCAGACAAGAGAAGGGAGCTTGTGCAGGGAAACTCCCCTTTATAAAACCATCAGATCTTGTGAGACCCATTCACTATCATGAGAACAGCAAGGGAAAGACCTGCCCCCATGATTCGACCACCTCCCACTGGGTCCCTCCCACAACACATGGGAATTGTGGGAGCCACAATCCAAGATGAGATTTGAGTGGGGACACAGCCAAACCATATCGGGGGCATATTTGAATTCTTTGGTTGGTCCTAAGTTGGAAGTGGGGACAAAAATCAGGGAAGTGTAGAAGATTAATCATGTCCTGGCCATTTGAAGCTGATCAATATAGGGGCTATCATTCGGTTTCCTGGATCGTTAGTAGAGACAGTGGTCTTTCACACAATTGACTTCCGGACAGTAGGTTGGATTCCTGGCCTGGTTTCCAGAGAGAATGGTTTGGTTTCCTGGACAGATTGCTGCAGGTTGTGGGTCAGAGTTCTATTTTGATATATGGTCTAGCCCTTGTCTGTTCCTATAGTCAGTCTCTCAGAAGAAAGAATAGCTTTGAAGAAATGGGGTCCTGAACTAAATCACGGATAGTCCCACAAATGGATTTAAGAGACCCCAGTCACAGAAGGATTAGGAGAACCTGCTGCTTTTTGCACAGCCTCATAGATAGATCATTGGTGAATATCACAAGGATGGTTCAGCCATACTATGTTTCAGAGATTTGGAACTCAGAGATTTGGAACAATGATCAGTCATCAGTTCCATTCAAATTGCTTGTTTTAGCCACACCTGGTTTTCCTTTCATTGTTTGGATCTGGAAGCAGTTTTGTGAAGCCATTTCTACAACACACTTTATAAAGTTTTTCATCTACTTTGCTTTTCTTTCTGTCACGTTTATCTCCACAGCCAGCATTTCAGTGAACTTGTACCACCACAGCCTTCTGTCTAGAATCAGTCCCAGGAGAGTCCTTATCTTCACAATCCTGAGATGCAGTATAACTTTCTTTACTGGATTCCTTTTAATATATCTTTTCCACAGTCATACTTTGGAGGGTTTTGTTTTGTTTTGTTTTGTTTTCCTCTTTGCTTTTTACCTGCTGCTTAACTAGAAAATTACCCGGCACATAGGAAGGTAAATGCCATCTCATCCTGTTGCTAGAATTAAAAATTATCTTTTACTTTTGCTCTGTAGGTCAAACATCTACATCAGATCAACACTCCCTCTTAGCAAGTGGTGACTTTCAGAAAGGGGCCTGGGGCCTGGATAATAACAGCAGGGCTTGTAATCTTCCCCGTGCTAATGAGGGTCGCATCCTACCTGACATGTAGGCCTTCTGCAGAGAGAGTTTAAAAAGCTTCTCCTGCTTTAATTAGTAATGGGTGATGGAGGGGAAAGCCTGCACCTTGAAAAGTATCCATCCTAGTGGTTTGAACAATGCAGAGAACAATTACTTGCAGGCCCAATGGCAAAGATGGTTAATTAAAATAGTGATGATGCGATAAGATGAATGACAAACGCGGGGGGGGGGGGTCCCTCAGTAATGAGAGTGGTCGCATTCCAGGCTCCCTTCTCCCCTTGCTCATCAGGAAATAGCAGCGCGGAGCCCCCAGGAGACTCCTGCTCAATTAGGCCTTGCAGGCAGTGGAAGCTGCCAAAGGCCCACCCCGTGAACAGGAAATTTAACCACCTAATTTAGGAGGGAAGGAGAGGGGGCACAAGCTTTAATGGAATATGCCATTGGCACTTCCAGGTCCACATATGATAGGAAGTGCTACTCAAAGCAGTCCCCAGGAAGGCAGGAGGGTGGCTGCCTAGAGAGTACGGGCTTTGAAGAACACAGGCGAGCATTTAAGCCTCTGGTTTCTCATTGAGAAACATAAAGAAAATGACAATGACCTCAACAAGTGCTCTGTGTGTGTGTGTGTGTGTGTGCGTGTGTGTGTGTGTGTGTGTGTGAGAGAGAGAGAGAGAGAGAGGTATAGAGAGAGAGCACATGGTTAAAACTGGCACCTTTCCCCTCCTTCTGTCCCAATAAACTGCCCTGATGGGTGTGATCCCTCTCTGCCATCTCTCATGCAACCTGCCCTTCACGGGGGATAGACAGTAGGTTGGATTCCTGGCCAGGTCACCAAAGAGAATGGGTTGGTTTCCCTGGGGGCTGCCGCAGGTTGTGAGTCAGCATTCAGTCATCTCTGCTTTGCCCCCACCATTGAAAACGTGTCCATTGAAAGTGTCCTGCACAACTTTCTTGGATTTTTGTGCTATTTCTTATAGGGGCCAGCCTCCTGAGGACAGAAGCCATTCTTTCTCTTTCTTTGTCACCCTGCTATCATCAAGCCTCGACAGGTCCCCATTTGTCACATCTAAGTTGGACAGCACTCCCCTTCACTGCCTAGAACAAGGGAGGGAAAGGAAGCCCTTGGAGGACTCAGGAGCGAAAGAACCCGAATTCTTGCTCTTTCTGGTTTTCAGAAACTCTCGTTAGTGCTAATACTCTCGCTAGTATATTTGTAAAGCAGAAGCATCTTGTTATCTCATTTTGTTCAATGACCCTGTGAGATTGATAGGCTGGGCAGAGACTCACAAAGTTTAAAAACCTTGGCTAATATCTCTCTTCTAGGAAGAGGCAGAACTAGAAGCCAGGTATTCTGAGCCAAAGTTGGAACGAACTTTTCCATTCTGAAAATAACTAACGCTTGACTCTGTATCATTCAAACAAGGCTGTGGAAATCTCAGCAGCTTAAAGCAACAAAGGTGTATTTCTCCCTCACGCTGTCTGTCTACTGCAGATCAGCTGGGGCTCTCCTCATTAAGTCACCCCTGTAATCATCTGCACCTGGAAAGCCAGGCTGGTGGAGCAGTCACTCCTCTGAGCATCGCTGGCTGCTGGGCAGAGCGAAGTCAAGAATGCTCAAGCACGTGCTTGCTCTTAAAACATCAGCCTAGAAGTGACAACATTTCTCTCCAGTCACATTTCATTGACCCTGCCTGAGTCTGATGGGGCAGGGAAGGGTAACCTATAAACCTCCCCGAGGGAGGCACAGGGACTTCAGTGAACTGTCACACAGTCTACTATCAACCCCATTGTACTTTGTCTCAACTACTCAGTGCTGTAGACATGAGTGGAGTCTGGTGGTGATCTAGTCAGCCTGGGAAGAGATTGTAGATGAAGACGGAGGTGGATAAAGACGGAAATCTGCAGCCCTGATTTCTTGCCCTGTGATGGCAGCAGAGACACAGGAAGGATATTCACAGTAGTGTTTGCTTTGGAGGAGACTATTTGGAAGGTGATGTCGAGCTTGACCATCAATACCATATGTTTAGATCTTGGACCACAGGTTAAAATATTAGCAAAAGGAGAAGCTATATGAGCTGTGTTCCCACCTCTGTAAACCAATGTTCCAGGTGACAGGATGGTTCAAAGCTACACGCAAAGGCTTATGGTCTTCAATAAGAAGGCATTAAAATGTCCTATATGTGTATGCTTGTGTGTCTGCTGAAAAGAAGAGAGGATCAAATAACTTGATAATGACAAAGGGCCATGTTTTCCCCTAGGAGCAGCAGATATGGCATCTCCACGGTGACAACGGAAGATGGTCAGGGGCCTCAAATAAAGGAACTGACTTCTCCATTTATATTTGCAGTACACTCTGCAACTTCATTCTAGAAAACAAACTTGTTCACAAACCCAAAAGGTAATAATGCAAAGCCTCTTCTTCCAGTTCGTGGAGCCTGTCCAATACAAATATACATCAGATATTTACTTATTTAATTAGACTTCATATTCCCCCTATTGCCAGGAAAATTTGAGGCAGGTTCTGCATGAAATGTACCGTGAAATAGGATGGTTAGATCTGAAACCAGAGCAAGTCAATGTTTCCACATCCCTGAAAATAACCAATGGCTTATGTTGGGCACTGACTTGCCTACAAAGTATCTGAAAGGCCCGAAAGGAACATGCTGACCTCTCTGGGAATCATGCTTCTGACAGACGGCCCATGTGATTATACAGGCGAAGTGTCACCCTAAGGGCTGTCCCCTCCCGCTTTGCCTAAGCCCCCTGCCCACTATGCAGAGGATTAGGAAAGGCTGATTTATTTCTAGGGCAGGTGTGCAACAAAATCTGAAGCAGCAGCCTACTCCGTGACAGTTCACACAGGCTTGCCTCCCCGTTCCAGTGCCTCCTTCCCTCCTAGCCAACCGTCATGGGAAAAGAGTATCTGTTCAGATGTTACCTGAGAAGACCTTAAGACATGACCTCATTCGGGAATTTTCATTCAATTACATTCATCTAATATTTATTTATAGATTACATTTCCAGAGCCTGGAAATACAGAGAAGAAGAGAACAGGGGTTGTGGACATTCATATTTTAATGTGATTCTTAGGGATTCTCTGCATTTGAATGCCCAAAGGAGTTAATCTCTTTTGACAGAACTTCAGGTACGTCCTATGATTGGCCGAGGAAATTATCACAACTAGACAATCAACTCCCTCTTCCACCTCTCAAGCAGTCTCTGACTAGTGCTTGCCTGCGACATCTGGGCCAGCCATCCTGTCACTTCCTACCAGCATTGAGGCCCAGAGGGGCTGAGCATGAACAGCAGCCCTGGGACCCCAGCAACCACAGCCCCCACGGTCTTCCTCCAGCCGTGCACCTCCCTGTGGGGAAAAGAAATGTGGGGCCAGGATAGATGTGTCCCCTGAAGCTTGTGGCCCTCCCCCATTCTATTCCATGTTCCAGGTACTGATGACCCCAAAATTATCAGCCCCGAACAACTCCTCACAGCCTACAGGACCTGCAAACCTCTTCCCAAGATCCATCCTTGTTGGGGTTCAGTCAGGCTGGTAGGAAAAATATTAGTTAAGATAGCCACAAACCCTCTTGGAAGGCCTGAGAGTTTGCATAACTTTGATAATATATATGGTTGAAGGCAACCTGATCTCTAGCTAAATAAATTAGAGTAATAACAAAGGAATATGGGGAAGTTATCTAGCTAGCTTGTTTACTCATGTGGTCTTAAGACTAATCTTTGATGTACCCTGGGTGCTTAAGTGCTTTCTACTCAGGAAGTCCACAATGTCAATTACCCTCTAGTGGTGTTGACTCAAGCCTTTATCGATTAATCTTTACCAATAAACGCGAGTCTCACTAGCTGGTCAGGGCCACAGTCACGGCTGTTTACAGGACTCTGCTGGAGTCTGTAAGTGGCTTGGACACTCAGCTGGACTGGCAAAGCAGAATATCTGTGTGTCAGTGTACTTCATTCATCCGTCGCTGGGTCAGGGTCTGGGGGTCAGACCCCTGCAGCTGGTGCCCCTGTGTGAGGAACACTACCACACATCCTGGCCTGGGTTGCGGAGTCCATCCAATGGGTAAGTGTTTGATGGGAGGGTTGGCCACAGCTTGCACCTCTGGCCTGAGGTGTCCACGACTTAAGATCATCCCCCTTACAGCACGAGATGGAGTGAGGGGTGGGAAAGAGTGGAACGGGCAGCAGGCCAGGGCTTCTGCTGGAATACCTGTTTTTGATCCTGAAAATATGTTGGTGTTTTGTGATGAGGCACTCTAGGAGTCGATGGCAGAGCTGAAGTGAGAGCTGGGCTGATCCCCAGTCTAGAATGGATTTCTTTTTGCCAGCAAGGAGTTAATCTGCCACTGTTACCTGTTTCTGATTGTTTACGGGAAGATGTGATCATGAAAGGCCAATGAGAGTGTTCAGGACTCTGATTCTTCTTGTCTATCTAAATTACCATCTCAGGAGGTAAAGCAAACCAATTTACCTTGAGGTTTTCATCAAAGAAATCCATAGACAGCCCAGGAACCACATGCTAACAAGATAGTGAGTCCTAATGTAGAAAAAGAAACTAAAAGGCCAAACTCAAACTAAAATATATTGCTTCATGATAAGCTCCCACTTATCTAGGCAAAAGAATCAAGAATAGTATTATCAGTGGGAAATATAAACTAAAATCATCTGGTTTACCAAAGGTTAGGTTAGGATTACATGTCCTCGAATAAATAAAAATAGAAATATTAAAATTATACTAAACATAATCAGATCTCTTCTTCATCATTAACCTCAGTAATTTTGGCAGATGGCTGAAATTTTTTTGTTTTTTGTTTTTTTGGGATGACAATACATACTTAGGTTCTCTTTCCAAGGACAGCTATGCAGTAGAACTAGGATAGAATTTCCCCAGTGGGTCCCTCCGTGTTATAACAGGCACACAAAAACTTTTCATTAGAAGAGTCACAAGTGTCCTTACAGACATAGTCTCCTGCCTGTAGCGTGTGACTTCATTATTGCAATGGTATCTGAATGTCAGATTGCACTATTCTCAGCTATTATGATTCTAGAGTGTATAGCTCGTCAAAGAATTCTCTCTCAATATCCCCTCCTCCTCTCTGCTCTTCTTTCTACACTGGAGGTAGAACCACAGTTGCCTACTCAGCTATCAGAAGCCCACCACCCTGAGGGTTGTCCAGGTCTCTGCTGTCCTTTTTCTTCTTCCCTCATCTTCTTAATCAACTCTACCCTCACTCACCCAATGATCCCCTGAGACATTTTTCTCCCTAGAACATTTGGGGGAATTCTCCAAATATTCTGTGTAACTAGAACATAGGTCAGATTTCAGAGAGAGCAAGATGACATGGTTTGGGGACAGGGTATGGGTTGATGGGTCCTAATTGCTATGCTGCAGAGCATTTACTTTATCATAAGGTCAACTGTCACCATTAAGAATGTTGGCCATGGAAGTGACATGACCAGGTCTTTGAAACGGTGGGAGGAAAGGCTTTGGAGGCTTGAAGAACAATCATTGCCTAGTAGAACTTGGGCTTTAGGTTGAAGCAAAACTGACTTCAAATTCTAATTCCAATATTTATCAACTAAGGAACCATTAGGTGGTTATTATTTACTTTCTCTGATACTCAATTTTCTAATTAGAAAGAAAGATAATGCCTTCTGGTATTTCTGTGAAGATTAAAATAAATCTTAAAAGCTCCTATTGGCAAAAAGGATGAGATAGGATAAAATTCTAAACTGGATTGGTGGTTGTGGGAATGGAGAGTAGGAGAGAGACTTTAGAGACAGTGTTATGAAGATGGGTAAGAGGAGTTAGGGTGAGTAGGGCTTCTACCTTGCGTGACCCCATGAGTTGTACAGGTCATGACTCAATTGGGAGTTATAACGGAATACAAAAGCAAGAACAGATTTTTTTTCAATGGCAAAAGAGCAGATAATGAGTTTCATTTTGGTTAAGTTGAATTGAAGGGGGGGGTGAAAGACATTTAGGTGCAAGTGTTCAGAAATTCACTAAAACTAGGGGCCTAGAGAACACTGTCTATTTGGGACTCATTAGAATATAGGTCATTAAAGACACTGTGGGATTTGCTTAGCTTGCCTAAGAAGACATATTGGATTCATCCTCTCATTGATTCTTTTACCTACTAATTTACTCATCCAATGTATATAGAAAAGGTACCCAATACGTTCAGCATCACATCATGATGCTGATAATTCCAACATATATATAATGTATAATATGTATTTTATATATATATATATATATATATATATATATATATGCCATAGTAGATACAGTAGATACACTGTACTGAGAGTACCTACTACGTGCCAGGCTCAGAATTATTGAACAATGGTGAACAGGCAAAAGTTGTCCCTGACTTTAAGGATCTAAAGTCTGGGGTACAGGATCAAAGAGAGTCAAGGATGCCCCTGACCTTTAATCATGGGATATCAGGAATCCAAGCTTGTGCTGAGCTGGATGCCTGGATGTTGAGCTAGGCATGCAGTGAGGTAGAGCTGGGTCTGTGATTGTGGATTATGGCACAAGGACGAGGGAAGACTGTCTAGGCTGAGAGCATCTGGGCACAGAGTAAAATACTGATTTAGAATAAGTTGTGTACAGGGGACAAGAAATGTGGAGTGTGCAGGTACAGATGGTTGAGGGTGGAGAGTTTCTCTAAGGTTATTGTGAGGGACAAGGAATAATCTTTTCTAGATTGTTCTGACACTTGGTTTGTGAATGCTAAAGAGATGCTAAAAACAGTATTTGGGTCAAAACTACCCTATTCTTTTAATTTATCCTCTAGTTTTGTGTTTGACTCATAGAAAATGTTTAGTGAAAATTTTTAGAATGGAAAGCAAAAGGTATCATAAAAAGAAAGAGTGAAAAGACTCAAATTATTATCATTCTGGGTTCTAGATTTAGAAAGTTGTGAAGATACTGTAGATTCTCTACTGATGCTCTATCAAGTCATAGAGATCATTATGGGGGAATAAACCATGGTAGTCTGAGTTTGGGGACTGTTGAAAATTAATGAAAGCTATGACCTTTAGTAAAACTGGTAATTAATAACACCAAGATGTGTAACTTCATGGTGCGATGCTGAATGTATTGAGTAACTTTTCTAAATGTGAGAATCTTATCTAGGGATGGCTTTCTCTCCTAGATAGCAGAGCAAATGAGGCTGTTAGTGGAAGATCATGGCTCATCCGTGGCGACTGGGCTAACATATTGTGTGTGCTTCTGCTTTTACCTTCTCATGAAGAGCAGGATGGGAGTGGCAGGAGATTCATGGCAGCGACTCACAGCTGCACAAGTGAATACTAACCATTAGCAGTGGCTTCTTAGAAGAACAGTAATATATATGCTTCTGCTTATACCTTAACTGGCAGGCTTTCTGGCAGGGCTCCTGGGAGTGATGCCCTAATTTGCGAGGATTTAATGACTGCTTGTAGTCTAACACCTGTAGGGATGGAGACAAGCAGGGGAGAACATTAGCACCTGGCTGTGCCCCAGATAAAATGAGCACCATGGATTTGTGAAGGCACTGTCTTTCCTTTCCAGAAAAAAATGCCTTGTGTTATATTTATTCAGTAACTCTTACTGTAATATTAAAATTGCCAGTGTTCTTACATGGAAATATTTAAAAATTATATTATCAAACTAAGAAAATATCATGCTCCCTACTACAGAAGGTCACTTCCTTCCTCCTCTCCACTGTGTATGTTATGATGGGCTTAGCTAGTCATAAATTAAACCTGAAAACAGTTGCATTTCTGTAGTCCTGATAAAATTTTCATTCCTTTGTTTTTTTAATCTCTGAACAAACATATTATTCAAGGAACTGATGACATTGTGAAAGCAAGCTGTCCCCATGGCTTTTAAACACTAATTTGTGAGATTCTAATTTCCTCTTTATCTTCATGTCTTCTTATTTCACATGCAACAACTGTTTGAATAATTTAAATGATCAGATACATGCAAGCATTACCCAGAACTGTGGGGCTTGACTTTGAAAGTGACTCAGTATTTTCAGATCAGGGTGAGAGTTTTCACTTTGTATAATTTCCCCACATCTTTTGATATAGTTACCACACTAACTATAATAATAGTATAGCAGCAACAACAGTATGAATCTACAGTCTTATTTCTAACCCAGAGTTTTTATCCAGATAATTAAAACAAATACTTGGAAGTAGGAAAAGGGAAGTATATAAATGTGAACATCTTCAAATTACATAAAGGAAAGTCAAATGAATGTGGTTGCATTTCTAACATTGATTCAAATAAATGATAGCCTATCATAAGAGAAAATAAAACAGAAAAGCATAAATAGTAAAAATCATAAAAGAAGAAAACAACAGAAGTCAGTAATCTATAAATTATAACAATTCTCAAATAAAAAGATTTAGATTATGTGAAGAAAAGTTAAACTACACGTGATCCATAAAAGACAAAATGTTAAAATAATACAAAAACAAGAGAATGATTTAAAGCAAAATGTATTAAATGATACAAAAAGGTCATTTTTTCTTTTCTTTTCTCTTTTTTTTTTTGAGATGGAGTCTCGTTCTGTCACCAGGCTGGAGTACTATGGTGTGATCTTGGCTCACAGCAACCTCCGCCTCCCGGGTTCCAGTGATTCTCCTGACTCAGTCTCCTGAGTAGCTGGGACTACAGGCGCCAGCCACCACGCCCGGCTAATTTTTGTATTTTTACTAGAGGTGGGGTTTCACCATGTTGGCCAGGATGGTCTCGATCTCCTGACCTCGTGATCCGATTGCCTTGGCCTCCCAAAGTGCTGGGATTACAGGCGTGAGCCACCGTGCCCGGCCAAAAAAGTCATTTTTATTGAGAATGGTAGCCTCATCAATGAAGGATATGAAAGTCATGAACACTAAATAACAAATCCCCAAAAGCTAAAAACTGTTAGGAATTGATAAAAACACAGTTATAGAGGGAGATTTTTGTACACATTCTGTCTCTGATAAATTAAATATGATTGTATGCATATATACGTGTGTATATAAACAGGAATATATAATTCAAATTATTATATATATAATATATACTTACATATATACTTTATATATATGTCTGTATATATATACATATAATTTGAAAAGACAATACATATTCATTTTAGGTATCCATGAAATTTTTATAGGAATTGATCACATACGGCCGGGCGCAGTGGCTCATGCCTGTAATCCCAGCACTTTGGGAGGCCAAGGCGGGTGGATCACGAGGTCAGGAGATCGAGACCACAGTGAAACCCTGTCTCTACTAAAAATACAAAAAATTAGCCAGGCTCGGTGGCAGTTGTCTGTAGTCCCAGCTACTTGGAAGGCTGACGCAGGAGAATGGTGTGAACCCGGGAGCGGAGCTTTCAGTGAGCTGAGATCACACCACTGCACTCTAGCCTCGGTGACAGAGTGAGATTCCGTCTCAAAAAAAAAAAAAAAAAAAAAAAAAAGAACACATACAAAACCCCAAAGGAACCTCAATGTAGTTCAAAAAGTAAAAATTTTGTAGGTGAAATTATCTGAGCATTACCTATTAGTTAAAAATAATAGAAATAAACAAGTTTGTTTCAAAAAACGAAAGGAACAGCTACAAACAGCAATGAGAAATTAAAATAAACTTTGATGGAGAAGTGAGTATAAACGATGAATAAAAATGAAAGATAGGCATTAAGAGAGATATTAAATTGATTGTCTTTTTAAAAAAGATAAAAATTAGACCAATAAAAGAGGTAAAGTAAATTATAGGCACAAATAGGAAACAAAAATACTACTAAAGGGAATGAATGTGAACAGGAAGGTTTATGGAAGAGATGAGCAAACAGAGAGAAAAGTTCCCCAAAGTAGAAAAACAATGAAAGTTAATCAGGAAAATCTAGAGCCTCAAAATGGAAAGGATGTGATGAAGAGCTAAAAAATGAAAAAAAAAAAATAGAAACACGGACTTAAAGGAAAATTTTAAATTTAAGAGCAGACTGATTCCATTAAGTTGAGCAACTGAGCTAACACAGATCCCTCTTTCAGTTTTAAACAGGTAGAAATATTGGAAAAAATAAGCCAAAATAGGTTAAAAAACATAGCTGAGCTCAAAAGAGAGGAGGGCAAAACTCCAGGTACTCAGACACGGAAGTAGCTCAGGCAGAAGGCTATGGAGATGAGAACCTGGGGTTCTTTGGCAAGTTCATGGTCTAGTGTCCTGGAAAGCACAGTCTGTGATGGAGATGTCTGTGTGGAAAGTTGATTGGGAACACATTGTGGGGAGCAAAGGAACCAGAGTGGGCAGAGGGAAATGGTGAACTGAGGTGCTTTGAAACAAAGTCCTCAGCTGGTCCTACAGGGAGCTTTGGAGCTAAGATGATCTTTCAGAGTCGTCTCTAGTTAAAAGCCCTGGCCTTCATCTCCACAGCAATATCATTAGATGGTCCCAAAGATGGCATGACATTGGTAGAAGTGTCTCTCTCTAACTAAGGGCAAGTCCTTGAGAGAGACTCAGCTGAGAGCTGTCGGTCAGCAGCCAACACTCCCAACATCTTGAAAAATGAACACTTCAGTCCTAGGCCAGGTGGAGTGGTTCTAGAGAGATACATATAATTTTCCTTGATTACGTAGATGAAATTTTTTGTTGACAATTCATTTAGCTGCTTCTAGGCAATTTTGACAATCTTGAATATTTTTTTCTTTCCAGATTTTTGGGATGATACAACAAAGTGGTCCACTGTCCTATCTCAAACAGGCTTACAGAGCCTTCTACATAGTTGCTGCTTAGGTACAGATATATTAATTTCAGTGTTATTTATATTAGTGGAAAAATTGAAAATGACCAAAATGACCAAAGATATGGGAATCCAAAATTACATGCGGCTATTAAAATTGCATTTTAAAAGAATAGTTATTCAGATGTTAATATATGTATTTCTACTGCATAGATTGCATGATTCCAATTTCCTAAAAATATTGGTTATTTAAAATTGTATCATAATTGCTAATGCATAAAAAGTATGGAAAGAGATTGATCAAAATAATCTCGGAGTCTGGCTCTATAATGTATGGATTTTAAACTAGTATTTTCCATATTATCTAAGATGATGTATTACTTTACAATCATAAAAAATTAACGTTATATGAAATAAAAATATAGGTTGGATTATTTTATACTCCATTAATTTGCAAATTTATATTTTATATGAAAACTGATCTGTGAAAGTAAAACCATATTACACGGAGAGTAGATTTTTAATAATATTTCCAACATTTTTTCAATCTTATTTTCAACACTATTTCCAAGGTGAATGGGAAAAGAAGTGAACCTTAGGATTCTTAGGTCCTTCTCTTATCTGAGGTTTTTCTTGCAAGACAAAAGCCCCCTAACTCTTTCACTCTGTGTGTGCACGTGTGTGTGTGTGCATGTGTATTTGTGCCGTGTGTGTGCATGCATGTGTGTGTGTGCCTGTGCGTGCACATGCATGCCATGTTTGTGTGTGTTTGACTTTCACTGTCTTTTGGAGCTTTTCCTGTGGCTACTTCGGTTGTTCTAAAGCCAAGTTCCCTTGCCTATGATTCCCATTAGATAGAGGGACATGGTCAGATTTTTCTAAGGTTACAAATCTCACCCATAAGCAAGAAAGGAATCCACAATTCCCACTTCTACAGAACAAAAAAATAATGTATTATTCTATTCTCATGCTGCTACTAAAGACATACCCAAGACTGGGTAATTTATGAAGGAAAGAGGTTTAATTGACTCACAGTTCAGCGGAAGGGGAAGCAAACACATCTTTCTTCATATGGTGGCAGCAAGGAGAAGTGCAGAATGAAGCTGGGGAAAAGCCCCTTATAAAACCATCAGATCTCATGAGAACTAACTCACTATTACGAGAACAGGATGGGGAAAACGGCCCCCATAGTTCAATTATCTCCACCTGGTCTCTCCCACAACACGTGGGGATTATGGAAACTGCAATTCAAGATGAGATTTGGGTGGGGACACAGCCAAACCATATCAAGTAAATTGCATTGTTCAAGAAATTTTTGAATGAAAGAGCTTTTTCCTATACTAGAAATTTCTCCTTCTTTGCTTATATTACAGGAACTGGTTATTTAAAAATAAAATCTCACATTGGAGAAATACACTTTAACACTGTGGAGAGAGGCCCATGTTAGTGCTTGTGATTTTCTTCTGCTGTTTTTTCTCTTCCCCTTCCCCCTTCCCTCCTTTCCTTCTTTGTCTCTTTCTTTCTTTTAGACTGAATTCCCAGATCCTTTGCTCCAATCCCTGTTTCTCTCCCACTACGGTTTCTCAAATCTGTACCTCATCCCTTCATCTCCAGGAGGCTTTTTCACATTTCACAGTGGATTTCAATGCGCTGGTGTGGGCAGCGAGGGGGAGAGTTACTGAGAACCATGGTTTTAGAAGCTTATGTTTCTGAGAGTTTATAAAATCCTCTCTGGCCTCAGAGGCTCTACATTGTTTCAATCCATATTTTCTTTGTCTTTTATGGCTTTTCATGTTTCACATCCAAAAACCACATTTGCATCCAAAGCATGGATTTCCCGAGTTTGACAAAGCTGATCCTACGGATTCCATTTCCATAAATCCCTTAAAGTGTTTTAGTGACTTTGCTCATTTTGCAAAAATGTCTCTGACAAAAACACAGGGGAAGACAATTGCTCTTGACATCACAACAGTTTAATATTTTAACTTATTCATTAAATTGTGCTTCACATCAATGGAAATCTTCAGTTCTACAAACTATCATTTTTAAATAGCAATAAAGGTTGATAATGTCACAATACAGTCCCCTAGTAACTGAGTTCATACATATTATTGTACAGAAATAAAAGGAAATATCTCTTAAGAGAAATAATTTACTATCTACTGAATAACTATCTACATCTAAAATGGGTCACCACATAAAGATCCAGATTTTTCTTCCCAACACTGAAATGATACATTAAAAGAGAAATAATGCAATCAAAGCCCCAGAAGTACTTCTGAGAAAGAAAAAAAGGAAAGTGAAAAAAAAATGATCATATGATTAACAAATAAATGTCAAGGAGGTGGAAGACACATGTGACAATTACCGAAGTACACAAAACTTTTGCTCCTCAAAACACTGGTTTTTCTGGCAAGATGTCAATCTGGCCCTTTGATGAGTTCCCATAATGCGGCAGAACATGTAGCTCACACAGGTTCCACTGAGTGTGCCAAAGGATGACAGTTGCAATCCTTTTCACAGACATCTTGGAACACAGGCTCAAGAGACACCTGTCCATCTGCGTTCTCAATCTGGAGTACTGCTAGGTTAGCATGAGTCCTTGCCTAGAAGTTCAAGGGCTTTTGTGTTGCAGATGTTGCTGGTGTTTATAGTTAGGCCAGTCCTCTGGAAATTTCTGCACCTCTGCCAGGCAGGTTGGTTCTTTCACATGCTGTGAAGATGGGTTCATGTGCATTCCATCAATTCATTAGGCTACAAAACACACAGGTTTCAGAACCTGCCCACTTGCTCAGAAGGGCTAATTTGAAGTCTCAAGGAATTAGTTCAGATTTGTCCAGGTGAATGTGGTGAGAAGAGAGCAGGCATTGGCTTATGTCCAGTGGAGATGGCGGAAGGGAAGAAGAAGGAAGGCCGAAAGTGCCTTGGAGAAAGAACCCTCGCATGCTCCTCAGATGGCACAAAATGGGTAGAATCATCAGACCCAGCCAGCCCTAATACCCAGCCTGAAGACATGCAGTTGCTCTGGTGACCAATGGGGTCACGGCAACTATGGGAAAGGAAAACCTTGGAGTCACAGCTGCGATCAGATCAGGGTATTCTTGTGTAAGTCCAACCCAGCTTTCTCTTTGATCTGATCCTTCCAACTCAGCTTTCAGTCCCTACAACCATCCCAATGCTCTGGTCCTGTCTCAAGATCCTCTTCATTCATTTCTTTTAAATAGCTAAAATAATTATAGTCCATATGTTTCCAGGCTGCCCTAGTTCTAGAGGACAGAGACTGTATCTTAGTCATTTTTCTATTTTTTCAGTATTACATGTCATATATTTAATTCATTACCTTTCCACCTTGGAAAGATCTGCCTCCTTTAGGAGCCACAATTTTCTCTAGAGTTACTCCTACTCTCCCTAACCCCCATCTCTAAATGATCCCACTATACAGGACCTCAGATAGAGATCATGGTTGATAAGGAATCAGATAAACTCTCTGTGTGCAGATGTTATCTTAGGACAACTTAAAGCATTTCCTCTTTCCAGTGAGTATGCAAAGGGACTCATTTAACAGCCAATGAAACCTTGAAGAATGAAAGCAGTATGTTGCTGACAAAGTACCAGGAGCCTGGGGAAGAAGATATTAAAAAGGGAGAGTTTTCTTTTCTTTTTTTTTTTTTTTTTTTGGTTTGGGAGGGCGGGTTTATATTGATTTCCCTTAATAGGGAGTTGTGAGCACATTCCCTCGGCCTTCATATTGAATAGGTTTTGAGTTGGATGGAGTAGACACCCTGCTAGAAGTGTTTGAATGCCTCCTCTGAGTTTTGGTCTCCCCTGCAGCACCGCCCATCTCTTGGATATTTCGTTCCTAATAAGAGGCCCCCTCACTGGAGGTAGGGAGCTGAGAGTAAACTTGACCAGTGTCTTTGGCATTTTCCCTGTCAAAAAAGGTAAGGAAGGATATAAATCAATAAAGATTTACATTTCATATTCTTGCAGTTCCCAATCCCAGTACTGATGCTGAGCTGCATAAAGTAGTCGGAAAGGCTATGAAGTCAAAAGGCTGGGGCTCTAAGCAACTTTCTTGCTCATAAATTAGAGTCGTTGGGAAATCTTTCAACATATCTGACTCTCCATCCCAAACTAGCAAGTGGTGTAATGAATAGAGGTCCTATTTAGCACACAAGAATGTAATGAGGACCAAATGAGACAGCACATGCAAAAATGTTCTGAAAACCATTAAATGCTACAAAAAGTGATGAATTTTAGTCTTATCTTTCGCAAAACATATGATGAAGTAAGTGACATTAAAAAGCACTTAAATATTGTTTGGTTCCCTTTTGTATCAGATACCGATAGTCTTTATCAGTATTAATTTCCACATTATTTCACATTGTTTCTTTAATAACAGAACCTCCTATGCTTATCAAGGCACATGACAATCAATAATAAAGACATTCCCTAGCCTTCTTTGCAGCTAGATGTGGCAAATGTCTAGGTTTTAACCCATGAGATGTGACTGGAAGCAATATGTGCAACTTCCCTCCACTTCCTCTCTACTATCTTAAATGTAAACGTGATGGCAGGAGCTGTGGCAGCCATCTTGGTCCATGAGGTGGATGCAGCACATTAGGATGACAGAGCAACAGGAGAGGGCCTAGGCGTCTGGTAACGTCACACACCAGAGCTGTAAAACCAGTTTGCCTTTAAGTAAGAGAGAAATAGCTTCCATGTTAAGTCACTATTTTGAATTTCTGTGTTAAAACAGCTGAATGGGAATTCTATCCAATCCATTTATATTTATTTTTTAATGATCTATTCTTATCTCCTTGCTAGGTCTATCCTGGGGACCTTCTTGCCAATATTAGTACTATCTCTACTCAGATTTTTTAAAAAAATTACCTTAAAGGCATAATAAGGAGTCCTCATACTTCAAACTTTTAATCAAACTAATTATGACAAAGTTACCTCCTTTAGATGAGAAGAAACACATCTTTATCATTTTTAATAAAAACACATGATATGCCTCACTGTTGTCTAACACTGATTGTTAATGTTACCAATTACTATTATTAGCATTCTAATAATTCTCAGGGCAGTTTCCTCCAGTTTCCAAGAGTAGGCTGCCTAAAAGCTAGAAGGAGACAGAATAGATAAGTGTGTATCTTAGTCCTTAATAAAACACACGCACACACACACGTGCACATATACACAAAGTTGTCTCATCCTAATCTCCAATCTGGGTACTGGAGCTTCCATTGCCAAGAGAAGGGAAAGAACTGTAGGAGTCAATAGGGTCATAGAACCCCTGGGGATTGTTTTTTTCTTTTTTGTCTTTTCTTGGGCTTTTGACACTGATATATCTGGAGTTGATTTCGTTTGGGATTTAATGCTCCTGACTTCCATGGATCCTTAGGCCCAGACGCCTTCTGCTGGCATCACTTCCCTGAGCATCACTCAGCATGGAAGTGGGCAGTCCATTTTTGGAGAATAAACTGTATCCCTACCTCTCCATTTCTATCAACATAGGACCCCATGGGTATGACAAGCTTGCTGCTTTAGAATGAAATGATATGAGGGAGGAAGCCCATGTCGGTCTTTTTAATTTGCTTAGTACTGGCCTGGGGCCAACATAAAGAGCTGGCTCCCTCTGAACATCCTGATACCTGGTCTCAAGTGGAGCCGCATACATCATGCCTTCAGCAGAAGGCAGTGGAAGCCTTTGATACCAATCCCGAGGTGCCTACGGAACAGCGTGAAGTGAGCAGGGGCTGCCTCCAAGTCTCAGTTATGCATGAATTCCTTGCCAAAATTTTAAAGTGAGTTTAAAAGAAACAATCTGAATGCTTTCTAACTTGTTTTGATTTTCCACATGACAAAACACTGGATTGTTTGTGTGTGTGTGTGTGTGTGTGTGTGTGTGTGTGTGTCACAGGGGCAGGCAGAAGGATAATTTGCAGTCCTGCTATTCTAGGCAGAACATTAGATCCTAACAATGAGATGAGAAGCTAGAGAGAGAGAGAGAGACGATCATTAATCCCAGCTGCAATCCTCCTTCCCTTCTTACCTTAGGAACAAATCACTGGAAATGGAGAAATATTTTGTGAGCCTAATCTCTACCAACTAACAAGCAACATTTACTTGGCCCCTTTTAACTTACTCTTGTATATGGCTTAAAAAACACAGCTGCCTAAAAAGTCATTGATCTCTCAGCTCATTGATGGCTCAGTGATGTGGAGGGGGCTGGACTGACCCAAGGCAGTATGGCTCTGGGTCACTGTTAGCATGGTGCTGTCATGGTCGGGCTACCCACATGGGTTAGAGACAAATGCTTCTGGGAAATTGCAGCTGGCTTCGTGCATTATTGGCAGGAAGCTTTAGGTAGGACGAGCCCTTATTCCATATGGATATGGTGACGGAGTAAAGAGAACTTGACCTTTGCAGTCAGCTAGACCTAGCTTACAACCTGTGGAGGAGCTACTTATTTTCTGTGGGCTTCACTATTTTCATCTATGAAATGGAGACTAACAATACCCATTTGTTGTGCAGAATATATTTAAGGTATGAAAAGGGCCTCGTTCAGTTCCTGGAGCAAGGGAGCCACCCGATAATGCCTTCCCTTGCACCCCAGATGAAGCCAAGCACAGTGAGAGAAGCATCTCCAGATCTCTATCTGGTGGAGCTGCTGGACTTCCCTCAGGGCAGGTAAGCACTCCGTGAACGCTTGTGGGCTGATTGACTCACAACCCCAGAGAGAGTATTCTGGAGGCTGAGAAGTGGCTTAGGTAAAGCTAGCTTAAACATCAAACATGTTGGATATCAGTGAAATAGGCTTTTCAATCTGATTTAGGGGTTTTACACATTTTGCCTTCAGCTCCTTGAAGGGATTGATCAGATCAATCCGTTGTGAAACTTCCCACTCACTCTGATCCTCCTAATAAATGCTAGACAAAGGCTTTCTCTTCCTTCTTCCATACATATTCCCTTATTAGTCAATAAAATTCTTGTTATTGTAGTTGGGATTATGAAAAGGTGAAAATAAGCACTCGGCAATGCAGCACATTTCTTGTCCAGTTTGAGACACTCTGGCCTGATTTACTGGCTGTGGCCACAGTCTAACAACAGGTAAAGATCATGTAGGAAGAAAACAGTGAACAGGCTGGAGATATTCAAGATGCTGGGAGGCAGAGTCTTTCTAAACTCCTGTGATAACCATCCCATGAATGGTATTCCATGTCTCCTGGCCTAATTCAGAGTTTTTATTCATTTAGTAACCTCAAATATATTTTGTATACATGCTAGCTAAGTTCTTATTCTTTGGGCCAAGCTTTTAAAAACATCTTTCTCTCTGTGGTGGCAAAATTTCAAGACTGGTAGTACCCGATTAAAGAACATAACTTCTCCAAAAAGGTTAAACTCTGAAATATTCCTTTAAAAATCTAAGGTTATGTGGCCAGTTTAGAAATGTTAGGCATATATTGACCTTCCTGATATTTTTTTCTCTTAATTTATCATTCATTCCTCACACTGAAAGTAACAATTGGTAAAGTGAGACCCCTTTAGGCATTAGCAAATAAGCAAGTTTTCTCTTAAATGCTCCTACCAATGTTCATTTCTCAGGGGCTACAACCTCCCCTGTCCTGGATCCACTCCTCGTTCCCTAAAAGATGGAAGGAAAGGCATGGCTTAAGGTTATGGTGTCAGGATTTTGTAGGATGTGGGTCTCTAGCAATGGTCAATAGGATAATTTTGTTTCAAAACAACTGCAACAACAAAACACATTACTTGTGATTTAAGTCACATTCAAATAGAGTTCAAGATGACAGCCAACAGCCAAGTGGGGGTTGGTGTAAGACCTCATCTAAGGGCTGAAATGTTTTTCTCTTTCTCTCTCTTTATACCGACTGATATTCTCATAACAGGAGACAGTATGACATAGACGAGTTTCAGCAGAACATCCAAGCCATAATTTGGCTTTTCATGTGTGCCTCTGTGGGTTCCTGGTACCCAAACTATTCTATGCTCCAGCAAAGGAGATCACAGGAACTGTCTCCTTTTTCGGTGTGGCTCTCCTTGGCCTTCTAAAATGGTCTATATGGGATGCACTCCTACCCTACTTAATATCACCAATTGCAAAATGTCAAGAAAAAAAAAAGAACAAGACGGATAATCTCCAGCTGGATAAAAATGAAGACAAAGAAGGAAGAAGATGTCCAAATCAAGCACACACAGCCAGATGTCCTCAGAATGGCCCAGCTTCTCAAAGGTACCTCAACAGAAAGTCAATGTGCCTGCTCATCCTCCCCCTCCTGAGAGAGGAGAGGGCAGGAGGTCACCATCTCACCACCTGGCTGTTGTAGTCCTCGGTGACAGTCCCCTCTGCAGCCCCATCTTCTTTGGGCCACTGGTGGTCCCTGTGCTCTCGCTGCAGCCTCCGCTCCTCCCGCCGCTTCTGGCGGTCCCTCTGGTGCTCTAGCTGCTTGGTGTGGTGGTAGCGCTGCTGGAAGAGATCTTTTGCATACTCGTAAAGCTGCATGTCCAGGAAGTTTAGATCCTCAATGCGCTGGCGGGCACCCTCGTTGATCTCCACGTTAGAAGCCCGCGTGATGTTGAACTGTGTGAAGGGGGAGATGAACTTGAGGTTGAATGTTCTCTCAAAGAGAAACTGTGTCTTCCTCTGGAACTCAGTGAGCCCAAAGAAGGCCATGTTCTTCAGGTTGTTCTTTGCACTCTGCAACAGGATGGTGTTTCTTTCACTCTCGTTCATGAAAGTCAAGTTATAGCAGCCCACCAGGCTGAGGTCAGCCAGCATGCGCACCTGGCGATTGTTAGCCAGGTTGTAGCTGCAATCCATAAACTCCCGCAAGCTGACCCCAGACCAGTCATCCCCAGAGTAGCAGGTAGGCAGCTCATCTGGGGTGGGGCTTCTTCCATCACACATATGAAGAGAGGTTTTCCAAGTGGCCCCTCTCTGGACATGTTTCCACTCGCTCAGGTAACGTGACACTGGATCCCGTAACATTGTGATGTAATAGAAATTCCTAGAAGAAATTAGAGGAAGAGCATTAGTAGTTGACAACTCTAACAGGAGGGATCTAAATTTTTATAATTTTACATCGGCATTGAGTCAAGGGACTCTTTGCCAAATGTTCATGTGAGAGTATTCGCCTGCATTTGTGTCTATTGATGCATGTGCATATGTTTCCATAAAGACGTATGTACCGATTTTCAATACTGAGTTTGTTGGGCTTTTCCTCCTTGCTCCAGTGTGGGGAAGCATGGGGTGGAAAGAATAGATAGTTCGTTCATTCATTCATTCAGCAATTATTCACTGATAAATTACTGCTGGCAATAACAATACCTTACATTTAGAGAAAACACCATGATTTTTAAGTTATTACCCATCTGCTGTTTCATTTGATCCTTACAGCAAACCTTTTTGGTAGATGGGGTTCTATACGATAGGGTTACATGAAGGAGGTGAAGTGATTTATCCAAGGACATGGGACTAGAAAGAACAAAGTTGAACATGTATTCTCCTTAATCTCTTTTTTTTTTTTTGAGAGGGAGTCTTGCTCTGTCACCCAGGCTGGAGTGCAGTGGCACAATCTCAGCTCACCGCAACCTCTGCCTCCCGGGTTCAAGCGATTCTCCTGCCTCAGCCTCCTGAATAGCTGGGATTACAGGCACCTGCCACCATACCCAGCTCATTTTTATATTTTTAATAGAGATTGGGTTTCATCATGTTGGCCAGGCTAGTC
Organism: Pan troglodytes; assembly: GCF_028858775.2. Classification (NCBI taxonomy): domain Eukaryota; kingdom Metazoa; phylum Chordata; class Mammalia; order Primates; family Hominidae; genus Pan; species Pan troglodytes. Next base: position 102,429,095 of record NC_072412.2, on the reverse strand, counting down.
TTGAACTCCTGACCTCAACTGATCCACCTGCCTTGGCCTCCCAAAGTGCTGGGATTACAGGCATGAGCCAGCGTGCCTGCTGGCCTCCTTAATCTCTTTATACTGCTACTTGGGATTATGAGGTAGGTTGGTTGAGGAAGGATGCATTGGGTGTGGAGACTAGTATTTACTGGGTGCCTACAATGTGTTAGGAACTGTGCTACATGCTTTATGGATGCTTTGCACAGATGATCCTCAAGACAACTTTGTAAAATGGGTTTTATTGTTACTTTTTAAAATAAAAGCTGAAGCCACAGAGGTTCAGAAAAGTGACACTGGAGCAAGTTAATACCTGACCTGCAGTCTAAGTTAGGCCTATTTGATTTCAAAGCTCCCATGCTTTCCTGTACATCATATTGGTATTTACATTGTAATTTCTATGTATTGACCACCTATTAATTTTCAGGTTCTGTGGTTATTACAGTCACAGATCTTATCTAATTCCACCTAATGGATTACTGAAAATAAACCCATTATTAAATGGTTATCTTTAGAAGAGTCACATAGAGATCAGGACATCTGTGGTTTAAAAGGACAAGGGGAGTGTTAAGAGGCAGGAAGGGAGATGGAGAAGTTGAGAAATGAAAGAGAAACAGCAGGCATTAGAGGAATGTAAATACTGGTTTAAAATAAGGACAATCCTTTCCATGATTTGAGAAGCCTACCAATGGAATGGGCTGCCCACCCCAACCCCGTCTTTCCAGCAGAGTCTGGAAGTCCATTTGTCAGGGAAGCCATAGAAAGGACCCCATTGCAGAGCAGGTCCCCAAGCTGTCTTCCAACTCTCACATCCCACGGCAGCCTTTTGTCCTTTAGCACAAGCCAGTCTGATTCCAATTCAATTTTAGTTCAGTCCTTGGCTCATTGAGGGGGGCCAGCTCCAGAAATATAGGGTAGATCATAGTAACTCAGAGCTCCCCTAGGGAGAAAAAATTAGCCCCTCAATATTCTGAAAAGAACACCAGGCCTGCCCTAACACCTGTACAAATGTCTTGGTGCAATAGAGAGCCCAGGAACCAAGGCTGGTGCTGCCAGGTAGGCTTCAATGTGACCTAGCATGTACTCAGTGGAAAACAGTTATTACCCAGCATGCCTGTCCTCAACCTGGCGTCCAGAGGGCTGGAACAAAACCAGGTCACTTTTCTTGATTCAACTCAGTGTCTGCTCTTCAAAGAAACTTGATGATAAAATAAATACATGTATATAGATACACAGATATATAAGATAGATAGACAGTAGGAGTCTATTGAGGAATGACTTTTGATTACCACTGCATTGTCATAGTTTTTCAAATATCTGTGTTAGCAAAGAAGGGAGAAGTTGTAGATATTCCTCCCCTGTATCATTCCTGTATGTTGTTAGGGCATGCATTTTTACTTAAAGATAAATGGTGGTGTGCGTGACTATAGATACTCTTTGAGTTATGATGGGGTTACATTTCAATAAACCCACTGTAATTCGAAAACACCCTAAGTTGAAAGTGCATTGAGTACACCTAACCTACCAAACATCATAGCTTAGCCTAGCCAAACTTAAACGTGCTTGGAATACTTGTATTAGTCAACAATTGGGCATATTTATCTAACATAAAGCCCATTTTATAAAAAAGTGTTGAATATCTCATATGTTTATTAAATATCTTAATGAAAATGAAAAAAAAACCAGAATGGTTGTATGGGTACTCAAAGTATGGTTTCTACTGAATGCCTATGGTATTCTCATTATTGTAAAGTTTAAAAATAGCAAGCCAAGCCCTCATAAATCAGAGACTTCCTGTATATTTAAATCAAAGGATGTCTGATTCCTCAAAGACCTAAAGACAGAACTATCATTTGATCCATCAATCTCATTATCGATTATAAAGCCAAAGGAATATAAATTGTTCTATTATATAGACACATGCAGATGTATGTTCTTTGCAACACTATTCGTGATAGCAAAGACATGGAATCAACCTAAATGCTCATCAATGATGATCATCGTCAATGATAGACTGGATAAAGAAAATGTGGTATATATACACAATGGAATACTATGCATCCATAAAAAAGAATGAGATCATGTCCTTTGCTTGGACATGGATAGAGTTGGAAGCCATTATCCTTAGCAAGTTAACACAGACACAGAAAACCAAATACTGCATGTTCTCACTTATAAGTAGGAGCTACATGATGAGAACACATGGACACATAGACGGGAACAACACACACTGGGGCCTATCAGAAGTTGGGGGTTGGGAGGAGGGAGAGGATCAGGAAAAATTACTAATGGGTACTAGGCTTAATACCTGGGTGATGAAATAATCGGTACAACAAACACCCATGATACAAGTTTACCTATGTAACAAACCTGCACATGTACTGCTGAACTTAAAATAAAATTAAAAAAAAAGAAAAATTGAAAAAAAAAAGTTGGAGCAGTTGGGAAGTTGCTCTTATCCCCTTCTTCTCAAAACATTCATTTCCACTTCTTAAAGGTTGATGTTATCATATCAGGACAGGTTTGAAGCAGAAGAGAACTGCTTTGCCACCACACTCTGAAAATTGGCTTTGGTAAGAAAATTTTAGCATTGATTTCAAAAGAATGGTTAAGAGAGAAAAGGAAAAAGAAAATGATGCAATATTTTGAGTGTTTGTGGGAACTAAGAGTCAACAGAGAGAATAAGAAGCTCAGTAGAGAAGCTAAATCAATGGAAAAGAACACATTCCTAATTCCCCAGAAAGGAAACTCAGCCTCTAGTGATGCCTAATAATTTTAGAGGCAAAGAATAAATTATTGCAGACTTAGATTTAAAGGAGATACTTTATTCATTCAAGACTAACTGATCACTTCCTATACCATTTAGAAAAAAATACTTTTTTCAAGATCTTGGGGCAGAAATTTTCCAATTTTGTTTTAAATTGTAACAGCAAATTTTTTATTTGGATAAACTCACTGAAACACTTGGATGTCAAATGCTTTACCTATAGTCTGGTGCCCAAGACCCTTGGTGTAGCAAACTTGTGAAGTGCCAGGCATGGCACTAAGTAAGAGTCTAACCCATTCCAGAATCCTATGAGATGTGTGCATATTTTGATTTATTTTTATTTAACTTAACGTTGAATAAACTAAGGATTTGGGGAGATAAAATAAGCTGCCCAAGATTATCTTGGTAGTAAGTTATAGAACTTGGATTAATCTGGTCAGATTTACTTTAAAAATAGTCACTATATTATAAGAAAGAAAACCTCCTATTTTGTAGGAAAAACTCAACCTAGTATGTGTTTAACTTGTCCAAGCTAAACTGAATTAAAAAAAATACACACCAACTAAAAGCAACATTCTAAAAAATGAGAAATGTAAGGGTACAATGTTATTCTACTTTTCAAAAGGAATTGATGAGCTACAATATTTAAAACTATACATTTTCTATATTCTGTTATCTTGACTGTCTAGCCTTACCACTAGGTAAGCCAGGCAGTTTTGAAATGTGCTAAAGAAACTTCAAAATCTTTAAGTAACATTCATTTTCCTTTAAATCAGGAGGTGAAATTTATTGAAATTGCCAAGGACAGAACAGTCTGAGCTCTTGCTTTTGCCAATCACCATTTTCCATGACTGTTGTCTTTCACTGTGACAGAATGACAATTCCATCAGTGTCAGAAAATTTCCCAAAAGGTCAGCAGGGAAAGCAGAAAGTGACTGACACAGCTTCTGGGCTCCAAGAGGAAGTACTGATGATAAAGTTGTGCGCAGAGTGGATATTACTGTAGTTGAATATCATATGGCATGCCATTATTAATCCTGCTTTAGTCCTATTTTGGGACTTGTTCATGTTTCAGGCTTTTGTCTCAGTTGAGAAAATTGGCCATGGACCTTCCAGTACCATCATTCCACTGGAAATCTTCATTCCACATAATCTTAAAGCTGACTGAAACTGGTTTAGGCTTAAAATGGTTTTGGTTCCAAATTTAACTTTATTCAGTTTAACACTGCATCAAACATTGACTAGCCAAATTGTAGGATGATATTTACATGAGTAAAATAAGTCCTAAATTATGTCTTGGAGTTCTATCAGCCAAGGGGGTACAACTTGAAACTACCTCTGCTCTGACATCAAAACATAGAAATGTCCTAGTGGAATATATTTATTGATGAAGTATAAAGTCATCCTATCTTATGGTTCTGAATCTGAGTGGCTAAAAGCATCTGGAAATCACTTTAGACAGACATATTCTCATGTACATTTTGTTTGTTTCAATCCTGCAAAGCAGACTAAATAGAAAGTTAAAAGTAATAATAAACCAATAGGGTTGAAGAACTCAATAATAAATGATAAACCAATAGGGATGAAACCAATAGGGTTGAAGAACACTCATCTATTGAAGAAAAAAAAAACTGAAAATATGATTAATTAAATCATTTTTCTCATATCAATTTTTTTCTCTCTTTTCACTTGTTTCTCTACTTTCAGATAGAAAACTACACAAGTCATTGATGAAATGCTGTCTGTCTCCAGGCCACATGCCTAACCTTCATTGTTGATGAGCTTTGCTTTGGTTTCATGAATCTCCTCCCAACTCATTTTCTCCTGCTCCCATAAACTCGCAATTCAGTCTCTAATGAAAGTACTTAAAGGATCCAGTACTACTGAAATCTCCAACTTCATTTTTTAGGTCTTACTTGTTCAACAGCACAATGGAGTTCGATATCAACTACATTACTGTAGTTGAATATCATATGGCATGTCATTATTAATCCTGTGGCTTTTAGCCACTCGGATTCAGATCCATAAGATAGGATGACTTTATACTTCATCAATAAAAGTGTTCCACTAGGACGTTTCTATGTTTTGATGTCAGAGCAGAGTTAGTTTCAAGTTGACCCCCTTGGTTGGTAGAACTCCAAATCATTTTTAAGTGGGTAAAATGAAGACTAGAGAGGAAGAATGGGCAGCACCTGAGAGCTGCGTGGCCACAATACAGAGAACCTTCTGTTCCGTTTAATTCCATCTCATATGCATAGACAGTATCACTTGTTTGTATATTTTCTGTTACAGTTAACCTAAGCTCTTCCCACATAGTGAAACAATAAATAAGCAAACTCCTATGCCCCCACCTTCAATCTATCTGTTCATTCATTTTTTAATTCTCCAAACTTTAATTAAGCCCCGTCTATTTGCCAAACACTGGGACTAGGCAATAGGGACTCAAAGACTAATATTCCATGTCCTCAAGGAGATCTTAGGCACCCAGTGATTTTGGTAAAGTGAAAGAAATGCTAACTACCAACTTAAGAGAATGTTACACCAATCTCCCTGGGCCAGAACAGTCCCTCAGACAGATAGCTTTTTGTTTGCCATGGTGACAGCATCCTGTCAGCAGATCTTCCATTTGTCACCTATTTCATTGAGGGCTTGGGTGAATTCATTTAAGAATGTCTGTAAAGCAACTGGAGCTCTTTAGAACTGCTGTTCTGTGGCCATGAGGGTTATGATGGCAAACAATTGTGTACTGAGAAAGATTAGGGAATGAGGTTAAGTCAATAATCATTTTAACTGATAATTATAATATAGGCCATCAAGGCTTACTTGAAGTTACACCAAATGGAATACACACATTTCCATAACTGGTTTCAAACCACTTTTAGTATCTTGTTCTGCTGTAAGGCGATCACGTTAAAAAATCCTAAATACAACACAAAGGTATGACTGCCTTCTCTCACGTTGAAAGCCTTTCCCTTTCTTTGCTCTTTGGTATCCTGCATATCTTCCCTGGACCAGCTCAAGGCTCACATCCATCTTCCTTGACTTTCCAGCCTATAGAGTTTACTGCATCACTTACTGCACTTTTAACTTAAATGTAACAGTCTTGGTCATGTCTGCCCTCCAAAGTCCTTTTTGATAACCTTACCTTAGGCCTCAGATCCCTAGCAAAAGTCCCAGCACCTACTACAGAGGCCTACTCACAGCAGATATTAAAAAAAAATTGCTATGTAAAAGAACATTATCACTACATGAAATAAGTATATTTTAATAACTAAGTCTAATATTGCCTTTGATAAATATGCCTTTCTTTCCTCTCCTAAAACTAAACTGATACCTTTTAAAATGCCTAAAATGTGTGCAAGGAGTAAAAAATACATAATCTTCTAATGCACTTGTCATTTGATTGTGATGGTAGGTGATATGGAGTGAAATAGTCAACACAGACTCACTGCAAAAAGGAGAATATTTTATACAACAAGTAATTAGTAACAATGAGGTTTATTTATTTATTTTTAAAATTAAACTTACTGGTTTTCTTCCCTACTGTTTCAAGAACCTATGTTTCACTGAGCAGTTTATTGTATAATTTGTTCTCTTCTTTAATTAGCAAGTCATTTAATTAACACATGCTTATTGAGGGTTCGCTATGTGTAAGGCACTGCTTCAGGAAATGTTGAGAACATAAAAAAAGAAGAAAATGCCCTCAAGTCTTACTGCACAGGTGTGGTAGAGTAGAAAAATGCATTCATTAGCAAGTTACAGAGGTCAGGAGTGGACAAAGAATATTTAAGAGAGCTCTTCAAGAATGTTCCTAGCAGAGTACTGAGACTTGACCAGGAAGCTCATGTTGTGTGTTTCACTAAACGTTCATTTAATGAGTCAATGAATGGAAGGAGGGCATAGACTGGAGCAGGATGTTGAGACCCAATTGCCATAGGCTCTGAATGTGATTGTGAATTGCTGAAATTGAAAGTATTAATTTAGAAAGACTCATTCAGCAACAGTATTAAAGTATTAAACAGTATTAAAGATCTCTACCTAAAGTAGGTAGAGATCACAGGAGACATTCAGCAGCCATGGTAAGAGACCAGCAGAGGCAACCCCAGAACTGTGGGTGTTGAGGAGAAAGAATCCAGGACAGATTCAGGAAATGCCATGCACCCGCCTGCCACTGCTCTCCCCGGCTTTCTGTTGTCAGCCTTCTCTATGCTACTTTTTCCTCTTCTCTGTTTCTTTCTTTCCTTCTAGCAAATCCTTCCTTTTCAATACTGCAGTAGATAAAAGGCAGAGCTAGTATCTTCATCCAAATGGTAGAATGAAGAGTATAAGTCCCTGGAATCACTTTGCTGGTGGTGATTAAAACAAACTCATGTTTATGAGGCTATGACTTGACTATCCAATGAGAATACACTTGAAAGAACTTCACAATGCTAGGTTCACAACAGTTTAGTAAATAGATTCCTTCCACCACCAGCTTAACCCTCATAAAACAAAGCAGCAAAATTAATAGCTCCACACTCCACAGTTTTATGCATTCATAAAAAGCAGATCAGGTAGGAACTCCTCCACCCAGCCTGCTCTCACGTCCTCCGTGGAAGGGATTTCTCCCCCATTGCCCCACGAAACCAGAGATCCCCTCATGCACTATCTTTATTCTAGCGACCAGTCTAACTTATACAGGCTTTACACAACTTGAGAGGGGGAACCTTGCCTGACTCACCTTTGATTCCCCAGGATGTATAATGCATGACCTTATACATCATGGATGTTCAGTTGTTCAATGTTTGTGGAGTGAATAAATATATAGCATTTATCAGCCACTCTTTCAGAGATTCCTAGATCTTGTGAGGATCTTGATCCTCTCCATGGAGCATGCACAGGCGACCAGCACATCTTAAACATAAGCTGATGTGTGCATTTTCAAAAAGTGAAGCTTAGCTCCCTCTGCCCTGCTCTGCTGTGTGCAGGAGTCAGTTTCCAAATGTTCAGAATGGAATTAATTTCTTGGCTTTCTTTGTTGCTGCACACTCATCATGAGCTACTCATTCTTCATTATCTCACTAGAGTATTGTCTGCCCTGCACAGTATTTGATAGGGGTATTGCGGCAGTTAAGGCTTAGCAATCAGACTGCCCTTTGACACAGCTATGAAAAGGCCTTTGATTCAAGTCTTGAGAACAAATTAAGGAAGTTAAGAATGATGTTCTAAGCCAGTGGGAAGTTGGAGACTAGAATTGCAAAGTATCATAATAAAGAGCTTTAGGAAGCTGACAGTGGTGTGTGTCAGAGCGATTGGTTCCGAGGGTGTCCGCAACATGAGGAGGAGGAAATGGAGATGCGTGCGTGTGGTTCTCTTACCTCACACAGAAGCCATGTGCATCGCACGGCACCAAGCTGCCATTACCTTCTCCCTCATGCTGACTTAGAAGGCAGTCAGACCCTTTGGGCTCAGGCATTTTTATTTTGCTTACTACCCATGTATCTTGACTCTCTTCAATATGTAAGATGAGGGGATAGAAGTGCCCACAGGGCTTCCCTCAAGAGGGGAGAGGCTCAGGTGGCTTTCCTCACATATGCACCTGATAACTTTAAAGGAAGAATAGTTTAGATTTAGTTGTTCTTGCTTTTTTTAAAATTATTATTTCCCCCACTTGGATATGCAATAATGTATTACCATTATGGAAAATGTGGGAGCTGCAGAACAGTAAAAAAGAAGAAAATAGACTGGGTGCTGTGGCTTGCACCTGTAATCCCAGCACTTTGGGAGACTGAGGCAGGAGGATCACTTGAGGTCAGTTCAAAACCAGTCTGGCCAACATGGCGAAACCCTATCTCTACTAAAAATACAAAAAGTAGCCTGGCATGGTGGCATGCGACTGTAATCCCAGCTACTTGGGAGGCTGAGGTAGGAGAATTGCTTGAACATGGGAGGCGGAGGTTGCAGTGAGCCGAGATTGCACCACTGCACTCCAGCCTGGACGCCAGAGTGAGACTCCATCTCAAAGAAAAAAAAAGAAGAAAATAAAAATTACCTATAATCACTTTATTCATACATAGGCACAGTTAAATATATATATATATATTTGATTATTATTTAAAGTTATAAATATATTTACATTTTGAATTCATAATGCACAACATATTTATAACATGTTTTTAACTTAAAAAGACGGTGAATGTTTTTCCATTTTATTTAATATTCTTTCATAAGAATACAATGTTCTTCCAGAAGAGCATAATATTCCATTTATGGATGTGTCATAATTTGTATGGCCAATCTCCAGTTTGGGACAACTAGGGACATTCTATTTTGGTGGTTTATTTTAAACAAGAATCTGATGAACATTCTAAGCCATGAATATCTGTGCAGAGAATAAATTCCTAGGAGTAGAATTCCTAAGTCAAGAGAATCCCTCCTGTTTCATTGTCAAAATGACTCAATATGGTTTTTGCCAATAGTATCCAGGCACAGTCAAAGCCGGAGAGGACTTGACTATTCCATGAGGCCTGACATCATGGGGCACAGAGAGCATGGCTGCCTGGGAGCCAAGAGGGTGCTGGAGACAGGTGCTGCTCCCTCCTGACTGGAAGAGGAAGGTGCTCTGCGTGAAACCTTGGTCTGAGACCGCCATTCCAGGACAGTCTGGTTAGAGCTTGTGACATGTAGTTAGGGAAGCAACTTTCCAAAGAGATTGTTTATTTTCCACTTAATGAACAGCTGGAATGTCAAATTAGACTAAACATTTGTGGAATCAAATCCCACTCATCAGCACTGCAGCTATATTAAAGCCAACATCTGGATCAGAAAGATGGAGGTCCCTCACCCGATTATATTTATTGGCAGTCCTCAAAGAAACAACCTCTTGAGATGTAGTTTGTATGCAATGGCTGGGTGTCAGCTAACTTTAATTATGGGAAGACACATATTATACAAAACAAACCAAACAAAAGCATCAAAGAAGAGGCTTCTCGATCATACAGGTCATTCCTTAATGATGATCAGTCAACCCCCTGCTTCCCTAGAGGGAGAGACGGTATTTATCAATAAGAGGAAATTTCAAATCTTGTCACGTCGCTGCCTTATATTGACAGGAAACCTGTGAGCATCGAACTCACTAAAATGCCATGATTTTCGGGTGGTTGTCACATTTGCTTTCACTTTCCCCCAAGTGGCTGCTGCAAGAATAAATTTCAGGGAATGCATGTTCTAGGGGCTAGTTTTTGCTATCTTGCTGAGTACAGTTCCTCCCAGTACAGTTTCAAATGTGCCAGGGAGGGTCCTGCTCTCATGCATTATTCAGGGACTTCCGTGATTATTTGGTTCAGAGGCGCCCTGCTTTGCACTGCATCACTGGGATTTGGGCATGAGGATGTCTCAAGGCTCTCTGCAAAGCTGTGGTTTATGCATGCGGGTATCCACCTGAAGCCTGGAGCCGCCCTGGAGTGAGATAAGGCCCAATTCAGTCTCACTGGCAGCTCTAATCCCAGCCGGGCAAAGCAGAACACCAGATAGTACACTCAGATTGTGTTATCAGGCCCTCCGTGCTCAGCCATGCTCTCATCTTAGCTAATTTCTCAGGCACTGCTTTTAGGGAATGTGAGAATTACACAGGTAGAAACCATGAGGTGTCTCCGTTGTAATTGCTTAGTGCCAGCCAATTTGGACAGGAAAAGAAGTAAATCAGAATATTTAAGAGCAAGGCATGTGTGCCAATATTTAGAATCTATATTTGACAGCTCTGATGCATATTTTCCAAAAACATCACAAGAATATATATATTTTTAATCCCCTCTGTCTAGATTTTGCCATTCTGTTATATGAAGGATACTTCTGTTTTAGGATTTTTTGTTCACTCTGCTATCAGGACTGGGTAACCATTTTGGCATATTAAACAAAAATACTTGTGAGATTCCAATCTGATTCCATTCCTTCCCAAGTCTCAAACAAAGATTGTCTCTGAGGTCATCTCCTCAATAATGATTAAGAGGAATGCTAACTCAAAATATGGAATGTTCCATGTGCAGTGAAAAACTGACATGAATAACAATAATAGTGGCCAACATTTATTGAATCCATACTATGTCCAAGTACATTTCTAAGTGCTGTGTCTGTGTTCACCAACTTAGTCATCAAAACAACCCTTTGAGTCACGTACTACTTTTAGATGATGTTTGTAATTCACAGAGTGATAATAGTTTTGGCAGTTTCTTCCATCATCTTGTAAAAATCAGGCTGTCTTGGAAATTCAGTTTATGACTTAATGATGCAGTGGCCCAGGCTTTGTTGAACTCAAAGCTCTAGATGCAAAATGAACATCACAGGGTGAGGGATTTGTTTCTACCTGCAGGGAGGCAGCAGGAGATGAGAGAGAAGACGCATCTTGCAAGGCCAGGGATGGACAGGAAGCAGAAGGAACACAGGGCCTCCGTTCTACTTTAGCACAGGAGTGCATGGATCCAGAGGATGCTCTGAATATATACAGCTTAGAAGAAGCTATAGAAACAGTTTTCCTGAGCCCAGCACACCCACAAAGCTGTAACAAATTTACACTTGAGGAAGGGGCATTAGAGACAAGGGAGAATTACTGCAGTTGCATTCATTTTTAACACACCTAAAGAATCTAGAAGCCAAAAGCTGTAGTAATGTCAGAACAATAAAGGCTGAAAATACCTATGCAAGAGAATTGAAATAAAGCCAAAGCTCATTCCATGCCATAATGCTCTTTTCAGCCTTAAAACAGATCTTGAATACAATGCTATGAAGACTCAGAAAAGTGTTCAGAGAAGGTTGCTGAATCCTGAAGTTGGCTGTCCCAAAGCCTGTATTCAGGAAGAGATTTAAGAAAAGTACAAGTCAAACTGTGCTCATTTGGACAAAGCATGAGTGCATAATTTCAAGAATGTTGGGAACTTCACTTTATATGGAGTGAAAAGAAAATAGGTTTGAAGTCAGACAGATTCGAGTTCCAACGTTAAACCCACCTCGCTTTCAGCATGACTTGGTTAGCTTATTTGACCTCTGGGAGACTTAGTTTCCTCACCTAAACAGCTGAAGTATCAGTACTTACTTCATAGGGTTGTGGGAATTATTGAATAAGAAGTGAATATAAAGGGCCCGGCAGTAACTGATACCTAGCAGATCCTCACCATTTATATACACACTCCGCACTTCAACGTTCTCCCTTCTCCATGATTATTAGAGCCTCATAAACTGTCCAAATAGAGTGAAATTTCAAATATTAAACAAGATGTATTAATGAATATTTAAAAAACAACCTAAAGCAAATTTTTATTTGTCTAACATTTTTTAAGTTTTCAAACTACTTTCTTCATCCATTATTTCATTTGATCCTTCCTGATCCTCTGATATAACAAGATTATATCAGAGACAGCAAAGGAAAGATTCTTCGTCCACTTTTACAGATGAGAAAACTGATGCTCAGAGATATCCAAGCATTTTTCTTTTTTTTTTTATTTTTTGAGACAGAGTCTCACTCTATTGCCCAGGCTGGAGTGCAGTGGCACGATCTCGGCTCACAGCAAACTCTGCCTCCCAGGTTCAAATGATTCACCTGTCTCAGCCTCCCAAGTACCTGGGATTACAGGCGTCTGCCACCATGCCTGGCTAATTTTTGTATTTTTAGTAGAGATGGGGGTTTCACCATGTTGGACAGACTGGTCTCAAACCCCTGACCTCAGGTGATCCACCGGCCTCAGCCTCCCAAAGTGCTGGGGTTACAGGTGTGAACCACTGTGCCCGGCCATATCCAAGGATTTTCTTAAGGTCAACAAGTAAAAAGTAGTAGAGCTGGGACTTCTTTTTTTCTTACTTCAACTCCTGTGCTCATTTAGTTTGCTTGTTTAAATACACGTGTTGGTTCTGTGTCTCATGAGAAACACTATGCGAGGTGCTTATGATATAATGGTACACTGCGTGGCCTGACCTTAAGGTGCTGAGTCATCAATTGACTACCCAACACCGTCTTATTTTGCTCATAGTCAAGAATTAGAAAGAAAACACAAAATTAGCGCTTTATTCTACAAGTTGGGAGGTTTCACTGATATTAGCTCATTTTTTTCTTTGAAATCAACTGAAAAAGGAGACCCAGGAGAATGAGCCAGAAATGCCAGAATATGGATATGCCTTCTGGTATGTTTTTTGATTATGGAAGAATCATTCTTAAATAATACACTCATTTCTAAGTAGGTAGTGTTCCAGACTTCAGTCTGGAGGTGCATAAAGTCTGGGGGTCTCTCTTTTTCTGATGGCAGTGGCCACTGATGTTCATCCAGAAGGGGGTTGCAAAATGGTGAAAGTCTTATTCTGTCATTTCTTTTTTCATTTATTAGCTGGAATGCCTCTATAAAAAGAAACTTTCCCTTATCAACTATTTGGCATCCTGAGGTAGAGTTCACATAGGAAAGGCAAATGAATGTTTGATTCATTTTACTTACTAGTTTTCAAAATAGTGGGTTGCTTTCTTACAGTCTCCCCCAAAGGGGATTTTTATTGCTGTTTGTTTGTTTTAGTATCCCATAAGCTCATGAATCTAAATATACTTAAGAAGTTTCAACACACTGTAGTCATGATCCTTATTGATCCTCAATTTATCCAATTTTTGGCTAGTGGGAGTTTATTCAATATGGATGTGGAGTTCTTCTGATACAACCCTTGTAGACTTTTATGAATATTCTGAAAGGAACTTGCACATTGCAAAAGCTCTATATCAAGAAAAGACCAAGAAGGATAGTGTGGGAGCTTGGAATTTTCCACAGCTTCTAAAGAGTAAAGTGGTTGCTGCTCAACACTTCACCTTGGCTAGCATTACCTGTGCACTAGTCTCCTCTCTCACTCCCAACCAAGTGTTGTAACTAAGATTTTTGCTAATTGCGCCTGTGCATTGAAGACAAAATAGGAAACAGATACCATCTTTAACTTTCATGTATTTTATCCAGGCCCAAACACCAAGGCTTTTGTCTTTCATTTTTGCTTCTCTTTTTGTTCTTCAGCTCCCACCCACGATATTTTTCTCCATGCTAGGAACAACAAGCAGGGCTAGTAACTCATTTGTGACTAGAGGCCAGTGTTAGTCCACAAAGTAATCTAGGGAAAACCAAATTATGCTGGAAATAATGCAGAGCCCTAATCAGGTTCTCTTCAAAATCCACTTATTCACGATAATTAGCATGAGTTTCTTCCAGAAGCCCAGATTAGCACATGGACATTCAATGGGATCTTTCAGCTGCAGTGGCTCCGAAGCTGCAATTCTGCCTAATTAATAAAGCAACGACAGACATTTAGAAAAATATATGCATGATAATTTAAGTCTCCCAGAAAAAAATCAATTCGTTCTGTCTAAACTTTGCCTTGGGTGTTCTCTTCATCAATTCAAGTGTGGAGCACTGACCTTAAGTTGCAAATATTTTTCTTCAGGCATGATTGAAGCTTCGAGAGGTAATAGCTTTCAACATTCATTTCTTAGAGATTTTAAAACACTCAAATGGGGACACTATCCCACTTTTCACGGCTATATGTAAATCTGATAAAATAATCTTTAAGACTTTCAAAGTAAATGTAGCTTAGGGCTACAAGAGGTGGCTTTTTCATTTGTGCAATCAATACATGATTAAAATGGTGTGTTGGGAGGGGGCGCATCCCTTAAGCAACAGAATAACACAACTGTAATTTCCCTTCTTAGTGAACTTCCCTAAACATGCCCCTTTGTGTTGATTATTTCTCTTGGTGATAAGCAGAAAAAAAGGTCACCTGTTACTGACATCTGCTGCTATCTCTGTGTGTTTTCTTGAAATGACGTGTTATATTGGAGCTAATCTAAATGAAAAACAATTCAAAGCATACACATAAAGCAAGCAAACAACTGCAACCAAAAGAAAAAGGTGGGGAGGGGAAGACCCATCAACAAAAATCCAACAAAAAACCAGCTAAAAGCTTTTTATTGATTTTCAGTTAAGGAAGATTATAGCCACAAGGGGGCTCTCGAATCTTCCCAAACACTAGTTAAGTGCTGAGAACTATTTTTCTAGTAATTAATTTCCACAAATCAATATTACCTATTATGTATATTACAGAGACAAGCTACAGACTTCTGACACGTTACATTCAAGCTAAAGAGAGAATTTCATATAAAAATTCAAGGGGCCCACAGTGATTGTAAGTCAAAGCTGAAATTAGTTGCACCTGTGATTTCCTGCGTCCACTCTAGCATAAAAAATCCCAACACTGCAAATTTCACCAAAGGTTAAAACTGAATGTGAAGCACTGTGTATATAATGGAATACATTGACCTCCGATGGATTTTAAAGGCTGTCTGCCTCCTCCTCCTACATCGTGCACCCCCCAAACAGCCATGGAGGGTGACACAGCAGTTAAAATGCAATGACCCTTTCCGGGGGCAGCGGAAAGTTGCGACAGCCATTAGTTCTGGAGGTATTTAACTCATGCTGAGAGCCTGATGGTGCTGATGGTGTTTACAGCCTGAACCACAAAAGGCACTTGGAATTCAAGAGGGCGTTTTAATTTTCTGTTCAACCCAGTAGATAGGGGCAGAATCTCGTACCACACTTGGGCAGAATAAGGACAGACGGGAATCGCATCTCCAGCAGAAGAGAGAACACCACCTAGCACCCTTATCAAAGGGAAAATGGAGGAACAGAAATGCCCCAAAAACATTATATCAGAGTAGTTAAAATACCCAAATAATCTTTGCACAAACTCAGAAAGCCTCTTGGAGCGCTGATGTGAAATGGCTTTTTGACAACTGCCTTTTCTCTAATCGAATGAGAAAATCATCCCAAGGAAAGTTGAGCATAGGTCTGCCACTGGGCAGGAGCGCTTTTGTGGCATGTGGGGGATGTGATACCTTTCCCCTGGACAGCTGGCTCTCCTGAAGAGGGGTCAGGGAGAACAGGGCAGCACGATTGTCCCTCATAATCAGGGTCTTCACGCATCATGCTTCCACATTCATTTTGGTTGTTGAAATTATGAATCACTGTTGTTAAACAAATCCCTGGCTCAGGAAGGCCAGTGTTCTCACTCAGGCTCCCAAGAGACATGTTCTGGGACAGCAAATTCTTCTGTTGTGAAATCCTACTTTGCTTGGCAAATGCCCCCCAGTACAACGTGAACCAAACGTTGATGTAAACTGCATAGACTTTTGGCTTAGGACTTTTAGAGTCACTGGTACCCTCAAGTTTCACTCCCAGTTTAAAGAGCAGTAGCCCCTCTTAATTTGCCTCAGTCATTTCTCTTTAGAATTTCCAAAGGTGACTTCTGGAATTCTAGTAACAGCCCTGTTTTGTTGTTTTCAGGCCTGGCCTTCCATTGAACCCTTCCATTGAAAATCTTCCTTTTAATCACATTGCAAGTCACCTTTGTGCTTTCCAGCATCTATCTAGAGTGTTGCTGTCATTCAAGCACCATCAGGATATGTGAGGCCTTCCTTGTTAGAACATTGCAGCCACGATCTGGGGATTTAAATTTAGTCTAGGGCTAGTATGTACAGACAAGGACCTTCTGCTCAATTCCCATTCAGAGCCCTGCCCCTCCTAAGGGCAGCTAGGACTTAGACAGACCCCTGAAGGAGATGGACAGGCATTCCACAGGTAGAAACCTCCAGATTCTTAGCGGCTCATGGGGGATTGTGGCTTTGAACACAGCATATCTAGTCAAGTTTAAGTACATTTCTTTAAAATACATTTTGACCTTAAAAAACTTAAATAACTTAAAGTTATAAAGAGAAGGAATTCCTCTCCTTTAAGCAGAAGGCAAAGGTTTGTGTTTTAAAGAAAATAAGTGGACCCCTCCTGTACCATCCTTCCCCTTTCGTAGTGCATCTGGTCACAATAGTATTTTATCAGACAACTGCTCTCTAAAGAAATTGAGTGATTAAATGATCTGCTATGACGGGTGGGGTTAGTTAGGGGTGAGGCTTCAGAAGACTAGTCTTTCTCAATGAAGTACTGACCAGCCCAACTGCTGATTTTTACCAATCAACACAAAATCCATCATTGTTCTCCCACTGAGAGATGTTATGGGTTGAATTGTGTCCGTTCCGAAAAAAAGATGTTGAAGTTCTAACCACCACCCCACTGCCCCATATCTGGGAATATGACCTTTCTTGGAAATAGGGTCTTTGCAGAAAATCAGGTTAAGGTGAGGTCATTAGAGTGGGCCCTGATCCAATATGACTGGTGTCCTCATAAAGAGGGGAAATGTGGACATAGAGACAAATATATGTGGAGTGAAGACAATGTGAAGATACAGAGAACCCCATCTACAAGGCAAAAAACAGCTGAGACTTCCAGACGATAGAGAAGAGGCCTGGCACAGTGTCTTCCAGCCTCAGAGGAAACCAACCCTGCTGACACCTTGATCTTGGACTTCCAGATTCCAGAACTATGAGAGAATAAACTGCTGTTGAAGCCACCCAGTTAGTGGTACTTTTGTCACTGTGGCCATAAGAAATGAAAACAAGGTATATCTTTATTGGAGAGACAGATGAATGTAATGAAAGAAGGGACCTGCACTAGCTGCACACATTAATAAACTGAGTCTTTTCAATAAATATAAATGGACTGTCAAGAATACTAAATAATTGAGAAACACAAGACAACTTTAAAAATATTATTATGATTATCCTGATGACTATCCATTATGTGATCTATTAAACCACAACAGAACAGGAGGAAAAAAGTAGAAGTTCTTAGAAACTAATTTATACTCATATATGACGAGCCTGAAAATAAACCAATAGGTAAGACAAATAGTGGGGACCTGGCAACTTGTCAGATATGAAAGGGAAGGGGAAAGACATGCAAAATATGAGAAATTAATGTAAGAGACAAGGAATGGAATCTGTATGTCCAATATCCATCTTGAAAAAAATCCCCAATAGAGAGCAAAGAGAAATGAAACCAAAAATAAAAGTAAAATTAGACTATTTCCTAAGTCTAAAAAACTGTGCATTGAAATTGAAAAGGCCTAAATGAATTTAAGGGGTCTGAATGAAATGTTAAAACCCCAAAGATAAAGACAAGATCCAAATGCTTCCAGAGAGGAAGAACCTGAAAAGAGATTAGATACATGGAATAAAAATCAACTCGCCACGATTTTCTCATCAGAACTCTGAAGACTAGAAATAATGAATCAATAGCTTCAAATTTTTGAGGGAAAATTATTTTAAACATTGAATTTTATACCTAGCCAAATTATCAATTAAGTGTATAAGTAAAATAAAAAATAGTAATACAATCAGAGTATTTGCTTTCTTTGCACTCTGTGGAAAAAAGGACTGTATTTGAAAAAGCATTCTAATATAAATAAGAAGGAATCCATAAAAAAGAGATGGGATCTAAGACCCTGGAATTAACACAGTCTGCAAGGAAAAGATTTACAAGGATGACAATTCAGATATTTTTAAGGAAACATACATGAGAGGAAATTTTTCACCTTTCAATAGATACCAGAATTCACAGATTGAATATTTTAAATAATAATAATGAAAGAGTCATAGAATTATTCTCTCCATAAGATAAAAGACAATTAGCAACTCCTAGAAGAAACAAAAAGCTGAAAGAGAAAGTTACAACCATCTGTGATGCAAACTAAAATGTGGCATTATTTTAAGGACCAGAAATGTAAGAAAGTAGAATCCGTTTGACCTTAGCATGGGTTAGAGGAACCTGTGTCTATTCTTTTGTTTGTGAGTTCAATCACATCATTTGTGAGTATTTACAGGGTCACATTATGTATGTTGTTCATTGGCTTTTTGATTTTTAGAGTCATAACCTAGATAACAAGTTCAAAAGTCTATGGTACATTGAAGGCCAGATGTGAATGTTCAAAAGCCTTACAGAGTGAAGATAAGGCCAGTAGACGCTGGGCATAGAGTGAGCTGAGGGGTTGTCAAGGGAAGTAAAGATGCAAGAATTTCCTCATTTTCCACAGTGGAGAGTCAATATATTGCTGCGTGATAGAGAAAGACATAAAGCTTTTATTCACTGAGTAACAAATACATGTTGGGCTCCTACATATCAGAGGCAGGAGTAGAGTGGAACCCCAGTGGGGAGGCTGTGCCCCAGGGTCTCATTCCTTGTTCAGTGACAATGTTAGTGGTGGGGTATGCAGATGGCGTTTATCCTTCTCAGGAAGAAGAGCTGCATGTTGAGGCCCTTTGATACCCTTCCATTCAGTCCAAGTAACATTTTGTGGGGCAGATTCTCCTAAAATTGAATACAGAGTTTATACCAGACTATTTTTCTGTGTTTTTAACATTTTCTGTCCTATTTTTGCTTTTACTCCTTTTTGTCAGATTCTAAGATAGCTGTGGGCTTCGTAAACCTCTACTTAGGCTGCTATCCTTCTGAAAGTAAATTGCAAAATTGATCTTGATACCCAACTGTCTCAAAAGCAAGCGCTTTAAATACAGTTCCTCTGCCAGATGAGAGATAGGATTAGAGGGCAGAGAGTGCTGATCCCACAGGTACTGTGATCAGAGGAGAGCATAGCAGGAAGCAGGCCCTGCCATCCCAAGTCTCTGTCCTCAGACGCTCTCATGATAGGAAGCTGATAATCCTACACCAGACTTCCCCAGGCTCAAATAACCAAGAGTCACTGAAAACATGGAGCTTTTCAGCAAATCCTAAGCTGGGTATCAAAGATATGTTCCCAGTTCCCAAAGATAGGCCCAACACCAAAGCCTAAGGGGTGTGTGTGTGTGTGTTGATTTTTAAATACAAAAATAATTCCTCATATCCAAAACAGGAAAAGATGCCATAATGGGTTGACAACTTTATAATGGGAACAGTTTCACTTAGGAGGTGGAGTAACAAAGATCTCAAAGCTTGAAGAAGAAAATGTAACTGCTAGCAAGCTAATAATTGTTAGGCAAACTGCCGTTCTGTGCAGATAGATCATCATTGTCTTTTTGTGCTAGTGAGGAGGAAAAAAGTGTTGGAAGGTTATTTTAAGAGTCAACTTTAGAGCTCTTTTCAGGAGGACTGGTTTTGCTCAGTAACATGTCTACATTGGTGTGTTTTTATATAGAAGATGCTCCATTCTGAGCATGGAGGGGCTGGAGCTGGATTAAAGCAAGGGCTCAAATATTTTCTAGAAGAAGCTAACTTGAATTTGGAGTAAGAGGAAGTAAAAAGGAAAGAAAGGCTTCAAGAAAGAGAAAGGCAAAGGCATATGGGGAAATATTGGACCACAAGAAGCTTTTGGTGGTGGAGTTGTTGAAACATTTGAAGAACAGGGATGACTAGTATTAATTTTTATATAGATTTCCATGTGATTCTGCCACCCCAAGCCATCTGTAAAGTTTTCTATACAAACAAACATCTTGTGTGGGTGGCAGATTGGGGCAATGGAGGAAAAGGGGCTGAGTTCTTTAGCTAGTGCAAGGTTGGGATGCCACTCTACTCAGGATGTCAGAGTCAAAGGTGACCTTGAATAGGAATGAAGTCTTCAGTTCATAGAAAGTGTAGTGAAGAATACATCCCACCCCAACCCCCCGGCATCCCTCAGGCTCTGATTCTAACGTTACCACCCCTGCCTCACACCCTAAGCACATCCATTCTTTGGTCAAGATTTCCCCGTTGCCTGAGTCTGTTCTAAGCATATTCTTCCTAATCTAATAGAAATTGAGTTTGGTAGCTTAGCTGAGACTTGAGCTTGAGACTCAGATATTGCTAATTCTCTCATGCTTTCATCTTTGAATTTTAGCCTTAATGTTCTTCACATATTAAACAATGCTTTCCTTTGGTGATAAAAGACTAAATTTCAATAGTAGGTACAAATGGTTATTTATTATATGTGCTCAACTTTCTAATTTGTTTTTAATGAGGTCTCCTATTTATATGTTTTTTATTTATTAATTCATTCAACAGATACTTAAATACTACTATGTTGCAGCCACTGGATGCTCTATTCTGTGAAATAATTCTGCCTTTTTACACTTTGTAATAAATGCATTTGCTTCCCAATATAGCAAAAATGGAATAATATTAAGTTCTTCTTTGATATTCTTTTCTCAAATAACTGCACTTTTCCTATTTACATAGAGCTCAAGACATTCATTGAACATTCTCCAAAGATTCTTTAACATTCCAGCCAAGTAGGTGAAAAAGAATTGCTATTCTGATTCAAAGATGATTTAGGAACAGGGCCCAAATCATATCAGAAGTCGAAAAGCCCTTTAAAAAGAGGACCATTTCTTCCTGGTCCTCTCTGCCAAGGCGAGGTGGCACGGGCTCCTAATGGTACCTTATCACTTCTTAGCTAACATGTGAAGTGGATATTTCCTTTGCAGCCCCGAGGTAAGTAACAAGAATGGCTTTTCATTTCTGATGTTGGTTTTACATCAGTAAAAATGTTCATTTTACTTCATTAACAAGAAAAAGATTCACCTGTCTAGGGGCTTGCTGCTGCTTCATACAGAACATTGTTTCCTTATCACTTGTCCTAAACAGACCCACTGGAGTTGGGGCAGGGGGATCTCTAGAGAATTTGTTTTTGGATGGTCTCTATTGTTAGTATTTGGCGTATTGTTCACAGCTGAGAGGCCTATAATTAAGACTACAGGAAAACTTGAACTGTAATTTCTTATTTTTGACTAACACAAGTAAAAGAAAAATTGCCTAAAGTCTTGGGCTTCATTTGTTTTGTTCATCTTGTGTTTTGTGGATAGCCTGCCATTCTGCAAAGGCAAAGTAGATCCCCTCACCCCTTAACACACATGCAAGCTCTCAGTTGGCGGCAAAGACCCCACACTCAGGGCAAATCATGCTTTCCCTCTATTTTCTACTTAACTAGAAATCCATTTTTAACATCATCCTAAGACTCGTTCATTAGACAGAAGCCAAGCTTTGACACCACTTACTTGAACAAATTATTTAACCTTTCTGGAACTTTACTTCCTTTACGTCTAAATGGTGATAAAAATAGTACCAACCTCCAGGGTTTTCCTGTGAGGATTCACTGAGACACAACTTGGAGAATTTGCACAGAGTCTATCATAGAATAAGCATTAAGTAAAGGTCAGCGGTTCTCAACATTCACAGAGTTTTATGGTCATAATAGTACATAATCACAGCCCAACAGACACCATTTATGGAATACTTCCGATGTGCCTGGTTGGGGGTGGGGAAGGTCTGCTTCCTTCTTCTCTCTTCTACCCCTTCATCTCCCTCCCTTTCTGAAGGAAAGATAAGAAACTTCTAATAACGTTGGTTAAAGTCCAGGACAAATGGAGCAAGGTTTCCTGATAGGAAAGGTCACTAAACCTTCAAAACAAGTCATCATGGTAGGACTACCCTGTACTTAGTTCTGTCAGGCTGCCCGGGAGGCTGGGGTGCCTCACAGCGGCCTCTGGGTCTAAACCACATTCTCTAGATCACTTTTTACCTGGCTTCAGCATCAGAGGGTACTGGATGCTGTTTCAGCCCTTAATCAAGCAGAACTTTGATTCCTATTTGGCACTTTTTTCCTTAGTCCTGTACCCTGGTGCTAGCATTCTTGAGTACCAGCTATCTCACTATCGTACCAGTACCAGTAATTCACTCCAAATCCCAGGCCCCAGGCCCTGTGCCAAGCTCTATGGAAACATAACCTCATGTGAGCCCCATAAGCCTCAGGGAGGAAGGTGTCATTATCTTCACCTTTCAAGGGACCAAAGAGGTTAAAGCTCTTGTCACAGAGCTAGTAAGTTACAGCCAGCATGGAAATCCAGGTCTGTCTGGCTGACTGCAAAGCAGCCTTATACAGTTCTGCCTCCTATGCAGAGGAATTAAGCGCCTGGGATACCAAGATAAATAAAACACACCTCTGCCTGCCCAGAGCTCATGGCCGAGTCTGGGAGCTCAGAGTCATTGCAGTGACCCTCCAGGTGTGGTCTGCTGCTCCTCTGTACAGCATCACCTGAACTACTTCTTCACGTGAAAGCTCCTGGCCCTCTTCCACCAGCCTTGCTGAATCAGAATCCCTCTTCAGTGGACCTGAGGGCTCTGTGTTTGTTAATATGTCGCCTGGCCATTCTTAAATAAATTAAACATTGAAAACCATTAGTTCCAAATCTAAAAGCAAAAAACAAGACAGGATACAAAATCGCATATTTTTAGGAAATGCCCCTATAACATCCATAAAAATGTTATTTTCACCAAACTTGTCTTTCTAAATTCCTATTCTGAATCTTTTCTGGGGTTGCTTAAATCCACCAAACATAATTCTTAGTTAGGGAGAGTCATGTTAGCATTGGATTACAATAACGATTTTATTACTAGTCTTCACTTTAAAAAAAAAGAATACATTATTACAGGGCTAACAAGAACCATAACTCAAACATGATGAACTTCAGTGAAATCCAAGGACCCAGAGCTTTTTCCTTGAATCTAAAATATTAAGCCAATAGCTCAAATGGTTAGAAGTGAATCTATAAATCCTCCCCCAGAGTGGCATGTATTTTGTTTTGCTTTGTTTGCTGGTTTGATGGAGGGTAATGCCATCATTTCAGGAAAACTTCTTGTCTCTTCACTTTCCGTCTGCATCCTGCTGTAGCCTGGCTGGGCTCTTTTCATCCCTGTCCTCCTCTTTAATTCCCAAGGATGATTTCCTTCCTATTAAGCATCAAGTTAACTTCTCTCATCTAACCTTTCCTCAAAACCAGTAATAGCCTCCTGTGAAAAGTTCCCGCTTCTTAATCTGACATGTGAAATTCTCTGCAATCTGGGCTCCCTCATCTCTTTTTCAGAACCTACTTCTTTTTTGAAATTATGCTTTCCAAAGAATTTACCTACTTGTGGCTTCTGCATTCCCAAATCCATGCTTTCACTTCTGCATTTTCTCAAGTGCTGGATCGGTCAGAAGAGGTTGGGTTATCTTCAGTAACTAAACAGCCCCTAACTCTCCATGACTAAAAACAACAAAGACTTATTTTACGTTCAAGTCACGTGTCTATCCAAAGCAAGCATGGGGCTAGCTAGCCTCATCTTCCATGCTACAGAGTTAAACAATAAAACAGCCAATTCGAACCATGCTACAGAGTTAAGCAATGAAACAGCCAATTCGAACGTTGCTGGCTGCCATACCAGAGGATAAAGAGAACTGTGGAGAGACTCACACTGGCCATTAAATGCTTTGATCTGGAAGTGATACCTACCACTTTCACTCTCCTGAAACTAGTCACATGGTCCCACCCAGCCACAATGGGGACAGGATGTGCAATCCTACTAGTGGCTGGAAGAGACAAAAAATATTGGTGAACAGCACTCATGACTGACAAAAGTACTTTTTCATATCTTATCCATACTAAAGGCTGGGCTCAAATACATTCTCTACTGTTTTTCCGACCAAGGCTCCTCTGTATGGCAGTGGTCTCTTTTTTCTTTGTCTTAGGACTCTTACTTTCTATTCCATTATTTTTGGCACTGTCTAGTCAAAACAAATTCCAAGTTATTATTTTAGGTATGTATATCTGATGTCCCCTGAGACAAGAAATTCTTTTTGGAAGTCAGTCATCTGATCTACCAGTTAAGAGTGTGTAATAGGTATTTAATAGTATATCTAGGCATTGCTTACCTTTTTAAATTACATTTAAAGTCTCACATCTATAATGCTACACTTTTTTTTTTTTTTTGAGATGGAGTCTCACTCTGTAACCCAGGCTGGAATGCAGTGGCACCATCTCAGCTCACTGCAAGCTCCACCTGCCGGGTTCCCACCATTCTCCTGCCTCAGCCTCCCGAGTAGCTGGGACTACAGGCGTCCACCACCACGCCCAGCTAATTTTTTGTATTTTTCATTCTGTGCCACTGATACAGATGCTCACTTCACACTACAGCTTTGATCTCCTTGTTTATTCAGTTAAATTCTTATGACAATCATCTCAAATACTCTTTCCTTAGTTGTTTGTTTGATAAAGGCCTCCTTAACTTCTGGCATTTTGCTGGCAATCGTTGGTGTTTCTTGGCTTGCAGTTGCATCTTCCCAATCTCTGCCTTCGTTTCACATGGCATTCTCCCTGTGTGCATGTCTGTGTCCACATTTCCCCTTTTCATAAAGGCACCAGTTATACTGGAGTAGGGGCACACCCTACTCTGGTATAACCTTAATTTATCTAATTACCTACAACAATTGTATTTCCAAATAAGACCACATTTTGAGGTACTGGAGGTTAGAAATTCAAGATATGAATTTTTAGGGGACAGCATTTAACCCGTAACAGGAGGACAGTGACTCAATTAGGCATTCAGGAGGAAAGATGGGGGAAGACAGAGTTTGGTTTGTGATGTAATTGTCACAACAGCAACCAGCATCTTTCTGGGCGTTTGCACAGGCATGGTGTTCATTGCTTCAGGGCTTCGGCTCCTGTATTCTTCAGAAGTGATTCTCACCAGGTGATTAAAATTGTCATTTCCACTTTCCAGAGGCTTAGAAATAAGCCACAGAGAATTTAAGTCACTTGGCCAAGGTCTCACAGCTAATTAGGAGCAGAGGAAAACTTTGAACCCAGAATATTTCTGATCCAGAAGCCTTGCTCTTATCTTCTATGATGTGTCTTCCCGGGGGGAAGGCCGTAAAAGAGGAGATCTAACAGGCAGTTGTCCCAGGTGAAGATACAGACTTGGCATATATCAGCTTATAAAAAGCTTGGACATTCCAGAATCTGTCAAAATCTGAGAATATATGAATCTCACCTGCAATTGAATAGTCAACATTAAACTGATTCATAGTTAATTTGCTCTAGATGTGCATCAACCCTTTCAGTTAACTAAGGCTTCACTTTACAAAGCAACTAACAGAAATACTGAAGAGTCAGTGGGTGCTTTACTGGTGCTGATTTGATTATTTTTACTAGTGATCCAGGTAAATATTTTGTAGTATTTGCATTAATATGCTTTTCTCCCAAGCAGATTATTGTGACAATAACTTGACTAGATTCTAATATTATTCCTTCTAATTTGTACTTAAATGACATTTTCTTAGGAAAGCCTTTTCTCACCTGTTGCCACAAGGAAGGAGACACATTTCCACATGTTCCCAGAGGCCAAAAAGCTATCCTATCATGGTTCTACTGTGCTTTATTTTAATCATTTATTTAATTATCAGTATCTATTACTAGGTCATATGTTCAGTGATGACAAGGGCTGGGTCCATTATCCCTTTAATACCTGGCACATGCCCAATACAATTTCTATGAGAGCATGAATATATGCATTAATCGATCTTTGATTATACATTATTCTGGGGCTTGGAAACAATTCAGGAATGTTTTGGACCTGCCCAAGGATACTCTCTGGGTGAATTTACAATGACCTGTTTGCTTATTTGTCCTGGTTAGTTTCCACCACATTGATAAGATAGAATCAATCCCACCTCTAGCTATGTGCTATACTTGACAAGTGATATTGACACCTGCAATTCCAGGATTTGTTAGGGTGCATAAATACTTAATAAAAACCCTGAAATAGAATTTGAGGAATATTCCTTGGAGAATAGCACTATCCATGCCTCCAGATACCCTAAAATACGTCTTTGGGTTAAGCCAGAGCATTAGAGTCCTGCATTCATGAAACAAAGCTGTGTAGTTTCTGATAGGTTTTTTGGTAACTGAACTTCACTTGGATATCAATGTAAAGTAACAACCTTATGCATTTCTAATGCTGTCTAACTCAGTTTCACCATAAAAATATTTTGGGGGATATTGGTCACTAAATTGCATTGTGACCTCCGTTGGTGATTCCTGGAGAAATATCAAGCTCCATATTCTATTTCCTTTGAAAAATCTGTTTATGTTAATTGCATGGTCAAGTCTTGGTTTCTTTACTTGAAAGATGGAAATAATAAAGTACCTAGCTCATAGGGTTTAAGATGGGATATCATGGGTTAACACCAACAATATGCTTACTTAGCACAGTGCTTGGCACATAGTAAACAATAAGTATTGGCTATTTGTCTCATCATGACTGTCATTGTCGTCATCATCATTGTAATCACTGTATTAGTCCATTATAAAGAACTACCTGAGACTGGGTAATTTATAAACAAAAGAGGTTTAATTGACTCACAGTTCCACATTGCTGGGGAGACCTCAGGAAACTTAAAATCATGGTGGAAGGGGAAGGAGAAGTAGGGTACATCTTACACGGTGGAAGGAGAGAGAGAGAACGAGCAAAGGGGGAAGTGCCACATACTTTCAAACAACCAGATCTTGTGGCAACTCACTATCACAAGAACAGCAAGGGGGAAGTCCATCTCCATGACTCAATCACCTCCCACCAGGCCCTTCCCCTGACACATGGGGATTGCAATTCAAGATGAGATTTGGGTGGGGACATAGAGCCAAACCATATTACCCTCTTGGCAGCTATCAGTGGAAAGCTCCAAAGCACATTCATGGCCACCTCTACCAAGTGAAATTACTTTATGTATGTCCAAAATAACCTTAGCTTCATTTTATTTTTTTGACCAATTTTCTCATTTACATATTTCTGGGGTCATTTTTGTCACAGTTTCAGATATAGGTTTACAACCTTTGTGAAACAAGGTGAGTTATTAATACATAAATACATATATATGTTCATTTTCAAAGGAGAAAGATGGGTAACAGAGATTTGAAATGACTTGTACTGAAAGTAGCAAAGCAGGAACAATTCCTGTGTTCTAAATTGTAGCTCTCAGCCTTTTTTTGTATAGAAGTCCACTGAAGCTTCTCTTTCACTGAATTTTTACACAGTCCCGTCAAAGAGTCTGATGTGGTTTCTCCCGCATTTCATGCTACTTACTGTTGAAATGAAAGCTTTCCTTCTGATTTGGCACAGAAACTGCATTGAAGGAAGGAAGGACCCTGGGAACACATCACAATCGCTAAAAAAAAAAAAGATTCTTCGCAGGTTTTGTAGGTAACCTAAGTATCGCATGGTGAACCCATATAAGCAGGAATTTTAATATTACTTTTAAAGAAACAAAAAGTCAATTTCTCTTTATTCCCAATAGTAACTGTGATTAATCTGTCGGGTAAGAAAAGGCAGCAGCCAGACACAGAGCCCTTAAGGATTTATGGCTTTGCATGTGTAATCAGAATAACTTTATAAATGTGTTGGTAAGCTCCCGGCCACACCCTTAACCATTCCAGGCACCTCCCTCCTCCTCTTTATACCACATGGCCTCAGAAGCCACATAAAAGACATTTGGGGCTGCCATCTGCACCACATTTCTCTATAGAGATTCGCTTTTCTCTGTTCCAACAAGTTTAGCTGCACACCCTTCCATCACTACCACTAGCCGTTCCCAATTCTGGCCTTCCAGGATTTGGTAACTTGACTCCATGCCTTTTTCTTTTTTTCTTTTTTTTTTTTTTTGGCAAAACAGGGCTGAAAACCCCATGTAGAATGCTAACACAAGTGACTGCTCCACTGCCTTGGTGTACAAGTTTATAAGCTCATGTTTTAGATGCTACCCCCAGATCCCTGTCCAAGTCCAACCAGAGTCAGAAGGAGAGATGGGACCGAAAGGCTTTTCCTTCAGATAAGCTGCAGGCTGTTGAGGGCAGGACCCACACCTTACTTCCACAGTCTGTCTGGTTCTGCAGAGCACAAATTGTGTTAGAAATGTCTTTTTTGCATAACCCCTCCCCTCCCCAACACACACCCATCTAGATGTATATTCCACATTACTAAGTGTTTATTTAAGTACATTATGGAATAGAAACAAAATCACAATTTTCCTTTCCTGCTTCAAAGACTCCAGATGCTAGAATTACCCACGCCCCAACACGAAACCTTTTGCCTCCCCACTCTCAGTATTGGATCTAAAACTATCAACAGGCAAACAAATAAATTCTGGCAAGATTTCAAATTTGAATATAGGGCTGTTTGCCAGGATATACTGAGTTCCAACAGTGGTTTTAACTCAGAGTCTCTTTTTGGTCTTAAAAGAGAAAAACAAAACAAAACAAAACATATTTTCTCATCAATTTGTGCAAAGTCATTCTCACCTGCCCCTCTGGGTACGGTGAGGATTAATGGTTTCTATTTCCTAACAATACCCTAGTCCCTTCCTGGTAGTAAGTTAGGAATATGGGCCCATTAGCTGCAAATGTTGCTCTAATGGCCTTAAAGGATTAATATACCTCCCAAAGCCCTTAACTTACTGGTACAAATCTGGCTAAATGAGTTAATGGGCTAATTAGTTAACTGTCAACTCTGCAAAGATGAGAAGTGTTGTTATTTTGTACTTTATTATATTCTCAAAAATTAACAACTATAGGCAGTAGATGGTAAGAGGACTTGAAATAGGCTGAACAATTTTGACATGCAACACTGGCATCAACAAACACTTGTCCAGCCTCCACTGGGGGAATGAGGTAATGATGCCATTAATTGTATCCCATGGGTAACTCCGACAACCAGAGCAGTTGGGAAAAGATTGGAATTCATCATTTGAAAGTCCTTTGGTTGTGACAGTGTTTGTCATAAAGTAAAATGAAGAGTCAGGGTAGAATAATTATCTGTTTCCACGTTATTGGGGATGAGGGAGGTTATGTACTGATGTGTGAGCTTGGACAAGATGTGATCTGCAGCACAACTGAATATGCAGATTGATTAGGTACTTTTACGGTAAGACTTCAAAATGCCACTTGAAAATATGGTTTATTTTAGAGCCATAGGAAAGAGTACGGGAAAAGTATCTGAAAATGTGAATCTACAAATAAGAGTAAAGTGAGACCAGCACAGGGCATCTGGGTCACGGGGAATCCAAGGGGAATTTACTGAAAGATGTTCAACTTGTTGGTTATGATCAGAGATTATATAGCTTGGGCAACTTGTTTCTAAGGAGAAAACTTTATAATTGCCCAAGTTCCTGAATGGTTTGGGAATGTGTGCTTAATCCCTGAGCATCTCAGTACATCTTGAAGAATTGGACGCTTTACACAGAGCAGTCACAGACCAAATGATGGTTAATTAAGCATTCTTGGTACCACAGGATGCATGTTTAAGGCTTTTGCCAACATAGTAGCTAATGAGATTGTTGGAAAAAGTATGTACGAAGAGCAGCTGAAAAGCTTTTCCTCACAAAGTGAGTTTTTGTTAAAAGAGAAAAAAGCTTTAAAATGAAGCACACACAAACACAAATGTACAGACACAGATATTGTGCCTGAATTATTCCTTGAGAGATGGAGTAGACCCTCTTGGTTTTCTATACAACAGTCACTTTTCTTTCTTTCATTGTGACCCAGCCCTGATTTTCTTCTGGTTTCCAGCTTTCCATGAATCACGTAAATCCTGATAGGTCTAGGCCGTTAACAATGGGTCCATTGCTGTAAAGGACCGGTTTACAGGTGTGTAGGTAGCCAGTTTTGTCAATGAGATGTCAGAGAATGTTGACTGGGGGGTTTCTGTGAGTTTTCCTCCCTGATAATTTTCTTAAGTCAGAACTCCTTCCTCTTCCATTGCTGGATAATGTATTTTGGAGTGCTTCTGTAATTACTTCAACCATCTGGCAATGATGGGGAGAAACAGCCATTAGAGGAAGCCAACACACAGGACAGCAAAACAGAACCTGAGTCCTTACATTCTTGAGCTACTGATCTTCCTGTGACATCCCTCTGGAGTTCTGTTCATGTGAGATGATAAATCCCATTATGATTTATTCCAGTTCAACTGAGTTTTCTGTTGTTTCCTGCCAAGACATTCTCACAAATCCAAAAGAAATGGTCATGTCCTTCCCAGTCCATTTGCTCCAGAAATGTGAAA
Source organism: Pan troglodytes (assembly GCF_028858775.2). NCBI lineage: Eukaryota > Metazoa > Chordata > Mammalia > Primates > Hominidae > Pan > Pan troglodytes. The sequence continues at coordinate 102,398,543 of NC_072412.2, read as the reverse complement.
TGTAAGATTGCACGTTTATGTAGAGCGCCAGCAAGAGGGACAGGCGTGGAGTTGGATCCTGACTCTGTCGTGGACTGTCTGAGCTTGAATAATACACTTCAACTCTTTAAGCCTCAAGTTTCTGTCCCTCAAGGAACAACAGCCACTATCTCATAAGGGCAGTTCATGAGATTATGTAAGAGAATGTTTTCAAAGTGTAGACTCTCAGTGATAATATCTAAAATACAAACACAAACACACATATATAAAGGCAACCCTGACAGCTGTTTTCAATAGGAAAACAAATCAAGTGAGAAAATTAACACCATTCAAGCAGAAGGATAAATAAACCTAGAAAGACATACGGTATATTGGACAGCATCTGTGTATAGGACTTAAAGCCTTTTTAAAATACCTAATCCAGAATTAAGAGCAAAAATAAGAGTATTTTTATCTGATCTCTTAGGAACATGAAATCTGAGGGAAGATACTTTTGGAACCTTGAATCTGAAAGGAACTCAATGTTTTGCATCCTTGGGATTGCCAGAGATTGGCAGAGGAGAGTCAAACAAGGACACAGAGATGGAGCAGCCTTGATGTAAGTGGGAAAAGAACACACTGAATGTGCTGACCGAAAAGCCAAGAGAAGAAGCATTCATGAAGGATGGAGGGAGTGGACAACTGCGTCAAATGCTGCTAAAAGACCAAATGACATAAGAACAAGGAAGAGAACCTAAGGATTTCTAGGGAGCCATGAGATGAAAACATGATTGGATTGGGTTGAGAATTAAAGGAGGGCTGAGAAATTGGGGACAATGGCACTTTTTATGTTTTACTAGGACAGGATAAATAGAAATAGGGCAGTAACTAGAGGGCCACCAAAGGTGTTTTTCTTTTTCTTTTTTTTTTTTTTTTTGAGATAACAGACGATGAAACATGTCTATGTACTAATGTGAATGATGCACAAAAGAGGGAGAAATTGATGGAGCAGAGAGAAGGGAAGTGATGGTGGGAGTAAAGTTCTTGAGAAGGGGGAGCTAGTGGTGAGATATCTGGCATTCGTAGGATCTCGGGGACTTTATTCACTATAACAAGATAACCAGTAAGGAGGGTGGAGACAGATGCAGATACGTGGGTGGATTTGGTGATGGGAGAAGTAGATTTGTATTTATTGGTTTCCATCCTGAACAAAGATGAAGAATTTCCCGGAAATGGAAAAGTCTTATATATTTTTTACCTTGCCCCAGATTTCAAAGTTTTGACCTGGGGATACAAGCACAGAATTCTGCGAAAGGAGAGTGGAATTTGTCTCTGATCGGAGAATACTCTAATTGTTCAGATACTGCACTGCTCTGATGAACAACTTCTTTGGAATAGGTGTAGTATAAATGCTTTGGGACAGGATAGTCATGAATTTAACAGGAAAATCAATTCTCTAATCATTGTACAAATACTTGGTGGCAGCACAATGTGCTCAAAAAAAACAACTGAGGGACAGAAGAAATGAAGTGAAATTGCAGCTTTATAACTGACACATAACACATAATACTGAGCAAGCATTTTGCTTTATCTGCATTTCATTTTCCCTACCTATATATAAAATTACTGTAATAATATTTTGCATCTTATATATTTGATCTGAAAATCAAATTATATGAGAACAACAACAATAATAATAATGCCCAAGAGTAACAAGACCTATTATTTGCGGATCTCTACTAGGCGGCTATAATTCTGAACTATTCTCTTTCTCTCTTTCTCTCTTCCATATATATATATACACATATATATATATATATACACACACACACATACACACACACACACACACACACACACACACACATATATATATATATATATGTATACACATATATGTATTCAAAAGGATACCACTTTGAAGAGTCCAGGGTTTTGGAAGTTGTATTGTATACTAGGAGACTGGGAGGAAGACCAAAACCAGCTTATAACTGGGATGAAGACCACAATTCAGCCCATAAATATGTTCACAGTTTTTTTTTATTATTATACTTTAAGTTTTAGGGTACATGTGCACAATGTGCAGGTTACTTACATATGTATACATGTGCCATGCTGGTGCGCTGCACCCACTAACTCGTCATCTAGCATTAGGTATATCTCCCAATGCTATCCCTCCCCCCTCCCCCCACCCCACAACAGTCCCCAGAGTGTGATGTTCCCCTTCCTGTGTCCATGTGTTCTCATTGTTCAATTCCCACCTATGAGTGAGAATATGCGGTGTTTGGTTTTTTGTTCTTGCGATAGTTTACTGAGAATGATGATTTCCAATTTCATCCATGTCCCTACAAAGGACATGAACTCATCATGTTTTATGGCTGCATAGTATTCCATGGTTTATGTATGCCACATTTTCTTAATCCAGTCTATCATTGTTGGACATTTGGGTTGGTTCCTCACCATCACTGGCCATCAGAGAAATGCAAATCAAAACCACAATGAGATACCATCTCACACCAGTTAGAATGGCAATCATTAAAAAGTCAGGAAACAACAGGTGCTGGAGAGGATGTTGAGAAATAGGAACACTTTTACACTGTTGGTGGGACTGTAAACTAGTTCAACCATTGTGGAAGTCAGTGTGGTGATTCCTCAGGGATCTAGAACTAGAAATACCATTTGATCAAACACAGTTTTAAAAGATTCATAAGTCGAAGCCCTAATACCCAGTAATTCAGAATGTGACTGTATTTAGATATGGAGATAGGGCCTTTAAAGAAGCGATTAAGCTAAAATAAGGATGTTAGGGTGAGCTCTCATCTAATTTGACTTGTATTCTTATTAGAAGGCAATCTGGACACAAAGGGACACTGGGGTACATATGTACAGAAAAAAGACCATGTGAAGACACAGTGAGAAAGTGGTCATTTGCAAGCAAAGAAGAGGTCTCAGAAGAATACAAACCTGCTGACACCTTGATCTCAGAATTCTAGCCTCCAGAATGGTAAGAAGATAAATTTCTGTTGTTTAGCTCATATAGTCTGTGGTATTTTGTTATGGCAACCCTAGCAGATTACACACACATGGAGACACACAAACACACACATAGATGTGTATATAATCTTTTATCCTTACCCTAACTCTATAAGGTAAGCATTATTATCCTTATTTTATAGATGAGGACATTGAGGCGCAGAGAAAATAAGTGACCTTCCTCAGAGTCACATATGACAGCTAAATGGTTACAAAGTCCATAGTAACTATAGGATCCCTGTGATGTTGTGAAATATCTATTTGGTCTTCATCCCAGTCTCCTAGCGCACAACTCCTAAAATCCCTGGACTCTTCAAAGTGGTAAGTGTCTTTCTGAACACTGATGACTTGACTGTTCGCTGGAAGCCCTTAGGTAGCTTCAAGATGGAAGCTGGTCACCCAAAAGACAAAGGTAGGATCAGAGGGTTGGGACTTTCAGCCCATTCCCCAGTCTCCAAGGAGAAAAGAGGTTGAGTTTATTGGTTTCATCAATTGGGCCCATGTAATGAAGCCTCCATAAAACCTCCCAAAGACAGTGTTTGGGAAGCTTCGGGATAGCTGAAGACGAGGTTCCTGGAGGGTGGTGCACCTGGGGAAGGGATGGTAACTCCATGCCCCTTCCCATATGCCTTGCATCTCTTCATCTGTATCCTTTTGTTTATATCCGTCATAATAAGCCAGTAAGGGTAAGTTTCTCTGAGGTCTGTGAGCTGCTCTAACAAATTAATTGAACCCAAAGAAGGGGTTGTGGGAACTCTTATTTATAGTCAGTCAGAAGCACAGGTAAACCAACCTGTGGGCTTGTGAATTGCATCGGAAGTGTGGTGTAGGAGCTTGTGAATTGCATCAGAAGTGTGGTGTAGTGGGCAGTCTTGGGGACTGAGCCCTCAACCCATGGGATCTGATGCTATCTTCAGGTAGATGGTGTCAGGAGTGAATTGAATTGAAGGACACTCAGCTAGAGTCTACTGCAGAATTGACAGCTTTCTTGCTGATAGGGAGAATCCCCACACACTGCTTGGTGACTACAGGGCACATAAGTCTTCTGTGTTGATTGCTGTGGGGTGAAAGTGGAGGAAAAGTTTGTTTTTTCTACATAATCCCATTGAAAGGTAATTGTAAAATAATTGAAGTCATAGAAACAGATTTTTTAAAAAGAACCATTAATTTCTCTGTTTCCCATAACCTCATTCTCAAATAGATTTCCAGTCAATGTGCTATGATTTCATAGCTTTGCCATTGTTGTTGTTTTCAGAGCTCCAAGACCACTATTTCTTCAAGATTTTTTAGAATTTTAAACATCCTTCTCATTGCACCTTTTATTGGTCCCTTATTGCAATTCTATCATTCAAACTCAATTAACCAAATTGTTTATTCTTTCTGCCTTTGTTTTCATCTCAGCTGGAGCTACTCCAGGGGTTTACAGCTTGGCAGTTTTGCAATGAAGTGCTTAGATCAGAACTCTGAGCAGGACCTCATTTACTGGGACAGTCTGGCCATCAGATGGTGCCTGTATCAGTGTAGCCCCAGATCTCATGGCTTTGCAAACATCTGTGCTCTCTGCTTTACCCTGCAGCATTTCACTTCCATTAAAAGTGCAGCCTAAAATCTCCCTTGTGCATCCTTGTCTGGGAACTGGGAGACTTCCCGTTGAAGGGTCAATAAATATAATTAAAAGGATCATCCAACTGGATCTCTTTCTCTGAGTGTCTTCCCTTGGAGGGCCAACCCTCTCCATCTCATAAATGGATTTTTTCAAACATGAGGACTTTGAAAGGTGGCAGATGTCCTCAGCCTATTGATTTGTGTAGTTTGATGCCTGGCAAGTGGTAGTCAGAGTTCTCAGATTCATAAGGACACCCCCTCATATGCAGAGGATTCACAGATGATATTCACTGTATTATGGCCTGATCGATAGTCCCCTACCAAATAAATGCTCATCTACTCTATCACCTCTCCTCATAGACAAGTAATAACACCATGACTTATTAGGAAATACAATGAGCGTAAAACAGTAGTAGCCAGCTTCCTGAATAACTGTTACATAACACGGCATTTCTTGGTACTTTCACGTACCCTAATCCTATTTTTGACAATAAACCTGCAAGCTGCTAGTTTTTACTTCTGTATGATTATCAAGGAAACCAAAACTTCGTGAATTTAAATGTGTTCAAGGTCTCATAATTATAAAGCATCTGAGATTACTTCTCCATCACCAAAGCCCATGTCTTTTCACTGTATTAAATTTTCTCTCAGCCAATCATCACAGACATTCCAAAAATATGAGTTTTCTTTAAAAAGTTAACCTTGGAAACTTCATTAAGTTGAACAGTGCTTCCTCCTACCACTAGTCTGAGCTACTCTCTTGCTTTAGATGTCTACATGTTCAGTGAAGTGATCCTTTGAATTATTGGTTTATTTGCCATATCATTCAAAAGAAATGACAGTATGGTTCATTTTAAAAATTTCCTTTGTGTCAGATATTGCCAAGATCTGTTTATCGCTGTCATGTGGAAAAGGAAAATATGATGAGGCTTGAAATGTTCAAATGTGAAGTTTCCCTTTTCCCATTCAAATAAGGGCCAGCAACACATCAAAAGGCAAGATTTCATTTTCATTGATTGATTTAGACAAACTAAAGCCTGCATAAATGCTGCATAAATTAGATACTGCTTAAAACCCGTGAATCATAATGCTTCTGAAAGGTAACAGACATATTGGAAACAGATCTTCTATCAATACTAATGGTGACATCAAGGACTATGATGATGGCAGTTTGGGCTTTCATAGCCTTTTTCCTTCCAGAGATCTCCAAAAATCTGTTTCCTGTCAACAGATATATCAGGAAACCAAGGCCACATCTGGCATTCACAGTGATTGTCATTGTGCTGGGCCACTCGGCTTCATCTCAAACCAGCAGCAGCCCCTCTAGGAAGTTCAGTTCCTTGCCACTTGGCAGAAATTGCAAAGGAGAATTCAGACAGATGCTTGTTGCTATGGGGATAAAAGTAGGGAAGAAAGCTCTTTAATGGAAACTGGTCTCCCAACATAAAACCCATCACTTTAGATAGGATTCTCTTTGGGCCCTCTAGGCGTCAGCCTGGAAATAATTTGCAAAAAGTTGGAAATTGGAATGAGTAAGAGAACAATCTTTCAACATAATTTTACAGTTATATTCCTGTTGCATTTTTGTTTGAAAAATGTAAGACAGCTGTTAATGACTAATAGAATCACCAATGTAATAGAATGTTGATAGCTTAGCATTTAAGAGAATGAGGTTGGGATTCAAAAGGACTGGCTTTCAAATCCTGCTTCTGCCACTGATGAGCTACATGGCCTTGGGAAAGTTATATAACCTCTTTTGTCTTTAGTCCTCTCATCCATATGATGAAAATAATCATGTTAAACTCAGAGACTTGTCAGAGAAATTAATAATAGTAATAAATATCAAGCATATTTCAAGCACCTGGCACAAAGACAAGATTAAAAATAGAAGGTTTTAATATTAAAATTGATTATTAATATTATTATAGTATTGTGATAATAAGACTGGGTAATAATGTTACCAGTCACTTATAAAGGTAGGTATATAAATGTGTATTTTGAAAGACAGTAAAGAAGATTTTTAAAAAAGAGTGAAAGGTTTGAGATATTAAAAAGGCTGTGCTGGAATGACTTTGACATAAGTAAATTTTTTAGGAAGTGAGCTATTTTTTTAAAACTAAGCTGAACATATTTTTAAACCAGAGAGTAGGGTACTAAGGTAGAAGTCACAGATGAAAATCAATATGCTTTGCCAAAAATATAAATAAGAAAACTCATCAGCTGGAAGAAGCATTGCTACAATGTGCATGTTGCTTCCATCTGGAAGAAAAATGCTAGAAAGAAACTTAATATTCATGACTGACACATTTTCTTTGTGCTGTCAGTCAGCTGGAATGGAAATACACAGCTGGTTAGAAAGCCCATCTCTACTTCATGTTTCATCTGATGACCTTATACATCAAATCAAGAATTGTTGGCTGAAACAACATGCTTTATCCTGGTTTATTTTTTCAGAGGATGGTATAGTGATCCAAACCTGACACAATGTAACCTGTTTCCTTTCTTCATCTTTCAAGTTCATATCAGAAATCAACACTAGAATTCAAGAATATACGTCCAATTATCAGCCCAAAAAATGAGGGAGGAAAAAAATACACACTTGGCCAAATATCTTATTTGCAGGTAAAGTAATTTGTCAAATAGAAGATTTACTTTTGTTTCCAGAGCACTGAAATTATGTAGAGACATTTTAAAATCCATATTTTAAAAACTTGGCCACAAACATTCAGGAAATCTAAATATTGAAAAGAATCTTCATTGTTAACATATGTCTATTTTTTAAAGACTGTAAATTTCTCAAGTCAGATCCTATCTTTCATTACACAGTTTCCTAAAATTCTAACCTGCACAGAGGAATATTTATCAGATGTGTTTTGCATATACTTATAAGTTAAGAGTTTTAGATTTTCACATAGAAGGTGAGTGTCTTAAAGTTTTACTGTTTAATCAGTGATCAGGGATTGAAAAATGAATTGACACATGAAGGATGATATTAAAGCATCTGGATTTTTCAGAAAAAGAAAACCAGTTCTCCCTTGGCATTTGAGAACACAAAAGTTCTCACAAATGGAAAATCAGTAGAAACAAAAGTAGTCAGGTGTATACATGCCAAAATCTTGCTCCATGATTCCATTCCTCCTTAGCATGCCACAGTAGTCAATCAATAAGAACATATCTGGGTGATGATGACAAAACTAAAATAAAATGCATTATTATCTTTAAACAATATTTTGTAAGGGAGATATTTCTTAGAATCATACCCTTGTTTCCTCCTGAGGGATTACTTAAAACTAGCATATAGGTCCCAGAGCATTGGCGTGGAAATAAATCCTAAGCTCTGTAGACTTCTGAGAATTGATTGTATACATTTTTGTTTTCCAGGATGTAGCAGACTCTAAAGATCCCAGGATGACAATATGTAGTTGTGATCCTGTGGTATAAGAGATTTAATTAGACATCAAATGTGCATCGTCTAATGATGGTTGTTTAAATTATCAGGTCACACACTGCAGTCCTCCAACCCGAAAGCTGGCAGGAAACATTGAGGTAAAAATACAGTAAATCTCCTTTTGACATAATGGGATGCAGAGAAATAACGTGCTACCATGGGCAGGCCCACCACTCACCAACCCTCCTTCTCTAATAGGCTGGGCTGTTTTGTATTTCACAGATGATTTCTGCTTATTCTCTGCCTCCCACCTACCAGGTCTGCTTGCCATCACATTTATCAATTTAATACCTTGGCTAATTTCACTCCAGAATAATGTTTCTGTTTATAGATGTCTAGCCTCTGTGGCAAGCAAAAGGTACCCGGGGGTTTCCAGGAAGCAATGGTAATGGATGCTGGAATGGTGAGGAGAACCTCTCCAATCAAAAAACAGCACCCACTTCTATTGCCTTGTCAGTCCTAGCCCTTGCAAAGTGGTGATTAGAATCCTGCTGTGTGCAGCTGTTCTTCTCAGTACAGCCTGTCGGAGTGAGAGGATACAAAGAGGGCACCTCATTACCAGGACTTTCAGACTGTAAGGGAAAGAATAACGTGAAATGAATCCTCTCAACTAAAAGGTCAAGGGCTACGAGGGTATGCTGGCGAGACGCAAGGTCACTCACTCCTCACGGCTAAGCAATTTGTTTCATTTTCCCCCATACTTCTAACTTACAAAGCATGGACCACACATGACCAAAGAGAAGCAACTGTTAGTCATCTCAACAAATTGGTGTGGTGCCGAGAGGGAAGGCAAAACTTGCTGATTAGAGAAAGATTGATGACTGCGAATGTTTCCCAGGTATAAACCATCTGGGCAGGTATCTTTTAACTAAGATTAATAAACATATGCCACCACAAGTTTCTCATTACAAGAGGCATGATAATGCAGAATCAAAATTTTCTAGTCAAACTGCCAGGCTGCCACATTGCAAAATCTCTCCAGATAAGCGAAGCTCTGTGCTCACTGAGATAGGAAAACTTCCCCTACTGCACTTGAAATATTTTATCCTCAAGGTCAATAGTCCTCCTTCTTTCTGGAAAAGTGAACATGGACCAGAGGCCTCTCTGTCCAGGTCAAAACACAGGTTCTAAAATGTCCTCCCAACTGGCAATCTGTACCCATATGGACTAAAGGCAATGTCCTGGCCTTTAGGTTAATGCCTGAAGCCAAGTAAAAGACTATTTTACAGGCTCTTATAAGCAATAGATGGCCAGGGAGCTTGCAGATCAGCAATTTCCAAGGGCAACCACAGAGAAGTTGAAGACTATGGTGACAAAAATAGGAAGTGTTCTGATAAGCACCAGAGGGGGCGTCACACTGTCAACTCAAAATTTAGTTTTTTTCAAAATGTCAAGATGTGCTAGGGCTGTGAGCTCCCAAGAAGCCATCAGAACCGTCATTTCCAATTCAGAATGAAAGTATATTTCCATTATTCAGCTCAAGTGTGTAACTCCACCACTGAACATTAGTTTCAATCTTGCTGTGAAACCATGGGCAACCTCTTTTCACAAAGACTGCAAAGTGCTCAGAAAACAATCTCCTTGTCCACAAAAGATGATTTTTAATTTTTCCATTTCTTTTAACTTGTAGTGAAATTACAATTATTTTTCATTTTAGACCTAGAGTAATATGTGTGCATGTCTTTAATATATACACTCACATATATATGTACATAAAAGTATATGTATATATGCATGAACACATTCATATATAAAGCAATGTATATGTTACCATATATATGGTATGGCACACTTGTGTGTATACTATTTATATATAAAATACATAAAGACACCAGTAAATAATAACCATATTAGTTTGCCTCATAAAACTATTACATTAATCAAAAGTAAACAGGCAAACCCTTAACAAAGACTTACAGGAAGTCATCATTAATTGAAAACAGTTATCAGGGACAGAATGTTAAAGATCTAAAACACACGGCATTACTATGGGAGAGCACAAACTGAAATCCAAGTAGATAAATGAGAAGGGCAAACAAAGGAAGAGGTGAACAGTGTTGTATTTTCAAGGTAAAAGTATCCTTTCTTGTTCTATAATACCTGGCCATACTTATAAAGGTTTCTCACATGAGAATGACAATGGGGGTATTATTTTTCCAAATAACACACATTATTTTTTATAGCCTGGTATATTTATCGTAAATAAACTTCATCCCATATGCCAAGTTTGATGGTTTTTTGTGGGTGCCTGGCCCCCTGTGTTTAGGAAGATTCTGAGGCTACATCTGGGCTCAGAGGGACCAGGGACAACCAACAAATAATATCTGCTGTGGCCACAAGACAGGAAGATGGAGATCACACAACTTGTACTTTCCATGTCTCACCTTATACCTAATAGGTACTTACATTAATTGTTTAATATTGACCATGAAGAACGGAAAATTAGCATGCAAACACTAAAAGGTCCAAGGGTCAGAACTTAGAGGATGGTGAAAATTAGCACAGCAAATAGAAGCTTCCCAATGTAATAGAGGTTCGTCAAGATTCAATAATTTGGAAAAATTATCGCTGCTGTATGAGGGGGTCATCTCTCAACCTCAGTAGAATATATTTCATGTTGCAAAACTTGAGGATGTCGTCCTAGAAATAGTCACTAAGGGCTAAAGGAAAAAGAAGATTCCCCCAAACTGTATCTAATATCAGTGGGGGTTGGAGGGAGAAAAAGATCTCTAGAAACACTAATTCAGGACTAACAACTTAGAAAATCAAAGCACGTATGTTCTCTTGTAACACTAAAGAATTTTATTACACATATAGGAGGTGGTACATCCAAGGGAAATGTTTAAATGTTTAGGTAAACATTTATCAGAATTTTGTGAGGGAATTAATTCATGAGGCAGCCAAAGTCACTCTGAATCAAGGCTGGCCATTTGAATCTTAGAATCACCTGTGAAGGTGACTGCTATCAAGACATATTATGCAAACCTTCCTGCACAGGATCCGAGAATGTGTATTTCATGATGGCCTCAAAAAATTCTTATGCATAGATAGTATTGAAAACCACCAAAGTTTAACAGAATGTCTTCTGAAGTTCTACTTGGACAGGCAAGATTTTGAAATAAATAAATAGATGGAAAATCATATTTGTGTGAATACTTGGCATAGTACTTAACATGCAGTAGAAACTTAAAAAATATTGGTTGACTCTGAATCTTAAGTTAGAATATTTTTGGACTTCCTAATGTTCAGTTTTTCTCTCATTTTCAACAGTCTATATATTTCATACAGCATGTTACTTAACATGCAGTAGAGACTCCACAAATATTTGAAACTTGAGTTAGTTTTTATGACTTCCTAATTTTACATGTTATCCCCATTGAGTAAGTTCTTGGGACTTCATAAGTTTTTGATCATTTCCAACAATGACTATAAGCGCTGTATATAGTACATAAGAGGAGTGTGTGTGTGTGTGTGTGTGTGTGTGTGTGTGTGTACGTGTGTGTTTTATCAGCAGATTGGGAGAAAAAGTTTGAAAAAATATAAGAACCTAAGAAAATAAAATTCACTTGATGGACTCAATAGCAGAGCGCAGATGGCAAAATGAAGTTAGTAAACTTACATGTAGATCAATAGTAAGTATGCAATCTAAGAAAAAATGGAGAGATTGAGAAATGCAAACAGTGCCTTGTGGACTCACAGGAAAATACCAACAAGTATTTGAGTTATTAGAATCCCAAAATGAAAGGAAAAAGCATGGTGCAGAAAAATTACTTGAAGAAATAATGACCCAAAACATCTTGAATTTGATAGGAAACAAACTTACAGATTTAAGAACCTCATAAATCCCAAGCAAGATAAACTAAAAAAAATTCCAACCCAGACACATCATAATCAAACTGCTAAAAACTAAGAGCAAAGAAAAAAAATCTTAAAATCAACCTGATAAAAGTATTGTATTACATACATAAAGAAGAATGATTGAAATGGCTGGGTTTTTTAAAAATCATAAACCACAGAGGCCAGGAGGCAATGCAACAACATTTTTTAAATGTTGAAAGAAAAGAACCCTCAGTCTAGAAGTCTATATCAGCAAAAATATACATCAGGAATAAAGGTGAAATAAAGACATTCTCAGAAGAATGGAACCTAAGAGAATATATTATCAGCAAACCTGCTGTAAAATAAAAAAGTTATTTAAATAAAAACAAAATGATATGAGTGGGAAACCTGGAACTTCAGGAATGAAGGAAGAGCAACAGAAATGGCAGATAACCTGGTTAATATGATGGACTATTTTTCTCATGTTATTCTTTAAATATGAATGATTGTTTGAGCTAATATCCATTTCAATGATAACTGAAAGCAAAAATTGTAACATTGTCAGACTGGGGTTTCAATGTATGTAGATGTAATACATATGAAGACAACAAAATAAAGGGAGAAGGGCCAAAGGACCTCTATATTGATAAAATTCCCATATTCCACTTAAAGTAATAAAATATTAAGTCTAAATAGACTATAAAAAGTTAAGTATGTATATTATAATCCCTAGACAAACACTAAAAATCAATACAAAGAGAAATATTTAAAAACTGATAGAGAAACTTAAATGGAGTAACAAAAAATATTCAAGTAATCTAGCAGAGAGCAGATATGAAGAAAGAAAAGAATTAAAAACAAAGGGAACAAGCAAGAAAAAAACAAACAAAAATGGTAGGCCTAAAACCAAGCATACCAATAATGAAATGTAAATAGTTTACACACCAATTAGAAGAAAAAGATTGACAGAATACAAGATCCAATTATATGCTACTTATAAAAAAACTACTTTAAATATAATGGCATAAGTAATTTAAAAGTAAAAGGATAAAAAATGTTAACTCATGCAAACACTAATCAAAAGAAAGCTTGAGTTCTTATATTAATTTCAGGCAAAATAGACTTCCAGACCAAGAAAATTACTGTGGATAAAAAAGGAAATTACATGATAATAAGAGGGTCAATTCACCAAGGACTCATAATAATCCTAAATGTGTATGCACCTAACAATAGAACTTCAAAAAACATGAAGCAGAAATGGATATAACTGAAAGGAAAAACAGGCAAGTCACAATTCAATATATTCCCCTCATTTACCACTATAACAAGTAAACAAAAATAAGCAGGAATGTAGAATTGAAAACACCATCAACCAATGGATCTAATTCCCATTTGTAGAACACTCCATAAAGAGTTGCAAAACTGCATACTAAAAATTACAGGCTGATGAAAGCAATCAAAGAATTAATAAGTGGCCTGATAGATCATGTTCATAGATAGATGACCATGATATATCAATATATTTCACTGCAGGTAAGATACAGTTAAGATATAGTTAAGATACCAATATAGTTAAAATACCAATTCAATATAGTGAATACACCAATTCTCCCCAAGTTGATCTATGAATTTAGTGAAATACCAATCAAAATCTCAGGAGGATGTCTCATAGATATAGGTAAGTTGCCACTAAAATTTAACTAGAGAGGCAAAAAAGCACAGCAAAAACAATTTGGAAAGAGATGTATGTTGGAGGACTCACACTATCTGATTTTAAGGCTTACTATAAGCTATAGTAACCAAGTCTATGTGGTTCTGGCAAAGGGATAGAAATGAAACATAACATAGAACCCAGAAATAGATCTGCACAAGTATGTTCAACTGATTTTTGACAAAGGTGAAAAAACAATTAAATGGAGGAATGATAGTGTCTTCAACAAATGGTGTCGGAGTAATTGGACATTCATGGGTCAAAAAATAAACCTTGACCTAAACCTGACTCCTTATATAAAAATTAACTAAAAAATGGATCAGCAAGCTAAATATAAAATGTAAAACTAGAAATTTACAGAAGAAAACAAGTGAAAACCTTCCTGACTTTGAGTTAGGCTGAGAGTCCTTACAAAAGCATAAGAAAATCATAATAAAAATATTGATATATTTGACCTTATGAAAATGGAACATTTTGCTCTGAGAACAACACTGTCAAGAGGAAGAACTGACAAGCTACAGTCTGGGAGAAAATATTTGCAAATCACATATCATTCAAAGAGGTGATTACAAAATACATAAAGAACTCTTAAAATGCAATGACAACTTAATTAGAAATGTGCAAAATATTTGAACAGACATTTCAGTAAAGAAGATATATAGATGAAAATAAGCATATAACATATCTCAACATTATTACTCATTAAGGAAATGCAAATTGAAACCACAATAGTATACTATCATACATCTATTAGAATGGCTAAAGTAAATACATATATACATACATATATAAACATACATACATGCATGCATAAAAGATAATGACAAATGATGGGAAGGATGGGAAACAACTGTAATTTTCATATATTGCTGACAGGAATAAAAACTGCCACTCTGAAAAATACTTTGGCATTTTCTTAATAAGCTAAACATATATTTATCACTCCTGTGGTAGGAATGACATGACCCAGTCATCCTACTCCTCGGTATTTACCCCAGAGAAATGAAAACTTATGTTCACACTGAAACTTGTTCACAAATGTTTATAGTTACTCAGCCCATAATTGTTAAAACCTGGAAACAATCCAAATCTCCCCCAACAGGTGAATAGATAAACAAACTGTGGGACATCCATACAACGGAATGTTGCTCATTAATAACACAGAACAATTAAGATACACAGACAACTGAATGGACCTCAAGGGAAATATGCTATGTGAAAAAAGGTCATCTCAAATGGATTCATATTATCTGATTTCAAATTTAGGACATTCTGAAAAGACAAACTATAGTAATGGAGAACAGATCAGTGGTTACCTAGAATTGGCATGATGCAAAGGTTTGATTAAAAAAGGGTAGCATGAGGGAGATTTTGGGAATTACGGAACTGTTCTGTGTCTCAGTGGTGGAGGTTGTTGCAAGAATCCATACATGTGCTAAAACTCATAGAATTGTATACCACAAAAGGTCAATTTGACTATATAAAAATTTGAAAATAATTTAAAAATTAAGCTTTTACAATCATATGTATAATTATCCTAAATTTGTAATGCCTTCCCATGCAAGTATGTAACTTTTATTTGAGCAAATGTGTTTTGCCTATACAGATAACTGTTGATCTGTGTAACCACCAATAGGAGATCCTTATAATTCAGTGGAAGAAATCCATGATTTAGGGGCAAGCCTGAATTTAAATTTTTGCCCCAAAACATATCCATTTATTAGTTAATATTTACTGTACACCTACCACGTGCCAGGTGTATGCCAGGGTCTGGGGAAAGATAAATAAAGCAGATGGTTTGACATTAAGGAATTTACAAACTCATGAGGGAAACAGACACTAAGCAGATAGCACTAGAGTAGATAAATAAATGTAATTATAGACCATGGTAAGTGCTACCAAGAAACTGAACAGGGAGATGAACATGGAACTGGAGCAGAATGGGGTAGGTGCTGCTTTAGTTAGAGGGTCTGAGAAGAATGGGACATTTGAGATCTGAAGGATGACAATGAACCATTCACGCAAAGGGCTGGCGAAAGAGTTTTCTGTTGCAGGGAGCAGCAAGGGGAAGGGAACGGAGTAAGAAAGGGTCCAGTGTGTTCCAGGAACAAAAGAAGAGGCAATGTGGCTGCAGTGCTGTAAGGGGTGGAAAGGAGAGAGGTGAAGTAGTCACACCCTGTAGAGCCCCCTAGGTTATGGCACAAAGTTTAGTTGATTTTAAGGGCAATGGAAAGCCACAGGTTTTTGTTGTTATTATTGTTTCTTTAAGCAAAGGAGCAGCCATGATCTGGTTTATATTACCAATGTCATCTTTAGAAAGTGCTTTTAACTCTGAATTTCAGGTTCTGCATATGCGAAGTGAAGACACTACTTACAAAGCAATATTTCTGTGCGAATTCTATGTATATGTGTATGTCCAGAGTTGTGCAGGTTCCATAGTAGGTGCTCAATAAAATATGGGCTTCCTTTCTTTCATGTATCTCTTTGCCTCTTTTTGTGTGTGTATGCATGTCTCTTGTTGCTTTCCTGCTTGCATGAGTCCCTCAGTTTGTTGTTGTTGTTGTTGTTCCAGCCCATGCTGTGCTTATCTGTCTGACCTTGGAAGGAGAATCTCGGCAAGTGCTCAAGCACAAGGCACAATCAAAGCCTTTGGTTTCTGCTATCTTTTGCCCACTTGCAACAGTGGACCAGGAGACAGGCAGCTCAGATTCTATTTGGTTGAACCACGTCAAATGGCTATTTTGGGAGATCATGACCAGTAGAATCAGGTTGAACCAATTTCACGTAGTTCAGTTTTGTAGCACTCTAAAGTGTGATTTTGACTGATCTGAGTTATTTCTTCATTTGCCAAAGATTTCATTATTTTTGAGACCCATTTACTGCTCTACATTCTGATTCTAATCAAGCCATGTTCATCAAAGGCACACCCTTTCTCACTAGCATAGGTTAGCATCCATCTCTCTAGCACACTGCCTCTGTCACTAACAAATTGCCAGGAGGCTCTTTTTGGAGTCACATCATCAAAATTCAAAAAAGAAACTTTTTTTTTTTTTAGACAGGGTCTCACTCTGTCGCCCAGGCTGGAGTGCAGTGGCGTGATCTCAGCTCACTACAACCTCTGCCTCCCAGGTTCAAGGGACTCTCCCACCTCAGTCTCTCTAGTAGCTGGGATTATAGGTGTGTGCCACCATGCTCATCTAGTTTTTTGTATTTTTCGTAGAGACAGGTTTTCACCCTGTTGGCCAGGCTGGTCTTGAACTCCTGACCTCAAGTGATCTGCTTGCCTTGGCCTTCCAAAGTGCTGGGATCGCAGGAGTGAGCCACTGTGCCCAGCCTAAGAAACTTTTTTGAATACTGATTTTTACATTAAAAGCATTTAATCCCGGTTATATTTTTATAAGGAACATTTTAGGGTTTCATTTCATGGAACACTGTTTCTATTACTTCACTGAGGAAGGGCTTGGCAGAAGGTACAAAAGAATTAGAGAGTCAAGTCTAACTAATACAGTGAGTTGATATGGGTCTTGTTTGCATGTTCAATTTGAGGCACCTAATTTATAGTTCCTTGAGGATAATATATAAGAGCCATAAAATGCATTTTGAACAATATTTTCAGCTGACTAATTAGTTGTTTGAAATAGAAATCTATTCTCCACTGATTTCTAAGCAAATCCAACTCATTTTATCTGCTCACAAAAAATAATGATGACATTATCATGCTCTTGTTGAACACTATTCTAAAATTGTCCCACAACATCGTATGTGTGTGTGCTTGGGTATAATAATATATATTAGCATATGTTACTTTATCCAGCTCTCTACCTCTCAGCTAAGAAAAATAAAAATATGAAAATAAAAAAAGTTATAAAGCTCAAGGACTCAATTCCTGATGAGCAGGCTGCAATTCTTTCTCCTTCCTCCCTTCATTGCAACATCTGCCAACCCCACTTCTGGAGGCAGTCTTTCAGCCAGATAGGTCAGTCAAGTAGGTCATTTATTTCTCAAGGGGTTTTGTTACTGTCATTAATCTCTTCTCAGATTCTCACAAGGAGATAAAGCAGATATTGATACAAATAAACACGCAACTTATTTATTTATATCAAAGTTCCTTTTTTTTTTCTCAGCAAGAAGTGAATTTCAGCCTCAGCCTCCAATCTCCCAATAGTGATGAATCAAAGAGCTACAGCTGGGAGAGCTCAAAAATATGAAGATCAAGAGAGGCCTCCAGGACCTCATGTCCTCTGCTCTTTCTTCTGAATATTTCTTTCTTCAGGGTATTGTTATTAAACTCATTGAGAAGTGCTGGGGTGCAGCACCGTGAGAGTTTCTGAAGATCAATGACACACCAAATATAATGGTTTTAAGGCACTCTCTTTTCAAACTAATCAATAACAGCTTTCATGTGATCTTACGATGCAAGATCACATCACTTCCGGGCTCTGTTGAATCACATCTTATCTTCCTATCTAAGAGTCCTCATGGCTGAAAATTGCATTGCTCAGCCCCCAGTAAAAGGAAATGGTTTATATTGTCTCAAATTGCCTAACAAACCTGCAGTGGCTCCATCCTGTCCGTAAATGAGGGTGTCAATGACCAAGTCCCTGGAAGACATTTTCCTCCTTACATAAGGCAGAAAAAAAAAAAAGCTTTATTTTTCTAATGCCCCATAGTTGAGGAGGGGAGAGGACCATAGTAATCAATTGTAGGATTCACAATTTCTTAAGAGAAAAACAAAAACTGTTTTGAATATGAAACTTAAAGCAGTAACAAAAATTAAGACAAGGTAAGGAAGTAGCAGAGATTTCTGCAGTTATGAAACACCAAAACACTGGATAAAAATAAAAAAAATTCAGCCAGCCTCCTGATGTTTAGTTTGTAGGCTGTCAAATGCCCTAATAGATTGAGAAGTAAGAAAAGCAGTCATAACGCAATATGGGGACAAATCAGCCCAGTTCAGGAGCTCAAAGATTAGTCATAGCTGTTGTATTCCTAAGAAAGAAATGGCCCTAACATACATCCTTAGTGCATTGAGACAGTCAGGGTTCAGCCAGTTCCATAATTCTGTTTTTATATTTTTGTGTCATGTTCATGAATCTTCCTAAGATGCTTGGTTCCTAAGACTCTTTGTTCCTTGAACAAATAATGTGCTCTATTTTGCCCTCATTTAATCACATTGTTCAAAATAATTTACTCAACTTATTTGTGAATTATTTCAGGTCCAGTGCCTCTGCTTGTTCTTATAGATGAGAATTTCTGGCCTCTCAGAGTTTATCTTTCTTGCCACAGATAATGGCTGCTCATTTTCTTTCCCTCCCATGATAATACAGATCCAGAATTTCCCACTTGAGGTATTTCTGGGAGGAGGAGGCTTTTCCTCTTTCTACTCAGAATGAGTGATTTTAAGTGAATGTCAGATGAGCCTTAAAATGGGCCTGCTGGATGGGCAGAAAGGTTCTCCTCCCTCTCTGCTCACCATTGGAGTTAAAGGACTATGTAAAATCAAACTTTTCCTCGTACAGGCAACCTACAATCTTAGTATGGATAATTTTATCTCACGGCAAGGATAAGCAATGAAAAAGCCAGGCACGGGGAACTTAAGGGCAAAATAAATGGGACAGCACTAAGATCATGAAAGAGCATCACATTTGCCAACTGAACCCGCCAGCTCCATTTCCCTGTATCACAACTTGTCCATTTCTAGTCCAAATCCTTGTTTAATAAAGCCTCCCAAATTCCAAATCCCCCTTAGTATGTTCACAATCTCAGAGCTGGCAAGTGACCACCTAGCAGCCCACAATGCCACACCCATATGCAAGGAAAGAGTCCAAACCAAACCCGATTAGGAACAAAGAAAAGTTATCTTACTTAGCACTGGTCTGATGTGTTCATGGCGACTATTTTGGAGAACAAGGAGAAAATCGGTAATCCTTAACTCTGAGATGATTTTTGCCTCCTTCAGGTTCTTAAATAATTCAGCAGCCTTCTTTGCTTTAAGATTAACGTATATAAACAGAGGAAATGGGGGGCAGCCTCTGGGCTAGATTGGTAAATTGATTATGTTCTCTGAAGAAAACCATCAGACTCTGGAAAAACACCAGTGCAGCTGATACAAACATGAAAGTTCACAATAATTTCGGATGCAAATATATCACAAAATATGCCTTATCATTTCTATGTGTTTTCCTAACAGATTTCGGAGTTTATATTAAGGCTAAGTGGATGTCAGCCATGATATAATTTGGGGGGAACATATTTATGAAAATAAGATTACTCTTTCAGAGTTTCAGTCCCTGATTTTTCCTTCAAGGTTTGACAACCGACTAATAACAATGCCAATAAACACCAACAATAACGTATTTGTCATTCCACTGTAATAGCTAAGTGGAAGCAATTTTAGTTAAACATGATCATCTCTTGGAAACAAGATTTGGATTTACAAGAAATGAAAAAAAGGTTCACGTTTTCCTTAATAATGGGAAAGAGATTATTTTTGAGGCCCAAAGACAACATAAGTTGTTTTGAATTGGGCTTCATCTCATTATTGATATATTTTCATTTGCTGAACTGCAGCAGAGTTATGATCTGCCCTGGTTTCCTGTTGAGAGTTTTATCTTTCCATTTTTATAGTACATGCCTTTTCAAAAGAGTAAACTTCCAGAGCAATTTGTTTAAGAAGATACAGCTACTGAATATCAAGATCAGTGAGGAACTGTCATGAATACACTACAGCTTTTCCTGAGAACAAAGCTTCCTTGTTGGCTCTTCAGCTGTGATAGCATTTTGAAGAATTTGGCTCAAGCCTGCTATGTAGAGTTGGGCAGGTTGTTCACTTCACAAGGGCATCTGGCCAAAGGGGGCGAGGGGACTGAAAGCCAGCTCATGCTTTGCTCACCCAACTACGTGCCCTGGCTTAGGGCTGTGTTCACTTGGAAGACGTGTAGTGCCTTTCCCTAATTCACATAGAGGCACTTTATGGGCCAGTGGCAGCCCTATTTAGCTTGGCAGCTAACATGGAATAGGAAAATTCCAAAATGTGAAGATTAATTTTTGCTCTGTAAAGGGCAGGAAGAAGAGAGTATCTCCACAAGGAAAATGGGGGAATTGGAGAGAGGGAAGAATGAGCGTCTTCATAGTTAGACAGACACAGCTATCTGCCTCTGGATGCATTAAAATGGACTGTTCCAGGCTCAGTTTCCACATCAGTAAATTGGGTGTAATAATGTTTATGCAGTAACGTAAAGTATATAATCTAGTTGCTGGCTCTTAATAGGCCTGAGATGCTTGGCAGCTGTCATTGGTGTTGCTGCTGCTGCTGCTGTTTGATTGGGCTGCAAATTTATCCTTCCTCACACTTCCCAGTAAGAATGTCCTTCTGCCAGACCAGCTTGTCCAAAGACACATGTGCAGCTAGGAATACTCAAGAGGTGAGGACACTAGCTCAATTCCACTCTGTCTTCTGCCTGCTATACACATATAAGAAGGAGGCAGAGGCTTTAACTTGCCCTCCTCAACAGCAGCTAGAAGGTGCTCCAGAGAGAGCTGACTTCTTATCCTGTACTAGTGTTCTCAGCCAGAGGTCTGAGAGAAGTCTGTGAACCCATATAATTATAGGAAATATTTGAGGGTACATGAGTCTTTGCAGTTGTCTGGAGAGTAGGTCTCTAGCATTCACTCAATTCTCAAAATGCCCCCAATCCAAAGTTTAAGAACTATAAGAACTATAGCACTAGATTAAGGGAGGAAATAGGGAAAATGTTAGGGAAATTACTTCTTCCCTACCCCAGGATATGGAGGTCTTATCTGGAGTGAATATGTCAAGAACTGCCTTGTCCAGCTCCTTGCCTCCTATTTATCTCTTTTTATAAGACTTGGGCTGGCCAACTAAGGCTGCTGGTTCCTATTAATACACGAAAACTACGACTAACCTAAGCTGACGCAAACACTTGGCATAACACCAAAAGTGCTTACTACTGCTTTCTATAGGTGCCATCAGTCTCTCTGCATGGATCCTTCAGCTCTACTCTCCATCTTCCCTCACAGCTTCTGAGTCTCTGATACCTGTTCACTTTTTTCTTTGGTACTTCCCCTCTCTCCCAGTTCTGTTTACAAATCCAGTTCTGAGCCTTGCCTTAGGAACTGTGTTCCAGGTCTGCCACTGAGATCCATCTCCTCCATGCCCTCTGCTCACTCTGCTTTCTAATTACCTTGTCCTAGTTCTTTGCTCTACTCACACTGACAGGATCAAGCCAAGGCTTTTAAAAATAATCATGCCATTCAGCAATACATTCCACTAACAGCATTCCAATCTGGTCATAGGTTATGACCTATCTTGACTTCTTTCCAGTCTCTCAACTTGAAATGTGATCTTTGTGAGGTAGTCACACAGATGCAAATGCCTCCAAATATAAGCATTATAAATAAGAACAATGTTTTTTGTTGTTTTTTTTTTTAAAGTAAATATACACGCTTAATCTTGGGACAAGCCCCAAAGCCAAAGAGCCATGAGTTGTCTCACCATGTTCACTGGTCTGACCTCATGTTCACTTTCGCACAGCATGTGAAGGTCTCCTCCACTCTATGTTTCCACCTTGAATCTCTTTTTAGACTCTGCATTTCCAACAACTGTCACATCATCTTGGCACGTATGTCCTGCTCGCTACTCATCCACAAAATGTCCAGATCCCTCAATTCATGGTCTTCCCTCCACATGACCTCCAAACTCAAATGTATTTTTTGCTATTCACAAGGATCCTTCTCAAATGTAGCTCTCATATAGTTGTTGAGCATCTCAAAACATTTCAATAACAGTCCATTCCCACAGGACAAATTCCTATGGAAAAAATTCTGGTTCCATTCCCACAGAAGGAATTATTATTATTATTATTGATACTTTAAGTTCTGGAATACATGTGCAGAACTTGCAGGTTTGTTACATAGGTATACATGTGCCATGGTAGTTTGTTGCACCCATCAACCCGTCATCTACATTAGGTATTTCTACTAATGTTATCCCTCCTCTAGCCCCCTACTCATCAATAGGCCCCAGTGTGTGATGTTCCCCTCCCTGTGTCCATGTGTTCTCATCACTCAACTCCCACTTATGAGTGAGAACATGCAGTGTTTGGTTTTCTTTTTCTCTGTTAGTTTGCTGAGAATGATGGTTTCCAGCTTCATCCACGTCCCTGCAAAGGACATGAACTCATCCTTTTTTAAGGCTGCATAGTATTCCATGGTGTATATGTGCCACATTTTCTTTATCCAGTCTATCATTGATGGGCATTTGGGTTGGTTTCAAGTCTTTGCTATTGTGAACAGTGCTGCAATAAACATATGTGTGCATGTGTCTTTAGAGTACAATGATTTATAATCCTTTGGGTAGATACCCAGTAATAGGATTGCTGGGTCAAATGCTATTTCTGGTTCTAGATCCTTGACAAATCGCCACACTTCTTCCATAATGGTTGAACTAATTTACTCTCCCACCAACAGTGTAAAAGGGTTCCTGTTTCTCCACATCCTCTCCGCCATCTGTTGTTTCCTGACTTTTTAATGATCACCATTCTAACTGGTGTGAGATGGTATGCCATTGTGGTTTTGATTTGCATTTTTCTAATGACCAGTGATGATGATTTTTTTTCAAATGTTTGTTGGCCACATAAATGTCTTCTTTTTAGAAGTGTCTATTCATATCCTTCACCCACTTTTTGATGGGGTTGTTTTTTTCTTGTAAATTTGTTTAAGTTCATTGTAGATTCCAGATATTAACCCTTTGTCAGGTGGATAGATTGCAAAAATTTTCTTCCATTGTGTAGGTTGCCTGTTCACTCTGATGATAGTTTCTTTTGCTGTGCAGAAGCTCTTTAGTTTAATTAGATCCCATTTGTCAATTTTGGCTTTTGTTGCCATTGCCTTTGGTGTTTTAATCATGAAGTCTTTGTCCAGTCCTATGTCCTGAATGGTATTGCCTAGGTTTTCTTCTAGGGTTTTTATGGTTTTAGGTCTTACGTTTAAGTCTTTAATCCGTCTTGAGTCAATTTTTGAATAATGTGTAAGGAAGGGGTCGAATTTCAGTTTTCTGCATATGGCTGTCCAGTTTTCCCAACACCATTTATTAAACAGGGAATCCTTCCCCATTGTTTGTTTTGGTCAGGTTTGTCAAAGATCAGATGGTTGTAGATGTGTGGCATTATTTCTGAGGCCTCTGTTCTGTTCCATTGGTCTATATATCTGTTTTGGTATCAGTACCATGCTGTTTTGGTTACTGTAGCCTTGTAGCATAGTTTGAAGTCAGGTAGTATGATGCCTCCAGCTTTGCTCTTTTTGCTTAGGATTGTCTTGGCTATACGAGCTCTTTTTTTGTTCCAAATGAAATTTAAAGTAGTCTTTTCCAATAATGTGAAGAAAGTCAGTGGTAACTTGATGGGGATAGCATTGAATCTATAAACTACCTTGGGCAGTATCGCCATTTTCATGATATTGATTCTTCCTATCCATGAACATGGAATGTTTTTCCATTTGTTTGTGTCCTTCCTTATTTCCTTGAGCAGTGGTTTGTAGTTTTCCTAGAAGAGGTCCTTCACATCCCCGTAAGTTGTATTCCTAGGTATTTTATTCGCTTTGTAGCAATTGTGAATGGGAGTTCACTCATGATTTGGCTCTCTGTTTGTTATTGGTGTATAGGAATGCTTGTGATTTTTGTACATTGATTTTGTATCCTGAGACTTTGCTGAAGTTGCTTATCAGCTTAAGGAGATTTGGGGCTGAGATGATGCAGTTTTCTACATATACAATCAAGTCATCTGCAAACAGAGACAATTTGACTTCCTCTCTTCCTATTTGAATATGCTTTATTTCTTTCTCTGGCCAAAGCTTCCAAAACTATGTTGAATAGGAGTGGTGAGAGAGGGCATCCTTGTCTTGTGCCAGTTTTTAGAGGGAATGCTTCCAGCTTTTGCCCCTTCAGTATGCTATTGGCTATGGCTTTGCCATGAATAGCCCTTATTGTTTTGAGATATGTTCCATCAGTACCTAGTTTATTGAGTGTTTTTAGCATGAAGGGGTGTTGAATTTTATTGAAGGCCTTTTCTGCATCTATTGAGATAATCATGTGGTTTTTGTCATTGGTTCTGTTTATGTGATGGATTACATTTATTGATTTGCATATGTTGAACCAGCCTTGCATCCCAGGGATGAAGCCAACTTAATCGTGGTGGATAAGCTTTTTGATGTGCTGCTGGATTTGGTTTGCCAGTATTTTACTGAGGATTTTTGCGTCGATGTTCATAAGGGATATTGGCCTGTAATTTTCTTTTTTTGTTGTGACTCTGCCAGGTTTTTCTATCAGGATGATGCTGGTCTCACAAAATGAGTTAGGGAGGAGTCTGTCTGTTTCTATTGTTTGGAATAGTTTCAGAAGGAATGGTACCAGCTCCTCTTTGTACATCTGGTAGAATTTGGCTGTGAATCCATCTGGTCCTGGGCTTTTTTTGTTGGTAGGCTATTAATTATTGCCTCAATTTCAGAACTTGTTATTGCTCTATTCAGGGATTCGACTTCTTCCTGGTTTAGTCTTGCAAGGGTCTATGTGTCCAGGAATTCATCAATTTCTTCTACATGTTGTAGTTTATTTGTTGTGTAGAGGTGTTTATAGTATTCTCTGATGGTAGTTCGTATTTCTGTGGGATCAGTGGTGATATCCCCTTTATCATTTTTTATTGTGTCTATTTGACTCGTCTCTCTTTCCTTTTTTTGTTAGCCTGGCTAGCAGTCTACCTATTTTGTTAATCTTTTCAAAAAGCCAGCTCCTGGATTCACTGATTTTTGGAAGGTTTTTTCATGTCTCTATCTCCTTCGTTTCTGCTCTGATCTTAGTTATTTTTTGTATTCTGCTAGCTTTTGAATTTGTTTGCCTTTGCTTCTCTAGATTCTTTTCATTGTGATGTTAGGGTGTTGATTTTAGATCTTTCTGCTTTCTCCTGTGGACATTTAGTGCCGTAAAATGCCCTCTAAACACTACTTTAGCTGCATCCCAGAGATTCTGGTATGTTGTGTCTTTGTTCTCGTTGGTTTCAAAGAACTTATTTATTTCTGCCTTCATTTCGTTATTTACCCCATAGTCATTCAGGAGCAGGTTGTTCAGTTTCCATGTAGTTGTGCAGTTTTGAGTGAATTTCTTAATCCTGAGTTCTAATTTGATTGCACTGTGGTCCAAGAGACTATTTGTTATGATTTCCATTCTTTTGCACTTGCTGAGGAGTATTTTACTTCCAATTATGTGGTCAATTTTAGAATCATTGCGATGTGGTGCTGAGAAGAATGTATACTCATTTGATTTTGGGGTGAAGAGTTCTGTAAATGTCCATTAGGTCCACTTGGTCCAGAGCTGAGTTCAAGTCCTGAATATCCTTGTTAATTTTATGTCTCGTTGATCTGTCTAATATTGACAGTGGGGTGTTAAGTTCTCGCACTATTATTGTGTGGGAGTCTAAGTCTCTTTGTAGGTACGTAAGAACTTGCTTTATTAATCTGGGTGCTTCTGTATTGGGTGGATATATATTTAGGATAGTCCTTCTTGTTGCATTGATCCCTTACCATTATGTCATGTCTTTATTTGTCTTTTTTGATCTTTGTTGGTTTAAAGTCTGTTTTATCAGAGACTAGGATTGCAACCCCTGCTTTTTTTTTTTCTTTTTTGCCTTCCATGTGCTTGGTAAATCTTCCTCCATCCCTTTATTTTGAGCCTATGTGTGTCTTTGCACGTGAGATGCATCTCCTGAATACAGACACCGATGGATCTTGACTCGTTATCCAATTTGCCGTCTGTATCTTTTACTTGAGGCATTTAACCTGTTTACATTTAAGGTCAATATTGTTATGTGGGCATTCAATTGTGTCATTATGATGCTAGCCAGTTACTTTACCCATTAGTTGATGCAGTTCCTTCATAGTCTCGATGGTCTTTACAATTTGGTAAGTTTTTGCAGTGGCTGGTACTGGTTTTTCCTTTCCATGTTTAGTGCTTACTTCAGGAGCTCTTATAAGGCATGCCTGGTAGTGACAACATCTCTCAGCATTTGCTTGTCTGTAAAGGATTTTATTTCTCCTTCGCTTATGAAGCTTAGTTTGGCAGGATATGAAATTCTGGGTTGAAAATTCTTTTCTTTAAGAATGTTGAATATTGGCCCCCACTCTCTTCTGGCATGTAGGGTTTCTGCAGAGAGATCCACTGTTAGTCTGGTGGGCTTCCCTTGGTGGGTAACCCAACCTTTCTCTCTGGCTGCCCTTAACATTTTTTCCTGCATTTCAACCTTGGTGAATCTGACAATTATGTGTCTTGGGGTTGCTCTTCTTGAGGAGTATCTTTGTAGTGTTCCCTGTATTTCCTGAATTTGAATGTCGGCCTGTCTTTCTAGGTTGGGGAAGTTCTCCTGGATAATATCCTGAAGAGTGTTTTCAAACTTGGTTGCATTCTCCCCGTCACTTTCAGGTACCCCAATCAAACGTAGGTTTGATCTTTTCACATAGTCCCATATTTCTTGGAGGCTTTGTTCATTCCTTTTCATTATTTTTTCTCTAATCTTGTCTTCATGCTTGATTTCATTAAGTTGATCTTCAATCTCTGATATCCTTTCTTCTGCCTGATCAATTCAGCTATTGATACTTGTGTATGCTTCACGAAGTTCTCGTGCTGTGTTTTTCAGCTCCATCAGGTCATTTATGTTCTTCTCTAAACTGGTTATTTTAGTTAGCAATTCCTCTAACCTTTTTTCAAGGTTCTTAATTTCCTTGCATTGGGTTAACACATGCTCTTTTAGCTTGGAGGAGTTTGTTATTACCCACCTTCTGAAGCCTACTTCTGTCAATTTGTCAAATTCATTCTCTGTCCAGTTTTGTTCTCTTTCTGGCAAGGAGTTGTGATCCTTTGAAGGAGAAGAGGCATTTTGGTTTTTGGAATTTTCAGACTTTTTGAGCTGGTTTTTCCTCATCTTCATGGATTTATCTACCTTTGGTCTTTGATGTTGGTGACCTTTGAATGGGGTTTTTGTGTGGACATCCTTTTTAATGATGTTGATGCTATTCCTTTCTATTTGTTAGTTTTCCTTCTAACAGTCAGGCCCCTCTTCTGCATATTGGCTGGAGTTTGCTGGAGGTCCACTCCAGATCTTGTTTGCCTGGGTATCACCAGAGGAAGCTGCAGAACAGCAAAGATTGCTGCCTGTTCCTTCTTCTGGAAGCTTCATCCCAGAAGGGCATCCGCCAGATGCCAGCCAGAGCTATCCTGTATGAGGTGTCTGTCAACCCCTGCTGGGAGGTGTCTCCCAGTCAGGAGACACAGGGGTCAGGGACCCACTTGAGGAGGCAGTCTGTCCCTTAGCAGAGCTCGAACACTGTGCTGGAAGATCCTCTGCTCTCTTCAGAGCTGGCAGGCAGGAATGTTTAAGTCTGCTGAAGCTGCGCCCACAGCTGCCCCTTCCCCCAGGTGCTCTGTCCCAGGGAGGTGGGAGTTTTATCTATAAGCCCCTGACTGGGGATGCTGCCTTTCTTTCAGAGATACCCTGCCCAGAGAGGAGAAATCTAGAGAGGCAGTCTGGCTACAGCAGCTTTGAGGCGCTGCTGTGGGTTCTGCCCAGTTGGAAATTTCCAGTGGCCTTGTTTACACTGTGAGGGGAAAATTGCTTACTCAAGCCTTGGTAATGGTGGATGCTTCTCCCCGGACCAAGCTCGAGTGTCCCAGGTCGACTTCAGACTGCTGTGCTGGCAGCGAGAATTTCAAGCCAGTGGATTTTAGCTTGCAGGGCTCCATAGGGGGGTGGGACCCACTGAGCTAGACCACTTGGCTCCCTGGCTTCAGCCCCCTTTCCAGTGGAGTGAACGGTTCTGTCTCACTGGCATTCCAGGCGCTACTGGGGTATGAAAAAAATAAACTCCTGCAGCTAGCTCGGTGTCTGCCCAAAAAGCCACCCAGTTTTGTTCTTGAAACCCAGGGCCCTGGTGGCATAAGCACCCAAAGGAATCTCCT
Organism: Pan troglodytes; assembly: GCF_028858775.2. Lineage (NCBI taxonomy): Eukaryota > Metazoa > Chordata > Mammalia > Primates > Hominidae > Pan > Pan troglodytes. Next base: position 102,369,950 of record NC_072412.2, on the reverse strand, counting down.
GGTCTGCAGGGTGCAAAGACCATGGTAAAAGCATAGTTTCTGGGCCTGAATGCACCATTCTTCATGGCACAGTCCCTCAGGGCTTCCCTTGTCTAGGGGAGGGAGTTCCCCCACCTCTTGCACTTCCTGGGTGAGGTGACACCCCCCTCCCCCGCTTCAGCTCACCCTCTGTGGACCCACTGTCTAACCAGTCCCAGTGAGATGAGCTGGGTACCTCAGTGGGAAATGCAGAAATCACCCACCTTCTGTGTTGATCTCGCTGGGAGCTGCAGACTGGAGCTGTTCCTATTCGGCTATCTTGCCAGCCACTCCAGGAATTTCAACAAAGAAAATTTCAAACTTCTTCCATTCCCAAAAAAGAAAATCAAAACTTCTCAAGATGGCAATCAATACTGTAATCTACATGAGAGGAAGGACCATGTTTTGGCCAATATTACAATAACTTGCAGAAATGTTCTTCTTATTGAAGGCTTATTATATACCCATTCATGAACACTGATGTACTTATATAACTTCGGTGGATTTCTTAACATCCCTTAGTCATTGTTCAAAGAATGCTTCTAGCCCCATTGCTCACAGAAGGTGCTTAATAAATATCAGTTTATTTCCTCATACCGTTGCCCTTAGAACAAGTTTTTCAATAGATAAGTCCAACATGATCTTTGATTTATTGCTATTTATTGTAAATATATTCATATTAAAATATTCTGAGTATTAGATAATCAATGCCCAACAAAAACATGGCTTTTTTATTCTGGGGCCCATCTTCTGCCTTTGCTCAATATAACCTTGCTCTCTTTGCTCTTCTTTAATTGAGTTTGCTTATAGAATAGCACTGGAATCTATAATTCCTGGTCTTGGGATGCAGTGGAATGAGGCATATTAAAACCTCTATTAAAATAAGGCAAGCCCCTTTGACTCTCAGAGATGCATCTCCAGACTGGGAATGGGCAGGAGGCCCGAGGCAGCTGGTGTAAGTAGCCCCAACTCTGATAGCTCTGCAAGTTTCACTTCCCCTTTATGCATGTCTCACTTTGATTTCCAAGGCCCACACCAACGTCTCAGCTGCCAGATGCATTCTATTTCCCATATAAAACCCTGGCCCCATCACAAACCCAGATAGCTTCCTTTGCTATCCCTTAGCAAAGCTGAAATGCTGTGGAATTAAAAAATAAAGACCAAATATGAAAGAACAAAAATACAAAACAGTACCAGAAACATAAACTCTGTCATGATTATACCACATCAACTTGTATTTCATAGTATTTCATCATCCCTGCTCGTCCTTGTTAAGGAAATGGGGGAAGATGGCCTCCTCGGCAAAACATATCTTATCTTTTACATCTTTCATCTTTTTTTTGTACCTCCTAGAAGTCTGTCTTCAGGTTGATGCTAATGTATTCAGGAGTTTTTTCCATCAGGTTGTGATTATGAGTATCAAAAGCAGTCATGTCAGGATCTGCTTTAACTGCCTGGGAGAGAATGGAATGCCTGCTGTGTCACAGGACAAAGCTGCCAAAATCTTGGAAGGCTTGGCACCTTGAAAGAGGAAATAACGCACATTTGTTTATTACAACACTCCTAAATGTACATCTGCTTTCTCCATTCTGAGCTGGAATCATTAGGTTTCTCCTCCTGTACCCCCTCAGCCATTTTCGGTCGGCTTATTTTATACTTCTGTGAACAGTAGAGTGATTACATGATTAGAATGCTTATCTGGTTTCCCTGTATTCTTTTATTTTTTTACTTTTTAATTTTTTTTTATTATACTTTAAGTTCTAGGGTACATGTGCACAACGTGCAGGTTTGTTACATATGTATACATGTGCCATGTTGGTGTGCTGCACCCATTAACTCGTCATTTACATTAGGTATATCTCCTAATGCTATCCCTCCTCCCTCCCCCCACCCCACAACAGGCCCCGGTGTGTGACGTTCCCCTTCCTGTGTCCAAGTGTTCTCATTGTTCAATTCCCACCTATGAGTGAGAACATGCGGTGTTTGGTTTTTTGTCCTTGCGATAGTTTGCTAACTAGAAATACCAGTTGACCCAGCAATCCCATTACTGGGTATATACTCAAAGGAATATAAATCATGCTGCTATAAAGACACATGCACACATATGTTTATTGTGGCACTACTCACAATAGCAAAGACTTGGAACCAACCCAAATGTCCAACAATGATAGACTGGATTAAGAAAATGTGGCACATATACACCCTGTGTTCTTTTAAAAGAGGCCTCTTGCTTTCCATACATTGCTGATCCAAGAAAGCCATTGTGCCAATGGACTAACTACCTTACAACGGTGACAGCCTCCTTTCAGAGACAATAGCTGATTATGCATGTGCAACCTCATTAAAACTACCCTCGATGGGGCAACCTGCACAGCAGCAGAAAAGGCCCACAAAGGGTGGCCACAGATCTTAGATTCCAACTCAAGCTTGATGAAAGTGAGCACTGTTTGAAATGCTTCTATTGAATTCTGGTGGTTACTATCCAATAATTAGTCAATCTCTAATTCAATACCCATTTATTGAATGCTCACTGTGCCATAGAATCTACTAGTTTTTTTCCCCCAATATCCTTCTATTTCCTCTCCACTGAGAAAATCAAGCACACTTTGTTTTGCGTTATCATTTACCATATATTGCTGTAAGCAAAATTTGTCTTATAAAACCACTATTCATGTCAAGTAAATATACTATCCAATTAAGAATCACTTGGTTCCAAAAAGCAGGCATGTAAGAAGAACATGAAAGTGTTAGTTCTGATATATATTTAAGTTTCTGGTCATTTAAAAAAATCAGAATATGCCAGCATTAAAATTATGCGCAAGAGAAACTGAGAATAGGTAAATGGCAGAAAACATAATCAGCATCCATTTTCAATTAATAAATTCATCCATGGGAGCTCCAGACTGGCTTCTACAAATAACTAGACTGCATTGAGCAGGAAAGCCAACATTCAGAACCAATAACTGTACACACATAGTTCTGGACAATTTATTATTCTGTACAGTAAATGGCTGGCCCATAATTTACAAGCTGAGAGTTAATGAGAATATCTGTCCCTAATACCCATAACAAAGATAAGGACTGGTATAATGTGGTTTATCCAGTACTTCTGAGCCTTTCAAGGGCAAGAGTGAAAGCCACTGACAGCAAAATGCAGAAAGAAATATTGCACTGACCTACAGACTTCTTGCTCTCCCATCAAACCAGTCCATGTGTAGAGGCATTAAGGAGCAATTCATTCTGAATAACTATTCCCAAATAACTAGATTATTTTAAATTGCTGGCATAATTAACTTAATGATGTAATTGTATGGCTCCAAAATAAGAACAGAGTAGAGTACGGGTATTAATTTACTTCCTCCTCATAGCAAAACTAGAATACATATGCGCACGCACACACACACACACACACACACAGAGCTAGGAATGAGAAACAAATTAAACAGGGGAAAAGTCCCCCAAAAGAGTAATTGTTTATCAGTTTATCTGCTTTTATTACCAACCTTTAAAAAGTAAATATATGTTGAGGGTTTCATCAGAGCAGTAATAAATATTAATAATTACCAATTGATTAGAGGTTTTAAATGGTCCTAAAACAATGTGTCAGCAATACTCTTTTCCTAGCAGGCATAGAATGTATGTCTGCATTAACAGCTTCTCCTTTGTTTGGGGTTTTAAAGTCAGGAATGTTCTCAACGGTCTATCCTAATGGCTCTCCAACTCTCCCTGCTACTTCCTTAAAGGCAGCTGAGATGTCTTGTAAAGAAGATAAGTGTTACTGCCCTGTTGAAATGAACCTACCAAATCCCCTGCCTTAAATAAAAGCAGATTGTGTGTGTGTTTGGTGGGGAGGTGGGGCACGTGCATGCACATGTGCATTGTTTTAGGTACCTGGTTGTGGGGGGTTTCAATATGGGCCATTCAGCAAGGGGCAGTGTCCCCCGAATGGCTCATGGACCAGCAACATCAGAATCCTCCCAGAGTTTGTTAGAGCTGGAACAATGATCAGGTCTTTCCTGTTGTCAACCTGCTACATTCTGGGGTCTAGCCCAGGAATCTTTGTTTACAAACTGTGCAGGAGATGTTTTCTCCTTGGTAAAGTTTCTGAAGTATGGGTTTAGAGTTTTTCTTGACTCAAGGGGCCACCTAGATATTGTGCTGTGAATAAAGTGGTATAAGCAAGCAGACTAAACGGCATCAACATGGCCTTTTAGATTCCATCTAAATGACTCACGGGATCGATGGCATCATTTGCACGCTAACTGAAGAGTTTGGATATTGCTTTCTATGAAGGGCACGCTCATGGGATCTGAACAAGCAAAGTGGTGTGAAGAGTCTGTTTCTCCTCCTGCACTGCAGTTTACGTGGCAGGAAGGAATGCATTCTACTCTAAGTTTAATTACACTCCAGTTAGAGCACAAGAAATGGAGTTTGAGTATTCATGTTAAAATTCTATACCCTAACAACTGTGTCTGAGGAGAAAGGAAGAAAAACCTAGATAAGAATACAAAAGTGACAGAGTCAGAGTTTGTGATCATTTGCTAAGAAAGGCTTATACATGTACTTAAATGTACTGCCTGCAAAATGCAGGCCCCAAATCACTGTTGGCAATTACTTTTCTGCACGGTCAACTAGCTGAGGGAGTGACGCTAAGCATTCTCCCTTTTGCATATATAATATTCATTTCCTTTTTCCTTAATCTGTTGCTTCAAAGGCAGTTAAAAGTGGTGTCTGCATGCTAAGCAAGTGTGACCTACCTTCCAAGCATCATCGAGGTAAACAAAGAGAGGAGGAGGTCGGAGCTAGTGATTGGAAAAATAATGAAAGCATTCTTCTTTTCAGGTGCTTGAAAAGAGCTTGAGTCTTAAGACTCTACTGTGTCTGCCTGAATGAGTAGACAGAAAAGAAAACAAGGTGGTATGACCTCAGGGATGTTTTTCTTTCCAGTTCCTGGCCCATTTCTAGCTTACATGGGAGAGCAAAAGTATAATGGCTTCCAAAGGAGGCAGAACAAGGAAGTTACCTGATTGTAATATTAGCTCCTTCCAAAGACCCAGGTTCTTAGCTAGGCTTGGTTGAGGAGGATCTATTTGATAGAGTTGTCTCGACACCTGTCTTTTTCACTTTCAGCTCTGAGTATAATTTCTTACCCACTTAATAATTAATTTCTGGGCTGATGCACATTTGGACTACATATGTACTATGCAGGCTTTGCACCACAGTCCGCATTCTTCAGTCCCCAGTCTAATTTCTTCATCCTTATCCCTTCCACATGGCATCAGCTACTATTTATCACCAAACAATGCTCAGGCCTCCAATGAACAGAAATGTTGTCAAAATCTGTATTTGCCACAGCATCCACAAACCAGTTTTATTTCAGGGTTGCAATTCAAGAGTTTATGAAATTACCATGGAAGCTGTGTACAAGATGTATAACAGGTTACAAATGAGGAAGATTTTTTATGCTTTTGCAATTCTCACTACCCTACACAACACATACATGCCAAAGCCATTTTTTCATAACTTCAATATCACACACTTTCCCAAACCAGTGGTAATGAGAACAAGGTAGGTAGAGCTTTGATTGAGACATAGATGACCTTCCTTTTCTTAAACCTGAAGGGTGGGGTGCATGTGTATATGTGTGTGTATGTACACATATGTGCTTGTGTATTGGTGTATAATTCCACAGTGACTAAGTTAGTCACATTGTGTTATAGATAGAAGGTATTTGGTGAATGTTTGTTTAATGAATTATTGAAAATAGTTGTTGAATACTTGCTATGTTACTAGTATTGTCCTGTTGTAGATATAAAACACAAAGATCATGGATAGGATTTTGATGTGGAGCTGGGATTCCAGGCACGATGGATTCACTGTAGTCTGACAGTTAATGGTTATTCATTAACCATAACTTATTAAACTATCTCAAAGCCTTTGATGAATAGGCTGAAAATACAGAGTAATAATTATACTTTGCATAAAAATACACTAAAGTTGAACATGCTTAAGGCAATTTACTCATAAATTAGCTCTGTTCAAAAGCAAACTACCCTCAGAATGAGCCTGTTTGTTAATTTTATCAATTCTTTTAGATCAGTGGCGTTCTCACGGGACAAAGTTAGTACTGTCTATAATTTCCTGCATGCCACCAGAAGAGGTCCCAAATAATCTTGTTGAAGGGCAAACATCATGGCTGGGGATGGCCTGGTAGCTATAAATTGTATTTTGGTGACAAAGAGGGTATTATTTTCATCAGAAAATAAAAAGACGGAAGCTGGTGCAAGGTTGCCTCAGAAATATTTCTCTGTGACACCCCAAAGGAAGCTTATCCTCAGAGAAAACTGCAATTCTTTTGATGGATTACAAGTGAAAGGATTCCCCTTAAAGATGTTAGAGACTTTCCAAGTCCCACAAACAATTAGCTGCAATCATGTAATCAGTCATCTCCAAATGTTATCCCACCTAGACTCATAAAACGTCTACTTAATGATTTTGTCAGGCAAGTCACCCTAAGGGAATTTCTGCCTGAAGAAAATATGGGGGAAAATAGACACAGCTAAGAATCTTCCTAGCTAAGGAACTGAAATAACAAGCAAAAGACAATTAGCACATACAATCAGTGCTTTGGAAATCTGCCACAGTCAGGGTTTTAAAATTTCCCTTTTTAAGATGATTAACACCACACTGTCACATTTACTTTTCAAGGTATAAACAGAAATTCTGCATTACAGGATTTTAAAAATCATTTGTTCTAGTTTGTAAACTAAGTTTTATAAATGTTTCTCATGGGATAATTAATTGCTGCCCTTTCATGTAAGTAATGGTAAAGACAAGGTAAATTCTAGTCTCTACAATTTTAACAGCTATTTTTCTTATGCTTTTTTTCTTACAACCCAGGGCTACAAAAGGGAATGGAGCTTAGACCAACTTAGTAGCTCTGACTGATTGACAATAGGTTGTACTGCCAGTTTATGCTCAAAATTTGTACATGAAAATTTGGAAGAATTTGCCTCAAACAATCAAATAAAAATCAACTGCTATCCTGATTTCATTAACTGTAATGGCATTTATTACAGTGTCATTTCTACATCTCAGGTAAAGCTTTTATCTCAAAATAGAACATGTCCTCATCTCTTTCTGAGACCTGTTTCATAGTAAAACACCTGCCAACACTCCTAAAAGAAAAAAAAATGCTCTTTAAAACTCAGTCTATATTTAGTACACAAAGCTTTTGTTGAATACATTACCATATTCTTTGTCAAGCACTTGGTTCCAACATACAAGGTGAATATAAGAGAGGTACACTATGTTGGATGGAGAGAGACAGAGATAGAAACAGAGACAGAGAGAGAGAGAGAGAGAGAGAGAGAGAGCGTACATCTCTGTTCACAGAAACTTTCAAGAACTGCACTCAAGGTAGTAGTCCAAACCCAAGAAAAGTCCCTGGAAAAATCACAAAACGGTAGTTCCAGAGAAATCTTACATTCATCTAATCCAATTCTTCCCCTCCAGGGAGAGGAGGCTAAAGGTGACACAGACAATGTGTGGCTACTGAGTGCTTGAAATATGGCAAGTGTGGCCGGGTGCGGTGGCTCACGCCTGTAATCCCAGCACTTTGGGAGGCCGAGGCGGGCAGATCAGGAGGTCAGGAGATCGAGACCATCCTGGCTAACATGGTGAAACCCCGTCTCTACTAAAAATACAAAAAATTAGCCGGGCGCGGTGGCGGCTGCCTGTAGTCCCAGCTACTCCGGAGGCTGAGGCAGGAGAATGGCGTGAATCCAGAAGGCGGAGCTTGCAGTGAGCCGAGATTGCGCCACTGCACTCCAGCCTGGGTGACAGAGCGAGACTCCGTCTCAAAAAAAAAAAAAAAAAAAGAAAGAAAGAAAGAAAGAAAGAAAAAGAAAGAAAGAAAGAAATATGGCAAGTGCAACTGAATTTTAAATTCTAGTTACTTTCCATTTCAATTTCAATAGGCTTCCATGGCTAATGGGTAAACTAGGCTTAACGACATGGCCAATGAATTAAACTCAAGATAATTAAGAAGACAAAAGTCATTCACAATTAATGAAATCCACAAAGCCTTCTGAAACCAACCACAAATGCAACAGGCATTCCAAGGGGAAAGTGATCAATAGAACAAAGACCCATAAAAAGCAAAAACACCCCTGTGGAATTAAATTCTTACCAGAGAGTTGAAAAGATGAGAAAGAGCCAAAGTGGCACAAAAAGATTGCCGGGGAACAGATATGTCATTCTCACCTCTCAGCAAGCAAGGATCCTGCCTGCACAGAAAGTGTGAAGGAAAGGTTTCCTCCGCGCAATCAATGATTAATAAAAAGGGGCCACTGAGCAAGATGGCATGGCTGGAAAGACTTCGAAGACCATCCTGCCCATCTACCTTCTGTATCTAATCGATGCTGAGAGAATGAGTGGGCAACGACACTAATCAAGTATATTGGATTTTTATCGCTATGTTAGCAAGTTACAGTGTGACCTTGAGAAGCACGCTTAACTCACTATCTCACTTGCTTCATCTATTTAAAGAAATGATAATGAGGCTTGGTTTCAGGTGCTTTGGGAAGCCTAAGATGAAAGTGTAAGATATAATCATCACCTTGTCCCTTTTTTTCCTTTTCCATCAGACCATGCTTCCCTCTCTAGTTAATAAGACCAATCACTTTCAAACTACAGTCTAGTTTCTTGTTACAGAATTGTTCTTTGAAAACAGTCCAGCATAACACTTTTTAAAGCTTCTTTGGAAATACAACAATTGGAGCTAAAATTAGCATTGTTCATGTACTCAATAGAAAAGGCTTTATTTAAAGGAGAAGCATGACTATGTAAAGAAATCCTTAGAATCTAAAGACGTGAATGTGAGTAAATGTTAAATTAAGAACACTATGAACCATTTTAAATTAAGCTACAAATGACTGTGATTTGGTGGGTATACTAGAAAGCCATTGTAATATTTTCATTTCTACTATTTTTCTGCACACCACATTTTCCTTTGAAAATCTGCTTAGTTTCTAACTTCACACTTACCCAAGAGTAATTATGCTTGAAAAACAGATTGTTGCAATATGATTTGTATCTTACATTCTTGTCCAATTTTTTTCCTGTGTACTTATTTTTTATTTTACCTAGTTAGGATGTTTCATATAGGACTTATTATATATTCAGCAATATTCTTAGCACTTTACACAAATTAACTCATTTAATCAGCAACACTATGAGGTAGGCACCATTACAATTTATATATGAGGAAACTAAAGCAAAAGGAGCTAAGAATCTTCTCCAAGCCATTGAGCTCCTAATAGTGAAGCCAGGATTTGAACTCGATGCAGTTAGGTAATGCTGCCTCATTTTATAAATAAATAAATTTACTATATTAAGTATATCTTGTATATTATTAAATACATAAAATTCATTAAATCAGTTACACAAATATATATTATATAATTTTTTTTTGAGACAGAGTCTTACTCTGTTGCCCAGGCTGGAGTGCAGTGGCACCATCTTGGCTCCCTGCAACCTCTGCCTCCCAGGTTCAAGTGATTCTCGTGCTTCAGCCTCCTGAGTAGCTGGGATTAGAGGTGTGTGCCATGACTCCCTGCTAGTTATATAAATATATTCATATTAAACCTATTATACTAATACATTTATTATTTATATTACATAGAAATATATTAAATATATAAATTTTTCTATTAAACATATTTCTATTAAATATTCATATATATACTTAAGTCTAATGTTTAAAAAACCTTTGTAAAATTAACTGGCCTGAAAACTTTTTAGTAGTCCACATTTTTCTTTCTCAGAGTTGCTTCCTCACACCCTCTTCCTGACTCAGATTTTATCTCCAAAGAATCTAAACAAGCAACATGCCACATCATCCCATATATGTGAATCATGTTTCTCAAGAAGAACTAAATCACCTTTTGAACAAGGACCATATTGCGATGGAAACTTGATTCTAGTCTCTCTTTTTCATGTTATTGTATTGCTCCTGAAATTTAAGGAATAAAACTGGAGAGAAGACAGACTAAAAGAACAGAAAGAGGAGAGGAGACCAATGAAGGAGAGAAAGGTCAGTGGACGAGATAAGGACATGTAGGGAAGACCTGTCAGCCTCAAGATAAATTTAGTAACTGCTAATTATCTAAAGTCAGTGACTTGAGTGGTTAAAGAATAGGCTGAACATCAAATAAATATACCTTATTCTCCCATAAAGAAGTAGTCTTGATAAGAGCCCTTGAGCCAGTGAACAACCGTTTGTTAATTTTATTCACGGTGTGGCAAGGACACCTGAAGATCAGAGAATAAGACTCCAGCTGGAGCCTACACAGAACCAACCCACGAGAGAGATTAGTACAACTGAAGCCATCACCTTCCATTGCTGAGGAGATGCAGTAGGAAATGTTTACAGTTTGTGTCCCAACACACTCAATATTTAGAGCATTTTTTGTTTTGTTTTTTGAGATGGAGTCTCACTCTGTCACCTAGGCTGGAGTGCAGTTGCACTGTATCGGCTCACTGCAACCTCCATCTCCTGGGTTCAAGCAATTCTCTTGCCTCAGCCTCCCAGGTAGCTGGGATTACAGGCACCCACCACCATGCCCAGCTAATTTTTTTATATTTTTAGTACAGATGGGGTTTCACTATATTGGCCAGGCTGGTCTCAAACTCCTGACCTCAGGTGATCTGCCCACCTCGGCATCCCAAAATGCTGGGATTACAGGCATGAGCCACCATGCGCAGCCAATATTTATAGCATTTTTAAAGAACTCCCCAACTTTGGCTTGATGGTAGGTATCTAAATATTTACGGATTTTAATTGCAAGCAATGTAAGTTCTAATCTCATTAGTTTACACATATACGTATATGTGTATATATATATATATAAACATAAAAATAACTTAAATGTAGTAAATATATAGCTGTGTGTATATATGTGTCTATATAACAATCTGTATATATACCATAATATTATACTCATTCATTTCATGTTTAAACAATTCTTATTTTTTAAATTTATTATTTATTAGGCTCAGAGTGCAAAACAGAGCACTGTGCAAACACTGTACATCTTTTTCCTCTCAAGGTCAGAATAAAATGGCCTAAAATGAATGCAGTAAATATGTGTATGTGTGTGTGTCAATAGATGGAACTGCGTAAAAACAAGCAATTTGAAAAATTATGTGTTCCATTCACAATATAATACTTATGTAAATGAATATTCTCAAAACAATACTACATATTGTTTATGGGAATGTATGAAATAAAATTATGAAGATATGAACTAGATGGATGTAAACCTAATTTACATGAGTGATGATGGCCTCTGGAGAGGAGGAAGATTAGATTGGGAAGGGCACACACCAGCCTTCAACTTCATCTATTTTATTAAAAAAAGTAATCACCTGAAATAAATTAAAACAGTTGCTCATTCTGGGTGGTAGATGCCTAGATGTTTATATATTTACTTACTTGAAAAAATATGGAATAATATTAATGAAAAAAATCAAAGGTAGGAGATACGTAACCCAACAACGAATATAAGAACTGTCTCACCCAAAGGAGCCACCAAAACCCAATGAAATTATAAAATTACAAATCAAAAAAGAGGAATAGGAGTGGACTGGAGGGAAAATCATCAGGATAGTTAATTATATAACTGCTGATGAAACAGCTGGACCATTGGACCCCAGCTATGCTCCTTGAAAAAAAAATTGCCAGCACTTCACAGGGAGCTCCAGCCTGCAGTGAGCCGAGATTGTGTCAGTACACTCCAGCCTGGGCAACACAGTGAGGACCTGTCTCAAAAAAAAAAAAGTGAAAAAAAATTCAACACGTCATATATACAGAGAAAATGCTAAAAGTTTCCAGAGACAGAACTAGGTGGCTTAGAAAGAAAGATGAGAAGATTAACATTAGTCTTTTTAGCAAGAGCATTGGATGCTGAAAGATAACATAGTCATGGTTTCCAAGAGCACAGAAAAAATAAATTTTAATATAAAATTATCTGCCCGTCCAATCTATAAATGGAATGTGGGTACAAAGAAAATACACCCTTTTAGGAGCACAAAAACTCGCTAATTTTACTACCAATGCTTCCTATGCTAATAAAAAAAGCAGAAAAAACCTCTTGATGAGAAATGCAAAAAATAAAATAATTAAACAATATGGAATTTAAACTTATAAAATAAAAACAGAATATCCATTAGTCTGAGATGTTTGGATGATTCTCCTTCTAGCAATTTATTGATATGTGATACATGATTTAATGATGTAAAGATATATGATTATATTATCTATTTTCACTATCAGTTCAAATACTTCTTGGTACTACAGTGAATAAAATTTGCTATGTAAGCCTAATATCTACATTCACTAATACTGTAAATGCAGATTTTAAAATAATATTTAAATTTTAAAAATTACCTTTATACAAAGCACTTTTTTTTACAGAACAACGTAAATGTTATAAGGTTGGACAATGCAAAATCATGTGCCTAAGTTGGTAGGCAGAAGTAAAATGGAGCAAACATATGAGTGGTAAGTTTCTCAACTCTCATAGCAGGGAGTCAATAATTCCATATGAAGTCAATAAATCAAGAACTGTAAGTAAAGGTATATAAATAAAATCATAATTATAATCAAAAGAAGATAAAAATTCTATACATGCTTGTATCTGAAGATTGAGGAAGGGAGTCTTTTATTTCTAACTTTAGATCCTTATAATTTAAAAATGTTCCCATGGTAGTGCAATATCAAACAAAAAAATTTAAAGAGTTTAAAGAAGATAGAGAATTTTCCTTCTAGATATACAATAGACTAAATAATCTGAAGGCTCTCCCATTACATTACAATTGGATTGCAGATATGTCATACAACCATTGTTGAATTTTTAAGAAAACAAGGTGAATCTTTAAATGATAAACAACAACAGCAAAAAAAAACATGTCCTAAGTACTGAAAGGTGGGCTGAAGGCAAACACTAAAGCTGGAGTTGCTTGGGGCTCTAATAATAGAACTGAAATCAGGAGATTATATTATGGAATAAGGAGTAATTGAAGCTAAGAATCAATTATTAGGATAGACCCTTCACATCCATGGTTGGTAACACTCAGTAGCTCTTAGAAATGCATTCAGATCTTCTCTGAAGGAAAGTGTTACAAATTTGCACTCTAAGAATTCTTAAACATTAAATTCAATCAAATATGAGCTAACAACCACAAATTACCAAACAGTTCATTTCTTTAAAAAGCCACTTACAGTTAAAAATTATATACTTATAATTTATAAATTATAGCATTATATTGTGGTTAACAACATATGTAGATTTAAAATATATCACAACAATAACACAAAGAATAGGGGTATGAATTGTGTTGTGGTACATTCTCATGTTTTATATGAAGTAGTGAAACTGACTCTAAGTAGCTCATAATAAGTTAATTGTACATATTATAATCCCTAGTGTAAACATAATATATACATAAAAACACACAAAAGGTATACATAAAAAGCCATTAGATAAAACTAAAATTTTAAAAATGTTCTTTTAATCCAAAAGAAAGCAAGAAAGGAGAAACAGAAAACTGATGGGATGAATCAACTACAAAATGGTGGACTAAAACCTGATAAAATAATAATTATGTTAAAAATAAATGGACTAAACACTACAATTAAAAGGCAGCAATTTTCCAACTGGGTAAAAATGTAGGGCCCAACTATATGTTAGCTTATATGAGAGAAAAAATTTAATAAGTATAAGTCGCAGATGGATTAAAAAGAGGGAAAGTGATTTACCATGTAAAACGTAAATATAAGAAAGGTAGTAATATATCAATGTAAGACAAAGTAAACTCCAAGACAAGAAATAGAGTCATGTTATAATAAAAAGGTTGATTCTTTAGGAATACATAACAATAAAAATGTGTGAAATCTGAAAATATAGATTCAAAATATAAGCAAGAACTGAGAAATCTAAAGGGAAAAATAGAGAAATTCAGGATAATAGAAAATTGTAACTTATTTTTCTCAGTAATTGATTAAACAACTAGAGAGAAAAAGGGCAAAACAAAATGATATTTATAGAATGCTACATCCAACAACAGCAGTTGGAATGCACATTTGTTTCAAATGCAAAATGAAAAGTTCACCAAGATTGATATGTTGTATCATAAGTCTCAATAAATTAAGAAAAATGGAAATTTTATAGAATAGCTGTCACCACAGAGGAATTAGAAGTCAATGACAATAAGACATCTCAAAAATCCCCAAGTATCTGGAAATTAAACTTTGCTGATCTCAATAATTCATGAGTCAAGAAAAATACAAAGAAAGTTAGATAATATTTCTAACTGAATAATAATAAAAACATCAAAATTTGTGGGATAAAGCTAAAAGTTTTTAGAGGGAAATGTATACTAATATTTAATAACAATGATATGTTTCCACTTAAAGTGAATAGAAAAAGAAAAACAAAATAAGCTGAAAGAAGAAGGAAAAAATAATAAAGGCCAGAACTCAGCAAAATAGAAACAAGATCAACAGATGGAATTAAGTAAGCTAAAATTTGGTTCTTTGAAATACGTTTGTTAAAAAATCATAAACCTCTAGCAGCATCAATCATGGAAAAAGAGAGAAAGCACAAATTATAAATGATAGACTAAATAAATAAATAGATTCAGTATGGAGAAGATTTTAAAAGGAACAACTTTATTGCAAAATAATTGACAACTTAGATGAAATAGACAACCTTCTTAAAAATCCACCTTTTCAAAATTGGCACAAGAAAAATAGAAAAAATGAATAGCTAAAATATACATATATTAAAGGAATTAAATTCATAATAAAAAACATCTCCATAAAGAAAACTTCTGTCTCAGGTAGATTAACTGGTCATTCTATAATTTAACGCAGAAACGCCAATTTATATGTTTAGAAAATAGAGAAAATATGTACACCTCTACACATGAGACCAGCATAGCTTTATGACCAAAATCTTACAGACATTTCAAAAAAGAAAAATTCAAATTAATATTTTTCAAGAACCTCAATGCACACAAAATATTTGCACACTAAATTCATAATGTATAAAAAAGATGATGCATCATGAAGAAATGTGGTTTGTCCAGGCAATGGAAGATTGGTTTAACAGTTGAAAATCAATCAATGTAATTCACTATATTCATTAAAAAAAGGAGAAAAATTACATGAGCATCTCAATAAATGCAAGAAAAAATGACAAAATTGAATACTCTGTCATCATTTAAAAACTCTCAGCGGACTTACAATAGAAAGAAACATCAATCAGATAATGCGTATCTACAAAAACCTTACCGTTACCAGCATATTTGGTGATAGAATATTGAAATCTTTTACCCTAAGATCGAGACAAATCATAGCAATTTTATTCAATATTTTACTAGAGGTACAAGCCAATACAACAATGTAAGTAAAAGTATATTTTTTAAAAACCTCAGATATTGAAAAGGGAGAAGTAAAATCATCTGTATTTTCAGACAACCTGCCAAAGTGATCTACAGACCTCTACTAGAAATAATATATGTGTGGTAGACAGACTTTGAGTGGCACTTATGATTTGTACCTCCTGGTGTTCACTTCCTTATGTAATTCACTATTGCTATGGGCCAACTCACTGGCTTACCTCTAGCCAATAGAATATGTCAAATATTTGGGATGCCACCCTTAATTACATTACATTATATGACTGGTGAAGGGTGCCATTTCCGTGATTACATTATGTTGTATAGACTCACTGTGGAGTGTTTCTTTTCATTGCTGGATTTAAAGAAGCAAGATTATATGAATTCTATAGCCAAAAGGAAAGGAATGCCACCATCAACCCTGAAAACAGAGGAGCAGATCCTTCCCTAGGTATGCCTCTAGATGAGAGCACAGTTCCAGTCAAGACCTTGTCACCTTGGGAGACACTAAGCAGAAGCCCTAGCTAAACTTTGCATGGGCTCCAACCCATATAAACTGTAAGAAAAGAAATGTGTATTGTTTTTAAGCCACTGAATTGCAGTGATTTGTTATGCAGCATAGAAAACGAATACAATGTACACTTAGCAATGTCTCAGTAGATAGGACAATTTGCAAATTTCAGTTGGACTGACAGATAGATATGCAGCAAGCAAGTGCAAAATGAAATTTACAACTATTTCACAATAACATTAAACAAAATAAAATGTTTAGCAATAAACTTAACCAAATGTATGGAAACATTCCATAATTAAAAAATACAACTATACTGGGACAAATTTTAAATATTATACACTATGCTTATGCATTGAAAGACTTTCTTTTGTTAAGATCCAGTATGTTCAAATTGATCCACAGATTAAATAAAATCCCAATCAAAATACCAGCAAGGTTTTTTTGGTAGAAATTAACAAGCTGATTCTAACATGCATAAGGGATACATCAAACTAAAACTGTACTGTATCTAGAAGAAAGTGTAGGAGAATATTCCCACAACCCTAATTATGCAAAAATTTCTTAGATCATATTCAAGAGACACTAAGTATAAAAGAAAATAAGTTCAATTTCATCTAAATTAAAATTTTCTGCTCACCAAAATGAAACCTTAAGAAGATGAAAATGCAAGCCACAGATTGGGAGAAAATATTCACAATTCATATATTTGACAAAGGATTTGTATGCAGAATATATAAACAACTTTTCTAAATCCTTAACAAAAAAGAAAACAATTAATATTGTTTTCCCAATTAATAATGGGGGAAAGATTTGAACAGACACGTCATAAAAGAAGATACTCAATCGGCCAAGAAGAGAAGATATATACACATGGCTAATAAGAATAAAAATGTGTTCAACATCACTCAAAAACAGGGAAGTGTAAGCTAAAACTAAAGTGAGTTAACATTTCACACTTACTACAATGGCTACAACTAAAGACTAATAACCCCCAGGGTGGCAAGAATGTGAAGCAAATGGTACGCACACAGTTGGGAGTGTGAACTGGTACAACTACTTAAGAAAACTGGTGATTTCTTATCAAGTTGAATATTCACCTACTGTATGACACTGCAGTTCTACTCCTAGGTATTAGCCAATGGGAAATGAAAATATATGTCAAAAATTACATACATCAATGTTCAGAGCAGCTTTATTCATAATAGCAAAGAAATGGTAAAAACCCAAAAGTCTATTAGTAGGAAAATGGATTTTTAAAAGCTGGCTTACATTCATACAAAGCAATACTCCTCAGCAGCATAAAAAACTGAACTATTAGCTGTGTGTGGTGGCTCATGCCTGTAATCCCAGCACTTTGGGAGGCCAAAGCAGGTGGATCACGAGGTCAGGAGTTCAAGACCAGCCTGGCCAACGTGGTGAAACCCTGTCTCTACTAAAAATACAAAAATTAGCCAGGCGTGGTGGCTGGCACCTGTAATCTCAGCTGCTCGGGAAGCTGAGGCAGGAGAATCGCTTGAACACAGAAGGCGGAGGTTGCAGTGAGCTGAGACCATGCCATTGCACTCCAGCCTGGGCGATAGAGTGAGACTCTGTCTCAAAAAAAAAAACAAAACAAAACAAAACAAAAAAACTGAACTACTGATACATGCAGCTGCATGAATGAGTCTCAGAAGACATATTTATGAAAAAACAAGGCAAACACAAAAGTGTGTAGACGATCTAATTTGATTTAGATTATATTCATGAATAGATAAAACTAATTTATGGCGATCAAAATCAAGACAATGGCTTATCTACAGGTGGGGAAATTGACCAGAAATGAGTACAAAAAAAAACTTTCTGGGGTGAAGAAAATGTATATATTAAGTTGGAGGTCAGTTCACAGATACGTAACTTTATCAAAGATTGACAAATTATATACTTAAGATCTGTGCATCTCACAGTCCTAACATTAGTGTAATTTAAAAAAAAATTAAGAAAGTAAGAAGGAAATATACCAACATAAGATAAAATGATCAGGAAAAACAAATTACAGATTTAGACATGGAGATTGCCTGTTATTATTATATATGATATATATGTACGTTACACCTATAATGTAATATGTAATATTGATATTATATAAAGAGAACTATAAATGTAAAGAAATCCATACTTAGACTACTTTATTGAAATTAAACAATCTCAAAGAAAGGAGAAGATATCAAAAAGAAAAAGAATGCACAGATCTTCTACAAGGTAAAACAATTAGACTGAGAGTCACCAAGTTTCTTTGAAACACTGGAAGCCAGAAGAATATAGAATAATATCTTCAATGTGCTGAGAATTAAAAACTCTCAACCTAGAGCTATAGACCCACTGAACTGTTCTCTCATCAACTTTTCTTTTAAATAAAGACATTTTCAGGTAAACAAAAGTGGGATAGAAAAAGAGGGATGTCACCCATATTCATTTATGTAGTTATATCCTTGGTACTAAAGTATACAAGTCCCATGTAAGAAAGGATAATTAGCGTGTGAGCTCTTCCAAGGGCACTGAATATCCTAAACAAAATATCAGTAAATATAATCTGTAATGTTTGAAAGAGATATGACCACAATAGCATTATATATGATCAAACCTAGTTTATGCCAAAATTACAAAATGGATTTGGTAGAAGATATCTTTAAATACAATTCACCATGTTAATAGATTAGAGGAGAAAAAATAATAAATCTTCTCGATTGACGAAGAAAGGCCAATAATAAAATTAATTTACTCATGATACATATCACTAGAAAGGTAGAAATAAAAAGGGGATGTTTTGAGTTCAGTAAAGGAATGCTCCAAAAACTTGGATCAAAAAACCATTTTTGCCGGGTGCAGTGGCTCACGCCTGTAATCCCAGCACTTTGGGAGGCCGAAGCAGGTGGATCACTTGAAGTCAGGAGTTTGAGATCAGCCTGGCCAACATGGTGAAACCCTGTCTCTACTAAAAATACAAAAATTAGCTGGGCGTGGTAGTGGGCACCTGTAATCCCAGTAATCGAGAGGCTGAGGCAGGAGAATCGCTTGAACCCAGGAGGCGCAGGTTGCAGTGAGGCAAGATCATGCCACTGCACTCCAGCATGGGCAACAGAGCGAGACTCAGTCTTAAAAAAAAAAAATTCTAACAGTACAATGTAATCCCTAAAAGTAAGGTTAATCACTTTAAAGTCAGAGGCAAGACAAATATGTCCACTATCTGCTTCTATTGGAGTTGCATTAGAGGTCCTTGCTTGTGCAGTTACATGCAGACAATAAATTTAAAAATACAAACACTGGAACAGAAAAAACAACCAAAGAGTCATTTTCTACAGAAGATATAATTATCTATAAAGAAAACCCAAAATAATTAACAGAGATATTATTAGAATTAATAAGAGAGTTTAGCAATTTGGCTAAAAATAAGATCAAACATTTACATTTTACACCAATAACAATAAAGAAAGTATAGTTAACAAACAGATAACATTTAAAATAACAACAGAAATATACAGTATCTAAAAATTTAATAAAAGATGTAGATCATTGTGGATATAATTTTACAACTTTACTGAATAACATCAAAGAAGTCATAACTATGTGAAGAGATGTACCATGTTCAGGGGTAGGAAGGTTCACTATCCTAAAAGGTATAATTCTTTCCAAATGTAATAAAAGATTCCAATTTCATGAGGGTTGTTTTGTTTTGAAAAATCTTGCCCAAATAATTCTAAAATGTATATAAAAAGGCAACAAGGCAAATACTACTGAAAAAGATTAATAGTTTGTGAGAACTTGCCTTATAATAACAATTTAATGCCACAGCAATTAAAACATTGTTGTATTATTACAAGGATAGATAAAAACACCAATGAACTTGAACAGAGAGGCCAGACAGTTGGTTTATGATGTGGCTGGCAACACAAATCTCTGGGAAAAGAGATCCTCTTCAAAAACATGCTCTAGGACAACTGTTCAGCGATATGTGGGGGAAATGATATTTGAACCCTACCTCACACCATTCACAAAAAAGAAATTCTATATGTGTTAAATATGAAAGGCAATTTTAAAGCTTTTAAAAATATAGGGGAAATATCTTTATATCTTAAGAATTTGGAAAGAATTTTTAAAAGACACAAACAAACCATAAAAGAATTAATAGATACATTTCATCACATTAAAATATAAACTTTTATCATCAAGAAATATAAAGAGTGGAAGACAAGCTCCAAACTAGGGGAAAATATTTACAACATATGTAACTGACAAGGTATCTAGAATGTGTCCAGAAACCCTAAACGTCAAAAGAAAAAAGACAAATGATTGTATAGAAAAATGAACAGAAGACATGAATAGGTCTTTCACATAGTGGGATATTAAAATGCTCTAAAAACACATTTTACAGCATTCAACTCAGCTAGAAATTAGGGAAATGCAAAGCAAGATCACAATGAGATTCTATTTTATATTCACTAGATAGGCAAAATAAAAACGTCTTTCACCATAAAGTTTTGGAGAGAATATGGAGCAACAGAAAGTGTTCCAACACTGCTGGTGGGTGTGTTAAAACTTTGCAAAGCAATTTGACGTTACCTTGTACACCTGAACATGTGCACACCCCGAGAATGTGCAAGCCCATTACACGGTGATGCATGCTCAAGCATGATTGTAAATGGCAAGTACTAGCAATGCTACAAATATCTCTAGTATCCATCAACAGAAAAACAGATACACAAACGAATGTAGCACAGGGACAAATGTTAGAAACCTTTGTTGAATGATACCAGCATATCTGAAATGACTACACGGATTGTGATACCGTTATATAAACCTGAAAAAAAAGCAGTATAGTACTTCAGGAAACATATGCATTTTTAAAACTTTTATAAAACAAGAAATGATTTTTAAAAGTTATAGTAGTTACATTGGAAGGATATACAGGAGCATGTGGGAGACCATACAAGGAGCTTCATCAGTATTAGTAATAATCCCATTCTTAACTTTAGTGAACAGTTTGTGAGTCTTAGCTTTTAAATTATTTGTATAACTTTCATATGATTTTATATATATAGTTTATATATATATAAACTTTTTTAAAGAAGAAGGCTATGTTATGCAGTATAAATATACTATATGTGTGTACATATGTGTGTATATATATATACACATACACACATATGTATATATGTATATGTACACATATATATACACACACACATACACACAAGCCACTGAAAATAGAGCCTTTTTTTCCTTAAACAGAATATCGAAGAGAAACATTGCATTAACTATAATTAGTTACATGCCTGCCTTCTTGGAACACATTAGGAGTCCAGGCTTTATTTAAAAATGTATTCATTTATATAAATTCCTGTCTGTCTATATTGGTTTTCTAGGACTGCCATAACAAATTACTGCAAACTTGGTGGCTTAAAACAACAGAAATTTATTCCCTCCCAGTTCTGAAGGCCAGAAGTCTGAAGTAAAGATGGTATTGAGTTTGCGCTCCCTCCAAAGGCTCTAAGTGAGATTCTGTCCCTCCCTTTCCAGTTTCTGGTGGCTCTCAGGATTCCTGGGCTTATGGCTGCATCACTCCAATCTCTGCCTCCATCTTCACCCCACCCTCTTCTCTGGGTCTCTCTAGTTTCTTTCTGCCTTTATCCTATAATGACAAAATTGGATTTACAGGGCTCATCCAGATAGTCTGGAATGATCTCATTTCAATGTCTTTAACTTAATTACCTCTGAAATGACCCTATTTCCAAATAAGGTCATAGTTACAAGTTCCAAATGGACATATTCTGGGAGGAGGAGCACCCTTCAAGCCACGTCAGTAAGCATATCTCTATATATTTTATTTTAAATACTGTTTTAATAAATATTCAAAACATATGATGAGGGGAAAAAAAAGTGTGATTCTCTTAATGCAAATATGTAGATAAAATAAACATAGATAGATGCCTGAAAAGAGTATTAGCCAGATATTGATTCTCTCTGTATGGAAGAAAATAAGCAATTTTAATTCTATATTCTCTATATTGTATGAAAATGTTTCAATGAGACTGTAATTTTTATAAGCAAAAAAATTAAGCTCTTTTCATGTTGAAACTAAAATGCTATTGACATGTTTCTTTTTTATGTTTTGAAATCTTCACTTACATTTTAACTTACGTCGACAGAATTTTCAAGGGAAGCTAATGATATTTCAGTTTGATACATCATGGCTCGTCTCCTACCTATTGGACAAAGTTTCCGGTCTTTCTTGAATGTCTACATGGTTAATTGTTTCCTCTCACAGAAGGCACAGGGCTCAGACTTATATATGAGTCTAAGGACCTTGCAGCATTTCTTCATTTGAAACAGATTTTTTTTTTTTTTTGGCCAAAAGGCACATACATATACACATAAATACACATATACAAAGCATTTAAAACAATTGTCTCATTCACAGTAACATTCCTCCCGTTTGATTAATGAAAGAGTTATCAGGAGGTATATGGCTTATGCCTTTATCTTCGCTTCACTACAAATACGGAGGCATGCTGAAGAAAGGATGTGGCTTGTCTCCTTCACCCAGTGAGGAAGGAGTGGTCTGGGACAGGACCAAGGTCATGACCACCAGTTCAGTGTCACTGAAGGTTGCCACATGTAATATCACGTTTCTTACAATCCCTGGTCTTCCCTGGGGCTTGTGCAAACCTAAGCAGCCTATCCAAAGGATAGTAGTTTTTCCTGGGCCATGAAACTATCACTTTATGAGTTTTTTTACCAAATGCCAGCCTGGCAATGCTTGGTAACTGCTACCATATCTCTTTTATGGTGCCAGAGTAACTTAAATATGTAAATAAGGGGATTTGGAACTTTTGATTATTTCACTTGTCTTCTTGTTAAACTGATAACATTGATAAATGGAAATGTGTGTTCAAGATCTCTGTAGTTACTAAACTCTTTACACAAAACTATATCTTCTTCAATTTAATTATCAAATAGTACACTGACAGCCAAGAATTTTAAGTGTGATTTATTCTTATGCCCATGGATTAGGTAATTGACTAATCAGATAGAAATATAAATAGTAATATTAGAAAAGTAATATTATATACATACAGACATGACTTGAGTAAGTGTAAGAATACTATGCATAATCTTATACAAATACATTTAAAGATATGCAGGAAAGGACAATTTTCAATGACACTACAAATTATACAAATTGACTCAAAAAGATTTAAAATACTTCAGCAGATGAGTGACCATAGAAGAAATTAAAATTTGTTGAATCTTTAGCTCTAATTTAGACTACCAACCCACATAATTTTATAAGTCAACACCAAAAAAACAAGGCAATAAAATGTATTTATCTGACTTAAATTCTTCTGGAGATTAGAAAAAAATAGAAGGTTTTATACTCATTCTACAATGCTGATATAACATTGGCTCCAAAGTTGGGCTAGGTGAACACTCATGAATGTACACATACAATCCAAAAATTACTCTCTTTTATGAATTAAATGCAAGAATCCTAAATAAAATATTAGCAAAATTAATCTACATGTTTACTGACAAATTGAGTATATATGTATAATCCAAACTATATACATGCATATAGAGAGATATGTGTAATTAAATACATAATGATACATAAATAACAAGACAGATGGTACATATTATGCTTTTTTCACTTAAAATGTGAAAAATATCTTGACTTATCCTTAATGATAGTATTTTATTAGGCACAAAGTATTCTGTTGAAATTATCACTTTATGGCAAAATAAAAAAAATGTAGTTGTGCTGAAGACAGAGCATATTTGCAGTGATACTGGGGGAAATACTCAAGTACCTGAAAGTTGCTCATTTTAGATAGTTTTAATAACTCCTCAAATAACTGTGGAATCAACGGTTAATTTTAGTTTAGTGAGAAATTAACAGAGCAGAGAAAAAATGGAAGGATGGCAGTAAGGGTAAATCTGACGAGCTAAAAGTATTTAACTGAGACATTTATTTCCTAAACTGAAGTATAATAGGAAGGGCAGGGGTTAGGAGAGACCAGAAATTTGTAGGATGTTATCAAGTGCCAATTCAAATGAAGGCAATGAAAATGGCAAGAATTTGTACCGATACAGAGCATTTAGTGACAACCAGACTCTTCTAGTTGCACTATAAAAGAAGGAAGGAGTATAATTATTATTATTTACTTCACAAACATTTTTGAGGGTCTACTACAACCCAGGCAGAAGAGCAGGCAAGTCACTCATTTAGGGACTCAAGTGACTTCAAGCACTCAAGTGACACTTCATTGAGGCATAGTCACTCAATGAAGCTCGAACATTTACATTGTAGTGGGTGAGACCAGGCAAAACATTTATGGAAAAGTATACAAGGAGGGTAACAAAGATTGCATTTGAGATATTTGCAAACCAGCACAGTTCTGACTAGCTAAATACTGCACAACTGAATAAGTTAGACTGTTCCTGTGTAAGATTAGCCACAGTTAACTCATTAGCCAGGACCAAAAACTTTCCTCCATATTAACTTAGGACTTTTGCTCCTGGCTTGTGGTCTTCCTCCTCAACTGTTTTAGAAGGTTTTCCCCATGATTCCTACACTTTTCATAACACTCCACATCCTGGATTACAGGGGTAGACAAGCCTGACCTAAGCCTTGTCTAGCAAGCATAGGAGCTCTGTTTCTCCAACCAGTGATTGGTCCAGGGGAGGGCACAGAATCCAAGCAGAGGTACAGAGAATCTTATCCTGGGAGTTGTACGTGCGCCTTGAAAGACACAAGTCCTCTTTATACTCTGATGACCTGGATGGCAGAAATCTGGGATGCCATGAGTTTCTTCCATGCCATATGGGGAGTATTTGTTTTGTAACAACAAAGAATGAAGTAAACACAAAAGTGAAAGAGACAAGCCAATAGGAGAGATGGATCAACAAAAATGTCCTACATCACATGTGAAGTGAGACAGACCTACAGCCTTCTCACTTATAAAAGCCAAAGAACTTAATTTTTGCATTAATTAGAATTCCTGACACTTGCAATAAAACGCCTCCTGAATATATCTTCCTAATAGCTACCCCAATCCTGAGAGACTTTCATATGGGAATGCATTCCCATATGGAACACCCTAGCATCATCATTTTTTGAGCACACTGTCTCTAGTTCCCCTGAACCTCAGTCTGCTTCAACCTCTCATTTCCATGGCCACAGTGAGATCCTTCTCATTAACCAGAACTGCCTCACTACAAAATGGTTTTTCCCAATAATATCCTCACTTTTATTAGTTATATATATGTGTATATATATATATTTATTAGCAGCTAGATTATGAAAAATCAACAGCCACACACTGCATAATATAATGGGATATAAAGTTTATTAGTTATAAAGTTATAAAGAAAATCACATTAATTATACAGATAAAACTAGCCATAAAGTATTTAAAAGATTCTTATTTGGGATAGTAATACTTTTAAAATCTCCAGTTTTCTACACAATCTCTAGCTAAGCATATGGCACATAAAAGAAAATATCTTGTAATGATTTTCATAGCACCTATTTTAAAACACATGGTCTTCTTATATATTGATCAGTCTTTAACCAAAATAGATAAAAAGGAAAACCATATCATTCCAATCCCGCCAAAAGCTAAATATAATTGATCTTTTTTCTTCATATTTCTTTCAGCCTTATGCTGCATTTGTTAGGAAGCATATAGAATTAATTGAATTTGATGAGCAACTGAAGTGTTCTGAGATGGCAATGGGATAATAGAGAGGTAAAGAGCTGGGCCACTGTTAATCATAACAACATCCCACTTAAAAGCTGGAATGCATCAGCAATCTGCTGTTGCCATATTGATTTCACTTAGCCCTTCTGGATGGAATATCTGGGAGACTTTCCAATGTAGAATCAAGACAGATGGTAGGGAGGTTGGGAAAAAAAAAATAGTCTCGCAGTATAATGGAAGTCAAAGCAAAGCTTTTTGAAAAATATTATTATAATTCCCTGACAAACAACTGACATCAAACCAAAAATATCTATTAGTACCATGGCAAGAATCAATGGCATAAGAACCTTCCAGCTTTAAGTGATTTTCTCTAGCAATTTACTTTTTATCAATGAGGTTAGATTTTTCAGGGCTATTGATGACTCCCATATAGGTCTATTCCTAAAATCACTTTAGAAATCAAAAGATATAATACCACTAATTAGATTAGAGTTCCAGGGGATATCTTGATGTAAAAACAGAATTTTCAAAATAACAATTACAGAGGAAGTGTTCAAATGTTATATCTTTAACTTAAAAATGATTATTAATATTCATGACTCAAACATTTATAATTATGCTTCATGATTTCATGTGGGACCAATATAGAAGTCAAAATCATGTTATTCTTAAAATGCAAAAAATGGACTTCCTATCTCATATGGGAAGCACCTACACTTCTCTTTATTCTACCCAAAGCATTGAACTAGCTAATCTAAACTAGCTAACAATATGGTTAGCACATCCTATATTCCTTGTTTATATCTTTCAATTACTATCCTTCTTTACACCTTTAGAATTTGGGGAGAAATGAATATAACTGTTATTTTATGTACTTGTTAAAGGAGATAGCAGGTAAAAGTAATAGAATTTAGGGGGCAGGTGTTTTAATCCAATTCTCCCATATATCAAGTCTATGACCTTGGATAAGTTACTTAACATTTTTAAGCTTTCAATTCCTCAATGCAAAACTGGAATTATATTAAAAATGTTAAAGGTTATTAAGAAGGTTAGATACATAACTATATAAAAGTGCCTGGATTTAGTCCCTTACTTTTCCTTAATCCTGGCAAGAAAATACACTCTTTTTAAATTGGGAGTTGGGCTGGACAAGTTTCAAGTGGAAGTTTTTGTACTTACAACAAATCAAATGCATTTCTTGGGTGTAGTCCTGATATTTCTGGGGTATCCTTTTTTTTAAAACTAGACAACTTATGCCCATTAGAAAAACCAATCAGAAACTGCTACTATACATGCTACAACACACTGCCTGGGCTTTGTATTTCTGCAGCGATGGGAAAGCCTGAAGATGAAAGGAAGGTTCCAGGAACAATGTCAAGAAGATAGAAGCGGGTTCAAGAGGAAGTTTGTTTGCAGGCCATGGCCAGTGGGAAGTTGGCTATAAGAGTAATGTTGGAATCAAAGCAGAAAGCTCTAGGAGTGCATATCAAACCACCTCCAGTGTGAGTCAAGCCAGAGACCTAACTAATCTAATGCATTGAAATGAATTCTGAGGTATTGAATTTGCATTAACTGTAATTGATCCATCCTGGAAATTCTTCGCCCTTTACAAAAAGGTCTGGTTTTATCCTTTTCCTCCATGACCAAACCAATTTCAGTGGGGGCATGGTGACTCTCTCAAGGTTACTCTCGGGACTTCTGGTACATTGCTGAAATGTAAATGGCTCCAGCCATGCTTTCACACATAGCTCCTGAAGATCTGATTAATCTCTTTTAAACGGACATGAAATTGTATTTGTCTACACCAGATGAGAGAGGTCATCACTTTTACAACCATATGGCTGGGCACTGTCTTAAATCCTAACACCTTTTGTCACTATCATTGTTTTGCACTTTATCTGTTCTCTTTTGCCTTTTGATTTCCACCTAATTCCTCCATAGTTTGGGAAATAGGTTCAAATTGAGGATAGCTTAAAATAATTGAGGCTATAATGTTTGATCTAGAAGGTGCATTAGAAAATATTTATGTAAGTTTTCTCATTTTTGCAAAGGTCAAGAGGTTAGGTGGCTGCATGGATGGCAGGAGCAGTGGTAGAGATTGGAGCAGAACTCAGCTATCTTGGGTGATCTTTGCACTTAAGAGGCCATGTATCTTCTTGGATATGAATCATACAAATTTCTGGACATTTAGTAGGCCTTCAGAAGGAAATGTTGGGTTAGTAGTTGTTCAACATGGAATTGCTATGTAAGATATTTGATCAGTAAGAAACTAGATTCCTCTGTGAAACTGACAAAAAGTAGAAAGCAATCTGATTTATAGGTCACCATTTTCCCTTTGTTCCTTTGGACTTGAGAATTGTGAAACACAGCCCAAGTATGTAGAAAGAACCCAGGTAAAAATGGGCTCTTTGCCCATTTTAAAATTTGCCCATGCAAATACACAAGTGATAGATTTGATTTTGATGGGAAAATCTGGTCACATTTCCCCTTTCATCTCGGCTACCCTGCCACCGCAGAAAGCTCTGCCCTCATGACTGCAGTGCATTTGCTTATGCAAAGTTGGTATTAAAAATCTGGTTCATCAAAAGAGGAAAAAGATGATTGTCACAAGGGGAAGGCTTCTCAGAACTGAAGACAAGCTGCTCCTTTCCAACTGAAAATGTCAAACAGTTATTCATACGGTTCTTACCAGACTTGATTTATATGAGCAACTGCCAATCCTTAACCTCCCCCTCATGCAAGTGCAAATGGAAAGCCTGTTCTTTCAGCCATTAATATCGTGTTAGTTTTGTTTGATATCCTGAATAGAAAATCATTTCTTCCCTCTATGTAGGAGTTATTGATTTACCCTGATGTTCACTTTAAAATCTCTTAGTTTCTAAATATGCTTGTTGTTTACCTGCAGTGTTGTAAAAAATATGATTATTTTCTTTATGGTTTTCTAGAAGTTTGGCTTTAAAAAATAAACATTGCAGGCAAACTGACTTGTAATTTGAATTCATATTTTCCAAGCCCAGTGAAAATTACACTCCTTATGGAAAGAGAAAAAAAATTAAAATAAGACAAAATTTCATTTATAACATGTTTTCCAGTAATAATGTAGCTTATATCTTGGAGTCTATGCATTTTATGAAAAACTCACATTTTACATGTTTAACTTCTTGCATTTACTAGATGAGATGTGACTTATAGAAATATTCTTTAAATGAGAATTAAAATAAAAAAATCACATGCATAGGTTTGGGGCAGATTGAAACAAGGCTTTCAGTGAAAATTCAAAAAGAGAAGAAAAAGAAAAAAAGCACGAGCTTGGCCCTACAGAATGAGTCACTTATTTCAGAAAAAGAAAGGGGAGTCAAAAAGCATGATTTGTAGTACCATGCTCCAATAAATCATAGCCAGGAAAAAAGAGTTGTAAGGTACAAAACATTTCCTGTGATATGCCTCTTCAAGCACCAGATTGATAAATCTTCAAAAATTAGACCCTACCCCAAATGTATATTACAACAGAGCCCTCTTGAAATCTCACAATTCACAACACCCTCATTGTCAATCTAAGAAAGAAAAGACCACAAGCTGTGTTTTGGTTTTATTTCACACACCACAAGGACTCAGAGCTTCAGAAAGACTAGAAAGAAACGTGCCCCCATTTCCTCACTTCAAAAACTAATAGAAAGACCAGTTATTCACTAAGTAAGATTTCTACTGTCATTATGGGATTTCATTCACAGTATGCAGCGCTCCTAGAAGAGAAGAATAGAGGAAGCTTAATGACCATGTTCTCCAGGGAAAGCTGGGTCATCTTAGAGGCTTTCCTTCACAACACAAACGAGCAGTTCAAGGACTGCCTATGAGGCCACAGCAAGTCAATATTGGGATTGCCCGAGTGACTGTTCAATATCCTTCACATTCTTTTAGCACAAATTTGGACCCCTCAATGTTTTTCAAACTCAATTTTCCACATTGAATGACTTTCTTTTAAGAAACTCCTGATGAATAACACAGAGCAAAGGATGATCTGAAACAGCATAAATTAATCACTGGTTCAAACATAAAGAACCCTACACCTTCCCTGGTATTAATAAAAACGGAACCTGATCATCCAAGGTTGGAGATGGAGCATGATCTTCTTGGAGAGCTCATATTCCTTATTGTTGCTATATGAAAAATAAGTACTAACATTACAAAAAATCAGCCATGTTTCTCTTTTATCCTAGGAGGACAGGAAAAAGGTTAGAGTGGACACTCTCCTCTTCCAGAGAAGATTCTCTCCACTCCAACACTGACAATCTGAACTGGGTTTTATTAAGGAAGTTGTTAGTTCTCAATATTCCCTACATTCAGATTTTTTACTGGACTTAGATTGTAGCATCATGATATTCACATTCATGAGCTATAGCGAAAACTGATAGGATGCAATTTCCTACTGAAACTTGTTTCATATAAAATGTGTCTTCATCTGCAGCATTTTAATACAAAAATGAAATTAATATCCCTAATCATAAAAATAAGACTCTATTTTATAGAAATAAACTTAGAAATTGGCATTTTGCTAGGAAAAAATGATCTCAGAATTTAAAACAAGTCTGAATATGCAGTTGAAATATCATGTACCTGAAATTGTGATATTTAATTGTGTGCTCTTGTTCTTTTAAGATGTGCATGAGTTGGAAATTTTACAGCAACAGGTAGCAAATAACGTCACTGTAGTGGCCTCAACCACAAGTACATTTATTTTTAACATTTGCCTGGTATATCTTTTTTCATCCTTTCACTTTCAATCGTCTGTGTCTGTATGTTTTAGGGGTGTCATTTCATGTGTATCACTTAGAATATAGCTGAATTTTAATTTTCTTGTATTCAAAAGAATATCTCTGTATTAAAGCTACAGTTTGGCCATGTATCCATTGAGATTATGGATATATTTGGAATTACTTCTAATCATCTTATTTTATTGTTCCTATTTTTTCTGCTTTTATCTATTTTTTCCTCCTTTTCTGCCGTATTTTTGTATTCCAATTTTTAAATTGTACTCCCCTGCCTCTTGCCACTGGCTTGGGTGTGACATACATTGTTTTCATTCTTTAGTTTATTTCATAGCCACTTATATTATGTAGGATTCATTCAAAGTAAGTGAAGCACTTTGTACATTTTTACAACTGTCATAGCTACCGCTTTCACACACTCTCTCTCAACAGGATGTTCATATAACTTTAAAGATGACAAAGCCTAATCTGGCTTGCAGAGACAGGGGATGTTTTGTTAACCTTGGGAAACCAATGAGTCACATAGAAGGCAGTCAGAGTAGCATGAATGGGAAGAGGGGATGGAGCAGTGTGGTCATCAGACCCCCGTATTCAGTCTGTGCTGAATTCATCCATCTATCCATCCATGTGCTCAATGAGCAGAGTTTTGTGAAGTGCTCACGCTATTGACATATTTGCTTGTTATTAAAACCAAACTGCTTCATTTGTAAGGAATGTGTTAGCTGATGACATTGTATATTTCAAAGGAACTAATACATTTTCTTCTATTTATTTTCCAGTTCTCAAACCTTAGGGTGTATTAAAGTCACAGGGTAAAGCTTGCCAGTCAGTGGGGAGATCTTGGGATTTGTATTTTTATCAAGCAACCTCCCTTAGATGAAGACTAAGCATGATTACCTTTGGATGGTCTGTCCTGGCAACTCTGCACACAGTGGTGCTTTACAAATGTTTGCCACATTGGAGTAGGTAGTTGCACTAGAACAAAGGGATATAGAATTCTACAAGGAAGCTATAAACTAGAAGTTTAGGTATTAGTTGACAAGGTCTTGGAAGTGCAGTGTGCAGAATAGAAAAGCTAATCAAAATAATAATAACCATGATTACATTTGATCTTTATATTAGTCTGACACATTTAATCCTATAAAGTTGTACCAAGAAGCTGATTCTTTTGAAACTGTCTCTGGCTGAGAAGCTTTTGAAATAGATTAGGCTAGGTAAAATAGCAAGGGAATCTTCGGGATTGTGAAAATGTTGCTCAGTGGCAAGAACAAAAAGAATGCACATTATGAGAATTTCCAGACTTTAATAATGCCACATAACGTCAAATGGCAGCCAATTATACACTTTTCTAAAAGAAGACATTTCTGGTGGCAGTAAATTGTTTTCCAGACAGAAAGTTACTTTTAGAAATAATAAACAATGGATTGTTTCTCCTCGTGGGTTTATATTTCAGTTGAAGTGGAAAATGCTTAATGCTAACAAAGTGCCTTTGCTTAGCAGTATCATAACTGCTACTTCTAACCTCCCACAGTTACGTGCTGCTATCTGGCACTTGTTTAATCAAGTATTGTTTCTGCCTCAGCCTTGTTGCCAGAGACTCTGAGTTGGTCCATTTGTGAGCAGTTATCCATCTGACAGCCTCAGGCTGACTTCTGTCTCCCCCTTAGAAGAGGAGAGGAAATCTTGTTCTTGTGGCTGAAGCACTAATTTGACTTTGATCTGAGGAGCACTACCTTCCTGAACACGACTTTTCCATGAATTCTCTTAAAAAGTAAAGCAATGGCATGAGAGAAAATAAACCAGTGATGGAGAATATCACCAATTCTCCCCTTACTGACATATTAAATTACCATATCACTAGCAGAAAACCCTGTCCATAGCAAAGAGAGTGATTAACAAACCCAAATAGGCATGGAAGGCTTCATACTCTTGGTTCAAAAGCTGTTACTCCATCCCAACTTATAGTTGAGATTTTAGCCTTTCCCTCATATTTTACATTTGTTTGTAAATAATTGAATTTGATTGTTTTAAATATATAACACGAGCATACAATTCAAAGATTAAAAATGTATAAAATAAATGGTATGTTTCCCTTCCTCATTTGTCCCCCAGAAATCCAGTTCCTCTCCAGAGAGGAGCTTTTGTGTTCATTCTGTCATGAATCCTTCCAGAACTATGCCATGCACATATGAGGAACCAATAGCCTTTTCAACAAGTATTTACTGAGCACGCTATATGTGTCAGGCATTGAATTCGGGGCATATGAGAGTGAACAAGAGTCAGCATCACGTACCTTGAAGGAGTGTACATTCTGGTGTGGGGAGACAGGCAATGAATAAGATAAATACGCTATTTTGTAATCTATTAGGAGATGATTGTTACTATGGAGAAAAAATCAAACAGAGACTGTAGGTAGGGAGTCTTGGGAGGCTGAAGAAATAGGTGGCAAAATTTTACAGTGGTCAGAAAGTGTCTCATGGTCACAGTGACATTTGCACAGACTTGAAGGGGAAGTATAAGTGAGCACTGTGGCTATTGGGAAATAGCATCCAGAAACAGTGGCAGCAAAAAGTGGGAAATGAGGTCGAGGTCCACAATGGATCACATCAGGCTGGGATTTGCCATGGTGATGAAGTTGGCTTTCATTCTGAAAAAAATATATAGGAAGTAATTGAAGGGTTTTGAGCAAGGAGTGACATGATCTAACTTACATTCTGGTGGGCTGCGCTGGATGCTTTGTTGAGAATAGCCTGAAGAGGAGTGGCGTGACCATTAAAAAGAGCATTGCAATTATATGGTCAAAAGATGAAGATTGGTGTAGAATCATCATGGTGAGAAATGGTCCGATTCTGGATGTACTGGACAGGCAGTGTCAACAAGAACAGACCATGGCTTGGATGTGGGCTGTGAGATGAAGTCAGGAGTCAAGAGTGACTCCAACGATTTTAGCCAGAACAACTAAAAGAAGTGGCCATTCCCTGTGAAGGGAAAGACTGGAGTAGATATTTTGGGGGAAAGTGAGCAGTTCAGTCTCTGATATCCTAAGATTGGGAGGCTTGTAGATATCAAGTTGGAAATGCTGAGTAGGCAGTTGGATACACTAGTATAAAGTTAGGGAATGGATTTGAGCTGAAGATAAACACTCGAGAGTCAAAGGCAAAGAGGTGATATTTGAGGCTGTGAAATTGGAGGAGAATCCCCTACTCCAACACACACACACACACACTCACACACACACAAGCAAATGTCGATAGAGAACAGAAGGGGTATGAAAAATGGAGCTCTGGGATTCTCTAACACTTGGTAGTAAAAGGGATAGGAGGAAAAAGCAAAGAGACTAAGAAGGAGTAGAAAGGGGAAGAAAAAAAAATGTGTGCGGTGTCCTGAAAGCCAAAGGAAGAAAAACATTGCAAGAAGGCATGACAGTTGCATTTAATGCTGCTAAATGATTTATCAAGATCAAGGTAATTGGTCATATTGACGAGAAGAGTTTTAGTGGAACAACAACAAACGAGAATGGATTTAGGTATAGAAAGTACAGGAGAAACTAGAGAAGTTAAATATGGACTAATTCTTTTGAGGTGTTTTGCTGTAAAAGAGAGTCAAGAAAAAGAGTAATAAGGGGTGAAATATGATCAAGAGATTTTTTTGCATGAGAGAAATAAAAAGCTAGTTTGAAGGCTGATAGTAATGATCTCATTAAGAGGAAAATGTAACTGGGTTTAAATA
The DNA here is from genome assembly GCF_028858775.2 of Pan troglodytes. NCBI lineage: Eukaryota > Metazoa > Chordata > Mammalia > Primates > Hominidae > Pan > Pan troglodytes. The sequence continues at coordinate 102,335,721 of NC_072412.2, read as the reverse complement.
TATTTATTTTGTTGCACATATGATACATTGCTACACACTAAACTCAACTTTTTTCACTTAATTTCAGTATTTCATCACATTTACATTCTCAATGACCACAAGACACACCATTACTATTTTGCCACTACAAAAGGAAAAAATGTTCTGCTATTTAAACAATAATAGGGCATTATTTGAAATATACATCCTGATTTCAGAGATGTTAAAATGCTTAAAAATTTTTAAAAAGTTCCTCTCATAAACAATGAAACATGATCTGCATCCTGGAGATTTTTTCCATTTGAATACAAACAGAACAGCATCATCGATGGCAGTATATTCCATTTTATCAGAATTTCTTTAACCAGCTCAAAGAATGGACATTCTTTGATGTTACTGCAGTCAATAACCATGTACATACAATCATCCTTAGCATGTGTGGGTGAAGGTGAAAGAGAAATTCCCAAAAGTGCAATTGTTATCTTATGGACAATCCAAATGGCCATGCAGAAAGCTTACATCAGCCTTCGGTAACGTCTGAGAATGCCCATTGATCCACATCTTTGGTGAACATAGGGTGTGATCAAATAAATATATTAATAAAGATAATAATCTTTGGTAATATAGTGTAGGAGGCAGAATAATGGCCTCCCAAAGCTGCTCACATCCTAATCCACAGAACCTGTGACTATATTACCTTACAGGGCCAAAAGGACTTTGTGACTAATGTAAGGATCTTAAAATGGGGATATTATCCTGGACTACGTGGGTAAACCTAATGTAATCGCAAGGTTCTTATAAGTGAAGAAGGGAGGCAAGAGAGAAAGAGAAGGAGATGAAAAGAGAAGAATGTCAGAAAGCCAGGTCAGAACAATGTGACTGCTGGCTTGAAGATGGGAGGGGGGTCAGAGCCAAAAGTGAAGGCCTCTAGAACCTGGAAAGGCAAGAAAATAAATTCTCACCTAGAGATGATAGCTTTATTAAAATAACATATAAACCTTCTTAGTTTTTACATAATCTGAAACAGTTTGAACAGCATGAGAGTTTTCTGTGATTTAACATTCCAATAGCCTGTGGTTTGAAAATAATCTCTTTTATAGAAATATGTCTGCATAGATTTTCTATATTCTATGTTTCTTTACAAATTCATCCTCTTCATTCATTCATGTTCTTTATTATGTTTGTATAAAACTGAGCAAAATAGTCTCTTATGATTCTTTTAATTTCCACTGCATTTGTACTTACTGTCAATTTTTATAAATTCTTCTTTCTCTCTTTCTCTGTTTAAACTAGCTAATAATTTGCCCTTTTCCTGTTAATCAGTTTTTGGGTTTACTGATTAGCTGTATAATTTTTCTATTTTTTAAATAATTAAAATCTGTTTTTATCCTCATAATTATTATTTTGTTTTTCTTAGTTAGAAGTTTAAATTTTTGTTAGTGAATCAGTTAGTGCTATGATTTCGAGCCTGACTTCAGATGTATGTTATAGGTTCTGACATATCATGCTTTCATCAGTCTCTTCTGAATGTATTACAGTTTGGGTTTTGATTTTCTTGTTGTCTCCATGTTTGTTTAAAAGAAATTTTGAAAATTTCCACATAGCTGTGCTTTTCACTGTTTCCAAATAATTATATTTTGCAATTTCTATTTTCATTGAATTTGACCAAAGAATGTTTTTGGTTCTATTTTAGCCTTGGTGAATTTGCTGAAGTTTTATGTATGGCCAGTATATTAATTTTTGCAAATGTTCTTATTCTCTTGGGGGTAAAGAGTCTGATATATCTATATCTATCTGTATCCATATACACACACTTACATGAATTAAATCTACCTTGCTAATTCTGCTATTTAGGTTTTCTATACACTTAGTTATGTTTGGTACATTGGGTGTATTGATGACTATAATAAATAGCTTAAAGTCTCTATATTGCCTTGTATTTATGATGATGTTTATAATGAATTTTGATACTACATTATTTGATGATTAGATACTTCCACTGTTAGAACTGCACTCTTATCCTTATAAACTGCCATTCTTTGTCTAAATTTGCCTTGGAATCAAATTCATCTGATATCAACAATGTTGCCAATACTTTATTAATATTTGCATTTGCCTTTGCTTGGGGTGTCTTTGCCCATCCTGTGACTTCCTCTCTTTGTTGCTCACTTATTTGTTTGTTTTTTTAACTTCTTTTTTAAGTTCAGGGGTACACGTGCAGGATGTGTGGGTATGTTACATAGGTAAACACGTGTCATGGGGGTTTGTTGTACAGATTATTTCATCACCCAGGTATTAAGCCTAGTATCCATTAGTTATTTTTCCTGATTCTCTTCCTCCTTCCACTTTCCACCTTCTGATGGGCCCCAGTGTGTGCTGTTCCCCTCTGTGTGTTGATGTGTTCTCATCATTTAGCTCCTATTTATAAGTGAGAACATGCCATATTTGGTTTTCTGTTCCTATGTTAGTTTCCTGAGGATAATGGCCTCCAGCTCCATCCATTTCCCTGCAAAGGATGTGATCTCATTCCTTTTTTATGACTGCATAGTATTCCATAGTGTATACATACCACTTGGTTTCAGGAGTCTTCCTTTTCTACAGCATACGGTGAGTTTTGTGTTGCCTGAGAATCTTCGCCTTAGGTGAGTTTAAACAGCTTAAACTTTTTTACATGATAGATACATTTAGTCTTAGCTCCACTTGTACTGATTTTACTTATTTTTAATTGCTTAATATATGATACAAAAGAGCACAGTTTCCATTGGTTTAGCGCAAAGAACTCAGGAAATATGAGGAAAGGTAGACAGGGCCAACTCTTGAATTGCAGGAATGAGGATCTTGGGTCTCTTCATTGTTTGTTCCTTAGGATATGGCACTCTGTTTTCTGATCCAATATACCAATATCCTTCCTATGTTTTTAACAAGTTTTAATGCTTAATATCCTCCCTTATATATGTCAAGGTTTCCTTTATAGTGAATACTTAGATTGATAAAATATATAGGTAACTTATGATTGATATTATTGACATGTTTCCATTCTGATAACTTTCCATTGTGATTCCCAGTATTTCTGAACATGCATCATTCTTTCTCGTATCCCCCTCCCAGAATCCCCATGCAAAACACATAAACTCTTCTTAGGTTTATAAAATAAAAATAATTTTGCCCTTGGAAATTTTGTGCGTTCTTTTTTTCTTTAGATGATTTCCATCATATATCATCCCAGAATCTTTTTTAAAAATGTGCAGGTAAATAGCACATTAGACTATTTTGGTTAATGCACTCAGCTGAGCAGTCTACTGTATTGTTCAGTTGAAAGCCTGATGACTTTACTTTCTTTGTCAACTTAATATACTATGTTCTTAATTTGAATGAGTATAAATGTCAAAATCCAGCATCCAAAATAGCTCTGCAGCATCTCAACCATCAGCTTTTGGGGAGAATGCCAGAGTTTGTTCTAGAAGATGCTTCTTAACTACTAATGATTAGCACCTCAAAGCTTAAAGATACTCATGACTCCTCATCTGAAAAAAAAATACCCATTAGTAGAAGCTACACTGGTGGGTGTGAATGAAGGAAAGCAAATTTCTCCAGACACTGATCTGGCGAAGAGAATCAAATGGTTGGTGTGCTGTCACTTGATCACTCTGAGTTAATGCTGCTTCAGGCATTGCTCATTTCAGTTTTGCATTAGCAAATAATCTTATTAAAGAGATGGCCACAATAACACTGATTGATGGAGAGGAAGCATGCCTGGTTTAAAAGACTCATAATTTATAATCAACTGTGCTTTAACAATGTAAAAATGTCATTTAAAATGCTGTGTATATTTAATCTATTTCTGAGGGAGCAATTACATCTATATGAAATTCTAATGATTGGAATGTAATGTTCATCAAAGGATTCTCCATTTTAATTTCAGTTCCCTCCTCTCTAACAAATAGTTACTTTAATCTATAAGAACTGCATTCTTGAATACTCAATGATTATTAAATGTCAAAGTCTGGATAACAAAGGTGGGACTAATGTAAGAGAAATCATAGTTTCACCATACCTCACTGCTAGACATCTTTAAACAATTTATTTCAAAATACTGACCTAGGAAGAAAGTCTATGACCAAGCTAGGAGCAAATGATTTTTCTTTATTCCTTGTAGCAATGGTGTAGAGTATTTCCTTTGTGCAGCACTTACTTGTGAGTACTTCCTAGGTGTCAGGCAATTTGCTGCACACTGCCAGCATGCACTGAAATGACAGATCTGGTTCGTGTCCTCATGGAGCTTGGGGTCTGAGTGAAGTGGCCAGCTTATAAGCAAATAAGAGATTGGATTTTATTTCAAGGGCAGTTAGAAATCCCAGCAAGGTATAAGCAATGAAATGGCCAGGATCTGATGGGTATGTTTAAAAAGTTAAATATGGCTGCTCTAGGCAGTGAACTGGAGGTAGGCTGAATTGAAACAGAAAAATTTAAAGTCTGTAGCAGTGGTCTAGGTGCAAGGCTGTGGTGGCAGTGGGAGGAACTGAGGTATTCTGGAGAAAGGGGCAATGGGACTAGATACTGATTAGATGTGGAAGAGAAAGACAGGAAGCCAATCAAAGGTCTCCCTTAAACAATGGGACAGAACTACCTTCTGTGATTGGGGAAATGGGGCAGGAGTAAGTCCAGAGCTCATGGTATGCCAAGAGTTTCCCCAGCTCACTACATTATCTATGACATTCACAAAACCTCAGAGTTTATTATTATACCCATTTCATTGGTGAAGGAATCTCCTTAGGAATTAAGGTAGGGTTACAAAGACATTTTTAAAATTGACAAATATCAAAATTGTTATAGAATATATATCATGTTTACATGTCTTGATTGCTTTTATTATCTATATCACTACCTGGAATAAGATAGCATATAAACTATCAAAAGAAATGTACAATCCTTAAGTACTTAAAATGACTGGAGAACATGGCTAAACATTGTTTTTAGAAGTCTGTAACATGTGATACAGCACAATAGCACAATGAAAAACAAAACTTATATAAGCATTTTAATAGATATAGAAAAAGCATTTGGCAAACTTCAACATTCTTTTATGATATAAACTCTCAACAAATTACATATTGAAGGAATGTACCTCAACACAACCAAGTCGATAGATGACAAACCATGACTAACATCATACTCAATGGGGAAAACTTGAAAGCTTTTTGTCTATGATCCAGAATAAGCCCAGAATGCCCACTCTCACCACTCCTATCCAACATAGTACTGGAAGTTCTAGCCAGAGCAGTAGCCAAGGGAAATAAATAAAAGGCATCCAAATTGGAAAGGAAGAAGTTAAACTGTCCCTGTTTGCAGGTAACACATCTTATATAGGAAACCCTAAAGGTTCCACCAAAATGCTGTTAGAAATAATAAACAAATGTAGTAAAGTTGCAGGATATAAAATCAACATACAAAATTAATAGTATTTCTATACACTAACAGCAAACTATCTGAAAAAGAAATGAAGAAAACAAGCCCATTTACAATAGTTACAAAAAATACTTCGGAATAAATTTAACAAACAAGGTGAAAGATCTCTACATTGAAAACTATAAAACGTTGATGAAAGAAATTGGAGAAGTCACAAATAAATGGAAAGATATCCCATGCTCATGGATTGTAAAAGATACTATTGTTAAAATGTCCATTCTACTCAAATCAATTTATAGATTAAATGCAAAATTTGACAACTATCAAAATGCCAGTTACATTTTTCACAGAAATAGAAAAAACAGTTCTAAAAGTTGTAAGAAACGAAAAATACCCTGAATAGCCAACTGATCTTGAGCAAAATGAACAAAGCTGAAGGCATCACACTACCATACTTCAAAATATACTGCAAAGCTATAGGAACCCAAACAGGGGGTACTGTCATAAAAAAAACAGACACACAGACTAATGGAACAGAATAGAGAGCCCAGAAACTGTTTTCGACAAAGGCACCAAGAATGCACAACGGGGAAAAAACAGACTTCAATAAATGGTGTTAAGGAAACTAGATATTCACATGCAGAATAATAAATTTGGACCCTTATATCACACCATATACAAAAATCAACTCAAAAATGGCTGAAGACTTAAATGTCAGACTTGAAACTACTAGAAGAAAACATAAACAACTCAAACAACTCAATAGCAAGGAAATAACCTGATTTAAAAATTTTAAAAAGGCCTGAATAGACATTTCTCAAAAGAAGACATGCAAATGGCCAAAAGGTATATGAAAAAATGTTCAGTTTCATGAATCATCAGGGAAATGCAAATCAAAAGCACAAGGAGATATCTCACTCCAGTTAGAATGGATATTTTCAAAAAGATAAAAGATAACAAGTATTAGCAAGGATGTGCGTAAAGAGAGGCCTTGCACACTGTTTGTGGGAATGTAAAATAATATGGCCATTATGAAAAGCAGTATGGAAGTTTTTCAAAAAACTAAAAATAGGCTCTGTGTGGTGGATTATGCCTGTAATCCCAGCACTTTGGGAGATGGAGCCAGGAGGATTGCTTGAGCCCAGGAGTTCAAGACAAGCTTGGGCAACATAGCGAGACCCTGTCTCTAAAAAAATAAAAACATTTAGCTGGGTGTGGTGGTGCATGCCTGTAGTCCCAGCTACCAGGGAGTCAGAGGCAAGAGGATTGCCTGAGCCAGGAGGAAGGCTGTGGTGATCAGTGATCACACCACTGCACTCCAGCCTGGGAGACAGAGCAAGACCCCATCTCAAAACAAAAAAAACAAAACAAACTAAAAATTGAACTACCATATGATCCAGCAACTGCACTACTGGGCATATATATTTACAAAGGAAATGAAATCAATATATCAAAGAGACATCTGGACCCCTATGTTTACTGCAGCACTATTCACAAGAGCCAAGATATAGAATCAACCTAAGTATCTATGAAAAGATAAATGGATAAAGAAAACATGGCATATACACACAATGGGATACTATACAGCCATAAAAAGAAGGAAATCCCGTCATTTGCGACAACGTGGATGAACCTGAAGGACATCAGGTTAACTGAATAACAAAAATAAACCAGGCACAGAAAGACAAATACAACATGACTTCATTTATATGGAATATGAAAAAGTTGATCTCATGGAAATAGTTGAATGGTGGTTACCCGAGACTGGGATCATTAGAGGAAGAGGAGACTTTGAGGAGATGCTGGTTAAAGGATATATATTTATAGTTAGAAAGAAGGAATAAGTTCAAGAGATCTATTGTACAACATAGTGACTATAGTTAATGATGGTATATTGTATTCTTGAAAAATGCTAACAGAGTGGATGTTAAGTGTTCTCATCACAAAAATGATAACTATGCGAGGTAATGTTTATGTTAACTGACTTAATTTAACCATTCCACAGTGTATATACTTCAAAACATCATGTTGCACTTCGGGAGGCTGAGTCAGGAGGATCGCTTGAGCCCAGGAGTTTGAGACCAGCTTGGGCAACACAGTGTGACCTCGTCTCTACAAAAATTTAAAAAATTCTCTGAGTCTGATGGTGTGTTCCTGTCACCCTAGCTACAGGAGGCTGAGGTGGGAGGATTGCTTGAGCCTGGGAGGCCAAGGCTGCAGTGAACCATGATAGTGCCCCTTCACTCCAGCCTGGACCACAGAGTGAGACCCCATCTCTACAAAAACTTAAAAAATTCGCTGAGTTTGGTGGCCTGTGTCTGTGGTCCTAGCTACTTGGGAGGCTGAGTTGGAAGGTTTGCTTGAGCCTGGGAGGTCAAGGCTGCAGGGAGCAATGATCGTGCCACTGTACTCCAGCCTAGGCAACAGGGTGAGACCCCGTCTCAAAAAAAAATCACATTGTACATGATAAATACACACACTTTTATCTGTCAAAAAAAGTGTGTCACACACGAAAAGATTTTTGTGGGGGAGGGTAGGAATGAGAGAGGCAAATACAACTGAATAAAGCCAATGGCTGACCTGGTGATCCAATTAACTCTACTAGTGTTTATCTAGTGCTTTTTACTTGCAAGGCACTCTATGAGATTCTGAAACACCAATCACAAAATTTATTTAAAATGGCTAGACATTAGAAATATTTGGAGGATTTAAAAGTGGCTGGCAAAAAAAAATTTAAAAAAAAACCTATAATGAAGGGCAACATGTTGAGCTGCAAGAAGATGACCAGAAGGGAGCCATGGGAATAAATGTCAGATTCAGTTTGAGCTACAACTTTATTAATGATCTGAAAAAAGACCTGCGTGAATGAAATTTCCAAATGACACTAAATGGGGAATTGTCAAGCTCACCAGTGAAAACAGAGAGATAATATTATATGCAAAGGCTAACAATAGCAAGAAATGAAGGTTATGCATACAGAAAAGATACAATTGCATGAAATCTCATGTTAAAAACCATTGTTTTCTATATAAAGGATAAAAATTTGAAAAATAAAATAAACGTTAATTGGATTGAGCATGTCTCAGAGGTGAGAGAAGTCAGTAAAACAATAAAATCCAAAGAGAGCAAAGTGTTACATACATAGAAAATGAAGAGGTAACTGGAAAGCCAATTGCTATCCAAATGAACTAATAATATTTTGTGGTGTTTTGAGTATAGAAAGTGTAAGTTATTTTTAAAAGCCTCAAACAAATACTAAAACAGAAGTTGATATTGGGGCCGGGCATGTTTGCTCACGCCTGTAATCTCAGTACTTTGGGAGGCCAAAGTCGGGTATCACTTGAGGCCAGGAGTTTGAGACCAGCCTGGCCAACATGGTGAAACTTTGGCTCTACTAAAAAAAAAAATACAAAAAATATTAGCTGGGCATGGTGGCATGGGCCTGTAATCCCAGCTACTTGGGAGGCTGTGGCAGAAGAATCGCTTGAACCTAGGAGGCAGAGGCTGCAGCGAGCCACGATCGGGCCACTGCACTCCAGCTTGGGCAACGGCATGAGACTACATCTCAAAATAAATAAATAAATAAAGTCACTATTGGAAGAGATTACTGAATTAAGTAATCTCATGGCACCCAGGTTTTGCTCCATCATGCTGCTTTTAGTTCAGGGTATAGGATGGCCCATGCTTTCTCTCTGATCCTTTGAAGGTAGACTCTTTGCATTCACATCAAGGCTGGGATGATGCAAGGACAGCACTACTTTTTGAAGTCTGTGAAGGTTCTGTGCTTACAGTGCAGAGGTTGGATTCCAGCACAGAGTGGCCGTTCTATTTAATACCCTAAAGGAAAAACACCCTTCCCCACACTCCCACCCCACTAATGGGCACCGTTATTGCCCATTGCAACTAGAACCCTATTCTTTTTTTGTTCTCTGTCAAAAATACTATATTTGTTATCTAAGTTTGTTCCTGGATTAGACAATGAAAGAAAGCTTCAGTTCTTACTCCTCTAGCATTCCCTACGCATTCTTACATGAGGCATTCGCAGTGCTTGGTTGGGCACATATCACTCACCTAAAGATGAAAACTCACAATTTGATATGAAGCAAACTTCTGGCTCTTCCACTCTCTCTCTTTCCAACCTACACTGAATGAAGGAGGAAGGTAACTTCCATCATCACAAACACTGTGTCTTATATTTGGTTGGAAATTGAATGGTAGAAAGCACTTCCTTTAATGCAGCTCAGGAAAAAAAAACAATTGTGGCTCTCCCTTGAACATGATTATGTTTCATGTGTCAGAACAGGGATGATTGATTAAAATCATGATTATGGGAAGGTGCCACATTGACTGGGTTCCAAGATAATGCCTTTCTACATTTGAGCTTTTCATACTATAAGAATGTGACAAAAAAGAATGCTAGATCATTGACCTTATAATTCTGAAAATGACTCACTATTCTATTCATATTTTGCACAATGCAACATCTAGAAAATTACTCAAACAGTGAGTGGGTAGAAGACAATGTTCGAGAATAGACGTCATTAAATGTTAGAAAAAACATTTCTTATAAATATTTAAGGTGTCCCCTGAATTATGTTTAATCTCAACTCTAGAATATCTCTCTGTCTCATCCATATTTTAGGGAGACAGAATGATACCATGGAAACTGCCCTAATCTATAAGACCTGAATCCTGAATTCTACACATGAGTCTAACATAAGTTAGGTGAATGAATATAATATTGGGCTTCTTTATTTATTCATTAAACATTTTTAGAGTATTACCAACTGGAACTAATCCCACTTACCTCTGAACATATACAATAAAAAGTGTACTTTACTTATTTATTTTGTATTTATTTTCAGTACTTATGTACTTGTTCTTCCTACTTTATTTACTCATTTATCCAACAAGTATTTATTGAGAAGGTACATTTTGCCAAGCAGTGGGGTAGGTGGGCATTGTTCTTGCCTTCAAAAAGTTTAAAACCAGTGGAATAGATAGATAAGAAAAGGGAGAATTACAATCAGCCTAACCAGAGCTACGATGAGGACTAAAAGGGTTGTATAAAATTTATCAAACAATGCCTAAATTAGACTTAGGCAGTTGGGGAGATTCCTGGGGAAATGGCAGTGGAAATAAAATTTGAAAGTTGTATGGAAATTAGCCAGATGAATAATGCAGATGATGCAGGTGTTCCAGAAAGAAATAGCATGGGAAGAGGCTGAGAGGTGAAAGAAAGCATAACTCTTTGGGAAAAGAGAAGTACAAAGTAATTTATTAAGATTGAATAATTGACTGTGATTGAATGGAACTGGGGTGAGAAAATGTTGCCAAACCATGAGGTATGTGGTAAAGGAGACAAAGAACAGATTACCAAGTAGTTTTTAAGCTAATGTGTTATTCTGGCTCCTTCCTGAGAGTTTTTATATTTTTTATTTTATTTTTTATTTTGGCAGTTAAAAGAGCATAAGCTGAGAACAATATGATTACAATTTTTATTTTACAATAAGCACTTTTGGCTTTGGAGCAGAGAACAGATTGTAGGAGAAAAGGGATGCAAAGCCACTGTAACAATCTAAATGAGAAGCGATGGTGAGTTGACCTAGTGTAGTGGAGTTTGAAATGTTAATGATAATGATAATAATAGTGATCATCATAAGAACTAATGCATATTGAGTATCAGAAGAATAAATGCATGTTGAGCATTTCTACATGCCAGGTACTACGATGAATATTTTTCATGTCTGTGAAACTTTATTATTCACAGCAAGCCCATAATATAGGCACCTTTATTATCCCCACTTTACAGATGAAAAAACCAAGGTCTCCTCAAGATCTTTTATGCTTGAAGGCAAGTGTATCTAACTCCATTTATTAAGTTCACATTCTTTTTCTGACAGATAATATTAGGTGCTGAGTAAAGAATATTAAACCAGACAGAAAATGATCCTTTTCCTTTCAAACTGATAGAAAGATAGACTTTAATCAAAGAAGTGGGTATAAAACTTAAGTAGATGACAAAAGGGATCTAAGAATAGTTAGATAACTTGCCTAATATCACACAGAGTAGCAAAGAAAGCACATGAATCCAGACCTATCTACTATATAGCTGTGGACTGAAAACAGAGCCCTGAGCAGCACAAGCATATGAATTACTGGCTGACATGAAACATACAGAGGGAAAAGAGAAGGATAACAGCAGATTTCTCACTGGAAATAATGTAAATGAGAAGACAATGGAGCAACAAGCTTAAAGTACTGAAAGAAAAAAAAAGTGGCTACAACCAATAAAAATATCTTCTAAAAATCTTAAAGGAAGGCATATGGAAAATTATAGTAGAGGGCAATATGGTTTGACATACAGGAAAGAAGAAATAAAGTTGTTTTTCCTCACAGATAACATTATTGTCTATGCACAAAGTCCAATGAATTATACAAGAAAAGCTACAAGAATAACTTCGTTTAGTAAGGTTATATAATAAAGATCAATATTTAAAAACTCATTACTAACCATATATTAGCAACAAAAAGTAGGAATTTGAAATGTAAAAGCAGACTAATTTACAATATCAAAAATATGAAATACTTGGGCATCAATCCTATGAAAGACATATAAGTCCTGTACACTGAAAATAACAAAACACTCATGAGAAAAACTAAATGGGAAATTATATCATATCCATAGACAGGAAGAATCAATCTTATTATAATTTCAATTCTCCACAAATTATAGATTTAATACTATTCCAGTCAAAATCCCAGCAAGAACTTCTGTAGAAGTTGTAAAGATGTTCTAAAATTCATATGGAAATGCTATAGATCTAAAATAGCCAAACCTACCTTAGATAAAAACATCAAAATCGACAGATTAATATATCTGAATTAAAAACATATCATAGGCCGGGCACGGTGGCTCACATCTGTAATCCCAGCACTTTGGGAGGCCGAAGAGGGTGGATCGTAAGGTCAGGAGTTAGAGACTAGCCTGGCCAAGATGGCGAAACCCGGTCTCTACCTAAAATACAAAAACTAGCCAGCAGCGGTGGCGGGCACCTGTAATCGCAGCTACTTAGGAGGCTGAAGCCGGAGAATCACTTGAACCCTGGGAGGTGCAGGTTGCAGTGAGCTGAGATCGCGCCACTGCACTCCAGCCTGGGTGACAGAGCAAGACTCTGTCTAAAAAAATAAAAACAAATAAAATAAATTTTAAAAAAAGACATATCATAAAGTACGAAGACAAGACAATGAGGTGTTTGCAAAGATAGAAAAATATATTAAGAGAACAGAATAGAGTCCTGACATTCTCTCTTCTTTTCTCAATAGATAGATAGATTCACACAATCACACACACACACACACACACACACACACAAGCAATTCAGTGAAAAACTGTGTTCTCAACAAAAGATGCCAGAACAATTGGATATCCCTATGCAAAAATAAATAAATACTACATAAATAAGTAAATAAATGAACTTCTATCTACATTTTGTACCTACACAAAAATTAACTTGAAATGGGACATAATGCTAAAAGTAAAAGCTAAAACTCAAAACGTAGAAAAAAAGCACAGGAGAAAATCTTTGTGTCCTTGGGTTAGGTGATGATTTCATAGATATGACACCAAAATTACAATCCATAAAAGAAAAATATGATTAACTTCACTTACTCAAAATTTAAAAATTCTACTCTTCAAGATGCTGCTAAGAGAATTAAATGGCAAGCCAAATATTATGGAAAAAATGTTAGCAAATCACATATCTGACCAAAGATTTGTGTCTAAAATATGTAAAAAACTCTCAAAACTGAATAATTAAAAATGAATAACAATAAAAATAGACAAAACATTTGAAGAGATACGCTACCAAAGAGATGTGAAGAGCAAATAAGTTCATAAAAATACTCTACATTAGTAGTCATTAGGAAAATTCAAATTAAAAGCACAATCAGATACTGCTAAACTTCTCTTAGATACTTCACATCCCCAATACCAAGTGTCCGGGACAATGCGGAGTAATTGTAGTAATTACTCTGCAATGGAACTCTCATATGCTGCTGGTTGGAATATAAAATGTTACAGCCACTTTGGAAGACCATTTGGCAATTTCTGAAAAAGTTAAACATATGCCTACTATATGATCCAGTCATTCCATCCCTAGGTATTTATTCAAGAGAAATAAAATGTATGTTCATGCAGGGCTTGGATAGAAATGTTCTTAGCCACTTTATTTATAATATCCCAAGATTGAGAACAACCAAATTATCTACCAGTAGGTGAATAGATAAACAAATAATGGTATCTCTATACAATGAACTACTACTCTGCAATAAGAATGAACTATTGATGTACACAAAATATAGATGAATCTCAAACTAATTATGCTGAGGGAAAGAAGCTACAGCAAAAAAAACCCTCAAGAGTATATATTTTATAATTTCATTTCTATAACAGTCTTCAAAATGAAAACTAATCTATAGTCACAGAAAGCAGATGAGTGTTTGCTAGATAGGGATGGGAGTGGGGAGCCAACAGAAGAAATCACAAAAGGGCACAAAGAGAGGTTCCGGGCTGATGGATGGATCTGTTCAGTATCTTGATTGTAATGATGACTTCATGATGCACACATATGTTAACCTTTATGAAATTGTACATTTTAAAAATGCCTTGTTATTGTGTGTCAATTATATCTTAAGAACACTGCTTAAAAAGTTAGGGCTATAACTAAAGAATCCCTACCTTACCCAGTTCACTCCTTGTCTCCACATATGTAATTACCACTAAAGCTGATCTCTATCTGCTCAGTGCATTTTTTAAGTTTTTTCTACATTTTAGCATACCCATACAATACATACTACTGTTTTGTGTGTTTTAAGTGTTCATAAATGTTAATATAATGTGCACATTACTTTTTATTGGCTTTAATCTCTCCAGAGTGTTGTGAAAGATACATGAGCTTCACTTCTGAAGCTGAGGAGCCTGCTGGGACGAAGAATATGATCCCAAGAGGGAAATAAAGCAATAAAGAGAAAACTTTTTGTAAAATGAAAAAGGAGACTAAAGAAAAAAATAACAAGAAAGAAAAGATAGGATGAAGAAGTTGGAAGAGAGGAAGCTAAAAGGAAGCTTGGTAAAGTATTTCACAATGAAACATCAAAAGAGTTCTATAATCATAAAATAGGAATTAAAGAAATTTAAGATGAGACCATTAAAAAGATCTTTAAGAGCCTGCAGGAAATAAAAGTGGGATAAAACAGAAATGTCATGTAAAATGCCTTACATTACAAACTGCTGGTTAAACCAAAATCATGTTGAAGGGTAGAGAAAGAGAAGGCACTTGCCAGGGGAGAGGACTGGGAGGTTATCCATGGGTGGGCTGTGAATGCAACACAGGAATTACCCAGTAAACCCAGACTGGAAGGTTCAGAAGAAGTGCAAAGAGAGTTTAAAGGTACTAATGAAAAGCAGATTATGAGAGGCGAGAAACGTTTACTGCAAGTTTTATCAGTTAGAATTAGGTTCAGCTGTAGGCACCGGACACCTCTAAATAACAGCGGCTTAACAAGATGGACTTTTGTTTCTCTCTCATATGCAAGAAACTGGGCATAGGCAGTGCAGGGCTGGGAGGTCAGCTCTGTAGAGTCATCAGGAGCCACCCAAGTTTGTTCTGCTCATCACTACATCATGCGTAGGGCGAGGTTCTTCATCACAGTCCAGGGGTTTCTGCTGGAGAACCTTATGGGGATCGCAGGGTAGAGGAAGGAAAAACAGAAATAACAAAAAGAACATGCCCACTGTTTCCTAAGGTCTCCTGGATGGTGTCACCCAGAACTTCTGCTTTCATTTCATTGGCATAATTTCGTGTCATGACCATACCCAGCTGCAAGGAAGGCTGGGAGATGTCGCCATGCACCAGCTAAAATTAAGGTTCTGCCATCAAGAGAGAAGAGGATAACAGAGACATTGGGTACACAATGAGCAATCTCTGCTACCAATTCCTTTAGGCTAAGCACTGTTGTATCTTGTACACACACACACACACACACACACACACACACACGTATATTTTTTTGAGACAGGGTCTTGCTCTATTGACCAGGCTGGAGTGCAGTGGCACGATCATGGCACACTGCAGCCTCAACCTCTCGGGCTCAAGCAATCTTCCCACCTCCGCTTCCCATGTAGCTGGGACTACAGGCGCACGCCACCATGCCCAGCTAATTTTTGTATTTTTTGTAGAGGCGGGATTTTGCCATGTTGCTGAGACTAGTCTTGAACTCCTGAGATCAAGCAATCTGCCTGCCTCAGCCTCCCAAAGTTCTGGGATTACAGGTGTGACCCACCACACCCAGCCAACATATATATTTTAACATTCACATAAAAACTGCAAGATAGATATTATTATTCCCATTGTAGAGGAGAATAAAATAAGGTTCCCAGAGTTCAAGTAAGTTATTGAAAGCCTCAGTGGGATTAAAATCTAGATCTGTCTGGATCCAAAGCGAAGACCCATGTGTTCTTTATACAGTTGAAAATAGAAAATATAAGAGTCATGACCCCGGGGGAAAGTTTCCTGAGAAAAGCATAAATGTGAATTCAAAAAAGAAGCAGGAGACTCAAGTGGAATGATTAAAGACTTTATAAAAAACAGGACAGTGCATTGACAAATTTGTGAGACTATTTTTATAACAAGAAATTGAGATGCAATATCCTATGGAATATTTTTGGCTTTGCCAGTGAAAACCTGGGATTTTAACATGTATTTCTTTCTTTCTTTTTTTTTAGATGGAATCTCGCTCTGTTTCCCAGGCTGGAGTGCAGTGGCACAATGTTGGCTCACTGAAACCTCTGCCTCCCAGATTCAAGTGATGATCCTGCCTCAGTTGCCAAGTAGCTGCAATTACAGGCACCCACCAGCACGCCTGGCTAGTTTCTGTATTTTTAGTAGAGACGAGGTTTCACCATGTTGGCCAGGCTGGTCTCAAACTCCTGACCTCAGATGATCCGCCCATCCAACCTCCCAAAGTGTTGGGATTACAGGCATGAGCCACTGCACCCGGCCACATGTATTTCATACAGGGTAACCATCTCTTACTTAAATGTTAAATCCCCAATCTCTGAAAACCCTGCCTTTTTTTCCCTAAATCATTGATTGTCAAAACCTGATTTAAAGTGAAATAAGACCCTTTATATTTATTACTTATTTTGTTTAGCTATTCATAAGTTTCACTGCAGTAATTTTAATGAGCTTGGCTCCAGGAACTGCCAGACAAGCCCTGGGTGTCATGTAATATATGGCCAATGCACAATGCTATCTTAAACAGTCTGAAACTTTTGCTTAAGAAACATATCTGGCCCTATGTGTTTAGATAAGGTAATGTAGATTGTATAACAATCTTTCTACTATTGAAAATCAAATAAGGTAATATCTATGAAAGCATTGGGGATGACTTGAGAAATCTGTAAGTATAGAATATATTATTATTATTAGTCCATGGCCAGATTGGCTCATTTGACATTAGCTCAGTAAAGTCAATACCTGAGGTGCATTTTCTTCCATGAAAATGATGTGTCTGTAAATGTTCCTTGAATATAAACTTCTCAGTATTATTATTAGAGAAATATTATTATTTATGCAAACATTCTAATTAACCCAGTTCAATTTGGTCATAGAAAAATCTCCCTCAGAGACAACACTGTACGTGTGGTAAATCCCTGAAGACTCCTAAGTGAAACACAAATCACTGGCTCACCAGAGGAGAGACAAATATGAGGTCATTAAGTAGATAAAGATATAAAAATGCTGTGTCTTGTTCTAAAATTATATATCTAAGCACCTCATGCTCAGGTGATATGCACCATAAAAACACATGAACACCTTGCTCTTCAATAACAAGAGGAATTATCATTAGGCTCAGTAGAGAGACAATCAGCAGGAGAGGGTTTTGAAGAATTTAAAACTTTGCCACAGAGGCTCCTTGTTAATTCAGAGTTTGTAGGTCCCCGCTATCTGCTCACGTAAGTCTTTCTATAAATTTTATGATTTTTCTTCAGTTTCTTGCAGGGTTTATCATTATATAGTATTTCATTGAGTTCTTATAAAGATATGCAAGGAAGAGAGAACAGGATGATATGCTAATGTGAATTGTTCTTTTAATGACACCCTTAAACATGCTATAGGAAAGACATAAAACACGACTTCCTAAGTGAGCAGCCAACTTCAAAATACTGCAAAACATATCTATGTCATCATCTTAGGAGCCAGAGGCCTATCAAGATACAAGGATTATAACCAGAAGAGGAAAATCTTATTTCCATATTGCTTTGCATCAATAGAAGAAATTTCCTTTCGCAGTACATGTTGCGTCTATTTTGAGATGAGGATAAAAGCAAAGGATGGTGAAATAGCAACAAAATGCGTTATCAGGAGCCTACTCAGTGATGATAACTATAGCTAACCAGATATGCTGGCTCACTTAAAAATAAGCTAGAGAGAAAATAGAAGACCACAAGCATGTCACTGAAAGACTCTCTCTTCATTTTTTTTTCTGACCCCCATAAGCCTCAAAAGCAAAATAAAGCTAGTGCGAAACCCAAGGATGGTGGGAGAATGAATATGAATCTCAGGTTTTCTTCCTTCTTTGGGGCTTTAAGGGGCTAATTCAGACTAGAGAAGAGGCATCCTGTAGGGTTAGTCTCTCCCTTCCGTACTTAATTACCACCTACTATATCCAAGTTACTATGAGTAAGACAAAAGAAGAAGATGGTCATGGTCTTGTAGAGCTTATAATCTATTTTGTAAGATAAAACTACACAAACAAACCAAATTCTTTAGAAGGCAGTGCATGATGAGTGATAACCAGGTCTTAGAGCCTATATACATTGCAGGCATTTATAGGAGGCAGAGTGACGTGTTTAATTACTGTCTTCAGTGTCTAGGGAAGTAAAAAGGAAGGCAAGAGAGAGGAGGAGTGGGGAAACAAAGATGAGACATAACAGATGCTTTGGTGTCTGGAGCCCCATGATATATGCACCCTGCAATTTGTTAGCCCCTTGTCTGTGAGAATGAGACAGCACCCCCTTTAATCCAAGGAGAAATGCAGCTGCCTGTGAAGGCGTGAGCCCTTCAGTGGACAGGAGAGAAAGAAGAGACAGGAAGAAATGAACACATTAGGGAGACAGGGCTCTCAAGGCAGTCAAGAGTGTGTGTGGGTACTTTTATTCTGGGCTTAACTCAAAGAAGCTCCAGGCCAATTTAGCAAAAGGGAGATTCGCAGTTACAGGTAACGGTAGAGGTGCTAAATTATTTAACTAGATTTTCTTTAGTCCTGTGAGCAACAGCATCATAAACCTGTGGAAAGACATCTGATTCACCGAAAAAGCTGAGTGCAGATCACATAATGTAAAACAGTAATTATGCTGGCAATTACTCATTTTAAAGTCTAAGCAAGCTGGCTTTAATAAAGCACAAACCACATATCACCAATACTCTCCTTTTTATTACAATAAAATAGCACTTTCAAGCTTGTAATTGCTTTATAGACCTAGAAAAAGAATGCTGATGAGATTATTTTCACAGGGTTCAAATATTTATGAAAACCTTAATAATTTTAAAAGTCAAAACACAAACATTACAGGAAAAAAAAAAGCATGAAATCAAACAGGCTCTCTTGCTCTTTCTGCTGTCTTTTAAACCAAGAATAAACACTGGTCTCACAGTTTTCTGGTTTCTTGAAGTAGGAAATTCTTTTTTTGGGTTTTTTTTTTTTTTTTGATACGTAGTCTTGCTCTGTCGCCCAGGCTTGAGTGCAGTGGCGTGATCTCGGCTCACTGCAACCTCCGTCTCCCGGGTTCAAGCAATTCTCCTGCCTCAGTCTCCCGAGTAGCTGGGACTACAGGCGCCCGCCACCACGCCCTGCTAATTTTTTGTATTTTTAGTCGAGGTGGGGTTTAACCGTGTTAGCCAGGATGGTCTCGATCTCCTGACCTTGTGATCTGCCTGTCTTGGCCTCCCAAAGTGCTGGGATTACAGGCGTCAGCCACCATGACCGGCTGAAATAGGAACTTCTTAGGTGCTATTTCAAAGATTGTGTAAAGAAATTTGAGTGGTATATGCCTAGACTTTCTAAAGGAACAAGCATCTTTATAAAGGTACACCTTTACTAAAGCTTTTTACTACAAAGTGAAAGAGAAAGGATGCACAGAGATAGCTGATGAATAAAGTGGAAAATAGTAGTCACAATGGCTAATGCAGGCATTTACCAGATATAGGCATTCATTCATTCTTTAAATTCATTCTGTCATTTAACGCATTTTAATGAGGGCCTCTTCTGTGCCCAGTAGTATTTTTTGGGAGTTGTATTAGTCATTATTCAATTATTCATGACCTCTCACTTTATATAAAACTGACTAAAGTGGTATTTTATGAAGCTAGGTGTAGGTCATAAGTTTAATTTTATAACCTTTATTTTTTATAGTCAATCACCAAATAATATGGCTATTTTGGTGCATCCCTAAATTAGAAATTGGTAGTTACAGAGGTCAGCATCCAATTTCTTTTTTGCCCTTTTTGTTGTTGGTTCCATCCCATAGAAAAAATATCTTGATTCATACTGAAAAGGAGTCACAGTTGGTAACAGTTCCTTAACAGCATGACAGCATGTCCTATAATCTCAAGATACTCTTCAATTAAAAAGAGATGGAAGGAAAGCTTTGATCTGAGGCCTGCACAAAAATGATTTAACCTGGCATTTATTTATAGATTTAATAGGTCACCACTAGAAATATGTGGTGAGAAACTGCTTGCTACCCTCATGGAATTTAAATCTTGTGGGGGAGATAGACATAAACAAAATTAATTCACAGATGATTATTTAATAATTACTGCAATAACTACTACAGAGTGCTTTGCAAATGTTAGGTGGGATGCTGACCCAGACTGGGGCATTCAGGACATCTCCACGATTGTAGGATCCATTGGCTGTGGAAGGCTGGGGAAGAGGGAGGTGTCAAGGATTATGGAGTGAAGTCTAAGACAGGGAGACTGGGGTAAAGCAAGTTTGTGACAATTTTATTTTGCAAGTCAGGGAAAGTCAAATGTAAGGGTCCTCAGTGCGTGAAAATCTGGGATATCACATCTCTGAGTATATTTTATTTTAGATATATAGACAAGTGATGCATTAAAAATGAAATTTCCCCACACATATGTGCAACTACTAAAGCACCTGATGGGATCCTTGTGCGGAATTCCCTTCCATGAGGTAAGCTCTGGGGAACACACACCAGGCTTAAGTTCACGTTCACCATTTCCAGCTTGACACCAGGAGAGGTCTGTCTCATTTCTGAGATTTGATTTCTTCATTGTAAAATTAAGGAAATAAGGCCTCCCTCATGGAGTTGTGAGGAATAAATAAAATTAAATAGGAATGGTACCTGGCACAGTACTTAGTAACTAATAGCTATGCTGTATTTTCATTTACTTATTTCTTTCTTCTTTACCTCTCTGCAAATAAAAATAAGGAAACATGCTTGCAGGGTTAGCATGAGGATTCAGTGCAGTCCTTTATGTGAAAGTATATAGTGTGTGATATATTCTCAAAAAGTATTTGGAAGACAATGAACTGGAAAAAGACAGTAAATATGGCATTTCACATTTGCTTGGGGCCAGACACTTTTATTCTTCTCAGAACCCATTCCCTCTAAAAGTATAATTTATCAATTCTAGAAGAGCCAATGGGCCACCCATCTGCCTACCTAAACACTCACCCACTGGAATGCATTGTAGGAGATTTACTTCATGCAAGTGGACAGCAGAATCATATGATCTGCCACACAAGTGTCCCTGCTCTATAAAACTATACTTTCTCTCTCTTTCTTGACTACATCCCTTTCAGATTTATGGGTTCAAAAACTGAGCAGTGTTCTCTGCTCACAAATTACTCCTGGATGTTTACTAACATCCCAGACACAAAGGGCTAGATGTTCTTGTGCTGCCCCATTTCTGTGCAATTTCCCCTCTGAGCTCCACATTTCATAGGTCTCGTTAGCTGATGGACCCGATTGTCAGTCCCTCCTAAATGAAGGAAAATGATACTAGGAGTTCTTCCATTACAGCCTGGTGTTACTTCATTACCTTCCTAGCTCATGCTTGATCTTACACTTGGCCCACTTACCTACACTAATGGAGGAATCAAGATAATTTGCTATCTTTATCATTGTTCTTGTTTTCTTTTTCACTTTACAGTTACTGTATGCTATCTTTTAAAAGTCTGAAAACCACTTTGTGTGCTTTATGGAACAAGAACAGAAATAAAACAGCTAGAGATAGGCATATATTTAGATAGATAGATATCTAGATTATATAGATGGATGGATAGATAGATAATAGAGAAATGATAGATGATAGGTAGATGATAGATGATTGATAGATAGATCATAGATAATAGATCATAAATGATAGGTAAATAGATGATAGACAAATATTGCAGTGAGCATTTTTCATTAATTGTCATATTAGAGAGTTGCAATTACTTAGTGACATGTCATTATTTGATGGTGAGTCTAGATCAAATATACCCTCCTGGTTATTCCTAGAGATGGAATTTAAGTTGCACTCTTGGTTGTTATTCCTTCAAGAAATAACTGTTTAATATAAAGCCAAAGATTAAAAAATTCTTTGCTATTTAACAATGATGGGTTATGCTTTTCAGTAGTTTATTTCTTCTAGGCTTTAGACATCTAGTAAGTGATTTCAGTTATCTGTTTGGATTAATTTCTACTTTACAAAAATCTTTCCTAATCATTTTAGCCCCTCAATGGAATGCTTGATGTTATGGGACATCTGAAAATTTTGAGATAATGGTAGGTAATTAAAGAAATAAGAGTGATTAAAATTTCCAGGAATCATAAAAACAAATATGAGAAAAAGAATAAAACTATAATTTGCTGCTTGAATGTGTTTTAAATCACTTAAAATAATCACAATACTACAAATAGTCTTTATTAATTTTGATCTTTTAGTATACCACAGAGAAAAGGCACAGAAGATTATAAGATGATTATGGAATAGAATGTAGATATTATCAATCTGATGCAAAATTATAAAAGAAAAAGTCTCAGAGATGGAAGGGAAGGAAAACAGTAAAGTGTCTCCAGGAGAGCAGCAATAAATACTATCTATAATTCATGGAATTAGAAATTAAGATTTAGATATAACATGTTTCTTAAAACTGTATATGAACCAATAAAGGAACTAAAAATCTTGATATAACTATGCTTAAAAATTGCTGAGGGAAGGTAGAAAGTGGTGTATTTGAGCACAATTAACAACTTTCATTATGGGAAATAGATAATGTTTCAATTAGTGGAATATTCGGCTTAACTAGAGATAGAGGAGAAACTGCTAGAAGAAACCTAAGGGTGGTTAATAATGGTTGCCTCTGGGAAGTGGTACAAAAAATGAAAGAAAGTCTAAGGAGACTACTTTAAATTTTTTTAAATTTTAAATCAGAAATATTTTAAGAATTCAAAAAAGTAAAGTATAGATAACATAATAAATATCCAAGTACATCCCAAATTTATCAAATTTAGGTATTTTGCCATATTTGTTCTAGTTTTTCTAATTTACAAAGTTTTTAGAGCTTTTTTTTAAACTAAAAAAAGTAAAACCTAATTAAAGAACCAAATGTACTTCTCTAATCCATCATCTACCCACCTTTCCTAGGGTTAATGACTAGCTTGACATTGGTTCTTCATTCATTTGAATGTTTTTTCTTCTTCATAGGCATAAATCCATAAAATACACAGTATTTTTTTTTTACTTTAAGTAACTAGTTTGCCAATTTTTCCTTCAATATTATTTATTTAAGATTTTTCCATCGTGATATATGTAGCCCTACTTCTTCATTCAGGATTTTTGTTTTTGTTATTTAATATAGTATTTGTGATTACAATGTATTTATTAATCCTTCCATTAATGCACAGTTGGGCTGTTTGCAAATCTTCACTATTACAAATAATCATAAATATCCTAGGGCCAGGTGTGGTCACTTACACCTGTAATTCCAGTGCTGTTAGGAGGCCACAATGGGAAGATTGCTTGAGACCAGGAGTTTAAGACCAGCCTGGGCAAAATAGCAAGACCCTGTCTCTACAACAAAAGAAAAACAATTAAATTAACTGGGCATGGCGGTGTGCAGCTGTAGTCCCATCTACTTAGGAGGTTAGGGCAGGAGGATCACTTGAGCCCAGGAGTTCAGGGCTGCAGTGAGCTATGATCTCACCACTGCACTCCAGTCTGGATGACATAGCAAGACCCTTTTTTAAAAAACAATTTTAAAAAGAATATACATCTACTTATGTATCAATATACATATGCAAGCATTGTTCTAGGCTACGTAGCTAGCAGTAAGTTGCTAGAGAGTAGGGAATGCACATCTTCAACTTTAGTATATCATGCCAAATCAATCTCTAAACTACTGACACCAATTAAAATTCCTACCAGCAACACTTGAGTGTTCCTCTTGCTTCAAATCTTTCCAACTCTTGGCATCCTAAAACTTTAATTTTGGAAACTTGAGAAGGTAAAACCGGCATTGCTTTGCTTCATTCTCCCTTTACTCGATCATTAGTAAGGTAGAGCATCTTTTCACATGTTTATCAGACATTTGCCCTTCCTCTCTTATGCTTATCCTACTCTTTATCCTTGGCCCATTTTTCAATTGTGTTGTTTTTTTGTAATAAATATGTAGAAGTTATCTGTATCATACTAATCTGTTGTGACATACATTACAAATGTTTTCTAGGTTATCTTTCTACTTTGTATATATTTTATATAGATGTTATACTTTTTAATATACTCAAATTTATCAATGTTTTCTTTTAAGGTTTGGAGGTTTCGTACCTTTAGAAATCTCTCCCTACCCTAAGGTCATAAAACATTCTGATATTTTCTTCTAAAAATGTTAAACTTTTTCATTTTCACATTTAATTGTTTAACCCACATGGGAGCTATTTTGGACATAGTATAAGGTAAAGGTCTTATTTTAACCTTATGGATAACCAATGATCTCAGCAACATTTATTGAACAGCCAATTTTTCCTCTACTGGTTTATATGCTACTCCTGTCATACCAAATTTCCATAAATGTGAAGGAGATTGCTAGGCTCTTTGTTCTGCTCCAGTAATTATTTATTTTTTATTATCAGGTCTTCTGAAATATTGATTTTAACCATATATATGTATTTACATAAAAAAACTAATAAAAATGGAAAATCTTGTAATTTTTCACTCTAAAGATAAAGAACTTATTTCTCTTTTGAGGCTTTATGTGAAAAAAAAATGCTTTAGTAAAACCATGTCTGGCTGCTTCTACCACAGCCCTACTCAAAGCAAATTACTTTTACAAATAGTCACAAAATTGTTGAATGCACATGCCTTGAAAATATATTTTATTTAAAACATTGGGTAAATTACTCAGTAGCATAATCTCCTCCATTGGTCTAAAATAAAATTCATATATGAGAGGTGTTCAGAATCTATTCTTGGAGAAGAGTTAAAACTGGGCTTTAATGCATTTTTTGGAGCCATTAAGCCTTGCCAGGTAAATAATGTGTGTTTTAAACATCTCTGAATCTATATTTACAGTCATATGATAAATGGCAATGGTTCCAAAGAGAAATGTTAAGATCTAATGGACATTTAAAACAGCCCCTCAATATGTATTTATGCAAGGGATCCAAAGAGCCTCAAAAGCAGTTTAGTTCTCTTTGATCAATGGCAATCAATGGTTTTGAAAGATGTAGAATATTTAGAGTCCATATTTAAAACTCCTGTAACTAGCAGTCCTACAAACTTATGGCTATAAATGCTTCTTTGTAGCTTGGGACAGATGTGGAATTTCGAAAATATCCCATTAACATCAACACCCAAAAAAGGCCAAGAAAATTTAGCACAGAAAAAGATGACATTTCACAATAGTAAAGTTGTGGTACCAAACAAGGAAAGCTGGTGCATCCTTTTTATATCCTCAAATGGATTTTCATTTTATGTTACTCAGTAGGAGTCATTTTGAAGACAATTTCTTCTGAAAATAAGCTTTGAAGCTTTACCGTTTTTAAAAATCCCATTTGATTCAGTTTGCACAGGCCTTGGTTTCTATTTCTGTTCTTTTCTCCCTTTAGAACTACTTACATTTCCACTGCATTGTTTGAATGAAAGAATAAAATCACACCTACTGAGTCCTTTAAATGAACTCGGTGTGTAGGGAGGGAGCCGTAGACCAGAATTTGCATCAGATTCTTGGAAAGCCTTTCTGGGCTGAAGAGTGTCAGGAAACTGTAGTGGACCTTCGAAGCCATCTGACAGTTGCCTATCGACATATGAAATTGATTCACCTTGATCGATTTGGATGGCAGGCCAACTCTTCTTGCCCAGGAGAAACTGCTATTTGGCGCTCCCAAAGCATTAAAGTGCAGTGCTGGTGGCGAGTTTATTATCTTGTTATTTGGCCACACAATACCTTTGAACCCCCACCCTGGAATAATAGAGACCCCATGCTTTTGCTTCAGTGAGCCTCAGATCTCACTGTGTTCATACAAAATTCCAATCTAACAAATTCTATCACCATGAAACTCATTCCATAGCTCCAAGACATCAACTGATGTCTCTTCTCTCCTTTACCGGTATTCCAAATTCTTACAAGCATTAGGAAGTATCTATAGAGATCTGGATATCAAGAGAGATGAATTTATGTCTCTTACGTTGCTGTTCATGTCCTAATTACCTCTGCCATTCACCTCCATTTGATTCAACCATTCTTCATGAACCTAGGCAGCCTTCACATAATCCCTAATCCACAGGTCACTGAGTGAAGTGAAGAAAAATCAGGACTGGTTCATTCAATAGATAAGAAATGAAATCAAACCACACTTGGCTTATGAATCACTGACAAATACACCATATTAGAGAAAAGCATCTGTTATCCCAGGAAAATGGAGTTCAACACAATACATATATTTTATATTCCACTGGGGCAGAGAATCATTATAAGAAATCCTAACTTCAAAGTAGAATACTAACTGATCCACTCAACTTATTGCAACCATATTCAATGTCATTCTTTATGCAGAACATACCAGCAATAATAAATTAATTCAGGTTGGTCACAATCTGGATTATAAAGCCACAATGTAGAAACAAAAACAAACATGGACCCATAAAGAATAACCCACAGGGAGAGTGTGACACAAAATGTACTGGGAAACACGTGGAAAGTCCGAAATGAGACACACAATGATATAAATAGAAAATATGTGGGAAGGCAGCCCCTGAAAAAGTCCTATGGATATGCAGATGCTTAATTGATGCTTTGGATGGTGGTTTGATAAAGAGACATCCTTAGAAGCTAGGAGAAAAAAATACGTGAATGCAAAGAGGAAACTAAGAGGTTCATAGAAGGACAGGAAGTGACAAAAGCAAAAGGGAGTGAAGACAGACAAAGATGTGGGTCATTGTATCACAATCGCCTATATGCTATTTTCACATAGAGAATTACTTAGTAAATTTATATATTTCCCAATAAAAATGCATCTAGATGTTAAAATGTTACTTATTCCTTCTTGTTATTTTATTACTACAGTATTACTTTATAAATAAATTATGAATATATTTAGGAAGTTATACGTTACATATCATTAGAGCACTTAGTTCAGTTCCTTTATTTTCTCCAAATAGTTCTATGACTGCTGGGTGTTCTGGCTGGCCAGGTTCTGAGAAATTGAGAGGTTGGGTTATTCATTTTGGGCAGGTCAGAGGTTATAGGCTGAGGTGTGGCCAACCAAGGGGGAGACAAGCCAGGCTGAGGTTACTGCCTGGTGCAGGTGCAGGGCTAAGAAAGATGCAAGAGCGGAGGAAGAAACACAGGTTGCTTGTCTCATTTTGGACGAGGCAGGTGACACATAAGACAGGTTCAGATGTAGTATAAAAGGGACAAAAGAAGACGTAGGACAAAGGGTGCTTTTTGTTTGAAGACCAGTTGAGGCATGGAATCATCAAGAAGTCTGAGAGAAATGTGCTATTCTAATATCAACATGATTAATCCAGTTCCAACTTGCTATGTCCATTCTGAGATAGCTCCCATTTCTTGTTAAAGAACGGGGACAGTTAATTTAGGCCTGTCTTCCCAGGGAAGAGGTAGATGGATCTCCCATCCAGAATCCTCACCACTCTGCTCACAGAAACTTCCTGGTCACCAGGCCAAGAGCAACAGTGTGCCTCTGCAGGGGCATCTTGGCTTTAATTTGTGAGGGGCAGGAGGTGGCCTAGGAGGCAACACCTGTTCAGTGGGTGGAAGTGATGACTCGGGTCCTCCCGCAGTATCCAGGCCTGTGCACTGGGGGACCCAAGACAGTGCAATCAGCCTGCTTCTCTTCATGCTGAGAGATGGCTGAAGTAGGTATTTAACAAACATTTATTGAATAACAAAAAGAATGTGCTATCTGCCTATCATGTGTATTTACTTGCAGAGAAAATCTACTGTTACTTGTGTTCACCTGAGAAAGGCCAAGGCTTGATGTAGCCTAGTTTTTTCACTTTAGTCTCTGGGCCCTGAAGCAGTCAGCTCTGGATGGTCTGTGCTCAGGAAGCCTCCCTGTTGGGTGTGGGATGCAGGCATGACCCAGCACCAGCTGCCTGCAGGCAGAGCTCTGCTGAGTCAGGCCCCCAAATGAGTGTGGCCAGTGCAGCCTAGGTCCTGCTTTATCTTTCATTTCTAAATTTATTTTCAGATGACACTGCTTACTACTTCATCCTATTTTCTTTGGCTGTCTTTTTTGGCCATTTTCAAAATCCTGAGTTACACATTTAGTAGCCTAATGATATATAGTAGGGAAATTAGAATAATAGTAACCACAGCAGTAATACAACCAAGTGATTATTCACTGTGCAGCAGCAGTTTTTCATCTACCTTACCTACCTTTCCTCCCCAGGTGACTGAGAAACAGCACAGAGTTGCAGTTAAGGACATGGACTGAGGATGCAGATTCAAATACAGCTCTGCCACTTAGAGCCCTTGTTTGAATTGTGCATGGGTTTCTTTACATCTTCTCCAAGCTACCAAAAGGTAATCATAAGAAAGATGGAATTTTCTGTTTCAATTTACCACTTCCTATGGATATTCAAATTAAAAAGTATATCTTAAAATGCTTGACCTTGAGCAATCTATTTGACATTTACTGATTGTTCATTGTTGTAGTCAGCTTAGGCTGCTGTAACAAACTACCACAGCCTGGGGGGCTGAAGCAACAACATTTATTTCTCATAGTTATAAAGGCTACAAGTCTAGGATCAGGGCACCGGCATGGTTGGGTTCTTGGTGCGAGGCCTCCTTCCGATTTATAGACAGCCACCTTCTTGCTATATCCTCACATGGAGGAGAGAGAAATCATCTCTCTCTTGTTTCTTCTTACAAGGGTGTTTATCCCATTCATGAAGACTCCGCTTTCATGGCCTAAGTCCTCCAAAAGCCCTCACCTCCAAATACCATCACAATAGAGGTTAAACATAAGAGTTCTGGGAGGACACAAAAATTCAAACCATAGCACTTACTATTGGGCAAGCCTCCAGGACGCAAAGATGAATAAGACACATTTCCTAAACTCAAAGAAATTGTAGTCGTGTGTTTGTGTTTACATGTTGTATTTGTCTGCTTTGACACTGCTATAAAGAAATGCCTGAGACTGGGTAACTTATAAACAAAAGAGGTGTAATTGACTCACAGTTCTGCATGGCTGAGGAGGCCTCAGGTAACTTACAGTCATGGCAGAAAGTGAAAGGGAAGCAGGCACCTTCTTCACAAGGAGGCAGGAGAGAGCATGAGTGAAGAGAGAAGAGCCACTTATAAAACCATCAGATCTTGTGAGAACTCACTCACTATCACAAGACAGCATGGGAGAAACTGCCCCCATGAGCCAATCACCTCCTACCAGGTTTCTCCCTCAACACATGGGGATTATGGGGATTATAATTTGAGATGAGATTTGGTTGGGGACACAGAGCCAAATCATATCACATGTTGAGGGTCAGAAAGAAAGTTAAACAGAGATAGAGGAAAAGAAGAGACAATGTTTAGGAATGGGGCAGGGACAGGGGTATCCAACCTTTATTTTTTCTCCTATCCTTTCTTCCATCCATTAACAACTGAAGAGCATCTATGTTATAATATCGCCTTTCCATTCCTTTGTCCTTCATTGATAGGCCTTCTCCATAATTTGCCATGCCAGAGAACTAACTGCTCCCCAGATGAGTTGAAAAGAACTGAACTCTCCCAGTTCAGTTGGTGTGGCCTGGCCAGGATCCTTGGGAGATTTTTCCTCTGTGGATTCACATTTCCCTGGAGTGAATTAGGTTTCAGGCTGTGCATGAAAGCTACCTAGTTGTGTATATGCCTGGCCAATATGTATGGAGAGGACAGAGGCTCTATGAGTAGGGAAGGAGAGAGGACAGTAGTACAGGTGACAAGAAAATAAGTGTAGGATGTGCTAAGCAAATTGAATATTATTGATTTTATGCATCAATATTTTTCCGACCTCCCTCTGTAAGACGATTGGCCTGCCAGAGGTCAGAGAAAGAGATTGGGGTATTCTCAAGTTGGACATGCTTTGGAAGAACAGAAAGTTAATATTAAGAATTCCATCTTATATGCTCTAGATAGAAGGTCCAGATTTTCATATGATCTCATGTTTTTCAGAAACCCTAATGCAAAGTCATTAACTGTACTCAAATAATTATGGAAAAGGGTAAAGTGGCTTCTAAGTGCATTTATTCATTTTCCACAAACACACTATGAAGTTGCGAATATGTAAACCAGAGTCCCATAATGATTTCTGGCAGCTGTTTTCTTGAACTCATGACACCAGCACTTAGTGCTTTTCTGCAGAATGGCTGAAAGGTTCACAAATCCAATATCCTTAGAAGTTATTTTATTAGATTTCCTAACTTTAAAGCCTATCTGGAAGAATGTCCTTATTCCTTTGCAACTGTTACTGACTGATGCTGATTATGCCATCAGCAAACCTCACTAACTCCAGTTCTTCACTTAGATCATTAATGGTCAATAGAGGGCCTGAAATGGTTCACTATTAACTTCTCATTCAGAGGACTGGTATTGAATACTTTTCCTTTGTTTTACACTGCATGCTAAGCCTGGCTCTCTATGGAAAAAGGAATAGGAGAGTGAAATAAACTAATCCCAGATTCATCTTCCATTCTTTCTACATGTACATGAGAACTAGGATTGTCAGGGCATCTTTATATGAGCTGAGCACACAGACTGCAAAGGAGAAAATGTCAAAGGTGCCTGACTCCCAGTGCACATATACAGAAGCCAGAAGGAAGCACACTCAATATGCACACTGTCACAGTGTTTGCCTCAGTGCTTCTCCCATGTAGGTACTTGGAGTCAGGCCTGGCTAAATGTATCACAATGAAATGGGTAGGCTTTAAAATTCAGATTGATGGGCATCGCCTCTAGAGATACTGATACAGAGATACTGATACACTTCTAGAGATACTGATACAGATTACTGATTGCTCACTGTTCTAGTCAGCTTAGGCTGCTGTAACAAACTACCATAGCCTGGGTGGCTGAAGCAACAACATTTATTTCTCATAGTTAGGAAGGCTACAAGTCTGAGATCAGGGTGCCAGCATGGTCGGGTTCTTGGTGTGAGGCCTCTTTCCAATTTACAGACAGCCGCTTTCTTGCCATATTCTCACATGGAGGAGAGATAAATCATCTCTCTCTTGTTTCTTCTTATAAGGGCATTTATCCCACTAATAAAGACTCCACTTTTGTGGCCTAAGTCCTCCAAAAACCCTCACCTCCAAATACCATCAGAGTAGGGGTTAGAGTTTAAACATATGAGTTCTGGGAGGACAGAAAAATTCAACCCATAGCCAATCCAAGCCTCCAGGATGCAAAGATGAATAAGACACATTTCCTAAACTCAAAGAAATTGTAGTCATGTGTGTTTGCATGTTGTATTAGCCTGATTTCACATTGGAAAGAAACATATATATTTCCTTTTTTTGAAAGCTACTCGGATTATTCTAATGCAAAGTCAGGTTTGAGTACTGCTGTTAAGGCAAGATCTCAACCTCTCCCCATGCTTAAAAATGGCAAGGGTTGGAATGAGAAAGAATCTTATCTATTGGTACAATCAGAACTAGACTCAGTCATGTGAGCCTCCTAAGCAGGTTAATAACTTGTCACTCCTCTACTATAGCTGTCTTTAAATATTGTTTTTTAAAAAAATGTCTACATGGAAGAGGCAGAATGTTGCAGAAGGGAAAGCAGGGGACGATGGATTGTTGGGGGCAATGGTCAGTTTTACTTTTCTTGTCCTGAGAAACTCCGCTCTCTCAAACTCATAGGTACCCTCTCAACAAAACAAAAGCCCTGCAATTAAAATGACCCACGGTCTTAAAACAACCACTGGTTGTTGTAAAAGCCCACCTCCTGGGAGCCTCAATATCACACCTAGTAACTCATCACTTATTCATCTTAAATCAAATGCTACTTTCCCTGATTATATATATATATATATATATATATATATATAATATATACTATTTTATATATATAATTTTTCTTGCTGTTACATTTCCAGTAATGTTTTAGTTTCTAGAGATTTTGTTTGTTGATTTTGAGACTCAGGCTACTAACAACACTGCCTCCTTCTTGGTCCATCTCTGGGTGTAACACAGAATCTCAAACACAGCATCCGGGAACTAATGTTCATTTGTTAGGGGGATATGGTCCTAGGGGAAGAGGAACATGCACATTTCCTTTCTGCTCTTTGGGGAGAGATGTATTTTAAAAAATAAGAGAAACAGTTGTAAGTGGTTTCCTTTCTTACGAAGAATAAAAAGATAACTTAAGATTATGTTTTGTGGCAAGTGTGGTGAGGAAAGAAACCAATGGATTATTCCAAAAGGAAGGATTCTCAGATGAGCCTAGACTTGAAAAATCCTCTACTAAAAGTGGAGAATACTTAGATATCTAAAAGGAAAAGAAGATGAGAGCCAGTGAGAGTTGTTTGTCCCTGTTACTTGGGTAAAATCAGCAAAAGTTTAGTGATGGAACCCACAGCTGGAGACTCAATGAGACTAGAGTCTCCTATGCCTGTGCGCAGAGGCCAGTGGGGTGGGTGGACGGAGCCTGAGCATGCTGCCTTGGAGACACCGGCTCCTGCTCTGGTGAGCCTGATGGGAGAGGATGCTGTTTGCTTGCCTGTGAGGTTCCTCCCA
This sequence comes from Pan troglodytes, assembly GCF_028858775.2. Taxonomy (NCBI): domain Eukaryota; kingdom Metazoa; phylum Chordata; class Mammalia; order Primates; family Hominidae; genus Pan; species Pan troglodytes. The sequence goes on along the minus strand of NC_072412.2, from coordinate 102,303,028 downwards.
TGCCACGAACAAGGACTTGCTTTGGGAAGGAATGCACAAAGCAGCCCTTTGAGGATGAGAAATAGGGAGAGGATGGTGAAGCTTGAGCTGGAAGGAACTCACCTTCAAGTTTCCCCTATGGGCCCATAGAAGGACCATCAGCATCTGAGTGCAAGGGAGGAAGAGGGACACTGAGAGGCTGGGATGGTCCCCTAAGGCTCAGTATCTTTTTGCAGCACCCATATGTAATTTCTGATTTCCAGTGCTCCCAGGAAGAGAAATATGCCAAAATACACAGTATCCCATGAATATTATCACCTGGAGAATTTGAGTAAAAATCACATTGACAGAAGAGTTAACCTGACTCTTGTCATTTTACCCTTCTCAAAGTTATCCTTATTTTTGTCCATATGCAGTTTTAAAAGTCCCAAGAGATTGGAGAGGAGGGAGAAATGAATAGGCAGAACAAAGAGAATTTTTAGATAGTGAAAATATTATGGATGATACAATAATGGTGGATGCCGATCATTATACATTTGTCCAAACTCACAGAATGTACAACACCAAGAGGGAGCCTGAATGTAAATGATGGACTTTGGGTGATAACGATGTGTCAGTGTAGGCTCATTAGTTGTAGCAAATGCACCACTGTGATGGGAGATGTCAACAGTGAGGGAGGCTATACATATACAGGGGGGCAGGAGTATATGGAAACTCTCTGCACTTTCTGTTCAGTTTTGCTGTGAACCTAAAACTGCTCTAAAGAATAAAGTTTATTTTTAAAATATCATAGTAAAGTCTCTTAACAAAATGATATTGCTTAAATAGTTTCTGAAAAGAGGCCAGATAGCACCCCTGTGGAATCCCAGGCAACTTGGACCCTTAACAGCTGCCTCCCCATCCCTGACAGAAACCTCAAGTTACCTACGAATTATAGTTGTGCGCTCAGACATTTAGGAATTTGGGGGAATTTCTTTCTCTTGCAGTCCTCTGAGTCAGTCTCCCTGCCACCTGGCGTTCCAGTTTTTATAGTTTTCATCCCATTCCCTCATACCTGGCTTCCTCTCTGCTAAGCCCCATGAGATCAACTCTTCAGAGGACCTGCATCTGGCTTCTTCCTCAGGCTTCTCTGCAGCCCATGCCTCAGGGTACCCAACTCAAGAGCAACACCTTAATTCTATATTGAATTTTTAGACATACTGCTTCTATGTACATTCAACCATCTTGATTTCTGATCTTTGTTCCTCATCAAATCATAATTTATTAATCTACAATTACCTTCCTACTTGAGGCATCCACATCAATTTGACTGATCTTATTACTAATATTTTCTCTTGACAAGGGTGTTTATGGCAGAATAGCTCAGAAATAAGTCCTGTATGCTATCCAGACCAGTTCCATATTGTATGTAGAGAACCAAAAACTTCCAGGTTGGGACTTATTCTAGAAACAGGAGACAGACACTATAGGAATATCATGTACAGAATTCCATCTGATCTCCTTAAAGTTAGCCAGAGACACAGTCCACTCTGTGCTGATATTATGACCCATTGATTTCTATTTGCTTTGGCGCAAATTATGGAACTATCTGAGATATTTGGAGTTAATTAGGAAGTGCTTACTTGGGACTATGTATTAGTTCATTTTCACACGTCTATAAAGAACTGCCTGAGGACAGGCAATTTATAATGAAAGAGGTTGAATTGACTCACAGTTCTACATGGCTGGGGAGGCCTCAGGAAACTTAGAATCATGGTGGAAGGCAAAGGGGAAGTAAGGCATGTCTTACATGGCAGCTTGTGGGGGTGGGGAGAGGGAAAGCCAAACACTTTTAAATCATCAGAACTTGTGAGAACTCACTCACTAGCATGTGAAGAGCATGGGGAAAACTGCCCCCATGATCCAATTACCTCCTACCAGGTCCCTCCCTTGATAAACGGGGATTACAATTTGAGATGAAATTTGAAAGGGGACACAGAGCCAAACCATGTCAGACTATTTTGAGGGTAAGGACTAATATCAACATGCTTAAGCCAAGCTCCTTTAAAACAGAAAATATCTAGAATCCTTTGTAAAATGCTCCAGCAGTGAAATAAATAATCCCAACAAATCCAGCAAATAGAACATAATGGAGCAATTGTAGTAAGTAGTAGTAACATTGATGCTGGTGAATTTATTGCATTTTCTTTGTTATCCCCACTTTAGACATATGAAAATATTTGCAGCAATTTTATGCTGCACAAAAACCAAGCGCCCAATCAGGCTAAGTGCCTCTGATGAGAGCACAACATTATTTTCATTCTCCATTTTTAATTAGGATGCACCAGTAAATTACAGGTTACTTCCTCTTCTCACAACCTTAAAAAACGCAGATGAGCAGAGCTGCTTCTCAGGTTAACCCTAAAAATTCTCAGTGCCATTTGTTAAATACAGTTCTTAAGCAAGCTGTGTAAAAGCATCAATGATGGGCAATGCCGACGTCAATAGATCATTTAGAGAAGTTAGTCTTCAGTGGAAGCTACCTCATAGATACACAGGGTTTGCTACTTGGGAGCCAATGCTCTTACTGATAACAGTTTTCTTCTGCCTAGTATTAGGATTTGATTTTGAAATTAATGTAAGGAATTCATGGAGTAAATATATCTAATATACATAAATATTTTAGACCTGCAAGAAGCCTGGCCTTGGAGATTCTATAATTCCATCACTTTATAAGGCAAAGAAAGAAGTCTTAGAGTAGTTGAATGGGCTAGCCCAAAGTTATAGAGCATAAAATAACAACAATAACAACACTGTATGCTGTGTAACTTCTATGTTTATAAACACTTCCAAGTATATCATTCCTGCTTCGGAAATTGAGGCTTAATTTATTTTCCCAGGTCACCTACCCTCTTCATCTCTCACCCCTTTTACTCATGTCAAGCTAATATGCCTTGTGAACTTACATACTAAGAGTATTTTATGTGAGATATTTAAGAGCTCCTTAAAGAGGTTTAAATCCAGTGGGCTTAGTTTTGTTTTTCTTGGATGCTTTCTGAAATTAAAAGAGTATACCCTCCAAAGTTTCATTTTTTCTGTACATGCAAGCAATTCACTTTGTAGGTTTGCAATAGAGAAGCAGTCAGCAGGCTTCATACAAGCTGTGCTGATACCCAAGGTAGTGCCAACAAGAAAAAAGTAGATGATCCTCACTGTACTCTGGTAGGTTCAAGATTAGACTTTGAAAGCATGGCAGGAATATGTGTTATCAGCTAATGTTATTGATTTGGCTCACTTACTAACTGATAGTATTTTCTTTTAAAAAATGCCAACTGTACTACATAGAAAGATTGTTCCCAAAGGGCCAGCCAGTCTGGACATTGAACTGCCAGAATGGTTTGTGTGAAAGGCCCCAGAGACTATAAATAAAGACAGGGAAATCTCTAAAGATAAAGCAGACTCCTTTTGGATTGTCCTACTGGGAGGGCTGCAGAAAGCTTTTGATATAAGGGGAGTGGACTACATCCTCTTTAATCCTCTCCTACATCTGTGATTTTTTTCCCCACAACTAAAATGAAACCATAACCCAATGTTGCCTCTAATTGACTTCACCAAGATATGTAACTCCATCGATACGGTCCATCTCATCATCTCCCTTTTCACATCATCTCTCAGCCCATCTTCCTGTGGATTCCAGTGCTCACCTCTATGCAGCCTCTGTCCTTACATCTGTTGTATATGCTATATCATGTTTCCCTCAGCTCCCTTTGTTCATAGGCCATTTCTTTGTGAGTTTTGGTCTCACTCTGTCATCTAGGCTGCAGTGCAGTGGCATGATGTCAGCTCACTGCAGCCTCCACCTCCGGGGTTTGAGTGATACTCCCACCTCAGCCTCCTGAGTAGCTGGGTCCACAGATTCACACCTCCATGCCTGGCTAATTTTTGTATTTTTTTTGTAGAGATGGGATGTCATCATGTTGCCCAGGCTGGTCCCAAACTCCTTAGCTCAAGAAATCCGCTTGCCTCAGCCTCCCAAAGTGCTGGGACTACAGGCGTGAGCCACCGTGCCTGGTTGTTCTTATAGGTCAGTTACTGCATCTTTCTCACCTCCCTCATTAAATTATAAACAATTTTGTCATGGGAACTCCTTTTTAAGACCATGAAGTGCCAAGTATACAGGAAAGTGCTCTGAGTATTAAATTTTGACTGACTTTCCTTCCCAGCTTTGTGAACTCCACAGTGTTGAATTTTATTTATACATCTGAGAAAAAAAATGAAGGCAAGTTAAGTGTGTATATTTAACCACTCCCAATAGTTATTTAAAACCCAGCCTCTTCTAATTTTATTCTTAAATACCATAATTAGGATTTGTCTATACATAATGTGGAATCTCAGTGAGCTACCACATTATTCCATTAGTCATTCTCTACATCATCAGACCAGTAATTAACATTTCACCTGTCTCAAATTGCATGTAGTATCTTAGATGAAGTGAAAACAAAGTGAAAGGCGGGTTTTAATCATACACTGCACCAGTCGTCATGATAGAAATGTTGTGACTTTGGTAAGTATAGTACTTCTTTTGTTAGATGGTAATTTTGATTGACAGATCAATCCAACTATTTAAAACCACTGATGATTATCCAACGTGTTTTTTCTCCCAAAATCAGCTAAAAAATTGTTCTGCTTAATATGCTGATCGAAAGAAGTCTGTGAATAAACTCTTCACCCTTAAATTGTGACCTTTATTCTATGAGGTGAATCTTCACTAACTGGGATGTTGCTTCCAGTGAAATGAGACCCGGATGTCCCAATGCCCTTGCCTGACATGAGTAAGGAGTTTATACTCATTAAGTCATTTTCCAGCCTAAGGATTAAATCCAAAGAGATAAGAGTGAATCATTCACTCTAGAGGAAGTGTGCCATCTATTTTAGGCCAGAAGGAAACAATTTTGCAAATGACCTTTTCCAGTGTGATAAGCAGTCTCTTTGGAGCCAGAAGGAATTAAATTCTATTTCTCCTTACAGTGGATAATTTTTCCTCCTTTCCTACACAGACCCAGACACAGTGTGACAAGCAAAGGACTCAACTTATTTTAGCATGAAGACTCACAGATACATTAGTTTAGGTTTCTTATATGAGATAAAAATCATCCACAAAAATTTCAACAACATACATGATGGTTGTTCAAATAAAAAGAATGTAAAAGGAATAATGTAAAGTTTTTGACATAACTACAAACAAGTAAACAGGAAAGAAATGCTCAGGTCCTGAGCAAGGGAGATGATATGGTTTGGCTGTGTCCCCACCCAAATCTCATCTTGAATTGTAGCTCCCATAATTCCTATGTGTTGTGGGAGGGACCTGGTGGGAGATAATTAGATCATGGGGGCGGTTTCCCCCATGCTGTTCTCGTGGTAGTGAATAAGTCTCACGAGATCTGATAGTTTTATAAGGGGTTTCCCTTTTCACTTGGTTCTCATTCTCTCTTGCCTGCTGCCACGTAAGATTTGCCTTTTGCCTTCTGCCATGATTGTGGGGCCTCCCCAGCTATATGGAACTGTGAGTCTATTAAATCTCTTTTTCTTTGTAAACTACCCAGTCTCAGGTTTGTCTTCATCAGCAGTGTGAAAATGGACTAATACAGGAGAGCTGTCTAAGGTATACACTGATGAAAAATAGTTTAGGGGTCCAGACTGTCAATAAATTCATTAGGTTTCAGGAAAGCTATTGTCACCAAGAAGGCTAATACAATCTCAGTTCATCACTCAGTAGAAATGAAATATTTTAAAGGTGTTGTGTAATAAAGCAGCACTATGTAGCACTGATTCAGCAATATGTGGTATTTTGTATTTTGTGTTTGCTTCTGCATATCACACTTTTAAAATTATGAAAACATTTGTGTTGAATTCCAAGTCTTTGCTATTGTGAATAGTGCCGCAATAAACATATGTGTGCATGTGTCTTTATAGCAGCATGTTTTATAATCCTTTGGGTATATACCCAGTAATTGGATGGCTGGGTCAAATGGTATTTCTAATTCTAGATCCCTGAGGAATCGCCACACTGACTTTCACAGTGGTTGAACTAGTTTACAGACCCACCAACAGTGTAAAAGTGTTCCTATTTCTCCACATCCTCTCCAGCACCTGTTGTTTCCTTTTTAATGATCGCCCTTCTAACTGGTGTGAGATGGTATCTCATTGTGGTTTTGATTTGCATTTCTCTGATGACCAGTGATGATGAGCACTTTTTCATGTGTCCGTTGGCTGCATAAATGTCTTCTTTTGAGAAGTGTCTGTTCATATCCTTCGCCCACTTTTTGATGGGGTTGTTTTTTTCTTGTAAATTTGTTTGAGTTCATTGTAGATTCTGGATATTAGCCCTTTATCAGATGAGTAGGTTGCAAAAGATTTCTCCCATTCTGTAGGTTGCTTGTGAATTCTGACGGTAGTTTCTTTTGCTGTGCAGAAGCTCTTTAGTTTAGTTAGATCCCATTTGTCAATTTTGGCTTTTGTTACCATTGCTTTTGGTGTTTTAGACATGAAGTCCTTGCCCATACCTATGTCCTGAATGGTATTGCCTAGGTTTTCTTCTAGGGTTTTTATGGTTTTAGGTCTAACATATAAGTCTTTAATCCAGCTTGAATTAATTTTTGTATAAAGTGTAAGGAAGGGATCCACTTTCAGCTTTCTGCATATGGCTAGCCAGTTTTCCCAGCACCATTTATTAAATAGGGAATCCTTTCCCCATTGCTTGTTTTTCTCAGGTTTGTCAAAGATCAGATAGTTGTAGATATGCAGCATTATTTCTGAGGGCTCTGTTCTGTTCCATTGGTCTATATCTCTGTTTTGGCACCAGTACCATGCTGTTTTGGTTACTGTAGCCTTGTAGTATAGTTTGAAGTCAGGTAGCGTGATGCCTCCAGCTTCGTTCTTTTGGCTTAGGATTGACTTGGCAATGTGGGCTCTTTTTTGGTTCCATATGAACTTAATTTTTTCCAATTCTGTGAAGAAAGTTGTTGGTAGCTTGATGGGGATGGCATCAAATCTATAAATTACCTTGGGCAGTATGGCCATTTTCACGATATTGATTCTTCCTATCCATGAGCATGGAATGTTCTTCCATTTGTTTGTATCCTCTTATTTTATTGATCAGTGGTTTGTAGTTCTCCTTGAAGAGGTCCTTCATGTCCCTTGTAAGTTGGATTCCTAGGTATTTTATTGTCTTTGAAGCAATTGTGAATGGGAGTTCACTCATGATTTGGCTCTCTGTTTGTCTGTTATTGGAAATGTCCAACAATGATAGACTGGATTAAGAAAATGTGGCACATACACACCATGGAATACTATGCAGTCATAAAAAATGATGAGTTCATGTCCTTTGTAGGGACATGGATGAAGCTGGAAACCATCATTCTCAGCAAACTATCACAAGGACAAAAAACCAAACACTGCATGCTCTCACTTGTAGGTGGGAATTGAACAATGAGAACACATGGACACAGGAAGGGCAACATCACACACCGGGGCCTGTTGTGGGGTTGGGGAAGCAGGGAGGGACAGCATTAGGAGATATACCTAATGTTAAATAATGAGTTAATGGGTGCAGCACACCAACATGGCACATGTATACATATGTAACAAACCTGCACGTTGTGCACATGTACCCTAAAACTTAAAAACTATAATTAAAAATAAATAAATAAATAAATAAAAATAAAAGTATAAAAACATATTACATCCTTCTCTGGAAAATAGTAGAGAATAATATGAAAACACTTCAAAGACAAATGAAATAAGTAGTCACTTTGCCACCGAAAGATAACCATTAACCACTAGAAAACAATTTTCCCTTATACTTTTAGTTTAAAGGCATTGTACCATTGTCTTCAAAAAGGCATTGTACCATCGTACCACATCTTGAAGGCCTAATTGAGCTGGATGGGCCATTAAGATATACAGGGTTTAACTTATAACTTAACTTTGGCAAAGTTAGGAAATAATTTTACTAATATCTTATCGAAAAAGTCATAGAGGTTATCAGATTGGCTTGAAACCAGTTTTTGATATAGTGTTGCTGATTATGACCTCCTTCAAAGGTGAGCTGCACTTCTGTTAACATTTTCTATCTGGACATTTTTAGGATTTTTAAAAAATTTCTGGTGGTCTGAAATTTTGCTATATCTAGCTATAGGTGTTTTCTTATTCATTATATGTGTTTATAGGTGTTTTCTTATTCAGCACTTCATAGAAATTTTTAATTGGAAAGATCTTGTCCTCTTCAGTTCTAAAAAGTTTATTGCATTATCTCTTTTCTATTTTCTCCTTCTATATTTTCTCTTTCCTTTTGGTGAAACTTTTACTTGCCATATGTTAGAGTACATGGATTGGTCCTAATATCTAACATTTTATCTCATATTTTCCAATTGTTAGATTTTTACTATTTTTGGAATATATTTTCCTCTTTGTCCACCCAATCTGCTCATTTAAAAAGATTCACACACACACATTTATATATTTTATATGTGAACATACAAATATATAGTATATATATATATATATATATATATATATATACATACATACACACACATCTATACATTTTATATATATATACAAAATCTCCATGGGTACTTCTTTGTCTCTCTTGTTCATGGCATCTTTTTTGTTTTATGAATGTATTATCTTCTCAAATCTCCCTGAATATAATAGTTATAGTTATTATAAGTGATGTTTCCCGAATTTTCTGGGATATTTATTCTACTGTGCTTTTTTTTAGTGCTGCATTCTTCCTCAAATGTCTGAAGATTCTGATTGCCCATTTATATTTAAGAATGAGAAAACAGACTGCCTGAGAGGCATGTCTGTACGTGTGGACTACATTCATTCATTATTTTTTGGTTTGGTGAGAGCAGGTCTTGAGTTCCCTGTCAGGCTCGGGACCCCTTCTAAATGCCAAATGAGGCAGGCTTTACTCTTGTCTGTCACAACCCATGTTGGCTGTCCTAATTCTTTCCAGGTGGTTGTTCTGCTTTCTTAGAGAAAAATTTTCCATGTTTTTGCTCAAGTATAAAGGTCATTTGTGTGCTGTTGTGCAAGAATGCAAGAAAGAAATATGTGAGGAGACCAACAGACCTCCCGGAAACACACTTTTCAGTCTGACTTCCCAGTCCTGCCTGAACACTGTTCCTGGGGATCGGCCAGGCCGGTCAGCCCCTTCCTCTGCTGTTGTTGGTCAGTGTATTACATATGTTGGGACTTCTTTCTCTCCAGTTCATCAGAGCACATACTTCCATCCATTTCATATTTTGTAGTGCGATGGTCAGTCTTAAGTGTCAACTTGGCCAGGCCACAGTTCCCAGTTATTCAATCAATACTAATTTAGCAGTTGCTGTGAAGGTATTTTGTAGATAAGATTAAAGCCCGTAGTTAGTGACTTTAAATAAGGGAGACTATCCTAGATAATCCGGGTGTGCCTCACTCAGCTGCAAGACCACAGGGCAGAGCCAAGACACCCTTGAGAAAGAAGACATCTACCTGGGGACTGCAACTGCAGCCCATGGCAGAAAGTTCCAGCCGGCCCTTCTGACAGCCTGGCCTATGGATTTCATATTTGTCTAGCCAGCCCCACGGTCAAGTAAGCCAATTCCTTAAAATACATTTCTTAATACATATCTCCTACAATTTCTCTGGTAGGACCCTCATTGATACATCTAGAAATTTATTGAACTCTCTCATCCACTGAGAGACTCTTCTCCCTATGTAGTGTTCTTTACTGCTTATGGATTTATACTATTAAATTTTAATGAGTTATTACAAAGGAAGAAGTTATGAATATATATTCTTAGTTTAACATTTGGATTCAGAAGGCCTGATTCTTTAACCCCTTATTTTTGGATATTTTTCCCCAAATTTTCATTACTGCTGTTAATATGGTTAATGTTGGGTTGAACATCATGAACCTTATACTTCCCAACATTTTTATACTAAATTTTTATAAGAGAAATTGCTATATCAAAGGGTACATACTGGCTGGGTATGGTGGCTCACACCTATAATCCTAGCACTTTGGGAGGCTGAGGTGGGAGGATCACTTGAGGCCAGGAGTTCAAGACCAGCCTGGGGATCATAGTGAGACTCCATCTGTAAAAGAAAAAAAAAAAAACAGCTGAGGGTGGTGGTATGTGCCTGTAGTCTCAGCTACTCAGGAGCCTGAGGTGGGAGGATTGCTTGATCCCAAGAATTCGAGCTGCAGTGAGCTATGGTCATGATTATGCCACTGCACTCCAGTCTGGGAGAAACAGCGAGACAAAAACAATAAAAAGGGTAAGTACTTTCTAAAATCTTTCGTTATATATTGCCAAACTTCTCCAGGAATTGTATGCCTATTTCTCATGGCCACCTGTAAGATGTGAGAATGGCTATCAGACATTCAGAAGGGCAATGGCAACTGCAACACCTTCAAAGGAGACTGTCCATCACAAAGGGTAGAATTAGAAGATGTCTTATGTTCAGTGGGATGATTGATTTAGAGAAGAAATCAGAGGTTACATGAAAGCCACCTTCAATATTTTGCCTCAAAGAAGTAAACTAGGACCAATGAGCAGAATCTAAAGAGATAGCTGGCTTTTTTTTCTGACCAACATAAGGAAGGACATTAAATAAAAAATAATTTTTTTAAAAAACTACAAAAGTATTCCTACATGAAATGGGCTTTCTCATCACTAGGCATGTTCAAACACTTAGCTGATATGCTAGCAAGCATCAAACAGCTGGGACTTTTGACCAAAAGTTTTTTAAAGACAGTTTTGACCGAGTTTCTAGGTGTCTATGTCGCTGTAAAAATCAGTGTGAGTATGCACATGCATCTATATCAAGTTTGTGTTGTTTTTTTCCCTCATAAAATTTAAAACTATGACTTCAAAAGAAGACACATACATGGCCAAAAAGCATATGAAAAAAAGCTCAACATCACTGATCATTAGAGAAATGCAAATCAAAGGCACAATGAGATACCATTTCATGCCAATCAGAATGGCTATTATTAAAAAGTCAAAAAATAACAGGTGTTGGTGAATTTATGGAGAAATAGGAACACTTATACACTTGTTGGGAGTGTAAATTAGTTCAACCATGGTGGAAAACAGTGTGGCAGTTCTTCAAAGACCTAAAAACAGAACTACTATTTGAACCAGCAATCCCATTACTGGGTATATACCCAAAGGAATAGAAATCATTCTATCTATATAAATATATAAATCAACCTATCATAAAGACACATGCATTCATATATTCATTTCAGCACTCTTTACAATAGCAAAGACATGGAATCAACATAAATGCCCATCAATAGCAGACTGGATAAAGAAAATGTGGTACATACACACCATGGAATACTATGCCGCTATAAAAAAGAATGAGATCATGTCCTTTGCAGGAACATGGATACAGCTGGAGGCCATTACCCTTAGCAAACTAATGCAGGAACAGAAAACCAAATACTACATGTTCTCACTTATAAGTGGGAGCTAAATAATGAGAACACAAGGACAGGGGAACAACACACATTGGGGCCTTTCAGAGGATGGAGGGTGGGAGGAGAAAAAGGACCAGGAAAAATAACTAATAGGTACTAGGCTTAATACTTGGGTGACTAAATAATCTGTGCAGAAAACCCCCATGGCACAAGTTTACCTCTATAATGAATCTGCACATGTACCCCTGAATTTAAAATAAAATTAAAAAAAGAAGTAAAACTATAGACGGGAAACTAAGATATAACTTCCTGTAGATATAAGAAGGAAATGACTGCTCAAGCTCAGCTGCCTTTGAAGTTTTAGGTCTGTAAGTTATAAACAATTGCTAAGAACAGCAGCAAATATGAATTAAGGGTTAAATCTGGACCCATGTAACTTTAGTTTAAAGAAAAGTCTCTGTTTCTGTCTCTCTACATCCCAAATAAAAGATGTTCAGAGATTGAGAATGTAAATATTAAAGTGTTCCATTCCAGCTTGAACTTTTGTAAAGGATGGTATCACACCGACTCTGCCTAATTCCTCCTAGGTTCTGCTTACAGTCAATCATCATTTTACCATGAGAATAAATAGCTGAAACAATTTGGATTATACAGTAACTATAATGCAACCCTAAAGAATCTGGCCGGCTGGTCATGGTGGCTCACGCCTGTAACTCCAGCACTTTGGGAGGCCGAGACAGGTGGATCACTTGAGATCAGGAGTTCAAGACCATCCTGACCAACATGGTGAAACTCCACTTCTACAAAAATACAAAATTAGCTGGGCGTGGTGGTGCATGCCTATAATCCCAGCTACTCGGGAGGCTGAGGCAAGAGAATTCCTTGAACCCGGGAGGTGGAAGTTGCAGTGAGCCAATTTTGCGCCATTGCACTCCAGCCTGGGCAACAAAAGTGAAACGCCATCTCAAAATAATAATAATAATAATAATAATAATAATAATAATAATCTGGCCAAATCAAAAAATAATTCCATAGCAAAGTTATTTCTATCAAACATTAGAGAAGGTTGTTCCATATTCAATGATGAGCTTGGGATCTGTTTCTATGTTTTTATTAAAAACAGGTGAAACAGGACAATCAACTTTTTTACCCATCACCTGTAGAGACGGTAGCCTTATCTACCTAAAAGTGAGGTAATAGAAGAAGGGTGAGTATTATTTTAGAGAAGTAAAATGAAAGTATGAATTGGGATTGTAGATGGACATCAACCCTTGGAGGCTATTGTGCCTGAATGTGAAACTTAAGTTCTCAAATGGAAACCATCAGTTAGCTACAAATGGCCTTTTGAAGCAAAATTTACAATATGAGCTTGGTAAAATATAGACTGTACAATGTCCCTCAAATAGTACATTAGAAAAAGCACCAATCTGACAACAACATATTTTCTCCTACATAGTAAGTTTTGATAGTAGCAATTGGATTTGAATAATTCTGAATGCAAGACATAAATAAATCACAAAAGAATAGATTGAAATAAGTGGATGCAAAAATATACATTTTTGTTTACAAATTTGAATAAAAGCTATTCCAGAAAAAAGAAATGAAAAATGAACATCTGCTATCCCATGAAACATTATTAATATTCACATAAAAATAGATGCTGCTGAATTGTTCAGTATGGAATCTTAGTGTAGTTTAATTATTTTCATCTTCAGGTTTTGCACAAGCTCCCTGAATGCAATCTGTGATTAAAGTTCCTAACAGATTTGGGAACATAATAGTGGCAAGTGTCCTTGAATATACAGTTGGTTCTCAGTATCTGTGGGTTCCATTCACATTCATGGATTCAACCAATCATGGATACAAAATATCTGGAAAAAAAGTTTCTGTAGTGAACATGTACAGACTTTTTTCTTGTTTTTGTTCCCTAAATAATATGTTATAACAACTATTTACATAGTGTTACACTGTATTTGGTAATATAAGTAATCTAGAGATGATTTAAAGTATATGGCAGGATATATATTAGGGACTTGGGCATTCATGGATTTTGGTATCTGAGGAAGATCCTGAAACCAATCGCTCATAGATACTGATGGAAAACTGTACTATGTCATGGCCCCCAAGGCTACATAATTTTGCAGAAATGAAGAAATTATTTCTTTCTGAGAAATATTTGTTTGAATGACTCTAAAAATTTCAATCTTGCCTAATTACCAAATGATCAATCTTCAATATTCTAAGACTAGTCTTTCTCTGAGTCATAATAAACATGATTTAGTTATGGAAGTTGGAGTATAAGTACCATATACTGTATTTAGGCTTAGGCTCAAATTTGAATGATGTTTCTCTCACGTGTAAGTTGTATGTCCTTGAACGTGCATTGTTTAATTTCTATCACTGTTTTCTTCTACTATAGAGTAGGAATATTAACACCCACCTGATGGTAATCAACTGGTGTTAGAGTTAAATGAGATTAAAGAGTGCCTTGATTAAGAGCTAGCTAAGAGCAAGCACTCATGTAAGAGTTAATTTCTTTAGTTTACACATACAAATTTGCTATTTGACACCTTTTCTCTGCTGAGTGAGTGTTCAGGTTGTTTCAAAGATATAGGACAAAGTAAAAGAAAAGAAAGAAAAGGAAAGAAGAAAGGGAAGGGAAGGGAAGGGAAGAAAAGTAAGGGGAAAAGAAAAAGAGGAAAAGAAAGGAAAGAAAAATAAGATAAAATAAAGAAGAAGAACTGATCAGAGTTTTCTGAGCTGGCTAGCAAACTCTCAAAATGTGCTGGACCAATATTGCCATCTTACAAAGTCAAAAACCTAAATTATAAGCTTTATTTAAATTCCAACTGATTGTCCCATCTTTCTGTTATTTATATATGACTACCAGTGGTAAGAAAAAAGACAATAGGGTTCCTTCAAGTACTCAACACTTTAAAGACTATGGAGTTCAAATGAGTGAGGCTAGGGACATATTGAAGCTAACTGCCATCTTATATTTAACATCCCAGTTTAAATCCCTTATCTTCAGTAGCCTGTCACCAGAGCAATCATTTACACATGGCCCTGTGACAACTTATCAATCATGAAGCAGCTGCAAGTTAAATATTTTGGCTGAAAACACCCCTCCTTATGTCAGGACACATTAATTTGAAATAAACATTTTGCTGAGATGTGAAATGAAGCAGATCCATTAAAGGCTACTAGTCATGTGTTTTGATTTATTACTCTCTGATGTAATATTTGCCATTGTGCAGACACAGTAATAGTTGACCAGTGTGATGAATTCTCTATGGGATGGGAAGGGAATTGGAAAGTACTGGGTGCCAAAGACTGTGCTAGACACTTGACATTTTATGTTTCTCTATAAATAATTTATTAGGTACGCATTCATTCTCAACTTAGAGATGGAAAAATTTAAAAACAATCATAGCTGAGCAGCGACAATGAGGAGAATAAAAGTCATATTCAGATTATTTCCTTATATCTACTACATGTGTTCATTTCACAATTGATAAGACCTTCCCATGTGTTTGTAATGAATTTTATTTCCCTACCCCTAGGTAGTTTCCATGCAGAGTAATGATTGCTGCACAGAGGCATTTTTGAAAAGTGATAAAAAAATGCATTTCACCAATTTCAGAAGTCCTTGACAGCACTTGAAGGGTAATCTCTGTCCAGGCAAATGGAGGTAAATATTACAAGATGCCAGAGTCAAGAGTATTTCCTCAGCATTTATTCCTTCCATGCCCAGGAGATGATTTTATTTCAGATGATCCATGCAGGTCCTGGGGCACATACTAGAAAAGTCTATGTGTATTTATAAGATATCCCATTATCTGGTTTCAAATACCAAATCAGAAGAGAGTCATGCAATAGTGTCTAGAAAAGCTTTTGTTATGAAAATTCAAAATACCAATCTATCAAGGATGACTTGATTACATTTTGAATAGTAAGTCACACACAGTCTATAATTATAACCTGAGTAATCAACCAAATGTTCTAGTATTTTTGTACTTTTGCCCAATGTTCAGAGTCCATCAATTCTCTGTCCAGTATATTTTAAATGATAATATTTTCCTTTAAGTTTCTATTTCATTTCATTCAAAGATTTATCCATGCTATTAAACCTAATGTTGTAGGAATGGGATGGTATAAAACCCCCTTGTAAGGAGGTAAGGAATGAGTCCAACATCTCAAACCTATGACTTAGCAATGTCCAGTCCTTAAGAAGGGATTTCTGTTCCAGCATCTATCAGAGCTTTTTCTTCCCTGCAATTTAAAACATGAGCATTTAAAGGACACGTAGTGCCTTCTTCAAAACAGGCCAATTTTTCCTACTTGTTTTACCCCCTTCTGCTGTGAATCTTCAGTCTATCATATAGCTAAGTTATCAATGTTAATGCAAAATCAAAACTGGACCCTGCATAGTAAAATAAAAAAGAGGTGTCTGCGGCCCACATCCTCCGAAGTTAAAATTCTATTTCTTGACAAACATCCATTGACAAACTTCTGGACACTGAATAATGAAAGAATAGCCAAGGGAGCAGCCGCTCTCTTTTCTTCACATCTATCTATCTCTAAACATGGACCACAACTTGTGCTGCATTTTCTTGATGTTTATAAAGCAGGTATTCTTATTTTCATATGTCAATCTCCATACAATCATCAAAAAAAAAAAGAAAGCAAAAACTACAAACACAGTGGGTGATCCTGATGACTAAGCGACCAATTAACACATTTTGGGGGACCCTCTTATTAAGCATAAGCCATGATGCACCTGCCCTTTTTTTCCACTGGCAATGTAGTTGGGGTTATAGGGAATCTGCATAAACTATACCAGAATATAGTTTATCATAAAGGTTAAATTTGCTACAGATCAATATCTTAAATTTAGATGAGGGAAAGATATGGAAAATAGAAAAGACCCTGGATTTTATTGTCCCCAACATTTTGGATTTAAATTCCAGTTCCTTTACTGACTAGCTGTAAAGAGATTACTGATACCTGCCTTCCAGGACCCTAATGAGGCTTGGGAGTAGTAATAACGTGCCAAGTGCTGACTCTGTACAGTGGTAACCCTTATATATGTCATTTTTATGTGAGCCTCGGAACACTCCTTTGAAGGCTGTACTTTGATTACACTCATTTTACAGAAGAGGAAAATAAGAGAAGTTAAATAACTTGCCCCAGTCACACAGCTGATAAACAGCAGAACACAATCAGACTATAAAGTGTGAATCAATATCCACTATACTGGCAAATGCAAGCCCCTAGCACAAGACCCAAGTAATAGGTACTTCAAAGATGGTGCCTCTTTGGATGGAGGTCATCGAAAAGACCTCTGGGAGGACAGGATTTCAGCTGGATTTTTAAGTATAAGCAGGATTCAAACACACAGTAGTGAGGAGGATGCTCAGAGAGAGAAAACTTGGGTAAATGAGGATTGGCAAAGCATGGTGTACTCTAACCACGGTGGGTGAATGAAGGACGTATGCCAGGGATATCAAGTGGGGTCCTTTGCGTGATGATGGGCAGCTTATTTAATGAAGATTATAAATATATTTCATTATGCTAAATAGGTCACCTTAAAGGAGAGGGAGTTCATACACAACTGACAGATTCATAAGTTCAAGAAAAACTCATTAACGAAAACACTCTTAAATTTAGAGGTTGTTAATTTGACAGTTGATGGGGTTAGAATAAAGCTCTATATCAAGTGAGTGTCTCTTCTCCGCTATTCCTTCAGCACTATCCTTCATAAGACCTGCAAAGGTGCACGCAGCAATTAAAAGCAGAAGGAAGAAAGCACCCTGCATCTTTCATTCTTTGGATCCAGACTAAACCAGTCCTGCCTGTTCATACCACCAGCTCAGATTGATGAAGCCACATAAATCCCAATATCAAAATCCATTTAAAATATAAAACAAATTCACAGAAGCACAGCATTCAGCCACACTCCCTTGGCCTAGCTTAGTACCACCAGAGGGAGGTTTGAAAGGCATTTGTTGACAAATTTGAAGCCAGAGAGAGTCTTTTTATTATTATTATTATTATTATACTTTAAGTTCTAGGGTACATGTGCACAATGTCCAGGTTTGTTACATATGTATACATGTGCCATGTTGGTGTGCTGCACCCATTAACTCGTCATTTACATTAGGTATATCTCCTAATGCTATCCCTCCCACTCCCCCCATTCCATGACAGGCCCCGGTGTGTGATGTTCCCCTTCCTGTGTCCAAGTGTTCTCATTGTTCAATTCCCATCTATGAGTGAGAACATGCGGTGTTTGGTTTTTCGTCCTTGCGATAGTTTGCTAAGAATGATGGTTTCCAGAGATAGTCAAATCCATTCACAGATTTATCAAGATTATGCAAATGGGGACAAATGCAGTGTTTGACTGTCTCATTCATTGTTTTAGCCAGTGTTTAGTGAGAAATTACAATGTCAGTCACTCTGTCTTATTGGCTTTTTCTTCTCCATCTATTGTCCGTATGCCTAAAAAGATGGAGAGTCTCAATCCTTGACAATTCCCTTCATCTTTTACTACTTTATTCCCAATGCCACCAACCACCACACCTGCCCTTATCCGCAATAATATTTAGATACATTCAGATCATAGTGTGTACTGCCTCTCAGATTGACATGCACACTACTAGATCATTTTACAGATGGAAAATGCTTCATATTTTTCAGAGTTTTGCTTATATGTGAGTTGGAAATATGTAATCATTTCTGCCCTTCATTTCCTACAAATCTAAAATACCAAAGTGAGCTCAACTGTGAGCATGTTTACAGACATTCTGCATATTGTAGTCATTCTTTAAATTCACCCTGTCTAGATGTGTTACAAACATAAGTTGCCCAATTCAAAGTAATTGACTTTCAGCCAACTGTGACCAAATCGCACACACAAAAAAGAACACACCATGTGTTATAGCACGAAAACTCATCCCAAACCCAGAAGTTTCCACCACAAAAAACTTTTAATAGCCTGCCTTGAAAGCACACAAAGATTCTATTATGAATAAAACAATTTATTCACTGGGGCTAGAATGTGTAAATTTGTCTCACCGTACAGATTATTTTTTAACAGAATTATTTTGTATATTTGTTATAATAAAAATATTCACAAAATGAACATTTTGCCACCATATTTAAAAAAAAAAGCACTTCTTGCTTTTTCAGTATATATTTGGTATTTGCTCAGTGTTTCTTTAACAAAAAGGAGAAAAGAGGCCCTGAGGAAAAAGAGTAGCATGCATGCATAAATTAAATTGTGCTTTTATCTCCACTGAGTATTAAATACCAAAACCCACATTTTAATATATCTGATTATCACATGTTTTGGACTACACAATGAGGAATAGCATGAAAAGTAACTGTAGATAACAGATGTGTAATAAAGTGTATCTGTTACCTATGGCTATGAATCCCATCCCTCACACCAATGTTATGTACTGTTATCTTCTAAGTCTCTTTCCACAATAGGGAAATGAAGCCCCAGAGCGAGAATGTTACAAACTTGATTAGGGGCCTGATACAAATATATGACATTGCAACTTTTATTGACCTTAAGAGTACTGATTTGTCAGTAAACCTTTCTGTTTTAATATTTAGTTGCATGACACATAGGCCCACTGTCATACACTTCTTAACAGATGAGCTATCTTGTGCCTTCAGTGTCTCAGTAATAGAAATATTAGATGTACTAAAATCAAACAACAACAAAAACAACAATAAAAAATGATGATCAAAGCTTCTCAGATGTGCTTAGTCAGCACAAGCCATGGAATAGTTTCAGTTACCTTGCATTCAATGAAAATAATAATTCAAGACACTTTTTTAGATGGCTTTGACCTCTGAGTTGTACTTAAATACCATTTCAGCACTGTTTACACAGGCAATAAACTATAATTATTGAGTGGGGGGGGATAAATACATTGCTGTGGAATAAGCTACAATCTGGTCTCCACATCAATAAAAATACCTTTTCACTTGTGATAGTTATTTTCTTGGCTTGAAAGGTCATCATTTGCTTGAAGAAATACGCGAAGAGGAAGGTTTTCAAGCTGTGTTTCTAAGGAAAATGAGACCCTGAATTGGAGGAGACGTGTATGGTAATGAGAAAGTGTGATGATGAGTTGTGTGTAACTGCAGGCAAACGCCTTCCTCCTTGGATGAAAATTTAATGATGGGTTACGTTTCCAGTGGGAAAGTAATAACTTAGGTAAGTAAAGTTGTACACTCCAAAAATGAAATTATTTTCTGTTGTAAAAGATTACCCCAAAGCTATATACCTGTGATTTTGTCTGTCACTGTCATTAAGTGAGCACCTAAAATGCACTTTGAACATCTCATTCTCTGAGTTACTTTCTGGCCCTTATGATTTGTCAGGGAATGAAAGTGGCATGCCGGGCATGTGGATCACATTTCTTGGCTCCTTGGAAGTTTTGGGAAACTACTCTGGGTCAATGAAGGAAAACGGGAATGAGATGGCAGTAGCTGTTACCTCTCCCATTGTGTGTCTGTGTTTAAGAGAATATATTTTATTTCCTTGAGGTATAATTCTACTTCTTTTTCCATTAGTCCCATCATGGAAGAGGTATGCTCTCAGACGGGTGGACATTGTGCATACACATTACACACCTAACTGCATGATGCCTCAGATGTGTGCACGGTCAATATATAACTGTGTCAGTGTGTTAGCTCATGATGTCAGGTTCATTTTCTATGTAGTATCTAACACAAATACTACATCCTGGTGGCATGAAATCCACCATATAAATGGCTGATCAGAACCATAAATATGTGCTTATGATATAAACTTGAATAAAGCAACAAAATACAATACAGACTTTGATATTTCACATATCTATGCCAAATATTTAAAAGTTAGTACTCCTTCCACATCCAGTAGTCGTATTTCTGTATTTTATATGACAAGAAACCCCAAATGAGGTAATGAGATGAATAAGCTATCTGCACATAAATCCTCTTGACTTAAGCAAAATAATCAATATCTGGGCCACGTAGTGCCAAAATGATTAGTTTAACCTGAAATATCACTTTTCACTGGTTTGTTTTGAAATCATGGCAGAGAGAATAATAGCTAAATGATACTTATCAGTTAAAAATAGAAGACTGTCAGATTAAGAGAACCAGGCCCTGCCAAACAGGTCACTTCTGTTTGCTGTGTGCTGAATACTCAATTTATGTATTGATCTTTTTTTACTTTATATCTTTGCTGCAAGCTAAAGAACAAAATTAACAATGCTGTACAAATATGTTTGTGTTGTGTGTGTATACATATATACACATATATGCAGTCTATGCATTATATATGTATTATATACACATAAACACAGAGCATTTCTCTACTGTCACTGTCCTGGGAAGCAGCTCTTAAATGCATCTAGTGGCTTCTTGCTTGGGCGGGTCTTCTTCTAGCACCCTTGCTGTCATATGCCACTGTGAAGTGCATTGTAATTAGCTGTATATTTTATGTCATGGAGCTGCACTACCTAGTGATAACAGGTTAGGGCTGTCAGTTCAAGTAGCAAGAGTGTGAAAGGATATTAAGTGAAAGGATGACAACACAATGGGAATACTTCAGATCCCAGTCATTCAAAGTTTGGCCCTCTGTCAAGCAACAAGCTCCCTTTGCCATGGAATCTATTTCTAGGATTAGCTGGCCTGCTTCTCACCCCTTACCAATATGCGCATACAGAGAAATTTATTCTTAGGCTTGAGTTTCGGAGAAGCCTCTAAAATTATTCACATAAGTCGCCTAGCCCTGATTCCACTTATATTTCTGACTACAAGTGAAGACTTCATTTCAAAAGTGTTGGATGGTGTCAAATATTAATGCTAATGTTTAAGTTAGCTATTTAAAGTTGTTCAAAAATTAGACATCTCCCATTTCCCTAGAACAGGATGCCTCTAGATGCAGAAATATAGTTTAAAACAGACCAACTTTTGGAACATGCATGTAGAAAAACCAATGAAAAGGTACATTAAGAAAAAAATTTAAAAAGAGAGATCAAGAGACAAGACACATTATTTTATTCAGATTCCTAGAAATTACATATGGTAGAAAATGTAGAATGTTTTCACTCTGAGCAAAATAGCTTAGTTATTGGGGCAATGCACATATGTGTGAAATCAGTGTTAGTCTATGCCACCCAAAACTTCTTTCCCCTAAACTACAACTGCTGAAATATTTCTAGGTAAATAAATATTAAAGGACTTGTAGAAAGTGACTTAGCTCTCAGCCTTTCATATTTCCCCATATACAAAGATCATTTCAATTAGAAAAGTATGCAGAGTAATTTGGCACAGAAATGCCTACTTAAACAAACTCTACCCTCCAAATCCATCTACTCACATTTAATTGTTTTCAGATTCTAACTCTGTGGTTTGTAATTTTCTTAACACAAAGTTTATTAAACCGAAGATAGAAATAATTGTCTTCTATTATGCTATGTGACTAAGGATTTGTTTAGTTTTGTTATTATCATTACTGTTTTTACCTCCTGCAGAAAAATGCAAGCAAGAGTTTATTAATATCAATAGAAAGTAAACATATGATGAGACACTATTCTCCCAGAACTGATGATCATTTTACAACAAAGCAATTTCTTAGCCAAATAAACTAACATCTATTGGTATGAATGGCTACCAGTTCTGTTTCCACAGTGCTTTGGCTAGCACTTGCCTGAGACGAAGTGCCAAAAATAAATAAATTATAAATGTATTAAACCAATGATGAAATAATACCTGCTAGTATGCATGCTCTTACAATGTCTTAAACATACAATAAAAAGGAGAGACTGCTTTAGAGAATGGTCTCTATCAGTAAAAATTCTGCTAAGGCACATCAAGGTTTAATTAAAACATCAAAATGTGGGAAGAGACACAATTTGACAGATAAATGTGAATATCATGGCACTGTCACTGAGCTTTTCTAATGAGATTAGATTCCTCCTTTAATTGACATTTCTAACTGAGGCACAGATAAGACAGATTTAATGGGAGCAGTTATATATAGCTGGACTCTAGCTAGATGAAGGAGTGTTTGACATTTAAATATCATAAGCGATATATTATACACTCCCATCTCTAACATACTGTCAATATTAAGAAGGATAAGCAGATACTTTAAATATACAAGGCAGAGACTAGGACAAGTAATGCAAATAATCCTTATAACAACTCTGTTGCATCAAACAAACCTTCATGAAATACCTTCCATTCAATGCAGGTAAGTTGTTGCATAGAAAAAGAAAAAGTCTCCCATAAAATACCTAAAGGTAATTAATTTATTATTTATAAAAATGAATGGGAGCATATAAAGTTGCTTCTGAAAATGTGTCAACGATTTTCTTTTTTGGGTGACACTAATAAGATGCTTTTCTGGAATTATTTTCACTTGGTACTAACAAAAGACATGGGAAAAATCCATCAACTGATGCAAGGTTGCATCATGGTAAAGATAAGAGAAATAAACCCATCATTTATTTAAAAATATCAATACAAGAGCTTCTTTCCTTACTGGCTTTTAATGAGGTTTCCACCATGAATTCACCTTAAGCACTTTAGCTTAATGAAAAAAATGTGCTATTATGAAGTCTCTTTTGTATCAGGTCTATAATCCAGGTACTACAGCTCCAGGATCTATGGCATAGTCCATTGTGTTCAGTTTCCTAAGACTCACTGGTGGCCTTTGGAGTCAAAATCATTCTCTTACATTTGCCCAATTTACAGCCAGAGCTCCTCTGATAATTCTGCACGTATCAAGCAATCATTGTGTGTCTACAAATCTTTAAATATAACTGCGTAGGAACAAAAGATGAACTAAACATGGATGAGGAATAAAACATTTAGCTTCAGGAGGCAAGATTTTACTGAGCTTGGTGAATATAAAGAGAAAAGAAAATATACGGAGATTGTATGCCTTAAATGGTTATTATGCCCCCTAAATATTTATGCGCAAACACAATTTCAATGAGTTCAGTATGTATTTGTGGCTACAAAAGCATATAGGCATGTATAAATATATATAGGTCTGAATATGGACAGACATCCTCAACATCCAGACTGAGACCTGAGTACTAGTTAATATTTGAGAGAAGAAAAATAATTAGTAAGTTTATGAATTGTGTTTTATTAGCTCCCTCCATATCTATGATGTACCCACTATGGTCCAGGCACCAAGATAAATAATACATTTCCTTGGCTTCCAGCAGCAATATAGCCAAGCAGTCACATGAAAATAGACCCATGACTTTGTCCAGGTAGTCAGCACAGACTTTGCACTGAGGGTAATGTTTGAACAGAATACTAAAGGATGAGGAAGTATTTTTCACACAGATGGTGTGAAAAAGAAAGGACAAAACAAGATTTCTAGATGAGGCATGAGAGAACAAGGACGGTTCAATAAATGGCCATAAGTTCAGCAAATCCAGACTTAGTGGTTTAAAAACTGGGCTATGTAGACTTATTGCAGGGAAAAGGGGGAGGTGGGAGTAATGGAAGAGATTGTGTTGAGCTCCAGATTTCCACTCCAGAGCTTAAGCAAAGCAGCCCAGTTTTATTCATTTTCCAAATGAGGCTTTAAATCAGATTTCCTCTGAAGAAATAATCTGTTGCTAAGAAAATACATTTTAAAATTATTTCATTAAAAATTAATGATTTCATTAATTAAGGACCTTGCATGCCCATCCTTGTCAATCTAGGACAGAAAGTCCAATGAAAGATGTAATGAGGTGAGTGATAGGATCAGTTTGCTTTTTGGGAAGGTAAGTCCAGTAGCAGGAGGGTAGAAAATGGTTTACAGTGGGAATGAAAAGACATAAGCTAAGAGATCAAGAGAGCCTGTAACTGAGGAAACTGGAATGGAGAGAAGGTATTGACAAGCATTTGAATGTAGAGGTTGGAAGAGAAAGAACAGTCTACATCCATTTCCCAGATTTGACAAAGGTGATTGGTTGCAAACAAGCTTCATAATGACTTATCTAACAAAGCATTCTTATCATGATCAATGTAAAGCATAGTTTTCTAGTTATTTACGATATTTATGTATCAAACCAATGCAAACAAAATTAACATGATCCAGCACTCTTCTTCTTTGAGTGAAAACTGTGGAGAATCCCTATAAGCACAGTCCACGATTTCAACTAGGCAAAGAAAACAAATATCTATATGGCACGTTTTGAGGATTTTAGGAAAAAACAACTTATGATGCTGAGTAGTTTTGCCCCACTTACAGATTTTAAAACTGAAGGCCTGAAAACTTATAATTTGTCCAGTGTCCCATAACTAGTCAGTAGTGAAGCCAGCATTCCAAGATGTTTATGTGGCTCCAAAGCCTTCATGCTCTTTCTCACCCACCCACATGCTCCTAATGCCTCCCCAATATTTTTGATCAAGCCTGGATTCCAGAAATGACTTTTTATGAAGTATATAATTTCCTGGAAATTTAAATATTCCTGAAGTGGGAAGAAAAATGTGTCCATGGCTAGAAGGGAAGATGCTTATGTCAAGATGGCGGGTCAGCCCCTCACGCCAGTCTTCTTCACAAGTTGGTCCATGGCAGCCCATGCAGATATAATAAAGAACTGTGATCTAACCTCTTAGGAGTATGACGGTTTCAAAACTTCCCTCAGGTGTGCTAGTACACTGTTTACACCTCTGTTGAAATCTAGTTTACCATACTTGTGTGATGAAAGTGTCCTCTTCCCTCTAACCCCAGATTGGAGTGCACTAAAGGGTCCTCCAGGGTACAGGTACATGAGTGCCTAACCACCCAGCCTCATATGACACTTAGTTTAAATTCATCCTCTTTACTCTCCCTCAGAGCAGTCTGGGGATCTCACAGGGAGATTGCCAGGTTCCACATATCCAATTGCAGGACTGGGCTGCACTACAACATCTTTTTGGGTTGAGTCGAGGGATTGCTGACCAGGTGGTGATGGCATGGTGGTGTGACAAGGCTAGGATCCTAGATGCCATCAGGAAGTGCAGAAAATGATTGAGAGGCCAAGGACTGTGTGGCAGCCTGTTTGTGTGAGTTGTCCCCCAGAGAGAGATGCTGGGATGGGTTAAGGTCTTTCATAGCAGCCGGCTCTCATCCACAGACACTGGCATCATGCAGGCACCAAACCTGTCTTGGATGGATGGGATGGGACTCAGGGTCCCTTTCTTTACATCCCAGAGTGGCCTTCCACTTCCCCCCTTTGCCTTCCTTCCCCACGTTGCTACCACCTCTGCTTTTAGGCTTGAAACAGGATCTTTGTGGTCTTGGTATCCCCATTTCTTATGATGCCCAAGGTCCCTTGCCAGAATAATGCTCTTAAGACTGGGGCCA
The DNA here is from genome assembly GCF_028858775.2 of Pan troglodytes. NCBI lineage: Eukaryota > Metazoa > Chordata > Mammalia > Primates > Hominidae > Pan > Pan troglodytes. The sequence continues at coordinate 102,277,220 of NC_072412.2, read as the reverse complement.
AGTCTCTTGGACCTTTTGATCCATTGTTGGACCCCAGCACATATCATATCCTTAAATGTTTAATGAATGAATGTGTGATATATATCTCAAAGAGCAATCTGCTGTGTGCAACACCGTTGCCACAGTAACCAGCAGGCAACTTCTGGGAAAGAAGGGGGCTACAGGGGCAGGAAGCTAGGGAAGAGCAGCATTCAAGTGAGTTCCTCCTACTAAAACAAAAGGGAAGCATATCAAAAAGACCAGAAAGCAGCTGCAGGGGCTTGCTAAGGATAAACTGTCTTTGGCTCTGCATTGGGCAATTACTTTCGGGCTGAGGTTTAAAGCATGGGTGGTGGTGAGGGATGAGAAACAGGACAGTAAATAAAAGGATCCAAATATGCTTGTGTGAATGTGTCCATGTTACCACTTTACATGAAGAAGATGTACAGCTACTGGGGGCTGGGGTGGTTAGGAGTGCCTGGTCTCAGTCTCTTGGGGTGAGGCAAACAGGGATGTGGCAGTGGGCTTTAAACAAGCCTGCTCAGAGATTTTAAAGGAGATGCTCAAGTCTCATATTGTTAATTAATTAGCTCAGACATCAGTCCACTTTAGCTGTTATATTAGGATACTACGATGTTAGCATTCTATAAATGCTATTGATGCTTGGAACCCAGAGATAAGCATTGGCCCTACCCAACCACCACCTGAAGATTATATTGCCTTGTGGAACTGAAATAAGAAGCATAGTAGAATTTTGCTGAGGCAAACTAGATAGGGGAGGGTGTGGTGACTCAGTGAACAGAGCCCAGGCACTAATTCCCTTGGTTCCTACAGGTGTGACTTCTTTCTTCTATGACCAGCTCAGGAAATACATATAATTTTCCTATCATCTCCACACCCAGGGTGAGGTTGGGGTTGACATTTTAATGCACTGTTTTGTAAATAACAAAAGCATCTGTCTGAAATTCTGCTGTCTTTGTTCGCTGTGAGATACTCCTCATACTTTAAGGGCTGCATCAATAGTTGGATTGATAAGAAAAATAAATGAATAATGAAAGGGATAGGGAGGTAATTAGTAGTTGCACAAATAATGAGGTGAATCAGAATCTATATCTAAGCAACTCTATATTATTGGCAATTCTTCACATTGCTTTTGAGTCAAGAAGGCCAATCCTGCTTTTATACTGTTTATAGTTTAGTTTTGCTTTTTTTAGATAGAGTCTCACTCTGTCACTCTGTCACCCAGGCTGGAGTGCAGTGGTGCGATCTTGGCTCACTGCAGCCTCTGCCTCCTGGATTCAAGCAATTCTCTGCCTCAGCCTCCCGAGTAGCTGGGATTACAGGCACCCGCCACTATATCTGGCTAAATTTTTTGTATTTTTAGTAGAGATAGGGTTTCACTATCTTGGCCAGGCTGGTCTTGAACTTCTGACCTCATGATCCACCTGCCTCGGCCTCCCAAAGTGCTGAGATTACAGGCATGAGCCACTGAGCCTGGCCTTTATTCTGTTTTAAATACTAGCTATCATGCTATACTAATTGCCTTGGTTTGAATGTGTCCCCTAAAAAGCATACGCTGGAAACTTAATCCCCAAAACAATATTGTTGGCAGGTGTGGCCTAATGAGAGGTGAATAGACCATGAAGTCTCCATGTTCATGAATGGATTAATGCTGCTATTGTAGTAGTGTGTTTGTTATCATAAGACTGAGTTTATTATATTTATATTTTAAAAGCCAGTTCATTCCCCTCTTGCTTTTTTGCTTACCCTCTCTTTGCCCTTCCACTTTCTGCCAGGGAATAATGCAGCAAGATGACCCTCACCAGGTGCCAGCCTCTTGATCTTGGACTTCCCAGCCTCTAGAATCATGAGTCAATACATTTCTATTGATTATAAATTACCCAGTCTGCAGTATTCTGTTACAGCAGCATGAAATGGACTAAGAACATGTATATTAAAAATGGTATTGACAAATATTACAGGCCCAAGCTCTAAAAATATTTCTCTAAATTAAACAACTCATTATGAAACAATAAATAAGTAAACATTTTAGCCAAGTACAATATTCGCTTAAATCTTAAATGAGATTTATTTGAGTCTAGGATGATGCAAATTCTAGAGGAGAGAAAGAGATGTAATCAAATATTTACTACACAATGTCATAAGATAAATATAAGAATTGAGTGCAGAGCGACATGGGTACAGCATTGCTAATAATATCCTGAAAGTCAATCTTTCAAGCAAGAAATATAGCTTAGGGAAGAAAAAATGGTATTTAATCTTTTCTTTCACTTTAATTTTTCTTGAATAAAAAATGTGTGAGATGTGTGCATATAAACATCCATATACACACACATATGCATATATAACATATGTATGTGTATATATGTGTAAGTGTACACATATATACATCCCTAAATTAAATTTAAAATGCCAAGAAATACACATGACCATTGTAGGAAGACCAGCCTACTCATATCCTATTAACAGAAAGGCTTTCAACCTAGCCAGATACCATATCTGCTGGCAAAAAGTGGAAGGATACAAAGCCAATCAGAATGTAATTGACATAAATCTGTCTAGTGTGCCTGCTCTTTTAATGGTATTTTTATCTTACATTTTATTTCATCTTTATTGGCAGAGAAACTATCAAAATGCAAACAAACCCAAAGAACCCAATTAAATACAGATAACTTTGACTCTTAAAAGACAATATAGACATTCTTGTACTTTGCCCCCATATAATGTAACCTAAGTTCCAATTGATGAAGCAATTAATTTTTCTTAATCTGAAAATTTCCCCAACCACTCATAGAGATGACCCTTGCTCTACCACAAAGATTTGCTGCACACATCTTTATGTAGTCAGTATTTGAAAAAAGACAAATTAAAAAGCCAACTTTTCTCTACTTACTATGACCTTGACTCTCCTCCTGTTTTTAGTTCACTTGGTGAGATTTTCCAACTAAGCTCCAAACCTGCTGATTACCACACTCAAGGAGAGGATGCTAGAAGAAGCAAAATAACTTTTTGAGGAACAAATCACAGCCATCTAAATTACTCCTTTGACAGAGTAATGGATCTTACAGATGAAAGAGAGAAGAAGGTGTCATTTATCTTGACTTTATAAGACTTGTCAACTTTTCCTGGTAGTTTCTGAGGAACATGTTCATAAATAATTTAGAAAATTATGACTTAGACCTCAAAAACCTTGAGGTAGACTACTACAACCCAGGAATAAGGACTTCAAGAAAAAGAAAATCTTATCTGTTTCTCTTGGGATGGAATGTGAATCATTAAGCAATTTGGGAAATATACTGAGCCTGGTCTCACCTACAATTGATATAAGTGGCTCATATCTCAAATAATTCAATTTCATTTAATTCAGTAAATATATGTTTCTTTACTGGACCTGTAATGGAGGTGAACGTTGTACTGGGTATGTCAATGATGGTGTTTTCACTCTGAGATTCGACTTCTGATTCAAGTGGCTCTGCCCATATACAGTCTCTTAGGGGTTATATAATGTCTTTCCAAAATTCATACAATGAAGTCCTCACCTCCAGTATCTCATTATAAGAAGAGGAAATTCAGATCTAGACTCACAGAGAGAAGACCCCATGTGAAGATATAGGGAACGATGGCCATCTACACACCAAGGAGAGACGCCTCATAAGAAATCAACCCTGTTGACACATCAATCTCAAACTCCCAGCATCCAGAATTGTAAGAAAATGATTTTCTGTTGCTTAAGCCACCTGGTCTGTGGAGATTTGTTATGACAGCCCTAGCAAACTAACAGGGACCCTGTTCCAAGAAGCAGTTCTGGGCTGCCTGTGCACGGGTGGATCTTACTGGACCAAGGATGATCAAGTGACCTGAGGGGAACTCATCTCTAGGCTGACTGACCCTATAGGGTGGCCAGGAGCACAGATCACTGCCCAATCAGACAATGATCCAGAGCTACCCAAACAGACTGGCTCACTCCAGGAATCCTACTGGTGGATACAGTAGGTTGACAGTTAAAATCAAAAGGGGGATGCAGGCATACAGAAATAAGTGACAGCACAGGGAGAGACCATGTGAAAACTAGAGAGGTGAGTACTTCAAGCTGCCTCAGGCTGATTTCCAAATCCAACTCCAATCCTCATTTTTTGCCTTACAATAATCTTTCCTGCCTCACACTTTTTCTTAAAACCTTGTCATGTAACTCAATATGCAGAGGGTCTTACATTGTTTTGAAACTGGAAAAACAGTTATTCCAAATGTCAGAAGATTCCAAAGGTAAAATTCAATATGCCTTTGGGAGAGAACCCTCCAGTAGGACATTGTCATTCCACAGATATGACAATATTCCCACCCATTTGTTTCTTGAGGAAGCCCTACACTCAATGAAATAACCCAAATGCTCTTTCTTCTGAATGAAACAAAAATAAATATATCTTTTTATATTGGAAATTGAGCGACAAATACACATATATAAACAAATGTGACATATATAAATATGACATATAAATATATATTTAAATGTAATATATACATGCATACATATATGTTCACATATAAATATATATGCCACATATATATATTCATCTCAAAATCAGAAAATGTATTTCTTGATTTTCTCTAAATCTGGGTTTAGATAGGGATTTAGGGTGATCTAAATTTTAAAATTAAATTTATACTTAAAATTATAATTTATACTGGGAGAGTGGGTGTATTTGTGCATGTATGTTATGTTTCGTTTCTGTTCGCATTCTTGTCCAAACATTAGCTTTTCAAAGATCAGAAGTGGAGACTGGACTCCTGCAATAAAGGTTTTCAGGCCTGAACTTAGACTGAGCACAGCACAGCAAAAGCTGGAATGGATGATCTACTGCATTTACTGTTATTTCCGACTAATGTTAAACATAGTAAGTGAAATCCATGCATTTATCTCTCCTCCTGAAACATGACAGAGAGAACTGTAAAGGGATGAAAAGTGCATAAACTCACAAAAATCTTTCTCTTGAGAATGTGAGAGGAGACCAAAGCAAGTGACAGGCATCAACACAATTTTTGAAATCAGAGCTGCAACATAAGTGTATGACGCATGGGAGGAGGAACAGAGATAGGGCTAGATGAAGAAGTGAGCAGTGGACCACTGCAGAATCACAAAAAGGCTCAGAACTGGAGGTTCCATGTGTCTCCAGCATCCCCCAGCTGAATAAGGGATATTTACTTTCTGCTGAGAATGAATCAGTGAGGTAAACTCAACAACAACGAGTCCATGTGAGGGCCATGGAGGAAACGTCTAATAGAGGGACGATGTGAGAGTCGGCTCATGAAGGAGAATCCTAGCCCCTTAACTTCCCCCTGTTCCCAGAGTGCTAGTAGCCTGGCTCACACCCCCAGGAGAAGCCCAGAGTATTAAATCCTCTCTGAGAAGGACCACCTACATGAAACAAAAAAAGACTGGAGAAATTGACCTTTGGAGGTTTCACAGTGTATTAGTCTGTTCTTGCATTATTATAAAGAACCTCCTGGGACTGGGTAATTTATAAAGAAAAGAGGTTTGATTGGCTCATGGTTCCACAGGCTGTACAGGAAGCATGGCTTGGGAGGCCTCAGGAAACACACAATCATGGCGGAAGGTGAAGGGGAAGCAGGCCTGTCTTACATGGGGGGAGCAGGGGAAAGAAAGGGAAGGAGACGTTTCCACAAACAACCAGATCTCATGAGAACTCACTCACTATCATGAAAACAGCAAGGGGAAGCCACGCCCATGATACAGTCACCTCCCATTCTCCTCCAACAATGGGGATTACAATTCGACATAAGATTGGGTAGGGATACAAATACAAACCATATCACCCAGCAAAAATGCGGACTCACATTGTGATTGGCTTTTAAGTTTTTATCACCTCACCGTGAAATATAAGCAAATATCCAGACATTTGAAGCAATCTTCTCAAATGAAAGAGGGAGAAAAAAATATATTTTTTAAAGTACTTGGAAAAAAAGATGATACAGAAAGTTCAAAATCTAATTTAAATAATCATGCCTTAGAAATGAAAAAATACTGTGGTCGTGAAACAAGAATTGAGATGGCATAAGGAAGAACACTAAATTAGATAATAACATTTTAATATCAGCAGAAGGGTTAGAAGAGATAAATTGAAGAAATATCTCAGAAACTGGAACAAAAAATTCAAGAAACAGAAAACACAACAGAAGATTTAAGTGAATTAGGGAATCCACCTAGGAGAACCCAGGAAAAATGACAACTGACTAGAGGAATTCTTTAAAAAGAGAACAGGGAAAATATAGGAGAATTAAGTTCAAAAATCAATAAAGAAAATACCCCTGAAATAAAGAACATGAATTTCTAGATTAAATTGCCCTCTAATTGCCTACAAAACAAAATGATTGATGAAGACTAAACACTTCATTTTGAAATTTCAGAGAGAAGAGATTCTAACAGCTAAAAGCAACGAAATACCAGTTTACTTCCTATATATGACTGAATAATAGCTACCCGAAGATATCGGTTCCTAATTTCTAGAACCTGTAAATGTTATCTTAATTGGGAAAAGGATCTTTGCAAATGTGATTAAGTTAAGAATCACAAAATGAGGAGATTATCCTGGATTATCAGGCAGACCCTAAGAGCCATCATAAGCCTCCTTATGAGAGAGGCAAGGAAAGATTTAACACACACAGAGGAGAAAGTGATGTGAAGGTTTAGCAGAGAGACTTAAAGATGCTGGCCTTGAAGACTGATGTGATATGGCCACCAGCGTAGGAAGGCTGGCAGCTACCTAAAACTGGAAAAAGAAAGGAGAGGGTTCTCCTCTAGAGCCTCTGGAAGGAGCATGGCCCTGTTGACATCTTCATTTCAGCCCAATGTTGCTAATTTCAGGCTCTGGCCTCCAGAACTATGAGACAACAAATTTCTGTTGCTTTAAACCACCCAGTGTTGTCATTTGTTACAACAACCAGACGAAATGAATACACACTCATAAGGTCAAAAGTCTAAACTGAACCAAGAGTCTCATTAGAAACACTAAAAGATAGAAGAAGATAAAAGAGTGCCTCTACAATACTCAGGGAATATGATTTACCATCCATAATTGTGAATTATCAGGTAAGTGAATTATCAGTTATTTACAAGGGTAAACTTAAGTCATATTCAGATATTCCAAGTCTTCAAACAGTTATCCCCCATGCCCTCTTTCTCAGGAAGCAGTTGGAGTATGTGCCCCCATCAAAATGAAGGAGTCAACCAAGAAAGAAGGATTGAGATCCAGGAGGTGGGGGATCCAACATAGGAGAGCAATGAACAGACTTCAAAGGATGAATCTGAAGGAAAGCTCCAGGATATCACTATAAAATAGTCTTGGAGTCCACAGCTGAGGTTGGAGATGGAGGGCTGCTGGAGAGGGGTTGCCAAGGAAACACGCAGGCTCTTGAGATGACCTTCTATGTTTGACCATACTGACAGGAGTTTGAAATACTGGGAGAATGTTTGGGGATGAATTAGTGACAGGCACAAAAATTAAGCAAAGTAACAAAGTAATTTTAAGCTGTACATACAATAAAATATAGTACAAGAAAGGAAATATGATGTCCTTGTGGATCAGCTGTGAACAATACATAGTCATAATAAAGTAAACATTGACTAACCATTTGGTAATACATCTGTATTGGGAGTGGACAGGTATTGTGTATAAGAGGACACAAGAGAGCAAAATCTTCATATTCCATACTATGGAGCCAATGCAGAATATTTATCATGAAAATTAATAGCAGTCTGAGCATGGTATTTAGAAATATGGGAATAAACAACAGAAGAATAAATATTTGAATGTGGCTACTGTTAGGGAGCAAATATTGCAGATGGAGCTGGTGGAGCAGGAGAGTATTGATTTCATCATGTCATGCAATATTCTAACTTTTAAAACCACTATTTTGTTTTTAGGTATTAGTGTGTTAAAATATATTTTTAAGATTGAATAAATCATAACTCGGTGTTAGGAACTGAATCATGCCCTTCCAAAACTCATATGCTGAGGTCTTAACCCATCCTACCTCAGAATGTGACCTTATTTGGAGAGTCTTTGAAGAGATGATTAAATTAAAATGAGGTGATTAGGGTAGGCCCTAATTCAATATAACTAGTGTCCTTATAAAAGGGGGAAATTTGGACACAGGCACATACACAGGGAGAACACCAAGAGAACATGAAAGCCATCTGTAAGTCAAGGAGAGGGGCCTGGAACAGATCCTCCTCCCAGCCCTCAGAAGGAACCAACCTTGCTAATACCCTGATCTTGAGTTTCTAGCCTCCAAAGCTGTGAGAAAAATACATGTCTGTTATTTAAGTCACCCAGTCTGTGGTGCTTCGTTACAGTAGCCCTAGCACATGAATATACTTGGCAACTGATTTATGGTAACTGTCCTACCATAGGTCAATCCTGGACATGGATCCAGGATACATCTTTGTAGTTAGTTGGGCATAACTTCAGTTGAAGGGAATTGCCACTCTCAATCACACTGGGAAGAGGGTAAATACTGGTGTAGGAAATGAGCCGTCTTTGAAATATGTAAGGGAGAAGAGACTTCCTTCTGATTTGGGTTCAAAAGAATTTGGGAGGGTGGGGTAAAGGCATCCAAGCCTGTACACAAAGCTCTGATGACACTTGGAGCATTCCTAACAATGAGGAGAACTAGCTGGCTCCAACCTGTGTGGAAGCAGGTAGGCAGCTGCTGCAGCAAAAATTCTCTTGAGGTCAGGTTTAGGCTGAGGGGGTCCCTTCTAGTCATATTTGTAAGTTACTCTCCAGTGGTGTACTTTCATTACCCCTAAGTGTTCAGTAAAGTAAAGCCTATCCCTAAAGCTGCTAAAATTCATAGCCTGCCATTGGTTGCACTGGAGACCTAATCCCAGGTATCAGAGACATGGTCAAGGAGCAGCCAGAGGGGAATTTCAGCAGTAGGCCCCCAAGAAGCACAGCTGTGTCTGCCCAGCAGAAAGCACTTGCAGGACCTCTGGCTGCACAGATGCAAAACATTTTCCATCTCTGTTGGCCAGTCATTGTCCATTTGGTAGGACAGGTCCTCTTCCAAGGGCCAATGTTTTGTCTTAAAGTATAAGAAAATATTTCATTCCAGGAAATCAAAATTTAATTCAAAAATATAAAAAGAACAGTTCAATATTTTATTTGATTAAATCTCTAGGCTTACCTTCATCTGTACTCATACAACCTGACTTCCAACCAATAACCATAGATGAACTCTCCCTGGATGAATCTAGGATCAATACCACTCTTGTGGTTTGTATTCCATCCTCTCCCTGGAACCTCCTTTCTTTCTCTCCAGCATCACCATTTCTCCTTTCTATTGAATTATTCCCGCTAGTATACATTCTTGCTATAAGATCTCATGCCTTTAAAAAAAATTACTCTTGATCTCACGATCCCCTCTGCTCTCACCCTGTTCTCTGTTCCTCTTTACATTAAACTCCCAAAAAAGATGTCTATATTCACTAGCCCTGCTTTTCATCTGCCATTCTCTCTTGAATCTACCTCAAACAGACTTTTGTCCCTATTACCTACTAAAAATGCTTTTGTCAAGGCCAGTGAGAACCTCCTCTCACTCAACCTCAACCTCTAAGCAGCATTAAACACAGCTAGCCACTCCCATCTTCTGAAAACATTTTCTTTATTTGGTTTCCAGGATGCCACATGCTTCTAATTTTTCTTTTTTATCTCTGACCTTGCTCCTTCTTAGTCTTCGTTACTGAGTTGTCCCTCTTTTCAGACTTCTAAATGTCAAAGTGCCCTGAGGCACTTTTTATATTAACTTCACTTTTTTACATTTACTCCTTAGGTCATCTCATCCAATTTCATGGCTTTAAAAATAATCTAAAAACTGGTGGTCCTCAAATTTAAATTTCTAGCCCCTATTTGTCTCCTGAACTCCACACCAGTGTATTTTAGGCTACTTAAGCCTTAATTTCCTCTTCTTCCTCAAAACCCACTCATGTTCTCCTCTGTCTTAAGAAACAGCTGCACAACTAAGTCAATATAGCAACTATAATGACAATTTCCTACCACTCTAGCCTTAGAACAGAGGGTCTTTATTACGTAGTTCTTTTACTAGAGAATTTTTACTATTTTAAACACTGTCTCTTCTACAGCAGGACCCAGAGCAAAACAATGGTAAGAAGATCAAATGAAAAGAAAAAAGTACTAAAGAGAAGAAAAAAGTTTACTTCTATCCAGGAGTAGGAAAGTTGAAGAACCAACAAACCATGCATATGCCCTGGTTACCAACTCTTTAGAAATTAAATAAGAAGATATGAGTTTAAGCCATTGTTGAAGAGACTTAAAGGAAGCCTTCCTCAATGTGAGCTCAGATGGGTTCCGGCTAGAAAAATGGGCCATTGAGAAAGGTGCAGCATTTTCCCTCCAAGTGCTTCCAACACTTGGGTAGGCAACAATCTGTCCTGAAAGATTTCAAGACATGTCTTTCCTGGAGGGAGAAGGAAGGATCCAATTACCTCCTGAGGGCCCATCTAACTCCTAGATTTACAGTTGCACAGTGCACTACAGTGCCACCACTCTCTGGCAACACAGTGCAGTAAACATGCAACATTAAACCAGTCACCATCTGGACCTTTCTTGGCCTAGACAAACTCAATATCCATATAGGGTTTATACCTAAGAAGATTCTCATAAATATGTGTGCCTCCAGCTTAGTTTATTTTATTTTATTTGAATACACAGTGCCCTTCAAGTTTCCTTTTAGGTCTACCACAAATAACAGGTTTTAGCACATCAGGTGATATTTTGCTTCCTGAAGCATTTAAATTAATTTTCTATTACCAATGCAAATGTGTACTTTCCAATTTACCCACTGCACAATAAAACCTAATTTAAAGCAATTAATGTTCATTAATGGCTCCATCTGCATGTTTATCGCTTCATCCTTAAATACTTGAGACATGGTATCCATATTTTATAGCTCTCTTCTTATCAGCAAGAATTCTTATCCTCAAGGGTAAATGTAAGACTAATGTGCAAGGATTTCCTATCTTTATAGAAAAACTGTTGCCTTTTTTTTTTTTTTTTTGAAATATCTAGATGAATAGGTTGAATGTGCAGAACAACAAATGTACCTGATACAAAAAAAAAAAAAAAGGTTGGCACTACTGTGCTCAGCTCCCTCTCTTATCTTCCTCTTTTCCCAGAACCAGGGTGACACAGCAGTGAATATGCACTAGCCAGTTCTTCTGTCTCCAATAAGATTTTGCCAGGAATGGGATAGAATGTAGCAGCGACAGTAGCTCTGTGAGGTTTTCCTGCCTTGTCCCTCAGCAGAAGGGAGCTGCCTCACACGGTATGGGCAGGTGAGCCAGCAGGTCTTATTATGTCAGGAAGCATTTGAGCATGTGCTTTAGCATCAGACAGGCATTACTTTACCACTTATTAGTTGCACTAGTTATGTGTCCTCGTGAATATTGTCTAACCTTTTTCAGCATCAGTTTTCTCATCCTGCCGGTTTAGGTTTTTCTCATGACTGAATAAGATAATCCATTAAAAGCTAAAACATGTTGCCTGTAAGACAGTAGCTCCACCAGACCAGATTGCCAGGGTTCAAATTCTGGCTTCACCCTTCACCAGCTCTGTGTGTGTGTGTGTGTGTGTGTGTGTGTGTGTGTGTGTGTGTGCATGTGAGAGAGAGAGAGAGACCTCTCTGTGCCTCAGTTTTTTCATCTGCAAAATGGGCATTAAAACAGTATCTATTGCAAAGAGCTGTTGTGAAGATTAAAATGATTTAACCCTTGTACATTACTTAAAACTGAGCTTGGCAGATAGTAAGGACTTGGTGAATGTTAGAGGGAGAAAAACAAAAACAGTAGGTGCTTTGGAAATAGCTATTTTTATTAAAGATTTTCCTGCCAGTCATAGACTGTAGTGCTAAAATGTGGCTTCTGGGCTTACAGACAAGAATTCTGGCACAAGGGCACATCCAGGTGGCTTTTTCCACTCCCCTTTCCCCCATCCTAGAGGAAGGCATAGTAACTACCCCTTCTGTGACACTGTAATGTCTAAGGCTTTACAGCCAAGTGCATGTGTAATTCTTGCAAAAAAGGAAAAAGTCAATAATGTTTACACCATTTTAACAAGAATAGCAAATGGGTTTGGGGAGATTTTTTATATGTAACATTGCTGAACAAAAATCAAGCCATCAGATTTGTCTATTTCTAAAAAAAAAGTTAATAAATGTTTCCACACGTGTGATTTCAGTGAAATTTACATTTACGAGTCATTATCATTTTGGTGGAAGGCTAAATAATATTCAGCTTGTCACTGGAGGGGCAGATGGAGATGGAGTTTAGGAAGTTGACAAGTTAGCTGACAGAAATGAGTAAAATTACGTTCTCACCAACCTAATGGCAAGCAATTATTTCTGAACTAGGATAACAAATGGGCTTTTTTTATCCTATAACTTGACATGCATTATAGAAGTTTCCAGAAGGCATATTTTCTGCAAAGAAGCAACTGATTCTGTATTTAACGTTTAATGCAAGAGTTTAATTGGATACTGACCCTTTCAGAAGATTTCGTTACAACTTAGAAATTAAGAGAATAGAAAATCTACCTGAAGTTGTCTGCTACTTACTGCTATTTCTCTGTTTTAATATTTGTATTAAAACAGAGAAACAGCAGTAAGTAGCAGACAACTTCAGGTTTTAATATTTGTAAATTTTACATTTACAAATGTAGTTTTAATTCATATTCAATATGATTCATAGAATTTTGCATTAGCAAAATATAAATTACTCCATGTATAATCTGTACTCATACTATTTTATGAGTATCATAAATAAAAGAAATACAAGTGGGACGTGTGGTGTTTATCTTGGCTTGAAAGACTGTATCTTAGCATGAGAAAGATATTTTTGATTCCATGACTAAATGACATCCTACATAATAAAAAATGGGCAAATTTACTGGCGTAGTTCATCATGGATGACATTATACAATTAAAATGTATTAATGTAAAATGTTACATAAAATAGTAACTAAACTAGACTCACTCTCCTATATAAAAATTGCATATCTTGAAAACAAGGTGCAATACCTGTATGAGTTATTTTCATTTAGTTATTTTCATGAAGGCATAAAATATAACTATTTTATAAAGAAGTAAAATTTTGAAAATGAGGTCACACAGAAAATCTAGAAATGTACATTCACAACCTGTTAGAGGTGGAAATGATGATACTTCTATGGTTCATATCGTTTATGTTAGAAATAAGCCGAAGTTCAATGTGTTGCTGTAATATGCTAAATGAAGTATCAAGTGAGAGCAACTGTAAAGAGAAAATTAAAATATCTTCAGCCATTGAAAAATTAACCATAATACTACTATAGTATAATAGTATAATAATCTTAATCTAATAATATTGAAAAGAAAGTTATATGAGGAAAAACAGCATGAATGTGATGCATTTTAATGAATTGATGACAGACTTACCAGATCAAAGGGAAGAGAATAATAAAGGGATAGAAGAAAAGAAAAATAATATTGAGCACTAATATGGTTTGTCCGTGATTGCACCCAAATCTCGCCTTGAACTGTAGTCCCTATAATCCCCCCATGTCATCAGAGGGACCTGGTGGAAGGTAATTGAATCATGGTGGGGCTTACCCCCATGCTGTTGTTCTTGCGATAGTGAGTGAGTTCTCATGAGATCTGATTGTTTTATAAGGGGCTTTTTTCTCCTTTTGCTCAGCACTTCTCCTCCTGTCACCATGTAAAGAAGGACATGTTTGCTTTCCCTTCCTCTATGATTGTAAGTTTCTTGAGCTTCCCCAGTCATGCTGAACTGAGTCAATTAAACCTTTTTCCTTTATAAATTACCCAGTCTCGGGTATGTCTTTATTAGCACCATGAGAATGGACTAATACAAGCACCTACTATGTACTCGTATCATGGTAACACAGTTTACTCAAAAAGGCTTAGTTTAAAATGTCCCTCAACACTTACTAGTCTGTGTCCTTGGGCCAATCAAGTCCTGTGAGTTTCTGACTTCACTTTTAAAACTTGAGGTAATAATAACTAGAGCTATCATGAGTAATAACAAGACTTAAAGTATTAAACTATTCCTGTAGGATAATAAGAGTCCGTTGTACTCTGGGATCTTCAGATGGGTTCTATTACTTAATGCTCATGATCACACCATGCCACAAAGCCAGTGGCAGAGCTGCGATTCAAATCAGGCCTGTTTATTCCAAAACCCAAGCTATTTTCATAGGTTTAGCCTCAAGAAATTTGTACATTTTTGCCCCTGTGCTAGAAATTCTTTTCCCACTCTTCTACCCTAAATCTCCAACTGCCTTCTAAACTCTATTCATCCTTCAAAATTTATTTAAATATAATTTTTTCAGTGAGCCGTCCCTAATGCTTCTATTTTATGTTCTCTTAGCATTCTGACATTTTTTCTTTGGTGTACTTATGCATAATTAAAATGAGTTAGTTATTTTCCTATTTTTAGTACTCCTTCGCTACTAGACTGTAAGTACGATGAGAACAAGGGCCATTTCTCTCTTACTCACCATGACTCCAGCTCCATTGCTATGTATGTGGCACAATGTAGGCATTCAATTGAAATGTATCTTATACATCAATGAATGCATGAATGACTAAATGAAGAATGAAGAAGCTTTGGGTTGGCAAATGCTTCTTTTTGGCCTTGTTTATTTATTTATTTATTTTATCTTTTTGAGACAGGGTCTCTATTGCCCAGGCTGGAGTGAGTGGCATGATCACAGCTCACTGCAGCCTTGACATCCCGGGCTCAAGCCATCCTCCCAGTTCAGCCTCCTGAGTAGTTGGGACTACAGGCATACACCACCATGCCCAGCAAATTTTTGTATTTTTTGTAGAGACGCAGTTTCACCATGTTGCCTGGGCTGGTCTTGGACTCTTGAACTCAAGCAATCCTCCTGCCTTGGCCTCCCAAAGTTCTGGAATTATAGGCATGAGCCACCACGCTTAGCCTGGCTTTGTTTATTAAGGAGAGAATGCTAAAGAAGAAAAAGAAGAAATAGACAAATTTAAGATACAGTAGAGTTATTATAAAAGATGGGGTAAAGTCCCTGGGAAAGTCAGAGAACTTGATCAGGCCATGGAAGTAAGAACTGCCCAAGAAAAGGAAGAGAAACAGTTCTGATACTGTTTTAGGAAAGAAGATGGAAAGATAGTTGTAGATGCAGAAATTATTTTCAAAAGAGATCCCCTCACCTATATTACATTCTCTGTAAAGTAGGAGTTGAAATTCACATGTCAGAGTGAGTGAGAGGAGGAAGATGGGGTTTTGAAGACCTGAGTGTAGAGTATTGGAGAAGGTAGAAATGAGAGACACAGGGCTCCCAGGAAGCATTAATATTCAGCTAAAGTTAGAGACTATGAAGTTTCAGTGTTTTTGATCTATATTGGCTTGGATAGTATTTTCTGCTGCATGGCACAGCACAGCAACTGGGGTCTGGGTGATGAAATGACATATGGTTAAACTCAATATAAAGATTACAGTGATGATGATGATGATGATAATGGCAACAATGACAAACACTGAAACATTGACTCACTGCTACTATCAAGCACTGTGCAAAGCTGTTCTATGAATTATCTTATTTCTTACATACACACAGCATGCATGGGTGCACATACACACATACACTATGTTGTATATATCCCTTCTTTACAGATGAGAAAGCCGAGATTTCCTTTTTATACAACTTGATTAATGTATAATTTTATATAACACCACAAAATTTACCTATTGCATATGTAGAACTACATAATTCTCAATAAATTTATACAGTTGGCAACCATCCCCACAAAGCAATTTTAGATCATTTTCAGTACTCAAAAAAAAATTCCCTTAAACCTGTTTGCACTCAATTCTGCTTCAACCTCCAAGCCCAGGCAACCACTAATCTGCCAGCTCCATAAATATGCCTTTTATGGATATCTTATATAAATGGAATCATACAATATAGAGATTTGTTCATTTTGTGTGGCTTCTTTCACTTAGGATAATGTTTTGTGGTTCACTCATTCTGTATTATATATCAGTATTTTCTTGTTTTTATTGCCAAAGAGCATTTAATTAAATGGATATATCACATTTTAAAATTGATGGACATTTGAATTGGACTATTATATTAATAATACTGCTGTGAAAATCCACATGCAATTCTTTGTGCAAACATATATTTCTATTCTCTTGTGTTAATTCCTAGAAGTGGGAACAGGGCTGTGTGGTACAGTTATATTTAACTTGTTAGGAAACTGCCAAAATGTTTTCCAAATTAGATGTAGCATTGCATATTCCCATTAAAAATGGATGATAGTTTCAGTTTCTCCATGTTATTACCTATACTCTGTGTCTTCCATCTATTTGATTTTAGTCATTCTTATGGATATATAATGGCACCTAACTGTGGCTTTAATTTGCATTCCCTAATGACTCATGATGTTTGGTACTTTATTATGCACTTATTAGCCAGTTGCATGACTTCTTTGGTAAAATATTCTTACTCAAATTTCCCATGGAGAACTGTGGGACAGAAGTTTTGCACAGCTCTCAGCTACATTGTGGCCTGGAGATAAATAACAGTCTAAACTGAGAGTCAGGATCCCCGGGACAGGGGTGTGATAAGGAAACAGATCACATCCCCACCTGTCCAGGGCATGAAGCTGGTGCAGACTCCTTGACCTCTGCAGTGGCCTCAGCTCATTTCACCAGGAGCTCCCCCAGCCACCCCTGTCAGGGCTGGTGCCTGTACTCATCACTGGGGTATTTGTGGGTGAGCACAGTGGTCCAGCTTTTCCCAGTTTTGTCCCCTCTCCCAGCTAAACAGGGAACTTAGGGCAGCAAACATCCCACAGACCAGCCCACTACCTGAAAGAACAGAGAGCACCTCCCAACAAACAAAAATCAAGCACACACCCATCTGCTTCTACCATTGCTGGCTATTATCCATAAGCACCAACTACTGGCCTGGAGGTTGAACTGCACAATCCAATACAAAACTTGCTGACAGAAGAGCAAAGACCCTAACCAATATAAAGTCACACTCTCAAGAGGAAAGAAAACATCCCATCCAAAGCAAAGAAAATTCAAAATTAAAAAATGATAGCTTCTCCAGATGAGAAAGAACCAACAAAAGAACTCTGGCACCATTAAAAGATTGAGTGTTGTGACATTCCCATTATATCACACTAGCACTCTAGCAATGGATCCTAACTGAAATGAGAATGTTGAAATGACAAATTCAAAATTCAAAATATAGATTTTAAGGAAGTTCAATGAGATCCAAGAGAAAGCTGAAAACCAACACACACACACACACCCCATACACACACACACAAACATGATATGAAAGAAGAGATCGATTAAAAAAATATCAAACAGAACTTCTGGAAAGGAAAAATTCACTGAAGAAGTTACAAAGTAGATTTTAAAGCTTCAACAATAGACTAGACCAAGGAGCAGAAGAAATTTCAAGATTGAAGACAGGTCTTTTGAATTAACCCAGTCAGAAGGAAATGGAATAAAAAAAAGAACTACATAAAAAATGAACAAAGGCTTCAAGAAATTTGAGAGTATGTAAAGTGATGAAACCAGTGAGTCACGGGCATTCCTGAGACAGAAGAAGAAAAAGGAAAAAGTTTGGAAAGCCTATTTGAGGAAATAATTCAGGAAAATGTCCCTAGGCTTGCTAGAGATGTAGATATTCAGACACAAGAGACTCAGAGCACCTGAAAGATAGTTTGCAAGATGCACACCACCAAGGCATACAGTTAACAGGCTACTCAAAGTCCACGTAAAGGAAAAAATCCTAAAATCAGCAAGAGAGAAGCATCAAATTATCTATAAAGGAAATACCACCAGTCATAAAAGTAGACTTCTTAGCAGAAAATTTACAAGTCAGAAGGAATTCGCATCCTATTTTCAATATTCCTAAAGAAAAGAACTGCCAGAAAAGAATTTTGTATCCTGCTAAACTAAGCTTCAAAAATAAAAGATAAATAAAGTCTTTCCCAGACTAGCAAACACTAAGGGAATTCGTCACCAATAGACCGGACCCACAAGGAATGCCATAGGCATTCTAAACATGGGAAAGAATGGGCAAAACTCACCATCATAAAAACACATGAAAGTAAAAATCTCACAGGTCTTATGAAGCAAACACACATTTATGACTATGAAGCAACTAACAATTAATATCATGACAGAAACAAAACCTCACATGTCAATATTAACCATGAAGATAAATAAACTAATGCTCTACTTAAAAGATGTAGACTGGCAGAATAAATTTAAAAACTGAGATTCACCCATATACTGCCTTCAAGAAACCCACCTAATGGGTAAAGACATTCACAGACTCAAAGTAAAATGTTGGAAAAAGAAAAGCAAGCAGGAGTAGCTACACTTACATCAGATAAGACAACCTTTAACTCAATAACTGTTAAAAAAAGACAATAAAGGAATCAATTCAACAAGAAGATGTAACAATCATCAAAATACATGCACCCAATACTGGAGCACCCACATTCATAAAACAATATGCTACTAGACCTAAGAAAGGAGATAGACCAAAATACAATAATGGTGGGGGACTTCAACACACCACCAACAGTATTAGGTAGATCTTCGAAGCAGATAATCAAAATCCCATGATAGGCCATCTGCAAGTTGAGGAGCAAGGAAGCCAGTAGTGGCTCAGTTCAAGTCCTGAAACCTCAAAAGTAGGGAAGCCAACAGTGCAGCCTTCAGTCTGTGACCAAAGGCCTGAGAGCCCCAGAAAAACCACTAGTATAAGTCCACGAGCCCAGAAGCTGAAGAACTTGGAGTTCGAGGGCAGGAAGTACCCAATACAAAAGAAAGATGAAGGCTGGAAAACTCAGCAAGTCTGCTTCTTCCACCTTCTTCCCACTTCTTCTAACTGCTTGTTCTAGCCACACTGGCAGCCACCTTGTGGGTGGGTCTCCCTGAAGGTGGGTCTTCCTCTCCCAGTCCACTGACTCAAATGTCAGTCTCTTCTGGAAACTCCCAGAAACACCAAGATAATCCAGAAACAATACTTTGCATCCTTCAATCCAATCAAGTTGCCACTTAATATTAACCATCATGGTTTCTAATATTTATTATCTTAAGGTTCTTATTGTTTGATATTAATAGAATTATTTGAGTTCTATTAACATTATAGTTATTGTTTCATAAGCAAAAATCATTGCCAAGTCCAATGCCACAGAGCTTTCACCCTGCGTTTTCTTTTAGGAGTTTTACAGATTTAGATCTTAAGTTTAAGTCCTTAATCTATTTTGAGTTGATTTTTATGTATGGTATAATATAAGGGTCAAATTCCATTCTTTTCCACATGGATATGCAGTTTTCCCAACACCATTTATTGAAAAGACTATCCTTTCCTCATTGTGTATGAATAAATGTTGGCTAATATGATTTTACATTTGTCAAACTTCTACTATTTATTTGTAACAGAAAATGTTTTGTATAATAATTTACAATTTTCAAAATGCACCTGTGCCCTTTAGTATGTTTTATTTTTAAAATAATCCTGGGAGGCAGGTGTTATTGTACTGAAATTATAGCTGAGAATTATTCTGTATGGTTAATAAGTGGTAGAATCTTGATAGAAACTCAATTCTTCTGATACTGTATTAATGCATTTCACACTATAAAATAGAGGCTTTCTTCATTAAAAATTTAATTGTCTTGTTATTCCTACAGCTTTTGTTTGAAATGAGGGTGCATTATGATTCAGTGTACTTAATAAAAAAACAAATTTAATCATTGAGTTCGCAAGCCTTAAAGGATTAAGTAAATATTAGTGCATCTATAAATCAAATCCCATCTATCAATTAAAAGTGGCATTATGTTGAATGTTTATTGTCATGAAAATATAACCCTAATATAGTAAGTGGGAAAAAGTTACAAAACACATCTTTTGTAACTTTTAACCAATATATAAACTTTTCTGTTTATGTATCAACAGAAGAGATAGTCCAGAAATAGATGTACACACATGAAGTCAGTTGATTTGTGACAAAGGTGCCACTAAAATTCAGTAGAAAATGAATTTATTTTCAATAAATGGTTCTGGAGCAATTAGATAGCTATATGAGACCAAAAAAATGAACATTGCCCCATTATTTCATACTATATTTTAAAAATTCATGTGAGATGGATGATGAATCAAAATTTGAAGAAAAATAATAAAAACTATTATAGTAGAAAACATATATCTTCATACCTTAGGACAGAAATCTATTTCTTCATTAATGCAGCAAAAAAAATGCAATAAAGAAAAGTTATACATTTTAAATTTAAGAATTTATTAAAATATACCATGAAGAGATTGAAAAAATAATCCAGAGATAAGATATTAATAATCATAATACATATATCTAACAAAGAGCTTATATATGGGCTATCTCAAGAATTCCCATAACCTAATAAGAAAAAGGCAAATGAAACTATTTTTAAAATTGAACAAAAGATTTGAAGACACTCTGCAACAGAAAATATCCAAAGGACAAATCAGCAAATATCAATGTAATCAATCACCAGTGAAACGCAAATTAAAATAACCACCCCAAACCACTACATTCTCTATAGAATAGCTAAATCCAAAAAGCTGACAATGCCACTTGTTGGCAATAATGCAGAGTAACTGGACCATTCATATCTTGCTAAAGGAAGAATAAACTGTTGCATCAACTTCAGAAAACTGTCATTTTCTACTTAAGCTACATATATTTTTCCTCCATGATACAGCAATCAACACTGCTAAGCATAAAGCCAAGGTAAAAGAGTTCATACAGGCTAGGCACAGAGGTTCATGCCTGTAATCCCAGCACTTTGGGAGGCAGAGGCGGTGGATTACTTGAGTTCAGGAGTTCGATACCAACCAGACCAATATGGTGAAACTCCATCTCTACTAAAAATACAAAAAAATTAGCTGGGTGTGGTGGTGCATGCCTGTAATCCCAGCTAGTTGGGAGGCTGAGGCACGAGAACTGCTTGAATCCGGGAGGCAGAGGTTGCAGTGAGCCAAGATCATGCCATTGCACTCCAGCCTGGGCAACAAAAGTGAAACTCCATCTCAAAAATAAAAATAAAAAATAAAATAAATAAATAAATAAATAAAAGAGTTCATATAATCGCCATATAAAAACATTCATAACAGCCTTATCCATAACATCCAGAAACTGGAAACAACCCAAATAATGATCAATAGAAGAAAGATAAGGCCAGGCATGGTGGCTCATGCCTGTAATCCCAGCACTTTGGGAGGCCAAGGCAGGCAGATCATTTGAGATCAGGAGTTCGAGACCATCCTGACCAACATGGTGAAACCCCGTCTCTACTAAAAATATTAAAAAATTAGCCAGGTGTGGAGGTGCATGCCTGTAGTCCCACCTACTCGGGAGGCTGAGGCAGAAGAATCACTTAAACCCAGGAGGCAGAGGTTGCAGTGAGCCAAGATTGTGCCATTGCACTCCAGCTTGGGTAACAGAGTGAGACGCCATCTCAAAAAGAAAAAAAAAAGAAGAAGAAGAAGAAGAAGAAGAAGAAGAAGAAGAAGAAGAAGAAGAAGAGGGAGAAGAAGGAGAAGAAAGATAAATTGTGGCATATAACAGAAGAGTATATAGCAATAAAAAATTAACAAGCTAATAATACATGCAACAATGTGAATAAATCTCACAGACATTATGTTGAGAATCCAGACACACAAAAGTTCAGATGATATGATTCCATTTATGTCAACGTTAAGAATAGGCAAAATTAACAAGTGATGGCAGAAATCAAAAATCATCCCCACGGGGAAGAGGTACAACAGAACTTTCTGGAATGCCAGAATTGTTCTAGATTTTGATGTGACACTTACATGTAACTGCCAAGTCAAGTGTTGCTTCAGTTTCATTGTGCTTCCTCATGATCAATGTCTCATAACTGTTATGGGAGGACTGAAGCCTGACTTCAGCTACTAGCTATGGTGTGCTGCCTTGTTCTTCACATTGCCTGGGTGGTAATTTCAAACACTGAATTTCCACTGGATAAAACAAGTTTTTGCACAATCTTCCATCCCCTCTCCCTTCATCTATTTCTCCATGTCTGCTGCCATGTAAGGTTCCGTAGGATCTCATTGAGTATTTCTGGTATTAGCATGTCCACCGTCAAGGATTCTTTATAAAAGCTCTTCTGAAAAAGCAACCAATGGCATGTGTAGACCATGATCACTCACAGCAAAGCATTTGAAACCTAAAACTTTTCATTTGAAACAATAATTGACAGGACATTGTGTTCTGATCTTAAACTGCTTATTTGTTTGTTTTGAGACAAGATCTTGCTCTGTTGCTCAGGCTGGAGTGTAGTGAAATGATCTCAGCTCACTGCATCTTTGACCTCCCAGGTTCAAGTGATCCTCCCACTTCAGCCTCCCAAGTAGCTAGGACCATAGGCATGTGCCACCTCCCTACATTGCCCAGCCTGGTCTCAAACTCTTGGGCTCAAGTGATCTTCCCACTGCAGTCTCCTAAAGTGCTGAGATTATAGGTGTGAGCCACTGTGCCTGGCCTTAAAGCATCGTAAAGGGGAATGAGTTCTAGGTTGGTAAGACAATATCTTTTTTCTTTTTAAAATTTCTCCTCATTATTTTGATAATTTTGCTTTGCAATAAACAAAAATTAGGAAAGAATACATCTCTGTTTGTGCTGAATAAATATTAGGGATGGTTGGGTTCTACCTCTGATTATTTCCTGCTTTGCCATTTGAGGCACATCCCAGGTGTGGCAGGATAAGACACATGTGCACATGTACATTCTCATTCATTCTCTCTCTCTCTCTCTCTCTCTCACACACACACACACACACACAGATACACACAAAAGAAAAGCCAGAGTAATCCATCTGGCCATAACACATTCAGGTTTTGACAAACTGCATCTGGCCGTGACACATTCCAAACATGGCTTTAGAGCAAGCATAAGATTATTTTGTATATAATTCCGTCAATCCAGTCAGTTTGCTATGAAATGTAAGGTTTAGAACTTGCCTAAAGCTTGGAGCTCAGGAGCATCAGCCTTGGTTTCTCAGAATAGCCAATTCATTGAAGGATTCCACCAGGATTCCTATGCCATCGTTTTTGCGACTCCTTCCTCCATTCTACTACAGAAGAGCTCAGAGCCGCACATTGTCCAGAGGCAGAAAAGTTCACAGTGACCCTGACCTTGAGCCCAAAGCCTTGGACCTAAACACATTTCTTCCACATCAACATATTTTGTTTTCATCATCTCTTTTGTTTCCTGGCCTTTATTCTACTTTCAAAGTGAGCAGAAGTTTGAAATGTGGTCAGAATTAGTTCCAACAATGGATTTCTGTCATATCTTTTGGAACATGAGTTTACTATCTAATAACTTCTAGATCTGAACTTTTGATTTGTGACAGAAATAAAATGAGGCTTCCCTTAATGGAAAAAAGGGTATGTGACATAACTGGAATCTTGTAAAGATACATAACTTGTAAATCATCTGAGAAATCATGGATGGACGCATTATTGGAGAGCAAATTATTAAATTGCTTTAGTGGTCTCCTCTGCTCAATTCAGCATATAACTTTAGACCTGGAATCTAGACTCATTGTTCTAATTTATTTTGCTTGCATTTTACAAATACCACATTAGTTATTTTCAATAATGCTTCTTCAAAGGTAGCCCTAAGATAATCTTTGTAATTCTCTTAGGTGATGAACAAAGGCACAGAAATACTAGTCTAAATTGGAAGCTCTTGAGGGGATTATATCAATTAGTATGTTTCATACATCATCTAATTTCCTCTTGTCAAGCACATATTCTGAATTATAATTGTGGTAATCATAATAACAATGAAAATGAGTGACATATTTTACTATCACGAACTACACCCAGCCTTCGTTCTTGAGATGCACAATCTCCTTCCAGAAAGAAGTGGAACCCTGAGAAGCCTGATAGAAGATTGACAAGTAAATAAGATCAGGAGAAAGCTCTTCTCTCTGCAGTAGTGTTACCCATCTCTCCTTTCCCAGCCAACATCACCCAATTCCCAGGAACAAAATATGTATCTGGTTAGTATGGAAGGGACAAGATCAGTAGGAATTTGGTGACTTCGTTTCATTCTTTATCCACAGTATGCTTTTCCTCAGCACTAAACAGTAGTGATTTTTGTCAACCAAAAAAAATCAGAATTTTGTTTCCTAGAGATGGCTCATTATAGATATATCAGAGGCTTCAAAAAAATCTTATAAATAGAAGAATTAGTTATTTTATATAGGCTTCCAAGAAGACAATTTTAGGATAGATACAAATGAAAAGACTTAAACGATAATCAGCAATCTTCCATTTGACAACTCCATTCACAAGTTGTGAGTAAAAGTTCAAAAGGATGATAATTTTTCTATCCTGGAAATATGCAATAATCTTTTGCATTCCAACACTTTGGTAGTCCCCAATGAACTAGACTCTGAAGCACATTTCTAACACATCAGAAATGTCCCCTGATTTACTCTCCTTAAGGAAAGTTGACAGGCGACTGTCAGGGGTTCACCATCTCTCTAGTCCTTGTCATCATGAGTGTGTTAGACGGAGAAGTTCGGTTGAGCTGAAAAGCATAAAATAAGGAACTAAGATGCTCATTTTGCTCTCCCTTGACGGATATTGGCAGAGAGAAAATATAAACTTAACAATGCCCTAAGGGCTCAGGTGATCTTTTTCCTTCACTTATAAACAGCTTAAAAATAAGGAAAATCACTGGTGAGCCAGCCAAGACAGCCAAGAAGTTCCTTATTCAAAATCTCATAATGTAAACTCTTCAGGAGAAAAATTGGCACTGCCCTTGTCAGGATAAATATCCACCTCAGACACATTAACTCCAGGCTCTTTTCTAATAGTTATGACTTAAGGAGCAGGCACATCTAGAGTGTGTAAAAGTAATACAGATAGAGTGTGTGTTCTTAAATTGATGGTTAAAAATGAACAAGAGAGAGTCTGCTTCACTACAGACATCTTTTGTTTCAATCAGGATATTTATTTTTTACAAGCAGTAGTTTAAAAAAATTAAAAATATTTCATACATCGCATCATATTCAGCCTGTGCTTCTTTGGCACAGAATGGAAGACAAGAATCAAACACAAGAACAAAGCTGGAGGCATCACGCTACCTGACTTCAAACTGTACTACAAGGCTGCAGTAACAAAAACAGCACGGTACTGGTAACAAAACAGATATATAGACCAAGGGAACAGAACAGAGGCCTCAGAAATAATGCCACACATCTATAACCTTCTGAGCTTTGACAAACCTGACAAAAACAAGCAATGGGGAAAGGATTCCCTATTTAATAAATCATATTGGGAAAACTGGATAGTCATATGCAGAAAACAGAAACTGGACCCCTTCCTTACACCTTATGCAAAAATTAACTCAAGATGAATTAAAGACTTAAATGTAAGACCTAAAACCATAAAAACCCTAGAAGAAAACCTAGGCAATACCATTCAGGACATAGGCATGGACAAAGACTTCATGACTAAAACACCAAAAGCAATGGCAACAAAATCCAAAATTGACAAATGGGATGTAATTAAACTAAAGAGCTTCTACACAGCAAAAGAAACTATCATCAGAGTGAACAGGCAACCTACACAATGGGGGGAAATTTTTGTAATCTATCCATCTGACAAAGGGCTAATAGCCAGAATCTACAAGGAACTTAAACAAATTTACAAGTAAAAAACAAACAACCCCATTAAAAAGTGGGTGAAGGATATGAACAGACACTTCTCAAAAGAAGACATTTATGCGGCCAACAAACATATGAAAAAATGCTCATCATCACTGGTCATTAGAGAAATGCAAATCAAAACCACAATGACATACCATCTCACGCCAGTTAGAATGGTGACCGTTAAAAAGTCAGGAAACAACAGATGCTTGAGAGGATTGGAGAAATAAGAACGCTTTTACACTGTTGGTGGGAGTGTAAATTAGTTCAACCATTGTGGTAGACAGTGTGGCGATTCCTTAAGGATCTAGAACCAGAAATACCATTTGACCCAGCAATCCCACTACTGGTTCTATACCCAAAGGATTATAAATCATTCTGCTATAAAGACACATGCACACATATGTTTATTGCAGCACTGTTTACAATAACAAAGACTTAGAACCAACCCAAATGCCCATCAATGATAGACTGGATAAAGAAAATGTGGCACATATACACCATGGATTGCTATGCAGCCATAAAAAAGGATGAGTTCATGTCCTTTGCAGAGACATGGATGAAGCTGGAAACCATCATTCTCAGCAAACTAACACAAGAACAGAAAACCAAACACCACATGTTCTCACTCATAAGTGGGAGTTGAACAATGAGAACACATGGACACAAGGAGGGGAACAACACACACCAGGGCTTGTCAGTGGGTGAGGGGCTAGGGGAGGGATAGCATTAGTAGAAATACCTAATGTAGATGACAGGTTGATAAGTGCAACAAATCGCCATAACACATGTATACCAATGTAACAAACCTACACATTCTGCACATGTATCCCAGAACTTAAAGTATAAAAATAAAAAGCATATAAAAAGAATCAAACACATGCCATGAACCAACAGTTGAGGTTTCCCAATCCTCAGAAAGTCACTCTTGGTTCAAGACTGGGCTGAATAACACAGTGAAGTTCCCCTACCTTTTCTGCATCCACCTCAGAAAAGAGTTTAGCAAAAATGAGTCCCCAAACAGCAGTGACATTAAACAAAACATTTTTTAAAATGATCATTTCTATTTTCTTGGAGAACAAACAGTCAACCATCAGAGTTGGGTCATCAATTTATTGATGACTATTATAGTGTGATTTGAATTTTGTGACAGAATAAAAAATCTTCTCCACTTTTCTCTGTAAGTGCTGCTTATTTTACAGTATATCTAAAGAGCTACTAAATATGAGGTTGAAGACCCAGCACCACCTTTTTAAGTTTGAGAGTAATTATGAATCCTATTGCTAACTGCAGCAATGTTTTCAGAACCCTTTCCCCTAGAGAGGTCCTCAAAGACTGGAGGCATAACTCACATCACAGATTGCCAAACACCTGGGTTGCTGAATCCAATCTTCCATTCATAGAGACATACAAAACAATTTGTTCTGATGCACTGTACAATCAAGAACAAACAGATGAGGTGCTTTCAAATCATAGGGCTGTATATCAACAATTCAGTACAAGGTGATGATGGTTATTTTAAATACCAACACCTTTTATTGTGTGTACCAAGTACATTAAAGCACAGTCATTTGTTAAAGATTACAAATGAGAAAGCAAGAGGCAGACAGAAGGAAGAAGGAGTGGAGGGAAGGACATGAGGGAAAGAAAGAAGGAACAGAAGTAGTGAGGAAGGAAGGGAGGGAGGAAAGAAATGGAAGAAAGGAAAAGAAAAATGGGGAGAGGAAAGGGATGGGACTTCATAGCAAATACATATATGTATACATATAAAACACATTCATATATGTGTATGTATACACTAGTATGCACACAGATGTGTGTTTATGTATGTGTATATATAGCTACAGAAATTATATATAATGGTAGAGTTTTAATACAGTATTATATATGTGTGATATATGCATATCAGATATGTAGTAGAAACAATACAGTATATTTTATACACAGATGTGTGTACACATAAACTGTATTACACAACTATATTATATATAATAGAAGTTTAATACAAGTATATGTATATACACATTTGTCATGTATATATATATGCCTGAGACTATATATCAGGTATTAATACTCTTTATGTCTGATATGTGTCATGACTGTAACATACGGAGCCAAATCTGAATACTTCCATTCATTACACATATACTAACTGAAGACTTCTCTGAATACTTCCATTCATTACACATATACTAACTGAAGACTTCTCAATAAATAATTGGACCACGTACTGTGAGGATAAAGAGCCAAGGTTAGAACATGGTTCTGGAGTCCAAATGAACTTTGTTTCAGTGAGAAAAGGCACGTAAACAATAAACGAAGTAATATGAGGCAAGTGTCCTGATTAGATACAACTAGATGCTGAGAGGCACTGGAGGAAGGAGGGAGTTTTATGATCTGGTCCAAGGTGGGAAGGACATAGGAAAATGTTACTTGAAGGAGAAGTTTTTTATCTCATTTTAACAGCTGGAGAAGGAATCAGAGTTCTGCAAGCCAATAGGGAAATACGAGTGATGGCATGTGATGAGGAGGGTACAGCATGCTCATGGATGGCCATTTGATTCATACACCTGGAGAGCAGGGTGAATAAGGGAGCCAAGCTAGGGATATCAGAGGAGGCAAGATTTTGGTGTAGGTGCCCTGCTGAGTCTAGATTTGAGGATGAAGCAATCACTGGTAGGGTCACAGATTATCATGCTGGATAGAAGGCATTTTAACTAACTCCTGAAAGATAAATACAGTTTCTTTAGTCAGAAGTGGGAAAAAAGAACATCCCAGAAAAAGAGGATGATATTAGGAAAGGAGTAGAGATAAGAACATATAATGTTGACTTAAGGAATGGATTAGGATAACAAATACTTACTTCCTGGCATATAGTAGGAGCTCAATAAATATTTGTTGAATAAATAATTGATGATAGAAAAATTGGAAGGAAAGAATTTTCAAAATATAGGTTAGAAGTAAACCTTGAATTCTAGACTAAGAAGTCAGGACTTTTTCCAGTAGCCAATAGGGAGGTATTAAAGGATTTGGAAAGGAAATAATGACAAGTCAACACTATGATCTGGAAGATGAACCTGGTGTTGAGAAAAAGAATGGATTAGAGAGGGCATGTCAGAAAGAACAGGCTATTTCTGTGATGTAGTATCACAGACTAAAGTTAAAAGGGACTTAGACAGGAGTAGAAATTTAATGGACAGAATGAATGGAAGGCAGTATGAACTATTTACTTGTATTATATAGTTTTACTAGACTTATCCACCCACACATAGAAGAACTTTGCAGGACAATACATATAGACCACAAGACTTTCAGGCCTACCTGTGGCCATTGTGTGAACTTCACACTCACTCGGTTCCCCATGCATTCACCCACATCATTCTTATATTTCAGTCTTCCACCCTGCTGCCTGTTTTATGTTTCCATACACCTCTTGGACTTAAATCAAGTTCTACTTCCTCAATTTGACATTCAGTACTCATTCTTGTACTCTTTCTGTTCTTGGTTGTTTCAGATAAACAAATCCCTCATTCCAGCCTCAGCTTCTAGAGAAAAACCCCAAAAGTGACTCATTTGCTCAGAATGTACCTTATTCCTTGAGTCCCTCAGAAGTGACCCACCAAGAAAGAATGTAGGAGAGGAATGACTTCGATATAGATATAAGACAGAAATGAAAGTCAAGGATGAATTGCCTTTCAAAGGAAATCACTCATTCTTAGATATTTGTAGTGTCTGCTAGTGCCAGTCACAGCTCTTCATTCTTGATATAAACCAAAGAACAAAACGATTGGCATTCCTGTTCTTCTGCAGCTTAACAGCTAGTTGGGGATATACATGGTAAACAATAGGTATGACATATATTTGTATAAATTATATAATATGTTTGAAGATGTAAAATGCTATGGAAAAAGTAGAGCAGGGTATGGGGGATCAGCATTGAGAGAAGTGGGAACAGCATGCCACATTGAATAGAGTTGTCAGGGTCTGCCCTACTAGGAAAGGGAGAAACAAGCAGAGGGTTGACAGAAGCGGGGGAATTAGCCAAGTGAGTCTTTAGGGAAGAGCATCCTGGTCAGAAAGAATAACTTACAGGAGCTTGTGAAGTTCAGCAAACAGCAAGAAGGCCAGCATAGCTACTGCAGAGTAAGTAAGAGGGATTATGACAGGAAATAAGATCACAGCAAAATCTACAGTATTTTACAGGCCATAGTAAAGACTTTGGCTTTTACTCTGAGTGAAATGAAAGGCACTGGAGAATTCAAGTCAGGGAGTGACATTATCTGACCCATATTTTTAAGAATTTTACTTTGAGTGTACATTGAGGAAGAACTGTAAAGGGGCAAGGATAAAAAACAGGAGACTCTTGAGCAGCTTCTACCATAATCCAAGTGGGAGATGATGATGGTCCCATCAGGATACAGTAATGAAGGTGGAGGAAGTGAACAGAATCAAGTGGTATCTTGATGGTAGAAGCAACAGGCTTTCCTTCTGACAAATTGGATGTGAAGCATGAAACAGAGAGAAGAGTCAAGGAAAATTCAAAGGTTTTCTTTATTTATTTCTGAACAACTAGAGAGATGGTGATATGGTTTGGCTGTGTCCCTACCCAAATATCATCTTGAATTGTAGTTCCCATAAACCCCATGTGTCATGGGAGGGACCAGGTGGAGATAATTGAATCATGGTGTTCTCATGATAGTGAGTTAGTTTTCACGAGATCTGATGGTTTTATAATGGGCTTCCCCACTCTTCACTCTGTACTTCTCCTTGCTGCCACCATGTTAAGAAGAACATGTTTGCTTCCCCTTCTGCCATGATTGTAGGTTTCCTGAGACCTCCTAAGCCATGGTGAACTGTGAGTCAACTGAACCTCTTTCCTTGATAAATTACTCTCAGTTATGTCTTTATTAGCACCGTGAGAGCAGACTATTATAGATGGAATTGCCATAAAGTGAGATAGAAAAGATTGTGGGTGGGGCAAATCTGTGGGGAAAATCAGGAGTCCAGATCATCACATTTTGAGCTCAAGATGTCCAAGTGTCAATATTAAATAAGAGATCAAATATAGGGGTCTCCAGAGAGGTCTGAGATCAATATAGATAGTGGAAAGTGCTCTGATTCACTATAGCAAAGACATGGAATCAACCCAAATGCTCATCAATGATAGACTGGATAAAGAAAATATGGTACATATACACTAGGAAGTACTATGCAGCCATAAAAAGGAATGAGATTATGTCCTTTGCAGGGACATGGATGGAGCTGGAAGTCATTATCCTCAGCAAACTAACACAGGAACAGAAAACCAAACACTGCATG
The DNA here is from genome assembly GCF_028858775.2 of Pan troglodytes. Lineage (NCBI taxonomy): Eukaryota > Metazoa > Chordata > Mammalia > Primates > Hominidae > Pan > Pan troglodytes. The sequence goes on along the minus strand of NC_072412.2, from coordinate 102,246,076 downwards.
GTCTCACTCATAAGTGGGAGCTGAACAATGAGAACACATGGACACAGGGAGGGGAACAACACAGACTGGGGCCTGTTGTGGGGGCATGGGAGAGGGAGGGAGTGCATCAGGATAAATAGCTAATGCATGCAGTGCTTAATACCTAGGTGATGGGTTGATAGGTACAGCAAACCACCATGGCACACGTTTACCTAGGTAACAAATCTGCACATCCTGTACATGTATCCTGGAAGTTAAAATAAAATAATAAAAAAAAAGAAAGTGGAAAGTGCTCAGCATATGAACTGAAGGTAAACTCATGAGACAAGATGAAATTACCAAATAAGTAGGTATAGATCTGGCAGAGAAAAAATAGGACAAAGGACTGGGTCCAGAGGCACTCAAGAGATTGGGTAGAATAACACTAACATCCCTAGGGGAATAAGAGAAAATCTGAGTTTGGTGATAGATGGTTGGTTAGACAAACAAGTTCTGTTTTAGGCATGTTATATTTGAGGTGTAACTACAAATTTCAGGTGACAGCTTGTGTTGTGCTGGTGAATATTTAACAACCAACTCCAGGGGAGGGGACTGTAATTTGTAGCATTTGCCAATTTCTCTGGTATAAAAGCTACATCATGGCCAATTTTGAGCTACCAACTTGAAGTCACTGTATTTAGTCACTACTGGATACATAGTGTGCAAAGATCAACACTAAACTTATGAAATACTTTTGAGAAATCATTTCTAACAAGTGGTAATTAAAGCCAAAGGAAAGGATAAAATCTCCCAAGGATATATAATAAAAAGAAAACCAAAGGCAATATGTAGGTAAATGTCCATATTAAAGAGTTCAGAAGATTTCCAAATGAAGAAAAAAAGTAAGAAGCTAAATTCCAGAATAGTTTCTCAAGCTACCATCATTTTGCTACTGTTGCAAAGTGTCGCTTATTTCCTTTTTTCTATGTTTTCCTGTGAAATGAAAGTATAACAGATTCAGAAAAAAAAAAAACATTTAGCCTTTCAGAGAATGGGTAAAACTTCTTCATCGTATCTATAAAAGGATGTCAGTTTCAACTTTGTAAGAATAATTTTTACAAACTTTCAGCTTTCCGTTAACAAAAAAGTTATTATGACATCTGTATACTCCAACACTTACACCACATGATTTTCAGAATGGTCAATGTGGTTTCCCAGACTTGCTAATACAAAATTTTGTTTGTTTGTTTAATCCAGGTGACATTTGGTACAAGGCATCGCACTTAAACAGTCAAACAGACTGTCACACTGACTAATACTGAAAAAAGGGCATTAGGAAAGGATGGGTGCATCTAGACAATTTGCTTTTTCTTTGTGCAACTTTGTTGAAGAATAGAATAAAACAGCATGACTAATTCTCATTTATTTAGATGCAACTCACGTTGTGGATAACCAGACATATGATATCACTTTTTTAAAGTTCTATTTAGATTTGGGTTACAGCATACAAATGGTAATCATATTTCTAGAATTTTCCAGAACAGTCTCATTATTCTCATAAATGTATTTGTAATTGTCAAATTAAGTATTCTGATTTTTTTTTCATTTGAAAAGTATTAATACTAGTAGCAGATTTGCTTTGGGCTGAATTAAATTTAGATTCCACCCCCAGTGTCTGACGGATGGTGCAGAGAAGGCCACCTAAGTCTAAGAATTATTGTGGAAAAAGCAGCAATCATCTAACACACATGTTCAGTGGGTCTGCACTCTTAGGGAAGCTCAGCTAGTCCTAGCTTGCTATAATAAATGCTAAATGTCTTCTCAAATTGTAGTTGAATGCTCGCCCTAGATCTTAGAAGAGGCTCTGAATCTAAGGAGTTCTCTGTTCCCAGTACATTGAAATTGTGACTTGAAAAAGGGGGAAAAGTCAGTTATTAAATTTTTCCCCGATCGAAAATCCAGTTGAAGAGAGTGAACCTCTTTCAAAAGACACAGCTCTGTCTCACCGTTTGGGGTCCTTGTGCAATCTCCCTCAGGGCCCATATGTGAAATGAGAACAATACGGAGACCTGCACGTTCACATAATTGATCCACTTTCATCGGCATAAAGGGATGAGAAAGTCTCAAATTATTAACAGTCCAGTGCTTTTACAGCTCCCACCTACCATGCACTTATCACTTTCAGATTCGCCTAATTGAATTACTGAGAGCACACCAAATGACCTTAGTTGTCCAAGCACTATTTATCACTTTTTATTTTAAATGAATTATATTTTATAACAAAATATTCTCTTAATCCATTTGCCATCTTATAGTAATTATATCCTGGTGTCCTAATTTTTCTGTGACTTTTCTTTTCAAGAAAGAATGATTCACATTCAATGTAGTCAGTGACCTTGTTTGGATGACTCTGTTCACTCAGGTGACCTTGAAGCAAAAATTATAGAAGCATCAATTGGCAAGTTCACCAGCATCCAGCAAAGTATGAAAAGGGTAAGAGCTCTTCATTTCCCAGCACTGGCATTCATCATGGAAAGACACATAAAAAGAAAGGGCAAATTCCAATGATATGCATCCAATAAATTGGAGACTCTTGTCATCGCAAATGCCAATTCAGCAGTTCATAATCACAATGCATAACATGGCGACGTTATTTATTTTTTAACCCTCTAAATGGAGGCTTTTATTACTGGTCCGTCTGTTTCTTCCTTTGTACACTTGAAAATTCTAAGTTTTATCTGTTAGGAAATTGTCTTTCTAAGTCTATTGAATTTCATCTTGGCTATTAGTAGCAACTTTTTTTTTGTAATAGCATCCAATTGAAAATTACAGATTCAGAAATCTGAAAGATCTCCTAGTCCCAAGTAGACCATTGGGTAAACAGAACTAGAGGGAAAATATGCTACCAAATTGTTTGTAAACTATTTTCAGTACAACAAACCCAGAACTTCCCTTAGCAATTTCCATGGCATTTCCTCCCCTTTAAGCTGATAAACAGAGTCCAAATTCTCTTGCCTGAATTAGAGCTAACCTCAAAACAACCATTTAAGATGAGCCATCATTCCTAAGTTTATTTATAGACTAAAATGGTATAGTTCAATACAAGCTATATCTTAAGACAGTGCTCATACTGTGTGTTGCTCTCTATTAAATATTTTTGATTTTTTTCAGACAGTATGAATCCTCTAGCCAAAGTGCTTATAATAAGGTCAAACACACTTATGGAGATTTCAATGCATGTTCAGGCTCTCTCAAATCAATATTATATTTTACCTCGGTGGAATACGTGAATTAGAACAGTGACATGGAACAGATACTAGACAAAAGGAATCATAGGTATAGGGTTAAAGTCCAGTGCTATGACTCTTATAGATTCCATTAGACAGTTACTCAGACTCTCTGGGCCTTAATGTATTCATTTATACAATTATTTCTGAAGTCATGTGATCCAACAGGTCTATGTGGCTAAAAGTAAACCAGATTAACATCAGGTTTTTGCTCTTGCTCCTCCTAAAACAAAACAAAAGAAACAAAAAACAGAAAAGACACCAAGAACACAACTGGCTTTAGTACATACCCAAGATTGTGCTAAACTTTCTATCTTTGCGATCCTTCTCTTAAAAGCATTGTGAGAACATTTACCAGAAGTGAGAAGCACTACAGGGTTAACCCATGTTCTGATGCCAGTAACCCTATTAGGCAATACATTTGTTTAAAAAAAAATCATTAGGCCTCTGAATCTCTTCATGGTGCATATCTAGTGACCTGAGCACATATATTTGAATTCAAACAGTTAGTATATCTAGTAAAAGACTGATCTAGTTTATAAAGCAGAATATTTCTCCCACCTAAGAAAAAATTTTCTTGGAGATCATCCTTAAAATAATTGTTATTTATGGAAGCATGCTATTCCTGCAGAAAGATCCATAGAGGGAAAACCAATTCCAGAGCTTTCTTTTTTGAAGCATGGTTTGTCTATTTACCATATCAAGAAGCCAACAAGAGGGTCTGACAATTTTGCTTTCTTGAGTAATATGCTCCTATGACAATTCTGATCCTAAGGTACAGCCATGGGTTTCTGCTATTAATTTTCATATCCTATCTTGAGTCACGGACTGCATGTTATGAAGCCAGTCCTCACCACATTCTGCCAAGAATGTTAATCAGTCTCCTAGGCTGCTTCTACTCTCTGCACTCTGCACCCCTGAGGCAGTGCCCTAATCATCTCACATGAGCCCTGGCAGATCTCCATGCCCATGGGCAATGGTGGACTCCAAACTAAACCCACTAACAAGACTAAGGTTTATTGCCTGTATAATGCTATTTCAGATATTTCAAGGGCTTCTTTTCCTTAAATCATAATTTCAGTTTTCTCACTGGGGCTACATATACCTTTAAGAGAATAGGAATATGTTTTGACTCAGTACACATTTTCCTGGGAGAAGTAACATATGACCCCCAAATCTATATGACATAATTGATGAATGTCAAACCTTTTCTTGAGACTGGATATTAATAAGAAGCTTCACTGGCACTTGAAATGGGAAAAGTGCAGTAAAAGGAGGTGGAAGATAAAAAGTATTTTTCTTCTTTTGTGCTTCATTATCATATGCAATATGATGATAATAATGATCATCTCATGAGGTTGGTTAGCTAATTGATAACAAAAACAAACATCATTTATTGGGTCTTTTAATAGTGAGAAGTGGCATCAGTGGAAAATGCTGGTAAGGACATCCAAAAAGATTATCTTTCATAAAAGCAATGAAAATAATGGCAAAAAATGTCAGAATCAACTTTCTTATAACTCTAGCCATTAACCCAAAGGCTTGCAGCAATTCAGAGAGCATTTATTTTTCCTAAAAAGAAGCTAAATTTTATTAAGAAAAGCACATAGTATGTTATTTTAACTTGCCCTATGCACATCCACCTCCTCCCTCATTTCTGAGGTAACCTTAAAAACCAACAGGCCACAATCATAATTAGCACCAGCAGCCTGGGAAGCCATTTGGAGGGGGTAAAATAGGGTAAGAACCCCTTCAAAGCCCTATTTCCAGATAATTATTCATTATTTGGTCTGTCTAATGTTTCCCTGGAAGACTCCACTCACAGGGCTGTTGGTACTTGAAGTGACATGAAGCTCACCCAGTCAACTTTACAAAAAGCTCACCCAATGAGCTTTCACAAAAAGGCTTTAAAAAGCCTTTTTGTGCACACACACACACAAATCAGAGGCAATTGTTTAAATTTTAACTACTACCTAAAGCAGTGGATAACAGTTGACACAAAACACTAAACAAAAAGCTTAAAAGGAAAACATAGGTAATGAGATGTCCACAGGAGTCTTTGAGAAACCCAACAAATTCCTGAGAATCTAGAAGCCCTTGTACATGTGTAGGGGTGTGCATACAGCTAAGGCTGTGTGTATGCTAAGGAATATCTAACAAAGTCTAACCTCTGGCTAGACTTGGGGTTCTGTATGAGTAAAAAAAATGAAGACTAAGAATGAGCAGCCTAGCTGAGTATTAAAAGTGTTCCCCTGTACACACACCAAGCTCAGCAAAAATTGGAAGATTTGTTAGGTTCAGGCATATAAAAAAGTCTCTTTCCAATCATTAGCTGACCACTAAGGTCACCCAGCAGGAACTTTAGTAGCCACACACAAAAAGAACACAGACTTTATAGAATTTACTCAGAAAAGTCACTAAGCAAACAAATAATAAATAGCAACAAATCTTGGGGAGTGAGTAGAATCTGATTTCCAGTGTTGCCACATTATATTAGCTAAAATGTGTGGTTTTCAACCCCAAATTACAAAACATGCAAAGAAACAAGAAAGGAGAGCCTAAACACAGGGGAAAAAAGCAATCAATAGAAACTGTCCCTGAGGAAGGCCAGATGTTGGACTTACTACAAAGACTTTAAATCAGTTATTTTAAATATATTTAAAGAATTTAAGAAAACCATGTTATAGAACTAAAGGAGAATGTGAAACTGATGCCTCACCAAATAGAGAATATCAATAAAAAGATAGGAATTGTTTTTAAAAAGAATAAAACAGAATATCTGATGGCAAAAAGAATAATTGAAGTAGAAACATCACTACATGGCTCAAGGCACAACAGCAAATTTGAACAGGCAGAATCAAAATTAGTGAGTTTGAAGATAAGTCAATTGAAATTATCTAGGTAGGAAACAGAAAGAATAAAAGAAAACTAGCAGAGCCTCAGAGACCTGTGGACACCATCAAGTGAATCAATGTGTACATACTGGGAGTCCCAAAATAAAGGAGGAAAGGGCAGCAAAAAGGAGCAGAAAGAATATTCAAAGAAGTAATGGCAGAAACTTCCAAATTTGATGAGAAATATAAATCTACACAACCAATAAGCTCAAAATCTCCATGTATGATAAATTCAAAATGATGCATACCTAACCACATTATAATCAAATGGCTAAAAGTCAAGGATAGTGATGAAGAGAGAATAGTGAAAGAGGCAAGAAAGAAGTGATTCATTATATACAAGGGTCATTAATAAGATTAACAGATGATTTCTCATAATAAATTATGAAGGCCTGAAGACAGTAGGATTATATATTTAAAGTGTTAATAAAAAGAAAACTAGCAACCAAAAACTTTATATCCAGCAAAATTATTCTTCAAAAATGAAGTAGAAATTAAGACATCCCTCCCCCCTTCAAAACTGAGAAAATTTGTTTTCTTTCATGATCTATAAGAAATAATAAAAGGAGTCCTTTGGGTTGAAGTAGAAGAACAGTAAACAGTAATTCAAATCCACATAAAGAGAACTGGTAAATCTAACCACATAGGTACATTTAAAAAAAGATATTATAAATGTTTTTTGTTTGTTGCTAATCCCTTTGTCTCCTATCAGAAAAGGCAATTTCATAATGAAATACCTATAAGTTTGTGCTGATGGACACAAAATGGGTAAATACATAATTTCTTTTACAATAACTGTACAAAGGAAGGAGAAAGAAATGAGCTATATAGGAACAAATATTTGCATACTAGTGAAACTATGTTGATATAAATCCAAACTACCTTGTTATAAATTAAGATGTTAATTGTAATCCTCAGGGCAACCACTAAGAAAGTAACTCAAAAAATATAATTTAAAAATGTCAAGGGAACTAAAATGGCACACCAGAAAATATCTATTTATCACTAGAGAAGGCTGTAATGGACATGGCGTTAGTGACATAAGACATATAGAAAAAAATAGCAAAATCGCAGATGTAAATCCCACCTTATCAGTAATTGCATTAAATATATATGGAGTGAATGTTTCAATTAAGAGGCAGAGATTTCTTCATGGATGATATGATTCTATATCTATAAAACCCTGAAGGCCAGAAGGCTCCTGGCTCTGATAAATAACTCCAGTATAAAAAATCAGTATTTAAAAAATCAATGTCCAAAAATCAGTAGCATTTCTATACAGCAATACAGTTCAAGATGAGAGCCAAACCAAGAACACAATCCCAATTACAAAAGCAACAACAACAAAAAGTACCTAGGAATACATCTAACCAAAGAGGTGAAAGATATCTGCAAGAAGAAATTTAAAACGCTGATGAAATAAAATCATAAATGGTACAAACAAAAGGAAATCCATTTGTCATACTGCCCAAAGCAGTGTACAGAATCAATGCTATCTTATCAAGCTACCCACATTATTTCACACATAACTAGGAAAAAAAACTATTCTAAAATTCATATAGAACCAAAAAGGAGCCTGAATAGCCAAAGCAATCTGAAGCAAAACAAACAAAGCCAGAGGCATCATATCACCTGACTTCAGACTATACTGTAAGTCTGCAGTAACCAAAACATCATGGTACCAGTATAAAAACAGACATACAGACTACTAGAACAGAACAGAGAATCTAGAAATAAAGTTACACACCTATGCCCATCTAAATCTTCAACAAAGTCAATAAAAAAGCAACAAAGACTCTCTATTCAATAAATGGTGCTGGGAAAACTGGCTAGCTATATGCAGAAGAATAAAACTGGACCCCTACCTATAATCATATACAGAAGGTTACTCAAAATGAATGAAAAATTTTCATGTAAGACCTCGAACTATAAGAATCCTAGAAGAAAAACTAGGAAACACCATTCTGGCCATGGGCCTTGGGAAAGAATTTATAACTAAGTCCTCAAAAGCAATTGCGACAAAACCAAAAATTGACAGTGGGACCTAATTAAACCAAAGAGCTGCACAGCAAAATAAACTATAATAAACAGAAACCCTATAGAATGGGAAAAAAATATTCACAAGCTATGCATCTGACAGAGGTCTAATATCCAGAATCTATAAGGAAATTAAATAATTGAACAAGCAAAAACCAAATAATTCCATTAAAAATGGACAAAAGACATGAGCAAACACTTCTCAAAAGAAGACATATAAGCAACCAACAAACAGGAAAAAATGCTCATCATCACTAATCATCAGAGAAATGCAAACCAAAACCACAAGAAGATACTATCTCACACCAATCAGAATGGCTATCATTAAAAAATCAAAAAATAACATGCTGGTGAGGCTACAGAGAAAAGGGAACACTAATATGCTGTTGATGGGAATGTAAATTAGTTCAGCCACTGTGGAAAGCAGTTTGGACATTTCTCAAAGAACTTAAAACACAACTACCATTTGACCCAGCAATCCCATTACTGAGTATATACCCCCCCACCCACCAAAATAAATCATTCTACCAAAAGGACACATGCATGTATATGCTCACTGCAGCACTATTCAAAATAGCAAAGACATGGAATCAACCTAGATGCAATCAACAGTGGGCTGGATAAAGCCAATGTGGTACATTTACGTCATGGAATACTAAAACTACACAGCCATAAGAAATGAATGAAATCATGTCCTTTGCAGCAACATGAATGTAGCTGGTGGCCGTTATCCTATGCAAATTCACACAGGAACAGGAAACCAAATACCAAATACCACATGTTCTCATTTGTAATAGAGAGTGAAACAATGGGTATTTGAGGACATAAAGATGGCTACAATAGAAACTGAGGACTATTGTTGGGGGAGGGTAGAAGGGGAGGAAGGGTTGATAAAGTAACTATTGGGCACTATATTCAGTATCTGGGTGACAGGATCAATCATACCCCAAACCTCAGCACCACACAATATATCCAATTAACAAACCTGCACACGTATCCCTTGAATCTAAAATAAAAGTTGAAAATTTTTTTAAAATCTCTTTTGAGTTTAGATTTAAAAGTTTAATAGATGTATTATTAAGAGGCAGATATTAGCAGAATGGATTTAAAAATATAATCCCATTACATGCTTTTAAAAGAGACACACTTTCAAAGACACAAATAGGTTGGAAGTAAAAGACACAATGAGATGTATCATGCAAACAGTAACAAAAATAGAACCTGAGTGGTTATACTAACAGCAGACAAAATGGACTATAAAAGAAAAATCATTACTAGAAACAAGTAAGGACATTTTATACTGATAAAAGTGTCCAATTTATTAGAAATTATAGCAATTTTAAACATATATGCACCTAACAAGAGTCTCAAAATACATATAACAAAAACTCAGAATTTAAGGGAGAAGCAGAAATTCTAACAATAATAGTTGAGAACTTCAATAACCTACTTTCAATAATAGATAAAACAGAAATCTTGAATAACTCTACAAACCAACTGGACCTAACAGAAATCTGTTGAAGTCTCCCCTCAACAGAAGACTGCATGTTCTTCTCAAGTGCACGTGGCACACTCTCCATATAGACCATATGTTAGGCCATAAAACAAGTCTCAATGATTTTAAGTGCATATTGCTAAAACTGAATGAATTAAAACTCAATGGATGGGAAATCTTTTAAGTTTTTAGTGTATCTTATTTTTTTTTTAATTCTCCACAGTACTCTATAGTATAGTGTGATTACATAGGATGATTATCCATCTATTAATCTATTCTCACACTGCTATAAGGACATACCCAAGACTGGGTAATTTATTTTTAAAAAGAGGTTTAATTGACTCATAGTTCCGCTGGGCTGGGGAGGTCTCAGGAAACTTAACAATCATGGTGGAAGGGGAAGCAAACATGTCCTTCTTCACATGATGGCAGGAAGGAGAAGTGCCAAGCAAAAGGGGAAAAAAGCCCCTTATAAAACCATCAGATCTCATGAGAACTCGCTGTCACAAGAACAGCAGCATAGGGGTAACTGCCCCCATGATTCAATTACCTCCACCTAGTCCCTCCCATGGGATTATGGGAACTATATTTCAAGATGAGATCTGGGTGGAAACACAGCCATACCATATCAATCCACTTACTACGATGAAGAAACTGCAGTAGAGAGGGTATGTAACTTGCCTAAGATTAACCAATTAATAAGAAACAAATGTGTAGGCAAAACTTAAATTCCTTTTAATGTTTGAGTTCTCAATTTAAATATTACCTCATTTGAGATATTTTCCACCCAATATGTAAAAGGCCCCCACTGTAATTCTACCTCACAGCATCCTATTCTCTTACTTCACAGGACTTTTTACAGTGTGGAATTATATATTTCTGGTACTGATGATAGGTAAGTAGGTAAGATAAGTAGTGTGAGCAACTCATCATGCTTTGCCTGAGACTTTCCCAGGATTGACACTAAAAGTTCCAAGTAGTAGGAATCCTCTCTGTCCAGGTAAAACCAAGGTGGTTGGTCACATGAGGGAATGAACAAGCTACAAGTGTTTCTTCACAATGCCTAGGTGTTTTCTCCAGAAATGAAAAAAGCTATCACCCAAGATATAAGAATGCTATAGCTGACCATGTCCCTCAACAACCCTAAGTGGCTTCTAAACCAGAGGAGTGTCTCTGAATCAACTCATTACAAGGAACCCTTCTCAGGCACCACGGAAACACCATGAAGAAGCAAAACAAAGACAAAATTTTAACCTGGGCTTTAAATAAAAAGAATGACTCTGCAAGAAGTCATTACCATTTAGAGAGGAAGAAAGTATGTATTATTGTTTTTTTTACTTGTTTACTCTCTTTCCTCCATTTTTGTTCACCACTGAATATACAGCATCTAATAAATTCCTGGTACCTGGAGAGTATTCAGTAAATATTTGTTGAGCCAATTACCATGTAACTTCTAAGGCCTTGCTCTTAATTATCATCTATCACCTGCCTTGTTCATCTCTTGCCTTAATACTAATACAAGCTAGTAGAATGAACTATTTGTTATGTCTCAGGCATGATGGTATCTCAATTCATCAGCAGAACAAGCTTTTGAGGTATCCCCATTTTCCAGATGAAAAGCTAAACATAAGAGAGATTAAGTAACTTTGTCAAGACCTCAAAATTAATCTCTAAACCACATATGTGTGCTGTATTTTTCTCAACTCTAACATCCTGATAGCATGAAATCTTTCTGTACCCACACAGTGTACAGCACAAAATATCAGGTGCTTAACAAATGCTCCTTACATAGACACTTTTCCACTCCTGCTCCCAATATTGTTTATCATACCAATCTGGTAAGGTAAATATTTTTCCTATCTTGCATAAAGGTAGTCTCAGCTGAGCCTCTCTCCAACTAACAAAGTTCAAATTAACACAGAGTTATATAATAACCTTTGAATTCATCAAGCACCAGCAAATTTTAAGTGCATAAATAATATATAATAACTTCCCTAAGTTTTTTCTTCTTCTATTAATAATTTCTAGGATGAAATTAAAGAAAACACTTGTATTCTTTTTTTTAATTTAAATTTTATTTTTGTTCATAACCTATGTGGTTCTAAAACTTCTTTTTCTGTTTTTAAAAGGAATCCTCAGGTGTACATGCATGAAATTTAAATTAAACTCCCTAAAGCCGAATATGATTTATCTTCAAACAGCAGAATGGAAAGGAATAGAGCAGAAATCTCCAAATATATATAAATTCATAACTAGCTTCTACTGAACTCCTGCCCTCGTCAACTCGTTTAAAACACAATTTTCCAAATGCCACTGCTTTCTGTGATTCTAGGGAGGGGAAGAGAGAGCTTTTACTTCATTAGATTTATGTCAATTCCATATTCTGAGTTTCTAGCAATAGGGACTCCCGGAAAAATATGTCAAGCTTCCTTTCAGAGCTGGGTTGCTGTTAATTCTGGCACCACAAAGCACCAAGAGTAAATAAAATGACTCATGTTGTGCTCTGGACCCAAGGGAGCCTGTGAGATAGGATGAGAAATCAGTTGATTTGCCCAGACCCTACCTCCAATGGCATGCTGCTCTTTTCTCTATAGTCAGAGCTACAGCCATGGCCAAACTGCACACTTGGAGCCAAATTCTCCTCTCAGCCCTGTGTGGGCAACTTAATCCAAAGTCAGTAGGTATGAAGTGCAGATATAAAAATGATGTTTGGCAATAGCACTATTTAGTTCTCTTATCAGCCACATACTTACTATTTAGTAACTGCCTTTCTACCAATTTCTGTACAAATGTGAGCCTGTTTGCTATTATCAGATGGCAGTGCTTGCTGTACGATTTTCTCACTTTTTAAAGCTTTTTGTGTTTTGCCAGTCAGAAGCACATTTTGCAAGTCCCTGGCAAACGCAAATGTACCCTCACTTCTTGGCTTAAACACTCGCAGAAGCCAGATGAAAGAAATGGCTCCCAGGGAAGACTCTGGGTTTCATCGAATTGTCGATGAAGTAGTCTGTGCCTCTGCAGTCAGGTTTTTAAGGGATTGTGTTTCTTTAATTGATGAAGTCAAGTACAGAAGAGGGTAAGTGAAGAAAAGAGCTGAAGGTTTACATTATTTGAGGAGTAGAATTTTCTGATCCTTTCCTCTGCTTTATTCCCATAGGCTGAGTTGGTGGTTTCTATACCCTGCGTGTAGTATTATATATCATATTCATGTAGGGTTAAAAGTTACCAGTACATATATCTCCCACATCCAGTGTGGGCTCCCAGAGGCAGGGCCAATATAGTGTTTATCACTCAATTTCTGGCATGTAGCAAGGGGTCTAGCAGTTCAGGTCAAGAAACATTTCTTGTCTACCTATTATGTGTGGAGCACTGCAACTCATTCATGGAGAAGATGAGGTTGTATACTTCTTTCTCTTGACATAGACTCTAGTCAGAACACGGATGCATAAGCATAATATTTGTATACAATGTGATTGGAGGTTATATAGAGCTATGCCCAAGGTGCTAAAGGGAACACAGCAAGATGGGTATGTAACCCTGGTGGTGCAGTCAGGAAGACTATTGGGAGAAGACTGTCAGAATTAGTGCTGAAAAAGAAATCCGTATCAACTCAAGAGTTAGTGAAGAGGGGGGTGGGTTCCAGGCAGGAGCAGCAGCATAAGCTAAGGCAGAAGGGCATGGAATAGCAGAAATGAGTAGGAACTTACAAGCAGTTTACCCTGCAAATTTCAAGGGCTAGGCTGGGACCAGCAGGACATTGGGACTTGAGAGGTAGGCAGTGTCCAGGCAAATAAGCACTTAAGGGAAAAAAAAAACTTACATCTTATGAAAAAGATGGACATTGAAATCCTAAGGGAAACAGACTCATATCTGTGTTTTTAATAGTTTAAACTGGGAACATATAAAAGGGAGTAACATTTATTTGTGCAAGACTGAAAATAGGGAACCCAACTGAGAAGCAATTTTAATAATCTTGATGAGAGACCATGGGAGCTTCTATTAGGGCAGTGTTAATTAGGACTGAGAGTAAGGTGATGCAAGAAATGCCACATCAAGAACACGCAGAATGGGAATGACATTGTCCTTGGTTAGACATGGGAAGTGAGTGGCTTGAAGTACTCACTGGGCCTTGGGATATGTGAGTCTGAAACTCAGTGAAGAGTCAGAGATTAAGATTAAACCTAATGACTCAAACTTATAGGAGTAGAAACAATCCTTGGGAGTAGATGAAATTTTCCATGAATAACTCATTGAAAGAGAGAAGCAGTAGTCGAGAATCGCTGGGAACAGACACCACTTTAGTGGGTGGTGGGAAGCAGGCACCTCTGCAAATGATGAGAATATATTTCAGAGACATACATGTGAGACAGAATGAGAGTTCCCGGAGGCTCAGTAGGAAAGATTTTTCACAGAAAAGGCAGGAAAGAGTGTTAATGCCACATCGCGGTAGAGTGAAGCCAATGTAGAGTAATAGCTAATCTTTTTGGTAATAAGCAAGTCTTCAAATACTTTTCTAGTAGCAAAGACACTCATACTGAGTGTTTGCTAAATATATAAATGAATGAATGGAGGAGACTAAGTCTTCTCTGACTCTGTCGCCTTAGGATGTGAAGAGTGAGGCTTTATTTGTTGGACAAAGGTTGAGTTTCAAAGGAACACAAACCTCTAAACTTACAGGTCCTTATTTAGTACTGGTGACACAAAACAAGCCATTCTGATGTGAGCTTTTACTGACTGACTTCTCCACATCTCCTTGCTGTGCATATCAGCAATGACAGATGGGGCAAGCACTGAGGTGCAAATGCAGAAGCCAGGGACATGCTCCCTTCTCACTTGTCACAAGTAGGATCCATTGCTCAGTTCGGCTGCTATAACAAAAGATCATAGATGGGGTGGCTTAAAAACAACAGACATCTGTTTCTCACAATTCTTGCGGGTGGAAGTCCCAGCTCAGGGAGCCAGCATGGCTGGGTTCTGGTGAAGGCCCTCTTCCAGGCTGCAGATGGCTGCCTCCTCATATCCTCACAGGACAGAAGGAGAGTTAGAGAGCTCTCTGGAGTCTGCTTAATAACAGCACCAATCCCATTCATGAGAACTTCATCCTCATGACCTAATCACTTCCCAAAGGCCCCACCTCCAAATGTTGTCACATTGGGAATCAATGTGACAAGGTCTAATCTTAATCTCTGACCCTTCACTGAGTTTCAGACTCACATATCCCAAGGTCTAGTGAGTACTTCAAGCCACTCACTTCCATGTCTAACCAAGGACAATGTCGTTCCCATTCTGCCTGTTCTTGATGCAGCATTTCTTGCATCACCTTACTTTCAGTCATACATCAACATATGAATCTAAGGTGAGTGGTAAACACAAACGTTCAATCCATAAGATCCACTTCCACATTTACATGTATATTTGGGGTAACAGGTGGCCAACAAGAATATTGATGAACATTGGAAACATCAAGACTTATTACCAAACCTCTACAAGGTCAGAGTTTCAGGACCAATTTCTTCACTGTGCTCAATGCCTACATCTGAGTCCATTATACCTCCAGGTCTTAATTCTTTTATCTTAGAATTGAAATAATAGACTAATGGACTTCTAAATTCTCTTCCACTTTAAAGTTTTTCTAGGGTTTTCACTCTCTAATACCTTTGGAGCATAGTGCATTCACTTAATCAGTGCTCAAGAAATATCTCAGTCCCCAACTCATCTTTCTGTGACTAAAAATTTTATTCTTTCACAGGCAGAACTGTGTGCTGTGTGTTCCCGAAACAAGCTGAGACTTATTTTGTTTCTGCAGTTGCTCTTCATTTCTGCTTTCCCCATTGCGTTTTATGCATATGCCTCCCATTTATGTTCCTGCCTTTCCATGCCGAAGTCTAAGGAACACCGTCCCTGTGGACGTGCACACCCGGGCTGATTTACGGAATGGAACTGGCATCACTCCTCCATGTTTTCACTCACTGCAGGGGTGAGGCACACTGCCAATTCTGCTACTTCCAGTGTTAGAAGAATGACAGGAAAGCAAGATGAAAAAACAGAAAAAAAAATTAGAAGAGGTTCTGATTACAAGTGTGGCTTTCAGCACAGTGAGAGGAGAAACACAAATAAATGACCTGAGTGATTTCACTGTTAACATGCACATCTCACTCACGTATTCCCAGATTTTTACATCTACTAATATCTTGCCTGGTGTATTCAGATGATGCCCCATCTGGTCAGAGGTACTGTTTTCTTTAATCACGCATGTTGCATACAGCCTGAACTATCAAAGTTCCGTCGCTGATGCTAACAACGAAAAGAAATGTAATTGCTGCAAAACAGTGACTCATTTTTAGTACGGAAGTTACTAAAGACTGGAATCCTGTTTATGTCATATACTGTTCTCAGAGCTCAGCAGGCCATAGCTAAATGTCAAAACCAGTGATCCCATCTTCCTTCACTGAGAGCATACATTTAAACTCTTAATGGTAGCTTAAATTCTCCGTGTATCCAAGGGTTGCTGCTTTGGAACTTCTCTGCAACAGCGTTTAAAAAGATCGAATTGCAGAAAGCAAACAATGTTTTGATAATCAGAAATCAAAGCATATTAGCTGATATCCAGGAGCCCCCAAAACAACTGTTCACGAGTTGACATTCTTGAATTAAAAGAAGTCTCCATTAGGTCCTGTGTTAGTCAGTTCCTGCTGCTGTAACAAAATGCCCTAGAATGGGTCAGAAAAAAACAAAAAAACAAAAACAAACAAAAAAAAACACAGAAATTTATTTCTGACAGTTCTGGAGATAGCAAGTCCCAGATTGAGGCACCAGAATTTGATGTCTCACAAGGTCCTTCTTGCTGCATCCTCACTTAGTGGAAACAAGCACAGAAGGGGCAAAAGGGATGAATGCTGCATCTTCACAGGGCAGAAGAGATGAAGGGGCAAAGTCACTCCCCTAAGCCCTTTTATAAGGCATTAATCTCACCCAGGAGGGTGGAGCTCTCATGGCCTGATTGCCTCCTAAAGGCCTCACCTCTTAATATTGATGCATTGGCCACTAAGTTTCAACATGAATTTTGGATGAGACACCAACATTCAAACCATAGCAAGTCCAATCAACGGAAGAGCCCTATCACCCTTGCATAGATTTCCAGACACATCTGCATCAGGCTTGACAAATGGCAGTTCTTCCCACTCTGCTTTGGCATTGAGTCTCTTATTTTGATTTCAAGGCAGTTTTCGTAAACCTCACAATACTGATTCTGATGACCTCTCGCTACTGAAAATGTTTAAGGAATATGTGACATCCCTACAAAAGCGAATTGAAATTAATTGGGATTTTGAGAATTTTGCAATATTACTTGGAGAAAACCTTGAGTTGTTAAGAAATATGACATACAGTCATCATGTACTGAAGTTAATTGCACTTTGGGAATTTTGCAACATGTCTGGGATATCAGTAGATAACTGTGAGATGATACAGACTGGGGCTGAGAATCAGCCCTTAATGATAATAGAATCTTCATATAGAATAACTGGTCATAAGGATTTATTTTTCCACACAAAGTACACTGTTTATTCTTAAAAATTGCTTGTTTACCTGATTAAATTTGAAAGCTATTGGACAAAGTCAGTGTCTTCTGTTAACAATCTTTTGAGAACAAAATGTATACCATTTATAGCTGATATTTCATGATTAAAAATTTATAATTCCTACTCCCTTTGATCTAAACAGCACCATAGGCTGCTAAATATTTATTTTTAGAAACAGAAGAGAATTGACAGACAATATCAAGGCAGAAAGGGGAGGAAGGGTGCATAAACTATGCTAGAATAAAACCACTCTGAAAGGCTGAGAAGTTCTTGGGAAAAGATGAGCTGTTTTGTGTATGCCAACCCTGTGCTTGAAACCAAGGTGCCTGCCTGATATATCACCAGCACCTTTTCAGCTCATTTGCCTACTGTTTAGTTCTGAAGATCTTTATTTCCTCATAAGAAATTAGCAACAATGTCTCATATGCATTTGTGCTTACACGTTGAGCATGTTTCTGTCTTTATTTAACATCTGAGTACTGAAACCCATTGATTTCTGTGTATAATAAGCTGTACTTCTAAAAAATGTAAGACTCAAAATAATTTGTAATTACATCCTTATTCCAACAGACACTACACAAAAAGACAACATAGAAAGGACTTCCCATTTCTGAAAGTGAATTTTCCCAACAACTTCCCATCAAAACCTTCCAAAAGAAAAACTGTAATAATTTAAAACAGATATGTTTTAAAATCAATCTCTAAACTGATGAGAAAATAAGGAATCCAAAATGAATTGAAAGCCCCAAATAAAGTGAAAACCAAACTCCAGAAAGGCAAGCCAGCATCAAAGCCTCAGATGCCCCGAGAATATTAGCCAAATCCTGTGACCCTGACTCTCTATTTGGGTAGCTTGTCAGGGTATAGGAGGAAGAGATCAGAGCCAGGGTCTGCTCAAAGTGAGGAACTTAATAGAACTTATAGAAAGCTGAGACCCCAAAGTGGAAGAGTAAATGATAAACACCTGCAGGAAAGGCGAGTGAGGGCACCTGCCATTAGGTATAAGAGAAAGTAAATCTGAGAACTAGTAGTTATGTTCATCACTGTGGGGAATAAGGAATTTGTGACCCACATTCATGTTTTCTGTATGAATTTGAAAATCCCAAGCATAGCGAATAATTAAATGTGTCTCCAGTGGTCGTGGGAAATCCTCTCTGGAGGAACTCAACATCAAGCTGTAGATCAAATGGTTCTCAAGGTCATTCTAATAAAAACAAGGAAATTACAATTTAAAAACCACACACACAGAAACAGCACACCAAGAATGAGAGACAGGCAGAATGGCCTACAAATACTTCATATGTTAAGTCCATAGCACTCATAATATAAAAGAATTATGTTTCACATGCTCCCAGAAAGTCTTGAAAATATGAAAAAAATAATTTTTTTAACAAAGTAGGTTTTAAAATAGCATGTGAATGTATTAAAAGTTTTTAAATAACATTTAAAATTCAGTAGGATAAATTAACAGTAAATTCAACATAGCTGAAGAATTAATGAACCTGAATTAATGAACCTGAAGTAATCAACTCAGAGAAAAAAATATTGAAAATAGAAAAGAGTGAAAAAGATGTAGAGAAACTAGACTGAGAAAGTTTAAAGTCCTCTACCTGATATTTCTAGGGGAGCTAATGAATAAAATTGGTAGGAAAAAAAAAACATTGCATTTAGCAAATGGTAGCAAATCATTGAAAAATGTTTTTCAATAATTTTGAAAGACAATAGACCTCAGATACAAAAAGCTCAATGGCTTTCAAGGTAACTAAATAAAAAGAAATCCACACCTAGAAATATTGATAATGAAAGTACATAACATTGAAAATAAAGAACAGATATTTAAAGGAAACACAGAATAAAATAAATATCACTTACAAAAGAACAATTAACACTGATGACTGATTTCTCAACACAATAGAGGCCAGAAGGCAGTGTGCAATGCATTGAGAGAACGCATGCATGACGTGGCCCTAGGATCCCACACCCACAATACTAATGTTCAAGAACAAAGGCAAAATAAAGACATTATCAGAAAAGCAAACCTATGAGTGTTCATTACATACAGACTCTCCCCACATGAAATTCTAAAGGATATGCTTCAAGAGGAAAGAAATTTAGTCAAGATGAAAGGCCTGAAATGTAAGATTGGATTCTGAGCAAGATATTGGCACATATATGACAAATACAAAGAAACATTGATGTATAAGACAGTTTAATTTCTGAGGATTATAAAAAGATGAAACATAATATGTGGAAAATAATAGTATACAAGTTGGGAGGGCAGTGGTTAAAATGAAAACATTCTAAGGTCTTTGGAACAGTTGGAATGAGAGTAAGATTAAGATAATTTTAAATTGTGCTAATTATGCATTTTAGCATATCCACAGTAAATGCTAAAAAAATAAGCATAGAGAATAAACTTCAAAAACAAGTACACAGATGAAATTCCAAAGGAGGCCAAAAATGAGACAAAATTTAAAAACAAGACATGACAGAAAATGAATAAGAGTTGAAGGTAAAATAAAATTCCAATGAAGTAACCTATGCAGTAATTTAAAGAGATAATTAGAGTAGACACATACACACACATATACGGATTCACATTTCATTCATGTGTACGAACATATGCAAATATACACATATATCTTAAACAACACACACACACACACACACACATGCACACACACATTCTGAACATATAAGGATGTAAAAGGATAAAAAGAGTCACACCAAACAAATGCTAACCAAAATATCACAAAAAGAGTAGACTCTAAGGAGGAAAAAAAGTGATTAAAAAGTTTAACCAGTTAGACATAGTGATTTTAGAATTATATAAAATGTAACAATGTGGCTTTGAATTATATGCTTTGAAAAATTATAGGTACACAGGGAGAAGTTGACAAATTTACCAACATATTGGGAACTTTTAATGCAATCTCTCAAAAATTGATAGATTGAGCAAACAGAAAGCCAGTAAGTAAAGATTTGGACAGCATCAATTTGATTTAAATGGATGAAATGATTTTAGAATACAGCCTCCTCTTTAAGAATTTATGAACTATTTATAAAAATTGTCCAGAAGAGGCCATAAAATAAGTCTCAATATATTTCAAAAGATTGGTATCATGTAGGCCATACTCCATAAACATGAAGAAGTTAAAAATAAAAAGCAAAAAGATACCTAGAAAAAGAATTATATATTTGGAATTTAAAAAACTCACATGCTTCTGAAAAACGTAGATTATAGAGGAAATAACGGAAAATCTTAAAATGAATTGCTGAATGATCATTAAAATACTGCATATTAAAACTTGTGGGATTAAGTTAGTGAATACTGAGGGAAATTAATAAGCTTACATGCATACATTAAAAAGATGAAAACTGTCAAATTAATCAATTAAGCATCAAACTTAAAAAGTTAGAAAAAGAAAAATAGAATAAACCCAAATAAAGCACATTAAATAAACACATTCACAAAGAGAATAAAGAACTGGAAAACAAATAGACAATAGAAAAAACTAAAATGTCAAAAGTTATTTCTTTGAAAACAAAATGGGCAAATATTTGATAATATTAATTTAGAAAAAGATAGAGATTATACAAATAAACAATAACTGAGATGAAAAAGAAGATATAACTTCAGATGCAGAAGACATTTAAAAGATAATAAAAGGATATTATAAACACATTTATGCTAATACATTTGAAATCATAGTTGAAATGAATACATTTTTAGAACACACAACTCATCAAAACTGGCTCAAGAAAAATGAGAGAACATAAATGGCTATATTTAGTACAAGTAAATCCATAGTTTAAAATATTTTCACAAAGAAAAAATAGCAGGCCTGAATAACTTTACATAGAGAGTCTTACTATTAAAATAAATATTCAAGAAATAAAAAATACTAGGCATACACAAACCACTTCAGAGAATAGAAAAACACATACTGTAACATGTTTATGAGAGTAATATTGCCTTAAAACAAACAGTAAAATAGAGGCAAGTATGAGATAATAAAATAATAGGCTAATACAAATCATGGATATATAGAAGTCCCCAAATTCCTAAACCAAACATTTGCAAGTAAAATCTATCATGGTATTAAAAAGACGCCCAACATAGCCAAGTTGTCTTCATTCCATGAATACAAGATTGTTAGAAAATTGATTACTCCAACTTATCATTTCAAAAGATAAAAGGAGAAAAACTTGATCGTTTACGCAGATGCACAAAAGCATTGGTTAAAACTCAACACACATTTATGATTAAATCAAACCAAAATATATATGTTAACAAAGTTAATAGCAAGAAACACCTTTACTTTTGAGAGGGGCTGTATAAAAACATACGCAATAAATACATTTTGCAACCATTAACTTGAAGGTCAGAACAGGACAAGGATGACTTGTATTACTTTTTCTTTTAAAAACATTGGATGAGAGATCCCTGCCTATAGTAAGAAAATAAAAATACAGGAACCAGAGTGGAAAAACAATACTATCCTCATTTGTAAATGATATGAGTGTATTCACAGCATACAAAACAAAGTTACTGATAAAGTGTTACAATGTATGAGATTTTAGCAAAACTGTTAGATACAAAATGAGTATTGAAAATTATCTGCATTTCCATATGCCAGTAACAATATGTATTTTTTAAAAAAAAAATACTATGTAGAATAGCATCAAACAATGTTTAGTACTGAGAAATAAATTTAACCAAAGATATGCAACACTTTTTTTAAATACGAATTTTAAACGGAACAGTAAAGTCTACAAAAAAACAAAAATTTGATAGAAATGTCAAGTTCATGAACAGAAAGACCCAATATTATGAAAATAACAGTTCATCCCAAATTTTTCTATAGAAAAATAGGTTCAGAATTTTACATGGAATAGTAAATGATCAAGAACAACCAAGGTACAATTGAAGAATAAAATAAAATAGAATACTTGTCCCACCATATATCAACATTATGATTATTATTGTGTTATATAAGAAGACAGTAAAATTCTTGTTTAAATACATTTAAATAAACCAATGAAGCAAAATTGAGAGCTTTAATTGACAGCATGTGTGAAAACTAATAATTGACAGAGTTGGTTGCAAAACTGTGGAGAAAGGGTAGATTTTTCAATAAGTAGTACTGGATAATTAGTTTTCCATGCTAAAAAAATAAAATTAGATTGCATACCTTGTCATATACAAAAATCAAATTTAGGCGTATTAAAAGACAATATAGGAGAATATTTTTATAGAACTGTGGCATAGAAATATATGTAGACAATATAGAAAAATAGCAAAATATAAAAGAAAATACTGACAAATTGGACTATGCTAAAATTAAGAATTTCTCTTTACAGGCCGGGCGATGTGGCTCACGCCTGTAATCCCAGCACTTTGGGAGGCGGAGGCGGGTGGATCACGAGGTCAGGAGATCGAGACCATGCTGGCTAACATGGTGAAGCCTCGTCTCTACTAAAAAAAAAATACAAAAAATTAGCCGGACGTAGTGGCGGGCGCCTGTAGTCCCAGCTGAGAGGCTGAGGCAGGAGAATGGCGTGAACTTGGGAGGCGGAGCTTGCAGTGAGCCGAGATCGCGCCACTGGATTCCAGCCTGGGTGACAGAGCAAGACTCCGTCTCGAAAAAAAAAAAAAAAAAAAAGAAGAAGAATTTCTCTTTACAAAGATAAGCATAAAGGGAGCAAAAGGACTAACAGAAATTGGGACAAGTTCTTTGCAACTCATATATGTGCCAAAAATTAGAACCCACAATATATAAATATTTAATAAGAACAAAAATGGGCAAAAGTCACAAATAAGCATTTCACAAACTAACATATACAAAAAGGCTTATAAACACAAGAAACTATGTTCAATTTTATTAGTAATTAGGAAAATTTAATTAAAATATAATAATTTAAAGTGTAATTTGATCTAATACCTAAATAATGTGTTAATTGGAAAAATTATTAAAAATTGAGTGTTGGAAACAGTATGGAGCTATGGAAATTTTCACATAAGACTGTCGGGAATGTAAATTGATGTCGTTTTGGCAACCAACTTGCTATGCCTTGTAAAGTTGGACATATAAATGACTTAGAGCCCAGCAAGTCTATTGCTCGATACATACTCAAAGAAATTTCTGGACACATGTGAGGTAGGGGACTGGAAGGACTTGTTTCCCGAACCAGATGGGAAACCAGCCCAAGTCAGCAAGTAGTGCCAAAAGCAACCTTTAGTTACCCTTGCTGCCCATCAGCATAAGACATTCCCATGAGTGTCATGAGAGTTTACAAATGCCATGGCAACACCAGGAAGTTATTGCCCATTTTCTAGAGATTTCTGAATAAATTGCCCCTTAATTCACACATAATTAAAAGTGGGTATCAATGCAGGAAGCCAACAGCCTACAGGTTGCTACTCCCTGTGCACTGCCTATGGGCTAGCTCTGCTCCACAAGAAGCAGTCCCTCAGCTGTGGCAGTGCGCTTCAGTAAAGCTGCTTTCTTCCACTGCCTGCTTGCTCTTGAATTCTTTCCTGAGAGAATGAAGCCATGAATCTGCCCTGCATCACATGCACCAAAATACTGGCTCAAAAATCTCTGCAGACCCACTATTTAATAACCCAAATTGGAAAAAAAATTAACAATAGAATGAATCAAAAATTGTGTTATATTCATTCAATGGTATATTTTATGGTTGTGAACAAGATTAATACACCAACCACACACACCATCATGGGTGAATCTGAAAAACAAAACTGAGCAAACAAAAGCGAGTCAGACACGAAAACAGAAAACCAAATACCACATGTCTCACTTATAAGTGGGAACTAATCATTGGGTATACATAGATATAAAGATGGAACAGTACATAATGGTGACCACACAAGTGGGGAGGGAGGGATGGGAGCCAGGGCTGCAAAACTGGCTATTGGGTACTATGCTTACTATCTGGGTGACCAGTCCAATCATACCCTAAAGCTCGGCATTACACAATATACCCTTGTGATAAACCTGCAAATGTACCCCCTGAATCTAAAATAAAAATTGAAAAAAATGTGAGTTCGAAAAATAAACTCTATTCTTCCATTTATATGAAATACAAATCTAGGCAAAACTAAAAAAAAATATGGTTTATGGTTACATATGTATGTGGAACAATAAAGAAACCCAAAGGTATCAATCATACAAAAATCAGAAGTGTTACCTTTGAAGGAAGTAAAAATTCTGTGGTCAGGTAGAGAGGGCTTTTAAGCTATTGGTATTGTGTTATTACTTAAGCCGTAATGGCATACAGATTTTCACTTTATTATTATTCTTTATGAAATATATATACACCCACACCTATACATGTATATATGCACACATAAACATGTGTGTGTATAATACATATTTTATGTTTTGTATGTTTCACAATAAAAAATAAAACATATTTCACCTAATACTATATCACAAGCCAACTTTTAGGTAGCATTTCATATACCAAGCAAGATTTGACAAAAGGTAGATACTTAGTGGAAGCAAGATCTTTCTTAGTAAGGAATATAATTATGCAATCTTAAGTTCAGGGCTGTTTCCTATCATGGAAAAAACAGGCAATAAATAAACACTTGTTGAATTGAACTAAATTAAAGTATGTGTAATGCAATGGGCGAATGTGTGACACTGGCTACATTAGCCCTGCTTTCTTGGCATCAGTGTTCCACTTTCCATTTCGATTTCCATCTCTCACCCGGGCACCCTGTATACCACTGGGGAAGGTAACACCACTCTCAACAAGTGAGGCGGGCTCCGACTGGTTTAACAATCAGCTTTTCTCAATCATTTAGTTTCTCAATGTTTAGTTCAAAACAGTTAATGAAACGTGACCCAATGAGATATAAGAAAGTGGGGCAGGAGGGGGCTGAATACCTCCTAGGTTTTCTGAAAGAACTACTCAGACACTTATCTTGTTGGTTGAACGTGAACAAGACTGGCTACATATCCCTGCCCCTAGAAGCTGTGGGAGCTACCTCTGTGACACCGAGAGAGACAGCTTTCAATTGAAGTCCAAGATAGGCCAATGCTGCCTGCAGAAAGTTAGAAAGCTATAACTGGGTTCGTAGGCAAAGTTTAAAGCCTAATCCTCTGAAAAATAATGAATAAAAATGAGGATCTGTCCCTGCCCAGTGCCCCCCAGCACAGGGAGATATACTAGAGTCTGGGTAAATCAACGTTTCCTCGAGAATATATACTTACAGATATGCTGTCACATAGACTCATGGTCTGAATCTTTACCCTGATTCTTGGCTGGTAATACTCCTGGGATTCCTGCCTTCCACCTGTACCTCCACCCTAATGCTTACACCTAAGCTGTATAGGACACCACTAAGTAAAAAGAAAATAAGTTTATGATGCAAAATTACCAAATAAAATGAAAAAAGTTCACTATGTGAGAGTCAGCAGATAAATAAAAAATAATAGATCCTAAGGATTTCAGATAATAGAACTATGAGATGTAGGATAAAAACTACACATACTTAAAATGATTGAGGACATAAAAAGGGAGATTGAAATTGTGTAAAAAGCAAGAGTGATATTATAAAGCCAGGCAGACTTGAAAATAACCACCTGGAATGTCTAGAAATAGAGCAATTAAAATATAAAATACAAGAGACAGATTAAACAGCTAAATAACACCCATATGAAGACAGAATGAAAGAACTAAAAGATTGATATTTTCTTAAGAAAATTATTAAGTAGGACTGAGAAAAATGTGAATTAATGAAAGAATAGCGTTAGGATGAAAACAACAAAAAGGCAAAAACTTAATCATTGTGACTTTCAAAAGAAGCCATATTTAAGATGTGGGAAAAGTAGATAGTACAGAAAGCCATGGGAAGAGACAGAAATAAGATATTTATAGTAATCGTTTTAAAAGCTGCTTGATCAAATCTTGCCTGAAACCCTTTCTATTCCTTGACTTTTCTGTTGTTAGCCCACACATTTCCTTAACCATTTAATCCCATTTATGTCAAGTATTTTTCTTTACAAACTAACTGTTCTAAGTGATATGGAGAGTAAAAAAGTAAAAATTAGTCAGACCGAGAAAGTAAAAAAATACACCTGGCCATTCAACAAACTGGAATACTAGATGCAAATAAAGCCAGCTGACAATTTAACAGGAAATGATATTTCTCCCAAGTAGTTACCACAGCTAAAAAGTGTCATAAAAATCCCCTTTATCAGTGACTACTGCTTTTTTTACTCAAGATACTTTGTTGTCTAAAATCATAACCTATCAAAAACTTTGAGTTTTTTTTTTGAAATTATATCAGTAAAAATGAAACATCCCATTCTTGCCTAGAGGATTTAAATCACTTTGACATAGAAATCAGCCACAATTTCAAATCCAGGTGCAGACCTCCAAATAAGGGGTTTCTGGTCACAACATTCTACATTTATCTTAACTGTGTAGTTTCCAAGGAAACAGGACCTTAGATCCACTTCACAGTCCAGAATCGATGTTAAACCCTTTGCAGACAGCCCTGCTTTGCTTTGAGCCTATCCAAATACTGCTTTAAGTTTCACCTAAACTCCATTATCCCTCAAAATCCTATAATAACCTCTATCTTTTCCTTTGTTTGGTGAGACACCTCACAATTCCCCTGGTATGTGATCTCCCTCGTTGCAATGGTGCAATAAACCTGACTTTGCTGAGTAAAAATTCATTTCTGGTGATCTCGGCTGATTAGGCTACAACAGGAGATGAGGTAAGGCAAATCAAACAAACCAAGACATCAATTTTTTTTTCAGCATTTGCCTAAAGAAAGTCATATAGAGAGGGAAAATAAAGTTATAAAAATTAGGACAATTAGTCTGTAACTAAATCAATCGGGAGCGTTTGGGTTGGTAATAGCACCTTGAAGAAGGTCAGTCTTGGAGAGAAAGGGAAAGAGGTTTGTATTAGCCTGTTTTCACACTACTATAAAGAATACCACCTGAGACTGGGTAATTTATAAAGAAAGGAGGTTTAATTGACTCACAGTTCCACATGGCTGGGAGGCCTCAGGAAACTTACAATCATGGCAGAAGGTGAAGGGGAAGCAGGCACCTTCTTCACAAGGTGGCAGGAGGGAAGTGAGAGTGCAGGAAAAAACTGCCATTTTAAAAACCATCAGATCTCGTGAGAATTCACTCACTATCACGAGAACAGCATGGGAGAAACTGCCCCCATGATCCAATCACTTCCCACCAGGTCCCTCCCTCGACACCTGGGGATTACAATTCGGGTTATAATTCAAGATAAGATTTGGGTGGGGACACACAATCAAACCATATCAAGGTTCCCTCATGCCCCATTAAGAACATGGAACAAGAGTCACAGTGTTTAAAGAAAAGAGCCCCCTTGCTCCCGCTTGCAGCTGCACTTGCACTTCTAGACAGCAACAGATCCTTTTTCAATGCAGGCAGCCCTTGGGGCTCCCAGGAAATTAAGCACAGCCTAAAACAAGTGCCAAAGCACACCCTGGGATCCAGCTGCCTCCCAGGTCTAGGACTGAGCTCCTTGGCTGTATTTTCAGCAGTGAACTGGCAATCATAAATGTCAAGCCCCAATCAGCATAATCACCCTAGTTCTGCCAGCTTAGTCTGTAGCCAGTAAAGGTGGCATCAAGATTTCCTATTTTAAAAAAAAATTAATTGCTGAACTCAGACATAACAAGGATGTTATATATGGCTTATATTTCCAGCAGGTTAAAGATCACTGAAGCATTTGTGGAATTAGATTTCTTTTTAATCAAGATGAAACACAAGATTTCAATATCTTCTCTGATTGCTTAATATGGTTATCTTACAGGTGGGGGAACTAATGAGAATATATCTGGCATAATGCCACAGTAAAAATAAAATAATCAAAAAGTGAAGCGTAATGAGGATGTATGTCGCTGATGACCTCTGTTCAAGAAATCCCATTTGTCCTCTTGGCTTCTTCAGATTACAGTAAGGCTTCAACCTTGAACTATGAAATGAAAGTCAGATGTTCAAGGCCTGGGTAGGTGCTTCACTGTTTCTCGAACCCAGGGTACTTGTGTAAGTGCACATTGAGGAAAACCACACATAAGCACAAACTGCACATTAAATAGCCTGAATACTGCTCTGGACCTAACTAGTTCATTTTTAGATTACCGTAGCCTCTTGGGCTCTAACAGTCCATTTGTAAGCTTTCCCAAGCATTTTTAAAAAACAGTCAATTTTCTTGACTAAACCATACTTAATAGAAAACCATCAAAGTGTTAGGGAGGGGTGCAGAAGCATTGGTTGTAAATCAAATATTGGGAGATTGTTTAAGCAGACAACTTTCTTTTATAGCAATAGTTTTGGGTGCTTTAAATCACTCAGGTAAGTCATGCATGGGCATCCCCATCCCCAATGGATAGATAGCCTCATCACCAAAGTCTATAAACTTTCCAGAAGATGCAAAGCATACATCACCTGCCAATCTCTACAGGTGTCAGCTTAGCATGAAGAACATGACAACCAGCTTCTCAGACGAGGAAGGGATCTGCCAATTCACCTACCTTGTAGGTTTCACAGACAGGAAATCTTAAACTGTTCCAAGCCCCAAAGTTTCATTGTTTACACCAATACTGCCACTGATATGTTGCTGGGGCCTGCCACCTGTCAACCTTGTCCAACCTACCCAAAAAGGAAGCTGTAAGGGTGCATGTGCCATTACTGTAGAATATGGGATATTAAAATAAAAAATATTCCAGCTCTTTGATTTCCTCTGATTTTGTGGGTAATACAATAACCAGAATGAGATAGCTGAAACCAATAAAATCTGATTTATAGCATTAAAGGCAATCTTTATAGCACTTATTTATGGTACATTACATCTAAAATCCAATTTCACAGGATGCTGTTTGAAACTTTCTGTTCAATCATAAATACACTACATACACTGCACCTCAGTGCCACAGAGTTAGATTATATAAATGCCTGTATCCCCAGAAGGTATTAAAATTTGGTTACTATGGTGGTGAGTGAGCTTGACAGTAATTTCCCTAACCAACTTTTCAACCAAAAAGATCCAGTCAGCACTTGATAAATACTAAAAATGTAAGCACTACTATCATTAAACCAGAAAAAAGTCAGATAACTCTACATTCCAGAACAAAATTAACTAAAAAGAAGTCATAGAAAAATGGGATAATTGATGATACTAAAGGATACTTGCATTTAATGTCATGGAGTACGTTTTCAATCCAATGACCAAAAGCACTTCCTTGCATGACACCATTGGTATTAACAGGAGGCACATGGCTAAGTCTATTCATGCTTCTTTGAAAATATAACCTTAAGTGTCTACATTCATACACTTCAATGGAGAAGACTATATTCTGTTCAATTACTGTAATCGTTGTCAAAGAGAGGGCAAAGAATACAATTTGACTTTTAGAGAAGAACTATCATTTGAATCTTAAGCAACTTCACATTGGTTTAAAAAGGTTTTTGCCTTAAAACAAAAAAACCCAACTCCTCCATATTCTTTGCTTGCCAAATATTTGCTAAATGTAAATGAAAAGGCTGGAATCTTTGCCTGATCTGAGAAGCATGCAGGCTCTTGTTTTGTGAGAGATTAACCCCCTCGGCACCCAAGTTTTGTTTCCTAAATACAGTTCAATGGCATGGTCATCCATAAATGTGTACTATGGGTCCATCATATGCCTGTGTGCTATGCTGGTAAGTTGTTCTAGTATACAGTTCAAGGCTTGAATGTAAATGACAAAAGGTGGCAGAAATAGTGAATAGACTCAATACCAAAATAACTAACACTTGTCAGTCCTCTTCCATGCATTAGGCATTGTACCACACCAGAAATGCCTCCAGATTCTATGGGGCCTGAAGCCAATACAAATTGAGAGTCCTCTGTAAGTTAAGAGAGTATAAACTTCAAATATAAAATTAGACTCAAGCATATTATTATTTAGAATGAACCTATGCAAATAAGGGCCCCAATACCTGTGCCTTGTTAGTGACGTGATAAAAGCAACCCTGGTTCTCGTTTTCCATATATCATTCCTTATCCTCACAATGGCCCAGAAAGGTAAAAATTACTCTGAAAATAAAGAACCAGCCAGGGCATGATGGTTCATGCCTGTAATCTCTAGTCTTTGGGAGGCCAAGGCTGGAGGATTGCTTGAGCTCAGAAGTTCAAGACTAGCCTGGGTAACATAGCAAGACCCTGTCTTTACAAAAAAAAAATTTAAATTATCCAGGTGTGGTGGTGCACACCTGTAGTTCCAGCCACTCAGGAGGCTGTGAGAAAGGATTACTTGAGCCCAGGAGTTCCAGCTTGCAGTGAGCTATGATTGCACCACTGCACTCCAGCCTGGGCAACACAGTGAAACCCCGTCTCTTAAAACAAACAAACAAAAGAACCTGAGGCTCACAGGGGTTGCCCAAGATGAGTGAGGTAAGAGTCTGTTCATTGGAGTGCAAGCTCAAGTTTGTCTGACATAGAAACCCATGTATACTATTGAGTTTCAGTTTAAGTTAATTGAGATTTGAGTTGTGTTACCTGGACTTTCCTAAGATGGGATGTTATTCTTAGTTGTTTTAATCCCTGGAGAATACTTCATATTAAGAGAAGACCTAAGGCTTCTTTTCAGTGGGACTGAAAGTTGAGTATGCTTAGGATCACCTGGAGGGCTTGTGAAACCAGATATCTGGGCTCCACCTCCAGAGTTCCTCACTCTATGGCTCTAGTTGCTCTAGTTGGTTTGAGAATTTCCCAGGTGATGTTGATTGATACTGCTGCTTTGGGACCAACCCTTGCCAACCACTGACCTAGAGAAACTGAGTTAATTCTAGCATCCTGTTCATCTCTTGTTTACCTCGAATGAAACCACAGTATGTATATTTCAGGTTTCCTTTTACTGGCTCAGCTAAATTGGAGCTAAACTCTAACCCTTCATGAAAGCTTTGGACTGGATTAGCAACAGCTGGAATCCAAAAGATGCTGAGGAAGGAACAAACATTAGTGAAAGATTATGATGGAAGTACTGACTGACTCTTAAAATGCAATTCAACCATGAAGAAATATATTTGAACTAGCTTCACTATTGCACAGTTTAAAACTATTAAGTAACTGTAGTTAACATAACAGATGAATATCCTAATTTTTATGTAACTAATAGAAAAATAGAATCAATGAATACACTGAGAAGCCAAGAAAATGGATTTACCATGTAAGGGACAAAAACTAAGAGACTAAAGGAATGAAATGTCATTTGAAATTGAGTTAGTAAGGTTTAATCAAGGTATTTAAATGTATTTTACAATACTTACATTCTGTATTTAAGTCTGATTCAATATAATAATGATGGACTTTTATTAGAGAAAGGCTATTCAGTGATGCCAGTGAAATGACTGTAGACAAATTATCTCCATGACATACTACAAAAGTCATATCTATAAATTAGTTTAAGATGCCAGCACTAGGTATATTAAGGTTCGGAAGGCTTCAGTTCACTCTCAACTCTTATGTTTCTTGAACACATTTACAGAAAGAAGAGATGACCTTTTAACCACTATTATCTCATGAATTATTCTTTAATAAGCATCTTGTGTGTTTGTCCTTTGTTGGAAGCCTATGAGGCCCTTTTTTTATTCAACAGAAATTTACTGACACCTACCAGGTGCAAAGGAAACACAAATTAATAAGATGCTGATCCAGCCTTCAAAGAATTAGCCAACTTTGTCTACTTTACCTGAAGAAAGGAAATAGAATTATTACAACTGTCTAATAAGTTACCTCACAGATATAAAATAATAATTGAGCTTTAGGTTCATGAAACTATTTTTTCTAATAGTTCTGTGTAATCTATAGAAATGGAGGGACAGAGATCAAATGTTCTCATGCAGCAATCTTAGTATTGTAAAACAGAGAATTTCTATGAAATTCTAAAAATATGGGCCCTGGTTAGAAAGTTTTCTACTCCTGGGAGCAGGGGTACTTAGGTTGGGTTTGTGTGCATTAGCATTTACATAGGAATTATTACAAAGGTGAAGACTGGTGGCAGTGCTGATAATAAGAAGGTATTAAGAATTTTTCCAAATAGGAACACAGATTTCCAGAAAAGGAAATTTCTAAAAAACTGGTGATAAAATGTAACCTTTAATCCAAGATGATGTAAAAGAAAGTTTTGCATTTCCCTAGAAAATGTACCATTTGTGACAATAAATCTTAGCATTGATTTCTAGTCAATTGTCTAGTTTATGGATTAGCGAATAAGAAAATAATGAATTCCAGACCATTACCATGGGATACAGATGCCTTCGTATATAAGAGATAACATGAGAAAATAAATATATGACCTGGAATATTAATATATGATACCATTACTGCTTTCTAAAAATGGCTTCTATAAGTTTTTCACTCCACATTTCACAGGCAGATGGTTGAGAAAATACTATCTAACCAGAAATAGAAAAACACTTTTCCTGGCCAGTGTCAACTGTGTTTCCATTAATCTGCAATATCTGAAAGTAATTATTTTGATCCTTTCTCTAAATCGTTAGTAGGAAAGTTTCATTTACTATAATTAAGAAAAATAAAAAATTCCTCCTAGAAGTGGATCACTTCCATGGAGCAACTGCTTTCCCAGAGTAAACTCAGGTCACATATAACAAAAGGTACCAGTGTGGATATGAAATCAGCTTTTGGTACATTCCATAAGAAGAGATGCTGCCTATTTGCAGAATGCCTAGGATAACACGTCCATATGCACTTTGTGTCACAAGGTCTTAAAAACCTTCATGCTTCATCAGAACCTTTTAACAGATTCTTCTAATGGTTGTGTTTATTCTGCTTCATTTACTTTTGAGTTCACATCAAGGTTCAGAACTTCAAACTAGAAGAGAGGGACCTTGGAGATGATTTTGTCTCTTCCCTTCCAACTTATTTTCAGATATGATTTATTGAGACTCAGAAAAATCTAGTGATACATACAGGGTCTACATCCAGATGATGAATGGGTCAAGATTGATTAAAACCCTGGTCACATGACCCACCATCCATCGACATTGCTCTCATCATGTCATCTGATCAACAATCTTGCATGGTGCCCTGACACCTTTTCTGCAATTACATGCTCTCAACAGCTAGCTGAACTCATCAGATCCCGTCATTTGAAGGGTGGGTAAAAAGAGAATCAGGGATGTGTACATGGAATTCTGAACTACTATCTGTTGTCTAATTCACAGAACTATTGCTAGGGTCAGTCAACTGAAGCAATATAGGTAAAGTAAACTTTTGAAGCAATAGTCTTTGTAAGTTACAAAGCATGTTACAGTTTGGTGCAACAGTAATTGTGGTTTTTTTCATTCCATTAATAGCAGAAACCACAATTACTTTTGTACCAATCTAATACTAATATAAGAAATTTTCAAAATCATAAAACCTAAGATGAGTTATTATATA
Organism: Pan troglodytes; assembly: GCF_028858775.2. Taxonomy (NCBI): domain Eukaryota; kingdom Metazoa; phylum Chordata; class Mammalia; order Primates; family Hominidae; genus Pan; species Pan troglodytes. Next base: position 102,212,355 of record NC_072412.2, on the reverse strand, counting down.
AAATTTTCTTTAAAAAAGCCAAGATATCTTGTAAAAAATGTATGGAATCCCACAAAATATCTATGCCAAACTCTACCCTCAGATAAACTGATTGGATACATTTTAAAAGATATATTATAAATAAATGTTAAGAATAGTCTTACTATAAAAACGTATTTGAGATGAAAACAAACCTAAAATTCAGTAAAAATTTAACCAGCATTTGTAGAAATTTGGTTGCTTTCTGAAACTGGCAAAACGTCAATTCTAACAGAAAGAAATTAAACAAAACCATCATTTTACATTTTCATAATTAAAAGAAAATATATTTTTAAATGCCTGTAAAATGATAACACATTATTTTTATTTCCTGTCAGCAATCTTTATACATATGTAGTTCTGATCCTTCAAAAGCCTCATAGAATTTACTGAGCTAGTAATAAATTGGACTTTCACAAGTTAATAGATATTTTTCCTCATGAAAGATCAACTCGTACAAAGATTCACAACATAAGCTGCTTCTATTATTTATGCTTTTTCCTTCGTCTGGAAAGCCTTCAACCCACCATCCCCACCAACACCCTTGGCCCTATTTTGCTCTTAACTCTGAGTTGGTCTTGCAAATACTCACCTCTTGGGACACCCAACATCCTCTCCACCAAACCTTTCCTGTCACCTTTCCCTCCTTACCCATTTCTCCCAAGAGATATCTCTATGTTTCTGCAAAACTTTTTTTTTTTTTTTTTTTTTTTGAGATGGATCCTTGCTCTGTTGCCCAGGCTGGAGTGCAGTGGTGCGATCTCAGCTCACTGCAAGCTCCACCTCCCAGGTTCTCGCCATTCTCCTGCCTCAGCCTCCCGAGTAGCTGGGACTACAGGCGCCTACCACCACGCCCGGCTAATTTTTTGTATTTTTAGTAGAGACGGGGTTTCACCGTGTTAGCCAGGATGGTCTCCATCTCCTGACCTCGTCATTCGCCCGCCTCGGCCTCCCAAAGTTCTGGAATTACAGGGGTGAGCCACTGCGCCCGGCCCAGTAATAACTTTTGTACCTGTTTACTAGTCTGTCTCCCAGAATGTGAACTCCTCAGATGGAGGGATACCTTACAGGTCTTTATGTTCACTGCACAGCAGAGTGCTTGGCACCTGTCGTGATCAATAGACGCTTACTCAGTTTGATTTAGCTAACATTCCTCATCAAATATTTTATTGACTATTTCCCACAGTGCAATTAAAAGGAAGAAATTTTACAGACAAGCCCTCTTTTGATTAATTTGCTAGACTCAGCCCATGACCATAAGAAAGCAGTCAAGTATTTAATATTTAGTATTTACTGCTGAGTTTACAATAGCAGTGTTTTAATAGAAAAGGGAATCATGTAGACAGATTTTAAAATGGAGAGAACTTAAAAAAACTTAAATGATATTCTTACAAGGAATAGTACATAGTGATTGAATTAAAACAAACTTTGAATTTTTATCATTCTATTTCTATATCATGGGAAAGAGATACTGTACCAACACCTCAAATTAATATATCCAAGTTGACTCATTCATTACACACAGAGCCAGGTCACATTCTCAGTGCCAGGCAAGTAGCGAAGCAGTGAACGAAACTGAGTCCCTGTTCTCAAAAGCAAAACTTGTGGTGGTGAAGCAGCCAGACTGCTTAAGTTTGAGTCCCAGGCCTACCACAAATGAGCTGTGAAATCTTAAGTAATTTATTTAACCTCTCTGTGCTTCAATTTTCTGTGTATAAAATGGAAATGTTACCACCTATGGCATAGGTGGTTATGAATATTAAATGAGTTAACATTTGTAAAGTTCTTAAAAGTCTTCCTGACATAGATAATATCTGATAAATAAAACTTCAAGATGCTTAAATTCTATCAGAAAGAGACCAACCTATACACCTGTATAATAGGTCAAGTGGTGATAAACACGAAGAAAGTAAGCAAGGCAAGAGAATGGAGTGTGGAGATCATTTATTGCAGTTTTACTTAAGGTGGTCTCTCTGATAAAGGGACTTTTGAGCAGAGACCTGAATCAGTGAAGGAGGTCTGCAGCTTTCTTTTGGAAGAAGATTACAGGAAGAGGGATAGACTTGTGAAAAGGCTCTGAGGAAGAAGGTTGCTCAGAGTGTTGAAGAAACCAGGGGAGACTGACTCGCCCCCATGAAGCAAAGCCAGAGAGAAGTGGGGTGGAAGGAAGCCAGGTTAGAGTGTAACAGAGGGACAGGTCACACAAGGCCTCAGACATCATCATAAAGACTGTACCGTGCACTCTGAGTGAGATGAGAAACCATTGGAGAATTTAGAATGGAAGGGCAATTTTATTAGGTAGATGTTTTAAAAGGGGCATTGCAGCTGCTATGTGAGAGAGAGGAGTCCAGGATGACTCTAAGAATTTGAGCCATGTAGTTGGTATCAAATAAGATATGCAAACTAGGAGAAAAATCACCCATGAAGTAGTGATCACAACTTCATTTGTGAGCATTTTAAGTTTCAGACATTTATTAGATGCCCAGTAAGCAGTTGGATATATGAGTCTGGGATTAGGGTGAAAAGCTTGGAGCTGGAGCTAAATTTGTTATATTTGGAAATAACTTTATGAGCCATGAAATTGGGAAATGAGTGAGGACACATAAGTTAGGGGGTCAATTACTCAGCCTTGGAACACCAACAAGCAGAGGTGGTGAAGACATAGAAGCTACAATAAATGACCCTAATAAAGAGGGGCCAATGGGGTTGGGGGAAACCAAGAAAGAGTGGGGGTCTGGGAAGCCAAGTGAAAAATGTGAAAAAAGGGTGTGGCCAAGAGAGTCAACTGCTACTCTCAGGACCTAAGCAGGCACCTCACCCTGTGTTTCCTATTTCAGTTCATGGCTTCAGTAACATCTTCCTAATCACTCAAACTAGGAGACATCTTCCAATAAGTATTTCTCCCATTCTTTGCCCACCATATCTCCCCTAGCAGTTGTACATCCCTGAGTTCTTCCTCTCTCTTTTATCCCCATATGAGACTACTCTAAATCAAGTCCCCACAATCTCTCAGGTGGACGAGTCAGCCCCCTAACTGTCTACCAGCCTCCACGTTGTTGCTTCTGGAATCCATTCTTGCAAATGCCATCTGTTACTTTCCTGACACAGACCAGATCATTTCCTCCTCAGAAACACTCGATGACCCCTGCTTACTTTGTCCAGTTCCCTGGATGTTCTGTTCAAGGCGCTTCCTGTTGACCCCAGTCTTGTCTCCACCCTTCTGTCCATGCTCACTCTGCCTGAGCCAAGCTTGACCCATTGCTAGTCCCTGAATCTTCATAATTTGATGACTTTTCATGACATTCCTTTTCCTGGAATGCATTTTCTCTTCTGTATGCCTGAGCAAAGGCTATTCAGTCCTTCAGTGATAACTCAGAATCCCAAATCTCTGATGGGGACTTCTCTGATACTTCTTGGCAGAGGCTTTGGGCTTTGTATTCTTGTCACACACATTTCATTTTAACTTAATTATTTTACATAGTTGTTCATTTTCTCATTTCTTTGAATAGACTGGAAGCTCTTTGAAGGTAGAGGTCATATCTTGTTTCTATCAGTAGGATCATAGTTCCTAGCACACTGCTTGCATTAAATTGGCATTCATACATTTGTTGAAATAAAATATCTGTTTCTATTAAAATTATTATTTGATATAAAAACTACTACTAAACTCTCCAAATGTTCTCTTTAAATGTTAATTTTATAATCATATTTATTTTTATTTCATCAAATAAATGTCTATTTTTAATTGCCTTCATTTTAAAAATGTTGATAGGTAAATTGTAGAAGACGAGTTAGTGGGTGCAGCGCACCAGCATGGCACATGTATACATATGTAACTAACCTGCACATTGTGCACATGTACCCTAAAACTTAAAGTATAATAATAATAAATAAATAAATTTAAAAAAATAAAAAAGAAAAATAAAAAAGAAAATAAAGAAAACAAAAGGAAAAAGGGAAAGAAATGAAAAGAAAGGTAACACTGAAGAGGAGAATTGATATGTCTCTGGTCTTTGCTTGTTTTTAAGCCTGATACATTTCTTTGGCTGATCATATAGGTAATACCCTTGAGCTTTTCATGATAAGGTTAAAAAACATTTCTATGCTATGCCAGTATATCTTTCAAGCAATATGCCTGAAGTTGTGGGGTTTTTTTTTTTTTTTCATTTTTTTCAGCACAGCTACAAACTTCTCTGGGGAATGGGCTGTAAAGCAAAGATTTGGTACTATCTGTCTCTTCCATTTCAGAAAACTACAAGTTATATGCTTTGAGACATGAGGAAGTAAAACATCAATTGTATAGAACATTTCAGTAGAGAAGGTATTCTAATTAACATGATAATCAACACAAGCCAAACATTCTTTATGAATCTTGATAACATACTTTACCGTCTGATGGATTTCAAGCTATTGGTGCTATTCCTTCTTTCTGGACACCAAGGTATACATAGCAAAAGGGAAGGAACAAAGAAAGAAGCCAACATACATTTAAAAGTTAGCGACGAATTCATTATACAGGAGAATAACACCAGTTCCGGATACTTCTGGGTGCTGATTAGAATAAATCATAATGGGGGCACTGAAAATCAGTAATGTCCTAAGAAATCCTCTAGGATTTTTTATATTCATGCATAAGCCTCATTTCTCATCCCAAATTTTTGCTTAAAATGAATAAATAATTCTAGCTGGAACAGAATGTATTCTAAGAAATAGTTACCATTTATTGAACACAAACTCTGCCAGGCATGGAACTGAACATTTTATGTATAAAATCCTAATTTTTCACAATGACCCAGAAGGATAGCTAATTCTACCTTGAAATGCATAAGTTGAAGCTTGGAGTGATTAAATAACTTCTCCAATGCTACAGAAGCCATTAACTTTAAGAGCTGGGATTTGAACCAGGCTATTTAATGCCAGAAGCCATTCACAGAGTCATGCCTCTATGTTTGAATCTGTTTTCTGAGATCCTCCCTCCCACGTGCTTGTGTGCCATGTACTGTGTTATCACTAGGGATACAGCCATGAAGAAAACAAGCATAATAGTTGTTCTTATGAAGTTTACCTAATTGTTCTGTAAAAGAGAAAGGAAGTTGGTTCCTATCATATATGCTTTCCTCAAGATTTAAGGAGAAGGCTATATTGCCCTTGCTAGTTCCTTTTCCATCATCAAATATTATCAGAAGCATTAAAGTTTAATATATTTTCAATTGAAGTATGTTTTAATGGAATTATTTTCATTAAAAATACAGGTACTTTTTCATAGAATATAACAATTTTACCCTATTACATTCATGCTTCATAATTGAAGAAAATGTTCCTATGATCTTGCAGATACATAACTGTAGCTGAGAGGGCTACAGATGGATCATCTGGCACAAGTTGGGAGACAGCATCAACTGAGTTCTAGTCATAGCACTGCCTTGACTGACAGAGACCTCGTCAATAAGATATATATCAGACACATGCCTCAGTTTACAATGGCTTGTCATGAGTTTTCTATGCTTTGTAGTCCCTGGAAACACTTTACAGTGTCATCTCTCTGAATGCAGGTTTCCAAAGACATCCATAGCCTGCTTCAAAACTAAATTTTACAAGAATGAAAAGAAAGGAAAAACATATAAAAATCTTCAAGGTATAACCAGCAGAGAAAACCTCTCTTTATAATTTGGTGCTGTCTAGTAATTTTTATATTTATATTCTACCAAACAGAAATTTTAAAATTCTTTTTATTTTAAAATAAAAGAGGCCGGGCGTGGTGGCTCACATCTGTAATCCCAGCACTTTGGGAGGCCAAAGTGGGTGGATCACGAGGTCAGGAGATCGAGACCATCCTGGCTAACACGGTGAAACCCCGTCTCCACTAAAAATACAAAAAAATTAGCCGGGCGTGGTGGCGGGCACCTGTAGTCCCAGCTACTCGGGAGGCTGAGGCAGGAGAATGGCATGAACCCGGGAGGCGGAGCTTGCAGTGAGCTGAGATCGTGCCACTGCACTCCAACCTGGGTGACAGAGTGAGACTCTGCCTCAAAATAAATAAATAAATAAAAATAAATAAATAAAAGATATCTATCTATCTATCTATCTATCTACACATACACACACACAAAAGATGTATGGCTTAATGAATTATTATCAGTGATACCACTTCAGTCAGGAAATAGAACTTTACCGCACATTCCAGAAACCCCATTCCATTCACAACTCTGTTCCCCTCACCAAAATCATCATTCTCCTCATTTTTATAATACCTAACTTTAATTGTGTTTTAAAAATAGCTTTATCACTCCAATATCTGTCTCTAATTACTCTAGTTTTGCTCATTTTTAAAAACCTGATATAGTTTAAGTCACTTTTAATCTACAGGGTCCTCCTCCACATCTGCCACGTTCCTGCAATTTATCTTTTGGAAAACCCGGACAATTTGACCTATAGAGTTTTCCAGAATCCAGATTTTACAGAACACATCCTTTTGAAAGTGCAGTTCAGCATGTTCCTTTGTCCTCTCAATAGCCTTCTGCAATTTGCAGCTGGATCCAGAGAAGCATCAGACTCAAGTTTAATCTTTTGTCATGACTATTAGTGGCATTTGGCAGGATTATAGGAGGCACGTAATATCCGGTCATCTGTGTTATGTGATCTTAGCAGCTGCTTGTGCTAAATGCCCATATTCATTCATTGGAAATTGCAAAATGGCAACATTCTATCATTCATTTTTCATTTATTAGTTGAAATTACTTTTATAAAGAAATATTCCCACATCTACTATTTAGATACTTAGTGGTATAGTTCATTTAGGAAAGTCAGAATAAATGTTTATATATTTCCCCTTCATTGACTAATTTTCATGTAATGATTGGTTTCGTATTATCTTCCAAAGATGAATAATTCTTTTGTTGTTTTTAAATATCATTATGAACTCAAAGATTTTAACATATTTGATGGGCTTCAATCTACTGCAATTATCATTATTGAAGGTCAAATTCAGTTGGCAACTTTTAACATGGATCTAACAGTCTCTGAAAGCTTCCTTGATAGCTACCGTTACAAGATTTTCCGAGCCCACTTTATAGGCCATATCAGAGTTTCTGGGCTTTTTCAGTGCACAGAACTGGGAAGTACGCATTTGAAAATAAAATTTCTCTTGAGGTTACTCACTTTGATGATTCAGATTAGATTCAAATTCCTGACTTAACTTAATTTTTTCTCTAGCACACCGCTATCTACTTTCTTCAAAACCAAAAATCTGATTCTCAAGGACACGGGATGATACATCAAGACTATCCCATAATTATTCATTAGTTTTTTCCATATTACATACATAATAGTCTCAGAACCTAACAATAATACCACCACCAATATGACTAGTAAAAACACTAAAATACAGGTTTACTTTTCCATTCTCCTCCCATTTGTAAAGTACTTACACTGTCTGTACTCTCAGTTCATATGGCCATCACATACCCTCTCCTTTTCTGCCCCATTTACTTTAAGCTCTACAAGTAACTATTTATTTAATGTTCTCCACCAGTTCTTATGATGTCTCTCTAGTTATTCTACTTGTCTCAAGCCGGTTCTCTAATAAATTCCTCAGGAAGTGCTTATAGGATCCGAGTTCTTACATGTTGTGGACAGTTTTCTTGTGTCCTTTGCTAGACATTAGAAGGCTGTATTTTCTGGAAATAAAATCCATGTCTCGTGTGTTTTTCCCTTGAGTATCTTACATATGTTTCTTCATTTCCTTTTGGTATAAAGCATTGATGCTGAAAGATGTGGTAATTATCTAATTTTCTTTCCATTGTAAGTCATTTTTTCCTTTTGTTTACATAACCAAATGATTTATTCTTTTTCTTTAAAGTCCAGTAACTTTATCACAATGTTTTGATGTTCACAATTCTAAGTCAATATTCTTAAGGATGTGATGTACTCTTTCAGTAGGCAGCTTCACATTTTACTTAGAAAAGCTTTTTGAATTTTCATATTAGTGTTTGTTCTGTTTTCTTGCTTCCAAGTTTCTTCCACAGGGACTCCTACTATCATATATTCAATTTCTTTTCTTGTCTTCAATATTTGTCATTTTCTCTTGAATCTTTTTTATTGCTTTGTTTATTTTTGAGCTTTAAAGCTTTCCTCTTATTTCATGTTCTATTTCTTTTAAGATATTTATCTGTTACATGTATTCATTCTTGTCTTCCTTGTAGTTAGTTTTAATTTATCTTTTATTTCTGTTCTTTCTTTTTTTAAAATGATATCAACTTTTATTTTAGATTCAGGAGATACATGGGCAGATCTGTCATGTGGGAACACTGTGTTTCACTGAGGTATGGGGTATGGATGATCCTGTCACTCAGGCATTGAGCACAGCACCCAATAGGCAGTCCCTCAGCCCTCACTCCCTCCCTCCCTCCCTCCCTCCCTCTCTCCCTCCCTCTCTCCCTCCTCCAGCAGTCTCTAGTATCTATTGCTCCCATCTCTATGTCCATGTGTATTTAATGTTTAGTTTTCACTTGTAAGTGAGAACATATACTATTTGGTTTTCCATTCCTGTGTTAATTCACTTTGGATAATGGCCTCCAGCTGCATTCATGTTGCTGTGAATGACATGATTTCATTCTTTTTTAATGGCTGCATAGTATTCCATAGTGTATTATGTACCACGTTTTCTCTATCAAGTCCACCACTGATGGGCATATAAGTTGATTCTACATCTTTGTTAGTGTGAAAAGTGCTTCAAATAACATACGAGTGCATGTGTCTTTTTGGTAGAGCTATTTATTTTCCACTGGGTACATACACAGTAATGGGATTGCTGGGTCCAATGGTAGTTGTGTTTTAAGTTCTTTAAGAAATCTCCAAACTGCTTTCCACAGTGGCTGAACTAATTTACATTCCCAACAGTGTATAAGTGTCCCCTTTTCTTCATGGCCTCACCAGCATCTGTTATTTTTTGACTTTTTAATAGTAGCCATTCTGCATGGTATGAGATGGTATTTCATTGTGGTTTTGATTTGCATGTATCTGATGACAAGTGATGATGAGCATTTTTTCATGTGTGTTGGCTGCTTGTATATCTTCTTTTAAGAAGTATCTGTCCCTGTCCTTTGCCCATTTTTTAATTTTTTTTTTTTTGCTTGTTGATTTGTTTAAATTCCTTACAGATTCCAGATACTAGTCCTTCGCTGGATGCATAGCTTGTGAATATTTTCTCTGACTCTGTAAGTTGCCTATTTACTCTGTTAATAGTTTCCTTTGCTGTAAACAAGCTCACCAAACAGAAATTCTTGGGTGTTTTAAAATATTGAACCATTTGAAATTAAATGAGTCACTTAACTTTTCTGAATTGCTTTTTTGCTTGGTCTTTAAGTTTTAATGAAATCTTTTCTTGAAAAAGTAGGCAATATATCATTTACTTTACATATTGGGATGGAACAGTTCTGATTATACTAGATATTCTGGTTAGCAAAATGGAGAAAAATGGATGTGGATGATCGTATGAACAATGTGTGGGGACCAAGAGACTTAGGACATATAAGTATGTAATAGTTTATAGAAAGCTCTGTGAAGTAAATAAATAGTTATGTCTTTAATTTATCTACTCCAACAGAAAAAAAGATATAAATAAAACCTGATGGGATTAAAGTGTGTGCCTCTAAGATGGTTTACCTATTTTAGGCATGACGATTAGTGCAGTAAGTCGTAATTTTCAGCATTTAGGCATTCTTTCAAAATAATATATATTATAGGCTCCTATAATCCATAGGAATATTTTTACTTATTATTCACCATTCTTTCTGCACAACATTTCCCTTATCTTTAAAGGGAATAATATATCTCCACTGATAGGTAAGAATACCCTCAGGTCCTAGAACTGATAAGAAGTGGAGTGGAGCCTTTGCAAAATCTGTTGATAAATTATTTAGAACTGACTGAGCTGGAAAACCACCAGGAGAGAAAAAATTTGGTAAATGATGTAGAAATCCTAGAAATCATCAATACTGGAATATTTTAAAGCCCCTTCCCTTTTCTTTTTCACCTCTCACTACACCAATCAGGTCTCCAAATGTCTGAACCCTCTGGTCAAATTCTATTTCAGAGAATCTACTTATGGAAATGGCACAGCAGGCATTAAAGATGCCATTAAACCGACATCTGCTCCCAGACACGTGAACCTTAAATGGTCCGAAATCATATAATGTGCCATGCCAACTTAAGAGAAATAAAAAGACAGAGGCAATAAAGAAGAAACAAAGTAAAAATACACTTAAATGAAATTTTTATTTAAATGTGTGCAGATGTGCATGTGCATGTACACACACATTAATATGCTCAACTTGTTTTAGATTCATGGCGCTGAATCACAATTACAATACTATAAGCTCAATTCTGATAATGGCATATATTTTACATTATTGTTAAAGAACTAATCATTATACTCTTAACAAAGTGTTATATTATCATTGATGCCATTTACATCTCTGCAACCTTTGATCATACAGAGAAAGGTTCTTTTCTGGTTATTTCAAAATAAGCCAAAACAAATGTATCTGATAAAATAAAGATATACATCAACCAATATGCATTGTCATCTCAAAGAACTGAAATTCTTTTTCTAGCACTAGGACCCTAAAGATATTCTCAGCACCTCCATTTCCAAAATACACTTGAAATTAATGGAAATTTGAATTATACCCACTGACTCTATTTTAAAAAATATTTTTACAAAGTAGAAAATTGTTTCCACTCAGTAAAAATGATGGATTATTCTATAGTGTGAAAAAATTAATGAGCAGATGGAATACCAACCCATTATTCATTAAAATATTGCACTGGGTTAATTCAGCAAATAAAAATGGAGAAAAGAGCAGATGGCCGTTTATAGTTCTCTTGATTTCTCAAACTACTTCTTTACAGCCAGAACTGCTCCTATATTTAACTTGAAATGCACAGCTCTTACCATATGCACAGTAAGCAAGCATTCATGTGACCTCATAAACTTTTCATATAAAACAGCAATGATTTTTATGATTTAGTTAAAGGAGCACTATACACTTACAGACTAAGTTATTCCTATATCCCCAGTATTCTGTAGATAATTTAAATTTCCTAGCCTCAGTAGATCCTTGCCACCATGATCCAATCTGAAGTAGGTTCAAGTAGACACATGGGTAAAATTTCACAAAATAAAGTGATCAGCTTTGTTATAAACTGTGAAGTATGCCAAGCATACATTAAATTATTACAAACTAGGCCCAGTCTCTCTTAAGCCAACACATTTCTTGTTTTCATCATAACATGATCGTATAAATTATTGCATTAAAAATATTCTCTTCTATATAGAGCAATTTACTTCTCATGCAAGCCAATTGAATCAATCATTCTGGAAAACTGTTCAGCAGAATCTATTGCAACTAAACATACACATACCCTATGGCCCAGCAATTCCACTTTTAGGTATATACCCCACAGAAAAGAATACATATACCTACAAAGTTTATGGATATAAGTATTTATAGAGACACTATTTGTAAAAACTCATACCAAAAATAACCCAGATATAATCAAGAAATACATTGTGATGTATTTATACAATGGTATAATATAGGCAATGAAAATGAATGAACTACCACAAGAAAAACAGCATAGGTGAACATCACAAACATAAAGTTGAGCAAAAGAAGGCAAAGAAGAGAACAAATACTGTATAATTCAATTTATATAAACTTCAAAGTTTGGCAAAATCACTTTGTGATGACAGAAATTGGCATCATGGTTGATTTAGGGGAAAGGTAGAAAAAATGAGTGGGACAAAAAGTGGCTGTTGAGCGTCTGGTCATGCTCTTTTTCCTAATATAGGTAGGTGGCTGTTACATAGGTAGAGTCCCATTGTGAAAATGCATTGTGGAGAAGGGCAGAGCAAAATGGCAGAGTAAGATGCTCCATCAATCTTTCCCACACGAAAACAACAACATTAATAATTATCCATGCACAAAAATACTTTCACAAAAGCTAAGAAAGCCAGGTGATACAGCATAGTACCTGGCTATAGCATGACAATAAGAAAAGACACATTGAAGAGGGTAGGAAGGACAATTTTACATTAAACATGTCATCCATCTTTCAAACCCAGGAAGTACACTGCAAAAACAGGTAACTGTCCACTTGAAGAAAACAGAGAGAGCTGAGTACAGGACTTTACCTTGGACTCCAACGTTGGGCCTGGTACAGTAAAATACAGCACCAGGCAGAACCCCCACAGCCCCATAATCCAAGATAGTACTCGCAGACATCAGTTCTAGATCCACTGTGGCATAAGGAGAGACCACACAGCATCAGGCTTCAGGATAGTATGGCGAACTTGATCTCTGAGCCACACTACTGCTGGGACAACTTTAGTGGGCCCATACTCCAGAAAGCCCTCAGCAGCTCTGGGCATCTGGTGTGCCCCAGAGCAGCACTGGCCACATCTAACACAGGCTTCTGATAGTGCTGCACTAGCTGCTGCAGTGCCCAGGCTTCTGACCTGCCCAAGCACCACACCTGCTATAGAAGACCTCAGACGTCTGGTGTGTCACAGAACTGTGCTGGCTACAGGGATTTCCCAGCCAAAATCAGTGTATGAAGAATGAAATAAGTACCTATTATTAAAAATACACAGACATCATGCTAAAAAAAAAGATCAAGAACAATCAGGAAAACACAACATCACCAAATGAACAAAAATAAGATGCCAGCAACTGGCCACAAATAAATAGAGATGGATATACCGCCTGATAAAGAATTAAAAAATAACTATTTTAAGGAAGCTCAGTAAACAACAACAACAACAACAACAAAGATACAGATTCTGTGAAATGAGGGAAACAGGACTTCTGCCCACCACTGGGGTATTGCATATACCCACCTGCTTCAGCCACAGCTGGTTTTTACCTGTGGGCACCTCCTACTGGGGTGGAGGCTGACCTGTTTAACGCAGTTTAAAAAATACTAGGAAAAAATTTAAAACTGCACATCACTATTGAATGAATATACTTCATGAGACCTCTGCCATTCTGGCTCCACAGGAGACAGTGAACCTGCTCACACACCCAGCACATCACTACTATAACCAGCATCTGAGAAAGCCAAAGATTCTCCATAAACAACGAACTTATACAGAGTCTTTGCCATGGAAAGCACCCAGATCCAAAGCTAGGTGACCATAAACTATACATACTAAAGTCACATCCTCAAAAGGAATTTTTTAAAAATCCAGTTGAATCAAAACTAAATTAAGAAATAATCACAATAAATAGTCTACCAAAATGAGAAGTAACCAGAAAAATAATTCTCGTAATATGAAAAAAAGAGTTCTGCAACACCCCCAAAAGATTATACTAACTCTCCAGCAGTAGATTCAAATCAAAATCAAATCTTTGATATACCAGACAAAGTAGCCAAAATGCATATTATTAATTTGCTCAATGAGATCCAAGAGAAAGTTAAAACCAACATAAAGAAATGAAACAATTCAGGATACAAATAAGAAACATTAAAGATATTTATAAAAGAAAATATAAACAGAACTTTGGGAAATTATAAACACAGTTAGGGAATTAAAAAATACAGTGGAAAGTTTCAACAAAAGACTAGACCAAGTAGAAGAAAGAATACAGACAAAACTTACAAATTAACCCAATCAAACAAACAAAAAAGATTAAAAAGAACAAAGTCTCCAGTAGCTATAGGGATATATTCCTGAGGGAGAAGAAAAAGTTAAAAGTTTGAAAAAAACTATTTGAGGGAATAATTGAGGAAAACTTTCTTGGGCTTGCTAGAGATTTAGATATCCAAATACAAGAAGCTCAAAGAATTCCTGGGAGATTCATTGCAAAAAAGGACATCACCGAAGCATATAATCATCAAGCTATCTAAAGTCGACATGGAAAAAAGAATTCTAAGAGTAATGAGACAAAAGCATTGGATAACTTATAGGAAAAACCTATGAGACTAATAGTACACTTCTCAATGAAACCTTCCAAGCCAAAAGGGGTTGGGATCCTATCTTTAGTGTCTTCAAAAAGAATAACCGCCAGCCAAGAATTTTGAATCTGGCAAAACTAAATCTCACAAATGAAGGAGAAACAAAGTATTTCCCAGACAAGCAAATGCTGAGGGAACTTGTCACCACTAGACCAGCCTGATAAGAAATGCTAAAAGGAGTTCTAAATATAGAAACAAGGTCATTACACACCAGTATAAAAACACTTGAAAGCATAAAACTCACAGGGCTTATAAAACAGTAACACAATGAAAAAAACAAAGCAACTAGATAATAATTATCATGATGACTGGAGCAGAATCTCATATACAATATTAACATTGAATATAAATGGTCTGAATGCCCCATTTGAAAGGTACAGATTGGCATAATGAATTTAAAAAGCACACCAAATATATGCTGTCTTCAAGGGACCCAATTAACTTGTAAAGGTTCATATAAACTCAAGGTCAAAAGGTGGGAAAAAATATTCCACACAATGAAAACCAAAAGGGAGTAGGAATAGCTACTCCTATATCAGATAAAACAGACTTTAAAACAGCACAGTAAACAAAGACAAAGAAGGTCATTATATAATAATAAAGGATCAATTCAACAAGAAGATATAGCAATCCTATATGTGTGTGTGTGTGTGTGTGTGTGTGTACCTAACTCCAGAGCTCCCAAATTCATAAAACAAATACCACTAAATTTAAGAAAAGAGATAGCAACACAATAATAGTGGGGGAGTTCAACACTCTACTGACAGCATTAGACACTCTACTGACAGCATTAAGGCACACAGCCAACAAAGAAACACTGGACTTAAACTGGAATCTAGAACAAATGGTCCTAACAGACATTTACAGAAAATTCTACCCAAAAACTGCAGAATACACATTCTTCTCATCAGCGAATGGTGCATTTTCCAACATAGACCATATGATAAGCCACAAAACAAGTCTCAATAAATCTTTAAAAATCAAAATTATATCAAGTATCTTCTCAGACAACACTGGCCCCAAACTAGAAATCAATTCCAAGAGAAACTCACAAAAGTATACAAATACATGGAAATTAAAGAATCTGCTCCTGAATGCTCTCTGGGTCAACAATGAAATCAGGTTTGAAATTAGAAAATTTTTTCAAAATGAATGACAATAGTGAAACAAGTTGTCAAATCTCTGGGATACAGTGAAAGCAGTATTAAGAGGAAAGTTTATAATGCTAATGCTTCATCAAAAGGACAGAAAGATCACAAACTTACAACATAACATCACTCCTCAAGGAACTAGAGAAACAAGTGCAAAGCAAACCCAAAGCTAATAGATGAAAAGAAACAACAAAGATGAGACCAGCAGTAAACAAAATTGAAACAAAAAAAAATACAAAGGACCAATGAAACAAAAAGTTGATTATTTGGAAAGATAAAAAAATTGATATAACACTACTTAGATTAACCAAGAAAAAAAAAGAGAGAAGACTCAAAGCACAATTAGAAATTAAAATGAAGACATTACAATTGATACCACATACAAAAGATCATTTGAGACTATTATGAATAACTCATATACGTGCACACTAGGGAATCTAGAGAAAATAGATAAATTCCTGGGAACATGCGATCTTCCAAGCTTGAATCAGGAAGAAATAGAAATTTTGAACAGACTGATAACAAGCAGTGAGAATGAATAAGTAATTTTAAAAATCTCCCAACAAGAAAAAGCCCAGAATCAGAGATTCACAGCCAAACTCTACCAGATATTCAAAGAAGAATTGATACAATTCATACTAAAACTATTCCATAAAGTTAGTATCACCGTGATGCCTAATCCAGAAAAGGACAAAAAGAAAGAAAGAAAGAAAAAAACTACAGACCAATATCCAATCCATGATGAACACTGATGGAAAAATCCTCAAAAAAATACTAGCAAACTGAATCCAACAACATATCAAAAAGACGATTCACCAGAATCAAGTACGTTTCATGCCAGGGATGCAGGGATGGTTCAACATACACAAGTCAATAAATCTGAACACATAAACAGGATTAAAACCAAAACCATATGATCATCTCAATAGAGGAAGAAAAATATTGATAAAATCCAGCATTCCTTTATGATAGAAACCTTCAAAAATTAGGAATAGAAGGAACATACTTCACAATAATAAAGACCATATAAGACAAACCCAAAGCTAATATCATACTGAATTGGGAGAACTTGAAAGCATTGCCCTTAAGAACTGGAGCAAGACAAGGATGCCCACACTCATCACTTCTACACAACATAGCTCTGGAAGTCCTAGCCTGAGCAATTGGGCAGTAGAAAGAAATAAAGGACATCCAAATTGGAAAAGAAGAAGTCAAACTATCTGTTTGCTGACGATATGACCTTATACCTAGAAAAACCTAAAGACTCTTCCAAAAGACTCCTTGATTTCATAAATGAACTCAGTAACGTCTCAGGTTACAGATCAATGTACACAGATCAGTAGCACTGTTATATACCAACAATGGCCAAGATGAAAATTAAATCAAGAACTCAAACCCTTTTACAATAGCTACAAAAAATAAAAAATAAAATATCTAGGAATATATCTAACCAAGAAGGTAAAAGATCACTACAAGGAAAATACAAAACACTGATGAAAGAACTCATAGATGGCACAAACTGGAAAATATTCCATGCTCATGGGTTGGAAGAATCAATGTTATCAAAATGACCATACTGCCCAAAGCAACCTACAGTTTCAACGCAATTCCTATCAAAATACCCAGATAGATCATTTTTCACAGAATTAGAAAAACAATCCTGAAATTTATATAGAACCAAAACACAGCTCTAATAGCCAAAGCAATCCTAAGAAAAGAGAGCAAATCTAGAGGCATCACATTATCTAACTCCAAATTACAGTATTAGGTTATGGTAATGAAAACAGCATGGCACTGGTATAAAAGCAGACACAGAGACCGGTGGAACAGAACAGACACAGAGAAATAAAGCTAAATATGTAAAATAAACTAATCTTTGACAAAGCAGACAAAAACCTACACTGGGGAAAGGAATTTCTATTCAGTGAATGGTGTTGGGAAAATTAAATAGCCATGTGCCAAAGGATAAAACTGGATCCTTATTTGTCACCAGATACAAAAATTAACTCAAGATGGAATAAGGACTTACATCTAAGATCTTAAATCATAAAAATTCTAGAAGAAAACTTAAGAAAAAATATTCTGGATATTGGCCCATGCAAAAAAAATTATAACTTAAGACTCCAAAAACGAATGCAAAAATAAATAAATAGGACATAGCCAAACTAAAAAACACAGCAAAAGAAATAATCTACAGAGTAAACAGACACCCTATGGGATGGGAGAAAATATTCACAAACTATACACTTGAGAAAGAAATAATATCCAGAATCTACAAGGAACTCAAATCATCAAGAAAAAAAATAATCTCATTAAAATGTAAGGAAATAACACGAACAGACATATCTGTTCATATTTTTCTCAAAAGAAATTATACAAATGGCAAAAAATATGAAAAATGCTCAATGTCACCAATCATCAGGAAAATGCAAATTAAAACCACAATAAGATACTACCTCACCCAGCCAGAATGACCTTTTTTTTTTTTTTCTTTAACTTTTATTTTAAGTTCAGGGGTACATGTGCAGGTTTGTCATGTAGGTAAGCTTGTGTCATAGCGTTCGTGTACAGATTATTTAATCACCCAGGTACTAAGCCTAGCATGCATTAGTTATTTTTCATGATCTTCTCCCTCCTCCTACCCTTCCAGTAGGCTCCAGTGTATGTTGTTGCCCTCTTTGTGTCCATGTATTCTCATCATTTAGCTCCCATTTAAAAGTGAGAACATGTGGTATTTGGTTTTCTGTTCCTGCAATAGTTTGCTAAGGATAATGGTCTCCAACTCTATCCATGTCCCTCCAAAGAACATGCTCTCACTTTGTTTGTTTTTTATGGCTGCATAGTATTACATGGTTTACATATGCCACATTTTATTTATCTAGGCTATCATTGAGGGGCATTTAGTTTGAATCTATGTCTTTGCTATTATAAATAGTGCTGCAATGAACATATGCAAGTGTGTGTCTTTATAGTCGAAAAATTTACATTTCTTTGGGTATACATCTAGTGATGAGATTGCTAGGTTGAATGGTATTTCTGTCTTTAGGACTTTGAGGAATCATCACACTGTCTTCCACAATAACTGAACGAATTTACATTCCAACCAACAGTATATAAATGTTTCTTTTTCTCCACAACCTTGCCAGCATCTGTTCTTTTTTGACTTTTTAATAATAGCATAATGGCCATTATTAAAAAGTCAAAAAATGATAGATGTTGACACGGATGTAGTGAAAAGGGAAAGCTTATACACTGCTGCTGGTGACATAAATTAGTACACCCTATATGGAAACCGGTATGAAGATTTCTCAAGGAACTAAAAATAGATACGCCATTTGATCCAACAATCCCACTACTGGGTATCTACCTAAAGAAAAAGAAGTCATTATATCAAAAAGGTGCCTGCCTGCATATGTTTATTGCAGCACAATTTACAATTTCAAAGATATTATATCAACCTAACTGCTCATCAACTGATGAGTTAATAATGAAAATGTAATATACACACAGCATGTATATGCACACACCATGGAATATTACTAAGCCATAAAAAACCAAAATAATGTCTTTCACAGCAACTTGGATGGAGCTGGAGGCCATTATCCTAGGTGAAGTAACTCAGAAATGGAAATCCAAATACCATATGTTCTTATGTATAAATGAGAGCTAAGCCATGGATATGGAAAGACATACAGAGTGATATAATAAACACTGGAGATTCACAAGGGGAGAGGGTGGAAGGTGAGTGAACGATGAAAAATTACCTGTTGAGTACCATGTACACTATTTGGTTGACAGGTATACTAAAAACCCTAACCTCAGCAATATACAATTCACCCATGTAATCAAAAACCACGTGTATTTCCAAAGCTATTGAAACAAAAAAAATTGTTTTAATTCAAAACAGGGAAACAATAAATGATAAGAATAAGAAACTGAATAGAGAGCTTGGAATTTTTTTTTTAATCAAACAAATCCTGGAGCTGAAAAAAAAAAGAAATTAAAAAAATGCAATAGAGAACATCACAGCAGAATTGATCATGGAGAAAAAGTACTTGTGTACTGGAATACAGGTTATTTGAAAAAATATAGTCAGAAGAAAAATAAAAAAGAAAGAAAAGGAATGAAGAAAGGATTCACGAAACAACATCAAAAAAGCAAATATTCAAGTCATAAGAATGTAAGAGGGAGAATAGAAAGATAAAGGGCTATAAAGCTTATCTAAAAAACTAGTAGCAGAAGACTATCCAAACCTAGAAGAAGATGTAAATATTCAGGCTGAAGGTCACCAATCAGATTCAAACCAAATAAGACTACCCTAAGACATATTCTAATCATGCTGTCAAAATAAAAAACAAAGAGAGAGAGAGAGAGAGAGAGAGAAAATCCTGAAAGCAGCAAGAGAAAAAAAAATAACATATAAAAGAGTTCTAATACATCTAATACACCTAGCAGCAAATTTCTCAGGAGAAATCTTACAGGTCATGAGAAATGGGATGATAAATTCAAAGTTCTGAAGGATCCTAGCACTTAGCAAGGCCAAGACAGGAGTATTACTTGAGGCCAGGAGTTTGAGACCAGCCTTGGCAACATAGCAAGACTCCATCTCTACAAAATATTTGAAAAATTAGCCAGGCACGGTGGTGCACGCCTGTAGTTTCAGCCACTCAGGAGGCTGCGGCTGGTGGATCACTTGAGCGCATGAGGTTGATGCTGCAGTGAGGTATGATTGTGCCACTGCACTCCAGCCTGGGTGACAGAGTGAGGCCTTGTCTCAAAAACAACACAAAACAAAAACAAAAACAACAAAGTTCTAAAGAGAAAAAAGAAAAGCTACCAACCAAATATTCTGTAGCCATAAGGCTCTCCTTCAGAATGGAATCAAAAATAAAGATTTTCCCAGGCAAGCAAATACTAGCGAAGTTCATCAGTACCATAATCATCTTAAAAGAAATGCCATCTTAAAATTGAAAGAAAAAAATGATAATGAGTAATGCAAAAATACCTGAAAGTATAAAACTTACTGGTAAAAGTAAGAACACAATGAAATTTGGAATACTCTAATATTATAATGGTGGTGTGTAAATCACTATACCTTTAGTACAAAGGTTAAAAGACAAAACTATTAAAAATAAAAATAGCTCTAATAATTTACTAAAGGATATAAAATACAAAACAATATAAATCGTGACATTAAAAATTCAAAATGTGGGAAAAGGGAGTGGTGTAAAAGCATAACTTATGTGTGTGTACACGTGTGTGTGTCAGAGTGTGATCGAAGTTCTCATCAGTTTAGAATAATCTTTTATAGCTACAAGATATATTTTCTAAGTCTCATGGTAATGATATAGCAAAGGTCTATAGTAGATACACATAAAATAAAAAGCAAGTTATCAAACTGTACCACTAGAGAAAATCACCTAGTCACAAAGGAAGACAGCAAGAGAGAAAGAAAAGAAGATCTACAAAACAACTAGAAAATGATTAATGAAATGGCAGTAGTAAGTCCTCACATATGAATGCTCACTTGAATGTTAATATATTATATTCTCTAAAAAAAAAAGACCCTGGCCAGGTGCGGTGGCTCATGCCCATAATCCCAGCACTTTGGGAGGCCAAGCCGGCGGATCACCTGAGGTCGGGAGTAGGAGACCAACCTGGCCAACGTGAAGAAACCCTGTCTCTACTAAAAATACAAAATTAGCCTGGCATGGTGGCACATGCCTGTAA
This sequence comes from Pan troglodytes, assembly GCF_028858775.2. Lineage (NCBI taxonomy): Eukaryota > Metazoa > Chordata > Mammalia > Primates > Hominidae > Pan > Pan troglodytes. The sequence continues at coordinate 102,191,437 of NC_072412.2, read as the reverse complement.
TCCTAGCTACTCAGGAGGCTGAGGCAGGAGAATTGCTTGAACCCAGGAGGTGGAGGTTGCGGTGAGCTGAGATCGCGGTGAGCTGAGATCGCGCCATTGTACTCCAGCCTGGGCAACAAGAGCGAAACTCCATCTCAAAAAAAAAAAAAAGAAAAAAAAAAGACCCAATTATAAACTGCCTACAAGATACTCACTTCACTAGTAAGTATGCACATGCATAGACTAAAGGTGAAAGGATGGAAAAAGATATTCCATGCAAATGGAAGCCAAATGAGGACTGGAATAGCTATGCTTATATCAGATAAAATAGAATTTAAGTCTGCAAAAAGAGACAAAGAATTTCATTACATAATGATAAAGGAGTCAATTCAGCAAGAGGATATTATAAATATATATGCACCTCAAAATGCAAAAAAATTCAAAATAAATCAGAGAAGAAATTCATAATTTTATCACATAAATTTAACAAAGGATTGAAATAAGTAAAAAGAATCAAGCAGAAATTCTGGAGCTGAAAAATGAAGTGGGCATACTGAAGACTGAAGAATGCATCAGAGTCTTTTAGTAGTAGAATTAATCAAGCAGAAGAAAGAATTAGTGAGCTTGAAAACAGGCTATTTGAAAATACACAGTCAGCTGGGCACGGTAGCTCATGCCTGTAATCCCAGCACTTTGGGAGACAAAGGTGGGTGGATCACTTGAGGTCAGTAATTCAAGACCAGCCTGGCCAACAGGGCAAAACCCCATCTCTACTAAAAATACAAAAAACAAAAAAAAAAAATTAGCTGGGCGTGGTGGTGTGCGTCTGTAATCCCAGGTACTCGGGAGGCTGAGGCAAGAGAATCACTTGATCCCAGGAGGCAGAGGTTGCAGTGAGCCAAGATCACACCACTGCACTCCAGCCTGGGTGACAGAGCAAGACTCCATCTCAAAAAAAAAAAAAAAGAAAGAAAGAAAGAAAATACACAGTCAGAGGAGACAAAAAAGAAAAAAGAATAAAACCAATGAAGCATACTTACAAAATTTAGAAAATGTCCTAAAAAGGGCAAATCTAAGAGTTATTGGCCTTAAAGAGGTAGAGAAAGAAGTAGGGGTAAAAAGTTTACTTCAAGGAATAATAACAGAGAACTTCCCAACCCTAGAGAAATATATCAATATCCAAGTACAAGAAGATTATAGGACACCAGGAAGATTTAACCCAAAGAAGACTACCTTAAAGCATTTAATAATCACACTCCCAAAGGTCAAGGATAGAGAAAGGGTCCTAAAGGCAGCAAGAGAAAATTAACAAATAACATACAATGGAGCTCCAATATATCTAGAAGCAGACTTTTTAGTGCAACCCTTACAGGCCAGGAAAGAGTGGCGTGACATTTTTAAAGAGCTTAAGGGAAAAAAAAAATCTTGTACCCTAAAATAGTATATCCAGTGAAATTATCCTCCAAACATGAAGGAGAAATACTTTTCCAGATCAAATAAATAAATAAATAAATAAAATGCTGAGGAATTTAGTCAACACCAGACTTGTACTATGAGAAATGCTAAAGGGAGTATTTTAGTCTTAAAGCAAAAGATGTTAATGAGCCAAAAGAAATCATCTGAAATTACAAAACTCACTGGTAATAGTAAGTACACAGAAAAACACAGAATATCATAACACTGTAATTGTGGTGTGTAAACTATCCTTTTCTTAAGTAGAAAGACTAAACAATGAACCAATCAAAAATAACTACAACAACTTTTTAAAGACAGACATAGTACAATAAGATAGTAATATAAATAGAAATAACACAAACTTAAAAAGCAAGAGAAGGGATGAGGTTAAGACATAGAGATTTTGTTAGCTTTTTTTGCTTGTTTGTTTATTTGTTTATACAAACAGCGTTTAGTTGTTATCAGCTTAAAATAATGGGTTATGAGATAGTATTACCTTTATACCAAAGTCAAAGACATATTAAAGAAAGAAAACTATAGGCCATTATCCTTGATGAATATGGATGCAAAAATTCTCAACAAAATACTAGCAAACCAAATTCAACAACACATTAAAAAGACCATTCATCATGATGAAATGGGATTTATCTCAGGGATGCAAAGATGCTGCAACATTTGCACATCAGTTAATGAGATACCTCATACCAACAGAATGAAGTACAAAACCATTTGATGATTTCAACTGATGCTAAAAACGTATTTGGTAAATTTCAATATTCCTTCAAATAAAAACCCTCAAAAAAACTGGGTATAGAAGGAACATACCTCAACATAATAAAAACCCTACATGACAGACCCATAGCTGGCATCATACTGAATGGGGGAAAACTAAAAGCCTTTTTTCTGAGATCAGGAACACAACAAGGATGCCCCCTTTTCTACCATTATTACATATGGTATTGGAAGTCCTAGCTAGAGCAATCGGACAAGAGAAAGATATAAAGGGCATCCAGTTTGGAAAGAAAGAAGTCAAATTGTCCTTGTGTGCAGATGAAATGATCCTATATTTGGAAAACCCTAAAGATTTAACTAAAAAACTGACAGAATTGATAAACAAATTCAGTAAAGTTGCAGGATACAAAATCAACATATAATTAGCATCATTTTGATATGCTAACAGTGAACAATCTGAAAAAGAAATTAAAAAGTAATCCCATTTAGAATAGCTGCACATAAACTTAAATACCTAGAAATTAACTTAACCAAAGAAGTGAAAGATCTCTTCAATGAAAACTACAAAACACTGATAAAAAAAAATTGAAGAGGACTCCAAAAATGGAAATATATTCCATGTTTATAGATTGGAAGAACACTAAATATTGTTAAAATGTCCATGCTACCCAAATCATTCTACAGATTCAGTGCAATCCCTATCAAAATACCAGTGATGTTCTTCACAGAAATAGAAAACAAGTCCTAAAATTTATGTGGAACCACAAAAGACTCAGAATAGTCAAAGCTATGCTGAGCAAAAAGACCAAAACTAGAAGAATCACCTTACCTGTCTTCAAATTATACTACAGAGCTATAGTAACTAAAAGGGCATGGTACTGGCAAAAAAACAGACATCTAGACCAAAGGGACAAAACAGAGAACACAGAAACAAATTTATACACCTACAGCAAACTCATTTTTGACAAAGATACCAAGAACATACACTGGAGAAAAGACAGTCTCTTCAATAAATGGTACTTGATAAACTGGATATCCACATGCAGAAGAATGAAACTAGGCCCCTTTCTCTTGCCATATACAAAAATAAAATCAAAATGGATTCAAGACTTAAATATGAGACTTCAAACTATGAAACTGCTAAAAGAAAACATTGGAGAAACTCTCCAGGGCATTGGACTAGGTAAAGATTTCTTGAGTAATACCCCACAAGTATAGGCAACCAAAGCGAAAATGGACAAATGGAATCACATCAAGTTAAAATGCTTATGCACAGCAAAGATCACAATCAATGAAGTGAAGAGACAACCCAAAGAATGGGAGAAAATATCTGCAGAATACCCATCTAATAATGGATTAATAACTAGAATATAAAAGGAGCTCAAACAACTCTACAAGAAAAATAAATCTAATAATCCAATTTAAAAATGGGCAAAAGAAATTGTCTGAATAGACAATTCCCAAAAGAAGACATACAAATGGAAAAAAATATGAAAATATGCTAAATGTCACTGATTATCAGAGAAACTCAAATCAAAATTACAATGAAATGTCATCTCCCCGCCCAGTTAAAAGTGCTTTCATCCAAAAGTCAGGCAATAACAAATGTAGGTGAGAATATAGAGAAAAGGGAATCCTTATACACTGTTGGTGGGAATGTAAATTTGTACAACCAGTATGGAAAACAGTTTGGAGGTTCCTCAAAAAACTAAAAATAGAGCTACTATACTATCCACCTTTCCCACTACTAGGTATAAACCCAAAAGAAAGGAAATCAGTACATCAAAGAGATATCTGCACTCTCATGTTTATTGTAGCACTATTCTATTCACATTAGCCAAGATGTGGAAGCAACCCAAGTGTCCATCAACAGATGAATGAGTAAAGAAAACACAGTACACATACACAAAGGAGTATTATTTAGCCATAAAAAGTGAGATCCTGTGATCTACAACAACATAGATGGAACTGGAGATTATTATGTTAAGTGAAAATAAGCTAGGCACAGAAAGACAAACTTCACATCTTATAACTTATTTGTGGGAGATAAAAATTAAAATAATTGATCTCATGTAGCTAGAGAGCAGAAGGATTGTTTCCAGAAGCTAGAAAGGGTATGGTGGGAGGGAAAGTGGGGATGGTTAATGGGTAAAAAAATATACAGAAAGAATGAATAAGACCTAGTATTGGCTAACACAACAGGGTGACTATAGTCCAAAGTAATTTAATTATATAAATTAAATACAGAAATACAAAATACAGAAAAAGCAATTCTATGAGGGATGTTTATAGCAATACACACCCGTATCAAAAAACAGAAAGATCTACAATAATCTAAGGCTGCAAGAAATTAGGCAAAAATGCAAAAGTAAACCAGAGGTTATAAGGAAGAAAATAATAAAGATCCAAACAGAAATAAATAAAACAGAGTCAAGAAAAACAATATAAAAGACTAACAAAACTAAAATGTGTTTTTTTGAAAAGATAAACAAAACAGATAAAAAGTTTAGCTGTAATAAGACAACAGAAAGAAAACCCAAATAAATTGGAAATTAAAAAGGAGACATTACTGACACAACAGAAATAGAAAGGATCATAAGAGACTTTTATGAACAATTATACATAAAAAATTAGATAACCTAAAAGAAATGCGTAATTTCCTTGATGCTTACAACCTACTCAGACTGAATTATGAAGAAATAGAAAATTTAAACAGATCAAAAACAAATAAGGAGATTGAATCAGTAATAAAAAACTCTAATCAACAAAAAGCCCAGGACCTGGTGGCTTTACTGCTGACTTTTATCAAACATTTAATGAAGAACTAAAAACAATTCTTTTCAAACTCTTCCAAAAATTTAAGAGAAGGAAAAGCTTTTTTTTCTCTCTCTCTCTCTCTTGAGATGGAGTCTCATTCTATTGTCCAGGCTGGAGTGCAGTGGTGCTATCTTGGCTCACTGCAACCTCCGCCTCCCAGATTCAAGTGATTCTCCTGCCTCAGCCTCTGGAGTAGCTGGGAATACAGGCATGTGCCACCATGCATGGCTAATTTTTTGTACTTTTAGTAGAGACAGGGTTGTGCTATGTTGGCCAGTCTGGTCTCGAACTCCTGGGATCAAGCAATCCACTTGCCTCGGCTTCCCAAAGTGCTAGAATTACAGGCATGAGCCACCATGCCTGGCCTAGAGGAAACACTTTAAAAAAAAAATTACAAGGCTAGCATCACCCTGATACTAAACATAAACATACTACAAATATAAAAATTCAGACCAATACACTTGATGAATATAGATGCAAGAATTATCAACAAAATACTAGCAAACTGAATTCAACAGCATTATTAAAAAAGATCATTCACCATGATCAAATGAAATTTATCCCAGGGATGCAAGGATGATTCAACTTATGTAAATCAGCAAATGTGGCATATCACATTGACAGAATGTAGGGCAAAAACCATATAATCATTTCAACAGATGCAGAAAAAGCATTTGACAAAATTCAATATCCTTTCATGACACAAATTCTCAACAGATTAGGTATGGAAAAAATGTACCTCAACACAATATAGGCCATAGATGACAAACCCAAAGCTAACGTTATACTCAATAGGAACACTTTGAAAGCTTTTACTCAAAGATTCAGAGCAAGACAAGGATGCTCACTCTCTTCACTCCATTCAACATAGTATTGGACATTCTAGCTAGCTAGAGCAATTAAGCAAGAAAAAAAAAGGTGTCTAAACTGGAAAAAAAAGGTAAATTGTCCCTGTTTGCAGACTCTACACATACACAATACACATAAAAACTGTTAGAAATAATAAGCAAATTCAGTAAGGTGGTAGCATATAAAATCAGCAAACAAAAATAAACATTTTCTATTGACTAAGAGCAAACTATCTAAAAAAGAAATCAAGAAAATAATCCCATTCAAAATAGCATCAAAACATAAAACAATTAGAAATAAATTTAACCAAGCAGGTAAAGTATCTCCATACTGAAAACTGTAAAACACTGATGAAAGAAATTGAAGATAGTACAAACAAATAAAACGATATCCTGTGTTCATAGCTTAGAAAAATTAATATTGTTAAATTGTCCATACAACTTGCTATTGTTTAAACATAATTTGTCCCCACCAAAATACATATTGAAGCTTGGTTCCCACTGTAACAGTACTGAGAGGAAGTGGGACCTTAATAGGCCTTTGCATCATTAGGGATCCACCCTCCTTAAGGGAGTAATGCCATCTCTCAGGAAACTATGAGTTATCACTCTTGCAAGACTAGATAAGTTACCACAAGAGTAAGTGGTTATAAAGTGAAGCCACCTGTTGGATTTGGTCTCATCTTGGCATGCTTCCAGTTGCTCTTGCATATGCTCCTGCCATGTGATGCCATCCATCTTGTAATGATGCAGTTTGAAGCCTTTGCTACATGCAGTTGCCCAACCTTGAACTTCCCTGTCTGCAGAAGCATGAGGTAAAGAAACCTATTTTCTTTGTAAATTACTCAGTCTCTGGTATTCTGTTGGAGGAATACAAAATGGACTAAAACACTCCCCAAAACAATTACAAATTCAATGCAATCCCTGTCAAAATATCAATGCCATTCTTCACAAAAATAGAAAAAAAATCCTAAAATTTATGTGGAACCTACAAAAAACCTGAATAACCAAAGAAATGTTGAGCAAAAAATAAATAAATAAAGCTGGAGGCATCAATAATACCTGACTTGAAAATATACTACAAAGCTACAAGAACAAAAATGGCATGGTATTGGCATAAAAACAGACACAGACCAATGGAACAGAAGAGAGAACCCAGGAATAAATCCTTACATTTACAGTTGACTGACTTTCAACAAAGGTTCTAAGAACACACAATGGGAAAAGGAAAGTCTCCTTAATAAATGCTGCTGAAATAAAAAAAACAATTACATATAGAAAAATGATATTAGACCCTTATCACATACTATATATAAAAATCAACTCAAAATGGATTGAAGACTTCATTGGAAGACATGAAACTATTAGAAGAATATTAGGAGAAAAGTTCTATGACACTGGTCTGGGCAATGACTTCTTAAATATGACCCCAAAAGCACAGACAACAAAAGCAAGAATAGACCAATGGGATTACACCAAACTAAAAATCTTCTGCACAGCAAAGAAAACAATCAAGTGAAGAGACAGGACACAGAAGGGGAGAAAGTATTTGCAAACCATACATCTGACAAGGGATTAGTATCCAAAATGTATAAGGAACCCAAACAACTGAATAATAAGAAAACAATCTGCTTAAAAAATGGGCAAAGGATCTAAATAGACATATATCAAAAGAAGACATTCAAGGCCAGGCATGGTGGCTAATGCCTGTAATCACAGCACTTTGGGAGGCTGAGGCGGGCAGATCATCTGAGGTCAAGAGTTTGAGACTAGCCTGGCCAACATGGTGAAAACCTGTCTCTACTAAAAATACAAAAATTAGCCAGGTACGGTGGTGTGTGCCTGTAGTCCCAGCTACTCGGGAGACTGAAGCAGGAGAATCACTTGAACCTGGGAGGTGCAGGTTGCAGTGAGCCGAGATTGCACTACTGCACTTCAGCCTGGGCGACAGAGCTAGACATCATCTTTAAAAAAAAAAGACATTGAAATACCCAAGAACCATATTAAATATGCTGAATGTCACTAATCAGGGAAATTTAAATCAAAGCCATAATAAGATATCTTTTTACTCCAGTTAGAATGAGTATTATATTATCAAAATGACAAAAGATACTAGCAAGACAAAAGTACTATCAAGATAATAATACTAGCAAAAGTCCTAACAAGATAATGACTGTTATCAAAAAGACAAAAGAAACTAGCAAGACAAAAGTACTAGCAAGGATGTGGGAAAAAATAAACCCTTATATACTTTTGATGGGAATGTAATTAATACATCCATTATGAAAAAAACTTAATGGAATTACCATATGATTCAGGAATCCCACTACTTTGTAGGTATATATCCAAAGAGAATTAAATCAGTATACATATTTATTGCAGCATTACTCACAAAAGTCACAATATGGAGTCAATTAAGTGTCCATCAGTGGACAAATGGACAAAGAAAATGTGGTATGTATACACAGTGGAACACTAGTCAACCATAAAATATATGGAAACCTTGCCATTTGCTATAGCATGGATGAATTTGGAGGACGTTAAGTAAAATAAGCCAAGCACAGAAATACAAATACTGCATGATCTCACTTACATGTGGAACCAAAAATGTTGATCTCACAGAACTAGAGAGCAGGGAATGGTGTTTACCAGGGGCTGGGGAGGTTAGGGAAGGAGGAGAGATGCTGGTAAAAGGATATAAAATTTCAGGGAGATAGGAGGAATAACTTCAAGAGATCTACTATATAGCATGGTGACTACAGTTAATTATATATTGTATTATTGAAAAATACTAGAAGAGTGGATATAAACTAATAGCTATGTAAGATAATGGATATGTTAATTAGCTACTTAGTCATTTTACAATGTGTATATACCCGAAAATATCATATTTTGCTCAGTAAATGCATATAATTTTTCTGTCAATTAAAAATTTTAAAAAATGTATTGAATTGCATACTTATGATTTGTGAACTTCATAGCAGGTATGACAGACTTTTACTTTTTTTTAAGTTTACATTAAAACATAACTAAACCCTATAAAAAGAAAGAAAAAAGTCCTCTATAATAGTGCCAAGTATAGTCCAGAAATTTATATTATTAATAGCAATTATATTGAATCACAATTAATACATTAATTAGTAATATAGTACAACAAATATGGTCTAAATAAATATTTTTCCATGCAACCATTTAAGCTCCATATTCAAAGAAAGTCCTCAGTAACTTCCCATTGATACAGTTACCCCACTGTAAAAGACATGCATTGTTTTTTCCAAGTATTTGACTGTTCTCTGCTAAGAGTACCCTAAATTTCATTTGTGAAATTCCCTTCCCCAATTCTCCTCCATGTGGTCTGTGCCCAGTGGTGGTATTCCCAACTCTGCAAGTGAACCCTCAATGGCTCAGCCAGTGTTTCTCTCAGGGACAATGTTCTTATTGGGGCAGAAAAATTGTTTGTTGTATGGGACTGTCCCATGCACTGTATCATGGTTAGCTTCCCTGGACCTTATAAAAGGTTTCAGTAGCCTGTAGAGCCTGAAATTTTTATTACATTTCTCCAGGAGCTCAAGGCTGCTCTTCTGTATAAGATACCAAAGACAAAAGACCAGGGATAATGTCTTATTCATTGTTATGCCACTTAAGCCTAACAGTACCTGGGACATGTTAGCTTGTCAATATTAGGTTATTTGGCATGCATTCAATAAATGTTTATTGAGCACCTCTATGTGCCAGGCATGGTCCTAGAAAATTGGGATAGACTGGTGAAGAAAACAGACCAAATCTTCTACATATTAAGTTTCACTTCTAGTGAGGGAGAAAAAGAGATGTTGAGGCCAGGTGTGGTGGCTCATACCTGTAATCTCAGCACTTTGGGAGGTTGAGGTGGGCAGATCACTTGAGATCAGGAGTTCGAGACCAGCCTGGCCAACATGGTGCAACCCCATCTCTACTAAAAATACAAAAATCAGCTGGGTGTGGTGGCACATGCCTGTAATCTCAGCTACTTGGGAGGGTGAGGCAGGAGAATCTCTTGAACTCAGGAGGCGAAGGCTGCAGTGAGCTGAGATCGAGATTGTGTCACTGCACTCCAGCCTGGGCAATAAGAGCGAAACTCTGTCTCAAAAAACAAAAACAAACAAAAAGATGTTGAACAAGTAACAAACTCAAATAGAATGAATGCAGATAGTCATAAGTGCTGTGAACTTAGGTAAATATGATAGTGTAAGAGAAATAAAATGGAAGGGGGCTGTTTGCTTTACCGATTCTCAACCAGGGATTATTTTGTCCCTGAGGCCATTTGGTGATACCTAAAGACATTTTTAATTGTCACTAATAAGGCAGCTAGTTCACAGAGGCTAGGGATGCTAAGCATCTTACAATGCACAGGACAGCCAACCACAAAGAATTAGACAATCCAAAATCTCAATAGCGTAGAGGTTGAGAAACTCATCTTTAGATAAGAGTGATCAGGGGAGGCCTCTCTAAGGAGGTCTCATTGGAGTTAAGACTTGACTGATGATAAAGAGCCGTATGAACAAAATCTTGGAGAAACAGCATTCCAAGCAAAGAGCACAGCAAGTGCAAAAGCCCTAGGGTACAAACCAGTTAGAATGGTTTGAAAAAAATTAAGAAGGGTAAAGGAGCTAAACTTAACCAGTATGGTGGAGAAAAGCACATTCAAAATGAGGTTGGGCAGAAAGCATGGACTAGATGATCAAAGTCATGGTAAGATGTTGGAATTTTATTCTTAGCAGAAAGTGAAGCCATTGGGCGGGTGCTCACATCTGTAATCCCAGCACTTTGGGAGGTCGAGGTGGGCAGATCATGAGGTCAGGAGCTTGAGTCCAGCCTGATCAACATGGTGAAACCCTGCCTCTACTAAAAATACAAAAGCTAGCCAGGTGTGGTGACGTGCACCTGTAATCTCAGCTATTCAGGAGGCTGAAGCAGGAGAATTGCTTGAACTTGGGAGGTGGAGGTTGCAGTGAGCCGAGATGGCACCATTGCACACCAGCCTGGGTGACAGAGCAAGACTCCATCTCAAAAAAAAAAAAAAAAAAAAAAAAAGAAAAAGAGAAATTGAAGCCATTAAAATGTTTTAAGCAAGGAAATGACATAAAGAGAGTTTTAAAAATCACCCTGCCTGTTGGATGCAAAATGGCAGTTAGAGGGGCAAAGGTGAAAACAAAGGGGCAAGTAAGAAGACTATGGCTGGGGTTCTAGAGAAATAGGATGATGACCTGGAAGCATTCATGCATGGAGTGGCCAGATAAAACATAGAATCCTAGTTAAATTTTGATTTCAGATGAACAACGAATAATTTTTGGTATAAAATATCCCATGCAGTATTTGGAACACACTTATACAAAAAAATTATTTGTAGTTTATCTAAAATCAAAATTTAACTGGGCTTCCTGCATTTTATTTACAAAATCTGGCAACACTATGCATGCATGAATGGACAAATATATGCATATGTAAATAGAGGATGGAACATATTTGGAAAATGAGCCGATCTGCTACATTGCCCAAGTTCAAAAATGAAAGATAAATGACTTCTATATGTAGAAGAGGAAATATGTACAAATATATATTATTTATACAGGAGATCAGATAAGTACCTAATCAATTCTGAAATTTACATCTCCTACTCATTAGTTCAAAATCTCCAACTTGCTTCAGGATATCCCTCCAGTATCTCCATGAAAACTGGAACATATTTAAGAAATGGTTCTCATTGTCCCGTAAGTCCTCAACTTTCCATTTTCTGTCCCCATCGTCCTGGAATCTCAAGTACAAGATCTTGGGATAGGCTTCTTTCCATGAATTTTATTTTCATATGTGAACTAATAAACTCTGCAAATTCTGTCACTACTTTGGAAATTTCTTTTAAATTAGACCCTCAGATCTAGTTTCCACAGATCCACTTTTGTGTAGATCCGATTCCTGCTAATTTATCACATGATTACCAAGATCCTCTCTCTAATTCCCTGTTAGCATTATGTCATTCTCACGTTTAAATCTTCTGGTGGTTCTCAAGATTGTGCAGAATTGCAAACCGGTCCTTCTTAGGCTGTATCATGACAGCAGACATCTTTAATTTGGCTCCTGCAGTGGTTTTTAAAAAGGAGTCAATGTTTAAAATGAAGAGCATTTTCTTTAAAATCTTTGTGTCTGGATGCCTTGAAAAATCTGAAGATCTAGACACCAGATCTGCATTTGCTCATGGCTGCAACAGCTGGAGTTGAATAGAAAATGTTCTCTTTAGACAGATTGTACAAGTCCTCACTTGCTTAGGTGTCTTGGCTGGAATCTGGTATTATGACTAGAATTGGATTCCACTCAAATGCCTTCCCAGCCAGCACTGGAGATCTCCAGAACTTTCCTGTTCCCCACTTCAGTACAAACTCTCAGTGAAGTCTATATCCTCAACATGCTCCTTTTTTTCCCTGTTCCCCTTGGCTTGGTCTTTCTTCCTACACCTCCAGTAGCCATGAGTACATGAATCCATATTTCCTCTTTCTCAATCCAGATTATTTTGACTTACTTTCTAAAATTGCTTTTGTATCAACATTGTTCATTACCTTGTTTTGCTTTTTGAAAGCTAACATGCATACATTCTGTAGGTGTTGTTGGGTACTTATCTCACCAAGACTACTGTCTCAGCTTCCTGAGGACAAAAGCTGTCTGGTGCTACTTCTTCCAGCAGTGCTGATCATCCAAAAATGGACTCAAAAAGTAGTTGTTGGCCAGGCGCGGTGGCTCATACCTGTAATCCCAGAGCTTTGGGAGTCCGAGGCAGGCAGATCATGAGGTCAGGAGATCGAGACCAACCTGGCTAACATGGCAAAACCCTGTCTCTACTAAAAAAAATACAAAAAATTAGCCAGGCATGGTGACATACACCTGTAGTCTCAGCTACTCTGCAGGCTGAGGCAGGAGAATCGCTTAAACCCGGGAGGCAGAGGTTGCAGTGAGCCAAGATCATGCCACTGCACTCCAGCCTGGGAGACAGAGTGAGACTCCATCTCAAAAAAAAAAAAAAAAAAAAAAATAGTAGTTGTTGCATGAAATGACTGTTCTGCAATCTATTTGGCATACAAAGAGAAAAATGGGCTTGAATTTATTCCTTTTTCAAATGGTATACTAGTATGGTTTGAAACTTGTAATTTTCCCTGTAATCAACTAATCAAAAAAGCATGTATGAAATAGAAATTAAGCAAGTTCTTTTAACTTTTCTGTTTAAAGTAATTTGATAAAGCCCCTCTATTAAACCATTCTATCTCATTTTATTCTACAGATAAATTTGATTCTATCACCAATAAAAACTAAAACTTCCATTATTTTGTTCTTACTTCTTATGAAATTATTAAAACTCAGAGATCCAATTTTCAATCATTTTAGGAAGGCTGATTATTTAAATGTTAAAGGCTTGAAATAAATAAAGCATTCTGTGGGTTTGTATGTATCTATTAAAACATAAGGGAATAGATGAGAAGCCTGAATTCTAAGAAAAATCTTCTATGTAAGTAAAAAGCAAAATCTACATAAATGAGTACATAGAAAACAATATTTTAAGTAATTTATTTTCATCATGCACCTTAAAAAAGAACATGATTTAAAGAGAGGTTCTAAAGTCAATATTTGCTTAATCAAAAAAATCTTTCCACACAATAATTACCTTCAAAGAAAATTTTTAAAAGGTTCAAAGTCAAAAAATAATTAGTAAGAAAGTCACTCACAGTAGGGATTAGCAAACAATCTGTGTTTTCCTAAATCAGCTCCTCTTGATGTGTTGTCAGGATCATGAGGCATAAAAAATTTTAAATGGGCTTACTGCTGAGAACTCATCTATAAGGTACAACTATTTTGCAAAAAAAAAAAAACAAAGTGTTGACCAAAGTAGCAAACATACGTGACTTAGCTGCTTCCATTACAGAGTTGGTTAGTGAAGGTGAAAATGATAATGTTATACAGAAATCTTTTAGGAAAGGTTCATGTTAATATGCTATGTGAAACTGAAAGCTGAGTATGGATTACACTCTTCATAAGTAAATATATATATATATGTCTGGATGGGGTCCTGGAAGATGCTTATTCATTAATGAATAAGAAAAAAAAATTCCTCAGTCAAATTGACTCTTAGAAGGCAGTTTAGAGGGATTTTGGAGAAAAATATTTATATAAGGATACCAGTTGCTGATTAGTTTAAATCTTAAGGTATTATATAGTAAATAAAAGTTGAAGAAAATGTGAAAAATCTCTAAACAGAGAAAATTAATTATCAAATCAAATATAAGATAGCAGCATTCAATTATCTAGGAGAGAGATTATATTGTTCATTATCCAGCACATGACTTCCTTATGTCAGATCATTTGCATAGAATCATACCATATCATACCAGTAGCACTCACAGGGGATCACAGTGAGTGTCCATGACCTCTGTCACTCTAGAAATGCCATCAGGGCAACCCCAAACAGTGACTCACTCAAAGTCACCTAATTTGTCTATGGCAGAGAAAGGGCTAGAACTTAGGCTTCCTGGGTAGAAAAAAATAATGGTATTTCTTGAATTAGCTTAACTGATGTTTTTGCCCTGATGATATCTCGCTTAGCATTGGCTTGTTGACTTCTTTTCTTGTTTAAATGAAAGGCTAAGCCAAATATTCTACCAATTCTACAAACTTTTTTTTTTTTTTAACACAATAGAAGTTTATTTTTCTCTTGTGTAAGTAGGCAATCCATGGACTGGTGTGGCAGCTTCACAGTCCTACAGGATCTAAAAAGTTTTTTTTTAGTCCATTATGATTTATTCTCTACAATACTTCACTAAAGAGTTTGTTGATTTGCACTCAGGAGTTATATAGCTAAGAGGCAACCAAGTGTAATACAAAGCATTGGTCTGAAGTCTTTGCACTGAAGGTCATATAGTCTCTTGCTTCAGGGTATTAAAAGTGAAAATGAAAAAACCACATAGCTCCCTAGGCTCCAGAATCCCTATAGAAAATAACATCAACAGTTAGTGAAATTATAGCTGTCAACACATCATGGAAAACAGATCTTGTACAAAATATTAAAATTAAAACCCAGGACTTATTTTGTATTAATGATTTTTATTATAAACAGTAAAATATATATATACTGTCTCACCTACAAAGCTTTCATGTTGAAAGGGCCTCTAACATGAGTTATTTTAATATGATGAAGCAAAAAATTTAAGAATCTCACAGTGGAAATAATTTAATCGTGCAAACTCTAGCGATCAAAGACATACTCTTTTAATGTAAAACAAGGACAATTCATAATTACAGAGAATGTCCTAGCTCTGGGTTATTATGAGACAAGCCAAGTTTCTAGACCAAAAGGCACTCACAGCTAGGGATGAAACAAACTCCAAACCAAGCCAGAGAATTTGGGCTAGTTCCTTGAAAACAGTGGCTACTGGCCGGGCCCGGTGGCTCATGACTTGAGGTCAGGAATTCAAGACCAGCCTGGCCAACATAGTGAAACGCCATCTCTACTAAAAACAAAAAAATTAGCCAGGCATGGTGGTGTGTGCCTGTAATCCCAGCTACCTGGGAGGCTGAGGTGGGAGAACCGCTTGACCCGGAAAGCGGAGGTTGCAGTGAGCTGAGATCACACCATTGCACTACAGCTTAGGTGGCAGAGTGAGACCCTGTCTAATAAATAAATAAATAAATAAGTAAATAAAAGAAAACAGTGGCTACCTACTCTCCAGCTTCAGCAGCCCAAGAACAAAGGAAACAGCAGAAAACATTCCCTTTTCTTTAAACCCACCACTCACACTGCGGGTAGTGGGCACCCTCATCAGTGCCTTCGTCAAGTGTGTGGAAGGCAATTCAGCTTCAGCTGGGAGCTTCATCTCCACATGGAAAACTGCCACGTGGATGACCCAAACTTGGCATTTTTCCTGAGACCCACCAGCCACACATTTTTATGAGGCAACCTTGACCATACACTTCCAGACTGCTTCCTGACTAGGGCCTGTTCAGGATGGATACTGACAGTGCTCATTCCTCATGGAGCCAAATAGTTTTCCTTGGTTTACTCCTGAGTCCTCTTGACAAGGAAAGAGGAACTGAAGCATTTCCATTGCTGGACTTGTGTGGGATGATAAGGGAATGTGCGGGGAGGAAGGCTTCTTCACTCCAAAAACCAGAGTCCACTTTGGTGCTGCACTTAACCAGCCCGATTCTTGGGCACTGAATTTCTTTCACCACCACTTGGCATTTTAAATTTTCTATTCATTTTCTTAAATACTAGGTATCCTACTCCATGGTCAATAAAACGTAATTCAAAAGATCTATACAGTCTTCCACAATGGTTGAACTAATTTACTCTCCCACCAACAGTGTAAAAGCGTTCTTATTTCTCCACATCCTCTCCAGCATCTGTTGTTTCCTGACTTTTTAATGATCGCCATTCTAACTGGCGTGAAATGGTATCTCATTGTGGTTTTGATTTGCATTTCTCTAATGACCAGTGACGATGAGCTTTTTTTCATGTTTGTTGGCTGCATAAATGTCTTCTTTTGAGAAGTGTCTGTTCATATCCTTTGCCCATGTTTTGATGGAGTTTTTTTTTCATGTAAATTTGTTTCAGTTCCTTGTAGATACTGTATATTAACCCTTTGTCAGATGGATAGGCGATTCCTCAAGAATCTGGAACCAGGAATACCATTTGACCCAGCAATCCCATTACTGGGTATATATATATCCAAAGGATTATAAATCATTCTACTATAAAGACACATGCACACATATGTTTATTGCAGCACTATTCACAACAGCAAAGACTTGGAACCAACCTAAATCCCCATCAAGGATAGACTGGATAAAGAAAATGTGGCACATATACACCATGGAATACTATGCAGCCATATAAAGGATGAGTTCATGTCCTTTGCAGGGACATGGATGAAGCTGGAAGCCATCATTCTCAGCAAACTAACACAGGAACAGAAAACCAAACACTGTATGTTCTCATTCATAAGTGGGAGTTCAACAATGAGAACACATGGACACAGGGAGGAGAACATCACACACCAGGGCCTGTCAGGGGTTGGAGGCTAGGGGAAAGATAGCATTAGGAGAAATACCAAATGTAGATGACGGGTTGATGGGTGCCGCAAACCACCATGGCATGTGTATACTGATGTAACAAACCTGCATGTTCTGCACATGTATCCCAGAACTTAAAGTATAATAAGAAAACAAATAAAAGAAAAAATATCTATACATTGGGAAAGATAAATAGAGCAACTTTTTTTTTTTTTTTTTTTTTTGAGACAGAGTCTCACTCTGTTTCCCAGACTGGAGTGCAGTGGCGCGATCTCAGCTCACTGCAACCTTTGCCTCCTGGGTTCAAGTGATTCTCCTGCTTCAGGCTCCCGAGTAGCTGGGATTACAGGCGCATGTCACCATGCCTGGCTAATTTTTTATATTTTTAGTAGAGATGGGAGTGTCACAATATTGGCCAGGCTGGTCTCCAACTCCTGACCTCAGGTGATCTGCCTGCCTTGGCCTCCCAAAGTGCTGGGATTACAGGCATGAGCCACTGCACCTGGCCCAACATTTCTACAAGAAAAAAATCAGCTTAAGGAGCATGGCACTGTAAATTCTTGCGTGGCCAATATCACTAAGCGTGCATGCTCAAGGGTGAAAGTTTAGCAATATTTTTTTGCTTTCTTTATTCTTTGAAATTAAACAAAACTTTTGACCTAGAACACTTGCACAGTAATGAGTGTAGCCCTATATAATTCTTCAAATTGGAGGTGGGTGGCTTAGTCCAGAGCTGATCACCCTGACATCAATCCATGACACCTAAGAGTAATTGTTGCTCCATCTGTTTTTAACAAGACGTTTATTCTCAGCAGCAGGAAGTCATAAAAACAATCCTTCCATCTTCATTTACATTGTCAAGGGAAACGTGGCAGGCTGCGGGAACCCAGTACAGCAGTGAGGGGGCTGTGGCCTGTGCACCCTGTCATCACATTTCCCTTGCACATCCCAGGTCCTCTCAAGCAGCACAGGACAGTGCCAAGCAAACCAACACACCCTCGCCCGTTCCCTTCCAGAAACTTGACGGCGATGCCTAGAACAGTACACGTGTTCTTTCTCACATGTGCCCCCGCTCCCTCTCCCCCATTCCTGGCAGGAGAAAATGCAAAAGCTCTTCTGACTTGAATATCTGCCCATTTCGGGAAGCCACACCATCACCACATCAACTTTTAAAAATAATTAAATCAAAACATTGTGTTCACTGGCGTGGCACCCAATCCACTTGATGAGTTTTCTGAGATGTTGTTGAAAACCAGTGTCAGGTCCTTGGGATCACTTCTTCCCACTGGCCACTTCTGTGCATCATTTAGCAGTGCCTTTGTGACAATGTTTTCAAAGCATCTTCCAAGTTCCCTAGTTCTATGAACTTTGCCACCAAACAAGTGAAGAACAAGCAAGGCGAGAAGAAAACTTGCTGACAGAAACATGGAAATCAGCAACAATAAAAAGGGGAAATACGTCACATGAAAGTTGGAATTGCCTAGATTAAAACAAGCTATTTGGAAATTTGCCCTGGTGGGGTGAAGATTCCAAACCTGTTAGGCAAGCTAAAGATCTGCCTTGTGAAATTACACAGCTATGTTGTAAAGTCCTGAAAGGACTGAAACATCAACAGTCTTCCTACTTCTACAGGCAAACTAGAAAAAAGGACTCCCCTGCTTACTGATCCCTCAAGATGCCTGCCTGAAAAGAAAACCAGCTCAGAGACCCTGCATGCTCTCCTATGATGTGTCCTCCTAAAGCCTAACTCAACTGCTTATTTGCCCATCTATGTTTCTGAGAACATAGGTCCAACTATAGGCACTGCTACCAGTAGGTGAGCGAGGTAGATGAGTGGTAGGGAGGAGGCCTCTCCTTTCACACCTGTGTGCAGTGGTGACATCACACCTTCCCATGGGTATCTTCATTCCATTCTTCAGCAGGCTATGCCACTGACGTCTATTCAGTAATCAGGAGGCTCGGTGCAGGAAGAGTGCCAGAAAACCCAACTAAGAGTGGGATGAAAATGAAAATATCCATGGCTTGCCAAGCAATGAGATCTGCAACGCCATCCAAAAGGCTTCTGATCTTGATGGGGGTCTCCATCCAGAAGTCTTGAATAACTTGTAATCCCCTCATCCAACCCTGATGTGGCATCCACTTATGTATCATCAGGGTTATATTCAACTCTTGGTATGCAATAAACTGGAAGTCTAAAAACAGGAATTTGAAACAACCTAAAACTGTTTCTTGTTGGTCTCCATTGCCCAGACTACCAGGGGAATACACCTACTTGATCTGGGGCAGCTGCAGGAGTGTGTGTGTGTTCAACCCTCGTGGATCATCAATTCCAGCTTCAGAGTGTGGCCAAACCCATGTGGCAAATACCAGACAAGGCTCTTCTGAACTCACACAGTAATTCCCACTAGTCAGGGAGGAGCCCCAGTCCACCAGAACCTCATATAAGGGAAGGCTGAGATAAGGCTTGGGCCCCTCAAGTTCTGTTTCATTCAACGTAACCTACCACCCCTCAGTTAAGGGGAGGCAGACTTGGCAACAGAAGCTGAAAATGGTGCCATAATAGAAGTAACTGTACCAGGAAGAGGAGGCACCTGCTCCAGTGATGTCACAGCCATTGGTGCCCACAGG
Source organism: Pan troglodytes (assembly GCF_028858775.2). Lineage (NCBI taxonomy): Eukaryota > Metazoa > Chordata > Mammalia > Primates > Hominidae > Pan > Pan troglodytes. The sequence continues at coordinate 102,171,893 of NC_072412.2, read as the reverse complement.
GGAGTGGGACTGGTCATGCAGCCATGTGTCAGGAGTAATGATTGTAGGGGGCGGGGCATGAAGAGTATGGTTCTGGAAACAGTGCTGTCAATAAGCAATATACTCTGCAAAACTGATTGTCACCTTCTCACTTTAGTAACTGGTGAGTTTGACCATTTTTCCAAATTCACTGGTAATTGGATCCTTAAAGCTACCTTTCCTGAGCAAGGACTCAGGTGAAAATGAGGCTGTACGTTTGATGCCTTTTTCCTTAATGAATTCAGTTTAAATCCCATGGACCCCTATCTCCCAGTCCAGGTAATCACTAGCATCCTCAAAGTTAGTATGGAGGGAGACAGAGCAGAAAAGCTTACGCAGCCCCTCTCAGATTGGAGGAGATATCAGCTGTCCTTAAATGCAATGGCTAACATATTCCCTGAGACCTGAATAAAGATTCATGGCTGAGAAGGTCCCAATGCAGCCATGAAGCCACTTGTCCCTCCCTGTCTTCCATGTCACAAAGAGCAGACAGGGGTCATTGGTGAATCTAGGAAGTCGTGGCTGTGGAAAGCCATAGAGCTGACAGTGGAGTTTGGTAAAGCAGTAGCAGCACATCTGTGCAGTCACCTCCGGATTCTTTGTGGAGCTGCCATTCCACTAGACTGGGGGAGAGGGCTCAGTGCTCCTGATGCTGGATTCATTCGTGTGATGGGAGCACTTCCAGGTCCCAGAGTTAAGTCCAACACATTCTCCTATCTGCTGCTGCTGTCTACATGCTGGCAGTTTTGAAGAGGTCCTGACCTAGGGCTGGGGACGGCTGTGGACTTATTCTTGTGACTGTGTGTTTCACTTCCAGATAATTTGGGCTTCTTGCTCTCACAACAGCCTGCTGCCAACTTGGACTCCAGTGGAGGATGTATTTTTCCTATCCTGATTGGGTGCTCAAGTTCTAGAATTCTGCAGACCCTGAAATCAGAAAGTTTGTATTGCCAGAGGAACAGCTACAACAGAGGAGGGGAGCTATTTTATTTCTGAAATGAGACTTCTTCCTTCCAATTCCATTCCTTCTTCCTGTATCTTTTCTCTTGGCCCAGATGCTCTTGCAGGGACAGGACCTCTCGTGCTCTGCCTCCGCTTTCTGCTTCATGGAGTCATGCATCTGGCTGTGGGCTCCTGAGAAAAGTAGGCCCATAGGCCCAAAAGTTTTGAGAGAGCATAAAAAGGCATATGTACCTCTTTACCTAAAATAAAAGTTAAAAGAAAAAAATAAAAGGTACTTTAGTCAGGAACATAAAACACTATTTTCTTTTTTTTTTTTTTTTTTTTTTTTATTATACTTTAAGTTTTAGGGTACATGTGCACATTGTGCAGGTTAGTTACATATGTATACATGTGCCATGCTGGTGCGCTGCACCCACTAACTCGTCATCTAGCATTAGGTATATCTCCCAATGCTATCCCTCCCCCCTCCCCCCTCCCCACCACAGTCCCCAGAGTATGATATTCCCCTTCCTGTGTCCATGTGATCTCATTGTTCAATTCCCACCTATGAGTGAGAATATGCGGTGTTTGGTAAAACACTATTTTCATTAAGAGTAGACAGGGAGATATCGCACAGGAAATAGAAATAAGAAAAGAACTCTAAGACATTCTAATTTTTAACCTGAACTTAATGTCTACCAGCCAAGAAGGTCCGGAGAGGTGAGGCAGCTTGCTCAATGTTACACATCTAGTCGTTAGTAGAAATGGGATTAGAATCCACTTAGTCTAAGTTCTTTTCTCTGCACCATGTCCTTGAGTTAGGGTGAGGATTCATTCTAACACTGAAAATGAATTGTTCATTGAATAGGATAACTATCATATGAAATATAAATGCAAACACCATACTCTGAAGTCTGACGTACATGAATGATTTGGGGATTATTCAGTGTTATGCAATGTGCCTATCATTGCTTCTTGCAATTAGAATGGATAAGGTATAGTTCACTGGGACACTTTTCCAATATGCATCTTGGAAGTTGAACAGTCACTGTGTTAGAATATTGCCCTTGTGTCTTGAATGCAATAGCTCATTGCAGGCAGAGACCCAGGCAGCACCAACAGTTTAGGCTTTAGAGTTAAAAGTTGTTTCAAGCATTAGATGAACTAGTTCATTAAAGATTTATTGATTCAGAATATTCGGGAGGAATGGAGTATGAAGTAAGGACAAGTGAATTGGCAAAAAAAAAAAAAAGTCCACAATAAAATACTTTTGAAGAAATACAAATCAATTATTTTGAAGTAAAATAAGAAAAAGCAACCACTAAAATACTGCCAGATATATCTACTGTAGGGCCTATTTTAATAACTGAATAATTTATCTGTAATTAGCAAATTGTTTATATGCAAATGGCGTTGGAAAGCATTTGAAAATATTTTAGCACATTAAAAATGTGCTATTGAATCTCATTTATTTCAAACTTGGCATGCCAAACTTTTCTCTCCAGAGAGTAGAGAGGTAAAATATAGTCTAGTTCTACTTAAATGATCAGAAAGTCTCATAGCAATAATGCTGTTCCTACTATAAGCAGTGATAATGATAGTAATAATAATTCATTTTCACTACTCACAGAGAGTCCATAACTATTTTCTAGTTTGTGTCCCAACATATCTCTGTGTGGTGAGGACAAATAGAGGTTAAGGGACATGCCCAAGATCTATTAATAGCAGAAATTAAATTATCGAGCCTAGAACCCAGGTCTTCTGTTTCTCTGCTTTGTACCCTTCCACTCCTCTACAAGGCTTTCTAGGATGGAGCACAGTCTTCTGGCTTAGGCTAGATGAGCTCTAATGTCATTTTGCATTGCCAAGGTCTCTATTTCTATGACTTTACGCACACTCTGACCTTAAAGCACACGATGCATGGTACACGTATGTGCAATGGGGACTTAAACTTGCTGGATTTCAGGAACTCGGGATTTCCCTTCAGTGTGTTGTTTTCAGCATTTCATGGATCAGTACATGTGAATCCTTCTTGTTAGGAGGTAGGCATAAATATACAAACTATCTTTGACTCTTTTTCCTAAACACTAGGTTTAATTTGTAAAGGAAACTGAGTCAACTATCCCTAAACCATTATAATGTCAAGGAAAAATGATAGCTCCTTATCTACAATTAACATGACTAAGACCTAGACTCATGGGTAATCTTCTCTTCTCAAGCAACAATTACTGCAAGACTAGCTTTGGCAAGGATAGCAGAGACTCCAAAAGAATCTTGGAGATTAATTTGTTATACAGAGAAACATATGCATGATAAGGAAAAGTCTTTATGCTGTTAACTTAATAAAGAGGAACCTGACACAGATAAACATGCATTTATTGTTCAATAAGAGTCCATTTCACCTTATTTTATTGCTGTTTGCTTGCTGATATTGTTTTATCATTGACCTTATTTATATTGACATAGATACAATCTTAAATAGTGCTCAGTTTGAAGTTACCTAGCAGTGAAATGTAGCCTTTTGCCCTTTCTATACAACGAAAAACCAACATGTTCCACTGATTTGCATGCACATGCAGGATGGTCTGGCCATAGCAGATTACGATGAACAGACCAACAAATAACTGATCAATAAGCAGAGTTGACCAACATGCCTGGAGAGGAAGAAAGAAGCCTTTAACTATAAATCATGCTGTGAATAGAGTAAGTGAACATTCATTGAATTGTTCCATCGGTCTTTTATCATCTAGATTTTTCAGCTTAATTTCTCACCATGCACATCTCTACCCTAGACCTCCTGAACTACATTCTCACAGATGCTTCACCAATAACTTTCTTAACATGATTACCACTATGAATAATCTTTTCTGGCCCAAAACACTCCCATCCTTCCTTCTCTCATCCACACACAGAATTCTGCTCATATTTAAAGATCCAGCTTATATGTTACATCCTCAGAGAAGCCTCAAGCAACCGTACCCTCCTCTATATTCAATAGTACTTTGGTCAAACCATTACTATAGTACTTACCATAATGTGTCATAATTACTTGACTAGCTAGTTCACGCATTAGACTATACATTCCTCATGGGCAGAGTCACTGTGTTATTCCTTGTCATATTTCTGCTACTCTTTGGTCACCTGTACTTTACTTTTTACCCCTGCCAACATGCTTTCCACATCTTGCCCCCCGTTGGGTATAAAGTAGGTGTTCTATAAATGCTTCTAGAATGAACCACAGTGGGAGTGGCCAATGGACAGCCAGGAGGCAAGGGGTGCATAGATTTGTGTATGATGAAAACTCTTTTAACATCATGTGTAGACCCAAAGTCTCAACTCCCTGACCTGTAATTTAGGCTGCAAACCAGAGTGCCTGCAGCTTTGTTTATCCTTTTAATGTGCAGCACCCTGAGATTTCAATGTCGCATTAATCTGGGATATTATTTCCACCAGCACTTCTGATGGAAGCTATAAGTTATATTACCAAAAAACCTTTCTGTGGCTTAATATTCAGAGGTGTGGGAATACAAATGATATTAAACATTAAGTTGGCAAAGAGGTATGAGCAAAGAAACTGTATGGTATAAAAATGTAGGCCCCAAATTAAGACTATAACATTTCACAATTAAATCAGGATGAAATGAACAAGTATGATAGGTTGTGCATTAATCAGAAAGGATATAAACCAAACCAGACACATCTATCACTTAAAAAATCCTCAACTCCCTAATGTGCCTGTAATTATTAATTATTTATAAACAACACTGGAAGTGTTGACATTGTATATTCCTATAAAATGAAACATAAAATAATAATGTCTCAGTTTTATACATCCCTTCAAGTTAATGATGCAGTTTTAAAGGATCCTGTGAAGTTTTAGGTGAGCAGGCATTGATGAACACACAGAAATGGCAGCTGTTTTGTTGAGGTCTCAGTCTCCTCTTTCCATTTAATACTCTTTTTGACAACCCTGTAGAGAGACAGTATGAAGTGGCCAACACAGCCCTGAGACCTAATATTGAAATGCCCCAAACTTGCTGAGTGACCCTGAGCAGGGTTTACATTTCTCTGCACCCCACATTCCCTATTTAAAGAAATGGGCTAGACAAATTGGTCTTTATTTCCTTTCAGCTACAGTATTCAACCATTTCTATTTCGAAGGTTTATTTTATTTGTTTTCCCAGATCTTACCACTTACTCAGAGGAAAATGTGGGTGTTATGAAAAAAAAAGATTTTCAATTTTTAACATATTTAATAACTGCAAGTCAGTTTTTTTTCTTTTCATGTTCACCAGTTGTTATCCTTCCAGCCTCAAGTAATAGAAAGTTTAACCTCATGGGAAAGTATTTTCTCATATAATAGGATATGGACAGAATGCATGGGCTGAGGGCTGGATCAATGATAGTACTAAGGACCCAGGCTCTTTCCATCTCTCTGCTCTGCTATCTTTGGCGTCAGTCTCCTTTTCAGACTTACGGCAAGGTGGCTGGCCTAATTCCAAGGATACAATGGAGAATATCAAGACCAGAGAATATCAAGATCCACAGTGTCACATTTCCTGTGAAGGTGTCATTCTACTTGAAGTTAACAGCCAAGAGCTCAGGCCAGTAACTTCTTTCTGTCACATTATCAGGGTAATTTGGCAAGTAGCTATTGAACGTCTAGTAGAAGCTCAGTATGATGCCAGGAACTATTAGTGACACAATGAAAAGAAGAATAAAGTAAAATGCATTCAGTTTTTCACTATGAGGTCATAATTAGCTCAGAAAATAAAGTATATCTGTTTTAAAGCCATAAAGCAACACAGAAACATTCTTTCCATGAAGATAACCAAGTTCTAGCTGAATCTCAGATATGGTTAGACAGTGTTACCTCATTCCCACTTAGGCAACAGAAAAAATTCCGTGCTTATAAATTCCACACTTATGGATGATTTTGGAAAAGAATGTATTATCACAGGCCACACTTAGCTTATTCTTGAAGTAATTAAAGCTCAGCAATACAGAATTCACTTAAGATTGCAGTGGATTGCAACCAAGTGTTATTTGAGATGTCCAGAATAAAATTTTCAGCAGGACAGAGTATACCACCAAAACATGATCATAGCTACTATAGATTAAAATATATGGCATATGGTATATATAATCCATTCCCAAACCCTGTGTTCTCAGATATGATCTGTTCACTAAATGATAAATATTTCGTTATGTTCATTATGGTCTGAACATAAAATATGTGATGAAATTGAAATAATAATATATAGACACTTGAATGTAAAGATTCAGAGAGCCAGCCAGGCATGGTGGCTCACGCCTGTAATCCCAGCACTTTGGGAGGCCAAGGTGGGCAGATCACGAGGTCAGGACCAGCCTGACCAACATGGTGAAACCCTGTCTCTACTAAAAATGCAAAAATTAGCCAGCCGTGGTGGTACATGCCTGTAATCTCAGCTACTCAGGAGGCTAAGAAAGGAGAATCGCTTGAACCCAGGAGGCAGAGGTTGCAGTGAGCTGAGATCGTGCCATTGCACTCCAGCCTGGGTGACAGAGCAAGACTCCATCTCAAAAAAAGATTCAGAGAGCCAAATGATGGTATTTGCTGAATACACTGAAGTATGAATATATCACAGAATATCTAACCATGTCACTATCTTTCATACTTCTAACAATGCTGTAATGAATACCCATGTATATCTCTACTGAGCTTATGGGTAGCAGTTTGTGTTGGAGACCTGGTAGTGTTAACTCGGAGGTCATAAGACATGCACGTTTTTCATTTTCATAAATGCTGCCAAATTACTTTCCAAAATGGCTATACAAATTCCCAGCAGCTGTATATGAAAGTTCCTGTTGCATTATATGCCCATAATTACATGATATAAGAAATTCTAACTTTCACCAATCTGGTGGGTGAGAAATGGCATCCCATCTTTTCTTATGCGCTTCCCTGACTCTCAATTAGATTAAGCTCTGACAATTTCTTATCTGTTTGTAGGCCACGATAAGCCTTTCTACTTCGGAAGAAATGCTCATTTGTTCTGGTTGCTCATTTTTCTGTTGGTATATTTTCTATTTCATATTGACTTTATAAGTGTTTCATACATGTTAGATATTATGTACGTATTCATGAAATATGTCCCAAATATATTCTTCCAGCTTCATTTTTAGTGACTTTTATGTTTTTTATTTTTATGGAGTCAGATTTGTTGACAATCTTTCCCCTAATGATTTGTGTTTTTGTGTCTTAAGATGACAGTTCTTTTAAAGAGGGTGTGTGTGTAAAAACTTTTCTGATCCTCCAATACCTAGAAATGCCTGTATTTTATCATTACTCATTATATAATAGAGTGATGCATATAGAATTTTTAGCTCAAAGTTACTTCCCCGCAGATTTTTTCATATTATTTTTGTGTCCAATGTTGCTGATGGGAAGTCTGATGCCAATCAAGTTTGCACACCTTCAGAAAAGTGGTCTCCTCCTACCTCTACCACCCCCTCTCTGGTAACTCATTATTTTCTATTTATGCTTAAAGCTCTGGAATGTTACAGTGATGTGATTATGAGTGGGTTTTTAAAAAATAAATCTGAAATACAATTTTTTCTCAGTACTTAGTGGGATTTTTAATTTAAGACTTGTGGGTGTGGGGAGGCGGAAGAACTGTAGGTGAAGAAGAAAAAAGAGAAGAAAAAAAGAAGAGAGAAGATAAAAGAAGCAGTAAAAGAAAAAAGAGAAAATGGAAAGCGATACTAAACAATGGTATCATTAATAGGAAATATCCATCTATCTATACCTCTAATAAACTATATGTACATTTTTTCAGTCTTTCCAAGTTTTTGCTTATGGAACATAGTTATTTCTGTTTGTAAAATTAGAGAACGCTTTGATGAGAAATTCTTGTTTTTTTCTGAAACGCTTAATTCCAAAAGAAAAATTGGATATATTTAAGTTATTTCCTCTGTTATTTGTTCCTATATTTCCAAATGATATGTTTATAATGTTATTTTTTAATTGATCAGCTTTTGACATGCTTGTGGTTGAACCTTTAACTCAGTCACAACACTTTCCTTCCCCATCTTCTCAATATGGTTTGTGATAAATTTGGCTTAGGAATGATCAGTGTTTACATTATTATGACTACTGTTTACACCACAGCTAAGTACTATCCTACAATTATGTCTAGTTTTTTGGTTCACTTTTTCTCTTACAAGAGTTAATAAATTACCCAGTTGTCATATTGGGACTTCCCGTTGCTCTTTCCCAGTGCTGGGTCTTTTCTTTTATGTTTTCCTCTTTCAAGAATAACCTCATTTACTGAAGAATATCCTTTAATAGATTTTTTTAAAGAGTTTTTACTAGAGTCAAATATTTGAGTCCTGAACAAAATGTCTTATGTTTACTCTTTTGCTTGAAAAAGAGCTTTTCTGGGTCTTCTTCCCAGGAAAAGAGAAGCTGAAAGAATTCCAAGTTGAAAATAATGTTACCTCTTTCTGTAAGGTTTTCATTCATAATCTTTTCAAAGGAGGTGCATTCCTTCAGTTCTAAAAAAATTATTAGTTTATTTGATCATTATCTTTCAGTCTCTCTATTCTCTCTGCAACTTCTATCAACCAAATGTTAGCTTTCTGTATTGATTCTCTAATATTATTAATTTTGTCCTCCTATTATCCTTTATCTTTTTTTCTGGGAAATTTCTTTAATTTGTCTCTCCCATTCCATTGAAACTTTTTTTTTTTCAAGTAGCATATATTTAAATCCAAAGAATTCTCTTTTTCCTTGACTGTTCTTTTTTACAGCATCCAGTTCTTACTTCACAGATACAATACTTTACCCCTATGAGAATACTTATTATATGTATGAATAAGCCTGCATGGGGTACCTTTTATTCTGATCCTGATGATGTCTCTGTTTCCTCTGTCTGTATATTTCTGATTTATTTTTATAATTTCATGGAGGATGCTCTTCTCAGATGTCTGATAATCCTTGTCTGTCAATTTCCATTTAAGGCTGAGGTTTAAGAAAGTTTACTGGGGTAGGGGGGATCTTATTATGTACATTGACAGGGCTTGTTGACTGCTGAGCTTGAAGTGATCAGACTATAAGCCAGGCTTTTCTTTAGGATACCCACAGATTTTAGAACCTTAAAGTCTCTCCTTTGGAGCCACTGAATTTGTTTCTCTGAGCTCCTGAAGAGTAAACACACCTGGTCTCTGGTATACTAAGAGCTGAGGTCCTTTAATTCAGATTTTAAAGGTTCATTTATATTCCCTTTTAGTGTCCCATCTCTCCCATGCCACCTTCTACATTTAGTATCCTTTAACCTGAGGCCTCTTGGTTTCAAACTTTTCAGAGAATAAACCATTTCCAATCACTGCCATGGAGTAGGAAAATGATACTAACATGGCTGCTATGGGTGAGGAAAGGCACTTGGGATACCTGTCCTGTTCTTTACCCTACCTATTTTGGGATCTGAGGATCTAAATGGTGGACATTTCAAGGGAGTCTGTGGAGCAAACTGGATCACTCCTCGTTAGTATCCCCTTCTGTTACTTTATATAAGTTTAAATATGCACTTCTCTGCTAAATTAACTACCACTTCTCCACTCAATTTCTTCCAAAGTTTGTTCAAGTGTCTTCTTAGCTATTGCCTCCTCTCCTGTTATCTAGGTTCCTGTGGGTTAATGCCCCATTAATTCCTTTACTCTCATTTTGAGAAGGGTTTTAGAAGGGGAGAGAGATAAATGTGTGTGGCCAATTCACTATGTCAAGCAGAAGTTCCAAGTTCTCCATGTTTGAGATCTTCCTCACTCTCACATATGCAAGTTTATGTACTGTAGCTGCAGCTGTAATGTCACCATGGTCTCTGATCTTGTTCCTCTAGCATTCCACCTGCCATAGCACTTCTAATTTCTTCTCTCATCAAAGACACAGGTGAAAGAGAATGCTTTTATTCTGCAAATGCATATGGAAAATAGATAGTCTCTCATGGATTTAGTAGGAAATTTAGTTACTACGAGTGTTTTAAATTACTTGGGTTTTCTGTTTATTCCAGTATTCCTCTATTTGAGGACTATTCCAGTGGTCAATTGTGTATTTATTTAGGGTCATGAGGAATATCTTGTTTAAAACTAGAGATGAGGGAAGAATCAGTGTAGCGAGATCATGTGCCATTTCTGCTAATTTAATTAAGGAGCTCTTTGTTTAGATTTGCCCAGGTCATTTTGTGGAGAAAGCATCCCACATTAATTCTTACATGACCTTGTGCTTTTTTTTTCTTTGTATTTTCATGTATATATTGCTCTGGTTTTAAGAGTCACTCCTAGTCAAATAGGGAATTTCTTCAGGTTTTGTGATTAAATGATGCTTAAGCAGTGTGCCAATGAGACATTCATTATGCAAGGTGCTAAGGCAAAGCACCCAATGATCTGTGAAGGAAATAGAACTTCATCTTTGGTATTTTAAAAGTACTTTCCAAGACAGATTATAGCAGTTCACCACAAAGGGGAAAAAATAGTGTCAAGTAATTTTATAAGACAAAAGAGTTGCAAGTATGTGCTATCTCCACATAAAAACACATAACTGCATGCCGTCTGAGTTTTTCCCAAGCAAAGAATTCCTGAATAGGTAGAAGAAAAGTTCTACAAAATGCATGAGCCAGAAGTACTGTGCTAAGTTGCCTAATTACTCATGCTCTGTGGAAACTTTCAAAATGCAGCTGACACCACTTGCTGAACTTGTTACTTCATTTTCAATTGCAAGGAACAACAAAGTAGTTTATTGGTCTTATTTAGGGGGACTGAAAAATGAGTAAGGTCATAAAGTAGATATGTATCATTATCATTTATACCTGAAGGGGCTATGACCAATTATATTACTTCCTGTTATCTGCAAGGCAACAAATAGAAGTGGGAGAAAAGTCTAGAAGGTATTTGCACACAGGCTGGCCATATCCATATGGCATGAGCCTCAGGCTTGGGGCTAAGACAGTAAGATGAAAGTGGGTAAGAACGTGTGCATGAGAGGTTGATTGGGCTCATTTCTCTTCCAAAAACCTATCAACATAGAGACTGTATCATCAAGAAAGGGGTTGAACTTTGGCATCATGCATGCCTTCCACAACATGGCCATTAGCAAGTCACTTAACCTTATAGAGTGACATGATTCTGCAGGACAATCCCAGGCTCCCTGTATCACCCATTACAGCTTTTGCCAGTAAGGCCTGCCCCACTGTGACCAGCCTTTTCTTTCTCTTTACACTTGGGATTTTTCCTCACAGTAACTTGAAACGTTTATCTTCCACTGCTGCAAGACTTTTTCAAGCATAAAAGTAAATATCTAAAGATAGAGCAGCTTTCTCAACTTTTAAAAATAAAAGACTAATGAGTCTTCATTCTAAAGGAGCAGAGACCAAAAAATAATAAGAACTGTCAAAGAAAAACAAATCCTGCTACTCTGTTACCACCTGTGATACTTGGGGTTTGATTTACTCTGTAACCACCTATGATACCTGGGGTTTGATTTCTTTTTAAGTTTATTTCTCTCCTTTATGATATGATATACTTAAGTGTAATAGGCTCACAATTTAACCAGGAATAGGGTCTGAGACAATGTGATGGAAATCCAGCCTTGCCTAAGCCACAGCCAACCTATGTCATGGATTCTTTTTATTAAAATACCTATGTAAGATGATTAGAAGGTTTGATTTATTAGAAAAATTAAATTGGGGTCAAAAGAAAATATGGTATATGTTGAATTGCTAACTGGCTTTCCAGCCTTGGACTTTTTTTTTTTTTTTTTTTTTTGCTATTTCTGCTGACTGGCTCCATTGCTCAGTCTAGGCCTACTTTCAGGGAGCAGCCTTCTCTTTCTTAGCCAGCCCTCAGAAACCTGACAGTTTCCACCTGGATCCCTCATCTCAGCATTTGCTGCTTTCTTTCTCTCCTATCCTGACCTTCTGTGAGCCACAAAGAAAGCACCTCTTCCAGAGATGCTTTCAGAGCTCTAACATCCCTGACTGTTCCATGGAGGGCTCCTAGATCCTGACTTCTGGGTGACAGACACCAATCCCAGGCAAACTTTCTTCCTGCACATTGCACGTACATGATGAAACACAGCTGATTATTTTACAGGAACTCAGTTGCTAGAAATGATTTGTTTAATGTTATGATGCTGAAAAAAAGAGATTCAACTTCCTTTGTCAGTCCTTTGGCTCTAGATTTTAAAAATCTGAATGGTCAAGAGCAATGTGATAAAGGCAGTTTAAAATTATTAATTATTATTAATATTGTCTCTGATGCTCGGCATATTATTGTTATTTTTTCAACTTTTATTTTGGGTTCAGGGGTTATATGTGCAGGTTTGTTATGTGGGTGTATTTTGTGATGCTGAGGTTTGGGGTATGAATGATCCTGTCACCCAGGTACTGAGCATAGTACCCAATAGTTCTTCAACACTTGTCCCCCTTCTCCCTCAAGCAGTCTCTAGTGTCTATTGTTGCCATCTTTATGGCATGACTACCCATTGTTTAGCTCCCACTTATAAGTGAGAACATGAAGTATTTGGTTTTCTGATTCTGTGTTAATTTGCTTAGGATAATGGCCACCAGCTGCATCCATATTGTGGCAAAGAACATGATTTCATTCCTTTTTGGCTGTGCAGTATCCCATGTTGTATATGTACCACATTTTGTTTATCTATCCACCATTGAGGGGTACCTCAGTTGATTCCATGTCTTTGCTATTGTGAATAATTTTGTGATGAACATACTCATGCATATGTGCTTTTGGCAGAATGATTTCTTTTCTTTTGGACATATACCCAGCAGTGGGATTGCTGGGTCAAATGGTAGCTCTGTTTTAACTTATTTGACAAATCTCCAAACTGTTTTTCACAGTGACTGAACTAATTTACATTTCCACCAACACTATGTAAGCATTCTCTCTTCTCCACAGCCTTGTAAGCATCTGTTATTTTTTGACTTTTTAATAACAGACATTCTGACTGATGTGAAATGGTATCTCATTGTGGTTTTGATTTGCATTTATCTGATGATTAGTGATGATGAGCATTTTTTATATGTTTGCTAGCTGCTTGTATGTCTTCTTTTGAGAAGTGTCTGTTCCTGTCCTTTGCTTATTTTTTAATGAGGTAATTTGTTTTTTGCTTGTTTAAATTCCTTATAGTTTTTGAATATTAGACTTTGACAGACGCATAGTTTCTCAATGTTTTTTCCCATTCAATAGGGTGCCTGTTTACTCTGTTGATAATTTCTTTTGCTGTGCAGAAGCTCTTTAATTTACTTAGGTCCCACTTGTCAATTTTTGTTTTTATTGAGGAATTGCTTTTGAGGACTTAGTCATAAATTATTCCCAAGATCCATTTCCAGAATGGTGTTTCCTAGGCTTTCTTCTAGGATTCTTATAGTTTTGAGGTCTTACATTTAAATCTTTACTCCATCTTGAGTTAATTTTTGTATACTGTAATAGGCAGGGGTTCAGTTTCATTCTTTCACCTATAGCTAGCCAGCTATCTCAGCACCATTTATTCAATAGAAAGTCTTTTCCTCATTGCTTATTTTGTGGACTTTACTGAAGATCAGATGGCTGTGGGTGTGTAGCTTTATTTCTGCGTTCTCTATTCTGTTCCATTTGTCTACATGTCTGTTTTTATACCAGTACCATGCTGTTTTGCTTACTGTAGCCTTATGGTGTAGTTTGATGTCAGGTAATGTGATGCCTCTGGCTTTGATTTTTTGCTTGGGATTGCTTCACTCTTTTTTGGTTCCACATGAATTTTAGAATAGTTTTTTTTTCTAGTTCTGTGAAAAATGTCATTGGTAGCTTGATAGAAATAGTGTTGAATCTGTAGATTGCTTTGGACAGTATAGCCATTTTGATGATATTATTGGTTCTTCCAATCCATGACATGAAATGTTTTCTCATTTGTTTGGGTCATCTATGATTTCTTTCATCAGTGTTGGGTAATTCTCCATGTAGAGATCTTGTAGAAATCTTTCACCTCCTTGGTTAGATGTCTTTCTAGGTATTCTATATTTTGCAGCTATTGTAAATGGCATTGCGTTCTTGATTTGGCTCTTAGCTTGGTTCATTATTGGTGTATAGAAATGCTACTGATTATTTTGTACATTGATTTTGTATCCTGAAACTTTACTGAAATTGTTTGTCAGTTCCAGGAGCCTTTTGGCAGATTCTTCAGGATTTTCTATGTATAGAATCATATCATCAGTGAAGAGAGATAGTTTGACTTCTTCTTTTCCTATTTGGATGAATTTTTACTTCTTTCTCTTGCCTGATTGCTCTGGCAAGAACTTCCAGTACTGCGTTGAATAGGAATGGTGAGAGTGGGCATCCTTGTAATGTTCCAGTTCTCAAGGGGAATGCTTCCAGTTTTTCCCTGTTCAGTATAATGTTGGGTGTGGGTTTGTCATACATGGCTCCTCTTATTGTGAGGCATAGTGTATTATTTTTAAAGAGCTACCATTTACTGAACACTTGCTAAAAGCTTGATACTAAGACTTTACATAAAACAAACTATCATTTAATTCTCATAAGGTAACATTATTATCATAGATGACTGAGTTACATGTCTAACACATGGCCACTAATAAGCACAATGTACATCTTTGAACCCAAACAAGCACATTCAGGGGACCCACACTCAAAGCCCCACACTAGCACTTTCTACAATAAATAATGTACCCATACTTTATTTAGTTGCTTACATAGCTTCAGGGTTGTTGCCAACTATAGGCCTGTGGAGGGCCTGAGATGAAATTCTCATAGATCTCAAATTAGGAATATGCACAAAGGAGCCATAAATACATGTGTTTTGATTAGGATGACAATAATTAAAAATATAGTTGTATGAATGGTCATAGGTAATACTGATTAAACCAATTTAATAAAGCCCCCATCACCACTCCACTAAAAATACATTTTAGCATCTTGATGATTTGATCAAAGATTGCTATATTGCAATTCCCAGCTGCACAAAACCTGTTCTCAAGCATGATCATTATAATCTTTTGCTTTATTAAACATCTGAAAGGAATGGCATAATGGTCCTTCAAGGACAGCTCCATTAAGAAAAAAAAAGAATAATCTGCAGTATAATGTGTTTAAAATGCTTTTTAAAATAGTGTTGTCATTAAGGTGATCAGCACCTGGGTTATTCTCATTGAAACAGCCTGAGGTCTGCTTGATTAAAGAGACAGCTACACCCCTTTTTCCTAGCTCATTAATAGAACCAAAGATATAATCTACACATATCTTCATGTGTTTTAGCTTCATTAAGATGGAAGCTCCAAATACCAGCTAGATATCAGTGGAATAAACTAGGCTGGGAAAGAGAGGGATTGGGATGATATGTAGCTTTATTGACTAATAAAATTTAATTGACTGGCCGGGCATGGTGGATCACACTTGTAATCCTAGCACTTTGGGAGGCCAAGGTGGGTGGATCACTTGAGGCCAGGAGTTCAACACCAGCCTGGCCAACATGGTGAAACCTCATCTCTACTAAAAATACAAAAATTAGCCAGGTGTGGTGGGGAGGGCATCTATAGTCCCAGCTATCAGGGAGGCTGATGCACGAGAGTCACCTGAACTCGGGAGGCAGAGGTTGCAGTGAGCTGAGATCACACCACTGCACTCCAGCTTGGGTGACAGAATGAGACTCTGTCTCAATAGATAGATAGATAGATAGATAGATAGATAGATAGATAGATAGATAGATTATATAGATTCTCACTTAGAATTGGTTAAAATGGCTCCAAAATTCAGTTTGATGCTAGCAGAGCTTCCTTCTGAAGTCAAAATATCATTTAAAAAACCACAAGCCCACCATTCTCCATCTTTTGTCGGCCAAAATTATATCAGGCAATCAGAATGAATCTTGCCCAACAGTTAATTAATATTCACCAATCTGTGTGTGAGATTACAAGTAGAATTCTGTAAGTTTGAAAAATAAATAATAAGAGTAATAAAATTTACATTTCTATAATGACTGAAGATTTACAAACACCTTTCTTATCCATACTATTTTAAAAAGCTCACATTGACGTTATGATTATCATTCTTAAAATGAGGATTGAAATGGTTATGTGACTAGCCTGAGATAACAGACCCTAAATTTCTAAAAAGAAAACAAAAAAAATTCCAACAACGCTTACTACTGACCTTGAGCTCTTTGTACTATACTATCTTTTTTAAGTTACACGTTCCCTCTTACCTGACACTTGCCATACTGCCCAAATTCTTCAGAACATTATTACATGCCTTGTAAATGAATCTGTAAATGGTTTGTGAAAAATGAACCTCTTATAGCTCAGCAGGCAGCCAGCAGTGATAACTGTTATCTACCTGCTGTGAGACTTAGGGCAAGTTAGTAAATCTCTCTGAAACTTAACTTTCTCTTCTTTAATATCAAAATAATAGTATATACTTGCATTTGAGAGAAAATAAAGTACATGTAAGAGACGCTGTCTCCCAGAACTTGGCATACCATACATTCTCAAAAGCCACCTATTTAAAATGCATCTCAATTTGAGCATTATCAGAACCTAGGTGATAATTAAAGCTGTAACTGTATTTTTTTTCCCCAAAGAATGGGTTGTTGGAAAAGTATGTTTGGATGACACATTTATTTATAAAATAGGAATGTAACGAGCATTGAGGAGAAGATAGAGATAAAAAAGCAAAAAGGTAAAGGCTAAAGAGAATCAAAAAGAAGAATTTAAAGAAAAACGATAACTACACATACACACTTATCAGCCTATTGATGATAATTGGACAGCCCAAAGCAAATAGAGAATTTATATACTTATTTACCCCTCCTGCTAACCTTGTGAGGTAGCTATTATTGTTATTGTCATCTTACAGAAGAGTAAATTGAGGGACAGAGAGGTTAACTATCTTGCCTAAAAACACACAGCCAGTCAGTGACAAAAATGAGAAAACTTAACTGTCTGACTTCCAAAGTCAATGCTCTAATCACTGTCTTATTCTGTTCCTGGTCTAAGCTAGGAGTCAAAGGCAGCAGAAAGATTGAGTCAGTACTGAAAATACTATTATCATGATAGAGGATGTCTGTCTTGAAGGCATAAACTACCCAAGTGAACCATGGTTTGGACATACCTAGCCCCATGCAGCAGTTCACTAAGAGCTTGGGATGACTCAGTGTAGATATCCTTATTCTTCATGTACTTGCAAAGATTGTTGAAGGATCACTTAGGTTGAGAGGCTGAAAGACACAAATTTTCCCAGCAATCCAGTCCAAACCTTGGGCATGTGAGGACTGTCCTTTCATTGAAAGATCAGGAAGGTCTGAGTTTGCTGGGTTTTCTCATTGGTGTGGTGTCTTTCATATTTTTTCTTCGGATATTCTTTTCTCTCTTTACTTATAAGACCACCACTTTAGCTCATCGATCAGTGGCTGCATAGGTATCAGACCCTAAGAGGTGGAGCCCTTCAGCACTCACTCCTGTTGGTAGCAGTTCAGACCTGGTTGTGCCACTGTTAGTCATATGAGCTCAGATGAGACATTTAACCTTTGTTAGTACACCTTCATCTATGAAAACTGATACAAGACCCACCTCACAGGTACTTGCAAGGGTACAATGAGCCTATGCATGTGAAAATATCCAGTACTTGATACACATCTGTTGAATCTGGATTTCAGTAGCAAATATTACTGATGAACAGCTGGACTGGCTGTTTTTAGAACCTCACAGTTGGTGAATACATCTGAACTTTAAAGATGACCTATAAATCATGTGGATTAAGTGTTTCAAAAAATTGGAACTGACATCAGATAGAGGGCCATCTCTTTGCAGCATACCCAACAACGGCACTTTGCTGTAGCTGCTGCTGCCGACAAAAATGAGGGCAGCCGAAATATCCTGAGCCATGATTATATAGCATTAATGTCACTTGTAGCATTGGAAACTTCTTTTCCGTCATTCTTATGAGTAATGACTCACCCGTGCTTGGGCTACAGTTCCTATTGTTTGCTCTTCTCATAGAAGTGGATGGTTGGGAACACACACAAAATAGTTGGAATCGAAATCAGGATTAAAACTGCCTCACCTGTATTGCATAGTCCAATCAAGCCTCATCAACCAGTATTAAAATGCATTCATCTTTTCAAAACAAATAATTTTCCTAATCAGCTCCAAAGTACATCCAAACAGGATTTCTTTTTTAATGGTCAAGGGGTAATTCCACTTGACAAATGTAAACATCACGAGTTCTGGCCAAAGCTTCAAACCAATTTGAAGATGTTTGTTTAGATATCAATTTCCAAGAATGAGTTTCTATGAATGGGTATAAAACCCAAATAAAATATTGCTTATGCTGAAAAATAACTTTATTTTAAAGTTAGAAATATAAGGACCATAATGTAAATGACCTAGTTATATACTAGTTAGTACCACAACTAGCACTAAAACCTAAATCTCTTTCCTCCAAGTCCAGCGGGGTTTCTTCTTTTAAGTCGTATAAATACAGAAGCATGAAAACCTAAGGCTATTCCAATATTTTATGAACAACCAGGCCCCTCCTATTCTAATACCAAGGAAAGCCCTGCTGTACCTCTCTCCAAATTTAAAAATAGCCTTAGGAAGGACACATGGTCAATAGTGGGTTGATCAAAAATTCATTTTCACTGCAATAAGAGTGGTTTAGATTCAAGAAGCTAAAGCTTAGGGCCACCTTGACCTTCAGACTCTTCCTGAAACTTTCCATTTCTCCTTAGTTCATATGCACGGGAGATCAAGATACAATGATCTATGATGCTAACTTAAGGTGGTTGAGATTCTGGGGAAATAAATTGTTCCAAGCAATTTTCCTGTTAAAAAGTCCAGAATTTATTGTCTCTGTCTAGCATTTACTGTCATTGACATCTGCGAAGATTTTCAGACAAGAATGTATTGTCTTCCACATCTCGCTTCAGTTCAGTATACTGTATCCCATATAGAAGTTTTTTTTTAAGAACCATCTGTTTAAAGAGTCTTTATTAATTCATTCTTGTATATTTTTGGACATGTCTACAAATTACAGATCATAAATTTTCTAATAACAAAAGTTGTTCATAGAGCTCTAGGCAGAACCCAACAGGAGAGTCTAAATATAGAAGTGATATTTACATCTATACCCAAGTAATTCATACATAATATAAACCATGTTTGCTAACACCAAGAGCATGTTGTAGACAAGCCCTGAAAATACCAAATACAATGTCGCTGTAGGTTTTCCATCATTAAGCCTTAGTGAGCTCTGCAGTAAGGCTATAATTTTAGTCTCATTATATATCTCTATCTTATCTCATGGTGTTCTTTAAAAATATCATATTTAACTTGAAATTTAAGGCAAATGTTTGCTTGAAAATATGCACCAAGCCCACTATTCCCTACTGTGAACCATTTGACCACTGGTCCTGAAGAATTAGGTCTAATGCTTTTCATTGTGTTAATAGAGAAATAAAAAATGTATATATTTATAGCGTACAACATGATGTTTTGAAAATGTATACATTGTGAAATACCTAAATCAAACTAATTAACACATACATTATCTCACTTACTTATCGATGTTTTGTGTTGAGAACACTTAAAATCTACTCTCTTAGCAATTTTCAAGCATGCAGCATCCCACTTTACTCTGCAGAATACAGAACCATGTATGTATGTATGTATGTATGTATATATGTATTGAGACAGGGTCTCACTCTGTTACCCAGGCTGGAGTGCAGTGGCATGACCACAGCTCACTGCAGCCTCAACCTCCTGGGCTCAAGCAATTCTCCCACCTCAGCCTCCCAAGTATCTGGAACTACAGGTGTACAACACACACCCAGATTAATTTTTCTATGTTTTGTAGAGACAGGGTTTTGCCATGGATCACTTGAGCCCAGGAGTTGGTCTCAAACTCCTGAGCTCAAGTGATCCACCTGCTTCAGCCTCCCAAAGTGCTGGGACTACAAGCATGAGCCACTGCGCCTGGCCATATAGAACTTTTCAATCCCCACACTACAGTAAGTCTCAAATTGTCTTTTCCAAGCTCATGAGGGGAAATACCAAAAGGAGACTGCACTATGGCCCTGGGCTCCATGCCTGGAGGAAGGTGTGGGCTTCCTCCCACAGAGGACACAGAGGAGGAGCTCCCATGCTCAGTGGTAGATGAAAATGGGATGTTGTGCAATGTTACCAGTTCCTTCTTTGAGCCTAACCGTCCACAGATAAGGAGATTGTGCCCAGATTCTTCACCAGAGAAGCAAAATAAAAGTTATTTATACAGTGAACATTGGTTTTGTTATAGCAGACACAGGGGACTTCTGTCAGCTTTTATTTTAAGCTGTTTACATTCTGAAAATGGATATTAACGGATGTATGCACTTGATTAAATATGGTACTCTTATTCATCTTAATTGGTGATTTCTGTCCTATGTATAATACCATTTTTACATAGAGATAGATAAATTTTAATTATTATACAGCAAGATATGATATCTGGAAGTTCTCACCTCTTGGTTTGGTAACACACTTTCCTGGCTGTTATCTATTTTGAATGGTTGTGTCTCTGTTTCTTTCTATTGCTCCTTGTTTTCCTTCTGTGCCTTAAATTAATATGAAAGCCAAGGTTCTGACCTCTCTTCTTTCTCAATCCCTAACACAACCTGAGCTGTGGCACCACATTCTAATTGCCTGAACATGTTCACATCTATTTCCAGCTAGCTGCCTAATCAACCTTCTATTTGTACTTCAGTCTTCTGCATTCATTACCTCGCACATGCACGCGCACACACATGCACGCACGCACGCACGCACACAGACCTCCCTAATGCGATTTATTGTACCAATAGTCTCTGAGTCAGCTGGATTCAAAACAGCAGCCATCTTTGGTTCTTTTCTCTCCTTCATCAAGCTGTTACCTTCACAGCTCTTCATGATGCTCTCACAATTGCACATGTGTTCTGACATGCTTTTCTTCCTTACATGCCCATTTAATTCACCCTGTGTAAAACTAAGCACCTCCTTCATTGTATTAGTCTTGCATAAAATATTCAAGAAAGCTCTGGAACTACCACCTGAAGCTTCAACGTAATTTAGTGGAATTAATCTGACACTTAGGCTCTACCAAATGTGGGCACATCTGTGCAGGGCTACATTTCAGTTCCAACCTTGTCTCCTTGTCCTAAATGCCAAGAGAATGCTTTCCTATCTCTACACCTGCTCTTTCCTCAGCCTTATCCCTTGCTCTATACCTACTGAAAGTCAATCTCCAAGGTTCAACTCAAGGAAGGGTTCCTCTAAGAAACCTTCCATAAACACTCCTGGAACCCTATCTTTTTGCCCCTAGACAGCTGTGGTCTTCTGGACCATTCATATCCCATCCACCACCCAGCATCTCGACTTGGGCTTATTCGCATCCTTTTCATGCCTCAAGCACCATAGTGTCCACACCTTGAAGATGCAGACTCTGACTCATTGACCACTGGAGCCCTCAGAGGATGTAACACAATGCCTTTGTACATAATAGGTGCTCAGTAAGCATATGCTGAATATTGAGCAATGGGCATTTGAATCCCTAGGAAGGGGCTATAAGCCAGGAATAGAAGGACCACAATGTAGAACTGAGAAAAGATAAGGAAACAAACTGTGCATGTGGGGAATTACACAGACTCCTTCAAAAACACCGAGTTTCACAAGGTACACTATCTCCAGTCACTCCAAGGTCCCACACCCCAGAGAGGACTTGCTGATCCTTAGGATCAGGTGTGTCCTTTCTTTGCCCCTACCTCACTCCTCTCCCTGCAGGTAAACAACTCAAGCCCCTGTAAGACTCCAAGGGCATTTGCTACAATTTCAGCCATTATAACTGGACTTATCTCTTCTGCCTGCACTCCAGTTCTGGTAGCTGGATTCCTTTGCTTTATGCTGAGGTTCTGCCTTACTAATCCCCTTCCCCCTGTCCTCTGAACTTTGGATTTCAATTTGTGTTTCTCAATACCATCCTTATACCTCCTCCAGTAGGTACTCTCACCTTTGAACCTAAGATAGGTGTCCCCTACCTGCTGAAGTAGCCCTTGATGCCAAATGCCTGCCTCCTATGAAACTGCTGCCAAGCTCCACCACTTGTCCAGATGCCCCTATTACTCCTTACTAGGAAGCTGTCCCTGTGCTAGCTCTTGCTGGCCTGGATGTCCAGCTTTGGCAGTCCCACAAGACTTGCATCAAGAGCGGGCAGCAGGATGACATCCACAGTGCCCATAGCCCCCAGGAGGTAAACTCTCAATTAGGACCCTGAACCCTTAACTCCTGACCCTTCCACTCTAGCTGACCTGGCTCTGACCACAGACGCGACCACTTGCAGAAGGCCAGCTATAGAGAAGATAGAAACACCCAGAACAAACAGCGTGTCACCTTCAGAGTAGTTGGGGTCAGCTGCTGTCCATAGCTTCCCCTGTGTTGATCTTATTAATCAGGATGCCAGACAATGAGGCCTGTCCTCAGGTGATCCTATGAGGCGGTGGTCAGAAAAATACAAAAGAGCTTCAGAAAAGTAAAACGTGTTTAAGAGGAAGGACATTAAAAATATCATCCTAAGCCTCTGTACTTCTGTAATAGGTGTAATAGCATATGCATCTAAGCAATAAATACGTGCACACTGAATTGCTCCAAAACCATGGAAATAAACCAAATTCCATTTTTAATGCATGCAATAAACTTTCTCCCTAGGATATCAGTTAAGATTGCTCTAACTTTTAAAAAAATAACAGCTGACTTATTCTGTATTCCTATAGCTCAGAATAAATAGATCAACTAACTTTAAAGTTGGCAGGTTTACAGTTCTCCCAGAGAAGAGAAATTAAAGCCAAACTGAAGATAAAAAGTAAGTATTTTTATATTTATGAAGTCTTAAAATTACAGAGCTGAACATACAAGGTCAATACAGAGCTGGCATAGAGCTGAGCTAAATGCTTCCTACATTAGCCTTATTTCCTCAAGTGAGAAAGTATGCTCCGGGGGGTGGCGATGTGTGCTGAGCAGTAGGCGAGGATGGCTGTGGTTCTGAGGCTCTGTGCAAACTCTGCATCCTGAGTAAACATTTACAGTTAAATCCCCAACTCAAGGCTCTGGCTAAATCCCTTCCTAAAATTAGGTCAAAATGTGAATTGTGAAATACAATGCTCTCTTGAGTATTTACAAATGACAGTGTCTTTATTTGTTAATGACTTTGTGTTTATTTTTCTGTGTATTTGTGGTTTTTATCCGCCTACCCCCCAAGAGTAAGCTCCACAGGACAAGATCCATGCCTTTCTTGTCCTTAATCCCAGTGTTGAATACAATGTCTGCCAATGACAGTTTCTCAATAAAAACTTGTTGAATGAATACATACATTTTTATTCTTACTATGACCTCCTCAAGGGAGCTCACCAACCCTTGCACCTATCTCAATGCTCAGAAAGAAGAAAAAAACTCTGCTTGTTCATTAACCATAGAAGGACATCCAAGCACTGTAATGTAAGGTGTCACTTTCAAAGGTAACATTTTATTTGATCACTTTGAGAGCCTGTCTCCAAAGCATGGAGAAAGAATATTAATCTTCCTTATATTTGTCTCTCTGATCACTAGAAATTTATTAACATTTAATTGTCTTGAATTTGAATTTGGTTTTCAGGAAGCTTCAAAGAATTAGCATACTCTGAGTAAAACCTTGTAAGATATTAATTTTTGATCTCAAAGGGTAGTTAATTTAGGTTGTTTACATGACAGATTGGGACAGAGTTAAAGGTTAAATTCTACCTTTGAAGTCTAAAGATAACTGAAAGTTGATGTTAATAATTTTATAATTACTGAAACTATGATTAGAATTGTCTAAATATATCATGCTAGTAAAAGTGTCATATCATTCCTACTCACTCTCCCTGGGAGATGACCTGACTTTTGAATTTTCATTACCCCTAAAATTATCAGCTTCAAAACAGCATTTATGAAAAGAAATTAACATAAACATTTAAATGAGTTTTTTCTGAAAAGTTACTTGCTCATCTAAAACTGAAAGCCAACAATGAAATTACTTAAATTAATCATTCCTCCCTTCACTCAATACATAATTATGCCAAGTTTTGAGTATACAAGCAAAAACAAAAAAAAAACATAAAATATTGTCCCTGTATTTAAGGAGTCTGCTGCAGAAATCCATTTTTATATATTTGTTGATTTAATAAGTACTGGTGAAAAAGATGACATGGCTTCAGTCTACATTAGGCTGGAAGGTTCACAAGGTTGGGAGCATGTATTAGTCTGTTTTGCATTACTATAAAGGAATGCCTAAGACTGGGTAATTTATAAGGAAAAACCTTCATTTGGCTCACAGTTCTGCAGACTGTACAGACATGTCACCAGCATCTGCTCAGCCTCTGGTGAGGCCTCATGAAGCTCCTACTGATGGTGGAAGGTGGAGGAGGAGCAGGCATGTCACATGGCAAGAGAGGGAGCAGGAGAGAAAGAAGGGGGTTCCAGGCTCTTTTAAACAACCAGCTCCCACGAACTGACAGAGAACTCACTCATCACCAGGAGGACAGCACAAAGCCATTCATGAGAGACCCACCTCCACGACCCAAACATCTCCGACTAGGCCCCATCTGCAACATTAAAGGTCACATAACATGCAATTTGGAGGGGACACACAACCAAACCCTAACAGACCACATCCATAATGCTCACCATTGAATCGCTACTATGAGAAGCATAACAGTAACAAGTATGTATTAATATGTGATGCTTTTAAAGGCACTGTTGTTGCAGAAAGGCAAATGTGGAAATAGAGAACATACAATGTGACAAGTGAGATGACAAAAGAATGTACCTAGTGCATTATTGCCAGAAAGGAATACCGAAGTTGGCCTGCTGAAGTCAGAGAAGAAATTTCAGACACCATTGAGTGGAAGCACTATGAATAAGAAGGTGTCTCGGGTGGGCAGGCATGAGAGGGCGTTTCAGGCAGAATAAACAGAATGGGCCCAGGCATGGAAATATGGCAAGCTCAAAGACCATGAACATCTTGGTACAGCTATCGAGGTGCTACAGACACAATCAGAATTGTTCTCAGGCCTTCTCATAAACTGTTACCTGGGTAAAAACAATGCCTCTGAAAGTAATCTAAGTGAAAAATTATTATTGGGCTAAAGTTTATATTTTACAATGATTTAATCAAAGGACAGATAAACTTTGACTATAATTTATAAAACTAAAGAGCATTCACTTTAAATATTAGTATTTTTTATTACTTCTAGAAAAACAATTTAACAATTTCTATTCAAGCCTGCAATCAAATCAGAGCCACAGCTGTCCCTTGATATAATGAGGATTTAATATTCCAATCTACTGTTCTCTGATAAAGCCAGCTTCAAAAACTCCAAACCTCATGCCACCATTTCTTCCCAGTCTGATAAACTATCTATTTGAAAAACACAAATAGATGAACACTTGCATTCAACCACACATAAACCATGGATGCTACAGGCTACAGAAGTTCTTTATTCTGCATACACATCCAGGAATCATTTTTATTGAGTGCCTCAAAAGAATAAAACCAAAAAAAAAAGGGAGGTCTGGTCAGTCTTGGAGAACTGGAGGAGTAAAACCAGCCCCCTGCTTTGGGATAAAACTGTGAGGAGGTGAGGAGAAAGGGCAACAAGGGTGCTAATGTACCTCAAACTGCACCGTATGAGGAATGGCTGAAGGCCCGAGAGGTTCAGGTTGAAGAACTGTGTCTCTAGGGGAGTAACCATAACTGGCTTCAAGTGTTTGTAAGGAGAGTGTGAGGGTTGATTGTATGTGTCAATTTGACTGGGTCATGGAGTGTCCAGATACTTAGTCAAACATGATTCTGTATACTTCCACAAGAGTGTTTTTGAATGAGATTAGCGTTTAAATCCATAGACCGAGTAAGGCAGATTGCCCTCTCTCACGTGGGTGAGCTGAAAGTCTACACAGAACAAAAGGCTGACGCTCTCCCAAATAACAGACAATTCGCCTGTCTGACCTGATGACCTTCAAACTAGAATAATAGCAGTTTCTGGTTCTAAAGCAGTCCACGACCTGCAGATTTCAACTAGGAGGCTGGCTCTGCAGATTTTGGACACAAGCCAATTCTTTATTTGATGACAGATGATAGACAGATAGATAGACATACACATAGGTAGACAGATACAGAGATAGATTCATACATACATACATGTGCACTTGAGTCCATACCTCCTATTAGTTCTGTTTCTTTGGAGAATCTTGACTAATACACAAAGCAATAATGAAGACGAAATAGTATGAGAAAACAGGAAAAGCTGAGATAGTAAAAGACAGTTTGGGGTGACAATGCATAAGCCAGTTTACATGAGCAGAGCTCTTACAGGGATATGGTGTGAAAGAAGATGGAAAAGTGAAATTGGTGCTGTGGGATTGATTCCTGCAGATGTCCATGTCCCTGGATGTCTCTGAGTGAGGGGGGGCATTGATAAGCAAGGTGCGTCTGGATGTGACGTGTAACCTACTGAAGGAGGAAGAGTCTGGAGGCCCAGGTTTGGTCATCATGTGAGGAAGATGGAGTTCCTCTATATGAACCCAATTTTCAATCAAAAAGAACTGGAAAATGTTTTGGGTTAAAAGTTAGGTTGGCCAAGGAGGTGGGAGGCACGGTGTGGGGGGCGTGCAAGAGAAGCAACACTTCAAACAAAACAAAATCATTGAACAAAATGTAAAAAGATTAGGTTTGTTTTTCTGTAAACATTACACTCTTGCAACTTCTGCGCTTTTCTGCATTTCTCCTAAATAAAGCTGCACAGTGAAGAAGAATTGTTATGACTTCCTTGGGTGCCTCTGTGACAGCTTCATCTTTCAAGCAAATCTCTAAGATTAAAAAAAAAAAAGATTATCGGGCCTTAAAACACCCCATGTACTGTAAGTCGTTTAAGCCAAGAACAAACTACAGACCAAGCAATGCTAAGCACTAAAACTGGAACCTTCCCCATCGTAGCAGTAAACACGTTACTCATATAGATACGCTGGCCAAACTCCAAACAACTTATGCCACAAACGAAGATGAGGCAAAACAATCAAGGTGGCAGATAAAGCAGTGACACTATACAAAGAGAAGAATTAATTTAAATGTTCTTCAGACATACCTGAGCCAAATTCTCTTTCTCTTTCTCTTTCTTTGTAAGCCTTTAACTTTTTAAACAAGGAAACCACTAAAGTTAATCTAAGGGAAAGCTATTCTATCACATTTAAGTTTTAAAATAAATATTAAGAAATTAATAAATATCAAATTAACATAGTACCTGTCATTTAACACTAATGAAAGATATTATTGATGGTAGGGCTATTCTCAGCATCATTTAGTGAATAAGGAAATACTAGACTGAGGGGCTGGGCAAACCCAAAAAGGAGAAAAGAAATGCTAGAATTGTTGATGGATTGCCTTGAGCTAATTTTGGTGCCAAGTTGATGTCCTGATATCAACAGCTACCTAAGCCAAACCCAAGCATATCTTAACTTGCACACATGCCCTGCACTATCTAATTGTTCTTTCCAGAGTTCATTTCTTTAGGTAATATTTATTGTTCCCTAAGAGAGAAGCTATTCCCAGTATCTCCTCACTTCCAATAGCACGTATTAGCTTTCACCAACTTACTCACATAAGACAGCCCAACTGTTGCCAGGAGTAATGGAACCACAAGACCTTGAGAAGTAAAAGTCAAACTGCTATACCATTTTGTTTCTATAACTTACCATTTTCTTTCTGGCATCAGGGGTGGGCTACCCAGACCATATTCTCCTGCTAACATTTGTAAAGGTAAATACAAGAGGTGCATAGCTAGAACAACTGTGGACTCTGCTGTCCCTCTAGGAATTTTCCTTGCATGGTCCCAGGCCGATGCCGAAATATGTATTCTAGGGTAAATGCCCATTGTGACTTGGGAGTTTATTTTAAATTGAATCTTTAATATGCAAACGTGAGATTCACCTGGGGCACCATAAGAATGAAATCTATCCTCCATCCTGTCTTGCGCTCTTACATTAAAAGGAAGAAGAGTAATTTTTAACACATCCCTACAATGGTTTTAAGCAAATTCTTCAAGCTAGGCAAATTATTTTTGTGTTAAAATTTTTCAACCCCATAAAAACAGGAGTGAATTTATGTGGCATTTTAAAACGATGTTAGGCACATTGTAAAGCTATTTCATCTCATTTATAAAGAAGAGTGAACATAAAAACAGGCCATGGCATAATTAATAGTGAAATGATTTATAGCACCAACTCCTCCATACATATTTATGCATTTTCTATAGTCTAGTGCAAGTTCTTCCCCTCCAGACCCTCAATCCCTGCCCTTGCCAAAGGAGAGAAGTACTATCAAGTGAAACTCGTAATACGGAGCTTAAATTATGTTTCACACACAAGTGTGAACACACACACACACACCCCTGTAATGGTTCTCTAGAATTTTCTGAAGGGCCCTAAAGAATTCTATTATCCAGGTTCCACTCCTAAAGGTTCTGCTTGAATTGGTCTGTGGGGGGGCAGCCTGGGGCATTGAGATTTTTGAGTTTCAGAAGAAGCCCAGCTTGAGACCTACTATCTATGCTAAAAGGATATTAATATTATTAAGCAAAGTTACAATGTGCAATTTAAATCACCACTGTTACTAAATAACTTGAATAATAAACTCAGAGACCATACTGTAAGGCCATTCCATTTCTACTTCACCCTTCCATTTACGATTTACTGCAAATTCAACAAATATTTCTTGAGTGCCCACTATGTGCCAGGCACTGTGCTAGACCCTGGAGATACAAACATAAATAAGACAGACATGCCCTGTCTGTTCAAAATGTAGAGTTCAGCAGACATTTGTGGACTGCTTTTTCTACTTCCTGTTTCCCAGCTAACGTTCTACCTGTTCTTAATATCTGTGGATGGTATCCGCTGGCTCTCGAAGTAGCTATCGGATTTTCCTACTTGGAACCTCTGTTTTTAAATTCCTTAGGAACACAGATGAAAACCAATGAACTGATATATCTTTACGATGGCAATAAGAACACAGGTAATAAACAGATTTTGAAACTAATTAACATTTCAAAGAATCACCTGAAAGACAATAGGATACATTATCTCCTTATAGAGATTTGGTTCTCTCTTCTGAAGTTATGAGAGAAACAAAAGTTCAGCACAAACTATACTTACTACGCTTAAGTCTGATCTCCACTGGAAGTAGAGTACTGAGTTACCCCACTCTTCTTCTGCCCATGATCATCAAGGTGGGCTTCAGTATAATTTGAGATAAACTCTAAAATATTTCCTAGGTTTTTCAAAAGCATAGTCTTGCCTATGAAGGGAGTGCAAAATAGCAAATATGCCAGCGTTGGTCATAGAAGGATGTCATTTAATTTCTCTTTACTATGTTCAGCTGAAAAGTCTGCTCACAATGGTTTGATGAGGCAAATGGAAATAATTACTCCATTTTTATGGGGATAACATGAGCACAATAAGCTGAGTTATCAAACTTACGATCCAGATAACTAGCAGAAATGTAAGCAAACACTGACTCAAAAGACAAATGAATTTTAGTCCTACATAGAACCCACCATGACTTCCTCATGGCTGACACAGGCTGCATAAATAATGCCAGCAAGACTTAGATAGCATTATACAGCTATGTTCTCACACATTTCTATTATATATTCACCAGGCAAGGAGCGCATTTTCTATTTTTTTAGTTAATAAACACTCATCTGATTCCCTCTAGAATACTAATTTTGAAAGGAGTTTCTTTATTTGTATAATTTTCAAGTATTTCTTCTAGTGCAAGCTTCATTTTAAAGCAATACATTTGTGAATTTCTTAATGAGGCTCATTTTTAAATAATATAATGAGCCAGATTTTCTCCAGTGCCCAAGTCACTTCCTGGTAATTACTGAGCCTTCCAGGCCATAGTAATTTACCACTCACCATGCTCCATCAGACATTCACCAGAGAGGACGGCACTTCGGAAGGTGATGAAAACTTTATGCACAAATAAGAGAGGAGAAAGATGAGAGGGTCAACCCTGAAAAATATATTCATACTTTGAATTTTTCCATATTGTGGGTCAAAAAAGACTAAAAAGAGTTGTCACAAAGATCATAATAATAACTTGAATAAAATAAAGGTAATAATGATTTACATTTTACAGATCTGTTCAAGCCCCTATTTGATCATTTTCAGTGACAAAGTGCTCACTTTTTTGTTAAATAGCTTGTTCCACTGTTGGACTGTTCTAGTTTGAAATTCCTATCCGTCTGCCATCAATTGTCCTGTACAACATGGTTTCTACCAACTCATTCTTCCACACACTAGCCATGTAAATATTGGAAGTAACTTATGTCTACCATGAGCCTTCTCTTTCTGTATTAAATTCTTCAGTTCCAGAAACAGTTCATTATATTACATAGTTTTCAGATGCCCTTGCACTGGAGCCAACGTACTTTGAATGCTCTCTGGTTTATAAGTATCCCTGTCAGTGAGTTAGTCCCCAAATTAGACGCAGTGTTCCAGATTTGAGTTTATCAGTGGGAATATCAGATTTCAGTGGGATGTTTATCAGATGTCAGTGAGAATATATCGTCCCTGGTTCTAGGCACTTGCCCTTTTGTTGCTATGCCATTCTGTGGATGTAGGGTGAGTTCATGGTCTACTGATGCCCTTAGGGTCTTTTCAGATCGACTACTGTCAAGTTATGCCTGATCTCCCTTATCCTGAACTAGTGCCAATAAGGTTTAGAATTATATATATATATATATCCCCATCATATCATATATCCATGGTTGAAACACATCATTCCATCCTATTAAGAAAAAAAAATTTGATTCTGTTATCTATTTTTGGCCTGATGTATTCAACATTTTTAATAGGTCATAAGAAGAGATGCTTTAAAACATATTTGTCATCCTTCATAGTTTGTGTTATGCCCAAAACTGATAAGTATGTTTCCTATGTAACTGAAGCACAATCAGCCACACTTTCCTGGAGAGTTATTTGGAGAGAGGAATGAGTCCTGAAACTGATTCCCTTCAAATAAAGATGAAAGGAGAATGCCCAGGTCAAGAAATTGGCTTGGCTTCGGATCTAATGGGGAAAAATATTAATAGTAAAGTTTCTGTTCAACCTTTGTATAGCTAAGAGATGATCCATAGGGAGAAGGCAGGCCTGAAATAGTTCTATCTTTTATATCCCTAAAGATTCCAGTGTAAAGAGCAAACATCTGCCAGTCAAGAAGACTCATGAAGTTGTTAAATGGTTTCTTTGGTGTGGGCAGGGGCATCTGTGAAGACTGTGCTTCTTTTTCTCAATGTGTCTTCTGACTGCTCTGAGAATTACTCTTGGGGCTGAGTGTCTATTTGGATCCTGTGATCACCCAGTGGATGACAACCAGATGAGCAGACAACCTGCACCACACGATGACAGGGAAACCTTGACCCAATCAGACCTGGGGGAGGATGACTGAAGTACAGCAGGAGATTATTCTAGACTGAACAAATCAGGTAGTGAGAAATGCACTGCTGGGAGCTGCTGCATCCTCCATAATCTGTACGGGAGATAGGAAGATAAATAAATTCCTTTCTGTTCATGGTGGTGGCAATCCCTAAGGGGAGCCAAACAACAGATATGTAAAGATAGGGACATGGTATGCGATGAATGAAAAGTGTTTTTTCCTCAGAGCTCTCATTGGTTTCTGAAAGAATCTTATTTGATTATTTTTAATTGTGTCTCTCCTACCACCAGAATATAAATCTCCTTTTGAGCAGGAACCACCATCATATCTCCTCTCATTGTCCCAGCATCTAGAACACTGAACAGAGAAGTACTCAGTTACCACATTTGGCTACAAAGATAGGTTGAAAGATGGACTGAGATGGGGCAGAACTTGAAAGTGGCAGAGCAAGGACCTAGACTATGTCCCTGAGAAAATACCTCCTAGAGATTGACCGTTGTAGTCCTCTTCCCCATAGGACATACTTGAATGATCTTGAGTGGAGGTCATGTGAGCAGCAAAAGGGTAGAGTGGTGGAGGTGAATGCAGTCACTCTCACACTTACCAGTTTGCTGAAGTTCATGAACAAGAAGATATAACAAATATAGGGGGCTGTGGCTGGGAGGTGTCAGAACAGTCAAGGAGTGAAGCAAATCCCCTTGATTGCATTAGGA
Organism: Pan troglodytes; assembly: GCF_028858775.2. Classification (NCBI taxonomy): domain Eukaryota; kingdom Metazoa; phylum Chordata; class Mammalia; order Primates; family Hominidae; genus Pan; species Pan troglodytes. Next base: position 102,139,671 of record NC_072412.2, on the reverse strand, counting down.
GTAATATGAGAACAAGTTCCCCCTTCCCAAATATGCCAGAAAAGGTGGACCCTTGAAAGTGTGGGAGGCTGTTACTTTGTTAGATTATGTATTTATGTAATTACATAAAAATATCAGTGGGGCTGCAGATATATTTTAGGGTGACATGAATCTAATATTTTGCATACAGATATTTTAGTGAAAGGAGCCCAACTGACTCTATTATCATACTGCCCAATTTCTCCCTACCCACCAGGAGCATGTCCATATTGGGAGAAAGCTGCTGGCTAGCTCAATGAATAAAGCTAAACTCTATCTATGGGTAATGGTTTTTCCCTTCATCTGCCAGTCCAGTAATGCTACAAATACAAGGAAGTAACTGGTCATGTGTTGTTCTTAATGAGCCAGGGACCATCTCTTTCTTATGTAATTGTTAAAACATATTAGTTAAGTATTTATCCCAGAGGCTTTCTGCCCCTAGGGATTTTTGAATCAAAAAGGTTTCAGATCTGTAGATATGCATAACTAATACACAGGAGGTAAAAGTGTTTTGATCCAATAATAGTAAGAAAGAAAGCAAACACAAAACTCCCAGAAAATGTACACTATGCTAAACTTTACTCCCATACTGTTCTATTTCAATTGACATAAGAAAAGCAACTGGTAAATTGTGGAACTGCTTCTAAATCAAATGATAGGATGAGTTGTAGTCTACCAGGAAAATCACTCTTATAAATAATTTGGGAATGATGAAGATAATGTTATGTTTTGGGCATCATAGTTGCAAGCCATGGCATACTGGGCAAACGTTCTTATATATTCCATGAAGTCACAGAGTATCAGTTGGCTGGGGGAAGCACCTCCCATTTGGCCCTAGGCAGACGTTATATCATCCCATTTTCAGAAGCTTCTCAGTAAAGTTATCATTCTCATTACATTTTGCATTTTTATACCACCTGTAATCATAGCTCCCAGGCACTATATACGTTGTTAATTTATTATAGTCATTTCAATTTTGCTAGTTAACTCTCAGGTCTCCTTATGTGTTAAGCCCTAAAATCAGCAGGAAGAACTGAAACTCTTAAATACCCAAATCCCCGTACATTTTCAGGAACCAGAAGACCTGGGTTCTAATACTGTTTTTTGTACTAATCAGCTCTATGACTCCAGCAAGTCACTTCTTTCTGGGCCTCAGTCTCATGGGTAAAATGTCAGACTTGATCTAAATGGGGCTGGGCACAGTGGCTCACACCTGTAATCCCGGCACTCTGGAAGGCTAAGGCGGGTGGATCATTTGAGGTCAGGAGGTCAAGACCAGCCTGGCCAACATGGTAAAACCCCGTCTCTACTAAAAATACAAAAAATTAGCCAGGTGTGGTGGCGGGCACCTGTGATCCCAGCTACTTGGGAGGCTGAGGCAGGAGAATCACTTGAACCCGGGAGGCAGAGGTTGCAGTGAGCCGAGATCGCACCATTGCACTCTAGCCTGGGAGAGAGAGTGAGACTGTCTCAGAAAAATAAATAAATAAAAATAAATTAATAAACAAATGGCCTCTAGTATCCTCCCCAGCTCTAAGATTTTTGGGCTTTGTATAACAGAGCTCTCAGGAATAAGTCTGACATATATCTGCGCATAGATGGAGATTAATCTGTTCCTGAGGTCACTCTGACTCTACACTCCTTCAGTGCATCATCCATTCTGGTGCTGCCAGCTGTCAGCTCCCTGTGGAGGACTCTGTGTCAGATCTAATTCCAGAAGGTCCTCAGAACCAGAAATAAATAGGAATGCCTAGGGCTAATTTAGACGTCTGAAACTAAGCAAAGAGAAGTGATTCCTTTATGAAATTTATTTTAGAACAAAAATGGTTTGCAGAATGAAGTGAAGGAACTGGCATTAAGTTACAAGAGCATGTTAGTAATTAATGGCATGGCTTAAAATATCAAGTTAAGACATTATTCTCAGTGAAGAATCCATTAACCAAATCTAAACAAGGCTGATAAAGGCTCCTTTGCCTAAGGAGGGAGTGGCCTATTAGAGTGGTTGGGAGGAGGGTTGGAAGACATCCTTAAATGTTTTCTGCTATTCACATGCTTATAATTTTGCAGATAAAATGGATCCAATGTAAGTGAAGGGACAAGTTAAGCAAGCAAAAGACAAGCAGATGTATACATTCACAAGCTTATGATAAATATTTGGGCATTTTAATTAAGTTTTATACCTGAGTGCTGTAAAAACCTTAGAATGGGCATTTAGGGAAAGGTAAAATTTGTCTTGGAAAGTGGCTTACAAGAAATAAATATAAAACATTTATTAGGAAGTGACTGGGCAGAAATGCAATCAGGCTGAACTTGCCAAAGAGTTAAGTGGGTAGTAGGGTGTAGAGCAGTGCTCACCATGCAGCAAGACCCAACCTCCAGGAAAAGTTCAAAACTTTATCTGGTAATCTCCAAGTGAGTTTTCAATGTTGTGTAACTATGAAAGAGTTATCTGTAGAGATGGGGTTTTAGCCAGCAGCCACTATCCACTTGTCAGGCCTGTCAATGGCCTATACCCAACATTCTGGTCTTGTCACTCATCAGGAAGACTCAGAGCATGAAGCAATAAGGTAGATTCTCACATGGAGAATGTTTAGTCCCTGGGCTACAGGAAAATACCAGGCACATTTATTGCATGGGCCATAAGGGAGTAGTTGAAGATATTAACAGGGAACTGGTAGAACAAGCGGATGTGTCCAAATACAAAAGGAAGCCACCGTGGCTTTCTGAACCTAGGGGTGGTTCACTGGGGGAACTAAATACCTATTAATAAGCAGCCAATTATCCATCAGAATGTTTCTCTTTTCAATTCCAGGAATAAATTAAAATGGTGGAAAAATAATGAAGAACTACTGAAAAATAAACAGACTTAAAAATGAGTGCCCGGGCTCACGCGTGTAATCCCAGCACTTTGGGAGGCTGAGGCGGGTGGATCATCAGGTCAGGAGTTCAAGACCAGCCTGGCCAATACAATGAAACCCTGTCTCTACTAAAAATACAAAAAATCAGCTGGGTATGGTGGCAGGTGCCTGTAATCCCAGCTACCTGGGAGGCTGAAGCAGGAAAATCACTTGAACCCGAGAGGCAGAGGTTGCAGTGAGTGGAGATCTCACCACTGTACTCCAGCCTGGGTAACAGTGTGAGACTCCATCTCAAAAAGAAAAAAAAAAAAAAGTGTCCAAACTGAGTTGCGCAAATGCTTTCATTGGGTTAAATTTTATAGTCGTAGTCATAGGATGGAGACACATTGGAGCTCAGATTAAGGTTTACAGAGAACACTAGTGAAACAATGAATGCTAGGAGAGAACATAAACTGACAGAAAGTGTTTTCTAAGTTTATACTTTCCCTATTTTCTCTATGTTCCTATTTCTAACCAGTATGGCCAAAGTATAAAAGCACCTACTCTGTTGGCCACTTTTTTCCAGATTCACTGGACATAATTCTGATTTGAAAATACTTCCCTGAGAAACCCTTGGAGAGTAAGCCACTACTACGCCTAGATAATAGCACCGCCCAAGCAGATACTGGAGCAGAAGAAAAATGTTGAGATCACGTGAAAAACACAGAACAAGGGATCTGTCCAAATAGCATCAATAGACAATTGGAAATACAGAATCATCTCTGACCCAAGTCTTTTGTAACCTACCCTTACCAAGAAAGAGTGGAAATGGTATAAATTCCACTGAAAAAGCAAAAGGCGCAAATATTTTTAGATAAGATTTTTCCCAATTTATCTTGAATTTTCTATGCGGTATAGATACTTCTGAAATCGATTTTCATGTGCTTAGCTGGGCATGGTGGCTCACGCCTGTAATCCCAGCACTATGGGAGGCCGAGGCAGGCGGATCACTTGAGGCCAGGAGTTCAAGACTAGCCTGGCCAACATGCCAAAACCCCATCTCTACCAAAAATTCAAAAATTAGCCGGGCATGGTGGCATGTGCCTGCAGTCCCAGCTACTCAGGAGGCCAAGGCATGAGAATCACCTGAACCCAGGAGGCGGAGGTTGCAGTGAGCCAAGATCGTGCCACTGCACTCCAGCCTGGGTGACAGAGTGAGACCCTGTCTCAAAAATAAATAAATAAATTTTCATGTGCTCAAATGTTTCACTGGGATATATCATAATATTTTAAAACAAAACTATTTTCCTCTTTCAAATTGTTAGTAAATTTATAATGCATTAGATCTCTATAATTAATATATAAGGCAAGAGAAAGGCATGACTATCATCATTTATTCTCTCAAAGTATGATTGGACTTACTGCATAAATTATTCACATATTCTACTAGCACAATAAAATAGCATCTGTTTCTGCATGAATCACATTATTTATTTGGAGCATGTAGTGAAGTTCCTTTAAAATGCTTTGCTAATATGCTGGACAGGGGACCTCAGGCTCTAATTCATGTTTGGGTCCTCCTATTTGGAAGTACACAGTGTAAGCATTACAGTTGCGTCAGTCTCTGGTTTATTTGCATCCATTATAGGTGAAGCATAACCTTCAAGATATGCCAGGCATTGGGCAGAACTGTAAGATTGAAGGGAGGAGTGACTTTATCTCATGCTCACCTCTTCTTCTGGTATCCTTTTTCCCCTTTGAAACCATCACTGTCCACCTGCATCTCCCACCATGATGAATCTCTATTTTACCCTATGCCTTTGCAAACAGAGGCAGACTCTCTCCCACTCTCATTTATAAAACAGACACTTCTGACACTCAACTTACCATAAAAAATGTATCAGTCCTAGCATTGGTTCACTGATTAGTGTCATTGCTTTTTGAGACACATTAATGAAATTAACTGATCCAGGATAAAATGATTTCTAATGTCATATTGTATTTAACATTTAACTGAGAATAACACCCTACTTCTAGTCATTAAGTAAGTCAATGATATAAGTATGCATGAAACATGTCCCCTATCCTTAGAGATGTTTACAATCTTAGAAGTTTTAGGGAAAGAAACAAATGCATGTAAGAAATAGAATAAATGATTTTAATGGGCAGAAGAAGCACAGAGAAATCAATGCCTAATAGGGGATTAACATGGAATTAATTGCAACTGGGAGTGAAAACCACTTTTCTGTTATGACTCTCATTATAGAGTCTTCCTCAGGTATAGGAGGTGATATGGTTTAGCTGTGTCCCCACCCAAATCTCATCTTGAATTGTAGCTCCCATAATTCCCACATGTTGTGGGAGGGACCCCTGGGAGATAACTGAATCATAGGGGTGGTTTCCCCCATACTGTTCTCATGGTAGTTAAGTCTCACAAGATCTGATGGTTTTATAAGGGGTTTCCTCTTTCTCTTCGTTCTCATTCTCTCTTGCCTGCTTCCACGTAAGATGTGCCTTTCACCTTCCACCATGATTATGAGGCCTCCCCAGCCACATGGAATTGTGAGTCCATTAAACCTTTTTCTTTATAAATTACCCAATTTTGGGCATGTCTTTATCAGGAGTGTTAAAACAGACTAATACAGGAAGCAAGAGAGAAGTGCTTTACTCTAACTACCAGAGTATGGGCTTCGCAGAGGATTCTTACATCTTACACAGGGCAGGTGCCTGATAAATGTTTAAATAATGACTATTAAAATGAGAAGAGGCTAAAATGGACCACCTGTATAGGTAGGTGGAAGATTTCCAATCCCCCCCAAAAAAGTGGGCTGTTGGCATACTACTGAAACCACACAACTTTGGTGGTTTCTGCATAAGACAGTATTTTTGCATAAACATCTCCAGAGAAAGTATTACTAGTCATGGGCTCTTTGAGATCCCTGAGGGCCACATTCTACCTGGCTGTTTCAGATTATCCTGAAAAACGGTAGAGGGTGGCAAGCACCAATCTGTCCCTTGAGGACACAGTTTTCCACCTTTCTTGGCCAACTGAAGCCAGTATCCCAGGCATGACATTGCCTCTCCTCTCTCCAACCACAGATAGAGAAGAGCCACAGTCTCCAGCTGTCTACAAAGAAACGAATGCTCCCAGCTAAAACTGCCCTTTATATTTGATCATTCTGGACCTGTACAGAATTTTTCTCTAAGCATCCCTGTGTGTGTTATGCACACAGAGGGAGAGCATCTTATTTTTATGTTGTCTATAATAAATTATAAGTGTAACAGCAGGAGCTTTTTCAATACTATTTGTAAATGCAGCCAGAGGCTATTAAGTGATTGCTGTATCAAATAAATATAATTAGTAAATAGCAAAATAACATGTTTTGTAAACTGCCTTTGGAAATATGTGATTAGACCAAAGACAACGATTTCTGCCAAAGCTTCTAAGTGTTTCCAAGAGATACCAGGAAAAGGCTTTAACAATTTTTATAACAACTTCGAAAAATGTTCATGTAAATCTGCTAAGAAGGTAGACAGTACTCAGTCCAAACTCCCTTTGAATGCTTCACGTTGAAAATTTAAGCATGGGGGTACACATAAGGGCCCATCATAATTTTTCCAGGGGAGTTAAAATGTGCTTGATTATTGACTATAAGTTTTTAAATTGGCATTTGATGAGGTTAAAAAGAAGGAGGTATAAATACAACTCCATGTGCACAGTGCTCTCACGCTGTAGAGCTATCTCAATTAGTAACACTTTAAATTATTCCAGCAAGTCAATCAGTTTGGAGGGAGGTGAACTCATCCTGCCTTTCCCTCTTGCTGGTGTTAGGAAAGGGACTTTGCTTCTCAACAGCAATGTGCTTCTCACTGTCTGGCAATGAACACAGAAGAGTCACCCAAACCCACTGAATCTTCCTCTAGAAGATGCATTATGTTTGTCCCTTACTCATATTCCCTCATCTGCTACCTGTTATCTCATTTCCCAGCCTCTCATCCCCCATTACATTAATTATTCACTTTTATATGTGATTCCCTGATGAAGAACCAGATCTCCATGCGTATGTATCAAGCCACAAGTTCAAACCTTACCTAGATTTCAAGATTCTCCAATTTTTGTTTTTTTGAGACAGAGTCTCACTCTGTTGCCCAGGCTGGAGTGCAATGGTGAGATCTCGGCTCACTGCAACCTCCATCTCCCGGGTTCAAGAGATTCTCTTGCCTCAGCCTCCTGAGTAGCTGGGACTACAGGCATGTGCCACCATGCTCAGCTAATTTTTAGTATTTTTTTAGTAGAGACAGGGTTTCACTGTGTTAGCCAGGATGGTCTCGATCTCCTGACCTCATGATTCGCCCGCCTTGGTTTCCCAAAGTGCAGGGATTACAGGCATGAGCCACCATGCCCCGCCAAGATTCTCCAACTTTTAACTCCACCCATACCTATAGAATAATCTTCTACGAATCCCCAATCAAACCTTCTTCTACTAAAGTCAGGCCTGTCTCCTTCATGTCCCATTCCTGGATTCATGTTTCTACCCCAGTCCCAGGCACACTTCTATTTCCACATTATTCAGGACTCTCTGCCTACAATGACTTACCCTCCAAGGCCTAGATATGTTCCCACTAAGTCAGGTTTCTCGATACACAGCTGGGCAGGCCTTACTTTGAAATGCTATGCTTTCACAGTCTGTTCTGCATTCCTCTTTTTTGTTTGTTTGTTTTTCAGACGGAGTCTCGCTCTGTCACCCAGGCTGGAGTGCAGTGGCGTGATCTCTGCTCACTGCAACCTCTGCCTCCTGGGTTCAAGGGATTCTCCAGTCTCAGCCTCCCTAAGTAGCTGGGGCTATAGGCACACAGCACCACACCTGGCTAATTTTTGTATTTTTAGTAGAGACAGGGTTTCACCATGTTGGCCAGGCTGGTCTTGAACTCCTGACCTCAGGTGATCCACCTGCCTCAGCCTCCCAAAGCACTGGGATTACAGGAGTGAGCCACCGTACCCGGCCTCTTCTTGTATATTGTTCCTGTATGTGTGGCTTTTTCCTTGTCTTCTGTGGCAATGCCAAGACTGGTGCTGAGAAAACAGCATATAAATAGTGACAACCACAATGGTGATGATGATGACAATGATGGAAGCTAACGCATGTTGATTCTTCATGTATGGAGGCCCTGTGCCAATCAGTATTAATAAATTATTGCATTTAGACCCCCTAACAACCACACGGGATGGATGGGATTAAATACACCATTTAAAACTGAGACATATAAAAGTCAGTTTGATTAGCTAGTCATCAAAACTGAATTTCAAAGAAGTGGGTATACATAATTATCCTGCAGATATTTAATAATACAGCCAGTATATATATCTGGATTACATTAGAAAAGAGATGGCTCTAAATCCTAGATTAGAACATTCCACTGAGTTCCATGAGCATCCATTTGCTCACCCATTCCTTTGACATACAGGAATCCAGCCCAGTCTATGTGTCATATGCTCTAGGGCTAAAAAATACATCAATAAAATGGTCCCTGCCCTCAAACAGCTCACCGACTTGGCAGTCCACAAAACTGTGTCTGTGGTCTTATTTCCCCCTAACTTGGAGTCTGAGGGAGGAATAATGTGTGATGTTAGAGAAGAAACATTTTAAAAACAGCTGAGATCCAAGAGTCATTTGGGGGCTGGAGAAGCAATGCCTGATGGGCGGAATGAATGATGAGAAAGGGAAGGTGTGTGTAAGGAAAGGATGGATAGGGCAAGTGACTATGACAGCTCTCACAGAAACTTCTGGAAAAGCAAAGACCAAGTAAAGAGTTCCAGAAAAATCATCTCTGGACCCCCTGGGGCAGTATGCTAAAGCCTATATTTATCTGTCCATAGCAGAGGTGTGAATGCCTGCAAAGACCTCAAGGCCGGATCAAATGAGACTGTGCTTCTTTCCAGTTTGGGGCCTCTGGGGATGACGTTAATACCGAGCACTTAGTCATCATGTTTGATGGCTTCCGTGGCCTCATTTATCAAGGATCTATAGTTAAATTTAATTTTCATGTGAGTGGAGGACAGCCATGGCAGCCCAGCTCCTTGTTGCTGATCTGCCCCCGTTGATGTCTTCTGAAGTGGAAATGATGGATGCCACATGTTCTGGCTGTGATTAAATTTGCTTTGACAAAGCAGCATGGAAATCAGATTTTCAATAGACTTCTGTATTTCACCTAGTGCTGAGTAAACAGATGCAGAACATAATGCTTGCATGGCTGTCAGGCCGATAGCTAATTCATTGTGGCCATCTAATCAGGCTGTCCATTAAATTATTATTTGTCAATAACATGCAGGATCATTTCTGAAACTCTGAGGAATGAGAAGCTTGTTTTTAAGTAAATAAATGTGGAGGGCTTGACAACATCAGGGGTTTTTCTTAGGAGGGTCCAAATAACTCATCAGTCTCTGTGTCTCTACTCCCCTGAAGAATCAAAGCACCATTTAAGAAGTTTTTAGTTTCTCTTCGCTTGGCTCCCATTTCAAATGCAAGCAATATCATCCAATTACAACAGAGAATGAAGCTACAAACATTGACACTTCAGCTTCCCCAGTTTATCTTTAAAGGAGAATGAAGCAGAAAATCACATTAAGTATGCATCTTATGTTAGAGCTTTTAACCTCCTGCCTAGAAATGCTGCGTGCAGACCACCTCCTGGAAACAGCTTCCACTTTAGGGAAACACTGGAGACAGCTTGGTCTTATCAGGCAAGCAAAAGTGGCTGAGAATATGATTGTCTATGCTTGCTCCCCTCCCACCCTCTTTTTGTTCCATCAGTGGTTTAAGTAGACAATTGGGTCCCTAGTATTATTAGGAAAGGTCCTCTTTGTTATCCTGGCACAAATTTTCTCCTGTAGCCTCATTCTCAAATTCAGACCTCCATGCTTTCAGGAATTTTTTGACTTCCTGAGGTTCGGGTCAACCACCTTCTTTTGTTCAGTGATTTAGGTAGACAACCAGGTTCCTAGTACTATTAGGAAAGGTTCTCTTTGTTAGCCTAGCACAAATTTTCTCCTGCAGCCTCATTCTCAAACTCAGATCTCCGTGCTTTCAGTAATTTTTTACTTCCTGAAGTTCAGGTCAAGCATTTTCTCACCTTCTTTGAGTCCTGCTTAGAATATCTTGGGCTTCTATCAACATTCTCCTTTTGAACCTACTCTTGTGAACCAGTCCCATAGTTAGCAAATACTTTTCCCGATAAAACCCCCAGACCTCAAGTGTTTCATTATTACTAAAGAGTTGAGAGTGTGCAACACATTTGTATATGCAAACTAGCTGAAAGAACTTGAGCAAGTTTCTAAAACACGCTAAGCCTTGTATTTCTCATCGGGAAAATAATATGTATATCAAAGTACAGTTGCAGGGATTAAACAGAATAATGTATACATGGAATAAACAATGTTTCCCTCTTTTTAGATGCCCATTATTCCCCATCAAATAAGAATTCCCCTTTCAGAAGTATAGGGGACTCAGTTCTCAGTCTTCCTGATACAGTCTTTCCTAGCTTCCCAGGAAAGGGTGACAGCATACTGAGAGGCCTGACTGTACTCTGGATCCAGCCTGGGATGGGCCTTTCCCTTGCTGGGGACTAGGTAGGGCTCAGGTGACCAGATGGCCTGCTGTTACTTGTCTAGCACATCGGCTTTGGGAGGTAGGTATGTTCTATTTAGAAGAGAAAGAGAAGGAATCCCAGATGGGCCTCAAATCCAAGTTGTTTTCTTCCTCCAGCTTTGTCTGTGATAAAACTGATATCAGAGACCATTGTGTTTATTTCTCAAAAGTGAAAGGACTCAGGAGAGAGGCAGCAGGAATTACTTATTATACACGTTGCCCCAACAGTGATGACTGGCACATATCAGCTACTCGACTTCTAGTGGCTTTTACAATAAGAAAAGTAATTCTATGAGATAAGGAATAGTGGTGATGGTTGCTGTTACGATTGTCATTGTCTCATTTGGCTTTCATAACACCCCAGGTAGGCAGGTAAGGCAAATAAAACCTCCGTTTCACGGGTGAGGAAATGAAGATAGTAATGGCTGCAAAAGCATTAATGGGTCACAGACCACCCTCTGCCCTGCTGACCTGCACCGGAGAGCAATAAATAGAGGAAACAGCTCAAGGCTTCTTATAATGATCATGAATTGAAATTTATGCTAAATAGTATCCAGCCAATACAAAGAGAGAACATTCTCAGTACACTCTACTAAACTTTGAGCTTGTAATGATCTTACAGTAACTACTTGGAAATAAATAAAATCTTCCACAGTATGTGTGAAAACAATAAATGAACATCTATAAAATATGGTTTAATCCAAGGAACTTCTTGTTTTTGCAAATATTAATTTGTCACCAAATCAGGAGAATTTGGATCTCTCAGAGCCTGGCTATGGGGCAAAATGGTGGGAAAGAGGGATTTCTGAACTTTTACTTTATTACAAATAAATTCATTGTTTATTAGAAGAATTATTAGCACAATGATGAGGGCAGAAAGGAGAGTGTGTAGAGAGAGAGAAAGTGGAAAGAGATATGGCTAGAATATATTGGAGATATTAGAGATATTCTCTGATCAGCATAGAATGATGCTCTGAAGATGAGGTGCTTAGAAGCAAAAAAGAATGATCTAAATCATTGCTACTCAGAGTGTGATCAATGGACCAACTGAACAGAACTCATGTGAAACTTGTCAGAAATGCAGAATCATCAGATACACTAAATCAAAATCTGCAATTTGGCAAGAACCCAGGTGATTCTAATGCACATTAAAATTTGTGTCTCAAGAGGGTAGTGGGTGACTGACAACAGTTTGAGGATAAATGATCAATAAGAAAACACCATAGCCAGGGCAGTCCAGTAGTAGTCCAAGTGATTGATGACAAAGACCAAACTGTTGCTGGAAATAGAATGGAGGGAACAGATTTGAAAGACGTATCAGAAATAGAAAGAATGGTTTTAGAAACTGATGAGTTAGGCCAGACATGGTGGCTCATGCCTATAATCTCAGTTTGAGGTGGGAGGATCACTTGAGCCCAGGAGGTCCAGGCTGTAGTGAGCTATGATTGATCTACCACACTCGAGCCTGGGCAACAAAGTGAGTACCTGTTTCCAAAAAAAAAAAAAAAGAAAGAAAAAAAAGAAAGAAAAAAGAAACTGATCAGTTAAAGAATATCTGTGTAAAGGAAGAATTAAGATGAAGTTCTGAGGCTTCTATTTGGGTCAACTTTCAAGTAAGGGGTTATTTATCTTATCTTTCCAGAACCTACTGCAAATCTGGTACAGAGAAGGTAGGCACTACATGTGAGCTGAGTGACTGCATTCACTATCCAGATCATGGGATTTCAAATTATGTTCCATTAATCCCTAGGAATCTTAAGAGGTACTTTGGGAGCTGAAAAGAGGAAGTCAGATGGGCAGTGCTCCAAGTCCTTACTCCCAAACTTCATTTGCAAAACAAACAAAAACAACAAGTCCATCACATTTTCTTAATGAAATCCTATGCAGTTGGTCCACTGACCATATTCTAAGTAGCAATGATTTTGGTCACTCTTTTTCTGCCTATAAATGCCTCATCTTCAGAGCATCATTCAATGCTCATCAGAGACTATCTCCAATCTAACCATAGAACTTGAAGATCAGCTCCAAGTCTAATTTCTGGTCTGTTACCCTCCATGTTCTTGGATTCATGTTATTCCTTGAGGTATTGAGACAAATAAAATTTGGACACACTTGGCCTTATTACCAGCAACCTCTAGAATAATGGAGAGGAGAAATGAGTATTGTTTAAAATAGACAGTTTGCTCTTGTATAATAAAAGATAAGGGTGATCCTATCTAAATTTATGCTAAGAAAACAATTTGATAGAAGAAAGCCATTACAAATGCAGATAAATACAATGTGATTTAGCTCTAATATTTAAAAAATCACCTAAATGTTAAATAAGCAAAAATCATAAATGAATTATGGCACATTTAGTTTACATAGTAATAGGCAAACTTGAGAATAATGGCTATGAAGATCAAGACTCTACATGTTAAAAAGTTTATAATAAAAAGATAACCAAATAATGAAGAATATAAAATGTAAGATAACTATGGTTGCAAGTACATAAATTCATGTATGCATATGATCAAAAGGTAGAAAGGCATATGGATAAATAAGAATGAGGTAAAATATTATAGACATATGAATCATCAGTAAATTTCAGGTTCTACCTTGTAAATATTAATATATCTGAATCCAATGCATTCTTACTGCATCTAACATGACTACCCTGATTCAAGACTTCATCTCTTAATTTGCGCATCCTAACTGGCCTCCATATAGCCCCTCTTATGATACACCCTTGTCTTCAGTAGCTACAGTAATACTTTATATATAAATTAGATCTTGTCATACCCTATGCTTAAATTCTAACTATGCTATTCCATTATACTTAGAATACAATCCAAATTTCTAACTCTAGATCAGCAGTTCTCAATTTGGCTTCAAGGACTCTTTAAATTCCTAACAATTATTGAAGAATCCCAAAATATTTTGTTATGTAGGTTATGTCTGCTGATATCTACTGTATTTGAAATTAAAAATGATAAATATTAGAAATATTAGTTTACTAATTTGTTTACAAATGGCAATAGTAAATATATGCCATGGTAAGAACATATTTTTATGAAAAAATATTATTATACTAACTTACTCCCGAAATCTGAAAAGGGTGCCATTGTTTCATATTTTGCAAATCTTTTTACTGTCTGGCCTAAAAAGAGAAAGCTGGATTACCCTATCTGCTTCTGCATTTAATCCATTTTAATATGTTATTTTCATTGAAGGATGTAAAGAAAATCTAGTCCTGACAAATATGTTCGAAAAGTCAGGGATATCTTAGTAGTATTTTCAGATAATTGGGGATATTTTTCTTTGGTACAACATGTAAGTGGTAATGTCTTCAGAGTTATTTGCAATGTGGAATCTGAAACTTTACGAATGAACCTTTTGTACAGTGTTATAGTAAAATACATTGTCAACTTTAAATGAATCTTTTACCTAGAGATGATTTTTGATATTACGTATTAAACATTGGAAACTATAGGTTCATTGAGTTATGCAGAACTTTTAAATGTTGGCATATTTTATTACATAATATCAAAAACATATTTATTAATTTCACCAACAATTTCATCAGTATTGGGCCCCTGTCAAGCAGCTCATGGAGGTTGACACTTTTCCAAAAAGTTCTAATATTCTCTTGAAATCTTAAATTTTATCATTAGCAACAAATAATGTCATTTGTTTTCCTCAAAGTGAATAGGCTCACTTTTGAAGTGATAAGTTCATTTTCGAGAAAATGTTTGCTAAATACCTGAGTCTGAATAACTAATTTGTAAGATATTGTTTCAAGTAAAAACAGTGTTCCATGAAAAACACTGCAAGTAAAGCTTACAATTCAATTGCCCTGGTGCTTTTCCTTGGGATAACCATTTTATCTGAGTGTGCAGCAGAAGTATTTAGCATGTACTTCTCATCTTATTAAAAAGAATGTTAAAAAGATGTGTACTCACAGCTCAAGATTTAATGTAATTAATAATTTCACTGCTTTACCAAGGTCAGTCTTAAGTGAAGCTGGCATTATGTGTGTTGGTCCTGAATGGCAATGAGAATATAGGGACTACAAGAGTTTAGTGCCCCCACCTTGAAAGGCACTAGGGCTCCACCATGGCTTCCATCATCAGTGCAAATATTAACACACTAAAATAGCTTTGACCCTGAAGACACCCCTGACAGTCTTGGGATCTCCAGGGGTCTGTGAGTTATACTTTGAGAACAATGCTACCTACTTAGCCACGGCATCTGCTACCACTCTCCTGCCTCCCTCTGCTCTAGCCACAAGCACTTTTTTTAACACACTGATCTTGTGCCTGCCTCAGGGACTCTTCATTTGCAGTTCCCTCTGCTGGTGATCCTCTCACCTGTGAAGTTCACCTAGCTTGCCACTGCTCATCACTTGTAGTTTCTGTTCAAGGGATTTCTCCTCCAAGATGCTTCATCTGACCCACTTATCTACAAGAGGCTCTGTCTTTCCCAGCAGAGCCTCAGGAAATTCTCGTACTCTGCTCTACTTCCTCCATACCACTCGCCACTAACTAGAGTTACACTGTGTATTTATTGGCTTATTTGTGAATTGTCTGCTTCCCGCAGTCAAATATAAGGTACATGAGAGCTAAGACTTTGTTTTATTTGCCACCACAGTTCTAACATGGTACTCAATAAATACTTATTATCCAAATAGATTAACTTACTTTAAAAAAAAATCCCTTAAACACTGTTGATATGCTATTTTTAAATGAATAAAGGAGAGTTTTCTAAGTCAGTGTGGTCCAGTAAAAATATGTGAGCCCAGTGTGATGGCTCACACCTGTAATCCCAACAACTTGCAAAGCTGAGTTGGGAGGCTCAGTTGAGCCCAGGAATTTGAGGCTGCAGTGAGCCATGATTGTCCCACTGCAACCAGCCTGGGTGACCCAGCAAGACACCGTTTCTAAAAAAACAATAAAAAAAAAGTGAACCAATATATAATTTTACATTTTCCAGAAACCACATTACAAAAGTAAAAAGAAATAAGTGGAATGATTTAAAAATCTATCTTTATTCAATATACCTAAAATATTATATAATTTCAAAATGTATTCACTATAAAATTATTGCAATGCTATACTTTCTTACCTTTCTTACTAAATCTTTGAAATCAGTGTGTACTTTACATTTACAGACTATCTCCATTCAGATTAGCTACACTTCAAGTGTTCAGCAGCCATTTGTGACTAGTGGCTATTGTCCTAGAAAGCACAATTTAACCAAAGGTGGGGAAGAAACTAGATCACAGCATTTGCTTTCTCCCATACCTAATGAGATGAAGAAAAACTTATGAACATTAGCTAGTAATAACAATAACAATAATTATCAGAAGCAACTAAATAAGGGTCCAACTTAATACCCTAAGTTTTGCTAAAATGGTGGCCATGATTAAAGCAGAATATTCTGTCATAGCTTCACACTTCTAACCACTCCCAGTCCAACCCCTAGCAATGGTACTAGGGAAAAAAAGGTGAGTTGCCAATTTACTGAGAATCTTCACTGACACCTCCTAATTTGGAGAGGATTAGAACAAGGAGGTAAGCAGACAGCCTAGCCCTTAACTAACACTGCTGGATCTCAGCAGAAATAAAATAAATCCCCACAGCATCACACTGATTAGAGGAAATAATTCTAAGTCTCCACACAGCATCTAGAGTGACCTTTCTAAAATGTAATTCTGATCATGCTACTCACTTATCTGAAATCCTTCAGTGGTTCACCTCATCCTTGGGGTAAATTCCAAGCTCGTCAGCAGTGCATCACATAGGTTCACTGTGGTTGGGATCTGTGTCCCCCCTGGATCTTTACCCACCTTCATCTTCAGCTTCCCATATGCATAATACACCTTTAACATACTGAACAAGCTGTAGTTCCCAAAATTAGAAATCTCTGTACCTTTAACTAAGGCACTCCATCTGCCCAGACTATATGTCTTCTCTTTTCCTGGCTAACTTCAAAACTCCTCCAAATTCAACTCAGTAACCTACTGAAAACCTTCCTCTTCACTCAGTTTGTATAATAATGCATGTCTGTATTTATACAATGTCCTGGGAATGCCTAAAGGGTAAGCATACACAGTATTACAATTGTGGTTTTACTTGCATATCTTGCTGACTAAAGTACAAAGTTCTTGAGGTCAGGAACAGTGTCTTTAACTGCTTTGTCACCAGAGCCTAACACAGTGCCCACATCATAGCATACACAGTAAGTAGCTGTAGAACAAGTGAATTAATATGTTTAGATTTGTTATTTACTGATTCTCATCACGTTCATTCCTAATAGGTACATTTTAAAAGAAACTTGATAATGAGACCAAAGCATTCTAACTAGGTGGCAAAATAATTTCATTTCAAGATCTTTCAAAGTCATGGATTTGAAATCATCTGAAATAAATGATAGCAAAACAGACAATTAAAGACCTGAATTTGAGTGGTGTGTGTGTGTGTGTAACACTAAAACATCAGGAAAACGTCCACAGTTCCTGCTGCATTATATTGTCAGTAGCTAGTATAACCTGTCGGCTGTAGAGGTAACAGCCAATCTTCCTGGAGAAGCACCAGAGCAACCTGAAAATTCAGAGTCCACTGGTAACTAGGAAGGGAGGGGAGGGAAACAGAAAAGGAAATGGGTGGCTATAGAAATATACCAGTTTCTAACCTCCCATCTTTATTCTAGCAGGTGCCAACAATAAGCAGCTCAGAATTCACCTCTAGGCAAAATAAATGAAGTAACCACCCCCATCTATTTTTAAATAGAAATTAAGCAATTTGCCTGTGGAAAACTAGTGTGAGGAGAGAGGTTGAAGGTCAAGGTGTCAGTCTATTTCTTATCCAAACATTTTAAATTTAATTGATACGAGAGAAAACATAATCCAGAAAACAAAGAGAACTTTAAAAAATTATTCAGATGATAATTACAATAAAAGCCTAGACTTCACCATTATTCAATATATCTGTATAACAAAACTTCACTTGTGTCCTTTAAATTTACACAAATAGGGAGTCACTTCCAAGATGGCTGAATAGGAACAGCTCCAGTCAACAGCTCCCAGTGAGATCAACGCAGAAGATGGGTGATTTCTGCATTTCCATTTAAGGTACCTGGTTCATCTCACTGGGACAGGATGGACAGTGGGTGCGGCCCACAGAGGGCAAGCCAAAGCAGGGCAGAGCGTTGCCTCATCTGGGAAGTGCAAGGGATCTGGGGATTTCCCTTTCCTAGCCAAGGGAAGGCCTGAGTGACTGTACCTGGAGGAATGGTACACTCCTGCCCAAATACTGCACTTTCCCCACAGTCTTCGCAACCGGCCTGGCTCAGCAGGTCCCATGCCCACGGAGCCTTGCTCGCTGTTAGCGCAGCAGTCTGAGATCAACCTGGGTTGCTGGAGCTTGGTGGGGGAAGGGGCATCTGCCATTGCTGAGGCTTGAGCAGGCGGTTCTATGCTCACAGTGTAACAAAGCCACAGGGAAGCTTGAGCTGGGTAGAGCCCACTGCAACTCAGCAAGGCCTACTGCCTCTCTAGATTCCACCTCTGGGGACAGGGCATATCTGAACAAAAGGCAGCAGACAGCTCCTCCAGACTTAAATGTCCCTGCCTGACAGCTCTGAGGAGAGCAGTAGTTCTCCTGGTGCAGCGTTCGAGCTCTGACAATGGACAGACTGCCTCCTCAAGTGGGTCCCTGACCCCTGTGTAGCCTGACTGGGAGACACCTCCCAGTTGGGGCCAACAGACACCTCATACAGGTGGGTGCTCCTCTGGGATGAAGCTTCCAGAGGAAGGATCAGGCAGCAATATTTGCTGTTCTGCAGCCTCTGCTGGTGGTACCCAGGCAAACAGAGTCTGGAGTGAACCTCCGGCAAACTTCAACAGACCTGCAGCTGAGGGGCCTGTTAGAAGGAAAACTAACAAACAGAAAGGAATAGCATCAACGTCAACAAGAAGGACATCCACACCAAAACCCCATCCGTAGGTCACCAACATCAAAGACCAAAGGTAGATAAAACCACAAAGACTGGGGGAAACCAGAGCAGAAAGGCTGAAAATTCCAAAATCCAGAATGCCTCCTCACCTCCAAAGGAACACAACTCCTCACTAGCAAGGGAACAAAACTGGATGGAGAATGAGTTTGACGAGTTGACAGAAGTAGGCTTCAGAAGGTTGATAATAACAAACTTCTCTGAGCTAAGGGAGCATGTTGTAACCCATTGCAAGGAAGCTAAAAACCTTGAAAAAATGTTAGACGAATGGCTATCTAGAGTAACAAATGTAGAGAAGAGCTTAAATGACCTGATGGAGCTGAAAAACACAGTACAAGAACTTCGTGAAGCATACGCAAGCTTCAATAGCCAATTCAATCAAGTGGAAGAAAGGGTATCAGTGATTAAAATCAAATTAATGAAATAAAGAAAGAAGACAATATTAGAGAAAAAAAAGAGTGAAAGGAAATGAACAAAAACTCCAACAAATATGGGACTACATGAAAAGACCAAATCTATGTTTGACTGGTGTACCTGAAAGTGACAGGAAGAATGGGAACCAAGTTAGAAAATGCTCTTCAGGATATTATCCAGGAGAACTTCCCCAACCTAGCAAGGCAGGTCAACATTCAAATTCGGGAAATACAGAGAACACCACAAAGATACTCCTCGAGAAGAGCAACCCCAAGACACATAATTGTCAGATTTGCCAAGGTTGAAATGAAGGAAAAAAATGTAAAGGGCAGCAAGAGAGAAAGGTCAGGTTACTCACAAAGGAAAGCTGATCAGACTAGCAGCGGATCCCTCTCGGCAGAAACCCTACAAGCCAGAAGAGAGTGGGGGGCAATATTCAACATTCTTAAAGAAAAGAATTTTCAACCCAGAATTTCATATCCAGCCAAACTAAGCTTCATAAGTGAAGGAGAAATAACATCCTTTACAGACAAGCAAATGATGAGAGATTTTGTCACCACCAGGCCTGCCTTACAAGAGCTCCTGAAGGAAGCACTAAACATGGAAAGGAACAACTGGTAGCAGCCACTGCAAAAACATGCCAAATTGTAAAGAGCATCGAGGCTAAGAATAAACTGCATCAACTAACGAGCAAAATAACCAGCTAACATCATAATGACAGGATCAAATTCACACATTACAATATTAACCTTAAATGTAAATGGGATAAATGTCCCAATTAAAAGACACAGACAGCCAATTGAATAAAGAGTCAAGACCCATTGGTGTGCTGTATTCAGGGGATCTATCTCATGTGCAAAGACACACATAGGCTCAACATAAAGGGATGGAGGAAGATCTATGAAGCAAATGGAAAGCACACACACACACACACACACACACACACACACACAGACAAAAGCAGGGGTTGCAATCCTGACTCTGATAAAACAGACTTTAAAGCAACAAAGGTCAAAAGAGACAAAGAAGGCCATTACATAATGGTAAAGGGATCAATTCAACAAGAAGAGCTAACTATCCTAAATACCTATGCACCCAATACAGGAGCACCCAGATTCATAAAGCAAGTTCTTAGAGACCTACAAAGGACTTAGATTCCCACATAATAATAATGGGAGACTTTAACACCTCACTGTCAATATTAGACAGATCAATGAGGCAGAAAATTAACAAGGATATCCAGGACTTGAACTCAGCTCTGGACCAAGCAGACCTAATAGACATCTACAGAACTCCCCACCCCAAATCAACAGAATATACGTTCTTCTCAGCACCACATCACATTTATTCTAAAATTGACCACATAATTGGAAGGAAAACACTCCTCAGCAAATGTAAAAGAAGAGAAATCACAACAAACTGTCTCTGAGACCATAGTGGAATCAAATTAGAACTCAGGATTAAGAAACTCACTCAAAACTGCACAACTAAATGGAAACTGAACAAACTGCTTCTGAGTGACTCTGAGTAAATAACAAAATGAAGGCAGAAATAAAGATGTTCTTTGAAACCAATGAGAACAAAGACACAACATACCAGAATATCTGGGACACACTGAAAGCAGTGTGTAGAGGGAAATTTATAGCACTAAATGCCCACACGAGAAAGCAGGAGAGATCGAAAATCGACACCCTAACATCACAATTAAAAGAACTAGAGAAGCAAGAGCAAACAAATTCAAAAGCTAGCAGAAGACAAGAAATACTAAGATTAGAGCAGAACTGAAGGAGACAGAGACACAGAAAACCCTTCAAAAACTCAATAAATCAAGGAGATGGTTTTTTGAAAAGATCAACAAAATAGACAGACTGCTAACTAAACTAATAAAGAAGAAAAGAGAGAAGAATCAAATAGATGCAATAAAACATGATAAAGGGGATATCACCACCAATCCCACAGGAATACAAACTACCATCAGAGAATACTATAAACACCTCTATGCAAATAAGCTAGAAAATCTAGAAGAAAGGGATAAATTCCTGGACACATACACCCTCCCAACACTAAACCAGGAAGAAGTTGAATCTCTGAATAGACCGATAACAGGTTCTGAAATTGAGGCAATAATTAATAGCCTACCAACCAAAAAAAGTCCAGGACCAGATGGATTCACAACCGAATTCTACAAGACGTACAAAGAGGAGCTGGTACCATTCCTTCTGAAACTATTCCAATCAACAGAAAAAGAGGGAATCCTCCCTAACTCATTTTATAAGGCCAGCATGATCCTAATACCAAAGCCTGGCAGACACACCACAAAAAAAGAGAATTTTAGACCAATATCCCTGATGAACATCGATGTGAAAATCCTCAATAAAATACTGGCAAACCAAATCCAGCAGCACATCAAAAAGCTTGTCCACCACAATCAAGTTGGCTTCATCCCAGGGATGCAAGGCTGGTTCAACATATTCAAACCAATAAACATAATTCATCACATAAACAGAACCAACGACAAAAACCACATGATTATCTCAATAGACGCAGAAAAGGCCTTTGACAAAATTCGACAGCCTTTCATGCTAAGAACACTCAAAAAACTAGTTATCTATGGAACATATCTCAAAATTTAAATAAGAGTTATATATGACAAACCCACAGCCAATATCATACTGAATGGGCAAAAACTGGAAGCATTCCCTTTGAAAACCGGCACAAGAGAGGGATGCCCTCTCTCATCACTCCTATTCAACATAGTATTGGAAGCTCTGGCCAGGGCAATCAGGCAAGAGAAAGCAATAAAGGATATTCAAATAGGAAGAGAGAAAGTCAGATTGTCTCTGTTTGCAGATGACATGATTGTATATTTAGAAAACCCCATCGTCTCAGCCCAAAACCTCCTTAAGCTGATAAGCAACTTCAGCAAAGTCTCAGGATATAAAATCAATGTGCAAAAATCACAAGCATTCCTATACACCAATAACAGACAAACAGAGAGCCAAATTGCTACATTCACAATTGCTACTGAGAGAATAAAATACCTAGGAATGCAACTTACAAGGGATGTGAAGGACCTCTTCAAGGAGAACTACAAACCACTGCTCAAGGAAATAAGAAAGGACACAAACAAATGGAAAAATATTCCATGCTTATGGATAGGAAGAATCAATATCATGAAAATGGCCTTACTGCCCAAAGTAATTTATAGATTCAATTCTATTCCCATCAAGCTACCACTGACTCTCTTCACAGAATTGGAAAAAACTACTTTAAACTTCATATGGAACCAAAACAGAGCCTGCATAGCCAAGGCAGTCCTGGGCAGGAAGAACAAAGCTGGAGGCATCATGCTACCTGACTTCTAACTATACTACAAGGCTACAGTAACCAAAACAGCATGGTACTGGTACCAAAACAGACATACAGCCCAATGGAAGGGAACGGAGGCCTCAGAAATAACATCACACATCTACCACCAACTGATCTTTGACAAACCTGACACACACAAGCAATGGGGAAAAGATTCCCTCTTTAATAAATGGTGTTGGGAAAACTGGCTAACCATGTGATAAAATATTGTCTAAACTTGATGGAACAAGGAATAGAGGTTCAAATAGTTTGTCAAAAGGTAACCAATAGAATTACTAAATATAATAAAGACAACCATTAGTTTAGAGACACAGAGGAAAGAAAGGCTGGGGAAAATCAAATAATGCTTCATTTTTCATATTGAAGGGTCCAAAAGTAACATATACATTTTCCAAATCAAGACCTAAGTATATATACCTATAATTTAGCATTATGGAGGTAACCCCAGCAGAACCAGGAACTTCATTTCAGAACAACTTTACGGGATAAGTGGTATCATTTTGCCTTCTTTACAATGAGTCACAGAAAAGTTAAGTAATTCCCTTTAAGTTTCATAACTAATAAATCACATAGGTAGGATATAAACTCATTTGTCCTGATTCCAAAGTTTGTGCACCATACTGCCTCCTAAGCTATGAATAGGCAAATAGAGGTCTTTCCAAATAAGTTGTAACTGCCCAAGGGCAGAACCATTATTTACTCATCTTTACATACTCTACAGTGGCCAGCTCACTTCCAGCCCTATTGTTGGAATCCAAGAAATGTCCACTGGTTGGACCATGCCCAGAAACACCCATCCATTTGTTCCTCTCTTCCCCAGTGGTAGGTTAACACACATAAGTTCAGTTTAGATACGGTCATTCAAAGCAAAACAAGACTTCACCTCAAAATAGCCAATCTCTGTTATATAATTTAGGGAAAGTGTACAGGTCATTGAGTGAAGCCATAGCTCTTCTCTAGGAGACAGACTATGAAACACGATACCAATCCTAGTAGGCAATTAGGAAAATGTTAGAGTCAATCGGAACTGAGACCACCAGTCATTAACAAAGTGACTCAAAGGCAGCATTAACCTTGCAGTAGACCCAGGGGATTGCCCAGCCTTTTCTGTGCCCTGCCCCTAAGAACACATCTTCTGAAAGCAAAGAGAATGAACTCTGCGCCAAGTAAATAGCTTTTAAATAAGTGTTTTATCATTTTAGACAACTTACCAATAAAAATTGGTAAAATAGAAAGTACATATTTGGATCATAAACTCTCTAACTATTCTAAAGTCATTTCAGTCAAAATGTGAAAATAAATGTTTTCTAATAGCTTGTACATAGAAAGGATAGAAAATAGAAACCTGTAGTTTTTAGAAATAAGTAAAATGATTTTAGCATGAATCCTGCTTCATAAGACAACTCAGAAACTACAAAATGACTTTGAATGAAGGATAGGCAATATAAAACGTTCCCTAATAAATTAGTTACAAAATGCTTTCAGACATTTGCTTTTCATCTGATCACAGGAACACAATATAAGTGGATAATTCAATTATTCCTGTCTTAATCCAGACATTCTAATGTTTACAGCTTAAAAAACCTGCAAATGTACTCTCTGAACCTATAAAAATAAAGCATAGCACATATAATTATGTATAGTACATAATACTTGATAATGATTAGAAATGACTATGTTACTACTTTTAATAAATGTTACTCATACCAAGTAAATAATAAGACAGAATGTTTACAGAATTTCTTTTTACTACCTGGCAGATAGTGAAAAAAGCTGATAGTTTTGTACACAAGATAATTTTTTTGTGATATTATTTGTAAACAATTTTGAAGTTGCTACATAATATATAGAATATATTACAGAGATTAAACATACTTCTCTTAGTTGCTCAAACTAAATTAACTCATACTATTCCAACTGCTTCCCATAAAAAAGGGAATAACAATTAGTTTGCAATCATGCCCATTAACACAGATAAGACATATTTAATTAATATTTCATTTGTATTAATCAGAAAGAAATTCAGAATGTTCTGGATCTCATTGCTTTCATTTTAATAAAAATCTGTTTAGGAGATGGTGTCTCCTACAAGGGAAAGGAAGCATTTCAAGGAAGCCCAAATGGTCAGAGAAAAGAGCGCCTTTAAGAAAGGTGCATGGCTGTCTATTCCTGTGTCAGTTTGCTAAGATAATAGCCCCCAGCTCCATCCATGTTCCTGCAAAAGACACAATCTCATTCTTTTTTATGTCTCCACAGTATTCCATGGTGTATATGTACCACAATTTCTTTATCCAGTCTGTCATTGATGGGCATTGAGGTTGATCCCATGTCATTGCTACAGTAAATAGTGCTGCAGTGAATATTTGCGTGCACGTATCTTTATGGTAGAATGATTTCTATTCCTCTGAGAATATACCCAAATACTGCACGTTTTCACTCATAAGAGGGAGTTAAATGATGAGAATTCATGGACACAAAGAAGAGAACAACAGACACTGGGGCCTGCTTGAGAGTGGAGGGTGGCAGGAGGGAGAAGAGCAGAAAAAAATAACTATTTGGTACTAGGCTTAGTACCTGAGTGATTAACTAATCTGTATAACAAGCCACTGTGGCACAAGTTTACCTACGTAGCAAACCTGCACGTGTACCCCAAGCCTAAAATAAAAGTTAAGAAAAAAAGGAAAATGTAGCCGACACCTAAAAATATGAAAGAAAGGTGCGTGGGCTACTACAGTTATCAAAGTTTCTATGTCAAGGAAAATATAAAAGACCAATGTGGTAGATTGGATGATTGTTCCCCATGTCTGCCCTCTCCCCCCATCTCCCTGGGAAGCCTATCTTTCTTGGCCCCACTGTTGTTAGGCTGGCCATATGATTTTGTTGTTACTGTTGTTTGAGACAGGGTCTTGCTCTGTTGCCTATGCTGGAGTGCAGCAGCACAATCACAGCTCACTGCAGCCTCAACCTTCCAGATCCAAGTGATTCTCCCACCTCAGCCTCCTGAGTAGTAGCTGGGACCACAAGTGCATGCCACCACACTGGCTTTTTTTTTTTTTAAATAGGAACAGGGGTCTCCCTATGGTGCCCAGGTTGGTCTCAAACTCCTGAGTTCAAGTGATCCTCCCACCTTGGCTTCCCAAAGTGCTGGGATTACAGGCATGAGCTACTGCACCTGGCCTGGCCATATGATTTTCTTCAGCCAGTGGAATTTAGGTGAAAGTGAGGATAATCCAGTTCTAAGTAAGGCCTCTTGCCCCTCTGGGAGCTTTCAACCACTGCCTTAAAAAGAGCCTGCCAGTGTGTCCCGCTGGTTGTAGAAGAATAAGAAATATATAGAGCAGACCTGAACCTCACTGTGGCTCTGAACCAAAACCAACTGAACCAGGACCTGATGGCTAAACCCCAGAGATTCACAGGCCTTTGTGTGAGAAAAATGCCTATTGTGTATGCCACTAGACTTTGGGGTCGTTTGTTATACTACATTGTTGTGGCAATAGCTGAGGCTAACATCTAAAAATTTTGAAAACTATTTAGGTTGTCAGTCCACCAAGACTAGGGTAAATGCAATTCTTTTAAATGTGTTCATTGAAATTCTAATGCAAATGATCACTCTGAACCAATAAGAGTTTTCTGCTGTTTTATGCTACGCATAGAAAGAAAACTGAAGATATAAATTAAATATTTATTTAAAAAATAATAATTTGATAGCATATATATTTCAACAAAATATATGAGGAAGGGACAATGTTTTGCTATTTTTTGTGACAATCCAGAAGAATACTACTCAACATGTAACTGTTTAATTGATAATTACTGACTATCTATTAAGTACTCAATATATGTGTGAATATAGAGATGAGAGGTGTAAGTTAAGTAAACAGGGCATTTGTCAGCCACAAAGTAAGTATGATATAAATGTTGGCCGGGAATGGTGGCTCACACTCATAATCCCAGCACTTTGGGAGGCTGAGGGGGGGCAGATCACTTGAGGTCAGGAGTTCAAGACCAGCCTGGCCAACATGGTGAAACCCTATCTCTACTAAAAATACAGAAAAAAAATAGCTAGGCATGGTGGTGTGTGCCTCTAGTCCCAGGTACTCGGGAGGCTGAAGCAGGAGAATCACTTGAACCAAGGAGGCAGAGGTTGCATTGAGCCGACATCACCCCACTGCACTCCAGCCTGGCTGACAAACCAAGACTGTGTCTCAAAAAAAAAAAAAAGTTAATGCTGTTAGTATCTTCATCATCATCATCTAGACAAACAATAGAGTGTACTAGAATAACAATGCAACAAAAGAACTGGTAAAACGGAACTCTGCACAGAATTTCAGTAGGAGTCTATGGCATAAAGAGCCCCTGTCTACTTTAGAGAGTCTGAATAGTATCTTAGACTATACTATACGCTGCTATAAAGTATCTTAGACTATGTACCACTATAAAGACATACCTAAGGCTGGGTAATTTATAAAGAAAGGAGGTTTGTTTAATTAACTCACAGTTCTGCATGGCTGGGGAGGCCTCAGGAAACTTACAATCATGGCAGAAGGGGAAGAGGTATGTCTTATATGGCAGCAGGTGAGAGAGAGCATGGAAGAAAGAACTGTCAAACACATAAAACCATCACATCTCACCTCCCACCACATCCCTCTCTCGACACGTGGGCATTATGGGGATTACAATTCAACATGAGATTTGGGTGGGGCCACAGCCAACCATATCAGAGGAGGTAGCATGTAAGATGAAAGGAGAAAGATGAGTAAGAGTGTGCAAAGGCAGATCAGGGAAAAGGCTTCCTAGCACATGTAAATGCATAAAACGTGAATGTGCTCTGCATGTGCAGGAAAGAATAAAGCAGAAGCAACTCTACTAAAATGTGAACAATGCCATCCCCTCATGCCTACTATTAGCAAGGAGCTTGCTAACTGAGTGCTTCAAATCATGGTCCAATCCCCACAATTTGGACTTAGAAAGTCTCCTAGTGTACTGTGGACTCATTCAATCAATAATAATTGCTGTCTTCAATTCTCATAAAGGAATAACAAGGAACCCCACAGATTTTAATTTTTATTAGAGCTGCGTGTTCATGGTTTATTCAAGTTTACCAATATTTGGCATTTGCAAACCAATGTTATATTATTCCTAAAGTTAATGTGGACTCTAGGGAAGGCGTGTGCAGCTGCCAATCAACTGCAAGTCTCCTACTTTCCAGGCAAAGGTGCACATAGAGATAGATCAAATTCTTGACAATTTCAGAAAAGACACTTTGTTTTTAGTGCATAATCATTGTTGCCTTGAGGTGGCTCTGACTTTCAAATACTAATCTAAGTTTTTATTAGAAATTACTATTAGTTTACCTTCATCTTTATTAGTACTTATTCCCTGAACTGCTTGCTACCAGGCAATCACTTGCATGCCTAAGAGTATCTTAAATTTAACTTGTCAAAAGTCAAACAGTTTGATTAATAACTCCTCTTCAAGATCACAAAAGTAAATAAATAAAAGGCACCTTACTCAGGGTTACCAGATTAGTCTGCTCAAGCTGCCATAACAAATACCACAGACTGGCAGCTAAAACAAGAGACATTTATTTCTCACAGTTCTGGAGGTTGGAAGTCCATGATGGAGGTGCCAGCAAGGTACGATTGCCTCTGAGGCCTCCTTTCTTCTCTTGGCGTGTCGGCAGCCGCCTTCTCGCTGTGTGCTCACATGACCTCCTCTTCTTCTAAGCCACTAATACTATCAGATCAGGGCCCACCCTTATGACCTCATCCAACCTTAATTACGTCCTAAAAGCCCCATCTCCAAATACTGTCACATTGGAGGTTAGGGTTTTAACATGAATTTAGGGAGTGGGGACACAATTCAGTCCACAGCAGCCACCTGTAGAAAATGGCATCTCCATTCATCCCAATGATCAGAGCGAGAAAAACCTTGAAATTGAACTCCTTTCAAACTTTATATCTCACATTGAATTAATCACCAAATCCTGCTGGCTGCACCTTCAATATAAAGCCCAAATCCAGGAAATTCTCATTCGCTCTACTTCCATCAACCTACTGCACGCTGGTATCACTGAATCTCAGGGTTATGACAATTGATTCCTATTCATCTCTCTGTCCCCCTCTTCTGCTCTTGTTCCTCTACTCTCGATACTACATCCACAGCGACCATTTGAAAAATCAGCCACATCATGTGACTTCCCTACTCACATCCCTACTACTTCTCATCGCACTGAGGCCCCGCAAGGCTCACGGTCAGGCTCCTGCCCACCCTCTCACTGTGTATCTCCTAACTCTCCTCTCCCACATCGCTACAACCACACTGCACTCCTTATTCTTCCTCACACACTTCTAGAACATTCCTGTCTCAGGGCCTCCTCTCTGCTTGGAAACTTTCCTTCAATAGTCACAGGTCTCCTTCTAATTGCATCTCAACAATATAGGCCTCTGCTCAAAGATGGCCTCCTACTGAACCACTTCTATCATCACCCTATTTAAAAATCCTCTTACCTTAGTTTGTGTAAGTACACTCTATGATGGTGCATAATGAAATCACCTGACAATGCATTTCTCAGAAAGTATCTCCATTTTTAAGCAACACATGACTGCAGTTCTCTGTTGCCTCAAATAAATTATAGACAGTATGATGATTCTAAAGAAAAGATACAAGAGTTCAAAGAATATTTAAGACAATGTAAGGAAATAAAAAGTAACCTGGCAGAGCTCAGGCAAGAAGTGGAAGGGAAAGATAAATACAAACTTATAAAAACTAGAACTAATATACATTAAAAATGTCAGTATCATGGTGAAAATTATATGAAACAAAATGGAAATTAGCAAAGTTATTTAAATTATTATGGCAATGCATACAGACATGAAAAGAAAAGAAAACCCCAAATGAGCAGAAAGCAGAGAACAGGGGAAAGAATAAATTTTTTAAAAGTGTTCAAAGACAAGATAGAAAAACTTTTCTAAAATAAAGGCTGGAATCTTTAGATCTCGCCCCAGAAAAAAAAAATACACAGAAAGATCAAGGCCAAAATATATTGTGGAAAGTCACTGGACTTCAAGGATAAGGAGAGAGATAACACAGACATCCAGTAAAGGAGGGAGGGGGAAGAAAGGCATTTAAAAAGAGAAAAATACAGTTTGATCTCAGATTTATCCAAAGCAACACACACAGCTACATGACAGTGCAGAAGTCCATAGAATTTCAAGGAAAAGATTTTTTTCAATAACTTTAGAATCATCCAATTGGTGTAACAGAAAGATATTCTCAAGTGTATAAGAACCAAGGGATGACAACATCTATGATGCTGTCCTTAAAAGTTTTGAGCAATACTATCGCTCCTCCTGTAGTGAATGATCTGCCCAGACTATAAGAAACAACAGCAACAACAAAAAAATGAGAGGTTAAAGATCAGAAAAGAGAGAGGAGGAAAAAAACAACCTTTATTATTTATGGATGATATAATTACCCACAGAAAAAAAACAATTGAATCAACAGATAAACCACTGGAATTAATAAGAGGGTTCTGTGAGGTTGACAGGTACAAAATAAACTTATAAGAATAGTGACATTTTTCTACAACAATGAACTACTAGAAAACATAATTAATAAATCACTCACAATGGCAACAAATTGATAAATGTGTAGCAAGTTAAAAATAATTCATGATTCCCTAATGTATAATAGAAAAAATTTTAAACCCACTGAAGAACAACAACAACAAAAAAACCCACAATAGATGGATACTTCATACTCTTCAATGCGAACACTGGATATTAAGGAGTAGTCAATTATTCATTAGTCAGTATAAAATTCAGTACAGCCACAATCAAGAGTTCCAAATGGATTTTTGGAGAATTTTGATAAACTCATCCTAAAACTTATTTGAAAATTTCAATAAAAGTTTCAAGAACAGTTAGTTCAATATTGTGAAAGAAAAGCAGACAGGGCACTTGCCCTAAGAGGTATTTTTAGAATATACCAGAGTCATAGTAACAAATACAATATGGTACTGGGGCAAGAAAAGGAGTTTCAAGATATAATTATATAGAGAATGTTCTTGCAGACATTCCCCAGCACCAGACTGGAGAGTGGCAATGAGGCAAGGATGCCTACTTTCACCACTCCTGTTCAACACAGTTCTGGAAGTCCTAGCTAGAGCAATTAGGCAAGAGAAAGAAATAATCTCTCTCTATATATAATTATATATCTATCTATATAGAGAGATACATAATTGAAAGGAGTTCTAGACGTAATTTTGTACATACATATACGATAAAGTTGGTACCTTAAACCAACTGAGAAATATTAGTCTGTCTAGTAAATAATATGGGGGAAATTGGCTCATTATCTGGATAAAAGTAAAACTGAATTCCTGTCCAACAGAGTATACAAAAGCAGATTTCAAACCAAAGTGTGGGAATTAAAACAAAGAAATTAAATGCAAAATGATGGAAAAGATTGTCATAACTTAGGAATGCAGAAGGACTTCTTAAACGTAAGCCTCAAGGCACAGACACAAACCAACACTGATGGATTTGATTAAATTAAAACATTCTGTTCACCTAAGGACACCAAGTGCAAAGTTAATAGACAAACAAAAATGATAGATCGGGAGATGTTCACAATCTAACACCAACAAGGGAATCATATCTAGAATGCCCATAAATCAAAATCAAACAAACAAAAATAAGAAACAGAATTTTAAAAGTGGGCTAAGTATACATGTAGGCAATTCAACGAAGGAAGAAACTCAAAAGCTAGCAAGCTCAAATTCATTAGTTCTTAGAGAAATTCAAGTTAAAATAACATTGATCCATTACTTTGAAGCCATCAGATTGTGAAAAACTAGACTGCTGCCTACTGTGGGCTATTGGAGGGATGAGGATATGGGAATCCTCCTGCACTGATGATAAAGCTTACACAGCTGCAGTCATCCTGGAGCATAAAGTAGCTACTAGTAAAGTCTATCACATTGTTCAACTCTGACCCGGCAACCTCTAGGTATAAATTCCTAAAAAAAATTTTCACTCAGTTTCCTATATGTAAGCATGTCCATCTCAGCATGGTCAGTGATGGCAGAGTGTTTAATACAATCCAGGTATCCATGAACACAGTGCTGAAAAGATAAAACATGTAGAAAAGGTGGATAAGGTGACCATGCATCTCAGTGTGCTGAGTCAATCCCAACTTACATCTAGACTATTGTCCTGGTGTAATTATCAATAGGCCCTTTTCAGTTTCCAAAGCATCCCATTTTGGACAAAATATTATACAGAAATATATGCAGTGGTCAAAGCAACAAACTTGATGATACATGCAGAAACATAAATAAAAGCTATAAATATCATGTAGAGTGAAAAGCAAGAAATTCAATGAGGCCTTTAGCACAATGTCACTTATGTAAAAAAACAATACTACATGTTTTATAAGAAAGAAAAACTCATCAAATGCATGAGATATACATCAAACACATTAGAATGCTTATCTGTGGGGCTGAGTGAGGAGAATGACACTAGGGAATAAAATAGAATTAATAATAACATTAATAATGTTAATAATAATTTTTTTAAAAGAGGGATTGTGTCACATGAACTAAGGAGCAGGAACAATCCATTCTCTAGAACTGAGGTTGAAAATTATGCTGGGTGTTCAAGAAAGCCAACACACTAAGGCTATCAATCACCAAGAAATCTCACAGAGTGGGCATCATTCCTCTGCCACCCCCATTAAAGCTGCTGCTACCCATGGTGGGGAAACTTGAGGACAGGTCACATCATCAGATTCCTTGCAGACATTCCCCAGCACCAGGCTGGAAGGGTGGCAACAAGACAAGAATGCCTACTTTCACCACTCCTATTCAACACAGTTCTGGAAGTCCTAGCCAGAGCAATTAGGCAAGAGAAAGAAATAAAAGGCATCCAAATTGTAAAAAAAGTCAAGCTACCACTGTTTGCATATGATATGATTGTATATCCAGAAAATCCTGAAGACTCCTCCAAAAGACTCCTAGGTTTGATAAAAAAAATTCATTAAAGTCTCTGGTTATAACATCAGTGTACACAAATCAGTAGCACTGCTATACATCAATGACCAAGCTGTGAATCAAATCAAGAACCCAATTCCCTTTACAACAGCTGCAAATAAAATAAAATAAAATAAAATAAAATAAAATAAAATAAAAATACCTAGGAATATACTTAACTAAGGAGGTGAAAGATCTCTACACGGAGAACCACAAAACACTGCTGAAATAAATCATAGATGACACAAACAAACGGAAACACATCCCATGCTCACAGATTGGGAGAATCAACAGTGTAAAAATGACCATACTGCCCAAAGCAATCTACAGATTCAATGCAATTCCTGTCAAAATACCAAGATAATTTTTCACAGAATTGGAAAAAACAACCCTAAATTTATATAGAACCAAAAAAGAGCCCAAATATCCAAAGCAATCCTAAGGAAAAAGAACAAATCTGGAAGCATAATATCACCAGACTTCAAATTATACTACATGGCTACCGTTACTAAAACAGCAGGTTACTGGTATAAAAGTAATCACATACACCAATGAAACAGAATAGAGAACCCAGAAACAAAGCCAAATACACACAGCCAACTGATCTTTGACAAAGCATACAAAAACATAAATTGGGGCATGGATGCCCTGTTTAATAAATAGTGCTGGGATAATTGGAAGCAACATGTAGAATAATGAAACTGGATCCCTATCTTTCACCTTATACAAAAATCAACTCAAGATGGATCAAAGATTTAAATATAAGACGTGAAACCATAAACATTCTATAAGACAACATTGGAAAAACTCTTCTAGACATTGGTTTAGGCAAATAATTTATGACTAAGACCCCAAAAGCAAATGCAACAAAAGGAAAAATAATGGGACCTAATTAAACTAAGAAACTTCCATAGAGCAAAAGAAATAAT
Source organism: Pan troglodytes (assembly GCF_028858775.2). NCBI lineage: Eukaryota > Metazoa > Chordata > Mammalia > Primates > Hominidae > Pan > Pan troglodytes. The sequence goes on along the minus strand of NC_072412.2, from coordinate 102,106,433 downwards.
AGAGTAAACAGACAACACACAGAATGGGAGAAAATATTTGCAAACTACTTATCCGACAAAGGACTAGTATCCAGAATCTACAAGGAACTCAAACAAATCAGCAAGAAAAAACAAATAATCCCATGAAAAAGTGGGCAAAGAACTTGAATAGACATTTCTCAAAAGAAGATGTACAAATGGCCAATAACCATATGAAAAAACTCTCAACATCACTAATCATCAGAGAAATGCAAAGTAAAACCACAATGAGATACCGCTTTACTCCTGCAAGAATGACCATTATTAAAAAGTCAAAAAACAAGAGATGTTGCCCTGGATGCAGGGAGAAGGGAATGCTTATATACTACTGGTAGGAATATAAATTAGTACAACCTCTATGGAAAACTGTATGGAGATCTACCATTTGATCCAGCCATCCCACTACTAGGTATCTTCTCAAAGGAAAAGAAGTCATTATATGAAAAAGACACTTGTACACGTATGTTTATAACAGCACATTCAAAACTGTAAAGATATGGAACCAACCTAAGTATCCATCAACTAATGTGTGGATAAAGAAAATGTGGTATATATACACCATGAAATACTACTTAGTCATAAAAAGAACAGAATAATGTCTTTTGTAGCAACTTAGATGGAGCTGAAGGCCATTATTCTAAGTGAAGTAATACAGGAGTGAAAAACCAAAAGCCATATGTTTTCACTTTTAAGTGAGAGCTAAGCTATGAGTACACAAAGGCATACAGAGTGATATAATAGACCTTAGAGATTCAGGAAGAGGAGGATTGGAAGGGGCTTAGGGATATAAAAAACTACACATTAGGTACGATGTACACTACTCAGGTAATGGGTGCCCTAAAATTTCGGAATTCACCACTATATAATTCATCTGTGTAACAAAAAACCAGTAGTGCCCCAAAAGCTACTGTAGAAAAAAGAAAATTATACCAGGGGTTGTGGAGGATCGGGGGTGTAGGGGGATGGCTACTGAACAGATCCAGCCAGTTATGGAATAAATAAAGGCAAAAAAAATGAAAACTACAAGTAGAAAACTTATAGTAGAAAGACTTGAGTTCAGCAGTCTATTAATTTAAATATCCAATGGCAATTATGAAACTGTGGGGATTAATATTACCCTGAGAAATCTGAGTGTTATAAGCTATGACAACATAAAACATAATCATGTAACTAATAAAAATAGTGGGTGGTGGATATCAAAGGGTACAAATGTGCTAATTTCCTCCTCTTTCACAGCAGAGTCAATAGGTAAAGTCTAAATTTCAAACATGTAGGTATAACAAGCATTGTAATTTCAACTCTTAAAGTTCTTCGTCACTCTTATTTTTAACCTTAGACACTTTCAGGTTCCAATATTTTTGGTAAAGTACCCACCTGAATTTCAGTTGTGCTAGGTTCTGTCAGCTTCTTTTGTTAACTTCAAGTAAAATTCAACTGAATAGTTAATCTTAAAATGATGTGTATGGTATAATACATTCTAAAGTTATTTTGATTTTATTTTTCTGGAATGATGCTCACGAAATAATAATGATGATTCTACCTGAATAGGATGCTCACTTCCCTTGTCTTTTTTAATTGTTTAAATTTTTAAGATGCGTGTAGCCTTTTTAGAGAGATAATAACGTTATTATTATTAAGAAAATGAAGGAAAATAGCAAGGACATGGTAGCAGTGACTGGAGCCGTTCTTATGAGCTATAAAAGTAAGTAGAGATATAGAGAAAAAGCAACAAGCTATCTATGCCCATTAATTTTCCAGGGCCTTATATTAATTGCAGAAAACTGAAAGCAAAACTATCATTCTGAGTGAGATCCTAGTTGCAAAACCCTACCTCCTCTTCCAGAGATCAGAGCTCTCTTCTTAGGATCTCAGAAAGAGATCCCAATCAAGATCTGGCCTTACTCCATTGTTCATTACTGAAAAGGCAAAACCACAAAGGATAGTGAAAAGAAACAATGTCTGATTTGTCCTTGACAGCCAAACACTCTGTTTTCTGCTCAGGACATACATCATTCCATTTCACATTAAAAGGTAAGTTTGACCAAAACAGTGTCTATAGTGGATGCACCAAATTGCCAGCAGAATTCTCCAACAGAGGCTGCAGTGTGGCTGTCCTTGATATCTGTAGTTATTTGAGTTAAATGAAGTCTGACATATTCCCACACGGAAATAGTAAGAAGAAACCAATTTTTTTCAGTCTATTAAATTTAATTCATTGTGTATGTTTCCCTTCCTTATCAGCAGTTCAAATTAATTTTTCTCATTGTCAACAGACTGACAGTCTCACACTACTTTAAATCCAAGCACACAATATTTGTAAGAACTATCCATACCCACGGGTGTGGAAAACAACATGTTCATTCCATTAGGTCTTAGCAAGGCTCTAACAATTACACAAAATAATTTATCCCTTGACGATCAGGTACAGCTGTATCTAACTCCTCCTGTCAATTTCCATTTCAGCAGCAGGAATTGTGATGTTCTCAGGAGAGGAGTGATTGGTTTTCAGTTACACACTGCTACAGGTGGAAGTCATCTGAAAACCATAATGCCAGCATATGGATAACCTGTATGGCAGCATAATGATATTTGTACGTACCTTATAAGTGCTTATCCAGGACTATACCAATGTAATCAGTTTCACGGGAGCAGAAATAACATGGATCTCTCTCTCCATTCACTGATTGCATTGAGCACTGAAACAGTAATCACCATCTAAATGGAAAGGCAGCATTCAATAGGAAAATAAGCGATAACTACAAAAGATGGTTTCCTATCCTATTTAAGAGATGAATTAATGGCAGCTGCAACTTGCAGAGGCAGCCTTCATGGGAAGTTTCCCCACTTGTATATAGTACATGGTGAAAATACTTTTCCCATTTTAAAATCAGGAAATATTCCTGGAATCAGAAATTCTGTTTTTGAAAATCAGTACTCATTCCAGCATCCTGTTTCATGTTTTCATCTGTAAAATGAGGAACCTGAGACTGTCTCATTCTTACCTACTAAGAGTATTTTGAGGACAAATGGAAAAATAATTAAAAGTAGTGAGAGTTTTTGGAAGAAAAGTTCTCTGTTAATCCAAGCTATTACTATTATTATCACTGCCAACTATATGGCGGTTTCAAATTCTTAATCTAAAAGCTTTTTCAGACATCTATTATTCAAATGTTATTTAAAAAATCCCTGCATTATTTAGGTCCTTATTAGAGGTGGGTAAACTGAGACCTAAAATGAATAAGAAACTTCCTCAAGGTCACACAATAGCATAGAAGGTAAAGAAACAGAAGTACTGATTCTTCATGCAGCGTCTCAGAGACACAGTGGCAAAGTTAAATTCAGAACCATTAATATCAGAAACAGCCTGAACCAGCAGATTGCCTTTACATTTAAAACAATATCCAATTAAAAGCACTGGTACAGCAAAAGTCTTAAAGAAAAGCCCTTTGCAGAAAAGGTATGCATGGAACCATTTTCCACCATTTTCTTAGTTCTATTTTTAATGTGACATACAGTTTTTATTGAGCGTAAAGAAGAGATGTATATCTTTTCTCTGTGTGCTTATGAAAGGAATTTTTAAAGGGCTTCAATAAATTCCTTCATCAAATAACTAGAAGTCTACCCATGTGAAGTTGTCTTGATGTGCAATGTATTTTTAGAACAAATGAAGACAAGTAAATAATTCCTGCAAATGTGTTTTCCTCAATTCATTTCAATCCAAGTGTTTGCTGAGTACTTTGCATATGTCAGTAATTCTCTAGGTGACAGAGAGAGCTACAGGGAGGTATGAGTTTAAAAGTCATGTGTAAGTTGGACAAACCCAGGCACAAACTAGGCAACACTCAAATATTCCATCTCAGCCTGAGTTATACTTTGAGAATCCTTAGAAATATTTCCCAAATGGCAAGCTCCTCCACCTAAAAGGGCTCAGTGCTGGGAGGAATGTGGGGAGAACATTCTATGATGGGGCTCCCTTTCATGACCCACTTGCTGTTCTCATTAGTGCTTTTGAAATTTAGTGGAAGCCTGCCTGTTCATATTTTCTTGCATGTTTTTGATGGATTTAAACCGCAGCCTGCCTATCTTTTGGGAATTCCCCCATGTGATTGCACAGGATGGAAAGCAGCAATTACAAAGGAATAAATTTGTTCCACACTAAAGCTATTTTCGGCTGCTTTGGGAGATCATTTAGAAAATTCTGGAAATGTTTCCATTATGTTGGATAAGCCATTATTTACACACTCACAGAAAGGATGCCACAAAAATCAGCACTTGAATGTGTAACACAGTATTTTGGGTCAGTATTTTCTCATCTAGGGTAATAGTTCCCAAAAGTGACAGGAAGAGAAGCCTGACTGTTGGACATTTATTATTCTTAAATTTTATTTTTACATTTAGCAGTTACATCTTGAATTGTAGTATTGCTTTATGTCTATTACATAAGACTTATGTAACAACATTTTATATATTTTTATAAGGCATCCTATCACAAGTGAACGTCTCTTAACTTGTCTGATATCACAACATGCTCATAATATAACGAGCCTTATTTTCTGAAGAGGGGGAAAAGAAGGTCATGTTTAATTATGTCAGGTCCCTTGGGACTAAGTCAAAGCATCAGAGAGCAAGGATGCCACCAAATGTCACTAAGGAGTAGGTTTGTGCTACCCCATCATTCTGTACCATAGCTGATTTCTCTCCCTCTTCCTCTCTCTTTTACTTTTATTTATTTTATTTTTTATTATTTTCTTTTTGTGCCTGCCTATTTCCGACTGTCTCTCTCTGTTACTCGATGTCTCCTTTTCCTGTCTACATTCTAAACCTCCTGAACCCCACCAGTAACATTCATTGCTAAGCAGTTGCTAACACCTGTTCAGAATCTCCTTCAAATATCTGCAGGTTCCAAGATTTCCAAAAACTTACCCTTGTTCACAATACACCAGGTACCACAACCACTGGCCACTAGGGAGGCAAAATAGCATAGCAGTCACGGATGTGAGAGTTGTACTGTTTGGAGTCAGGCTGCCTGGGCTCAAATCCCACCTTTCATCAGCTACGTGACCTTTGGGCAAGCTACCTAACTTTGCTATGGCTTAGTTCATCTTCTGTACTCCGGGAACAACAGTAGCAACTACTTCCTAAGTGCTATGAACTGAATGTTTGTGTCCCTGAAAAAATGTATATGTTGTACCCCTAAATTCCACTGTGATGGTATTTGGAGATAGGGCCTCTTGGAGGAAATTCAGTCATGAGGGTGGAGCTCCCATGGATGGGATTAGTGTCCTTAGAAGAAGAAACAGGAGAGAGCTTGCTTCTCGCTTAGTCTTCACCTTGTGAGGCTACAACAAAAAGGCACTATCTGCAAGCCAGGAAGAGGACCCCTCATGGGACACTCAATCTCCCCATGCCTTGATCTCAGACTTCCCAGCCTCCAGAACTGTGAGAAATAAATGTTTGTTGTTTAAGCACCCCAGTCTATGGTGTTTTGCTATGGCTGCCCAAGCAGACTAAGACAATATGGTTTTTGAAGGAATTCAGTGTGTTCATAGACTTAAAGTAGTTAGCACATGGCATGGCAGATAAGAACCGCTCAATGAATGTGAGCTACTATTTTTAGTCCAAACTCCCTCCACCTCTGTCAGGCCAGTTTCTTTGATGTTCTGGAAGACAACATGCTCATTCTCCCCCACAAGAACCCCTATCCCACTAGGCTGGAATACCTTCCAGTGTTCCTCCAGTAATAAATCCCACTCTTCCTACTAGGCCCACTGCCTCCAAGAGCTGTTCCAGGAATATGTCATGTCATGATGATCTTCCCCTGATGTCTTCTGTATCATTTACACTCTCCTATCCTTTCCTTGTTAATGAAATACTCTAGTGTGTTGCTAATTGTTTTCTGTGAATTCATGTTATCTTCATAGCTAAACACCAGGCCAGTACAGACACTGCCCTGACCTAGGCCTCACATGGCAGTTGCTCACCAATGGGTAGTTCTCAACAGATGTTGATTTACTCTGTTGTGAACATTCTAGGAGGGTTTGGTGTGCATGTAACAAAAAAAGAAGAGGAAGGAGAAGGAGGAGGAATAGGAGAAGCTGCTGTTTCCCAAATTATCTCTATTTCATTTAGTATATGCATTTAGAAAACAAGCAATAATACAGGAGGGGTTCAGATCTTCACACACAAAAAAAACCACATATGCACAAAATGAAGCTCACTAAATTTTCATTTAAGAAGAAAAACTCTTTTTAGTGAGCGTAGACAGTGAATCTGCTGTGTATGATTTATTGAAGTTACACTCCAGTTGTAGTCAATTGACCTGATCAGGAATTCCCACTTGATAGATGGAAGTGCACACCAGTGTGACCACCCTATAGAGAAGATTCTATTAGGTTTTTCTTGGTCAAATCATGGTTTGTTCTTCCACACTAAGGATGTTGGAATTGGGTTCTCGTTGGTATTCAAGATATATGGCTTGGCTAAAATATTTTAGATAGGTAAGTTACACTCACACCCTTGAATAAACAAAGTATAAAAACTACTGATGCCTATAACCTACCTGCACATGAGAGACGGTGCATGTTCCCGTCCCAGACATGGGCATTAGAAGACCACCAGTTGCATACAGCCACCTACAGAAACTTGTACGGAATTCTTACTTCGGGATATTGTATATCTGACTCCAGTGAATCTTCCTTGAAAGGCCATGACTATAGCATCTAAGAGACTGGGACTTCATCAAATTTACACAGAGGTTGTGTGTCTGCTTTGTCCCTGCTTGATAATAAATACATTCTTTAAATAACTGTAGCAGAAAAGCTCACTTGTGAGAACATGACAGGAGTACTTTGACCCACTTCCCTCTCCATATCAGAACTTGTGATCTGTTCCCATTTAAAGTGTTCAAAACTGCCAGATTGGAAAAAAAAAAAAACCACGTGAAGAGACTTATAGACACAGGCACAGGGTAGCAACATGCTGGTGCTTTACTAACCAGAAAGCTGTAGAAATCAAATCCATCAATTAATACTTACTGATTGCCTGCTAGGTGTCCAGACCATGAAACTACCAGATATCAGAAACTGGCGTTTCAGATATCACCTAAGATAAATCTCCAATCTGGTCAGGAACAGTAAGACAACTGAACAGTGCCACCTACGCAGTAAGGTTAGGGTACCTGAGGGTCACTAGAACATTGTTAGTTATTACGCCATCTTTTCTTAAAGGTGGAAAGTTAGATCTACCTGTCATACAAGGCCTTAACAAAGATACAATTTATGGCCCATATGTTTGGCTATAGGTCTAAAGAGAGAAGAAACTGATAGAATAAAAGTCAGAGTGGAGGAGCAACATGAATTAAGACTCATTGTTTTTGAAATTTTCTTCATTCAGCATTACAATTGTATGCTAGCTAACAAAAGTTTTGTGGTATGTATATGTCAAAGGACAAGTTTACAAGTTTGCTAAAGCCCTAAACAACCAACAAATTTAACTGGATTCATTTGATGTTTTATAGGACTTCCGGTTCCTACATTCATCAGGAATTTTTCGCATATCAGAATGTAATAGGTAAATTAGAAGATCAATAGCTCACATGCAACATATTGGTCTCATTTTGGGAAAAGGCAGCATTCAGGGTAGAAGAAAGGAACCCAGGCTCTGTGGCAGAACTTTGTTCAAATATTTGTTCCTGGAGCACTTGCTAAGGGCCCGGCTCTGTTCTAAATGTTTTTTACTGATGGATCCTCACAACTGCCCTATGAAGTAGGTTACTATTATCTCCATTTACAGGTGAGGGTGCAGGACACAGCACAGCTACATAACTTGCCCAAGGACAGCAACTCACACGTGGCATGAGCCAGAATTTGAACACAGGGAGCTTGGCTCCAGGATTCATTCTCTTAAGCACAGCATCTGCTCAGAGGATGTAATGAAGTTGAACATGAAAAAGTATATTACAGTAGTGGGCACTCAGTACATTTTGCTCCACTTTCCTTTATTTAGAAACCAATTTTATGTGCTATGGGTGCTCCAAGAATTGACACCCCTTCTGTCGAGCAAACAGACCATTAGGTTCCAAACAGCAGCATAGGCACAACACACTAATGACTAATCTCATCAGCCAGACACATCAGCAGCTTGATAGATGTGGGTTGTAAGATCTTTCTCTCTTCCTCTTTTAGCCTCTCACCTCCACCAAAAGGCATTTTATAGTCAGTAGATAGGTGGGCTATATATTTTTTTCTAATCCTACCCATCTCCTCTTGCAATTCCTTCCACCCAAACTTTCACTCTACAAAAGAGAGAGAGCGAGCTTGAGATTGCCAAACTGCATTATAAATTGTAATCTGTCTCACAGCTTAGGACGTCTACAATTAGTGAAAGCACTTCAATAATATGGCCACACACTTACTCTTTGCAAGCCAACTACAGTTAGTTTTATAGCTCTAATATTATTAGAGCATTACATTTTAATTGATTTCATATTGATCTGGGGCAGTATCGTTACATCTATGAATAAAATCTCTCTCTAGAAAATACATGTCACAGAGTGATATTTTATTAAATGTGGGTTTTTACACCATTCCCAGGATGGGAGGCAGACTTGTCGATATGTTGTGATGGCTCATCCTAAGCAGAAGAGAGTGACTATCACTGGAGGTCCATGGCTCAGTTATGTCCTAGGGCTTCTAGTAGGTCAAAAGCAGTTTATCCTGCAGTCACCCTGTTCTCCCATCTGGATTATTGCAACAGCCTACTAACTTGGTCCCCCCATGTATACCTTTGGCTCCCTTCAGTCTAGTCTCAGCATAGCAGACGAAATGGTAACAGAGGTCATTCTGCTCACAGGTATATACCCAAGAAAAATTAAAATATATCCATATAAAAACTTGTACATGAATGTTTATAGCAGCATTATTTATAACAGCCAGAAGGTAGAAACAATACAAATGTTCAACCACTGATGAATGAATAAACAAATTATGGTATATCGTTACCACAGACTATTACTCAGCAATAAAAAGAAACGGAGTGCTGATACCTGCTACAACATGGATGAGCCTTGAAGACATTATGCTAAGTGAAAGAAGCCAGTCACAAAGGACCACAGGTTGTATAATTCCATTTATATGGGATGTCCAGAACTGGCAAATCCATAGAGGCGGAAAGTCAATCGGTGGTTGCCAGAGGAAGGAGGCAGAGAAGAGTGGAGACTGACTACTAACAAGTATACAGCTCCTTTGTGCGGTGATGAAAATGTTCTGAAATCAGCAGGGATGTTGCACAACTGCAGATATACTAAAACCCACTGAATTATATACTTTAAAATTGTGAGTTTTATGATATATGAATCATATCTGAATAAAGCTGTAATTTCAAAAAACAAAACACTGACGTCAGATCATGCTGCTTTTCTGCTCAAGCAGACCAACGGCTCCCCAGTGCATTCAGCCTGGACGCCCAGGCCCAGTATGATGCGATGCACCCTCCCACCCACACTAGGGCCTCATCTCCCTCTGCTTCTCCTTTACCCACTCAGCTTCAGCCACACTGGCCTCCTGGGCCTCATTGCACAGGTCACGCACGCTCATGCCACAGGGTCTTATCCAGGCTGTTCATGCTGCCCAGAAAGTGATCATCCCAGAAAGCCACAGGGTTCCTGCCCTCACTCCATCACATCTTGCCTCACATGTCACTTTCTTCATGTGGCCTTGCCCTGAGTATTCCACCTGAAACAGCTGTCCTTATCTCCCCATCACCCTAGCCCCACATTATCTTTCTCCTTTGCCTTTAAACTCACTTAATAACTTCAGTAAACAACCAAGGTCTCCCTCTGCTAGAATGTAAGCTCCTCCAGGGTAGAGATTCATGGCTCTTTTGTTCACATCTGTATCCCCATGACCCCAAACAATGCCTGATATGTACTATGTGCTCAATGATCATTTGTTGAAGAAATGTGTGAACAGGGCCAGGCATGGTGGCTCACGCCTGTAATCCTAGCACTTTGGGAGGCTGAGGTGGGAGGATCACCTGAGGTCAGGAGTTTGAGACCACCCTGGCCAACATGGTGAAACCCTGTCTCTGCTAAAAATACAAGAATTAGCCAGGCATGGTAGCAGCCACTTGTAATCCCAGCTACTGGGGAGGCTGAGGCAGGAGAATCACTTGAGCCCGGGAGGCAGAGGTTGCAGTAAGCAGGGATCGAGCCACTACACTGCAGCCTGGGCAACAGAGCCAGACTTCTCAAAAAAAAAAAAAAATGTGTGAACAATCTTTCCAGTTTAATTCCCTTTGTCACGAATGTTGCACACTGACCTGAATGATAGAAAATTCATAAGAATCTGAAAGATGAGAAATCTTATTTAACATATTCTGTTGTACCTGGATGACTCAGTCTTTTCTTAGTGCAACTCAATATTCCCAATAACAAGGTAGGAGAAGTATGACAGGGAAAAGATTTAATTCAGCTCAAACCAAACAAACCAAATAAGAACGGGGACACTGGCTGAACAAGAAGGTATGTTCACTGCCCTTTTGAATTTCACATTTTATTATAAAGGATACAAGTTGAATAAGTAACTAAAAGAACAGTGACATTACAAAGGGTGACTGTACCTGTCTAGGGGAAGACATGTCACAGGAACTAACCTGTCTAGATCTTCTGGGAATAAAATTAACAATGAACTCATAAGAAAAATATCATTAGTGAGAAATTCTATACAGGAAATTGAAATCAGGTGATGTAGTAAGAGCTGAGTGGTCACTATGGGTAGAAAAGGAAGGCTTCAATCAGGAGGAGACATTTAAACTGGGATTTAAAAGACAAGGAGCCATCCTAAAGAGGCCCAGAGGTGAGTGCTGCTGGGACTCAGAAACTGATACCCCAAAAGATGGTGCCTTGACATGCTTTATGGAAGAAGAAGCCTCAAGGCCTTTCTGACCTCCCCCTGCTCCACCTCCTGTCTCTCAATCCTCTGTCTCTCCAAAGCAGAGGATGAAGTTGTTTTCTGAAGTTCCCTTAACTGCCTAAAGTTTGGGCTCACCAAAGAAGAAAACAATTGCCTCTGGTCTCTTCCCTGGGTTACCATTAAATGAACTCAAATTGCAGGAAGAAAGACAAAGTCTGTTGTCACAAACCATTGTCTGTTCTGTGGGCCCAACAGACCTTGTCCGAGGACACTGTGTGTTCTTCAAGCCCACTGAAATCCCCCCAAAATCATTTCCTACCCCTGTAAAAGCATCCAGACTTCCCTCATCTTCCTTTCCCCTAAGAAGAAGGGTATATAACCATCTGTATTCCATTGCATGGTGGGGCAATCACTCTGTGATTCTCTCCCATGTATGTTGGTGAATTTGTACATCTTTTCTCCTATTAATCTGCTTTCTGTCCCTTGATTTTTACTAAACCTTCAGAGGACAAAGGGGAAGTTTTCCCTATAGTGACAGCATGGTATATTCTAGGCATTTTAAGAAGGTCAGGAAGTCTGAGCCTAAAGTCATTAGAGGAAGCAACATGATATAGGGCTGGAGAAGTATGCAGGGGACAGATTTTAACCAGTTCTGAAGCCTCAATCAGAATTTTACAACATTAACCTAGGGGCAATGGGAAACCATCAGAGGGGCAGAAGCAGAACATGACTGATACAATCAGATTTTATTTTCAAAGGATCACTTTGAGGGCCTTGTGGTGAATGAATTAGAGATGTCTGAGCAAAGGGGCTGGGGGAGGAGTTAGAAGCCTGCTGCATCTGTCTACTCCATGAAAGGTGGCTGCTTAGACTAAGGTGAGGTTATTGTGAGGGTACATAAAAATGGATTGATTTGGCATATACATAGGAAGTACTGTAAACTAATAAGTCATTGATTAGATGAGTCTCAGGGAGTGATTGAAAGATGGTAATAACTATGCAACAATCTGGAATACCTCACTATTTGTACCTCACATTCCTCGGGGTGCTCATGAGTCTGCAGGACCAACCTTTTAAGTTCATGGGTCAGAATTCACCAATGCAGGTAGTAACATTAGCAGTCCTATACCCACTAGATGGCGAGGCCTGAGATTGATCCATGGATGGGCTGAGAGCACACATATATCTACCACTGGCTCCCTTTTCCTGTCCTCTGATGTGTTTCCCAGATTCATTCTCCATGTTTTCATTTCGACTAGAGATCTTCCCCCAGTGCCCAAAATAACCCTTGCCACCCTGTCACCTGTCCTGGACTAGTGATGGCTACTCCTTGCTGTCTTGTCCCACCTGCTATATCAGACCAGCTTGGGTATTCTCTCCAGACAAGGTTAAGTCCAAATTATGCACCCTTAAGCACCACCACCGGGGCAGCACACAACCCCCATGAGGTATCCCTATATGTGTGTTAGTCTTCTAAATGATGGTTATGTCTGGTCCTGGGTTCTTTCCATCCCCACTGACAAGGACCTCTACAGACCTAAGTTTATTCAAACTATCACAGGTATCAGTCCCTATTTCAATAGTCTGTTGCTGTGTAATAAGTCACTCTAAAGCTTAATGGCTTGAAAAAAATAGCAACATGTTCCCCTTGTGATTCTGCAGTCTGGGCTGAGCTCAGCTAAGCTGTGCATTTTCTCCTCCACATAGTGTATTCTGGGTAGGAATGTCTGAGATGGCTTCTTCATTGGCATGTCTGGCATCCCACCTGGAATGGTCGGAAAAGTTGTGTAGAAAGGTGGAAGCAGGCATATCTCTTTCCACATGGCCTCTCCATGAGGCAAGCTGAGACATGGTGGTCTCAGGTAGTCAGATCTCTTATTTGGCAGCTGGCTTCCAAGAGGAAGGAAGACCTAGAATGTCACTTTTGCCACATTCTAGTGGTCAGAGCCAGTCAGAAGACTGGCCCATTCAGGAAGACGGAATACAGATGTCCCTCTTGATGGGTCAAGCAGCGTGAGTGTACAAAGCAGGAAGGCATTGATGGTGGCCTTCTTGGAAGCAATCTTCCAGAGTTCCACAGAATATTTTCTAGGAACTTCAGACCTTCTCTCCCCACATTCCTCACTCCATCCCCAAGAAGAATGCCCAATTCAATAATAAAATGAATATCAGGGATAAAATGTGGCCACTGTAGTCAGGGGTGGGGCATTTAGGAATGGGATGAAAAAGGTGTTGGGTAGAATGGGATGGGAGCACAGTACCTGCCCTTTACTGTGGCCAGTGCTCCTTAACTCACTGCCCTCTCTTCTCACCCTGCTTCCTCTAATGTGGCCCAAACAGCAAGACAGGCCTGGGGCCTCTGCCATTGCCCTTGCAAGGCCCAATTAACACGGGGTTGAGGCGGTGGTTACAACCAAGGAAGTTCCAGAGCATGCTGCTCACGCCTGCCTTGCGTGGGGGCCTTATGCTGAAGAGGGAAAGGAACTACTGCGCTCTTCACGAGGGCAATATATGGGAGAATACATCCAAACCTTAATGAGTATTTTTTTTTATGATGCTTTGCTCACAATGTAAAGTTTTGCAAATCTAGTATTAGTGGTTTGCAAAGGGATGCATTCAAAAATACTGAGAGTTGGGTCTTGGCCACACGTTTACACAACTAACAATTTGTGGCCCTATGAAGTCACATCAATTACACTCCCCTTGCCCCAGGCTAGAATGATATTGGAGTCTTCATTAAATGGCTGTTTAAATAAAGAGGCAATATGCTCTTTTCATTAAGCTCTTAATAATCTTAGCTTGATCAGGACTGAAGAAAGCACTAAAAGAAGCCATCAACAAAAAAAGAACAATCTCCCCACTTACTCCGTGGTGATTTTCCTCATCAACTCTTTCCACTTAACATGGAAAACCACGAACTCTCAGTGTTTAAAGCACTGTTAAAATTCTAAGGGGGTAATGATGAAGGAAAGGTGTTTTCACTTAATGAAGTCTATTTTAAAATATTTGTAATAAGAAAACTGCTAAGTAGCCAAAAACCAAAAGTAAAAACAAAAGGAGAGGGATATTTCTTACAAGCGACAATGACCCTAGAAATAAAAATCCTCATGATATGGCATCCTCTATGCCAGTATCGAAAGAGAAGAGTTCTATTTTCATTAACAAATTCTGCAGCAATAAATTCTTAAACGCATTTGATAAAAGAACTAGGTGTTATCAACGGGCTGTGTAAAAAAACAAAACAAAACCTTCCTCAGAGTGATTCTGGAAAAGAGAAGAGTATAATATCAGTTAGGAGGAGTAAAAAAGATGTCAAGACAGAATAAGAGAGGAAAAGCAGCTGGGAAGGTAGAGGAGGGAAAGAAACAAGGTGAAAAACGGAGAAAGCAGAGGATGGGAGCAATGTAATTAGGCACACGAAGCCAGATTTGTCCCAAGGGCAAAAACATTTCCAAGTATTCTTCATATTGCTATATTTCCTTAAGCATGTATCAAGGAGAGATTCAAAGGAAGATCTCCCAACAATACTAGTGATGCCAAAGCACAGATAAGTAGGACCAGGAACAATATAGAAGTCAGTTTTATTCCATCACCTGTTTATTAATATCCCACACTAATGGGGTTGAACCAGCATATGTATACCGAAGACGTGCTGAAAGCCATATTTTATCTTTTTCTTATCTCTTACCTCGTGTGTGTGTGTATGTGTGTGTGTGTGTGTGTTTTGAAACAGGATGTTTCAAATTTTCTATTGGAGCTTAATGAAAGTACACATTCCTGGACCCTCCCTTTAGTGGCTGTGATTTAGTAGGTACATCGTGGTTCTTTTTTTTTTTTTAATTATACTTTAAGTTTTAGGGTACATGTGCACAATGTGCAGGTTAGTTACATATGTATACATGTGCCATGTTGGTGTGCTGCACCCATTAACTTGTCATTTAATGTTAGGTATATCTCCTAATGCTATCCCTCCCCCCTCCCCCACCCCACAACAGGCCCCGGTGTGTGATGTTCCCCTTCCTGTGTCCATTGTTCTTGTTGTTCAATTCCCACCTATGTGTGAGAACATGGCGGTGTTTGGTTTTTTGTCCTTGCGATAGTTTGCTGAGAATGATGGTTTCCAGCTTCATCCATGTCCCTACAAAGGACATGAACTCATCATTTTTTACGGCTGCATAGTATTCCATGGTGTATAGGTGTCACATTTTATTAATCCAGTCTATCATTGGTGAAGGATATGAACAGACACTTCTCAAAAGAAGACATTTATGCAGCCAAAAGGTACATCGTGGTTCTACGCATCTGTAATTCTAGCAAGCTCCAGGGGTTATTCTGATGCATCACAAAGACGAAGAACCATTGACATAGTAGAAAGACAAGATCAGAGATTAAGGAATTATGTTTGAGTCACAACTCTGAACTAATGGCTTTTAAATAATGGCCCTGCATGAGATCCAAGGTAATTCACTTAGCCATTCTGCAAAAATTTTCATAATAGTTAGTATTTATATTTGTTTTAAAATGTGAAATATTGATATTTTCCTTTAATAAATCATAACATTTTTTCTCACAACCTTCTATACCTTCCACTACTCTGATCTCCAGCATGTGTTATTTGAAGTTAAAAAGACATAACCATAAAAATATAAGAAAGAGAAAACTTTATCCTTTTTTCATAGCTTTTTGGCAAAGCAATACTACAATACATTTAATATTTTGCTATTGTAAGAATATGTTGTTCAGTTCATACATCGAGAGATCAACTTTTTCCTGATCATATATTAAGGTCAAGAGGGAAATATTAATTTATTTTAACAGATGAGTTCAATATCACTCTGAATCAAAAGTACCCACACTGTCACAAAGAAAGATGATAACATCGATCTTGCAGACAGAATGGCTGTAAAAAATGAATATAATAATGAGCCACTTTAAACCCCGTAAAACCTCCTAAAACCTAAATGATCATCATTATTTAGATATATATGTGTAGCAAAACGCTCTATTGGCAATTTAACTTGTGATTTTTTTTTAAAAAATGCTTTATTGAGAGAGATCTTAGAGTATTACTTTGAAATCTTTGAGAGAAACCTTGAGAAGGATGATTATAGAGGTTCCTGGAATCATTAAGGTAACCTCCCTCCAAATGATGAATTGTCTGGGAAATGGGTATAGTCAGATCTTTTTTTGTGTTTAATAACAACAACAAAAAGCTACCCAACCTCTAGGTGTATGTCTTCAGGAACAGACAGGGAACAGTGGATCTGGTTCTGAAAAAGGACTAAATGAGCTAAACAGCAAGAAACATGACCTTGGGAAGCCAAGTGAAGGGCAACTTTTTCTAAGCGTGGTTCTGAGAAATTAAAGTTGTCCTCGCTCAAAAGTCAACATTGGCAGAGTGCCCTTGGCCAATGTGAAGATGTGAATTAGCGGCATCTGTCGGAGCAGAGAGCATGATTTTGTCAACAGCCACCCAACTTGGCAGCAGCAAGCAAGCAACAGCATTAGCAAACTGATGAGAATTCAGTCTCTCTTCTCTTATAACAGAAATTAAGACCTCTCAACCCCCATTTGGAGTGAGCAAGCTCTCAGGTTTCAAGGAAATTTTAAGAGAGGAAAGATCCCAAAAGGAAGCTACAGTACTTCCTGTTAATATATAAGAAGACTCAAATCAATTTTAATTTGAGTTTAAAAGTCCTGGAGGAGTTCAAACTAAGATAGATACCCTCAAATATGTATTAGGGTCTCAGTACAGGCCATTCTTCAAAAAATAAAATTGCCCTCTTAGAAACGGTGAAGATACTTTGGAACTGATTGTCTATCCACAGACACTGGGACTACATTTCTGCAAGGAAGGAGAGAGAGATAGGATGCCTGGCAAGGCAAAGTACTCAAATTACTAAGGGGGACTTGAAAGATATGCCCCCTACTATAGGACCAGGTCAGGGTGAGGGAGGTAGATGTGCTTACAACACAGAGTGGTATTATACAACAGCCCTACAGCTAGCCCCTAAAAAAACTGGTAGATGTTCCTTACCAGAACAAATTTTGAAGTAACGTAAGATGCTAACCTTTCCAAAGTTGGCTGAGAGAACTGAGAGTCTTTTTAGTTGCTGTAGAAAGAGTGTCACTGTCTGCAGAATGGGTGAATTTAGCAGCAAAAGCAGAGAGAATGAACCCAGCCCCTGAAGAATGTGGATTAACCAATAAAATGGCAGCATCTGTGAACTGTGAGACATGCTCATAGTACCTGGCACAACAAAAGCAACCTTACCTACCTACAATCAATCCATAGGCAAGAGAGGAAGAGATAAATCAGGGGGTTTTGTCCTCTGTAAAATGAATATGCCATTGAGAAGGATAGTCATTAAGGTAACTGCTCTCATTGTGGGGGGCCAGAAAACAACCACTAAGTGGGGTAAGTAGTGGAATTGAAGCTCTAGTAACAAAATTTGGGTTGAGACTAGATCTATCTCCATTCATTCTCTGGGTGGAAAATAATTAAAAAGTGAAAAAGTTGTCTGGGAGATCTTCGAGGCACATCTATCAGCAAAAGTGGCTGGAATTGAGAGATCTGAAAATGAGACCAAAATGAATACAGGCAGCATGACTTAGGCTACATGAAGGGTTTAGCATGTGACAGAGACTGGAAGAGGCCATGTGTATATGGGCTGACCAGTAGGAAATATTGCTAATAGCTAAGGTATAACTTATCAACAGAACTGGCCTGGTGGGTCCCATATGTCTATGAGTATGCAAGTTGGGAACGCAGGTGGGTGGTGGCAGATAATTCATTTACCAAAGATGTCCGATTTAGAAGCAGACAACTGGGAACCCCCATTTTCACCACACTCCTCTCAAAGTCCCATAATCATGAGTCTGCACTGTTCTGGGTATTTTTTTTTTTTTTTTTTTTGCACATTAGTACTACAATTATAAAGTTACCAATAACTTTATATTAAGAAAATCATTTTCTTCCCCTTGAAAACAAAGTATGTCCTCACTTTCCCTGCTCTTTTATTCATGGCAGTATGAAATGTGTCCCTGATTCCCTCCGACCTGCCACAGAATACTGAAACAGTGGCCGTGGGAAGAAATACCAGATGGTATGCATATGGCTTTGGGAACAGCTTTCAGCAGTGGTCACTTGTCTTTTTTTAATGCATTTCAAAATGTGTTTGGTTAGCAAAAAATAATGAGATAATTCCCTCAAATAAATGGTGTTTCCCTTGAACTTAATTAGCTAAAGTATGAGACTCAGATCAACATGGGTCTTCTTTAGAACTAGTTCAAGAAGGCAAATCATGTTAAGAACTATCATATACCCTACGGTCTCCCAGACTGATTATGGAGGAAGTCATTATGAAAATGTTCAGAATGGCTCCCAAGCAGTCTCAAGTCACACACAACCATATCCTAAATACATGGCAGCAGAAAAGGTTCTTGCATGGTTCGCCATAGGTGGCTTGCTCAAGCCATCCAGATGTGACTCAATATTGATTGCTGGGACAGCAAGTAGCACAATATGCTCTAAGATGTGAAGCAGCATAGCCGGTGGTAATACAATAATAGAACCAGAGCGTGGGGTTATCAACAAGTTTGCCTACTACCCTGCAACTGCTGTGAAAAGCCCTATATTTAATGCATTACCACTTTGTAGATATTCTGGGGAGTTCTATTTATAGGCCAGATGATACAGGCGATTCAATAAAATATGCCTCTCAAGTGACATCAGAACCATGAAATGCAATTGTTAAGTACTTGGAAAGACAGAGTCTGTAACCATGTCATTTAAATGTCCTAAGAATTTTCAGCACTGTAATACACATATTAATATTTTAAATGAACTTTTAGTCTAGTCAATGCAAAATAGTCATCTCATAAATCTTTTAGCATTGTAATACTTTTTCATTTTAATCATTTTAATGTCCCTAAAATTCTGTCCTGCACATTTATTTTTATTTATGAACCTTAAAAATACACTGAAAATGCTTGTTTATAGTTGACCACCTTACTCCCCATGACCAGTTCATTTAGGTTAGTGTGCACATGTTCTACTTTCTTCTTTAGGAACCTATACCATAAAAACACATGTCAGATGCCCTTATTCTGCTAAACACCATAAACATGTAACAGTTCTAGAATTAAGGCTCTGGGTCTGAACTAATTATGGATGCTTTCCTATAGAATTAAACTCAGCTGCTGCCGAATCCAAAAATATTTTAAAGAATATAATTCCAAGAACTAGTACCATTGCTTGTAATTATTGCCTATAAAACTGAAAGAACTAACTCTCAGGAATTTAATGTATTTGTCCCCATATGAGGCTATTTAATGCATCTCTGGGTTTCTGTAATATGCAAAGGAAGGTTCAGAGCTAAGTATGAGTAGAAGGGATGGATGGAGCTAATTTGCTCTACATAAGAAAATAGAATGAAATTTATTTTTGCACATAAGAAGGAAGAGGGCAGAAGTGAGAAAAGAGAAAGAAGACTGGCTGAGCTAGGTGGAAGAAGACATTTTAAGAATAGTGTTATCTGATATGCTATGATATAAATATACTCTTTCCCCTAAATGTCAACAAAATCTGCTCCAAATGTATAAGAAGTGTAAGAGTGCATGTGTGTGCATGAGTGTATGATTTAAACAACTTAATAAATGTAAAATGCTTACTCCAGTGCCTGGCACTTAGGAAACTCTTAAAAAATGTTAGCTCTTATTATGATCCATATTAATATTATTTACCATTTACAGCCTTGCCTAAAGAAAGAAAGAGACATGATATGACAACACATATAAGCAGTGCTATTAAAATAATTAATTTTTAAAGAAAACATGAAAAAATATTGGAAATAAAAAATTTCACTAGGAACTAAGGTGAGACAGTTACTCTAAGCATAAAATTTAATTCTAAGTTTGCCAGTTGGCAGTCAAAAATAGAAACATGTTTTTTATTTTTTACTAATTTTAGAAAAAAACTATATGTGTGTGTGTGTGTGTTTGTATATACAGAAAAATATTCCTGCCACAAATTCTTGTGAGTTTATTGTGTGTATAGATGGATTCAGAGCCACTAATTAACATGAAGAGCCATTTACTGACTGGAGTTTGTTCTATAAGTAATCATTTTGCTATAAGAAGCCTTGGTAAAAGCTAAAAATATAATGTTAAATTATAACCTTAAAGGCTTTTTGGAGGGATGAAAACTAATAGAGGCAAGAAATGCTATTTCTTTTTATGTCAATAATATAAAGATGTATTTTAGAGACTCTAAAAGAATAGTTTGGTTAACATGCCCATTACAATGTTATTTATTTTTTCTCACAAATATTTCTGAGTGTCACATGTATTATTAATCTTCCTCTTCAGTAAACAAAGTACACATCCCCAAGGATCACACACACTGTATTAAACCTATCATACCATGGTATGTACATTCTTGACAATTTTTTATATCTATTTTCCCCAAGAAGTAGAAAAAAATGCTTTTTAAGGATCTCAAAATTTTGTGGTGAGTGATAGGAAATATATTCACAGGTACTGAAAGTAAGATTGAACATATGGAATGGAAGAATGAAGTAGAAGCAATCAAAGTGACCAAGAATATTCTTTTAATTACATGCATCTTCCACTTTAAAAAGAAAAACTGTCATGCAGATGGCAGTGATTAATCACCATGTACAAGATAATTTGACTGACAAAAGATTTCATGGCCCAGTTCTACCCACCAAGTGCATTTTCCTAATCTTCATAAATAGCCAACCACTTTAGGGCGAAAAAACTAGAAAACAAAAGAAGCTCAGCTTTTGAAAACATAAGCTAGCACTGTCCATGGACACTCAATCAGAAGTTATGACATAAGCCAACGGAGAATGATGAACCAATTTACAGTCTAACTTTCAGGAACACATCGCTCTTACTAAAATGCCTTGATATATAATACAACTACCAGTGCATGATTTAAATAACACTGTATAGTATGTATCATTATTAATTTAAAGATTTCATCTTAGAGGCATCCTAAGAGGTACCGGTTTCCAAGTTTAAGGACATATTCTCAGCCTATTAAAGTGCAGCAATGGAACAGATTAGGAATGTTTCTGGCCAGCTATAACTGGAACACAGGAGAAAATATAAATAGCAAAATTGCCCTTTCTTACCTGTTATACAGGAGAGAAGAAGCCAAGTTCACGGGGTGCATACACATCCAAAGAGAGGAAGCCAAACCGGGAGAAAAAAGAGAGAAAAATCATTTTGGGTAAATCTAAGGCACAGGTTAACAATAAAAATGAAACATTTTGCAAAGAAAAACAATCTATACAGATTCTGATTGTGTGAGTTTGCAGAGTTAAATAATTTTTTTCCTGACAAGTAAACTTGAGTTAATTTGTATGTGATGTGGTTGACCACCCACACTAGACAGTCTCAGGTGGTACACAGCTGTTTCCATTCACAATGATAGATGTACATAACCAGTCACATTTTGAAGGTAATTTGGCAATAGACAAAAAACCGAGTATGCATTACATTATCAATGTGCCACATTCAGTTGCAGGAACCCTTAAGTCACATCCAAATTCATGTTAAAAAGGGATGATAAGCCAAATATGAATGGTCTGAATGTGAATCAGGGTCTAATTATTTGCTCTCCTTTGTTTAAATATTGATCACACCTGTAAAATATATTAAGAGCTAATTCTAGAAGACATGGCATATGGATACCAAACATGGCCTTTGTCCTTGTATGTATAATATTCTCCATGAATGTGGAAATATAAATGGGTAAAACTGGAGGCCATCAGTTAGTTATGAACCTGAGATTACCAAAAAGCAATCCCGATACCAGCCCTATCAATAAATATTAGTCCCTGTGGAAATTCAAGTTTTTTACTTTGCAGGAATGTCACATTTAGAAATTCAATTTAAGCGGGATGCATTTTCTAAGACTTTTTAAAGCCATTACCTATAAAGCCTCTAAGGAAATAAGGTACACAGACCAACCTAAGCCAACATCAACTCAACAAGTGCTCTGAAAAACCTCAAATATCCCCCTGAAATTTTACCTTTCAAAACAAGCAAGAGGGTCCTGCCTTGCCCTTCAAAAATAACATTGCACTATTAGAGTTTTCTTATTTTTTTTCACATTTATAATCATCGCATTTTCCTTTGGGAAGTAAAGGAACCAAAAAACACACAAAAGGAGTCAGATCTCCTTTTTATACTTCTGTAAAAACAAACAAAACACAACTGCAGTGGATGTGAGATACTTCCCAAGAGATGATCAGCCAAATATAAATGGTCTTTGATTGTAATTGATAATTGAACAGGGTCCAATCTTAGCTTTATTTACCTTACATGGAAACTTTCCAAATAATGTTTTATCTCTTAGAGTTCCCAGTCAGCCTATCCCTTTATACAACTTTTGCCAGAATGTGCATTCCCTAAACTGAACATTTTTTCTATTGATGAAGTCTGACTCAAGGGCATTTTTGCTACGGAATAACGCTAGTCATCTCAGTTTACTGCCTTCTCAGTTGAGGGTACCATAGGTCACATCAAGGCTGTTCTCGTTTCAGGCTCCCCTGTAACTGATATTAATCGTGCTATACCTCCAATCTATCTATTATCCAAGAGCTCCTAAATTTACAAGAAAAAAACGAACAACCCCATCAAAAAGTGGGCAAAGGATATGAACAGACACTTCTCAAAAGAAGACATTTATGCAGCCAAAAGACACATTAAAAACTGCTCATCATCACTGGCCATCAGAGAAATGCAAATCAAAACCATAATGAGATTCCATCTCACACCAGTTAGAATGGCGATCATTAAAAAGTCAGAAAACGACAGGTGCTGGAGAGGATGTGGAGAAATAGGAACACATTTACACTGTTGGTGGGACTGTAAACTAGTTCAACCATCGTGGAAGACAGTGTGGCGATTCCTCAGGGATCTAGAACTAGAAATACCATTTGACCCAGCCATCCCATTACTGGGTAAATACCCAAAGGATTACAAAACATGCTGCTATAAAAGACACATGCACACGGATGTTTATTGAGGCACTATTCACAATAGCAAAGACTTGGAACCAACCCAAATGTCCAACAATGATAGACTGCATCAAGAAAATGTGGCACATATACACCATAGAATACTATGCAGCCATAAAAAAATGATGAGTTCATGTCCTTTGTAGGGACATGGATGAAGCTGGAAACCATCATTCTCAGCAAACTATTGCAAGGACAAAAAACCAAACACCACATGTTCTCACTCACAGGTGGGAATTGAACAACGAGAACACATGGACACAGGAAGGGGAACATCACACACCGGGGCCTGTTGTGGGGTGGGGGGGGGGGAGGGATAGCATTAGGAGATATACCTAATGTTAAACGACGAGTTAACGGGTGCAGCACACCAACATGGCACATGTATACATATGTAACTAACCTGCATGTTGTGCACATGTACCCTAAAACTTAAAGTATAATAAAATAAAGAAATTGATATATTTCTAAAAAGAATTTGAAGGCTATGAAGTATTGTAGCCTACATGAGCTAGACCAAAACAACTCCATACATGTCATGTCAGTAGAACTGATGTTCATTCAGATATTTCCCTCCCTCCATCCATTTCATTAAAGAATATCTATAAGAATTCTATCACAAACATCATAGTTAATGGTGAAAATTTGAAGCTTTCTCACTAATTTCAGGAACATGATAATCATGTCCCCTCTCACCACTCCTTTTCAACTTTATACTGGAAGTACTAGCTGATACAGTAGTATGAAAACAAATAAAATATGTACTGATTAGGAAGGAAGAAATAAAATTGCTTTAGTTCACAGATGATTATCTATGATGAAAATTCTAAAGATTTAACAAAAACCTCCTGAAACTTGTAGACAATTACAGCAAGGTTGCAGGATACAAGATTAATATACAATAGTCAGTTGCTTTCCTAACACCAGCATAGAACAAGTGGAATTTGACATTGAAAACACAATACTATTTACCTTAGCACCCTAAAAAAAAATATTTTGGTATGACTCTAATAAAATATATACAACATCTATATGAGGAAGACTACAAAGCTCCTATGAAAGAAACTCAAGAAGAAATACATAAATGAAGAGATATTCCATGTTCATGGATAGGAAGACTCAATATTATAAAGATGTCAGTTCTTCCCAGCTTGATATACAGGATTCAATGCTATCCCAATCAAAATCCCAGCAAGTTATTTTGTGGACATTGATAAACTGATTCTAAGGTTTATATGGATAAGAAAAAGACCCAGATCAAAACTACAAAGATATCACCTCACATCTGTAAAAATGGCTATTATCAAAAAGACAAAAATAAAACCTGCTGGTGAGGACATGGAGAAAAGGAAATTCTTGTACACCGTTGGTAGGAATACAAACTGGTACAGCCATTAAGAAAAACAGTATGGAGGTGCCTCAAAAAATTAAAATAAAATTAACATATGACCCAGCAATCTCACATATATCCAAAGGAAATGAAATCAGTATGGTAGAGATATCTGCACTCTCATGTTCATTGCAGCATTATTTACAATAGCCAAGATATGGAAACAACCTAAGTGTCCATTAATGGATGAATGGATAAAGAAAATGTAGTATTTGTACACACTGGAATATTATTCAGCCTTAAGAAAAAGGAAATCCTGCCAACGGCCACACCATAAATGAATCTGGAGGACATTACGCTAAGTGAAACAAGCCAGACACAGAAAGACAAATACTGTATGATCTCACTTACAGTGAAATCTAAAATAGTCAAACTTGCAGAAGCAAAGAGTACAATGGTAGTTGGTGGCAGGGGAAGGATAAATGGAGAGATTTTGGTCAAAGGATACAAAGTTTCAGTTATGCATGATGGATAAATTCTGGTGATCTAATGTACTGCATAGTGAATATAGTTAACAATACTGCATTATATACTTGAAATTTGCTAATATTGAAACATCGAATATGCCTTACATTAACAATGTGCACACATTGATTATGTGTTCTCAGCACATAGGAAGGAAGGAAGGAAGGAAGGAGGAAGGAAGGAAGGAGAGTAAGGTGACTGACATGTTAATCAGCTTGATTGCAATGATCATTTCACAATATACACATATATCAAAACATTAAGTTTTACACTTTAAACATATACAATTCTTACCATTTTTTCCTCAATAAAGCTGAAAAAAAGCTACAGTAATCAAGACAGTGTAGTACTGGCAAAAGAATAGACAAATCAATGAAATGGAATGTAGAGCTCAGAAATAGATCCGTATAAATATAGTCAACTGATCTTTGACAAAGGAGCAAAGACAATACATGAAGGAAAGATAGTCTTTTCAACAAGCTGTAATGAAACAACTAGACATCCTCATGTGAGAAACTGAATCTAGACACAGACCTCACCCTGTTCACAAAAATTAACTCAAAATGGAATACAGACCTAAACGTGAAGTGCAAAACTTTAAAACTCTAGATGATAACACAAGAGAAAACCTAGATGACCTTGGGTTTGATGATGACTGCTTGTGAGCCATTCTGAACACTAACCATAATGACTTCCTTGATAATTAGGCTGGAGATCACAGGGTATGATAATTCATAACCAAAAGGAAATTCCCCTGTCAAAGATGCTCATCTCTTAAGTAAGAAACATAACTCACAAAGATGCCCAGTAATATAATGTGATAAGTAATGTGAGAGTGAGCCACAGATTCCATACTTCAAATTTCTTAATTTCCTAATTCTGAAAGCACTCTTTATTCTTCTTTCAAAACAAAGCCAAACATCTCTTTTCAAATAAAAGTCTAATCATGTTACGATATTTAATTAAAATGCCTTAGTCACTTCATATGACCTTGCAGGGATTGTCTATATGGCCTTGGTGCCCTATTCTGTCTACCTCTTCTGCCCCATCCCAAACCACCGCCCTCTTGTTCTCTAAGCTCCAAACACACTCTCCTCCTTTCAGTTCATCAAAGATTCTAGGTTCTTCCCACCAATGGGCCTTTGTACCTACTGTTCCCTCTTAGTAGAATATTCACCTCATAAGCACCACCTTTTATCGGGGAACCCCTGCTCACTTCTCAACTTTCAGATCTCTAGTACCACTTCCCTGACTGTCATACATGCAAAATCTGACCATTCCCACAGTTAAATGCATTCATCAAACCATCAAGCCATATTCCTTTCCATAGGAAGTTAGCTCTGTTTGCTTTTATACTTTCATGAATGTGATATTCTAACTAATGACTCTAAGCTCATGAGGATGGTGACTATGTCTGCTTTTGCATTCATATTATTTATCCTCAGCATCTAGTATCTGGCACAAGGTAAGTACTCAATAAACACCACTTACTATCAAATCAGCTGGTGGATTAAGAACTACTTTTAGTGTATGACATGCTAAAAGTAACATTAGGAAGAAAATGCACATTTGTGGGGATGCATCAAAGAAGTCAGAAAAAGTAATCACTTAAAGGCATGGGCATACCTTTAAAATTTTTTCCATTTAACAATATTTCCTAGGCTCTGCTAGGAACAACTAAAAGTGAAACATACTCATGCAGATTAATCTGCCTTTTTGGTTTTGCACCCTTCCGTAGATTTCTATCTTATCCACTTCTTTATATTTAATGTTTGACTGAACTTGAGGTGATGAAAGACAATTGCTGGATGGAATTGATGGAAAGTCATTTTGAAAGCTGGTCAGGGCCTAGATAGATTCAGCTGCCTCAGCCCAGGAAATGACCTTAATCAAGTTGTTTGATTATTATGGGCTTCTAACAACACTGCAGAGGAGACCAAATAAAAAGTTAGTCCCTATAGGACAGACAAGGCTACCTCTAAGCTAGGCTTTATGGAAAAAAAAAAAAAGAAAAATAAAACAAGAACTGTGAACCTAAAGAGATGAAAACATTATTGTCATATGAGCAGAAAATACATTCTATTTGGTTTCAAGGAGGCAGATTTGAAAGCTAATGATCTCTGTATCACAACCAGTCTCTCATTCAGCCTCCACTGGGATCTATGGCAAAGAAAGCAGATTGACAGACCAAAATAATGAGCATGCATTTGCCCCAGGAGAAAGAACCCCGAAGATCAGTGTCATAGGTAACTAGTAAATATCATTGCTGGTGTAGAAATAGGTAACTCTCTGGGTTATTATTAATAAGAATATTTGTAAGGCATCCAGTGTGTGAGACACTGTGAATAACATACCTGAGGATAAGCGTGGAGAAAGACAAGAGAGCATTATGCTGAAACTTTCAGCAATAGTAAGGGATTTTTCTCCCTTTTTATTCTTTTATTTTTGGAGTTAATGAAGCACAGAAGGTGGAGATCTAAGAACAAGGAAGTGAGCACGTTGCGAAGAGGACAGAGGTGAGTAGGACACAGAGAGAACAAAGAAAGGAAGAAAGAAACAAAGGTGAGAGAGGTGAGAGCCTGGCCAGAGAAGGAGAATTTTGAAAAATAATAATAATTAGTTTTCCTTTGGAGCTCTGAGCGCTTTCCAGTTTCCAAAGCACTTGGCACACATAATGTTATCCCACCTCACAGCAAGCCTGCGAGACAGACAGGCAGGGATTACCACCCTGCTCCTTCTTTTTTAGCTGATCACCTGAGGCTTAGAGATGCTGCAAGTTGCCCAAAGTCCCTGAGCTGGAGAGCGGAGGGGCAGGACGGCACTGCATGAGTTTTCTGACTGCAGAAGGCATCTGGGGAAGGCAACAGAGAAACGCCAAGTTTTGAGGTTGGTGGAGAGTGA
This sequence comes from Pan troglodytes, assembly GCF_028858775.2. Lineage (NCBI taxonomy): Eukaryota > Metazoa > Chordata > Mammalia > Primates > Hominidae > Pan > Pan troglodytes. The sequence continues at coordinate 102,078,696 of NC_072412.2, read as the reverse complement.
GTCTGTGTAACTGCTAGTGTTATTACCAGTCTGGGGGTTAAGCAGAGCTGCTTCTGGAAAAGAACAAATCCTCAACTGGCAAGGCAGCACTAGATTAAGTCTTGTTTTTCTACTCTTAATTCATGTACTGAAAGCTTACTGTGGGCTTTACTCTAGAGAAAAATGGACCCCAGATCCCCCCTAAAAGGAACACACTGCTTCCCTCTTCACTTACACAGGAGGAAAAGCAGGGAAAAGAGCTCTTGTTTCTGACTTGTGATTGCTTTTTTAAATTAACAAGCACATTTTTAAAAAATTATCACTTTCTATCACACGTTTTTCTCAACAGCCTTGACAAGAATCCTAGGTCACGTGCACTTTGATTTTAGACAGTTCATCTTACTTTGACTTAATTGGTGTCTGAGGCAAAGGACAGAGATGGGCATGAGGTACTTGGGAGTTAATTCAGATCTCAAAAATTATTATGCAGAGAATATCGAGAAATTATCATTCTCTATCAAAACCCCAAATCCCAGGTTATGAAACAGAAAATAAAGGCTTTTAAATAGAGAAAATATTTTTGCGATTAATCAGTCATTATGATTTACCATTTATGGTTTAGAATGAATCTAAGCAAAAGATGTCCAAAGCATTTAGTTTCTCTTTAGTACACCACTATTTTCAAATAGCTGTAAACATTTCTTCAGTAGCTGGGAACTGTGAGCTCCAGAGTACACTAAGGCCACACTCAGATGAATCCACAATGTAGGATAGTCCACACAAAGACTGTGGATTGCTGGGGAGTCACTTCCCAGTATCGCACTAAACTTCCGTGCAAACCACTTTTAAAGGGAAACATAACACCAAGACGGCAGAAGGCAGACAGAAGTGGGGATCAGGGAGTAGCACAGTGGAGAGAAGCCTCTAGAACCCAGTGATGTACAAAAAGACACTCTGATATCATTGGCGCTGTTTTCACAACAAAGCAGCCAAATTCATGAAAGGTACTAGGACATGCATAACTTCCCCATCTCATGAATCAGCAGCCTAGAGTTTGGAAAATTAAGTCCAGTAATGTTGCACACAAACTCTACTCCCTTCTCTACACACACACACGCACACACACACACAGTCACACTTAAACACATGTACACATTCTTAAATTTTTAAAGTGGAGGCCCAGTGCAGTGGCTCATGCCTGTAATCCCAGCTCTTTGGAAGGTCGAGGCGGGCAGATCACCTGAGGTCAGGGGTTCAAGACCAGCCTGGCCAACATGGTGAAACCGCATCTCTACTAAAAATACAAAAATTAGCCTGGTGTGGTGGCAGGCACCTGTAATCCCAGCCACTCGGGAGGCTGAGGCAGAAGAATCGCTTGAACCCAGAAGGCAGATGTTGCAGTGAGCCGAAATCACGCCACTGCGCTCCAGCCTGGGTGACAAGAGTGAAACTCCATTTTAAATAAACAAACAAACAAATAAACAAATGGAGAGCTTCCTAGTCCTTGTGGTAGACAATATTAGTATTTTCCAATATCTGGAATGTTTCCCACTCCTGAGCACACAGAAAACTGTACTTCTTAGCAATCCTGTCACTGAGTGGGCCCACTAGTTCTAACCAAGGAGATGGGAGCAGAATATAGTGGGTCAATTCTGGGCTAAGGTGAAAAGCTCACCCCAATTCCCCAGCCATTGTCTCTCACTGTCATGGTGTTTGCTGAGGAGTTCTCCTACTAAGATGAAGGTAATAGAGGCTGAAGCAACTGCATTGCTAAGCATGTAGGACGAGTGCCCAGAAGAGTTACCTAGACCTACAATAGACTCTGCGTAAGAAAAAAATAAGCTTTTGTTAAGCTACAGAGATGTGGGTCATGTTTTTATAGCAGTGTAACTTAGTTTAATCTAATACCATCTGCTTGTCCGTATTATTAACCACCAATTTCTCTTAATTCCACCTCATCAATATTTCTCAGATCTATCCAATGCTAACCATTGTCACTACCTTAAATCAGGTTACCATTCCCTCTCACCTGTATTGATGGGACAGCTCTCCCTGCCTCTCAATCCATTCTAATCCATTTTCCTGTACAGCCAGAGTCATCATTCTAAAGTTCGAACCTAAGCCTTTTTCTTCTTTACCTAAAATCATTCAATGATTCCCCATTGCTTCAAGGAAAAAATGGAAACTCTTTCCATGGCCTTCAAGGGCCTCCTAATCGTTCCCCTCTCCATGTTCATCTCCTGACCTTCCACTCTCTATGCTTCAGTCCTAGAAATACCTGATTTCTCTGGAACTACCATTATACAGCCTCACTGTTCCATCTTCCTGAAACACTTTTGTCCACCTGCCCACCTTTCTCTAGGCTAATTCCTTAGGAACCCGTTTAGGCAAACGCTTCCTTTCCTGACTTCTTAAGGCTGAATTGAGTGCTCCAGTGTCAACCTCTGCTCACTCCTGCTAAAGGTCAGGATATAGAATCACCTGTCCCCTTGACACTCCTCTGCCAGGAGAGCTCCTTGACACAGACACTATTTTCTAGTGGTGACTCCATTCTTAGGGCCCAGCATGAGGGAGATCCAGCAGGTATTTGTGAAACAGATAAGTGAAAGAAAGAATGCTTGGATCCAATGTGCCTCTCTCCTGGTTTCCCTTCTCAGTTATTCCAAAGGTATAGGACAGAAGGAAAGAGAAAGGATTTAAGAGTCTAATCAATCTGTCTTTACACTCCTCTTCTACCACTTGGAAACTCTGTGACCCTAGGCAAGCAACTTAATCCTTCTTAGCCCCCAAATCTCCATTTGTAAAATGGTAGTAATTGTATATATCTCCCTGATACAGTTGTAAATCGTAGTATCTGCATGATGGAGTTGTAAAAATTAGAGTTGTGAACATAAAACAGGCACTGAGTGAGAGGCACAAAGCAAACGCTAAATATAAATGGTAGGTCTAATAGTATTCTTATTATTATTATTGATCATATAAAAACTGGCTTGATGGCAGCAATGGATACACCTGGAAGTGAGATCAGATTTCATTTCAAGCAGGAAGAGAGTAAACAATTAGACTAGAGATGAGACTATGGAACTCTATGGAGGATAATGGACTCTTACTTAACCCCCCTGCCAGCTGCTTCTGTCACCCTCATCCTTTCTATTTCACTATGTACATTAAGTTTTAACCTACTCTGACATTTCTTCCTTTTTTGCCGCTTAGGACTCCGGCGATGACTGCCTGCCTTCTCCATGTTCTCTTCTCTTATCGTCCTTAAAACCCTTCTCTACACATTTTCACTGTTCTATCTCTGGCCAAAAAGAAGCAGGCAGTTAATAAACACAAATAAAACTGAGCAATCCATCCTCACTTAAAATTACTAAGTCTTAATTTCAGGTCTTCCAATGTTCCCATCAGTCATTAATTCAACAAATATTGATTGAGCTCCCACTGTTGTAGGCCTGGGGCACTGAGCTAGGTCCTATTTTTTCTCTCTGAGCAAATATTAATTAGTTACAAACTACTAGCCATATTTAATTCAAATAAAATTTCTCAAAGGGAAAAGTTCCCCTTCTCTTCTTGATACTTTGTTTTATGGATACCCAGGCAAAAAGAGGTTTTTGTTTGGTTTGGGTTAGCTTTCGGTTTTTTGTGTGTATGTGTGGAGTATGTAGCAAATTGGTAATACAATATATTATTATTATTATTATTTTTATTTTTGAGATGGAGTCTCACTTTGTCACCCAGGCTGGACTGAAGCAATGGTGCGATCTCGGCTCACTGCAACCTTTGCCTCCCAGCTTTAAGAGATTCTCCTGCCTTAGCCTCCCGAGCAGCTGGGATTACAGGTGCCCATCACCACACCCGGCAGATTTTTGTATTTTTAGTAGAGACGGGGTTTCACCATGTTGGCCAGGCTGGTCTTGAACTCCTGACCTCAAGTGATGCACCTGCCTTGGCCTTCCAAAGTGCTGGGATTACAGGCGTGAGGTCACTGTGCCCGGCCGGTAACACAGTATTTTGTTTTGGGTATATATGAGACTTGATAGTTAATCATAAAAATTAGTTACTTCTTTGATTGAACCAAAGGTGTAGGGCAGGCATGGATGCCAGTTCTCTTACACTAAGGACCTAAGCCTACAAATACATAAACACATTTACTTCTTGAACATAAAATCTCACTAGTGTCAACAAAGCATAGTCATTGTCACCTATTGAAGAATATAGTAATTTTTAGTTTTTTGTGTTACTTGCTGTTTTCATTCCTAAAGGAGTTTGATGACTGAAAGGAAAATTCCATTCGCATCCCTCTCTTCTTCCATTATCCCAGTCTCCCAGCTCAAAAGGCACATTGCTTAAACTAAATGAGGCAACAGGATAGTGGAGAGAATTCTGATCAGGAACTCCAAAGGTTTATCATCTTACAGCTAGTGCTAGGTAGAGTGTAATTTCGGTGATGGGGAGAGGGAGGAATGGGGAGAACTCTAAACTCAGCCTCTGGGTCCTCATGAGGAAAATGCAATGAAATGCTACATGGCCAAGGTTTTACTAAAAGGAGTTGATTTTTAAAACATTACACATAGGAAGCTGAAGAGTAACCTTTCTCAGTAACTCATGTCCAATATTAAATAGTCTTGACTTTCAGGAAATTCCTCCTTACAATTGATTTCAACTCTTCATCTGTGTAAAATGTTCTGAATTATTTAGGAGAACTCAAGGATACCGTCAAGTCAAGGTGTTGTCATCCTCAGCTCCACTCCACCAGCTTTTTATGACAGCTTTTCCCCAGGAATTGGTTTCCCATCATTAACAGCATAAACATATTTCCCTTTCTATGATTCAAGGCACTACACCCCAAATAGATCCCATCCAAGTGAGCAACACGAGCGACGTTCACAAGATCTAATGTCACTGCGGGTAGAAAACTGTCTCGGCCAGGAGCGATGGCTCACGCCTGTAATCCCAGCACTTTGAGAGGCCGAGGCTGGCCAATCACGAGGTCAGGAGATCAAGACGATCCTGGCTAACAAGGTGAAACCCCGTCTCTACTAAAAATACAAAAATTAGCCAGGCATGGTGGTGGGCGCCTATAGTCCCAGCTACTCTGGAGGCTGAGGCAGGAGAATCTCTTGAACCTGGGAGGTGGAGGTTGCAGTGAGCCAAGATCACACCATTGCACTCCAGCCTGGGTGACAGAGGAAGACTCCATCTCAAAAGGAAAGAAAAGAAAGAAAAAGAAAACTGTCTCAAGGAATCATTCAAGTATAGTTCTCTGGCTCTCTGTCCCCATCAGCAACCCATCCATTGTACGTGTCTAAAGACCCCTAGCATCTGTCAAAAAAAAATTAACCTAATTATCTGGAGTGTTAAGAAGTGTTTTTGGAGTGTTAAGACTCCAGCAAAGATGAAGATAGCTTCCTCTTATCATGTCCATTTCAGATTATTCCTTAAATTTAACACCTTTCACCAGCTATGAGAATGGACCATTCATCCCTTTTAACAGAAATGTAGCTACCTCTTATTTTCATGTTATTGTTGTTCTCTTCAAGTAAAAATTTACCAGCCTCCAAGGCGTCTCAGCAGGTGAGCCTACATTCTTCTAAAGCAGTCTGAATATGAGGGCTGAGGGATCAGGATGGTTTTTTGGTTTGTTTATTTGTTTTCATGATTCTTCCTGCCCTTCCTCCTTTTAGCCATGTGAGGGTTCTTGGATGAGGTTAATCAAATTATCATGAGCTCCATTTCAATTTGCAAATTCCTCATTCTGGCATATGGCCATAGGGGCCTGTTTGGCTTACTATGGTGACTCATCAGGTTTACCAATGGACAAACTTAGAATGATTTCAGTTGATTTTCTTTTTTGACCTGTGACCATTGTTGAATGACTTAAATCCTTAATTAACTAGTATATATCATTAGAAAAACTAAATTCAGAACAATTTAGGACAATTTTCTTTCTTTTTTTTTTTTTTTTTTTGGTAGTACCAGTTGCTGGGTAATGCAGCTATTTTCTCAGAGCTGTATTTTGGCCAAATAGCTTTTGCTGATACGTGTCTTAACAGACTGCTGATGGTCAAGGGACATGCAGACGTTTCCAGGGAAATGAAAGAAAACTTGTGAAAACTAGCTTGAAGGACACATTATATATTTATTATCAAGCAGCTAAACCATTATGCTTGTGTTCGTGCCCAAAGCCTTCAGGAAAACGTGCATTCCTGGAACCTGTTCTAATAGCTTCTATCAGCTTCCTGTCATCCCCGTTTAGTGTGCGCAGAGCTACAGGAACACAGACTGTCCTGTTGCAAGGCATAGCTTAAACCAGGGAGCAGGCTTCTAAGTCATGGTCCATCTTCTTGATCCAAAACCAGAAAGGTAGAAAACTGAAGAGTAGAATAGCTCAGAGAATGCAATATGTTCTCAACCTAAAGATGTTCAGGACTGTTTGTTTGGGGAATCAGAGCAGGAATTTCCAAAAGCAAAATATAAATTAAAAGGTCTATTTAGGGACAAAAAAAAAAAGTAGCCTCACTGGTGAGAGAATAGAGTTGCATTTAGCTTTGAACCTTGCATTTTCTCCTAAGGAAATCCCAATTACTGTCAACTGCTTCCCCATAAGATAACATGCTTCAATAGCTAATCCATAGAAAAAACAGGTTTTGAGTTCTCCTCTCAGCACTGCACTCAATTTCTATTTGATCTTATGCAATTTTTAAAAATGCCCTGTGCCTTAGTTTCTTATCTGAAAATTTAATACAGACAGAGCAATCTAAAGATTGTTTGAAAAAGATAATTAAAACTAGTCTAGATAGAGATGATAATTTTCTATTCATTCTTTTCCTATTAAGTTGAACAAGCCTCCCTGGGGCAAACATTCCAGAGAGGTCGTTTTTTCTGGGCTTCTGATTTCTCTTCATTGGAGCCGATTATTGTTCTACCTAGTGAGGTGGCTGAATACAAGAAAATCACTCCAAATTATTAATGTATTACATTAAACTCTTATTAATGTATAGCAAATGCTATATTTTGTTTGCATTCTCACAAAAATATTGATGTGGTAATGCATACTGATTGTATAATGCAAAGATCTCTCTTAAATTCTGTGATTGAACCCACACCGAGTTAGCACTGCTGTCTTCCCAGGCCCCTACATTTGCTCTTCATCTAAGGGATCTGTCATCCTTCCTGTTGTATTTTTAAACATTTCCTATCCGTTTAAACACAGTCACGCCAGTCCCTAAGCTAACCTACTCAATGCTAACACACCATCGTCACCTTTCCCAAACTTCAGTCTCATCTCACTGTGCTCCTCTCCAAATCTGACACGTTGCCATCACTAACAACTCCGTGTGATTAAAGAAACTGTCACTCTCAGTACTGTGCTTAATGCAGAGCCGTAACATTAAGATGTGTCCAACAGAGGAAAAAAATTGAAGGAGGGGGGTACATAAAATGAAGAGGATTCATTGACCAGCAAAAATCAATGAAGCAAAAATGGGCCATTTTCCTCTCATTGATATTCACTGCTCATTGTAGGTTGACAGCAGTCTCTGCAACATTCCACTCCTTTTGTGGTTCCCAGGAAAGCCAAGCGACAACACAGGAATGCTCACCACATTTGGCGAGGTCCTTCCCATTCTACCGGGTGAAAACAATAGACTGGAAAGAAATTCACATTAAACAAAGAAACAACTATGGTTTCTCACTTAGGAGTACACGGTAGCAAAAGTGTTCCTGAGCAACACTGTCCTCACTGGTTTCTGATGAAATCTCTCTGCAGCCTGTGCTCAGTGGCCTCTTGACTTTGGCCAGCCACATTCTCAGTTACTCTGTCCTGTGGGAATCAAGACCTACCCTTTTCCTGACTCGACCTTCCTATTCCAAAGGCATCTCATTTTACAAAAAGTGCCATCCATCATCTGCAAAAGCCAGGAAGTGTAAGTCCCTGCCAAGAGCAGGGGCAGATATTCTGAGTAATTGGACACCACCTCTGTAGACCTAGCTGCCGCCTGAGCAGCTGGAGACAAGAGGTGAGATGACAAGAAACCTTCCCCAGAAGAGGTAGCAATGCCAGACACTTAGGATTTCATCTCAGAGGCAATCAGGTGTGTGTCAAACTCCCTACCTATTTTTAAACAGCACATGCATTCTAAAACAAGCCAGCATATACTTTTTTAAGAAGTTATTTACCGTGATGTGTCATGCAGTCACTTGCTCTAAGAAGGTTGGCACGAGAGCTCAGATAAAGATAAACTCTTTTTGATACATGCCTGGAATATGGAGGAGCTCAGTCGTGGCTACACTCATCACCCTTAGTTTTTCCAATAAGAAAATAACCTAATAACAACTAAGTCTCCATTTCCTTATTAGCATTCCACTAGGGGTACTCCAGGCTATGCCTTTAACTACATATCAGTCAATGGCAGGGCAAGAGTGCTTCCTGTGTAATTAAAACTGCCATGTTCAGGCAGACACTGCTAGGCAAGGTAGTAGCCTTGAAATACTTACAAGGAGGTGGGGAAGAGCACGCATTTGGCTTTGGAAAGTGACTTTTAGGGTCTGAGTATGTGCTTGTCATACTAAATATATGGATTCTCTAAATGAAAAAATAATGCTTACAAAATCAGGCCAACAATGGTATATTGGTTAAGGGCTACCACCTCATAACTATAGAAATAAGATATTCCAAACATAGGCTTACTGTGAATGAATAATAATGAATAAATAATTCATAAGTTTCCAGTGAATGAACTGTCTTACAAGTAACCAATCACCCTTTTCTTCCTCTTTCTTTCCTCTCTCCCTTCCTTCCTTCCTCTCATCTTTTCATCTTCTCATTCTTTCATTTCACAAATATTGTTGATTGGATAACTACTAAGTGCCAGGTGCTGTGTTAGATTCTAAGGACACTAAGTTAACTGAGGTATTGCTATAGCCTTTGAGGAACGTTCAACTCTACTTGAAGGAACAGATGGCCGAAGCAATGACAGAGCACAAAATAATAAGTACAATGCTAGAGACAAGCACAAGCTGCCAAGAAGCACAGAGGAGGGCATCGATGTGTGTTTCATGGAATCATGGAGAGCTTCCAGGAAGAAGTCTTTTCTTGACCTCAGTTTTAAAGGTAAAATAAGAGTTAGCTAAATAAAGAAGGCCAGAGGGGAGTCAGAAAGAACAGCATGCAAGATATGCTATGCTCAACAGAGATTCAACTTGGCTCGAGCCAAATTGTACATATATAAGGGCAAATGAAAAAGAAATGAGACTGAAGAGATCACCCAGTTGCAGCTGCACACCTAGCCACCTAGCATGCTTAAAGAATTTGAACTTCACTTTGAAAACTAAAGTCATTGAAATCATGTAAGCAATTTTAGGATTCTAGTAGATTGGGTTCTTGTTCCCAATTCTTATTCCTTTCCACTGCCAGAGGAACTTGCAATAGAATAGAGAAGATGAAGTATACATCTCACCAACATTTAGCTTGGCCCTGTCCCTGGCCTTAAATAGTATGTGGGTGGTAGTGACAGCTGCTACTTCTGAGCCCAGGCCTTTAGAAGCAGCCCATGTTTCCATGAAGGCTGCTGCCCAAGAAGAATAAGCCCCAGGTAGCCTCTGCCTCTTCAGTTCCGATCCTTGAAGAAGCACCAAACCCAACCAACCTCAGCCAAAATGAGCCAAACCTCAGCTCCTACATACCCATGAGCAAGAAAAATAGATGCATGTTGTTATAAGTCCCTGAGATCTGGAGTATTGCTTCTTATTCTGCCTTACATTATAGCAACAGCTGACTAATATAAGCATGATTCCATTCCCCACCCTCCAACTTCTGCTTCTTAAACCAAAATAAAGTGATGGTCAACTCAGAATCCATAAGGACCATTAGCTCTTTTGATAAGAACAATATATCCCATTGTGTCAATAAGGAAAGTGTAGAGAAGTATGGAAGCTATCCTGGATAAACTCACTGTCTTGTAAATGAGGAATATTAGTCTTTAGAGAGTTTAGATGGCTTATGAAAATGAGAGAATCCTGGAAGACAGCTGCTCAATCATTCATTGGATTTTTAAGCAAGCATTGAAATAGACATACACTGAGTGCCTGTTCAGCTCATGACCCCCATTCTGTGAGCAGCCCATGACATCCTAACACCCTCAAGGTGCAACCCCAGAAGCCACGTTTCTACCACTTGTCTCTGTTCCCCCAGCATAGAGGACTGGAGCTGAGGATGTATAAACTCAGAAGAAGGAAAAGGATGCTGAGAAGAAGGAAATCTGGCCTATAGAAGGAAAAAAATTGGGCTAAAACATAGAAAGAAGCAGAAGCTAGTAGTTATTTGGCCCCTGAAGGCAGAGGACATCCAAGATAAATGTCTTGGTTCCTACAGCTGTCTCTTCCTATTCTCAGTCCTCCATGCCCTGGCAGCACTTTCTGTTGCTTGACCCAAGGTGTAATTCTAAGTCATAATAATAAATTCTCCTTTTGCTTGTGCTGGTGGAAGGTTCTGTTACTGGAATCCAAAAGAAACTGGAGGAAAATATATGCCTACTTTGTGTCATACATGGGCTAGGCATCAGGGATATAAAGCAAATAGGTCAGACAAAAGAATAAAATTTTTTAACAGTTCCTGGGTTATGACAAAAAAAATACAGATGCTATTTCTTTCCCAGACTTGGAGGCCTCCACAATGTCCTCTTGGAGGAACCGATAGTTAAGCTGAGACCTAAATGGTAAATTGGAGATGGCCAGATAAACACTTTACCAAAAAGGGTGTAAGGAACAGGGTCACAAACCATACAGGTGGGCAGGAAAATGTCTGAGAAATGGCCTCGCAACTGAGCAAAAAAGGGCAATGGCCAATATTGAGAGAAATTTTAGTGGAGTGGTGAGGACAGAGGCAAGAGTGCAGTGGGTTGAAGAGCTGAGTGGGAAAACAAATAAACGTAGACAACTCTTACATTTTCAAGATGCATGACTATGGAAGAGGCAAGGTTCTAAGTGGGGAGGGGTATACACAGGATGACAATGGGGAGTTTTTTTGTTTGTTTAAGTGGGAAGGGCTTCCCATTCCAGATATGAGACACAGAATGACATATCTTGAAGAGGGTTTCTTTTGTGGGAGATGATGAGCAGAAGGGACAGTACAATGAAATTGGGAAGTAATGTGTCAAGAAGATAAAGACAGTCCATTCAGAATATGCAAATTTAAACTAAACTGTTCTTCCTATAAACCAACTGCTTGAGAGGAAATTATTTAATATTTGGGGGAGGGGGAAATGCTTTGCCATCCTTAAAGGGAATGCTTAAAAACTAATTACTGTTCCTGACTTATTCATCCCCAGTGCCTCACCAACATGATCCTTTTGTAATAGATTCATATTTCAAAGTGTGGAATGAAAAAAGCATGTGCCAACCAGCAATGACACCAAGACAATCCTCTCAGGTATAACAACAAGGGAAAAAGTGAATATGGGGAGATTTTTAGCACTATTGTATTACAGGGTTGGTTTTCTTTTACAACTCTCATTTTCCAAGGGTACTCAATATATATCAAACAAATAATTTGAAATTTTATTTTGTTGGTTTTGAAGAATTTTCTATATGTATGTAGCAATATTTGATAAAGACTTTCTTCTTAAAATTAATAGTGTTTTTAGAGACAGAGAAATATTAGCATGAAAAGAATGCTATCTGTTGTAAAATGACCAGAGCACAGAAATTTTTGTAAGTGTTGTACCAGTCACGTTTCCCAGACCCTTAAGTGGGATGCTTTTAAGTCACTGCCATAACCTGCCACTACTACCATTATTAATTTCTACTGACATCACCATTACCATCACCACCACCGCCATCACCACCATCACCATCACCACCACTACTATCTCTATTTTCATGACCACCACCACCTCTACAAATATCATCAACATCAGCTAGTTTCCTAGCATGATCTCTGAACCATGAGTTGCTGTTTGACTCAGTAATTTTTAAAATGGCTCATTGAATGGCAACCAAGTTCTGGGCTACTTTTGCTCCTGAAACTCCTTCCTTGCTCTTTTTATGGTTAATTACTATAGAAATACAGGCCAATGGCAAGGATGGAAAGTGGAGAATTAAACCTCAGGCTGAAAGGTGGAGGAGCTGGATACCATCTAGCAGTACTGTGATAAAGACCTGCTGCTCAAAGCACACTGGCCTGCTGAAGGATGGAATTTTGATAGGAACTTCCAAAAATAGCATGTGCACCCATGGCTTTATTTTTAATGTCCCAGCATTGATAAAAAAAAAAAAAAAAAAGTTGGGGGAGGGATTCAACTAAGCCAATGACGGAGAAAACTAATTTCATGGTAAGATAATTCTAAAATGTATTTAAGGTGCACTGGCAAGACCATTTTCAAAGAAATCTGCATTACAAAACATGCATGGGAATTGAAGACTCCATTCAGACAACCTCCAGCTGCTAAAGAAAAACAGTTATTCTTTAGTTCTCTCCCACTGTCTCCTGTAAACAATTTTATGAGGGAGAAAAAAAACTTCCTTACCACACTGGCCCTCATCAAAAGAATGACACAGCATGGAAATATTTTCATTAGAAAAAATATTTTCATTAGAAAAATATTTTTTTCTTTAGAAAAAGACATGAATAAACAAGAGGAAAACAGTGGTGCTGAAATTATTTATTAGCTTCCTTAAAGGAGATCAATATGGAAAAGTCATCGAAAATGCCCTTTTTCAGGGCTTGCCAAAGAGAGAAGCTCAGTGAAGGTGTATCTTCTTGTGAGCTGTTATATTTTATGTTTCATGCCAAAAGATCCAAAGTAGAGATTTCACTTCTTAAAAATGTCCAAAATTCTAAATTATAGCTTCCACAGGCTCTGTAAACAAGGCTCTATAGGATACGTATAGTAGATTTTTCTTGTTGTTTATGATGATAACATCCTGCTCTTAGTGGGCACGTGTTGGGTGGACTTAAACTTGCAGTGGGAACTATAATTCAACCACAGCCCTGCAACAGCATGTCTTTTACTTCTAGCTTCCTCATTTTCCTTGCAGAAAAAGAAGACGGAATTGATAATATTATGGAGTGCGTGTGTGTGTGTGTGTGTGTGTATGTGTGTATGTCCTGTTAAATGTTAAATAAAATTCAAATGGCCACACAAAGTAATTCAATTAAATCATCATATAACCAAATAAATGTTCTATCAGTTCCATTTCTGTGCTCTTCTTCAAATTCATTCCCATTTAAAGACACCCAATTTCTTCCTTTCTGAGACTTCTTATAAGTTATGAGGAAAAAATGCCCATTCAAGATGCCCAGCACATCATGCCACATATATTTGTACATTTGTTTCTAAGCCTGATTTGTCATTTTCTTAAACTTAAGGCTTAAAGTTCTTATTTGGGAACATGTACAGCAATTTCTGGCATTCTAAAATGCAAATCACTGCTTGGAAAAGTCAACAATAAGGTATGGTTAAAGAAAACAGAAGTTGTAATCATTAGGAAAACATAGCCCTTAGATGTCAGCGTAATGAAACGTAGGACTGAATACTTCCCCCCAGGATTAGGGGTTTAATGAAGTTAGTTGAATTCCTGGGTTTCAGCTACAATGTTGATACTGACTAATGCTGTTCCCAGTCCATACCTAGCTCTTGCACCAACCCTGTACTCTGCTTTATTTCACACTGAAGTTGAATGCCACGTGTGTACTGGGTATAAACAGTGGGTCAAGAGTTGGCTGCCTGGTTTTTAAATTCTCAGTGTACCATCTAGTAGTTATAGGACTTTGGGCACATGATTTTCCTTCTTCTTCTCAATGTACTCATCAGCAAAATGGTGACAAATGGTACCCATGTGATAGAATTGTTATAAGGATTAGGTGGGTTAATATGTGAAGAATGGTTATCATACAGGAAATGCTAGATTAATGCTGTGGTTATCATCACTTATTATTATTAATTATTAGCACAGATATCTGTTCCTTTAGATTATAGGTTCCTTGAGGAAACAAACCAGGCCTTGTACATTCAGTAATGTGAACAAGCCTTGTACATGGTAGGTGCTCAACACATTAAACCTGTCTACCATCTGGTTTTCATTAGAAACTCTACTAAGGTAAAGATTCAAAATGACCACGGGCACAATTATAAAAGAATAATGAGAATTCCAAAAATATCCCATTTGGCAGCATGATCTTGCTCCTCTTTTCCTGCGAGACTAATTAAAGAGAAACGCGACTCAGGACAGATTTAAGCAGAGGACTGTGCCAAGTGCTATGACAGTCCTGCCTTCTTTCTCCTTCTTATCATATTGAATAGTAATGCTTGAGAGATAGCTTCCCATACAATAGGCAAATAGAACACATGAAGAGTTGGGAAATATAATCAAACTTTGAAACTTCTAGGAAAAAAACAAGGTTGGGAACGGTATACATGATATGGTGAACTCAAGCAAGCAGAGCTGACTCAGAGACAGAAGGGAAGTTTATACATATGTTGCAATGGGAGTCAGAAAGAATATATCAAAGATATAGGTGGGAAGATGAAATGATTGAAACAAAGGAAAGCAGCTTCTTGTGCTATCTTTGGCTTCAGTAACACTGTATATAATTTTCTAACTTTTAACACTAACATCCCTGCTAAGTATAGAAAAATCAAATTCTACTCAGGGGTACCCACTACCTTCTACTGTGACCAAAGAGTTTTCTTATGGGACACATATACACTCTTCTCATCACAGGAGATTTCCAACTTAAAAATAGTAGCATGATGGCTGTCATTTTTTTAGCTCTATTAAAGTATAATTGACAAATAGAATTGCATATATTTAAGGTATCCAACTTCACGGTTTGATACATGCATGTGCTGTGAAATGATTACCACAATCAAGCTACTTAACAACATAGCCATTACCTCCCATAGTTACCATTTCCTTTATTTCTCGTTTTCTTTCTTTTCTTCTTTGATTTAAAAAAGAAAGAAATCCTGGCATTTGTGACTACATGGATGAACCTGAGGAACATTATACCAGGTGAAACAAGCCAGACATGGAAAGACAAATAATGCATGATTTCAATTATATGTGGAACCAAAGGAGTCAAACTCGTAGAAGCAGAAAATTGAAGGGGTGGGACAGCGGGTAGATGGAGGGGGCAATGGAGAGATGTTTGTCAAAAGATACACAGTTCCAGTGATGCAAGATGAATAAGTTCTACAGATCTAACCTACAACATGGTGACTATAGTTAATACAGTAATTGAATTGTACACTTGAAATTTGCTAAGATAGTAGATTTTTTTTTTCTTTTTTGAGACAGTCTCACTCTGTCGCCCAGGCTGGAGTGCAGTGGTGTGATCTTGGCTCACTGCAACCTCCGCCTCCCAGGTTCAAGCGATTCCCCTGCCTTAGCCTCCGGAGTAGCTGGGATTACAGTTGCGCACCACCACGCCTAGCTCATTTTTGTATTTTTAGTAGAGACAGGGTTTCGCCATGTTGATCAGGCTGATCTCGAACTCCTGACCTCATGATCTGCCCGCCTCAGCCTCCTAAAGCGCTGGGATTTCAGGCATGAGCCACCGTGCCGGACAAGATAGTAGATCTTAAGTGTTCTTATCACACACACACAAATTAAAAAATGAAAGAAAATGTGTCATTCCTTTTAGATTAACATTTTTATTTGGAAAATTTAGACAACAAAAAGAAATCTTTAAAAATTTAAAATTATTTTTAATTCTATGGCTCATAGAGAGTTGTTAATGTTTTGGTTTATTGCTTCATTTTTAAATTTATTGAGACACTAATCATAACATATACATCACAATGTATATAAAACATAAGAACATTTTAAAGAAGCAGAACCAAGTGAACACCTATGTAAGCACCACCCAGGTTCAAAAGCAGAAAATTGTACCTTACCTCAGACTCTCTTTTTTGCTCCATCCATGATCACGCCATATTTTTCTAAGCATATCCTCATCCTCTCTCTCTCCATGAGTCTAACATCTGTTTTGCCACCTGTGGGTTGCATCCTTAAGTAATGTATTTAAAGTTGTGTTTTGTATCTTTATGTAAATGAAACCGTATACTATGTACAACTGGAGGCTTGCTTCTTTTCATTCCTCCTTGTGCCTGTGCATGATTTATCCGTGGGAAGTCTCAAACTGTACTTCAATTCTTTTCATTGCTGTGTAGTATTCCCTTCTATGAGTATTCCCCCATGTATTTCTTGATTCTACTATCAATGGACATTTGGGTTGTGGTTTCCATATTCTGTTGCTAAGAATATTTGTATGAATGTTTCCTGGTACAAATATGCAAAAGTTCTCTGGGGATTCCACTTAGTAATTTAGTTGCTGGCTTCATGAGTTATGTGCAGACTTAAGTGTACTAAGTGATACCAAAGTGTTTTCCAGAGTAGTTATACCAATATCTATTCCCAACAGAAGTGGGTAAGCGTCCCCATCTACAACCTAATCATGGGTGTTATCAAACTTCCTAGTTTTTGCCCACATGGTAAGTATGCCTACTTATAACTATTGAGTTGGAGCATCTATTTGAATCAACTTCGCCATTAAAGTTCCTCGTGTGTGCGCATGCACACACACACACACACACGAAGCATCTTGCCAATATAGTAGATAATGCACTTACTATGGACACTGTGGATAACTATGTGCTGTGATAAAATTAATCAAAATATAAGAAGCTTCTCTGGCTACCCTGCCTTTATAATCTAAAATCAATATATCCATGATTGGATTAGAAAAACTGTTATGGTTGATGGCACCACTATTCACATAATTGCCCAAATCAGAACCTGAAAATCATTCTACTCCTGTCATCTTATATTACCGACCTTCCAGTAGGTGATCAAATTCTACTGAGAATACTTCTTAAATGCATCATGATTTCTAGAAAATCAGCTCCCTCTTCTTCCATTATATATGTAACTACTTACTTATATATTCTATTTTTACTTATATAAGTAAGTTTGTTTCCACTTTTTAGCAATTACAAACTTTGATGCTATGAACATTTTTGTAGAGTTATGTATTTTTCTAGGATATACATTGAAAGTGGTATTTTAAGTCATGGTATTACTGAAACACCAGGGGTTCAGTCTAGGTCCTGCTGCTTGTCACACAGAAAGCCAGTGACTGAGACAATGATTGTTGCCAAGGAAAATGTCCTTATTCAGGTGCTGCAGCCAAGGAGATGGGAGATCAGCCTCAAATTTGTCTCCCTGACCAATTAAAATTAGGAGTTTATATAGCAGAGAAGAAATGTAACAATGTGTAAGAAAACAGGAACTGGGTAGGGGGGTAAGGAAGCAATCATCATGATGAGGGGTTTGGCATCTCATTGTCTAGATTCATGATCTGGAGAGTTTCAGATCTTTGATTTTTTTTTTTTTTTTTTTGAGGCCTGACGGTCCTTTCCTGAGGAGGTAACTCAGATAAAACAAACTTAAGTTTCAAGCTTTAAAACCAGAAGGGTCAATTTCTGTGTGTATTTAAAAAAAAAAAAAAAAAAAAAAAACCTGTCTATGGGACTAATGGGACAGATTCAATGGTAGTATATGAATGTTTAAATTTCTTAAGAAATCCAAAAGTGAATGTGGGTTCTCCACCACTGGTATAACCTCACAACACGTTTTAGTTTGATAGCTTTACTGGGTGGTAAAGGTATTTCACTTTGCTTTCAATTCTTTCCTTGACTAATAATGTTATTTCACATCTTGTCACATGTTGTGAGCCATTTGTGTTCCTTTTTTCTTGTGTTTATTTTCTATTTTACTACTGAATCGTCTTTTTCTTACTGATTTGAGGAAGTTCTTTTGTTTAATCTGCCTACTAGTTATTTCCCAGCTGTATGTGTTGCCAGTTTGTGGCTTGTCTTTTCTGTTTACATTGTCTTTTGATAAACAATATCTTAGTTTTCATATGGTCAAGTTAAATCCTTACTAAATGGTTTGCTCTTTTGTGTCTTGTATTATTTGTGTCTTGTTCAAGAAATATTTTTCTACCCTGTGGTCATAAAAACATAATCCTATATTTTCCTCTAAACATTTTATAGTTTTCTCTTTCACTTTTAAATTTTTTAATTACTTGTAATTTACTCTTGGTATGGAGGCAAGCACCCAATTTCACTCTTATCATATGATTAATTATTTGTCCTAGCAACATTTACATTTACCTCTGTTCTACAATGCTGTTTGTATAAATTAAGTTTTAATATTTGCCTGAGTTCTTGGTGTGCTCTACATTTTACTCCGTGGTTCTAGTTCTAACTCCCTACAGTGTCTAAGCTGGAATATAGATTTAAATAAGCCTGTATTTGAAAGGGTTTGTCTTACCTTCATCTTCTTCATGGGTGTCTTGGGTATTCTCTGCACTTTCCTTTTTCAAATAAATCTTTTAAAAAACAGTTCGTCTAGTTACAAAATTCACACAACTCCATTAAGGTTAAATTGGCATTGAATCTATAAATCAACTTGGGAAAAGTTAATGTCTTCCTAGCTAGGAACATGATATAGCTCTCCATCCATTTTGATTTTCTTTAATTTTTTCAAACCAAATTTATAATCTATAATTGTTCCCTAGTACTATTTGCCTAACCTCACACATTATCTAAATGCAAATATGGTTATTACAAAACTTTTGTTAGATTTATTTCTTGTTACTTTATTTATATTGCTACACCAAATTCTTGGTGCTAGCATCTAGAAATGCAACTCATTTAGATAGATAGATACAAACATACATAGACACACAGATACATACATTTATTGATTTTATATCCAGTTATTTGCTAAATTGCCTTCTTAATTCTAGCAATATATTTCTAAATCATTTTGAGTTTTCTTCATTGATAACCTTTAAATAATGACAGTTTTGCTTCTTCCTCCAGTCATTCTTTTTGTTTGTCATATTGCATTGGCTGAAATCTCCAGTATAGTAAAAATGAGGAATTGCGACAGTGGGCTTTCTCATCTTGTTCTTGATCTTAAAAAGAATGCTTTCAATATTTCACCAGTAGGTGTATGCTTATTGTAGGTTTTGTATAGATCCCTTTCGCCAGACTAATAAAGTTTCATTATACACCTAGTTCACCACAAATTATTCAAGTCATAAATAAATGCTGATGTTCTTCAAATTCCTTTTTTGTCATTCTATTAAAAGTTTTTAGGCTGAGCACAGTGGCTCATGCCTGTAAACCCAACGCTTTGGGAGGCTGAGGTAGGAGGATCAGTTGAGGCCAGGAGTTTCAGACCAGCCTAGGCAACACAACAAGACCCCCATCTCTACCAAAAACTTTAATAACTAGTCTGGCATGGTGGCACATACTTGTTGTCCTAGCTTCTTGGGAGGGTCAGGTGGGAGGATTGCTTGAGCCCAGGAGTTGAGGCTGCAGTGAGCCATGATCACACCACTGCACTCCAACCTGGGCAACAGAGTCAGACCCTGTCAGACCCTGTCTGAAAAACAAAAGTTTTCAAAAAATCCCTTAATTTGTTTTGTGTGACATAGTAATCAATTTCTTAATTTTAAATCAACTTAACATTCCTGAGATAACACAACTTGATCATTATACACTCTCTTGTTAGATGTATCTGGATTTCATGCGCTTACAACTTTTATTAGATATCCATATCCCCATTCATGAAGAAAGCAGACTATAATTTTTATTTTTTTCTAATCTCCTTATCAGGTTTTTGTATCAAGGTTGTGCTTGCCCCATGTAATGAATTTGGAATTGCTGTCTGTTCCTCCTTTTCAGAGGGAGTATAGATTACCCGTTCCCCAAGTATCTGGTGGAGTCACTTGGCACAGATGTGAAAGTTCAAGGTTTTGTGGATTTGGCAGAAAACCTCAGGGTGAAAGCCAACTTTGGAGCTTATCCACCTTGCAGAATTCCAGCTCTTAAGTTTTGGCCTCTTCAGATTCAACCTTTTTGTGTTAGTTCAGCAATGCAGTTTAAAAGATTTTTAAAATCTATTTTTGCCAGTCTTTGGTTATTTTAATCAGGTAGCCTTTCATACTACCAGAAATGGGTGTCCTGGTGGCTGTGCTCTTCTAAGAACATTTGACCTGTCCTTATTTCTAGGACATGTATACCTCAGCTCACCACTGTGTCTCTGGCATGTAGTAGAGGCTCAGGTAATATTATTAAATGTACAAATGAATACTACAATTGCATTAAACAAATTTTGTTGTTGTTCTTCTTATAATACATGATAATTTTTACTTAAATGTCAATCACTTCTGCTGAACTGTCAGTTTTTGAAGGATATGAAGCTGTTTATACATCTTCTCATTCCCAACGTCTGGCACATAAAAATACTGAATAAATGAGTAAATATATACACAGATAAATCCAACTCTATAGTTAATTTGAATATATGTAGGTTAAATTTCACCCAGATGCTTTTTTATCTGCTACCAAATCAGTAATTAATGCAATGCGGGGAAACCAAGATGTAAATTATTGAATTCTGCAGCAAAGTAAATTTACTGTCATTTAATTGGGTGTATCTCCCATTTTGTAGAGTTGCTTATGTAAATCGCAGACAATTAAAAGCCTACAGTGAGTTGTTCCATAGCACTTATGATGCTTTTTTCATTTCTGCCCCAGGCAGCTTGGTTTTGGCAATAGATGTCCAGCTCCCACGCATTGTTTGAACATAAGTTATACTTCCTGACAATATGCTCTGAACCACACCATTGAAAGAGAGACAAGTCAAATAGGTCTGTGCTGAGTGGGCACACTGCCAGACCTATCTCCTTAACTGAAAACTGCTTACAAATAGAATTTAGAGTCATCTGAGCTGTCTAATTCTTAAAGCCTCTGTTATCTGAAGTAATGGCCTCCCACAGTTTACTATTAAGTATAAAAATACCAAAAATCAATACCAATGCACATGTATTTCTCTGAAGAAAAACAAATGCATCTATCATAACTGAGTGCATCTAGTCTTAAAAGGTGTATAGACCAGGCCAACAGCTGAATTAACCCAGCTGTCTTTGAAAACACCATGATACTTCCAAAACCTGATAGCTCAAAGAAGATAAACTAAATATATGTACCAAACATTACTGAATCTTACAGAAAATATACGAACTCTGAGAAGGAAACAATTCCAAGATAAAGTTTAGTTACCAAACTAAAAGAATTTTTCTCCTACATATAAAACCATCGACAACTTAAATAAGTAGAAGAATTTCAAGCAGATAAATTAATTTCACAGCGTACACTTGTTTAATTTGCTAAATTCCCAGTACTATCTTGTAGTCTGAAGCTAGACTTTCCTGTCTGATTCTGGGTTTGCTTTCTGCTCCCAAATACTAATAATGGCACAGTAGTGGGGTTAGAAACACATAGAAAAATGGTTCAATTCTGGGAAAAATAACTCTCTTTCATGGAATTTGGTTTTGCTTATTGTGTTGTGTATATCTTTGCTCTATCTTGAGCTTCAGGTATAAGATTCTAATAAAACGCCTGCCTTTAATGACTGCACTATAGCAAATTTAGCTACTCAAAAGTATTTGAAGTAAACCAATTTGCCCATTAATCATCATTACACTCACAAGAAGAATCAAGCAAATAACCTTTCAAAATGTTTCTCAGGTCAAATTTTACATCACTCCTACAACTTTCAAACACTGAATTTTAAATGGTGGTCTACAAATATATGCACACACTGTATCCAGCTAATTAAAGTAGATCTTGATTATCCCATTATTCAATTTATCATTTTAAAGATACAAAAGCAAATGTGAACACTGATCAATCTCTTTACAACTTAGAGGACATCATTCTTGGGATGGAGCTGTAGCTAATGTGTGTACCTAGAGCTGAGAAAGGAACATGTATGCAATTGTACCAAGAATTGTTGAAATATAAGAGAAAAATTACAATCACATTTTTATCCAAATGAATATGTAGGAATTAACACACTGCAACACAGCAACAGTAGAATTACCAGAGTCCATCTTCTTTCCAAAACTGCATGCCTACCCTGATAGCAGAAATATTAACTGACCTACTAAGAACTGTGCCTAAATTCTCAGTATTTTTCCATATTGCGTTATACTCTATTCTGAAATTAGTGTGACTTTCAGGTTTTTTTTTAACTTTTCCAATATGATAACCAAGATGATCTCATGAGAAGCAAGTCCATGATGATCCTGATAGCCCTTTTTTGAAGTCAGTGATATCTCAGGCTCAGAGCAAGATAAAGCATTTTTTCTTCCTTTCCTTCAGAAGTTCTATAGACATGTATTTATTTTTTCTTCATTATTTATGATAAAATTAGTAAACACCAAATAAGTATTAATTATATCCTCAGGAAGTACCTACTACCACATCCCAGTGCCTCTCCTGCCAGGATCAATTATAAATTGTAAATGCTCCACTGCTTTTCACGTCACCTCTTTTTTTTTTTTTTTTTTTTTTAGACAGTCTTGCTCTGTCGCCCAGGCTGGAGAG
The DNA here is from genome assembly GCF_028858775.2 of Pan troglodytes. Taxonomy (NCBI): domain Eukaryota; kingdom Metazoa; phylum Chordata; class Mammalia; order Primates; family Hominidae; genus Pan; species Pan troglodytes. The sequence goes on along the minus strand of NC_072412.2, from coordinate 102,056,248 downwards.
TAGTGACACAATCTCGGCTCACTGCAACCTCCACTTCCAGAGTTCAAACAATTCTCCTGTCTCAGCTTCCCAGGTAGCTGGGATTACAGGAGCATGCCACCATGCCCAGATAATTTCTGTATTTTTAGTACAAACAGGGTTTCACCATGTTTGCCAGGCTGGTGACCTCAGGTGATCCACACCCCCATTGGCCTCCCAAAGTGCTGGGATTATAGGCGTGAGCCACCACACCCAGCCATATCACCTCTTTCTTACAAACCTCTTCATTTTTATCAGTGTCTCATGCAGTATCCAGTTCCCAGGTGGTTTTAATAATGTCCCAGCTCCCTCAGAAAACATATAGCAAAAAATGGACGTATGATCTATGAATTTCAAATCTCAAACTGCAGTTCAAAGACCATTCTTTTTTTTTTTTTTTTTTTTTTTTGTCTTGAGAACTTGACAAATGTAACAGATGAGGTAGGCAGGACAGTCCCTTAGAACCTATTCCAAATGTTAAAAAAGAAAGTCAAACCAGAATCAGAGCACCTTGACTATGAAATGCAGCTGCTTGCTAAGGCTTTGTTCCTTCTCCATTACTTCTGACCCTTTTGAGTGAGTCTGAACTCAAAGACAGAAATGGCTCCATTAAAAGAACTGAGCAGAAAATATCTAAGAAAAACTTCTCTGGATATTTTGTAATAAGATGGAAGCATCACAAATCGGATGTAGTGCAACCAATCCATATACTTTGTCTTTCTCTCTCTTTTTTTTTTTTAACTAGCAATATGATTACAAAAATAAATGCTTAAAACAGAAAAACAGAATTTGGCATTCCTAATATCCAGTATATTCTTGACTCCAAGTTTTCAACCATTACCCTTGAGCACAGGACTCAGTAAATGCTTTTGGAATGAATGAAGGTAAGACCACCGTATGAGAATACAGAATACAAAGCAGGAATTGTGTTTACCTGGGTAACAATAGAAGAAAAGATACTACAAGTTAGTAGGCAAATTGGGTCTTATCTTTTGTTAATCCTATTTCCTCCCCGGTTCCTAAAACTATATGCAATACTACTGGAAAGAAAAAAGTTATCTAGTAGAATAGGAGGCTTATCCACTAGCTACCGAACCCAGTAGTATAGACTCTTAGCCTTCTTAATGAGGAAAAAAGAAAAAAACTCAATGAAACAGGTGACATGATTGTAAAAAAAGAAGAAAAAGGAAAACAAGTTTTCTTGGAAAAAAAAATGCCTACATGCAATTTATATCTTAAGTAAAATATTTTAAAACTTCTTACTCAAGAGTATCTAATGATGAGATTTCCAGGTCTAAATTACCACAGCCACTTCTCCTTGATACAGAAATAGGTTCCTATTGATCAAATTCAGCAGAGGGCAAACTAAGCAGTCTTGTCTGCCCATCTGTATGTGTTTTGCCAGCTCAGAATTTCCCTAAAGAGGAACAGAAGTGCTTGGAATCAATACTGTCCAATCCAATTTTTTTTCATGGCTATCAAAGAGAGTTCAGTAATTAAGAAGCAATTCCATTAAAATGTCTAGTACCTATACAATAATCAACAGGGACTCGAATGATTTTCTGTTTCTGAAATACTATTTATGTGTTCACTTTGTGCATCACATTTATGTAACTGCCACATTGTCACCAAGCAAATAACAATTTTTCTCTTTCTCCCACCTGAGAAGCTAGAAGTTGAGAGTTAAGATGAGTAATTTTATATTGTTTGAGGTTGGGGTTGTCTTAAAGTAGTCCATCCTGGCATCTTAAGGTTTGGGACATTAAGCATTTTTACAACTTAAGCAAACTGCTTCCATTAAGTATTTTAAAGGTAAATGTCAATCTAGCTACATTCAAGTAACATAAATTTTCTATTAAAAGAATAAGTGTTTGTCCACTGAAATATACTTCAGAGTAAAAACAATATAAGAGCAGGGATTCTAATGAGGGTCATTCAGCTAATTGTAATCAGCCTCCCTAAAACTGATAGAACTTGAAGTCATATAGATCAATATTTTTTACCTATTGTTTTACTACTGCATTAAAATATTACAATTAAAATTCTAGAAATTTAAAATCATTTGCACATGCTAAGGATTGCTATAGTAAAAGTTCAGAAAGATTAATTTATCTTATAAATATGCATTTTAAATATGCACAATGACTATATTTTCCAAAGAAGAACTCTGGACAGCAACAAATACTTAATCGGAGAAAGAAAAAGATATTTAGCATCAAGACTACACAGTAAAATCCATGACTTATTTAAACAAAGTAGATGTAAATATAAGTAAAGTTTTATAAATTCCACATAAATGAAATTATTGGAAAAAGAAGATTAGAGCAAGAAAACCTCAGCATAAATACCACCATCACTGGGGAGAAACATGTTTCTGCAAAGCCCCAATATTAGATCACTTTCTCAGCTAACTTCATAATAAAGTAGAAGTGAAACTATCCTCTAGGAACTTAAAATCTAAGGCCATCAGGGCTGATATTTTAAGGGCATGTGTAACAGATATACATGATAGATATTAGCAGAATGTATAAATAAGATTAAATTTTGTATAACTTATCCCTAAGAAAAATGTATTTACTTACAACTTAGGAAAACGCATTTGCACGTCAGTAATTCATGTAATTGGGGTAGAGGGCTACTGGATATTCAAATCTAGATAAACTGAGACCACTGTGTCTCATCTGAAAATTGATTATAAATAGATAATGCATGTTCTGATTAATCTACTCTTCTTCAGTTTTACACAGCAGAAATGATTTCTCACAAACGGTCAAGATGCAGATTATACAGCTAGATCAATCTAGTTTTCTTGAGTATTACACATCAGTAATTATAACAAAGCAGTGATTATACAGTAATTCTATTCCTGGAATACCTACTGTAGTCATTCTACTACACCTAAATAAAAAGACAAAAAAATACGTTTGTCCTTCTAAAAGTTTACCTGGAAGAGCTGAGTTTTTATAATTCCATTGTCCAACTAAACATACACATAATAAAAAGCACTTAATGAAATTGACTCTTCACAAAGGATAGCATAGCTTCATCACTGTACCAGGAACAACTTAAGAAATTGTGAATACTCAACTCAAGAGGCCTAGGTTTAACCATCAGCTTTTGAAAGACATTCGGTCATTTTTTCACAGTAATTCCACTGGCCTGGCTACCCCTGTTTCACAAAAGCACAGGCTTTCTGTTTCCATTACAGAGCCAGCATCAAAGAGTTTGGAACTGTTGTAAAGTCTTTAGCTAACAACCTGAATATGAATAAATAGTTCACACTGGTTTACAATAAAGTCAAAATTCTAAATTATTTAACTATCAAACTTTTATATTAAAACTGTAGTCAAAGTACTAAATGTAGCCACTTATTCAAGTTCAAGCCTTATTGCTTTAAATTTTTGCCTAATTGCCTTTAATTTTGTTTTATCTATCAATTAGTGGCTGGAGACACAAATATATTGACCACACAGTAGATAACCTATAAGTGATAGAGAGACTGATACCCAATTACTCCTTTGTAGGCTGGGTGTGGTGGCTTATGCCTGTAATCCAAGCACTTTGGGAGGCCAAGGCAGGCAGATCACTTGAGCCCAGGAATTTAAGACCAGGCTGGGAAACAAAGTGAGATCCTGTTTCTACAAAAAATAGAAAAAAAAAAAATGTAGCTGGGCATAGTGGTACACGCCTGTAATCCCAGCTATTCAGGATGCTGAGGTGGGAGGATGGCTTGAGCCCAGGAGGCTGCAGTGAGCCATGATCATACCACTGCACTCCAGCCTGGGTGACAGAGTGAGACGCTGTCTGAAAACAACGACAACAACAACAACCCCTTGTAGTGGTGAAAACATTATTTTCCGCAACTAATACTTATTGGGATCTACTTCCCTCTTAAGAGTCCTTGCTTAATTTTACTACATTTTAACATCATGCCAAATCATTAAATCTTAACGCAAAATGATCTTGGTTAAGACACACTGGTAAAATTAGTAGTCAGATGGACAGACAAAAATATAGAAGCTGAGTCCTGATTCAGAAAGCAGAAAAGGGGAGGAATTTACATCACTCACCCTCCCAGACACAGTAATTCATTTAACTTCCATATCTTTCAGCATATCAAAGATATTGTATACTCTTCTGCTTGGCTGGCATAAAGGCGGATTTTTTTTTTTTTTTAGAGTTCAATAATATCATTCCCTGGTAATAACAGAAGTGGCAAAAATAAAACAAGAAGTGAACCACATAATCAGTTTTTAGACTCAAAGTCTTAAAATGTCAGTGCTCCTATTCCTAACCACCATCCTCATGATCTGAGGGTTCTTCTACTGTCTATAGTGACTCACAGTCAAACAGACTGCAAATCTGACTTTTCTAATGCAAATGAGTCTCTCCATCCATTAAAAAAAACTAAATGTTTTAAGTTGTAAGTAGAAAGCTCTGCTCCTTTAGCAAACGCCCATCCAAGTGAAGACAGGATCACACATGAGCAGATTTCAGTGTTATAATCAATGCAACTTAAAAACATTGATCTGACATATAGTTAGTATTATGAATAATCATTGTGCTGCATGGTAATTGGAGATAAATGCTAAGTCGTTCACTTAAATGACTACAATTAATGTTAGGTTTACACAGCAAAATCAAATTTTCATAGTACTACATTTTTCATTAAATTATCCCCAAAATCAATGATTGCTATTATACATAGTCACTCTCATACTCACATTGAAAAAGCAATGGTCTCAAATCCTACTCCCCCATGGCTGGTCCGCATCAGCACAGACCCCACTATGATTTCACTGATGGCCCAGAACTAAGGCACATTCAGTTCCTAATATATGCCCTAAATTCCAGACCCTTAATCCACAGGCTCCATGAAAAGGCCCAGTGCAACATATTTAATCTTGACAACATCTACTGCCCACAAAGCCAATATTAAGACAGTGGAAACCCTGGACTCAGAAGGCCAAGGGTAAGCTAGGGGTGGGGGAGTGGTGGAGGGAGAAGGGAGAGATTCTTCCCCTTTTGTGTCAACTTCTTTCAAGAATCTTATACAATTCCTTCCAATGATGACCAACAGGGCAAGGTAAGGAGGATAAGATAAAGGGGAGAAGACCCAGAAATGGAAGTGTAGTTCTCCTTAAGATACCCTTTTCCATATCAATGTTTTGATCAAACTTGACTCTCTTCATTACTGCCAGCAAAAGTTAGCCAAGAAATATTTAAATTTTTCAGATTATTCAGAGTTGGCGAAAAGAAGGGGTGTTATGTACTAAGCAGTGCTGTGATGTAATCCTAGTCTTGCTCTCCATTTGATTTCCAGGCGTATGGTGACTTTGAAGCTTTCTGAATGAGCAAAGTAACCAGTAGCTAATAAAATGGCTTGTAGCTTCAATAATAATTCTACCCTAGAACCCGTTTTCTGCTTCCTTCAATGCTACTGAAAGGACACCATGGGTGTACTACCTAGGGAAAGGCATATTGAGGCACGGCCTGGTTATTTTCACTTGGCTGTTGAGAGATGATTCTCCATGGTGTTTCTGCACATCTTATAGCAGCTTTTGTGCTGGCCTAATCTTTCAAGGGTGTTTGTGTGACAAACAGTCTTAGAAGATAAAGATAGTATCTTCCTTTTTTATAGCAAACAATGTGTACACATGGACATACAAAGTGGAATAATAGCCATTGGAGACTCCAAAAGGTGAGAGAGTTGGAGAAGGGTGAGGGATAAGAAATTACTTATTGAGTACAATTTACCCTATTTGAATGTGGTTACTATAAAAGCCCAGACTTTACCACAGCACAATATATCCACGTAACAAGAATGTACTCGTACTCTCTAAATCTTTTTTTCTTTTTTTTTTTTCTTTTTTTTTTTAAAAAAAAAAAAAGAGCATTTTCCTCCAGGGCAATGGTTGGTCTGGTTTACACATGGTCCATTGTAAAATACTGGGATTTTCTTATGCTCAGGGATCCTTAGCTGTGTCACAAATCCTTGTGTGCACAGCATCTACCTAGGGTGCTCCTCATCTCCTCCATGGGACTTGGAGTTAGAGGGGCAACCCCAAAGCTCATGGCACCTGTCATGCCATGAGTCTCTGACCCAAGGGTCTCATGTCTCTTGCCAGCATCCATAAAACTATGGCAGGGTAACCTGTTAGCTTGCAAGCAGGGTAAAATTTCATCATGCAATTCCTCCCAGGTAGTAGGGTAGAAAGTTCCTACGGATTCTCTAACCCACCCTGGGGGGGAAATAAAAAACATAGAGGAATGTCTTAAAAAACATAGAGGAATTCCATACTCCAGGGTATGGAAATAAAAAACATAGAATAATAGGTGCCAAAAGAAAATTAATAGCCAGGCATAAAAGAACTTCTCCAAGACCTGGGAGCAGCCATATTTCCCTAAATAATCTAACAGTTCCCTTAATTGCATATTAGAAAAATATAGATTATTTTAAGACACAGGACTTTTGCGATTCCTGATAGAACTGTTGGTAATTGAAAAAAAAATCAGAAAGCTAATATAATTTTCTTAAAATTCACATTTTTGAAAAGAAAATTTGAATGACATTGAAAATTGGATTTGTGATTGCATATTTAATTTGCAGTCTGCCTCCAAAATATTAAAAGTAAGCTAAATTATTTCATGTCAATGGATTTTTGTCAATCTTTTAAGGGAAAAAAGGAGAACTTTGTAATTTCTTGGAGTAAGAAAAATGTCTCCTTCAACACTTGAGTTCCTGCTGCTCAGTGGTGTCATTTGTTTGGAGCACAAACTCAATATTGTTCCAAAAGACAGCTATTTACCCTCAAGTTCTGAATCTCTATGAATTTAACAGGTTTACCACATAGATGTGCTGAGGGTTATGTTCTCCTTGGTTAGTTAATGCTCCACAAAATTTAATTCTGCATTACACAAACACCAGTAAAGAGAGTGAAAAATAAAACAAGATGCAAATTTTATGTTCATTGCAATGTGAAAATTAGGCCACAGAAAAATTCCTGGCTGGATTCAGAGTTTTCTTGTGCCAGCTAAAGCCTTGGTAAAATGTTAAATTATTTTTCGCCAATTCAACAGAGGTAAAAACGATCACATAAAAACCAGACTAAACAAAAACAAGTCAATGAGGCTGCTACACATAATATACAAATGAAGGACTATCAAAACATTTCCAAATGTCAGGAATTCATTTAGAAATTTATAGTATCTTAAAAAAAGGAAAAACCTCCTAGTATAAATTTCCTTTTCTGTACATTTAATCCCAACCTCTCATTATCACAAAAATACCTATCTTCTCAATTTCTAGAACCATATCTATAATGTTAATTTGCAGAGTTCAAGCAGTCTGCCAGTGCTATATCCCAAAGGTGGCCAATTTGATTACAGTGTTTGAAGAAGATGGCCTAGAAGGACAAAACTGTACATAAAAACAATCAACTCTGCACAAGATGGCTTTTCATAATCATTTTTAGACATGCATAAATCAGAGATGCATTTGTGTTACCTAATCACTACTAATGAGGCTTGAGCAGAGAATTCAAACTTCAATATTTCGCTAAAATCCTGAAGTGCAGCATCTGAATTAAATTAATACCCTTGCTTGGAAAGCTAAGATAAAGCATTTTACATTTTATAGATTTGGTATGAACACTCAAGATTGGATAATATGACTATGCCTTAACCTTTAGACTACAGCGAAACTGAAACAAAGAGATGCAAAACCAGTCTTGCCAATACTGGAAATTCAAAATAAAAATATATTTTGGCTTTTTTTAAGGATAAAATTATGTTATCTATATCAACATCATTGGGTTTATTTATTTCAATAGTAGAAAAGTAGGTAATGTGACTACCATCTACCCATCCTTTGTCCCCCTAACACTGGGTGATTTTTAATGTGTAATACTATTACACATGATTTTTAATGAGGTAATACTGTTCTATGAAACATGGAAAAAGTTGGAAATAAACTAGCTTAGGTCTAGCTGCTTTCATGAGAGACTAAATCTGCTTCTGTAATATTGGTTGGTCTTTTGACACAGCAAAAACTGATTCCAACTGAGGCCTTCACATAGGGGTTTGAAGGGCTCCCATGAGGACTTCACAAGCCACAGCCGAGTGTTTGTCTAACACCAGCATATTTGATACCCGCCCAGACTGTTTTTCTAGTATCATAATTTCACCTCTTTAGCAGAGGTGCCAAATGTTCTATGACAGGCTACAACTGCACTTTTGGCCACATCTATTTCATAATGAGCAGGGACAGTTACTGCCTTTTTCTCAGCAAAGAAAATATTGCTACAGCATAATTGCTTATTAATCATAGGCACAGTTTCTATAGACAAGTTAGCCAGAAACCTCTGGGGCAATTTATATGCTCAAGACAATCAACTCAACTTCTTGTGAAACTGATAAATATTTGTACTAAAGAATGAAAGAGAGATGGCCTGTCTCCAGGGTATGGAAAAAATACTCAATAGTCATTGAAATCCCAGCTAGAATAAAAGCACAGAGATAGGCAAGCAGGGGTCTGTATTCAACACAAAATGTTTAAAGACATCTTTATCTGAAAATAAACAGATCTCACAATAATTCTATAAAAAGTCAACTACGGTGAGATTTTTCACGAACATCAATGTTCTGTTCAGATGAATAGACATGTTTTTAAATAAGTCTCAAAACAAATCATAAAAGTTCCTATGGCAAATACCAGTGGGAAAAAAGAAAGTAACAGTCTATCAAATAGGGTCATAAAACTGATAAAAAGCCAATTGTATATCCCCCCAAAAAATGACTCTGTTCAAGCCAACTCATTTATAAGAACTACCCATCTCTTGGAGAGCATGTTTCCAAATTCACTGACCTGCCATTGAGCAAAACATTTGTTTGAGGTCAGAAGGGCACGTTCCACATAAAACAACTAGTTGGGTCTTTGGAACATAAGGCATAAATATGGGGAAAGGACCAAAATAAAAATTACTGTCCAACCTGGGGCTGCTCTTTGATGTGTTTTCTTAAAATCCAGGGTACATGTTTTATCTGTAGTTTTCATAAGTCAAATTAGAGTTTTAGCAAGCAATATAACGTAATGCACACCACCTCTCATCTCACAGAAATTCCAACTTTTAAATTCTATCATCATTTTTATAATGGAGAAGGGCAAAAAAGTCATCCAACAATGCTCAATATATTTGGAAACTGTTTCTAAGAAGTAAGTCTCTTGTAATAAAAAGCTAGATAGCCTACTACTTGCATTCTCTATAATAATGAACATCTATATTGTTATAGTGTTCTGAACATTTAAATATATACACTGATTAGATATAGAGTTATACACATATATGTGAATATGTACATTTACATATGCACGTATATACATATGGGAATATATATATGGAGGTATGGTCTCCTGAGGATAAATTTATTTGATTGTTTGAGATTTAACATGGGCCTACCCTATAAAGAGATCTGCTTGGTAGCTTTATTTGGTAACAATGAAGCCATTGTCCAGGAGTAAACTAAGAGAGACAAAGACCTGAATCATGAGAAGTATCCTCCCTTATAGAACTCTGCAAGAAGTGTAATCATCAGACTGGTAGCAGAGGGATACATTTTATTTCTCCCAGACTGGCATGTAGATGTCAGAAGGAGTGCCTTGGCAGTATCTTCCTGGGGTGGAAGGGGAGAGAGGATGTTTTTTGGACAAGAGTTCATAGTAAGCATGGTCATTCTAAAGACTTCCAGATTATGCCAGGCACAGTGGCTCAAGCCTGTAATCTCAGCATTTTGGGAGGCAAAGGAGGGAGGATAGCTTGAGCCCAGGAGTTTGAGACCAGCCTGGGAAAGATGGTGAGATCTGGTCTCAATGAAAAATTTAAAAATTAGCCGGGTATGGTGGCACGCGCCTGTAGTATCAGCTACTCAGGTAGCTGAGGCAGGAGGATTCCTTGAACCCAGGAAGTCGAGGCAGCAGTGAGCTATGATTACACCAGTGCACTCATGGTGGGCCACAAACTGAGACCCTGTCTCTAAAGAAAAGACTTCTAGATTATACCAACTTATGCCAAAGGTGAGACAAAATGAAAATAAAAAAATAAAAACTATGCCCCATCCAAAAATATATGCTCATTCTGTGGCTGCTAACGTGCAGGGCATGACATACAAAGATGAACTAAACAAATACTGTCATGGTCTAATGCAGACAGGCAAACAATTTCAACACAAAGTGCTACAGAAGAGATGTGGGAATACAGAAGGACACTTTGTTAGAGAGACATTAGGTAGGAGGGGTCCCCAGGGGAGGCCCTCTGGAGTTCAGCCTAGACAGTCAAGCGGATGAGGAGGAAGAGAAATTGCAGGGGTATTAGACAAGGAAAAAATGTACAGGGGCAAAGACAACATGATTTATTAGAAGTATAAATGGCTTAGGGCGGATATCACCATTATTTTGAGTATTTATTAGGTGGTTTGCACTGTAGTAAACATTGGAAATACCCAGAAGAAAGCTGTGTTCAGGAGAGCAGTGAGAAATGAGGACTGAAAGTTTGGCCAGAAGTAGACTGAGATGAGCATGCGGTGCATTTGGTTTGGTATTTAGCCGTAAGTAATTTAAAAACCATAGAGTAATTTTAAGCGAGGGGAAAACATGATCAACATGAGAGAGAGACATTCTGGTGGCCTATATAAGGATGATGACAATGGTTGATTAAATTTTAAGGAATAGACACAATTAAGCAGGTATACATAAGCAGCATAGAAGTTAAGACAGTCAAATGTATGTTTAGTGGGCCGATTTTTAAAGGTAACCAAGAAACTTTGTGCCAAGAGAAAAAATAAGTTGCATATGCTCAAATTTTTAGGCCAGAACTAAAGATAAGAAGATTTGAGAAGGGTCATAGCTCTGGCTTCAATCAGCTGCAATAACTATACCATGGAAAATTAGATGAAGCCTCCATGATGATAAAAGTTGGCTCTATGATTAGGAAGAAGAGCACCATCTCCTCCGACTATAATAATGATACAGCTCTGATGAGTGGAGGAACACCAGGGTTCTTGGCCCTTGCACCAGTTTTGATAAAACGACACAGACACACATGGAGTGGTTTTAAGGAGCGGAAAGTTTAACAGGCAAGAAAGAAGGGAGAAGACAGAAGGAAGAAGCTCCCTGTACAGAGACAGAGGGAGAGGAGGCTCCAAAGCCAAGAGAGGAAACTCCTACTGCAGGGTGGAAGCCAGCCAGTTATATGAGGAGGTGGTCTGATTTGCATAGGGCTCAGGAGATTGGTTTGACCAGGCATGTCATTCACGTAGCCCTAGAAAAAACTGGCCCTCCCACCGTTCTCTTGTAATATGGAAATGCAGGGCACCATGATGTTCTACACACGTGGGGATATGTGGGGGCAGCCATGTTGACAGGCACATGTAGGCCAAGGGCAAGAAGAAGGCAGCAGGAATCGCCATGTTTGGGTGGACCCAGTTTCTAACAGCCAGCATTTGCATGTCAAAGGTGGCTTTCCTGCTAGACAAGAAATGTTTCTGGAGCTGCTTTAAAAGAAACAAAAACTTCCCCAGGACCCCTTTTCCTATCTATCTGCCGAAAATAATTTCTTAGTAACTCCTATAACAATAAGATGGAAATGAAAAAAATACAAAGATCTGGAGAGAGGGGTACACAAGTGCAGGTCTTCTGGGAGCTGAGGATGAGGTCTCAACGGGGATGAGAAGGGGAAGAGGAGGGGGTGAAGAAGGGCTGACTTTCGACAGTTATGGATGGAGAGAATGCATGAAAGCGGATGACCTTATTATGCCAGTGAGCTTTGCCTCCAGAAATCGTTCAGCTGCTTAACTAGTTGAGCAGGACTAACAAGAAGATAGAAGTTGGTGCTTTGCTGAGGGTGCTCATCTAAGAGCCAGGGAAATCCCAGTCAACAGAACACAGGACGGCATGCAGGGTGATATGTGATATTGGAATAATTCAGAAATTGAGGGCTCTAGCCAAAAAACGGATAAGTTGGAGATTAAAAAGGTAGAAGAAAAGAGGACTTGAAGGCACACCTAGAGAAAAAGAGGTGTGGAAATGAGTGCGCTTCCTGGTTTCTGGCCAGAGAATGAAGTAGATAATAGTCTCACTATATGACCTAAGGAATTCAGGAGAAGGGCCACATTTCGAGGGCGAACTGCTTGCCTTTCTGGAACTCGGTTTCTTTACATAGCTATAGAATGAGGGCGTAGTCCTAGAGTGCTCTGATGGCCACACCAGCATTGGCTGTCTCTGTGAATAAAAAGTTAATTGAGAACATTCCATTTTTAGCCAATGGATCTCACACACTGCTCTCCTGGACCCATCAACATGCTTATTCTTTTCCACTGCCAAAGTTGCATAAGAACTCAGTAAAAAAAGAAACCGCCAGAATAAGAATAGCGACACCCAGTTCTAGGTTGTCGGGAGTGCCGAACAACACCTGTGAAGAGGGAGGTCACACTAGAGATCCTGCCAATTATTTTCTCCTATCATTGTGAGAGGGAAAAAATACTCCCACTTGTTACCCTGCACCAGTCTTGTCACATATAAAGAGTTCTTTCTTCGTTAAGTAGCAGAGATCAGAGTAAAGCTGCATATATAAAGGTGTTACTGCTGGGTATGTCAATATGCATAGTAAGATGCTGCTAATTAAATTTAGCCTCAGTTTACTGGTCTAAACAAATATGTCTGAAAAAAAATTTAACTTACTTTGAACTCAATTTTTTATAAAATTATAGAGACTGAGACTGATATCCAGCTAACATAAATTTCATAAATGAAATATTTTTTACTTAAAAAAACTTTTTTTTTTTTTTTTTGAGATGGAGTCTTGTTCTGTCGCCCAGGCTGGAGTGCAGTGGTGTGATCTCGGCTCACTGCAGGCTCTGCCTCCTGGGTTCACGCCATTCTCCTGCCTCAGCCTCCCCAGCAGCTGGGACTACAGGCACCCGCCACCACGCCTGGCTATTTTTTTTTTGTATTTTTAGTAGAGACGGGGTTTCACCATGTTAGCCAGAATGGTCTCAATCTCCTGACCTCGTGATCCACCCGCCTCGGCCTCCCAAAGTGCTGGGATTACAGGCGTGAGCCACCACATCCAGCCATAACATTGTAATTTTAAAATTACTATTATTTTTGCCAAAGTGGTATGAAAGACAATATATAGTGTACTCTCATGGGGTTAATGTTGAGTGTTTAATAAATATTGCTTCCATACTAATAGGCTTTAGTTATTCTTTAAAAGGAGGCATTCTGGGTTTAACAAGATATTCATTATCTATAAGACTTCAAACTACTTTTTAAGTATAAATATTAAATGTAAATGAGCAAAACTCATTTAGCTGTCATATACCTTGGATACAAACACCCATGTCAAGCATCTCCTGACACAGTTTTTACTCAACTGATTGTTTTATTTCATAAAAATTGTAATAGCTTCAATGTTTTCTTCTTCAGTAAACACAGGGTAATATCTGGTTCAATGCTTTCCAGCACAAAATTACACTGAAGAAAGGCCAATGTAATAGGTTTGACCTATTATTTTTACCTATTTCTTTCCAATTTCCACAACCTATTGTACCATCCAGCATCTCTAATGCAGGGTAATTCATTTCTGACTCTACAATCAACCTCTAAATATGCTGAGGTCATTCACTACATTTGATACCCCCATTTTTTTTAACAATTTCTCCTTCCACTTACATTATGCTTTTATTTAGAAAGAGCATAGTATGCTCTAAATCTTCGATCTTCAAAGAGTATGTCTACGAGATTCAAGTGCAGTTTGAAAGTGAAAAAACAGAAAGCTGTAAAAGTGCTGTTTCAGCCAATGCCATCCATTCAGTCTGTAAGAAACTACCAGATGAATCCTTTGGTTTCACATCACCATCCTGAGAGAAATCACATATATAAATAGCATAGTAACAATACCTGTTTTATATACCATGTAATTGTATTCTTTATCATGTTCAAGTCCTTTTATTGCTCATAAAAAGGTGAACCCTACTAAATATATTCCTACATAAGAAACTCTATCATTTTGTATCATATTGAACCCAGAAAGCATAGTATAAAATATTGTTTATGCACAATCCCACTGGTGTTCCAATACAAAAATAAAAATTTTAAGATCCTAGCATTAAGAAATTAAGACTGATTAAATTATTAGGCTGTTTGCTATACTCAAATTCTATTCAACTTATAGAAACAAGACTAAGACCTCACTGTTTAAGTAAATGTTAATTAACATGTAATGTGCATTAGTGGGAAATCATCATAATGAAATTTCCCTTTTGTTCCCACATCAGGGTCCATTCCAAAATACCCAGTTAGTGCCTTAAAAGCTACATGCCATGTGAAATAGACTATTACTCCTGGTCATTCCCAAGAAGCCATAAGGTCTTACTGTGTCACACTGTATGGTGCTTCCCTTTATATAACACAGCCCCATGTGCCTGCCACATGTGAGAATTTCTTTTTAATTTTTTATCAAAGTTTTTTTATCATGCCCATGATTTAAAAGAAAGTAGTCCAGAAGGATCTATAATAAAAGAAGAGTTGCCTGCTTCACACTCTATACTTTTCTCCACCGGTCCTCATCCCTGCTATCTCTCAGCTTTTCTTGGCTGTTATGGAAAGGTGTAATATGGAAATAATAATAATGTAAATAGTTCATAGTGAAGGTTAAGTGAATTTGTGTACGTGAATATGTACAGCAGTATCAGGATTGTGGTTCATACTATGTAAGTGCAATCTGTGATGATTAATTTTCCAGTATCAGGACCGACAATATCAAGACCTAGGACACAGTATCTGCCCCATAACTAGAACTAAGTCTTTTTCTACAGGTTGATTCCAAAAGCTGAAAATGAATAACAAGTACTTACTTTGCCATAACTACAGGGAAACCATTTACTTCTCCATTCAAACAACAAATATTTACCAGGTAACTATGCAGGTTCAGACACTCTTCTACATGCTGGGAATAGAGTGGTGTACAAGGCCAACATAGTGCTTACTTTCTATTAATGAAGAAACAATAAATAAGTGAATAGATAATAATGCCATTTTAAATAGAAATTTGTGTTATGATTCCCTTTTTAAAATAGTGATCAAAATTAGGCTACATTTTAGTCTGCTTTTTTTTTTTTTTTTTTTTTTTTTTTTTTTTTTTTTTTTGAGACGGAGTCTCGCTCTGTTCCCCAGGCTGGAGTGCAGTGGCGTGATCTCGGCTCACTGCAAGCTCTGCCTCCCGGGTTCATGCCATTCTCCTGCCTCAGCCTCCCGAGTAGCTGGGACTACAGGCACTTGCCACCATGCCCGGCTAATTTTTTGTAATTTTAGTAGAGCCAGGGTTTCACCATGTTAGCCAGGATGGTCTCAATCTCCTGACCTCGTGATCCGCCCGCCTCAGCCTCCCAAAGGGCTGGGATTACAGGCGTGAGCCACCACGCCCAGCCTAGTCTGCTTTTTAAAAATGATTTTACATTTATAAAAATGTAAAATTTTTTTACAAAAAAAATCATTTTTCAAATTTTATATTTTAAATGATTTTACATTTTAGCCTGCTTTTTAAAATTTGGGTTATGATTCTTTTTTAAAATATTGATCAAAATTAGGCTACATTTTAGTCTGCTATTTTTAAATGATGTTTTCTTGTATATTTTTCCTTTCTCTGTCTTTGTTGGGAGAATTATCCATTTTTTACCTAATATTGCTCAATTTCTTCTTCATTCTTTCTATGGGTTGAAATTTTTTCCATTTTCTTAAAGTTGACCAGTCTCCTAATGTAATTTAGGATATTCATGCGCAGACCAAGATTTTTCTTGTAAAGCTGTTTGTTATTCCTAGAATTTCAGTGGGTTTTTTGGTTTGTTTTTTCCTTAAGTTCGATTCCTTTATCATGTTCTCAGACTTTTTTTTTTTTTTACTTCCAATTGTACTTTTTATCATATTGAACTCATTGTTTTCCCAGAACCCTACTTCCTGAAGTCTTCTCTTCTTCTCTCCCATCTGGTCTCCCTAGGTGTGCTACAGAAATGTCATCCTGCAGTTTTGCTTCTCCCCTGGATGCATGGCTATTTGAAGCTCATAACTTCATTTTTTAAATTCTCATCCTCATTTTTTCTGCTATGCATGTTCAAGTAATTTCCTAAGAAAGAGTGCATAACTGAAAATGACTTTATTCTGGTTTCCTGATTGATAATTTACCAGGACATCGAATTCTTGGCTGAGAATTCTTTCAGAGATGCTAGTCAGTGTTCAATTGCTTTCTAGGATCCAGTGTGCTGATGCACAGTCAGAGAAAATGTGGATTTTTTTTTTCTCTTAGTTAATAAGTTTAATTCTCTTCATTTAACCTTTGTGTCCTAAAGATTCAAAATGATATTTTCAGCCAGGGGCAGTGGCTCATGCTTGGAATCCCAGCACTTTGGGAAGCCAAGATGGATGGATTACCTGAGCTCAGGAGTTCAAGACCAGTCTGGGCAACATGGTGAAACTCCGTCTTTACAAAAAATTAGTTGGGTATGGTTGTGCACACCTGTAGTCCCAGCTACTTGGGAGGCTGAGGTGGGAGGATCACCTGAACACGGGAGGTCAAGGCTGCAACGAGCCATTGTCACTTCACTGCACTTCAGCCTGGGAGACAGAGTAAGACTCTGTCTGAAAAAAAAAAAAAAACTATATTATCATTCTGATCAGCCCACTGTCTTTTCAATGTGAGAATTTGTGACAATTTTTAACTCTGGAAAATTTTCCTATATGATTACAAATTTATTCCCATTGATTTTTTTCACTTATTAATTTCTAGAATTCCTACCAGTTGAACATTGAACATTTATAGATTGATTTCTGTGTCTTATCTTTTTCTCTTGTTTCTGTTTTCTTGTCTTTTTATGCTATATTCTCACAGCTATCTTAAAATTTTAACTTTCAAATCTTCTAATGTATTTTGTATATCAATAGTAATATTTTTTACCTTTAGAAGCTCTTCTTTATTCCCTGATTATTCACTTTTACAGCATCATGCTCTGTTTTATGGATGTAATATCTCACATCTCTCTGAGGAGGCCAATTATAACTTTTTTATTTTCTGCACTTTCTGAACTCTGAATCACCTGCTTCCTTTAAGATTAGTTTTTTCCATGTTTTTGTAGCTCTTTCTCTGTAATGCTGAAGACTTTCATCAGCTGTCTTGGGCTTCTTTGCAGTGTTCATTCATAATAATAATTGTGTCTCTGTGTTCATGGGTGAGGCTTGTCAAAAGGCCAATTCGACTTTAGGGTGAGCCAGTGAGGAGCCGTCATTGTGCCAATGGCTCCTCAAGTACTGCTAGGTGGAGAGTTTTGCTCTGTGGAACCATCCCTGCCATTCACTTTCTTGATGCTCCCCGGTCCCCTACTCATCAAAAAAAAAAAAGTATATTCAAATTTTTTCAAGTCTTTATCTTAGTTTGGGCCACTGTAATAGAATATCATATACTGGGAGGCTTTGAAACAACAAGCATTTATTTGTCACAGTTCTAGAGGCTGGAAATCTAAGATCAGGGTGCCAGCATGGTCAGGTGCTTGGTGAAGGCCCTCTTCCTGGTTTACAGACAGCAGTCTTCATGTTGAATCTGCATATGGTGGAGGGAGAGCCAGCTAGCTCTCTGGCCTCATTTTATAAGGCTGCTAATCCCAATAGGGCTCCACCTTCATGACCTAATCATCCTCCAAAGTTCCCACCTCCAAATACCATCCCATGGGGTTAGGGTTTCAACATAGGAATTGGAAGAGACAGAAACATTCAGTCCATTGCAGTCCTCCGTCTATTTCTTAAATCAACTTAGCAATAAATGCTGGAGAAAAGGTAGGGGGTAAAGGGATTAATTATTCCTCTGCATTTCTCACTGTCAACCACTTTTTTTAATAGTCTCAAGACTATTTCTTATAGTCTTGCTGGGATTCCTTAAGTCAAACCACTGTAGTCTCTGCTGTTCTGAATAGTTATCAATACTCTTCCATTTTATATCATCCAAAAATTTCTAGAACCCCATTGTCCACGCATAGCCCCCTCCCCTTCTCTTCACTTTTATGTGATGATACCAGTTTTATTTCTTCAGTGTGGTATTAATAAATTCTCAAGAATAAGAGGAGATAAAAGCATATGCAAGCCATCTTGAACTAAGAAAACCCTCTTTTCCTTTCCTTTCCTTTCTCCTCTCCCCTCCCCTCCCCTCCCCTGTCCTTTCCTTTCTTTTCTTTTTCACAGAATCTCTCTCGGTCACCCAGACTGGAGTGCAGTGGCACAACCTCAACTCACTGCAATCTCCTCCTCCTGGGTTCAAGCGATTCTCATGCCTCAGCCGCCCAAGTAGCTGGGACTAAGGTGTGTGCCACTATGCCTGGCTAATTTTTATATTTTTAGTAGAGATGTGGTTTCACCATGTTGGCTAGTCTGGTCTCGAACCCCTGACCTCAAGTGATCTGCCTTACTTGGTCTCCCAAAGTGCTGGGATTATAGGCGTGAGCGACCGCATCCAGCCAACCCTCTTTGTTTCTATACTAGGGAAAATTAACTTCAAGTTTAGCCTTAACAGCAAAAAAACAAACAAACAAACAAACATACACACACATATAAATAGGCAAGATCTACCCAAAGAATACTTACTGGTATAAATGGAGCATATCACTCTATCAACATATCAGTAAATAAGCCCCAGGCCTTTTAGAAATGGTGCCAATTCACCATACTTAGAAGAGAGTTCTATTTCTGTCTGGTTTTGTCTACCCATCTAAAGCAAAAGAGAAAATTGACCAGTGACTACCCAAAATTACCCAGACTGCCTGACTTGAGTTTATCACATAATTAGAATCCTCTCGTATGCAGAATCTTCTATTCACAATCTTCTATTCTTGTTCTGGCAGCTAAAACTCTGGTTAACCACACAACCCTAGCCTCTAGACATGTACTGCGTTAGCACATTCACACCTATTCTGAGTCAGACATCATTCCAAACATTTAACATATCTTAATTCTGTCAATTCTCACACAACCCTACAGAGGCAGGATTCTTATTATTCACAGTTTATAGGAAACTGAGGCACAGGTAGGAAGAGTAATTTGCCCATGGTCACACAGCTGCTAAGTGCCAAAGCCATGAAATAAACGACACACAATCAGGTTCAAGAATCTGTATTCACACCCTCTACACATGCTGTCTCCTCGCTGTGATTTACAATTAATTTATTTGAATTGCTTTGAACAAACCACTAAACATATGTCCCTTGGAATTACAGTTAGCATTTTATTTCTACGTGACAAACGGAACCATCTTGCTATAATTTAAGAGATTACCACAGCGAGTCTAAAATTACTATCTTACATTTTTATACTTTTAGAAATACACATATCATCTGGATGGATCTTAACATCTTTCAATGGTGTTATTGTATGCTTCTAATAGATAAAGAGGACCAGGACCAACTGGTGATAAAGCTAGAACTAGAACCATAGTGTTCTGCTTCCTATTCCACTGTTCTTTCCATTAAAAAATGTGGCCCACACTCAAATATAAGATCTAATAGACGATCTCTAGCGGCCACATATAACCATCTTTTTTTTTTCTTTTTTTTTCTTTTGAGACAGATTCTTGCTCTATCGCCCAGGCTGGAGTGCAGTGGCACAATCTTGGTTCACTGCAGCCTCTGCCTCCTGAGTTCAAGCGAGTCTCCTGCCTCAGCCCCTTGAGTAGTTGGAATACAGGTACCAGCCACCATGCCCAACTAATTTTTTTGTATTTTTAGTACAGATGGGTTTTGCCCATGTTGGCTAGGCTGGTCTCAAACTCCTGGCCTTAAGTGATCCACCCACTTCGGCCTCCCACAATGCTAGGATTACAGGCATGAGCCACTGTGCCCAGCCATAACCATAATATTTTAAATCAGAAAAGATCTCAGAATTCTGGACTACCTGGCCTTATAGATAATTTCTCACGACATTTAAGAAGTTTCATTAGAGTCATCTACAGGCATTATTGGTCAGGAACAATCAATTGTGAGGTCTCTGAGTAAACTCAGTACATTTTGACTGAAGTGGTAGTCACAGTAAGCCAACTCCTCTGACTCAGAAATGTGAACAACAATGGAATGCCCAAAGTAGCTATTCTGTGATGAGCTACAGTGGATCAAATAAGAGCCAAGTAGAGAGAGACAGAACACCAGACTAGAAATTAGGAGCTCTGGATATGGCTTCTGGTTCCAACCCTAACCTTGTGTGTGATCTTGAATAAGTCATTGCACCCTTCTGGACCTTATCTGTAAAATAAGAATTTCACATAAGAGTATGCAGTATGATGAAACACTAAGTCAGAATCTAAGATTTTCATCAGAATATGGTTAAAATTTATGCATGTAATACACCTTCAAATGCTCTTGTTTTATATACCAAACATGAAGAAGAAAGGACATCAAATTATTACACAGTGAATAGTGTGTATTAAGACACAAGAACCAGTCTGAACTGAAAATAGACATCAGTCCTTGGACACAGTGGTGTTTATATTGAATGAATGAACCAGTGGCAAGAAATATATACGTTTAGAGCAGTGAAACTCTTAAAGATGAATGTTGCTGACATTTGTAAAGAGTAAGAAGTCATGACATCATAACAGAGTGTCCCCCAGCGAGTTCACTGTTAAGAGCGTTACTCCTTCCTAATACAGGTTGGAGATTTCCAATAACATTTGTCTGTGCCTCTGACTGTCAAAGGAATTTATTGTGCATTTACACAAGCAAGAAAGAAAAATTAGAAAAGAGACCAATCCTCATACTTTTTAACATGAAGAGCATCCCCAGTTGGGTTACTGAGAAAACAAAATTCCCCTAAAATAATTTAAGTGCCTTTTCATCAGATGTATTGAACTGTCAATAGCAGTTCTGTTTTCCCTAGCATGTTATGAACTGACTACAGCAAGGAAGATACTGAATAAGCAAAGGCAATGCCTCAATCCAAAATAATAATCTACCTTTGTATTCAAATGTCCCCCTCATTTCTGAAAACAGACATTGATAGTTCCCATCAGCTCTGTTTCTGATCCCTTGTTTTTACCCCATATCGTCATGAAGAATGAGTCGTCAAATTCTCTGAATTTAATTCAAGAATTAAGCATCCTCATGTGTTCAGTGGTACACTAGCCCTGCTGGGAGAAAGATGTGGCAGAAAGGTGGGGAGGAGACTGGAAATGAGAAAGAAGTGATAGTATTTTCCTTGCCTTCAGAAAATGTAAAATCTTCAAAGCAAATAAGACTCAAAGAAGACAAACATTGAAGAGCCTGAAAAATGAAACAAAGTAGCTGATGATACTCAGCAATTAGTATCATGAGGAACAAGGGACTGGGAATGACTAAGAAAGACATCAGTGCAGAACGGGTGGCCAGGGAGATCTCCTAGAAGGAGAGAAAATTAACAAGGTCATGCTGGAGAACGGGCCTGATCTGGATGTGCATGAAGAACAGGGAGGCATCTTGAGTTGGTAAATGCAGAACTCAAAGATCAGAACTTAGAGGAGTTTAGCATAGGAACAAAGAGAAAACAGACCACATGGTGACTTGGGTTATGTGAGGAACACACAACATATTTGGTAGCTACTACAGCCTTCTAGAACATTGTCCTAAAATATGCTCCCCCATTGAATTTGTGAGGAAAGCCAGAAGGGTTAAAAGAACAATAGAAAAAAAAAATGGAGGCCCTTTTTCTGCCTTTAATGCCCTCCACCTAGAACTTTACCAATAAATGTATTTGAATGTTCACTTTTGCTACAGGGGTTATATTAGTTTGCTAGGGCTGCCATAACAAAAATAGCATGGACTGGGTGGCTTAAACAACATAAATTTATTGTCTTACAGTTTTGAAGGCTGGAAGTCTAAGAACAAGGTGCCAGCCCATACAGTTCTTGGTGAGGGCTCTTCTTCTGGCTTGCAGACAGCCACCTTCTTGCTATGTCCTCACATGGCCTTTTCTCTGTGAATGTGCAAACCTTGTATCCTTTTTATGTGATGAAATTTCTTGTTCTTATAAGGACACTAGTCAGGTTGGATTAGGACTCACCCTGATGGCCTTACTCTAATTTAATTGCATCTTCAAAGACTCTGTCTCCAAATACAGTCATATTTTGAGGTACTGTGGGTTAGGGCTTCAACATATGAAGTTTGGAGAAGGAAACAATTTGACCAATAACATCGGTGTGTTTGGTTTTTAATCATCAAGGAAATGTCAGTGGTAACTGTGTACAGTACTGTGAAGAAAGCATGATACCATTGACATATTTGTGAATACGAAATTCAACTTTTAAAATATGGATTTATACAAAGGTACAGACAAATACATTCCAATGTAAATAGTTAAACTCCAAAATTTTGCAAGACTGGGGAGTTACAAATTTAGACCAGGAAATGATAATGCTGACCTTTGATTTCTCCTCTATAGGACTGATGAAATGTCTCAATAGATAAATTTGGTGAAAAGACTTTTTCTTAAAACAAATGACTGTTTCCAAGTAAAACATAGGGCAGAGTGATGTAGGAGACACAGCCATGAGTGCTTGGGCATTCTAACTTCCAATTCCTGGCAGAAAAAGAGACACCCAAAGAGAACAACAAAGAGAAGAAGGGGAATTAGGAAAGAGCAAGATCTTCTTTCCAAGAAAGAGAATGCAGCTAAGAGTTCAGATAAATAAAGCCTGAGACGACTACGTGACATGGCACTTGGGAGCTACTCATGATCTTCAGAAAAGCAATGTTACTATAGTTGAGATCATTAAAGACAGATTTCATTGTTTGAAAGTGAATGGGAAATGAAGTACAAAGAATTCGTGATTCTTTTCTAAAGTCTGATTAAAAAAAAAAAGGAGTGATAACTTAGGGAAAAACTACACAGAAGTTTTGTTTTTATTTTTGTTTGCTTGTTTAAAGATCACACTAGAGTTTGTTAACAGGTTGAGGGAAAGGACCCTACTTAGAAGTAAGGTTAAAGAATCAAGGGAATGAGGGAATTCTCCATCTATTCACTTAACCAATATGCGAGGGCTTCCTAGTACTATGCTTGTCGCTCCCCTTCCTCGGGAGACTTACAGATTAGTTGGGATACAGACAATGGCCCTAAGTTATTTGTTTTAATGGTAATATGTCCAAAGGCACAGAATAAATGGGGAAAGGAGCACCTAAGTGTCCAGTGGGATCTGGAAAGGCCTCACAAAGGAGGAAGGTTGGCACTGAGGCTGGCCAGATGGGTATGTCAGGCTAACAAACTGAAGACACATTTCATGGAGAAGAGTCTAGTCAAAATCAGTCATGAAAAAAATACATACAGACTCCATAAAGGAGTACACCTTGGAAGGGAATGAAGACACTTCTATCTTGGAAAGGAAGGAAAAAAGAAAACATGGAAAAAATATGTCAAGTTCTGAGAATAAATGAAGGAATGATGAGGAGAATTTCTATCTGAGGCTTCCATTTTCAAAACTGTCTTTGAAACCATATGAGCTGTTGGTCAAATTTAACCACTGCAACTTGAATTTTCACTTTTAAAATTTCCAGAGTGCTTCAAGGAATTTTTTATCACTGAATATTGTCACCCTCAGGAAAAGAGAGAATAAGATGGACTGGGGTTGAGGATAGGTAGTAGGATTGCAAATTTACTCAGAGAGAAAGGAAAAAAAAAAATTAAAGTTAGGCAGACAAAAATGGTTTTGTCCATTAAGACAAACAACTCCATTATAGGGGCAACCAGGTATTATTTGATCAAGAAAGAAGGCATCCAATCTAGAATTCTTTCAATAAGCCTTTTTTATAATTTATAATTAATCAAGGGATTAATAATCTTGCAGGAGGATAAAAAATGAACAAAAGTATTAGTGTACAGATCAGAAAATGATGATAATATAAAGAATGTTTAGTTGTCATAAAAGCAATCAAGATAAAGATAATCTCATCTAAAGATAATCTCATCTAGGTATGAGACCACCCAGAAAAGCTCAGGAAGAAGGGTGGGCAGCTTGGGGAGAGAAGCCTGGATCTTGGCAGAGCTTGTGAGGTCAAGGCCTGGTAAGAGAAGAGCCAGGGCACCAGCACCAAGAAAGGTCTGTAATAAAGACCTCTCTGAAATACATCCTGGTGCCCTTCAGAGCTGGTCTCCAACTTTGGGTGAACCTGAACTGTATTTGGAGGCCAATCAGTTGTGCAGGTAAAGGGCAAGGGGCCTGCAGGGAGCCATTTGGCTAGACAACTAAGCCCAGGGCCAAGGCAGCCACCAGTCAAGGAAGGAAGGGAATCGGGTTACCACTGTGATAATTAGCATTGATGAACAGCAAAATAATAAGAAAATATCCTGGAGAGTGTGTTATACCCCAGGTTAATATTATAGTAGCAAGATAAGAAGAAAAATCCTAGGGGCATAATACACCACAAGTTAATATTATAATACTAATACTGCAACCGGGGGGTATACCATCAGTCTGTGAGGGCTGCCATAACAAAGGCTGAACAACTAAAACAACAAAAATCTATAATATTTTTCACAATTTGGAGGCTAAAAGTCTGACATCAAGATATGGAGTAGGCAGGGTGATTTCTTCTGAGCCCTCCACATGACTTGCAGACTGCTATCTTCTTCCTGTTTCTTCTCATGGTCTTAACTCTGTACACCCTTGTATTAGTCTGTTCTCATGCTGCATAAAGACGTACCCAAGACTGGGCAGTTTATAAAGGAAAGAAGTTTTGTTTTTGTTTTTGTTTCTGACAGAGTTTCACTCTTGTCACCCAGGCTGGAGTGCAATGGCATGACCTCGGCTCACTGCAACCTCCGCCTCCAGGATTCAAGCGATTCTCCTGTCTCAGCCTCCCAAGTAGTTGGTATTACACGTGCCTGCCACCACGCCTGGCTAATTTTTGTATTTTTAGTAGAGATGGGGTTTCACCATGTTGGCCAGGCTAGTCTCGAATTCCGGACCTCAGGTGATCCTCCAACTTCAACCTCCCAAAGTGCTAAAATTACAGGTGTGAGCCACCGCACCAGGCCAGGAAAGAGGTTTAATAGACTCACAGTTCCACATGGCTGGGGAAGCCTCACAATCATGGCGGAAGGTGAAGGAGAAGCAAAGGCACATCTTACACAGTCACAGGTAAAAGAGCATGTGCAGAAGAACTCTCATTTAGCGCAGGAGAACTCTCATTTATAAAATCATCAGATGTCCTGAAACTTATTCACTACCATAAGAACAATATAGGGGAAACCAACCCCAGGATTCAATTATCTCCACCTGACCTTACCCTTGACACATGGAGATTATTACAATTCAAGGTGAGATTTGGGTGGGGACACAGCCAAACCATATCAATTCCTGTATTCAAATTTCCTCTTCTTATAGGAATACCTGTCTTTTTTGGATTAGGGCTCACCCCAATGACCTCATTCAAACTTAACTACCTCTATCTTCTCCCCTGCCTAAAGAAGCCACCTTGCTCAGCTGAGGGACTAGAACAACCTTGTTATTGACTGTTTCTTATCAGAACCGAGAATTTTATTATCGTTCAATTATTAGATCTCAGACAAAAAACAAAGAACACAGAGTGAGTGAAAGAAAAACAATTTTTTAAAAGAACAAATTTGGTTTGTGACATTAGCTAGTATTCCCAGCTTCATTTTTCTTACTATTTATTAGCCAAATAGGCCTGCCCAGGATTTAAAGTCAAAGATGAGAGGGAAAATTACCATGCACTCTTCTCTTATGACTTTCAATATTTTAAAAAGAGCTTAAAGACCTTTTATTTTATACATTTGCCAGTAATTGTCTTTATGGTTTTATTGGTACTAATTTCATGCAGCTCATTTAGAATGTCAAGCCACATATGCAACATGATAATAAAGTTATTATTACTTCATAGAGATATAATTATAAGTAATTTTGATTCTCTCATTTTCGTCCTCTCACTTTCTCCTCATTCCTGCCCATGTTTTATAAGAATGAAGATGAGTTTGCTGACCTTTTGCTAAGGAACATTTAGTATAAGAAGGTGTCGACTTCATCCTGATTGAGGCCTGTGAAACTTTTATTTTCTAGCTCCATTAGCTTTTTCAGAGTAAGTCTGGTTATTATATTACTGCATTACAAATAAACTTCTAAATTCAGAGAAGACTACAAATGCCACAAAACAGTAAATAACTCCAGTGATATGGGACCCCTTTTGGCCAATGAACCAAGTTTAAATAAAATGTTTGTGGCCTTTATTAACAATATACTAGAAAAGATATTTTTTAAAAGAAAAGAACAATGGGATAAGAGAATTAAAATTTCTCATTATTTGGTAAAGATCTGATGACATACACCATTAAATATAACACTATAAAGTTTCTCAGTATTAGGAAAGCAATGTAAAATGTATAGTAAATGTAATCTGTACCACTGAGGTAATTTGCATATTTCTACAGGGGTCATTAGCCATAGTTTTGAAGGGCTTTCTGAAACTATTAATTTCTACATAAGAGAGCACCTTAGCTGGTCCAAGTTAGGGATAAGGTATCACTTTGGCAAATATTTTAGTCCCAAAAGTAAAGGAAAAAGGGCAAAAAGAATGGAAGTTTCCATTTCCATACTTTGTTCTGGGAAGGGGCCAGAATAACACCCACTTCTGGTTGGAGAGATTTGAACCTGAAATCGTAAAAGCAGGAGAGGACCACTCATTTCAAAGATTGTGCTATGAGGGAATGAAATGGAGTAAGCAGAATGTACCTTTAGTGCTGACCATGCTTTGTTCTGGAAAAGACACAGGTATAGACCACTGAGTTATGACTATATAAAACAAATAACCGATTGTACAGTGGAAAGTTTGAAGAGCTGGGGCTTTGAGGAACTAAGTTGCCCTACAAGAGATGATCTATGTCGTAGGCAAAGGTTGCATCACTGAGCACAGACGTCTAATTGGACAAATAGTGATTGCCAACCATCGCTTGTTCTTGTGGGCAACTATTTGTTTTATTCAAGCTGTCTGCTCAGGTAAGCAGAGCCCAAGAGCATAAAGAAGGTGGAAGATCTTTGAAAAGGAGCTGGACTAGCTTGATAGAGCCCAATCTGGACTGTCCAGCAGAAGTCTAACACATGGCATTATGTAAAAATGAAATTCACAGATGCTAAAAAATGTCTCAATTAAAGGGCCTATCCTTTGTTTTTGTAATTCAGAGGATGTGAGGGAGAGGTTTAGTAACGGGCCTTGGGAGGGAAAGGTTAAAACCACACCCCTGTGGTGGAAAGCAAGATCTGAAGGGATTGGACATTCCCACTGTCAATCACTCTGGAGAGACTCACAATGAGATTTCAAGGAGGGAACTAAAGAGGAAAGAGAAAAGCCCTTTCCCTCTCTTCATGTTGTTTTCTTTAATTTCCTTTTTCTGTTTGGTTTTGGTTTTGGTTTATTTGTTGTTGTTGTTGTTTGTTTGTTTGTTTGTTTTTTTGTTTGTTTTTTGTTTTAGAGACAAGGTCTCACTCTGTCTCCCAGGCTGGAGCGCAGTGGAGCAATCTCAGCTCACTGCAAACTCCAAATCCTAGGCTCAAGTAATCCTCCTGCCTCAGCCTCCTGAGTAGGTAGGGCTACAGGCACGTACCACCACACCCTGCTATACCGTTTTCTGGAGATGGGCCTCTTGTTATGCTGCCCAGGCTGGTCTCAAACTCCTGTCCTCAAGCGAATCCCGCACTTTGGCTCCAGGGTACCTGGGCCTATAGACATGAGCCACTGCACCAGGCTAAATGTTGTTTTCTTAGGCCTGGACCCAAAGAATCTATCTCAAGAGGCAGACATAAGTGGAGAGAAAATGTGCCTCTGAAACATGGAAATAGGAGGACACTGGCAAAAGAGTCCCTGTGGTCAAGTGGGGCTACCATGACACAGGTGAGCAGAGCAGCAGCTTCCGAAGGGAGTGGCTGAATTGACCTTCACCTTTGAGGAAACCAGCACTAGTGGTCAATGGGAAGTTGGCCTCAGGGGAGCCCTTACTCTGGGCCATTTTGGAACTCAGACTGTAGGGAATGGCTGGAAGTCCAGGTGGTAAAGAGAAGAGCAGGGCCTTCAGAGACTAGCACAGAGGGCAGTGGTACAACAGCAGGAACCCAGGGGCCAACTTAGACACTTGGGATAGAGGCTTGGCTCATGGCAACAATGAGGGCCTCATCCCAGGAGAGCTCGAGGTCAGCTCTCTGAAGCGGAATGGAGGGCCAGACAGTGCCCAGGGTAGCATCACAAGTTCATGGAGACACCGTCCTGGAAAGGTATTAGATAATGTAGGTAACCCTGAAGAATCTAGGAGGGAGGGCGTTCACCTACTACAGTTTGCCAGACAAAGACAGCCAACTTTGAATTTGACTGCTAAATGTGACATCATTTGTATTCCCCAAACGGGTGAAACCTACGAGATGTAGGCATTACACTTAAAATAAATAACTCCAATGAAGCCAGAAATTAGGTTCATTTTAATTTCATAGATAGAAAATCGAAAGACTGTGAGATTTCCTCAAACTAAAAAAGGGTAATACCCCAAATTAGAACTCAAAGCCTGTAGCATCCACAGCTATGCTAAGACGCTAGCTGCAATGTTGTCTCAGAGGATGAACACACAGCAAGTACATTAAATCAAATTGTGAAAGCATAGTGATCAGCGTCAATTTAGATTCTATGAATGAGCCCCTATATTTTATCATGCCTTTCTGTCAGGGTTTATTACTTGTTAAGGGGTTTAAATCTACAATAGAAAAATATTTCTGTAAAATCCAGTAACACACAGTGGCTAACCATAGCTGAATTTTATAAACTATGATTTGTCAAATAATTCATGCTTTTCCCCAAACACAAGAGCCTGCATTATTCTGACAGCAAAAAAAGAGTTTTCCTACTCCCTATAATTTTCTATCGAACCTACAGACTATCTGCTTTACCTGAATTCTTAGAGGGTTAGGAATTTAAGCTTAAAAACCACTTTGTGATAGGAAATGTAAAGTCTTACAGCTAAAGGGCTGAAAATATAATTTCTCTGGACTTCAAATAACACCACATATACACCAGCTCAGGTTGAGCAAAGAACACTGTACTCTTTAGACATGTCTAGGGAATGAACTTATACAGGGAAGAAAGTAGCCATCGATCAAACTAACAATTATTGTGCAGCAAGCTCTGTTCTAAATCTTCTAAATTTACATTAGTAAATCTACCAAAATTACATATAGTAGCTCAGTTAACTCCCCCAAATATGAGATTGTTAGTGTTTTCACGAGGGCTAAGTTCTTTGTCTAAGATCATGTAGTGGAATAGTAACTTGGTATTTAAAACAGATATATCTAACTTCAATCCAATGTTCATTTTATAATATCACGCTGCTTCTATAGGTAACCTTTCGGTATTTAACCACTGTTTCTATCAGGAAATTTTTATTCTATTCTAATCCGAACCTCATTCATTGTCACTTAAGCCTGTTTACTTAAAAGCTGTTCTTGTAAAGTTTCGAAACAGCTGGTCACTGTCCTTGGTTTAACAGCTCATGCACATACAGTACTCAAAGATAATTAAATCCCCCATCAGCAATTTCTTCTTTTGGCTGAATAAGCCCTTTTCAATGTTTCTTTAAAAAAAAATTTCTGTGCCTTTAAATATCTTGCAGCATCACCATAGCACGTTGACTTTTACAGCTGCAATACGGGCACGTGATTTTCTTATAGTCATTTATAACTACAAGGACCATTCCTACCCATCCCCATCATGTTCTTCCACCATATTCTATTTACTGCTTAAGCAGCTTGGTTCTCCCATTGAGCATTTTTGTCCTCATCGAGCTTCATTATGTTTGCTGTGATGGTTTTCTCCACTTTGCCAAGAAGCTGCTTCTATTTCTAAGGAGCACTGCAGAGCACTTGCATTCCTGGTTAAATCCTTTGCCTGTTCTATTTCAGTCTATGTTCTTACTTGATAAGCACCTGGAATGGGCTGAATTGCCACCCCCAAATTCATATATTGAAGTCCTATCTCCTTGTACCTGACATTATTTGAAGATTGGGTCTTTAAAGAGGTAACTAGATTAAATGAGGTCATTGGGGTGGGCCCTAATCCAATGACTGGTGTCCTTTTGAGAAGAGGAGGTTAGGACACAGACACACACACAGAAGGTAAGACTATATAAAGACACCATGAGAAGATGGACATTTACAAGCCAAGGAGAGAGACCTCAAAAGAAACCAACCCTGCTGACACCCTGATTTCAGACCTCCAGTCTCCAGAACTCTGATAAAATAAGATTTTATTTATTAAACCACCCAGTCCGTGATACTTTTTTTGTTTGTTTTTTGAGACGGAGTCTCGCTCTGTCGCCCAGGCTGGAGTGCAGTGGTGCGGTCTAAGCTCACTGCACCTCCGACTCCCTGTCAAGCGATTCTTCTGCCTCAGCCTCCCGAGTAGCTGGGACTACAGGAGTGTGCCACCATGCCCGGATAATTTTTTTTGTATTTTTAGTAGAGATGGGGTTTCATGATGTAAGCCAAGACGGTCTTGATCTCCTGAACTTGTGATCTGCCCACCACATCTGTGATACTTTCTATGGCAGCCTTATCAAACTAATATAGCACCCTCAAATGTGTCTCATATCCCTAACTATTATTAATTATGTAAAGAACCCCACAGATACCAACATCATGTACCCCTCATATTGAAAAGGGTGCATTACTTCTACGGTATTGTTGCCAAAAATGCCTAAACTCAATCTGTCCATGAGTAGGCATCAGATAATCCCAAATTGTGAGGTATTCTACAACACAACTGATCAGTACTCTCAAAGTGTCAAGGTCAAGAAAGCAAGACAAGTCCAAGAATTGCCACAGATTGTAGGAGTCAAAGGAAACATAAAAACTAAATGCAATGTGGGATCCTGGATTCAATCCTGGAACAGACAAAGGATCTTTATGGAGCTCTGGTGAAATAATAGCATTGTACCAATGTAGATTTCTTAGTTCTAATAAAGGTCCTATAATTATGCAAGATGTTAAATATTAGGGAAAGCTGAATAAAGGATATACAAAAACTCTCAGTTCTATCTTTGCAATGTTTTTGTAATTCTAAATTTATTTCAAAATTAAAATAATATATCATAATATAAATAATGTATTATAAAAGTAATATGTACTATGACTAATAATATAAAAATCAAATAACAAAATAAATGAACTAATAAAACACCACCAGTGGAGAAAAATCACATATTTTCATCATTGTGAAGTCTTCCCTGAAATAAACTCTATATTAAAAAAGGAGGGGAGAAAGAAGCTAACCTTCATTGAGATCTACTGATACTGAGTATTTGACAGGTACTATCTTATTTAATCCTCACAATAGCACTATCACTTATAAAATGTGACATCTGATGAAACAGAAGCTCAGACATATTTCAGTGATTCATCCGAGGTCACATAACAAGTGATAGACTGGAATTCAGACCCAGCTCCATTTAATTCCAATGCACCATGTTTGTTCTCCTGGTTAAGTATGAATTTCTATGTCCCCACCAACTATACTTTCACCTAAGTATATCCGTTCTAACTATGGATTTCATTCTTAGCCAAATATTGGAATCACCTGGGAAGCTTTAAAAATTCCTGAGGCTCAAATCCTACCCCCAATTCTGCTATAATTATTTCAAGATTTGATTGGACCTCAGAATTTTTACATTATCCCCAGATATTTCATATGTGTAGAGAACAACTCTACTAGTTTATCAATGTTAATGTTATACAGAACAGAACTAAAACCCTTGCAAAAGATAGGCAGTCATATTTATCATTTATTCAGGAGTAAGCATGTATCACCAAAATCAATTAAGTTCAACTTGTGCAACATACTATTTAAGGAAACAAGCAAAAGAAATTCTTTAAAAGACACATGGAGAACAGGGACCAACTTCAGAAGAGCTCTCATCAGCTAACTGCATAGAGCACCAGGAACACAGAAGCAGTTGACTCCAGAGATAAATCTCAAAACCCTTTCAATAAAGAGAAGAAAGTAGCAATCATTTTACTAAAAAAAGTCAAATGACTTACTGTCTCGGATTTTAATTTCCTCTAGTCCCTTTAAAATGGCAAAGGGAAACCATCAAGCTATGTAAGACTCTAATTGAAAATAAACATTTTCCTACTTTTGAGTGGAATTAAAGCTAGGAAAAACTGAATTGCTTCAAGGTGAGGAATGAAACAGAAAGAAACATCAAGAAAGCTGCAATGAGAGTATTTGGAAACCATTCTGTTTGCTGAATTGTCAGCCATGCAAGCACTTATAGACAATTACAACCTTAGAAAACAAATAAAAAGTGTGTAAGTAGGCACTTTGATGCTTCCTCCTAATTATAGGGTTTATGAGCTGGATTCAAAAAACACAAATAGAGGCAGTGCGAACAATAGTAACCCTGAAATGAGGTTATGAAGCTTATTAGCTTTACATAATTACACAGCTGTGACAGGTTGAAGAGACCCCTGCCTGAAGCACATTTCCTCCCCTCTTTACTACTGGGTCTTACAGCAAGGTGGCCTTTTTTTTTTTTAATTTTACCCTTTTTAAAAATACAATTTAGGTTGAATCATGGACTAACCAATATTTGACCTACACAAGTGGCTATTTCCTATTTTGTGTTTCCATATGAAGATCTCCTTCATCTCTCTGGGGGTTCTCGGGGGGCAATGACTTGTTTTTCTCTATCCTTTGAAACATCTACAGCACCAAGCAGACGTGTGTGAATAACAGAGCATGCTCAGTAAGGGCTTGTGCAATAAATGAAAGAAATTCACCTACCTATAGGGAAAAGCTGTGTTTCCTAATATTTAACCTATTGAAAAGCCCTGGAAGCCATCATCTGTGATATGTATCTCCCCCCAAAAAATCATTCTGGTAATTGGCCTGGACACCAAATTGTACCTGCAATTCAGCTGACAGTCTGGGGTTAGTAGAGAATGGTTATTTACTGTCCCGCCTGAGGTGTCTGTGCAGGGCTATGGGAAGGAGTAGGGTTAGGGGTCTCTCACTGTATTTGCACACACATATATACATACACACACACACACAGAAGGTTTACAATGAACTATTTTGCATATCTATGATTTAAAGATGCAAATATTGATTTTTCATTTTTTTACAAATAAGAAAGGAAACTCAGGAAAACAAGAGCAATTTATAAGAACGACATGAAACTAATATTTAGTTGACTAAAATTTTTAGTAATGAAGCCTGTGTATGAACTTCTTTGTTGCATAAACATTTTATCTTTGAAAAGCCAAATATGGACTTGGCAGATGTTCTCATATATGCCAAATAGAGATTTCTTTAGGACATTTAATTCAAAAAAAAAGAGCAGAGCTCTTCAAGGCTTTAGGCAGCAAACTGCAGGATATAATAATAAAAGCTCACATTTATTTATTCCTTGCCATGCTTCTGTGCTAGCACTTTAAACATTTTAGCTATCTAATCCTCACAATGATCTAAGAGGCTGGTGCCATGCTTATTCCCATTTGACAGAGAAGAGGCTTCGACAGGTCATTTGCCTATAGTTACATGCATATAGAAGGCAGAAGGTGGGCTCTCACCCAGGTAGGTAGTCTCTCACTAGGGCCGGTAGTCATACTTACCCCTCTCCTGACAGATAGATCATATCAGCAAACCACAACTTCTCCCTCTTTATCCCCCCAAAAATCTGCTACAATATTCATCCACAATAATATTCCAGAATTACACATCCCATTTTGTACATTATTTTGATGTGTATAGTAGGTTAGTGGCACCTATCTTGAATATTGCTCAATGGAAAAAAATGAGGGCCACCAATCTTATATACCAGCATGAATTATGTTTATTTTATTATGTGATCAATGGATTGAATGTTTATGTCCCCTCCAAATTCATACATTAATTCCTAATGTGCAGTGTAATGGTATTTGAAGATAATCAGGTCACGAGGGCAGATCCCTCATGAATGGGACCAGTGCCCTTATAAAAGAGGCTGGAGAAAACTCCCTCACCCCTTTTGCCATCTAAGGACCAAGAAAAAGTCACCATCTACGAACCAGGAAGTGGGCTGTTAGCAGACATTGAACCTATCAGCACCTCCATCTTGGACTTCCCAGCCTCCCAAACTGTGAGAAATAAATTTCTATCATTTGTATGCTATCCAGTTGATGGTATTTTATTACAGAAACTCAAAGGGACTAAGATGTCACTTCAGGGTTTATTGTAAGTTCATTATGTAAAAGGATGTTTGTCAAAAACAAATCGTGTGCCCATTTAATGTGTATATTTCTAAATGAAATACTAGCAAATGACATCAGGCTTTATATTTTAAATTTATGTAATTGTGTTTTGTGTTTGGAAACTGATTCATTGAAATCATTTACAGGTATAATGATTCAACAGGAATTGGCTGGACTTAAGTTTCATTAAAATAAAAGTGAATATGAATGAAGACATCTTCATTTTGATTGGAAATATTCCATGCTTTTGGAATTCGTTTGTTTGGTGATGTCAACTGTGGCAAAAAAAACTTATCTCTAATAAATATGGTCATTGTAATTGGATTTCATATTACTGAACTAGCTAGAGAAAGATGATGCTTTATGGGAAACACACACTTGTAATATGAATATGAATAGTCCCTTAGGTAGTTTTGAATCCAGTCTTTATGAAGTGTAAAATTGGAATAACAGGCTTAGAATATTTAATGCATGTGGATAATTTGGATTGTTGCAGCCAAGATACAATCGCATGTTTGGGGAATGAAACAAGTTGGAAACCCACAGGTCGTGCTATGCAGTCACCTAGAATACGGCAGTGACCTCATAATTGACCTTACTTCCATGTTCGTCACCCCTTCTAGTCTATTCTCGACACAGTATCCAGACTGGTCCCTCTAAAACCTACGTTAGAGAAGTGTACCATCACAGGGAGAATAAGACAGAAATCCTTACAGTGGCCAACAAAGTACAGCCTCCATTCTGCTCCAGCCACACTGGCCTCCTGGCTGGTTCTCAAACTTGTGGGGCGGGCTCCTTTCACAGAGACTTTGCACCTACTCTTCCTTCTGCTTGGAATGCTCTTCCTGAAAAAATCCAAATGGCTGGCATTCATTTTTTCCAGGTACCCAAATGTCACCTCTTCAGAGGTCTTGACTGTCCACCCCATCTCAGACAGTCACCCTCACTCCACCGGACCCCAGCACACTCTCCAGCCAATCTACTCACTTTATTATTTTTCACCGTGCTTGTTACTACCTGACAGCATCTACTTTTATTTTGTCATCTCCTGTCTTCTCTACTAAAAAACAAGATCACCAAGGAAAGAAACTTTTTTTGGACCCAGGACCCAAGACCCAGAACAGTCCTAGGCACGTCATGGGAATTCTCTAAATATGTTTGGAATGAATGCATGAAACTGAGTAATTGAGTGAAAGCTCATGAATGAATGGGCATTTTGATTTAAAGTAAAATACCCGAATTAGAATGAAGAGGGGACCCTCATTCTTAAGGAGAAAAGAGTTTGTAGCTTCATGGATTCTGTCTGGATGACTACTTTCCAAAAACCTGGAAAACCTTGGTAGAAATATATGAGCTCCTGAAAAATAAGAAAAAAAAGGCTTTGTATGTGTTCTATTCCCCATTGATGATTTTAATTTCAATTATATATTTATTTCATTTTAGTGCTCTTACCATAAAATATTTAGGTTTCCTTTAATGTCCATATTTAAAAGTATATTACTTGTGATGTTTTGATACTATTACATAAGCTAAGTGGTAGGACTTGATGCTTAAGAAAGCAAGTCAAAAGGAGAAAACTTATTTTAAAAGTAAAAGATAAATGGGAGAATCTATTTTTTATTATTGCCTTTGGCTAGTTTCTTGATTCCTTCCTATCCAGTGCTTGGTTACCTTGCATTTAATTCCACAAGTATACACATACCTCATTTACAGGAGAGGAGTGGGGAATGATGGGTGAATGGGTGCATTCCTACAAACAGGAGCTCTAACAGAATTAGTTCTAATGTAATTCACATGACATGAAGTCATCAAATTATCATGCCCATGGAGACCTATCACATAGTGGCAATTGCTCCTTCATCCTTCTCAAAATCTCTTGAAATTCTGATACACCTTCTGCAATATTTCTTCCAGACATCATTCTTAACTGTTGAACACCCTGCCCAGTCTGTTGTGATACATATGTGCCATGCCTTGTGTCAAGGATCTTCTACCAAGTCCTAGTTTCCTGATAAATATTGTCCTCTATTTTCTAGAACACCTCTTGGAGAACTCTGAAGCTGCTATAAAACTCACATTGCAACATCAAAAGGATTCTCCTGTTTTGCAGAAATGCTCACCAAAATATAAAATATATGACAAAAGAGAGGCCACTGAAGACCAAACTACACGTGTTGCAGAACCCACTCAACTCAGAATAGCTCAGTGGCTCACTGCCTGAGAGTTTGCAATGCGATGTGCTAAGCAGTCTGGCCAGGACAGACTGCCATCGCTCTTACTGGCTGAGAGTGCATGACAAAAAGTATATCTTAACACTGTGCTGTAATTTTGTTTTAATTACAAAAAGACTTCTAAGATAAATAGTGTTAAAATGAATCAGTGTTATTCAGGGAAGCATGAAACGTGCAATATATTCAGAAGGAGGTGATAATTATCTCATGAATGATAAAACAAATTATGTAAAGATATGAAAAAGCTGAATTGTGGAGAAAATGAGCCAAGGCATGAAAACATGCATTCTTTCAATAAACATTTACTTATCTATATGCCAAATATCTAAATTTATAAACTGGACATGTAAAGATGAAAAGACAGTGTTCTTGACCTCAAAGAGCTCACAGTGTAGCATGGAAAATAGATATGCAAACAAACAATATGTGTACTGTTTTACCAGAGTCGTTTTCAAAATACTATGGAAACATGGAGACGGAAGGCATTCAATTCTTCTTGGTGAGTTAGGAACACCTTTACTAGTGATTACTAAGAAAGAACCTCAGAGATGAATGCAGGTCATAGGGCAAATCAAGCACACAGGGCCTCTAGGCAGAAGCAACACCATGAGCCAAGGTGAGAAGAAAAATGGCACATTCAGGTGACTACATGTCATTTGAGTATTGCAGAGGTCAGATCATAAAAGACCTACCTACCATGCTCAGGAGGAGCTTGGTTTTTACCTTGAGTAAAATGAAAGTTATTGAAATATTCTAAGTAAGTGAATATTATAATCAGATTTGCAATGCAACTTCAGCAGATTGTAAAGCACTGCAGATCTTTTCCCTTCCCTGAAGATTTGGGGCATTGACAATAACTAAATTTCTCCACAGGAAGAGAGGAAGTCATTAATGAATTGGTGACAAAACAATTTACGAATCTCTCTTCTTTTTTAACTGTGGTACTAAAGATAATCCTATTTTTACAGTGAACTATACAAAGGGACTTTTTGTGCAACAGCCCAAAGATATTTTAATAATTCAATGATAAATATTGAATTTTTATCATTTGTTAATATTGATGTTAACATTTGTTATTAGCTTTAATATGCAACTCTGATTTCTACCTGTAAGTAACCTCGAGAGGAGGCATCATAACTGGGGTCTCATATTGGTCAGGAACTCTCAATAAAGCATCACAGGGAGTAAATTATTTGTGGCTGCATTTTCATAAGAGTAGAAGAAAAACAAAGGTTCAACTGCATGAAAGGTGGTAATGGAGTAGGAAAAAAGGTCAAACTGGAGCTAAGAAAACCATGTTTAGAAGACATTCTCATTCACTAACCACGTGAACTCAGCAAATGGTTCACACTTTCTTTATTTCACTCCATTCAGGCAATGTAAAAATAACTATACTATTCCTCGTCTATGCAGAAATGTTTCAAAACCAAATGAAATCATGCTTATAAGTAAAACGCACCAAATATCCATTGATACAGCATTTGTGGTCTAGAGGTTGAGGAACTGCTCATCATATCAATGCACATAACAGAAGATGATGTAAAAAGGACAAACATGGTCACTATGATGATGAAGCAGTTATAAACTTGATACTAGTACATATATGACCATCAATTATCGGCTATGTTCCAATATTTAAAATGTGTATTTGTTGCTCTAAAGTTAGATATTCCCCCAAGTATTCACCAAACTAGCAAAATAAGCAAAATAAATTTTTCAAATAAAAATTCCTCATCCACCGAGTCTAAGTGATATGTTATAGTACATTCAGCAAGTATATCATGAATCTGACAAAGAAACAGGACCACATAAAGGATGAGGGGAGAGTGAGGAGAATAAAGAAGAGGAGGATGCATAAAGATCTCCAGAAAAGCAGGCATAACACAGGAGCCCTTCCAAACACAAACATTTGACTTTTTTTCTTCAAAGATGTACCGTAATCCCCTCGTATAAACCCGGGTACTCACCAGGGACTCCCAGCACTCTTTCCCCCTGCCCAGCCAGAATGAAGCTGGTTAGAACACAAAGTGTCAGCACAGGCAGATACCAAGTGAGTTGTTTGCTGCTGTTGACTGGAAAACTTAAGGAAAACCTGCAGCAGGAAGGGAAGCAGTCCAAAGGAAACCTAAGCTATAACTATGAGGTTGTACCCCAAACTTATATACAGGATTTTTATGAATGATAGCGTAACTCTTTCATTATGGGGTTAAATTGTGTCCCCTCAAAAGACATGAGGAAGCCCTATCCCTTAGTACTTGTGAATATGGCCTTATTTGGAAATAGAGTCTTTGCAGGTGCAATCAATTTAAGATGAGATCATTGGAGTGGGCCCTAAAGCAACAAAACTGGTGTCCTTATAGCAAGAGGGAAATGCCATGTGGACACAAACACGAGGAGAAGACGACTATGCGTGACGGAGGCAGAGACTGGACTGATGCATCCACAGCCAAAGAAGGCCAAAGACTGCCAGCAAAACACCAGAAGCTAGAAGAGTCAAGGAAAGCTTCTCACTACATGTTTTAGAGGGAGCATGGCCTATGACACCTTGACTTTGGACTTCTAGCCTCCAGAACTACAGACAATAAACTGTTGTTTTAGGCCACCCAGTTTGTGGTACTTTGTTATGGCAGCCCTAGAAAACAAAACAAATATACTCTTTTATACAAATTTATCTGCCTACCTCTCTATCTATCCATCCATCTATCTACCTCCATTTATCTATCTATCATCAAAACATCATGCCAAACAGACCTGATGCCTTTGCAAATACCACATATCATAACCCATCTTTTCTCTGTCTAGGCTCAATCAGATGCAAAATGGTCACATTTTCTCTTTTGTTTTGTTCTATAAAAGGCCATTCTATTTCCCCCCTACACTTTTATGCAGCTTCAGTATTAAGGTCTCTTCCTGCGCCAGAGTCTTGAAGGATGGTTTCACATTAAAACGGAAAAGGAACTCATAATTAGTGATTTACATTTGTTGACTAATTACATTTTAACTGAAAAGCATTCACACTAAATTGTTACATCTGAATATTTTTATCTTTTCCTTGCCTCTATAACTACAGAATGAAAGGCTTTTCTCCGCAATAAAGGCATTTTAGGCATCCGCCTATTCAATTGACACTAGAAAAAAAGTCTGACTTAGAATCTGTAAAAAGCCTCAAGACAGTTAATCAATCAAGAAGGCATTTATCGGGGCGTTTCATGCCCCTGGTGCTGAGCTTTAGACTTCCAAAGATGCAGACATGGGTCAGATCCCTCCTGCCTTGAAAGGACAGCCAGTTGGCTGAGAAGGGTTTGATCTTGAGGAAGCTAAGGCCGGCAGGTTTCTGAAGTGTGGAATGACCCAGTGAAGCCTGCAGTTAGAGTCGAGAAGCAAGAATCTGGCACAAAACAGACAGCATGGCCCTGTTACCACCTGGTAGAGCTCAGACAGCTTGTTTTCTTGTTTTTGCACACTGTTACTGCCGGCCTCCTCTCTTCCAACATTTCCTCTCCAGCTCAGTATTTGCAGCACCTGGGACATGGCCAGTTACAAGGCATGGTGGTTGATTGAAGCATTAAACCATTTGCATCTCTTATAGCACCTACCAGGTTATAGGCAGAAAAGGAAGAAAGAGGAGGTCAGATTGCTGAGCTACCACTTAAGGAGACAGGGCTTATCTTGCTTCCCTGCCTGGAGCCAAAAATGCCATTTCCAGGCTTTGGATTGCAACTCATCCAAAGATAAAGCTCAGAACTCACTGAGCAAGACAGAAGGCACAATTTAACATATATCATATATACAGTCAATCCTCAATTTGCAGATTTTGTATCTGCAAAATCGCCTACTTGCTAAAATCGTTCATAATGCCAAAGCCAATATTCAGAGAACTTTTGCGGTCATTCATACTGCATGTTCAATGTGGCAAATAATTTGAGCTATTCCCAACGGAGGTGGAACAAGGTTACTCTCCACCCTCTTGTTTCAGTTCTCATGCTGCAAACAAGTGTTTTTTTCATGGTCTATTTAGTGCCATGTGTTTTGCATTTCTGTGCTTTTTGTTGGTGATTTCACTATCTAAAATGGTCTCAAGCACCATGCTGACAGGGTGCCCGGTAGTCCTAAGCACAAGAAGGCTGAGATGTGCCTTATGAAGAAAATACATGTGTCAGATGAGTTTTGTTCAGGCATGAGTTATAATGTCATGGCAGTGTTAATGAATTGACAATACATATTAAATAAACACAAGTGGAAATGTCCACGTGTGTTATTCAACAGAAACACACATAAAACAAGGATATATATCAATTCATTGATGAAAATACGGTGACTGGAGGCTTGCAGGAATCTAAACCTGTATTGCCTCTAAAAGCAATTAGTATTAATTAATTCAGCTTTCACAGCAACTTTATAGAACATCGTTACCGTGAATAATGAGGATAGACTATTATGTGTGTGTGTGTGTGTGTGTGTGTGTGAGAAATAAGCTATATACACAGATACGTACATATAAATATATAGGTATGTGTATATATAAATGTTTATTTACATATATACATGTATATATCTGTGTGTATATATATGTACACATACACACACACACACACACACATATATATATGCTATTTTTTTTCACCATGCTGGGCCCTCTATAGATAATGGTAAACCAAACAGATATGGCTGTACCCCTCATAGACATCCAAGTCTAGTAAAGAAGTAAAAGATTAATTAGCAAACCCCTTTGGGGTGCTACATTGACAGCCATATTCTCTAATCAGCTAAATCAGCAGTAAAGCTTGATGTTTTTATCATCACTGTTTAATTCCTCTCTCTTTCTTGGCTGGCTATGAAGAAGAGTAGGGCAAGGAAGAAGAGTGTTGCATTAGAATGTAAGCTCATGAAGGCAGAGATCTTTGTTTTGCTCTAAACTTCCAGCTCCTTGCACAGGTACCTTGTACATAGCATTAGGTAAATGAATCAATTTATTGGTTCACTAAACACACCAACAGCTGGTACCTCCAAGAAAAAAAGAAGAGAAGCAAACTGCAAAATAAAATTCTGAAGCATGTCCACTTATCTGATAATAATTCTTCCAATGTCCCTTGCTAAGAATTTCTGAACGTGTGCTGGCAGCGTAAAAGTTACCCCATGCCGGCCGGGCGCGGTGGCTCACGCCTGTAATCCCAGCATTTCGGGAGGCAGAGGCGGGCGGATCACAAGGTCTGGAGATTGAGACTATCCTGGCTAACATGGTGAAACCCTGTCTCAACAAAATACAAAAAATTAGCCGGGCACGGTGGCAGGCACCTGTAGTCCCAGCTACTTGGGAGCCTGAGGCAAGAGAATGGCGTGAACCCGAGAGGCAGAGCTTGCAGTGAGCCGAGATCGTGCCACTGCACTCTAGCCTGGGCAACAGAGCGAGACTCCGTCTCAAAAAAAAAAAAAAAAAAAAAAAAATGTTACCCTATGCCTCTGCTGATAAGCAAGCAGGCAAGCCCTTGAAGGGACAGTGGAAATTGGTGAAAGAGCTTTCAAAAAAAAAAAAAATACACTTACAGTTTACAGTTCTAAAGAAGGATTCTTTTTTGTAACTACCTAATACCTTTATGTTCTCCAATCAATCAATTTATTGAGTTCAGTCGTTCAATAAATTTGGCATGAACAACCAGCAAACAAAAATGTTTTCAGCATTCCAGAGATGATCAATAATAGCAAATGCCATTAAATGAAAAAGTATCCATAGGTTGTTTTTGTTGTTGTTTTTAATCCTAACCCTATGCTTAGTGATTGCAAAATTTATACCATTCCAGGTATGACTCTTAGTATTAGACTAATGGGATATTACCCATTCCAAGTTTGCAAATGATTAAGACACTTAAAATGAAAAATATTTTTTTCAATTGACTGCAAATATATTTTAATGCATGCATCCCAAGATACTGGCAACACCAATTGGATGAGAAGAGGCAGTTTGGCCAGGTGCCATTTTGCCACTAACTAAAAAAGCTAAGGACTGCTCTGAAAATCTCCTAAATAAAAAAGCAATCTAGTTTCTGGCAAGGAGATCAGCAATGGCCATTTCATATAAATGAATCTGTCATGATTTCATTTGTGCACAAGCTCGATCATCCAAAATAGCAGAAACAGCAGGCTGTGGTGTGGCTTTTCTTTATCTGTTTTTGATAGACTGCTTCTCCTTTTCCTGCCCCAAATGATGACTGCCACCGATGAAAAACAGTTCTGTGAAATTGCAAGAAAATTATTCTCAGTTTTAATAGTCAACTAACTTACCAAAGAGAAATTGTACCTCTTATTTTGTTAGTGCTTTACAGATCCCGAACACAAGATCAAGTACAAATATGATCCTCCCTTTATATATCTTCATCAAAATAAGATAAGTGGAGTATGACAGACTATAAAATACGTTCTTTGCTTATTGGTGTGCCCACCTGTTCCAGTTCATTTGCAGGGCTGCCAGTAACAGAAGGAAGTGGCATAAATGAAACATGTCCCCCTTTTTTTCCCAGTAAGATTCTGTTGCAAGATCCACAGAGAACATCAGCCATTATTTTCTAAAGCCATCAAAGGTCTTCCGTGCCACTGTGCACATCTAGACAGCTATGCAAGCTGGTCTTATTTCCCCCATCTCTGGCTATGCCAGTCATGAGGTGCCTAAGCTGCTTCATTAAGCAGAACCAGCAAAAACAGCGTTCAAAATGGTGTGCCTTTCAATCCAAATAAAAAAGAGCACTTTATTTTTTTTTTCTTCCAAAGGCAATGAAAATTGTCGTAGCTTAGCAAGAAGATAATGGAAGTGCATCACTGGGCTGTGAGAGGCTTTAGAGTTGTATTATGCTGTGTCCCTTTTATCAGCATGACTTGGGGCTTCTCATGGATTCCTGTGATTTCACCGGCAACGGAGTAAGATGACTCTACCTCCCTCCCTCTCCTCATAGGCTCCCACTCCCTCTGTACAGAACATCATGTTCCCAGACAACTTCCCTCAGGAACTGTAATTTTCTGATTAATGTTACACTGTGAGAAGATTCAAAACGGTTGAACAGGTCACCCCATTCCCCAAAGAACCATAGCTACAAGGCAGTAATGTCCAAGCATGAATTTTCTCAGTTATGTGTAAAATATCCTATTTTTAAAGCTACATTTCTGAGTAATTAATATAACTATAGGAGCTAAGTAAGAAAAATAAAACATGTTGAATTCTTTTAAAATGATCTCATTTTTTGAAGGGAGGGGGTTTAATTTCTTGCACGAATATCAAGAGTTCTGAGAAAGGCTCCATCCTTTCTTATAAAACATGCCACTTTTTGACTCTGAAACAGTCAATTTTGCACCAAATGAAAAAAAGCCCATATTTATTCAGCAAGATGTCACACTATGTTTAGAAAGAGTATTAGAACATGAATCAAGGCTGGGAGTGGTGGCTCACACCTGTAATCCCTGCACTTTAGGAGGCCAAGGTGGGCAGATCACCTGAGGTCAGAAGTTCTAAACCAGCTTGGCCAACATGGTAAAACTCTGTCTCTACTAAAAATACAGAATTAGCCAGGCATGGTGGCAGGTGCCTGTAATCCCAGCTACTCAGGAGGCTGAGGCAGGAGAATCACTTGAACCCAGGAGGCAGAAGTTGCAGTGAGCCGAGATCACACCACTGCACTCCAGCCTAGGTAACAAGAGCAAAACTCTGTCACACAAAAAAAAGAAAGAAAGAAAAACGAATCAAGAAATTTGGGTTGAAGTTGATATCACACAAACCTAGCTAATATTTGGCTTTGGGTAAATGTACCTCTTTGGACCTCATATTTTGCATATACAAATTAAAAGGTCAGACTAATGATATTAAGAACCCTTCAAATTCTAAAATTCAATTATTCTAATTGGCTGAGGAATAATATGAATAACATCATTTCTTAATTGCTTTATTTAATACTTAGTAAACCACAATGAAATGAATTTTCTCTCTGAAGGCCTGGCCTAGGTGAAATTTTTATTCTTTTAAAATAGATCTCCTTAATACACACTATCAAAATACCCTATTTCTTAAAGACTTCACTAACCAAGGCCATTAGCTGAGAACTTAAGAACTGTAACAAAGTCAGCAAAACTCACCATGTAGGTTTAAAAGAACACTGAAAGGCTTTCTCTCATTTTTGACTTTGTCATTTCTGAAAGGAATTTGGCTATTGTCCAGTTTAATTTATGTAACACTTTGTTGCTTGTGTTTAAC
Source organism: Pan troglodytes (assembly GCF_028858775.2). NCBI lineage: Eukaryota > Metazoa > Chordata > Mammalia > Primates > Hominidae > Pan > Pan troglodytes. The sequence continues at coordinate 102,011,444 of NC_072412.2, read as the reverse complement.
ATAATTGCAAACATGAAATGCATTCAGAATTGAAACCTAAGCGCTAACAATCTATTTTTCATCTCACCAAAAACTATAGGAAGAAAGGAATTCCACCACGGATTTTGAGGTCAAATGCTAAATAGCAGCAGCAATCAAAGGTATTTACAGAACAATTATATTAGGTGTCATCAGGTTCCAGACTGATGATGTTTGTAAATTCAGAGATAGATTTAGATCCAAAACACAAATCATAATCATTTTCACATGATAGGCATTCAAGCCTTAAATGTCCATCAAATATGTTATTCTCACAAATGTAGCTATTTATAAGCAAATTCAAGATGGATCTGGCAAGTAAAACAAAACATGTAGTGAATACCTGAATGCTGTTGAAATTGAATAGTGAAGACTTCTTCTAAAAATTGTTTTGCTTCAGTATCCTCTATAAATTCTCAAGCTTAATATTTTGCAAAATTAATCGTTTGAAAAGTCTTAACTAATTTGCATTGGTTTTCTATTTCTTCTACCCCCAATTTCTTTTCTGACCATATGTTTACTGAAATATCTTCACTCCAAAACTGTATTAGTTATTTTCCGCTCATTCTAAAGATAAAATAATTTGCTTTAGTCTGTTCAGTTTTATACTGTTTATACTCATTCACTTTATTTCCAGATTATTTTAAGTGTTCAAGGTACTGTTACTCACAAACTTAAGAAACAATCTATCTAATCAATAAATAATACCCATGGCAATATGAAACATTATCAAGTCTGAAGCTGCTATCTCAAAATTGAATTATAAGAACTATGTCATGTGATAATGAAAGTGAAATACAGAAAGCATCCCTTCAAAAAGGCAATTCAAATAAGAATGTGCTCACATAGCAGGTGTCTGTGGTGCTTGATGGGCATGCTCTCAGGCCTGAAACAAAGGCAGTCCATTTTTACTCTTGGGAGTAGATAGAAAGTAACATAGGAAGAAGGGGATTTGAGAAAAAGTGGAAAGAAGGGACACCACACAAAGGCCCCTTTATATTGCATTCTTTCTTCTTTCTCTTCATTCAATTGTTCATTCAATAAATATTGATTACTCACTATGCCCAAGGCTTATATATGTTTTTTATATAAATATATATATATAATATACTGTATATGCATGTATTCTAACATGGAAATTTGTGGGTTTTAATTGAATTTATTTCCCTTAAAACCTTTTCATTTCAAATTGAGTTGGAGATGTTTCTACTGAGTGCCTACAAAGTACTGGAAGAAAGAGATCCAACAGAAACCTTTCAACACTTTCCTCACTGATCTCTGTGGTGGTTTTGACATTCTCTTATGGTGGAAATTCTCTCTCTTCTGGCTCTATAACAGCACATACTCTTGATTCTTCTCTTAGCTCTCTGTCCATTGTGCCTGACAATTTCTACCCAAGAATCTTCTTAATCCATTTTGTTCTAATGGATTAAGAATAAGATGGATCATGGCATCCAAATGGCAATGTTTCTCAGAATTATATCATCCCATCCTCTTTTCTTTACAAAAACTCTCCCTAGAATGTGTTCTCCTTCCCACCCTTGACTTAGAATCTTTATTTCTGATCTTGATCATCTTCCTGGGCCCCAAAGACAGTTTCAGTCCTCTGCTGGACTTCTCCTCTTAGAAATATCAGGCACGGCCAGGTGCAGTGGCTCTCACCTGTAATCCCAGCACTTTGGGAGGCCAAGATGGACAGATCACAAGGTCGAGAGATCGAGACCATCCTGGCCAACATGGTAAAACCCCGTCTCTACTAAAAATGCAAAAATTAGCTGGGCGTGGTGGTGCGTGCCTGTAGTCCCAGCTACTTGAGAGGCTGAGGCAGGAGAATTGCTTGAACCCAGGAGGCGGAGGTTGCAGTGAGCCGAGATCGCACCACTGCACTGCAGCCTGGCTACAGAGCGAGAATCCGTCTCAAAAAAAAAGGAAAGAAAAAATAAAGAAAAGAAAAGAAATACCAGGCATACCACCTTCCTCTATTTCCTAATCTGCTTCTCCTTCTAATTTCCTGTTTGTATCAAGTGCTTCCTCATTCCCCTGGTGACTCAACCCTGAAACTACAAGTCATTATAGATTTCTTCCTATCACTCACTCCCCCTATTCATCTATCATTTAGCTCTGTTGTTCCTACCTCCCTTTTATATTTCAGATCCATCTTCTGTCCATCCCTCATTGACACTTCCTTTGTTCACGTCTTTACTATTTCTCATTTGAATGTCTGCAATACCTAACTAATTGCCCTGCCTCTAATCAGGTTTCCTGCCAATCTGTTCTCTAGCTTGATAATGAATGGTCTTTCTAAAACACAAATCTGAGTGTGCCACCCCTATCTTATAAGCCTATTTTGGTTTCCATGTCTTGCAAGATGAAGTCTTGGTTCAACACAGGAATTGGACCGTCTTCACTTCTTTGCCTCATCTAGTACTATTTCCCCAAAACCTCGTTTAGCTCTACTCCCACCAAAATGTTTGTATTACCAGAATTTGCCATGTTATCTCATCCATCTCAACCTTTGTAAATATCTTTCCTTTGCTTAGAATGTTCTCCTCATTTCAGCCTATGTAAGCCCCAAAATATTTCCCATGAGAACTCTCTGGCTCCTCTGTGCGGCTTTGATGCTCTCTCCTCTGCAGCCACCTGTTCCCCGGCTGCCAGTGTGGGCCCTGGAGAAGCAGCTTCCTCGTTGGTCAAGATCACTCAGAAGCCATCATGATGGAATGGGGGACTGTGGGGGTGGCTAAGAGGTTATTCCTTTCCTCTCCAAATAAAATCTTTGTCTTTTATTCATTAAATCCTAAGATTGATCTAAATCTTCAACACATAAATCATTTTAAATACATATTTTGAACCCTAGGTGGTCTTCACTCGTTACTTTTTTCACCCAAATCCCACCAATAATGGTTTGTGGGGCTGTGATGGTGAGGTCAAAGAACTTTAACCTGGAAATTTACCATCCTCATTCCTGGCTATGAGCTCCAGGGTTAACATATAATTTCAAGCTGTGTAGCAAAGCATTCTCTCATTATTTTTAAAGATTTCTATTTTATCACTTCTAAAGTGTAGGGAATTTGGAAAATATACCCTCCATAACGTAACTAGAGTTAGACACCATGACTGGCATTTAGATGTATTTGCTTCCAGTCTTGTTATTTATCTGTATTCCAATTTTGACAAAGTGATATTCTCTGCATAAGTATTGTTTATTTGAAGTAATGCTAGTAGGTGCTTTCTGTATCATTCAATACTATATTTAAATATGGCTAACTAATATTACATTGAATGCAACTGGAATAATTTGGCTAACAATAATTATGGTTAACAAACCATATTTTATACTACCCTATTATAGACATTTACTTTTTTTCAATGTTTCACTCTTGGGGGTAGCACTCCAACAAATAAACAGTATATTAGAGTGGTATTGTTGTTGTTTTCACAATTTCTCACCAGGACAAAGTATTTTTTTTAATTCATATCAGTTTGATAGATAATATAAGATATCTCATTATGGCTTTACTTCTTATTTCTTTGAATATCAGTGAGGCTATACATGCTTGTTGTCAATTGTATTTCCTTGGAAAATTGCTTGTTCGTTTCCTCTGCCTATTTTAATTACATAATTTGTATTTTTCCTATTGATTTATAAAAACTTCATTATTATATTATTATCATATTGTATAACATTATATCATGGATCTTAACCTTTTGATGTGTATTGTCTAAGTGTTCTACAGAGTTTGCCATTTGCTTTTCAACTTTTGTGCATAGCGTCTTGATTCTTTTGCTTTATGGAAGCTGTAAATATTTGCGTAGTCAAAACTATCATTATTTTCATTGTTGTTCCTTTCATGATTTTATATATAGAATGTCTTTCTCCATATGAATGTGAGGAAGATATTATCCTTATAGTACTTTTATTATTTCTTTTTATTTTATTTAACTCTGTAATCCACCTGGCATTTATACTGGCATACTGCTCGGGGTAGGAATATAACTTTTTTCCCACTAAAATTTATTTCAGTCTCACTTATTGACTAAATCTTTCTTTTCAAGCTTGCTTTTAAGACCACGCTTCATAAGATGTTTTATATGGTGTAACAGATCTTTTTAGGGGCTTTCTGTTTGTGGCTCATTTTCAGGCCTCACAGATTTTGTGTCCTTGAATTAGTCAGTTCACTTCTTGGTGTCTAATTCCATTATCTGCAAAATAGATAGATCCGCTTGCAGACTGCTTTAAGATTAGAGATGATTCATATGAGATGCTTATCATAGCACATGGAAAGTTAGAAGCACTCGATAAATAGAAGTTCCTATATATTTATTGTATTGACTGATATCTTCTGCCAGCACCACAATGACAAACACATTTTGAAACTTAGCATATAACCTGACACTCAGCCGTGGGAAAACTCTTGCACGTTTACTTACAACATAGGCCTCATTATCAACACTCTTCCCACCCAGGAGTCATAAGTTTAACAAATATTTCAGCACCTACCATGTGTAAGGCATTGTAGGGAATAAGAAGATAAATGAAAAATAGCAGCATTATACAGAATTTCTCTAATCCCAGCTTGCTTCTGCTGTGTACAATATAAATGAAATATTTTTATTCAACCAAATATTCATTAGCCCTTGCTATATGACTGGACACAGAGCTACTGGCTATCAGCATGGAGTAGCATGCTACTATTTTGTCCAGGATTCTTATACAAATTTGATCCTGCACATGCCAGATATGGACAAATATCACACATTTGGGGAATTTGCTGAGATAATCTCCCTTCCATATCCAGCCAAATACCTTCTCTTTCATGAAGTCTTCCCTAGTTTCTCCATTAGAGGTTATTACTGTTTACTCAGAATCCCTTGGGTGTTTCTATTCATTTCTTTTTTTCTAATAACTCAAATGGCACATCCTCTGGCCTCCCAGAACATTTGCACGATGTTCAATTACAGTATTTTCTTTTCTTTTCTTTTCTTTTTTTTTGAGACGGAGTCTCACTCTGTCACCAAAGCTGGAGTGCAGTGGCACCATCTCGGCTCACTGCAACCTCCACTTCCCAGGTTCAAGCGATTCTCCCTGCCTCAGCCTCCTGAGTAGCTGGGATTACAGGCCCCCATCACCATGCCTGGCTAATTTTTGTATTTTTAGTAAGACGGGGTTTCACCATGTTGGCCAGGCTAGTCTCAAACTCCTGACCTCAGGTGATCCACCCGCCTCGGTCTCCCAAAGTGCTGAGATTACAGGCATGAGCCACCACGCCTGACCTGATTAGCATATTTTTGTCTTGCTTCTGTGTTCATCTGTAGGCCTAACTGTCACTCACCCCCATCTGACTATCTTCTTCTCACATCTTCTTTCTCTTTGTATTCCTGGCAAACACACTGCCTATTCGACAACAAATATGTGCAAATGATGCTCATCTTCTATTTTCATTTATTATATGTTAGTTAAGTAAAGCTACCATATTGTAGCTTATATTTTAGCTACATATCTGTGCAATGTGCTCCAGTTTGGAGAATATTTTTCATGCATTTTTGTGAGCCATTGCCACTGGACTCATATGTTGCACTATATTAACACACCATCTACTTTGAAATAGGAATATTGGGGGAGGGGAATTGATCATACTTTCCATTATCAGTATTAAAAATAATGCAGGCTAGGCGTGGTGGCTCATACTTGTAATCCCAGCACTTTGGGAGGTCGGGGGGGGGGCAGATCACGAGGTCAAGAGATTGAGACCATCCTGGCCAACATGATGAAACCCCATCTCTACTAAAAATGCAAAAATTAGCTGGGCATGGTGGTGCACACATGTAGTCCCAGCTACTCGGGAGGCTGAGGCAGGAGAATTGCTTGAACCCAGGGGCGGAGGTTGCAGTGAGCCGAGATCGTGCCACTGCACTCCAGCCTGGAAACAGAGCAAGACACTGTCTCAAAATAATAATAATAATAACGCTAAAAATCCTGAATATTATCAATATGGGAGTTTGGAGTTGTAACCAAATCTTCCCTGAATCCTGAGCCTTGACATTTTATTTAACTTCTAAGACTTGTATTATTCCCATCATTTACTTAACAATCTTTTTCTATCCTTTTCTTTTAGCATTTCCCTTGTTATTTTACTTAAAATTATTCTCAAACTTTTCAAATATTCAAGTGTTACTTCCCCATCTATAATTGTAATGTAAATTCTCCATGGACGAGGACAATTTCATATTCTGCTTTACATGTCCCACAGCACCCAGCACAGTGCTTTGATCTTGCTAGGTTATCAAAATCTTATCTACTGATTTAAGTAATTAGCACTTCACTGAGGGACACATTTAAGAAAGTATCAATGTGAATACAACCTATCTAACCAGGTGAACACCTATTGAGCCCCTAATATGTGTCCAATATTAGGCATATCGCATGGCCTTGCCCATTTAATCACCACAACTCTATAAGGTAGATACTATTATTATCCCCATTTCAGCAGTGAAAGAACCAAGACTTAGTAAAGTTAAACAGGGAGTGAATGGCTGAGCACAGATATGACCCCAGTCTATCCAAGAACCAAGTTTAAGGTCTTAACCAATACCATGTACTGCCTGAAGAACTATATAAGGATGTAAGAATCATTGACCACTGAAGGGATGAATTATGGCTTATATATTATAAGATCAAACTGACAGAAACTTTATAAATGGCTCTCCCCTTTTGAACTTAAAATTTCGCAAAGAATACTTTAAGTTTCAACATTAACAGATCATTGCATTAAGTTTTAATATTAACAAATACATTCATTTCAAAGATATTCCCAGGATTTAAAGTCAAATCCCGTAAAATGATATAACTTTTTATAAATCACTGCATTATAAGATGTTAATACAAATATCTAGAAGCTGAATTATAGAATGACCATCAGGATGCAACGTCCATTAAAAACATTAAATTATATTCCAAATGTACAGTTGTATATGTATCTTGTCTACAAAAAAATGTTTAATAAAAGTTGATCAAATGGGTCATTATGGAAAGAGAACACAGGGGACTTCCTATACATTTTTGTCTGACACATATGAACTGTGTCAAATCAGAATCTCCTTAGAGTAACTTCTGACAGAAGACAAAATACCTGATATAAACCTCTATCTAACTTAAAGATCTGCATTCTCCCCACCCCTATTTAAGCCACACTGTGCTTAAATGAGTTGCCACTGTTGCTCTTTTACATTTTACAATTCTTGTTACCTAAAAAGAACACTAACTGCATTTTTAGAAATCAAGCCATTCCAAGAAAAATTGAGAATAAATATAGCGCAATTCCTACCTTGCTGTTAGATTTGTCTAAGCTGAACAGCTCCCTGGTTGTGAAATGCAAATGATAGCTAAAACATTCTGCTAATTCCAAAGTTCCAATGCAAGATGAATACATACAGCACTTCAGTGTTCAGTTTAAAGCTAATGAATAGCACTGGTATTTTCACAGCCACGAAAACAAACCAAGTACTGTAATTGTATGACACTAAGCAAAACGCACAAAAATAGGTAATGGTTGTACTCACTAGTATTTGAGAACAAAGAAATCGGTACCACTAAGCCTAAGAATTACGGTATAAGTCTTATATTCTCTTCAAAGTGTTAGTTGAATGATTTTACATTGTTTTCATAATTAAGGAGCTGTCATAATTGTCTGTATGTGATAGCAGAATAATGTCTGAATAAAAATATAAAACTGATTAGAAAATGCTGAGACTGTAATTAAACCAAACTAATCCAAAATACATACAACATTTTAATTTCATTAGTATTCCAGATCCTTAAACAGTTGTGGTACCTAGCATAAAAAGATTACAAATTTCAAGGAAACTACATTAATCACACAGCTGAAAAGTGAATTAGAATAAAAAGCATTCTCCAAAGTCTTAATGGAAAAAGGTGAGAATTTTATTTCCTATTGTTCTAACTTTCCAAATCTCTGAATTTCCCTTTCTTGTGGGAGAGGGGAGGGGAGCAAATTGGTTCAAAACTCACCTCTGAAATTTTATGAATTTGAATGACTCCTTAAAAAGAAACGAAAGACCACACCAAAGGCACTTGCAAGGAAATGTAAACAATCCTCCGAAATCTACTGTTCTCCCAAACCTGTCCTTTTTTGCACTGGCAGGCCTTTTGCACCAAGGAAAACAATCATTCCAAAGATTCTTGCTCTGCTATGCTATAGGTAATCTTTTTGCATAAGAAGGGTATTTTATATCAGCAAAAAATATAGAAAATATAGGATGCGCTTAATATTTAAGAAAAAGTGTTTGCAGCACTCTATCAAGAAAGATAATTATTCAGTACCCATGTCAGATAGAAAGCTCCTGAATCTGATTTTATTCCATTCACTGATATTCCTTGTGTACCTATGAGAAATAAGGCACGGTGTTAGATGCAGAAGGTACAAAAATGAACAGATAAGGACCTTTCCTTCCAGGCCTTCCCATCAATCATGACCAAACATGGTAATATCATATTTCCATATGTAGCAGTATATTCATATTGTTCAACCTGCCACAAAATTAACATTTGTTAACATTCAATAGGCTAACAAATGAAAAATTTACACGTCTATATGAACTAAGTTCTCAAATATTTGTACAAATGATGGCATATACGGACATAAAATACAGAACTAACTCTAAACTTGAGGAAAATAAAAAATAAACATGCAAATTTTGGCTACTCTGGTGATCCCCTGCTGTATTAGTCCGTTTTCATGCTGCTGATAAACACATACCTGAGACTGGGCAATTTACAAAAGAAAGAGGTTTAATTGGACTCACAGCTCCACTTGGCTGGGAAGGCCTCACAATCATGGTGGGAGGCAAGGAGGAAAAAGTCACATCTTAATGTGGATGGTGGCAGGCAAAGGGAGAACTTGTGCAGAGAAACTCTCGTTTTTAAAACCATCAGATCTCGTGAGACTCATTCACTATCACCAGCACAACGCAGGAAAGATCCGCCCCCATAATTCAATCACCTCCCACTGGGTTCCTCCCATTATATGTGGCTATTGTGGGAGTTACAATTCAAGATGAGATTTGGGTGGGGACACAGCCAAACCATATCACCTGCCTTTGCATTTCTTTGGATTTCTAGCACAGAATTCTATTATCTGATCTAATTTCCCCCAGCTCACCACTGTCCTCTGATTTACTGTGGATTAGTGTGAAGTTTTTGCTGCTTTTAAGGTATTGGCCTTTTGCCAACTTCTTGGCTTATTGGCCCTATTTGGTGCCCTACAACTCCCAGACTTTTCCTTCCAAACTTTCCTTCCTATATCGCTCTACAAAATGTCTTCTATTCCTCTCCTGCCATGACTCTCACTCTAACATTTTTCCCTAATCCTTCATCACAATGACAGGTGAGAGTCTGCAACAAAAGTTTCAGAAATATGTCAGCCCACTCTTTAAAATGTTAAGTAATTTTGCTCACTGTCATCAGGTAGAGAGGAATATTCAGCCAGGTCTTTCCAGGACAGGATCTGCCTCTTGAGAATACATTAGGCTCTTTAGGCAACTACCTTAACAATTTTGGGTCATACAGTATTGCACTAAATTGTGTCCTACGGGCATATAAGGCACTGAACATCCTCCAAAGAAATCCACCTTATTCCTAGGGAATAGTGGGCTTTTTTCTCCAAAAATAAAATGTGATTTAAAATGAATTAACTGGGGGATAACTTCCCCAGTCTTCTACATGGGATTTGGAAAAATGGTTGAGTGTTAAAAGGTATGGACTTTTATAAATGTTTTATAATTGCAACTCCTCTTACATGAACAACAGATGCTAAAAGAAATCACTATTCTACAGAAACAGTTCATTTTAAAATAAATCAATTAGAAGACATTACTAAAGACAAATAAAAATATGGAGACATTTCTCATTTATATTCAAAGCTAAGGATTAGGAGAACAACCCAATTACTCATCCAATCTGCCCATTTAAGCACCTGTCAACTAAAGGGATTAATATGCCTTATGTTTATGGAATTAGGGACAGCTCTGTCACAGTCTTTGCCTAAGAACCATTAACAAACACATTTTCCAAGTATGTATTAACATTTCTTAGCTGTCACTACTGTAATGACCCTGATACACGCTAATGAAAGCATTGAAGTTTCACAGCTATATTGTTGTACATAGAAGATGGAGCCTTCCCCCAACCTGTCCCCTGAAAACATACAGTTGCTCTCCTCCACCTAAGGAAACAAATAGTTGCTTGAAATAACCAATTCATAAAAGCTAATTATTCTCACGGGGATTTTTTTTTCCTTCTTGAAGAGACAAATTAAAACAAGTATAGGAAGGAAATGATTAAGTCACAAAAGTGTAAAAATGTTCAGAACTACATAATGTGGGATCTGAGTTACTGGAGATACCATATGCAGCATCTGCAAATGATGATCACTCTCAGATGGCAGCAACACCTGCTCTGGCTCTGATTGTGGTGTAAAACTCTGAAACCAAGGTACTGGCACTTTACTGAGTCTATTTGAGGATAGGTTAACCATTTTGGCAGTGACTTCCTTCCAGTGACAAATGGAATCATATGTCATAAATGGGCTGTACATACATAAATAACTTCATTGTTATGTAAGTACTCAAGTCACATAAAAATAATCAATAATAAAAATGAATCAATTAAAAATTAGCAAAAGATGAACCGACACTTCACAAACAAACATGTTTGCAGGGCCAATAAGCACATAAAAAGAAGTACATCTTTAGTTAACAGGGAAATGGAAATGAAAGCTATGATGAGATCCTCTTCATGTCCACTAGAACGGCAAAAGTTACAAAGACGGGGATCAGGGGGAACATGAAACAACTGGGAATCTCATACATTACTGGTGAGAATATAAAATGTTAAAACCATTTTGAAAACTGTTATACTGTTTCTTTCAAAGCTATCCTACACGCCAGTGATTCTACTCCTAGGTGTTACCCAAGCGAAAGGAAACATATATCCTCAAAATGGTGTATATAAAAATATGTATTGCAATTTTCTTCATCAAAGCCCCAACTGCAAACAATCTACATGTTCATCAACAGGAGAATGGATAAACAAATTGTATAGTCATATAATGGAACACCACTCAGCAATGAAAAGGATTAAACTACTGACACAACCACATGAGTGAATGTCGAAAATATATTTCCAAATAAAAGCACGACACAAAAGAGCATGCACTTTATGATTCCATTCATCTGAAGCTCTACTACAGCAGGGAGAAGAAATCTTTGGTGATATAAATAAGAAAAATGGTTTTCTCTGGGGACAGTGTATTGACTGCAAAGGGGCACGAGGAACTTATTGAGGCAATGCAAATGTTCTATTTCTTGATAGAGGTGTGGAGTACATAGATGTATACAGTTTTCAAACGTCATCAAGCTGCACACTTAAAATTAAATTATGCCACAACTAAATACAGACCTAAAACTGATCAGCCATATTATTAACCATTCTAAAGCACTTAATAATAATAGTTAAAACTTACATAGTATTCATTATATAAATGACTGTTCTAAGCTCATATATTATCCAACTTAATCCTCATTACAATTTTATGAGGTAAATGCTATTGTTATCTCCACTTTATAGATGAGAATCTGAGGGGCTAAATAACTTGACTTAAGGTCTCATAGTTTATACATCCATCCATGTCTTATATAGATAGTTAATAACTTCAGCATATCTTACATCAACCTTAAAGAGGCCTAAATAGAACTGGGTGCAGTAGTGCATGCCTGTAACCTCGGCTACTTGAGACTGAGCTGTGTGTAATCTCAGCTACTTGGGATGCTGAAACGGGAGAATTTCTTGAGCACAGGAGTTCAAAACCATCCTGGGCAACGTAGTGAGACATCATCTCAAAAACAAACAACAACAAAAGACAGAGTCCTAAGTAGTTCATAATTTGGATTGATGAGCTATTTAGTTCACAAGCTACAAATTAACATTGCATGAGGTTAAATGAGAAATAACAATCCTGCTGGGTGCGGTGACTCACACCTGTAATCCCAGCACTTTGGGAGGCCGGGGCAGGCTGGTCACTTGACATCAGGAGTTTGAGACCAGCCTGGCCAGCATGGTGAAACCCTGCCTCTACTAAAGATATAAAAATTAGCTGGGTTTGGTGGGGCATGCTTGTAATCCCAGCTACTTGGGAGGCTGAGGCAGGAGAATGGCTTGAGCCCGGGAGGTGGAGGTTGCAGTGAGCCGAGATCGCACCACTATACTCCAGCCTGGGCGGCAGAGCAAGATTTCGTCTCAAAATAAATAAATAACAGTCCTTATAAAGTATTTTTGATTCATGAATATGTATACTTGTGACAATTGTAACAAATAAAACTATAAGAAACTGAGAAAGGACAGTGCTACCAAGATTCACGGGGCACATTCAGATGCTGTCTGCCTGTAGAGGCAAGACAGATGGGCATAGCTCTGAGACAGTTATCTGTCTGCTAAGGTCCATTTCAGGACCTGACACAGCTGACATTTTGAATGGTGTCTTGGATGATGAGAAAACAAATAATGTGTATTAAGTTTGTATTGACATGAACTTGAAGGGTGTAGAGGGCTGGACACAGTTTCAAATGTCCCCTATGAGTCAGAGTTAAAAACAGAATGATGTTCAATAGTAACAAAGATTGGTCTTTTCAATTAGGGGGGAAAAGCAGTAAGGTACAAAAGGCAAGGAAACTCTTCTGTTAAGACTCCCAATAGAAGGAAGGTCCAGCCTCCTTCTGCACCCTCCCAGTCTCCACATCATTTTAATTACTTTGATGTCTTCCCTATGCAGCTGAAAATAAACATTGAATAATCAACGTATTTTAAATTAGTGATAGTTTCATATTCAAATTTTCCTGTTTTCATTCCGGATAAGTATGCTTAAAATAAAGATTTTTAGATTGTAGCTGTTTATACTGTCCATTTCTATCTCCCTTATATTAAAAATTAACACTCTGAGTCTGGAAACCAGGAGGTAGAATACTCTTCATGGGAGGAAAAGAAAACACCCGGAAATCTTGATGGAGTACAACTGAAGGATGTTAAAGCGACTAAGACGTGAGGAAAGAAACAAATTTTGTGCAAACCACCATGTATTTTACTACTCTTAGGTTTGTCAGAGACAAATTCCCAAACCACAAAGCCCTGCGCCATTGGTGGGATATTCCTTCAGCCCATCAGTCTCAATACCTTCTCTCTTGTCACTCCTCTCCTGTGGCTTCATCTTCCCATCAATATCCCTCTTCTGATATGCTCCTGTTCAAAGGTCTCTAATTACAGCCATTACCAACTCCCCAGTGCCCATCAACAGTGATAAGTTCCTGTTATCACCTCTCTAATTATATCCATTACCACTTCCTTATCCACACTAACCAATTAATTCATTAATCAGTTAACAAACCTCAAATTAATACCTATCAGGACACATTACTAGATATTATGGGGTACAAAAATTGGTATGTGACACTCTTCCCTACTCTGAAGGAATTCCCAGCCTATTCAGGAGTCAAGAATTTGTGTGTGTGTGTGTGTGTATCTGTGTGTCTGTGTGTGTCTATATGTGTGTCTGTGTATGTCTGTGTGTATGTGTGTGTATCTGTGTGTCTGCATGTGAGTCTGTATGTGTCTGTGTGTATATGTGTGTCTGCATGTGTGTGTGTGTGTGTGTGTGTGATTTCAGCACTACTGAATTGAAGGGAGCATTTCCAGTATACTGAGATAAGCAGAGGTGGCTCCCACTGAAAAGGTGAAAGACCTGAGCTTCCCTCTCTGAATGAAAAACAGGACTCAAACTTTTAGTGAGTTGTGTGAACAAAACCTAGAAGTGAAAATGATAAGAACAATCTCCCCTGAAAAAAAAACTTTGGGTTCTGGAGCAGAGGGTCCCAGGACTGACGTAGTGAATTAGACCAGATCACTGAGGAAAAGACTTCAATAGCAAGGAGTATAGTTTTTACTTATAATGTAGGCATTATGAGTTGGTGACAACTAATATTGCATCCTACAGTAAATACACAAATAAACTTATTAAACTTATGTCTTTCAGTTGTAAGTCAGAACTCATCTATTGAAAGCCCCTAAGAAGAGAGACAGCATGACCGATGGCACCAGCCAGTGTACATGGGAGACCCTTGGACATCTCCAGCCCCACCTCAGATCTGGCAATGGTCAGTGATATTCTATGATGGGCAGCCCTCTGGCACAGGCCAAACATTCAAATATTTTATTTGTATTTGTACAAAGTAACTCTGCGCATTTCTTCACTTCTAGAAATAAACAATATAAAGAATATTTATATAAATTAAGGCCATCTTTCAGGATGATGATATAAAAATCTCAGTGAAGATTCCAAAATGCATAGAGGCTATGCAATGTTGTATAAAGAGGTGTGAACAGTAAGTAATCTTGCTATTAATCTCAACCCTGTTACAGACACATTATATGTGATTAAATTTTCTCATCTACAAAATAAAAAGGTTAGGCTAATTCTAAGGTCTCTTTGAGTCTAAAGGGGTCTGTTTTATCTCTGTAATTTCATCATGCCATGATTAAAAACTATGAATAGCACTTTTTAAAAAATTAAAAACTAGATTTTATTTTGCTCTAATTAAAAATTAATAACATAGCTTAATGTGTAATACTAATTGGCAAAGGTTGGTCAAAATCAGAAAAGTATTCAGAAACTTGACTTGATGTGTATATTAGTTATCTATTGCTGCATAGCTAATTACCACAAATTCAGTGGCTTGTAACAACACACATGTATTATCTGGCAGTTTCTATGAGTCAGGTGTCTGGGCCCAGCATAGCTGGGTCCTGTGCTCAGGGTCTCAAAAGTTGTCAACCAAGGTGCATTCTGTTCTGAGCTGGGGGACCTCAACCAAACTCATGTGGTTGTTGGCAACATGCAGTTCCTGAGGTCTCTGTCTAGTTGCTGGATGTCATGTAGGGGCCACCCTCAGCTCCTAGAACTGTCCTAGAGGCAGCCTCCAGGGCCAGCAACTGCTAAGACAAAGTCTTATACAGTATATCACATCCACAGGAGGGACAGCGCTTCTGTCCTTTGCCGTTTTATATCAGCTGGAAACAAGTCACAAGCTCTGCCTCTTGCTCGAGGGTAGTGGATCACACCAGGGCATGACTCACTGGGGTCACTTTAGGGTCTGTTCCCACAATGTGAAAGGTAAAACAATTGTGTTACAATAGCAACCTAACTTCTTTCAGTCAACTTTTTAAAACGCAACAGATGGGGCTGGGCTTGGTGGCTCACTCCTGTAATACCAGCACTTTGGGAGGCCAAGGTGGGTGGAGTCACTTGAGGTCAGGAGTTCAAGACCAGCCAACATGGCAAAACCCCATCTCTACTAAAAACACAAAAATTAGCTGAGCATGGTGGTGGGTCTCTGTAATCCCAGCTACTTGGGAGGCTGAGGCAGGAGAATCACTTGAACCCAGGAGGCAGAGGTTGCTGTGAACTGAGATCATGCCACTGTACTCCAGCCTGGGTAACAGAGAAATATTCTGTCTCAAAAAAAATAAATAAATAAAATGCAATAGATAATTAAGAACTAAAATGAGACAAGGCAGGATGCTATTGGAAAACTTTCTTATAATAGTTGCCATGACAAGAAACATAGTAGAAAGCAGCATGTGTTCAGCACTTCCTACGCAGTGGGCTTTGCACACGTTATTATATTTAACAGTCACAATGACCCTATAAGATAGGGTTATTATCCCCATCTTAGAGTACAAAACATGATGCAAAGATAGGTTAAGTGGCTTGCACAAGGCCACACAACTGCAAAGAAGCAGAACTTGATAAGAACCTTAACCTCATTTTCCTGTACAGCAGCAAAGGAAATGTCTACTACGTTTGGAAGCTTAGTAACTAGATTACTCAGCAAATCATTATAGTCTTACGCCTCAGTTTCCTCATCTGTAAAATGGAGAAGATAGTGGTACCTGGTCTAGATACCTCATAAGGTTGTTGTGAAAATGAAATGAGAATGAGATGTGTAAAGCTCTTCACACACTGTAAGTGCCTACTAAGCCATATCGTTGCTGTTCTGTTGTAAGTTCTGTGTAAACTCTAAAGAACTATACATATGAAAGTACAGGAAGGGCAGTGAACTTAATGTCTCTCTATGTTTTGTTTGTTTGTGTTTTTTTCTGACAAGAAATTTTCAGGATTCTTCAGTAAATCAGCCTACTACCTCCTCTGGTGAAAAGGCCCTGGAAGCCAGAAAAAAAATAAATATTCCATTGATCTTTCTGTAGGAGAAGCAATAAAGTTCTTGTCCACAAATAAATTGAAATGTAAGAGTTTTTTTAACAACTTATATTGATGAGTCAAAGAAGTGGGCATTTATATGCTTGAAGAGAATGTTTGAGTTAACCTTTGTGAAAATGTAAAGTATTAAGATAGACAAAAATGGATTACACAAAGAATGAGTGGATCAAAGGGAAAAATATATCTTCAGAAATATTTACTAATATAGTAATAACATTACAGGACATTATAAATGCTAAGTCATATTTAATAAGTCTACAACACGCTTTAAAAGTATATACCTATATTGTAAATTATTTAATCTAAAAATGCAGTTTTTGTTTTTGTTTTGTTTTGCTTTCTTTGAGACAGAGTCTTGCTTTGTTGCCCAGGCTGGAGTGCAGTGGGGCGATCTCCGCTCACTGCAACCTCTGCCCCTGGGTTCAAGCGATTCTCCTGCCTCAGGCTCCCTAGTAGCTGGGATTACAGGCGCCCACTATCACGCCCAGCTAATTTTTGTATTTTTAGTAGAGATAGGGTTTTACCATGTTCGTCAGGCTGATCTCGAACTCCTGACCTCAAGTGACTCTGCCCACCTCGGCCTCCCAAAGTGCAAGGATTACAGGCGTGTACCACCACACCCAGCCAAAAGGCAGTTATTTCTAAGACTAAGGGTGATCATATTTATCTACTTTAATTCCTTGGCTTTACCTCTGCCATGTACTTGTTTTTCATTTTTGTTTTTAGGCAAATCAACGTTGTCACCATTTGTAACTGCTGCATTGTCCTAAGGGGATATTTGCTAATAGGACACCCATTGCCCTTGCCCAAGGGCCACCTGTAGTGCAGGGCAGGAGGGACACAAGCAGTGCTGTGCTGGTAAGTGTTTAACAACTGATG
The DNA here is from genome assembly GCF_028858775.2 of Pan troglodytes. Classification (NCBI taxonomy): domain Eukaryota; kingdom Metazoa; phylum Chordata; class Mammalia; order Primates; family Hominidae; genus Pan; species Pan troglodytes. The sequence goes on along the minus strand of NC_072412.2, from coordinate 101,994,204 downwards.
GGGATGGGGATGTTTGTCAATTTCCATGGCCAATTTCAAGCTATCAGTGGTATGTCACTGATCAGGAGATGGGAAAAGGTGGCTCTGCACACCACATAGCCCAAGTGAAAAGATCAAAAGGAAGACATCAAGGAAACATTAAAATTCAGCTTAATGCAGTAGAACCTATATATCTATATGCCAAGGCCTTGAATTTCTATACTGGGCTGGGCAGGATTAATTTGGAAGACTTCTAGAAAGATAGAATTTTTCAAAGGGAAGAATTGGAAAGAAACGAATTAATTATACTAAATATCCTATAGATGTTATCTGAGGTAATTCCTTTTAAAAAAACAAACTACAAAAAAAAAAAAAACAGAGTCTCCCCCTGGCACCCAGGCTAGAGTGTAGTGGTGTGATCTCGGGTCACTGCAATCTCTGCCTCCTGGGCTCAAGCGATTCTCCTGCCTCAGCCTCCAGGGTAGTTGGGATTACAGGTGTCCACTACTACACCCGGCTAATTTTCGAATTTTTAGTAGAGACAGGGTTTCTCCATGTTGGCCAGGCTCGTCTCGAACTCCTCACCTCAAGTGATCCGCCCACCTCTGCCTCCCAAAGTGCCAGGTTTATAGGCATGAGCCACTGTGCCCAGCCAGCAATTCCTGATCAAACATGGAGGTAGGTATCATTTTCCCCATTTTACAGATAAGGAAACAGAGGCTCAGGCAAACTTCCTCATAGCTAATAAGTGGAAGATTATTTCATTCTTCCACCTCTTTCTTACCTCTTCCCTATTTTTCTTCTTTTCTGCCTTCTTCCTTCCTTTCCTCCTTCTCTCCCTCCTTGTATCCCCTATACCCCTCCTTTACTAAAAATCCACCTAGTGCCTTCTATGCCCAAGGCACTGTGCATATAACCAAGTACATAAAAGTAAATAAGTATCATAAATATTTTTTAAATTCTGTCCTCAAGGATTCAACCCTACTGAAACTGGGAGCGGACAGGGGTCCAGACAGACCCCCCAAAATAGTTTTCCTAAGTGCAATGATAGGACAGCAATGAGAACAGGGACACTGGGGAGGAGCACATGAAATGAGAATTACTAAGTCCGCCATTATCTAAGTCAGCATTCAAAGCCATCTCTGAATGTGCTGGTAGGCGTTTCACACACTGGGAGGAAAAAAACAGATGGATGGGATGAGAGAGAGAGCAGGGTTGTGGCAGGGAAGACAGTTGAGAAGGCAGCAGAGGTGGGGGAAGAAAAGAAGGGCATATTCTTACTATAACAGCAGACTTAGTGCTGGAGCACCTACTTAGAATTAAGACTAGAGTTTAGTCTGCTATTAAAGATAAATGTGACTTAACTAGTTTGTTTTATTACAAAATAGGAACAATCTCAGCTGCTGGAAACTTCACAGGGATGCTGTAATGCTAATAAATACCCTCTTTGTCATTCTCTAGTAGTACTATAAAAATTTTTACAATATTATTATCATTACAAAAGATAATTTATCTTTCAGCCCAGTGCTGGAAAAAGGAATAGAGTCTCTCCAATACTCTCTGGAGCAAATAGAAATCTTCCAAATAATATAAGTGCATTAGCCAGAAGCTTTTCTTTTGAGAAGACCACAAAGCAACGCATGAACAAATGAAGCCTTAATAGAAAGATATTCACAGTGTAAACAGGGAGAGGTGGCAATTATTTCAACATTTTAGCCACCCTCACCACTTAATGTTTTTCCTACAGTTAATAAAATAAAATAATAAAAACATCCATTAGTTTCACACAGTACACAAAACTAAATGATTCTAAGTATTTGCTACTACAATTCTGTCACCTTTGGGGGACATTTCTTTCTTTAAAAAATCCAAGCCTCACTGTACAAAAATGAGATTGAATCTGCAGTATTCTTACACCGTTCTGTATCATCATACCAGACAATGTACCATAAGAATTGGGTACGAATTCCAACAATAGGATCACATTCTAAGCTCTTTATTGCAAAGATTATTGTTAATATGCTATACTCATGCCTTTCAAGTTCTGCACAATGAGGATTATACAGTTTTATACAAATGATATTTCTACCAGATACGCTCCATATCACCTCTAAAGTTAATTTATCGAACATTAGGTATTGCTTTACAAAAAATGAAACCATGCTGACTTAAAACTGAGACTACAAAAGATTGAAGAGCCTCTGCCCTGTCCAAAGAGTCAAAATGAATGCAGGACAGGAATGAGGATGGGAGGACAAACTTGATGCCTTGCTGGAGTCTAAAAAGTGACGCTTTATCCCTTATCTCAAGACGTGCTAGTGCCTTAAACACTGCTAAACACTTGATTGCCAGCTGTGGCCATTCCATTCTAAAAAAAAAAAAAAAATGGGGGAAGCTGGGTAAGTGTGTCTCTGACTAAAGCACTCCTCTCAGTAGGCAGTAAGGGCCACAGGCATAGCTGTGGAGAAGTTCAACATGTAAACGGGCCTCAGCTACAACCAGACATCTGGTTTACCCTGCTTCCTCAGCACAGACACTAAGGAGAGAAAGCTAAGAGAACACAAAGGCTACCATCTGCCAAGAGAGATGGAGAATACTGAAAAAAGCATATTTTGGTTCCTATATATTTGCCTGGTCATTTAAAATTGTACCCTATCAAAAATTTCATAAGACATGTGGCTAAGATCACTCTTTGCCAAAATTACTTTCATTATTGAACCATTTTCTGGCATCATGAGCTAAAAACGATCACTAGCATCTGGATGCCAACCCAGTGGCCTTATCCACTAAGAATAAATACTGGGGTAGTTAAATTCTGGATGGCTCAGTTTCCTCACCCCACCCCTACAGCTTTACTTCTAACTTGGAAGTTCACAGCTAATATTTTATAAGGAATGACAGGAGACTTTATTCTTGCTGTCTTTAAACAAGCCCATCTCCCTTCCCTTGCCACAGCCTCTGCCGGCTGAGTTCTTTTTCCAAAACAAAAACTCTGCCTACTTACAATCACAACTAAATGGAGTCAAAAAGCAATGCCGCAAAGTTTAAATTCTTAAGTGCTTACCTTTCCCTTCTTTAAAAAGTAAAATCATCAAGATTTTTATCGGCAAGCAAGTAACCTTTTTATGTTCTCCAAGTACTGCCAAAAATATATGCCTGTCTATAGGCATTATTTCAAAATTTATAGCACCAGTATGAAGATAATAATTACTAAGAAAGGACTCAGGTTATAAAATGAAAGAGAAGAAACTTTATTTAAACCATTCACTTTTTAAGTTATTATAAATTGGACATCAAATTGTCACACATTTAATGGTTTCCTGGATGATTATAACAGCTTGCTACCTAAGGTCTCCCTAGGTCTCCTCCGGGCTGCTCCCACCTCTCTACAATCCATTCTTCACACAGCAAGCCCAGTGTATTAGTCTTTTTTCATGCTGCTGATAAAGACATGCCTGAGACCAGATCATTTATGAAGAAAAAGAGGTTTAATGGACTCACACTTCCACATGGCTGGGGAGGCCTCACAATCATGGTGGAAGGTGAAAGGCACGTCTTACATGGCAGCAGGCAAGAGAGAATGAGAGCCAAGTGAAAGGGGCTTCCCCTTATAAAACTATCAGATCTCATGAGATGTAGTTACTATCATGAAAACAGTATGGGAGAAACTGTCCCCATAATTCAATCATCTCCCACCAGGTCCCTCCCGTAGCAGGTAGGAATTATGGGAGCTACAATTCAAGATGAGATCTGGGTGGGGACAGAGCCAAACCATATCACCCCATGATCCTTTCAGAATGACAATATGCTAATGTAAACCCTATGTTTAAAACCCCTGAATAGTCTGCCACAGCTCCCAGGATATTGATCAAACCATCAACATGGCCTTTGAGGCCCTGAGGGGTCTGCTTCCTCCTATACTTCCAGCCTTTCTCCTATCAGTCTCCCAATGCTTACTGCTCTTCAGCCATGCCAATTATTTTCACTTCTTTAAATGTGCCACTCTCCAGCTTGCCACAGGGGCTTTGCACAGACTGCGCACCCATTTGGTATATTCAAAGCTCTCTCCTAACCCTATTTCAACTTCATTCACCAACTTAGCCCCAACTAATTCTTTGGACATCAGATCATGTGTCACTTTTTCAGGCTGTCATCACTTTCTTCAAACCAACCCTCTGGGTCAGCTGTCTTTGTTCCAAGTGCTCATGGGGTCGTGTTCTCTTTTTCATGTGCTGTTTGTTTTATTATTGAGGCTAATTACCCCACCCCAGTTGCCTGGAAGCTCTGTTAGGACAGGGGCCTCATCATCTCCCTACTCATCATTGCATTTCCATCTCTGACCATAATTACTGGTACAGAAGAGATGCTCAATAATTATTGAATGAATAAATTAATTAATCAGTTAGTCTTGTCTTGTTTAATGTGACCAGGTCAAAGGATAAAATGACAGTAGAGCCCAGTGGAAATTTGGAAGGCGGTCAGCCTACAGGTATGTGCTGAAGCAAACTGTTAAACACCACATACAAAAGGCTTAATAGTCTTTCTTCTAGGTAGAGGTGTTAATAAAAATGTCAGAAAGGGCATGGAGAAGGGAAGGGAATGGACAGAATTGGAAAAGCAGCTGCTACAGCAGAGAGTGGGCCTTATTCACTCAAGGAATACTGCAAATGCATTGTAATAATGTATCTAAACATTTGTTCAACATCTTGCCAGTTACAGACACGATTCACATCTGTCATGTCAGTCCTTCTTCATTCCTCTCGGCAAGCCAGTGACATAGACAGGGTAGATGCTATTCACAACCATTTTAAAAATGATTAAACAATCTCAGAGAATAACTCCCACAATTCCCACGTGTCATGGAAGGAACCTGGTGGGAGGTGATTGAATCGTGGGTGCAGGTCTTTCCCGTGCTGTTCTTGTGATAGTGTGTGGGTTTCACAAGATCTGATGGTTTTAAAAACGGGAGTTTCCCTGCACAAGTGCTCCTCTCTTTGCCTGCCGCCATCCATGTAATACGTGACTTGCTCCTCCTTGCCTTCCACCATGATTGTGAGGCCTCCCCAGCCATGTGGAACTGTAAGTCCATTAAACCTCTTTTTTTTTCCCCCAGTCTCAGGTATGTCTATCAGCAGTGTGAAAACAGGCTAATACAGAGCACAAAAAGGACATCTATAGTATGAGAGCTGAAGCAAGAAGGCAGAGTGTCTGTTGCTTTGTGTGATCCCAGCTGAGAACATGCATATCCCACAACTCAAATTGTTTGCCATTCCACAAATGACTATGAAAGTGCATGAGTACTGATTTTGGGGTTTCAAATAAATCTTAGTATGCAGGACACATTTTCAAATGTGGAATCTGAATAATGAGGATCAACTATATTTGGGTTCCACAAAGCAAAAAGTAATGGGAACACACAGCCAAAAAAAGCAAACACAAAAACAACACATCTCTAAACTTACATGTACTGACAGTAAAATGTAACAAATGAGAATGCAAGGCTATCAGGCGAGCATAGAGAATGAAGTGCATCTTGAAGATGAAGGTATTTGCCAGACTAGCTGGGATGGAGGAAAAGTAGGAATCAGAAGAGGAAGTCCAAAAGATCACGTGAGTAGAGATGTACGGTGTGGCTGGGATGTTAAGGATCAGGGATCAGGCTGGCAGAAAAGATAGAAACATGGGTTTAAAGAAGAAAAAAACATTATATGTGGCTGCAGTGGAACCAGGGCTTTAGCACCTCAATGACGGGAAACAATGACAGTTTTTAAGCTATGGAGTGTTTGGAAATTTAGAAAAATAACTTGGTGATGTAAAGAAACCTGAACTGTATGAGACGGACCAAAGAGGACAGAAACTGGTGGTCAATTAAGAGGCTGCAGCAAGCATCTACCCAGAGGTGATACAGCCTGGACTAGCACAGCTGCCCAGAAAGAGTAAGGAAGGGGGCACTTGTTGGCAGATACTTAACAGGTAAAAAATAGCAGGATTTGGTGACAGATTGAGTGTTGTAGACAAGAGAAGGGGAAGAATCTGTTGAAGACTGGAAGAATGATCTCAGGATATTGTATGTGTCTGTCTTCATCTGCTCTGGCTGTTATAACAAAATACCATAAAAATGCATAGCTTATGAACAACGGAAATTTATTTCTCACAGTTTTGGAAGCTGGAAACTCCAGGACCAAGGGACTGGTAGACACACTGTCTGGTGAGGTCCTGCTTCCTCATTCATAAAAAGCCTCTTCTCACCGTATCCTCACGTGGCAGAAGGAGACAAAGCAGCACTCAGAGGTCTTTTATATGAGGGGATTAATCACCACCACAAAGTCCCATCACGTTGTCGATTAGATTTCTACATATGAATTTGGTGGGGGGAGAAAAACATTCAGATCATAGCAGTACATTTAGCAATCTAATATCTTTAACGTTCTTATATGTAGATTGAGTGCTTCTAATGGAAGAGGATCATTGAATTCATGCTATGGGTCTGAATTATACAGCCTATACAATATTTTGAATGATATAGAAATTACAGATAATTTTAAATAAAAAGATAGTTTGTATCAATACTAAAGATATTTTCTAATCTCACTGAAAGTAAAATGGCAAACAATTAATTTAGCCCCAAAGAGATACTGTCATTTATGTCATATATACTACAAAAAAAAGAGAAAGAACCAAAAAAAGAAATTACACACCAAGTTTAAAAGTGACATTTCAAGTTTTTGGTGACCTCTTATTGGCTTCCTTGCTGAGTTGGGCCTCAGTAAACATAAAATTGTTTTAAATTTTAATTTTCCACTTTCACCTGGCATGTGGAAAAAGCAACGGCCTAGGATATGGAAAACCAGAGTTCCATTTTGATTCTGTTTCTGTTAAAATCTTAGGGAGATCCCTTCAGCTATTTAGTCCTTAGTTTCCTCATCTATAAAATAAAGGGTTTCAGCTAAATGGTTTTTAAGATCCCTTTAATTTCTAATAGTCTTTTATCCATTGTGTTCATGTTCTAAGAGCTTATATATTATACACTCATATTTTCATACATAGTGCCTTTTGGTAGAGGAGATGAGATTTAGGGAGACGGAAATTCACTACTTATCTTTCTAGATAAATGCTTGAATAGCATTTTAAAATGTTAGGTCTCCCTATCAGTGTGTTTGATACAGAGAAAAATATTCCTATTTATGTCCCCTGGAGCAAGGGGTATAAATGATTTTAAAATCATTAGCAATAATTTATATCAACTTGATATACATATTTATTTCCAACCTATGAGGTTTTTTTATTTTTTAAATAAATTTTATTGTGCATATTTGAGGTTTACAACATGATGTTGTGGGGTACATATAGATAGTAAAATCATTACTATAGTGAAGCAAATTCACATATCTGTCATCTCACAAGTTACTTTTTTATGACAAGAAAAGCTAAAATCTTATTTAACAAAAATTCTGAGTCCAGTACAATTTTGTTAACCACAGTCATCATGTCTTACATGAGATATCTAGACTTGTTTATGCTATATACAAGTCTAGTATATAGCAAGTCTAGTATATACATAGTCTATACTTTTAAACTATGGTTTAATTTTCTATCTCTACATTTGGCCACATTTTCAATGAGTTTATCAAATATTTAACCAATTCACAAGATTTCTACAATGTTTTTCCAGCTATGTTAGGTTAAGGATGTAGCCAAAAGTAGTGTATGTCCATTCTCACAGCACTATGAAGAAGTACCTGAGACTGGGTAACTTAAAGGAAAGAGGTTTAATTGACTCACAGTTCTGCAGGACTGGGGAGGCCTCAGAAAACTTACAATCCTGATGGAAGGCAAAGGAGAAGCAGGCCCTTCAGGACAGAGTGAGTGCCAGCAGGGGAAATGCCAGACGCTTATAAAACCATTAGGTCTAGTGAGACTCACTCATTATCACGACAACAGCATAGGGGAAACCACCCCCATGATTCAATTACCTCCACCTGGTCCCACCCTTAACACTTGGGGACTATAGGGAATTACAATTCAAGGTGAAGGATAGGGACACAGCCAAACCATATCAGGTAGGAAATTCCAGGAACTTTAAAAAAGTATAGAAAGAATAACATTTTTTCCTTTCTTATTGTCAGAAATTGTAGATATATTCGTATACTTCTTCAGCTCTAGGCCTATGGGCCCATTCTAATTTGAAAGATTGTTTACACAACCTACTTTGTTTGCAGAAGCCTAGGAAATCATTTCAATTAATTATTCCTTGTAACTCCATCTAGTTCAGTACATTAATATTGCCTTAGCATATTCATGAAGAATATATTTATCAGGCATAAATGTGATAACAATCCTTCAGAAACTATACAACACACCATCCTTGTGAACATTAAATTCTTTTAATTACAATTCACGGACTGACTGCTCTTAGAACCGTATCCAACTCATTACTCAAATGACTCAGTAAGGTCGTTTTGATTCATTCTGGATAGCCATATAGAATTCGTTCACAATTGCTCCATGATTAAGCTCTTTAAATGCAAACGAAATACACACTAATTTGGATGTGACCAAAAGTGTATGTTTAAGTACCTTGACATTTATTTTCCAGAAATCAAACCACAGATGAATCTATGGAAGTCCAGGCAAACCAGAGGGTAGTTGACAGTTTAAAGGCCATCAAAGTTGGCCAAATCGTTGTTTTATATCAGAATTGGTGGTAAATCCACTGCTGAGGCTCTAGGGCCCTAAGACTCAGAGGCGAAACCTACACCAGATGGCTGGCAATCAAGGAACCTGGCACAGTCACCTGCAAATGGCCCCTGAAGCACAAAGTAGCAGAAAAGAGAGAATTTACAGAACCCCCTGTAAGATCATCATGCAAATCTTCTGGACCTTGGTGAATCCCAAATAAACAAATAAATGGATAAGTAAATAAGCAAATAATGATAAATGAAAGTTTTGATTCTGCATGGGGAAGATGATATTTGGAGCCTTGGGGTAACTGGAGCAATTTAGTTGGTCCATGACTGTAAACACATTTTCCCCCAGTATAGAATAATGAAGTACAAAGCAAAATTTAAAAGCTCTTTATAAAACACCAGCCTCTCCACTGGATTCTGTTCCATCTCTATACTTGGCTGTATTATAATTCTCTGCATTCTGAACTACCTTTTATTTATTTCCAAAAGAAAAGAAAATGTTTTAACCACCATACACAGACAAATGACAAATAGCTCCACAAGAAGTATTATTCCTGTGCAGAATAACATTATGGCTCAACCATCTAATCCAGTATATAGAGAAAGGGTTTAAATGATTAATTTTGCAGGTGTGGATTATTTACTCTGAAGATCATCTATATTAACTTAAAAATCAGAGTCATTCACCACACTCCTGATTATCTTTCCACAGTCTTCAAGTTTTTACTCAGGGAACACAAACCCATTATGGTCTTAGACAAACATAATAAGGATGATATAAAAGGATGATTTTCAAAAGTCACATAATGCATCTCAAAGCTATATATTAATATATTAGCTATATAATGGCTCCTTTTCATTGCAGAAGGCTGTCAACAATTACTTTCATTTGAAAAAGAAGCAAAGAAGGCATGGTGGCACATGCCTGTGGTCCCAGGTACCCAGAAGCCTGAAGCACGAGGATCACCTGAGCCTGGGAGGTCGAGGCTGCAGTCAGCCATGGTCATGCCACTGCACTCCAGCCTGGACAACAGAATAAGACCCTGTTTCCAAAAAAAAGAGAGAGAGAGAAATTCTAGGCATCTAATATACAGCATGGTGACTATAGTTAATAATGTGCAATTATTTTATTTATTTTGAAATGGAGTCTCGCTCTGTCACCAGGCTGGTGTGCAGTGGTGCAATCTCGGCTCACTGCAACCTCTGCCTCCCGGGTTCAAGCGATTCTCCTGCTTCAGCCTCCCGAGTAGCTGGGATTACAGGCATGCCCCACCACAACCGGCTAATTTTTTGTATTTTTAGTAGAGACAGGGTTTCACCATGTTGGGCAGGATGGTCTTGATCTCTTGACCTTGTGATCCACCCACTTCTGCTTCCCAAAGTGCTGAGATTACAGGTGTGAGCCACTGCACCCGGCCAATTTTTTATTTTTTTATTGAGCTAAAACATACGTATAAAATTTACCATCTTTACAATTTTTAAAAACAATATACAACTTTTATTTGTCAATTATTCCTCAATAAAGCTGGGGGGAAAAGAACAAAAAAAAGTCTGTGAGATGTCCAACGAACGTGTCAGGCTGAGGGAAATGGAAAAATCTGGAAGGAGCATTGGCTTAGGGCAAAGGCATCATTCTGCACATCACTTTAGAAGTGCAAGTATATCGGCAGAATGGAGTCTCCATTCTGCTGCAACAGTTTTCTTCCCAGATTGCTTTTGGTGCTGCTTTGTTTAAAATACAATAGATATACTTACTCACATAATTCATGTGTCTGACTTCCTGCCACGTCAATATTTATTTACGCAAATCAATCTTGTTGCTTCGTCCCTGAGGGCAGGTGGTCAATTTGGGTCACTATAAAGCAAATTTACAAGATGTTTTCTCTTATGGATCTTTTTCTTTTTATTTTCTACACAATTTATTCCTGGTCTCCTCTTTTATGACCTCATTTCTTGGTTTAGATTTCAGTTTCTTACTCGTAGATGCAAGCCTAACATGATTTTATAGCTAAATCATGCTGGAGCTTTGGTTTGTGTGTTTTTCTGCATGCACTTACATGTACATTGTAAGAGCCCAGGCCTAGATTTAAATCTGGGATCTGCTACCTACTGGATAAATGACTGGGACAAGTTACTCAACTTCTATAAAATGGATATAGTAATGTATACTTAATGCACACCTTAATGAAATAAGATAATTCATGCAAATTACAGTACCTAAAATAGTAAGCACTCAAAAAAGAATTCTTATTATTACTATAACTGTCATTAGAATTAATTTTACTTCAATATAGAACATAATCCTGTGACTAATGATAGCATTATCTACATTTACATATTAAGAATGCTTAAGAGATGGACAAATGTGTCAAAGAATACATTTTGATGCTCATTGTCCAAACCTCCTAATTCTGTAAATATCTGTAGTGGGCAGGTAACTTCTCTGTGGTCATGCAGCTCAAGAGTGGTCCACATCCACTAGCCCATTCCAGAGTCTTCTGTCTTTCAGGCCAGTGAGGGACTTATCTACCTTTTCACAGAAGTAGCAGGCTGGGGAAGATCTGGAATTACTACCAAAGTCCAGTGTGATTTTAACATGTTCCTATAACCAATGCTGTGTGGCAGTATGAATGAGTTAGCACACAGGAATGTTATTGAGGTCTTATAGATATGAAATAGCTGCAGAGGGAGGCTTTACTTTTTAAAAGGCAGTGAAGTGTATTTTGACAAATATTCACTTATATTCTTTCTTTGGAGCTAGAACGTCTCCACTTGGAAAACTTATTTTAATCTCGAAAAAAATCTTTTTTTTTTTTGAGACAGAGTTCTGCTCTTGTTGCCCAGGCTGGAGTGCAATGGCATGATCTCGGCTCACTGCAACCTCTGCCTCCTGGGTTCAAGCGATTCTCTTGCCTCACCCTCCTGAGTATCTGGGATTATAGGCATGTGCCACCACACCCAGCTAATTTTGTATTTTTAGTAGAGATGGGGTTTCTCCATGTTGGTCAGGTTGGTCTCGAACTCCCAACCTCAGGTGATCCGCCTGCCTCTGCCTCCCAAAGTGCTGGGATTACAGGCGTGAGCCACTGCGCCCGGCCAAAGAACCCTTTTAAGAGTATTTTTTTAATCATACAAGTCTGAAGCAAGTCCTCAACACTTTATCTTTGGAGTATACAAGATTGATAACTAGAATCTGAGCTTGGGTAGTAAGTGGATGCAATCACTCTGTCCCTTACCCATAGGTTTGGTAAGTAAAGGTTGAGGTTGTTGGAAATTTGCTTCTAAGGAGTCTTCTGGGATGGAAAGTATTGAGAACACAAAGCCTGAGTTCCATGTTACTGAACCCTGTTGAGTTAGCCCTGACTCAGGCCAGGTTGGAGAGGACCCTGAGATAAAATTCACCATAAGCAAGAGTCACACCTCTGTCTAAACCTAACACCAGGGCGAGGAAGGAACATTTCCACCCACAGCCACAGCAATGGACACTTATTACCAATAGAAAAAAACTCTCATTGGCAAACAAAGCAATACTTCCAACTACCTAGAATTAGTGGAAGACAAGACTAATGGGCACTAACTTTTTGTTTTCAGTAATCATACTTGACATTCTTGGATATAACAGAAGGAGGAACAAAATAAGATTTGCCGCAAGTAAGGTCAGAACTCAGTTACTATCATTTTCAAATTAAAATAAATAAGATTTTAAATAAGAATAAAAAGAACAAAAATAAAATAAAATAATAAAATAAAATAAATGTGATTTTATATGTGGTCAGAGTCTGAAAGACCAAGGACACCTCACTCTAACCGCAAATGAAGTTACATTAATAGACCCACCCATGGCTCCGTCAGAGGTTCCTTTCCACAAATATAACTTCAAGATCTTGGGTATCCTTCACTTTCCCTGGTTTGTTTCTGCCTCTGGTATCTCAGGCAGTCCTCAAGAGGTGCCCCCATGTGCTCCAAGCGCCCCTGGGAGCCATTCCAGTGCCACTCCCACACTGTTGTGAGCCGCCATCTGCCATTTCCTTTAGTGTCTCTTCTCAGGCTTCTCTGGAGGATGGAAGTCTGCCCCAGCTTGCTGAAGCTTTCTTAGGTTGTATTTGTCTGCCTCGGGGCTCCCCCAAACTTGGGCCTCATCCTGACCTCTGACCTAACCTCGGACCCCATCTGTCCATCAGAATTCAACCTGAGGTCAACCTGCTGCTCCCCACCACCTTGTGCTTCCCTCTCTTGGCCACTTGAAAACTAACCCCTTCCTCTATGTCCCCCCCACTTTGAGGGGGTCCCCTTGCAGAACTGTTTGGCCCCCAGGATTTGAGCCTTTCATAGTTCACATTTATAAGGCTGTGCACAAACAGTCAAGGTCTAAGCAAGAGCAGAATTAGTTGGTGACTGACCTAGAAACCCTGCTGTCCCTCAGCTTCAGCTTCTGTCACCAGGTGTGGTTCATTGTTCCAGAAACTTCTTCCCTCAGGATAGATTCTCATAATCTCCCCTAGAGTCTGGATTGTCTTGAGTCCCTCTCTCCCACTTTTTTTTTTTCTTTTTGAGACCAAGTCTTGCTCAGTCACCCAGGCTGGAGTACAGTGGCATGATCTGCAACCTCTGCCTCCCAGGTTCAAGAGATTCTCCTGCCTCAGCCTTCCAAGTAGCTGGGATTACAGGAGCATGCCACCACACCCAGCTAATTTTTGTGTGTGTTTAGTAGAGACAAGGTTTCACCATATTGCCCAGGCTGGTCTCGAACTCCTGAGCTCAAGCAATCCACCTGCCTTGGCCTCCCAAAGTGCTGGGATTACGGGAGTGAGCCACCATGCCCAGCCTCTCTCCCACTTTTACCTCATCCATCTCATCTCTCAAACTTGCCTCTATATAACTGACGAATTTTTCTAGATCAGGCACCTTTGTCCCTGTAAATCACCTCATACAAATGTATACCACGGTGTGGGGGTAAGTTTTTAACCTTTCATACCTAGTCTGTAGATTCAGAAAGCTTATGCTATTATACATACACATACATACACACAAACACACAATGAAAATATTTTACATATGTGCATGTATTTTTTCTCTTTGATATAAGTATTCACTGCTATTAACAGAATGTAGCAAAAATGAAAAATTAAATTATAAGTTAGGCTTAGAGTGAGGAAAGTAGATAAGGTGAGAGAAGAAATCTTAATAATATAGTTCTTCATAACTTTGATATTATTTTTCAGATGCAAATATTGACATGAGAAGCATAATCAGTGAGAAACATTAACTGGTATCTACTACCTACAAGGTAAATTTTATTATATTCATGCTTTTGTAGAAGTGCACACCCCTTGGGCTTCAATTTCCAAAGTGATATGACTAAGTTTGACAATTATGTTTGTTATATTATTGCAAAACTTACTGAAACTCATTAATTTTCTATGTTGACACATAATTCTTGATTCTAAAAACAAAAAGGATAGAAGGACGCTTCAGTAAGAATGAAAGCATGACCTTGACTTATGCAATGGAGTTTATCAAGATATATTTTCTGGAACATTATAACCAGAATACCATCAATATCTTCCAAATCATAGTCAATAATAGCTTACCTAATAACACTCCATATTTATGAAGACTGTAGTTAATAAGACCCATTCATTTAAAGCCATATTGTTTTTAGAAAGGAAGAAATAGAGTTGCAATGAAATGAAAGTAAATTTCTCAGTCACAGAGTATGGTATAAGACCTGAAACCAAGGTTCAATATTATGTGGTTCCTTAACATCTGATAAAATTGAAAAGGCCTTGAACAGCCTAATGAAAAGTTGCCCTCCCCACTCTGCTCCATTGACAAGGTCCTCTAGCAAAACAACCCTCCTTATCACAGGGACCAAGCGCAGCTCCTGCTCCTCCCTGAGTAGCAGGCTCCTGTTCCCTGTCAGCCCACAAAATTATTCAAACAAGCCAATCACATCCTCCTATGGGAGCCATGAGTCACCATGCTTTCTTGATACTACCAAGCCTGCCTCCCACAGCTCTTGTTTGTTCAAAATGTTCCTTAATGCAGCCCCTGTGTGACAACCCTGCATGGGCCAGTGTCCTCCTGCCCCAGGCTGTGAGAATCTGTAACTAAGAAACTGCTGTTAATCTCGCCTGTCTAATGTCTGGTGTTGTGTGTCAGGCCATCCCCATAACTCTACGGCGGGAATCTCTCCTTCATCAATGGTAAAAACAAACAAACAAACAAAAGTGATCAAAATGCAAGGCAAGTACATGACAGAGCAGGTGATCCTAGCCAGGCTTTAAGACTCCACAGCCACAGCTATCCAGACCTCCAGAGCTATCCCCACCCCATGAATGACAGTGAGCACTTAGTGAGAAATATCCAAGCATCAGACTCTGTGCTGAGCTCATTTCAGCCTCACAACTGTCATGTGAGGCAGGCAGTATTGTTCTTCCCATTTCACAGACAATGAGATTGAAGCTCAGAGAAGCTAGGCAACCAGCTAGTGTGATGGACCCAGAGTCTGCACTCTTAACCCCATTGCCAAAAGAAACACTGGCCTTGGAATGAGTGATAGATAGATAGATAGATAGATAGATAGATAGATAGATACATACATACATACATACATACATACATACATAGATACATAGATAGATAGATGGATAAATAGATATACACACACATATATATGTATATATAATATAGATTTTACAAACAATCTTCACCAGGTGCAAAGAGTTGAAAAATATAAGCTTATAAATACAAAGCTGGGCTTATAAATGTTACTGATTTTAGTTCTGCTAACCACCAAAGAAAATAGCAGTGCCCACTGAGCGTACAAAGTGAAAGAGCATTATCCATTGCCTCAAGCCTGGATAAGGAAGAGCAGCACACAATTCATGTGTTATTATCCTGTGCAGTCATAATTTTTATTAAGTATTTGAAAATAGCTTAGTATTGTTTAGGTCCTCTCTTTTTTCTATGCTAAACACAGATTTAATTATACAAAATGATATGTCCAGCTCAAGCTATCTCCACGCCACTTCTTGAATTCAGCTGTTATACCTCCATCTATCTTCTGAACATCTCAGTTTCAAACTTGGCACGTTGCATTTTTATCCATGTCTTTTTCTCTAAACTATGATCCATTTGTGAGTAGTGACCAGGTCTTACGCATTTCTTTTTACATCGACAGAATCTAACTCAGTCGTTCAATAAATGTTTTGGAATATGAAGAAACAAATGAACATAAAAGTAAAAACTTTTAAGCAAGAAATTGTTTATTTAAAACATATTAAGTATCAGTAGCTACTTTATCCAAAACTATTTCTTTATTTAGCAGCTAGATTTTTCTGAATATTTTGATATATGTTTGGAAAAGAATTTACAGTTTTTATACAAACTGATAAAGTAGATACCTGAAAATACTCTTTAAGAACTTGTCATCTTAACAAAGTGTGCTAGGCCGGGTGCAGTAGCTCACACCTGTAATCCCAGCCCTTTGGGAGGCTGAGGCAGGTGGATCACCTGAGGTCAGTAGTTCGAGATGAGCCTGGCTAACATGGTGAAACTCCATCTCTACTAAAAGTACAGAAATTAGCCAGGCATGGTGGCGGGCACCTGTAATCCCAGCTACTCAGGAGGCTGAGGCAGGAGAATCACTTGAACCTGGGAGGCAGAGGTAGCAATGAGCAGATATCCCACCATTGCACTCCAGCCTGGGCAATAAGAGCTAGACACCATCTCGAAAAAAAAAAAAAGTGCTAACTTAAAACTGGTATCTGTTATAAGATTCATATGTCATCTGGGAACACAAACACATGAGCACATGCAAGCACAAGGTCAATCAACTGAAACCGTTCACCACCAACACTGAAACAGAATGTTCTATGAAGCAGAGAGCTGCTTGCTGAAAATATTTAAAATGTTCAGTGACTACCTATCAAGGATGTGGAAAGGAAATTTTCTGTCTGAGTAAAGGTTGAATCCAGCCTTTCTCTCAAAGCAGTTTTAGTTATAAAACTATGTGATTTCACAGAAACCCCAAACATCTTATCATTTTAATAGAAACTGGTTTTAGAATTTCTTCCTTTTTTCCTCTTGATTCACTTCTCAAAAAAAGAGTGCTCATCTAAGCACTAGGCTGTTGCCACAATTCTAGAAATATTTCTAGAAAGAAATATTTGATAAAGCACAGCCTCACTGTAGGCAATTTTTAACCCAGTTCTCAAACGTAAGTCTGTAATAATCACCTAGGGAGGTTATCAAAGTGCAGATTCTAAAGCCCACACTATACTTCCCAAATCAGAAATTATAACCAGTAGATTCAGAATGTGGCTAAGAAATCTGCATTTTTATCGGGTAAAGATCTGCCTCTTTTGAGGATTATATCAACTCCACATGGAAAAATACTGCTTCAGAAAATGTAAAATCCGTTTGAATAATTCCTTAGTCCCTTCCAGCTGCTATGACAAGATACCCATAGATTGGGTAGTTTATAAACAATAGAAATTTATTTCTCACAGCTCTGGAAATTGAAAAGTCCAAGATAAGGTGCTGTCAGATCCAGTGTCTAGTGATGACCTGCTTCCTGGTTCATAGATGGCACCTTCTCACTGTGTCCTCGCAGGAGGGCACAAGCAAGAGTCTCTCCTAGTCCTCTTTTAGAAGAACACTAGTCACATCTGGGAGGGCTCTGCCCTCATGACCTAATCATCTCCCAAAGGCCCCACCTCTGAATAACATCACCTTAGGGATTAGGATTTCAACGCATGAAGTTTGGGAGGACACAAACATTCAGACCATAGCAAACAGAACTTAAATTAAAGATTTTTTTTTGTTAAATCATTTATGGCGATGTGCAGAATGATCCCAAGTGAAAGAGTCTGTTGCCAAGAAAATGTGTTAAAATAATCCAGTTGAAGCAGCCCATCAGTGGAGAAATGGAAAGAGGATGGTTAAAAAAAGACAAAAACATTTAGGAGGCTCGATATGCACAGGCTAAATCAAAAAGACTTAGTGATTTGAGAGTGAGGCACAGTGCTGTAGAAAGAGCTGAGGGGAGAGACCAGGAGTAGGACATCTCTCCAGATTCAAGCTTTGGAGATGAACCAGCTGCAGGTGCCACTAACTGAGAGAGTTTCTGATTATTCATCAAGTTTGTGAAACCCAGCAGGGATACTGCCAATCCATACAGTATTTTTGTAAAAATTAGAAAAGTCACCGCTTTATAGGTAGAGGTATGCCTGTGAGCACAGCTGGGTAAATGAACAACTCCTTTCGGCAAATGAGAAGATACCCCTGCCTGTGAGCAGACACAGCCCTGTGCCTACTAGTAGGGAACAAAAACAAGCACTGAATGTGAGCCCCACTCGACCCTCATTTAAGGGGCCCTCATAGAAAGTACAATGTGTTTGGCCCACTCAGTCGTTCAATAAATGTTTCGGAAAATGAAGAAATAAATGAACATAAAAGTAAAAACACTAGTAAGATTCAGGACATAGCCCTGGGAATGGATGGATAAAGCCAAGCAAGGTGAAGTCACCAGGTAGAACAGTTTCCAGGAATCATGAGGTAGCTTGTTGGATGAGCTGCCTACATGCATGAAGAGTTCTTCTAAGATTGTTTCCCTAAAAGGCCCTCTAGAAGCCTCATGGAAGCCCTCATACCTCTTCCGAAGCTAAGTCAGAAACTACTGCGGTAAGGCCTCATTTTAGTGAGGGCTTTGCTTTAGATTCACTGCTATGAATCTAAAACCACAGATAACTCTCATGACACTGCAGGACTGAAGAAGGTGGGGATAGCGTCTCATTCATTGCTGTGTTTCCTGGGAGAGCACCTGGTTCATAGTTAGCATGATGCCATGGTGCCTAAAGCCCAGTATTCAATAACATTCTTCAATCACTTGCAAAAACAAGATTTGGGGTCCTTCTTCTTGTTTTAACCTTCCCCAATACTGACAAATAACCTTCCCCAAAACTGTCAGATGACACTAACAAGACTAACTTTATAAATGACGTCACTCGATCAATTCCATCAAAACCCAGTAAATAAAATAGGCTTCCTTTGGAAATTTCTTAAGGAAAAATCCTGCCAGGTATTTTATTGTATCCCTCTTTCTGTTACCCCAACTTGCATGTCCTTTGCTAACAAAACATTTCTCTAATTTTTATGAGCTCTGGTCCTGGTCCTTTAACAAGTTATTTTATATACCCGACCTGGATTTTCCCTCTTTCTTCCATGGTGTCACATTTCTATCACAGTCATTTAATTTTCTTGCTCTTTTGACAACAATGCTTACATTGTTTTGCCTCAAGGGGCACGTCAAATGGAAACAACAGAGATGTCAGCACCTGTATCCTAAGTCTGTGCCTTAATGTATCATTTGGTTCATTATTTTAGAGAGTTTACATCCACTGTAGGAATGTTGATTCTTTCATTAGAAAAAAATCTCAATACTACTGCTTTTATTTCTTTTGTACAACTGCTGCTATTAGTGCTCATAACTATATCTAGAAGATCTAAATAATATAGCAAAAATACTTGAGAACTACCATCAATAATTATATATGTTTGTGTGTATTTTCGCTTTTAAAATTAAGCTATATTCTCTTAAAAAGAACAATGCTTCAGCTTACTTTTATTATTATTAATTATTGTTGTTGCTGTTGTTGTTGTTTGAGTCAGGGTCTTTCTCTGTCACCCAGGCTGAAGTGCAGTGGTGTGACCATAGCTCACCAGTGTCAAACTACCAGGCACAAGCAATCCTCCCACCTAAGCCTCCCAAGTAGCTGAGGCATCACCACAGCCAGCTAATTTTTGTATTTTTTGGTAGACACAGGGTCTCACTATGATGCTTAGACTGGTCTTGAACTCCTGGGCTCAAGTAATCCTCCCACCTCAGCCTCCCAAAGTGCTCAGATTACAGTCATGGGCCACCAAACTCGGCCTAATTTTATATATATATAATATATATTATAATATATATATTTTATATAATATATAAATATATAATACATATTATATATAATATATAATATAAGTATATATATATAAATATGTATTATATATAATATATGTTTATATATATATAAATATATAAAAATATATTTGTAGAGATAGAGGTCTTGCTATGTTGCCCAGACTGGTCTTGAACTCCTGGCCTCAAGTGATCCTCCAGCATCAGCCTCACAAAGTGCTGGGATTACAGGCATGAGCTACCTTGCCCACCCTTAACTTTTAAAAGACAAAGTTTCTAGGGAAAGGGAGAGCAGAGAAGACAGAATAAATAAGTATTTACTGAATGTTTACTATAGGAATTTACAAGGTTTCTCATGACACCCTCACAATAATTCTTGAGATTAGCATTACTCTTCCCATTTTATAGATGAGAAGCTTCATAAAGACTAAGTAACTTACTGCAGGTCATAGATAATATCATAGTCAATAGATGTCATAGATAACAGTAAAGGTAGATCAAGGATTCAATCCCTGGTATGTCAGGTTCTTGCCATGATACCAACAAGTTTTGATGCAATTCAATTTTTTCTTAGCAAGACACTACAATCCACTTCGAGAATATGACATACTAGTGTCATGTGAATGTGACGCTAAAGAAACAAACTTAGGTCCGGATTGAATCACTTTGCAGTCTGACTGCTTGACATGAAAGATAGTACAATGGCTCCGAAGCATTCATCTATTTACCAAGAGTCTCCTACAATGATATGGGGTTTATGGTAACAGATTAGCGTCTGTAGTTCATAATCCAAAAGCACTTTTCATGAAAAGCCCAAATGCTAGTGGCAGCATATTTGCACATTTGTTCTATAAAAGATAAACTTGTATCTTAGTTAAACCATGAAGACAAGTTTATTTTTCTTCACTTAGCTTAGTCCCTAGGATATTATTATCCACCCTTTTTAACTCCATCTGCTCTTACGACTGGAGTCACACCATCTATTTGGTGGAAGCCTGGATTATGTTGATCATTCGGGGTTCCATATGCTTCTGGGGCCATGATTACCATATTGCTTGACTTGCAAATCTCAAAAACAAAATTATTAAAGAAACAAAATGCCAGGAACTCAAAACACTGAAGACAAAAATGTAAATAAATCCAGGGAGAAGTGCTGGCTTAAATTATCGTTGAAATATATCCTTAAAAATTTATACACAGAAAGAAGCTTTTCTCTTCCCAGGGTCTAATGAAATGCTAGTGTCACAAACAGCAATATTCGTAAAGAAAATCTTCACCAATAACATTTGACTTTTTAAGTCCATGGATATATTTTCCACATCAAGTAAATACCAGCATTCCATTTTCATTCAAGGTCAAATGTAGTTAGTACATTATAATTTTCTAGAGTTTAGGTGGCACATGTTAATTGGCTTTTGTCGCCTGTTGAGAGATATTAATAAGCAATAAAGACAAATAATTGAGAACCAAAATAAGCATCCTGCTATACACACTGACCCAGGTCACAGGCTTGAAGTTAGAGACTGTGAGAGAGATGATGATAATTTATTAAATGTGCTTTATAGAAGAGCGATTCAATTGGCTCAGGAAAATGAAGTCATTCATTCAATGAGTATTTTTTGTGCATCTATATATATACCCTTCTAGGCATTGGAATACAGCAGAAATAACCCAGAGATGATTCCTGTCCCCAAAGCATTTATATACTGGGGTGCTGAGTGAAGGTAGACAGTAAAAACAAAACAAGAAAGCAGGATTGCCGTAGGTCATGCTAAAGGCTATAAAGAAAATATTCAGAGTGATGGGAAGCACCTAGGAGTTGGAGGGGAACAGGTGAAGGGACAGGTCTTTACAAAGTAATCATGCAATGCTTACTGAGAGGGTGGTGTTTTGGCTAAGTCTGGAGTGAGAAGGAACAAGGCAAGAAAAGGCCAGAGAAAGGTGTGCTGAGCAGAGGGAAGAGCAAATGCAGAGACCCTGAGGCAAGAGAGAGCTTTCTAAGTGAAGGGAGAAGAATGGAAGCAAGATGGCTACAGCACAGTGAGTAGGGAGGAGACTGGCCTACGATATGGTTAAACAGGTGTGCAGGAGCCAACCTCCCAGGGCCTGTGTGGCATGAAAAGGTTATGAATGGTAAAGTAGAAGCTTCTTGTTACTTAGTTGATACGTAAAATTAATGCAGTGCATCTGAGCCAGCTAGTGAGTTAGAAGAAAATAATAATATTAATAGAATTTTGGAGTTGGAGGGGGATATACAGATTATCTACTGTACCCCTTGTTTTATAGATATTGATCATGAGGCACAAGGGAGGGACAGAGGGGTCAGTGAGGCAGGAAGTCAGAACTCCTTGTTCTCTGATGTATAGTGACCTTTTTGTGATGCCTGCAGGCTTATGGTTTTTACCACTCAAGACCCTCATGGCATTTTCCTAGTCCTTATCCCATGGCAAACATCTAATGACTGAAGAAAGCTACTCAAGCTCTTTGCAGAAGATGGAAATGAAAAAGGACAAGGAGTGTTCCTGCAAGCCCACTGGAGGGATGACTTGAAGGTCCTCAAGATCTGCTCTTGCTTGGAACTACAGGAAGAGACAGGGACAAAGATTTGAGGAATGCTACATGAAGGAGAAATCTGATGAAATCACAGAGAATGGGAAATCCCACAAGCCAAGATAACCATAAGTAGCAGATATTAATAGGTAAAGCTGGAAAAGACTTGAAGTTTGCAAAAGACTCAAAATAAAACTATAAAAAAGACATTAAAAATAACTTCAAAAAATTAGTATTATAAAAATGTCCCAATTATTGATTGTCAATTAGGTTGAATTATCTTCCTAATGTATTTAACCCTCTTTTCAGTTCTTTATTGATAAATCAATAAAAACAAAAATACTGTAAAGATTAAAATAATAATATAATAATATAAGGACATTTGACAGGATAGTTAACTGTGCAACAGATTAATAAGCATTAAGACAGGCACTCTCTTTCTGGAGAGACAGAGATTGCACTGGTCTAGTCAAGGTGTTTATCTGCTTTGGGGGCAAGAAACCAGACCAAATAACTTTATAATGCTGCTTCTTACAAAACAATCATTTTGTTCCCCCTGAATGCAGAGCATGATTAGCATAGTCCAAACCCTAAAAGGGAAAAGGAAAGCAGATTAAAACTAACATCACAACAAAATAAGATAATTGCAACTTGGAAGTTGTGATAGTCAGACATAGTAGTGCTTTTCATGTCGATATCAGTGTGTCAGGCACACCATGATTTGTATACCCTGGGATTACATTGGGAAAAACCCAGCCACTTATTTCAATCAAATTGATGAGAGCAGCCATGATTGAAATAAGCAGAGAATGCTTGAGGAAAAATTTGCTTAACACACACAGCTTCACATAAAACAGTCTTCTTACATCTCCTTAAATCACATATTTGTTAACAACATGAAAAAAATCTAAACAGTCCCATTTTCAAATTGGTGGGGAATGCAAGTAATGACACACAGAAAACGGAAAGCTTATGCTTCAGAAAGCTTCATTCTGTTAGATTTCTAAATTATTTAAGTGACAATCACATTTATACTCTTCTCACTCTTTTTATTTTAATAAAAATGATACATCACCAAAATCCTTTTTCAAAACATCATTTAACAAAATACATATGTAGTCCTATTCAATTTATGTAGGCACTATGCATGGTCTCCAGATATTGGAATATTTAAAGATCATGTACTTCAATTTCAGGAAGGTAGGGTCCTTCAGTAAGTTGAATAGTGGCCCTCAAAATGATGTGTCCACACCCTAATGCTCAGGAATATGTGACTGTGACCTTATTTGGAAAAAGGGTCTTTACAGATATAACCAAGGATCTCAAGATGACAGCATCTTGGATTATCCAAGTAGGATTTAAATCCCATGACAAGTGTCCTTATAAGAGATGTACGAAGGAGAGACATAGAAAGAAGAGAAGGCCATGTGAAGACAGAAGAAGGGATTAAAGTGATGCAGCAGCCACAAGCCAAGGAAGACCTGGAGCCAACAGAAGCTGAAAGAGGCATGGAAGGATTTGCCCCTGGAGCCTTCAGAAGGAGCATGGCCCTGCCAAGCCCTTGATTTTGAATTTGTGGTCTCTAGAACTGTAAGAGAAAAAAATTTCTCTTTGACCTAAGAACAAAAGGGTAAGTTCAATAAGAGATGGAAATTTTTAAAAATCCAAATTCTAAAAGAGCACAATAAATGAAATTTTAAGATACAGTAGAGAGCACAGTAGCAGAACTGATCAAGCAAAAGAATCTGTGAACTCTTCAATAAATACTGCTGGGAAAACTGGCTATCCACATGGATAAAATGCAAAAACAAAAAATGGATCTTTATCTCACATGCAAAAAAATGAAATTGGATCCTTCTCTTACACTATACACAAAAATCAACCCAAATTAATTAAAGCCTTAAACATAAGACCTAAATCCATAAAATTCCTAGAAGAAAACATATAAGAAAAGTTCCATGACATTGGTCTGGGCAATACATTTTTTTGGATATGACACCAAAAGCACAGGCAACAAAAGCAAAAAGAAACAAATGGGACTACATCAAACTAAAAATTTCCTATACAGCATATGGAACCAATCAACAAAATAAAAAGAGAACCCAAGGAATAGAAGAAAATACTTCCAAACCATATATCTGATAAGGAATTAGTATCCAAAATATACAAGGAATTCATATACTCAATAGCAAGAAAACAAAAAAAGCCCTATTATAAAATGGGCAAAGGAACTAAATAGACATTTTAGAAAACATACAAATGGCCAACAGGTATGCAAAAAATGGTCAACATCAGTAGTCATCAGAGAAATTCAAATCAAGATCATAATGGGATATCACTTCATGCCTGCTAGGATGCCTATTATCAAAATGTCAAAAGATAACAAGCGCTGGCAAGAATGTGGAGAAAAGGTAACCCTTATATATTGTTGGTAGGAGTATAAAATGATATAGCCATTATGTAAAACAATTTGGAGGTTCTTCAAAAAATTAAAAATAGAAATATCATATAATCCAGCAATCCCACCCCGGATACATATCCAGAGAAAATAAGATCACTATCTTGAAGAGATGTGCATGCTCATGTTTACTGCAGCATTATTTACAGTAGCCAAGATAGGAAAACAACCTAAGTGTCCACGAACAGGTGAATGGATAAAGAAAACCCATAAACATATAAACAGATAGAATACATATATATGCAATAGAATACTATTAATCCTTTAAAAAACTAAGAAGGGAATCCTGCCATTTGCAACAATATGGAAGAACCTGGCAGATATTATGCTAAAAATAAGTCAGACACAAAAAACAAATATTGAATGATCTGACTTAAATGTGGTATCTAAAAAGTCAAACTTACAGAAACAGAGAGCAGAATGGTGGTTTCCAGGGGCTGGGAGTGGGGGAAATGGGGACATGTTAGTTAAAAAAATACTTACTTGCAGCTATAAGATGAGTAAGTTCTGGAGACCTAATGTACAGCATAGTGACTATAGCTAAAAATTATGTATTATATACCTGAAATTTGCTAAGAGAGATCTTAAGTAGGCTTATCACATACACACACACACACACACACACACACACACACACACGTAACTATGTGAGGTGATGGATAGGTTGATTAGCTTGATTGTGGTAATCATGTTACATTGTACATGTATATCAAAACATCACATTGTACACCTTAAATACATACAATTTTTATTTGTCTATTTTACTTCAAGAAAGCTATAAAAAAGATTTCTAAAAAGATATTTAGTAATCAGGTAAATGCAAATTAAGACCACCATGAAATACCAATTCATATATATATGAGATTGCCAAAAATGTTAAAGGTTGATAATGTCATGTGTTCACAATATGGGGTAGAGTAACATATAACCCAATATTCATTAACAAGATGACTCAATCAAACTATGCCATGTTCACACAAATTGAATTTTATATGGCAATGAAAATGAAATAATGCTACACAGCATTAATGACTTAGAAATAATTTCAAGTGAAAAACAGCTAATTGTGTAAAATAACATAATTATTTATATGATGCTCAAAATCCAGCAAAACCAAAAAATATATTGTTTAGTAATACAGGCATAGAGTAATAATCGATATTTTTATTTTTTATTTTTATTTATTTATTCTTTGATACGGTGTCTCGCTCCGTCACCCAGGCTGGAGTGCAATGGCACAATCTCAGCTCACTGCAACCTCCATTTCCAGGGGTTCAAGCGATTCTCCTGCCCCAGCCTCCCGAGTAGCCTACCACTGCGCCCGGCTAATTTTTGGATTTTTAGTAGAGACAGAGTTTCGCCATGTTGGCCAGGCTGGTCTCGAACTCCTGATCTGAGGTGATCTGCCTGCCTCAGCCTCCCAAATTGCTGGGATTACAGGCATGAGCCACCACACCTGGCCAATAATGGATTTTTTTAAATGGGAGTGATGAAGACAAAATCTATAACACTGATTACCCTTGAGAGGGTCTGGAGACATGACATTCTAGAGGAACATATCAGGAAGTTCAATAGTGACGGCAACACTCTAGTTCTTAAGCTAGATAATGTGTTGATGGGTTTCCATATTGTTATGCTTCATAACTTACATATATGTTACAGAATTTTTTACATAAAAATTTTTACATACAAAATATTAGAAAATTTTTAAAGAAAAATAAGGAATCAACAAATGAACTGACAAAAATTTCATTGCTCTGAAGGGAGAGAGAAAAGCTGCATATAAACAGTTTTGAAACACTGCAGCTGAAAATAACTTTAGCTACAGAAAATAACTTTAGCTAGTTTTCCACCCTAGCTGTATATTAGAATCACTCGGGGTTGTTGAACTTTTTAAAGGAGCAATGCCTAGACCCCACCTGAGACCGAATAAATCAAAATTTATTGGACTGGCAACCAGTCATGGGTTTGCTTATTCTCTTGTGTTTTTGTTTTTATCATTGCCAGATGGTCCTAATATGCAGCCAGGGTTACAAATCATTGATCTAGACCAAACCTCCTATTTTATGTTAGGAAACTGGGGCCAGAGAGAAGTGACTTGCTCTATTAGTGGAAAATTCAGGCTTCAAGCCATCCACTAACTCATCAATATAATTATACTGTCAGGAATTTCACCCAGTTTCTACTAAAACTTAAAAAAAATGGTAGAAAGAACATAGCCTTAAAAAAAAGATCTTCTGAAAACAGTCACCAATGCCCTGGCATTCCGAATTTTCTCCAGGTGAATAGTACTTAAAGCCTCATCATTTTTCCCTCCCTTTCTTCAGAGGGGGAAAAACCCACCCTGCTTTATACCTTCTGCTCCACTTTGTACTGATTGATGTGCAGCAAAGCCCAAGAAATCACCCTGAAGAGGTGTCTACCATCCTCACCCTTGTGCTCATCAGTCTTGTTGTGTGTCTGCTACTCAGATGACAGAGGCCAGTGAGGTGCTAACAAATGTGCAGGGCTTGCTAGAAGTTCTGCACGTTTGTATGAAAAATACAACTTGCAGCATCTTCTTTCTCTAGGCTTTGCCTGGAAAGACTTCAGTGGCAGCTCAAAACATGGTGATATTGTGGGATCCCCAATTATACTCACACGCTGTTAAGAATACCTAAGGCAATTAGGTCCCTTAAGGCATCTGCTTTCTGCTTCACCAAGCAGAAAACTGGGGAAAGAGGGGGTGATCCTTTGATTTGATAACCAAGTATCTGTCTGCACACTGTCCTGCAGTTGGTTCCAAAGGAGTATCTCCCGGTTGCTGCTTGGTGGCTTTGCTCCAAGCAGTGTCTGCCCCTCTCTTTAATATGCTGCAAGAGGGCGTGACCCCACTAATGGAGGATTTGGTTCTTGTTCTAGAGGAAGGGATGAACCTATGGCAATGCACTGGGTTCATATCATGCCATCAAGATTATCGGTACCCACCCTCCCCACCCCCACAACACCAGTGAGATGCCATTTTTCTCTTACAGACTTAATCCTCCTCAGTCCAAACACAGAGTACATTGTGATGGAATTTTATGTCTCTCCTAGACCCCAGTGATAGTAAGATAAATGTTTCCTGGGGACAAACATGTCCCTTACACTTTTACCCAAAGAAAGAGGGATTAGGAAGTCTGTAAAGACTTGGATTGTTAATTATAATAAACATCGGCATGTGTCAGCAGTTCCCGTAGTCCCACTCTTAAATCATTACCCAACTTTTCCAATATCATAACTAACTTACTCCAGTTGAATCTCCTTTCCTTTCCCTTATGAATCCAGAATATTTTGCCTAAAGTCAAAAACAAAAGAAAGAGGAAAAATGGATGGAATGATTTCTAACAGAAACAAATTCTAAATAATTGATAGCTGACTAAGGAGAGAAAACATATAACTGACAAAAATTGAATTTTTACTCAGTTTTATTATGTTTCTGTTAAAATGAAGAATTATGCTGTAGATACTGAATTATACCATGTAATTCAAAATGAAGAAGAAAATTATGTTTTTTTAAAAAAAAAGCTCTGAATATCAGGCTTGCTGGCTAGAGTCTGGATTCATGCTTATGATGTGAGAAGTCCTTTTTTTCATCGAACGAGTCTACCAGCTGGATTGTAAATATGTCCTCTTCAAATATAGTAAAGCTTAATATAATAGGCATTTATATACAACATGCTATGACACAAACTAGCCTTCCTTTTGCTACCAAGTTCCTGAAATTTTTGTTATATAATTTACAGGTACCCTATCTTCAATCCAAATAGGGTGGTCCTATGACTGCCAGCCCCTTACTTTTGGATGGGTAATAGGTTTCAACCTGCAAGCATAGAATAAGAACCTAGAGTTAGTGAACTATTATGCACACAATGAGAGAGGGAAACTCACAGGGTCTGAGAAAAGCAATAAAGGCATTCCCAGCAATGATGGGCTCTGTGGGTTAGAGGCAAAGCAACCATAAGGAACCTTGAGCAAAAACACGTGGGGAGTCTGGAGTTTTGGGGGTGAAATATTGTGCTCTGTGCACTTTCTTCGACTTCGTACATTTACAAAAGGAAAAAACCATAAACATCATGAAATGAGTTTTCATTGAGCTATCAAAAGAAACTTGTTGAAAGAACGCTGCTCAGTGTGGATGTAAAGTTAGAACAGTCACCAAGGGAAAGAAAGGGGAGGAGTGGGCAGCTGGCAAATAGATTAGGTTACAAAACCTACTGGCTCTCAAGACAAGCCCTTCCAATTAGGTTGGATATGACCTGCTTACTTCCTCCACTGTTGCTTCAATGTAACTGACGTCTAGAACAGTCTTGAATTCTTTGCACCAGCAATAATAATGGGTAACATGTTTTTCTTCTTTACGTTTAGCAAAGAGCTTCAAGGTTAACTCATTTGCATCCCTTTCACTTCCATCATTGTTAACATCTAAGAAGTGGAACTGTCCTAAGAACAGAAGAAAGAGCCAATAAAAACTGAGAAGCAGGAGATTAGGTGTGAATCCAGGAAAGAAAGCATAGTAAGAGTGTACCAGTGTCATAGTCAACAGCTATGATTTGAGGAAGTTGTGGATCAATATTTACTTAAAACACACTAATTACAGAGAACAAAATCCATACACATTAGATTTGAAAGAAGCAGTGCAAAAATAATTTGAACCCTATTATCCTGAAATTAAAATATTTTAAAATGCAAATCCTTTTATCATTAATTTTTCAATATTGTTTTTATAATGTCACCATTGTCTAGAAATATAATTTCAGTGTTACTTAAAGTTTTACCATAAAGAATTAAGGTATGTGTCTTATATCAGCTTTCCGTTTACAAAAACCATGTTAAATATGGCTTTTAATCTATTTGGCATCTTCCTTTATACAAGAGAAAAATGCAAATCATAATTATTCATGGCTCAGTTTAGCAATTTATTCCTTAGAGATCATATTAGTCTGTTCTCATGCTGATAATAACGACATACCCAAAAGTGGGTAACTAATAAAGAAAAAGAGGTTTAATGGACTCACAGTTCCACATGGCTGGTGAGGCCTCACTGTCACAGCAGAAGGCGAAGGAGGGACAAAGGCACATCTTACATGGTGGGAGGCAAGAGAGCATATGCAGGGGAGCTCCCATTTATAAAACCATCAGGTCTTGCGAGACTTATTCACTACCATGAGAACAGTATGGGGAAAACTGCCCCCATGATTCAATTATCTCTACCTGGCCCCACCCTTGACACATGGGGATTATTACAATTCAAGGTGAGATTTGGGTGGGGACACAGCCAAACCATATCAAGAAATTTCTTTTTTTAAGCAACGGTTCTTGGGCTACCCCCACCAGAATCATCTGGGGTACTATGCCTGGGTCTTACCTCTAGAATTCTGATGTTATTGGTCTGGGGTGCATCTTGGGCATGGGGATTTTTAGAAACACCCTAGATGATTCTGATGTGCACCCAAAATTGAGAACCACCAGCCTAGACTCACTAAAGAAAGATTTCTGTGCATGGGCCTTGAACTCTAGGGCCTTACATGATCCCCAGATGATTTTTACACATTTTATTTATTTATTTATTTATTTAAAGACAAGGTCTTGCTATGTCACCCAGGCTGGAGTGCAGTGGCACAATCTGCAACCTCCCTGCCTCAGCGTCCCGAGTAGCTGGGAGCATGGGCGCATGCCATCACGCCCAGCTAATTTTTGCATTAGTAGAGACAGGGTTTCACCATGTTGGCAAGGCTGGTCTCGAACTCCTGACCTCGGGTGATCCACCCACCTCGGCCTCCCAAAGTGCTGGGATTACAGGCGTGAGTCACCACACCTAGCCAGATTCTTATATATATTAAATTATAAGAAAATGAAAAATTTTAATTTACATATATCTGAAAAGAATTCAAAGATATTCAAGTGTATAAAAAATTCAACATCTTCTAATCCTTTAGTCACCTCCCTAGGGAAGGAGTAGGACTAATTCAGCAGTAGATATGATCATTTTAAATACCTCTGTAAAGTGCCTTAGAGTTTCTAAGGATTTCTTTGTAATTTATGTCATTTAATATGACAACAAGCTTATGGAGTCGTCTTACTAAAATTCTTATTTTTAAATATTAACAAATTTAGGTTCAGGGCTTTTGACTTACCCAAGTGTATCAGCTAGTAAGTGGTGAAACTGTAACACAAAAATCTCGAATTTTTTCCTGGAAAATATATTCTTTCCCTTATATGCATTACAACTATGTTTCCTAGAAGAACATATGGTTCCTAGTCTGATAAACTTGAAAATATTCACACTTCATACTCATGGCCTCTCTTTAATCTTTCTATTTAGATGGTCACAAATAACAATGTTAGAAACAACTTTTATTAACATTTACTTAATGCACAATACATATTACAGTTGACACAAGAGTTTTCACAAAGAAGAATCATAGAATATAAGTAGAATAGTATAACAAGTATGATTTTAAACTCCTTATTATTAATCTTTCACTTTTACCTATAACATCCCAATGCCTAAGATGGAGCAGAAAAAAAAGAGAAAAAATAGGATAAATACTTGTTAAATGTGGTTGATCAAGACTAATATTTGTACCCCTACCTCATGCTCTGACAATGCCAGTGTGGCAGGTTGGCATAGATAATTGGAAAATAACACTATAAGAATATTCATAAACATAAAACATATGCTTTTAGTTAAACCACACCCAGAATCCCCACAATGCCTCATGCGGCACAGGGTGGCACATTCTGAAAATGAGCATGTCAGGGAGGAACATCAGAGAGTCCAGTGAGGGGCGTTCCTCCTCCCAGACCTGGCAAAGTACATCTAAAACATCTCTGCCCAGGCTTCTGTCAGTTCACACCTGGACATTCTGACTTAAAACCTGGACTAAACCTGACCTAGCAAAACAGAGTGCCTGGTCCAACCCCACTGGGTCACACTGGAGGGAAAGGAAGAGTCTAAGAGTTTGAAGTATGTCCATTTAAATAAGTACTTAAAATAAAACAAATAGACACTTTGTATCAGCCCTTGGCAATTCTGTATTAGACAATGTTTACTACCTAGAAGGGAGATCATAAATGAATTTTAAAATTAATTGAGATAATCTGTTCCTTCATCTTTCAGACGAAGGTCTGACATAATCCTGTGTAATATGTGAAAGTAGCAGAAACAGCCGTTGACTTAATGTCTTAAAATATTTTTCTTCCAATAGTATTTCCTCCTATATTTTTATTGTGGTAAAACATACATAACACAAAACTTGAGATTTTAATTATTTTTAAGCGTACACTTCAGTGGCATTAAGTACATTCACAACTATGAAACTACGTACTCATTAAACCATCACTCTCAGCTCCTCCCTCCCCCAGACCCTTGTAACTTCCATTCTACTTTTTTTCTCTATGAACTTGACTACTCTAAGTACCTCATAATAGTGGAATCATACAATACTTGTTCTTTGGTGTCTGGCTTGTTTTACTTAGCATAATGTTTTCAAGGTGCATCCCTGTTGCAACATGCATCAGAGTTTATTCCTTTATAATAAAAGACTGAATAATATTCCATTGTAGATATATGCTGTGCCATACTTTGTCTATCCATTCATGCGTTGTGGACATTTAGAGTGTTTTCACCTTTTGGCTATTATCAATAATGCTGCTATGAACATGGGTGTACAAGTATCTGTTTGAGTCCCTGAATTTGCCAGATCACGTGCTAGTTCTATGTTTAACTTTTTGAGGCATCATCAAACTGTTTTCCACGGTGGTTGCACCATTTTATGTTCCAACCAGCAGTGTACATGGGTTTCAATTTTTCTACATACTCACCAACACTCATTATTTACCTCTTTTTTTAACTAACAGGTATCTAAATGGGTGTGCTTCCAGTATTTTTATAAATTATTTTCTTTCTTCAAGAATGTTGAGTAAAATAAATTTTAGACTCATTCAACTTATCCAATATTTACCAAAATAAACATTAAAAAGATTATTTTGTAAAGGTGTATTTTTCTTTTCTTATATTTTCATTTATTTTCTAGTTTTTAAAAATAATTCCAACAAAGGAGAGAAATAGCGAGTGTTCTCTTTTTTCATTTCAAAAAAAATTCATTACATAATATTTATAGAGCCCTAAAACTTGCTGAATAGAATACATACAATTGAAGGAACTTTATTTTCATCTCACCCTTTCCTTCTCATCTTTTGTTTCTCTCATCTATAACCTGATGAAGTATCATTACAAAAAATACCTTACTCTTTTGATTTTTCCATTTTTTTTAACTTTGGGATGAAGGGGTGTTTTGTGGTGATGGTCTAAAAAGACTGATTGCTGCTATTGAATAAATGCAACCACACAAGTGTTTACAAAAGATAAGGCTATAGGAGAATAAGAAGAAGAATGTAGTATGGATTGGCATAAATGCCTTTGGATTTAGCAATTGGGTTTCACTGGGAAATTAGTGTTTTTTGTTATGGTAGAGAAAGTTAGCTGCCTGCCAAAATCCTTTCTCCTCTTCCAATTTCCCCTGTACTTTTGCAGCTATGTGTGGCCATGCAATTCGTCCCTGTCAATGAAGGCTTAGGAAATGATGTGTGCCACTTCTGGGTCAACTTCTTTGCTTTAAACTTTAAATTTTGAAATCACTATAGACTCACAGAATGTTGCAAAAAAAAAAAATGTACAGGAAGACCCCATAAACTCTTCACCCACTCCCATTGATGGCATCCTGCATACATATAATGGAATACTAAAAGCTGAAAATTGACATTTGTACAATCCATAGAATGTATTTAGATTTGCAAGCACTCGTGTGTGTGTGGTGTGTG
Organism: Pan troglodytes; assembly: GCF_028858775.2. NCBI lineage: Eukaryota > Metazoa > Chordata > Mammalia > Primates > Hominidae > Pan > Pan troglodytes. The sequence continues at coordinate 101,960,720 of NC_072412.2, read as the reverse complement.
TGTGTGTGTGTGTGTAGTCCTATGCAATTCGATCACATGTATAGGTTTGTGTAACTGCCACCCCAATCAAGACACAGAACGATTCTGTCACCCGTGCTAAACCTTTATAATCATGACCTCCCTCTCCCATCCCTAACCCATGCCAACCTCTGATCCATGCTCTATTTCTATAATTTTGTAATTTCAAGAATGTCTTATAAATGGAATCATGTGGAATGGAATCAAATGGAATCACAGTATGCAATCTTTTAGGACTGGCTTTTTCATTCAGCATAATGCCTTTGAAATTCATCAAATTTGTTGCATATATCAATAGTTGCTTGCTTTTGATTACTGAGTGATATTCCATAGTGTGGCTATATCACAGTTTGTTTAACTATTAACCCATTGAAAAGCATCTGGTTTGTGTCCAGGTTTGGGTAATAATAAAGCTGCTATGAAAATTCATGTGCAGGTTTTTGCATGAACATGTATGTGTTCATTTCTCTTGAAGAGAGATCCATGAGTTGAGCATTTTCTTAATTGGGTGTGACTCACCAACTCTCTCTTTCTCTTCCACCAGTGAGATTCACACAGCAAGGCACGAGGGATGATAGAGACATAAAGTAGAAGAAGCCTGGTTTCCAAATCACTGAGTAAAGGAGAGCTTCCTATTGCTCAGAAATATCTACCTTGGACTTTAAATAAAACAGAGATAAGATTGTACGTGTTTGGGTCGATTTGTTATAGTAGTTTGGCCTATCCTACCTAAAACCACTAACAAGTTAAAAATAACCCAATGAATACAACACATTCTAACCCAAGAGCTAAATAAACTTTTCTGCAATCAAATTATATTCAATAAGAACAGTTTTTTAATTTTAAAAATATTTTGTTAGAAATCATTATTAAATATTATTTACTTTGTTTTTTAGAAAACAAAATCATACTGCATTATCACAGTAGTAACAGGGGTTGCACAGGTAATCCCTACATTAAATCTTCCTTGACCAGAATGGCTTATTCAATTTCTTTGTTTTTAGCTAGCCTCCCTCTGCTATTACTCTTCCACTGAATTTAATTTGCAACTTCCGCTCACCTATTACCTAGCACCGCAGTTCTCAAACTTGAGCTGCATCAGGATCACGGGGAGGGCTTGTTACAATCAGGTTGCTGGGTCCCATTACCAGAGTTTCTGATTGATTTGCATTTTAACAAGTTTCCCAGGTGATCCCAAATCTGCTGGTCTGAGAGTCACACGTTGAGAACCACTGATCTAGAAAATCATAAAAAAATAAGATTGTAATGTTTTTCAAACAAGAGAAGCAAGACTCTGAAGGCTACCTGAAGGCATCTCTAATGAACCAAATAAGTTGAATTAGATAGCCAGACACTGTAGCATCTACTTTAACTATGGAGAAACTGAGTTTTGTTGGAGAAACTGGGTTTTGCTGTTCTTTGGCTGGTTGGTAGGTTTTTTACCACTGGTTTTTCACTTGCTTCCAGCTTCTGATGGAGTCTTGGCACTCAGATCTTAAAGACTATCTAATCCCAAAATAAGCAAGCAGCCCGCTCTCTGTTTTAGCACTTCCAGGGATGGATAACTCACCCTTTTGTTGTTTTCAAATAGTTGAGTCTGTCAGATGGGAAGAATCTAGTTAAGTGTTACTTTTAAATGATGTGAATTAGGATACAAACTGAGACATGAGAAGATGAAACTATCTTAGCCTTCCCTAACAGCCTTTTAAATTAGTCTTTTAAAACTTCTTATATTTTTTCTATTACACATTATTCAGAATAAGATAAAATAAAGAAAGTCATTTAAAAAGAGCCAAAAGGGTTTTTTATATAGGCTCAACAGAGCACTGTGATAAAGTAAGGAGTCAGAGACTGGATTGAAATCATGGTCTTCTATGGATGAGCCATGTCAGTTACTGTTAGCCTGGACTTCATTTGCAATATGGGGATAAAAGTGTGCCCGTATTACTCACAGGTATAACAAATCATACTTAATCAAATAATATGTATCAAAATACTCTCTAAATCGAGAGAATCAACTTGTTAGCTATTAATAGCCCAATTAGTAATCTTAACCCTTTTATCTAACTAATATACCATTCTTGCATAGTGTTTCCAATATCTTAGTCTCTTGGTTAAGCACTCACACATATATGGTAGAAAAATGCCCTTTTGCCTCCTCCTGCATTTTTTTTTTGGGGGGGACAGGGTCTTGCTCTGTCGTCCAGGCTGGAGTACAGTGGCAAGATCTCAGCTTACTGCAACCTCCGCCTCCCAAGTTCAATGTATTCTCCTGCCTCAGTTTCCAAGTAACTGGGACTACAGGTGCCCACCACTACACCTGGCTAATTTTTGTATTTTTAGTAGAGACGAGGTTTCACCATGTTGGCCTGGCTGGTCTCAAACTCCTGACCTCAAGTGACCCACCTGCCTCAGCCTTCCAAAGTGCTGGGATTACAGGCGTTGAGTCACTGCACCAGAGTTTTTTTTTTTTTTTTTTTGATAATACAAAAACAACATAAGTCAGGGTAGTCTCTGTCTCTTGAGAATTTCAAAACAACCGTAATGTTTCTACCTTGGTATCAATAGAAGTGTAGCCTGACAGGATATTAGTAGCTCTTTCTGATAGTGGGTGATTGAAATTTTTTTCAGCACCCTTCCCTGGCCCATCCTGCCTGTACTAAATATCAGATTTGCCCTTCTTCTCTTCTTTTTTTCCACAACCAGCTTGAAGGTCTAATCATTCACAATCCCTAGAGGGATTCAATATTAATTTCCTTTGTTCTGTACCCCAACAATGGAGCACTGAATAAGACATTCCCCTATTTTTTGTCAGTAGCTCCTATAAAACATCAAAAGGATGCCTATACTTTTGGCCCAGATGCTAAGGTCCTCTGAGTCTTTCTGTATCCTCCCTACAAAGTGGAATCTCTTTCAGCCTCCCAAGGAAGGTGCCCTGCTGCTGTTGGATTGTGCCAGCACCCCATCCTTCAATGACAGGGCTAGTTCCTATTTTCTCCAACACTGCTCCTAGCTTAGGAGCACCCCAAGCTGGCAAAGCATCTTGTTCACTTCATCTCTGCCCTGTCCTCCAGAAGTGTGCCCTCACTTTCTATGTGGATGACCTAGACTACGTCACTTCTCCAACTTCCCCATGGACCTTCACCCCTGCTCAGTGGTGGAATAGGGGTGGCTGGAGTGTATCCTTGTTCCTCCAGCTCCATGTCAACTCCTGCTTCAGTGCAAGTTTCTCCTCTGCCAAATCTTCCCTTCAACTCCTGCTGGAAACTAATAATGGACAGAAGTGTTTTGCAACTTGCTCTCCTTGAAAATATTAATCCATTTTCTCCTGCCCTATCTTCTAAGGCCAAATCTGAAGTTTTTCAGTGCCTGCAGTATGTTCAGACCAATGGTATGAATAACTTCAGAATCAGCATGATGCTGATTCCCTTCCCCAAGGCCCTACATGACCAGCAAAGTGACTGGTGCCATTCCTGAAAGCCTATGTGTCAATGAAAGAACCTATCAATTTCAGTAATACAAATCTTGTTAAAACCAGGTTTCTGGGCCCCATCCCCAATGTTCTGATTAATTTGAAACCATAATAAATGTCCCAGGTGATATCGAGCTGCTCATATGAGAATCACACTTTGTTAGCCTGTTAATGGTTAAAATGAAAGAAAAGAAGGTTTTCTAAAAGTGTACTGATTAATCAACCTACATAAGTAGACAGTTTTCCACATTCTTACATAGAAATCCAGTTCAATAATTTTAAAAGCAAACATCTTTTATGATGAGCTGTTCAATACTCTGACAGCCAGTCAACTGTGGAGTACAAACAATCTCATTAAAGATACAAAAAGTTTTAGGATGAAAAAAGTGATCATAGCTGAGGCTGCTGTAAGTATATTCATTTACATTATCAATCATAACATATTTGTTTCTAGTAAGAATGAGAATCCCGCTCATCTTGCCGAGTTAGGCCTTTCCCAAGCACCCTCCCCTAAACATTGTAATTGCCCCCAAAAGTAAAGATGAAGTCAGCACCAAGTACCTTCTAAAGCGTCCACTGGAAAGAGTGCAAGCCATTAACACATATTTTATATTTTTCTTTTCATTTTTGCAAAATTTCAAACCCAGAGAATATTACAGTAAATATCTGTGTACATTTACCCAGATTAATCAATTATTATTTTGCCACATTTGCTCTCTGTGTCATCTCTCTCTAGATAGATAGATAGATAGATAGATAGATAGATAGATAGATAGATAATATATATACTTCCTTTCTTAATCATTTGAAGGTTTGTTGCAGACAGCATAATACCCCTAAATATTTCAGCATGCGTCTTTGAAGATAAAAATATTTTCCTGAATAACTACAAAACCATAATCACAACTAAGAAATTCAATATATAAACTGATATACAATTTATATTCAAATTGTTCCAGTTGTTCCCAAAGCCCCCAAATATCATTTATAGTTTTCTCTCTTTTCTTTTTATTTTTAACCCACTATCCAAACTCCACACACTGCATTCTGTTTTTAGGTCCCTCTAATTTTTTTAATTTAAATATTCTCTCTGCTTTTGTTGTGTGTTTTATGACATTAATTTTTTTAAAGAACCCAGGCCAGTTGTCTGTCACAATGTCTCCCTTTCTCCATTTGCCTGATTGTTTCCTCATGATTAGACCAGATGTAACATATTTGGCAAGAATATTACCCCGGCGATATTACATCAAATCTGGAGTCATAGACTACAAGATTGTTCCACTACCAAGAATCACATGGATAAGGTACAACATAAAGTACATTTTTTCACTTTCTATTAGATAGGTAGCCTGTGATGAGATAGTATGAGAACATGTGAACACCCTGTGCCCCACCACCTTTCTCCAAAAGATTTAGTATTCACTGATGATCCTTGTCTGATCAATTATTAAAATGGATTACAACGCTGTACTTTTCTTAACCTGTCTTGTCTTCTATATTTATTAGTTAGCATTCTTCCATTTTTATTTTTTAAAAGATATTTCCATATACGTACTCTACAGGCATAGATCATTTTACTGCACTTCACTTTATTGCATTTTACAGATGTTACTTTTTTACGAATTGAAGGTTTGTGGCAACCCTGCTTTGAATAAATCTATTCGCATCATTTTTCTAACAGCACATGCTCACTTTGTGTCTCTGTGTCACACGTTAGAAATTCTCAAAATATTTCAAACTTTTTAATCATTATTATATCTATTATAGTGATCTGTGATACTATCTTTGCTGTTACTATTGTAATTGTTTTGGCTCGCCACAACCAAGCCCACGTGAGATGGTGAACTTGGCCAGGTGCAACGGCTCACGTCTGTAATCCCAACACTTTAAGAGGCCAAGGCAGGAGGATGGCTTGAGGCCAGGAGTTTGAGACCAGCCTGGGTAACATAGCGAGAACCTGTAACCTGTAGTCCCAGCTACTCAGAAAGCCCAGGTGGGAGGATCACTTGAGGCCAGAAGTTCAAGACTGCAGTGAGCTATGATTGCACCACTGCACTCTAGCCTGGGCAACAGAGCAAGACCTGTCTTAAATAAATAAATAAATAGATGGTGAACTTAATCAGGAAATGTGTGTGTTCTGACTGCTCCACTGACTAGCTTTCTCTCTCTCCTCATGCCTCTCTATTCCCTGAGACACAACAATATTGAAATTAGGCCAATTAATAACCCTACAATGGCCTCTAAATGTTCAAGTGAAAGACAGAGTCACACATCTCTCACCTGAAATACAAAGCTAGAAATGATTAAGTTGAGTGATAAGGAAGGCATGTTGAAAGCCGAGATAGGCAGAAAGCTAGGCCTCTTAACGCCATTTAGCCAAGGTGTGAATGCAAAGGAAAAGTTCTGGAAGGAAACTGAAAGTGCTACTCCAGTGGACACACAATTGACAAAAAAGTGAAACAGTTTTATCGCCAATATGAAGAAAGTTTTAATAATCTGGATAAAAGATCACACCAGCCACAACATTCCCTTAAGCCAAAGCCTAATCCAGAACAAGGCCCTAATTCACTCCAATTCTAGGAAGGCTGACAGAAGTGAGGAAATTGCAGAAGCAAAGTCTGAAGCTAGCAGAGGTGAGTTCATGTTTAAGGAAAGAGGCCATTTCCATAACATAAAAGTTCAAGGTGAAGCAGCAAGTGCTGTTGGAGAAGCTGAAGCAAGTTATCCAAAAGGTCTAGCTAAGATCACTGATGAAAGTGGATACAAACACTAGATTTTCAGTGTAGGTGAAGCATCTTTATATTAGAAAAGAATACCATCTAGGATTTTCATAGCTAAAGAGAAGTCAATGACTGACTTCAAAGCTTCAAAAGATAAGCTGACTCTCTTGTTAGAGTCTAATGCAGCTGGTGACTTTAATGAAACCAATGCTCATTTACAATTCTGAAAATACTAGGGCTCTGAAGAATTATGCTAAATCTACTCTACCTGTGCTCTATTAGTGGAACAAAAAAGCGTGGATGACATCAAATCTGTTTACAGATGGTTTACTCATTATTTTAAGCCTATTGTTGAGACCTACTGCTAAGAAAGAATGATTCATTTCAAATGATTACTACTCCTTGACAATGCACCTAGTCCACCGAAGAGCTCTGATGGAAATGTACGAGGAGATTAATGTTGTTTTCATGCTGCTACTGCTAACACAACATCCATTCTGCAGCCCATAGATCAAGGAGTAATACCTACTTTCAAGTCTCATTATTTAAGAAATATATTTTGTAAAGCTATAGCTACCATAGATAGCAATTATTCTGATGAATCTGGACAAAGTAATTTTAAAACTTTCTGGAAAGAGTTCATCATTTTACATGTCATTAAGAACATTTATGATTCATGGAAGGAATTCAAAATATCAACATGAACAGGATTTTGGAAGAAGCTCTAATACTCATGAGTGACTTTGAAGGGTTCGAGACTTCAATGGAAGTAACCACAGATGGGGTAGAAATAGCAAGAGAACTAGAATTAGTTCTCTTGAATATGAGAATTAGTTCATATCACATCATATGAAATGAGTTCTCTTGAATATGAGCCTAAATATGTGGCTGAATTGCTGCAATCTCATGATAAAACTTAAATGGGTAAGGAGTTGCTTCTCATGGATGAGCAAAGAAAGTGATTTCTTGAAATGGAAACTACTCATGGTGAAGATGCTGAACATTGTTGTAATGACAATGAGTTATTTAGAATATTACATAAACTTAGTTGATAAAGTAGCAGCGGAGTTTGATAAGATTGACTCCAGTTTTGAAAGAAGTTCTACTGTGCATAAAAGTGTTATCAAACAGCATTGCATGCTACAGAGAAATATTTTGTGAAAGGAAGAGTCAATCAATTTACTGTTATTTTTAAAAATCACCACAGTCACCCAACCTTCAGTAACCACCACCCTGATCAGTCAGCAGCCATCAAAATTGAGGCAAGACCCTCCACCAGCAAAACAATTATGACTCATGGAAGGCTCAGATGATAATTATCATTTTTTCGCATTAAAATATTTAAAAAATAATGTAAGTACATTTTTAGACATAATACTACTGCATACTTAATAGACCATAGTATAGTGTAAACATAACATTTATATGTACTAGGAAACCAAATATTTATGTGAATCACTTTATTGCTATATTTGCTTTATGGTGGCAGTCTGGAACCAAACCCACATTATCATCTATGCCTCTGTGCGCGTGTGTGTGTGTGTGTAATAACTATAGACTCATGCTTTTACTTTCCCCACCGAAGTCTTGAATCCCTCAAAGTCAGCCATCAGGGTTGGAATCAACTTCTCCCAAACTCCCGTTCAGGGTGAAATTTTGACCTCCTCCCATGAATCACAGATGTCCTTAATGGCACTGAGAGTGATGAGTCCTTTCCAGGAGGTTTTAAATTTACTTTGCCCAGATTCTTCAAAGCAATCATGCTTTTACCTTTTATTTAATTTGCTTTAATCCATCACTATAGTTATCCTTTTTTGATGTTTAAATTGTCTAAATTTGGCCATTTATATCTGCTTCATACAAAGTCCTGGAGGTGGACACATTCTAATGCTGGTTAGTTTTGTGTTTAGTTGCTTAAGATATTCAATGGAATTTCATTTTAAGTGGATTTTGATATTTCCTATGGGAAATATAATTTAGGTAGTTGGGGAAATTATTGCTTATCTTACGGTAGCTTGAATCAGAATAGTCTGGAATCATACACTTGGAAATACTGATATACAGTATGGTTCTATATTTTATAGCAAGTAGTTCCTTAATTCGATTTTAATGGACTTTTTTTTCAGGGTACTTTAAACTACTAATGCTGAGAGTAAATTTGTGTTGAAGATTAAACAGAATCTCACAACACATTACCTTTTATTTTACATTTTAAGTCACCTCTATGCAATTTACATTGTTGTAATGGTAACATGTACATTATTATTTGTTACTTCCACCTAATAAGCAGTAACATTATTTAATTCTTCATGGGACCAGACATAAATTTGAAGATATATGGAGTTTCATATCATATATCATAAAAACAAACCCTATCACAGATTTTTAAATTAGGTATTAATTTGTATTGTAAAAGTAATATAGATACATGATCATAAAAGTAAAAGAGTACAAAATGGAAAATAATGATTGAAATTAAGATTTTTTTCCCACTCAAGACCTCCCAGTCCTACTTCTCAATAGCATCTGTTTTTATCTGAGTTTCCTTGCAGAAATTTCAAATGTACAAAAATAAATGTAAGTGAATCCTTTGTTGACATTATTGTTAAACAAATATGATTTTTATAGCAACCAGTGTTCTGCATGTTAGGGTTCCCAAATTGTATTTGCATCACTTTTCATATCAGCATATCCCTGTCAGCTAACTCTCTTTAATAAATACATGCATAGTTTTTCACTGTGTAGTTATACCATAACTTACTTAACCAGTTCCATATGGTTGACAATTTTCAGTTATTTGCTTACTTCTTACTGTTTCAAGCAATAGTGCAATATTAACTGTACATATATCTTTAAGCACATGGGATAGTGTGCATTAAGAGTAACTATTAGTGGGTCAAAACATCAAGGAATATTTCATTTTAAGAGATAATGCCAGTAGTATGTGACAGTTACCTCTTCCCCTATACCCTTGATACCACTGTTGAATTAGCAAAATTTTCATTCCTGCCATATGCCAGTGTGGTAGGTGAAAATAAGTTTATTTAAATGCGAAACTGAGTACTTTTTGTATGTTTATAAATCCTTTATATGTTGGCAATAGCTACCTCTTTATAATTTGTCATTGAATTAAACATCTTTTCTTTATGATTTTAAAAGAACTCTTTATACGTAAGGAAATCAAAGCTTTGGCTGTTGCATAAGTAAAGGTATATGTTTTTCCCTAGTTTGTTATTTATCTTTTGATTACTTATGATACATTTTCCATATGTAGTCAAATTAATCATTTTCTATATGACTTATAGGTTACAAAAACACTTTTCCCGTTTATTTGAAAAAAAAAAGTTTGGTAACATTTTCTTCTAATACTTTCATTCAGTTAAGTTTTATATTTTCATCCTTTACTTGTGGAATTTTAGTGTAAAGAATGATTGACTCTAGCTTAATTTTCCCCAAATGGTTAGCCAGGTGGCCACAATACCATACATTAAATTGTTTCCACTAATGTGAAAGACCACCCATATTCTACACTAATTTCTCATAAGTACTTGAACCTATTCACTTCCATTAATTTGTCTCCCTATTAGTACTATCTTCAGTAATGAAGAACTATCTTCATTACTGTAGATTTAAGAATACACAAGAGATCAAGACCATCCTGGACAACATGGTGAAACTCTGTCTGTACTAAAAATACAAAACACACCTATAGTCCCAGCTACTCGGGAGGCTGAGGCAGGAGAATCACGTGAACCTGGGAGACAGAGGTTGCAGTGAGCCGAGATCACACCAATGCACTCCAGCCTGGTGACAGAGCAAGACTCCGTCTCAAAAAAAAAAAAAAAAAAAAAAAAAAGAATACGCTAGCTCTAGTAAACACTCAACCCTCTTTCCACTTAGAGTTAAGGATTTGTGTTGTAGAGCCACACAGCCTGGGTTCAAGTCCTGGCTCTGCCACTTAATGTGGGACCTTGGAGAAGTTATTTAAATCTGTGTCCCCAATTCCCACCTGTAATGGGACAATAATAACTACTTCACAGAGGTGTCAGGAGGCATAACTGATATAATTTGTACAGAATGCTTATAATTATGCCTGGTAAAGACTACATGTTTAATAAATGTTAGCTTTTTCTTTCTAGAACATTTTCTGGCTATTCTCAGATATTTGTTTTTCTGTTATAAACATTGGGACTGATTTCCCAATTTTTAAACCTTCTATGGTAGCAGCCTCCAAGATGGTCACTAATGACCTATGACTCCTAGAAGTCATGTCCTTGGGCAGTCTCCTCTCACATTAACTAGGACTGGCCTGTGTAACCAACAGGATATTATGAAAATGATTATGTGTGGCATTCAAAACTAGGCCATAGAAGACCCTTCTGCTTCCACTGCGCCGTGTCCCTTGGATCGCGTGCTCTGGGGAAGCCAGCTGCCATGCTGTAAAGACACTTGAGTGGCCTCTGGAAAGGCCCACAGGGAAGGAACTGACACCTACTGCCAATGACCATCACCATGTGGATGAACCATCTTGGAAGTGAATCTTCCAGTTCACATCAAGACTTCAAATGATAGCAGGCATGACTGCAACCTCAAGAGAGATTCCAACCCAGAACCATCCAACAAAACTGCTCGCAAATTCCTGACACACAGAAACTATGTGAAATAGCAAAGATAAATTGTTGTTTTAAGTCATCGAATTTGGGTTAATTTGTTATACAACAATATATAACAAATACACCTTCCTATTGGCAATTTTATTAGAAAGGCATTGAGTTTAAAGACTCATTTACATAGAACGGACCTCCTCATATTATTGAATATTTCTACCTAAGTAGAACTTCTGTCTTTCCATTGATTCAAGACTTTTTAAAATTAGTAGATATTTTAAATCTTATTCACCTAGGTCTAGCATAACTTCCCTTATTATTTGTGTTGCTGTTCTATTTCCTTCCATTTTATTCTCTAAATTATATTGATATTATCAATTTAATACTGTTAATTTTCTGTTAATTTCATATCCAGCCAACTTGCTAAATTCTTTCTGCTAGAAGCTACGCTGATTGTTTTGCATTTTTCAGATGGGCAATCATACCATATGCAAATAATAATTTCACCTTCTATTTTCCATTTTATAGCTATTTCTTTCTCCTTTGTAAATTTCACTGGCTGAAGTAGTAAATATTACCTCTAAAAATATATTACGGTAGAAGACATTATAGACCATCAGTATTCATCAGTTTGATTTCTTCCATTATTCTGAATATTCTTGTAGTTAAACACTGTCACCAACCAGGCATGGTGGCTCATACCTGTAATCCCAGCACTTTGGGAGGTTAAGGTCGGCAGATCACTTGACCCCAGGAATTCAAGAGCAGCCTGGGCAATGCAGTGAAACCCTGTCTCTACAAAACATAGAAAAATTTGCCAGATGTGGTGGTGTGCCCCTCTAGTTCCAGCTACTCAGGAGGCTGATCACCTGAGCCCAGTAGGTCAAGGCTGCAGTAAGCCATGATCATGCCACTGCACTCCAGCCTGGGCAACCCAGCAAGACCTTGTTTTTTGTTTTTTTTTTTAAAAAAAAAAAGACTGCCACCTTCCCCAGTTTGGGGAAGTTGAAATAAATAACATTTTTATTTTATAACCTCATAACCTCTAATTTTTGAATTATAACAAATTAAACCTTGCTTTCAGGTTCTTAATAATATGACTAAAAATGTAAGAGATGGCAGTTGTCATAGTTTATTATCTTTCATTTATTATCCTTAATGCTACGTGACCTTTAACCAATATAATTAATTATTTCTCTAAACCATGGGAAGTGGAAATTAGAACTACAGAAATAAATAAAAACATGGTTCTCAATGAAAAAGTTTAAAGTTAAAAGGGAATAATGTCTTAACATTGCTTAGGGAAAAAAGTCTTCTCAAATAATTTTCCTTTTAATAACTTCCAAAAGAAATGCAATTTCTGAAATATTTAAGTTAAGAAACAATTTTCAAAATGAAATTGGATGGACAGGAAGCAATGGGGAGCATTTTTGAGACCTGGGAAAATGAGAAAGCTACACTGTAACTGATAAATTGATTTTTAATAATGTTGGAAGCTTGCAAACCCTGTCTCTTCATTGTGCTGCACTAAGGAAATACACTAGCAGGTGTTAAAACACCCTCCAAGGATTTTCAATTTCGTTATTATATCCATGTGGAGGAAAGAAAGCCAAAATAACAACTAGGTAAAGTAAAAGGATCATTATTTCCTACAGTTGTTCAGTGTCAATTTTTTCCTTATCTATGTCTAACAGAAGAACATCTAGCGCCTTATACTGCAGGCAAAATGAACATATAAGATTAGAGTTAGAGACCCCCACATTTTATAGATTCTAATTCTGGAAACATATCTTGCATATAAATGCTATTTATGCTTGAGAAGACCCTTTTCTATGCTTTACAGACAAACGTTATGCCAAGACTTTTCAAAGTGACTGATCACAATGCCAGATTTATGAGCAGGTTTGAGCAACATTAGCAGAGTCATCTCACACCAAACATTATGGGATTTACAAGAGTACAGACCATGACGATAACATGTAAGCTGGCTATTTCTGTTCTTAACTTGGAACCACAGACATGTTCAGCTCAAACCCTTTCAAGTCTTAACATCTGTTGTGAGCATGATGAAAAACAATAGATGTGGAAAATTGGATTTATTTCAATACTAATTTCAGTAGCCTGGCTTAATGTAGCTACAGAATTTACATGAATAATAGCAGAAACAAGGCAGACTATGCAATCTGGGCAAGGAAATTTCATGATTGTTGGAACTCTGCAGATTTGGAGTCTACACACTTAGGACTCAGCAAAATACTCTGTTCTAATACCCAGCTATGCCCTTCAGAAGCATAGCTTCTGAAGATTGTTCCAATGACTTAGTAATGAAAGACAGAGTTTCATCTTTACTTCAGATACCACCTGAACTGGAGTTAGATGATTTCCTTGGAAATAAATACTTTGCTAATTTCCTGTATTCCTGATAAGAACTCCAGTCAACATTTACACCAACATTATTTGCTTTTTATATGAATAGATTCTCCTTAATCTTTGCTTACCAAACATATTGAGGTCATATGGCATTAACAATTCAATCATATTTCCTTTGTAAAATTTTTCTCTTCCTCTTTTAATTCTGCTGAACTGAAATGAACAAAGCAGTTTAAATTTTTGTCTTATGTTGCAATAAAGTCCAAAAATACAAGTTTGAAAGATAAACATGCTATAAGGAAACATCACTGGCAAGCTAAGACTTGCATTAAGCTATACCATTAATACACTTTCAGAAGCGAAGTGAATCCCTATACTCTGAATCTTCATGAGGTTGAAGTATTGTATCCCTGGATGTTTCCTTTCTCAGAAGGTGTTGTGACATTCTATTTCAATTTTTGAAAATGTGACGCAGCACTTTTGGAGAGAATTGTTTGGAAAGAGACAGAAATAAACAAAGAACAATATGATTCCAAAACAAACTAATAAAAAAGAACCACACAATCACTTTCTTAAGAAGAATATAATGTAGAACACACAAACACACACAAAAAAATACTGCAGAAAAGAAACTCTTGATGTGCTTATTTGAAATTATGGAAAAAAGCTAAAAACTTCAGAACAAGTTGTTTTGCTTTTTAACCTTAACTTAGCAGACCAATCTCCACTAATCCAAAAATGTTAACTGAAAATTGCACTACTACTTTATCATTATTGCAATTCAGAAAAGAATTAGAGTCAAACATTGGATTGTATGTGAAATCAAATCTTTCATTGAGGTTTACAAATTCCTCTTTATAGGAAGTATCACATTTAGGGTATCACTAGTTAGACAAAAACAGTGTTCCAGGATACAAATTGGCATGAAATTTTAATTTTGTAACCCCTAAACTTTTTAAATCTCTTTCCCTATTGGTTGTCTGCACTCAAAACATCCCTGACTTTTATTGGTGATGTGATTAGTACAACTCAGCTGCCACATGTGACTAAGGACATGGTTAGTTATCAGGCTTTTCTTCACCTGCTCCTCTTTGAGCAAAAAGTACAACCTTCAAGATCATGTGTGAACTAAAGAGATGCAGATGAAAAGAGACTGGCTGCTCCAAGATGTGCCCACACCTTTTAAGTGTGCCTTGGGAAATGAGTTGAGACCTCTCTGAAGCCGGGCTATTCCAACTGCCTTGGATGCTAGCTCTCTGAGTGGCAAAATAGATGCCTGCAGTCCTTGTAAAAACAAGCTCAAGTACCTCTGTGAGGGCACCTTTACAACACAACATTTAACAGTTTTTCAATGAATACACAAGTACACATGTTGGTTTCAGTAATCTTAACAAATAGTTATTTGGAAAAAACAATGCTATTGAAAGCATATTTGCCATTTATCTCACAAAGCTAAGTTTCATCTTATGGTTAGTCACTGATGAGTACTATTTCAGACACTGAAGTACTTTGAGGCACCTTCCCTCAGACCCTCTAAATACGACACAACCCACAGCTTTCAGTGTTATGTGAATAGCCAACACCTCCTGATGAGGAGTAATTGGAACTGCAATAATAGGTCCTCAACTTGACTCTAATGAATTTTGAATGTTACACCTTCCGAGATGGCCTTCACTCTTGCAGAATCTATAGTTGTATTAGTTTCTTTCAGTTGACATCCTTGAATTTTCCAGTCAAGTGCTGCTTTAATATGCAGAAAAGAAAGTCTTAGCTTTCTTTCTTTCCATGCAGCTTTGCTAGGGCAAGTACCTCTTCCCACATTTTTTCTGATTCCATTGGTAAGAACTCTCTGATTGCATAGTGTTGACATTTAAATTTATTCAAAAAATATTTCTTCACCAAATATTTACTGAGTGTTTACTCTATGCCAAAGAGTGTGCTAGGTGCTAGAGATATAGGATGAATAAGAGATTTATGTTCCTTGCTTTAATTGGCCTGAAGCCTACTGGGAAATGTCAAGAATTAAACAACAACTCTACAGTAGAAGTGCTCTGGAATGAAAGCACAGAGCGGCGTACTCAGCCCAGTTATAGTGAAAGGGGTGGAGTGAAGAGGGGAAGTCAGATAAGTACCTGGAGAGTATCATTCGACTGGGATCCAATAGGTGATTGAGAAAAGAAAGATATAGCAAAAGGGAGCTGAGGATAGAGTGGAATTTTTCCCAAGCACAGACCATGTATTATATGTTCTGTTCCTCTGAATTATAAGGCCAAAAACAATGTGGCATCACTGCCCAACATCTTTTCTGATTATATCATTAATTTCTATTAATGTTAACCATGGTTGAGTCATAAAGAAGGAATTTATTATATATTTCAAATATTAGGTGGTCCTGCAGTATAAAATTTAAAAATTCCCCCAAACAGCAACGTTGGAATAAGCACACAAGGGCGCTTTCACCCAGGTTTCATTTACGAAATTCAATTTTCTGAACAATGACTGAGGAAACAATGATAATTTCATCAAGCCTGGGTCTTAAAAGAGGCAGCAAAAGACCAGAATGAGGCATAAAAGTGGTTGGGATGAATGGTCAACCATAACGTGCTTTTGTTGGCAACTCCATATGTTTCATGACAGAATGGATGCTTTGGCAAACAAATTCAGGAAAGCAGGCTGCATCCATTATCTATTTCTGTGTAGCACATTATCATAAAACTTAGCAGCTTGAAACAGTTCCGGCTTATTATCTCATAGTTTCTGTGGATCAGGAATCCAGGCACAGCTTATCTGAGTCCTTTGCTTCAGGGTCTCTCACAAGCTGCAATGAAGGTGGCAGCCAAAGCTCCAGTCTTATCTGTAGCCTCAACCAAGGAAAGACCCGCGCCCTGCCTATGTAGTTATTTGCAGGATTCGGCTTCTCACTGGCTGTTGGCTGGAGGCTGCTCTCCATTATTTGCCATGGGGACCTCTCCAACATGACAGCTTGATTCATCAAAGCATGCAAGCAAAGAAGGCTATAAAGTCAGCCAGCATGATAGCAGTCATGATTTCTTGTAACCTAATCATGGAAGTGACATCCTCTCAATGCTACCATATTCTATACTAGAAGAAAGTTACTCAAGGGGAAAGGATCACACAAGATCGTTAACCCCAGGGGCTGGAATCTCTGGGCGCCATCTGTGAGACAGTCTGCCTTACAGGCCAGTTCATGGGCCACTGTTAGTGTGTCTCAGTCAGTGTAAAACATGCCCAAGTTTTAGCACATTTCCAATTCTCTAGCAGGAATATACAAACACGAGATTATATACCTGTTTTTCTGGCTTTGTTTTTTTATTATTATTATTATGTTTTTTTGAGACGGAGTCTCTCTGTCGCCCAGGCTGCAGTGCAGTGGGCGCGATCTCGGCTCACTGCAAGCTCCGCCTCCCGGGTTCACGCCATTCTCCTGCCTCAGCCTCCCAATGTAGCCGGGACTACAGGCACCTGCCACCACGCCCAGCTAATTTTTTGTATTTTTAGGAGAGATAGGGTTTCACCGTTTTAGCCAGGATGGTCTTGATCTCCTGATCTCGTGATCTGCCCGCCTTGGCCTCCCAAAGTGCTGGGATTACAGGCATGAGCCACCACACCCAGCCAGCTTTGTTATTTTAAGTAATATTTAATACAATCACAAACACAACTAGTTCCAATAGATAACTTAACATAGATAAGTAATCAGATACACTTTACTCTGTCAATAAAGCAGGGGTCCCCAACACCTGGGCCATGGACCGTACTGATCCATGGCCTGTTAGGGACTGGGCCGCACAGCAGGAGGTGAGCAGCAGGCAAGGGCGCACTACCACCTGAGCTCTGCCTCCTGTCAGATCAGCAACAGCATTAGATTATCACGGGAGTGTGAAAACTATTGTGAACTGCACATGTTAGGGATCTAGGCTGCGTGCTCCTTATGAGAATCTAATGCAAGCTTGTCCAACCTGTGGCCCATGGGCCACCTGCGGCCCAGGACAGCTTTGAATGTGGCTCAACACAGATTCATAAACTTTCTTAAGACATTATGAGATTTTTTTGGTGATTATATTTTTTAGCTCATTAGATATCATTCATGTTAGTGTATTTTATGTGTGGCCCAAGACAATTATTTTTCTTCTTCCAATGTGGTCCAGGGAAGCCAAAAATTGGACACCTCTGATCTAATGCCTGATGATCTGAGGTAGAACAGTTTCATCTCAAAACCATCCCCACCCAACCCAATCCGTGGAAAAGTTGTCTTCCACAAAACTGGTCCCTGGTGCCAAATAGGTTGGGGATTGCTGCCACAGAGGATACCCTCAAACAATGTGGTACGATATTGTCCCCTAGTACATGTGAAGGACACAGTAGAAAATGTAAATGGTAGATGTGAGTGGGGAGTAAATGGATTCTACAGGACAAATAGAATTCTTTCACATCTACTGGTTTTTGGAATCCATTAGCAACATAACATCTTCATACAGTTCTAATAAATAATACCGGGCACTAGATATATGCACACACACCTAAAAATTAATCCAGTCACTAAGACAAACACGCTTTAGAAAAAAGCTGTCTAGCCTGATAATAACAAAGCCCTGAAACAACAATATAAATAAGAATATTTCAGGTAAATTGCTAGAAGCTGTATTTTGTTTTCTAAGCAATTGTACTTCTCAGGGATTGATGACAGCCTTATGAAAAACAGGCACTATGAGCTCACTCTAAGGAAGAATCCTCCTGAAGCCTGCCTAATTCAATGCAAATGTATCTCTAAAACAAAACAAGGACAAAATGTCTCTAGCATCCCTCATTCTAGGATGTTTCTCAAATGCTGCCTTAATCAGTGCTGTGGGCCAAGATTATTACTAACCCAAATGCTTCTTCCATATGAAACCTGAAGATAATTTTACTGGAAAATATGATCATGCTCTATTACTTTTATTCAAATCTGATCCTCACACAATTGAAAAAGAATTCCCTATTCTGTCATTGTTTACACATGGACAAGCAAATAATAAGAGAGAAAGCTACAAGATCATGTCATAAGATTTCTCATCTATCTATGAGCAAAACAGGCATTCGTATAATACCTCAATCAGCAGGTTCATCACAGTGATTCCTAGGATAGTATTACAGAACAACAACATTGTTCACAAGCAATGACCTTCATTAAACAGAAACAGCCAGCATGAAAGGAACATCAAATGAAGGAAGTGAAATACAAACCAAACGCTTCTTTGTAATAGAGGACAGTTCAGGGTCAGTGTGTACCACTAACCACCACAGGAGAGAGGATAAATTTAATAAACACACACCAAAATGCAATATGCCCACTCACTAGGTTCAAAAAATGACCAATCAGTAGCAAAGAGAAAGAGCAGCAGCAATGCATAATCAAACCTCTAAATATAAGGTCAAGATACTATCATATGATACAAAGATTGTAAGTTTGGCGTTTTGACCATCAGCTACAAACTGTCTGGCCTTGGGCAAGTCTACATTTTGAGACTCAATCTTGGAAATGAAGACAACTATACTTATCTCACAGAAGATATATAAGCATCCCCTTCCTCACATGTTATTTCTATAGTTGTATTAGTTTATTTCAGTTATAAGTGAAATTTATGAATAAGAAAGGATTGTATTGATTATTGAATAATTAGACAAATCACTATTTTCTCTGGGACCTAGAAGTAGATCCTTTCATAGGGCAACCTTATAGAGTTCTTATGAATATTAAAGTGTTAACATTTTTAAGAGCTTATTCTGACACCTATGTATACACACCTATATAATATACACTATATAGGTATATGTTAAATAAGGTTAAAATAAATAAGATAAACAGACAAGTAAAGATAGTGTAATAACGAGGCCCAGTGCAGTGGCTCATGCCTGTAATCCCAGCACTTTGGAAGGCTGAGGCAGGCGGATCACAAGGTCAGGAGATTGAGACCATCCTGGCTAACACGGTGAAACCCCATCTCTACTAAAAATACAAAAAATTAACCAGGCGTAGTGGCACGCGCCTATAATCCCAGCTCCTCGGGAGACTGAGGCAGGAGAATCACGTGAACCCAGGAGGCAGAGGTTGCAGTGAGCCAAGATCGCACTATTGCACTCCAGCCTGGACGACAGTGTGAGACTCCATCTCAAAACCAAACAAAAACAAACAAACAAAAAACTGTAATTACGGAGTGGCAGGAAATAAATAAGGGAAATGGAAAGATAAATAAAAGTATAAGAGTTAGAAGAAAAAAACACAATGGGAAATGTAGCAAGAAAGATAATACTTCCTTCCAAATATGTCAATGTCACATTCTCCAGAACCTATGAATATGTGATGTTACACAGCAAAGGGGAATTAAGGAATTTAGCTGACCTCAGGATAGGGAGATCAGTCTGGATTATCAGGTGGACCCAATGTAATCACAAGAATCCTTAAAAGTAGAAAAAGGAGGTCAGAGTGACACAATATGAGAAGGGCTCAACTTCCTATTACTTGCTTTGAAGATAAAAGGTGCCACAGGCCAAGGAACGTGGGCAGGCTCTAGAAGCTGGGTAAGGCAAGAAAGCGGATTCTCCCTGGGCCTCAAGAAAAGAATGCATGCTTGCTGACACCTTGATTTTAGCCCAGTGAGACAAGTGTTGGACTTCTGACCGATAGATAATGCATCTGTTTTGTTTGATACTATTAAATCTGTGGTACTTGGTTACAACAGCAGCAGTAAACTCATACAGGAGGGATAAAGGGTAGCAAGATAGCATGTGCTCTGGCAGAAAAAGCATAGACTAATGAGTCTGGTTGTCACTGATGCTGAAGAATCAGAAACTCCTATTAGTATGCAATTCCCTTCCGATGAAAGGAAAGTATCCATGACACCACAGCGAGTTTGGCTGTTATGCCAAGACCCTTTAAGAGAACAGAGAAGCAGTACAAAATTGAGGACAGAATACAGACATGAAATTGCAAGACACAGCATTTAGACCTGCAATGGTTAGGGCTAAGATATATACTTTCTAAAATATATCAGCTATCTCCAAATGAGTCACAGATGGAAACATTTCTTCTTGAATAACACAAAGCCTAACAACAGTGAGAAGACCAGAAATGTACGGAGATAAATGATCTGCACTTGACACAGCGTGGCTTCCCTCTAGACAGGGTGAAATTTTTAGCTGATAATTAAGCACCAAATGAACCATTTGAAAATTTCAGTGCCATGAGCCAAAGAAAATTAAATTAAATCAGAATTAACATATTAGGTCTGGGTTGAGTAAAGACAGATTATTGCTTTGTCTGGATTCTGTCTTGTTAAGGCGAAGCTATTCTTCAAAATATCCCACTCTAAAACACAATTGATAGGATGACATTAGCAAGTAAACATGATAATTGACTCATTTAAGTTCAAACAAATGTGCGACAGAATGTTCTGTTGGCTACAAGGGCAATGCTTCGGGGGAACTCTATGAATGTGTTTTGGGATTCAGCTCAACTCCCAACACATATGATTGAGCCAGGCATAGTATTAGATACCTAGGCTTTAAAGCTGAATAAAATAGTCATGTATTTTACCCTTCATGGAACTCAGTCTAGAGGAAGTAGATATGATAGACAAATAACTTAAATATAACAAATGATATGCAAAGAAACACAAACTGACATTGAGTCTCAAATCATAAATGTCCAAATATGAAAAGGAATGATTTGCCCATAGATACCTCAAACTGTGAATGACAAAATTTAAAGAAAAATTTAAATCAATGAGTTCTAAATATTATTTTTATCATAGATCCCTTTATTGTTCTGATGAAAATAATGAACTTTTTTTTGTGGAGAGGGGAGAAAAGAGGCTCAGTGGTGGAGAGAAGATAACAAATAGAAAAGTACACACAGATTTGTTCAATTTCAGGACATTCATCTGGGACCTCACTTAGAATATACTCCATCCACTGAAGATATGTACACTTAAAATCACTGCTAAATATGTAAATTACAAAAGGCACACTAAATAACTCTTTATAGTAAAGTTTATTTGAAAATTTAACACTAGTGGTAGAGAAGAATGAAAATGCATCCCATGGAGTTTGGGAGTCCTACTTTTAGCAAGTGAGACATATTCTCAAAGTTTCCATTTTTAAACAGTCCATAAGAATTTTTACCCAATTTCCTATGTTTTGTTATAAAAATGTTTTAATTCCATCTAAGAGAAACCTAAAAGAGCCCATCGATCTCCATTTCTCCCCCTCCATATCTTTTCAAAACAAAATTTCCACTTCAGTGGACACCCCAGGTAGTTATGTCACATGTCATATTCACCCTAGGGCCTCACAACACCTGTGGGCACATTACTGTAGATCCCCAGGGTGAGAATATTCTAGTTTGAAAAGCATAACATAGGGAATTTGTTAGAGTGGGCCCTTCACTATAAGGAATTTGTATGTAATATAATTTACAAAAAATTATTGATTTATATATGGGCTGCACCAGATATGTTCAAAACTGTCCACATATATGTATGCACATATATTTATAAATTGCTTCCTTTTAAGACTGATGTGGTTCAAGGTTGCTCAATGTGAAGAAAAATTAGTCCTTCTCCAAAATGAAATACGAGCCCCTCCCAATAATAGTCAAAAAGTATGTCTCAAGTTTAACATATTTTTTTAAAATTGGAGTAAGTCTTTATTTGATTGTTTTAATCTATACATTGAAGAGGTAAAAATTAACAATATTCATATTTTATACCACTTTGAAACACTGTAAATGTCTTTAAAAGCAATACATGGCATTTTCTCTTCTCCATTTGAAAACTGGCCAAATTCTGTGACAGATCTAAATAAAATAAAAAATATTTTATAGATTATTTTTATTCCATAGCAAATGTATGCCATCTTCCCCCAACACTGTAGAAGACTACTTGGGAATAAATGCTTGATTTTTCCATGTACAACCAGAAAAGACTGAATTTCAATGACTTTTTTTGTTAGTTTAGTAATTATGTCTGAGAATAAAACACCCAATATTTCCCTAAAAAATAAACTGGAAGCTAAGGCAGTTGAAGACTTTTGGGGTGAATATTGGTTTAAGGATGGAATTAGTGATAAATAGATATTCATTCAAAAAACATACTGACCATCTCTTATATAGAATAGTATGTTAAGCCCTGAGATGGGAACGCTATAAATCACATGGCAATGCCCAGGCAGAGTAGAGCTTGATATGAGAAACAGACATGTAAATGAAAGGACACCCAGGGAGAAGTGCTGGTGGCATGCTTGGGAAACCTGAGCAGGTCCCTCCAGTTCTTCAGTGTCTTGGCACCTAGTGTGGCACTGCACCTGTGTCTATAGTGTGATCACCAGCAGAATCAGGGTCCTCACAGCTACCACTGATCAAACACCCCCTCTATGCCAGGCGTTCTGCTAAGTGCTTCTCAAATGCTGCCTTCTGTACTCTTCACATCAACCCTATGTCACAGGGATTATTATCATCCGTCCTTCATATTTGAAGAAAATGTAGCTGAGAGAAGTTAATGTGCTCAAGGGAGCAGTGTAAATGACAGAGCGAGGCCCATCTATCTCCAAACTCACTGCTCTGAATCAACCACCAACTGTCCCTCCCATGTAAGGTGTCCTTTGGATTGTGTTGCTTTTTGTTTCCACAGATAGTATTTGTTCCTGCAACTGGTTCCAAGTCCAGGACCTCTGGGTGACATGTTGTTCATTTCTTAGGTCCAGATAGAGTTTCCTATGATTCAGCAACATGTGGCTAAAAGATAAACTATTTCCAACATACCTAATACATAATAGCCCATAAAACAACATAGTGGCAATTTAAAAAATTAATATGAAAAAGTAATTCAGAAAAGGGGAAAGTCTGGAAAACATTGCACAGAGCTTCTCGGTTCACCTTACGCAACTGGACCAAAAAAGTCAGGACTCTCTGTTCTGAATAAGAAAGTTAACTCTTCATCAGCAAACTTGCCAACCCCACCTCCTTCTGGAAATAATTTCTTGATTGTCTGCCTTCTAAAGTCTTGTGGTTAACACCCACAAAGAGCACCTTCCTTTTCCACTGTCCTCTGTATCCACACAGGGCCCACAGATAGATACACAGAGGAGGATCAAGAGCCTCTTTCCAAGACTGGGATAAAGATAGTAACCCACTGTTACTCCCAATAGATGGGGGTGGTCTGGGGAGGCCTAGGGATTGTCTGAAGAGCTGGGCAGCCATGGCTATAATCCACTGGCTGAAGAACAATCCAGTTCTTCAATTACTTAATAAACTCTCGGTCTATTTGATCGCTTGATAGTCTCTGATACTGGGGGCTCCTCTCCCTGACATAGGCTCCTGGACCCTGCCCTTGGCTTTTACTTTAGTGGCTTCTGCTCTCAGGCAATTAGAAACTATAGCCTTGGGCAAGGAAGCACCCCTCAAGCACTTTCTCCCCTCAGGCCTGATCACCTTGCAGGTGGAAAAGCTTCATGAGAAGAATGTGAGAGATCCTGATAACTCAGGCTATTTTTTTTTTGGCCCCATTTTATCTCCTGTGTAAAATCCACCTCCCTGTGTCTGCTTGCTCTAGAGAGAGAATTTGCCTTTTAAACCAACCAACAACGATTTTAGGCTCCAGACAAAGAGGGTTTGTTCTTCATCAATGAGTTTGCCAACTTACTACTGTTTTCTTAACAAAACTAATTGTTCTTGTGTGTCATTTTGTTGTTTTGTTGTTTTTGTTGTTTAAACACACCACCCTTGGCTCAGTCTTTTCTCTTTCTTGAAGGGTATCACCAAAGGCTTCATGGAGGAGCTGCACACTTCATGTCCTAAATTTTCCCTATTTCCCTAATATTTCATCCTTGGTAAGCACAACATCTATATCCCAACGTACAGCAGGCAGCAGTTTAACTGACTGTTCTGTAAAAAAAAAAAAAAATCATGATCACCAATTTTTGAACCCAGAAAGAAAGCACCACTTCCTACCCTCGACTGTTCAAGATCTCAAAAGCAAAGAGTCTTGTCTTTTTGAAAGAGAATTTCAGTGTAAGGTAGTTCCTCCAGAAATCTGATGGATGGAATTGATGTAGGTACTGCCGCTGCCTCCTGTATCCCACCAAATGACGAGAAAGGGGCACCAAAGGTGAAGCCCTACAACTATAAAGAGAGAGAAGGAGAGAGACAGAAGCAAAGAGACTGGTACAACTGACACAAGAGGGGAGGGCTGACACCAAAGCTGGCAGGAGGAAGTCCTGAAGCTAGAGATTCCGTAACCCAAAACCCCAGGAATTCGAGGCACCGGGAGTCTCTAGAAGTAGGGCAGCATACGAACAACTGACAGATATTGGTAATGTCTGTTGAAAGAAGCACTGAGGTCTCCAGATGCTCTCTCTAACTCTTCTTGGCCAGGTGACTGCCCCTCTCATGCTCCAGCAGAGAATGGCAAGATTACCTTGGAGACAGAAAGAAAGAAGGATTCTGAGCTCAGAGATGTACAGTACACCAGGGATAAGTGAAAATCTGCAGAGAGAAGTGTGAGCCCCAGGGTCCCCTTCCCTTAGTAGCTCCCCGAATACCGCAGCCAAGTACACCTTTCCCCGGTGCACTGACACCCAAGAGAAACACCTCCACATCTGAAAGTTGGTGATCTTAGCAACGTGGCTCACCGGCCATTTGTGGAGTTTCAAGTAGCCTTTGTGTGACTCACCCTTACATAGCAATTGCAGCCAGAGGCCACCAAACATTGGAGAAAAGCCTCTAGAAAATCTGAGGACCAAAGTAGTCAAAATGAAACAAGAACCTAAACATGGCAAAGACAATAGAGAAAAAAAAATCTTTTAAATTATATTTTAAATATCCTCAGAGAGATAAGAAAGTATCACATCTAAAAATAGAAAAAGGAGGCTATAAATTATTCAGGAAACAAGTGCCACCTGTGTTCTGATGTCCAAAACAAAAAGAATTTTTAAAAATTAAAATATGATTACACAAATGGAAAAATGACTTAAAGGACTGGAAGATAAAGGAGGAAATCTTCTGAAACTGGGTTAAAAAGTTAGACTCTAGGGGATAAATTATAAGAAAATTCAGGAATCAATCTAGGTGGTCCTACTTCCAAATAACAGTTGCCCCCAAAAGAAAAAAAACAGAGAAAATAGAGAGAGAGAAATTATAAAATTAAAATATTTTCTTTTAACGGTTCAGATTCTAGAAGATGAATTTCTTAAATGAGGGAGCCCACCAAATTCTCAGCTATAAAGATGAAAAAATACCTTCCCTGATGTAGATCACAGTGAAATATCAGAGCACTGAGAACTACAATGTTCCAAGTAGAGAAGGTGCAGGTGAAGTCACAACAAAGGGTCAGAAGTGAGAGTGGCCTCAGGTATCTCAACAGCAATGCTGGAAACTGGAAACAATGAAAACAACTGTAGGAATAGAACATTTCACATCCCACGAACCCTTCTCAGGGTGACACTGGAGACTCCAAGATGGAGCTGACAGCAATATCCAGAAGAAATTTCCTTAAGAAAAAATCCAAACTGGCTGGGCGCGGTGGCTCACGCCTGTAATCCCAGGACTTTGGGAGGCCGAGACAGGCGGATCACGAGGTCAGGAGATCAAGACCATCCTGGCTAACATGGTGAAACCATGTCTCTACTAAAAATACAAAAAATTAGCCGGGCATGGTGGCAGGGGCCTGTAGTCCCAGCTACATCGGGAGGCTGAGGCAGGCGAATGGCGTGAACCCGGGAGGCGGAGCTTACAGTGAGCAGAGATTGGCCACTGCACTTCAGCCTGGTCAACAGAGTGAGAGTGAGACTCCATCTCAAAACAAACAAACAAACAAAAAAAAAACTGATAAATCACTTCCTGTTTTTAAATGTTGAAAAGAGATGTATACTTATGTCAGGGTTGAGGATGAAGTAGTAACTGGTCATAGAAAACTAATCACATGGTAACTGGGACAGTTATTAATTTTGGGAAGAACAAAAGGCTATTTAATCAGAGTGTACTTCTTGGCTCACCTGTGAGTAATAGTTTTATAATATTCCAACCCCAAAGAATAATTTAATAAATTTAGATGTTTATATATGTAAACTCAAGATAAGAACATGAGAGTATAAGAAAGCTAAAGTATTATCTTTCTTCCATACCAATGTATTAGTCTGCTAGGGCTACCGTAATAAATATCACAGACTGGGTGACTTAAACAACAGAAATTTATTTCCTTACAGATCTGGAGGCTGAAGTCCAAGATCAAGGTGTAGGCAGGGTTGGTTGGTTTCATTCCAAGCCTTTTCTCTCTCTCTGACTTGCAGATGGCTATCTTCTTCTGGTATCTTCATATTCTCTTCCCCCTGTACATATTGGTGTCCTAATCACCTCTTCTAATATGGACACCAATCAGACAGGATTGGGGCCTACCCTAATGGCCTCATCTTAACTTAATTACCTCTATAAAGACCCAATATCCAAGTACAGTCTCATTCTGCACCACTGGGGGTTGGGGCTTCAATGTGTGACTTTAACAGAGACATAATTCAGCCCATGACAACCAATAAGTCAGTAGATAATACCTAAAATGGAAAACTCATGGTATTAGAAACACAGAGGCAAATAGTAGAAGCAGCTCAAAGAGCTCAAAGTAGTTGTCTCTGAAGCATGGGAATCTGGGGAGCAAAGGATGGACAGGGAATTACTTTTCTGTTAAAAGTCTTATAGAACTAGTTGTCCTTTTTTAAGCACCTATTTAAATATGATAAAAATAAGAAAATTGGAGTATTTCAACAAAAAATATGAAAATGTGAATAATAATGTAATACTCTCTATACATCATTTCCAATTAGTCAAAACTCTCACCTTATTAACAGATGCTTAGGGATGCAATATTTTGTGACATTTAAGACATAAATAACTAAGAAAATACTGATAAACTAACCAGAATTCACAGTATTTTAAAAATGTCACTTAAGTCTATTATAATACTTCCTAGGCACCGATATTCTAAAGAAAGTCTCATATATAGAAGATATCAAGGAATTATTCTACCCCTGACACTCACAAAAGGAGTCTTTCTCTTTGTTTTCTATCTTTTAAGAAAACAAAACAGTGAAATATGCAAGCCATTAATATCCTATCAACGAGGACCCTGAAGGCCGGAGGAAATCAACTCTAAAGAGGAGGAATACACCAATCTCCAGCTAATTTATAAAACTACACTCTGTGGGCGGGCACCTTAGTCAACTGCAGCCATGCATACCAGCTAAAACTGCCCCCTCACAGATTCCTCATCCAGAAGTTAGAATTGCCATGGAAACATTCACCCCAGCTATAGCTAAAAGACATTGGTGTATGCAGTAAGTAGAGTCCTATTTACAGAGGTACCAAATAACCAGAGCCACAGGGATGAGAAAGGGAGGCCAGCTTTCTTAAGACAAGATACTGTGCTGCTCCGTGGGCAAAGCCAGCAGTCAAGCACGTCACAGGGGCCCCCAAACCACCCTGTTCATCACCGAGGTCAGTTCAAACCACTGAATGACGAATATGGTGTTGTCAGTAAATATACCATCACTTGGAATGCCTACCTCGGTCAAAAACAGGTCTGGGTGACTCTAGAAACTTTTCAACTTCCTTTAACCTGCAAGAGTTCCTGGGACACCTCACATTGGATGTCGTTTCTACCTTCTCCCTTGGTGTGGTCCCAGGCTCTCCAGCTTCTGGGGATGGACTTTGATGGGCACATGGCACACATGACACCTCCTGCACCAGCCACCCCCAGTTAGTAACAACAAACACCCTCCTCATGTCAACAAGATCCTCAGCCTCCATGGGAGGTCAAGATGCCCACCAGCCCCCAGCCCAATTTGTACACAAGTTTTGGAAGATGTTTTCTAAGCTCATTAAGTTCTTTGAACACCTATCCTCCTTTGCCACTAACCAACTGATGGGAGAGCTAAGAAGAAGCATCAACTAGGTACTTGAAGAATGACTATAAAGAACTTATACCTATGTGTTAGTCCATTCTTGTGTTGTTATAAAGAAATACCTGAGGCTGGGTAGTTGATAACGGTTTGGCTGTGTCTCCACCCAAGTCTCATCTTGAATTGTAGCTCCCATAATTCTCAAGTGTTGTGCGAGGGACCCGGTGGGAGATAATTGAATCATGGGGGCGGTTTCCCCCATACTCTTTTTGTGGTAGTGAATAAGTCTCACGAGATCTGATGGTTTTATAAGGGGAAACCCCTCCTGCTTGGCTCTCATACTCTCTTCCCCGCCACTGTGTAAGATATGAATTGCCCCTCCTTGACTTCCACCATCATTGTGGGGCCTCCCCAGCCATATGGAATTGTGAGTTCATTAAATCTCTTTTTCTTTATAAATTACCTAGTCTCATGTAGGTCTTTATGAGCAGTGTGAGAACTGACGAATGCAGTAATTCATAAAGAAAAGAGGTTTAATTGGCTCATGGTTCTGAAGGCTGTACAGGAGGTATAATGCTGGCATCTGCTTCTGGGGAGACGTCAGGGATCTTTCACTCATGGTGGAAGGTGAAGTGGGGAACAAGATAGAGTTTGAGTTGGGAAGAGGTGCCACACACCACATTGTGTAAGAACTCACTATCGGGAGGATCCACCCCCATGATACAATCACCTCCCACCAGGCCCCACCTCCAACACTGGGGATTACAATTCAACACGAGACTTGGCATGAACTTATATTCAAACTCTATCACTACTATAATTTTTGTAAGCGGCCTTTACCCAGTTTTGAGGCCCTGGCTAGAAGCCAGTCAGCTCCCCTTTTTGCCCAGCTAATTCAATCTGCACTACAGTCACTTCCCTGATAGAGCGCTCATATTCTGGGCCATGGTGTACCCACCCTAAAGGCCGTGGTGCCAGGTACCAGACAGGTACCCTATGTCCCAGAACCTGCAGAATTATTCAAATAAGCCAACCCACAGAGAACCATCAAAACTTCCCTAATTCCACCCCACTTGCTATATATAAGCTACCCCCTGGAGCTCCAGCTTGCTGTTACCCTGTCCCTGGATGCAACTCACTGTATGGTCCTGCCTGGAAGCTTTGGAAGCCTTCTTTCAATTGGAGCTATAAGTAACCAAGTATTTTGCCTTTCATCTATTCATGTGTCAGTGTGGAGTGTCCTGCCATCAAAAAAATATTTAAATCTTATAAAGCACCTACCCCCAAATCCACATCTTACAGAATTTGCTTATAATGCTTTACTGCATTCTTCTACCCTGTATATAACTCGAACTTCCACCCCTATGTATTTCTCCTGCAAATCCCAGAACTATTGCTACTCCAAAAGCTTGTCAGCAGCTGGGTAAAGCTACAGGCTTTCCCAAAGCCTTCCATACAAACCAGCACTGCAGACCCCCAAAAAGAGAGGAGAGACTCAGCTCCCAAACTGTCTTCCTTGCCCTGGTCACCTTTCCTTGGTCTTGCACCTGACTTTTACCACAAGTCTTCACAGCAGTCCTCTCTAAAAAGTAATCACTTCAGGTTAATGATCTTCCAGGAAAGAACACAAGCATTTGGTGGAAATTGCTCTACATCTACACTGTGAATTATAGACATGGAATCTTTCCAAAGAGTCTCCCTCGCTTTGATTCTGAACTCAGATGTCATAATATGCAGTTATGGTTCTCAATATTAGCCTATGGCCCAAAAGAAGGACCAGCAACATGCCTGCATTTCCATTTCCTTTTTTAAGTAGATGTGGTCAAATAAATGTTTTACCCATGTGTCTTGGTCCATTCGGACTGCTATAACAAAATCTCAAAGGCTGAGTAGCTTATAAACAACAGAAACTTATTTCTCACAGTTTTGGAGGCTGAGAAGTCCAAGAGCAAGGTGCCAGTAAATTTGGTGTCTAAGGAGGACCTGCTTTCTAGATCATAGATGGCATCTTCTCTGTGTGTTCTCACCTGGTGGAAAGGCTGATCTAGCTCTCTGAGGTATCTTTCAGCCCTAATGACTTAATCACCTCCAAAAGACTCCACCTCCTAATACCATCACACTGGTGATTAAGTTTCAACATATGAATTTGGGGGAGATACAAATATCCAGGACAATGTCTTATGTGTTTCTGATGAACATATAAATAGACACTACACTACACAAGTCAGTTCATGGTTTAGATATTAAGCAATTTCCTGTACAAAATGTAAAATGCCTTCATTTTGTTTCATTGCAATCCCTTCGGTCATAGTGGCATTCTTCAAGATTCACAGATTGAGCAGTACTTTTTCAAATGAGATGTCCAAAGAGGGCCTCTAACAATTAAGGGAAATTACAGCCAGTAGCAGAGGAAGACAAAAAGTCCACCTAAAACAAGGGAACATTTCAAATGGTGCCACACAGACTACATTCTCAGAAGACAGAACCACATATCTGAACTTTGTCAGGCTCCACGAAGATTTTCAGGAGGCAAATTCAACAGATTGTTAGAGTTTTACAGATGCTGAAAATAAAAAGATAAGATTTTCTCAAAGGTTACCAGTTAGTAAGCAAAACTAGAGCTAGAACTAAGATCCAAATTTTACATGGTCTGCAAGAGCCATATACCTCCAAATCTATAGTCCTTTTATGTATTCTACAAAACTGTTGTATAACAAAATTTAAAACTATGATATGAAATTTGGAGAATAAAAAAACAAAACAGGAAAAAATGAATATATCAGATATGTTTCAAATTATGTCTTCATAAGCAGAATAAATTGGATGTTTTTCAATATTATTATTTGAGTACAGTTTTCCCACTATCTTTAGACTATAATTCACTTAGTATACAAGGTTTCCTCCAAGTTCATTATCACTAGGGAATTTTAAGCCACTGATCTCTTCTTAGATTTTTTCTTTCTCACAATAATGTCAAACTAAATTAAGTATTTTTAAAATACAGTTCTGTGTATATATCACCATATCTTAAGATACATAATGAATACAGGAGGGAAATGATTTTAACACACAAAACCACTTCTTACTAACGTTAAAGTCTGTCAATTTAAGTGGATTTCACAATATCTTAAAAACTTTCTCAACCAATTTAAATGACCAATTTTAGCCCCTCAAAGAATAAACCCCTTTTTTCCAGACTCCATTCATAGTCCCAGTCATTAATGTTAAATGTTTAAGATTACAGTTGTCCTTCAGTACCCATGAGGGATGGTTCCAGAACTCCCAAGGATACCAAAATCCTTGGATGTTCAAGTCTTTGACAGAAAATGGCATAGGATTTGCATATAATCTACACACATCCTTCCATATACTTTAAATCTTCTCCAGATTACTTACGATGCCCAATAAAATATAACTGCCATGCAAATAGTTGCATGGCAACTATTTGTTATTCTATTGTGTTGTTTTTTCATTTGTATTATTTTTTATTGTTGTATTGTTATTTTTAATTGTTTATTAAAGAATATTTTTGGTCTGAGTTTTGGAAATAGGGTCTTTGTAGATAATCAGATTAAGATGAGGCCATTGATTTCTTGGCTCCAGAACCTGCAGATACAGAAGGTCAACTGTGTGTAAAACTATTTCCTTACCTTAGAAAACGCTGAAGGAGTATCATTTATATAACTGCATTTCAAAAGAAATACTTATCAAAAATACTTCTAAAAGTATAGCATTAAATAATACAATATGATCTTTCATTCTATTTGTAAAGTCAGCCCTCTCAATTATGCATATAAAAAGTGGAAAAAATATTTCTTTTCATTGAATGTCTGGGAATGTTACAGTATACACCATGGTTTTACTGGTGAGTAAGTGATAGGTGGAAACTTTTTCTAGATAATTAAAATCTAAAGCTCTGCGATTTAAACAAATTGTCAGTCCTAAAATGTTATGCCCAAGCTACATTCAATAACAAAACTAAAATCAGGTAATGCTGCCATAACAAAGCACCCCAAACTAGGTGGCGAAAACAACATAGATGGATTGTCTCACAGTTCTGGAGACCAGAAGTCTGAGATCAAGGTATCAGTTATCTTGGTTCCTTCTGGGAACTGGGAGAGACAATCTATTCTAGGCCTCTCCCCTAGCTACTGGATAGCTCCAGGCATTACTTGGCTTATAGATGGTGTTCTCCCTCTTTAGCTTCACAACATCTTCCCTCTGTATGTGTCTCTGTGTTCAAATGTTCCATTTTCATAAAGATACCAGTCAAACTGGACTAGGGCCACCCCAATAACCTCATCTTAATCTGATCATCTACAAAGACCCTATTTCCAAATAAGGTCACATTCACAATGGCCTTGGATTTCTAATTTCAATATATTTTTGGAGAGAGGAACACAATTCAACCCCTAACAGGTACTAACTAAATATCATGAATTCTCACAGCATTTGTCATCTCTTCCCTTGAATTCTTTAATATACCACACGGTCAGGGGTCAGTTTTCCTCTTATCTGCCCTAACAGCAGATTCCACACCATATCACTTCCTTCATTTTCAAACACCTTCTTCACTTGATTTCCAGGACACTATGCTCTCCGGGTGTGCTGGAGATCACAGCATTTGTAACCTCTTCCTTAGAATTCTTTAATATACCAAAAAAGGGTACCTTATACTCCTATCTTAAAGATATGTTATGTTGGTGGAGTGGTTAGCCACTCAATAAAGTTTTTGGAGATGTTTAAAGGAGTTTTCTGTAACTTCTGGAAGCCTGTTAGTGCTAAAAACTGTCATTATCAGTTTCCTCTCTGAGTCCAGCTTACTACCCTCTATTACTGCAAATTTTCATGGCCAGCATGGAGGCACAGGGGACTAATAAAGCATCCAGCTTCTCAATGTGATTCATTTATAGGAGGCTTGTCACCTCATATCCTTTGTGGGAAGAGGTAGGTTATAATAAGAAAGAAAGCCCAATTTAAATCCCACATGGTATTCCTGCGACAACAACTATTTATTGAGTGCTTAGTGTGCCAGGCACTGTTCTTGGCACTGAACGAAATGGACAAAAATTCCTGCCCTTATGAGGTATATATTCTGCTGGTGGTGGGAAGAAAATAAACAAATTAAGATGTAAAATATATAGCATGTAAGATGGTTATAATTGTTGCACAAAATAAAGAAGGGAAGGAAAATAGAAAGTGCCAGAAGGCAGCAGATTGCAACTTTAAATAGGTTCTTCAGTGAAGATGATGCTGACTAAAGACAGGAAGGAGGCATGGGGGCCAGGGCTCCAGGAAGGAGGCACAGGGAGGGCAAAGGTCCTGAGAGGGTGTGTGCTCCACAAACAGCAAGGAGTCAATCAATGGGCTGGAACCAAAAGGCCTTGAGCAAAGGAGTGCCATGAACTATGAGGCTGTGGCTGCCATGTTGAGAATAAAGTTCAAGAAAGCAAAGGTGAAAGTCAAGAGGGCAGTTAGGAAGACCTGTGGGTAGTGGTGAAGGTGGCAAAGAGTAGTCATCCTCTGGGTATGTTTTGAAGACAGATTTATAGGACTTGCTTAAAGGTTGAGTCTGAGGTATCAGAAAGGAAAGATGTGAGAGATAATACAAGATTTTTAGTCTGAACACCCAGAGGATAGTTTCTATTTACTAAGATAGGGATGACTGTGGAAGGAGTAGATTTGGAGAGAAGTTCAGATGGTTGTTTTGGAGATGTTACATTGAGATAATCTATCAGATATCTAAAAGAAGTGTCACTATATATGCAATTCGATATATTAATCATGAGGGAAAGATATGTAGGCTGGGGGTATTGATTTGGAAGTGTAAAATATAGATAGTATTTGGAGTCCTGAGCATGGAGAAGTACAGAAGGGGTCCAAGGACTGAATCTTGTGATGAACCAGTGCAAGGAGGTTGAAGGGGTGAAAGGGAACTAGCGAGGAAGACTGGGAAGAATCACCTGTGAGGTAGGAGGCACACCAGGCGGGCACAGTGTCCTGGAAATCAAATGAAAAAAGTGTTTGAAAATGAAGGAACTGATATTGTGTGGAATCTGCTGATAGGGCAGGTAAGAAGAGAACTGACCACTGACCATCGGATTTAGCTACATGTAGGCCATCAATGGCCTTGACAAAACAGTTTCAATTGAGTGACAGAAAGAAAGCCTGATTATAACGGGTTCATGAAAGAAAGGAAAATGTAGAACGGAGACAGTAGATTCTTTTTAGAGTTTCGCTGTAAAGTGGTTAAGAGAAAGCAGATGCTTGAGAGTGATGTTGAGTTAAGCAAGAGTTTATTTTCTTTTCATAGGAGAAAAATTGCATTTTATTTTACTTTAAAATTTTATTTTATTTTTTGAGACAAGGTCTGGCTCTGTCACCCGAGCTAGAGTACACTAGTACAATCTCGGCTCACTGCAACCTCCGCCTCCCAGGCTCAAGCCATCCTCCCACCTCAGCCTCTCAAGTAGCTTGGACTACAGGCGTGAACCACCACACCTGGATAATGCTTGTATTTTTTTTTTTTTTTTTTTTCTGGAGAGATGGGATTTCTCCATGTTGCCCAGGCTGGTCTCAAACTCATGAGCTCAAGCGATCCGCCCGCCTTGGCCTCTCAAAGTGCTGGGAATACAGGCACGAGCCACAGCGTCCAGCCAGAAGTAGCGTTTTTAAAATGTAGATATGGATAACCAAATAGAGAGGGAAACTGGATTATGCAGGTCAGGAAGCAGGAAAATCCTGGAATAATGTTCTTGAACAGACAGAGTAGTAGAAACTACCAATTAGGTTGAGGGATTGGCTTGATATAGACAGGAAAACGTTTGTCTGTGGTAGTTGTTATGAAGGCAGAGTATGTGAGTGGATAGAGGAGATGATGGGAATCCAGAAGTTCTGCTCTGATGAGTTCCATTTTTTTTTTTCAGTGAAGTCAGAATAAAGTCACCAGCTGAGAATGATGATGGAGAACTGTTGGGAGTTTGGTGGGGAATGTATGAGATAGTCCAGGAGAGTGCAGAGTGAATGGGCCAGGGAAGCATGGTACAAGCTCATTTGAGATTCATGGCTGTAACTTTAAGTGAAACCTACCAGCATGGTTGTCTATTTTTTCCCAGGCCACATTCATCTGCATGGGTACAGATGCAGAGAGGCAGAGGGTTGAATCTGCCACGGACTGAGGCATTGCTGGGAAAGTCCAGTGAAGTGACAGAGGAGCAGGAACATCAAGGGAAAGGGCAAGAGAGGGGCTAAAATGACCAACTATGGAATTTACGCTGAGTGAGGAGGAAGTTCAGGAATGAGGACAGTGAGAGACAGTGAAAAGGAGGTAGCCAGTGGATTGTAGTTCCCAGAGAAGATGAAGAACTACTGGAAACATGATACAGAGAAAATAAGTTGGGAATCTAGGACATGGTGATCAGAGGATGAGATTCTTGCAATTAAGATGTGGAGGAGTTCACATGATAAGTAACAATGATAAATAGTCTGGACTAGCTGAGGAAGACTGGAGGAAAAAAAATCATCTGCAAAGGAGTGGTGATAAAGGACATGAGGGGCAAGAATACAGAAAAGATCATGAGATCACCAGAAATTACGACAGTGCTGTAAAGTGAGACAAATCTTCAAGGATTGAGGGGAATAATATGGGGATAGGTAGACAACTTCAACGTGGAGGGATCACAGGTGACTTAGTCTAACAGCATGAGATTCAAAGCAGATAGACTGAAGCACATTTTTAAATATCCTATTGTCTTCGTATAAGCTGAAAGAAGCAACCTTAACTTACTTCTTTTAAAAAAAAAAGTTGAGTTCACTAGACAAAGTAAAAAAAAAAAAAGGCTGCTGATTATTCATCATAATCAGGAGGGAATGAAAGGGGATAATTGTGCAAAGAATAGCATCTGGACCAAGAAAATCATGCTTCCTGCATGCACCAGCCCCAGGAAGGGGTCACAAATCCACATTATAATATGCAAGGGTGTGAGACAAATGCCAAGCTGACCTGGACCAGCAACCACACCAATCTGATCTGACATCATGGGCCATGACACAGAAGCAGGAGTCTCTGTGAGGAAGTGGGGCTCCCCAAGGACCGAAGTCAACAGACTGACCCAACATCTCACTCATGTGGGAAATAGGAGTTCCCAGTATTCTTGATCTTCCCCGACGCTGGGGATGCTGGGCCCAGCCCCAAACCCTCCACACCAGCTGCTGGGCCATGCTGGGGCTAGCAGCTGTTGACAGTGATGAAGTCAGCTGAAATGCCATCTCAAATAGTAGTAAATAAGATACACCCCAGTGTAGAGAAAACTTAAAGTAGAAATCAGCATTGTGGTGAGTGTCATCTTAATCCAATCTCAAAGATAGAAAGGCCCATTTTCAAGCCTTCTGTGTTTCTTTGTCAGCTTTCTGTACATATTTATGCCTCGGCACAGTCTATTTCAATAACAACACTGCTTATGTACAATTGTAAAAAGCAACTAAAACTTATTAGAACTGAATGTTCTCACATCTCAATGAAAACTCTGGGATAGGAGACAATATAATGCAAGGCACTGTGAAGGTTCAGTATCTCTTCTCCTAACAGTTCAGTTTGGTGTCAAGGAAGAGACACAAATGTACTTGGAGCTGTGAACAAGAAGTAACAACATTTCAGAATCCAAAGAGGGGGAATAGAAGACAAGCATCTTGCCAATAAAACAGTGTGTAGAAGATCAAAGTGTTCATGTGTGCACAAGAGTGACTTTTCAGGACAAAAAAAAGAGGAGAATTCCAGATGAAGCTGCACATGAACTCTCCAAGACACTGCATCAGGGAGGTCTCTGATAGATTCTTTTTGTTTGTTTTTCATCTTCCCTTTTCCACCAGCATGCAGAAAGAAAAAAAAGTCATTTGAGGAGTAAACCGAAAAACTCACCACCATTGAATTACGTACGAACAAACTAATCAGAAGCCCAAACCACAGACTCATATCTGATGTCCACAGAGAACAAAGAAAAGTAATTTCTGGGGCAGCAATCTTGTTTTCCCAGTATTCAGAGAGCTCTAGTATTGGAAAACTTTCTGACTCCCAGCAAAGAGCTATAGAAAGATTGTTCTCAAGTGCTTTAAAACAAAATCCTGAAATGCACCTGCTTTAAAACGAAATCCTAAAATGCACCTGCAAAAGTCATAACAAGCTTGTTAAATATTGCTTCTAGTGTTAACATTGTAATGTTGCAGCTAAGTATAGACTTTTATTCTAGTGTGGCTCAACATCAAAAATTCAATTAAAAGCCTAGGACATGGAGCAATTGGAACTCTCACACACTGCTGATGGGAATGGAAAATGATGCAGCCACTTTGGGGAAAAGTCTTGCAGTCTTTCAAAGAGTTAAATATAGAGTTACCCTATGACCCAATAATTAGATTCCAAGGTATATATCCAAGAGAAATTTTAAAAAATATGCCCACACAAAGACTCATACATGAATGTTTATGGCAACATTATTCATAAGAGCCAAAACATTCAAACAACCCAAATGTCCATGAGCTGATGAATGGATAAGCAAAATGTGGTCTATCCATAGAGAGGAATATTATTCCACAATAAAATGAAGTGCCGTTATAAGCTAGAGCATGGATGAACCTTGAAAACATTGTGATAAATACTGTGATAAGTTAAATATTGTGATAAGTTAAAGATAAGTTAAAGCAATTTATAGAAGACCACTTTTTTCAAATTCTGTTTATAGAAAATGTCCAGAATAGGCAAATCCATAGATACAGAAAGTAGACTGGTGATTGCCAGGGACTAAGGGATGTTAGAGAAAAATGGGGAGCAACTGCTAACAGGCACAGGGTTTCTTTTTTGGCTGAAGAAAATGTTCCAAAATTGACTATAGTGATGGTTGCACAACTCTGTGAATAGACTAAAAACCATTGAGTTGTACACTTTAAATGGATGAACTATATCTTAATAAGGCTATTTTTTTAAAGCTAAGGACAGATATTAAGGCAGAATTAACATTTTCCTTTGTGAATATCTGTACGTCAAAAATTAGTTTTTCTTTCAATGTCATTGTTAGAACTTGGACCTAATAGGTGACCAACATCTGAGGCAGCACACTGACCAACTTCAAACTATACTATAAGGTTATAGTAAACAAAACAGCATGGTACTGGTACAAACACAGACACACAGATCAATGGAACCGAATAGAAAGCTCAGAAATAAAGCCACACATTTACAACCATCTGATCTTTGACAAGGCCAAAAAAAACAAGTAATGAGGAAAGGATCCCTATTCAATAAATGGTGCTGGGACAGCTGGCCAGTCATATACAGAAGAATGAAACTAGAACTTTACCTTTATTTCTTTTGTTTTGTTTTGTTTTGTTTTTTTGAGAAGGAGTCTCACTCTGTCACCTGGGCTAGAGTGCAATGGCATGATCTAGGCTCACTGCAACCTCCGCTTCCCGGGTTCAAGCGATTCTCCCTGCCTCAGCCTCCCAAGTAGCTGGGATTACAGGCAGCTGCCACCATACCTGGCTAATTTTTGTATTTTCAGTAAAGACAGGGTTTTGCCATGTTGGCCAGCCTGGTCTCAGACTCCTGACCTCAGGTGATCCGCCTGCCTCAGCCTCCCAAAGTGCTGGGATTACAGGCATGAGCCACCATGCCTGGCCCTGGAACTTTATCTTTCACCATATACAAAAAGTAACTGAAGATGGACTAAAGATTTAAATGTAAGATCTCAAACTATAAAAACTCTAGAAGAAAACCTAGGAAATACCCTTCTTAACATCAGCCTTGGAAAATAATTTTTGGCCAAGTCCCCAAAAGCAATTGTAATAAGAACAAAAATTTACAAGTAGAACCTAATTAAACTAAAGAGCTTCTGCACACCAAAAGAAACCCTCAACAGAGGAAACACCCTACAGAATGAGAGAAAATATTCACAAACTGTGCATCTAACAAAGATCTAATATCCAGAATCCATAAGCAACTAAAACAAATCAACAAGCAAAAAATAAATCCCCCCAACAAATGACATGAACAGACACATCTTAAAAGAAGACTATATGAGTGGCTAACAAACATATTAAAAATGCTCATTATAATCAATCATAAGAGAAATGCAAATCAAAACCACAATGAGATATCATCTCACACCAGTCAGAATGGCTATTACAAAAAGTAAAAAAAAAAAAAAAAAAAAAAAAACAGATGCTGGCAAGGCTATAGAGAAAAGGGGACGTTTATATACTGTTGGCTAAGAATGTAAATTAGTTCGGCCACCGTAGAAAGCAGTTTGGAGATTTCTCAAAGAACTTAAAACAGAGCTACCATTCAAGTCAGCAATCCCATTACTAAGTATATACCCAAAGGAAAATAGATCATTACACCAAAAAGGCACGTGCCCTCACGTTCATTGCCATGCTGTTCACAATAGCAAAGACATGGAAGATCTAAGTGCCCATCAATAGTGGACTGGATAAAGAAAACGTGACATATATATGTATTCCATGATATATATATTCCATGATATATATATATATATATCATGGAATACTACACAGCCATAAAAAGAATGAAGTCATGTCCTTTGCTGCAACATGGAAGGAGCTGGAGACCATAATCCTAAGTGAATTAATGCAGGAACAGAAAACCAAATATTGCATATTCTCACTCATAAATGGGAGCTAAATATTGAATACACATGGACATAAACATAGGAATAATAGACACTGCAGACTACTAGAGGAAGGAGGAAGAAAGAAGGCATGGGCTGAAAAACTACCTATTGGGTATGATGCTCACTACCTGGGTGCAGTATACCCATGTAACAAACCTGCACATGTACCCTCTGTATCTAAAATAAAAGTTGACATTTTTAAAAATAAATAAAAGTCTTATTTTTATATAATTGTCTTCTGATCAACACTGTGCTATTTTCAGTGTGGAAGGCGCTTATAGAATAAACAAAAGTCATTTCTACGCAAACACAAAATAATAAATAAAAAGTGATTATTTGTGATTTAAGAATGTCTATCCATTTTTTCCTATGTTGCTTTAGATGGGATACAGAAAGTAGAGAGAAAAGAGAAAGGGGGTAGGCGTGTTTGTTCATATGAGAAGAAATGTCCAGGAGCCAGAAAAGTAGCATCTGCTCCTGCTGGCTGTGACTAAAATTAAGCTCTAATTTAGCTTTCAGCTAAAATTATCATAATTGAAATAAAACTAACAAACTGGATGTGACTTGCAATTTTCTCATCATTTAGGGGAGACGAGGCCAAATGGTAACTTCAGAATAGTGGGCTTCTCCCCTGAAGTGTGTGTTGAATGGACAAAGACCTTCCCTAGCTATCCCCTCTCCATTGCTAGAGCTGCATTTCGTCTTCACAGGTCCTCCAAATCCATGACAAATAAGTTGCATTTGGAGAAAACCCAGGGAGGCAATGGAGCTGAGCACCCTGGGATAGTTTGGAACTTAGGGAAGTTATGTTTTCTTTTTATTTGATTCTTCGTTTTGAAGCCCTTGCTTAAAATGAGACTTTTACATACAGTCATACACATCCACTGTACACACACACACACACACACACACACACAGGTGTATGTAGTGCATGTGCATATGCATATATGTGTATGTGTATACATATACATGCATATGCATATAGATAAATATAATCTTATACCTTATACGTCTATAGTGGTCCACAAGTACTGGTTTATGAAAACAAAATAGCACTTACCATGAGTCTATACTCCAAATATGTGTTCAATACAAACTGTAAATATCAACATAATAATGATTATTTTTAAAAATACAACCAGAAGTGAGCATTCCGAAGTTCTGGGGAGAAGCCAAGTGCTGAGGTATATCTGGCTTGCTGCACAATGGTGTCAACTCTCATTTTTCTTAAAAGGGGATAAAAGGGAACCTGGTCTTCTTATAAAGAAAACCCACTGACTTCATGAAAAAGTCACATCTCTCTTGGGTATCTATTTTACCTATTCAAATGACTAGCAAGCTTGCTATTGAAAATGCTGAGAAATATTAATACAAACACTCTCAGGTTAAAGATATAAAGTCTGTGAAAATACATACAGCCATATGATTAACACAAACAGTCCTTTTTTAAAAAAAAAAATGGCATTTTTATTTGTTATATTGGGTAACAGGCAGAATAAAAAGAAAACAAAGCAATGCATACAAATGAGGAAACTGCATTCTGTATTATATAAAGCTTTAATTTTATCATGAGCTTTGGAACATTCTATATAGGAAAAAATTGTTAGTTTTTTTTCATTTTTAGTCTCTGAAAGAGGATCCTATATTAATCTAAAAACCTAAATGCAAACTTGTACCAGAGTTATTGTTCTAAATATAAATAAAATGTTTAAAAGCATATTCTTACACTCTGAGTAAAGATCCCTAGTTATCAGCTTAAACAATGTGTTACATTTATTTTTGTTTATTCTGCAACTATTAATAATAATTGGCTATGTTTAAATTTTTCTGTTTTCACAGAAATGATTACAGTCCCTTTCTTCGGTTTCTTTGTAATGGCTTGGGTCATAACCAACCAATATCAGTTGTCAAGATCT
Source organism: Pan troglodytes (assembly GCF_028858775.2). NCBI lineage: Eukaryota > Metazoa > Chordata > Mammalia > Primates > Hominidae > Pan > Pan troglodytes. The sequence continues at coordinate 101,918,999 of NC_072412.2, read as the reverse complement.
TAGAGAAATATGTCTGAACCAACCAAGAATAATTAATCTAAATCCTTTGTGCAGACACTGGGTGTAGTATGTTATGAGTCACTGATTTTCTCCTCTACAGCTGATATATTCAGCATGAAGAAAGACTTTCTGTTTAGTAACAATTGTACTTTATTTTTTCCCAAGGTCAAAAACATTTAGGTAAGGTCTGTTCATCTACAGATCTAGTGTTAGACTTGGGAAATTTAATAGTTTCTGACACATTCTGCTTTGTTGATATTGGTATATTTTATTTGTTTTTGCTTTTGTTGCCTAATCTATTATTTATTATATTTTGAAATTATATGAAGTATATGAAAATGTATACATGTATATGCACAATTTAAGAATCAGTAATAAAATGAAATATTTGCATCTGACTCCCTGGCCAATAAATAGAGGATTCCCAGATGTCCTCAAATTATTTTTATTACCTTTGTACATAACCTCAAACAATAAATAGTTTAGTTTTACTTGTTCTTATACTTTATTTGAATTGAAGAATTCTGAATTTATTCTCCTCTGAGATTCTTTCATTCCACAATATGTTTTTGAAATTCATCCATGTTGATGAGTGCAACAATTATTCACAATGTTGGTCTATTTTTTTTAACATAAAATATCTACCCTCTCCAAAGACATATAGACTGCTTTATCTATTGGGAATAGAATAAGCATTAGTCTGGCAATGCTGAGTTACATCCAAAGACTTCAAAGGCATGAAGAATTTCTCTTTCGTTTTCTTTCTGATGATGGGATAGATGAGTAACTTTTTAAGAAAATATCTGAAAAATAATAAAGTTAAATTTCCTTGCATTGCTGGAATAAAAATTTCCCAATATCTTAGTAAAGCGTATAGATAACTGCCTTATGTGTGTGAGTATCTTTGTCGAAACTAAGTAAGATAATGGATTTCATATCTGGGTGAACTTGAGAACCACACTTGTACTCCAGCCTGGGAAAAGCCAAAGAGCTTGGGAAGGATTTTATTTTATTATTATTTGTTTTAGATGGAGTCTCACTCTCACCCAGGCTGGAGTGCAGTGGAGTGATCCTGACTCACTGAGACCTCCGCCTCCTGGGTTCAAGCAATTCTCCTGCCTTGGCCTCCCAAGTACCTGGGACTACAGACATGCACCATCATTCCCAGCTGATTTTTGTATTTTTGGTAGAGATGGGGTTTTGTCATGTTGCCCAGGCTGGTCTTGAACTCTTGACCTCAGGTGTTCCACCCGCCTTGGTTTCCCAAGGTGCTGGGATTACAGGCGTGAACTACCACTTACGGCCTTGGGGAGGATTTTAGGCAAATGCTCAGTGTGCAGTGGTCAATCAAGTCAATCTCGTCTACAATTAAAGAGTCAAGGAGACTCACACAGACACCTGTGCGGGTCAGAACAAGAATATACTAACTTCTTTCTGGTTTCTATCTTGGACCATCATAAAATTAGAGAACAAGGCAAGCTTATGAATCAGAGGTGCTATTTCAGTGACTTAAGCTAAGAAGGTAATAGGAATTCAGAAATGAAACACATCAGTGAGGAACAGAATATCTGAGGCTATCATGGGGGACATTACATTTGTAGTAGACTTGGGATGAATCTACAGCATTTAGGAAAATGGGCAAGAAGAGGGAAGACACCATTGAAGGTAAGTGGAAACGAACTGCATGACCTAAGATACGTAAATGAGAATTGTCTAAGACAAAATGAAATGAGTGCTAAATCGAGGCATAAATAATATGGGGAAATCCAGAGGGAGGGATTAATTCTTTCTGACAGAAGAGCTTTCCAAAGAGGTAGCTCTGGAGCCTTTAAACATGATAGGGATTTAAATGGGCAGAAAATGGAGAAGAATTTTTACTTCTCATAAGATACTAGATAAAATAAACCTCCTAAAAATGTTGGATGCAATTCTTTTTAAAAACCTGTTCTAGGGCACAGCTGAGTTTGCAAGACAATAAGAAAATAAAGGAAATCCTAAAATAATAGACAGCAAGAGCAAGAATCCAAGATCGGAAGCAGGCTCTCAATCCAGCAGCTACCTCGAGGCAGTTGCCAGCTTCCAGTAACCTAGATGGAAATAGTCTACAGGCAAACACTACCCAAAAGGAAGATGATACCACTATTTATACTAACAAATACATTTTAAGGCAATAAATATTTTTACTGAAAAAGAGGATAACTACATAATACTAAAACATTCAATCCTCTAAGAAAATGTAATAATTTCACTTTCTTTTTTTTTTTTTTTTTTTTTTGAGACAGGGTCTCACTCTGTCACCCAGGCTGGAGTGCAGTGGTGCGATCTCAGCTCACTGCAACCTCCGCCCCCCAAGTTCAAGCAATTCTCATGCCTGAGCCTCCTAAGTAGCTGGGATTACAGGCACCCACCACTATGCCTGGTTAATTTTTGTATATTTAGTAAAAATGGGGTTTCATCACGTTGGCCAGGCTGGTCTGCAACTCCTGTCCTTAGGCAATCTGCCCGACTTGGCCTCCCAAAGTGCTAGGATTACAGGCATGAGCCACTGTGTCCAGCCAAGAAAACGTAATTATTCTAAATGCATATACAGCTAATAACATAAATTCCAAATAAATAAAGCCATATTTGACAGAATAAATGAGAACTTGAAAAATTAATTTTATTAAGGAGATTTTTAACAGAGCTCTTTCAGTAACCAACTGATGACAGAGAACAATAACAGAAACTAAACTAAAACAGATTTAAAACAATTTAAATGAAATTAACAAACTATAATTTATTATAAAATTATAAGGTGAAATATGAACATATTACAAAAGTTGAATATAGACATATCACATTCACTGACGACAATGTAATCACGTTAGAAACTAATAATGAAGAAAACTCAAACAATATATGATTGGTGATTTTTCTAATATATAAATAACTCATAATTCAAATAATGAACCATAACGCAAATTGGAAAATACTACATATCCAAGTCTGAGAAGTTCAACTAAAGCATCACTTAGAAATGAAGAAGGGCTGGATACTATTGGGTTAAGTGGACAATTTAAGAATTTAGAAGTTTAGCAGAACAAAATCTAAAGAAGCCAAAAGGCAGTGTTGGTTCAGATTACGCAGTGCCCATTGGGTACTAAGGAGCTCTATGTTACTATGCAGCTAATATAGAATCTGTGTGATTTCAGGAGGGGGAAGACATTGTATCAGTTAGAAATATTTGTGTTTTAGATGACAAAAACAACTCTAAGTTAATGAAACAAAAAAAAATGAACTTACTAGCCAAAGAAAACGAGAAAGCTAGCAGAGATTTATTTAGAGGCTTAAACAATGTCCCCAGAGCCCACACTCTCTCCCTCTTGAAGCTCATTCTTCTCCACAATGGTTTTATTTCCAAGTTCTACTTGGTGGCTAGACAGTTGCCAGAAACTACAGACCTACATCTTCCTTAGATTTACCCAGCCCTTGGAAAATCTCTTTCGAACTCTGAATCAATTACTCTGAACAGGATATTGCAAAATGTTCTGTTTGGTCTGAATCACATCCACCTCCAATATATGACATATGTGTAGAAGAGAAAAAGGTTTTTCAACAGAAATCCAGTTTACCTTAAAAAGACAGAGTATGGATGCTTTCCAGCCAACACTTGGGCATTCATTTTAACCTGCTTTAAATCCATGTTTCATGATGACTACTCTGGCGGGAGTATCAAAGAATAAGGGGACAAGTGGCCCCTTTGCTTTGATGAGCTTTATCTCCTTCCTCTACCTTCTCTTTTCAGACTTCTGGAAAGTGCCCACCAGCCCCTACAACTTCCCACCAATTGCCAAAGTTTAAATTTCATGCATTTTGTTAATTCAAGAAATGTGTGTATGCTGCCATTCCACAGTTACAGAGGTTGTGGCATGTGAACTGAGAGGATAGAAATGAAAGAACAAGTAGGATAGCAACATTACCAAGGTTCTTCACTAAGCTCACAAATCCACCTTCCCCAACTGTTCCCTATCAATGGAATATGAGACTCACTGATGGCTTACATGGCTATGCACATACCAGGATTCTTTTCATAAATGTGGTACATAGCATGGTGGTATTTTATAGCTTCATTTAAAAAAGAAACCTAGTTATCAAATTTTGCTTATTTGCTCTCTTGGCTTCATTTGAGTTATCTGCATCTGAGGTAAAAATATTTTTGAACTTCCACATGTAAGTCTGAATTTCATGATTTTCAAGGGCCTTTGTTTCGTGGGGGTGGTCAGAGGTATACATGCAACACATACAGGGAAGGGACAGGTGTAGTAGGAAGAAACAGACAGTATTTGCTAATAAGCCCCTAGCTTTCAGCTAAATAAAAACACATTTTTAAGGTGAACTGTAGTTAAATGAATATTAAGGGTAGCACTGAAAAAGAGAAGAACCCAAAAAAGTGCCACATACAATAAAGGAGTACGTGGATGCAGTATGTTGTGATGCACGCATACGTTTTTACGTGTGCCACAGAGTGGGAAGGGAAGGAGATAGGGAGGGAGGGAGATAGAGAGGGAGGGAGGGAGGGACATAGAGAGGGAGGGAGGGAGGGAGATAGGGAGGGAGGCAGGGAGGGAGGGAGACAGAGATAGAAAGAGACAGAGCATATCTCAAATCTCCTTCCTCGTCTTTTCTAATTTTATGGATAATATGGGCATCTCCCATTCTTTTCAGTACTGGTTGTTAGATTTAACTTGTTTTTTTTCCAGCCCATTTTTAGAATCTCTCAAACTTTCTACCTGTATCCAAAAAGCTGAGACAACCCTTCCACCTTCTGCAAACCCAAGACTCTTAAGCAAAGGATAGATTTATTGGCCATGGAAGCATAAGTCCCACAACACAATGATAAATAAATTTCATTTCAATAATGTTTGTTATTCTAATGTCATTGAAGCAGATTGCTCTGTTTGATTCTATATACATATATCTGTGTATGCATATGTGAACATGTATATGCATGTGTTGATATTTAAATGCTTGAAGAAAAATAATCAGCATGACAAAAATGCAAAGAACTAAGAAAAAACTTTTGAGCAATACTCACTATACACATATAAAATTCTTGAAGAGTAGATTTTAAAATACAGATTGTAATAGCCAAAAGAAGGAAATAAAATCTTGTAAGACTCACCTAGGAATAATCATTGTAGACAATTCAAGGACATCTTTCTTGTCTTTATTCTATGCATTTATAAATGTATTTCATTTATGTAAAATGTGTTGAATTATAAACTATAATCCACTATACCTAAGTTTTATAGCTTCTTTCCTCACTATTAGCTATTGATTTTCTCTAACAATATTCTTCTCATGTAAAGTTTCCTATTATAGTTAAAAATAAGGACACTGATGTGCTTTTAAATTTAAAAAAAATTGAATACAGTGTTGAATAGGAACATACGATCTTATTACATTTTTATCAAAGTTTAATTTAAATAATAAGAATAGAGAGAACATATGACAACTGACAAAATCTGGACTTTTTGCCAAAACAACTACTCAGTCATTAAATCTTATTTAAGTCACAGAGCTCTTTGAGAATCTATTAAAAGCTTTGATTCTCTCTCTCCGGAAAAATGCACATGCAAGCAACATTTTGCAAATTATTTCAGAGTTTGCATTAATGTTAAACCTATCTATGGAGCCCCAGCAGACTATAGAACTTGATTTAAGTAGCCTTGTTATATGTGAAAATTTTTCCACTAAGTAAACTAACTACTTGGGACAGGAATTCAATGAAATATTTCAAATAAATAAGCTAGCACCATCCTCCTAAAATGTTACATTTAAATTTTTATCACAGTCAGAAACCAAGTCATTTTTATCATCATTGCTGTTGATTATCACCATTCAATTAGACAGTACCTATTGAACACTCTCTATGCCTATGCGCTATGCTCAGCATGAAACCAAGCAGATGCTAAAGTAAATGCCACCCCCTCCTTCTTCAAAAATGTATGGCTAAGTGAGAAAAACAAATAATAAAAACCAGAACGTGGTAAACACTAAGAGTAGATGCAAGTACCATGGGATCCCGGTACATAACCTAGAACAATATTAGAATAAAATTTGAGGAAAATAAATATTTGCAAACTATGCCAAGTGTGTATTTGATCTGAAATTCACTTAGAAAATATTTAAAATTGTTTTTCCACAGTTGAAGTCTATGTAAATATTTTGTACAAATATAGAGGAAATATGCCAAATATAATTTCTCTCCTTAACGCTAGACAAAGGTTAATTTTCCTAATCTTCCCAGGAAGTTTCTTGATTTCCTATCGGTAAAACTCTCTTCAGTCAACATGTGTATGCAATTTTCCCATTATAACAGACTATATCATGCGTACCACTAGACAGCAAATTGTCATGGATAGAATCTTTGCTTCCTAGAATAGAATGCATATTTATGAAGCTGTGAGCTTGAAAAGAACAAGCTAATCTTAACCAAACATGGCTGTTCAGAGGGGTTCTTGCTGACTTAAGAGCGTACAGGAAGAAAGGAATAAGGATGGAATGGAAATAGAAGCAAGAATGAAAATGGTCCCTCAGAAATTACCTTCACCTCTACCTTTCCAGAGTTAATAAGATGGATTTAAATAAGTCTTTTCCACCGTAAAAGTCTTTTACATAAGTCTGCTGCCTGATGCAAATATCTACTCATTAATTACAGAGAAGAGGAAACCATGTTGATTATTTTAATGACCACTATATCTAATGTTTAAACTCAGGTGCCTGATTTTGGATATTGGGTTGCCTATATTTTGTTTTCTGACATTTAAAGCATTGTTCCAGTACCAGCAATAAATATCCTCTGTCTAATTATAATTATTTGACTAAGAAGAAATGAAATGAATCTGTTATTCTTCTTGAAGGATAATGAATACCAACCTCGAAGATCATTGCAAATGCTTTCAGTGAAGCAGTATATAAGGAATTGATTGTGTTCCTTTTAACGTAATGTTTAATGGTGTCAGTTAAGTAAAACGAAAATCATCTAAGGAATCAGTCCTCTAAATATAAGAATAACTATTTTCTTATAGACTGAAAAATATCCATGAAGTCTGGCACTATCATTTTAATAAATACTTTCTCTCATCTTACTGATCACCATATTAAAGTGGTAGTTAAATGTTATTACTTTTCAGTATTGATACCCTTGACTCTTCATCTTCTCTCTCTCTTTAAAATAAATTAGTTCTTCATTTCTCAACAACTGATGGAAGTAATGTAAATCCAAAAAGCAGCAATTATGCGAAAACTAAAGTCAAAACCGTTTTCTTTTTCCCCCACTCTAACAGCTTGTAAGCATAATTAATCAAATCAAGCTTCCCTCTCATCGTGGAGAGCTGTAATTTCAAAAAGCAAATTACAGCATCTTTACAGTAGCACACAGAAAGTATATTAAGAAAATATGTATATGAAATAGGAATTTGTTCTTGGTGATAAATTTCATTTTAATAAATCCCACTCTGTATCATGAACTAATATTCATATACTATTTACTGCCCATTGAAGAAGATATCTTATTACTAGAATTTTTAAATAACTCAAAATACAATAAATTATTTCCTATGTCACAATAAATCAATAAAAAGAAAAAAATTAGTAAACACCACAGGTTCAGAAGTCATCTCAAGCCTATCTAATGTATTATATTAATAAATATACCTCGGCAGTTTTTTTAACAGACTCATCAAAAGTAGCATTTAAAAAATCAAAACTGTCTATAGTGTTGCAAAATGTCCACAATTAAGATATCACTCATCTAGTGATGTAAGTTTCTTTTTTCCATATTTTCCAGGAATCATTTAATAATTATTCTCATTGTTTGCAGAAATGCGTGGCTATTGCTCTCTGTTTCGAGGATATGTTATGCCTATGTGTCCAAATAATTGCCTAAGATTATGAATGCAGGAAAAACACTCAAATAGTGATTTGCTACCCAAGACATGATATTAGAGAGCACACTTTCTTTCACTGAATCATCTTAAAATCCTTCCTCTTTCTTACTCTTTCTTAATGACTTCCTAGACTAACTGAATGTAGAAGACCAACAGAAATTTAATGGCACACTACTACTACCCTTTCCTATATCATTATTCCCCTGGGGGTCGTACTGCTATTAAATCATCTATTTGGTGTATGAATTTTGGATCCTAACATTGATGGAGCTGTCTGAATCTCCTTTGTATTTACTTGAATCAGTGTTGCCTATCTGTTGTGCAGCCAATCCAGGATCAGCTCCAGGTAAGCCACTTCCAAAAGCTGCTTGGTATAAATGATGATGATGAAAATTATTTATTAAAGTCCAGCTTTCTTATCATCTAGAATTTTGTTCTGTAGGGAGGTAAATCTATTTTCTCTTGAAGATACAGAGCTAATTTATTTGACTGAAGCACTTCATGACAGCAATTGTGGAACACAAAAAGAAGCTATCAATGTGCACACAGAAGCAAGAACACAGGCCGTGCACATAGGACAAGCACAGCAACTGACTCAAAAGATGAGCCCTTCCCCCAGCAGTCAGTGGGATTCTTCTGGTCCTCCTGGAAAGGATAAAGAACTTATAAGCACTGTCACTCTAAAAGGGACAGAATCTAACTCACCTTCATACAGGCCATCTGAAGCAAAAATAATTTGGATAAATTTTAACCAGCTGTGTGCGGTGGCTCACGCCTGTAATCCCAGCACTTTGGGAGGCCAAGGCAGGTGGACCACTTGATGACAGGAGTTAGAGACCAGCCTGGCTAACATGATGAAACCCCATGTCTACTAAAATATAAAAATTAGCTGGGCGTACTTTGGGAGGCCGAGGCGGGCAGATCACAAGGTCAAGAGATCAAGACTACCCGGCCAACATGGTGAAACCCCGTCTCTACTAAAAATACAAAAATTAGCCGGGCATGGTGGCATGCACCTGTAGTCCCAGCTACTTGGGAGGCTGAGGCAGGAGAATTGCTTAAACCCAGGAGGCGGAGCTTGCAGTGAGTTGAGATCACGCCACTGTACTCCAGCCCGGCGACAGAACGAGACTCTGTCCTAAAAAAAAAAAAAGGCTGGGCATGGTGGTGCACGTCTGTAATCCCAGCAACTCGGGAGGCTGAGGTGGGAGAATTGCTTGAGCCTGGGAGGCGGAGGTTGCAGTGAGCCAAGATCATGCCACTGCACTCCAGCCTGGCCACTATGCGACACAGTGAGATCCTGTCTAAAAAAAAAAAAAAAAAAAAAAAGGAAAGAAAGAAAGAAAGGAAATCTGGTACATAAATGTTAATAGAAATAAACGATGAACTCCATCTCCAAAAAAAAAAAAAATTAACTATGGGGGAAAGGCAAACAATGACCCAGATAACAATATATATCAAAGCAAGTAACAAATTGATCTTGAACCAACTACGTATGCCCAAGGTATAATATATACACTATGTATATTACTGTGGGACACATGTAAATTGCAGTAAAAATAGCTAATAATTATTTTTAGGTATAACTACTGAGGATGTTAAACTATTAATGATTTACATAAGACCCAGTATTAGATTCTAAAATTAGTCACATATTATTTATGTGAAGATAATAATGTAAAAAATTTACATTATTTTCATTTTCATACAGAGAAATTCTATATGGAATATGTATATTTACACAGTAAAATCTGTACAGATCCTACAGCATAAATTGTATAATGTGTGCAAACACAGAGCTGTCTGAAACTTGATGAGAAGAATAAGGCAAGTTAGAAAACTCCATAAATGATGCATTTTACATGTTCTTTGTATTTCAACAAAAATTTGCTATCAAACTTTATTCCCTATCAAAGAATATAAAGATTAAAATATTCATGAAGTATGGTAAAATTAAATATTTACTTAGGGGATAAATATGAATTTTTCAGAAATATTTATAAATATATCAAGCAATTATGAATGATAATATTTGACAACCAAGTTTATCATTGTCAATAGTGTTTCCCTAATTTTTTTCCAAAAAAAATCCATTAGGCTTCCTATTCCTAATAAGATCCATGTATACAATGGCTATAATTTAGAGACAGGAATCAATTTCAGAAGAATTATTAGATTCCTGTGATCTCTTGATGAATAAATAAATGTGGAAGGATGTAAATACGGAAAGCTCAGAGCAGGAAAATCATTAGAAAAACATCCAGTGGCTCATGCCTGTAATCCCTGCACTTTGGGAAGCCGAGGCAGGTGGATCACAAGGTTAAGTTCGAGACCAGCCTGGCCAATATGGTGAAACTCCATCTCTACTAAAAATACAAAAATTAGCTGGGCATGGTGGCAGGTGCCTGTAGTCCTAGCTACTCAGGAGGCTGAGGCAGGAGAATTGCTTGAACCTCGGAAGCAGAGGTTGCGGTGAGCTGAGATCGTGCCACTGAACTCCGGCCTGGGTGACAGAGTGAGATTCTGTAAAGAAAAAAAGAAAGAAAGAAAGAAAGAAAAACATGCAACAGTGATTCTCATGTAGTTCAGTTTTGAAGCCTTCCACATTATATATGTTATTCTCTTTCTTCTTCCTCAGGCAAGCGGTGAGTTCTCAGTGTCCTCCAAATACATCCCCAGCTCCAAAATGATCACCCTTTCACTCTCCCACCATCATCAGTCACATCAGTCACTCCTATTAACTAAGGCACATCTCCATTAGATGGTCCCTTGATTAGGCCTTGGCACTAATGTATAATAAATAATTTAATACTTCTTAAGACTAATCACATCTTTGATGCAAAGAAAGGCATTTTAAATCAAATACATGTCTAATTAAAGAATTGAGAAGAAAATATTTAGAAGCACAGAAGACTCTGGTGCCTCTTTCTGTCTATTCTGGATGAGATGCAACTCCACCCTCAAAATAATCCAAGAAATAATCAATGACTAACCTAGTAACGTGAGGGCCAATCAAAACAGAATCTGCGTGAGTAGAAAACATATGCCAAAATTGAAAATATTTGACAGGTAAAAATCACATTTTTTTTTTTTGAGATGGAGTCTCTCTCTGACCCCCAGGTTGGAGTGCAATGGTGCAATCTCGGCTCACTGCAACCTCCACCTCCCGGGTTCAAGCAATTCTCCTGCCTCAGCCTCCCCCGTAGCTGGAACTACAGGCGCACACCATCACACCTGGCTAATTTTTGTATTTTTAGTAAAGATGGGGTTTTGCCATATTGGCCAGACTGGTCTCGAACTCCTGACCTCTGGTGATATACCCACCTCAGCCTCTCAAACTACTGGGATTACAGGCGTGAGCCACTGAGCCCTACCCAAGTCATATTTTTAAGCTGAATCTTCCTAGTTCCAGTCATTAAATCTTAGGTGAATTCGATTAAATATTTACAAAACAAAGTGAAAAAGAATCACAGCCAAAATCAATGCAAAACTCTCACTCAATTCTTTCACAGATTTATTCATATATTTTACCTTCGTCTTTCCAAATACCTATAGACCTTGATATTTTTTCAGATCTCAGACATCTTTCCTGTGCCATACAGGCCTGTGTTCCTTTGATTCTACCCTTGTCCAGAATGTTCATCTCTCCATTTTGTTTCTTTGAGTTCCTTAAAGACAGGGACTCCTCATTCATCCTTCCCAGCACAGCCCCCCACAGAATTCCTCAGGCAATAAATATTTGCTATTGAAATGAATGTAACATTTCACTTTCAGTTGGAAAGCAGAGTAACCATTTTGCAAAAAAGCAACACTTAGCCCCTTCTCCTTCCTGCAAAACTAGATTGAAAATAACATTTTGTAGCCCACAAGGTCAGGTCACAAAGGAATGGCAGCAGCCCAGATCTCTGCAGTCCTCACTAGATCTAAGCTTCTCTGACTCTTCAGCAAAAGAGTCAACTTAGATTTTGACTTTTCTTAGCCCTGCGAATTCAATATTCACAAAATTATTAAAATATAGACCTTTAGAGAAGTTTAGGCATCAACATTTCTGTTAAACATTAATATGAAACTGTATTTTCACTGAATTCATGCATTTTTAAATGATAGAAACTTCCAATTCAATACTCTAGAATAAGGGTCAAAAAACGTTTTCTATAAAGGGCCAGAAAGTAAATATTTTAGAACTTTGCAGGCCATACAGTCTCTATCGCATTCACTCAACCTTAACACTGTAGCATGAAAATAGCCATAAACAGCATATAAGTGAAGGAGCATGGCTGTGTTCCAATGAAACTATATTTACAAAATAAAGTAGCAGACCAGATGAGGTCTAAGGGCCATGGTATGCCAACTCCTGTTCTAGGATAAAATTTTAGGTATATAGAACCTTAAAACAAGAGATAGCACACTATAAATCATCTAGCTTAGCAAACTTTTAAAAAGTGTAATCATTATATTATCACACTTATTATATCTCAATATTATATATTATACATATATTATTATCCTTTGAGAAATATATAAACAATATTTTATTGAAGAAAATTTTGAAATAGAAAGCAAAAGTTCTCTCTAATCTCACAACACAGAGATAGCTACTGTTAACATGTTGGTGTTGTCCTTATAGTCATTACATATAAATCCCATGTATATAAATGTCATAGTTTTCATATTATACATGCACTTTCTTGCAAAGTAATTATCATATTACACATACAATTTTGTGAATTATTTATTCAACAATAGATAAAGAGTTATAAATAACCATTTATCTATTTGAATACCTACTTATCCTTTTTATAAAGATTTACCCATATCCTTAAGTAATCTTCAAGGGTATTTTAAAAGGCTATGAAATTTTGTTATCATCAGCTGCATATGTAATAATTTATTTAATCAGTCCCTTAATAGAATTTTTTAATTTCCAATTGTTATGCTACTACAAATAACTCAACAATGGATCTTTTTGTACATAAATCTCTGTAGGACAATCTGATTACTTCCTGATGGTAAATTCTTAGAAAGGGAGTTGGTAGTCAAATAGAGTTTTAGAATTTTTTTTTTAATTTTGTGGCCATTGATACATATTGTCAGGTTGCCCTCCTGAGAGGCTTCCTCAATTGATACACCTCCAGTAGTAAACTATTAATATAACCCCCACTGCCACTCAATCTTGTGATGTTCTTTTTCTTATACACGCCAATTTGATTAGCTTAATGCTATCATATTATAGTTTAACATGCATCTCTTCCATGAATTAAAAGAGTAGATATTTTTCTTACTTTTAGAAATTATTATTATTATTATTATTATTATTATTATTATTATTATTGATGGAGTCTCATTGTGTCTCCAGGCTGGAATGCAGTGGTGCAATTTCGGTTTACTGCAACGTCCGCCTCCTGGGTTCAAGCAATTCTCCCTGCCGAGTAGCTGGGATTAAAGGCACCCGCCACCGTGCCCAACTAATTTTTTTTGTTTGTTTGTTTGTTGTATTTTTAGTAGAGATGGGATTTCACTATGTTGGCCAGGCTAGTCATGAACTCCTGACCACATCTGATCCGCCTACCTTAGCCTCCCAAAGTGTTGGGATTACAGGCGTGAGCCCCCGCACCCGGCCAGAAAATTATTTCTTATTTCATACAATTCAGATTTCATCTGAAAGACAAGGAAGATCCAGAGGCTCAGAGAAGTTAAGTATTATATCACGGTCACAGAGATAGAGAGAGACAGACTCAGGACCAGTACCCAAGTCTTTGGCTGATAGAGCAAAGCTTTCTTCCCATTGCACTTTGCCACCCCTACATTCCCCTTTACAACCTGAACATTTGGATCAGTCTGATAGGCCTCAAAGAATGTTCCTAGTTCATCTTATTACTTTGGCTTTAAGTGCGAGATAATCAATAAACTTTCTTTTCCCATTGTTCTCTCTTCTTGCCAAAGTGTTTCAGACCAAGGTATATAAGATTGGCAAATATTATGGTGAAATGTTTTATGTTTTGTTTTGTTTAACTGTATATAGGAGGAGGATTAGAAGTTAACATTGTGAATAAGAAATATATCAAAATATATATTGACAATTATTTCCAATGCAATGTGGGTTGTTCACAGAGATGACCATACATCTTGGTTTGCACAGAGACTAACTCAGCATACATCTCTTGTGCAGCATAATAGTTAAAGGCATCCTCTGTCAGTCAAACATTGTTTCATTTGAAAGAGAAAGCTAATCACAGACGAGAATCATTGCCCAGATAAGGCAAATGCCTCTCTCTTCCAGAACTCTAGACTTCAATGTCTTCCTTCTAATGGTACTTCTGGTATTTTTTGATGTTACGCAAAATGTTGTCCAATTAACATTCTTAAAAATATTTCTCATGAGGTCATTAAGTTGTTACTAGTATTAAACATCTTTCAAAGTAAATTAAACTATACATTTTTATCAATTTTTTAATTTGCAACCTAACAGAGCAAACATATTTTATGAACATATTAAGCTATATATTTTTAATATAAAAAGACATAAAGTCTACCTTTGATTCTTGATATTAAAAGAAGAACCCATAGAGTGACTTGATTTTTAAAAGCCAGATAAATGATTAATAAATATTCATCTTCTCTAAACTTTTTTTCATGAAAGAAAGAATATTCTCTTCTACTGATAAAATGTTCTGGTAAATTTATCTCTGTAGTAAGACTTCCGATATGGTTTGGCTCTGTATCACCGCCCAAAGCTCAGATTTAATTGTAATCCCCAGTGTTGGAGGAGGAGGAGGGACCTGGTGGGAGGCGACTGGATCATGGCCATGAATTTCCCCCTTGCTGTTTGCCTGCTATTGAGTGGGTCAGGAGACCTGGTTGTTTAAAAATGTATAGCATGGCCAGGTGTGGTGGCTCACTCTTGTAATCCCAGCACTTTGGGAGGCCGAGGCGGGTGGATCACCTGAGGTCAAGAGTTTGAGACCAGCCTGGCCAACATGGTGAAACTCCATCTCTACTAAAAATACAAAAATTAGCCAGGTGTGGTGTCACACACCTGTAATCTCAGCTACTCAGGAGGCTGAGGCAGGAGAATTGCTTGAACCTGGGAGACAGAGGTTGCAGTGAGCCTAGATCGTGCCACTGCACTCCATCCTGGGTGACAGAGTGAGACTCTGTCTCAAAAAAAAAAAAAAAAAGTGTAGCACTTTTCCCTTTGCTTTCTCTCCTGCTGCCATGTGAAGACATGCCTGCTTCACCTTTGCTCTTCCGCCATGATTGTACGTTTTCTGAGGCCTCCCCAGCCATGCCTCCTGTAGTCTGTGGAGCTGTGAGTCAATTAAACCTCCTTTTTAAAAGATAAATTACCCAGTCTCCAGTAGTTCTTTTTAGTAGTGTGAGAATAGGCTAATATAACTTGTTCATATCATAATTTGGAATATTTTAATTTTCTGGTCTGGATTATCCCATTCTCCCCTTCCTTCAAAACACCAATGTCACGGTGAATTTTTTTCTTCAGTGCAAACTTGAGTATACCACTCTGCTAAATGCTTCATGGACTCCTGGTAGACTTCATGCTAAAGTGCAAATATATCACTTATCCCCCAAGTTCTTTCATAATTTGGACTTGCTGCCTCTAGAGACTTTCCTTTTGACACTGGATCCAACAAAAACATTGCATGTTCTCTCATGCTATTGTGCTTTTCCCACTCTGTTCCATTGTTCTGGAATGCCCTTCACAGTCAATTCCATCTGGTGGCCGTTTTCTCTATGCATGGTGACTTTTACATTACCTTCAAGACTTTGCTCAGGTGGCACCAGTGGGGAGCCCTCTATGAACTGGATCAAGTACTACATCTAGAAGTTCCTTGTCTGCAAAATCCCATATCACATCTAACACATATTTATTCAGCTTCCGCCATGTGCAAAGCATTGTGCTAGATGCCAGGAACGAAGCAGTGAATGAGACAGGTGCAGTCCTACCTCCGTAGACTTTTGTATTCAAATTTACATTGTGTCACCATATTTTCATTGTTGCTTTATTTGGTTACTGCAACCAATAGATTGCGAATTCTACGCAAGCAGCGACTCTCTTGTCTTTGAATTTCCCTGTGCCTGGATTAAGGGCTGAAATTAAGGAGTTTAATCCACCATGAGAAATAGCCCAAAGAAACAGTACATTTGGACTTTTCATTTCCCTAGCGTAAAAGATCCAGAAACAATTACTGAAACAGGGTACCTTTAAACTTCTAGCTTACTTAAAAGTTAAATATTCCAAAATACATTTTTCTCTACTACAACTGAACTTACAAATTTAAAAAGGATATTGCTTTTCCTTTATCTCCAACAGGTATTGGTAATCCTTTTTTCCTGCAATATAAAATTTCTTCCACTTAATTCCATGTATTTGGTAGAAGTAAAGCTGCATGACAAAGAATAGGTACTCAGCTTCACTTCTGCTGAGCTGTTACTTTCTGCCCTTAAAATAGGCAGAGGACACAGAGGTCAAACACGATAACCTCATTCTGTGTGACAGGTCAACTAATATCTACAAAGCTGAAATGGAGTTCAGTAATAAAAAAAATTTTGCAATTGCTGTAGAACAATTTGGGTGCTGCTTTATCTTGATTTAGGTAGCAGACTATTAGAGATGTCTCAGGATTCAAAGAATGTGCACAGGAAGAGGGCAAGGCATTCAGCCTCAGAGAATTCTCTGTGAAATGAACAATTACAAACTCGGGTGTCTGATCTAAGTAGTGTTCTTTGCGAACGAGCCTAAAGAGAAAACTTACTTTATACTATTTATTTCAGCAGGAAGGCTTCTAAGAATGTGTAACTGTAGATTTTGCCTTAAGACCATTTACTTTTCCCATCTTTCAGTTTCACCATTTCCTTCCTCCCATCACATGCTATGTGTTTTGTGTGTGCACATGCCAAACCATGCTTATCTGAGTGCATACACATCTCTGTTTACTTAATTTGAAATTATTTCCTTTCTACTGAAAATCCTGACATCTTAGCATATAAGCAGAGCACAAAGAATCCATGAAATTACTACTATTAAATAAGACAGCTCTCTATATGTAAATCTAGCAAGCTGGACCATTTCAGTAATTATCTAAATACAACATATCTAACCAGTTAAAGTAAGAAATTAATTACTTCCCCATCCTAATCCAGAATTCATTCATGGAAGAGCCAAAACAACAGGTTTTTTTTTAAAGAAATTTTTATTTAAAATAAATACAGTTTTGTAAATAGTTTTTAATAAAGTGTTCAGGCTTGGAAATAAGTTATTCCACTCATTCATTCATTCAAGATGCATTTTTTGGTGCATGTACTATACGCAAGATTGTGTGCTAGGCATTGTAGGGAATAAGAGAAGCTGAATTAGCAGTAAATTGTTACCAAGAAGCTCCTCTATGAGTATGCGAGCTTATGAATGCCAGTAGAAGTGATAAGAAAATTTTATAGGAGTGCAGATGAGGACATGGGCATTGCACACTGGGGGAATCAGAAATGCCTTCATCTGGGACACATCTTTTGTCTGGAAGCTCAAAAATGATTACAAATGAGGGAGAGGAGAACTATATTTAGAAAAAAGATTATTGGGCAAGGTAGGGAGTAAGCAAAACAAGGGCACAGAGAATGATTCCATTTGCAGGGACCACTCAGGGAAGGAACAGTGTGAGAACTAACGCTGGCAAAGTGATTTGGGAGGAACCCTGCTGTTCCTGGAACACCAAAGAGCTTTTTCACTTTAACCTACACGCTACAGGGAAACCACTGCAGGTTTCAAAAGATGGATTAAGAGTTCAGCTTTGGTTTAATTACTTTGATAGGAGAAGCAATATTTCTTTCCCTGAGAAGAGTGGCAGAGAAAGAAAATAAGTGAAAATGTAGAAATAGAAAGGAGGAAAGAAAACCACCTCAATGTGCACAGTAAAGTAAAATGGTCATTGTGGAAAACTAGTAGATAGGGGAGAAACTAGAAACCTGTGCAGAAAGGGAAAAGTTCATTATAAAGACTTATGTATTTATTAGAAATACTTCAGATAAATAGGAAAAAAATAGTTTGAAATATAGTTTAAAACAGTAAAAAACAGTTAGTTTGAAATATAGTAACTAGGGACCCAATGTGATAGGCCATTGAAAAAAATGCTAAAGAGTCTGTAATATAGCAAGCCATGGGAATCTAACAGAAGGGTTTTAATTGGTTTGGGACATGATCAAACGTGCATTTTAGCAAGATAAAGTTAGTAGCAGTATTGAGAATAGACCAGAGAGGAGACAAACTAGAGACCACAAAACTAGTTTGTGGGTGAAAGCTATAAACTAGGCAAGAGATGTTGGTATCCAAGGAACTGTGTTAATAAATTAAAGTATTATCAATTTAGAATAAAGAGAAGGGACGATATAGCAAAATTGGTGGAAATGTTCCCGGTAAAACATTCGAATGAAACTATAAAGGTTTAAAAGACATTTTCATATTATAAAAGAGATATAACTTGGGAAATTTAAAAATGCCTGAACCCATTCATTCAATGTGGGTAAAAAAATGAATATCAGGGTAACATAATCAGGACCTCAACCATTTAAAGTCATCTTAACAGCTATATAAATAGTAAATTACTTTGTTAATTTTACAAAATACAAAAACAAATAGCCTGGAAAAATGTTAGCGTTTTCTAAATACTAGGAATTTTGTGCCAGCTTTTCTCACCGTTGTTCTGTAGTTCACAATCTACAGACCACCATCACTTTCCCAAGAGTCTATTCCTGTGAGTTACCCAGGTATTTAAAAAACATTAGCTATGCCAAGAACCCATTCTGAAATCAAAGTCTAATCTCTCACCCAAAGATTCAATGTTAAGCTAGAAGTAATGGGAGCTGATTGCTCCTCTAGGGAAGAGCTGATACTTCTGATATTAATACTGTAAATTTAAAGGAATCCACAAGCTCATTGGAGAAATCCTTTTACAAGTGTAGAGTATAAATAGAAACTCTGTAGTGTATAGGTCAGTCTGGTATTTAAAATTCAGGGCAGTGCTGTCCAGTAGAATTTTCTGCAATTGGGAGAATGTCCCAGGTTTTCATCTCCCAATGCAGGAGCCACCAGACACACATGGAGCACTTGAAATGTGGCTAGTGCGACTGCAAAACTGAATTTTAATTTTTGTTTAATTTTTATTTAAATGTGAATAGTATACATGGCTAGTGGCTCCTGTACTGAGGGCCCAGGACTAGACTAGACAATGGGCACACACTTGGAAACCCTATCTCAAAGATTTGATAATAGCAGAAAATTCTATTCACATGTCTCCCAACGAAGCAAAGTAGGCCCTCCATTAAGCATTTGTGTATGGAAAACCAATGCCCCTCCTGTGTGTGTAACCACAGTCATTCTTCCCTGACAATCGGCGCATCAAACCTTGATGTTTCCTGTTCCAAACTCAAGTCAGCAGCTAATATCAGACATCCTTGTTAACGTAGTGTATGCTGATGCTTTCCATTTGATACCTACCAGACACCAAAACTGTCCAGAGAACAGAAAGTATAAACATAGTGTTCAATAAAGCCTGGCAGGCTTTTAATAAGACACACAGGAGCATACTAATCCAGATTTTTGTGGGCAGATACTTCATAAAAGGTTAATCAAAGTGCTGGGCAATGGGGAAACACCTGGATCGCGCTCAGCACTATTTTTTAAAGAGAGCTCAACATCTGTACTGAAGCCAGGATTGCTCAGTGGGGAGAACCCTCAGCCCTTAAAAACAGAAATCTTTATTTAAACAGAAAGATTTGCAATTGCATCAACTGTTGTTATGTTAACATGGCTTCTCCTCAGCAACTGCTTCTAAATCACAATGACACTTGGAAAAAAAACAAGAAACACTTCTCTATTCTGATATTTAATATGTTTCTTTAAAAATGTAAGAGGTGAGCATAACCTATTATATAATAAATATTATCTCTGTTGAAAACTAAAAAAGGAAAACATGGAGGTATTATTATCAGCAAATCTGTAAGGTTTCAATGGAATCATTTTCATTCTATTATATGTATCCTGTTTAAAAGGTACAAAATACCTAGCCATGGCCATCTGGTGAAACAGCTGCGAAGTAAAGCCCATTTGTTGATCATCCTCTTGTAATTGTTACCATGGCCCTAGTCTTAACCACATACTATTTTTTAAAAAACTGACTATAAAAATCCAGTGGTTTTGTTTCTTGCTATGACTCCTTTAACATAACTAATTCTATTTACAAAACTAAGGAAGGAAATTTTAAATTATAGAGAATTATAGCAATGCTTTTAAGGATTAGGCAGGGTTTCCATCACATGCGTTCATTCTATATTGCATTTATATAAATACACTCTCCTCATTCAGAAAAAAACCCATGTTCATTACCAAGATCCACGTTTTTATTACCTAAAATATTCAGTATAAAATATCAGCATATTTTAAAAGAATCTAAATAGTTAAGTTACCCTACAAATGGTCAAAGATAATAAAAACAGCCTGGTTTAGTCTTTTTTATATAAGCATATAAACTTATAATCATGGCCTTTTTACACAAAACTCTAATATGAATACTATTTCACAAATTCCTTCACCAACCTATATTGTTCTGTTTAAGTTAACTCCTCCTCTGGAATGAGAAAATGAGTGTTGTCCAGTGGAATCTTCTACAATGTGGGGAACATCCCGGGTTTGCATTCCCCCAAGCAGGAGCCACTGGCCACATGTGGTTATGGAGCACCTAAAATGTGGCTAGTGTGACTGCAAAACTGAAAAAGAAAAACTTCCTTCTTTTAACTTGAGGTATTGTTGGTGAACCAAGAAATAATGTTGTAATAACTTCAGCTATGCTGAATTATTTCTTTATACCATACACTAGGAATATAAGTGTATAGACTTACTGCCTGAAATATCAACAGAAGGTATTCAAGATACCTATATAGAAATTGCTCTGAAATTAATCTAAATGTTGTATTGGTAACAAATAGTGACCATAATGTCGGTTTCCTAAATAACCATTCACATTTAAATAATGTGTATAAGTAATTCTCTGCGTAGAAGTCTCTCTGTGTAATAAGAGAGAATTATTCCTTTCTTGCCTAGAGACAGGAAGAAAAAATGCCAATAACAGCTTTACCAAATCCATCTGAGCTTGATAACCCAAGAAACGTAATGTCATTCCTCTAGACATTAATGGTCCTATTATCGGCTCCCTAAGCCACAATGGATCTATAGATCTTAAATTACAATTTAAAGATACTGCCACCACCATGCAACTGTGAGACTCTTGAAAATGCCAAGGTAAGAAAAGTGCATGGACAACTAACATCCTCTATCACCCCAATCCTCAATCTGGGGGATTTCCTATGAGATGATGTGGCTTATCAGTTTGCACACCTTGACATCTCAGCTTCTCCCTTTGTGCATCATGAAGACAGTGCTTTCTGGACAATTTCCACTTCATTTTCTTACCAATATGCTCCAGAGGTGATACCCAATTCAATCATAAACTGCTTAAGAGTTGGTTGTGACATGAATATCTGAGAATCATGGTTTCATAATATTAAAGGAAAAATATGTAATACTTATTAAATACTGAATTAACAACAATCTAGTGATTCTGAATAACACTTCCATCTTGGCAAACATGAGGGGGGAGTGTATATATATGTGTGTATGTCTTATCTGTGTGTGAGTTTATGTACATACAAGTGTACTGCATATATGTGTATATGTCTATATGCACATGTATGAGAATTTGTTATGAGAGTCAACTAGAAGTCAGTTCATCTAAGACGACTGTATTGAAAACATGGTGCACTCTATCTATCTGAAGAACAGTATCAAATGGGTAATTGGATATATCAAACTAAGTGATTAATCCACTAATGGCCCTTACTCTGAACTTCAAAAGAAAAGGCATAATATTACAGGCAAACTCAAGGTATCGGAGCAAAACATCATCAGTAGCTAACCCTGCCCTTCAAAAACTATTAGTAGAGTTCCTATTTTATTCTGAAGAAATATCAAATAAAAGATGGTCATGCTCCTAATTCAACCCTATTGTTTAATAATTTTATAAGTTTTTATTGTTCTCTTTCAGGGCACTATTACTTCATAAATATCTATACTATTTTATTCAATAATAAAATATTGATTTGGGGGTGGAGGTGTCATATGTTAATATCTCTACAATCTCTCATTTCTAAAGAGAAACCAGAGGATTCATCATCACTAATCATCATCCATTAGTTGTGAACTAAATCTATGACTTGAGAACTAGGACTTGATAATACAGCATATAAAAGCAGCAATTCATGTTCAGCACATTTTGTCTAACAAATGTTTTAAATTATTTAGAATTTTCACTGTAAAATGTGAAATTGTTTGAAATGGAATAAAACAGAAAACTTGTTTTCTTTTCAATTTAATAACTAGAAAGAAGACTAAAGTTATTCTAATAATCTTGCTATTTATTCACCAAGCTGAATTCTGCCTTACAATGAATTCTCATTAGGAACAGAGTTCTTATCTGTCAGTCCCCAGTGCCTATTAGTACCTGGCACAGTAGCAAGCTCAATAAAAATTTGTCAACCTACTAACTGTTTATTTAGCTGAAGTACTATATTTATAGTTTTATACTTTTAATAGAAAGGTAACTAAAATTAAGAATTTGAAAATTAATCTGTTTCCTTGCATAGATTACAAAATGTCCTGAATAACAAAATACCATTTGGCTTTAATAAAGTACTTTTAATTTAAATGGCTGTTTTTAATAACAAACATTTGAACAGACACACCCCCTCAAATCCATGATGAATCACTCCACTGCTCAAAGAAATAAAATTTAAAATACAAAACCTACCTTGTTAAAATAAAATAACTGGATTATCATGGTCTTTCATGTACAGATGCTTAACATCAGAAAAGTCAAAATTAACTATCACTTTAAAGTAATATAAACCTTCTAAACTTTTATACACACACACACACACACACATTTACTCTAAACTTCTAAAAACTTCATATTAACATTTTATGCTAAATGTATCCTAAATTCACTTACATAGAACACCATTCTCACACATGTTAACACATGTTTTACAAAAAAAGTATTCCATGATATGGGAATTATATTTCAAAACCTCTCTTAGCTATTTACCATCTCATAAGTCAAGGTTTTCTAAGTATATTTAATCACAGAAAAACAAACTTACAACATAACTCTTAGCATCTTGTAATATAGCTTTCTATGGAACATGAGTTTGACAAATGAGACAAACCATATGTACTCAATAAGTACTCCATGGTATGAACAAGAATGTACTTTTTGTCCAAAAAACAATCATTAGGATCTTCCTGCATGGTGAATCAGATCATTATTTTACATTGATTTCATTGGAATAGAATCCTGCCTAGATAAGGTTTCCCAAATCAATTACATTTTGGTTTTAATTTTGCTAGCAGCACTTCTTTTTCCAGTTTTAAGTCATTAACAGAAAGCTTCATCACAGCACAAAACAATATTTCTATAACTCTTCATATTATTAAATGAAAAGAGTTTTATCTTCTGAGAATAATTGTTTTAAACAAATGCATTTATCTTATTCACTTGTCAGGATCATCCATGTTTTTTATTAAAATCAAAAGCTTATTATCAAGCTAAATCCAAATCAGACATTTTATATTCCCAGTAAGATTTCTTCATCTTTCCACACTAGCACGTGGATTTTCCTTGTTTCCTAGCCCATATTCAAGAACATGGCAGTTCCTATCCTTTCCCAAAACATGGACTGCACCAGGCATGTTGAGAACTCAAGAGTGCCTCACTCTGTCTCCACACAACCACCAACCCTTGTCATCAATACTAAACAAGCCCAAGGCTGGCAGAATCCAGGCCTTATTATTGTTTCATTGGTCATTTACTCATTTAACAAATATTTATTGAGCATCTACTATATGCCAGAGACTATATGAGGCCCTAAGGATTAAGTATTGAATGACACACAGATGGGGCCACATTCTATGGGAGAGACAGAAGATAGAAAAAATAAGTAAGTAAAATACACAGTATGTTATATTAGCAAATGCTAAAATAAAAGAAAAAATGGGCAGGATATAAAGAATATAAAATGTCAGGGATGAGTTTGAGAATCTTTAAAGGGTGGTCGGGAAAGACTTCACAGAAAAGGTTGCTTCTGAGTAAATGGTGAGAATGAAAGCAAGAAAACAAGGCAATGGATAGCCCAGAGAAGGGCATTACCAGCAAGTGCAAAGGACCTGAGGTAGAGGATGCTTGGCCTGTGGGAGGAACAGTGAAGAGGTCAGTTGTGGCTGGAGGTAGGAGGCACATGGTGGTTGTGGTAGCAGATGAAATCAGAGAGGTGACAACCAGCTGCATCAGGTGGAGCTTTACAGGTCATTTTAAGGACTTTAGCTTTTTCGCTAAAAGAGGTGGGAAACCATAGGTGGGTTCTGAGCCAAGGAATGAAGTGCTGTGACTTCCATTTTAATGAGATTACTCTGGCTGCTATACTGGGAATAGACTGACAGTGGGAAGAGAGTAGAGGTAGGAAGGCCAATGTAAAGGCTGCCTCCTCCTAATGCAGGCAAGAGCTCATGGTAGCTTTGACCAGAGCAGTGGCAGCAGGATGCATGTGAGAAAAAGCAGGAACCCTCCGAGGCATGGGGCAGTTCTTGGCTCCAATCCTCTTATTGTGGCACATGCCCTGAATATTAAATCTACCGAGGTGGTCACTCACCTTGTCAGGGTGTCTTCTGGGATTTGCACTTCTTTGAAAGGCCTTTTTATCTCTGCAATTGTACTGAATACAAATCTCCTGCCTCTCCTTGGATCCCCTTGGTCATATTACCTGCCTATTAAACCCATTAACACCACAGGGATGCAACCAGACAAGAACCCTGGATGAGTCAGGCCATCCCCCTTGGCCCCTGCTATGCCGCACTGCCCAACCACATGCTCGGTTTCTGGGCCACTTCTAGACTAACATGAAACGTCGCAATGGGGAACATGGGAACTGGCATCAGGGGGAGCATTAAGGAGCTCTAGTGACACCCTCTGCAAGCTAACTGCCCATAGGACAATCAATGACCAACAGGAAACAAGATACAGAGGGGGACTAGCTAGGCAGACAAATTCCCTGTCCTCCCTCCCTTCCCATAGACTTCTCGGAAGATAAGTCCTCCTTGCAGCTCATTTGAGAAGGGTCATATGGGGAGAAAATATGCCAGCCAAGTGACTTGCTGCATCTTATATGTCTTTTTGGGAAGCAGTAACACGTCATGTTCTCTTGCTTCTCTTTCTTTAATCCTCACACTCGCTAACCTGGGTTTGCACCTCACAGATAAAGCTTTGCCCTTGAATCACAGCCTCAGATTCTACTTCCTTGGAAAACATACATCAAAAGTATCCTCTCAAGCTATGGCCAGTCTACTGTCTTTGTAGCATCTGCCATACTCAAATATTTTACTTTTAGGTGGCCAAAAGTGTTTTCCTTAATAGCTTCTAGACTTCCTGTTTTGGGTAGAAAGCTCTCCACAACCTGTGTGTTAATACAGGTATGACTAATCTTCCTCTTGAATTTTATTTTTTAATTTAGATCTTTTACTCTCTTGAAATTAATTTTGCATATATGTAAAATAATGGTAACCATTTATTTTGATTGCCAGTTGTGTGAGCAATTCTTTATTAACTAAATCATTCTTTTCATAGTGAAATAAGATGTCACCTTTATCATGGATTGTTTCCATATATAGTGAGATCTGTTTCAGGGTACTTATTCCAGTCTACCAATCTATCTTTGCTCTATTCCCACACAACACTGTTGTCATCACAGTTGTTTTACAGTATGTTTTGATATCCAGCAAGAAAATGGCTTTTTATTCTTCTTTATATTTTATTTTTTCTCCAGTGTTCTCTTTTCTTAATCTTGAATTTTTTAATTCAATTCAAAAAATAACTTGAGTTTCTAAATGAAAAGGCATTGAGTTTACATATTACAAATAGAGTATTAGTTCTCTTATTTGTTTAAGTCTTGTTTTATATCCTTCAATAATTTTTTATAATTTCATTCCTATAAATTCTGTGGCTTTCTTGTTAAAATTAAACCTAAGTATTTTAAATTTTTTGTCATTTTTATGACTGGAATACTTTTCCTATTTCCATTTCTAAGTGACTATTAATAGTATAAAGAAAGCTTGAATATTTCTCTTATAATCAGGCTCTTTATAAACTGCCCTCATCAATTCTAGCCATTTTTAGCAGCATCTCTTGGGGTTTCTAGATATGTAAGAAATCTCTTCAGGAAAAAAAAGTTGACTTTACTATTTCCTTAATTATATTTATATCTATGATTTTATTTTCCTGATTTGTTGCATTTACTTCAACCTACAAAACATTGTTAATAATAAGAGCAAAATAAGGCATCTTTTTCTCTATCCAGATTTCAATGAAAATGATTTAGGGTTTTAGTATTTAAGATGATGTTTGCTGATTATTTTAGTAAATGGTCTTTATCATGCTGATTAGTAAATGGTCTTTATCACGCTAAAGTATTTTTCTTTTATTTCCATTTTGCTTAGAATTTTTATTGGGAATGGCTGCTAAATTTATCACTTTTTCAAGGAATGTAATGAATTTTTCTCCTTTGTTGATACAGCAAATTATATTCATAGATTTCCTGATACCTGACCCATCTTTATATTCCCAGACAGTAACCCTAGTTGATCACAGTACCTATTTTTTCTAATATATTACAGCATTCTCAGATTCTAGCTGATAACATTTTGAGTAATCTAGTCCAAAATGCAAATTTTAAAAAACCGTCACCAGAATAAACTATATTATAAGAAATCTATCTAAACACAAGAGTTTTTAATAATTTGTTCAGAGGTTAAAAAATGTAATATAAATTACAATAACAAACTCATATGTGTATACTTATAATAAATGGAAAAGCCAACAATATAGAACAATTTTCAGATCAGGTTCAGAGAGGGATTACATCAGTGACTCTCAAACTTATGTGTAGATCAAAATCACCCTTAGGGCTTATTAGAACAGATTTCCAGGCCTCACCTTCTAAGTTTCTGAATCAGTAAATCTGCAGTGAGTCCCAACAATGTGCACTTCTAACAAGTTCCCAAATGAAGTTGAGTCTTCTGGTCTAGGAACTACATTTTGAGACTCACTGCTATACAGCATACAAAGCTTCAAACTTGCTAATTAAACTTTGAAGCTTCAGCCTCCACATCTGCAAAATGGAGATAACCATCAATCCCCACAGGATCACTGTGAGAATTAAATAATCTAGGATATGCAAAGCATTTAGCAGAGAGCCTAGCACATAGCAACTAAATGTTAGTTGCTATGATTTTTTCATTAAAAAAGTAAAGAATTAAAGAATAAAAAGAAGGAGACGGGAGAAACAGAAGCTAAGAAGGACGACTAATACAACACCCAATGCCTATTAGCTATTTCCATTTTATGACAATTACTAACATACTAAGTTAATAGCAAGAAGAATGAAGAATTAACTAGAGTAGAAATATTCATCTCTGTATGAACTGGGGATAAAAAATATTGTAATTATGTTCAGCATTGAGCCATAAATTCCATGAAAAGAAAAATTAAATAAATCACCAATGTTACTTTAAATTTGATGTTAGGTATTATTCCATTTTAAAATGTTCACTATAACTACTTTCCACACGTGGCTTGATAGTAAGTAATGACTTATATTGAGCTATATGTGGATAATGTTCTTTAAAGATCTTAAAATAGCTCTAAAAAGCTAAAGCTCCTTAAGGATCTTAAAATTGCCAAATATTAAAATATTTTAAGGCATTATATAAGATTTTTCTATATATTTTTATGGTTAAGACTCCTTGAAGTAAATCAGAGTTATCTCATGGATATTAAGCATTTGAAAGTATACCTTAATAAAAAATAATTCATTTAGATTTTTAATTATGAATTCAACAGGGATGTCTGAGATGTTATATAGAGGCTCATCCAATTTACTTTTATGAAAAAACATTGAGAATTAGGGACTGTGGCTGCTGGAGTCAACTTCTACTACATTGTGCCTTGGTGACAAAGATCTTCTTGTCTTCCAAGGACCTCCAGAGGAGAGGCTTTGCCCTGGCATTGCTGCCATGGGTGCTGGGTGTTCTGTTTCTCTCCCAGATGTGCTTTGCTGCTTTGCTCAGCACAGCCTGGACACACACACACACGCACACACACTCACACGCATGCACACTCAGGCACACACACATGCACACATACATATACACACCACCTCACCTAAGGCATAATTATTAATTATACCTTAATAAGGTATAATTAAGGGTAAGTGTCTGTACCATTCTGAAAACAGGAGCATTGGGCAAAAGTTCACATATCCAGTGTTAAAACCCCTAGTCTTCCTCTCAAATCAGCTCCCAGGGTAACAGAGCCAAGCACAGACAAGCATATCTCCCATCAGGAGAGTGAAGGTGCCATTTCTGGGTAATACAAACTGCCCAAAGTAAAGACTTAAGTACACTAAGCTAAATTTTTGAAATTAATGCTTTCCTAGCCACAACCACTGTTAACTCTGTGGAGAATATCCTACTGCATATCTTGTTGTTATCTGTATGTCTTCATGCCTATAGACCTAGAGATTCTATTCATCTGTGTTTTGAAGGATGCCATAGTCTACAGCTACTGGAGATCTGCTTTTGTATTAATGTATTATGAACATTTTTACAGGATGTTAAACATTACACGATAAAATTTTAAATAAACCCCCTCCCTCCACACACACATCCAGAGCTTTCAAAGACTGCATGTAGGTCGATAGAGAAAGAGGGGTAACTCAGGAAGGAAACAGGAGGGATTTCAGGGCTAAATGATTAAGAATCAAATCGTTAAAGCAGAAAAAGAGGGAGAAGCTAAAATAAAGCAGAAGGGGAGAACAAACTGCCTAAGCTACACAGAAAGTGCCTCACTCTGTTCTCTGAGATTGCCACTTGTCAGACAATGTCAGCCTCAAGCTTCAGGTTGCCAACCTGGACAATGACTGGGAAGAATGAAGCCAACACCAAGGAAAACAGAACTGAGAAAGAGAGAGGAGGAAGTGAGGGAAAGAGAAAAAGAGAGGAAGAGAAAGAGAGGCAGGAAGAAGAAAGAGAGAAAGGGAGGGAGGGAGGGAAAGAGGGAGAGAAAGAGGAAGAGAAGGGCAGGCAGGAGAGAAAGAGAAAAGGAGGGAGGGAGGGAAGGAGGGAAAGTGGGGGAGAGAGAGAGGGAAAGAGGGAGAGAGAGAGGGAAAGAGGGAGAGAGAGAGGGAAAGAGAGAGGAAGGGAGGCAGAAGGAAGAGAGATAGATATCAATCTGATAAGTTGATTAAGCCCCTGGATCTATCCATGCTTGAAGCTAGAGAACCATAAGACTTGCCAGTTATGCGAGCACAGAAATTCCCCTTTTTGCTTAAACCAATTTGAGATAAGTTTCTCTTCCTTGCAATCGAAAGATACCTTGTCCTTTAAGTTAAACTTCGCCTCTTATATCTCCAAACAGGCCAGAAAGACTCTCCAGTCCACAGCACGCCTACCAAATTCATCATTAGAGTAACGGTAAATATTGTGTGAACTAATTCATGACTTATTCCTCAGAACACCAATTTCTCTCACTAAGGTAGATAACTATTAGAATCTAAGAGCCCAATTCCCTATTCTGTACAGCTTTATTAAATCACATATGTGACCATATTTTCCATCCTCTCAATGGCTAAATGGCTGTTCTTAAAATGTAAGGTTATTATAGTTTCATAACTTAGTATCGTGAATTTAGAAGTAGAATAAATAGCACTAAATAAAAGTATCTTTTAGTCTCTCTGGAAGTTAAATTATTGCTAAATAGTATATCTTTAAGATGATCAGAAGTGTCAGCTGCTCCTTGAAATTTATGTGCTGGGGAGCACAAGGATGATAAATCATCAACATGTCAGAGTTGTAGATCTTTCAGCTGAATCACACTGAAGAGGTGCTTGAAGTTCTTCTGTCACACGGCCTCCTGTTCTTTTTTTACTGGTTGATTATCTTACACTGTCAAGACCTTACCAAAGCCAAAGATCATGAAGCGATGAAGTGCAAGACTAATAAGTAAAAATATGCATTCAATCTTAAAGCCCTAAGATATTAATATATGCACAGCCAACGCACATTCTCATTTCCTGAAAATCTCAGTTTTCAAGAAAGAAAGAAAGAAAGAAAGAAAGCAAATATGCATTCAATCTTAAAGCCCTAAGATATTAATATATGCATAGCCAATGTACATTCTCATTTCCTGAAAATGTTTTCAAAAAAAGAAAGAAAGAAAGAAAGAAAGAAGAAAGAAGGAGAGAAAAGCAAGCAAGCAAGCAAGCAAGCAGACCAGTATCCTCTTTACAAAAACCTTAGAAAAAAAGCATCCAACCAGTGATGGTTAATATTAAGTGTTAACTTGACTGGATTGAAGGATGCAAAGTACTGTTCCTGGGTGTGTCTGTGAGGTGTTGCCAAAGGAGACTAACATTTGATTCAGTGGACAGGGAAAGGCAGACCCACCCTCAATCTGAGTGGGCACAACCTAATCGGCTTCCAGCACAGCCAGAATAAAAGCAGGCAGAAGAACATGGAAAGACTAGACTGGCTTAGACTTCTGGCCTATATCTTTCTCCCATGCTGGATGCTTCCTGCCCTTGAACATCATCAGACTCCAAGTTATTCAGCTTTGGGACTCTTGGACCTTTGGCCACAGACTGAAGGCTGCATTGTCGGCTTCCCTACTTTTGAGGTTTTGGGACTTGGACTGGCTTCTTCGCTCCTCAGCTTGCAGACAGCCTATTGTGGGACCTCACCTGTGATTGTGTGAGTCAATACTCCTTAATAAACTCCCCTTCATATATACATCTATCCTATTAGTTCTGTCCCTCTAGAGAACCCTGACTCATACACAACCAAAACATCAATGGGGAAAAATTTGGTTCCCTATTACCTCACGGCTTTTAGATAAAAGCATTGCTCATCATTGTGCTTGGGTCAAAGGAAGCTGGTCCCACAATTCTTTTCGGAATCTCCATCTTTCTGTTAAGATTTGGGGAAAGAAACAAATGGAATAAAAATGTACGTTTTCAGGAAGGTATGCTGGCATTTAATAAGCAAACTATCAATTTTAGAGTAAGACAACACTTATTCATTGTGAACCATCTGTACCCTCTATAACCTTGCTAGTCAAAGGGTGACCCGCAAGCCAGAGCATGAGCAAAACCTGGAGCCTGCTGGAAATACAGAACCTCAGGTCCCGCTATGGACGAACTGCGTCAGAATCCATGTTTTAACAAGCTCCCAAGGTGATCTGTATGCACATTAAACTTTTAAAAGCACTGTCCCATAAGGAGCAGTAACAGAAATGCCTTAGAAACATAATTTTGTTGGAAAAAAGCAAACTATAGATAATTATACACATACACATATCTATTTTGAGATTACAAAATTAGTGAAACTAAATGGTATATTATTTGGTCATTCAGGTGTAGGTGACAAAACTATATATTAAAAGGCAATTTAGGACACTATTCCCTCTGCGGGTAGGGGTACACAGAGATGAAGTAGGGGAGGAGGACAAGACAGATGCAACAGAATTGTTCCAGTTCCTAATGGAAGGGGGGATTCACAGGTGTTCCTGTTAGGATGATGTTACATACAGTTTATATGTTCAAATATTACATGATAAACATTTTCAAAAATGAGGAAACAACCTCATTAGAATGAAAATAATCTTTGCAGTCATAAATAACAGCTTTTGCTGGGATGGAGAACTGGAAAGGACTTACTTAGCAGCTTGTAGAGTTACTAAGCAAGAACAACAATGATTTAATCCAGGTGGATGATAAAGAATACTTTATTACTTAGAAGGGGAAAGGTAATAATGAAACAAATATACAAATAAATGAACTTATAGATCAAACATTTGCTTGCATTTTTCTGCAAAGAAAAATAAACACTCTGCATCACCATCATCAACGTATCTGAAATGACAGAAACAAACAATGAGTCTGGGATAGCAGATGCTTGGAGTACAGTGAGGGAGAGATATTCAAGAGATGTCAGCCAGGTTACTCATCAGGGACTTTTGGAACTGGGGACAGCTGTAGAGTGAATGGGTTTTCCAGCCAACAATGTTGCTCTTAGGTAACCAGGCTTGTATTCCTTATTTGCTATTTTACGTTAAACAATAACTGATTTTAAAAATTCATGATCACAACAGCCCTTTGAGTAAACCCTGAATTCTAAAACTCTGCTTGCAAGGAAAGCAACCTTACTGAGAAAATATGCAGCCTCGGGTTTTCATGATACACCTCCTGACCAGGATATTGTTTCACAAATTTGCTTTCAGGTTACTGCATCATGAGACAGTGTAAAAATTCTACCTAAGAACTTACATATTATTCAACATACTTGGAGTACCCTAATCCTGACAATGAGAGGGTGGAGAAGAAACTAAATATTGTATTTAGAAATAGAATAAACTAAATATTTTAATGAGATATTGTATGCAAAAGATGTAGGTTTAATTCCTGGCATCCCATGGCATGAGGACAGAACAACTTTGGGTAAGGCCATTTACCCCACTGACCCACATACGTTCCTCATTGGTTACTGAGTATACCCAGCTCTTCCTCTACTCTGTATGGGAATTCAATACACATGGATGTGTCTCCTGAAACATCTTGTCTGCTCCGCACCTACTTCACTATTCCTTCACCCCTTGGATGTTGACCTTCACCTGGTGAAAGGTCATGCTTCTGCCAATGCACATCTAGCTGGACTCCTCCCAGCCACTGACTTTGACCGGACTTCCTGGCTACTGACTTCTCTCTCTTTCATGGGATACCGACTCCAGAAGAGTCACCCCCTTCTTCCACCTCCATTCCAACATTCTCACATCTTTGCATGACTGGGCTCAGGGAGAGGACTCATGACATACCCTCTTCCCAGGCTTATTTTGCAGACCAAAGAAGGTGCATTAGATGTGAAGGCATTTTGAAAAGTTTAGAATAGTTACTGAGAAGAATCAGAAGATTAAAATACAACAGAAGTTAACCTATCAACAGGACTTATAAAATTCAGAGAATTCACATAAGTACAGAACTTTACATAAGTATTATCACGACCAGTGCTCTTAAGTCCAGCTATGTCACCAAGTGGACCCACTGAAAAATTCTTATTACAGATCTCTTGAGCTTTTCCTGTAGCATTGACTACAAGTAATCTTGCCATGAGGATGACAGACAGTCATGCAAAATATGAAGACTGCGGTTACCTAATGTTTCATGAGGGAAGTCTGAAAGAATTCACAGCTCTAAGTAACCTCAAAGAGTATCCAACATAACTCCTTCATTTTCTCTTTTTGGAAATATGCCTATGACCATAGAACAAATTAGTACTAGAACCAGAACGATAATTCAAGTCCCAGTGCAAAAACATTTCCAGTAATTTCAAGATGTCTAGTAAATACTTCTGAATGCAGGCAAGTTAACCACTTCAGACTGGTAACAGTATGGCTATTTTTAAAGCCATTAGGACAAAAATCCCACAATAGCCCTCAACATTCTATTGTAGTGCTAGAGAGGCATTACCTGTACTACTAGTCTTTCTCCTCACAGTTGTCTGAATCATTCTTACTGCAATTTTACCTATTTTGTTGATACCAAAAAAAGCATGCACAGTTGTTTCTAGTTTTCTTGCTAACAATACTCACATTTATGAGAAACTGGATGATTTTCTTTACAGAGCTCAAAGCAATCAACTATTCTTAAAGATAAAAATTTCTGGGCTAGGCGCGGTGGCTCACGCCTGTAATCACAGCACTTTGGGAGGCTGAGGTGGGCAGATCACGAGGTCAAGAGATCAAGACCATCCTGGCCAACATGGTAAAACCCCGTCTCTACTAAAAATATAAAAATTAGCTGGGTGTGGTGGCGCGCACCTGTAGTCCGAGGTACTCAGGAGGCTAGGGCAGGAGAATCGCTTGAACCAGGAGGCAGAGGTTGCAGTGAGCCAAGATTGTGCCACTGCACTCCAGCCTAGTGATAGAGCGAGACTCCATCTCAAAAAAGAAAAAAAAGATACAAATTTCTGTTGCTGCATGGGAGTATGCTAAAAAGAGCTGCCCTTAAGAGAAGCAGGATATGAAAAACCAGTATCTACAATTCACAGCCCCTGTTGTTACTTTGATTTGAATCTTACATTGAAATTAGCATTTGTTTTACAAAGATATGGTGTCTTTGTATGTGTGGTTTGTCTCTCTGTCACATGTACTTCTCTTATTCTGTTGCAATATTAACTGTTGTGCCAGAAAATGGCTATCATATTGAGGTACATCTTCATGAATTTTGCACAGGCCACAAAGCTCTTTTAAGACAGACTACACTAGACCTATCTTCTAGATTTCTCTGCAACTGTAAATACATCCAGCAGGTTTTGTGTTATGTAGCTCAAGAGGGACAAAAACATAACTCATTTTATATTGATTACAAAATATATACTCTCTTCAGGGAGTCTGAACTCTCTGATTGTTCAAACAATTTAGAAAAAAATCTACTTTTCTATTTCATTTATTGCTGAATGGAATACATCCTGAATTTGTCACCTCTTCTTTCTCTACACTGGGTCCCTCACGTTGAAGGCAATCACTCAATTGGTTTACAGTATAATACCTGAGAGGCTGCAGCTACACATCACTTTGCTGATAGAAATAATAAACATAGAATGGAGAAATGGTAGATTTTTTTCAATGGACAGAAAAAAAGAAGGTTTCATTGGCAATTTTTTGGCAAATATATGATCAAAGACTAGAATATATGGCCAAGAAGAAATGGCTCATTTCTTGAAGAAAAAATGTTTCATCACAGCTATTAACCACCAGGTAAGAGACTTGTCAAAAAAGAAAATTTCAGTGACACATCGCTTTTGCAGAACCATCCAGGAGCTAATACTGTACACAAAGCAAGCTTTATGTTGACAGACAATAAGAACCTGCCAGTGTAATATGTTGCCAAGCTACTGATTGAGGACACCAAGGCAAAGGGCTGACAAACCCAGAAGCTATGTCCACATACAGTTGAAGCCACAGGAGCAAAAATTCAAACGTTTTAGGGAGTTGTAGTCCCTTGCCATTTTTTTATACAAAATGATTAGATAGCTTGTAAAAATATTAACAATCTTAAAAAATAAAATTAAAGTAGCAAAAAATATAGTTTTATGAGGTGACACTGAGAAGAAACCTCTGAACACCAAACTATAGGCACAATTGAGAATCTCCAAACATTGCCAAATTACTCCCAATACAGAATTAAAGAAGCAGGTTGACTGAATGCTAATGACTACTCTTTTATGTGATGTGCAAAAGACAAAAGAGCAGTTCTGAGATAAAGAAGGTAAGAAAGAAGAAAGGGAAATAGAGCAGGTAAGAAAGTAGATGAGCAGCTAACAGAAGCAGCAGGATTCTTTAATAAGAATGGCCATGGCTGGGGTCTAGATAAATTCTACTCAGCTCTTAGTTCTTAATTTGGCAGTTTTCTTTCTGCAATCAATCTTTTTCTAGCCTCTCGAGACAAGATTAGATGTTCCTGTTGAGTGCTTCTAACACTCTGAAACTTGCTCCTTCGTATCACTTATAATTTATGTAGCTATTTGTTTAATGTCTATATTCTCCTAGTCCTCAACTATAAACTCCACAATGCTAGAGACCATATATACCTTGTTCACCAAAATATACACCGTACCCAGCGTATGCTATGTGTTCAATAAATATATGAGTAAACAAATTCAATGTAATCATTAATGTAAGTATGTGGAGAGACAGCATTAGCATAATGATTAAAGGAAAAAACTCTGGGTTCTGATTGCCTGGATTTGACTTCTGTTTGTGACATTCACCATCTGTGTGAACTTTGGCTATTCAAGCTTTCTTCCTTTTCTGAAATTACTTTATTTATATACAATTAAAATGATACATTGAAAGTCAATTACTCTCTGATGGTTTAATGTATTATCTGTTCCTCCATTTATATTGTAAGATCTTTGAGGATGAAGTCCGTAACCTGGGCTGCTCATTGTTCACTCATTGTTCTGCCTCCATGAGGGCTGACACAGTGTTGGAAATTCAGCAGGAATTATATTACTACTTGATGGTTAAAATAAAACAGGTATAATACCTGAAGAACACAAAATTACATTAACATTTCAATAAATTTGTTCTTAAAAGGTATTGAAAATGTGATTGCCAAAACTCATGAGTTAATTGATAAGTTGTAGTTCCTCTAAAATACTGCTCAAATCATTTATAAAACCTTGAATAAGGTTAGATAACCCATTACTTATATCATTGTAGCTATTTTTTAAGAAAACATGGTTAAAATTATAGCTGATTCATTTTATTCACACCTGATTAATTATAAGACTTGATCAAAATTAAGCAGTTGATGCGAAACTTCAAAAGAAATTATTGATTCTTCTCATGAGCAACAGCCAATTAAAACAGTATGGTGCAAGACTGCTCTAGTTCTTAGTCTTCTAATTTTGGATTTTTTCTCTTCAATTTTTTAAACAAAGAACATTATATAAAGACTTCAAATTAGCTCTTGGCTTTTCCTATTCAATATCAGCCACTTACCGAGTGCCAATCATTTTGCTGAACCCTTCTTTAAAAAAGAGTTTTGCCAGTGGCACTGCAAATGAAAAGAGATGATGAGATAATCATAGCAAAATCTTACTCCGGTGTGCTGCCTTTCTTCCCTGATGAAAACCCCACAGGATATTATGCTGGAAAAGGACATGATGATTCAAAGACCAGAAACTGTTTCTTGCCACACAAACAAAATGCAAGACAGTCCCAAAAAGCGCTTGTATGTGGATTTTGAGTACAAGAAGTTTAAGGGATTGATTGTCATAGGTCTTGAATTTCAGATATCCTACTGGCAGTTCTACTCCTGGGAGGAAATTGAAATATCGACCTTACAATAAGTATAGATAAATAGCAAGTTTCCAAGATGGCTCTCCTAAGACAGGTTAGCCATGTCAGCCATGTCTTTAAAATACCTCCTGTATTAACTGAGTCCTCATTATTAGTTAAGCTAAAACTTAATGCACAATGCTGTCAGAATTAGCTCATGCACTGAAGACTGCTGAAATCTCTGTATAGCTCATGTCATTTTCCATTCCCAAAAACTGAATATTTTTCCCATAGCTGACAACAATCCAAAC
Source organism: Pan troglodytes (assembly GCF_028858775.2). NCBI lineage: Eukaryota > Metazoa > Chordata > Mammalia > Primates > Hominidae > Pan > Pan troglodytes. The sequence continues at coordinate 101,881,757 of NC_072412.2, read as the reverse complement.
TGTCTGTCACTGTTATGTTTCCCATGATTTTCATGAAAGCAGTACTGTAGAATTAAAAATAGAAAATAATTTGTTCATTAATCTATCACCCAAATATAACTATTTTCATATCTGTGTTCTCTCCCAGCCTTTATTCATGCTTTTTCATAGCAGTAATTGTAGTATAAATATAATTGTATGATGTTTTACTCACTTAAAAATTAAAAAAGAATTTGTGACATTTTCATGTTGATATATAATCATCATAGTTATAATTTTAATGAATGCATATATTCCATGTAATTAGTACAATATCCTCAACTATCAACCTTTGACAAGGATATTTGGAAAATCTATCACCTTTCTGAATAAATAAAGAAATTGACTTGTATTTTTCAAAAATTCTTACTTAGTAGCACAGAAGCTCTAATCTTTGTCTCTGCATTCATATAGCTCTTAAATAAGCCAGTGGTATCGACTGTACACCTGCTAGGTCTCCACATTATAATAGAAGTGGTGAGAAATACCAGAACATAACACATAATCTCTGGTTGCAACCAATTTATAATACAGTAAATGACACAAGACAAAGACAGAGGGTAAAATTCAACCATAACGTCACAGGTAAGCTAGATCCATGAAGACTGTGCTATTCAAGGAATCCTTCACTGGGTACATGGACTTGGATGGAACTTGAAATATGGAGAAAGTATATTTAGCAAGATACAGGAAGGGCATTCCAGAAAGAAAACAACTTATTTTTGAATATGTCCAAACAGGGACTTTGGCAAGAGTGGTGGAATCTGTCCCAGGCTGAAGCAGGACTGGGCCTGTGCATAAACATTTCATTCTTTCCAGTTGTGAGGATTTCATGGACAGAGAACTGAATAGTGAGTAAATCTACTCTCTTGGAAGTATTTATCCAACAAGAGCATGAAGGGAGTTCTAGCCTCCAGAACTGCAAGACTGTTGTTTAAGTCACCAGCTTGCAGTATCTTGGTAGCGTGGCCAAAGCAAACTAATACATGGTGCTTTTCAAAATGCAGGTTCCTGAGCCTTATGGTAAACCTAAAGCCAGAATCTGTGGGCATGGACCCATCTCTATAAATCACCCCAGATGATTCTGGCACACTTAAAAGTCTAAGAATCTTCCACATAACCTATGCCAAACATTAAACTACAACACCAGCAAAGAATTCTCTAGGAGAGATTAGCTAATAAAGATTATAGAGCTTATTTTTCAACAGAAATCCAATGAAATAAAATAGTTAACCTGTATAGCAATATGTGCAAGATACTTTCACATGCTTTACTGTATTGAATCTTTAGAACAATTGTGAGCTACATACAGGTGACTATTTATACTGGTCCTGTTTCCAAAATAAAGAAACTGAGTTTCAGAATTTGTCCAACTTGCTGAGCATCACACAGCCAATAAGAACCTGAGCTAGTGCTCCCAGTCAGGTTTGGGGACTTGCTCAAAAAATGTTTGCAGGGTATTGAAGGTCAAAGTCAAAAGGAAAGATTAGGTGATGGCATCAGAGAATGGCATTATGCTCCAGATAACTGGTCTGTTGGGTATCAGTCAGGGTAATGAGGGTAATGTCTTGGGTCCAGTTCCACAGAACAGAAGACAGGGCTGGAGGGAGGAACAAGGCAGGAATCCTGCCTCAGTGGAAAAATGGTGGGCTGCTTAGACAAGCGGGATAGTAAATTTACTTCTGACTCCTAGTGAAACTGCACTGACAGGCAAAACCTCCACACCAGCAACAAAGGGCAGTCAGAGGCTATCAAGGCATGCTGGGAATGGCAAGGCATGCTGGGAATGGCAAGGCATGATGGGAATGGTAAGGCATATGGGAGAGGCAAGGCATGATGGGAACAGAGGGCAAGTCCTAATGGAACCAGGCCGACTAACTCCTGCCCCATACCCACAACTCTACACCCAGGCTGTGCTTAACAGGCATGGAGAGGCTTTGCACACATAATTTTATGTAAGCTTTGGAAATTAATTCAGAACCACCACCACCAAAAAAAAAAAAAAAAAAAAAAAGAGACAGAGAGAAGAAGAATGGTACTGGCATTTGGATTATTTAATTTCACAGCTACTGACATTTCAGAAAAGTCTTGATTGTCACCTTGAGCCTTGCATAAAAGCTGTGAAAAACAAAGGAACACAACTTGAGGAAACAAAGATTTCAAAGAAGAATGCTTTAAACCAAAATGATAGCTTATGGATGTGTGTTTTACTAATTTTTCATATTGCATTTTTACCCTAGATACATAATTCATTCTTAATATCATGTAGGTAACTGGAGAAAGTATGTTGTGATACCATGACTTTGGAAACATTGTTCTATTGATTAGAAATTTCTATAGAAATGGGGAAAAAATGAATACATGGAAATTCTCTGAAAATGAGAATGAAAATGCACTGCCGGATGCTGTATGACTCAAATTCCCCAAATAATTATTGGTAGGGCCCGTTGCCATCTAGTTGTATAAACATAAATGAACCCACGATAACACCCAAAGCTCAAAGAGTAATGACAAAGGTGGAAGAGATGGTCTAGTCAGGCATGAAATTGATTTTATAATAACAAATATCTGTTGCCTTCCATGTGCTAAGTAAATAATTCTGAAGCAGGGGGTAAAGATAATAAAAACAAAACCATTAACTGCTTCTACTAAATCAAACATGGAAAGGAACCCATCGTCATGTTGACCCTGAAGGCTGTTTAATGGCTAACTAAAGCAATTATTTTCATCACAACACAACCCTTCATCACAGGTATCTTCAGAGCTGTAGGAGACTTTGGCTGGTAACCTTGTTGGGAGGAGGTTTTTTTACTCCCAAGATTTACGCTGAAAATGAGTGAAACACTATGCTAAGGTGTGGCTGGAGAGGAGGCACTAGGAAATAAACCCAGCGCTGAAGCCTGCAACAGAATCATAGGCCCCACTATCTAACCTTGAAGGCAGGCTTCAGTTGATGTCATCTAATTCTTCAGTGTGTGTGTGTGTGTGTGTAAAGGACTAAGTTAGCTAATCACTGATAATGGAATTTTATGGTCAGCTTCAAAAAGTCACTTTCAATGTCATGATGTCATTTATGTTCCCACAGCTTCGCTTGGTTGATTAGAATATAATTCTATGGAGAGTAGCATTTCTGATTCAATGCTCAGGTGGGTCAGTTAGCTTTACTTAGTCCCTTGTCCCCACAACTCATCATTTTCCAGCTAGCTGTTTTCAAATGTGAGACTTTTATCCAAAAGAAATCACCAAAGAAAATATAGAGGAAAGAATGTTATACATGTTTCCAAATTCCAGCAATAACTCAAGAAAAGTTCCACCCAACTACCTTATTAATGGTGTCTGCACACATTATAGACACACATGGAGTAACTACCTATGGTTCTTGTCTTTCTAGCACCCCACTCACCTTCTTCTTGAAGGTGATCCTCTCCCTAGTCTAATGCAGCTCCTAGGGAAACTGCCTTGGTCCTACAGGGCTCAACCTCCTGGCCTCAGCTGGTTGGTTAAAAGGTTGACATTTTTCCAAGCCTATGCCCAACAGAAATCTCTGCCTGGGAGTTCTGAAACTGGATTCAGAGAACATGTGTAAGTCTGTCCTTCTTTGATGATGGAAACAGTCAGAACTTTGGAATTCAGGAGCTGCTAGTGGCCATATTTTATACCACTGCGCAAGAAAGTTGGCCTTAATAAGAAAGAGCGGGAGTTTGAGGTTGCAGCGAGCCATGATCATGCCACTGCACTACAGCCTGGGAGACAGAGCAAAACCCTGTCTGAAAGAAAGAAAGAATCAAATAAAGAAAAGAAAAGAAAGAAAGAGAGAGAGAGAAGGAGAAGGGAGGGGGGAGGAGGAGGGGAGGAAGGGAGGGAGGAAGGAAGGAAGGAAGGAAGGAAGGAAGGAAGGAAGGAAGGAAGGAAGGAAGGAAGGGAGGGAAGAAGGAAGGAAGGGAGGGAAGCCACACAGAAAGACATAGAGTCAGAAGGTAGAAAGGAAGGGCCTGGCAGGGTTTGGTTCCCAAAATCATTGTTCCTGAGGCTCAGCTCTTTCTGTGCCTTCTCATTGTCTTACTTTTTAACTCTTTGTTAGACTCCAGGTGCTGCTAACTTCCTTTGGTTTTGCCTCAACTAATTTCAGTTGAGTTTCTGTTATTTGAAACCTAACCGATACTTGTACACTCAATGAAAGGCAATCCAGAAAGAGAATGTCACCTTCAGTTCTGGCAGTGACTCCAGTTATCAGTCTAAAGAGGTTATGCATCAGCAACAAACAACTCCAAGCCTCAGTAGCTTAAAGGAACAAAGATTCAGTTCTAAGTGACTACACATCCCTGTTTACTCTCACAACAGTTCTGGTTTATACCTGTTGTCTCAGCCTCCTCTTAGTCTCAAAAGTGGTCTGGTTGGAATGAAAAATTATATGCTCACCCTACTGACTTCTCATTTTTGCCACCAGCCATCACATGGGACCCAAGCTGATGAAGCAGTCAGTATCTGAAACTCTGCCAGTCAACACAGTCAAGAGGGAAAAATGTCCTAGCATCTCAAACTAGCAATTAAATGCACTGGACTATAAGAATTACCTACAAGCATTATTTTTTATCAATGATTCATTGGCCAGAACTAGCCATAGCCCTACCTCATCATGAGGCATCAGGAAGGGCCATCCTACCCAGAAGGCCAAGAACTTGCATTATTTGGCGAGCAGCACTAAGGACTTAGAAACTCTAGCTCCCCTTAACTGTATATCAATTTTCCTATCATTCTTAGTCTTTCTAATGAAATATTATGTGGATCTTTAGATTCAATTCTATTATTTTAGTGTAGGATTCCTTTTCTAAACTTAGCTCTTTGAAAAAGCTGCATGATTTCATTTGACATTCATTGTATCCTTGTTTGTTAGACTTAGTGCTAACTCTTGAAGGATAACACAATGAATAAGACATGATCCCTCCTGCAGAAGCTTCACGCACTTAGTATTCTTTAGGGTGTTTTTTTGGCTCACTGTAGCAGTAATTTACTAAGTGATTCCTTTAAGAACTGCCAGAGTTAATATCCCCAAGGTATGGTTCACTCACCTGGTAAGACCTACTAAAGAATATCTCAATGTAAATTTTAATATAGCTTGTTCCAATTTAATTTTAACTGTATAGCTTATAGTCTATTGCAATGAAAACTCTGACTTTAATTAAATAAGCACAATGCAAAAAACCCTAATATAAAGCACTAGCAATATCCCTCACATAGAATTTACTTCTTTTGCATTATAGCTACTGGAACTTTCTCCCCCACCCAGAATTTTCCATCTACTACTATTGGGGTACTCAAAACTTAACTTCCTCTGTTATGACTAAAACTGAGAATACATCAAGAAGTTTCTATTCCCCTTGCTCAAATTCTAAACAGGAATTGGGGAGGAGGAATTCCTATACTCATCACCAGAGAGGAAAAAGCAAAAAAATGAGGCTCTAGCACCAGAATTGGGACTTGAAATGCATTTTCTCTCACAGAATATTTTAAAAGGTTGTGAGCTATTATGTTATTAGTGTTATATTTCAGCACAGTCGTGAGTGAAATGGCTTTTTATGGACCAGTCTAGAGACCTCACTACCATTTATATCATTGTTATTATGCAGAAATATGTTTTGAATTCCAAGCAAGTTACACATTAACTTTCAGAATACTATTTCTTAAGTCAGACTTATCTGAACTGCCACATGTACTAGGTCAGGATGATTTAGTGAGATGCCCAAAAAAATCTTTTGCTTTAAAGGCTAGTACTCTTTATAATGGCTGTGTTACAGACTTTAAATAAATACCTTGGCTTCAATCATTCAACCAAGATGTACTAAGTACCTCATATTTGTAAGACACTATTCTAAGTGCTGGTGCTAATGTTAGTGAGCAAGAAGCAGATTGTCTATCATCCCTTTGGTAGCATCTCTGCCCTTGTAAAGATTCTAGGAAATGCAGAGAGCCCTGAAACAAGTCTTTAGGATGTCCATCCCATATGGTGTCAGTTTAGAGTTATCCAATGAGAGGTGTCCATGTGGGATTTGGACTTCTCTGGCAGCAGTTGCAAGGAGACTCATAGCAGAAGTCTAGTTCTTGAGAATTGCTAAGATCAGCAGATGAAATTCCCACTGAGATTGGGAGATTCTCTCAGACAGCTTCTGCATAAATTCCTACATGTCACCTGCTCCCAAGCACTTGCATCCATGACCTTCCAAAGTAGTGTAAGTTTCTAGTTCCTTGTATGAGCCCCTTTCCATTCAGAATATCTAAGTGGCTTCTGTTGTCCCAACCCAAAACTCACTGATACAGCAAGGCAAGAACAGTCCCTGCCTTTAGGAGCTTACATACTCATGGGGAATACAGGCATTGAATAATTGATTACACCTGTAACTGTGTGATTGTCAGTGATGTGCTGGAGCCAGCTCCTACTGGTTGTCTGAGCTGCTAGCGAAAGCAGGAATTTTGCACAACCCGGTCATTAAATAGTCATATTAAAATTAAATTATATAAATTTTAAATTAATTATATGAGAAACTTTAAGCTTACCACTTCCTATTTTACTATTTCTGTGCTCTTGGGATTCTTCACACACGTATTTGCATCTGTATGGTGTAAATGCTATGTAATGGCTTGCTACTGAGCCTCTCTTTCCAACTCGACATTCAATATCATCACACTGGCAGCTTGAAATCACCATGCTGGGAGTATTTACACCACCAAAATCAGCAAACTCTATACACCAGGGCACTTTTCTTCCCCCCATAGAGCCAGCTGTTAAACATTTACCAAACTGTCATTGGAAACTGTGATAAGTACCAGAAACCTAATTACTCAATAGCATAGACCAGAGAGACTCTGCCATAACCAGGCATTTCAGGGAAACTTCCTAAAGACTTGGAAGAAATGGTACTTGAGTTGAGCTCTGAAAGTTGGTAGGTGAAGGGGTGGAGAAGAACATTCCAGGGAAGGAAAAGCATATATGAACTCTGTGAGGAGGGAAAGATCTGGGTCCTGGCAAGCAAATGAAAGGCTGATGGAGACACAGTGCAAAGAGAGAGGGTATGACATTGAGCTCCATCGTTTCAAGCTTCCTTTTTTTTCCCAGTCTCCACAGTCTGCCTTGTAGTCTTGTTATATGTGCATTTCTTTTCTCTGTCACTCAACAGACAATTTTGTTGAGGACAGGGACCATTAATTATTTAACTTTCTTCTTCCAGACGCCCAGCACAACTCTTTATATACCCTCAGCATTATTTCTAAATGAGTGACTGAATGAATCCTCATAACACTAAGCTTGGTCAACATGAATGGTCTAATTTTCAGAAGTGAAGGTAATTCATAATCCAACTTTTTAAATTTAATTAAATTGAAATAATAGGTTTCAAATTAAAAGAGACAACTGAATGTGTATAATCACTAATGACAACTTAGAAAAAATCAAAACTGAAATAAACATATTCCATTTTAAAGAATAATAGGTCTATTAGCCTGCTTGGGCTGCCATAATAAAATCCCATAGACTGGATGGCTTAAACAATAGAAATTATTTCTCACAGTCCTGGCATCTCAGAGACTAAGATCAAAGTGCCAGCAAAGTAGGTTCCCTTCTGAGTCCTCAATCTCTTGGCTCATGGGCAGCCTCCTCCTCCCTGTGTGCTCACATGACCTCTTTGTGCACACACACACTCAAGTGCAAAGAGACAGAGCACACTGTGGTGTCTCTGCCTCTTTTACAAGGAATGGGTATATAAAGAGACAAATTGGGAGTGGAATCTGGGGAAAAGAATTAGACCACTGGACAGATAACCAGGTACGTCTGAGCTCTCACGGCTGACCAAAGGACAGTTTGGTTGCCCTTGGCTGCATTCTGATAAGTCTTATTGGAAGGAAGGGATTGTATACAGAGAGCTAGAGACCAACAAGGTTTATCAGCTGATTCTCCAAGTGGCTGAGATAGTTGATTAGAGCAGAGAAGCTGGGCTCAACGAAAAGACAAAATCTAACATAGCTACATTATGAACTGCCAACAATTACCTACATTTATCAGACTGCAAAGGACATCAGATCATCCTGCTTATCCTCTTGCTTCCTGAAAAAATTGCACATTAGTGATTCTGGGTGGAGGTGTGCTTCACATATCAAATAATTTTGGGAAAAGCTGACTTTAGCATGAAAACTCAGTCAAAGCTAAAGACGACTTTCCTTTGGGTCTAGTATTCCTGATATTATTATGTCAGTTTCATCCTGGTGCTAATTCAAGGAAATGGACACAATTTTTCAGTTACAGATTATTTAAATAATCACAGAGATGTAAATTCTGAACAGGCAGAAGTGCACGTTTCATGGAAAGCAGAATGACTTCCCCCCACCTTGTCTCTAGGTTAACAAGCTATTGATGCTTAGTTGTAGTACGCACAAAGCGGTCACATTTTGTTTGAGGAATAGGTTGATAAACACCATCATTTTTCAAAACTCACATAATTCAACACTAATTTTTCTATTGTAATAAATTGTAAGGCAGGGGGATGCATCCCAAGACTTCATAAATCTAGCACAATTGCCATGTAATTTCATTTTTAAATATACATTTTATGTATATCAAATAGTATAAAATTACACATGAATACATGCCCCATAAAACCATAAAACTTTGACCCTTTACACAGTTTATTACATCTAATTTCATTCCATGGTTCTTGATTTGGGGTCATGTTTAACAACACTACCACTCAATGAGTTCTGAGCCATTGTTATGGTATATACAAACAATTATAAATTGTAAGAGCACTGAACAGTAAGATAACAGTACAATATAATAACAGTTACACAATCATTCAGGAATGTTTTCAGGCTATAAAGTCAAGTGTGGTTCATGGGATACTTTTATTTCCAATATTTTTGCTTACCAGCCAGAGTGGTGCTAGCTCATGGGCTAGCATAATGCTACCTGTGGTCAACCTACTCAGCTCCCAGATTTGAAGGAATGTGATTCATGGATGGTTTTCAAAGTGCGTGTGTGTGTGTGTGTGTGTGTGCGTGTGTCTTCAAATTTTTTATGTCAAGTTATATTGCATGTAAATACAAGATATAATACACAAAATATAAATGGTATAATTAAATCAAACCATTTCAAGTTGGTGTCTTTCAGTGTTGTATAATATAGGAATATCTCACATCTATATCCAGTAACAGTTATCATGATTACTAATGAAATTTTAGGAAGAGTTGCTTTATACCATATTCTCAAACCAAAAATGTGATGTATGCTCTCACATTAAGCCATATTGCTATGGACTTGATGTGGTTTGGCTGTGTCCCCACCCAAATCTCATCTTGAACTGTAGTCCCCATAATCCCCACGTGTCATGGGAGGAACCCAGTGGGAGGTAATTGATGGGAGTTGGTTACCTCCATGCTGCTCTCATGATAGTGAGATCTCACAAGATCTGATGGTTTTGTAAAGGGCTCCTCCCCTTCTTCACTCTGCACTTCTCCCTGCTGCCGCCATGTGAAGGACATGTTTGCTTCCCCTGCCGTGATTGTAAGTTTCCTGAGGCCTCCTGAGCCCTGTGGAACTGTGAGTCAATTAAACCTCTTTCCTTTATAAATTACCCAGTCTCTGGTATGTCTTTATTAGCAGTGTGAGAATGGACTAACACAGGACTAAATTGTGTTTCCCCAAAATTCATAGGTTGGAGCCCCAACCCCCAGTGGGACTATATTAAGTATAGGGCATTTAAAGAGGTGATTACAATTAGAAATCATGAGGATAGAGCCCTCACCCAACAGGATTGATGTCCTTATAAAAGATGAAGAGACATCAGAGCTTGCTCTCTCTCTCTCTCTCTTTGCACTTGAGTATGTGTGTGTGTGTGTCTGTAAAGAAGAGGTCTTGTGAGCACACAGCAAGAAGGAAGCTGCCTACAAGTCATGAGAAGAGGCCTGAGTGTTTAGGTGAGAATCTGTTCCATGTTTAGTCCTTCCTATTAACAAGATCCTCACATGATAAGCCCAAAGGTAACCAACCTCCCAGCAGGAGCAACATAACTGCCCCTTCCCCTGCCTACTTCCCTGTCCTCTCCACCACATGAAATTCTTGACTTATCAGTTTCACACAATTTCTCATCCTAGTGGGAACCATCTTGCTAATGTTATAATATAGCACTTATAAAATCAGCCTCAGACATTAAAATTTACAAAACAGTTTATACTAGCATAAAAGAAATTAAGATGTAAGCTAATAGTTGAGTTCATGATGAAACTTAAACTACATGGTATTATTTACACAGTGCCTTGGAAAGACTAACACAGATTTTTAATAACACAAAGGACATTCAAATAATCAGGAGAATAGATTTTCTCCCTTCCCACTGAGGAAAAGTAGAAATAAAATAGCTTAAGTTGAAACCAGAAATTTATTAGATTTAAAGATTTAGAAATGGTTAAATTAGAATTAGAATTTAGATTTAAATTCTATAAGATTTAGAATGGTTAAATACAATTAGAAGAAGAAACCTAAAATACTATTTCCTGTTAATGTACAAGATGAGAGATGCCAATTGTGTTAGTCCATTCTCACGCTGCTATAAGGTCATACCCAAGAGTGGATGATTTATAAAGGAAAGAGGTTTAATGGACTCACAGTTCCACATGGCTGGGGAGGCATCAAAATCATGGTGGAAGGTGAAGGAGGAGCAAAGGCACATCTTACATGGTGGCAGGCAAGAAAGCATGTGCAGGAGAACTGCCCTTTACACAACCATCAGATCTTGTGAGACTTATTCACTATCATGAGACCAGCACACAAAAAACCCACCCCCAGGATTCAATTGCCTTCCACTGGGTCCCTCCCATCAGGTCCCTCCCATGACATGTGGTGATTATGGGAACTACAATTCAAGATGAGATTTGGGTGGAAACACACAGCCAAACCATATCACCAATCTTTCAGAAATGGTTAGAACATACAGCTCAGGATATGCAGACTGACCATTCCTTGGAGGCAGGTACTATATTTATTTTGTTCACTTCTGATTTATTGGTAGCTGGAATGTGTGTGGCATATAGGCATTTATTGAACAGGCGTTCAATAAGCACTTGTTGCATGAATGAAAGACTCATTAAAGTCTAAAGTCAAATATATTAGCTATAGTGTATTCTTTTTATCCAACATTCCTAATCATTGAAAGTGAAAAGAATTTTAGAAATTTCAAGGGATGTACCCACAGTCAAAATGGGAATTAGTGCAAATCTAAAATTGGGTCTCCCAGCCCTTTGTTCTGTCAATTAAACGACTCTGTCACCCTTTTAGGAAAAAAAGATGAGCAAAATTTGAGTGGAGAATCAATGAATAATGTAAAATTTTACTTTCAAATATTTATTGACACATATCTACTGTGTAAAGTGGGAACAACAAAAAGTAACTTGCTGTTTATCCTGTCCTTCAGCCCAGACCTCTGTCCCAGGTAATCTCAGAATCTTTACACCCAACCTCACATTCCCTTTGCAAATGATTCTCCAACCTCTGCATATTGTAATGCCTGCACCAAACCCTCTCAGGATCAGAGTCAGGAATGACCATACCTCTTCTAACAGAAGTTTGGGTCCCCAAAACTGGTTAACATGAATGACACTCTGATCTGAGGCGCGCAGTGAAGGGGAGTTAGCAACTTGTATTTTCCACAAAACATCAGATGATTCAACATATCAACTACTTAGAGACCCAATTATTAGCAGTAAATTCAGACTAGACTAAAACGTCTTGCATCCATACTTGCTAAGCATTGCTATGGTGCTCTTGCAGGGTATTTAAAAAAAAAAAATAACCCTGCAAGAGCATCATAATATGGGGATGATAATTCCTACTGCATGGAGTAGTCCAGAATTCTACTTAACTCTACAGAGGTTATCCCCATCTTACAGATAAGGAAAAAGCCACAACGAAGTGAAGCAAGCTGCCCAATATTCCTCACAGACTTGAATTGAAGCCAGATATTTTTATTCTACCTCCAGTGTTGTTTACATTATATCTTGAGTAACCATGGAATTCATAGGCAATTAAATAGGGTGACCATCTATTTTATCATCCAAATGAGTAACCTTCTGAGAAAAGAAAGACCATGACAACAAGTATAAACTGGCTCTATTCTGGTCAAGATGAAGGAAGGTCACCATGGTCCTGTCCACTGACCCCTCCCCGCATCACCACGGGTCTGCAATTCCATCATAATCCTAAATTACTCCATCATAAAGCTTTCCTTCTTTTGGGTCAGCCTATGTGCCTATAGTTCTTAAATTCCAAAATAGGAATTTTTACTTTTCACACTACAAAAAATAGCTGGAGTGTTACAAGGGATGCTAAATGAATCAGAGTCAACAGTGTTGTGCTCATCAAACACGGTGTCTCATGCCTGTAATCCCATCACTTTGGGAGGCCGAGGCAGGAGGATTGTTTAAGTCCAGGAGTTTGAGACCAGCATGGGAAACATAATGAGACACCATCTCTATAAAAAAAGAAAATTTTTAATTAGCTGGGCATGGTGTTATGTGCCTGTAGTCCCAGCTACTTGTGAGGCTCAGGTGGGAGGATCACTTGAGCCAGGAGTTTGAGGCTACAGTGAGCCATGATCACATAACTGCACCTAGCCTGGGTGACAGGGCAAGACCCTGTCTGGAAAAAAAAAAAGTGTGTGCATATTAATTAAATTAAGATTGCTTAAAGAAAGTCAATTTCAATTCAAAATTTCCAAGAAAGAGTAATTCCTTTTTTCTTTGTAGGGTAACATCAATAGCACTTTGCAGAGGTATGAAGAATGGAGTGGAAGTAAGTTGGACTCTAAGACCCCAATTTCCTACCCAGTACCACAATGTCATTCTATATTTATACAATGTCTTTGGGTTGGGAATTTGATACACAGGGGTTATTAGCTAGGGAACTGCTCAGCGAATGGTAGAAAATGTCAATTCCACTTATTATTGCTTAATTAGAACTTTTAAAAAGTTATTTTCAAACTTCAGCATTTTGAAATGTCAACTTATAACACTGGCAAATAATTTTTAAAAAGGCTGTACAAACCAAGCCTTATACCTTTGCCTTTTAGAAATAACCCATGGTGACACTGGATTGCTTTGGAGAGCTGCAAAACCTCTCATCTCCCCAGATCCCCAGAGTTCACTTCCCTGCACTGTAAAATAAAACTGGGAAAAGGGCTTGAATAGAAGTTACATACGTTTAAGCTCAGAGTTGATCAGATACTTTGTTTTCAGCCATTCATGAGGGCCAGGCTCCACTTTATAGACAGAACAACTTTAAAGAGAGACCAGGTTGTTCATTATTTGGCAGTACCAGAAATACAAGCGATCTAATTTGCTATGGTCCACGGGCTGTGTGAATTGCCTCCCAAGTATGGACAAGCCAGGGCCAGCCAAAACACTTTCCTAGAAATCAGGGTTTTCTGCAGCAAGGGAGAAGTTGGCACTTGGTTTTACAGGCTCTGGAGCCCCTTTCAGTGAAAGCTAGTTAAAAATGTCTCTATGTGAACAGAAGGCACAGTCCCTCTGTAATCTTTATTCTGGAGATCTCACCCATTACCTCACTTCAGTACCTCTTCTGGTATTTGCACAGCCAGTCCAGGGAGGCATAGTGATACCTGCATAAACATGGAAGATGCATTCGCAGCATTCTTTGCTATAAGAAACTGCATTATCTGAGATTAAAACAGAAAAAAAAAATCATAGGCATGAGTTTGTTTTCCAGGCATGATGTTCATCCAGATGAAGACATTAATTCTCCAACATTCTTATATACCTAGGAGTGGGAAGGAGTATAGAGGTGAATCCCTCACCCTGGCTGGCTCCTAGCCCTGGAAGGTGGGCCAGAGAGTGGTCCCCACAACCCAGGATGCCAGGCTCCATTTTGAGAACAGGCATGTGGCTGCCATTGCAGCAAATTCCCTCACCCCTCAATAACTGTCAAAAAAAACCTGTCTCCTCCCCTACCCAACCCTCCCAGGGATTTGTTAATCAAGAAAACACTGTAAATCAGAGTGAAACATCCAGATCTGGACCTAGGTCAGTGGTTGCTCTGTTCTTGTCCATATGTGTCTTTTGTAAGCCAATGGTCTACTCCAGGTAATAAATGTCTGAATCTTGGCTTCCGCTATCTATAATCTATACTAAATCTTTTGTGATTCGTTAAATATTTAAGAACTATGTATCATGGGCACTAAAAATATCCTCATTTTCTGAAAATTTGTTCACATTTCTTGAATAATTTTCCACCCAAACAATATTGATATTCTTATGTCTTAAGGAGAAAGCTAGGGCCAGAAAGGTATTCCCAAACACATCATTATTTTCAATTAGATCCAGTATTCTAATTATAATAAATATTATGATTTATTTATTTTCCATTTCTTATATTAATGTGGGTGCTCACATGCATTTTCCCTTCTTCTGTGAAAGTTAAGTCAACTGTAGAATACGGACTGGGAAAACTTTCTAAGTGAATGGTTCTCAACCTGGGCTCCTTGAACTCTCAAAGGGATCAAGAGTAGAACTTACGGAGTCCATTTATTTGGATAGAAAAGTATATTGAAACTTTATTTTCTCTACCTCCAGTGGAAATTTAAGTTTCCTTGAATTATAAAGATAAGTGACATGTCACCATAGTATTAGCCAAACTTGTGACTGTCACCAGTAGAATTCACATATATTTTCACATCACATGAGGTTTTAACAGCTATTTTGCAAGAGTAACTATATTCATCATTACTTCAAAATCATGGTACCTAAGACATCTACCTAATTTCAAATTTTTGTTTTGTAAAACTTTAAAAACAATACTTCAATATACATGGTTTCTATTGTAATCCTATGTATTTTATTTTATGCACTTAAGAAAACATTATTCTGAGAGGTCATACATAAGCTACCACAGATGAACAAATATGTCTGAGGTATAAAACAAGTTAAGAAACACAGTTAAGTACTCATACTTAATAATATAAATAAATTCAGGGAAGTCACACAAAATAAAAAAAACTTTCTATACTCGTATCTGATAATATCGTATGCCCTATTTTGACTTAATTGCAGATGTCACTTCTGATTAGTTCTTGTTCTTTTAAGAGATATCCTTTCTTGAAAGCTAAAGAGAAAGGAACTTTCCCAGCTCTCTGGTTGATGCATGAGTACAACAGTCAGGTTAGCTGAATAAGGACTAATTTCTGCTCTGGTAAACCCAGAATGGGTAGACGGACACAAAACTGACCATGTAACTCTTAAAAACTGTTCACAGATAATCTTACTTTTGTATTTTTTACTGTCTGATTTTTCATTTCATCAAGTCAAAAACTTTAAAAGGTACTATGTAAAGGAACAATTACAATCTAGGCTTGGTCATAATTTTCTTGATTTTTCCCCAAAAAGACACATGCTGTCCTCAGACACATACGTCACAGAAGACAGAAATATCCACCCAGACTCTTCAGGGATTTCAGACTTTCCCACTTTAATGCTTCTGTCTTAAAGCTCAACCAACAACTCCAGACTAGACAAGAGGTCCCTGGGCCCTAACAGTCTTTTAAACATAGAAAACGTTTGCCTTCTATTTCTATTTTTCTTTACATTTTCCACCTGCTAATAACTTTTTTCTCTCACTCTTATTTATTTAGAGTCAGAGAGTTAAATGGCCCTTCTTAATTTCCTGGGGATAAAGATACCTAGTTGTGATGATGTTGATATCTTACTTTTGAGACATTTTGAATGACAGTCGTGATGCACCGTTCTGATAACCTTCATTCATCCCAGATAAACAGCACAGGGATAAATCATCTCACTGTCATGGTAATACACATTTACTTTCTAAGATGATTCTAGGGTTCTTATTGTACCTCTACAAAAGCGGTTGATCCTTCTCTCAGTTCCTTCCATAAGAGCCTTGGTTCAGGTTACCTGTGTTCTTGTAGATTCCAAACACACTGACCAGACTAGGCTGAAATGGATTAGTCTGGAACCATAAAATACCTTTATCTTCATATTTCAATGTCAGAAACCAAACAATTTAAAAAATAAAACAGGGACCATATTCTCTACAGAGCCACAGCCTCTACATATTCTATCTTTACACCAATTGCCACACTTTGGAGAACAGCATTTTAAAGACTCTAAAGTTCAACTGTTTCAGTTTCCTGACTTTCTGTATAAGAAAGGTAGGCCTAAACAGATTGAGTGACTCATGCAAAATCGTTCAGCTGCCAGAGCTGAGGAAAAGCAGTTTCCTCTGTTTTCTCCATTTCACCAGGCCATCTTCTGGCCCTCTGCTACAGATCCACTATAGTCTTGTATTTGTGCATATTTAATACTGAAAATAAAATCTATCATCAAGGATGTTTACTAACATTTTAAAAGCAGCAGTGTGCAATCAATTTCCTTTTTCATTCACAGTTCCATATACCCTTTTTCAATTGGTACTCTCTATATCCAACTTTAGCCCCAACCACTTCAAGCCTATCATTACTACATTATGTATATACATATATACATATATATATATAAAATCATTCACATATATATGCGTATATATATATTTTTAGGGATATATATATATTCATGACTTTAAATTGTTTATATTAGCTTTACAACCACTAAACAATCAGTGCCTATTATATGTTATTAAAACTTACTGGTATTTACTAATGAATTTCTGTGAAACTAAATATAAAACTTTTAAGATACAATTCAAAGACATTTTTTAAAATAATGAATTTGTTCAATTGAACAGTCTCCCATAAAAAAAATAATATGACCAAATATATGAATTGTTGTTCTTATGATTCCTATTTGGCTTTTACTAGAAAACCCAGAATGTCACCCATTATAAAGGGGGTTAACATTAGAGGCAAACAGACTTAACTATAAGAAAATCCAGGACAGGCACAGTGGCTCACACCTGTAATCCCAGCACTTTGAGAGGCCAAGGAGGGCGGATCACTTGAGGCCAGAAGTTCGCGACCAGCCTGGCCAACATGGCAAAACCCCATTTTTACTAAAAATACAAAAATTCGCTAGGTGTGCTGGTGCGTGCCTGTAGTCCCAGCTACTTGGGAGGCTGAGGCAGGAGAATCACTTGAACCTGGGAGGCCGAGGTTACTGTTAGCCAAGACTGTGCCACTGCACTCCAGCCTGGGTGACAGAGCAAGACTCTATCTAAAAAAAAAAAAACAAAAAAAAAGAAAAAAAGAAAGAAAAGAAAAGAGGGCCGGGCATGGTGGCTCATGCCTGTAATCCCAGCACTTTGGTTTGGGAGGCCAAGGTGGGTGGATCACGAGGTCAGGAAATCGAGACCATCCTGGCTAACACGGTGAAACCCCGTCTCTAGTAAAAATATTTTAAAAATTAGCTGGGTGTTGTGGCGGGCACCTGTAGTCCCAGCTACTTGGGAGGCTGAGGCAGGAGAATGGCTTGAACCCAGGAGGCAGAGCTTGCAGTGAGCCAAGATCATGCCACTGCACTCCAGCCTGGGCAACAGAGCGAGACTCCGTCTCAAAAAAAGAAAAAAGAAAAGAAAAGAAAAAAGTAGGGAGGGAGGGAGGGAGGAAAGAAGAAAGGAAGAAGGATGGAAGGAAGGAAGGAAGGAAGGGAAAAAATAAATGCACCCAGCAAAAAGAAAATATTTCAAAGGCCATTCAAGCTAGGATCCTTGCAAAGTAGTGATCAAATGATTCAAGCAAGGATATCGAAGAATATTCACATTTAGAAGTTGTATTGGATGCTTTCATTATTTTTGACAGTAGCAACAAAAGAAGATACATAGAAGGCTCTGATTATTGACTCATTTTGTGTTTCTACAGAATTCAGAAGGAAACAATATAATCATCACTCAAGTGAGGGCACCACCAAGAAAATAATATTTTATGAAAAATATTGCTACATACCCAAATCATGGTTTAATGCAGCCAACAGTTTAAACTTTATAATAGAAATATAATTTGAACAAATAAACAAGAAACAGAAATTTCACCTCTCCTCTTTATCTGTGACTACTCTTTCTCTGACAGAGATGCTAATCAATAGTTATTTTGTTTTCCAGTTAAACAACAACAGGTAGAAAAAGGAGAAGGTAAAATGGATAGAAAAATCCAAAACTCAATGATTGAAGTTAAATGTCTATAAAGACATGAGGCAGAAAGAATCAAAGAAAAATTTAAAAGATGACAGGTTGGGGTTGTGGCTTTCACATGTTAAAATGCTATCTTTATAGTAAAATTAGAAAATCACAAGAAAATACAAAATGTTTTCCACGGCTCTTCAAATATTGAAGAACTGCTACTGAGTCAACTCAAACTGGGGTTGGATTTGTCTAGATTTTACATCCAATCAGCCCCGAAGTCCTGTCATTCTTGTATCCTAGCATTTTTGACCTATCCCATTGCTCTTCCCAGAGCCACTGTGTGCTTCCACATCCTCTTGTTCTCACCTGGACCACAGTCATCCCCTATGACAGTCAGGGGAGCTTTCTAGGTCTGTGCCTGTCAGTACTTGCATAAAATCCTCCACAGGTTCCAATGTCTTTAAGATAAGGTTTAGGTGCCTTATCATGTCTTGAAAGGCCTTTCATGATTTGCCACCACCTGAGTTTTCACCCTGGGTCCTCCAGCCTGTGCACAAGTGCAAGGACACCCATGCACACATACACAGACACACAAACACACAGACACACACACACACACACACACACACACACACACTGCTTTCCAGATAAGCTAAAGTGCTTGCAGTTTACAGCAAGTTAACGTGCTCTCTCCTTCCCCTAATTTCCTGAATATGTAATTCCCTCTGTGTAGAATATCCTTCCCCTCACTATATCTTCTTGGTGGACTTAGCTCAAATATCTCTTCTTCTGTGAAGCTCTCCCCAGTTAGAGTGAGACACTTCCTCATTTGTGCACCCATAATCCCTTCTACAGACTCTACAGTGCACTCATTACCACGTAATTCTCTTTCTAGTCTATAACCACCTATAGGGAAGAGATCATGCTACGTTCATCACTATTTCTCAAGTCCTTAGCATAGTAACTGACATATAATAATTAATGGATGATGAACGAATGGATTTAGTTGGACCATTATTCATTCGATAATGAATAAATATCCATTCAATATCTACTATAGGTCAGACACTGTTGGATGTTGAGGATATAGTAACAAAAAGGCATTGATCTGTATGACCAAGAAACAGCCTGGTGAATGGCAGGTAAAAGGAAAGAGCCTATCCTAAGTGCCCATTGCTCTGACAAACATGATCTTGTTTAATCTTTACTCTGACTGTATGAGGGGCTGCCAATCCCATTTCATAGACAAGCTCAGAGAGTTCAACAAACAATTGAGGCTCATACAATTAATCCCACAGCCAGAATTTTAATACAATTCTACCTAATTCCAAAGCCCAAAAGCCTTTCCTCTGTTTCTTTGTGTTTTTCTAATGTTTAAACTTCTTGGGGTTTTTGTTGTTGTTGTTGTTTTGAACATCTGACATGAGAACTAGAAACTAGACAATAAGATGACCTTGCTCCGATCTTCCTGTAGAAGTGATTCGGAGATCATATCATCCAGGATTTAGAAGCAGTCATTGCCAGAAACTGTGCTGTCAGTTCTATGAATGTTTCCATTTTCCTGTTTCATTTAAAGGACTCAACAATAGATATACTAAATCCACTTCGGTCTCATCCAAACTTCAATAAAGAACTACCACTTCAGAACTTCTAAGTCCTGAGGCTGGACCACTAGATTTAACTGATGTACTGAACTGCCATCAAGTCCAGTGGAATTTAATATTTTATGACAATGATTAAAATATTGATGATGGTGATGACAACAGTAACAACAGTAAAATAATTGCACTGGCATCCCTGCAAAATTCAATTGCACTCAAAGAATAAAGCAGAGGAAAAATGACGTTTGTCTTTTGGGTTCATTATACCCAATGAAATATCGGCTCTTGTAACACAAAGATTTCTATCTTAAAATCTGTGGAATGTATTTCCTACTGTTCTTCTTCTCTCTAATACTCTGTGCTGTCTATAGCACTCACTTTTATTTTATCCTTTCCTTTTTCCCATTTTTATGTCTGCAAGCATTTCAAACCTAATGTCATCAGTACCTGATTATATGTAGAAGCTTTATTTATACTTTTACTTAGAAATATGTATATGCTTCTTGCTAAGTAGTATGCACTGTAATGAGCATTTTTAAAATGTTAATTAATTTATAAATGAATTAACAACAATGTTATGAAGTAGCTACTATTATTATATTATTAATGAAGAAATTGAAAAAATTAAGTAACTTGTCAAGGGTCCCAAAATTGATAAGTGGGTAAAGCAAGGTTTCAAACCCAAACAGTTTGGCACTAGTCTTTGTTCAAATTTCCAGGTAGGCTGCCTCTCAGATAAATATGATAATCCCTATAACAACCTTGGATGGGAGTATCAGCATGGATAATTGGAAAGATGCAAATAATCTATAAATAATCTTTGACTTTGAATCACAGAGCTCTGTATTACAGGTGTTATTACTTGACTGGAATTAAACTTTTCCTGCAGATGCACAGTAGATAGATGGCAAAGACTCTACTGAGGCCAGCGTAGTAGGATTAGGAAGGAAAATCCTCTAGTCTCTTGTTAAACCCATTAATCTCAAGGTCCTGGTACCATTAAGTACTGGCACTATTAAGTACAGTGAAGGGGCGAAACTCCTGCCTTTGGAAGAATCTCTAAAGCTTCTGAGAAAGGCCATCCTCAGAAATAAGTCCACTCATCCTTAGAATGCAGTTATGATATTAATTCAACAGAAACAGGAAGTCCTTTTGAGAAATGCTTCAGCTGAAATGTTAAACCAGATCCCAAATGAAGCACATCAACCACAAATAGAGAGACCATATATCCCCTGGTTGCCTAGGACCATTCAAGATTCCTCCTGTTGTCCCGACGTAAATATTTATAGCACACTCTTTCACTCTCAAAACGATACTGGTTTGGATGATAAAATATGCTGCAATTCTCACCATGGACAACCAAGGGTTGGTTGTAACTCTTAATACATCCAGGAGAGAATTATCTCTGCAGATGACCATGCACAGCTCATCTAAAGATCTCTAAATTTACCACCTTTGCCTTACGACTCTTCATCTAAAATTCAGCTCTACTACTAAATCATTCTAATCAGAGAAAATCTAACAAATAAAAAATACTTATTAACTATGCAACAACTTGTGCAAAGCCCTGTAAAGGCATGAAAAAGTGGTCTCTGCTCTCCAGGCATGTACTACCAGCTGGCTGAGAAGAGGCTGAAGCTGCCTTCCTGATCCCTACCACACAGCCAGAACTATACTAAACCCTGTAAGCACATGATTTAATCTTCACAACAACCCTGTAGATAGGAATCAATATCCTCTTTAAAGAAGAAGAGTAAAACTGAGGCTTGGAGGTTACTGTAGCACTGATCAAGTAAATTAATAAATCGGACACTGTTGAAATAAAATGGAACGTGTAGTTCCCACCCTTGCCACACTTTTGAGATGATGGAATGTTTCAATACATGTGACAAGGTACTCACATTTCATACAACCTTTACTGTCACTTATTATATGGTGAAACTCCATTTCCTTCTAGTACCAATTGCAGTGACCATATATCACCTGACGGCATACACTATGGCATGACGGCACTACCATCGTCTATACAATAACATTTGTGTAAGGATTTGAATATTTCGCTGATCTTTTCTGTTTTATGAAGCAGATTAGAAGACAGAAAAATAAAAATGCTAATGTCAGTGCTAATATAACTTAAGAAATGCATGCTATCATTAAGCATGGCAAAAGCAAGACATCAAAAGCTCATGGGACATGAGTTGGTCAATGGTGAGTTTATTTGTGAAGGAAACGGTAATTATTTAATGACATACATAAATGACAGAACTAGGGTCAAACATTGTGCCTTCAATTTGAGGTGTAGGTGTAGCAAAAATGGAGAGATCTGTAAAATTGTGAACTCAGAATCAAAATCAGAGAAGCACTGAAGTGATTCAGATACAAAGAGAAACTTGGAAATCACTAGAGCTGTTCATATGGATAAAGTTTTCTACAGATTTCTTATGAAGAGAAGACAAAGGCTAGTTTTAACACTCTTTCAGCAAGTTTTATATGGAAGTTGGTAAGTCTCCATTAAAGTCCACAACCTAATTGCCTGCTGAATCTCCTAAAAAATCACAACCAGAAGGCCTGCCCCAATGTTAAAACACATATCTTCTATCTTCTAAAATTCTGTGAAGTTGAGAGCCCTAGAATTTTAGATGGGAAAAAACATTGTAAATGAATTTAAATCACATGGTTTTAATTCTTAATATATTTTTAGTGTATTAGACAAATATATACATTGTAAAGTTTAGAAAGAAAATCTAGGCCTATATAATATACTTGATACTATAATTAGAAATTTGATAATGTTTTCACTTCTGTGGGATTGTCTCTTCTTGACTTCTTGCTGTTAACCTGAAACTTAGCTTTTGTATATGACTGCTATCCTTGTTTGCAGGAAGACATCATGCAATAAAATAGGATAACATAAAAACTGTTTGCTGTCACAGTAAGCCTGTAGCAGATAGGGGAGGTCCCACAGCCCTAACTTAGAAGATCAACTCCCTGTGGATGGAGATGCTTATCTCTGAGTCTCCATTGCCTAACCTTGTTCCAGCTAGGTAACAGATACTAATTACTTGTTGAATAAATTTTGAAAAGGTTCTGAAAAGTTAAGTATATTTCCAAAAGTAAGAAAAATGGAATATCTTTTCTAACCTAACTTTCACCATTTGCTCTGACGCGTTCATTTTACAAATGGTTTTTAAACAGCTGAAATCCACTTAAAATTCTCAGAGAATATTGGCTTTCTATTCACTGCTATGGAGAAAGCCACAAGGTCAAAAATCACGCTAGTCAGCTTTTTTCTTTGGGTTTTCAGAACATACAACCTTCTCTTTTCTGGAACAACTTGAAGTTACTTCTTATAAAGCAAAATTTTTCCTTTTAGGCAAAAAGGCTACTTTCTTTGGTTTTGCTAAGCTAGACAGTTTCTGAGCTTCTCTCTGGAGTCTGTCCTTCCCTTTGAGATTTTCCATATCTTCATACCTTAGAAACCTGAAATGACATCACTTTCTTTGGCTGATTCCAACTGAGCTCTTCCAGCAGGAACTGTGAAAATAAGCTACAAATTGTCTTTGTAAAGGGCCAGGCTTTTGGGAAATAAGGCGGATCACCAGGCACTGATAAGGAGGGATGTCCACTATGTAAGTGTGAAAAGAAAAAAGTGTGTGTGTGTGTATATATATATTTTGTTTGTTTGTTTGTTTTGTTTTGTTTTGTTTTTTTCTGAGACAGAGTCTCACTCTATCGCCCAGGCTGGAGTGCAGTGACACAATCTCAGCTCACTGCACCCTCTGCCTCCCGGGTTCAAGCAATTCTCCTGCCTCAGCCTCCTGAGTAGCTGAGATTACAGGCACGCAACACCACGCCCAGCTAATTTTTGTATTTTTAGTAGATACAGGGTTTCACCATGTTGGCCAGGCTGATCTCAAACTCCTGACCTCGTGATCTGCCTGCCTCAGCCTCCCAAAGTGCTGGGATTACAGGCATGAGCCACCGCGCCCAGCTGGAAAAAGTATATTACAGACCAATTTGCTCTATGGTGGAAAAGTTATATTTGTAACCTACACACATTCAGAAAATTAAGGCTGTACTCCAAATATTGGAATTAAGGATAATACGTGCCCTTTTCACTTTCTACATTTATGCCATGTTTGAAATTTCAGTAATAAGCACATATTTCTTTGGTAATTAAAACAATAAAGAAAAAATGGTCAATCTTTTTCAGTATGCAATGCCTTCTTTTTGCAAAGTCTTGCCTTAGAGAATAAGAATGACAAGATAAATTAATGGAGCCCCATCATAGAAAAGCCCATGATATTAGGGACATGGACACATATACCAACAGCAATACTATATTCATTTTGATCTGGATGCAGACGAGTAAATAAATGGTAGCTATTTAATACCTAGAAAGAAAATAATTTATTCACTAGTGCCACTGTCTGCTGCCAGGGGGAAGGTAAAGGAATTTTGAGTGAAAAGAAAAATGAGAAGGTAACTGAGGCATGACATCAGTGAGACAGTGGAATATGAGGCCCCAGCTCTCATCTCTCCAGAGAAATACTGATTTTGGCGACCACTCATGGATGAGAGTACTTTGTGGGAGCCCTGAAGTCTAGTTGAGTATCCAGCATACCAATGATGCAAAAAAATCGGGAGTGGATATATGGCAGAGAGTAAGGACAGAAGCCACTTCACTTGTGTCATCCCCTTCCAAAGTGGCACAGCTAAGTACGAAAGGCCCCCTTGGCCCATGATTTCTTCCATGGGGAAAAGCGAGAGCCCCACTTTCCCAGCATTGCAGGATGCCACCCAAGAGGTCCACTTATGTTGCATCTCACCTAGAACTGAAGGAGTCAGCACAGCGGAATCACCTGGGGACATCTAGGAGCAAGAGGTAGGGGAAGGAGCACACAGCAACTGGCCTGCAGTTCTCAACAGCCAACTGCAGATTCTACTAACTGGCTCACAAACTCCACCAAGAGGCCCACCCATGAAGCCCACAGGATGACTCACCTGAGAACCTTCTCAACCGGCCAACACATACCCTAGCACCCTGTGTGGTCCCAATGGGCAATACCTCACATGTCTCTGAGCACGATTCACATGAGCTCCCTGTATTAGGTCGTTCTTGCGTTGTTATAAAGAAATACCTGAGACTGGGTAATTTATTTAATATAAAGAAAAGAGGTTTAATTAGCTCATGGTTCTGCAGGCTGCACAGGAAACATAGTGCCAGCATCTGCTTGACTTCTGGAGAGGCCTCAGGGAGCTTTGACTCATGTCAGAAGGTGAAGCAGGAGCAAGGGAGAGTTGGGGGTGGGGTGCCACACTTTACAACAACCAGATCTTGCAAAAACTCAGTATTGTGAGGACAGCGCCAAGCCAGGAGGGATCCATCCCCATGACCCAAACACCTCCCAACAGGCCCCACCTCCAACGCTGGGGATTACATTTCAACAAGAGATTTGGGTGGGGACAAATATCCAAATTATGTCACTCCAACAAACAGCACACGGATCTCAACAAAAGGTGCATATCTGAGCAACTGGCTCAACTTTGATGGATTGGGAGAAACCAGAACACTGAAACACTTCAAGGCACTGTCCTAGGCTAAATAAATTGGAGGTTCTCAGCACAAGACCTGACTGCAAAATGGGGGAAGGCACAACAATCCTAAGACTTGCTCCATTGGAGGGAACAGGAGGCATGGAGAGAGGGAATCCATAGAAAAGGTCGAAGAGACCCCAAGAATTGCCAGGTGGGCTCATGGATGAAGATCTTTGTCTCCTGAAGCCAATCAGTAAAGACGAGAGGAAATGACTCCTTCTTCAAATGCAACTGTCACAAGAAACAAAGAAGGTCATTATATAAAGGCAATGGGGTCAATTCATCAAGAGAATACATCAATTGTAAATATACGTGTACCCAACCTCAAACCACTTAAATATTATAAAGCAGATATAACTGAAGAAATAAATACACAGCAATACAATCATAGTAGGAGACCTCAATAGCCCACTTTCCAGACACAAAATTAATAAGAAAACTACAGACTTGAATAACACTATATGCCAAATGGACTGACCAGACATACATGAAACATTACATCCAATAGCAGTAGAATATATATTCTCAAGCACACATGGAACATTCCCTGGGATAGATTATATATTAAAAACCAGTCTTAAAAATATTAAGAAGATGAAAATTATAACAAGTATCTTTTACTTGACCACAATGGTATGAAACTAGAATAACAGGAGGAAAATTGGATAATTCACAAATATATAGAAATTAAGCAACACACTCCAGAACAAACAAATAATGAGTCAAAGAAAAACTAAAAAGGGAAATCAAAAAATATCTTGAGATAAATGAAAATAAAAATAAAACATACCAAAACTTATGGGATGCAAGAAAAGTCATTCTAACAAGGAAATTTAGAGCAATAAAGGCCTAGATAAGATAAATGACAGATCTCAAATGAACAATCTAACATTATATCTCAAGAAAAAAGAACAAAGCCCAACATTAGAAGGAAAAAGACAATAAAGATTAGAGCAGAAATAAATGAAATAGAGACTTTAAAAAATGAACAAAACTAGTTGTCTTTTTAAAAGATAAACAAAATCAATAAACCTTTAGCTAGACTAGGGAAAAAAGAGATGGCTCAAATAAATAAAATTATAAATGAAAGAGGAGACATTCCAATTGTTACCACAGAAACACAAAGGATAATAAGAGATTACTATTAAGAATTATACATATACAAATTGGATAACCTAGACAAAATGGATACATTCTTAAAAACGTATAACCTACCAAGATTGAACCATGAAGAAGCAGAAAATCTGGATAGACCAATAAGAAGTAAAGAGATTAAATCAGTAATTTTTTAAAGACTCTCCCAAAAGGAAAAGCCCGAGACCAGATGACTTCACTGGTGAATTCTACCGAAGACCTAAAGAAGAATTAACACCTATCCTCTAAAACGCTTCCAAAGAAATTGAAGAGAAGGGAAAACTTCCAAGCTCATTCTACTCATTTTCCTGATACCAAAGCCAGATGAGGATACTACAAGAAAAGAAAATTACAAGTCAGTATCTTTCATGAACACAGAAGCAGAAATCGAGAACAAAATGCTAGAAAACCAAGTTCAACAGTACATTAAAAGGATTATGCACCATAATATCAGCAAGTGAGATTTATCCCTGGGATGCAAGGATGGCTCAAGTCTACAAATAAATAAATGTGATCCACCACAATAATGGAATGAAGGATAAGAAGCATATAATTATCTCAATCTATGCAGAGAAAGTATTTGACAAAATTCAAAAGCCTTTCAGGATAAAAACTCTCAACAAATTATGTGTAGAAGGTACGTACTGCCAGTATCTAGTCATATTTTGCCGAACGGAGAGAAGTTGGAGGATGTATTGTATTCCTAGGCCCTCTGTAACAGATTACCATAAACTTGGTGGCTTAAACCAATATAAATGTATTCTGTCACAATTCTGGAAGCTGGAAGTGTGAAACCAAGGTACTGACAGAGACTGTTATTCTGAAGACTCTGAGAGGAGAATTCTTGCTTGCCTTTTCCAGCTTCTGTTGACCGCAAGCATTGCTTGGCATCACTCCAATCTCTGCATATGTCTTCACACAGCCTTCTCCTCCAAGTCTTCTCTTCTGTCTCTTACTAGGACACTTGTCATTGGATCCAAGGCCCACCAGGTAATGCAGGGTGATCTCATCTCCAGATTCTTAACTTATACATCTACAAAGACCCTTTTTCCAAATAAAGTCCCACTCCCTGGTTCCAGCAGTTAGAAAACAAACATATCCTTTGGGGGATCACCATTCAATCCACCACAGGGGTTTTATGGGGTTTGTTCTCCCACTGCCCTAGAACGCTACCTCTGCTGAAGTAATTCAGTTTCTGGATCATCTTTGCATCCTGTGCAGACTGTAACATACCAGACATGGTATACAGCTTCTATCTACAGAATTTTTAAATTATTTATTGAGGTAAAATATTCACAACATAAAGTTTACCATTTTATCTATTTTTAAGTGTTACAGTTCAGTGGCATTAAATCATTCACTTTGTTGTACAAACATCGCTGTCATTCTTCTCCACAGCTTTTCATCATCCCAAACTTAAACTTGGTACCCACTAAATGATATCTCCTCGTTCCTGTGCAACACCCTCATAAACTCTAATCTACATTTTGTCTCTAGGAATTTGACTTCTTTAGATACCTCATCTAAGTAGAATAATAAAATTTCTGTCATTTTGCATCTGGCTTATTTCATAGCATAATGTCCTCAAAGTTCATCATGTTGTAGCATACATCAGAATTTCATTCCTTTTTAAGGCTGAGTAATATTCCATTGTGTGTATATATCACATTTTGGGTTATTTCTACCTCTTGGCAACTACGAATAATGCTGCCATTATCTCCAGATTTTGACATGAAAAAGATTCACCTACAGAAAGCTATTGTATATGTAGCAGATTATACTGGGGAGATGAAGTCATTCATACTGCAAAGAATGTAAATAATCTAATTTTGACTAGCAAACTACCCTGTCCTTACAAAGTTCTTTGGCCTTTTCTACCAACTCTGTTTCTACTTCTCTGTCAGTTTTTCAGCCACTTCTCTTATCTTCCCTCTCCTCACCTCCTACTCCATTTCTCTCCTTTCCTTCCAGCCTCAAATCTCTGTTCATTATGCATCCAGGGTGATTTAGCTTCCTTTTTACACCTTATCTTCTGTCAATCTTTTTTCTCAGGTTTCAGTTTGCAGCAGCAAATAGCAATGCATTATCTTAAGCAAAGTCCACCACCTCCTGAGAGGGATTTCTGGGGCCCAGTGTTAAGATTATGTATTTCCTCCCTACTATGTTATATTTGAAGTAGCACTGGGACACAAATGTAGAAAAGCAACTAGTTGAAAATGGGAAACAGGAGGATATGAAAGAGAACAGGGTTTGAGATAAAGAACTCAGCTTTGTCTCCCCAAAGGCTGGTATTAGATGAATGAGAATAAAAATCATCTTCAGGGAAGAGAGGAAAGAGAAGACCAGAGGACAATGACCTTTCAGAAGACAGGAGGAGGAAATGGCACCAGCAATGGAGAGAACTGTCAAGAAATCCATGAAAGGTTATAAACCTACTGGGTGACAGAAAAGGTGGCCACATCAATTACACTAGATGGCAGATGTGAAAATTTGTCATGCACAAGATTTTGAGATAACTTGACTAGCACAGGCTACTATATAAATTGTATATGTGCTTGCTTAGAATAGAAATAACAGGCATTCCTCATCTGAATTAAATTTAAAAAATACTTTGAATAGCAGTTTTCAGGTGGTAGGAGCTTATCATATATAATTTTAATTGGGAAAATTAATATGTTCCCAACTCATCCAAATACCTGTCCAATGTCCTCAAATATGAATAAAATCACTGTAAACACCTGCATAGCCATCCAAATCCAGCAAGGATTTCTGATTTATATAAATTAAGTTGTTTGAAATATCAATTACCTAATTCTTTAACACATAATGAACTGTTTGGAGAGTATGTTTGTATGCAGTACACAAAGAAACCTTCCTTATAGTATCAAATAGAAATTACATTTTCCTTTTATATGTGCAAGGAATTATGCACTGTAATTTAAATAAACAACAACATAATATGTAAGAGATACTAAAGATCCTATTTAAATTAGACACTAGTTAGAAGTGCTCCCAGGCTCTTGGCAGAAGTGAACTTAGACTCAGGAAAGGCCAAACCCTCTGGGAAAAGGATGGGGAAGGTCCCAGAAGCTATGCAAACACTTTAAAACAACCTGAGCCGAGGGCTTAAGGCTGCAGCCCACTCACACTACATAGTCTTGTCTGATCTGTACAACAATAAAAGGTTTTTGTTGGTACAGGCATGTATACTAATTATGGTGAGAGTTTGATTCAGTGAGTTTAGGGTTAAAATGTCTGCAAATCTTTAGGGCAGGTATTTGAATAATGAGAGTTTACAAACTGAAAGACACTGTATACTTTAAAAGGAAAACAGACTATAAGTAAGTCTGATTTATAAGATGATTATCTTAACTTGTCTTATATTAATTCTGAATTGAATCCAAATTTTGAATTCTGTGTCTAAGGGATTACTGTTATAGAGTTGACACCCAAGTGAGAAGGTATACTGGAAAGGCAATTAACCCTATCCCTATAACCTTAAGATTACATAAAATTTAAAATGACCCTCACATTAACTGAGTCTGCTGAAGTATGAACCTGCTGTATGCAGTATGTACATTAGGTTTCCAGGTTAACAAAAAAGAGCCACATTAAAAGTAGGCTCTGTTATGCTGTCATGCTGATTTGCCAGTTCAAAGCCATCCACTACAAAAAGGAAGGGAAGGAGGAAGGAAGAGAGGAAGCCAGAGAGAGAGAAAGGAAGGGGCTTGTATTGGTTCATTTTCACCCTACTCTAAAGAAATACCCAAAACTGGGTAATTTATAAAGGAAAGAAGCTTAATTGACTCACAGTTCCACATGGCTGAGGGAGGCCTCAGGAAACTTACAATCATTTGGTGGAAGGCAAAGAGGAAGCAAGGGCCTTTTCACATGGTGGCAAGAGAGAAGAATGTGCAAAGGAGGAACTTGCCACTTATAAAACCATCAGATCTCATGAGAACTCATTCACTATCATGAGAACAGCATAGGGGAAACCACCCCCACGATCCAATCACCTCCCACAAGGTCCCTCCCTTGACACGTGGGGATTATGGGGATTACAATTTGAGATGAGACTTGGGTAGGGACACAGAGTAAAATCATATCAGGGCTGTATTAAAACAAGAATTTCCCCTACCAATTACCTGTTCAATAGACACGTTGCCACCAAGAGGAAAGGGTCCAAGGACTGGAGAGGTGTTCTGGGGTCCAGGATGGGAGAGGAAAGTTATTCTGAGAGATTTCTCTTGAAAGTTAAGATTTTAAATATTACCAGAGGGAAAGGAAATGTCTGATTTGCTTTCCAAAATGTATCTCTCTCAGCCCAGGGTGTAATAAAATACAAAATAATCTCTCTAAAATCTATCTAAATCTCTACACATCCTCACAAGAATGTGAATACTTTCCTCTATTTTTTTTTATTTAATGCAACACAGTCTTCCAGGTTTGTTTTTAGCAGCAGATACTAAGCAAAATCAATTACCATTCTCAAGAAATAGTCCCACTGAAAACTTATTTTTGAAGCCTGTCACATCTTTTACACTATCTGGCCCATAAAGTTATAAATCCTCTCCCGATGGAAATCCATTCCATCGTGGGGAAGAAGCTAAAGTTCTATGCAATCCGATCTTCTCTAGGGATCTGAAGACAATTTCACTCTCCTGTTTTTAAACATCTTGAAAAATCCTTACATTTGCTTGAAAGGGCAGATTGATGTTCCCTCCACACACACAAAAAAGGAAACAAACACTGTATTTCTGGAATTTAGAGAAGCTACCAGGGCAGTTTCTCTGGCAAATATTTCAATCAAGTCTATATTTGTAAACCTTTTTTGAAGTATCTGCCTTAAAATCATGTAATCTAAAAACCAGGGTAAAGAAATCAACTTCAGTAAGCCCTGATTCTACAGGACTGTCCCCAGACCAGAGTGAAAAGGTAGCTGCCTAACCATTTTTTAAAATAACCACTGCAAATGTCCTCGATAATGTATTTCAATGTTTCAACCTATTAGCATCAAAAAGTTCACCTTGATAGCTAACCTAATTTTCTTCTATTGCAAAATAATTTCAGTCTTGGGCAGGGAGGGAGGAAATGGGCAAAGAATTCTGAGTAAGAGAATCTCGTTTCAAGGCCTGGTTGGCTACACTGGCTGTGTGTCTTCATGCTATGGATCTCTGTTTTCTAATTATTAAAGTACTGGACTAAATCTGGTTTTTACAGATATGGCTCTCCTCTGAGAGAGAGAAACTAATAGGTCACTACAAGCCACAACAAAACAGCCACTCGTGTATCTACATACATATTATTTAATCTAATAAAGAATATATTTCATTAATATTTTAGCTAGCTTTCTGTTACTCAGACTGACTAACCCTAATCTTTTTTTAACATTTCCAAAACTCTATTCAGTTTGTTTACACTTGCATAAAATAATAATTTAACATATTAACTAATGTAGTTTCCCCCTCTATATTCCCTATTATCCCAGGATGTTCCCCTATTCCCACATTCTCAAGATCTAGGAAACAGGTAGGCACTTGGGGGCTTCTATTTCAGAGTAGACCCAAATAAGCAAATTCTTGACTTTTGCATCTAAAAATCCAAAAACCTAGCATGAGCAGTAGATTTCATGGGAAAAAATATGCTGCCTCTTAGCCTGTTTTCCATTCCTACCAAGAGACTACTATAGTTTGTATGGGGTGTCTAGTTTCCCTAGACAAGCCCAGAGGGTACCTAATGGATAAAGAAATGGCTCTAAAGGCAGTCTGGACCCTGCAGACCTTAGCATCAGAAAAAGGATAACTTGACATCAGTAATCTGTAGGGAGCAACCAATAGGGTCTAGAAAGAGAACCAGAGTGAACCCTCAGGTCTCAACATCTATAAGGTCCCTGGAAATTAGCTGGAACCAATGAGAAAGTAGACACCATGAATGGGCCGAGGAAACTCTGAATTGACAGCTATTACCTTAAATTGTCAAAAGACTTGAGATGGAAAAAATAATTAAGTTACATCCATTGAAGACGGTAAGATAGTGATCTTAATGCTACACCCCTTGTACTCTTCTGTAACTCACTTTTGGTGACTGTAAGTTTGCAGTCTTAATGCTCTACCCCTTGTACTCTTCTGTAAGTCAATTCTCTGAATTTTGTGTACATTGTAAGTTTCAAACTCAATATGATGACAGAAGGACCAGCTCTAAGGAGAGTTCAAGAATAATCCCATTGTTTGCAAGTGTCATATGTTGGTTGCAAAGCAACACTGGAAACTTGATTTCAATCATCTGGGATGATTTAGTAATGACACACAAAATGAGTGCCACAGTTGCTGATCTCATTCAACCAAGTAGGCTACGAAGTAAAATTTTGCTGTAACTGAAACAGATTAAAATTAATATTTTGTACATGCTATGCCTTCTGAGCACAGGCATGTGAATAACATTTAAAGCTAATAGGTATTAGCAGCAACAACAATTTTATTTTCAAACAGCTATACCTATCTTAGAGAGAAAATATAATACACTCAAATTTCCCTTGAGGAAAACTGGCAACATTTCATTATCTATGAACAGAATACATCATATTTGGCAGACTTCTGTTATAGCCCACCCATAGATTTCAATCCCTGGCAGAATATATCTCAATAATTAGCACCAGAGGTGTCAAATTTCAGTTCTATTTCTTCTGTTATAAATTTAAAACTAGTTTGGATAATCCTCTTCACATCTGTGAATTACCTAGAACTAGGTGAAGAAAACAGTAATTTTTTTTCCATTGATTAATAGCAAAATAGATGGAATGCATGACAACTCAGTTTGCTTTGTATTGTGATAGGATTAAGCATTTCTGATTCATCATGATGACATCTTCTATTCCCTTAATTTTCAGAAAATCAATTGTATTAGAAGAAAATTAGCACACCTCCTTGATTAATTTAATATAGTGGTCATAATTACAGAAAAAAATAAGCTCTCTTTTCATGCAAAAGAACGCTGGTCTGCAAATGCAAACAAGACTTTCAATTATAATACTGGTTTTGATGTGATATGTTTACTTTAGCATAAAGTCATTAGAACAAAGTGATCGCTTTGTCAACCTTCTTTCCTATTCAGTACACCTGTGAGATTTTCTAATCTCAGTTGCAGTTCAAGAATTTGCACTATTGAATTCATATTGTATTCACAATGGTAGAAGCCAAAAAAAGAAAAAATCTTACAACCTGAATAATTACTATTTTTTCATTAATCCTAAATGTAACGGTGATGTAATTTTCCCAATGGAATGGTTAAACCACTATGCTGAAGTTGAGACTAGCTTTTAAAAACAGCTTTATTATCTTCCTACATTCATTTTAATTTGAACAAATTAAGATTCTCGGGGGGGCCTTTTTTAGTTTGTTTATCTTGAAGTCCACTGCTCCCAGCATAAAGGCTTATCAGAAGGAGATAAAGATATTTCCAGAATCTAGGCAGCCCCCCTTTCCACACCCCACCCCCTCAAAAAAGAAAAAGTTTCTAAGGGACTAGTTAGTACAGCTAAGTCAATTTATTTTCAAACTAGGTGAAAATAAGTAAGTCAGATAAGTCAAATATAGGTGTGATAATATTAACCAATTGAGAAGCACCCCAGGGAAAATTTAAACTCATAATTTTTTAAAGAGCATCTAATGCCTTCCAAACTATTAATTTGCATGTAAAGATGTTCATACTTAAAATAAAAGCTGTTGTGACTGAAAGCAGCTGAAAAGCCACCTCAGTCCCACCCCCAGGATGCTCACGAATTTAAATGATTGTCTAATGACACACGCAGCAGCTATTAGCAGCCTTGTCAATTATTTACAACTCTGACAACTTTGTTGTTCCAAAAAGAGCAATCCAGTTTCCAAAGGACTAGTCAGCAGACTAGCATTATCAAGGTGGTTTAACAAAAAGTTTCATTAGTCAAAATAATTCAACAAATGTGATGTATCAAGATATCTTACTAGGCTGGGCATTATTCTGAATACCTTAAGAGTATCAAAGGAGTTTAAAAATATGATTCCTGCCCTTAAGAAGCTTAGGGTCTGCTAAGAAAACAAAGAATGCTCAAGAAACAACTAGCAAATGAAAATAAAATTTTAGCACTAATATTTGCCATATAGATTTGCATTGCCCAATATGGAAGCCACTAGCTATACATGACTAGTAGCACTTGAAAGGTGTTTAGTCCAAATTGAGATGTACTACATGTGTAAATTCACACTGGATTTTGAAGACTTAGCTCAAAATAAAAAGAACATCAAGTATCTCAATTTGTTTGTATCGATCACATGTTAAAGTGGCAATATTTTGGATGTACTGAGTTAAAAATATATTAAAGTTAATTTCAACTGTTTCTTTTTTTGTAAATAAGAAAAATTAAAATTACATACATGGTATGTGTATACCACATTTTCTTTATCTATTTATCTGTGGATGGTCATTCAGGTTCTTTCCATCTCTTGGCTACTGTGAAAAATACTGCAATGAATATGGGAGTGCCGATATCTTTTGGAGATAGTGATTTCAATTTTTTTAGAATTGAAAAGAAGCAATCCACAGGTGAGACTGTTGGATTCTATGGTAATTCTATTTTTAAATCTTTTAGGAATCACTATACTGTTTTCCATTGTAGCTGTATCATTTTACCTTCCCACCAACAGGGAACAAGAGTTCCAATTTCTCCAGAACCTCACCAACACTCGTTATCTTCATGATTCAACCTTAAAAAAGAAAAGAAATCTTTTCATATGCCACACCATGGATCAACCTGGAAGATATTATGCTAAGTGAAATAGGCTAGTCATAGAAGGACAAATACTGTATGATTCCACTTATGTAAGGACCTAAAATAGACTTGGGTCGGGCACAGTGGCTCACGCCTGTAATCCCAGCACTTTAGGAGGTCAAGATGGGCAGATCACTTGGGCCCAGGGGTTCAAGACCAGCCTGGGTAACATGGCAAAAACCCCATCTCTATAAAAAAGACCAAAAATTATCCAGGAGTGCACCTGTAGTCCCAGCTACCTAGGAGGCTGAGGCAGGAGGATCACCTGGACCCGGGAGGTCACGGCTGAAGTGAGCCAAGGTGGTGGCACCATTGCACTCTACCTTGGGGGACAGAGTGAGAACTTATCTCAAAAAAAGAAAAAAAAAAAGACTCAAAAACAGAAGGTAGAATGGTGGTAGCCAGGGGCTGTTGAAAGGAGGAAATGGGAGTTGCTGTTCAACAGGCATAAAGTTGTAGTTATGCGCCCGGCCCCCACTTCTTTAACATTAGAAAATGTTACATCAGGCCAGGCGCGGTGGCTCACGCCTGTAATCTCAGCACTTTGGGAGGCCGAGGCGGGCGGATCACGAGGTCAGGAGATCGAGACCATCCTGGCTAACATGGTGAAACCCCGTCTCTACTAAAAATACAAAAAATTAGCCGGGCATGGTGGCGGACGCCTGTGGTCCCAGCTACTCGGGAGGCTGAGGCAGAAGAATGGCGTGAACCCGGGAGGCGGAGCTTGCAGTGAGCATAGATCGCACCATTGCACTCCAGCCTTGGCGACAGAGCCAGACTCCATCTCAAAAAAAAAAAGAAAGAAAAAAGAAAATATTACATCATTCCTTTTCATCTTTGAGCTCATAATTCTGTTCTACTTCTACAATAAAATTTTAATCCAATGTAACATATTTTATGCTTGAAAGTCTTTTATTGATTACCTTATCACACATCTCTGAAAAAAAAAAAAAAAACAGTTGGTAAATTTAATTTTTATTGAATCTCCTGGGACCATAAGGTTCTAAGTGATAACATTTTTCTTCTGCATTGAGTTCTCATTAAATTACCATTAAATACAATTGATAAACCCAATGTAACATATTTTGTATTTTGACAAATATATATTAATTATATAAAACAAAATTTAGATAGAACTATTAATTTAAATGCTTTTTTTTCAATTATTTCATAGGTCCATGGATAATATAACTTATTGAAAGAATGAGGCAATGTTCTACATGAATTTATTCGTGTTTTTCATTTTTATGTAAGTGCCTAGAACATTTTTTACACAAACAGGTGATAGAAATGGAAGGAGTTGTATTATAGCAATGTCACTCAATTCTTTAAACTCTTGAGTTATATGACAAAAATCAAATAGTGATCTAGCATCAAAAATTATTTTAATGATCAGCTGACAGTTCTATTAGGCGTTTCTTTCATTTTATGGAAAAGAAAAAAAAAACAGACAGGACCTGATTTGCAAAAAGATTTATTACCCTCTCATTTAGATCATTCAGTTTCCCAATATAAATGCTATTGCTTCTGTGTAGGGCCCAGGGAGGTGATGTGGCCAGTAGGAATAAGCTGCAGGTCTGCCCTTCATATGCCAGGGCATATATCAGGCCAATTGAGTCTCCCGAGATTCAGAACCAACTATCTACTTAACCTATTGGTCACTCTAACTCGTAAACACTTTCTGAATCTGTCCACTTGCCTCTATTCCTGCCCCTGGCCTTGCCTAAGAAAAAGCCTCCATACTACCTTGCCTGGAATGCATAACCACACTGTAGCTAGAAAGGTTAAAAGGATAAAATGAAACTGGATCATGTCCTGACTCTCCTTAAAATTTCCAATAGCATCCCAGGTTTAGGATAAAGTACAAGTTCCTTTATCATGGCTCATGGGCACTGCCAATGTCTTCTTAGTTCATCTCCTGGACCCATCTCTGCCACTTTTCTCTACACTCCAATCTCTCACCAGTCTGGATGTTTTTCCATTTTTCAAAGGCTCCAGAACCTACATACAGGCTCTTTCCTTTATCCTCTTTACCCAATTCCTACTTAAATAAAAGGCTTAGTTTAACTTTATTTCCTCCAGGAAGACTTCCCTCATCCCTAACTTAGCAGATGAATGTTCTTGTGGAACTTTTTAAAAAATATATACAATACATTATTATGTATTATAGCCACCATTCTTAGCAATAGAGTACTAAAGCTTATTTCTCTTGTCTAACTGAAACTTGGTACCCTTTGATCAACATCTTACTTTCCCCATCCACTCCCCTCCCCTAACCTTTGATGCTTTTAATTTCTCAATCACAGCACACATAATATGTCACTGGAGCAACCTGTCTAATGTCTCATTTCACTTTGTGACTATCAAATTTATACTGCTAGGATCTTATCTTGCTTTTGTATGCCTAGTACTGAACCTGAAATGCTATAAGTGCTACATAAACGAATAGTTGGCAAGTTAAAAAGTTTTCTTATTAATTCATAACTAAAATTTTATTATCAGTATATTCACCATTCCCTGACCCCAAATTTGCTTGAAATACACAATTCTCCATTATCACTTGAAGGCAAATTCAGCGTTTCATTTCCAATGACTTATAAAAGCATCAAAGATTCCAAAGTGACTAAACATAGAGATCTAACCACCAAGAGTTTGCTTTTCTATTGCATTAAAGATGCTATTAAGGAAAAAGCCAGCTCTCTTGAGTGGACACTGACTGTAGCTTTTACCAGTATTCCACTTAGATAGAATCACGTCAGTCACCTACATGGATTCAGGTAGGAATTTCATTGACTTAAAGGATTTCCTTCCCCTAGATGCTCCAAAGAGGCTTAAAATAGAAGTTATTAATTTCTGACAAATTTCCATATACTGTATTTGTGTCTGCCTTGCCTTTTATATATAAACTCTTTGTGTGATAATATTCATTATTTTTATCTGCATGCTCACAGTAATTGACTATTAAGTATTTCAAATTTCTTTTGTACAGTAAAAATTAGCAAAAACAAATGTGTAATTGGCTTTAATAAAACAAATGAATGCCTTGCAAAAAGCATTGTATTTGCTTAGAATACAGTTGAATTGTATTCACCAACACTGTTTGCCTTATTAAACCACCCATTATAATTGCTTTTATGGATAGCATCTTTCATATAAAGTAGTGCAATGTGATAAGGCAACTGCTGCTAAATGATTGATTTCATTTATAGAGCCAGATGAAGGGATGCCTTTCATATTAACACTCTAAGGCATAAGACAATCATCCAGGGAATTCTTAGATAATCAATAAGCATCTGTCATGTAAATAATTAACCTTCATATGAACTATTTCCGTGGTACACATTCACTGGGCGTATATAGATATTAATGACCTGAAAGGTGCCCAAACTTTCTCAACTTTAATTGCTTTGTGGTTTCTGTTCTGTATTCCATTCTGAGTCATTGCATGAATGCAATTTTTGAGTCAGGTTGCCTGAAGAGATTTTGTAAGGATAAGGTCTCCCATATAAGGAACAGAATACAGAACTCTGAGTATTCCTTCCTCAGTCCGTATCACTGCCCTACTTCCCCATCCTTGAGAAGATACAATCATTTTGTCATTTTTCAAGGTCTAAATCTTGCTGTTTATTTTGTTTCCCCGTGTTGCACTGCCAACCCTTACCACTTATGCTGTGTCACCCAGGCACAAGATAATCATCTTACAATCTGGATCATTTTTACCCTTTCTCTTCACATAGGCACCAAGTAGAATAAACACTTGGCAAATATTTGTCTATTCATTTGTTTCACAAATATATTGAAAGCACGCTATCGACTATGCACAAGCACTGTGCTGGGTACTGGGGTAAAACAGTGATCGGAGGGGACAACAACCTGACTTCTTGGGGCTTCCAGCCTTGCAGAGGAAACATACAATAAACACACAAATATGCATAATCCTAAGCCATGAGTCTTGTAAAGAAAACTAAAATTAAAATGGTACTGTGCTAGAGAATAATGACGAAGAAAGAATTCATTTTAATTACGAGCTTGAGGAATGCCTCTCTGAATTAACTGCATTTAATCTAAAACCTAAGAATGAGGTTGCATTTGCAAAAGACAGACAGGCACAGAATCAGGCTGGGATGACAACAAAAGAGCCTTGTCGGCCATCATAAAGAGCCTATAGTTAATCTAACAGGCGAAATTGGATTTGCCTTCAAAAAAGAAAGCACTTTGGCTGACCAACGGATGAAAAGTGGCAAGACTGGGTGCAGGGAGAGTTAGTTCAAGTAAGGGATGATGTGGCTTGGCTTAGGATGTTGATGGTAGACATGGGCCTGTACTATGACAGACAGTTTTGAGATATATAGAAGGGCAAAGCCATAGATTTTGGTGACAAATTGCATGTGAGAGGTAAAAGGGACAAGCAAGGATGACCCTCCAGAGTTCTTTCCTAAACAACTAGATAGATGGTAGTAGTCTTTACTGAGATAAGGAAGACTGAGAGAGGAACAGGTTTGGAGGATGGAATTCAAGGTGCCACTTTGGACATGTTAAGTTTGAGAAGCTCATAAGATAATTAACTGAAGATGTCAAGATGGCAACTGGAGATTCACAGGTAGAGAATAAGATCTATCAGAGAGAAGGTACAGGGGTAGGAGGAGTTAAAAATCAAGGCCCAGGTTTAGCTGACAGAAACACCAACATTTTGAGGCAGAACAATGAAAAGTCATCGAGTGAGATATGAAGAAAAACAAGAGGGTCTGGAGTTTAAAAAGCAAAATGCAGAATGTTTCAAGAAGGAAGTGGTCAACTAAACCCAGCACTGAGTAAAGCTTAAGACCAATAAGGACAAAGATGTGTCCACCGAATTAACCCATACAAAGCTCATTCATGACCTTGATGAGAACAGTTTCAACTGAGTGTTGGGGTTAAAAACAAGATTAGAGGTAAAGCATTAGAGATAGCACACGTAGACAATTTTTTAAAGAGAGTGATCACTAAGAAAATAGGAATGGAGCAGATATAAGGGAGGAATATGAGGTCAACTATTTGAGGTTTATTTTTAAACACTGATCTGGTAATAAGGAAGAGATGAATGATGCAAAGAGAAGAAACGAGTTAGAGAAGGAAGTCCCACAGAAGGCAGAAAATCAGGAATAGAATCCAGTGGAAAATAAAAGAACTGGCTTTGATAGGAGGAAGAGGAAGGGCAATAGAAGGGGGAGGAGAAGGAAGAGAAGGAAGAGGAAGAGGAGGGATATTTTCCCTATTGTAATAAAAGGGGAGAATGATGTAGATGCATTTACAGATTTGGTTAGGAAAAAGCAAATAAACTTCATTCTGTTGGCTTCTATCTTCTCAATGGCCTAAGAGGCGAGGTCACCAGCTGATATGATTTGGCTGTGTTCCCACCCAAATCTCATCTTGAATTGTAGCTCCCATAATCCCCATGTGTTGTAGGAGGGACCCAGTGAGAGGTAAATTGAATCATGGGTGGGGTTCCCCAAGCTATTCTCCTGAGCAACTTCTCATGAGATCTGATGGTTTTATAAGGGGCTTCCCCCTTGGCTCAGTTCTCAATCTCTCTACTGCTGCCCTGTGAAGAGGTGCCTTCTCCCATAATTGTAAGTTTCCTGAGGCCTCCCCAGCCACATGGAACTGTGAGTCAATTAAACCTCTTTTCTTTATAACTTGCCCAGTCTTGGGTATTTCTTCAAAGCAGCATGAGAATGGAGTAATACACCAGCTGACAGAGAAGTGGGAAGAAGAGGTCTAAAAAGATTTGAGGAGAGCAGATGAAAGGACAGAGCCATTTCAGGAAGTGGGAAATTGAGCCTATTGGAGAAGTATAGTAGGATAGCAGTTTGGTGCTGACTGGCTATTTGAGGTTTTTGATCATGCATTTAAAATTAAATCTTGGCACCTCTTGTGTATTTCTTCTCTAGGAATATTCAGCTGCTTGAGTGCTGGCAAGGAGACAGTGAATGACAGATTCATGGCGTCAGAGTTTTTCTAGAAATAAATAACAGAAGAAGAAAGGTAAAAAAGTTGAGGGCTTTAGCAAGGGAGTTATGGGGGATAACTATGGAGTCTAAGCTGAGTATGGAGAAAAGTGAAGAGAGAGTGGCAGAGGTGAGGAATGGACAGTGAGACTGTATTGCAGGGGACAGTAGAAAAGGTGATTGTTTGAAAAGATAAGGGAACCAAGAGGCTAGGGGTTGGATGAGTGAATGGGTGTCAAAGCTGCCTGTGATGGTTAATATTAAGTGTCAACT
The DNA here is from genome assembly GCF_028858775.2 of Pan troglodytes. NCBI lineage: Eukaryota > Metazoa > Chordata > Mammalia > Primates > Hominidae > Pan > Pan troglodytes. The sequence continues at coordinate 101,840,225 of NC_072412.2, read as the reverse complement.
TGATTGGATTGAAGGATGCAAGATATTGTTTCTGGGTGCGTCTGTGCGGGTGTTGCTAGAGGAGGTTAACACCTGAGTCAGTGGACTGTGAGAGGCAGACCCACCCTTAATCTGGGTGGGCACCTTCCAATCAGCTAGCAGCATAACAGCATGACTGGAAAAAGCAGCCGTAAAATGAGCTGACTTGCTGAGTCTTCAGGCCATCATCTTTCTCCAGTACTGGATGCTTCTTGCCATCAAACATCGGACTCCAAGTTGTTCAGCTTTTGGACTGTTGTACTTACACCAGTGGTTTGCCAGGGGCTCTCTGGCCTTTGGCCACAAGCTGAAGGCTGCACTGTTGGCTTCCGTACTTCTGAGGTTTTGGGACTTGGATTGGCTTCCTTCCTCCTCAGCTTGCAGATGGCCTATTGTGGGACTTTACCTTGTGATCATGTGAACCCATTCTCCTAATGAACTCCCCTCCATATATACATGTAGCCTATTAGTTCTGTCCCTCTAGAGAACCCTGACTAATACAGCCATAAAAATAATAATCTGGTTTGGGGAAGGAAATAAGACTTTGGCGTCAGGAGCTAATCTTCAATTAACGAAGAGGGATGACCAGGAGATCAGTAGATGACAACTAGGATTTGGAGGTAAAGGTGTTATATCTGTTCAGGGGTTTTTGAATGGTGGTTGGGGGAGAAGATTGCTAAATCTTTAAAAAAAATAATAGAGGACAAGGAAAAAAAAAACAACCCATGCTACGCCCTTTTTATTTATTTTACATTTCACTGAAAACTTTTTGTTGGTATTTTAGATTTATTTGCTAGGAATGGTGATCCCATCTTACTCCCCTATGACCCGTTTGTGGCTTCCTCTTTGCTGGTTCTATGTGTGGCTCCAAGCAGCCTGCATTCCGCTTTGATAAAAAACAGTTTCTGCTTGATAGGGTTGTAGGGAAGCCCACCTTCAAACATCAGTTGACTGCCTGCTCTGACTAGTGCAAATCCTTGTGGTGTGGCAGCTCAACCAGAGTACTTCTTAAAAGCTAGATTTCTAGATAGTACCCTAATATAAATTTTTTTCAACTAGCAATCATAAATAATAATGAAATATCCAGTACTCATCTATACATTTAGTCATATATATTATTTCCCCATATCATACGAACTATGGGAAACTACTTCTCTTCCTTAACTGTATATCACATTTTTCCAACAACATTAAAGATTCTTCTACAACATGGTCTTAATAAATGCATGGTATCACATTGGATAAATCAGCTGAGAGTTATTTATGCAATTTACTATTTTTATATGTCTCGGTTGTTTCCAAATTTGGGTTATTATAAATAATACTGTATGAGCAACCCTAGGCATAAATCTTTGAAGATATCTTTAGATATTATTATCTACAACAAATCATTTGACATAGTATTATTTAGGCATAGAAAATGGGAATTTCTAAGGTTTTTGAAACATATTATCCAACTGTCTTTAGAGGAAGTTTGTATAAGCAGCATCTAAGAGTGCCCTTGTACCTTGCCAAGCTTGGGTATATTCTTTTCATATGGTTTGGCTGTGTCCCCACCCAAAACTCATCTTGAATTGTAGCTCCCATAATTCCCACGTATCATCGGAAGGATATGGTGGGAGGTAATTGAACCATGGGGGTGGGTCTTTCCCAGGCTCTTCTCATGATAGTAAGTCTCATGAGATCTGATGGTTTTATAAAGGGGAGTTCCCCTTCACATTCTCTCTTGCCTGTTGCCATGTAAGACATGTCTTTGCTCCTCCTTTGCCTTCCACCATGATTATGAGGCCTCCTCAGCCATATGGAACTGTGAGTCTATTAAATCTCTTTTTCTTTATAAATTACCCAGTCTTGGGTATGTCTTTATTAGCAGCATGAGAACAGACTAATACATTTTGTTTTTTGTTTTTTGGTTTTTTTTGAGACAGAGTCTTGCTCTGTCACCCAGGCTAGATCTAGGCTCACTGCAGCCTCCGTCTCCTGGGTTCAAACGATTCTCTTGCCTCAGCCTCCCTAGTAGCTGGGATTACAGGCACGTGCCACCATGCCCGGCTAATTTTTGTATTTTTAGTAGAGACAGGTTTTCACCATGTTGGCCAGGTTGGTCTCAAACTCCTGACCTCAGGTGATCTGCCTGCCTCAGCCTCCCAAAGTGCTGGGATTACAGGCGTGAGCCACCGTGCCTGGCTTCTTTTTCTTTCCTTTTTTTTTTTTTTTTAACAGATGAAAAAACAAAGACCCAAAAGAAAGAGTCTTGTTTATAAGTTGCATCCATTGCAGAACGTGGGTATGTTGATGTGCTATGGTGTGTCCCATCCAACACACAGTAAGTAAGGTAACCACATTCTTTCCCCTAAAATGCCTCTCCCTGGCTTCTTTGTGAGTCTGCATCCTGAATGCAAATTATTTCCTGCTGCAATTTTGACCATGTTAATCCTTAACACTAAATCCCCAAAAGCTCCCTGAATTATATTTAAATTCCTTCCATAAATTTTATTTCCTATTGACAGACTTGCTCCAACCACATCTCTAAACTTCAGGTACCAAGTCATTATCAGCTTGCTGCCCAACTTCTCCACATTCCCTCTTCCTATCAAGTTTAATTTCTGAGTGAAGCTCCCAGGTAAACACAAATGGCTATCATCTCATTGTTTTCTATTGTGATTCATTATCTCCTTTATTATTCTCCCAATTTCCTTCTGTGTTTTTGGTCTTCCTCATAACTGGCTTTGTCTTCATTTGTTATGTATCCTTTCCAGCCCTCATCACAGTTTCTCTTTCCATTTCAGATTTATTTTGCTGGAACTCTTCAAACTACAGTTGATTTCTTAGTTATTCCAAACCCTTTATAATAAAATGAATGTTCTATATTCATCAAGTTCAAAACCGCATTTTCCACTGGCTATTGCTTTCAATGGTACAGTAATAGCTACTACACAAAACTAAAGGAACAAAAAGAACCAATGATGCAACACTGCAATATTCTACCCATTCCATAGCCATGACAAGACTTTTGCATATAATACCTTATATAACTTCAAGAAAAAATAAATAAAAAGTCCTTTTTCTGGATGGAAATTCTACTCTTGCTAGCCTAATAGTGGTCCCACTTAGGGCAGGAAGTTAGAAATTCATTTCATTGTAATTTTTTTGTTTTCCAATTTATAGAAATATTTCCACACTACAATTAGAGAAAAACATATTCTTTACACAAAATCAGTATTTTATTTTTAAAAAGGCAATGTATCAATCATGCAATAGATTCTTCTGCACTGTCATTCAAAAAGAATGCTTAACATGTTTACCAAAAGTATGAAATTAAACCTGTAGAGGTTTCTTGTTTGGTAGGCATAAAATAAGCAGACCTCTTCTTTGGCTGACCAAGGCCACATACATCATGAAACACACTAGGCCTAACCACCCAACACATCCATCCTGGGAACACGTTTGCTAATTTCTTTCCCAACATCATTTTTACCCAAGTTTCAGCCAGAACCCCTAGACCAGTCAACAAAATCTCTGTTGCTTCTCGTCTTTGAGCACAGCACCAAGGGAAATCATCTTTAGGTACCAATCATTTCTCCCATGTTCATCTTCCTACTGATCTTCCCTTCCCTGGTTGCACCTGATTCCCCCACAGCCAATCCCTCTCCAGTCCTTGTCTCTGGGCTCCCTGGAAACCCTCCTGCTCATTACCACTGTCCCCCTGACACTCCCATCTGTGATTTTTCAAGCTTATCTCAGGATGTTCAGAGCTCTTCACCGACCTATTTAGATCCTGCACTTCCTAGGTACTGATTTTCCCCTTTTAGCCCTCTCTGGTGGAGACTGAACATTCTCTCACACCCAGTACAGAAGCATTCTTGTTTATATTTTGTCTGCCATTTCTGGTTACTCTCCTACCTTTGTAGGACATTTCTCAGAGGCTCATGACCTCTGACTCTACTATCCCCAACACCTCCTTTTCCTTATTACTACAATCCAATGATCTTTTTCACAACCAGCGAAGCTTTCACATTTGTCTTTCTCTGATCCTCAACTCCTGCCATCCATCCCAACACCTACTTAACAACCACACTGATAGCCACTGTTGAACTGTGTCATATCTCAGGCTACCTACCTCTGCTCTAGCATCTTATACTCTGAATTCACACTCTCAGAACATAATTTCGTAACAATCCAGTTTTCTCACTCTTGCACCCTAACACCCTCTCCAGGCTATGTGCTGTGCCTCTTTTCCAGATCTGGTCAATGTGGCACATTTCTTCAACTTTCCTACCACACTCCCCTTCAGAACAATGGGCTATGTGTATCCCTCTTATACCCAAGCAGACAAATGCTGCTGGAAACAAGCACACAATCCTTCACACTGGTGTCATTAACATTTTTATTTCCAACATCATAGGGAACAATAGCTTGTATTTACACTTTATGACTGGTCAGTACAGAGACTGAGGCTAGCGTCAGAAGGTTAACCCCCCTATGTACTCTATCAGCAGTCTTCATCTAACCCCACCCTTCACATAAACATATAATCTTAGTAAATACAGTGAGTATATACAAGCCAGTTCCAGAAAAACGTCCTACTTTCTTGCTACTCAAACTTTTGCGCATGGGCCTTGATATGGCTTGGGTCTGTGTCCCTGCCCAAATCTCATGTCCAATTGTAAATCCCAATGTGAGAGGTGGGGCCTGGTGGAAAGTGACTGGATCACAGGGTGGGTCTCCCCTTTGGTACTGTTCTCATGATAGTGAGTTATCATGAGATCTGGTTGTTTAAATGGGTGTAGCACCTCCCCTCCCGCCTTCCTCCTTCTCTGGCCATGTAAGACACACCTGCTTCCTCTTTGCTTTCTGCCATAGTTATAAGTTTCCTGAGGCCTCCCCAACCATTCTTCATGTACAGCCTATGGAACCGTGAGCCAATTAAACTTCTATTCTTTATAAATTGCCTATTCTTAGGCACTTCTTTAGAGCAGTGTGAGAATGGACTAATACAGGACTATAGTATCAGCATCACTTGGGACTTGGGAGTGTCACAAATTCAGGATTTCAAGCCCCACCCCAGACCTAATGAATCAAAATCTGCATGTTAGCAAGATTCCCACAGGATCAACAGGCACAGTAAGGATGGAGGAGCTCTGTACTGGTCCCACTTGCTTTCTTCTCCAATCCCTCCCTCAACATGCACACATTCTGGAGTTTCACTGAGGCAGCCCCTCCCTGCTTTCCTAACTGGCCACTTCCACATTACCCTTCATACCTCTCTTTCCACCTTACCCAGGGTAGGTGGTCTTACCACCTCCCATATAGACAAGATGTAGATCCAGGTGGGAGCCGCCTTAACTTCTTAATCCTCAACCACTATATTTGTCAATTTCCGCAAGTATCTTCACGTCTTTCTGTTTGTCTTGGGTTCCATTCCTATCCAAGTTAATCATTTGGATCCTAACATTTTCAGGACCCTGCCTCCTTTCTCTGCTATATCATGAACCATCTGTCTTTACTGGCCCAGCCTGTGAACATGCTCAGATACTGCCCATCTTTTAGAAAGCTTCTCTTGACTTTGAGTCCCCTAAAGGCAATTTAGTTCCATTTTTGTGAGAGAAGTCTACACTCATGCCTCCACTTCCTCCATTCCCATCCAGTCCTCTCTTGGCTTCCATACTGCTCCTATGCTCCTCCCAGATATTGGTCTTCACCAAATTCCATCCTTGGACCTCCTCTTCTCCTATAACTCACCCTCCCTGACCTGTTTCCTCAGCTCCCAAGGCTTTGACTACAATTTCATGCTGAGTAACTCCCAAGTCTGCATCTCCAGACCCATATTTCACCTAGGATCTGAATAGTTACACTTGGAACCGCAAATTCAGCATCTCCAAAAACTCAATTTACCTTTCCCATCAAATCAATCCAGTGATCCCTATCTGGTTGATCATCCATACAGTTGTCAAAACCAGTACCCTGAGAGTTTTCTACCCTCTCCATTCCAAGCCTCAATGCCTTTTTAACTTTTCATCATTTCTCACATGGACCAAAATGATGGGCTCTTGTTTCCCTGCCATATCCTGTTGCCCACTCCAATCCATCTTCTACATTACACTCTAAAAGACAAAAATGAGTATACCACTACTCTTCTCAGGGTCCTTCAACAACTCACCATTACCCACAGGATAAAGTTGAAACTCCTTAATATGAAAAATCTTTCAAACTCCTAAGCTCTGATGCTCTTTTAGACTCATCTTCTGCCAATTCAACATGTTCTTCCCATGCTCTAACCTGAGTTACTTGCAATTCTTGAACATACCCCGTGCTTTCCTAACTCCGCATGTACTGTAGAGAATATTCTTCTTGGTTACTTCTTACTTGTCTTTTGAGACACAGCCTAAATGTTTCCCTCTCTGTGAATCCTTCCTTTGCCCTAACCTTCCAAGCAGAGTTAAGTGCTTCTGCCTGAATCCTCCCTTGCAATGTGCCCTTTATTTCATCATGTATCACTCTGTAATACTAAGAGCCTAAAGGGGGGGGTCTCCCCCGAGATAGTGAACCCCTTGAAGGCTGAAATTATGTTCTCTTCTGTTATTTATATCCTCAATACCCATTTGTTATGGACTGAATGTTTGTGACCCCCAAACTTATATGTTGAAGCCCTAACTCCAAATATGATGATAACTGAAGGTGGAGCCTTTGGGAGATAATAGGGTTGGTTAGATAAGGTCATGAGGATGGAATCTTCATGGTAGCATTAATGCCCTTTTAAGAGCAGACACTAGAGGGCGTGTTTCCTGTCTCTCTCTCCACCACATGTAGACACCATGAGAAGGGAGCTATCTGTGAGCCAGGAAGAGAGCCCTCACTAGGACCAAATCCGCCAGCACCTTAAGCTAGTCTTCCCAGACTCCAGAACTGTGAGAGATAAGTGCCTGTTTTTTAAGCCACCCAGAGTATGGTATTTTATTATAGCAGCCTGACCTGACTAATGCACCAGTCTAATTCTTAACTCACAGAAGGTGGTGTAATAGTGATTACCGAATGACCAAATGTATATGGAGGAATGAGAAATGGCAAGTGCTGTCCAGCACCAAAGTGATAGGCCCCAAAAATCAGAGAAAACCAAAATCAGTACCCCTCCTGGGTTTTTCAGCATAAACCATGGCATTCAAACTAAGTATATAATTAATTTCACTTTTTGGTATTTTGATGGCTATACAAAAGAGCAAAACCAGATCTTGAAACGGGTGACATTTTGGCTCCCTTATGATAACTTGAAACCCTTCCTAAATTTAAAAAGCATCTTCTGCCTTTTCTTGTCTGAGCCGCATGTACCTTAGGACCTCTGCTTCTCCATCCACACTGTTCTCCTCACACCCACGCCTACACGCACATTCCTCTGTGCAATGCTTGCTCCTTAACTCACCCTCTCCTGGTCCCTCTTCCTCCTTCTGGGGCTGGCCAGAGAATTAGTATGGTTTTTGTTTTAGCCTTTAATGATGTTCTGTTTTATTACATTGATCCGTTTTTATGTGACTGACTTTTCCTCCATCTGAATGAAAAGTTCCCTGAAGGCAGAAACAATGCTTAATTCCTTTGCACAGAGTTTCAAGAAATGCATTAAAATAAGGGGTGGCAAACAACATCCCATGGACCAACACTGGCCCATTGCCTGTATTTGTATGGCTACAGGCTAAGAACATTTTTATATTTCTAGATGGTTGCATAAAAAAATAAAGAATATTCATGACAGGCCGGGCATGGTGGTCCACACCTGTAATCCTCGCACTTTGGGAGGTCGAGACAGGTGGATCACTTGAGATCAGGAGTTTAAGACCAGCCTGGCCAACATGATGAAACCCTGTCTGTACTGAAAATACAAACATTAGCTGGGTGTGGTGGCAGCTGGCTGTAATCCCATAATCCCAGCCACTCAGAGGCTGAAGCAGGAGAATCACTTGAACACAGGTGGCAGAGGTTGCAGTGAGCCAAGATTGTGCCAATGCACTCCAGCCTGAGTGACACAGGAAGACTCTGTCTCAGAAAAACTATATATTCATTACACATGAAAATTATATGAAATGTCAAATTTTGATAGCCATAAATAATGTTGTATTGGAACACAGCCATACCTATTCACATATGTATTATCTATGGCTGGTTTCACATCATAACAACAGTATTTAGTAGCTGCAACAGAGAACATATGGCCCACAAAGCCTGAAATATCTACTACTTGATCCTTTATTAGAAGGCTGAGGTGATAACCTTCTAAGAAAGATCAACTGAACTAAGTTCTCCGAGATTGTTAAAATATGCCCTCAACATACCTCTCCTATTCCCATGAATTTTTTAATGAATAAGTAGAGATAAAAAGAGAAATTACAAGTCCTCTCTTGGAATACCCAACCGTAGAATTGTTGATGGTATAATTTGATACTGTGAGATCATAAAGCAACTGGAATTCAAAAGAGAAGGTCAGTCCTTGTGTCATCTTGCACCAACAATCATGAAGAAGCATGCAATGAAGGCCTTCTGCACATTCTCTACCTGGACAATCTGTATTGAAATTAATATAAGAAGACATAAAAGAGCTTTGTTTCCAGCAGTTGAAACCCATGTTGTGCAGAAAAAAATATGACTCATAGATTGGAAACAATGAGGCTTCTTGTCTAATTAATCATTTTTATGCATTTGTCTCTCACTGAAGGATAGAAATCAGTTATTTAAAAAATAACCTGAAAGAGCTAAATTTTCCATAGCTACCTTTGCCTCCTGCAACCATGTGAATAAATGCAAGTTAAAGCCAGTGGTGTCACAGTACAGAGGTTCTTTGATCAAACAACGGGAGATGTAGAACTTGAAAACTTAACCAAGTTAATAAAGGGCTGCCTTTACCTCATCGTAACATCTGTACTTGTCTGACCGTGGCCATATAGGTGCCAATGCATTAACTCAATCGGCTTCCTACTTGATATCTCAGCTTAATTAGGACCATTTATCAAAATGACACCTGTTTTAGAGGCCAGATGAAATTGATTAGCATGGCTCTCGACAAGTGCTGTTAAGTATCTATTTTTAGAGCAAAAATGGGTAAATATTTATCCCAAAGTTTGTAGTAAATATAGTCTGTTGATGAGAAGAAATATATCTGATATGGGAGCCGTATTTGTACTTTTGTATGGAACGTGCAAAATATGGGATCATGTAAAACCAATATTTTAGGGCATATTTTTCCCAAGAGATTGGCCAAAAATACTTCTATCTAGTGTCAAGATAAAGGGACTAATCCTTACAACTATGGATTTTACAGGCCACAGTTTTAAATGATATAAAAATATTTATGCAGCACACTAGCCAGATAACATCACGATGGAGCACCAAGACACTACTGACTGTCTAATCAATTAATGTGAATAATGTTAAGAGTAGCTGGCTCTCATCAATAATGACCATTGTTAAAAGACTTTGCCTTGTACTTGACAAAAGATTCTTTCATATCTTGGTTTAATATTTCACTTTACCATATGTATGTGCCATAAATGTGTATTCATACCAAGATGTCTATCCTAGATTTAAAGGCCCCCAAGAACATAACTATGCCATTTTATTTACTTAAACAGAAAAATATTCACTATGTATAAGACAGAAATTGAAACACAGAATGTGTTGTTCCATTTAAATAGTATGTGTTAGAAGGTTCACATATTTTGATTAGCAAGAATATATACAACCACCACCAAAACAAAAGATATTATAATGTCTTAATTTCTTTATTATTATTATTTTTTTTTTTTTTTTTGAGATGGAGTTTCGCTCTTGTTGCCGGGGCTGGAGTGCAATGGCACGATCTTGGCTTACCGCAACCTCCGCCTCCCGAGTTCAAGCAATTCTCCTGTCTCAGCCTTCTGAGTAGCTGGGATTACAGGAATGAGCCACCATGCGTGGCTAATTTTGTATTTTTAGTAGAGACAGGGTTTCTCCATTTTGGTCAGGCTGGTCTTGAACTCCCAACCTCAGGTGATCTGCCCGCCTTGGCATCCCAAAGTGTTCAGATTACAGGCATGAGCCACCGCGTCTGGCCAATTTCTTTATCTTAATCATAAAAATCTTCAAGGTATTTCCTCTTTGAAATGTACATAAATCTATTGGTTGGTTGTTTTTAAGTGTTCTAAATTATTTAAATTAGTATATCAAATATGTTTTTGAGAGGGCAGACCCTCTCCAAAACCAATCAGTCTACATTAAAGTGACACTTGAGGTTGTGTCTTCACTGAAACCTGATTATTCCCACCACCACTGAGGGCAAGAGAAGCCCAGAGACCCAACAAAACGCACTTAACTAAGATCAGTCAGTCATTGGCAAGACCATAAACCAAATTTCCTAATACTACTATCCCAGGACTCTCCATATAAATGGTGGCATGCTTACAAGCTACTTCTCTATACTTCTATTCACTCTTTTACATTCCCCCTTTTTTACCCAGTTGAAATTTAGTTTCGATTCTTTCTTAAATCTTGAGATACTTAACTTTCATCAATTTTAGTTGGGCACAAACAGAAAATATAGACATGAAAACCAAAAAATCTGGGTAAATAGAATTGCCAGATAAATAACACAGAATAAAAAACCCAGAATCCATTTGTAAATGTATCATTTATTAAAAGAGAAAAGTAAAGTTATTAAAATAAAATGTTCTATCATAGACTGATGCAAGGTGGGATGGATGTACAAGAACACTTAGATCTATTGCTTCCCTTTTCTAGTACTACCTCCTCCATCAGTAAAATAAAGAGCTGCATATTCAACATGATTATCTAAAATAATCCTAACTATGCAGTGAGGAAAATATTCCAAAGTAAGATGATTATGTCCAGTAAAAATGTTCCCCTTTGGGGAAAAAAACAAGACTTAAAATATTAAAGTCTGATGTTTCCTAACTTGTGGACTTTGGAAATTATTTGGTAGTTCATTAAAAGACTTCCAAAAGGAATAAACCCCATATAGCTAATTGTTTACACCTCCTAGTGTAGGTGACTTATAGTAATGGCATAGCATTTCCACATACTTATTTACCCCAGATAATTTAATTAGGCTAAACTTGATGTGATGCACATTTACTTCTCAAATGGCTTCGCATATGGGTAGACCTGTCAGGTGTGACCAATTAAGTCTACCATCTACAAAAAATGTCTCTGATCAAAATTCACATTTTAAGCTCCCAAAATACTTACGATTCTTGAAGGAAATGTTTCATTCTTAGGGACTCTCTCAATTGCCAACTTACAAGCTAATATATTGTGGTGCACAAACCATGCATTCAACTTCAGAATAATTCAATTACCCTTTGGAAAAATTAAACACACTCCCAGTAACAATGCAAACACGCTCCACTTAAACAAACATAAAAGTCTGCCCAATTTATTTAAGAATGGCCTAAAAGAAATCAAAGTAATGGATGGTAAAGCAGACATTCATTTTTAGAGAATGTGAGATTCTTACCAGAAGAATCCTGTAGAAGGATCACTGGTCTACAGCATCATGAAACAATTAGGTGGCTCTGTAACCTTGGATGACCAAGCACTGCCTAATTCTAACTCTGTCTCCTTTTATCCTAAAACAAGACAATTTATATTCTGCCTAGAACATAATACTGTGAACATATATAAGCAAGGTTGTTTTGTTAATTTCTAAAAGGTGACATATAGATCGGCTGTGATGGCTCACGCCTATAATCCTAGCACTTTGGGAGGCCAAGGCAGGAGGATCACTGAGCCTAGGAGTTCAAGATCAGCCTGAGCAACATAGTGAGATCCTGTCTTAAATTAAAAAATTAGTCAGGCATGGTGGGGCATGCCTATGGTCCCAGCTACTCTGCAGGCTGAGGTAGGAGGTTCACTTGAGCCCAGGAGGTCGAGGCTGCCATGAACTGGTGATGGCACCACTGCACCCCAGCCTAGCAGACGGAGAGACACTTAAAAAAAAAAGTGACAAACAGCTCATCTCAAATTTCTCAAGTTAGAATTTGGTATAGGCCTTGAGACTTTACTCTTCTCTATCCAAACCAGCACTGTTAACAGTGATGGGGCTCTGGGGTCTCATTTGCAATCATTAGCCTGAAGAACCACAGGATAACTGAAAGCACCGCAGAGGCTGATATCCTGACTCGGAAATTAGAACATCTCGAAAACCCATAGGTAACATGGAAAGGAGCTATGTGTGCCTCTAGGATGGACAGCTGGTTGCTATTAGGCTGAGTCATGCTCTTATACATTTACTGAATTTACACTGTGCAAAAGGAGAGGAGAGAAGAGGAGGAAAGGGGAAGGGAGGGAAGGGAAGAAGAGGGAAGGGAAGATTGAGACAGGAGGGGAGGGAAGGGAATATTTTGCTTTAGATTATATAAAGAACTAGCTGCCATCTGGAAGAAACTGCCCATGGCTTAGAGAGGGAGATTGAAGTCCCCCAACTAGATATCCAAGGAAAGCATTGTTGACCTTTTATGTTAGCAACTACCAGGGTCAGTTACATAGTCATAGCCAAAAATTGTGGCATATATGTTATTACAACATCTAAGCAATCTTCTTTCTTCTTCTACCATCCCCCAAGTTAGACACAAATAAAGAAATAACCTGAAAATAAAAAACGACAAAAACTTCCCCCCCACCCCATATCCATTCCAGAAAGGACATTCAAGGGGTTATTTTGTATCACCACAAAGTACAGCTATTCTATTCTGAAAGCAATTGCTCTGGTCCATCCGTGAATGTCAATGCTAGAGAAGGTTCTTGGGTTCAGGCCCAGGCTGGGGCATCAGAAAAATGCTCTGTGTATATCAACACTGCCAACACCGAAGCTGAAATTAGCTGAATGGTGTCAGTGAGGCGTTCAAGCCACTGTGCAGGCAACCACATTGCAAAGGGCATTGGAACAAGCTGTCCTGTTCCAGAGTCTGGGGGCTGTGCTGACCAACACAACAAGCACGCCTCTACATATGAGGCCACCTCATCATCAGGGCATTTGCTAAATGGCAACTATCATGTTTCGTATTGCAGAATAAAGATGCCTCCTTCCTGTCCCACTCTGCTTCCCTGCTCCAATGTCACTCATGATTTCTCCCATTCTTGTCCTCATTGGATTACACAGCTAACATACTAATACTGAAAATTCAACTGAAAAAAATTATTTTGTTCTCTCATGAAACCAAGTATTCCAAAGCAAGCATGGCTAACAATAGTAAGAGTCACTTAAAACACAAACACATCCATCCATACTAAGGCATATTATGCAGTCATATTCCATTTCCAAATCAAAATGCACAACATCATAAATTTTGCAGTTCCATGATATAACAATGCCACAGAAGCTCCTAACTTGACACCTTTTACCAGGTCATATCCACAAACCCCACTGAAACATATATATACACAGGCTACAAGAAGAGTCATCCCTACTCCTTACAAAAGAGTCCTAACTTGAAACTCTATGAGCTAAAGCATGCTCCCTGATAAATGAGAAATTAATATTCAAATGGAGAAGGATGGAAATCTAAAAAATGGCATAGAAGGCATAGAAGTCCTAAGTGTAAACTATTTAAAATTCACTAGCAGACACAATAATTCTCTGTAAACAAATTCCTTCCGATTTTTCCATTTCTGATTCAGCTGTCAGGGCGATAGGCCTGAATACAGTACTCCTATAGAAAGAGCAATGCTCTAAGAAGAAATCATCCAGCAACAAGGTAACAAAACTAAGCCCACTTACCTGGTGTTATTTCAGTGGGCAATTTTCATTAAAGAAAGTTAGAAGCTGCTGTTAGCATTCGCTGATCTTGTTACCTCGTTGCTTGGATATTGACCTTGCACCAGCTATTTTGCCTCCAGTTTTCTCTGGGCTTTACTATGTTCTTTAACTTCCTGTGGTATTAATCTTCAGCCCAGGAAAAATGAAGTTGATGCTGTACCACAAGAAATGTTGCAATCACCTTTCAATACAGACATCTGCAGCATTTTACAGGGCCTAGAAATTACTAAAGCCCATTTCAAGGCTTTTATTTATTCTTTGTCTTATGTAGTTTGTCCCTTGTTAAGAAATAAAATCAATTTATTCCCTGTTACATCATAAAGTGTCCAAGAGGGAAGTCATATTTACTTCAGCATCTCTAGACTGTCTTATGAAGTTTTAAATAAAGAATTTGATTGATGTTTTACAGTTGCCCAAGGAAAAATATCTTTGATTTTATCTAATCACACTGTCAATTTCATCATCTGTATTTCAAAATTGGAACACTTTTTAAATCAACATGCTACAGTTTATAGTTCAGCCATCTAAAATCTATTATAAAATTTAAAATAACAGTTAATTCACCATCTTAAAAGAACATTTATTACAACTAAGGTTGATTGATTTTTTTTCCATTTCAAATAGAAGATACAATATTTTTCAGTCATCCATGCTAAAGTGACAAATGACCTAATGTAAGGCTATGTCTTATTTTATATCCTAGTACTCCAGTACATAGGATCTTCTATGTTGCTTACATCATACAACCTGCTAATAAACTCTCCGACTATCTAGAATTCCAGGGGTTATGTGTCAATAGCCTTGTTCCTTCTGATATATGAGATTTTTGCAGCCAGCTCCTAGCTTGCTAGACTCTAGGGATCACCAGTTTACCCCATCACTCCTTGATATCTGTACTATATCTGGCCTCTACTGTTTGGTCAGTAGACTAAAGTCCTGTTGAATGGACTTTAGAGCACTCACCTGCATCTATCTATTCTCCCAAATCCTACCTCCTCCCCATCCCACTGCAGTTAATTAGAATCAGATCACATTCACTCAAAAAATATTTATTGGAAGCTACCATAAGCATTGTTCTCAGGGCCTGAACACTACACTATTTAAGACAATCAGAATCCCTAGCTTGAATTCTATAGCTGGGAATACCCCATAAGCAATGAAACAATAAATAATTGAAAACGACAGAAGGGTAGGGATCACACAGCAACTTCCCAGCATCACCGCTACTTTTCCTTGACCAATAATTTGAATAATAGTCATATGTACCCCACACAAATAGGTATTTCCCAAAAACTCTCTCTGACCCTAACTGCTTTCTAATTAATCAAAAGCAGGAGTATCACAAAGTAGTTTCTCAACCAAAAAGCAGCACCTATTTTTCCTGTTAAAAAAAGAAGGTTTTCTTTTGTTTTCGTTTTTATGGTGGAGGGAGGGCAGAGGGACTATTTGAGACACTAGAAAAGGTAAATTTTCCTCTTTATTAGCTATTTCTATCCATTCATTTGACCCAAATGTATAATAATATTTAAGATGTTCAATTTTTAATTATTTTAAATTCAGTTTATGAGTCAGTATTGCAGCAGGAAATACATGGAACACTCAAATTGCGTAATTGAGTAATTTCTTAATGCAATTAATATTTTGTAGTGGACTGTCATGGTTTTAGTAACTGCAAACAGGATGCTTCAACACTGAGGCATTAAAAAAAATGAGAAAATCATGACATTGTCAGACAACATTAATTTCAACAATTATAGAATTAAATTCATGAAGCCAGTGGGACAGCCTTAAAAATTTACATCATAGGGCTCAGCCATCTAATATGTGAATTTATAGAAGCCCTGGGCCAGATAAAATGTCACAGATTTATTAGGAGATATAAAGCTATTAGCAGGGAAAGAAGGTAAAACAAAGTTTCTTAAATTTTTTAAAGACAGTGTCCACATGAAACAGATCATCAAAAACAACCTGGCTAGCTCAAATAAGCTAGCTCAAATAGTTTAGAGAAAAACAGAACCTCTGTCATTGTTAATTAGAGCTATTATTTAGGTGGCAGAAGAAGGAAAAATGACTTCGGATGACTGTGAGATAACTGCTCTACCTCACACCCTTAGAGAAAAAAAGTGCCTTCCTTTACAACCCAAAAGCCAAGAAGACAAATCAGAAATTTTAAAACTTTAATGATGCTTGAAAAGTGTCTATTTATAAAGGGCTTACAAAAATATTTTCCCTCCAGATGATCTTTCCCAAAAGTGTTTCAAATACATCTAATATCAGATTTATTATCTGCATGGAAAGGATGACAAATAAGATTTATTAAGCAACTATTACATGCCAAATCCTACCACTCTCCAAGATAGACACTGTGTTCACCATCTTATAAAGGAATGTGCTCCCAGACAAAAGGGTGCAGTCTGCTTTGTCTATCTCCAATTTGCCTAAAAAACCACCTGGTACATAGGAGGTGCTCAATGAATGTTCTTGGAATGAATGAACGAGTGAATGAATTAATGATGCCACTAGAGTTTAAGAATCCTGCCTGTGGGCTAGGAGCTGTGGCTCACACCTGTAATCCCAACACTTTGGGAGGCCGAGGTGGGCAGATCACGAGGTCAAGAGATCAAGACCATCCTGGCCAACATGGTGAAACCCCGTCTCTACTAAAAATACAAAAATTAGCTGGGTGTGGAGGCACGCGCCTGTAGTCCCAGCTACTTGGGAGGCTGAGGCAGGAGACTCGCTTGAACCCCAGAAGCGGAGGTTGCAGTGAGCCAAGATCACGCCACTGCACTCCAGCCTGGATGACAGAGTGAGACTTCGTCTCAAAAAAAAAAAAAGAAAGAGAATCCTGCCTGTGGTTATGTGAGTTCAGGCCTATGTTGCTCCATCGTCCACACTTTTATCAACATGCCATGTTGAAAGAATAGGGTTGAAAATACAGTCACAGGAAATCATCACCACGAAATATTATTCTTGCCAAGAAATGCAAGCTCTACCACCTACAGCAATGTGTTATTATTTAGATGGGGTTCTGCCTCTAAAATTCCTTAACAAGGATGATAAAACTATATTGGAAGGGGAAATGGGCAAACAGAAGGAAAGAAAAATACCAAGCATTTAACAAGGGAATTATGTAAGGTGACAGCTTTCGGCAGAAGGTGAAAGCAAATAACTAAGAGAGTGGATGTTAAGTATTCACATCATGAATAAATGAGAAGTAGGTGAGGTTATATACATGTTAGCTCGATATAGCAATTCCCCAATGTACACATATTACAAAATATCAGATAGTACACCATAATTATATACAATTCTTATTAATTTAAAATTTTTTTGAAAAGAAGGTGAAAGGGAGTGAGATCATCTGTGAGCCAGGCAAGCTAGTGGAGTTAGTGTGGCTCTGGAAACATGCCTGTATGCAAGGGTCTTAATTTAGGCCGACTAGCAATGGGAAAATGTACAGGGACTGGCAGAGGTCACAGCTAGTCCCAAGGGCACCTTCGTGTGAAAAGATGCGGCCCTGTCAGGGGATGGCTTAGGAAGCCATTGGCATCATTATGGAAGGCAGAAAAAGACTCAACAGATACTCCACCACAGGCTACAACTCTAGGTTCTTAACTGAAAACTTCCACTGAGAAGTAGTGTGGGCTGGGGACTGGAGAGAAAAACAAAACTAATAGCAGAGATGATCCTTGCCAAGAGCAGTACAGGCCTCAGTTGAAAAAGAATGGTACACACAGAGACTCAGTCCAGCAGCAGGAAAGCCCATTTGTTGAATGATGGACAGCAGCAAACAGCATCCACTAGATCAAGACGGAGTGCTCTGAAGCTGTCTAAACCCAGCCCTTCAGCACATACCTTCACAACTTAGCCAGACCATGACACGTGTCTTCCTGGCAGTTTCCATCTCTGGCCACTTACTGGCTTATGCTTTTAAATATGGCCCTAATGTTTGTCTTCTCCCCACGTGGCTGTGAGTGACAGGGTCCTGACTCTTGGTAACTGGCATGTTCCCAGAGGAACTGTGACATCCTGGAAACAGACAGATTAGCGCACACAGCCATTCGCTGCCAGATCTCTTCCCCTGCCCCTCCAGGTCTTTCCACCCTTCTCCACCCTCCTCTCTGCCCCAGAGGCTGTCCTGTGAGGACCACAGCAAGGGGCTCCCTTGCCCCCCGGCTTCCCACTGGGTCTGATGGTTGGGAAGTTCAGGCAGGCAACTAGAGGGAGAGAGGAGAGTGAGGCCTGACTCCCTCCCTGGGGGCCCTTCAGCTTCTGCGTCCCTTGCCTGACATTCACTGGTCCTCGTCTGGTTTCAGTAGCCACCCACTTCTCTCTGGGGACACAGAGATGGTGAGGAGCATTGCTGATGCCATTCCTGAGTTGACTAAACTTTAAGATCCTGCAAGAATTTATTAAACGTCTCTGTGACTTAGTTTATTCATTTGTAAAATTAAAGATAGAGAGATGGATGGATGGATGGATGGATGGACAGAGAGAGAGAGAATAACATCTACTTCGTTAGGAAGCTGCGAGGATTAAGTGAGGTAAGTAACACAAGTAAGGCCCTTAGTGATGCACACACAATATGCCCTGAACAAATGCAAACCCTGGGTATTATCTAATGGGGCTTCCATTCTGAAGGAGGGGAACCAGATGAGTAAAAATAGCCTGGGTTATACCCATGCCAAGAAATGGGCCTTGAGCACAGTATTTTAAATCTCTAAGATTCAGTTTTCTCATCCATTAAATGAGAAAAATAAACCCTCTCTTCAAGTTGGGGAAGAATTAAATTGGATTGGATATGAGAAATAGCTAGCATAATTATGTCATTCAATAAATGCTACTGTCAGACCCCCTGCTTTTCAGAATAGATATGACGTTCAAAATAGGTTGCTTCTTTCCGGACCCCTGGGAAACTTCCGTCTGGCTCCCCGATACCCAACTCCTCAACTCAGGCCTGCGAGGACAAGCCATTGGATCGAAGAAGGAGATGAGCAGGTTCCAGACCCACACCCTGGGGGTGCAGGCGGAACACAGAAAGAGAGAGAAGACAGGGTGTAGTCACAGTGACTTCTCTCTGCAGACGGAAATCAGGAATCGGAAGGAGCAGGGAAAACGAGGCATGCAGCGACAGAAAAGCGGACTGTGCTTCTCGGGTTTTCTTTTCCTTCCCCTTGCGTGTTCCTTTTATTTTTAGTAAAATTCCCTTTGAAAACTGTAACCTGTCTTAGTGTGCTGAATGAAAATAGGAAATGGTGGATGATCTGTGCTTTGGCCAGGATAATAAAAGGCAACAGTGGCTCCCTCTAGGGCAGGAGAGAGGGACCTGAGAGGTAGCAGCCTCCAAGCTTCCTCTGGGCACCTGTTTGCAGATTATGCCTACACCCCAACCACTTCACTCGTCCCTGCCCACCCCACAACGACACAATTCTTAGCCAAGGAATTATCTGAAGTATATATGATGACACTTTAGCTTGCACTAACCCAGTTGTTGAGTCATGGGTATCTCTTACTTATACTTCTTTGTACACAGAAGGTATTGTCAAAATTAAAACTCCACCCTTAAATAATCTGAATTTTTAACAAGGACGTAAGCAAAAGAATATTTCTCCTAATATTATTTATTGGTGGGCGGGGAGCAGGAAGGAAAGAAACTTTTAGTAGTCAACATTGAGGCAACGGCTCAGTGAATCATGACACACCCAGTGGAATATTAAGCAGTCATCAAAAAGACTATTTACAGCATGGGAAAGGACTTTGGTTATGTGAAAAAGTAGAATCAAAATGTATATGCAATGCAAACCATTAAAATAGGCTAGAATGTCAGCATTGATTGACCAGAAATTGTGCAACAATAATGGTTAACATTTACGTACTATGTGGTAGGTATTATTTTATGTTGTTCATGAACATAAACATGTATAATTCTCAGAACAATTCTATGATTGTTGGATGGATGAGGAAACTGAGAAACACAGATGTTAAAGAACTTATCCATGTTTACCCAGGAAGCAAGTGGCAGAAACGGGATTTGAGCCCAGTGGGTCAGCTCTGGAAGCATGCTCTTCACTACTATGCATTATTACCTCCCATAAATAGGTTGATAACAGCAACAACTACCAATTGTCAAGAGTAGTAATCATTTTGGTTAACCTTCACAACAACCCTGTGTGTAGATTTTATTAACCCCATTAAAAAGATGAAAAATGCAGCATTAGAAAGGGCTAAGTAAATTGTCCAACTATACAAAGCCAGGAACCACAAACTCAAATCTTACTCCATAGCCCATATCCTAACCGTGACACTATATATTAATTCTACCTTGCACTATTTTCTAAATCTTCTACAATAAGCATATATTACTTTGATAAAAAAATAAAGGGAAAAAAACCGAAAAAATTCAACAGAAAAAAAGCTTTTTTTAACAACAAAGAAATTGAAACTACAAAAGAATCTCACATTTTAGACTTAAAAACAAAATTTAAACTCCCACTTTATGGCTTCCCCTTAAGTCTTTTTTAATATTCATTTTCCACAGAACTATAGAAGAGTACACAGTTTTATATCACCAAGAAATAATTTTGACTGGTAACACTTGGGAAAGGCAACATTTCTTTATATGATAGGTTGGATAAACCCACTGCCATCGGCATTTCATATCTAGAATTCAATTTAATGGAATGACCAATGATTTTCTCTCCAAGCTATCCAAGCTGTGTCTCGTTACCCATTAACAACCAAGAATTACTAATCACTGGGTGAACAGAAAGCCATACACAGGCACATGACACATCGCAAGGAGGGAGTCCCTGCTTCCTCGAGAACACTGCTGATATGCAGCGTCACCAGTTGGACAAAACGGGTCCATATTTTGAAGCTGCTGTTGTAACACAGACACTATAACACAGAGATAAAGGGCCCGAAAAGCAAGCTGCCTTTATCACCATCCTCATCCCATGGCAAAACCTTGCTTCATTTCTAAACACCCCTGTGGTTTGACGACCCCCTCCCACTCTGGTAAAATGGGTCTCAGCGGGGAGGAAGTGGGAGGGCAGAGGTGGGGATCAGATAAAATCTGTCAAATCAACTACATACAGGCTGGCACCAAAGATGTGTCACTGCTCAGTTCACATTCTAAGCAGCACATCTCTCTTTTTCTCAGAATTCTGTTGTATTTGAATGGTCTAAATCTCAAATTCTTAATTTTGGTCTTAACGTTATAGTGATCATCTTCATTTACTTATATAAATAATAAACTTCTTTGCTTGATTTCTGTTTTTAAAATTTAGAGACAGACATTTCTACAATCTATAGGTTTCCCATTTATGCTAACTGGAGAGATATTCAGGTCACGATATGGTTACATGTGCACAGCTCCAGACTCAGTTAAATTTCTACCAACCAATTCTGGGCCCTCAGTAAGGCACATCCCATATACACCTACTATGTACCCATAAAAATTAAAAATTAAAAATAATGTACATCCACGGTATTTAGTAAACTTTCAAATACTAGTTTGGGGAACAGGTAGCTTACCCTTAGAGACTAATACAGTTAATGAGGACTTTTTAAGCAACAAAGCTTTTATTTTAAAAAATTATAATGAGATGAATTGACTAGAACTCCAGGAGTCTGGGGGAAACAGACCACCATGGCAGGGCTACTCCCCAAGAGAGAAGTAGTGGTCAGAGATGAGATGAGATTCTACCTCTTGGGGGATTCGTGGGGCTATGTAAGCAGCTGCAATTCCTTTGTACAACAGCCCCCATCCACCATATCCCCAAATGAGATTATGGGGATTATGGAGATTACAAATCAAGATGAGATTTGGGTGGGGACACAAAGCCTTATCATATCAGGCAGCATGCATGATGACACCTTTTATATACAGTTTCTAAAAATGAAAAACAAAGTTTTTGGTTAGACATACATGCATATGTAGGATAAGTATAAAAACATGTAGAAAATGATCACACCAAATTCAAGTTAGTAACTCCTTCCTGGTTATGAGACCTGAGAGGACCCGCAGAGACCTTCAACTGTAATTGTTAGGTTTTATTTCCTAAACTAGGGAATGGGTATATAGGTGCTGTTACATTATTCTCTGTACTTTCTCATAGGTATAAATATTTCACAATAAAAACAGAGTAAAGAACTCCATACCCAAGGTAGATGTAACCAGTGAAATAAGGACCTAGAGATCTAGGACACACATACTCTGTAATAATATTTCAGTATCAAAATATCCAAACATATCCTTTGGGACCCATTTGCAAAGTTAATGCATTCTTCCTATCTCTGAAAATGACTAAATGTACATACCTTAAACACCTACATGCTACATCCACATACAAAACTGATTCCAGGAGTTTTCCTAGTTTTCTCTCCTTTTATAAAGAGGCACTGTTAATGTGGTTCACCATTCCCTGACATTAAAATGTCCTGCACAGAGTGAGCTGAGACCGCGCCACTGCACTCCAGCCTGGGCAAGAGAACAAGATTCCATCTCAAAAAAAAAAAAAAAAAAAAAAAAAAAAAAATTGTCCTGCACAGAGGCAGTTGGCCATAGGCCAAAGGGTAGGAGACATGAATTTGCTTCCCTTGGTTTTCAGCTCAGCTGTCATAGTACAGGTAGGAACAAAGGAGATCTCACAAGCACAAAGTGGAATCTTTAAGACTGGACAAAACAAACAGTTAAAAATATATCCCCAGCAAAATCAGAGAAAAAAGCAAAGGAACACAGGGACCACAAAAAAGGGTCATAAGTGTGGACACCACAGTGGCACAGTCCAACACTGGATCATTTCCTTTATATGGCTACATGATAGAAACTCTATGAAAACTACATATACAAGGGAACCAAAATTTTAAGGAAAACCTGGGGCCATCTTATAAAACCCCAATGGGTTAAGTCAGGTTTCTTAAAGTCAATATTTGGATTTGTAAACTCCAGGATAAGCAAGTACAAAATCGCATAAAAATCCCTTGACCTAACTCACAGTTTATACATTAAGTCAAGCCAAAAATAAGTTATCAGCTGCTCTGTCAGTATAGAAAAATCAATATTTTCCTATCATACCATCTGCTTTAGCATTACAAGTTAATAAATTTAGCTGGTGAAAATTTCTTCTCTTTTTGGGTTCTGGAGAGAGAAAATATATTTTCAATAGTTAATCTAGTCACTAGGAATGAAAAATGAAATACTATTATTTGAACATGTAGAGTCTGCCATGTATGATAATAGAATTCTTCAACCACTGAAGCAGCAAACCCATATCACATCTATGATTCAGTGCCCTCTATCCCTAGTCTTCCCGCTCCCCAAATTCTTACACACTTTACCCCCCAAAAAAGTATCAGCCAACCAAGAGGATAAAATAACATAAACTCTAGAAAGTAACTTAGCACTTGAGACCCATCTTCAAACCTCAAACTCCTAGCTTCAAGTGACCCTCCCACCTCAGCCACCCAAAGTGCTAGGATTACAGGCATGAGCCAAGGTGCCTGGACTTCCAACTTTCAAACCGGAATGCATTTTGTTTTTCTCTGAAAATACGTAATTGACTACATTTATGTAATTTGAACACATACATGCAAGATCTACAAGCACATAAGATTCAGAGAATTTTCCTAATTTTCTCTAATTATTTAGGAAGATGTTGCTGAGACAGGCACACACTGAAATTCATCATATACTGATAATACTTGTCTTTTGAAGACATTTAAATAATCCACAATGAAAATAGGCTTTCATGGATATTTTCAAAACAATGAAATATATATTAAGTACCTACTATGTGCCTAACGTATATAACGCCTTCATGTTTTCTTGTGTGCGTGGCTAAAACTAAAAAACCCAGGCATTAAAACTGATGCTGGTATTTCAATTCAATTCCTCTCTCACCACATTTCAAAAATTCTACAAAAAAAGCTTTCTTTTAATTTTTACTCTAGAGATATTTTCCTATTAATATGTCTGGCAGCAATTGACCAGTCAGACAAAAGCTCCTTTTGATGTAAGTGTTTAAGTTAGTGGGGCATACCTAAATTGACTCTGGTTAGAGAAATTGTGAAATTAACAGAACTTGCCTGCTTCTGGTGTACTCTACGATGGCAAGAAAATTGCCTATCCTTTCTGTAACTTTCTTTCCAGTTCCCATTTATCTCATCCTCTGGGGTTGTTGAAAGTTAATATCTAAAAAAGGTTTTGTGTTTTCTTGACAAAAGGAGGGTAAGTGAGAGAAAAGCAGCAGTATATCATTGTAATGTGTAGACATTTCAGTGAGTTCCATACAACCTGAATGTAAAATTTTAAGTTTCCCAGAAACACAATATAAAGACAACTACCTATGGTGCCATACTTCCATGAGAGAATAGCATCCTCTTTATTGTCTTTTTTTGTCCTAGAAGAGAAGAAAATGAAGATTTTTGGAATAAGAAAATATCTAATACAATAATAGAAAACAATATATTTAAAGGCTTTGGATATTCTCATATTATAAAAGACATTTAGATAATACACAGCTCTGTGCTCTGAAAATTGGAGCAACTAATTCAGTCCTCAAAAGTACTAAGCTGAGATTCAACAAGCCTAGCAAACATCTATTTACATAAGCCAGAAAGTGCAAGCTGAACATTGTAGTCGTGGGGTTATCACTGGGGTGCACACCAGTGAGGCAACTCCAGAGGTGCTGTGGGCCATGGTTTGGAGTCAGAGTGGGTGGGTGAGGCAAGACTGGCTCCAGATGAACAGTGGTCAGGTTTCTAGAAGACCCATGGCTGGAAGTTTATCTCACCAGCTAAATAAATAATAGCCATGATAATAAACATAGAAATGATGCTGGATTATGGGCTCACATCTGTAATCTCAGTACTCTGGGAGCCCAAGGCAGATGTATCACCTGAGGTCAGGAGTTCGAGACCAGCCTAGCCAACATGGCGAAACCCCGTCTCTACCAAAAAATACAAAAATTAGCTGGGTGTAGTGGCACATGCCTATAATCCCAGTTTCTTGGGAGGCTGAGGCAGGAGAACCAATTGAACCCAGGAAGTGGAGGTTGAGTGAGCCAAAATCATACCACTGCACTCCAGCCTGGGCAACAGAGTGAGACTCTGTCTCCAAGAAAAAAAAAAAAGATAATAATCATAGAAATGATAACAACTGATAACAACACTGGCTGAGTGTGGGGGCTCATGCCTGCAATCCTAGCACTTTGGGAGGCCGAAGCAGGCGGATCACTTGAGCCCAGGAGTTTGCGACCAGCCTGACCAACATGGTGAAACCTCGTCTCTACTAAAAATACAAAAATTAGCTGGGCATTATGGCACATGTCTGTAATCCCACCTACTCGAAAGGCTGAGGCAGGGGAATCACTTGAACCCAGGAAGCAGAGGTTCCAGTAAGCTGAGATTGTGCCACTGTACTCCAACCTGGGCAACAGAGTGAGTGAGACTCCATCTCAGAAGAAAGAAAAAAAAAAAAAGAAAGAAATGATAACAACATTGACAAGGACACAAACAGGCAACTAAGTTCATGTGATCGAAAAAAATACACAGAAAGATAACATTTGTTCTCCTTTAATTCTACTAAGGCTATGGGTATGTGAGCAGGAGATTGCTGAATACCCTAGAGACCCAGGGTCACACCTCAGGACCCGCCAAATTTGGCAAAGTTGCCTGTGCCTCTACAGTGGCGAGAGGGGAGTGCGTTTCCAAGGAAGGTTCTCAGGAAAAGTCTCTTCTCTTCCTAGTTATCACAGGTTGGGTGCAGGACCGTTCAATGTTTGAAATTTTGGCAACAGGAAAATATTTTGAAATGGAAATATTTTGGCTTACATTTGTCACTTCCTTAATTCCTGGTACAAAATACTTCCTGCTTTTAAAACTTGTTCTTAAAATGCCCCAATATTAGCAGGCATATTTAATTAAACTGGATAGCAAAAAAGTACACATAGGGGGAAAAAATATCTCAACCAAGGCAGTATTCCATAGGACCATTCAGTCTTTCAATCACTCAATAATAATTCACTGAGCATCTACTCTGTTCTATAGCAGTAAACCAAACCAGGAAGATCTGTTCTCACAGAATTACAATCTGCTTGGGGAAGGCAGACAAAGAACAAACAAACTAAAATGATATTTTCAGACAGTGATAATTAGACAAAGGAAATTAAAGAGGACAATGTCATCAAGTCTGGACAGGAGGTATGGTCACCCCTACTGGATACGGAGGTCACACATGACCTCTGAAGAAGTGACATTGGAGCCAACATCTGAACACCAAGGAGACAGAAGCTGCGCTATGTATAAGGATGGCTAACAGCAGTAATAGCAAGTACAATACCCCTAGGCTGGACTAAGGTTGAAATATTTGAGGAAATAAAAGCCTGGATGGGTGGGTGGCATGAGAGGTGGGGCAGGTGGCAGGGGTCACCACATGGGCAACCTGTAGAAGGTCCTGCTGACACTGCTATAGCCAAATGTTATTTTTTTTACTAGAAATTCTCCCAAAAAGGTATCAGCTACTTTTACTACTATCAGACCCACTATTTTTACATCCACCTATTCTCATGACTCCTTGTTCATAACAGATAATAAGCTTGAGAAAGTCTAGAGGCCAACAATAACGAAGATTTTTTTTCTCACAGGAAACCAGAAAAAAGCTGGGGAGCACCAACCATCTGTTACACTGTGGTACCCTTGTATAGCATTCACTCCATGACCTCAGACCTTCTCCACAAAATCCAGCATAGTAGGTGGCAAGAGCACTGGTGTAGGAGTTGAGACACCTTGGTCTAATATGATCCCCGCTACTGCTAACCCACAACTTCTGTAAGTTGCTCAATGGCTCATTTTCTCAATTCTCTCCCTTGTAAGATCAAGGAATTACATAGACAATCCATCTTTCCATCTATATTACTATATTGATGTCTACACTCTGTATCTCCTACTAGTCAAATCCGCATTCAAAACTTATTTACAATTGAAAAGTCTATGGTAGTTCTGTATCCCAAGCCAAATTAAAAATCCGAAATTATCTGTTACATAACTTTGGAGTGTGCACAAACTCATGCAGTTAATGGGCTCAGTGAAGCAGTAATGTTAAAAACAGTATTTCTCTTCCCAAAAAAAGGTGCCTGCTAATTTTCCCCAATATTCCATATTTCCAAGAAGATATTTATACATGGGAAAAATCTGCCTTGTTATCTGAAGTATTAACAACTATTCCCAAAATAAATGAGGGTAAACAAAAAACAAAAATTCTCTTTCACCTCGTACCCTTTTAATTGAGGATATCAAAGTGTGTTATGTCAATAATATCAAAGAAGAGGACTGCTACTATTTAACACTGTCTAATATTGTGTTTCAGATAAACCATCAAATAAAAATTGCATATTATCTTTATACAGTGGTTCTTCCCAAACACAACCACACTAAATAAAAAATACAGTAACTAATTCTCAAATTCTAACAATAGTTGGCCTATGTCATGAGAAAGAAAGAAAATATTTTATTCTAAAATACTTGGTATTAGTAAATCTCTAAAGAATCAGTTGAACCCTCGGAAATTAGGCAGGGTATTAAAATACTAAATTTACATTTCTGGCAACCCCCCATCTAATAATTCATCCTACAGAAAGAATTGCTTATGTACCTGTATATCTAGAGCCAACAATGCTCCCTACAGCATTGCTAGTAATACCAAAAATTTAGACACAGCCTAAAAATCCATCAGGACTGAAAGACCCAAGAAGGTGTGACATATACATATAACATATCCTTTGTAATCATGAAAAGAATAATTTTTAATGGAAAAATATCTACATGAAATAAAAAATGTCAGTTGAAGACCAATATATTGATCATGACTGAGTGTTGGAGGGAAATTTTTAAAAATATATGGAGGGAGTGGGAGGTGCTTTAATATTTTATGATTTTAGAATTATAATGGTAATATGTATTTTTTGAAATGTTCAAAAATATAAAGCAACAAAGGAAACTGTAGAAATGATTTTGTTTATATGATCTATTCCTTTTTTATAATTTACCAATATATGTGTATTTTTCTTCAACTTTTACTTTAAGTTCTGGTGTACATGTGCAGGATGTGCAGGTTTGTTACATAGGTAAATGTATGCCATGGTGGTTTGCTACATAGATCATCCCATCACCTAGGTATTAAGCCCAGAATCCATAAGCTATTCTTCTTGATGCTATCCCTTCCCCCATGGCACCAACTTACAGGCCCTAGTGTGTGTGTTGTTCCCCACAACCACGTGCCCATGCATTCTCATCATTCAGCTCCCACTTATAAGTGAGAACATGTGGTGTCTGATTTTCTGTTGCATTAGTTTGCTGAAGATAATGGCTTCCAATTCCATCCATGTCCCTGCAAAAGACATGGTCTCATTCCTTTTTATGGCTGCATAGTATTCCATGGTGTATATGTACCACATTTTCTTTATCCAGTCTATTATTGATGGGCATTTAGGTTGATTCCATGTCTTTGCTATTGTGAATAGTGCTGCAATGAACATACACATGCAGGTTATCTTTATAACAGAATGATTTCTATTCCTTTGGGTATATATCTAGTAATGGCATTGCTGGGTCAAATGGTATTTCTGCCTCTGCATCTCTGAGGAACTGCACACTGTCTTCCACAATGGTTGAACTAATTTACACTCCCACCAAGAAAAAGGAAAATGAACAAGAAAAAGGAAAAGCATTCCTTTTTCTCTGCAACCTTAACCAGCATCTGTTGTTTTGTGACTTTTTAATAATAGCTGTTCTGACTGGCATGATACGGTATCTCACTGTGGTTTTGATTTGCATTTCCCTAATGATCAGTGATATGGAGCTTTTTTTCATATTTGTTGGCCACATGTATGTCTTCTTTTGAGAAGTGTCCATTTATGTCCTTTGTCCACTTTTTAACAGGGTTGTTTAGGATTTTTTCTTGTAAATTTGTTTAAGTTCCTTTTAGACTCTGGATATTAGACCTTAGAGGGATAGATTGCAAAAATCTTCTCCATTCTTTAGGCTGTCTGTTCACTCTCATTATACTTTATTTGGCTGTACAGAAGCTCTTTAGTTTAATTAGATTGCATTTGTCAATTTTTGCTTTTCTTGCAATTGCTTTTGGCCTTTTCATCATGAAATCTTTGCCCATGCCTATGTCCTGAATGGTGTTTCCTACATTTTCTTCTAGGATTTTTATAGTTCTGGCTTTTATATTTAAGTCTTTAATCCATCTTACATTAATTTTTGTACATGTTGTAAGGAAGGGGTCCAATTTCAATTTTCTGCATATGGCTCGCCAGTTGTCCCAGCACCATTTATTAAATAGAAAGTCCTTTCCCCATTGCTTGTTTTTGTCAGATTTGCTGAAGATCAGATGGTTGTAGATGTGTGATCTTATTTCTGAGTTATCTATTCTGTTCCATTGGTCTGTGTGTCTGTTCTTGTACCAGCACCATGCTGTTTTGGTTACTGTAGCCTTGCAGTATAGTTTGAAGTTGGGTAGCATGATGCCTCCAGCTTTGTTCTTTTTGTTTAGGATTCTCTTGGCTATTCAGCCTCTTTTTTGGTTCCACATAAATTTTTAAATCATTTTGTCTAATTCTGTGAAGAATGTCAATGGTAGTTTAATGAGAATAGCATTGAATGTATAAACTACTTTGGGCAGTATGGCCATTTTCACAATACTGATTTTTCTTATACATAAGCATGGAATATTTTTCCATTTGTGCCCTCTCTGATTTCTTTGAGCAGTGGTTTGTAGCTCTCCTTGAAGAGGTTCTTCACTTCCCTAGTTAGCTGTATTCTTAGATATTTTATTCTCTTCATGGTAATTGTGAATGGAAGTACATTCATGATTTGGCTCCCTGCTTGCCTGTTGTTGGTGTTAGGAATACAAGAGATTTTTGCAAATTGATTTTGTATCCTGAGACTTTGCTGAAGTTGCTTATTAGCTTAAGAAGCTTTTGGGCTGAGATGATGGGGTTTTCTAGATATAAGATCATGTTATCTGCAAAAAAAGATAATTTGACTCCTCTCTTCCTATTTGAATACCCTTTATTTCTTTCTCTTGCCTGATCGCCCTGGCCAGAACTTCCAATATTATGTTGAATAGGACTGGTGAGAGAGGGTATCCCTGTCTTTTGCCAGTTTTCAAGGGGAATGCTTCCAGCTTTTGCCCATTCAGTATGATACTGGCTGTGAGTCTGTCATATATGGCTCTTAATATTTTGAGGTATGTTCTTTCAATACCTAGTTTACTGAGAGTTTTTAACATGAAGGAATGTTGAATTTTATCAAATCTATTGGGATAATCATGTGGTTTTTGTCTTTAGTTCTGTTTATATGATGAGTCACATTTATTGATTTGCATATGTTGAACCAATCTTGCATCCCAGGGATGAAGCCAACTTGATCGTGGTGGATAAGCTTTTTGATGTGCTGCTGAATTCAATTTGTAGTATTTCATTGAAGATTTTTGTATCGATGCTCATCAAGGATATTGGCCTGAAGTTTTTTTTTGTTGTTGTATCTCTGCCAAGTTTTGGTATTAGGATAATGCTAGCCTCACAGAATGAGTCAGAGAGGAGTCCCTTCTTTTCAATTGTTTGGAATAGTTTCAGTAGAAATGGTCCCAGGTCTTCACTGTACGTCTGATAGAATTCAGCTGTGAATCTGGATGATCCTGGGCTTTTTTTGGTTGGTAGGCTATTTACTACTGTCTCAATTTCAGAATTTGTTACTGGTCTATTTAGGGACTCAATTTCTTCCTGGTTCAGCCTTGGAAGGGTGTATGTGTCCAGGAATTTATCCATTTCTTCTAGATTTTCTAGTTTATGTGTGTAGAGGTGTTTATAGTATTCTCTGATGGTTGTTTGTATTTCTTGGGGTCAGTGGTAATACCCCCCTTATTTCTGATCGTGTTCATTGGATTCTTCTTTTCTTCTTTATTAGTCTAGTTAGTAGTCTATGTATTTTTTAATTTTTTCAAAAAAAAGCTCCTGGATTTGTTTATTTTTTGAAGGGTTTTTCATGTCTCTATCTCCTCCAGTTCAGCTCTGATTTTGGTTATGTCTTGTCTTTTGCTAGATTTCGAGTTTGTTTGTTCTTGGTTCTCTAGTTCTTTTAATTGAGATGTTAGGTTGTTAAGATCTTTCTAGCTTTTTGATGTGGGCATTCAATGCTATAAATTTCTCTCTTAACACTGCTTTAGCTGCATCCCAGAGATTCTGGTATGTTGTCTCTGTTCTCAATAGTTTCCAATAACTTCTTGATTTCTACTTTAATTTCATTATTCACCCCAGAGTCATTTAGGAGCAGATTATTCCATTTCCATGTAGTTGTGTGGTTTATGAGTGAATTTCTTAATCTTGAGTTCTAATTTGATTGCACTGTGGTCTGAGAGACTGTTATAATTTCAGTTCCTCTGCATTTGCTTAGGAGTGTTTTATTTCCGATTATGTGATCAATTTTAGAGTAAATGTCATGTGGCAATGAGAAGAATGTATATTCTGTTGTTTTTGGGTGGAGAGTTCTGTAGATATCTATCCACTTGACCCAGACCGAGTTCAGGTCCTGAATATATTTTTAATTTTCTGTCTCAATGATCTGTCTAATATCGTCAGTGGGGCATTAAAATCTCCCACTATTATTTTATGGGAGTCTAAGTCTCTTTGTAAGTATCTAAGAATTTGCTTTATGAATCTGGGTGCTCCTATATTGGGTGCATATCTGTGTGGGATAGTTAGCTCTTCTTATTTAATTCAACCTTTTACCATTATGTTATGCTCTTCTTTGTCTGTTTTGATTTTTGTTGGTTTAAAGTCTGTTTTGTCAGCAACTAGGATTGCAACCCCTGCTTTTCTATGATTTGCCAATATATACATATTTTAATCAAAATTAAATTTTATGACACATATTAATCTGACATTTGATTTTAAGCTTAATACATATATGCTTAAATATGTAATATTTTAATAGTAATCTTTTAATAGTCACATAACAGTTTATAGTATGAATGTATGAAAACATATTCAACTTGTTTCCTTTTGATGAATAGCTAGCTTTCTTCCTTTTTTGGCTTTATAATCATATGTGATATTTTAAGATAAAGATATGAATATGAATACCAAATAGATAGTAATCTTTGTGAGGGTAGAGGGATGTACAGGAACTCTGACATTTCATTTCTTTTATAATACCAAAAAGGCATGGAATTCGGAATGGTATTTCCTTACTTTTCTGTATTTTCCTGATACTTTAAATTTGAACCCACTTTGAACTCCCTTTCACTAGGAAAGTGTTTAAGATTGAATCCACTGCCAGTGTTTCCCTCTAAGTTTCATCCAAGGCATTTGGCATATGGTATTTGGCTTCTAGCATCCTTCCCACGTGAACAGTCAGCTCACAGAAAGGAGTCCAAGTAAGAAGGGGGTGTGAGGCTCTAAACTGGAAATGTTGAAAGAAGACAGTGGAAGCAAATTAATTTTAAAACAGATTAACACTAGTTTAGGATAGTTTAACAGTATGGTGTTTGCTATAGACTGAATGTTTATGTCCCCCTAGAATCCATATGTTGAAAGCTAATCTCCAATGTCATGGATTTGGAGGTGAGACCTTTGAGGTACGATTAGAGCATAGAAGTGAAGCCTACATGAATGGGATTAGTGACCTGATAAAAGAGACCCCAGAGGGCTTCTTTGCCCCCTCTTGCCATGTAAGGACACAGAGAGAAGGCCGTGGCTGGTAAACCAGAAAGAGGATCCTCACCAGACATTGCATCTACCTGGTATCTTCTTCCTGAACTTTCCAGCTTCCAGAACTGTCAGAAATAAATTCCTGCTGCTTATAAGCCACCCTGTCTATTGTATTCTGCTATAGCAGCACAAACGGAGTAGGCCCGTGTTTATATCTTAAAATGGAAAGTGAGAGGTCAAGCCCAACATGCTTCTATATGGAGAAATATCGCTGGTGCCATAAGTAACAGGCAGACAGTAACAAGAATGAGTAAATGAGTGAGGGAGTGAGTAAATGAGTGAGGGAGTGAGTGAATGAGTTGAAGAACTGAAAGAATGGGAAGAGGCCTTTATCATTGATGAGTCTGTTGAACCTTCTCAATAACCTAGAATAAATTTGCCTCCCTAAGTTCATCTTGGAGTTTATCACACACCGAAAAAGTCAGAGCTGCAATAACAAAGAGCAGAACTGATAATTTTCAGAAACTGGTCCCAGACTTTCCATTCTGTGAACCTGCGTCATTTCCACAATGGGCAAGTCAGTCACAAATCCCCAGTGAATCTCAGCAGGATTGCCCTATGTAACCTGTGAGATGGGTTCCTAAAATTTTGAGAGGTGAAAAATCCTTGAGAGCTCTTGGGATGGTCAAGATGATGGAGAGAAACGAACATAAATCAGAGTGGTCTGCCTTCTCGGGCAGCTCTGCCAGGAGCAGCTGCAGATGAATGAGAGCAGCTGCTCCAATTCAACTTCTTGGGGTTGCATCAGGGATGCTGAAGCACAAATGATCACAGGGCAGTGAGCAGGAAGCCACGGCATGGTGGGATGGAAGAGATGACGTGCAAAATCACTGAGAGACAGGACAGCAGTGTCAATGGTTATAGATGATTGGGGCAGGGAATAAAGGCATTTGATGAAATCAGCGCAGTTACATAAAAAGGAAGTGGAATGCAGAAGGGATAGTAGCTAGAAAGCATTAAAACCTTTGATCAGAAATTTCAACTGGATGTGAGGAGTACCTGAATAAGAAAAATACATTTCCCCTTTACCCCCTCTAATCATTTCACAGGGCATCAAGGCATTAAAATGCAGTTATCTGGTGTGATTCATTACAAACAGTTTCATTGGTGTCAGATCAATTCATTTTTTAAAAGACATTAAAAGGAGGATTTAGGGGATAGAATAATTTTTTATAGCCACTGCAATGTATCAAAGTAGTCAGCAATATGCAGGTGTTAATCTTGGAGTGCTTATTTTAAAACAGATCTATATTAAGATGGTTTGGATATTCAAACTCATCACAATTTTAATTTTGACTAAATGTTTCATTTTATTTCACGATATGCAAATTCTTAATTTTAAGGGCCCAGTTCCTTTGAAACAAGCAACCAGTATTTGGCACAAATAATCCATTTCATATATACACACACATACAGGATACAAACAAGTATTTTCTACATTTGCAACACTAACAAGTTCAATGACTATATAGATGGAAATCTATTTTATATTGAAAAATGTAATGAAACTGTGCTACTCTTAGTACCTAATAAATATTAAATACCCATCCTCATCAATTTCACAAAAACGTATTCATATAATTCTCACATGGTACTTGCTGAACGTTCTAAAAGCAGGGGATACAGAGAATCTTCAGCTCATTCTTTAGAACTCTTCTAGGCAGATTTAAAGCTTACACTCTAAGAAGAGTGCTAACACCACATATTATATGGTTCTTAGAGCCATATACCTTGAGCACTGGAAGGAATCCAATTCAACAGGAATGAAATTTTAATGTAACATTATTCATGCAATGGCAGAAAACATAACTCTCCATGAAAAATAATGAATTTTTACTTTTGACATCAATTTTTTAATGTTGCTATTTTGTTAAATTTTTTGTGTAAAGACCAATATTAGTCACAGAAACCTGGGGTGGAAGATATCATTATCCCAACTGGCCTAATCTAGGATGGCTTCCTCCACGCAAGGAATTTAGAAATTTGAAATGGAAGCTAATTGGAAAGCAGATCAGCCCTCATCTGAAATTCTGATGATGCCATTTTGCAGGCCAAGCTTCCTTTGAGGCAAGGAATTTCACCACTTAAATCAGGCCCCAAATCGATCCATCTATTTAGCCCCTATCGTCAGAAATTCTGAGACATGCCAGAGCTCAGAGTGAAACAGGTGCATCTGCATATAGCCGTCTGCGGGATGCACACCCACTCCCATGCACAGCTGGGATGTAGTAATAGATGCCTGGCAGGCTATCGTTTATCAACTGTGTCTCTAATCTCAGAGATAACCAGGCAGAATACCATGGCCACCTGCCATGAACTCACAGCCGTAAGTTTTCTAGCCTGGGCTCTGTCCTGACAGGCCCAAGGGTGGCACTAGAGCACACACAAAAATGGGATGGTGGGATCAGGCTAGGAATGAAGGAGGGTTACAGTCCAGAGGCAAAGTAGGATCATGTATTAAAGAAAAGCTAAAGTGAGAGGAATTTGAAATGAGAGGCATTCTGAATACGATGTAAGGTATATTCTGTAGTCATCCACTCAAAAGTATAGCTGGGCACTGTTCTAGGTACCTGAGATACATTAGCGAGCAAAACAAAAATTCTTGCCCTCAAGTAGTTTGGGGGAAGATATCCAAAAGCAACAGATATAACAAATGGGAAAAAATAATATAGTTATAAAATGTGCCAAAATGAAATACTACAGCAGAGTAAGGAGGACTAGGTATGCCATGGTCTGGGGAGAGAAGAGGAAAGATGGCCAAGTTGCAACTTTAGATAGGATAGTCAAGGTATGCTTTATGAGAGTGCAATATTGGAGCACAAAGAGGACTTAAGGGAATTAACCATGTAAAATACCTAAGAGAGGAGCCT
Organism: Pan troglodytes; assembly: GCF_028858775.2. NCBI lineage: Eukaryota > Metazoa > Chordata > Mammalia > Primates > Hominidae > Pan > Pan troglodytes. The sequence goes on along the minus strand of NC_072412.2, from coordinate 101,804,763 downwards.
TCCAGGCAGAGGGAACTGCCAGTGCAAAGTCCTAAGGCAGAAGAATGCCAGGCCTGTCAAAATAGGAAAGATGATCAAGTCAAGAAAGTAGGGGAGAGTGATAAGAGATAAGTTCCAAAAAATAAGGAAGTTGTATCACGTGGGCCTCGAGAGCCATTGCAGGGTATGAGATTTTACTGTGAGTGAAATGGGCAGCCATTGCAGAGTTGACTATTAGAATTCCAATGGTTAAGCCCACTTTTTGGTTCCACCTCCAACTATGCCAGACATTTTTGAAATATTGGGGCACACAGCTGAATGATCTTTGCAAATTTCAGTTCTGATACTTTATCGTAAGGGAAGTTCATTTTAAGTGTTTGTTTAGAACTAAGTATGGCCTATAGTTCTTGAAGACATTCTATTTGGAGACTTGAAACATGGATGTAATTCATTTTCAGTGTCAGAAATATTTTTCCGCTCCTGAAAAGAGTCTAGAAGTCGGCTACCAAGGCTGGTGGCTACTCTGAGGAAGTTTAATTTTAATCTTATTCTCATTTGGCCTGCTAGAAAGCTATATAAAAAAAAATATGAGCCAGAATCTGCACATCCTTTGACTATGACACTAGCTAAGAGGCATTCCTAGGCTTTTCTCTAGCCAAAAAATGAATAAAATTGTAAATGGGTTGTTTCTTGGTAGGCCTATCTTGTACAATTCAAGTCAAAATTTAAAATAAAGTATGTTACAATTTGCCAGAGCCTCGGCTTTGTCTTAGAATAAGAATAGTCTAGATTTTAAAATTAAAAATGCAATGAAATACACAGAAGCAATGCAGAAATCAGAACCCCCAAAAAATCAATAGATATTTAATGGTTCTCATTTCTTTATAGCTAATACTCAGTTATTAAAATGAATTTAATGCTGAGTAGGCACTTGGCTACATAATAGCCTGCTAAGTTTCATCCAGCAAGTTTATAATTAATTTTTAAATTAATATAATTGAAGTCCTAGGGATAAATAAGTAACTATCAAGACGTACTCTGTGGTTGCTCCTTTTTTAAGTAAAGCAATCTAATATCATATATACAAAATCTCACCTTCACCATAATTGTTCCACAATGTACACGGAGAATACAATTGCATGTTGCCAAAGCCCTATTTTAACTCCATAAAGCACATTCATTTATATATTGTTAGTGTTTAGATGTTAATATGGTTTGGCTGTGTCCCCACTCAAATCTCAACTTGAATTGTAGCTCCCAGAATTCTCACATGTTGTGGGAGGGATCTAGGAGGAGGTAACTGCATCATGGGGACCAGTCTTTTCCACACTATTCTCATGACAGTGAATAAGTCTCACGAGATCTGATGGGTTTATCAGGGGTTTCAGCTTTTGCTTCTCTCTCATTTTCTCTTGCCAACACCATGATTCTGAGGCCTCCCCAGGTATGTGGACCTGTAAATCTAATTAAACCTCTTTTTCTTCTAAGTCTTGGGTATGTCTTTATCAGCAGCATGAAAACAGACTAATACAGTAAATTGGTATGAGGAGAGTGGGGCATTGCTGAAAATACATCCAAAAATGTGGAAGCAACTTTGTAGCTGGATAACAGGCAGAGGTTGGAACAGTTTAGAGATCAGAAGGAGATACAAAAATGTGGGAAAGTGTGGAACTTCCTAGAAACTTGTTGAATGGCTTTACCAAAATGCTGATAGCAATATGGACAATAAGGCCCAGGCTGAGTTGGTCTCAGATGGAGATGAGGAACTTGTTGGGAACTGCAGTAAAGGTGACTCTTGTTATGTTTTAGCAAAGAGACTGCCAGCATTTTGCCCCTGCCCTAGAGATTCATAAAACTTTGAACTTGAGAAAGATAATTTAGGGTAGCTGGCAGAAGAAATTTCTAAGTAGCAAAGCATTCAAGAGATGACTTGGGTACTGTTAAAGGCATTTAGTTTTATAAGGGAAGCAGAGCATAAAAGTTTGGAAAATTTGCAGCCTGACTATGTGATAGAAAAGAAAACCCATTTTCTGGGGAGAAATTCAAGCCAGCTACAGAAACCTGCCTAAGTAGCAAGGAGCTTATTGTTAATCCCGAAGATCAGGGAGGAAATGACTCCAGGCCACATCAGAGACCTTCATGGCAGCCCCTCCCATCACAGGCCCAGAGGCCCAGGAGGAAAAAGCGGTTTCGTGGGCCAGGCCCAGGGTCCCCACACTATGTACAGCCTAGGCACTTGGTGCCCTGTGTCCCAGCCGTTCCAGCCATGCTGAAAGGGGCTAACATGTAGCTCAGGCTGTGGCTTCAGAGGGTGTAAGCCCCGAGCCTTGGCAGCTTCCACATGGTGTTGAGCTTGTGGGTGCACAGAAGTCAAGAATTGAGGTTTGGGAACCTCCGCCTAGATTTCAGAAGATGTATGGAAGTACCTGGATGCCCAGGCAAAAGTCTGCTCCAGGGACAGGGTCCTCACGGAGAACCTCTTTTAGGCCAGTGCAGAAGAGAAATGTGGGGTCAGAGTACCCACACAGAGTCCCTACTGGGGCACTGCCCAGTGGAGCTGTGAGAAGAGGGCCACTGTCCTCCAGTCCCCAGAATGGTAGATCCACCACGCACCTGGAAAAGCCACAGACACAAAACCCCAGCCCATGAAAGCTGGAGATCATTTAGAGCTTTAAAATTTGACTGCCCCACTGGATTTCAGACTTGAGTGGGCCCTGTAACCCCTTTGTTTTGGCCAATTTCTCCCATTTGGAAGGCTGTATTTACCTAACACCTGTACCCTCATTGTATCTAGGAAGTAGCTAGCTTGCTTCTGATTTTACAGGCTCATAGGCAGAAGGGACTTGCCTTGTCTCAGATGAGACTTTGGACTATGGACTTTTGTGTTAATGCCAAAATGAGTTAAGACTTTGGGGGACTGTTGGGAAGGCATGATTGGTTTTGAAATATGACGACATGAGATTTGGAGGGACCAGGGGCAGAATGATATGTTTTGGCTGTCTCCATTCAAATCTCAACTTGAATTGTAGCTCCCAGAATTCCCACATGTTGTGGGAGGGACCCAGGGGAAGGTAACTGCATCATGGGGGCCTGTCTTTCCTGTGCTATTCTCATGATAGTGATTAAGTCCCACAAGATCTGATGGGTTTATCAGGGGTTTCTGCTTTTGCTTCTCTCTCATTTTCTCTTGCCACCGCTATGATTCTGAGGCCTCCCCAGCCATGTGGAACTGTAAGTCCAATTAAACCTCTTTTTCTTCCCAGTCTCGGGTATGTCTTTATCAGCAGCATGAAAATGGACTAATACAGATGTACTTTGGCCCTAAAAGCTAAAGAAAATTTCTATCATCTAACTATCAAATACATTTCAATCACTTGTCATGTCATTGACAATGAGCCAGTCCTCTGTGAATCACATAGATCCATCTAGAGGTCACACAGAGAAAGAATGGCAGAGCCAGAAATATAAACCACAGGATGGTGCAGAAACACTGGTAAGAAAGTTGCATTTTGGAGTAAGGAAGGCACTTCCTAACTCTGAAAAACAAAGGCTGTGAGTGGATCAGCAGATGCCATGGATGCAGCTGCAGCTGAATAAAGCTCTCTGCCCTATGGCAATATGAGTAGCTAAATAGTGGGGTCTTGTAACAAAGAAAGAGAAGGACAGAAACCAACTATGTCACTGGTGAGTCTCTTCAGAAAGGTCCCTCCGTGGTTGCTGCTGCCCACCTAGCACAGCTCTCCCTCCAGTGACATCAGCATGCTGCAGGTGAGCTCTGCACACCCATGTCTTCTTAAGCCCCTGCTCTGAGCTACAGAAACAGTTACCAAAGTCACAGTCATCATCAGCATGCCCCTCAAAGCACAGCAAAGCATTCACCGGTCCCATGGCCTTGAGAAGTTACTCATTCTCTCTATGCTGTTTTGTATCAACTGTCCAAAAGAAGACTCAATACCCACGGTATAGGGCTGTTGTGGGGATTTCTGTCAACACAGTACCTTTCCCCTCCTGTCTTATTTACTTTTCAAAAAGTAGAGAGCAGAGGAGACATTCTCGGGGGAGACACTTAGGAGATGCCCGTCAAAATCCCAACAGACTATACACATGGGTTACAATCCAAGTAGGCGAGGCCAAGAGGGTCAGACCAGCTACGAAACTGAAGCAACAAGGATGGCAGAGACCAGATAAGAAGAGAGATTTGAGTAGGAGGGTAGAAGGTGGCCGCCAGGAATCCTACGGGCTACCAGCGGTGGCTGCCTCAGCCGGTGGCAGAGAGAAAGCAGTTGATGTGCGGACCCAGTGTGACATTTCATACTAAATCACTCTTCACTTTCACTCACATCTGTGCTCTCAGGAACATACTGTAAGAGTACAAAATGATGCCTTACACTTGAGGAAAAAGCACACAAGTAAAAGCAGATCTAAAATAGAAAGAAATCGTTTGGTTCCTGGGATTTATGAACTCAAGCCTACTCTTAAGAGCAGAAAAAAAATGTTTTAAACTAACATTTATCAAGCGCATATTTTACTACATGCCAGGTACTGTTCAAGATGCTCTGGGTGTTTTATTTCATTTACTCACATAATAACTTTATGTGAGAGATATAAGAATATCCCGGTTTGGCAAACAAGGGAACTAAGGCACAAAGGGCTCTGAATTACTTTCTGCCATCTGTGATCACTTGGAGTGAATGAGAGTAGATGATAATTGACGGAAATAGCCAAGCAATGCATCTCAGGTACTGGCTCTACAGCAAATGCTTGCTACTGAGTGCATGGTGTTGGCTACCAAGCTGAGGAGCTCACTCCCATCCTTATAACCCTAAAAGACAAAGTGCAGAGTGATCACCCAGGGCCATGTTTACATCAAGCAATAGAGTCCCACACATAGTTGTTGTTTGCAGTTATTCACGACGAGGTTGTAGTTCCTTCCTGACAGAATTTATGCACACACTTGAAGATATGTAGGGCAGTGAAGAAGGATTAAGCATGCCACTGGGACCGCACTTATGCACAGAGATGAGAAGATGCTCTGGAAAGGATAAAATATTTCTGCAAGGAGTGTTTTTTTAAAAACCTTCGAAGCTATACAGTAGTTCCTTTTATCAAGCAAAAGCTCAAAGATGGCATTAAAGATTTTCTCTGTTATTCATTGCTACTCTCAGGAAGCAGGGAAGTCTGCAAAAAAACATGTTCCATCTTCCAATTTGACATCCTCAAATAATATAATTTCCTACGTGGGTCTGTTAATGTTATTTTTGTTTCCCGTTTTAGTTTTGACATTTTAAAAAAGAAAATCCTTGAAACTAGCAGACAAATCTTGAACTAGTAACAGTGAAAGCATCATTTTCCCCCCAACATATTGCTCTCTTGAAGGAGTAATGGTTTTATATCTGAAATCAATGAAGTTGCATTTTAAAATAACCATTAAAAATAATATTCACATTAATTCCATGAGCAGCACATGACCTCTAAGTCTAATCAATAACAAAATGTTAATTAAAGTTTGGAAATGGGATCAATTTACCTAATAGAAATGATAGATAACTGTTATAAGAAAGGCTAAAGGGAATTAAAAGAAATAAGAGGAACATAACAATGTCAGTCTAAAGAAGTCAAACTAATAGGAACAGAGTAGAATGGTGGTTGCCAGAGGCTTGGGGGTGAGTGAAATGGATGGCGGGGGCTTGTGGGGGAGGTGGGATTTGGTCAAAGAATACAAACTTTCAGTTACAAGATGAATAAGTTCTGGAGATCAAATGTACAGTATGGTAACTATAATTAGTAATAATGTATACTTGAAATTTGCTAAAGTACCCTCTACTCCACACACAAAAAATAGTAACTATGTGAGGTGGCAGATGTGTTAATTAGTTTGATGATGATAATCACCTCACAATGTATATGTATATCAAGATATCACATCATATATCTTAAACATATATAATTTTGTCAATTACACTCCAATAAAGCTGGGAGAAAATAATTTTTTTAATTTAAAAAAATGAATTTTCTGGGTACCAAGATAAGTCTAGAAAATAGAGACCTCCATACTTCCCTGAATTTATAATTGACGATAATTTATCTAAAGGGATTATGTTAAAAATTCAGAGGCCAGGGCTAAATATCTTCAAATGCACTCTATTTCACATATGGCTCTTTGGTTTAGCTTCCTGGCAATCAGGTTTAGGCAGACACAATGCATTTCCTACAAGCAGATTTTTGTATCCTCCTGGTTTCCCAATATTGTATATACAATGAAATGAGGATGCCAGAAAAACAGCTGCCATATGTGGAATGGCGGCAAATAAGGGAGACGAGGGCTTTGAGAATGGGCAGGGGAAAATGTCTACTCACAGGATTACTGTGCAGATTAAAAGAGAATTCCACAAAGCTCAGATCACAAACGCTTAGCCCATTGTAAACGTCCAATAACTCATGTCTGTTGTTATTATTACTGAAAAGCAGCAGAATTCTTCCTAGAATGCACATCTGGAAGCTTCCTGGGTTCCTCAAGGAATTCCAGTTAATGAAGTAGCAGATTACCCAAAGTATTAATTAGCTCTGGTGGCCTGAAAGAGTTGATTCAATTTACAAAATAATAAGATGGCTAGAAAGGGGCTTAATGAAATCCCATAAGAAACTTCACTACTCCTCTTTCTAAATGCCCTGCATGCTTATGCGATGTACATTCAAATATTATCAAAGCAACTGCCAACTCTTAAGACATAGGCTAGATCATTATTGTTTTCAGCCTACCTCTCCCTTTCTTTTTCTCCTCTCAGATTTCTTTTTAAAATCTGTAACATCTGCTCCAGTTTTGAAGAGTGTGCCCATAATCAGTATCACCCTAAATATTTAAGACATATCCACAACACAGTCTCTGACCTGTTTAAATTGATCGCTGTCTGAGAGTTTGGCATTTTTTTATCCCTAGCCTTCCCCAGCATGTTTCACAGCTCTCTTAGAAAGCTTATACCAAAGTCCCCTTCACTTTTCTTTTCCTCTGCCTTTACTCAACTACTTCTTCCCCATTTTAGTTATCTACACTACCTTAATGACATCCCCAAGTAATACGGAATCAAGTACGCAGTGGGAGCTGAAAGTGCGGATGGAATGGAATTGAACTGTCAAGCCATGTTCCTTCCTATTTCGTTCGGCTTTGAGAAGATGATGCTACTCCAGCAATAAAAACATGAGTGGTTTTGTTCAGGAACAAGATAGAGGTGAGAAAATCCCCTGGATTTAGCAGATCCCACCTAAAAACCTAAGCAAAGAGATCTCTGAGCTTCAGCAACCTTGATTTCTCTCATCTCTCTTTGGACAGAAACCTGGAGCCAATGCCATCAGAAGGATGAGAGGAAGTGCTAGAGACAGGACTAGCATCAAGGAAGTCATGGACTTGGCAGCTCTGCAATTTGCTGAGAGAGGAACAGCAGCAATCAGGGAGGCTGACAGACAGTCCAAGATCTCTCAGAAGACTCTTGACTGCAATAATACTTCTCAGAGAGCTCAGAAAAACTTTTTCCTTCAACCCGTCCTTATATTGCACCATTTTTCACTTTTTCCCAAGTTTATACTCATTCTAATTTAATATATTTCTATATTAATTTACTATCCATCATGTCTTTTAAAAATTATCATATTTGATCCAATAATCCCATTATTGAGTATCTACCCAAAGTAGAATAAACCTTTATATGAAAAAGACACTAGTACACATATATTCATCGCAGCACTGTTCACAACAGCCAAGTCATGGAACCAACCTGGAACCAACCTAAATGTCTATTAGTGGTTGACTGGATAAAGAAAATGTGATATATATATATATATATATATATATATCCCATGGAATATACACAGCCATAAAAAAAGAGTGAAAAACAGAAAACCAAATAACACAAGTTCTCACTTAAAAGGGGGAGCTAAACAATGGGTACACATGGACACAAAGATGGAAATAATAGACACAGGGGACCCCAAAAGCGGGGAGGGTGGTAGGGGCACAAAGGTTGAAAAAGTATCTATTGGATACAATGTTCACTATTTCAGTAATAGGTATACTAGAAGTCCATCCCCACCAGCATGAAATATATCCATGTAACAAACATGCACATGTACCCATTGAATCTAAAATAAAGTAAAATAAGTATCTATAATAGAAAAAATTATCATATTTGGTCAACATATATCTTGAAAATATTCATATCTGAATTTGAGTACTACTAATAATAGTAATAATATTTGCCAGTCACTTTTCTAAGCACTTTTGTTATCTCCTTTAATCCTTACAGCAATCCTGCAAGGATTAGTAATTTGCCCAAGACCATAATTAGTAAATGCCAGAGTCAGATTTGAACCCAGGTCTCTGGCTCCTGAGTATGCACTGGGTAAATTACTTGGCCAAAGTCTTGCAGTGAGTAACAAGAGTCAAACTCTGGTGTTGTGTGGCTCAATGTTCTCTCCACTGCACTAAGCTGCCTATGCTCTCTGACTCGAAAGAATGCTCTTTTTCTTTCCATATGCCTGACTCTACTTAGGTTTCAAGAAACAGCTTATATTATATCCTGCCACTTTACTTAATTCAGCTAGCTTTTATACAGCATATTTTATTTACAAAGCACTGGTTGACTCATAGAGAAAAAGATCCTCTTTCTTCACATCTTTGGCCATTTGAATTACATGTATATATTCATTTGATTGACAAAAATTTTTAAACATCCACTAGTACTAGGGCACCATTTTAGGCCTTTCAGATAGGAGAGTAAATAAGACAAACAGCTCACACCGTGATGGGAAAGACAGATAAGTAAAATATGGAGTGATGCTAAAATAGGAAGGAACAACACAAGAGGCAGTAAGTGCACATAAGAGAGGTAATTAACTCAGACTGGGTTGCTGGGGAAGAAAAACACTACTTGTGTCTAGGCCTTGAAGGAGTAATTGAAGTTATCCAGGTGCAGGAATGGAGAAGAAACAGAATGCACAAAAATTAAGCACTCCTAGTCATAAAAGTGAGAGAGACTGTGATACATTCAAAGAACTACAAGGACTGTAGCACAGTAGGACTGTGCTCTTGTGTGTATATGCAGCAAAGATGAGAGAGGTTGGAGCACAAGGGAATTGGAAGCACTGAATGTCTTTATGCTGGAATGGACTTGATCAAAGTTGCATTTTAGAAAGGTCATTCTGGCAGTGAGGTAGAGACCAGGTTGGAAGCAGGCAAGTCTAGAGGCAGAAAAAACAGTCAGAAGCTGCCATGAATGGTGATGGCATGGACTGAGGAAGTAGCAGTGATAATGTAGAGAGGTGGGTAAAACTGAGAAGTTTTTGGAAACAGAAAGTCACAGATTAATTAGACATAAGAATGGGGAAGAAACAGGAACCAAGAATGATGACCAGGCTTCTGGTTTGATGATGGAGCCACACGAACAGCTTCTCATCACACTTGAACCACATTGATTGCGGCCTTCATAGCCTATCATGTCTGGGTCCTGGCCACCTCTCCAATCCCATCTAGCCTTGTGTCACTCAGCCCCACTGGCCCTCTTCAAGCATGCCCCACCTTCTGGCATTTTCACCAGATGCTCTCTGTACCTGAAGTAGAGTTTCTCCAGGTCTTCACATTCCTGGTTTCTTCTTTCCATTCAGGTCCATACTGAAATGCCACCTCTCCTCATGAGGCCTGCCCTAACTATCCTATCTATTATTTTATTTTTATTTCCCAGTATTCTCACTCACTATCTGTATTTAGTTCCTTCATTATTTGGTACCTGCTTAGTGCTGTCTCCCAACCTTCAAAATGTAAGCTTTAGGAAAGCAAGAAGCTTGTTTTGTTCATTGCTTTATCTCCAACACCTTGAGCAGCACCTAGCATAGGGTAAGGAGTCAGTAAATATTTGTTGAATGCCATGAATGAATGAATGAATGAATGAATGAATAACTGATTGCATGAGCAAGTGGGGACCTCATCGGGAGAGTAGTTTGGGGAGGTGCAAGGAGTTTGATTTCAATATGAGGTACTAGAGAGGTATAAACCAATAAAAGTACATGTATCCATGTAGAAGATAGTTAATACGCAGCTCAGGACAGAGTCTGTGCCCGAGAATGGGTTCAGTCACCACCATACAGATGGTAACTGAAGCCAAGGGACTGAAGGAGAATGCCCAGGCAGAGACCCAATAAGAACGCAAAGGAGCTGGCACCTAGAACAGTACCTGCAACACAGTAAACACTTCTAAGTATTTATTGTACAAATTAACAAATGAATGGATGGATATGTCGTAGTCACTTGCAAATACATATGATCCTATCAAACACTATATAAGTTTCCATTGGACATCAACTGTGGGCCATTTATCTTTTTAACATTTACAGCCTACTACATGGTTCAATAAATGCCAGGTGAGGGAATTTATAATATATTACGAATTTTTACCATCTTATTTCTTCCCTAACATGTAGGTGGATTCAGAAGATCTGAGTCAATGCGGGGTGGGCTGCACTACCGCTCACAAATATCTACTCTCCTGTCCCTGCCCTACCTCCACCCTGTGGAATTGGCCTTGTGATTGGTTTCAACCAAAGCCCTGTGAGCAAACATGATGCCCCAGCTTTAAATCTGATCATGTAGTTGATTTAGTCTCTTGGGTTCACGCCCACTGCAATGAGAGGTCCCAGACAGGAGTGGCTCCTTTCAGTCTGGGTTCCAGAAATGTCTGACCCACAGTCATCCCGCAGCCTGGGCAAAAGCCACAGCCAATCCACAGCCACAAGTAACATGAGCAAGAAGCAATTTTTCTCTGGTGTAAGCCACTGGGATTTGACAGTTATTACTGCAGCAAATGTTGACTGATTCTTGGACCCCCAGAAGACACTAAATGCTTCTGGACTGGTAAGACGAAAGTGCAGACCTCAAGATGAGGACCTCACAGACAAATTCCATGTCAAATAACTCTGTCGAGGGATAGCCCTACATCCTAGATCCATGCTAGAGGGAAGTCCCGGCCAAGAGAATATCATTTTTACCTTACCTAGTGACAAGTGTCCAACTGAAAATTAATGGTTGGATAACACAGGAACTTAGATTCATTATTAAATGTAATTTAATTTGAATCTGCTATTGTTGACTCTGTTACAACCCCCATGACTTATTTCCCCATCCTGTATTTGGCCCCCACTCACGAACTCTGTTTTAAGTTTTTAAGACTACAGTTCACAAGCTTCTCTGAAAGAAAACTCAATAAAACTATAAATAAAAAGAGCATTAAAATTAAAATAATAATAAAAATAATCAATTTTCATTTCTTTTAGTCTTATAATTCCTATAGATTTAATCGTCATGAAATTTTATTTATAGAAAATTATAGATGAAGAAAAATGAACTGAAATGTATTTTCCATTCTTGCTTAATTAAAATGATTCCCCCAAATAAAACAGTATAAATACCTGGATTTAATACCATATTCGTGCTAGCCATAGCTACATATTTTCTATGATGTGACAATATTGTTCTTAATATTTCTGTCAAAAATTAAATACGAAATAGTATATTGGGAAAAAGCTTGTATACCAGCATACAATTAACCTAGATACTCATATTCACATCTTTCAGCCAACTCTTCTAATTATGGACAATAAATATCCCCAATGCAATCATCTGATAATAATAACAATTACACATTAATAACTATATTACACATTAATAACTATAATGACAAACAAAATTCAAAGAAAATGGGTTAAAAATTACTCTGCAATGATTCCCAGTTTATAAGAAAAGAGAAATGCCATTTTGAGGACTCACATGCCAAGCACCATCCAAGGCACTTTCTATATATTCCCCTCCATTAACAATAAATGTCTAAGTGAGGAAGCATATATATTATCTCTGTTTTACTGATGGGGAAAATGACTCAAAAAGATTAAGTTGATCAAGATTTTACTTACTTTTCTAGAAAGTTTACTCTAATTTGTTTTTTGTTTTGTTTTGTTTTTTTGTTTTTTTGTTTTTTTTTTTGAGACGGAGTCCCGCTCTTTAGCCCAGGCCGGATTGCAGTGGCACAATCTTGGCTCACTGCAAGCTCCGCCTCCCAGGTTCATGCCATTCTCCTGCCTCAGCCTCCCAAGTAGCTGGGACTACAGGCGCCCGCCACCGCGCCCGGCTAATTTTTTTTGTATTTTTAGTAGAGACGGGGTTTCACCGTATTAGCCAAGATGGTCTCGATCTCCTGACCTTGTGATCTGCCCGCCTCGGCCTCCCAAAGTGCTGGGATTACAGGCATAAGCCACCATGCCCAGCCTGATTTTGAAACAAAAACAATGTTACATATAAATTAAAATTAAGACTAATATTCAACTTTATCTAAAAATCACTATAAACATCATACTTACTAAACTATAGCCAATACACCTACATATCATACTATGTCAAGTTCTCTCATGTTTGTTAAATGAAACACAGTACTTTACAGTAAACCTCACTTGTGATAGCATTTAAGTGACACCCCAGGGATGTGGGCCAGAAACAACACTCCCATGACCTGGTGCTATAGGGGGAAGAGGAACACACCAGAAAATAAACATATGTCTGTTTTGTATACCAGTATACCCTAGGTAATTATGCATATAACCAGCACCACTCTACAAATGACATGATTAGAACTTGAATGGCTAACATTTGACAAGTGCCAGAAGAGGACCAACATAGACACCAATCTCCTCTTAAGGAGATTCATTTAAAGGCATTCATTGTCAATGGAGAGAAGGAAGTTATCACTGAATTCTACCACTTGGGTAGCAAGTTCTCGGACAGCTGCTGGCCAGATAAAGAAGTTGCTAGCCAAGTCAGCAGGAGGGCAGGTAGAATGGAACACCAACACGGCATTGGCTGGCCAATCAAAGGGTGGTTCCTTGTGTGGAGTCCATGACATGTCAGAATGTTTAGGATCTGCCATAAATAATACATTTAGAGTCTTGGAAAATTGGCCATAGAGTCACTGAGTCACACTTTACCAGCAGTCTACAGCCAATATTCAAGTGCCAGAACCTATTCTATAACCTAATATGAAGCCACGGGGCACTGCGGTCACATCAAGTAAAATACAGGCTTTGGAGTCATAGAGCCCTGGGCTCTAAACTGGCTCTGCCACTGACCAACTGGGAAACCTGGGGCAAATTGCTTCATATTCTAAGTCTCAATATCCTCATCTGTAAAATGAGAATAATGCCTTACCTTCCTGGCAACAAAATAAATGCAATAGCATAGGCAGGACGCATGGCACCTAGCAAGGCCTCAGTAAATGGCAGCTATCTGTTGTTAATTATTTGATCAGCTTGGAAGTGGTATTTTCAGCTGTAAAGGTATTCTTAACCAGATGTGGGACAGATATATGGTATCACAAAAGTTGCTGCAAAGTGAACAGAATGCAGACAAGTACCAAAAGTTTTACAAAGGCACACTAAAGCCCAGACTCAAAGAGAGTTCTTTTTACCTGCAAAATGCTGAGAAGCAGCCCTGCCAGTACCAAAGTAGAGGACACGTGTTTGGTGCCTCAGTTGTGGCAACAGTACTGGACAGATTGTGAAAATGAAAGCCTGGGCCCCCAGTAAATCAGGTCTGATCACAGCTAAGAGAGTCCTGAGCCATAAACCAAGAAACAGTTTTCATAGCAAATTACATTGCAGAAACTGTTAATCATACAGTGGCCTCTTCAATCACATCTGCCCTTGAGGCTAGCATCATCACTGGTGGCACCTGAAGGACAATAAAATAAATGCTCCATCAGGCCATTGTGAATAAAGGTGAAAAACCCATGCTGAGAGTTATGAGTACTCACACACAGAGCTAAGAACAGCAAAAGAGACTTATCCATCAGAGAGTCTGATTAGAAACGGATATGTGAAGGAACATTCAGGGGAAAAATGTCATAGGCTCCCTCTGAGAAGCATTCTATACATTTGCCCACAGAGTCAAAAATAATAGAAAATGGTGACCCTGATGTACACAATTTACTTGGATTTTCAAATATCTTTAGATGAGGCTTTAAGTCCTGGGGTGGTTTACACCCACACACAAAGGTCTCCTTAGTGGAAAGGCATCCACACATTACTTTGAATCACATCAAACTTTCAAGACCCATCCACAGAACAAACACTGAGTGCATAATAATGTAAAGTCAGAGTTTAAACTTGTGTCATAAGTCTCAGCAGGAGAAAGGATACCAGTAGCAGATTAAAGAAAGATTCAATCATATGCAGTCTCTTCCAGAATTCCTGCCAGTAGAGGAGACCTGGTAAGGCAAATGCTAATGAAATCCCAAGAGCTCCACCTTTCTCAGGCTGAACTGTAGATGAGGGAGCATGTATTCTTTGTGCTCTGAGCCATCTCTCCTTTCTTCTTTCATTTTTCACAAAAGGAAGACACTTTGCAAGACCGCGTCTGTTTTCATGCATATACGAATGGTGATGCCTTAAGAAAAATAGCGAGCTTGCTTATTTTCAGGGAAAAAAAATTATATATATGTGTATAATGTACATATACACGCATATACACACATATGCATATAAATGTATTTACATACATATGCATGCATATATATAGTTTATATCCACACATACATACATACACTCTTAGATCCATGCATACACATAAACATACAGTATGTAACTTTATTTAGACCTACTCCACTTTTTTTAGCACCTCAGCACAATTTGGGAGGAGCAGATAGGTTCTGTACATGCGAATAAACGTTTCCCATTGCAAATATCCTATGGTAAATGGCCTCCCATTACCAAACGCATGACCATCTAAGGCAAGCAAACACAGAGTGAAATTCCGAACGTTGAAGTATTTCAAGTACCTTTATTTTCTCTCTCTCTAAATTCAAGTAAAATATAAAATTTTGGAATGGAACCATTGCCACTGAAAAAAATGATGTGGAATGTATATGTTTGTGTGTTTCGGTATATCAGCCAAGCATTTAGGCAATTAATAACAGGAGAAAATGCAGTAAACTTATATAGGTAAAAACTCATCTTGATCAAAAACCACAATGATGAGACTGTGTGTTTTCATAGCACTTCAGAATGTTTGAAATGGTCTCTGCCCTCAGCTGTGGCACAGTGAGGAGGCAGCATTGTGCACAAGACAGAATAACAAAGTGTGCAGCCAATGGGCCTTGGCTGGGGCCTCACCCTGCCACTCATTAGATGTTGGAAATGAAGTTTCTCTTCTTTAAAGGGCAGATAGTCATACCTACTTCACTTGGTCGCTATGAGGCATAAATAAGAAAGCATCTTATAAATGTTAAAGCACTCTACAAACAATAAGGAGAAAAACAAAGTCTTTATAACTACTCCAAAGTAGATGGGACAAGTGTTATTACCTCAATTTCACAGAAAAACTCAATACAGCTATGTGATGGACAAACTTAGTATTCTGTAACATCCAAATTGGTAAATGGCTGACTCTAGATTGCTTCTTTTACAGCACAATTTCTCATTTTTATTATGAGTTATTAAGATCATATATTTTAAATACCTTTGGAACAAACTACAAATACACAATTTCTTCAGATCTGTGTTTTTACAATGTCATGATGAATTCTGTAGTATGTCTAAGACTCTTAGAGAAATTATTTGTAAATTGTGAAAATGAGAAAAGTTAAGTAGATATATATTTTCAGTCAATTCACTGAATATCTACCATGTTCACTACCTTGTGCCAGGGCCCCGGGGGGATAGCAGGGAAGATGATGAGATCCTTACCCTCGTGAATTTGTATTCCCCTAGAGAAGAAAATCAATAATCAATCAAACAAGAAAAGGACATAATATGGTAAGTGTGCTATAGAATATAAATGGGGATTGAGATTGAAAATAACTGAGGCTGGGGTGGGGGCAGGGAGGAAGGACATGTTAAAGCAGAGGGCGAGAGAGGCCATATTTGAGACAGGACTTTTACAGGAAGTCCTGAAAGATGAGGGGGCCTGTCTAGTGAAATACGGAGGAAGAACATTTCAAGCAGAAAGAGAACCAGGAGAAAAGCTAGAAAGGACATGATTGAAGAACAGGCAGGTCATTGCCGCAGGGGAAAGTGCATGGCCTAGGGCCACTGTGGTAGAGACTGAGAGCAATGGATGGAGTAGAGATACATTCTGGGGGTAAAGTCACCAAGACGCAGGGATGGATTGGATGTGTGGGAAGAGAGAAAAGGATGCAAATTTTACATTCGAGTAGCTGAATGTTTTGTAAGTAATAATTAGAAAAGGTGAGATAATTGAGTTAGCGAGAAAAAAAATCCAAGTACAACAGAGAGCGTGACAAAAGAAGACTTAAAAAAATTTTTTTTAATTGTGGTAAAATACACATAGATAAATCTTACCATCTTAACTATTTCTCTCTCTCTCTTTTTTTTTTTTTTTTTTTGGAGACAGAGTCTCGCTCTGTTGCCAGGCTGGATGGCAGTGGTGCGATCTTGGCTCATTGCAACCTCCCCCTGCCAGGTTCAAACGATTCTCCCACCTCAGCCTCCCGAGTAGCTGAGACTACAGGCATGCACCACCACGTCCAGCTAATTTTTGTATTTTTAGTAGAGACAGGGTTTTACCATGTTGGCCAGGATGGTCTCCATCTCTCGACCTCATGATCCGCCCACCTCAGCCTCCCAAAGTGCTGGGATGACAGGCGTGAGCCACCATGCCTGGCCCATCTTAACCATTTCTCAGTGTAAAAAATTCAGTGTCATTAGTTACATTTGCATTGTTATGTATCCATCACCACCATTTATCTCCAGAACTGTCTTCATCTTGCAAAACTGAAACTTCATACCCATTAAACACTAACTCCCCATTCTCCCTTCCCCCGGGTCCTGGAAACCACTATTTTCTGTCTCCATGAATTTGACTATTCCAGGTACCTCATACAAGTGGAATCATTCGGTATCTGTCTTTTTGTAACTGGCTTATTTCATTCAGCATAATGTGCTCAAGGTTCATCCATACTGTAGCACAGGTAAGAACTTCCTTTAGAAGGAGATATTTTTTATGATGTGGTCATGGACAGAGTAATGGAACCCACAACAACATCTATCTGGGCCTCAAATTGAAAGGGAAAGAGTAGATGTTTTATGATAGGGTTATAATTAGAAGGGGGTGGGGGATAATTTATAACTCTTAAGTACCGGAAAGAAGAGTTGAAAAACATCTCCAGGTGCCCACAGCAATTTCCCCTAAGGCACACTGAACAAAATGAAGATCATCCCAAACTTTCTTCCACCTCGAGCATCTAAGTCTCTCCAGGTGTGGGACCCTAGTGGAAATCAACGTTTCAATTCAGTTCAGCCTCTCTTACCAAACATGAAGGTATACCTCTTAGATAACAGTAAAGGAGAAGAAAAATCAACTTTTATACGAGACATCCCCCCTGCCAAAAAAAAAGCTTTAACATAGCACTCTGTAATTTCCAAGCTTATATTTTCAATTCAGTCATTTTTCCAAGAAAATGGAGGTTATGAAAATGATTGTTATTATCCACAACATTTGGTAACAGAAAAACAACAGGGCCATGTCCCATGTTAGTTTCTACTGCCATCTAGAATCAGCTCTCAAACAATTTCTATCACTTCTTTAATTCACCCAGGAGGAGGCTACTGACAACAGCTGTCCTCCACAAAATGGAAATCCTTAATCTCCAAATACTTGGACAAAGAAAGAAATTGCAGAAGACTTTGAAAAGGAAGCTAACTGTTTAGATGTGAGTGACTAGGCTATTTTTCTGATATTTTATTTCACTTGATTCCTAATCTCACAGAGGTCTTTAGTTCAGAAGAGAGGCTTCAGAAATAAGAAGGTGAGACCAGGACATTATTTTGCAACTAAGTATTAGTACAAGGAATTTTGTTAAGGATTTTATTTGCTTATTCACAACAGGTATATTACATTTGATGCTATGTCTGCTGCCGATTGCAAAGAATGCTATGCCTTTGTTCATAACAGGTACTGAACAAGAAGAAAAGGCAAAGTAACAACAATATAGTTATTTTTAATCTGCAGCAGATACAACATCAAATGTAGTATAATTAAACTAAAATAAAATCAATACTCCTCTTCATTAACATTCTACTTCACAAACTTAAGAATATTACCCATGAATATCTAATTGCAGTTTTCCCTCATGAAGTTCTATTTTGAAACCTCTGTCAAACTGAAATTGAGCTCCCTGATCACATTAGTGAGCAGAGTTATTTTAGAAATAAAAGATTCTTGTCTTAAATCATTAAGACATCGCCTTTATGGCCCAGCATACTTTTAGCAACTGCTGGAATCACTGTGCCCCAAAAGTCAAAAAGAATTGCAGGGTTCAATATTATTTTAGCAAAAGTCAAGGGTTAACAATATGGCAAAGTCTCAGAAACTCAAATTAATGTAAGAGAGGACTTTACAGAAAGTGCTATTTTGGGAATGTTTTATATGAACAGCATGGTCTAGTCTCAAGAAGCGTGGACCAATAGTCACGAACTCTGATGTTCTGATTCCTTTGCCAACTAGTTACATCATTTCATGAGTCCCTGAACTTTTTCGAGGCTGTCTTTTCTCATCTGACAAATTTCTTCTTCTAACTTACGGAGCAGATAAAACAAAACAGGGTAGGTGAATAGGCTTTTAAAGCCAGAAATTACTAAACCTCTAAGGTATTATTAAGTAAAGCTAACTACTGCGTAAAAATCATCAAGTAAATATTCTACAATATCCTGCAGTGGGGGGGAGAAAAAAAAGATAAATTGCAACAAACCAGGACAGAGGTGTGGATATAAATTAAAACGCTCTTTTTAGTTTAGAGAAACAGCTTTGAAGGGCGGGGGTTCTAGCCAACTCCCAAATACGCTCAATCTAAAAGATCTCAAGAGGGTGGATTCTGTTTTAGGAGCATGTTGGGCAGTCACAGAGTTCTGAAATGGCAGCAAGCATCCTCCATCCTAGGATCAGCCTTCCGAGTCGAATGTGCCTCCTACGCACCTCTAAGACAGAGACCCCAGCAAGAGCTCTGAAAAGCAGACCATCTGCAACTCCACCAGGCCAGGGCCCTGAGAGG
Source organism: Pan troglodytes (assembly GCF_028858775.2). Taxonomy (NCBI): domain Eukaryota; kingdom Metazoa; phylum Chordata; class Mammalia; order Primates; family Hominidae; genus Pan; species Pan troglodytes. The sequence continues at coordinate 101,785,690 of NC_072412.2, read as the reverse complement.
CCTGCAGCACAGCTAGAGACCCAGGAAACTGCTGGCCACTGAGCTCAAACGAGGCAGAAAAAACCTCTCCTTTCCTCAGGAAAATATTCAGAGGAAAGTTTTTCCAGTCATTGCTAACTACGATAAATGCATTTGACATTTTAAGAGCACGACGCAATAGCAAAAACATGTCAATGTAAATGACTCGCAGTAGGAAATACCAATGTGTATACATTTGAAGACCCATTGCTCCTTTTTTGAGGAAATGTGCCTCTGAAGTTTCTCACAGTTGAAAGTTTGGGGGAAAAAAAGGTCTGTAATATACCATGAAATTTTGAGTAGGAATAATTTTTATAATCTAGTACCAAATATCCTAGAAGATAAAATTGCTAAATTTGATTATATTGAGTAACTTATGTAATAAGATAAAGTATTTCTCTACTACATGCAGAGTAAAATTGAACAACTTAAATTAGTCAGCCACTACTGTTCACTAAATAACCAATGCATGTGATAACAGAACATTAATATTATTACCTTAAGCAGAATGTTATTTTATAAAAATTAAGTATGTTGTGGTAAATTAACTCTCCATAACTCCATACCAATGTAGTCAAACATTCTTATTCCCTATGCCTCTTTATAAGTTATCCACATTAATAAAGAAAAAAAGGAGAAGGAAAGAGGGGAGGAAGGAAAGGATGGATGGATGATGTTTGTTACTTTAATACAATTGTCTTTGGTTCAAATCTCAGACTTACCACTTGGTAGCTATGAACAACTTATTTAATGGCTTTAAGCCTCAGACTCTTAATCTGCTCTAAAATAGAAATAGCAAAGGTACCTGCCTCATAGAATTGTTGTGAGAACTAAATAAGTTATTCCATATACAACACTTGCCTCAGTGCCAGGTACATATAAGTACTCAATCATTCTTATTGTTTTGATGTCAAATATTTTCTATTAAACAATTAATCTCACTGTTTGCAAGATTCTTTTGATATCATTAAAAACAGCTGAAAAGTTTAATAAATATTTATTAGCCCTTCCTTATTTATTTTGCTGTCTTTCTAGCAAAAATCTCTAAAGTTTTATGAATAAAAGCTTTTTTTCTTTTCGAAAGCAACAAGAACAACAAAAACTTGGAATTGAGGTGGAAGATTTCTAACAATAATTCCTAGGATCAGAGAAGAAAGAGAGATGTAATTTTCATTCTCTTCCTGGTAGGAAAAACTGGCTAATATGGAGGAAGGGATCAAGCTACAGGCTCAGAGAGCAAAAGTGTAGCTTTAGGCATTTGGTCATCTGTTTTAGAGCCCCTGACTAATGCACATGAGTTTAGTTGGTTGGCGTGTGTGTGTGTGTGCGTGTGTGTGTCCGCATAGTTGGGAAATCACACAATTGCATCCTAAAAGCAGGAAACACAGGCTGGGTGTGGTGGGTCACGCCTGTAATCCCAACACTTTGGGAGGCTGAGGCGGGTGGATCACTTGAGGTCAGGAGTTTGAGACCAGCCTGGCCAACAAGGCGAAACCCCATCTCTACCACAAAACACAAAAGTTAGCTGGGTGTGGTGGTGCATGCCCAGCTGTAGTCCCAGTTACTCGGGAGGCTGAGGCAGGAAAATCGCTTGAACCTGGGAGGCAGAGGTTGCAGTGAGCCAAGATCCTGCCACTGCACTCTAGCCTGGTTGACAGAGTGAGACGCCATCTCTAAATAAATAAATAAAATAAAATAAAATAGCAGGAAACACAAAACATAAGTAAAGATATGAAAGGTGGGAAAAAATTACATAATAAATGATTGCTATTCCTAATCTAATGGAAGAGACAGACTCATAAGTACAATCCAAGACAGACTGTAATGAGTAGTGTTTTAGAGATGCTAAGTAACAGGTGATAATATGCAAGAGACTGACTTAGTAATAGTCTCCCACATGTTGGCCCAAAAGGAGAAGAAGAGGCCGTGAATGATCTTTGCAAGACTATTAACTCTGTGAATGCAGGAACTACATTTATCTTGTTCCCCACAGTGGGCCCAGCACAGAGCTTCGTAGATTCCAGGCACTGATAAATACATGGTGAATGGATGAGTAAATAAATGAATGACTCCAAGGTGATGAGCTCAAGGAGTGAAAAGATGGCATTATCAGAAACTTCAGTGGGGATTATAAAGATAATGCTGGTTTGCAGCTAAGAGACTAAAAAGGATAGCATTTAGTTACTGATGCAGGGAGTTTGCTGATGTTTTTGCTGATGGTCAATAGTGACCTTCAGGAATGCAGTCCTATTACTGTGGTAACAGAACCTATATTAAATGGGGTCCCATCTGTTAAAAATATAGTCTGGATTTCTTTTTTTGAAGGTACCTTGGCCATGGCACACTCACACTCAACTCTCTTTTCTACTCTCTACTATTTTGAGAGATATTCATCATTTAACTTTATACCAACCACTTCAGCATTTTACTACTTAGTGGAGTCTGGTATTTCCCAGTCTAAAAATTTCACTGTTCCAACCTGGTTCCCGATTACTTATTTAAAATTCTGAGATGCTCTGTGTTGTTTTAGTAAATGTTAGTGTTTGTGTTAGTAAATCTCTCCATTTCTTAGTATTTGGCCCAATGCCAATGTAATTCAGGTTTTGAAAATATTCTTTTATATAAAACCTGGTCAATAACTTTCAGTAATCTAAATGAAAGATCCAGCTTTCATTTTAATTTCATCAGATATGTGCTCAATGGGGCAGTGGTGTCTGTGCCCAGGGGGTGATTCCAGCCTTCCCTATTCTTTACTCCCCATCTATGAAGAAACATTCCTGTCTCCCAAAGAGCAAGGACAAAGCCATCCTATGGGCATCTGATAGGAATGATGCTTAGAAACAGAGAGATTCACTCCAACCTAAGAGATCTCAGGTAGAAAGTATCCCCAGTGCACTGCAGAATGGTAATCAGGCTAACTTACAGAAAGCTTTTTTAAGAACACTTCTCACCCTCACAGATAGACTGACAACCAAGACATTTGCCCCAAGAGGAAGCATGAGATCTACACTGCAAAAAATTTACCAGCGCAGTGTATAGTTCCAGGGTAGAAGCTGGTCCCTGCAAAGTGAAGCCCTCCTTCTTTTGGCATTTGAAAAAGCAGTGCATACCTCAAACACCCTCAAGTGAAGCTGGCCAGTTTAAAGTCCCCACCAATCAACATGGAGCCCAAAGTCAGCCCTCATCACAGAGAAGAAGGCCCACTGAATCGCCAAAGAAATCCATTCTTGCTACTCAATTTTAACCCAAACTAGTTTTTTATTTTGTATTATTTTATACTTATAAAAATATTCCAAACATATAAAAGGTTCAAAAGGATAATATAATATACTCCCATGTATCCAATATTCAGCCTCAGAAGTATTAATTCATGGCCAATCTTGTACCCTATCCACCTCAACTTATTTCCTCAACCCACATAATTGTTTAGAAATTCCCAGATACCAAAACACTCCATCAGTAAACATATAGTTATACATCTCTAAAAGATAAGGCCTCCCCTTTGCAATGATAACCACAATACCTAAATCACAGCCCTCCCCAAATCAAAAATTCCTTGATATCATCACTCAGTGTTGAATTGTCCTATAAATGATCACTTTAAAACCACAATTGTTTATTTGAATTGGGTTCCAAAACAAGGAGCATACATTATGACTGGTTGATAAGTCTCTTGGTTTCTTATACTGTACAGATTTCCTTTCTGTATCTTTTTATTTTTTTAATTTTATTTATTTATTTATTTTTAACTTTTATTTTAGGTTCGGGGGTAGGTATGTGTCATGCAGGTTTGTTGCACATATTATTAATATTCCATCACCCAGGTATTAAGCCCAGTACCCAACAGTTATATTCTCTGATCCTCTCCCTCCTCCCACCCTCCCTACTAAACAAGACCCCCATATCTGTTGTTTCCTTCTTTGGGTTCATATCATTCTTATTATTTAGCTTATCATTCAGTTCTTATCATTTAGATAAGAACATGCAGTATTTGGTTTTCTGTTCCTGCATTAGTTTGCTAAGGATAATGGCCTCTAGCTTCATCCATGTTCCCTCAAAGGACATGATCTCATTATTATGGTGGCATAATATTACATTGTGAATATGTACCACATTTTCCTTATCCAATCTGTCATTGATGGGCATTTAGGTGGATTCCATGTCTTTGCTATTGTGAATAGTGCTGTGATGAACATTCATGTGCATGTGTCTTTATGGTAGAATGATTTACATTAATCTTAGTATATATCCAGTAATTGGACTGCTGGGTTAAATGGCAGTTCTGCTTTTGGATCTTTGAGGAATCGCCATACTGCTTTCCACAATGGTTGAACTAATTTACACTCACACCAACACTGTAAAAGCATTCCTCTTTTCTCCACAACCTCACCCGCATCTGTTATTTTTCAACTTTTTAATAATAGCCATTCTGACTGGCATGAGATGGTATCTCATTATGGTTTTGATTTGCATTTCTCTAATGATCAGTGATATTGAGCTTTTTTCATATGCTAGTTGGCCGCGTGTATGTCTTCTTTTCAGAAGTGTCTGCTCATGTCTTTGCCCACTTTTTAATACGGTTGTTTTTCTCTTGTAAATTTGTTTAAGTTCTTTATAGATGCTGGATATTAGACCTTTGTCAGATGGATAGTTTGCAAATATTTTCTCCCATTCTGTAGGTTGTCTGTTTACGCTGTTGACAGTTTCTTTTGCTGTGCAGAAGCTCTTAAGTGTAATTAGATCCCACTTGTCAATTTTTGCTTTGTTGCAATTGCTTCTTTCCATCTCTTTTTGCTTCCCTGCAATTTAAATTTGTTGAAGAAAACCATTTGTCCCATAGAGTTTCTCAAAGTTTGGATTTTGTGGATTGCCACCTCATGATGTCACAATACATTCCACTATTGTCCATATTTCTTGTATGTGGACAGGTTTGTTGGAAGCATGACCTGATTTGGGTTCAATTTTTTTTTTTTTTTTTTTTGGCAAGACCACTTCAAAGATGGTGTAGGTACTTCTCTTACAAGGTACCTAAGGTCTGGTTTTCCTTCTTTTTCCAAAGTTAGCAACCATTGATAATCACTGCCTAGAACAAGGTATTCATTAGGGTTCCATCAGAATTATATCCTTATTCTATAATTCCTCCATTTATTATCTAGAATACTTCTATAAACTTCCTCTCATCAAATATTTGATTATCCTTAGGTACTGTTTATATAAGAAACGCATGACACACCTCAGTTCTTTTCCTTTATTAAACAACTTTCAAAAAATGAGTGTTGTATCTTACAGAGGTAATTGGTGAGTTGTGTGAGGAAAGGTTGTTTGTTTTTGGTTTTCTTTTTGGTTGAGCAAAGTTATTTGTTTTATTATAAAATCATAGATTTAAATATATTTGGCCAGGAACGGTGCCTCACTCCTGTAATCCCAGCACCTTGAGAGGCGGAGGCAGGTGGATCACCTGAGGTCAGGAGTTCAAGACCAACCTGGCCAACATGGTAAAACCCCGTCTCTACTAAAAATACAAAAAATTAGCCAGGCATGGTGGTGCACACCTGCAGTCCCAGCTACTTGGGAGGCTGAGAATCACTTGAACCCAAAAGGCAGAGGCTGCAGTGAGCTGAGATTGCACCACTGCACGCCAGCCTGGGCAACAGAGCAAGACTCCGTCTCAAAAAGAAAAAAAAAAAGAAAGAATAGTTTTAAAACCTAATTCGTATCCTCAGAGAGAATCAAGAGGATACTGCAGCCATAAAACAAGAATAAACCGCTTTGAAGATGTGAGAAGTAAGAGAACAAGAGGGGAAATTAGATTTTTTTTTTTTTTTTTTTTTGCCAAATTCACTAGAAAGGCTAGAAGATTAAGTTGAAGTAATTACACAAAACATAAAATAATACACAAAAAGGTTAAAAGTATGTGAGAAAAGTTCATAGGTCTGTGGGATCCATTCAGATCCTGCAACTATCTAATAAGAATTTCAGGGAAAAAAAAGAACAAAAAAAAGGCAGAAATTTTTTTTTAAAAAAACAATCACTTCCCAGGGCTGATGATATTGAACCGAAAGGAACTAGCAAGTGTCAAACAGAAATCCAACCTGACCCAGCCTTGTGAAACTTCACATATCAAAGATAAAGAGAATATTTTAAAATCTTCAAAAGAAAAAAAAAAACTGTTACAAAAGGAAAGGAGCTAGGTATCAGACTGCTCACGAACAACATCAGACGATGGGAAAGTGCACACGCTCCCGGGAAAATCAGTTCAAGCCTCTGCATTTCCACTCACCCGAACTTTCATTTCAAATCAAATATTAAATGAGAGGGCAAAATAAAGACATTTACACAAACGTAAGAACATTGGCATGTATCTTATGAGAAAATTACATAAAGGATTTCAAAAAAAGGGAGTATAGGGGATCCAAGAAATGGTAAGACTAATTAAGCAGTCATGAAAAAATTCTAGAATGACAGGCATGCAAACCCAAAAATAATAAATCCAAGAATACATTTCACTTAATAAAAGCCATAATTTTTTAAACTGGAAGATTTAATGGTATGGTAAAGAATGCTTATCTTCATTGTGTCTACAAACCTAAAGCAACACTATTAGAAACACCAGGAAAAACAGAAAGTTGTACCCAAAAGCCATGGCCTAAATTTGGTTCTGAGGAATACACATCTTTTTCAAGAGAGAGAGAAATATCTTTTGACTATAACTAAGAAGCAAGAGATCCATTCTGTAAAACTATATTCTCTGAAGGTCCAATCATACAGTGGATTCTACAGTAAATAATATTTATTTGATCATAATATTGTAAATGTTCCTTATTGGTTTTCAGTTTTTAAGCATTTAAACATAGTTTAGAAAAGAATTTAAATATATAAATCCTGATAATATGAGCAATTGAACTAAAAATGGGGAGAGAGAAAGTCGTATATATGTATACATTTAAAGTTAGGAACTCCAACCAAAGATCCAAAAATAATATATCTACTATACCAGGCATGGTGGCATGTACCTGAAATGCCAGGTTACTTGGGAGACTGAAGTGGGAGAATTGCTTGGGCCCAGGAGTTTAAAGCCAGCCTGGGTGACATAGTAAGACCCCATCTCAATAAATAAATTAATTAAATATCTAAAAAATTTGGAGGGAAGAGGGAAAGATGTGTGAGATAAATTCCTCTTTCATTATTGGGATTCAAGAGATATTATCTGAAGTTGAAAAATCAGGGGATAAACATATAACACATTATATAGAATATTATAAACATATAGGCAGAAAAATCTGGAAGTGATCACCTCTGAGGAGTGGAGCTGGCATTGGGAAGCTGTATAGTCTTTATGTAATGCCATTCTGTATGCTTAGAATTTTTTCATAATAGTTGCATTGGAAATAAAATATGAGAATGAATAAAATGATGATTAGCTAGTATTTACATGCTTTCACTTATAACCTGTTTCCCAGAGCACCAAAGAACTGACAACTGTTCCTATCTGTTAAAAGCCTTCCAAAAGTAGTATTAACAGGTGATAATTTACTTTGATGCCCAAAACACAGTGTGACAAGTATGGTTTACCTACAGATTACACATGCCCTTTGGAGCTAACTCAGCCTCCTTCTATCCATCACTCTCTTGCTCTCTTTGCCATGTAACTAACCATAATAATAATACAAATACATTACTATCCACACACACACACAAAGAGAAATTAAGGTGCTTAATTTGGAATGCAATCCTCAATTGATTTTTTTTCTTATTTACTAGGCGCCAATTAAAATGAAAATGATCTCTCTTTCTTGAACTAAGTAAATATTACTATCCTCTGGACTCCATTTTTTTTTTTTTTTTTTACAACCTGTGACTCTGCCTATTCAAAGAAGTCTGCTATAGCAGGTAAGTCTTGTTTGTCCTCAAAGAAATGATTTCACTTGATTACACCAGGCAATGTTTGCTTGAGTATTTGATGATTCCACCTCTCTTATAATAGGTTTTATCTCCTTGGTAAGTACGTAAATGAGACTGATCTTTCTGTAGCTCTCAAGCTCTTTATAGATGGGAGTTAATGGTAGAAATTCTCAGATGCTCAGACACAATGACATATCAATTCACACACTTAGAAAAATATGTTAATAATTTTATCCTTGAATTAGTTCAAGACTTTTGAGTAGCACCAATTCCTTGTTAGGGCAACTTGAATCCTAGGAAGGATCTTTGCTAATGGTGCTATCATGAACAAGTCACTTAATCTCTGGGAAACTCAGTTTCTTCTTCTGTAAAATGATGATAATCACACATAGTTTACAGAGATACATTCCTGTCTATCTAAAATGACATATTTATCATTCTCTTTCTCTTTTATCTGATTTATTTTCTTCATCACAGCACATATATCTATCAGCAATGACTCTGTATATCTATTCTTTTCTTTGTTTGTTGCTTGTCTCCAACACTAGATTGTACATTTCTCGAGAATAGGGTTCTACCTACTTTGTTCACATCTTTATCTGCAGCCCTTAAAACAAAATTTGGCAAATAGCAGCTGCTCAATCCATTTTCTTGAATGCATGCTTGAATGAAGAGTACTGCTGATAGGATTTAAATGAGATAACATGTAAAATTCTTGGCACTTTGGCAAAAAGCAGGCACCTACTGAGAGATAAGTATTATTATTTTTCTGTGTCTATTACATTAATACTTTTCACTATTTGCTCAATATTAAAAGACAATGTAAGCAACACCTTTAGAGATTAAGATAAAGAATTTGTCGTGTTCTTCTGCTTTCTCCTTTTCATCCCTAACTATATCAGATCTTTTCTAACACGAGAAATAAGATGCACCTGAGCCACTTGTGGACTGAACTCTACAGTGACTGTTTTAAGGAAGTTTGGAAAATACTTATAATAGCAATTGTAAATAATAATTTATTTACAATTAAAGTGTTACACTGATAAAGTGTTACTATGTTCCTAGTACAAAGAAATAGCAAATGTTTGTTATAAAATCAAGATAGTATATCTGTTCAGAGTAAGTAACAGGAAAGTAATAAGAGGACCCAATGCTAAGTGGATTCATTAGTGATTCTCAAACTGTACACTTTAAGCCGCTATGGTGAACTCACAGGGCTTTTTAATTTCTGAAGAAAGCACAGCCCTATCTGACAGACACTGCAGAAGTTACTACCTCAAGATGGTTCACGGTTTCAACACTGGACTGCATGATATACCCTTTGATGATGTCATTGCCTTGCAAAGCTGGGTTTTGGCAGTTGAAGTGATAAAAGGCAAGTATCCACATGAAGATCACTGTGGAATGAAAAACGAGGTTGAGGGCGTCCAATATGATTTCAAAGTTTGTGAGGCTGTGCAGGACTCAACAAGTACACATATTTCATTTGTGAGTAATTGTAGCTATTTATGAATTAAATACAAATATTTTTTCTTTCAATCTATGTCTATTAATTTCTCAAACAGCCATAATTATTAGAACATGAGGTTTGTGAAGTTGTGCAGGGCTCAACAAGAAACCATATTCCCTTAGTAAGTAATTGTAGTTATTTATGAATTAAATATAAATATTTTTTCTTTCAATCTATGTCTATTAATTTCTCAAACAGCCATAATTATTAGAACATGAGGTTTGTGAAGTTGTGCAGGGCTCAACAAGAAACCATATTCCCTTAGTAAGTAATTGTAGTTATTTATGAATTAAATATAAATATTTTTTCTTTCAATCTATGTCTATTAATTTCTCAAACAGCTATAATTGCTAGGACATAACTACTCATTAAGTGCTTTGACCCTAACTACTTAATAAGCAGAACAATTAAATTTATTTGTTGAAATGAATTACTGAGAAACTCAGGGCTCCATGAACTGATGAATTCTGAGAACCTCTGCCACAGGAGTTAGAGAAAAACCACAATACTGCATGTTGAGGCCAGAAAACAAAACTTATAATTCGCTACAAAGTTCAAATATAGTATGAGATTGGCTGGGTCCCACTGGGAGAAGAATATTGTCAAAGAAAATATATCCCGATAACCCGAGAGGCCTGAGCAAGCATCCTGGACACCAAATCAAAGAATTCTGCAAAGGAAACTCTGGGAGGGCAATTCCATTCCGTAAGTACAGCCCTGCAGCTGGGCCATGCTTCCCTGTTGCCAAAGAAAGAAAAGACATTTTGACCTGAGAAACCACTCACACAGGACAGATGCAAGGATGAGGGGTGAGAAAGGGTCGAGGAAGGTGGAAGGAGATGGTCAAAGATAAATGCATGGAAATTCAGGATTTCATGTTCATGGGTACTTTGTTCTCAACCATTGTCTCTAAGGTTTCATATTTTTAAAATAATATTCACCTTTTAATTTAACATCTGAGCGTTTCCTATCATAGCTGATTCTAAAATTATGGGATTTTGTGGTCTTCACCAAAAATATAGCTTCAACATTTCTTCATAAAAAGGTATCTAACTAATCTATATGTGGATAAAGTTCCACTTATCAGCATGACCTGAGATTAAATCTTTCCCAAACATTTTTAAAATAATTTCAGTACAATCCAATTGGCCTACGTGTGTGTGTGTGCGCGCGCACGTGTGCGTGTGTTTTAAATAATATAAACCCCTTGATCTGGCATTCCTACTGCCAGAAATTCAATACAGTTTCCTCCACCACGTTTCTGTGCTACATCAAGGCCTCACTTGCTATCAATTGTCCAATTTTTCATTTTGGTTTTTCAGCTTCCACAATCCAATAGCATTTCTACCACTTCCTGTGCCTATCAGTAATGCAGTCAAATGGGTTCACTGTTTTCTCATCTCCATTTTCCTCCTCTGTAGCAATGAGGTCCCCATGACAGTTCCAGTGAGGTCTTTATCAATCTGAGTCCTAAGATTTTCCTTACTCATCAGCTTTTCTCCAGGTGTTAGCTTTTGAAAAAAAACCCTCTCTCCCACCATTTTTAAACTTCTGGAGATCTGCAGACTTTAGAAAATTGCTTGGCTGCCTCGTTGCCCCTGCAGGAAGAGCTCACTAACAGGATCACATGAAATGACTTATTTTTAGGCAAGAGGAAGAGAATGTAAGTAGGCTGTGCTACTCTGACATCAAGTTGCTATTCTCTATTTAAAGTTTTCTCTTCCATTGGCGGCAGCAGCCCAGATTCAAATCCTAGCATGACCACTTATTAACTGCGTCACCTTAAGAAGGACATCAAACTTTCCTGGTTCCTGGTGTCCTTATCTGTAAGATGCTAACAATACCTTCCCCACCTGGTGGTGCAGATTGAATATAAGTGGCTGATGGGAAGGATACAGCACCCGGTGTCATTTATCCCTCTTCCCCTCTTGTGTTGTTTACTCTTGATTGTATTAATTAACTGCTAGTCAATTAAACACTTATATTATCAGTGTGGATTATGTGATGGTCATGAAACAACACAAATGGGAGCACTTTAAAATACAAATCAGGTGGTTTATTTTTATCATAAGCAAGTTCTGATTCTTCTTCCCATCCTTCAACAATATAACAGGCAATAATTCTAACTGGGTTGGTTAATATGGTAAATAAACAAAACAGACTGATTTAAACAAATACCCTTTCTTCTGAGCCATGTTCTCCTCACATCTGTAGCCCCTCACTGTTTAAAAAATTTTATCTTATTTTTGTTTGTTTGTTAAGACACGGGGTCTTGCTATGTTGTCCAGGCTGGAGTGCAGTGGCTATTCACAGGCGTATCCTACTACTGATCAGCACAGGAGTTTTGATCAGCTCCATTTGGCCCCAGGCCATGTCAACCCTTCTTAGGCAACCTGGTGGTCCCTGCTCCCAGGAGGTCATCCTATTGATGCTAAACTTAGTGCAGACACCCGATTGGCACAGCACACTATAGCCCAGAACTCCTGGGCTCATGCGATCCTGCCACCTCAGCCCTCTGAGTAGCTGAGACTACAGGTGCCTGGCTCCCCACACCTTTGAGGGCTCATGGTTGCAAAGACATCAGCAGCAAGCAGGCACAGTATTAAAAACGCTCCTGCTGGAGCCTGAAGGCAGTGTGATGGGTTATACACTTGCTCAGGGATCCTTTCCCCTCTGTGATTCCAAACGACTCTGGGATTCTATGCCTCGTTACTCTATCAAGACAACTTCTAACATTCCAATGCTACCAAACAGTTTTCCTATAGCAGTGTTATTTAAATAAGGGACTCTGGTTTACATGGAAAAGGCAGTATTTGCCTCACTCTAATCCAGAATGAGAAAAAAAAAATGCCACACTGGACATGAGAAACTCCCAGTCAAAATCCCATTTCTCTGACCCTCAGTCACCTAATCTGTAAAAGGCGGGCGGAGCTCAGCAAAATCTTCAGTTTCATTTCAACTCTGATATGCTGATTCTAGGATAAGGTTGCAGCCCTTCGCAGTGCTAGGTACAACAGCAGGCCAGAAATAATCATGAGAGGACCACCACCTGTTCAGAAGTGCCCCATGACCATGCCTGTTTCAGCCCTGGTTATCTCTGAGAAAGGGGATGGGGTGGAGAGCAATAATCAGATCAGCTAATAATAACAATCTTCTAACTAGGAAAAGACAAAAATGGGAGAGTGAGATGGGGTGAGGGTTGAAAAATTATCTATTTGGTACAATGTTCACTATTCAGGTGATGGGTGCAGTAGAAGCCCAAACTTCACCATTACCCAACATATCTATGTACCAAATCTGCACATGTACCCTGAGTCTATCATAAAAAATTAAAAAGTAAACATAACAGACATGTATTAGAATCAATAGGTGCTTTCTGCTCTCTATTCTAAAACAGTAATTTTTTTTTTTTTTTTTTTTTTTGGTCTCACTCTGTCACCAGGCTGGAGGGCAGTAGCATGATCCCGGCTCACTACAGTCTCTACCTGGGGTCTAGCAATCCTCCTGCCTTAGCCTCCTGAGTAGCTGGGACTACAGGTACACACCACCTTCTGGCTAATTTTTTAATTTTTTGTAGAGACGAGGTCTCCCTATGTTGCCCAGGATGCTTTTGAACTCCTAGGCTGAAGGGATCCCCCCGCTCCGGCCACCCAAAGTGCTGGGATTACAGACATGAGCCACTGCACCTGACCTGAAATAGTAATTTTATCTTGGAAATTACTCTAAGGGAGTATAGGCAACCTATATAACACAAAAGTAAAATAGTAATTTTAAACAACTGGTCAATGATATGCCTTTGTGTACCAGAAACATTCAGGAAAGGACTCGTGTGTCTTAAAGATAATGATTCTCCCGGGGAGTTCAGACACCAAAACTGCTGGCTCCATAGCCATCCCTCCTTCTAGACAGCACATACATTTCCTCCATACATGCCCTAGAGAGTGGTTAATTAGCACCATCATGGGCCCAAAATAAATAGAGACTAGTTTTCACGGTCTAGAGGCCCAGATTATTTTAATATTCCAAGAGTAACCAAGGCAACTAGAGTTTAAGAAACACAATATTACTGCCAATAAAACTTTCGATTTGTTCAATTTTGTCAGTTATTCTTTGAAACTGAAAAAAATGGTGTTAAGTTTTAATGACACTTGGAAAAATTTTCAGTATTAGCTTCCAGCTTTATAATCTAAGCCCACAGCACAAAAATCTTAATCATCATCCAGCACTTTACACACACATATACAGAGTTTATTTATATATCAGAGATACCACATCTTTAGGCGTATATTTATAAATAGGCTCAAGGAGAAATTTTCATAGAAATGTTAATGATTTCCATAAAAATTCTCATATACTATATGACACTTGCATATAATATCTTAATTAATCACCTATTCATGAAACACTTGAGTACTTGCACGATTCAGCATGATTAATGCGGCATTAGTGTGAGGACATAGTAAAGATTGTCTAATAAACCTTTCCTCAAGATGCTTCATATTTGCAAAGCACCACGGCTTAGTAAATGACCCAGTGGCCTGACAGATAATGCTCCAATCTGTTCTGCACATGATCTGACCTCTTGCAGCCCTGTTTGACTTAGAGCAGATGAGTTGCATGGGAGATTCTTGGGCGATGAGGAAAGATAAACCAAGAGCACATGGCACTTTGCAGCCCCAAAAAGCTAATTCAAAAATAGATGTGTGTCCTTCTTCCTGAACAAACACTGGAATTATGATTGCTGTGGAGAAATAACTCTGGCAGAGGGGAAAAAAAGATGAGTTAAAGATATCTCTTTCTTAATAATGGCTACCATTTATACGTACTTACTGTGTGCCAGCAATGTGTATCTACAAACATTATGATAAATTATCCCAACATCCCTGTAAGATATGCATGACAATCTCCATTTTTCTGTTTGGAAAACTGGAAATAAGAGAGGTAAGTGTCAGGGATCTGATCGCTAGTCTTTGCAACTTCAAAGACTGCCCCTGTATTATTAGTCTGTTCTCACACTGCTTATAAAGACATACCCAAGACTGGGTAATTTATAAAGGAAAGAGGTTTAATTGACTCACAGTTCAGCATGACTGGTGAGGCCTCAGGAAACTTACAATCATGTGGGAAGGGAAGCAAACATGTCCTTTTCACATGGCAGCAGCAAGGAGAAGCACTGAGCAAAAGGGGTAAAAGCCCCTTTAAAAAATGATCAGATTTAGTGAGAACTCACTCACTATCATGAGAACAGCATGGCAGAAACCACCCCCATGATTCAGTTACCTCCCACTGGTCCCTGCTATAACACGTGGGGATTATGGGAACTAGGATTCACAGTGAGATTTGGGTGGGGACACAGCCAAACCATATCAGCCCCCTTGCCTCTTCTTTGAAAGAACTAAGTTATGGCAGGGTACAGTGGCTCACGCCTATAATCCCAGCACTTTGGGAGGCCAAGGTGGGCTGATCACTTGAGGTTAGGAGTTTGAGACCAGCCTGGTCAACACAGCAAAACCCTGTCTCTACAAAAAAAAGAAAGAAAGAAAGAAAGAAAAGCAAAAAAGAACCAAGTTATAAAATCTAGACTATATTAAAAGACTATAGACTATATTAAATTCCTAATCAATAGACCTGAGAGGTTTCAAGAGCCACACTCATCCACTCATCCCCATTCTGTGCAAAGGGCTTAGAGGAGAGAGAATGTTCTCCATGTGGTTTTGGTAGCTGAACACTCAGGAATCGGTTAGGCTGTATCAGTGAGCTGATGGGCTACAGTAGGAACCAAGGGGTCAGAGCAGTATGAGAAAGTTTACTTTTCCTTTGGATAAGATCAATTAGCAAATGATTCCCCCACACCAACCTCCATCCCAACCCCATTCCAGCTCTTAAAAACTCTCTGTGGCATGTGCCTGTAGCCCCAGATATTCAGGAGGCTGAGGCAGGAGGACTGCTTGAGCCTAAAAGTTCAAGGCCACAGTGAGCTATAATTGTACCACTGCACTCCAGCCTGGGCAACACAGCAAGACTGTCTCAAAAATAAATAAATAAATAAATAAATAAATAAATAACTCCTTCCACCCTTCCATCCTTTGTTTCAGCAAAGTTGAGTTCAGACTGTGTTCTGGTCTCCCTCCCCTAGGGCAACAGCCTTAAATAAAGCCTTCCTTGCTTGTTTAACTTTATCTCATGCAATTTTTGTTGTACCCTGCCAAAACACCGTACCCTGCCATAACTTAGTTCTTTCAATATTCACCACCCCTTCCTAAGGGAGGACCGTATTCCTCACCCCACTGACACAGGTTTGGCTACATACTTGCTCTGATAAATGAAAAGTGAGCAGAAGGGATATGTCTCTTCCAGGCCAGGTGCAAGCTCTGGGACCTAGCCTGTAGTTTGCTTGGTCTCTTTCCCACTACCACAGGTCTCTTTCCCAGACGTGACCCACCCACCTAGGTTCACAAGTGATGACAACAGAAGCACAGCCACAGCTGACCCATTTGCACACATGTAGGAGGAACAAGAGCTACTACATCTCCGCAGTTGCAAGCCACTAAGATTTTAGGATCACTTGTTACCACAACATAACCAGCAGTCTTAACCAGTAACACATCCTTTCTGGATTTGGCACTGCAAAAGAGAAGGTCTAGAACACACCAGTTGTCTCCTAGAAGCCTGCCTTCTGTTATTGCTTTTCATAAACTAAGGAGTCCTCCAGGGCAACAGAAGTTCCCCAGGACAAAAGCCCCCAGAGAGAATACAGGGGAAGCCATGGGGCTTCTAAAGTTCTTTTTTGGTTGTACTGCACCAAAAGAGGTAAACCTAGAGAAAGAAGGAGTCAATTGAGGCCTCCAGACAATCCTAGGTGATGTTTCAAAGACTTGTTTTGGTGTTCTTCAAAATGCTCTGCTCACATTCCCCCTAAAATAACTTTAAAAAAAAGAAAATTATGTACCTCCTTACATATTCTTTGCCACTCCAAATTTTTCATTATAAGTTTTAAAGTTAATTTTTTTGTTAATAAGAGGTATGAAATAGTAAAATATAAGACAAAATCAGGTGAGGCTTGACTTTAACTGAAATCAATATTTCATGATATGCTTTGATAAAATGGGTTTTAACTATCTTACTGGAGAACTCCACTGAATCAGAAAGAAAGAATATGAAATATGTATCCGTGGTTTTATCTAATGTATCTTTTAAACTTTGTTAGTCCTGGAAAACACAGCTGTAATTAAAAAAAAAAATCAGTATCATTAATCTACATTGCAAGGCCCAGCTTCATCCTAATTAGAAATACATGTAAGACCAGAAAGACAGGAAACCCACAGGTTTCAGTTTCCTTAATTAATCATTAAAGGAGCTAAAACTAATATTTCTAATCATCCCTTTCTTCTGTGCATGGAAAGTTTCTAATCCTAGGGCAAAGGTACCATATTAACACTTCAGATAGGTGAAGAGGAATGTGTGGAGCAGACACTTTCTCAGGCAATTTTAAAAAGAAATAAATGTAAAAGTTGATAATCTTTTTTTTTTTTTTCAGGCAGGGTCTCATTCTGTCTCCCAGGCTAGAGTGCAGTGGTGGGATCATAGCAAACTGCAGCCTCAAACTCCTGGGCTCAAGCAATACTCCTGCGTCAGCCTCCCGAGTAGCTAGGCCTACAGACACGTCACCATGCCAGGCTAATTTTTATGTTTTTAATTTTGTATAGACGGTGTCTCACTATTTTGTCCAGGCTGGTCTCAAACTCCTGGCCTCAAGTGATCCTCCTTCCTTGGCCAAGTTGAGAATCTTGAAAGCAGCATGTTACTGCAAACGCTTAACACTAGCCATGCATGATATCCTTGGAAAGCATGCATGCCCCTTTTTGAAGAATGCTTTATATACATGGAGACACAGTTGGCATGTATGTGACAAAGATGCAGATGGGTAGGCTAATTCTCATGGGCACTTTCTGGATTTGCAAAATAAGCTTGAGCAGAAACCCTAATCCCATTTAAAGTGACTCTTCCCCCAAGATAGGGAACAAGGCCTCACTGCAATGATAGCCACAGTCCCTGCAGTAAAGCACCAGGAATCATTCCTGGGGCATCAGTGAAGATTGAGAACTATGTTTCCCAGAACTCCAATCATGTATCTTAGAATGCCAACAAGACTATAAAATGTTTCTCCAGTTTTATACATATTTAAGAACTCATGAGTAATATATCTAAAGTCTTCTACTAAAAAGACCCCTGCTAGCAACTCCACTTTGGAATAAAGAACTGTCAACACTGGCAGATTCAGAACTTCTACTGAGAAGAATTTACCACAACAGAATGATCTAAGTACATCATTTCATGCAGTAGTACTTTAATAATGATATATTTCCATGCTGGGGGGAAAGGGGTTTTTTATTAAGCTATTGATATATTAAATATCATTATACCTATCATTATAAATTAATCCTATACTATTATGCCATTATTGATGGCATTTTTCTTCACAGAGCACTATAGTTCAACATACCACCTGGACAGGCACCAAGGAAAATCCTCTAGGCTGGTCTAGTTTTTAAAAAATGTATCACAGGGGCTGGGTGCAGTGGCTCATGCCTGTAATCCCAGCACTTTGGGAGGTCAAGGCGGGCGGATCACGAGGTCAGGAGATCGAGACCATGCTAGCTAATACGGTGAAACCCCATCTCTATTAAAAATACAAAAAATTAGCCAGGCATGGTGGTGGGCGCCTGTAGTCCCAGATACTCAGGAGGCTAAGGCAGGAGAATGTCGTGAACCCGGGGGGCGGAGCTTGCAGTGAGCCGAGATGGCACCACTGCACTCCAGCCTGGGCAACAGAGCGAGACTCCATCTCAAAAAAAAAAAAAAAAAAGTATCTCAGACTTAAACACCAGAATGCATTGAAACAACACAGAAAAAATATTGCACTTACATACCCACTGCCTCATAAAAGCAGCATGTTACTCCACATACAAAAGAACAACTCTATAAAATCAGAAACTTCCCTCCTTTCTTAAGAATTCGCAGCTATGATCATTCCACCCCTTGTTAGAAGTTTGGAGTCAGGTCCTAAAATATCATATTTGTTGTTATCAGATTATTTGGGTGAACCTCTTACGTGCATCATTTAGTAGCCATCATAATTTAGTCATTGATTTTGGGAAGGGGATGGTAGAACAACAACAACAAAAAAACTAAACCACATTACTGTTTACAAGGAAAAACATTCATAATAACCAAACACAATAGTTAATTAACATATCAAATATAAACCAAACTACATAATCCAAACACAAAACACAAAACATGAAAAAGAACTGCTAGATAACATAAAATGTATTGCCTTTCATCTTAACTGTGATAAATTTTTAATGGGGCAGACCTCATTGTATCACAGTTGACTTTGATTTAATAAAGTTAAACCACATAGTACAACAATTGTATATCAAATAGAATTCTTCACACCACCTTTTATCACATTTTCCATTCTATCATATACTTGAAATCCTTCAAGTATCGCCTCTGTGTTTTCTCTTCCCTACCTCCCTTCTGAGCTTCCAGACTTAAAGTTTCTAGTACTGGATAAAAATGTCCACAGGGATGTTTCTCCAGAACCTCCAAACCCAAAGGTCCCAAAACAAATAAATGCTTTGCCCACAAATTTTTTTCTTCCAGTATTCAGTGGAGCTGTCGCCTACCTATTTAGTCTCTCTGGATCCTCTTCAGCTCCCATTTTCACACTCGATATCTAGATATTTGACAAGTATTCCAAATGTCTCACATATTCAACTCTTTCTTTTACATTCCCCTTATTCTACTTTCTCTTTTTCACCTTCTGCTCTTTCATTTCATTAGATGGATATTGGAGCTTATGAATCCGTCTACCACGTCACTTAAATTTTTTAAAATACATTTTTATATCCTTACTTCTGTGCTGTATTCTGGGAAAATTCCTTGATCTCCCAAATCACTGGTGTACTATTAAGCTGTTCCCAGGCTGTGATACAGCCTATCAGCTATGTTTTTCATTTTAATAATTTTATTTTTTATTTCCAAGATCTTTAAGTAGGTTCTTCATAAATGTCCCTTCTTATTTTGTAAACGTTTGTTTTTGTTTATAAATGTGAAGACATTTATCACCCTAAAGATATGAAATACTTTCATTTTAAAGTATTTTTCATATTTTTCTATTTCCTTGGGAGCAAATCCTTGTGTAATAACTAATGGTGATCTCTTTCATGATGGAAGCCTTCCACAGGTCTTTGTAATTCCTTACTGAATTCCTATTTTATGTGAGAAAAATTTCGCTTCTGCTCTTATGTGCTTCTGCTTAACCCATTTGCTTTCTTCTGTTAGCACAGATATGAATTTGTTGGTTTTATAATCATTCCTTTTAAATATTTCTCTGAGTTTTGTGTGGGAAGGGAAGATTTCAGAATAGGCTTTCTTCACTAATCTTGAACTAAACATAGCTCATCTGCACACTGTGAGGGCCTGATCACTGAGTTTAGTATTATTCTTTTACCTAAAGAGTAGTAAAATATGTTCCTAGGTCTTCCATTCCAGAAAGAACTCCATGTTAGGAATCTTAGTGGAGAATACAGTCCCATCTCATTTTTACAACCTATTTCTCACTGCATCTCTTCACAAACTCTGCCCTCTAGCCATCCAACTACTCAAAGAATCTATGCAATTTCACGTTTCCCGCCTTCGCTGACACTACTCATTTCACTTCCACGTCCCATTCACTTGTCAAGATCCAGATAAGATCCTACTATCTCTCCTATGAAACTTTCCATCTGTTATAGACATTTCTTTAACTGGGCCTCTATAAGGTCTATCTCTGTGAGCGTACTTATCTCTTTCTGCCTTAACGCATTAGAATCCTCAACTAGGTCATAACATCTTAAGGGCAAAAGTTATTTATTATTTCTTGCCATATTTCAAGCAGAACCTAGCACAATGCTCAGCATATAATAGGCACTGGATAACTTTTTTTAAAGAGATGAACCTTGCACCAATGCCTAGAAATGCTATTTGGCAAATATGTATTTATAAAATTAATTTCAAGGAATTAAGGAATTAAACATTAAGGAAGTACAGAATCAAACCAGGATTTCATATTATAGCTCTAAATTATAGCAAACAGGAATTACCTCTTCAAATTTTGAGCCTGTACCAGCCTCAAGTACCACCTCCCTTTGTCAGAAGCTCCCAGGGCCATCCCAGCCCTGTGGGTTCTATTGCATGCCTGCAAGCGTCTTTCACTGCATTTACCTTCCTGCAGTGTACCTGTACATCCATCTGCCCCATCAGATTGTACACCCTCTGGGAGCAGAAAATAAGTAAAAGTGTGTTGACTAAATAAATGCTTAAACACCACATTTTGCCTCATTTGTCTTCAGAATAGCCCCAAGCTATAAGGGAAGCTGTTGTTATTCTCATTTTCTAATAGGTAACCCAGAGTAAATGGAAGTTAAATGAACTCGGGGTCACGAGAAAGAAACTTGGTAGCAGCATTCAACTCTTCTTAAAATCAATCACTACCTCTGTAGACACTCCTACATAGTATATAGCATCCATGGTCAGGAATATAAGAACGGGACAGCTTGGATCTCTTTACCTAAAGGAAATAAGCCTTACTATAGCATAATGAATAAAACTGACCTTTAACAATCCACAGAGTTCTGTTTCAACCATTCACTCAATTCAAAGAGCTTCTAGAACATAACTAATTAATTATAAACAAAGTATTCACCCACACACTCATCAGAACAGCATAATGATTTCTAGGTGCCCAGGGAAACCATGTTAAGTCAACCTCTTCAGAAAGACTTTAGAAAGCTATAAACATAACCAGATTTAGTGTATATTAATTTCTACCATTTTCAGCATTTTCCTTACATACAATGTGCTCTATTAAAAACAAGATGCTTCTACGAAGACCTCACATAGCTATATGGATTTTAAGTTATTATTGCTATTATTCACTTTATTAGCTATTGAGTGCTTACTACATGCCTAGCATGTTGCTAAGAACACAAATTATCTCATTTCATCTTCATAAAAATATTACAAAATAGATTCTATTGTTACTGCATTTTACAAATCAGAGAACTGGGGCTCAGCGAGATGAAGTCATACATCCAAAGTCATGCAGCTAATAAGAGATCAAGCAGAGACATGTTCCCAGCCCTCTCTGGTGCCACAGTTCTGGCTTCTACCCACTACGGACACTGCCCCTCATTAGTGTTCACTGGAAGGATACGCTTGCTCAGAAACTCCCATGTTTTTAGCCTTATTATCAGATTGAACTCCATGAAACTGCTCTTTTTGTAGCTCAAAATTAGTCAAATGGTTTGACCTCATACAATGAACATTAGATATTAATACCTGCAGCTTTTTTCTTACCAAGGTATTATTTCATTTTTGTTTTGTATAATACATTTAGTCAATGACTGCTGAAATTATTATTACAAATTACAATATAACCAGTAGGACATAAACACCAGTCAGTCATTTCAAGTACTTCCCCAGTTCTGATCTCAGACAGTCTGGATATTGATTATATGAGAAACACATTGGAAAGATGTGACCCGGAATTCTCTCCCTTAAGAAAACCATTTCCAGATTGGCATGTGTGACAGCTATGGGTAATGATTTGTTTCTGCAAACCTGCAATGGTTTACTGGTACAGTATCCTTATTTCTTTTAAAAAGCAAACAACAAGACTAACTCCAAGGAAAAAAAGAATAAAATAAAATGAATGCTATTTTTATTTACCACTGCTCCCTCAGGCAAGAGTTGAAAACGAGGGCGTACCTGCAATTCACTCTCCTCCTTTTCACCTTCATTGATCCTTGTGTCTTTCCTTCCTGTCTTGGAGGGAAACGTGTCCTGCTTCTTGAGGAACTTGCCCTCCCATTCCTGCTCTTTATCCCAGCCAGCTGCTGTCACTTCCTCTGGATACTCCTTCCCCTCTGTCTGTACCCCCAACTGCTCCCTCCTTCCTGGCTTTGCTGTCAGCACACAAACATATTCAGGGGGTCTTCTCTATCACAAATACATACACACAACCCCTTCCTTAAACTCTTTCCTTCTCTTCTCTTCCCTGCCGAAAGGATTCACTAAGTGACAGTTTCTGCCTATGTGTCCTTGCCCCCAGACCTCCTGCTCAGTCATCATCCCAAAGGACCCTGGCTCTTGCTCTCCCAACTCCAGAATCATTCTCAGGAATGTCACCAGTGACCTGGTTCCTGGGCTCTCAGTTCTCCTTCTACTTGGTCTCTCCCTAGCTTGTGTTAATGTTGTCTCCTCCCTGACCCAACACTGTCCCTGGGACTCACTAATACTAAACTTTCCTGGCTGTCTTCCTACACCTCTGACTGTTTTCCAAGGCTCTCTTCTTCTCTTTTTTTTTGAGACGGAGTCTCGCTCTGTCTCCCAGGCTGGAGCACAATGGCGCGATCATGGCTCACCGCAATCTCAGCCTCCCGGGTTCAGGTGATTCCCCTGCCTCAGCCTCCCGAGTAGCTGGGACTACAGGCATGTACCACCATGCCCGGCTAATTTTTTTTGTATTTTAATAAAGACAGGGTTTCACCATGTTGGCGAGGGTCTCTCTCAGTCTTATTTGCAGGTTCCTTCTTTGGCCTTTGTTTCTAAGGGTTCTCCACCTTTTTCTTGGGGTTCCCTCTACTCTCTCTCTCCTACACACCTTGGGAGGCTCCACTTCAAATTAGCTTTTCTTCCCAATTTAGATCCATGCCATCTCCCAGCAGAAACCACCAATCATTTTGACCTCCTTCCCGCATCTCCCTCTACAGCCTCATGTCTTAGCATTCCTCCTGCACAGCCAGGCGACCCATCTAACCACACCACAGTTCTCCCCTGGGAATGGCCCACAGCCTTGATACCCTTATACAATGGTGTCCTTCCTTTACATCGCTCTTAACCTTCAGATGGCCACTCCAGTGTCACATACTTTGTGAGGCTTTCTCTCATCTTCCTAAGAAATCTCATTTCCTCCTCGATGTTCCCAAACCACTTTGTGTACACCAGCAACACAGCATTTACCATCCCGGCACCCACGGTACCTTTGTACAGTCCCGACCCACTTCATTTCTGTTTCTGTCTTCATTGTTCCTTGAAGGAAGGGGCTATCTTGCATTCCTCCCTGTGTCCTAGCTCACAGTGCGTCTCCAAAGATATCTCCTTCGTTGAGCTAATCCATCTGTCTGGTAAGGTTTATATAGAATCCGCATTTGAAATAACACTTATATTAAGTCACTTTTTGAGTCCTCTTGCACACTAATCATTCATTATGTAAAACCACAAAAACAGCTCAAGAGGTGATTAATATGACACTATTTTTTTCTTCCTGAAATAAGTGTTTTCACAAAATATAACCCTCTAGTTCTTATCCACTGAAAGTTACCTGCACTGAACAAATAAAAGAGATTCTCTTGAGCACACCAGTTTCCCAAGTCAGCCAACTGCTTACTGTTGCTTTCTTGATTCCTCCTTTAAAAGTCCAAAATGACAAATTATCTCACAGGTCCCTGAGCAAATACTTCATTGCTTTCTGAAATGTCAGTGCTGTGTCTATTCCTACTCTGATTTGCCTTGCTCTGAACCAACAGAAATATCTCTTCCTGCCAGCTGACATTTTGTTTTATAAAATTCTTTTTATCCTTTCTTATTTTCCAGGATACAATTTTTTGGATGAGCTTCTTCTCATTTCTAAACTTTGGGGAATTAAAATCTCTGTAATTTCATTATCCCACTGAAAGACGGGGAGAAGAAGCTAAGCTCTGAAGAAGATGGCAATAAAAATGAAAACTGGAGAAACCAGAGCCAAAGGCTTTTCCAATGGTAACATTTACTAAATGGCAGCAAATACTAATGTAATAAGAAAGTAGGTTAGCGATTAAAGACCTTATTATCTGACTTTAATGCTCATTGGAGCCCTGCAAGGTAAATGTCATTATCCTTGTTTAATAGATCAATAAATGGAAGTTCAGAGAAGTTTGGTAATTGCCCAAGGTTACCCAGACAACAAATGCTAGCCCCTGCCACATGCTGGAGTGACCTGAAACAATTTTCTGAGGTAAAAACTGAACAGCCTGAAGGTGCTCCCTTGGCTCACTGACATATGGTTCCTGGTCAGGCACCATTATTCCCATAAGAGAATGTCAATCCTATACTCTGCCTGCATTTATGCGAGGCACTGTGCTATGAGCTCTTAATATATTTTCTCATGTAATTACTGAATGAGCTATGAATGGCCAGTATGATTTATCAAGTTATTTAATGAGTGGTAAACGGGGCAGTAATATCCTTACAGAGAAGGAAACAAATCTCAGGACCTGAAGTCAAGAAACAAACCCAAAGTCTCAAAGTTAGTGGAGTTGATAAACCAATCCTCTTCCCCACACAAAGCCCATGTCCTCAAAACTAATCCTGCTGCATCCTTTGACTGTCATGGTGGCCGACACTGCCCTAAGTCAGCAGGAATCTTGCCTAAGAATATCACCAGGAACTCAGCTCTACCATTCTGAAATTTGATGGTAAGAAGTGGTATTCAATTCTGTTAGCCTTCTAGGTCTTCTTAAACATATGCTTTTATCATGCCACCTAATCATACAGCTGCGTACCTTTCACTCTCTGGATTTCTCCTAGAAATGCCTGCCTCACTAAACCATATCTGGGTTTTCAGCATTCTCAGTGCTTCTTGTCTGCACTGTAAGAAGCAGGAGGATGCCACAGTACAGCACCGATGCTAGGAAATCAGACAGCTGAGTTCCAGTCCCAGGTCTGCCATTTACTAAGGGACTTGAGTGAGTCTGCCTCTCTGTTGTGTCTCAGTTTACTCAACTATAGAATGGGGATAATGACCCTATCTTCCTCAACGGGCTTCTATGACTCTTCACTGAATTAACACCTGTAAAGTGCTTAAAATTGTCCCAACTACATAGTAAAACTCAATAGATATTAGCTAGGTATTTTATAGATTGTTAGATGATTCTATATTGTGAGAAGAGAGAAAGAGAATGAAAATCATGAGGGTGTAACTTCCTTGAAGCTAAAGGGACAGAATGTTTCAAGCGGGAAGAAATCACGTGCCTGAGCCTTTCGAAGGTCACTGAAAAAGTGACCTTTGGGTTTGGCTAAAAATAGGTCTTCAGTAAGCTTTAAAAAAAAGTTTCATAACTCTGTGACTTATTTACCAAACAATGTCACATGTTTATGATTCCTTCCTATTCACTCAGAGAAACATCTTTGGAAAATTAAATGCAATCCAAAATTTCATATACTTTCACAGAAAAATAGTATGATAAATTGCAGATCAAGACAAACTAATCTTGCTTAAGTTGTTGGCCATGGAAGCTAGAATTACTTGGTATATACTGAAATATGTTTTCTATCATCAGGTTTTCATTATTTAAAATGCTTGCCATTCTTAGCCTTTTTTAAAAAAATTCCTTAACCTTTTTTAAAGGAAAACTCACCAGAATAGCATAGACATGAATTTTTATTGTATAAATTATCCCAATCAAAACTTGTATTAACCTCTGATGTCTTCCTCCTTCCCTAGTGCCGCATCTAGGGCTAATTAATACCTATTTAAGCATTCAGCTTTTGCCCCAGAGGCCAAGATAAATTTGTCCACAAGGCAAGAATATATTTACCCAAAAGTAAATCTCAATGAGAAAAGCATTATTTTTTTGTTATTTTATTTAGAATTTTGTTGTAAAACTATAGCAAAGAAAATTTAAAGAATGTAGAAAGAGGAAATAGAATCATGATACCACCTCTGTTAGGTAATCACTACTATTATTTGGGCTTTTAAGGTTTTTTCCATGCATATTTTTATAAAACTTTAATTATGGTATACACGTAATGTTATATTGTAGTTCTCAATACAACTATCAACATTTTTCAAGTGGGTACATGGTCTTACATGTATTGTAATACACGTGTATTGACTGAACAATATATAACTGAATGATTAACTTAACCATTTCCATAGTGCTGAGCATTAATACTGCTTCTATCTAGTCTGCATAATTTTAGATAACATTGTGATGAACACTTTGTTGCAAATATATTGTTCTACATTTGTATTATATTCTTAGCTTTAATTTCCAAAGACAGAATTGGGAGTCTACAAGTATAAATATTTATGTCATTCTTGATACATATTCCCAAACTGTCTCTAAAAGTATTGCACCAATTTCACTGCCATCAATATTCTAGGTGAGTAAACAATGTCACTAGATCCTGACTCTTTATTAAAAAGTTTTCCTATTACAATAGGCTAGAAAGAGAAAAAATACATACTTCATTGTGTTAATTTTTACTTCCCTTATTACAGAGAATGGTTATTTCTCATGGTTATTTTATACTTTTCCTTTGTGAGTTATCTGTTCATTATCTTTATCTGTTCATCTATTAAAGCTTCTTTTTTATTGATTTGTAAGAGGCGATCTCTTTTACTCATAAAATTATTTAATACTAAGAGTAAGAATATTAGAATTATCCTTGACATTTTACTGATGTTACACTAAGCTGAATAGTGAAATCACCATCATTAATAGATGAAAATTAAAATATTGTAGAAACACTTCACCATTAAGTTCTGACATTACTTGAGGGACAATTTGGAGGCTTTAAAAGTCTTTACTTTCCCTGAAACTTACCTATCTGTTATAATTACAGTTATCATTTGAAATTAAAAGCTTTCTTTAAATACAGCATGCCAGCCAATTAAAGATAAATTAATTATCTTATTCCCTATCTCTCCCTTGACCTTTAAAAGCACTGTTGGAACAGTTCAATGAATACAAATAAAACTGATGAGTCTGCCACTCTAAAACTGATGCTTACACTAAATCTCAAATTATCTGATATTTAACATTATAATTAATATTAATATTAATCACCTCATTTCACTGAAAAATCACTAAGTGCCAGATAGTGTGCTGTTTTATATAAAATATCTCATTTTATTCTCATAACAAACCTCTGAGGTAGGTATTAGCTTTCCCATATTACAACTGAGAAAACGTGGGTCTGGAATGGCTAACTACCTGGGCAAAGCCAATCAGCTAGCAATGGGGTGGAATGAAAATTCAGGGCCTGTGTCCCTCACCGCTAAGCATCTGGCCTTATATTAATGCACTGTATACTAATACTGATTCCAAGAAATTTAGAAAAGGACATTTTAGCAAGTGCATTTAGCATATATATTCTGGTTGGAAATTCCTCAACTGATACCTCCATTAATAAAGGTTGACATCACTGATTACATTTTTAAAGTTTAGCCTATGTAATTTACTAAAATTTGAAACATAATTTTTCATACTGGTAGTTTTAATAGAAGAAATCACATTTAGGTAGATAATATAAAATTCTCAAGTTAAATACTTTGCTCACTTTTGTGATATTTGCATACAGAACATGAGATTGATTCAGATAAACTATGTGTCCTGGAAATTGATCCAACAGCCACATCTTCTAGCCATTTTCAGAGGAGCTACAACCTAACCTTTCACATAGCGGGGATGAAATGGGGCAGGATAAATAAAAGAACCCTGGCTCAGAGGGGGAAGATACACCCCGAGAGGAAAGCCAAGGTATCATTTCCTACAGCAGCTGCAGAATTCTTCCCCTGGGAAATACCCCCGCATTGCACAGATTTAATAAGTTATTTCTCGCATTTGGTTATCTGCACTCTGATTCCTGTTGATTGAGCTCGTGCTTCTGAACTCTACATCACTCTCTTGTGTGCTCTAATCAGTAACAACTCAACGCCTGTAATGAGGGCTCACAGATTCAAGGCAGCATCCTAGGCCACTGTGGGAAATGTTAAGGTAGACAAGACACACACGCTGTCTTCAAGGGCTTTACAGTTTAGGGGTTGGAGATGTAGGTGTGTGTGTCCCTATGCTCACGTGTGCACCTGGGAGTTCAAATAAAGGTGACAGAGCATCCAAATGAAGGAACTGGTAAAAGCTCTGGGAGGAGATGGTATTTCAGGTGCTACTGAAGAGCGGTAACTAGTTTAACAGGTAGGGAGGGGAAATGGGGAAGGCATTTCAATGAATGCGAACAGCGTGCATTAAACTAAGGATATAGAAAAGTGTACAGCAATTTTGGAAAATCACAAGCAGTCAGGCTAGATTAGAGCACAGAATTTGTGTATGAGAATTGTGAGAACTAAGACTGGATAAAAAGGAGAGAGTCAAATCATGGATGACCTTGACTGCCAAAGAAGTAAGCTTTAGAAATTTCATTCAGAGAAGCCATTGGAGGTTTTGGGGAAAGGGAACAATAAGATTAGAAATGCACCTTAGAAACTGAATGGATTGCATAGGGAATCATATAGAAGCATATAAAAAACACTGCTGATAGTATTTTAAAAAGAGGAGCCAGGCGCGGTGGCTCAGGCCTGTAATCCCAGCACTTTGGGAGGTCAAGGCGGGCGGATCGCAAGGTCAGGAGATGGAGACCATCCTGGCTAACACGGTGAAACCCCGACTCTACTAAAAGTACAAAAAATTAGCCAGGCGTGGTGGCGGGCGCCTGTAGTCCCAGCTACTCAGGAGGCTGAGGCAGGAGAATGGCGTGAACCCGGGAGGCGGAGCTTGCAGTGAGCTGAGATCACGCCACTGCCCTCCAGCCTGGGTGACAAGCAAGACTCCGTCTCAAAACAACAACCAAAAAAAAAAAAAAAAAAGGGAAAGGGGCCAATTGGAAATATACTTTAGTATCTCAGCTAGAAACAGTCTCAACTAGGGAGTGGCAATAATAGCAAAGGGGACATTTAAGAAATGTTGTATCCCAGAAAATCTCAATAATGTGGAACTCCATGGATACAAGGGAAAAGGAAGAGTCGATGTAACTTTATATCTTGAGAGACAGAAAAGAAAGTATTCAAGAGCAGATTATTTTCAACATAGATTATTGGATAAATTTGGAATATGGGGATTGGTATGAGGTGAACTGTGTCCCCCCACCCAAAAAAGATACATTGAAGTCCTAACCCCTAGTATCTCAGAATGTAACCTTACTTGGAAATAAGGTGGTTTTGCAGATGTAATTAGTTAAAGCAAGGTTATACTGAATTAGGGCAGGCCCTTAATCCACTATGAGAAGTATCCTCATAAGAAGAGAGAGACATGCAGGAAAGAGGGGTGCCATGTGGAGACACAGACATGCAGAGGGAAGACTACCATGGATGGTGGAGGCTTACTGAGGTGCTGCAGCTGAACACCAAGGAGCATCCAAGATTGCCGGCCAACACCAGCAGCTACAAGAGGCAAGGCAGGATGCTTTCATACACGTTTCAGAGGCGCATGGCCCTGCCGACACCTTGGTTTAGGACTTCTGACCACTAGAGCTGTGAGACAATAAATTTGTTGCTTTAAGCCACCCAATGTGTAGCACTTTGTTACAGCAGCACTGAGAAATTACTACAGTAATGTTTTTCTATTTATAAAACAGTCAACTATAATCTCTCCACCAAAAGATAACCACTGTTGACACTGTGTGTATATCCATCTAGACTTCATGGTGTAATTGTTTTTTAATGGAACTTGCATTGTCTGTACTATTGTGTATCCAGACAGTCTCTTTTTTTTTTTTTCCAAGATGGAGACTTGCTCTGCCGCCCAGGCTGGAGTGCAGTCGCGGGATCTCAGCTCACTGCAACCTCCACCTCCCAGGTTCAAACAATTCTCCTGCCTCAGCTTCCCAAGTAGTCATGATTACACGTGCACGTCACCACACCCAGCTAATTTTTGTATTTATAGTAGGGATGGGGTTTCACCATGTTGGCCAGGCTGATCTCAAACTCCTGACCTCAGGTGATCCACCCACCTTGGCTTCCCAAAGTGCTATCATTACAGGCATGAGCCACGGTGCCCAGCGTGTATCCAGGTAGTCTTTTTTTAGTGGACTGGCTAGAATTATGTCACATGGATGTCCCGCCATCAATTTCCTGTTGGTAGGCATATCTGCTGTCTATGAAGCATCTCCTTAGAAATGTTTTCAAACAACCTACATGCCAAAAGGAAATAGTAATAGATTTGCCGTCCACATTTCCTCACTCAAGTTCCCCTTAAGAATATAGACATATATGTTTATTCACATTATATATTATGTTATACATTACATATAGTTATATAGTTTAGTACATTTAGATCTTTTACTTAGGAACTTTATCAAAAACTTTCTTCATATTCAAAATACAGTATAGAATCAGAGTGCCCAAGAGGGTCCTTCATGGACATCTAGTCTAGGGTAACACAAGAGCCAGAAAATTGGGGCATCCTGCTCAAAGTCACAGGGGACCCACGGGGACAGGAATCCAGTCTCATTTCCAATGTTATTACTGCTTGATGTGCTGTCATAAAAATGACAGAAGAATCATTTTAAAAATAGGTGTAGATCTTCCTCTCAAGATGTGTGGTAAAATGTAGACCTTCGCTGGAAATCTATCTCCATTTAACTATTTTTTTTAAACTGTAAATATTCTGTCAATATTCTACTGATAGTGAAAGGAGACAGACAAATTCCTACGCAGACAGGGACAGGTCCCTGGTGAGACCCAACCTTCAAACCAAGGAAAGTCTAAAGCCTAAAAACCAAGCTGCCAGTTCCCGATAGAGTCCATGACCAGAGTGAGAACTTCTATCCCTGGCTTACCCACTCTAATGATTGGTTCACTCTGAATGATGCCTCTTAACCAATCGAATTATGCTTTTCCCAAGACCACCCATGGACCAATTAGCACACACTCCCCCATTCTAAGCCCATAAAAAGTCCAGACTCAGCCTCAAAGAGGGCTACCAGCTTTCAGGGTCCCCTCTTGCCACTGAGAGCTTTCCTTCTGTTGCTCAATAAAATTCTTCTCTGCCTCACTCACTCTCTGGTGTCCACGTACCTTATTCCTCTTGTGGGACAAGAACCTGGAACTCGCCAAGCTGCGGACGGCAGGAACAAAAGAGTAGTTAACACTCCTGTTTGCCAAGCTGCAGGTGGCAGAAACAAAAGAGCTGTAACCCTCCATCCCACTCACCAACCTATGAGAACAAAGATGCTGTAACACCACCACTAGCAATTTCACTGCTAGTAAAGCTAGTTGTCTTCAGATAACATTTTATTCTCTATAGAATTAATTGAGTCATTCTCAGATATCTTAAGAAAATACATATATTAAATTCCAAATACAGGCATTATTCAGCTGCTAATGAATGACTGTTGTAGCTCTTCATGAAAGTTTTCCAGGTTCTTCAAATCCTTTGGCTGTAAAATAGAAAGTTGTACCTTGTATTTCTGTCATGGACATAAAATTTTCAAACTGCCATTATAGGGGAGGATTGTGTAAATTTTTTAAAAATATGCATTATATTTTCTTTAATTGATCCAAATAAAATGTTTACTTTTTAAAAATAAGATGATGGTGCATCATGAATTCATGTTTTGGTTTACTCTTCTCTGATGCCCTGAGTCACTGGCAGCTTTGGGACAAACAACTTGGCTTTTCTCACTTGAGAGGGATCTATAATTCTTATTGTGAATGCATGTCACTTTAATAAGAGGTGAGCATTTTCTCTCAAAACAGGAAAATGGGAGGTCACCCTATTGTGGCTATAAAGAAAAATGAAAAATGCTATAAAAATGAAGGCATTACAAAAATGATCATGAGCTACTCTCATAATAAAAAATAAACTTTCATTTTGTGTCCTTTGATACACAGCATAACGAAGCAGGCACTAACAGTTCAGAGTGATCTAAAAATCACCAAGAATAGTTTTCTACTGTATCAAAAAGGTGTTATTTTTAGCACCTGAGAGCCCAAATCATCAATAATTGGCATTCTAATATGAAAGTTATCAAGACCTGTTTATTTAAATGATCTTTGATCAATTCCCTGCCATGTCTAGTTTGTTCCCCTGTCCTTCAACCACATTGTTTCCTATTCCATTTTCTAAATGAGACACTATATTTTACTACGAAGGCAAAAATTTTCTTTAAAGACAACTGAATTTTGTTTTGGAACCAATCCTCTTTTCCTTTGCATCTAATAAACAGGATGTGTTTTCTCAGTCTTGTTTTCCTCTCATACATAAAGACTATTTTGTCCCTTAGTGTATTTCACCTTGCAGTCACCATATGTTTCCTGGTTTTATCTTTTCATGCCATCATTGATACGCCTTATTTCTGGTTTAATGCTTACTCTAATTCCTAATCTTTACTCTTGGACATTTCCAATGTGCAGCTCTGTGTAGCTACCTGGGTTTCATCCTGTTCTCTTCATCCTCTTGCCATCCTTATAACTATTGTTGCTTTAAGAAATAATCTAATTTTCATGGGTCCTTCCACTTACAGGTCATTTTCTTATATTTAAATTACTAAAGTTGACTTTCCTAAAATTCATTATCTTTAGGTTGCTGTTTCCACTTCTTTGGTAGTCTTTGTGTAAACATCAATCTTTAAGTGCATTTTCTTAATTAACTTAAGTGTTCACTTAATAAATAGCTCTAGTCTGCAGGTCCGAAGTCAGAAGTAGCTAAATACTAGCACAATCTCACCTCCCTTTTTGCTCTGTCTCTATTTTTGTCTCTCTCCACAGACCCTACTCACAGGTATTTCTGCCTGACCATTTTCAGGATATACTCTCCCACCTGTGAATTAATTGACTGTGAGATATATTTAATCTCTCATTGAATATATAGCTTTGTCCAATATGCACTTAACAGTAAGTCTTCAATGTCATCAGTAGGTTCTTGGAAACTGTGACTTTAAGCAAAACGCTGTGTAACAAAACCAATTTTACCATAGACTAGTTATTATATAAACAAGAGTTAAGTTGCTATGGTATGTTTATGGTCACAAAAACAACACCAATTTCTAAATAAAGAACCAAAACACTTCTAATATTAAACACTGAAATAAATGTGAGCTATACATACATTTAAGAAAGATTAATACAGACAAGGAAGATAATTATTTACCCAATTTTTGGGTCATCAGTGAGTGACACAGTCACAGTGGTGGTGGTGAAATCAGTGAATAAATGTTTGCAATTTGAAAATTGTCCGGAGCACCTCCTACGACCACACAGTTCAAAAACAAGCAATAACACATATGGTAGGCTTGCTGAGTGCTTTCACACTACATTGTTTATTGTTATGCATTTTTATGATTGTATATGTTACAAATTTTCATTTTGCAATCATTTGTATTCATTCATTCATTCATTCATTCATTTTCCAAATTGTTTATTCCAGTTAAGGGTGGCAGATGGCCAGAGTCTCTCCCTGCAGCTCAGGGTGCAAGGTGGGAACCAGCCGTGGACAGGACACCATCTCATCCCATCACAGGGTGCACTCACACTCACTCAGACTGGGACTGTGTAGACATGCCAATTCACCCAATGGGCACAGCTTTGAGCTGTGGACGGAAACCAGAGTACTTGGAGAAAACCCATGCAGCCAGGGGTTGGGGAACAAGCAAATGTGCAAACTCCCAGAAGACAGTGGCACCAGCCAGGAATCAATTTATTTTTTCTCAACAATGTTATAATGAAGCAACATTGAACAAAACAACTTATTGCAGGACCTGCTGCAGAATGATGGTTAGTGACTCTTCAGTTTCATTATGACTTCTTATTGTGACAACCAAAACCAGGGAACCTCTGTAAGAGACAGTTAATGAGGTGGTCAAAGGGCAAGTTAGCTGTGATTTGAGTGATTTGGGGTAACCTGAAAAATACAGGATAAAGTGGGAAATATACACAGCCTTAATTTATTAATGAAAGTGGATTTTTTATGAATGATACTCACTCCAATGATTAATAATTGAGGTAATCCTTTATTATGTGCTCTGCTGATCACTATCAAGAATAACAAAACACGTTTGCTCTGTTTTCAATTAAAATGTGTGGAAGTACAGAAATTTGAGAAAATGAAAGTTTGACTTTTAAAAGGTCCTTCAACCATACTTAATCACTTTGCTGACTTTTCTTCATCTTTCTGCATCTCAGTTCCTTACCTGGAAAGTACAATAAACTTTCCTGTGTTTATTGATA
The DNA here is from genome assembly GCF_028858775.2 of Pan troglodytes. Taxonomy (NCBI): domain Eukaryota; kingdom Metazoa; phylum Chordata; class Mammalia; order Primates; family Hominidae; genus Pan; species Pan troglodytes. The sequence continues at coordinate 101,751,167 of NC_072412.2, read as the reverse complement.
GATGGTATAACAACCTTCTTTTGCAGCTGAATTCTCCAAGTCAATACCACCTTCTGCCTCATCCATGGTTCAACTCCATTTGACAGTTCAAAACTAGCTAATACAATTGTTTCCTTATTAAATGTACTAACCCCTGAATTCTCTGAATTTCTTTAAATAACTTTAAAGAAATCATAAAGTACTCAATAAACAATTTTTCCAAGAAATGTATTCTCAAAGTGACCATACCTACATACGAATTCATTAATAAAACTGCTTTTCTTACAGGCTGACATAAGAGTCCAAGGAAACAGGGTCAGGCAGGAATGAGAAGAAGAGACATCATCTTTATGACATGATTGATAACTGTATCTTGAATAAATCCAAATACATATTAGGAGGCATCTATCAGAAGTTTCTGTGTAATGTCTTTGAACATCAGGGTTTTCTAATATATTCAAATATTCTTTTTTAAAATCAATGTGCAAAAATCACAAGCATTCTTATACACCAATAACAGACAAACGGAGAGCCAAATCATGAGTGCACTCCCATTCACAATTGCTTCAAAGAGAATAAAATACCTAGGAATCCAGCTTACAAGGGATGTGAAGGACCTCTTCAAGGAAAACTACAAACCACTGCTCAATGAAATAAAAGAGGATACAAACAAATGGAAAAACATTCCATGCTCATGAGTAGGAAGAATCAATATCGTGAAAATGGCCATACTGCCCTAGGTAATTTAGAGATTCAATGCCATCCCCATCAAGCTACCAATGACTTTCTTCACAGAATTGGAAAAAAACTACTTTAAAGTTCATATGGAACCAAAAAAGAGCCTGCATTGCCAAGACAATCCTAAGCCAAAAGAACAAAGCTGGAGGCATCATGCTACCTGACTTCAAACTATACTACAAGCCTACAGTAATCAAAACAGCATGGTACTGGTACCAAAACAGAGATATAGACCAATGGAACAGAACAGAGCCCTCAGAAATAATGCCACGTATCTACAACTATCTGATCTTTGACAAACCTGACAAAAACAAGAAATGGGGAAAGGATTCCCTATTTAATAAATGGTGCTGGGGAAACTGGCTAGCCATATGTAGAAAGTTGAAACTGGATCCCTTCCTTACACCTTATACATAAATTAATTCAAGATGGATTAAAGACTTATATGTTAGACCTAAAACCATAAAAACCCTAGAAGAAAACCTAGGCAATACCATACAGGACATAGGCATGGGCAAGGACTTCATGTCTAAAACACCAAAAGCAATGGTAACAAAAGACAAAATTGACAAATGGGATCTAATTAAACTAAAGAGCTTCTGCACAGCAAAAGAAACCACCATCAGAGTGAACAGGCAACCTACAGAATGGGAGAAAATTTTTGCAACCTACTCATCTGACAAAGGGCTAATATCCAGAATCTACAATGAACTCAAACAAATTTACAAGAAAAAAACAAACAACCCCATCAAAAACTGGGCGAAGGATATAACAGACACTTCTCAAAAGAAGACATTTATGCAGCCAAAAGACACGTGAAAAAATGCTCATCATCACTGGCCATCAGAGAAATGCAAATCAAAACCACAATGAGATACCATCTCACACCAGTTAGAATGGCAATCATTAAAAAGTCAGGAAACAACAGGTGCTGGAGAGGATGTGGAGAAATAGGAACACTTTTACACTGTTGGTGGGACTGTAAACTAGTTCAACCACTGTGGAAGTCAATGTGGCGATTCCTCAGGGATCTAGAACTAGAAATACCATTTGACCCAGCCATCCCATTACTGGGTATATACCCAAAGGATTATAAATCATGCTGCTATAAAGACACATGCACACGTATGTTTACTGCGGCACTGTTCACAATAGCAAACACTTGGAACCAACCCAAATGGCCAACAATGAAAGACTGGATTAAGAAAATGTGGCACATATACACCATGGAATACTATGTAGCCATAAAAAATGATGAGTTCATGTCCTTTGTAGGGACATAGAGGAAGCTGGAAACCATCATTCTCAGCAAACTATCGCAAGGACAAAAAACCAAACACCTCATGTTCTCACTCATAGGTGGGAATTGAACAATAAGAACACATGGACACAGGAAGGGGAACATCACACACTGGGGCCTGTTATGGGGTGGGGGGAGGGGGGAGGGAGAGCATTAGGTGATATACCTAATGCTAAATGACGAGTTAATGGGTGCACAGACCAACATGGCACATGTATACATATGTAACAAACCTGCAGGTTGTGCACATGTACCCTAAAACTTAAAGTATAATAATAATAAAAATTAATTAAATAAAATAAAATAATTTTATTTATAAGCAACTTCAAGATCACATCTAGTCCATAAACTGCATAAGATGAGGTATTTTTATACATGACTATTTGATAGTGAACACAACCTGAAAAAGAACTTGGATCTCTCACATTTCCACTTTCAACCCTCTCAGGATTAAGGTTTATCTCCTAATTCTGATGGAAATCTCCTATGCATTGAATAAAAGTGGTGAGTGTTTTTCTCTGTACTGGGATACTAACTTCATAGAATTATGTTAGTAATGAGTTATTACATTTATGCATCAAAAGTTTGGAAGCTGACATTTCTAATAACTATTTTTTACAGTATACTTAGTAATCTTAATATAATCAAGGAATTGCCTCTGATATTAAATACATTCTAGTAAACTATAAAACACTCAGGTGAAAATTACTAATATGTTCTATACTAGATTTTTAACATAAATGATTATTAATTCTCATAACTCTGCCAAACAGATATTTTATCCTCCTTGAACTGATGAAGAAATAGCTCTTGCCAAAATCATATGGTTAAGCAACAGCAGGGGTAGATTTTGGACCCCACTGTGTCTGATTTCAAAGCTTTTCACTGTATCATGCTGCCTTTATTTTGAATTAAGTTTAGGATTCCCCCAAGTTAATGAGAAACACACATACCATAAATTAAAATCAACAGTACATTGAAAGCCTGATTTTAACTAACAGCTTTTGGGCAAAACATTTTCCTAATGTTAATAAGAAAAACATTGACTCATCTAACTTGCTTCTTCCATTGCTCCCCCTCTATCATCCAACCCCATTAGGATGCTGCTAAGCTCTGATATGAACAGAAGGTAGACAGTAGCCAGAGAAAGAAAAGAAACAGAGGGCCTGAATTATCTACAAACTGTGTAACCAGCTCCCAAACAATCAGAAGTGAACTTAATTAAATGGTTTGTTTAGAGTGTGTCTAGAAAGGGAAATAATTCATTTTTAATTAGGACAGTCTATTTTTTTTGGTAAATGGTAATCATTTTAAAAATAGAAATGATCTCAAGGACTTAAATCATAGTATTATTTTTAGACATCTCCTCACTTTAAATAATTTAGAAATTCAATTATAATCATTTGCAATAAACCACTTACAAATACTTAAGGTTCTTCTTGAAACTGCCTTGTCTGCTTAAAATATATATTATTTATACAAACATATATTTATATATTTGCTTAAGAAAATTATATTTATATATTAGTATATTATGTTTATATATTTTTTAACAGACAAGGTAGTTTCAAGAATATATATCAGATAATCAGCCTAAATACAAAATGGTTAAGAGACATTACTATGTCACTATTTTTACTCAAAGTTTTTGTTTTGATCTGTCAAAAAGTTTTGGGGAGCTCCGTGGATTTTTAGAGTTCATTTTCTTATTTCATAGTGATATTAGCTTCATTATACAATGATAGTGAGGCATTTGATGGCTGCTATCAATAGGATCTGTGTTCATCCACAGAGACATTTCAAATGAAGTGAAAAACACTTGCTGATTACATTATGTTATGATAGTGAATGATTTTAAAAGATGTCAAGTTCTGCTTAAGGAGTTTTATATGAAATAGCATTTACATTAGAGGAAGGTTTGGGGGAGGTAAAATATGTAAGTCATCAGAATTTCATTTATTTTTAAATACAATTAAGCTCTCGGAAAGCATCAGCACTTTAACTCTGAAATATCTTTTTTTAAAGACATTACTGAATTATCATTATTACTGTTTCTTTATTTTCTAATACATCCCTGAAAATGAGTTCACTTTAATAAGTAGAAGGATTTGTGAAGAAAAATAGGCTATAAGCACACAAGAAGGATAAAATATTTAATTGCACTAATTATTCATGTGTATTCATGATACACCATTGTTTCTGACATATATGTTTACCACATTTCTAAACTTCTATAATAATACTATGGTAAGAGATGTTCCCGTGTATCATAACTACCCATAGCCACAGTTCACACACCTTTTTGCCACAGGAAAATTAGAGTACAATATATTCCCTTCCAATCATGCAAAGTATAATGCATGTACTTGTGAACATTATATTACTACTAGATTGAATATGATAGCATCCATTTACACTTTGGTGGAGAGCTGAGACACCTGCCTTAGGAGTCACTGACTCGGTACCAGATTCTTTTCAGTCTTATTTCAACTTCACTAATATTGGATCTTGGATGCAACATAATTAATTGTTAGTTCTTTGGGAAAAGTGTTTTCCAGGAGAATGACTTATCCAAAAAATACAAAAGGACAATGCCACTAAAAATAAGTGAGAAAAAATGTACAATTACCTTTAAATATTTTTAGAGAATACTTTGTTTTGTTAACAATTACACAAACTCTAATTTTAATGGAAATTGATAACTATATTGATTGATGCTGTCACTTTCATTTCCTGTTAGTATACTAATGGATGAAAATAAGTATTGAAAATATACATTTCTTCAGGCTCAAAATATATTTGACCCTTGATTAGCTCTTGAATTTCTCCATGATGCCCATTTTGAAAACATTCACCTCCCTTGGCCATCTTTTTTTTTTTTTTTTTTTTTGCCATGACCACAATCACTTTCATGATTTCTTGATTGGCTCTGTCATAAATCTGGCAAAGTCATGCATATCTGGACACGGTTTTCTTCAGCAGGAATTTAGTGGTTTCAGGCTTGATGGCATTTACAACTTTATAACAGTGATGGCATTTTCAAAGATGTCACCCTTCTAGACTTTCATGACGTTCTCTCTCTCAGGGTTTTCTTCCATAGTGTTGACAATTCTTTCCATAGAGTACTGTGTGTAATGAGCCTTAAAGGTCCTTAAGACCCCCCTGATCTAAAGGCTGAATTAGAGACACTGAGTATGGGAGCAAGTCGATCACTTTGGAACCTTCAGTGTTGAACTCATGCATTTTGGGTAGCCAGGGGCACTGCTCAATATCAAAAGAAATTTAAAAGACAGTCACTAGGCCAGGCATGGTAGCTCACATCTTAATCCCAACACTGGGAGGCTGAGGCAGGCGGATCACTTGAGGCCAGGAGTTCGAGACCACCTTCTGCAAAAATGAAAAAAAATTAGCTGGGCATGATGGCGCACACCTGTCTCAGCTACTTGGGAGGCTGAGGTGGGAGGATCACTTGAGCCCAGGAGTTTGAAGATGCAGTGAGCCATGATCATGCCACTGCACTCCAGCCTGGGCAACAGGGTAACAGAGCAAGACCCTGTTTCTTAAAAGAAAAAAAAGAAGTCCTTTACTGGCAAGATACTTTCTGATTTTAGGAATAAAAGCATCTTTGGAACCAATCCTGAAATAGAGTTCTTATTGTCCAGGCATTCTTGTTGTACAACTAAAAGACTGCCATCTGGTGTTAACTTTTTCCTTCAAGGTTTCAAGCTTAGCAGCTTCGTAAATTCGGTCCTCATCACAAACCCGACTGCATTTGCACAGAACAGTAGAGTTAGCCTGTCTTTTCCTGTCTTAAATCCCTTCTCTTCCTAATACATATCTTTTGTGACATTCTTTTGTCCAGAATAGGGCACTTTTGTCTTCATTAAAAACCTGTTCTGGCAGATATCCTTTCTCCTTGATGATTTTCTTCGGAAAATCTGGAAACTTGTCAGGAAAAGCTGCTTCTCCTGTTATGTTGACATTTTTTAAGCCAAACCTCTTTCTAAAATTATTAAACCATCCTTTGCTGATAGTAAATTCTCCAGCTTTGATCCTTCACCTTCCTTTTTCTTTAAGTTGTCACGTAATGATCTCAATTTTTCTTCAATCAATAGTAGAATCTGTAGGTATGCCTTTCTTACAATAATCCTGCACCACATAAAAGCTGCATTTTTGATATGAGATAAAAAGGATTTCGTAAGAAGTACAAGGTTTTCTCACCTTCTAGTGTAACTGCAGCAATGGCTTCACGGTTTCCTTTTTCTTTTACAATGGTCTTTATGCAAAATTCATTTATTTTGAAATAGCAGGAAACCATATCTGCAGACCTCTGTCAATGGTACATATCAAGCAATTAAACTTTTTCTTGTAATGTCATGACATCTCTCTGCTTCTTGGGACCACTTCCAGCATCACTAGTGCCATTACACTGGGGTCCTATGGTGTTAGTCAAGGTTTACAATGTTGCACTACATACTATGAAAAATATACCAGAACCGAGAGAGATCACTTTTCACTGCAATAAGCAATTTACCAGAGAGACGAACAGCTGTCTAGTAAACTGAATTAGTGTCACACAGTGTTTTAAGCCTATACAATGCTTGAGCTCACTGCAATAGCCATAGAAGGTGGTTACAAAATTATTACAGTAATACAATATATATACAGTTAATTTCATGCAGTTATGATTTAATACTGCATCTTTATGTTTGTTTACATTTTGGCAGTATGTATGGTATGTGTTTGTTTGCATACGTTTTGATATATTTTAACTTTTTATAATAGATCTGTGTATATTTTATGGTTAGCGTATAATAAAATAGACTGGTATCTATCTGTATTTTATATATTCATCACCTATCTAACTTTTTCTTAATTTTTTGAAATTTCTAGGCTACACGGTTCATCTGTGAGTTTTTTCAAATTGTCCCACATCTCAAAAAAACTTTCCAATATATTTATTGAAAACAATCTGCATATAATTAGACCCTTGCAGTTCAAACCCATGTTGTTTAAGGGTAGACTGTGGATACTTGGTTTTAGGCCCAAGTACTGCACCCAAATAATGCACTAAACTTTATGTATCTTGAGAACAGAGATACCACTCTTTGCTTTTTAAAAATTTTTTTCCTAGAGGCCTACTAACACAAGGTAGGCAATTACTATTTTGTTGAAGTAAGTAAAAATAAATATATAAACTTTGTAATCATTGCTATGTTTCATACACTGTAGTCCTATGCAAAACTCATGAAGAAAAATTACTCTTCATCTCTTCATGATGTACACTTCACCATGAATTATAATTTTATAAGAATTATAATTTCCTTATATATATATATACCAAATTAACTTATACATGGAATTTTTTTTTTTTTTTTTTTTTTTTTTTTTTTTGCTGAATCTTACAGTATTTCAGGAAAAGGGTTTCATACCCAACTGACAACAGGGAAGATCAGCTCATCCTTAATTCATTAAATGCCATTTTTTACCCGCTTACACTCGTCAAATTACAGGATTCATTATAACAGGGATGTAGAGTTATGGCTTTATCTCTTTTTGTTCTAATCCTTTTTTCATGTATTCTTTCCTTTGATTTGCGACCTTCATTACCAAGAGAGCTCACATAATGCGTTCAGTTCAGTTCCAGAAGGCTAAGCAGTCAGCTACTGCAGGAATTATTTCACATACCATAGTTATTAACATGATTACTCAGAAAAATTATATTAATATCCAAAGCGCTCCAGCACTTCCAGAAAAAAAACGGTGCTTCTTCATCACAACTTTTCCTTTCGCTTAGAGAATACATTCTTAACTATTTACAGCTGAAATCTTCAAGTGAAAATTCCTCAGCCAAGTGGAAATGCATTATAAAATGTTTGCTGTATACTTAGATCGCCTAATTCAAGGCTTGCTTTACTTTTTTTTCTGATTATAAAATAATGTATTCTGATTTTACTAAATTTAGAAAATATAAAATAGTATAAATTAAATAAATCACCCATAATCATGCATACCCAGAAATAACCATATTTTAAGATGTTTCCTTCATTTTTTTCTATACATGTTAATGGCATTTTGTGTGTGCCAATTTAAAATCAGTCTGTACTTATAATTTTATATCATTTTTTCCACATAACACTGTATCTCACGTAAGTACTTCCCATGTAATTATTTTTCAAAAGCATTATTTTAATTTTAACACAATGTAGACAAGCCATAATTTATTTTACTATCCACTTAACCAAGCTCTACAAATGCAAACTAATACATATTGGCAGAAATCTGATTTGTGGTTGATGGGACTGGGTGAAAGCTAGGACAGGAGAGAAAAATTTTAAAGTGACACAAGGAAACTTTTAGAAATGATGGATGTATTCACCATCTTGGTTGTGGTGACGGTTTTATGGTACAAACATGTGAAAATGTATCAAATTTTATTAACTGTAAATATATATATTTATAAACTGTATATATGTATTTATAAACTATATATTTATAAACTGTAAATATATATTTATAAACTGTAAATATATATATTTATATATGTTATATATCAACCATACCTCAATAAAGCTGATAAAATAAATTTTTTCAGTTCTCTTATTATTGCACAGTAGGTTAGTTTCAATCTTTAGCTAGTATAAAGTGATAACAAATATAATTCACTACTTTATTTCAAAAAGAATATAACTTTGAACATGTAAAGCTATTCATAAATTTGAGGAAGTGACATTTCAATTCCTGTGCTATTCATAACAGATTTTGTAAATTACTTTTAAATTTGCTGAAACTCAATTTACTAAAACCTCCACTAAACTTTCACAGATTTCCAGGGCATTCAACTTTACCCTACTGGTCTAAAAGTATTGGGGGCAAAATTAGGTAAACTGTTAATTGCTATCATTACAGCTCTCACATTCACTGAAGACTTTCCAGGAACTAGACACTTACTTATCAGCATTTTACACTGCACGTCAATTGTCTTACTTGTTTCTTTCAATAAAAATAGGCATAATGATGTAAAAACATGACAATATTAAGTAATGAGGTCAGAAAGAAGCTTGCCTAAAGAATTCAAAGTTCTTTAAAAATGTTCAGGATAGTCCCTGCAACTTCCTTATCTGCTTCCCTGGGCGGCCTGAAACAGGGATGGGCCTTGTAGGGTCAAATGCTGACATGGTGGCCCACGGCGGCAGAAAGGCCAGGCCTGTAATCCCAGTACTTTGGGAGGCCAACGTGGGTGGATCATGGGTCAGGAGTTCAAGATCAGCCTGGCCAACATGGTGAAACCCCCTCTCTCCTAAAAATACAAAAATTAGCCAGGTGTGGTGGCACATGCCTGTAGTCCCAGCTACTCGGGAAGCTGAGGCAGGATAAGTGCTTGAACCCGGGAGGCAGAGGTTGCAGTGAGCTAAGATCGCACCACTGTACTCCAGCCTGGGTGACAGAGCAAGACTCTGTCTCAAAAAAAAAAAAAAAGTTCAGGATTGTTCCTATAGGTAGCAAGAAACAAAATCTCCAGAGGGTAGAATGGAAAAATGATGTATTCATACCATGAAATGCGATAAAAATAAACAAACTATTCATACCTGCAATAACATAGATGATGAGCCTCTAAAACATGCTGGGTGAAGAAAGTCAGACACAAATTAGTACATGTGGTATGATTCCACGCATATGAAGCCCAAGGACAGGCAAAATTAATCAATGGTTACAGAAGCCAGAAAGTGGTTATTAAATGGGGGTGGGGGTGGGGGTGGAGGAAGAAATCAATGAAAAGGGGGCATGAAAGAACATCCAGGAAGTAGCTGCAAGGTATATACAATGGCCAAAACATACTACATATTTGAGATTGTGCATTTCATCATATATTAGTTACATTTCATTAAGGAAAACTGGGATAAAATAAGTCTCTAGAAAGCTAAGGGTTTAGCTCTAAAATGATTCCAATTCAATGCACAGACCTTTTGTCTAGCATGACCCTTTCACTCCACAAAGTCTACAGGATATGAGGAAAACCATCAATACCTAGATGGTATATAACCAAGGATGATGCTGAGGAGAAAGGATTTCCTCTATCAAAATAAGTAAAAGTAGATGAAGAAACTCATTGCAAATGCAAATATCCTATTTTGAAATAGACTAATCAAATCATTTGTATATGTTAATTTGTTTCACTGTAGTAACCATTTTACTATATATATATATATATATATATGTTTCATAACATCATGCTGTATACCTTAAATATACATGATATGGTTTGGATTTTTGTCCCCACCAAATCTCGAACTATAATCCCCAGTGTTGGAGGTGGGGCCTAGTGGGAGGCGACTGGTTCATGGCGGTGGAGTTCTCATAAATGGTTTAGCACCATCCCCCTAACCTTGGTACTGTATAGTGATAGACTTCTCACAAGATGTGATTGTTTAAAAGCGTGCAGCACCTCCCCCTTCTCTCTCTTGGTCCTGGTCCTACCATGTAAGACGCCTGCTCCTGCTCTGCCTTTCACCACGAGTAAAAGCTCCCTGAGGCCTCCCCAGAAGCAGATGCTGCCACGCTTCCGTATAGCCCGTGGAAGCCAATGAGCCAATTAAACCTCTTTTCTTTATAAATTACCCAGTCTCAAGTATTGTTTTATAGAAGAATAAACTAATACAATACACAATAAAATTTATTTTTTTAAAAAAATCCAATTTAAGGCCAGAGGTAAAATGAACACAAGGTCAAAGAATCACAGAACCTTCTAACCTCCTATAGGGTAAACAAACCTGTGTATTGTAGGTGCACCTGACGGTGATAACGTACCTTAAGCATACCCTCAGAATGACCCTATACGGCAGACACACCTGAATGTGTGTTGGGAGTTCCAAGTGTGGCCAATCAGAAGATTCATTCCTTATCTATGAGAAATATCTGAGCCCACCGGTGGAATGCAGGCTGCACAGGGGAGAGAGGCCCTTTCTTTTGGGGTAAGTGAAGGTTGCCAGGTGTAGTTTGTTGGTGGGGGTGGAGGTGCTCAGTGAAAATGCTATATAAACTGCATGCTTTTTATAAGTGGTAGTGGTTCTTCTGTCCTGCTACCACTGAGCCATCCCTGTAAGTCCTCAATAAAACTCTATGCCTAATTCACTGGCTGTGGGTCTCTGGCCTCTTGAACCGGGCACCATCCCTGCTGAAGTTAATAGGCACAACACCTCCCTAACAACGGCCCTATTAGCCCATCTTGGTCCGCTCTGAAGCAGTATGCCGTGTGGTTTAACAGTTTTCACATTTGAATTGTTTTTCTCCATAAACACAGACAAACTTGGATCCCTGTAAATTCCACCCATTGCATCTAGTTCTGCCCTAGTTAGCAAACTCCTCTTCCATGACAGCCCTAGGGATACCGCCAATAGCAAACAAATTTTCTTTAAATTCCTCTTATAATTAGACTCAATATTCCTTCAACTGTTCCTCATATGACATGATTTTTAAGTTACCTCACCATTCTATTTTTAAAGTATATGTCTAAGACCAGACTTATGATTCCCTGTGTGTTCTTACCATAACAGAGAGCAGTAGAGTTCTACTTTTATTTGTCCAAGTTTGTATTTTCTTTAAAAAAGAAAAGAAAGTCCACAGTGATAACTGCAGCCCACGTGTTCCTGGGACACGTGGGAATGAAGGAAGAAGATCAACACACCCAGCAGTCTCCCATAAACCTGCTAAGAAGGGTGGCAGGTCCAACTCAACATGCAAGGCAGGGTGAGGTAGAACAGATTTCAGGAGCATGACTGTGATCTCACTATACAGCCTCCTTCCAGAATGGTCTTTTAGAAGTTTCTTCAGCAATGCCAGGTCTCAGGAGCAGCCTTCCCCTCTGACCTCTTCTTTCAGTAATGTGGCGCAGTGCTGAGAAACTTGCAGGTCCCAATGACTGTGTCAGACAGAATGGATGTGAGACTGTGCAGAGTCTAATATACAACTGACCAATATGGGATGCAAGAAAAGAAAAACTCTAATTCTAATATAAAATATGCCCCTTCCATAAAGAAAACTATTATTCTTGGATCAAAAATGTGTCATATGCAATTCTAGGGGTATCCATGATGATTTCATTTTACCTGGAGAATTCACACTAGGCATATGGAGAGAGATTCTGCAAACCCAAAAGAGCAACTGTGAGAGACGGTCAGGACAAAAACATCCAAGACTACAGAGGCAAGCATGTCCTTGTAATTTTCATCACCAACAAAATGCTTGTGTGTCTTTAATTTTAAGAAATAAAGAAATGGAATATATCGGGAAAACAATAGACAAATAAATAAACATGAAAGGGTTTTGAATATTACAATGCAAATAGCTAGTAAAAATAAAGTCTATACAATAGTTACCAAGAGCTTAGAAATAAAAAGAAAAAATTATGACACTGTTAAAATGGAAATAGGTAAAAAATAAAAATCAGAAAAAGAGCAAAATAAAAAATATTAAATACAGAAAATGAAAAGAAGATAAATAAAGGTAAAACCATGACACCAAAAAAGAGGGGGTAAAAAAATAACACAAGTGAAAAATTACCATATAAAGTATTAAAAGTATTAGAAAAAGACATTAAAATACATAAAGCCATAAGCCGAGACATTTAAGAGTGTAACTGTAATAAGACAAATATAAAAAAAGTTTCAACTTTTCTAAAATTCATAAGATAAAGAAATAAAAGAACAACAAAAGTAAATGGCAATCAAAACAGCAAGGGGCTGGCAAAAAAACAGACACACAGACCAATGGAACAGAATAGAGAGCCCAGAAATAAATCCATGCACTTACAGTCAACTGGATTTCAACAAAGATGCCAAAAATAAACAATGGGGAAAGGACAGTCTCTTCATTAAATGATGTTGAGAAAACAGGATATCTGTATGCAGAAGAATGAAATTGGACCTTTGCCTCACATCATACAAAAATCAACTCAAAATGGATTAAATGTTTTAATCCATTTAATCAACTCAAAATGGATTAAAGACTTAAATGTAAGACCTGAAACTGTAAAACTACTAAAAAAAAAAAAAAAAAAAACATAAAAGCTCGAAGAGTTGCTCTGGACAATGATTTTTTTTGTCTATGATCACAAAAGCACAGGCAACAAAAGTAAAAATAGACAAATGAGATTACTCCAAACTAAAAAGCTTCTGCACAGGGCCAGGCAGAGTGGCTCACACCTGTAATCCCAGCACTTTGGGAGGCCAAGGCAGGCAAATCACCTGAGGTCAGGAGTTCGAGTCCAGGCTGGCCAACATGGCGAAACCCCGATTCTACTAAAAATACAAAAATCAGCCAGCCATGGTGGTGCACACCTGTAGTCCCACCTACTCTGGCGGCTGTGGCAGGAGAATCCTTTGAACACAGGAGGCAGAGGTTCCAGTGAGCCAAGATTGCACCACTGCACTCCTGCCTGGGCAACAGAGTGAGACTCCATCTCAAAAAAAAGATAATAGGTCAGGTGCAGTGGCTCACGCCTGTAATTCCAGCACTTTGGGAGACCGAGGCGGGCGGATCACGAGGTCAGGAGTTCGAGACCAGCCTGGCCAACATAGTAAAACTCCATCTCTGCAAAAAATACAAAAATTATCCAGGCATGGTGGTGGGCACCTGTAATCCCAGCTACTCGGAGGCTGACGCAGGAGAATCACTTGAAACCGGAAGGCAGAGGTTGCAGTGAGCTGAGATCGGGCCACTGCATTCCAGCCTGGGCAAAAAAGCAAAACTCCATCTCAAAAAATAATAATAATTAATTAATTAATTAAAAAGCTTCTACACAGCAAAGGAAACAATAAGGTCAAGAGACAATCCACAGAATGGGAGAAAATATTTGAGAACCATGTATATTATGAGTTAATATCCAAATATAAAAGGCACTCAAAAGATTCAATAGCAAGAAAACAAATAACCCGATTAAAAAAAAATGGGCAAATAAACATGTCTGAAGAGGCATTTCTCAAAAAACATACAAGTAGCCAACATGTATATAAAATAATGTTCCACATTACTAATTGTCAGGGAAATGCAAATTAAAGCCACAATGAGATATTACCTCACACCTGTTATAATGGCTACTAACAAAAAGACAAAAGATAACAAGGGTTAGTGAGAATGTGGAGAAAAAGGGACACCTGTACACTATTGATGGGGAGTATAAATTAATACAGCCATTAGCTGGGGGGTGCAGTGGCTCATACCTGCAATCCCAGCACTTTGGGAGGCTGAGGTGGGAGGATCACTTGAGGCCAGGAATTCAAGACCAGCCTGGGCAACATAGTGGGACCCCATCTCTACAAAAAACTTAAAAATTAGACAGGCATAGTGGCATACGCCTGTGGTCCCAGCCACTCAAGAGGCTGAGCTGAAAGACTGCTTGGGCCTGTAAGGTCAAGGCTGTAGTGAGCTGTGATTGTGTGCCATTGCACTCCAGCCTGGGTGACAGAGCAAGACCCTGTCTTAAAAAAAAAAAAGAAAAAGAAAAAATTCAGCCATTTTAGAAAACAGTATGGAGGTTCCTCAAAAATTAAAAATAGAACTACCATATGATCTCACAATCCCATTACTGGGGCTATATCCAAAAGAAAGGAAATCAATATATTGAAAATATATCTGCACTCCCATGTTCCTTGTAGAACTATTCGTAATAGCTAAGATACAGAATTAACCCACATGTCTATCAACAGATGAATGGAAAAAGAAAATGCGCTGTGTGTGTGTGTGTGTGTGTGTGTGTGTGTGTGTGTGTGTGTGTACTGGAATACTATTCAGTCTGAAAAACGGAAGGAAATCTTGTCATTTGCAAAAACATGGATGAACCTAGAGGACATTATGTTATATAAAATAAGCCAGACACACAAAGACAAGTACCACATGATCTCATTTATATGTGGAATCTAAAAAAATCGAACTCAGAGTGTAATGTTTTATAAAAAGTAGAGTACCATATAAAAGTTTTTACCTTTTTTTTTTATCTTTTCCATGATATGAGGCTTAGTGAAAACTTCCTAACAATTTTGTGACGTTTGTCAGGTTACAAATTTAAAAATAATTAGATGGTCTCCACGCCATTATCTATCTTAGACATTTTATTTTCTAGGTAATAAATGATATGCGATTAAAAAAAAAAAGAGTAGAATGGTGGTTACCAGGAGTTAGGGGAGGGAGAGGAGACTAGGGAGATGTTGATCTGATCAAAGGATACAAAATTTCAATTAGATGGGAAGAATAAGATCAAGAAACTTAACTTAGTGACTATAGTTAATAACAATGTATTATATACTTGAAAATTGCTAGAAAAGTAGATTTTAGGCATTCTCACTACAAATAAATGATAAGCATGTATGGTAATACATAATGTTAATTAGATTTATTTAGTCATTCCACAACATACATATTTCAAAACGTCATGAGTACATCATAAATACATACAATTGTGTCAATTTTTTTAAAAGTTTTTTTAAAAAAAGTAAACCTCAATAAGATGTTTAACTTCAACCAGTAAGATTTTTTTTAATTTGTTTAAAAGAAAAAATATCCTAAGCCTTAAGTAGACTAATAAACAAAGAAAAACATTCTAAAGAATAAATGGAAGCAGTTTCAATGAATAGAAGAGTTTCTTTAGTAAAGTAAAATATACTCTTCTCTTAGATGTAGTTAATGACTTGTTTTGAGTTCAGCTCAAAGGCAGCAGATGTGAAGATTTGACCTTCCAAGACTTACAGTTTCAGGCAAAGGATTTCAAGGCAGTTTTAATGGAAAGCTGAGGGCAGTGAGCTGAGGAAAGCCTAGAAAGATCAGAAACAGTACACTTGCCATGGCAGTCGCTCATACAGTCCCTGACACCCCCTGGCCCTCAAATACTCTGCTTGGTAGTGGGAGGGAACAGCGTTAAGAATGCAGGTAGCTGAGCAGGGCTGCAGGGCCAGCAGAGGGTATCTTAGGGTTTGGCAAAATGGGTAAGGCTTGGACATTTCTAATAACTACAAGGAATGAGCCATCAGAGAAGAAGAGGTTGAAAATCTGAAAGCAGCAATAATTGAAGGAGGAAGTTCCAGACTAGGAAGGATAGGATAAAGAGCTCAGAGAAAGCTGCACAGAAATTCATTAAATGCAAATCCTTTTATAAGCAGTTTTTAACGCAATACTACAGAGCTGACTGAAAAGCCCAAGGCTTAACAAATAGGGCCAATAATGAATGCAGATTTGGGGATATAGGTGCTCCTGGCATTACCTCAAGAAAAAGGAATTAATGAAAGACAAGTTCACAATGATTGGTTAGGTATGTTATTTTTTCCCCATGGTATTCACCCCATGTCTTGAGATCCTAAAAGCTTCCTCAAATACTATCTGGTCAACCATCTCAAATGACAGATGTAATTAATCTCTTTTCCAGAAATCATGTTTTGCCTATAGGACAATATTACTCATTTTAATGATAACAAATCCTGATCCCTGCAGAGTCTAATTAACCCTTCAGGCACAGTTCCTTCTAGGTCAACTCAGAATAGTTGCCAACAATATTCCCACTGTCTCTTAAAGGGTTAAGGTTCCAGGACACCTCAGGGGAGGGTGACAGCCACCAATGCCCTCCCAGCACCACATGCATGCCCTTTCAACCAAAGCAAAGCCATTCTGCTAGTGTGTCCTTTAACACTCTTCTAAAAAACAAAAAAGATTCCCTACCAAGTAAAGTTTGAAAACCCTAGTATAAATAAATGTATATACCAAAAAGTTAGCATCCTTCTCCCCAAAATTACATAGTCTCATTTTTGGTGGGAATATCTTTCAAACTCTTTGCTATTATCTTCCCCTCTCTAAATACAGAGCTGAATTATTTAGTCTAATTCTGCACCAGGAATGAGACACACTACACTAGTTTGCTAATTTGTTTCCTAGGGCTGGCATGACAAAGTACCATCATCATGGTGGCTTCATCAACAGAAATATGTTATTACCTCACAGTTCTGGAGGTAAGAAGTCCAAAATCAAGCAATCTACAGAGTTGGTGCTTCTAAGGGGTATGAGAGAACAATTTATTTCAGGCCCATCTCCCTCTGTGTGAGTCTGTCTTCAAATTTCCCCTTTTTGTAAGGTCACCAGTCATACTGGATTCAGGTCCAGCCTAAAATAACCTCATTTTAACTTGGTAAAGACTCTGTCTTCAAATAAGGCCACACTCTGAGGTACTGGGGATTAGGAGGACAACATATAAATTTGGGGAAACACAATTCAAATCATCACACAAAACACCATTACTATTACTCAAGATAAGTCAGATTAATTTTTTAAGATAAGATAAGCTCCAAATTAACTTTGATTCTCGGTTCCCAGTCATTCTTGGTTTCATACAAACTAACGGATAGAGATCCCAGGGACATGAAGTGACTTTATCGTACCAGAACCACAAGAACCAGAACAGAAGATGTTTCAATAAACTCCAATCCCAAATTACCTAAACCAAAACTATGCTGCACGTTCCACCCTCTGTAACTTATTCCATATGCCTCAATACAGTTATCAGGTTACCTGGATGCATGTTTACTTCCCATGGCATCCTTCCTCAGAAGTACAAAACAATCTTCTTGCAGAACCATGGCCAGAATAAACCACTCAGGCTGTTGCCCATATCACCACCAACATTTTCATGTTTAAGAAACAGCTTTGATTGAGACACTTTAGAAAGTGAGACAGAGAAAATTTTATTGCCAGAATTGCTCTTAAGGGGAGCTGGGCATGGTGGCTCACAGCTATAATCCCAGCACTTTGGGAGGGAGGCTGAAGCAGACGGATCACCTGAGGTCGGGAGTTGGAGATGAGCCTGGCCAACATGGTGAAACCCCGTCTCTAATAAAAATATAAAAAATTAGCCAGGTGTGGTGGTGAGCACTTGTAATCCCAGCTACTAGGGAGGCTGACGCAGGAGAATCACTTGAACCCAGGAGGCAGAGGTTGCAGTGAGCTGAGATTGCCCCATTGCACTCCAGTCTGGCAACAAGAGCAAAACTCCGCCTCAAAAAAAAAAAAAAAAAAAAAAGCACGGGGGAAAAAAAATACTTTGATAAACCTCTTGGGATGAAGGGAAAGATCTCCCAGGCACATTCACATTTTTAAATGGTAGTTATCAAGCTCTCTGCATCAAACAAAGAAGGGAAGGTGTCTAGTTCTTAGAAGAGAGAGAATGTGATTGAGGGGAAGAGAAAGAAGACAGAAAAGCCAGGAAAGGGGTGAACCAGGAGATGCAGAGAGACTGCAGATATCAAATGCAATTCCCGCATGAGCCCCAAATCTCCAGTAAACTAACAGGTGAAAACGGAGGCCCTGGGAACTTGAAGGGAGATGAGCTTTGCACCAAAGTAGGGCAAAACCATTCAGCACCTTCCTGAGGAGCCAACTAAGGAGGAGAGCCTCAGCCGACATCCAGCTTGCAACTTCTTCCACTTAGTTATCTTGGAATGCACTTTAAAGCCAACCCATGCTGGACCCATCCTGACACAGCACAGCTCAATGTCAGCAGCTGTCCAGAGAGGATATCCATGGGACAAACAATCGGCAAATCTTTGCCTTCTAAATATTCTGGGCCACCACACTGCTATGCCTCACAGGACAGAACCAAACACTACGTCAACTCTATTAGTTATAAGCACATTCAGAGCTGCTTTTAGAAGAAAGTTTTGATCCCACCCGTAGGTCATCCTGCAGTCAGGAAACTTAATAACTGGAGAAAACAGATAAGGGTTTTAAATTTCCATAACAAAACATTGGCTTTCTAACTTAGCACAGTACTTAACATACAGTAATCACTCGATAAGTGTACAACAGAAGCAATTCACGAAGCCTTTGACAATACAGACTCCCAAGCCCCATTCCAATCACACTGACTCAGAAATTCAGGGATAGGGTTGGGTATATATACTTAAGTGATTCTGTTGCAGTGGGTATGGGGATCTTATTTCAAAACCTTTGGGAATATGCTAGCTGTTACCTCTTCCTACTTCTCCACATTCTAATATTTAAGCAGTTCAAATAACCAGAATGTTACAGCTCTAGATGACTTCACTCTGATTCCTAAGCAACCAATGAGCACACAAGGGGTAGATGAAATTACAGAAATGTGTGAGATCCTGCAAGTACCGTACCTAGAATAAGAGCAGAACTAAGGACATATATCCAAATAACACCAGCATTTGAAGGGCATTGGTAGGATAAAAGAGAATTTTAGAAAAACAGAAAAGGCAATAGTGAGAGAGATAAAAGGAGAATCAAGAAAGCCTGCTAACAGACGGCTTCAACCAGAAATTAATCACATAGAGCAGGGGTCCCAACCCCAAGGCCACAGACCAATACCAGTCCGTCGCCTGTTAGGAACCAGGTGGCACAGCAGGAGGTGAGTGGCAGGCAAGCAAGCAATACCACCTGAGCTCTGCCTCCTGCCAGATCAGCAGCAGCATTAGATTCTCATAGGAGCACAAACCCTATTGTAAACTGCACATGCAAGAAATCAACGTTAGATGCTCATTATGAAAATCTAATGCCTGATGATTTGAGGTGGGGCAGTTTAATCCCAAAACCATCCCCCCACCTTCAACCACTCCCGGTCCATGGAAACACCACAAAACCCATCCCTAGTACCAAAAATGTTGGGAACCACTGACATAGAAGAATGGCAAGTATCCATTGGAATTAGCATAGTAGCCAACATTAGCATATGAGGCTCCACCCCCATGACCTCATCTCCTAATACTATCACATTGTTTGGTAGGGCTTCAACATATGAATTTTGTGGGGACATAAACATTCAGTCCATTACAGGTATGAAATAGAGTGCCAAACACTTCATTGTCTTTGACTGGAAAAAACAATAAAGATGGCTGAAATGGTAGCTAAATTTTCAGGTGGAAGTCAGAAGAAGTAGGGATCACCTTTATAGGCCCAGTTTTCTTGATGCAGCAGCAAACAAAGGCCATCTACTGAGAATGAGAGCTGGGGATAGAGGAAAGGAGGTGAAGGAGAAGACTAAAGAGAGAGGTGAAAAACTGAAGGCATAGAGGCCCAGATGAGCCAGGACCCCTTGATGATGTCATGGCAACAGGATGAACATTTGCGTGGTTTCCTCCAACAGGGTTGTGGAGCCCTAATAAGATAAATAAACAACAGTGATGAAAGAGTCGCAGATTGGGGAGTACAATTGTTCCAAGAGATAGCCAATCACAGACAACCCGCTGGCCCAACATCCTGTTCCCAAATACCGTACATAACCCCAGCAGCACAACCTTATCTGCACACCTTATGTGCATGGAGCCCCAGCAGCATGACCCTATGGACTTCCCTCCAGCCCCTGCCTCTTTGCAGACAGCCCCTTTTCTGCTATGCTGCCCATTGCACCCTTGCAATGTATCTTCCTACTTTCTCTAATAACTCTGCCTTTCTTTACCTACAACTGTCTTAGTAAATTCCTTTACCATCCATGAGGCCAGCCCCAGCTAGTTGCACCTGTGACAAGGGTTCAACGACTAAGGTCATGTGGAGAGGAAGCAGCAAACTGTAGCATCAATCCTGATTCCACATATTGCAGAGTGGGGTGCTGGAGGAGACCAAGCGTAGCACAGTTAAAAATGCTGGTGAAAGAGTAGTTAGGACGATAAACCACATGGCCCCTACTAGGTTGGAAAAGAATAGAAGTCAAGAAGGGGGCTGACTAGCAGATGTGGAAAAGGAGAGGACTAAGGGATTAATGGTCTATATGAGGTCAGCAAGCAGGTCTGGGAGAAGTATAATTATGAGAGATCAGGAGGAAAGGAAGCACATGCGTTTACGGAATTAAAATTAAATAGCCACGGTCACTGGCTAAAATGTTCTAGCAGAATCTTGACCACCTGCCGTTACTTGTAAAACTTTTTCAAGAGTCAGTTATAGGAAGGGGAACATCACACTCTGGGGACTGTTGTGGGGTGGGGGGAGGGGGGAGGGATAGCACTGGGAGATATACCTAACGCTAAATGACGAGTTAATGGGTGCAGCACACCAGCATGGCACATGTATACATATGTAACTAACCTGCACATTGTGCACATGTACCCTAAAACTTAAAGTACAATAATAATAAAAAATAAATAAATAAATGGAAGAAAAAAAGAAATAAGAAATGTCATCATTTAGCATAACTTTTAATAAATTTATATATTTTATAACAAAAAAAGAGTCAATTATAAATGACCCCATTAAATGATTATGCATATTGTATAAAAACTGTAATTGAAGACCCTACTCATCATGGTACTTATTTTTATTTTGTTTATACTGTGCCTTATGCTATGTAGGATTTTGGTGGCTTACAAAGATATGAAAATATAGTATGATAGAATAAATTTAAAATAAGTGAGACAGACGAGGTTAATAAAGTTAAATAAGTAAGACAGAACTGGAAATGAGGTTGGTTTATGAAGCTTAATGCACCTAAAGTTAAGATCAGTGCAATAAATTCTTGTTAGAATTTTGTGCCAGTTAAAAGTTTTCTCCTAACACACCAGTATATTTTTCATTATTAAACAAGGAAAATTATTTAACTCATTCCATTTTCATTTGGATCTTGACTCCAGGAAACTTGGAAGTAAATATTTCCCCCAGTTGTAATTACTACCTTAACCCAGGATATTCTATTAAAACCACCCCCCTGCTTCACTATTTATATCTCACTCTTTATCTTTGATTTAATGGCAATTTGGTGGTTTTAATTTCACGCCACCTCAGATACCCTTGCAGTATGTACAACATAAATTAGAAATAAATATTCAAAAATCTCATTCTTAATTGCAATCCAAATAGCCAGTGCTTTACTTTAAATCACTGGCTGCACACTAAATTTCAACATCTAAAAATCATTTCTCAAGTTATCATACTCTAATATCTTTTTTCTTACTTTTCTAGATACAGCAGAATGTCACACAGTAAAATATCCTCCAAGAGTATGGTATATCTCTATAGCTATCAGTCTATATTCAGGGGTGGCGTATCATTGGTAGCATACCATACATTAAACGTCTAATAAGTTGTGTTGCTTATCAGTACTTGATCTTACCTGCACTGTCTACATGTATCATCAAAAGCAAGAACCTTTAATAGCAGGTAGCAAGCCACATGTGGTGAGGTCAGAAAACTGCTTAGTTAAACCAGGTCTTAATGTGGATGACTCCTTAGATCAGCAAAATATTCTTTACCTGGTTATGCCCTCAGCATGTAACCCAAGCATGTCTGGCTCAAAAGTAGAAATCCAACACTAACCCCAAACACCATACCAAAGAATCATCCATCCTCGCTGCTGTTACATGTTTACAGGTTTTTCAGGTCAAAGTTGTTTACACACTCCATTACTGAATGGGAATAAAACAGTATCTACTTATTTTTTTCCTTCATTTATCTTATTTTAGTTATTTATTTTATATCTATTCCATTAAATAAGAAAGGAGATGTGTCACAGCAAGGAAGCAGACTGGTGGGGCCCATCCACCAAAGAAGCATGGCTAAATGATTTTGTCCACAAGGACCTTTAATGCCTGGAATCAGTTCTCCCACTCAAGTCCCTGGTGGCCTCCTTGTCCTAAAGGATAGCCCTCCTGAGATGGTTAATAACTTCACACCTAGCATCGCTATTCCTGGCAATTCAGTAGAACAACAGGCTAGAAATTGCCAACAAGAGGGTAATAAGCCCCAGTTCTAAAAACTATTGAGGAAAGCTCCTGAACATTTTACTTTCTCTTCTTTTTAATATCTGGGATAATTCAGTCCCCATATGAAAAAATATGAGCGCTAAAATGCATGATCTTCAACAGGCTTAACCCTGATGCCACTGGTCAAACCTCCTAAACTGCCCATGCATACAATTAACATTCCAATAAGCTCTGCATTTTTAATTTTCTGTAACAACCAGGTGGTCCTTTTCTATAATACTTCTAAGAGGATTCTTAACTGTAGTATTGCAAACCCTCAGCAAAGTAGCTTTTCTGGAAGAAGCTTCAAAAGGATTTTTGCATCCCATAAATCCTTTACCTGCATCCTCCACTCATTGTGAAAATTAAGGTATAGATGAGTTATAAAGGCAATCGTAGCTGGAAAAGGTTTACCCTTTTCACAAAAGATATCATGTCAAAACTCCGCTGAGAATAAACCCTAGTTTATTCCAGGCTGCTTTAAGGGAAGAGAATTCACATCTACTCTGGTCATATTCAACGCCAGACTTCTGGGAATGGTTTTCCTCAGTAATGGAAACCAGTTGAGAAAATTCTTAACATTTGTGTTGCTCTCTAAGAGTGACAGAAAGGTCTCATGAGTTGACATAAGACAAAGGAAATCAAACTAACCAGTATAAAGAACCTGAGCATTGGCTCCAACTCACCTTTTCCAAAAGCTTTTCTGATACCTCAACCAAAGAAACCCACCCATTCATAATACCATTTGTCCAATCCTCACTTGAGCACTGAATTTAAAACTCTATTTCATCTGGATACTTTTTACTCATCAGTTGATGGTAAGAAAGGAAATCTTTTGCACTTGAATAATATGTATTTCCTCCATTATTTAAGAATACTCCATTCTTCTAAAAAAAATAAGCAAAACAAACGGCATGGATAAAACTCAAGGATTGTTAAGCATTGGTAATAAGTAAGTTAACAGCTTAAGAGAAGAGGCAAAATTCATAGGGAATATTAAGTAGAGATAGCAAGTAGCTTGTGAAACATGGTGACATCACAATGTGTTAAATATGGATAGTAAGTTCAACTTATAAGGCATGTTGAAGACAGAATAGATGGGGTATATAATGGAATAAATAAGAGCATTGCTCAATGACTGGAGGTTTGAAAAGACCAAGTCCTACGGTAAAACTATGCCAGTCTGGGCTGACAACTATTGCTATCCTTAAATCAGCTATCTAACCCAGTTCAATTCTGCCCCTACATGCTCTCTGCCAAAAAAAATACAGACAAAACCCAAAGCTATTTGGCAATCTAATTGGCACACTAAAGCTGTTAGTAGGTGTGCTTGTCCTTGTATTTCTTGGATAGAGCAGGTCTGTCCCCCAGAAGCCTTCCATTTGTTTGTTAGGGCCCCTTTCCTCAAACCCCATTCTCATCCTCGTAACCACAGCCCCAGTTCGAAAGGCTGATGTAGCAAAGAGACAGATATATGAACATTGTATAACCCAGCATTCAGGTTGTCTAGTCACCCCACTTGTATACTATCCTAAGTGCATTAACCTATTGTATCTTCTCCCCCTTGATTTTCATTATATGTTTTAAATTGACTTAATAAAGCATGTGATTAAAGTGTCTTAATTTTGTGTGTGTCTTTCTGTTCAGTGATCTCTGGTAGTGTATTCGAAAGCTAACATTGCATCAGTGTAATTTCCTATACAACAATGTGAGCAGAGAAATATATTAGGCTAAACAGAAAATACATGTATTTAGTTAGGGGGTTTGCAAAAGTATAATCATGAGATTATGTTAATTAAAATATGAGTACAATATTCTATAATAATAGATTTAGAAGAACATGTCTTTGTATGCTGTCTTGTGACAACTGAAGATAACAGAATCAAAGCCATAGCTGGAAAGAAGTAAATATATATAGCTAAGCATGCAGGCTTTTGAGTCAGAACTCCTGATATCAAATCCTGGTTTCACTACTTTCTATCTTTGTGACTTTGGGCAAATTACTTCTTTGTGCCTCAATTTACTCAGCTGTAAAACAGCAATAATAATAATAGTAATAATAATAATAATAATACCTGAAAGGGTTATTTTGATGATTAAAGGAAGTACTAGCATGTAAATCTCTTGCATTAGCCAGCTCAGATAAATTGCGTCTAAATTTCTTAGCTATTGAAAAAGTAAGAGTAAATGAGTATGACCAAAGGGAATAAAGTGTTTTGGGGCAATGGGTTTCACAAACGTTACTCCTCATTGCCATGGTAATGATAACCCTTTTCTCATGTTAATGCCAGTATATGAGTAAAAATTACAGTACATAAAGCAATAATTAGTAACCAACATGGAGTAACATGTAATATTGTGAGTTTCTCTTCAAGATTTGGATGAATTTCACGGAGTCATTGGGTGGTAAATGAGAAATGATTCAGGGAGTCCCCCAGCTGGAAAACTCTGGGAGCCCAGGACCAGCTGCTCCTCCAAATGGAGTCACCATAGCCAATAAAAATAAACCAAGATTTCACGATCTGTAATGTCCTACTTATAACCACTGCTACCAGGAAGAAACCATGGACTGGAGGAGAGTTGGCCTCACTCCTATGGTTGCTGTTATGAACTGGTTCGGGCTATTAGCAATTGCGGCCATCTACTGCTTCATTTGTTTTCTCCATTGTTTGATAGCATCAAAGAAGTTCCACCTGCCCAAAGGGAAGGAGGGTGCCCACAAGATGTCAACATATGTTGTAAATGAATAGTAGCAATAAGTGTATGCCTCTTCTGCAGATAGCGCTAGTCCACACCTCTCAGGTGACCCTCATCTCTAATCATTCTAGCCTTACTCTACCTTTGCTTGGCTCCTTAATGAGCCTCTAATAAACTTCACCAAGAAACCCATAAATCCTACTTGGTCGAATATAGCGAAATTCAGCTAAATTAAATATATCTTAATTCAAAGTATTAGTAAATCAGTAACTCAGAAATTACATACTTTTAAAACCAGAAAGGGAAAGGAAGGCATTTCTAAAACCTTAGGATGGATGGAAATACACTTATAAATCACTTAAAATATTCTTCAGATAGGTATACAAATAAACTTAAGTCCTCTGTGACCCATTCTAACAGTTTCTGTTTTAGGTCTCGGACTTGGAAATGAAACCTTTGTGCCCAAGTTTAATTAGGCACTTTTCCTATCCAGCCCAGGCCAGGCCCTATGGCTATTCATCACTTCAGAACCCGCTATATTCATCCCAAACTTTATCCAGTCTCCAGATGAGACTGACCTGTAATGACCTAATATATAACGTTCCACTGCTTTTGTAATACATGTCCTTTAGATATGTCAGCCTCCTCAATTTTATACATTTTAACTGATTTGTCACTGTTTGGCCTCTTGTATGTCAGAGCGGATAACTTCTGCCAAGCTCCGTACACAGAAATTTACACTGAAAAACAAAAGTTTATAATTGTGTTTTTTATTAGGTGACATAGATGCCTAAATCACAGCAGACAAAACCAAGTAAAATACATTGTTCTTCAAAAAAAATTCATAGATTTGTATCTCCTTATAAAATTTGAATAATTCAGAAAAATATAATAAAGGAAATAAAGTTCAAAATACTACTAATCAGAAAAAAAACTTGTTTTAACTCTATGATGTATAGGAAATAAATTGAAGGAATATACATATATACATTTAGGTATTTTTTAGATAATAGGACAGAGCATATAGAATGTCTTATAACCTGCTCTTCAGTTATTAATAGATTGTAAGTAGTTTTTCTTGCCTTAAAATAGTCAAGAACATGCTTTAAATTACTGCAAAAGCTGCACAGTCCCTTTATTAGTGTCCTAGGATTGCCTAGTACTGTTAATACAAACTGGGTAGCTTAAAACCACAGAAATATATAGTCTCCCAGTTCTAGAAACCAGGAATCTGAAACCAGGGCCCCAGCCCCTCTGCAACCTGCAGGGAACCCTTCCTTGCCTCTTCCTAGCTTCTGGGGCTGCCAGGAATCTTTGCCATTTCTTGGCTTATAGCTGCATAACTCCAACCTCTGCCTTCCCTCTCACAGGGCATTCTTCCTGTGTCTCTCTCTTCTTAGAAGGACGCCAGTTATATTGAATTAGGGGCCTGCCCTAATCTAATATGATCTATTCTTAACTAAATTACATCTGCAACCATCTTATTTTCAAATAAGGTCACATTCTGAAGTACTAGGGGTTAGAACTTCAACTGATTTTCTGGAAGAGGGGACACAATTCCATCCTGAATAATCCCCTAAGGTAGAGCACAGTTTCCTTTTTTTTTTTTTTCCTATTATATTTAATGCTGCAAATAGTCTGTGAAAGTAATTTTAATCGTAAGGCAATATTTTAGGACTCATTAGTCCTCACACAACAACCCTATCTCCACTGTACAGAGTGAAAACTGGGGGAGCAGAAATGTATTAAATAACTGCCCAAGGACACTCAGATAATAGACAGAGGAGCCTCCAGGCCCTCTGGCTCACAGTCTTCAAGATTAATTATACTCTATAGTAGGAAGTGGGATAGATCCGATGCAAATTTCACTTAATCAGGAGGTCAAAATGATTGATCACTGAGCAATCAGGCATTTTTTATTTATCTCAATCCTTAAGTAGTTCAGACCATCTTAAAATCTATTATCCGCCCAAATTTGTCCTGAGTCTCAATTTTGCTATCCTGAACTCTAATAATAAAACAATATTTAGCATCAAATCTTACTTCATAATTTACAAAGTAAATCAATATCTATTATTAAATTATACTTAATAAAGAGATACTATAATCATCAGTGTACTTAGAAAGCATTCAAGTAAAACATCACTCTGTTTTTTCCAATTTAAAAAAATCATCTCCTGTTATTTTAAATTCCCTTAAATGGCTTTCATACTCTGCATTAAATTAATTGAAATTATTTAATGTTATTTATACTATTTATAAGAGATTAATTTATATTATATTTTATATGTATATGAAGCACTAGAGACTACAGATTTATCCTATATGCTGTAATTGTGCTAAACTCTTATTACTATAATGGTTTTAAGTTGATTTGTTAGGCTTTCTAAACACACAGTCATTTGTATGCATTTAGTAACATAAGCTATTCATCTTGTCCTTTATATTTTTTCCACTCATAATTCTCCAGCAAATATCTTTAATGTTCTTAATTAGTATTGATAGAACACATTTCAACATTTTTCCTATCTCTCCTTTCACAAGTTCTTCTTTTCCAAATCAGAGGAAGTTTCTACTTCCTTCATATGGTTTCATGGAAATTGTCCATCATTTTCTTTTGGCATCTGTATTAGTTTGCTAGGGTTGCCATTACAAAGCACTACAAACTTGGTAGCTTAAGCAACAGAAATTTAATCTCCCACAGTTCTAGAGGCTGGAAGTCCAAGATCAAAATGTTGGCATGACTGATTTCATGCTGTAGCCTTCCTTTTTGGCTTGTAGATGGCGACCTTATCTCTGTCTTCACATGATCTTCCCTCTGCGTGTGTCTATATCCTAATCTCTACTTCTTATAAGGACACCAGTCATATCGAATTAGGACCCACCCCAATGACCTCATTTAGCCTTACTTATTTTTTCAAAGGTTCTACCTCCAAATAAAGTCACATTCTGGCTGGGCGTGGTGGCTCACACTTGTAATCCCAGCATTTTTGGAGGCCAATGTGGGTGGATCACTTGAGGTCAGGAGTTTGAGACCAGCCTGGCCAACATAGTAAAACCCCATCTCTACTTAAAAAATACAAAAATTAGCTGGGCGTGGTGGTACACACCTGTAATCCCAGCTACTCAGGAGGCTGAGGCAGTTGAATTGTTTGAACCCAGGAGGAGGAGGCTACAGTGAGCCAAGATCAGGCCACAGCACTCCAGCCTGAGTGACAGAGGGAGACTCCATCTCGAAAAAAAAAAAAAAGTCACATTCTAAGGTACACGTGAGTGAGGACTTCAGCCATAAATTTGGGGGCAGAAGACATGATTCAGCCCATAACAATGTCCCTGTTAGGCACAGATTTATCTCAATCCATTTTCTAGATTCATGCAGTCTATTACATATTTTTAATTCAATCACTTAACATTATAGTTTACAACTAACATAAAGCTTCACTTCAGTGCTCTAAGCCTACCCCTCCTTGCCTGCCTTATTTTTTGGCATTTCTGCAGCATTTCCATGTGCTGCAGTCATTCATCATCACTGCAGATTTTCATAGATATTATGTTTTCTTTTCTATCTTCTCCAGTGAATATCATCATTCAATCTTATCTCTTTCTGATTCTTGATATTTGTTTTCCACCTCAACCAATGTAAATGCCTGGTCCTGAAAATGTGTTCTTCCTCTTTGGTGTTAAAATACTTTCGCAATTACAACTGGTTTTCTTTATTTTAAATGTGCAATTATTGTTTTTAAAGGTTATTTTCCCTTTGTGATACTTATTATGATTTTTGTTATTCTTCTGCTTTATTTTGATGTGTTTAGACCATAGGGGGCATCTTACAACGTTAATCTTGTTAGTGTTCTCCTGAAAGTTCTTCTCTTATGAAATATTCAGACCAAAATAGTCTCTTTCATGCTACAGAAATAAGGACTCCTAGGACTCCATTCAAAATAACTCTCAAACCATTTAAGGAAGTACAAAGCAAGGAGAGTGAAAGGGAAGAGAATTAAATTACTTATACCAGAAATTTTATTTCACAATCTTAAATGTGCAATCCTAAAAACTAGGCTAAATTATTTATCTCATTTTACAGATGAGTAAATTGGAGATCACAGGGCTTAGTGACTTTCTGAAGTTTATATATGTAGTCAATGATAAAGCTCAACATCAAAATGAATGTGTATCCTCCAAAACCCCAGCTTTTCCCCTTACTTCATATAAATGTTCATCTCTCCTTAAGCATATTTTTACCTACTTCGAGTTTCCCTGAGCCTCTCTGAATAAGTGGAATGGCAAGAACACAAGTCAGGTGCCAACATAATCACAAAAAAACAGTGGTTTGGCTCCATGCACCTCTCTCTCTCGCCCTCCTCTCTCATCAACAATTTAAAATAGCAGTGTTCAGGCATTCATTGGAAATTTACTGCAATTTATCACTTGCTATAATGAGTGAACTATCAGGTATCTGAAAGTTCAGTTCAATAGTGCATACTGAGCACCTTCTGCATGCCAGACACCTCCCTGATTGCTTAGAATTCATGGATGAATAATACGCTTATCTGCTGTTGAAACCTCATGGCTTGGGAATGGAGCGGGGATGGGAGATTTCACTGCACGTTAAACGCATTTTGGGGGTGTCTGCCATGCTGTTGTTTCTTTCTCAAAGAGCCTGCCTCAGGGAAAATCTCTACTGATTAGGGGAGACCACATGTGTACATCATCACCAGCATATTCCCTCCTGCCACTCCCACCCCACAGTTGGGTCAGGGCAGACACCTGACTCTAGCTGATTGGCAATCCATGGGACCTCACAAAAAGGTGAGGTGGGCCAGTCAGATTTCTCTGCCAAAAATATATAATCAGGCCTATGAGAGGCAATTCAGGTAGTAGCACTGTAAAAGAAGCCAGTAAGTGAACAGACTATGCACTCCAGTCGTTGAAGGAGAGCTAATTCCTGCGGCCGAGTTCCCGGAAGCTGACCACGTTCTTATGACTCTTCCTGTCACCTGTTGTTCTATTGTCTGTTTTCCAGAGATGCTGCTGTGTTGCCCCAGCATCCTTAAAAATAAACATCACTTTTAAAAGAAGACATTTATGCGGCCAATAAATATATGAATAAAAGCTCAACATCACTGATCATTAGAGGAATGCAAATCAAAACCACAATGAGATACCATCTCATGCCAATCAGAGAATGGTGATTATTAAAAAGTCAAGAAACAATTGATGCTGGCGAGGATGTGGAGAAATAGGAAAACTTTTACACTGTTGGTGGGAATGTAAATTAGTTCAACCGTTGTGGAAGACAGTATGGCGATTCCTCAAGGATCCAGAACCAGAAATACCATTTGACCCAACAATCCCATTATGGGGTATGTACCCAAAGGAATATAAATCATTCTACTATAAAGATACATGCACGTGTATGTTCACTGCAGCACTATTTACAATAGCAAAGTCATGGAACCAACCCGAATGCCCAATGATAGACTAGATAAAGAAAATGTGACACATATACACCATGGAATACTATGCAGCCACAAAAAGGAATGAGATCATGCCCTTTGCAGGGACACAGATGAAGCTGGAAGCCATCATCCTCAGCAAACTAACACAGGAAAAGAAAACCAAACACCGCATGTTCTCACTCATAAGTGGGAGTTGAACAATGAAAGCCCTGGACACAGGGTGGGGAACAACACATACCAGGGCCTGTTGGGGGATGGGGTGTGAGGGGAGGAAACTTAGAGAATGGGTGCAGCAAACCACCATGGTACACGTACACCTATGTAACAAACCTGTACATTCTGCACGTGTATCCCGAAACTTAAAGTAAAACAAACAAATAAAAACACCACTTTTAATATGGCCTAGTTAGATTGATTTCTGCCACTTGGAAGTATGTCAGCTCCAACTAATGCAAAAATGTAATATAATGTGACAACAGACATTATCAACAGGGTTCCATGTCTGTGCCAAGAAAAAGCCCCTGACCCCTTCAACAGAATGACCCCTTAACCATGTGTCCTGTAAAACTAGTAGCAAGCACACAGAAATGGAGGCAGGAACATGGGGCCAAAGGTCAGCACAAGGTCAAGGAGGAACAATTCCTATGGTTACCTAAACTTGGACTAACTATTAAACCCAGTAATCAAAAAGTCACACCTCTAGAAATTCACTCAAAAACTGATTGCCTACCATGACCCAGAATGGTAGAGTCCTTGCACTAAAGAAGTCATGGTCCAGTGTCAATAGCTTCGCTCCCAACACAAAGAGTTATTTATGAGAAATCAATGTCTATTTACTAGGCCTGGGGGCATGGTGTTTTGTGACAAGAGCAGTGTTTTATTTATTTGGGAGTTTTTACACCCATCTATATCTTATGAAAAGCAACAGTATACTAATAGCTAATACTGGCACAGGGCCTTATATACACCAGACACTTTTCTAAGCACTTTACAAACACTAGCTCATGTAATCCTCAAAACTCTATAAGGTAGGCCCTATTATTATCCCTGTTTCGTAGATGAGCAAACGGAGGCACAAAAAATGGTAAGTTACCTTCACCAGTCACACAGCTGGTAAGTAGCAGAACTGGGATACAAATCCACAATCTTAACCACTACTTCATGCTGCTTTTAATAGTAATAAAGAAAAGAAAGGGCCAGCAACGGTGGGTCATCCCTGTAATCACAGTACTTTAGGAGGCCAAGGGAGAAGGATTACTTGAGGCCAGGAGTTTGAGACCATCCTGGGCAACACAGCGATATCCCACCGCATCAAAAAATGAAAAAATTAGCCAGGCACGGTGACAACCTTGTAGCCCAAGCTACTCAGGTGACTGAGGCAGGAAGATCACTTGGGCCCAGGAGTTTGAGGCTGCAGTGAGCTATGATCACATAATTGCAGTCCAGCCTGGGTGACAGAGACTGATCCTGTCACTAGAAAAGAAAAAAAAAAGAATTATTATATTAATAAAGAAAATAGAAAAGAAATTAAAATTACCCACATTTTCACAACTTTTTTCATTTTATTATGTTTCTTTGTAGAACCTGACCATAAGTATAGAAAGCTGATCACTAAATAGATACTATTTTGTGTCTTCTTTAATTTAACAGTGCCTCAAACATATCCTAATATGCGGCTCTTCATAATTATCATTTTAATGGGGGCATAATATTACATCAATTTGTTGTACCATAGTTTAACCATTCCCCTACTATCCAAATTCCTAGTTGTTCCACTTTTCCAATTTTTTGCCATTATAAATAATGGTAAAATGAATATATTAGTGCATATACCTTCTGTCTTTTCTTCTCTTGAATTATTTCCTTAGGATAAATTTCCAGAGGTGAGATTCCTGGTACAAACATCCATGGGCAGGTTTTTGATTCCTAATACATTGTCAGACTCCTTTCCAAAAACCAGCAATGGAAGGTTCCAAATTTACAAATGAACCCATTTCACCACAATTTCATGAGAACCGAATATTATATCTATGCTTTTTAATGTTTACTCATTTAGTAAGTGTAAGCTATGTTATTTTCTTAATTTATATTTTACTTGCATTGCTTACAGATGAGGTTAATATTTTTCTAGTTATTTATTTACTAAGGTTCTTAATGAAACAACTGTACATAAGCTTTGCCCAATTATCTATTAAGAATGTAATAATGTTTTCCACCAGTTTGAATGCCTTTAAGAAAGTCAATAATCCTTTCCTGTCATACTCTGTCAATCTGTTAATGGGGGGCAGGGGTGTGCTTTCCAAACTTCTAGAAAACAAGTCACTGAGCTCCTGCTCAGAGATACCTGGCCTCAGCTCTGAGTCTGGCTTCTCCCCATAGATAGTCTGTGACCTTGAGGAGGCTAAGTTTGGCTCAAGAACAGGAGAGCTTGATTATTGTAAACACCTCCTTAAATTTAAGTGAATCCGTGTTTGTGTGACTCATCCTTGGATGGTGATTTAAGCCCTGAGCATAAACAGGCTTGAGGTCTAGCACCACCTGATCTCCTCGGATCTGGAGGAACACCACACACACCATGAGGGCAGTGCCCATTGCAGCAGCCCTACACCCTTACCAAACTAGAAGTCCCCAAGACAGAAGAGAGCTGTTGGAATTCACTACATCTGCTCCTGCTCTATGTGACCTCCCCACTCCAATAAAACCCTGCATCCCTGACTAAATAAACTAGGAATATCATCTAATCTTACCATGGAATGTGTGTCTGTGGTATTCCTGCCAACACAAACCCACAGATACCCTCCACCCAGTCCTCTTCTTCTTCATTTTATTTATGTTGTCTTCACTATACATGTTTCACTATTTGTTTGTTTGTTTGTTGAAACAGAGTCTTGTTCTGTCCCCCAGGCTGGATGCAGTGGTGTGATCTCAGCTCACTGCAACCTCCAACTCATGGGATCAAGTGATCCTTCTGCCTCAGCCTCCGGAGTAGCTGGGACCACAGGTGTACACCACCAGCCGGGAATATATATATATATATATTTATTTATTTATTTTAGAGATGGGGTTTTATCATGTTGCCCAAGCTGGTCTCAAACTCCTGGATTCAAGCATTCCACCTGCCTCAGTCTCCCAAAGTGCTGGGATTACAGGTGTGGGCCACCACATCTGACCTGTTTCACCATTTAAATATAGATAAATATTTCATGTTTTCCTTTGTGCTTCCTTTTATCCCTTAACACACTAGAAAGATTCATTCTTTCCAAGGAACATAAATATGCCCAATTTTACATTATCCCAAAGCTTATATTATTTTCTTTAACTATTAAATTCATCTGGGATGCAGATTGTTACATAATTATGCGATACAGATCTAAAAGAGTTTGCTGTGTTTTTAAATATTGTGGGAAACTGGTTATTAAATGAGCATTCCTTTCCCTAACATTCTGTAAGGACTACTATATCACACATTCAACTCATAAATATAATTGTATCTATTTCTGGGGCTTTCTGTCCTATTTATGTATACTTCGAGCTATGCATCCAGAGATGTAGTTTTAATTTTGTTTCCAACATGGTTTATATCTGGGACTAACTCTACCTCATCACTTTTCTTCTTCAGGAATACTTAGGGTATCCTAACTTTTTTCAAACCATTTTAGAATGATTTTGTCAAAAAAGGACTAGTAATTTCTTTTCTTAAATTTATAAATTGTAAATTTTTATAATATGGTTTCTTCCATTCAGAAAACATTTGTCTATCCATTCAAGCCTCAATTTATCTCCAATGAAATCTGCAGTTCTCTTTATGTAGGTCACAGTCATCCCTAACGAAGCTTATTCCCTTATATTTTATATCTTTGTCACTAAAGTGAATGAGATATTTTCATTATATTGTCTAGTTGCTTATTGCTGATATACCAAAATCTCTGTTTCATAGAGTGGATGTGAAAAACAGTCTTTTGAAGAGTATTCCTGTGTCTTCTGCAAAACTATTGTGGAAACACTGTTCAGGATGTCATCCCATGTCCCTTTAAGCAAAAAATTCCTTCCAGAGGTCAGAAAAAAAGGAATTTTTTTTTCTGAGACAAACTTAACCCAATGACAAGGGCTCTCTGTTTTATTTATTTGCCTTAGCAGCCAAGATATTAAAAAGCTTAAGTTCCTGTTTAACTGCAAAAATGAATTATACCTAGATGTCTGGCACACATATTTTTCTGTTCCTTTTCATTGGTTTTAGTTTTACTCATATTTTTAATTGTCCTATTTTAATTCTGCAAGCCACCTCAAATTGTCTTTGGAAGTAGGCAGTTAGCCTTAGAAGGTTATGTGCCTTAATATGCACATCCAGAAGTAATTAAGCTATATGATAATTGAATAGTATTGTTCATCTGTTCTTAATTATATATGCTAAAAATGGAGTAATCAACCTTTTTCCTTCAGGACACATTGTAAATCTACCCCCTTTGTATCTCACTCAAGAAAGCATTACAGAACATGGGAGTGATCCTGCACAGTCAACTAGAATTTTAATTTATTTTTTAAAATAAGCATTTTTCATAAACCATGGTACTTCTAATATTTTTAATAATAAATCACCTATGGTATATCTTTATACTAGTCAATGTGTAGCAAACAGCATGTCATCAAGACACATCAGGACACAAATGGGGGAAGAATGGTGAGAAAATGATCTGGGAAAAGTTCCTTGGAAAGGTAAGTAAGTTGTGCACAGTGCCTGAATTACTGCTTCTGAAGTCTTCACCACACCCCTCAAGGAAAATTAACCACTCCTTATTCTGAATTCTGATGACCCTTTATAATTAAACCATTTCCTCCAAAAAGGTTGATACAGTTTGGATATTTGTCCCCTCCAAATCTCATGTTGAAATGTGATCCCCGGCCGGGCGTGGTGGCTCACGCCTGTAATCCCAGCACTTTGGGAGGCCGAGGCGGGTGGATCAGGAGGTCAGGAGATTGAGGCCACGGTGAAACCCCATCTCTACTAAAAATACAAAAAATTAGCTGGGCGTGGTGGTGGGCACCTCTAGTCCCAGCTACTCAGGAGGCTGAGGCAGGAGAATGGCGTGAACCTTGGAGGCGGAGCTTGCAGTGAGCCAAGATGGTGCCACTGCACTCCAGCCTGGGCGACAGAGTGAGACACCGTCTCAAAAAAAAAAAAAAAAAAAAAAAAAACACACACAAATTAAAAAAGAAAAGAAATGTGATCCCCTATGTTCAAGGTGAGGCCTGGAGGGAGGTGTTTGGGTCATGGGGGTGGGTCCCTCATGAAGGGCTTGGTGTCCTCCACATGGTCACAAGTGAGTCTCACTCTGTTAGTTTACAAGAGAGCTGGTTGTTTAAAGGAGCTTGGCACCTCCTCCTCTTTCTCTTGCTCCCTCTCTTGCCATGTGATGTGCCTGCTCCTCCTTTGCCTTCTGCCATAATTGTAAGCTTCCTGAGGCCTCACCAGAAGCCAAGCAGAAGCTAGTGCCATGCTTATATAGCCAGCAGAACTGTGAGCCAAATAAACTTCTCTTCTTTAAAATTACCCAGCCTCACGTATTCCTTTATAGCAACACAAAATGGACTAATTCAGAAGCCTCTCCCACTCTGGCTATGCTCTGCCTCTGTGCTTTGCAGCTCTGTGCCCACACCACAGCACATCCCTCACTGCATACTGGTGGCTGCCCACTGTAATTTCATTGAGAAAAAAGAAAATATCTGATTCACCTTTTTATTTCCAATGCCCAGCCCAGTACCCGGCACTTCCAACCTGCTCACATCATA
Organism: Pan troglodytes; assembly: GCF_028858775.2. Lineage (NCBI taxonomy): Eukaryota > Metazoa > Chordata > Mammalia > Primates > Hominidae > Pan > Pan troglodytes. Next base: position 101,714,484 of record NC_072412.2, on the reverse strand, counting down.
ATTTAGATAGTGGTTCACATTGCCCAGGACATGCCATATTACTGAACACTAGATGTAAGGACTTAATAAACAACTGACTGAGGTGCATAGCTCACCATCTGCACCCTCCTATCCCAGCTATCTTGGGCCACTTTTGGATCTTCATTTCTAGGCCTTTCCTTCATCCCCTTTGACTTCCCTGATACCTCAAAGTCACTAACACCAGTGCAACTTATTTTACTTTCTCTAACACTTCTCCAGAACAGAACAAACAGATATCAGATTCTGATAAATGTAAGTAGCTTTCTAAATGTGGAGAGAATCAAGCTTTAGACAAAACACAGGCCAATCTGTGAATGAGTTCCCTTGCACACATAAGCAATGCATAACCTTTTGGAAACTGTAATAATTATCCTCTAATGCATCCTTCTTCCAGCCCATCTCATCAAAACCACAAGTGGTTTCAAATAGTCTAACCCATTTTTATGAACGTGAGTTGCCTCCTCAAGAAACCTCTATTTCCCAGAGACCTATCCACTCACACACTGACATATGATCTGCTGAGTCACAGTTGGTTTCCAGACACATCCAATAGTCAGCTCACATCCAATAGTCAGACTCTATTCCCTGTGAGGTCATCTGTCTACCGGAAAATCTCATGTATCGGGCAATGCTTGTGACAAACCTGTCCCTCACCAAAGATTAAAATGTAAAAATGCCTTTAGATAGCCAACTTTACAAATACTGTTCATGCTTCTGCTTTCTCCCCCATAAAGAATGAATGCTGAACAATTTTTAACCATTTCTTGTTAACTATGATAGAGTTAAATATAAACATAGTTACAATATAAAGATCCAGATGATAGACGGATAGAGATAGAGATAGAGATAGAGATAGGAGTGGTTGTCACAGATTTAACCTTTCATGGAATGCTGCCCTGTGACCTCCTTACTGTCCTGGAGTTCCCATGCACCTGATGGGATACTGAAGGATGAGGAGCTTTTTACCCTTCTCTACAGAGCAGGATTCAGGTTCTTCCAATGCTTTCTTTAACTTCCTGTGGCTACTTCTTTTCTATCTTTCCTATTTTTTATTTTCTGCTCTCTTCTCTGTCCTTTACCTCTTTCCTTCCTATCGGGGAACCAGCCCCCAATATTTTAACATAGGTTCTTTTCTATTTTCCCTAAGTGTCGGCTGGTCTAAGAATAAAGGGAAAGAGTACAAAAGAGAGAAATTTTAAAGCTGGGTGTCCGGGGAAGACATCACATGTTGGCAGGTTCCATGATGCCCCCGAGCCACAAAACCAGCAAGTTTTTATTAGTGATTTTCAAAGGGGAGGGAGTGTACGAATAAAGTGTGGGTCACAGAGATCACATGCTTCAAGGGCAATAAAATATCACAAGGCAAATGGGCAGGGCAAGGTCACAAGGCCAGGGCAAAACTAGAATTGCTGATGAAGTTTCATGTCCCACTGTGCACGCATTGTCACTGATAAACATCTTAACAGAGTTCAAGAGCAGAAAACCAGTCTGACTAGAATTCGCCAGGCTGGAATTTCCTAATCCTAGCAAGCCTGGGGGCGCTACAGGAGACTAGGGTGTGTTTCATCCCTATCTACAACTTCATAAGGCAGACACTCCCAGAGCAGCCATTTTAGAGGCCTCCCCCTGGGAATGAATTCTTTTTCCAGGACTGTTAATTATTAATATTCCTTACTAGGGAAATAATTCAGCGATATTTCTCTTACCCGTTTTCGGCAATAAGAGAAATATGAGTCTGTCCTGCCCGGCTCCCAGGCAGTCAGACCTAATGGTTACCTCCCTTGTTCCCTGAACATTGCTGTTATCCTGTTCTTTTTTCAAGGTGCCCAGATTTCATATTGTTCAAATACACATGCTTTATGAACAATTTGTGCAGTTAATGCAATCATCACAGGGTCCTGAGGCAACATATATCCTCAGCTTACGAAGATGATGGGATTAAGAGATTAAATTAAAGACAGGCATAGGAAATTATAAGAGTATTGATTGGGGAAGTGATAAATGTCCACAAAATCTTCACAATTTATGTTCAGAAACCGCAGTAAAGACAGGCGTAAGAAATTATAAATGCATTAATTTGGGGAACTAATAAATGTCCATGAAATCTTCACAATTTATGTTCTTCTGCCATGGCTTCAGCCAGTCCCTCTATTTGGGGTCCTTGACTTCCTGAAACACTTGCCACAATCCTGCAATACTGAACAGCTGAGAAGTCTGACTTGCAGAGGAAAGAATAATTATATTCCCACAGTCTTCTGGAGCACATGTCATATAATTGTCACCCTTCACCCCTGGGGCTAGCACTGTGGACCTCCTGACCTACAGCACCAGGAGGTCCAACTCTACATTCCTCTCCAACTCTACTTTTATCATCATTTTTGACATCAATATTCTCATGGATAACCCATCCAACACCTTGTCCCGACCATTCTTTCACCTTCTTAGCACCAATGATCACTCATTGCCCCATCTTAGGCAGCCATTTACAGAGACCATACAAGGAATAATCTCCACTCCAGCATCTCAATTTCAAATGCCCTTTTCTTTGACCATTATCTCCTACAGTCCAGCACACTTACACCAACTCTCCAGCACTCCTACTCCTACAACCCCCATATATCATCAACCTTAACATATAATATTGACCCTACCACTTTTCTTATTGTCTATCACCCAACCTCATATCCTTGCTTATATCCCAACAAATGACAAGATCTGGCACTAAAATGTTCCCTTGCAAATATCCATAACTCCCTTGCTACTCACTGGGTAAAACTCCAGTGCTGGTTAAACCCAATTGTGTAATTTTGCCTCTATCTGAACAGTTAAATGTTACTGAAGAAAATTACAGAACCATTCTAACTGGACTGATTTCAAATGTATAATCACAGATCTCAAAACAGAACTCAATACTGCCAGACAACTTACTTCCCTAGGAAATGTGTTTTCCCAACTTCTAAGATAATTATTCACATCTCTGCTCTTCTCAAATTTCCGACATTCCTTCCCTTTCTTCACGACTCTCAGCTAATGACCTTGCTTTGTACTTCATAGAGAAAAGAGATGCAATCAGATTAGAACTATCCCATCTTTCAACTATCAATTCCACCAACCATCCTGTATCTGTACTCAAATACGCTGCCTTCATTTTGGTTAAAAAGGGAAGAAGATAGATGAGATACTTCCTGTGCATTGTCTCTTATCTTCTTAAAAATATCACCCTACTCTGTTTTTTCATTTTTGTTAGTGTTCATATCTGGCTCAGGGTCTCTCACAAGGCTGCTGTCTGTAAAGAGCTGACTGGGGCTGAAGGATCCTTTTCCAAGCTCACTCACACTGCTGTTGGAAGGAGGTTTCAACTTCTTGCCAAGTAGGCTTCTCTATAGTGCTGCTGAGAACACAGCTTCCCCCCAGAGTAAGTGGAGAGAGAGAGAGAGAGCAAGAGACAGACAGAGAGCATGTACACTGAAACAAAAGCCACAGTCCTTTCATAACCTAAACTCAGAAGGGGCATCTCATCTCCTCTTCGGTTGTACTCTATTAATTAGAATCAAGTCATTAAAGCCAATACAGGGCATGAAGGGATGCATTAAGCTTCACATCTTCAAGGAAAGAGTATCAGAGAATTTATTGGACATAAATACTTTAACAACTACTACTATTTAAGAGTTTTAAGTAATTCTAAATTTTATATTGAATCAAAAATAATTTCCTCAGCCTAGCATATTTTCAGAACCCTCTATATACAGCTCTACAACCAATCCAATATCACCCCATCACTTCAGTCAATATAAACCCTTCACTGCCTGCCTTGTTCATTACTGCAAATGCCTTCTTCAGCAATTTTATAAATAGTTCTGATTACAATACCAGGAATTAACTAAAATGTTGTGATGTAAATATTTCCAAGTCATTTTGTCCATGAGTTACATAATGATGATTTCATTCTTTGCAAGCCAGGACCAAGTATTCTACTCAATTTGTATTCTTCACAGGGTCTGGTATTGGGCTATGTACAAGCATGAATGAACCAATCAATCTAGTTAGCAACAGAAAGAAAATAATTTCAAAATTAAACATTATTATATCTCTCTTGCTAACCATTCAATGTTTTATAACATTACTTTTTTATTTTTATTTTTATTTTTGAGACAGAAATTCACTCTGTCACCCAGGCTGGAGTGCAGTGGCGCGATTTCAGCTCACTGCAACTTCTGCCTCCCGGGCTCAAATGATTATCCTGGCTCAGCCTCCAAGCAGCTGGGACTACAGGCACCCACCACCATGCCTGGATAATTTTTGTATTTTTAGTAGAGACAGGTTTTCACCATGTTGGCCAGGCTGGTCTCAAACTCCTGACCTCAAGTGATCCACCTGCCTCAGCCTCCCAAAGTGCTGGGATTATAGGTGTGAGCCACTGTGCCTGGCCTATAATATTACTTAAATTATAAGGAATTGTCTGTGTCAGGTTTTGCTGGGTTTCACAGCTGTAAACCCTTCCCTTCTCTCCCTCCCTCCTCCTACTTCCATGTCCTTCCACAGCTTAGAACCATGTGACTTGGAGACTTGATCCCACTCCAATCTCTCAAACCAATCCACATCCATGTCACATCATGGGTGTGACAGCACAAATTAGTCTGATCCTATGTCTAGTCTCAATCTGACTTTGCACCTGTACTCTGATCACTGGCTTCTGCACTTTTCTTCTTTCTTTTTCTTTTTTTTTTTTTTCCATCTTTATGCTTTTGGTTAATTACATTATTTGTCCTGTGCAAATAATTACATTATTTGCCCTGTACATTATTGTGTCCTTTCCAATCTTGATAACTGTTTTAAGGATACCCAGGCTTTGTTTTAGGCAAGTACAGTAAGACAAGCAGACACATAAACAACCATCATGAAAAAGAAGGATTTTATGCTCCCTGGGAGATCCCTGGAAATAAGAAGCAGGCCACACCACACCAGGCCACAAAGGGAAGCACAGGGGTCAGTCAGGAAGCCAAGGGAGAGGGGAAAACACAGCCAAGAGCCTTTATTGTGGTATCCATGGAAAGAAATCAGTGAGACAGGGTAAGCAGGTTTAGGACTGGCCAGTTTGAATCATTTCAGCAGGCCCTGGGGCAGTTGTCTGGTGTCTGGCCCTGGAGTGATTAAAGCAGTGGGATAGTGGACTGTATTGCAAGAGCCCACTAAAGCAAGTAGTTAGGGGTGTGGGCTCTACATAGGTTGCTTTGCATACAAAAAGTGTGCTGGAAGGTGAGTCATTTACTAACTCTAGGAATTAGCTAACCCTAGGAGAGGCAGTCCCTTCAGGGTCAGCAAGGCCACAAATGTCAAAGCGTGAAAATCACACTGTGAATCTTAGGGTTTTCTATCAGCTTATTGACCTTCCTCCAAGACTTACTCCAGCCCAGAAGTTCCATGTATTCCAGGTCTCGAGCCATGGAAATCTGTCATATCCTGGAGTTGATCAGTACTAGGCTTCACATATGAAAATCAGCTCATTAAGAAGCAAAAATTATTCTGCCAGTAGATCTTATTGCAATGCAAACTTTAGATTCTGGAAGATTTTATTTTCTATTCTAAAGTAACTTCGTGCTTTCTTTGTAATTAACTGCAAAACCAAGTATGAATAGAACAATTCAACAGTCTTCTCAAATCAGAAATTTTCTTCATTTTCTTAAATGAAGAAAAATTACATTCTCAGGTCACTTTCAGGACATATTAACCTGTAGCTATAATTTATCTCTATTATATACAGTCATGAACACAAAATTTAAAATATTAATTTCATGATAATTTTCTCAAAAGGGTAAAGCAATGGGAAAAAAAAAAGGGAAAAAAAAAAAAAAAAAAAAAAAAAAAAAACCTCAAACCTTGATCTATGCCAAATCCCTAGGAGGAAAAATGGTTTCCTGATGGTCTAAGGGAAAGACTTATGCACTTAGATAAGTCATTTATGATATAGAATGTCCTGTTTTAAAAGGAACTGCTCATTACTCTAACAAGTCATTGAGCTAAATGTGTATTTTGAATATTTTCAACTTCATCTTTGTCATTCCGGTGTTTTGAAATGCTCTATAAAAGCTGAATTACATATTCATTGCATTTTCAAAATCCAACTTTCCTTCCTTTTCCATTTTATATCAAAAGCCTTCTTACGTCAATATAAATTTAAATTTGTATAGCACAGTACTGTATAATTTACGAAGTGCCTTCGTAGTCATTTTCTCACCCCACAACTCCAAAAAAACAGGATATAGGGCACACATTCTTATCCAAATTGTCTCATAAATTAGTAAATTTATTTACGCTTGCTTCATTCTTTCATTTATTCAGTCAACATTTGTTTGACAGCCATTATGTACCAGGCACTACTCTAGGCACTGATAATGCAGAGGAGACCACAAACTCACCAACCTCAGGAAACTGATAGGTTGGCAGGAAATGATATAATAAATAAGTGAACGAGTAAGTGAGGAAGCCCAGATTCAAACCCTGGTTGCCTGATTACAAATTTAGAGGTATTTTCTGGATACCACTCTGCCAAATTATGCAATGCAGAAGTTCTCTTTGCCATGAATTTGGTAGTTTGATTTCTTCTTGGACTCATCTCTCTTTAGGTTTCAAAAAGGTTCAGATTTTCCCTAAACTCTGAAGTAACTCTGTTATCAACTGTCAAAACACTGTTTAATAACCATCATTTTCAGGGCATTACTGTAAATGGTTAGGGAAAACCGGCCCCTCCACCCCCCTCTCAAAAAAAGAGAATCATGGATTTTTAAAATTAATTTTAAAAAGAAAACACATATATGCCAAGAAAAACACGTACCAATAAAATTTTAAAGTACAAATTAATATCCTGCAAGAGTATACTCACTGAATTATTAGCAGTTGTCTGCCTACACAGTGTTTCTATAGGACTGCATTTCAAATTACTCCCTTTGCCTGTTTTCCATCTCATACCACTCACTAGTAAGTTAACTTGTTCCATGTATCATTAGTAATTCATGACTTGCTTGCGAAAGTGCAGGGACAGCACTACTACAGACCTAATACAATGAATATCTTATTAGGAAGAAATTAACAAATGAATTGTTGCCGATCAATAGGTGTTGAAGAGAAAATTACAATGATAGTAAAGCCTAAATAATTTATACACAATATTGATTTTTTCATTACATTAATTATTCTTTATAGCACACATAAGGAACTTGGAGAATAAAACCTTCAAAGCAAAGAAATTATCTGCAGTGGTGTTTTAGGCCTCAGTCTGAATTTAAAAGACAAAGAATGGTCTATGAGAGTTAACTATTTTTATTTTTATTTTTTGTTTTGAGACAGAGTCTCACTCTGTCACCCAGGCTGGAGTGCAGTGGCCCAATATTGGCTCACTGCAACCTCCGCCTCCTGGGTTCAAGCAATTATCCTGCCTCAGCCTCCCAAACAGCTGGGACTACAGGCCCCCACCACCACACCCAGCTAGCAAATATTTTTAAATTAAGAATGCACCCAATAATAAATTGGACACTTCCAATGTACACAGGTTCCTTCGTGTTGTGAGAAGTTTTTAGACACAAGTAGTTTTGACATTTATCAATAAAAGTAGTGACAGAAATGTTTATTCATAGAAATATTACAGATAGAAATATCCATTAGTCCACCTCTTTCATCGAATATACAAAAGGCACAATAAGGAACTCAAGGAAGCTGTGTGGGGAAAAAAAAAATACCTTCTCTGATACCTCTCCCAGATTTTCTAAATCCACTGGACTTAAATTCTGACCAACAAAGTGCACATTCCTTAGAACTAATAACTTTCATAGCCAGCAGAAAACAATTCCTCAGGCAACTTTTTTGTGGCCTCAGAGACAAAGACCTGAAAATGATCCTTTTGTTTACAGGCCATTGATGACTCTAGCTATGTCATAAAATGGTGTATGTGCACGTGCAAGAGAGAGAAAGAGAGAGAGGAGAGAAAAGACAGCTCCGTGTAAGGCGGTACAATGACAGAGAGGATTCAGGTTGGTATATTCTCCATGGATGGCATTGTTTCCAGCAACTCAAAATCCCCTCCTCTGGATGGGAGAAATGAACGTGACATATATGTACCAATGTCAATAGATATACTGCCTACAGACATGGTATTGGATATGCATTTTGTCATCTATAAATATATATGTTGAACAGTGTTTTGCTGATGGCATTTTGACTCTCAGAATTCAAGCAGTGAATTGACGGTTCTTGTGCCAAGTTTTGTCAGATACCAATTTTATGTAAATATTTTTAGTATCTAGTATTAGAAGCTCTTCATAATATTTTGCACCAAAAGGTACATGCATGTGTACTTTCAACATATCACATTCCCCCAAAATAAATGTGGAAATATTGCTTCAAAAGTCCTTTACAATTAAAACTAAAAATATGAGGATAGTTTCAAACATGACACAATGTATTTCTTCCCTCACCTATTACCTTCAGAGACTTAAAGCTCATAAATATTACTCCAGAGAATTTTAATGCTCTTGGAAGAAAATCTAAGCGGCAGAAAGGGTCTCATCTCGTAAATGTTTTTGCAAACTATAGCCAGTTTTGCAAACTACTTGTCATGCCTTAACTAATATTGTTACATAACTTCAAATTTATAAAATGTGTGTTGTCTACTGTGCATCATAATATAGATACGACTGGCCAAATCTGTCACTATTATCAGATGATTCTGGGGTACTAAGATGACAAAACACCCAAATTAGCATGATTTTTATTACTCAGCGAAAAGTCACTTTGTCTGTGGTAACTGTTCCTTTGGAGAGCGGCCCTTTGCTGCACTCATCATTCTTTAGGTGGAGACTAATGGTCCATGCAGAAAATCATGCAGTACAGGTACTAAAATATGGGGTATCCGTTCTTGGTCTCATTTGTAGAACACAACCAGGGCATCCATAAACTGAATTAGAAGAAATTTCAAACTATTTTTAGACACTGTGCAAGTTAGTCTCCATTTTCATCCCTCCCATCACTGGACCCCAAATCCATTTTCCATCTTTCTCTGACTTGCTGAAGGCCACGGAATGCATCAGCTCTCTTGCCCTTTAGCTTCTAAGTGGATTCACTCTGGAAGACAATAGGAGGAAATGGACAGGTGGGAGGAGAAAGCACTCCCACTCCTTTCTCTTGGCCTCTGCTCTATAGCTCTAGCAGTGGCTGCTTTCTGCAAACACCTCCTCTCCAGAAGTTTCTCCTTCGGCTCTCTCCTACTACTGAAACTGGAGCTCCTGTCAGCCACCAGCAGGCAAAAAATACTGATAACACAGTTCTCTCCTTTTGCCTCTTCACATCCAATGGGGTTAACAGTTTCCTCTTGTCACTGGTTGCAAGGTACCTTGAGGTCCAATATTGGTTTCCCTATCCCTGTCCATACCTCTCAAACTAGTTCCTTTGAAATCCCAAAGTGTGCCTCTGCTTGCTGCCAGGACCTGTAAAGCTACCAATACTTTAAAACAGCAGCATGATACAGAAAGTGAATGCATAAGTAGATAAATATACATTAGTAGCACTTAAATATACTCGACCTCCAAATCAGATAGCCTTCTGGATAGTGGATTACTTCCCCTAACTGCAGCATTGAGACAAACCATTGCATACCAGATAAATTTCTGTCTTCTATGTTCAATATTACCTTCTTTCTGATTCAGTTATTTTAGGATTTCATTCTTTACCTTGACTATTTTTGTTCTTCTTCTCTCCCTCCTTTGTATCATTCTTCCAATTTACACTTTATATGATCACTGTGTGATATCTCTTTCTTGGCATGTCACCTTGTTCTTTACTATATTATGGGGCTCTTACCCTCAGATTTACAGACACGCATTAAGTTACCACATGTCTTTCTTTCAAACCGTGTTTGCTCTTCTTTCTAGGTCTATATTTTCACATTTGAAGTTTCTACACATTCCTAGAGTGCACAAAATACAGATGCCATCTCTCAGGTTTACGCTTAAATATCTAGAACCTTTAATTATTTGGAAGAAATACTTTGTAAATCTAATAAATAAATACCGAGGACATCGAGGTGATTAGCATTTATACCCTCTGATGTTTATAAGAAAACCAGAAAGCAGGAGCAAACATAAATACACAATGTCAAATGCAAGGTTCTGAAAACAAATGACACAGTACTTAACAATAAAAGCATGGTAAGATATTAATAATAGGAATGAACTACAAATATTTATGTGCCCACAGGCAACTAATTCAATTTCACTGCAGGATTGCTTCATGTATGAATTTAATTGTATATGTTTAAACATTTTTATTGCTGTTTCATTAATTTCCCATAAAAAATAAAACTATATGCTGGGGGGGAAAAAGACTGCAAGTTTCCATTCTTGGACTGAGTGCCCAGTGAATATCCACAGCATCCTAAGAATTAACATTGACTTTATCATTTACGGCTTCTCTTTTGCATCACAGCTTGAAAATTCATTTTTACACTATTCAGGAGGAGAAGTTCCAAATTCAAAAAAGATGCTACAGGTTTAGCTATCATTTTATTTTTACATAAAAACAACATATATGTGTTGGGGTGTGGTGGCTCACACCTGTAATCTCAGCACTTTGGGAGGCAGACAGGCGGATCACCTGAGGTCAGGAGGTCGAGACCAGCCTGGCCAACATAGTAAAACCCTGTCTCCACTACAAATACAAAAATTAGCCGGGCATGGTGGTGGGCGCCTTTAATCCCAGCTACTCGGGAGGCTGAGGCAGGAGAATTGCTTGAACCTGTGAGGCGGAGGTTGCAGTGAGCAGAGATCGTGCCACTGCACTCCAGTTTGGGTGACAGAGCAAGACTCCATCTCAAAAACAACAACAACAACAACAAACATATATGCATGAGATGACTCTCAGGAGAAAATAATAATAGCTAACTCTTTTATGATTTCCTCACTATGTGTCAGGCTTTGTCCTAAGAGTACCACATGGGTTACCAAAGCTCACCATGACATAGTGCTCTTCTTATCGACATTTTCCAGAGAAGGAAACTGAAGTGCAGAGCAGATAATTGACTTAACCCAGAGCCACGTGACAGTAAGTGACTGAATCAGATTAAAATCCAGGTAGTTTGACTTCAGAGTTCATGTTTTTATTTTATTTTATGTTATTTTATTTATTTATTTTTAGAGATAGGGTTTCACTTTGTTGCCTAGGCTGGTCTCGAACTCCTGGGCTCAAGAGACCCACCTACCCCTGGCCTCCCAGAGTTCTGGGATTACAGGTGTGAGCCACCATGCCTGGCCAGGGTCCATGCTTTTAAACATTACCCCAATTACGTTCACAAATCAAGCACTCGCATGATTTTCAGTGGCTGATAAATTTGTCATTGTTTTCCTCCAATCTCTCTTGAAGTCTTTTTCCTAATTCATCATCTCTTTCTATTGTTCTCCAATATTACGATCTCCAACCACCACCACCTCAGCCACCTAGCCTTGACCAGTAGTAATCTAGCATCTATATAAACCAGAGGTTATATTAATATATAGCTCTCTCATCCTTCCATCCTACATCAGAGTTCACATCCTCTCAGTTTAGGCTGATTTTTTTCTAAAGCACAAATGAATGATTACATTAACCTTTTCAAGAGGCAAATACATCTGTCAGTAAACAAATGAGTTTCTGATGTGTGGCATACAGTCTAATAGGAGAAACCTCCTCAATAGTCCAACAAGTCCAATAAGTCCAATAGTCCAATAAGTCCAATAAGCTCTGGTCTCCATATTTACTTTTACTTCTCTTCTAGACAATCCGGGGAGTGGGCATCTTGCTAATTATGGAAGGCAACCACTAATAATTAGAATTTGCACCTGAAATAACAGAGTCATTTGGAATTTTGATAATTCTATCTTTTAAATAACACAATCTTGTCAAGTTATGCTGCTATGTTTTCAAGGTAATCTAAAAGCCGACATTTATTAAGAATCTTCTATAAATTAATCTCTATGCCGGGCACTTTATATGTGTCTTACTGAGCAACTGAGCAACTGTATTTGCCAGAGGAAGATAAAAACAAATAACACTGTCCAAGTTAAAAAATGTTTACTATTCCTTCCAATACATGAATGCTCAGCTATAATTTAAACAAAGTTGTATTAGCTAATTAAAATCAACAGGGAATTTATAAATGATATCTACAATCTAACCAACTCAAAAACAAGATAAGTGATTACTACAAAACATTAATTTGGCCAATTAAAATCAACAGGGAATTTATAAATGATATCCACAATCTAACGAACTCAAAAACAAGATAAGTGATTACTACAAAATATTAATTTGGATTTTCCATTTAATTGTTTTCATACTGAACCTATTTCTTGGCCCAATAATTTATTTCATGACTCTTAAAATCACATTAGGATTTGCCGGTCTCAATTAAACTGTTTAGTTCATTATCAAGCATAAATAACTTTCAAATGCCATAAGCTTCTGATTGTCTTTAGTCAAAATGAGATGATAATAATTAGCTTTGGGGAATAATAATATAAGAGTCTAAGACTAAGCAAATCCACATTGTTGGCAGCTAAATTTGCCTCACTTCTATTATGAAAACATTTCAATTTCTCTAAAATCAACCCAATCAAAATTCCAAGGTAACCATCAGGAAGAAGGCAGAAGCATAAATCATCTATTACCATTTACTACTTCCAATTCATGTCTTCACTACTCAAAAAACTGACAGGGTTTAATTTAACCTCTTTCTGATTTATAGCAAATATTGTTGGTTTGAAGCAGAAGCAGTATTTTAGGAGACTCTGTAATGAACAAATCAGTAGATATGGCCTACAGACAGAACAATCTCATATCTCTTTAGTTTTACACTGCTCTTTCGTTTTACACTACAAAAACCTTATGGTAAAAATTAACCTTCTTGGCAATTCAACAATTCTAATTAGAAGAGACATCAAACAGCTTATGCTTTAGAAAGCAGTACAGGCCATAATAGTCTAGTCTTCGAAACAGAGCTCTGTAACCTCCTTATATATTTCAGCCTGCTGTCTAAAGGAAAAGCAATAACCAGACAATGTTTCAAAGTGGTTCTGGTTTTTGTGGCAAGTTGTGTTATATTTTCTCATCTTATCTTTTTATACTTATTATTAAGAAGCAGACGACCTAATACACAGGACCCATTTACTGCTTTTGGCCCTGAATGTGTAAAACAGTCTATACCATCAGACTTTACAAAAAGTTTCCTTGGTAGAAATATTTACAAATGCTAGAGGACTAGTTCATTTATAATCCTTTTTTTCTTTTCTAAGCATGGGGTAGGAAGGAGGAGAAGAAAGATACCCTGCACTCAGCTTACATTAGAACTAACGAAACTTAAAATAAAAGGCCATCCAGGCTAACCGTTTCCCCAAGAAGAAATTCCTTTTACAACATCAGTAGTTACCCAGACATTCCTCGAGTTTTTACTGAGAGTGAGCATCACAGAGTTCATGCTCTTTTTAGACAGTTATAAATTTTATTAAGTTCTTTCTTACTCTGAGTTGAAATCCCATCAGTTCTTATCCCAGTTCTATCCTTTGGAGCAATACAGAACAAGCCTCCCTCACCTTCCACATCTCATTCCTTTTACTATTTGAAGGCAGCTTTTATGTCTCTCCTTATTTTTCTCATCTCCATATTAAATATTACACATTCTTTCAATTAATTCTCATATGACATGGTTTCCAGATGCTGCAAATAAATTCGAGTTGCAGTTTGACTTAAAATTTTTCCTAAGTGGGATACAAAAAAAAAAAGAGATCTGAAGGTTCATTTATTTCTCATGTATTTGCACCTACAATTGACACAGTTGGAGGGGTTGTCCAGAATCCAGTGGTCCATCCAGGAGCTGTATCTATGGCAGCTCCTCTTCTTCCTGATAACACACACACACACACACACACACACACACACACACACACACACACACACCAGTCATATAAATGGTTCTGTGATACAAGGTGAGTCAGATAACCTTATCTCTCTCTCTGGACACAATGATTGACTGAAAGAATAGTCACAAGTTCCAAGCTGGGCTAATCAGAGTCATTCCCCAAAATTTCAAACTGGAACTAAGAGAAGGCCTGCTTCCCTCTCGGCTGTGGAGCTATTAGATATGAAGAACATTTGCCCATCTTGTGGAATTGGCCAATTTGATAGAATGAGATCAATATGGAAAGGAGTATGGGAAGAAAGAGCCCAAATCTCCAGTTCCAGTCATTCCTGAAACCACCTCTCCCCAATCTTCCGGTGGTGTGACTGGGTTAGCCAATAATTCCCCTCCGGCTGAAATAAATTTGGGTTAGGTTGGTATAACCTGCAACACAGAAGGTCCTATTTAATATAACATCCACAGGGTTCAAACTATTCTAACAAAACTAATAGAATACAGGTTATAAAAGAGAAAAATTGCCATTCTATCCTACAAAATGATGCAGATAGAATATCTTTCCATCATTATTTAAGAATGGGAGTGATACTCACTTACCAGAGATGAAGCCTAGGCTACACAGGGCTGCCAATATTCAAAACGCAATTCCCAGAACTATCGTAGTGCCTGGCACATAGTAAGCAGGTGCTTAAGGCACACTCCACTACACTTTCCATAGTAAACACAAGATATATAGTAAGCAAAACACTGAATATAAATTATGAAAATGGAGACATGAATTCCCTCAAGAAACCTTAGGTATATCATTTCACCTTTTTATGGTTACATTCCCCATGAAAAATGTGGGACTAGATTCTCTCTTCAGTCCTTTTTAGCCATAAAATGCTATGATTCTATACATACTCAAGAATGCTAAAAAGGAGTCTTTTAAGGCTCTGGACATGCAGATTAAGGGGTGTACAGTAATAAAGAAGGAAGCGTAAAGAGAGTGAGAAAGAATAGCCTGCCAAAAAAATAACTGGGGGGGAAAAGCAACACAAAAATAATGGGAAAAAATCATCAGTGATACGATATGAGGTAATTCCGATGTGCCATCATCCTATTCTAACCAGTTTCTGTGGTCAGAAGTTACCTCTGTGCTGGATTCAAACCACCAGCCCAGGGTCCTGCCCCTTCATGACCCACATAATCCATATGATGGCCCCTTGAAGTTCGCCATGTATTTCTTTTCAGAGTTGGCTTCCTGCTTCTGCCTTCAGCCCTGGATGTTCTCACCTCCTCGCTCACCATTCCAGATAGTTTTTTGTGTTACCAACGGAATGTATATCCAATTATATTGTGTGCCCCCAACTTTGTTCCCCACCTTGCCCCCTGCAAAGACTGATGCCCAAATGTCCATAATTTTCAACTTATTGTTTAAGTTTGCAATCTAGGATGCTTAATACAAGTAATCATAAAATGGTATCTCTGTAAGGTGACCCATTTATACAGATCTTCTCTAAGAAACTGACCTCATGGTTTTTTAGGAAGAAGGCCTTGAGTGGGGAACCTATCGTTGCAATTAACAACTGATATTGCAGTATTACTATATATCCACATAGTAAGCACGATATGCCAGCATATTATACTACACATATATACTATGCTAAGCATTTTGCACACATTGATTCATTTAGTTCTCACAACACCCCTATAATGGCCATACTAATTATTATTTACACTTTAAAAGTGAAGAAACTGAGACTCAGAAAGAGTAACTTACTCCTGGGTACATGGCTAGTAAGTACAAGAGCCATATTTATCTGACTCCAGAATCCTTACTCTTACCCATTATGTGATCCATAAGGGCATTGATCTCTGAGTGAAATTGGGAGGAGGCGCTTTGGGGGGACCAAAAGCAGGAAGACTAGGGAACCAAAATCAACAAGATCTACTTATCAATTTTGCTTAGAGTCAGCCCTATTTGAAGTAGAACCTTGTTCCCATTATGTACCAATAGATTATCTGCCATTTTGCATTGTGAAAATGTACCCTCCATTATCCAGGCTAATCTAGTTGACTGTAGAATGCTGTACACAGACATTACAATGACAGACAACTAATTCAATCTTCTCTGCTAGAGAGATGCTACTGTTAACATCCTTTCAACTTTTTCCCTATAGCTTTTGATGCAGGGCACTTCACATATGCCACAACTATTCCCTCCTACAGTATCTACAGCAAGGAAGTAATTGAGAATTACTGGGGAGAGAGAGAGGGTGGGAAGGAAAAGAAAGGATTATAAAATGAGGTAAAAACAAAATACTACCAAAAAAAATTTTTTTTTTAATAAATAAAAGGAAACCAGAACAGGGTGACTAATTGCCTGCTAACTTGTGATTCAGGGAGAAGTGAATGTTTATGCTCCGTTACTAAACAAAGAAAATAACTTGATCGTACACTTGAAATCATATGTTTAAACAGTCACAGTGGAGTTTTCCTGTGTCAACAGAATAGAGATATTAAGTATTTCCTATAGAAGTGAGACCTTACTGCTTGTCACCTATTCAGGGTCTGTAGTAACATTATTCATCACTAAGCAAAAATCTAATTATTTTTAGATTCCACATCCTCCTCTAAGTCCTTTAAAATCTTCATCTATTTACTAAGACTTTTATGAACCTGGGACAAAAATAACGCCAGCTCCTACTGAAGAGTAATCAGACATTTCTATGTGATAATCAATAAGACTCCAGTTTTAGTGAAATGGAAGCTGGGAAGCAGTCTAGCAAACCCTTTGAGGTCAATCAGGAATTAATCTAAACAGGGAGTACAAGGTTGGATGAAATGTAGCAGAAATTGTGTCTCACTGAAGTAATAGTGTTACGTGTTAGGAGGTTTGGAAGCAATACTTAATTGAAAAACTGTTTTAAGCTAAAAGAGAGTGGCACGATCCAAAGTAATACACTATTAAAAATATTTAAAAGCAAAGGATCCGTAAAATATACTAAGGGAAGAGCCTAATTCCCTCATTCCAAATCCAGTTTCTTATTCTAACTAATGTGCAGGAAACAGGAAAAGGAGCAGGGAGGAAGGAAAGTATCTGAAGAATTGCCAGAGTAAAAAATCTCATAATGAAATTTTGCTCATTCTTGGAGAAATGAAGTAGAATTAGATGCTTCAGTGGTGGTGAATTCCAGAATCTGGGTAGCTTCCAGTAAATGAAGCTTTTCTATAACGTCAAATGCAAAAGCTATCTGGGATATCAACATAATCAGCTTGAGCTTTTAAATTCCTATTTCCTCATACCAAATTGTTTGAAACCGTTAAGATAAAAACTTCAATGAACTAGTGTTCCAAGCTTTTAATATTTTCGTCCTTTAGCAAGCATGTCAGATTAATCTTCAAATTGCAATGGGCAGAAAGAACCTTCAACCAAATTATTAAGCCCATGTCTCTCTCAAAGCATGTTAATAATGTAAGCAGTTTCATTGGCTATTAAGATTTTTAACTTTCCTAATTCTCCACTGTATTACTGTTTTTTAAGGCTGGGAGGCAGGGGATCAAGAATGTCATTCCATCCTGAAAACAAGGGATGTTATGTTATCTTTATACTCACTTAACACCTAGCACACTGTCAGGCACCCTGTAGGCATTTAACATACTTTTGGAATAAGTTGATGTAATGGCCTAGGAAGAGCATGGAAATCTTTCTGAGGACAGGTGAGTCCAAATCCTGGCACTGCTGGGCAACAAAGACCATCTCCAGAATTAGAGTTATCTATCGAGGTAGAACAGGAATTTGCACGTGTGTCTTCAAAGTGGCATCAAGAGGATTGACTGTTTCCTGAGCTGCCACCCAAAAGCCACTTATGGAGGGATTATATTCGTCTCCAGCTTCACCACGCCTGCAAAACTCCTGCCTTGCCTCTCTACTCCCCCTTCCTTTTCCTGGGTTTGGGTTTACACTCCCAAAACTTAAGTTCACAATTCTACAAGGCTGGTCTAACCCAGACCGCGATCCGCTCCCCATTTCAGGGCGTTTTTCCAGCGTCCACTGGGAGGGAGGCCAGGCCGTGCTAGGCAACAGGCAGGATCCACACGGTGGCTCCGCACATCTTAGAGGGTGAAGGCAGAGGGGTGGCGGGAAGCGGTGGGGGCTGGGGGAAGAACGAGTTCAGGACCTGGGCACTATCCGGAGGTTTCTCATCCCTCCCCAAAGCCACGGCGCCAACCGCTGAAGACGCCAGGAAACCATCGGCAGGGGCAGGGAGCGCGGGGTCGCTCTGGGTCAGGACTGAGGAAGAGGGACGGGGGGTGGGGGGGAAGAACAGAGACGCAGCGGGCGACAGTACCTGGTGTGGCTGTGGTTGCGGGGACAGTCCTTCTTCTCCATGATGGCCGGCACGCAGTTGGTGAGCTCCGTCCAGTCGGCGTGCAGCCCGCAGCTCCAGCCGGTGGAGAAGCGGGAGAAGAGCCACGTCTCCTTCTTGCCAGGCCGGTGGCAGGTGCACTTCTTCTGACCGGCTTTGCAGCTACAAGGCTGCTCCAGCCGGATGTTCTTCACCAGGTGCCGGCCGAAAGTGGTGCCCCCGGTCTTCTGGATGTGGAGGAACACGATCACGTCGCGCCCTTTGATGTTGAAATCCACGAAGCGGGTCAGGTCCTTCAGGCTGAAGTTGAAGCGCGGCACGAATCGGGGCAGGGAGCCGTTCTCGGGGGCCTCGGGGTCCGGCTCGTCTTCCTCCTCCTCTTCCTCCCCCTCCCGGGGGTCTCCGGGCTCCTCGTCCTCCTCCTCCGGCGCCGCGGCCCCCCGAGGTCCCTCGGGGGGCCCCCGGGGCGGCGGGGGCAACTGGGGCCGCCGCTCCCACTCCTCGGGCGGCGCCTGAGCCCGGCGGGCGGGACCCGGGACGGCGGGCGGGCCGGCCTCCCCCGCGCGGGGCTGCTCCCCGAAGTTGGTGCAGGAGCTGGTGCAGGAGGGGGACACGTACTGGTACATGATGACCACGAAGAGGAGAGTGAGCACCGGCGTCAGCAGCCACTTGTTGAACCTTTCATCCATGGTCCCGCTCTCAGGCCGGCAGGCGAAGCGGCGGCGGCGGCGGCGGCAGGGCGGACGGGCGCCCGCTCGGAAGTTTCGCGGACTCCGGGGCGCGGCTCGGAGCCCGCCGTTCCTCCATGCCCCTGACGCCGAGGCGTGTGGCTGGCTGGCGGCCCCGCGGCCCTCGGGGCTTGCGGAGCCGGGGCCTGCGAGCCGGGCGGGGGAGGCGGGCGCCGGCGCGCTCGGCTGCGGCTGCGGCGTGGGGCGCCCTGCGCTCCCGGGGGCGCCCGGGCCGGCCCGCTCCCTGCTCCCGCCCCGGCGCGGCTCTCTCAGGCGACGCGCGGCATCCCGCCGGCGGCTTGCAGGCGCTCAGGCGCTGGGGAGCGGGGTTCGGGTCCTGGACCTGCCGCGCGCAGCCGGGCAGCCGGGTAGCTGCGGCCGCGAGCGCCGGGGCTGCATGAGGCTCGCCAGGGCGCCGGCCAAGGGCGAAGGCGCGGCCCGCTCCCGCCGCCCCGGCCGGCCGCGGGCACCGCGCCCAGCACGCGCGCCCGGCGCCTTTGCCGGCAGGTCGCGGGGCTGTGGAGCCGCGAGGGCTGACGGCGCTCGCCGCAAGTTTGCAGAGCGGCCCCCGCAGCGCAGCGGCAGCGGGCGAGGCGCCTCTGCGGAGACGCCTCTCCCGGCGAGTCGCACTGCCGCTCCGGGCTGTCCGCCCAGGCGCAGGCACGCAGACACACTCGCACACACAGGCTGGCACCGCCACAACCCGCCAGCCGGTGTGACAGGAGCCCTGCTACCCGCAGCAAAAACCTGCCCTAGGTACGGAGCATGCGCCAAAGCCTCCCCCAGCCCCGGAGGAGTTTCCAGGGGAGGAGTCCGCTGCTCCGCGGGGCTCGCAGGAGGCAGCTGGGGGTGGGAATCCCTTCGGCCGGGAGCAAGGAGAGATTTGGCAGAAAGGCAAAGGTGGGGCGAGAGGAGGCCCTGAGGTAAGCGTCGCTGGCGTTGATCTGACACCTTAAAATGGGCAGCTTCTCTGTCTGGTAGTGGCCGGCCTTATTTTCAGGAATAACACCTGCACACTCCCGGGAACACTCACTAGACCAGACTTTACACGGGTTGGCAGTTCCCTTCTCAGCAGGGGAACGTGGCTCCAGACTGCTGTGAATTTCTACCCAAGACATTCTAACTGGTGTTCGAGTTTTATGGTGGTCCTCCCTTAATAACAAACGTGGTGCGTCCAACTATGCAACTGTATTCAACCAGCATCAATTAACCATTAAGCGCCTAACTATGTATCAGGCTGTATGTTCAATACACACTTTCTTTCAGCACTAGACAGTCCAGCCCTCAACCATGCAGTACTTAGAACATAAAAAGGAGTTTAGGGATCACCTCCTAAAAAAATCATTCTACTAATAGACGTTGAACTCCTAAATGTTCAAGATTTATTCCTTCCCAACAATGGTGGAAGATAACACTTAAGCTTGCCTATATTTCATAAGCCCTAATTTGTATGCAGATGTTTTTGGAAACTTTATTTTTCAAACATCTAGATGTTGCATTTAGTATTACCCCAGAACTAAATCTTTGCTCAATAACAACTTCTGTTTTTCAGATAGTGAAAAGATATACGATCAAATTGTTGTAACTGCCCTACCACTGTCCCTAGACCTGCTCGACCTATTTTCCGAGTGGAGAGTGGCAATGTGTTAAAGGCAATGTGTGAGGACGATGCAGTGTGATTCCCTGGCCCAGACCAATGTGTCCCTCCCAGCTACACCACCGTATTCCACAGGTGTGCTATAATATTTCATAGCAGCCCACCTTCCCATCTGGCCTTTTTATGAATCCATGCACTTGTTTCTTCCTGAGACACTCTGTCGATGTCATCTATTTATCAGGGTGTCCCCTCTGCAGCCATCAGTGAAGATCCAGAGCTCTTTCAGGGATGCTAAAGCTTGCCCATAGGATACTATTTTCATTGTTTAGACAGGTGGAATTCTTCTCAATAAAACTTCCCTCCTCTGCTTCCTTTCCTGTTTTCAACTCTATAAACAACTCCAACCCGTGCCTTTCCTAATATGTAGGAGGCTATATCAGTAGAAAAGGTGTTGGGTGAGATGAATCAGCTTCTTTAAAGCTTATTTGATTCTATTTCTTTTTCTCTCACTTAAGTTTGAAATCCTATTAATGGCATCACACCCCACTCCACAGCAAGAAACTGTGATAAAACAAAAGCCCAACAATTATTTTCTGAATGTGTCTGGTTAATATACACATACCTCTGCTTTAGTTAAGTAAAACATCATTATACCTTTTTATATCACCTTATTGAAGAAGCTTCTCATTTCCTATAAAATTGCTTGATATCACATGGATAAACATCACCTTATTAGCTACCAAAATGGATAACCAGAATGCTAGTGGTAGTTTGTATAGTGGAAAGCACTCTCCTAGCCATTATTTCATTTGCTTCTCAGAACAACACTCTAAGGAGATAAGAGAAGTATAATATCCCATTTCAGAGATGAGGAAACTGAAGCAAGGAAAGCTAGGTGGAAGCAAAGCCAAATTAGAAACTGCTAACATCCCCAAAATACAGTCACTGAAGAAGTTCAACAAACATCAACAATAGAGCCCATAATTTCCTCTCTCCCCTCTTGAGACCATTTGAGTCAAGAGGCAAGAAGAGACAACAGAATTGCAATAGAATAATTAAATTATGTTATCTCTCCTCCTGACTTTATAGGCAAAGCTGAGCAATTCTACATCCTGCAGTATTTTGTCACTTAGTCTATTAGTTTCAAGAAAGAGGGAAAAATAACAATAACAATCATAAAATGATTATATAATTGTTAAATCACTTAGGAGAATTGTAAAAATAAAATGTACGACAAACATGTAGCAGCTACATTGCTAACAAAACGTGTATTTCCATAAATAAGTGTACCTTTAACACTTTTCAAAGAACATTATCTCCGAAAATCTCGTTTTGTTTTCAGTAAAATAGCTACTGAAGTGACTCCATTTCCTTGAGGTAACCACAAGGAAAACAATGCATAGAATCAAGGCAATTACACAGACAATTCAGGCATTTACTCAAAAATTCATTTTTTAATAATAGGTAACTTTGGTCGTGTAAATACAGTCTGTCCCAGGTGTGGTCTCCCTATTACAGATGTGGAACTTGGTGTGAACCTAATCAAAGCTCTTAAATCACACAATAAACAGGCTTCCTTATCTACAAGGGCAGACCTCACATTCAGGCAAAAATGAATAGAAACTTTCTAAAATTGAATGCTCTCCAGGTAAAAAGGCAAAACATACTTGCATTCAGTCTACTATAGTTACTCCGCGATGACACCAGCTGGCAATTGTTTCTCCCTAACAGATAGCAGCTACTATGATTCCCACACAAATTATTAAAATAATAAAAATAATGTTTTCAAAGAGCTTTCTTCCACTTCCTTTGCCGGTCTAGCAATGAGCTTAACACTATCTGTGAAGCAATTTGTTCACCTAATTTTATGCCTTAATAAGCTTTCCTACAATTATTTTCTTGCCTGATTCTTTCTCTGCCTTGACTTTAGTATACTTCCTCCCTGTTCTTCTGCAATATTCTCAAACCTGTTAACAACATCGCACTCCCCGAGGATTCAAACTTTTGATTAGAACAGTCCCCATTTAATCAAGTTCAATTGGGAAATAAAATTGCATCTCAACTTCTTCATTTTCCCTTTGGTGCCAGAAACTGCCTTGAGAATGTTGAAGAAACCCTGGAGAGATTAACAATCCAAATGATCACAGAGGATAGTTTTGGATCCCCTACATTTGCACAGAGGAAGAGAGATTTGAATGCCCCTCAATAGAGATGAAAATAAAACAGATAATGTAAGTCATTGGCAGCATGACTCTCTCCTACAAGAATGGAAAGTGCTCTTCTGTACTGAAATGACTTTTGTTTTTCAGTTTTGTAAACAATCTTTCTCCCCACAAAAGCCCCTGAGGTAAGCAGTTTTGCAAATAAACAGCAAAGTCACAGCTTTCTGTTTCCTCAGGAAGTTAAGCAGACAGAGCCCACATAGTTAGAACCAATGGCAGAAAAAATTGGGATATATACTGATTGTGATATATTCCGGTTCACTATATGATTGTAACTTTGGGGCAACCATGACCCTACATACCACTTTCCATAAAGTTCTATTTATCTGAACAGTTCATTCTTTGCCTTACTGTGTAACATCCACCATAGATAGCTGCCTATGAGAATGAATGGAAACCATCTGTATGTATAATGTATTCATTAACTCAGTATAGTGTAAGTAGATGCACTAATCTTTTCCCAATAGATATTCTTTTATTTCTTTGATAAGAACTTGTTAAGCATTTACTATGTACTGTGTACTCTTCTGAATGCTTTAGATATGCTATTAAACAAGAATAAGGATCCTGTCGTCATGTAGCTTATAGTCTAACAGTGGAAAAATAAATTATAAAGAAGTAAACAAGATTCATTCACTTGATCCAAAGATATATATTGAGCCCCTGCTGTATGCCATGTAGTTTTACGTATTTGGTATGCACTGATGAACAATAAAGACAATAATTTTTACCCTCAAAAATTTAAATTCTGGCAGGGTAAAACAGTAGGGAAGAAGTCAGAGAGACAATGGGAGGAAGGTTATGTCAGGCCTTGTGGGCCATTGTGAGAATTTGACTCTGAGAAATGAGGAGCCACTGCAGAACAGTTTTAAAGGGATCCTTTCGAGTGTTTTATTGAGAGTCCACTGTAAAAGGAAAAACACAGAAGCAGGAAAACTGGTTAAGTGGCTATTCCAGTAATCATGTGAGATTGATGGTGGCCCAGACCAAGACAGGGTGGTTACAGAGGTGGTTGGAAGAGATCAGATGGCCTGCATTTTCAAGACAGAGCCATCAGAGAGAGTTTCCATACAGATTGAATGTGGGATAAAAGAGGAAGGGAGGAGTCAAAGATGATGCCAAAGTTTGGGGCCTAAACAACTGAAAGGATGGAGTTGTCATCAAAAGGGATGTCAACTGAGATGATTACAAGTGCTAAGAGGGGACATAGCAGGGTGATATGACAAAGAATTCATGGCAGGGTGGAGGGTATGGAGCAGGCCTTTCCACTGGAGAGCCAAAAGAGACTATTGTTACATAGAGGCAAAGGGGCTAAGTCCTGAAGGATTAGAATGGTCTAGCCGTGCCAGACATCCTGGAGAAGAGCTTTCGAAGCAGAACAATAAGCACAAAGGTCTGGAGCAGAAAAGAATTTAGGGGGCTCCAGACAGACAAATGATAGAAAAACGAAAGAGAGGGAGGTTTGGGGTCAGAGCCATGATAGTGGGTGCAAAGTAGTCATTGAGGAAATGACAGGACTTATTGATACTAAAAGCTTACTGGGATCCATAAAGAATGGATTAGGAAAGACAAAAGAGAAAGCAGGGAAATCAGTTAGGAAGTGGCTGTTGTTCTCCAGGCAAGAGATGATGGGGACTTGGGATAGGCTGGCAATGGTGGGGAAAATAATTTACAGACACAAGTCCACAGGCCTGGTATGGAAAGATTTCACTTCTTCATTTTCAAATAACAAAATGAGACTTTGCCTTTAAGATTCTATTGCCTGATACAGAGGGAAATGAGAAGCATTCAACTTAGGTTAATTCAGTCACTTCTGAGTTAACCTCTGTATCTTTGGAATAAATAGTCAAATTCATGTTTCTCCCCTCCCCTTCTTCTTTGCTTTTTCCTGCAGTGAGCTAAGCCCTTTCGTACTGGCTAAGGGAACTGTGGTCTGCAGGGGAGTTTCCTTTTCCTGCTGCTCCCCCTCACCCCCTCCATGTGCAGTTATTCCTACCTGGTCGCAGGTGCAAGCCTGGATTTCTGCTGGGTCTTCTGCTGCCTTGTTAGAATCTAAGCTGTCATGTCCACATGCTCTACATCTTCCTCCACTGAACTGCGAGGCCATTTCTGTCTGCCACCTGGGCTCTTCTGTGGCCTTTTCTCAAGGGCCTGTTAGCATGGAAACCAGTGATGTTTAACCCCATCAGATGGAGCACTCATTTTTATTAAACAAATGTTTTGAAGTAATCCCTTTAATGATCTCAAGTTAAGCATCATAGATAATAGAATCTACCTACACACAATTTCTCAGAAATTAACATAATGCTCGAATTGTAATGTAAATGAAACATGAAAAGAAAGTAATTAATAAAACACTGTGTATTGCAACGTGTAAATGCTGAGACCTGACTACTGTAGACAACATAAAGAAGTTCGCAGATGCTTATGACTTTTAACTATCTCAAGTTTGGACATAGAGAAGTAAGAGCAGAAGACATTCTTTTCAAGAAGCAAATAAAAGAGCAAGGCGCCTGTAGTCCCAGCTACTCGGGAGGCTGAGGCAGGAGAATGGCGTGAACCTCGGGGGGCGGAGCCTGCAGTGAGCCGAGATCGCGCCACTGCACTCCAACCTGGGCGACAGCGAGACTCTGTCTCAAAAAAAAAAAAAAAAAAAAAAATTGCAGAGGTGTTTGTGGAAACCAGAATTAAAATTAGTGATAGGCTAAGTAAGAATAATTCTGACTTAAAAATTGACATATAAGAAAAAGGAGAGAAAAACCTTGGTTGAAGCAATCACACACCCAGACAAATTATAGACTTTTAGAGTGAAGAAATTGGGTAAGTATAATGTTCCCAAATTAACTAGGCTTTTAAAAAAATGTCTGGTCAAAATGCTTCTCTATAACATAAAATATCTCGGTGAAACCCCGTCTCTACTAAATATACAAAAAATTAGCCGGGCGTGGTGGCGGGCGCCTGTATTCCCAGCTACTTGGGAGGCTGAGGCAGGAGAATGGCGTGTACCCAGGAGGCGGAGCTTGCAGTGAGCCGAGATCGCGCCACTGCACTGCAGCCTGGGCAACAGAGCAAGACTCCGTCTCAAAAATAAAAATAAAAATAAAATAAATAAAATATCTCAAAAAACATAACTTCTATCTTGAAATCCTACTATACATCAAAGGATAATCCAGTTTCTGAATGTAGGGCGATATTTGCAAGTCACATGAATGCAAGACAATTCTATCATTGCCCCCACCAAATAAATGCCAGTAATAAATAAATCATCGTGAGGTGCTGACCAAACACCAAACTGCAGACTATAAACTCTTTCCTAGCCATTAATTCCACTCCTAACGAGTATCTAGAAACCCCCCTATCTTTCCTCTGTCAAAAAAAAAAAGCCAGTTTGGAAGACATAAAAAGACTAAGAACACACTTTTCCTCACTGTCCTTATACTTTGGCTCTTGATAGTAAAGGCACATTTTAGAATTTTAAAATGATGCCATTTTTTTCCCTTTGAAAAGTCTGATTTTGAAACCATTTGAAATCAAGGTAACATAGTAAGTGATAGTACTCAGATTTGAACCAGGTAGTCTGATTCCAGAGGTGGAAAGAAGTGATTGCAAGATGGATGTTAGAAGTCAAATCAACAGGATTTACTGAAAGATTGGATGAGGAAGTGAACAATGGATGAATCAAAGATGTTTCTCGGGGTGTCTCTTGAGCTCCTGGAAGCCTGATAGTTCCATTTACTAAAAAGAAGAAAATGAGAGAGAAAAAGTTAGGAGGTGTTGAGGGTGGGGAGCAGCAAGGACGAATTTTGAGTTCTGCTTTAGGTGAGCTAGGTTTAGACTGCTAATGAGACAGCTAAATGGAGATATCAAATAAATAGCTGGATATAGGATCTAGAGTTCATGCAGTAATTCTAGACAGGAGATTAAAATGTGGTGGTTTAAATAACATAGGTAACATAATAGCAGTGGGTGCTCAATAAATATTTGTTGACAGAATCTGTAAAAGACTAAGTAAGCAATTACCATGGTCCAAGAGAGAAATGAGACCTCAAACAAAAGGAATAGCAATGGAACAGAAGTGTACACATTTGAGAAATATTCCAAAGGTAGAAACAATAGGATTCAGTGACTAAGTAGGAAGGGGTGAGAGAGGAAGAAATTGAGGATGACTCAAAGTGTGCTAGCTTGGAAAGCTAAGGGAATGGTAAGGTCATTAATATGGGAGGCAAAACAGATGATTGGGCACGAAAATCAGTGTAGATGACTATTCTTTCTTGTAGTGAACTAGAATGTTTGTGTTTTTCAAATGGCTTTGAGCTTCAAAATGTTTACTTACATTTTAAGAAAGCAAGCTTTAAAAATACACTTTAATTTGTCTGCAGCAAGACAGATAACTTTAGTTTAATTATTACCTTTGGAAAAAAAATCCTAGGTGGAAACACATTTGGTAAAAACTGTTTTCTCTTTCCTAATGTTTTATATCACAAATCAGGATGTAATCCTCCTCTTTTCTACATTGGCCATGAATTTTATTTTTTTCTCTCTCTCTTCATGTATGTGGATACATTTTTTAAATCATAAGAAATCAAATGTCTAAAGCAGGCTCTAAGAGATATTTTAGGTAATTGTTCTTTGCTTCATTAGGGTGGCCTTTTTCAACAGCACAGAAAGACAGATGATCCAGAAGCTTCTAAGAGCAGCTTTTAAATAGGACTCTTAGTTTTTTAGGTACTTACCACAGTGCTTTGCACTTAGTAGGCATCTGAATAAATGTTCTTTGAACATGTTAAGAAGTAAATATGTTCTCCCTTTAAATTGCCAAAAGAGTTTTCACAAACTCCCTTGCTAACATATCCCTAGCTTCAAAACCCTGACACTTCTTGCTTACATTTTATCTAAGGTGAAGTGAGCTTTGACTCCTTTGGCAAATCGTTCAATATGTTCCTACTACTGATAACAACCTTTTTAGTATGACCTTTTGCTATCATTTAAACCAATGTTCCTAGTGAAATGTCTGTTGAATTATACCACATAAAAGCAAAATTCCATTACATATATTATATATATATATATATATGAATATACATATTCATTTATCAAAAAGACTGGTCACCTTGCCATGGAAGCACATTAGCTACCCAACAAAATTATTTTTGCTACCTTATAAAGGTTATTAAATAGAACCTTTTTATCTTCCAAACTTGTATGATTACTTCTCTTTTTTTCCTCTAAGGGATCAGGCAGTATAAACACTTATTGTCCTGAGAGCATTTTCGTAAAGCTTTGAGTACTGCTTATGATTGTTCTAGTTTTCTATTTTATCAAGAAGCATATTCTGAATATTTTAAAAATCCACAGTTTAATGTAGCCATTAATCTTCGTACCCAAACCCAAACCCAAGTCAAGGTCTTACATATAACCTCAGCAGTGCATATTCATTGTTATTCAATTAATTAATATTAGTATTTGTTTTTAAAATCACATTGTGAAGCTCATGGCTTTTTATCTAATTAATTCTTAATTGTACTCCAGACACTCAAATTCCATATACTTTATGCACAAAAAGTCATTTTGAAACAGTTGCTCTTTCATTTTTCCTCCTTCCATGCACTGTAGTTGTCTACTGATCACTCTTTCCCATGAATTGCTCATTTAATGCTAATTCTCCCCAATTATTGTTAGTTAAATGTTGTTCTTGTGATTTTATAAGGCAATAATACATCATTTAAGTGTCTTACTCTAAGGTGTTGTCCTAATGTAGCAAATGCAAAAACATCTCATTCCCCCAAAAAAAGGAAATTGAAACATCTGTCTTTCTGGGTCTTTGTTGTGAGTTCTATTTGCTAAAAGCGCAAAATGGCAGAGCAAGATAAAATGATCATGTACCTCACATGATGGTTATTTAACCAAATCAAGCATACCACCCATGGAGGAGTGTTTGCTTGCGGAGAATGAAAACAAGCACTACCAGGTCTTTGACTACTGCTCTTCCCTGGGTCTATTTTACCAGCTCCTGCTCTACCACTTTATCTCTGAATGTTATCTGTCTAGATTATCAGCTCCCTCTTCTCACTCTACTATGCTCCAATGGAAAGACCCTACCTGCCACCTTACCTTCCCACCACATGCCAAACACACACAAACACACACACACACACAGACACACACACACACACACACACACTGTTTCTATTCCTGGCGGCCTTCCATGAGGAAAACTCTTCTCCATCCTCTCCGCCTGATTCAGCTTGCCCTTCCACTCAACTGAAATAGCTTCTCTTCTGTATAGAGATTTCCATAATCTGTCTATTCCAGGTAAAGTTAATTATTGCCTCCATTTATTCAACCTTACTACAATTATGTAGCTCTATTACCATACTGTTTATTTAAATTATGTTTAAATGGCTGACTCTTATGAAAGTCTGTGAGCTCTTTGTGGGGAAGCACTATTGATTATTGATATCTGTATTGATCTGAGGTAGGCAGAATTCCAAGATGAGTCCCAATGACCCTTACCCTTGTATAATCCTATCCTGTTGAGTATGGGCAAAAACTGTGATTATGTTATGTTATAGGGCAAAGGGGATATTATCCAGGTTACACATGACTTAATCACATGAGACCTTTAAAAGTAGAAAATTGTCTTCAGTTGGTTGCAGGGAAGACATTAGAAAGACACATTCCTGTGTATAGCCATACCACCCTGAATGCAACCAGTCCTGTCTGATCTTGTAAGCTAAGCAGAGTTGAGCCTGGTTAGTACTTGGATGGGAGAAAGACACAGTTATGCTGACCTGGAAGAAGAGCAATAATCATATTGTGAACTGTCTATGGGGACCACATAGCAGAGAACTGCCGTTAGCCTCTAGGAGCTGAGAGCAAGCAGTCCTTGACCAACAGTCAGCAAGAAAACAGGAACTTCAGTCACGCTGCCTCAAAGAACTGAATTCTGCCAAAAGCTGAATGAACTTGGAATCAGGTTCTTCCTCAGCATCTCCAGACAGAAAATCAGCCCAGCTGACACCTTGATTTTAGCACTGTGAGACCCTAAGCAGAAAGCTCAGCCATGGCATGCCTGGGCTTGTGCCCTACAGAACTGTGAACTAATAAATGATTTTTTTTAAGCAATTACATTTGTGGTAATTTGTTATGTTTCAATAGAAACTACACACTAGTGCAGTGCCTGGTACATAATAAAATATTGGCTGGTCAGTTATTGGTTGGTTGATTCGACTTAATGAATGAGAGTATGGAAGGAAGGACAGAGTAAAAAGAAAGAGAGGAGGATGAAAGAAATACGCTGTTTAGAAAAAAAAGTTTGTATTTTGGCCCATTCATACAAATGAATTTTGAGAGAATGAGTAGACACTTTCTTGGAATGATTGATTGGGCTTTCTAGCTGAAGAAATGTGGCAGACCTATTATGCCTGTTTAGATTAGCTTTTTCTGCTCATGTTTCCTAACTTCCGTCCCATCCCTCATCCCTAATCATTCCTTGACCCTGTTGTCATCCTTACCCTGACTCCAAATTGTCTGGTTAAAAAGAAAAACATAGCCCTGACAACTGTCAGCTAGTAGCTGGCCTAGTTGCTACCAGCTAGGCCACAGTGTTTTCCTGTTGAATATAAACAGCTTCACATTAGTTCAGCATCAGGTGAGAACTCACCATAATTATAAAGTAAACAAAAAAGACCACTCCATAAACTTGCCTGAACAGAGTTCAAAACAAAGAGACTGTGCAACCACAGAACAACCAAACATCTTTCAAAGAATATGAATGACGACTGCTTCCTTTCCAATGTCAGCTCTAGCTCTGCTCTATCCCTCCTGCCCCTTAAATAAAAAATATTAAGATACCCATTCACCTAATTGGCCTGCTTTCTGACAGATCCCAATCCAGACCCCTGCTTCTTCGAGTCCTCCCCCAAATCACTTAACACAAGCACAAATCTTAAAATAAGCCCCTCCTAACTCCCTCTTTTCAAGACAATTTATGGTTCCTCATGGCGTGCTGTCTTCTTAACTGCAGCAAGCATAGACTCATCTTTGCTTGACTAAAGGTATTTCCCTGGAGGTCTCCTCTGGCTTTGTGGGCCTCCACAGAGGTGAGGATATCTATGCTAGACACCTCTTGGATGCAATGTCATGAGTGTTTATTGATTCATTGTTGGGGTATGTCAAAGTAAAAATAGCTGAATCTAAAAGTTTGCACAAATCATCATATACCCTCTTCTCTGAAGCTGAGGGCACTTCAGACTTACCTACAAATGCCACCTCTCAGGAGCTGGTTTCCACAGCCCAATAGTGACCCCAGGAAAGTGACAATCGACTATCACAGTGGTGACTCTGGATCGAGTCAGGATTGTGGCTAATCTCATTATGAGTCACCATCCACATTCTGTTTTCCTTGCTCCTTCCCGACTCCTGAGCCCCCAAAACCCAAGTGCACAAACATTGCTTGGGCTCTGTCCTGATCCCTGTTCCCAAGTGGTAAGAGGGGTAGAAATTCCCTGAGTAAACTGCAGAATACATAAAGTATGTAGGTTTGGATTAAGGCCAAGGCCAAGAGTGTAATTGCTGTTATTTTTATTCAAGGTGAGACTTAGACTGTAACTATAGGCTTTTCTAAGAATAAAGACTTATGATAGAATCAGACAGGTAAAAATGTGATTAATAGGACTCAAGATAGGTAGGTGAGCTAGGCTCAGATCTGACTGACAATCAAAGGCTTGCCCCAGGTAAGCATACAAGGAAAAAGCTGGTATGGATAGGGAAGGGTCAGTCTTTGGGTGTTTCTTGCTCTAAACCAGAGATTCTCAACCTTGGATGAGCAATGGAATCATCTTGGGAGCTCTAAAAATTCCTAATATCAAGGCAACATTGCAGATCAATTAAATCAGAATCTGGGATCCAGGCATCAGAATTTTTAAAACTCTCCATGTGATTCCAATGTAAAGCCAAAGTTGAGGGCCACTGCTCTAAACAAGACTTTGGCCCTGCTTCTGGCTGGCCCTTCTTGCTTGTAAAAGGCCCAGGCTGTTCTAAGTAGGTGCTGATTGTTAAACTGACTGTTGATTCCTCAAATAATCAATGCAACGGCTTTGTTCATGGTGGATAGCAACACTGCGTTTTGAGAATCTATGGGCTCAATAGGAAAGGGTGATTGTTTCTCTTGGGTGGGGTATGGATTTCTCCATGGCCTCATTTTTTTTTTAATTAAATTGAGGAGCTGGAACCTAGAAGCTTGATGTTCCCAACACATTATAGACTACTCAGGGGCAGAGTCTATATCTTCCTCTTCTTTGGATTAGTATTAATGCATAGCTCAATAACTGACACATATTAGAGGCTTTTTGTATAATTGAATGAATGAATGATTTTTATCTGGGAATCTCATTTTCCTGCGTCACAACCAATAGGACTATAAAGGATAGGTTACCATGTACAGTTCCCATAGGTTATTTGGCTTTATGATCACTCCTTTTCACTCTTCTTAGAGCTATATATCAGGGACTCCCAGACCTTCCTATCCCCAGCCTAAACTTCTCCCTTCATGTAAGTACCTGCATGTAGCCAGCTCCCCTCTCAATATCTCTGTTTGGTACTTGTACTGATAGAGCCAACTCAACATGTTTATAACCAAATTCCTGATCTTTCTCTTATGAGTGCCCCAAGTCAATGGCAAAATCATCTTAAGCCAGAAACCAAAGAGTCATCCCTGACAATTCTTCTTCCTCACCGCTCATCTTCAATCCATTTTCAAGTTCTGTGGATTTTACCTCTAAATACTTTTCAAAACATTTTTTATTTCCATTAGCATGATAAGCTAAGCTACCATTATCCACTGGTTTGGCTCACAATTCACCCTAACTGGTCTCCCTGCCTTTGTGTCTTACACCTTGAAGTCATAATATTATTTTCATATATCAGATCATGCCATTCCCCTGTTTACAATACTTTAATGACTTCTCATTGCTTTTAAGAGAATGAATCATGTCTTGAACATGGCTTTCAGGGCCCTTCCCATGCCCACTTTGCTCTCCTCATTCTCTGTACTATAGTCACACTGGTCTTTGATTTTCTAAAACGAACCATGCATGTTACCTCCTGCCTACAGACCTTGGCATATGCTGTTTCTCTCTGGAAGCACGACTCCCCCAACAATTCAACAAGTGAATTTCTACTCATCCTTCAGATATCAACTCAAATGTTACTCACTCGGGGAAGTGTTTTTTTTTTTTTTAATTCTTTCTACTACTATGTTGAATTATTCTGTTATGTAGCACATTCTCTTCTAGCACCATGTACCTTCATTTCATAGCATTTTAGCTTTCTTCAATTATACATTTATTTGTATGTTATTTGATTACTGTGCATCTTGTTTACTAGACATATGTTCCAAATGTCAGCAATGATGCTTTTACTCATCACTGGAACCCCATGGGCTAGCATGGTATCTGGCATACAGTAGGCACTCAATAAATGTTTACTGAATGGCTAAATCTAGACTTTCTGAATATCCTTGCCCTGCTTACCTTGAGAGACAACTTTCACTGTATCTTGATGTACATATGTTAGGGAGACTGATATTTTCCTTTGGATAACTGACAGCCATTGTATATATGGACAACGGATCCAAGGGTGTTTGAAAAAGCCTTCCTAAGTTTTAAGGAGGCCTGTTTGTTGTGTCTTGAAGTCCTCTATCCCTCTGTGATGGCCCTTTGTGCCTAGGTATATCATCAGCCCCTATAAACTCTCTAGAATCCCTTACTCTTTTAGAAATGGCTTAGTACTAACGTCACTTCAGGACTAGAGACCAATTTTTTTTTTAACCATATCCCCAATAACCTCTAGGGGGCACCAAGAATAACAGCAATTTCAGCAAAGAATTTTTCTTCTAAAGGAATTTGCTCAGTGTTATCTAAAATAGCAAAAGGAAGCAAGTTTGTGTAGCACCATATGCTACCAGGTTATAGTCATATGTAGTACCCCTTTACTGTGTTCTGCGACAAGGAAGGCATGAGTCTATTTTCCATGTTGGCTCAGGCTGAACCTCTCTCCTCAATTCCTTGGGGCTTCCCAAATTCTGTCCCCAGACTATCTATTACTACAAAGGGCAATAAATAAGCATCCCGAGTTGTCTGGGGTCAAGCTTAAAATGGCTTGTGTAAATAGCAACAGTACATATTTTATCTTAAAAACTTCATGCCAATGCTTTGTTTCATTTCGTAAAACATTCCAGAATGCTTTAATTTTAAGATGTTTTGCCGACATCTCTTGGATTAAAAATGATACCCCAAAGTGGTATGTTTATCTTGTAGTTTTGCATAACCTTTGACACAGCTCTCTATCGTATACTATATATAGGTGGCTTTTCCAACAGGCTGTGAAGTTACCATACACAGTCAGTGCTCAATATCTGTGGGTTCTGCATCCATGGATTCAACCAATCTCGGTTTGAAGATATTCCAAAAATATATTACATCTGTACTGAACATATGCAGACATTTTTTTCATTATTTCCTAATCAATACAATATAACAACTATTTCCATACCATTTATATTATATTAGGTATTAAAAGTAGGCCAGAAGTGGTGGCTCACACCTGTAATCCCAGCACTTTGGGAGCCCGAGGCATGTGTATCATCTGAGGTCAGGAGTTCGAGACGAGCCTGGCCAGCATGGTGAAACCCCATCTCTACTAAAAATACAAAAAATTAGCCAGGTGCATTGGCGGCAGCCTGTAGTCCCAGCTACTCGGGAGGCTGAGGCAGGAGAATCACTTGAACCTGGGAGGCAGAGGTTGCAGTGAGCCGAGATTGCGCCATTGCACTCCAGCCTGGGTGACAAAAGCGAGACTCTGTCTCAAAAAAAAAGTAATCTAGAGATGATTTAACGTGTACAGGAAGGTGTGCCTAGCTATATGCAAATTCTACAGACATTTTATGTCAGGGATTTGAATGTTCATGGATTATGGTATCCACAAGAGGTTCTAGAACCAATTTTCCATGGATACTGAGGAAGAACTGTATATTTATTGTTTAACGTTAATTATATCATAAACACACAGTGTACATAACACATAGGTAGAGTTTTAAAATCCACCACCCAGCTCAAGAAATAAAATATTGTGGCCAGGTGCGGTGGCTCACACCTGTAATCCCAGCACTTTGGGTGGCCAAGGCAGGAGGATCATCTGAGGTCAAGAGTTAGAGACCAGCCTGGCCAACATGGTGAAACTCTGTCTCTACTAAAAATACAAAAGTTAGCCAGGTGTGGTGGCATGCGTCTATAGTCCCAGCTACTCAGGAGGCTGAGGCAGGAGAATTGTTTGAACCCAGGAGGCGGAGGTTGCAGTGAGCCGAGATCGTGCCACTGCACTCCAGTCTGGGCAACAGAGTGAGACTCCTTCTCAAAAGAAAGAAAGAAAGAAAGAGAGAAAGAGAGAGAGAGAGAGAGAAAGAAAAAGAAAGAAAGAAAGAAAGGATAGGACCCTGTTAGCTCCTCCTAAATTTCCCTTCCCTTTCATACTTTCTTCTACATTCCAGAGGTATAAAGTTCACCTCTTAAAATTTTTGTTAACGTTCTCTGATTTCTCTATGGTTTTAACACTATGCATACATCTCTCAACAATACATTGCTTTATCTGCTTTTTAACTTTATGTAAGGGGACTCATCCTATATATATTCTTCTGTGATTTGCCTTTTCACTAATCAGTATGTTTTTGAGATTAACTATGTGAGTATATGTAGCTGTTGATCATTCATTTTCTTTGGGATCCTATTATTTCCTCCAAGCAGTGTCTCAAATCTGAATTTCTCTTCTTACCTCGTGCCAGGAGACACAGGGACCATATGAAAACAGAATGTGTACAAGTATAAGTATCTATCCTTTTCGTAAGGGAAGTATGTAAACTACCTCTAATTACCACCTCAGGTTACTTACATTTCCTGATTCTTAAATAATTTGCATTTGACAATTCTTTTTAAATTTTAGACAAAGATAACAGCATGGACCCATTCCACTCATAAAAAAAAAAAACCTTCAGATTGTCAGTTGTGCTGTCTTTCACTTCCACACAATTCTATTTTGTAAATACATTTCCAAATGGAGGAGTACCTGTTGTAATTTAGTAACTGAAATCATAAATAGTATTCTCACCTGTAATCCCAGTGCTTTGGGAGGCCAAGGCAGGAGGATCACTTGAGGGCAGGAGTTTGTGACCAGCCTGGGCAACATAGCAAAATCCTGTCTCTAAAAAAACTTAAAAAAAAAAATAGCTGGGTTTGATGGTGCATGCCCATGGTCCTAGCTACTTCGGAGGCTGAGGGGGAAGGATCACTTGAGCCCAGAAGTTCAAGGTGAGCTATGATCATGCCACTGGACTTCAGCATGGGTGACAGAGTGAGACCCTGTCTCTAAAAAATAAATAAATAAGTAAATAGTATTATCTAAAGGAGTTCTGTATTACTTTTTCATCTTGCTTGTTTTAGAATGATATTAGCTGTTAAAATGTATTGCCAAGTTTACCTTTCAATGTTATACTATGGAAAGGAAATATTACCTACAAAAGAGCTTTATAAAAAATAACTCATGAATTATAAGAGAAAATGCAGGTTAAAAAACTGTATTTGATGATCCAAGCACACATTATTTCATTAATGTTCCATTAATGTTTACTCAGCCTCTGCTAGGGATCTGGGTGAGACACAGAAATGAGTAGAACAGGATCCCTGTTTAGGAAGGGCTCCCACACTCTAGCAGAGGGAGACTAACCCATGTGGCTGTAAGACAAGGCAGTGATTGAAGCAAAGTGTAGGAATAGGAATTAAAAATAAAATAAATTCCAGCCAGGAAGTCAGAGAAGGCCTAAAGGGAAAGGTGGCATTTCAGCTTTGAAAGATTAGTAGGATTTTGACAGCAGCGTGGAACAGAGGTGATGGCAGATACTAAGATTGAGAGTGTGCAAGCACAAGGGTGTGGAGGTAAGAAGGGACAAACAAGGTTCAGGAAGCAGTGAGTGGGTCTCATTCGACTACAGAAGACAATAAAGGGAGTAAATCCTATTTTAAAATATTTTTTTACACTGTTTTTCTTTGGGTGTCTCAGTGGGTCAGCTCTCTCTTACCTAGTGCCCAGCCACATGTGTTGATGTAACACACACACACACACACACACGCAATCTGACCTTTTCAATAATTTGGTTGGAATTACAGATAAGGGAATGACACCATGCAACCCATAGCAACCCTTCCTTAAAATCCTTATTATACCACCCTTTTCCTTCGGAAGTTCCATGTACCATTTAGCTCCACACTTCTGCAGGCCCCTCAGCATGAACCTACCCTCTTCTTCCTTCTCCTATGCCCCTGCTGGCCATTGCCTCTGTAGCCTCCTACCCCTCTACTAGATTTTTCCTTCTGAATGTCTCCTTTTCTGTTTATCATGAACGGCCACCTGGCTTTCCATTTCTCCAGTTTTTCTCCCCACCCAGCAGCAAGGAAGAGTTCATTGCTTCCAAAAAAAGAAGAGGAGGAAGACAAAGAGAAGAGAGAGGAGAAAAAAGTAGAGAAGGTAAAGAAAAGGAAGGAAAGAAAGAAAGATAAGGAAAAGAGAGGGTAAGAAAAATAAGAAACTCCTTCCCTAGAAAAATAGTAGGGCAAGGAAACAAAACTTTATGCTTTACATTTCTCTCTGAACTAGTCACAAAACTTTATTTAATCTTCAGCCATACCAGCTGGAGCAGTAAGACAATGTAGAGGAATTGGAGGTCATCAGGTTCCTCAAGGTATCAAACAACATTCATTCATATGATGACTTCAACATTTCAGCATGTTTTCATTTTCAAAAATCCTCCACTAATGATCTCAACCGTCATTCTGGTTTGTTTACGCTTTATTCCTACCACTCCATTTCCAATAGCCTTTGCTGGCCGTTATTTTCTACCACGTACATCGTTTCTTGTTGATTTTTCCCATGGGTAGCACAGTCAGGCAGACTATATTTTGAATATTCATGGCTCAACTTGTGCAATGAAAATGTGGAACAAGTAAAACAGCTGTCAACAGCACTACAAAATTCTGTTTCTTGGATTAAGACCATAGAATGCACCTGCAGGTAAGTGTTATTACATTTTTTTTTCCTTTGCGTACACCTATTAAGCAAAGAGATATTGTAGTCATTGATTCCTAAAAACTCTGTTAATAACCAACATCATCAGGTGCATGCAAGCAGAAGGTAGTTAAACGCAACCTGCTACTGCCAAGAACAGTCCCCTGGAGCCTCTCCTACCTAATCGTTTACTCTTACAAATACACAGACAAGTCAGTGCAGAACTAATGTAAAACCCAGGGGGCAAAAAGTAATAGGAAGCTCAACTACTTAAGCTTCCTAGATCTCTGGAGAAAATTACTTCTAAACAATTACATTACATTTTGTTAGCATCATCTTCTCCAAGCCAAGAAAGAGAACAGTTTTTGATTAATAAGCAAAAGAGAAATTGGAAATTGTAAAACTAAAATAGTAAAGTTTAAATTATGTTTGTGAATTAAATAAGTCTATTCTTTTTTTTCTAAGACCAGCTTATTAAAGAATCTACACATCCACTTAGAAATATGGTTTTCCAAATTCAAAGAATGTGCATTATATACATATATATAAAATATTAAAATTTAGACAGCTTCAATGGAAGCCTTATCATTGTTGGTTATCAACATTGTTTTAAAAGATTTCTCATCCAGTTGCTCTGCCTAAAAAAGCATTCGTTGGCAGAAGTTGACTTATTAAGCATATCAAAGATACCTAGGAAACTTGGGAATCACCAAGTAGCTGACTTTTATCACCTTTATGACGTGAGTGTGTGCATGTACTAATCTAAGAAAAGATATCTTAGCTGTTGCAAGGTCTGAAGAAAACAAGATTGTTGTGGAAAATTTTAAGCAAAAATCACTTAATCCATGAACAAACAGTCTCTTAGAATGAGAGGCTAGGTCATATGCTAGAGAAAGCACCTAGCTTGGAGTCAGACAAAACTAATCTCTACCACTAGCTGAGTAATCTTGACTGAGTGAATAAACATCTTCACTTCTGTAAAATGGAGACAGCCCTCTCTATATCACAGTGAGGGTTGAGATGATAAGGAGAGTTGATGTATGAAAAATGTCTACTCCGCCTTCCCCTCTCCTGCCAGTCCTTGATCAATTAGCACGCTCCCAACATTTGCATTTTCTTGGTGAAGGTGAAAAACTTGTATGTGGAGTAGAACTAATTTCTGCATAATGTTGGAAGATGCTCAAAGCAGCACAGGAACTTTTTGGGCAAGTACTTGTGTTTGTTTGCTTGTTGGCTTGTTTGGTGTGGATGAGAAAAGAGGGTGGTTAAAGATTGGTGTAATTTTTAACCTGCCAAAAGAAGTCCAGAGGACCCTTTATCTTCCCTTTTCCTCATTCAGGAAGCAGGCTTAGGTTTAATGTTCAATTTTATTTAACCATTCAGAGACACAATGGGATAACACTAAAGATTTCCACCCTTGTTTTGAAGTTTCCATTGAAAAACTAGGAGTGGAATCAAGGACATATATGCAGAAAAGTTAGATTCTCCTGAGACTGCATATTTGAGGTAAATACTACAGAGCTGAATTGTGTGTGTTCTTGTGAGCAAAGTCTTAAAAAGCAAATAAGTACTTGACCACTGTCCCGTTACTTATTTTTTTTAGAGACAGGGTCTTACTCTGTCACCCGGGCTGGAGTATAATGGCACCATCATAGTTCACTGCAACTTCGAACTCCTGAGCTCAAGTGGTCCTGCAGTCTTAGCTGGGACTACAGGCACATGCCACCACATCTGGCTAATTTTTTTTTTTTTTTTTTTTTTTGGTAGGGACTGGTTTTGGCATGTTGCTAAGGCTGGCCTCAAACTCTTTGGCTCAAGAAATCCTCCTGCCTTGGCCTCCCAAAGCACTGGAATATAGGCATAAGCCACCACACCCAGCCCCATTACATCTTTTATAACTGTATTTCCCCTCCATATGCCATGAATATTTCCAAAGTTTTAGATTCAGTAAGGCACTCTCCACATTTGAACCATTCTGTAAGGATCATAAAGATTAGATTATCCTAAATTTTTGCCCCATTCCCTAGTGGGACATTTTAGCAAAACACTCACATTAAAGTAGCAAAACTTCTATAAAGACAAGTCCTTCACTGGTCCAACAGATAATATTCAATGAAGAATATGAGGTCGGGCGTGGTGGCTCATGCCTGTAATCTCAACAGTTTGGGAGGCCGAGGCAGGTGGATCACTTGAGCTCACGAATTCGAGAACAGCATGGGGAACATGGCAAAACCCCATATCTACAAAATATACAAAAATTAGCTGGGTGTGGCATGCTCCTGAAATCCCAGCTACTCAGGAGGCTGAGGCAGGAGGATGGCTTGAGCCTGGGAGGTCAAGGATGCAGTGAGCTGAGATTGCACCACTGCACTCCAGTCTGGGCAACAGAGTGAGACCCTGTCTCCATGTTAAAAAAAAAAAAAAAAAGAGAGAGAGAGAGAGAAAAGGAAAAAGAATGTGAGGCCTTTGGTACCAATATTGTTCCAGTGTGAACCTTCAACAGTCACATGTATAATCCTCAATACATCCTTTTATAGTTGAAATAATTAACTTTTTTTGCCTGACTCATAGTAAGTGGAATGCTTTTATTAAAATTTTTAGTAGTTTTAATTGTGGCAAAATATACATAAAATTGGTGTGACCTTGAGCAAGTCACTTAACCTCTCCTGTTTCTCAGATTTTCTTATTATTACAATTCCAAACTCTGACAATTATGCCCTAAATTCACATGGAGATATGGACCTGTCAGGAATTTAGCTGACCCTACAATCCTAGGGTCCAAAGATTAGGCCTTTTGGACCTAATCTTCAGAGTTACAAAAGCCCTGAAACTCTTGCTTTAGTCAGTATATTGTCTCAGCATCTAGAGACAACAGGCTATGGCTTAATTAATTCTTCCATTACCACAAAGTACAGGCTACAAGCACTTTGTTGCAGGTGTGAAGGGAATTCCCCTGCCCATTTCTCTGCCTCATCACCAAAACCAGTTCCACGTGTCCTTCATTTCCTGTGAGCTTCTGGTGCATATAGCCCCACTCCTAGTTCCAGTTTATACTGATATTTTGGTTGCAAGGAACATGGGGTCAGTTCATTTCCTGGCACACAGAAAGGAGAAGAATGTGAAGCTTAGGCACATGGGAATCCAGAAGTCAGGCAACCAGTCCTCTTGAGAGAACAGAAAACTTGGCAGAGCTGACTCTTCGAAAGTGTATTTGTTCCTGAGGGCCACCATAACAAAGTACCAACACTGAATGGCCTAAAACAACAGAAATTTGTCTCCTGGTTCTGGAGGCTGGATGTCAGGGATCAAGGAGTCAGTAAGGCCATACTCCCCCTGAAACCTGTAAGGAGGAATCTCTTCCTTGCCTCTTCCTAGTTTTGGCAATTCTTGGTGTTCCTTGGCTTGCAGCTGGAGTACTTCAATCACTGCCTCCGTCACCATGTGGCATCCTCCTCTGGTGGGTCTGTGTTTTCACATGTTTGATATGGTTTGGCTGTGTCCCCACCCAAATCTCATCTTGAATTCCCACGTGTTGTGGGAGGGACCTGGAGGGAGGTAATTGAATCATGGGGGCAGGTCTTTCCCATGCTGTTTTCGTGATAGTGAGTCAGTCTCATAACATCTAATGGTCATTATAAGGGGGTGTTTTCCCAAACAAGCTCTCTTTTTGCCCGCCGCCACCACGTAAGATGTGACTTGCTCCTCCTTGCCTTCCGCCATGATTGTGAGGCCTCCGCAGCCATGTGGAACTGTAAGTCTAATTAAACCTCTTTCTTTTGAAAATTGCCCAGTCTCAGGTACGTCTTTATCAGCAGCATGAAAACCGACTCATACAATGTTCTTCTCCCTTCTTATAATTATGGGCACCAGTCATATCAGGTAAGAGCGTATCCTAATGACCTCATTTTAATTTGATTACATCTGCAAAGGCCCTATTTCCAAATAAGTTCGATATGATACCAGGTACTAGAGCTTAGAACTTCAGCATATATTTTTGGGGAATACAGTTTTATCCATAATAGAGACTGACCTGGAAGAGTGTTTAGAACCAGTTCTGGCAACTGGCTTACCTAGCTACCACCTCAGAGAACAAGATTTTATGAATCTCTGTTGCAACATTCCCCTATTAACATGCTACAGCTTCTTTATTTTCATATTTAAAAAAATAATTATAACTATGGACTGCTCAGCTTTTTCTGAGTCTCACATTCAAAATCACCGTGAAAATATAACTCTTATAACGAGTTGACAAGTCTTCTCTTGTGCAAAGCTCTCAACCCTAATCACCATTCAGGCCCTTGACAAGTCTATACATTAGGGAAACTTGGGTAGGGTGTCCACCCATCCCTTATCTCTGCTATGGCCAAGGGAACATGGTCATGGGATATCACAGTAGCCACTTACACTTATGCAATCATCTAGGGCTATTTTGCTTAGCAGGAGACCTTGGGAAGAGAATGATTGGCCTGATCCATGACAACTTTTTTTTTTTTTTTTTTTTTTTTGAGACAGAGTCTCACTCTGTTGCTCAGGCTGGAGTGCAGTAGCACAATCTCAGCTCACTGCAACCTCCGCCTCCTGGGTTCAAGCGATTCTCCTGCCTCAGCCTCCCAAGTAGCTGGGACTACAGGCACGCACCACCACACCCAGCTAATTTTTGTATTTTTAGTAGAGACAGGGTTTTACCATGCTGTCCAGGATGGTCTCGATCTCTTGATCTCATGATCTACCCACCTCAGCCTCCCAAAGTGCTGGGATTACAGATGTGAGCCACCATTTCTGGCCAACAAATTTTAAAAACTCACACACACACCATAAATCCACGTTACCAGAGATATATATTGTAATATAAATCTAACACATAATGCCATGATTTATAACTATCTGTAAGTTAATGTTGTTTAGGGAATCATAATTTTTAATTACCTGAATTTTATACATTTAAATTTGCATATATATTATTATATTAGTTCAGCTTTAAAGACTATATGTGTAGTATATATATGTGAAATATTATAGTGTGTATATGTGTAATTACAATTGAACTCAAGGGATCCCTATAAGTATTTAATAACAGGGAGAAAAAAAATCAAAGCCAAAAGCAATAAATCCATTTTAATTATATGTGTGATAGCTTATGGCTGCAGATTTTTATACATATACATTCATGTGTGCCTTTTATACTCTGCCTTGATTCTAAAGCTGTTTCTTCCATGTTTTATAATTATGACCCCATGTAAATCACCTCAGTAGAAAATTTTACATATCCAAACTAATGGAAAAACATATAAGATGTTCATTTGCATTGTTGAAAAGTAACTTTTACATGTTCACCATAGTTCTGCTCAATATAAGTGATTGTATGAATTCAGTGATTAAATGACTGTCACTTAAATTCTCTGTCTAAAATCATGAAAATGATAAGTTGTATACAGAGTCAATGTTTTTTAGAAGATAGTATTTAATTCATTAGGGACTCTTTAGTCTACAATTTGAAATGCTATAATCAGAGTGTGATTTATTGTATTTCCAAAAGCCTGAATCAAATATGCTGATTGCCTGATAATGTTTGGTTTTAGCTATTAGTGAGTTTTTGTGTTTTGTTTTACTGCCTTGGAAATACGTAAGGATTTGACTTTAATAGGGGTATGAGCTTCATTCCCAATTTGGTTAAAGCTGAATATAATACTAGAACTTAGGAAATGTCTTTCCTAAACTCCCTGAAAATTCTATACCCAGAAATTGCAGTGGTGCATTTAATAGCAGCAAATGGAGAATGATGTTACTGTTTGTTTTTGCTTGAGTCTGATGTAGGTTCCATTTATACATGGCATGAGAGAGCCATCTACAGAAAGTTAAGGAAAGAACTGTCTCCTTCAGTAAGAACAGAAAGTCTGAAGGTGTCTGTTAAGAGAGATTACTCTCTGGTGATATGTTAAGCACATTATGGTAGCACAATGAACACAGATTTGGAGTCCGGCATGGGCTCTAACAATATAAGGTAACTCAGAGGGCCTTAAAATGACCTTGTCATAATCACACATGCCAACATTGACAGTGGTCTAAGGTCCAAGAAGTTCTGATGTCAGGACAGGGAGAGCAGGGAGGCATCAAGAGTCTGGACTGGTAAAACAGGAAGCATGAGCATGAAAAGGACTGCTTAGGACACTATCTTATTCCTGAGATAGTATCCCTTTAAGATCACTGTGATAGTTTATTTTATGCATCAACTTGAGGGTTTTAAGGGATGCCACAATATCTGGTAAGACATTTTTTCTGAGTATGTTTGTGGAGGTGTTTCTGGAAGAGATTGGCATTTGAATGAACAGACTGAGTAAGGAAGATCACTCTCTCCAATGTGGGCAGGCATCATCCAATCCCATGAGGGCCCACTCGCTGCTACAAAAAGGCAGAGGAAGGATGAAAACACTCTCTTCTTGGGTTGAGACACCAACCTTCTTCTGCCTTGGACACTGGAGCTCCCCTTTGTGAGCCCTTCGGACCCAAGAACTTACACCAGTAGACCCCCAAATTATCAAGCCTTTGGCTTCAGATTAAGAGTTTTATCACCATCTTTCCTAGTTCTCCAGTTTACAGATTACAGGACTTCTCAGTCTCCATAGTCACATAAGCCAATTTCCATAATAAATTCCTTTATCTATATCATATATCCTACCTGTTTTGTTTCTCCAGAGAACTCTAATATAATCACAAAGACCAAAAAAAAGGTGCTGCTTGTTTTGGTGGAAATGACAATACAACTTCTTCAGAATTCTGGTAACTTCCCTGTAATTTCTTTTAACTCTCTCCTGGCTTCCTGACACTTGTTTTGGTGGAGTCTTGGAGAAATGGCTCTGTGAGCACATTTGTTTCATCAGTTATCATGTCATTTTTATCACTGGCCATTTATCTTTCACCCTGAATGAACTGTACTCCTTAAAGGCAGGGATTTTGT
This sequence comes from Pan troglodytes, assembly GCF_028858775.2. NCBI lineage: Eukaryota > Metazoa > Chordata > Mammalia > Primates > Hominidae > Pan > Pan troglodytes. The sequence goes on along the minus strand of NC_072412.2, from coordinate 101,669,565 downwards.
ATTTGTTTTTCATTTGGTTTGATTGCTTGGCTTGTTGATGTATCATTGATTCCCCATTGGCTTGCTCAGGACTTGTAGCAGGGGACAAATTAAATGTTGAATGAATGAACCCTTGTAGCACACAGTGGAGGTGGCTCCATATTACACCCAAATCTAGAGTGATCCAGGACCTAGACAATGTGACAGGGCAGGTGTGACAGCAGTGCCAAATAAACTAAAAGCTAAATACAACCACACTCATTATGTAAATGCACCTTCCTTCCTTTCTTTCTTTCCTTCTTTCTCTTCTTTCTTTCCTTCCTTCTTTCCTTCCTTCCTTCCTTCCTTCTTTCTTTCTTTCTTTCTTTTTCTTTTTCTTTTTCTTTTTCTTTTTTTTTTTTGAGACAAGGTCTTGCCCTGTTACTCAGGCTGGAGAGCAGTGGCTCACTACCATCTCAAACTCCTGGGTTCAAGTGATCCTTTTACCTCAGATTATTGAGTAGCTCGGGCTACATGTATGTGCCACCATGCCTGGCTAATTTCAAATTTTTTTATAGAGACAGGGTCATACCATGTTGCCCAGTGTGGTCTCAAACTTCTAAGCCTCCTAAAGTGCTGAGATTATAGGCATGAACCACTGCACCCTACCCCCTCTTTCTTTATTTCTTTCATAACTATTACTATGGATCTGTGCATATTTTTAATTCAATGTGCTATAATTAAGTACCATCATCTTTTATTTCAAATTATCATAAATTTGGCTAGTGGAAGTCTCATCAATTTTCCTGCCAGTTGATTTTCAACTCATCCCTCAATCCCTATTTCATACCATTTTATCTGTGAAGCATTCCTTACTGAGGGTATTAAGTACTCCTTTCCCCTATTCTGCTATTGAGTGTTTCTTATATCTTCATTATCAAAATTAACATTTTTTCCATAATAATTATTGTACATTTGTCCCCATATTCATCTATAGGGACCCCAAAAGAAGAGATATATTTATATTTGGCATCCCCAATACTTAGTGTAGTGCCTGATGAATATGCATTACAACTGATTGAATGAATCATTGATTTCTCTTGTCCAGTTTATCATTCATCTTCAAGTTTGTGCCCCTCCTATCTTGCCTTGGTTCCATACCTCAGTTCTCACCAATTATTTATGCAATTAAAAGCATTTTTTTCGTGCCACAATTGATAGTAACCAATTTTAAAGAATAAATTAACATTCCTTTCCTACAGAAGTTAATTGCCTCACAGTTAAAGTTTAGGTGAATGGTTTCTGATGAACACTATCTGAAATGATTTCTAAGACTGGCATGATGCCATTGTCATCAGTGGCAAAGCGTTGATGTCTTCTTTTACCTCCACAAAACCACAAATGATGTTTCTTTTCCAGCAATTAATAATGAACTAGCTGGATATCACTATCGGGGCTTTTTCAAACTGAGTCAACAAAAAGAATAGCAACTAATAGTTGGAGCAGGCCATACTTTCCAGAGTGCCTTTAAATATCTCATTTTACTTTATATTCTCCAAAAAAATCCATGTTTTGAGCCCAGACTCATATATCCAGTTATCCATAACCTATTCCTATTTGGATGGCTCCCAACAGATGCCTCAAACTTAGTATGCACAAAACTTATCAGTTCCCCTAGCTCAGTGAATGCCTGTATCCTTCACCAACTTGCCCAAGCCAGAGTCCTGAGGACCATCACTCACACCTTTATTTATTTACTGAGCTCTTCCCCCAGATATTCAATCAACAAATATTTTACATTCTGACTTCCTAATATCTTAAATAACCCATCTCCATGCCACCTTGCACTTCAAACTCAGTATGTTCACGCTGAACTCACCTTTTTACCCCTAAAACCTGCTCCATTCTTTCAGTGAATGGAACTACACCCATGCAGTTGTCACAGCTATAAACCTATAAGTCAACCTGGATCCCTCATGCTCTATACAAATCAGACATGCATGTTTGTTTCTTTTTTTTATGTATTTTATTTTTTTATTTGTGCAAGTTTATGGGATACATGAGAAAATATGTTACATGAGAAAATATGTTACACTACTAACAGTAGTGATCAAGTTTAGGAAATTCAGGGTATCCATCACTCACGTACAATAGATTTTATAGTTTTGTTAACTATAGGCATCCTACTCTGCTATCAGACATTGAATTTATTCCTTTTGTCTTACTATATGTTTGTACCCTTTAACCTGCTTCTCTTCATCCTTTCTCCTTCCCCTGCTCACCCTTCCTAGTCTCTGTTATCTATTTTTTCACTCTCTGCCTCCATGTGTTGAAATTTTTTAGCTCCCACATATAAGTGAGAACATGTGATATTTACCTTTTTGCCTGGCTTATATTCTTTTAATATTTTTATAGTTTTGGGTCTTACATTTAAGTCTGTATTTCGAGTTGATTTTTGTATATGGTAAGATATAGGGGTCCAGTTTTACTCTTCTGAATGTGGCTATCCAGTTTTCCCAGCACCATTTATTGAAGTGAGTGTCCTTTCCCCAATGTAAGTTTGTGTTGGCTTTATCAAAGATTAATTGGCTGTACATATGTGGCTTTATATCTTGGTTCTCTGTTCTGTTCCATTGGTCTAAGTGTCCATTTTTATATCAGTGCCATGCTGATTTGGTTTCTACAGCGTTGTGATATCAGGTAATTTTAAAGTGAGGTAATATGATGCCTCTAGCTTTGTTCTTTTTGCTCAGGATTCCTTTGGCTATTCAGGCTCTTTTTCGTTTCTTCTTTACAAATCCTATTGCTATTTCTTTGTTGACTCCTCATCCTGTCTTACCCACACTATTTTAATCATCTTTTACCTGGTCTTTGGGGCTCAAGCTTCTTCTTCGTATTGCTGTAGAATAATCTATCACATGTGTCTGGCAGTGCACTCCCCACTTTAAACCACTCTCAAAAGTAGCACAGAATTATGATTCACAATACAGATAAAATTAATTGATTATGTGAGAGCTCTGGTTAGTCAATGAATGAATGAAAGCTAATGAATTAGCTTTGGGGAGAAAGATGTGAATAATGACCGTTAGGAGGCAAGAGAAGTGCTACCAATATGTACTATTCATTTAGCTGGGTAGAGGTTACACAAATGTCATACCTGTGTAAAAAATTCATTGAGCTGTACAAGTATGATGTGGGAGCTTTTCTGTATATATGTTTTTCTTTCACTAAAAAGTTAATTAAATTTAAAAAAATACTTGATTATCTAGTTATTCTTCACATCAGGATTGAGCAGCAGCTGCAGTTTTTTCTAAGCATCTTTATCATGGTGACTTTTGTTTTTAATTACGTTCAGAACCAAAAGTGTCACAGTCTCAACAGTTAATCATCAACTACTAGCAGAATGTCACATACTTACTCTTATTTATTATTGATAGTTGGGATATATTGATTTGTTTCATGTCATTGTGATAATGCACCAACTCACTGTGAAACGTTTTCTCTTCCAATGGGCAACGGTTCATCCATTCTGGGGATGATTACTGTCAGCTCTCTTTTGTCACCACACTTGTTTAATGCCTATGTGAGGCAGTTTAGTGACACAGAATAACATTTTGGTGTCACTAGCATCAATATGCTGATGCAGGAACATCAATATGCTGATACAGGCTCAACTCTATGCCAGCTGGTATTACTGTTCAACTCTTCCAGCCTGGATGAATTAGAGATAAAAATGAAAGCCAAATGCTTAAATATGAATCCAGACAAAACAGCCGAGAAACTGGTAGGAAAGAGACACCTTCAGAATCAATGGCAGAAATTATTCTCACATTTTGAATTATAGGAACTTGGAACATAAATTTTAGATGAAAATATGGTTTATAATTATCAGTAGGATTTAATAAAAAAAAAAAACCACACCAATGTGTTCCCACCAGTTTGGAAAATTTATGAATAGAAAACTCTGCTACATGGACACTAAAGTTATAACAATATGAACCTTAAAGATAATCTTATAAAACACCTATTAATTAATAGTTTCATCAAATGCTTATTATATAATGCATATATAATTATAATTATATGATAATATATAATTAATTATATATTTGCACTTTTTTTTTTGAGACAGCGTCTCACTCTCTCGCCCAGGCTGAAGTTCAGTGTTGCAATCATGGCTCACTCAAGCCTTGACCTCATAAGCTCAGTGAGGTCATAAACCCCATTCTCCCACCTCAGCCTCACAAGTTGCTGCAACTACAGGTGCTTGCAACCACACCAAACTAATTATTACTATTATTATTACTATGTGTAGAGATGGGGTCTCACTATGTTGCCCAGGCTGGTCTTGAACTCCTGGGCTCAAGCAATCCTCTCACCTTGGCCTCCCAAAGTGCTCCCAGACAGCCACCACGCCCGGCCTATATTTGCAGTTTTGAGTGCCTTTCATACACTTGGCATGTACAAGGCATTTTATACATATTATTTATTTAATATAGTTTTGCATATACTTCCTGTGATGCATTTACAAGGAATTAAAAAAACAGTGAGAAGTTCATCTCAATCAGTGCAATTGTTCTTAGTTTTTATCCTCTCTTTGTTGCTTTTTAGTATCTATGAAGTGCCCACATTTGCAGTTTAATCTTTATTAGATTCACATATTAATATGATGCACTAAAATGCATAAGTCCTGAACCCAGCTCCCCAGTAGTCAAATTTCAGGACATTTTTTCTCTACCCAGTCATATGTAGCCTCTGATTCCTATTTGCCTTTTTCGTAGCTTCCTCCGGGATGTTTCTGAGAAGTGCGTCCATATGCAGCCCACCTCTCCTTAGAAGGTTCAGTCCCAGATGTTCTGGATGCCAAATGATAGAAAATAAAAAAATATCTGAGGTGTGAGACCAAAAGGCTAGTGTAAATGGGTGATGCTCCAGCTTGGGAGGAGGAAGCCAGGCTGCTGAGCTAAAGGTGTTGATGTGAGGAAAGAAGTTTGAACTACAAGTAAAAGAGTGTAGAAGACAAGCACAGATAAAACAGGATTCTGTTGTTAAGCAGAGTAACCTGTGCTGTCTTAGGTCATGCTCCAGGTCCCTCTTTCTTCCAGTGTAGCTGCAAGTGGGAGTACTGAATGACCTTCGAACAGAACACACAGCTCTTTCAAATAGTACTCTGGCAACTCCAGTTTAGGTTCTGAAATACATTCACACTAAATTAAAAATAAATGATATCAGATGACTCATAGAAAGGAAATGAGAAGAAAAAAGAGAATAAAGAACTATACTGAGTCTAAAGTGGAATGGAGACAAAAATGAAAATGAATAAAAGGTTTACCAAGTCTGCTAACACTGTAAAACTTGGTTGCACTTTCTCTCCATTTCTCTGCCTATACCTCAATATCTCCATCTGACATAACACATAAAACAAAAAAATAAATTCTCCATCTGATGTGGTGCCTCCATGCTTCTTTCTCTCTTTTCCAGAATCTTCCCTTCTTAATTCTGGAGCTGAAATATGCACTCAGAAGGAGATGAATAAGTAAATGGGAAGAATGAATTTCTCTGGTCTTTCTTCAGCTAGCCAAGAATAATCAAATTTTGACTTTTGAAATGAAACCAGTTATTATTTGATTATATTAAGATCAGTTGCTAGGTCAAGAGGATTTTTAAACCAAAATTACACAAATGACGTAAATTTTCTTGGCTCATGATACTTGATACAACTAATTTTAGACAAAGTGATTTTTAGCACTTCCAGCTGCAAATATAACAGATTCGAGACAATAATTCAACCCTAAATTTTTATATTTTGTTACATTTGAATTATAGTATTTTTGAAATAAAGGCACTTTTATTGCAATTTGACTTTCAAATGATTAGCATTTGCTTTCTTCAACCGATGAAAGCCATATTATTGTACTTACATTAGGCTAGAAGATACTTCCTAACAGTAGACAATCTGTTTCCTAATATTGTTCTACAAATTGTCCTCTGACTTCTAGAATTTCACTATTCCTGGTTTCCAGGCCAACCCATTGCCTCAAAATGAGATGTGGAAAGTAGAAAGAATACATGGGTTTAGCAAACACAGCCAGGAGTCTATATAACACACTTCACTCTCCAATTCCATAGTAACAGAACTCTAATTTTCTTGAGGAAGAAAGTATGCCCAGCTATAAAATTACGTTTCTCAGCCTCTCATTGTGCAAAGAATGACCACAGGGCAGAGAACTGGTTGAGAACTGATTAATACGCCATCGGGGCAGTTATTTGATAGGGCTTCTGTGAAAGTTTACTAAATATAACCAATTCAATTGACATCCAGGTTTTGCCTTTTGCCCTTGCTCTTTCACCTTCCACTTGCCAGGATTATGTAAATGATACCTGGAGACACAGAAGCCATCTGTGATGATGAATTAAAATCCACACATCAAAATGGCAGATAGACACAAAAGACTGGACACCATTAGCTGCCATAGAAGCTCTAGACTGCTTATTTCCAGGCTTATGAGAAAGAAAATGGAGTCTCTTACTAGTTTAAGCTACTTTTTTGGAGGTACTGATACTGTTGGCCCAAGTCAATCTTTTAAGCAATATATTCAGTGAAACATGGACAGAAAACAAAGGAAATTGTCTTGCATTTATATAATTATGGAAATTATTATCTTGAGCAGCTCAGAAATTGGCTCTGAAATGAGTTCCAAAACTTGTGTTTCAAAAATACTTTGACCAATTAGGAAAATGCAAATCAAAACCACATGAGATGTCACCTCATCCCCATTAGGATAGCTGCTATTAAACACACACACACACACACACACACACAGAGAAAATAAGTGTTGGGGAGGATATGAAAAAATTGGAACACTTGTGCCCTGTTGGTAGGAATGTAAACTGCAGAAAACAGTATGGTGGCTCCTCAAAAAATTAAAAGTAGAATTACCATGTGATCCAGCAATTCTACTTCTGGGTAGATTATCCAAAATAATTGAAAGTGAGATCCCCAGGAGGTATTTATACACCTATGTTCATAGCAACATTATTTACAATAGCTAAAATGTGGAAGCAACCCAAGTGTCCATGGACAGATGAATGGATAAGCAATATGTTGTATATACAGAGAGTGGAATATTATTCAGCCTTAAAAGGGAAGGAAATTCTCACACATGGTACAAACACAGATAAACCTTAAGGACATAATGCCAAGTGAAATAAGATGGCCACAAAAGGACAAATACTGTATGATTCTCCTTGTATGAGTATCTAGAGTAGTCAAATTCATAAAAATTGAAAGTAGAATGGTAGTTGCCAGGGGCTGGAGAGAGAATGGAGCATTTTTGTTTAGTGGGTGCAGAGTTTCAGTTTTGCAAGATGAAAAAGTTCTGGAGACTGGTTGCACAACAATGTGAATATACTTCACACTATTGAGCTGTACACTTAAAAATGGTTAAAATGGTAAATTTTATGTGTATTTTACCACCATTAAAAATACTTCGATTTAACCATATAAGTATAGATGGTTGTTGTTAAATAGCAAATCTCAAGTTCTTACATCATCCAAAATGATTAATTTAAAAATTATATATTTCACATCCTTTATTTGCTATTTGAAAGCCACTGTAGTAAAAAGCTCCACTAAAAAAATTCATCAAACATACTGGGATTAGACATTTGTGAGGCATTTATTATCTATCTTAAATAAAATATGTAAACCTGTAAATATCAAACTTGCAGACCCTTAAATTTTAAAAAAAGCTATAAAGAGTTAAGCTTAAAACTAAACACGAAAAACCTAAACCTGTAAATATCAAACTTGCAGACCCTTAAATTTTAAAAAAAAAGCTATAAAGAGTTAAGCTTAAAATTAAACATAAAAAACCTAAACCATACTCGTTTGATTATGATTTTGGTATAATCTTGTCTAGGGAATAGTGATATAACAAATTACATAAGTCTCTAAATTTTTCCCAACTGGAATGAGTAGAAAACTTTTGTGTATTTAAGATATTTAAATAATATCCAGGCACGGTGGCTCATGTCTGTAATCCCGACACTTTGAAAGGCAGGGGTGCACAGATCGCTTGAGCCCAGGTGTTCAAGACCAACCTGGGCAACATGGTGAAACTCCACGTCTACAGAAAATACAAAAAATTAGCCAGGCATGGCGGCATGTGCCTGTGGTCCCAGCTACTCAAGAGAACCACTACACTCCAACCTGGGCGACAGAGACTCTATATCAAAAAAAAAAACCAAAAAACTCCACCCTGGGTGACAGAGAGAGACTCTATATCAAAAAAGAAAAAAAGGAAAAGAAAAAGAAAAAGATCTTTAATTTAATTTATTTATTTTTGAGATGGAGTCCCATCTGTTGCCCAGGCTGGAGTGCAGTGGTGCAATCTCGGCTCAGTGCAACCTCTGCATCCTGGGCTCAAGTGATTCTCCTGCCTCAGCCTCCTGAGTAGCTGAGACTACAGGCACCTGTCATCACACCCTGCTAATTTTCATGTTTTTAGTAGAGATGAGGTTTCACAATGTTGGCCAGGCTGGTCTCAAACTCCTCACCACAGGCGATCCACCTGCCTCGGCCTCCCAAAGTGCTGGGATTACAAGCATGAGCCACCACGCCAGGACAAAAGATCTTTTAATAATAAAACGAGAATAGGAGAATAGGGTCTTTCTTATAAGGGAAATCTGGAAAACCTACAGAATAATACTTTTAAAAGTGAGTTCACCTACTGGATTTTATGTAGGCTTAGAAAATTAAAATTTTATTATATAATGCAATAATTTGGCAGTAACTTTATACTCATGTCATGCCATTATTATCATTAAATACATATCATTAAATTCAAGATGATTTATTCTGTTAAACACAAGATTCTTATTATAAAGCACTCATTAATCACTTCTTCCACATATGATAGAAACTGCTACCTTCATCAATTTTCATTCCTTTTATCCTGCAGTGAATAACTTTTGTATTGTATTTTGCTAAAAAGACTTAGGTAGAGTTAGGTCCCTAGTTCAAAGCCAATCTGTGCCAAAGGGTTATTGATAGTGGATTTTAAAATACTTTGCTACTCCACTGACTTGAGTGGACTTTGCTAATTTACTCAATTTTTGCATTTTTGTTTTTTTTTTATCTGCACATAGGAATCACATATAGAAGGAATCTTAAATATCACATTGTCTTATCCTTTTGCTCTGTAGATGGGGAAACAAGCTTGGGGATCATCATTCTGAGGAATGTTTCAAATTAAAATTTCTAGGAGAACACCATGTAAGATAAAATGTATAACAAATATATTCACAGATGGCCTGGATTAGATTAATTTTATTCTCTTTAAAAGAGAAATGAGCATTCTCACTATTCTGAACTCACATATAGTGAAATTTTTACTAATATACATTTTATTAGTGTCCTTTAATGTGCCTTTTATATGGCCAATTATTTCTTAAAGATTTGCAGTCCATTGGATATGCTGACATGTAAGACATTCACTGTCAATATTTTATTTCCTTAATCCCACAATCGCAATAAAAATTTCGGTCTAAATATGAGTGGAAATGGGGAGTTAATTAAAGCAAATAATTGTGAAAGATTCGTAATGTATTTTTCTCGTATACACTATGGATAGAAATGAAGTGCATTTGCCTTAGCTTTCTACCTTCTTTCCATAAAGCAAGGGTTCTTCAATCTTCATGGAGTCCCCAAATAACATGTGAATGTGAAGTATTGTGCTAGGTACTGCAAGGAATGCCAAAGATGAACAAGGCATGAATTCTGGGGGAATATACTATCTCTCACAGGAGAAATAAGTAAGTAGCGTACTCAAGTATTAAAGTGAGAACTTAAGTGCTATATGGCAGTTACAATAAAGAGGAAATTTAAAGTAAGGATAGATCATACCAAGTAGGATAAATCAGGAAATGAAGGCTAAACTTTGGAAGTGAGAAATTATTCTGGAAATTAGTGGAATTGCTTAGCGGAAAAGGGTTTTCTAAGGAAGGGTACTGACTAAGCAAATGAAACGAAAAAAGGGAATGACTATGTTTCCGCAACTTCAAGAGATCCAGCTTCCCTGCAGGGCAAAGGAGTAACAGGAGAGAAAAAAAGCAATGAATCCGTGCATCCGCTAAACTATTTTACCATATATTTTACTCTGACAAAACAACTATCACGTATTGGCGTTTTGTTTGTTTGTTTGTTTGTTTGAGACACGGTCTCCCTCTATCGCCCAGGTTGGAGGGCAGTGGCGCAATCACCGTTCTCTGCAGCCTCGACCTCCTCGGCTTAAGCTACCTTCCCGCCTCGACCTTCCAAAGTGCTGGGACTACAGGCGTAAGCCACCATGCTCAGGCTTATTGGCACTTTTCTGTGCACTTTTAAATGTAATCCTCTAAATCACTCTTCTCCACCTTTCCTGTGCATAGGAATCACCTGTGGTTCCCGTTAAATTGGAGATCTTGATTCATTAGGTCTGGGGCGGGGCCTGAGCTTCTGCATTTCCATTGAGCTCACAGCTGAAGCCTACCCTAGACCACACCGTCCAATGGAAAAGGCTCCAGTGTGATTTCTAGCCACTAGTATTATCTGCGAACTTGGGAGAAATAAAATGCAAGTTCTCGGCCCCCGCAAGGGATCTACTGAATCCGAAACACTGTGGGGAGGCCCACCACTCTGCAGTGTTTTAACAAGCAAGTGGTTAAAGTTTGACAGCCACCCGTAAGTCACGGGTTCCTAACATGATTGGACACTGGAATCACCTGCGGATTTTAACTAATACTATTGATGCCGCATCTCACCCCCCCCCCCCCGAGATTCTCAGGTACGGGGCGTGGCCTTGGCGGCGGCCTTCTAAAAGCTCTCCCAGGTGATTCCAACCTGTAGTAACACTTGAGAACTGCGTGAGGTGGGGACTTCAACTTTTACTGGCCTTATTTTCCTCCTATGTAAAAGGTGGACAATATGCAAGTGGTCCTGACTTTGCTTCCAGATTTTGGCAACTCCAGAGCCCTAGTTCGGTCTGGAGAGCCAGCTTCCCGCCCCGTGTCCTAAGGCCTCTGTCCGAGAACCCAAAGTCCTGGGAATGGACCCGCGGGAGCGGACCCGCGGGAGCATCTGTGACGCCGCTCAGCAACCCGGCGCCGCCCCGGCGGCTCCGACGTGGCCCCGGGTCCGGCTGGCGTGGGCTCTCCAGGCCGCACCCACTAAACCGCACCGGAGCGGGACACGCATGCGCCGGCCTGGACCCGGCACCCAGTAACGGACTCGAGCTCCCCCCACCGGAAGTGGGCAGCCGCGCACCGGGAAGAGCCGGCCGAAGCGTGGCGGCCACAGACTGTGGGTACCGGGTCCGAGGGACTCGCGCTTTTCTCTCCGTGCCATGGCGCCAGCGAAAGCCACGAACGTGGTGCGGCTGCTACTAGGCTCCACAGCGCTGTGGCTTTCGCAGCTCGGCTCCGGGACGGTCGCCGCGTCCAAGTCGGTGACGGCCCACTTGGCCGCGAAGTGGCCCGAGACCCCGCTGCTGCTGGAGGCAAGGTGGGTGCGGGCCGGGCCCTCGTCCGGGCGGGTGTGGGCGCGCTGCCACCCTCAGCCGCGCTTTCTTCGTGCTCGCAGCGGGTGTCTGGCTCCCACCCGGGTTCTCCAGACGCCCCCGCTCTGGCCCTGAGCATCACCACTTCCTTCCTTCCCGACCCGGGGCGGCTTCTCGGTTCCCGTGCAGCACTCACTTGCAGTTCCTTTCCCCCTCAGTCTTACTTTACCTACGATTTTTAAAGCTTCCCTGCTCTGCTTTAATATGTTGGGATGTATTAGCATTTACGCGTGGCACTTAACGCAAGAGCTTGTACTGGGGTAGGCAGTTCTGTTCCGACAGTGCTTAAAGTACCTAGTTTCGTAATGATGACATCATACCATCAGCTCCTAGGCTTACTATGGGGAGGGCAGCTTCCTGCAAGGTAGTATTTTTCCTGTATCTCTTCCAACGGAATTAGTTCATGACCTGTCATTTACTCTGCAGAACAAAACTTGTAGCTATTGCATTTTGCCCTTTAGTATTCTAGTTGAGTAAAATTAGAAAGTTCTTTCTCTTAGCAAAAATGAAGTTTTACACCAATGACTTAATGGCTGTTCACCACAGCAACAGTGTGTGTCCCTAAAAAGAGACTCCATGACTCCACATAAGTTCATGTATTTGATGCTAAAAGTTCATTTTTTTTTTCATTTCTATAGTTTATTGGGGAACAGGTGGTGTTTGGTTACATGAGTAAGTTCTTTAGTGGTGATTTCTGAGATTTTGGTACACCCATCACCCCATCAGTATATACACTGCACCCAATTTGTAGTCTTTTATCCCTCACTCCCTTCTCAACCTTTCCCCCGAGTCCCCAAAGTCCATTGTGTCAATCTTATGCCTTTGCATCCTCATAGCTTAGTTCCCACATATCAGTGAGAACATACTATATTTGGTTTTCCATTCCTGACTTACTTAGAATAATAGTCTCTAATCTCATCCAGGTTGCTGTGAATGCCATTAATTGATTCCTTTTTATGGCTGAGTAGTGTTCCATCATATATATGCCACAGTTTATCCACTCGTTGATTGATGGGTATTTGGATTGGTTCCACATTTTTGCACTTGTGAATTGTGCTGCTATAAACATACTTGTGCAACTATCTTTTTCATGACTTCTTTTCCTCTGGGTAGATACCTAGTAGTGGGATTGCTGGATCAAATGGTAGATCTACTCTTAGTACTTTGAGGACTCCCCACACTGTTTTCCATAGTGGTTATACTAGTTTACATTCCCACCAGCAGTGTAGAAGTGTTCCCTGTTCGCTGCATCCACGCCAACATCTATTATTTATTTTTATTTTTTTATTATGGCCATTCTTGCAGGAGTAAGGTGGTATCGCATTGTGGTTTTGATTTGTGTTTCCCTGATCATTAGTATGTTGAGCATTTTTTCATGTTAGCCATTTATATATCTTTTGAGAATTGTCTATTCATGTCCTTAGCCCACTTTTTGATGGGACTGTTTTTTTTTTTTCCTGCTGATTTGAGTTCCTTGTAGATTCTGGATATTAATCCTTTTTCAGATGTATAGATTGTGAAGATTTTCTTCCATTTTGTGGGTTGTCTGTTTACTCTGCTGACTATTCCTTTTGCCGTGCAAAAGCTCTTTAGTTTAATTAAGTCCCAGCTATTTTTTTTATTATTATACTTTAAGTTCTAGGGTACATGTGCACAACGTGCAGGTACATAGATATACATGTGCCATGTTGGTGTGCTGCACCCATTAACTCATCATTTACATTAGGTATATCTCCTAATGCTATCACCCCCTCCCCCAACCCCACGACAGGCCCTGCTGTGTGATGTTCCCCATTGTGTGTCCAAGTGTTCTCATTGTTCAGTTCCCACCTATGAGTGAGAACATGCGGTGTTTGGTTTTCTATCCTTGTGATAGTTTGCTGAGAATGATGGTTTCCAGCTTCATGCATGTCCCTACAAAGGACATGAACTCATCCTTTTTTATGGCTGCATAGTATTCCGTGGTGTATATGTGCCACATTTTCTTAATCCAGTCTATCATTGACGGACATTTGGCTTGGTTCCAAGTCTTTGCTATTGTGAATAGTGCTGCAATAACCATATGTGTGCATGTGTCTTTATAGCAGCATGATTTATAATCCTTTGGGTATATACCCAGTAACGGGATGGCTGGGTCAAATGGTATTTCTAGTCCTACATCCTTGAGGAATCACCACACTGTCTTCCACAATGGTTGAACTAGTTTACAGTCCCACCAACAGTGTAAAAGTGTTCCTATTTCTCCACATCCTCTCCAGCACCTGTTGTTTCCTGACTTTTTAATGATTGCCATTCTAACTGGTGTGAGATGGTATCTCATTGTGGTTTTGATTTGCATTTCTCTGATGGCAAGTGATGATGAGAATTTTTTCATGTGTCTGTTGGTTTCATAAATGTCTTCTTTTGAGAAGTGTCTGTTCATATCCTTCCCCCACTTTTAGATGGGGTTGTTTGAATTTTTTTCTTGTAAATTTGTTTAAGTTCTTTGTAGATTCTGGATATTAGCCCTTTGTCAGATGGGTAGATTGCAAAAATTTTCTTCAATTCTGTAGGTTGCCTGTTCACTCTGATGGTAGTTTCTTTTGCTGTGCAGATGCTCTTTACTTTAATTAGATCCCATTTGTCAGTTTTGGCTTTTGTTGCCATTGCTTTTGGTGTTTCAGACATGAAGTCCTTGCCCATGCCTATGTCCTGAACGGTATTGCCTAGGTTTTCTTCTAGAGTTTTTATGGTTTTAGATCTAACATTTAAGTCTTTAGTCCATCTTGAATTAATTTTTGTATAAGGTGTAAGGAAGGGATCCAGTTTCAGCTTTCTACATATGGCTAGCCAGTTTTTCCAGCACCATTTATTAAATAGGGAATCCTTTCCCCATTTCTTGTTTTTGTCAGATTTGTCAAAGATCAGATGGTTGTAGATGTGTGGTATTATTTCTGAGGGCTCTGTTCTGTTCCATTGGTCTATATCTCTATTTTGGTACCAGTACCATGCTGTTTTGGTTACTGTAGCCTTATAGTATAGTTTGAAGTCAGGTAGCGTGATGCCTCCAGCTTTGTTCTTTTTGCATAGGATTGTCTTGGCAATGCGAGCTCTCTTTTGGATCCATATGAACTTTAAAGTAGTTTTTTCCAGTTCTGTGAAGAAAGTCATTGGTAGCTTGATGGGGATGGCATTGAATCTATAAATTACCTTGGGCAGTATGGCCGTTTTCACGATATTGATTCTTCCTATCCATGAGCATGGAATATTCTTCCATTTGTTTGTGTCCTCTTTTATTTTTTTGAGCAGTGGTTTGTAGTTCTCTTTGAAGAGGTCCTTCACATCCCTTGTAAGTTGGATTCCTAGGTATTTTATTCTCTTTGAAGCAATTGTGAATGGGAGTTCACTCATGATTTGGCCCTCTGTTTGTCTGTTATTGGTATAGAGCAATGCTTGTGATTTTTGTACATTGATTTTGTATCCTGAGACTTTGCTGAAGTTGCTTATCAGCTTAAGGAGATTTTGGGCTGAGATGATGGGGTTTTCTAAATATATAATCATGTCATCTGCAAACAGGGACAATTTGACTTCCTCTTTTCCTAATTGAATACCCTTTATTTCTTTCTCCTGCCTGATTGCCCTGGCCAGAACTTCCAACACTATGTTGAATAGGAGTGGTGAGAGAGGGCATCCTTGTCTTGTGCCAGTTTTCAAAGGGAATGCTGCCAGATTTTGCCCATTCAGTATGATATTGGCTGTGGGTTTGTCATAAATAGCTCTTATTATTTTGAGATATGTCCCATCAATACCTACTTTGAAAGTTTTTAGCATGAAGGGCTGTTGAATTTTGTCAAAGGCCTTTTCTGCATCTATTGAGATAATCATGTGGTTTTTGTCTTTGGTTCTGTTTATATGATGGATTATGTTTATTGATTTGCATATGTTGAAACAGCCTTGCATCCCAGGGATGAAGCCCACTTGATCATGGTGGATAAGCTTTTTGAGGTGCTGCTGGATTTGGTTTGCCAGTATTTTATTGAGGTTTTTGCATTGATGTTTATCAGGGATATTGGTCTAAAATTCTCTTTTTTTGTTGTGTCTCTGCCAGGCTTTGGTATCAGGATGATGCTGGCCTTATAAAATGAGTTAGGGAGGATTCCCTTTTTTTGTATCAATTGGAATAGTTTAAGAAAGAATGGTACCAGCTCCTCTTTGTACCTTTGGTACAATTTGGCTGTGAATCTGTCTGGTCCTGGACTTTTTTTGTTTGGTAGGCTATTATTGCCTCAGTTTCAGAGCCTGTTATTGGTGTATTCAGGGATTCAACTTCTTCCTGGTTTAGTCTTGGGAGGGTGTATGTGTCCAGGAATTTATCCATTTCTTCTAGATTTTCTAGTTTATTTGCGTAGAGGTGTTTATAGTATTCTCCGATGGTAGTTTGTATTTCTGTGGGATCAGTGGTGATATCCCCTTTATCATTTTTTATTGCATCTATTTGATTCTTCTCTTTTCTTCTTTATTAGTCTTGCTAGCGGTCTATCAATTTTGTTGATCTTTTCAAAAAACCAGCTCCTGAATTCATTGATTTTTTTTGAATGGTTTTCTTGTGTCTCTATCTCCTTCAGTTCTGCTCTGATCTTAGTTATTTCTTGCCTTCTGCTAGCTTTTGAATGTGGTTGCTCCTGCTTCTCTAGTTCTTTTAATTGTGATGTTAGGGTGTCAATTTTATATCTTTCCTGCTTTCTCTTGTGGACATTTAGTGCTATAAATTTCCCTCTACACACTGCTTTAAATGTGTCCCAGAGATTCTGGTATGTTGTGTCTTTGTTCTTATTGGTTTCAAAGAACAGCTTTATTTCTGCCTTCATTTTGTTATGTACCCAGTAGTCATTCAGGAGCAGCTTGTTCAGTTTTCTTGTAGTTGAGTGGTTTTGAGTGAATTTCTTAATCTTGAGTTCTAGTTTGATTGCTGTGGTCTGAGAGACAGTATGTTATAATTTCTGTTCTTTTACATTTGCTGAGGAGTCCTTTACTTGCAACTATGTGGTCAGTTTTGGAATAAGTGCGGTGTGGTGCTGAGAAGAACGTATATTCTGTTGATTTGGGGTGGAGAGTTCTGTAGATGTCTATTAGGTCTGCTTGGTGCAGAGCTGAGTTCAATTCCTGGATATCCTGTTAACTTTCTGTCTCGTTGATCTGTCTAATGTTGACAGTGGGGTGTTAAAGTCTCCCATTATTATTGTGTGGGAGTCTAAATCTCTTTCTAGGTCTCTAAGGACTTGCTTTATGAATCTAGTTGCTCCTGTATTGGGTGCATATGTATTTAGGATAGTTAGCTCTTCTTGTTGAATTAATCCCTTTACCATTATGTAATGGCCTTCTTTGTCTCTTCTGATCTTTGTTGGTTTAAAGTCTGTTTTATCAGAGACTAGGATTGCAACCCCTGCTTTTTTTTGTTTCCCATTTGCTTGGTAGATCTTCCTCCATCCCTTTATTTTGAGCCTATGTGTCTCTCTCTCACATAGCAAGGAGCTGCGTTCCTTTGGAGGAGAAGAGGCGCTCTGATTTTTAGAATTTGCAGCTTTTCTGCTCTGGTTTCTCCCCATCTTTGTGGTTTTATCTACCTTTGGTCTTTGATGATGGTGACGTACAGATGGGATTTTGGTGTGGATGTCCTTTCTGTTTGTTAGTTTTACTTCTAACAGTCAGGACCCTCAGCTGCAGGTCTGTTGGAGTTTGCTGGAGGTCTACTCCAGACCCTGTTTGCCTGGGTGTCTGCAGCAGAGGCTGCAGAACAGCAAATATTGCAGAACGGCAAATGTTGCTGTCTTATTGTTCCTCTGGAAGCTTCGTCTCAGAGGGGCACCCGGCTGTATGAGGTGTCAGTTGGCCCCTACTGGGAAGTGCCTCCCCATTAGGCTACTTGGGGGTCAGGGATCCACTTGTGGAGGCAGTCTGTCTGTTCTCAGATCTCAAACTCCATGCTGGGAGAAGCACTACTCTCTTCAAAGCTGTCAGACAGGAACATATAAGTGTGCAGAAGTTTCTGCTGCCTTTTGTTCAGTTATGCCCTGCCCCCCAGAGGTGGAGTCTACAGAGGCAGGCAGGCCTCCTGGAGCTGTGGTGGGCTCCACCCAGTTCAAGCTTCCAGACCGCTTTGTTTACCTACTCAAACCTCAGCAATGGCGGGTGCCCCTCCCCCAGCCTCACTGCTGCCTTGCAGTTCGATCTCAGACTGCTGTGCTAGCAATGAGGGAGGCTCCGTGGGCGTGGGACTCTTCAAGCCAGGCGCAGGATATAATCTGGTGTGCCGTTTGCTAAGACCGTTGGAAAAGCACAGTATTAGGGTAGGAGTGACCCGATTTTCCAGGTGCCATCTGTCACAGCTTCCCTTGGCTAGGAAAGGGAATTCCCCGACCTCTTGCACTTTCCGGGTGAGGCGATGCCTTGCCCCGCTTCGGCTCATGCTCTGTGGGCTGCACCCACTGCCCTGTACCCACTGTCTGACAAGCCCCAATGAGATGAACCTGGTGCCTCAGTTGGAAATGCGGAAATCACCCTTCTTCTGCATCGCTCACGCTAGGAGCTGTAGACTGGAGCTGTTCCTATTCAGCCATCTTGGAACCTCTCTCCTATTTATCTTTGTTTTTATTGCATTTGCTTTGGGGTTCCTGGTCATGAAATCCTTGCCTAAGCCAATGTCTAAAAGGGTTTTTCTGATGTTATCTTCTAGAATTTTTATAGTTTCAGGTCTTAGATTTAAGTCCTTGATCCATCTTGAATTGATTTTTGTATAACGCGAGAGATAAGAATCCAGTTTCATTCTCCTACATGTGGCTTGCCAAGTATCCCAGCACCATTTTTTTGAATAGAGTGTCCTTTCCTCACTTTGTTTTTGTTTGCTTTCTTGAAGGTCAGTTGGCTGGAAGTATTTGGGTTTATTTCTGGATTCTCTATTACGTTCCATTGGTCTATGTGCCTGTTTTTACACCAGTACCATGCTGTTTTGGAGACTATGGTTTTATAGTATAGTTTAAAATCAGGTAATGTGATTCCTCCAGATTTATTCTTTTTGCTTAATCTTGCTTTGGCTGTGTGGGCTCTTTTTTGGTTCCATATGAATTTTAGGATTTTTTTTCTAGTTTTGTGAAGAATGATGGTGGTATTTTGATGGGAATTGCATTGAATTTGTAGATTGCTTTTGGCAGTATGGTCATTTTCACAGTATTGATTCTACCCATCCATGAGCGTGGGGTATGGTTCCATTTGTTTGTGTCATCTATGATTTCTTTCAGCAGTGTTTTGTAGTTTTCCTTGTAGAGGTCTTTCACCTCATTTGTTAGGTATATTCCTAAGCATTTTATTTTTGTTGGAGCTATTGTAAAAGGGGTTGAGGTCTTGATTAGATTCTCAGTTTGGTCGCTGTTGGTATATAAGAGAGCAACTGATTTGTGTACATTAATTTTGTATCTGGAAACTTTGCTGAATTCTTTTATCAGTTCTTGGAGCTTTTTGGAGGAGTCTTTGGGGTTTTCTAGGTATATAATCGTATCGTCAGTTAACAACAACAGTTTGACTTCCTCTTTACTGATTTAGATGCCCTTTATTTCTTTCTCTTGTCTGATTGTTCTGACTAGGACTTCCATTACTATGTTGAATAGAAGTGGTGAGAGTGGGCATCGTTGCCTTGTTCCAGTTCTCAGAGGGAATGCTTTAAACTTTTCCCCATTCAGTATTATGTTGGCTGTGGGTTTGTCATAGATGGCTTTTATTACATTGAGGTATGTCCTTTGTATGCCGATTTTGTTGAGAGTTTTAATCATAAAGGGGTGCTTGATTTTATCGAATGCTTTTTCTGCGTCTATTGAGATGATCATGTAATTTTTATTTTTAATTCTGTTTATCTGGTGTATCACATTTACTGACTTGCCTATATTAAACCATCCCTGTTATGAAACCCACTTCATAATGGTGGATTATCTTTTTGATACATTGTTGGATTCAGTTAGCTAGTATATTGTTAAGGATTTTTGCATCTATATTCATCAGGGATATTGGTCTGTAGTTTCCTTTTTTGGTTATATTTTTTTCCTGGTTTTGGTATTCGGATGATGCTGGCTTCATAGAATGATTTCAGGAGGATTCCCTCTTTCTGTTTCATGGAATAGTGTCAATAGGATTCGTACGAATTCTTTGAATGTCTGGTAGAATTTGGCTGTGAATATGTCTGGTCCTAGACGTTTTTATGTTGACAATTTTTTATTACAATTTTAATCTCACTGCTTATTATTGTTCTGTTCAGGGTATCTAATTCTTCCTGATTTAAGCTAGGAGGGTTGTATCTTTCCAGGAATTTATCCATCTCCTCTAGGTTTTCTAGTTTATGCATATAAAGTTGTTCATGGTAGCCTTGAATGATCTTTTGTATTTCTGTGGTGTCAGTTGTAATAGCTCCCATTTCATTTCTAATTGAGCTTATTTGGATTTTCTCTTTTTTCTTCTTGGTTAATCTTGCTAATGGTCTATTTATGTTAGTTATCTTTTCAAAGAACTAGCTTTTTGTTTCATTTATCTTTTGTATTTTTTGTTTGTTTCAGTTTCATTTAGTTCTGCTCTAATCTTGGTTATTTCACTTCTGCTGGGATTGGGTTTGATTTGTTCTGTTTCTTTAGTTCCTTGAGGTGTAACTTTAGATTGTCTGTGCACCTTCAGACTTTCTGATGTAGGCATTTAGGGCTATGAACTTTCCTCTTAGCAGAGCCTTTGCTGTATCCCAGAGGTTTTGATAGGTTGTGTCACTGTTGTTCGGTTCGAAAACATTTTTAATTTCCATCTTGATTTCATTGTTGACTTATTCAGGAGAAGGTTATTTAATTTCCATATATTTGCATGGTTTTGAAGGTTCCTTTTAGGGTTGATTTTCAGTTTTATTCCACTGTGGTCTGAGAGAGTGTTTGATATAATGTCAGTTTTCTTAAATTTATTGAGGTTTGATTTGTGGCCTATCAGTGGTCTACCTTGGAAAAAGTTTCATGCACTGATGATGAATAGAATGTATATTCTGTGGTTGTTGGGTAGAATGTTCTGTAAATATATGTTAAGTCCATTTTTTCCAGGGTATAGTTTCAATCCATTGTTTCCTTGTTGACTTTCTGTCTTGATGACCTGTCTAGTGCTATCAGTGGAGTATTGAAGTCTCCCACTATTATTTTGTTACTGTGTATCTCATTTCTTAAGTCTAGTAGTAATTGCTTTATAAATTTGGGAACTCCATTATTGCATATATATTTCAGATTGTCATATTTCCGTGTTGGACAAGGCCTTTTATCATTATATAATGTCCCTCTTTGTCTTTTTTTAACTGTTGTTGCTTTAACATTTGTTTTATCTCATATAAGAATAGCTACTCTTGCTCGCTTTTGGTGTCCATTTGCATGGAATATCTTTTTCTACCCCTTTACCTTAAATTTATGTGAGTCCTTAGGTGATAGGTAAGTCTCTTGAAGACAGCAGATAGTTGGTTGGTGAATTCTTACCCATTCTGCAGTTCGGTATCTTTTAAGTGGAGCATTTAGGCCTTTTACATTCAATGTTAGTATTGAGATGTGAGGTACCATTCTATTCATTGTGCTATTTGTTGCCTGTATACCTTGTTTTTTTTTTAATTGTATTTTTGTTTTATAGGTCCTGCGAGATTTATGTTTTAAAGAGGTTCTGTTTTGATTTATTCCCATGATTTGTTTCAAGATTTAGAGCTCCTTTTAGCAGTTCTTGTGGTGCTGGATTGGTAGTGGCAAATTCTGTCAGCATTTTTTTGTCTGGAAAAGACTGTATCTTTCCTTCATTTATGAAGATTAGTTTTGCTAGATACAAAATTCTTGACTGATAATTGTTTTGTTTAAGAGGCAGAAGATAGGGCCCCAATCCCTTCTAGCTTGTAGGGTTTCTGCTGAGAAATCTGCTGTTAATCTGATAGGTTTTCCTTTATAGGTTAGTTACCTGGTGTTTTTGCCTCACAGCTCTTAAGATTCTTTCCTTCATCTTAACTTTGGATAACCTGATGACTATGTGCCTAGGCAATGATCTTTTTGTGTTGAATTTCCCAGGTGTTCTTTGAGCTTCTTGTATTTGGATGTCTAGGTCTCTAGAAAGGGTGGGGAAGTTTTCCTCAATTATTCCCCCAAATATGTTTTCCGAACTTTTAGATTTCTCTTCTTCCTCAGGAATACTGATTATTCTTAGGTTTGGTCATTTAACATAATCCCAGACTTCTTGGAGGCTTTGTTCATATTTTATTATTCTTTTTTCTTTGTCTTTGTTGTATTGGGTTAATTTGAAAACTGTGTCCTCAAGCTCTGAAGTTCTTTCTTCTGCTTATTTGCTTCTATTGCTGAAACTCTATTTTACATTTCTATAAGTGCGTCCATTGTTTCCTGAAGTTTTGATTGTTTTTATTTATGCTATATATTTCACTGAAGATTTCTCCCCTCCTTTCTGGTATCTTTTTTTAAAAATTTCCTTAAATTGAGCTTTGCCTTTCTCTGGTGCCTCCTTGATTAGCTTAATAACTGACCATCTGAATTCTTTTCAGGTAAATCAGGCATTTCATCTTAGTTTGGATCTATTGCTGGTGAGCGAGTGTGATTTTTTGGGGGGGTGTTAAAGAACCTTGTTTTGTCATAGTACTAGAGTTGGTTTTCTGGTTCCTTCTCATTTGGGTAGGCTCTGTCAGAGGGAGGGTCTAGGGCTGAAGGCTGTTGTTCAGATTCTTTTGTCCCATAGAGGTGTTCCCTTGATGTAGTACTCTCCTTCTTTTCCTACAGATGTGGCTTCCTGAGAGCTGAGCTGTAGAGATTGTTCTCTCTTTTCTGGATCTAGCCACCTAGTAGGTCTAACAGGCTCCAGGCTGGTACTAGGAATTGTCTGCACAGAGTCCTATGATCTGAACTGTCTATGGGTCTCTTAGCTGTGGATACCAGCACCTGCTCTGCTGGAGGTGGCAGGGGGGTGAAATGGACTCTCTGAGGGTCCTTATTTTTTGTTGTTTAATGCACTATTTTTGTGCTGGTTGGCATTCTGCAGGGAGGTGGCCTTTTCAAGAGAGCATCAGCTGTGGTAGTATGGGGAGGATCAGGCAGTGGGTGGGCCCTGGAACTCCTAAGAGTATATGCCCTTTGTCTTCAGCTACCATGGTGAGTAGGGAAGGACCATCAGATAGGGGCATTTCTAGGGCATGTCTGGGCTCAGACTGTCCTTGGGTGGGTCTTGTTGCAACTGCTGTGGGGGATGGGGGTGGGATTCCTAGGTCAATGGAGTTATATTCCCAGGAGGATTATGGCTGCCTCTGCTTTGTCATGCAGGTTGTCAGGGAAGTGGGGGAAAGCCTACAGTCACAGGCCTCACCCAGCTCCCATGCAACCCAAAAGGCCAGTCTCACTCCCTCTGTGCCTCACCCAACAGCACTGAGTCTGTTTCCAGGCGGTGGGCGAGCAGGGCTGAGAACTTAGGTGGTGGGCGAGCAGGGCTGAGAACTTGCCCCAGGCTACCAGCCTCCCAGCTGCAAATGCAAATAGGGCTCTCATGCTTCCCCACCTGTGGAGTTTGCACACCAGATTCATGCCCTCTCCCAAGTTCTGGCCAGGAGATTTCTTGTTCCTTTGAAATTGTTACAAGGTTCAGCTGGAGGTTTCCTTCTCCCTGTGGCCTCTTCCCAGTACCTCTGGCAGCCCTACCCGAGGACCCCTGTGAGGCAAGGCAGAAATAGCTTCCTAGGGGACCCAGAGAGCCCACAGGGCTTTTCCTGCTACTTCCTCTACCCTTGTATTTTGCTTGGCTCTCTAAATTGACTCAGCCCCAGGTAAGGTCAGAATCTTCTCCAGTGATATACACCTTCGGGTTCCCCAGTGAGAGTGTGTTTTCAGGGGCAGACAATCCCCCTTTCCCACTCTCACAGTTTGGGTACTCAGAGTATTTGGGGTATCTCCCAGGTCCTACAGGAGCAATTCACTTCCTTCAGAGGGTCTGTGGGTTCTCTTGGCTTTTCTAATTTATTCCTGCAGCAGTTCTGGAGCAAAGGTTCAGAATTCAAGACTCCACATGCTGCTCTGTCCATTTGAGTGGGAGGCTAAAAAGGTTTTTATTTAATACCTGATTCTAGCTTAATTTTGATCCCCTTCCTTTATCCTTTCCCCAGTATTTAACTGTTTGCCTAGATCTGATCTCACACTTAGCTCCAAATCAGTCTAACTTTTTCCAGCCTTGGACTGCTTGTTACAGTATCTGGCTTTACATTTGCCTTGAGAGTCTTAGAGTTGGAACTGCTGTGTTATGCTCCTTAAGGTCCTTGACAGTCTAGCCGCAGTCTGATTTACAAACCTCATCACTTGTACAAATTGTCCCCAACTTATCATGGTTCAATTTAGGATTTTTTGACTTTACTATGGGTTTACCAGGGTATTAAATGCATTTTTTACTTATAGTATTTGCAACTTAATACTTAATAAACCCAACTTAATGGGTTTATTGGGAGGTAACCCCATCTAAGTCAAGGGGCATCTGTAGTAGGTTGAATGCTGGCCTCAAAAAGATATGTCCACATCCTAACTCCCAGAACCTGTGAATGTTACCTTATTTGGAAAAATGTCTTTGTTAATGTAAGTAAGGATTTGAGATGAGATCATCTTGGATTATCTAGATGGGCCCCAAATCCCATGTCATTTTAAGAGACAGAAGCAGAGAAGACACAGGCGAAAAGGAGAAGGCCATGTGAAGTTAGAGATTGGAGTTAGGCAGCCTCAAGCCAAGGAACAGCTGAAGCCACCAGGATGGAACAGTCTCCCTTAGAGCCTTCAGAGGGAGCACAGCCCTGCCAACACCTTGATTTTGGACTTCTGGCCTCCAGAATTGTGAGAGAATAAGTTTCTGTTTTAAGTCACCAAATTTTTCATAATTTGTTAAACAGATCTAGGAAACTAATACAGATTTTGGACCAAAAAGTTGGGTGCTGCTGTAACAAATACTTCAAAATGTAGAAGTAGCTGTGGAGTTGGGCAGAGGCTAGAATAATTTTGAGAAGTTTGGTATTAAAAGCCTAGACTGCCTTGAGGAGACTGCAGAAATCTGGACATTAAGGGTGATTCTGCTGAGGGCTTAGAAGAGATTAAAGGGCGTAGTTGAAAAAACTTCTGTCATCATAGAGAATACTTATATCATCCTGAAGAGAATTTCAGTAGAAATATGAACATTGAAGTCTGTTCTGGCCATGGCTTGGAAGGAAATGAGAGACATTATATTGGAATCTAGAAGAAAGGTAACCCTTGTTATGTAGTGATACAATACCGGCTGACTTGGTTTCTACAGTTTGTGGAAAACATCTTGAAACTGGTGAACTTGGATATGAGCTGAGAAGATTTCCAAGCAAAGTGTTAAAAGTGCTGCTTGGTTTCTCCTCGCTGCTTATATTAAAATGAGAGAAGAAAGAGATAAATTTAAAAAGGAACAGGTAAGGAAAAAGGAACCAACACTTGATGATTTTGGAGATTCTCAGCCTATCCAGATTGTAAAGGGTGTTACAACTAGGAAACTCAGTGTTGGGAATGTGTGCTCTGGAGAGAAAGACAGAAACCTGGCAGGACAACCTTTTGCTGAACAGGTTAAGCATGTGATTCATGGGTCCCCTCAACCATCTCCCCAGAAGCTTGATATAAAGAAGGTGGGGATATCCAGGAAGGATCTGGGGAGGATCCGTGTAATGATGTGGCTCTTGGTGAAATATACAATAGTCTTACAAAGTTTTGGGGGATGTATTAGAAACACTGTCAGCTTGGACCGAAAGAGACAAGACAAAATGAAAGAAGGCTGTTGGACTTCCAAAATTCTATAGGCAGGAAATGGACTAATAGAGCTACTTGGCTGTAAACATTGTGCTGCCCTTTCAAGAAAGAAAGAATAACTCTGCAGGCAGAACCATGGCAGGCAGCACAGAGGGTGAAGCATCAGGCCACAGAGAGTTATTCTCAGGCTTTGAAACATAATGGAAATTTGCCCTGCTGGATTTTGAACTTGCCTGTGACCAGTGACCCCTTTATTCCTTCTATTTTTTTCCTTTGGGAATTAGAGTGTCCATCCTATGCCTGTCTCACCATTGCATTTTGGAAACATAACTTGTTTTGTAGTTTCACAGGTGGACAGGGGAGAATTTTACCCCAGAGTGGATCATACCCAGAGTCTCACCCATACATGATTTAGATGATAAAATTTGTAAATGAAGTTGATGATATTTACATGAGATTTTGGACTTAGAATTGATGCTGTAATTGGTTGAGTTTTTGGAGGTTGTTGGCAAAGGGAAATATATTTTATGTAGGGGAGGTGGATTTTGGGGGCTTTTGGGGGCTAGAGGGTGGCTTGAATGATGCCCCCAACAAAAAAAGGGCAGCTTTTAGAATCTTTGCATTAACTCTGCTCAAACCTTGACTTCAGACTTTTGGCCTCCAGAACTATGAGAGAATAAATTTCTCTTGCTGAATAGGTTAGACCTGTGATTCATGAATCCACTCAACCATCTCATCAGAAGCCCAGTATAAACATGGCGTTATCCAGGAAAGATGTGTAGAGGATCCTTGGGTAATGGTGTGGTAGCCCTAGGATAGTAATATATCATTCTTTTACAGTCTTCCTCATTGATACCTTACTTGTGGGCATACCATATTACTCTATCTTGCCTGATACTTTCCCATGACAAAATTAATAACTTTCTATTATTCTCTCATAACATTTGGCCAGTATTTCCGTAATAATCCTTATTGTAAGGTATCATATATGCTAATCTCTGTTGTTAAAAGGTGAGCTTCAGAGACAAAACTGTTTTTTATTCATGTTTATTTTGCCAAGGCACAGTGCACAAAAGTTAGGTACTCAGTAATGCTAATTCAACAAAAGGTACTTTTTATAGGGAAAGGTATACTTTAAGCCACCATCAGAATTAACTCTACAATATACCTTACTTGTGGAAACTAGTTTGTCCTTGGAAAATCCAGAGAGGATGCTCAGTGTTACCTCATGTGCCTTATTGTTTTGTTGTGAACAAATCAAAATTGTAGGAGGTCCTTTATTATATAAACTAAAATCTTTCTCTCTATACCTTTTATCTACTGATCCTCTCTTTCAGAACCAAATCTGTTTCTGTGTGTGACACATTATGTGAGAATAGCAGGCCAAAAGCCTGTAGTTTCTTCAACCACTGCACTTCAAAAAATTTATTTTATATAGTTCGTTATTCTGCTTTCCTTCAATTTGTTTATGTTTCTCTTAAAATTGTAGGAAAAGCAAAGAGGTTGAGAAGAGTAAGTGTGGAAGTGGAAGAATTGAAGAGCATTGAATAGGTTGAAGGAGCTGGGCAGATAGGAACTTAAGGAAAATAATGTGGGAGCAAGTGAGGGAAATTTTTAAGAATAATGCTTTAAATCCAAAAATTGAGCTTCCCAACCAAAATCTATAAATGCATACACGTGCGCACACACACACACACACACAGATATTTTTTAGTTCATCCTGGAAATTTGAGTGCATAACTTGAGTATAGTCTTATGTAGGAAACAAAGATGAATAAGGTATGTCCCCTGTATAAAGAAATTTATAGTATAATAAAATTTGCGGCCAAGCGCAGTGGCTCAGGCCTGTAATCCCAGCACTTGGGGAGGCCGAGGCGGGCAGATCATGAGGTCAGGAATTTGAGACCAGCGTAGCCAACATGGTGAAACCCTGTCTCCACTAAAAATACAAAAAATAGCTGCGTGTGGTGGCACATGCCTATAATCCTAGCTACTCAGGAGGCTGAGGCAGGAGAATTGTTTGAACCAGGGAGGTGAAGGTTGCAGTGAGTCAAGATCACACCACTGCACTCCAGCCTGGGCGACAGAGCAAGACTCTGGCTAGAGGTGGTTATAGGCTGAAGAGGCTAGCGTTTTACAGTATGCATACCTTAATTTGTACATCTGAACTGCAGTTATTCTACTTGTGTTGATCTGACTGAAAATATTTTTGAAATTCCACTTATAATTACTGTCAAACTCTTTAGTGCGTATAAAAACACCCTTTGTAGAAATAACTGTTTTCTCTGGGCAGAATTTTTTGAAGAAATACACTTATTTCGAGCCATATATTTTATAAGGCAAGTGAACAATTGGAAATGCCAGCTTGTTACCTTTAAAAAAACTTTGTCCAAAAGAGTGAACTGGGCATGGTGGCATGTGCCTGTAGTCCCAGCTACTTAAGTGGCTGCAGTGGGAGGATCGCTTGAGACCTCCCAGGCTAAAGTAAGCCATGTTTGCACCACTGCACTCCAGCCTGTGTGACAAAGGGAGATGCTGTCTTAAACAAACAAACAAAAATGTTGTTCAAAGGTAATATCTTACCTTTTACCAGGTGCATAACTGGTTTAGATGGTCTCAAGGATGTTTGCTCCTCAGTGATTAATAATGAGTTACCAGTAAATGGCCTCTGAGATTCCAGAAGAGTTCCAAAAGTGCTTAGAGCAGTGATGTATTGAGGGAATAACTTTTAAGTGAATACTTTTTTTTTTTACTTGAACTTTTAAGTTCCAGGGTACACATGCAGGATGTGCAGGTTTGTTACATAGGTAAATGTGTGCCATGGTGGTTTGCTGCACAGATCAAACTATCACCTAGGTATGAAGCCCAGCATCCATTAACTTTCTTCTTGATGCTCTCTGTCCCCTTGCACCTTTCCAACAGACTCCAGTGTGTGTCGTTACCCCCATGTGTCCATGTGTTCTCATCATTCAGCTCCCACTTGTAAGTGAAAACATGCGGTGTTTGGTTTTCTGTCTCTGCATTAGTTTGCTGAGGATAATGGCTTCCAGCTCCATCCATGTTTCTGCAAAAGACATGACCTTGTTCATTTTTATGGCTGCATGGTATTCTGTAGTGTATATATACCACATTTTCTTTATTCAGTCTATCATTGATGGGGTTATAAGTTGATTCCATGTCTTCGCTATTGTAAATAGTGCTGCAGTGGACATATGTGTGCATGTATATTCATAATATGATTTATATTCCTTTGGGTATACACCCAGTAATGGGATTGCTGGGTCAAATGGTATTTCTGCCTCTAGATCTTTGAGGAATTGCCACACTGTCTTCTACAATGGTTGAACTAATTTACGTTCCCACCAACAGTGTAGAAGCGTTTCTTTCTCCACAACCTTGCCAGCATCTGTTGTTTCTTGACTTCTTAATAATCACCATTCTGACTAGTGTGAGATGGTATCTCATTGTGGTTTTGATTTGCAATTCTCTAATGATCAGTAATGTGGAGCTTTTTTTCATGTTTGTTGGCCGCATGAATGTTTTATTTTGATAAGTGTCTATTCATGTCCTTTGCCCACTTTTTAATGGGGTCGTTTGTTTTTTTCTTGTAAATTTGTTGAAGTTCCTTATAGACTTTGCATGCTAGACCTTTGTCAGATGGATACATTGCAGAAATTTTCTCCCATTCTGTAGGTTGTGTGTTCACTCTGGTGATAGTTTTTGTTATGCAGAAACTCTTTAGTTTAAATAGATCTCATTTGTCCATTTTTGCTTTTGTTGCAATTGCTCTTGGCATTTTTGTCATGAAATCATTGCTTGTGTCTATGTCCTGAATTGTATTGCTTAGATTTTCTTATAGGGTTTTTATAATTTTAGGTTTTACATTTAAGTTTCTAATTCATCTTGAGTTAATTTTTGTATAAGGTGTAAGGAAGGGGTCCAGTTTCAGTTTTCTGCATATGGCTAGCCAGTTCTCCCAGAACCATTTAATAAATAGGGAATCCTTTCATTGCTTGTTTCTGTCAGGTTTGTCAAATATCAGATGCTTGTAGGTGTGCAGTCTTATTTCTGAGTTCTCTATTCTGTTCCATTGATCTATGTGTATGTCCTTGTACCAGTAGCATGCTGTATTGGTTACTGTAACCTTGTAGTATAGTTTGAAGTTAGGTAGCATGATGCTTCCAGCTTTGTTCTTTTTGCTTCAGATTGTCTTGGCTATTTGGGCTCTTTTTCATATTTTCTAATTCTATGAAGAATGTCAGTGGTAGTTTTGTCACAGGATAAGGATCCCGTGATAAGGGTTTTGGCTTTGCCAGCTGGAAACCTCTATGGCTGGTAGCACCTTTGCCCAAGTTTTGCTCGGGCCTGCTGTGCTCCTTTTGTCCACTCGGCCTGGCAGGCTATGCTCGGCTTGTGTTACTGGCCTGGATCCCACACCTGCCAAGGGGGAGCCAGGTGCAGGGCGGCGGTGAGTGTGTGAGCAAGCACGGGGTCCGGCCACTGCGCACAGCCAGGAGTGCCAGCTGCAGTGGGGTGGGCAGCTCCAGGTACTGGCACAGGCACCAGCTTTGTACAAGACTGTGGCTCGACCAGGCATACTGCAGGTGGCTTCCACTGCAGGCACTGTGGTGGAATGCAGTGGCACCTGGAAGCTTGGAGATACCAGGAACCACACAGCCCTAAAGAGAGTGTCACAGCTCTGGCTCAGGGAGCCTGTAGGTCTGGGCTCCCCAAAGGGCTGCAGCTCTTCTCTCCTTTTCATTGCCTGCAATGTGGTGAGTGGGGCGCGTGTTTCAGCCCTGTATGTGTTACAGCTCTTTCAGTCCTGCCCTTTGGTGAGTTCCGAGTTCTTGTTGCACGTTCAGGAAGAATGAGGCATGTAGACAACTGGAAGGTGAGCAAGGCAAAGAGGTGCTTTATTGAGAGACAGTACAGCTCTTAGGAGAACTGAAGTTGGTAGCTCCTTTCTGCTGGCAGGTCGTCCTGATGAGCGTAGCTGTCACTAGAGAAGAGACATGGAGTGGGTAGCTCCTTTTCATAGGCAGGTCATTCTGTTGAGTCTGCAGCCCTCAGCTGAGAGGAGAAATGGAGTGGCCAGCTTCCACCTGCAGTCAGGTCATCCCAATGTCTGGGAAAGGACACCTGGAATGGGTAGCTCCTATCCACAGGCAGGTCATCTCATTATCTGCCTGAGTTTGGCTGAGTCTGGGGTTTTTATGGGCTTCAGAGGCGGGTAAGTGTGTGCTGACTCGTCCATGGGAGGCCCTGGGTAGGCCGGGACAAAAACACCGTACGTTCTCACTGCAGTCCATGGAAGAGGTAGCCCAGCCCCTAGGCTTCAGGTTGTCCTTAGCTTGAAAGTGGGGCTTCACCGGGGACCCATCCCTTTTTGCCCATCTGCTCCCTGCCACCATTAACCTGCCATCTACCATGTCCATGGCACCCAGGCTGTTCACATCATGGGGCACCTTTCAGGCCTGTGCCAAGCTGCTCCCAGGCCCTCTTGGCCTCCCTTCCATGCCCATTGGTGCCTAAAGTCTGGAGGGGGCTGAGGTGGTAGGGGGCTGAGGTGGTAGGGGGCTGGCATGTCAGCACTACCCCAAACATGCACACTCAGCCGGGTTGTGGCAGCTTCTAGGCTCAGGTGCAACTTTGCTCCGAAATTGAAGCAGGGATTGGGAGCAGGGAAGAGGCCAGGAAGCAGGAGCAGGTACTTTCAAGCCTGTGGTGGGATAGGGGGCTTTGCAGGCCCCTGAGAGTGCAGGGATGCGTTGGTCCACAGCTGCAGCTGGGTGGTTGCAGCTGCACCCAGGGAGTGCAGGGCTCCCAGCCCGCCAACTCAGTAGGAGGCATGGGCTCCTACCTGCCTTCAGCCCCCAAAAGCACAGGGATGTCCGGTCCGGACAGCTGCACCTGGGGAGTGCGGGCCCTCCACCCTACCAACTCAGAAGTGAGTGGGGCTTCCACCTGTTCCCTGCTCCCAGCAGCTCCATGGAGTACACAACCCTGGCCATGTCTCCCTTGCTACAGCTGGCGTTTTTGCAGCTGCCACTCTAGACAGGTCACTGCTGCCATCAGTTTACTAGGAATAGCATTGAATCTATAAGTTACTTTGGGCAGTATGGCCATTTTCACAGAATTGATTCTTCCTATCCATGAGCATGGAATGTTTTTCCATTTGTGTCCTCTCTGATCTCCTTGAGCAGCGATTTGTAGTTCTCCTTGAAGAGGTCCTTCACTTCCCTTGTTAGCTGGAACACTTTCTTAAGGCGATCACTTTGAAGGATCAGACTTAGTTAGATGTACAGATTCTGGTAGTTGGAAGAAGTCTTTTACCTGTGGTTGCACAGTATATGAGCATGTCTGTAGCTGTTTGGTCAAATCAGTTAAGCCTTGCCCAGTGTTGATTTGAAGTTACTTATTACTCTAAATTCCTATGCTTGTCGTGTTTATGTTGATGAATTAATCAGTCTTTCTGACTTCCTTTTTCCTTTTTAGTGGCCATGTCAGACTCACAAGAATTAGTTAATCTGTATGTGTTGTGGATGTTCTCAATACTTTCCATTTATTTTAAGCATTAGTTTAAGTTTACCAAGCCTAGAGAGAAAGGTAAGGTGGGCAATAACAAATAATCAGCACCATCTGTATGGTGGCTGTTTTGTTTCTAGCTTAAATAGTTAACCCTATTTGTTTTAGCTGTCTAGTGTTTTGTTCTGTGCAGAACTAAATCTTTCATTTATTTCATTATTTCTGAAAGGCTTTAAATGGCTTTGGCCATTTTTTCTTAAATACCATGAAAATTTCATTGGGCTTTATGGCCAAAGACATAGTGCAGTACACTGATTTCCTGTTTTTAAAATTAAGATCTTTTCTGTTTTAAATAATAAAAAAGATTTTCTACACAAGTAAAGGCAATAGATAATATAACTTCTATAAAATATTTATAGAACCAATTTTTGTTTTTGAAACAGGTGGTCTTTTTTTCTACTTTTTACCTTTATATAATGTTCTATCTTAATTATAATTTTTGTATTTCTCAGTGGCATTTCATATGGCAAGATAGAATGAACTATCAATTTTTTAATTGTTGCTAATAACAAGGAAAAGCCAAAAGTAATTTCTCATGAAGCCTTTTCCTGACATGATTATATGTTTATAGTTGAGAATGATATCTCAGGTAAAAATAATCAGTGTGTTTTTTTCCAGTGTTATAGTAAATGGAAATTAGTAATTTGACATTAATTTTTAGGGGTTTTTGTTTTTGCCATAGATAAACTGGTTCTTGAGTACAGTTTATAGTATCTAAACCATTTTAAATTCCATCTACTAACCGATTACTTATATTTTTTTACTAGTGAATTTATGGCAGAAGAAAGTAATGAAAAATTTTGGCAGTTTTTGGAAACTGTGCAAGAATTAGCAATTTATAAGCAAACAGGTAGGTGATGTGTAAATTTTAACTTGTAAGATTTGTATTTATGTACACACATTGTAATGTTTATTATTTTTTAATGGTAATGGTTAAGTGTGAATGCTTCACTGGGTTAGTAAATCCGAACATTAAATTTGAAAATATGTTTTAATAGAAACCATTCTAAGCATCTGTTTCCAAAAATACAAGGTTTTAATACTTTATTATAAGATACCTTATATAATTAGTCATGTTTGGATATTGCATTCTCATCAAGAAGAAGTCAAAATTGTTAGCTGGGCATGGTGGTGTGCATCTGTAGTAGCAGCTACTTGGAAGGCCCAAGGCCAGAGGATTGATTGCTTGAGCCCAGGAGTCAGAGACTAGCCTGGGCAGTATAGCAAGACCCTGTTTCTAAAAAAGAAAAATAAAAAAATAAAATAAATTGGCCAGGTGTGGTGTTTCACACCTGTAATCCCAGCACTTTGTGAGACTGAGGTGGAGGATCACTTGAACCCAGGAGTTTGAGCTGTGTTTGTACCACTGCACTCCAGCCTGAGCGACAGAGAGAGGCCTTGTCTCCCCCGTGCCCCCCCCAAAAAATTAAGATAGTTTTCTTTTTACCTAGATTTCTTTGAAATAATAATTTTGCATCTAGTAATAGTACATTTTTTTCTTTTTTAAAAGTAGACTTAATTTTTTTAGAGTAGTTATAAGTTCATAGCAAAATTGGACAGAAAGTACAGAGATTTCCCATATTCCCCCTTCCCCTACACATAAATAGCCTCCCCTGTTATCAACATCCCTCACTAGTGTGGTACATATATACTGTTGATGAACCTTCCTTGACAGATCCTTAATACGCAAGGTCCATAGTTTACATTAGGGTTCAATCTTGCTGTTATACGTTCTATGGGTTTGGACTAATGTATACTGACACGTATATTGCATTTTTATTGGCAGAATACTTTGACTCTTAAACGATTAAAGAAACTTTTAATACCTCAAAAAGTCAGGTAACTAATATGCTCTCATTTCACTATTTGTAAGATAGTAATTTCTGTTTTTATATGTATATGAGAGTATATACCTATATATACGTATATTTTCCTCAGAATTAAAGTGTTTATTAATGTGTTTGTTATTTTCCTATCTCTGCAGAGACTAGAATAGATGACATGAGCATGGAATCCCTTAAGAGTAAAATCTTCAGCCATTTAGATATAGAGACATCTTCTTACTATTGGTGATTAAAATAGTTTATTATTTTGTTCCTGAGTGTAAATGTACTATAAACTAAGTTTCAGATGTTTTAAATGCTTGTTTACTGAAGCCTGTTTGGCTCAGGTAGCCTTGAAGTTCAGTGATTTTGTGATTTCACAAAGTAGATTTTAAAAATAAAGAGATGAGACATACTTTTAATAACATTTTAAACTGAAATATTTCCAAAAGCAAATAATTTTTCCTTTCAAAATTTTTTCCTGAAAAAGCTTTTTAGTCATAAGAAATGCTGGAGGTACTTTAGATGATGGGAATACAAAGATGAATAATTGTGATCTACATCCACAGGACTTCGTGATACAATGAAGGAGACAGCAAAACAGTGATGTACACTATTAGGTGATAAGAGCTTTAATTGGGTTGTGCATAACATGAAAGCACATAAAAGAGGCACCTAGTCAGTGTTCCAGAGAGAGCAAGACAGGATTTTCAGTGCTGAATGCTGGAGCTGAGTTTGAATGATGAGATTTAGCCAGGGAGTAGGGAACACAAATGAGTAGAAGAGACCGGAATGGAATGTGTGGAGGAACCTCAATCTCTTAGTAATGTTTACTTTCAAGTCATTAGGAAATTACTGTCTGTTGTCCTCATATTTGTCCTAGTAATTTTATTAATAGTTTTGGTGATTGAGGTAAAAATAGGCTAGATTAATATGTAAGGTTTTCATGGTTAATGTCAGGTATCCAAGATAGTTTAAAAAAACCTAACACCAAATTTCGTGTCTCTCACCTAAAATCCTCAATATATCTGTCCCATATATGTTGTTCTCAGTACATGCTTTTTTGGCCTTATTCAGTGCTATTTTTTATTGGAGACGCAATCTTAAAAATTACTCCTGTAAATTTCAAATTCATTTTAAGTTACTTAAATATATCAGCATATTTTATACCTAAATGAAATGATATACCTGGACAATCTGGTGGCAGATCATTCACAAGCTGGAATATAAGCTCAGGAGTACCTAAACTCTACATCAAGCATATATGGAAGGAGGTATTTCAAGTGTTTTCAGGGTTGAACCTAAATTGTATTAAAGTAAGAATTACTAGCGCAGCACAGTGGCTCATGCCTGTAATCCCAGCACTTTGGGAGGCTGAGGTGGGCAGATCACTTGAGGCCAGGAGTTCGAGACCAGCCTGGCCAACATTGTGAGACCCCGTCTCTACTGAAAATACAAAAATTAGCTGGGCGTGGTGGTGCGGGCCTGTAATCCAGCTACTCGGGAGGCTGAAGCACAAGACTCACTTGAACACTGGAGGCATAGGCTGCAGTGAGCCAAGATCACACTACTGGACTGCAGTCTGGGCAACAGAGTGAGACTCTGACTCAAAAAAAAATAAATAAATAACACTTAAAATAAAATTCTATTGGCTTTATTTATAATGGCAGAGTCTGATGCATGTGGTGATATTATTGCTGACCTTGTTAAATGTGGAAAAGAATGGTACAAATGAGAAATATATTAATGAGCAGAGATTTTTTTTTTTTTTTTTTTTTTTGAGACGGTGTCTCACTGTGTCGCCCAGGCTTGAATTCAGTGGCATGATCTTGGCTAACTGCCAGCTCCGCCTCCTGGGTTCACACCATTCTCCCACCTAAGCCTCCGGAGTAGCTGGGGCTACAGGTGCCCACCACCATGCCCGGCTAATTTTTTGTATTTTTTTTTTTTATTAGAGACGGGGTTTCACCATGTTAGCCAGGATGGTCTCGATCTCCTGACCTCGTGATCTGCCCACCTCGGCCTCCCAAAATTCTGGGATTACAGGTGTGAGCCACCGCGCCCAGCCTAATGAGCAGATTTTTACTGAATTTGTTTTCAAGACATCTTAGAGGAAACATTTAATAATCCTCTGTTACTTGTACTAATTTAGATTGTTGAATCTCCATGAGACCTTCTAAATACTCTTTACTAAAGCATGTCTTAGTGATCCACCTGCCTAAAAAAATTGTAAATATTGAACATTTAACTTTTTGAATTCAAGTACTAGTTTTATACCATTTAATGCAATTACTTTATATTATATGCCAGCAAATTAAGACTTTTTAAGCAATGAATTGCCTGTTTAAAAAAATTTATATGGTTCTGCCAGGCTTACATATTTATTGATGCTTCAAGATTCAAGTGGCATATTAGTTAACCTATGTAGTTTTGTGAGGTGAGAAATGTCACCCAAGACTTATCTGATTTCAAAATCCCTGTTTATTTTTACTTCTTCACATGCTGCTCAGCATATAAGAATGTCATTTTCAAAGTCCTTGAAGATTTTAGTGGTTTTTACACAAATAAAGTTGCTTTTGTATTTTATTAATGGAAGAAATTTTCAAAAAATGTTAAGACTTTCTAACATAGTTACTTTTACCCAAGAACCAGATTTGGGGGAAGAAGGTAATTGGAATTTGGATGTGCCACATTTGAAATTCTTGTGAAATATCCAAATATAAATATATCGGTAAGCTGATATATGAGTGAGAGATCTAGATAAAAAAAAATTCTAGGATAAAGGGTAGGATTTCAGAGTGATCAACATGAAAAACGGTAATTTAAGTTGTAGGGAGAAGGCACAGAATGAGAATAAAATAGTGCCCAATGGCAGAACCCTGAGAACAGCAATGTTTAAGGGAATCTGATGAGAAGAACAGCACACAATGGAGACTAAGGAAGAGTACCTGTAGTGGTAGCTGAAATCCTGTAAAAGTATTAGATCATGAAAGCCAGGAGAATATTAAGTTGTAAGTGATTGCTGTTATCAAATACTGTAGACAGATCAAGTAATATGAATATTATGCACCTACTACTTTTAACAACAGAGAAATTATTAGTGCCTTTGGTGAGAACCATTTCACTGGTATAGTAATCAAGACTTTAGTAAGTTAAGATGTGAGTAAAGCTTTTCATATCTCTCTGTTATTTGGTTATCTAATTTCTGAGTTTCTTGTCAAATTGTCACAATCAGCAAATAACCCAGTCTCCAACCACCCCCAAAATGTCCCCTTCCAGTAGAGCTACATGTCATTAAGTCTTTTAAGACCTTTGACTATGAAGGGAATAAGATGAGTCAGTAGCTGTCTGTGGAGGCTGCCACTTATTTTTTTTAATAAGAGTGATTTTTGAATATTAGGTGCCAGTAGTCAAAAATTGAGTAAAAGCTGAGGTTGAAGATAAAGGCAGAAAATATTGAAGGGGCATTTTTAGCAGGTGGTTGGTGAGCATGGATTTAGTTATTTAACAAATCAGCCAAAATAGCCCAATGCATCCATTTCATAATAGAGATGATCTTGCTAGTTACATCTAAATTATAAAAGTTTACTTTCTATAAACTCCTGAATCCTACATTCATTACTACATAAGGGACAACCTTGATGGTGACCTTGACAAAATTTGGTATCTGTTGTCAGGCACTACTCACATTTCTTTTGACTTTTCTCTGCTTCCCTGGGTGACCAGTCCTTTGACTGATGTAGTCATATTTTAGATGTTATTACATTAATTTTTATTATTTTCTTGCTGACCTTGTAACTATAATGTATTTTAAGAATATTATTTAAAATAACATTTATTTTCTATTTTGCTTTTACTGTTGAACACGAATCTTATTTGCATTATTTTTTGATTCTTGGAGGAAAACTCACCATATCTCCCAAGTTCTGAGAAATCATCTATAGTTTGTTAAAGAATTAAGAGTGAAAGAGGCAATGCTTATTCTCATATGTCAACTGTTTAAAGCAACTGGATTAGGAAAATATTGTTTAGAATGAAGAAACTTATTTATAATATTTATTAAATATTAAAGAAATTTATTGAATGTCTATTTTGTATGCCAGGAGTAGAAATGTACAGTTGAAAAACTATGATAGAAAAGATCCTTTCCTTCATGGTTTATAGCTTAATAAGAGGCACCAAATTAAACAATTATACAAATACTTTTTAATGACTTCTTTGTGAATTGATGTAGAGATGGTATAGAGCTCACAATCAGACTTTATGCTGCAATTTCTGCAATTATTTCTTGGTTATATAAAGTTTGCTCTCTGGTTGGTGCCTCATGAATAACTCTTGGAAAAATAGCCCTTGAGTTCTTCACATACTTAATTGTTCATGTGTGAATTCGAAACTTCTGATTTTTAACTTTAGAGCCCCAGAGTTGTTTTTTGTTTGTTTGTTTGTTTGTTTGTTTTTTAAACTAGAGAATGTTGCAATGCTGATCATTCTGTGTCTTTTTTGTTTTAGGTATGTAAGTTCATTATTTTTAATTCTGGAAAGTTTTCTTGGATTATAGTTTTCTTTAATTATTCTGTTCCATTCCCTTGATTTTCTGCCTTAGGGTCTACAAGTATACATATATTAATCTCCTTTGCCTGACTTCTGTGTTTGTCATTTACTCTCAAGTCATTTTTCCCTTCTCTCCTTTTTATTTGTTTCATTTTTATCACTTTTCCTCTGCGTATTCTGTTTCTCCTACTGTTTTCCACGGTGTCTGTTTACTCTTGTGCTCCTTCTAATTTAATCTGTATTTTCTAGTATTATTTTCTTTCTAGTTCTTATTTGTATTCTTTCAGGAAACTTCTCATATCTCCCTCTTTTTTTGGTCATCTCATTTCTGAGCTTTTTGTCAAGAGCTGTGAAGGGGCTGGAATTTTTACCCTGCTTGCAAGCTAAAAACTTAGCTTGCCACAGTTTCAGGAATCAGATGGACAACATAAGACTCTTGGATCAGAGCTGAAAGACTTTATAACTGACCAGAGGAAATCTCCTGAGTGATTCATAGCTTCTTTATATCAGCCAGGACCTATTGAACTAAACTCTGAGACTTTTTATTGTCATCTTTGAAAGGATCTAATATTGTCAAGTTGGACTGTAGGAGGAATTTAGTCATAAGGTGCCACTAAGACATTGTTTGGGAGATATTTTTGAACTTATTTCCCTTGGCCTATAACCTTTTCTTCTTCTCTTCATTAATAGGCAGCAAAATTAAGATGACTCATTGCCTGATTGACTGTACAGTTTTGTCAGAATATCCACTATTACTTCTCAAGCACTCTCCTCAAATCCTATTAATTGGACCATGGGACTGGGTCTTTTATTCTCCAGAAATCCACGTATCTTGTCAGCATTCCATTTTGTTGTCAGATCTGTCAAGTACTGTGAAGGGTCTGAGATGTTACCCTATTTGCAAAGATAACAGATTAGTTTCATGGATGCTGACAGATGACCTGAGACCCCTGATTCAGAGACAGAAGAAGGCTTTATTACATATAACAAAAGCAATAACCACAATGTCCCATATTTGCACTGGTTGCCTGAGCCTCAGTTCCCACAGGACAACTTGGAGGGCCAGATAACACCTGTACCCTGAATGGGTTGTGGTAAAGAGAGGAACTGAGGGTCAAGGGCCCAGCACTTTCGGAGCAAATAGTAAACATTGTCACAATCAGCAAACAACCCAGTCTTCCAGCCAACCCCAAAATGTCTCCTTCCAGTCAGAACATCCTTTTCCTCCTCTCAGAAAGAGAGTATCTGGTGTTGCAGTCTGGTGTAACCACATTCTTCTTGTTATCCCTTTCACATCAGATATCCACAGGGAACTGCTCTTCATCTACCTCAACTCTGTTCTTTTGTATGAGAAATTTCTATCACTTGATAACCCAGTGCCAAGATGTAGAGGAGAATAAATTACCAGAGAATGTCTAGAGGCCAGCCTCTATGGATGCCTATACCAAATGGACTCCAGAGCTGCCCTGTTATTACCTTACCATCTCTGGCTGGCCCTGGAATGGCATTACAGTTTTCTGACACAATGCAGTCAATGGTTACACCCAGGGAAGAGTAGAGAAAGGAAAAGGGCACAGACAGAAAGTTCTCCCCAGCCCTGCTTATCCCCGTTAGTGCCACCAGGTCTTCTTCAGCTCTAGGCTGCACTTTTCTGCCTTCTCCCATTCAAGTGATCTCTGTCTCCCCAGGGGTGTTGGAGAATTTTTAATTAAATTCTAGGATCCCTCCTTCTCCTTTATGTCTTTGAGTTCTTTGAATAGGGTTTATAGTAGGCAACTCGCAGCTCAGGTTAGTTTGTTCAAGTTCCAGACAAGATGACATTTAGTTTTGAAGACCTGGTTCAAATTTTGTCTCCTAAAAGTATTCTGGATACACTAATTATACTTGGCTATTGGCACTAAATCTCAGTAGAATTTATTCATACAGGTACTTTAAAATTCATTAACAATCATATTATTTAACTTTTCTGCTGTTCTTAATTTCTACCTTGTAGGTAGGACTTATATCTTATCCTTGTAATATAACCCCACAACTTTGGAGTAAGTTGGTCTGAAATGTTGGTGTTTCCAAATAGATTTTAATGGCAAGATTATTTTCACCTGGTCTCATGTTGATTACTTGGACATTACTGGAAGATCCAAAATGAAGTTGATTATAGAACTGAGATCTTGATTTTTCCATTTTTCTCTAGCATTATCCATAACCAAACTTCAGATATGATTATATGACATTAAATTAGCCTTACGGTGGAAGATGTGCCAATGTGCAGTTTATAAAATGCTAACATTATTTT
Source organism: Pan troglodytes (assembly GCF_028858775.2). Lineage (NCBI taxonomy): Eukaryota > Metazoa > Chordata > Mammalia > Primates > Hominidae > Pan > Pan troglodytes. The sequence continues at coordinate 101,628,944 of NC_072412.2, read as the reverse complement.
CTTTTGACTTCTTTTTATAGAATCAGATTATTCTTATTACAACTTAATCCTGAAGAAAGCTGGACAGTTTCTAGACAATTTACACATCAACCTTTTAAAGTTTGCTTTCTCTATAAGGGCATACTCCCCAGCTATTCAGATGTTTCAGCAGGTGCGTAAAAATACCCAATCTGTATTTGACAAAGAGGCACGCTAGCAATGTACATAGAGTTCTTTAATATGAACATCTTTAGTTCAAAATGATCTACAAGTTTATAGTTGGTTCCATAGCCTATCATTGATTATATTATTGTTGTTGTCATTTATTATAATGTAATTGAATATATTCTGTAATTTTTGTAGTTATTTGGGATAAGGAAATTATGAGGACAAATAATTGAAATGTATCATAAAATTTTAATAGAATTTTTTCAATAACTATGAAGCATGTCTTTCCTAGGATAAAGTTGATTTTATTAAAATATTTCTTAGATTCTGCCTACGTATAGATGTTTTTTTACTTTAATTAGAGCAATAACTTAATAGTAGTTGATGAGTTATTTTAATCAAAGTAATGTGTGAGGGTTTTAAAATCATATTGTAATTATCAACTGCTGTAGCTAAATATAATCTTTGAAATCTTAGATTGCAGCTGATGAGCCACCACCAGATGGTTGTAATGCATTTGTGGTTATTCATAAGAAGCACACCTGTAAAATTAATGAGATTAAAAAGCTGCTGAAGAAAGCTGCTTCAAGGTAAATTAATAATAGCCTATAATGAAAGAAGTGGTTATAGAGAGGAGAGTTCAATAGCAGAAACTTCTTATAATAAAAAAATTTAATATTCTAAGACATTGTATATTCAAGAATGTGATTTGTATTGAAAACCATAATATATCTGAGAATGTTTTGTCTTGATTAGCTTTTGATTTTAGCATATAAATTGTGCCAAAATAACATAAAATATATGAAATGTTTCATATAAGCATAACTTGTTTTTTGAAATAAACATGCAAAACTGAGTTTATTTGGCCTATAGCTCTTTAAATATAAACTGAATATATACCTGGGGAATAACAAAGTAATCAAAACAATAGATGAGGTTGCTTCCTATATTCAAAACTATTTTTTTTGCTTTTTTGCAAGTATTTAATTTAAAAAATGGCAAATCAGAAGTAAATTATTAATTTATTAGTGATTTTTTAGAGTAATACTACCAGTATATTTTTTTGCCTGATTATTTATACTTTAAAAAATAATAAAGTAGTTTTTTTAATTTTGAAAGAGCTCTATTAAACAGTAATATATATTTATGCATATTAATACTTAACTCACTTGTTAACAAACCATTTCTAACATTTTCTTATACTTGTATTGAATTTCATATACAAAAGACTTTTATTTTTATGTAGCCAAATTTTCCTGTGTATGTGACTTTTATATTGTTTTTATACTAACAGTTTTTCCCGAACCTGATTGGGAGATTTTACTAATTCTTTCTGTAGCTTTCTAAAAGTTTTTCCTTTTATTTTACATTAAACTTTTAATCTATCTATAATTTATTTTCATCAAAAGGTAAGAATCCAACCAGATTTTTTTCCTCAGGTACCTAGTCAATTGTATTCATTATATTTACATTATGGTCTATTTCATAGCTCTTTGTTCTGCTCCATTATCTATTTCTTATAATAGTGCCATACTGTTTTAATATTTATTGCTTTATTATCCAGTTTCTGACAGGAGGATTTCTTCTTCATTGTGGCTCTTTTTTCCTCCAGAATGCCTTAGCTCTTTGTATTTGTTGATGCTTTTAAGTCAACATTGGAATCCTTTTCCTCCCCAAGCTCCCCTTCCCCAAAAGCCTTGTTAGGGTTTAATTAGAATTATGTTAAAAGTATTGGTTAATTTAGGAAAAATTTACATCTGTGTTGTATTGAATCTCTGATCAGATAACATGGCATGTTTCTCTGTTCACACCTGCTTTTAAAACTTAAAGGCAGAAATAATTGCTTTATTTTATCAACTATTTTTTCAACTATTGGGATGGATACAAGGTTTTTCTCATTGGACATACTAATATATTACAAAATACTTTGAAATATTATACCTTCTTTTCAATTCTGAGGAAAACTACTGATTATTAATGGTGTGGGATTATCTTAATTTGCTTTTGAATTAAGATTGCTTTCATTTTGTTTTCATGTTTCTGTGTTAATAAATGAATAGCTGTACATTTATTGAAATTATTTGACATCTTTAATTTTTATCAGTCATTCTACTTTCATAAAGTAAATTAGGCAGCCATATTATTCTTACTCTGGATGAGTTAATATAGGAATTATCTATTCCTTTATGGCATTATTAGACTCACTATAATATAACTCACTAGTGCATCTTTTAAAGGAAATTTTGTAATGTTTAAAATTTATTGTCATTGGTTTCTGATGTCAACTTTTATAATTATAGAAACTAATGTATCTTGAAGATTACAAAAAAATTAACATCAAACTGTTAGTAAAGTCCATCTGCCATGGGCCCTGTGAGTCCTTGCATGTTCTTTCTTGGTCTGACCAGCAAAAAATGCAAGGTCCTGACCACTCTTTACCTGGGCCATTTCTCAGGGTTGTGTTTGCAGTGAGCAACCTTGAGGAATGAGGTAATGTTTGCCTTTGGGATTGGGGACAGGGAGCAAGTATGTTTTATTGCTTACTATAAAACAGTGCTTCCCCAAGCCCAGTGTTCCTTAACAGAAACATATGCCAACTCTGTAGGATCCATCTAAGTCCATATTTTGTCACCCCCTGTGGGACTTTGGGGGCAAGCATAGTAACGCTTATACTGCTTGCTCTATGTCATGAGCAGTAAAGTCATTTGTCTTTGACCCAGGATTCTGTCTTATGTCTTCTATCAGAATCCATAAAAGAATAAAAGGCTAACTTATTAGTTTGTAAGTCAGGTAAAATCATACCTTAGACTTTTACAGTTCTTGATAGTTTTGGAGACTGTCATGGGTGGGATGTTGACTGACACACAGCTTCTGGAAGAGGAAGTTCGTAAGGGCCCATGGGTCGAGAAGAAAAAGGTCAATACTTACATTTCTTCCCACTGCTCACCTCTTTCTCCCTGTACTCCTGGTAGGTGATAGTAGTCTCCTGATAACTGTGTTGTAGTCTGACACATGTTCCTTGATCTGGGCTCCTAAGGAAAAGGCACTCAAACTTGACTGATTTAATGGTTTATTGTTTTGGCTCTGATTATATAACTGGTATTGGTATTTTACATGCTTATACTGTGAATGCTGTCAATGTTTGTGAAGCCCAGAGGGAAACTGTCATTCAGAGACTACCACACATAGACACCCCCAGGTGGTCCAGCAGAAACAACAAAGAATCAATCCCAGGAGGAGAAAGGACAATCACAACTTTATATAGACTTCATAGCTGCTGGACTACCCCGAGAGACTGTTTCCAAGTACAATAGTGCCACCTGCCTGACTCAGCCACTTAGTACACCCCTTTTTAAAATAGCAGTTCTTAAGCTCTTGTTGAAACTGAATGCCTGACCCATGGAGGCCTTGTGACTCTACCACGTGACATTTACATTTTCACGTAGTTCAACTAGGAGTCAGTGTCTGGCAAGGTAAAAGGGACCCAATAAGCCTCCCTGCTCAAATGGAAATTATATATTCAAAAGCCCAGCTTCTGGGCCCTAGCATGGTATCAGGTATATGTGAAAAAGTGGCAGCTACTCTTTTGGGAGTGAACTAAATAACCCATTTCACTACCTGAAGTAAGGTCACTGGCTCAAAAGGGCCCTCAGTTCACAGTGGTTTCCCTAAATGCCTGGGCCAGGCTGCTGGGATGTTTAGCTAAGTTAACAGCTGGTGGGCTCTTCGGGCTGCCTCTGCTACCATTCCACCAGGCATAAGCCTTGTAAAACCAAAAGCTGAAGTGGTCACTCTACTCAGTGGGCAGAACTCAAGGCCATCATCCACTCCCTGAACAAAATCTGACCCCTTGGTGAAATATAGTACATTCATACTGACTCTTGTGCTGTTGCCAATGGCCTACCTGTCTGGTCTGCCACTTGGAAGACTACAGATGGGCAGCTTAAAAATACCACTCCTTGGGGCTTGCGCACTGTGAACGTAATTTGCACTTGCCCATCTGACAGTCTGGTTTACTCCTTTAGATGTACATATTATAGACCCATTCCCTGATAAGTGTGAATAGAGACAAACTGACTATGCCAAGACCGTGTGAGGCCCTGACTGCTCTTTACCATGGCCTTTTCTCGGGGTGTTTTCAGTGAGTGACTTTGAGGGATAAGTGAGTGTTTCTCCCTGGGACAAAGGGCAACTTACTGCTTGTTATTAAATGATGGGTTTCCCACATTCAGTGTTCTTTAGATGTGATCCATACCCACTGCCTGGGTAGAATTCTTGTGGGTCCATCATACTTCTCCCTATGGAATGTGGGCCCATGAGGAACCCATGTAAACATACTAATGTTCATGTTGCTTGCTGTGCCACAAGTAATCAAGCTCTTTGTTTCTGACTCAGAAGTCTGTCTTTTGCCAGAATCCATGAAACAATGAAAAGCTAACTTATTAGCTTGTAAGTAGGGTAAAACAATTCTACAGCCTGACAGAAACATTCTCCCCCTCTCTGTCTCTATGTAGGGCAAAGTTAATTTTTTTTTCCTTTTGTGAACTTTAGGCATATACTCTTGGGTTTGTGACATCTTATCAATATTGGTCAATGGTTTTTTTTCTTATTTAAGCATATAATTTATGTTTTTACATAGGTTATGTATAGTAATATAAATATTTTAATTTTTTCCTCTCTGTAGATATGTTTCTCCTTCCTAGATTTTCTTTAGTTTTCATTTTCTTTCAGTTTTTCCAGATTAGGTTTTTATCTTTTTTTAAAGAAATGACTGATAAATTTTTTCTGCTTTTTTATTCTAATCTAATACGTTTTGCATTTATATATTTTCTTCTGTCTGTGGTTGAGCTAAACACTTGGTTTTTTGTGGGTTTTTTGTTTTTTTTTTCAATTATAACATATTTAGGTAATCATTGTTGCCTTTCTTTACTATGTGATATTCTCATTGTCCCAGTTTCGTAAAATTCTTCTTAACAGTAGTTTTATTCACATGTTGGAAAGTAGAGTGACCACTGGGAGAAAGTTATACTCATTTAGGATGGTAATGATTGCTGTCACTTTCCCCCAGATATATAACTCATATTTTATTTTGTTTTATTTATTTATTTTTTTGAGACAAGGTCTCGCTCTAGTGCCCAGGCTAGAGTGCAGTGGTGCAGTCTTGGCTTACTGCAACTTCTGCTTCCCAGGCTCAAGTTGTACTTCTGCCTCAGCCTCCTGAGTAGATGGGACTACAGGTGCAAACCACCATGCTCAGCTAATTTTTGTATTTTTTGTAGAGACGGGGTCTTGCTATGTTGCCCAGGCTGGACTCGAATTCCTGAGCTCAAGCAATCTGCCTGCCTCAGCCTCTCAGAGTGCTGGGATTACAGACATGAGCTACCACTCCTGACCTTCATTCACATTTTAGTATTATGTCTATAAAGTTTTGGGGCAGTTCCAGACCATAGATTTTTGAACCAGGGAATAGGAAATAGGGAGAGATGAAGAATCAGTTTACTATTCTTTTTTTACTAGCGTGTTCTTGTTCTAAGTGGTAGTTGACTGTCAGTTATGATTCTAGTTGAACAGCATAGGTTTTATAGTTAGTAGACTTTACTCCCAATTTATGATACAAAGTTATTTTTAGTTTGCAACTTCATTAAGAATTTTTCTCTGAGTCTTTGTAAATATTTTTGGAGATACTGTAAAATTTAGTGTCAGGGACTGCTCTCCAAATGCCACTTCAAATCAATATGACCATCTTTTTTGTGGCTTTAAACTTTTGTCCCAAATGGAAAGCTGTATGTTTAAAGTTAAAAAAATCCCATATGGTCATTATAAAAGAATTCAAATACTTTAGAAAAATGCAAAGTAGAAAGGGAAAATAGCCTATAATTCTGCTAACAGTTTAGTATATGTTCTTTTTTAATGCATATATTCATATACAGACATACTTAAAAAAATTTATTGTACTATAAAGGGTATCTTAGATCCTTCTCCCACAAAGTTATTGTATTCTTACATGTAAATAAATAAAATTACTGGTATGTACCGATTTTATGTGTTAGGCTGTTTCTGTGTTACTATAAAGAAATACCTGAGGCTGGGTAATTTATAAGTAAAAGAGGTTTAGTTGGTTTATGGTTCTGCAGTCTGTACAAACATGGCATTAACATCTGCTTGGCTTCTGGTGAGAGCCTCAGGAACCTTACAGCCATGACAGAAGGCGAAGCTGGAACAGGCACGTCACATAGAGCATGAGCAAGAGAGTAAGGGGGGCCCCTGGGAATTGCATTTCAACATGCGATTTGGAGGGGACAAATACCCAAACTATATCATTCTTTTCCTAGCCCCCAAAATCTCATGTCCTTCTCACATTGCAAATTACAGTAATTTCTTCCCCATGTCTTAACTCATTCCAACATCAAGTCCAATGTCCTAAGTGCCATCTGAGACTCATCTGCTTCCACTTATGAGCCTGTAAAATCAAAACAAGTTATTTACTTCCAAGGTACAGAGATGGTGCAGGCATTGGGTAAACATTCCCGTTACCAAAGGGAGAAATCGGCCAAAAGAAAAGAGTAGCAGGCCCCATGCAAGTCTGAAACACAGTAGACAGGCACTAAATCTTAAAGCTGTCATGTAATCCTTGACTCCATGTCCCACATCGTGATGTACATCCCGATGGGCTCCCTAGACCTTGGGCAGCTCCAGCGCTCTAACTTTGCAGGATACAACCCACGTGGCTGCTGTCATGGGTTGGGGTTGAGTACCTTTGGGTTTTCCAGGCACAAGGTGCAAGCTGCTGGTGAATCTACCATCCTTGGTTCTGAAGGGTTGCAGCCCCCCCTCCACTAGCTCCACTAGGCAGTATCCAGGTGGGGACTCTGTGTGGGGGTTCCAACCCCACATTTCCTCTATGCACTGCCCTAGTAGAATATCTGTGGGGGCCTTGCCTGTGTGGCAGGCTCCTGCCTGGGCACCAGGCTTTTCCATACATCCTCTGAAATCTAGATGGAGGCCTCCAAGCCTCCTTCATGCTTGCCTCCTGAGCATCTGCAGACATGAGACCATGTATAAACTGCCAGGGCTTATGGCTTGTGCCCTCTGGAGCTGTGACCTGAGCTTTACCTGTGCCCCTTTGAGCCGAGGCTGGAACTGGAGCAGCTGGATGCAAGTTGCAACCTGCTGGCATGGCACAGGGCAGTGAGCATTCTTTCCTTTTAGGCCTTGGAGTGTATGATGAGAGGGGCTGCCTCATATATCTCTGAAATACCTTCCAGGCCTTTTTTTCATTGTCTTGGCTGTCAGCTCCTGGCTCCCTTTTAGTCATGCAAATCTCTCTAGCAAATGGTTGCCCAATAGCCCACTTAGATTCTTCCCCTGAAAATGGACTTTTTCTTTTCTGGCTAGGGCTGCAAATTTTTCAAAGTTTTATGTTCTGCTTCCCTCTTAAATATGAATTCCAACTTAAAGCCATTTCTTTGCTCCCACATCTGAACATATGTTGTTAGAAGCAGCCAGGTCACTTCTTGAATACTTTGCTGCTTCGAAATTTCTTCCACCAAACGTCTTAAGTCATCCCTCTTAAGTTCAAACTTCCACAGATCCCTAGGGCATAAGCACAATGCAGCCAAGTTATCTGCATAACAAGGGTGACCTTTACTCCAGTTCCCAAAAAGTTCACCTACCATGTAGTAGATGCTGAAAAATATTGAGTGAATGATACCATAATGAAATGAATAAATAAGTTTCATTATTCCACTCCTTGTGGTGTATATATAGGTAGTTTACAGTAAACAATATCTAATTGAACTTCCTTGTACATATATCTTTGCATAGTTACCTTGGTTATTTTCTTAAATTTCTAGAACTAAAATCTCTAGGTAAGTACATGTATATTAAAATGTATACTCCAAAATTGTCTTCAGAAAGCTGAAGTTTTATACTCTACTTCTAAAATGTTTACTAATGCTAATTTGTATTAATTCTCTTTAACACCTTAGTCAATTCAGTAAATTGCTACTTTTAAATATAATTATTTAATTTTCAAAGATCATTTTCCTCTTATCCAGCCATCCTCTATAGGTATAATTTTTCTACCTATGATATATCCAAGCAGTTCCTGAATTAATCATAAAAGCAAATTTTGAAAGTTATGTGTCTATAGATACAGGAAGGAAGGTACTGTTGATTACAGACTCAGCAAATGGTAGAGAGCCCTTACCTTTGTGTGTAAAGTCTATTCTATTTCCTCTAATTTTTCCTTTTATATTCAACCTCAATATTTATCTCCTAGCATAGTTTTATTGGCAGCCTTTCTAGTTTTCTTTTTTTTTTTTTTTTTTGAGACGGAGTCTTGCTCTGTTGGCCAGACTGGAGTGCAGTGATGCGATCTCGGCTCACTGCAAGCTCCACCTCCTGGGTTCATGCCATTCTCCTGCCTCAGCCTCCCAAGTAGCTGGGACTACAGGCATCTGCCACCACGCCCGGCTAATTTTTTGTATTTTTGGTACAGACAGGGTTTCACCATGTTAGCCAGGATGGTCTCGATATCCTGACCTCATGATCCGCCCACCTCGGCCTCCCTAAGTGCTGGGATTTCAGGCCTGAGCCACCGCGCCTGGCCGCCTTTCTAGTTTTCAACAGTAGTAAATTCTTTGAAGGAAGAATTTTTCAGACTTAAATTAAAATTTAAGATTTCTTATATAAATTACTAAATGTACTTCTATGATACTGATTTGATAAAATCAGGTTTATAAAATGATAATCCAGCTGCTATATAAGTGACATTTGAGTTCCAAGATTTCAGTTAAAATTTATGAGAATAATTTTAATAGTTTCATGCAAGAATCTCTTTCACTTCTCTTTTCAAAGTGAAGTATGATTTTGTATCCTTTTAGCATTTATTAATAGCATCTCATGAAGAAAGACAGCAAATTCAGTGTCTCTTGTTTTGCACATTCATGTCTCTTCATCGGTTACAGAAGATTAATAATGAAGTGAAATTCTATTTGGGGCTAAGATTCTATTTACTTTATGCTTCAGCTGTCCAAGCATTGACAGTAGTATTTTAAAAATCACATCGTGAATACCAGTAATCAAATTAAAGTGGATAAATGTGTGATGATTTTATACTTGAATGAAAAGTTTATTTAAAAAGTGGAAGGGTTTACATACTGTACGTCTTCTCCTAGTGCATTTCTGTAAACTAATATAAGGATGCTTGAATGTTATAATTTTACAGACTTTTAATAAACACATTTCTATATTGCTGTTGAGTAATGGCACAAATTCTAAGCCAAATAACTGTGGAAATCTCTCAAATTATTCTGTTAGTCAATAAGATTGAATGCTTGAATGATTTTGATTTAGAATATGTTGAGTCAGTAAGTAGTTAAGCTAGAATTGAATCCAATTCTGCCTGATCTCAAAACCCACCTTCTTTTCACTAACATGCTGTAGGAATGTTACTCATACCTTTTTTCTTCTGTCCTTAACATTTGTTATCCAAAGGTAGTAATTGACTGAATGATTGTAGAGATCAGAATTCACTAAATAAAAGGTTATTTCTCAACATCCTTGTTACTCTGAACTTCCTTATCTCTTGGTTTGCTTTCTACCTGTGTATATTGCCAAAACATATGGGCTTTGGAATTCCATAAACATGAGTTGAAATTCTGGCTTTCCATTTGATCTTTTCCTGAATAGTTAACTTATCTGAGCCCCAGAAACTTAAAAGTTTCAGTGATGGTAGCTGCCTAATTTTTCTTGTGAAATAGAATTTACTAATGAGTGTAAAGAACCTAGCACAGTGCCTGGCAAATAAGAAGTCAGTTAAAGTCTGTTTCTGATGATAATGCTAGACCATAAGAGTCCTGGTTTCTTTGCTTATACTTGGGGATTTGATGAGTACTTGTTCATACTAAGTGCTGATAATCTGAATAAGGTAGTACTTTTGCTTTGTTCCTTAAATATTTGTACCTTGTTTTCAGGAAATATGAGCTGTAATGAAAAATTATAACCTAACTGCATAAAATATAAATTTTATTTCACTGAAAATTGTGCTGCCATTATATGTTATTGTTTAAAGATAATAAACCTTGTTGGGAAATAAAGTATTTTTAATATTAGATTTGGGTTAACCAAATTCTTTTCTTTCTTTTCTGTCATTTAGTTCAAGTTATGTGTACAAAGTCATCACAGGAAATTTAAATTCTTTTTCTGTGATTATGTATATTATGAATTGTTTGATAAGCAGCAATTATACAGAATTGATATGCCATTAACTTTCAGTTTTTTCAAACTTTGTGTTTTGCTTTTATCTTAGGACTAGACCTTATCTATTTAAAGGAGATCACAAATTTCCTACAAACAAAGAGAACTTACCAGTGGTGATTCTCTATGCCGAAATGGGTACTAGAACATTTAGTGCATTTCACAAAGTATTGTCTGAAAAAGCTCAAAATGAGGAAATTCTGTATGTTCTTCGCCATTATATTCAGGTATGTGCTTGTTTTTTCCAAGGTTACTTTTGGCTGTAGAAAAAAACAATTATTATGATAATCGTCTTACTAGATTTAAATATTAATTTTCACCAGAATAGTTATCTAACTTTTTTTAACTTAACAAATGTGAATTTCATGTGGAAAAATATATTGGGATTCTGTCTCTTCTGGGGGTATGATGTCTATAATTCTTTGCCTTATATCTGGCACAAATTTAAAACTTGGATAAAAAACAAAAACATACTTCAATAATGTGTATAATATTTGCTAAGAATTTGCAATTAAGAAATCTGATTTACTCAACATACTGATAATATATACAGTACTAGATCAAAGTGCAAAGCATGGTGTTGGAATACTGTTAACTCTTTCTTTTGAGACCTGACTACTTTTCTTTCAGGTATCTGGTATGTGCTGTATTGTTCCCGTTCCTCTAGCCTGCCGTTGCTATGACACTATCACATTTTTCTGTTTTAATGATTTCATAGCACTTATTACTGTATCTCCTCAAGTTTATTTAACACTTTCAGAGCACATACATGCACACACACACACACACACATGCGTATGAATATAATGGCCATTAGAGGAAGGACTATGCTTTGTTACTACTGTCTTCCCAACATAGAGTGCTTTAATTTGCATTTCCCAAATTATTAAGATTTATATACTAATATTTAATCTAATTAAAACCTTACAAATATATTTGTAAATTGCCTGTCCGTAGCCTTTGCCTATTTTTGAATTGGATTCTTTTATTCTCATTGGTTTATAGGTGTTTTTAATATATTTTGAATACTAATATTTTCTTCCATACTTCGCAGTATCTTCTCCTAGTGCATTTCTGGTCTTCTGATTTTTTTAAAAAATTGTTTATGACATCTTTTACAAATATTACTTGTGATATAGTCAGATTTACTCAACTTTACCTTAACGATTTCCTTTATGCTGTTATAAGGACATTCTCATGTAAGAGTTGAAGTTCTATTTTTTGTTTTGGTTTTTAATCCATCTGGAATTTATTTGAATATACTACGGGGTAGAGATATAATTCTGTTTTTTCCATATGAAAAATTATTGGTCTTCACATACTTTGTTGAACAGTCAAGTCTTTATTCTACTCCATCATATGCTAATTTTTCATATAGACATGTATATGTTTTTAGACTTTCCATTCTGTTGCAGTGATATATATGTCTATTCGACACAAAAATAACATCATTTTAATTGCTGTAGCTTTAAAATATATTTTGATATCTGGTAGTACAACTCTGCTTCTTAATTTTTGTTTTTCTAAATACCTTGGCTGTTCTTGCATGATATGTAGCCATGTTAATTTTAGAATTAGTTGGCCAGGTTCCATGAAACATGTTGGGATTTCATACGGGAATGAATTGGACCTTTCTGATTAATTTTGAAGAGACTTTTTCTTCATATATATTGAGCTTTGCCTTCTGTGAACATATTTTTTATTTCACAATCTAGTCAGATGTCTTTTTGAAAAGTATCATCTGTGATGTACAATGTTGGGTTTCAACAATCACACAGAGTCATCTGTCAGTCACCTTAGTACCATCACATTCACATACAGATTCTTGTAGGAACATATGTTTTCAATTCACTTGGATAAATGCCTGGAAGTTCTATTGCTGAGTTGTATGGTAAGTCAGTGTTTAACTTCATAATAAACTATACCAAACTGTCTCTCAAAGTGGCTGTACAATTTTTCATTCCCCTTAGCCAGGAAAGATAATTTTGCAGCTCTAAATCCTAACCACCATTTGTTAATGTCAGTTTTTTTTATTATAGCTGTTCTGGGTACACAGTGGTATCTCATTGTGGTTTTAATTTGCATTTCTCTAATGACTAATGAAGTTGTCTGGCTTTTCATAAGTTTCTTTTTGGTGAACTTTTTTTGTTTAGTTTTCAGAATTCTTTTTATGTCCTAGATATAAATCATTTATGAGATACATGATTTACAAACATATTCTACCAGTTTGTGAATTATCTTGTAATTCTCTTAATGTGTTTTGCAGAGGAAGAGTTTTTAATTTTGATTAAGTCCAGTTCATCATTTTTTTGTTTATAGATTATATTTTTCGTATTATATCTAAAAACTCATCACCAATCTCAAGGTCATGCAGATTTTATTCTAGGTATTTTATAGTTTTATGTTTACACATAGGTTTATGATCCATTTAAGGTTTGTGCAACTTGTGAGATAGATGTTGAGATTTATTTTTCTACATATGGATATCTAGTTGTTTTAACATTTGTTTAAAAGACTATCCTTCTCCATTGAATTTGTTTTATCCACTTGTAAAATATAATTGACTGTATTTGTATGGGTCTATTTCTGGCTTTGCTTTTCTGTGCCATTGATCTGTCTATCCCAACATCAATACTACACTGCTTGATTACTCTACCTTTATAGCCTTGAGATCAGGTTGTGTTAGTCCTCCAGCTTTGTTATTCTTTTTCAGAATTGTTTTAGCTAATCTAATTCCTTTGTCTCTTCTTGTGAACTTTAAAATCGGCTTGTCTGTATCTACAAAAACTTTTGCTGGCATTTTGATTGAGATTACATTGAACATATAAATTAAATTTGAGGGAGAACATCTTAAAAATATTCAGTCTTCCAATTGAAAATTAGGTCTCTTGATTTATTTAGACATCCTTTGATTTCTTTCATCAGTGTTTTTCTTCTTTTTCAACCTATATGCCATTTATTTTTTTTAACCTTATTTTAATGATTAAGACTTCTAGTCAATGTTGAATGGGGAGTAGTGAGGGAAGATATCCTTGCCTTTTTCCTGATTTGCAGAGAAAGCATTTGGTCTTCCACTATTAACTGTCATATTAGAGGAAGGGTTTATTTTTAATTTTTTAAGTTCTGGTGTACATGTGCAGGATGTGCAGGTTTGTTACATAGGTAAATGTATGCCATGGTGGTTTGCTGCACCTATCAACCTATCACCTAGGAATTAAGCCCAGCATGCACTGTGTAGTATTTCATGGTGTATATGTACCACATTTTCTTTATCCATTTTACTATTGATGGGCATTCAGGTTGATTTCCATGTTTTTGCTTTGTGAAAAGTGTTGCAGTGAACATATGCGTGCATGTGTTTTTATAGTAGAGCAATTTATATTCTTCTGGGTATATACCCAGTTATGGGATTGCTGGGTCAAATGGTAGTTCTATTTCAGGTTCTTTGAGGATTGCCACACTGCTTTAAATGAACTAGTTTACAGTACCACCGGCAGTGTATGTGCATTCACTATTTTCTGCAACCTCACCAGAATCTTGTTATTTTTTGACTTTTTAATAGTTACCATTCTGACTGATACAAGATGGTATCTCATTGTGGTTTTGATCTGCATTTCTCTAATGATTAGTAATATTGAGCATATTTTCATATGCTTTTTGGTGATATCATATGTCTTCTTTTGAAAAGTGTTCATGTCCTTTGCTGACTTTATTTATTTATTTATTTTAGACAGAGTCTTGCTCTATCGCCAGGCTGGAGTGCAGTGGCGCGATCTCGGCTCACTGCAACCTCCGCCTCTTGGGTTCAAGCAATTCTCCTGCCTCAGCCTCCCAAGTAGCTGGGATTACAGGCATCCACCAACATGCCCGGCTAATTTTTGTATTTTTAGTGGAGATGGGGTATCAGCATGTTGGCCAGGATGGTCTTGATCTTTTGACCTCGTGATCCGCCTGCCTCAGCCTCCCAAAGTGCTGGGATTACAGGCGTGAGCCACTGCGTCCAGCCTTCACTCACTTTTTAATGGGGCTGTTTATTTTTTGCTTGTAAATTTAAGTTCCTTGTAGATTCTGGATATTAGACCTTTGTCAGATACATAGTTTGCAAATATTTTCTCCCATTCCGGAGGTTGCATGTTTAATCTGTTGATAATTTCTTTTGCTGTGCAGAAGTTCTTTAGTTTAATTAGGTCCCATTTGTCAATTTTTGTTTTTGTTGCAATTGCTTTTGGTGTCTTCGTCATGAAATCTTTGCCAGGGCCCATGTCCAGAATGGTATTTCCTAGGTTATCTTCTGAGGGTTTTTATAATTTTAGGCTTCACATTTAAGGCTTTAATCCGTTTTGAGTTGATTTTTTATATGGCATAATGAAGGAGTCCAGTTTCAGTCTTCTGCATATGGCTAGCCAGTTTTCCCAGCACCATTTATTGAATAGGGAGTTCTTTCCCCATTGCTTGCTTTTGTCAGCTTTGTCAAAAATCAGATGGCTGCAGGTGTGTGACATTATTTCTGGGCTCTCTATTCTGTTCTATTGCTCTGTATGTCTGTTTTTATGCCAGTACCATGCTGTTTTGGTTACTGTAACCTTCAGCTTTGTTCTTTTTGCTTAGGATTGCCTTGACTATTCAGGCTCTTTTGTTCCATATAAAATTTAAAATAGCTTTCTCTCATTCTGTGAAGAATGTCATTGGTAGTTTGATAGGAATAGCCTTGAATCTGTAAATTGTTTTGGCAGTGTGGCTATTTTAACAATATTGATTGTTCCAGCCTGTGAACCTGGAATGTTTTTCCATTTGTTTGTGTCATCTCTGATTTCCTTGAGCAGTGTTTTGTATTAATAGTTCTCATTGTAGAGATTCACCTCCCTAGTTAGTTGTGGTCATTAGTATTTTATTTTTGTGGCAGTTGTAAATGGGATTACATTCCTGATTTGGCTGCCAGTTTGGATGTTGTTGCTGTATAAAAATGCTAGTGATTTTTGTACATTGATTTTGTATCCTGAAACTTTGCTGAAGTTGTTTATCAGATCAAGGAGCTTTTGTGCAGAGACTATGGGATTGTCTAGATACGGAATCATGTTGTCTGCAAACAGGTATAGTTTGCTTTCTCTTTTCCTATTTGGATGCCTTTTATTTCTTTCTCTTGCCTGGTTGCTCTGGCCAGGACTTTCAGGACTATGTTGAATAGGAGTGGTGATAAAGGGTATGTTTAAGTTCCTTATGTATTCTGATATTAATCCCTTGTCAGATGGGTATTTGTCAAATATTTTCTCCCATTCTGTGGATTGGCTCTTCACTGTGTTGATAGTTTCCTTTGCCGTGTAGAAGATTTTTAGCTTGATGTTAACTCCACTTGTCTATTTTTAATTGTGTTGCCTGTGCTTTTGAAGTCTTACACAAAAAATTTTTGCCCAGACCAATGTCCTGGAGCATTTCTTCAATATTTTCCTCTAGTCATTTCATAGTTTTGGGTCTTATATTTGAGTCTTCAATCAATTTTGATTTGATATTTGTATATGGTGAGAGATAGTGGTCTAGTTAGTTTCATTCTTCTGCATTATGGTTGTTCAGTTTTCATATTGAAAAGATTGTCCTTGCCCCAGTGTATGATCCTGGCATGTTTGTCGAAGATGAGTTGGTTCCAAATGTGTAGATTTACATCTGAGTTCTCTATTCTGTTCCATTGGTGCATTTGTCTGAATTATGAATTCTTCCATGAACATGGAATATCTTTCCATTTTTTGGTGTTCTCTTCGATTCCTTTCATCAGTGTTGTAGTTTTCTTTGTATTAATGTAGGTCTTTCACTTTTTTGGTTAAATTAATTCCTAGGTATTTTATATTATTTGTAACTATTGTAACATTTTCAGAATGTTGTTTGCTATTTGTGTATATAAATAGTACTGAATTTTGTATATTGATTTTATATCTTGCAACTTTACTGAATTCATTTATTGGTTCAAACAGTTTTTTGGTGGAGTCTTTAGGTTTTTCTAATATAAGATCATATTGTTTGCAAACAAGGGTAATTTTACTTCTTCCTTTCCAATTTGGATGTCCTTTATTTATTTCTCTTGCCTTATTACTCTGGCTAAGGCTTCTAGTATTATGCTGAATAAAAATAGTGAAAGGGGGCATTCTTGTCTTGTTCCAGATCTTTGAGGGATGGCTTTCAATTATTCCCTGTTTCCATATGATATTAGCTGTGGATCTGTCATATATGGCCTTAATTATTTTGAGGTATGTTCCCTCTATACCTAGTTTGTCGGGGGGGAGGGACTTGTCAGAAAGAGATGTTGAATTTCATCAAATGCCTTTGTAGCACATATTTAAATTATCATATGGTTTTTGTGTTCTTGGTTCTTTTAATATGGTGTATTACATTTATCGATTTGTGTATTGAACTATCCTGTATCCCTGGGATGAATCTCACTTGATCATGGTGCATGATCTTTTTAAGTTGTTGCTGAATTCATTTTGCTAATATGTTGTTGAGGATTTTTACATCTGTGTTTATTAGTGATATTGGCATATAGTTTTCTTTTTTTGTTGTATCCTTGTCTTGTTTTGGTATTGAGGTAATGCTGGCCTCCTAGAATGAATTTGGAGGTGTTCTCTCCTCTTCAAGTTACAGAGCAGAGTTAGAATTTCCAAGACTGGGGATGGCAGTCCTGCCTTTCCTCTTTGTCTTTGTCCTGAGGCATATTTCTCCCTTTAGGCACTCATGATGTTTCCCATGTGTGGTACTATCCCACAGCTCCTGAGTGTTCTGCTCAGTTTCTTGCTGTTGTTTGCTTTTTGGATTTTTTCCTTTCTTTCTGTACTACATTTTCTTCTTAAATTCAATTTGAATAATTTCTATTGACCTGCCTTGTAGTTAACCAATTCTTTTTTTTTTTTTTTTGAGGCAGAATCTCGCTCTGTCACCCAGTCTTGAGTGCAGTGGTGCAATCTCAGCTCACTGCAGCCTCCGCCTCCTGGGTTCAAGCGATTCTCTTGCCTCAGCCCCCAAGTAGCTGGGATTACAGGCACACACCACCATGCCCGGCTAGTTTTTGTATTTTTAGTAGAGACATGGTTTCTCCATGTTGGTCAGGCTGGTCTCGAACTCCTGACCCCAGGCAATCCATCCACCTCAGCCTCCCATAGTGCTGGGATTACAGGCATGAGCCACTGCACCCAGCCAGCCAGTTCTTTCTTTGGCTATATCAAGTTTACTTGTGACTCTGTTGAAGGCATTCTTTATTTCTGTTACAGTGCTTTTAGTTTCTATCATTGCCATTTGGCTCCTTCTTACAGTTTTAACATGTGTGATGAATTTGCCTTTCTGATCACTCATATGTTCTACTTTTTTCATTAGAGCATTTAACATGTTAATCATTATTTTAAATTCCCTCCTGAAAGTTTCAACTTCTTTTTTACATCTGATTTTGAAATTGTTGATTGATTTGTCTCTTCAGACTTTTGTTCCATTGACTTCTTGGACGTCTTGTGATTTTCGTTGTTGTTAAAAGCTCAACATTTTGTGTAGGAGCCTTGACCCTGCCTTTAGTGTAGGCCATGCCTTTCATGTATGCAGGATTGAGCTGTTCTGGTCAGGAGCTGGGTTGGGTTTCACGTTTGTGTTCCATTTGGCTTTAGGTCTCCCCACTTAGATTTGGATCTTCCCTTTGTGCAGCTCCCCAAAGACAATGTGTTTCTTATAGCTTTCCCACCTGTATTTCAGCGTTATCTTTACTCAACCCTTGTTAGATTGGCCTTGAGGTGAAGGTGAGGGGGCAGGTAAGGAAGGGGATATTCTCTGATGTTCCAATTAAGTTTCCTTTCTAGGCATACTGTAAATTTGGGCCTCAAGGTTTCTGATCCTCTCTCAGAATGTTGGGCCTGGCAGGTATTCCTGTCCCTCCTTCAGACTAAGGCTTTCATCTGTTCCATTTCTCCCGTCTTCAGTGGGCTTCCACCAGTACACTACATAGCTATAATTTTGTTGCCCTTGCCTCTGAAGATTAAGGCTTTGGTTCTATAGGGGAGATAGGTCTGAAGTGGATTTCAGCAGTGATTTTTCTTTCCTCTCTACCTGTCACCATTAGAATCGAAGCTTTCTCAGGACCTTCCCCAGTCTTCCCTGTGCAAGAGGGTTTCAGCCTTGCTATGTCTGGAGCTACCAGGGGCTTCACACTCTCACGTTAGCCCACATTTAGCCTTTAGCAAGCTTTATAGATTTCTAGCTAAATATCTTTACCAGCTTCACTAGCATTTGGTGGTATCTGTCCTGGGTATTCAAATGTTCACCTTCCCACAGGTGCCTTTTTCTTCTGTTATCATTCTTGTTCCTTCTGCTTTATTTTTTCTTCAGAAAATTTTCTAATACAAAAAGCCTAAAAATAATAAACTTTTTGTATATACTACCCAGAATTGACAGCTAACATTTTATCTTTTCAAGTTTTTTAATTGAAGTAATAAAACTTTAAAAATAAAGTTGAAGATTATTTTGTTTTCCATTATCAGTCTCATTCTCTACCCCAACACCAATTGGAGTGTTCTTTTAAATAATAAAGTGCTGTCACTCCTAGAGATCTTGCTTCGTTAGATCTGGCACATTGGTTGGGAATATATAGCATATGATTCTGAGGCCCTCTGATATCTGTCCACTGAAGAAAGAGAAAGATGAGACATTCTAGTTCTGAGGAGGTCATAACTAGGTGGCTGTTTAATAAGGATGTAATGCTTATAAAATTATTTTTCCTTGTTTTGAAATATACAATAAATTATTATTTTTTTGGTTTTATTACATTTTTTTCTTTTCTTTTTTTCATTTATTATTATTATACTTTGGGGGGAGGGATAGCATTGGGAGATATACCTAATGCTAGATGACAAGTTAGTGGGTGCAGCGCACCAGCATGGCACATGTATACATATGTAACTAACCTGCACATTGTGCACATGTACCCTAAAACAATAAATTATTAACCATAGTCACTCGATTGTGCTGCTGAACGCTAGATGTTATTCTTCCTAACTGTATTTTTATACCCATTAACCATCCCCTCTTAATCCCCGCATCCCCACTAGTTTTTCCATCTTCTGGTAACTACCATCATTCTAGTCTCTGTCTCCGTGACTTCAAAAATTGGAATGTTCCTAACACAAAGAAATGATAAAATGTTTGAGGTGATAGATATCCCAAATACCCTGATTTGATCATTACATTTTGTATGTTTGTATCAAATTATAACATATACCCCATAAATATGTGCAACTTTCCTGTATCCATAATAATTAAAAATAAAAAATTTAAAAAACAAATATGTTTTTTTTTTCCCTAGAGTTGCTTAGATACCATAGCTTTGCTGCTTACATGGGGATAGCTTTGCTGCTTACATGGGGAATCCAAAATTTAAGTTTCTTAGTGCTGATTGAAGCTATCTTATAACTTCTCAGAGCAGTAATATATGATTGTAGAGGATGAAAAACTCTTAAGTTACTACTATTTATGAGGAAACTAGGTATTCTTTGAATTAGCAATTTGTTAGAGGAATCTGTCATCTCTTCCTTCTTTCTTTCTTCCATGCACATTTATTAGATGCTGTGTCTGTGTCTGAATTGCTTTGTAACAAATCTTCTCAAAATTTAGTGGCTTAAGGCAATATTGACTTACCGTTTCTCTTTATTCTGTGGGTTGACAGTCGGGGCACTTTTTCTGCTGATATTGTTCATGCAGTGAGGGTCATTCAGTACTAGATTAGAGCTTGGGGATTCAAATTATTCTGACAGACCTGTGTGGCAGTTCAGGCTGATAGCTGGAATTTCTTATCTTTTTCTACATGGCCTTTCATCTTCCAAGAATTAGACTATGATTCTTCACATCATGATGGCTTAGGGTCCCAAAAAGAAAAGAGTAGAACTTGCAATACCTCTTAAGCCCTATGCCCAAGAACTCATACAGTGATACTTCTGCCACCTTGTGTTAGTCAAAGCAAGTCACAAGGCCAGCCAGATTCAAAAGAATGGAAAAATAGACTCAATTTCCTGGTGAGAAGTAGCAAGGTCACATTGCAAAGGAGTCTGGACATGGGAAGGAGTTACTCATTTGTGGCCTTTATAATAATCTTCCACAAATGCCTATAAGTTGGGCACTATGCTTAGTACTGGTGATAGAAGATAAGTAGCTTATTTCAGTATCTTAATTTTGTTTTATATATTTGATAATTTTATGATGCAGTTTCACTGTGCACTGGTGTCAATCCCAGGGGAGGACTGTAAACACCTTGCCAATACTGTGTACCAGTATCAATCCACTGGCATGAGTCTGGTGAGACAGAACACTCACAATAAGTTTAGGGAAGCAACTTTATTACTCACAGACAGGCAGCAAGGGACAATAGACACCTAAGGATTCATGGCAAGCTCATCCCCCAAAGCTTAGGATAGCTGCCCAGGATGGATGGAGTCTCACGTGCACGTCATTCATGTTGCACCACAGCTGAGGAACTCTGAAAGCCTGCTCTGCCCTGGGTTTTATACCTAGGAGCAACTTGATGAGCTGTGCTAAAGCATTGCAAGACATCCTGTTCTAGGAGCTGTGGGAACAGAGCTTGGCTTTACTGGCAATTCCTTCATATTTCTTGCATTTCCAGCACATCATTCTACAGTTATTCTGAGATTTACAAGTGAGAAAGCGAGGAAGAGCTGGGTTGCCAAGATCTTTTGGGGACTTGCCCTACAATAACATCATATAAAATGTATTTTTTCCCTCAGTGTTCTTCACATTCTCAATTTTAATTGTTCATTGTATAATTTTGAGTTAGTTATTGCTATTTAGTAAAAGTGGAAAATCTTAAATATTCTTGAGTGTGTTGGCATATAGATATTTGCATAATCTACATAAAGATTATCTGTAAAGTGAGATATAAAGAGAAAGTGTGGGTGTGTGTACAGTTTGTAAATGATTACATATTTAAGTCATTAATTTCATAAATATTTGGATGCCTCTGTGCCAGGCATTGGTTCATGTAGCAGTGAATAAGAGAGAAACATTCCTTATTCTCAGAGAACTTCAATTTTAGTGGCAAGAGATGTAAAACAGATTTATGTTAGATGGTGCTGAAAGTGTTTTCAGAAAAAATAAATATAAAAGAAGAGGACAGCGAGTCATGGGTCTAGAGTGTGCACTCAAAACATTTTATATTGTCTAATCATCTTATGCCAAGAATTATCAATTTTTCCCAACTGAGTTTGCTAGAAGGATGGATACATTACCATCAATAACAGTAGCACCTTAAGACTATGATTCTCTGTCAGATAAGGCAGAGCTGAGAGGCAAATGAGAATAGGAACGGGAGTGGGAGATACAAGTACAGTTTACCCTTAAGCATGTGTGAGTTAGAGATACTGACCCCTCATGTTGTTAAAAAATATATGTATAACTTTGGACTCCACTAAAACTTAAGTAGTAATAACCTACTGTTGACTGGATGCCTTACTGATAACAGAAACAGTCAATTAACATATTTTTCATGTCACATGTATTATTCTGTAATTCTTACAGTAGAGTAAGCTAGATAAGTAATGTTATTAAGAAAGTCATAAGGAAGAGAAAATATATTTTTCATTAAATAGAAGTGGATCATCATAAAGGTTTTTATCCTCATAGTCATGTTGAGTAGGCTGAGGAGGAAATGGAAGAGGAGAGGCTGGACTTGCTGTTTCAGGTGGCAAAGTGGGAGAAAATCTATAAGTAACTATCTATAAAAGTAGATATCTATAAAATATGTTTCTTATAAAAATCTATAAGAAAATCTGTAAGTAAACCTGTGCAATGAACCTTGTTGTTGTTGATTGTCTGTGTTTGTCTTTTTAAAATGTTCTCCCACGTGGTTCTAACATGCCCCTGGGGAGCTATGCCCATCTGTTGTGAGAATCTGTCTCAAGTTATTATTTAGAGTTTCATGCGCGTCCGTGTGAAGAGACTACCGAACAGGCTTTGTGTGAGCAACAAGGCTGTTTATTTCACCTGGGTGCAGCCGGGCTGAGTCCGAAAAGAGAGTCAGCGAAGGGAGATAGGGGTGGGGCTGTTTTATAAGATTTGGGCAGGTAAAGGAAAATTACAGTCAAAGGGGGTTTGTTCTCTGGTGGGCAGGAGTGGGGGTCGCAAGGTACTCAGTGGGGGAGCTTTTTGAGCCAGGATGAGCCAGGAAAAGGACTTTCACAAGGTAATGTCATCATTTAAGGCAAGGACCGGCCATTTTCACTTCTTTTGTGGTGGAATGTCATCAGTTAAGGTGGGGCAGGGCATTTTCACTTCTTTTGTGATTCTTCAGTTACTTCAGGCCATCTGGGCATATACGTGCAAGTCACAGGGGATGCGATGGCTTGGCTTGGGTTCGGCTCAGAGGCCTGACATAGAGAATGTGACCATTAAGTGTGCTTCTGTGAAATCATATTAACTATCTGGGCATTTAGTAACATCAAATTATAGCCTTATATTTAATGAATGACATCTTTTATGTTCAAAATAACTATAATGTAAATCTAGTCAACATGTAATTCTAATAAAAATAGACATATTTATGCTACATTTTTAACATATGCCTTTTTGTGGGGGAAAAAGCCTTTTTGTGGGGGAAAAAGAAATAGAAAAACAAAGATTTTTTTTTTAACCTGTTGATTTGGTAGTTTGGTTTGCAAATCCAAACTTACTAAAACTACAAAATTACAATTCAAATTTTATATCAACACACTTCCAAATGAGGAAAGTAAATATGAATTTAGGAACATTTTTATTACTGAGGAGCTAATAACTTTCCAGAACTGATAATGGAAATTGGCTATGTGAAATTGCATTTCTTTTGTGAACTATAACAAGATATATGGCCTTATAGTTTCGATTCACTTAGCCACCAACTGATTGGTCTTTTGACTAGATATTCAAAATGTAGTTTTAAATTGAGCTGTTATGAAATTGAAAACTCTAAAAAATTTTCATCTTTGTCAGATTACTGTAATTAGAAATAACCCAGTTTCTACATGCTATCTTTCATATAATGTGGGCCTGAGAAATTAGCAAATTAAATTTTAGTGTGGGCAGCAATGTTAAGTATTTGTCTGAATAGCTGAAGCTAACTTTTACATATTCTTACCTGGAAATAGAACAGGCCAAAGAACAGTCACTCTGGCCATATACATATCAATAAGGCTTGGTAGAAAGTTTAGGGAGGAAAAAAGAGAATACAAAGAATAATGCACTACTAAAGTTCTCCTTCCCTCCAATCTCTACCTTTTCCTCTATCATGCAAAACTGTCCCTGTGCAAACCTGAATTAAGCAAAGACACATGGCTTCTTCCAGGGAGTTTGCTGAGCTCTAGATTAAAGTTGTTTTCTAACCCCTTGAGATGTGCCAAATGATAATGGTTGCAGTACAGCCAACAAGAATTTCAGTCTGGAAGCTGGAACAACTTTAAAACTATTATGTGTGTTCATCCAGGTTTCTTCCTTTTGAATAAAATATGGTGACTTCTCTTGTTTGATGAGGTAATCTCTAGGAGTACATTTAATATTTGCCCTTTATAGAAAGAATAAAATAAAGGTACTAAAATTCTGATCATAAACATTTCAGACCACTCTGTTTTAGTGAACTGTAGCCCCTTATTGCAAGAACAGATGTTAATTTGTGGCATTTGGTATATTTTAATCATTGAGAAACAAAGAAAACTTTTATCAGGTATTTCACAGCACTAACTTTTTTTGTCTCCTTTGCCACTACTTTCCAGTGTTTGCTTTTGGCAGCACTCTAGTCCTACATCTAGACAACCAGCAAGTGAAGAGGATTTTTGGTTTAGCAAATCTTTTGGGGGTCCCCAAAAAGGAAAACAGTTTTGTTGAAACTTGTCTGTTATTGGATCCTCTGTTAATTAACTCATTGAAGACATGTTATAACAGAAAAAGATCAGATATTTTTTATTTTAATTGTAAAAATTAAAAAGTAATTAAAACAGTAGTCATGACAGTTTTTACAGAGTAGTCATTAACTAAATTCTAGTTCCTTGATAGACTAGAGACAATGTAAACAACCCCCAAATTTTTCAGAGTGATTAAAAACCTTCAATATTAGTAATTTACCCTTATGTCCAAATACATCGTGGTACTGACTTTAAAACAAGATGTTTGACTAACTCTTTTCTCTTTTTATAAAATAAATGTGTTTGAACAGAAACCAAGCTCACGGAAAATGTACTTATCTGGGTATGGTGTGGAGCTAGCAATTAAGAGTACAGAATACAAAGCACTGGATGATACCCAAGTTAAAAGTAAGTTCTCTATCTCAGTACTTGAGTAGAATGAAAAGTTGGAGGCTTTTACATACTTCAGTTTTTTAAAAATTTAATGAGTATAATCCTACATATGTTCATTTGAGGCTAGAGATGGGGTGGACATATTCTTCATTAAAATTTGGAATTAAGTTTTCAGCTGAAAGAAATGTATTTAATATTATTGGTTACCAAAATTTCTTTAAAAATATGAAATTGTATGTTATTTTGCTTATACCCGATGGGCTCCCAACCATTTCAGCACCATATAACAATTGATAGTATATGTGAGGTACACTGTGGCAATAGATGAGGCTGATTATTGCTAGAGGTGACTGGCATAGGCATCTGGGTCTCACCCATGTAAGGAAGTTTTGTCTGAAATATTTATTTGAAATGAAATTAGGGTGGTAGTTTTTTTTTTCTTTCCTGAAGCAGGATGAGAGAGTCCTATGAATTGTTTAGATGAAGTAGATTGATTAGATTTGTGATCTACTAACCAATATCTATCTGTATTCTATGAACTAAATGCATACTCTAGATGAAGAGACTCTGGAGACTTAAATAAACTAAACAAGTTCTCAGAACACTTATGGAAGTCTTTTATTACCTGGTTCATGTCAAATTTATTTATGCCTGATTCTTGGTCAAGAGTTTTATGTTTATTCTCTATATGCACTCAGATGAGGCTCCTGCTTCAACTTTGTTTTTTCATATAGAGGCCCTGCCTTGATCACAGACTTCTCTCTGGCTCCTCCTACTGAATGTGCTTCAGATAAAGATCGTATTACTGTAATTTAAATATTTTTGGTTAAAGAGTTACTGAAAAAGTATAGTAAAAATAATACTCTGATTTTATGTATTTCTCTATAGCTTGTGTATAGCTCTACAATGCTTTATAATTTACTCTCTTGTAGTCACGATAGCAATTTAAGGCATTTTTAGCTATTGTGCTTATAGAATTTTCTTTAAAAAGTCAGATGGTCACATATGTATCATCTGTATTATTATGCACTGCATTCTGTCATCAACCTTTTACACACACTTGGAATATGTCTTCGTCTGTCAATTCTAGTTGCCATTCCTTAGTGCAGTTCTTTTTTTCTCTCTGTATACATGTATCAGACCTTTAACTAGCCATCTCTCTGATCTTAGGTCTTCAGTGCCCTTAATCTCACCACCCCTCAAAACAGATTAATCAATCTAATCTCCACAGTACTTTCCAAATGAACTTCTGATGTTGAAAATCTGACTTTGTGATTCCACTGGTTAAATCCTTTAGTGGCTCCCTATAACCTCTCTCAAAAATTCAGAACATGGCAAACAAAGCTTTTCACAATCTGATTTCTTACTGCCTTTTTACTGTCCTTCAGCCCTCTCTAATTTGTGTCCTCTTGCCTGAAACACTAAACTACTTACTATTTAGAATAATTTTCTGTTCCCTGGATGCTTTTATGCATGGGCTCCATGGGAAGTCTTTATGACCTCTCCTACATTCATCCCTTAGCATATGCTGTTCCTTCTGCCTACCGCTGTCTTCACTTCTTTCATTTCCTCTAAAGACTTCACATCTTTTTCTTTTTTTTCCTGAGATGGAATCATTGCTCTGTCACCCAGGCTGGAGTGCAGTGGTGCGATCTCAGCTCACTGCAACCTCTGCCTCCTGGATTGAAGAAATTCTCTTGCCTCAGCCTCCTGAGTAGCTGGGATTACACGCGCCTGCCACCATACCTGGCTAATTTTTGTATTTTTAGTAAAGACAAGGTTTCACCATGTTGGCCAGGCTGGTATTGAACTGACCTTGTGATTCACCCACCTCAGCCTCCCAAAGTGTTGGGATTACAGGCGTGAGCCACCGCACCCGGCCAGACTTCATATCTTTTAAGACTCAAATATATCAGTCTGTGCCTCTGAGATGGCTGCCTATCTTGCTGCTCTGTTAGAGAATGCTCTTCTCTTTTCTATATCCCATATCTTTCTGTGCCTTCTTTTAGAAAAGTTCATGGTCTGTATCTTTTGTGTCTCTGTTGTTCTTGGTGTCTATCCTGTCATAGACACCTCATAGTAAGCAGTCAATAAATGTTTGCCCAATGAATGAATGAACAAACAAGAGGAAAAGGATGACTAGATCAAAGTACCCAGGGTTGCTTTTACTTATAGTCCTAGAGATTCAGAGTCTCAGAAAAGTAAGAAAGGGTAAGCATAATTGCTGAGCTCTGATAAACTCTGATAGAGAGCCACCCCACACACTGTAAGAGGTCACAGTCTTTATGATCCTAAAGCACCCTTCACATATTACACCAACCAGACTGTATAGTATAATTATTTGGTATGTAAGGGAGAAGGGAAAGGACTATAAAATATTATATCTTTATTCTTTGAGACCATGAGTTTTGGTGTCTTTCTAAATGTTCCTTGATTATCTTTAAAGGTGTTGGAAATATGTAGGAACTCATATTTAAACTTAGGGTTTGGACCTCCTGCCTCACTTAAAAGCTAAACCCAGCACTTGTTATAGGCCTTTTGGCTTATTTCTGATTATAAAATAGAACTTGTCTATTAACTAATCTATAAAGCACTTTATTATAGTTGCTAAGTATTTAATCAAGCATGTTAAAAAAGACAGCTCACACTTAGGAATGTTAGCCTGTACACATGCATATATATGTATTAATCTGGTCCATGAAGGAAAAACAAGGTAAGACGAATGGAATTTCATTTCATTGTGAGTTCTAATTTTTTTTTTTTTTTTTTTAGACACAGTCTTACTCTGTCACCCAGGCTGGAGTGCAGTGGCGCGATCTCAGTCCACTGCAACCTCCACCTCCCAGGCTCAAGCCACTCTTCTGCCTCCCAAGTAGCTGGGACTGCAGGCGCACGCCACCACACCTTGCTAATTTTTGTATTTTCAGTAGAGACAAGGTTTCACTGTGTTGGTCAGGCTGGTCTTGAACTCGTGAGCTCAAGTGATTCACCCACCTCGGCCTCCCAAAGTGCTGGGATTACAGGCGTGAGCTGCCGCACCTGGCCAAGTTCTTCTAATTTTTGATTACATGTTCTTTTCCCAGTCTGAAAATATTTTTGTTGTTTTTTGGTTTTGTTTCCAAAATGTAGCTGTGACTAATACTACTGTAGAGGATGAGACTGAAACAAATGAAGTTCAAGGATTTCTCTTTGGGAAACTAAAGTAAGTCTGAATGGAAATGAAATTGGTATTATTATACCCATTGGTTTTTAAGGAATTAATTTGATATACTGTTTTGCCATATGTTTCACCTTTCTTTTATGTAGAAAGTGCAAACACACACACACACGATTGTTTTTATTTATTACAGAAGTAACACATGGCTAATGTCAAAAAGCTACGGAAAGCAGAAAAGCACATTTAAAAATAATCACTAATTTCACAATTAAAGGGATAACTCATAATGTTTTGGTGTACAGTATGTTTTTCCAGTCTTTCTGTGAATATTTTTATAGCATCAAATAAATGCATACACAACATATTGTTTTGCACAGTAGAACCATAGTGTGTAGCTGTTTTTTTCACATCTTGTGGATAGTCCATCATTTATTGAAACAGTCCCATAGAACAGGACTTTAAATTCTTTTCCTACTTTTTCATTTAATTTTTTTTTGTGTGTACCAGTTTGTGTGTATTGCAGATTTTCCTTAGCACAAATTTCAGGAAAATAGTTGATAAAGTATATGTCCTTCTTGAAATTTTTGATTCATACTTGTAAACTACCCTCATAAAATTGTACTAACATGGACACTCACCCCAGAATGTGAAATGTGTTCATTTCCCAGAACTTTAATTAATAACCACTCATACTATTTTTAAAATCTTTTTCAGTTTAATAAATGAAATATTGTTTCTTTTTTTTAAAAAGTGTATTTAATTCACTGGATTGAACCAATTTTATAATTTGTCTCCAAGAAAGTCAACTATTGGCAGTCTATTATTGCAAGGATTAACTTTTTTTCATGTTTATTGGCCTTGGAATTTCTTCTTGAGTAAATTGCTTATTCCTAACTTGCGCTCATTTGTTCTTGCTGTGTTTATCTTTTTTACTAATTATAACAGCTCTTTATAAAAAATTCTGAAACCTTTGCCACATATTGAATTACTTACTGTTGAAGTTTATTTTCATATTAATCTTAAAGATGGAAGTTTTTTCATTAGATACAACTGTTGTTTACATTGAGAGTGGGATTTTATTTCTGAAACTCTGGTGGTATCCCTGGGATAACTAGAAAATTTGAAATTTAAGACTTTCGATACCTATGGTTGGTCACTGTTAAATATGCATGTTTTTCTCCTTTTACCCAGAATAAATTATTTGTCCCATAAATAAAGTTCATTTATAGAATGGCTAAACCTCAAAGACATGAAACAACAAACATAAGGCAACAAATAAATTGTTAAATATTTATTAGCCTTGTAGCATTTTTTGATCCTGTTCTTCATTTGCACTATATGGTGCTATCACCATACAAATTATGATTTCGCATATTCGAAAGTAGTACTTTTCTTTATTCTAACACAGCTGCCATAAAAGTCAAGTAAATAATTGGTATAGTACATACTTGTTTAGGAAGTTTCTAAATTTGGAGAGAAAAAATAATATAATTTAGTAATAAAGCATTTTAACAATTCATGGAATATAATAAGCATTAATGTGTTAAACATGAATAAAATAAATGAAAATTATAATTATTAAGTTATTATTTATTAAAATAGTTTCACAAAATGCTGCCAGAAAAAACTGCCTAAATTGAATTTCTTTTGAGGAAAAAAATTAAGTAAATCATTATTTTTTAAAATAAATATTGTAATAATGTTAGCTAATATTTACTATTTTTAAACTCAGTGTTATTTTTACTGTTTTTAAATAAATTAACTTGGCAAGCTGTGGTAAATATTCCTCTTTATTATATTGGTTTCTTTATTTTTAGGGAGTTCTAATACATCTGACATTCATAAAGTATGAAATACTTAAAATCACTTTTTGTATAATAAATTTGACTTGGTGTGCTTAGAGAAACAGGAGTTGATAAAGTTCTGACAGAAAACTAAAAACTTTATAGAATCTAGAACTTTACTGATCTAATGGGTTACAAAAATCATTGATAATATTGGACCTTTAGCTTGAACAAATGTATAGCCCCAAAGAAGAGAAAACGTTTATTACTCAAATTTTCTGTACTACAGATTACCATTTCATATACACATATAAGTAAGCTTTCAAAAATTAAAGTTATACCCCCCCTTTTTTTTTCCTGCCACGCTGGTTGAAGACAAGGAATAGCATGGTGAGTGCTCTATGAATACTCGTGAATGGGGATGGCTGTAATTTCATGTACATTTTCCCTTATTTACAAGTGAAAGTTTATGATTTCTTTATCCAGGCAAAATTAATTAAAGAAATATTTTTATTAACACCTTTAGTTCTTGTTTAGTATTACAGTCATTTATGAAGGACTCTCAGGGTTGTTCTCCTGGTGATGAGTAGATAACTATAGACAGTAAGGATAAGATTTTTGGAGACTATGCTAATTTATATGGATAACTATGTTACATTTTTAAAGTATGTTGGCCAGTCAATATACTCTAGTGGCCTTAAAATGTTAATACATCTTACAAAATGGATTTATTCTAAGTAAGGTATTTATTTAGCAGCTAACAATACATTTTTATCCCATTTTCAGCTATCTCAACATCTTGGAATTTATAGTTCTTTTCTCTTTTGAATATAACTTTTTATGGGATTAAATTGCATTTTCTCCAAAAGATCACGTGGAACACTGGGCTATTTTAATTTTAATTTAATTTTATTTTATTTCAACTTCTGTTTTAGATTCAAGGCATACACGTGCAGGTTTGTTACATGGATATATTTTGTGATGCTGAGGTTAGGGGTATGAATGATCCCATCACCCAGGTAGTGAGCATAGTACCCAACAGGTAGTTTTTCAGCCCTTGCCATCTTCCCACTCTAATAGACCCCAGTATCTATTATTCCCATCTTTATGTTCGTGTAAACCCAATGCTTAGTTCTCACTTATAAGTGAGAACACAGGGTATTTGGTTTTCTGTTCCTGTGTTAATTAACTTGGGATAATGGCCTACAGCTGCATTCATGTTGCTGCAAAGGGCAGGATTTTCCATGGTGGTATATGTATCCCATTGTCTTTTTCCAGTTTGCCATTGATGGCACCTGGGTTGATTGCATGTCTTTGCTATTGTAAATAAGTGCTATGATGAACATATGAGTGCATATGTCTTTTTGTCAGAATTATTTATTTTTCTTTGGGTGAATACCCAGTAATGAGATTACTGGGTTGAGTGGTAGTTTGAAGTTCTTTGAGAAATCTCCAAACTGCTTTTTGCAGTGGCTGATCTAATTTACATTTCCACCAACAGCATATAAGCATTCCCTTTTCTCTGCAGCCTTGCCAGCATCTGTTACTTTTTGACTTTTTGATAATAGCCATTCTGACTGGCGTGAGAGGGTATCTCATGGTTTTGACTTGCATTTCTCTGATGATTAGTGATGTCTAGCATTTTTTCATATGTTTCTTGGCTGCTTATATGTTTTCTTGTGAGAAGTGTCTGTTCATGTCTTTTGCCTAGGAAACCCTAAAGACTCCGCCATAAGGCTCCTAAAACTGATAAACAACTTCTGTAAGTTTCAGGATAAAAAATCTGTGTACAAAAATCAGTAGCATTACTAAAAGCCAATAACGTTCAAGCTGAGAGCCAAAACAAGCAGGCAATCCCATTTACAATAGCCACACACCAAAAAAAGTATGTAGGAATACATTTAACCAAGGAGGTGAACCATCTCCACAAGAACTACAAAACACTGCTGAAAGAAATCATAGCTGACACAAACAAATGGAAAAACATTCCATGCTCATGGATTGGAAGAATGAATGTCGTTAAAATGGCCATACTGCCAATCTACAGATTCAGTGCTATTCCTGTCAAACTACCAATGTCATTTTTCACAGAATTAGAGGAATCTATTCTAAAATTCATATGGCTATTCATTTTTTTTTTCTTTTCTTTGAGACGGAGTCTAGCTCTAGCTCTGTCACCCAGGCTGTAGTGCAGGGGAGCCATCTCGGCTCACTGCAACCTCTGCCTCCCGGGTTCAAGCAATTCTCCTGCCTCAGCCTCCTGAGTAGCTGGGATTACAGACGTCTGCCACCACTCCCAGCTAATTTTTGTATTTTTAGTAGAGATGGGGTTTCACCGTGTTAGCCAGGATGGTCTTGATCTCCTGACCTCGTGATCCGCCTGCCTCGGTCTCCCAAGGCTGTTCATTTTTAAAAGGGAATACTCAAAATTAGTCTTCCACAGTGACTCAGTGACTGCTCATTTCAAAGCAAAAATCCTTTGAGGTACTTTATGAATAATATATATGTTGCCTAAATTATATGAAGAATTTTAGCAGTGAAAGTTACTAAGATGATGATTAAATATGAAAATTGGTATAGTAGCTCTTATAAACTTATAATCTGATAACTTAAAAATATTGAAAAAGGAAATGTTTGCTTAATTCATAGTGAACTTCTTTTAGAAAGAAATGCCATTGTACTTTTATTATCATAGCAATTTTGATTTGTTTTCAAAACATGATCCCACATTGTAGTAAACCTGTAAGATATTGACACTGTACTATATATATTTATTCATAACTATAAGATTACCATATTTATGTATATTCTGTATTTTTTATTTCACTTTTCAAAGGCTTCTTGTCTATTGACTATTGAAAATATGTGTTTTCAATGAGACACCATCTCACACCAGTTAGAATGACAGTCATTAAAAAGGAAACGACAGATGCTGGAGGGGATGTGGAGAAATAGGAAGGCTTTTACACTGTTGGTGTGTGTGTAGATGAGTTCAGCCATTGCGGAAGACAGTGTGGCAATTCCTCAAGGATCTAGAACCAGAAATACCATTTGACCCAGCAATGCCATTACTGGGTGTATACCCAAAGGATTATAAATCATTCTACTATAAAGACACGTGCATACGTATGTTGATTGTAGCACTATTCACAATAGCAAAGACTTCGAACCAACCCAAATGTCCATCAATGATAGACTGGATAAAGAAAATGTGGCACATATACACCATAGAATACTCTGCATCCATAAAAAAGGATAAGTTCATGTCCTTTGCAGGGACATGGATGAAGCTGGAAACTATCATTCTCAGCAAACTAACACAGGAACAGAAAACCAAACACCACATGTTCTTACTCAAAAGTGGGAGTCGAACAGTGAGAACACATGGACACAGGGAGGGGAACATCACACACCGTGGCTTGTCGGGGGTGGGGAGCTAGGAGAGGGATAGCATTAGGAGAAATACCTAATGTGGATGACGGGTTGATGGGTGCAGCAGACCACCACGACACGTGTGTACCTGTGTAACAAACCTGCACGTTCTACACATGTATCCCAGAACTTAAAGTATAATAAAATGAAAATATGTATTTTGTAAGTTGTGCCGATAGTAAAGTTATTTTTTTAAATTGTATTTCTCCATTTAAATCTGAAATGGCACCATGTCTTGATTTCATGAGTGATAGAGGAAAGAAGATTACAGTTTAGATTGTGTGTATAGTAAAATACCATTCTACTACATCATTATTTGGCTCTCTAAAAGATGCCTAGAGATGTTTAACAATGGGTAAAATTATCTTAGTTTTTTATAAGAATCAAAGATGGAACTTTTCAGAAATAAACTCTGATTGTATGAGGCATTTTTAACTTTCCTTATAGTTTTTATTTTCAATTATAAAAGCAAGGCTTGCAATTTATAAAATGTTAAAACAAAAAGTATGTAATATGAAAACATAAGTCTGCCCTCATCCTTGCATCGCTTACAGTTGACACTGACAATTGAGAGTATATTCCTCCAGATTTTGTTTTGTTTCATATATTTAATAAAAGAGACCTGTGTATCTTCCTCATTATTTTTAAGTTCCGTGAATATAGCTGTATCACAATTTATGATTATCTTAATGATGAATGATTCATTTATGTCTAATTACATGGAATATGTAATTTCAAAAATATGCTGTTTGTATAATGGTTTGTGATAGGTGATGCTACTTAACATCACTTAATATTTTGATGCAGAGAAATATATTCAGATCTTAGAGATAATCTGACAGCATTCCAAAAATACCTGATTGAGAGTAACAAACAAATGACGCCTTTGAAAGTCTGGGAACTACAAGGTATAGTATTTTGAGATACTTTAACACAGCATTTTGGTAACTGATCTGTTTTGTTAAATAAGCTTTTATATATCACATGATATAGATTATTTTATGGACAGTATTCATGACTAGTGAATAATATAAATTATGATTTTTTTGTGGCAATACCTATTTAACAGATCATCCCTCAAGCAAGCTATATTTTTATGTTTGCAAGACTTAAAATTATATGAAGTGAGGTTATTCAATGTTATTTCAAAAGTATATACTGATTTATAGGTTAGTCTCAAGTATTAAATCACATTTTTGGAGACTATAACTGATTAAAAGTCCTAACTCCTAAGTAAGGAGAAAATGAAACTTAATCTTGGTTTTCTTCTTTTTGAAATTTAGATCCTGTTAAGACTATTGCATGTTTCATTGATAAATTTTTAATGGAAACATCAAATGGAGGACATGCAGTTTTACAAAGTTAGGAACAGCTTCTGTACTGAAAACCTACAAGCAGATATTTTGTGAACAAAATTTGATTTGGTTTGAACTTTTAAGTCCTTTTCAATTTATCATTTTTCTTCTTTATTTGTAATGATTTAGTAGGTCATGGGGACATGTCATCTTTCTGCGTAATCTAACTTTTGTCATCTTTTATCAACTTTTAAAAATATAACAGCTTAATAAGCTCTTTTGTTAAATAAGCTTTTATATCTCAGATGATATAGATTATTTTATAGACATTAGTGATGTAAATAATGACATTACTATAATAATACTATTCATACTAATATGTTCACATACTATTCAATTTGCCCTTTTAAATTCTACCATTCAATAGTTTTTAGCATATTTTTAGAATGCTGCCACTCTTAACACAGTTGATTTTAGAAAATTCTCATCATCCCCCCAAAAAACTAACACCCTCATTAGCAGTCACTCCTCATTTCCCAACTCCCCAGTTGTAGGCAACCACCAATCTACTTTCTGTTTTTAAAATAACAACTAAAAGGATATTTACAGGCCACTCTCACTAGTATAACTTACTTATAATATACAAATAATATTTTATATTTCATCTGGATTATAGTTTACAGGGTCCTTTCATATAAACTATCTTATTTAAGTGCCAGTTACCACACAGCTAATAAGTGAAGATTTTGGTCCAAGTAAAATTCTTTATACTGTACCATATGGTATCTAGGTAAACTTTATATACACTTAACAGAATATTGAATGTTACATTTTAAAATTATAGCAGAATGTGCAAGACACAATCTATTAAGTTTTATAACTTCTGCTATTCTTTACCTACCTAATACAAATGTTGTATCAACTAAGCCCTGTATCATTAGAAAATCAATATATCAATAGAAAAATCATTCAGCAGAATGAGATTCAAGGCCATTGTTATGATAGATTTACTGTAAAGAATCTACCTCTTTGAACTGATAGAATCTATTCTCCCTGGACCCTTCTGGTGTACAGTTTCCTATTTAATGTCTCATCTAGACCTCATGCTTAGACCTCCTTTTATTATACCACAGCCCTTGTGACTGTTCTTTGACTTGACATCATGATAACACTAAACTGAGGTAGTAGTTTCAAATTCATTCTCAATAAGGTTACTGAGATAATCTTTCTAAAATGAAAATCTGATTTTGGCCTTGTGTCAAATCAGCCAGGCTTTATCACTTGTACATCCCTGATCAAATAGTGGCCTTACATTAGTCCCCACAGGAAAATGTTGGCACACACAAACTAAAAAGTTTAATAAAGGGACTTTTTACAGAGACAGGCATGATTGAGGGAAACCAACAAGGAATGGATTATTCGATTCCAGTATTTGCAACTAGATGGAAACATTTTCTACCCCTAATCTTGAGGGAGCAAGAGGAGAGAGTGGTTACCAAAACCTGGAGAGTGTGTCGAGAGAGCTGCTTGGCACAGCAGTAGTACCCCGAGGGACTGCCCTCTGTGTATCATGGAAGGGATCTGGGTAGTAACTATTCCACTCCTTACTCTTTTCTTGCTTACTGATCCCATATTAGTTACTTGGATTGGCTGAATCTAACTAGAAGTCTGAGGGCAAGGGAGCTTATTGATGCAGTTCAGATAGGCCAGCCTTTTGGGGGCCTGGAGCAGGAAAGAGTGGATGCGGGGGGCAAACAAAGTATGCAGTCCTCTTATCTGAGAAAGTTCTGTTTTTCCAAGGTAAATACTTCTGGAGAGACTTTGAATGTAAGAAGGGGTTGATAGGACTAGCTAGCCAAGTCATTTGCATCATTAAGGACTGATTTCATGCACATCCATTAAAAGTATTAAGTTTAAACCCCTTAGCATGGTTTGTGAAGCTCTTGTCTAAGTTCTAATAGAGCTTATATTCCTAAATCCATAATTTCAGATAGTCTCTTTCTAGTATCTTCAATTATTTTTAGATCCTTTTTTATGTCTCTATTTTAGCACTTTTTAAAAAGTATAATTATGTTTTAAGCCTCCTTCAAAATGTTCTCTAAGGGGCCTTTGCATAATTTAGAAAAGTATAAGTGATGGGGTGTTTTTGAAGGCCTTTAAGCAAAGAGTATGCATGGTCAACTTAGTTCTAGTTGACTCCCTAATGTCTGTGTAAGATGTATTTGAATGGACTAAAAGCAAGAAATCTAGGTAGACATTACTGAAATAGTGATAGAAGGCATATAAATATTTAGAAGGTGAAAAGGAGTCAAAGATAATTCTAGGATTTCTAGCTTGAGCCTGAGTAGAGAGAATATATAAAACATGTAAGCAGACTTTGGGGCTGAATATGGAACTCAGAAATAATGAGACTAGTGTTGAAAGGTTGATTTAAAGTCATTGTAAGATATCCAGATGGTTAGGTTCAGTGGTGGGGTGAGTATCCTGTCCTTAAGCTAAAGGAGAAACAATCTGCCTCACTGTTGAGGTAGGTAATGAAAGAATTTAGTTTTAAATCTTTTCTGACTCTTGACAAAGTAATAATACTAAGATGAATTCTTCTGACATGTTTGAAACTAACCACAGTTAGCAACACACATTTTTCTTTTTATAGGATTGTCATATCAGATAAAATAATACTAAGTTTAGGATTTTATTTCAGCACAAAGGTAAAACAATGTTGAAAGAGAAATTGAATGTTTCTATTTACTGAGTTAAACACAGTGGAGCTTTCTTAGAGGTCTTTTCAGAATTGGCTCTTTAAAGCTCTTTTTACTCCTCTTCATTATTCTTTTGACTTTTTGTCATATGTTTCATTTAAGTATAGAAAAAGCTTTGCGAGAGCATTTCTTTTCATATATCTCTCTCGAAATTATACTGTAATTTGTGAAAACAAGAGGTATTAAATAGTCATTCATAAAAGTGTAAAGCTTATATTTGGAAATAAGTGATAACTTTACATTTAAAACTTTTTAAAAATGCAGATGTAACAGTATTAACATGTTTGTATACTAATACTTGGCAAGAAGAATTGAGTCAAGTATTTCAATTTCATGGAAATGTCTATAAAGGTCTAATATTATGCTAGATTCCTTAATAATATTTTTCCTTCCAGATCTTAGTTTTCAAGCAGCTTCTCAAATAATGTCCGCTCCAGTTTATGATGCCATTAAATTAATGAAAGACATTTCACAGAACTTCCCCATAAAAGCCAGGTATGTTAAAGTTTATAGGTTTCATTGCAGCTATAACTCTTTCTATTAAATGAGTTTTATGAAAATAGCTGATTTCATTTAACATGAAGGTGTCAATTAATTCTAGTATATATAGCTTTTGTGAAATCAGGGCCTTTTCAATATATATATATTTTTTTATTAGAGCAAAATATTGGCTTGTGCATACATGTGTGTATGCACTGCAAGGTAGAACTCTTGTTAGAGGCAAATAGGAAAAAAAGTCCTAAGAAATTTTCTAAAATCATGCATAGTAATCTAAGGAAAAACTTGTTTAAGCAATAAATAATGAAGGAGTGTTTTTTCTTTCCCTTATGGAGGATGATAAAAAGTATTATTCTAAGTAGGAGGTCTATGCCCAAAGTACTGCCAAATCATATTCTTACCCTTTCAGAGTCCAGATGATTGGTAATGTCTTAATTGCATGAATATTGTGTGGAGTACTTTTTTGCCAAGAGGATGTCTCGTTGAACTGCTTCCATGAATACTGATGTTACATTAAACATATATTCCATTTCAATAGGAAATACATTTGCATAGCTTAAAGAGACCGGTGCATGCAATGCAAGTTACCACGTATTATGAGAATTTGCTATATAACACAACTTTGATGCAATTGTATTCTGGTTAGGGATGACAGAGTATAAAATTAGCAACAAGTAAAATATGAGTTAGCTTATACTAAAGAGATAAAATATGTGACAAGTTGCAGTGCGTGGGCAACGATGGTGTTTTACTGAGAGGAACTGGAGAGCAGTCTACTAGCTTAGCATACCTTCCTAAGCATAGAATGATTGCTATGCCTCTTATTGTCCCAAACACTATTTTGTACATTTATTCATCATACAGATTACAGAATCTTCAATATATGTATTCTTTAATTTTGAAAGTAAATAAATAGTACATGGTTGGCTACAAGATACCAAGAATTTTTTGGTGGTACCTTGAAATAAAGGAGTTTGTCTCCTTATTTACAGATTAAGAATGAATATATTGATATGCCTCTTTCAGTCAACTTTAAATGTCAAGAATTTGAGAAGTCGTCATTTATATAATAAAACATGAAATATATATGGGTGTGTATAAATGTCATATCTGTTTAGCCATAATACTTTTAATTAATGGCCATTATAAAAATTATTAGATCAAATACAAATAAGGTAAAATAACTTTAGTCTTGATCAGACAGTTGATTAGCTCTATTGATGCTAAGTCAGTATAACCGTTCAGAGGTTCTGATGCAAAACTCTGCTGTTAATCTGTAATTAAGAAAAAATTATAAAATATGCTAACATTGCTTAATGGCTAAATTGTAGGCTTGAGCATATCTCTAAAACCACTTGTGAGACAATCTGTAAATGTTTGTTGAAATGAAATATTTGCTAAATAAATGAAAAATTTGCCTTATTAAATTTTTAATTGTAATTTCTCACAATGCTGCCAAACTTTAGGAAATAATACATACTTATTGTGGGCTGTTTCAAGGTACACCTTTCTACTTGAGTTTTCCTTAAAGCAGAACTTTGCATTAACAATCTTTTAATTTTTTAATTCTATTTATAAAACTTGTAAAAGCTAGTCATGTTTAGGAATTATCAAGTTGAATACAGTCCATAGGAACTGTATTTTGAACACTTCTGCTGTCTTTAAATTATAAGTGAATTATAAACTCTTCAAGAGTGAATAGGCTGGGTGCAATGGCTCGCACCTATAATTTCAGCACTTTGGGAGGTGGCAGTAGGAGGGTCACTTGAGGCCAGGAGTTTTAGACCAACCTGGGCAACATAGGAAGACTCCATCTCTAGAAGAAAATTGAAAAATTAGCTGGATGTGGTGGTGTGTACCTGTAGTCCTATCTAATTGAGAGGCTGAGGCAGGAGAATCACTTGAGCCCAGGAACCCGAGACTACAGTGAGTTGTGATCATGCCACTGCAGTCCTGCTGGGTAGAAGAGTGAGACTCTGTCTCTAAAAAAATGTTTTTAATAAACAAATTGAAAAAATTGAAAGAGTGAGTGATGTAAAGCCATGATTTCAGTTTTTTAGAACATTTCTACTCTGGTAAGTTCCCAGGTTAACTAAAAAATTCTTCATGTACGTATATTCATGTACTTATACATTGGTAATTTCATACAAAATTTCTCTATTGGGCAAAATAACACAAAACAGCTTTTTCAATGAAGTGTTTTCAAAAAATAAGTCATAGTAAATGATGACAGTCCATACTGCATACAGCTAGTACACATGAAATTTTGAGAGCCTCCATTCCACTTGAACCGAATACTTTTGTCAAATGAAAGCTAAATTAGGCCATATGGAAATGTATACTTTTCAGTCACAAAGGATTTGGAGTTTTTAGCTTCTTATCCAAAGCATTAGATTACATTGGGTTATATAGATCAGTTCTAAACATTTAAGGAAGGATCAATTATATTAGTATTCATTTTTCCAGATCTCTAACCAGAATTGCTGTAAATCAACATATGAGAGAAGAAATAAAGGAAAATCAAAAGGTTTGTTTGAATTCCTTTTTTAAAACATTTACCCAACTAATATCACTGTTTCTGACTTTGGATCTTCAATATTCATACAAAAAAGGAAATAGTAATTTGTGCTTTTTTGATTATTAAAACAGTCTGTGTTCTTCTATTTTTATATTGTCAACTATATGAGCATTTAATCAGCCAATCTTTTCTGACATACCTTCTACTTATTTCGCAGTATATTCCAGAATTTCTTCCGAGGTAGTATGGTTTTCTTCATAGGATAAAGAATAAAGGCTGTGAGTTAATTATTCTGTTTCTTGTAATTAGTTTTGCTTAAAAGCTTGTGAAGACTGAGTCAGTGTTAGACCACTGGAACGGTAGAATCCTATAGCAGATAGAATACAATTTATCAGTGGTTTGATAAGATTCTGCCAAATGGTATCTTAAATTATCCATAGACCCCAAATAATTCTAGTTGTGTTAGTATTTGTAAAGTGCTTACACCACTGCCTGGCTTTATTACATAGGACCGGTTTGGCTTTAAGTAGTATCATACCAGACTCACAGGGCCCTAAACACTAGGAGTTCATTTTTCTCACTTCTTATCTGTATTTAAAGCCAAAAGAGGCAGGGAGGATGGTACCAACCACATTCATCCTCACTAAAGCCTTCTTGGAACATTTTAGCAGACTGGTTTCTATCTCATTGGTGAGGATTTTGCCATGTGGCCACCTTAGGCTGCGCGGGAAGCTGGAAAAGCTAGTGTTTACTTTTCTAGTAACGAAGCAAAGGAGAAGTGGCCTGGGTATGGTGCTAACTTAGCCAGCCAGCAGTGCCCATCATACTGAGACAGAGTGAGCTGTCAACAAATGTCAGCTGTTTTGATGACAACTACAATGATGGTAATGAAGAAAAAGATGCATAGTTCATTGGAGAACAGGTGTTAGGAACCACAACACATCATTCCTACCTGGGACATTCTTTGCCTCATTGACCACCTTACAAATTCCTGTGTATCCTTCAAAACGGATTTGTGGTATTGGTCCATTCTGTGATGTTCCTAATTGTTCTTACCATTCTTCATGCAGAATGGATTGTTTTCTTATGACACACAAAGGAGTGGGTTTGGGAGTGGAGGCTTAATACGCAAAAGAAAGAGAAAGGAGAACAGCTCTCTCTCTCTTGTGAGAGAGAGGGGCACCTGAATGGGAATTTGGGCTGCCTACAGAGTGCACTGGATTTTACAAATAGGCTTGAGGAGGCGGTGTCTGATTTACATAGGGCCCACAAATTGGTTGGAGCAGGTATGATGTTTTACATAATGCACGGGGAAGGCTGACCACTCCACCCTATTATGCATATGGGCTTTCCACTTGGCTGCTGCCATGTTATCTGCTTCTTACTGTACATGTGGACTGGAAAGAAGGGAAGATGGAGCTGCCGTTTTGAACATGCCTGGTCCCAGGTAACCTGTTCCTACTGGCACAATGCCAGCATTTAACTATGCAAGCTTCTAGCTTGCTTGCCTATGTCTGCAGCTCAATTTTACAGGCTGTTCTTTGTTAGAAAATAAAATGATTTGGGGGCGGCTTTTCATTAAAAGGAAAACCTTACCGAGGACTCACTATCTGCCTAAATAATTTCTTCCTAACTGCTATATCAGAACCATGCTGGCAACCTGAGTATGCCAGCTTACTCAGGGCCACTATGGCCATCACCTTATCTACCTGTCAGCCATTTGGAATTGGCAGTGAAAGAGTTTTGAAATGAGCTTTGACTGCAGAGCAAGAAATCTTGAACTTAGTAAACTAAATAATCATGACACTGCAGATAGTCTTCTTGATCACCTACTACTTCCAGAGAACACTGAAAAGAGAAAGACAAGGATGATAATGTCTTTCATGTAACTAATCTAGGCTAAATGGGTATTTGGACTAGCAGTCCATGTTACCCACTAGCTCATGGGATGTGGGAGAAGTAATTAAAGAAACTGAAGTTCCAACCTTGGGGAAGAGGGTGGTTGTGATGAGAAGGTAAGAAAATCTTGGACTATTCATTGCAATTGCATTGCACACGGATTGGACACGAGAAAGCCCTGGAAATGTGTTTCTGTTACAGCATCTTATCCATACAAACCGAAAAGTACATTTCCTGCAAAACATGTAAACAAAATGTTCACCGAAAAAAGAAGTAATAATGGTCTTTTTTTCTTCTTCTTCTCATGCTGCAGTTTATTTACACCAGGTCAATTGCTCTGGTGTAAATTACACTTTTTAAGGATTTACTTAAGAAATTTGAAGGATTTTCCTCTGGGTCTGGGACTAAACTAAAACAAAAGTGTCTTAAGCATAATTTTTCTCACTTGGGGGTACTGCAGAGCTCCTGGCTTTATTACTTAAGGAGATAAAGAGGATATGACCTTCAAGTAGAGGAGATAAGAAACATTTAGTTTAAAATAAATACATAAATAAAAGAAACATCCTGCCCACAAATATAAAAGGAAACAGAAAGAATCTTTTTGAGATGGAGTCTTGCTCTGTCACCCAGGCTGGAGTGCAGTGGCATGATCTTGGCTCACTGCAGCCTCTGCCTCCGGGGTTCCAGCAATTCTCCTGCCTCAGCCTCCTTGGGTAGCTGGGATTACAGGTACACGCCACCACACCCGGCTAATTTTTGTATTTTTAGTAGAGACAGGGTTTCGCCATGTTGGCCAGGCTGGTCACGAACTCCTGACCTCAGGTAATCTGCCCCGCCTTGGCCTCCCAAGAATCTTGATTCCAAAGCGACATCCAGCTCTGAAGAGCACACACTGTGGATGCTGGGCTGCTCCATCTTCCCACTAGAGGGCGCAAAGGCTTTGGTTAAAAACCAAGCCAAACCCAAACCATCTACTTTGATCAGTTGTTTGTTTTAATTTCAGTAGGTTTTTTGGGAACAGATGGTGTTTAGTTACATCAATAAGTTATTTAGTGGTGATTTCTGAGATTTTGGTGCACCCATCACCTGAACAGTGTACCTGGTACCCACTGTGTAGTCTTTGATCCCTTGCCACCCCCCACCCTTTTCCCCCGAGTCCCCAAAGTCCAATGTATCATTCTTATGTCTTTGCATCCTCAAAGCTTAGCTCCCACATATGAGTGAGAACATATGATGTTTGGTTTTCCATTCCTGAGTTACTTCAGTTAGAATGATAGTCTTCGATTCCATCCAGGTTGCACAAATGCCATTTCATTCCTTTTTATGGCTGAGTAGTATTCCGTGGTATGTATAGGGCATT
The DNA here is from genome assembly GCF_028858775.2 of Pan troglodytes. Classification (NCBI taxonomy): domain Eukaryota; kingdom Metazoa; phylum Chordata; class Mammalia; order Primates; family Hominidae; genus Pan; species Pan troglodytes. The sequence continues at coordinate 101,585,544 of NC_072412.2, read as the reverse complement.
TGGGCTGATTCCATATTTTTGCAATTGCATATTGTTCTGCTATAAACATGCATATGCAAGTATCTTTTTCATATAATGACTTTTTTCCCCCCCTCTGGGCAGTTACATAGTAGTGGGATTGCTAGATCAAATGGTAGATTTGCTTTTAGGAATCTCCACATTGTTTTCCATAGTGATTGTACTAGTTTACATTCCCACCAACATTGTAAAAGTGTTCCCTTTTCACCACATCCGTGCCAACATCTGTTACTTTTTGGTTTTTTAAATTATACCCATTCTTGTAGGAGTGAGGTGGTATTGCATTGTGGTTTTGATTTGCATTTCTCTGATACTTAGTGATGTTGAGCATTTTTCCATATGCTTGTTGCCCACTTGTATATCTTCTTTTGAGAATTGTCTAATTCATGTCCTTAGCCCACTTTTTGATGGGATTTTTTTTTCTTGCTGATTTGAGTTCTGTGTAGATTCTGGATATTAGTCCTTTTTCGGATGTGTAGATTGTGAAGATTTTCTCCCACTCTGGGCTGTCTGCTAACTCTGCTGTCCTTTTTAATTTAAGGTCTTTAAATATATAATAACAATCTTTCCTTACTCATAATAAGAAAAATACAGATCAGAATTAAACTGAGAAAGAAAGATTTCAAAAAGTTGGCAGGGCATTCTGTAAGCAAGTCTGTATTTTTTTTTTTTTTTTTTTTTTGCGTAAGAGACCAGGGGAAATGAGAATATATATTTACCTATTCTAGTTTTTGCATGAAGAAATACTAGAGGATGGAGAAGAAACTTTGGGGGAAAATTTTGCCTATAAGAGCCAGGGATGAAACGGGTGAAGGGTGCCGGGATTGGCATAATTCTTCTAGTGTAGCTTTTTATGTAGTTTTTGACTTGGGACTCAAGCAAAGATTATACAAAAACTATGACGATGCTCAAGTTGTATAACTGAATTTGAGTTTGGTTTTATTTAGGAGACGACTGCTTTAACTCCAAAGTACAGCAAATTTCCTTTGGAAGTTCATAATTGTTGTTAATTTGCTGTGAGTGGCCAGAATCTGCTTTTGGTGATTTTAAATTGTCAACCCAACATATGTCTTTGTTGTTTACTGCAAGAATTGTTAAATTATAGTCCATGACATTTTTTATTTGCTTCAAAATAAAATGAGGATATGATCAGGTGGTCAGGTAACTTTTTTTGATTCAGCAGAGTGGAACAAATAATTTCAATTACATAATTGCTTAATGAACCAAATGCAGATACTTGAATTAACTAAAATGCAGATATTCAAATAAAGGATTGCACCTTACCCAAATAAAAGTTGATGTTGCTTCTAATTATTTCTAACTACTTTGTGTGAGAATTATACAGAGTTCTGGAGACATTACCTAGATTAGAACATCATCTCTCAAAACTACATCTGTAAATCATACTTTTTAAGTCTTATCTTGTCTTATTCCTTATTCTGAAAATGACAACATTTCTATTAAGATTTATATCTGATTTGACTTCAAATTTTAATCGTAAAGAATGAAACTAGACCCCCATCTCTCACCATATACGAAAATCAAATCAATAGGGGTTAAAGACTTAAATGTGAGACCTGAAACTGTGAAACTACTAGAAGAAAACATTGGGGAAATGCTTTAGGACATTGGTCTATGCAAAGATTTCTTGAGTAAGAACTGAAAAGCACAGGCAACCAAAGCAATTTGGACAAATGGGATCATATCAAGATAAAAATGTTCTGTACAGAGAAGGAAGCAGTCAACAAAGTGAAGAGAAAATCTACAGAATGGGACAGAGTATTTTCAGATTATTCAACAGTCAAGCGATTAATAACCAGAATATATAAGGAGCTCAAACAACAGCAAAACAATGAGTAATCTAATTTTAAAATAGGCAAAAAATTTGAATAGGCATTTCTCAAAAGAAGGCATACAGATGGCCAACAGTGATGCTCACCATCACTAATCGTCAGGGAAATGCAAATCAAAACCACAATGAGATAGTGTCTCACCTGTTAAAATGGCTTTTTTCTTTTTTGTAAGTTTGCTCTTTTTTTAATTTTAATTTTACTTTAAGTTCTGGGATACATATGCAGAACATGCGGGTTTGTTACGTAGGTACACGTGTGCCATGGTGGTTTGCTGCCCCTGTCAACCCATCATCTAGGTTTTGAGCCCTGCATACTTTAGGTATTTGTCCTAATGCTCTCTCTCCCCTTGCCCCCTACCCCCTGACAGGCCACATGTGTCCATGTGTTCTCATTGTTCAGCTCCCACTTATGAGTGAGAACATGCAGTGTTTCACTTTCTGTTCCTATGTTAGTTTGCTGAGAATGATGGCTTCTAGCTTCATCCATGTCCCTGCAAAGGACATGAACTCATTCTTTTCTATGACTGCATAGTATTCCATGGTGTACATGTGCCACATTTTCTTTATCCAGTCTATCATTGATGAGCATTTGGGTTGGTTCCAAGTCTTTGCTGTTGTAAATAATGCTGCAATAAACATACGTGTGCGTTTGTCTTTATGGTAGAATGATTTATAATCCTTTGGGTATATACCCACTAATGGGACCGCTGGGTCAAATGGTATTTCTGGTTCTAGATTCTTGAGGAATCGACACTGTCTTCTACAATGGTTTAACTAATTTAAATTCCCATCAATAGTGTAAAAGTGTTCCTGTTTCTCCACATCCTCTCCAGCATCTGTTGTTTCCTGACTTTTTAATGATCACCGTTCTAACTGGCATGAGATGGTATCTCATTGTGGTTTTGATTTGCATTTCTCTAGTGATAATGAACTTTTTTTCTTATGTTTGTTGGCTGCATAGATGTCCTCTTTTGAGAAGTGTCTGTTCATATCCTTCGCTCACTTTCTGATGGAGTTGTTTGTTTTTTCTTGTAAATTTGTTTAAGTTCCTTGTAGATTCTGGATATTAGACCTTTGTCAGATGGGTAGATTGCAAAGACTTTCTCCCATTCTGTAGGTTGCCTGTTCACTCTGATGATAGTTTCTTTTGCTGTGCAGAAGCTCTGTAGTTTGATTAGATCCCATTAGTCAATTTTGGCTTTTGTTGGAATTGCTTTTTGGTATTTTAGTCATGAAGTCTTTGCCCATGCCTGTGTCCTGAATGATATTGCCTAGGTTTTCTTCTAGGATTTTTATGGTTTTAGGTTTTACATGTAAGTCTTTAATCTATCTTGAGTTAGTTTTTGTATAAGGTGTAAGGAAGGGGTCCAGTTTCTGTTTTCTGCATATGGCTAGCCAGTTTTCCTAGCACCATTTATTAAATAGGGAATCCTTTCCTCATTGCTTGTTTTTGTCAGGTTTGTCGAAGATCAGATGGTTGTAGATGTGTGGTGTTGTTTCTGAGACCTCTGTTTTCTTCCTTTGATCTATGTATCTGTTTTGGTACCAGTACCATGCGGTTTTAGTTACTGTAGCCTTGTAGTATAGTCTGAAGTCAGCGTGATGCCTCCAGCTATGTTGTTTTTGCTTTGGATTGTCTTGGCTATATGGGCTCTTTTCTGGTTCCATATGAAATTTAAAGTAGTTTTTTCTAATTCTGTGAAGAAAGTTGATGGTAGCTTGATGGGAATAGCATTGAATCCATAAATTACTTTGGACAGTATGGAAAATGGCTTTTTTCTAAAACAAAAAAAAAATAGCAGATTCTGGGAAGGATACAGAGAAAGGGGAACCCTTGTGCACTGTTGGTGGGAATGTACATTAGTAAAGCCACAATGGAAAACAGTATAGAGGTTCGCAAAAAAAATGAAAAATAGAATTACCATATGATCCAGGAATCCCACTGCTGGATATATACCCAAAAGTAAGGAAATTAGTATATCAAAGAGATATCTGCACTGCCATGTTTATTAAAGCACTATTCACAATAGCTAAAATATGGACTCAAGCTAGGTGTCCATTAATGGATGGGTGGATAAAGGAAATTTGGTACATAGACACAATGGAATATTATTTAGTCATAAAAAAGAAATCCTGTCATCTTTAGCAACAATAGAGGACATTATGTTAAGTGAAATAAGCCATACACAGAAAGACATACTACAAGTTATTACTCATATGTGAGAGCTAAAAACACTGATCTCATGGAGGTAGAGAGTAGAACGATGGTTATTGGAGGCTGGGGAAAATAAGGAGGGGTTGGTTAATGGGTGCAAAGATACAGTCAGGAATAAGATCTATTCATTAGCATAATAGGGTGATTATGCTTAACATTAATTTATTGTATACTTTAACTGGAAGAGTGGATTTGGAATGTCCCCTGCATTAAGAAATGGTAAATATTAGAGATGATGGATATCCCAATTACCCTGCTTTGATCATTACACATTATATGCTTCTATCAAAATATCACAAGATCTCCATAAATGTGTACAACTATTATGTACCCGTGAAAATTAAAAATAAAATTTTTAAGAAAAATTTAAATTTCAGAGTGTGTATCATTTCACCTTAGGAACACCCAAACATGTTTATAAACCATTTTAACACTGTAAATCTCAACCAGTCTTCTGAGATCCAATCAATTGGAATTTCTTTAGCTTCAGGTAATAGCTCAGCTCCATTGGTTATTAAAGAGACATATTAGAATAAATGGGTTCCCTCTTCTTTAAGGAAAAATGAGCTTATATTTCTTCATTAGGATTTGCATTTATTTCTGCTCAAGCCTAAGAGGGCTGCTAGTTTAATTGCACTTTAAATACAAAAATCTAAGTTTTTTGGACTATAAATATAGTATGAAATCCAGCTCCAAACCCATATGAAAATAAGCTAGAGGCCATGAATTCATTTGGGAGACTTACTCTTCCTCCACCGAGAACCAAGGTGAGGTAGACAAATTTCTATGCTGTTACTGCAGAGCATTTTGTTTTCTAATTCACCTTTTTACCATAAGTGTAGCACTTTATGTGTGCATAAGGATATCTGGATGTGGGTCCTGGATTTAAATTTCTTGTTCTTCTGAGATTGGCCCTTAAAAACCCAAGTCCTAGGTCATCTAGGAAGCTCTAAATTTCCTCCAGGCAAGGTCTTTAGTGTTTATTTACACCTCTATATTCATATTCCTACTTCCTCTCTGTCCTTAGGTGAATACTTTCTTCAACTCAGAGCCGCATTTAGGGGACATTTTTCATATTTATTTTTTTGAGACAGAGTATCGCTCTATCATCCAGGATGGAGTGCAGTGGTGCGATCTCAGCTCACTGCAACCTCCACCTCCTGGGATGAAGCGATTCTCTTGCCTCAGCCTCCCGAGTACTGGGACTACAGGCATACACCACCACACCCAGCTAATTTTTCTATTTTTTGATAGAAACAGGGTTTCACCATGTTGGACAGGCTGGTCTCATACTCCTGACCTCAAGTGATCCACCAGCCTCAGCCTCCCAAAGTGCTGGGATTACAGGTGTGAGCCACCGCACCCAGTCTCATTATTAATATTTAAATCTAGCATTTTGATACTTTTAGTAAGAAAATGTTTGGATCTTTGGTTCATCATGTTGCTAGAAATTGAATTCTTACTCCTCATTTAAGAAAGGCCACCTTAAATTACATACTCAAATATGCACTAGTTTTTCAGGACTTAAGGCTAACTCTCTGGGGCAGAGGAAAGAGAAGAATTTGTAAGTACTTATCTCTGATAGGCAAACCTCTTCTCTCTGACAGTGTTTGAGCAAGCAGATTTGCTGAGTTCAGTCTGTTACCTGTTTTCTGAGCATTATTGTTCAAGGCCCTGGGCCTGACATAAACAGTCTTGAGGGATTTAGCAATTTAATATGGATCTGCATGCTTGGTGTACTTTGTACTTACAATTGAGCTCCACTAAAACGAATGTATGAGGTGCTGGAGAAAGCTTCAATCAGGGTGTGTGAAGTTTCGATGCCAGATTGGGGGAAAACAGCAGGAAATATAAATTCACTAGGCATCTGTAGATTTTGAAGTTGGAATATAGATTTCTTAATTAACTTTGATAGGCACATCTAAAGTAGCTAAAGACAAATAAAAATTTTACCTCTGAACCTTTTCATATCAGGGTTTAATCTTTTGCCAGTATTCTGTATAAAACAAGTAGAAATACTTTAAGTTCTTCTTCTCCCTCCTCTGTGTGTAGCTCATCTGTTGAGTGATAATCATACAGAAAAATTCACCATTGTCAAGCTTTCTCTGAATCTCTTCAAGTTAGTTGCTTCCTTTGCCTTTACAGAGTAGTTCACACAAGTCCCTATTATGTGACTTACCATATGATGTTGAAATACACTGGTTGTTTTTCCTCCTAAATATATTTGCCTACCCTGATAATAACAGCTTTCATTTGTGAGCACTTTATAGGTGACAAGACATAGATGTATATTACATTTAAACTATAGCAAACATGTGAGATAGATATAATTATTCCCATTTTATAGATGAGGAAACTGAGGATTATGAAAGTGATTTGAACTTGCCCAAATCTTAACAGCTAATAAGTAGAAAGATCAGGATTAAACCAAGCATGATCTTCACACTGTGATCTTGACAACCGTACTGGATACTTACACTGTGATCTTGACTGCTTTGCTTTAGTGACAAGAACATCCCCCTTTTTACTTTTGTTAACTGTTCTAGCGCCTGGAGATGTTTCTAGAACATAGCAGGCACTCAGGAAATGTTTACTGAATGAAAGACAGTGAAAATTCAAATATAGCTTTAATGGAAACTTTTATGAATTTAGAGTGAGCTCCAAATATTTACACATAAATCAAAGTTTTACTTTTGGCATATCATTGCCTCAAGAAATAGGAATGTGCCAACTAGCAAATTGTATATGTACACATACACACATTATATGAAATGTAGATAAGTAATTATTGTAACATTAGAACTGTAATATCATGTATTGTAAAATCAGAATATTCAGGTATTGAATTTTATCTCTAATCTATCTTAAGATTCCCCCCATCACTGAGATCAGGGCTGGGCACACTGCTACCTTTAGGCCAAATATGGTCTGCCACCTATTTTTATAAATAAAAGCTTAATTTTTATTTTTATTTATTATTTATTATTTTATTTATTTTTTTGAGATGGAGTTTCGTTCTTGTTGCCCAGGCTGGAGTGCAATGGTGCAATCTTGGCTCACTGCAACCTCCGCCTCCTGGATTCAAGTGATTCTCCTGCCTCAGCCTCCCAAGTAGCTGGGATTACGGGCATGTGCCACCACACCCAGCTAATTTTTTGTGTTTAGTAGAGATGGGGTTTCACCATGTTGGTCAGGGTGGTCTTGAACTCCTGACCTCAGGTGATCCACCCACCTCGGCCTCCCAAAGTTCTGGCATTACAGGCGTAAGCCATCACGCCTGGCCTAAAAGCTTAATTTTTACAATAAACATTGCAATGTCCATTTGTTTACATAGTATCTAAAGATACAAAGGCAGAGATCAATAATTGCAACAGAGACTGTATGGCCTGCCAAACCTAAAATATTTACTCTCTGACTCTTTATAGAAATAATATGGTGACCCCTAATATAGGTCACTATTGTTCTATCACTGGTTAACTATTGCTTTGCTCTACTTCAAGGATCTTCAAGTTAGATTTAAAATTCAGCCAGGCGATGCTCATCTATTTATAAATGGCCTTCGTGTTGATATGGATGTTTATGACCCTTTTAGGTAAGTATTAAATTATTGCTGTAAATGAACTATGGTTTATATAAAAGTAAACATTGTCTTGAATTTAGTGTAAGTCAAAATATGAAGATCGCTTTAAAGATAAATACATGTTTTTGATTGTACAAAACAGCTTTCTTCTACCAAAATGGGCAAGCCCAAAGTGTCTTAGAATATCAGAACTGGGAGAAACAGTCAAGATATTTGTTTGGATGAGGGTTAGACCTATAATTACTTTGTTATTCTAAACTGTCTTTTATTGAAGAGTAGATTGATGATTTAGCAGAGAAGTTATTTGGAACTGGACTGAACAACTAGAGACCAGATAGGAACTGAAGTCAACATGGGGTATTTCCCCAGAAGACAGAAATTGACAAGAGGAATTTAAAATGCTTGTATTTGAATGCTGGATGCTATCTGGTTTCTTGTCAAAAAAAAAAAAAAAAAATTCTTCAAAATTTTTTTGCTCAGAATTTTGAACAGGACAGAATTAGGAAGTCCTTGCTTTATCAATGGTCACTCACCCAAAATTGCAGTTGTGGGCCAAACAGAAGAGTTACTTTTATAGAGAAACATAAAACTACATTAAAATTAATATTTGAAACATTAGATGAACTTAGGAGACATGATACTTTAATTCAGATGTTCAGTTTTAATTCAATTGAATATACTTTTGTTGAAGTGAAATTATTTGAATTGTTTATTTAAATTCTTACCAGTTTGGAAATACGTTGGAAAATATATTGGAAAGACTGAGAAGTAGTTTTACTGAACATTTTTTACAGTTTTATCTCAAATGGGGCTTTTCTCTTTAGTTACTTGAATTCTTGGACCTAGTATTGTAAAAATAATAAGATAGATACATATAATACATATAGAAAGAGTAGAGAAGTTTGTAAATGCTAGCCTGTAAATTTTAGGGGAACAAAAATTATATATGTGCCCAGCAGCAGTGAAAACAGGTTTAAAGGAAGTAGTGAAATGGTATGTAGATTTTAGAAAGTTTTCTAAGGTAGTGTATGAGGAAATTTTTATGGCAGGAATATTTTCACGTATAATTTAGGAAGGCTGTAGGTTATTAAAAAAATAAAACCCCCCAGCTCCTACACCTGGTCATTAGTGATTTGCAGGATGTGTGCTACATTGTTATTCCTCATTGATTTGATCACTGCTTAGTGCTACCATGATTCTCTTAAAAGAGGAAGAGACAAAATGTGAGAATATTTGTGTCTTCTGACATTTTTTAGGATAGCATAATCGAAAAACTTCTCAGAAAAAGATCAGAGGATGTGGAATAAAATTAATGCAAAGAGGAAGATGAATGGAGGAAAATAAGGAAATGGAAGTAAAATGTCATATTACAGAGACATTATATAGAGAGAGGTTTTATGCAGCCAATACTTTGGAATTGTCCATGTGGGGAAAGAACAGGAGTAAAGGATTTATTTTGTGCTCCCTTCCTATCTCCTGTCAGCCATTGCATTACTGGGTTGTGGAGAACCAATAACATGCCCCATACATGGCCCAGCCCTTCTTGCTCTGATCCTGAGAGTAGCGGGAGGAGCCAGAGCCTCCATGGGTTAGGATTAGATCAGCATTGGTTCTATAAAGGCCTACATCTCACCCCCAGGGAGACTGAGACAGTAAGAACATGTGACTTTGACTGGGGAGAAAGGCAAGTAGGACTGATGAAGTCCATAATCAGGGTCTTATATGTCTACATTAAAACATTCTGTTCTAGCCCATTAAAGAGTCCCTTTTATATTTTTGCCTCTGAATAGTCACCTCAGCCACAGACTTGATGAAGAGTAGTTTAAACATTTAGATTCCCCAATTTGTTGTCAGTGGGGTTATTGTTGATGTTGTTGTTTACAGTAATACTTTCTATTATGTTTAAGAACTTTCAAATTATATGTAATAAAAAATTTAAATTTGTATTCAAACACATGTGAACTTCATGATTTAATGGAGCTTCCTCTGTATTAGGATTTTATACTTTATGTCTTGTTCGATCTTACATTATTTTTGTAGTAGGTTTGTCAAAAGAGTGACCTAATATTTTTTTCTCATGTTTGGCTTTCTCAGGGCTGATCATATCCTCACTACTTTGATAAAGAATACAATAGTCTTTGTTGTTTTATCTTTTATATAATAATAAGTTTTTACTACCACTAAAATTATGTAAGTTTACTCTGGATAACTAATTAGAACTATTTGCCTTATTTCTTAATAAGTTTAATATATTTTTCCTGCTATTAATGAAGATACCAAAAAATCTCATTTCTAATGCTTTAAGAAGTCTATCAAACTTTAAAACATTTGTTTTTAATTTGTAAAATCAAAATAAAACCTTTTTTTCTTTGCATATATAGTATTTTGGATATGCTGAAATTAGAAGGAAAAATGATGAATGGCCTTCGCAATCTTGGGATCAATGGGGAAGATATGAGCAAATTTTTAAAATTAAATTCACACATTTGGGAATATACTTATGTATTAGATATTCGACATTCTTCTATAATGGTAAGTGCTTATGCTATTCCTTGTTCTAAAACCTGTAGTATACTTAAGGCTTAACATAAAATGAAGTATCGGCAGGCCTGATGATAAATGTCAGCATTTTGGAACAGTTCTCAGTGAAAAGAGAAAGTAAAACTATAGACCCATCTCCTCTCCCACTTGCAGCTTCCTTCTCCTTCTTCATAGTCTCTGTTTTGTCACAAGAATACCTACTCAATCTCATTCAGTGTCCTTTCCACCTTCAGAGATAACAACAGAATAACCACATGAACAATAACAACAAGACACCAAATACATGGTTAAAATCTGAGGTGTATATAAAAGTGCTACCTTAACATGATGAAAGTCCTGCCGAAACAATTTGCAGCGGCCTCCAAAGGTTCTGGTGTGTGTATTACAGCCCAAGTGATTTTTTTGAAAAACATTTGATCATATCACCCTTTCTTGCTTAAGCAGAGAAGTGGTCTTCAGTATGGCCTATGAGGCTGCAGATGGCTGCTGTCACCTTTCATTTCTTAGACTGTGAAACGTTCTTTTCACTACTATCCTTTGTCTCATGCTTAGAAAGCACTTTTTTCTTCTCTATCCAGTTAACTCCTATCCCTTTTTCAAAGTTAGGTTGAAATAGCCCTTTCTGAGAGAAACTTTCCTTAACAATCCAGATGGTTTTTTAAATCTACATGTTGTGTTAGAGAATCCCCAGAGACCACGCTCTAATCCAGTGATTTGCTAGAAGGACTTGTAAGACCCAGAAGTTGTTATATTCATGGTTATGGCTTAGTAGAGCAAAATGATGTGAAAAAATCAGCAGGGGTGAAGTCCAGAGTAAACCAGGTATAAGCTTCCAAGAGTTCCCTCCTAGTGGAGTTGTGTGCTTAATGTGATATGTGACAATGTGGGCAAAGTGCTTCCTACCAGGGAAGCTCACTTACTTGAGCCTGAGTTCAAGATTGTGAGAGACGATCCATCATGTAGACATACAGTGGCTCTCTGTACCTGCCATCAGTGGCTGAATCTCCGGACTGAGGAAAAGCAGATGTTTATTATAACTCAGATTGTATAAACTCTTTAGACAAACTGCTGGAACTGCTGCAGCATGGCTCAGGGTCCTAACTGTGCAAAACACTCTTTTATCAGTCAGAACATTCCAAGAGCTTAATTATCAGGACCCAGTCAAGAGACAGTCATGTAAACAGACCCTTCTTGGGAATATCCAAGGTGTGAGCAACCCAAGCCTGTTGAGTTAACCCTTTCATACACACACACGTATATGTGTATAATGTGATTCTTCATACATGTATACATGTATGGGTATAGCACATGTATTAGGCCATGCTTACCTTGCTATAAAGAAATACCTGAGACTGGGTAATTCATAAAAAAAAGAAGTTTACTTGACTTACAGTTCTGCAGGGTTTATAGGAAGCATGGTGCCAACATCTGTTTGGCTTCTGGGGAGGATTCAGGAAGCTTTAATTCACAGCAGAGGGCAGAGAGGGAGCAGGTATCTCATATGGCAAGAACAGGAGTGAGAGAGAGTGTTGGAGGGTAGGTGCCATACATTTAAGCAGCCTGGTCTTGCTAGAAGTCACATCACAAAGACAACACCAAGACATGAGGGATCTGCCCCCATGACCCAACACGTCCTATCAGGCCCTACCTCCGGCATTGGGGATTACAATTCAATGTAAGATTTGGGTGGGGACAAGTATCCAAATTATATCAGCACATATACATACATTATATGTCAGAACTATTAATCCATTTGTATACTTAGCACAGTTATAGTTTTACATTTATCCTGTGATGCTTTTATATCTGTTTTTTATTAGGCTATATATAAAGTTCTTGAAGGTAGAAATTTTTTCATTTTTTCTCTTACCATTATGTCCCTGGTTTTAGTGGTACTCAATAAATATAAATATTCCCTAAATGAATAAGTAACTATTTATCTGAAAACAACAAAAAACATCATTTTTAATGATGAAACTCTGGAAGCATTACAATTACAACATGATCAATATAATTATCCTTACGATTTAATATTATTATAAAAGGAGTAACTATTAGAAATGAGGAAATAAAAGTGTTGTGTGACAAGATCGTATAACTGAAACTCCTCAAAGAAAGCTATAATAAAAGGCTTTAATAAAATGGGTTTGACATGACATGATAAAGATCAAAAGCTTTTCTTTCAAGATCTATTTGGAAGATAATGATTTATTTACAATAACATAAAAATGTAAATACCCTAATAATAACCACTATGAAATAATATCTCAGTACCTATTGATAAAAACTAGAATTTAACTGAGGGCGTGTAAATCAGCATATCCTTTTAAAAAGTTATGCCTGGCCAGGCACAGTGTCTCATGCTTGTAATCCCAGCAGTTTGGGAGGCCAAGGTGGGCGGATCATGAGGTCAGGAGATTGAGACCATCCTGGCCAGCATGGTGAAACCCCGTCTCTACTAAATGTACAAAAATTAGCTGGGTGTGGTGGCACGTGTCTGTAGTCCCAGCTACTTGGGAGGCTGAGGCAGGAAAATCGCTTGAACCTGAGAGGTGGAGGTTGCAGTGAGCCAAGATCACCCTACTGCACTCCAGCCTGGGCGATAGAGCGAGACTCCATCTCAAAAAAAAAAAAAAAAAAAAAGGTGGGGGTGCGCGTGGGGGCTGGGCGTGGTGGCTCACGCCTGTAATCCCAGCACTTTGAGGAGGACGTGGTGGGCAAATCACGAGGTCAGGAGATCAAGACCATCCTGGCCAAAATGGTGAAACCCTGTCTCTACTAAAAATACAAAAATTAGCTGGGTGTGGTGGTACGTGCCTGTAGTCCCAGCTACTTGGGAGGCTGAGGCAGGAGAATACGTTGGACCTTGGAGGCAGAGGTTGCAGTAAGCTGAAATGGTGCCACTGCACTCAAGCCTGGCAACAGAGCAAGACTCCATCTCAAAAAAAAAAAAAAAAAAAAAAAAAAGGTTATGCCTGTGGTGCCCTTATAACGATACATAGTTTGTCTAGTAATTTCTCTCCTGGAAACTATCATAAAAAAAACAGTGGGAAATGGAAAAAAAGCTTTGTGCCCAAAGATATGATTATCACTACATATTTTGAAAACAAAGTAGAAACTAGTTATCTAACAGAGAAGCGTTATAAATTTTACATTCACACAATCGAGTATTATTGACATGAAAATTATGTTTATAAATATGACTTAAGATAATGATTCTGTTAAGTAAAAAATATAGAATTATGTCATGTAAAAATATGGGCAGAAGATCAGAAGGAAATACATCAAAATTTAAGGCATTAATGGGTGGTGTGGTTTAATGGGTAGTTTTAATTTTTTTCATCATGTTCTTCTGTGAATTCCAAACTTTTAACCATGGGTATGTATTATTTACATGATCATAAGAAAATAGTTTCTTGTTTTTTTAAATTGATACACAATATTTTACATATTTATGAGATTCATGTGATATTTTCTTATGTATGTAAGATGTGTAATGATGAAATCAGTGTATTTGGGGTATCCATCACTAGCAGTATTTATCATTTCTATGGTTGGGAACATTTTAAGTCTTTTTTTCTAGCTACTTTGAATTATGTAATATATTGCTGCTAACTATAGTCACCCTACTTTGCTATTGAATAGTAGAATTTATACCTTCTATCTAACTGTATAGATAACTGTTTGTACCTATTGACTAACCTCTCTTCATCAACCCCTCCCACCAGCATGCCCTTCCCAGCCTCTGGTATCTATCATTCTACTCTAACTCCATGAGGTCAATATTTTTATTTCCCACTTATGAGTGAGAACACAGGATATTGGTCTTTCTGTATCTGCTTATTTCACTTAACACAGTGACCTCCAGTTTCATCCATGTTGCTGCAAATGACATTTCATTCTTTTCTGTGGCCAAATAATACTCCATTGTGAATATATACCACATATTCTTTATCCATTCATCAGTTGATAGACACTTAACGTTGATTATATATGTTTGCTATCGTGAATAGTGCTATAATAAACAGGCAAGTGCAGGTATCTCTTTGAGATGTTGGTTTCTTTTCCTTTCAAAAAATACCTCATAATGGGATTGCTGGATTGGATGGTAGTTCAGTTTTTAGATTTTTGAGGAATCTCCATAGTGTTTTCCATTGTGGTTATACTAGTTTACATTCCCAGCAACTATCTATAAGAGTTCCTTTTTTCCACATCCTCACCAACACCTGCTATTCTTTTATCTTTTTAATGATAGCCATTCTAACTGGGGTAAAATGATATTCCGTGTCACTTTTATTTACATTTATCTAATAATTAGTGATGTTGATCATTATATACTTGTTTGCCATCTGTATAATTTCTTTTTTTATATATTTTTCATTATTATTATACTTTTAAGTTTTAGGGTACATGTGCACAATGTGCAGGTTAGTTACATATGTATACATGTGCCATGCTGGTGTGCTGCACCCATTAACTTGTCATTTAGCATTAGGTATATCACCTAATGCTATTCCTCCCCCCTCCCCCCACCCCACAACAGACCCCAGAGTGTGATGTTCCCCTTCCTGTGTCCATGTGTTCTCATTGTTCAATTCCCACCTATGAGTGAGAACATGGCGGTGTTTGGTTTTTTGTCCTTGTGATAGTTTACTGAGAATGATGATTTCCAATTTCATCCATGTCCCTACAAAGGACATGAACTCATCATTTTTTAAGGCTGCATAGTATTCCATGGTGTATATGTGCCACATTTTCTTAATCCAGTCTATCATTGTTGGACATTTGGCTTGGTTCCAAGTCTTTGCTATTGTGAATAGTGCCGCAATAAACATACGTGTGCATGTGTCTTTATAGCACCATGATTTATAGTCCTTTGGGTATATACCCAGTAATGGGATGGCTGGGTCAAATGGTATTTCTAGTTCTAGATCCCTGAGGAATCACCACACTGACTTCCACAATGGTTGAACTAGTTTACAGTCCCATCAACAGTGTAAAAGTGTTCCTATTTCTCCACATCCTCTCCAGCACCTGTTGTTTCCTGACTTTTTAATGATTGCCATTCTAACTGGTGTGAGATGGTATCTCATTGTGGTTTTGATTTGCATTTCTCTGATGGCCAGTGATGGTGAGTATTTTTTCATGTGTTTTTTGGCTGCATAAATGTCTTCTTTTGAGAAGCATCTGTTCATGTCCTTCACCCACTTTTTGATGGGGTCATTTGTTTTTTTCTTGTAAATTTGTTTGAGTTCATTGTAGATTCTGGATATTAGCCCTTTGTCAGATGAGTAGGTTGCGAAAATTTTCTCCCATTTTGTAAGTTGCCTGTTCACGCTGATGGTAGTTTCTTTTGCTGTGCGGAAGCTCTTTAGTTTAATTAGATCCCATTTGTCAATTTTGGCTTTTGTTACCATTGCTTTTGGTGTTTTAGACATGAAGTCCTTGCCCGTGCCTATGTCCTGAATGGTTTCTTATGAGAAATTCAGATATTTTGCTCTTTTAAAAATAAGATTGTTTATTTTATTGTTGAGTTGTTCAACTTCCTTGTATATTCTTGATATTAGCCCCTGTAGGAATAGTTTGCAAATATTTTCTCCCATCGAACAGGCTTGCTCTTCACTCTATTGATTTTTTTTCCTTTGCTGTGCAGAAGGTTTTTCCCATTTGTCTGTTTTTACTTCTGTTGTCTGTGTTTTTGAGGTCTTAGCCATAAAATCTTTACCTATTAGACCAATGTCCAAAAGTGTTTGCGTTATGTTTTCTTCTGGTAGTTTTATACTTTGGGGTATGTTTAAGTCTTGAATCCATCTTGAGTTGATTTCTGTACATGGTAAGTGATGGTGGTCTAGCTTCATTATTCTGCATATCGATATCAGATTTTCCCAGAACCATGTATTCAAGAGGGTGTCCTTTCCCAAATGTATGTTCTTGGCACCTTTATCAAAAATCAATTGGCTATAAATACATGAATTTATTTCTGGATTCTCTGTTCTCTTCCATTGGTCTGTGTGTCTGTCTTTATATCAATACCATGCTGTTTTGGTTACTGTAACTATATTTTCAAATCAGGTGGTGTGATGCATCCAGTTTTGGCTTTGGATATTCAGGTTCTTGTTTGGTTCCATACAAATTTTAGGATTTTTTTTCTATCTCTGAAAAATGATGATATCTTAATAGAGATTGCATTGAATCTATAGATTGCTTTGGGCAGTATCATCATTTTAATATTTATCTGAACCATGAGCATGGGATGTTTTTCCATTTATTTCTGTCTTTTTCAATTTTTTCTTGTACAGATCTTTTACCTCCTTGGTTAAATTAATTCCTAAGTATTTTTTGCAGCTATTGTAAATGGGATTACCCTTTTGATTTCTTTTTTGGCTATTTCATTATTTGTGTATAGAAACACTACTGATTTTTGTGTGCTGATTTTATATCCTGCAACTTTATTGAATTTATCAGTTCTAAGAATTTTCTGGTGGAGTCCTTGGTTTTTCTAGATATACAATCATGTTGTGTGCAAAGAGGGACAGTTTAACTTCCTCTTTTCCAATTTGGATGCATTTGTTTTTCTTGCCTGATGGCTCTGGTTAGGACTTCCAGTACCACATTGAATAGGAGGGGTGAAAGTGGGCATCCTTGTCTTGTTGCAGTTCTTAGAACTCAGCTTTTCCACAGTGCGTATGATGTTAGCTGTGTGTTTGTCATTTCTGGCCTTTATATTATGCTAAGGTATATTCCTTTGGTGTCTAGTTTGTTTAGAGTTTTTAATCATGAATGAATGTTGAATTTAATCAGATTCTTTTTCTGCATCTATTAAGAGGATATGGTTTTTTTTCCTTCTATTGATGTGATGTATCACATTTATTGATTTGTATGTTGAACTATCCTTGCATCTCTGGGGTAAATCCCACTTGATCATGGTGTATTATATTTTTGATATGCTTTTGGATTTGGCTTGCTAGTATTTTGTTGAGAATTTGTGCATCTGTGTTCATCAGTGATATGGTTTGGCTGTGTCCCCACCCAAATTTCATCTTGAATTCCCAGGTGTTGTGGGAGGGACCCAGTGGGAGGTAATTGAATCATGGGGGCAGGTCTTTCCATGCTGTTCTCATGATAGTGAATAAGTCTTATGAGATCTGATGGCTCTATAAGGGAGAGTTTACCTGAGCAAGCTCTCTTTTTGCTTGCTGCCATCCATATAAGATGTGACTTGTTCCTCCATGCCTCCCACCGTGATTGTGAGGCCTCCCCAGTCATATGGAACTGTAAGTCCTTTGAACCCTTTTTCCTGTTTAAATTACCCGGTCTCGGGTATGCCTTTATCAGCAGCATGAAAACAGACTAATACAATCAGGAATATTGGCCTGTGGTTTTCCTGTATTGTTGTGTCCTCGTCTGGTTTTGGTATCCGGGTAATGCTGGTTTCATAGAATGTGAGTTAGGAAGAATTCTCTCCTCTTCATTTTTTTGGGAATAATTTGAGGAGAATTTGTGTTCTTTTTTGAAAGTTTGGTAGAATTAGGCAGTAAAGCCATCTAGTCCTGGACTCTTCTTTGTTGGGAGACTTTTTATTACTGATTGAATCTTATTACTCATTATTGGTTTGTTCAGATTTTCTGTTTCTTCCTAATTCAGTCTTGGTGTGTTGTGTATGTCCAGGAATTTATCCATTTCCTCCAAGGTTTCCAGTTTGTTAGTGTATAGTTTTCTATAATAGTCTCTGATGATCTTTTTTGTTTATATGATATCAGTGTGCTTCTTCATTTCTGACTTTTTTGGAGGTCTTCTCTGTCATGGTTAGTCTATCAAGTGGTTTATCTTTTCAAAAAACAAACTGTTCATTTTGTTGATCCTTTGTATTTTTTCTTTAGTATCAATTTCATTTAGTTCTGCTCTGATCTTATTTATTTTTTTCTGCTAATTTTGGGTTTGTTCTTGCTTTTCTATTTCCTTGAGATGCATCATTAAATTGTTTATTTGAATCTTTCTCCTTTTTGATATAAGAGCTTACTGCTACACACTTCTTTATTAGCACTGCTTTTGCTATATCCCACAGGTTTTAGTATGTTGTGTTTACATGTTCATTTGTTTCAAGACATTTTTTATTTCCTCCTTCATTTCTTCCTTGATCCAGTAATTCAGGAGCATGTTGTTTAATTTCCATGTGTTTGTGTTGCTTCCAAAGTTTCTCTTGTTATTGATTTGTAGTTTTATTCCATTGTGGTGTGAGAAAATACTTGATATGATTTCAATTTCTAAAAATTTATTGAGACTTGTTTTTGTGTCCCAACTTATGGTGTGTCCTGGAGAATATTCCATCTGCTGGTAAGAAGAATGTGTATTTTGTAGCTATTGGATGAAATATTGGGTAAATTTCTAAAGTCTATTTCATCAAATGTACATTTTAAATCCAGTGTTCTTTTCAATTTTCCATCTAGGTATTGCTGAGAGTAGGGTGTTGAAGGTTCCAGCTGTTATTGTTTTGGAGTCTCTCTCTCTCTTTAGCTGTAATAATGTTTGCTTTATATGTGTAGGTACTCCACTGTTTGGCTGCATATATGTTTAGGAGTGTTTTACCTTCTTGAAGAATTTATCCCTTTATTATTATATAATGACTATCTTTGTCCTTTTAACTGTTTTTGACCTAAAGTTTTATCTGATAAAAGTATAGCTATTCCTGCTTGCTTTTGGTTTCCATTTGCATGGATTATCTTTTTCCATTCCTTTACTTCCAGTTTATATATCTCTTTACAAGTGAGATGAGTTTCTTTAAGGCAGTGTATGGATGGGTCATGTTTTTTAATCCATTCAGCCAGTCTGTATCTTCTAAGTGTAAAGTTTAATTCATTTACATTCAAGGTTATTATTGATATGTGAGGACTTATTTCTGTCATTTTGTTAGTTGATTTCTGTTTATTTTGTGTGTTCTCTGTTTCTCTCTCTCTCTCTTTAACAATTGTGTCTTTTTGGTTTTCTGTATTGGTAACATTTGAATCTTTTCTCTGACTTCAGTGGTTTGTTCTACCAGTGGTATTTATGTTTCAGGATGGTAGATACCATTCTTTCACTTCTGGGTATAGGACTCCCTTAAGCATTTCTTGCAGGGCTGGTCTAGTGGTGAAGAATTCCCTCAGCTTTTGCTTGTCTGGGAAAGACTTTATTTTTCCTTCATTTATGAAGGATAACTTTGCTGGGTATAGTATCCTCAACTGGCAGGCATTTTCTTACAGGACTTTAAATATATCATGCCATTTTCTCCTGGCCTGTAAGGTTTCTGTGGAGAAATCTGCTGTTAATCTGATGGGTGTTCCCACTAGATGCTTTTCACTTGCTGTTTATAGAAATCTCTCTTTCTCTTTAAATTTTGACAGTTTGACTATAATTTGCCATGGGCAAAACCTTTTGGAATTGTATCTATTTGGGAATCTCTGTGCCTCCTGTATTTGGATATCTAAATCTCATTAGACTTGGGAAGTCTTTATCTGTTATTTCATTAAATAGGTTTTCTAATACTTTTTTTTTAATCTTCTGGGACAGCAAAATTCAAATATTTGGTCACTTTATGGTGTCTCATATGTCACATAGGCTTTGCTTATTCTTTTTTGTATGTATTTTTATTTGACTGGGATATTTCAAAAGTCTTGTCTTAAAATTCTGAGATTCTTGATTCTACTTGATTTAGTCCACTGCTGAAGCTTTTCAATACATTTTACATTTCATTCAATGAATTTTCTATTTGGTTCTGGTAAATTTCTCACTTATTTCCTGAATTGTTTTTCTGATATTTTTGGATTGTTTTAAAGTATTCTCTTATAGCTCACTGAGCTTAATTTCAATATTTTGAATTGTTTTTCTGGGATTTCGTAAATGTCTTTTAGATTGGGATCTGTTGCTGGAGAATTATTGTGTTCCTTTGGAGGTTGCTTATGTTCCTGTGTCCTTATGTTGACATCTGTGCATCTGGTGTAACAGTTACTTATTCCATTTTTTAAAAATTTCCATTGTTAGGAGAAGACTTTTTCCTGACCATTTATGGTGTTAGTTGCATAGGACACTTTTTGGCATTGATTCTCAATGTGTGCAGTAGGGTAATCTCTGTATGATTTCTTCATCTGTAAACAGCATCAGTGGTGTCTCTGTTTGCTAGGTGGCTTGTAGCACAGTTGCTAGTGGAGGCTGTGATGAAGTTTTGCTGAAATGTGGGACACCAGTTGGGCCAGACTTAGGGCCCTATGGGTGGCAATGGTGGGTTGAGCCTTGGCCCCCAGGGTGGTGTACACTAGCACCAGTGTTAGCAGGTGCAGGGAGGTTGATTCTTGGGCCTCTAGATGACTTGCTTGGGTGCTGGGAATGACAGTGGTAGGTAGGTTCTTGAGCACCTGAGCAGTGGTTGTGGCACGGGCAATGGCAGTAAGTGGTGGGACAATTCTCTAGGACCTAGGGGTCCATGCCAGTGTTGGCAGTAGCTGTGATGGGCTGGGTCAGCCATTGCACAGGCCCTGAGGTGATGGTAGTGGCAGGTTGGGTGGGCATGACACTGGGAGGTGTGCTCAGATGCCAATGGTAATGGATTGTGCTGGGCGATCCCCACGTCCCTGGACAGCATGCTCAGGTACTGGGGGTGATAGAACCAGGCAAGATGGTTCTTAGGCCCCATGTTGGTACATTCAGGCTCTGGCTATGGTTGGTGGGCAGCAGGGGAGCGGGATGATCCACCGGCCACAGGTGGATGCTCAGGTAGAGGCAGCAGCAGCAGCTGTGCTGCTGTTCTGCTACTGGAGAGGGTGAAGTCACTTTCAACAGGAGCAATTGGAGGCAGGTGGCTGGGGCATGCTTTGCTCATCCTATGTCCCCCCACCCCAAAACACAAACACACAGTTTGCAGCAAATGGAATTTGTCCTCAGGTGCATGGAAATGTGTGATTGTCCCTCTGCTGGGGAGGCAGTGTGACTGCCAGTGGTTCTGCCTTGGCCCTAGCAGGGAATGTCAGTGGGACCCCAGAGATATGGAGATGCGGGGGCTGTTAGGCCCCAGGGCAGGACACAGTCTGTGGGAGCTGGGCTCTCAAAATGATGCCATACTGCAGTGGCTTAGGATTCAGGGGTTTGTGGGACTGGGCATGAGCTCCCTCTCTGGATCAGTGGCATTGTTCAATCTCCAGGTAGCTCCCTCTGTTAGTCTCAGAGCCCATAAGGGTGAAGGGCCTTTTCCATGGTTAGGTTGGTAGGAGTCCGTAGTGGAAACGTGGACTGCTGAGGGTCTCTCACTTACACTTTCCTTGCATTAGGGAACCTCTCTAGGCTTCCAGCCAATCCCAGCCTAGCAGTCTGCCTTATTTCCCTCTCCTTTCTTGCTTTCGGGTACTCCTGTCACTTCTCTGGTGAATTCCAGTGTGCTCCCTTAGACGACCTATTCGAAGTGTGATTATCTGCTTACTATATTGGTTCCTTTCCATGGAAGAGGCAAGTAGCAGATACATCTATTCAGCCATCTTGAAGCCCCTTCTTAAAAAAAAAAAAAAAAAAAAAAAAAAAGATTTTAAGGGGAAAAATCCTCTCTGAAATTTTTGCTAATTGTTTTATATAAAAATGTAAGGGATTCTCTCTGAAGCATCTCAGTTATTATAGTTAGTTTTGCCTTACTTGAAAAACCTTCCTGCTCATAAACTACCTGCCTTTGGCCAGGCGTGGAGGCTTACGCCTGTAATCCTAGCACTTTGGGAGGCCTAGGCGGGTGGATCACGAGGTCAGGAGATGGAGACCATCCAGGCTAACACGGTGAAACCCCGTCTCTACTAAAAGTACAAAAAATTAGCCGGGCGTGGTGGCGGGCGTCTGTAGTCCCAGCTACTCGGGAGGCTGAGGCAGGAGAATGGCATGAACCTAGGAGGCGGAGCTTGCAGTGAGCCAAGATCGTGCCACTGCACTCCAGCCTGGGCGACAGAGCAAGACTCTGTCTTAAAAAAAAAAAAAAAAAAAATTCTGCCTTCTCAGAGCCAAAGGACTATAGCAGCCCGAAAGAAACGCCATATTCCCTGAACATCAGAAACTTCAGATTCAGGATAAATAACAAATTACTAAGTAGTTATCATTTGTGTTTTCTAGAACACGAAGTGACTTGTTACATAGATGTTTGTTACTGTTTTCTACCACTCTTTAGACCGTATTCTTTCATTGGCTAGATTTTACTTTTACTTTGTCTTTAATCTCAATAGCAGATGTCTTTTCTAAAAATGTTATGTCAGAAAAAGGAATGACCTTGTAAGTAATCTTAATACTTGTATCTGATATTTAAGAATTTGTGCTTTTTAGCTTTTGTAGAAAAGAATGCTGAGAGAGAGTCACACAGAAAATTAGGGAAGTAATTGTCAAGGCTCTTCTAGACATAGTAAACAGACCTATAAACAAACCTTCCTATTCTCTTTGTAAAATAATATCCTAGCTTGCTTCTAAGGTTGGCAGTGAAGGACAGTCACTCTGTGTGTGGGGGAGCAGTTGGACTTTTAAGCCCTTATGCTGCTCCCATTGTCCCCACACTCTGCAAAGCCCCATTTCCCTGAGTTGTCTCTCAGATTCTGGCAAGCTTTCAGATATCAGTCTCAGACGGTGTACCTCCCTTCTCTGCCACCCTGCTGCTTTCAGCAGACTACCTCTTCATAAGCACTGATAAGACTGTTAATCTGTCAAGACTACCACAGGCCCCAAACCCCAGGAATTCCAGTCCATAAGCAGTATAGCTGGTTTTGGAACCCACCCTCCATAAAGGTTGTGGTCCCACGAGATTGTCACAAAGTAGTTTTTATTCAGGTTAGATATACATGGCATAAAATTTGCTCTTTTAACCATTCAGTGGCATTAAGCACATTCACAGTGTTGTACAACCATCACCACTATTTATTTTCAGAACTTTTTCATTATCCCAAACGAAGCTCTGTTCACATTAAACATTAAATCCCCATACCCTTCTTCCTGAAGACTCTGGTAAGCTCTATCTACTTTCTGTCTTTATTAATTTGCCTATTGATATGTCATATAAGTGGAATTATACAATATTCTTTTGTGTCTGGCTAATTTCACTTAGCATAATATTTTCAGGGTTCATCCATGTTGTAGCATGTATCAGAATTTTGTTCCTTTTTAAGACTGAATAATATTTCATTGAATGTATATACCACAGTTTGTTTATCCATTCGTCTGTTGGACATTTACACTGCTGCTAACTTTTGGCTATTGTGAATAATGCTGTGCTATGAACTTTGATGTACAAGTACCTGTGTGAATCTTTGCTTTCAGTTCTTGTGGGTATATACCTAGAAGTAGAATTGCTGAATCATATGGTATTTCTGTGTCTAACTTTTTTGACAAACTGCCAAACTGTTTTTCACAGCTGTTACATCATTTGTCATTACCACTGTCAGTTCACAAGTGTTCCCATTTCTTCACATCCTCACCAATTCTTGTTATTTTCTGGTTTTGGCATGTTTTGCTTTGTGGCAATTGCCATCCTAATGAGTGTGAACTGGTATCTCATTGTGGTTCTCATTACATTTCCTTAATGACTAGTGATGTTGAGCATTGATTCATAATACCTGTTGGCCATTTGTATATCTTCTCTAGAGGAACATCTATTCAAGTCCTTTGCCCATTTTAAATTGGGTTCTTTGTTTTTTGTTGAGTTGTAGGAGTCCTTTATATATTCTGGATGTTAATTCCTTATCAGATATATGATTTGCAAATATTTCTTCCCATTCTGTAGGTTGCCTTTTGACTGTTAGTAGTGTCCTTTGATGTACAACAAAATTTTAATTTTTATGAATTCCACCTTTTTTTGGTTACCTTTGCTTGGCACCCTTGTCAGATATCAGTTGATCATAAATGCAGATTTATTTCTGGGCTGTCTAGTCTATTCCACTGATCTGTATGTCTGTCCTTATTCTAGTACCACATTGTTTTGATTACTGTAGCTTTATAGTCAGTTTTGGAATCAAGAGGTGTGAGTTCTCCAACTTTATACTTCTTTATCAAGATTGTTTTAGCTTGTCGTTAAATTTTATTTCCTGCTCTGCTTTGTGATTGCCTTTTACTAACAACAGTGGCTTAAATTTATTGAGCAGAGTGCCAGATACTATGTTCAGCATTTAAAATGAATTATCTCATTTTATTTGCACAGCGACCCTATTAGGTATTGATAGCATCCCCATTATACAGATGAAGAAACTGAGACACTAAAAGGTTATTTGAACTCATGCTTGTAACTGTGACATCATATTACTTAGTTACATTTACTGCATCTGTTTAAACATTTCCTAAAGTTCAAAAGAAATATCACTTTATAGACTTTATCTTAAAATGAAGAAGTGTGCACAAAAAATGAACAATAATATGCAGCAGCCCTGTTTGAGCGCTTTGAAAACTGAAAACTTAGGGAGGCTTGACCCTCTAACCAAACCCTCTACTGCCCCTGTGTACCTGGTTGAGGGAAAGAGTGTGGGGCTAAACTCTGAGCACATTTCTCCTGGCCATGTCTTGTGTGTGCCCTTCCTGATAAGAGGAAGGGTTACATCCTTTTATAATTTGTCCTGCAGAGAGGGAACACCTTTATTCATTTTGTATACTCAGAAGTATTACTGTTTTGCAACTAACAGAAAAGAACCTTATGAGTAGCAACAGCCTACACCCAGGTACCACCTGATTTGCATAAAGATCCTATCTAGATTCTTAAGCTTGCATTTCCCACTCTCACTAGGTTTCTGTTTTGTTTCATTTTTTACCTTTTTGGCCTATTGCAACTTTTCTGGAAACTAATCTACCTATTTACCAGGTGCACGTAACTTGTAAAAAAAATGATTTGCGGCTGTATCATAGCCTGGTGGACACAGACTTTAGGCCGCCTGAGATCTATTCTTGTAATTCATCCTGTTTCAAGATTCATAATTAAAAATAGGAACATAGTATTTTGACTTTTTAAAACATTTGTTGAATCTACAAATACCAATCATGGTTATTATGATAGCAGTTTGTCCTACCTGAAGGATTAGTGCTACACTGAGTAAACAAACCAAAGTAGTTCACATTTCTTAAGTAATTCAGTGATTTGTTCTTTATGCCCTCTACTTTCTTGTAAGACATCGGGCACAGACAACTGTTACACATTACAAGTTGGGTGTCCCTTATCCAAAATGCTTGGGACCAGAAGGGTTTCAGATTTCAATTTTTTGGATTTTAGAATATTTGCATATATGTGTTGATGAAGTGTCAAATTCTGTAAAATATTTGAAGAGATTCATTTGGAGCCAAATATGAGTGACCAGTGGCCTGTGACACAGCCCTTAGGAGATCCTGAGAACATGTGCCCGAGGTGGTCAAACTACAACTTGGTTTTATACATTTTAGGGAGACATAAGACATCAATTGATATATGTAAGATGTACATTGGTTTGGTACATCTGGAAAGGCAGGAAATCTGGAAGCAGGTGCCTTCCAGGTTACAGGCAGATTCAAAGATTTTCTAGTTGGTAGTTGGCTGAGTTGTTATCTGGAATCAATAGAAAGGAATGTCTGTTTTAAGATAAGCAGTAGTGGAGACCAAGGTTTTATCATGCAGATGAAGCCTTCAGGTGGCAGCTTCAGAAAGAATAGATTGTAAATGTTTCTAATCAGACTTAAAGCATCTGTTCTATCAGTCTTAAGATCTGCTTTAATGTTAATGCTGCTCAGCTGTGTCTGAATTCCAAAAGGAAGGAGGGAATAATGAGGCCTGTCTGACTCCCCCTTCCCATCATGGCCTGAGCTAGTTTTTCAGGTTAACTTTGGAATGCCCTTGCCAAAAGGAGGAGTCCATTCAGATTGTTGTGGGGCATAGAATTTTATTTTTGGTTTACATACATAATGAGATATCTTGGAAAAGGGACCCAAGTCTAAACATGAAAGTTATTTACGTTTCATGTATACCTTATGCCCATAGCCTGAAGGTAATTTTAGACAATATTTTTTTAAATTGTGTGTATGAAACTAAGTTTGTGTACTTGAGCCATCAGAAAACAGAGGTATCAGGTGTGGGATTTTCTACTTTGGAGCATCATGTGAGCACTGAAAAAGTTGCAGATTTTGGAACGTTTTGGATTTTCTGATTAGGGATGCTCAACCTGTAGTATATTTGACTTATCTCTGAAACATTTCCTTTTGAGCATGCTTAGGGACTCTCACAAACACTAAAAGTTCTTTTTAACTATAGTAACTATTTTCTTTTAGATGATAAAATAATCAGCACATGGCCTCTGGCAGCCTTCCCTTCAAACTGACCTCTTTATTCTTTAAACACTACCCCCTTCTGACAGGGTGTCTCATAGATCATCTTGATTCTTTTTTCTCCAAATGTGGAACGGCCTATTCACCAAGTTTTTTTTTTGTAGAAAATAGTGCTAATGACCAAAATCTGGGCATTAGATGTGCACTTCATATTGTTTCATATAAAATATTCAGAGTAGAAAAGAGTGAAGACAGAGCAATAAAAAATTTTCTTCTTTTAAAAGGGCATATATTTATGTTGGCAGTTCTAATTAACCTCTACCTTTATTTCATCTCTTTAAACCAGTTTCCTCCTTTTCCATTATATGATCTTACTCAATAATGTGTTCAAATTACAATTTTGGTCCTCCCTTCTGCACTCCCGCCAAAGTTAAAAGGCTCTTCTTCTTTTGTAACTCTTGGCACTAGTGCCCTGGTATTGCATTCAAAGTATGCAGGTTCTGACTGTCCCCTTGTCAGCATCGTTTGTCCTTCAGCTCTCTGAAAAGAAAAAGACATTGCAAAATTTTTCTTACGGAATACGAAAGTATATAATGCACTCATAGATTTCCATAAACTTAGACGTAGCATGAAGGGAACAAAGACAGATTCAAGGTTTTCTGGATTTAACCAAAACACTCCTTTTGCTTTGCACTTTGATGGTAACAATGTCATTTATCTTTTATTACAGTCAGCTTTGGTGTTGAAATTTCACATATAATGTGTTCATTCGCTGTTGTAGCAGTCAACTTTTTAAAAGCCAATTTAAAATGACAGAAAATATGCCCAAAGTAATGTTAAGAATCATAATCATAATAGATCTTTAAAATTTAAAAAACTTAAAGTATAATAATTTCTTTAGGTACATATTGTCGTAACATTGTCTCATTCAGTAAGAGTCACTCTATAAAAGACATCAAGACATTTGGATCATAGCATATTTTCATTATAGTTTTTATATAGTTGTCTTACATTCTTGATCAATCTCTAGAGGTTTTCTTTTCCACATGAGTATAGAGAATTTAGTTAATTTAACTGCAAAGAGTAGACTTGGTGACAATAATACAATTTTAGGGTGAATTAAAACATGTCAGTCTCCTAATCTCATAAGCTATGATTTTCATATTATCTTCGTAGAAGAGAAAAAACCCACAAACTCACTTTTTCCTCGTGACTTGGTAAATAGGTTTCAATAAGATCATAGATGTAAAATATCATTGGCCTTCCATATCCAAGGGTTCCACATGCCTGGATTCAACTAACCATGGAATGAAAATACTCAAAAAAAGAAAAACAATAAAAAAGTACAAATTTTAAAACAATATAACAACTATTTACATAGCATTTACATTGTATTAGGCATTATGAGTAATCTAGAGATGATTTAAGGTATGTGGAAGGATGTGAGTAGGTTCTGTGCAAATACTATGCCATTTTATGTTAGAGACTTGCATATTCTTAGATTTTGGTATCCTCGGGGAGTCCTGGAACCTATCCCCCTACAGATACTAGGGGATGGGTATATCTTTTGCCAAAATCTTATCAGTATCAGAATGACCACAGATAATGCTTTCATCTTGGACCCTAGCAAAGCCTGGGGCCGTCGTATCTTTTTTTTTAATTTCTTTTTTTCTTCTTTTTTTTTTCCTGTGGTTTTTCAGAGATAGCCCTCACCAAGTGCTAGAGCACTACTTCTTAAACTATCCATAGTAAGAGAATAACATTTTTTCCCTAACCTGTTGCCAATCAATATGTTGTCCTACTCCTATGACTAATATGTATCTTTTTTTTTTTTTGAGACAGTCTCGCTCTATTGCCCAGGCTGGAGTGCAGTGGTGCAATCTCAGCTTACCACAACCTCTGCCTCCTGGGTTCAAGTGATTCTCCTGCCTCAGCCTCCTGAGTAGTTGACACTACAGGCGTGTATCACCATGCCTGGCTAATTTTTGTATTTTTGGTAGAGACGGGGTTTCACTATGTTGGCCAAGCTGGTCTCGAACTCCTGACCTCATGATCCACCCACCTCAGGCTCCCAAAGTGTTGTAATATGTATTTTGTACTACATGTGGCACACCACGGGAGTTTGATGAACCCCAAGCTGGCTTATACCATGTTCAGTGAAATGAGACTGATACATGCTCAAATGTCATGGCCATGTCAAATTACTGCAAGTTGTTGAACACTTAATCTCAATTTCTTTACTTATAGGTTATTAACAGTCTTCAGACCACAAGTTTAGTTGCACTGTAGTTGAGAGTCTCATTTTGTCTGTCTAGGCACAGTTGCTTTTAGTCAGGAAAAGTGGCACTGCTTGAAGGCTCTGTATGATTCTGAACTCCATTGGGAATGGGAGTTCTGATTGCCCTTTCCAAAGAGCTGCCAAATTCTCACCCTCAGCTGCCTTTGGGTCAAGATAAGGCCTGTTTCCCCTTTGGGGCTAGACTCCTCTGCACCTATATCTTCCTTTCTCTTTTCTTCCTCAGACTGAGTAAGCTCATTGACTTACCTTCAAATTCATTAATTCTTTCTTCTAACTGCTCAAATATGCTGTTGAGCTCCTCTCATTATTTTTTTATTTCAATTATTATACTTTTGAATTCCAAAATTTTTATTTGGTTCTTTTTGTAATTTTTATCTGTTTATTGATTTGTCTTCATGCCTTCCTTTATTTAGACATCGTTTCTTTTAGCTATTGGAACATATACCCTAAATTCCTCTGTTTTATTCATCCATCTGTGTGTGTCTCTTAATTCTGTCACCTTTTCTCTAAAGCCACTGCCTCTGACTTAGTTCAGTCCACAATAAACTCATACCTGGATTATCTGAATTACTGTAGAAACCTAATTTCTTCAAGTATTATTTGCTCCAGACTTTCTCTCCTTTCCTCTTGGATTTTTAGTTACCTATATGCTAGATCTTTTTCATATATTCCTAATCTCTTTCACACTTTGTTTGGTTTGTTTTTTCTTTTCTTTGTAGTTTAGTTACTATAACAGTTGATCTGTTGTCACGTTTACTAATCCCTGTCTCTTCTGTATACAGTCTGCAATTAAACCCACCCAATAAGTTCTTAGAGTTCTTAATTATAAATATTATATTTTAAAAATCTTAAATATCTCTTTGATTCTTTTTAAATAGATTTTAGTTCTGTCAAAATTTTTCTTTTTAGAAATTTTTGTGCTTTTTAAAAAATATATTGATAGTTATTTTAAAGTCCTTGTCTAAGTAATCTTTGGGGTTTTTTATTGTCTTTTTTTTTTTCCTGTTTCATTTCAATATTTGGTCCTTTTCTCTTTGCATGACTTTTTTTTTTTTTTGTGAGAGCCAGAAATTGATGAAAAGCTGTAGAAGCAAAGAGCTAAGGTTTGTTCTGGTAGCCTGAGTGCCAGGTGCTCACTTGCTTCTGTTGAAGCTTGTTTTTAGGCTTTGTGAAGGCTCTACTATTTTTGTGTCTTACTTCTAGGATCTGGCCTTACTGGGTCTCAAATCAAAGTCTACAGTGTATATAGTACTATATAGTACTTGAACTTTGGTCTCTGTCTTCTCAGTACTATTTTATAGCTGTGGTTTCAACCTCTCCGTTTCTCTTTCCTTCTGGCTTTTGTAGAGGTGTTACCATGTATATGTGCAGGATAGGAGTCAGCAAATGACTTGAGAGGAATTTGTATGGAGATTTTTCTGGTTTCCTGCAGTTTCCTTCTCTCCTACCCTCTCACCCTGCATCCTGCCCTCAAATCTCAGCACTTTGGCAGCCCGTACTTTGACTTCTGCTTTCCAACTCAGTATTCCTCCAGGACGCAATCTGGGGACCCAGGGATGAAGTTTAGGTGAATGTGGAGCTTGCTGATTATGCCTCCTGCTTTCAAGGACCATAATGCCTCACTTCTTGATTGGTGGTTGCTTCCCTGACCACATGCCTCTAAACAGCAGTTTATATGTTTTCTTCAGCTTGTATAGTGGATTAGAACTTGATTTCTAAGATGTTGATTTTATAATTTAATTTTTATAAGCCATTTTATTTTCCTTATATCCAAGCCTTTAAGTTGAGAGGGGAGGTGG
The DNA here is from genome assembly GCF_028858775.2 of Pan troglodytes. Classification (NCBI taxonomy): domain Eukaryota; kingdom Metazoa; phylum Chordata; class Mammalia; order Primates; family Hominidae; genus Pan; species Pan troglodytes. The sequence continues at coordinate 101,554,983 of NC_072412.2, read as the reverse complement.
AGAGGGCTTCATTTACTGCTGATAATTAAAATAAATATTCATCTCTCTTAAGTGGTTTATGGAGAGTAATTTTCATACAATTTTACGTTGGGATATGAAAAACAAACACAAGTGAAAGGAATTGTTTTTGAGAGAAGGCTTAATGTAAAAGGCTACACAAGTATAAAATTGTTGCACATAATGTATTCCTTAATTTAGAGAATATTAAACTAGCTCCTCTATTTAATCAGAAATATAGAAAATTCTATGTATATTTTTATTTATCACGATATAGTAAAAATCTGGCTTTGAAAATGATTTCAGTGTTAATATAGCTTTCACAAGTGTCTGTGTTCTTTTCTAGTGGATTAATGACTTAGAAAATGATGATTTGTATATTACATGGCCTACAAGTTGCCAGAAACTTCTGAAGCCAGTATTTCCTGGAAGTGTACCTTCCATAAGGCGCAATTTTCATAATTTGGTGAGTTTTATATTTTGATTATACATATATATCTTATAAAGATATCAGCATTCTTTCTGGATTATCCTTCTGTCAATGAATAGGCATCTGAGTTGTAAGGAAGTTAAGTATTTGCCTGAAGCAGCAAGCTTAGGTGGCATGGCTGACTGGGTATCAACAACTAGCCATGTCACTGTATTAGTCCGTTCTCATGCTGCTAATAAAGACATACCCGAGACTGGGTAATTTATAAAGGAAAGAGGTATAATTGCTGGGGAGGCCTCAGGAAACTTACAGTCATGGCAGAAGGGGAAGCAAACGTGCTTCTTCACATAGTGGCAGGAAGGAGAAGTATGAGCAAAAGGGGAAAGCCCCTTATAAAACCATCAGATGTCCTGAGAAGTCACTATCACAAGAATAGCATAGAGGCAACTGCCTCCATGATTTAATTACCTCCTACTGGGTCCCTCCTGCGGCACATGGGGATTATGAGAACTACAATTGAAGATGAGATTTGAGTGGGCACACAGCCAAACCATATTAGTCACATGTTCTGCCTCTTACTCTTTAGCCCTTATGTCATTTTATAATAATCATATTAATGTTACTTTTACATTTTTTCAAAAGAATTTATGACAGAACTTTTTCTTCTTTATTAAAAAGAACTAATGATTAAAGTGTAGTAATTTTAGGGAAAGATACATAAATACCACTTTATCATCTATGCATATAATTTTATTAGCCCAATAATATCTAAACATTAATATTGGAACTTTGAAAGTTGGAGAAAATACCTACGGCTGTTTTTTCACATAGGAAATGAATAAGATACTTTTTGCAGCAGTCTTGATAAAGCAGTTATGTTAATGCTATTTTTTTTTTTGGTCAAAATTCAATCTCTATTTCCTTTTGAAAAAATTTATCATAGAAAATCTAATGAACATTTAGAATAAGGTATTTCAATTCAGGCAAAATAAAATATACTGGGCTTCCAAAAAGAAGATGAGTAGCCTGATGTTAAATTCCATGTATAATTATGTTTGGATGTGCAGCTTTTAGAAATCCTTCATAAATTGTGAAATCCTTTATATGTGTGTGTGTGTGTGTGTGTGTATTCCTTAGAATTGCTAGAATTTCTTTAAAAATTACACATTGAATTTCATACTTTCAGTCACAAAAATTAGTCTAAACTTGAATTTCATGAAGATTCTAAGGTGTTGAAATAGTGATATATACTATCTTTCTTTTAGGTTCTGTTTATTGATCCGGCCCAAGAATATACCTTGGATTTTATAAAACTTGCTGATGTTTTCTATTCTCACGAAGTTCCTCTTAGGTAATTGTCATTTTATAGCATTAAACTGTCAACTAAAGGAAATTCAATGTTATTCATATTGTGTTACACAGAGTATTAATAGGGCATTCAAAGCGATGGTTAGCTCTAGTGCCTGGCATAACACAGCTGCACGTTGTGAAGTATTATATACCTTTATGTTAGACTCTGTTTATCAAATCTGTCTGGTAATATTGTTTATTACCTTTCTGAGAGAATAATCTGATGACTCTGGAAACTTATGGAAAGGTCCAGCTTCATATGCTTGTAATCCCAGCACTTTGGGAGGCCGAATCGGGCAGATCACGAGGTCAGGGGTTCAAGACCAGCCTGGCCAATATGATGAAACCCCGTCTCTACTAAAAATTCAAAAATTAGCAAGGCGTGGTGGTGCGCACCTGTAGTCCCAGCTACCTGGAGGCTGAGGCAGGAGAATCACTTGAACCCGGGAGGCAGAGGTTTCAGTGAGCCTAGATTGTGCCACTGCACTCCAGCCTGGGTGACAGAGCGAGACTCTGTCTCAAAAAAAAAAAAAAAAAAAAGAGTATATTTACCCTTTCTGTACAAAAGAACATGGCCATTTGATAATGTTAGCACTAGAGGGAGAGAGAGTGATATTTTGCAGGAATCCAGTAGCTATGTGGATTTTGGTGAATAGGCATTACATTCAAACTTTTGAAGTGATAAAATTCTCCTTTTTTCTGTCTATTAATACATTCTCTCCATCTAGATATTGTAGTCTAATAACGTTTCTAAATAACGGTTTATTGTGATTCAAGAGGTAATTATAACAGTCCTTATTCATCTTCTTTTTCCAGAATTGGTTTTGTGTTCATTCTTAATACAGATGATGAAGTTGATGGAGCAAATGATGCTGGAGTTGCTCTTTGGCGAGCTTTCAACTATATTGCAGAAGAATTTGATATATCAGAAGCATTTATTTCTATAGTACACGTGAGTTTATGCACTAAATATGATTTGTTTAGAAGGTAAAATTTTTGCATTACTATATTATGATTTCTTTAGAATGTATAATTTTTGCATTACATTTATTATTGTAACATTTCAAAGTTTATAAACTATCATGGAGATTAATACAGATGATGAATTTGTTTTCTGTAACTCCCTTCTGAAGTACATATTATCCTCACATTATAAATTAGGCAACTGAGGTTCTACCAAGATATTTGAATTTACTAAGGTTTACTCAGCCAATAAAGTAATTTAAATTGTATATGTAACTTTCGAGGAAAACATATTAATAGAAAATGATTATTTAAGAAAAAATTCTTGAACTAGGCTTTGATTAAAGAGATCATTGCAGGCTGGGCACAGTGGCTCATGCCTATAATCCCAGCATTTTAGGAGGCCAAGGCAGGAGGATCGCTTGAGACCAGCAGCTCGAGACCAGCATAGGCAACACAGTGAGACCCTGTCTCTACCAAAAAAAAAAAAAAAAAAAAAAATCCAGGTGCAGCGGCACATGCCTGTAGTCATAGTTACTCAGGAGACTGATGTGGGAGGATCATTTGGGCCCAGAAGGTTGAGGCTGCAATGAGCCAAGATCGAGCCACTGCACTCCAGCCCAGGCAATAGAGAGAGCCTGTCTCATGGAAAAACAAAAAATCATTGCAGAGTTAAATATTCTGAATGACATAGCATATAGACACTTCCTAGAGAGTTTCAAAGAAGGGGGAAGTCATTTATTGACAGCAAACTGTGTGAAAGAGGTAAGGTTGATACAGAATCTGACAAAGAGATCATATAACAGATGTTAGAAATTGGTAAGAACCTGGTTAAGGAAGAACAAGAGATAGTAAGATTATTTCGTAATTGAGGTTTTGAAATTCTGTTATGGATCATTGTGGAAATATATATGTATTAAAGAGCTATATTGTTGTTATTAAGAAAAGTCAAGTCATAGCTTATAAAATAACTTATAAAATAAGTCATAGCTTATAAAATAGAAGTTTTTTTTCATTTTTATATTCATTGGGCTTTAGCTTGTCAATCAATATTATATCAAGGAATGACTCTTCTTCCAACTGAGAAAGGAATTTCCAAAGTAGTGCAAATTTCCTACCCTACTTCTGTAACTCCCAGGAAAATCATTAAATACCTTATTAATTCACTGAGCTAGAGTATAGAAACTACACTTTAGTGATTTGGCAGGGGTACAGTTTGCTCTATAAAATAGTGCCATGGAATATGCGTCAATATTATGTCTCAGCTTATTTGTTTTACTAACTTACTGGTGTAAGAGTTTATAAGGGACATAGTCAATTTGAGTTACATCTTTTATTAAGATTCAAGATTCAACCATTTTATTGTAAAGGATCATTATGATATTCAAAACTTAGAAACCTGAAGATATTCAGAAATTATCTTTACCTAAGTTATCTTAATTATCAATATTGAATCTCTGTTTTGTAAGTGTTTTTTATCAGACATTAATTTACATGTGATGGCATTAATCTACAGTGTTCAGCACAATACTATTAATATATAATCTCCTGGAAAAACAAATTATACTTGAAACCACAGGGTTTAATACAAAGCAGCATAAAAGTAAGTATTAAATTTGTGGCACAGCCTGTAAGTTGTGCTAAACAATTAGAAGGAGAGGGAGAAGGGGAAATAATTTGAACAAGGCATAGTTTTTAGGAAAATACATGAATTATAAAATCTTTTAAAAGTGTTTGCCTGTTTTCAGTGAGCTAATTACCTTATCTCAATTAAGTAATTTGAAGCTATTTAGCACTATAAAGAGAGAAGAAGAATATAAGACCAAAATAATAATAAAATATATGGAAGTTATTGAAATGTGATAACAAATAGCAAATATTAAAGTTAATCCAACCATATCTGTGACCATATTAAGTGTGAGGAAATTAAACTTTAGCATACTAGAAGAAAAGATATAAAAAGACAAAGTTATACACAAGGTGACTATCACAAATGAAATCTAAGGTAGCCATAAAATATTAGGGGAAATAAACTTTAAGAAAAAGTACTAAAGTTGTATGTAGCTTCAAAATATACAATACAAAATTTGATAGCAAGGGAGATAAATGGACAGTTTCACTATAATAGTGGTAGGTTATTTCAACATTTTTTAATAGGTGAAGCAGATTAAAAATCAGTAAAAATATATAAGATTTTAACAATACACTTAAGATTAATTTTAAAGGCAAATATAATATCCAACAATCGGAGAATGAGATGATTTTGCATTCAAAACAGAAGAGGAAAATATGTCTTTTAGTTAGAAAAGGAGTTAAAAGAACTGGTTAACCATTCAGAAATGAGTAACTGATTTTTAAAAAGTAGATGGAAAGTAATAAGAATATACATTAATGAACTAGGAAATAATACAATTATGGGATCAAGAATATAAAAGTTGATATTCTGAAAAAACAAATAAAATTGACAAACTATCATAGAGGTTAGGTTCCAGATGAGCACACCAGGTATAAACTTCCAGACTCTTAAGGCCTGGGCTCAGAGATGGGTACATCATTACTTTCAGTTTATTCCGTTGTATTCTGTTTATCAAAGAGTCACAGATTCAGATTCATATACCCACTTCTCAATGGAAGGAGTGTTGAAGAATTTGGAGGACCATGTTTTAAAACTAGCACAGCAAATTCTACCAAATATTCAAATGTTTGAAGAAATAATAATTTCAGTCTTTAAAATATCTTTTAGAGAATAGAAAAAGAGGAAATATTACCTAAATTAGTCTATGAATCTAATATAATCTGATGTCAAAGCCTGACAAGAAGAGAAAAGGAAAAATTATAGGCTGTTCTTTGTTGAGAATATGTATGCCAAAGTCCTAAATAAAATATTAACAAAAGAAATCCAGCAGGTATATAAAAAGTAAATTATCATGACAAGGTGAGATTATCTAATGAATAAAAGAAAGTATTTGCAAATTCAAAGAATCTCTAAATATAATTCACCATGTTAATATACTATTCAAGAATATGCACAAGAAACATTTGAAAAAATTCAAAGCTTTTTTATGATTAAAAACCTCATAAAGAAACAAAATGTTTAGCGAACTATTATGTAAGGGAATTTTGTTAATTGATGACAGCACATCTTAGCAGTAAAATGATAGAAAGCATTGTTTTTAAAAATGGAAAAAGATAAGGTACCCACTGTCAACACTTCAAGTATAATCCTCAAGTTCTAGTCAGTGCAATAAGATAAGTAAAGGAAATACTCATTTAAAATATTTAAAAGAAACAAATTTTTATTTAAAATTCCAGAGTTGCCTACAGAGGAGACTCAAAAGAATCCATTGATTGTGAGATTTGACACAGGAGGTTAGTAAAGTAACTGGATATGAGATCAGTATACTAATATCAGTTGCTTTTCTCTCTTCTAACAACAAATATTTATTAATTATTTTCATCAGTTTTATTAAATGCCTACTACATACCACACCCTGTTTTAGGTGCTTGGATAAATTAATAACATATATAGCCAACAATCCTTATCCTCATGAGAGTACTTTCTGTAATGACTCCTACATTTACAATGACAAGAGCAAGCAAATAAAAGATACTTAGGAAACCTGGGGGCTGCGGGGAAGGTCAGTTTTGTGGAGAAAATTTGGAATTATAGCCATGAAAGTTTACCTAAATGAATGAAAAGCTCTACCATGTTTATCAATAGAAATATTTCACTTCATAATTATATTGTTTTCTGCAAGTGATTTATAAATTCAATGCATTTCCGACCAAAGTGGAATTTTGGGGATTTTTGTGAAATGTGATGTTTTATTTTAAAATTTATATGGAAGAATGAAGACTCAAAATGGGTGAGACTTTGAAGGATAAAGTGATGGGACTTGTCATACCAGGTAATAAGATGTATAAAGTTTGTGGTATTGGTTCAGGGAAAGACATATCTATCAAAAGAACGTGGGGGTCCCAAAACTTAAGAATACAGAAGTGACATTACAGTAAATGGGAGTGGACTTACAACAACTGTGGTTCAACAGTGGCTATACCAATGCAAGTAAATAAGACTTTACACCTTGTGTAAAAATCATTTGAGTTAGCTTAAAAATGTAAGTGTGGAAAACAAAACTTTAAAACATTTAGAAGTTAGGACCTCAAGGTAAGGGTTTCCTAGATAAAACTTAAAAAGCTCTAAGTCTGCAGGAAAATACTGATAATTTCAGCTAAATTACAAATGAAAACCAGTGCCCATTAAAATATGTCATTAAAAAATAGGGGAAAATGTTATAAGCAGGAGAAGTTTTTACAATACATATGGCCAATAAAATATTTATATTCCATGAGATGTAAACATTTCCTACAATTCAAAAAGAAAAATACCAATGACCCAAGAGGAGAAATGCATAAAATAACTTTTAAAATAGAGGATGCATTAATGGTAAATAAAAATATACTGAAATTATTGGTGGTAAATATTTATTACCATTAATGGTAACTAAACAAGATAATTATCTTACAAATTTGAAAAATGCAAATAAAGACTACGACCACAAGATTATTTTATACCCTGTAATTTGGCAGGAATTAAGAAAGCTGAAGGTATCATTTGTTAATGAGAATGTAGAGCAATGGAATGCCTTTACATTGCTACCCTGCCTGTAGGAATCTAAACTGGCAGAGCCACACTGAAAAACAATCTGATAATAATTCACTATTTGAAGTTAAATTTCCACATTTCCTACAGACAACACACACACACACACACACACACACACACACACACACACACACACACACCCTCACCCTAAGAGAAGCTCTTGTACCTGCACCTTAGGAGGCTATTGTTAGCAGAATCATTCAGAATAGCAACAAACTATGATAAAAATGACACAAATATACATATCAGTAGCAAAATAGATAAGTAGAATTTGGCATATTAGAATGAAATATCATATGCAAGAGCATGGATGTATTAGAAACATAATGGAGTCATAGAAGACTAACACCATACCATATACTTCTTAAAGCTCAGAAGCAAACAAAACTAAGTATGGGAATACTTATTCGCATAAAACTCTAGAATTCAAAAAGGAAAGGGAATGATAAATGCAAATTCAAAACAATGCTTGCATCTCCTGAAGCACAAGGAAATGGGATTGGGAGAGAAGTTGTACTTCATGGCATTGGTGATGTTCCATTTCTTATGTTACGTGGCTTATTCATAATAATTGTTTATTTTGTTATTTATGCCTCATAATGTGTATGTTATGTGTATTCCTCTTTGCTTACCAAGTTACAAAATAATTTTTAAAATTTAAAAATGTGTAAGAGGATTGAGTTGATATGTCTGAGTAACTTACGTGAGGCATTCTGACTACCTTATTTTATGAGTATCTAATATTTTCAGGTGACTAGTTAGTAAAATGACTAATCTGAATGACTTTTCGTTTATCTTTTGCTTTATTCAGAGTCTCATTTTTGTGATCTCCATTTATGTTTTACAAAAGATGGAACTTTTCACTTTTTTTGAGTTATGATCACATTATGTTCTACTTTGATAGGAGGAGAAAAGTTGCCCCTAAATTGAAAAACTCGTAAAATGAAACTCTTCAGTCTAATTACATACCTGTGCTGCTGCTTAAAGGAATAGGGTACAAAGTTTACCTCCATTTATGTTTTACAGAAGATTGAACTTTTCACTTCTTTTGAGTTATGATCACATTATGTTCTACTTTGATAGGAGGAGAAAACTTGCCCCTAAATTGAAAAACTCATAAAATGAAACTCTTCAGTCTAATTACATACCTGTGCTGCTGCTTAAAGGAATAGGGTACAAAGTTTACAGTGATAAAGGGAGAGCAAAGAATACTAATTACTTACAGTGAGGAATATAACATGGGGATCATTTTAGCCACAATATGAAGATTATGTTTGGCAATAATGACATAAGTAAATTGGGACCAAAAGCAATATTCTTCAGTGATATATCAAATGCTGCTTAATAGTGTTTGTACTTACTACTTGTTCCTTCTGCTTATAAGTTTCTTTCCCCAGAATGTCTTAATGCTAGCTCAGTGTTCATATTTATGTCTCAGCTTAGTCGTCTACTCAAGAGATGCCATCTCTCTTGGTGCAAAACCTAAAACAGCACCTGGGTCATAGAGGATCTCTAAGTACTTATTAAAGAAAGAAATGAGAAAAGATAAAAAGAATAACAGCTTACATTCTACAAGTGTGTTTAGAATATTTGAGACTGGGGAAGAGTAGAGGTGCAGAGAAAGTTTAGTCAAAATACTTACTAGTAAGGCCTGGCATGGTGGCTCATGCCTGTAGTCTCAACTATTTGGGAGGCCGAGGCAGGTAGATTGCTTGAGCCCAGGTGTTTGAGACCAGCCTGAGCAACATGGCAAGACCCTGTCTTTACAAAAAATACAAAAAAATTTATCCAGATGTGATGGCAAGTTCCTGTAAGCCCAGCCCTTCGGGAGGCCGCAGGAGGTGGATTGCTTGAGCCCAGGAATTCGATACCAGCCTGAGCAACATGGCAAGACCCCATCTTTACAAAAAATACCAAAAAATCTAGCCAGGTGTGGTGGCAAGTTCCTGTAGTCCCAGCTACCCAGGGGGCTAGGTGGGAGGATTGCTTGAGCTGGGAGGTTGAAGCTGCAGTGAGCCATGATCACACCACTGCATTCCAGCCTAGTCAATGGTAAGACCCTGTCTCAAAAAAAAAAAAAAAAAAAAAGAAAAAGAAAAAAATTACAGAAAAGCAATAAAAAATGAAAGCATTTCTGAAATGTCATATTAGAATATATTATACATACATTAAAAAAGGTAATCATTATTTTATTAAGAATAATGGTGTCTGGTTTCATCAAAATAGAGCAAAACATAAATTTGTTATATTTTTGAAAACTATAGAATATTTTAAAACCATCTTTATTAGAAGATGATATATGGTTAAAATTATTTTTATGTGGTATGTGTGTATATGTAGTTAGTATATTTTGAACTTACAAAATAAAAATCTATCTGCATGCTAAGGAAAAAAAAGAAAACTAATTGCTATAAGAAGAAAATTAATTATAATATCTAAATTTTCACAGATGTACCAAAAAGTGAAGAAGGATCAAAATATACTCACTGTGGACAATGTGAAGAGTGTTCTCCAAAATACATTTCCTCATGCTAATATTTGGGATATTTTGGGAATTCATTCTAAATATGATGGAGAAAGAAAGGTAAGTTGGGACATTATGTTAAGTGGAGTAGGCCAGGCACAGAAAGACAAACACCACATGATCTCTACTCATATAGAATCTTTAAAAAAAGTCAGACTCACAGAAACAGAGTAAAATGGGGGTTACCAGAGGCTGGGGATGGCAGAATTGGGGAGATATTGGTCAGAGGATACAAAATTTCAGTTAGACTAGAGAAATAAGTTCAAGAGATCTATTGTACATGGTGGTGACTGTAGTTAATGACATATTTTATACTTGAAATTACTAAGTACATTTTAAGGATTCTCACCACAAAATATGAGAAGTATATGAGGTAATGCATATGATAATTAGCTTTATTAGCTATTCCACAATGTATATTAATATCAAAATGTCATATATCATAAACATATATATTTTTTACTTGTCATTTTTTAAAAGGTGAACAATTAGAGACTCAACCCAGAAGATTCGGAAAGAGCCAAAAAAAAAAAAAAAAAGGCAACAACTCAAAGACATTTTCAGAGAAAGAGAAATAGTACAAAGAAATTCCAAAAATTAATGTATAGGAGCCTTCATTAGAAGGGACTCACCAAATACGCAACACATTGAATGAAAGAGGAATGCTCTGGGGCATGGGGATAAGGAATACTTTTCTGAAGAAGTGATATTTAAGCAGAATCCTGAAGCAGGAGGAAAAGTTAGACAAAAGAAAACAAGGGGGTTGTAAGAGATTAACATTCCAGTCAGAGAAAAATGTTGTGTTCTGAGATGTAAAGGAATTGAGAGAAGCTGATGTTGCTACTGTGTAGATTGAAAGCATATGTTGTTCCTGTGTTATAGGGTACAGTCGAGGAGGTAAGGCTGGAGAGGCAAGCAAAGGGTCTGAATATACAGGGTCTTGTGAACAACATTTAATGCACTCATGTCAGTAGAAGCTCTTGGCAACAGTGAAAAACCTGAAAGGCATTAAGTAGTGAAGTGACAGTGACATGCATTTTTTTTCTAAAGAGCATTCTCCATTGTTGAGAATGGATTGTTGGTGGGGAGGAGTAGGTGTGGTGATATGTATTAGGAAACATAAGGTGAGAGATGTGAGATGGACTAGTAGGCTTTTGGAAGAAGTGGAGGCAGAGAAAATGGACATATTTGAATTATTTAGGAAGTACCATCCAGGTGCTGCTGGATTGGATAAGGTAGAGGGGAGATGAGAAATTGTCAAGGGTAACTCCCAGGGTTCAGCTGAACAACTAACTGGTAGTGTTGATGCCATTGCCAAGAAGGAAAGGAGTGGAGGAGTTTATCCTTGTTAAACTATAAGCTTCTTTAGGAGAGAGTTTGCATATCATTTACATGCATTCATAAACCTAATACATAGTAGGTACCCACTAAACGTACAGATAGTATAGTACAGTGGTTAAGAGTTCAGACTCTTGGTCAGACAGATCTGGGTGCAAATTCCACTTCCACAACATTGTAGCTGTGTAACATAAGAAGTGATTTAATCTCTCTGTATCTGTTTTATCATCTGTAAAATTGATGTAATAGTAGTACTTGGCTTCCTAGAGTATTTGTGAGAATGTTGGCTATAATAATGATAATACTTAGTATTGGATAGCAAATGAGTTATTTAGTCACTTTTTAACTCATAAGCTAAAATTCAAATGTTGAGGACCTTCATGATCTGGCCTCTGCCTACACTCCTCTCTAACTCCGTATCTGACAGCTGTCCCCCATATTTCACACCCTGTAAACACTGCTGTATTAGTCCATTTTCACGCCGCTGATAAAGACATACCTGAGACTGGGCAATTTAGAAAAGAAAGTGGTTTAATGGACTTACAGTTCCACGTGGCTGGGGAAACCTCACAATCATGGCAGAAGGTGAAAGGCATGTCTCACATGATGGCAGACAAGAGAAGAGAACTTGTGCAGGGAAATTCCCCCTTATAAAACCAGCAGATCTCATGAGACATATTCACTGTCACGAGAATAGCATGGGAAAGATCTGCCCTCATGATTTCATTACCTCCCACTGGGTCCCCCCACAACATGTGGGAAATGTGGGAGCTAAAATTTAAGATAAGAATTGGGTGGGGACACAGCCAAACCATATCAACTGTGAATTTACCATTGCATAAGTATACCACACTCTTACTTCCCTTGCTATATTCTCTTCACTTGGACTGTCTTTCTCTACTTTATCTCCCTGGCAAATTTTTATTAAGCCTTTAAGATTTTTAGTATGACTCCCTAAAAGAAGACCTGTATGATCCCTTCCTCTCCATACTCCAGCTTGATTAGGTGCTTCTCCTGGGCCCCATAGAGTCTTCTACATGCCTGTGTTTTGTCTGTCTGTATGTGAACCCCTTGAGAAAAGACTTTCAGCTCTATAATCACAGTATCTAGCCTAATGCAGGTGGCAGGATTGAATAAGTGTTTATTGAACATATAAATACAGGGATAAATAAGTCTCTGATGCCGATAAATGTTTGGATTTTTATTAAGTAAATGTCATACTCTATACCAAGAATCAGCAAGTCCACCCACTGCTTGTTTTTGTAAATATTTTGGGGACACAGCCATACTTGTTTATTCATATGTCGTCTATGACTGCTTTTGTGCTGTAACGAGAGTGGAGTCACTATGTCAGAAACTGAGTGGCTCACAAAGCCTAAAATATTTACTCTCTGGCCCTTTACATAAAAAGTTTTTTGACTCCTTGTAGGTAAATTACTTTCCTTTAGGCAATGTTTGGAAAGGACAGATAAAGTTAGCAAAATGGATGTTTTTTCCTATGGCATATAAAAATGTGGCGGTGTTCCATTTTCTTATGTTTATTATTCAAACAATCATATTTTGTTTAACACTCTGATATTTTTTAACTGAATAGGCTGGAGCAAGCTTTTATAAGATGACTGGCCTGGGTCCTTTGCCTCAAGCTCTTTATAATGGTGAACCCTTTAAACATGAAGAGATGAATATTAAAGAACTAAAAATGGCTGTTCTTCAAAGAATGATGGATGCATCTGTATATTTACAAAGAGAAGTTTTTTTGGTAGGTAAGCATTTATAAGGAAATACATGATGAATATTTATAAATGATATTTTTATTAAAACCTTATTTTAATGACAGAAGTTGATTTGGTAAAAAATTTCCATTCTGATCATTTCATAGTGATTTTTAAAATGATACTTTTAGCAGCTTAAGCCACGCCACCCTGCCTGTGCAGAGACTGTGGTGCAGTGGGGCCCTTTACACTCCATGCCCAGGCAGATCTTCAGGAATCTGGAACACCCACTGTCCTCGATTAGGAGTTTAGGCTACCCCGCTCCCTCTGCAGAGAACTTGGAGCCAAGGAGGTTTCCCAGCTCCATGCCTAGGCACACCTCTAGACACCTGGTGGTTGCCCACTGTATTCTCCCTCAGTGTTGGTGCTTGTGCCTGCTGTTGGGGTACCTGTAGGCAGGCCTGCTCAGCCTGGCCCTGCCCATCTTGCCCACCATGTCTGAGCAGGGAGGCCAGACCACTGTGCACACCACAGATCAGCCCATTGCCTGAGACAACAGAGAGATTATCCCAGTAACAAGGATCAAGTATATACCCTGCCATGTTGGCCTCAGCTGGCTTTTACTCATAAGGGCTATCTACTAGCTTGTAGGTCAAACCACACAGCCCACAGTAAAATCAGCTGATAGAAATGCATAGGCTGTAGAAGCATCACTTAAGGAATTTCAAAATACAACTGAAAGCTTTATCAATAGACTGGACCAAGCAGGAGAAAGAATTTCAGAGCTTGAAAACCAGTCTTTTGAACTAACCCAGTCAGACAAAAATAACAAAAAAGAATTTAGGTCAGGCATGGTGGTTTATACCTGTAATCCCACCTCTTTGGGAGGTCAATTCAAGAGGATCGCTTGAGCTGATGAGTTTGAGACCAGCCTGGGCAACACAGTGAGACCTCTGCTCTACAAAAAAACTTAAAACTTAGCCAGGTGTGGTGATGAGTGCCTCTAGTCCCAGCTGCTCGAAAGGCTGAGGCAAGAGGATCACTTGAGCCTAGGAGATGGAGGCTGCAGTAAGTCATGATCATGCCACTGCACTCTAGCCTGGATGACAGAGCGAGACCCTGTCTGAAAAGAAAAAGAATTTTTAAAAATGAACAAAGTGTTCAAGAAATACGGGATTATGTTAAAGGAACCAAACCTACAAATTATTGGCATTCCTGAGAGAAAAGGAGAAAAAGTAAACAACCAGGAAAACATATTTGAGGGAATAATTCAAGAAAATTTCCCTAATCTTGCTAGTGAAGTAGACGTTCAGTTACAAGAAATTCAGAGAACACTGTGAGATACTATACAAAGTCAGCATCACCAAGGCTTATAGTCACCAAACTGTCCAAGGTCAGTGCTGAAGTAAAAATCTTAAAGGCAACTAGAGAAAAAAGGCAGATCACATACGAAGGGAACCCCATCAAACTAACAACAGTGGTCTATTTTCAGCATTCCTAAAGAAAAGAAATTCCAACCAAGAATTTTGTATCCTGTCAAACTAAGCTTCATAAGTGAACGAGAAGTAAAATCTTTCCCAGACAAGCAAGCACTAAAGGAATTCATTAGCACTAAATGGGCCTTACAAGAGCTCTTTAAGGGAATGGAAGAATGGTACAAAAACACACTTAAGTACATAGCCCACAGACCCTATAAAGCATCCACATCATAGAAACTGAAAAGCAGACAGCTAAGAACTTCACATAGGATCAAAACCTCATGTACCAATATTAACCTTGAATATAAATGGCCTAAGTGCCTCACTTAAAAGGCACAGAGTGGCAATTGGATAAAAAACAAGACCCATCTGTCTGCTGTCTACAGGAGACGGGCTCAAAGTAAAGGGTTTGAGAATTATCATGCAAACAAAACAAAACAAAACCAGGAGTTGCTATTCTTAGATAAAACAAACTTGAAACCAACAATAGATAATTATAAAGTGTTCAACAAGAAGACTTAAGTGTCCCAAATATATATGCACCAACACTGGAGCACCCAGATTCGTAAAACAAATACTTCCACACCTATGAAAAATCTTAAGGCAGCTGCGCAATAATAGTGGGAGACTTCAACTCACCCGCTGTTATTGAACTAACCCAGTCAGACAAAAATAAAAAGAATTTAGGCCAGGCATGGTGGTTCATGCCTGTAATCCCACCACTTTGGAAGGTCAATCCAAGAGGATCGCTTGAGCTGAGGAGTTTGAGACCAGCCTGGGCAACACAGTGAAACCTCTCTACAAAAAACTTAAAACTTAGCCAGGTGTCATGGTGGGTGCCTGTAGTCCCAGCTACTCAAAAGGCTGAGGAAGGAGGAAGACAGCAGACAGATGAGTCTTGTTTTTTATCCAACTTGCTACTGTGTGCTTTTTAAGTGAGGCGTGTAGGCCATTTATATTCAAGGTTAATATTGGTACATGAGGTTTTGAGCCTGTCATGAAGTTCTTAGCTGGCTCCTTGCCATTTCTATCGTGTGTTAGACACTGACAGTGTTAGACAGATTATCAAGGCAGAAAACTAACAAATTCTGGACTTAAATGGACACTGATCAGTTAGACCTAATAGACATCTACAGAACATTCCACCCATCAGCCACAGAATATTTATTCTTTTCAGCTGCACACAGAGCATACTCCAAGATCAAGCACATGCTTGGCCATAAAGTAAGTCTCAATAAATTTTTTAAAGTCAAAATCATACCAGTCATATTCATGGACCACAGTAGAATAAAAATAGAAATCAGAACTCAGAACATCTCTCAAAACTACATAATTACATGGAAATTAAACAACTTGCTTTTGAAATCACTTTTGGGTAAACTGAAATTAAGGCAGCAATAATAAAAATTCAAATAAATGAAAACGAACAACATACCAAGATCTCTGGCATGCAGCAAAAGCAGTTTTCAGAGTTATAGTGCTAACCACCTATCTCAAAAATTTAGAACTATCACCAGGCGCGGTGGCTCACGCCTGTAATCCCAGCACTTTGGGAGGCCGAGGTGGGCGGATCATGAGGTCAGGAGATCGAGACCATCCTGGCTAACACGGTGAAACCCCATCTCTACTAAAAGTACAAAAAAAAATTAGCTGGGCGTGGTGGCCGGTGCCTGTAGTCCCAGCTACTCTGGGGGCTGAGGCAGGAGAATGGCATGAACCCGGGAGGCGGAGCTTGCAGTGAGCCGAGATACAGCCACTGCACTCCAGCCTAGGTGACAGAGCAAGACTTCGTCTCAAAACAAAAAACAAAAACAAAAAAATTTAGAACTATCGCAAAATAATGACTTAACATCACACCAAGAGGAATTAGGAAAAACAAGAATGAACTAATCTCAAAGCTAGCAGAAGAAAAGAAATAACTAAAATCAGAGCAGAATTGTACAAAATTGAGACCCAAAAATTTATACAGTGAATCAATGAAACCAAAAGTTAGCTCTTGGAAAGGACAAGATCGATAGACCACTAGCTAGATTAACAGAAAAAGGAGAAACGATCTAAATAAGCACAATCAGAAGCAACAAAGGTGACATTACAACTGATCCCATAGAAATACAGAAGATCCTCAGAAGACCTCTATGCATACAAACTGGAAAATCTAGAGGATATGGATAAATTCCTGGTCTCCCAAGATTGAATCAGGAAGAAATTGACACCCTGAGCAGACTGATACTGAGTTCCATAATTGAATCAGTAATAAAAAACCTACCAACCAGTAAAAGCCCTGGACCAGATGGATTCATAACTGAATTCTGCCAGATGTACAAAGAAGAACTGTTACCAACCCTACTGAAACTATTCCAAAAAACCAAGGAGGAGTGATTAATGCCTCCCTAACTCATTCTGCAAAACCTGTGTTATCCTGATACCAAAACCTGGCAAACATGCAATGAAAAAACTACAGGCTAGTACCATTGATGAACATAGATGGAAAAATCCTCAACAAAATACTAGCAAACTGAATCCAGCAGCATATCAAAAAATTAATTCACCGTAATCAAATAGGCTTCACTCCTGAGAAAGGTTGGTTCAACATTAACAAATCAGTAAATGTCATTCACCACATACACAGAATTTAAAACAAAAAATGTGATCATTTTGATAGATGCTGAAAAATTATTCAATAAAATCAAACATCCCTTCATGATAAAAACCCTCAACAAACTGCACTGAAGGAACATACCTCAAAATAATAAACGCCATCTATGACAAACCCACAACCAACATCATACTGAACAGGCAAAAGCTGGAAACATTCCCCTTGAGAACTGGAACAGGAAAAGGATGCCCAGTCTCACTATTCCTATTCATCATAGTACTGGAAGTCTTAGAGCAATCAGGCAAGAGCAATAAATAAAAGGCATCCAAATAGTAAAGTCCAGTATCTCTCTTCACTGATGATATGATTCTACACCTAGAAAACCCTAAAGACTCCACCGGACAACTCCTGGAACTGATAAATTACTTCAGTAAAGTTTCAGGATTCAAAATTAATGCACAGCAATCAGTAGCATTTCTATAGACCAATAACATTCAAGCTGAGAGCCAAATCAAGAATGCAGTCCCATTTACAATAGCCATACACACACACACACACACACAAAATACCTAGGAATACAGCTAACTAAGGAGGTGAAAGATCTCTACAAGGATAATTACTAAACACTGCTGAAAGTAATCATATATTATGCAAACAAATGGGTAAACATTCCATGCTCACGGATTGGAAGACTAAATATTGTTAACATGGCCATACTGCCCAACACAATCTACAGATTTAATGCTATTCATATCAAACTGCCAATGTCATTATTCACAGAATTGGAAAATACTATTCTAAAATTAATATGGAACCAGAAAAGAGCCCAAATAGCCAAGGCAATTCCAAGAAAAAGAACAAATCTGAAGGCATCATATTGAGAGGTGACAATGTGCTGGTGGCCCTTGCTCACTCTCAGCACCTCCTTGCCCTCGGCGTCCGCTCTGGCCATGCTCGAGGAGCCCTTCAGCCTGCCACTGCACTGTGGGGGCCCCTCTCTGGGCTGTCCAAGGCCGGAGCCGGCTCCCTCTGCTTGCGGGGAGGTGTGGAGGGAGAGGCGCGGGCGGGAACCAGGGCTCCGCGCCACGTTCACGGGCCAGCGCGAGTTCCGGGTGGGCGTGGGCTCAGCAGGCCCTGCACTCGGAGAGGCCGGCGGGCGCTGCCGGCCCGGGCAGTGAGGGGCTTAGCACCCGGGCCAGCAGCTACAGAGGGTGCGCTGGGCCAGCACTGTGCTCGAATTCTCGCTGCCTCATCTGCCTCCCCCTGGGTCAGGGCTTGGGACCCGCAGCCTGCCATGCCTGAGCCTCCCCCCCACCCCCACCCCACCCCACCCTGCCCCGGCACCGTGGGATCTTGCGCAGCCCGAGCCACCCCGACGAGCGCTGCCTCCTGCTCCGCGGCGCCCAGTCCCATTGACCGCTCAAGGGCTGAGGAGTGCCGGTGCAAGGTGCGGGACTGGCGGGCAGCTCCCCCTGCGGCCCAGGTGTGGGATCCACTAGGTGAAGCCCCTGGGCTCCAGAGTCTAGTGGGGACTTGGAGAACCTTTATGTGTAGCTGAGGGATTGTGAATACACCAATCAGCGCTCTGTGTCTAGCTCAAGATTTGTAAACACACCAATCAGTACCCTGTGTCTAGCTGGAGGTTTGTAAATGCACCAATCAGTGCTCTGTGTCTAGCTCATCTAGTGGGGACTTGGAGAACTTTTGTGGCTAGCTCAGGGATTGTAAACACACCAATCAGCGCCCTGTCAAAACCAATCAGCTCTCTGTAAAACAGACCAATCAGCTCTCTGTAGAATGGACCAATCAGCAAGATGTGGGTGGGGCCAGATAAGGGAATAAAAGCAGGCTGCCCAAGCCAGCCGTGGCAACCCGCTTGGGTCCCTTTCCATGCTGTGGGAGGTTTGTTCTTTTGCTCTGTGCAGTAAATCTTTCTGCTGCTCAGTCTTTGGGTCCATGCTGCCTTTGAGAGCTGTAACACTCACCATAAAAGTCTGCACCTTCACTCCTGAAGCCAGCGAGACCACCAACCCACCAGAAGGAGAAAACCCCGAACACATCTGAACATCAGAAGGAACAAACTCTGGACACTCCATCTTTAAGAACTGTAACACTCACCGCGAGGGTCCACAGCTTTATTCTTGAAGTCAGTGTGGTCAAGAACCCACCAATTCTGGACACAGTATTACCCAACTTTACAGTACACTATGAGGCTACAATAACCAGAGCAGCATGGTACTGGTACAAAAATAGACACATAGACTAATGGAACAGAATAGAGAACCCAGAAATAAAGCCACACACCTACAAACATTTTAGCTTTGAAAAGTTGACGAAAATTAGTGGGAAAAGGATCCTCGATTCAATAAATGGTCCTAGGATAGTTGGCTAGCCATATGCAAACAAAACTGGACCCCTACTTTTCACCACGTTCAAAACTTAACAACAAGATGGATTAAACAGTTAAGTATAAGACTTAAAACTATAAGAATTCTAGAAGAAAACCTAGGAAACACCGTTCTGGACATCAGTCTTGGGAAAGAATTTATGGCTAAGATCTCAAAAGCAATTGCATCAAAAACAAAAATTTGACGAGTGGGACCTAATTAATTAAAGAGTACAACAAAAGAAACTCGCAACAGAGTAAACAGACAACCTACAGAATATACAGAAAATATTCACAAACTATATATCCGACAAAGTTCTAATATCCATAAGTAGCAAATAAATCAAGCAAAGAATAAATAACCCCATTAAAAAGTAGGCAAATGACATTAACAGGTACTTCTCAAAAGAAGACACGCAGGCAGCCAACAAGCATATAAAGAAATGTTCAACACTACTAATCCTTAGAGAAGTGCAAATCAAAACCAAAAGGAGACACCATCTCGTACCATTTAGAATGGCTGTTATTAAGTGAACAAACAACAGATGCTGGTGAGGCTGAGGAGGAAGGGGAACGCATATACACTGTTAGTGGGGATGTAAATTAGTTCAGCCCCTTTGGAAAGCAGTTTGTAGATGTTTCAAAGAACTTAAAACAGAACTACCATTCAACCCAGCAATCCCATTACTGGGTACATCTCCAAAGGAAAATAAATCGTTCTACCAAAAAGACACATGTATGTTCACTGCAGCGCTATTCATAATAGCAAAGATGAAGAATCAGCCTAGGTGTCCATCAGTGGTGGATTGGTTAAAGAAAATGTGGTGCATATATACACCATGGAATACTATGCAGCCATTAAAAATGAAATCGTCCCCTTTGGAGCAACATGGACTCAGCTGGAGGCCAAGCAAACTAACACAGAAACAGGAAACCAAACACTGCATGTTCTCTCTTATGAGTGGGAGCTAAACATTCGGTACTCATAGACATAAAGATGGCAGCAAGAGACGCTGGGGATTTCTAGAGGGGAGAGGGAAGGAAAAAGTGGGGGAAGGGTTGGAAAACTATCTGGTACTATGCTAACTACCTGGGTAATGGGATCAGTCATAACCCCAACTTCAGCATTACATGATACACCTATGTTGTAACCAATCTGCATGTGTACCCTCGAATCTAAAATAAAAGCTGAAATTCTTAAAAAATATATTTAATTAAATTTATCTTAGGCATAATTGCATCTAAAATTGCTTAATTGGAAAAAGTTGTAATTTTTACAAGGAAATGTATTCTCCCTCCCCCTCCCCCTCGTCTCCCTCTGATGCCAAGCCGAGGCTGGACTGTACTGCCGCCATCTTGGCTCACTGCAACCTCCCTGCCTGATTCTCCTGCCTCAGCCTGCCTAGTGCCTGGGATTGCAGGCGCGCGCTGCCACGCCTGACTGGTTTTTGTATTTTTTGGTGGAGACGGGGTTTCACTGTGTTGGCCGGGCTGGTCTCCAGCTCCTGACCACGAGTGATCTGCCAGCCCCGGCCTCCCGAGGTGCCGGGATTGCAGATGGAGTCTCGCTCACTTAGTGCTCAATGTTGCCCAGGCTGGAGTGCAGTGGCATGATCTCGGCTCACTACAACCTCCACCTCCCAGCCGCCTGCCTTGCCCTCCCAAAGTGCCGAGATTGTAGCCTCTGCCCGGCCGCCACCCCGTCTAGGAAGTGAGGAGCTTCTCTGCCCGGCTGCCCACCTTCTGGGATGTGGGGAGCGCCTTTGCCCCGCCGCCCCGTCTGGGCTGTGAAGAGCGCCTCTGCCCGGCCGCGACCCCGTCTGGGAACTGAGGAGTGTCTCTGCCCTGCCGCCACCCCGTCTGAGAGGTGAGGAGCGTCTCTGACCGGCTGCCCCGTCTGAGAAGTGAGGAGCCCCTCCGCCCGGCAGCCGCCCCGTCTGAGAAGTGAGGAGCCCTTCCGCCCGGCAGCCGCCCCGTCCAGGAAGCGAGGAGCATCTCCGCCCGGCAGCTGTCCTGTCCGGGAGGTGGGGGGCAGCCCCCGCCCGGCCAGCCGTCCCGTCCGGGAGGTGGGGGGCAGCCCTCGCCCGGCCAGCCGTCCCGTCGGGGAGGTGGGGGGCAGCCCCTGCCCAGCCAGCAGCCCCGTCCAGGAGGTAGGGGGCAGCCCCCGCCCGGCCAGCCGCCCTGTCCGGGAGGTGGGGGGCGCCTCTGCCCGGCCACCCCGTCTGGGAAGTGAGGAGCCCCTCTGCCTGGCCGCCACCCCATCTGGGAGGTGTACCCAACAGCTCATTGAGAACGGGCCATGATGACGATGGCGGTTTTGTGGCATAGGAAAGGGGGATATGTGGGGAAAAGAAAGAGAGATCAGATCGTTACTGTGTCTGTGTAGAAAGAAGTAGACATAGGAGACTCCATTTTGTTCTGTACTAAGAAAAATTCTTCTGCCTTGGGATGCTGTTAATCTATAACCTTACCCCCAATCCCGTGCTCTCTGAAACATGTGCTGTGTCCACTAAGGGTTAAATGGATTAAGGGCGGTGCAAGATGTGCTTTGTTAAACAGATCCTTCAAGGCAGCATGTTCCTTAAGAGTCATCACCACTCCCTAATCTGAAGTACCCAGGGACACAAACACTGTGGAAGGCGGCAGGGCCCTCTGCCTAGGAAAACCAGAGACCTTTGTTCACATGTTTATCTGCTGACCTTCCCTCCACTATTGTCCTGTGACCCCGCCAAATCCCCCTCTCCGAGAAACACCCAAGAATGATCAATAAATACTAAAAAAATTTTAAAAAACAACAAAAAAACAAACAAAAAAATTCAGTGAGTTAATCAATGAGAATTGTCCTGCTCACAATAGGTGCTCAAGAAATGGTTACTACCATGATTCTGGTTGTAAAGTGAAATTGCCAACACCTGAGACAGAGCTCATTAAATGTTTACCAAACTGAATAATAATAAAAAAAAAAAGTATTGTAATAATTCTAAATTGCTTATTTATTTTTGATTAAGTAATCTTTGTGTTATCTGCATAATTTTTGAAACATGGATATAAATTGCCTGTATTATCTAAATAACATTTTTGTTTTTTTAGGGCACATTAAATGATCACACGAATGCAATTGATTTTCTAATGGATAGGAATAATGTTGTACCCCGTATAAATTCTTTGATTTTGCGTACTAACCAGCAGTACCTCAATTTAATATCTACATCAGGTAAAATAATCCTATACTGTTCTACAAATGTTTATTGAGTTGTGAATTCTTTATTTATATTTAACATTTAATTTGAAATTTTTCAGTAACTGCTGATGTTGAAGATTTCTCTACTTTCTTTTTCTTGGATTCACAAGATAAGAGTGCTGTAATTGCAAAGAACATGTATTATTTAACCCAAGACGGTAATAAGCATATTTTATTTACCTGAATTCTTAAAGTGATAGAAACTTGTAATCTTCATAAGGCAGTTGTATAATAAATTTTAATATGTTGCTATTTTTGAGTAGAGGCCTAGATTTCAATTTTAGAGTTTGTAAATTTTTTAGTATTTAACGTGTGCTGAGAAAACAATGCCTTCTATTCTAACTTTGTTTATCTTATTTTTGCCTTTTTTAAACAAACTATTTTCACCTTTTTAAGAAAAGAATAAAATCTTTTCAGTACTATGTAAACTATCTTATAATGTATAAAGAAAAGTACAATTACCAGATCAGAGAAGATAATAATTCTTCTGCATTCTGATTAAATAACATGCAGATATTTTGCTTAAGGTAGGGGTTACAACCAGAAGAGAGAGGAGACCAAGATAGTAACACACTTGGGAAAAAGGATTTAGCCAAACTGAGAAGTCTGCAGTGGGACCGTAGATTTGTTAGGGTACAATTAACTGTTCAGATAGATGAATATAATTCGAATTTGGTGGTTTTTGTTTTGCTTTGTTTTGTTTGGCCTGCTTTGCTCTAGAAATAAAAACAAGAGCCAATGAGTAAAAGATTAAAGAAGGCTGATTTTGGTCTCAGTAGAGAAGTGGTAATTTTCTGACAGTGAGAGTTCATTAAACAGATGGAATGAACTATGTTGTAAGGGGCAAACTTTTATATAGGAGAGAGATTTAAAGCAAAGGCCACACAACCAGTTCTTGTAAATGCTGTAAATTAAATCCGAGTTTCTACCAGATGGCTCCTGGATTACTGTCTAACAGATTCCATGATTTTATGTTCATAAAGGAGTCTGGCTACATATTGCTGTTTTCTATATCTACTAATAAGCTTGATTGTTACGGTTTTACATATATTTGGGACATAAATTTTTTTTTTTTAAACAAATGTTGCTAGAAGGCAGATTTGCTTACCAACACTGGGAGTTTTATATAAGCTTATATAATGAGTTACTCTTTTAACTGGAAGCTTTATATAAGCTTGTATAATGAATTACCCTTGTAGCATTTTTATATGTAATTTTATATGTATTTATTTTTGTATGTGTATATATATATGTACTTGCATATATACATTCACACAAAAAATTTTAACAATCTTTGCTTTTCAGAAATATTATTTTAATTTTTTTTAATGTGTTAACTGCAAATGTTCCCCTGCTTTTGTTTTATTTAAAAAAAAAAAGTTAATTTGAGTAAACTGTTTGAAACTTTCAGATGACAGTATAATTTCTGCAGTCACTCTCTGGATTATTGCAGATTTTGATAAGCCTTCTGGGAGAAAACTTCTTTTTAATGCGTTAAAGCACATGGTGAGTACCTAGATATTCTTACTAACAATTTTAATTTATTTCAATTTAAGGAAAGCAATATGAAGAACATACATTAAATATTTTCCCCTCCATGTTAATGTTTCAGTTAAGTAGACTGAGGAAGGAATTCAGATTTAGTCTTCATGTAAAACAGGTAACTTTGCTCAGGAAAAGAAAAACCTACCTGTTTTCTATGACTCGTGACATATATTCTCTGGTAGTCCTTGTGATCAGACATACACATACCACATATTGATTACAAATAGGGTATTAAACAAAGTAAGTAACTCTAGACCCTACCACCACTTCAGTGACCCGAAATCCACTATTTACCAACAATAGCTAGTAATAGCAATTTTTGGTCACATAATTAAGCAGCATTTTCTTTCCCTGATTATTTAAGAAAAACTAAGTAAATTTATCTCACTGAAGAATATTTTAAGCCTTAAGTCAACATTAAATTTCTTGTTATTGATTATAAACCAGTATACTTCAAGAGGATATGTTTCTGTATATAAAAGTAGTCTTTCATAACTGTCTGTATTTCTAAGTTAATATATAAGTTTATCTAGATAAAAAATAAGAAACATAAACCAAAATATTTTATGAAATTGTTTTTATATTAGCTAAGTATAAATTTATTGCTGTATAACAAATTACCACTTGGTGGTAAACAGTGAACATTTATCTTAACAGTTTCTGAGGTTCAAGAATTTAGGAGCAATTTACCTGAGTGATTCTACCTTAGATTCTCTTATAAGGCTATATTTAAGATTTTGGTTATAGTTGCAGTGATCCGAAGCCTTCACTGGAGCAGGAGGACAAGCTTCTAAGATGACTCACTTACATGCCACTGCAGGAGTCCTCAGTGTTTCACTGGCTTTTAGCAGAGTGCTTCATTCCATTGCCACATAGACCTGTTTTTGGTGTTACTTAAGTGCCCTCACAACGTGGCAGCTTCCTTTTTCCAGAACAAGCGTAAAGAGATAAAGACTGAGCCACAATGTCATTTATAATCTAGCCTCAAAAGTTACACACAGTGTTTTCTGTTTGTTAAGCAAATAACTTCTATTCAGTATGAAAGGTGCTTTACAGGGCATGAATACCAGAGATGGGGATCGTTGGGGCCATCTTGGGGACTAGCTACCACGTTAAGAATAAATAATACTTCTTAAATTAAGCATTTTTATTTCATATTAGACCATGTCAGAATGCATTTAGGCTTTACTCAGTAGCCTGCAGACCGGAAAATTTCAAAAAAAAAAAAAAAAAAAAAAAAAAGCTGTTTGGGATCTATTAAATCTATTGGGAGAAATTAACTTTTGCCTGCTGTTTCTTCTCAAGCAGTTCTGGGTGTGTATATTCTTTCAGAGGCTCACAAACTCCCTTTCCCCAGTTGTTTCAATGTGTCTAGCAGATAACTTTCTCTTGATTTAGTTGCTTCTTCTATAACTTTCAGAAGTGCTATCTTTTAATAATTGTTTATTCCTTATAGGATGGATGATTATTTTCATTGTCCCAAAGATTTTCAAAACCCAAGTATCATTAGAACCACAAACTAAAAACACTGTAATATATGAAGTGCAATAATCATGATGACAAGAAATAATTTTGGATCCCAAAATGCTATCTGTTGGAAATATAAAAATTGAAAAAAGATAATCGTTGTCTAATCAAATCATCATTTCATTGTAGTTTTTCTTTCACCCAAGTATTTTACATTTTTTCTGGTTATTTATCACATGTTCCTTATAGAAAATCAGAAGTACATAAAATCAAAGACTAACAAGGAAGAAAAAGTAATCACCCATAAAACCTATTTTAATGTTTAGGTGTATTTCCTTTCTGGGTTTTTTATATTTATTTTTACATGGTTGAAATTATCACTTACAGTTTTATCAAAATTATTTTCTTACAATGTTAAACAATGTTGTGTCAACAAGAATTCAAATGGATACATAATAAACTGTCTACATGGAAATATTTAGTAACATTGAAAATTCAGGTGGTTTTGTTTTTTTGCTACTGTTGGTATTAATGCAGTCATAAATAATTTTGAATGTGTAGCTTATCTTATTTTTTATTACCTCTGAGAATAGTTTATTAAAAATGACTTTGTCTCCACTAAAAATACAAAATTTGCTGGGCGTGATGGCACATGCCTGTAATCCCAGCTACTGGCGAGGCTGAGGCAGGAGAATCCCTTGAACCCGGGAGGCGGAGGTTGCAGTGAGCCAAGATCACACCATTGCACTTCAGCCTGGTTGACAGAGTGAGACTCCATCTCAAAAAAAAAAAAAAAAGAATATGCTGAGCCAGGCATGGTGGCTCATGCCTGTAATCCCAGCTAATCACGTGGCTGAGATGGGAAGTTTGCATGAGGCCAGGAGTTCAAGCCCAGTCTGGGCAACATAACAAGACTCTGTCTCTAAAAAAAAATTTTTTTTAAAACAATTAGCCAGGTGTGGTGATGCACGCCTGTAGTCCCAGTTATTTGAGAGGCTGAGGTGGGAGGATCACTTGAGCCCAGGAGTTTGAGACTACAGTGAGCTGTGATCACACCATTGCACTCTAGCCTGGGTAATAGAGTGAGACCCCATTAATTAGTCAGTGAAGAAAAGAACGTACTGAATATAAGGGTTGTTAACATTTTTAGACTCCCGATAATTTTTAACAAATGACTTTCCAAATGGCTGTTAATTTTCATAGTTTTTGAGAGGATCTGTCACATCACAGTGTTGAAAGTCTTGATTTTTGTTATACCTAATTCTTTCTGCCAATTTAAAAACAAAGAGAGTTTCTTTTTTTAAATTTTTTTGTTTTGTTTTGTTTTGTTTTATTTTGTTTTGTTTTTTGAGACAGGGTCTCGCTCTGTCATTGAGGCTGGAGTACAATGGTGTGATCTCGGCTCACCACAGCACCCAACTCCTGGGCTCAAGCAATCCTCCCACCTCAGCCTCCTGGGCAGCTTGGGACTGCAGGTGCATGCCATCACACCCAGCAAATTTTTGTATTTTTTGTAGAGACAGGGGTTTTGCCATGTCATCCACGCTGGTGTCACACTCCTGAGTTCAAGTGATCCACTTGCCTCAGCTTCCCAAAGTGCTGAGATTACAGGCGTGAGCCACTGTGCCTGGCCAAAGATGGCTTCTTATTTGTATTTATTTGATAAGTAGTTATAGGGAAAATTTTTCTTTCAATATGACTTTATTTATTTTTAGCTTTGATTCCAGGGGTACGTGTGGAGATTTGTTACATGGGCATATTGTGTGATGCTGAGGCTGGAGCTTCTAATGATTCTGTTGTCCAAGTAGTAAACATAGTACCTGATAGGTAGTTTTTCAACTCTCGTGGCCCCCCTTTCTCCCTTCCCATCCCCTTTTGTAGTCCCCAGTGTCTACTCCCATATTTGTGTCCCTGAGTATCCATTGTTTAGCTCCCACATAAGTGAGAACACGCAGCATTTGATTTTCTGGTTTTGTGTTAATTCACTTAGAATAATGGCCTCCAGCCGAGCCAATGTTGCTGCAAAGGACATGATCTCATTCTATCAATCAATGTGTAGATTGATTTCAATTTGCACATATTGTGTAGTATTCCATGGTGTATATGAGTCACATTTTCTTTATTCAGTCCACCATTGGTGGGCACCTAGGTTGATTCCATGTCTTTGCCATTGTGAATAGTACTGTGATAAACATGAGTGCACGTGTCTTTTTTGGTAGAATGATTTATTTTTCTTTGGATATATACCCAGCAATGGAGTTGTTGGGTCAAATGGTAGTTCTGTTTTTAGTTCTCTGAGAAATGTCCAAACTGCTTTTTACAGTGGCTGAACTAATTTTCATTCCCACTGTGTTTAGGCATTCCCTTTTTCTCTGCAACCTTGTGAGCATCTGTTATTTTTTTGACTTTTTAATAATACCAATTCTGACTGGTATGAGATGGTATCTCATTGTGGTTTTGATTTGCATCTCTCTGATGAGTAGTGATACTGAGCATTTTTTCATGTTTGTTGGCTGCTTGTATGTCTTCTTAGAAGTGCCCATTCCTTTGCTCACTCTGTAATGGGGTTGTTTTTGTCCTCTTGATTTGTTTATGGAAGATTTTTCTGTGTTTACTAGCCAGTTAATGTTTCTTTTTTGAATAAATATTTTTCTGTAACTTCGTGTAGTGTTCTTGGGGGAAAAAAAATTCACAGTGTGAATCTCTACCCACTATTCTGTCCTTCCAAGTGGGAGAGGCACGCTAACACTGCTTCCTATCCACTATCTGGAAAACAGCAACAACAACAACAAAAATTCTGTCACCACCTTTTTTTTTTTTTTTTTTAACTTTTAAGTTTAAGAGTTATGTGTAGGATATGCAGGTTTGTTACACAGATAAACGTATGCTATGGTGGTTTGCTACACAGATCATCCCATTGCCTAGATACCAAGCCCTGCATCCCTTAGCTATTCTTCCTGATGCTCTCCCTCCCCACACCCCCCCCCCCAACAGACCACAGTGTGTGTTGTTTATGCCATTTTGTCCATGTGGTCTCATCATTCAGCTCCCACTTAAAAGTGAGAATATGTGGTGTTTGGTTTTCTGTTCCTGTGTTAGTTTGCTGAGGATAATGGCTTCCAACTCCTTCTGTGTCCCTGCAAAGGATGTGATTTCATTCCATTTTATGGCTGCATAGTATTCCATGGTGTATATGTATCACATTTTCTTTATCCAGTCTATCATTGATGGGCATTTAGGTTGATTCCGTGTCTTTACTATTGTCAATGGTGCTGCAATGAACATACACGTTCCTGTATCCTTATAATATTTAACAGAATGATTTATATTCCTTTGTGTATATGCCAAGTAATGGGATTGCTGGGTCAAATGGTAATTTTGTTTTCAGTTCTTTGAGAAATCTCCGAACTGCTTTTCACAGTGGCTGACCTAATTTTTATTCCCACTGTGTTTAAGCATTCTCTTTTCTCTGCAACCTTGCCAGCATCTGTTCTTTTTCGACTTTTTAGTAATGGCCATTCTGACTGGCATGAGATGTTATCTCATTGTGGTTTTGATTTGCATTTCTTTAATGATCAGTGATGTGGAGCTTTTTTCTCCATATTTTTTGGCCACATGTATATCTTCTTTTGAGAAGAGTCTGTTTATGTACTTTGTCCACTTTGTCGTTTGTTTTTTTCTTGTAAATTTAAGTTCCTTGTAGACTCTGGATATTAGACCTTGGTCAGATGGATAGATTGGAGAAATTTTTTCCCATTTCATAGATTATGTGTTCGCTCTGATGATAGTTTCTTTTGCTGTGCAGAAGCTCTTTAGTTTAATTATTAATATATCCCATTTGCCAATTTTTGCTTTTATTGCAATTGCTTTTGGCATTTTTGTCATGAAATCCTTGCCCATGTCTACATCCTGAATAGTATTGCCTAGATTTTCTTCTAGAGTTTTAATAGTTTTGGGTTTTACATTTAAGTTTTTAGTTTATCTTAAGTTAATGTTTGTATAAGGAAGGGGTCCAGTTTCAGTTTTCTGCATATGGCTAGCCAGCACTTCCAGCACTATTTATTAAATAGGGAACCCTTTCCCCATTGCTTGCTTTTGTCAGGTTTGTCGAAGATCAGATGGTTGTAGGTGTGTGATCTTATTTCTGAGTTCTCTGTTCTGTTCCATTGGTCTGTGTGTCTCTTCTTGTACCAGTACAATGCCATCTTGGTTACTGTAGCCTTGTATATTTTGAAGTTGGGTAACATGATACCTCCAGCTTTGTTCTTTTTTCTTAGGATTGGCTTGACTATTCGGGCTCTTTTTTGGTTCCATATGAATTTTAAAATCACTTTTTCTAAATATGTGAAGAATGTCAATGTTAGTTTAATGGGAATAGCTTTGAATCTATAAATTACTTAGGGCAGTATGGCCATTTTCATGATGTTCGTTCTTCCTGTCCATGAGCATGGAATGTTTTTCCATTTGTTTGTGTCCTCTCCGATTTCCTTTGAGCAGTGGTTTGTAATTCTCCTTGAAGAGATTCTATACTTCCCTTGTTAGCTATATTCCTAGGTATTTTATTCATTTTGTAGCAATTGTGAATGGGATGGCTCTCTGCCTACTTGTTGTTGGTGTATAGGAATGCTAGAGATTTTTGCACATTGATTTTGTATCCTGAGACTTTGCTGAAGTTGCTTATCAGCTTAAGAAGCTTTTGGGCTGAGATGATGGGGTTTTCTAGATATAAGATCATGTTATCTGCAAACAAATATAATTTGACTTCTCTCTTCCTATTTGAATACCCTTTATTTCTTTCTCGTGCCTGATTGCCCTGGCCAGAACTTTCAATACTGTGTCGAATAGGAGTGGTGAGAGAGGGCATCCTTGTCTTGTGCCAGTTTTCAAGGGGAAATGCTTCCAGCTTTTGCCCATTCAGTATGATATTGGCTGTGAGTTTGTCATATATGGCTTTTATTATTTTGAGGTATGTTCCTTTAATACCTGGTTTATTGAGATTTTAACATGAAGGGATGTCTCATTTTATCAAAGGCTTTTCTTGATTGATTGAGATAATCATGTGGTTTTGTCCTTAGTTCTGTTTATGTGATGAATCACATTTATTGATTTGTGTCTGTTGAACCAACGTCGCATCCTGGGGATGAAGCCAACTTGATCCTGATGGATAAACTTTTTTATATGCTGCTGAATTTGGTTTGCTAGTAGTTTATTGAGGATTTTTGCATTGATGTTCATCAATGGTACTGACATGAAGTTTTCCTTTTTTGTTGTATTTCTGCCAGGTTTTGGCATCAGGATGATGCTGGCCTCATAGAATGAGTAAGGGAATCCCTCATTAAGTTCTGGCCAGGGCAATCAGGCACGAGAAAGAAATAAAGCGTATTCAAATAGGAAGAGAGAAGTCAAATTATATTTGTTTGCAGATAACATGATCTTATATCTAGAAAACCCCATCATCTCAGCCCAAAAGCTTCTTAAGCTGATAAGCAACTTCAGCAAAGTCTCAGGATACAAAATCAATGTGCAAAAATCTCTAGCATTCCTATACACCAACAACAAGTAGGCAGAGAGCCATCCCATTCACAATTGCTACAAAATGAATAAGAAGGAATCCCTCTTCAATTTTGTGGAATAGTTTCAGTACAAATGATACCAGCTCTTCATTGTACCTCTGGTAGAATTCAGCTGTGAATCCATCTGGTCCTAGGCTTTTTTTGGTTGGTAGGCTACTTATTACTGCCTCAGTTTCAGAACTTGTTGTTGGTTCTGATGCCCCATATCATTGCTGATTGTGTTTATTGGATTCTTCTCTCTTTTCTTCTTTATCAGTGTAGCTAGTGGTCTATTTTACTACTTTTTTTCTAAAAACAGGTCCTGGATTGGTTGATTTTTTTTGAAGAGTTTTTCGTGTGTCTAACTCCTTCAGTTCAGCTCTGATCGTGGTTTCTTGTCTTCTGCTAGCTTTGGGGTTTGTTTGCTCTTGGCTCTCATGTTCTTTTAATTGAGATGTTAGGTTGTTAACTTGAGATCTTTCTAGCGTTTTGATGTGGGCATTTAGTGCTATAAATTTTTTTATTAACACTGCTTTAGTTGCATCCAGAGATTCTGGTACATTGTCTCTTTGTTCTCATTAGTTTCAAAGTACTTCTTGATTTCTGCCTTAATTTCATTATTTACTCAAGAGTCATTCAGGAGCAGGTTGTTCAATTTTCGTGTAGTTGTGTGGTTTTGAGTGAATTTCTTAATCTTCAGTTCTAATTTGTGTTGTGGTCTGAAAGACTGTTATGATTTCACTTATTTTGCATTTGCTGAGGAACGTTTTACTTCCAATTATGTGATCGATTTTAGAGTAAGTGCCATGTGGCAATGAGAAGAATGTATATTCTGTTGGGTTTTGGTGGAGATTTCTGTAAATATCTATCAAGTCCGCTTGATCCAGAGCTGAGTTCAGGTCCTGAATATCTTTGTTAATTTTCTGTCTCGATGATCTGTCTAATACTGTTAGTGGGGTGTTAAGGTCTCTCACTATTATTGTGTGGGAGTCTAAGTCTCTTTGTAGGTCTCTTAAGAATTTGCTTTATGAGTCTGGGTGCTTCTGTATTGGGTGCCTATATATTTAGGATAGTTATCTCTTCTTGAACCCTTTACAATTATGTAACATTCTTTTTTGACCTTTGTTGGTTTAAAGTCAGAAACTAGGATTGCAACCCCTGCTTTTTTTCTGTTATCCATTTGCTTGTAAATTTTCCTCCATCTCTTTATTTTGAGCCTATGTGTGTCTTTCCATGTGAGATGGATCTCTTGAAGACAGCGTGTTGATGGGTCTCCACTCTTTATCCAGCTTGCCATTCTTTGTCTTTTAATTGGGGCATTTAACCCATTTGCATTTAAGGTTAGTATTGTTATGTGTGAATTTGATACTGTCATCATGATGCTAGCTGGTTATTTTGCAGACATGTTTATGTGGTTGATTCATAGTGTCACTGGTCTGTGTACTTCAGTGTGTATTTGTCATGGCTGCCGACGGTTTTTCTTTTCCATACTTAATGCTTCCTTCAGAAGCTCTTGCAAGGCAGGCCTGGTGGTGATGAATTCCCTCAGCATTTGTTTCTCCTTCACTTATGAAGCTTAGTTTGGCCAGATATGAAATTCTGGAAATTCTTTTTGTTGGGAATTCTTTAAGAAATGAATTGGAAATTATTTTCTTTAAGAATGTTGAATATTGGCTCCAATCTCTTCTGGCTTGGAGGGTTTCAGCTGAGAGGTCTGCTGTTAGTCTGATGGACTTCCCTTTGTGGATGACCTAGCCTTTCTGTCTGGCTGCCCCCTAACATTTCTTCTTTCATTTCAACCTTGGAGAATCTGCTGATTATATGTCTTGTGGTTGATCTTTTCATGGAGTATCTTACTGGGGTTCTCCACATTTCCTGAATTTAAATGTTGGCTTTTCCTGCTAGGTTGGGGAAGTTCTCCCGGATGATATCCTCAAGTATGTTTTTCAACTTGGTTCTGTTCTCCCTGTTTCTTTCAGGTACCCCATCAGTCACAGCTCCTTTTACATAATCTTATAGTTCTCGGAGGTTTTGTTTGTTCCTTTTCATTCTTTTTTGTTTAATGTGTCTACCTGCCTTATTTCAGCAAGATAGTTTTCAAGTTCTAAAATTTTTTCCTCTGCTTGGTCTGTTCGGTTATTGATACTTGTGGTTGCATTGTGAAGTTCTCGTGTTGTGTTTTTCAGCTCCATCAGGTCATTTATATTCCTCTCTAAACTGATTGTTCTGGTTTACAGCTCCTGTAATGTTTTATCATAGTGCTTCGTTTCTTTGCATTGGGTTAGAACATGCTCCTTTAGCTTAGCGAAGTTCCTTATTACCCACCTTCTGAAGCCTACTTCCATCACTTCAGCCATCTTGGCCTCGGCCCAGTTCTGTCTGCTTAGGGGAGAGGTGTTGCAGTCATTTGGAGGAGAAGAGACACTCTGGCCTTTTGAATTTTCAGCATTTTTGCTTTGATTTTTTCTCATCTTTGTGGGCTTATCTACCTGTGATTTTTGAGATTGCTGACCTTTGACTGGGGTTTTTCTGGGGTCCTTTTTGTTGACGATGATTTTGTTGCTTTCTGTTTGTTTTTAACGGTCAAGCTGCTCTTCTGTAGGGCTGCTGCAGTTTGCTGAGGGTTCACTCCAGACCCTAGTTGCTTCTGTTTTTCCTGTACCCAGAGGTATCACCAGTGAAGGCTGTGAAACAACAAAGATGGCAGCCAGATCCTTCTGGAAGCTCTGTCATAGGGGGGTATAGACCTATTGCCAGCCCAAACACACCTATAGCAGGTGGCTGGAGACCCTTGTTGTGAGATCTTATGCAGATAGGAAGAATGGGATCAGGGACCTGCTTAAAGAGGCAGTCTGGCTGCTTGTTGGTGGAGCAGGTGTGCTGTGTTGGGGGTGGATCATTTCTCACCCAGACTGTTTGGACTCTCCAGAGCCGGCTGAGTGGAACAGCTGAGTCAACCGAACTGCAGAGATGGTAGCTGCTTCTCCCACTGGGAACTCTGTCTCAGGAAGAGATCAAAGCTCTGTCTTTATAATCCTGGCTGGTGTGGCTGAAGCCTCTGCAGGGAGGTCCTCCCCAGTGAGGAGGAATGGATTGGGGTCCTGCTTAAAGAAGCAGTCTGGCCATGATCGGATAGAGCAGCTATGCTCTGTTGGTGGGGGAACCTTCCTTGTCTGGACTGTTTGGACTCTCCAAAGCTGGCAGGCTGGAACAGCTGAGTGGACCAATCTGCAGAGATGGTGGCCACCCTCCCCCGGAAGCCCTGTCCCAGGGAGAGATCGGAGCTCTGTCCTTATAACCCTGACTGGAGTGGCTAAAGCTTCCACAGGGATAAGTGTATTTTTTGCATCTAAATAAGTATGTCCTTTTCATATATAATCTATTTATTATTCATTTACTGTCTAAGTATTTGAGTGACTATGTTTTCCCTTCTGGGGATATATTAGTTTACAATATTAAGATCTTTTCTCTTGTGCAGGTTAAATTTTAGCAGGGGTAGCGTGCATAGGGAGACAGACAATAAGTGATAGGCATATGTAAATTGAGTTACATGTCAAGAAGCTGAGAAATGCTATGGAAAAAGAAAAAGAACTGGGTAAGGGAAAATCAGGAGCAGAGAGTCAGGTTGCAGACAGATTACAATTTTAAATAAAGTTGGCAGGATACGCCTCATTGAGAAGATGACATTTCAGCAATGACCTGAAGGAATTGAGGGAATTAACAATTCAAATAATGAGGGAAAGTATATTCCCACCAGAGTGTCTAGCTGATGCAGAGGTTCTAATGCAAGAACATACTTTATGTAAGAAGACAGCAAAGTGTATGGCTAGAACACAGCAAGGAGAAGAGATGAGATAACAGAAGAATGAGGTGCCAGATAATATCAGGCTTGTAAGTGTTAGGATTTTATCATTGACCCATAGAAGCATTTTGTAGATTAATATTTTGCATGTCACTTTACATTTTGATATCATTTAAATTAGTGTGTGATGTTCTTGACAGTTAAAAAATGTCTATATCAGAACTATCAGTCTTTTAAAATTTCTTCATAATTTTTATACTTAAGAGTTTTGTAGGGGTTTTTTTGTTTTTTTGTTTTTGTTTTTTTGAAAGAGTCTCACTTAGTCGCCCAGGCTGGAGTGCGGTGGTGCAGTCTCGGCTCACTGCATCCTCCACCTCCTAGTAGGTTCAAGTGATTCTCCTGCCTCAGCCTCGCATGTGG
The DNA here is from genome assembly GCF_028858775.2 of Pan troglodytes. Lineage (NCBI taxonomy): Eukaryota > Metazoa > Chordata > Mammalia > Primates > Hominidae > Pan > Pan troglodytes. Next base: position 101,519,516 of record NC_072412.2, on the reverse strand, counting down.
TTGGGATTACAGGCGTGCATCACCACGCCCAGCTAATTTTTTTTTTTTTTTTTTTTTTTTTTTTTTTTTAGTAGAGATGGAGTTTCACCATAATGGCCAGAGTGGTCTCGAACTCCTCACCTCAGGTGATCCACCTGCCTCAGCCTCCCAAAGTGCTGGGATTATAGGCAGGAGCCACTGAGCCCAGCCACTTAGAGTTTTAATTCTATTAATTATCCTTTCTATATATCAAACATACTGAAGTCAAAACAAAATAGTAACTTTTCACTTGTCCAAGGAAATTGACAAATCTTTAATTCTCTCCTTTTGTAGCTTGCTTTCTTCTGCCTTTGTAAATTTAAGTGGATGCCAGTAGTTTTAAGAAACTTTACAGTAGTTGTAAGGAATATTTTAACACTTTGAATATATCATCTCATTGCCTTCTTTTTTTTTTTATTATTATACTTTAAGTTCTAGGGTACATGTGCACAACATGCAGGTTTGATACGTAGGTATATATGTGCCATGATGGTTTGCTGTACCCATCAACTCATCATTTACATTAGGTATGTCTCCTAATGCTATCCCTCCCTCAGGCCCCCATCCCTCAACAGGCCCTGGTGGGTGATGTTCCCCGCCCTGTGTCCAAGGCCCTGTGTCCAATTGATCTCATTGTTCAATTCCCACCTATGAGTGAGAACATGTGGTATTTGGTTTTCTGTCCTTATAGTTTCCTGAAAATGATGGTTTCCAGCTTCATCCATGTCCCGGCAAAGGACATGAACTCATCCTTTTTTATGGCTGCATAGTATTCCATGGTGTATACGTGCCACATTTTCTTAATCCAGTCTATCATTGATGGACATTTGGGTTGGTTCCAAGTCTTTGCTATTGTCAATAGTGCCACAATAAACATACATGTGCATGTGTCTTCATAGTAGCATGATTTATAATCCTTTGGGTATATAAGCAGTAATGGGATTGCTGGGTCAAATATTAATTCTAGTTTAGATGCTTGAGGAATCACCACACTGTCTTCCACAAAGGTTGAACTAATTTACACTCACACCAACAGTGTAAAAGCGTTCCTATTTCTCCACATCCTCTCCAGCATCTGTTGTTTCCTGACTTTTTAAATGATTGCTATTCTAACTGGTGTGAGATGGTATCTCATTGTGGTTTTGATTTGCACTTCTCTGATGACCAGTGATGATGAGCATTTTTCCATGTGTCTGTTGGTTGTGTAGATGTCTTCTTTTGAGAAGTGTCTATTCATATCCTTTGCCCACTTTTTGATGGGGTTGTTTGTTTTTTTCTTATAAGTTTGTTTGATTTCTTTGTAGATTCTGGATATTAGCCCTTTGTCAGATGGGTAGATTGCAAACATTTTCTCCCATTCTGTAAGTTGCCTGTTCACTCTGATGATAGTTTCTTTTGCTGTGGAGCAGCTCTTTAGTTTAATTAGATCCCATTTGTCAATTTTGGCTTTTGTTGCCATTGCTTTTGGTGTTTTAGTCATGAAGTCCTTGACCATGCCTATGTCCTAAATGGTATTGCCTAGGTTTTCTTCTAGGGGTTTTGTGGTTTTAGGTCTAACATTTAGGTCTCTAATCCATCTTGAATTAATTTTTGTATAAGGTGTAAGGAAAGGATCCAATGTCAGCTTTCTACATATGGCTAGCCAGTTTTCCCAGCACCATTTATTAAATAGGGAATCCTTTCCCCATTTCTTGTTTTTGTCAGGTTTGTCAAAGATCAGATGGTTGTAGATGTGTGGTATTATTTCTGAGGGCTCTGTTCTGTTCCATTGGTCTATATCTCTGTTTTGGTACCAGTACCATGCTGTTTTGGTTACTGTAGCCTTGTAGTATAGTTTGAAGTCAGGTAGCGTGATGCCTCCAGCTTTGTTCTTTTGGCTTAGGATTGTCTTGGCAATGCAGGCTGTTTTTTGGTTCCGTATGAACTTTAAAGTAGTTTTTTCCAATTCTGCGAAGAAAGTCGTTGGTAGCTTGATGGGGATGGCACTGAATCTATGAATTACCTTGGGCAGTGCGGCCATTTTCATGATATTGATTCTTCCTATCCATGAGCATGGAATATTCTTCCATTTGTTTGTGTCCTCTTTTATTTCTTTGAGCAGTGGTTTGTAGTTCTCTTTGAAGAGGTCCTTCACATCCCTTGTAAGTTGGATTACTAGGTATTTCATTCTCTTTGTAGCAATTGTGAATGGGAGTTCACTCATGATTTGGCTCTCTCTTTGTCTGTTAATGGTGTATAGGAATGCTTGTGATTTTTGCACATTGATTTTGTATCCAGAGACTTTGCTGAAGTTGCTTATCAGCTAAAGGATATTTTGGGTTCAGACGATGGGGTTTTCTAAATATACAATCATGTCATCTGCAAACAGGGACAATTTGACTTTCTCATTTTCTAATTGAACACCCTTTATTTCTTTCTCTTGCCTGATTGCTCTGGCCAGAACTTCCAACACTATGTTGAACAGGAGTGGTGAGAGAGAGCATCCCTGTCTTGTGCCAGTTTTCAAAGGGAATGCTTCCAGTTTTTGCCCATTCAGTATGATATTGGCTGTGGGTTTGTCATAAATAGCTCTTATTATTTTGAGATATGTTCCATCAATACCTAGTTCATTGAGAGTTTTTAGCATGGAGGGCTGTTGCATTTTGTTAAAGGCCTTTTCTGCATCTATTGAGATAATCATGTGGTTTTTGTTGTTGATTCTGTTTATGTGATGGATTACATTTATTGATTTGCATATGTTGAACCAGTCTTGCATCCCAGGGATGAAGCCCACTTGATCATGGTGGATAAGCTTTTTCATGTGCTGCTGGATTTGGTTTGCCAGTATTTTATTGAGGATTTTTGCATTGATGTTCATCAGGGATATTGGTCTAAAATTCTCTTTTTTTTGTTGTGTTTCTGCCAGGCTTTGGTGTCAGGATGATATTGGCCTCATAAATTGAGTTAGGGAGGATTCTCTCTTTTTCCATTGATTGGAATAGTTTCAGAAGGAATGGTACCAGCTCCTCTTTGTACCTCTTGTAGAATTCGGCTGTGAATCCATCTGGTCCTGGACTTTTTTTAGTTGGTAGGCTATTAATTATTGCCTCAATTTCAGAGCCTGTTATTTGTCTATTCAGAGATTCAGCTTCTTCCTGGTTTAGTCTTGGGAGGGTGTATGTGTCCAGGAATTTATCCATTTCTTCTAGATTTTCTAGTTTATTTGCATAGAGGTGTTTATAGTATTCTCTGATGGTAGTTTGTATTTCTGTGGGATCAGTGGTGATATCCCCTTTATCATTTTTTATTGTGTCTATTTGATTCTTCTTTCTTTTCTTCTTTATTAGTCTTGCTAGCAGTCTATCAATTTTGTTCTTTTCAAAAAACCAGCTCCTGGATTCATTGATTTTTTGAAGGGTTTTTTATGTCTCTATCTCCTTCAGTTCTGCTCTGATCTTAGTTATTTCTTGCGTTCTGCTAGCTTTTGAATGTGTTTGCTCTTGCTTCTCTAGTTCTTTCAGTTGTGATGTTAGGGTGTTGATTTTAGATCTTTCCTGCTTTCTCTTATAGGCATTTAGTAGTATAAATTTCCCTCTACACACTGCTTTAAATGTGTCCCAAAGATCCTGGTACGTTGTGTCTTTGTTTTCGTTGGTTTCAAAGAACATCTTTATTTCTGCCTTCATTCGTTATTTATCCAGTAGTCATTCAGGATCAAGTTGTTCAGTTTTCATGTAGTTGAGTGGTTTTGAGTGAGTTTCTTAATCCTGAGTTCTAATTTGATTGCACTGTGATCTGAGAGACAGTTTGTTGCGATTTGTGTTCTTTTATATTTGCTGAAGAGTGGTTTACTTCCAATTATGTAATCGATTTTAGAATAGGTGCAATGTGGTGCTCCAAAGAATGTATATTCTGTTGATTTGGGGTGGAGAGTTCTGTAGATGTCTGTTAGGTCTGCTTGGTGCAGAGCTGAGTTCAGGTCCTGGATATCCTTGTTAACATTTGTCTTGTTGAGCTGTCTAGTATTGACAGTGGGGTGTTAAAGTCTCCCATTATTATTGTGTAGGAGTCTAAGTCTCTTTTTAGGTCTCTAAGGACTTGCTTTATGAATCTGGGTGCTCCTGTATTGGGTACATATATATTTGGGATTGTTAGCTATTCTTGTTCAATTCATCCGTTTACCATTATGTACTGGCCTTTGTTGTCTCTTTTAATCTTTGTTGGTTTAAAGTCTGTTTTATCAGAGACGAGGATTGCAACCCCTGCTCTTTTTTTCTTTCCATTTGCTTGGTAGATCTTCCTCCATCCCTTTATTTGAGCCTATGTGTGTCTCTGCACATGAGATGGGTCTCCTGAAGACAGCACACTGATGGGTCTTGACTCTTTATCCAATTTCCAGTCTCTGTCTTTTAATTGGGGCTTTTAGCCCATTTAAATTTAAGGTTAATATTGTTATGTGTAAATTTGATCCTGTTATTATGATGTTTGCTGGTTATTTTGCCTGTTAATTGATGCAGTTTCTTCATAGCACCAATGGTCTTTACAGTTTGGCATGTTTTTGCAGTGGCTGGTACCGGTTGTTCCTTTCCATGTTTAGTGCTTCCTTCAGGAGCTCTTGTAAGGCAGGCCTGGTGGTGACAGAATCTCTCAGCATTTGCTTGTCTGTAAAGGATTTTATTTCTCCTTCACTTATGAAGATTAGGTTGGCTGGATATTAAATTCTGGGCTGAAAATTCTTTTCTTTAAGAATGTTGAATATTGTCCCCCACTCTCTTCTGGGTTGTAGGGTTTCTGCTGAGAGGTCCGTTGTTAGTCTGATGGGCTTCCCTTTGTCGATAACTTGACCTTTCTCTCTGGTTGCCCTTAACAGTTTTTTTTTTTTTTTTTTTTTTTTAGTGGGCAGGAATCTCTTTTCTTTTTTTTTTAATTATTATTATACTTTAAGTTTTAGGGTACATGTGCACATTGTGCCGGTTAGTTACATATGTATACATGTGCCATGCTGGTGCGCTGCACCCACTAACTCGTCATCTAGCATTAGGTATATCTCCTGATGCTATCCGTCCCCCCTCCCCCCACCCCACAACAGTCCCCAGAATGTGATATTCCCCTTCCTGTGTCCATGTGATCTCATTGTTCAGTTCCCACCTATGAATGAGAATATGCGGTGTTTGGTTTTTTGTTCTTGCGACAGTTTACTGAGAATGATGATTTCCAGTTTCACCCATGTCCCTACAAAGGACATGAACTCATCATTTTTTATGGCTGCATAGTATTCCATGGTGTATATGTGCCACATTTTCTTAATCCAGTCTATCATTGTTGGACATTTGGGTTGGTTCCAAGTCTTTGCTATTGTGAATAATGCCGCAATAAACATACGTGTGCGTGTGTCTTTATAGCAGCATGATTCATAGTCCTTTGGGTATATACCCAGTAATGGGATGGCTGGGTCAAATGACAAGCAATGGGGAAAGGATTCCCTATTTAATAAATGGTGCTGGGAAAACTGGCTAGCCATATGTAGAAAGCTGAAACTGGATCCCTTCCTTACACCTTATACAAAAATCAATTCAAGATGGATTAAAGACTTAAACGTTAGACCTAAAACCATAAAAACCCTACAAGAAAACCTAGGCATTACCATTCAGGACATAGGCATGGGCAAGGACTTCATGTCTAAAACACCAAAAGCAATGGTAACAAAAGCCAAAATTGACAAATGGGATCTAATTAAACTAAAGAGCTTCTGCACAGCAAAAGAAACTACCATCAGAGCGAACAGGCAACCTACAAAATTGGAGAAAATTTTCGCAACCTACTCATCTGACAAAGGGCTAATATCCAGAATCTACAATGAACTCAAACAAATTTACAAGAAAAAAACAAACAACCCCATCAAAAAGTGGGCAAAGGACATGAACAGACACTTCTCAAAAGAAGACATTTATGCAGCCAAAAAGCACATGAAAAAATGCTCACCATCACTGGCCATCAGAGAAATGCAAATCAAAACCACAATGAGATACCATCTCACACCAGTTAGAATGGCCATCATTAAAAAGTCAGGAAACAACAGGTGCTGGAGAGGATGTGAAGAAATAGGAACACTTTTACACTGTTGGTGGGACTGTAAACTAGTTCAACCATTGTGGAAGTCAGTGTGGCGATTCCTCAGGGATCTAGAACTGGAAATGCCCTTAACAGTTTTTCCTTCATTTCAACCTTGGTGAATCTGACGATTATGTGTCTTGGGGTTGTTCTTCTTGAGGAGTATTTTTGTGATGTTCTCTGTATTTCCTGAGTTTGAACATTGGCCTGCCTTGCTAGGTTGGGGAAGTTCTCCTGGATGATATCCTGAATAGTGTTTTCCAACATGGTTCCATTCTCCCCATCACTTTCAGGTACACCAGTCATACGTAGATTTGGTCTTTTCACATAGTTCCATATTTCTTGGAGGCTTTGTTCGTTTCTTTTTAGTCTTTTTTCTCTAACCTTGTCTTCTCACTTTATTTCATTAATTTGATCTTCAATCACTGATACCCTTTCTTCCACTTGGTTGAATCTGCTATTGAAGCTTGTGCATGTGTCATGAAGTTCTCATGCCATGGTTTTCAGCTCCATCACGTCATTTAAGGTCTTCTCTACACTGTTTATTCTAGTTAGCCATTTGTCTTATCTTTTTTCTAGGTTTTTAGCTTCCTTGAGATGGGTTCGAATATCCTTCTTTAGCTCAGAGAAGTTTGTTATTATCAACCTTCTGAAGCCTACTTCTGTCAACTCGTCAAAGTCATTCTCTGTCCAGCTTTGTTCTGTTGCTGGCGAGGAGCTGCGACCCTTTGGAGGAGAAGAGGCCCTTTGATTTTTAGAATTTTCAGCTTTTCTCTTGTACTTTCTCCCCATCTTTTTGGTGTTATCTACCTTTGGTCTTTGATGTTGGTGACCTACAGATGTGGTTTTGGTGTAGATGACCTTTTTGTTGATGTTGATGCTATTCCTTTCTGTTTGTTAGTTTTCCTTCTAACAGGTCCCTCAGCTGCAAGTCTGTTGGAGTTTCCTGGAGTTATGCTGCAGATCCTTTTTGCCTGGGTATCACCAGCGGAGGCTGCAGAACAGCAAATATTGCTGCCTGATCTTTCTTTTTGTCCCAGAGGGGCAGCTGCCTATATGAGGTGTCTGTCGGCGCCTGTTGGGAGGTGTCTCCCAGTTAGGCTACATGGGGATCAGGGACCCACTTGAGGAGGCAGTCTGTCCATTCTCAGAGCTCAAACACCATGCTTGGAGAACCACTGCTCTCTTCAGAGCTGTCAGACAAGGACGTTTAAGTCTGCAGAAGTTGTCTGCTGCCTTTTGTTCTGCTAAGCCCTGCCCACACAGGTGGAGTTTAGAGGCAGTAGGCCTCACTGAGCTGCGGTGGGCTGCCCCTCGTTCGAGCTTCCCAGCCGCTTTGTTTACATACTCAAGCCTCAGCAATGGTGGACGCCCCTCCCCCAGCCAGGCTGCCACCTTGCAGTTCAATCTCAGACAGCTGCGCTAGCAGTGAGCAAGGCTCCGTGGGTGTGGGACCTGCCGAGTCGGGCACGGGAGAGAATCACCTTGTCTCCCGGTTGCTAAGACCTTGGGAAAATCACAGTATTTGGGCAGAAGTGTCCCTTTTTTCCAGGTAGTCTGTCACACCTTCCCTTGGCTAGGAAAGGGAAATTCCCCCACCCCTTGTGCTTTCCGGGTGAGGTGATGCCCTGCCTGGGCTGCACCCACTTTCCAACCAGTCCCATTGAGATGAACCAGGTACCTGAGCTGGAAATGCAGGAATCACCCATCTGCTGCATCAGTCACACTGGGAGCTGCAGACTGGAGCTGTTCCTATTCGGCCATCTTGGAATGCCCCCATCTCATTGCCTTCTGGCTTCTGTTGTTTCTGATAAGAAGTTCGCCTTTATTGTTACTGAGATTCTTTTGTATACAGTGAAGAAAGGATTTCTCTTCTTTTCAAGATTTTAGCTTTTGCTTTTAACATTTTGACTGGTGTGTCTGGCTGTGGATATCTTTACATTTATCCTTATTGGAGTACATTGAGCTTCTTAGATTTGTAAATTATGTTATTAATCAAAATTGGGAATTTTTCAGTAGTTTTTAAAAGTATCTTCTATGTTTCTTTTTCCTTGTCTTCCTGGGTCTTCTATAATGTATATGTTGGCATGCTTAATGGTGTCCCACGTTTCTCTGAGAAAGTGTTCATTTTTTTTCAGTCTTTTTACATTCTGTTCTTCAGATTGTATAATCTTTATTGATTTATCTTCCAGTTGCCATTCCAAGTTGTTTACACAGAAAATACATACATAGCCACATATAAATTATTAGAATTAATTATATAGTTTAAGGTTGTTTAATACCAGTCAATGTCCAATAATTAATTATATTTCTAAGAGCTGCAACAAACGAGAAATGCAGTTTAAATAAAGATACCATTTACAATAGTATGAAAAATATCAAACACTGGAAATTTTTGTGGAAATTGTCAAGCAGATTCAAAAACTCATCCAGAAATTCAAAGTACCAAGAGTAGCTAAAATAATCTTAAAGCATAAAAAGTGATAATTGCTTTACTGGATATCAAGATCTTTGATAAAACTACGTAATTGAAAACAGTTTGGTATCAGCACAAGGATAGAAAAATAGAGCAACGGAAGAAGAATAGAGAACCCAGAAATAGAGCCATGCATATATTAACACTTGATTTATAACAAAGTTGGCTTTATGGAACAGTAAGGGTAATCTTTGACACTCCCCCCTTTTCACGTCATACACAAAAATTGATTCCAGATGGATTATAGAGCTAAACATAAAAGGCAAAACAATAAATCTTCTTAAAGATAATATATACTTTAAAGTTCATATGGAACCAAAAAAGAGCCCGCATCACCAAGTCAATCCTAAGCCAAAAGAACAAAGCTGGAGGCATCACACTACCTGACTTCAAACTATACTACAAGGCTACAGTAACCAAAACAGCATGGTACTGGTACCAAAACAGAGATATAGATCAATGGAACAGAACAGAGCCCTCAGAAATAACGCCGCATATCTACAACTATCTGATCTTTGACAAACCTGAGAAAAACAAGCAATGGGGAAAGGATTCCCTATTTAATAAATGGTGCTGGGAAAACTGGCTAGCCATATGTAGAAAGCTGAAACTGGATCCCTTCCTTACACCTTATACAAAAATCAATTCAAGATGGATTAAAGACTTAAACGTTAGACCTAAAACCATAAAAACCCTACAAGAAAACCTAGGCATTACCATTCAGGACATAGGCATGGGCAAGTACTTCATGTCTAAAACACCAAAAGCAATGGCAACAAAAGCCAAAATTGACAAATGGGATCTAATTAAACTAAAGAGCTTCTGCACAGCAAAAGAAACTACCATCAGAGTGAACAGGCAACCTACAAAATTGGAGAAAATTTTCGCAACCTACTCATCTGACAAAGGGCTAATATCCAGAATCTACAATGAATGCAAACAAATTTACACGAAAAAAACAACCCCATCACAAAGTGGGCAAAGGACATGAACAGACACTTCTCAAAAGAAGACATTTATGCAGCCAAAAAACACATGAAAAAATGCTCATCATCACTGGCCATCAGAGAAATGCAAATCAAAACCACAATGAGATACCATCTCACACCAGTTAGAATGGCGATCATTAAAAAGTCAGGAAACAACAGGTGCTGGAGAGGATGTGGAGAAATAGGAACACTTTTACACTGTTGGTGGGACTGTAAACTAGTTCAACCATTGTGGAAGTCAGTGTGGTGATTCCTCAGGGATCTAGAACTAGAAATACCATTTGACCCAGCCATCCCATTACTGGGTATATACCCAAAGGACTATAAATCATGGTGCTGTAAAGACACATGCACACACATGTTTATTGCGGCATTGTTCACAATAGCAAAGACTTGGAACCAACCCAAATGTCCAACAATGATAGACTGGATTAAGAAAATGTGGCACATATACACCATGGAATTCTATGCAGCCATAAAAAATGATGAGTTCATGTCCTTTGTAGGGACATGGATGAAATTGGAAAACATCATTCTCAGTAAACTATCGCAAGAACAAAAAACCAAACACCGCATATTCTCACTCATAGGTGGGAATTGAACAATGAGATCACATGGACACAGGAAGGGGAACATCACACTCTGGGGACTGTTGTGGGGTGGCGGGAGGGGGGAGGGATAGCATTGGGAGATATACCTAATGCTAGATGACGAGTTAGTGGGTGCAGTGCACCAGCATGGCACATGTATACATATGTAACTAACCTGCACAATGTGCACATGTACCTTAAAACTTAAAGTATAATAATAAAAAAAGATAATATAGATTATGTTTTTTACTTTAGAGTAGAGAAAGTTTTCTAAAATGAGACCCAAAACACAGTAGCCATCAGGTATAATACCAATAAATGGAACTACTTTAAAATTAAGGACTGCTTCCCATCATAACACATCATTAGTACACTACAAAACAAGCCATAGAATGGGAGAAGCATATCTCTACACATATAACCAAAAAAAGCCCTTAAGTCTTAGAAATCCAACTCTTCCAAGTCAGGGGCCAAAAAAGATAATCCAAAAAATACTGGAAGCAGATTGAACAGGCAAGTCATAAAAGAAGCCAAAGAACATATCAAAGGATGTTTAGTATTGTTAATGATAAGAGAAAAGAAAATTAAAACCCTGATGAGATATCTTTACATATGTACGAGAATGATTTAAATTAAAATCTGACAATACAAAGTGTTTCTTAGGCTGTGAGGTAATGGAACTGTTTGTTATCTGTTGCTGGTATGTATATTACTTTGAAAAACTATTTAGCATCTTTTGAAGTGGAAGATATGTATATCCTATTTTTAGAGCTCTAAACTGGAAGAAACTCAGATGTCCAGCAACAGTAGAATAGATAAAAGACTGTATATTCATATGATAGAATTCTGTACAGTACTAAAAATTGACTACAGCTACAGAAAACAGTATTGATAAATCTCACATTATTGAGTGGGGAAAGAACACAAAATAATACTGCATGACTCCATTTATATGAAATTTAAAATTGATTAAATGTTTAGCAGTGCAAGTTTAGGGGATAAACTATAAAGAAGAGCAAAGTTGTTATTACCATAAATGACAAGAGAGTGGTTGTCTTTAGAAAAGTGGGAGGGTGTGGTAATTGACAGAGATCCGCGGAATCTTTTTGGAGTTGCTGGCAGTGCCAGTGACCAGGATAGTAGGTTTATGGGTTAATTCACTGAGCTCTACATTTTGTTTTGTGTATTTTTTATTTGTGTTATTTCACATACAAAAAGCTTAAATATAATGTTACATTACAAATGAATCATTATGCAAATATCTGAAGGAATTAGAGTTAGTAAAATGATTGTTAGGCTTTTTCAGTGGTATATCACATTTAGTACAGTAAACATGGGAGGGCTTTGATAGTGAAAGATGGTGCATGATACAGTGAACAAACTGGGTGGGAAAGAAAATATACTCACCTGTAAAATGATATGTATGATACTGGTCTTTTTAATCTATAAATATGTTTGCAGAAAACAAGTGTTCATAGTCGGTTGGGGATTATTTATAATCCTACATCAAAAATAAATGAAGAGAACACAGCTATTTCTAGAGGAATTTTGGCAGCTTTTCTTACACAGAAGAACATGTTTTTGAGAAGCTTTCTTGGGCAACTGGCAAAGGAAGAAATTGCTACAGCTATTTACTCTGGAGATAAAGTTAAAACATTCCTTATTGAGGTCAGTAGCTATTTGAAATATTAAATATGTATGTATTGCATATTTTAAAAGTGTAAGTGTATTTGGAGATATTGTTACTGAAAAACAATGGTAGATTTAAACAAATGAAGATAATAAACATTCCTTTTCAAATGGGAAAAGATAAACATTAAATGATATGACTCTGCACAGAGGCATTTAATAAATCAGATTTCATATGTTTCATTTACTACTTCATGATTCTTAAAGTTGATGGCATTCTAGTTAGGATATGTACTTAAGTGAAGAATTGGGGGTTAAAGCGTTACGTAAATCTCAGGTATTTCACTGAAGGGGTCCATTATGGGGGGAGTTTCAACGATGATCCTCTTGAAGAAACAATCATTATTCATTCAAAAAATACATATTGATCGTTTATGAGACAATGGAGATAAACTTGTGAACAAGCAGATAGAGTCCCTGTCCCTGTTCTTTGTGGAGCTTACATTGTAGGAGGAAAGACAGACAAAATATTTATAAGTGGTTTTGATTGATTTGCTTCCAAAAGTCAGGTCATTAGCTAAGGATTAGAGTGGCAGTATGTATTTTTAAAGGGTCGAGGACAAAAAGAGGAAATGTTGAATATTTTACTATTATTCTGAGAGTGAGAAAGTAAATTAAATGCATTAGTGAAGGAAGATTTCTGGTCATTGCTGAGGGTCCACTTGAGATTAATGACAATAAATTCAAAGTGAGATCAGCCTTGGTCGTATGTTTTTCTCCAACTGTATTTTACTGTTTTCATCCAGTTGCAGACTCAGCAGAGTTGTGTTTAACCAAGGCTGGGGTTTGGACCAGTGAATATGACCGAGGGGGAGCATTCAAGGGAGCTAAACATGGAGAAGTTTTGGTTATAGTAAAGTACCCTGAGATAGAACTTGGTTAAAAGGAAATTACGCCATGGGAAGGATGATAGACAGTGAATAAATGGTAGAGTCTGTGGACTGAAAGTTTGAGTAATGGTTGATCTAGGGATGGTGATGGTCATGAGGTTGTGGTCAGAAAGGGGACGATTGAAATGGGGATTTTGGAGGTAAAGAGGATCAGGGCCTACATGGTCCAACACCACAGCCACTGGCTACATATGGCCATTTTATACTTAAATAAGATTTTAAATTCAGTTCCTCAGTCATAGTAGCCACATTTTGAATGCCGCATAACCATATGAAGCCATGGCTGCCATATTGGACAATGCGGGAAAACATTTTCATCATCATGAAAGCATCTGGGAACTTGTTAGAAATTCAGAATTTAAGGCCTGGATTCTACTGAAGTATATTCTGCATTTTAATAAGATACCAGGTGATTGGTATGTACATTAAAGTTTGAGAAGTACTGAGAGAGAGAAATGTACCTTAGTATGAAGGTGCAATGAGCATGTATGTGGTTTATTTTCTGTGAATGTCCATATATTTTTTTACTTTGACCAAGCATTACTTTTATTATTTCCATATTTAAATATATTATTACTAAACTGGTCTTCTGGGATTAGTATAATGGGGAGAAAGGAGTATTTCCATTTTAAACACTTTTTAAATTGAAAGTACCAAATAAGAGGTACTGAGTTCAGAATTTAATAAATATTTAATTTCATTTTCTTCATATCAAATTTTATTTAAATTGATGTTCCCTAGTAATTTACTAGTCTGGTATTTTCCCTGAAATTCTCAAAGAATGAATAGCAAACTGTATCAACTTGTAACAAGATTTAAGCATGTTATAAATGACTTGTCAAAACAGAATTCTTTTTTTAAAAAGGTTCTTTCGAAGAAAATTATACCAAATAATGATTTTGAAAGTATTATTTAAAATTTTATACTAATATTAAAGTAGTTTTTTAAACAAAATGATTTAATATATTTACTTACTGTTCTCATATTAGTTTCATCAATCTTAACTTTTGCTTTAGGGGATGGATAAGAATGCTTTTGAGAAAAAATATAATACTGTTGGAGTGAATATTTTTCGAACTCACCAGTTGTTCTGTCAAGATGTACTTAAATTACGTCCTGGAGAAATGGGTATTGTCAGCAATGGGAGAGTAAGTAGAAAAAGCTATTGCTCTCTTTTCTCAGTGACACTGCAGTGCACTGGTCTGCCTTTTTTCTGTCACAATTCCCCTGATGTGACTGACACACACAGAGGACGGTGTTCATGAGCTGAAGACACCAGACACAACTCAGCATAAATAAAATGGGGTCATGACACACTTCCCATTCCTTCATTCTTTCCCCTATTTAATGAGAATGATGATGTGGGTAAGGAAGAATGTTCTTTATGTGTCTTGCTTTTATTTTGTTCTAATGTAAGTATTAGAAGAAACAACTTAATGCACATCTTCAAAACATTGTCATTAGAACCACTGTTGTAGTAGGTGTAGCAAGTAGGTTATGACATCTTTCTTCTTGTTCCTACAGTTGTGTATGTTAAATGGCATTAGATACTACTTTCAGTTTTGAAGTATCAAGTAGTATAAATTGCCATGTAGTATTTATTAATAAAATATTTACAAGGCTATAGGAAGAAAATCTCTTACTCTCCAACCACCCTAATAAAACTTAATAGCTTATTGTTTTTCCTTTCAGCCCTTTTTTCTACCATACATAGATAGCCATTTTTGGTTTTTTAGAATACATCCTTATAATCGTACTATATATAATTTTACATCATGATTTTTCTGTTAATATAAATGTTTTTCTGATTGCAGTCTTTGTAGACACATACAAAATAAGTGGATGATATCTATATACTAATATTTTTAATATGATAGTCTTATTTCATACAAATTGTTTAAGTAAAAAACTGAATCTGGTGCTTAGGTTTATTAAGAAATTAGCAAATGCAGTGTGTTTCACATATCTGTGGCTTGAATTTTCAAATTATATATCCCTCAATCATCTTCAAAGTTCTAATGCACTCTTAATGTTTTGTTTTTCACTTACTTTTGAATTCTGTTCACCTGCATATTAGATTCAGGTTCATCTATGTACAGTGCTATTTTACACATGTCAAAAGCTGCCATTTATTGTAAAAAGTATTGGTGAATTTTGGTAGTGAGATATGTAGAGCTCTGTAAATGGCATTGCTTTTTCACTTTAAAAGTTACTTTGGGAGGAAATACAGCTTTTAAAAACAGTTCTAAAGCTTTTGGCTGTCTTTGACCATGTCAAGCATTTTAAGGGATAAAGAGGGAAACAATGGCACCTGTTTTATCTAGTGCCTTGCCTTTTAATTATATACTAGGGAAAAGCTATCCTATGTCTTGTCATTTTGATATAATTCATATAGTGTTATTGACATTAATGGTAACAAATACTAGATACAGTTATGTTCAACTTATTTCTCATAAACATAAAACTATGTTTTGTCCTGACTTTCCTTAAAATTGATAAAAATATTAAGATATTAATCTTACACCTACTGTGAACCAAACATTCTTCTAGATTCTGAAGGCACAGCAGTGAACAACTACGTTTTCATGGGGCTAATATTTTGATGGATAGAGAGAGACAACAAACAGCACCCTTACTGATAAGGCAGCTATCTTAAGTATGTTTATGCTGCTATAAAAATATGCCACAGACTGGCTAATTTATAAAGAACATAAATTTATTTCTTATACTTCTGGATGCTTGGAAATGTGAGGCCGACGTGCTGCCATGGATGTCTGGTGAGGGCTGCTCTCTGCTTCCAGGATGGCCCCTTGTTGCTCTGTTTTTACATGGTGGAAGGTAGAAGGGCAACAGAGTGCTCCCTTCAGTCTTGAACTCTTTTATTATAAGGATACAAATTCCATTCATGAGGGCAGAGCCCTCGTGGCTTAATCATTTCCCAAAGGCCACACCTCTCAGTGCTATCGCACTGGCCACTAAGTTTCAACACATGGGTTTTGAGGGACACATTTTGTCTTATTCTGTTTTGTGCTGCTGTAACAAAATACCTGAGACTATATAATCTCAGAAATCTATTAAAGAACAGAAATTTATTCTCTCATACTTCTGGAGGCTGGGAAGTCCAAGATCAAGGCACTGGCATCTGATGGGAGCTTTCTTGCTGCATCCTCATATGGCAGAAGGCAGTGGGGCAAAAAGGGGATGAGTGCTATGTTCCTACATGGCAGGAGAGAGCAAACCCACTCCTGAAAGCCTTTTTATAGTGGCATTAGTCCATTTTGAGGGCACAGCCCTCATGACCTAAACACCTCCCATTAGGCTCCAGCTGCCAACACTGTTGCATTGGGGATTCAGTTTTAACATAAATTTTGGGGAGGACAAAGACATTCAAACCATAGCACATTCATAGCAGTGTCATATGGGCAAAGAACCAAAGAAGGTGAAGGAGGAAGCCATGTCAAATATCTGGAAGAGGATTGTTCTAGACAGAGTACAGTGAATGCAAAGGACGTGAGGTGAGATCATGTCTGTGAATCCTGTGAATCATGTCTGCTATTCTAAGAATAGCAGGTAGGAAGAGAGCAGTCAGGAGAGAAGCCAGAGAAGTAGCTGGGGGCCAGATCATATTGGGTTTTATAGGAAGTTTAAGGACTCCCACTTTACTCTGAATGAGTTGGGAAGTGCATAGTTCTGGGCAGGAGATTGGCATCATCTAGCTTATGTTTTATTTGGATCACTAGAGGCTGTTACATTGGGAATATACAATAGGGGGTCAGGGAGCCAGTTGGGAGATAATGCAGTAGTCCAGATGAGGGATGATGGTGGCTTGGACCAGAATGGTTCTAGTGGTGGTAGTAAGAAGTGGATATGGGATGTATTTTATGTGAAGAATGGACAGGGACTTTGGTGTGAGATGTGAGAGAACTAAATTACTGGCAGAATGGAGTTACTGTGGATCAAGGTGAGGAAGGCTGCAGGATGAGTGGGGTTGCAGGAGCAGTATAAGAAGAAGGAAAGAGAATTCAGTTTGGACCTCCAAAAAGACTTGTTAAGAAGGTGATTGAATATGAGTGTAATACAGAGGAAGGATTGGGGCTGGAGATAGATATTAAGTCAAATTATGTTGACTTTTTCTGTTGACTAATGGAAAAATGTAATTTCAATTATCCTTTTATTTGTATAACTGTGGTTTTAATAGAAAAGTATATTGGAAAATAAGTCTGTGGTTTATGAGCGATAATGTAATACTTAGCTTATCACTCTGAAAGTAATGCTATTAAGCATAATAATCACAGCAATGTGGCAGATGTTATAAAAATTTGGAATCAGATAGTTTAATGCTTGAAATAAGTATGATATTTTAGTATAAATCTTCATTCTGAGCCTGTTCAAATGTTTCCATTAGAATTGGAACATATGAAAAGTTAAAATTGTTTATAAATGATCAACAACTAGGGTACAATGATGATCGCACAGTTTCTTAAAAACACTGAATAATTTAAAATTGACATATTTAATATTAATGCCACAAATAATGCCATTGTTATAATAATATTTATTTGTATTACACTACATATTCACAATTTGCTGAAAGACATGGGGTAGCAGGGAGTAGGAAAAAAAAGCAGGGTCTTTTTTTTGTTTTATAGTCAGATCTGGATTCAAATTCCAGTTGCACCATTAATTACATTACACTGTGAGACCTGATTTCTTCATTTGGACAATGAGAATGATAATAATCTGTCTTACAGGATTGTTGGGGTGATTAAATATGCTCCTATATTTAAAGCACATAGAAGGAACCCAAACACAGAGTAAATTTTCAGTAAATATTAACTGCTATTTTCTCTCAATATTTGAAGGGCATCATGAAAAATAATGGGCGTTTGTAGACTTAATTTGTGTTACACTAGCTAAAAGTTAGCATAAAATCCAAACTAGTTGGTCAAACTTCTGTGAGTAGAGAGACATTTTTAGCTCAGTATGTGGATGAAAATCTGACAGAGTTTTCTGCAATTTTCATGACCTGTCAAATGAAGTAATGCATTTCTGTTACAGCAAGTATTCTATATAACTGAAAAACCACATTTCTCAAATGTTATGAAGAAGATTTAAGTAACATAATTTTCAAGTTTATTGTTCTTTTTCCCAACTTGGACATTATGTGATTTTATGCTATTTAAGTTACTTTATTCCACAAATTTTCAGCTTTAAATAGAACCAAGACACAGAAACATTAGGTTTCTCCTGTTTGATGCTGTGCTTAATGTAAGTAAAATACAGCCAGTTTTCTGGTAAATTTAATCAGTAAAGATAGCCAATGTAGTTAACCCCTTAAGACAATACTTTTAAGATTTTATTTCCTTATTCTAATGTTACTAACAAAACTGCCCCTGTCGCTAGAGGTAGTATAGATAAGATTCAACTGTTTTCCAAGACTGCTGATTCATTGTTCAGAAATGTAACATGGAATGTGCTTTCAAAGTTGCTTTAAAAATTATATCACGTCTTAAGACAATGAAATGTTTATATGAGTACTTTTAGTATTATAGTGCCCATTTTTGTGTTTTTAAGAGCCCGTGTTTTTATATTTAAGGTGAAACATGACATTTATTTAGTTGGGATGCCAAAATCCCAGTTAGTCACCTTTGATATGAGAAAATGGGATAGAAAGATTCAAGAACTATGCTTCAGTAATTTTTAGAAAAGATGAACTGTAGAAGCAGGTGAAGGGGAAGTGAGAAAATCTGGCTACAGCCATTACATTCTGGTCTTTTTACCAAGAAAAAAAATAATCTGGTTGACGTGTTTTCTGATTATCATTAAATATAATTGTTTTGTACATAGGATTATGTCAGTCTACAGTAGGGTTTTGTGTACATGGTGTTAGAATGATTGTTATGTACTAATTTCCTCAGAAAGTGCTCATGGTAGTAGAGTCAGTAGTGGTTGTGATGGGAGAGCCATTCTGAGAAATTAGGTATGTGGCAATTTGGCAGCTTCTAACTTTGTAGTTACTGGTTTAAAGTTAATATAGGTGACCTTGCTAGACTCCTAACCATTTATACAGTATCAGTTAAAAGAAGACTGGTTGGTATTATTATAGTAAGTATGTGATTTTTATGTGATTTTTGTCTTGGGTTTTGCTATTTTATGGCTTTCTTATAAAGTAATTCATGTCTATATAGTGTAGAGTACAATTTATCGATGAATGTGAAAGAAAATTGAAATTAAAAGATTTTTTAAAATATAGACCATTGCTTTCAAAATTGAATTCAGATTGAAATGGTATTTGGAAGCATCGTGATTTATGTTTCAAATCATGATTTATGATTTATGTTTCAAAGTAAAACTTTCGAATGGAAATAATTTGCTAATTTTTTATATTGTCACTTTGATTTTGGTGTTTATACAAATGTTATTTGTAATATCAAAGTGAGAAAGTATATCTTGTTTCCTAGCGTATTTAGTAAATGGCAGGATTAATAGCTACCATATCTTTAATCTCTAATTCATTTTTGCTTAACAAAGAAATATCTATTTGATGAGGAAATGTTTTTCCTAAACTGATATCTTCTAGAAGATATATGATAATATAACTGTTTTTATTTTAAGTTCTTAGGACCTTTAGATGAAGATTTTTATGCAGAAGATTTTTACTTGTTGGAAAAGATAACATTTAGTAATTTAGGAGAGAAAATTAAAGGCATTGTTGAAAATATGGGAATCAACGCAAATAAGTGAGTATATAAGTTCTAAGAGCAATTCATTTTGGGTTTGGCATTTTGAGTCTAATGTTTTTAAGATTAGAAAATGTTTCAAATATATAGACAAGTAAAGGTATAATAAAAGACATATATAAAGAATATAAGGAAATAATAAAAGGCATCCATTTACTCACCATCACAAAACTGTAGATGTTAATGTTTTCTTTGCCTTGGCTCTGTCTTTCTCCTTGTTTCTTACCCATCCACCCCAATCTCCTCCCTCCCCAAGAGGTAACCATTTTCCTATAGGTTGTATGCATGGTTCCCATATTTGTCTTTTTGCTTCATATGTAAATATCCATTATTGGTGTTTATTGTTTTGAAGGCTGTGACTGTTTTAGAGAAATGCTATTATACGTAGGTCTCCCTTTGCAATCTACTTCGGTAGATTTAACCATGTTCAGATATATAAAACCTTTCTTGAAGCATTAATTGTAATATGAAATATGGAACTCTTTCCAAAAAACTCATACACTGTTTGTCTTGTTTATCTAGCATGAGTGACTTTATTATGAAAGTTGATGCCCTTATGTCCTCTGTGCCTAAGCGTGCATCTCGATATGATGTCACATTTCTTAGGGAGAATCACAGGTAAGAATGTAATCATATTTGTTTGTGGTTTTTCTGTTAATGCATGCAATTATTTCCATTTGTTTTCATAACATGGTAAAATTTAAGGTAGAATTAAAAGTTATTTATTAGGGAATAAATGTATTTGACAGTATTAGGAAGATAAATTCCAGTTAGTTATATATTCTAGTAAATAAAGGGTAATATATATGGAGAGAGAGTGTACGAAATTTCAAGTAAGTTAAACATGGTATAATTTGTCATATTTTTAATATCTTTCATACTTAAGATCATTTGTAATTTTTGCAGTATCTCAAGATAGTCATAAATAATATTATCTTTATATTTTCAATGTGTAAAGTGACTGAAGAGTTCTGATTAATCAAATGTAGGGTGGCCTCTGTCACAAAGCTAAACACACATGCATGCACAAGAGTTCAGAGGAGTGAAGAGAGGGTCCAGGCAAAGCTGAACTGTTGTAGGCCCAGCTGCTGCCTCAGGCCAGCAAGGTGAATCAGCAGATCAACAGCAAGTGTGTGAGCTGCAAAATTGCTGCTGCTGCCTCTCTGTTCTCTAGATCTCCTGAGAATCTCTGTTGTTGCCCGCCCAAGCAAGAAACATTCTGGAAAATATGATTTAGCCTGGTCAAGTTGACACATTATAAAGCTGCTGCGTGGACCAAGGGTCCAAGGATTCACTCTGTCAGGCTCCTGTGGTAGGATGGAAACAAAAGGCTGTTTAATCACTATCATATGTGATTTCTATGCCCATATTCTCTATGAGAGTGCCTCGTTAATTGTAAAAGTAGCTAAACTGCTTCTTTAAAAAATACTACTGAAGATTCCCTGAGCTCACTCAAGTGTCTTACAGTTATCACCTTTAGTAATTTTCTCTAGAAATACCATTTTTTATCTGTCAGAGAGCATTCTTTCCTATCAAGGGAAATAATAATATTTTATAAATACGGTTAAATTTATATGTAAATTTCTACATTAAAGTCACACTCTGTTATTAAATTTTAGAAAATGTCAGTGAGCCTTTGGAAATTGATAATTAGGATAATACAGTATGCCACAGTGATGGGCAAATACTTCAGGTCACTTTACATATGAATTTATGAATTATCAGTATTACTTCCATAGTTATATCTGTATATTTCATGAGCATATGCATTTACTTCTAAAATCACATAAAAATATTTATTCACAGGTTTTTAGAGAGATGGGTGTGTATACATGTATATATATATTTAAACACAGCATTATATCTTTGCCATTCTGCTTCTATGTCTATAGGGAGTCATTTTATAATTAAATATGTTAAAACACTTGTTATAAATCCGTTATTTCTGTATTGATATGTTTGATCTTAATTCCAACTTTTAAAATTTAAATTGGCTTATAAGAAAATTTAAATTTGACAAGGTAACTTAAATTAGAAGGTTTGCAAAAGGAGAAAGAATAGGAGTATATTGAAATCTGGAATAAAGTGAAAAATGAGAAAAAACAATTATATTTTTTCCCCAGCCCTGAAAGATCTCTATATTAGCCTATTCCCTTCAATTTAGACTCTGTGGATTTGACATTCTTCTAACATCTTAGACAAAGGCAAAAATAGCAATCCTAACTACTCACCCCATCATCCCAGGAACTTACAACATTGAATGTAAGTTGTGTGAGAAACTATGAGGTCTTGAAGGAAGCCTTGCAGGCTGCGGCAATAATGACTCTCCTGTCGTGAGCATACCGTGAATTTGGCTCTAAGTTTTCCAGTTTATACAGTTCCCAAGTTCATGAGAGGAAAACAAACTAGATGTTCAGGTGAAGTGTAATTATTCTTAGAAGAGGGAAGACAGAGGAATTTCTCCCAGGAGCCTTTATAAAGAGGATGCTATATAATGAACAGTGTTTTCAATATTCTTAAAATAGATTACTTGACCTATTTTATAGATAGGTTAACAGTATCATAACAAAATTCAACTCAGAGTTTTCTATTGCAACGGCCTGTTTGAAATGTGTTCAATATATCTGTAAGAGTTGATTAACTGTGTATACCTAAGCAGTTCTTCACCCTTTTTTTTCCGACATGGACTTTAATAATTAATTAACTATCACTGTGCTTGACAGTATTATTCTGGCTAATGACATGAAGTGTATCAATAGTTTTTTGGCAATTGAGTACAAATCTGTTACCTTAAATAGGTGGTAGTTAGCATCTTGTTAATATTGCATGAGAAATAGGATGTTCTGTTCTATTATTGGGTTAGTCAGTGTACTATCTACTAGTGGGCTCAGGATTCTACTCAGAAAACTGTCTTGTACATGTATAATCAGATGGTGGGGACTATGGAATTCTGCTTCATACAACTTCATAGAATTAGCAGTCTGGGAGAAAAAAGCAGCAGTAAACAGATGCATGCTGAAGCCATAATTACATCTCATACAGCATACATAAAATGACCAGTTTTGAGTGGTGTTACAAAGTAGGATAGTAATTTGTAAAATGTTCACCAAGGTAACTACAGGAAGCAACAATTGTCGAGAGTCACTTTAATAGCAGAACGTCTGATTTGTGGCTCTTAGGTCTAGCAATAATTATCCATTAAGGTCTGTTGTCTGACTATGCCCCTCTTATTTTAAGATAATTAAATCGTCAACTGTATAGAAAATAAAATGTCTTGCAGTTTTCTATTTAGATGACCCATATTTGAAGTAATTGTTTATATTAGCTTTTTAAAAATTGCTGAGCAATTAATCCCCTCACTGCAGAAGCCTTTTCCTACCAAAGAAACTAATATTCCTGTAACTACACATGTACCTCTTGATTTGGTAACCTTTTTCCTTTGTAATATGTAAAATGTATAATTAATTCATCCTACATCTGAGAAAAATATTTCCTACATGATTATAGTGTTTAAACAGTAATTCAGTAACATATTCTCTGCTTTTAATCAAATATACATGATTAACTTTTAATTATATTAAATGTAGAATTGACTGTCTCCCTCTGGCCTGTTCTGTACTTTTAATCATTTTCTCATTTCCCTTTAAAAAACTAGTCCATCTTCTAACTTAGAACTTTTATCGGTGAAAGATAAAAACGGATAGGACAGAGGGAATGAGGTGAGGAGAGGAAGACTGGGATCAAAATAAAGTATGATTAATTTGGATATTTTTGTTCCTGAACTTACCTGTTATAGTATATTGATTTTTTGAAATACTAAATTTAATAAAGTATGAATAGTTAATTTTATTCTCAAATCTAAAGAAATATATTCCACTAACACAAAAGCGTCTTGGCTTTATTTTTTAAATTGTACAATCCATGAGAATGTTGAGGGCCTAAAATTATCAGAGTTTTTACGCTAATGGGATCATTCTTTGAAAGGCTTTTAAAAAATCATTTCATTCATAAAACCTTACTTCATTTTCTCTCATTCTTTTCAGTTTTGTAATTTGTTGAAAACAGATTTTCAAATTTGCAAGCATTGTGTGAAATAACCAGTATTTTACAATTTTAGTGAGAAAGAAAACAATTTATAAGAATTATATAGCTAAGATCATGATTAGTTATTTGTATAAACTTAACACATCATCTTTCATCTTATTTTCTATTTTCTTAGTGTTATAAAGATGAATCCTCAAGAGAATGATATGTTCTTCAATGTCATTGCTATTGTTGATCCATTAACAAGAGAAGCACAGAAAATGGCACAGTTGTTGGTTGTAAGATAATATAAATTAGACTAAATATTTTTGTTTTTAAATTCATAATTTTTTCAAGTCTGTTTTCAAGTATAATCAGCTGTTTATGCTCTTGATCCTTCACCATTTTAATAGAGTGTCATATTTCAATGTAGAAAATGAAATGATGGAGCTGTGCACAGGGTGTTGTTATGACTGTGCTGAGGTTAGGTGTTGCTGTGAACTGCATTGTATTCCCCACAAAATTCATATTTCAACACATGAAATAGGTCTCAGTGAACTTTAAGCCCTAACTCCCAATGTGACTCTCTCTGGAGATAGGGCTTTAAGGGGATCATTAAGGTTAAATGAGGTTATATGGGTGAGACCCTGATCCAATAGGATTGGTGGCCTTAAAAGGTGAACAGAGGGAGACTTCACAAAGAAGAGGTTATTTGAGCACACAGTGACATGTTAGCCCCGTGCAAACTAGAAAGAGAGCTCTCTCCAGAAACCAAATCAGCTGGCATCTTGATCTTGGAATTCCTAGCCTCCAGAACTGTGAGAAAATAAATTTCTATTGTTTAAACCACTCCATCTGTGGTGTTTTGTTATATTAGCCTGAGAAGACTAATACAGGTGTCTTTCATATGTTGTGAAGTGTGGCTTTTGGAGAAGCTGAAGCTTAAGGTTAATTGGATAAAACTTAAAGTGTAATAAATAATAAATAATGTTAGCCAAACAAGTGAAGCCGAGGAAAGGGGAAACATGGAGTTTGTATTCTATAGGTTTGGCCGCTGTAACAAAGGCCAAAATAACACTACTTTCAAGACTGAAGTTTCTTTCTTTCATCTCCCGGTCTAAGTGTAGGCTGCCTTGGGGTTGCTAAGGCAGCTACACAGTGTGAGGGACTCAGGCACTGCCTGTGTCATTGTTGAGCTGTCACGAAGCACCTAAGATCACCAGTCAGGCCCTAACATCATCTCTGCACTTCTGCCAGGAGGAAGGGGAGAATAAGAGCACAACCCCAAAGTTAGATGTATGCTGTCCTATCACTTCTTACTGACCAGAATGTCCCCAGGCTGGCTACACTGAATGACAAGGGAGGCTGGAAACTATGCCCACAAGTCCTGCATTAACCTGGAAATTCTTTCCCTGTGAAAGAGGAAAATGAATGTGAAGAGACAGATATCAGTCTCCAAAAGGACTCATGTGGCTTACCATTTTACTTAGAATGTCAAACATTCAAATTAGAATGCAGCCTTCAGTAGTTAAATTTGAATAAGCTAGTCCCATTAGAAGGCTGTATGTTTTTCTACTGATATTGAAAATTTTACAAACTATTTGTCCTTTGGTAGTCAACTTCACTTTTGAAACAGGCAAAAGTAATTAGATATTGAGTCTGGTGAAAATGTAAGTGATCAAGCCATATGATTCGCTGTATATCGAAATTTCAAAATGCAATTTTTTTTAGAATTTAGTGCGCACTGCCAAATCTCATTGGAAAATGAGATTTTATTAGTGGAGACAAATAATTTTGGAAAGACTTTGTCATTCTAGCTATTCAGTTTATGAAACGAGTAGGACAAACCATAGCTGATTTACCTATTTATTCTTTTAGCATTGGTTATACCTTCAAATTTATATGTCTTGAGATACACTATTCAGATTATTCTTTAGAAAGCAATCATATCTGAAAGGAGTGGAGCTAGTATGATGCTTTTTAGTATGCAAAATCCCTATTCCTATGAAGAGTCGTTATTCAAAAAACACTACTTAAATTTGTAAGTTTTTTATATAAAAGTAGAATTTAGGAGTAAGAAATATGGAATTAGCCAAAGCAGGAAGATCACTTGAGAAATTCAAGACCAGCCTGGGCAACATAGCAAGACCCTGTCTCTAAAAAAATAAATAAATAAATTAGTCAAACATGATGCTGCATACATGTAGTCATAGTTACTACTCAGGAGGCTGAGGTGGGAGAATTGGTTGAGCCCAGGAATTTGAAGTTAACAGTGACCCATGATCACACCACTGCAGTCTAGCCTTGGCAACAGAGCAGGACTATGTCTCTTAAAAAAAAAAAAAAGGAATTATACAGAGATATAAAATATGGAATTGCATTCCAGTTTCCGTCGTTGGTAATAATAACATACTTTATTTCTGAGTCACTTTATTTCTTACTTTATAAAAGGATAATTTATTGGAAGAAATGGATAGTTTCTCATCTAACACTTGAGAAAAACAGTGGTTCAGTGACCTCCAGAGTAGCAGATATGATGAGTGATAGAATAAGAATTGAAACTCAAATCTCTTAAATCCTTAGTCTTTATGTTCTAATTTCTCATCAAGCCTGTATCCTTTCTATTACATATATCTGTTTTGTTACTTCTCCCTTTACCTATATCATTTGTTATCTAACAGCTTTAGAATCTTCACTGACATGTTGCCTATGTGGAGATGGGGACTATCAAAATTAGTAATTCTTCCTCTACTTCTTACGATCCAGGGAAATGAAAAGGAAGTATTTATTCTTAGGTAGCCAAGAACTTCAAAATCCCAAAAGAATCAGGACACCACCAACGTTGTTGTAAGGTCACCACTTTGTATTTGCAGATCAAGGTTCTAGTAATTATTTTCCTTGTTCTTCAATACTAAGGAAATTTAGATACTATGAAAAAAAGTCACTTTAGGCAAAGGGCAAGCAGCATAACCCTGGGACATTGAAATCAACTGTTTGGATTAAAATCTTGCCTGTGCTGTGAGTTTCTTAATCTCTCTGTACCTAAACTGCAAAAGTACTATTTCAGCAGGGCGTTGTAAGGATCAAGTGAGATAATGAACATAAAGTTTTAATATAGTACCTGGTACATAGTAAATACATAATAAATATTAGCTATTAATATTATTTAATATCAAACATGGGAATTTCTTTCCAATAGGTACTTGGCAAGATTATCAACATGAAGATAAAGTTGTTCATGAACTGTAGGGGCAGGCTTTCAGAAGCCCCTTTAGAAAGGTGAGTCTGAGTGAACAAAATTTCATTTTGAAAAATTTGTAAATGCTGAGAAGAAAAAAACAATCATTGTTACTGGACCTGGTTTATTCTTTTCTTCACAAGATGCTTCAAAGAAATAAGTCAGAAGGTCAGACTATTTACTAACCTTAACTGACTTAAAATTGATATAAAAATTAAAATAACCTAACTCAGCAAAGTGATCTGACCTAATTACAGAATTTACATGGATTTATATTTATTCATAGGTATTTTTGGAAATGTGATTTAGGAATACCTATTTAGAAATACATCAATGGGAAATAAGGTGGAATTAAACCATTTTTGGTTTAGCAGAATTACCAAAATGATCTTTATTATATCATCACATTTACTATTTGGAGGCATTAGGATAAAATTAGCTTAGAATAACCTGCCAGAGATATAAAAAAGTGTTGTTTATAATTATATACAAATATTCCTCATTAACACTCTTCTGTTGAAATAACATTCTCTCTCAAGAGGGGACAAAAATATACCCTTTCTCTTCTTTGTGGATCAGAATCACTGTCATTCATTATGAGCCATTCTTATTGATGGGAATATTCAGTTCTCCTTCATGTGTCATTGGGCAGAAAACAGGGTATGTACCATTGCACTAGTATAGCTTTTTAAGACTTTTTAATGTGCTCATCTCTGTATTATTTAATGATGTAATTCTAAACAAAAAATGTATGCATACACACACAAGACAGGTAGCATTCTGTTCATTCCTTGTTTACTTTTCAAATTGTATTTGTTACAGCTGACATACTATAGATGTTGCCTTGAGCAGAACTTTTTTTTTTTTTTTTTTTTTTTTTGAGACAGGTTCTCACTCCCATTGTCCAGGCTGGGGCACCATCACAGTTCACTGTAGCCTCGACTTCTCAGGCTCAGGTGATTCTCCCACCTCAGCCTCCTGAGTAACTGGGACTACAGGTACGTGCCACCAAGCACAGTTTTTTTGTTTTGTTTTGTATTTTTGTAGAGACAGGGTCTTGCCATGTTCTCCAGGCTGGTTTTGAACTGGCCTCAAGAGATACACCTGCCTTGCCCTCTCAAAGTGCTGGGATTATAGGCATGAGCCACTGTGCCCAGCCAGAGCAAGCATTTTAAACCTAAGTATTTTTAATAGTTGGAAAGCAATAAAATGGAAAATGTGGGAAATTTAAGTGCAAGTTTAGGACTTATTCATTGTCCCTCAAGACTCTTGTCCATATATCTCATTGAGTTTTTATGCTTCTCATTTATCTTTTGTATTTTAAATTTTATCACATGCCTTTTTACATCTGAACAAAAACTTTAAATTTTTTAGCTACTAATTGAAAGATTTGTTAGTTCCATGAGTACAGAATTTTTATTCACAGGAGTAGGGGTCCTCTCTGTAAAACATCACATTATGTAATAAAGAATAGGATTACTGAACATATAAGCAAGTATAATCTACTGGGAGGGAAAGAATCGACTTTTCTAAATGAAATAATGTACTAGAGTATACAGTTATTTTTTTAACTAGTAGTTCAACAGAATCTTATTAACTCAGTAGCGTATATCAAGCAACCTAGCATACACATTTATTCCCAGCCCTTTCCTTTTAGTAAATTTATTCTTCTCAGAGATGAGACAGGTTAAGGGCAGGAATCCCCTCAACTTC
The DNA here is from genome assembly GCF_028858775.2 of Pan troglodytes. Classification (NCBI taxonomy): domain Eukaryota; kingdom Metazoa; phylum Chordata; class Mammalia; order Primates; family Hominidae; genus Pan; species Pan troglodytes. The sequence continues at coordinate 101,491,060 of NC_072412.2, read as the reverse complement.
TTACTCTTAACTGCTATACTTCCTCAGCCTTCCTGTATTGTAGGGAAGGAATGAGGCATCTTTCTTCTTTTTTAGGTAAACATTCCCTCTCTGTTTTGATCTCATGCTTTCCTGTTTGTTCTGGATCCTTGCTATATCACATATTCTCTCTTGTGGATCTTTAATCTCTATACTAGCTTTTTTCATTCAGTCCTTAAAGTTATTCAATTTTTTAAAAAGTTGCTCCATTAACTTTCTCTCCTCTAGAGTCTTTTTTTCCCTCTTCTTCATTCCTTCTTAACTAAATTTCTTCAAAGAATGGTCAGACTCTGTCTTCATATCTCATTCACTGTACCTTCCACTGCAGTTTCTCTTTAACTTTCTCTTTGCCACTGAAATTGTATTTACTAAATCACAAAGAAATTGCTGCTTACTGCATTCAGAGAATACTTTTTCTTTGATATTTCCACTGCAGCAAGAATTTGTTTTGAACATTTACTTCATGACTGTATTCTCTCCTGTTTCTCCTCTTTTTATTTTCTTTGTCTGTCTGCATGACATGGCTCCCAGTGATCACCACTGCCTGGGACTCACACTCTGAAAGTTCTCCTGGAGTGAGAGCTAGACCTAGTGATTTGGCTCTCATAAAACAAAATATGGCTAAAGTGATGGAATTTCCCTTCTGCAATTAGGTTATGAAAGACTGTGACTTTTGTCTTGCTGACATTCTGTCTCTGTGGCTCTTCTGTTTGCTTCTCTTTTGAAGCATATTGGAGATGCCTTTTTGGGAAGTAACTGCAAGCAGTCTGCAGACAACTACCAGCAAGGAACTGCGGTCCTCATTCAGACAGCCCTTGGGGAACTAGATGAACGTGGAAGTAGATCCTACCCTTGTTGAGCCTTGAGAGAACTACAGCACAGCTGACACCTTGACTGCAGTCTCAAAATAGTAAAAGCCACTAGCCTTGATAGCATAACATAATAATTCTGTGCACAATATTGAAGGATGAGGTTAAAATACAGCAAAACTGAAGTTAAGTCTAAAAGTGCTATTAAGCAGTTGCTTTCAACTTAATCCTGTTTGTTTTTAGTTGAGCTTTTAAAAGTGGTACTAGAATTTCAGCTTGAATTTCATTTGTTTCCTACCATTTCTCTTCATATTATTAGTGGTGGTTAAAGTTAATAAAATAGCTGAAAAATAGACCATGGTCAGATTTGAAGGAGGATGCATACAAATCATAATACAATAACAGATCATAAACTCCTAGAACCTGCATAAGTCAGGTATATCTTAAAGGGATTCTAATCATGTTCATTAAGGAATAGTTAACAATGGTAGATAATATACATAGACTTAGATAGTAGTGTCAACAAAACAATGATTGTCTATTTCTCATAAGCATTAACTTTTCTGCAGTATAATGCATCTTAGTCTTTTTGATTGTAGACTTCTGGTCAGATCATTAAGCCATTTTCAATTTTAAAAATATTTTAAAAGAAAAATCTCAGTTTTGGTCACATTATGTATTTTTATGTTTTATTAACAGCTTTTACCGTTTTGTTCTGGAACCAGAACTGATGTCAGGGGCTAATGACGTTTCTTCTCTTGGACCAGTGGCAAAATTTTTGGATATTCCTGAATCACCCCTCCTAATCCTCAACATGATTACTCCAGAAGGCTGGTTGGTTGAAACAGTGCACAGCAACTGTGACCTTGATAATATTCACTTAAAGGATGTAAGTTATTGTGTATAGTCATATAAAGAGAGAGAAACAGGATAAATTCTTATCAGCTATTACAATTGTAGCAAGTGAGCAATCATACTATGAGTGTTTACCAGAATATTCTTTTTTATGATTCTAGGTCCTGATCCAATCTTTCCTTTGATTTTTAAGTTTTTCTAATGTCCAAACTCAGCTTCTCTAGTCTTCCAAGTTCCTAGGTGTCTTTACATTTTTTCTTTCTTTCTTTTTGCCTCAGACTACTAGCTTGCAAAGACATTTCTCTAAGATGAGCAGTGTCAAAATTATAGAGAGGAACACTTGGCAACTTAGTACAACACCGTTAAGTACTTATTTTGCTCTTCAAGTTTAGTTTTTAGCTCAGCAAATTTCACCCAAAATTGTTTTGTTGTTGTTGGTTTTTTTTTTTTTTTTGGCCTCACAGCTCATAGCCAGAGAAAGTAGTCCTAACTAAATTAGGGTAGAAAGTAGGAAACAAAATTTGCAGTATACTACAGGCCAGGTATACCTGCTTCTCATCACCCCCGGTATGACCCTTGTCTAGTGAGTAGTCAGACTTCTCTTCCTCAGCTGTTGTAATTCACAGCACAGAAAGAAAGTATTAAACTGAGTCTTTTAAACATTGAATCTAGAATGAGAAAAGGAATTCAGAAACCACAAAAAAGGGAAGCATTTTGGAAGAATTTAAGATACGTGTGGTAGTCTGTTTTCACACTGCTATAAAGAACTGTCTGAGACTGGGTAATTTAAAAGGAAAAGGGGCTTAATTAACTCACAGTTTTTCATGGCTAGGGAGGCCTCCAGAAACAATCATGGCATCACGGTGGAAGGGGAAGCCAGGCACATCTCACATGACAGCAGGAGTGTGAGGGGAGTGCCACACACTTTCACACCATCAGACCTCATGAGTATTCACTACCATGAGAACAGCAAGGGGGAAATCTGCCCCCATGATCCAATCACCTCCCACCAGGCCCCTTCCCTGACATGTGGGGATTACAATTAGACGTGAGATTTGGGTGGGTACACAGAGCCAAACCATATCACTTGGTATCCAGAAAATGAGGAAAAAATACTTCCTTCTCCTTATTGTCCTTACTTCCTTCTCCTTATTGTCCTCCCTCTGACCTATTTCCAGCTCTTTGTGTCTGATACCTCCTGTAGAATATAGCCATTGCCTTGACTGAAGCATAAACATTTACCTGTAATAATTTGGTTAAGATTGTTTATAATGTTTATTTCTCATGCTTCTTATGCATTATCTTTTGCCTAAAGATTTTCCTTCTAGGAAAGTTTATTTTGATCCGCTCGTGTGTGGATTCTGTGGGATCCTAAATCACTTTTCTGTAACATACTCCCCATCACTCCCAACTGGACCCACCTCAAAAAGAACCTAAAACTCAGTCATAACCATCTTCTAATATCAGTCCTTCAAATTTAGAGAAAAGGCAGCAAACTAATAGCATTAATGAGAAAAACTTAACAAATGAATCTTACAAGAAGTGAAAAAAAAAATCGCTGTTTTTTCCATGATCAGTCAGATCTCTTAATAGAGTCTGGAATTCTTCATGAAGAGAGTGCGGCAATATACTCAATAAGGTAACTTTTAAACATGCTATCCAAAAGTGTGAAGTGTTTGTAGTGGGAGGAATTAGTACAGCTTAAGAAAGATTTTAAATTGAGTCTGCTGGTGAAAATTTCAGCAGCTATTCAACAGCTGATGGAGATTAACTAAAACTTTTTTTTGTAGTGAGTGTCAAATCTAATAGCATCTTTTTAGAAGTTGTTCAGATGAACACTAGCTCTAACTCTGAAGTTAGAAGACTAGGATGAAGGAAAATTTCCTGTGTCTTCATAGTTTAGGTGAATAAACAAAAGGAGATTATAAATTCTAGCATCTGTAAAAGTTAACTACCCCTCAGGCTCATCTTTTTCATTGTGTGCTGTACAAACTTAAAATATTCTGCAACCATCCTGGAAAAATAACAAAGGCATTTGGTATAGTAGAAAGGATTTTTAGATAAAGGGGAAAAGTACATACACTCTGGCAAAAATGAGATAACAATGAGAGATTTACCACCATATACTAACTTGTGCAAATATTCCTGGTTACACCTAATTCCCAAACACTGTACAAACACCTGGAAGAAACTTGATCTGGGAAAATTCTCCCTTGGCAGGACTTTGTTCACATGATTGTCACTACATTGACATTATTGTACAACCAGCATTAATTTCATAATTAAAGGTGACAAAAATGATTCAGAAAGCTAGGCCGGGCATGGTGGCTCACGCCTGTAATTCCAGCACTTTGCGAGGCCAAAGTGGGTGGATCATGAGGTCAGGAGTTTGAGGCCAGCCTGACCAACATGGTGAAACCCCATCTCTACTAAAAATAGAAAAATTAGCTGGGCATGGTGACACGTGCCTGTAATACCAGCTACTCAGGAGGCTGAGGCAGGATAATTGCTTGAATCTGGGAGGTAGAGGTTGCAGTGAGCCAAGATTGTGCCATGGCACTCCATCCTGGGTGACGGAGCGAGATTCTGTCTAAAAAAAAAAAAAAGCTAAAAGTGAGACAGTTACTTTTACCTGGAGTTCAGATGTGTTGCTCTTCTCAGCGCTTATTGTTAGAACTGCATCCAAAGGCTCTCTAATTATATTTTATCACAGCATATATATGAAAGATGTCAAAATACCTGGAATAACAATGGTGGTTACACCATTTTCACACTGTTCCAGGTATTGCCATAAAAGGCAAGAGAAGATGCAATAAATAAAAGATTGCTAACAGGAATAGGATGTGGCTCTGTTAAAGTGAATTCACAGAAAAATGCATTAATCCCTCTGAAACATAAATAATTTTGATATCAGTTTTATTTATTGATATATTCATTACAAATATAATTGTGAAAGAATTTCTGTTTGATTGCCAGAGGTATGCTATAGATCCTAAATAATACTATATTATGAATTAGATGAACACTGTTCATCTTAGGCTCAGTTTATTCTCTCAGTGCATAATATATGAAATTTATATCTCAAACCATCAAACACTTATAAAATTTGGGAAAAGGTCACATTTTCAGCGAAGAGTTCTGTCTCTTCTGCAAAACTTAGAAATTTAAACAAAACCTTAACAAACTTGAAAATTTATATATCAGAAGACTTGTACTTTAGAAGTCTCCCTTAATCCACAAGGGATTTGTTCTAAGATACCCCCACCCACTCAGTGGATACCTGAAACCACACATAGTACCTAACCTTATATACATTGTTTTGTTTTGTTTTGACATGGAGTCTTGCTCTGTTGCCCAGACTGGAGTGCAGTGGTGCGATCTCGGCTCATTGCAAGCTCTGGCTCACTGCAAGCTCCGCCTCCCGGGTTCATGCCATTCTCCTGTCCCAGCCCCCCGAGTAGCTGGGACTGCAGGCACCCGCCACCACGCCCGGCTGATTCTTTGTATTTTTAGTAGAGACGGGGTTTCACCGTCTTAGCCAGGATGGTCTTGATCTCCTGACCTTGTGATCCACCCACCTCGGCCTCCCAAAGTGCTGGGATTACAGGCATGAGCCACTGCACTCGGCCATGTTTTGTTTTTTTATATACATACCTACCTATGATAAGAGTTAATTCATAAATTAATTAAGCACAGTAGAGATTAACCTTAGTAACTAATAATAAATAGAACAATTATAAAAGTAGGTCATCATCCTCTACTCTTGTGCTTTGAGGTCACTAAGTGAAATAAGGGTTCCTTGAACACAAGCACTGTCATGCGAGATTTTATTACAATACTCAGAACAGTGCACAGTTTAAAACTTATGAATGGTTTATTTCTGGAATTTTCCACGTATTTTTGGACCATGGTTGACTGAGGGTAACAAACTGTACAAAGAGAAACCACAGATAAAGGAAGACTACCGTACCTTATGTGCCTCAAACCACCAAATTATCTAAAACTAATTCCTTTAACTTTTTCTTGGATTTTTGCCCAGAGTCCTGAATAGTTTCTTAAAGTTCAGATTGCACTAAAGTCATTAAGTTCAGCCTTCACCTGCCTTGAGATAAGATGCAAGAAAAAGATGTACTATCATTTATCCATCTCCACTATCAGATAGCTTGTCAGAGTTTAGATTACAGATCAAGATATGTGTTATAGCTTTGCTATTAATAACTTGGGAAAATGTGTCTGTAGTTACACAAAATCACATTCAATAGCAACAGAAATACTAGATTAACATATTTACAGACAATTGTTAACAAACCCAAATGTTGATCTTTATAATTAAACTTAGCCTTTTCTTAAAGGAAGACACTTAGCTATTCAGCCACAGAAGAACAATACAATTAATATCCTATTAGAAAAATTAATATGTTCCATGGACACAGGGAAAGGAACATCACACACCAGGGCCTGTCACGGGGCCGGAGGGCTAGAGGAAGGGATAGCATTAGGAGAAATACCTAATGTAGATGGCAGGTTGATGGGTGCAGCAAACCACCACGGCATGTGTGTACCTATGTAACAAACCTGCGCATTCTCCACATGTACCCCAGAATTTAAAGTATAATAAAAAAAATTAATACATTCTCAAGGTTATATTTGAAAGGTATTAAATTTATGTCTGGTATCAACAATTAATATTTAAAACAAAATAAAAATATAAAGGGAAGATGGAAACATAAGCATCAAAAAAGATCACTAACTTTCATATTTTTGCTAAAAATGAGCTTTGTGGCCAGGCACAGTGGCTCACACCTATAATCTAAGCACTTTGGGAGGCCAAGATGGGCGGATCACTTGAAGTCAGGAGTTTGAGACCAGCCTGGCCCACATGGTGAAACCTCGTCTCTACTAAAAGTACAAAAAATTAGCTCAGAGTGGTGGCCTATGCCTGTAATCCTAGCTACTCAGGAGACTGAGGTGGGAGAATCGCTTAAGCCCGGGAGGCGGATGTTGCAGTGAGCCGAGATCGTGCCACTGTACTCCAGCCTGGGCAACAGAGTGAGACCCTGTCTCAAACAAACAAACAAATAAATAAATAAATGAGCTTTGAAAATAGGAACTAATTTAACTTAAATCACCTCTATGAAAACTTAAAATATTCACTAGAACTCTTTGGAAAAGGAATTGGCTATGTTTGTATGTTGTGGTTTGAATAAGTCAACAGAATTGAAGTCTGTTATATAAATATATAGGAACAAGAGAAATTTTCACATTAATATAAATTAAGAAGATACTGTTATTCACAAACTGGGTAAGTGTATTTAGACTCTTCCCTAGTATCTAATTCATAATAAAATAATTAAGCTTTACTTTACAGTCACTTTGGTGTATTGCTTCCTTGTCTGTAAAGTGAGGGTGTTGAACTACATGATCTCTACAATCTTTTTCTAATTTTTAACATTCTCATATTATTCTGAGACTATCCCATGAAAATCTTTCCAGTCAAGTAAATTGCTATAAAGACTCTGGATATAGGTTAATAAATTATATAAAGTTCATCGCTAGAATAGTAATTCAACAACTAATTCAGAATTCAACTAAAGTTTTTTAAATAAATACTGTCTTCAAAGAAGTTACTTATTTTTTGTTCTTAAAACCAGTAAAATAACAAGAATCAAGAAAGAAATGCTGTAAACAAATGTAATTATTTCTGAGATAATTGCAGTCAAGGAAAACAACTATACAATACAGAATATATCCAAATAGTCTATATCCTAAACACACTAAACAATAGTGTTGAAAACCTAATATGGTGAAATAAGATTAGATATAGGTAACATTGCTGTCTTTAATCTCAACAGAATTCTGTCTGTGAAAATCACTGTTTGATTTATTTTCATGTTTAGTTATGCTATTCATATGAAGTAGAGAAAAAGCTTTATCTTGAAAATATTTATTATAACATTTGCAATAGAGAAAAATCCAGAAACAACTGGAATGTCCAGCCATTTAAAATGATGTTTATAGAGACAGAGACATGTTCTTAGAAAACCATGTTTAATGAAAAGGCAGGTTACTTTCTTACAAAAAAATTTATGAAGACAAGAAATAGAAATCAGTGTGTTGATGTTTATATCAGTGTTTATTCTGTTGAGGTGCGTTCTGTTTTTTCTTCTTTCCACTTTGGAAGTGGAAAATTAATTTTTATTTTTTAAAATTAACTTTAAAAATATATGATCAATTTATAATTAGTTGATTATAGACATTAATTTTTTTAATTACAAGAAAGCCAATAGATAGTAAGTTAGCTTCCTTGCCAAGTCTGAAGTGGGAGCTTCAGGACAACAGCAAACTGAAGCAGATTCTTTAAGGAATTTTCCATCTAAATCTCATGTTCACGTCTTTCCCGCTTGGTTATATTGGTGCATATACCATGAGGTTCAGGTAAAGCTGATGTCATGAAAAAGAAAAAGTTTATCATAAGCTTTTTGTCTTGAAGAAATCAGTTCAACTCATGAATTCACTCATGTGTAAAATAAAGACTTAAAGTTAGCCACCAAAATACATTGGCCAATATTAAAATAATCACATTTATTTATTTCAAAATTTTGTATTATGAGTTTTACATAACACCAAAAACAATGACATACTTCCTCCACAGACTGAGAAAACTGTTACAGCAGAATATGAACTAGAATACTTACTGCTGGAAGGACAATGCTTTGATAAAGTGACAGAACAGCCTCCTCGGGGTCTGCAGTTCACACTAGGCACAAAAAATAAACCTGTTGTGGTTGATACAATAGTGATGGCCAATCATGTAAGTATTACTTAATTGATGATATTTAATTTGATGTTTTGGTGAAATTCTCTGTTTTCCTAAGAGTAAAATGAAATAATCTTTATTCTGCTGTTGCTGAACAGTTTGCAGAAAACAAAATTGAAACTTTGAATAAGATAAAGAAAACAAAAATGGGGAAAATCATACTTTAATAATTTTTAACAGGTTATTGTAAAATCTCTTTACTTGGAATTGATTTATAGAATTTATTCATTCTACAGTTAATAAATACTTTCATAGATCATTCGTGTATTCATGAGCAATTCGATGGTTTTTAGTCATATTACTCAATGATTATTTTTTTCTCATCTTAAAAGGGGTATTTTCAATTAAAAGCAAACCCAGGTGCTTGGATACTGAGGTTGCACCAAGGAAAATCTGAAGATATTTATCAAATAGTTGGGTGAGTTATGCAGGCTGCTTTTAAATTTTTACACATAAATATGTTTTTAGTGCAATACAACCAAGATAATCAAAACAACAATTAAAATGTTAAGATTGGCCTGGTGCAGTGGCTCAAGCCTGTAATCCCAACACTTTGGTAGGCCAAGGCAGGCAGATCACGAGGCCAGGAGTTCAAGACCTGCCTGGCCAACATGGCAAAACCCCGTCTGTACTAAAAATACAAAAATTTGCCAGACATGGTGGCGCACACCTGTAACTTCAGCTATTCAGGAGGCTGAGGCCCAAGAATTGCTTGAATCTTCGGGAGGTGGAGGTTGCAGTGAGCAGAGACTGCACCACTGCACTCCAGCCCGGGACAGAGAGCAAGACTCTGTCTCAAAAAAAAAAAAAAAAAAAAAAAGATGACTGAGTTAGGTCTGAACATCAGCAAGAGGGCAAAATAGGACATTCCGGTGCTCATACCCATGCAGAAACATCAATTTGAACAACTATCCACTCCACACATGAAACTACCTTAATAAAAACTAAGGAACGAGGTGAGCTGTTAGAGCACTGCAATGTAGCACAGAAATAAGAAAGACACATTGAAGAGTGTAGGATAATTTACATTACATGCATTACTCCTTCCTCAACCTGATACAGCACAGCGGGAGAGATACCCCCTTGGGGGAAGGAGAGGGAAGTGAGCAGCAGACTTTGCCTTGGACCCCAAAACCATGCTCACCCCAGTAAAACCCAAAGCCAGGTAGGCCTCACAGCCCCAACTTAATGCTGGTACTAGAAGACTGAGCTGCCAGACCCTGTAGCCCCAAGCTCCAAATCTGCCTGGTAGATTCAGTTTCCAAGCCTGTCCAACCACCAGGCCTACCCCACCACCAGGCCTACCCCAGAAGCCCCAGGCTATTGCCCAGCCTCAATGCCAGGCCAGCCCCCACAAATTCAGGCTCTTAGACTTTTCACTGTACCAGCATAATTGATATTTTGATCATTTAATGACAATATGGTATACATTATATCTTATATAACAACACCATTATCCCTGGGTTATATTCAATTTGGAATTTTTTTTTGCACAAAAATTTTCCTGTTCATTAGTGAGCCATAGTAGAAAGCAGGAGTTATCACACTTTTTTGGTAAGGAGCCAAAAGTATTTAATGTTCATTTGAGAGCACATGTGATCTTTGTCAAAATTATTTTTTAACAATTATTTTAAAGTGTAAAAATCATTTTTAGCTTAGGGCTATTAAAAAAATAGACCATAAACCTGATTTGGTTTACTGGCCATAGTTTGCCAACTCTTGATAAAGTCTTTTTTATACCTTTAATAAATATCTGTAGATTTCATTGCTTTCAATAAATACTTACTGAGCACCTTTTATTATACCACACATTGTGCTCAACAAAGATAATATAGGAGTAGGGGTTACTGTATCTTTTTTTCACCACTCTTTCCCCTTTATACTGTGCCTAGCTCATAGTGTCAGTTAATAAATGTGCTTAATGGCTTATGCACACAGAGCCAGGGATGCTTAGTTCTGTGGTAGAGGTGGGTAGGAGGAAGTCAGCATTGACATTAGAGATGATATAGTACCTCAAGAGAATTGAAGAATTAATAGGAAGTTACTAGTCATACCACAGATGGAACATTCCAGGAAGAGGGTAGACATGCACATCTCCCATCTAAAACTCTTAGGGCCATATGTGTTTTAGAATTTAGAAGTTTTTCGTTTGGAAAGTTAATACAGTACACATATCATATATTATGACGTATATCCCAGCAGGATCTGAGAAAGCCCTTTATTAAACATCATTTGTATTGCAGAATGCGTTAATATTCACACTAAAAGGGTTTATGTAAATGACTGAAAAAGAGAATGAAAAGACAATCCACAGACTGGGAGAAAATCTTTGCAAAGCATATATCTGACAAAGAATTTATATACAGAATATATAAAGACTATCAGAACTCAATATGAGAACAAATAACCAGATTAAAAAAATGTGCAAAAGACTTGAACAGACACTCTACCAAAGAAGATATATGGATAAGTACAGAATGTATTTAACATTGTTAGTCATTAAGAAAATCTACATTAAAACCACGAGATATGCCACATATCTATTAAAATGACTAACTTTATAAAAAGAATGACGATATCAAGTGTTGGTGAGGATATGGAGTAACAGGAGCTGTTTTTCACTTCCATTGGGTATCTAGAATGGTACAACCACTTTTGAACAATTGGACAGTTCCTAGAAACTTTAAATTTACACTTAGGCTAGGCATGGTAGTTCACACATGTAATCCTAGCACTTTGGGAGGCCAAGGTGGGAGGACTGCTTGAGCCCAGGAGTTTGATACCAGCCTGGGCAATATAGCAAGACCTACCTCTATGTAAAATCAAAAAAGTAGCCAGGCACAGTAGCTCACGCCTGTAGTCCTAGTTACTTGGGAGGCTGAGGTGGGAGGATCAGTTGAGCCCATGAGGTGGCAACTGCAGTGAGCCATGATCATGCCACTGCACTCCAGGCTGGGCAACAGAGTGAGACCCTGTCTCAAAATAAGAAGGAGGAGGAGAAGGAAGGGGATGGGGAGGAAGGGGAGAAAAGGGGAGAAGAAGAATTTGCTTTCTGTGGTTTCAGTCGCCCATAGTTAACCACAGTCCAAAAATATTAAGTAGGAAATTCCAGAAATAAACAAATCCTACATTTTAAATTATGCACTGCTGAGTAGTGTGATGACCTCTCACACCATCCTGCTCTGTTCCACCTGGAAAATCATTCCTTTGTCAGGTGTCTGCCCATGAGTCACTTAGTAGCATTCTCAGTTATGAGATCAACTGTCATGGGATCACAGTGCTTATATTCAGGTAACCCTCGTTTTACTTAATAATGACCACAAAAGGCAAGAGTATTGTGCCTAACTTTAAATTAAACCTTATCATAGACATGTATGTATAGGAAAAACATACATTTAGGGTTCGGTACTATCCATGGTTTCATACATCCACTGTATGTCTTTGAACCTATACCCTGTGGATAAGTGGGGGTTGCTGTACTACTGCATGTCTCCTTTTATAAGTTACAAAACACTAGATAATACAAGCTGTAGTGACAGAAATCACTTGGTGAGGTGGAATAAGCAGACAAAAATAAGGACAAGTATTGGAGATAAGCGGTTGAACAATGCTGTTTTGAGAATCCCCAGCCAAATTGAGTTCCAGTACTGGAGTGGCTAGTGACCTTGCCCTAATGAGGAATGAAAGGCAACTGGATGTGAATGTTTACTGTGTGCCTTTCATGGGATACTTTGTTTACCTGGTGGATGGTCTAATTCATAGTTGTCTGACCCCAGACCCAGTTTCCCTCACACAGGAAACTTGTTTATACTGACAGATGTCCGTGTGGCTCTTTTCTGACCCATGTCCAGTTTATGTTTGCCTGACCATCGTGGTGACACTGGGAACCCAACATTGTGTTCTCCCCAGCATCCCTGAGAAAACCCGGTCTGGGATAGTCCCTGGCTCTTCCAATGGGGGGTGCAAATTTAATACACCACCACAATAAGAAATAAGTTCAAAGATTTATCACTTACAAATCCTGGAGAGGAAGGGCTCCATCTCTAGGTCACATCAGGCAAGAATGAAGAGGAGTCAGGCAGAGAGAAAGAGAGAGCATGCATGCAACTAGCGGTATATATAAGGGAATAAAGCATGGGTCACTTTTGGTCTGTTTGAAGGGAAGGCAGGACAACAGAAGCCCAGTTTGCTAGGCAGGAAGGGTACCTCTAAGTTCTTATCTTTGGCTACCAGCTGGACCCATTTGGGTATGTTCTAATGCCTATGCTGCAACCTATGCTACCTTGCTGTGTCATTCCCATTACAAATACACAGTTCCTACCCTCCCAAAACTCATTCCAGTAGAAAAGATAGTCAAGAAAATGAGTGACTATTATATGTTCTAAGTGCTATAAAAGAGTGCTATGGTAGTATAGAAAATAAGCAAAATAGGCTGTAACATTTATATTGACCCTTATAAAAGCCATGGTTTCAAGATATAATTTTAAGAAGCATTCATGCTTTGTTTCAGCTTTTTAAATTTTGTGCAAACTGCTTTGCCAGGAACTCAGCATTTCTATATCTGCCACTACCGTTTCACCATTATGTTTTGCAAAGGGAAAGCCCTGTATATGAATTGTGAGTCAAATCCCTTCTGTACCACCAACTATCTGTATGATCTTGTGTAAGTTTCTTTGCTATTTGTAGTCTTTATTTCCTCATTACAAAAGGGAATAATCCTACCTCCCTTGTGGGGTTTTGCTAAGGACTAAATGGGAAAAATCATTGTAGAATATTGAGTAAATGTCCATTTCCTCTCCACTTATTCCTTCTTTTACAAATACAGTTATACAATAGCACATGTATTATGTAAAACTAAAACTATACATGATTTAGATTCTATTTTATCTTCTTTACTGTTATTTTCTATCATACACAGTTCATAAAGATGTTCTTGATGTTATATTTGAAGTACCACTAACATATTAGTGAAAATTGTTTTTTCTCTTTCACAGACAACTTTTGGCAGTAGAAATAACTTACAAATTTGTTTGTATTACTTATAAACAATAAAACCATATACTTAGTCATAATTTAATTCCACATACGATTAATGTCACTAGCTATCCAAAATGGAAAAAAATTACATGTTACTGTGTAATAAAAAGTCTAACGAGGTCGATATAAAATATAACAAAAACTGATATTGTTTATCCTAATTTATGTTTTAATTCTAATTGATATTACCTTTATAATTAGGAAAAATATTCCTGAAACCTGCTAAAAATCTAAGCTAAAATAATATTGATATGAGTTTCTAAGTTCAGATTTTAAAGCCATGACTAAATTATTTGATTTTTTAAAATGTGGCTTTCCACTTTTGAGGCATAATGCCCACAATGTGTACTTTCTGTGTCTGTCAATCTTTTTGTAGTCATTAACTGCAGATTATTTGTGTATACTCAGTATTGGCTGTTACTTACCTTGAATACAAAAAGTCTCAAAATTATTCTCCTTTATTTCTTTTTAGTTCTACCAAAATTAGACAAATGCTGCTCAGATTTTCCTAATTAATTGTAGAGAATATTAGATACTTTATTTATGCACCTTTAATGCCAAATTATTGTGCTAGACTTCTCATTTGAAATCTTTAGAAAAATCTTTTCTGTCAAAGTAACACTTGTAATCAATTTTAGTTCGGTACCTTTGAGACTGAACTGTTTCTCCCATGTTTTTTATAGGAGGAAGGACAGAGATGTCAAACAAGGCTTTCCGTTCTTTCTCCGCAGGTACTCGAGTTGGTCCACCGTAACTTTGCTGGCTCTGCAGTAGTTAAAACTCACTCTCTGTGGACTCTTAAAAGTTCTCTATTGCTGTACTTCACTCTCCTTTAGTTCCCTGGTTCTGTTGGTGTGGTCTCCTCATACCTCCTGGTTGCCATATTGGCAGGACACATGACTACCCAGTGGTAACAATAAAACCAAATTGCTCTCCTTCTTGGCTGCATCTGATCTGTGGAAATACCTAGACATCAGTTGCCCAACAAACTCTAGTTCAGAGCAGTTGCAGAGGCAGTAAGCACTCTCCTGACTCCTCGATTAGAGCAATAAATCAATCCTCAAATATCCAATCCTGCTCCATGTACACTTCTAACTTTCCCAGACATGAGTCCTCTGTGCATCCCAACTTCAGAATATGTGTTGCAAAGTGTCTTCTCCTTAAAGTGTCTACCTTACTGAGTTTAGAATGAGAAGGCAATACTCTTCCCTTCCGTCCTCACAGGGTGTAGTGGTGGAGACTCACAATCTGACAACAGCTCTCTGTAAGGAAACTCTTCTGCCTTCATCTCACACAATCCCTTTTCTGAACATTTTTATATGCTTTATCTCTCTGAGGGGCAATCTGCATATTGTGAGGGTATTGAGAATGGATGACTATGCATACTCACTTCGGTGTCTGGTAGCTATCTCATTGGTGTTTCAGTGGAAGCATTCTAGCATCCTTTTACCCCTACCCCCAATATTCTGTTCTTTACTATCATATTAATATATGATATAATATAAATATCATATTACCATTAGTTAAATATTTTAATGAATTCACTATTGATCACAGTTTTTATATGTCTTTTAATTTTCACATTCATTTTTTGTTTAGATGGTGTCTTAGGCCATTTTTTGCTGCTGTAACAGAATACCTGTGACTGAGCAATTTATAATGAACAGAAATTTATTGGTTCATAGTTCTGGAAGGTTGGAAAGATTGAGGGACAGCATCTGGCAGAAGCCTTCTTGCTGCATTGCCCTATGGCAGAAGGCAGAAGGACAAGAGAGAGCAAGAGAGGGCCAAACTTGCCCTTTTGTGGTAGCACCACTTCCACCCAATGAGGGTAGAGCCTCATCACCTATAATCACCTATTAAGGGGTCCCATCTCTTAATACTGCCACAATGGCAATACAATTTCAACATGAGTTTTGGAGGGGAGGGACATTCAAATCGTAGCAGATGGCTGACTTCCCATATTATCATAGAAGTATTTAACACAAGCAATTGGATGCTTTTACATCGTATTGGGAAGGACTGGCGGAGCAAGCTCTCCAGGAGGGCTGGATCCTAGG
Organism: Pan troglodytes; assembly: GCF_028858775.2. NCBI lineage: Eukaryota > Metazoa > Chordata > Mammalia > Primates > Hominidae > Pan > Pan troglodytes. The sequence continues at coordinate 101,475,464 of NC_072412.2, read as the reverse complement.
AATGCTTGAGAACAAAGCCAAGGAACTGACCAACCAGAAAAAGCTGCTACTTTCCCATCATCAGAAGTGAGAGAAAGCTAGAAGCTGCTGCCAGCAACACATCAACTGGCCTTTGGTACCCAGAAAGCTAAGCAGTTACACACTGGAACACTGAAGTAGAAAACCTCAATGTCTCCATGACTGTGCTTGACAAAAGAAGCTAGGCAGGCATCAGCACATTGCCCCGCTCACTTCTAAGTTCCAAGTAACATGCAAATGTATCTATCTGTTTAGCAGAATCTAATTATCAACCAAAACCTTAGCTGCAAAAGAGTTGAGTAACAACAACAACAAAAATGGGTGTATCTTTCTAACTACTGCAGTGTATGCTAAAGGTGGGATGTTGCCTGCCATATAATATACACCACCTTACCACAAATAAGTTTTTTCAGAGACATTAGTGGTGTACCCTCAAATGTTTAAAACTTTGAGGTGGTCCTCAAAGGTTTAAAAATTTCTTTTGCAGTTCCGTATGAATTATAACTTTCCTAAGTATTGAATAACAGCATTATAATTTTATTCAGAATGCTTGAAACAAGGCTTCATCATTGTTTCTTACCAGTTAGTGTTTTGGATGAAAAATATGAAGCCAATCTGATTTACATTTCTTCTCTGAAAATATAAATTGTTTTTTAGAATTTCAGGAGACACATGTATGAGTGCTTTTTTTATTAATCATCCTTTCTGACACACAGTGAATTCTTTCATTTTGAAGTAAATGGCTTTTACTGAGATTCAGTATTCTCTTGAATCTCATTGAGAATATGAATTATTTGAATGCTTCCCTTTTTTCTGCATTAATGCCTTATCAATGAAGTCCATTTCCTCTGACTGCTTAGCTTGTTCCCTTCATTTAAGCTGCGCATTTTCCTCATGTATCCAGAGGTTTCAGGTGCTTAGCATTGTTGGTAAAGGTCTGATAGTACAGTGGTGAAGAGCCAGACTATCTAGACTCAATTTGGATCTAGGATAATAATTGTACTTTCCTCAAAGGATGGTTGTATGGATTAAGCGAGTGAGCATCTATGAAGTGCTTAAAACAGTGCCTGAGGATGTGGAGAAATAGGAACACTTTTACACTGTTGGTGGGACTGTAAACTAGTTCAACCATTGTGGAAGTCAGTGTGGTGATTCCTCAGGGATCTAGAACTAGAAATACCGTTTGACCCAGTCATCCCATTACTGGGTATATACCCAAAGGATTATAAGACATGCTGCTATAAAGACACATGCACACGTATGTTTATTGTGGCACTATTCACAATAGCAAAGACTTGGAACCAACCCAAATGTCCAACAATGATAGACTGGATTAAGAAAATGTGGCACATATACACCATGGAATACTATGCAGCCATAAAAAATGATGAGTTCATGTCCTTTGTAGGGACATGGATGAAGCTGGAAACCATCATTCTCAGCAAACTATCGCAAGGACAAAAAAAACCAAACACCGCCATGTTCTCACTCATAGGTGGGAATTGAACAATGAGAACACATGGACACAGGAAGGGGAACATCACACACCGGGGCCTGTTGTGGGGTGAGGGGAGGGGGGAGGGATAGCATTAGGAGGGATAGCATTAGGAGATATACCTAATGTTAAATGAAGAGTTAATGGGTGCAGCACACCAACATGGCACATGTATACATATGTAACAAACCTGCACGTTGTGCACATGTACCCTAAAACTTAAAGTATAATAAATTTAAAAAAAAAAGTGCCTGAAGTAAAATGAGAAGTCGTCACCATTACTACCTCTGCTACCTGATGGAAGTGGAAAGAGATTTGCTTTAGAATTTGTCTAGGTCTAGCTGTAGTGCTGTGCTAGCTGGCTTTATACTCTGGGTCTCAGTGGACAGGGGATTAAATGGCTAAAGTTGTCAATGCCCTTAAGTAGTGTTTGTGACTATAAGCAGCTGAAAGTTTTTAAGAAATTTGACAATGTTTCTACTATACAGGTTAGATCCTTTTTGTTTTGTTTTGTTTTGTTTTGCGACAGGGTCTCTCTTGCCCAGACGGAAGTGCAATAGCACAATCACGGCTCACAGCTCACTGGAGCCTCAATCTGCCAGTTTCAAGCAATCGTCCTACTTCAGCCTCCTGACTAGCTGGGACCACAGCGCTGGCCACCACATCCAGCTAATTTTTAAAAAAATTTTGCAGAGACGAGGTCTCACTGTGTTGCCCAGGCTGGTCTCAAACTCCTGGACTCAAGCGATTCTCCCACCCCAGCCTCCCAAAGTGCTGGGGTCACAGGTGTAAGCCATCACACCTGGCTTCTTTCTGTTTTCTAGTGGTGATTGTTGGACAGAGTTCTGCCTGCTACATTGGTTTAACCACCTCAGCTCAGGAATTGGGAGTAAGAGAAAGTCAAAGACGTGTCAGTCATGATAGTGCTAGACTCCCCAGGTGTTCATTTTGGAAAAATGTTAAAAGTATGTGTTATATATAACAACTCAAAAGTAACTATACTAATTTGACATCTGATTGCTTCCCCTTCAACAAAATTCAACTTTATTGTAAATATGATAGAACTTTTTAGTCCATAGTGAGAATAGTTTGAAAAAATAATTATGGAGCACAGTTGCCATATTTGTTTAAGCAATTTCGAAAATGGGAGAAAAAAACTGCATTATACATAATACAAAATGGAAACATTCTGGTGATGCAGATGGACATCATAGACACATTTTCAGTCTCATTATTTTAACAATGTACTTCAAATTTTGGCATTTGAAAATGGCTGGTGGATATTAAAAATTTGGATAGCGTAGAACTCCTTTGAAATATAAACAACTTTGAAGTGTAAAAAATTGTAATTATCATTACAATATATCAGGGATGTGAAAGATTTTAGTTGTGTGATAGCCTTGGTATATAACAGCAAAGATAAGCCATAATTTGAACTTTCAGAGTGATTGGGTAGTATTGAATTTAATGAGTTACTTTTGTACAATTTTAATGTGTACTGAGTTAAAATTTATTGGATAATTTTGAAAATTACAGCATATTATAGTATATCTTAATTGACTATAGAAACAGAAAAACATGATATATGCACTAGTGTTATTGGACTTACGTTTATTGCAAAATGAGTTTATTCTGTTATGCCATCATAATTGTATGTCTATTCTTAAATTAATTATGGACACATTTTTCTACTTTTAGGCATGAAGGAACTGACTCTCAAGCAGACCTAGAAGATATCATTGTTGTATTAAACAGCTTCAAAAGCAAGATACTCGAAGTAAAAGTATGTGGGGGCAGAACTTTTTATAGGCTTTGTTCTTAATATTAAGAATTATCTTCTTTGTTTTTTAATTAATTGATTTATTTTACAATTAACTTTACAATTTTACAACCTAAAATGTTATATTTGAACTCCAGCAGTAAAAAAAGGAGAGGATTAAGTTCACAAAGGAAAACAGAACTTGAAGATAGAAGAGAAGGATTTTTTTTACATTATGATAACTGTAAATATATCTACTAAATCTATCTGTAGCCGAATAACATTACAAATTGGACTCTAAAGATGAGATCAAGAACATGCACTGAAAAATTAGCTCTAAAAAGAGAAGGTGCTGTTTTTTAAAGAGGGAGAGAAAGGGAGTTTTTAATGGTAGCAGATTCATTTTGGACCAACCCTCCTGCTTAAAACTAGTGAAAATATTAGATAAAATTTTTAAAAAATTTTAAAAACAATGAGGAATGGAGAATAATAAGATAATAAGGATAATAAGGAACCCAAAACCAAAATTAAAGGGAAAATGCGAGCCTGGTGAAATAAGCAAGCACAGAAACTTCTCTTGACCCAAGGAAGCTACTATTGTCCTGGGAACATTTTTCTGTCCTGTCACACTTTTAACTGCCATTTTTATTTAATTTGATGGGTTAGGGGACAAAAATTAGAACCCAGAACCCGCATAAAATAATCTATTAGAAGACCCTCTCTACAATAAACTAGCTCTATTTTCAGGCTAAGGATGAAACATAAAAAATTATTCCTCATAGTCTTTTAGCCCAAATTTGTGTCAGCCAAGTAGGCCAGGGAATCCTGAACCTTGAATTGGTACTAATATTCTTCCAGATGGATAGGATATAGCGGTATCTGGAAGAGACATCCATAAATCTCTGGAATAAGATTACAGTAGCCTAAGCTGCAAATCAAATTTTTCTAGTATGAAGGCCAACTCACAGTCAAAGTTAACCAAATACACAAAACCAGCAGAAACAGAAAACTGATACACAAAGACCCAAGATATTAGAATTATTAGAATAGCCTCTGAAACAGCTGTACTTTTTTTAAAGAAATTAAAGATGAGTTTAAAAATAATTGCAGGGAACATGAAACTGTAAAACATGCATATCAGATTTTTTTAAAGTAGAACTTTGGAAACTGAGTAATACAATACCAAAATTAATAATTCAGTAGATAGCTTTAACATGCCTTCAGAGAAAATTAGCAAGTTGGGGAAGATAGGCCAGAAAAAGTATACCGAATGCAACAGAGACAGGAAAAAAGAATATATAGAAGAGAGCATTAACACACACACACACACACACACACACACACACACACACACACATGCTAGTGTGAAAGTCTAAGATTACCAGTAGTGGATTTAAAACTGGCTTTGCCACTCACTAGCTGTGTGACCTTGGATGGATTACTTAATCTCTTTCTGTCTCATTTCCTCATCTATAAAATGGGGTTAACAATAGAATATACCTTACAGGACTGTTATGAAGATAAGATAAAGCACTTTATGAGTATTTGTTGGATAAATAAAAGTAAACTAAATGGAATTTCAAAGATAAAGAATGGGGTACAAGTAACATTGGAAGCAATAATGGCTAAGAATTTTTATGAATTATGAAAGATACCAATTAGAAATATTCTACAGCCTACCCATACCCTAGGTCTTTCAGTAGTTTGTTTTTGTTTTTGTTTTGAGATGGAGTCTCGCTCTGTTGCTCACTCTGGAGTTCAGTGGCCCGATCTTGGCTCACTGCAGCCTCTGTCTCCCAAGGTCAAGTGATCTTTCTGCCTCAGCCCCCTGAGTAACTGGGACCACAGGCATGTGCTACCATGCCTGGCTAATTTTTATGTTTGTGTGTATTTTTTGTATGTTTAGTAGAGGTGGGGTTTCACTATGTTGGTCAGGCTGGTCTTAAATTCTTGACCTCAAGTGATCCACCCGCCTTGGCCTCCCAGAGTGCTGGGATTACAGGCATGAGCCACCATGCCCGGCTGCCTTCAGTCTGTTTTCTAATAACACAGTTTTATCTCCTAACCACCTCTTTCTCAGAATTACAGTAAAAAGATAGAAAAATAGGGAGGAGAAAAGATAAGCAACATAGAGGATCAGCCCATGAAATCCAATAGCCTACTAAGAGGAATTCCAGAAACAACAGAGAAGATGGAGGAGGGAAAGTGTTGTAAAGCTGAGAGAGAAAAATGTTCATGTCAAAAGAGTCCACAAATTATGAAGTAGGATGAATGAAAATGGCCCATATAAGATTATAATAGCTACTAAGAAGGAAAAGTGGGTCACTGCAATAGAATGACAACACTAACATCAGAATTTCATTTTCAAAATACTTAGATGTTAAAAGACAGCAAAACAAAGCTTTCAGTATTTTGAGGAAAATTATTTTGAACCCAAGATTCTGTATCTAGCCAAATTCTTAATCAAATGTGAAGGTAAAATGTTAGTTTCTGAAGTGTGAAGATTTAGAAAAATTATTTTTCATACCCTTTCTTGGAGATGTTTGCCAGTACAATGAAGATCAAGATCAAGAAAGAAGATAGGTAGTTCAAGAAATGGTGAAACTAATCTGTAAACCAATGTAAAGAAAATCTAGAAAGAAACAGTTAATTGTTGAACTTTAAGAAAAATGTCTTCAGGTAGACAAGAATTCCAGACAATTAGATAACACGAGTAATAAACTGGAAAAGATTATGTCTGTGATAAAGAAGACATATTTGTATATCTCCCCACAAGAAAAAATAAGGACAATGGAATTCCAGGAAAAAATAGTTCTCTGCTGGTGGAATGTAAGAAAGGAGAATTCATCTAAACCAGCAAGAGTCTCCTAGGAGTGGCACAGTGGCCATAGGAGGAAACTATAACTATGCTGTACTATGCTAAAACTATAACTGTACAGAGGAAATAGAGTTTTAGTAGCTTTTCCGACTCTTCAGTGGTTAATCTTTACATTGTCATAATGAAAACTTTTTACTGATTTTCAAGTTTTAGAATCACCATAGCAAAATGTAACAATTATGTTTACTGAACTAAATGTAAATGTTATCAATATTTACAAATGCTAAAGTCAAGGTTTAATATAAGTTGGGAGGTAGAAGGAAATCGTAGAAATAGTAGTGTCCTTATAAACAGATTATACAAGAGAAACTGTTGGGATTGTGGGAATAAAAAAATAAGAGATTTAAATATTATTTAAAGTGACAAAAAATACTCAATAGAAGAACCGAAGATAAACATATTACTACCAGAATTTCCAGACAAATAGGGAAAGGGAAGGATGACGATAAGTGAGCTATTCATCTGTCATCACAAAGAGTGTATAATGTCTAAACTGTGAATTCAGAAATACTAGTAGATAATGCCTAAAGCTGATAAATTAGTAAACACAAGTGTAAGCACATTATTTAGCAATATGGAGGTAACCACTGAAGAAACTGAACAAAGAGGTTGAATTGATAGTTAAAGACCAGATTGTTTACAACATTGTGCTAAGATATTGCCTGTCTTTGGTTACTGCAACTGTCAATCTTAGATTTCTATGGGTAATCTAGCCCAATATGTTTCACTTTCTAACCATACAGCACAATATTTAAAGCAGCCAAATTCTAATCTTTTTTGCCATGCTATCTAGGTGAAAAAAGAAACAGACAAAATTAAGGAAGATATCCTTACCGATGAAGATGAAAAAAAAAAAGGACTGTGGGATTCCATTAAAAGGTAATTACTAATGAATATTTTAATACATCACTAGATTGATCCAGAAGTCTAGTATGTGGAAGTTCCACAGGTAGTGAAAATTTAAGTAAGGCAAAGGTCCTCTAATCTAGGAGGGATAAGATAAATACATAAATGTTACTACTGTTTACAAGATAGGAAACTAGAGCTATAAGACAGATGAAAATAAAATACTATACAAACCAATGGAGAAAAATTATATATCCACTTACAAGGAACCTTGGGAAATACTCCTTGAAGAAGTGTGTGGCAAAGATCTGTTTTAAAGGACAGACAGGATTTCAAAAGTTAAAGATTGAGTGAAGGCAATTATATGAAGACAAAATGATTGGGTATGTTCCTCAAAGAAAAGAAAGTAGCCTAGCTAGCTGCAACTTGAAAATAAAAGGGACTGTTTATGTTAGATTGATACCTATACTGTTTTATTGTTAGTTTAAAAAGGAACACAGGCCAGGCATGGTGGCTCACACCTGTAATCCTAGCACTTTGAGAGGTGATGGCAGGAGGATTGCTTGAGCCCAGGAGTTCAAAACTAGCCTGGGCAACATAGTGAGACCCTGTATCTACAAAAAATTTAAAAATTAGCCAGTCGTGGTGGCATGTATCTGTAGTTCCAGTTACTCAGAAGACTGAGGTGGGAGGATTGCTTGAGTCTGGGAGGTCAAAGCTGCAGTAAGTCAAGATTGCAACACTGCACTCCAGCCTGGGTGACAGAGTGAGACCCTGTCTCAAAAAAGAAACATACATAAGGAATATATTGTCTCAGATATCTAAAGAATCCAGGAGTACACCTGGTGTTGGCCACTGGGTGATGTGGTGTGGAAACAATCTTTCTCCATCTCTTAGGTCTACTGTTTCTGTGTCTCCTCCATTTTAAGATAGACTTTTATAAGTAAAAGTTTACTGTTTCCAGTGGAAGGAAGTTGCCTCTTTCCAAACAGTACCAATAAAAGTTCCAAGGCTGACTCATGGGTCCAACTATAGCTGTGTGTCCCAAACTGAACTGATTTATGTGACTCTGATAACCAAGCATGAGTCATATGCCTACTTCTAGAACTGGTGGGAAGCCCTGTCCCACCTAAACCTCATAGAATGAGATGGGAGGAGGAATGATTCCCCCCAAAATACCAGGTTGTTACTAGAAGGGGAACAGATGTTAGGTGAGCAAAAACAAAAGCTGTCTCCTGTAGATGCACATTGTAAAGAACTTTGAATGTCCATTTTAGAGATTTGAACCCAATGTGAGCTATGATGGAAAACCATTAATCATTTTGATCAAAGATAAGAAATAGAAATATTAGCCAAAATAGATTCAACAACTTAAATATATTTGGTTATAGTAGTCAAAAGCACTTCCATCATTTTGGATTTTGCCCAGTTTAAGCCTCTTTTTCTATAGTTGACTCCTTGTTTGGTAAGAAAAATCATGTTACTGTACAGTGTGTGCTTTGAACAAGTTACTGATAGAGAAAGGATCAAGTCCACTCATTGAGGTGATTTGGAGGGTAGGTATGTTTGACAGGGGATAATGAAATAGAATCTGAGCAATTTTAAGAGTATCTGTCTAAAAGCTTCCATTAAAGTTAGAAGGTATAGATAAGAATGATTAAGGATAACTGTTCAATTATGGTATAGCCATTTGCTATATTACAAGGATACCAAAAACAAAATGCTTTGTTAGAAACAGAGTTGGTAAGTTTTTGGGACATTAACTGCTCCAGATACATAGTATTTTGTGTCTTATGATGCTTTGACTTTTTTCATCTTAGTTTTAGTCCTAACTTAGAATGATTATTTTTTCTTGCCACTGAATCAACTTCTTTTCTTATTTGGGAGATTACAAGATTTGAAAAATACTTCTGTCATAACAATTTATATTTTGCAAAATAACTTTGATGGTGATTTAAGTTGTTTACCCAATTTTATTCATTCTAAATATCTGTTTATATAAAAGTATTTTGAGATAAATGTTTAGGAAGAAAAAGATGAATTTATACATTATGAATACTGTAAATAGAAGATTCAGTCGTTTTTATATATGAAATGGGCCTATACAAAAATGAAATGGAGCTGGTCTAGCTCCAAAAATGTAATGAAAATGACAGCTGGGCCCAGATGACGCTACCATGATGTAAACCAGTGAGTAGACATGGCTCCCTAGTGCTTTCTTTGTCATAGAAGTCATCCAGAGTACCAAGAGGGTACTCCATACCCTGCGTGGAGGAGAAAATCTGCTTGGTCAGAGGAGCTCCAAATTGTAGATGGTTTAAAAATATTTTAGCCTGGATGAGCCCCATCAGCAGCACTCACACACCTACCCTGTTACCGCATAAATTCTTGCTGTGCCGTAGTTCCACACTTACGCATTCTGTTCCTTCCCTCATTGGCCTGTTTAAACTTTCAGTACACTAGATATGGCCATGTCAAGCTGTAATTCATTCTTTGTTCTGAAAACAACCTTTGGCAACTCACAAAAATTCAAAAATACCAGCCCATTCACCTAAAGACAATATAGTTATATTCCACATTACAAATTTAAAAAAAAACTCATAAAGCTTCAAATGATATTGTCAAATATTTTAATATTAGTTTGTAAATATTATAGAGTGTTTATAGCTTAACTATTTTGAAATACATTTCTATATTTATTGCTTATATTTACTATTTAGGCATACAATGTTTCCATATGTATGTTTAAGAAATGTCAATTACTTTTTTATTCCAAGTTTCACAGTAAGCTTGCATAAAGAAAACAAAAAGGAAAAAGATGTCCTAAACATTTTTTCAGTTGCTTCTGGTCATTTATATGAACGTTTTTTAAGGTAGGTATATTTTTTAACCTTATATTTTGAAAAAGAAATATTTACATGGTTCAAATTTCAAAAAAAAAATAAAGGAATATACACTGGGAAAAAAAAACTCCCACCTCTGTTTCCTTGATACTCAGTTACTTTTCTCACAGGAAACCCATAATATTATTTTTATATCCTGCTAAGGAGATACACACACACACACACACACGTGCGCACACACACACACGTAAATATATGTGTGTATATTTATTTACTTATTTCAGTTGTTTAAGTCCTTTTACCCAAATAGTAAAGAACATACTACTTTACACCTTGCTTTTTTTTTACTTAAAATTATGAGGTAAGTATATATAAATATGAAATTTCATGAGTTTGGCTTGATTTGGAATATTGGTTTTCTTCAAGGCTAGCAAATAGACATTTTGGATAGGTAAGAATATATATATAGATATACTCACACGATATATATACATTTACAGTACTTTATATATACAATATTTATATATATAAAATTTACTATAGTAAATTATCCTTTTCCAGTGAAGAAAACCTTGTTTTATAAAAAGGAAGGGAATGAGGGGAGAAATGCATATTGCAAAGTACAAAAGGCTATTTTTAAACAGTTTATATAGAAAGGTCACAGAGAATAACTCAAAAATATTTGAATTGTAGCACTGATACATTAAAATGGAACTTCAGATTCATTTGTATCCTTTCCATTCGGAGGTTTAGGTTAGCAAACCAATGACCCATCCAGTGAATTTGTCAATGTAGATAGATCATTCAGCTCTTCAGGGTTTGTAGACTTAATATTAATCACACAGTCATAGACAACTGGGCCCAGGTGAAGCTACCATGATGTATATATATTCATCCTTACACATTACATACTTGATAAACCATATTTTAGTTTATTTCTTCACATTTCATTGTGAAAACCTTCTAATTCATACCTTCAATTATTTAAAAGCCTTTAAAAGACCTATGTAACAAACTTGTATGTTCTGCACATGTATCCCAGAACTTAAAGTAAAATTTAAGAAATTAAAATTAAATTTTAAAAAACATTTCAAGGTTAAAAAATATATATGAGCTCCTGTTACTGTTAACGTATATTGGGTTTAATATTCTTTTATACAGAATTATGATGCTTTCTGTTTTGCGTAACACCAAAACACCAGTGAAATTCTGGTTGCTAAAAAATTATCTCTCACCGACATTTAAAGTAAGTACATAGCTTTTTTTGTAGAATGGTTAATGTTTGAATAGTAAATTATTTGTATTATTGTAAGTTTATATGATATTTCTCTTTTCAGAATGAGCTTTTTGAAAAAATGGTATTTAGTATTTTTATGTAGCTTAAGAAAAATTCTGTACAATTTTTATTTAGAGATGTTCAAAGGAGAGGACAGTAGAAGACTATATTTTTAAGTAAAATCAAAATCAGAATGGCTAGTAGTTTTTCATGATAATGAGTAATTAAATACAATTTGGCAATGGAAAATATATACAGATTTTCAATTAAAAGAAATGGATTCTGTCATTTTTGCAAAGATAGGCAGAAACAGTAGTAGTATCAAGAAAATACAAAGACTATACCTATACCATAGAAAATAGTTTTACAGTACTGAAACAAAAAAGCTCTTTCGTCTGTGTAGTGCATTGATTGCTGGGCACCATGATCTGAGGCATTTTATATTTAGAAGATTTCAGGTGATCAACAGCTATTACCCTTTACTCAGCCCTATACTCCTGCTACAAAGTATACTCTGTTTCTTCCTATTCTCCCTACAGCATAATCAAATTCCATGAAATTTAGTGTCTCCACAGCAATTTGGTGTCTCATTCAACAGCATTTCAAATGAGTTTGTTTTTTCTAGACCAAAAGCAGTGGGAAAACAGAAGTAAAACTAGCCAAGCATGCTTTTATTCCTTAATATTTCTAGGCATGATGCCAAGTGTTTAACTGACGTTATTCAATTGTTTTTCATAACAATCCCACGTGATAAGAAAACCAAGATTCAAAAGTTACATAACTAGCTTGCGCAGTTGAGAGGTACCTGAGACCACTTTTAGATTCAATAACTTACTATAAGGATTTATATAACTCCAAAAAACAGCTGTGCTCACAGTTACAGTTTTTATAGCAAAAGGACACAAATAAAATCAGCAAAAGGAAGAGATGCTTAGGGTAGGGTCCGGGGAGACCAGACACAAAGTTAACAGTTGTCCTCTCCCAGTAGAATCCCCTTGCAGTGGATAGCACTTATTTCTTCCAGCAACAGTGTGTGAGGGTACTCGTGGAGTATTGCCAACCAGGGAAGCTCATTCAAACTTTGTGGTACAGAGTTTTTATTGAGGGTCAGCTCTGTGGACTTGGCTAACAGCCTGCATGACTAACCTTAGCCTCTAACCCCTTCAGATGTTGAACTGATGCTTTGTGGCCCAAGGTCCTCACTACAAATAACATCATTAGCATACAATATCTAGTGTGGTCCGAGATCTGCAGGTAAACGTAGACATTCTTATTAGTCAGGAAATTCCAAGGGTAGAGGATATTTCCTGGGAGATAGGGTGAAGGGCCAGGGTAGGGGATATTTCCTGGGAGATAGGGTGAAGGGCCATACTTTTCTTTGAGCAAGAATCATCCTTTATAGCATAGGCCTGAGATGAAACAGCTAATTAGAAACACAGCTGAGATTTGAACCCAGGCATTCAGACCTCAGGTGCTTAACCTTATGTAACAGCCCATTTGCCCTCCACCACCAACAGTGTCTCCTCCTATGCTCATTTGACAGTAGGGAAAAAAAAAAAAAAACAAAAAGAACCCATAAATATAGATAAAAAGTTATACTATTTTTCTACTAATTTTTTAACATGCTTTCCTAGTAGTCAGACACTGAATAAGGGAGTATTTAACCCAAATAAACGGAGATAGAAAAATCTAAAGATTCTCTTAGCAGGAAAAGATATTATTCACCAGAACAATAGTGCTATGTCTGGATTAGAAAGTCTTGTTCCACTGCATGGCCAAAAGAAATACTGTATCTGAAGTAGTATTTTCCTTCTTTTTGTGATGTGTTTCTTTCTTTCAAAATTTTTCTTTTGAAAACTTCTTAGTGAAATATAACATATACTCAGAAAAGTGCACAAATCATGAAATTTAGCTTTGGATTTTTACAAACTCAAACATCTGTGTAAATCAGCAGCCAGATACAGAAGCTGCTAGCTACTTTATAGATTTGTTCCTACCAGTTTAGAAAAGTCAAACCTCCTCTCTTCATTCAAATATTTGCTAAAATTATACATACTTACGCATAATTATTTTCTGACAGCACTATACAAACTATAATTCCCTCTCCCTTTTAATTTTTCTTCATAGCACTTTTTTATGTAGATAATAGTTTATTTCTACCTACTTCCTCTAAAATACAAGCGTCATGAAGGTCATAATTTGTATTTCTTTTGTTCACTAATGTACCCTTAGATCCTAGAACAGTGCCCGTTTCAGTGAATATTTGAACACATATTTAATGAAGAAAAAATATTCTTTTTATTTTATCTGAATGTTTTATTGTATTTTATTTTGAAACCAAAACAATGACTCCTGGCAGCTGTTGTATCCCTAATTTCAAGATTTCACAGATAAAATTGGTGCTTCTTGCATTTAAAAAAAACATATTTAAAATCTACATTGTTCTTACAAAGTCAGAGAAAAAAATTAAACATATAACCAGAAACTAGTTTCAAGTAAGAATCAAGTGGTAAAACGCAAATTCTATATTTATTAATTCATCTTTTCCAATTCCTTTTTCATTTTCTCTCTCAGTATTTGAGCTCTTGAACTAAATTTAGCCCACAGTATATTTCATTAACTGCTTCTGCTTTAAACAGGGAATAAGCTACTTCTAAGCCTATAAGATACTCAAATATGAAATATTCAGACCATAATCACTACTTTGTATTTTTAATCCTTGAATTAAATAATGATATATCTCAAACATGAAGCTCCTGTATAGAATCTAATTTATCAGCTTAGAACTTATTTTGTGTTTTTTGTATCCTCTCTTCATCTTTACCTCTCTGACCAACCAACCTGTTGACATATACATGAACTATTTGATATGTAGGTGTTCCAAGATCCAGAGGCTTTTTTTTAAGTCAGTTTTCTCAAGTCAGATGTTAACAATAAAAGTATGGGAACATTTATCTTCCATTAATAAGTTTGTTAAATAATATAGTGCACTTATTTTTAATGACGTTAAATTATATAGTTTTATTTATACTTGTGTTTTCATATTTGTTAGCATTTTAATATTTCTCATTAATAAGTATGTTATAGAAGTAGTATTTAGACATCTTGCCTATTAGTTTATAACAATTTATAGGAAGCTTTACCTTTTTAATGTTATTTTTTTCTCTAAAACAAAACTACTTTCTCTTGAACATATTGTTTGATTTTGTGTGTGTGTTTTTAGGAAGTAATTCCTCACATGGCTAAAGAGTATGGATTCCGATATGAACTAGTTCAATATAGGTGGCCCCGTTGGCTTCGTCAACAGACTGAAAGACAGAGGATTATTTGGGGTTACAAAATTCTTTTCCTTGATGTTCTTTTCCCACTAGCAGTGGACAAAATCATTTTTGTTGATGCTGACCAGGTAATAAGATTAACTACTATTTTTAGTAATACGCAAACATTTTTTACACTTCTATCATAATATAGAGATTAATTCATGTTGCTCATGTTTATTATCTTCATTACAGTGCTTAAGATATGATTGTGATATATAAGCAAAGTATCTTTAAAAACAAAAAGTCAGAATTCCAGGGGAAAATTGAAGGTATTGTAAGAAGTACCATTTATTATTTAGGACATGGAAGTTTTCTCTCTAAAGTAGTAGTTTTTTACGTTTGAGAACTAAAACAAATACTTATATTAGTCATAATAAGAGTAGTTAATGAATTCCTGTAAATTATGAGCTGATATTTGTTTAAAACTAGGAATTTCTTCTTGCTAGAAAAACTAGCAGTTACATACAACTCTCATTCTTCCACCTTCAACAGCATTCTTTCGCATTCAACCAATAACCAAATTCTCATCACTCTATCACTTAAGGAAAAGAGCATTTTAAATTTGGCCAGCTTATGCCTGTAGTCTCAGCACTTTTGGAGGCTGAGGTGGGGAGGAAAGTTTGAGCCCAGGAGTTAGAGGTCACAGTGAGATATAATCATGCCACTGCACTCCAGCCTGAGTGACAGAGTGAGACCCTATCTGTAAAAATAAAAGCAAATAAATTTGGCCAAAAAAAAAAAAAAAAAACACCCAAGGCCCTCTGCTTTCAAAATTTATATGTCCGAAAATTATGGCTTTTCCTTTTTCCCTCCTTGCATTGCTTTTGCATCATTAGTGGGAAAAAAAATTGAAAATACACAGAATTTCTAAGAAAACAGTAATATGTAAATGAAAATATAAATTAAATGGATAAGTTAGAATTTATGTAGAACAAAAAGTATATTTCAAGTCCTGTATTAGAATGTACTCATATTCTAAACTCTTATTATTTTTGTACTCTATTCCAAATCGATAAATATGAAACATTACAATGAAAACTAAGAAAATAGCATGTCTAAACACACTTTTTCTTTTTCTTTTAAGAGACAGGGTCTCACTCTGTCATCCAGGCTGGAGTGCAGTGGCACAGTCATAGCTTACTGTAGCCTCAGACTCCTGCATTCGAGCCATCCTCCCACCTCAGCATCCTAGGAGCTGGAACTCCAGATGCACACCACCACGCCTGGCTAACTTTTTTTTTTTTTTTTGTACAGACAGGGTCTCACTGTGTTGCCCAGGCTGGTCTCAAACTTCTGGCCTCAAGCAATCCTCCCATCTGAGCCCCACACATAATATCTAATATGATTCTTTCTCCTACCTTTCTTTCAATGTGTACACTAATATTTTTCTAGAAGGCTTGAGCATATTAAAAAATAACATTTATATTATTTTATTCAAGCTATTTAGAATAATTGGGAGATTTTTCTTTATGATTCAAACTTAACATTTGCCAATGTACAATAATGGAGATTTGGCATGGAATGATTTTGTTATTCATACATTGAGAAACTAAGAGCTCTGCACTTACGTAATATTCAACCCCTTCCCCAAATGTCTGATTCGTAAAATGACTTGTTTATAAATGGCATAACAAAATATTCTTGTTGGTGAGTAAGACCACTGTCTTAAAAACTAGGAATATAAATTTTAGTTTACCTTTAACCTGTAAGGACAAGAGGAATAAATGTTAAATTCAGTAAATTCATATTACATGAAAGCACTGTGAGGAAAATACAGCTCTTTGGATTTCTGTAGTAGAGTAATAATGATTTGAGATTCCCATAAAAAAGGGCTTACATTATATTACAGTCTTTATCAGACAGTCTATTTTAATTATTTAGATTGTGAGATATGATCTAAAAGAACTTCGAGATTTCGATCTGGATGGAGCTCCTTATGGGTATACTCCATTTTGTGATAGCCGCAGGGAAATGGATGGATATCGTTTCTGGAAAAGAGGATACTGGGCATCACATCTTTTAAGACGGAACTACCATATCAGGTAAGAAAAGTCAGACCCTTACCATTTAGTAAATAAATAATGTATTGAATTACAACTTTCAGTTTTCTTAAAAATTACACAGTTTTCTTAAAAATTAGACGATAAAAGCAACCAATTACATAGTGTTCATTTCATGCCAGTCACTCTTGTAAGCCTTTACGTATATTAAGTCATAAAATCTTTATGACAATCTTTTGAGATACTGTTATTACCTCTATTTTGTAGATGTGGAAACTGAGGCATACAGCATTCATGTAATTTGCCCAGGCTTACCCTGCTAGTATATAACTGAGCTAAGAGTTAAACCCAAGTAATATGGCTCCTAACTACTCCAGAAGATTTAAACTTGGTTTGTGAAATAAAATTAAGATTATATCTTCAAAGCCTCATGGCCTTTTGTAAGGCCATGAGTTTCATGACAACTTGGAAAAGCTTGGGGTGACCCTAAAAGATTATGGGTTCTACCAAAATTAAAACAAACTTAAAACTCTTGGGAAACAGTATTAGATATTAGGAGCAAATTTATGAAAGGATTAATCGTTATTAGATGCTAGGATATCTGTAGTTAATACCGTCACTGTAGACATTCATTGGAGGAAAGTAAAACTAAAGCTACGTAAACAACATAGGCTATCAAGAAGTAATTCATTTTTGCAGTGCTTTATATGTAGTGGATCTCAAGAAGTTCAGGAGAATTGGAGCAGGTGACAGGCTCAGGAGCCAGTACCAAGCTCTCAGTCAAGATCCAAACAGTCTTTCAAACCTAGATCAGGTAAGTAAAATGTTAACAGAATAATTTTCAGTGTGTGTACAAAGACTGTTCCAACTCCGTGCTCATAAACTTTAAAGTCTTATATTTTGAGCTTTTTTCTCAATTTACTGCTGTTTATGTAATTATCTATTGGATATCTCTACTTATACATAATTTTTTCACCTCAAGCTCAACATTTTCAAAACTAATAGTATTTTATCCTCACTTTTCCATTCTCAAACCTCTACTTTCTACTTTATGCCCTGTTTTAGTTACCCTCTGTATTAGTCCGTTCTCACTACTAATAAAGATATACCCAAGACTGGGTAATTTATAAAGGAAAGAGGTTTAATTGACTCACAGTTCTGCATGGCTGGGGAGGCCTCAGGAAACTTACAATCATGGCGGAAGGGGAAGCAAACACGTCCTTCTTCACATGGTGGCAGGAGAGAGAATGAGTGCCCAGTGAAGGGGGAAGCCCCTCTTAAAACCATCAGATATCATGAGAACCCACTCACTGTCAAGAGAACAGGATGGGGGAAACCACCCCCATGAGTCAATTATCTCTACCTGGTCCCTCCCACAACAGGTGGGGATTATGGGAATTACCATTTATGATGAGATTTAGGTGGGGACACAGCCAAACCATATCACCCTCTTTTTTCTTACTCTCTTCCATCATTGTGTAAACATGCTCAAGTCTCTCTCTCTGATCTTTAAGACTAACTCCCTTCATCCAGTGCACCCCCACCCTGATATTGCCTTAATATTTTCTTTCACCTCACAAGCACTATTTTCCTAATATCCTATCAATTTCCTCATTATTGCATCTGAAACATTTTAGATAATTTAAGCAGAAACAAAAGACTCTGTATTCTTTTAGCAGAAGCAAAAGACTCTTTTTTCTGATTTTTATCACAACCATGCATGTTCATTCATTCATCTGTTGAATACCTGCTATGTGCCAGATATTCTCCTAAGACTTCAGACATCAGAAAACAAAAACAAGATTTCTTTAGCTCATATTTTCATGCTAGTAGAAAAATAAAATTTAAAAATAATATTTAAAGATAATAAATGTTTTGGAGAAAAAAAACATGAAAGCATGATAGAGAGTTCAGAATAGTGAATAGGGGCTGGGGCTTGCAGGTATAAATTGGGTGGCCATATGTCCCTATGAAGATGACTTTTGAGTAAATTTTAGATGGAGGCATAAAAGCTGATGCAGATGCAGGCCAAAGAGAGTATCTGATGCAAATGTCCCAAGGTGGGCGTGGGCCTTCGATGTTTGAGGAATAGCAAGAAAGTCAGTATGGTTGGGATAAAGATGGGGGGAATAAAGTAAAAATGAAGGAAAAGAGTTAACAGAGGCTCCAGATAATGTAGAAAGCTTAGTCCCTTTGTTTAAAAATCTAGTAAGTGGGAAATTATGTGTCAAAATATGAATGAGTTATTCAAGACGACACTGGTAAGGAGTTGATTTTTTTAATCATTCTTGAAAATTGGGAGATCTTCAAATATATATGTGTTTACATACTAAATAGGGTCTCTTCACTATTGCCAGTTAGTAGAAAACTGACTTAGGGTCCTCAGTAACCCTCAATAACTTGCCAGATTTCGATTATGAATACATTTTTGGTAATTCTTAATAATTTTACCAATGTATTTTTAAGGAATTCTTAGTCTTACATATGAATGAAAGTCTATGAAGTTGCCTGTTATCTGCCTATGGACAACTGAAGAAAGGATTCATTTTTCAAGCAGTTCGGAAACTGTCCGAGGTGTTCTCCCAGTACTACATTACCACATTTTGGGGATGATTGTCCTTACTCAAATGTAGTTTGGCTCCCACTCCCTCCAATCCACTTAACACTTCTCAGTAAAATCAAAATATCTTTTTTCTTAGGTAAAAATGTGTAGTGAGCACTTCTTGTTTGTTTTTATGTGCCTTTTCGCAGCGTGGATGTTTTCAACCTCTCCTTTCTTGACACTCTCTTGACTCTCTATTGGCTTCCATGTCAGACCTTGCTGGTTCTTCTTTGACATCCCTGGCTTTCCCACCACAATTTTGTTGGTGAACTACTTTTTCTCTACTTTTCCTTTAAATGTTGCTATTCTCTACATCTCTGCCTTGACCCACTTCTCACTCCATACCATATCTAGCGGCAGTCTTGCAGCCAATCATGGTTTTAATTTATATCTTTCTGTTAATAGTTCCCAAATCTTATCTCTGGCTCTTAGCTTTCCCTTGAATTCCCAACTCCTATATTAACTCTACTGGCATTGCCACATTAATGACCAAAACTTATCTCAAATTAAAAAGTCAAGAACTCAAGTTCTGTTCCTCTTCCACCATTCCCTCCATCAGCAAATACCACTTAGCTGCCTGTTACAGGTTGGATTACTCAGGAAGCCACCTAATTCTAACATGGAAATTAGGAAATTTATTAGGAAGTACTCTCAGGACCAACAACTGTGGAGGAAGGAAGGAAATGGAATTGGGGAAACTTTACAAATTCAATTAAGACCTCAGTTGACTGACCCCACAGGGAGCTCTGAAGCTGAGATGGTCCTTCATAGTTTTCACAGGTTTGGGCAAGTCTTTATTCCTTCATATCAACCAGTCATTGGATATGGGCTGCCCCAGGTAAGGGGGTGACCTTGGGTGAGACAACTCTTTTCCTGGTCTAATACAATGTTATATAGAATCCTTTGTCGTAGATAACTATAAATTCTTGGATAATGGTGCTAAGTTTCTGTGAGCAAGAAAGGCAAACCCATACCTAGAATATGTGTATAGGTCAGTCCAGAAGAATCTATATAAAGGACATCTACTGTAGCCAAATTACCATCAAACAGTTGATTGGTCTTTGCAAAGTATAAGTGCTATATTAGAAGCTCAGTGTTTACCTCTGCTGTTGGCAGCTCTAAGAGCTAGATGAGCCTGGGTAAGTAGGAGCTCATGCTGTTGGGGCCATACACAGTCTCCATCTCTGCCAGCATGTCTACTCCATTCATGTGCCCATTGTGTCATTGGAGTAGCCTATGATCAAGGCTAGCAGACTTCCACAAACCACATAATTTTGACTGCCTAGTTATTTAGTGCTGATTCTGTGTTGAATGCTTTCTGGTGGCTGTTTAACATGAAGTATCCAAAGATCCTAACAGTTTATGCCACTCCCATAGGCTCATCCAGAAGCCTCTACCCCAGAATTTCCTGCCCTTAATCTTCCTATTTTTCTGTTTCTTGGCCTCTGACCAATTGGTCAAGCCATTCACCACTTCTTACGAATATACTCCAGCTATAGACTACTTTTCTTTCTACATTCATGTACTTCATTATTCAGTTTGTACAGAAAGAAAAGTAGCCTATGGTTGGAATATATTCATAAGCAACTAAAATAGTTCTTAGAAATAAATTTATAGCACTAAGAACTTCCATTAGAAAAGAAAAAAGATCTCAACCTCATCTTCTACCTAGAAACTAGGGAAAAAAAAAAAACAGTTAAAACCAAAGTAAGGTCTTGGCTAATGCAGTAAGACAAGAAAAGGAAATAAAAGGTATACAAATTGGGAAGGAAGAAATAAAACTGCCTTTGTTTGCAAATGCCTACTTAGACAATCCAAAAAAATGACCAAAAAAAACCCCAAAAAACAGTGTACCAATAAGGGATTATAGCAAGGTCAAAGGTTAATATATAATTAATATATAAAAGTATAAATTAATATATAAAAGATTAATATATAAAAGTCATTTTTACTACCTATCAGGTACTATGCTTACTACCTGGGTGACAAAATAATTTGTACGCTAAACCCCCATGACATTCAGTTTACCTATGTAGCAAACTTGTACATGTACCCCTGAACCAAAAATAAAAATTTAATTAACCTGGAGCAAAAGACTGATTACAAAGTCTGTGAGCTTAGATCAGGTGTCTGAAATAAAGAATAAGTATAATAAAAGAAAGTTATTTATAAAAAATTAAATGCTATTTTGCATAAGATACTTTTTTTTTTTTGAGACAGAGTCTCACTCTGTCGCCGAGGCCGGAGTGCAATGGCACTATCTCGGCTCACTGCAAGCTCCGCCTCCTGAGTTCATGCCATTCTCCTGCCTCAGCCTCCTGAGTAGCTGGGACTACAGACGCCTGCCACCACGCCCAGCTAACTTTTTGTATTATTGTATTTTAGTAGAGACTCGGTTTCACCGTGTTAGCCAGGATGGTCTTGATCTCCTGAACTCGTGATCCACCTGCCTTGGCCTCCCAAAGTGCTGGGATTACAGGTGTGAGCCACTGTGCCTGGCCATAAGATAAATTTTTTTAAGTATGTTAAAATTATTCCCTTATGCTTATAATATACATTTTTAGGGTTGTATTTTATTTTTAATAATATCATTTGTGTAGGGATCTTTGCACATTGCCTGATATAGATTTAAGAATATAATCTGTATGACAAAGAAAAAGTCATTTTTCTGTATTCCAACAATAAACAAGTGGAATTTAAAATTAAAAATGCAGTATCATTTAAATTAGCACCAAAATAATATTTAAGTATAAATCTAGTAAATGTTTCTCTACATGAGGAAAACTGTAAAATTCTAATGAAAGAAATTCAAGAACACTGAAATACATGAAGAGGTATTCCCTGTTTATGGATAGGAAGACTAAATTGCTCAAGACTAAATTGATAAATTCTTCCCAGATCAATTTATAGATTCCACACAATTCCAATCAAAGTCCTAGCAAGTTGTTTTATGATTGTCAACCTACTGATTTTAAAGTTTATGTAGAAAAGGAAAAGACCTAGAATAACCAACGCCATGTTGAAAAAGAAGAAAGTCAGAAGACTAGCAATACCAGACTTATTTCACTGTAAAGCTATAGTAATCAAGACAGTATGTTGGCAAAAGAATAGAAAAATAGATCAATGGAACAATAGAGAGCCCAGAAATAAATCCACATAAATATAGTCACCCAATCTTTGACAGAGGAACAAAGATAGAGCAGAGATAGTATTTTCAACAAATGTCACTGGAACAACTGAACATCTCATAAGAAAAAAATGAATCTAGACACAGATCTTACACCCTTCAGAAAAATTAACTCAGAATGGTTTATAGACTTGAATGTAAAACACAAAATGCAAAACTCCTGGAAGACAATATAGGAGAAAACCTAGATGGCCTTGGGTATGTCAATGACTTTTTAGATATAACACCAAAGTCATGATCCCTGAAGTAATAAATTGATAAGCTGGACTTCACTGAAATTAAAAACTTCTGCTCTGCAAAAGACAATAACAAGAGAAAGAAAAGTTTTTTTGGCAAAAATATATTTGTAAAAGATGCATCTGATAAAGGAGTGTTATCCAAAAAAATGCAAAGAACTCTAAGGACTCAACAATCAGAAAACAAACCAAATTTAGAAATGGACCAAAGACCTTAACAGACACCTCACCAAAGAACATATACAGATGACATATAAGCATATGAGCAGATGCTCCACATCATATATCATCAGGGATACACAAATTAAACAACAGTAAGATACCACCACACACCTATTAGGAAGGCCAAAATCCAGAATACTGACAACACCAAAGGCTAGTGAAGATGTGGAGCAAGAGGAACTTGCGTTCATTGCTGAGAAGAGTACAAAATGGTATAGTCACTTTGGAAGACAATTTGACAGTTTCTTACAAAACTAAACAAACTCTTACCATACAATTTAGCCATTGTAATTTTTGGAATTTACTCAAAGGAGTTGAAAACTTATGGCTACATAAAAACCTGCACATAGATATCTATAACACCTTTATTTATAATTGCCAGAATATGCAGCCAACCAAGATGTCTTTTAGTAGGTGAATCAGTAAAGAAATGGGTACATCCAGACCATGGAATATTATTCAGAGTTAAAAAGAAATGAGCTATTAAGCCATGAAAAGACAAGGAAGAACTTTAAATGTGTAATAACTAAGTGAAAGAAGCCAATCTGAAAAGATTACATACTGTATTATTCTAACTATATGACATTCTGGAAAAAGCAAAACTATGGAGACAGTATAAAGATAAGTGGTTGTCAGAGTTTGGTGGCAGGGAGGGGGCAAGTGATGAATATGGTGGAGCACAGAGAATTTTTAGGCAGGGAAAATATATAGTGGTAGATACATGTCATTATACAGTTGTCCAAACCCGTAGAATGTACAACACCAAGAAAGAAGTCTAATGTAAACTGTAGACTTTGAATGAGTATAATGCATGAATGTAGGTTCATGTATCGCAACAAACATATCACTTTGGTGGGGGGTGTTGATAATAGGGGAGTAGGTAATGCATGTGTGGGAACAGTGAGTATATGGGAAATCTCTGTGCCTTCCTCTTAATTTGGCTGTGAACCTAATAACTGCTCTAAAAAAATAAAATTTTTAATTTAGAAAAAATTAAATAGAAAAAAGGAATAATTAAGGTTAGAATGGCAATCAGTAAAATGAAAAAAAAAAGAAAAGAAAGATGCATTTTTGTAGATTTTTAAAAATGAAACCAAAGCTGGTTCTTTGAGAAAATCAACAAAACCGATGAACCTCTATCTAGACTGATCAGAAAAAAAAAGGTAAAAGACACAAATTACCAATATAGAAATGTGAGACATGACAGCACACAGATTCTACAGATACTGAAAGAATAATCAAGGGACTATTAGAATCAACTTTCTGGTAATACCTTCAACAACTTTGATGAAATGGCCAAATTACTTAAAAGACACAAACCACCAAAAGTCAGAACATGAAATAGGTAACCTGAATAACACTGTATCAGGTGAAGAAATGGAATTTGTAGTTTAAATCCCCAGGCCCAGATAGCTTCAGTAGTGAATTCTATCAAACTTTAAAGAAAGAAATAATACCAGTTTTACACAAACTCTTCCAGAAAATTGAAGAGAAGGGAATATTTTTCAACTCATTCTATGAGGCAGCATTCCCTTGACATGAAGACCAAAGATATTATAAGAAAGGAAAATTATAGACAAGCATTTCTTAAGAAAAGTTGTAAAAATTGTTAACAAAGTTTTAAGTAATCAAATTTAGTAATATATAAAAAGGACCTCTCCCTCCTCCCCTCCTCCCCTCTGCACGGTCTCCCTCTGATGCCGAGCCGAGGCTGGACTGTACTGCCGCCATCTCGGCTCACTGCAACCTCCCTGCCTGATTCTTCTGCCTCAGCCTGCCGAGTGCCTGGGATTGCAGGCGTGCACCGCCACGCCTGACTGGTTTTCGTATTTTTTTGGTGGAGATGGGGTTTCGCCGTGTTGGCCAGGCTGGTCTCCAGCTCCTAACCACGAGTGATCTGCCAGCCCCGGCCTCCCGAGGTGTCGGGATTGCAGACGGAGTCTCGCTCACTCAGTGCTCAATGTTGCCCAGGCTGGAGTGCAGTGGCGTGATCTCGGCTCGCTACAACCTCCACCTCCCAGCCGCCTGCCTTGGCCTCCCAAAGTGCCGAGATTGCAGCCTCTGCCCGGCCGCCACCCCGTCTAGGAAGTGAGGAGCGTCTCTGCCTGGCCGCCCATCGTCTGGGATGTGAGGAGCCCCTCTGCCTGGCCGCCCAGTCTGGGAAGTGAGGAGCGCCTCTCCCCGGCCATCATCCCGTCTAGGAAGTGAGGAGTGTCTCTGCCCGGCCGCCCATCGTCTGGGATGTGGGGAGCGCCTCTGCCCCGC
Organism: Pan troglodytes; assembly: GCF_028858775.2. Lineage (NCBI taxonomy): Eukaryota > Metazoa > Chordata > Mammalia > Primates > Hominidae > Pan > Pan troglodytes. The sequence continues at coordinate 101,450,517 of NC_072412.2, read as the reverse complement.
CACCCTGTCTGAGTTGTGAAGAGCGCCTCTGCCCGGCCGTGACCCTGTCTGAGAACTGAGGAGTGTCTCTGCCCTGCCGCCACCCCGTCTGGGAAGTGAGGAGCATCTCTGCCCAGCAGCCATCCCGTCCGGGAAGTGGGGGGCAGCCCCCGCCCGGCCAGCTGCCCCATCAGGGAGGTGGGGGGCAGCCCCTGCCCGGCCAGCCGCCCTGTCCGGGAGGTGGGGGGGCAGCCCCCGCCCGGCTGCCACCCCATCTGGGAGGTGGGGGGCGCCTCTGCCCGGCCGCCCCGTCTGGGAAGTGAGGAGCCCCTCTGCCCAGCCGCCACCCCGTCTGGGAGGTGTACCCAACAGCTCATTGAGAACAGGCCATGATGATGGCGGTTTTGTCGCATAGAAAAGGGGGAAATGTGGGGAAAAGAAAGATCAGATTGTTACTGTGTCTGTGTAGAAAGAAGTAGACATAGGAGACTCCATTTTGTTCTGTACTAAGAAAAATTCTTCTGCCTTGGGATGCTGTTAATCTATAACCTTACCCCCAACCCCGTGCTCTCTCAAACATGTGCTGTGTCCACTAAGGGTTAAATGGATTAAGGGCGATGCAAGATGTGCTTTGTTAAACAGATGCTTGAAGGCAGCATACTGGTTAAGAGTCATCACCACTCCCTAATCTGAAGTACCCAGGGACACAAACACTGTGGAAGGCGGCAGGGCCCTCTGCCTAGGAAAACCAGAGACCTTTGTTCACATGTTTATCTGCTGACCTTCCCTCCACTATTGTCCTATGACCCCGCCAAATCCCCCTCTCCGAGAAACACCCAAGAATGATCAATAAATACTAAAAAAAAAAAAAAAAAAAAAAAAAAAGATCTTATATCATGAATCGTGACCACATGAACTTTATCCCAGGAATGCAAGACTGATTCAGTATTAGAAAATCAATGTAACTCACTATATTAAGGACTAAAATACATATCCATATATATACATGATCAGCTAAATATAAGCATTTGATATACTCCAGTATCCTTTCCTGATTTAAAACTCTCAGCACACTAGAACCCGAAGGGAACTTCCTCATCCTGATAAAGGGCATCTATGAAAAACCTACAGCTAACATCATACTTAATAATCAAAGACTGAATGCTTTCTCCCTAAGATCAGAAACACAGCAAGGATATCCACTCTTACCTTTCCTATTCAGTATTGTACTAGACAGACACCTAGTACAGCAAGGCAAGAAAAAAAATAAAAGGCATCCAGATTGGCAAGGAATAAGTAAAACTGGCTGTCTTGGACAGGTAAGGGGGACAGTCAATGTGATCATCTAGGTAGAAAACCTCATGTAATCTACCAAAAAGCTAGAACTAATAACTGCATTTCACAAAGTTGCAAGATACAAAATCACTATGAAAATCCAATTCTATATACTAGCAATAACAATTGAAAATTGAAATTAAATATCCATTTCTGTAGCATTTTAAAAATGAAAAACTTAGTGGTCAGACTTAAGACTTACAGATTGAAAACTACAAAACTGCTGAGAGATTAAAAATCAGCTGAATATTTAGAGAGATATACCTTGTTCATGGTTGGAAGACTGGATATTGTTAAGATGTGGTTTCTCCCCAAATCACTAGATTTAATGCAATTCCAATAAAAACATTACTCTATTTTTTCTATATTTATTAGACTTGCTTGTACAAATTAATGAAGTTGATTCTAAAATTCAAATGGAATGCCGTAGACCTAAAATCGCCAAAACAGGCCAGGCGTGGTGGCTCACGCCTGTAACCCCAGCACTTTGGGAGGCCGAGGCAGGTGGATTACTTGAGGTCAGGAGTTGAAGACCAGCCTGGCCAACATGGTGAAACTCTGTTTCTACTAAATATATAAAAAATTAGCTGGGCATGGTGGCGGGCACCTGTAATTCCAGCTACTTGGGAGGCTGAGGCAGGAGAATCACTTGAACCCAGGAGGTGGAGGTTGCAGTGAGCCGAGATCATGCCATTGCACTCCAGCCTGGGCGACAAGAACAAAACTCTGTCTCAAAAAAATAAATCATTAAAAATAAATAAAAAATAAAATCACCAAAACAACTTTGAAAAATAAGAAAGTTAAAGGACTTATACCACCTTGTTTTAAGACATAATATATAGCTACTGTAGTCAAAATAGGTTGGTGTCAGTGTAAAGATAGACAATTTGATCCATGAATTAGAATAAAGAATCCAGAAATAGACCCCATATATGGCCGGTTGACTTTTGACAAAGGTGCAAAGATAATGCAGTGGAGAAAGGATAGTGTTTTCAACAAACAGTGCTGGAACAATTAGATATCCTTATGCCAAAAAAAACCCCAAAAACCTCTAAACCCTAATATGCCATAAGTAAAAATTAATTCCAAACACATCATAGACAAAGGTACAATATAAAATGTTTAGAAGATAGGAGAAAATCTCTGTGATCTTGAGTTAAGCAGAGATTTTTTTAGGTATGATACTAAAAGCATGATTCATAAAAGAAAAAATTGATAAATATACAAACAGCTCCCAAAACTCATTAATAATAAAATAAGTAATCTGATTTGTTAAAGAATCAGATTGACCCATCACCAAAGATGATCAAGTGTCAATAATTCCATGAAAAGATGCTAAACATCATTAGTGATTAGGGAAATGCAAATTAAAACTACGGTGAATACACACCAATTAGAATGGTTAACATTAAAAAGACTGACCATACCAAGTGTTGAAAAGATATATACCTGCTAGAATTCGCATACATTGCTTGTGAAAATGAGTGTAAAATGGCTAAGCCCTTTTGAAAATCAGTTTGGCGATTTCTTTTACAGTTTAACTTAAACCTGCCATATGATTAGTCATTATACTTCAGGGTGTTTACCCAAGAGAAATAAAAGTACCTGGCCACACAAACGCTTGTACATAAATACTCATAGTAGCGTTATTCATAAAAGCCAAAATCTAGAAACAACCCCCCTGTATTTGTTACCTGTTGCTGCATAACAGCTTACCCAAAACACAGCAGCTTAAAACAACAAACAGTTTGTGTGGATCAGTTTCTGTGGTCTGACCTAGCTCAGTGTTCTGCTTCATTGTGTCTCTCAAGACTGCAATCATTGTGTCAGCCCGGGGACTGCCGTCTAATCAAAAGACTTGACTGCTAGGCAAAGTCACTCACATGGTTGTGGACAGGGTTTATTCTTCAAGAGCTATTATACCGAAAGTCTAATTTCCTTGCTGGATGTGGCTATAGGCAGTCATCAGTTTCTGGCAGATGGCCTTATCCGTAAGGGCAAACATGAGAGAGAAGAATCAGAGAAAGAGAGGATGCCAACAAAATGGAAGTCACAGTCTGTTATAGTCTAGTCTCAGAATTGACATCCCATTAGTTTTGCCATATTCTGTTTGTTAGAAGGTAGTCACTAGATCCAGCCAGACCAGGAGAAGGAATTGCTCAAGAGAATGGATACCAGAAGTCAGGAATTACTGGAAGCCATGTCAGAAACTGCCTACTGCAAATATCTGTCAAGAGGAGAATAGATAAAAAGATATGATATATTCATAGAATGTAATACTACTCAATAGTAAAAAGGAATGAATTATTTATACACAGACAACATGGATGACTCTAAAAATAACAATGCTGATCCATACCAAAAGTATATAGATTTATATATAATTTATATGAAAAGTCAGACCTAAAGTATTTGTATTATATAATCCTATTTATATAAAATTGTAGAAAATGCAAACTAATCCAAGGTGAAAAAAGCAGTTCATGCTTACCTGGGGACTGGATTGGGTGCATAGAGGAAGGATAGGAGGGAACAATTGCAAAAGGACACAGGGAATCTTAAGGGTGATAGCTATATTCAATTATGTTAATTATGTGATGGTTTCACAGAAATATACATATGTAAAATTCTTTATGCCCAGTAGTGGTACTGGCATAAGGTTACACATATTGATCACTAGAATGGAATTGAGGGTTCAGAAATAAGCCTATGCCTCTACTCTCATTTGATTTTTGTCAAGCATTCCAAGACAATTTAATGGGGAAAGAATAGTCTTTTTAACAACTATGCTAGACAACAGGAAATTCACTTGTAAAGAATGAAGTTGGACCCCTACCTCACATCATATATAAAAATTAACTCAAAATGGATCAAAGATTTAAATGTAAGAACTAAAACCATAAAACTCTTAGAAGTGAACATAGGTGTAAATCTTTGTGACTTTGGATTAGGCAATGTTTTTAAGATATAAAACCAAAAGCACAAGCAATAAAAGAAAAAGATAAATTAGCATCAAAATTTAAAGACTTGTATGCTTTAAAGGACACAAAAAAGGGAAAAGACAACTTTTAGAATGGGACAAAATATTTGCAATCATGTGTCTGACAAGATACTAAAATCCAGAACATATAAAGAACTCCTGTAGGATGTGAGGGCAATCTGGCTGCTACATCTGTCACCCCATTGATCACCAGGGTTGATTCAGCTGATCTGGCTGGCTACGCAAGTGACCTCTTCCTCCCTCACTGCTCCATGTGTGTTCCTCCTGAAACTGCATGCTGGGTTGAAGAAGATGACCATCCCCAATAGAGGAGGACCAATCTTCAGTCAAGGGTACACTAGTAGCTGCGCTTCCCTGCCAGAACCTCCAAACAAGCTCTCAAGAACTCCCATAACTCAATAGCAAAGGAAAATAACCAATTTACAAAGTGGTCAAGGGATGTAAATAGACATTTAAGCATGTTTATTTTTATTTTTATTTTCCATGTTTTTTATTTTACTCTAAGTCCTGGGATACACATGGTGAACGTGCAGGTTTGTTACGTAGGTATACATGTGCCATGGTGGTTTGCTGCACCTATCAACATGTCATCTAGGTTTTAAGCCCCACATGCATTAGATATTTGTCCTAATGCTCTCCCTCCCCTTCCCCCAGCCCTCCAATAGGCCCCAGTGGGTGATGTTCCCCTCCCTGTGTCCATGTGTTCTCATTGTTCACCTCCCACTTATGAGTGAGAACATGTGGTATTTGGTTTTCTGCACCTGTGTTAATTTGCTGAGGTTGATGGTTTCCAGCTTCATCCATATCCTGCAAAGGACATGAACTCATTCTTTTTTATAGCTGCATAGTATTCCATGGTATATATCTGCCACATTTTCTTTATCCAGTCTGTCACTGATGGGCATTTGGGTTGGTTCCAAGTCTTTGCTATTGTAAATAGTGCTGCAGTAAACATACATGTGTGTGTCTTTATAGTAGAATGATTTATCATCCTTTGGGTATATACCCAGTAGTGGGATTGCTGGGTCAAATGGTGTTTCTGGTTGTAGATCCTAGAGGAATTGCCACACTGTCTTTCACAACAGCTGAATTAATGTACACTCCCACCAACAGTGTAAAAGTGTTCCTATTACTCCACATCCTTGCCAGCATCTGTTATTTCCAGATGTTTTCATGATCACCATTCTAACTGGCATGAGATGGTATCAAAACCACTCATTGTGGTTTTGATTTGCATTTCTCTAATAATCAGTGATGATGAACTTTATTTCGTATGTTTGTTGGTCACATAAGTGTCTTCTTTTGAGAAGCGTCTGTTCATATTCTTCACCCACTTTTTGATGGGGTTGTTTTTTTCTTGTAAATTTGTTTAAGTTCCTTGTAGATTCTGGATATTAGCCCTTTGTCAGATGGATAGATTGCAAAAATTTTCTCCCATTCTGTAGGTTGCCTATTCACTCTGATGATAGTTTATTCTGTTGTGCAGAAGCTCTTTAGTTTAATTAGATCCCATTTGTCAATTTTGGCTTTTGTTTCTGTTGCTTTTGGTATTTTAGTCATGAAGTCTTTGCCCATGCCTGTGTCCTGAATGGTATTGCCTAGGTTTTCTTCTAGGGTTTTTATGGTTTTACGTTGTACATTTAAGTCTTTAAACAGAGATTTAAATGTGTTTAGAGATTTTAATATGTTTATTTAAATAGACATTTAAATGGGAAATATGTCTATTTAAATAGACATTTAAATATGAAATATGTCTATGTAAATAGACATTGTATGTGTTTACTAGCCATTGATATATCTTCTGTGATACACAAATGTCCAATAAACACATGAAAAGATGCTCAATGCCATTGTCATTAGGAATAGCAAATCAAAACCACAATGAGATACCACTTCATACTCGCTATGATAGCTACAATAAAAAAGATTGACAATAACAAGAGTGGACAAGGATATGGAGAAAATGGAACCATGATATGCTCCTATTTGGAATGTAGAATAGTGTACCAAGTTCAAAAACAGTTTGACAGGTCATGAAAATGTTTAACAGAGTTAACATATGACCCAGCAGTTCCACTCCTAGATATATACCCAAGAGAGTTGAAAACATGTGTCCAAACAAAAATTTATACAAATGTTTATAGAAGCATTGTTTATAACAGCTGGAAAATGGAAACAACTCAAATGCCCATCAGTTGACAAATGAATAAGCCAAATGTTGTAAATTCATATAATGGAATATTATTTGGCTGTAAAAAGGATTGAAGTACTGAAATATGTCACAGCATGGATGGACCTTGACAACATTGTGCTGACAGAAGCCAGACACAAAAACCTTATAATGCATAATTTTACTTATGTGATATGTCCAGACTAAACAAATTCATAGAGACAGAAAGTAGATTATTAGGTACATGGAGGTTAGGGGAGGATATGAGGACAGTGTGTGAAATAATCAGCTAAAGATCAGCTAAGTGACAACAGAGTAGACCCATATATATAATTGACAGAATTAAAGTTCCCCTAAGATTTATATTCATGAGGTTAAAATGAAAAAACAGTCGGCATGGGGGGTAGTGTGTGTGTGTGTCCTGTACTCATGGAACTCAGCCATGTTGAGTTCCATGAGAACAGTTACAGAGACTGAGATTTAATCAGGACTATGACTTTGTCAAGAAAGTACAACTAAGTGAGAGAAGAATAAGACAGTTGAGAGTATATTCAAAAGAATAACTATATGGGGTGAATACATCAAGGAATGAGGGACAGTGAAATAGTGGCAGAATCAGTTGATTGGAGGTTCCAAGGTGTCAAAGGATATTGATATCTGAGTACTCAGTGGAGTGAGCCAAAAATCAAGAGGTGGTCAGAGAGTGGCACCATGAAATTGAAAGTATAGAAGACTTGATCTAGTATATAACCATTTGAGTTAGTAGCTTAGATAATATGGTAGGCCAGGTTATTTAAGGAAGGGATTCCAAGGAACTAAGGGTGTCAGAAGGGACAGTTAAGGTTTTTCTTTCTTTGATTAACAGACTTTATTTTTTTAGAGCAGTCTTAGGCTTACAAAAAAAATGAGCAGAAAGTATGGGTAATTTTCTATTTCTGGGCTCTTTATTGTGTTCCATTGATGTATTTGTCTCTTATTTTTCCAATACCACACTGTTTTGATTACTGTAACTTTATAGTAAGACTTCAAGTGTGGTAGTGTTAGCCCTCTGACTTTATTCTTCAATATTGTGTTGGATATTCTGGATCTTTTCCTTTTTCCCTAAACTTTGGAATCAGTTGGTCAATCTCCACAAAATAACTTGCTAAGCCTTTGATTGGGATTGTGTTAAGTCTATAGATAAATCCGGGAAGAACTGTTATCTTGACTATGGAGTCTTCCTATGTGTGAACATAGAATATCTCTTCATGTATTTCAGTGTTCTTTGATTTCTTTCCTCAGAATTTTGTAGTTTTCATTTTGTTGGGGAACATATTTTATTAGATTTATATTTAAGTATTTCTCTTTTTTGGTGCTAATGTAAATGGTGTGTTTTCTTAAATTTCAAATTATGTTTGTTCATTGCTGGTATATAGAAAAGCAGTTGACTTTTGTATATTAACTTTTTATCTTGTAACATTGCTAAAATTGCTTATCAGTTCCAGAAGTTTTTTCCCTTGATTCTTGGGGATTTTCTGCATAAACAATCCTGTTATCACAAACAGTGACAGGTTTTTTTCCCTTCCCAATCTATATACATTTTCCTTTTCTTGTCTTATTGCATTTGCTAGGACTTTCAGTGTGATGTTTAATAGGGATGTTGAGAGAAGAACCTTAAAATTGTGAATCTTGGAGCTTATGTAGGACAACCAGCACAAGTATCCTTCATACTCTTGGAGAGAGAGGAACATGCCTTTGCTCTTGAATATAAGCAGATCTTCTATAGGGAAAGGAAGGGAAGGACTCCACCCCTGGAATATAAACAAATATCTCTGGGGAAGATTTGTCTGATTCTCTCCAAAGGTCTCTAACTTACTAGGCTAGTTTGCCAGTCAAACATCCATTAACCCAGATGCCAGCAATCTTTACTTAGAGAGCTCTGAGCATGCAGAAATGGGAAAATATTCATGGATCATTGTTTCCAATGGGGAGATGAAAATTCACCTCAGAATCCAGAGAGCATTGTGGTGACCAATATGAACAGTAATTGCAGGCATAGTGTGAGCAATAGAGGCAGATAGAGGTAGTGAGGCTGTCCATTGTGGGGACTATTGAATGGTAGGTTTCTATGCCTCCCTCTTCATCCTTGTTCCCAGGGGTAGAGTCTAGGAGAGATGTAGGTATATTCCAGTGCATGGATTCATTCATGACACAAGATGATTGGATCACCTTAGATATTTTAAGCTTTAAAGTGTAGAGAAATCTCAGATTTGCATATGTTTTATGATCTGTTTACAGTCTAACTGATGTCTTACTTCATTCAGCTTCTTTCCTTCTGACTCTAAATTTCATACGTCTATGATTAAATCACAATTTTCTGTAGGATCTCCCCAATAATATGATTTACCAAGTCGCCATTAAGTCTCTTCCTCAAGACTGGCTGTGGTGTGAAACCTGGTGTGATGATGAATCCAAACAAAGAGCCAAAACAATTGATCTGGTGAGTGTCTTTGTTTTCATTTGTATGTAAGCAGATACGGAAATGTTTAAATAGAAATATTTTCTTTCTGTTTTACAAAGGGAGTGGCATACATATTACTTCGCTTCTTCTGCTGTTCAGTCTATTACACATTTACTTAGGTTGGCAAGTATAGGGTTATTTTGGGGGCCCCGAAGACCACCCTGAGGTTTGATGATTCACTAAGGAGATTCATAAGATGCAAAATATAATCATATTCATGGCTATGATTTATCACAGTGAAAGGGTATAAAGCAAAGTCAGCAAAGGGAAAAGGCACATGGGGCAAAGAGAAAATCCGGTGCAAGATTCCAAGAGTCCTTTCTCTGTGATATCACACGGGACAAGCTTCATTCCTCAAGCAATAAGAGATTCCACAACCAGTGTGAAGTATTACCTACTAAGGACATTTATTAGAAACCCCAGTGTCCAGGGGTTTTACTGGGGGCTGGTGACCATATAGCACTGTCTGCCTGAGACACACCTAAATTTCCAGCACTCAGGAGGAAAGCAAGTGTTTAGCATAAACACCTTTGAACAGATAATTTAGACACAGTGAGTTACTCTTATAAAGGAATGGTGAGAACCATCCTGAACCCTGTGTTCCCAGATGCCAGCGAGGAGCCAAACTTACAAGCAGGTCTTTCTAAGAATAGCAATTTCAGGCTTTCTGTATTAACTCTTTTCTGCAAAAGGACTTTTGAAAAAAAGGCTGAGAGGGCTGGGCACGGTGGCTTACGCCTGTAATCCCTGCACTTTAAGAGGCTGAGGCAGGTGGATCACCTCAGGTCAGGAGTTCGAGACCAGCCTTGCCAACATGATGAAACCCCATCTCTACTAAAATTACAAAAAATTAGCTGGGCGTGGTGGCACATGCCTGTAGTCCCAGCTACTCAGGAGGCTGAGGCAGGAGAATTGCTTGAACCTGGGAGGCAGAGGTTGCAGAGAGCGGAGATCGCGCCACTACACTCCAGCCTGGAGACAAGAGCAAAACTCCATTTCAAAAAACAAAAAAAAAGGGCTGAGAGCGAGCTGAAAATGTTTGTGGATTAGCTATCATCTTGACATGTCTTCAGTTTAGTTATCCTGCCAATATTTTCCCCCAAATAAAGGCAAACAAGACAATTTTGTCTACTTAAAATATATCATACGTGCTTTTTTTCTTACTTATTTTTAAGAGATTATTTTTCTTAGATTTTCATTTAAAGCAGTTTATGCTGTGCAGTTTAACTCTCCTAAACGTAAAATATTTCAAAGTAATTTATTTGTTGTCCGTTTAGATCTTATATTCCACTACTACCTTGTCTTTAGTAGGTATAATAAGTTTTTTTCCTAGTATATTGTTTTTAATGTGCTAAGTGTAGAAAATTATTTACAAGATCTTCACTGACGAATAAGCTATTAAAATGTTAGAATTCACACAATTTTGAACAAAAAAGAGCAGGAAAACAAAATATAGTAACTTTTTCAGACATGTATAGAAATACATATTTTAAAAGTAGCATGCCAGCATGTTAGAATGTAATCATAGGTGGTAGAATATAGCAGAAACAAATAAAAAGGCATTTTTAAGAGGTAAGCAAGGGAATTTCATAAAGAGAGGCCAAGAACATTATTGAACACAACTACTAATATGTTGTTAGGGTTCTGTTGTGGCTCATATAGTAGTGATGTAGGTCATTTTGGGATCTTTAGTACTTAGACTAACATGAGCTACCATAACAAACCCCCAAAATTCGGTGGCTTCATACTCATTCCAGCAGCAGACCTAAGTGGATATCTCCGTCATTAAGTAGCCCTCCTGTGTGCCATGTCTCAGGGAGTACTTTTTGTCCGCCTGTAACTGCTTCTTCCAGTGCAGTAGCCACTTGCCTTATGTGGCTGTTGAGCCCTTAACATGTTGCTGTTCTGAATTGAGATGTGCTGTAAGGTATGAAGTACACACCAGATTTTGAATACTCCATACAATGAAAATAACATACACCTCATTACTAATTTTTGTATTGATTACATGTTGACTTAGTATTTTGGATATATTGGGTTGAGTAAAATATAGTATTAAAATTTATTTCACCTATTCCTCTTTACATTTTTATACATGGCTACTAGAAAAATTTAGTATTTTTCTAGTGAAAAAACCCACAAATTATGTGTGTGGTTTTCATTGCATTTGTATTGGATAGTACCAATCTGGAGGGAAGGGGAAAAAAAGTGTGGAGAACATATCTTGAATCCTAAAGGCATGGCCCCTTGGTGGGAGTTGGTCACGTGGCCATATCTAGATGTAACAGGAGCTGAGAAATGGCATTCCTGGATGGACAGCTACTTCCTAGCAATAGCAATACCCAGGAAAAGGAGAAGTGGCACAAATTTTGGTGTTCAGCCCGTCTCCCTCATAGAAACACTAAGAGTAGAATGAGAGAACATGCTATTCTTCATGGAGGAGAAAAGAGAATGCAGAAAATTCCCGAGGAAATGGCCTAACAGAAAAAAAGAGCATGACTAATAATATTGAAGGTGGGAATGAAAATGTTTATGAATGTCATTATACTCTCTCAACTTTCCATCTCAGAGTTTTTCAGCCTCAGTACTATTGGCATTGAGGAGTGGAGAATTCTTTGTTACAGGGGTTTTCCTGTGCATTGTGGGGTATTCAGCAGCATTTCTGGCCTCTGTCCACTACATGGCAGTAGCACCCCACCACTCCCCGGCCATCACAAATTTTCTCCAGAGTTTGCCAAAGCTCTCCGAGGGGCATGATTACCCAGTTAAGAAACACTAATAAAGCTTATAGAGTGTATGCACGAGCACACACATACACACACACACACACACACAAACCCATTGTAGTACAAATAGCTAAACAAAACATAATATTTTTATTTTTTTAATAGTATGACAGAATTAAAAAAAGAATTAGTCCCATTATCTTCACTATGTAGAAGACATTGCCTATAAAGTTAATTTCTGCAAAGAAAATTGTGTTTTCCACTTACCTCAGGAATATGTCACTATGGAAAAGAAATCCATAATGAATCAACTGAAAATATTTGGTGAGGAAAGGGTTAAGACAACAGGCTCATGGCTCATGACTAATAGCTTTCCCCTAAGAAATAAGAGGAAAGCAAGTGGAGAAAATGTCACCAGAAGTGAGCTTCAAGTTGCTTCCTGCCTTAATTCTTTGTAAATAGTGAATGGGCTTCCTTTATTACTTGATGAAGTTTATACTGCTCCCATTGTCTTCTGTCTCAGTAAATGGCAAATCCATTTTTTATATTGCTCAAGCCAAAGGTACTGGTGGCTTTGTCTTTCTTTGATGCCTCTCTTTACTTTCTTTGATGCCTCTCTTTACTTACAGCTCACGTCCAATATATCAGCAGATCCTTTCAGCTGTACCTTCAGATACATAGTGTGTCAGACTCTTATCAACCTTCTATAATTTTTGCTTTTAACTTTAATTTCCCAAGAAACTCTATAGTAGTACTCAATAGTTTAAACTGATTGTGTATTGATGGAACCTTAGAGATTTTCCTATTTTAATTTCTTTTGCAGTTGAATAAATTAAGCTACACACCCTACACACACACATAATTATGTGATACATACACATCCTACTACTAGTAAATATGGAGTTGGAACCCTGAGAACCGAGATGCCATTTCCATGTTTTTCTGCTGTGCCTACAAAGCACACTAGTCTGCTATGTTCTTCTACATAGTGGTAATGTAATTAGATCTTTTGTCAAAATGTTTTACATAATTTTTTTGACAGACTTATGAGTCATCAGAATGTCTTTCAACAATTTTTATTTAAATTTCTGATGGAGGTATTTGTATTAAGCAATTATTACGTACATAAGTTGTGATATATCATTTCACTTGATCCTGTGTGTATTAAACTTCCAGTACTTAGTAGGACTCTGCTTTTTATAAAATGTATTTTGTTTGCCCTAGTGACACAGCATTGTCCTTATGTTTCCAGGAGCATGGTCTTTCATTAACAAAATTTACTTAAACTTTTAGTGCAATAATCCCAAAACAAAAGAATCCAAACTAAAAGCTGCTGCCAGAATTGTCCCAGAATGGGTGGAGTATGATGCTGAGATAAGACAACTATTAGATCATCTTGAAAACAAGAAGCAAGATACAAGTAAGTCATCAACGTGTTGTGACGTCTGAAACATGCGTTGCATTAATGAGATTAGAATAGACTACAGACTCATTTCTTAGTGAATTTATCAAATGATTAAGAATTTCTTTAAGAAAGTCTGTGGCATAATTTAAAGGTGTATTTTTGTGTAGACTAAGCTTACAAGTTTAAAACATAGATAATCTGTTTCCCCATGGATACAGCTTCAGCTCATAACTCTATATAGATAGGTAGTGTAACATTAGTCTCCTGACACAACATAGAGGTGAAAAATAAAAGTAAAAGGAGTGTTTGTCTTTAAGATTGCACTGAATTTCCTAAATGTGAAAATTTGAGCAAGTCCTAAAAATTAATAAAAGCTTTACATAGCTAACTAAAAATATCATTTCCTATCTCTGAAATTAATCTCATATATAACAGAGGTTTCCCCACGTGTTTTTGGTTCTAGTATGTTTAATCATGGGCTGGAGAATGACTTGGATTAGATTTGCTTCAATTCCTTTTATGAAAAAAACTGTGGCTACCTTGGCATTTCATTGCCCTACATGAGTGTTCAACAAATGTGCTGAATTTATCTTTTAAAGCTGATACAAACTTCTTGATTGTCCTGTAATTCTCTTTCCCTGTCAGTGCTGCCTGTGTCTCCCTATTCTTCACTCTTTCTTAAAAAAAAAAACCCCTGAACTCCTATTGTGTTCGGGTCAGTGTGTTAGAGACTTTCACTAGATTATATTGGCTAATACTCTCAATAATTCTTCCCAGTGGTTCAGAATACAGTTCTCATTTTCCTCAGCTTTACTGTTTAGGGAAGCCAAAATGATTATGTATAAACTTTCTCATATAAACGTGAAATTGTTTCATCTTGACTCTAAAAAAAAAAAAAAAAAGTTTTCCTTTAAAAAAAAAAAAGGTTTTCTTGGTGTGTTCAAAAAGTTCATTATACACACCCATGTATGTATAATAATTTAGTATAGATAAAGATGCTATTTCAATTCATAAGAAAAAAATATTCTGTAAGTGGTATGATATGATTTTTTTTAAAGGGAGAGAAATAGGATGACAAAGGGAGGAGGGAGAGAAGGAAAGAAAGCAGGAAGAAGGAAGAAAGGAAAATTACCTCAACAAAAAGCATCTTTTTCTTATATATAAGTATTTCTTTTATCAAATTGGGAAAGAGGTAACAGTTAATAATAATGAGCATTGGTGAGAATGTTGGAAAGTTAGCATTTTTATACAAGTAAACATATAGTAGCTATATAAGTTAAGGAAATTTTATATGTATAAAAACTTAAAATTTGTATACCCTTTCACCCAGCAATTCACTTCAACAAACTTAAAAAAAGAAAAATGATGTCTATATTGGTGTTTACTATAGCATTATTTTCAACAATGAAATAGAAATAATCTGTCCATCAATAGACAATTGGTTACATAAACATTGATACAAACAATGAAATACAGTGTAGCCTTTCAAGACAAACAAGGTAAATGTATTTGTGCTGGCAGCATATTTTAAGTTAAAAAATAGGTTATAGAGCAATATTTATAATTGATCTCATTTCCATTAAAGAAAAATCATAGGTCTGTATGTATGTGTTTGTGTATAGATATGTATATAAGTAAGGGAGAGCAGTTTTACAAAAGAGATTTTTAAATTATTATTATTATACTTTAAGTTCTAGGGTATATGTGCACAATGTGCAGGTTTGTTACATATGTATACATGTGCCATGTTGGTGTGCTGCACCCACTAACTCGTCATTTACATTGGATATGTCACCTAATGCTATCCCACCCCCTACCCCCACCCCACAACAAGCCCCAGTGTGTGGTGTTCCCCACCCTGTGTCCAGGTGTTCTCATTGTTCATTTCCCACCTATGAGTGAGGACAGGCGGTGTTTGGTTTTCTGTCCTTGTGATAGTTTGATGAGAATGATGGTTTCCAGCTTCATCCATGTCCCTACAAAGGACATGAATTCATCATTTTTTAAGGCTGCATAGTATTCCATGGTGTATATGTGCCACATTTTCTTAATCCAGTCTATCATTGTTGGACATTTGGGTTGGTTCCAAGTCTTTGCTATTGTGAATAGTGCCGCAATAAACATATGTGTGCATGTGTCTTTATAGCAGCATGATTTATAATCCTTTGGGTATATACCCAGTAATGGGATGGCTGGGTCAAATGCTATTTCTAGTTTTAGATCCTTGAGGAATCGCCACACTGACTTCCACAATGGTTGAACTAGTTTACAGCCCTACCATACTGTAAAAGTGTTCCTATTTCTCCACATCCTCTCCAGCACCTGTTGTTTCCTGACTTTTTAATGATCGCCATTCTAACTGGTGTGAGACGGTATCTCATTGTGGTTTTGATTTGCATTTCTCTGATGGCCAGTGATGATGAGCATTTTTTCATGTGTCTGTTGGCTGCATAAATATCTTTTTTTGTGAAGTGTCTGTTCATGTCCTTCACCCACTTTTTGATGGGGTTGTTTGATTTTTTCTTGTAAATTTGTTTAAGTTCATTGTAGATTCTGGATATTAGCCCTTTGTCAGATGAGTAGATTGCAAAAATTTTCTCCCATTCTGTAGGTTGCCTGCTCACTCTGACGATAGTTTCTTTTGCTGTGCAGAAGCTCTTTCGTTTAGTTAGTTCCCATTTCTCAATTTTTGCTTTTGTTTCCATTGCTTTTGGTGTTTTAGTCATGAAGTCCTTGCCCATGCCTGTGTCCTCAATGGTATTGCCTAGGTTTTCTTCTACAGTTTTTATGGTTTTAGGTCTGACATTTAAGTCTTTAATCCATCTTGAATTAATTTTTCTATAAGGTGTAAGGAAGGGATCCAGTTTCAGCTTTCTACATATGACTAGCCAGTTTTCCCAGCACCATTTATTAAATAAGGAATCCTTTCCCCATTTCTTGTTTTTGTCAGATTTGTCAAAGATCACATGGTTGTAGATGTGTGGTATTATTTCTGAGGGCTCTGTTCTGTTCCATTGGTCTATACCTCTGTTTTGGTACCAGTACCATGCTGTTTTGGTTACTGTAGCCTTGTAGTATAGTTTAAAGTCAGGTAGCATGATGCCTCCAGCTTTGTTCTTTTGGCTTAGGATTGTCTTGGCAATGTAGGCTGTTTTTTGGTTCCATATGAACTTTAAAGTAGTTTTTTCCAATTCTGTGAAGAAAGTCATTGGTAGCTTGATGGGGATGGCACTGAATCTATGAATTACCTTGGGCATGTGGCCATTTTCACAATACTGATTCTTCCTGTCCATGAGCATGGAATGTTCTTCCATTTGTTTGTGTCCTCTTTTATTCCTTTGAGCAGTGGTTTGTAGTTCTCTTTGAAGAGGTCCTTCACATCCCTTGTAAGCTGGATTCCTAGGTACTTTATTCTCTTTGTATTGTGAATGGGAGTTCACTCATCATTTGGCTCTCTCTTTGTCTGTTAATGGTGTATAGGAATGCTTGTGATTTTTGCACATTGATTTTGTATCCAGAGACTTTGCTGAAGTTGCTTATCAGCTTAAGGAGATTTGGGGCTGAGACGATGGGGTTTTCTAAATATACAATCATGTCATCTGCAAACAGGGACAATTTGACTTTCTCTTTTCGTAATTGAATACCCTTTATTTCTTTCTTCTGCCTGATTGCCCTGGCCAGAACTTCCAACACTATGTTGAATAGGAGTGGTGAGAGAGGGCATCCCTGTCTTGTGCCCGTTTTCAAAGGGAATGCTTCCAGTTTTTGCCCATTCAGTATGATACTGGCTGTGGGTTTGTCATAAATAGCTCTTATTATTTTGAGATACGTCCCATCAATACCTAATTTATTGAGAGTTTTTAGCATGAAGGGCTGTTGAATTTTGTCAAAGACCTTTTCTGCATCTATTGAGATAATCATGTGGTTTTTGTCTTTGGTTCTGTTTATATGCTGGATTACGTTTATTGATTTGTGTATGTTGAACCAGCCTTGCATTCCAGGGATGAAGCCCACTTGATCATGGTGGATAAGCTTTTTGATGTGCTGCTGGGTTTGGTTTGCCAGTATTTTATTGAAGATTTTTGCATTGATGTTCATCAGGGATATTGGTCTAAAATTATCTTTTGTTGTTGTGACTCTGCCAGGCTTTGGTATCAGGATGATGCTGTCCTCATAAATTGAGTTAGGGAGGATTCCCTCTTTTTCTATTAATTGGAATAGTTTCAGAAGGAATGGAACCAGCTTCTCTTTGTACCTCTGGTAGAATTCGACTGTGAATCCGTCTGGTCCTGGAGTTTTTTTTTGGTTGGTAGGCTGTTAATTATTGCCTCAATTTCAGAGTCTGTTCTTGGTCTATTCAGGGATTCAACTTCTTCCTGGTTTAGTCTTGGGAGGGTGCATGTATCCAGGAATTTATCCATTTCTTCTAGATTTTCTAGTTTATTTGCATAGAGGTGTTTATAATACTCTCTGATGGTAGTTTGTATTTCTGTGGGATCAGTGGTGATATCCCCTTTATCATTTTTTATTGCATCTATTTGATTCTTCTCTCCTTTCTTCATTAGCCTTGCTAGCGGTCTATCAATTTTGTTGATCTTTTCAAAAAACTGGCTCCTGAATTCATTGATTTTTTGAAGGGTTTTTTGTGTCTCTGTCTCCTTCAGTTCTGCTCTGATCTTAGTTATTTCTTGCCTTCTGCTAGCTTTTGGATGTGTTTGCTCTTGCTTAGCTTGTTCTTTTCATTGTGATGTTAGGGTATCAATTTTAGATCTTTCCTGCTTTCTCTTGTGGGCATTTAGTGCTTATAAATTTCCCTCTTCACACTGCTTTAAGTGTGTCCCAGAGATTCTGATATGTCCAGGTTGCAGCAGAGAGAGAGGTTTAATCATAGGGCTGCCAAATAAGGAAACAGAATGAAAACGCAAGTCTGTGTCCCTGAGCAGTTTGTGACTAGTGATTTTTAAGAGTTTTGGAGGGGGCCAGAGTATCGAGAGCATTGATTGGTCGAAGAGTGCAAGGTGAAGTCGTGGTATAGGGAGATGAAGAAACTATCTTCTCATGCTGAATTGGTTACTTTGTGGGGGTCTTCAAACTGGTTGGTGTCAGCTGTTCTGCTGGAACTCACAATCTGCTTAGGCAATTCTTAAAAGCCTTATGATTCTGATGTCAGAAATCCCATCCACAAGAACAATGGGGATGCAAATGGTCAGTATCTAGTGCTAAGTAACTTTCAGTTACAAGGAAGTGGGTCAAAGTGCTGCCTGACTAATAGTTAACCATATTTCTGTCCAGAATTCTTGTTTAACTCTATAAGGATGGCTTGAGATATAGTATATCTTTTATAATTTACATTTCTCTTTTTCATTATATTAGTTTGCTAGGGCTGCTATAACACAGTTCCACAAACTGGCTGGCTTAAACCAGACATTTATTGTCTCACAGTTCTGGAAGCTGAAAGTCCAAGATGAAGGTGTCAACAGGGTTGATACCTTCTGAGGGCTGCAAGGAAAGAATTTAACACAGACGTCTCTCCTTGGTTTGTAAATGGCTTTCTTTTCCTTATGTGTCTTCACATTGTCTTCACATTCTCTGTCCTTGTTCAGTTAGGACACCAGTCATACTGGATTAGGGTCTACGCTTATGACCTTATTTTAACTTGATTTCCTCTGCAAAGATCCTGCCTCCAAATAAGGATACATTTGGAGGTACCAGAAGTTAGAATTCTTGTGAATTTTGTGGGGACCAAAATTCATGTATTTTTGAAATATGAATTGAACCCATAACATGGGCGGAGTTAAGAATCTTGTCATATATTTAAAGGCTATTAGTATTTCTTCTGCTGTTCTTGTCATTTGCCTGTTTTTTCTAGAGGATTGTTGCCTGACACTGGAAGAAATTAATTTCTGTTCCACACATTTGTATTGCCATCTTTATCATATACTAAATTCCAATATTAGGATGTCTTGTTTGGCCCTTTTTATTCCGTTCCATTGGTCTCTGTCTATACATGTGCCAAGTACATACCACTTCAATTATTAAGGACTTATATTATGTTTTAATATCAAGTAAGGCTAGCCTTTCCTTATTACTCTTCTCTTTTGTTGTTTTTCTGTGTATTCTTGTTTTTTTTCCATACAAGCCTTAGAATCAACTTACTTAGTTTCAGAAAATTTTCTGTGTTTTTCTTGGGGGGCTGTGTGGGATGGTCAGAGAAAGGATTACATTAATTAGTTGGCTTGAGAGAATTGACATCTTCGTGGAAACTACTGTGTCTCAGAATACATTGTCTTTCTATATGTTCAAGTCCAGTTTTCCTCAAGAATCATAACATTTTAATCATATAGCTTATATATATATATATATATATATATATAGTTTAAGCTTTTCTTTGCTACTGTTATAAATGGAATTTTTCTCTTGAAGAATATCTTCTTACTGGTGGTTGCTTGTACATAAAAAGACTACTTTCTATACATGGATCTTTATTTCCCATGATCATACTGAATTTTTGTATTGGTTGTAGTAATGTTTCAGCTTATTCTCTTGGGTTTTTCCAGGAATACCTACATCTTATCTCCAAATAAAGATGGTTTTCCCTTTTCCCTTCTAATCATTGTACATCACACTGTTTTTGTTTGTTTGTTTGTTTATTTTACTTGCTTTGACTTATACGTCTAATACGGTGTTAAATAATAAAGTGGTGGTAGTAGGCCTTTTTCCTTACTGTGGTTGACCAACCTTCTATGTTTCCCTGTTAAGATAATAGTGTTGGACTGAAGAAGAATATTTTTATCATCTTGAGGAAATAACCATTGATTCTTATTTTAATATTTTTATCAAAGATGGGTTGAATTGGTTGCATTTTATCAACTTATTCAACAGAAATAGAGGTGACACATAATTTTTCAACTTATAGATTATAAACTACAACATTATTTGTAGTTTATATATTATAAATTATAATCTATAACTATATTAATACATTTCCTAATATCGAATCATTTTTTCTAATATTGAAGCATCCTTGTATTCCTAGAATAAACTCCACTTGGCCCCACAGGTTGGCTGGACACAGAAGAGCAGTAGCAATCACTGTAGTCTGGTTCTCAGAGATTCCTACTCCTAGGGGAAGGGGAAGAGCACCACATCAAGGGAGCACCCTGTGGGACAAAAGAATTCAGACGACAGGCCTTGAGTCCCAGATCTTTCTGCTGGTGGGAGTTTCTTTCAGCAGAGACATAATTGCAGTGCTAGGCTCAGCAGGAAAAAGTCTGCAGCTGTACCCCAACAGTCAGGCAGACTTGGTGCTCCCCAACAGTCAGGCAGACTTGGTGCCCTTGGAGGGTCTTGGAGAAGACCTTTCCCACCTTGTCCACCACTGTAGACTCAGCTGGGGCTTCTCCCACAGGAGCTCAGTGTGGCTGAACCTATAGACAGCCTTCCTGGAACACTTCAGGGTGACTGCATTGCCGCAGGAGAGGTATCCTCCAGGTTCAGGCTTGCACAAGAGGCAGTCACAATTCCTCTCTCCTTAGAACATCAACATGCCTACAGATAAAAATATCTGAATAGCTGGACCACTGGGATAAGAGTGAGTCTGGGAGTTGGATAGCTTTCTTGCTTGGCCTGGCAAGGAAGCTGAGGTGGCTCTCACTCTTCCCCTTGTTAAGACATCAGTGCATCTAATTGAGAGCTCCCTCAGCCACCTTCATCAGGGCTGGGACCTCCGTCCACCATTGGATATTACATTTACCACCTGCTTTAGCTACAGCAGGTTCCTACCCAGGGATACCACTCCTATCCTGAAGCCTGAACCATCAACTCAGTAAATAAAACATTGGGGAGAAATTAAATTAAAAAGTGCACACCACAGGGGAATGAGATAAGCTTCAAGAGACCTCTGCCATTACAATTCCATAGGAGATAGCAAACTTGCCCACACACTGAGTACATGACTATTACAACCACATCTGAGGAAGCCATCATAGAAAGACTCTCCACAACCAAGGAATTCATAGAGTCTTCACTCCCAAAAGCACAAATAACCAAATTAAGCTATAATAAACATTAAACTCACATTCTTAAGGGGGAAAGAAGGAATTAAAAATGCTGCCAAATAAAAAATAAAGAACAATTAGAAGAAATAGTATACCCAAATGAGAAGGAACCAGAAAAGTAATTCTGGTAATATGACAAAACAGCGTTCTTTAACACCCCCAAAAAAGATCACATGGTCTCTCCAGCAGTGGATCCAAACCAAGATGTAATCTTTGAAATACCAGATAAAGAATTTAGAAGATTATTACACTACTCAAGGAGATACCACGGAAAGGTGAAAACCAACATAAATTTTTTTAAATTCAGGATATGAATGAAAAATTTTCTAGAGAGATATAAAGAAAAATCAATCAGAACTCTGGAAATGAAAGACATGCTTAGGGAACTATAAAATGCCATGGAAAGGTTCAACAATAGACTACAACATGTAGACAAAAGAATTTTAGAGCTCAAAGATAGGCTTTTGATCAATCCAATAAGACAAAGATAAAAAGGAATCAAAAGAAATGAAGAAAGTCTTTAAGAAATATGGGATTATGTAAAACATCCAAACCTAAGAATAATTGGTGTTCCTGAGGAAGAAGAGAAGGCTAGAAGTTTGGAAAACTTATTTGAGGGAATAATTGAGGAAAACATCCCTGGCCTTGCTAGAGATTTAGATATCCAAATACAAGAAGCTCAAAGAACTCCTCAGAAATTTCATTATGAAAAGATCGTCACCGAAGCACACAGTTGTCAGGTATCTAAAATCAACTAGAAGGAAAGAATTCTAAGAGCTGTGAGACAAAAGCATCAAATAATCTATAAGAGAAAAGCTATCTGACTAACAGCAGACTTCTCAGCAGAAACCTTATAAGCTAGAAGGGAAATGGGGTCCTATCTTTAGCCTCCTTAAACAGAATAACTGTTAGTCAAGAATTTTGTATCCAGCAAAATGAATAAATCCAGTAAAACTAAAACCTTTCATAAACGAAAGAGAAATGAAGTCATTTTCAGAGAAACACATGCTCAGGGAATTTGCTACTACCAAACAAGCACTATAGGAAATGCTAAAAGAAGTTCTAAATCCTGAAACAAAAGTTCAACATGCACTAAAATAGAACTTCTTAAAAGCAAAAAATAAAAAATAAAAAACTCACAGAGCCTGTAAAACTAACACAACAACAACAACAACAACAACAGTTTATCTAGGTAACAACTAATATTGATGAATAGAACATATTCATTTCTCTATTAACATTGAATGTAAATGGCCTAAATGCTCCAATTAAAAGATATAGAGTGGCAGAATGAATTTAAAAATCACAATCCAAATATCTGCTTTCTTCAGGAGACTTAACTAACATATAAGAATTCACATAAATTCAAGGTAAAGGGATGGAAAAGATAAGCTACACAAATGAAAACCAAAGCAAGCAGGCGTAGCTATTCTTATATCAGACAAAACAGACTTTAAGGCATCAGCAGTGAAAAAACACAAGGTCATTATATAATGATAAAAGGATCAATCCAACAAGAAGATACTATAATACTAAATTTATATGCACCTAACACTGGAGCTCTCATATTTATAAAACAGTTACTACTAGACCCAACAAATAAAATAGCAACACAATAATAGTGGTGGACTTAAGTACTCCACTGACAGCACTAAATAGATTGAGACAGAAAGCCAACAAACAGTGGACTTAAGCTATACCCTAAAACAAATGGACTTAACAGAAATTTACAGAACATTCTGCCCAACAACTGCAGAATATACATTCTTCTTAGCACATGGAACATTCTCCAACATAGGCCACAAAACAAGTCTCAATAAATTTAAGAAAGTCGAGATCATATCAAGTATCTTCTCAGACAACAGTGGAATAAAATTAGAAATCAGCTCCCAAAGGAACTGTAAACACTATATAAATACATGGAAATTAAATAATCTGCTCCTGAATGATTTGGGGATTAATAATGAAATCAAGATGGAAATTCAAAGATTCTTTGAAATGAATGGTAATAGTGACACAAGTTATCAAAACCTCTGGAATACAACAAAAGCAGTGCTAAGAGGAAAAGTCATAGCATCAAATGCCTACATCAGAAAGTCTGAAAGAGCACAAATAGACAACCTCAAGGAACTAGAGAAACAGGAACAAACTAAACCCAAAGCCATTGAAAGAAAAGAAATAACAAAGATCAGAGCAGAACTGAATGAAATTGAAACAAACAAAAAAGAACAATGAAACAAGAAGCTGGTTCTTTGAAAAGATAAACAAAATTGATAGATCATTAGTGAGATTAACCAAAAAGAGAGAAAATCCAAATAAGCTCAATTCGAAATGAAACCGCAGACATCACAAACAATACTGCAGAAATACAAAAGATCATTCGAGACCACTATGAACACCTTTACATGTACAAACTATTAGCATAGTACTGGAAGTCCTAGCTGGAGCAATTAGGCAAGCAAAAGAAATAAAGGACATAACAAAGTGGAAAAGAGGAAGTCAAACTAGTGCTGTTCACCAGTGATATGACCATCTACCTAGAAAACCCTAAAGACTTATCCAAAAAAATCCTAGTTCTGATAAACTAATTCAGTAAAGTCTCAGGCTACAAAGTCACTGCACACAAATCAGTAGCACTGCTATACACGAAGGATGACCAAGCTAAGAAGCAAATCAAGAAGTCAATCCCTTTTATAACAGCTGCAAAGAAAAGAAAATACCTGGGCATACACCTAACCAAGGAGGTTAAAGATCCGTATGAGGAAAACTGCTGAAAGAAATCATCATAGATGACACAAATGAAAACACATGCTGCGGAAATAATCAATATTGTGAAAATGACCATACTGCCCGGTGCAACCTACAGATTCAATGCAATTCCCATCCAAATACCCTATCATTTTTCACAGAACTAGGAAAAACAATCCTAAAATTCACATGGAACCAAAAAAAGAGCCTGAATAGCTAAAGCAATCCTAAACAAAAAGAACAAATCTGGAAGCATCACATCACTAGATTTCAAATTCTACTACTACAAGGCTATAGTTAGCAAAACAGCGTGATGCTTGTATAAAAATAGGCATGTAGACCAATGGAACAGCAGGGAGAACACAGAAATGAAGCCAAATACTTACAGCCAACTGTTCTTTGACAAAGCATTAAAAAACATAAACTGGGGAAAGGTCACCCTATTCAATAAATGGTGCGGGGAAAACTTGCAAGCCACATATAGAAGAATGAAACCACATCCCCATTTCTCACCTTATACAAAAATTAACTCAAGATGGATCAAAGACTTAAATCTGTAACCATAAACATTTTAGACAATAACACTGGAAAAACTCTTCTGGACATTGGCGTAGGCAAAGAATTCATGACCAAGACTCCAAAAGCAAATGCAACAAAAATAAATAAATGGGACCTAATTAAAAAGCTTCTGCATGGCAAAAGAAATAATCATCAGACTAAACCTACAACCCACAGAATGGGAGAAAATATTTGTGAACTATGCATCTAACAAAGGACTAGTATCCACAATCTACAAAAAACTCAAATTAGCAAGAAAAAAACAAATAATCCCATCAAACGTGGGCAAAGGACATGAATAGAAATTTGTCAAAAGAAGATGCACAAATGGCCAACAAACATGAAAAAATGCCCAACATTACTATTCAGCAGGGAAATACAAGTTAAAACCACAATGAGATACCACCTTACTCCTGCAAGAATGGCCATGAAGAAAAAGTCAGAAATGAATAGATGTTGGCATGGATGTCGTGAAAAGGGAACACTTTTACCCTACTGTTGGGACTGTATATTAGTGCAGCCTCTATGGAAAACAGTATGGAGACTCTTTAAAGAACTAAAAGTAGATCTACCATTCAATACAGAAATCCCGCTGCTGGGTATCTCCCCACCGGAAAAGAAGTTATTGTATGAGAAAGACACATGCACACACGTTTGTAGCAGCACATTTCACAATTGCAAAGAACCAACTTAAATGCCTTAACCAATGAGTAGATAAAGAAAACATGATATATATATCCCCTGGACTAAAAGGAATGAAAATACTAGTAAGGAACAAAATAATGTATTTTATAGCAACTGGGTGGCCATTATTCTAAGTGAAGTAATTCCGGAATGGAAAGTCAAATACCGTATGTTCTCATTTATAAGTGAGAGCTAAACTGTGAGGACACAAAGATGTACAGTGATATAATGGACTTTGGGGGCTTGAGGCGGAGGGAGGGAAAAGGGAGTGAGGGATAAAAGACTGCATATTAGATACAATGTACACTGCTCAGGTGACAGGTACACTAAAATCTGAGAATTCACCGCTATGGAATTCATCCAAGTAACCGAAAACCACTTGTACCCCAAAAGCTATTGAAATAAAAATTTTAAAAAAGAATAAACTTCACTTGGTCATGACCTATTATTATATGTGCTGGTAGTCTTGTCTCTAATGTCTAAATATTTTTGCCTCAATATTCATAGATGAAAACTGTAGAGCCCTTTTGTGCAATTTTTTCAGGTTTTAATATTAATTTTTCTATTGTTACCAAAGTTACCACCACTTCATAAAAAGAATTAGGAGCTTTGTATTCCTTTTTTGTGCTCTGGAACAGTTTACATAGCAGTGGGACATGGGGCTTTTTAGGGGAGTAGACTGCTTTCTCTGCTTCTTCTGTGGAAATTAATCTGTTCAGGCTTTATATAGCTTCTGGAGTCAGTTTTGGCAAATTATGTTTTCCAAGAAAAAGATTTATATTGGATATATTCTATAGTGTCATAAAAAGTATTCCCTTTAAAAAAAAAAGTCTGTGTTTCTTGTTTATTTTCTTCTTTTTTTTTTTTTTTTTTTTTTTTTGAGACAGTTTCACTCTGTCACACAGGCTGGAGTGCAGTGGTGCAGTCTCAGCTCAAACTCTGCCTCCGAGGTTCAAGTGATTCTTGTGCCTCAGTCTTCCGACTAGGTGAGATTATAAGTGTGTGCCACCATGCCTGGCTAATTTTTGTATTTTTAGTAGAGATGAGGTTTTGCCATGTAGGTCAAGCTGGTCTTGAACTCCTGGCCTCAAGTGATCTGCCCACCTTGGCCTCCCAAAGTGCTGGGATTACAGGCATGGGCCACCACATCCGGCCTATTTCGTTCCTTATTTTGTACATTCATGCTTTCTCTTATTTTTCTCCTGTTTTTCTACATTGTGTTAGCTCAGTTTTAGTTGGTTCTACCCCTTTGACCTAAGAGTTGTATAATGAAGACTGATTTTTTCCTATGTGAAAGAGCCTTTATGTTTTCTGATTTTGTTATTTCT
Organism: Pan troglodytes; assembly: GCF_028858775.2. Lineage (NCBI taxonomy): Eukaryota > Metazoa > Chordata > Mammalia > Primates > Hominidae > Pan > Pan troglodytes. The sequence continues at coordinate 101,424,026 of NC_072412.2, read as the reverse complement.
ATTGTAATTATATTGAGATCAAATAATATTGTCTGTATTATTTCTTCCTTTTACAATCTATTGTTGTTTTCTTTGTGGCCTAATACCAGTTTTTATGAATGTTTCATGAGTTCTTAAAGAGAAGATGCATTCTCTTTACCAAAGTATAGATATATACATACATATATACATATATACTATTACATACACACATACATATGTATACATGTATATGTGTGTGTGTGTATATATAAGGTCTATTTTATTCATTATGCTTTTAGGGCTTCCATAAGCTTATTTATTTTGGTGGTGAGCAGTGACTAAATCAAAGATAGATGTAAGGATAACAATGGTATATAAATAAATGTTAGTCTAATAAGGCAGGAATAATACAACAGCAAAAAATAGAAAGGGGAGAAAAAGTAGACAGAAGAATAAACTTGCTTACTACTCTATTTGTAATAACTGGCAGTCAAGTGATGTTGAAAGTTGACAAATGTAATAGAAGCTTAAACATATTCAAGAGTATAATAAAGGGAAAAACCAAGAAAGGTAATATATTATCAATATTTAAAAACTTTTTAGCTCATCTTGGAATCTTAAGTTATAATTTTCATCTACTTTGTGTGATTTTGGGGTAAGTTTTCATTAACTGTATGAATGTTAGCCTATTTTTTATTTCTCATAGTATTTTGAATGAATTTTTGAATGAAAGAGTTTCCTAGACTTGGAGCACAGGAGGATCCTAGGGAAGGTAATATATAATGGGTCATGGTTGTTTCAGCTTTGTAGTTTAGTGTTTTCTCTACTACTGCTGTGGGAAAGGCCTAGAGGTAACTCTTCCATGTGTCCGCAGCTCTGGCTCTCAAGTCCTAGCCTGGTTGAGGAAGGCTTCTTCCTGCAGGTCTCTGTTTCATAAATCCCTCCTCTTGCCATCCCAGGTGACACCACTATAGCTGGTATTTTGTGAGATCTTCCCCCTCTGTACCCGCAGCCTGAGCCTTGATTAGCTTTCTCTCTCTGCCTCCCCAGTAATCAGTCCTGCCTTGTTCAAGCTACATCACACTCACAGGCACTCCCTCTCAGTAACAGGCTCTTGCTCTTCTGGAAGATGCTAGAGACTTCTGAGCACCTGTCAGACCACCTTTCCCTTAACATGTTTCTCTTCCATAGTACCTTTGCAACTTCCCATCCAGTTCTGCTGTACAACTCTGTTTTCAGCAGTACTTAACCACAATTTTGAGTTTGCAGGTTTTCTGTTTCTTAGTTTTGTTGAAATGTTGTTTGTGGATTTTGTTTTGTTTTCTTCTTGTTGTTATATATTATTAACAACAAGAAAGAGGGACAATTCACAAATAAGCTGCCGCCATGTTGTTCTGGAAACAGATGTCAATGCAAAGATTTTCTTTTCTTTTTTGAGACAGGGTCTCACACTGCCTCCCAGGCTTGCATGTAGTGCACAGTCATGGCTCATTGCGTCCTCGATCTCCTGGGCTCAAGCAATTTTCCAGCCTCAGCCTCCTGAGTAGCTGGGACTACAGGCGTGCACCATTGCTCCCAGCTAATTTATTATTGTTGTTTTCAGTAGAGACGAGGGCTCACTGCATTGCCCAGGGCTGTTCTGGAACTCCCTGGCTCAAGCCATCCTCCCGCCTTGGCCTCCCAAAATGTTGGGATAATAGGCATGAGTGCCTGGCCAGGGTATTTTTGGTGCTATGCATTTTTCTCCCAGGTTCTGATTCTGATAAATACTAGACTTTTATTATAATTTTTATAATATAGTTTGGATTTAATTTTTTATTTGGTTCAAAGAGAAGTTGTTGTTTTCATTTTAATTTCCTATAGTAGTGGGTTTTCTCCTAATTTTGGTATCAATTTCTAGTTTAATTTCATGATGGGCAATGAATGTCATCTGTAATATTGCTCCCTCTTAGAATTTAAGTTTTTCATCATGGCTTTTTTCTTTAATGAAGCTTCTAATGTTATAATCTTTGCTATTTTTTAGAATTTGCTTTTAGAATTTTTAGAATTTTTTTGAATTTGCTTTTGCATGTCTTCTTTCAGCCTTTTATTTTCAACATTCGTAAGTTTTAGGTATATATTTTTTATACTTACATTGTGGTTTTTTTCCTTCCAATGTTTTTATTTTGTGTTTTAGAGACAGGCTGCCACTCTGTTGCCCAAGCTGGAATGCAGTGGCAGTCATAGCTCACTGCAGCCTCAAACTCCTGGGCTCAAGCAATCCTGCCACCTCAGCCTCCCAAGTATCTGGGACCACAGGCATGTGCCACCATGCCCAGCTAATTTTGTTTCTCCTGTAGGGACAGGGTCTTGCTATGTTGTCCAGGCTGGTCTCCAACTCCTGGCCTGAAGCAATCTGCCTACCTCAGCCCCGCAAAGTGCTGGGATTACAGGCCTGAGGCACTGCACGTGGTCTTTCCTTTTAATCTGAGTATAAATGTTTCTAACTTTTGAGTTGTTACCCTTATACTTACTGATTATACCAGAATGTTTATGATCTTATGTTACACTTTGATTTTTTGTTTGTTTTTATTAATCTTTACTGAGGTATAAGATTCACCAATTTTAAGCATACAGTTTAGTGACTTTTTTTTTGAGACGTAGTCTTGCTTTGCTATCCAGCCTGGAATGCAATGGTGTGATCTCAGCTCACTGCAACCTCCACCTCCCGGGTTCAAGTGATTCCTGTGTCTCAGCTTCTCAAAGTAGCTAGGATTACAAGCATGTGCCAACATGCCTGGATAATTTTTGTATTTTTAGTAGAGAGGGGGTTTCGCCATGTTGGCCAGGCTGGTCTCGAACTCCTGACCTCAAGTGATCCACCTGCCTTGGCCTCCCAAAGTGCTGGGATTACAGGCATGAGCCACTGTGCCCAGCCCAGTTTAGTGACTTTTTAATAATATATACAGTCATGTAACCACCATCACAATCAAGATGTAGAACATTTTCCTTACCTCATGCAGCTCTGCAATTCACCTTTGTGGCAGAACCTTCCTTTCCACACCCAACTCTTACAATCACTAAGCTGCTTTCTGTTGTAACAGTTGTGCCTTTCCTCCAGTGCCATACATTGAATAAGTATATATTCTTTTGTTTGAATTCACAAAATTGAAACCAAAGACTTATCATGTTGTTGAATATATCAGTAGATTATTCCTTTTTATTCTTGAATGCTATTCCATTGTATAGATATACTATTCTATGCTTATCCTTTCTATTTGATGAACCTTTGGGTTATTTCCAGTTTGGGGCTATTATTAGTCTTAGTCTGGACCATATGTTTTCATTTCTCTTCTGTAAATACCTAGTAGTATGGGGGTGTTGGGTCATATGGAAAGCTTGTATTTAACCTAAGAGGCTGAGAAGCTGTTTTCCAAAGTGGTTGTAACATTCTAACCAACAACATATGAGAGTTCCAATTGCTGTACTTCCTCACTAACATTTGATATCATCACTCTCTTAATTTAATGGATGTGTAGTGATATATTGTTGTAGTTTCAGTTTACATTTCCCTACAGACTAATTATAATATTAGTTCGTTCTTACACTGCCATTAAGAAATACCTGAGACTGGGTAATTTATAAAGAAAAGAGGTTTAATTGGCTCGTGTGGTTCCACAGGCTCTACAAGAAGCATGGCAGCATCTGCTTCTGGGGAAGCCTCAAGGAGCTTTTATTCATGGTGAAAGGCAAAGCAGGAGCAGGTGTCTTACATTGGAGGAACAGGACCACGAGAGAGAAGGGGAAGGTGCCACACACTTTTAAACAACCAGATCTCACACTAACTCACTCACTATCACAAGAAGAGCACCGAGGGGATGCTGCTAACCCATTCATGAGGACTCTGCCCCCGTGGTCCAGTTACCTCCTACCAGGGAATTATACCCTCCCACCTCCAACACTGGGGATGAGATTTGGTGAGGACACAGATCCAAACCATATCATTGTGCTTATTGGTCATCTGTATATTATAAGTTTTTTTGCAAAGTGCCTATTCAAGATTTTTGCTCTTTTTTAAGTTTTGGATTTTGAATTTCTTTGGAAAACAAAAAAAGCCCACTGAGATTTTGATTGCAACTCTTGTTTTAAATCAGTTTGGTGAAGATTAATGTGTTGATTATGTTGAGCTTCCAATTCATAAATATGATATGTTTCTTGATTTATTTTGGTCTTTAATTACTCCTATCAGAGTTTTAGTTTGCAGTGTACATATTTTACTAAGAATTTTATAACTGAATGCTAATATAAATGGTATTTTTAAATTTCTTGTTGGTTGCTAATACATAGAAATACAATTAATTTTTGTATATTGGACTTATGTCCTGTGGCTTTGCTATACTCACTTATTAGTTCTAGTAGAGTTCTTAGGAATTTGTTCATAATGGGTCCTGTTATAGTTGTAGAGTTCACAGGATTGTCTTCACAGTGGATCATATCTTCAGCAAATAAAACTAGTTTTACTTTTTCCTTTCCAGTCTTCATAGTAATGTGTTTTATTTATTTTTCTTGTTGTGCTGGTCTGGCAAGGGCCTCTGAGTTGAGAACAGATACCCTTCCATGCCTGTTTTTCATCTTAGTGAGAAGGCATTTAGTTTTAGACCATTATGTATGATGCTAGCTTTGGGTCTTCATAGATGTCCTTTATCAGGCTGTAAAAGTTTCCTTTTATTCCTAGTTTACTGGGAGTTTTAATCATAAATTGATACTTGAGTATGTCAAATGCTTTTTCAATATCTGTTGAGATGATCATATGGCTTTTCTCTTGTAGTTAATATATAAATTATACTGATTGACATTACAGTGTTTAATCAACCTTGTATTTCTGAGATAAAGTCTACTTGGCTATGATGGAGGATCCTCTTTATATATTGCTGGTTTTAATTTCCTGAAATTTTCTTAAAGATTTTTGCATCTGTGTTCATGGAGGATATTGTTCTATAATTTTCTTAATGCCTTTATCTGTTGTTAATGTCAAAGTAATGCTTGTCTAATAGAATGAGTTGAAGTCAAAGGAGATTGCCTCAGATGAGACTTTGGACTTTGGAGTTTTGAGTTAATGCTGGAATGAGTTAAGACTTTAGGAGACTATTGGGAAGGCATGATTGTATTTTATAATGTGAGAAGGACATGAGATCTGAGGCAAATCCCTTCCGCCTATGAGCCTGTAAAATAAAAAACAAGTTAGTTACTTCGAAGATACAAAGGAGATGTAAGCATTGGATAAACATTCCTCTTCCAAAAGGAAAAAATTGGCCAAAAGAAAGGGGCTACAGGCCCACACAGGTCCAAAACCCAGCAGGGCAGTCATTAAATCATAAAGCTCCGAAATAATCTCCTCTGACTCCATGTCCCACATCCAGGTACACTGATATGAAGGGTGGGCTCCCAGAGCCTTGAGCAGTTCCACCCCTGTGGCCTTGCAGTGTTCAACCCCCGAGGCTACTCTCACAGGCTAGAGTTGAGTGCCTACAGCTTTTCCACACTGAAGGTGCAAGCTGCCAGTGGATCTACTGTTTTGGGCTCTGGAGGACAGTGGCCCTCTTCTCATAGCTCTACTAGGCAGTACCCCAGTGGGGACTCTCTGTGGGGGGTACAATCCCACTTTTTCACTCCATACTTCCCTAGTAGAGGTTCTCTCTAAGACTCTACCCTTGCAGCAGGCTTCTGCCTAGATACCCAGACTTTTTTTTAATACATTCTCTGAAATCTAGACGGTGGCTGCCAAGCCTCATTCACTCTTGCACTCTGCATGCCTACAGGCTTAACACCACATGCCAGCCACTAAGGCTAATGGCTTGCACCCTCTGAAGTAGCAGCCTGAGCTATATCTGGGGCTCCTTTAGCCGATGCTGGAGCCAGAGTGGTCAGAATGAGGAAAACAGTGTCTTGAGGCTGTGCAGGGCAGCAGGACCCTGGGCCTGGACCATGAAACCATTCTTCCCTTCTAGGTCTCTGGGCCTGTAATGGGAAGGGCTGCTGCAAAGGTCTCTGAAATGCCTTTGAGGACTTTTTCTCATTGTCTTGGATGTTAGCTCTTGGCTCACTTTTGGTTATGCGAATATCTCTAGCAAGTGGTTGCTCCACAGCCTGCTTGGATTCTTCCTTTGAAAACAAGCTTCTATTTTCTACATGGCCAGGCTGCAAATTTTCCACTTTTACACCCTGCTTCCCTTTTAAAAGTTCCAACTTTAAATCATTTCTTTACTCCCACATCTGAGCATAGCTTGCTAGAAACAGCCAGGACACATATTAAATACTTTACTGCTTAGAAATTTCTTCTACCAGATACCCTAAATCATCACTTTGAAGTCAAACTTCCACAGATCCCTAGGGCACAAACAGAATGCAGCCAAGTTCTTTGCTAAAGCATAACATGTATGACTTTGCTCCAGTTCCCAGCCAGTTCCTCATTTCCATCTGAGACCTCACTTCACTGTCCATATCACTATCAGCATTTTGGTCACAACCATTAACCAATCTCTGAGATGTTCCAAACTTTCCTTTATCTTCCTATTTTCTTTTGAGCCCTCCAAACTCTTCCAGCCTCTGCTATTACCCAATTCCAAAGTTGTATCTTTCAGGTATCTTTATAGCAGTGTCCCACTCCTTGGTACCAATTTTCTGTATTAGGCCATTCTTGCACTGCCATAAAAAAATACCTGAGACTGGGTGATTTATTAAGAGATTTATGCTTCATGGTTCTCAGGCTGTACAAGCATGGTGCCAACATCACTTGGGTTCTGGGGAGATATAATTCACATACTATACAATTCACCGATCAAAATGTATAGTTCAATCACTTTTAGGGTATTCACGGAGTTGTGCATCCATCACGGCAATCAGCTTTAGAACATTTTCACTACCTCATAAATGGGGGAGGCCTCAGGGAGCTTTTACTGGTAGCGAAGGTGAAGTGGGAGCAGGCATATCACATGGTGAAAGCAGGAGCAGGATGAGAGAGAGTAAGGTGGGTACAGTGTACCACACACTTTTAAACAACCAGATCTTATGAGAACTCACTATCGCAAAGACAGCACCAAGCCATGAAAGACTGCCACCAAGAGCCAAACCACCTCCCACCAAGCCCCCACCTCCAGCACTGGGAACTACAACTCAATTCAATATGAGATATAGATGGGGACAAAAATTCAAACTATATAATTAGCCTGCAATCTCTCATTCTGGAGACCGCATTATCTGATGTTTATATAGACCCTCAAGCTTTTGTGTTTTTAATGTTTGCATAGTGTATTTTTTATCCTTTTACTTAAAATCTGTTAGTATATAAGGGTGGGTTTCTTGCAGAGAGCATATAGTTGGGTCTTTTTATCCAATCTTAAAGACTGCTTGTCACTGTAGTATTTATACAAGGGTGGGCCAATTTATACAAGGGTGTTCTGTGGGTAAATCTGCTTTTATACAGCTCCTAAGAATTGTTTTTACGTTTTTAAATGGTTGGAAAAAATCAAAAGAGTAATAACTTGTGGTACATGAAAATTATATCCAAATTTCTAGTTTTTCCAAAATTTCATTGGAACATAGATTTGCTCATTCATTCATGTATTGTCTGTGGCTATTTTGTGCTGCAGTGGCAGTTGCATAGTTTTGGTGGAGATTACACAGTCCACAACTAAAAATATTTATTATCTGCCTTTTTACAGTAAAAGTTTGCTAACCTTTCATTTAAAGCATTACATTTATTGTAATTATGGATATGATTGGATTTAAAGAAGCCATTTCCTATTTTTCTGTTTGATCTGTGCTCCTTATGCCTTTTTTCCTTCTTTTTCTGCCTTGTTTTGGGTTTCTTTCTTCAAATTCCATTTTATCTCCAGTATTATTTTATTAGCCATACTCCCTTTATTTTTTAATGAAGTTTCTCTACAGTTTAGAATATATGTCTCTAACACACTATAGTCAGCCTTAAATTATATTACTTTGTTTCATATATAGTGTAGGAACCTTGCAACCTTATACTTCTGTTTTTTCCTCTTTTCTCTTATGCTATTGTTATAATGCATTTTACTATTATATATTATTAATCCCATATTACATTGTTTCTATTTGCATTTTAAACAATTATCTACTGCTTTGTTATGTAATTCACATACTTTACAATTCACTAATTCAAAGTGTATAGTTCAATGGCTTTTAGTATATTCATAGAGTTGTGCATCCATCACAGCAATCAAAATTAGAACATATTCACTACCCCATAAAGAAATCCTGTCCTCTTTAGCTCACCCCCTAATTTCCCTATCTCCCTGACCCTGAACAACTGATCTATAAAGTACTACGAATCTACTTCTGTCTCCACAGATTTGCCTAGAGATTTCACATGGATAGGATTGTCCAGTGTCATAATTAGTAACTGGCTTATTTCACTTAGCATTATGCTGTTAAAATATATTCCTATGAATATTTATATACAGGTTTTAAGTGGATATTATGTTTTCATTTTCCTTGGGTTTATACTTAGTGAAATCACTGGGTCATATGGTAACTCTATGTTTAACCACTTGAGGAACTGTCAGACTGTTTTCCAAAACCACTGGCTGTATTTTACATTTCCACCAGAGGTATATGAGGATTCTAATCCCCCTACATCCTTGTCAATACTTGTTATGTCTTTTTGATTAAAAATATCATAGTGGCTGAGAAGTAGTATCTCACTGTGGTTTTGATTTGCATTTCCCTGATGGCAAATGATGTTCACCATCTTATTGTGTGCTTATTGGCGGTCTGTATATCTTTTTTAGAGAAATATCTATTGAGATCCTTTGCCCATTTTTGAATTGTGTTTTCTTTTTGTTGTGTATTTGTAAGAGTTCTTTGTATATTTTAGATACAAGTACCTTACCAGGTGTGATTTATAAAATTTTTCCCCATCTTTGGTTGTCTTTTCATTTTCTTGATGATGTCCTTTGTGGTACAAATGTTTATATTTTTGATACTCAGGTTTTTTTGTCTTTCCTTGCTTGTGTTTTTGGTACTATAGCTAAGAAACTACATTTGACCCTTTAACAACACAGGTTTGAACTGCACAGGTCCACCTATCTGTAGATTGTTTTCAACAAACATATTGGAAAAATTTTTGGATATTTGCAACAATTTGAAAAAACTTGCAGAAGAACCATGTAGCCTAGAAATATTGAAAAGACTAAAAAGCTAGGTATGTCATGAATGCATAAAACATATGTAGATACTAGTCTGTTTTATTATTTACTGTATAAAATATCCACAAGTCTATTATTAAAAGTTAAAATTGATAAATGTATGCACACAAACACAGACCATACATGGCATCATAGGCAGTTGAGAAATATAAACAAACATAAAATTAACTGTAGTATATACTATGCTACTGTAATAATATTGTAGCCACCTCCTGTTGCTGTTGGAGTGAGCTCAAGTGGTGTATCTGCTTAAAACACTAATCATTTCCACATGAGCAGTTCATACCGTGTTTAGTGCAATACCATAAAACTTGAATAATACCATGGGACACAAATGAAGTCATGGATTATCACTGGTGATGCCGGAAGTGCTCCCAAGAAGCAGAGAAAAAAGCCATGATATTACAAAAAAAAGTTGAATTGCTTGATATGTACAACAGATTGAGGTCATCACATGTGGTTATCCATTTCAAGATAAATGTATCCAGTGTAAGGACCATTGAAAAAAGAAATGAAAATTTTGTGAAGTTGTCACTGCAGCTGTGTCAGCAGGCACCAAAACTTTATAATTCTTGCAAAATACCTATTTATCTCATATTAAAAATGCAGCTTTTATGTGGGTGCAGGATTACTGTAAGAAAGGCTTACCTGTAGACTAATATAATTCAAGAAAAAGAAAAGTCATTATGTGACAACTTAAAGCAAAAGTAAGGTGCAGGATCTAAAACTGGAGAATTTAATGCCAGCAAAGGATGGTTTGATAATTTTAGAATGAGGTTTGGTTTTTAAAAGTCAAGATAATAGGAGAAGCAGCTTCTGCCAACCAAGAGGCAGCAGCCAGGCAGCCCAGCTTTGCTAAGGGTCTCTCTCAGTGTGCTGAGGCTGCGGAGAGGCTGCAGTCTGCAGGCACTTGGCACACACCCTCCCTGCTGCTAGGATGCCAAGAGGAAGGTCAGCTCCACCGAAGGGACAGCGAAGGAGTAACTCATGAGAGGAGATTTGCACACTTGTCAGCTAAACCTGCCCCTGCAAAAGTGGAAACTAAGCCAGAAAAGGCAGCAGGAAAGGATAAATCTCCAGACAGAACGTGCAAACAAAAGGGAAAGGAGGAGCAAAGGGAAAACGGGCTGAAGTGGCTAATCAAGAAAGTAAAGAAGATTTGCCTGCAGAAAATGGAGAAACAAAAACCGAGGAGAGTTCAGCCTCCAATGAAGCTAGAGAGAAAGAAGCCAAGTCTGATTAATATCCTATACCATGTCTTATCAGTGGTTCCTGTCTCCCTTCTTGTACAATTCAGAGGAATATTTTTATCAACTATTTTGTAAATGCAAGTTTTTTAGTAGCTCTAGAAACATTTTGAAGAAGGAAGGAATCCCACCTCATCCCATTTTTTAAGTGTAAATGCTTTTTTTAAAAAGAGGTAAATCATTCACCAGTTTATTTTTGGGTACAACCAGAAAATAATGTGAGATATTGAATTATAGGAGGTTTTGACTATCTTAGGTGTCAGGTTAACATTCCATAGATGGGGGGTTAGTTTTTATATCCTATAATACAAAGCATACTAAACAGCAATATGGAGTCACGGTCCTGTACTGAATGTCTTAAACATCTTAAATTACTTCTGTTCCCATGTTGTTTTTTAGTAGAATTGTTTCCTAAAGAAAACCACTCCATATTCGTGGATTTCCCTGTCTGAATTGTATGCACTCTGTAACATATTTAGTTGTGATAGTCCTGTTTTTCCAATAACTTTGTGAATGTGCTGTGAATGAAAATTTGAGTATGTAGTGTACATGCTATTCAGTTATGAATTGGTAGGACATATTTAACAGCTTATCAACATGTGAAGATATTGGTACGTGATAGCCTCTTAAGGAAATTTTGCCTCCGGATATTAAGCTGGAAAGTCACTATAGTAACTTTACAAAGAATTTGCAATACATGGCTTTTTAGATTTTTGGTACGTATGTGAAGAATTGTGTACAAATTGAAATGTCTGTGTGCTGATCCTCGACCCAACCAATAAAATCTCAATTATGAAAGAAAAAAAAAGAAAATCACTGAGGAGAAAGGATTATCTGCCTCAACAGGTTTTTAATGAAGATGAAATTTCCCTGTTTGTAGAAAAAAAAATGCCACAAAGGACATTTATTTGTAAGGAAGAGAAATGAAAACCAGGATTTGCAGGAAGAGATAGGCTATCTCTATTATTTTATACAAATGCAGTTGGTCTTAAGATCAGTAATATTCTTATCTATAAAGCTGCTAACCCCCAAGCCTTGAAGATAAAGATAAATACCAGCTGCCAGTCTTTTGGTTGTACAACAGAATGTCTGGGCAACAAGAACCCTTTCTCTGCATTGGTTCCATCAATGCTTTGGTCCCTGAGATCAGGAAGTATGTTGCCTGTAAGGGACTGCCTTTTAAAGTTCTTTTGATATTGGGCAATGCTCTCTGGCCACCCAGAACTCCATGAGTTCAACACTGGAGGTGTCTATCGGCCCCCAAACTCAACATCTGTAATTCAGCCTCTAGATCAGGGTGTCATAAGGACCTTTAAGCCTTGTTACACAAAGTACTCTTTGGAAAAGATTGTCAGTGCTGTGGAAGAGAACCCTGATAGAACATGAAAGTCTGGAAGGATGATAATATTGAAAATACCATCATTGTTATAGAAAAAACCATGAAAGTTATCAAGCCCCAAGCAATACATTCCTGCTGGAGAAAACTGTCCAGATGTTGTGCATGACTTCACAGGATTTACGACAAAGCTAACCAAGGAAATCATGAAAGAGATTGTGAATACGGCAAAAAAAAAAAAAAAAAAAAAAAAAAAACGGTGAGGGCTGAGGGTTTCAAGATACGGATTTCTTGAATAAATTAAAGAGCTAGAAGACACCACACCAGAAGAATTAACAGAAGATGACTTGATGGAGATGAGTGCTTCTGAACCAGTGCCAGACAATGAGGAAGAAGACATAGAAGCAGTGCTGGAAAACAAATTGACATTAGACAATTGGCAGAAGAGTTCCAATTATTAAAGACTGCTTTTGCTTTTTATGACATGGATCCCTCTATGATATGGAGACTGAAACTAAAGCAAACAGCAGAAGAAGGATTTTAGAGAAATAACAAAAAAATCAGACAAATTACAAGGTATTTCTGTGAAGTTACACTGAGTGTGCCTGCCTCCCCTGCCTCCCCTTCTACCTCCTCCACTTCTTCCACTTCTGCCACCTGAGACAGCAAGACCAAACTAACAACTCCTCTTCTTTAGCCTACGGAATGTGAAGACAATGAGGATGAAGACCTTTCTGATGACCCACTTCCACTTAACGAATAGTAAGGTATATTTTCTCTTATGATTTTCTTAACATTTTCTCTAGCTTCCTTTATTGTAAGAATACAGTATATAATACATATACAAAATATGTTAACTGTTTATGTTATCTCTAAGGCTTCCAGTCAACAGTAGGCTATTAGTAAAGTTTTTAAAGAGTCAAAAGTTATATGTGGATTTTCAACTGTGCAGGGGTTTAGTGTCCCTAACCCCCATGTTATTCAGGGGTCAACTGTATTGCCCAATCCAATTCACAAAGATTTCCATGTATATTTTCTTCTAAGAGCTCTATAGTTTTAGGTCTTATACTTAGATTTTTAAATCTATCTTTAATTTTTAAATATGGTATGAAGTAGGAGTCCAACTTCATTCTTTGGCATGTGGCTATCTAGTTGTCCCAGCACAATTTGTTAGAGAGACTGTCATTTCCCCATTGAATGGTCTGAACACCCTTGTCAGAATCATTTGATCATATATGCAAGGATTTATTTCTGGGCTCTCTATTCCTTTAGTCTATATGTCTCTTCTTATTCCAGTACCATACTGTTTTAATTACTGTAGCTTTGTAGTAAGTTTTGAAATCAGTGAGTCCAATTTTTTTTCTTTTTAAAATTGTTTTGGCTATTAAGGTCCCTCAAGATTTCATATGAATTTTAGGTTTTTCTATTTCTGCAAAAAGTGTCATTGGGGTTTTGATAGGGATTGCATCAGATATGTAGATCACTTTGAGTAGTACTGCCATCTGATGTTCTTTCTTCCTGACAACAAATATATGATGTTTTTCTAACACCAATTCTCCAATTCACTGGACACCAGCTGAATCTCCAGTAATTCATTTCAACTCTGACATTAACTCCTGGAGTTAACCTTCAGACCCCACAGATTAAGGGCCCAGCCTGCAGGACTGCCCCACTTCAGATATCAACCATAAATCTGATGCCCAGGCTACCAATATTCCTGCCTGACCAGCTACATACAGCTCCTGAAGCTACAAAGTCGGGTTGCTGAATTGACATCTTTTTTCTTTTTTGATGTTAGTGTTTACAGCTATAAGTTTCCCTGATCACTTTTTTTATTGCATCCCATAAATTTGTCTGCTTGTGTGTTTAATGACTCCTGTCTTTGTTTAGCCTTGGACTTTTTTTTTTCCACTGTGTTTTTTTGTTTGTTTGTTTGTTTGTTTTTAAATAATCTCTTTCCCCCTTATCTCTGTTCTCTCTGTCCAGGATTCTAACTAGTTGGATTTTTATACCTCTTGGTTCAATCCTATACCATTTTTATGTATTTTTTCATTGTGGTTAAAAAAATCACGTAACAAGATTTACTGTTTTAACCATTTTTAAGTTCAGTAATGTTAAGTATATTCACATTGTTTTGAAATAGAACTCCAGAACTTTTTCATGTTGCAAATCTGAAACTCTATACTCATTAACAGTTCCCCTTCCCCCTCTCTCCCTGCCCCGGCAAACATCATTCTACTCTATGAATTTGACTACTCTAGATACTTTATATAAGTGGGATAATATAGTATTTATTTTTTTTGTGACTGGCTGATTTCACTCAGCATAATATTGTCAAGATTTATTCATGTTGTAACATGTGACAGAATTTCCTTCCCTTTTAAAAGACTGGATAAAATCCCATTGTATATATATATTGCCACATTTTGTTTACCCATTCATCCATCGATGGACATTTGGTTTGCTTTCACCTTTTGGCTACTGTGAGTAATGCAGCTATGGACATGTGTGTGTATATCTCTTTGAGACCCCGCTTTCCATTATTTTGGATATATATATCCAGAAATAGGATTGCCAAATCATATGAATATTTAAGGAACCTCTATTTTTCATAGCAGTTGCATTATTTTACACTCCCATCAACAGTGCAAAAGAGTTCCAGTTTCTCCATATCCTCACCAACACTTCTTATTTTCTGGGTTTTTTTTTTTTTTTTATAGCAGTCATACTAATGGGTCTGAGGTAATAATTTCATTGTGGTTTTGTTATGCATTTCTCTAATGATTAGTGATATTGAGCATATTTTCTTATGTTTGCTGACTATTTGTATATCATCTTTGAAGAAATGTATATTCAAGTTCTTTGTCCATTTTTTAATCAGGTTATTTGATTTTTTGTTTTTGAGTTGCAGGGTTTCTTTATATATTGTAAATATTAATGGCTTATCAGATACATGATTTGCAGATATTTTCTCTGATTTGCTAGGTTACCTTTCCACTCTGTTGATGGTGTCATTTGATACACAAAGGTTTTTAGGTTTAATATAATCCCATCTATCTATTTTTACTTTTGTTATATTTTTGGTGTCATATGTAAGAAGTCATTGCCATGTCAGTGTCATGAAGATTTTTCCCTATGTGTTCCTCAGGAGTTTTATAATTTCAGGTCTTATATTTAGGTTTTTAATCCATTTTTAGTTAATTTTCATATGTCATGTAAGATAGGAGTCCAGCTTTATTCTTTTATGTGTAGATATCCAGTTTGCCCAACTCCATTTATGAAAGAGACTGTTATTTTCCCACTGAGTATTCTTGGCATCCTTATCAAAGATGAATTGATCATATACACAAGAGTTTATTTCTGGGCTCTCTATTCCATTGGGCTATTTGTCTTTATGCTGGGACCATACTGTTTTCATTACTGAAGCTTTGTAATATGTTATAAAATCAGGAAATGTGAATCTGCCAACTTCATTCTTTTTCATAATATTTTCAGCATCCCTTGTGATTCTGTATGAATTTCAGGATGAATTTTCCTATTTCTATAAAAAGCATCATTGGGGTTTTTATAGGGATTTTGTTGAATATGAATCTGTAGATTGCTTTGGGTAGTATAGACATCTTAATATTAAATTTCCAGCTCATGAACGTGGAATGTCTTTCCATTTATTTGTGTCTTCTTTCATTTCTTTCAGCAATTTTTTGTTATTTTCAGTATACACATGTATCACCTCCTAGATTAGGTTTATTCCTAATTATTGTGATCCTTTTGGTGCTACTGTAAATAGAATTATCTTCTTAGTCCTATAGATCTTTTGTACTTATATTTTCTCTTGTATATCTTTTCCTTTCATTTGTGTTCTGAAAAAATTATTTGACATTATCTTCAATCTTTCTATTCATTTATTTTAGAGGGGTAATCACTTCTTAATTTCTAACAGATCTTTCTTTTCCCTGCTTGCTTCTTTTTAATTTCATTTTGTTCTTGTTTTATGGTTTCGCGGATTTTTTCTAATATCCCCTGAAATACCAATTAGAACTGTTGTGAATATTGCTTTAGTTCTTTTCAGTTCCTTTTTGTTTAAGCTGTCTTACGTATTCATCTTGGCCCTTTTTTCTTTTGTTACTGGTCTTCCTCAAAAACCTGGAGATCTTTGGCTGTTTGTATATATTTAAGAATGAAATATTAGATTGATCAATATAATAACTGGTGTGGGTTTCCTCTGCCAGGGTTTAAATGTGTTTCTCCAAGAGCCTTCCCCAAATGGGAGGGTTAATTACTAACTAACCCACGGCGTACAACTGGCAGGCCTCCTTCTAGGTGTATGGTCATGGAACAGATCAAAGCCCATCCTATACACCACCCCAAAAGCCCAAATGAGGGTGCTTTACTCAAGAGCAGACACTCATATAAAAATACCTCTTTTCGGCCGGGCACAGTGACTCACACCTGTAACCCCAGCACTTTGGGAGGCCAAGGCGGGTGGATCGCCTGAGGTCAGGAGTTTGAGACCAGCCTGACCAACATGGAGAAACTCCATCTCTACTAAACATACAAAATTAGCCAGGCGTGGTGGCGCATGCCTGTAATCCCAGCTACTCAGGAGGCTGAGGCAGGAGAATTGCTTGAACCCGGGAGGTGGAGGTTGCGGTGAGCTGAGATCATGCCATTATACTCCAATCTGGGCAACAAGAGTGAAACTTCGTCTCCAAAAAAAATAAATAAATAAACCAAAAACCTCTTTCCCCCTCTCTCCCACCCTTTATTTCTCCCTCTTTGTCTCTCTCTCTCACAATTGTTCAATTTTCTTTCAAGAATAGACTTCCACTTTTTATCTTAGAATAGATACCAGGCTGTCGGCTGGGCACAGTGGCTTACGCCTGTAATCCCAGCACTTTGGGAGGCCAAGACGGGCGGATCACGAGGTCAGGAGATCGAGACCATCCTGGCTAACACGGTGAAACCCCGTCTCTACTAAAAACACAAAAAAATTAGCCGGGCATGGTGGCGGGCGCCTGTAGTCCCAGCTGCTCGGGAGGCTGAGGCAGGAGAAGGGCGTGAACCCGGAAGGCGGAGCTTGCAGTGAACTGAGATCACACCACCGCACTCCAGCCTGGGCGACTGAGTGAGACTCCGTCTCAAAAAACAAACAACAAAACAAACAAACAAAAAAGGATAGCTAATACCAGGCTGTCAGTTTCTCTTTTGGATTCAGAAGAATGAGAGTGGGGTGGGGAGCTGACAGGCACAGATTTTCCACGGACGGTGCTTTACTTGATAGCCTCACTGTGTGACTCACTGTCCACTGGCGTTTGTTATAGCCTCGTCCAGCCTCCTCCATCAGGAAAGCCAACTCATCGTTTCAGCTGTGTATCCTGGGATGAAGTTGTTTCATGCAGTCTATCCCTGTTTCCCATTTCTTGAAATTCATTGGTAACTTTGCCCCAACAAGTGTCT
The DNA here is from genome assembly GCF_028858775.2 of Pan troglodytes. Taxonomy (NCBI): domain Eukaryota; kingdom Metazoa; phylum Chordata; class Mammalia; order Primates; family Hominidae; genus Pan; species Pan troglodytes. Next base: position 101,406,810 of record NC_072412.2, on the reverse strand, counting down.
TGTAACCACTTCCCTCGTTCTCATTATTGTTTTTCCTTTTTATATTTATTATCTTTCCAGTAGAATTTAGTGAAGAAATATAGTCTGCCATCTTGAATTGTGGAACAGCATGCATTTAAATTGTATTTTATTTAATTTCTGCCTGAAAATATTGAGTTCTCAGTGATTTACATCAGTTGGTATGTGACAGCTCAGTGATGCAGAAGAGACCATTTTGTTCTCTGAGAGTCTCATCAGAATTGTGCTTGCATTTATGTAGTACTTATGTCTATGTCAGAGTGCTGTGTCCTCCCATCTTAGATGATGACTATATATTAATATGTCCTCTGCTTTCTGTTGTTCCATTACATTAAGGGTAGAATACTGTATTCACAGTGAATAATCTGTTAGTATTCTTCAAGACCTCTTATCTGCCAGGCAGGATGCTAGATCCTAAAGATAACAAAGATAAGTAAGGTATGTTCCTTGTCCTCATAGACTCATGGGAGCTCACATTCTAGGTGGGTAGAAAGACCAGTAGTTATGAGACAATATAATAGACATCACAGTGTACAAAGAGCTATTCTCGTGTTGCGTAATGAAGCACATAGGTACTGAACTAGCAAATAAAGGATCCTCAGTCAGTACCGGTGCTTCCTCATCATACGTAAGTAATATTTAAGATAATTTTATGTTTAAGATGCCAGGAGCTAAATAAACTTTTCTCCCTTATAGTTTTGACACATGACGAACTCTAGCACTGGTGTATATGAGAAGGAAGGCGAAAGCATGACAGGAAACCTGCCGCCTGCTGGGGAAGTGTGGAGCCCCTGCTGAGACGATTTGGAAGTCTCATTAAGATCAGTGACATATTCTTTAATTTTAAAAAATTGTAATTATTTAAAACAGGTATTTAATGTATTGAATGAGTTTAAGTTATATAATAAATGACCACTGAGTATTTAAAACCTGATTGTTCCTTTTTCCTGATCACCAGTTAAAGTTTGACATTTTGCCAGATAGCCCAGGTACCGGACTAGCTGGTGTTTATCAAACTATAGCCTTTTGTATCTGGTTTTATGTGCATCCACATTTCCTTATTCACAAAATGCATTTAAAATTACAGAAATGCATTTAGGCTGGGTGCAGTGGCTACACCTGTAATCCCAGCACTTTAGGAGGCCAAGACAGGTGGATCACCTGAGTTCAGGAGTTTGAGACCAGCCTGGCCAACATGGCAGAACCCCGTCTCTACGAAAAATACAAAAAATTAGCTGGGTGTGATGGTGGGCGCCTGTAATCCCAGCTACTTGGGAGCCTGAGGCAGGAGGATTATTTGAACCCGGGAGGCAGGGGTTTCAGTGAGCCGATATTGTGCCCATTGCACTCAAGCCTGGGCGACAGAGTAAGACTGTCTCAAAAAATAATAACAATAATAGTAAAATTACAGAAATGCATTTAAAATTACAGAAACCTATTTTGTATTTTTCCTTCTGAGACAACAATAATTAATAATTAAGCCCATTTATTCCTTAACTATTGTTTTAAAATGGAAGTAATATTGTTGCATGGTAATCATTTATCTTAAACAATGTTTTAATCTTATGTGGTATTTGGATTTTTTAATGTTTCTAATTTTATGTCATAAAAAGCATTTATGGGCATGTGGGATATATGTGTATTCTCTTTTTAAAAGGACTAGGTACTTTTATGGGAACTAAGTTGAGGATGTAACCAGTTTGTTTTTCTGATGTGTATTAATAATAGATGAATAATAGTAAATGTTTAAAAACTACCAACTATTCTAAAATCATAGGATCATGGGACTGGAAGAGAACTCAGTGCCATTTGGACCTCATCCTGTGGAGAGTCTGATTCATTAGGTCTAAAGTAAGCTTGGTAAATCATGATTGTTTAAAAAGCTCTCCAGATGGTTCTGTAATTAGACAAGTTTGAGAAGCATTTAATAGAATTGGGCCCCAGCCAGTGTGCCGGCCCCTCTTCTAAGGCCCTGCCTGTAAAGCTGAGCCTCAGGCCATCTTGGAAATTCCGGGACAACAGGGAACTCTCCACCTCTAGAGACAGGCTGGTCCATCTTTGGACAGCTCAGTACACACAGTTCCATCATGAGCCGAAGCTCACTCCTGTGAGCTTTTCAGAACAAGGCTAATCCTTCTGTGTTTGACAGAACAGCCCATAGAGTTAAAATACTCCTCCTCCCATCAGCTCCATTCATTCCTAATAAGAGAGCGCCTGCCTCTCCCTCTTGCAGTCATCCTCCCTTTGTTACTTGTTCGTGTTTGTCTGTATTAAAATGGAGTGCACCATTTATGGCCTGCTCTGGTGGAACTAGGTTATTCCTGTGAGTTCAGAGTATCCTATAGGGTACACTCAGAGGCTGGAGCAGTAAATGGTCCTGGGGCGGCCAGCGTCATGGTGCTCTCCGGCTCACTCTTGGGAGTCAGCTGAAGCTGGGGATTGGTGAGAGGTGAGACTCTGTAAGGTTCTAGGTCAGGCCAGATGCTCCACCCAGCTACCCAGAGGTCTGCTGCGGTGGCTGGGGCACAAACCTCAACTATAAGATGGTACTTTGTTTTCCTTTGTTACCAGCCTGTCTTCACTTCTGTGAGAATCTTATAGAAAGGATGATCAGCTGGGCAGAGACACCGGATTCCTACTTTTATTACCTACAATGGCCTTCTCCGGTATTCTAGATCCCATATTTTCATGGAGTATTAAGCTAAAATTACAGAACAATGTAAACACAGTCTTGATGGCCCCCCTCCCTGTTTGCATCTTGTGATCTGAGTGGCCAGTTTACATGTTACATTTCCAGGTGAGTGACACCTTATACCAGAAAATCCAGATTTATAAATAAGGTATTTCTTTACAGTGAGATGTTTTAATTAAATGGCTTGTTTTAAAAATGCTGTTATGTCAAGAGCTCTCATGCATACAAACTGCTGAGCCATACAAAAATGTACCCTCCTCAGGGACACATTACATAACTGAACCATAGGTCTTATTTGCTAACACTTGGAGAGAAAGCCATTCAGTTCCTTGTCCTGGAGATGCTGAACAAATATAGTCCAACGGCTTTCATGGTATATTCAGGATCCTAAATTCTGATTCTCGGCTGCAGGCCCTATGTGAAGTTTTAACAAAAATCACATCCTGGAAGTAGTGGAGGTCAGCGGGATGTGGGGGAACTAGTTTCTAACTATGGGAAGTGATAAATGTCTTCTCTTTCTGCCTTCTTAGAAAAAGTGTCAGAACAGTGTATCTAAACTAAGAATGAGAAGCATTTGTGTTTGACCCACAGTGATGTGTGAGCTTTATGTAGAAAGTAGACCCAGAATCTGAGCATTAAGACAATCCAAAGTCGGCATACCACCTCCAACACTTAGGTCCAAAAGATTGTATTTGGGAAATGCCTGTCATTTGGCTCCAGTTACCCTCAAGCTCCTAGAGAACAACATAGCTCCTAGAAGGATAGCATCAAATACTTCTAAAGGCACCTAAAGCCATGTCAGCCTGGGGTTATAAAATCAGGCTTTTAATATTAAACATGTAGTCTGACACAAGTAGGACCTGCCCACAGAACTGCTTGTTGCTGTGTGCCGGGTCCTGACTCCAGCACCTGAAAAGCAACCAGACAACAAATTGCCACTGCCCAGAAGAGGCTCCAGGGACCCAACAGAATACTTTCATGGGCAGGAGGTACGGGACAAGTCAGATGAACACGTGGATCATGTGTCTCAGATCCACAGTTACAGAGATGAAGTAGAAGGTGCTGATGGGCCCATGCTCAAACCAACAAGCAGAAGTTATGACCCAGCCATTGTCTCACCCACTTCTGTTACTTCATAGACTGAAGGGGCTCCACTCACTTCTAAAGAACCAGTTGATTGGTTAAAATCTCACCTTTGGTGGCAGAGTGAGGAAGAGGAAACATGATGGTCCAGGGCTTTGATGGCCAAAATTACAGGTAACTTTGTAAGTTAGAGGGGCTCGGTCAGGTGTGTAAGCCCATTCTAGAACCTCTCTTTTTTAAAGTCTTCAAGTGTTATGGTAATGTGACAGCTGTTCCCCATTTTCTATTTGTTAACCCCATTTACCAAATACAAACTTCTATTTTCTGAGAAATTCTCAGGTAAAGCCTCTTGACTTAGAACTAGTAACACCTCTGTTGTAAAGATCTCTGATTTGGAAAATAATCTTCTCCTCTATAGTTAATAATTACTTGAAGTGAAGAAGTTTACTTCAATCATGTGGATCTGTTCAACTATGTAAAGTTTGTATCCTACCTGATGTGATTTTACTTTAAAAACGAAAGGTTTTTATTAGAATTGAAGAAAAATTATTCAGATTTTAAAGATAGGCTTCAAACCATTATTTGAATGACTAGGGCTCCAGATCAACCTTATGTTTAATTTAAAATTTTTGGGAAAAGGAGAGGAGGAATAATTATGGTACTACCTTTACTGGGTAAGATGAATGTTGAAATAAATAGAACTAATCCTGTAGTAGAGTGTCTAGTCTAGAGCATCAGATTGAAACTACTTTCCATATAAATGTCCTGCCACAGACCTCTGCTCTCTGCTGTGTTTGTCTTCCTCACGCTGGTAGGTAGCTTTTCCTTTGTTTCCCCACGGTCTGCTTCCACCAGAAAACGATTTCTAAAAAGTTTCATCTAAATAAGGCCAGTAATATAGTAGGTGTCTCTGCCCTGAACAGATTGAACAAATATTTCAACAATTTAACAAATAATTTAGGTACCTACTGTGTGCCAAGCTGTTCTCTTAAGGTTACTAGACAGTATAAATGACAGACATTAATACCCAAATGAAAATGTTGTGAAGGGCAAGTGTCAAGACAGACCTAACAAGTAACATTTTAGGATGAAACCTGAAGTAAAAGTTCGTGCTAGCCAGGCAAGAAAGAATAGTATGGAAGGAGTTTTGTTCGTTTGAGGACTGAAAGAAGGCCCATGAGGTTGGAGCCTGGGTGACAAGGCAAGTGAGTTTATGAACCACGTGAAGAGCTTTTGTGATTTGATCCTCAAGCGCAGTGAAGGGCTAACATCCATTCATATAAATCCTAAACTGCTCGGTGAATATTTTTATGCCTGCATTGTTTCCTAATTCCTTATTCATAACAGCAGTACCAACTTTTTGGACAAAAGCTCTAGATTTGCTAATGCTGCTTTTTTTCATTGTACAATGTCCATAATGAATTTCCTCTCATCTGAGGCCCTGTCCTACAGGGAGAGCCCTCCCCTCATTCCACAATTGCTTAATGTTTATGCATTCAGTAGGAGGAATAGATGCTATTTTGTTTGCACAAACATTAACCGTAGAATGAAGTCTTTCCACTGTAACTTGAGATAACAAAGCCACAAACATTGCAGGAAACAAAATAGTGCAACCGGTGGTATATATGAAGTGACAGGGTATCTGAAATCCTAAGAAAACTTGACACAGTGAAATGTACGTAATTTGTTAAAAGAATTGTCCTTTTTTTTTCTTTCTGAGATGGAGTCTCACTGTTGCCCAGGCTGGAGTGCAGTGGCACAATCTTGGCTCACTGCAACCTCCGCCACCCAGGTTCAAGCGATTCTCCTGCCTCAGCCTCCCAAGTAGCTGAGACTACAGGCGCCTGCCACCACGTCCGGCTAATTTTTTGTATTTTTAGTAGAGACAGGGTTTCATCATGTTGGCCAGGCTGGTCTTGAACTCCTGACCTCAGGTGATCCGCCCAACTTGGCCTCCCAAAGTTCTGGGATCACAGGTGTGAGCCACTATGCCCGGCCCAAGATTCATCCTTTTAACAGATAGAGAGGATTTTTCCTCCTTATACTGGTTTCCCTAACTAGTTACTTGTTGTAATTTTGCTCCTAAGTATGAAGATGCTTTATCTCTAAAGAATTATCCTTTTAACAGATAGTTTAGAGAAAAAGCATCTTCATACTTAGGAGCAAAACTGCATGTAGTTAGGGAAAACAGTGTAAGAAGGAAAAATCCTTTTTAACCGTACCTACAAATGGCACACTGTACTCAAAGATATACCTATACAAATCTCCTGTAATAACAAGGAAGTATATAAATACCAAGAAGACTTAGAGCAGTTGAAATCCACTCAGAAATGCTGCAAGCAGTGGTTACTCCCTTATGCTTTTTACATATGTTCAATTCTGGTTTCCTCAGACCTTGGCACTAATGTTCCCAGTGGCCCTTCCAAGCCACGGCGGCCCAGTCCCTGGGAGTATCTGTCAGAGGGATGCTTACCCCAGTAGACTGAGTTGATCAGGAAAAACAGAACTGAGTGAAGGTTGGAAATGTGTTCAAAATAGGAATGCAAGCTGAGTTGTCTCCTGTATGCTTCATTAGAAACAGAATCCTAGTATAAGGCAATAAATATGCATATTAAGCTTCTGTTTATCATAGAAGCATTCCCAAAGGATTTGCTCAGCATAAAAGGGTTTGCAGAGTTCAGGGTCTCTGAGGTGTGACCTGTAAGCTGGCATTAAGATTAAAATGATAATTTTTTTTTAAAGATCATGAAGCACTGATTTGGGCCTGGGGGTAGGGAGGGAGCGGATTTGGTGCCTGCTCAGTGAGAGCTCCTGAGGCTCTGGGAAGAGGACCTGGACCTCCCTTCTTCTTGCAGTTTCCCTACAGCCCTCATGCCTGCTCCACGTGTTCATGCTGTTTATTTTCAGACTCAGGCTGGCTGCTCATATATTGCTACAATGTCATGACGATTAAGAATTTGGAAGCTTTGGCCGGGTGCAGTGGCTCACGCCTGTAATCCCAGCACTTTGGGAGGTCAAGGCAGGTGGATCACGAGGTCAGGAATTCAAGACCAGCCTGGCCAAGATGGTGAAACCCCATCTCTACTAAAAATACAAAAAAAAATTAGCCAGGTGTGGTGGTGGGCACCTATAATCCCAGCTGCTCGGGAGGCTGTGGCAGTTAATTGTTTGAACCAGGGAGGCAGAGGTTGCAGTGAGCCGAGATCATGCCACTGCACTCCAGCCTGGGCAACAGAGCAAGACTCTGTCTCAAAAAAAAAAAAAAAAAAAAAAAAAAATTGGAAGGTTTGAGCTTTCTGGAAAAGTTCTGTATACATTTACATATCGTAGCTCTCCTTGGATCTTTCTTAAGATATGCAGAATATATTAACTGAGAAGCCAGTTCCTTCTGTTTGTAGCTGGAAATTTGAGATAGATAGGCTATAGTGTCCTTCCTCCCAACTTAGGACCTTAACAGAAATGTACAAATGGGGTATAAAAGAGAAAATCTTCAGACAAAGCCAATTTAAGTGTTACATTTTAATAGTACTGAAATGGAAGACTTGTCCACTTTTTAAGTCCTTAGTTGTCCTAGGACTTTTGAGGGTTAAGAGATTTTAGCCCTTTCTGCTTTGTGTGTTCTGACCTTCCCTGTCAACTTGTGTAAAGGAAGAGCCCTTTTGTCACCTCAGTCACTGGTTTTGCATGAAGCAAAGCTGGAAATAGACTTTTCCTAAGACGGACTGTCTTAGAATTTTATATTCAAGGACAAAAATGAATCAAAAGCAAGGAAATACTGATATGACCATAAATATTTTTATTAAATGTGAAAATACACGGGCATAAAAATAGTACCCATATTTGTAGACATGTCTGAGACCCATTTCAAATATTAGGTTCCTTTTTTATTAAAACACTACATTGAGATGGATTAAGTTACTTAGTCTTTTCTCATTCAAAACAAACTAAAACCTCACGGTAAGAGTAATATTTTCACAAACATCTCCAATGGTTTACCTCCTCCTTGCTCGGCTTTCCACTGCAGGTAAGTGTTTCAGCCACAGACAAGTGCAACAAAACCGGTTACTATACACAAAGCCACGCAGTGGCTAATTTTACTCTTAAATCATTCAGCAAATGAGATCATCTGTAAACAAACAAAAACCCCAAATAATCCCACCTCTTAACGTCATTTGAAATTACAGGATAAACTGCCACTAACAAAAAAGGAATGATCTGATTTAGAAAAAGGATATTCGTTGTTGGCAAATTAACATTTGCCTTCTTCCTTCCTTTATAAATTTGGAAAAGTCAACTACATTCAACAAAGTTGCGTGAACTTCTCTAGGTGATACCATTGCTGTGTGCTCAGTGAAAACTTTGCAACGCCCATCACAAGGGCCGTGTCTGTAACCTCACTAGGGAGCCATTTTATGTAGTTTTTTCATGGTAAATGTCAAAGACAACTTCTGACCCATTTAAAGGTGAAATTTTTCATCATCCATTGTGAGTAGAAAATGGTATCAATTTCAAATTGTGGTTTTATTGGCTACCTTTTTTACCCAGTTATGTTTTCTCTTAAACTGTGGGTAGTTTTAAAATTCCATTATCAGGGCAACAAAAATTTGTTTTCATACCAATACTTTAAAAAAGATTTTTAATACTGACTAAAGAGAAAGGCATTGTAGAATTAGTAGTATGTTACATCTGATTCACATTAGTAAACTGTCAAGATTTTTTTCAAGTTTTCATCTATTCATGGTAAGAAAGCACAAACTTTCAGAACTGAGGAATGAATTAAATTTTGTCTCCCATTTTGGAACCTTTTCACAATGCTTCTAGACTGATGTGTCTAATACTTCTTCCTGCTGGGCAAAATATCCACAAAGTACAGACCACTGATAACTCCACCCATGGAGCTCACCAAAAAGGAAAGAAGAGCAGAATACAACAGCTGTGGCTAGGGTACCCCTCTCTGATTTCACTTTTCCTGAAAGAGCCATAAAGGTTACCTGATGGCCAGGTGCGGTGGCTCACGCCTGTAATCCCAGCACTTTGGAAGGCCAAGGCGGGCAGATCACAAGGTCAGGAGATCAAGACCATCCTGGCTAACACAGTGAAACCCCATTTCTACTAAAAATACAAAAATTAGCCAGGCATGGTGGTGCGCGCCTATAGTCCCAGCTACTTGGAGGCTGAGGCAGGAGAACTGCTTGAACCCGGGAGGTGTCCCTGCACTCCAGCCTGGGCAACAGAGCAAGACTCTGTCTCAAAAAAAAAAAAAAAAAAAAGGTTACCTGGCACCTGTAGTCCCCAAGGGAAAATGAAAGTAGTATGGTTTTACAGTGGATAATGCTACCCTACAGTGAGACAGGCAGGGGGAATGACTATCTCTTTACACACCCAGGCTGCTGCTCGTCACACATTAGGGGAAGCAGGAGTGACTGTCTTTCCGTTTGGGTGGACACCAGAAAACTGCCGACGGCCATCAAGGCTGAAACTCAACAATTGTTACTTTCTTCATGAATCAGCGAAACAACAGATTGCAGAGAATTCATTTCCCTCCATGGCACTGGCATGTGGCACCAGAGCTGCTTCTCTCTCTTCACTGAAAACAGGCAAGTAACTGCACGTCAGTTAAGATGACTAAGTAAATCCATGATAAAAATTTAGGAACTGAAACTATGGTTGTTACAAGTGGAGAAAAAATGAAAATGCAAACAAGCCTCTGGGCAGCAGGTGGGAGGTGGCCAGGCCCCCGACACATCTCCTGTGCGGCCCTTGACCCCTTGTTGTTGGCAACTGTCATGCTCTCCAAGTGGAAAGGCAAGTGATTTGATATTTCCTTTTTTTTCTGACTCTATGTGAAAATTCTTTTCAAAGTAGGTAAAAGCCATCACTATATTTCAAAGAGGTCACAGTGACATCATATACAAAAGGAACCAGATTGAAAAAGATATTGCTGACATAGCCAGTGGTGAGATTACTAAAGAATAAACAGAAATGCCTTGGAAATTATTTTTACACTGGCTTGAATTGAAACATTAAAGCAAAATGAAAGCTGTAAGGTGTTCACTAGTTTTCCAAATGCGTTGTCAAGTTTATTGGTAAGAAACAGACTCCTAAATAGATGCAGAAAGCACTTAAGTGTTCTGCTCAATTCAACTATGTGATTTTTGTCTCTCAGTTAAAAATTTGTCCACCTATGTTTCAGGATATGACTACAGACGAAAACGATTTGTGCTTTGCTGTTATGGATGTCTGTGGTCAGGATGCCTCCCACAGTGAATTAAAATGCTTGATTTCATTAAGAAAAAAAAATTAGACCCTTTAATGGTTAAAACACTTCAAAATGCTTTGAGGCAGAAACAAAACCTTTCCAGAATAAAGGTAGCAATTCCTATCTAAAGTAATTCCTTCAGCTTTCAAATGCAGCATCAAGAGTTCCATAAATGTTCAATATTCTTGATTAACATTTTTTAGGGAAAAAGCATTCAGTATACAAAGACTGAATAGTTCACTTCTTAAATAGTATCTTCTTAAAAGGTAAGAAGAACATATCTCAAGAGGAGATGCCATCTTATTAAATGAAACAACAGTGGAAATATAGCCAGACCTGACTAACCTTGCCTGTATTTTCTTGTAGGCAGGAGAAAATCAGAGGCATCAAGATCTGGTAGAAGGGCCGGTCTGCTGTTTAACACATACCAGCAGACAGGTCCCACGTGGGAGGCACCACAGACCTTTAAGATAGGGTGAAGCCTTGATAGAAGGAGAAACAGAAGCTGCCCACTGTCTTTACTTAGAAGTGGGAAACATGGCATTCTGTATTTATTTATGTTGACTGCGCAACTTTACGTTTCTAAACCAGTCTTGTTACATGAAATTCCCTATAAAAACTCAGAACTTCAGTTGTTTAAAAAGTATTTCAATCTGCACTTCAGCAATATTATTTTAAATACCACCACTATTTTATCTGAACCTGTTTTACCTATAACAACTTTTAATTTGTTGTGTTTAATATTAAAAGGGTCCATAGGAATTTATAGATTCAAGTTTCAGTATTCTTCAGGTACTGAACCAAAAAAATGTACATTTAACATTAATCCAAAGTCTAAGCCTGGATATATTATTATTTGGTGGCAGGGTTCCTAAAAGATGGTCTCTTGCTCCTTCAGTGACAGCCATGTTGACAGACCACAGAGGTGTAAACACATGCACACTAAAGATTTCACAGCTACTCACAAGTGACGAGACTGACCACATCGAAGCACAGTTGTCCCTAAGAACATACAGCTCAAAAATGTTCATGTTCTCTTTAAGAATACTGAAGCATAACCATTCTCATGAAGATTACAGCTCCTTCTTACACTTGTAGGCACTGACTTACTCTGCAAGGCTGTGAAGAGAAGAATCTCAGCTCCAGTGTAGAAAAATACAGAATACGTGAGCACTTCCACGGGTGAGCCTGCCTCAGACCACTTCCCTCCAGACAGCATAAAGCAGATGCAGGCTGCTCTGTCAGAAATAGAACCATTCCTTGCCTCCTTGCCGTTGCAAACCCATTAACCATAAATCTAACAGGGATAAGAACAGATATTTTTCCTATTAAAGCAACTCTTTGGTCATGGACAAACTGAAAGATTTGAAATTTTTTTTCATTAGGGTCCCGGAACAAGATTTACAAGATTTCTTTGTTTTTAATCTTTAAAAAAATTAAGAAGAGCAGAAAAACAGTTGGTTTAATTGAAGTGGAATTTAAATCTAAATGGTCCGCCTGAGCTGAAGGGATTGAACCCTTGCCATGAGTTCCAGCTTCTGTGGAAAGGGTTGCCGCCGCCTCCTTGCTGGCTCTCTGCATCCAAGGGATCTTCTCCGTCGTCAAACTTTTTTCTCATTTCTAGAAAGAAATCAGAAAATTAAGAACCAGATAATACCTAAGGTATAGGGGCAGGGGGAATGTTTTCTTTGGGCAGAGGAGGGTGGGTGGGCTTGAGGAGCTACTTACTTTTCGGTTATCAAGAGTTGTGCCTGACATTCAAATCCAGGCTCTCCCATTCCCACCCTGAAGAAACAGACTAGAGAAATTTGCCACAAGGAGGGTGAGGTTCAGGGTTGAAAATAGGTATTTATTGAGATTCAGGCCCCTAAATCTCACTCCAGAAGAAGCCACCCAAGCTTGATAACTACCCAATGAAATTATTTGGAAAAAAATAATTCAAGAGAAACTTCCAAAAGTCTACAATTCTAATGAAACAGCCAGCTCACCACCCTAATCCCCAAAATAAAGTCTGTAAGGCAATGACCTCATCAAGCATCTAATGAGCATTCTAGCACTAAGGCTCCTCAGACATGAGGGGAGAGGGGCTTCCATAACACACAACTCCAGGAGGTTCACCTTTCCCTCCCATGCAATTGGTGCCCCCACAGCGGGGCCTCTGAGACCAATGCAGAGACATGGGAGAAGGCAATAGAGAGGAATATTGCAGGGATAGGAAGAAAGAGCTCATGTCCTCAGAGTCATTAGAAAAACCCTGGAAGACAACCTAGGCAAATACTATTCAGGACATAGGTATGAGCAAAGATTGCTTTTGGTGTTTCCATCATGAAATTGCAACAAAAGCAAAAATTGACAAATGAGATCTAATTAAACTAAAGAGCTTCTACACAGCAAAAGAAACTATCAACAGAGTAAACAGACAACCTACAGAATGGGAGAACATTTTTGCAAACTATGCAACTGACAAAGGTCTACAAAGAACTTAAATGTACAAGAAAACAACCCCATTAAAAAGTGGGCAAAGGACATGAACAGACACTTCTCAAAAGAAGACATATATGCGGCCAACAATCATGAAAAAAAGCTCAACATCACTGATCACTAGAGCAAATAATTAGATCATTATTGCAAATAAAAAATGGCTATTATTAAAAAGTAAAAAAAATAGATGCTGCCAAGGTTGTGGTGAAAAAGGAACGCTTATACACTATTGGTGGGAGTGTAAATTCATTCAGCCATTGTGGAAGACAGTGTGGCAATTCCTTAAAGAAAGAAATACCATTCAACTTAGCAATCTCATTACTGGGTATACACCCAAAAGAATATAAATTGTTCCATTATAAAGACACATGCACATATCTGTTTATTGCAGCTCTATTCACAATAGAAAAGACATGGAATCAACCTAAATGCCCATCAATGATAGACTGGATAAAGAAAATGTGGTACATCTACACCATGGAATACTATGCAGCCACAAAAAAGAATGAGATCATGTCCTCTGCAGGGGCATGGATGGAGCTGGAGGCCACTATCCTTAGCAAACTAATGTAGGAACAGAAAACCAAATACCACATATTCTCACAAGTGGGAGCTAAATGATGAGAACTCATGGATGCATAAAGGGGAACAACAGACACTGGGGCCTATTGGAGGGTGAAGCGTGGGAGGAGGGAGAGGATCAGGAATAATAACTAATGGGTTCTAGACTTAATACCTGGGTGATGAAATAATCTGTACAACAAACCCCCATAACACACATTTACCTATGTAACAAACCTGCACATGCACCCCTGAACTTACCAAAAAAAAAAAAAAAAAAAAGACTTAGCATATAGCTAGTTTTTTTAATAAATGGAAAATAGAGAATGCAGAAAAAAATGCAAATATAAAAATAATCCCAAGTCTCACTTTGCTCTCTCACAGTAACTTGTCCTTTAGGGGTTCTGATACTTAGAGAAAAGCCAGTTTACTTTATTCTGGGAGGTTAATCTGAAGCCACATATTTAGGAGGAGGAAACCCACCAGTAATGTGGGGAAAAGCAAGAGAGATCAGATTGTTACTGTGTCTATGTAGAAAGAAGTAGACATAGGAGACTCCATTTTGTTCTGTACTAAGAAAAATTCTTCTGCCTTGAGATTCTGTTAATCTATAACCTTACCCCCAACCCCATGCTCTCTGAAACGTGTGCTGTGTCAACTCAGAGTTAAATGGATTAAGGGCGGTGCAAGATGTGCTTTGTTAAACAAATGCTTGAAGGCAGCATGCTCCTTAAGAGTCATCACCACTCCCTAATCTCAAGTACCCAGGGACACAAAAACTGCGGAAGGCCGCAGGGACCTCTGCCTAGGAAAGCCAGGTATTGTCCAAGGTTTCTCCCCATGTGATAGTCTGAAATATGGCCTCGTGGGAAGGGAAAGACCTGACCGTCCCCCAGCCCGACACCCGTAAAGGGTCTGTGCTGAGGAGGATTAGTAAAAGAGGAAGGAATGCCTCTTGCAGTTGAGACAAGAGGAAGGCATCTGTCTCCTGCCTGTCCCTGGGCAATGGAATGTCTCAGTATAAAACCCGATTGTATGCTCCATCTACTGAGATAGGGAAAAACCGCCTTAGGGCCGGAGGTGGGACTTGCGGGCAGCAATACTGCTTTGTAAAGCATTGAGATGTTTATGTGTATGCATATCTAAAAGCACAGCACTTAATCCTTTACATTGTCTATGATGCAAAGACCTTTGTTCACGTGTTTGTCTGCTGACCCTCTCCCCACAATTGTCTTGTGACCCTGACACATCCCCCTCTTTGAGAAACACCCAAAAATGATCAATAAATACTAAGGGAACTCAGAGGCTGGCGGGATCCTCCATAGGGGATCCTCCATATGGGATCCTCCATATGCTGAACGCTGGTTCCCCGGGTCCCCTTATTTCTTTCTCTAAACTTTGTGTCTTTTTCTTTCCTAAGTCTCTCGTTCCACCTTACGAGAAACACCCACAGGTGTGTAGGGGCAACCCACCCCTACAGTAAAATTGAGGGTTCTTATGCTGAGTGTTAATAACTAAGCGGGTATTGTAGGTGATCTGCAACTCAGCTTTGTTTTATAAAAGCTAATGCAGTTAGACTCAGGCCCCATATCTTTGATACCTCACAGGCAAAATTAATCTAGGATGTTAGCACTTAGAACAGTAGTGAACTCTGCGTAGGGGTGGGGGTGATAATGGCCCCAGAGAAAGGATGCTGTGAATGGAAGGGGAAGTGAATTCACCTATATTCACATTATGTAATTACTTAAAAATTGGAGTGGTCTGCATACATCTCAAAGAATGAGGTAACCATTTTTCAATGAGAAAAAACTATAGCCAAGATTTATTTCAAGTGAAAATTAAGTTTCAGATTGGCATACATCATGTGATTCTACTAAACATATTCCTAAATATGACACGTTTTGATATATGCATAGTAAAAAACTTTAAAGTCTTTAAAAGAAAAGATAGTTTATCCTGAACAGAAGAACAGGAGGTAAGAAAAAGGACCTGCAGCTCTTTCCTCAGTGCATGCCTCTGTGCAGGGACACCCATCCCCTTGGTTGGCTCCCTGGTACCTTAAAACATAGCACAAAGTCCCTCTCACATAAGAAGATCCTGACTCCCAGTCTGATACACTATCACACCTGTGCACTGCACAAACTAAGAGGATTGAACTGCTTAAGGCAGGTTGTAGCCACTCAGTATTTGCTAAGTAACAGGACAGTATGTATCCAACACTACTTGATAAGGGAAGTACATTTCTGTCTCCTTTACTGGATTATAAATTACTTGAAAACGAAGGATCATTTACTTTCAATTCCACTGCAAGTACATTTCTGTCTCCTTTACTGGATTATAAATTACTTGAAAACAAAGGATCATTTACTTTCAATTCCACTGCATAAGTAAGTACTCAAAAAAGATTTGACAAATAAACATAAAACTTTCCTCTCTTTTGTTTAATTTGTTTAGCTCAGATCACAGCTGCTGTTCCCACTGACATGGAAGGCCACAAAAAAGCAGTATAAGCTTAACATGAAATTCTCTGGCAACAGCAAAGCATTGTTCAGTATTACCTCAATGCTTAGCCTGTCTCCCTCTTAATGAAATTTCCAGGCCATATTACTGTACGGCAAAAGAACACATGTGGCCAGGTGCAGAGGCTCACACCTGTAATCTCAGAACTTTGGGAAGATCACTTTAGCCCAGGAGTTAAAGACCAGCCTGGGCAACACAGTGAGATCCCATTTCTACAAAAAATAAAAATTAAAAAAAAAAAACAACATATAAGCCTGTGAATCTAATGATCCTATGATTCAGGGCAAGATTCCTGGTGAACACATATGGGGCAAAAGCAGGCCCTAGGCCAGACATCTGTTCTTCTCCCACTCCATGTAATCCAGCCTGGCAAGCTGGTTTCCTCATCAAGCTCCTGCAAGCTTGGTGGAGAAAATTCATCATTGACCTTTGAGGTCAGAGGGAACCTGAGAGATCCTCTTATGCTCAGTGTTGAAAAAACTGAGACCAAAAAGTTCTGATAACTTGTTTGAGTGGAAAAAAGATTCAAATTCAGGCCCTCTGATTCCACATTTGATAGTCTTTCCACTGTACCCTGCAACAGGAGGGTGCCCAACATAAGAGGGCTGAATGAGGGCAGGCATAAAACTGGACCTCTGGAACTGGGCTCAGGACCCGTCACTGCCTATACAGCCCCACGTGGAGAACCCACCACACGTTCCACCCTCGCTTCTAACACCACCTCTAGGATGAGTCAAAGGAATAAAAGCTAATAATACCTGGATCAGAGAGGACTTCTTTAGCAGCTGCTATATCAATGAACTTTTTCTCAGCTTTTTTCTTTTCTTCTTCATTCTGGAAGTTATCTGGGTGCCACTGCAGTGCTAATTTTCGGTATGCTTTAATAATTTCTTGCTTTTTGGCATTTCTGAGGGGTGGTAAAATAATCATTAGTGGAAAAGTGTCTAACATACTATCATGAAAATCAGAAGAGCTGATTAAGATCCTACTGGCAATTAACAAACTGGTTTTATAAAATAGTTCCAATGGTATCACAGGCCAAAGATCTGCATACACAGTTCTGGATGATCATTAAAGCTGACATCAGGCTTCCTTGGATACTCGCTCACTAAGATTACTGAGAATAAAGCACTCCTGATCTTTAGAACTTTCCCTTTTTTAAAAAAGGTACATCAATGAATTTTTTAACTTTCTGAATTTCCAAATTACCATAATTCAATTCTTGGTATTAAAAAATATTTGACTCTGAATGCCACTTTCAATTATGCTTGTGCATTAATAGTAAGCACAAAGATTCCGAATTTTGAAAAATTGATGGTTTACTCAGCGAACCACTGGGAGGTATATCATTTACTTAATTTCAGAATTCACCCACAGGCACTGGGAGGTGTATCATTTACTTAGTATGTACTTTTATATAAGGTAGATCTTAATTTCAGACTTAATTCTGAAAGCACTACTTTATTTTTAGGCCAGAGAAGGCTTTTTCTTTACTCATTCCGTCTCCTCCTCTATCCCCACCAAAAGGAATCTCACTCCTACCCCTTTACCCTTCTTAAAAAATCTAGGCTTAGGACCCATTCATGCTACAGTGTCATCTCTGTTGCCAACTACTAATTCTCTGTTGTTGCATTATTGGTCTCTATCAAAGAAACTTGCCTATAAAATACTCAAAGTAGCTTTCTAATGTTAAAGACTGTTAAGGTTTAATCCATATGACTGAAATTACATAAGTAAAGAAAAGGAATCAGAGAGGAAAAAGAGCAATGATTAGCTTTGAAACAGAGTTGATTAAAAATAGCAAAGTAAATTTTAAATTAATAATTCACCTTTTTACTCCCAAGATTTTATAATAATCTCGTTTCTGCGACTGTTTCAATAATCTTTGTGCTTTCTCTAGACCTTCTCGAATCTGCTGATCATTTTCATTGTGTTCCTGAGCAGTTTCATAATCCTGAATAGCTGTCAAAATATGTTTAAGATAATATTGTTAAGGCGAATTATAATTTGTTGCCTTTTCTTATCCTGTAAAATTGATGCTAAAGTCGTCATCCCCCAACCCCTTCACTCTTTGGCCATTATTGCCAAAAACCTTAAGTGATATCCCGTTAGTAACTTTGATCAAGAATATTTAAGAGGCCGGGCACAGGGGCTCATGCCTGTGATCCCATCACTTTGGGAGGTCGAGGTGGGCAGATCATGAGGGTCAGGAGTTCAAAACCAGCCTGGCCAACACAGTGAAACCCCGTCTCTACTAAAAAAAAAAAAACACAAAAATTAGCCGGGCATGGTGGTGCACGCCTGTAGTCCCAGCTACTCGGGAGGCTGAGGCAGGAAAACCGCTTGAACTTGGGAGGCGGAGGTTTGCAGTGGCCGACATCACACCACTGCACTCCAGCCTAGGTGACAGAGTGAGATTCCGTCTCAAAAAAAAAAAGGGTTTAAAAGGCATAATAATGAAAACTGAGTTTAGGTAGTTTATTATTCTCATTCAACAAAATGTACTGCTGTTTACTTGCCCACCCTCCCGCATCATCTCCCCATACCCTCTGGGTAAATATGTTAATATCAGCACTTTATCCAGAGCAATCTTACCACCATTAAGACTAAGTGGTTGTTACACAGGAAAGAAAGACAGTGATAAAGAAAATCGGCCTGGTCAGCTATGGATTGACAACAGTGCAGAAGAATTAGACATTTAGAAAGGGATCAGGAGGTGGGTTTGGCCAATGGGAAGCTAGAAAAAAAAAATTTGTAGAAAGGGAACAGAAGGAACTGTCCACAATCCGAATGACTCAGTAACCCACAGGCTTTAACACTATTACAAACCTAAGTGTCAATCAAAATACAAAATACATACAGTCCCAGTATAGGGAGTCTGCTGACTATCCACATTACTTCTTTTATTTTATTACACAGTATTTTTTTTTTTAAATTTTAAGAGACAGGGTCTCTGTCACTTTGGCTGACTGCAGCCTCGACCTCCCAGGCACAAGCCATCCTCCTGCCTCAGGCCCATGAAGTAGCTGGGACTACAGGCACGCACCACCACGCCCAGCAGTATTTTAAATACTTAGAAAATACAAGGCATCTGGGTATCTAATATGCAGAAGAGAGTCAACACAGCAGTCCTGAGACAACTATCCTTAGAAAAGTTTGCTGACAAGGTTGGCTTACTGCTGATGTTTGGGAAGCCAGATTTCAGGAGTGTTCCCAACATTCCATGGTAAGAATGACTCATGCCTGAACTGTTTGTATGAAAAATACAGTTTATGGTAAACATCTTTCCTTCTGGGAGTCTGGGATTTTGGTGCAGGCCAGACAGAAGGTGTCTAGTGACTAGTCCCCCAAAAAAACTCTGGGTGCAGTGTCTATAACGAGCTTCCCTGGTAGACAACATTTCACACATTGTAGAATTTCTCATTACTGGAAAAATTAAGCTTGTTCTTTATGACATCACAGGGAGAGAAGTCCTGGAATCTTCTGCCTGGTTTCCTCCAGATTTTCCCCCTTGCACCTTTTCCCTGTGCTGACTTTGCTTTTTCACTGGAATGAAAGCCCTGAGTACAACTATATGCTGAGTCCTGTGTGTCTTCTTACCAGATCACCAAATCTGGGGATGGTCTAGGGAAGCCCCCACTCAAATTTTTCTCAATATTCTCCCTGCATAGATAATTCCAATAATAGACTGCTGGGATAAAATTCTTGTTTTTATGAAAATGCATTTCACTAGGATAAAAGACATGTGAACACTCATCTTCGCAATAGCTAAACATGGAGGGAATGTAAGGCACCTTGGACAGATTAAAATGAGAAAGATATTGGCGTAAGACTGAGACAGTCAAATGCAAAGGGGTTCCCGGAAAAACTCCAACTGGCCTGCACGCTGGGAGGAGTGTGCACTGGGGTGGAGCCTCGGGAAGAAGCCTGGCCCCTCCCTCCTCTTCCTGGATGGAACCTGGGATTCAATCTGCAAGGTGGGAAGCACACTAGCTGGGACTCTGGCCTTGTAGAGAGTCCCTGTTTCCCTCTTTTCCTTTTCACCCAATAAGTCCTGCCCTCTTCAAATTGTCTGTGAGCCTCATTTTTCGTGGCCGTGTGACAAGGACCCCCTGTCTTTAGCTGAACTAAGGAAAGAGTCCTACAACAAGACTAACAAATTTTGACAGGCTACACACTACGTAGAGAAATGAACCACCACCACCTTTGGCCCTGTGGCACTGGGGAAGGGGACCCTTCAATCTTTTATCCTAAAGTGAATTCTCGCATCAGTGCATCATTAAATTAAATGTTACTATAGCCCAACCCACAGGGACATAAAAAACTCCTCCCAGTTTAGTATAAAAACAGAACCATCATAAACAGTAGTAAGGTTTAACTTTACAATGAACACCCATAGCACAACACATAGCTTAGTAAGGAAACAGACCTTGAAGGAATACAATAGGAAGATGTTTCAATATACATGATTTTGCTACTTGTGCAGACTCTACATTTAAAACATGTTTTCATTCTTACATGTTCAGAGTTATCTCCCCAAAGCAGTCTTTTGTATCGTATTTGTATTAAAATTTAAGGTGAACACATTTTTCCCAAAATAAGACAAAAATGTAAAATTATAGGTTGTTTCCTATATTCACACAATTGCAGAAAACTAATTAGAAACCTAAGTATGGATGATGTAAGACTTCCCACAGATATAACTAGACAGACCATTTTAAATTATACTTTCTCAGACTCCACACTCTAAGAGAGCATCTAAAAACAAAACAAAACACCCAATAGACAAAAAACAAGCAATGGGGAAAGGATTCCCTATTTAATAAATGGTGTTGGAAAACTGGCTAGCCATATGTGGAAAACTGAAACTGGACCCCTTCCTTACACCTTATACAAAAATTAACTCGAGGTGGATTAAAGACTTAAACGTAAGACATAAAACCATAAAAACCCTAGAAGAAAACCTAGGCAATACCATTCAGGACACAGGCATAGGCAAAGACTTCATGACTAAAACATCAAAAGCAATGGCAACAAACGCCAAAATTGACAAATGGGATCTAATTAAACTAAAGAGCTTCTCCACAGCAAAAGAAACTATCATCAGAGTGAACAGGCAACCTACATGGGAGAATTTTGTTGCCATGAATGGGAGAAAATTTTTGCGATCTATCCATCTGACAAAGGGCTAACATCCAGAATCCACAGGGAACTTAAATAAATTTACAAGAAAACAACCCTATCAAAAAGTGGGCGAAGGATATGAACAGACACTTCTCAAAAGAAGACATGTATGCAGCCAACAGACATATGAAAAAAAGCTCATCATCACTGGTCATTAGAGAAATGCAAATAAAAACCACAATGAGGTACTATCTCACACCAGTTAGAATGGCGATCATTAAAAAGTCAGGAAACAACAGATGCTGGAGAGGATGTAGAGAAATAGGAAGGCTTTTACACTGTTGGTGGGAGAGTAAATTAGTTCAACCATTGTAGAAGACAGTGTGGCGATTCCTCAAGGATCTACAACCAGAAATACCATTTGACCCAGCAATCCCATTACTGGGTACATACCCAAAGGATTATAAATCATTCTACTATAAAGACACATGCACAGGTATGTTTATTGCAGCACTGTTCACAATAGCAAAGACTTGGAACTAACCCAAATGTCCATCAATGATAGACTGGATAAAGAAAATGTGCCACATATACACCATGGAATACTATGCAGCCATAAAAAAGGTGAGTTCATGTCCTTCACAGGAACATGGATGAAGCTGGAAACGATTGTTCTCAGCAAACTAACACAGGAACAGAAAACCAAACACTGCATGTTCTCACTCATAAGTGGGAACTGAACAATGAGAACATGTGGACACAGGGAGGGGAACATCACACACCAGGGCCCGTGAGGAGGTAGGGGGCTGGGGGAGGGATAGCATTAGGAGAAATACCTAATGTAGATGACGGGTTGATGGGTGCAGCAAATCACCATAGCATTGTGTATACCTATGTAACAAACCTGTACATTCTGCACATGTATCCCAGAACTTAAAGTAAAAAAAAAAAAACACACACACATCCAATGTTTATCCCACCATTACTGAACAGCTATGAAAAATAGAATAAGCCAGACATATGTCAGCCCTAGATAAAGAATACCATGTTGCGTATTAGCCAATTCATTTTCTAACTTCTGAATCTAAAAAATCTTATCCCAAATTACTTTTCTTCTATATTCCCTTCACATTCTTGAGGAGCAATGCAAATCACCAGCTTAGGATGGGAGACGTAAGCACACACGTTTGCCTACCCTCCTTGCCACCGAAGTGACGAAAAGTAATATAATCATAGTAGCACTGAAGACAACAGCAGACCAGCAACTTTGATAAATTTCTGGAAGATAGGAAGCAGCAGCACATTAGTAATAAACCTAAGTAGAGAGAACCACAATGCAAGCACACACTATAAGAGGCCCTAGCAGATCTGGAAGCCATTATCTTTGGCCGAGGACCCTCGCTTTGGCAAGCTGAAGTAGCTATAAGGCAACCGTCAGGATAGTCCATGAGATGACTACGGGATGGCTGGGCAGGCTCTGGCCCCTGTATATGGAGCCACTGGCTGCAGCATTAATCCCTACTATAAGCAGAGTGAAAGGTGTGCCTGTGGAGGGCCCCTGTAGGACACGCAAACCTCTACAACAAACCTGGAACAAACAAAAAGCGGTCCCACCCAGACCAAAGTTAAATAGATCATCTTACTGACCCCCGATCAGTAAAATGAGTGAAGCAGGGCTCACTGGGGCAGCTGGGCAAGTGCCACTGGGGACATTCTCCAGTGAACAGGTCCTATTTACTTACAGCCTGCCCTGAGCTCCCCAGCACAGACCAGCATTTGAAAGACAGGTGCACACAGCTACAAGCGACTCCCTCTCTCACCCTACCAATCCATTAGCAAGTTCCAAATCAGCTTTCCTTCACAATATAGCCACAGTTTAACCACTTCTCAGCATTTCCATAGTTAGCACTGTGACGCGGGCCACCATTCACCTGAATCATTAAAACAGTTTCCTAACAGGTGTTCCCAGCTTCCACCCTATTCCCCTAAAAGTCTACTCTCAATGCAAAGAAATCCTTTGAAAGAATATAGTATATCAGACCTCCAATATAAACATGTCCCATGGAACACCAACATTCTTCTGCTGCCTATCACACAAAAGAAACATATCACACAAAAGAAACAAGGTAGACAGGGTGCAGCTCCAAATTCCATTTTCAGCAAAACAATACAAAGAAACTGTACAAGGGCTGCTAAAAGGTGCTAATATCAGCCATGAACCTAAGACGAAGGGGGAAGCAAATAGTGAGAAAGCCAAATGGTAAAAGATCACAGAAAATGCTGACAAAATACACCTTCTATGAGTATGCGCTTACCCTGAAGTGACAACCTGTATCCCTTGCATATTGCAGGAACCAGGAAATCTAGAGCACACATAGTGGAGATAAAGCAGAGGGCTTACTGGGGCAAGACAGAGGTAAAGAAGAGAATACAGTGAGAGGGAACAGCGAAACAGCCTGTGCGGCAGATCCCAGAGAACAGCAACTCTATGCTCATCCTGAAGTGCAAAACACACACCCCTTTGGTGTAGCAAAGGAATGGGGTACAGGGGCAAGTGGGGCTGGTGGCAGATGACCTCCTGGCCATGGTTTGGTGCAGAGAAGTAGAGAGGGCAGGGCTATACAGCAAAATCATTTTAGCGGGAAGCAGAATGTCTGTGGAAACAGTGAAGCAGAGAGTACTGCGACTGTTAACTACAGAAGGCTGCCCTGGCCCCAGCACGCCTTACATGCAGAAAACAAAAAAACAAAACTGACATCCAGAGGACTAGCCCCACAAATAGCTAGGGCAGTGAACTCCAACTCATTTTATGATGAGTAATAATTTTTTTTTAACTGGCACAATATCACTTCAAAGATATTTAAAAATTAAATCAGGAAAAGAACATGTAAAACTTATCTAATGAATGTTCATCAGAAAAACATAGCCAAAGAATACTATTTTCTGAATAGCCATCAGAAAAACAAAACCAGAGGAAATTCTGGGCAAGCATCATAGACAAATTATGTAACTTAATCCAATCACTTCCATTAAGGGTAATCACAAGGCAGAATCAGAACTCAGGAAAGAGACCAGGAGATGACGAGGAGGTAAAAATGTGAGCAATCAGGACTCAAGAAAAATAAGAACAAATCAAAACTATCATAGACATGAAGACAAAACGAGAAAGAGGACAAGGGAGAAGATAAAAATGAAGGATCTAACAAAAGGAAATGGAAATAGAGAGTTTTAAAAGCCTGAGATTCATGTGTATTGCATACTACTTTCACAAAAATAAAAATGTTCTAGAGCTATGTTGCTAACAATGTCAATATTCTTAACTATATAATTGAAAATATTAGGCCGGGCGCGATGGCTCATGCCTGTAATCCCAGCACTTTGGGAGGCCGCAGTGGGCAGATCACGAGGTCAGGAGATCGAGACCATCCTGGCTAACACAGTGAAACCCCGTCTCTACTAAAAAATAGAAAAAATTAGCCAGGTATGGTGGCGGGCGCCTGTAGTCCCAGCTACTCAGGAGGCTGAGGCAGGAGAATGGGTGAACCCGGGAGGTGGAGCTTGCATTGAGCTGAAATCATGCCACTGCACTCCAGCCTGGGCGACAGAGTGAGACTCCGTCTCAAAAAAAAAAAAAAGAAAAAAGAAAGAAGAAAATATTAAAGATTATAAATTTCGTTATGTATTTTTTACAATTAAAAATAAAACAACCATTGACCACCAACCAAAAAAAGCAAATATACAAATCATAAAATAGGGGTAATATTTATACAGGCAAACAAACACGGAAATAATTATATTGGCTATAGATGTATGGCTGATTCATATCTGACTTCTGTCCAAACACTGTCTTAATGTTTACAGAGTCAAATATTGGCATACAAAATTATAATACATAAATAAAAACTAAAAACACAATGTGACATAACCTACCGTAAAACATGACACAGGAATATAAATTGGCAGAACAAAATTTCACAAAAAAATACTGAATAAACACAGTGTATTACTAAAAAATAATTCTAAATAGCTACAATTCTCAACTATGACTGCACATTCATAAAGGGCACACATTTTGGTGTTTTCCAATTCAATGTTTTTACTGTACAAACATTCTATTTTCTCTTTTTAAGGGTGTTAACTACTTTAGATATTCCATGTAAGTAGATTCATACAGTATTTTTCTGTGTGTGGCTGGGTTATTAAATTTAGCAAAATGTCTTCAAAATTTGTCTTTATGGTAGATATTAGAAAACCTGCTTTTTAAAAGCTGAGTAATATTCCATTTTTTTTGTATTCCAATTTATATGTATCCATTCATTTGGTAAGGGAAGTTTAAATTGCTTTCACCTATTGGCTTTTGTGGATAATGCTTCAATAAATGGTGTGCAAATAACTCACCTGAGCATGTATGCCAGAGTTGCTATCTGTGCTGCATTCTGCTTCACTGCTTTGGTGTTCGGCCCTTATACCAGTACCAAAGGGCTTTGGTTACCGTAGCTTTGTTTGGTGTTTGGACATTATTAAGTGTAATGTCTCCAATATTTTTCTTCTTTTAAGATTGTCAGACTTTTCATGGTCCCTTGAGGTTTCATGTAATTTTGTAGGTTTTTTTCTATTTTCAGAAAAGTAAAATTGGGAATTGAAAGGTGTGCTGCATGTGTGGCTCACTCTGGGCAGCATGGCCATCTTCACAATATTATGTCTTCCGACCCTTGAACAAAAGCATGCTCAAGAGCGTGTTTAATTTTCATATTTTGTGAATTTTTCAATTTTCCTTCTGTTACTGACTTCTAGTTTTATTCCATTTGGGCCATAAATCATAGTCTATAAAATTTCAATTTAAAAAAATTTGTTAAGACTTGTGGTGTCACACGTGGTCTATCTAGGAAAATGTTTCATGAGCTATTGAAAAGAATGTGTACTCTGCTGTCTGAATACATTTGTTAGGTGTAATTGTTTTATAGGGCATTCAAGTTTTTTGTTCCCTTCTTAATATTCTATCTTGCTTTATTATTCATTACTGAAAGTGAGATACTGAAGTATCCTACCATTATTATATTGCTATCTATTTTTTGCTTCAATTCTGTCAATATTTGCTTTATGTGTTTGGGAAAACTGATGTCAGATATATTCATAGATTCTCAATGAATGAACCTTTTTATTATAATTTAATGTCCTACTTTGTCTCTTGTGAATTTTGACTTAAGTAAATTATATAAAATACTTTTTTAAAAGGCTGAGAAAAAATTATAGCTAATGATGACAGGCAAAGGAAATACAATTCATGTATAACCTGTATGCAGAAAACTAAGCTGAAAAAGAAACAAATAGAAGAGACCAAAACAGATTAAGAAAATGTTCCTGAAGTGAAAGATGGATCTAGACTGAAAAGGTGCACTGGGTGCCAGGGCAGCCTGGCTGAGAATGGGCAACAAGAAGACATATCCTAGCATAATTCAGACTTGAAGATAAGGGCTCTTTGGATGGCCAGGCCCAAAACAAAAACCTGGCCCCAGGTTTTCCGTAACATTAGTCCCAGAAAAGAACAGAACAATAACTACGAGATACATGGCACAGGGGTGAGGGAAGGACTTTATTATCCAGCCACGCTATCATTCAGATATAAAAGGTACAAGTACAATCTGTATTGAACATAGAAGAAAGCAGGGAAAATTCTCTTAGGACCTCCCTGAGGAAACTACTATAAGATGAACTCACCAAGAGATGGCTGAAGAAACCGTGGCCAAAGGAAAACCAGTACACACTGAATTTCACGTAGAACCAAGACTAACACAAAGCGACAGAGCAGAGCGTGTGCCCTGATGGTGCAGAAGGGATACAGCTGACGAAACATGGGAAAAGAAAGGGGAAGGATGATGAGGGAGTAAGTTCATTCATTCCCACCTACGTCAGCTGAAGCAATCAGAAAACATCAGCCACTGATAAACTGAGTAATATTACAAAGGCAAATCCTAGAGAATTTCCTCAACAAATTATTAAGAGGTGGAAGGACAGTGAGGAAGAGGAGGAAGTACACTAAATTTTTCCTCACAGTAGGAAACTAATGGATGTTGCCAAACTAGTGTTAATAAAACTATTTTTAAAAGTACAAAAATACAAACTTTCCTAAATATCAGGAGCGTATACAAAATACAGGCCAAATCGCAAAAAGATTTCAGCAAAACAGAATGATAGAATGTTGACCAAACATCTGTCATATCGATCAATGCAAATGTGCTAAACTAACCTATTTAAAAGAATTTCATTGGCTCAAAAAGGAAAGCCCACACAAAACATTTTCACAGAGAAAGCTGTCACTAAGCCACCTCCCAGTAAAGCAGCAGTCTTTCCAGAGATTGTTCCAAACTTTTACACCACAGGTGATTCCAGTGTCTCCAGAACACTGAAAAAAGAAAACTTCTAAACAATTGCACTGAATCCTTACCCTAATTAATAGTTTACTATACATAAAAGTCTGTGTTAAAATTCATTTTTCCTCTGAATTTCTGAGAAGCTGCAATACTCCCTTCCAGCATCAGACGCATTCATATCACTTTTTGAGGATGCACTTTAAGCAAAATAAAAAAAGAATCCAAGAAAGATGAAGACATTATTAAATTTTTAAAAAGAAGACAGAAAAACCCAGAAAGGCAGTGAAAGGAGTTCTGGGGCAAAAGATGTGCAGCAGGCCAGGCACAGCCAGGAGTTATAGGGCTAAAGAATATCTTCAGAGTGAAAAGAAAAAAAAAGTATATATATAAAAAAAAGAGTATCTTCACAGAGAGCGGATCTCATTTATACAAACTGTCATTAAAAATCTCAAGATGTTCTTAGTAAGACAGAGGCATAGGTTTCTTCTGGCAGAGAGACAGTAACTCTAACTCGGGGTGACGCTTTCCAAAAAATCCTGCTCCAAATGAGAAGCATACTAAAAGTGTGGCCATCTGTGAACAAGAGACTCCGTGTGTCTGACCCTGGTTGGTGAAATGATTGCATCTCCTTCTCTAAGGATTCAAACACATGACTTGATCCTGCAGCTATACAATACATTAATCTACTAAATGGCTTTCATTTCCTTACTATACACAATTATAGTTACAGGAAATAATCTACATACTACAAACATTATAAAAGTATACTAACACATACTTAAAATGTAGCTGAAAGATAAGATGGAAATATACTAATTTCCTTATTATCAGTAGTATACAATCAAGATGCTATCTAAAGATGACAGGGCAAGAAAGAAACTTGGGTATATTAAAACTTATTTATATTACATTAAAGCTGTAAATATAAGCAAAAGATCAAATACTCAACTAAAATTGAAGGTGAGAAAGAACAGAAGGAACTAGTGAGGTCTACTCAGTTCTTCCTCTTCTGTAGCAGGCAGACAAGGGATACTGCCTAAAATTGATAAATCAAGAGCTAGAGGAAGACATATTTTAATTTCAATTATAGTGGTAACTAATAATTAGAAACTATTAAACTAATATTAGAAATTTATTTAAAAAGTCGTTACAGTCAAGTGCAGGACATGCGCCTACAGTCCCAGCTACTTGGGAGGCTGAGGCAGGAGGACTGCTTGAGGCCAGGGGTTTAAGACTACAATGCAATATAATCACACCTGTGAATAACCACTGCACCCCAGAGGGGATACTAGAAATATTCAAATAATCTAAATGACAACAGAGAGGAACAAAAAATTCAAAAACAAAAGGACAAAAAGAAAACAATAGTAAAATGGCAGACCTACATACAACCATATCAATAATCACAGTAATACTGATCAAGTAAACACTTCAAACACAGATTATAATTATCAAAATTGATAGAAACAAAGCAAGTTCCAACTACATGATGTCTATAAGAGACATACTTATAAAGGCACAAAGACACTCAAAGTAAATGAATGAAGACAAACACACCATGCAAACAATAAGATCAAGAAGGCAGAGGTGATTCTATTAATATCATATAAAACTTCAAGAAAAAGAGTATTGCCAGTGATCAACAGGAACACTGAGTAAGAATAAAAGTAAAAATTCATCAGGAGAACACTTGACAGTCATAAATATGTAGGCTGCTAATAGCAGAGCTTCCAAATGCTTGAAGGAAATATTGACAATATTAAAGACAGACAGGAAAGTTCACAATTTCCACAACAGATTATCAAAGATCTTAACAACTCTCACCTTATACCTGATGGAAAAACTAACAAATATTACACCCAACAATTGCAGAATACACCTTATTTTCAAGTGTACATAGAATATTCATCAAGGTAGATACCATGCTGGACCACAAAACAAGCCTAAATAAATTTAAAAGGAAGGAAATCACACCTAGTATGTTCTCTGACCACAATGGAATTAAATTCAAAATAAATAATAAAGTACCTAAGAAATCATCAACTATTTGAAAATTAGAACACCTATACATAATCCATGCATCACAGAAGTCAGAAGGGAAATTAGAATACACTTCAAGCCAAGTTATAATGAAAGTAAAACAAAATGTGAAAGGTGCAACTTTAAATGCTTACATTTAAAAAGAAAGAAAGGCCTAAAATCAATGAATGTTCTAGCAAAAGCACAAGGTACAACTAAAGTAAGTCTAAGGAACTAAAGAGCAGAAATCAATAAAGTAATAAAGAAAAACCATAGAAACCATTAACAAATCCTGAAGTTGGTTCCTTAAAAAGACCAACAAGGCCGGGCACCGTGGCTCACGCCTGTAATCCCAGCACTTTGGGAGGCCAAGGCAGGTGGATCACGAGGTCAGGAGATCGAGACCATCCTGGCCAACATGGTGAAACCCCATCTCTACTAAAATACAAAATATTAGCTGGGTGTGGTGGTGCACACCTGTAGTCCCAGCTACTCAGGAGGCTGAGGCAGTGGAATCACTTGAACCCAGGAGGTAGAGGTTGCAGTGAGCTAAGATCGCACCACTGTACTCCAGCCTGGTGACAGAGCAAGATTGTGTCTCAAAAAAAAAAAAAAAAAAAAAAAAAGAAGAGACCAACAAAATTGACCAAACTCTGTCTACAATGATCAACAGGAAAAAAAGAAAATACAAATTATTAATATTAGAAACAAAGCAGGAATAATCTTACAGACCTTATAGACATTAAATAATAAGATAATATTATGAACTTCATGCCAACAAATTCAGCAATGTCAAGAAATGGAAACATTCCTTAAAAGATGTAACTTACAAAAACTAACACAGATGAAACAGAAAATATTAATAGCCTTATACTGAATAAAACTAAATAAGGCCAGGTGCAGTGACTTAATGCCTGTAGTCCCAGCACTTTGGGAGGCCAAGGTGGGCAGATCACTTGATCCCAGGAGTTTGAGACTAGCCTGGGCAGCATGGCAAAACATCATCTCTACAAAAAATACAAAAACTAGCCAGGTGTGGTGGCATGCACCTGTAGTCCCAGCTACTTGGGAGGCTGAGGTAGGAGGATCACTTAGCCTGGGAGGTCGAGGCTGCAGTGAGTCATAATTGTGCCACTACATTCCAGCCTGGGTGACACAGCAAGACCTTGTCTCAAAAAAAGCAAAAGCAAAATTAAAAAAAAAAACTAAATTTGTTAAAAACCATCCTACAAAAAAAAAAAAAATCAAAAACCAACTTCCAAGACCAAGATGGTTTTACTGGTGAATTCTCTCAAACTTTAAAGAAGAGATGACACCAATCTTATATGACTCAGAAAATAGAGGAGGAAGGGACAATTTTGAACTGTCTGAGTCCAGTACATCCTTAACACTGAACTCTGACAAAGACATCACCAAAAAAAGTTACAGAGCAATTATCCCTCATGAACATAGGTGCACACTTCTTAAAATGTTAGCAAATCAAATCCAGCAATATCTAAATTCCTGTCCAAGAAGAGTTTATCCCAATAATTAAAGGTTGATTTAACTTTAGAAATGTCAGTTTAATTTACCACATTAATGGAATAAAGGGGACAACATAAATATATAAATAAGTTCAACTCTGTAACAAAAAGAAACAGCAAATATTTTTAAGTGGGTAAGCATGTGGAGAATGCTTACTTCACAAAGTAAGATATTTAAACACAGAAACAACACATGAAAAGTATTCAACAACCTTAGTCATCAAGGAAACAAACATTAAAACCACAATAGATACTAACACACACCAAAATGGATAAAACTAAAAAGAATGAGAACACAAAATGTTTGCAAGGATGCAGAGCAACTAGAACTCTCATACTTTATTGTAGCTGTATAAATTATAAATTACCTTAGAAAGAGTCTGGCAGTTTCTTTTAAAACTGAGCAAGCACCGTACACTATGACGGCAATTCTGCTTGCAGATAAACAAAAACATACGTCTAAAAAAAGCCCGTTAGAATAATGTTCATAGCAGCTCTTTTTAATAACTCAAAAAGTCAGCTGAAGTGTCTGGTAATACGACAGTAGATAAAGTGTGATATATGCATGAAATGAAATATCCTTCATCAAGGATAGGATTATTGGCAAAAAACTGAATGCTTTTCTGCTTTTTTATAGTGGAAAAGTGATAACAGTGCTACCAGCCCACCACCTGTTTTTCAAAATAAAGTTTTATTGGAACACAGCCATGCCTATTCATTTGCGTATTATCTATGGTCACATTTGCACTGCAATGGCAGAGCTGAGTAGTTGCAACAGAGACCACATGGTGCGCAGGGTCTCTATTTACTATTTGGCTCTTTATAGGAAAAGTCTGCCAACTTCTGCTCTTCATCAATAGAAAGGAATAAACTGCGAAAACATGTAATAACATAAATAAATCTCAAAAACATGCTGAAGGAATGAAGCTTTATACAAGAGAGGACATACTGTACATGGCTGTATTTATATGAAGATCTAGAATTGGCCAAGCTAATCCACGAGGGAGAAAATCAGAACAGAGTTGCCTGTGGGGGGTGGGATGGGAACTGATTGGTAAGAGACAAGAGGGTAATAAAATGTTCTATATCTTGACAGGAGTTGGGTTAAACAAAGATTGTCTCCTTTGACCAGAAATTTGGTCAGCTCCTCTGAGTCTTCTTTCTGACTAGATCCAGACCCTAGGCTTCCCTCTCTGTTCCTGTAGAATCCAGCTTGAGCAAGAATCCTGCTAAATCAGTTTAGGGAAACCCCTCCCCACCAATATCTGTCACACTCCTCACCCTCCACTCTCCATATGACCCTGGCCTGCCTTCAACACATAGTCTGTTGACCTTAACTAGCAAGAATCCCACCCGCTGACCCCCAACTCTGCTCCTTGGTTATAAATCCCCATTTGTCCTTGCTGGAGTCAGAGTCAAACCCAATCTCTCTCCCCAGTACAAGACCCCACTGCAGTGGCCCCTCTACCTGTCACCATAGTCCCCCTTGAATAAAGTCTGACTTACTGTCTTTAACAAGAGTCATTAATGATTTCTTGCTTTAACATGTCGCATGGGTATCAGACCTTAGGAATGGTATCCCTAAGACTTGTGCATTTTACCGTATCTAAAATTATCCCTAAAGAAAGAAAAAATGTAAGACAGTAAACAAATTCAAGTTAATGATATACAAGTTGAAGTATCTGGGGGAAACGTAAACCAAATACCTTTTTTTAAATGCATCATAAAAAGATGAACTGATGGATAAATGGAGGGCTAGAGACAGATAAATGTGATAAGGCATAGTAAACTGTTAACTTCAGTATCTGTATGGTGAGGACTTGGGTGTTCATTGTGAAATTCTTTCAACTTTTCTCTTTATTTGAAATTTCTCATAATAAAATGTTGGGGGGGAGTGTTTACCTGCTGTGAGACTGTCATAATATAAACAATGAAAATAAAAAATTTCCTACCACTATGTTTTATGCATATTCATCCTTAAGACAACAAAGGGAAAGATCTTATATCTAAGAACACTTAGGATACAGCCTCGTTATGAGCCCAGAAGTGTACGAGAGCTTCTCCCACTGAGGTACCTACTTCCTACACTAGATCACATTCTAACATCAAATCTGAGGGCAAGTCTAGCCATTATATTTTAGGCCGATTTAAACAATGAAGAGAGATAGTATGTTTAATTCTATATACAGGGGACGTAATTTGTCCTGCACACTAACTGAATCTGATACACTAACGTGCTCTATACATCTGTTTTGTTGACTTTATTTTTAGCATCTATTACATATGAGGCACTTTTAACATTTTTATAGGGGAAAAGAGATAAAAGTGCTAACAGTAAAATACAAAGAAAATAATTGCAGTTCTGTTGAATTATGAGATTTTAAATATTGTGCTGTACTTTATCAACACTTAAGAAATATCATCAACTCTATTCAAAGCACTGGAGTAGGCAGATACAAATATAGGCCTTCGTTCATATACTTAGTCTGTTTCTATTTAAGATGATGAAAAATCTTGTTTTTTTTTTTTCCTTTCTTAAAGAAGCCTCTTCATTACTTGAGATCACACTCATTAGTCATAGGAAATTACAGTCTTGTCAATTAACAAAAAGCCAAAATGAACATGTATCTATGACTGTCTTTCTCTATTCAAACCTACCCTCTGCACTAAATCAAATGTGTCTTGTCACTGTTGGGAGAGGCAAAGGACCCCTCCACAGCTTTCTAAGCGTCTGTCCCAGCTATGCACCTGCAGTGACCTTCCTGATCCTTTTTCCTTAGCACTTTTTACTTCCAACACTTTAAGCTTTTCATAATTTGGAAATCTGTCTTGTATCTTTTTCTGAATAATATTACTTGACTATTGTAACTGTTTCCTACTTCCTCACCTACATATTACGCTCATGGGTTCACAGAGTTGGCACCAGAGGGAGTACAATGTTTTACCCAGCTGATATGGTCAGCAAATGTGCTAACCCCAAACCAGCAGGTAGCTATGTAGTTTTCCTTGTAACCACACACTTTTCAAAAGAAATGAGAAGTCTGCAGCTGTGGCTAAGAGGCCCGAGTGTGAATAAAAACTGCAAGCATGACTTTACAGTTCAGGAAATGTACAGCCAAAGAACTTCATCAATCTACATGCCATATCCCACTGACTGTCTTTGCAAAGGACTGGCCATTTATTCTAACCACCTGCTTCCAACTAATTAGCTGAGCTAAGGTAGATGCACTTATTTCAAGAGGTGGAAGTTTCAGAAGCATCTGCTTTATAGATTCTGATTACATGTGTCCATGGTTATTATGATGATGTATAAAGAATGGCAATATATAAGCAGCCTCCAACTTATAAAGTCACATTTAGTTAGGATCTTAAATACAATCAGCATCTTCCAACAAAGACCAATCTCTACCCCTTGTCCTCCACATAAACAGAAGCCACGAACCCCTGGGTAACAACCTTGAAAAAAAGCATCAGCCATGAGAAATCTGATCTGCTAGAGGGAATGGTCTCTTTCATGCCCAGGAGGCAGGCCTGTTGCCCCAGTACCTCCCTCATAGGCTGCCTGACCTGATGGCACAAGCACTTGCCTGAAGTTCCACTATTCAGACTCCTTTGGGTTAAAAATGTTTATCTCATAAGGAATAGAAACCAATCAGTGTTTTCAACAAATATCTTAAATTTGACCACTCTTACTAAAACGCAGCTGTGTTGGTGGCTGAGACTGCTGATGCAGAGGTGGGATATATAGATATAGATATAGATATAGATATAGATATAGATATAGATATATAGATATAGATATAGATTTTTTTTGAGACTGAGTTTTGCTCATGTTGCCCAGGCTGGAATGCAATGGCATGATCTCGGCTCACTGCAACTTCCGCTTCCTGAGTTCAAGTGATTCTCCTGCCTCAGCCTCCGGAGTAGCTGGGATTACAGATATACACCACCATGCCTGGCTAATTTTTGCATTTTTAGTAGAGACAGGGTTTCACCATGTTGACCAGGCTGGTCTCGAACTCCTGACCTCAGGTGATCCACCCACCTCGGCCTCCCAAAGTGCTGGGATTATAGGCATGAGCCACCGTGCCTGGCCGGTATAAATTTTGAACACAGAATACTTCTGCGGGATAGGGTGGGCCTAGGTAGTATAACAGGGTGGAGTCCCAGGATAAGCAAGAGGGCACAAGAATCTGCAAATAGGACAACACCCTAGGGAATCAAAAGATAAACTTTACCTCTTTCACAATTTTGCCCAGGCCAGCCTTCATCCAGAGAAAGCAATCTACTTGGCCCTATTCACAGAATTATTGATATTACTAGTAACACTTCAATAACAGCTGTGTCAAATGGAGTTCATGCAGCAGTCACAGGTTAGTCCAAGAAGCTAGCTAGATATCCCACACAATATTGTTTATACAGAAAAGTCAATGCAAGTTCCAAACAACCTGAAAATGAGTACAGTGGAAACCACGGATTTAGATGTTGCTGAGCATTTTCTGAGCATCATCTTATTTAATAGCCACCACAATTCTAGGAGATAAGTACTATTCTTATTCCTATTTTACAGATAAGCAGAGTAAAAAGTAACAAATTAAATGACTTGATTGAAACCATATAGCAAAAATAAATGGCATACTCCAAAGAAAATATACAAATGGCATATGAAAAGATGCTCAACATCACTAATCATTAGGGAAATATAAATCAAAACCAAAACCAGGTACCACCTCAAGCCCATTAAGATGGCTACTATCGAAAAAACAGAAAATCTAAAATGTTGACCAGCTGAGCAGTGTAGCTCACGCCTGTAATCCCATCACTTTGGGAGGCTGAGGCGGGTGGATCGCATGAGGTCAGGAGTTCAAGACCAGCCTGGCCAACATGGTGAAACCCTATCTCTACTAAAAATACAAAAAAAAAAAAAAAAAAAAAAAAAAAAAAAAAGGCCAGGTGTGGTGGCGCACACTTGTAATCCCAGCTACTAAGGAGGCTGAGGCAGGAGAATCAGCTGAACCCAGGAGATGGAGGTTGCAGTGAGCCCATATTGCACCACTGCACTTCAGCCTGGGCAACAGAACAAGACTCTGTCTCAACAAAAAAAAAAAAAAAAAAAAAACCCCAAAAAACTGTTGACGAGGATGTGGAAGAATCAGAATCTTTAATACACTGCTGGTAAAATTGTAAAATGGTGTAACCATGACAGAAACCAGTGTGGAGGTTCCTCAAAAAATTAAAAAAGAACTAGCATATGATTTTGCAATCCCACTTCTAGGTAGATATCCAAAAGAATTGAAAGCGGGATCTCAGAGATATCTGCACACCCATATTCATGGCTACACTACTCCAATAGCCAAAAGGCAGAAACAACACAAATGTTCATCAGTGGATGAATTAATAAACAAAATGTGGGATATCCATACAATGGAATACTATTCAGCCTTAAAAGAAAAAGAAATCCTGTCACATGCTACAACATGGATGAACCTGGAGGATACTATGCTAAGTTAAACATGCCAGGCATAATAAGATAAACAGTATATGATTCCCATTATGTGAGGATCTAGCATAGTCAAATTCATAGTGACAGAAAGTAGAATGGTGGTTCCCAGGGGCCGAGGGAGAGGTAAAAAGGAGCGGCTGTTTAATGGATACAGAGATCAGATTTGCACGATGAAAAAGTTCTGAAGATCTTTTTCACAGCAATGTGAGCATATTTAACTCTACTAAATTATACACGTAAAAATGGTGAAGATGGTAAATTTTATACTCTATCTTTTACCACAATTAAAAATAAAAAATGGAATAACTGGCCAGGTGTGGTGGCTCATGCCTGTAATACCAGCACTTTGGGAGGCCGAGGCAGGCAGATCACGAGGTCAGGAGTTCAAGACCAGCCTGGCCAACATGGTGAAACCCTGTCTCTATTAAAAACACAAAAATTAGCCAGGCATGGTGGCACAGTTCCTGTAATCCCAGCTACTCAGGAGGCTGAGGCAGGAGAATTGCTTGAACCGGGACCCGGAAGGCGGAAGTTGCAGTGAACCGAGATCATGCCACTGCACTCCAGCCTGGGCTATAGAGCGAGACTCCATCTCAAAAAAAAAAAAATAGAATAACTGCACAAAGCCAGACTCAAAGGCAGGACTAATTCTAAATTACATACTCTCCACTATGACTTTTGTATAATAAATAAATTACCTTCATTCATTCAGCAAAGATGAGTGCCAGCACAAGCACCAGGACTGCATCAGTTAATATAACAGCCACAGGTCTCTGCCCTCACACAGCTTAAGTTCTAGCAAATATAACTGATCATTTCATAAGGACACCTGAGTTACCCCTATATTCAAAGAAACTTTGCCAATATTTTAGTACTGCTTCAATGTCAGTTTTTTCCTCTCAAAAGCTATTAAAACGGAGACATGTAGCGATCTGAAGAGTTTCCCTTGATTTTTCAAGATCTCAGAGGCATCCTCAAATAACAGTCTTACTTTACTTGCTTTCTATTGAGTGGAATCCCCTGTTTCCTGATAATTCTATCATAAGCCCCAAATTAATAAATGTCCATGTTCCATTATTCACTAACCTAAACCTATTCATTCTTTATTATGTACCTGCCATCACTTTAAATTGCTTATCTAAGAAAGGTAAAACCAGGAAGCAGAAGAATATGGAAAGCATATTTCTAACTCAAGATTTCAACTGAAGACATACTGTTATTTAGCTAAGTAAGATTATTATTTATTTACATCATTTATACTAAACCTCTGATTCCAGTCCAAACAAGTCAGGTAATACCTATCAGTTTCAGTTATACAGGCTCTTTTCCTTTCTTTCTTTCTTTTGCAAATTTAGACAGCTGGCAACTATTCTCTCTCTCTCTTTAATAAATTCCTATACAAAAGAATTTTTTCAAGGAAACAACAGACTTCAAAGACAGATCAATTGGGCAGGGCCAATTGATCCTAGCACTTTGGGAGGCCAAGGCAGGCAGATCACCTGAGGTCAGGAGTTCAGGACCAGCCTGGCCAACATGGTGAAACCCCATCACTACTAAAAGTACAAAAATGAGCCAGGCATAGTGGTGCACACCTGTAATCCCAGCTACTCAGGAGGCTGAGGCAGAAGAATTGGTTGCAATTGGGAGGTGGAGGTTGCAGTGAGCCAAGATTGTGCCACTGCACTCCAGCCTGGGTAACAGACCAAGACTCCATTTCCAAAAAAAAAAAAAACAGATCAATTATATTAAATTAGCACTAAGCATCTTTTTCTTCCAGAATTAAGCCATCAGGTTTCCCCAAAAAGCAAGTCAGTTTAACATTCAAGTTCCAAATGCATCTTTCAAATTACACTTAGCATTCTACAAGATTTAGCCTTTTTTTTTTTTAACAGCTAAGCTCTTTATATTCTTCTGTAGCTTCTCTAATTTCGCAGTGAGAGCTAAGGGTTTACATACAGATGACAAAAGTATCTTTGATAAAGAGTTCCAAAAGCTAACTGGAATGCAAATCCTAGAGTAAAACCATCTCACCGAGTAGACACGGTAGCTCAAAAGGAAAGAAAACGAGTATGCTAAAGGGATTTTCTATGTGGACTACATGCCTTATTGAAGCATGCTTATAAATATTAAAGTGTCATTTTGACTGCATTCATTTCAAGCCTCATTCAGAGACCTCAAGGTCTGAATCCCCCACAAGATGTTCCACAAATAGTAGTGACCAGGTTGTCATCATTCCCTGGAAACTGGGAACTTGCTTAGGAGCAAGATTCTTTTCTAATTGAGGAAAGCAGGGAAAAAGAGATTGACCAGTTTTGCCTTAAAAAGAGTATCACAAACCAAATTTTACCATTCGAACCCTTCATTTAACTGTAAGAGAAAATTACTGTTTTTGATTTAAAATGCTTTACCTGAATTTGAAACAAAGTATTTGCAATAAGGGCTTATAAGGCTCATTTATTTTTTTAAAAACCTGTCTCATTTAAATGTTCATAACTTAGTGTCACGTGAAAAAAGGTACAAAACTATATATATGTATATATATATATATATATGGATTCAATTTTTCAAAAACTGTATATTACTGTATACGCCGTAGTTATCTTCCAAAAACAGGACACTGCTTTTATCCAAGGACCTCACAACATCTGGCAGGAATCTCTTGTTATTTCATTTGGCTTGAACAAAATAGGGTAGCAGCTGTCCTATGTTACTAAACAGCTTGGGGTCACAGAGGATCATTTTATATTAGGGATATATGACATGTATGTATGCTTTCTGTATTTATGTTTTATACACACCGAGTATATATATATATATATAGAGAGAGAGAGAGAGAGAGAGAATATGTATATGTGCATAAAATATAGAGTAATATATGTGCATAGATAAAAGCTGGAAAAGATAAATGCAAAATGAACAGTGATTACTTCCGGATAACATGAGAGCTACAATTTAAATTTTCTATTTTGTTATTTTTTTTCCTTTCTACAAAAAAAGCTAAAATGTTTATTTTTCTATTGTACTGAACTGGTTTCAATGGCAGAACTCTTTCCTCACATGGTATACCTTTCAGGTTCCACTATGGAAGAGTAATTTTCAAGTTCTCTGCCATTTTTCTAAAATTGTCAACATTTCCAGGTACTCTGTAAACTTGTTTTAAGGAAAAGGAAGCTTAAAATGTGATAATTTCCTAATCAACACTTCGGTACTGCAAATCAAATCCTTAAAGATTTACCTTCATCATACATTTCCTCTATCAAATAGGCCTCTGCTCGATCTTTCAGGGCATTCACATTGTCAGGTTCCATCTGTAAAACTTCAGAACAAACCCTAATAGCTTCAACAGGCTTCTCGTCCTAAAAGGAAATGTGAGACAAGGATTTATGGTTGGTATTCCACATGTTGAGTTTTCACATTTCTGGAAACAAGTCAACTGTTACCTTAGAAAAGCAGTGGCAAATCCTCTCCTTTGAACGAATTGTATATTCAGCAATGCTTGGCTCTGTTTTCATGACAGATTCATATTTGCTGGTAGCATCTGTGTATCTAAGAAATGAGCAAATCATGATAAGAAATGATGACATTTGATTTCCAGAGCTGTAGAAAGGCTCCTCCCCTCTTCACCATGTGTTGCTTAATCAATCCAATTGGATGAGCCCATGGCTTCAGATTCGGCTTTTCCCTTATTAATCTAGAGTCCCATAGAAGGTACACTCCATAATTAAGAGTTAGGAAATAAAAACATATGACCATAGGAGATGCAGATGGACAGAACAAAGCCTACCTGTGAGTATGAGTACCAATCAAACCAGAAGAATTTCCTTACAGAAACAAGCTCAGAATTCCAAACCTGAGTAAAACACCCTGTTGAAGTCTGACTTACACTGAGCACCTTGAACAATACAGAGATCAAGTTTCATTTCTTGGTCAGTAAACACTTCCATGAAAATAATGGAACCCATTACGTGCCATTTTATATAATTAATGTCAGTATTTACAACAAAGTACAATGTAGTTCACACAAAAGGTACCTGATTAAATTCCCAACTGTATAAGCTTTCTAAGAATAAAAGCTATTTCAGCATTTTCTTTAAACCAGTAAAAAGTACTAATCCTGTTATATACTCAGTTATTTTCCTCAACAATAGTAAAGTAAAAAATATGTTTCTATGCCATGGTGGCACACTATTCCCAAAGTGCTACAATCTTCATATGTAAATATGCCAATGTATTAAAACACAAGCTTAACTAAAACGTTTAAAATAAAAGCCAGCTTCTCTATCATCCTCAGCAAACTAACGCAGGAACAGAAAACCAAGCACTGCATATTCTCACTCATAAGTGGGAGCTGAACAATGAGAACACATGGACACAGGGAGGGGAACATCACACACAGGGGCCTGTGCGGGGCAGGCAGCAAGGGGAGGGAGAGCATCAGGACAAATAGCTAATGCATGTGGGGATTAATACCTAAGTAATGGGTTGATAGGTGCAGCAAACCACCATGGCACACATTTACCTATGTAACAAACCTCCATGTTCTGCACATACATCCTGGAACTTAAAGAAGAAAACAAAAAAGCCAGCTTCTGGGAAAGTGGAATAGATGTATTTGTCCCAAGTCCTCCAGCTAAGCACAACTAAAAAACCCTAGAGATTAAATGTATATTTTTTAAAACAGAAAACTTTCAAAGGAGGAAAAAAGACAGACTAGCTA
The DNA here is from genome assembly GCF_028858775.2 of Pan troglodytes. Classification (NCBI taxonomy): domain Eukaryota; kingdom Metazoa; phylum Chordata; class Mammalia; order Primates; family Hominidae; genus Pan; species Pan troglodytes. The sequence continues at coordinate 101,365,939 of NC_072412.2, read as the reverse complement.
GTGACTCAGGACCTGAGGAAAACATGGTAAGACGTTCCCTGGGTTCTTTTTTTTTGTTTCATATATCCCAGACTTGGAGCTGAAGATTCCAGCAATGCAGAAATGCCAACAGGTACAGAACGACAATAACAAAAACCTGCAGAAGTCTGCTCTGTCTAGCCAGAGGACCTGAAAAGGACAGACTTGCAAACAGAAAACTTTTTTTTTTTAGAGACGGAGTTTCGCTCTTGTTGCCCAGGCTGGAGTGTAATGGCACAATCTCGGCTCACCGCAACCTCAACTTCCCGGGTTCAAGCCATTCTCCCACCTCAGCCTCCGCGGTAGCTGGGATTACAGGCATGCACCACCACGCCCGGCTAATTTTGTATTTTTAGTAGAGACAGGGTTTTTCCGTGTTGGTCAGGCTGGTCTCAAACTCCCAACCTCAGGTCCTTCAATGGATAAATGGTTAAACAAACTGCAGTAAATCCATACCATGTAAACTACTCAACAGTAAACAAGGAGGAATTATTGATACAATATGGATAAATCTCCAGACAATTCGAATGAGGGGGGAAAAAGCCCATCCTGCCAGCTGTGGTAGCATGCATCTGAAGTCCCAGCTACTCAGGAGGCTGAGGCAGAAGGATCACTTGAGTGTACTATGACTGTACCTGTGAACAGGTGGGCAACATAGTGAGATTGTCTCAAAAAAAAAAAAAAAAAAAAGCCAATCCCAAAAGTTTATACATTGTATGATTCTATTTATGTAACATTCTTAAAATGACAGAATTCTACAAGTGAATAGATTAGTGGTTGCCACAAGCTAAGGAAGGGATAGGAACAAGAGGGAAGTAGGTGTGGCTATAAGGGCAACATGAGGTGTCCTTGTTGGGATGGAATTATTCTGTATCTTGACTGCACCCACGTCAATATCCTGATTGTGACAATGTACTATAGTTTTGCAAGGCGTTATAGTCTGCAAGATGTTGGGGGAAACCGAATGAAGCATTCTCATGATGGCAACTTACAAAGCTACTAAAAGTAGAGGAATTGGAGCCTATTTTCTATTAGGCAGTTTTGTCTGCAGTGCCCTCTACTCTTTTCAGTCCTCCTGCCCAGCCTATAAACCCCCTACAAACAACACTCACACAGACACAGCCTCTTACTTCTGTCCACTCTCACTTATTCTTTAGGATTAGGATTTAAATATCTATCACCTTCTCTAAAAAAAAAAGCTCCTCTTTTACTCCTTGCCTTTACCATCCTGGTTTGGAGTAAATACTCCTCTTTGGTACTCCAATTATCCTATGTACATTCTATCACTTTGGTATCATATTGTCTTTTAATAATCAATTCATATATTTGTCTCCCACGCAATGCTATAAACTTCTTAAGAACAAAAACTATTGTCAAGTTTAAGTCTGCACCCTCAGTACATAGCTCAGCCTGATATAGGAGATAATAAATATTTGGTATAATACAAGTAAGTCTGCTGGTAAGGATACTACACAGTTACTATTATTTACATTCTTCCCTATTCCAAAAATGTCCAATTCTGGTAGTTTTGCTAAGGCCCAGGGCTATCTAGAATACCCCACCCTCAATGGCTGAGAAGTAAAAGAGCAGTTCTGTAGTTCACTTGTGCCCACAGCCCCGCACATAAGGAATGGCTGGACAGTTGGAACAACCGTATTCTCACCTGCCATCTCTGATGAGCTCTTCAGCTGACTCAATCAGCTTATTAAGTTTCTTTACTTGTTTATAGTGTGCAAAACACCTTTTATGATCCTGGTCAAGTTTAAGACATTCCCGAACTTCACTGTTCATGTATTTAAAAAAGGAAAATACTCCATGTCAAAACAATCAATGAGTAGTTTTCCACAGAAATCACAATAAAAGTATTTTTTGTTTGCAACGATTAAACAAAAACCATACTGAGACTTATAATTTACTATATACATTTATACATGGCATTGTACCATGCATACATTTGTTAATTCAAATTAAAATGACTTACTAGCATTATATAGTAAACATTCCATTTTGTTTCTATAAATATAAGAGCCTTCCTGTTTATTTTAATAAGCAGCTTCATGAAAACAAACTATGTGGAATTAAAGTAACTTGGGAATAACACAAAATATATAAATGGATATTCAATATAAAAACAGCCTTAACTACCATCATCTTATTAATTTAATATTAAAATGTTAAAACAAGATGAGGTAATCTTACTGCCAACAATTAAAAAAGATCAGACATGCGTGTCACTAGAACTGACCTGAGGGACAGTTCGTGGTCTCCTAGTTGGTAGTACAGTGTGCTTATTTTATAAAACGCTTCAGTATTATCATTCTTCAACTTTGATGCAGCTTTTAAGTCACTTATAGCTTTCCTAGGTTCTCCTTCTTTTATAAAACATTCAGCTCGAAGTTCCCGTAGTTCTGCATCCCAAACACAAACCTTGAGGAACAAAAGAACTAGACTTTAAGAAAGAATAAATTATGCACATTCATTGTTGCATTCCATGTATTTTTTATCTATGTATTTATCAACATAAAACATTCTCAATTGATGTGATGACTTATATAGTGCAAATATTATTTTAAAATCTGATACAATTTAAATGTGACAAAACTGATGTGACAAAATAGTTTCTCCAAAAATGTTGTAAATGAATTCTAATGGGGGAAGAGATATATATAATAACAAGGCCCTTTTCTTACCTCCTTCGATTATATAATTCTAAGACACTGAAAATAAGAAAACATAGCATTTACTATTGGAGGGTTGTTCCTAGTGAAGCATATTTGAAGAGAATATTCTGTTATCAGATTTTTATACTTAATCAACAATTCTAATTTGTAGTCAAAAAAATAAAACCTAGGTTCTACATTGGCAAAATACTTTTTTCTGCTAATAACCACATTATGTTCTTAGCTGGGCACATTGACTCATGCCTGTAATTCCAGACCAGCTTAGGCAGCAAAGCAAGATCTCATCTCTATAAAAAGTTTAAAATTATTAACTGGGTGTGGTGGAACACACCAGTGGTCCCAGCCACTCAGGAGGCTGAGATGGGAGGATCACTTGAGTCCAGGAGTTCAAGGTTACAGTGAGCTACAATCGCACCACTGCACTCCAGTCTAGGTAACAGAGAGAGACCCAGTCTCTAAACAAAAACCTTTTTAAAGAAATTATCTTCTGTAAATGTCACCTCCTTAAAAGTAAATCCTCATATCAAGAAAAAAAAAAGAAAAAGAAAGAAAGAAAGAAAAAATACTGTGAGAGGGCAGGAGGTTGAGGCTTCACCATTCCTATTTTATCAAAAAGTCCATAAGGGTTTAGGAAACACAATAGTATTCTTCAAATCATAAACCCAAGAGCTCATCAATAAGGCTGGTGGAAGTATCTTTGCATATTTCTTAGAGCTGTTCTAAAGTCGTATCGACTTTTCACATATACAAAAATATCAAAACCAACATTATACATAAATATCATGGACAATGAACTAAGTTCAAAATGGATAGTCTATGGGAATGTAAAAATGTAAACTATATTTCCTTAAAAAAGCATAAACAAAATAACCCAGTAAAACATGAATTCTACTGGACCATATCACAATATCTTCTGTAAAATTATCAACAAAATGCCCATTCTACATACATCATAAGTTTAGAGCCAAAATTAAATGAAACTGTATATCAAAATACTGTGAAAATCACAAATAAATGTGAATTACGACTGCTTCCATTTGAATATTTCAGTAGACTTCCTTCGGAAATCAGCTGTCATTAAATCCTTCAGAGGCAAGGAAACCTAGACTTAGGTTTCCCTAGCTAGAACTCTCTGGATCCTATCAACCATTATTATTATTAACTTTTTTTTTTTTTTTTTTGAGACGGAGTCTCACTCTGTGGCCCAGGCTACAGTGTAGTGGCTCACTGCAACCTCTGCTTCTCAGGTTCGAGCGCCTCAGCCTCCCGAGTAGCTGGGATCACAAGCATGCACACCACACCCAGCTAATTTTCTTTTTTTTTTTTTTTAGACACGGGATTTTGCCATGTTGGCCAGGCTAGTCTCAAACTCCTGGCCTCAAGTGATCCACCCACCTCGAGCTCCCAAAGTGCTGGGATTACAGGCATGAGCCGCCACACCCAGCCAATTATTAATATTTTTAGAGGCAGGGTCCCATTCTGTCGCCCAGGCTGGGGTACAGTGGAGCAATCACAGCTCACTGCAGCGACAAATTCTTGGGCTCAAGTGATCCTCCAGCCTCAGCTCCCAAGTAACTAGGACTACAGGCACATACTATCAACTCTTTATCTGCCTTATTCTCTAGAAATTTTTCTCTAAACATTCCTCTTTCCTCCCGAACATCATTTTTCCTTTTACTCCAACCATCTTTTTCATCTTTTATCCCATTATCTAACTGCTAGAGTTTTCTTCCCAAAAAAATACAAAATCAACTAAAATAGCAAAGCAAGCAATTTATAAACATATTTAACTCTCATGCCACAGCACATTCAGTACATTTACTGAAAACTTCAGTCCAAATTTTGTTGTCTAGGAACACTATTTTATACTTAAGAGGCAAAAGCCCAAGGACCAACCTGATTTTCTCCTGTCTAGGTCTTTGTGGTATGTGACATGTCAAAGTATATAAATGTGCCTTACAATAAGTGTCAGGCTGGTCAACTGCAGTATCTAAGAAACTTACCTCTAAAATCTTATCAAGGAAGGCTATAGCAGCAGTATAATCTCCACTTCCAAAAGCGTTAAGTGCTTGTGAACGCAAACGCTGCATTTCATCAGATTTTATAAGTTGAGACTGTGCTTCCTTTTCTTCATTTTCACTTGGATTAGATTTGAGCTATAAGGAAAATAAAAAACTAAGCAGAGTTTTTAATCTCTTAAATCTGATACCTGTAATATACACAAGGGTAAACCATTCCAAATACTTAAGTTCATTGGGTAAAAAGGGTAAAGAGATACTGGAAAAACTGGCTTGTCTGATGACTGGATGCAGCAGGGAAGGCCCCTGATTTCTACCGATATGGTCCATGAGCATGAACAACAGATCTAGACTCAGAAGACCTGGGTCCCAAAAACTTACCGGGAAGCAAATACATGCAGGCATGTGAAAGGACAGAGAAGAACGGAGGAAGGAAAGCACGTTTTTCACTTTCTTACATATAGCTCTGCAGAATAAATTAGCTTGAGTTTTATTTATTTTGCCTTCTACTTATAGTTCCTAAGTATTTTTTTAAGTATAAAATAACCAAAATAATGAAACACATAGGGAAACTGAAAGAAGGGGCCAGCTTTTTTAGAGGTTGTAAGATTTAAAAAAAGATCTGATACCAAAAGGGTTAAAGTACAAGAAAGAATTTAGAAGGAAATAAGAGTAATACCTTACTAAAAGGTGCATGATGTGGCTTTAAGAGATCTGCACACTGCCTCTTTTTAAAATAACTTTATAAAGACATAATTTATATAGCATAAAATTGCTCATTTCAAATGTACAATTCTATGATTTTTTAAAAAATAAATTTACCAAGTTGTGCAGCCATCACCACAGTTTTAGACCATTTCCATCACCCCAGTAAGATCCCTTGTTTTTACTTACAGTTCATCCCCACTCCCAACCCCAGCCCTGTGCACACGGACTCTTAACAATTTCTTCCTCCAGACAAAAAATAATTATCTCAGAAAACCAGGTAGCTACATTTTTTTAAGCCTGAGGGAGGGGAGGTTAAGATTGTAGTTTATATTTAATAATTTTTGAAATCTTAGTATTCTTACTAAGATGCAAACTATAACTAAAGGGTTCCAATTTTGGGTTAGGTACAGACAAGGGAAAGTTAATTCTAGAAATCTCCCTCCTCAATGAGTCAATCATACTCCTCCTTTCAGTGGATTAATTTTTAAAATATACTCCCACTACCAACCTGGTGGGACAGAACACTCCAAATGAGAAACTTTATCAATATTATTTCTTGGTAAGGGTTTTATACTTGTCCATTTTGTGTTTTAGGATATTTTAGCTATTCTATTTTAGCTATTCTATTTTGTCTGTTTTAACCCTTGACTTCTGAAGAACAGGACTTGAAGTATTCATTGGTAACTAGGAATTGGTAACCTCCACTCACTCTGGGGGAGGGTTTCCCGGAATGATTGCATCATCCAGTTTAAGGGTGTTGTTTGGAGTCAGACATGCTTGTCTCTGTCTGTTTTATCATCCTTAGGGTGGTCTTGAATACTTCGGATAAACCCCATCAGAGAGAGTATGAATGTGTGTGCACTGTCACTTTGCTCTGGGTAAAAGTTTATTGATAACTTGTTTCCTATGAGTACACTACTGACCCTCTTAGATAGAATGTATCAAAGACTGACTGCCTCTTCAGGATCGAATTTGCACCTTTTTTTCCTCTCAAACATTGGAGTCTAATTTCTTCCACACAATTTTTCTTGTTGGAAGGTGAGAGGAGGAGCCCTAAATCTCGGGACAGAGGCTGGAGGGCTCAGGTAATGGGAACAGGAAAGAGGGAGTGAGCTCAGGTCATCTAGGCCTCTGTGAGGCCAGAAGAGAGGTGGGGAAGAGGGAGAGAGGATTCTTCCAAGGAAGTTAGAAAGGAGTTGGAGAAATGAAGGGCTTCCTTAGAAGCCTGAGAGTTTCAAAGAGAGTCAAGCGAGATGAAATTAGGGTTTTGGGGGATTTTTTTTTATTCTTTTTTTTTTTTTTTTTTTTTGAGACGGCGTCTCGCTCTGTCACCTAGGCTGGAGTGCAGTGGCGCAATCTCAGGTCACTGCAACCTCCGTCTCCTGGGTTCATGCAATTCTCCTGCCTCAGCCTCCTGAGTAGCTGGGACTACAGGCATCCGCCACCATGCCCGGCTAATTTTTGTATTTTTAGTAGAGATGGCATTTCACCATATTGGCCAGGGTGGTCTCGAACTCCTGACTTGGTGATCTGCCTGCCTCAGCCTCCCAAAGTGCTGGGATTACAGGCGTAAGCCACCGAGCCAGGCCGATTTTTTTATTCTTTAAAGAGACAGGGGACAGGGTCTTGCTCTGTCTCCCAGGCTGGAGTGTAGTGGCATGTTCTTAGCTCACTGCAATCTCCAGCTCCTCAGTTCAAGCAATCCTCCAGCCTCAGTCTCCCAAGTAGCTGCAACTACAGGTGCACGCCACTACAGCCAGCTAATTTTTTATTATTTTTTGTAGAGACAGGGTCATCTCACTATGTTGCCTAGGCTGGTCTCCAACTCCGGGCCTCAGGTGATCCTCCTGTCTCAGCCTTCCAAAGCACTGGGATTACACATATGAGCCACTGTGCCCGTCTGAGATGAAGATTTTTATTATTACCATGAGGCTGTTGACTCCTCTCAATCACCCCCTCGTTTTCTCTACACCTGCATGTAGAGAATGGCCCTTGCTGACAATTCCCTCATTCTTCCCTTTTTCATGTTTCTTGACAACCTTTCTCTTCCTTAGGGCTTTCACATTTCTGACTCTTTCAGCCAAATCCCTTCCTGTAACAATATTTTATATTTTTTACTTCTGACTATGTATCCTGGTCACTGAGCTTCTGGAAAAATAACCCGTAATAGCTATGGGATGGGGGCTTGTTCAAAGAGATGATCTGCCTTCTGTATGACTGCACCTCTACTTCTGGCGCCTCAAATAAAAACACCGGGTTGGCAGTTGTGGTAAGCAGCCTTCTAAGATGGCCCCCAGTGATCCTCGCCTCCTGGTATTCATGCCTTTCTGGAGCATGAGGTGGACCTGGTAACTCCTTTTAACAAACAGAATAACCCGGCTAATTTTTTCTGTTTTCAGTAGAGACAGGTTCTCACTATGTTGTCCTCCTGGACTCACGTGATCCTCCCACCTTGGCCTCCCAATGTGTTGGGATTACAGGCGTGAGCCACTGCACCCAGCCCATGCCTGGCCTTTTTTTTTTACATTTAAATCTTTGATGCATTTTGAATTTATCCTAGCATAAGGTAAGAGAGGTATGAACCTAGGCCTATTGTTTTTCAGTATAAAAGTTTGTTAAAAAACAGAGTATGACCAAAGTGATAAGCTGTCACGTCCTTGATTAGGTCACAAAAAACTGACTTCCATGGTGCTAGCACTCCCTCTCACCTTCTCACTTGCTGGCTCTGATAAAGCAAGCTGCCATGTTGTGACATGTGAGAGGCCCGTGTGAGAAGCAACCAAGGGAAGACTTTGGCCAACAGTCTAACACCTCGAGAGGAACTAAACCCTGCCAGCTGAGTAAGTTTAGGGGCGGATCCTTTACTGGCCAAGCCCTCAGCTACTACTGCAGTCCATCTCACATCTTGACTGTAGGCCATGACCCTGCAGTAAGCAGCAGACCCTGCTATACCATGGCCAGATTCCTAACCCCATAAACTGTGAAATCATATAAATGTGTGTTACTTAAGCTGCTAACGTTGGATAATTTGTTATCTAGCAGCAGATAGCCAACACAGGAGTAACACAGTGTGGAAGTTTTACCATTTCTCAGTGACCGGGCTGTGAATATTTCCAAACAGATATTGCTTTAAAATAAAGTCTAGATGAATGAATTAATTAAACCCCATTCCTGGCAATCAGTAATTACCTATGTCTTTTCTGCATTTTCTTTACCAATAAAAGAGGGATAATAATACCAATATCCTGTAGGGCAGTCACTGAGAGATTAAGAAGATACTCTATGTAACACATAGCAAGTACTCCAAAAAGTGCTAATACACACTTTAAAAAGATGCTCAATTTATTTTCCATTGCATTAGATATTAGCCCACTTAAACTGGGTCCCTTGTATTAAAGTCACAGTGATTAAGGTCCTAGAATAATAGAAACTTTCTTTGACTTCTTTGAATTCAAAATAAAATTAGACTTTGGCATAAAATATATTCAATGAATTGCTAATTCCTCAAGAAATTAATATTTCTAACTCTATTTAATTAATGTTTTGGGATAAGTAGCAAAAATTTAAATTTTCATTTGATATTATTTGATAACATATAGAAAAATATGTAACACTTGAGGTATATGCAACATTACATTCTGCAGTGACTTCTAGAATTTGCCTTCACATATTCTTTCTGCAGTCTTTGTTAAAAGAACTATATAAAAATAACACTAATTTGAATGTCCAAAAAAAAAGAAAAAGAAAAAAACATAAAGAACTGTTTTTGGAAACAACAGTATACAGGTCAGGGGGTGAGCGACTGAATTAAAGCATTCTAAAATCCTTGTGTTTTGATTACCTTGTTAAGCATGCATATTAAAATTCCTGAGGTAATGACTATGAGAAAAACACACAGCGTGTACAACCATACGGAAAGAACAGACTAAGGAAGAAGCAGCTAAATCCATTAGGGGTGGGGAGAGAGCAGAAGGGAAGAAGAAGGAGGATGGACGAATGGAAAAGAAATAGTTGGATAACTAGAACCCAACAGAAATATACACAAGAGACCTCAAAGGGGGGCCTTTCTCACACTAACAGGTTAGCAAAACTCACACTATCTGTTCACATGAAGTGTTGAAGAAGTGGCATACCTAGAACTCCCCTATGCTGCTGGTGGGAATATAAATTCACACAACCACTTAACAGGACAGGCCAAATTTCTCTGCCACGCTAAAAATACCTATAATCTTAAAGTAGTAACCACTCTCTGAGGCAGATAACACTGTAGCAGTGATTCTCAAAGTGTGACCTAGGAACCCCTGGGATTCCTTAGTGCCCTTTCAGGGGTCTGTGAGTACAAAAGCATGTATGGATAAAAGATAAAGAACCCATTCAAAGGGCAAGATAAACCAATGCATTTTATTATAACAAAGAGTGCTGTAAGTTAATTAATAAGGATTCAGAGTCCATATGCAACTAACCTATATAATCGCGAGTGGAGTTTTGTGGAACATCAAAGAAGAATACTCGTAATTATCTAAAAAGAATACAAAAACATTCTTCCTTTTCTAACTGCATATCTGTGAGGCCATAGTATCTTCAATATACTTCAACCAAAGCATAAATCACAACAGATTGAATATAGAAGCAGATATGAGAAGTGTTATCTTCAATTAAGACAGATATTAACAAAATTTGCAAATATGTGAAACAAATACTACTCTTAATAAAATTTGGTTTTTGAAAACAGTTATTTTTACACAAAAAATACATTAACATGTAGTAACTTTTCATTAAGTTATTTTAATTTCTCAAATTTATTTCTAATATAGTAAATACCGATAAACAAAGCTCTTTGGTGACCTCAGTATTTAACACTATAATGAGATCCTGAGGCCAATCCCAAGAACCACTGTCCTAGACACACCCTGCACAAGGAAAACGGACACAGAGGATGAGCTCAAATAGTTGATTAATTCATAACTAATGAAGCAGGAAAATGTAATGATATAGCTAATTGATGTGGTTTGGCTGTGTCCCCGCCCAAATCTCATCTTGAATTGTAGCTCCCATAATTCTCACGTGTCATGGGAGGGACCTGGTGGGAGGTAATTGTATCATGGGAGTGGGTCCCTCCCATGCTGTTCTCATGATAGTAAATAAGTTTCATGATCTGATGGTTTTATAAAGGGCAGTTCACCTGCATATGCTCTCTTGACTGCTGCCATTTAAGAAGTCCCTTTGCTCTTCCTTCACTTTCCACCATGATTGTGAGGCCTCCCCAGCCATGTGAAACTGTGAGTCTATTAAACCTCTTTCCTTTATAAATTACCCAGTGTCGGGTATGTCTTTATTAGCAGCATGAGAACAGACTAATACAGCTAATGTCTCCTAATTGTAACACACAAAACAGATACCTTCAAAAATTCCAAAAGACTCTTGTGCCATCTTGTAGTTTTTAATCAAACCACTCTGTTTTCTCAAGTCCCATCTTCTCCAAGCTTTCTGGAGTAATCGCCTTTCCTCTAAATATTTATATCACTTTAAGAAACCCTTCAAAACGGAGGTATCCTAAGAAATCATCTTGTCCAATTAACTCTCACATTATAAGTGAAAATCCTGAGTCTCACAGACAGTAAACAACTGGCCCAACATCACACAGTTAATGAAGAGAAAAACTGAAGTGGGTCTCCTATGTGGTTCTCAATCTTATCTTGTTACCTAGACAGCTCATATGTCAACTTCTCACAAGTTTCTCTGTATTGTTCATCTTGCACATACATGTTTAGGACTTATTTCCTGCAACTAAAGTGTAAACTGCTAAAGAGCAGAATATATGTCTTTTTCGTTATTTTAAATTAGACAGGGTCTCCCTCTGTCACTCTGGCTGGAGTGCAGGAACATGATCAGAGCTCATTGTAAACCTCAGGGCCCTGGGTTCAAGTGATCCTCCTGCCTCCACCTCCCAAGTAGCTAGGACTACAGGTATGTGTCACCATACCCAGTTAATTATTTTATTTTCTGTAGAGACATGGCCTCACTATGTTGCCTAGGTTGGTCTCAAGCTGCAATCCTCCCACCTTGGCCTTCCAAAGTGCTGGGATTACAGGTGTGAGCCTCCTCAACTGGCCCTAGAATATATGTCTTAAGTCTATTTTGTATACTTACTACAGATAACTTCCCACTAGAGATGCTTCCTTGCTTTTCTTTTTCATCTAGTACTAAGAATACTACCCATGAGCTTGGTTTTACTATTTCCAGTTTACAGACAAATTGAATCATTGGGCCAGGTGTGGGGGCTCAGGCCTGTAATTCCAGCACTTTGGGAGGCTGAGGTGGGTGGAATACTGGAGGCCAGGAGTTTGAGACCAGCCTGGCCAACATGGAGAACACCATTTCTACTAAAAAATACAAAAATTAGCTGGGAGTGGTGGCACAGGTCTGTAATCCCAGCTACTCAGGAGGCTGAGGCATGAGAATTGCTTGAACCTGGAAGGCAGAGGTTGCAGTAAGCAGAGATCACACCACTGCACTCCAGCCTGGGCAACAGACCAAAACTCCATCTCAAAAAAAAAACAAAAAAAAATTGAATAATTATATAACTTGCTGTAAGTCTTGCTTAAATTCAAACTAAGGTCTCTATCTCTAAAGCCCATGCTATAGATGACGATGGAGATCAATCATGACAGCAGAAAACACTTATTGAGAGCTTTCTATGCTCCAGGCACTACTCTAAGCTAAACCTAAAACCTTAAAGGGCAGATCAGATTATCTCCCTTCTATACAGGAGTAAACTGTGGGGTTTTCTGGGTTTTGTTTTGTTTTTTTGTTTTTGAGACAGGGTCTTGCACTGTCACCAGGCTGGAGTGCAGCCATTTATTGAAGAGATTGATGGGAGAGGGGTAGCAATGGGTCGAAGACGGGAAACGGAATTCCACATTGTCCCTGTTACTGAGATGCCATTTAGGCGTTCGACTGGAGACATCTAAATGTCAAGTAGGCAGCTGCCTGCCTGATATTGGATGTGTACATAAGAGGGCTCTGGAAACAGCTATCTGAGTCACAGCATAAAGTGCTATCTTTAAAACACTAATTAGAGGCTCACTACAACCTCCGCCTCCTGGGTTCAAGCAATTCTCCTGCCTCAGCCTCCCGAGTAGCTGGGACTACAGGCATGGGCCACCACGCCCAGCTAATTTTTTTGTATTTTTAGTACAGACAGAGTTTCATCTTGTTGGCCAGGATGGTGTCAATCTCCTGACCTGATGATCCGCCTGCCTCGGCCTCACAAAGTGCTGGGATTACAGGCGTGAGCCACTGCACCTGGCTGAAACTGTGGGTTTTAAAGATAGCACTTTATGCTGTGACTCAGATAGCTGTTTCCAGAACCCTCTTATGTACACATCCAATATCAGGCAGGCAGCTACCTACTTCGCATTTAGATGTCTCCAATCCATCACCTAAATGGCATCTCAGCAACAGGGACAAATTGGAATTCCGTTTCCCATCTTCAACCCATTGCTATCCCTCCCCATCAATCTCTTCAATCAATGGCTCTACTTTATCATTTAAGCCATGAATCCTAACAGTCAGTAGTTCCCTCTTTTCCTGATGTAATAGAGTCTTACTCCATTTTACTGCTGGCATCTTTTAGGCCTCACCCCTTCCTCTTTCCCTTTGGCCCATATCTCAGCAAGCTGATAAGAAAACACATTTGAATCTCTCTCAAAGAGGGATGAATCTAAAAATTGATGGAGTCTTACCATCAGCCAGTCAGCATGATCATACATACACAAGAACGGTCTAGCACACTTCATTTGTGTTATGGGCATTTTTGGTACTTACTACACATGCTGAGTTTAAATTTCACTTAAAATCTTCAAGAAATTAATGTATGCAGGAAGGCAATGAATAGAGCAGTATGATGTAACAAAAATGCATATCTAAGTCTCAAACAGTTCTTTCCATAAGCATAAATTTAAAATATTGTTATAAGATGGCATTATTTAATTGGCAGCATTTATTCTTCTAGTAGTACATAAAATAATTTGTCTTATAACTGATAGCTCCTTACAGTTGGTGAATTACAGTATGTGATCCAGTATTAAATCTGAACCAATAAAAACCAGAACAGTTATCTGAATCATAGCATAAAGTGCTATCTTTAAATTATAACCAAAATGACTTTATGACTTAAAAGTACCATTCTCCTTTATTCTCAGTTCACAATACTTTGAGTATTCTTTTAAAACTTTGGTTTTTGTTTGTTTGTTTGTTTGTTTGTTTTGAGACGGAGTCTGGCTCTGTCACCCAGGCTGGAGTATAGTGGTGCAATCTCGGCTCACTGCAACCTTTGCCTCCCAGGTTCAAGCAATTCTCCTGCCTCAGCTTCCTGAGTAGCTGGGATTACAGGCGTGTGCCAACATGCCCAGCTAATTTTTGTGTTTTTAGTGGAGACAGGGTTTCGCCATGTTGGCCAGGCTGGTCTCAAACTCCTGAGCTCGGGTGATCTGCCCACCTTGACCTCCCAAAGTGTTGGGATTACAGGCGTGAGCCACCTCACCCAGCCGAAACTTTGGTTATTTCTGAGTTAGCTATCCTGAAACAATATAATGATCCTTTCTGCATTAAAGAATTAAAGATGGAAAAAAAATGATGACAGTTATTTTGATGTATAATAGATATAATTAAGTTAGTTTGAATTGTTTATAATTGATACAGATCCACAGACTACCAAAGGAGAGTTTATCAAATGTCTTACCAAAGGTTTACACTTGATTTAAAAATTAAATTGCAATTGGCACCATTATTTACCTAATATATGGTTTCTCACAATCAAAATGCAAGTTTCTGCTCTGTCAAAGTAAAAAAATACAGTTATATGAAAGGACTATTTAAATTGAATTAAATATAATTGATCCAATTATATTTGGATCTCATGGAACACTGCCTAAATTTAAATATTATCCACGTAAGCCCAAAGCATGAATAGCAAAGATAGAGTAAACAATGAAGACCAAGAATAGATGAGTTTAAACTGCATTTAGGAAAGTATGTTGGATTTGAGATAAAAGGGAAGAATTCACAGATTACAAATTATTACATAAAACAAGTTAGTGAGAATCAGGAAGTTTTTATAGAAATAAGACAGTCATATTTTCTCTACCTGTCCCTCTCCCCTAAATGATTTTTCTCTGGACTATCTCAGGGAATAGCATGGACGATTTGAACAATCCAGAAACCTGGATATCATAATTCCTTTTTTTCTATCACCCCAACCAATGAATCTCTCTAGAGCCGACCTCCTAAACGTCTACCCCACCTACATTAGCCTACTCTTTGACCACTGTAAGGTTACACTTGGATTACTTATTTACTGCAACAGTCTCATTTAGCAGACTCTCTGCTTCTCCCCTTGTCTTATTCCAATCCATTCTTCAGAGCAACCAGTCGATCACGCTAAGCAAAAAACTGTTCATAATACTTCCAACATAAACCTTCAATGGCCATAAAGAGCCAATTCCTGGCACTATATAATGTCCTCCTTATAATCACGATCCCCCAGATGCCTGTCAAGATTCTCATACTCCAGCTTACTGGACATTTCCTAAATGACAGGCACATGCTTGCCTCTGATTCTTACACAGGCTCTCACCTTTGCCCTGGATGGTCCTCCTACCCACCTTGCTTACACGGATGCATCCTTTTAAAATTCAGATTTCAAGCAAGTAACCTCCTTTAGGAATGCCCTTCTTGAATCCAGACCCTTCCTCCCCCAGTTAAGTTAGATGACCCTTCCATATGTTCCCAGAGGACTCAATCACACACTTATCATATATCATATTTGCCTGATTAATTCTTACTCTAGTATCATTTCTTGGAAGGCAGAGACTAGCTTCTTTGCAAAGAACATGCACTCAAATGCTCACTGAACTAACAAATGATTGTATGCACTGATTAAGAGTAACTGACAGCTCAAAGACAAATTAAATGATCTAAGTTATATGAAATGACTATTTAAATTTATCATTGCTTTTTTATATTTGGATCTCATGGAAAACTGCCTAAATTTAAATATTATCCACGTAAGCCCAAAGCATGAATAGCAAATATATAGTAAACAATGAAGACCAAGAATAGACTAAGTCAAATCCAATTTAAGAGTAAGACAGCAATTATGAACCTAAGGAGATACTTTTATGCAGGCAACCCTCACCCCAGCTGAGTAATCAGTATACAGTACATAATAAAGAATGAGATTCTCACTGGAGCCCAGAAAGAGATTACACCTATTCAAACTTTTGTTCTTTTATATAAAATGTAGCTAAACATATCCACCTGGCTGTATCCAGCACTACATTAGTAAGATGAAATGCTTAGTACATTTTATAGCCTGGTAAATGATCATTACACGAAAAGCTCATTTAACCAAGAACATATAAAACAATCAAACTTTTATATATCATTTATACTCACAAATCTTCAAAAATTAAAGTATAAGAATCCTGTAATTGGTAAATATAAAACAGGCATAACATAAATTTGATCTTTCCAAACTAGACTCAGAAATCATCCATTATATAGTATCAACAATAAAGATAGGAACATGTCATCTATTCAACTTCTACACTTCACAATGAGGAAAATAAGGTCCTTAGAAGGCAAGAACTTTCAAGGCCACTTACACAAAATGTATAAAGTCTACACTTTACACTTTTTTTGAGAAGGTAATAAGGTCACATGGTGTAATCTTCCTCCAGAAGGTAATCAGTGTTATCAGTTTCTTGCATATCTTTCCAGGGGTATTTTATCCACATTCAAGCAAATATGTATGTTCTTACATTTATGCAGATAGTAGCAACTATCCTATATCTGCACTTTGTAAAACTGTCCATACAGTTGAGACCTGTGCCCATATTCCACAGAAGTCATCTTCAAAGGATGCATATGGACAATTACTAATTATAACAGAGGGCAGAACAGCACAGTGCTTCAGAGTGCAGGCCCTGGAATCTAAAACCTACTTGCCAACTACTGGTGTAATCTTGAGCAAGTTACTAAACTGCTCTAAGCCTCAATTTCCTCTGCTGTAAACTGAGACTACGAATATAGCAGTCCTCTGCCCCTAGAGGTGGAATAATCCATGCAAACCACTCAGCAACACACCCAGTACATCGTGAGTGCTGCACAAACCATGGCTGAAGTACAAAGTCAAATCTAAAACTCAAGGTTCCTACCTCTTGTTCCAAAGCTTTTCTTTTTTCTTCAAAGTGTATTGAATACAACTTTACAAAAGAGTGTCAACCTAAATAACAAGCATTTTTCAAAGAGTTTACTGAACTGAGTTTATTCTGGAGTGTGCAGGGGATTTGCAAATCCAGCATATGAGGGCTATAAGGACCACAGGCATATCCAACCAAACAGGTTGAAGCCAGGAGAAGCTTTTAAAGGCAAAAGGGAAAAGCATAGGGAATTTGTTTGAAAACAAAGAGAACACTGGATACAGGGGAGACTGTGTCAGTCAAATGTTCTTATGCATCCAGCTAGCTACCCTTGTGACTCATGTAGCAAGCTGCAGTTTGAGCTGCAGTGGCCGCTGCAGGTGGGGAATGTCAATGGGGCTCCATGGATGTAGAGATGCAGGGACTGCTGGCAAAAGTTCTTATTACAGGCATATGTGCAGAAGAGCCCTTCAGAGATGCTTTGTAGCAGTTCTTACGATAGACATGTGTGTGAGAGCTCCCTTCTTAACCTCCTGGCTTTATTTATTTTTTGTTAGAATTTAATACAAGTGACTTCATTTTGATTCTGACAACTCTCACAAGGGAAAAGAGCTAGAAACTTCAAATAATTGTCATTCATATCATATTAATTTAATAGACATAAAAATTTTATGTAGTTATCAACATTTACAATTTTTATATTGCCATTTAATTGACATTATTATGTATGCCCAAGTTTATAAACCAAACCTTAAATAATTCTTATTAATGAATATTATTCTATTATATAGATACAACATTCTCTAATAGTTTCCAGAGCAAATAGAGTCCCAGTAAGTGTCTCTGGGCAAAATGTTTTTCTCTCGTAATACTTAATGCCAGACTGTACCGCAAAAGCTCTGCTTATGTTTGCAGTGTCAACATATTATATGACTGAAAACATTTCCTTTAAGACCTATCAATATTAGGCTGTAAAATACGTCTTGATTTTTGCTCAACTTAATGGCCAGTGGTCTCTGAATAGTTTTAATATTCATCTCTCCATTTGGAAGACTGCGCACTGTATGCACTGATTTTGAATTTGTATTTCTTGTGTTACCTGCCTGATAATATTCTTTTATCTTCTGTCCTGTGGAATCAAGGTTCCGAATGCTTAAAATTTAATCAATTTTTTAATATGTTAAATAAATTTTTCTCAGCATTCCAATTCCATGACCCTGTGTCTCCCTCTCTACCGTCCTTGAGCAGGACTATACATATTGATCAAAGGACACACATATGAATTTGCCAATTGTTAATCTGAATTTTAAGTCCTACAATGAGTTTGGACAAACTATTCCAGGTACCCTAAATTTACTTCAAACAAAGCTTAACCTAAAATGATTCTGAAATATATGAATCCTGTGCTTGTATTTTTCTCTAAACCAAATCCAATCTAATTATAATTATTCTTACATGCATACAAAATTGATGTAATATAACTTTTAAAAATGACTTGTAGTTTTGAAATTTAACTTGGTCTCCCATTTTAATGCCCATTAAGATTTATCTCATAGAATTAAGTACAAGGTGAGTACTTTCCTATGAAATAATCACAAAAATATTATCCCATGCAAAAGTTGGAATTTAAAACATACCATTTACAATCACACTAAAAATATAAAATACTTAGGTACACACTTTTAAAAAAAATGTAAAATCACATAGAGTATCTGTATATTAAATTAAAAATTGCTGATGAAAAATACTGAAGGAGACCTCAACAAATGGAGACATCCCTACTATGTTCATGCACTGGACTCAACATAATAAAGGTGTCAATTCTCCCCAAATTAATCTGTAAGTTTATTACGACTCCTAACCGAATATCTCAAGACTTTTTATAAGCACAGACAAGTTTATTCTAAAATGTATATGGAAAGACACCAACCTTAAAATATCTAAAACAATTTTGACAAAGAACAAAAGAAGAATCACTTTACCCAATATTAAGGATAACTACTATTAAATAAGCAGGAGGCAGCCGGGCGTGGTGGTTCAGGCCCGTAATCCCAGCACTTTGGGAGGCCAAGGTGGGTGGATCATTTGAGGTCAGGAGTTCAACACTAGCCTGGCCAACATGACAAAATCCTATTTCCACTCAAAACACAAAAAATTAGCTGGGTGTGGTAGCAGGCGCCTATGATCCCAGCCACTAGGGAGACTGAGACAGGAGAATTGCTTGAACCCAGGAGGCAGAGGTTGCAGTGGGCCGAGATCACGCCACTACACTCCAGCCTAGGTGAGAGGCAAGACTCTGTCTCAATCAATCAATCAATAAGCAGGAGGCCAGTGGCCTGAGGCTGTCTCCATACTTTCAGTTCCCACTTAATGAACTACAACCTAACTTAAACTGAAAACCTAACTTAAGAAGGTAATAACAGTGGTGTCTCGGCCAATCATAAGCAGCCAAACTGCCACTAATCACAGGCAGGTAACTGACCAGACCATATCCAAATAAGGCAAAGGCCTAGCTGTAACCAATCAAACGATTTCTGTACCTCACATTTTCTGTCTATAAGTACTCACTGCCCACATTGCAGAGCCCAGCTCTCTGAACCTTTTCTGGTTGTGAGGAGTGATGACTTCATTGATCATTCTTTGCTCAAATAAACTCTGCTAAGTTTAAATTCTCAAAAGTTTTTCTTTTAATACTATCTATAGTAATCAACAGAGTGCAGGAATGACAAAGGGACAGACACACAGATCAAAGGAACAGAATAAAGAACCTAGAAATAGTCCCATAAAAGTACAGCCAACTGATTTTTGAATAAGGTGCAAAAGCAATTCAATGAAAGAAACAAAGTCTTTTCAAAATATGGTGCTGAAGCAATCTGATACCTAAAGGCAAAACAAATGAACTTCGACCTAAACCTCATACCATCATACAAAAATTAACTCAAATAGACTATGGGCTTAAAAATAAAACACAAAACCATAAAACTTTTAGAAGATATGAGAAAAGTTTTAGATCCTATGGCGTAGTGAATACTTCTTAGACATGACACCAAACGCAGAGTCCACAGAAGTAAAAAGGAAATCAACAAATTGAACTTCATCAAATTTAAAGACTGAGGAAGGCATTCAAAGATGGCTGATGAGAGGCATTTGAAAGTCACCTTCTTCATAAGGAAGAACCAAAATAGCAAGTATAGATCATCTAGGAGAGAACGCTGGAGTCCCAACAGAGAAGGAACAGGAAACACCTAAGAAGAGGAAGAAGAGAGAAGTGAGGCAGCCTGCTTGGCTGGGATAAGAGCCCAAAGAGGCTCTGAATGTGGGGAAAGAGTAAGTAAGTGACCCCCAGCAGTCCACATTCCCACTGTGGACTCCTCCAATCCTAGCTGGAGATCCTCTCAACCCTTGTGGGCCCTGAAAGTAACCAGCTGCATGGAGACTGCATGATGGCATTGCTTCAAAGAAGGAGATCCACACTGGATCCTACACACCTTCCAAGTCCTATGCACCTACAACATGGTGCCTCTGTGAGAATACAGCCCTTACCAGGCAGCATCCTGCCCTGGGGCCCACCCCACAGTTTCTGCATCTCCACATCCATTGTGCCCCATTGACATCCCCCACCTGCAGATGCCACTGCAGCTGGTTGCTGCCACCAGAGCCAAGCACAAGACACTAGCAGCAAGCCCCCCACCCCAGGAGAAGGATTGCTACACATTTAAAAATGTACTGAGCACAGGCTCTCTTGCCAGCAGCCGCCACCTAGGGACAAAGAGTGTGCTCCCCAGCCACCTGCCTACAGCTGCTGCCACTGAAAAAATCCCCACCTTACCCAGTAGCAGGACTGCAGCACAGCCACTGCTGCCTCCACCCAAGCACTTCACTGAAAGTCTGGGGATCACCCCACCCTTACCCACCACAGCCAGCACCTGTACACATCACCGGAAGGGCCTGAGGATAGTTCTGCCTGGCATGGCTCACTACCCCTGCCTCTGCCCAAGTGCCCAAGCACACTATCCTGGGGCCTGAGGATTTCTCTGCCCAGTCTATACCCATTGGCACCTGAGCACTCCTTCCTGGAGCCTGAGGGTGAGCCCACCCAGTTTGCCATGCCACCACAGTGGCATACACCAGGACACACCACCTGTGGCCTGGGACTGCCCCACTCAACACAGTGTAGCCATCGCCAAGACCACCTCAGACCAGCTGGGATCCAAAGGGTTGTCCCACCAATGCTACTGTTATTGCTCAGGCCACAACTGCTGCCCAGGGACCCAAGGACCCACCCACCTGTCCAATCCACTGCTGCCATTCCCGTACCAAAGTAGGCCACCTGGAGGCCCAAAAATTGGTCCGCCTGGACCCACTAACATAAATGCCAGCATACGCCACCTTGAAGCCCTAAGTTAGGCATGTTTGGCCTGTTACTGCCCCCACTAGGGCCCAAGAACTGGCCTATCTGGCATCCCCATCCCCAGCAAAACTATAAAACAGCTTCCAATAACAACTGCACCCTAAGCCACTGAAGAAATCACAGATACCACTGACAATGATTACAGCCAGCCAAATTATATGGAGACTATACTACTACATACACCAAGAATCAAAGCCAAAGTGCTCTACCCAATCAAAATCACAAACACATCTTAAGGAAAAAGTCCTCTCCTACAAAAACAAATCCAAAAAATTCAAAGACATGACAGTTACATTATTAACAGATGCACAAATATCAACATGAGAACTTAAACATGAAAAAGCAATGAAATATGACACCTCCAAAAGAAAACAATAACTCTCCAGCAACAGATTCCAATGAAAAAGAAATCTGTGAAATGCCAGAAAAATGATTCAATATGATGACACTAAATAAGCTCAGGGAGATATAAGAGAACAGAGATAGACAATACAAAGAAATTAGAAAAACAATCCAGGGTATGAATGAAAAATGTATAAAAGAGATACATATCATTTTTAAAAAGAATCAGACAAATACTGGAACTAAAGAATTCACTGAATGAAATTTTAAAATACACTTAAGAGCTTCAACAATAGACGACAGCAAGCAGAACAAACAATTTCAGAACTTGAAGACAGGTCCTTTGAAATAAGCCAATCAGAAAAATATAAAGAAAAAAGAATGAAAAAGAATAAACAAGCTTACATGACACACAGAACTCCATAAAGTAACCAAATATTTGAATTTTTGTTGTCACAGAAGGTAAAGAGAAAACCACAGTGATAAAAAACTTACTTAACAAAATAATAGCTGAAAACATCCCAAGTCTAGCAAAAGATTTAGACATCGATAGACAGAAAGCTCAGATAACCCAAAATAGATACAGTTCAAAAAGGACTTCTCCATGGCACATAACAGTCAAACTGTCAAAAGTCAAAAACTAGGAGAAAGTTCTGAAAACACAAGATAAAAACATTTAGTCATTTATAAGGGAAACCCCATTGGACTAACGGGATTATTTCTCAGCAGAAACCTTACTGGCCTGCAGGGAATGGAATGATATACTCAAAGTGCTAAGAGAAAACTGTCAACCAACAATACTACACCCAGCAAAGTTATCCTTCATAAATGAAGGAGAAAAATAAAGCCTTTCCCAGACAGGTTCATCACCACTAGACCAATTCTACAAGAAATGCTTAAGGGAGTCCTAAACCTAGATGCAAAAGGACAATATCTACTATCATGAAAACACACCGTATAAAACTCACTGGTAGAGCAAACACACAAATGAGAAAGGATTCAAATGTTACCACTACAGAAAACCACCAAACCAAAAAGATAAACAATAAGAGAAAAAGAAAGGAACAAAGGATATACAAAACATCCAGAAAACAACAAACAATATGACCAGGATGAAATCTCACATATCAGTAATAACTTTTCAAGGTTATTTAAACAGATTAAATTTTCCCCTTAAAGGAGTGACTGAATGGATTTTTAAAAAATGGATCTAACTATATGGTGCTTACAAGAAACTCGCTTCACCTATAAAGACACACGAAGAGTAAAAGTAAAGGGACAGAAGACATTCCACGCAAATGGAAACCTAAAGCAAACAAGAATAGCTATATTTAAATAAAACGTATTTATCGGTTTAAGACAGAACTGTTAAAAAAAAAAAAAAAAAAAAGACAGGCCAGGCACAGTGGCTCACACATGTAATCCCAGCACTTTGCGAGGCCAGGGCAGGCAGATCACCTGAGATCAGGAGTTTGAGACCAGCATGGCCAAAATGGCAAAACCCCGTTTCTACTAAAAACATAAAAATTAGCTGGATGTGGTGATGTGGTGGTATGCGCCTGTAGTCCTAGCTACTCGGGAGGCTGAAGCAGGAGAATTGCTTGAACCAAGGAGGTGGAGGTTGCAGTGAGCTGAGATTGCACCACTGCACTCCAGCCTGGGTGACAGAGCGAGACTCTGCCTCACAAAAAACAAAAAGACAAAAGTCATTATATAATAATAAACGGATCAGTTCAGCAAGAGGATATAACAATTCTAAATATATATGTACCCAACACTGGAGCATCCACATATGTTAAGGCAAATATTACTAGATATAAAAGGAAAGACAATCTCCAAGATAATAATAGGGGGGGACTTTAATACCCCACTCTCAGCATTACATAGATCATATAGACAGAAAATCAACAAAAAAAGTTGGCTATAACTGAATTTTAGACCAAACAGACTTAACAGACATTCACAGAACATTTTACCCTAAAACAGTAGAATATACATTCTGCTCATCAGCATATGCAACATTCTCAAGGACAGACGTATATTAGGCCATAAAATAAGTATCAACAAATTTTTAAATATCAAAATCATGTAGGTACTTTCTCAGACCACACTGGAATAAAACTAGAAAACAATACCAAGAGGAACTTTGGAAACTATACAAATACATGAAAACTCTGTCAAGAAATTAAGATGGAAATAAAAAAATTTTTTTGAAACAAATGAAAATGGAAACACAACATACCAAAACCTATGGAATACAGCCAAAGCAGTGCTAAGAGGAAACTTTGTAGCAATAAACACATATATAAAAAAAAAAGATTTCAAATAAACAATCTAACATGCATCCCAAGAAACCAGAAAAGGAAGAACAAACCCAAAATTAGTAGAAGGAAAAAAAAATAAAGATCACAGCAGAACTAAATGAAATTGAGACTAAAAAAACAATGCAAGGGATCACAAAACAAAAAGTCAGTTTTATGAAAAGATAAACAAATTGATAAACCACAAGCTAGATTAACCAAGAAAAAACGAGAAAAGGCCCAAATAATCAAAATCGGAAACAAAAAGGAAATATTGTAACTCATACCCAAGAAATATAAAAAAATCCCCCAAAGACTATTATTAACAGCTATCTAATAACAAACTGGAAAATCTAGAGGAAATGGATAAATTCCTGGAAACCTACAACCTACCAAGGCTGAACCTACCAAGGCTGAAACAGAAAACCTGAATAGACCAGTAACAAGATTAAATCAGTAATTAAAGTCTCCCAACAAAGAAAAGCCCAGGACTGGATGGATTCATTGCTAAATTCTTCCAAACATATAAAGGAGAAATAATACCAACTCTCCTTAAATTATTACAAAAACTGAAGTGGTGGGAATTCTCCCTAACTCATTCTATGAGGCCAGAATTACCTTGAAGCCAAAACCAGACAAGGACACAACAAAGAAAGAAAACTACAGGCCAATGTCTTTGATGAACACAGATGCAAACATCCTCAACGAAATACTAGCAAATGAATCCGATAGCATGACAAAAAGGTAAGACACCGACTGGGTGCAGTGGCTGATGCCTGTAATCTCAGCACTTTGGGAGGCCAAGGTGGAAGGATCTCTTAAGCCCAGGAGTTTGAGACCAGCCTGTGCAACAAAATGCGACCCAGTCTCAAAAAAAAAAAAAAAAAAAATTAGCCAGGCATGGTGATGCACACCTGTGGTCCCAGCTACTCAGGAGGCTCAGGCCAGAGGATCACTTGAGCCCAGTAGGTTGAGGCTGCAGTGAGTCATGTCTGCACCACTGCAGGCCAGAGGATCACCTGAGCCCAGTAGGTTGAGGCTGCAGTGAGTCATGTCCGCACCATTGCACTCCAGCCTGGGCAACACAGGAAGACCCTATCTCAAACAAAAACAAAACCAGAAAACATAAGACACCATGATCAAGTGGGATTTATCCCAGAGACGCAGGAATGGTTCAACATTTAGAAATCAGTATGTGATACATCACATGGACAAACAAAGGGCAAAAACCATACAATCATCTCAAAAGATACAGTAAAAACATTTGATAAAATTCAAAGCCTCCTCAGGACAAAAACTCTAAACAAACTAGGCACAGAAGGAACATACTTCAACAAAATAAAGACCATTATGACAAATCCACAGTTAACATCATAGTGAATGGGAAAAAATTGGAAGTCTTTCCTCTAAGAACTGAAACAAGACAAAGATGCTCACCTTCACCACTCCTACTCAATGTAGTACTGGGATTCCTAGGCAGACCAGTCAGGCAAGAGGGAGAAATAAAAGGCATCCAAACTGAAAAACATGAAGTCAAATTGTCCCTCTTTGCAGATGACATGATCTTATATTTAGAAAAACCAAAATCCAAAATAAACTCTCAGAACTATTTTTTTTAATTCAGTAAAGTTGCAGGATACTAAATCAACATACAAAAATCAATAGCATCTCTATACACCAATAATGAAATCACTTAAATTAAGAAGGCAATCCCATTTACAACAGCAATAATAAAAATAAAATACCCAGGAAAAAATTTAACCAAGGAATTGGAAGACTTCTACAAAGAAAACTACAAAATACTGATGAAAGAAATTTAAAAAGACAAAAACAAATGGTAAGACATCCTATGCTCACAAATCAAAATTAACATTATTAAAATGATCATACTATCCAAAGCAATCTACAGATTCAAGGATATCTGTATCAAAATACCAACGTCATTTTTCACAGAAATAGAAAAAACAATCATACAATTCATATGAAACCAAAACAGAGCCTGAATAGCCAAAGCAATCCTGAGCAAAAAGAATAAGGAGGCATCAGGCTACCTGACTTCAAAGTATATTACAAGGCTATAGTGACCAAAACAGCATGGTATTGGTATAAAACCAGACACATACATCAATGGAACAGATTAGAGAACCCAGAAATAAATCCATGTACTTACAGCAACTGATTTTTAACAAAGGGGCCGAGAACATACATTGGAGTGAGGACACACACCCTCTTCAATAAATGGTGCTGTGAAAACTGGATATCTATATGCGGCAGATTGAAACTTGATCCCTGTCTCTCACTAAGTACAAAAATCAACACAAACGCCTTAAAGACTTAAACGTAAGACCTAAAACTATAAAGCTACTAGAAGAAAACATGGGGAAAACGCTTTAAGACATTGGTCTATGCAAAGTTTTTATGGCCAAGATCTCCAAAGCACAAGCAAGAAAAACAAAAATAAACAAATGGTATTATATTAAACTAAAAAGCTTCTGGGCTGGGAATGGTGGCTGACACCTGTAAACCTACCACTTTGGGAGGCCAAAGTGGGAGAATCACTTGAGGCCAGGAGTTTAAGACTAGCCTGGGCAACATAGCAAGATCCCATCTCTACAAAAAATGTTTTAAAATTAGCCAGGCCTAGTGATACATACATGTAGTCTCAGTTACTCGGGGGGCTAAGGCAGGGGGATCACTTGAGCCCAGGAATTTGAGGCTGCAGTAAGCCACGATCATGCCACTGTACTCCAGCATAGGTGACAGAGACCCCAACTCAAAAATGTAAAAATAATAAGCCTCTGCACAGCAAAAGACACAATCAACAGAGTGGACAGACAAGCTGTTGACTACAGAAAATATATGCAAACTATTCATCCAACGAGCAACTAATATACAGAATATACAAGGAACTGAAAGAAGTCAGCAGTAAGAAAACAAACAATCCCATTTAAAAATGGGCAAAGGACATAAACAGACATTTCTCAAAAGGCATATAAATAGCCAACAGGTATATGAAAAAATGTTCAACATCACTAATAATCAGGGAAATGCAAATCAAAACAATAATGAGAACACCTCACCCAGTTAGAATGGCTACTATAAAAAGACAAAAAATAATGGATGCTGGCAAGAATGCAGAGAAAAGGGAACTCTTATACGCTGTTGGCAGGAATGTAAATTAGTACAGCCACTATGTAAAACAGTATGGAGATTTCTCAGAAAACTAAAAATAGAACTACTATACAATCAAAATCAGTATATCAAAGGGATACCTGTACCCTCATGTTTATTGCAGCACTATTCACAATAGTAAAGATATGGAATCTTACCAAATGTGCTCATCTACAGATGAATTAATAAAGTTAAGTATGGGGTATGTGTGTGTGTATGGAGAGAGGGAGAGGGAGAAGGATAGGCAGAGGGAGAAGGATGGGGAGAGGGAGAGGGAGAAGGAGAGGGAGAGGGAGAAGGACAGGGAGAGGGAGAGGGAGAGGGAGGGGGAGTGGAAGGGAGAGACAGAGAGGGAGAGGGAGGGGGAAAAGAGAGAGAGCAAGAGAGAGAGAGAGAGAGAATGAGTGAATGAGAATGGGATACTATTTGGCCATAAAAAAGAATTAAAATCATGTTCATATGCAGCCACATGGATGGAACTGGAGGTTATTAGTGAAATACAAGCCAGGCACAGAAAGTCAAACATTGCATGTTCTCACATATATGTGGGAGCAAAAAAAAAAAGTTAATCTCACAGAGTTAGAGTGTAGGATGACAGACATGATAGACATTAGAGACTGGAAAGGGTGTGTCAGTGGGAGGCGGGGATGAAGAGAGGTTAATGGGTACAAACACACAGCAAAGAAGAATAAGAGGTAATGTTTAATAGCAAAGTAGGGTAGTTAACAATATATTGTCTATTTCAAAATAGCTGGAAGAGAGAACATGAAATGTTCCCAACACACAGAAATGATAAATATTCAGTGATGGATATTCTGAATACCCTGACTTGATCATCACACAGTCTATGCATGTAACAAAGCATCACATGTTCCTCAAAAATACATAAATATGCAGAAATATTCTGTATTAATTTAAAAATTAGACATTTTATTCTATAAAACATCCTGTGAAGAGGATGAAAGGAAAAGCTACAGACTGAGGGAAAATATTTGCAAACTACATATCCAACAAAGAATCTAAAATATATAAAGGACATTTAAAACACAACAATAAAAAAGCAAACAAGCCAATTAGAACATGAGCAGAAAACATGAACAGAAATTTCACTGAAAAGGATTTACAGATGGCAAATAAGCACAGGAAACGATGTTCAACATCATTAGTAATCAGAGAAATCCAAATTAAAACCACAATATAGTAACACATCTATCAGAATGGCCAAAATAAAAAATAATGACAATACCAAATGCCGGCAAGGATGCAGAGGAATGTAAAATGGTACAGTCACTCTGGAAAGCAATTTGGTGCTTTCTTACAAAATAAACATGCAATAACCGTACAACCCAGTAACTGCACTCCTGGACATTTATCCCAGGGATAACAAAAATTCATGTTCACACAAACATCTGTACGAGAATGTTCATGGCAGCTTTATTCGCAATAGCCAAGAAATGGAAACAACCCAAATGTCCATCAGCATCTAAAAGGAACAAACTAAGTAGGATATGTAAAAATCTAGATAAATCTCCAGAAAATTACACTGAGTAAAAAGAGTCAATTCTAAAAGATTTTTGTATAACATTTGATTCCAGTTATGTAAGATTTTTGAAATGTCAAAATTTAAGAAATGAATATCAAATTAGTGGATGCCAGAAAGTATGACTAGGGGGCCAGAGCAGGGTGGGATGGAAATTGGTATGGTTACAAAGGGTAACAGGAGGGATCCCAGGGTAACAGAATACCAAGTCAGTGTCTTGACTATGGTGGCAGGTACATGAACCAACACATGTGATAAAGTATATGGAATACATGCAACAAAGAAATGAATACTACTAAAATTGAGGAAATCTGAATAGATTGATAGATTGTATCAGTGTCAATATCCTGGTTGTGATACAGTGCTACAGTTTTACACTACAGATAAATTCATAGGTACAAAAACAACTTTCTTATTGGAGGAAACTGGGTAAATGGTACCTGTCATCTATTTGTATTATTTCTTACCACTGCATGAAAATCTACAATTATCTCAGTAAAAAGTTCAATTAAAACTAAAAGATTATTAAAGACAGATATGCATTCTCATGGAAGAATCCCTATAACAATAGTAAGAGCTAAAAAAATAGTTTGCTTTAAGAACACACTACAAGTATGACTGCCAAAGAGCAATCTAAAAAGTAGAAGGTCTGTGAGAGTCCACCTCCTTGTTTCTGAGAAGTTTTAATATTGATCACAGAAAAGACATTAACCCAAGGCATATCCAAGGTACCAAGATCTCAGTAATCCAGAAGAATACATTCAATGCCCAATAAGGATTAATTTGTGCTAAAACTATATCCTAAATTATTTCTAAAAAACTACTCTCAAGTTTAATTGGAAAAAAAAAAACCTAAGTAACAGATTTAAGCATCTGCTAGAAGCAGAAACACATTCTCATGTTTTATAATTCATTCATCCATTTGACAAATGTTTATGCAACACCTTCTTTGAACAAAGGCCTGGGCTAGGGAAAGGTTACTCCGGCACTATCACCTCCCCACCACCCAGTCTTCAGCCTGCTCTCAAGCATCTTCCCAAGTAGGAGGGGAGATAGATAAAAAGAAAATGACAGCCAATTTTATTGAGACCACAAGGCAGTTTCTAATCCAATACAATTAAATCTAATGTTTTTGGATTTATCCACAGATGACAGAGTATTGTGACAAGGGTTATGATAATGTTAGAAATTTTAGTTTTCTTTTCATAGTGGTTATCATAGTAACTAAGCATTTCCATAAACTATAAAAAATGCAAATAATAAACAGTGGCTTATATACCCTTTCTAGACCATTCCAGGAGCAAACCCATGTAAAGCAAAAATGCTGGTCTTTAAAACAAGCCTAATGAGGGCATAAAAAGACCAGCTAAGTGTCTCTAACCAAATCATTTTTTAGTATATACCCCCTTCAATGACACAAAATCTGTAACATTCCCTAACAAATCCAAAGCACTTTACACTTTGTAAAGCAGCCATAATGGATGACTGCAAAACTCCCTTTTAAGAATCTGTTTCACAAACAACCCCATCAAAAAGTGGGTGAAGGATACGAACAGACACTTCTCAAAAGAAGACATTTATGCAGCCAAAAAACACATGAAAAAATGCTCATCATCACTGGCCATCAGAGAAATGCAAATCAAAACCACAATGAGATACCAACTCACACCAGTTAGAATGGCAATCATTAAAAAGTCAGGAAACAACAGGTGCTGGAGAGGATGTGGAGAAATAGGAACACTTTTACACTGTTGGTGGGACTATAAACTAGTTCAACCATTGTGGAAGTCAACGTGGTGATTCCTCAGGGATCTAGAACTAGAAATACCATTTGACCCAACCATCCCATTACTGGGTATATACCCAAAGGATTATAAATCATGCTGCTATAAAGACACATGCACACGTATGTTTATTGCGGCACTATTCAAAATAGCAAAGACTTGGAACCAACCCAAATATCCAACAACGATAGACTGGATTAAGAAAATGTGGCACATATACACCATGGAATACTATGCAGCCATAAAAAATGAAGAGTTCATGTCCTTTGTAGGGACATGGATGAAACTGGAAACCATCATTCTCAGCAAACTATCGCAAGGATAAAAAACCAAATACCGCATGTTCTCACTCATAGGTGGGAATTGAACAATGAGAACACATGGACACAGGAAGGGGAACATCACGCTCCGGGGACTGTTGTGGGGTGGGGGGAGGGGGGAGGGATAGCATTAGGAGATATACCTAATGCTAAATGATGAGTTAATGGGTGCAGCACACCAACATGGCACATGTATACATACGTAACAAATCTGCACATTGTGCACATGTACCCTAAAACTTAAAGTATAATAATAAAAAAAAGAAAAAAAAAGAATCTGTTTCATTACTCCTCTCAAATCAAATGAAGGATCTCCAAAAGGATAGATCCAAAGCCTAATAAGGATTAACAAGGGCTTTAAAAGTAGTTCAGCTGACATCTTTAGATTCTCATGGTGGACAAAGCAGAACAAGCAAGCTGTATAAACTGAGTTAAGATTATATATCTATTGGGTACGCTTTACCTTCCAACTGTTAACAGGATTCTTTGATGTCTGCCATCAAATAGTAATTCAGGATTTGTGATTCTTAAATACACAAATCTGGCTATTCTCTATTTACTGTCTAAGACTATTGACTCTTAGCTATAAAATTACTATTAACTGTCATAATATAAAAAATGTCAAATATGTTCTCTCAAAATAACATCTTCCTAGAGTCAAATACATATTGAACTTACCACTTTTTTAAAATCATCTTCTGCTTCATCAAGTTTTCCTTGTTTGAGTAATAAGTGACCTCTCTGTAATCTTGCCTAGAAAAAAAGGGGGCAGGGGATTATCTTGAATATTATAGATTTCTAAATCTTTTTTAAACACGAATAATAAAACTAAATAAACAAATTATTAATAAGTATTTATTTTTCCAGTGCACATCTGACTTGACACCAAGAATAATTCCTGGAACCAATGAATGTGTATAATTTTTCTTAAAGTATGCTTCCTTAAAAATACTTTTTGTTCTACCCAAGAAAACTGAAAACATGTCCACACAAAAACTTGTACATGTATGTTCACAATGATAGCCAAAAAGTGGAAATAACCCAATTCCCATCAACTAAATCAATATACAAATATAATATATCCATACAATGTTACTCAGCCATAAAAAGGAATGACATATTGATATGTGCTACATGAATGAACCTTGAAAACACTATGCTAAGTGAAAGAAGTCAGACACAAAAGGCCAAACATTATATGATGTTACATTATATGAAACAAATCTATGATAAGTGGTTGCCAGGAGCTAGGGGAGCAATGGGGAGTGACCACTAATAGGTACAGGGCTTCTTTGGGGGTCGATAAAAGTGTCCTAGAAGTAGCTAGTGGTGACCACTGCACAACTTGTGAATATACTAAAAACCACTGAATACTTTTAAAGGGTAAGTCTGATGGCATATAAATTATATCTCAATTTTTAAAAATACTTTTTGCCCTACAATAAAAGTTGCGTAAGTTGGGACTTTACCAATGCCTCTTCCCTTCTAACATGCACCCAGTTTCTCCCCCTTCATCTGATATTCCTCTTCTTCTAATGTGTGTAATCCCGTTTCTTTCAAGAATACCAACTCTGGATGACCAGTGAAGCCACATTAATATTCCACTTAACCCTATATACATTACTTTTACAGTAAATAAAATTTTCCTAACCCTGTTAAATTCATCAATACAATAAAAAGCAAGATTAAACTATCATAAAAAAGCCACTCCAACTATCATAATACTAAGAAAATGAGCCATTTAACCTTTGTGAAAGGTTGTGCTTGCTTAGCTGGGTAAGATAAATTTGAAAAATATTTGAGATTTGGGAATTCCATCTTAAAATATTAGTAATATTTCAAATCAAACATTCACCCCATATCTAATCAGTTATCTCAAATCCTTCTCAAAATACAGTAGGAAATAAATAATAAATGGCTATGAAATTAATTCTGAAACCATCTAATTGGTCAGTGGTTGTCAATTCTGCCTCTGAAAGCCCCACCTGAGTTCTACCTCATGAGTCCCTCCCTGTTCACACATCTGTCACAACCTTTATGGTGACCTGCCAATCATCAGGATTTCCTACTAGGCTAAAAGTTTCTCCACCTCTGAAGCTTGTGGATTGGTTCCAGGGGATGTCTCTGCTATTTAGCATTTTATTGTCACCACAAATCATAGCCCAATTAAGTAATCCCCACTTTATTCTTCCTGGTACAGCCTTAAGTGCAAATGCTGTCAGTCACCTGATAGCCTCTTAATTCAGCCTCTTCATCAACTCATGTCTCAGCCTCACAT
This sequence comes from Pan troglodytes, assembly GCF_028858775.2. Lineage (NCBI taxonomy): Eukaryota > Metazoa > Chordata > Mammalia > Primates > Hominidae > Pan > Pan troglodytes. The sequence continues at coordinate 101,333,164 of NC_072412.2, read as the reverse complement.
CTTGCCTCACACTCCATCCTCCACACAGATTTGTCTTTCTAAACCACAAAGCTGACATCACTGCCAGACTTCTGAAAAAAAAAACATCTAATGTACCCGCTGTTCTCTTTCACACAGATCTTTGATTCTAGGGACTTTGAATTTCTCTTGTTCCTCAGTCCACGACATCACTGTAGCTTTGATGTCTTCCAGCTATGTCTAGCATGCCAGTCCTCACCTTATGAAACAAATTATCTCTCCCCAAGTTCTGTTAAGTTCCCCTTTAAAGAAAGTTGAGATATACTTACTGCAGTGAAGTCCATCTTCAATTGAATCACTTTAGTTAAATCAGGAAGTGCAGCTTTTGATTTGCCCATAGCTAAAAAGACAGTAGCCCTCCGATAATAAGCAATATAGTTATCAGGGTCACCATCTGAAAATTAAAATAATATTACCTCTTAGTCATTTATTCAAAAATAAAAATTAAAAAAAAAAAACAAATCACCTGGACAGTATCAGCACTTGCAACTCTACTAAGATGGACATTAAGAAAAGAATCTCATGATCAAAAAAGAGTCATGTTGCCTAGCAAGATCAGTGCAAATAGACCTAGAATAGGGGTCAGCAAAGTACAGCCCAAGCCACATCCAACCTGCAGACTTCAGTTAAGAATGTTTTTTACATTTCTTAAAAGTTGCCCAAAGAAAAGAAAGAACAAAAGAAAAACATAAGACTGTGGCCGCAAAGCCGAAACTACTTGTCTAGCCCTTTAGAAAAAAAGTTCGCAAACCCCTGGTCTAGAATATTAACTATATTCAACTTATAACCTTCTTTTTGGGGCAGGGGATGTGGGGGGGGGCAGCCAAGGTGTCTGTCACCCAGGTTGGAGCGCAGTGGCATGATCATGGCCCTCTGTAGCCTTGACCTCCCACGCTCAAGCAATCCTGCCACCTCAGCCTTCTGAGAAGCTGGGACAACAGGCGTATTCGCCACCTCAGCCTTCTGAGAAGCTGGGACAACAGGCGTATTCCACCACAGCTGGCTAATTTTTTTTTTTTTTTTAATTTTTTGTAGAGAGTCTCACCATGTTGCCTAAGCTGGTCTTGAACTCCTGGGCTCCAGCAATCCTCCTACCTCAGCTTCCCAAAGTGCTAGGATTACAGGCATGAGCCACTGCACCCAGCCTCAACTCATAACTTTTCTAAGTATGCAATTCAGTTTGTCTCTATGGAGATTTTCCTAAGTGAAATATTAAGAATGTGGACTATGCACATTAGTGTCCAGGGTTTTAGAAATGTATAAACCTCTGACTAAATTGATATATTGAATGTATAATCTCTGCTCCCCCACAAACTCCAACTAGAATGGAGGTGAAGAAATAAAGGTACAAGGACAAAGGAGGAGAACAGAAATGAGAGTGAGGCTAGAGAAGTTAACATTTGTAAGGAAAGCAGACAGATGAATTAGGTTTCCGAGCTAATTTTACTCTGCTTATCAGCACCTACAAAGTAGAGAAAAGAGTGGATTCAGTCAGAAGCAAATCTGCTGCAGAACAATCCTTCTAAAAAGCAATTTGGAAATAGAAGCATATAAAGAATTCTGAAACTAACCTTGACAAAAGCCAGCCATCAATCTTTTAAAAATAAAAGATTTATCTACTCAGGTGTTCATCATCATAAGATATACAATTAAACTCCCTAAAAGTTCTACTCCTAAAGTTCTTGTCATTTGGAAAACATTACAATAGAAGAATCTATACGGCAGGACAGTCCATAATCATTCAAAATTATGGTTGTGAACAGTTGTTAATGGCATTGAAAATGCCAGGGGAAGGTGGGTCAGAAAAAGAGATTAGGCTATACAACCAAACATGAAAGAAGACATACAAATGGCCAAAGAGCACATGAAAAGATGCTCACCATCACAAGTCTTTAGGAAAATGCAAATCAAAACCACATTGATCTGCATGGGGGAACAAAAATACTAATAAAAACTAAAAAAGCAAAACCAAAAAAAAAAAAACCACACATTGAGATACCAATTCACACCCATTAGGATGGCTATTATGAAAAATAAAAAGATAAAATAACAAATGTTCGCAAGGTGTGGAGAAACTGGGGCACTTGTGCGCTGTTGGTGGGATGTAAGATGGTATGGCACTGTGGAAAACAGTAAGATGATTTCTCAAAAAATTAAATGTAAAATTACAATGTGGGCCAGCAATTCTACTCCTGTGTATGTATATACCCCAAAGAAATAAAAAGAAGGGTCAAATATGCATCCAAACACACATGTTCATAGCAGTATTATTCACAATAGTCCAAAGGCAGAAACAACCCTGAAGTCCATCAGTGGATGACTGGATAAACAAAAGGTGGGATATACCATACATACAGCAGGTTATCCATTCAGCCTTACAGAGAAATGAAACTCCTAGGCATGCTACAACATGGATGAACCTTAAAAACATTATGCTAAGTGAAATAAGCAAAGACACAAAAGGAAAATACTGTATGATTCCACTAATATGAGGTACTTAACATATTCAAATAATAGAGACAGAAGGTAGAATAGTGGTTGCCAAGGGCTGGTGTAAAGGGTTAGGAATAGGGCCCTAATGTTTAATGGATGCAGAGTTTCAGTTTGGGATAATGAAAAAGTTCTGGAAACGGATAGTGATGACTGCACAACAATGTGAACACAATGCCACTGAATTGTACACTTACAAATGGTTAAAATGGTAAATTTTCATACATTTCACCACAATAAAAAAGTAAAAATATGAACCAGTCAGAAAAAAAATGTATTTTTAAAAAAAGGAATTAGGTATTTTAACAACAAAAAAAAACCTTCTTTTTCTTAAATCTAAAAATAAAAATATATGATCCCAGCTAAGCATCACTAACATTTCTTTACTAAATAACTTCCTTTAGGAGGCAAGGACAGGACAGCAAAATCAGTAGCCTGAATATAGGATATTTCTTACAAAATACTGTAATTAACTTGAGGAAAGAGTAGGAATCAGAGTAACTACATTTAGAACTTGCTTGATATACAGTATTTTTCAGTTCAGTTTATATTTTATTTGTAAGATGCAATAAATTAAAATTTTATGGGTCTGGTTTGTGAACTGGCCATAGAATGATTTCATACTTAAGAATTACTAACATTTAAGTGACGCACCAGACAGCAGAGGCAGTTCACTGCGTGTCAACAGTGGCTATCCAAGCAGAGAGATGGGGTTTCTTTTTTCTGTAGTCCATGTATTCCAAAATGTTTCACAATACATATGGAATACTTTTATATTCATTAGTTTTTTAAAAAATTTAAGTTATCCATGGCTTATTCACACTAAGCAAAGAATAATACTGGAAATACGATGATTTAAGGCCTAAAGTACACAACCCCATCAATTTCATATGTCCAAATCCTACTCAATCTTTGAGGCACAACTCAAATGACTTATTTGACTATACATGGAAAAATAAACCTGTTCCTTCTCTCAAATTCCATAACATTCTATAATACATATCCCTTACTGCACCTAACACTAAGCACTGATTATTATTTATACACATTTGGCCCTCTGTATCCATGGGTTCCACATCTGTAGATTCAACCACCCTCAGACTTAAAATATTTAGGAAAAAAAAAAACTGTGTCTGTATTGAACATGTACAGACTTTTTTCATTATTCCCTAAAAAGTACAGTAAAACAACTATTTACACAGCATTTACATGGTATACGGTAAACTACATTAGATTTCTATTTGGAAAAACCTGACCATTCCAATCCATGAAGAAAAAATCTCCACAGAGGACTGTGTATGACTTAACTTTTGTATTAAGGATCCCATCATACACAAAAATTGTCTATATACAATATTTCTGGAGTGCTCACTAATTCTACTGTTCAGTTTTTAGGCATTTTAAGATAGGAAATGGAATTGGAACCCCAATTTATAACACCAAATCTACAAAAATAAGGAATCTGTTGTACTATAAGATATATATTTGGTCTTCTTCCAGCTTCCTGACATATAGCTCCTACAACCCGTGGGATCTCTGGAGTGATTACTTTTTTGTATACTAATCAAACGGCTGGTAGCTGGGCACCAGCTGGGCACTAGATAGTTTCAGGATGGGAGCTGGTTGCCAGGGGAACCTACCGGGTGAAAAGGTTGGAACTTTGAGTACTCTCTACCCTCCTCGGGTTGTTGAAGGTTGAGTTGGTTACCAATAGCCAACAATATAATACATCATGCCTAAGTGATAAAGCCTCAGGTTGTTGAAGGTTGAGTTGGTTACCAATAGCCAATGATATAATACATCATGCTTAAGTGATAATGTGTACACAAAAACCTAAAAGGACAGGGTTTGGAAGAACTTCCATGCAGCCAAAAACATGGAGGCTCCTGGAGGGTGATACACCCAGAGAGGGCAAAGAAGCGCCATACCCCTTCCCATATGCCTGGCCCTATGCATCTCTTCCATCTATTTGGTTGTTTGTCTGTATCCTTTGTAATACCCCATAATAAACCAGTAAACGTAAGTGTTTCCCTGAGTTCTGTGAGCTGCTCTAGCAAATTAATTGAACCCAAGGAAGGGGTCATGGGAATCCTCATTTACAGCCAGTCAGTCAGAAGTACAGGTAAAACAACCAGGGCCTTATGAATGGCTTCTGAAGTCAGGAGTGGTCTTGTGGCACTGAGCTCTCAATCTGTGGGATCTTAGGCTACCTCCAGATAGACAGTGTCAGAACTGAACAGAATTAGAGGACATCCAGCTGCTGTCTGCTGAAGAATCTGTAGGATTACTTGGTGGAGAGAAATTCCCACACGTTTTGGTGACCAGAGGTCACAGAAGTATTCTGCACTGGGAGAATATAATAGGAGAAACTGAATTTTTTTGTCCACCGAGAATCAAATGACAACAGTTTAACACATGAATCAAGAATCAATTTTCTGGCTAGGCACAGTGGCTCATGCCTGTAATACCAGCATTTTGGGAGGCCAAGGCGGGTGGATCACTTGAGGCCAGGAGTTCGAGACCAACCTGGCCAACATGGTGAAACACCGTCTCTACTAAAAATACAAAAATTAGCCAGGCATGGTGGTGCACACCTATAATCCCAGCTACTCCAGAGGCTGAGGAGGAGAATCACTTGAACCTGAAAGGTGGAGGTTGCAGTGAGCTGAGATCATACAACTGCACTCCAGCATGGGTGACACTGCAAGACTCCGTCTCAATTTTCTTAGAGGCATGGGGTCACCTGCACAGTAAATCAAAATAGCCTTCCCTGGTTCTTCATCTTAAAATACCAACAGTTCCTGGAACTAGAGTCCATTCCTACATCACTGTGCATGAAGTAGCAAGTGAAACAAGAATCGGTTTAGAAATGCATGCTTGGTTTTTACCAATACAAGATTGGATAACCTTGAAAACAAGTATTTTTCCTATTATCCATCCAATATATAATATTGTTCATTATGTAAATTATTTGCAAGTCTACATGTGGAAATACTATATTTCATTTTAAACCACATAATTCAAATCCTTATACTAGCTTATTAGAAACTTGAACATGGGAGATGGATTTAACCTCTACCCAGAATCCTAAAACTATCAAACAATTCAAATATGAGAAAATTAGCCAGAATAAAACAATACAACTACTATCTGGAGAAAACACATCAGAAAGCCAATTACAAATGATGCTGTAAATGGTGGTAGTGAGAGGCATAGGAAAAACACGCTGGACTGGTGCATTAGTCCGTTTTCATGCTGCTGATGAAGACATACCCAAGACTGGGTATTTTTTTTAAAAAAGAGGTTTAATGGACTGACAGTTCCACATGGCTGGGGAGGCCTCACAATCATGGCCAAAGGCGAAAGGCACATCTTACATGGCAGCAGACAAGAGAGAATGAGAGCCAAGCGAATTTATAAAATCTTCAGATCTCATGAGACTTATTCACTACTGTGAGAACAGTATGGGGGGAACCATCCCCATGATTCAATTATCTCCCACCAGTTCCCTCCAACAACATGGGGGAATTATGGGAGCTACAATTCGAGATTTGGGTGGGGACACAGCCAAACCATATCATCTAGATATGGAAAATGTTTTACTCATTCTCTCAGCTCACCCAACTAAACTCCTTCATTCAACAATTTACTGAACTTACCAGACATTAAAATAGTAGCATAGCTCAGAATCTTTTGAACTGGAATATCACCTTCAGAAAGTTGCTAGAGCACTTTTTGTTTCCTTTTGTCTAAATGTAAACAGTAATGTTTGTCCTCATTTCAGAAGTGAGGCTGAAATGTGATGAGAAAGCACCATAACAAGTTTAAGTGATATAAAAATCTAGAAATGGATTTTGTTTTTGGATTCAGCAAAACTATGTAAGGGTTGTGCTAGTTTTCTTACCAAGCAAATGAAGAAATTGATCATTTCACACTGCCCACCATTTAATCTACCACTTAAGACATTTGTTCGTGCCAGATATACCTAAGACCCTCTGTAAAGTCTATTAAATTTAGGGTTTCAGATCCCAGGATTCATTATCCCCATAGTTCTTTTCTGATAAACGCACATCTCATAAGAGTTTCAAAAGGTCACAACACCCCATCACCACCTACTGCATAATCCTATTGATATGGGAGGGGGGCAGGGAAGTGCTGGGTAGAGAGGGGTGGGGTCCCAGGTAGGGCTGCACCCTTGGGCCTGTGCCCACGGACCTAAGTGAGAACAGGCACTCCTGTTTTCATGCCCAAATGTTGCATTTTCCGAGATCACTCCGGCCAGCCACGCACCCCATACTGTGCCCATATAAATCCAAAACCTTAAGCAGACACAGACACAGACACAAATGGCTGGATGTCTAGAGGAGAAGAAGAGCATACCAGCAGACACTGGCAGAGCAGCGACGGCAGGACGTGGATGCTGAAGGGAGTTCAGCCAGGAGTGGCCATAGAAGAGTCTGGCCGCTGGGCAGCCCGACTCCAGAGGAAGACCACCTTACCACTCCCTCCCCCACTTCCGGCTCCCTATCCATCTCGCTGAGAGCCACCTCCACCACTCAATAAACCTTGCACTCAACCTTCCAGCCCATGTATATGATCTGATTCTTCCAGTACACCGAGCAAGAACTCAGGCTGTCACACTGGCCCCGTCCTTGCAATAAGGGAGAGGGTCTACTGAGCTGACTAACACAAGCCGTCTGCAGATGGCGTAGCTGAAGCAGCACACTGTAACACACACCCACTTGGGCTTCAGGAGTCCTAGACATTGCCATGGGGCCGGAGCCCAAAAGCACTCCCCACGGCCTCTGCACCTGCCCATCTGCATGCTCCCAGTAAGGGTCTGAGCAGCGGGGCCCCGAAGACGGAAGCCACAACCCTGTCGCACGCCCTGCAAGGGAGATATGAAAACCCTCCCATTTCACTATGATAGAAAATTTAAACTTTATTTTCTGGGGATTTTTTGTTTTTGTTTTTGTTTTTTTGAGGCAGAGTCTCACTCTCGCCCAGGCTGGAGTACAATGGCATGATCTCAACTCACTGCAACCTCCACCTCCCAGGTTCAAGCAATTCTCGTGCCTCAGCTTCCCAAGTAGCTGGGATTACAGGCACCTGCCACCACGCCCAGTTAACTTTTTGTATTTTTAGTAGAGAGGAGGTTTCACCATGTTGGCCAGGCTGGTCTCGAACTCCTGACCTCAGGTGATCCGCCCACCTTAGCCTCCCAAAGTGCTGGGATTACAGGCATGAGCCACCATGCCCAGCCTTAAACTTTATTTTCTATAGTTTGTTATGAACAATGTGTTCTACATGAACTAAAATGATAAATGGTCTTCCTAGAAATCATGATGTGTGGCTGGGCGCAGTGGCTCATGCCTGTAATCCCAACACTTTCGGAGGCCAAGGGGGGGCGGATCACCAGGTCAAGAGATCGAGACCATCCTGGCCAACATGGTGAAACCCCATCTCTACTAAAAATACAAAAATTAGCTGGGCATGGTGGCGCATGCCTATACTCCTAGCTGCTCGGGCTGCTCAGGAGGCCAAGGCAGAATTGCTTGAACCCAGGAGGCAGAGGTTGCAGTGAGCCGAGATCATGCCACCACACTCCAGCCTGGTGACAGAGCGAGACTCCGTCTCAAAAAAAAAAAAAAAAAGGAAATTATGATGTGTATCCCATTTGAGAGTCACTGCTACTTGCCAGATCACATTGAACAAAATGACACTTTATTTTGGAGACAGGGTTTCACTCTGTTGTCCAGGCCAGAGCACACTGGCACCATCAGCTCACTGCCTCCTCAAACTCCTGGGCTCAGGCAATCCTTCCACCTCAGCCTCCCAAGTAGCTAGGACTACAGGTGGGCACTGCCATGCCTGGCTAATTTTGTTTTTATTTTACTTTTGTAGAGATGAGCTCTTGCTATGTTGCCCAGGTTGGTCTCAAACTCCTGGCCTCAAACAATCCTCCTGCCTCAGCCTTCGAAAGTGCTCAAAGTGCTAGAATTACAGTTGTAAGCCACCACACTGCCTGTTATTCAGATTCAGAATGCACTAGCAATGATTTACATTCTCCCTTTACTAAATCACACCAATAAATTGCCATGTTTCAGCATCACTGATTTACACCTCTTGGTGAACACAGTAACATTTTACTGGGAATTTTGGGAAAAGAGCTGTCTCAAAAAGTCTTGTATTGCAGTGATAAAGCTAAAAAAAAGAAAGGAGCAGTCATTTAAAATGACTTTAATTATATGCCATAGCCCTTGATGTTTCTAATAAATGTGAGACTAAGAAAACAAACAATAAAGTATAAAATAGGTAGAAGGTATACACATTTCTGCAAACATTCTACTGGTAGTAGGTAAGAATAAATACTTTAAGACACACTTTTTCTAAGACAGTAACTGAAAAGAATTTAAATTGCCATGCTGAAGCACTGAAGACAGTTTGAATCACCAGAAAAATAGTGGACTTAGTAACGATGCGGTCACACAGTAAACAGCCAAACAGCCCTTAGTGAAAAATCTTGTGCAAATTATTGGGCAAAGTAACCACTATTTCTTAAGGTGAGTTAGTCATTGAAATGCAAACTTCCTAACAGAAATGTCACATAGTTAAGAAACCCCTGTTATTATAGCAAACCTGTTTTTAGAAAAGCCTTAATTTTCAGAGACACAAAAACTATATTTCTACATTCTTTACATATCCTACTGCACCTTTTTTTTTTTTTTTTAATAAAAAAAGCAAGACAGAGAAGGAGAGAGACAGAGTCTCACTCCATCGCCCAGGCTGGAGTGTGGTGACACAATCATAGCTCACTGCACCTGAGCTCAAGCAGTCCTCCCGCCTCAGCCTCCTGAGTGATTATATACTATTTTCAAAGAAATATTTATATTCATTATTACCATCTGATCTTCACAAAAATTCCCATGGGTGACACAGCAAAAACTGCTGGGAACTTGCAGGTAACTTTTTAAAGTGTGCGTTTTCTTACATAACTGGACCAATGTCACAGGATTACCCAGTGGCAACGCCAAGATTAAAATGTTTCCCTTTTCAAGGTAATCCACAAAGCCATATTTTTCTAATACCTTCATAGAGTACATACGATAGAAGTTCTCTGTATATTTATACAGCAGGCTACTGCAATGCAACTATTTATGTTTCACCTGACATCCCAACAGGTACCAGCTACCCCTACATTCCAAGGTGAGATTTCTAGGGCCACTTGGAAAAGTTTGTAAGTGTCCTCTTTGCAGGACAGAGTAGCCTGACTGGTGTATCTGACTCATCCCTGAAAACTCTAAATGGCAAGAGACTAGCAGGCTCTCTGCTCTCATAAGAAGGAAGAAGGGGTTGCTATTTGGACTGTCCTCTGTCTACAGACATGGTCAAGGCAAAGAATACATGTATGCTTCTCACAGACCAAAGAGAGCTGGCTTGGGTTGTCTTAAATCTCGTCCACAAGGCAACTCATGAAGAAGTCCTTTGCATTTCCATAAGACATTTTAGAATCAGCAAGTCAATTTCAATGAAATAAAGTGCTAGAATTTGATTAGATTTCATTGAATCTGTAGACCAATTTGGGGGCCACTTGACAACTTTACAATATTGAATCTTCCTATTCATGAACATGGTATATCTCTTCATTTAAGTCTTTCTTAAGTTTCTCATAACTATTTTTGTGGTTTTCAGCCAAGTGTTCTTGCACATCTTTCATTAGATTTCTTCTTAGGTGTTTTTTATATTTGTTTATTGCTAATACAGAGAGACTCTGTTGCTACAAAAGTATTTTGTAATTGTTATCTAGTGAGTGGCCTTGCTAAATTCATTTCAGTTATGATAGTTTGCAGATTATTTGTGTATCATCAAGTCCTCTGTGAATGACAGTTTTATTTCTTCCTTTCTCAATCTTTATGCCCTATTTCTTGCCAAATTACAGGGGCTGGGCAATTGTATTAGTTCGTTCTCACACTGCTAATAAAGACATACCAGAGACTGGATAATTTATAAAGGAAAGAGGCTTAATTGACTCACAGTTCAGCACGAGTAAATTTTTCCTCATGAAATTTACAATCATGGCAGAAGGGGCAGCAAACACATCCTCTTCACATGATGGCAGGAAGGGGAAGTGCAGAGCAAAAGGGGGAAAAGTCCCTTATAAAACCATCAGATCTTATGAGAACTCATTCACTTTCATGAGAATAGCATGGGGGTAACTGCCCCCATGATTAATTAACTCCCACTGGGTCCCTCCCATGACAAAAATAAGTAAAACTGTATTTTCCCCCATGATTAAATTACTTCCCACTGGGTCCTTCCCATGACAAAATAAGCAAAACTATAATTTCCCAATAACATAATCTTGTATATGGAAAATCCTAAAGAATCAACACCAACACAAAAATTATTAGAGCTAATAAACACGTTCAGCAAGGTTGCAAGACAGAAAATTGGTATACAAATTGCACTGGCTAGGCCAGGCACGGTGGCTCATGTCTGTAATCCCAGCTCTTTGGGAGGCAGGTGGATGACTTGAGGTCAGGAAGTTCAAGACCAGCCTGGCAAACATGGTGAAACCCCATCTCTACTAAAAATACAAAAATTAGCTGGACGTGGTGGTGCATGACTGTAACCCCCGCTACTTGGGAGGCTGAGGCAGGAGAATCACCTAAACCTGGGAGACGGAGGTTGCAGTAAGCTGAGATTGCACTACTACACTCCAGCTTCCTGGCTGACACAGCGAGACTCTGCCTCCAAAAAAAAAAAAAAAAAAAAAAAAAAAAAAAGCATTGGCTAGGACCTCTAGCAGAATGTTGATTACAAGTAGTAATAGTGGGTATCCTTGTCTCGTTCTCAATCTCAGTGGTGGTGAGGTGTGGGGAGAGCTATCAATATTCACCATAAAGTATGATGGTAGCTATAGGATTTTTGGTGTACTCACCAATACAGATTCCCAAACTGTTTAAAAGGTGCTTTTTCTTTCAAAAACGGTGTTAAATATTTATCAAATATTTCTTCTGCACCTTTGAAATAATATTTTTCTCCTGTAGTCTTTTAATGTGATGACTAATACTGACTTTTGAATGCCAAACCAAATTTACATCCTTATAATAGAAACCAGTGGTGTGTATATGTGTTTGTGTGTACAAACATAATATGTGGACTTCTTTAAACTTTAGATTCATTTGCTATTATGTTTTTCAGAATTTTTGTAGTTATGTTCATGAGACTTTGCTGTAATATTTTTATTGTAATGTTCTTACACTTGGAAGAATGTGTATTCTGTAGCTGTGTGTAAGTGTTATGTGTATTTCAATTGAGTCAAGTTAACATCTTTACTGTTATTTTTGTCTGTTTTCCTATATATTATTGAAAGAGGCTAAAGCCTTCCACTGTAATTATAAATTTGTTATTTCTCCTTTTAGTTCTGTCAATTTTTGTTTTATGTATTTAGAGGCTATGTTATTAGGCTTATACCCATTTAAAATTGATATTTTTTCTGGTAGAGTGAATCCTTTATTTGTGTGGAATGGCTTTCTCTACTACTCACAAAGGTATCTTTTTTTCACTTTTCTCCTCATTTTTCATCTTTTGTATGTTCTTATAATTATGCCATGTCTCTTGAGTAGAGTTTTTGTTTTTTGTTTTTTTAATTTTGAGATGGAGTCTCACTCTGCCACCCAGGCTAGAGTGCAATGGTGCGATCTTGGCTCACTGCAACCTCTGCCCCTGGGTCTAAGTGATTCTCCAGTCTTGGCTTCCCAAGTAGCTAGGATTATAGGTGGCCACCACCACGCTTGGCTAATTTTTATATTTTTAGTAGAGACAAGTTTCACCATGTTGTCCAGGCTGGTCCCAAACTCCTGACCTCAAGTGATCCACCCACATCAGCCTCTCAAAGTTCTGGGATTACAGGCATGGGCCACCATGCCCAGCCTTGAATAGAGTTTTTTCATCAAAAAAAGTTTCCTATGAGTTCAGAGAGCTAATAAAAATCTGAGTTTAATAAAAATCTGAGTAATAAAAATCTGAGTTTAAGAAAAAGCATAAAGAAAAGTATGACAAACCAAAAACTAACTACATTGAGTTTATATAGTAAATTACAACAATAGGATGATAGTTTTTCTGGGAGCACAGCTGTATCTTATTAAAAAACACACCAGCTGGGCACGGTAGCTCACACCTATAATCCCAGCACTTTGGGAGGCTGAGGCAGGCAGATGGCTTGAGAACAAGAGTTTGAGACAGGCTGGGCAAAATGGTGAAACCCAGTTTCTATTACAAAAAAAATACAAAAATTAGCTGGGCATGGTGGCATACAGCTGTAGTCCTAGCTACTCAGGAGGCTGAGGTGGGAGGATCACCTGAGCCCAGGAGGCAGAGGTTGCAGTGAGCCAAGATCATGTGACTGCACTCCAGCCTGGATGACAGAGCAAGATCCTGTCTCAAAAACAAAAACAAAAACAAAACAAAACAAAAAAAAACACCACCCTCGGTTGTTAACTACACACTCTCAACCATTCAAATCAAGGTAAAAATATATAAGTAAAGAACTCTGAGGAAAGTTAATGTCAAAAAGTCCTAGTACAAAAGTTTAGCAGTGACTCATAAGGAAATCCATGCCAGGTGTGGTGGCTCATGCATACAATCTCAACACTCTAGGGGGCCAAGGCAGGAGGACTGCTTGAGCCCACGAGTTTGAGACCAGCCTGGACAACATAGTGAGACCCCCATCTCTACAAAAATATAAAAAATAAAAGTTGTAAAAAGTAGTTGGATATAGTGGCACACACCTATAATCCCAGCTATTCAGGAGGCTGAGGCTGCAGTAAGCCATAATCACCATAATCATACCAATGCACTCCAGCCTGGGTGACACAGCAAGGCTCTGTCTCAAAAAAGCAAAAAAAAAAAAAAAAGAAAAAGAAAGAAAGAAAAGAAAAGGAGAGAAAATCCATTAAGCCTTCACTAAGAACCTATTTATTCTGGTCATCTCACTTCTTACAGTCCTAACAGATGAACAGCTGCATGACAGTTGATTCTACAGACAGACATGAGTAAGAAATAAGAAGCAACAGTATAAATGAAGAGCAGCTGGGGTCTGACCAATACTGAAGAGGCAATGAACTGCAGCATCTCCCAAGGATATCAAGTAAACATATTGAAAACTCAACTCATCAAGAAAATTAAACTGCATTCAGTAAAATCTGTTCAAAAAGTCAGAAGCTGGCCGGGCGCAGTGGCTCACGCCTGTAATCCCAGCACTTTGGGAGGCCGAGGAGGGCAGATCACGAGGTCAGGAGATGGAGACCATCCTGGCTAATATGGTGAAACCCTGTCTCTACTAAAAATAGAAAAAATTAGCCAGGAGTGGTGGTGGGCGCCTGTAGTCCCAGCTACTCGGGAGGCTGAGGCATGAGAATGGTATGAACCTGGGAGGCAGAGCTTTCAGTGAGCCGAGATCGTGCCACTGTACTCCAGCCTGGGCGACAGCGACAGAGCGAGACTCCGTCTCAAAAAAAAAAAAAAGTCAGAAGCCAAATAATACACTGAGAAAAGCTGTTTGTCAGAATTATCTTGAATTATCCTTGGTAGTAGCAGGCCTCACTAACCTTCAAACTTCTCTCATGTTAGATGCACATACATTTAAGTGTTATATATTTATTTTATCAATCTATTTCGCTCAGAATCCCACAAATATATTTAAATGTTTTATTTAAACATGAAATAATGTTTATTTTAAATGTTATTTTAAAAAAAAGAGCTATTACTAGAATTCACTAAGACAGACACTGAGTGATTTGGTTCCATGATACAAACCTACGGCAGCATGAAACTGAGATAAGGCATCAGCTAGCTGTCCAGCTGCAAGTAATTTCTTGCCCAATTCAAGATGTTTCTCAACATCTGCATTTACTCCACATTCAGCACCTAAAAATAAAATTAAAAACAATCAGTTAACTTTCCACGAACTAAGATTTAATTCTAAAAAATATAATATTAAAAATAGTTATCTGTCTCAGTCATCTACTCAGATGAGAAAAGTCACAGAAGCTGAAAAATGATGTAAAGAACGTAACATAAAATACAAACTCTATTTCATTATATGGAGCACAAGACAAAAAATGTACCCATCTTGACCTAATCAGTCAAAAGAATGTAATCAGTCCAGAAAATAAAGGGAAGTTGTGTAATGCAGAAGTAGTAAAAATATTTTGAATAAAAAAATGAAAATTGTTTGAAGGTAGAATCTCACCTTTAATGAACATCATAGAGACTGTTACAATATTTAAGTATTTATTAAGCACCTATAATGCACTAGGCACTATTTTAGGTGTCTGCAATAAGTGAGCAACATTAAAAAACTCCTGCCCCTCATACCCTCCTGGCGCCTGATGTTATCGTGGGAGGAGACAGACATGATAAATAAGTAAATTACATAGTATGTTGGGTGAAAAGTACTGTGGAAAAAGTCAAGCCATGTGAAGAGGTAAGGAGTTCAGGGGACTTAGAGTAGCAAATAAGCGGGTAAAGGGCAGGCCTTCTTGAGAAGCTGACATCTGAGCAAGACTTGAAAAAAATGAGGAACTCACCATGCAGACAGCTAGGAAAATAGCTTCCAGGAAGAGGGACCAGCAAGGGTCCTAAGTCGGGAGCATGCAGATTTGTTCCAGAAACAGCAGAAAGGCCTGGATGGCTGCAGCAGAGCCAAGAGGAAGATAGTAGTATGAGGTCAAAGAAGTAGAGGACCTGACTACAGCTTTGAATATTTACTTGTCTTAAAACAGGGAACTACTGTGGAATCAATAACATGATCTGATGGACTAGGCCAATTATCAATATGTTGCCTCTCCGCTCTGAATTCATCCTTCGGTACCTGCACTGCAATAAAGGCCTGGAGTTTGCAGGCATTTCCTCTTTACAGTGACTACAATGTTATGCTTTGTCAGTACAGGGCACTGAAGCAACACTGCAGAAAGGACACTTCCTAGTTCTGCTTGCTGCATTTTACTGTCTTCTGGCTCCTGCTGCATGGTATGGATGAGGAGGACATCCAGGGGTACTTAGCCACAGCTGTATGCCCAGGGGTCCAGTTCCTCAGTGATCTGGCAACCTCAGCCCACACACTCCAGATTTCACACCCACAGAAGCACCTGGACTCCCTTCGTAGACAGGCTGACCAGCCTTGGCTCACCTATACATGAAAGGATTGTTTCCTGCTTGCCCAATTACTATGGACCAGCCACACAGCAATCTTCTCCACCAGCAAACCTGGGCTACAGCTATACCTTCTCCAATAAGATCTAAACCCCAGCCTGGTAGAGGGGACCCCTCTTGCAAGTTGGTCCCTCCTTGAGGCTCTTAGTCCTAGAATATCCGTTAGAGTTCTCTTTACATCTTTAGTTACTCTCCTATCACAACTTAACAGTTCTTAGATTAAACTTTCCCTTTCTAAGTAACTACATGATTTCTGTCTCTCCTCAACAGACCATAAGTGACACACAATTGGTATTGGGAGCAGTCCTAGGAGACAGGCCCACAGAGATGCAATTCGAGGACTGGTTTGGTCATGGCCTTGGGCTTCAGTGCAGTGCTAAGTTCCTCGCCAATGGGAGATGAAATGCTAGTAATCCACAGTAGGTATTGGAGTCACAATTAACTAAGCTATCACTTTGGTTGACTGTAATGAAGTACTGAGGGACATGTCTTAGAAGCCCAAGTGGCTGCTGCAACTGACCATAATGGCAGAAATTATGAAAATAAGGACTGTGATGTGGGGTGGGTTCTTTTGAGGGCACTAGAGCAGGGTCCCCAAGCCCCCAGCCATGGACCAGTACCAGTCCATGGCCTGTTAGGAACTGGGCCACACAGCAGGAAGTGATCGGCAAGCCAGAGAGCATTACCACCTGAGCGCTGCTTCCTGTCAGATCAGTGGAGGCATTAGATTCTCACAGGAGCACAAACCCTATCGTCAATTGCGCATGCAAGGGGTCTAGGTTGTGCATTCCTTATGAGAATCTAACTAAAGCCTGATGATCTGAGGTGGAACAGATTCATCCCAAAACTATCCTCCCCCTACCCAACCCAGTCCATGGAAAAACTGTCTTCCACAAAACCAATCCCTGGTGCCAAAAAGGTTGGGGACTGCTGCACTGGGGCACCTACAGGGAGAAAATAACCAGCTCAGATCCAACTTTCAGATCAAGTCATGGTCTTAGAGCTGATTTAGCTGAAAATCAAATATAAAATTTAATTTAATTATGAGGGTTGCTGAATTAAAACAATAGCTGAATTCATGGTCTCACCAAGTTTCTCCTGTGAAAGGGGGCAGATTAGTAAAGAATGGAATCCTTAAATTTGGAATGGGAATATTTATTTGGACCCAAATGAAACTGACCAACTTGAACCCCCAAGTCCGTCTGAGTCTCCCTTACTAGAAGTAGTTTTCCCCCTTGTCTGAGGAGATGACTCTTCCACTGCTTAAAAACCTGAGGACAGCTTTACCCATGGTGGATGCCTTAAAAGAGGATGTTCAATCCTCCTCAAGACACACCCTAACCACTGCCATTGTCACTAACCCATGTCAAACTTTGACAGGCTCCAGAAGAACAGGTATACACTATGACCCAAAGGAAGTAGCTGAACACACTAAAAGATCTGCTGATAAACTAGCAGAATCCCACAGAACATGTATGGCAATGGATTCTAAACGTGCTAGACCAGGAGGGTGAAATATAACACTACATTGGTTCTAATTCATTTATATGTATACACTTATAAAGCAGAGGTCAACAAACCGTTTTTTGTAACTGAAGTTTTAGTAGAATGGGGCCATGCCCATTAATGGATGGGCCATATTGTCTATGGCTGCTTTCACACTATAGCAGCAGAACAGAGTTGTTGTGACAAAACCCATATGGCCTCTAAAACCTAAAATATTTACTATCTGACCCTTTACAGAAAAGGTTTGACTACTTCTATACTAGAGATCCCACATTTAATGTGTTAACTCACAAAACTGGAAGTGGCTTTAACAGCTTACTTGATTGGCTGACTGAAACTTGAAGTTTAATTTAATTAAGCATTAATTATATTAATTTAACATTTAATAAGGCTGAGGTTCCAAAGTTTCCCTAGCATAATAAGAGAGAGGGATCCAAAGGTTTAGAGAGATAGGAAGGTTGGACTGGATTTATCATGTGTTACCTACACACCAAACTGCCACTTATGTCCATGAGAGGGCCTAGAAAACACTCCTTTTACTAAGACATTGAGAAACCTATTAGTGGCCAGGCACAGTAGCTCAAGTCTGTAATCCCAACACTTTGTGAGGCCAAGGCAGGAGAACTGCTTGAGGCCAGGAGTTCAAGAGCAGCCCGGGCAACATAATGAGACCTCATCTCTAAAAAATATAAAATAATTAGCCAGGCATGGTGGCACACACCTGGAATCCCAGCTATTTAATACTTGGGGGGCTGAGGCAGGAGGAAGGATCCTTTGAGCCCAGGAGTTCAAGTCTGCAGTGAGCTATGATCGTGCCACTATACTCCAGTCTAGGAGACAGAGCAAACCTTGTCTCTGAAACAAAATTAAAAAAAAAAAAAAAGAGAGAGAGGGAGAAATGTATTAGTGAGGGACCACCTACAAGGTTTTCAAAATTCTTGTCACTCCCCTTTGTAGGACAGGTATGACTACAGGAGGAAGTCAATATTGAGATAAGTTGAATTCAGTGCGGATGATGGGATTTTAGAGTTGCACAGAAACTTAAGCAGCAGCACTGAACCATGAGAGACTAGGTGGGCACATCAATGCAGAGGCTCTTAATAATCAGGTAGATAAAATGACATACTCTATGGGTAGCACTCAACCTCCTTCTCCATCATATCTAAGCTTGTGCAATGGACCCATGAACAAAGTGGCCATGGTGGCAGGGATGGAGATTATGAATGGGTTCAAAAACACAGATTAGGCCAGGTGCGGTGGCTCATGCCTGTAATCCCAGCACTTTGGGAGGCCTAGGCGGGCAGATCACCTGAGGTCAGGAATTCAAGACTAGCCTGGCCAACGTGGCAACACCCCGTCTCTACTAAAAATACAGAGATTAGCTGGGTGTGGTGGTGCATGCCTGTAATCCCAGCTACTGGGGAGGCTGAGGCATGAGAATCACTTGAACCCGCGAGGTGGAGGTTGCGGTGAGCCGAGATCATGCCACTGCACTCCAGCCTGGGCGACACTGCGAGACTCTGTCTCAAAAAAAAAAAAAAAAAAACACACACACACACACAGATTAGTCCTTTCCAAAACTGAAAAAACTGATCTGGCTAAAGCTACTGCAGAGCATCTGATCTGCCAATGCTGGAGACCAGCACTGAATTCCCAGTATGGCACCATGGGTGGGAAAGAGACAGCTGGCCACCTAGTGGCAGATTGATTTTATTTGGTTCTCTTCCATAATGGATCCGTTTCTCATATTCCAGATATGAATTTGCCTGCAATGCTTCTGCCAACTCCACCATTCATAGACTCACAGAATGTATTACCTATCATTACAGCATTCTATACAGCACTGTATCTCCTTAAGGAATTCACTTCATAGCAAAAGAGGTGGACAATGTGCTCATGACACTAAGATTAACTGGTTTTACCATTACTCCATCACATAGAATGGCTTACTGAAGACTTCAGTAGCAGCACTAGTTGGGAGACAAAAACCTGAAAGGATGGGGCTCTGTTTTACAAGCTGCAGTTTATTATTTCAATCACAGACCATTATATGATGCTATCTTGCCCACAGCCAGAATATGTCAGTCCAGGAATCAAAAAGTAGAAGCAGGCATGGCTCCTCTTATTATTATACCCACATAAGCCACTTGCAAAATTTCTGTTTCTAGTCCTGGCAACTTTGAGCTCTGATGGTTTGGAGATCTTAGTCCTTAAAGGAGAAATGCTTCCAAAGGGGACACAACAATGTTTCCGATTAATTGGAAGATGAGACTCCCATATGGCCATTTTGTACTTCTTATGTCACTGAAACCAACAAGCCAAAAACATTGGTTAATCTACTAGTTGGAAAAATGAATCCGAATTACCAAGGGCAAACAAGTGTGCTATTTTGCAATGGAGGCAAAGTAGGATAAGTGGAACCCAGAAGATTGTCTAGGGCATGTCATACTACTTCCATGCCCAATACAAGGTTAATGAAACGTTACAGCAACCAAAAAACAGAGCAAATAAGACACAGTCCCTTCAAGAAGGAAAGTTTATGAGTCACTCAATCAGGTTAAAAAAAAAAAAAAAGCCAGAGTAACTGAAATTCTGGCAGAAGGCAAGAGAGCTATAGAACAGGGAGTAGATGAAGGAAGCCACATATATCAGCTACCACCTCAGACCAGTTACAGACACAAGCTATGCAGTAGCTTTGCATATTTTCTCTTTGATTATATACATGTTTATTTGTATATACAGTCAATCTTCATAATTTAGATTCTGTATTTGTGAATTTGCCTATGCACTAAAATTCATTCGTAATCCCCAAACTCATATTCACAGCATTTTCACAGTCATTCAAGAACACATGCATGTTCAGGGCAGCAAAATACTGAAATCACTCCAAGCATATGTTCCAGCTGAGGCTGAACAAGGTAACACTCCATCTTCCTGTGTCAGCTTTCATAGTATAAACAATTGTCCTTTCCACTGTGCATTTGGTGCCACTTTTTTGTGTATGCTTCCTGTCACTCATTTCACCACTTTGAGTGACTCCCAAGCATAGTACTGAAGTACTGTCAGGTGTTCCTATGCTCATGAAAGCTGGGCTGTGCCTTACTGAAAAAATCGTGTTTTAGTTAAGCTTTCTTCAAATACGAAAGACACTGCCATTAGCTGTAAGTTCAATGTTAATAGATCAACCATACATAGTAAGGTGTCTTTAAACAGAAACACACAGAAAACAAGGTTATGTCTTGATCTGTTGACATAAGTTGTGATTTGAGGCTTGCAGAAACTTAACCCTGTATTTCCCCTAAGAGAAATGGTTCAATATTTGCTAATGCAGTGTTCACGATGACTTTACAGAACATAACCACCATGAATAACAAGAATTGACTGTACTAACCATATTTTTCTCCCTAATTCCCAATTTTATTTTATACACAAATTACTGAAGTTAACTTTACAATTTAGTCTTTATATAACTGAATATTGAGTGGGATGGTGATGGAGTAAGAGTAGTAATTTATGTAGCCAGTGATGGATACGTGACTGATGGAACCAGGAGTCTTCTCCATTAGGGTATGGGTAAGAATTTCTTCCCTGCAAGGATAGCTGTATCTTCTTAGAAAATTGTCTCAGTTCTTCTATTCAGGCTGCTATAACAAAAATACCATAAACTGGATGGCTTATAAACAACATTTATTTCTCATAGTTCTAGAGGCTAGCAAGTCCAAGATCAAGGTGTCAGCAGATTCAGTGTCTGATGAGGGCCTAATAGACTGCACTTTCTTGTTGAGTGCCTATGTGGTGAAAAGGGAAAACAAGCTCCTTCAGGCCTCGTTCATATGGCCACTAATCCCAGTCATGAGGGCATCATCTAATCACCTTCTCCTTAAGGCCCTGCCTCTTAATACTGTCACATCAGATTAGGTTTCAACATATGAATTGGGGGCATGAGGGGAACACAAATATTCAGACCATAGCAAAAATAAAGTTGCTTTGTTGTACTGGTATTCAAATATGTGCACAAAGGCACGTACGGAAACTAAGTAGCCAACGCATTTCTCCTTTATGGTGAGCATGATGCTAAGCTCTTTGGGGTGCTGAAGGACATTACAGGAAGAAAATCAAAATAATGGTTGCTTGGGAGGGTAAGAGAAAAGACAGACTGGGAAGAGGCAGGAGGGAACTGCTGGTAATGTTCTCATCATGCTTAGAGGTGTGGGTTACACAGTTATATGTGATTATCAAAACTCAGCAAATACACACTTAAAATATGGACGTTTCATTGTACATTAATTTTACATGCAAACAAAAGTTGGTTATATGCCTGTTAAAGTATTTAGGGCCATGTATACTGGTATTATCTTGAAATGTATTTTTTTAAAGGATTAATGGTTGGATACAGAAATGTCCAGATGCATATGTGTTAAAACAAATGTATTAAAATATTAGTGGTAGAATCTAGATGATGGGTATAGGGATGAACACTGTAAAATTCTTTCAACTTTGCGATATGTTTAATAATAAAATGTTGGGAATACATACACTATAGTGTTATAATGGGGGAATGTACACAGGGTACTGTGAGGGCACAAGTTAAAGCACCTAACACAGTTAAAATTAAATAAAATTTAAACTTGTTTCACAGTCACACTAGTAACAGTTTAAGTGCTCAATAACTAGTGGCTGGTATAGGAGAGAAAAAATAATTTTCTATCTTCATAAACTGGGACTCCCTGTAACAAAAGACAGATTAACAAGAGTTGTTTCATATGTATACCTCAAACATACATGCGAGAAAATTCAAGAGAACCGAGTAAATCTCCAGAGTAGATTTCAACGAGAGTTTAAACTTCAGCGGAATACCATCATTTGCTAAAATAAAGGAAGTGGAGGGTGATGGGGAAATCTGTTACAGGGGGATGGCCAGGAAAAACATTGAAAACAAGAGTAAGATTTGTTGTGCAGTTTTTAAGTCAATGCCTTTTCCATTCAGCGGCCCCTCTCCTCCTACTGCAGAGCAGGGAAAAAGATTTCCCTCATAGATGTAAATTTCTCTGACAAAAGGGCAACTTTTCAGAGCTATTCTTGTGTCTACAGTTTCTCAAAATAACCAACTCTAAATAACCAATATGACAAAGAGACATATTTTGCAGTAGCATATTGTGGGCTCCTGAAGTCATATTTTGGGGTAGCGTGACCTAAGCTCCAACACCACTGCATGGGACAATGCAAATGATACCAAATATCTCCCATCATCGCGGAAAGTTCCACTGGACAGCCCTCGGGGGATTCCCCTGAAGGCTCACCTGAAACCTGAAGGAAAAGTAGGAAGGATGCTACCTTTGTCGAAAAGGCTGGAATAGGGAAACTGACCATCCAAAAACAAAGGACATGACATTTAAATGCCTAGATGTCACATGATTAATGAGGCTTTAAAAAAAAAGTCTAGTATTTCGGCTAGCTCTCCTTGCCATCATGACATAATTATTCTGGAGCGGAACACTTTAAGTGCTAGGTGACTCTAATAAACATCCAGAGAGGAAGAAGGAAACCAATTCAGTATCTACATGATAATCCAGGCAACATGATGATGACATGACCATGGAGTAGCAGCAGTGAACACAGAAAAAATAAGAGAGAAAAAAGATACACATGACTTATATCAACAGGCTAGATATGGAGGTCAAGTACAGAAAAAGCAGGAGTCCAGGATACCCAAAGCAACTCACTGAGCAACTACCTGCCATTTTAGTCACCAAAAGCACTGAACTCCTTATTTCATCTAATACAGCAAAAAGCTGATTGGAATTCACTTTACCTTGCTCTTTCTCCTTCTAAACACAGTAGCTTTCTCAGCTACTCTGTAGTTTCTCCATAGTGTCTTATTAGGTTGGCACAAAAGTAACTGAATACCTTGGTTGCCTGTTGGACCTCTTGGTATAAGGAATGGAAAGAAAGGAAGAGAGATTTTGGGGCTCAGAACATACCCTCCCAAAAAATGACTGCAGGAGACCAGAATATGCCATCCCAAAACATATTTTTTGGCATATTACCTGAAGCTGGTTATTTCGAGAAACTACAGACATTAAAAACAGTTCTGAAAACTTCTTTTATGAAAATAATTTATATATAAAGAAAATTTTCATAAGTAAAGGTGCCTGGTAGGTGAGCTCAGTGATGCAGACCTGTAATCCCAGCTATTCAGGTTGCTGAAGTGGGAGGATTGCTTGAGCCCAGGAGTTCGAGACTGGCCCGGACAATACAGTGAGACCCCATATCTTATATAAACAATAAAAGTAGGCCAGTTGCAATGGCTCACATCTATTATCCCAGCACTTTGGGAGGCCAACACAGGAAGATCACTTCAGGCCAGGAGTTCAAGACCAGTCTGGACAAGAAAAACACCATCTCTACAAAAAATTTTAAAAATGAGCCTGGTGTGGTGACACACACCTGTAGTCCCAACTACTCAGGAGGCTGAAGCAGGAGAATCACTTGAGGCCAGGTGCTACAATCATGCCACTGCACTCCAGCCTGGGCAACAGAGCATGATCCTGTCTCAAACAAAAATTTTTAAAAAAGAAAAAGAAAAGAAAAAAGAAACTTTATGAGGAGAAATGTAATACAAACAGACTTAACAATCTACTATGTGCTGGAAATTTCTGTATCTTTATTTCACTAAATCATCAAAACAACCCCAGGAAGTAAACGTCTTTCATAGTTTTATAACTGAGCTCAAGGTAGTTAACCATTCTGCCCAAGGACTCACAACAACTACCGAAACAAGATCCATTTCCAAAGACCAGTTTTCTTTTCAGCACAGTGAACAATCCTTTTCCCCATGTAAACCAGGGTAAGCTTTCCACAGTTACTAGGCTTTTCATGCTTGACTCACTCAACCTATCATTTAACATAACATTTTAGCTACAATCATTTTCAACCTCACAGGATGAACCTGAAATCTAAAGGGAAGCCAAGAACACATGTGCAAAATTATTTGAACTGCTATGTCAAGCCATGTCATACTCTTACCCCAGAGGGTGAGTTACTCTTCAAACTAAATTTCTCTTGCCTTCTAGGATAAAATGAGTATCCAGCATTTCTTCTTTCCAGAATAAAACTGAGATCTTTATTACATTACAATTTTACCCAACATAATTTCCATTTAATTATGATAATATCACTTCCTCTACAAAATTTCCATGGTACACTCTAATCATCCAGAGAGAATTAATTATTATTCTTTTGGTGTGCTTTGGTCACATTTCCATAACAGAACTTGCCACAGTCTAAGAGCTGGTGGTGCAGACCCTTCTTTCCCCATAAGAGGCATGGTGCCTCCTCACTGAGATGTTCCCAGCTCTCATCTTACCTTCTTTCAAATCCAGCCCCTATGCTGCTGCCAGGGCAATCCTTCAAAATGCACTTATACTAAAAATTCTGCAGAGTTTTCACATCATCGGCTAGATTAAAACTAAATCCCTTCAGATATAAAAGCAAACAACACCTTTCAGGGTCAGGTCTCATGCCGTGGGTCCAGCCTTATCATCCATCATTCCTCTACCTCTTACTTTATACTCCTATAAAAAACTAAACTTGCTATACTTCTCTGAATAGACCGTGTTCTCATGCTTCATCCCTTTGCATTTGCTATTACATAAAATGGTCTTCCACACTTGCCCACCAGAGAAATTCCTACTCATCCATCAAGACTCTGCCCTCATGTCCTTAAACCAATCCCATGGAGAACTGCATGACAGGCATTTACTGTGACTCTCGGCTACACTGTGGCCTGGAGACAGACAACACTGTGCATCTGCACTGAGAGTCACGAGCCCCAGAACAAGGGTGTGACAGGGAACACATCACATTCCTTCCCGTCCAGGACATGAAGCCAGTGCAGCTCCCTAACATGCAGCAGAGACCTCAACCACCCCTATCAGGACTAGTGCCTATGCTCATCATTGGAGTATTCGTGGGCAAGCTAGACGGTCCAGCTCTATCCAGCTATCTCGCCCTGACCCACCGCTAAACAGAAGCTCAGGGGATGGGGGAATTTCCACTGTCTAGCCCATCACCTGAAACAACACAGTGAATCTCACAATAAACAAAGATCAGGTACACATCTGTCTGCTTTTGCTGCTGCTGGCTCATACCAGTAAGTACCACCTACAGGCCTGTAGGTTGAATTGCACAACAAATATAAAACCTGCCAACAAAAGTACACAAGGCTATAAAAGCAAAGCAAAAGACTCTACCCTAGAGCATACTCTATAGGCACAAGGCAGGTTGGGGGAAAGAAAAAAAAATCCATTTAAATGAAGTAAATTCAAACAACAACAAGTGTCAGTTTCTCTAGATGAGAAAAAACCAGCATTAAGAATTCAGGTACCATGAAAAATCTGAATGTTGTGACACCACCAAAAAGACTGCACTGGCTTTCTGGCAATGGACTACAACCAAAATGAAAATTCAGAAATGAGAGAAAGAATTCAAAGTGGGAATTGTAAAGAAGCTCAATGAGAACCAAGAGAAGGTTGAAAACCAACACAAAAATAACCAGAAAAGCAATCTAGGAAATGAAGGAAGAGACAGATGTCTTTAAAAAAAAAAAAAAAAAAAAAAACTTCTTGAAGGCTGGTCTTTTAAATTACCCAGTCAGACAAAAAAAAAGAATTTGTTTTAAAATCTTAAAAGAATTTTTAAAATCAAACAAAGCCTTTGAAAAATATGGGATTATGTAAAACAACCAAACCTACAACTTACAGGCATTGTGAAGGAAAAGAAAAAGTAAGAAATTTTAAAAAAACATATTTGAGGAAATAAAACAGGAAAAATCCCCTGATCTTGCTAGATATGCAGACATCCAGATATAAGAAATTCACAGGACACCTGGAAGATACTATACAAGACGAACATAACCAAGGAATGTAGTCATCAGACTATCAGCAAATCTTAAAAGCAGTTAGACAGAAGTGTCAAATCATTGACAAAGGGAATCCCATCAGATTAAGAGTGAAATTCTCAGCAGAAACCTTACATGCCAAAAGAGTTTGGGGCCTCTTTTTAGACTCCAAAAACAAACAAACAAAAAAACTATAACCAAGAATTTTATATCCTACCAAACTAAGCTTCATAAACGAAAGAGAAACGAAGTCTTTTACAGACAAGCAAACACTAAAGGAATTCATCACCACTAGACTAGACCTATAAGAAAAGCGCAAAAGAGTTCTAAATGTGGAAACAAAAGGATGATGTTTGCCATGATAAATGCACATGTAAATACAAAGCTCACAGATCCTATAAAGCTATTACTCAATTGTGACTCCAAGGCAACTAGCTAACAACACTATGACAGGAACAAACTTTCACATATCAATATTAACCTTGAAGGTAAATGGCCTAAATGCTCCACCTAACAGATACAACAGCAAACTGGATAAAAAAACAAGACACTGGCTAACTCGGTGAAACCCTGTCTCTACTAAAAATTCAAAAAATTAGCCAGGCGCGGCGGCGGGCGCCTGTAGTCCCAGCTACTCAGGAGGCTGAGGCGGGAAAATGGCATGAACCCAGGAGGCAGAGCTTGCAGTGAGCCGAGATCACGCCACTGCACTCCAGTCTGGGCGACAGAGCGAGACTCCGTCTCAAAAAAAAAAAACACAAGACACAACCATCTGCAGCCTACAAGAGCCTCACCTAATGGCTAAAGACACCTATAGACTCAAAGTAAAGGGGTAACAAAAGATGTATCATGCAACTGGGAATAAAAGCAAGCTGGAGTAAACATTCTTATATCAGATAAAACAGACTTTAAACCAACAACAATTAAAAAATTTTTTTTAAAAAGGCAAAGAAGGCCTTCCACAATGGTGAGTGACAGCATCCCCAAAAGTTAAAAATACCAAATGCATGACAGTGCTCCGGTAACTGGTTAATAGGGTGGTAGTCACTAGTCCATCAAGACGTCTTATTTAAGTGAAATGTGTGGGCAATCTTAGTTTCAATCTTAGTTTCATGGCCCTGAGGTAAGAACCAGATGCCAGGTATAGTTTCAGTATAGTCACTCCCAAGTGTTATGGGCCCAGAGTGAGGAGAGTAACATGCCCCAGAGGGATGATGATTTCTTGGAGGTTGGTAGATTAACAGACCAAAGCTTGGTAGGGGATATCCATGTTGGCGAGGTTAATCTTGACTGAAATACACTATGTCAGTGAATGAACGTATGCACTATGTAATATCAAGGGTTTCCAGTACTGGTCGATATTCATGTGGATCAAGTTTCGTCATGTGAGTGTAATGTCTGAATGAGTGATAGTTGATTAAGGGATTGTTAGTACATGCTTATATGCATGTGAAATGGCTCTTTAGTGTAAGGTTATGTGTGTATGTACTATGTACAATCAAGCATTTATAGCACATATTCATGGGGATTAACAGTAATGCACAAAGTACATAGGAGTACTAATATATTAGTGTTGGCAGTAAATACTAACATATTAGTTAAAATATGTGCCAAAAAGAATACAGAGAATAGTTTAATTACAACTTCAGCTTTGGGTGTTGATGGTGAAGCGGTATTGATGGTGAAGCGGTATTGATGGTGAAGCAGTGTTGACGGTGAAGCGGGAATGCTTTTTCTCCGAGTTGTCCTGGGGAGAGACTCTCCATTTCTGGTTTAGAAGACCAGAGTATTGAGTTATACTACAAGGGCAGTTTCATTTAAGTAGCTTATTTTCAATTAGGGCAGTGAGTGGTATAAGGACAAGGAAAATGGAGAATTACATAATAGATGCTGGCTGTCCAATGGTAACAAAAGGATGTTCAACTGGCTATCATCTGATTCATGTGACTGTAAGCAAGTCTGCCACTAAAATTCAGAACAGGCATTGACTTAATGGGCAGAATATTATGCTTTGTTGTTTGAACGTATGTAGTACAAGAATAACTGCTAGAATAGAATAGAGAATAGAAGGGCCAGTACACCTTCTAGTTTATTAGGGATGGATCGTAAGATTGTGTATGCAAACAAAAAATATCATTCTGGCTTAATGTGGGGTAGGATACTGAGGGGGTTGGCTAAAGTGTAATTGTCTGGATTGCTCGGGAAGTCAGGTCAAAATAATACTAGAGTTATTAGAAGGAGGAGGAGAAATATTAGACCTAGGATATCTTTGGTTGTATAGTAAGGGTGGAAGGTGATTTTGTTGGAATCTGATGAAATTCCTGAAGGGTTACTGGATCCTGTTTCATGCAAGAATAAAAGGTGGAGAATTGCTACGGCTATAATGATGCAGGGTAGGATAAAATGGAAGGTGAAAAGTCGTGCAAGAGTGGCTTTATCAACTGAGAACCCACCTCAGATTCATTGAACAAGATCCGTTCCAATATATGGAATGGCTGATAATAGATTTGTAATTACTGTGGCGCCTCAGAATGATATTTGGCCTCATGGGAGTATGTAGCCTATAAACGCTGTTGCTATAGTTGTTGAGTAGGAGGATAATACCAGTATTTCAGGTTTCTAGGGACATAAGTGACCCATAATATAAACCTTGGCCAATGTGCAGGAAGAGGCAGATGAAGAATATTGAAGCACGGTTAGCATGAAAATAGTGGACTATTCTGCCGTAGTTTACAACTCGGTTGATATGGGCAACTGAAGAGAAAGCAGTTAAGGTGTCCGGTGTGTAGTGTATGGCCAGAAATAATCCTGTGATGGTCTGGAGAATTAAGCAGGCGCCAAGAAGTGAGCCAAAATTTCATCATGTAGAGATGTTGGATGGTGTGGGGAGATCAATAAATGAATAATTTATAATTTTAATTAGTGGGTGTATTTTATGTATATTAATCATTAGTGTTCTTATAGTTGAAGTACAACGATTATTTTTCCTATCATTAGTCATGGTTACAAGCCATGTGGGAATAATGACATATGTTTTATTCTTATTAAGTATTATTTTGGTTATAGGATTTGCTAGGTTTGTCTTCAAAACTTTTTCCTGTTTATGGAGGTTTAGGGTTATTAGTGGTGCTGTGGGTTGTGGTATTGTGTTGAATTATGGTGGGGCTTTTACAGGGTTAATAGTCTTTTAGATTTATTTGGGTGGTATGATGGTTGTTTTTGGTTATACTGTGGCAATAGCTATTGAGGAATACCCTGAGACATTAAGGATCAAATATGATATTTGAGGAACTTTATCATTAGGGTTATTAATAGAATTGGTGTTGATTTGATGAATGGTTGAATATGATGGGGTGGTGATTACAATTAATTTTAGTAGTGTAGGAAGTTGAATAATTTTTTAGGGTGAGGGTCCGGGGTTGATTCATGAGGATTCTGTGGGTGCAGGTGCTTTATATAATTATGGGTGTTGATTGGTGGTGGCTGCTGGTTGAACATTGTTTGTTGCTGATTATGTTGTAATTGAAATTACTTGGGGTAATAGAGTAGATAATTAAGAGTAGAGTTAGAAAGGAGGGGATAAAAAAGGAATGGAAATAAAATTTAATTAGGCCTTTTTGAGTGGATATGGTAATGGAGGCTGTAATGTGGGTCTGTGAAATTGTCTTTGGTATGGACTTTTCTAATCAAACTAGGTCTAGTAGA
Organism: Pan troglodytes; assembly: GCF_028858775.2. Classification (NCBI taxonomy): domain Eukaryota; kingdom Metazoa; phylum Chordata; class Mammalia; order Primates; family Hominidae; genus Pan; species Pan troglodytes. The sequence goes on along the minus strand of NC_072412.2, from coordinate 101,303,328 downwards.
AGTGAAGCCAGATTTTGGCTTGAGCAAGGGGTTGTACAATGGATTGTGGTTGAGTAAAATTCCAGTATATTGGAGAAGTTGCATGTCTGTAATGGATATTTTAGCTTAAGATTATTAGTTAGAAGACTAATAGTCTTAAGATTATTAGTTAGAAGACTAATAGTCTTAAGATTATTAGTTAGAAGACTGAGCTCCATTGCTAGCAAAATCCCTAGGTTACACTAAGGGCTGTAAGTTTTAGATGACGTGGTACTGTTGTCTGGGGGGAAGAGGTGGGGATAATACTATTGCTGATAAGAAATCCAGCGAAGATACTGCCTATTATTAGGTGTTTAATTGAATTAGGAAGGGTTTATTTTCATTAATAATTAGAGTTGTGAAGTGGGGTTGTCCTATTAGAACAAAGACAATAATTCTGATACTACAAACAGCTGTTAAGGAGGTGGCAATAAGAGTACTAGAAAGGGCTCAGGTGTTGGTATAACACGTTTGTGGTTTCGATAATAAGGTATTTAGAGTAAAAGCCTATTAGGAAAGGCATACCTGTAAGTGCTAAGCTGCCAATAATAAGGGAGGAAGAAGTAAGGGGTAAAGTCTTAAATAGTCCTCCTATTTTTAGAATATCTTGTTCATCGTTGAGGTTGTGGATGATGGATCCCGAACACATAAATAATATAGCTTTAAAAAAGGCATGGGTGCGGTGGGGCGCAGTGGCTCACGCCTGTAATCCTAACACTTTGGGAGGCCGAGGCAGGCAGATCACGAGGTCAGGAGATCGAGACCATCCTGGCTAACACGGTGAAACCCCATCTCTACTAAAAATACAAAAAATTAGCTGGGCCCAGTGGCGGGCGCCTGTAGTCCCAGCTACTTGGGAGGCTGAGGCAGGAGAGTGGCATGTACCCGGGAGGCGGAGCTTGCAGTGAGCCGAGATAGTGCCACTGCAGTCCGGCCTGGGCGGAAGAGCAAGACTCTGTCTCAAAAAAAAAAAAAAGGCATGGGTGCAGATGTGTAGAAGTGCTAGGTGTGGTTGATTAATGTCAATTGTGAGTATTGTAAGGTCTAGTTGACTTGAAGTGGAGAGTGCTACCATTGTTTTGATATCATTTTGTGTTAGAGCACAGATTGCTCTAAATACGGTGGTAATAGCACCTAAACAGTGTAAAGGTTTGGATTAATACGCTATTTTCTATTAGGGGATAGAAGCAGATGAGCAGAAAAACTCCTGCTACAACTATAGCGCTAGAGTGGAGAAGGGCTGAGATTGGGGTTGGGCCCTGGGGTTATTATTATTTATAAAATAATAAAAGATTCAATACAACAAGAAGATTTAACTATGCTAAACATATACACACTCAACACTGGAGCACCAAGATTCGTAAAACTCCTACTACTAGACCTAAGAAAACAGATCAATAGCCACACAATAATGAAGGGACGCCAACCCCCCCACTGACAACACAAGACAGATCATCAAGGCAGAAAGTGAACAATGAAACTCCAGACTTAGACTAAACTCTAAACCAAATGGACCTAGTAGACATTTACAGAACATTCTATCCAACAACCACAAAATATACATTTTTCTCATCTGTGTGTGGAACATTCTTAAAATCAACCATATGCTTGGCCATGAAAAGTTTCAATAAACTCAAAAAAAGTCCAAATCATATCAAGTATTTCTTGAACCACAATGGAATAAAATTAGAAGTCAATACCAAAAGGAACTCTGAAAACAACACAAGTACATGAAAAGTAAACAACCGGAATTACTTTTGGGCGAGCAATGAAATTAAAGCAGAAATCAAAATAATTTCTGATACAAATGAAAACAGAAACATAGCATACCAAAACCTCTGGGATACAACAAAAGCTGTGCTACGAAGCATGTTTACAGCATTAAATGCCTACATCAAAAAGATAGAAAGATCGCAAATGAACAACCACACACCACACCTCAAGGAACTAGAAAAATAAGAATAAAACAAACCCAAAACTAGCTGGGAGAAAAGAAATAAAAAGATCAGAATGAACTAAATGAGATTGTGACCAAAAAGAAAAAAAAAGAAAAAAGATCTACAAAACAAAAACTTCTTTGAAAGGATAAACAAAATTGACAGACCACTAGCTAGACTAACCAAGAAAAAAAGAGAGAAGATTCAAATAAGCACAACCAGAAATGAGAAAGGTGACAACTCATACCACAGAAAATACAAAACATCATCAGAGACTACTATGAACATCTTTATGCAAACTAGATAGAAAACTTAGAGGAAATGGATAAATTCCCAGAAACATACAACCTCCCAAGATTTAACCAAGAAGAAACAGAAATCCTGAATAGACCAATAATGAGCAATAAAATCAAATTAGTCCTGACAAAATCTTCCAGGAAAAAAAAAAAAAGCCCAGGACATTTTTTACAGCCAATTTTTACCAGACATACAAAGAAGAGCTGGTTACCAATCTTACTGAAAGTATTCCCCCCCGAAAAAAAAAAAAAAATCAAAGAGGAAGGATTCCTCCCTAACTCATTCTATGAAACCAGTATCAACCTGATACCAAAATGAGGCAAGACAACCAAAAAAAGGAAACCACAGGCCAATATCCCTGATGAAAATAGATGTAAACATATGCAACAAAATACTAGCAAACTAAATCCAACAGCGCGCGCGCGCACACACACACACACACACACACACACACACACACAAAAACCCACACAATCAAATGGGCTTTGTTTCTGGGATGCAAGGATGGTTCAACATATGCAAACATATGTGGTCCACCACATAAACAGAATTAAAAACAAAACCCGTATGATCATCTTAATAGATACAGAAAGGCTGAGCACAGTGGCTCACACCTGTAATCCCAGCACCTTGGGAGGCTGAGGTGGGAGGATCACTTGAAGCCAGTTCAAGACCAGCCCGGCCAACATGGCAAAACCCCATCTCTGCAAAAAAGTAGCCAGGCATGGTGATGCATGCCTGTAACCCCAGCCCCAGGAGGCTGAGGCACAAGAATCACTTGAAGTGGGAGGCGTAGGTTGCAGTGAGCCGAGATAGAGCCACTGCACTCCAGCCTGGGGGACAATGTAACACTCTGTCTCAAAAAAAAAAAAAAAAAAAACTGTAGAAAAAGCAGTCTATGAAATCCAACACCCCTGTATGATAAAAATCCCTCAAGAAACTAGACATCGAAGAAGCATACCTGAAAATAATAAAAGCCATCTATAACAAACCCACAGCCAACACCATACTAAACAGGCAGCAGCTGAAAGCATTTCCCTTGAAAAATAGAACAAGACAAGGATGCCCATTCTCACCACTCCTATTTGCCACAGTACTGGAAGTCTTAACCAGAGCAATCAGGCAAGAGAAAGAAATAAAAGGCATCCAAATAGGAAAAGAAGTCAAATACCTCTCTTCAGTGATTATATGATTCTATACCTAAAAAACCCTAAAGACTCCACCAAAAGGCTCCTGGAACTGATAAGCAACTTCAGTAAAGTTTCAGGATATAAAATTAATGTACAAGCGGCAGTAACATTTATATACACTGACAACATTCAAGCTGAGAGCCAAATCAATAACACAATCCCATTTTTAATAGCCACACACAAAAAGTAAAATACCTAGGAATACAGCTAACCAAGGAGGTGAAACATTGCTAAAGGGAGAACTATTAAACACTGCTCAAAGTAGTCATACATGACACAAGCAAATGGAAAAACATTCCATGCTCACAGGTTGGAAGAATCAATATCATTAAAATGGCCATACTGCCCAAAGCAATCTACAGATTCAACACTATTCCTACCAAATTACCAATGTCATTTTTCACAGAATTAAAAATACATATATTCTAAAATTCATATAAAACCAAAAAAGAACCTGAATAGCCAAAGCAATCCTTAGCAAAAAGAACTAAGCTGGAGGCATCACATTACCCAACTTCACACTATACTATAAGGCTACAGTAACCAAGACAGTATGCTTTGGGTGGTATGTGGATTGCTTTAGGTAGTGTTGTCTTTTTAACGATATTATATTCTCCAAATCCATGAGCAAAATTGATAAACTGCTAGCTAGATTAACTAGGCATACAGGAAACATACCTCAACATAATAAAGGCCACATATGACAAACCCACGCCAATATACTGAATGGGGAAAAGCTGAAAGCATTCACCCTAAGAATTGGAACAGGACAATGATGTTCACACTTACTATTCCAATTCAACATAGTACTGGAAGTCCTGGCTAAAGTTATCAGGCAAGAAAAAGAAATAAAAGATATCCAAAAGGGACAAGAGGAGGTCAAATTATGTCTCTTCACAAATATGATTTTTTTACCTAGAAAACCCTAAAGATTCTACTAAAGGACTCCAAGACCGATAAACAACTTGAGTAAAGTCTCAGTATACAAAACCATCGTATAAAAATCTGTAGCATTTCTATACACCAACAATATTCAAGCCAAAAACCAAATCAAGAATTCAATCCCATTTACAAAAGCCATATGCAAAAAAATAAAATACCTAGGAAAACACTGACCAAGGAGGTGAAAGATCTCCATGAGAACTACAAAACACTTATGAAACAAATCATATATGTTATAAATAAACAGAAAAACATCCCAGGCTCATGGATTTGGAGACTATCATTAAAATAACCATACTGCCCATAGTAATCTGTAGATTCAACACAATTCCTATCAAATCACCAATGTCATTTTTCAGAGAACTAGGAAAAACAATTCTAAAGTCCATACAGCACCAAAAAAGGGCATGAATAGACAAAGTAATCCTAACCAAAAAGAACAAATCCAGAGGCATCACATTACTTGACTTCAAATTATACTACAAGGCTATAGTAACTAAAATGGCATGGTACTGGTACAAAAATACGCACACAGATCAATGGACTACAATAGAGAACCCAGAAATAAAACCACATACTTACATCCAACAGATTGATCTTTGACAAAGCTGACAAATATAAACAACAGGGAAAGGACACCCTAATTCAATAAATGGTGCTGGGAAAATTGGCTAGCCATATGCAGAAGAAACTGGATCTCTGTCTCCCAGCATATATAAAAACTACCTCAAGATAGATTAAACATTTTGGACATTGGCCTAGGCAAACAACTTATGACGAAGACCCCAAACACAAATGCAACAAAACCAAAAATAAACAAATGAGACTTAACTAAAAAGCTTCTGCATATCAAAAGATAATCAACAGGGCAAAGAGACAAACTACAGAATGAGAGAAAACATTTGCAAATTATGCCTCCGACAAAGGACTAATATCCAGAATCTACAAGACACTCAAACAACTCAACAAGAAGAAAACAAAGAACCCCATTAAAAAGTGGGCAAAGGGCCAGGCGCACTGGCTCACGCCTGTAATCCCAGCACTTTGGGAGGCCAAGGCGGGTGGCTCACAAGGTCGGGAGATCAAGACCATTCTGGCTAGCACAGTGAAACCCTGTCTCTACTAAAAATACAAAAAATTAGCCGGGCAAGGTGGCAGGCACCTGTAGTCCCAGCTGCTTAGGAGGCTGAGGCAGGAGAATGGCGTGAACCTGGGAGGCGGAGCTTGCAGTGAGCCAAGATCGTGCCACTGCATTCCAGCCTGGGCGACAGAGCAAGACTCTGTCTCAAAAAAAAAAAAAGTGGGCAAAGGACATTAAGAGACATTTCTCAAAAGAAGACATACAAGCAGCCAACAAACATGAAAAAATGTTCATCACTAATCATCAGAGAAATGCAAATTAAAACCACAATGAAATATCAATCATCTTATACAAGTCTGAGTGGCTATTACTAAAAAGTTTAAAAAAAAAAATAGATGTTAGCATGGAGGTGAAGAAATTGTAACACATATATGGGTGGCAGCAATGTAAATTAGTTCAACCACTATGGAAAACAATATGGAGATTTCTAAAAAAAAACAAAAAACCTACCACCAAGCCCCAACTCCAACATCAGGGATTACAATTCAACATAAGATTTGGGTGGGGCACAGATCCAAACCATATCATTCCGCCCCAGCTCCTCCAAAATATCATGTTCTCACATTACAAAATACAATCATCCCTTCTCAACAGCCCCCAAAGTCTTAACTCATTCCAGCATTAACTCAAAAGTCCAAAGTCTCATCTGGGACAAGCCAAGTCCCTTCCACCTATAAGCCTATAAAATCAAAAACAAGTTAATTACTTCCAAGATACAATGGGATTATAGGCATTGGGTAAATAGTCCCATTCCAAAAGGGTAAAACCGGCCAAAAGAAAAAGGCTACGGGCCCCATGCACGTGCTAAAACCCAGCAGGGCAGTTATTAAATCTTAAAGCTCCAAAATAATCTCCTTTGACTCCATGTCTCACATCCAGGGCATATTGCAGCAAGGGGTGAGCTCCCAAGGCCTTGGGCAGTGCCACTCCTGTGACTTTGCAGGGCTCAGCCCACGCGGCTGCTGTCAAGGGCCGGCAATGAGTGGCTGCAGCTTTTCCAGGTGCATGGTGCAAGCTGTCAGTGGATCTACCATTCTGGGGTCTGAAAGATGGTGGTCTTTCTCACAGCTCCACTAGGCAGTGCCCCAGTGGGGACTCTGTTGGAGGCTCCAACCCCACATTTCCCCTCTGCACTGCCCTAGTAGAGATTTTTCCATGAGGGCTCTGCCCCTGCAGCAACCTTCTGCCTGAACATCCAGGCTTTTCCATATATCTGAAATCTAGGCTGAGGCTCCCAAGCCTCAATTCTTGGCTTTCAGCACCTGCAGGCTTAACAGCATGTGGAATCTTCCAAGGGTTTGGGCTGGCACCGTCTGAAGGCCTGAGCTATATCTGGGCCCCTTTCAGCCATGGCTGGAGCTGGAGTAGCTAGGATGCAGGCAGCAGTGTCCTGAGGCTGGCAGGGCCCTGGCCCAGGAAACTGTTCTTCCCTCCTAGGTCTCTGGGCCTATGATAGAAGGAGCTGCCTTAAAGGTCGCTGAGATGCCTTGGAGCCCTTTTTCCCATTGTCTTGGCTATCAGCACTTGGCTCCTCTTTACTTATGCAAATTCATGCAGTCTGCTTGAATTACTCCCCTATAAATGGGTTTTTCTTTTCTACCACATGGTCAGACTGAAAATTTTCCAACTCTTCTGCTCTGTTTCCCTTTTAAATGTAAGTTCCAATTTTACATCATTTCTTTGTTCATGAATATGAGCACTGGCTGCTAGAGGCCAGGTCACATCTTGAACACTTTGCTGCTTAGAAGTTTCTTCCACCAGATACCCTAAATCACCTCTCTCAAGTTCAAAGTTCCACAGATCCATAGACCAGGGGTACAATGCCACCAGTCTCTTTACTAAAGCATAGCAAGAGTGGCCTTTACTCCAGTTCCCAATAAGTTCCTCATCTGCGGTCATTCTGAGCCCTCCTCAGCCTGAACTTCACTGTCTATACCACTATCAGCATTTTGGTCACAACCATTCAACAAGTCTCTAGGAGGTTTCAAACTTTCCTTCCTCTTCCTGTCTTCCTCTGAGTCCTCCAAACTGTCCCAACCTCTGCCCATTACCCCATTCCAAAGTTGCTTCCTTCTACAATTTCAGGTATCTTTATAGCAATGCCCCACTCCCAGTACCAATTTTCTGTATTAGTCCATTCTCACATTGCTATAAAGAAATACCCGGAACTGGGTAATTTTTTTTTTTTTTTTTTTTTGAGATGGAGTTTTGCTCTGTCACCCAGGCTGGAGTGCAGTGGTGCAATCTCGGCTCACTTTATCCTCTGCCTCCCAGGTTTAAGCAATTCTCTGCCTCAGCCTCCCAAGTAGCTGGGATTTCAGGCGCCCACCTCCACACCAGGCTAAGTTTTTTTTTTTTTGTATTTTTAGTAGAGACGGGGTTTCACCATCTTGCCCAGGCTGATCTTGAACTCCTGACCTCGTGATCCATCCACCTCGGCCTCCCAAAGTGCTGGGATTACAGGCCTGAGCCACAGTGCCCAGCCGGAACTGGGTAATTTATAAAGAAAAGAGGTTTAATTGGCTGACGGTTCTATAGGTTGTACATGAAGCATGGCTGGGGAGGCCTCAGGAAATTTACAATCATGGCAAAAGGTAAAGGAGAAGTAGGCACATCTTCACATGGCCAGAGCTGGAGGAAGACAGAGAGGGGGGAGATACCGCACATTTTTAAACAACCAGATCTTGTGAGAATTCTATCACAGTAACAGCTCTGGGGGATGGTGCTAAACCATTAGAAACCACCCCCATGATCCAATCACTTCCCACCAGGCCCCAGATCCAACACTGGGGATTACAGCTGAACATGAGATTTGGGTGGAGCACAGATCTAAATCATATCACCCCACCATTACACAATATACCCATGTAACCTGCACATGTATATCTTGAATCTAAAATAAAATAAAGTTAAACAAAAAAAAAGATTCTGCCCTCAAATGCTGGCTCCTTTGTGAAACCTTCCCTCACACTGTATTGTTTTGAGAGAGGGAAAAAAAGCTCCTTCAATCTTCCTATATTTTGCATTTCCACACTCAGAAGTACATGACTTCACTTTGCAATATCACTCTCTCTATATATTGCTTTTCACAATTTGCCTGCTTCTCAAAGTCCCAACTCCACAAAACTTATCAAAAGCAAGTTTGAGAGGAGGAGCTGTCTTTTCTTCTTTGTATCACCTAATTCAGTATCCCACACATAGTGGGTATGCAATATTTGTTGAATGAATTTAACTATTTGCCTTTTTACTTAAACATATTATAATTCATCAGAATAAAATCTAAAATACATAACAATTATCAAGTCAAACATATGATCAATGATTCATAAAGACACATCTGAAAAATCAAATTATTTGCGAATTATTGGCTGTTTTTGCAATCCACTCTCTTTTGAGCCACAGGTAATTTTTATTCCTTTGCCACATGGTCTGTAAACATTATTTTCAGAGAGGTAAGACAACCAAACATCATGCCATTTCCTAATCAGCATTAGACAATAGGTTTCTCCTTAGACAAGCAGTGATCATAAGTCAGCAAAATAAGCAGCAAGGGCAGGGAAAAAGGTAGAGTAGCCAACTATGTCTTTCACTGAAATTAGTATTAGAATATCTTATATTTTGGAGAGCAGAAAATAAGGATTTTTTTAAACTTAAAGGTGGGGGGTTAAAGGTATGACGTGAGTTACAATCAAGACTGGAAGAACCAGACTAAAGGAGGCAAGAACTCATAGTCAAAGATACTAAAGTTCAAGCAAAGGCGGTGGCAGACCCAGACCAGAGAGCAATCCCAGAGAGAGAGATGGTTATTCAGGTTGGAGCACTTAGAATTTGAGGAATGAGGAAAGCCCTAAGTTTCTTCTCTAAAAAAGAACAGAAGGCTAAGCCAAGACTCTAGCAAGGTGGGGTAGAGTCTAAAAGAAGTCTTGTAGCAGAAACACAGAAGACAGTGGAATCTAGCCAAAGAAAGATAGTACAGGAAGTTCAGCATCTACTATTATCTGAATGTTCTCTCCAAAATTCAGGTTGAAATTTTTTTTATAAATTACTCAGTCTGTGGTATTTTGTTATAGCAGCACAAAGATACAACTGTAGGAGCAACATTTTCAGAAGGTGAGAGGAAATGGAATCCAGGGTGTAAGTACACAGATTAGATTTATCTGGGAATAGAGACATTTAACGTATTTCAATATGAGAAAAAGTAGCAGAATAGGTACAAATGTAGATAAGCTAGTGAATTTTGAGGTAGAAAGAAGAACTTGCCTTGTGATGGCTTTCATTTTCTCAGTAAAGACAAGGTCTAAAAGAATGAGGTAGGGGAGAGAGGAAAGGAGAGTTTAAATTAGAGGCTTCAGGAAGGAGGAAAATGTTTGAAATACTGATTTTCAAGAATAGACATAGTAAAGAATTGTGGGAGTGTTAGCAGTATTTAATGTGCATTTGCGACTGAGATTGTTTCTTTAAAATGAGACTAATCAGGGCCAGGTGCATTGGCTCGTGCCTGTAATCTCAACACTTTGGGAGGCCAAGGGATGAGGATTGCTTGAGCCCAGGAGTTCAAGACCAGCCTGGGCAACATAGAAGACCCTGTCCCTACAAAAAATTTTTAAAACTTAGTAGGGGATGCAGTGGTGCACACCTGTGGTCCCAGCTATTCAGGAGGCTGAGATGGGAGGACTGCTTGAGCCCAGGAGGTCAAGCCTACATTGAGCTAGGATCATGCCACTGCACTCCAGCCTGGGTGACAGGGCAAGACCTTGTCTCGAAAAAAAATTGAAAATAAAAATAAAGATAAATAAGACTAATCAGCAAAGTTGTCTCCATTTTCCTCCGTCCGTGTTTACCTATAAGGTATAAAAAGAGTTGGCCAAGTTGAATTTAACCAGTGTTGGGTTTTGGCAGGTGAGTAAAACAGAAGATTACAGGGGCCAGAAAATAAATGGGCATTTGCAGTACACTAACTACAATAATGGACCACTCAGTCTAAAGCGGGAAAGGAGAAAAAGAGGACATGAATGCTTCACAAATGCATGTCTTAAACCCTAAGTGGTCTGTAAACTCAAAAGCAAAAGCCATGAGTTCTATGCTATGTATATATACCTCACCAAAGAGTAATATAGTTAGTAAAAGCCTTTGCTGACTGATTAAATGAGTCTTCTCCATATTCCAGAACTCCAAATGATACAAATTCATCAGATTTAATTTTTTTAAGTAGCTTTCTAAAGATATGGAAAGAAAAATAAATCTATGGTTGAAATGTTTGCGTTCTGAAGAGCAGGTGAATGGGTTCCCATGATACTTCCATATAAACAAAGATTAACTGCAGGACACTAATCAAAAGAGACCACAGCAGTAGAAATTAAACTTAACAACAATTAATTAACTTCATATGGGAAAATAAAACCTAATTACTACAGTGCATCCCCTCCCAGAACAACTTCCCCTACCTCACAGAGTGAAAACCACTGCATTTCCAGGCAGTTTCTCAGCAAATACTAACTATGTCAAGAGAACTGGACCTTTGATACTACTGCTAACTACAGCCTATCTTATTAAAGAATTTAAAATAATTCTAGAAAATATGTGACCACCTTTTATGATACTTAATTTATTTAAATTACTTAAAGTCACTCATTTTTGCTACTTTATTCTTTCCCTATTTAGATAATGTCAAGAAAATCCTAGAAAAGACAAAACATACCTTTAATAGGTTAGGTTCAAATAAAACTTATCACGGTTCAAATAAAACTTATCACAATATTTTATACGTATAGATTTTCAACTATATATTTTCAACTATTCTTTTCCCCATGGCCAAAATATATGGTTTAATCAGCTCAATGAAATAAAGAAAAATTGGGTCCAGATAGCATGTTAAGGAAGAAAAAGAGATAAAACTATGATAAGAGAAAAAAGGTTTCGTTCCCAGGCTGTGTTGCTACTCAAGTCACCAAGAGGACAAACCATTAGCAAAGAAATGAAATAACTTCCTTATCTGTAACATGAGAATACTAAAGCAGATACTACTAAAGTTTTCTTTCTATTCCAAAAATTCGATCTCATCTAGTGCTTTAGACTTCACTCTTTCAAACGCCTTTGAGAAGGGAGGGTGCCAAAAGACTCAAACTTTCAATTCATGATATATACTTTCTGTCTCTGGATGACAATTAACAGAAAAATCTAGAAGAAAACAAAGGCAAATATTTCAAAATCAGAAAAACACTAGGTTATCTCTTCCCCATCCTGTGCCACTCTTAGTTCCACATTCACTTCTCTCATAACCATTCTCCTTCATTTCTTTTTTTAAAAGTGAATTGTATTGTATATATTTGATGTTTACAACATAGTATTATGAGATATACACACATAAAATGGTTACAATAGTGAAGCAGATTAACAAGAGTGAAGCAGATTAATATATCTATCATCTCACATAATTACTTTTTGTGTGACAAGAGCAGCTAAAACCTACCTATTTAACAAAAATCCTTAATACAACACAATTTTATTAAGCCTCAGGCCTAGCAGTAGCACCATTTGCCTTTCAGAGAACTATGAGATTAGTGAATCCAGACACAATTTATTTGGGAAAACAGGGGCTAACGGTTTGCTAATTCAAGTCAGAGTTCTTACCTTTATATCCCTATCACCAAATCCAGTGTCAAATACATAGCAGACACCTAATTTAACTCCTCTATATAATTTATTACACCAGTGGTTCTCAAGTGTGGTCATCCAGGGTCTTTCTAGAAACGCAAAATTTCAGGTCCCATCAAGACCTAATGAATCAAACTCTGTAAGTGGGGTACAGCTCTCTGTTTTAAAAAGCCCTCCATGTGCGATTCTGATGCACACTCAAGTTTGAGAACCATTGTATTAAACCTCCCAGGAAATAACCTTCTTGTTAATTACAAAAAAAAAAAAAAAAAAAAAAGTGCTGATTTTTTTTCTCAGCTGCCATCACTTAAAAGTGCTTGGACTCACATGATGTTGTCAACTACTTAACTTCTGTCTCCAGCGTGCACACAAAATGAACTTTAGTAAAACCTTTGGAGCCTCAGTTCCCTGGTCTGTAAAGTAGGAATGAATACCACACGCTTTCGTGAATAAGATATGGCTTACAGAAAGGCTCCTTTCTTTCCTTTTTCTGTTACCTGTACTAAGTCCCTGCTATTTTACACAGACAATGGTCCTAAAGAAGACACTCTGGCACTCCTCTGAGAAATGTCACCAGTGCCTCCTACACAGAAAACCTCTCAAATGTGGTTTTCTTATGGAAAATACCACAGGAGGGAAATGAAGAGTTAAGAGTCCTTACAGACTCATATACAGAACAGCAATTCTAAAAAGGTGGTTCACAAAGTAGTGGGAAAAGCAATCATTCAAAATTGTGCATCTCTGTAACTTAAAAAAAAATCACCATTAAACAGAACATAGGCAACTTTCTCTTAAGTGTCCAAAATAAATTATTAATGATAACTGGAGATAAATACTACAGATGAGGGATGGTGGGGTGCGGGGGCAGGAGGAATGAAGCTTTTGAAAATGCAAAAGAACTAGAATATATGACCCATATTAAAGTGGTACAGACCTTCAAATTCCAATCCCCTAGATTTTTCTGGGGGCAGCCTCACTGTCAAATTCTTTGTCCCAATGTTGCCACACTATGTGTTCTGATTTGGGGTTCAAAAAATATGGTTACCAGGGGAAGCAAAAGCAAAAGCCCATTGCTATGGGTGACACCTAAAAACTGGGGAGTACTACTTTAAAAAAAAAAAGTTGAGAACTTTCAGAAGAATTCACTATAAACAATTCCCAATTTTTAGTTCCTCGCTCCCTTTGAATGGAATACTCAAAGGTTTAATTTGACCTCCTTGACAACTAGCCCTTTTTATGGGGATGAAAATAGATCAGTGCATGTGATGTGTCATTACACTCGAATATTTCGCACAGTAACCGCGCCAGAAGCATTCGTTAAATCGGCACTATCAACTTTAATTCTTACTCCTCCCCGCTGCCATCTAAGATAGGACAGCCCTCTATTTTCGCTATTCTGGAGTAGCCAACATTCCAGTCTGCAGGACTGAAGTGAAATTTAATCGTTCGTATCTTTTTAAGGGAACCTTTTTACAGCGAACTTGGAAAAGTAATGCCAGCCATACGTTGAATGACACCATGTTGGGAGTTGTAAAACCACAAACTCAGTGCCTGGCCGTCCGGGAGATGGAATTCCAACAGCGGCTCCTCATTGCACCAAACTAACAATTTCTCCACACGACAGTGCATCTTAATGGGGATGGTTACACACTTTTTAAATAGTCAACACTGTCCCCTCCAACTCCCAGCCGGACATGACACTCCTTCCCCACCCAAGAACTCCAGAGCGAAGGAAGTCTTTTGGCCACCTTAGTGCCTCCTCCCAGCCAGCACCAATGACTGACAGTGTCCCCAGGCGCCCAGCGAGGGTCCCAAGCGAGGCCAGGACCCAAAGGCTGCCCAAGTCTCCGCGTCCCAGGACGTCCTGAAGTCGCAGCCCGGTGCCCCCGCACCCCGCCTCCTCCGACTCCTGCGGCCCCGTTCCTTAGTCCAAACCCGCTGTCCCGGCCCCGCGGCCCGCCAGTCCCCTCGATTCTTCCCCCAGACAAACCCGGAACCGGGCGCGGGCTCAGGCCCAAGCCAGGCCGCGGGCTCCCCCAGCGCTCGCCCCACCTCCCGAGCCGCTCCGGGACAGGCGCCCGGGCGCAGACGGGAAAGCGCGGGGGGCCTGGTCCGGGAGCCCACTTCCTGGCCGGGGCAGGGCAGGACTCACCTTCGTACTGCAGATCCACCAGGACTAGCAGGAAGGGGAATACCGAGCCCAGCCGGCTGGTCACGGAGCCGGGGGCCACCATGTCCGAGGGCTCGCGAGTGAAGAGGAGGAAAGGTGTGTGGCCCACCAGCACGCGCCGGCGCTCCGGCAGCAGTTGCGCCCGCCCGCCGTCGGCTCTCGCTCAGGCCTCAGCGGCTCTGGAGCCCAGCAGAGGAAGGCAGCGGTGGGCAGGGCCCGGGCGACGCTACGCCCCAGAGCGCCACCGCCATCCAATCGCCTTCTTTCTGGCGGCTTTCCTCCCGGGCTCGCCGGGGTCGTGGTTCGCGCTGATAGGCTGCGGAGGCCGCCGCCCCGCCCCGTCCCTGATAGGATAACGTGGAAGCACGAGACGAGGCTGCGCCCGCCGGTCGCAGAGCTGTCAGCAAGCTCCAAACCGCGGCTGCCGCCCGGAGGGAAGCAGACGGGGAGTCGGTGGCGACCGCCGAGTCCGCATGCGCAGGCTGCAAAGGCCCTTTTGGGCCGGTCCCGCCGCGCTAGGTTGGCGAGTGGGACTATTTGATCCTTCCCAGGTTCGCCAGCGTGGTGTTCCGAGAGGAAAGCGCAGCCGCAGCGTACGAATGGGAAGGCCAAACACGGTCCCGAGGAGTCTGAGGGGAGCTGCAGGGCGCCTGGAATTGGGGTCTCGAGTGAGCCGGTAAAAACCGCCTTCCGCTGAGCGTCCCGGAACAAATACTGTCTGAACTGAGCCGTAAGCAAGAAACGGTCAGGAGAAGCTGGGGCGATCTGATGATTAGAACATTTCAGGGACTACCAGAGAGAAGTGCGTAATTGCTCTAAGGCAGGTAGGTAATTGGCCTGGAAACTTGGGAACGCCCCGCCCCGCCACCCCGACTTTCAGCAAACCACCGTGCCCAGGAAAAAGAGCGATTGTGGAAGACCCTGTGAAGAAGAGACCAGGAAGGCACTGTGGCTTAAGAGAGCAAGGCGTTCCTGAATGCAGCCAACATCAACTGGTAAACAAAAAACTGTGAGAACGGATCCTGAATCTTGCGCTTACCAGGGGAAATTCAGGAAAGATATGAACCTGAGCAAGATGAGGTTGAAGTTACTCAATGCGGCATTAAGCCTGTTCACGGCCACTTCCTCCGGCGTCACCAACACACACACTGTACACCAGCAGTATTTTTACACGGGGTATGTGTGTTAAGTACTATCAAGTGCATAATTATTACTTCACCTGTATTTGCTGCCTTGATACCATTAGAGAAACTCATGAATTATAAATAGCATAGTGAATTTGTGATTCCCTGAAGATATACTAAGGTGGACTTTTAAAAAGGCTTCTATTCCAAAGGGAACTAATATGGAGGAAATGGTTTCGAGAAAGAAAAAAGAAAAAACGGAGTCCTTGATTAGTTGTGGGGAAGGCAACATAATGTAATGTGAAGAATAAAGGAGTCAGATCCAGGAAACCCCATAACTATTATGTAAGTTATCTTCATCTGTAAAGTGGTTAGGATGCTGATAGTCTCAAAGGTTTGTTTTGAGGTTTCATGAAGCAGATAAATGTTCTTGTAAATTGTAGAATGTTATACCAGTGTTACTCATTATTCTAACAAGAGCAGAGTAGTGAAGAGAGGCTCCTTCAGAAATTCCTTGGGATTTTTTTTTTTGGCTTCTGTTTTTTTATATCACAAGGTAGTGTCTCTGAAAAATGGTAGATGATTTCAATGTCCACAAATATGCAGGTGTATACATTCAATTGAGGTACTGTACCCAAGGCAGCCAGCAAAATGCTGAACATAGAAAATAACTTTGTAAACAAAATGCAATATTTCTAGACTGTGAGTTATCACCAGTGTGGTGCCTATGACCCTGGCCTTAAGGAAAAAGTAGCAGAGCTGAAGAAGTTCTAAGGATGGAAATTAAAAATTTTTAAGGAGATAATAGACTTCATGTTATAGGAAATAAAAATAGCAAGGGTCTTCAATGGTGAGTGATTTTGAGATTAATTACGTAACTATGAATTCTGTAATATTAGAACTAAGCTTTACAAAGCATTCCTTAAAAAAAGATAATTTTACAACAAAGGTAACATTAGACAGAAAAAAATGTACAAAACTAAAATTATATGATTAATGTTTGGGAATGTTTCCTCCAATGTTCATCTAGTCATGGTTTTCACGAATCACTCTTGCCAATAAAACCAAAAACCAAAGTAATCTAGTGAGTGTAAGAAAAGTTACTGTAAATATGTTTGCATTCGTCAGAATCTATGGAGTCTTTTTGAAATTAAACATTAAATCTCTACTGTAATTCATACTGTTAATTATAGTAGCAGAAGACTTAAAAAACAATGGTAGCATATTTATGATATATCCAAAATTAAGAGTATTATGCAATTTTTATTAGGTTGATCTATGTTTATTGACTAGGAAAAACAATGTTGGTAGAGAGGAGTGAACAGATCTAGAACATATTTTGGAGGTAAAGGGAATAAGATTTGTTTAGGAATTAACTATGAGGAGAAATAAATGTTCAGAAACAAGTAGAGCACTTATAAACACCTTTTTGTGCCAAATTAAGAACAAAAAAGTCAGCATTAAGTTAATGCCACCATATACATCCTTCCACATTTATGTTTACAAACTTGTGCTTTTATTTCTAAGAAACATTTCTAGGCTGGGCGCAGTGGCTCACACCTGTAATCCTAGCGCTTTGGGAAGCCAAGATGGGAGGATTATTTGAGGCCGGGAGTTTGCGACCAGCCTGAGCAACATAGCAGGATCCTGTCTCTGCAAAAAAAATTAAAACTAGCCAGGTGCGGTGGCTCGTGCCTGTTGCCCTAGCTACTCAGGGAGACTGAGGCAGAGGATTGCTTCAACCCAGGAGTTTGAGGTTGCAGTGAGCTAAGATCATGTCACTGCACTCCAGACTGAGCAACAGAGTCACACTTTATAAAAAAAAAAAAAAAAACAACTAGGTTTTTGAACTTGCTTAATCAAAGAATTTGTTTAAACTTTTAAGATGCGTTGTCAGATTATCTTTCCCTAAAGGAATAATTTCTATTCCTATCAGCTGTTTATATTCCTGCCTAGTCACCATCACTAGATATAATTGATTTTCAGTTTTTGCCAATCTGAGGAATACAAAATGACCCTTATATGTCAAATTTACAGTTTATTTTCAAGGATTTTGGGATTCTGATCAAATTTTGGTACCTTCATATAAAATTTGGCTGTTATATCACATCTTGTCTTCTCTGCTTTCCACCCTCTTTTATGTTGTTTCTTGGCTTCTGGCCGCATGACTATAATCTCCGCTTTTGTATTCGCATCACCTTCTGTCATTTTTGACCTTGCCTCCGTCTTACAAGGATCCTTGTAATTAATTATATTGGGCCTGCTGAGATAATCCAGGATATTCTTCCTACTCAAGTTCCTCAATTTAATCACATCTGCAAAAACTTCCTTTTGCTATAGAACAATGACAGGAGATTAGAATGTAAACATATTTGGGGGACCGTTATTCAGCTTAACACAATACGTCCCCCTTCACCAGGTGGAGCTTATTTTCCCTCCTTCCTTGAGTGTGGGCTGGACTTAGTGACTAACTTCCAAAGAACAGAGTATGGAAAGGGAGGAGGAGAGTAACTTCATAGTACAGAAACCTGGAAACACTGTCTTGGCCAGGTGGTCAAAGTTAATATCATCAAGTCATGTTGATAGCATATACTCCCAATATACTGTGATGAGAAGGGCAATTCACCTCTGTGGTATTCTCAAAACCTATAACCCAATCTAGTCTAAACATGAAAAAAAAAAATCAAACTAAAATTGAAGGACATTCTATAAAACACCTGATCAGTATTCCTCAAAACTATCAACGTCGTGGGGAACAAGGAAAGATTGAAATACTGTAACAGACCAGAGGAAACTAAGGAAACTTAATTGATGACTGAATGCAGTGTGCT
Source organism: Pan troglodytes (assembly GCF_028858775.2). Classification (NCBI taxonomy): domain Eukaryota; kingdom Metazoa; phylum Chordata; class Mammalia; order Primates; family Hominidae; genus Pan; species Pan troglodytes. The sequence goes on along the minus strand of NC_072412.2, from coordinate 101,285,024 downwards.
GTATTAAACTGGATCCTGGAGAAAATAGACATTAGTGGAAAAACTACTGAAATATGAATAGTCTCAAGTTTAATAGTAGTGTACCATTATTACTTTTTTAGTTTTGACAAATGTACCATGGTTATGCAAGACGCTAACAATACGGAAAAATAAGGGGTATTTGGGACCTCCCTGTATTATCCTTAAGCCCTTACTTGAAAGTTGTTTCAGCAATAGAAGTTTATTTAAAATATTGTGAAGGGCCTGAGTATTTTTAAATCAACTGCAGTGACTCTCTTTTGTGTATTTGTGTCCAGATGAGTTTTTCTGCATCAAATTTTATCTCCTCTCCTTGCAGAAGAAGGAGAATTAGCCCTTTACAGAGATAACAGTTGCCTAAGCCAGCTCTTTTCTCCTCTTTTTGATGTTCTTCTCTTTTTCTCTCAGTTTGAAAATTGTAGGTTATTTGAGTTTTTAAAATATCTATTGTTACATACACATTGTAGTTATATTCTAGTCCAAACAATCTAGTAAAATATCTAAAAGAAAAATGCTGTTCACTGTATTTTTTATTTTTAAAATGTGAGTGAGTGCATTTAAATAATAGGTTGTGTTATTATAATTATGAGCTAAAAGTTTTGAAGTGTGATTTAAAGAGTCTTTAACATTACAATTCTGGACTACAAAGTGTAAAAATTGTATTTTAAAAGGTTCATGTACTGTTTCCGATAAATAGATGAATCTTTGATCACTGGAACGTGTTAATACTAATTTAAAGGCAGCTATATATCTTCTGATTTTATAAGAAATTAAGTACAATATTATATTTTATATGCAATGGGTAAACTCTTCAAAATTTAAGCTTTCTTAATTTCTAAATTAAGTGACATAATGACGTGTCTTTAAATAGGTTTGATCTTATAAAATTTTTGTAATAACACAAATATAAGGACTTATTATTTTCCAGATTCTCACATCTAAATCCAAACATATAAACACAATTGCATTAAATATAAATGTTATAAACACAATAATTAAACGACAGATAATCAAAATGGATTTTGAAAATAACATGAGGAAGACAGAGCAAGATAGCCAAATAGAAGCCTCCACCGATCATCATCCCCACAGGAACACCGACTTTGACAACTATTTACACAAAAAAAGCACCTTCATAAGAACCAAAAATCAGGCGAACAATCACAGTACCTGGTTTTAACTGCATATTGCTGACAGAGGCGTTGAAGAGAGTAGGAAAGGCAGTCTTGAATTGCCAACATCACCCCTCCCCTATCCCCTGGCAGTGACTGTGTGGCACTGAGAGAGAATTTGTTCATTTGTGGAAGGAGAAAGGACAGTAATTATGGGCCTTTGCCTTGAAACTTAGTGCTGCCAACACCCATGGAGGGAGCATTTATATCAGCTTTAGCCAGAGGGGAATCATCCGTTCCAGCAGTCAGAACTTCAGTTTTGGCAAACCTCACCACCGTGGGCTAAAGACCTCTAAGGTTTAAAATAAACTTGAAAGGTAACCTAGGCCACAAGCGCTGCAACTCCTAGGCAAGTCCTCTTGCTGTGCTGGGCTTAGAGCCAATGGACTTGGGGGCTATGTGACCTAGTGAGACACTAGGCAGGGTGGCCAATGCGGTGTGCTTGTATCACCCCTCCCCCAACTTCAGGCAATACAGCTAGCAGCTCCAAAAGGGACAACACCACCCCCACCTTCCACTTGAGGAAAGGAGAGGGAATAGTAAAGACTTGTTTTGCAACTTGGATACCAGCTCAGTCACAATAGGATAGAGTATTGGGCAGGGTCATGAGGCCCCCATTGCAGGCCCTAGCTCCCAGACAACATACCTAGACATACCCTGGGCCAGAGGGGAACCCACTATCTTAAAGGGAAGTACCCAGTCCTGGCAGGATTCATCACCTGCTGATTAAAGGGCCCTTGGGTCCTGAATAATCAGCAGCGGTAACCAGGTAATACTTGCTGTGGGCCTTGGGTGAGACTCTGAGGTATACTGGCTGCAGGTGTGACCCAGCATATTCACAGCTATGGGTGGCTATGAGGAAAGACTCCATCTGTTTAAGAAAAGGAGAGGGAAGAATAAAGGAGACTTTGTCTTATAGCTGAGGTGCCAGCTCAGCTACAGTGGGGAAGTGAACCAAGTGGGCTCTTTGGGTCCCTGATTCCAGAGTTGGCTCCTGGGTGGCATTTCTGGCCCTGGGCCAGAGGGGAGCCCACTGCCCTGAAAGGTGAATTCCAGGTATGGCAGCATTGACCACAAGCTGACTACAAAGCCCTTAGGTCTTAAGTGAACATCAGCAGAATCATGGCAATACTCCCAGTGTCTTGTGATGTTGGTGGACATGGGGAGAGACTCCTCTGCCTGGTGAAAGAGGAGGGAAGACTAGAAAGGACTTCGTCTTATGATTTCAGTGCTAGCTTACCCTCAGTAGAATAGAGCACCAGGTAGATTTCTAAGGTTTCTGACTCCAGGTTCTGGAGTTACTGCTGCTGACTCCTAAACAGCATCTCTGAACCCACCCGGGGCTCTGAGGAACTCGCCATCCTGAAGAGAAAGACAGAAAGCTAGCTGGCTTCACTGCCTGCTAATTGTAGAGCCCTAGGAACTTCAGCTAACATAGGTAGTAGCGGGTGGTGGTTACAGTGGGCCTTTGGCATAACCCATAGCTGTGCTGGCTTCAGGTCTGACCATCCACAGTCCCAGTGATGGTGGCCACGGAGGTACTTGTGTCACCCCTCCCCCAGCTACAGGTAGTGTTGCCGGATGTCAGGGACCCCGAATGGAGGGACCAGCTGGAGCTGCAGCAGAGGAATACAAATTGTGAAGATTTCATGGACATTTATCAGTTCCCAAATAATACTTTTATAATTTCTTATGCCTGTCTTTAATCTCTTAATCCTGTTATCTTTGTAAACTGAGGATGTACATCACCTCAGGACCATTGTGACAATTGTGTACCAACTGATTGTAAAACGTGTGTTTGAACAATATGAATCAGTGCACCTTGAAAAAGAACAGAATAACCACGATTTTTAGGGAACAAGGGAAGACAACAGTAAGGGCTGACTGCCTGCGGGGTTGGGCAAAAAGAGCCATATTTTTCTTCTTGCAGAGAGCCTATAAATGGACGTGCAAGTAGGAGAGATATCACTAAATTCTTTTCCTAGCAACGAATATTAATATTAATACCCTGGGAAAGGAATACATTCCTGGGGGAAGGTCTATAAACGGCCGCTCTGGGAATATCTGTCCTATGCAGTTGAGATAAGGACTGAGATACGCCCTGGTCTCCTGCAGTACCCTGAGGCTTACTAGGATGGGGAAAAACCCAGCCCTGGTAAGACCGGTTCTCTGCTCTCGAACCCTGTTTTCTGTTATTTAAGATGTTTATCAAGACAATACATGCACCGCTGAACATAGACCCTTATCAGTAGTTCTCCTTTTTGCCCTTTGAAGCATGTGATCTACTCCCTGTTCTTACACCCCCTCGCCTTTTAAAACCCTTAATAAAAAACTTGACGGTTTGAGGCTCAGCGGGGCATCACGGTCCTACCAATATGTGATGTCACCCCCCAGCAGCCAAGCTGTAAAATTCCTCTCTTTGTAATCTTTCTCTATTTCTCAGCTGGCCGACACTTAGGGAAAATATAAAGAACCTACATTGAAATATTGGGGGCAGTTCCCCTGATAAGGTAGCTCAACAGAGAGAGATAGAGAGAAAGAGAGACAGACTGATTCTGTTTGGGCAAAAACAAGGAAAAAGAACAAGAGTCTCTGCCCAGTAATCCAGAGAATTCTTACGGGTATTATCCAAGACCACCAAAGCAGTACCTCTATGTGTATGAAAGAACTACAATATTACTGCATTTAGGGGCCCACTAATGCAGATATGGCTGCAGTGACCAAAAACTTAGATCACAACATCCAAGTCCATTTGAATACCTGGAATGCCTTCCCAAGAAGGATGACTACAAACAAGCCCTACTGTGAAGACTGCAATAAATACCTAACTCTTCAATGCCCAGACACCAACAAACATCCACAAGCACCAAGTCATCCAGGAAAACATGACCTCAGCAAACAAACTAAACAAGGTACCAGGGGCGAATCCCAAGGAGACAGAGATATGTTACCTTTCAGACAGAGAATTCAAAATAGCTGTTTGGAGGAAACTCAAAGAAATACAAGATAATGGAGAGAAGGAACTTAGAATCCTATCACATATATTTAACAACGAAATTGAAATAAGTGAAAAGCAGAAATTATGGAGTTGAAAAATGCAATCAACATACTGAAGGCATCAGAGTCTCTTAATAGCAGAACTGATCAAGCAGAAGAAAATAATAGCTTGAAGACAGGCTGTTTGAAAATATACACTCAGAAGAGACAAAAGAAAAAAAGAATAAAAAAGAATGAAGCACACCTACAGGATCTAGATAATAGTTTCAAGGGGGAAAATCTAAGAGTTACTGGCCCTAAAGAGACGGTGGCGGGGGGTGGGTAGAAAGTTTGTTCAAAGGGGTAAAAACAGAGAACTTCCCAAAACCTCCCAAACCTAGACAAAAATATCAATATTCAAGTACAAAAAGATTATAGATCACCAAGCAGATTTAACCCAAAGACTACCTCAAGGCACTTAACAGTCAAACTCCCAATGGTCAAGGATAAACAAAGGATCCTAAAAACAGCAAGGGAAAAGAAACAAATAACATACAATGGAGCTTTAATATGTCTGGCAGCAGATTTCTCAGTGGAAACCTTACAGGCAAGGAGAGAGTGGCATGACCCATTTAAAGTGCTAAAGGAAAAAAAATGACCTTAGAATAATATATCCAGTGAAAATATCCTTGAACCATGAGGAGAAATAAAGACTTTCCTGGGCAAATAAAATCCATGGGATTTCATGAACACCATACCAGTCCTACAAGAAATGCTAAAGGGGGTACTTTAATCAGAAAGAAAAGGATGTTGATGAGCAAAAGAAATCATCTGAAGGTACAAAACTCACTGGTAATAGTAAGTACACAGAAAAACACAGACTATTATAATACTGTAACTGGCATGTGTAAACTACTCAAGTAGAAAGACTAAATGATGAACCAATAAAAATAATGACTACAACAACTTTTCAAGACATAGTACAGTAAGATATAAATAGAAACAACAAAAAGTTAAAAACCTGGGGGATGAAGTTAAGGTGTAGAGTTTTTATTAGTTTTTGCCTAAATGTTTGTTTATGTAAACAGTGTTATTATCGGCTTAAAATAATGGGTTATAAGATAGTAGTTACAAGCCTCACAGTAACCTCAAATCAAAAAACATATAACAGATATACAAAAAATAAAAAGCAAGAAATTAAACCTGCCACCAGAGGAAATTATCTTCACTGAAAGAAAGACAGGAAGGAAAGAAAGGAGGAATAAAAGACCACAAAACAACCAGGAAACAAATAAAATAGCAGGAGTAAGTTCTTGCATATCAATAATAACACTGAATGTGAATGGACTAAACTCTTCAATCAAAAGGTATTGAGTGGCTGAATGGATTAAAAAAAATAAAAACAAGACACAATGATCTGTTGCCTACAAGAAAAACACTTCACCTATAAAGCCACACATAGACTGAAAATAAAGGGATGGAAAAAGATATTTCATGCAAATGAAAACCAAAAAAGAGCAGGAATTGCATTACTTATATCAGATAAAATAGATCTGAAGACAAAAGCCATAAGAGACAAGAAGGTCACTATATAATGATAAAGGAGTCAATTCAGCAAGAAGATATAACACTTGTAAATATACATGCACCTAACACTGGAGGACCCAGATGTATAAAGCAAATATTATTGGAGCTAAGGAGAGAGACAGACCCCAATACAATAATAGCTGGAGACTTCAACACCTCACTTTCAGCACTGGACAGATCTTCCAGACAGAAAATCAACAAAGATACATCAGACTTAATCTGCATCATAGACCAAATAAATGGTCCTAATAGATACTTACAGAACATTTCATCCAGTGGCTGCAGAATACACATTCTATTCCTCAGCACATGGATCATTCTCAAGGATAGACCATAAGTTAGGTATAAAACAAGTCTTAAAACATTCAAAAAATTGAAATAATATCAAGCATTTTCTCTGACCACAATGGAATAAAATTAGAAATCAATAACGAGGAATTTTGGAAGCTACACAAACACATGGAAATTAAACAATATGCTCCTGAATGACCAGTGGGTCAATGAAGAGATTAAGAAGAACACTGAAAATTTTCTTGAAACAGACAATAATGAAAACACAACATATTAAAACCTATGGGGTACAGTGATACTAAGAAGGAAGTGTATAGCTATAAGTACCTATATCAGAAAAGAAGAAAAACTTCAAATAAACCAACATAACAATGCATCTTCAAGAACTGGAGCAGTAAGAGCAAACTGAACCCAAAGTTAGTAGAAGAAATAATAAATATTAGAGCAGAAATAAATTGAAGAAAGCAACACAAAATATCAACAAAATGAAAAGTTAGTTTCTTTGAAAAGATAAAATTGACAAACCTTTAGCCAGACTAGGAAAAAAGGAGCAAAGACCCAAATAAATAAAACCAGAGATGAAACAGGAGATGTTATAAGCATATACTGGGGAAATTCAAAGGATCATTAGAGGGTACCATGAACAACTATGTGCCAATAAATTAGAAAACCTAAAAGAAATGAAGAAATTTCTACACACATACAACCTACCAGGATTGAACCATGAAGAAAGCTAAAACCTGAACAGACCAATAACAAGTTACAAGATCAAAGCCACAATAGAAAGCCTCCCAGCCAAGAAAAGCCTGGGGCCTGATGACTTGACTGCTGAATTCTATCAAACATGAAAAGAAGAACTAATACCAATCCTAGTCAAACTGTTCCAAAAAATAGAAGAGGAGGGAATATTTTCAAACTCATTCTGCAAGGCTAGTATTACCCTGATACCAAAGCCAGACAAAAACACATTAAAAAAAGAAAACTACAGGCCAATATCTCTGATTAGTTTCAATGCAAAAATCCTCCACAAAATACTGGCAAACTGAATTCAACAATACATTATAAAGATCATTCATCATGACCAAGTGGGATTTATCCCAGGGATGCAAGGATGGTTCAACATATGCAAATCAATGAGTGTGATACAGCATATCAACAGAAAAAAGGACAAAAACCGTATGATCATTTCAATGGATGCTGAAAAAGCATTTTATAAAGTTCGACATCCCTTCATGATAAAAACCCTCAAAATACTAAGTATAGAAGGAACATAGCTCAAAATAATAAAAGCCATATGACAGACCCAAACTAGTATCATACTGAATGTGGAAATACTGAAAGCCTTTCCTCTAAGAACTGGAACACAAGGATGCCCACCGTTATTCAACATACTACTGAAAGTTCTAGCTACAGTAATCAGACAAGAGAAAGAAAGAAAGGGCACCCAAATTGGAAAAGAAGTGAAATTATCCTTGTTTTCAGATGATATCCTATATTTTAAAAAACCTAAGGACTCCACCAAAGAACTATTAGAATTGATAAATTCAGTAAAGTAGCAGAATATAAAATCAACATACAAAAATAAGTAGCATTTCTAAATGCCAATAGCAAACAATCTGAAAAAGAAATTTTAAAAAATCTCATTTACAATAGCCACAAACAAAATTAAATACCTAGGAATTAGAAGTCAAAGATCTCTACAATAAAAACTATGAAACACTGATGAAATAAATTGAAGAGGAGACACAAAAAATGAAAAGATATTTCATGTTCATGGATTGGAAAAATCAATATTGTAAAAATGTCCATACTACCCAAAGCAATTTGCAGATTCAGTGCAATCTGTATCAAAATACCAATGACATCCTTCACAGAAATAGAAAAAAAAATCTAAGATTTATATGGAATCACAAAAGAACAGAATAGCCAAAGCTATCCTAAGCAAAAACAATGACACTGGAGGAATCACATTACCTGACTTCAAATTATACTACAGAGCTACAGGAACCAAAAGAGCAGGGCATTGGCATAAAAACACGACGCCTAGACCAATGGAACAGAATAGAGAGGCCAGAAACAAATCCACACATGTATAGTGAACTCGTTTTTGACAAAAGTGCCAAGAACTTACACTGGGGAAAAGACAATCTCTTCAATAAATGATGCTGAGAAAACCAGATATCCTTTGCAGAAGAATGAAACTTGACTATTATCTCTTGCCTTATACAAAAAAATCAAATAAAAATGGATTAAATACTTAAATGTAAGACCTTAACTATTAAACTACTACAAGAAAACACAGGGGAAACTCTTCAGGACACTGATCTGGGCAAAAATTTATTAAGTAATATCCCACAAGCACAGGCAACCAAAACAACAATGGACAAATTGGATATCAAGTTAAAAAAAACTTATGCACAGCAGAGGAAACAATCAACAAAGTGAAGATACAACCACAGAATGGGAGAAAATATTTACAAACTATTCATCTGACAAGGAATTAAAAACCAGAATATATAAGGAGCTCAAACTACTCAATAGGGAAAAATCTAATAATCCAATTTAAAAATGGGCAGAAGATTTGAATAGACATTTCTCAAAAGAAGACATACAAATGGCAAACAGGCATATGAAAATGTGCTCAACAGCACTGAATATCAGAGAAATGCAAATCAAAACTACAATGATATATCATCTCATCCCAGTTAAAATGGCTTTTACCCAAAAGTCAGGCAATAATAAATGCCGGCAAGGATGTAAAGAAAAGGGGACCCTTGTACACTGTTGGTGGGAATGTAAATTAGTACAACCACTACTGAGAACTGTGCATACAATGGATCTAGGTTGTACACTACTTATGAAAATCTAATTAATGCCTGATGATCTGAGGTGGAACGGTTTCATCCCCAAACCATGCCCTCCCCTTGGAAAAATTGTCTTCCACGAAACTGATTCCTGGTGCCAAAAAGGTTGGAGACCTAAATCACAAATGCAAAGTCTTTGAAATAGAAACAAACTTAAGTGTGGTTTAGGAATAGAGTATTACAATGTAATCTGGGGACAGTTGTGTAACATGATGTCAGGAGGTAGGCAGCAACCAGATCGTGTAGTGCCTTTAAAGCTGTTAAAAGGGGGTTTTAATCTTATTCTATTGAAAATGGGAAGCCACCAGAGAGATTTAAGCAAAGGGCTAACAGATTTAGGGTTGTTGTTTTTTTTCCTTTTTTTCCTAACAAAGAAAACTGCAGGCCCAGTTTATTGCAATGGAAAATTCTAACATTTTTATTTAGGAAGAATTAATACAAATCCAACATATACTTTTAAGGAAGAATGGATACAAATCCTACATAAACTTTTCCATAAGCAGAAGATAAATTGTTTGCCAACTTATTTTATGAGTTCAGCATTACCTCGATACTAAAACCAGTCAAGGACATTACAAGAAAACTACAGATCACTATACCTCATGAACCTATTTTCAAAAATCCTTAACAAATATTATCAAATCAAACCCAGCAATACATTAAAATGATAACACCTCAGGATCAAGTGGGATTTATCACAGGAATATAAGGCCAGGTTTTTTTAATTTTAAGTTTTTGTGGGTATATCAGATTTAGTTTTAAAGGTATCATTCTGGCTGCTGTATGAAAAATGGATTGTAGAAGGATAAGCAGTGTGCCCAGTTAGGAGTTAGGGGGCTATTGCAGTGTGCCCAGTTAGGAGTTAAGGTAAAAGATGATGATGTCTCAAATTATGTGGTGGTAACAGCAGAGATGGAAGTGGAGAGAAGCAAACAGATTTGGTATGTATTATGATGGTAATAAATGGGATAGATGGGGGTGAGAACAAGTGAGGAATCAGAAATAATTCCTAGATTTGGTCCAAGTAACTAACTGGTGTCATTTCCTGACATGAGGAGGTGTAAAGAAGGACAGAGGAGCTATTTTGGAGGATGAAAATTAAGTTCCTTTTTAGTCATGTTATACTTGAAGTGCCTCTTGGATATCAAAGTAGATATGTCAAAAAGACAACTGGATTTTTTTGTCTTTCTTTCTTTCTCTTTCTTTCTTTCTTCTTCTTCGTCTTTTTTTTTTTAATGGAGATGAGTCTTGCTCTGTCACCCAGGCTGGAGTGCAGGGGCGCAATCTCAGCTCACTGCAACCTCTGCCAGGGTTCCAGCAATTCTCTTACCTCAGCCTCCCAAATAGCTGGGATTACAGGTGCACACCACCACGCCTGGCTAATTTTTTGTATTTTAGTAGAGGCGGGGTTTCACTATGTTGCCCAGGCTGGTCTCAAACTCCTGAGTTCAGGCAATCCACCCACCTCGGCCTCCCAAAGTGCTAGGATTACAGGTGTGAGACACCGCACCTGGCTGACAACTGGATTTTTGAGTGTGGAGTTCAGAGAACAGAATGGGCTGGAACTATGAAGTTGGGAGTCATGGGATTGGATGAGATTGCTGGAAGAGAATGTGTGAAGAATGCCCAGGACAGAGCCCTGAGATATCACACATTTGAAAGTATACTGAGGGAGGAGGAGACTGCAGAGTTGGCCAAAATGTAGCAGGGAAACCAGGAGAGTGCAGCACCATAGAATACAAGAAGAAAGCAGTTCAAGAAGGAGGAGTGAATGAGTGTGTTAGTCCGTTCTTGCATAGCTATAAAGAAATACCTTAGACTGGCTAATTTATGTACAAAACAAGTTTAATTGACTCATGGTGTATTAGTCCATTTTCACACTGCTGATAAAGACATACTCAAGACTGAGCAATTTACAAAAGAAGACTTACAGTTTCACGTGGCTGGGGAGGCCTCACAATCATGGCAGAAGGTGAAAGGCAAGGAGGAGCAAGTCACATCTTATGTGGATGGCGGCAGGCAAGAAGAGAGGTTGTGCTGAGAAACTCCCATTTTTAAAACCATCAGATCTCCTGAGACCCATTCACTATCACAAGGATGGCACCGAAAAGACCCGCCTCCATGATTCAGTCATCTCCCACTGGGTCCCTCCCACAACATGTGGGAATTATGGGAGCTATAAGATGAGATTTGATTGGGACACAGAGCCAAACCATATCACATGGCTTCACAGGCTGTACAGGAAGCATGATGCTAGCATCTTCTCGGCTTCTGGGGAGATCTCAGGAAACTTGCAATCATGGTGGAAGGCAAAGGGGGAGCCAGCACTTCACATGGTCAGAGCAGGAGGAATAGGGAGAGGGGGGAAGTGCTACACACTTTTAAACAACCAGATCTTGTGAGAACTCTATCATGAGTACAGCGCTAGGAGGATGGTGCTAAACTACTTCCTATGGGAGAAACCCACTCCCATGATCCAATCACCTCCCACCAGAGCCTGCTTCCAACACTGGGGATTACAATTAGACATGAGATTTGGGTGGGGACACAGATCCAAACCATATCACTGAGTAAGATGAGAATTAAGCATTGACCTCTGGGTCGGTGACCTCGATAGAGCAGTTTTGGGGGAGGACTGAGAAGAAAAGTCAAATAAGAGTTGATAGAAGACTAAATGAGAGGTGATAAAGTGTACACAGCAAATACAACTCAAGAAGTATTTTTAACAACTGTACATTCAAAATTGGTTAAGATAGTAAATTTTTTGTATTTTTACCATAAAATTTTAAAAATTGTAGTAGAAAATAGCAAAATAGTGATAACTGTGTGTTGGAAAATTTTCATAATAAAGTAATAAAGTTGTGTTGTTGTTGTTGTTTGTTATTTAAAAGAGTATTGCCTGAAAGGCAGCAAGGCAGTGGGGCTCTACTCAGGGAAGGGTGAAGGTCAAGAAAAGGTTTTTTTTTAAAATTTTTTAATGGTAAGAGATTAGATAGTATATTTGACAATGGCAATGATCTAATAGGGAACCTTAGTGTTGCAGTATGAAGAAAATAACTTTGAGAACAGTCCTTGAGAAGTGGAAATGCAATATAATCCAGAGAATATTGGAGCTCACTTTTAAGGATTATCCATCTAGTCCCAGCCAGAGCAATGACTCCAGACCTCTTGTTCAAGCTATTTCTATAGCTATAGCACAAAAGTAAAAAAAAAAAAAAAAAAAAAAAAAACATAGACAATGCAAAATGCATATCTATAACCACCAGGGGTCACTGAAGGCCAATTCTGCTTTCGGATTAGGAGAAACCTAAACAGATAGTTTTAAAAATAGGAATGTCATAGTTAATTTCATGAAATTACTGAATCATGTAATTCAAATGCTATAGATTTTGTTTCCTTGTTCTTAAAATAATAATACCATAATGAAATGCATAGTTTTGAGAACATAGAAAATATACAAAAAATAAATTTTAATAGAAAAGACCACTTTGTTGTAAATTGCTAAACAGCTAGAAGCTAATCCAGAAATCAGCAAACAAAATTTATTTCACTACCATACCACTTAACCTAACTTTAGCACGTAAATTTTCTCTTAAATTGGTGACTCCATTTCTTCATGTTTTAAGTATAACAAACCATACTGAAAACAGATACTAAAACTAGAGGAAAATATCATTAAAGTTTTATATTCTGTTATGGAAAAAACTAAATAAAGGATACTGATAAATCAGATTTCTCCAGGGATTATGCTGCTTTTCCTAGTGGAATAAATAATGCTTTATTTTATCAGCTTATCTTCATTCAGTTAATTATAAAAGTATAGCCTAAAATATTTTTGACAGCTATTTAGGCTCTGGAAGGATCAACTGGCAAGAGGGCACAAAAGATTCGCTTGTTGGACCTCTATTACAAATTCATAGCAATATGTCAACTAAAATGAGAAAACAAACAAAAGGACCTAGCTAGAGTCTAAGCCAAGATAAATATTTCTATAGACTAGAAACAGAAACAAACAAACAACAACAACAACAAAACACGTTAGTCTCGTGCAAGCAGAAGCCCCGGGAAAGCTGGCCTATGACTTAGATCTAGAAAGGCACCAAAACTAATTATGTCCTCCTTTCTGCTTGACACCATCACCAGCACAGCCGTATTATGGCTGCTTGTTTACATGGAATTGTAAAAACCTAGGAAGGGGGAATCAACCTGCTCTTGACTGGTTCTGTAGTATCAGCTTGGAAGCACCATTATAAGATAGGAAAGAGTGAGTACAGAGAGAAAGAAAAGTGGGAAAACAAAAATGAAAATAAACAAAAACATACCTTTCAACTCAAAATGATACTGCAAAATAACATTTCAAAACATATCAAGAACACTAATGCTAAGAAAGACAGGCAGCAAACCAGTTGAACCTGAACTCACTAAGATGAAATTAATTATATAGACTAAGGATGCTGACAGACATAGATAAAGAAATAACATCTGTAAATACAAGAAAGAAGTATGGAACAAAGCCTGTATAAACACACTAAGAACAGGTAGATGTAAAAAATAATTAACATCCTAGGGCTGCCATAGTAAATTACCACAAACAGAGTTTAGATAAATTTATTGTCTCATAGTTCTGGAAACTAGAAGTCCAAAATCAAGATACTGATAGGCTCTGGAAAAAAAAAACCCTTCATTGTCTCTTCCTAGTTTCAGGTGGTTCCTGACAATCCTTGGCATTCTTTAGCTTGTAGCTGCATCACTCTAATCTCTTTTTCCATCTTCGCATGATGTTCTTCCTAATGTGTCTGTCTGTGTGTTCTCTCTTTTTCTGATAAGAATACCAGTCACTAGATTTAGGGCCTACCTAATGCTGTATGATCTCACAGTCCTTAACTGAGTACATCTACAAAGGCCCTATTTCCAAATAAAGCTACATACTGATGTTCTGGGTGGACATGAATGAGAGAAGGGGAAAATACTATTCTACCCACTGCAATAATTAGTAAATAATCTTGGAAATTTAAAAAGTTAGTCCCTAAAATTCAGAAAAATTATTTAAAAGAACCTAATAGTTGGGATAAATGCTAAAACACAAAGTGAGAGAATAATTGGAAGACATTTGTTTTTAACATACCACTATTAAAAACTCTTTAGACCAAGTTCATACAAAAATGTTAGTAAGAATTAGAATATCCTTAGAGAGTCCTAGAAAATTTGAACCAAAATTTAATAAGCTTTCTCTAATACTTTATCTAACAGTTATATGTGTAGATAAGGAAAGAGAGATGATAATCATCTGCCTAGGAAATAGGAAACATTTTTTCCCCCAGTACTTATGGAACACTTACAAAATCTACCAAATACTAGTTCACAGAGAATTTTTACAAAATTCTAAGAATGGTTATTATATGTTCTATCTTCTTTGACCATAATGCATAAATTGGAAGTCAACAATAATCAAATTCTTCCAAGACAAAGTATGGAAAGTAAAAATGTATTTCTGGCCAGGTGTGGCAGCTCAAGCCTGTAATCCCAGAACTTTGGGAGGCCAAGGTGGGTGGATCACCTGAGGTTAGGAGTTTGAGACAAGCCTGGCCAAGATGACGAAATCCTGTCTCTACTAAAAATACAAAAATTAGCTGGGCATAGTGGCACATGCCTGTAATTCCAGCTACTCAGGAGACTGAGGCAGGAGAATCACTTGAACCTGGGAGGCAGAGGTTGTAGTGAGCCGATGTCATGTCACTGCACTCCAGCCTGGGTGACAGAGTGAGACTGTCTCAAATAAATAATGTATTTCTAAATTACTCATAACAAAGTCATAATCCTCCCAAAAATCCCAAATTATGCAAAACTAGATGATAATGAAGATACTGCATTATCATAATTTGTAGAATGCATCCAAAGCAGTACTTAGAGGAAAACTCAGAGCCTTAAATGCTTTCATTTAAAAACCAAAATAAGGAAGAAGGAGGAAAACAAACAAATTATGAATTCATCTCAAGATGCTAGAAACACTACAGAACAAGAGTGAAAAAGCAGAAGGGAATAAATAATAAAAAATGAGCAGAAATTGCTGATTGGGGGTAGGAAGATATGAAGCATCTAAACCATGAAAGCTAGATATGAAGCAACTAAACCAAAAAGCTAGTTACTGACAGAAATTATAAAATAGACAAAAATGGCCAGGTGCAGTGATTCACGCCTGTAATCCCAGCACTTTAGGAGGCTGAAGCGGGCAGATACCTGAGGCCAAGAGTTCGAGACCAGCCTGGCCAACATGGTGAGACCGTGTCTTTACTAAAAATAGAAAAATTCAGCAGGGCTTGGTCACCCGCCTGTAGTCCCAGCTACTTGGGAGGCTGAGGCAGGAGAATCCCTTGAACCCTGGAGGCGGAGGTTGCAGTGAGCCAAGATATTGCCACCGTACTCCAGCCTGGATGACAGAACGAGACTATTGCCACTGCACTCCAGCCTGGACGACAGAACGAGACTCTGTCTCAAAAAATAAAATAAAATAGACAAAAATGTAGCAAGCTTAAAAAAGAGAAAAGGCATATATTAGAATTTAAAGGGGGTATACAGCTACAAATACGGTAGAGATGTTTTAATTTATAAAACATTAAATGTCTTTATGCCGATAAATTTTAAAATGGAGAGGAAAAGAAAAATAGAGTGCCTGGATAAACGAATAGCT
The DNA here is from genome assembly GCF_028858775.2 of Pan troglodytes. NCBI lineage: Eukaryota > Metazoa > Chordata > Mammalia > Primates > Hominidae > Pan > Pan troglodytes. The sequence continues at coordinate 101,269,428 of NC_072412.2, read as the reverse complement.
ATTTAAAAAATGAGTAATTATACATATTCTTTAAAAAACCACTTGGCCCAGATGGATTTGTAAGCCCTATCTTATATAATGTATTTCAGAGAATTTTAAAAAAGAGGAAAATCTCACCAACTCATGTTATAAAGTTTGATGCTACAACTGAAAAAAAAAGAAAAATTTTCACCAAATTATGCGAATAAAGTAATCTTAAATAGAATATTTCCAAATCAAACTCAGCAGTGAAAAAAAAGGATGAAGATAACCAAGAACACATTATCCAGGAATACAAGGATAGATTGATATCAAAACACCTGTTAATGAAACATATCAAATTAACAAGTAGATGAAAAAATAATCATTCCAACAGATTCGATACAGCCTTAGATCAAATACAGCACTCATTCATGTTTAAAAGAAAGAAATCTCAGCAAAAGGTGGAAGGAAACTACTTTAACTTGGTAAATGGTATTTATCCAAATTTCTATTTTGAGGATGGCTGTGTCAAGTTGTCACTGCCCACAGGTTGATAAACTGTCATTTAATAGAAACTAGCATGAGGCTGAGAAAGTTTCCCTGACAAGGCTTTATTGGGGCTTATGCTCCAGCACAAGAGATACAGTACAGGAAGAAGAAATTCTCCGAGGGGCTCCCCGAGGGCAGGTCTTTTTGGTGCTTTAAGAAGGGTGACATGAATAAGCATGAGGTATGTGAACGTCATTGCATGTGCAGGGTTAAGCATGCAGGGTGTGCAGGCACAGTGAGAAATCATGTTAGTACATACATTGCATGATCAAAAAAATGGTGGATAAGCCCCTCCTTGGGCAGAGATTTTAGTATTATAATGAGGATCAGTCATTTTTCTGGTCTTGTGTGCATGCCATGGATAGGGTTAAGTGTCTTGAGTAAGATTTATGGTGGAATGCTGCTTATCTTAGTTTCTTCAAGATCTCCCAGTCAGAGGTTATAATGCCAGTGGAGGTGGTGGTGCAAAGTCTGGTAGTCGGCAGACATGGAAAAGAAAAATGTGTTAGTGGGGATGTGGGCTGAGCCTCATCCTATTCTGTCTCAAAGTCAGCATTTCTCACTTTCTTTCTTGGAAATTACCCAAAGCAACAATATAATGAAAAGGGGGAAAGCAAGTTACAAAATATAGGAAAGTGTTGAAACTCAAATCCCAAAGTAAATAGGAGGGATGACAAACAGTAGAGGAATCAGAAGAGAATGCCTGCTAGTGCACACCTCAAAAAAATGTGGCAAGATACTCCTCCAAGATTAGAGACATATCCTATGGTGCAAAACCCAAATACCGTGTTTGCAACAAGAACGATGATATGTGCTGGTTGGTGACAGAAGCTACTCAGACACTTTGGTTCCAAGAGGCAAAAGATATGGGCCTGTGATAAAGTTTGGCTATGTCCCCACCCAAATCTCATCTCGAATTGTAATCCTCATAATCAAGGGAGGGACCTGGTGAGAGGTGATTAGATCATGGGTCCAGGTTCCCCCATGCTGTTCTCATGATAGTGAATGAATGAATTCTCAAGAGATCTGGCTGTTCGATGAGTGTGGGGCTCTTCCCCCTTCTTGCACTCCTTCTCTCTCCTGCCACCTTGTGAAAAAGGTGCTTGCTTCCTCTTTGCCTTCCACCATGATTGTAAGTTTCCTGAGGCCTCCCCAGCCATATGGAACTGTGAGTCAATTAAACCTCTTTCCTTTATAAATTACCCAGTCTCATGGAAGTTCTTAATAACAGTGTGAGAATGGACTAATACAGCCTGAAAGGCAATACTTTTATTATTTCCAGCAAGCAATTTATCCCTTTGGCAGAGGGAAGAGAAACTTTACGTGGGGAACAGCCTTACATCTACTTGTCTCCTTTTGTACAGAAGAAATAAAAATAAAAGAATTCATTAAAAAATATGGGCCTTAAGAAAAGTTATAGCTGATGTGGAACACAGGAACACAGCCCCAGTCTCTTCCACAATACTGTTAAAATCATTAACTGGGGCCGGGCCTGGTGGCTCACGCCTGTAATCCCAGGACTTTGGGAGGCCAAGGCAGGTGGATTATTTGAGGTCAGGAGTTCTCCCGGTGAGACCCTGTCTCTACTAAAAATACAAAAACTAGCTGGGCATGGTGGTGCGCACCTGTAATCCCAGCTACTTGAAAGGCTGAGATAGGAGAATTGCTTGAACCTGGGAGGCAGGAGGTGGCGGTTGCAGTTAGCCAAGATCGTGCCACTGAACACCCGTCTCGGTGACAGAGCAAGACTCTGTCTCAAAAAAAAAAATCATTAATTGGAAGGCCATTAGAAGGAGGAGGCTCCAGCACTACCTACAGAAACTGAAACCCAACTCAGTGGAAGCAGTAAAATGAAATAAGTTTAACCAATCAGAAACCACCAATTAACCTCTAATTTGGGACTTCCCGCTGGAATGATCCAAATAAGGCTACTACTCCTCTTAAACCAACCGATATTTTTCTTTGCCTTGCTTCTACTTTCCCCTTATAACATCCTTCTCCACCTACCCTTCTTTGGAGCACCCCCAAACTACTTGCCTCTGTAGCTCCCCAATTCATGAATCACTATCTATTCAAATAAACACTTTAAAATTATAAATTGCCTATGTTTATCTTTAAACAATGCAAACTTCCTCCAAAAGCAGTTTTAAGAAAAATGCACTCATTCAAATATAAGTAATCATAAAGGAATGGGTTGAATGGGCAATAAACAGATGAAAATGTGCTCAATATTATTTGTCATCAGGGGAATGCAAATTAACCCATAGAGATACCATTACCTACCCACCAGAATGTCTTATAATGAAAAAAATTGACAACATCAGGTGTCGTAAGCATGTGAAGCAAATGGAATTCTCATACATTGCTGGTGAGAGTATAAAATGGTGCAACCACTTTGAAAAACTGGTAATATATTAAAATGTTAAACACATATCTACTCTATGACCTAGTTACTCCACTCCTAGGTATTATTAATCTTGGAGAAATAAACTCAAATGTCCACAAAAAGCCTTGTACAGTAATGTTCATAGCAGCCTTAATAGCTACGAACTGAAAACACCTCATGTGTCCATCAACAGAGTGGATTAAAAAAATGAAAAATCTGTGATGTATTCATTTATATGATTACTAAAGGGCAAACACAAAAGACTGGGTACCGTATAATTCCATTTATATGAAGTTCAAGAATAAGCAAGACCAATCTGTAGTGAATAGCAGTTACCTCTGTGTAAGGGGATAAGGGAGAATAAGGGAAGTTTCATATTTGAAATGTTTTATATATATAACATATTATATATATATGTGTATATATAAAAATATTTTTTTGAGATAGAGTCTCACTTTGTCACCCAGGCTGGGGTGCAATGGCGCAATCTCGGCTTCGCTGCAACCTCCTCCTCCTGGGTTCAAGCAATTCTTGTGCCTTAGCCTCCCAAGTAGCTGGGATCACAGGCGGGCCACCACTCCCAGGTTTGTTTTTTTTTTGTTTGTTTTTTTTTTTTTTTGTAGAGACGGGGAGTTTCACCATGTTAGCTAGGCTGGTCTTGAATTCCTGACCTCAGGTGATCCACCCACCTTGGCCTCCCGAAGTGCTGGGATTACAGACGTGAGCCACTGCGCCTGGTCTTTCTAAGTCTTTCTGATGAAAAAGTTGGAGAACTAATCAGAAGACATTGGATCCTGACAGAAGTGGAAATGGCAACATCTAAGAGAATCAGGAAGACTTAGTGCAGTGAGTCTTCAAGTGTGATCCCCAGAACAATGGCATAGCATTTCCTGGGAATTTGTTAGAAATGCAGATTTTCTGACCTCATCCCAAACCTACTAAATCAGAGACTTTAAGGGTGAGAACATCTTTCTGTGTTTTAACAAGTCTTAAGTTTTATAACAACTGACATAGAGGATCTGAAGTCCTCAAACTATCCTCAAGTTTATCCTCCACCTTCTTTGGTTAAGGAAGCTTTGCCACCTTTGCACGTGAGAACTAATATTTTCTCTTTGAAGAGCCAAGCCACACTGTCACTACAGCAACCAGAATGCAAAATTAGCATGGCCTGGTGAGGTTTGGTGGGGTGATGTTAAATATTGCTACAGAAGAGTTAGAAATCTAGAAGTTCTGGGAACTTCCTAATTTATATCCTCAAGCCTTGAGAGAATATTTGTGGGAATAGATTTTAAGGCTATTAGGTCAAGGAACATGGTCCATATTTTGAATCAGATCAAATGTACAGATATGGGCACCTCCCAGAAATTAGGTATTCAGGGTGCTAACAAGTTGGAGAAAGACTATTCAATGCAAATATACACTGAACTTTGTCCCACAAAGTCAGAAATCCCCCAAATCGGAAATCCCTTAACAAGTAAAAGGAAGTAATGTTAAAATTTCAGGAAAAGGGAATAAAAAATTAGATAGATTATGCTCATCCAGTCTAGACACCTCCTCACCACATCTTTGATAGAAACTTTTATCTTAGTTATAAAAAATATAGGTTGGTAAGGGGTATCAGTATGGTTTTAGTGTAGGAAATGGAAACCCCTCTGGGTATTGTAAGCAGCAAGGAACCTGCATAGAATTAGATGCTTGCACAGTCATCTAAAGGGCTAGAGAAGCTGGAACGTGGGGTGGGGAGGGCAGCATTGGAAGTGTTACATTCAGGAGTTCTACCCTCCAATAAAAAAAGTCAGTGCAGCCACTTCTGTCTCAGCAGCCACTTGACACCCTTGAAAGTTGTGACCAGACACGCCGAGTTCAGCTGCTGCCTTTGCCTATGATACTCATCCTCATAACCCAGCATACCAGCCACCCCAGCAGGAAAATAGCCTCTTTCTCACTTCTGCCTTTCAAATCATTCAAGAGTAGATCTAATTGGCAGAAACCAATTTGTTTCCAGAATATGAGGTGGAAAGGAGTCCAGAAGCATGGTTTTTAGCTTTCTAAACTCTGCAGAGCAGGAAGGCATATCAGAGGAAAGCAGCATGGAAGCCTAGTGAACTAATTCTGTATCTACCCCAGAGGGAGCAGACAGCTCTTTACAAAAAGCCTCCTCCGGACTTGAAATGCTGGCTGCAGGAGCTGCCACTGAAATGGGCTCCCAGACCTCAAAGGGATGGGAGGAGTTCAGAGTGCCTGTGCCCATTTGGAAGTTATTAACCATCAAAGATAAACTGATCTTGGTTATGCTAACAGATAGGAACATGGCCATTGTAATCAGATTCCAAAACCTAGTCTGACTTTCATGAATATCTGGCTGTGACAAATTAATCACAGGACTCCAAAATGTGATATTTAATCAAACTGTAGGTTATCTAATATTTGACCCTCCCATCCCACCCCACCACAAATGCCAGGACTGAGCCAACTTCCTTGAAAGGTAAGTTTGGTTGTTGTTGTTTTTTTAACCTATTTTCCAGTCCTCAGCCAGTTCAAGGGAAGACATTAATGATTCCATTGGACTGGAAGTTGAGACTGCCACCTGGCCATTTTTGCCAATTTCCCTCTAAGCCCTGCTTATGTTGCATTGCACAAATTTTGATAAGTTGTATTTTCATTTAGTTCAAAATACTTGCAAATTCTTCTTGAGATTTCTTCTTTGATCTATGTATTATATAGAAGTGTATTGTTTAATTTCCAAATATCTGGGGATTTACCAGTTATTTTTCTGCTATTGATTTCTAGTTTAATTCCATTGTAGTCTGACAACATACTTTGTATGATTTCTATTCTTTTACCTTTGTTAAGATGTGTTCGATGGCCCATAATGTCTATCATGGTGAATATTCCATGTGAATTTGCAAAGAATATGTGATCTGCTGTTATTAGATGGAATATCCTATAAACATCAATTAGATCAAGTTGGTCGATAGTGCCTTTCAGGTCAATTATGACTTTACTGATTTTCTTCCTGCTTGATTTATCAGTTGTTAAAAGGAAGGTGTTGAAGTCTCCAACTATAACAGTGATTTTGTCTATTTCTCTTGCAATTCTAACCATCCTCAGGTATTTGACATTCTGTTCTCATATACATAGATGTTAAGATTGTTATGTCTTTTGCAAATATTGATCCCTTTATTATTATGTGGTACCCCTCTTTATCCCTGATAATTTTCCTTGTTCTGAAGTCTGCTTTCTCTGAAATTAATGTATCCACTCCAGATTTCTTTTTATTAGTATTAGCACAGTATATCTGTTTCCATCCCTTAGCTTTTAATCTATCTGAGTCTTCATATATGAAGTGGATTTCTTATACATAACATTTTGTTGGATCTTGTATTTAATCTGTCTTTTAATTGGTTTACTTATGTATTGGACCATTCATATTTAAAATGATTATTGATATAGCTGTGTCAATATTTTCCATGTTTGTAACTGTTTCTTATTCCTCAAATTGGATTAAACAATAAAGTAGTTTATTATCTCACTTCACTGGAAGTCCAAACGTAGGACAGACTTCAGGCACAATATGATCTTCTGCTCAATAATGTCATTAATTACCTAGGTTCTTTCCATTTTTCTTCTCTGTCATTGTTGTTAGTTTCATAATTTAACATATGTCAATGATGAATGCCATCCCCTTAGATGTGGTGATTTTATGCAATGCATTATCTGAGTATATGCAGGACCCTCTTCTATGGCCATCTGAATTACTGCAACTGCCTTGATTTCTTAATGGGCCACAAAATGTAAAAAATGTTTTTTTCCATCTTTTCCTTTTTCCTTTTCTATTGCTTGTAGGGTGTGTTAACATGGCTTCATTTACCACCGAGGCTATAGATTTAAGAAACAAGACATAATTAAAAAGGAACTAGAGGTAAAAATAGACGTAATCCAGAAATTGCCATTTCACAAGTCTTCCTGGCATTGTGTCATGATAGTGGGAGGTGCTGCTGGGTAACCTCTCAGTGTAGCATAGGGCAAGTCTGCATAAGTTATTTACTTTTTATTAACAGGATTTTTTTGAATTGTTTGTTACTATGATTTGAATAGGCCACCCCCAAAATTCAGGTGTTACCAATGTAATAGTATTAAGAGATGGGGCCTGTAAGAGGTGATTTGGCCATAAGGGCTCCTCCTTTTATGAATGGGATTAAGGCCCTTATAAGGAGGCTTCACAAAGCATTTGGTTCTCTTGTCCTTCCAGCTTTTCTACCATGGGAAGATGCAGTGTTTTTCCCCTACAAGGATTCAGCATCAAGGCTTCACCTTGGAAGCAGAGATTGGACCTTCACCAGAAAATGGAACATGGCAGCACCTTGATCTTGAACTTCCCAGCCTCCAGAACTGAGAGAAAATAAATTTTATATCATAGCAGCACAAACAAAGACAGGCTCCTTCAGCAGCTTCACAGAACCTTGGATGCCTCCTGGCCCAGGAGCCAGTGGGGACACCTGGCCATTCCTGGGAGGTGGAGAAAGGATGCATGGAGGAAGAGAGGCATCCACCTGGCTCAGAGAACACTAAGCAGCAAAATATTGAAAGAGTTGTAGTGCTTCTCTTAACTGCTTCTATTAAAATGCAAGAGGAGAGAAATGACTTAAAGATAAAATTTATAATTAAAAGAGAAGCAGAATGTAAAGATTTGGAAAATTCACAGCCTGGGCATATAAAGATTTAAAAAATGTGTTGGGGAGAAAACCGAGAGTGGCCAAGTGACTGTTGATACGGAGATTACTATGGATACAAGGAAGCCAGGTGCTATTCATCAAGACAATGGGAGAGTGACCCCAAAGGCAATTCAGAGAACTTTGAGGCTGCCATGCCCATTTCAGGCCCAGAGTGTCAGGGCCTTGAGAGAAGAGTAGTTTTGCGTGGCTCAGGGGTTCATGGAACGTTGGGGCTCACTGCCCAGGGCTGCCTTGGGTCTCTGCATTCTGCATTTTGGGGTAGCACGCCTCAGCTTTCCCAGCTGTAGCTCAAGCAGGCCCAGGTGTGGCTCAGGCCACCATCTTGGAAGGCATAGCCATACACACCTTGGCTGCATCCAGGTGGTGCTAATTCTTCAGGCTTGCAGAGTGCAAGAGCTGTGGAAGCATTATTGGCCTCCACCTAGAATTCAAAGGATATCTCAGACACCGTTGGGGCCCAAGCGGAGACTTGCTCTGGGGGCAGGGACACTGCAGAGGATCCCCACTAGAGCAGGCCTTAGTGAAGCCATGGGGGTAGGGTCTCTGCCCCAGAGACCCCAGACCTATAGAAATGCCAGCATGCAATGCCAACCTGTGAGAGCCACAGGTACCCAACACCAACCTGTGACAGCTGCTCCATGGGCTGTGCCCAGCAAAGCTGTAGGGGTGGGGTACCTTGGGGCCTTGGGGACCTTAATCTCTGCCCCAGTGTGTTCAGAAGGCAGGACATGAAGTAAGGGAAGGTTGTTCTTAGGCCTCAAGATTTGGTGGTCTTTGCCTTGTCGAGTTTTGGAGTTGCTTGGAATCTGTCACTCCTTTCTGCTTCCCTATTTCTCTCTTTTGAAATGGGAATGTTCATCCCATTCCTAAATACACCATTGTACTTTTAAAGCCCTTAGCTTGTTTGATTTCATAGATTCAAAGCTGGAGGGAATTTGTCTCAGGATGAATCATACACTGACTCTTACCCATATCTGATTTAAATGAGACTCTGAATTTTAGACTTTTGAGCTGATACTGGAATAAGTTAAGACTTTTGGGGCTACTGGGAAAGAAGACATGTATTTTGTATGTGAGAAGGATATGAATTTTGGGGGCCACAGCAGAATGCTGTGGTTCGAATGTGTCCCTTCCAAAATTCAGGTGTTGGCAATGTGATGGTATTAAGAGGCGGGGACTTTAAGAGGCAATTAGGCCATCAAAATGCCTCCCTCATTAATGGGAATAAAGCCCTTATAAAAGAGGCTTCATAAAGCATTCTGCTCACTTGCTCTTTCACTCTCTCTTGCCCTTCAGCTTTCTGCCATGTGAGGACACTACCAGAAGGCCCTCATCAGAAACTCAAACCTGCAAGAGCCTTGATCTTGGACTTCCCAGCCCCCAGAAGTATGAGAAAATAAATTTCCATTTTTATAAATTACCCGGTCTCAGGTTCTTTGTTGTAGTGGCACAAAACAGACTAAGACATATCAATAGAAAGAAGAATATGAGTGTGTGTGGGTGCTAAGCAGCCAAGGAGTTGGATTTAATGGACATTGCATTTGTCTTGTTTTCATATTTCTCTATATAGGTGCCTTCCTTTGAGGATTGCTACAGTGTTTTTCAAGTAATTATGGTGGAGCTGTCATTTACACCCTGCGTTTAGCCAAACCACTGGTTGGGCATGTGACTAAGTCAACTAGAATCTTTCTCACAGGAATTTATTTACCTATTTATTTTTGAGATGGAGTCTCACTCTGTCACCCAGGCTGGAATGCAGTGTTACAATCTTGGCTCACTGCAATCTCTGTCTCCTGAGTCCAAGTGATTCTCCTCCCTAAGCCTCCTGAGTAGCTGGGACTACAGGCATGTGACACCATGCCTGGCTAATTTTTGTGTTTTTAGTAGAGACGAGGTTTCACCATGTTGACCAGGCTGGTCTCAAACTCCAGACTGCAGGTGATCCGCCTGTCTCGACCTCCCAAAGTGCTGGCATTACAGGCGTGAATCACTGTGCCCGACCCTCCCAGGACTTTAATTGTTATAGTGGCAGTGAATGCAATTGAAGTTGAATTATCACAAGAACAGTGCCCTGTAATCCGTAGAACAATCATGAGATGTGGGAGGTTCTAATGGCAGTTAAAATTTGATTTTTCTGCATAAAAGAGAACATCCAGATAAATGTCTTGAAAAGGTTTCTCACATGGAAGAGATGTCTAGATGCAGGTGGTTCAAGACTGATACGACCCCTTTACAACATCATTCTGCCTTCCCATCCTTAGTATGTGGGTCTGACTTTCAGGTTCCAAGTGTGAAAGAAAATAAAATCTTGGGACCCCAAACTCACTATGCCAAAGGAGATTTGAGCTTGGCAACTGAGTTGGGGCAATACTGCCTACCATTTTGCTTCCAAACAGATGGTTGTAATTTCACAATTCCATGCCAGAGCCTTATATATAAGTCAGATTCCCACAATAATAGAAGGCCATACACCTTCCCAGATGGCCTCTCTCACAAATCACAAAGAAATTCCCTGCAAGCCCCTAAATACATTTCTCCCTATAAACCAGCCCTAAAATCTGTTAAATCTCACAGTGACTGGTATGAGATGGTTTCTCATTGTTTTGATTTGCATTTTTTTGATGATTTGTGGTGTTGAGCATTTTTTCATACGTATGTTGGCCGCTTGTATGTGTTCCTTTGAGAAGTGTCTGTTCATGTCGTTTTCCATCAGTCAGAATGGCAATTATTAAAAAGTCAAAAAACAACAGATGTTGGCGAGGCTTCAGAGAAAAGGGAATGCTTATACATTGTTGGTGGAAATACAAACTAGTTCAGCCACTGTGGAAAGCAGTTTGGAGATTTCTCAAATAACTTAAAACAGAGCTACCATTCAACCCAGCAATCCCACTACCTGGTATATACCCAGATGAAAATAATTCATTCTATCAAATAGACACATATACCCATATGTTCATCACAGCACTATTCACTATAGCAAGGGCGTGGAATCAATCAAAGTGCCTGTCAACAGTGGATTGGATTTTAAAAATGTGGTACAGGCTGTTCTGCCTATGGAGTACTTTTTTTTTTATTCCTTCACTTTCTTAATAAACTTGCTTCCTTTTTTTTTCTTTCTTTTTTTTTTTTTTTAAGACAGAGTCTCCCTCTGTTGCCCAAGCTGGAGTGCAGTGGTATGATCTCAGCTCACTGCAGCCTCCGCCTCCCAGGTTCAAGTGATTCTCCTGCCTCAGCCTCCTGAGTAGCTGGAATTACAGGTGTGCACCACCATGCCTGGCTAATTTTTGTATTTTTAGTAGAGATGGGGTTTCACCATGTTGCCCTGGCTGGTCTCAAACTGTTGACCTGAGGTGATCTGCCCACCTTGGCCTCCCAAAGTTTTGGGATTACAGGTTTGAGCCACCTCACCTGGCCTATTATTCTTTAAACCATGTATATAAAACCAAGGTTAGGTATCTGAAATGGGAATATGAGGCAAAATAATTAATATGTATTGAATCAGACAACACATGTGATTTCTGCCCTTCTTTATTTATCGCCTTCCTACTAAAGGACATTAGCCAGGTAATATCAATAACTATTTTCAAATGAGAGAAATAGAAACAATCATTTGAAATAAATTCAGCTACAATGCTTTTGTTTATTTACTGTACAAAATGATTAATGTTCACCAGTATTATTATTTCATTCTTTAGGATCATTTCTGTCTTCAAAAAGCAAATATTTATTTGAGGACTTACTAAATGCTCAAAATGCTGGAATACTTGAGGTTCTTATAGTCTGACCGACGAGAGAGATACCTTAATCATTAAAAATATGTATACCATTATACAATTGGTAAAAGTGGTTTGTGCATAGATCAAGAATGCATCATGGCTGCTAAGTCATGCCAAAGTCAATTGATTCTTCTTATTCCAATTCTACACCTGTAGGGTAATATACTGACAGTGGGGATGGGAAATACATGTAACTCAAATGGTATGTCAACAAATAATATTAATTAAGCAATCATCTCTCTCTCTCACACACACACACAGACAGCTACCGAGTTTGCAAAAACCGGATTTTGCAGAGCAATGGCCCTATCTATCTCATATTGTCTGAAATTCCTTTCTTTTTTTTTCTTTCTTTCTTTTTCTTTTTTTTTTTTTTGTGACGGAGCCTTGCTCTCTCACCCAGGCTGGAGTGCCGTGGCGCGATCTCGGCTCACTGCAAGCTCCGCCTCCCAGGTTCACGCCATTCTCCTGCCTCAGCCTCCCGAGTGGCTGGGACTACAGGTGCCCACCACCATGCCCGGCTAATTTTTTGTATTTTTAATAGAGACGGGGTTTCACCGTGTTAGCCAGGATGGTCTCGATTTCCTGACCTCGTGATACACCCGCCTAGGCCTCCCAAAGTGCTGGTATTACAGGCGTGAGCCACCGCGCTCGGCCTATTGTCTGAAATTTCTATCTAGAAATCTTTCCCCATAGTACTTAGAGGATTTTTATAGAGATCTTGAATTTTCTTTCAAAATAATTTTAAAATTAGACCAATTTAAAATCCCATCATGGTCATCTTGGCCTTATGGCTTCAAATAAAACTAAAGCAAGGAATTCAACATAAATACATATTTAGCTGTTGCTATGTTTGAAGCCTTGTGCTAAAGTATGGTACAAAGTTGATTCTGTTAGGGAGAAGCACAAGGAAAGGCACTTTTACAACGGCATGTTGGTCCACTAAAAGTTCTGCAGCTACTCCTCTCTAATTTAAAAACTATATATATATATATATATATGGCTGCATTAGACACTTAGGTTTTGCAAAAGATGCCCTCAAACTTCTCATGATGGTATATACATACGTTCTGGATTACTTGTTACTTAAAAATACTGACTTTTGTCCCACGTGTTCCAATTTTAGGTTACATAAATAAGCACACTACTCCGGGGACCCACATCTCCTTTAATTCAGTGCCTAACTTTCTACCAACAAAGATCCATGCCTTTCATCCTGAAGTGGGCATAACGGAAAGAGACGCAGAAACCTACGTGGGTTTAAATCCTAGAGGGCTTTGGTGAAAAGTCCCTAATCTCAGTTTTCCACGTCACTCAAATGCAGGGCCACATTAGATAGCCTTTTCAAGGTCCTTCGCATCTGCAGACTTCTGTGATTAAAACGCATCTCTTCTTGGAAGATAATTCACCTGAAGCTCCTCTGGGAAATTAGCTTGCTGAGGGCCAGACCAACAACCGGGTAGGAGCGAATCTGGTTTCTCTTTGAAAAGCCTTCCTAGGGTTAGCATCCAGGGCCAGCAACAGAGCGCGCCCCCGAACCACGTGTCTGCGCCAGCTGCCGGATTGGCTGAGCGCATTTTAGCGCTGCGGTCTAGACGCTCGCGGTCCCGCCCAGTTGCCAGAGGAGCCGGGACACCGAGGGAAGAGGCCGGAGGGAGATCACGGAGGGGAGGGGGCGGGAGGGGGGTGGGGTATCCTGAGTCGTCCGTGGTCCGGAGTCTGGAAGGCCCTAGAGCGGCGCCAGTCGACCCGCCTCGCCACAACTTGCCCAGACCAGACACGTTTCATCCTGCGCCCTGCAAGAAGGAGTCGGCCTGCCTTTCTCCGCTTTGCTGCTCCTCGGCCTCCGCGGGCCCGGCCCGCGTCAGCAGCGACCCTGGGGTCTGGGTCCCCTGTGTCGCCCCCGCCCGCCTGCAGCGCCCGGCACCCGCCCAGGAGCGCGCAGCTGGGGTGAGCCGAGACCGGGGATGCGCCAGGCGCCCACAGGAGCCGGTGGCTGACGGGGCATCCCGATACCCGCGAAGCCGGCCCTCCTGCCTCTCCAGGCTGCGAGCCGAGCCTCTGCAGATCCAGCTGGCGTAGCCGCCGCTGCCCCCACTGCCTGTTTGCCTTCCAAGGAAGGGCGCCGAGGTTCCCCTGGAACCCGCGTCTCTCGGCTTTTGTCTGCTGGTTCGGCTGCCCGGCGGTGCCATGCGCCTGGGACCTGAGGCGCCGCGCAAGGCTGGGGGCCCTGCCCGGGATGGGGGAGGGAGGGAACGGGAAAGCATGCCCCCTTCTTTCCTGTTCCGGCCATCTTGTGACCGAGATCCACGCAAGGGGAAAGGGGTGGTCAGCGGCACGACGCCCCACGATGGAGTGTGGCGGCCAAAGGAGATGGGTACCTCGGGCCCGCGGGCCTCTGCGCCCAGATCTCAGCGGGGTCGCGCGGGCCACCCCCACGTTCAGCTCTGAAGCCCTTGGCCCAGATCATGGGTTAATCGTTCTAACAGGCCAGAGGCAGCAAAAATAGGAGGGATAAAGGGCCAGGAGCTGATGTTTCCTAAACTAAGCGCCTAAGTCATTCGATCGTTCTTCATTCACGTGTCCATTCAGCAAATTCTGAACGCCTTCTCCGTGCCTGTCCTCTGCTAGGTGCTAGGGACATATACTTGAGCAAGAGAGAACACAGCTCTTGTTCCCGCTGATCCTGCAGCCCAGTGGATGGAGTCCAGAATCTACAGACCTGCCAGGTCGGTGTCTTGATGCTCTTAAACAGATGGGGGAAGCTAAGTCTTAGAGCTGACAATTTGTTCTAGATCAGGCAGCAAGTAAATGACAGAATCAAACTTTGAAACTATTTATGTCTTTAGCACTTTTTATGCCTGGTTGCAGGGAATCATTCTTTTTTTCTGAAGGCCAATTAACTTGGACATATGGTTTATTTGAAACCATATGAAGTGCGTGTTTTATTTCCTGGATGTTTTTGCATGGGTTTATTTCTAGTTAATAATATCTTGAAAGTGCTAAATATATTTGATATTACAACTTTGCTTTCAGTTACTCTGAATTGTATTTTCCTTTCTTCTGTTCACATATTTGGATGTTAGGAAAGAAAAAAAATTCCTGATGTCTGGTCCAAGCAGGAATTCCCCGGTGGATTGGGGAATGTCTGGCTTTTCCTCAGCTTATTGATCTCTGTGGTAACCACTGGAGGCCCCCAGAAGACCCATAGAAATGAGAGGCCTGAGGTCTACAAGTCGCTGCTAGAAATATTTTAGCCTCTCCAAAGCCCAGAATGCAGCCCCGACCCAAGTTTGTAAGGTAAATACCATGGCCCCGTAAAACTTGTTGGTAAAGCTGATGTCTAAAATCCCCCTCCATCTGTTTCTACCTTCAGCATTTTGAGAATGTATCCTTTTGGAAAGACAGGTGAAGTATTACATATTTTGGGGAGTTCTTTGGTTTGTACTTTTATCAAAATGTTATATTTAGGCTGCTAACCTACAAAGGAAGAAACACTCCATTTAAAAAGCAACTTGGGTGTCAGAAATCTAGAAAGCCTGCCATCAAATATGATTAACTGCAAATTTCATTTAAAAAACAACTTTATTGAGATATAATAAAAATGTACCCTTAACTTTAAGGACACAATTCGGTGAATTTGGCCAAGTGTATATTGCTGGGTAATCAACACCACAATCAAAATGAAAAACATTTCTGTTATGCCAAAAGCTTCCTCATGCCCTTTTGCAGCGAGTCCCCCTCTATCACATTTAATTATATATATTTTATTGCTTAATGTTTTCTAAATCGTGTGTAAAAGATGAGGATGAATAGATACTACTTATTTTTTCTTTTTCTATTAATGATGGAATGAATAGATATTTCTAATTTCAAAGCCTAAGGCCAGGGCTACAGTGAATAAATAACCAGGGGATGGCAGTTAAGACCAAAGGTTCCCAGGGATGTGGCTCCCCACGCCTGCCTTAGGGACATGGAGTGTCCAGCCCCAAAGGCCAGGGAGGGTGGCGCCCTGGGGAGCCGGTACCCAGGAGGTACCCTCTTCGGGTGAACGGCTGTGTCCACTCGGGCTCCTCCAAGAGGTCTTCTCTGGTCCCGCAGGGTTCTGGGTGCACGCTGACCCTGCGCGGGCAGACGCGCCCTTTGCTCCAGGTCCGGACCTGGGCGCTGCTATAGCAACGTCCTGGACGCCCAGACCTTAGGCCGCCGCCGCCGCGGAAGCGAGGAACCCGGCCTTCTCCCGCTCCTGAGGGCTGTGGCGGCGGCGGCCCGGGAGGCGGCCCAGGCAGGGTAAAGACCGCCCGGCTCCTCCTATGCAAGCTGAGGCAGCGGATTGATTTTCAAGCATGGTAAGAGGCGGGAGGCCGGGACGCCCCCGACGGGGATGCTGGGCTGGGGAGAACCGGGGCTTCCCCGGACCCCCAGCTCCCCAGCCTGCCCGCCCCCCATCCCCGCCTCCCGCCGCGCTCTCTTTGTGCCCCCCGCAGCCCTTCCAGAAGCATGTCTACTACCCGCTCACCAGCGGCCCAGAGGGGCCCGACGTCGCTGTGGCCGCCGCCGCCGCGGGTGCGGCCTCCATGGCCTGTGCGCCCCCCAGCGCGGCTTCGGGGCCCCTGCCCTTCTTCCAGTTCAGGCCGCGGCTGGAGAGTGTGGACTGGCGGCGGCTGAGCGCCATCGACGTGGACAAGGTGGCGGGGGCTGTGGACGTGCTGACGCTGCAGGAGAACATCATGAACATCACCTTCTGCAAGCTGGAAGACGAGAAGTGCCCACACTGCCAGTCGGGGGTGGACCCGGTGCTGCTGAAGCTCATCCGTCTGGCGCAGTTCACCATCGAGTACTTGCTGCACTCACAAGAGTTCCTCACCTCGCAGCTGCACACCCTGGAGGAGCGGCTGCGCCTGAGCCACTGTGACAGCGAGCAGAGCAAGAAGCTGCTCACCAAGCAGGCGGGGGAGATCAAGACGCTCAAGGAAGAGTGCAAACGCAGGAAGAAGATGATCTCCACCCAGCAGCTGATGATCGAGGCCAAAGCCAACTATTACCAGGTGGGCAGCTGTGTGTGAGCACGATTCATAATCCAGTAAACAACTCAGTTCCCATTTGATAGGCCTGTCCCGTATCACCACTCTTTCTTCTTAAAGATTTATATTGTATATCAGAAGACACAGTATATTTAAGCAAAAACAGTCATTTTAACCAACAAATGTCATGGTTCATTACCTTCTGCAGACAATCGGGATTAATAATTAAACAACAAATGTCGTCTGTGGTGCTTTATGGAAGTTATCTAAATGTTGGTTGTTGAAACACTTTCCTCCTCCGAATCAACCTCATCATGAAAAAACCATATACAAATTGCTGTTGAAGCCAGTCCCCAAACGATGCAGAATGTTTAAATTTGTAGGGTCTTTTTCTCATTTTTATAAATTTTGAAATACTTTCAAACTGACAGAAAAGTTGCCAGGAGACTGTAAGGAATTTTCATACGCCCTTCACCCAGATTCCCCCATTATTAACATTTTCCACAGTCCCTCTATTTCTGTATACATATTATTATTACTTTTGAACCATTTCACAGTGAGTTGCAGATCCTAAATATTTCGATGTGTATATTTTCTAAGAACAAGAACATTCACTTACATAACAGTATTTAAAGAATAAAATATTTTTATCTTCTGGTCTTAATCTTCTACTGTTTTGGGTTAGACATTGAGTCCAAGATAAATATTGCAATTTTTGAGTATAACATAAACCAATGTATTTTTTTTTTATTGACTAGTTGGAGGAAGTGCAGAAGGTATAAACAATGATTGAGAAAGATATTGAAGTAAGCAACAGATTAACAAGATTGATGTCATGCCCTTACTTTCTAGTCCTTTCGGCTGACTATGGCTTAAAAGGCCTCACTGGATTTAGGAATAGTGGAGCTGATGCATGAATGCTGGAGAGAACTGGGTGCAGGGCAGAGAAAATGGTGCAGTTAATATTGCTCAGGACTGACCCAGCAGGAGTGTTGAGTGTTCTTAAGATAGGGGAACAGTGGCCGGGTGCAGTGGCTCACACCTGTAATCCCAGCACTTTGGGAGGCCGAGGCGGGCGGATCACAAGGTCAGGAGAT
This sequence comes from Pan troglodytes, assembly GCF_028858775.2. Lineage (NCBI taxonomy): Eukaryota > Metazoa > Chordata > Mammalia > Primates > Hominidae > Pan > Pan troglodytes. The sequence continues at coordinate 101,251,899 of NC_072412.2, read as the reverse complement.
TGAGACCCGAGACCATCCTGGCTAACATGGTGAAACCCCGTGTCTACTAAAAATACCAAAATTCGCTGGGCGTGGTGGCGTGTGCCTGTAGTCCCAGCTACTTGGGAGGCTGAGGCAGGAGAATCGCTTAAACCCAGGAGGCGGAAGTTGCAGTGAGCCAAGATAGCGCCACTGCACTCCAGCCTGGCAACAGAGTGAGAATCCATCTCAAAAAATAAAAATAAATAAAAATAAAAAAGATAAGGGAACAATTAGGAATATTATTAGAAGGACTTAGTGTTTGGTCTTGGGTAGACAACCCTAAGGTATAATCTTCAAATGACACTGGGCATTGCTAATTGCTTATTTGTTTCATAAATGCTGCTTAAAAATTAAATATTTACAAATAGTGCTAAGATGGTTTTTTTCTTGTGCAACAAATATAATGGATTCTATTTAAACATTTTTAAAGATTTATTATAGTCCAGCTTTAGCAGCCATCTAGTGAAATGTTAAAACCTCTAACATACAGAAATTGTATGTTTATAAACTTTTTTTTCCCTTTTTTGGGGTTACTATAGAAATAGCTGTTATAAGAGAAGATTTTCTTTCTTTCTCTTTCTCTCTCTCTCTCTTTTTTTTTTTTTTTTTTGAGATGGAGTCTCACTCTGTCGCCCAGGCTGGCATGCAGGGGTGCGGTCTTGGCTCACTGCAGCCTCCTTCTCCCGCGTTCAAGCGATTTTCCCACCTCAGCTTCTCGAGTAGCTGGGACTACAGGTGTGCACCACCATGCCCAGCTAATTTTTGTATTTTTAGTAGAGACGAGGTTTCACCGTGTTGGCCAGGCTGGTCTCAAACTCCTGACCTCAAGTGATCCACCCGCCTCAGCCTCCCAAAATGCTGGGATTACAGACGTGAGCCACCACACCTGGCCTAAGAGAAGATTTTCAAATGTGAATGATAAGTAATGATTAAAAGGTAATGACTCAATTTATCAAATGAGTGACACCTACTACTTTTTCAGCTACCAGACCTTGGCAAGTTGCTCAACCTCCCTGTGCCTCAGTTTCTACTCTGTGAAATGGGAATATTAATTGTACCTACCATATAGCAGTTGTTAATGGGGACTGAATGACTTAGTGCATAGACTGTGCTTAGAGCAGTGCTTGGCATGTATTTAGTTATTGTTTTAGCTAATACCTGGGAATGAGGGAAAAACGTTTTGTGGCATGACAAATACTAAAGCTGACTTAACTACAAAATGTGAACAATCATATGACTGCTATCATGTGAGTTTTTCTTTCTTCCCCTATACAGAAAATCCAAAGCCTAGACTCCTTGTTCTGACACAATGATTGGGTCCACTGCATTATCAGTTTTACCTTTGAGAAATTGTGGTCTCATTCTCATTCTCATACCACTTCTCTTTGTCTCTATTCCCTTTGCTTTAAGAAATCATAAGAACTGAGTAGCTGAGACAAAAAAAAATTAAAGATGCCTGTTCTTAAAGGCTTGAACACACAGACAGACAGACACACGCACGCACCCTAATGGGTTTTTTCCCCCATGGGGTGTGCGTGTGTGTGTGTGTGTGTGTGTGTTGTGTATAAGGGGGGTAGTGATGGCAATGTGTAAGGTCTTTTTCCTCTATTTTATTTAAAAAATTTTAAATGCAGAAAAATTAAAACAACAATATAGTGAATACCCATATATGGGGGATTTTAAAAGAAAAATCTCATTGATTTTCAAATAAAAATTAGTATTTAAATATTATAAACATACAAAAAAGTGCATAGACTAATGTAAGACATACCATATACCTACCTCTTAGATTTAACTGAGGTTAGGCTGGGCGCAGTGGCTCACACCTGTAATCCCAGCACTTTGGGAGGCCAAGGCAGGCAGATCATATGAGATCAGGAGTTCAAGAGAAGCCTGGCCAACATGGTATAACCCCATCTCTACTAAAAATACAAAAATTAGCCAGGTGTGGTGGCGCATACCTGTAATCCCAGCTACTTGGGAGGCTGAAGCAGGAGAATCACTTAAACCCAGGAGGTGGAGGTTGCAATGAGCTGGGATCACGCCATTGCTCTCCATCCTGGGTGACAAGAGCAAAACTCCATCTCAAAAAAAAAAAAAAAAAAAAAAAGGTTGAACTCAGGTTAGCATTTTGCTATATTTCCAAGATAGCAAAATGTTTAAAGAGTTTTAAGCATCTTAGAAATAAATAATTTTCCCTTCCTCGATTCTCAGAGAAAATCTTTGTTTGACTATATCCTTCCTATTTATGTTTATGAACATATAAAATATTTTTATGAACATATGTATTCATAAGACAGTGTTTTTAAGTTTGAAAATTTTCTATAAATGATATTATACTTATAGATCTGTACTAATCTGCCAAGGCTGCCATAAAAATAACACAGGTTAGATGGTTTAAACAACAGAAATGTATTTTCTCACAGTTCTGGAGGCTGGAAGTCGAAGATCAAGGTGTCAACAGGGATGGTTCCTGGTGAGGCCTCTCTTCCTGGCTTGTAAACAGCCACCTTCTTGCTATGTCCTCATCACATGGCCTTTTCTGTGTTTGGAGAGAGAGAGAGAGAGAGAGAGAGAGATCGCTAATGTCTCTCTCTCTCTTTTTCTTTTTTTAAAGTGAAGGGGTCTTGCTATGTGCCCAGGCTGGCCTTAAACTCCTAGGCTCAAATATTCCTTCCGCCTCAGCCTTGCAAGTAGCTGGGACTACAGGTGTGAGCCACTGTGCCACACTTACCCTATCAGATTAGGCCCCCCGCCTTATGATCTTATTTAACCTTAATTATCTCATTAAAGGCCTCATCTCCAAACACAGTCACAGTGGGAGTCAGGGCTTCTCTCCCGGTTTCGAGAGTTACACTATCCAGGTTGGTAATATTCACATTCTCTTACTCAGCCATAATGTCTTACTTGTTTTTTTCCATTGGTTTTATATTTATGTGCTCATTCAAAATCCTTTCACCTCAACATCTCCATTCTTGAGTTTCTCATTTTGAATTATCTCTTAATTCATAGGATTGTCAAAATGATTTTTCTTACCCAGAAGGCCCAAGAGTTCTGCATTTCTTCAACTCTATCAAGTTTGAAAGACATATTGGATGAAGAATATTCTTAGTCACACTTTCCCTCTGAACTTTTTGATGTGGTTCCTTTGTCTTCTGGCAGTAAATGTTGCTGTGAGAAGTTTGAGGGTGGCCTAAAGCTTTTCTTCTTGTGAGTGACTTGCTTTTTCTGCCTGCATGACTGAAGAGTCCCTTCTTTCTGCTTGAAGCCTAGTAGCTTTCTAGGGTATGTCTTGGTGTTGAGTGTTCTGTATCAGTTTTCCCTGGAACCTGGTGAATTCTTAATCTGCAGATTCAGCTTTCATTGCACTTCAGAGAAACACTCTTGTATTCAGTCTTTAAATTTTGTTTCATTTTTGGCTTCTCTACTTCTGGGAAACCAGTTACCTTTATGCAGTATTGATTTTGTCCATTAGTTCTCCGTACTCTTTGGTTTCTTTCTCATTGCTTTAATCCTTTCCTTCTAATCTGCATTCACTGTGATAAATTATGTCAGCCTTTCCTTTAGTGAGCAAGTCAGTTTTCAACAGTGTCTCTTTTATTCCTTGCTTTTTCTTTTCTTTTCTTTTTTTCTTTTTCTTTTTTTTTTTTTTTGAGTCAAGGTCTCGTTTTGTCACCATGGCCCCGAGTGCAGTGGCGCAATCTTGTCTCACTGCAACCTCCACCTCCCGGGTTCAAGCGATTCTCTGGCCTCAGCCTCCCAAGTAGCTGGGATCACAGGCATGTGCTACCACACCTGGCTAATTTTTGTACTTTTAGTAGAGACAGGGTTTCGCCACGTTGGCCAGGCTGGTCTCAAACTCCTGACCTCAGGTGATCCACCCACCTTGGCCTCCCAAAGTGCTGGGATTACAGGCGTGAGCTACTGCACCCGGCCCTATTCCTTGCTTTTTCTTATTTATTTGTTCTGCAATGATGTTTCGGATCTTTTTTTTTTTTTTTTTTTTTGTATTTTATCTTTCTTTTTAAACTCATTCTGGTTTTTTAAAAAATCATATCATTTTTATAGAATGTATGCTACTCTTATGTTCTGTGATGTGAATAGATTGTGAAGAACATCTTTAGATTCCTTTCTTAATTTATAGATCCCCTGCAGTAAGCTTTATCTTTGAATGCCATGTTTTTCTTTCCTTTTCCTCCCTCCCTCCCTCCCTTCCTTCCTTCTTCCTACCTTCCCTCTTTCCTTCCCTCTTTCCCTCCCTACCTCCTTACCTCCCTACCTTTTTTTCCCCTCCTCCCTTTGACAGGGTAGTGTGTTTGCATCCTCTCCATCAACACTGTGCATTTCTCTCATCTTACACTTACATGGGCAGCCCTGCTGAAGCATTCTACTTGCCCTGATAGAGTGGCCGTATTGCAGTTTGAAGGCTGGATGGTCTCTGTCTCTGTTAGGAACAGTATCGTTAGAACACCTTCTGGCAACATGTGAACTCTGGGGTGGGGTGGGGAGAGAGGGAGGCATAGCTTCCTCTTCCTTTCCTTTCTCCAGTGCTGTACACAGCCCGAGAGCCTCTATGACTTACATCAGAGCTGGTGTGAGGGGTCCCTAAAGTTCTATAGGTGAACCAAAGCTGTCATGAGCCCGGGAGGTTGAAGAGATGCTTTAGGGATTCTCTGAGATGCAATATCAAGAAATATACCAGAATATGACTGGGCACCATGGGTTACACCTGTAATTCCAGCACTTTGGGAGGCCAAGGTGGGTGGATCATTTGAGGTTAAGAGTTCGTGCCCAGCCTGGCCAACATGGTGAAACTCCCTCTCTACTAAAAATACAAAAATTAGCTGGGAGTGGTGGCGGGCACCTGTAATCTCAGCTACTCAGGAGGCTGTGGCAGGAGAATCGCTTGAACCTGGGAGGTTAAAGCTGCAGTGAGCCATGATTGCGCCACTGTACTCCAGCCTGGGTGACAGAGGGAGACACTTTAAAAAAAAAAAAAAAAGGAAATATGCAGAATGTTAGTTTTAGAAACCAAAGCCTGAAGTCTGGATGCAGTTACACTGATTAAGAGTAAGGCAGCATGGTGAACAAAAGAACATGTTCAGTGACACAATGGGCATGAAAAGAGCAAAATCCAAATGGAGGGAAACTCTGCAGGACAAGCTTCAGCCCCTTCAGCAAAAGGATAGCAAGGAAAAAAAAGAGGTGGAGGGGAAACCTATAGACTAAAAGAGTGTTAAGAGACATAACCATCAGTTACAGCATAGGGATAGGGTCTTATTTGGATCCAGTTATTAATAATTATTCCAAAACAAACCGAATGTTTTTTCTAAGACAGCATGTGAAATATTAGGGAAAAATAATCAAATTAACAAAAATTAAAAATTATCCAAATAGTTGAATATTTGTTTTTTAAAAAGGATTTAATTTTTATATTTTATAAGGTAGAATAATGGTATTATGATTTGTGTTAAAGTCCTGTCTTCCTTTTAGAGATACATTCTGATATATTTACAAATGAAATATATAATATCCGGGATTTACTTCAGAGTAATCCAGGGGTGAGTATATAGATGAAACAAATGGGATTTTTGCTTAAAATTTCAATCAGTGTAAAAGTAGAAAAACAGAGGTATACGTGGAATTGACTTCTTTTTTCTCAAAAAATTTATTTTAATAGGTTATACTTCCAAGCTTTTGTTCATTCATATATTAAGCCTGTGTTCTGGGGAGAAAGCTAGAGGCCCTGCCCTCAGAAATCTATATTCTAAAACCTGGAGGGACTGGGCTGGAGACAATAAACAAGTGAAGTACATAAATGTGAAAATATTAGCCGTGAGATGTATGAGGATGGAAAGAAGACTACGTGATGTGACAGAGACTGTGACAGGCAGGAGGATCTTGAGGATCTTGTTGAGGACATGCTGTCATCCTCAGCGTGGAAGATGCTTGATGAATGACATCTTGAATGTCAGGAGAAGGTGCCAGCCATGGGAGGAGGGTCTGGATAAGATCAGGCAGGGGCAACAGTGAATGCAAAGGCTCTGAGATTGGCATGCCTGCAGGACAGAAAGAAGGCTGGTGTGGCTGGAGTGGCAGGGGCAGGTTGTTGTTGATAGAGTGGAAGCTGTCAGTCTAACAAGAGCAGCATCAGGGGCTCCAGAAAGCAGCAGAAGGGCTCCTTTAATTGTCAAGAGGTAGTTTTCACTGCCTTGTCTTCAGTTTGGGAGGAATGCCCTGGTTTTATTTTTTATTTATTTACTTATATTTTTACTTTTTGTAGAGATGGGCTCTCGCCATGTTGCCCAGGCTGGTCTCGAACCCCTGACTCAAGTGACCCCCCAACTGCCTTCGGCCTCCTAAGTGCTGGGATTACAGGCATGAGCCACCGCACCCAGCCTGGTTTCATATCTCGCCTATTAGTCATGCTTTCAGTATCTCTTGCTAGGATGGTATCGTTCAGCGAGAAAGCGCCCAAGAGGTAATGCTTCAGGTACCTGAATTTTTTTTTTTTTTTTTTGAGATGGAGTCTCGCTCTGTTGTCCAGGCTGGAGTGCAGTGGTGCAATCTCAGCTCACTGCAGCCTCTGCCTCCTGGGTTCAAGTGATTCTCTTCCCTCAGTCTCCCTAGTAGCTGGGACTACAGGCACACGCCACTATACCTAATTTTGTATTTTTTAGTGGAGATGGGGTTTCACCGTGTTGGCCAGGCTGGTCTCAAACTCCTAACCTTGGGTGATCTGCCTACCTTGGCCTCCTAAAGTGCTGGGATTACAGGCGTGAGCCACAGTGCCTGGCCAGGTACCTGAATTTTAATTGCAATTAAGTGGGACGACAGTCGTTACAGACACTTGGATTTGTTGCTCTCTCCTTTTCAGTGCCATTTTTGTGACAAGGCCTTTATGAACCAAGCTTTTCTACAAAGTCACATTCAACGCCGCCACACTGAAGAAAATTCTGGTTTTGGTGAGTAATGAGTTCTGTTTGAAAGCTCTTTTCTTCCTGCTCCCTTTTTCTTTTGGCAATGAGACTTGGTCCAGTGCATTTCCCAGTCCTCTTAAAAGAAGCATCACGGTCCCTGTCAATTCAGTAAGTAAATATGGAGCCCTCAGGAGGTGCATACAGTGCACCAGGTGCTGGAGATACAGCCACAAGCTGAACGGAGAAGCCCCACTCTCTCTCGAGTTTTACATTCTAAAGGGGGTTGAGGAGACACATTTAAACAGATAAATGAGTAATTAAACAGACAAATGAGTAATTCTTCTCAAATGGTGGCAAATGCGATGAAGATCATAGCGCAGGACAATGGGGTAGAGAGTGACTCCAGGTGGGGTGAAAGTCTCAGAAAAGTGTGTCACAGGCCAAGGAACACTGACTGTAAGGGGCGTGAGGTGTGCTGGGATGATGTGTTTGAGGAAGAGAAGGGCTGGTGGAATGGAATAGAATAGGTGAGGTGATGGTGTGTGGTGAGGCTGAAGCGCTGGGGGCCTGATCACAGGAAGCCGTGAAGGCGTGGGCTGGAATGTGGAGTTTTTATATGCGTAAGGTGGAGCCACTGGAGGATTTTAGGTACGGGAAGGGCATGATCTAATTAATGTGTACCTTAGCATGACCCTTCTAGCTATGGATAGAGACTAGACTGTTGGCGCGACAGTGGAAGCAGTGGATGAGTGAGGGGAGGAGGCTGCAATCGCAGCCGAGGTGAGAGAGACGGGGGCCTGGACCAGCTTTGTCCCCAGGCAGGTGGGCAGGTGAAGTTGTAACAGATAAGTTGTGGACCCAGAAGCTACAGAGGACCCTGGGTTTCTGTCCTCCATGTTTGGGTGAATGGTGATGCTTTCTGTGATGGAGGGCCAGGGTCGGGAGGCAATTTCAAGGAGGAAGAGGGCTGAGAGTTTGTACTTGCCATGGGTGCGTTTACATCACATGTGCAACAGACATGCAGGTGGGGGTACTGAAGGGCTGCAGCTTAAGGTGGAGACCCAGGCTGGAGATTTAAATCTGGGAATCACTGGAGTAGAGCTGGTCTGGCTGAGGTCACCTAGATAGAGAAGAGAAAGTGATGAGGTCAGCCCCAAGGTCTTCCCAATGCTAGGAGCTCAGAAAGAGCAGCAGCAGAGAGTGAGGAATAGTCTCTAGCAAAGCTAGAGGGAAACCTGGGGAGTGTGTTGTCATGGAAACCAAGGGAAAAGTATTTCACAGAGGAGGCAGTGGTCAGTCATATCAAATGCTCCTGAGGTACAGAGTAAGATGAAGACTGACAATGGACGGCTGTTGTCAAGACGGTTGTTGGTGACCTTGGCACAGCAGCTTCAGTAGACAGATGGGGACAAAAGTCTGATTCCCCTGAACTGAGCTGAGTATCATGAGGGAGTGGTCCTACTGTATCCAGACATTGGTTTCAATAACACTTATTGGGAAGGAAAGCAGAGACATGAGGCTTCATCTGGACAGAAATGTGAGACCCAGGGACAACTTTGTTTCATTTGATGTGGGAGATACGAAGATGTGTTTGGGTGCGCACCACCGACAATATAGATGGTATGCAAAATGAAGACGCAAGAGAGGGGAGGGGACTCTGAGGCTTACCAAGGAGCCAGGTTTTCTACCATTGAAGTATTCTCAAAAGCAAAGAATGTAAGGGCTCTTTCTCCATGGGGAGATCAAAGCTTCCTGCAGATTGCCACAGTAACCCACAGAAATTCTTATTTTTATCGTTTTTTTTTTTTTTTTTTTTTTTTGAGATGGAATCTCCCCCTGTGGCCCAAGCTGGAGTGCAGTGGTGCCATCTTGGCTCGCTGCAACCTCCTCCTCCTGGGTTCAAGTGATTCTGTTGCTTCAGCCTCCCAAGTAGCTGGGACTACGGGCACCCACTACCACACCTGGCTAGTTTTTGTATTTCTTTTTTTTCTTAGTAGAGATTGGGGTTTTGCTATGTTGCCCAGGCTGGTCTCGAACTCCTGGCCTCAAGTAATTCATCCCCCTTGGACTACCAAAGGGCTGGGATTACAGGCGTGAGCCACTGTGCCCGACCTCATTCTGATCTTAAATCTTCTCATTATCTAGACGTGGGTACTTGGCTTATATACTCAGTACCTGCATTTCCCTCCAGTTTGGGCCAGGTTGTTTCCATTCTTGCCCATTTCAGTTAAATAGATTACTTAGGAAATAGCTAAGCTTCGTAGAAACAAAAATAACAGCATAATAATCTCATTAATAAGTCTTGAATCACTGATAAAATTTAGCAATATTTTGGAAAGATGAAATATTTTAATTAATCTACCATTCTTCAGCGTGAAACTGACCTTCTTTCTCTTCTGTTTCAGTATCTTATTCTAACTCATACTCGTTTCAGAGAGGGTTTCAGACTCTGAAAAGAGTATTATTTCTTCAGGTCATCTTTGAGATTCTGACTTTCTACTTTGGTTTCCATACCTTTCATGTCTACACTCACAGACACATGTACATCCATTCAGTCATGTGTACATCTGCATGTAAGTACATGTACATAAGTATTCTTCCTTTCGCTTGTTGCTTCCTTTTACAACTTTTCAGTACCTCACTTCTACCCCAGTTGATAGACTATGGCCCAAGTTTGCATTTTGAATGCCCCCCAAGTCCTCTGCTTGTATTAGCACTGATGGGGTCCTCAGAAGAGTTCAGCGGGCACCTAAAGGATGGTGACCACAGAGATTTCAGGATGGTGGTGCCTGCAGAGGAAGCTGTTGTTTGCCTTCTGTGATTGAGACAGGCACCTCTAAGAAAAGCCCAGAGTGCCACTGGGTCAAAGCACCCTGTATTATTCCTTGTTACCATTATTGCTCCCTGAAGAGGGCTCTCATGTGTCTCTGTAGGATAATCCAACCTCAACACAGTGGCTGAAAGAATCTGCTAAAAAATAATTCAGTGCCCCAAAATACACTGGGCTCCAAATAAACTAAAGAGCAAAAATTGGCTCATGTGGCATGAAACAAGTAATCGTATCCCAAGTAAGAGAACAGTTTCCTTCGTGTTAGCAACAGGACTGTACCCCATAAGTTTCCAGGTACATTTGGTAAGAGATGGTGTTTTAACACGATTTTCTGTTGCAACAGAGTATCAGAAAAATGCACAGATTGAGAAGCTCCGGAGTGAGATCGTCGTATTGAAGGAAGAGCTGCAGCTCACCAGGTCTGAGCTAGAGGCTGCACACCATGCCAGTGCGGTCAGATTCTCCAAGGTACCAGGCAGAATTCTGTGGTATTTTAATTACAATTAACTGTATGTAATTCAATTATGCCATGGACTCTAATAAACAGAGGACACTTAAGAGTTTGTGAATTTGACAAGATGATTGCATTTTTAATTGCCAATCTACTCTTTAGTATCTTACTACAAAGCACATCACTGGAAATATATTTCTCTATTTTTTGAAAGCCTTTTAGAAAATTGAGGTGGAATTCATATAACACACAATTAACTTTCTAAAATTTTGCTTAGAATAGAAGTCTGACACTTCTCATTCTCACTGGGCTAAAGTCAAGGTGTCAGGAGGACCATGTGCCTTGGTAGAGGCTATAGAACAGAATATTTCTTGCTTATTTGGTTGCTGGCAGAGTTCAGTTCCTGGCAGGTGTAGACCAGAGGTCTACACTTTCTTCCAGGCTGTCCATTGAGGGAGGGCTGCTCCTAATTTCCTTGTGAGGCTCCCCATACTCTTGGGCTCCTGACCCTCTTCCTCCATACTCAAAGCCACCAACAGAGGGTTGAGTCTCCCTCATGCTTCCGATCTGTTTCTTTTTTTCTTTTTTCTCATCTGTGTGACCCTTGTGTCAGCCCATTGGGTGCTTGGAATGACTTGTTCAGAGATACTTGGGGTGATGAAGGGCCCAAGAGGAAAGAGGCCCGTGATTCGTTGAGTTCTCACTTCTGTGGGTCATTGTGAGTACACCGTGGGCACCATGTATGCCATTGTTTATCCAACAGAGGGTTGACCTTGGTGTACCTAATGGAGAGAGTAAGGCCATCAAAGAGCATTTATTTCCTTGTGACTGTTGGAGTGACAGTGTGCTCGGCTCTTCCTTGTTTCCCCCATGGGGACAGCAAGTGTGACTTTCTAGGGATAACAGCAGTCATTTCACAGAATCATTGACAGAGACTTCTGTCTTCCACATGGGCTCACTCTTTCTCTCTCTTTTTAAATTGTAATATACCTATAACGTAAAATTTGTGATTTTAACTATTTTTAAGTGTACAGTTTGGTAGTGTTGAGTATATTCACATTGTTATACAGCCAATCTCCAGAACTGTTTTATATTGAAAAACTGAAACTCTACCCATTAAACAACAGTGCTCCACTCCCACCTCCTTCCAGCTACTTTCCCTCTCTGTGATTTTGCCTGCTCTAGATACCTCATATGAATGGAAGCATAGAGTATTTGTCTTTTTGTCATCATTGGCTTATTTTACTCAGCATAATGTCCTCAAAGTTTATCTATGTTGTAGTGTGTGCCAGAATTTCCTTCCTTTTTCAGGCTGAATGATAGTTCATGGTATATGTATGTATACCACATTTTGCTTATTCATCTGTTATTGGACACTTGGGTTGCTTCCACTTCTTAACTATTATGACTGATGCTGCTATGAACAAGGGTATACCAACATCTCTTTTAGACAGTCATTTTACAGTGTACAATCCAGTAGCGTTTAGTGTATTCACAATATTGTGCAACTACCATCTCTCTAGTTTCAAAACTTTCAACACCCCAGAAAAATAACCCATACCCATTAAATAATCACTCCTACTACCCTTGTCTCCTGGTAACCACGAATCTTTTTATGTCTATGAATTTTCCTATTCAGTATATATCTTTTAAAAAAAATATGTAGACCAGGTGTGGTGGCTCACAACTGTAATCCCAGTATTTTGGGAGGCCAAGACGGGAGGATTGCTCGAGCCCAGGAGTTCAAGACCAGTCTGCACAACATGGTGAGACCCTGTCTCTACAAAAAATTAAAAAATTAGCTGAGTGTGGTGGCATGCACTTGTGGTCCCAGCTACTCAGGAGGCTGAGGAGGGAGGAAGATGGCTTGAGTCCAGGAGGTCAACGCTGCAGTGAACTGTGTTCACACCACTGCACCCCATTTGGCTACAGAATGAGACCCCATCTGAAAAAAAAAAAAGTAATGTGTGACCTTTTGTGTCTGGCTTTTTTCACTTAGCATGATGTTCTTGAGGTTCATCTAAGTCGTAACATGTATCAGTACTTCGTTCTGTCTTGCTAATATTCCATTGTATGTATGTATGCATATACAATTTGTTTATCCAGTCATCCATTGAAGGACATTTGATTTATTTTCACCTTTTGGCTCTAATGAATAATGCTACTATAAACATTCATGTGGCAGTTTCTATGTGGACCTATGTTTTCATTTTTCTTGATTATATACTTAGGAATGGAATTGCTGAGTCATATGGTAATTTTATGTTTAACTTTCTCAGGAACCACCAAACTGTCTTCCACAGCAGCTGTACCATTTTACATTTTCACCAGTAATGTTCTTATTTCTCCACATCCTCACCAATACTTGTTATACTTTTCTGTTTTCTTAATTAAAGCCATCCTATTGGGTGGGTGGGAAGTGGTATCTCATCGGAGTTTGATTTGTATTTCCTTAACAACCAATGATATTGAACATCTCTTCATGTTTATTTTCCATTTGTATATATCTTATTTGGAGAAATGTCTATTAGAATACTTTGCCCATTTGTTAATTGGGTTGTTTGCCTTTTTCTTGTTGAGCTGTATGAGTTATTTATATACACTAATAGTTTCATCACTTTAGCTCTTATATTTAGGTCATTGATCTATTTTGAGTTAATTTTTGCATGTAGATTGAGAGAGGGGCCCAACTTTATACTTTTGGATGTGGTTTATCCAGTTGTCCCAGTGCCAGTTTTTCAAGAGACTATTCTTTTTTCATTGAATGTTCCTAACATCCTTGTTGAAGATCAGTTGACCAGAGATGTTTGGGTTTATCTCTGGATTCTCAATTCCATTCCCCTAGTCTGTATGTCTGTCTTTATGCCAATATCACACAACTTTGATTACTGTAGCTTTGTAGTAGGCTTTGAAATAGATAAGTGTGCATCTTCCAACTTTGTTTTTCTTTTTCGATATTGTTTTGGTTATTTGTGGCCTCTTACAGTTGCATATGAAATTGAGGATTGGCTTTTCCATTTCTGCAAAGAAGGTTATTGGAATGGGATTACATTGAATCTCTTGATTGCTTAGGAGAGTATTGCCATTTTAACCATATTAAATCTACCAATCCATGAACATGGGATGTCTTTCCATTTATTTAAGTGTTCTTCAATTATTACAACAAAAATTTTCAGTGTACAAGTCTTTTTCACCTTTTAGGTTACATTTATTTCTAGGTATTTTATTCTTTGGGATGCTATTATAAATGGAATTGTTTTCTTAATTTCTTTCTTGGATTGTTCATTGCTGGTATATAGGAATATAGCTGCTTTTTGCATGTTGACCTTGTACTGTGCAACTTTGCTGAATTTGTTTATTACTTTAGTCGTTTCTTATGGATTCTATGTTATTTTTTTTAAATAGTTGGTAGAATTCACCAGTAAAGCCATCTGGTCTTGGACTTTCCCTTTTTAGGAGGTTGTTGATTACTAACTCTATCTCTTTATTTATTGAAAGTCTATTGAAATTTCCTTTGTATTGGGTCAGTCTGGTCATTTGTGTAGGAATTTGTCTATTTCACCTAGATTATCCAATTTGTTGCTGTACAATTGTTCATTATATTCTCTTACAATCTTTTTAATTTCTCCAAGATTGGTAGTCATGTCCTCACTTTCATTTCTTATTTGGGGTGGCTGAAGGTTTGTCAGTTTTGTTGATCTTTGTAAAGAACCAAATTTTGGCTTCATCTATTCTCTCTGTTGCTTTCCTGTTCTTTGCTTTATCTTTGCTCTAATTTTCATAATTTTTTTCTTTCTGCTGCCTTTGAGTTTGGTTTGTTCATCTTTTTCTAGCTAGTTTATTTATTTAAGATTTTTCTTCTTCTTCTATATTTGTTTTTTGGAGATAGACTCTCTCTCTGTTGCCCAGGCTGGAGTGCAGTGGCACAATCACAGCTCACTGCAGCCTTGACCTCCCAGGTCCAAGTGGTCCTCCCACCTCAGCCTCCTAAGTAGCTGGGATTACAGGCATGTACCGCCATACCTGGCTAATTTTTTTTTTTTTTAATTTTTGGTAGAGATGAGGTCTCACAATGTTTCCCAGGATGGTCTCAAACTCCTGAGATCAAGTGATCGTTCCACCGTGGCCTCCCAAACTGTTGGGACTACAGGCATAGCCATCACACCTGGACCTTTCTTCTTTTTAAATGTAGGCTCTTACAGCTGTAAATTTATTTCTGAGCACTGGTTTGGCTGCATCTCATGAATCTTGGTATGTTGTGTTTTCATTTTCATTAACCTCACAGTATCTTCCAATTTCCCTAGTGAGTTTTTCTTTAACCCATTGGTTGTTTAAGAGCATGTTGTTTACTTTCCACGTATTTGCTACTTTTCCAGTTCCCTTCTGTTACTGATTTCTGGCTTAATTCTATTGTGATCAGAGAAGAATCTTTGCATGATTTTGATCTTTTTAAATCTGAGAAACACTTTATGGACTTAAAAAAAAGGTCTTCCTGGTAAATATTCCACGTGCACTTGAGAAGAATGTATATTCTGCTGTTGTTGGGTACAGAGTTCTGTATATGTGTGTTAGGGCTAGTTGGCATATAGTGTCGTTCAAGTTCTCAATTTAGATTTTAAAAACCCTGAAGGTCATTGAGAAATCAAGTGCTGACCTTGAATCTAGCTCCTGTAAATCTGAATTTGTATTTTCTGGGGGTGGGATGAAGTTACACTATCCAAATTGTTATGGTGCCAACAAATGTTCTTTTATTGCTCAATATATGTTTTCTTTAAAGTATATTTACATTTTATATATTATGGCATGACTTTTATACAAGTTCATAGAACACAAAAAGCTGGAGGCTTTGGGCGTCTGTGTTGGTATTTTAAGGGATGTAAGGACAAGAGGATTCTGTGTGCTGCCTTTAGTTTAGAAAAATCATTGTGCACAGACCTGCCATGATAGGAAATGTTGTTACAAGCCTCACTGAAATAAGCAATACTAGCTAACATTTTTGAAGTGATGCTATGAACTTTTATTTTAAATATTGCTTATTTTCTTCAGACCAGAACTTTTAAAGATGTGTATTAAAATAATTTCAGGAATATGAAATGCAGAAAACAAAAGAGGAAGACTTTTTGAAGTTATTTGACAGGTGGAAAGAAGAAGAAAAGGAGAAACTAGTTGATGAAATGGAAAAAGTCAAGGAGATGTTTATGAAGGAATTTAAAGAATTAACTTCGAAGAATTCAGCATTAGAATATGTAAGTATTAAACCTAGAAGTTCTTATGGTATTGATTGCCTTGAGAGGTGGTGTTAGGATGGCATTAAGGCCAGGGGATCCAGCAGTTACTTTATGTTACCCTCGTGCAGACATTCTTCTCCCTGAGAGTCTTGAGGGAGGCGTAGAGGAGACAGAGTGAGTCAGAGATGTTTTGCTGAGAATGGGAGCTTTGGCCTTAAACTTCAGTGCAGAACATTCGTGGTGAGATATAGAAGACCCTCTTCTATGAAGGTCCCTCTTTTCTTATCTGGTTAGGTTAGCCTTGAACTGTAAACTCCTCCCTGAGTTTTGGAACTTTCCATTGTCCAGTGGGAAGGGAAAGAAGCAGACCCAGAAAGGCTAAGAACCTTTGCCAGGCTCCCTCCTCAACCCAGGCCCGGGTGGGGTCTCTAAAGCAAGCAAGTTATGGCTAAGTGAGCCCCTCTCCCTTATGGGAACAGCCCTGGTCCATACAGCCCCGGCCTCATGCATAGATGATACCTGAGCTGCTTCTTTAGAAAGCAGCCAATCAATCAGTGTCCTCCTGCTAAGAATTCTAAGCTCCCTGGTTAGACTTGACCTGAGTCTTCTTTGGGGAAAACGGAGAAAGGAAGGGAGCTGAGCGAAGGTCCTTGAGCTCCCTCTAGGGGCCAACAAGTTTTATAAACAAAAATAGAGATTTTTGGAATTCACCTGAGGGCTTTCCTAAAACTCTTTAAACTCTAGCGTGAGATTTGGCGAACTATGGCCCATGAACCAAGTCCAGCATACCACCTGTTTTTGAATGGCCTGTGACATAAGAATAGTTTTTACATTTTTACTTTTTATTTTTTTCGAGACAGAGTCTCTCTCTGTTGCCCAGTCTGGAGTGTAGTGGCACAATCTCAGCTCACTGCAACCTCTGCCTCCTGGGTTCAAGTGATTCTCATGCTTCAGCCTCCTGAGTAGCTGGCCTTATAGGCACATGCCACCACACCCAGCTAATTTTTGTATTTTTAGTAGAGACGGTTTCACCATGTTGGCCAGGATGGTGTCGAACTCCTGGCCTCAAGTGATCCTCCCACTTGGGCCTCCCAAAGTGCTGGGATTACATGTGTGGGCCACTGTGCCCAGCCAGTTTTTAAATTTTTAAAACATTGGAAAAAAAGAAGACTATTTTGTGACACAGGAAAATTTCATTAAAGTTCACATTTCAGTGTCATGAGTGAAGTTTTATTGAAACACAGCCATGTTTGGTAATTTATGCTCTGTCTGTGGCATTTTTGTGTGGGAGCAGTAGAGTTGAATGTTTTGTCTGAGACTTTGTGTTACGAATCTGCATGACTTATAACTGTTGCTATTGACCTTGGCTACCTGGCTGAGGTAGTGTTTGTCTCCACTGAAGATTTTCTCTTTTTTTCCTCCTTTACCTGCTGTCCTTTCTGAAATGAAGTCACTATGAGCAGACTACACTGAGGAGAGGAGACGTGCGCTCCCCCATCCTTTTGTTTTTGAAGTTAACGTGTTACCTTCTGTGGTTTTCTGAGGGTTTTTGCCATGAGTAACATTGGGAATAATATCAAAAGAAAAGGGTAAAATTAAAAACGTTATGTCCCCAGTGGATTTACTGATGTGGTCCCTGGACAGTGTTGGCCTCTCACTAAACTAGCTTAAGAACCAGGTGCATTCAGTTCTTCTGTTTCTGGTACCTATTAAGTGCCCATAAAAAATTTTAAGCCCCAGCTGGGCCTGGTGGCTCACACCTGTAATCCCAGCACTTTGGGAGGCTGAGGTAGGCAGATTGTTGTGTGAGCCCAGGAGTTTGAGACCAGCCTGGGCAACATGGCAAAACCCTGTCTCTACAAAAAAAATACAAAAATTATCTGGGTGTGGTGGTGCACGCCTGTAGTCCCAGCTACCTAGGAGGCTGAGGTGGAAGGATTGCTTGAACCCAGGGGGTTGAGGCTGCAGTGAGCCATGATCATATCACTGCACTCTAGCCTGGGCAACAGAATGAGACCCTGTCTCCAAAAAAACAAAAATTAGACTCGTTTAAGATTAGAAAGTTAGATTTTCCTTCCCCTTTTTTCACCCTGTACATATTCTGATAGGAAGACCAGCAAGCAGTAGAAACAAACCAGTAAAACCACAGGGAAGCAGAAGCAGGAGAAGCGTCCAAGAGCGTCCAGGAGCGTCCAAGAGGGCAGTCAGATTTAAAACACAGCTATGTGCTCCCTGATTTTATTCTCTGTTTCCATCTTATGAAAGTCTAACTGTAGTACTGAGCTTGAATTTTATCTTATAGCAACTGTCAGAAATCCAGAAGTCCAATATGCAGATCAAGTCCAACATAGGCACATTAAAAGATGCACACGAGTTTAAAGAAGACCGTTCTCCATATCCCCAGGATTTCCATAATGTCATGCAGCTTCTTGATAGTCAGGTACGTGCAAGTGGGTGACAGCTGCAGTGGATGCCTTCCTTTTTCTTAGTGAAGTAATTTACAGTGAGTGTCATCTGCAGAAAAAGTGTTTGTCTTTTTCAGTAACCATGAAGGTGACTAGCTGTTATTTTTCTCCTACAGCATGCCTAAGTCATAAGAGGTGTTTGTTACATGCTTGCTGTTGGCAAAGAGCATACACAACAGTTGGCAAAACTGTTTTGTTTCTTCTCTCCATAAAGTCAATTTGAATTGGTTAGTATAACCTAGCTATTCATTTTTCATCTTTCAGATGTAGCTCTCAATTTCAAAAGGTGTAGAAGGGCATATTGAAGCACCAGATTTAGTTTTAGAGTTTAAATATATTGCTAACTGTATTTTTAGTAGAAACGGGGTTTCACCATATTGGCCAGGCTGATCTCGAACTCCTGACCTCAGGTGATCCGCCCACCTCGGCTCAATTAGCTGGGCGTGGTGGCAGATGCCTGTAATCCCAGCTTCTTGGAGGGCTGAGGCAGGAGAATTGCTTGAACCCAGGAGGCAGAGGTTGCAGCGAGCTGAGATCACGCCATTGCACTCCAGTCTGGGCAACAAGAGTGATACTCAGTCTCAAAAAAAAAATAAATAAACAAACAAATAAATATATACACACACACACACACACACACACACACACACATACGCGCGCGCGCGCACACACACACACACACACACACTGCTAACTGGCCAGCTGATGATCTGTTACATTTATCAAACATAATCACTTTCATTTGGAAGTGACAGCGGTTTAGGGGAGCAATTTTTTTAAACTAGGAAGCAAATAGAGATGAGAGCTTATGAATTCAGGATTTTTAAAAAAAGCCTGGGTCATTCTAGAAAAGATAAGTAGACTTTGGAAACAGGGACCACTGCTTCTTGCTTCAGTGCTCACATGTTTCCTCCCTGACCCAAATCTACGTGCTCCACTGCAGTCAGGCTGACCATGTCCCTGTCCTGTCTGAAGTCCTTCAGTGACCCTTATTCTGGACTTCCTACCAGCACGCAGGGTCCTTCGGATTCTGGGCCCTGGGCCATCTTTCTCTGTTCTTTGCTTTCCTGGCACTCCAGCGGCCCAGCAGCCCATGCCTCTGAGAACATGCCCTTCTGTCTTTTTCCTCGGTTCTGGCTGCTTTCCTGCCTGTCCTGCAGCTCCCACTTTTCGGGACCTGTCTTTTACTCATTCTTTAGTATTCAGCCAAGGGGCCAGGTACTGCTTTCAGAAAGTTCTCCTAAGCCTCTAGGCTATAGCATTTCTGTAGTCCCTAAGTGGGATCTGATGACATACACATTATATGTGGATTCTCCATGGCTGTGTCTACTCGCCTCCCGTGCAGAGCAGGGCCTGTCTTTTTATCTTCTTTTAGCCTGCCAGTGGCCATCCAGTGAGGTGCCTGGTATATGGTAGGAAACCAGGAGCTGTGTCCTGAACTGAACTGTTGACAGTTGCTTCCAGCAGGCTGTAGACTACAGCTGGTCGCTCATGAACTGAAGGATGTGGCTCTAAAATCCTAAGGTCCCACCTAAATTTCTTCTGTTTCTGTCCTGTGAGTTGTGTTGTCAGTTCAGAACCCATGGCCTCAGAAACCTTGGTGTTTCCTTTTGGCCTCTTAGGTTGGCAAACTAGCACCTACTTTTGCAAATAAAGTGTTACTGGCTATGTCTCAGTAACATTTTATGAGTGCTAGTTCATTTACATCTTATCCATGGCTGTTGTCCCAATACAGTTGTGGAATGACACAGCTGTATTGTGTTGTGTTGTGACCAAGTTGTCTGGCCCCCAGAGCCTGTGATATTTACTGTTAGCTCCTTACTAAAAAATTTTTCCTGACCCCTGCCTTATGGTAAAAGATTAAAACCAGATGCAAATGTATTTAAGCATTTTTGACTGTGTATATTCTAAAAAATACCAGCTGTATTAGTCTTTTCTAATACTACTGTAAAGAATTACCTAAGACTGGGTAATTTATAAAGAAAAGAGGTTTAATTGACTCACAGTTCCATAGGCTGTACAGGAGGCATGGCTGGAGAGGCCTCAGGAAACTTATAATCATGGCAGAAGAACAAAGGGGAAGCAAGCACGTCTTAAGATGATGGAGCAGGAGAGAAAGAGCGAAGAGGGAAGTGCTACACACTTCTAAACAACCAGATCTTGTGAGAACTCACTATCATGAGAACAGCAAGGGGGAAGTCCACCCCCATGATTCAATCATCTCCCACCAGGCCCTTCCTTCAACACGTGAGATTTGAGTGGGGACCGAGAGCCGAACTATTTCGCTAGCTAAAATTTTACCAGATAGATAGTTGGGTTTCATAGGTATTCACTAAAAAGGAAGCTCCCATATTGCATAGATCTCATTGTTACAGTTGTACATAAATTATTCTTTTATTCTTTTGTAGGAAAGCAAATGGACAGCTCGAGTTCAAGCTATTCATCAAGAACACAAGAAAGAGAAGGGTCGGGTAAGGTTAAGAAACCAGTGGCCTAAAGTGGGCCATTTTTTAAAGAAATATTTGCTTTCCTTTTTAATAAACATAATATTTTTCCACTTAATAACATTTGGGGAGAAACGTGTAGCAAAATTAAAATTACCTATAATTCTAACACCAAAGATAACCACTGCTACTACTTTCTTATAATTTATTTGTTTTCTTTTTTTTTTTTCTCATGAAACTTTTTTAATGGGTCTCAAAATTCTGTGACAAATTTTTGGTCAAGTTGTTTCCATTAAAAAGTACTGATTTTAAAAACTAATAACTTAAAACTGCCACACACAAAAAAGAAAACCAAAGTGGTCCACAAAACATTCTCCTTTCCTTCTGAAGGTTTTACGATGCATTGGTATCATTAACCAGTCTTTTACTACTAAACTTAAATGGCCAATTGAAACAAGCAGTTCTGAGACCATTCTTCCACCACTGATTAAGAGTAGGGTGGCAGGTACTAGGGATAATATTCATTTAGCCTTCAGAGCTTTCTAGGCAGACTTGGTGACCTTGCCAGCTCCAGCAGCCTTCTTGTCCACTGCTTCAGTTTTCTTGTATGCATTTCTGTAAGTGTAGAACCTCATATATACATAGTTTTACAACATTCGAATTATGTTTTGTAGGTTTGTACACTTTTCACTTTATATATCATAGACCTTTCCTAAGTTTTAAAGTATTCTTCAAAATCATGACTTTTAATGACTTCATGATGATCTTATTGGATGTATCATAAGTTACTTAATCATTTCTTCATTGTCAAATACATGTTTCCGATTTTTTTGTATCACAGAACTGCAATGTAAGTAATTTTTTAAAAAGGCAAGAACTGTTTACATTAAAATCGCTTTAATGAAAACAAACTTTAATTATGACACTGATTCTCTTTCACCTGAGTACATCAGAAATTTAAGTGTTAAAATGTGTTTACACTAGTGTAAAACATCTAAAGTGGATGTATTTGAGAACGTCTTAAAATAGGAAAACTTCTGTTTATTTTTTCACTTGAAATTGTGTTTTGTACCTTAGTATTTCTTGTAAATCTTTTCTGATGGAAAAAATGTTTCCTCTTTTGCACATTTTCTAATATTACCTTTCTTAGTAGAATATTAAACGACAAAAGGTCATATAATATGTATGTGTATAATTGCAAGGATGAAGTGTGTTCAGATGATCAAAAAATTTATCAGCTTATATTTCTCCAAAGTGGAACAAATACTGAGGAAGACGAGGGGAGAAAAAGAAACTGGGAACAGTACTAGAGCCAAACTAAAGCAAACAAAAAATAAAAATATTTCACAAAACACCTGCAGTTCTTGAGGAACTTCGATGGGAAAGTTAGATATTAATCTACCTTTAAGATTGTATCATTGCTAGAAAAGGAAGTAGGAACCACTATTTTTCCTCTATTCCATTTAAAATATCATTTCATCATGCAAATACTTTATAGTGATAATACACAGACATACACCCAATACACATATCTATAGATATACACATATACAGTAGTTTATATTGAAAATTGTATCACTGATGTGGCAGTTCAATTTAGGAGATATTTACTGAGCATCTGCTGTGTACTACACTTTATAAGGCTAAAAAGAGGTGTGGAACAATGCCTGCCCTCAGACTGCTTACAGTACAGAAGGGAGTAGGAGTGAGGCTACAGCTATGGGAATCAGGATGGGATAAATGCAGAGTGCCCTAGGGACTGAACAGAGAGAGTTTCTTGAAGTGGGATTAGGGCTGTGTGTGGATCATGCCCATGTTTACATCTTCAGCCTAAACAACTCTTCTGAGTTCCAGATCAGGTAGCCAGCTCAGTACTCGACATCTCCATGGGCTTCTCAAGTGTGACATGCCTAAGATGAAGTTCTTGGGTTTGTTCCCCAGACTTGGCAAATGGCACCCTCGTTCCTCCAGATGCTCATCTTGATTCCACCTTTCTCTCTCAATCCCCGAGTCCAGGCTGTCTGCAGGGCCCACTGTATGGAACCAGTTCTTCTGTACTTTCCTGTTGCCTCTACCATGAACTAAGCCTCCATTTCTGAATGGGCCCCAGGGCGGGTCTCCTCAATTCTAGCCTTCCCCTTCCTTAGTCTGCTCTCCACAGAGCCAGCAAAATAACCTCGCTGCTGGCCGCCATTCTAGCCTCAGCCTGACCCCCCCGCCCCGCCCCCTGCCTTTCGGAACCTGCTCTTTCCAGCTATGATGACTTTCTGCTAATTTCTAGAACATTCTGGCCTTTTCCTCTTTTATACTTGGTTTTCATTGTTGGCAAGCCCTTCGACTTGCTCTTCACATGGCTACCTCCTTCCCCTCAGTATGAGTTTTCTGTTCTGTGTAGCAAATGACCACAAATTGAGTGGGTGAAGATGGCATGTATTTCTCTTCTCAATGTCCGTGGGATAGGAGTCCAGGCAGGGCTTGGCTGGGCTCAGGGACTCACAGGCTGCATTGAGAGTGTCATCTGGGCTATGTTCCTGTCTGAGGTTCCTTGTGGTTATTTGAAGGGCTGAGACTATCAGGTTCCAGAGGTTACCCCTTCTCCATAGCAGTGCACAGCATGGCTGTTGACTTCAAGGCCAGCTAGAGTGTGTCTCTCTTGCTTTCATTCTCCCGCTTCAGGAAGGGCCTGGGACTTCTTATTTCTTTTTTTTTTTTTTTTTGGGTGAGACAGAGTCTCACTCTGTTGCCCAGGCTGGAGTGTAGCGATGCCATCTTGGCTCACTGCAACCTCTGCTTCCTGGGTTCAAGCGACTCTCCTGCCTCAGCCTCCCGAGTAGCTGGGATTACGTGCCACCATGCTGAGCTAATTTTTGTATTCTTAGTAGAGATGGGGTTTCACTGTGTTGGCCTGGCTGGTCTTGAACTCCTGACCTCAGGTGATCTACCCGCCTCGGCCTCCCAAAGTGCAGGGATTACAGGCGTGAGCCACCATGCCTGGCCTGGAACTTCTTTTAGGGGGCTCACCTGAATAAGACAGGCCCACACAGGATAATCTTCCTTTTCATAACCTCAAAGTCCACAGATTTGGGACTGCTATTGCGTCTCCAGAGTCCCTTCACCTTTGCCGTATTCTGTGGTTGAGAAGCACAATGGAGGTTCTCCTCAGACCAAGGGACAGCATCACACAGGGGGTGTACACCAGGGGTACAACCTTGAGGGCCCCCTGAGAACCCTGCCTACCCCACTGCCTCTGGCCTCTGGGCCCTGGTCACCTGATGTCACTCTATCCAAGTAGGTAGTCCCTTTTCTTTATTATTCCCATCATATCTCAAACAGAGTTCTGAGCACTATTTTAAATAGTTTACTTGCTTATTTGTTTCCTTGTTTATTGTCTCTCCAATCATGTCATTGGCCCTCTGAGTGAAGGGCTCTGTCTATTTAGCTCTCCATTGTCTCCCCAGCATCCACTCATGTGCCTGAAATGTGGTTGGCACTCACTACACACTTGCAGAATGAATGTGGAAGGTAGCTAGACATCTAGCTAGGGCATCATTCAGCCTTGTTTTCATAGATGGAGAAAGGCTGATTGTAGGGTTCAGAAGAGCAGGGTTACCAGAGTTGTCTGGAGGTCTAAGCACCATCTGCTGTAGGGAGGACACTAGTCCAGGTTTCCACCCTGCACCCAGGGAGCTTCCCCCGTGGCAATGACTATGTAGTTAGGACGATGGCGTTCACCTCCCAGCATATTTTATCTATGGCAGCTAAGATGCAGGATCCCAGGAGCAGTGGACGGTAGTTTCTCTGCACCACAGGTGGCTCCACTGTGCAAGGAGTGTTCTCCTTTGTCCCCCTGCATTACACTGAAGCAAAAGTGGCCTGTTCTTACAGTTCATGTCCTGGTGTCCTGGAGCTGACTCATACTGGCTCTCAGCTGTGCACATTTCTCCTCATCAGGGTGTTTTTTTTTGAAAGCTGATTTAACCAGCACACCTTTGGTTTCATGGGAACATTTAGAAATAAATGGATATTTGTAGTTGCCATATACTTAAGCCTTCTAAGAGTTCTGTGAAGTAGATGCTGTCACTCATTTTACAGGTGAGGACACAGGGGCTTAGACAGATGTTGTGTTGCCCACGGTCACTGGTATTTGAATGCAGGCCCTGTGTACTCCAGGGCATACTACACTGCTGGCCTGTCTAGCTCCAGGCACTCACCTGTGAAGCTCCCAGCCGGGAAGGAAAACAGGCAGTGACAGCTTCAAGTGGTTGCTTTTCTGTAAGGACGCAGGATCTTTTCTTTGGATGCTCTGACATGGTAATCCCTAACCAGGGATGCACTTCAGAATTACCTGAGACTCTTTTCCAAAGTACACGTGGCCAGCTCCACTCCCTGAGATCTTGATTTAGTAGGTAAGTCTGGAACACATGGATTTTGGAGATAAACAAACCAAAAGCCACCCAGGCTATCCTGTTTTGGATCTATGGTTTGAACCACTGCTCTTAGATCATTAAAATCCCTACTCTTATTCTTCAAGCCATCTTTCTAGCATTGGTATTTAGGGACAGAATTCAGGTTTCTTTATTAATCGGGGGTGGGGAGGCATTTTTAAAATCTTGGCTCCTTTAAAGCTGTCTGTGTTTCAGACAGTTGTGGGAATTTCAGTGGCCTCTGGCTGGAATAGAAAGCGAGTTACAGTTTTTATACTTTGTCATTGCGAGTTGTGATGGAGAGAAAGACTGACAGTTGTCATGGAGGAAGAAGGTGAGGCCTTTCCTGGTTCTGAGTGGGGCGCATGCCTCACATACTGGGTATGTGGGGGCGGATTTGTGCCACCACTAGGCTGCACTCCTTCCTCGTCTGTTGGTTTGGCTTGTTTAGAAGCTGCTTACCTCTCCCTTCTTTGCTCTTAAACCCTAACAGAGGGGTGAATTCAATCAGGTTTAGTAATCTCTGCCTGAGACCTAACTATTAATTATTCCACATGATTGGTGCCTGCTGTTCCCACAATGCACATATTGTATTTCTCTGTTTAGGGAAAGTTGCATTTGCCAACTTTCTATTGATTTACCTAGATTCTTGGCAATTTTTTTTGTTTTAAATAACATTGGTAGGAGTTCACAGGCAGTCACAGATAAGCGATGGCATGCCCTTTTTACCCAACAGAAGACTCTTGAGAGCTTGGGAGGTTGTCAGATGGTCACATAATGAAGGAAGGAGGATGGGGTGATGTGGACCAGTAGGGAAAAATGCACAGTGCTTGAAATGGGATCACAGAAAATGGGCTCATGAGCTGCAAACTTCAAAATAATTTCTGGCTATGTTTGCCTAGACCCTCTCCATTCCTTTCTCCATGTACTCTTTTCCGTGCCTTTCTGATTCATTCTTAACTCCTCTATTAAGAATGATGTTATCCCTTAGATATTCCCACATCTCCTTTCTTCCTGGGGCCTGGAGCAACTCCCCATGTAGTTGATCAAGGCCGAGATCCTAAACCTCCATCCAGCAGCCTGGACATTTTTACTGGCTTTTCCTTCTATTTTCCAGCTCAGCATTTCCCAGACTGCTTTGGAGGCCACTTTTCCAGGGGCCTGTAAAGATGTAGTGAAAGCTCTTGACAATGCCCTCCTTGGGGGAGGTTCTTAGTATCCACTAGGAAAGGAAAGATTCTTTTTAGGTTTCACTCGGAAAATCTTTCTAGATTGGTTCCACCCAGTGTTTGTCCAGCCTCATAGGAGCACAGAGCATTTCAGAGGCAAGGCTGTGCAGGATGCTAAGACACTGCTGTTTTTTTTTTTTTTTTTTTTGAGACAGGGTCTTACTCTGTCACCGGGGCTACAGTGCAGTGGCTTGAGCATAGCTCACTGCAGCCCCAACCTCCTGGGGTCAAGCAACCCTCCCACCTCAGCCTCCCGAGGAACTAGGACTACAGGCTAACCCCACCACACCTAGCTTAATTTTTAAAACTTTTTGTAGAGACAGGGTCTTACTGTGTTGCCCACGCTGAACTCCAACTCCTGGACTCCAGTGATTCTCCCTCCTCGGCCTCCCGAAAGAGCACTGACTTTGAAACTTGCATGTGAAAGTTTAAGTCTGGGCTCTGCCCACCTTTGGCTGTCTCAATTAGGACCAGTGACTTTACCTTTCTAGACTTGAGTTTTCCTATCTGTACGATGGGGCCAAAACATGTGTCCATAACATTGCGGTGTGGATTCAACAAAATGAAGTGCATCTAGTACACAATGAGTGTTAATTTTCTAAAAGCAAGCAAATGAGGAAATGCTGGTCTAGGTGCCCTTATATACTCATCTCAGGCACGGATACTTCCTGCTCCTTTATTTGATCAGCTTACCCTGTCACCACTTCCAGGACATAGACTTGGAATGTTCTTCACCCCAATTATGAAGCCTTTTTTTTTTTTTTTTTTTTTTTGAGACGGAATCTCGCTCTGTCACCCAGGCTGGGGTGCAAAGACATGATCTTGGCTCACTGCAGCCTCTGCCTCCTGGGTTCAAAAATTCTCCTGCCTCAGCCTCCCGAGTAGATGGGATTACAGGCGCCCGCCACCACACCCAGCTGATTTTTGTATTTTTATTAGAGATGGGGTTTTGCCATGTTGGCCAGGCTGGTCTGAAACTCCTGACCTCAAGTGATCTGCCTGCCTCAGCCTCCCAAAGTGCTGGGATTACATGCACGAGCCACCACACCCGGCCTCAAGCCGCCCCCGCTTTGTTTCTTTTTAGCCTTCTGTGTTTAAACAACTACTGAAATTGCTTTAAGCACCTTTCCTTCAATTATTGAAAACAAATTCTTCTTGAATTCTTTTTGTCCAGTCTATGATCTTCCATGACATTATCTCTAAAGATGAATATGTCTGTGTGTCTCTGTATCTCTGTCCTC
This sequence comes from Pan troglodytes, assembly GCF_028858775.2. Classification (NCBI taxonomy): domain Eukaryota; kingdom Metazoa; phylum Chordata; class Mammalia; order Primates; family Hominidae; genus Pan; species Pan troglodytes. The sequence goes on along the minus strand of NC_072412.2, from coordinate 101,224,646 downwards.
TGCATCTCTCCCTTTCTTTCCCTCCCTCCCTCTTTCCCTCTAATCCCCACCATTCCCCCTCTTTTTCTCGGTAAACATTTATCAGTAAACATTTCTCAGAGAACCTGCTGAGGGCCAGGGATTGTGCTAGTTTCTGGGAATATAAAATAATTAAGATGGGGCTGGGCACGGTGGCTCATACCTGTAATCCCAACACTTTGAGAGGCCAAGGCGGGTGGATTGACTGAGTTCAGGACTTCGAGACCAGCCTGGTTAACATGGTGAAACCCCGTCTCTACTAAAAATACAAAATTTAGCCAGGTATGGTTGTGTGGGCCTGTAATCCCAGCTACTCAGGAGACTGAGGCAGGAGAATTGCTTGAAGCCGGGAGGCGGAGGCTACAGTGAGCCGAGATTGCTCCACTGCACTCCAGCCTGGGTGACAGAGTGAGACTCCATGTCAAAAAAAAAACAACAACAAAAACATTAAGATGTGCTCTCTGGCCTAGGATGGCCCATGTGGGCATCGGAAGGACAGGACTGCAGGAGAAATTTAGTACTGAGGGTCAGAGCCACTCTGCAGGAGAAGCCTGAATCCTTTATCGTTGCTCATCATGTGTTATTTCGTGTTATGTGCTGTAGTTGGCTCAGCTGCTCCCATTATCAGTGTTGTCTATTTGGGGTCGTGAGCTCCCTTGGGAACACAGATGAAGCACCTAGAGCAGCCAGGGCCAGGATATACCATGATCAAAGATTTATTCAACGACTTGATGCGCACGGATAGTATCAGGCCAGCAAAACAGGCAGAGCATGTACCTGAAATCTGGAGAATGAAGACATTTGACATGCAGCTTACAGATGGATGCCTTTCTTAACTTTTTTTCAGCTCCTGTCACATATAGAGAAACTTCGAACCTCAATGATAGATGATCTAAATGCAAGCAATGTTTTCTACAAGAAAAGGATAGAAGAGCTAGGGCAGAGACTCCAGGAGCAGAATGAGCTGATTATAACTCAGAGACAGCAGGTATGTCTGGCGGCAGTGTGGCACCATGCTTCTTTAAGTAACGCAGTCTATCTAAGAACATGTGTTTTTACTTTAGAGCATTTGTAAGTGGTATAAGGTGAGGAAGATGGAATATTTTTCCCCTTGTGATTGCTTGTAAAAGTTAGTGCAATAAAATACATTTTTAAAAGGTATTTAAAAGTAATATGTTGAAGATTTATACAGTTAAAGTTCAAAATTAATTTGATTTGAAAGTAAGTAAGAATTTCTTTCAGTAATTACTCTGAGAAGCAGCCAAATACAAATGCAACTTTAAAAAGATTTTTTGTTATTTTATTTTGGATTCAAGGTGTACATGGACAGGTTTTTTACATGAATATATTGTGTGATGGTGAGGTTTGGGTAATAACTTCTGCCTCTATGCTTTTAAAGACCACATGCCCTATGTCCCTGGATAATTTAGTGAAAAGGTTAATTTACTAACAACATTATCTGTCCATTATCCCATGTGTGTGTCCCTATCTAATTTCAAATGTATCACTAGAAGACTGTATTTCTTTGCAGATTAAAGACTTTACCTGTAATCCATTAAACAGTATCAGTGAACCCAAAGGTAAGTGGATGGGATCCCGGTACTGGTGGCAAGGGGAACCTCCCCAATTGCACTGGGCTTCAGAAGAATGTGGGCCCCACTTGTTTATGTGTGCTAAGATGGCATTCTTCTTGTTGTATTGATTTCGTAGATCTGTCCTCTATTATTTTAATTTGAGAGATTTGTTACCACAACCCAGAAAGGTGAAGAATTTAAAAAATCTAAACTATCATGTAGTTGTTTCATTTTTTTAATCAGAGTACTATTAGGCACATAATACCTGCTTAGGAGCCATTTACCTCTTGACTTATACACTGTAAAACAGAGTTATGCATGTAAAAGCACAGGGTCTGTCGACAGACTGGGTTCAACTCCCATCTCTGGCACTTCATAGCTTTGTGAATCTCTGCCTCAGTTTCCTCAGCTTTATAGCAGGAATATGAATAGTGTTTCAGTCTATTTTCTCTGCTATAATAGCATACCATGGACTGGTATTTATAAAGAAACAAAGTTTCTGGAGGCTGGGAAATCCAAGAGCATGGTGCTGACATCTGGTGAGGGTCAACCTATGGTGCAAGGCATCACCTGGCCAACTAATGCATGACAGAGAGAAAGGAAATTGGGTCAAACGCATCTTTTTAAATCAGAAACCCACTCTCAATAACTAACCCACTCCTGCCACTGTTGCCGTGTAACATTGTTACAATGGCAGTTAAATTTCAACTTGCATTTCTGAGGGGACATTCAAGTCATAGCAAATAGTAACTACATCATAGGCTTGTTATGAGGATTAAATGGGATAATATACCTATTAAGCCCTCATTAAGTTTGCCATTATTATTGATATTAAGCTCTTAGTAGGCCAGGCACAGTTGCTCACATTTGTAATGCCCGCATTTTGGGAGGCCAAGGCAGGAAGATCACTTGAGGCCAGGAGTTCGAGACTAGCCTGGGCAACATAGCGAGTCCCCCTTCTCTAAAAATAAAAAATAAAAAATGAGCTGTGCATGGCAGCAGGCACCTGTAGTCACAGCTACTCAGGAGGCTGGGGTGGAAGAATCACTCGAGCCCAGAAATTCAAGGCTGCAGTGAGCTATGATTGCACCACTGCACTCAAGCCTGGGTGACAGAGTGAGACCCACATCTCTAAAAAACAAAAACCAAAAAACTCTTAATTATTCTAAAGTGCTATAAAGGCTTGCTGCGTTATTCTCAACTGTGGCTGTTTGGGGGTTACAGGTTTGTTCTAAGTTTAATGGGAATATGCACAACCTACTGACTGCGGCAGTGATAGCCTGCCTGTCTCCATATCATTCAAGAACTCTCTGTCTGTCTCTGTCTCTCTCTCTCTGTCTCTCTCTCTCTGTCACACACACACACACACACACACACACACACACACACACACACACACACACACACTAAACCAGTCAAGACCAGGGCAAGAGCTGACTTTGCAAAAGAAAAAAAAAAGAGACCAGAAGGGAGACTGGGAGCCATAGGTTCAGGGTCTTACTTCTGCCTAGTTTTCTTCCCAGTGATTCCAGTCCTGGTTCCTGCACGTCTCAGGTTGTTGAGGAATCTTTGTCTATTTGAGGGATGCCAACTAGAGGTGGTACTGGGGTGTATGAGCTGGGTTTCCTCCCTCTTGTTTTGAGATAAAGAGTTGGGGAAAGAGGGTTGTTGTTCCCTTTAACTCCTCTTCAAATAACAAGAGCTCAGGTTAGGGAGGAATACTTGCAAAATTAACTAGATATCATAAATATTTGACTGAAAAGTAATTCTGGGGAAAATTTAGCTTCAAAAAGATGTCTGTTACACATATTTATTCTCTTGGTGATGTGCTATATATTGGTACATTTCATTTATGTTTTTTATGGGGGCTCAAATTAGTATAAGGGCTACAAAAATTTAATCCATAGCTTGTGATGTTTTTTGTTCATTTATTTTTCTGTCATTTCAGGAAATCCTTTAGCCTGGCAGGCTTTTGAATCTCAGCCAGCTGCTCCAGCTGTGCCTAGTAAGTTCCTATAATAGATGCAGGGCTCTAAAGTTATCTTTAAAATGCTAAACCAAAACATAACTTTTACTTACTATTTTTAGAGACTTTTCTTTGAAAACCAATGTATTTAGAGATCACATAATGATTTATTTTGATTCTTAGTTTTGACCTAGTTCTAAAACCCAAGACTACAAATATCCACATGATGTTGTGGTGATTTTGATTAGCTATAGCTATTATTTCACAATTTGTCTAAAAAGGGATGACTAAAAATTCCTTGGCATCACCTTAGTTTATACTTGTAGACTTCTCAAAGTGATACACTGTGTGACTGTGTGACTGTGTGTGGTGTCACCACACTTTGAAACTGCTGACACTCTTACTGCTGCAGGCTTTGACAGGTGGCCTGTCTGTCCCCACTTGTGGTCAGCCTGGCCATCTGCTCTATCTCCCGGAGCTGTCAAGATTCTGCAGTAAACCAAAAGGACATAATCTTTACAGTTGAGAAACTGACAGATGGTTGTTTAAAAATACTAGCTAAATAGCTGAGATAGTTTTGCTTCCATTCAGGAAGGAGTAAGGGCAGGTACCCGTGCCATGTGCACAGGGATCTGACTGTGAGAGGAGTATGGGCTGAGGCTGAGCACAGAGAGACAGCACCACGCACATGGGCCCAGGGATTGCGAGAGCACTGTGTAGTGACCAAAGGACGTTCTTGAGCGTGTTTTGGAATTTGGCACTATTGGCTGGAAAATGCTGATGGTTTTAACCTCTCAGTCTTCTTGGAGGCTACTTGAAGCTGAAGAAGTTAAGCGGTAGTTAAGGAGAGGAGAGGAGTTTAAGTGCCCAGAGTAGGGTTGAGAGAGGAAGAGATGCTGAACTTACATCTTATGAAATGAAGGAAAAAAACACATTTCAGAGAAGGACAGAAAGGTCAAGTACTAAATTATTCAAACAAACAAACAATCTTCAGCAGCTGACAAAACTCAAATATCTATGCAGAAAAAAAAACAAAAAAAACCCCCAAGGCTATATTTAGTTAGGGTGGTTTTCTCCAAATGGAGTATGCAAAATTATCTATTGGAATGTGGGAAAAAATTATTAGACGTTATTTTTATATATTAATAAATCTCATCCTTTTAATTTTTTCATTTTTTTGTTTTAAAATGTACACATTTGTATTATAGTATATATAAAATTCATTTAAATAAATATGTGTATTTCTGGGGGAACTTTTACTGATTGGGGAATGTGGTCAAAAAAATATGGATGCCACTGGCTCTAGAAAATTCCAAAAATAATTTAAAAAAATAGGCCCATAGCTCCATAGGTAGCGGTCCCTTCCGAGTGAGGCCCTGGCTTGTCCCATTCCTCTTCCCAGCATACAAAAGGATCTAAAAGCCAAGGTTCTAGTGATGGCAGGGAAGTTTTCATCACTTAAAAGAAAACATACATTCTAAAGTTTAAGATCAGAAAATCTAAATCACAAGGTGAAAGTCAGCTTAGGAGATATGCAATAAATAAATCAGACCTATAGCCAGTAAAATGAAGATTTGTAATGTCTAATATAAAGCAGATATGGTCAAACCTGTTGATTCCACCTGTCTATACCCTTGGTGATTTAGACACTAGTCAGTCATTTACTGATTTACTACCCTTTCATAATAAGGGAATGAATTCTGTAGTTTAGAGAAAAGACCAAATTGTGATCAATTTTAATAGCATCAGATCTTTTGATTCTGTAAGCTGGAAAAATATCTAGATCAGGAATAGTTAGTATTCTGTATTTTTTTTTTCTTGTAGAAAGTCAGACAGTGATTTACATTAGGCTTCACAGGCTAGATGATCTATTTTGCAACTACTCAACTCTGCCACTGTAGTGCAAAATCAGCCATAGACAACACGTAAGTGAAGGAGCTTGGCTGTGTTCCAATAAAAACAGGCAGTGGACTGGGTATGTCTCATGGGCTATAGTTTGCCAAAACTTGATCTAGATTATACAAGTTGCAAATGGGTACAAAGGCAGTATTTCCAGAGTTTGTTAGCAATTTACAAATAGGAATTGAACACTTTCACTAGAAGCCATTGTGAAGATTAAAAATGCATACCTATAGAAGTAGCTGATGGCCGGGTGTGGTGGCTCATGCCTGTAATCCTAGCACTTTGGGAGACCAAGGCAGGTGGATCACTTGAGGTCACCAGTTTGAGACCAGCCTAGCCAACATGGTGAAACCCCGTCTCTACTAAAAATACAAAAATTAGCTGAGCATGGTGCCGCATGCCTGTAGTCCCAGTTACTCAGGAGGCTGAGGCAGGAGAGTTGCTTGAGCCCAGGAGGCGAAGGTTGTAGTGAGCTGAGATCATGCCACTGCACTCCACCCTGGGCGACGGGAGTAAAACTGTGTTTTTTAAAAAAATAAAATAAAAAAATAGCTGAGGTTTGTGGCCAGTATTTTTTAGGGTAAGATTAGAATTAAAAGTCTGTCTTGATAAAAGAAAGAAGCGGTAAACTAATAGACCAATACTGTTTAGTGAAAACAAACTGGATAAATAAATAGTCCAGAGAGGACTCTCAGATAAGAATTATCAAATATTGGAAGAAGGCCGTGGAATCTAATTTTCTGGAGAAATTTAAATTAGAGAGGATTGAGTCTTACTTAAGTTAGGTAAACCTCTTTCCACAGGCTGTGCCTAAATTAATACCTTCACATAATGTCTTCCAGCCCAGTGACTAGAGTACTTTTTAAAACTGGTTTATTGTGCATGAATGTTCATTGCAGCATTATTCATAATAGCTAAACAGTGGAAACAACTTATATGTCCATCACCTAATGAAAAGGTAAATAAAATGTGATCAGTTTATAAAACAGAATGTTATTTGCCCATAAAAATACATACTGATATTTATATACATGCTACAGCATGGATGAACCTTGATAACATTGTGCTAAGTGAGCAAAGCCAGACGCAAGGGACCACATACTGTATGATTGCATTTACTATATGAAATGTCAAGAATAGGCAAATTCATAGAGATGGATAGTAGATTAATTGTTGCCTGGTGATAGGGAAGGGGCAGAAATGAGGTGTGATGGGTATTGGGCATGGGTATTTTGAGGGAGGTGATGAAGCAAATGTTCTAGAATTAGACAGTGGTTGTGGTTGCACAGCCCTGTGAATATGCTAAAAAACCACTGAATTGTATATTTTTAAAAGGGGAACATATCTCCATAAAGCTGTTATGAATATAAGTTTATGTTAGTTGTGTAATATCTTTGTCACTTGAAATATTTGTTCCTTATGGTCTGTATGTATCTTGACTAGTTTGAGGCATATTTGGCTATCATCATGTTCGGATGCTTATGCTTTAATTATGGAACCTCTGAGTTTTTCCTTTTTATGCTGTTTCAGTGAATGCCCCAGCCCTGCACACTTTGGAAACTAAATCAAGTCTGCCAATGGTGCATGGTAAGTTTCAGTAATAGTCTCAGCGTTTTATGTGCAGTTGCCACCCTGAGTTGGATAACTTATTAACCAAAAGTGATTATGTGGAGGTAATTAATAATAAAACAGGAAACATTTTAGTGATTGCAAAACAGCTATTAAAACTGCAGTCTTCATGTGTAATATTGTTGTAAACTGGACATACCTCCCAAAGTCTTAAAGTATAAAAGGTGTATATAGGTATAAAAGGTTGCCAGACTCACAAGTAGAGATTTTAACTTTGGGTAGTGTCTTGGTTATTTATGATTTTTGTGGAAAGTAGTAGGTGTTGGGTAAGAATGAGGGTGACCTGCTACCAGACCAGCCAACCAGCACATGCCACAGGGCGTATGTGGTTGTTTTTATAACTTTCAATGTGGCAGCAAGTCACCTTTTCTAAACAAACAGTTTGAATGACTGGTTGGGAAAATCTAGAAAAGACATGTGATGGAAACTAAAGGAAATAGGTAGGAACCACTGGGTGAAATCATTACCAGGGTTCAGTTCTTGGACCAGATCAAAAGGGTGATAATTGTTATTAACATGATCCAATAGATGGGCTGAATATTTGTAGCCGTATTTTACTTTTTATACAGTTAAAGTGCTTACAGTTTTTATAGTATGTTCTTTAATGTGATGTTTTCCTGTGCTCTGTTGGATATTACAAATGAATTAAGACGGGAGAAGGGCCATCTTTTTCCAGTCTCATATACAGTTGCTCTGGAATCCAAGGATTATTTCACTCTTCTTTCATTTTTGATCTTTTAAAAAGGTTACACTTAAATCCATGATCTAACTGGTCAGTATGGTGGCACTTTTTGTCTTCATAGATATTGTGATCTGTATACCATGAACTTTAGTAATAATCCTTTTTACTCATCACTGACTCTTGAAGTGTTTATTGCACCTTATTTTTTTCCCGAAGATCATTTCAGGTGGGTCAGTTGTCTTGAGTATGTGATCACAATACGTAATGTGTAAATTCTCCACATATTGATCTTCTTATTTACAAGTGTTCAGAGCATGCAGTTTTTTCCTTTAGACCAGTAACAGATAAAAGCACACTGGACATAAATAAATTTGCTTTAATATTGAATATATAAGAAAAGTATCTAGCAATCATTCTGTATTCATATTATTTTATGTCAGGTCTAAAATCTCTCTGTTGTGTCCCTTTGTAAAGCATTGCTGGCCATTTCTCTTTTGTACTTCAACAGTGTATTTTAGTTTCTTTTACTTCCCCACCCCTCCACTTTGTTATTGTTAGCTTTCTGTATGACATCACACAAGGTTCCTAGTTTCTTTGTCATATATTTTTGTTGCTAACTAAAGGACACCCTGGTAGGTACATTAAAGCTGTCTGGGGTTAATTCAAGGGTCCGGACAAATTGATCACTTCTAAAGCATGTGTTCATGGGGACCCTACCCTCACTAGCCCAGAGCTGCATGAATCAGTCATGCCCCCTTCCTGGCATCTGCTGGGATTGAAATGCTAGTTTTAAATGCCAGCCAGACCTGGCACAGGGCCTACAGCCCTTGGATGGGGATCAAAGCTTATTCGTGAGCATCTCAGTGGGCAGGAGCTAGGAAGAGACTTGGCCAGGGCCCGCCAACGTCCCCCACCCCGTCAGGCCAGCTTCCCCAGGGCGGCAGGGGCAGGGCAGGTTAGTCATGGATTGCGTAATGTTTATTCGCCTGTTCACTCTCTGTCCTTTGTTCCATCTCGAAGCTTGATGAGGTTCTTTACCATGAAAAATCTCACAATTTCTTACCATTGTAGGTCGGGTCCCCTGGGAAACAGACTGATGCGGAAGTTTACAGGTGGGAGGTGGGGGTGCCCTTGGACAGCACCTGTGAGAGAAGCAGTGTTGGGCGAAGGGAACGTTGAACCTAGACGCAGCCACAGTGGAGGCCTCAGCCAGCCCTGCTTCAGAGCTGCAGAGCTGGGATGAGTGCTCCGGCTTGTCCTCCACTGAGGCAGGGGTGGGCCATTGCCCCTTGCACTGATTTGTCATCTGATGGGGGCTGCCCCAAAGAAAGGGTGAGCTAAAGCAGCCTGGAAGGGACTCCACTGTGAGCTGCTAGGAGCCAACATTGCCAGCACGTCTGTCCTGAGAGGATCTAGGTAAAATGGGAACCCTGATGGCTCCCTGCTTTCAACTCTGCTACACAAGCTAAACGGTACAGGCAGTAGGTTCTGATTCTAAGGCAGTCGATAGGATGAAACACGGGTTCGGGAGAAGATAAACAATCATGCTTGATTCCCATCCCCGGTATGCATTTTTTTTCTGGACAAACCTCAAATAAATTTTTGTAGTATTTTCACCACTGGAGATCACTTTGCTCTATGCTTATGGAGTAGTGACTAAATGGTGGTATTAGGATGCCCAGAAAATAAAGTATACTTTGTTGCTGTTAAACTGACCCATACACCAATTGCTTAGGTTGCCTGGGCTGATAATGTGGCCCACTTTTAGAGCGATGAGTGCAGTGAGGATGCAAAATAACCGCTTTTCCCAAAGTCTATGGGCACCTGCTAGGTTCTACCTACATGTAAAGCCCTCCTTTAATTTGGTCTATAAATTGTGAGGGGCTTATGTATGCATGACTTTAATTGTATATAGCTACAATGAGGACCACAAAAACTGGAAACTCTTTTTTTTTTTTTTTTTTTTTTTTTGAGACTGGGCATTTCTCTGTCGCCCAGGCTGGAATGTGGTGATATGATCATAGCTCACTGCAGCCTCAACTTTCTGGGCTCAAGTGATCCTCCCACGTAGTTGAGACTGCAGGGGTGCACCACCATACCTGACTAATTTTTTGATTTATTATATAGACGGCATTTCATTATGTTGCCCAGGCTGGTTTCAAACACCTGGACTCAAATGATCCTCCCACCTCAGCCTTCCAAAGTGCTAAGACCACAGGTGTGAGCCACAGCTCCCACTTAGAAACATTTTTATTAGACTTTACAGTTATTATTATGTTTTGTTCTCAAAGCAAGTATTCTACATCTTGAAATACTGAAACTTAACACAAGCAATAGTTTACTGTCCAATACATGACAGGTGGTATGCTCTAGACTTCTGGTGTATTGTGTCTCTTGATGGAAAGAAAGATGGCTTCCCCCTCTGGACACCACTGGCCCAAATAGTGTTGCAGAAGTGGGATGGGGACTGTTGAAAGGAAGTCTCAGTTCAGTGGGATTCCACCCTCTAAAGGAGAATGGGCCTGATCCCTGTCAGGTGACCATGCTTATGTGCAGTCACAAGGGGAAATGTTTGGATATGCCAACAGGATCTCCTGGACATACATCCTGGAAAAGCTCAGGAGAGTCTTCAGTGAACATGTCTTTGACAGGAGTTAACATGCCACATGTAGTTATCTGTTTCTCCAGCGGTGTTCCGCCACTCTTGCCTTCCTTCCTTCACTGACCACTGGGTAATGACAACTGTGGACCACTCCTGCATGACAGAGATATAGAAATGAATCAGAAACGAAGCCTGTCCCCACAGAACTTACAGCTTATAAAGGAGACCACATGCTTATAATTATGGTGCAAGGTGAGAGCCACTGAGAAATGAAATGGGTATCCAGGCAGGGGAGAGATTTTCTCCATTTGGGAGACTCTGGGAAGACTTCCTGGTGTAGCTGACATTTGGCCATTTGAGCCGAGTAGGAGGTGAATATGTCGGGATGGCATCCTAGGCAAAGCAAACAGTAAGAAGGAAAAGGTGGCAGGAAAGCACTAGATGTGAATTAGCAGTTTAGAGTATTACTTGGCCATGCATAGAGAAGAGAAGATGTGAGGGAAGTGAGGTTGGTTGAGGGCGTTCATGGCAGCTGTTGAGTGCCAGGCTGCAGCTGTCCAGGGTCGTTCTTGGGGCAGTTTGTAGCCGCTGAGTGTTCCTGAGGCTGGGTGTGCAGAATTGGAGAGCTGGGCTATGGGAGGCTTGGCCTGACCAGAGCGTCTCCAAAGCATCTGAGATGGGGAGACCAGTTGTTGGTGTGGGTGATCCTGCACTTGAGATTCCTCCCCGGGAGTCTGCTTTGTGGTGACGAGACTGGAGAAAGAGTGGACAGACCAGCGGTTTGGTGGAGTTGGCAGAAAGGCTGACTGGGGACCAGGGCCAGGACCAAGGAAAGTCAGAGCACAGTGAACTCTGATAATGGGTGGACAGCGGTGGCATTTGGAGAAGTCAGAAAGACAAGCCCAGTGAGCGCCAGTAGGCAGGCATCATCACTTTGTGGACAAGTCCCCAGACTTTGGAAGCAGGCAGTCCAGATTCACAGCCCACCCCTAAGCCATGGGCTTAGGGGCTTTGCCTGCCAAGTGCAGAGAACAGCTGTGGCTACCGCAGTGGCCTTTGTGATGGTCCAGCAAGGTACAAGCCACTGAGTAAGCTCTGGCCAGTGTTGGCTTCTAAGGTAGGCACAATGAAGTCCAGCCAAAGTCAGCTAGGGGCAAAAGGGCAGGGCTAGTTAGAGGACCAAGATCCTTTCTTCTGGAGACAATGGCAGGAAACTGATAAGGATTTTTTTTGAAAGCCTCCCACAAGTTCAAGGGAGACTCAGACCTCTGAGTGTTTTGACTGTCACCCTGCATCTCAGCTCAGGACAGGATCTGGGACGTTTGAAGTCTAGACTGGTGGCTTACAAAGCACAAGCAGGGCAGGTCCTTCCCTCCTGATGTGGGACATCAGCCTGCTTGTTTTGGGAGCTGGGGTTTGGCCAGCCTCACTTTCCCAGCCCTTGTTATGGGAGCCATGTTCAGGAGTCTCCCCTTCTACCAGAACTCTTCCTCTGTACACAGAGGGAAACACATCAGAACCTGGCAGTTTATCCTGACTCTAGAGAAATAAGTCATAGGAGTATCCCTGTTATAAAATAATAAATATGTGTGAGATTATTTCATGAAAGTTTTATTAAAAGTTTCCTTGTGACCTTATTTTGATCACAAGTAAATAAAATACAGTGTGACTTTTTAAAATCTGAAATTAGTTATCCTCCTTAAATCTGTTTTCAGCAGTTCAAACTAGTAATATAGCCTATTTGTATCATTTTTAAAAATCTTGATGCTCTATAACAAATTTGAAAAGCACATTTTTGGTGGTCAGCAGTTGTGGTACCTGCTGGACTTAAATGCTTCTTCATGGCTATGTCCACACTTCAGCAGTTAGGTGATTTTACTCAGTCATAGGCTGTATTCCAGAAGTTAACTTGAAAGTAGTTTAAGATGCATTTCTCCCATACAGCCAATGTTACATACATTGACTAGGTTGCTGGCTAAGCTGTAAGAACCTATTTATATATACCTAAGCCTGTCTGTCTGTTTGTCTGTCTATCTATCTATCTAGCTATCTCTATCATCTCTCTCTCTATCATTTATCTATCTGAAATAGAGTACTAGAAATACTTTAACGAATAAAAAACCAGACCCTTTAAAGTAAGAAGCATTAAATCTGAGATACCACACATGTGGATCCCTGCCCGGCCACCTGGTGAGCACTCGGTAACTGTTGGCCATTTTTAACCTAGCCCGTCACCCACTCCCAGGTCTAGTGGTAGAATGAAATGACATCCCCCTTGGAGGTAAAAGTGGAGAGCTGGTGGGGGGAAGTGCACTGTATCAGTCTCCAAGATGAAGGTAAGTAAACCATGCACCAACTTTGCTGGCTGCATTTCATCCCATATCTAATGCCTGACCACCATCATTAAACCTTCACCTAAAACCTGACCTTCCCCATGAAGGAAATTTCCTTCGGTTGGTAGGATAGGGCTTGGTTTTATACCTGCTGCTGGCAGGCTTTCTTGTGTATGCATATAACATTTCTCTGGGAATAGTCACCCAAAGACCTCATCTCCCCTGAGTGCGGTTGCCATTCTGGGGTGAGATTGGGAAGAGTCCTTCTTCATCTGCCCAGCTGTGGGGCTAGGGCATTCTCCAGCCCCGGAACTAGGTCGTGAAATGCATCCATGCAGGTGTCGAAGAATGGCTCTCAGTCTTGCTGCTGACCTCTCGCCTGTCGTTCCCCTTTTATCTTCTGGGTCTTACCACTTGAAAACCGTGGGGTTAGCACCGGGAACAAGTGGGAATCCCAGAACCTTGGGAATTTTTTATTTTTTTGTAGTTGAAATATTTTCGTTAATTTTCTGATTAGCCACTTGATTGAAATACTTTATAAGTAATGAAGATCTTTTGCAGTTGTGCCCTTGTGACTTAAAAGGCTACCGTCTGCTAGGTTGATGAATGAGAAATTTTAACTTAATTATTTAAAACTATAATTTCTGTAGAGTGTAGTTAATGGAAAGTACATAGAAATCGAAGATATGATGAAAAGGTGACCCTCTATGACTGATTGCCTCAACGTTTTTTCCTCGGTAAATTCTTGCTATTCAGGCATGACTAAAATACCATGGAATTATATCTTTCAAAATCATTTGAAAGGAAACTAATGTAACTTTGCTGTTGTCCTGTTTGTACTGTTCTTATTTTTCCTTATAGAACAGGCATTCTCGTCGCACATACTGGAACCAATAGAAGAACTTTCAGAGGAAGAAAAAGGTAACAAAGGGCTTGATCAGGTTTACCTGCACAGATTATATTTATATGCCAAAATCTAGGCCTGGAAAATATGAGCCAGTGGTTTTTATTCCACTACATCAAAATTAGGAAAGACATTTAGATTTGGATTTTACTTTCAACCCACATAGAGTATCCTGTTATCCTATTCCCCTAATATTCTGTTCTGTTTTCCCCTGCTTTGTGGTATTCTTATGCAAGCAGATAAAATAAGAAATTTTTTGTGTCAGGGAACTTGAAAAAAAATTTAAGTCTTTATTTTAATGCAGATTTTTCTGATGAGATGATATATAGACACACACATGTGTTGTGTACCAGAAGATCTGAAAATATTTGTATCATAGTGGTGATTTATCATACCCTTAATCTGAAATGAATTGGTGAAGTGCTTATTTCCAAATTATTTTTAATAGCAAGAAAAGCATCATGTCTAAGTTCTGGATGTGGAATATTTATGTGCAAAACAGTATCTTTATGGTGGAATTTGGGAGCTGTTACAGGTGTTGGGAGATAATTATTACTGCTTACTCATTTCATTTGATAGTCCTAAAAATTATTTTCTGTCAATTAGTTTTTAAAGTCTATGAAGAAAGTTTAATTATGAGGAACATTTTCTAATGCTAGATTTGTAGATTTTGAAAACAATTATATTTGAATCAGTCTATCATAATTTTTTCCTATTAATAATAATAATAATTCACCATATATCACTTCTTTAGGAGAAAGCAAATTGTCAATACTTATATGGGTTCTGGTTTTGTCATTTTTGTCAGGAAAAGAAGTCAAATGATATATATCCTAATATATAAATTCAGTATTTATTATAACTCTTCCCTTGTTCTCTAGACATTTACCATTTTATTTTTATTTTTATAAGGCTACAAATTGAGAACTGACTACATCAGGCATATTCATAATACCTATATGATATACACTTTCAAGTCTTATTTTGCTATGCTAATGATCAGTAACTTTTTGATATTTTTATAGGGTTTGTTTATTTTGCTTCCGTGTATCTTTGTAATTTGTCTTGACGTTGTATATTTTAGACAGACCATTTAGTTTAGGATTGCATATCTTCCTGTCCCAATAGTTGTTCATGTTTGGCACTGATTTTGAAGAGTTTGGTTTTAGTTGCTTCATTTCCTCCTTATTTCTTTGTAATTGCTGTTCCAATGTTTAGAAACCTGCTTCTTTCAGAAACAAGAGTGACTATAGGTACATTAAATTACATAAAGCCATAAAAACTTGTTGAGGGAAATTTTGGGGTACTCTGATGAGCATAACTTTAAAAGATATTGTTACCTTCTTATGGGGTCCTCAGCCTTGTTCCATTGCTAAACAAATAAATTGCTGGGGGGGTCATTCCCAGACACTTCCAGCACCTTAAAGACCACCACAGCCCAGGCATCAAATGAGATCCTGCAGGCTGAATCGATTCCACAGACGCTGACTTGTTCAAGCTGCACTATTAGCAACTATTGTACAGTAGGTTGCCAATATTTAATTGTAGTGCAATCTCTACACAATTTAATTATCTATCACTAGGTGATAAAGTCCCTTCCAACTCAGAAATTCTGGTTGTTGTTTTTTTAAAATTATTTGTTTTGTGCCACAGTACAATACCCTGGAAACCCTGGGCGCATGGTCTACTTAGCAACATTTAGCAGGGCTGAGCCGCCATCACTGGCTATGGAAGCAACCTTCGGTTTGCCATAATCCCCCTCAACTCTTTTGCCCCACATTGCCTTCTTTGCTTTATGTAGGCGTTTAAGCTTCTGAGCCCTATAGGTTGAAGAGAAATAGTGCTTAAAAAATATTGTCTTTAAGTGATTTTCAACCATCCCTATTGGTTTTCCAGAAACGGGAAGAACAAATCTTACCCTATTTGAGTTCTGAATAATGACACATCATTTTGCTTGCAAGTAACATGCTTCCGCTGTCCTACATACATATCATTTACTGATGTCCAAGATATAAAATCCCATATTCCTTGAAGAATCTGTGAGACATGTCAGGAGGTTCGTAGAAAACGTCACGTACTTTCAAAACTAGAACTTCAGGTCATGTAGTTCACACTCACTTGAAAAACGACTCAGTGAGGGTTCCTATAGGAATCATGATTGTCCACCATCACCCAGAGTGGTCTTGTAACTTCCAGTTCCAGATTTCACTCACTGCATCCCTCTGCCTGTGCTTTTAGAGCTCTTCCAGTCAATGTAAGATGGTAGTTTGGAATCACTGACAGCAAACACCACCATTGGGTGCTGCCACATTTAGGGGGCTGGACTGGAAAAGAAAATAACTCTTGTCATGCTCCATGTGTTCAGCTCTGGTGGTAGACAGGAGAGTGCTGAGGACCATAGAAAACACCCCACGGTCCACGTGCACCACTGCAGAAACCAGTGACTGCCTCCTTCTAGCACCTCTGTGGAGTTAACATACTGGCAGCAGATTAATTGCCATCAATAAATTCCTCAGCTTGTGCTAACATTTTGCAGATAAGTGCCTGAGAAGCTCAATTTTGGCAGTGGTTTGCAAAAACACTGTGGCTTTTACTAAGAAGTAATTCATGCATATTTCTGTGTACCTGCTTTTTGAGCAAAGGCATACTTGATCTTGCAGTTTTATAGATGCTAGAATGTGAGGGCCAGAAGGGATCTTAGAGGGCATTTTATTTTCCAGAAAGAAAACATAGGGGGATTAAGAGCCTGCTTCAGGTTGTTGAGTTTAATTAGTGACAACATCCAGGTTTTCTACTGTCCATAGTTTAGTGCAGAGAGCAAATGGAGAAAGCGAAGCTGATGTGGCCTCTACAGGACCATCTGGATGGCCTTTGGGGAAGTTACTGCTGTTTCTAGTATCCTCATGTCAAAAATCTATCATTACTAGGTGGTAGATAAATTCCCTTCCAACTCAGAAATTCAAGGATTTTAAAAAATCATTTGCTTCCTGCTACAATTATTTGTTTACCATAAATGGGATGTTGTATGTCTGATAAAACTGATCCCATGTATGGACTGTTGTGCATTAGCCTGGGCATCTGCTTGTTTGTGTTTGAAAATTTGTATTTGAAGGAAATGCTAGTCTTTAGAAAGTATTGTCTTGGTCTTGGTGAGCAATATGTGCTTTAACTAAAATCTTCAGCTGTGATTGATTTTCAAGTGATTAATTCCACTTCTACATAAAAACTTTATTTTTCCCTGCTTACTCTACATTCTTTCTCTTGCTTCCATTGGCCAGCCCCACCCTTGTAAGAATCTTTACCAAGGGTGCTCTAATTATTCATAAATGGTTTCCCAAAGCAAGCACCAGTATATAAGGTGAATTTGAGGACAGGGGGAAATGCGTAATCTGCAGTAGTTTGGGGAACTCAGTCATCAAAATGAACCTGTCATCAGAGCTGAGGATGATCACAGACACATCAGCAAATGAATTCAACAACTAACGGCAAAGGCTTTACAGCTCTTCTAACTGCAACCAAGTCATTCCAGGCATCGCTTGCCCCTGTATGTGGCCCCAAGTCCCAGAGAAAACAGGGCGCAGAGCCTCTTTTTAGGCAACACTTCTGTGTACGTCCTTCATTATCTGAGATATTGGCCAAAAGAGTCTTCACATAATTGGGGTAGGAGGTATGTCTATTTCAATGGTAGCACCAAGACTTCCAGGCTCTCTCGGTGCCTCTTTTTATTTTTGGCCCTAGACAGTTGCACACTTGATGGCCACCTAGAAGCCAAAGCCAGTGACATAGTGGCTGCAGCTATGATTTTGATGGATTGTTCATAGAAGTGCTTTTTTTGGTGGTTTCAGAATATTTGTAAACATCGGTGGTTAAACAGCAGCATGATTGCTGATAATATAAGATTTAAGATTAGTTCTGACTTTTAATATATAATTATATGCAGTTTTATCACTTCAGCTTAGCAAGCTGCAATAGCAAAACATAGAATAGTATTTTTGTGCAGGATTTTGTTCTTCTATTTAATGTACACAAAAGTAATTTGACTAATTTTGCTTTCAATAAAACCATCTATTTATTTAATAGAAATATTTTTTAATGTGGGAATTGAACTGGTGTTTAGAAAACATCTTAAACAAAAAGGCATTTTGTTCAAGATCTCCTGCAAATCCAAGTAGTATGGGTATTAAGAATCCTGTCTGCTGAGATGGGTGAGGCAGCAGCAGAAGGGAGAGTCTCTCGGGTGGCCTGGAGCCCTACACCTAGGAAATGGCATTTGATGCCACCCTTTGGTGGGCAAAATGCCCCTGTTAGGAGATTAGACTCCAAAATGGTAGTATAGTTGTCACATTTCTCCCAGATCAGGCTTTTGACAGTCACTAAGGGTCTGAACTGCCAAACATCGCATCTCTTTAATGAAGTCTTCTGTTCCTTTGTACATAAGGACTCAGATTTTTAAAGGTTATGCCATCATTCTTCTCCAAACTGTCTTGAACTTGACTTTTTTTTTTAGTGGAGAATAAAAAAGGGATAGGGATGGAAGTGAGGAGAGTATGTCCTATTGTTTTTGGTTTCTTTGTTTTTAATTATAAGTTGTTTTAAACAAAATACACTTTTGCTAAGACTTTTGTTATCCTTTTTCATTTTGGTAAATATTTTGAAGGGGATAATGATTTTCACATCTTGAAATTTTATATGTACTTAGCTTCTAGTAACTAAAAAACTTTGAAAAAAAATTTTTATATTTAAAATAAATTGAAATGGGATCTCGCTATGTTGTTCAGGCTAATCTCAAACTCCTGGGTCCAAGTGATCCACTCACCTTAACCTCCGAAAGTGCTGGGATTACAGGTGTGAGCCACTGAGCCTGGCCAAAAAGTTTTAATTATTTAAAGTAAATTGGGCTTTTTCTTCATAAGATGATACATAAATTCTAACTGAGTGAGCTTGGAGATGAATTTTTCAGGAAATAGTGATATAATTCTAGTGATAAAACATTAAACTCCTAAATAAATTTTTTTTCCATCATGCTTCTATAGATACATATATATCTATAGTTGTCATCTGATTAAGTGATCCAGTCTTTGAAAATACTGAAGTTTTGAAGCCGACATAAAATAGTTTTAAAAGCTGCATAACTTAAGCATTCTGTGTTGTGCTGAGTGACTAAAATATCCAAAAACTTTAAAACATCACAAATACTTACTTGCTGCTTAAAAGCTGTGGTTTGCCATTTTCTGCTTAGAGATTTTTGATGTATTTGCTTAATTCTTTTTTTAACACATTTTTAAAACCTTATTTCAGGAAGGGAAAATGAACAGAAATTAAATAACGACAAAATGCATTTAAGGAAAGCTTTGAAGAGTAACTCCTCCCTCACTAAGGGACTAAGAACAATGGTGGAGCAGAACTTGATGGAGAAACTGGAAACCTTGGGGATTAATGCAGTATGTTCATTCATTTTTGGAATATTTGTTAGTTTTGCTATGTTTTGTTTTCTAAATTAGAAATGATCATGGAAGAGAAGAAAGCACATCAATTCTGTCCATGTTTGGAGAACAGAGGCTAATGTGACCTACTTTATTTATCAAACACTTGAATAGCATTCACTGTGTGCCTGGCACATTTCTACGACCTTAACAAATATTAACTCATTTAAACATAGAAACAAATCTCTGAAATAAATGACATTAGTATCTTGACAGTTTACAGAAAAGGTAAGTAACTTGATTAATGTCTCACAGCTATTAATGAAGGAGCCAGGGTTTGTATCTAGGCAGTCACAGTGCTGCTTACATTCTGATATTAACCTCAAATCATTGCCTATTACAAAACCAGCACTTCATTAATACATGTTGAATGAATGGATGAATGGATTGGATTTCATATTGTTGCCAGATTGAATAATTTTGGTATATCATATATAGATTCTTTTTGCTTTTTATATTTTTATTGACATACATAAAAGACACAAATCTTAATTGAACTTCATTAGTTTATATGTATATAAAAAAGTGCATCTACATATGCATATATACACATATATGCAAAGCTTGTGAGCACATATGCATGCATGGGTACACACGTGGATGTGTATAGTGTATGTGTGCATGTAGCTATGTATATATACATGTATGTATCCATGTGTGTATGCAGATATCTGTGTATGTGTATACACATTTGTGTATATGTGTATACACATTTATGTATATGTATGTATATAGATGATTGTGTATGTTTTCAGAAGTATGTGTGTATGTGGCTATATTTGTGGGTATACATGTTTGCATAATTTTATGTATATAGGTGGATTTGTATGTACATGGATGTGTGTGTATGATCTATAACCAGCACCCAAATGATGAGATTGAACATTTCCAACACTCTGGAAGACTCTCTTTTACTTTCTGCTAGTCAGTATCACCCCCTACTTCCCAATCGGAGGGAAAGGGTATTCTGACTTAGTTTTGCTTGTTCTTGAACCTCATAAAAGTGGAGTCATACACTGTGTAATATTTTATATCTTCTTTTGCTTATGATTTTATCTATATGATTCATACTTGTTGTTTCATGTAGCAGTAGTTTGTTCTTATTTATTACCTTATAGCATTCTATTGTGTGAATATGCTACAGTTTATCTCTTCCCTGCTGATGGACATTTGTGTGTCTATTTTGGGGCTCTTCTTGGCTATTAATTCTTGTACATGTCTTTTGGTGAACATGGGCATTTCTTTTTCTTGAATATATATCTAGGGATGAAATTGCTGAGTCAAAGGGTAGGCATATGTTTAGTACAGTAGCTGTTGTCAAATAGTTTTCCAAAGTCCTTGTACCAACTCACACTGTCCCTAACAGTGTTTGAGAGTTCAGTTGCTCCACATCTTTCATCAACTCAGTCAGTCTTTTTAAATTTCCACATAGACCCTTTTTAGGTGGGTTTTGACCACCCTTTGGGCAGTGGAAATCAAAGACATTCATGGAATGTGTGTGGTTCCTGTGCAGATTGTTTCTTAAAATTGTAGTTTTCCATATTGGTTGTTTGCAAGTGGTTTTTTGAGTTTTAATTTTAATTGGGACATTTTCGTTTATCCTAAGATTATTAAAACATTCTTTTTTTTCTCTAATGCTTGGAGAGGTTTTCCTAGTTTTTTGTTTGTTGTTTTGCTTATTTTGTTTTTGTCTATCTGGGCTTTAAGAGTTAGGTTTTGAAACAGTGATTTGGAGAGCTAACTTAATTTCCAGTTGGATCAGGTGTCCCAATATCATTTGTTGAATAATCCATAGTTTCTCCATTTATTTAAAAGGACATTTTTGTCATATAAGAAATCCCTATATATATTTGGATTTGTTTTTGGACTTTCAACTGTTTTACCTTGTTTTTTTGTGTGTTCCTTTTCCCATACCATACTAATTTAATTGTAGTAGCTTTGTCCTGTGTTTTAATATCTTTTATAGGCCATGCCTTCTTCATTAGTCTTATTTCAAAAATTTATTGGTAATTCTTCCATGTTTTGTTTTCCAGTGAACTTTAGGAATAACTTTTCAACTTCCAGAATAACCCTTGTTGGGATTCTGATTGAAATTGTTTTAAATTTTGTATATTAAGTAGGAAGGATTGACATTTGTACAGTATTAGGTCTTATCCTCCAGCTACATGGTATAGGAAGACAGGCATGAAACAAATGATTTCCCAGACAAATGGGAGCTCTCTAATTTAGATTATATGACGTGAAATAAAGGAAAAGTAGAGGAGGGGGTTGATTGAATAACTGAGGTCAGAGAAAACTTCTTCTTGGAGGTGGTACTTAATCTGATGATGGAGATTTCTGTCCTGGGCAACTGGGTGGGTGGTATGGCCACTCCCTGGGACTGGGAAGGCTGAGGGAAGCAAGGGGGATGGGAACAAAGATGGGAGGTAGCTGTGTGTGTGAGACACTGTTATTCAACAAATATCCCTTTAACTAGTTTTCTTCTGTCTAGATTCTCATCAAATCTAGATGACTTTTCTCAAATTGTCTCTTTAATTATGCTATTTTCATAGTTAAATGTCACCTCTAGCTGGGCACGGTGGCTCATGCCTGTAATCCCAGCACTTTGGGAGGCCAAGGCAGGTGGATCACGAGGTCAGGAGTTCGAGACTAGCCTGGCCAACACGGTGAAACCCCATCTCTACTAAAAATACAAAAATTAGCTGGGCATGGTGGCGGGTGCCTGTAATCCCAGCTACTCGGAAGGCTGAGGCAAGAGAATCATTTGAACCTGGGAGGTGGAGGTTGCAGTGAACTGAGATTGCACCATTGCACTCCAGCCTGGGCAACAGGGCGAGACTCTGTCTCAGGAAAAAAAAAAAAAAAGAAGTCACCTCTGATTCTCTGATGACCTATTGTTCCTTGTAGAATAACCTTTCAGCCTTTTGGGTTGGCATTTAGTCTCTTCTGCTGGTTTCATCACCCAGGTCTTTTTAAGCATTAGCCTGTGGGACGTGCCTTACCTGTTTCTGCCTCGACAGCTTCCTTTCTCACAGGTGTCCCTATCTCATGCCTACCCATCTGGAAATTTATCTTTGTTTTTACTTGTTTGACTCCACCTGTCCTTCAGGCCACAGCTCAGCCTCCCCTTTCAGCCTTCTCTGGCCACTGGGGCCTTCGATGGCCTCCCTCCCTGGAATTCTTCTAGCCTTTGTAGACTAATTGGGTCCTTATGACACACAGCCTCGTCGGTCAGCCAGTCATAAACATATGCATGCCTTATGTGCCCAACTGAACACATGGCCCCTTTGGGGACAGTGTGTTACTTGTTGGGGCACCCTTACCCTCTACACACAACTGGAGCCCTGTAAGGATGGATTGAAATGTTGGCACAGTTAATGCTGATATATGCCCATGAAATGAAACCTCCCAGGATAACTGGCCAACTTAACATCTTATTCTTTCAGGATATACGTGGCATTTCAAGTGATCAATTGCATAGAGTACTAAAAAGTGTGGAATCAGAAAGACATAAGCAAGAAAGAGAAATACCTAACTTTCATCAAATTCGAGAATTCCTTGAACATCAAGTCAGCTGTAAAATTGAGGAGAAAGCACTACTCTTTTCAGGTAAGCTTGTTACCCACTGCAAATGGGAGATTAATTTAACAACTTTTTCTTTTTTTCTTCTTTTTTCACCACAAGATATCATTAAACAAATTATTATAATTTTAAATGGTTAACAAACTTCGCCACTTCATTGGCAACTCTTTTACTGTTTGTACTATTAAATGCTGGGTCTTGGATTTTGTTTTTACAGTAAAAACAAAACAACAACCCTAGAGTCTGGCTTTAAACCCTAGAGATGGGATTGTTCATTGCCACAGCAGCATAGGGGGTATTATACCATTTACCTTTGCTTTTCACTTACTGATCATAAAGGTAATGGAGACTCATGAATGACACTATATTCCAGATCAGTGCAGTGTTTCTCAAATGGATACCCTTTCAACTGGAGAAGTACCCAAAATGATACAACTTCCTTCCAAAAACAGACAACTGATTAGACAAAAAGCTGTTTCTACTGATAGGACATCTGTTCCAAAGTGAGTATTTCAGCCCTCAGATTTATTTTATCAGTGTTTGTCTTAGCTCAGGCTGCTTTAACAAAATACCATAGACTGGGTGGCTTCACAGAAATTTATTTTCTCCCCATTTTGGAGGCTGAAAGTCCAAGATCAGGATGCCAGTATAGTCAGGTTCCGGTGAAGGCTGTCTGCCTTGCAGACGACTGCCTTCTTGCCATGCCTCCAGATGGTGGAGATACATCTGAAGGAGATACATCGCTTCCTCTTCTTATAAGGCACCAATCCCATCATGGGGGCCCCCATCCACATGACCTCATCTAAACTTAATCACCTCCCAAAGGCCCCCCAGATGCCATCATACTGTGGGTCAGGTCTTTAGCATATGTATTTGGGGCAGGGGTGACACAGACATTGAGTCCATAACAGTGTTTGGTCCAACTGAGAATCACACTTGTAATTCCTACCAGTCTCTTATTGACGCTGGGTGACTTTTGTTGCTGCTCTTCCTCGTTAGTGTATGTCAAAAGCAAAAATCACCAGTTCCATAGAAATGTATGTGAAATTATATTATTAACTTATGCAATTTAAAAATATTTTTCTGTTGTTTTTTTAGAATTAAGAAAAATGTCATGGAAGATCCTTTTCCCAGAAAGTCTTCAACTATTACGTGAGTATTGACGGGGATGGGAGGGTCATTTAAAAAATTATTTTCACTGAACATTCCTTTCATTTTAAAGTAGCGTGCTCATTATGGTTGAATGAAGCCGTAATTATTTAATATCATAATTTGTCATTCCTTTGTCATATGTTATTTGTGACATGTCTTTGTTTCTTTATCAGTTATTACATAAGTCAATAGCCCTTAACCACATGTGGACTCCATTAAGAAGCAAGACACCTGAGTCATTCTTATGTCCACCCCCCTACAATGTTGAGTAATTTATCAATAAGTACATTAACTTAAATGGCTGATGTTGAGTTTTTATGGCTAGGCTCATGACAGTGTAAGTTTGTTTTAAATGTAATAATTTAGTGTTCCAGTTTTTTGTGGAAGTTAATACTGACCCTAGTAGATCTTCCTCTCTTAGGTTCTCTTAGGATACTAAAAACCCTAGCCCAGTTGCTCATCACCTGTGTGCTACTGATTTAGTTGATTACTGTTTTAAGCCTGTTTTCTTATCTGTAGTATGGGATGTTTTAAGTCTCAATTTCCTTATCTGTAATATGGAATAATGCTGCCGTTTTCACGAGATAGTTCTACAAATTAAATGGGAATGTATGAAGAGGGCTTGGCTCAGTGCTTGGCACTTGTGGGTACTCAATAAATTGTAGGTATATTGTTACTAATTATGAGTAAGACTAATTTTATCATGAATAATTTAATCATCATTGCCTTGTTCTGGAGATATTGATGACATAAATATCTTTTCATTGAGGCACTGTGTATTAGAGACAATAAACAATGATTCACCCTTCAAAAGCACTTTTCTTATACATAATCTCATAGGAAGAGCATTATTTCTTGGGATGTGGTGTGAATGAATCAACATGTACAAGACTGACACGTTGTCTGGAATTTAGGTGCCCAATAAATATTATTTAAATGAACGAACACTGCTTTGAACTTCTATTTCACTTTAAAATGGGGGTAATAATTCATGTGATAATACAAATGAGATTGTGTATGTGAAAGCTCTTTGCAAGAAAGTGCAGTATAAAGAAGCTGTAAGTAATGACACAATTTTAAAAGATGGAGTGGTTTTACTGAGGAAATGTTTTTCTTAGGTGTGTGAAAACCAAAATTATTAAGAATATATATTTACACATTTGGGTTTAGAGGAGACAGGCCCCAGCTTCAGCCCATTTTGATAAACATGCCCCGTGGCTGGCAGAGATCTGGGCGTGGGAGGATGCTACAGCCGTGGGTATAACCTCTGGCCTCGCCGCCATCTTGGCCATAGCCCCAAAGGCACTTTTGCCCACTGAGAATTACCTGAGAAAGGTGCCACCACTTTAAGAGGCACATCTCTTAATATCATAAATCCTAAAGCGTTACGAAAACAGCGCCCCTGTCTCGGTGTTGATTTGTGTAGGACCCCTCCTTTTAGTTCAGAGGAGGAGCAGGAGGACGACGACCTCATCCGGGCATACGCATCCCCAGGCCCACTTCCTGTGCCGCCATCGCAAAACAAGGGCAGCTTCGGGAAGAACACAGTGAAAAGTGACGCGGACGGGACCGAGGGAAGCGAAATCGAGGACACTGATGATTCTCCCAAGCCCGCAGGTGAGCTGTTACCTTGGAAAACTCTCTGGAAACTTTATTTAGGACAGTGGTCCTCACCCGTGTGTACCGAGCACTGGGAGTCTGAGCTGGGAGGGTGTGCAAGGAACAGATGCAGCGGATCCCAGAGGCACCCACGGAAAATGGGCAGGGTTTAGCACGTTCCAGTTGAAGGAGAGGAAGGAGTTGGGAATGATACCTGGTGTATTAGTTTGCTAGGGCTGCTATAACAGTACCATAAACTGGGTGGCTTAAGGAACACAACCTGCTTGCTTCACAGTTCTGGAGGCTGGAAGTACAAGATCAAGGTGTTTGCGCTGTTGGTTCCTGTGAGGGCTGCCAGGGAGGGTCTGTTCCACGCCTCTGTCCTTGACTTGTTTTCTCCTTGTGCATCCTCACATCATCTTCCCTCTGTGTGCATCTCTGTCCAGATGTCTCGTTTGTATAAGGACATTGGATTAGGGCCCACCCTAATGACCTCACTTTACCTTGATTTCCTTTGCAAAGACTGTGCCTCCAAATAAGGTCACATTCTAAGCAATGGGGTTTAGAAATTCAACATGTGAATTTAGAGGGACACAAGTCAACCCAGGACACTGGGTGACTATGAGAATGGCTGTTCTAATACACTGTGCTGCCTCTTGGAGCTGGAGTAATACTAAAGGAAGACAAGATCTTAGCCTGTCACTGCAAATATTTAATGAAGAGAAGTAGAGCTGATGGGTCATTATTTTTTAAAAAAATTCAGCTTAATGCAATCTTTAAATTATATATTTTAAACATATCAGATGTAATTTATTATATTTAATATATTGTATGTAATTTATTATATTTAATATATTGTTGGATATAATTTATATTGTATATAATGGGTATATACCATGTATTTATATAATTAGATAAAATATAATTCATTTAAAAATTCATATTGTTTTTGTAAATACCCATATGAATATTCCACTCATGCAGGTTATCTCACTGAAATTAATTTCTGACCACACACTTGAATGAGATCCTCTTTCTTTGATTTAAAATGAAAACTTTAGGCCAGGCACAGTCGCTCTCACCTGTAATCCCAGCACTTTGGGAGGACGAGGCAGGAGGATTGCTTGAGCCCAAGAGTTCAAGACCAGCCTAGGCAGCATAGCAAGACCTCGTCTCTATTTTTTTTTAATTAATTAAATAAAATGAAAACGTTATAGCTCATAGTCTGAAGGACTATGATTTTTTTAAGGATTGTGTGTTAAATTTTCTAACCCCGAAGTACATCAACTGATTTTATTTTAATAATACATAATTACTTCCAAAGCTTAGACTCTTTGAAAGTTTCCTGTAAGGTTATTTTGGAACTAAAGTTAGATTAAATTTTTAAATACTTAACTTGCCTAATTTTTATTGATCTTATAGGAGTCGCCGTTAAAACACCTACTGAAAAAGTTGAAAAGATGTTTCCACATCACAAAAATGTGAATAAACCGGTCGGTGGAACTAATGTTCCTGAGATGTTTATCAAAAAAGAAGAATTACAAGAACTAAAGGTGAAATCACTTTTACTTGCTACATATACATAAATTTGTCTTTGGACAGCACCTTAATGGTCACACTTTTTGTAGTGAAATATAAAACAGATAGTTAGCTGGTAGAGTAGAGGTTGAGATTTTCATCTTTCTTGTTCTCAGTATTGCATTTCTTTCCATTCCATAGACAAAGATATTGGAGTGATAACTGTAACAATACATAATAAGCATCACAATTTACAGGTTTTCAAGATCCCGTCACATGTATTATTTGATACTTGCAGATATCAAATGGTTTGTACAAAGACATTTGTGACTGGCCAGAACTGGGGCCCTTCAGATCTTCTCCACTACCCTGGCATGAAACCTTAGGTACTTTTGAGGGTTTAGCTCCACTTGGGAGCCGAAGTGAGGGTGGAGCCCAAGCTCCTCTGTCTGCATTAGAGAAGAAGCCTAAACATTTTCCCAGTGGTTCTAACAGCCAGGGCGCCAGAAGTGTTTCTGTGGATGGAGCTCTCCCATTGTATTTCTGGGCACAGCTCATCTGTGTTGACTGGTCCTCCAGTCCAGGGCATTTTGTCAAATTACTTTTATTAGTTAATACTATTTGTGTTACACAAGCCAAAAATGACAGAAAGTCCTGTGACATTCAAGAGAGAGCGAAAGCATCTTTCTTTAGGAAGTGCATGGTAGAACTGTGTGCACCTTTCAGTTGGGGGCTATTCGGTTGGTCTGATGTACCCACAGTTAGATGTCATTATTATCACAGAGGTAAGAAGCAAGAGCAGGCCTCACTCCTACTCCGGAGTACCCTGACTTTTAGAGTTTCATATCGCTACAGTGTAGTATTTCTGGAATTTTCTACATTCATGATTGGTAGAGTAGGAAACATATATTTCCATGGCAGAAACGAAAAAGAGATGATTCAGATTTCAAAATACCAACTTCCAAATCTATTTCATTGCCCTGCAGAAATGACTAGATTTGGAAGTATTAATAGTTCCCCACTTCTTTCCTTATGGTTCAGTGTTAGCTGCTCAGTCTAACCAATAAAATGATTGAGGGACACCATTTTTTTCTAAGCAACATTAATTATTCTCCATGCCTTTCTTTTAGTGTGCAGATGTGGAGGATGAAGACTGGGACATATCATCCCTAGAGGAAGAGATATCTTTGGGAAAAAAATCTGGGAAAGAACAGAAGGAACCTCCACCTGCGAAAAATGAACCACATTTTGCTCATGTGCTAAATGCCTGGGGCGCATTTAATCCTAAGGGGCCAAAGGGAGAAGGTTTGCTGCTTTCCCCTCTAATACAAGCTCGATCCATTTTCTTATTAGTTGTGTTTCATCTTTATAAATATCTAATTAACTTATGCTGGTATATCATCAGACAAAAAAGCTGTCAGTGCTTTCTTTATGTTATTTAAATAAGGATTGGATATGCATAACTCACTGATTCATATATATTTACTTGTTATTTTTATTATAGGACTAATCTTTAGTCTTTAAATTTTTAATTTATTTTTATTTTTATTTTTTGTTTTTGAAACGGTGTTATTGTCACCCAGGCCATCATGGCTCACTGCAACCTTAACCTTCTAGGCTCAAACAGCCCTCCCACCTCAGCCTCCCCAGTAACTGAGGCAGTCCTCCCACTTCGGCCTCCCAGAGTGCTGGGATTATAGGCATGGGCCACCGCTTGTGGCCCCCAAATTGTTTGTATTCTTTTAATTTTTTTTTTTTTTTGGCCAGGCGCAGTGGCTCACGCCTGTAATCCCAGCACTTTGGGAGGCCAAGGCGGGCAGATCACGAGGTCAAGAGATTGAGACCATCCTGGTCTCAGGATGGTCTCAACATGGTGAAACCCTGTCTCTGCTAAAAATACAAAAATTAGTTGGGCATGGTGGTGCGCGCCTGTAGTCCCAGTTACTTGGGAGGCTAAGGCAGGAGAATCGCTTGAACCTGGGAAGCGGAGGTTGCAGTGAGCTGAGATCACGCCACTGCACTCCAGCCTGGCAAAAGAGTGAGACTCTGTCTCAAAAAAAAATTTTTTTTATTTTTTTTTTATTTTTTTAAGGATATGGGGTCTCACTATGTTGCCTAGGCTGGATTCAAACTCCTGGACTCAAGCAATCCTTCTGCCTCAGTCTCCTGAGTAGCTGTGACTACAGATGTGCACCACCATGCCCAGCTTTTATATTATTTTTAAAAATGTCTATACACGTATTCTCTTCATGAAGATGCCTTTTAGGAATTAAAATTTCTGATCATATACCTGAATGAGACCACTCTTCTGGCAGTCTCTCTGTATTAGTCTGTTTCCCTATTAAATATTTTTCTTCATTTTCTCCCAAGGGAGGTTTCTCTTGTAGCCTTGTAGTCAGTGGGATGAAATACTATGAGATAATTACTTGAAATGATTTTCATATCCCCCAATCTAGAGCCTAGATAAGCCCAATAACTTAGTATTTTTTTTTAAATTAGAAAATTGTAATTTTTTTGTCAAAGTAATTCTTGCACATGTTGAAAGCTGAGTTGTTCACAAGGCTTCTCTATGCCACCGCACCACCTTCATTAGCGGTAGCTCTGTGCCTCTCAGTAATGGCCTTAAACCACTCTTTGTTGATTCATTGACTTTAGATATTAACTGTTGATGTCGTGCAAAGACAGATGGGGACTTGGCTCATTTTCACCACCCACCACACCTCTCATGCCTTCTTCACTGTTTTTGTACTCCTACTTATAATTTTATTACTTTTTTTCTTTTTTTTAAGAGATGGGGTCTCACCAGCTTGCCCAGGCTGGTGTCAAACTCCTGGGCTCAAATGATCCTCCCACCCCAGCCTCCCAAACTGTTGGGATTACAGGTGTCAGCCACTGCACCCAGACTGTAATTTAAAATTAATACCTGCATGTCTCCACCCTTGCTCTTTCCATTTTCAGCAGCCTCTCGCCCCTTTGTAAGATAAGATGTTGCTGCCTGTGTCCTTCACGCTACCTTTTCTCTCACATTGTCCAGTTATAACATAGCTGTTGCATAACTGGCATCAGTTATCTGTGCTAAGCATCAACTCTAATTATTGAAAACCAGGAGACCTGTTGGCATTAGAGTGACTCTTTACAGGGCCAAGAGGATGCCCTAAGGACATCTCCTGTCTCTTTCCTCCAACATCATAAACCTGTGCCCCTGGAGGAACACATTTCTAGAGTCAAACTTGAGTGGAATTCTCTGCACTCTATTTCACTGGCTCAAAATCATGGCATTTTAAAATTGACTTCGTTGTTAATCCTATCTACCTAGAAAATCTGTTTTTAACACTTTACTTGGCTTGCTAATTTCATCCTTCTTTCTTTACCATCTATTCACTCAGAGTCAGTAACTACAACACAAATGTACTGAGCACCTTCAACATCCAGGCCCTGAGCTGAATGCTGGGGAAGGAGTGGGAAGCAGGATGTGGCCCCTGCTGTTTGTAGGCTGCAGGGCGGAAGCTTGCATCCAAGGGTCCTGAGTGTATCCTAGAGATGCGACCAATTCACAGTTGGATTTTAAAGTGGCGTCCTATACATAGGTCATGAGGGTTGGGAGATGAGGATTCATGAACAGATTTAGACACTGAGTGATTAATGACAATATGAAATTCTGGATTTTTATAGACTTGACAATGTGCTTGTTTAACCATTGAGGCCTTCTCTTCTGCCTCTGCCCACCACTTACAGGACTTCAAGAAAATGAATCAAGCACATTAAAAAGCAGCTTAGTAACTGTGACTGATTGGAGCGACACTTCAGATGTCTAATTCCACATGTCAGAAGATTCTTCCAGAAGCCAGCAGTATTTCAGTATCACAGTGTTTCAGTAATTTGCCTCCATGATTCCAGTGCTTCTGCCTTACCGTGTTTCCCACAGCAACACAGAGACTGATTCAAAGAACAATGGTCTCTTTAATGGCACCCAATACAGTATTGAAAATCAGATCATCAACAGTATTTCGAAGCATGTAAAGGTGTTTAAGACTTCCGCTGCTGCTTAAAAATAACATGTCATTGAAGTCATAAAAAGTTTTTTCTTCAGAAAGGTACTCTAGTGTTAAGTGTATTTTTTTTCAACTAATTTTTAAGTGAATTTTTTTTAAACTTACAGCATGTTTTGGTTTGAATTACTAAAACTTTAAAAAATATTTTTCTTATGTATGCTGTTGTATCGTAGGCGTTTATATTATAAAATTCTGTTAGTAGTCTTAAAATTGAATTGGTGGAACCACTAATCCTTAAAAGTTAGTCTGGTTATTTTTCATATAGAAGTAAGTTTAATCCGAGTGTGGTGGTGTTCACCTTTAATCCCAGCTACTTGGGAGGCTGAGGTGGGAGGATCACTTGAGCACAGGAGTTCAAGACCAGCGTGGGCAATATAGCAAGACTCCACCCCTCCACACCCCAAAAAAGTAAGTTTAGAATTAGAATATAGCTAGGTCCAATGTTAAATACATTTTCCTGGAGTACATTTGTCACATTCAGCTTTGAGCCACTGTAAGCATGTTACTATTAAATAGTTGGTTATTTTATATAGCATATTCTTTATCTTGGATATTTTATGAATAAAGTATAGTTATTTTAAGTGCCAATTAATTTATCAGACTAAATAGAAAATATTTGAGTCATTACTGAATTCACGTATGTATGTTTTTTTTTTACTATTTAAAATACCCAACATGTATTATGAAATACCTCAAAAGTAATTTAGTTACATTCTTAAACAATGACATTGTCGAAAGAAAGTTCGTATAAGCTGTTTTTTGCATTTTTATAACTTGGTGGTACTATATTCTGTTTCCAAGTAACCTTTTAACTAAAAGATTTGTTGGGTTTTAGATCTCTTTTCATTTGTCAACCTTTTCAGTAAAGCCTTCTGTTACATCACTGTGACTGTGGCTGTGTTATTAGAGATGAATTCTGAGTTAAATTTATACTTATTAGGGGTCTTACAGAGGGAGAATCTGGCCTTGATTGCTATGCCATATGACATTCTGTCCTAATGGTTAGAACAAATCTTTATCTGTTTCCACCCACCCTGGGATCCTTTTTACTTGTAGCCCATTCCTGCCCTCTAAAAGAATCCTTCCAACTTCCTATAGGGGCCATTTCATGCAGATATACTCACTTTATGTGTATGTTTCTAAAAGCTTTAGTGAAGGCTGAATCCAAGTTTCATGTAGTAGGACAGAGAACAGAAGGCCGAATCCAAGTTTCATGTGGTAGGACAGAGAACGGCAATCTACAAAAATACACCAAGCCTAAGATGGCCCATGTGCCACTTTGTTCATTCATTTATTTATTCAGCAGATATTTATTGAACCACTTGGTCTGGTTTGGTTTTGAACACGCACTAATTCATTTAATTACAACTTTGCGATGTAGTTATTGTTATAATCCTCATCCTAAAGGTGTGAGAAACAGAGTTATTAAGTAACTTGCCAGAAGCCATACAAGTACAAAGTGTCAAGGGGAGACTTTAAGCCAGGTCTCTATTCCATGTTTTGTGTCTGCCATGTTTTCATTCCTGAGCAGAAGGGCTTGGGGAAATGAACTTTTGCTAAGTAAACCCAGTATTTAAATTAAGTCACTACATCTGTGTCTTAAAAGCCCCTCCTTTAACTTACATGGTTAGTTGTATCTCTTTTTTTTTTTTTTTTTTTGAGACAGAGTCTCACTATGTTGCCCAGGCTTGAGCGCAGTGGCGCCATCTCGGCTCACTACAACCTCCGCCTCCCAGATTCAAGCGATTCTTCTGCCTCAGCCTCCCAAGTAGCTGGGATTACAGGTGCCCACCACCATGCCTGGCTTAATTTTTTGTATTTTTAGTAGAGATGAGGTTTCACCATGTTGGCCAGGCTGGTCTCGAACTCCTGACCTCAAATGATCCGCTGTCTTGTCCTCCCAAAGTGCTGGGATTATAGGCGTGAGCCATCGCACCTGCTGCATTTCATTTTTTTGTATAAAATTTGGTTTGTTTTTGAGGGGAACCATTCCTTTATGTTGCCCCTTACTGATGCCCAACTAATGTGTTTCTGGTTACTAACAGACCTTCATCCCCCACCCTCCCTAAATTCTTCAGGGTAATCTAAGCGTTATCTTCACCACTTCTGAATAACAAATTTGTTTGAAATGCACACCCACACAACCCTGTCCCACACTGGCCTGTAGGACCTAATCTACCTTTATGTCTTTCAGTTAATTTGTATTTCTGCAAAAGATATTTCAAGGATTATCAAGGTATGGAATTTTTTTTATTTTTTATTTTTTAACAAACTTGTTCATTTCCTTTTCTTTCCATTGAGCACCTCTGAACAATGTGATTCTTTTTTTTAAGTCTTTCACACTTCAGGAAAATACTACATTCACCCACGTTGTGATTCATATCGGACAGTTTCTTACTCAAAGATAACACAAATACCAATTCTTATTCATACTTTGAAACTATATTTTACCCTAGACTGCCTTGGTTCAAAGGCCTAGTTTCGACATTACTGTGGCAAATTATTTAAGCTCTCTGCTTTCATTTCTTTTTCTGTAAATGCAGGATGAAAACAATATGTATCTCCTAGGATGGCTGTGAGGAGTGAGTGAGACAGGACATGAAAGGTGTGTATGAACTGTGATAACTGTTGCCCTTGTGGGCATGTTATATAGGGCTGGCTCTAGGAAGAAGCCTGTGTCTTTGTTCAGAAATCCCTGGAGCAACTTAAATGTCTTTAGAAATGACAAGTCTCTCAGTTATCCAGTTAGCCGTAAACAGGTTCTGGAAGACACACCTAGATAGAACTCGGCCCGTCAGTTCTGAGTGAGGCACGTACCACTTGGGCTTGGGATGTCCTTAACCCATTTATGCCTGAGGTTGCAATTTTTTGAATTTTTCCAATCACACCTTGGCGATGACCTTGAGCAGTAGGATATAAATAACTTCCACATGCTTAGCGTTCCAATAATGGAACACTAGGCATAAACAGGTTTTAATTGGCTCCACAGTCAACCACGACCAATATCTCTATCTCAGCTTCTGCTGATGCCCTAGCTCAGGGCTCTGCATTCCGTGCCAGGGACGCCTCAGTCCCTTAACATGGATGTGCCACATGACAGGCAATAATATATTGGCCCCATTAGCCCTTCCTGGAGCAGTCATAATGAATTACAGTCATGACAGGCACATGTAAGAAACCCAAATTTGCTAAATATGTACATGAGTCTTCATCACAGCATCATTTATGAAAACAACTAAATATTCACTAATGGTGCCAGTGGAATAAATCAGAGAACATCCCCTGCTACGTAACTCTCTGCATACATCAAAGAGAATGGTGTGGCTTTGCTTTTTCAACAATCTACTGAGCGGCCATGGGCATGTGGATATGGCCATGAATGAGCAAGATCCTCGCTGATCCTGTAGAAGTTAAGTTCTACCAGATAACTTGCTGCTTCAACAAAAAGATTTACCTTTTTAAATAAATGTTGTAGAATACTAAAAAAAAAAAGCAAAGTAGAATTTGCCTGTGTGCAGCCAGTAACATGTCTATTTAACCTGGACACCTTTTGAGGAATATTCTCAGATTGCCCCCATGCTGTTTATAAGACATTGTTCCTTATATACCTGTTTGTTTATGAATGAAAAGAAACATAAGGAGTGGGTACAAAGACTTCTATCTATGAATGATTAAAAAGGCTAGAGTACGAATACTTCTTGAACCTTTGGTACTAAATGCTTTTCATGTTCTATATAAATGTAGAAAACATTTTACAAATCCTGTAAATAACCTGTTTATTTTTTATAGAAAGCCACAACAGAAAATGATTAGTATATAACTATGTAAGAACACTTACATCCATACAATCAACAGATGCTTCAAATGCATATTTTAAAAATAGTTTTGAGTGTTAATTATGGGAGGGCCTTGATGGGATCATTTTGTGAACAGTTCGCTTTTATAACAAACTCAAGATGCAGCTTGCCAGCGAGCTCTTTTAGACATAAGCATTTTTATCAAACTGTTTTGAAGGGTTTGTTGTTTTAAAATCTTCTCCACCATGATACTTTGTCCGAGAAGACATGACAGATGTGGCCCCGTTGTATGTGTATCTGAAAGGTAAAACATAGTTTGGTAGATTCTATTCTACACATAGGGCAAACAAAAATGGGAAGAAACTGTTTCAGCCTGTCTCTGCCAATATCTAAATGTAAATCTTCCTCTTTCTTAGATAGCTTTCTTCTCTCCTCTTGCCCCAAGAAGTATTTTCAGTGTCATTTCTGAGTGGGATGGAGAATCTCTGCAGAAGAAACTCATGACTTGGTCATTTGTTCAGTTATCCTCTTACAAAACCATGTGTTAAAACTCACCCTCCTGGAAGCTAGGAGACTTAGTAGAGGCCATCAACATTCCTGCCTACCTAGAGGAAAATTATGATGAGGCCAACGTGAAGAACATGTCCTCATATTCAGACCCTTATTTCTACGTTAGAATTTTCTTTGGAATATAGTCATGGTAAAACTTTAAAAAATTAACTGTACTGCTAACCTTTTCCAATCCAGATTTTGGAAGTTTCTAAGAATCATATGAACTATCTGTAATTTATTCCACATGTAATGATTTATGATAGCATTCTACTTTTTAACAGGTCATTTTTGTCTCTTTTTCATACCTGGGTGTTTTGTTGTTGTCAGATATTGAAAAGCAAAATATGACACCACCAATTATGCACAGTGAGGCTCCTGCCCATCCAATAAACAGAGCGGCTCCTAATTCATACCTGTGAGAAAGCATTACACAAGTATTACAGCTCACTTATTTGGAGAGTAAACAGTATTTAACACTGATAGTCAACATTTACTAAATGCTCATTATGTTTTTTTTGCTATTGAAAATTGTAAAGGAAATAATAACACCTTGTGTCTGTAAAATGCTGTAAACTCTTCCCAAAGTGTTTTTATAGCCATTAGACCATCCCAACATCCTGAAAGGAAATGAGGGCATCCACGGGGGCAAAGTCAAAGCAAAAGTAGTCACAGCCAGGGTCTCCTGACTCAGCCAGCACCTTTCCTCTGCACGCTGCCTTAACCTTGCCAAGCTTTCCATCTATTTGTTCTGTTCTGCAGTGCAAATCATTTAGGCAGACTGTAGTTAGTTAGAAAACAAAAGGTTGCTTTTGCTTTCATGTTAGTTCAATTTAGTAAATGTTTATTAAGCACCTGCTATGTGCAAATCGTCACTAATTGCTGCAGTCTAGTGGGGAAATGAATCAATAGCTATCATTTAGTGATAAATTGCTATTAAGGATCTCCCATATGGCAGGTGACAGTGCTCTGCCGATGACCGCAGCAGGAACAGATGCAAAGATAAACAAGACAGTACTTCCCCTGGGAAGGCCACGAAACAAAGGTATGAACAGTGCTACTGAGGACAAAAAACAAGATCACTTGCAGTAGCGGACTAGAGGAAATCCTTTCAGGGGAGATATATTCACCCAGAGAACAAGGAATGAGAAAAGTACACCAAAATTTCAGGGACTATGTGTGTTCTCATGTTTGTTTAGCTTTCTCCAGAGGAATAGGTTGATTTTAGGTTTTTGTTTGTTTGTTTTTACAAAGAGTAACTCTTATTTGGGGCCCATAAACTTCCATTGCAAGGCAAAAGAAATCTTGGTGCTTTTCAGTGTAAAATAAAGCCAGGGTCGGAGGGTCTGTTTTGATTGCACAGAATCCATAGGGGAGATGAGGCAAGAGAGTAAGAGGTCCAGGGGAAGGCAAGACAGGGCCCAAGGTTAGTTCCTTCCTCAGGGTGCAGGGGAGCCAAGTTCAAGAGCTGAGGCCAGGCTTCGGTATCAGATCAAGGCCACCCAATGCTGCCTGGGTTCGTCCTGAGCCTTGCTGCACCCCTGCCTACTTGAAGTGTCACTATCTCTGAACTCTGGCTCTGCACATGGGCAGGCTTTCTGGTGTGGTCTGAGTCGCAGGCAGGGTGGTGTAATAGGGTGGGCCCATCACTAGCCAGGGGAGCAGGAAGCAGGGCGTGCTTTTAATCAAGCATGCATGGTACCTGGCACTGGCATCCTATTTTAGTGAACCTCAGTATTTTAAGACACATATCACATTGATCAGGGACATGGGGCCCACTTGTGCATTTTCAGTTGGGATGGAGTTACGTGCACAAGAAATGCTGCTCTGTGACCCTTTCTTTACTCACTCTTGTGTTGCCTTTCCTGGGACATCAGGGTGACTGATGGGGCAAGGAACAGCTGCAACAGAATAACTAGGGGGAAGCCCCTCCTGCCCTGGAGCACTAACTGTGCTCTGGCATCTGAGAAACTTCAGCGGGTTCCCTTAAGGGGCAATGGCAGAGACAGAGGGTTTGTATAAGCGAGGAAAAATACCCTCAGTCTACACACACACACACACACGCGTGTGCGCGCGAACTGAGCAGCGAAGTCCACAGGTGAAAAAAGAGCTGGCCAAATCAGGAGTGCTGACCTGGGAGTTTCAGAAAAGATACTTTCATTAAATATTGTGTTACACACCTGAAAAAGATGCCCTGGATTTCTGCAATCAGCCCTGCTTTTATGTTGTTTTAATGAGATTATGCACAGACAACAAGCAGCATGCCTGCCAAACTGGAGGTGCATGTCATTTGGCCCCTGAAACACCTGGAAATCCTAGAAGATGGCATCAGATCTGTCTGTTGGCATCCTTTTTACTGCAGACAACTAAAGGAATGAGCATAACTGAAAAATTCTGCATGAAGTACATTATTACAGGATGACTATAATTGTATAACGCTTTCTATTTTTCTCTGTTTTTTTCCCAGTACAGGTTAGGCTATCTTCTCTCCTGAAACTATACCTTAATATTACTCTTAGTGTAAATATGCCCTGAAAACATGGTCTGAGATTTTTCTGAAAATATTGAGCTTCACTAAAATAGAATGCCAGTGCCAGATACCATGGTTGATTACAAATAAATAAATATCTAATTATTAATAGTGGCCAGTTGGGGGATGAAGATGATAGAAATCATAAGCATAGCTTGGCACAATGAGTTCACTGAAAGGAGCATTACAAACACAGACACAGTATTGCTACAAATCACAGGATAAATTACCCAGGCGGATGAGGAATTGGGTCTATGTTAAGCCATATTGAAACTTTCTGGAGACATTTAGGAATCATGAGTTTGGCTTATATTAATATTTAATATCTTTTAAAATATATCCTTTTTTATGTATCTTTTTCTTTTTTGAGATGGAATCTCACTGTGTCGCCCAGGCTGGAGTGCAGTGGTGCAATCTTAGCTCACTGCAACCTCCACCTCCCGGGTTCAAGCGATTCTCCTGCCTCAGCCTCCCGAGTAGCTGGGATTACAGGTGTGCACCACCATGCCCAGCTAATTTTTGTATTTTTAGTAGAGACGGGGTTTCCCCATGTTGGCCAAGCTGGTCTCGAACTCCTGACCTCAGGTGATCCACCCACCTCAGCCTCCTAAAGGGCTGAGATTACAGGTGTGAACCACCACACATGGCCCTTTTTGAAAAATATCTTAAGTCACTACATATTGACTCTATTCCAAGGAAAAAATCATTCCCATTTGAATTTCAGTGTGAATTATGTTGGAGACAAACATTTAATAGACAGTATCCATTTGGAGATGATTTCAGAAACCATACATCTACCCCATTATTTTTTTTTTTAACAATTTGGATGTGAAGGCTCTTGTTTGTTCTTTCAGAGACTTTTCCTTCTTTCTGTTGAAAGACACATATCACAGACTTACTCAACAGTGACTTTAATTCACACCTCTCCGTGTGTATCTGGCAAAAATTGACATGTGTTCATATGTTTATTGCAGCACTATTCACAATAGCAAAGAGTTGGAACCAACCCAAATGTCCATCAATGATAGACTGGATTAAGAAAATGTGGCACATATACACCATGGAATACTATACAGCCATATAAAAGAATGAATTCATGTCCTTTGCAGGGATATGGATGAAGCTGGAAAACATTATTCTCAGCAAACTATCACAAGGACAGAAAACCAAACACCACATGTTCTCACTCACAAGTGGGAATTAAACAATGAGATCACTTGGACACAGGGTGGGGAACATCACACACGGGGGCCTGTTGTGGGGGGCTGGGGGAGGGATAGCATTAGGAGAAATACCTAATGTAAATGACGAGTTGATGGGTACAGCAAACCAACATGGCACATGTAAACCTATGTACCAAACCTGCATGTTGTGCACATGTACCCTAGAACTTAGAGGTACATGTGCACACACACACACACACACACACAAATAAATAAAAATAAAAATAAATTTAAAAAACAATAACAAAAAAAACCTGACGTGTGTTATTGAAAGACAGGATTGAGAAAGAGATGAACATAATATCCACTCCAGTTTGTTCCCAAGGCACATATTCTTTCACATTGATTAGGAGACTTATTTAGTCTCTGTCTGGAAATCTTTCTTCCTTTTCGGTAACACTAAGAAGCTGATTTCAACACCTTGGTAAGATTATCCAAATTTCAGATTCTCTGTTGCAGGTCTTTTGTGAACAATATCCTCCTGGCCCTCGGCCAGCCTTCCTGCTCAGAGTGTGCCCTCTTTATGACTAATACCAAAGTTTCTTCATTATTCTGAAAGGTTGCAAATCTACATGACACTGGACCAATCCATATCCATGACTTTCAGGTTGAGGACAGAACTTCATTTATGGAGGAAAACATTGTTTTTAGAGGATCTTGATGATGGACTAATCAAAAGCTGCACGTATAACTTCAATACCCATTACTAAAGTCACTGAGTGGCTTTAGAAACAAGGAATGTGGAACAAATTTACTTCTAATAGAAATTAAAACACAGATAACCACTTATTATTTTCTCAAAGAAGAAACCATAAAGATCTAAGGTGAAGTCACTCTCCACCCGGCTGTATGTGGTGCTGTAGGCTGTTGCCCACGGCTCTCATTTCATGTTGAGCTGGCCAGGGCTACACCAACCTGGAGACCTTGATTCTGATGCATTTCATACTTCAACTTGTAGTTTAGCCATTTAGAGTAATCCTAAGGAAATGGAATGCTGAACAACTTATTTTCACCTCCTGCTTTTGTCTTCCTGGCACCCAAATCCCTATTCTGAGTTAGGTTTGCCATCCATGGGGAGCTGGTGTAACCTCCTCTGGTTACCTACACAGAAATGACATGCCAGGTATTGTGCTAATCAGGTGTTCAGGGCAGATAAGAGGGACATGGCCCTGGCTCACAGATCCAGATTGTATAGTCTAGTGGGGATAGTCAGACATTAAACCAATAATTACAGTAAAGTGTGATCAAACAATAAAAAGAGCATGTTTTTGCAAAGTA
Source organism: Pan troglodytes (assembly GCF_028858775.2). NCBI lineage: Eukaryota > Metazoa > Chordata > Mammalia > Primates > Hominidae > Pan > Pan troglodytes. Next base: position 101,184,273 of record NC_072412.2, on the reverse strand, counting down.
AACATTACCGTGGTTCTCCCAAACACGCTCAGATGTGGTTCAAGTCAATGTCCGTAGTAGCTAACAATAGCTACGATTACTGTCAGCTCATTGTACTAGGACTTTTCTGTGTGTGCTAAGATTTTTTCACAAATATTACCATATTCAATCTTCATCACAAGCCTGGGAGATAGGTATTACTATCCTCATTTTACAAATGAGGAAACTAAGGCTCTGGGAGATTAAATTACTTGTTCCTTCATGTCTCAGCCAAGTAAATGGTAGACCCAGGATTTAAAACCCATAACTGTGATTCCACACCGAAGCTCTTGTCATGCCATCATCCTTTTATGTACACTTTAAGTAAAAGATTTTATAAATATAAAAAACCCAATCAATGCAACATATTTTTAGTTGTCATTTCAGAAAGATGGGAGTTGTCTCTCTCCCTGGCTCATTAAGTTCTCAGTGGCTCAGGAGCTTCAGGGCACAGGATTTTTTACTGAATGCCCTTGGGCTGCCTTTTCTTCCGGCACAAAAAGAGGTGAGGATACCAATTAAAATCAGGGCATGTTGGAGCTGAAAAAGGAAAGAGCAGCCACTCCCAAAGCAAAGCAAGATCGGTTTTAACAAACGAAGGCACCTCATCCTTTTAAGATCCCCAGAGAAGTGAAGCGACCTTGCTGAAGGTCACAGAGCTAGGAGCCAGGTCTTTTGTTATCCTTCAATATTGTGTTTTTTTCAAACATATTGTCCTGCTCCTCATTTTAATCAAGAGTAGTAACAGCCAAAATGCATTTTCCAATTACCTTAAAATAACTACACAGGTTTTTTTTACAAAGTTTAAAATCCAGAAAGTACACTCATATATTATCAAAGTTAACATTTCAAAATTGAATTCTATTGGTCTAACATAAAACTTTTTCTTCAGAGCATTGTCTTATATTAAATATAATCTATAATCTAAGATCTATATAACTGCATGAATTGATTTTATTTTTATATAAGTATTCTACAGCAATTATCAGCATTTCCCCAAAATACGCCTCATTCTTTTGGGGCCCCAGTTATGTGGGGTGCCCGCTGATCCTGCGTATCTCTCTGAGGCTGCCATGGTCCAGTCTCTCTTATGAGATGCTCAGCCTCCCCCTCTGCTGGGTTCTCTCCCACTGCCTGGCAGATGCCAAAGGACTTCCTACCCAAGGCATCCAACAAGACTTGCAAAATAGTGACAGGTGCCTCCCAAATGGTGGCTAAAGTAGGATGGAAAAATTTAAATTATAAGGGTCTACTTATATATGGAAACTTCATAGAGAATTCTTACATTTAGGAAACCTAAAATAAAGACATTTGGAAGGGGGTACCTAAACAAAAAAAACTGCTTTTCTGTGGCTAGATTATAACAGACATATGCCCATTATCCTTCCATGACTGTGATTTTCATTAGGGTAGTTCAGAATTCTATAAATTGTATATATTAATAACAGGTAACATTGATTGATTACCTACCATGTGTCACTGTGGTGGATGGTTTCTAGACGTTTTCTTTGTATTTTCTAAAATGAACATGTTTCAAGGATTTTATTTAGCTCATTAACTAATTAGGGAAGCAGATATATTAGGTCTGTGCAAAAGTAATTGCAGTTTTTGCTATTAAAAGTAATGACAAAAACGCAATTACTTTTGCACCAACCTAATATGTTACAAATTGTCCAAAGGTAAATTCAGGAAACATATTTAGGCAATCAGGAATGCTGAAATGAATTTATAAATAGTTATAAAACTGGTCTATATATATATATACACATATGTGTGTATGTGTGTGTGTGTGTATATATATATATACATTTTTAAATTATGTATATATTTTATTCCTCCTATCTAACTGAAATTTCATATCTTTGGGCCAATATCTCCCCAGTATGTTATCTTCTCTAATCCTCTTAACATTCAGAACAGGAAATATTACCTCTGTTATCCAGTCAAGGCAACCACAATCTACCTAATATAACAGTAGAGTAAGGGCCAGGACCACGGCCCGGGCCAGGATCTGAGCTGAGCCAAACTCCAAAACCTCACCCTTCTCCTCTCCACCACCTGCCTCTCTAATAGTGTGTAAAGTGATCAGTGAGTGTCTACACAGAAGTACTAATTCTTGAAAATTATTCACAGAAATTTAAAAACCATCCACAGTAGGACTAAATCTAATGTTGGCTAATCTTTGTTAGCCAAAGTAAACTGTAATGTAAAAGGAACATCTCATGTTCCCAAAGTCACATAGTTCAATTCAAAACCAAATCAGTTGCTTAGCACCATCCATGCCATTGATCTCCATTCGTGTGTGGATAATTGGGGGGTTTGCTTGGCCGTAAGTGAGAAATGAGGCGCCGAGTCATAATAGTTACAGTAGGCACAATAACAGGTTTACATGCAGACTTTGAGGTCTGAATAAACTGACATCACAGAGAAGGCTGTGCTTCAAGATGGGAAATTCCTAAAATAACAAATACTGTCCTGAGATGCCTTAGGGCATGGCCAGTATTGCTAAGCATGGGTCAGGAATCCATGTGTGGATGTGGGTGTAAGTGGCTTTGTGTTGAGGTAAAAATATACAGATGGACTTGCAGCAAAAGAAGCTTGGGTCAATCAAAAGTGAATCTGACATTAGGAGATCGAGACCATCCTGGCTAACATGGTGAAACCCCGTCTCTACTAAAAATATAAAAGATTAGCCGGGCGCGGTGGCGGGCACCTGTAGTCCCAGCTACTCAGAAGACTGAGGCAGGAGAATGGCGTGAACCCAGGAGGCGGTGCTTGCAGTGAGCCAAGATCTCACCACTGCACTCCAGCCTGGGCGACAGAGCAAGACTCCGTCTCAAAAAAGAGGTGTATCTGACATTTTATTCGGATTTCAAGTAACCTACCTGAACACATTTTAGAATTGAACCAAGAGTATCCAGTTGACAACTTTAAATTATTACTTATCGCTAACTCAATGCTATGACAGAGGTGACCAACAATTTTTAAATTACACAAGCCTTATTTATTTTATTTTATATCTATTTATTTATTTTTTGAGGCAGAGTCTCTCTCCCTCTGTTGCCCAGGCTGGAGTGCAGTGGTGCGATCTCAGCTCACTGCAACCTCCACCCCCCGGGTTCAAGTGATTCTCCTGCCTCAGCCTCTTGAGTAGCTGGGACTACAAGCACCTGCCACCACACCCAGCTCATTTTTGTATTTTTCGTACAGTCAGGGTTTCACCTTGTTGGCCAGTCTGGCCTTGAACTCCTGACCTCAAATGATCCACCCACGTTGGCCTCCCAAAGTGCTGGGATTACAGGCATGAGCCACTGCACCCAGCCAAGCCTTATAGTTTCATGCTAGGTCCCCTTCAAACGTGCCTTCTACTTGAGAGCCACGTGTCTTAAAACAATTGTCTCTTCTACTAGGTCTCCAACATTTCAACATACATTTCTCTGTGGCTAACCTTAATAGACTACATAAGGTAATATACTATACATTAATATACTCTGCATTAGGGTCAGTATCCCTAAAAATAGTAGCTAGCATTTAGTAAGTGTTTACTATGAACTAGCATGATTCTAAACAGTTGAAGAATACTATCTCATTTAATCCGGACAACAGCCTCCTAGTATGTATTATCCTCATTCTACGGATGAAGGGCACTGGGCACAGAAAGGGTAAGTAACTTCTTCAAAGTTACACAGCTAGAAAGTGGCAGAGCGAGGGTTTACTCTCAGGCAGCCTGGATCCAGAGTCCTTATTCTTGAACAGTGTGCCATGCTGCCTCTCCCTGTTCCTTTAAGCGATCACCACAAGCACACTCCGTCTTACCATTCTAGGAGATATGCAGACAGACAGACAGTCCTACACCACTGCAGATTTACCATCCTTGCTGTAAGGATCATGGAGCATGGGTCCACTACAAGAGATTCCAAAGTGAGCAACACATGGTTTCGACTTCTAGATACTTGTGGTCTTCTTTAGGAGAACAACCAATAAATAAGCAGGTGCAAACCACCCAGTAGGGTTAGGATGGAAGCACGAGGTAGAAAGGGAGCACCCAAAACAGGGACACCCCGCCCAAAATGCAGGTTCTGAAGGCTGATCAGAGGTTAGCCAGGATGTAAAAAGGAGAGGAGCAATGGGGGTAAGAGCTGAATTACCAGAAAGCAGGGCACACTGGCAGAAATCATGATGTCACGCACTAGTCAGTAAAAACCAAAGAGAGCGCCAAATATTTAGTTCCCAAGCAGATTTTTAGGTCATGCTAGCATAACAAAAGCATCTAAGTAATTCTGGTGATCTGAGGTGGCCTGCACTACTTCTGAACAAACTGAAACCACTGAGTAACACTTTCTTAATATTGAACAGTTGAACTCTGTTTTGTTCTTACCACTTGGCACTTATCTGGAATCTCCTATCTGAGAATGTGTGAGATCACTACCAACATTAGTTCATCCTCCAAATAACTCATGAATGGAGTAAACTTAAATAAACAAACATCCATAATGTATTAAATTATAATAAGTATAGGAGAGAGAAATTAAATATCTTGACAAGGTCACCTGATGAGGTCAATATTCTTTTCAACCTCACCCAGGAAAATCTGTATAGCCTAGAAATTTACTTCTTACATTGTCTAGTGTCCATTCAACTTGACAACAAGAATGAGATAATTTGACTGAAAGTAGGTAGTTGTTCACATGCAAATCAATAAACGTAATCCATCACATAAACAGAACCAACGACAAAAACCACATGATTATCCCAATAGATGCAAAAAAGGCCTTCGACAAAATTCAACAGCCCTTCATGCTAAAAACTCTCAATAAACTCCGTATTGATGGAACACATCTCAAAATAATAAGAGCTACTTATGACAAACCCACAGCCAATATCATACTGAATGGGCAAACCTGGAAGCATTCCCTTTGAAAACTGGCACAAGACAGGGATGCCCTCTCTCACCACTCCTATTCAACATAGTGTTGGAAGTTCTGGCCAGGGCAATCAGGCAAGAGAAAGAAATAAAGGGTATTCAATTAGGAAAAGAGGAAGTCAAATTGTCCCTGTTTGCAGATGACATGATTGTATATTCAGAAAACTCCATCGTCTTAGCCCCAAATCTCCTTAAGCTGATAAGCAACTTCAGCAAAGTTTCAGGATACAAAATCAATGTGCAAAAATCACAAGCATTCCTATACATCAATAACAGACAAACAGAGAGCCAAATCATGAGTGAACTCCCATTCACAATTGCTTCAAAGAGAATACAATATCTAGGAATCCAACTTACAAGGGATGTGAAGGGCCTCTTCAAGGAGAACTACAAACCACTGCTCAACAAAATAAAAGAGGACACGAACAAATGGAAGAACACTCCATGCTCATGGATAGGAAGACTCAATATCGTGAAAATGGCCATACTGCCCAAGGTAATTTATAGATTCAGTGCCATCCCCATCAAGCTACCATTGACTTTCTTCACAATATTGGAAAAAACTACTCTAAAATTCATATGAAACCAAAAAGGAGCCCACATAGCCAAGACAATCCTAAGCAAAAAGAACAAACCTGGAGGCATCACGCTACCTGACTTCAAACTATACTACAAGGCTACAGTAACCAAAACAGCAGGGTACTAATAGCAAAACAGATATATAGACCAATGGAACAGAACAGAGGCCTCAGAAATAACACCACACATCTACAACCATCTGATCTTTGACAAACCTGACAAAAACAAGAAATGGGGAATGAATTCCCTATTTAATAAATGATGCTGGGAAAACTGGCTAGCCATATGTAAAAGCTGAAACTGGATCCCTTCCTTACACCTAATACAAAAATTAACTCAAGATGGATTAAAGACTTAAATGTAAGACATAAAACCATAAAAGCCCTAGAAGAAAACCTAGGCAATACCATTCAGGACATAGGCATGGGCAAAGACTTCATGACTCAAACACCAAAAGCAATGGCAACAAAAGCCAAAATAGACAAATGAGATCTAATTAAACTAAAGAGCTTCTGCACAGCAAAAGAAACTGCCATCAGAGTGAACAAGCAACCTACAGAATGGGAGAAAATTTTTGCAAACTACCCATCTGACAAAGGGCTAATATCCAGAATCTACAATGAACTCAAACAAATTTACAAGAAAAAAACAACCCCATCAAAAAGTGGGCAAAGGATATGAACAGACACTTCTCAAAAGAAGACATTTATGCAGCCAACAGACACATTAAAAAATGCTCATCATCACTGCTCATCAGAGAAACGCAAATCAAAACCACAATGAGATACCATCCATGCCAGTTAGAATGGCGATCATTAAAAAGACAGGAAACAACAGATTCTGGAGAGGATGTGGAGAAATAGGAATGCTTTTACACTGTTGGTGGGAGTGTAAATTAGTTCAAACATTGTGGAAGACAGTGTGGCAATTCCGCAAGGATCTACAACTAGAAATAGCATTTGACTGAGTGATCCCATTACTGGGTGTATACCCAAAGGATTATAAATCATGCTACTATAAAGACACATGCACATGTATGTTTATTGCGGCACTATTCACAAAAGCAAAGAGTTGGAACAAACCCAAATGTCCATCAATGATGGACTGGATTAAGAAAATGTGGCACATATACACCATGGAATACTATGCAGCCATAAAAAAGGATGAGTTCATGTCCTTGGCAGGGATATGGATGAAGCTGGAAACCATCATTCTCAGCAAACTATCACAAGGACAGAAAACCAAACACCACATGTTCTCACTCATAGGTGGGAACTGAACAATGAGAACACATGGACACAAGGTGGGGAACATCACACACTGGGGCCTGTCGGGGGGGGGGGCTGGGGGAGGGATAGCATTAGGAGAAATACCTAATGTAAATGATGAGTTGATGGGTACAGCCAGCCAACATGGCACATGTATACCTATGTAACAAACCTGCATGTGGGGCACATGTATCCTAGAACTTAAATAATAATAATAAAAAAAGAAAGTAAGTAGTTGTTTATTTCTAACCACTAAATATCCACAATGGTGAAAATATTTTATTATATAAAGCTTAAATCCTAAAGTAGAAACCAAATACATGCCAGGAATGAGAAGTGCGACATGATTTTGAAAAGTCTGGAAATAAGCCTAGAGGATGATAAGACCCCAACACAAGAATAGCTGGGCCAAAATATTAACGGTAAATGTCATATACAAAAAAAAAAGAATAAGTCTAAGATAACAATTCTGTTCTACTTTCTCAACCAGAGCAATCAGTTAAGTTGTATAACTTTGCATGATTTGAAAAGAAGTTTCTTAATGTTGATCAATTCTTACTTGCAATGGTTTATCTAAGAAAACAAAGCTGAACATTCAGAAAGTTAGTGGTATGGATAACAAAACAATGGTGGGAATAACGTAATTAAATTTCAACATCCTGGTATGGTGAATCATGCTAAGGAGTACCTATTACTAGAAGCTTGCAGGAGATTTTTTTTTTCAGATTCATTAGTTTTTGTTTTAATAAAAAGGAGGAAGTTAGTTTGACACAGCCTAAACGGAAAAGTTGAAAAACAGTTTTCAAGGCTCTGCAAGAGCTCATGCTGGAGTCATCAAACATAGTCATAGCTCGAATGAAAAAAAGCAAAACAAAAGGGAAAAATAGAGAAATAGCAAAACACGATGAAATTCTTTACAGATTGCAGTTCTGTCAAATGATTGTAGCTCGGAAGAAAAATCTTCCCAGATATGTGGTGGGAAAGGAAGGACTTTTAGAGGAACTAGCCACTGAACATAAAGTGCAATACTGCCTGCCATGTGCCTGCTGCAATCTTTACTCCAAGTCCATGCTAGAAGCCACTCATTTTTTCCTCATCAACAAAGCTCCTGTTGAGTTCCTTGCATATAGCAGGAATGTATAGGGAACTTGGTTCATGAGCTTAGTTGTGTTTTCCTAACTTGGGCAACCAAGATGTGCCTTATATAGAGTTGTCCTGGAAATCTACAAAGAAGATCCAATTAACACGGCATACAAATCTGAAGGAAAAACAAGAGCAGCAGCAAAGCAAGAACAACAAAACCATGCTCTGAGGTCTAAACTCTTTTCCTCAGGGGTTGGGTATTGGAGAGCAAGTATTTGCTCACCAGAAATTTAAACTAGAACATGTGACAAGTCACTGTCTCTCACTGCGCTTCCTAAGGGCCCAAACACACATGCTCCTGCAGGGAGAGATGGTATTTAGTGGCAGCTAGTTTTTGTAAGATTAATATAAGATAATAATGGGAAGAAGAGAGCTTTCTTGCTCCATCCTCTGGGAGGCTCCCTCTATCCACTGAGACAACAATTTTCTCTGCTAATTCTGAAAGGACTAGGTCTACACATAAGAATTTCACTTCTAGGTACTGTGCTAGGGAAAGAAGATACAGTTGTATAGACGTTTTCTGACCTCAAGGAACTTAATTCTCATGCCAGCTGATTAAGACACCAAAGACGTAGAACATTCCTATAGTGGCATCCTCCACATCCCAGCCTACCTAGGACTGGCCCTGCCACAAGCTTTGATTCTACAACGTATTCCTCTCTAAGTTCATGTACAAACAAAACCAGAAGCATCAATTATCAAATTCCAGCAAATGCTAGCCACAGAAGTGCTATCCCTAGAATAAGCCAAAATAAAATATTGCTTTAAAGATGACATTTGAGAGCTAGGAAATCAGTTCATTTTGTGCTGATAGCCAATTTATAGCTTATTCATCTTCCCAGTTTTTATCCCGTCTACTAGAAGGTGTTGATAAATGGAAACCAAATGAAGTCATATTAGTTAATTTATTAGTTTTTATACAAGTGTGTTTTGTTTAAATGAGGTCTGAGTTCTTGTGGGTGTCATGTCATTTTTATGCCCCTTTTCTATCATTGTGGGAAATTAGAATCTGATGGTATCTACAATTCTCAGGCCTTGATAATTCCTTGATCCAACTGGATTTTGTTGAAATCATGGAGAACCTTTCTTTGTGAAAGGCACTGCAGGGAAAACAGAGATGAAGGAAAGTCCTAATCTCAAGAAGTCAACTCGTTCTCAATATCAGGTTTTTTATAGTCTATATTCTCTATAGACCTTGATGCAAAGGGCCTGTTATTTGTAAATATTACCAATGGATAAGCACTGCTGTTTTTCATGACCCCTGGTTCTTGTGCTTTTAATTACATTAGGTAAATTGGTGAATTGCAGGTGTTATATTTTTAAGCCACCGCAGAAAAGAGCTAATAAAGGCATCTATAAAGATAAGCCACATCTTACATATTATACAGAATTAAAAAGCAATCTTAATAATAATTAATAGAACACAATAAGAGCTAATACAAGGTGTTTGCTCTGTGCCAATCACATCTCTCTCTCTCTCTCTCTCTCTCTCTCCTCTCTTAACTCTCACAGCAATTCTGTGAGAGGTATACTATTATTATCTTTGTTTTACAGATGAGAATACAGACAGACAGAGAGAGGGAGAGAGAGAGAGAGAGTGGGTAGGCAGAGACAGAAAGAGAAATTCCAAGAAGCTAATGAGAATGGAATACCTCAATGTAGCACCAAGAGGTTGAAAAAGAGGAAAACCTCTCATAGCACCTAATTACTGAACTGAGTTTAATCAAAATCTGAAAAGAGAATAAGAAATCCCAATGGCACTACACTGAATTAGGTGACTGAGCTATAGTAAGGACAGAAAACAGTCACGCAAAGATAGGTTTAAGTTATTGTTTGTACACAAATTAGCCTTGACCATTTGAGGAAAGAGTCCAATGATTTTTAAGATATAGACAAAGATATCCTTAATAATTGTCAGGAAAATAAAACCAGTAATATAGAAAAGATAATGCAGAAGAGTGAGCAATGTGTTTAATAAAATAAACCATGAGAAATACAGGTTTGCTGCATATTTATGATATCAAACCCTAAAATAAAAATATATCATTTAAATACAATATGTCTTTTAAATATCATTAAAATATTTCTAAGCTTCAGAAATACAGCCTTGGTTTTTATTTCAATGTTTCCTGCCATGTACATCTGTGCAAATCTCATTTGAAAGATAAGTAGGAGAAAATTAATAAATCAGGACATGTTTTTGTATTATAGGCAGGGGATAAAAAAGTTATATTGAGGTCTAAAACCCATTTAATAAAATTTGTTTTTCTTTCCCATTTAATAAAATTTATGAATAAAAACTATTTTTAAATGTATAGAAAAGGCTGGGCATGGTGGCTCATGCCTGTAATCCCAGTGCTTTGGGAGGCTGAGGGAGGAGGATCATTGAAGATCAGGAGCTGGAGACAACCCTGGGCAACATAGCAAGACCTGTCTCCATTAAAAAATGTAAAAATTATCCGGGGCCGGGCGCAATGGCTCACACCTGTAATCCCAGCACTTCGGGAGGCTGAGGCGGGTGGATCACCTGAGGTCAGGAGTTCGAGACCAGCCTGGCCAAAATGGTGAAGCCCTGTCCCTACTAAAAATACAAAAAAATTAGCTGGGCATGGTGGTGCGTGCCTGTAATCCCAGCTACTAAGGAGGCTGAGGCAAGAGAATCACTTGACCCCGGGAGATGGAGGTTGCAGTGAGTCAAGATCGCACCACTGCACTCCAGCTTGGGCAACAAGAGCGAAAACTCCATCTCAAAAAAAAAAAAAAATTATCTGGTTGTGGTGGCACATATATGTCCCAGCTACTCGGGGGGCTGAGGTGGGAGGATCACTTGAGTGCAGAAGCGCAAGGCTGCAGTCAACTAAGATCACACCACCACACTCCAGCCTGAGTGACAGAAAGAGGCCCTAACTCTTAAAAAAAAAAAAAAAAAAAAAGGACGAAAGAAACCTCTTGATGAACAGTACATGTAGCATATTGTCACAAAAATTACAAAACAGTGGAATATTAGAAATCATGCTTTTAAGAGCCAGTGTTCTGAAGTTCAACTGCCTGGTTTGAATCCCAGTTCAATCAGCCTACTAGTTTGGTCCAAGTTCCCTTGAACACATCACTTGGCCTCTTTCCTCAATTTAAAAAAAGAGTACCAAGAGGACCTACTTTATAAGGTTGTTGTAAGAATAAAATAAAATAACACAATAAAATAATATTTGCAGTGCTCTGCTTGGCTCCTGGTGGGGACTCAACATGCGCTAGCTATTATTTTCATTTTATTTCATGATATAAGCATTTACTGTTTATGCATAAGGTACACTTAAGCCAGAACTAGAAAATCAATTTCCTGAAGATTCCTAAAACCACCAGAAAAAAAGTAAAGCCCAGCTGACCAGCTATTTCAGTAATATACTTCTTAAAAATTCTATAAAATTTGACCTGAAGTCTAAAATAAAATTACCAGCCTCATTGATAGCAATACACACACACGTACGTGAGGCTTCCTAAAGAGGGATGTAGATACATTCTTAGGTAAGACAAAATATTTAATATATTAATTCTGATTTGGTATCCCTGGGGTTTTCCCAATCCAAAGAAATAAGCCTAGGGAAAGTATAAAAAGCAACAGCCCATAGTTTAAAAACAACACCAACAAGCAAACTGATCTGTTAATTCCAAAGCATTCATCTGCAAGACTGACCAGCCACATTTGGGTAAAGGTGCCGTGCTCCTACAGCATTTTTCAAAAACCTTGCATCGTATACAGTTTCTTTATAAAGGTTTATTAGGAGGAGCTTGTTAAGACAGTAGTTAATACAGCAAATTTAAAAGACCCAGAAACTAGCATCTGGCAAATATCATTTTGAGTGGGCAACAATCAAAGCAAGGTTTTAATTTTCTATTCGCACACCGCATCATTCTTTCCTCCCCATCTGACACCTTTCACGTTTCCTCTACTTGACCTCAGTTTCATGATGTACAGCAGACGATGAAGTTTATAGTTCTAAATTTGATGCCTTGAACTGTTTCGAGACAAGACACTGCAACACTAGCAAACTAATTAAATGCATATTTTGCGTATGTGGCATATGACACATTTAATCTTGAATGATGTCATCAGTTACCATTTATCAGTATGTCTTACTTTCAAAAGTCATATAGGAAATTCATGTCTCTTGGTTGAGAATATTAATTTATATACACTTCCTGTGAGCTGGAAACAGACTGAGAAGAGTACTTACTTTTGCTCAACAAAGAGAGGATCAAAGAATTCCGTTGTGATTTTGTTTGCATATAGGGAACAGCCGGTCATTGAGCACAGCCCTAACAAATATTAGAGGGAAAGCACTATGGTTAGTGTGATTTCATTAACATCATCAAGTACCTTGTTTGGAAGAAAGTTACTATTTACCTGACAGTATGAATACAATCCCAGCCAAACAAGCAATTTTAGCTTTGGCTTTATCGGAGCCTCCGACTTTGGTACACTTCATTCCAAAGAGTGCAAATATGGAACCAAAGAAGCCCAGGCTGACAGCAGCGATCATAAGTCCTCTACATGCCTGGATATAACCTGCAATTAGAGTAGGTGATTTACGTTACATAAAGCATGTGGCTGTCCAGGGAGAAATCCTCATTTTACGTTGTCATTCTGGATGTTTGTTTTCCAAAAAGATAACTGGGATGGTGAAAACATGTGGCAAGACAAGCAAGAAAGGAAAGCAAGTTAATCTACAGGGAGTGCCTATTCTAGGTCACACACTGTGAAGTGCGGTTTATGGGGAATCCTCAGGATAGATCTGAGTGTTATTTCCATATTCACCAGTGAGGAAACTGAGGCACACAAAGGTTATGTGACTTACCAGAGGTGAGTTAGAAAGTGGCAGACATGGATTCCATCCCAAATCAGACTACGAATTCCTTATAGTGAAATTCCACAGTGAAAGGTGCCTTTCACTGTGAAAAAACATCATCTGCCACCATCACAACTCTGTAGCTCCTCCGCTCATTGGACTTTAAAAGGGTGTTTTAATGGTTTTGACATTATCAAATGATAAGATTTATAACTGGGTGGCAGAAAGAGCTCCAAAGGGTCAAACCTTCCAATATTAGTGGACGCTTATTAATAGGAGACTAACTGGAATATCATCATGAACCATGGGGGGTCTAAGGGAATATTTTAGTGAAGTACTATTGTTTTCAGGGCGTATATAATAAAACTGGGTTTTAAAAAGCACTATTTTGTAGAAGAGTAATTTATAGTGATTAAGTCAACTGTTCTCCTATAAATGAATGCCTTTAAAGTACCCTAACGAGTATGTTCTGTCAGTTCATTTGTTCATCCTTCCTGTGCTATTCATGTTCTTAGTCATGTATTTTTATTTGCACAGCCAGGGTACACGGTAAACTTCAGTGTGGCTTTTGTCCAGGTTTTTACATTAACAGGGTTTAAACTAATAAGCTTTTACCACATAAGCCATTTTCATTTCAGCCTGAAACAATGCCATATTTCGATCTAAAATAGTGATAGTAGCACATACCGGGTGTAAGTAAGTATCTGCTAAGCAAATGAACATATATACCTACATCAGGTTTACGTTTGGAATTAAACTTTTTAACTGGAAAAAACCTCTTATGTGCCAATATATGATAAGTAACTTATTATTGGTGTTCAAGCAGAGCCATGATAAATAATAATTCCGAGACCATGATAATCATGAATTTAGGGAGTACATACTAGTGGCCTCCAGTTCAGTTTCTTTTTTTCTTTTCTTTTTTAAAGACAGGATCTCACTTTTGCCACCGAGGCTGGAGGGAAGTGGCATAATCATAGCTCACTGCAGCCTCAAATTCCTGGGTTCAAGAGATCCTCCTGCCTTAGCCTTCTGAGTAGCTGAAACCATAGGCGCTTGCCACCACCTATGGCTAATTTTTAAATTTTTATAGAGACAGTGTCTTGCTGTAATGCCCAGATTAGTCTCGAATTCCTGGCCTCAAGCGATCCTCTTGCCTTGGCCTCCCAAAATCCTGGGCTTAAAGGCATGAGCCACTGCACCTGGCCCCAGTCTGTGTTTCTTTGGAAAAGAATGAAATTGAAGTTTTAATCCTATTCCTTGGACCCATTTTTGAAGAGCAAACAGGAGCTGCTCTACTTAATTGTAAACACTTTAGACTCCCACAAATGCAGACTGCAAGGACAGTGACCTTCCATTGTGTAGTGTGAACTATTTCCATACAAAAAACAATTTCACTAACACCGTGGCTATCAAAAACAGCAAAACAAACTTATTTTTAGCAAAACAGGATAATGAAGGCTTCTTTCATAGCAATCATTGTGCTGCAGGGCTATCTGGGTCTCCACTGCCAAATGCTGAACCAGCTGTATTTTAAACTTCAGTCCTCGAGCTCCCCAGCCAGAGCCCAGACAGCAGGTAGAGGCAAGACAGAGAGGGGAAGCCTGTCAGTCCCTTGCAAGTTTGAAGAGAGCCTGTGAGGATAACCCAAACTGGTTCATCACTTGCCACCAGGGCTACTCGGACAGTGTGGTTTCACTCTTTTTGTGAAATTCATTTTAATCTATGGTTTTGAGGTTTTATAGCTGACTCTGACTGCAGTCATTAAATAAACAAAAAAATGGGGGACTCATCCATTTATATACACTCCCAGAAAACATTAGCATGTACCCTAATTTGCATTGCCTTTAGTTACTTCCATGCTTTGTTAACAGAAAGTGCAAGTTGTCGGGAATTTACCAAAGGTTAAATTCTACAATCTGGTCATTTAGAACGCGGAATGCATTTCCCAGATGATAAACAGTGGGTAGAATCCCAGGCCAACCCGTTCGATTCTTAATACAACAGGGAAAATAACAGCAGTCTTTGAACTTTATGTAATCACCACTGATAACATTTTTCCCGAGTTTCTCACTCTGAGATGCCCCGTCCCAGCCCTGGTATTGGCAGCAGGACCCACTTTGGTCTCTTGACACAAGCATGAGAGGAGAAGTGGGCAGGGCAGATTCTGATCTGGTCAGGTCCTTCTTTTGTGCCAACCAGAACCCGGATTTGGAAAATGAGGTACCTTTCTCCAGCATGAACAGCAGCCATAACTTGTTAATTTTGCGCATGCACAAAGAAGGCAATTTACAAGGACGATCATTGGCCAGATTTTCTGAAATGGAGAGCAAAGAGCAGGGGATAAACTCCCCTGCCAGCCATAAATGTAATGGAGTTGCTCGTAAGCCTGAGATTTGTAAATTCTCAGTGTTCTAAGGCTACCAGTCCTTACAACACCCACAGATTGGAGCCAAGATGATTCCAACAAACCCTTTCAGAGTTCATCTTTTGCAAAGCAGACCTCTACAGCCTTGCTTTCTAACAGTTCCTGAGGGCAAAACTTACAAGTACCACCACCAGGAGAAGTGTTAGTAAAAACCTAGTCAAGGAGGCCATTATTTTTGACAGGTCTAATTTACTGACACTGTTAATAGCTAATTAACACATTAAGGTGCTGAGGCATGAACATATTTATTTAGAAGTTCTCTGAAGTATAATTTATAGTTAGTTCTCCTGGGAGAAATGGCAAGCATTCCCACTAGCAAAAATAGATGGCATACACTAAAAACAAGCTGGCTGAAAATCATTCTCAGCTGAAGTTCAAGTGGTACTTTGAAAGGAGTATGGGTTAACAATAAACAGAAATCACAAGCTCATTCAACTGTGAAATTTTCAAATAGTAAAATACAGCGACTTTAAATTAATGAACTCTGTTGGAGGAAAGCTTCAAGGTGTTCCTTAAAAGTTAAGTGTTTTCCAAATTAAGTGTACTTTATTTTCAATTGCAAATCAGCAAAAAACGAAAACATCCACTTGGTGGAGACAATTCGCTAATAGCACCTGTGCTAGTTGATGGATTTAGGGGGGAAAAAAGAATGCGCTTTTCTTTTCCTGGTAGCTTTGTGTACTTCTGCAAATCCTTTGAGAGAACAGTGGTATGGGGAGGGCAGGAACTCTGAGTTTCACCTCTGGTGCTTCTATTTACCCAAGGTATGTACTTGGTTATAGGACCTAATCTCTTTGAGGCTCAGTTCTCTCATCTGTAAAACAGGGATGGCAGCACCTCCTTCACAGGATGAATAATATGGATGTCTGCTGAGCAGTAAGAAAGTCATCAAAGCATCCCGTCATATTATAATACTACAATGGATTCTAAGCAGAAATTAGAGCTGGGTTCTTAATATGGCATAACGTTAAATCTACACATATAGCTTTGCTAGGCCTCATTTTTCTTATAAGGAAAACAAGTGGCAATGATACCCCTAGGGGAGGGGAATCAGAGATTTCTTCATATAAGAAATTTAGGGCTGGGCGCATGGCTCATGCCTGTAATCCCAGCACTTTGAGAGGCAGAGGCGGGCAGATCACTTGAGGTCAGGAGTTCAAGACCAGCCTGGCCAACATGGTGAAACCCTGTCTCTACTAAAAATACAAAAATCAGCCGGGTGTGGCAGTGGGTGCCTGTAATCCCAGCTACTCAGGAGGCTGAGGCAGGAGAATTGCTTGAACCCGGGAGGTGGAAGTTTCAGTGAGCAGAGATCATGCCATGGCACTCTGTCCTGGGGGACAGAGTGAAACTTTGTCTCAAAAAAAAAAAAAAAAGAAAAGAAAAGAAATTCAGAATAATGACCTCATCGTTTGACTCCAAGAGTTCTTCTACCTAACACAAGATAGGCAAGAGTCACGAGCCTTCTCTCTCCCTTCCTGGATTCTCTTCCCAATCTAGAGCTCATGCCTGGGTTTAAGGGGAGGGCTGTTCCACTCAGGCCACCATGGCCACTTTCTCCAAAGGCAATGTCAGGACCAGCACCCACCAGATGCGGCTGCCCTGGGAATGCAAGGTCGAGAGGACAAACAGAGGGCCCCTACCGTGGAAGCTTCCACTTGCAGGTGGGGGAATCAACTCCCCTCCACAGGAAAACACAGTTGCATGATTTAACCCTCCAAAATGTTATTCTGAGAGATACAGAAAAGTAAGTTTGTTTTGCGGTAGGAAATGCCATCTTAAGCCACAGAAGGAAAGTCATCAAAAAACAGGCTGATAAATATGATTCTATTACAAATTTCAAAGTCCTGTATGAGAAAAGACATCATAAATTTAAAAGACAAACAATGGTGTGAGATTGCAACCTACATAACAAATCAAGGACTGACAAATCATCGAAACCACGAAGAAACAACAGAACCATGGGCCTAAGATATGGATGCCAATTCACAAAAGAGAAAAAAAAATGGTCAGTGAGTTTTGACCATTTTTATAACCAGTGATTTTGACCACGGCAATAAGGGAAATGCCAACTAAAATGATAAGATGGCTGGGCGCAGTGGCGCACACCTGTAATCCCGGCACTTTGGGAGGCCGAGGAGGGTGGATGACCTGAGGTGTTAGGCTGTTCGCAACCAGCCTAACATGGTGAAACCCTGTCTCTACTAAATACAAAAAAAATTAGCTGGGCATGGTGGCACACGCCTGTAATCCCAGCTACTTGGGAGGCTGAGACAGGAGAATCACTTGTACCTGGGAGGCGGAGGTTGCAGTTGGCTGAGATTGTGCCACTGCACTCCAGCCTAGGCAACAAGAGCAAAACTCCGTCTCAAAAAAAAAAACAAAAAACAAAAAAAAACTGGATTAACACAGAGTGGTGAGAATGTGGAGAAGCAGGTATTCTCATACACTGTCAGTGGAAAGTAATTTGACAGTATGAACTGAATATTAAAATGCACGTGTATTCTACTGCTCTTACAATACCATTTCTCAGTGGAATGGAGTCTACAGAAATACACACACATACAAAGAGGTGAATATAAGATTTTCAGTAAAGCACCACCAACAAAGAAAAGCTGGAAAAGGTTCAATGTCCACAATGGATCCATGGTTAACTAAGCCATTTTATGCAGTCTAATGAATATACCATGCAGCAGTTACACAGAGTCAAGTCACTTCTATTAAGTACTGACTTGGAAAAATATATTGATTTTAAAGTGTTGTACAACAGTAGGTAGTGTCATGCCATTTATGTTTTTAAAAGTCATTTTTCAGTCACATGAGCACACAGGAAGGCCATTTTGCAAGCTGGATGGCATAAAAATGTCACTCCTCTCTGTTCTCCTCCCAGCTGACCAGGACAACTATTCCTACTTCCTCTTCACTCCCGGCCCAATCTGCCCCCAAGCAGGTATGGTACCACCTCCACTCTCACTGCAGACATGTAGGAGAAAACTTTATTATTCTGCACTTAATAATATTCATAGAGCATTCATTTCCTTCTCTCCCTTGTCCCCCAACTGTCCTACAGAAGGAAGCGTACCTATCTGGCACACTATCTCAGAGAACAATAGAGTTACAACAGAAGAGTGTTCAGAGGACAGTAACACATTGCTGACTATAAATCACAGGAACAAGAGAATGCCTGTTCATCTACCTGGATGCGTGCTCTACAAACCACAGGAAATTCAGCGGTAATGCTGGGGAATAAACACTGTTCCGGCTGCTTATTTTACCGAACAGGACACGGACCCGGGCGCCACCCTTCTAAAACTAGATGCGTATTCCTTATACGGAGGTTCCATCAAATACCACGTTGAGCAACAGTTTGCTCTTCGTGGCAAACCCCATCTTAGAGGAATCAACTATTTTCTTTCATTTACCCAGCTATGTAAACAAAACCTGCAAGTGCGGTAATAAAAGAAAAAGAAACACCTCAAATCTAGAAATACGTAATGTAAATAACTCCTCTTAAGTTTCTGCCAGGATTCGTTTGCTGTAAAATCCTGGAAGCAACGAGCCTAGAACTTGAGCAATCAATGGGACCGGGCTGACATCGGCTGTTGTCTTGAAACTCAACAGAGCCAGAGTTCTGTGTGAATATCCACCAGCTGCTACCAGCATAAGGCCTGGCTAACCGGAGCAACGCAGGTGAACATCCACAAAGGAACAACCCAGGACAGCAGCAGGCACCGGGGGCTCGGATGCAGAACTGGTCAGCTCCCGGCGCCACGCTCTCACGGCCCAAGATTCCCTACCCTCTGCGGACTCATCGCGGCACCGCAAGGGCTATTATTTTCCTAAAACTCGGAGGAAGTGTTTGTAGTGTTGCCTAGGCAGACAAGTTTGTAGAAGCTCTTTAAAGGGAAACAATAACAACAACAAATTCTGCAATATGTTTTCCCGCTTCCAACCTCTCAACCCCCACCCCCGCCTACTTTTAAAAGAACCAACGAAATGGCTCAAGGGAGGTCAGGACAAACGGATTTGGCTTGCAGTGACACCATTTTTATCAGAACCCAGCCTTCGGGGAACGTAGGGGAGGTGGAGGACACAAGCCCCTGCAGCATGAACTCTGGGGTCCCAGCGGTCCCCAAGATATGGGGGGTGGGGGAGGGCAGCCGCTTCCTCGACTCTCAGGACCGCAAAGCTTCCCCATTGCCCGACGCCTGGGAGTCACCAACCCGGGCCTGTCTGCGTGTCCCCCCTCCCAGGGTCCCAGGCTCGAACAGGCGCCCCGCGAGACAGCCATCAGGAGAGGGCGGGCACCAGGAACGTCCCCGGCTCCCTAAGGCCCTGTGGGGAGAGACGGGTCGGGCCTCAGAGGAGTCCAGTCTAGGGGTCCCGCTGGGGGTATTGGGGGCAAGAGGGCGCCTAGCGGGCTGGCCATCAAGGAAGGAGGGCTGAGGGCGGGGGCCGCGGGGATGCAGACCGTCCAGCGCCAGCATGGAGGGGAAGTCCTTGCAGTTGGAGACGCCCGTGGAGTCGGTAACGCACGCCTTCCACAGGTTGGCCCAATAGGTGGCGGTTGTGATGACCGTGCCGTCGATGGTAGACACCTTCCAGTAGTCGGTGGGCAGCGTGGAGGACACCAGTACCCAGCCTGAGATGGAGACCATGAAGGCGATGATCTCCGAAGCCGTGCTAGCCATGCCGCCGGCTGCAGCCGCGCTCGCTCTCCGGCTCCCACTCTGCGCCGCGACCCCCGCACTCCCAACCCCGCGGCTCCGCCTCCCGCCTCCGCCTCCGCCTCCGCCCACCGTCCCCGCCCACCACCCCGCCCAGCGGACCCGGCGCCAGGGGGCGCACGCGACCCCTCACACCCATGCCCTGGCCCTTGAGGGGGCTCAGAGGGCTCGCAGTCGCCCCCCGGGTTCTCCATCTGCAGCTGGCCCGCGCCCGCGTGCGGGAGGAAGGCCGGCCTGCCCTCCCCTGAGCCAAAGGGCCGCGGAGAAGGGCTCGCTTGTTGGAGCGGCTCAGGTTCAGACTGGCAACCGGGTGTGGACAGCCTGCTGCGCCCCCACCTCACCACCCCGACCCAGCCCTACCCAAGGCAAATAGCTTGGCTTCCTGACTACCTTGTAGAAGCAGAGCAGGAAAAGCCTTTTGCATGCCCTGAAAGGACACGGTTTGGTAACTCAGCCCTCGGTTTGCTGAACTCTAAAGGTTTGCGTGCCACGCTTGTTTGCGTGACTCTGTTTGACTTGTCAAGGAGGGATCATTGCAGATTCTGGGCTGGAAACCGGCCTTGCCCTCAAAACTCTGCAGTTCTTTTTGGCCTGGTGGTATGCGGAAAGTCATGGCAAAATGGTGCGTGGCACAGGCCTAAAGTCAAGATAGCAGCAGATGGGGCATCCTGACGATCTTGATCTTGCTGGTGTACTCATACTAATGCACTACGCAGAGGGCATTTGTTCAACACATTTTCCCTGTAGGTCCCTTCCAGCTTCCAGATCTAGAGGCTATTCTATGAAAGGATGCTGTTATCCCAGTCAGAACTGCTATCTTGTCTTTTTTTTTTTTTTTTAAACCACCTCCATCTCTCACGCCTAATTGAAATATAAACTCATTCATTCCTTCATCCCTTCATTGCTGTCTCAAGGTAAACATAAAGATCAGGGTGTACTTCTGGCTCCTGAGGCCACAAATCTGGGCATAAATGAGAGAACAAGGACACGGGTTATTATTTGTCCACTTAAAGGTTCTTGCAGTTCTTGTTATGAGCTTCCAGGGTTCACTTGTTGCCAAAAGTAAGGAAAGGTCTAAAACCTATCAATCAGTCTGCTGTAATAAATCTCGTGCTAACCCTCTGCGTCACTATCTGTAGGTAGAAACACTCTGGTTCAATGTGAAGAATTTCTTAATTTCCCTTTGTCACTTTTTTTTTTTAACCAAATGGGTGCCCAGTGAAATTAGAGGCGACAAGGTGACAGGAGAAGAGAGGAAGCTGGACATAGAATCATCAAAACTTAGATTGGAAGAATCACTGTAGACCAGCAGGACACGCTCCACGCTCAAAACAATTATCCTGTCTATTTCTAGAGATAATGTTTAACCCATGCTCCACCCTTCAGGACCGGCAGTTCAGTGCATGGCAACGTATCTATTCTGTTTTTCTTCATGTTGTTTTGACAGCCCTTTTAAAAAGCTTTTCTTCCTATTGAGCCCCAAATCTGTCTCTCTTCAATGTCTACCCAAATGTTGTAATCTGTGCTCTGAGAACACGAAGTAAGTCCTACTCTTGCAGCCGTGCAGCGGCTGGCAGGTAGTGGGCTTCTCTGTGCTTAACGGTCCCATGGCTTTCGTGAATGGGTACAAGGGTGACAATGCAGACATGGTTACCCTACTGTTCTGCTCTGAACCCCAGCTTGTCCTGATGTATCATGTTAGGTTCACTGGTAAACTAAACTTAAAAACTGAGTTTAAGAAGTATCTCCCTGGCTGGGCGCAGTGGCTCACGCCTGTAATCCCAGCACTTTGGGAGGCCGAGGCGGGCGGATCATGAAGTCAGGAGATCGAGACTATCCTGGCTAACACGGTGAAATCCCGTCTCTACTAAAAATACAAAAAAAAAAAAAAAAAAAAAAAAGAAGTATCTTCCTAACCTCTTCCTTCTCATCCTCCTTGCTATGCAAATCAGTCACCTTTGAGCAATGACTACAAAGCATCCTCTATACTTTTGTATGGCTTGCCTTTTTAAAGTGATTTATCATCTGTTTTTTTGCCCTCCAGCATATTTCCACTATTATTTCTATGCCATATTCCTTCCTGAATAATCTGCCTATTTCTGATCCAATTACTATTTGAAAAACACAAAACCCATTAACCATAACATTTCTTACTGATTTTTCTAAAATTACAAATTACACAAATTTAATACTTTATTTCCTGGCCTTGTTTGATAGTCCCTTTGTTTACCGTGGCTTGCCTATGGTAGGTACTCACTAAATTGACTATTTCTTTGTTTTTACTAGACAAAACCCTGACTTACTTTTGCCACAAAACAAGTGTAGTGCTGTGACCTTTAAGACTCAAGCACTTCCTAATTTATCACCTAGTTGGCTATAAAGTCCACTGTTTGGATCCAAAGGCACATTGTTTGTTTTAAAGAAAGAACTTTGAAGAATGGTTTGGTGTTTTAAACCAGTCTGCAAAGTTTATTTAACACATAATGTAGCTCTACCTATTATACTTCAAAAATCCATAAGCCCAGATTACTGTTGCAACATAGCATCCGGAAGAAACAAATTCTGAATTCCTGCTTGGAACACTCTTCTCTCTGCTGCATCGCCACACCAGTGAAGCCAGAATCTCTGGGGGTGGCCTTGGTAGCAGTATTTCCAAAACTTCTAATGTGTACTCAGGCTGAGAACCACAGCTCTGACCAGTTGAGCTCTGTGTTATTTATTAAATTAATTAAACAGTTAATTTAGCATAACGGATGGTGGTATGCATCACAGGAAGAAAGAATATTAATCTCATTGTTGAATACTTTGAAAAAAGAAATATTCTATTAGTGTAGAGATTGCAACACACAATTTCAACTTAAAAGGGATGGGAAACACCACAAACAATCCATAAATTAAAACTTAAATGGCAGCACTATTAGTTCCTTTGCCAGCTAAAACAGACTAGGGTCGTCATGCCTGTGGACTTGGTTAATTTTCCTTTCTCCTTTCTATGAGGTTGGACAACCCTAAACTCTTTTCTTTATCTTCCCTAGGATGTACTACACAGTTACTGTGGAAAGCTGTATGTTGGAGGCCATGAGTGCCTGACCAAAGAATGAAAAATGTTAACTTTCTTTAATACCTAGATAATATTATGTAATGAATCAAACATTTTTATTTTAGAATGTCTTATATCTTATGCTTCTCAAGCTAGTTTTGTCAGGAGAATTCTAAAGATATTATGGAGTAGCATATAATCTAAAAAAAGAATGTCCAGAAAATAAAAATGGACCAAATAGAGATTTTTGAAAAGAAGTAATGGATAAATGTCTTGTTTTGCTTTAAGATTATACAGTTCCCAAATAACCTTTGCAGTTAATCTGCAAGCCGATTTACAGAGTACTTTCGACTGATAAATGCTTCCTTATTTTCTTTAGGATTCAGTTCACTGAAATTTCATAAGAGACTATTCTTAATTTAAATATAAAAGTGAATACATCAAAAAAGGTTGCCTCCTCTAAATTATTCAAAGTAACATCTTAGTTAACAATAGTTTAGTCTTTACAAAAAGCTATAGATCTTTTCCAATATGAAAACTACTAACTGATCTATAAATTTGACCCGAAGACATACAATGCCCTGAAACATATTCTGAGCCTTTCTACTTTTGAGGTCTAAGTCACTGGAATTAGCACTGAAAATTATTTCTTTGGCTTATTATGGTTATTAAAGAGAAATAGAGGATCCCCCCACCCTGGGGTTGTTCAATAGGAGTGAAAACCAGTTTAGCCAACTAAACAGGAGATTTGCAGAAATTCCTTACTTGAGATTCAGTACACCTACCAAGCAACACAGGTGTGCCTTTCAATAGCTCAAGGATTTTCTAAGCATCAAATTTGGTTTCAGTATACATTAGCTCCTTCCTAGATTCCAGTGAGGTGGCGTGCTGCTAATCAGGTGGGAAGAAACTGAATTCCTGATGATACGGTATTAACTAAAAAAAACAACTGCCCGGGAGCCAAGTATTGTTACATCACATTAAAGAAGACATTAATGCCGGTACCAAGATATTAAAAGAGCATATCTGTGTTCTTTTTCCTTCCATTTTCCCTAACATTTCATTTATCTTAATGCTTATGCAAATCCAATGATATTTGTAATCTACTTAGCATGAAAGCTACAGAGTGATAGGAATAGTTACAGAATGAACAGTTATTCTCACCATTGCATCACCATTCATATATAAATATATATCTATAATTTTTTTTGCAAATTATAACTATAAAAACAGTTGCCTTATTCTGTCATTTGGCAACCTGTGAAGTTGTACTCCATCAGAATGTTTCTATGGGCCTATTACAAGTCAGTGCCATATACCTTGTGGATTTGTTTTTCATGCATTCATTTGAAACACACTCATTCCCAATTCTAAATTATCTTAGTAGACTCCTCTTGAGCCCCTGAAGGGGAGGGGTAAGGTTTGGGCCCCAGCAGGAATACCCTTCGAGCCTGGAATGACTCTCACTCTGTGATGCTAGAACATTCCAGCGCTTGTAGACTGGTTGGGTACATTTTGTTTGTCTATAAGCACTTGATGAATATCAGTTTAGCCTCCCACCCAGGTCGGGGCAGTATGTTAATTTATATGTTTTGGGCAAGTGATTTTATGTCTCTGAGCTACAGCTCCCTCATTTGTAAAACAGAGGAGTTATTCTGGATATCTTCCGAGACCACTTTCAACTCCAAAAACCCCTGAGTCTAGGATTCCTAATGAACTCAGTCATTCACAGATAACATCAAGGAGAGGAGAGAAGAAGTTTTCCTTTGCTGTCTTTGCTGTTTTATTCCCACTCACTTTCTGCCTCCCTCCTTTGTTAAATTTAAAGGTGGCGTCTGTATAGATGTGTATGTGAGAGGCAGTGCATGGAGAAAATCTAAAATCTCTACATGTAGACTTATTGTCACTTATTCCTTCTGTTTAGGAGAAACTTGATAAGGCATGGTACTTTCATTCACTTAAGAGTCAGGGAGATATAGCGGACAGAGGGTAGATGATGTAATCAGAAAGATGTGAGATAAAATTCTACCTCTGAATGACCTTGGACAGGTCACCTAATCTCACTCAGCATCACTTCTTCAAGTATAACGTGGGACTAAATGACAGCTTCTTTCAAAGGCGTTGTGAAGATTAGAGACAATGTATATGAAGGACAGGAATGTAGTGGATGCTTAGTAAATAATGAATATTATTCAGTTCATTCATGCCTCTCATTTCCTTGTGTCTCTTTAAAGAGATAAAATTACATTTTTTCATAAAAGTGGTATTAATCGGTTAGGCTAACAGCAGTAAGTGAATAAGGCTGAAGTGTATTGCAAATCTCAAAGTAGGAAAGCAGAAAGTGTGGAGTCAAATGCCAACATGGAAGGGGCTGGTGCCCAGAGTGAGGGCAGAGGGAGGGAAACCAGGAAGTCAGAGCAGAGGATAGTCCAGGGGAGCAAAAGTGGTGGGGGGTGAGGGGCTTGCAAAGGAAAGTGAGAAATAAAACTGGAGGACAGTTAAATTTAAAAGGGTGAACAGCTGGGTGCTTGTAATCTCTCTCAGCCCCTCCAGAGGCTGAGGCAGCGAGATCACTTGAGCCTAGGAGTTCCAGACCAGCCTGAGTAACACAGGGAGAGTCCCCATCTCTTAAAAAAAAAAAAAAAGGTAGCCAGCCGCCTGTAGTCCCAGCTCTTTGGGAGCATGAGCTAGGAGTTCAAGACCAGCCTGCCTGTCTCTAAAAAAGTAAAAATAAATGAAAGAAGTGACCAATGACAAGGCAGAGAGAGTAATGGGAACAGAAATTGCAAAGAGAAAAGCAAGGGGCAAGAAATAAAGATAAAGAAGAGAAGTGGGAAATCAAGGGGAGACAGCACTGGGACGAGAAGCTGAGCAGAGGACACTGAGGACAGGGTGAATGATTTCCATAGCCCTCAGTTTTCTCAATGACTAAGTGTAAGGAGTGGGAAGCAATACAGTCTAGTGTCTGTTACCAAATGCAGATACTTGCTCCTCTCCCTAGTCCTCACAATACAGCAGGTGCAAAGTTTATTCCAAACTACTCAGAAGTCCCAAGTTACCATGTGGCTCACATTGTGGGGAAAATCAGAGGAAGTTTAAAATGAATTATTTCAGGGTTAAAAATGCATGTTCTTACAAAAACATACCTATAAGCTAGTGCTTCATTTTGAGAGTTTTTTTTTCTTCAAAATGTAGGCATTCTCTTATTTCTATCTAATAAACACTGATCTTGGTACCTTTTAACAATTCCATGCAATAGATACTATTTAATAAAACTCCATGCAATGGGGTACTATTTTCATTCCCATTGTACAGAAGAGGAAACTGAACCACAGAGAGATTAAGTCACTTGCTCTGAAAGGTGGTGG
This sequence comes from Pan troglodytes, assembly GCF_028858775.2. Classification (NCBI taxonomy): domain Eukaryota; kingdom Metazoa; phylum Chordata; class Mammalia; order Primates; family Hominidae; genus Pan; species Pan troglodytes. The sequence continues at coordinate 101,157,934 of NC_072412.2, read as the reverse complement.
AGGTGAGGTTTCAATGTGCCAGCTCAGTTCTAGAGTCTCCACTCCTTGTGAGAAGTTGCCTCCCACCAAGACAACTCTTTGTGTACAGAGTACAGTCAATATCTACAGCATGTGAACGAACATGCACAAAATGCATTAAGACAGTTCTGAATAACTTGATTTAACTTTATTTTCAGGAAAATTGCTTTTATAATCAGAATTATTTGAACAGGGTACCTAGTTTCCTTACTTCATTTCTGTATATGTCTAGATCTTGCAGTAAGTGAATTGAAGTTCAATAATATGCTGTTTAATGGTATCCTGAGCAAGGCTCATTCACTGTGTTAGTTTGGGTCTGGAATATTTTTCTTTGAGTCCACACACACAGTAAGAAGACTTCATTAGAGAATTCTTAAATCTGTCTTCTGCGTGCTTTGAGCTCTGGCCCGTGCTCTCAGCCAAACGGAGCTGGCCCAGTGACTTGAATGGGAACGTTCTGCCAGTGAGCGCCCACCCTTCTTCCCTGCCATCCTGAGTTGGGGACGTTCTGCAGTGAGTATCATTTACTGTGCTGTGGACGCTCCTTCTCATGTTTATTTCATTTTCTGGTGAAAATATTTAAAAACCAATGGTTTTTAAATAGCCATAAAAAATATTGTTATTTTAAAGGACATCAAACTAAGGTATATATTTTTATTTCTAGAATGCTGAAGTTAGAAAGGACCTTAAAAAAGTTACCTAATTCAATTTTTCAAATGAGGAAACTGGGACCCAAAAGTGACTTCTTTTTTTCTTTTATTTTTTGAGACGGAGTTTTGCTCTTGTTGCCCGGCCTGGAGTGCAAAAGCACGATCTTGGCTCACCGCAACCTCCACCTCCCGGGTTCAAGCGATTCTCCTGCCTCCCAAGTAGCTGGGATAACAGGCATGTGCCACCATGCCTGGGTAATTTTGTATTTTTAGTGGAGACAGGGTTTCTCCATGTTGGTCAGGCTGGTTTCGAACTCTTTAACTCAGGTGATCTGCCTGCCTCGGCCTCCCAAAGTGCTGGGATTACAGGTGTGAGCCACCGTGCCTGGACTCAAAAGTGACTTCTTAATGCACATTAGGTCATAAAGTATATGTTGAAGTATTATATCAATTGGAATAACATTTTGCATGTTATCAATATTTTTCAAAAATGTATAAATCTGAAAAATTATCTGAGTTTGATGCTGAAGAAAAATCTGAATTAGAAGCAAGATTTGAATAATATTTAAAAGTTGAGCCAGGCACAGTGGCTCACACCTGCAACCCTAGCTCTTTGGGAGGCTGAGGCAGGTGGATCACCTGAGGTCAGGAGTTTGAGACCAGCTTGGCCAACACGGTGAAACCTTGTTTTCACTAAAAATACAAAAAACTAGCTGGGTGTGGTGGCACACACCTGTAATCCCAGCTACTCGGGAGGCTGAGGCAGGAGAATTGCTTGAACCGGGGAGATGGAGGTTGCAGTGAGCTGAGATCGCACCACTGCACTCCAGCTTGGGCAGAAGAGCGAGAGTCCATCTAAAAAAAAAAAAAAGTTGAAAACTACCCTATTTCATCTAGGTTCTCCTCAAAGATATATTTATGCTCCCCAATAAAATATTTACAAGTGTATTACTAGGAGGCTTCGTGATTCAGGTTCATGCAGGCATCTCTATACATGACTTCTGAATAGTAACATAAAAAGAAAGGAAATCACAGTGGAATTGTATGCTGATAATATGGCCGACTGATAACAGACACACCTCTCTTTGTGGTTCAAAGCAATAGCTGTTTCTATGATTTAGGGTTTGTAAAGAATGAATAAAAAGATCTAAAGAACAAAGTTGATGTCATGTTTTGCCTGTATTATCATAACTGCCACACCTCTAGGATTACTGGCATAAAGCTTTCTGACAAACAAACATGCCCTATGTCAGCTGCCTCCCACCGTACAATTCATCCATATATGTAATCCTATAGAGTTAAGCCATGTTTTATTTCCAATCAAAACACCATGTGAAAGATTATATTGTAATTTTTTGACATGCTAAATAAAGCAGCCAATGAAATTTGGTTAAGCAACCTGAATGATACTCTGTTTATTCTTGACTTTCTAGAGTTCATATACTGTAGAGGAGAAAAGCAAATAATAAAATTTTATTATTTCATATTAATTTCCAGATGTGATTGAGAGGATCCAACAAATTAAATAATAGATATTATAGAACTGGGTATACTATAGGCATTTGCTAAATGTTGTTGAATTTAATTTTATTAGTCAAAAAAGGATATATGATTAAGATTGGTAGAATGTTAAGCATGAACTCTCAAAAACAGACTGTAAATGTCTAATTTGTATTTGCTCTTTTGAGTATAATCTTCTTACATGAAGAAGGAATGTCATATCCTTTCAAATTAAAATCTTATGAATATAAGGCTTTGTCAGTTTATATTTTAAACAATTAAATTAATCCTCAAATAATTGCTTTTTTGTCTTTTACAATCGATTGCATATATGTATATAAATGTTTATCACTAAACAATTTTTCTACAGATAGTTTGGAATCACACAATATTAATATGAAAGGAATAGAAAAATATATGAACTAATAGAAAATATGAGCTAATAGAAAAACATGCTGCATTTTCCTAAATATGAATTTTAGAAATGAAATTTATGAATTTTCCCAATTCATAAACAAACTAATAGAAAAAATAAACTAATAGAAAAACATACTGCATTTTCCTAAATTCATAAACTTTATGAATCTGGGACATTTTATGAATTTTGGAAAATGCAGTATTTTTTTCTTTTAGTTTGTTTTGCTACCTGGAATAGGTATATGGTAACTTCACTCACAGATTAGACTCACCAGTTTCTTATACTCTTTTTCCTAACAGCCAATTACTTCTGACTTTCAAGACTCTTGTATTTCACTGGCTTAGGGAAAATCAAGCTAAGCCCTAAGTGGTATGTACCTCCACACTTCCACCTATTTTAAATGGCACCATTCTTTGTTACTTAGCACCTGAAAAGCTCTGGCTGACTCTCAGTCTCAGGGCAGAAGACTTCTCAAAAGGGTGGATTTTATTTATTTATTTTTTGAAACAGAGTCTCGCTCTGTCGCCCAGGCTGAAGTGCAAGGGTGCGATTTTGACTCACCGTAACCTCTGCCTCCCAGGTTCAAGCAATTCTCATGCCTCAACCTCCCGAGTAGCTGGGGTTACAGGCATGTGACACTATGCTTGGCTAAATTTTATATTTTTAGTAGAGACAGGGTTTCAACACATTGGCCAGGCTGGTCTCAAACTCCTGACCTCAGGTGATCCACCTGCCTTGGCCTCCCAAAGTGCTGGGATTACAGGCATGAGCCATCATGCCCAGCCTAAAGGGTGGATTTTACATCTCCATATATACTGGTGTTTGCTTTACCTCTCACTGGACAAATGTGAGTGTGAGTTTTTACCATTATTTTTTTGCTATGGTCATAACTATGTCTTTATTATTGTTATTATTATTCTTATTATTTTAGACAGAGTCTAGCTCTGTTGCCCAGGCTGGAATGCAGTGGCACCATCTTGGCTCACTGCAACTTCTGCCTCCTGGGTTCAAGAGATTCTCCTGCCTCAGCCCCCCGAGTAGCTGCAACTACAGGCGTGCGCCACCATGCCCAGCTAATTTTTGTATTTTTAGTACAGATGGGGTTTCACCATGTTGGCCAGGCTGGTCTTGAACTCCTGACCTCAAGTGATTCACCCGCTTTGGCATCTATGTTCATAACTATGATTATGACCTTTAACTCTCATTTTAAAATTATTTAGTGAATGTAGCATACATATTTCCAGTGCAGTATTTTATTTCTGGCCAAACTGGGCCAAAGATGAACCATACTTGTGGATATACTTCAAAATCATGTTGAATTTCAAAGTACATACATTCATACTCTACATCAAATAATTCCATGTACATGAAATAATGGTGTTTAAATGCTGTCACATCCTCCACCTGCCCTAACTCCTGTGGTTGCTGATAAGGTTTGGATCTGTCTGCACCACATCTCATGTAGAATTGTAATTCCCAGTATTGGAGGTAGGGCCTGCTGGGAGGTGACTGGATCATGGGGGTAGATTTCTCACGAATGGTTTAGCACCATCCCCTTGGGGCTGTTCCTGTGATAGTGAATGAGTTCTCGTGAGATCTGGTCATTTAAAAGTGTGTAGCACTTCCCACCTCACTCTCTTGCTCTGGCCATGTGACCATGTGACATGCAAGCTTCCACTTCATCTTCCGCAATGATTGTGAGTTTCCTGAGGCCTCCCCAGAAGCCAAGTAGATGCCAGCATCATGTTCCTGTACAACCTGCAAAACCTAGCAATTAAACCTCTTCTCTTTATAAATTACCCAGTCTCAGATATTTATAGCTATGTGAGAATGGACTAACATAGTTGTGAGGTAACAAACATAGAATACATTTTTACATATGAAAAATATAAGGTCAGTTCAGCCTTGGGAGTGTTATTGTTTGTTCTTAATCATTAAACTTGGGTGCAATGTATGGAAATAGCACTGGACTGGCATTTAAATGACCTGCCATCTATTCTAGCTGTCACTACCTTGCTGTTCATTTACATTTGATTGGGCCCATTTTTCCCGTCTAAAAAGTGAGTGTGGAAAAAAAGTGAGTGTGTCAAAACGAGTCTCAAAAGCTCTGCCTAGCTCTAGTGATAGAGGAAGTAATAAAAAATGCAATGGGAGAATATTGTCTCCTCCTCCCCTTCAGACAGTGCAAACAAAGGAAAAACAAGAAGGAACAGGGGAAACAAAGAAAAAAACTAGAAAGAGAGGGAGGCTCAGACGCAGGGTGTGATGGGGTCATTGTACACATATGCAGCTAGCAAGAGAGGGAACCATGGAGAAATCTCTTTCTCACTACTCCAGAGATTTGCCCTTTAGTTTTCAAAGTTGGCTTAAGTTTTGCCCATACTTGCCTCAGCTGCCCCAGTTTCTCCTAATTATGCTCACTTGCGTATAGTTGCCTCTTAATTAGAAGCAAAGAACAGTAACCTGCAGCCTGGTCATTCTGAATTCCTCCCTGCCTCCAACAAGTGTTAGAAAGGAAAGGCAGACGAGTTCCGTTTATTTTCTGCACAAGGCCTGATTTCCTTTACAACTATTCTCAGGCATCGGTGCCTATGTTTGCTTTCATGGTTGGAATTAAGCATTTGTAGAAGGTCCCTCGGCAGGTTAATGACAGAGCCAGATTTAGCATGCACAGCTGCTGAATTCTCAGTGTGGGCCCTGGGCCACTGGGCCACGTGGCCATTCCACCCAGTGTTCCAAGTCACATACTTGTCAACTGCAAGCCACTTCCTAAGCCAGTAGTTGTGAACAAGCTTTATTAAACATGACACGTCCACAAGAGCAGAACACCCAAACCTCAAAACTTGAAAAATACTACTTATCTCTTCTAGTTCAAGCAAAAAGTGTCACATAGTAGTAAACTGGTATCGTCAGTGTCAGTGGAAAAAAGCAATGTCTCTCCCCAACCCCCCAAAAAACTTCACTCCCTATATCAATTACTCAAGCTATTAAGTTAGACTAACAGGCTTGATCATATTTTACAGGTGACAAAAGTAGCCAACGTTAAGAATTAACATCACTTCTCATTTCCCAGTCCGAGCCACTAACTAGCATGCAATTTTGTTTAGTTATATGTCTGATATTTTCAAAGAATGCATATATGCCAAGTATTTGTTACCTAATGCATATTAACAACTAAAAAGTGGTCTTTTGTAATTAATGTAAGCAGTTCTTAAAAGTAAGCTTTTTTTTTGAGACAGAGTCTGTCTCTGCTCTGCTGCCCAGGCTGGTGTGCAGTGGTGCTATCTTGGCTCACTGCAACCTCCACCTCCCAGGCTCAAGTGATTCTCTTGCCTCAGCCCCCACCAAGTAGCTGAGATTACAGGCGCATGCCACCATGCCAGGCTAATTTTTATTTTTATTTATTTATTTTATTTTATTTTATTTTTTGAGACAGAGTCTCCCTCTGTTGCCCAGGCTGGAGTGCAGTGGCGTGATCTTAGCTCACTGCAACCTCCATCTCCCGGGTCCAAGCGATTCTTCTGCCTCAGCCTCCCAAGTAGCTGGGACTACAGGCATGCACCACCATGCCCGGCTAATTTTTGTATTTTTAGTAGAGACGGGATTTCATCATATTGGCCAGGCTGGTCTTGAACTCCTGACCTTAGGTGATCCACCCACCTCGGCCTCCCAAAGTGCTGGAATTACAGGCGTGAGCCACCGCGCCTGGCCACGCCAGGCTAATTTTTATATTTTTGGCAGAGAAGGGGCTTCACCATGTTGCCCAGGCTGGTCTTGAACTCCTGACTTTAGGTGATCTGCCCACCTCGACCTCCCAAAGTGCTGATATTACAGGCGTGAGCCACCTTGCCCAGCCAAAAGTAAACATGTGTTAAAGGGTCAAGATTATCTTTTGAAAGCTGAATAAAATACTGTACTCTATGGGATGTTGCAAATTTCTATAGAAACAGAATTATAACTATGGGAGCTGAAAATAATGAGTGCCTTCTTCATTCCACAGTTTTTCTAAAAAAAAGGAATATGTAAGTGTTCTCAGGACAATATTCTGGAAAGGTAGAAAATACAGTTTCAATAAGAAATAAAGCCATCTTGTAATTAACTTTTTATTACTAACTTATCTTTGTATATTATTCAAGCCCTTAAATAATGCAACAACTTTCTTCTAGCTGCTCTTTTCTAATTGACTCCTTTAAAATTTTTATTATAAAGTCAGATTCATCTTCTAAGCAAATTAATTCAGAACGTGAATTTTACTCCAATGAATATAGCAAACCTCTTAGTCATGTACCAACTAAAAAATGATCATTTGAGAGAAGGCATATTGAAATAATACTGTATTCCCACATGTCTCAATATAAATACTGAAGGTGAAAACAGATTCAAAATCCAATTATAATGCCAGCATCCTCACTTTTTCTTCTGTGTTGTTTTAAGAGTCCAGTGACTTTGGTTCCTTTGTACCCTCTACTTTTACATTGCTATCCTCAAACATTTGATCTGGTTTCTATTCTTGGAGAGCAATAAAATGTTTTAGAAATGTAACAAAGTTCAGCTGGGCACGGTGGCTCACGCCTGTAATCCCAGCACTTTGGGAGGCCAAGGTGGGTGGATCACCTGAGGTCGGGAGTTCAAGGGCAGCCTGGCCAACATGGTGAAACCCCATCTCTACAAAAATACAAAAATTAGCCAGGTATGATGGCGGGTGCCTGTAAACCCAGCTACTCGGGAGGCTGAGGCCAGAGAATCACTTGAACCCAGGAGGCGGTGGTTGCAGTGAGCCGAGATTGTGCCACTGCACTCCAGCCTGAGCGACAGAGCGAGACTCCATCTCAAAAAAAAAGGAGAAATGTTACAAAGTTCAGCATTATCAAACAACTTGAGTACTTAAAAATCGCCTTCTCTGTGGAGTCTACAGGAATGGAATCTAAGGCATTAGGGTTGTTGCCATAAGGGGGTACAGCAGAACAACGGTGTTGGCTACAGCAATAGGCAGAGAAAGAGGAGGAGTCATGGCCTCAGAAATTCAGAAAAGAAAATGTGATCCAGGCTCTACCCTATAGAAGAAGAGATCAGCTCTTATGGTCAGGAAAGGAGGAAGCTGGCCAAGATGCAGTGTGAGGATTTCAGAGCGAACACACACATTGACCTTGCAGCTGCATGGGGTGCATGATGAAGGCAGGTTTGGCCACTGACGAGGAAATCAATATGATGAATCAATTGATATCACTCTATCATCACATATGGAGAGGAGGTATGAATGCTTGTTGGTAATTCATAGAAACAGTTTGTTAGCTGGGTGTGGTGGCTCATGCCTGTAATCTCAGCACTTTGGGAGTCCAAGGTGGGTGGATCATGAGGTCAGGAGTTCAAGACCAGCCTGGCCAATATAGTGAAACCCCGTCTCTACAAAAAATACAAAAAAACTAGCCAGGCGTGGTGGTGGGCGCCTGTAAGGTGCCAGCTACTCTGGAGGCTGAGGCAGGAGAATCGCCTGAACCCAGGAAGCAGAGGTTGCAGTGAGCCAAGATTGTGCCATTGCATGTCTCAAAAAAAAAAAGAAAGAAAGAAAGAAAGAAACAGTTTGTCAATGGGTCACAGATTTGTAATCAAATGAAAGCTGGAAATAATGCTTGGCTCTTGTCGTCATGTTGGTTCTCTACCAAAAATTTCTGCAGATCTTCTTGGCAACGTTGTTTTAGACTGGTGCATAAAAAGGGCTATGAATTTAGCTCTGCATTTGCCCTCATTTAGTGCTGTTTGTGTGTTGCCACTGAAGGATGTAGTTTTGGGTTCTAGTTGATAGCCACCAGTGCTTATCAATTGGCAGATAAAGTTTCAGGGATTCTCTACTTATAATTGGTTTCACTTTTAGGGGCTGGAAGCCAATCCGAATTACCCAGGTGAGTGTTTGTTACTCGTGGGTGAGTGTTCATGGCTACCGCACCCCAGCAAATTACCAGGCAGGTAGGTATGATGGAAAACCTGGAATTTGGGATTCAAGCCAGTTACAGAAGCAAGAATAAGCACAGGACTTCAAATTTGGAAATGCCATTCTGTGGAGTGAAGTTGTACCCTAATTTATATATTTCAAGTAAAGAATTTGGTTAAATGAATTTCTGTTAAGGGAAACTTGTGGTATATTACTACCATTGAAAAAATGGTTTCGTCTTTGCACTTCCTTCCATTTGCACAGTTCATATTTATGACACCCAATTCTACTTCAGCACCTCTTTGGCATATCATCCCCGTCAGAAAACGTACGCAAATTACGGTGGGACTCAAGCTACAGGAATAGCTGAGACCAGAATTCACTTGATCCCCTCTGTTCGCAATTCATACTGCCTCCTGTATGCAAGAAGAGCCGTGCATACTGGTTATTCATTGAATTATGAATGTTTCCAGCTCTGGCAACAAAACAAATAACCAACAACCCCCCCCCAAAACTGATTAGCTATTAACCAACCCCACACAAAGTCTGAACTATATTAACTTCATTAGGCATTCTTTAATCTGTGGTAGAATGGAAATACATCCTAAAATTAGAAGATTGTAAACAGAGAGGTTTTCTTTTCCCCCACTTAATGTTTAATTTTAAAATATTCTATCTTAATTTGATTTGGCTACCCAGAATAGAAAAAATGTTAGCTTCAACTTACTTCTTTACTTCAGCAAGCCTTAGCTCTTCTCTGAAACTCCTCTAAAGAAGCAAAAGGCTCTTAATTAGCACACACACAACAGGACAGGATTCACATGCACATGCTGCAGGAATAGTGTTTCTGCATTAACTTACAGCAGCTGCGAAATTTAAATACCACTAGCAGCAAAGACATTTTGTAAAATACCGCACTATATTTCATGAGAAATTTGCGCCCTCTTTTGGATAAAGATTGTTAAGACATTTCAATATGAACTTTTTTAAAAAAGGCATGCAGTTGTTAAAAAATAAACAGTTTTATTGTAAGGACCGTGGGAAAGGACGAGAAAGAACAGGTGTGAGGACATTGCAAAGCCAGTATTAACAGAACTAGAAGGTGAAGATTTAGTAACTGCAACGCATAGATGGCAGTATGAAGCGCCTTGAATTAGGAATCTATCGTTTTCTTTTGATCAAGATGTGTTGGGAAATTGTGACAATCATTACAAAGTAATGATTTTTAGGACCAATTTTCTCTAGAAAACAGTAGCCAAAGCTCATCTTCCTCTTGAGGCTGTAAGTTTTCTATGGTTAAGGATAAATTGTCCCTTGGGTGATTTTTCTTTTTTCTTTTTTTGAGACAGAGTCTTGCTCTGTCGCCCGGGCTGGAGTGCAGTGGCGTGATCTCAGCTTACTGCAACCTCCATCTCCTGGGTTCAAGCGATTCTCTTGCCTCAGCCTCCAGAGGAGCTGGGATAGCAGGTGTATGTCACCATGACAGCTAATTTTTGTATTTTTAGTAGAGATGGAGTTTCACCACGTGGCTAGGTTGGTCTTGAACTCCTGACCTCAGGTGATTTTTCTGCTTAGATGAAGCAGATATTAAGGACTTTTTTTTTTTCAAATTTGGAAAATACACAAATGTATTTAAAGATATCTTGAGAGACATTTAAAACATATTCTTCATTTTTCTTCTTTAACTGACCATCTCAATAGAATTGTCTATTACAGTATCACAGTCTCTCTGTCCACCACCCATCTACTTCTCCATCCACTGCCATCTTTCCTACCTTTCCCTTTCCACTGAAACACCATAGGCAAAAGTGACAAGTGGTTTTGTGCTACCTAACTTAGTGGACAGTCCCCATTCTTTATCTTGTTTGTTTTCTCTGCACCTTTTACATAGTTGTTCAGTTCCTTCTTTGTGAAATACTTTATTCTTTCGGCTTCCATAGCCCCATTCTTGCCTAGATTTCTCTGCCTGTTCCACGATTCGTCTCCATGTCTCCTCGTGGGCTGGTATCTCCAGCATTCTGTACTTGGCACTTACCCCTTTTCACATCACAGCCTTTCCCTGAACCAACTGGTGGCTCCATAATGGGATTCCCTGACCCAGAATCAGTTCTGATTTCCAGGACCTGCCTATGGGACATCTTCTCCTTTCTCCTGGTGGCTCGCAGGTATGGAGACCTCAATTATGTCTACAACTAAACCTCTCACCCCCACCTCCCCCGCAGCTCCCTTCTGTATTTTCTCCACTGAACCATGAACCATATTTGTTTGTCTACCCACTCAGTCTGCCAAGCAAGTTATGACTATTCCTGAGTCATCTTGGATGGCTGTCTTCCCTCTGTACTCCTCATCACTCAATCTTGTTGACACTCTTTCTGAACTGCCATGAGTCATTCTTCCCTCTCCAGGCCCACACTACTCTTCCCAGTCTAGACCCTCACCGCCTCTTCCATCCACTAGCCTGACTGGTCTTCCTGCCCCAGGGCTCACCCCCTCTAATATGACTCCCCAGCTGATTTTCCTAAAAGATAAGCCTGATTGTTTCTCTACCCCTTTAAAACCCTTCACGGGCTCCTCATTACTTGCAGAATGAAATCTGTGTATTTTATCATGACACAAAAGTATCCTAGGATCTTCAGCCCATCTCCTGCCATGCTGCACCTTGGAATACTCTGCTGGATCATAGCAAGCATGCATGGCAGTGTTCTTCCACCCAGGATGCCTTTTTTGCTTAATTAGCCTGGAGAATTCCTTTTAATTACTTTTTAAACAAAACTCTTTCCTCCCCCAATAGACCAGGCCTGAGAGTCACTCTCTCATTCTTGGTGGCGTGCTTCCATTGTTGCATTTACTGCGCAGAATTGGAGTTTGTATCCATGTCCCTGCTGAGCTGTGAGTGCTTTGAGAATAAACACAGATTCTTATTCATCCTCACTGTTGTTGTTATATTATAACCATGATTGGCTACCGTTTATTGAATGCCAGGAGAAAAAAAACCCTGAAGTTTGGAGATATTAGGCAAATTGCTCAAAGATGTATTGCCATTTAGAGGCAGAGTTATAATTTAATCCCCCTTTTTTAAGTGATCCAAAACCCATGTTCTTATCAAAATAATGCACTACAACTTAGAGGTTTCCTGGTAATACTCCTACTAGTAGTAGTTATTATAACTATCACTGTGAATCATGCATTATACTAAATGCTTTATATAATAATCAGTTTCTGAAGATGGAGAATTGATTTTTTTTTGAATTTTTAACGGTTTGATATAAAAAGTTATTTTTAAAAATGTAAAATAACAAAAGATATTTACTAAAGATATTCATACATTTGACAGGAGTATAGTTAAGCTTAGGTGGACCAGATGACCCACAATATCCCTTACCACATAAGATTTTATAATTCTACAAATATTTTTCCTCTTTTGATTTTAACAAATCTTTTCTTAAATTTATTTTATTAACATATCGTCCTGGCAGTAGCTTCATATGGTTATAACCATGTTTTCTTCTTCTTTTTCTTTCCTATTTGAAGGAAAAAAAAGACACCCAATGCTTTCTGTGTGTTTTCATATGTAACCTTCTACATAGCAGATGCTGCTAAATTGCTGGGGATATAATGAGAATTAAAAAGGAAATACAATTCTTTTTCTCATGGAGCTGAAAATCTAGTAGGGGAGACACACATTACCCAAACGATCCCTCAGTGACCATGTAATTATAAACTGAATCAAATGCTCTCTAATAAAGGACTCCTGTACTCTGAAACTGTATAACAAAGAACGTGATCTCTGCTCTGGGTCAGGGAGCATGTCCCTGAGGAAATGGGCGGGGGCTGAGGCTTGGTGAATGAGGCGGAATACTCAAGCCTGGTGCCCGGGAGGAGAGCCTGGCAGACAGAGCTCTGGGTAGAGTCTGGGTAGAGGGACCTGTGGTGGGAGAAAGAGAGAAGATCAGAGTGGAGGGGAGAAGCAGGGTTGGGGCCTTGAAGGTACTGCTGAGCATGTGGGTCCTTATCCTTACCCTGCATTGCCCGCAGGCCTGACCTTTGCTTCATTCTTCATGGCTGCCAAGTGAGAGTGTGGCCCCTGCAGGTAAGATCTAACTAAGTCTTGGATGTCTCTGTATCCCACCGGGTAGGCAGATAGTAAAAGCTCAATAAATACTTCCTAATTTATTTGACCTACAGGTTTTCCCCTCCACCTTCTTATACCTGTACAATTACTAGAAGAGACTCAAGATACCAGCGTGATTTATTTTTTAATGGATTGAACAAATTAGTTATTTATTATCAAATAGTCCCATTGGAAAACAATTCTGTGAAATGTATTAGGGGAGTGTTATATCTAAAGATTATTGAAAACTGGTTCTTTCTTCTAAAAATCTTCTTTTGTTTTCCCCAACATTTTCTCATAAAACTTTATAAAATATATAGCAATGTTGAATTTTACAGTAAACACCCCATATACATTCTACCATAAACATTTTATTTGCTTTGCTCTCTCGCTCTGTCTCTCTTCTTCCCCCTCTCCCTCCCTCTATCAATCTTTTTTTTTTTTTTTGGAATATTTAAAAATAAATTGCAGGCCTCAGTACAATTTCTCCTAAATCCTTCAGCAAGCATATCACTAGCTAGATATTAATATTTAGTTTTTCTTTTGATGTAAAAATTACATACAATGAAATTTATAAATCTTAAGTGTACATTCACTAACTTTTGACAAATGCATACATCTGTGTAAATGAAACAAACACTATCTTTCTAGAAAGTTCTCTCATACTCCTTCCCAGTCGATCCCACTCCCCCCGTTTTTCTTGTGTTTTCCACAGTAGACTAGTTTTATCTATTCTAGAACTTTATCTAGATACAATCAAACAGCATGTACTCTTTTGTATAAGGCTTCTTTCAGTATGTTTTAAGACTCATCTATGTTGTTGCACATATAAGCAGTTCATGTCTTCTTTTTTTTTTTTTTTTTTGCTGAGTTGAGTTCCAGTATCTGAAGCTATCACAGTTTGTTTATCCATTTTTCTGCAGATTAACATGTGAGCTATTCCCAGTTTTGGGCAAATAAAGCTGCTATGAACATTCTTGTACAAGTTTTTTTGTGAACATGTTATCATGGGTAAATATCTAGGATCAGAATTACTGGGTGGGAGGGTAAGTGTATGTTTAGTTTTATAAGAAATTACCTCACCATTTTTCAAAGTGTACTATTTTATATTCCCACTAACCATGTGTGAAACTTGCAGGTACTCTACATTCTTGCCAACGTTAGATGTTATCAGTCTCTTGTTTTAGCCATTCTTGTAGGTATTCAATGATATCTTATTGTGATTTTAATTTTTATTTCCCTGATAACTTCATGATGCTGAGCACTTTTTCATGTGCTTATTGCCCATTCAAATACCTTCTTTTGTGAAGTGCCTGTCCAAATTTTTTGCTCCTTTTCTATTGAGTTGTTTCTTTGTTTTTGTAAGAGCTGTTTCTATACCAGGCTGTTATCAGATATATTCTTAGTGAATATGTTCTCTCAGTGTGTGGCTTGCCTATTTTCTCAAAGGCATCTTTTGATGAGCAGAAGTTTTAAATGTTGATGATGTCTAATATATATAAATTTTTTTCTCTTATGGTTATTGCTTTTTTATGACCTATCTTATGAAACCTTTGCCTACCCCCAAGTCATGATGATATTCTCCTATATTTTCATTTAAAACCCTTTGCTTTTAGCTGTTTTTTATGTGGCCTGTGATCCATCTCTAATTATTGTTTGTTTGGTATGAATCAGAGGTTAGATTCATTTTTCCATATGGCTCTCTGGCTACTTTAGCACCATTTGTTTAAATTCCTGTTGGACTGTTTTGGTGCCTTTGTGGAAAATCAAACACATGTGTAAGCGCAGATCTATTCCTCTATCTTTTTAAAAATGTAAATACTAGCCAGGAGCGGTGGCTTATGCCTGTAATCCCAGCACTTTGGGAGGCTGAGATGGGTGGAGATCAGGAGTTCGAGAGCAGCCTGGCCAACATAGTGAAACCCCGTCTCCACTAAAAATATCAAAAAAAAAAAAAAAAATTAGCCAGGCGTGGTGGTGGGCGCCTGTAGTCTCAGTTACTTGAGAGGGGAGGTAGAAGAATCGCTTGAACCCAGGGGGTGGAGGTTGCAGTGAGCCAAGATTGCGCCACTGCACTTCAGTCTGGGTGACAGAGTGAGACCCTGTCTCAAAAAAAAAGGTAATACTGAGCAATCAACATCCAAAAGTTTCCTTCTTTTAATTTAAATTTTACATCCTGTAATCTGGATAAGAGTTTAATAATGAGGATATAATGACTTTCGACCGCCTACTAGAAAAATTGATGCCCTATGGCTTCTTTAAAATATGAATCAATTTGTTTCTCTTTCAGGGATATAACTTTCATATTGCTAATCAAATGCATTGGAATCTTTACTTGAAAATTAAGTTGGCCTTGAAAATGCAAAATAAAAAATTATGTTACTGCCATTATATGCTAATTTAAAGTCTACCATATTTTGTTATTTAAGAAAGATGATCATCCGGGTGTGGTGGCTCACGCCTGGTAATCCTAGCACTATGGGAGGCTGAGGCGGGCAGATCATGAGGTCATGAGATCGAGACCATCCTGGCTAACATGGTGAAACCCCGTCTTTACTAAAAATACAAAAAATAAGCCGGGTGTGGTGGCACACGCCTGTAGTCCCAGCTACTCGGGAGACTGAGGCTTGAACCCGGGAGGCTGAGTGAGCCAAGATTGTGCCGCTGCACTCCAGCCTGGGTGACAGAGTGAGACTCCATCTCAAAAAAAAAAAAAAAAGGAAAGATGATCAGTTTCTTCTCATTGGAGTCTAATATGGTTGAAGGGCTAGAGGTGTTTCTAGGAAGGATCTTAGTATATGAACTTAGGTAAGTGAGTTTCATCTTTTATTTTTTATTTGTAAAGAAAGAAAATAATTCTTTGACTGTTCCTATTATAATAAGATATTGTAAAGATCAGTGAATTTCAGGGCCATACTTTAGGAAAACATATGGATAAAACAATAAAAAATATAAGCACAAGGTAGTTGATAAACACAAGATGTTTTCCTTGAGTGTCTATGTAGCAGGTATTTTTCTTTGTGTAAAAGCTTGTAACCATAGCATTAACATTCTCCTTTATGAAATTTGGAATTTGATCTCTTTGCCCTAATGAAGATAGACACACAGGGTCCTTTCGATGAGTATACTCAGGCAGGGAAGGGCGAAGAGTGGTTCTAAGTCCTTCTTGGCAGCCTTTCCTGGGCTTGCCAACCCAGATGGATTTGCCTGCTCTTGAGTCCAGTAATTCAATAGCCTGTTTCCTTCCGGTAGGGGTTGCCCAGCCGCTTACAACCTGCCATGAGTCTTTGTCTCATGCCACTCACAAATGTTGTGGTTTAAACACAAAGAATTTTAACATCTCTCACATCCCAAAGTAAACAGCAGTTCTGGAAATGTCACAGGGCTTTCAGTGCATGGGAAATGGATTCTGTGAGATGGATTTAAATAACTCATGGTCCACTGTGGAAACTTTTTGAAGCTGCTCCCCCTCCCCATTTCCCCCCTGTCAAAGTGATTAGGTGAATCAAGAGGAAACAAATAAAGGTGCTTGAAAAAGTGAACCTAATCACACACTTTCTGGTTGGTGTTTGTGGGTACTAAAAAGCATTATATGCATGTGGTTTGAGGTTTTAATATGTGAAATTTATTCACCTTTAATATCTTTTTTGATTTAAATATAATCAACTCAATGTTTTAAATAGTGAAAGTGACCTTCTATAATAATTATATCACATTTGACTCTAGGATAATTTACAATGTTTTCCTCACCAGAATTATTAAAAAGCAGTACCAACTGTTCACATCTAATAAGCTAGTTTCAAGGGAGAGCTATGTCCTGATAACCCAAGAAATAACAATCTTAAACCCTAAATTATTTGGGAAAAAAAAGCGAAATTGGAATATTAACTGTAACCTACTTATTTGTATAAAAATCCTGGATATGACCAGAGATTTTTGCACACTTCATGTAGACAAGTAGGGAAAGAAAAGAGATTATCAGTGTCCTACAAAAGACTTTTGGGGAATGGAAAAGGACCACTTCTGCATGAATACTACCTCATGAAGCCAAAAATAATAAGAGTTACAGGAAAGCCAGGTGACTAAATTATTCCAGCCTAGAGGCACGCTCACCTAGAAGCTAAGAATTCTACTGCAAAGGACTGAAGTTCCCAATGCCCTTGGCAGCACCAAAAAAATAACATATTAATAAGGCGAATGGTTCTTAACAATTCCTTTCAAGCCCTGTTTTCTATGTAACACAGTACATTATTTTGAAAAAAAATGTGTTTATTCACTTTAATTAGTTAGAAATCTTACTCCTAAATAGAAGTATTCCAGAAGATCTGATGAAACACTGCCAATCAAAGGAAAAGAAAGCACCACTAACTTACTGATTGAAGAAATAAATGGATCAACAGAGCAAAAAGAGATCTCAATAGTATCTGTTGAATTTTCTTCTGATTATTTTGAGGATTCCTTTTAAATTTAGAAATTATAGGTAAATTTATAGGTAACAGCATGCCTCCATATGATATTAAGACAAAAATTTAAAAAAAAATACTAGACATGGGCAGCAATATCTTACTGACCCCACCAGTTCTACATTAAAAACAACAACAACAACAACAACAACAACAAAAACATTGTTCCCAGCTTTATTTCAGAAAGAAACAAAACACCCTTGATTGGCCATCACTCAGTTATGTGTCTTGGCACCTTTTCTAACTCTCTGTAGACAACCAATTCATACTATGTTCAAGCTCTAAATATTAGTGACTGTGGTGTCTTAATGACCTACTTAACTTCTCTCTTTAACTTGGTGTTGCCAACTTATTGAATAAACTTTTTTTCTTGCCAACTACCCATTTAATAAAATGGCTCATTAATGCAGTCAGATCTCCTTCAGTGGCTTTGTCGTGGTGTCTGTACTTTTTTCTGCTACCACGAGCTCCACACATGACATTCTCCCTTTCCTTAGCTTTACTCAATATGGCTATCTGTCTTTCAGGAGAAGGAATCATCTTGTTTATTTCTGTTTGATCTTACTTGTTGCTGATACCTTATTTGAATTTATCTTTTGGCAGATGGTTGGATCATCCATCCAGTTCTTTGCTTCCTCTAGCTGATATCCTTCTTTGCTGTACTATATGGGAAAAGCAAGAAATATTTGACACCAAAATGTATGATTCACTTATGCATTAGTCCGTTTTCACACTGCTGATAAAGACATAC
The DNA here is from genome assembly GCF_028858775.2 of Pan troglodytes. Taxonomy (NCBI): domain Eukaryota; kingdom Metazoa; phylum Chordata; class Mammalia; order Primates; family Hominidae; genus Pan; species Pan troglodytes. Next base: position 101,140,094 of record NC_072412.2, on the reverse strand, counting down.
TCGAGACTGGGTAATTTATAAAGAAAAAGAGGTTTAATGGATTCTCAGTTCCACATGGCTGGGGAGGCCTCTCATTCATGGTGGAAGGCAAAAGGCACATCATACATGGAGGCAGGCAAGAGAGAATGAGAACCAAGTGAAAGGGGAAACCCCTTATAAAACCATCAAATCTCATGAGACTTATTCACTACCACAAGAACAGTATGGGGGAAGCCACCCCTATGATTCAATTATCTCCCACTGTGTCCCTCCCACAACACGTGAGCATTATGGGAGCTACAATTCAAGATGAGAATTGGGTGAGGACACAGCCAAACCATATCAACTTGTATATGGTGGCATTATAGAGACAGATACAGCCAGTCACACACGGAAAGGAAAAAGATTTGAACAAAGCCTAGAAACAACTACTTGATGTAGCCAGAAAACATGCTGTCAGATCACAGCACAGATCCTAGAATCAGGAAATCTCCAGGTTGCCACAAATCCTAGCGGTCAATGGTTCAGCATACATCCAATTCAATGATAGCAGTCGAATAGCAAAAAACTTTTCCCTACAAATGTCACACTCCTGTTAGAATGAATGGCTATAGCTGACACACTCTGCCTTTGGATGCATAGAATATTTCACCATAAGATGATATACACTGGCCACAGAGTTTTTTTATTTTGTTTATTTATTTATTTTTGTTGTTGTTTTCGAGACTGAGTCTTGCTCTGTTGCTTAGGCTGGAGTGCAATGGTGCAATCTCAGCTCACTGCAGCCTCCAGCTCCCTGATTCAAGTGATTCTCCTGCCTCAGCCTCCTGAGTAGCTGGGATTACAGGCACCCACCATCATGCCCAGCTAATTTTTGTATTTTTTTTTTTTTGTAGACTTGAGGTTCCACCATGTTTCCCAGGCTGGTCTTGAACTCCTGACCTCAGGTGATCCACCCGCCTCAGTCTCCCAAAGTGCTGGGATTACAGGCGTGAGCCACTGTGCCTGGCCTGTTTTTGTTTTTTCTATATCAGAATTTTAAAGAGAGAAGAAGGTGGACTTCTGGTTAAGGATGGGAGACACACACATTTGTATTTGTTTCCTCATGAAATTTTATTAAAAAGACAGTAAATGAATTTCTTAAAAATTATTGTTGAAAACCATCAAGAATAAAGAGGAAGCAAACAAGAACATAACATTCCTTTTATGAAAGTTGAAAATAGCATTCATGAACAGTAAGCTGCCTAACAGAACTGAGAGGTTTGGTCCTAAATTGGCAATAAGGAAAACCAAGAAACAACCCAAATTATATTGCAGAACTGCCACAGTTAGCAGGCCCCTGGAAGCTTTGGAAGAAGGTGGCAAAAATGGGTCTAAAACAGGAGGATTTGTTGAAAGTCCAATTAGAAGTTTGACACTCATATTTCATACTCAGCTCTGCTCAATGGGGGCAAATCCTCCCTCCTCACCTGAACAGAAAGCTGGAAGTATACTCTCTGGGGTGGATAAAATTTTGGTTGTTGAACTAGGGGACACCTGTTCCAAATGAAGAAGGGAGTTTCATTATTAAAACAGTGTGATTAACTAAAAATTTTACACTAAATGCTAAGACAGCTCTCCTTTCCTTCTCGCCATGTTTATGTATGTATTTATTTATTTATCTGAGATGGAATTTCACTCTTATTGCCCAGGCTGGAGTGCAGTGACGCAACATTGGTTCACTGCAACCTCCACCTCCCGGTTCAAGTGATTCTCCTGCCTCAGCCTCCCGAGTAGCTGTGATTCCAGGTGCCCACCATCATGCCTGTCTAATTTTTGTATTTTTAGTAGAGACGGAGTTTCACTATGTTGTCCAGGCTGGTCCCTTCTTGCCATTTTTCTACATTGGGTTCTCAAAACACAAAACATTGGCAGCCAGGCCTAAACTCCGTATACAAGAGACTGACTGTGAGATCCATCTCTAGAGAATGGACAGTTTCATAAGGAACAACTTAAAGGTACTGACATTGAAGTTTCCCTAGTAAAATGGCTCATTACAAATGTCCACTGTGAGCTTCTCAGTGGACAAGTCTGTCTACAGTCTCAGAGCTTCTAATGAATTCTTAAATTCCCATGCTGAAGAACTGACTGGCAGACAGTTGAAGAAATTTCCAACAGGGAAGTCAAATGAACAAACAAAGTAACTTGTAACAACTAACATGGAGAAAACGTTAGATGGGGAGAAAAAAAATCTAACAATTATAATTAATATTTTCACAGAAATGAAAGAAAATATTGCATCCATGAGATAAGAACAGCTAAAGAACATTCGGAGAATGCACACAAACACTCTCTCGGAAATTAAAAAAACCATAGTTGAGATAAAAACACAATGGAAGGTTTAGAAGACAAAGTTAACAATATCTTCCAGAGAGAAGTGCGAAAACATTGAGACTTTGAAAGTAGAAGAGAAAGACAAGGAATATAGAAGAACGATCCAGGAGATCCAACATCCAAATAAGAGGATTTATAGACCCAGAATCAGTGAGGAGAAATCCTCACTGCATGGGAAAGTACAGGCGCACAAAGCTAGATGCAAGTTGTTTAGTCAATTTTAATAAGGTTATTCTGCAGTCAATAACAGCCCTAGAATCTCGGTGGCTTACAACAGTGAAAGTTGGGCTGGGCATGGTAGCTCATCCCTGTAATCCCAGCACTCTGGGAGGCTGAGGTGGGTGGATCACTTGAGGCCAGGAGTTCAAGGCCAGCTTGGCCAATATGGCAAAACCTGGTCTCTACTAAAAATACAAAAATCAGCTGGGCGCGGTGGTGCACGCCTGTAATCCCAGCTACTTTGGAGGCTAAGGCATGAAAACAGCTTGAACCAGGAGGTGGAGGTTGCAGTGAGCCACGATTACGCCACTGTACTCCAGCCTGGGCGATAGAGCAAGACTCTGTCTCACAAAAACAAAAAGAAAAAACAATGAAGATTTATTTGTTACTCACTTACATGTCATTTGGGGTTAGTAGACAACCCACAGAATGGGAAAAAGATATTTGCAAATATGATAAGGATCTAGTGTCCAGAATATATCAAGAACTCTTACAACTCAATAGTAAAAACCCAAATAACCCAATTTAGTAATGGACACAGGACTTGAATAGACATTTCTCCAAAGAAGATATGTAAATAGCCAATAAACATATGAAAAGATGTTCAACATCATTAGTCATTAGGAAAATGCAAATCAAAATAATAATGAGTTACCATTTCAAACACACTAAGATAGCTTTAATTTAAAAGAGTACAAATAGGCCAGGAGTGGTGGCTCATGCCTGTAATCCCAGCACTTTGGGAGGCCAAGGCGGGCAATCACCCGAGGTCGGGAGTTCGAGACCAGCCTGACCAACATGGAGAAACCCCGTCTCTACTAAAAATACAAAATTAGCAGGGCATTGTGGCGCATGCCTATCCCAGCTACTCAGGAGACCGAGGCAGGAGAATTGCTTGAACCCGGGGGGTGGAGGTTGTGTTGAGCCGAGATCTCGCCATTGCACTCCAGCCTGGGCAACAAGAGTGAAACTCTGTCTCAAAATAAATAAATAAATAAATAAATAAAATAAAAAATAAAAGAGTACAAAATAACAAATGTTGGTGAGAGCTTGGAGAAATTAGAACCCTCATACATTGCTGGTGAAAATGTAAAATGATGCAGCCGCTGCGGAAAAGAGTCTGGCAGGTTCTCAAAAAGTTAAACCTAGAATTACTATATGACTCAGCAATTATTATCTTCTTGGTATATATCCAAGGTAATTGAAAATGTATGTTCACACAAAAACTTGTATATGAATGTCCTTAGCAGTATTATTCACAATAGCCCAAAGGTGGAAATAACCTAAATTTCTATAAACTGAAGAATGGATAAACAACATGTGGTATTTCCATACAATGGAATATCATTTAACTGAAAAGGGAATGAAATTACATGCTACAACATGAATGACTTTTGAAAGCATTATATTAGTTGAAAGAACCCGGACGCAAAGACCACATATTACACAATTCCATGATGTTGGTTGCACAACATAGTAATATACTAAAAGCCACTGACTAATAACACTTTAAAGTGGTAAATTTTATGTGACGTATATCTCAAAATAATTAAATAGAAAAACAGAGTTAATGGCTGCTTTTCAAAACGTGTGAAAGGCCTCATTCATAGACTCAAGAAGCCCAACAAATTCCAAACCAAATAAAGAAAAATTCACAACTATAGCCATCATTGTGATGCTACAGAATACCAAAATCAGAGATAAAAATGTTAAAAGCCAGTCGAAGCAGAGTGAGACTCTGTCTCAAAAAAAAAAAAGCCAGTCAAAGTACCTAAGACCAAACGTTGGACATATAGCTTACTTTTCAATGGTAATAGTGAAAGCCAGAGGACAATGAAATTATATCTTAAATATGTTAAATGAAATTAGAATTCTATATTCAGTAGACCAGTTGTTCCCAACCAAGGTAATTTTGCTCCCCAGGAGATACTGTTAGTTGACACAACTGAGAAGGGAAGTGATACGGTCATCTCATGTGTAGAGGTCAAGGAAACTGCTAAATGTCCTACAATGCACAAGACAGCCCCAACAACAGTTATCTGGCCAAAAATATAAAGTGTGCCAAAGTCAAGAAATCATGCCGTAACATATCTTTCAAAAATGTAAATAAGCTGGGCATTGGTGACTTGCTCCTGTAATCTCAGCTACTCAGGAGGCTGAGGCAGGAGAATCACTTAAGGCCATGAGTCTGAAAACAGTCTGGGCCACGTAGTGAGACCCTATCTCTAAAAAAGAAGAACGCATATAAAATAAAAAAAATATTTGCAGACAAATGAACGTTGAGATAATTGGCTATCAGTAGATCTACATCAAAGGAAATAAATGGCAAATATTTACCTGATCTTTTCAGGTAAAAGAAAATAATCCCACAAGTAAAACTGAAGAGGCAGGAAGGACAATGAAAATAGCAAATGTGTGAGTAAACTTAAACGGACGATAATAACATTAAGCAACAGTAACAGTTCCTTATGTGGTTTAAAATACATATAGAATTAAAATTACAAGAATTGCATATAGGTCAAGCTGAGAGTAAATGAAATTAAAGTGTTCTGAGATTTTATTTTGGTTCAGAGTGAGAGTGATAGTACCATATAGCATTAGAATCGATAAGTCAGTTGTACTCTAGGGGAACAACTAAGAGACTAGTAAAAGAGTATAAATTATAAATTAACAAAAAAAGATAGAATAATAAGCAAATTAATACAAAAGATGGAAAGAAAGGAGTGGAAGAGGAGTATAAAATGTATGGGACAAAAAGAGGGTGAAAACATAGTAAACTTAAATACAAATTATTATCATAAATATATTAGATGTAAATGAACTAAATGTTCCTAAGGGCAAAGAACTAAAGTCAAAGATTTTCAGGCTGAATAAAAAATAAAAAACAAAACCCAAGAGACAAAACAAAAACATGAAGATAAAGAAAAGTTGATAGATATAAAATGAAAAAGATATATAATGTGAATGCTACCTAAAATAAGACTGATGTCTATTAATATTAGACAAACTACTTAGGGCAAAAAACATCATCACACAGTTAAAGAGAGTCACTTTTAATGATGTAAAAAAACCCAATTCATTAGTAATATATAAAAATTCTAAATTAGTATATACTTAATAAAATTGCCTCAAAAAATAAGGTGAAATTGACATAAGTACTACAGGAGATAGATAAATCTACAACCATAATGGGGGGTTTTAGTGTACAATCTAAAAAATCAGTAAAGATATATAAGGCTTGAGAAACACTACCAGCAATCTTTACCTTCTGGGTGGCTATACATCACCCAAGAATCACATTTTGAATCAAGCATCCATGGAACATTTACTTTGTAAGCTAGGTCACAAACAAATCTCAATAAATTTCAATGAGTTGGAATCAGAGTATGTTTTCTGACTGCAATAAAATCAAGCTAGACATTTATAGGAAAAATGTAATAGAAGTCCTACATATTTGAAAAGTTATAAAAATCAGTTGTCAAAAAAGAAATTATAAAATTTAGAATAAATTTTATACTGAATGATAATAGAAATACAAGACATTAAAACTTGTGGAATGCAAGTGAAGCAATATTTAGAGGAAAGTTATAACCATAAAATGTATTTTAAAAAAGAAGAATGAGAATTCATCACCCAAGCATGATCTCAAATAAACAGAAAAAGAATAGCAAATTAAAACCAAAGAAATAGTAAAGCAAGCCTTCATGAAACAGGAAACAGAGAACATCAAGAAAGCTAAAAGTTGTTTCTTTGAAGACATTAGACAAACTTCTGGTGAGACTGAGTAAAAAAAGAAAAAGAAAAGAAGCAGCACAAACAAATGGTATCATGAAAGAAAAAGGAGGCATCAGTGTAGATCCTGCAGTCATTAAAGAAAGAAACAAGATTCATGAATTACTTAAGGTCAATAAATATAAAAATTTAGAAAAAAATGAACAAATCTCTTCACCAAATTACAACATACCAAAATGAACACAAGAAGAAATAGAAAAATGAAATAGTCCTATAACAATTCATAACTGAGAGAGGCAATTCAAATCTTTTCCATTAAAAACAAAAAACAAAACCTCTAGGTCCAGATGGGTTTACTGGTAAGAACTACCAAATATTTAAAGAAGAAATAACATCAATCTTGTACAAATTCTCCCTGAGAATATGAAGCTGGTATATTTTGATACAAAATCCTAATAAACACATTATAAAAGAAAGGAAAATTACAGTGTGTAATTGTCATTCATGAATATAGATGCAAAATTATAAATGAAGTGTTAGCAAACTTATTCCAGTAATATATAAAAAGGATAACATAATTATCAGGCTGGTTTTATTTGACATTGCAGAGTTTGGTTTACTATTAGAAAATCAACCAATGTAATTCATCACAGTAACAGATTAAAAGAGAGAAATAATATGACCATCCCAACAGATGTCAAAAAAGCATTGAATAAAATTTGACTCCCACTCATGATTTATAAAAATCTTATCAAAAAAGGAATAGAGAGGAACTCTATGAATCTGATGAAAGTAGATACACATCCCCAAAGCAAACCTTATACTTATTGATAAAACATTGAAAGTTTTTCTTTTGAAATCAGGAACAAAACAAGGATGCGTACTATTGTCACTTCTTTTCAAATTGTACTGTGGCCTAGCCAGGGTTGTAGGCAAGAAAAAGAAACAAATGGTATAAGAACTGGGAAGGAAGAAATGAAATTATTGTCACTCACAAATTTTATATGATTGTATGTATACAAAATCCAAGAGAATCTACAGAAAAATTATTAGTATTAATATGAGAGGTTAGCAAGTTTGCTAAATCCAAGGCCAACATATAAAAATTAATTGAATTTCTATGTATATGCATCCAACAATTTTGCTGTTTTTTTTTTTTGAGGAGTCTCGCTCTGTCGCCCAGGCTGGAGTGCATTGGTGTGATCTCGGCTCACTGCAGTCTCCGCGATTCTCCTGCCTCAGCCTCCTAACTAGCTGGGACTACAGGTGCATGCCACTACGCCCAGCTAATTTTTGTATTTTTAGTAGAGATGGGGTTCACTATGTTGGCGAGGATGGTCTTGGTCTCCTGACCTCATGATCCACCTGCCTCTGCCTTTCAATGTGCTGGGATTACAGGTGTGAGCCGCCATGCCCGCCCTCATCCAAACAATTTAAAACATGAACTTGTCTAGGCGCTGTAACTCATGCCTGTAATTCCAGCACTTTAGGAGGCTGAGGCGGGTGGATCACCAGAGGTCAGGAGTTTGAGACCAGCCTGACCAACATGGTGAAATCCCATCTCTAATAAAAATACAAAATTAGCAGGGCATGGAAGCCGGCACCTGTAATCCCAGCTACTGGGGAGGCTGAGGCAGGAGGATTGCTTGAACCCAGGAGGCAGAGGTTGCAGTGAGCCAAGACTGTGCCATTGTACTCCAGCCTGGGCAACAAGAGCGAAACTCCATCTCTAAATAAATAAATAAATAAATGGGAAGTTTTTTCCATCTAAAAATAGTGAATAACTAGAAATAAAATTTAAAATAAATATTTGAGATCTCTATGCAGAATGTCTTAAATCATATCAAATGTATATGTATATGAAAAAGAAACCTATTTTAATATGGAAGTTTTGCTTAAAATCAATCTACGTAGACCAAGAGCCTTTATTAATAACCTAGAAAGATTAATCTGGTATTAGTTCTGATTAGGTTTAGGGTTAGGGTTAATATGGTGGGGTCTATTATCATGCGTGTGAATGCACTCACTAGAGCACAGGCATACGCATGTTCATCTGAACAAACACACACACATGCACGCGTACGCACGTGCACACACACACACTATATTCCCCAAACATTGTAAAGAAAAACAGAAAGTTTTGATTGCATGAGCAACTCTTTCTTTGCACTTTAGATTTTCATACGCTTTTCATATCTGATTTTCATGGATGATTTCCATGGATGATTTTCATGTCTGAATCTCATTTACTTCTTATGTTGTTAAGCTTTCCTCTCCCTTTCCTCTTTACCTAGACCCAGAGATGCTCCCAGTATGTTAGAGCACATTATTTAAATTTAGATTTAATGATACTGACTTCCATTAATGCTTTTATTTGTTGTCTTAAAACTCATCCTTGAGTCTACAGCAAAGACTTGCCCCTGTGGCAGCTTGGTGCACTGTTAAGAGTTAGGAACTAATAGCTTGAACAAGGACTGAGTTAGAAATTTGTGTCTGCCACTTACTGACTACTTGTATGGCATTGTGAAAATTTCTTCACCTCTCTGGCCAAGGTTTCTACATCTGTAAAATAGAAATAATACCTCCCATTCCTACCTCCAGGGCTATTATGAAGATCTAGGTTGATCAACTGCTGTATAACTTCTAGCTAACTGTAGCTAACACTTCCATACCAATTCTTTCCAATTTTCTGTTAAAATGAACAGACCTCAGATTTGTATGTTCCTGCCTAAAGCAGCAAGCATGGTTGCAATGGCGGCGGCAGCCCTTTTGTGACCAGACATGAGAGAAAGGCCCAGAGAGTCACAGAGACCTTGCATCCATCTGCTTGTTTAGGTCTCTGGTCCAGCTCAGGGTCACCAACCTTCACACTTCTTGTTTGGTGACAGAAAAAGCCCAGATCTTTAAGCCACTGTTACCTGTGTTTTCTATATCTGCAAGTAAATTCAATTCTTAACTAATACACTAAGCTCTAATGAACTTGTATGATGTGCCTGACACTACACTAAATACCTGATGTGTGTTGTGCTCTTTGATACCCCAGAACAGCTCTCCTACAGGACACTGAGGTGCAGAGAGATTAAGCAATTTACTCAAGGTCACATGGCTCTACCGATACCTGTCACATACTCATGGAGGCCTCAACAATTGATTCAGTTATTTAATTATTGTCAGAAAGATGACACAAGATCACACTCTAAACCAAAATACTTTTGTGACCAACATCAGCCAATATTCTATAGCGCTGATCACATCATTGAGTTACCTAGGGTCCATGTTGCAACCACTCTGTCTTAGAGCAGTCATCAGGAAGTTGAACTTTCTAAAATTAGACTTCTTTTATATTTATTTATTTATTTTTTTTGAGACAGTCTCGTTCTGTCACTCAGGCTGGAGTGCAGTGGTGCAATCTTGGCTCACTGCAACCTCCGTTTCCCAGGTTCAAGCAATTTTTGTGTCTCAACCTTCTGAATAGCTGGAATTACAGGCATGCGCCACCACCATGCCCAGCTAATTTTTGTATTTTTAGTAGAGATGGGGTTTCACCATGTTGGCCAGGCTCGTCTTGAACTCCTGACCTCAAGCAATCCACCTTCCTCCACCTCCCAAAGTGCTGGGATTACAGGCGTGAACCACCAAACCTGGCCTAAAATCAGACATTTTCATGTATAGATTTTTTTTCTTAATGACTGCAGTTGGTAAATCCAGGTTTTGCAAATGTTCTCATGTAAATAATTGTGGATATGATCTATAACAGAACTTTGTGACTTAGATCATCAGTTTTTCTAGGTTTCTTGAAGTGGACCCAAAACAGTTTGAGTAACATCTTGGCCCTGCCTATAAAGATTCTCTGTGAGGACATGATAATAAAAAAGAATAGCAACTAAACATTGAGTGCTAACTATGTGCTAGGCATGCTTCTAATCACTTTACACGCATTCACTCATTCTAACCTCACAACCCTATGGCAGGTAATGTAATTATCAACATTTTTCAGGTGAGAAAATCAAAGCCAAGAAATGTTAAGTTGCTTGTCCCAGAGTTCTTAGTCACTATAAAATGGAAGAAAAAGAATTTGAACCCTGAAAGGCTGGCTTCAGGAATATGTCCTGTCTAACTTTTAAAATGGACTGTTCATTGATTATCAAACATATGCTCAATCTCTTTTTTTTTTTTTTTTTTTTTTGAGGTGGAGTTTTGCTCTTGTTGTCCAGCTGGAGTGCAATGGCGCGATCTCAGCTCACTGCAACCTCTGCCTCCTGGGTTCAAGTGATTCTCCTGCCTTACCCTCCTGAGTAGCTGGGATTACAGGCACCCGCCACCACGCCCGGCTAATTTTTGCATTTTTAGTAGATGGGGTTTCACCATGTTGACCAGGCTGGTCTCAAACTCCTGACTTCAGGTGATCCACCCGCCTCAGCCTCCCAAAGTGCTGGGATTAGAGGCATGAGCCACTGCGCCCGACCTCAGTCTCTCAATTGGTAAGACAGAGTGTCTATACTTCAGAATCTTGTCAGGAAATTCTCCCTGCATGTTTTAAAGTGTGATGTCAAGATACAATCATCATTGACAATTTTCTGAAGAATATGAAGTGTATCCATATCCTTGACTCAAGCCAGTTTCATTGTTTGGGACTACAGTGTCTTAGTTCCCTTTGGAACTAAGCTTTTGTTTAGCTTTTAATATTCAATTCAAACATCAACTTTCCTTCCTGGATTGCACCCTTCTCCCACCACCGGATCCCTAGGTTCGGGGGGTGTCTACCCCAACACACTCCCATTGTTTGTCTGTGGGAAGAGCTCCCCAAGGGCAATGGCTGCCCCGACTTATTTGTCTGTATCGCCAGCTCCTAAGCAAGGGCTCAGTAAATGGCCATGGAAGTCAGGAAGAAAGAAGAAAGGAGAGAGGGAAGGAAGTTAGGAAAGAGAAAAATTTAAGAATGAAAAAACAGAAAGAGATGGAAAGAAGGAAAGAAGGGAGGAAGGGAGAGAAAGAAAGAGAAAGGAAGAGAGGGAGGGCGGGAGGGAGGAGGACAGGGAAGGAAAGAGAAAGAATGAGAAAGGGAGAGAGAAAGAAAAAAGGGAGAGAGGGAGGGAGGAAGGAAGGAAGGAAGGAAGGAGAGAATCTATTAACTTAGAGAATGGCTTCATCACAATGGTCTGTATGGGTAAATATTGCCCATGGTTTTCAGATCATCTCATATGCCTGGATGTAGGAGACACTCTCCCCTCCCACACACATTCTGATTAGATTTTTGGTTTATAGAGCAAAGAATTCAGAAACTTATATTAAGGATGAAGATCTTAAGAAGATGAGATTCCCCTCCGTGCCCTTCTGTACACACACAGAGATCCAAAGCCTTTTCCATAGCTGCCTGACAGGTTTCACTGCTGCCCTGAAGAAGTCCTTGAGACTTGCAGCAGGAGAAGGATCTCTGTATAATCTTTGTTTGCCTAATAATAGGGCTTTAAGGGTTTTTAAAAATTGGTTTCCTTTGGGGATCATTTAAATTTCCCATTTCCTTGTAAATATTTTTGGTAAAAACATTATCCTCTTGGATTTCAGAGGAAGTTAAAATAGAAAAAGCTTGAAAGCATTCACAAAGCAATGTGCTCTCAAAACACAGCCATTCATTTGAAGTTGTCTTTTAGTCTGAATCCATCCTCCAGTCAATACAAACCATAATATGCTGCTCGGTCTCTGTGGATCCATTCTGCCTCAAGCTATGAGCTTCAAAATTCTCAAAGAGTTGGACTTCAATGCTGTTTCTTATATTTTATAATACTATTTAATCTGCCTGAAGGTGTAGGATGTAATGTCATGATACTGTACAAACTTCTGGGCTACTGGCCAACCGATACAGATGAGAAATATTCTATTACTGTGAAGCTGGAGTTCCTTCCTACTATTTCATTTGTATACATTTGTATTCATAGAAATTATTTATTTAAATATTTTAGCACATGTAATTTTGAAATTATAAAGGAGATCTTTTTTTTTTTCTTTTTTTCTTGGAGACAGAGTCTTGCTCAGTCACCCAGGCTGGAGTGCAGTGGTATAATCTCAGCTCACTGCAACCTCCGCCTCCGGGGTTCAATCAATTCTCCTGCCTCAGCCTCCTGAGTAGCTGGGATTACAGGCATGCTCCATCACGCCCAGCTCATTTTTGTATTTTTAGTAGAGATGGGGTTTCACCATGTTGGCCAGGCTGGTCTCAAACTGCTGACCTCAAGTGATCCACCTGCCTGTCAGTTTGGAGCCAAGTAGGCAGAAGGTCAGCAGAGGACTAGAAAGAAACTCTCTGTTCCCAAACCAGTCAAGCTCCTTCCTCTGGGCTCGCGTTCTACAAGCCATCATCAAGCAAACCAAGCTGGAACTATGTCAGCTGCCTCCCCCATGCATCTAATCAAGAGGTAGTTAGCTGTATGATGGCACAGAGAGAAGGTGAGCTCTGAGGTGAATCCAAGACTTTTCAGTGACCACAGTTTCTCTTGGTTAGGGCCCCTGATTCAGTGCCTCACTTCATACAGTGGGGAAGGACCTGTAGGAAAGACTTACATTCATGCCACAAAAGGCAGTCCATTCTGTTCTCGAGTGTAACATCTTTCTGTCTTAAAAATAATAGTAATTAAGGCCAACGCAGGCAGATCATTTGAGGTCAGGAATTCAAGACCAGCCTGGCCAACATGGCAAAACCCCGTCTCTACTAAAAATACAAAAAATTAGCCGGGCATGGTGGTGCATGCATGTAATTTCAGCTGCTCAGGAGTCTGAGGCATGAGAATCGCTTGAACCCAGGAAGTGGAGGTTGCAGTGAGCTGAGATCGTACCACTGCACTCCATCGTGGGTGAGAGAATGAGACTCTGTCTCAAACAACAACAACAACAACAACAACAACAACAACAACAACAAACATAATTAGCCAGGTGCAGTGGGTTGAGTGCCTCTAGTCCCAGCTCCTCAGGAGGCTAAGATGGGAGGATTGCTTGAGCCCAGCAGTTCAAGGCTATAGTGTGCTATGATCAAGTCTGTGAATAGTCACTGTACTCCAGGTTGGTCAACATAGCAAGACCCCATCTAATAATGATTGCAAGTTGCAGCCAAGTCTCCTGCAAGTTCACCTTCCATAGTGTATCTCAAATCTGTCTCCTCTTTACCATCTTCAGCGCCATCTCCATGCAAGTCTGCGGGACATCATCTCACAACTGAGATACTGCAATGGCTTCCATGCTTGCCCTTGTCACCTTAAAATTCATCTCCTACTTGGTAACCAGAGTGAGCCTCTTAATTTATAAAGCAAATCATGTCACACACACCCCTACCTGCTTCAACCCCTTAAAGGGCTTTCCATTTCTCTTAACTAAACACCTAAATGCATGACCTTGACCTACAAAGCCCCATGTTCCCTGATCCAGACCTCATCTGGCTTTCATCCCCATCATCGGCTACTCTCACCTGCTAACAAGTGCTAGAAGACCCTTGAGGCTACCTGCCTTAATGACTTTGCACTTAGGGATCCTTTTGTCTGAAACACTTTTACTCCTCTCTTCTCAAACCTTGGGGTCTGTTTAAATATTATCTCCATAGAAAGGGTGTCACCCACCCTCTACATAAAAGGTAGCCCAATTCCTCTACCCACCATTATTGGTTGTTTGCTGGTAAACATTTAGCAACTGGCTCCTGAGGGTGGGGTGGGTGGGGTAGGTGGGGGAATCCCTGATTGTTAACGTTTGCTTATTTCTGTGGTGTAAATTCTCCTACCACAGCTAATTTCTAGCTATCAGTCTGAAGTCAATAGGCTGGAAGGTTTTTTCTCTTTCTTTTTTTCTTTTTTGAGACAGAGTCTTCCTCTGTCACCCAGGCTGGAGTGCAGTGGTGTAATCACAGCTCACTGTAACCTCCACCTCCCAGGCTCAAGCCATCCTCCTGCCTCAGCCTCCAGAAGTAGCTGGGATTACAGGCATGCACCACCATGCCTGGCTAATTTTTTAATTTTTTGTAAAGATGAGGTTTCTCTGTGTTGCCCAGGCTGGTCTTGAATTCCTGAGCTTAAGCCATCCTCCCGTCTTGGCCTCCTAAATTGCTGGGATTATAGGCATGAGCCACCGTGCCTGGTAATAGGCTGGAAGAGTTCTGAAGCATAACAATCAGTTCTTGAGAGCTGATGCAAGCTGGCTCCAGCTCTTCACTGCATGATTGTCTATCATATAGCACTGCTTATTTCCTTTAAGGCACCCATGAAAAGCTGTCAGATTATATATTTGTTTCTACACTTGTTTTTGTGTTTATCTCTATAGACACAGATTTTATAGACAGAGATTACAATGAAAATTCCATGAGAAAAGGTCTATCTCAACCCTAGTCCAATGCTTGTCAATGTAGAATATATCCAATATGTATCTATGAATGAATGATAAGAGCTCATTCTGTATACATGAGTCTTCCCTTTTACAGCCTTTTAATTTTCTCAGTTTCTCTAAGTTTAAAAAAATAATTTTTTATTTCAGGGAAAAAGCTCTATTTTACTGCTTTTAACACCTAGAAGCCAAGAGGGAGAGAGGATGTTGAGCAAGAAGGGTGTGAAAGAAGAAAGGGCTGGAAGCGTTTGTTAGAGGGGTGTCATACAATATGACATGGAAGGAATTTATAGTTTAAACCCCTCTAGTGAGATGATTTTTAGTCATTATGTTAATTGGAAAATAAGTTTATCTTTAGCATAGAACACATTCTGCCCCTTGTTATGTAAACTATAAAATTTCTTCTTCATCACAGTGCCTCCTGCCCAGCACAGTGCCTGCCAGACAGGGGATATGTAAATAGTAAATAATAAATAATGCTCTTGACTATGGATTCTAAGGGCCATTCTACAATGGTAGGAAAGTTCCAAATTCAAGCTAATAAAACATTTATTGGACTGGGCATGTTGGCTCATGCCTGTAATCCTAGCACTTTGGGAGGCGGAAGTGGGAGAATCGCTTAAGCCCAGGAGATCAAGACCAACCTGGGCAGCAATATAGTAAGACTCTGTGCTCCACAAAAAACTTAAAAATTAGCTGGGTGTGGTGGCATGCTCCTGTGGTCCCAGCTACTCAGGAGGCTGAGGTGGGAGGATCACTTGTGCCCAGCAGGTTGAGGCTGCAGTGAGTCAAGATTGTGCCACTGGACTCCAGCCCGGGCAACAGAGTGAGACCCTGTCTCAAAATAAATAAATAAAAATAAAATAAAACTCTTACTGTGTACCAGGTATTGGTGAAAACAAAAGTCAAAACCTGGCACTTTCTGTGGGTGAAAAGCTGATTTTTCCCTAATCAGGTTCAGTCTATTTTCCTAAGGAAGCCTATAGGGTCGTAAGCCTGGACACACAAGTGCAGTGCTCTAGCCTGATTGAAAGCATGGCCAGCGTGGTGGAGGTGGCAGAGAGGAGACAGTACCAGGTGATTGGGGGACATGGCACAGGGCTGCAGCTGATACTGCTCTGGGCCCCTGGGAAATTCCCAGGACAGCATCCTGTGTGGCACAAACTAAGATACAGTCCTTGGGTGAAATCATCTCCCTCAAGGGAAGTTAAAACACTCGCTATCCCCCTATTCTCCAATCTCTCCCTTCCTAGACTTGTTGGCAAAACACATTGCTCACATTTACATCGAAAACAGATACACAAACCCAAAACAAACAAACCAAAAACAACAAAAAAGGAGAGAGAATCTTTATCTAAGATGACTTTTCTTAGTTATATCATTGGTCCTAGCCTTGTTGGTCAAACACATTGCTCATATTAACATAAAAAAACAGATATACAAACAGAACACAAACAAACAAAAACCAAAAAAAAAAAAAAAAGGAGAGACAATCTTTGTCTGAGATGACTTTTCCTAGTTATATCATTGGTCTTAGCCTTGTTGGTCAAACACATTGCTCATATTAACATCAAAAACAGATATACAAACAGAACACAAACAAACAAAAACCAAAAAAAAAAAAAAAAGGGAGAGAGAATCTTTGTCTAAGATGACTTTTCCTAGTTATATCATTGGTCTTAGCCTTGTTGGTCAAACACATTGCTCATATTAACATCAAAAACAGATACACAAACAGAACACAAACAAACAAAAACAAAAAAAAAAAAAAAGGAGAGAGAATCTTTGTCTAAGATGACTTTTCCTAGTTATATCATTGGTCTTAGCCTTGTTGGTCAAACACATTGCTCATATTAACATCAAAAACTCTGGGGACTGTTGTGGGGTCGGGGGAGAGGGGAGGGATAGCATTAGGAGATATACCTAATGCTAAATGATGAGTTAATGGGTGCAGCACACCAACATGGCACATGTATACAAATGTAACTAACCTGCGCATTGTGCACATGTACCCTAAAACTTAAAGTACAATAATAATAATAATACAAAGAGAAAAAAAGTCAGAAAAAGAAAGATATACAAACAGAACACAAACAAACAAAAACCAAAAAAAAAAAAAAAAAAAAAAAAAGGAGAGAGAATCTTTGCCTAAGATGACTTTTCCTAGTTCTTTCATTGGTCTTAGCCTTGTTGGTCAAACACATTGATCATATTAACATCAAAAACAGATACACAAACAGAACACAAACAAACAAAAACCAAAAAAAAAAAAAAAGAAGAGAGAATCTTTGTCTAAGATGACTTTTCCTACTTTTATCATTGGCCTAGGTCTGAAACACCAAAGGAGAAGCTTCCTCTCCTCTTCTTTCCCTCACCTCTGCCTACTGCAGAAAACTCTTTCACAAAGAAACACTTTTGTATGAAACCAGTTTCCTTCACATCACTCAAGTTTCTCAACACTTGTTCTGTTAATAAACAAACATAGGTTTGAAAGTCTTCCTTGTTTTAGGACTTTCAAACCTATGTTTGTTTACTAACAGAACAAGGATTTAGGGTTTTTTTCTCTTTCCTTTTTTGTTCTCTGCCATTCTATCATAGGTTTTGCTTTTTCACCTAAAGAAAATCCCACAATGGCTTGGATAAATGATACTAATCTGTATTTACAGTATCTCAATTTACTCCTTGCTATTTTGAGTTCTTACAGTTGACTGACTTTCAGATGTATGAAAAAATTGGACCAAGTTCTTGAAAAACTGGTTGTCAAATCCTAATTCTGTAGATGTTCCAAGAATTCTTGAGCTTTAAAAAATGATCCCTGTCATGAAATGTTTTATTTTCTAGAAAATTCTTATGCCTGACAAATACATCATATTCATAGAGTACTTTTATATTAGATTTCAGGAGCTTTACATTTTTTTGGCTGACAGAGCGTTTCCAACACCCTAAAAATTTTCTTAGTACCTTTGTTTTATACTTGGAGGACTGAGGCCTGAATAACTTGTCTCACATAGCAAGGTAGTCAGTAATGGAGTAAGTTTCCAACTGGTTTATTGGAGACTTACTGGTTCATTGGAGACTCACTCCAACAAATTTTCACTTAATTTCCTAGCAATATAATTTATGAATTATCAATATTAAAATATTTCTTTATTGTGCAAAGACATTGTATGTGCTTCCAAGAATTGTTTTCATAGTGTATAAAAGAGAATATACATATTTTATATAATTATGTATACATATTATATGTATATACTTAAGCCATAAAAACAATTCAAACATGAAGGTATAGAAAAGATTATGGTAAGGCAAATGAGCAAAGGCTTAATAAATAAGCAAGTAATCAAATGTTCAAAAATCAATCCTATGTAAAGATAAGATCTTTACCCTTAAAACATTTACCATTAACCCGGGAAAACAGAAAACAAACAGTCTCTAATTGATGCCAGCACAAAGAACTAGAGTCCTTGTGCAAAATACAAAGACCTTCTGGAAATGGCAAAGGAAGGAATGAATTCATAAACTTTAAAGTGTGCTCAGAGGGGTCAGGACAAGCACAGGCTTCTCAAAGGAGGTGAGTGCTCTTTAGGTGGGAAGATGGTGACCACGTGGATTGAGGGAGAATTGCAAGATTGGCCTAAGCAAAACTCAAAGGCAGAAATGTCCAGATTTTCTCCCTTGTCAAGTGTTCTTCACTGGAAGCCAGACTCTCCCTATCATTCCAGGGTTTCCCTCTGGGGAAAGGGAAGGAACACCACCACATTAAATGTGACTCATCTCAGTCTCAGAAGCTGTGGTGTGCTGGAACTTGCTTGCAAAAGCTCAAGAGAGCTTTCCCGTTGCAATTTGGGGAAGTGAATGACAACACATTGGTAGTTTTGGTAGTTTAGAATCAGCCAAGTTGGGAGTATTTACACCACAGAAAATGACAAATGCTACAAATCAGCTCCCCATGCCTATCCTACCCACCACCTTTTAAACGTTTACCAGCACACCTGGAAGCTGTGCATTTTACAGTCAGGGTGCTATTGTGGCAGCTGTGTGAGAGGAAGAGGAAGGAGATCTCTGGGAGTGGGGCAGAAGAAACAAGTAAGGAGTCGGAGGTAGAGACAAAGACGATGGTGGCAGGAAACCACCAATGACCATCAAGAAGAGTGAGTGAGTCACCTAGGAATTCATGGGAAAGAGATGAGTCCAGAGGGGACTGGAATCACCGTAGGGAAAAGCAGAGTTGCTTAGTGCTCTTACTATATGAGTGCTGACTTAAGATGTTAAAAATCTGCTTATATTCGGTCTGACACCTAACATTTTTATGAAGCTAAAATTATTGTTGCTTTGCTATGTCACCCAGTCACTTGTTTCTGTTCATTGGAGCAGATCCAAAACAATTCTTTAATGAATTTTCGCACTGCCTGCAGGTACTGCTGCCACTCACCTCTGAATTAAGGAATTTCAGGGGTGATCTCATTATGCTCAATTTTCCTCGATGTCAGACCTGACCCCCAGCCAATTTCCTGTTAAAGTGCATAGGTCCATCTTTATGGCCACAGGGAGGGGCTGGTCTTCATACACTTGCCATTGTAAACAGATCTAGCAGTCCAATACCATATTCACAGTCTCTTATTCCAAAACTTGCCTTTTCTCCTACATTACAAACCTTAGTTATTGTCTAAGTAGTTATCCAAAACAGAAACTGGGGAGTCATCTCTAGTTTCTCTATCTCTTTCATCTCCCATGTCTGACCAGTCAGCTTAATATCTTTAGTATCTGTTCCCAACTGCTTCTGTTACTGCCTTACATCAAGTTCTCATCCCTTTTTCCTTGAGTTCCACAAAAACTGCCTAATCATCTAGGCAGTGGACATCTTCAGCCTCACCATCCTCCAGTCTCTGCCCCATATTAGACTCACATGGATAAAGCACACAGCTGATCATGTCAAACCAACAGGGGTTTCCTCAAAGTTTTCTAGAATTTTCAGACAAAGTTCAGACTCTTCTTGTCAACCCACAAGGCCTTATGAAACAACGCTCATCTAGTTCCTCAGTCCCATTGCTCATGAATCCTCCATAGCCACCCAGCTCTTTGTGCTTCAGCCTGGAACCCACCAGACTACCCGGCTCCTCCAACTACTTCATTACTTACCTAATTCCTACTCATCCTTCAGGATTCAGCTAACAATCACCTCGAAAAGGAAGTCTCCCATGATGTCCAGAATGATCCAGATATCGCTCCCTCTTCCCCTCACTCCTCTCTGCTTCTATGGCGACTGTATCCATTTCAATCCCAGTTCTGGTCATACAGTTGGGCGGTTGTCTGCCTTCCTTACCTCACGGCAAGAACCATGTCCTCTTTGACCTTGTGTCCCTTTTTACTAGCACTTAATTGATGCTTGATGTATGTTTGGACAATGGTTTGTCCTGGACTTGATTTTCCCTGTAGCTGGGATAGTTAGCTTGAGAATACAGGGGTACATATGATACAGAAAATAATGCAAAGCAGGGAGTAATATGTACTTGGCCTTATTCTGTGACTCTAAAATGTAAGAGCATGAAAGACAAAGATGAAACATTCTTAGACAGGTGGCCTTATCAACACTAATGCAGAGAAGAGGAGTCAGGAAGAGGCTGCTGGACCTGGCCACAAGAATGTTAATGGTGACCTTATATTAGGTAGTTTTAGGGAATGCAATGAATGGCATAGAAGGATAGGATGTGGGAGAGGAAGCTAATGAATATGTGTTAGTTCAGGGTGTGCCATATGCTTTACATACATAATTTTATGTCATCTTTAGTTTTTATTTATTTTATTTATTTATTTTTTAAGACAGGGTCATGCTCTGTCACCTAGGCTGGAGTGCAGTGGTACAATCATGGCTCACTGCAGCCTCCACCTCCTGGGCTCAAGTGATCCTTTCACCTCAGCCTCCCTAGCAGCTGGGACCACCGGCATACGACACCACATCTGGCTATTTAAAAAAAGTTTTTTGGCCAGGCTTGGTGGCTCACACCTGTAATCCCAGCACTTTGGGAGGCCGAGGCAGGCGGATCACTTGAGGTTGGGAGTTCAAGACCACTCTAACCAACATGGAGAAACCTCATCTTTACTAAAAGTACAAAATTAGCCAGGCGTGGTGGTGCATGCCTGTAATCCCAGCTACTCAGGAGGCTGAGGCAGGAGAATCGCTTGAACCCAGGAGGCAGAGGTTGTGGTTAGCCAAGATTGCGCCATTGCACTCCAGGCTGGGCAACAAGAGCAGAACTCTGTCTCAAAAAAAAAAAAATTTTTTTTTTTTGCAGGTGTCACTATGTTGCCCAGGGGCATCTTGAACTCCTGGGCTTAAGTGATCCTCCTGACTCGGACTCCCAAGGTGCTGGGATTACATAGGAGTGAAACACCGCACCTGACCCCACATCATCTTTATAATCACTCTAGGAAATAGGTTTATGTCTTTCAAAATAAAAACAAAAAATAATTACCAACAAAGAAGTTGAAACTCAGAGGTTCAAATAACATACATGAAGTCATGCCTTCTTAGTGGGTGATGTGGGATTCAAACCCTGGTTTATTACTTCACAAGACCACATGCTTCTCATTATACCATACTCTTTATAGACGTAGAAGGAGACATCAGAATAAAGCTGGTAGAATTTACCCGAGCCTTAACCCTACTCTTCCCCCAACTCAAAAATGTTTATCTGTTGAAGATGGTAGGAAATTAGGATAATAGCCAAAATTCACAAATCGATCAAAGGAATATTTTTTTCTCAAAGGAGAAACTTGGATGTTTTCAAAGGCAAGTATATCTTTCTATATTTATTCTTAATTTCCATGAAAAGTTGTGCTGATTGGGATAATTTTAACACTATGTTGAGACTTTGCAAGTCCATGTGACAGGATGGTATCATCCAAGGACCACAGTGAGAAAACAAGGATCTAAATACCCAGGGTTCTATGTTCAGCCCGGCCCCAATTCCTCGTGGCCTGCTGAGAAACTCTATTTTAGGAGATTTACTGCCCCCAAGCCCCTCCCCCATGCATCGGTGTGAGTGCTGAACTGGGCAAAAGAAGGTAGGTCACTTTTAGGAGTTTGTGGGGTGGCAACCCTCCTCTTCCCTCCCCTTCCTTTTGAGGAGAAAGAGAATTTTAGTCTTCTCAGAAGGCTGATGGACCCTAGACTACAACTCTCACCAAGTTGGATAAAATAGTAAAGAAATCAGACAGTGTTGATGGAGAGACCAAACCATACTTGGTTCACCAACTGTTGTCCTGACTGACAGGAACGGGTCCACCTTGAGCAGAGAAGGGCCACCATCAGTGAGGGCCTGAGGCTTGAATCTCTGGGGTTTGCAGACACCAGGTGGGTCTGAGGTGGCAGAACTTCTCCCAGAGGGTGGCAGAGGGGAGTCTCTTGAGAAGAGAGGCAGCAGAGGGCATGAAAAAGATCAGAAGGAGAGATAAACATCCATGGAGATACCTTTCCTTTTGGATGCCTGCGTCTTCAAAGGCGGAATTACACATTTGTTCTTCCTGCACTGACTGGCTGTTCTTTTGAGATCTGCCTGACTGTCCTTAAGAAAACTCCATCATAGTTCAGTGTGTGTTTGGAAAGAGAAGGCTGCTGTAGCAGAAGGGACTCATGGGAAAGGATGGAAATTAAATTTCAGCTGTTTGGCAGGGCTCTCGTGTAGACAGGGCTGATGAGAACATCTCTCCACCAGTCCATCCCATGTGACACACACACACAGGCACACACACACACACACACACACACTAGCATCAGCAGCTGCAGACATTCCTAAGGTGAGGCATTAAGCAGTGAGGTTGAATTCCCTAACCCTACCCTATCAAGGATTAATTAGCTCTCCCTTGAAGACAGAAAGAAGCCAGGCGCAATGGCTCACGCCTGTAATCCCAGCACTTTGGGAGGTCGAGGCAGGTGGATCACCAGAGGTCAGGAGTTCAAGACCAGCCTGGCCAACCTGGTGAAACCCCATCTCAACTAGCTGGGCGTGGTGGCAGGCACCTGTAATCCCAGATACTTGGGAGGCTGAGGCAAGAGAATCACTGGAACCTGGGAGGCAGAGGTTGCAGTGAGCCGAGATTGCACCATTGCACTCCAGCCTGGACGACAGAGCGAGACTCCGTCTCAAAAAAAAAAAAAAAAAAAAAAAAAGAAAGAAAGGAAAGGGTCTTGGCACAAGCCAAATTACAAATGTGTCTATTTTATGTTTATTCAAGCATTAGCCCTCACTTTGTAAACATCTGCTTTGCCCACTGCCTCCTTAGTTCATTTTACCTGTTATGGCAGTGATTCGACAGAGATGAGAGCTTTGAGTTGTATTTGCTTCACTGTCTGCCAACAACCACCCTGGAGCCAAAAATACCCTTCAGATAAGGCACAAAGGGACTCGGCCTGGGCTGAAACCAAAATCAACTTCCAAAGACCATAGTCCTTATATGAATGAGAGCTCAGAGCTGTGCACTGAAGAAAGTGAGTCAGCCAACAACTTCAAGTCCCCATGTGCCCATTGTAAGACATCCCTGGAATGTGGCTCTCTGCATTTGAGCAATGGGTAAACAATGGGGCTGCAACAATACCTGCCTTTAAAAATGAGTGGGTTCTGCTAAATTTCCAGAGAGAGAGAACCAGATCTGATTTTATATTTTTAGTTAGGAAATTCCTTGTTTTCTCCCTGTGGACGCTCAGAACCTGATACCATCCTATCACATGGACTTGCAGTCTCAACATAGTGTTAGAATTATCCCAAGGAACACACCTTTTCATGGGAATTAAGAATGAATACAGAAAGATGTATTTGCCTTTGAAAACACCGAAGTTTCTCTACTGGCAAAAAATATTCCTTTGATCCATTTGTGAATTTTGGCTATTACCCTAATTCCCTGCCACCTTCAATAGTTAAACGTTCTTGAGTTGGGGGAAGAGCAGGGTTAAAGCTCAAGGTAAATTTCACCACCTTTAATCTGACGTCTCCTTCTACTTCTTGAAATTAGTGAGAATTTCCAGTGTAATAATCAACAATGACTTATGCAGATAATCAAAATGGATGCTTTTTAAAAATATGCAAAGTTGGCCAGTGTGATGGCTTATGCCTGTAATCCCAGCACTTTGGGAGGCTGAGGTGGGGGGATCACTTGAGCTCAGGAGTTTGAGACCATCCCGGGCAACATAGTGAGATCGTATCCCTATAAAAAGGAAAAATAAAAATATTAAAAAATATTTTAAAATTGCCAGGTGTGGTGGCTCATGCTTGTAATCCCAGCACTTTGGGAGGCTGAGGCAGGCAGATCACCTGAGGTCAGGAGTTCTAGACCAGCCTGACCAACGTGGTGAAACCCTGTATCTACTAAAAATATAAAAATTAGCTGGGCGTGGTGGCACATGCCTGTAATTCCAGCTAGTCAGGAGGCTGAGGCAGGAGAATGGCTCGAACCTGGGAGGTGGAGGTTGTAGTGAGCTGAGATCAGGCCACTGCACTCCACCTGGGTGACAGAGTGAGACTCTGTCTCAAAAATAAAATAAAATAAAATAAAATAAAATAAAAAATTAAGGAATATGTAAACGTCATCTCATATTTTAGTAAATGTGATTAATGTTTCTTGCAGAGGACTTAATGTTTCTTGCAGAAGTAAAAAATGTAGGCAGACAGAAGAGAATATTCCTGTTTTCCTGTCCATAAATATGCCCATATATAGTCTTCTGTAACTTACACTATTCACCTCACTGTAGTCCTCTTTCTGGTTTAATTGTCATACTTCTTCAGTAATGATATTTGCTTGCTTGGCTGGCTTTATTGACAATCTCTACTTCAAACTCTTTTCAATGACCAAATCCAGGAAATATTTTAAGGTGTGCATTTTCCTGTAATTCCATGTAGTATCCGTGACTACTCCTTTTCATTTCAATGTTTAAAATTCTGATAAAATACATGTAACATAAAATTTATTATTTTAACCATTTTTAAGTGTACAGTTCAGTAGTGTTAAGTATATTCACATTTGTGCAACCAGTCTCCAGAACTCTTTTCAACTTGCAAAACTGAAACTCTGTACCATTAACAACAGCCCACCATTTCTGCCTCCCCCTTGTCCCTAGCAACCACCATTCTACTTTGTGCCACTATAATTTTGACTAAGTGCCTTATATAAGTAGAATTATACAGCATTTGTTTTTTTTGTGACTGACTTATTTCATTTAGTATTACATCCTTAAGATTCATGTATGCTGTAGCTTGGGTCAGAACTTTCATCTTTTTTAAGGCTGAATAATATTCCATTGTAAGTATATAGGACATTTTGTTTACCCATTCATCCATCCATGGACACTTGGGTTCCTTCCATGTTTCAGTTTTTATAAACAGTGCTGCTATAAACATGGGTGCACAAATATCTCTTTGAGATCTTGCTTTCCATTCTTTTGAGTATTTAACCAGAAGTGGAATTTCTAGATCATACGGTAGTTTTATTTTTAATTTTTTGAGGAACCTATGGACAGCTCTTGATATAACATCCTTCCCTTTGGTTGTATATAAAAATGCATTCTTTTGAATATTGTACCTGTATTTTTATCAATACTTTTTAACCCTCAATATTAGCCACTTTCCATGGTTTAGTGTTTGACCCTCTAATTTTTTTTCTTTACATTTTCTCCTTTGGTAAACACACTCACTCTTGTGGCTTTTATTAATATTATCACCTCTGTGAAAATCTACATATTCACCTCTGGCTTCTGTCTTGAGATCAAAATATTTAGCTATATATTAAATATCTCCAATGGGCAAATATCCAAAATACAGGCCCAAGACAGACTCCATCTGTGAATCCATTTCTCTTCATCTACACAGGAAGCATTTGAGCAAATTTAACCCTACCACAAGATAGAGCCAACCAACAGTTAGAACAGTATGCTTGGGTGGCCACTGGGAACCTGTTGAGACTTTAAGTTTTACTCCCATCCCTTTCATTCATCCATACAAATGTGTCCATCAGAAGAGATAGATGCTCCAGAAACAGGACATCTTTGCTGAAGACCTTTTTACTGAGTGAGCATAATGCATCGGGAGAGTGCACATCCTCCTCACTTAAAACATGCTCCCAGTTGGGCAAAGTGGCTCATGCCTGTAGTCCCAGCACTTTGGGAGGCTGAGGCGGGCGGATCACTTGAGGTCAGGTGTTCAAGACCAGCCTGGCCAACATGGTGAAACCCTGTCTGTACTAAAAAATACAAAAATTAGCCAGGTGTGGTGGCGGGCTCCTGCAATCCCAGCTAGTCGGGAGGCTGAGGCAGGAGAATCGCATGAACCTGGGAGGTGGAGGTTACAGTGAGCTGAGATCATGCCACTGCACTCTAGCTTGGGTGAGAGAGTGGGACTCTGTCTCAAAAAACAAACAAACAGAACAAAACAAAACACAACAACAAGAAAAAACATGCTCCCAAGCTGTTCCTCACCATAAACGTCCTGGCAACAGTTGAAGTGGGGAAAACTTTCTAGAGAAGGAGTGACTAGGCTGATTCACAGGTTTGTACAACCACTCCCTGGGGCTGCTCAGACATTTGAGAGGTGAGAAATCACAAGTAAGGCCAGACTTCCTGTAATTAAGCAGGTGGGAGGACAAAAAAATTAAGATTCGAGGTGTTACTGCAATTATGATCTCATTTGTACTCCCAGACTGGTGATTTCTTTTCTAGATGAATTGTAGACTATATGCCCAAGTCAGGAACCTTGGAGTTGAGCTAAACTTCTTTTTTCTCACCTTTAAAATCTAACAAGCTTCCAAGTGAATCTATCCCTTTTAACATGTGCGGAAGTAAAATACTATAGCTTAAAGGATTGGGTGTGGGGGCTGGGGTGGTTATAAATGGAACACAACTATTGTAAAATTCTTATATTAGATGCTATGAATTCAAAGTAGACCCTGATAAGTTAAGGGTGTAAATTGTAATCCCTAGAACAACTATTTTAAAATGCCAAGAAGTATAGCTAAAAGATCAATAAAGGAGATAGAATGAAATATTAACAATTATTCAATAAACAGAGAAGATAGAAAAGAAGAACAAAAAGCAGCTGGAACAAATAGAAACCCCCCACCAGCAGGATGTAGACTTGAACCCAACCATATCAGTGATTACATTAAATGTAAATGGACCACCAAACATTTCAAATAAAGGCAGAGATTATTAGACTAGATTTTTTTAAAAGATAAAATAGGCAAGACCCAATTATAAGCTGTTTATAAAGAATGCACTTGCAATATAAAGAAACAGACAAGTTCAAAGTGAAATATGGAAAAAGATACCCATGCAAACACCAATCACAAGAAGGCTGGGGTAGCTGTATTGACTTCAGACAATGAAGACATCAAGACAAGAAGAATTACTAGAAATGATTAGAGTCATTTCATAATGATAAAAAGGTCAGTTTACAACAAGACCAAGAAAAGCTGGGCATGGTGGCACACACCTGTAGTCCCAGCTACTTGGGAGGCTGAGGCAGGAAGGTCTCTTGTGCCCAGGAGGTCAAAGCTGCAGTGAGCTACGACTGCACCACTGTACTCCAGACTGAGAGACAGAGTGAGATCTCTATCTCTAAAAACAAAAAAAATGGGCTGGATGTGGTGGCTCACGCCTGTAATCCCAGCACTTCAGGA
Organism: Pan troglodytes; assembly: GCF_028858775.2. Taxonomy (NCBI): domain Eukaryota; kingdom Metazoa; phylum Chordata; class Mammalia; order Primates; family Hominidae; genus Pan; species Pan troglodytes. The sequence goes on along the minus strand of NC_072412.2, from coordinate 101,112,770 downwards.
GGCCAAGTCGGGTGGATCAGTTGAGGTCAGGAGTTCAAGAACAGCCTGATCCACATGGTGAATCCCTGTCTCTACTAAAAATACAAAAATTAGCGAGGCGTGGTGGCATGAACTTGTAATCCCAGGTACTTGGGAGGCCGAGGCAGGAGAATCGCTTAAACCCAGGAGGTGGAGGTTGCAGTGGCTGAGATCATGCCACTGCACTCCAGCCTGGGTGACAGAGTAAGACTCTGTAAAAAAGAAAAAAAAAAGAAAATTAAGAATTAAAAAAAAATTTTTTAAAAAGACCAAAATAATCTGCCCTCGATGGTATCCCTTACATGCCACGCTCTCTCTGCTTCTTCCACTCCTTTTGCTCAGTTCAATTTTCTTTGTTTCCCAGGAGAATGGTGTCACCCTTCCATTCAAATCCATCCCAGCAACAAGTTTATTTTTAAAATGAAAATGAGGTCACTTCTCTAATTAAAAACCTTTAATGGTTTCTGGTGGTTAGCTGGATAAAGTTGAAATCCCTTCCTTAGCTTCTTATTGGTGTCTCAAAGGCTTGCCCCAACCCACCTCTCCAACTTTGTCATTCGCTGATCATCACTCATGCCAGACCCTACTCACAGCAATTGCTTCTTGTTCCTCAACAAGCATTGCTTCTTTCTGTGCATCCTTCCTCCACTTGCCAGAGACCTCCTCACTTACCTTCCTCCACACATTCCTGAAACATCCTTCTGTACTCAGCCACAAGCTGCGCATAAACTGGCCTCTCCCATCCTCCCACTCCACCCTCACTCTACTCCAACACTGGCCTCAAAGGTAGTGAGTTGTCTCCCATTTGAGGCTCACTCTTGGCATTTGCTGTTCCCTCTGCCAGGCGCACTCTCCTTCCTGGATCATTGCATGGCGACTAACTCCTTTGAGCCATTGAGGCCTCAGGCTAAATAGGTACTTCCCAGAGATGCTTTCCCTAACTTCCCATTCTTATTTAGACCCCGCCTCACTCACATGCATCATGCTGTTTTACTGACCTCTCAGCCTTGTTTATTTATCTGTTTAGAGTGTGTCTCTCCACTTCAATAGAATGTAGACTCTAGGAGAATGGGGCGCCTTTGGGCTTTATTCGAGGATATATTCTCAAATTTTAGAACAGTGCCTGGCACATAGCAGGCAGTCAGTAAGTGTTTGTAGACTACATGAATGGTAGGTGGGTTGGAACATTTAGTATAGAGAAAGCTTGTCCAACCCATGGCCTATGGGCTGCCTGTGGGCCAAGGACGGCTTTGAATGAGGCTCAACACAAATTTGTAAACTTCCTTAAAACATTATGAAATTTTCTTGTGGTATTTTTTTTCTTTGTGCTCATCAGGTATCATTAGTATTCGTGTATTTTATGTGTGGCCCAAGACAATTCTTCCAATGTGGCCCAGAGAAGCCAAAAGATCGGATACCCTTGGTATAAAGGAACTTTTTTCTAGTGCTAAATCCCTTCCCAATGTGTCAGGCTTGCTTTGTCAGTGCCTGGGTCGGTATTGGGGCTCCGCTGCTGATTCCATTTATCACCCCCTTAGGCAGTTTCCCTCCCAGACTCTCAGGCCTTCCTGTGAACCCTCCACCTCCACTGGCAGCAGGGCTGGTCAGGTCTGGATCGCTCAGTCTGCCCCGGTGCCTGTCTATCTGCCTGTCAGCATGCAGATCCAAATCACTTAGTCCTGTCTATTTTCTTTTCTTTTTTTTGAGATGGAGTTTCACTCTTGTCGCCCAGGCTGGAGTGCAGTGGCGTGATCTCGGCTCACTGCAACCTCTGCCTCCCGGGTTCAAGTGGTTCTCCGGCCTCAGCCTCCCAAGTAGCTGTGATTACAGGCGCTTGCCACCATGCCTAGCTAATTTTTGTAATTTTAGTAGAGACGGGGTTTCACCATGTTGGCCAGGGTGGTCTAGAACTCCTGACCTCAGGTGATTCACCTGCCTCAGCCTTTCAAAGTGCTGGGATTACAGACGTAAGCCACTGCACCTGGCCAGTCCTGTCTCTTTTCAATGCTGGCTAATCAGAAAAGGGTGCTTAATAATTACTGCCAATCATGACTTATAAAACTCTTTTAAACACAACTCCAAGCATTTTCATGGACTTCTTAAAACGTATTCCTGGCATGGACGGATTAATGGATAAACAAGATGTGTTCTATCCATACGATGGAATGTTATTCAGTCTTGAAAAGCAAGGAAGCTCTGACTCATGCTACAACATGGATGAAACTTGAAGACATTATGCCAAGTGAAAAGCCAGTCACAAAAGGACAAATTCTGTGCGATTCCACTTATACGAGGTATCAAGAGTCATCAAATTCATAGAGACAGAAAATAGAACAGTGGTTGCCCGGGAGTGGCAGAGGCATAAATGAATTCTTTAATGGGTACAGAGTTTCAGTTTTGCAAGATAAAAAAGTTCTGGAAATTGCTTGTGCAACAATGTGAACGTACTTAACACTATTGAGCTATACACTCAAAAATGGTCAAGGTGGTAAAGTTTATGTTGTGCACATTTTAATTTTATCACAATTTAAAAATTATAAAGGAGAGGAATAGGCTGGGTACGATGGCTCATGCTTGTAATCCCAGCATTTTCAGAGGCTGAGATGGGTGGATTACTTAAAGCCAGGAGTTTGAGACCAGCCTGGCAAACATGGTGAAACCCCATCTCTACTAAAAATACAAAAAATCAGCCAGGCGTGGTGGCTTGTGCCTGTAGTCCCAGCTACTCGGGAGGCTGAGGTGGGAGGATTACCTGAGCCCAGGAGGTCGAGGCTGCACTGAGCCGTGATGGCACCACTGCACTCCAGCCTGGGCAACAGAGCAATCCCTGTCTCAAAAAAAGAAAAAAGAAAAAAGAGCATATCACCCATAGAATATTTTGCCCATAGACATCTTGTGTATGTAGTTGTACTGGAAACTGAAATTCTCTTTGGAATGTTTCCTACTGTGATGCTGCCGGAGAAGGATCTAAAGGAATGAGGAACTGGAGTTTGGCATTGTGGATCCCTGGAGGATTCAATGAAACAGTAGTGAGAAGGCAGGATAGTCACGCTGGGAGATGAGGGCTGCCTGGCAGCTCCAAGGAGGTGCTTTCCTCAGGTCACACACTGACCTTCAGATTCCCTCTCAGGAAGAACCTGATCCATAACTCTGAATGCTCCTGGGATCTGTTAAGCAAGAATCTGTGTTTTAATTTTATTACATCTAGAAATTAATAGACTGTAAAAATTTTCCCTTGGTTTGCTTTTTAAAATCATCTTGTATTGTTTCTCTTTTTGTTGTGTTTTTATTTTAAAGAACAATGTTCGTTTAAGTTTACCTTCTCAATGTCCTAAACCTTTAAGTTCAACATCATTTTACTTTTCCCAAGATGTCCCTTCACTTCTCTTCTCTTCTTTGATTTTTTCTTTCCTTCCAGAATTCCCCTTTCTAGTATTCAGTGGCCTGTTTTCTTTTGAGAGAAAAATGTTTGGCAACTTACTCTTTGGCTGCAAAAGTGCTGAACAGGTTTTAAACACTTGGATTTTCCCAGCTGGCCCTAATCCTTTGCCTGTTACATAAAGGGACCCCTTAAGCCCCTGAAATTGCAGGGGACATTTGTGTTGAAGTTCACCATTCTAGGATTATTTGGTGAGGTAGGTATGGATGTGAAACTGCAATGCACATTCAAAGATGACACTACCACGAGTCCAAATCTATCTGCACAAAGCCGGGAGGATGGGCAGGCCTGCCTCCCTCCTTGTGTGGCTGGTCTGTCCTTTGCAGAGTAACAGCTCTGCTTCCTGTCAGGGCTGTGGCGGTTGGCACAGAGTCCTGGCACTGAGCTCAGTGGCCCCTTCTCCCTTAAGCCCAGCCACACTGCTTCTGATTCCTGGCTCATGCTTGCCATGGCTTCTCTTGTGATTTTCTTTCAATGTTATATTGTCCTCTAAGAGCCTAAAATAGAAGCTTGACCATGATCCTTTCATAGAATTCAATATTCAGCCTCAAAAGAAATTAAATATTGCCACATAATAAGTATTATTCACTATAATATGTTTATTAATAACCGATATAATAGATTGTTTAATTATAGTTAATTATTGATACTAACATTTCATGATTATAGCTGACATTTTTTTTTTAGTGCTTCCTTTGTGTGGCCCCGTATTGCCCTGTATAGAAGCATTTCGTCTTCACAACAACTCTATGAGGTAGGTACTATTATCCTCGTTTTCCAGCTGGAAAACAGGCCTGGGGAGTTTGAGAAACTTATCCAAGTCCCACAGCTAGGGAGTGGTGGAACTGGGATTGAGTTCAGGTTGTCTGTTTTCAGACCCAGAGCCTGCACTGGAGTTTGTGTGTCCCTATGTGCATTCCACAGAACCCAGTAGCAGATGGTGCAATGAGGAAAACAAAAGGAGTGTCATGTACTGGAGGCTTGGGTCCCCCTCAGATCCATATGTTGAAGCTGTAACCCCCAATGTGATGGCATTTGAGGTGGAGTCTTCAGGAAATAATTAGGTTTACATGAGGTCATGAGGGTGGGGCCCCCGTGGTGGGATTAGTGCCCTTACAAGAAGAGGAAGAGACAAGGGCTGGGTCACTCTCCAGAACATGAGCACACAGTGAGATGGCAGCCATCTGCAGGCCAGGAGGAGTGCCCTCTCCAGGAACTCAATCTGCCGGCCCTTGACCATGAACTTCCCAGCCTCCAGAGCCATGAGAAGTAAATGTCTGCTGTTTAAGCCACCCAGTCTATGGTATTTTGTAATCGCAGCCTGAGCACAGTAAGACAAGGGGTAGTGCTTTTTAATCAAATCAATTTTGAAAATGCCCCATACAGTACTATCTTCCTATCTTAAAGGACCAACGATGCCTATTGAAATCAAAGACTCTGAAAAGTCCTGCAGTAAAGGAAGCTATTTAAATTTGTTTAAACAATTGCTTCTCAAACTTTTTGACTATGGAATATCTCCCCACTTATGAATATCTCAAAGAACACACTGGAAGGTACTACTGGAAGTGAAGCATATGCGTCAGACGTGAATGTGTGCTTATTTACCAGGTGGGATGAACTGCCCAATGAAGCCATAAAGTTGTATAGGCGAGGGTTTGGTAGTTGAAAAGAGGAGAGAAGAATGCAGACACAGCCTGAGAAAGGGCAAAGGGCCGTATCCAACATGTGGGAAGTGCCATTTCAGGGAAAAGAGCCCAGATATTCCGGAACATCTGGGGAAGATGAAAAGAAGTTGTTCTTGGGATAAATCTGGTGAGAACCTACTTTCAAGAGCAGAGTTTAGGGCCTGTCCTGGCTGGAGGAGCTGGTTTTAAGAACAGAAAGAACAGTCCAGTATTAAATGTTAATTTGAATATAGGAGGATAGGATAAAAAATGACTCAGAATTATTATGTTATCTGGGCTGAAAAGTGTCATATTTACTGCCCATTAGAAATTCCTTACAGGCTGATTTCCTAAAGTTAGCTTCATTTCTTTCTTTCTTTCTTTCTTTTTTTTTTTTTTTTGAGGTGGAGTCTGGCTCTGTCGCCCAGGCTGGAGTGCAGTGGCGCAATCTCGGCTCACTGCAAGCTCCGCCTCCCGGGTTCACGCCATTCTCCTGCCTCAGCCTCCCAAGTAGCTGGGACTACAGGCGCCCGCCACCACGCCCGGCTAAATTTTTATATTTTTAGTAGAGACGGGGTTTCACTGTGTTAGCCAGGATGGTCTCGATCTCCTGACCTCATGATCCACCCGCCTCGGCCTCCCAAAGTGCTGGGATTACAGGCTTGAGCCACCGCGCCTGGCCGAGCTTCATTTCTTTCTAGGAAATTACAAGACATGGACTCAAATAAAAGGCTCAGTTGACCAAGGGAACAAGATCTTGTTTAGTCCTGGTAATACCCAATAAATATTTGCTAAATATATGCAAAGGGGCCGGGCACAGTGGCTCACACCTGTAATCCCAGCACTTTGGGAAGCCAAGACGGACAGATCACTTGAGGTCAGGACTTCGAGACCAGCCTGGCCAACATGATGAAACCCCGTCACTACAAAAAAATACAAAAATTAGCCAGAGGTTGTGGCATGTTCCTGTGGTCCCAGCTACTCAGGAGGTTGAGGCAGAAGAATCGCTTGAACTCAGGAGGTGGAGGTTGCAGTGAGCTGAGATTGCACCACTGCACTCCAGTCTGGGCAACAGAGAGAGACTCCATCTAAAAAAAAAAAATTAATTAATTAATTAATTAATTATATTGAAAGGACAAGAAAGGGAGGATTAATTGCACAATTTGCGTTTTGCATCCTTAAAATGAAATATTAATTTTACCAAGCAGTTAGTTTTTTAAGAGTAGGGGTGGAGGGGAGAAGGTGAGATTGCTGGCAGAAAGATAGCAAATTACACAAAAGCCATCAAGGTGTTGTGTGATCTTACGATGAGGTTTCATGTCTGTTCATCTGTCAGATGATGGGGCCAGACTAGGTGGTCTTAAAGGCCCTGTCCGTATCTACCATCCTAAGATTCTCTGTTCTTCAGAACACGCTAGAGGAAGCTTGGGAAAGCAACTGTTTTATTCAGAGATAAGTACACTTAATACAATTCAGACAATACATTTGTAACAGGCATTTAACACAGCAATCAATTGTACAAGTAGATTCTATTTACTTTTTCTTTTATTAAGCGGAAGAATAAATAAACATAACTGGCCTCAATTATTTAACACTAAAAATGTTGACATTGTAGAGATAAACGTCAACACCAAGAAATACGTTTTCCATGTTCTCCTTAAAACAAATAGAAAGTTTGAATGGTATCAATAATTATCCCTTAGAATTGGGATGTATTCAGGTTTTATGCGTGTTACATAGAGCAAACAGGCTATTTTCAATTTCTGTGTTTGTATATTTACCTATAATTGCCAACTTTCTGCAAATGATGTTTCCTCTTGTGTAAATACCAACTGGATTTAGCAAATGTCATGATTATTCGTGCCACCTATTGGTGAAATGTAGTATGACAGCATCTTTTGTGTGCAAGACAGCTACTATGGGGAGAGGAGGGTTGTCAGGACAAATTAAACAGGAATTCTGTACTCAAGAACGGTGGAGAATCTATCTTTTATGAGGCAATTCAAAATTTGAACACTGGAAGGGTATTTGATGGTAGTAAGGAATTACTACCTTTTTTATTTCCTATTATTTTTTAATTGTTTATTTTTAGGTGTGACATTGGTATTGTGGTTATGTTAAAACGTCTTTATCTTTTAGAGACACATAGTAAGATATTTATGAATGAGCGCAAATGATATGTGTAACTTGATTTAAAATAGTATTAGCAATTTTGATACATGCCCAATGTGGACGAACCTTGAAAACGTGCTAAGTGAAATAAGCCAGACACAAAAGGACAAATATGGCCAGGCATGGTGGCTCACACCTGTAATCCCAGCACTTTGGGAAGCTGAGGCGGGCTGAATACTTGAGGCCAGAAGTTTGAGACCAGCCTGGCCAACATGATGAAACCCCATCTCTACTAAAAATACAAAAATTAGCTGGGCGTGGTGGCATGTGCCTGTAATTCCAGCTACTCGGGAGAGTGAGACAGGAGAATCTCTTGAACCCGGAAGGTGGAGGTTGCAGTGGAGCCAAGATCGTGCCATTGTACTCCAGCCTAGGTGACAGAGTGAGACTGTGTCTCAAAAAAAAAAAAAAAAGTGGGGGTAGGCAAATATATAGGGTATCTAGAGTGTCAGATTCACAGAGACAAAAAGTAGAATGATGATTACCAGAGACTGGGGGAGGGGAAGTGGGGAGTTACCATCTAATGGGCCCAGAGTTTTAGTTTTGTAAGAACTCTTTTCTGGAGATGGGTGGTGGTGATGGTTGCATAACAATGCGGATGTCTTTAATACCACTGAACTGTATACTTAAACATGATTAAAATGCAAAATTATAACATGTATTTTTTAGCACAATAAAAAAAAAAATTAGGGCCAGGTGGGTGCACCTGGGCTGGCAAGGAAGGGGCACCCGTCTGGGTGGGTGGGGCAGGGAAGGTACCTGAGGTCACTGGCTCGGCGGTAGCGGCAGGGGTGGCAGAGGTGGAACTGCAGAGCTGCAGGGTCCACTGACCCTTACCCTCAGCTGGAGAATAACCCTCCAGATCAACTGCAAGAACAAACCAGCAATCCTGAGAGGAGCCGCAGACCCTCTGAAGGAAGCGGACTGCCCCTGCAGGACACAGGAGACACCCCAAATACTGTGAGTGCCCCAACTGCGGAAGTGGGAAAGGGGGACCCTCCTCTTCCAAACACACATCGCCACTGGGGAAGCGGAAGGTCTGTTTTTGGGAGAAGTTTCCAACTTTACCTCAAGCTGAGTCAAGTTAGAGAGCTGAGCTGAGCAAAATACAAGGGTAGAGGAAGCAGCAGAAAGGTCCTGGAAGCTCGTTGGGTCCCCAAGCAGCCCATTCCTGCCTGACACCACAGGGATCCATCAGGAGGGTGGCCAGAGGAGCAGGGGGTAAAACTCCATAGGGGGAAGGAATTTTCTAGCTGAACTTTATAACAATTTGAAAGGGGCAAGAAGCCTCCTGACCAGAACCTGGGGGAGAGCATGAATCTGGTGTGCAGACTTCACATGCAGGGGGAAGAACTGAAGCCCTTTTCTTCCACAGCTGGAAGGAAAAAAGCCTTGGGCAAGTTTTCAAGCCCATCTCACCCTCCACCAGGAAACAGACTCGAGGCTGTTGGGGGAGGCACGGTGGGAGTGAGGCCGACCCTTCGGTTTCTGTGGGAGCTGGGTGAGGCCTGTGATTGCCAGCTTTCCCCAACTTCCCTGACAACCTGTATGACTCAACAGAGGCAGCCATAATCCTCCTAGGTACACAATTCCAGTGACCTGGGAATCCCACCCCCATCCCCCACAGCAGCTGAAGCAAGACCTGCCCAAGGAGGGTCTGAGCTCAGACACACCCAGCCCCGCCCCCACCTTATGGTCCTTCCTTACCCGCCCTGGTAGGGAAAGACAAAGGGCATTTAATCTTGGGAGTTCTAGGGCCCCACCCACCACCAGTCCCTTTCCACATGACTACAGCTGATGCTTTCTGGAAAGCACCACCTCCTGGCAGGAGGCCAACCAGCACAAAAATAGAGCATTAAACCACCGAAGTTAAGGACCCTCACGGAGTCCATTATACTCTCCTCCACCTCCACTGGAACAGGTGCTGGTATCCATGGCTGAGAGACCCATAGACGGCTCACATCACAGGACTCTGTGCAGACAACCTCCAGTACCAGCCTGGAGCTGGCTAGACTCACTGGGTGGCTAGACCCAGAAAAGAGACAATAATCACTGCAGTTTGGCTCACAGGAAGCCACATCCACAGGAAAAAGGGGGGAGTACTACATCAAGGGAACACCCCAAGGGACAAAAGAATCTGAACAACAGCCTTCAGCCCTAGACCTTCCCTCTGACAGAGCCTATCCAAGTGAGAAGGAGCCAGACAATCAACCCTGGTAATATGACAAAACAAGGCTGTTCAGTACCCCCAAAAAATCACACTAGTTCACCAGCAATGGATCCAAACCAAGAAGAAATCCCGGATTTACCTGAAAAAGAATTCAGGAGGTTAGTTATTAAGCTAATCAGGGAGGGACCAGAGAAAGGAGAAGCCCAATGCAAAAGTATCCAGAAAATGATACAAGAAGTAAAGGGAGAAATATTCAAGGAAATAGATAGCTTACAGAAAAAAATAATTTAAAAATTCAGGAAATTTTGGACATACTTTTAGAAATGTCAGATGCTTTGGAAAGTCTCAGCAATAGAATTGAACAAGCAGAAGAAAGAAATTCAGAGCTTGAAGACAAGGTCTTCAAATTAACACAATCCAACAAAGACAAAGAAAAAAGAATAATAAAATATGAAGAAAGCCTCCAAGAAGTCTGGGATTATGTTAAATGACCAAACCTAAGAATAATCAATGTTCCTGAGGAGGAAGACCTCACATTTCAATACAATATTGAATATAAATGGCCTAAATTCTCCATTTAAAAGCTTGGAAAACATATTTGGGGGAATAGTTGAGGAAAACTTTCCCAGCCTTGCTAGAGACCTACACATCCAAATACAAGAAGCACAAAGAACACCTAAGAAATTCGTCACAAAAAGATCTTCACCTAGGCACATTGTCATCAGGTTATCCAAAGTTAAGACAAAGGAAAGAATCTTAAGAGCTGTGAGACAGAAGCACCAGGTAACCTATGAAAGAAAACCTCTCAGATTAACAGCAGATTTCTCAGCAGAAACCCTACAAGCTAGAAGGGATTGGAGCCCTATCTTCAGCCTCCTCAAACAAAACAATTATCAGCCAAGAATTTTGTATCCAGTGAAACAAAGCATCATATATGGAGGAAAGATTCAGTTGTTTTCAGACAAACAAATGCTTAGAGAATTCGCCATTACCAAGCCACCACCACAAGAACTGCTAAAAGAAGCTCTAAATCTTGAAACAAATCCTGGAAACATGTCAAAACATAGCCTCTTTAAAGCATAAATTACACAGGACCTATAAAACAAAAATACAAGTTAAAAAGCAAAAAGGAAAAACAAAACAAAACAAAACAAAAAAACCAAAGTACACAGGCAACAAAGAGCATGATGAATGCAACAGTACCTCACATTTCAATACAATATTGAATATAAATGGTCTAAATGCTCCATTTAAAAGAAGAACCACAGAATGGATAAGAACTCGCCAACCAACTCTCTGCTGCCTTCAGAAGACTCACCTAACACATAAGGATTCACATAAACTTAAAGTAAAGGGGTGGGAAAAGGCATTTCATGCAATGGACACCAAAAGCGAGCAGGGGTAGTTATTCTTATATTAGACAAAACAAACTTTAAAGCAATAGCAGTTAGAAGAGACAAAGAGGGACATTAATGGTAAAAAGACCTTGTCCAACAGGAAGCTATCACAATCCTAAACATATATGCACCTAACACTGGAGCTCCGAAATTTATAAAACAATTACTGTTAGACCTAAGAAATGAGATAGACAGCAACACAATAGCAGTGGAGGACTTCAATACTCCGCTAACAGCACTAGACAGGTCATCAAGACAGAAAGTCAATAAAGAAACAAAGGATTTAAACTATACCTTGGAACAAATGGACTTAACAGATATATACAGAACATTTCATCCAACAACTGCATTCTATTCAACAGAGCATGGAACTTTCTCCAAGATAGACCATGTGATAGGCCACAAAATGAGCCTCAATAAATTTAGAAAATTGAAATTATATCAGGCACTCTGTCAGGCCATAGTGGAATAAAACTGGAATTCAACTCCAAAAGGAACCTTCAAAACCATGCAAATACATGGAAATTAAATAATCTGCTCCTGAATGAGCATTGGGTCAAAAACAAAATCAAGATGGAAATTTAAAAATTCTTTGAACTGAATGACAATAATGACACAACCTATCAAAACCCCTGGGATACAGAGTCGAAAGTCCTCTTCAAGGAAAACTACAAAACACTGCTGAAAGAAGTCATAGATGACGCAAACAAATGGAAACACATCCCACACTCATGGATGGGTAGAATTAATATTGTGAAAATGACCGTACTGCCAAAAGCAATCTACAAATTCAATGCAATCCCCATCAAAATACCACCATCATTCTTCACAGAGTTGGAAAAAACAATTCTAAAATTCATGTGGAACCAAAACAGAGCCCATATAGCCAAACCAGAACTAAGCAAAAAGAACAAATCCAGAGGCATCACACTACCTGATTTCAAACTATACTATAAAGCCATAGTCACCAAAACAGCATGGTACTGGTATAAAAATAGGCACACAGACCAATGGAACAGAATAGAGAACCCAGAAATAAACCCAAATACTTACAGCCAACTGATCTTCAACAAAGCAAACAAAATCATAAAGTGGGGGAAAGGACATCATTTTCAATAAATGGTATTGGGATAATTGGCTAGCCACATGTAGGAAAATGAAACTGGATCCTCATCTCTCACCTTAAACAAAAATCAACTAAAGATGGATTAAGAACTTAAACCTAAGACCTGAAACTATAAATATTGTAGAAGATAACATTGGAAAAACCTTTCTAGATATTGGCTTAGGCAAGGATTTCATGACCAAGAACCCAAAAACAAATGCAATAAAAACAAAGATAAACAGCTAAGACCTAATTAAACTAAAGAACTTTTGCATGGTAAAAGGAACAGTCAGCACAGTAAACAGACAACCCACAGAGTGGGAGAAAATGTTCACAATCTATACATCTGACAAAGGACTAATATCCAGAATATACAACAAACTCAAATGAGTAAGAAAAAAAAATCCCATCAAAAAGTGGCCCAAGGACATGAACAGACAACTCTCAAAAGAAGATATATAAATGGCCAACAAACATATGAAAGAATGCTCAACATCACCAATGATCAGGGAAATGCAAATCAAAACCACAATGCGATACCACCTCACTTCTGCAAGAATGGCCATTATCAAAAAATAAAAAAAAAAAACAGTAGACGTTGGCATGGGTGCAGTGAATAGGGAACACTTCTGCATTGCTGGTGGGAATGTAAACTAGCCACAGTGGAAAACAGTATAAACAGCCACTATGGAAAACAGTGTAGAGAGTCCTTAAAGAACTAAAAGTAGGGTCGGGCATGGTGGCTTACACCTGTAATCCCAGCACTTTGGGAGGCCAAGGCAGGTGGATCACTTGTGGTTAGGAGTTCAAGACAAGCCTGGCCAACATGGTGAAACCCCATTTCTGCTAAAAAGTAAAACTAGCCTGGCGTGGTGGTGAGTGCCTGAATCCCAGCTTCTTGGGAGGCTGAGGCAGGAGAATTACTTGAACCCAGGAGCCGGAGGTTGCAGTGAGCAGAGATCATGCCATTGCACTCTAGCCTGGGTGACAAGAGAGAAACTCAGTTTCAAAAAAAAAAAAAAAAAAAAAAGAACAAAAAGTAGAACTACAATTTGATCCAGCAATCCCACTACTGGGTATCTACCCAGAGGAAAAGAAGTCATTACACCAAAAAGATACTTGCATATGCATGTTTACAGCAGCACAATTTACAATTGCAAAATCCTGGAACCAACCCAAATGCCTATCAATCAACAAGTGGATAAAGAGATTGTGGTATATATATAGTGGCATATATATATATATATGATGGAATACTACGCAGACATAAAAAGAAATGAATTATCAGCATTTGCAGTGACCTGGATAAGACTGGAGACTATTATTCTAAGTGAAGTAACTCAGGAATGGAAAACCAAACATCGTATGTTCTCACTGATATGTGGGAGCTAAGCTATGAGGATTCAAAAGCATAAGAATGATACAGTGGACTTTGGGGACTTGGGGGAAAGAGTGGGAGGGGGCAAGGGATAAAAGACTACAAATATGGTGCAGTGTATACTGCTCGGGTGATGGATGCACCAAAATCTCACAAATCACCACTAAAGAATTTACTCATGTAACCAAATACCACCTGTACCCCAATAACTTATGAAAAAAAAATTGTTAAAAAATTGTTAAAAAAAAAATTTGAGACCGGGCATGGTGGTTCACACCTGTAATTCTATTACATTGGGAGGCCGAGGTGGGTAGATACTTCCACCAATTGCATCTTTCTTTTTTTTTTTTTTTTGACATGGGGTCTCACTCTGTCACCCAGGTCAAGAGTTTGAGATCAGCCTAGCCAAGATGGTAAAACACTGTCTCTACTAAAAATACAAAAATTAGCCGGACATGGTGGCAGGCACTGGTAATCCCAGCTCCTTGGGAGGCTGAGGTAGAGAATTGCTTGAACCCGGGAGGTGGAGGTTGTGGTGAGTCGAGATCACGCCACTGCACTCCAGCCTGGGTGACAGAGTGAGACTCCATCTCAAAAAAAGAAAAAAGAAAAAAAAAATTAGGTCAGGCTCAGTGGCTCATGCCTGTAATCCTAGCACTTTGGGAGGCTGAGGCAGGAGGATCACTTGAGCCCAGGGGTTCGAGACCAGCTTGAGCAACACAGTGAGACTCTGTCTCTACAAAAAAATTTTTTTAAATTAGCCAGGCATGGTGGTGTGCACCTGTAGTCCTAGATACTCGGGAAGCTGAGGTGGGAGGGTCATTTGAATCTGGGAGGTCAAGGCTGTAGTGAACCATGAAAACGCCACTGCACTCCACCCTGGGCAACAGAGTGAGATCTCGTCTCAAAAATTAAAAAATTGGAAAAACTTAGAACCATAGGGAATGGGAGTACAGATGTGACAAGATTGTCCATGAGTTCATGAAGTATGTGAGAGTTTATGCTCTTCTCTGTTATTTTTGTATGTGTTTCAAATCCTGTATAATGAAAAATTTCTTTTTTTCCTAATGAAACTCCTGGTCTAGGAGGGAAGATAAAATGTGAACATGAATAACTTCTATATGACAGAAAGAGATAAACTAAGAGAAGTACAGAGGAAATTTCAAGAATTACTATGCTTCCACAGATGAACCCAAATGCAAAGCTTAGAGCAGTAATAACATACTCTTTAGCCAGTCTTCAGCATTATTTGTACTGAATATTCAAAAATGATTTTGTGATGACTTTATATCAGTGTAAAGTTCTCTTCATAGGTAACTCTCTAAGGGAAAAATAGAAAAGTAAATCCTGCAAACAGGAGATAGTCTTCTTGGGAAACTTCAGTTCTGAGCAAGAGGATGCTAGGATAGCAGAGACTGGACAAGAGTGTTCTCCTAGAAATGACATCATAGGCTGCCAGAACAAATTGCCTGTGAGAATAGCATGTGCTTAATCAGGAGATAGATGCAGAGAACACCCATAGGTGTAGGTTAGAATCATGCTAAAGAGCAACAGGCTGGACACGGACAGTTCAAATCCGTGTGAAACAACACAAAGACGATAGCACAGCGACAACAGCAAAATCTCCACTTCATTTTGGCCATGACTTTTCACCTCTTTTCTCCACCAAAAACCTTATTTCTTTAAGTTTTCCATGTGCACCTCATTGATTGAGCACCCAAGTATCAGGCACCATGTTGAACACTGAGGCGGTAAAGGGAGAGTGTAGTTCTGCCTCCCCAAAGAGCTCACAACGTGGCCAGGTGGAGGCACACGCACAACTGAGAGGCTAAAATGTGGCTACTGAATCATATGGCCAGGATGGAAAAAGGAAAATCTTTAGGAATAAAAAGCAAGGCACCTTTCATTCTGTTTGAGATGCCTGTGAGGCAGGTTCACTGTACTCTGGTTACCAATTCCAGGGGAGATCCTACTACATGGAGGATAGCAAAGATCATCACTATGCCAACCAACCACCAGGAAGAGGAGTCCAGATACTTCTACCAATTGCATCTTTTTTTTTTTTTTTTTTTTTTTTGAGATGGGGTCTCACTGTGTTGCCCAGGCTGGAGTGCAGTGGTGCAATCTTGGCTCACTGTAACCTCCACCTCCCAGGTTCAAGTGATTCTCCTGCCTCAGCCTCCAGAGTAGCTGGGACTACAGGCGCACGCCACCATGCCTGGCTAATTTTTGTATTTTTAGTAGAGACGGAGTTTTGCCATGTTGGCCAGGCTGGTCTCAAACTCCTGACCTCAAGTGATCCACCCACATCGGCCTCCCAAAACGCGCCGATTGCATCTTGGGCTGCAATTTCCACCACTTGCAGGAGTTGAGGGAGACAGAACACTCACAGAACAAGTTAGGCAAAGCAACTTTATTCATCACAGATAGGCAGCAAGGCACAACAGAAGCCTAGCATCCATTGCGAGCTGATTCTGCAAGGCTCAGGAAGCTACTCAGAATGGACAGAGTCTTGTCTGCACATGCCCCACAATGCACTGCAGCCGAGGCACTCCGAAAGCACTCCACTCTGGGTTTTATACCCTGGGGGGAAACTGGGATCACTGGACCACAGCATTGGAGGACATCTTGTCCTAAGAGGAACAGAAACAGAATCTGGCATGTTCTGGACAGCTTTTCCTTATCTCAGAATGTTGTTTCCAGTACATTCTAGCGTTATTCCGAGAACTACAATTGAAAAATGGGGGAAGAGCTGGGTTATCAAGGCCATCCAGGCACTTGTCCTGCAATGCCTAGGAAAGTCACCCCAGAGGAGGTTACATTTGAGTTGGCCTCAAAGCATGGCTAGAATTTCTAGTCCTTATCTGGAGGAAATAGAGTGAGGAAAAACATACAGCTGTGTATGCCAAAAACACAAGTTGTCCAGTGAATGTGTGTAAACTCAGGCTGAAATTTAGCAGGGATGATGAGAAAGGAGATATGGATTAGGCCTGATTAGGAATGCCCTGATGTGCCATTCTAGGGAATCTGGAGTGGGCCCGGGCTTGAAAACCAGCAGTGATGAGTGGTAGAATTCTGTTTGGCCAGATCAGATTTGAAAATAATTTTGAATACCTTTGGATAGGAAATTCAGCTCCAATGACTCATAGACCTGTGGGGTAAGGCCTGAAATTAAGATTCAAAACTAAGTGCTGCCTTGACCATGGAGGCTGGTAAAATCAGGGTACAGAGGCTCAAATGGATTAACTGCAAGTTCTCCTCCCACTCTGCTCCTGGTGGATAAGGTCCTCTAGCCAAGCAACCCTCCTTATCAAAGGGACCAGGCGCAGTGCTAGGCTTCAGGTCCCCGTCGGCCTGTAGAATTATCCAAGCAAACCAAACACATCCTCCTACAGGAACCAGGGGCACCTCGCCCTCTTGTTACTACAAAGCCTGCCTCCCACAGCTCCTGGTGGTTCACTCTGTTCCCAACTGCAACCCCCACGTGGCTCTCTGTGGGGCAGTGTCGTCCTTCCCTGGGACATGAGCATATGTGACTAATTATCTGCTGCCCAAATTATCTGTCTAGGCTTGGATGTCGTACATTCAACCATCCTCTCAACTCTAGGGCGGAATCCCTCCCTCACCAGTGGGGTGAAGTGGAGGCAAACTAAATCAAACTAAATAAGACCCCATCATACCATGTTGTATTGCACTCTGCTTCTTTTTTTTTTTTTTTTTTTTTTGAGACAGGGTCTCACTTTGTTACCCAGGCTGGAGTGCAGTGGCACAATCTTGGCTCACTGCAACCTCCACCTCCTGGGTCCAAGCGATTCTTGTGCCTCAGCCTCCCGAGTAGCTGGGACTACAGGTGCTTGCCACCACACCTGGCTAATTTTTGTGGGTTTTCTTTTTTTGTATTTTTAGTAGAGACGGGGTTTCGCCATGTTGGCCAGGCTGGTCTTGAACTCCTGACCTCAAGTGATCTGCCCACCTTGGCCTCCCAATGTGCTGGGATTACAGGCGTGAGCCACCACACCTGGCCTCATCCTGCTTCTTTACACACTTACATTTCCTGCATAACTGAAAAATCTTGACCTTGTAACACCTCTTTTCAGGGGAATGACATATAAAATTATTCATAATGACAGACTATGAAATATTTTACCAATATTTTCCTTTAAGAAAGATTAGGGAAGTAGTGTTTAGGATAGATTCTACATGGAACAAATTAGAAGTAGAAAGACCAGTCAAGAAGTATCTGAATAGAATGATAGCCGAGTGGTGTGCAGTGGATACTGTGATATGCTGCCCAGAAAGGACAGTGAAGGACATCAGGCCCCAGCTGCTAGAAGTGCTGCTGCAGTCAGCCTGTAGCTCTTAGCCCTCTCAGAAAATGACTGAGCTGCAGAGAGCTGCCTCACCCAAGGACATGCCCTATCTTTGTCCTTTTGGGCTGCTATCCTACCAGAGACTAAGTAGTTCAAAAACAACAGAAATGTATTTCTCACAACTCTAGAGGCTGGGAAGGCCAAAGTCAAGGCACCAGCAAATTTGATGCCTGGTGAGGGTTGGCTTCCTAACTGATAGACAATGTCTTCTTACTGTATCCTCATGTGGTGGAAGGGATAAGGGAGGGACCTCTCTGGGGTGTCTTCTATAAGAGCACTAATCTCATCCCGAGGGCTCCATCCTTGTGACCTAATCACCTCCCAAAGGCCCCACATCCCAATACCATCACCTTGGGGGTTAGGATTTTAACATACGAGTTTTGGAGGGACACAAATATTCAGACCATAGCACACTCGTGCCTGGGGAAGCTCATATCGAGTGACCAATGGATGGTGGAGCATAAGGGCTTGGCCAGCTCAGCCATGCTTGGCATGTTTCTAAAAGTCCACCTAACTCGAGAGCTCTTGGTGAGGTTTGCTGAGACTGTCAGCCTTGGGTTGTAGCTCAACGTCACTGCTCTGCCCACTCCTGCTTCTGTCCCCTACCTTCCACAGGTGTGGTCCCTCCCACAGGCACCCCTTCATGAAATGCCTCTTTAGAGTCTGGTTTCTGGGGATACAACCTGTGATGCTTAAAAAATTAAGAGGCCGGGCACAGTGGGTCATGCCTATAATCCTAGCACTTTGGGAGGCCAAGGCAGGAGGATTGCTTGAGCTCAGTAGTTGAAGACCAGCCTGGGCAACATAGTGAGACCATGTCTCTACAAAAAATTTTAATAAAAAAGAAAGAAAAAAATTAGAGATGAGAAATGAGGGGAGGAGAGGGAAATTGAGAAATAAGCTTAGATAATTTTCACCCTAAGGGTAAATCTCCCAAATAATGTTTCCCCATCTTCTCAGAGAGCCCACAGTCTGAACGAGGAGAAAGCTGTTCAATGAAAAATCAATAAGTAGTCAGGTGAATCCTCCAGGAATCTGCACAGAGTGGCAGTGCCATGCCTTTTACATAAACCAACCTCCTCACTCTCCCCTCCTCAGCAGCTCCCAGGCCTGAGGACGGGCAGCGTCACTTTCTCCCAAGAACAATGGAGAATCATTTCTCACCAGTAAGAATGTTGGCCTCACATTAAATTCGTGATGTTTAATGGGCTTATTTATGTATTTATTTATTTTTGAAATGGAGTTTCGCTCTTGTTGCCCAGGCTGGAGTACAGTGGCACGATCTTGGCTCATTGCAACCTCTGCCTCCTGGGTTCAAGAGATTCTCCTGTCTTAGCCTCCGGAGTAGCTGGGATTACAGGCACACGCCACCACGCCCAGCTAATTTTTTGTATTTTTAGTAGAGATGGGGGGTTTCACCGTGTTGGCCAGGGTGGTCTCAAACTCCTGACCTCAGGTGATCCACCCACCTCAGCCTCCCAAAGTGCTGGGATTACAGGCATGAGCCACCGTGCCCAGCCAGCTTATTCATTTATACTTCAATCAGGATTAAGTACATCATGAGAATAAAACAATCCAGATGGTTCTGAGACTGAATCTGAGCTCCTGGGTAATGCAGCAGGGTGGATCTGGACTAGACTTCCTGCCCTGGATCAGCAAGATTGGTCTCATAGGTGTGCACTGAAGGCAGCCCGAGAAGGTGTTTTTTGATGGGCACCGAGAAGACCCATCTGTCCCCAAAAGACATGACTCAGTGAGGCTCTAGACCCTTTCTGCCACAGCAGCTTCATGTGGGCTTTGTAGATCAGCACAGCTCTTAGACCCAGCCGTGCACGGCGCCTGACTTGGGCCATAAATATTAGAGAAGGGGTCAACAAACTACAGACTTTGGGCCAAATCTAACCTCCCCATCCAGACCTCTTTCTGTATAGCCTATGTAAAAAATGTTTTTTACATTTTAAAAATCTTTTGTAAATTTTTAAATTTGTAATTGTTGTGGGTACATAGTAGGTGTATATATTTATGGGGTACATGGGACATTTTGATACAGGCATGCAATGTGAAATAAGCACATCGTGTAACATGGGGTATCCATCCCCTCAAGCATTTATCCTTAGTGTTACAAACAATCCAATTATACTCTTTTATTTTTACATGTACAATTAAGTTACGTTATGATTGAGTTTTTACTTTTTTGAGGCAGAGTCTCACTCTGTCACCCAGGCTGGAGTGTAGTGGTGCGCGATCTTTGCTCATTGCAACCTCCGCCTCCTGGGTTCAAGTGATCCTCCTGCCTCAGCCTCCCAAGTTACTGGGATTACAGACATGCACCACCACACCCAGCTAATTTTGTATTTTTGGTAGAGATGGGGTTTTGCCATGTTGCTCAGGCTGGTCTCCAACTCCTGATCTCAGGTGATCCACTCCCTTCGGCCTCCCAAAATGCTGGTATTACAGGTGTGAGCTACTGTGCCTGATCGAGTTTTTACATTTTTAAATAATGGAAAGAACCCAAAAGAAGAATATTTTGCAACATAGGAAGATTATCTGAAATTCAAATTTCAGTGTTCACAAATGAAGTTTTCCTGGAACACAGCCATGCTCATTCTCTTAAATATCATCTGTGGCTGTTCTCATGCCCAACAGCAGAGTTGAATAATTGCCACAGAAACCACATGGCCCTCAGAGACTAAAAGTTTACTACCTGGTACTGACCCCCGCTTTATAGCTTTGCTGCTTCATTCTGTGGTCTGAAGACCAGCCTCACCAGCTTTACCTGGGAGGCTGTTAGAAACGCAGAATCTTGGTCCCTGCCCTAGACCTACTGATTCAGATCCCAGGAAATTTCTATTCCCATGAATGTTGGAGAAATGTCAGCTTAGAGGGTTCTGCCCTGGCCATCCTCTGCTGCCCCTCCCCTCAGTGCAGGCAAGGTCATAATGTTTATGACTAACATTATAGTTAGTCATAAATGTTTTAAAATTATGAGTCTGCAAGGTCAAGGGCATGCATCCTCCTGGAAACTCTTCCCCATCTAGGCCATGCTCTGAGTGCCTGGGAATTTTCTGCCTCCAGGGTCAATGCCAGCTTCCTCTCTGGGGTCCATTCTAGCCCAATAGGTGGTCAAGATGCATCTGTTACAGGGTGGACGGAGAGTGCCTGTGCTTGAATTTATGGATGGTGTGTCCTCTTGCTCAAGAAGCAAGTTCCTCATGGCATAAAGTGGGAAGACAAAGGGGAAGGATGGCAGCTGGGGGTTAGCTCTTGCTGTCCCATTACCTTCTGGCTTGGGCTATAGAGCCCAGGAATTCTAGCCTGCCATGTAGTTATGTATATATATTTGACAGTTTATTCACTTGATAGATAACTTCTAAGTATTTCAACATAGCTTATGGGCCTTCATAGGTACTCTTGAATGTGAATAGCGTGTCTATTGAATATTTCTCAACGTGTGTTCTGAGGACCCCATGCAGCAGAATTCACGTGGGTTGTTTGCTTAAAATGCAAATTCCTGGGTCCCGTTTTTGATTATCCTGAATCAGAATTTTTGAGGGTGGAGCCAAGGGATCTGCATTCTAACAAGTTTCCCAGTGGTTCTGGTTCACACCAGAGTTTTAGGAACTCTTGAAACTGGGGTAGGGTGGACAGGAGCTGGCTCCCAGTGGGCAGGAGCTTCAGGGGAGAAGAAAAGGAACCAGCCAGCTCAGGGGACCACAATGGCTGCCAGCTTCAGATGCTTCCTATTTCTCTCATTATCTCTTTTCCTCATCTGGCCTGAGCCCAGCTCTGGGTGTGAGCTGTGGAGAGAGGTTTTCTGCCAGGATTGGGCAAGGGCATTCTCCCCTAATACGGGGCCTTCAGAGACTGTTCTACCGAAGGAAGTGTCTGAGTCAATGTGAAACTGGAAAGAAGAGAGATATGGTTTGGCTGTGTCCCCACTCAAATCTCATTTTGAATTATAGCTCCTACAATTCCCATGTGTCGTGGGAGGGACCCGGTGGGAGGTAATTGAATCATGGGGGCGGGTCATTCCCATGCTGTTTTTGTGATCGTGAGTCTCACAAGATCTGATGGTTCTATAAGAAGGAGCTCCCCCGCACAGGTTTTCTCTTCCCTGCCACCATGTAGGATGTGACGTTCCTCCTTGCCTTCCGCCGTGATTGTGAGGCCTCCCTAGCCATGTGGAACTGTGAGTCCATTAAACCTCCTTCCTTTATAAATTCCCCAGTCTCAGGTATGTCTTTATTAGCAGTGTGAAGATGGACTAATACAAAGAGGAACTAGGGGAGCTTGGAGGAACCAGAGACTCAATCAGGGATTCAAGTGAAGTCTCTGTTGCAAACCCTTGAGCAGGTGAGAACCCCTGGACTCTTGCAGGGGATGTGGGAGGAGCTGTACATACAGACAGTGCTGTCCAGCCAATGTGGGTTCAAACCCTGCATCTGTCACTGGCTATGTGACCTTGATCAAGTTCCTTAAGGTCTCCAGGTTTGTTTTCTTATCTGTAAGATGAGAATCCTCTTCTACAAACCATGTCTGTTTAAAATATGTGCTTATTTTGAAAGTGATGTAGCAACATTTTCTCTAGTTAATGTTCTTTCTCACTCATAATTTTAAAACATTTATTCATGACTTTATATTAAGTCTGTGACTTTATTTTTGCTAAATGTCCATCTCAGAGAAGAATATGACTTTATATAGCTAAGTATTTTTTTAAAAATAGCCTTAGTAATGCATATTTGCAATAAAAATATTTGACAATCCTAATACCTTCAGGCTTGTCATTGGAATGAAATGTGATAATTAAGTAAAACCCATTATTGCTACAAAGATTTAAGTGGTGGCCACTTTTTTTTCCCCCCGAGATGGAGTCTTGCTCTGTCACCCAGACTGGAGTGCAGGGGTGTGATCTCAGGTCACTGCCACCTCTGCCTCCCAGGTTCAAGCAATTCTCCCTGCCTCAGCCTCCCAAGTAGCTGGGATTGCAGGCACCCGCCACCACACCCGGCTAATTTTTATATTTTTAGTAGAGATACGGTTTCACCTTGTTGACCAGGCTGTTCTTGAACTCCTGACCTCGTGATCTGCCTGCCTCGGCCTCCCAAAGTGCTGGGATTACAGGCATGAGCCACTGCACCCGGCCGGTGGCCACTATTTATTAGGAAGCTTGTTATCTTCTACCACTGCACCTGCTGATGATTGCTCTCACAGGCACTTAACCACTGGCTAATAAAATGAAAGTTCCTTAAACCTCACGCACAGGAAGCCACTTAGGCTGCAGTTGCAGCCCTGTGCCAGGGCAGTGCTTGGCCAGTGACCTATAACTCCCTGAGGCTCCTTGTGAGGGAGCAACTCCTGAAGTCACATGGCGAAGATGCTCACAGGACATGATTCTTAGGATGAGACCACAGGCTGTAACTCACTGTCACAAGTTAGTGATGAACGCGGAACCTTAATGAAACCGCCAGCGACAGCTGTGCCATACTGCAAGTCACCACTAGGGGGAAGCAGACTACAAGCATCCGGGTAAGAACCAACGAAGCGCTGAGGAACGTGGCCCAGGAAGCCAAATGGGGATGGGAGGGGAGAAGGATCCTAGGCGCACCCTCCCTGTTCACCCCACCCACCGGGCAGACCTGCACACTCCTGGTCTTGCTCTCAAACCATCTGATTCCTCTGTTTCTCTGTTCTCTGGTCCTGGTACAGCACATTATATCTTCCGTATGGCAAAGGCCAGTGGTTCTCTAACTTGGCTGCATGTTTAAATCACCTGGGGAGTTCTGTAAACGCTCTACATCCTGGCCTTGTCTCAATTAAATCTGAATCTCCAGTGTTTGGAAGCAGGGATCAGTGCTTTTTATATTTATTTATTTACTTGCTTATTTATTTTTGAGACAGAGTCTCACTCTGTTGTCCAGGTTGGAGTGCAGTGGTGCGATCTTGGCTCACTGCAACCTCAGCTCCCTGGGCTCAAGCGATTCTCATGCCTCAGCCTCCCAAGTAGCTGGGACTACAGGCATGCACCACCATGTCCAGCTATTTTTTTTTTTCTATTTTAGTTGATATGGTGTTTTGCCATGTTGGCCAGGCTGGTCTTGAATTTCTGACTCAGGTGATCTGCCAGCCTCAGCCTCCCAAAGTGCTGGAATTATAGGCATGAGCCACTGTGCCTGGCCTCCAGAGCTTTTTAAAACACAACAGGTGATTCCAATTTGCAGCCAATTTTGAGAACCACTGTTTTAGGCAAAAGATCTCATTTCTTTTCACATGGAAGCTGGCTTTCACTGTTAGAGGACTCCTCCAAGAAGCCTCCCTAACGAACCACACGTTTTCCTCCTCCTCCTCCATCTGTCCACGGGCCTGTCTGCAGCTGATGCCAGTACTTATCATGGCTTAAGATACATATGGGTTACCTGAGGGTGTTGCAGATTCAGATTCGTTCGGTCTGGGGTGAGGGGTTGAGACGCTGCCTCTCTAAGTCCCAGGTGCTGCTGGTCCACAGACATCCACAGCAGGGTTGGCAGGACATCAACCTGTGTTTCCGCATGTGCACCTTTGCAGTTGTTCTCTAGCTGTTTTGCATTCCTTTTCTGCTTCTGTATTAACCACGTTTCTCCTTTCTGTAAACTTGATGCTTTAACATCTGCCCCGCGTGCATCTGCAGGACACACCTTGCTCTGTGCAACCCAATAATATGTCTCCCTCACTGTCCCCCTCCCCCTGGAAGGAGTCCTCCGGGGGATGTGCTTTTCAAATGAAAACCAACCCAGAGCTCGCATCCCAACCAATTCCCTTATCTGGCTCTCACACTCCAGGCCCCTATCCCCCTGCCCTAATCACCCAGGACCAGGTATCTGACAAATAGGAACAGCCTGTATGCCCCAGAGCCTGCTGAAATGATTTAAACTAGCCAGTCTTGAGCTAGCTAACCCTGCCTTGCCCACTCCTTCCTGTGGAAACCATAATAAGGGCTCTGGCCACGTTCTCTTCTCCCTCTGCCTCTTGACCAGCCCTCGTGCTGCCCCGGGTGTCCCTGCATGGCGTGGCGTGCCCACTTCTCTTGGATCTGAGAGTAAGAAACTCTCTCTTCAGTGAGAGTCATCATCTGATCTATTGGCCTCACCAAAGCTGAATAAAATTAAAACCTATTAGAGCAGCTCCCCTGCTAGGAGGAGAGGCGTGGCTTATTCCCAGCTTGTCTGCATCCCGCCTCTCTTCCCAGTCTTGCTTGGGTCCCTGCTATGCTGCTCACGGTATAAACACAAGACCCTGCACACACACAGAAAAGAGCTCAATCAGTGACTGTTGAATGAATAAGTGAACAAATGTAGGGAGAAAAATTCTGAACTTGTTGGAGACCTGGCTCTGCCACTAACAGCTGTGAGAGATTGTGAAGGTGCCCCCGAGACTCAGTGACTTCATCTGTCCTGTTATTTCATAGTGAGGCCACCTGAGCAATATGTGTTAAAGCCCCTCTTCATCCACATGGTAGCATCCTCCTTTCTCTCTCCATCTCCTACTTGTCACTGGTGTTCAGGGTTCCAGCCTTGCCCTTCACACACTGCCTGGGAGGTCCCATCTGTTCCCGAGTCTTTGAATCTTTACCCACAGCTGCTATGGTCTGAATATCTGTGTCCCTCCCAAATTCACACGTTGAAATCCAAATGCCCAAGGTGATGGCATTGGGAGGTGGGGCCTTCGGGAGGTGATTAGATCTTGAGGGTGGAGCCCCCATTAATGGGATTAGTGCCCTTATACAGAAGGCTCCGGAGAGCTGCCTCACTTCTGCCACCACGTGAGGACACAGAGAGAAGACTCACCTGTGAATCAGAAAGCAGCCCTCACCGGACACCAAATCCATCAGCACCTTGACCTTGGACTTACTTCCCACCCTCCAGAACTGTGGGAAATACATTTCTGTTGTCTATGAGTTACCCGATCTAAGGCAATTTGTTATAGCAGCCTGAACAGACTAAGACACCAGCTCAGGCTCCCCTCTTGAGCTCCACACACGTCTAACCAAATGCCGACAATCCATCTCTATCCTGTCAACCTGCCTATAAGTCATATTTGACACATTCAAAATCGAGTTTATCATGCCTTTGCGCCTCCCAAACCAGCTCCTCCCCTCATATGTCCTATCACCACAAGTGCCCAGAAGGGGAGTGGCACACGGAAGGAAGCAATCTGGGCGATGGGGGTGGAATTAGATGGCAGAGATTTGTGACAAGCATAGAAGACCACCCAGCATGCTCAGGGGCAGCATCAATCATAAGTCACATCACAGCAGAGCCATGGTGCTCATCACAGCAGAGCCATGGTGCTCGAGTCCCGACAGGCAGAGGGAGAGAGGGTGAGGGAGAGAGAGAGAGAGAGAGAGGGAAAGGGGAGAGAGAGGGACAGAGAGAGAGAGAGAGAGAGAGAGATGCAGGGACCCTCGACCCATGCAGGTGGGCTTGGGATCATGAGAGCACATGAGGATAGACCCCAGGCTGGCTTCACTGAGACGCCACCCAGAGAAAGGCAGCTGGAGGATGAGGTGGGAATGGAGCCCTTGCCACCTTCCTGGAGCTCCAAGCCAGTCACCCTCACCAGGGGCCCAGAGGCCATTGGGGCAAACAGCACTGAAACTCTTTCAAACCCTGCTGGCCACTTCCCTCCCTTGGGGAGCAGCAGAGAAGCCCACAGGTGGCCAGTGCTCAGTCAGCACAGCTGAGGTGGGCTGGCAAAACTCCTGGCTCTCTCTGTCTCCGAGAATTGGCTGGGGCATCTGATGGTGGTTGCAGAGCCTCATCTCCCCTCTCTTGAACTTAGCGGAGATCAGGCTCAGCAGATCTGCCCGGGTCCCCAGGAGGCCGGGCTGGTTACAGTCGCTGGGGACCAGGTGCTCCCCTTTTGAACCAAGGTTATTTCTCCCAACCAGGGAGCTTCCATAATCGCAGGGATGTCCCCTGACCCCATCCCTACAAATATGTAGAGTGCAAGGGAGCAGGGAGCAGGGGGCAGGGGTGGGCTCTTAATCCCTGGCAGGGAGCTGCTGCCGTCTGATCCGAGTTGTGGGACAGCACTGGGTGTGTGCTCCTACTTCCTGGCTTATAGGTTTCCTCCTCTGTGTGGCACCAGCATGTGTGTCCTTGACCCCTTAGCAGAGAGGAGCCGATTCACTCTGTCTGTGAAGCCAAAACACAAGAGACCTGCAAGTTTTGAACCCTCCTCTCCACCAAGATGTGAGACGTATACTGGCAGATCCCTGAGATCCCATTAGGCTCAGGCCCTCCACCCACCGCCTCTTCTGGGCTCAAGCCTCCCTCTGGCACCTGCAGCACAGAACAGCCTCCTCCAGCCTGGCTCCACGCCTGCCCCGCCCCCATCTTCCTCCACCCTACCCCCTGGAATGAGCTTCCCAAAAGGCAGATCTTACCAGGTCTCTCTCCTCCTTGGAGCACTTATCAGTCTCTACTTGCCTTTTCCATTCTCTTCTCCCCATCCGTTTCTACATATGGGTTTCCTCCCCAGTTTCACTGAGACAGGGCCATTGCCCTTGCAGGCCTCCCTGCTGTTTCTGAATACACAGCTTCTTCTTGGATTTGTTCTCTTACTCTCTTCCCTGCTAGAAGCCGTGGCTAACCTGTTCTTATCTTCCCTGACTGAGGTGGGCCTATTTCTCCGCTCTGTGCTCATAGCAGCCTCCTCTAACCTCCATTTGAGACTTTGTTTTATTGCAGGGGTCCCCAACCCCTGGGCCATGGGCTGGTACCAGTCTGTGGCCTGTTAGGAACTAGGCCGCACAGCAGGAGGTGAGTGGCAGGCAGGTGAGTGAAGCTTCATCTGTATCTGCAGCTGCTCCCCATGGCTCACATCACCACCTGAGCTCCGCCTCCTGTCAGATCAGCTGGGCATTAGATTCTCACAGGAGCACAAACCCTATTGCAAACTGCACATACGAGGGATCTGGGTTCCCTGCTCCTTATCAGAATCTAATGCCTGATGATCTGTCACTCTTGATGATCTGTCACTGTCTCCCATCACCCCCAGATGGGACCGTCTAGTTTCAGTAAAACAAGCTCAGGGCTCCCACTGATTCTACGTTATGGTGAGTTGTATAATTATTTCATTATATATTGCAATGTAATCGTAATACAAATAACCTGCACAATAAATATAATGCATTTGAATCATCCTGAAACTACCCTGCGACCCCCGTCCGTGGAAAAACTGTCTTCCACGAAACCGGTCCTTGGTGCCAAAAAGGTTGGGGACCGCTGTTCTATTGCATTACATTCTAATACTTTATTTTTTATTTCTGTTTCCTTCACTGTGGGCGAGCCCCTTCAGGGCAGGGGTTTGTTCCCTCCGAAGCTTAACAGCCTGGTGGCAGAGCTGGCCTTTGAAGGTTTTCTGTGAAATGAGTTCACCGGTGATTCTCCAGATGTGGTCCCTGAACCAGCAGCATAGCAGGGCCCAGGAACCTGTGAGAAATGCAATTCTCAGTCCCGCCCTGACCTGCCGAGTCAGAGCTCTGGGGACGGCACCCGGTCCTCGGCCCTCGGTTCCCGTAGCCCTTCTGGGTGATTCTCATGCATGCTCTCATTAGAGGTCAGCTGAATAAGGCACATGAGAGCCTAATGAAATATGATGTGAATGGGATTTGCTATTACTACTCAGCCTAGACTGAAGGATCCTGGGGTGGTGAGCGGCCGAGGGCGGAGCTGTTCCCTGGCCCCCCATCCTCATCACTTGGCATGCAGGCTGCCTGAGGCACCCGAGGCCCATCTCTTCCTCAGCCCTTGTTAGACCATGTTATTTCTTTTTTAATTTTAATTTTTAGTTCTGGGGTACATGTGCAGGATGTGTAGGTTTGTTACACAGGTAAATGTGTGCCATGGTGGTTTGTTGCATCTATTAACCCATCACCTAGGTCTTAAGCTCAGCATGCATTAGCTATTTTTCCTAGTGCTCTCAATTGTGTTGTTAGTAATACACACGGAAGTTCTAGGGAGGAACCCAATGCCCAGAGAGAGACCCTTGATTCTCTCTCTCTCCTTTTTTTTCTTTTTTTTTGAGATAGGTTTTCACTCTGTCACCCAGCTTGAAGTGCTGTGGTACGATCATAGCTCACTGCAGCCTCAAACTCCTGGGCTTAAACAATCCTTCTACCTCAGCCTGTTGAGTAGCTGGGACCACAGGTGCATGCCACCACACCCAACTAATTTTTAAATTATTTGTACTGACAGGTCTCCCTGTGTTGCCCAGGCTGCTCTTGACCTCCTGGGCTCAAACAATCATCCTGCCTCAGCCTCCCAAAGTGCGGGAATTACAGGTGTGAGCCACTGCACCAGGACAGAGAGCACCTGATTCTAGGAGCCATGGTTGGGACATCCAAGTGGAACTCTGTGATCATAGAACCGGGTTTCTCATCCCACACTCTCAAATTAAAAACATTTTGCTATGGGAATCAGCTCCCTTTTGCCTTAGAGTTTCTGTTTTACCTGTAGTGACAAGTATCCCACTCTATTTTTTTTTTTTTTTTTTTGAGACAGAGTCTCGCTCTGTTGCCCAGGCTGGAGTGCAGTGGTGTGATCTTGGCTCACTGCAACCTCTGCCTCCTGGGTTCAAGCAATTCTCCTGCCTTAGCTTCCCAAGTACCTGGGATTACAGGCACACACTACCACACCCAGCTAATTTTGTATTTTAAGTAGAGCCATGTTGGACACGCTGGTCTCGAACTCCTGACCTCAAGTGATCTACCCACCTCGGCCTCCCAAAGTGCTGGAATTACAGATGTGAGCCACTGTGTCTGGCCTATCTCACTATATTTTAAAATTTGGTCTAAAGGAGTTGATGATGAGTTTCTTTCAGCCTTTTATTTTTTGTCTGTTGGTTTTTGAATGTATTTGTTATCAGTATCTGGAGTTTGAAAAAGAGAGAACCTCATTTTATGAGCTCTGTAGTGGGAGGGCTGCTTGCTATCACTGGATTTTCTCCCATGGCCTAGTACTACCATATCTGCTTCTAGAGTGTGCTCAGCAAATAGTGGTTTTTGATTACTCAAAGCAAAACTGAGAAGCTATTTAACAGGCTGGGAAATAATTTCTTCAGCACTGAAGAATATATCCATAGGCTGGGCACAGTGGCTGACACCTGTAGTCCCAACACTTTGAGAGGCTGAGGCTGGAGGATCGCTTGACTGCAGGAGTTCGAGACCAGCCTGGGCAATAAAGCAGACTCTATCTCTACAAAAAAAAAAAAAAATAGCTGAGTGTGGTGGCATGCGCCTTGTAGTCCCAGCTACTTGGGAGGCTGAGGCGGGAGGACTGAGGCTGCAGTGAGCCATGATGATTGAGCCCCAGAGGCTGAGGCTGCAGTGAGCTGTGATGGCGCCACTGCACTCCAGCCTGGTGACAAGAGTGAGACTCTGTCTCTGTTTAAAAGAAAAAAAAAAGGTTAGGTGCAGTGGCTCATGCCTGTAATCCCAACACTTTGGGAGGCCAATGAGGGTGGATCACCTGATGTCAGGAGTTCCAGGCCAGCCTGGCCAACATGGTGAAACCCTGTCTTTACTAAAAATACAAAATTAGCCAGGTGTGGTGGTGGCTGACTGTAATACCAGCTACTTAGGAGGCTGAGGCAGGAGAATCACTTGAACCCTGGAGGTGGAGGTTGCAGTGAGCCAAGATCACGCCACTGCCCTCCAGCCTGGGTGACAGAGCAAGACTCCATCTCAAAAAATATATATATGTGTGTGTGTGTGTGTGTGTGTGTATGTATATACGTGTGTGTGTATGTTATATATATACACACACACACACATATATATCCATAAGTCAGAGCTGAAGTTCTGGTGAGCACTTCTTGGAGTTCTGTGACAAGCCCCTCCACTGGTGGTCTAACTCCTGCCTTCCTCGCTTGAGTCATCTCGAGACAGTCGCTCCAACATGCCTTACTCTTTCAGTTCCTCGAATTCCCTGAACTCCCGTTGTTCTGGACCTTTGGATCTGTCTTTCCCCTGCCTGGAAATTCTCCTCCCCTTTTCCTTCAGGTCACAGTGAAATCATTTGGCTCAGAGTGGCTTCTAATCCTCTGTGAGGCTAGGACTTTACCCTTTTCCGTGCTCATGCTCTCGGGCTTTCCTGTAACCTCTCCTTTCTCGTCTCCTTTCCCCCTCTAGCCTGGAAGAGCAGGAACTGTGTCTCCTTCACTTTCCCCAGCACCTATCTCAGAGCCGGGCCCGCAGTAGGGGCTCATGCATTTGTTGGCTGGCGTTAACGTGAACCAGCACGTCGGCTGTGGATGAATAACTTTCCAGGTCCCAAAATTGACCACTTGCTTCTCTTTCACCGTTGGGCTGAGAACGTAGCTACTAATAAACCCGGAGTGGGAGGGGGTATCAGTAACAGAGACAAGTGTGTGATTGAAATGGAAGACAGCTGGAGAGAGGAGAACAGAAATAGGCAGGACGTGCACGGCCAGCAGGAAGTTGCTGTGATTCCCGCAAAGCATGTCTTTTCATTCGTGAAGAGGGGTCCCTAAGATGAGAGTTCCATGGAGACTTTCCCTAAGGGCTCACTATGCCTTATTCTCTGATATGTTGAGCCTTCGGGGGTTGGCTGTAAATAGAGACTGAACTTTGACTTAGAAGAAAAAGGGGAGAGAAGAACATGTTGTATCTCTTTGTGTAAATGGTTACTACTCGCTCCCCAAACAAGCTACTTTAATAGGGGCATCACACAAATTATAGAATACAGGTCTCTCATCCAGCCAGCCATGATGGTGCGCACCTATGGTTCCAGCTGCTTGGAAGGCTGAGGTGGGAGGTCCTTTGAGCCCATGAGTTCAAGGTTCAAGTCCAGCCTAGTTAACATAGCAAGACTCTCTAAAACAAAACAACAAAACAAAAACAATCTAATCTTAGGATTAGAAAGGACAAGGACACCAGATGTCATCAAGTCCCATCCTTTGACCTCTGTAGGAATTCCCTGTGCATATTTCTGGTAAGAATTCGCTAATCCACTAGTTGTCAGTTCTCCACTTCACTAACTTATGGGGCAGCCTAGTTCCATATTTGCAGGGTTCTAGTTGTTGAAAAAGTCCGTGTAGCCCAGTACATTGTATGTGGTGGTGGTTTATTGAATGAGATACATGAACACAGACAACATTTATAATCAAGACTTTAGAAATTATTTTCAAGTACTGTTGTATTGTTTTAAAAATAGAATACGGTGAGAAGATTGTCTTAAATGTTTGACATAGTGTCTCCGGCTTTCAGATCATACCAGATACATATTCAATTTATCACCTGGGCAAGTAAAAAATTAAAAAGACAATAAAGCCTGTCTTGTTATATACTTAGAGCCAATTACTCAATATTTACCAAATAGCCCACCAAATGTCTCATAAGCATTTTTTGAGTGTGTTCAGTCTTGAGATTGAACTTTCAGAACGGGCCTCCCTTGCTCATCCTGGGCTCATGATGATCCGCTTCAGCATTTACACAAGGAGAGCAAGGGAACGGCACAGATCAATGGAAAGGAGACAGCAGATTATTTTCCAGTTCTATCCCTGCTACTAACTAGTGGTGAGATCTTAGGTAAGTTGCTAGACACTGCTGGATCTTAGTTTCCTCCTCTGTAGACTACGGTGATTAAACCAGGTGGCCTTCAAGGTTCAGTACCACTGTAACCCTCTGTGGCTCTAAAACTTTACATTTTCCTCCTAAAGACAAAAGCTTCATGAGTGAATTTAACTCTCATCCCATTGAATAACTGATCAGTAGCAACAATGTGCTCCTACTAAATATAGAAGGTGAAGTTAAATATGGAATATAGCTGTCCACATCCCCTGAATTCGCAGAAACTTAGGTTAATAGTTGGCTACATCACTCAGATCATAATCTCTCCATGGCACATCATTTCTGCCTTCATAGTTGGCTAAAATACCTGGATGTCAGCTGAATCTAGACTTTTTAAATCATTCTATTTTTAAACTACTGTCATGAGACCACATAATCCTAGTGGGGTAAATGCCAAAGGAGGAAAAAAAAAAAAGAAACAGAAAACAAAACCAAAAAACTGTAAAGAAATCTGAAGTGGTTTTCTGTAATTCTCTTTTTAGAATAATTTTTTCTCTGATATGATATTTTCTGATAGTAAGGTATGATTATGAAATCATAATGTATTTAGTAGAAAAATAAATTACATAATTTCATTAGGAGCTAAGGTTTTCAGTGCAAGAAAAATATAAATATCAAATCAAAGAAGTTAAATAAAAACCTTCTATCCTAAGTTTGAATTGGAAATATTAATGAGAACACATGATGTGTTTTATGGTAAAATACACTATTCCTAGCTCTGTCTGTTGAAAAGGCCTAGATACCTTGACTAAGAGTAGCTAAGTGTGTCCTTAGCACCCAGGCCGTTTTCTTTCTTCATTTTTTTTTTTGAGACAGGGTCTCACTCTGTCACCCAGGGTGGAGTGCAGTGGCATGATCTTGGCTCACTGAAACCTCCACCTCTGGGGTTCAAATGATCCTCCCACCTCAACCTCCCAAGTAGCTGGGATTACAAGTGTACACCACCACACCTGGCTAATTTTTGTATTTTTAGTAGAGATTGGGTTTCACCATGTTAGCCAGGCTGGCCTCAAACTCGTGACCTCAAGCAATCTGCCCACCCTTGCCTCCCAAAGTGTTGGGATTAAAGGCATGAGCCACATATCTGGCCTGGCCTCATGTACTCTAAATACCATTTCTGGCTAAAGTGAACAGGGTTCTTTGAAGAAATGGTTGATTCAACATCAGGGATAGGTTTGGAACATCTTGTCGTATCAGCCAGCAAAGAAACTATCAAAGACCATAAAAGCATGCCAAAAAGACTTAGGAACCAGAGCCTATTGGCCAGAGGTAAGACAATTACCAAAAAACAAACAAACAAAAAAAAAAACAGGAAGAATCCAGAATCTAATCAGGACCTAACTACTAACTACAAACTTATAGGAAATACACTCTAGGATAGTAAATTTTGTGCGTCAACTTGACTGGGCCATGGTGTGCCCAGATATTTGGTCAGACATTATTCTGGATGTTTCTGTGAGGGTGTTTTTAGATGAGATTAATATTTAAATTGGTAGACTAAGTAAAGCAGATTCCTCCCTGTTTGGATCATTATAGACCTCATCCTACAGTTGAAGGCCTGAATAGAACAAAAAGGTTGACCCACCCTAACTAAGAGAGAATTCTTCCCATCTGACAGCCTTCCAGAGGGAGCATCAACATTTTTCCTGTCTTTGAACCAGAACTGAAACATCAGCTCTTCCTGAGTTTTGAACCAGAACTGAAACATCAGCTCTTCCTGAGTTTTGAGCCTGCTGGCCTGTGGACTGAACCACACCATCAGCTCTGCTGTTTCTCAGTTTTTCAGATTACACTCTCTTGGGGCTCCAGGTGGTTGGCTGCAGATCTTGGGACCTGTTTGCCTCCATAATTATGTGACCCAATTCTTTATAATAAATCCTTCTTCTTTCTCTCTCTTTCTTCTATTGGTTCTGTTTCTCTGGAGAAACTTGGCTAAGCCACACCTCCACAGGGATAAAATCAACAAAAAGCAGAGTATAGGACATTTTATAGGCCAACAGAAAGTATTACTTATCAACAAATAAATTGCCCCCCCCAAAAAAAAAACAATAGAGGGAGGGGTAACTTATAGATTAAAAGAGATTTAAAAGGCATATTCACCAAATGCAATGGAAGAGCCTTAGTTTGGATTCCTATTTGAACAAACCAAGTTTTAAAAAAAGTATGAGACTATCAGGGATATTTGGAACATTGCCTGGATACTTGATTATGTTATGGAAATATTGTTGATTTTTTTTGGATGCAATGACATTTACAGGGCTATGCTTTTAAAAGTCCTTAAATTTTAGAGATATATACTGGAATATTTATGAATAAAATAATTTCAGTATCTGGAATCTGCTTCAAAACAATTCATCAAGAGTAGGAGTATGGGTTAAAAGTAGAGGGGGTGGCTGGGCGCGGTGGCTCACACCTGTAATCCCAGCACTTTGGGAGGCTGAGGCGGGCAGATCACGAAGTCAGGAGATCAAAACCATCCTGGCTAACACGGTGAAACCCCATCTCTGCTAAAAATACAAAAAAAATCAAAAATAAAATTAGCTGGGGATGGTGGCAGGCGCCTGTAGTCCTAGCTATTCGGGAGGCTGAGGCAGGAGAATGGCATGAACCAAGGAGATGGAGCTTGCAGTGAGCCGAGATCATGCCACTGCACTCCAGCCTGGGAGACAGAGCGAGACTCTGTCTCAAAAAAAAAAAAAAAAAAAAAAAAAAGTAGAGGGGGTATAGAGGAAACAAAACTGGTCATGTGTTTATAATTGTTGAAGAACACAAGATCAGAATATGGGGGATTATTATACTATTTTCTCTACTTTTGTACATTATTTCTATACTAAAATTTTTACAAGTAAATGCTTTATTTTTTTTGCCTACCTTGACATTAAACTTATATTTTTAAGGCATCAATGACAAGTTATTCCTTTCTTGTCTATTACAAATATATTTCCACTTGCCTCCTAAGCTGTATGATTTTTTTTCATTTGCTTCCTAAACTATATGATTTCAGTTCTCCTTTATCTCATGAGGAGGGTTCCCATTTACTTTGTCATATATATTTACATGTAGTGATTTGTTAAATTATTATTTCAAAATTATTACTGAAATGCACGTTCTCTGGTTCAAGCTCCAATGGGTTCTCACTGCCTTGTTACAAAGCCAGGCAGCCTCACTTTAACAGTCAAAGCCTATCATCATCAAGCTCTACCCAACACATCAGACAAGCGCTTCCAAAAAATAGAAGAGAGGAAACACTTCTCAATCCATTTTATGAGACCAATATTACCCCAATACCAAAACCAGACAACAACATCAAAAAAAAGAAAGAAAAAGAAAACTACAGACTAATATCCACATTTTAGTGAATAGTAAAATCCTCAATAAAGTACTAGCAAACCGAATCCAGACGCATATAAAAAGAATTATACACTTAAAAATAGTTCAAATGGCAAATTTTATGTTATATATATTTTACCACTATTTTTAATAGTAAAATAAATAAATAGTGGTAAAATATATATAACATAAAACTATTTTTTAAAATAGTAAAATAAATAAATAAACATAAACATACACCATGACTAAATGGGATTTATCTCAGGGATTCCAGGTTGGTTTAATATTAGAAAATCAATTAATGGAATACATTATATTGATGGAATAAAAAGAAAATCACACAATCATCTCAGTAGACACAGAAAATACATTTGACAAAATCCAAGTTCATTAACTCCCAGATAAACAGCACCTATTCTAGAGGATCTCTAAACATAAAGAGATGACAGTAGTGAAGAAAGACTCTGAGTATCGAAGGTGAATGGATCTCAGAGATTGCCACAGGAAAAAATATCTTTTTGAATCTAGTGGAGAAAATCTTTGTAAATCTACTTTTATCATAAACAATGCCAGCATGAATGACTTATCCAAGATCTAAGAGGAGTGTAGAATGAAAACTCTTAAATGATAGGAAGTGTG
This sequence comes from Pan troglodytes, assembly GCF_028858775.2. Taxonomy (NCBI): domain Eukaryota; kingdom Metazoa; phylum Chordata; class Mammalia; order Primates; family Hominidae; genus Pan; species Pan troglodytes. Next base: position 101,076,459 of record NC_072412.2, on the reverse strand, counting down.
TGTATTTCTCCTTTGCCGCTGGCATGGTTATTCACCTGCCAGGTGGCCAGTGAGTATTTTTGTAGTGAATGGCTTGGAGTTTTAGGGCAAGTACTCTAGACTTAAACTTAACTTTCCTGGCTGTGTGATTGTAAGCAAATTACTTAACCTTAAAGTCTCAGCATTTTGCTTATTGTTTCATCTCTAAAGTTAAGATAATAATTCTACTACCATAAGTGAGGGTTTTAAAACACAGTATCAGCTGGGCATGGTACACCTGTGATATGGTTTGGCTCTGTGTCCCCACCCAAATCTCAAGTTGAATTGTACTGCCATAATTCCCACATGTTGTGGGAGGGACCCAGTGGGAGATAATTGAACCATGGGGGCGGTTTTCCCCATACTGTTTTAATGGTTGTGAATAGGTCTCACAAGATCTGACGGTTTAATAAGGGGCTTCTACTTTCGCTTCTGCCTCATTCTCTCTTTCTGCCACCAAAAGGCAAAAGTGCCTTTTGCCTTCTGCCATGATTGTGAGGCCTCCCCAGTCACGTAGAACTGTGAGTCCATTAAACCTATTTTCTTCCCAGTCTCAGGTATGTCTTTATCAGCAGTGTGAAAATGGACTAATACAACCTGTTACCCTAGCACTTTGGGAGGCCAAGGTAGGCGGATGACTTGAGGTCAGGAGTTTGAGACCAGCCTGGGCAACATGGTGAAACATCATCTCTACAAAAAATACAAAAATTAGCCATGTGCTGCACACCTGTAATCCCAGCTACTTGGGAGGCTGAGGCGGGAGGATCACTTGAGCCTGGGAGGCAGAGGTTGCACTGAGCCAAGATCACGCCACTGCACTCTAGCCTGGGTGACAGAGTGAGGCCCTGTCTCAAAAAAAAAGCAAAAACACAGTATCTTTGAAATGTGCAGCATTGCAGCATGGCGTCTGGGACATGTACACCCTTGTCATCATGAACAACATCCAAGATCGTAAAAATCATGGGTCTCCAGCCATCCCATTACTGGGTATACACCAAAGGAATATCAATCATGCTGCTATAAAGACACATGCACACGTAAGTTTATTGTGGCACTACTCACAATAGCAAAGACTCGGAACCAACCCAAATGTCCAACAATGATAGACTGGATTAAGAAAGTGTGGCACATATACACCATGGAATACTATGCAGCTATAAAAAATGATGGGTTCATGTCCTTTGTAGGGACATGGATGAAGCTGGAAACCATCATTCTCAGCAAACTATCGCAAGGACAAAAAACCAAACACCGCATGTTCTCACTCATAGGTGGGAATTGAACAATGAGAACACTTGGACAAGGAAGGGGAGCATCACACACCGGGGCCTGTTTTGGGGTGGGGGAAGGCGGGAGGGATAGCATTAGGAGATAAACCTAATGTAAATGACGAGTTAATGGGTGCAGCACACCAACATGGCACATGTATACATATGTAACAAACCTGCACGTTGTGCACATGTACCCTAGAACTTAAAATATAATAAAAAATATATATATATATTTTAAAAATCATGGGTCTGTCTTGGGACTATTAGGCTTGCCAGTTGTATACATAAATGTTAGATTAGACAGCTTTATAATACCAAGTTAAAAATGACTAATGTCCTTGTGTAATGAATAAACTTGCTCCAATAACCTTGAAAATGAAAGAAAAGTTTGATCACAGAGTGAAATTTAATTCAGACAATTTCAGCAGCTGTGTATTTCAGAAAAACCATAAATGGCACAAAGAAATGATTGCCCTAGCTGAGTTGTCCAAAAAAGAGGGTTTGGACAACTCTTTTTGTCCAAAGACAAAAAGAGGCAAGTCCTTAGCCTGTGTATTGGGTCACTGCCAAGAGATGATGTTGTCCATGTGGAGGCAGAGAGTGAACTTCCTTCAGTTCTGACTGACTGCTGTAAATAGTGTCACATGGCTAAACCTGTGTAAGTAGTTTCAAAACCTGCTTTAAAGTATAGTTAAGGCCAGGCTCAGTGGCTCATGCCTGTAATTCCAGCACTTTGGGAGCCTGAAGTGGGAGTATTGCTTGATTCCAGGAGTTCGAGACCAGCCTGAGCAGCATGGCGAAAACCCATCTCTACAAAAAATACAAAAATTAGCCAGGCGTGGTGGCACATGCCTGTAGACCCAGCCACTCAGAAGGCTCAGGTGGGAGGATCACCTGAGCCCAGGAGGCCCAGGCTACAGTGAGCCATGATCATGCTACTTAACTCCAGTCTGGGTAAAGGAGGGAGACTCTGTCTCAAAAAAAAAAAAAAAAAAAAAAAGGCAAATATATATATATATATATTTAAGCATTTGCACTTTTGACTCAACTATATGTATATATACAGAAATATATATACATACATATGTATGTGTATAGATAGATAGATGATAGATAGGTAGATAGTTAGATATTGATAGTTAAGAGTCAAACTCAAATGCTCTCATGGGCAAAACAATGGAGAAAACCTTAAGGATATTATTATAGAGAGATGTGGGTTCCTGGTTAGAGGGCTTGCCCTGTCGACAAGGATTTACATGAGAAACATTTCAGAAGCACCAACATAGCAAACACAAAGGCTCTGAAGGCCTCAGTCCTTGGCAAGCAGCTTACAGCCACTGATTAGGGGAACAAGGCATAAATTAGGCATTACTCTTTTGTATCCCTGAGCCCGTAGATTGTTTTTCTTCTTCCAATCAGATAAGAACCTTGCAGAAACTGGACTGTTAGAAGTGGAATTATAGCATCACAGTATCTTTTGAGTCGTTTATATTTTCCCCATTTCTGGTTGCTTCCAGTTCCCTTTATAAATTCTTCCTTTCCTTTTTCTACCTAAAACTCAGCTGTTATTTAGAATGAGGTGGAACTTGGCTACCATTTCTGTTTTTTGTCTTCTTCTCCAAATACTTAATGCCTCAAACAGATTTGTGTGTTCTGGCCTAAAAACCAACTCCTCTGCCAAGTGGTCCCCAGGCCCTGACTCCTTTTTCCTCACTTCCAGCATCTGAGAGACTCCCAACCACCCTTGTAAAAGGAACCGTGTGATAGGGCTGTGCCACCCTAGGTCCTGCCCACATGTTTATTCTGGGCCTCTTGGCTTCCTTTGATACCCAAGTCTTTGTCCCTGTGAAAGTTATTTACTTCTGAAAAATGTTTAGAGAATGATGACATGAAGTCAATATTGGTTTTAATAAATTTAAATAACTTTCCTTACAGGCAGAATGAACAAAATAAGTAAAAGTGGCTATAAAGATTATAATCTGAATGTGATTTAGCAATGTAGTATTGAAAGGCAATTTTTAAAAAGGTAAAATCATAACTCGTACAAATACAAATGACCATCGTTAACTCATGAGTTATTTATTATTAATTATGATTAATTAATGCAGGACTCAGTGAGGTATTACAGCTGGATTTCACAGGCTTTACCCAACAAAATTCTTCAATAGGGTTTAAGTACTACTGCATGTAAAGTGTTTATTTTTATTTTTGAGACAGGGTCTCACTCTGCCACCCAGGCTGGAGTGCAATGGCACTGTCATAGCTCACTGCAGCTTTCACCTCCTGGGCTCAAGTGATCTTCCCACCTCAGCCTCCTGAGGAGCTGGAACTACAGGTGGCACCATTGTGCTTGGCTAATTTTTTTTTTTTACTTTTTGTAGAGATGGGGTCTTGCTATGTTGCCCAGGTTGGTCTTGAACTCCTAGCCTCAAGTGATCTTCCCGCATTGGCCTCCCAAAGTATTAGGATTACAAGCATGAGCCACTGTGCATGATCAAGTGTTTCATTAAGAACAAGTTCTGCTGTTCTGTGTCTCACAGAAGTGCACAGGTAAAGCATTTGCACTTGTGGGATCAAGTGGTAGCTTTGATTTATAAAGCAGAACTGTCATCAGGAATTTGGTTGAGGAAGCTGAAGTTGTTTTATCTCAAAGTTGTTTTCCTGGAATAATTCAGTTCTCCAAGGGAACTCTGGGATTCACAAATCATGACTAGGTCAGGAAAACAGTCATGCTAATGATAATGGGGCCTGGTATGGGACAGGAGAAAGACCAATAACTTCTTTCTCTAAAGTAGAATGCTGGAGACACCACCATAGAACAAAAAAAGTCAAATAACTTGAGGACAAGAGTGAACAGGAATCAAAGGCAAAGGAAAAAGGTAAAGTGACTTTTAGCATAAATAAAGGCCTCAAGAAGTATCTGTTCTTTCCTCTCCTGAATGACTCCATTATGAGGGATAGAAATCAAAGAGCAATAGAATGGGGTGGAGTAGAAGTACTAGAGTGTTCTAGCTGAGCTTCACTCAAGGTCACACTATTATGTAAGAACACAGAATGCAAGGCTGGGCATGGTGGCTCACATCTGTAATCCCAGCACTTTAGGAGGCTGAGGTGGGAGGATTGCTTTGGAGTTTGAGACCAGCCTGGGCAACATAGGGAGACTGTGTCTCTAAAAAATAATTTTTTCTTCTTTTGAGACAGAGTCTCACTGTGTCACCCAGGCTGGAGTGCAGTGAGCTGATCTCGGCTCACTGCAACCTCCACCTCCCTGATTCAAGCAATTCCCCTGCCTCAGCCTCTGGAGTAGCTGGGATTACAGGTGCGCACCACCCACATCCAGCTAACTTTTTTGTATTTTTAGTAGAGATGGGGTTTCACCATGTTGGCCAGACTGGTTTTGAACCCCTGACCTCAGGCAATCCGCCGGCCTCGGCCTCCCAAAATGCTGAGATTACAGGTGTGAGCCACCACACCCAGCTAAAAAATAAAATTTTAGCTGAATGCGGTGGTATGTGCCTGTAATCACAGCTACTCCAGAGGAGAGAGGCTGAGGTGGGAGGATTGCTTGAACCCAGGAGGTTGAGGCTGCAGTGAGCCATTGATATGGTTTGGCTGTGTCCTCACCCAATATCTCATCTTGAATTGTAATCCCCATAATCCTCATAAAATCTTCACATGTCACGGCAAAGATCAGGTAGAGATAATTGAATCATGGGGGTGGTTTTCCCCACGCTGTTCTTGTGGCATTGAGTGAGTTTTCATGAGATCTAATGGTTTTATAAGGGGCTCTTTCCTTTGTGCCATGTGAAGAAGGTGGCTTTTTCGCCTTCTACCATGATTGTAAGTTTCCTGAGGCCTTCCCAGCCACAGGAACCATGAGTCAATTAAACATCTTCCCTTTATAAATTACCCAGTCTCAGGTATTTCCTTATAGCAATGTGAGAATGGACTAATACAGTCAATTGGTACCACAGAGAGTATGTTGCTATACAGATACCTGTAAATGTGGAAGCAACTTTGGAACTGGGTAACAGGCAGAGGTTGGAAGAGTTTGGAAGGTTCAAAAGAAGACAGAAAGATGTGGAAAAGTTTGAAAGTTTCTAGAGACTTGTTGAATGACTTTGACCAAAATACTGATAGTGATATTGACAATGAAGTCCAGGCTGAGGTGGTCTCAGATGGAGATGAGGATCTTTTTGGGAACTGGAATAAAGGTGACTCTTGCTGTGCTTTAGCAAAGAGACTGGAAGCACTTTGCCCCTGTGCTAGAGATCTGTGGAAATTTGAACTTGAGAGAGATGATTTAGGGTATCTGGCGGAAGAAATTTCTAAGAAGCAAAGTGTTCAAGAGGTAACTTGGGTGCTCTTGAAAGCATTCAGTTGTATGCATTCACAAAGAGATGATTTGGAATTGTAACTTATATTTAAATGGGAAGCAGAGCATAAAGTTTAGAAAATTTGCAGCCTGACAATGCAATATAAAAGAAAACCCCATTTTCTGGGGAGAAATTCAAGCAGGCTGGAAAAATTTGCATAAGTAGTGAGGAACCAAATGTTAGTCACCAAGACAATGGAGAAGATGTCTCCAGGGCATGTCAGAGGTCTTCATGGCTGCCCCTTCCATCACAGGCCTGGAGGCCTAGGAGGAAAAACTGGTTTCATGGGCCAGATCCAGGGTCTTGCTACTTTGTCCAGTCTCAGGACTTGGTGCCCTGCATCCTAGCCATGGCTAAAATGGGCCAATGTACAGCTCAGACCATTGTTTCAGAGGGTGCAAGTCCCAAGCCTTGGCAGTTTACACATTGTGTTGGGCCTTCAGGTGCACAGAAGTTAATAATTGAGGTTTGAGAACCTCTGCCTAGATTTCAGAGGATGTATGGAAATGCCCAGATGTCCAGGAAGAAGTTTGTGGCAGGGGTGGAGCCCTCATGGAGAACCTCTGGTAGGGTAGTGTGGAAGGGAAAGGTGGGGTCAGAGCCCCCACACAGAGTACCTACTAGGGCATAGCCTGGTGGAGCTGTGAGAAGAGGGCCACTGTCCTCCAGACCCCATAATGGTAGATCTACTGACGGCTTACACCATGCACCTGGAAAAGTTGCAGACACTCAACGCCAGCCTGTGAAAGCAGCCAGGAGTGGGGTTGTACCCTGCAATGCCACAGGAACGGAGCTGTCCAAGGCCATGGGAGACCACCTCTTGCATCAGTGTGACCTGGATGTAGGACATGGAGTCAAAGGAGATATTTTGGAGCTCTAAGATTTAATGACTGCCCCACTGAATTTGGACTTGCATGGGGTCTGTAGCCCCTTTGTTTTGGCCAATTTCTCCCATTTGTAACAGGTGTATTTACCCAGTGCTGTACTCCCATTGCATCTCAGAAGTAACTAACTTGCTTTTGATTTTACAGGCTCATAGGTGGAAGGTACTTGACTTGTTTCAGATGAGACTTTGGATTTGGACTTTTGGGTTAATACTGGAATGAGTTAAGAATTTGGGGGACAATTGGAAAGGCATGATTATGTTTTGAAATGTGAGGACATGAGATTTGGGAGGGGCTGGGGCAGAATGATGTGGTTTGGCTGTGTCCCCACCCAAAATCTCATCTTGAATTGTGATCCCCATAATCCCCATAATCCCTGTGTGTCAAGGGAGAGACCAGGTGGAGGTAATTGAATCATGGGAGCAGTTTCCCCCATGCTCTTCTGGTAATAGTGAGTTTTCACAAGATCTGATAGTTTTATAAGAGGTTCTTCCCCCTTCACTCATCACTTCTCCTTCCTGCTGCCTGTGAAGAAGGTGGCTTGCTTCCCCTTCACCTTCCACCATGACTGTAAGTTTCCTGAGGCCTTTCCAGCCATGCAGAAGCATGAGTTGATTAAACCTCTTTCCTTTATAAATTACCCAGTCTCAAGTATTTCCTTATAGCAATGTGAAAATGAACAAATACAGCCATGATCACCACTGCACTCCAGCCTGGGTCACAGAGCAATGCTTTGTCTCAAAAAACAAAACAACAAGAACAACAAAAACACGGAGGCTATTTCTCTACCTCTTGACTCTGTGTTTGGCCATATGACTTGCTTTGACCAATGGGATGTCACAGACATGATACAATCAGAGGTCTACACAACCACTCATGTAATTGAGCTTGTTTTGCTGTGTTTTTGCCATGAAAAGTATATGCTCAGGCAAGCCTACTGTTCTAGGAGGTAGACAGGTAGAACAGAACCAAGTCACCCCAGCCAACCTCATCTAAGGTCAGCCAACCCCCATTAGACCCCAGGTGCATAAGTTGAGTCCAGTTGAGATCAGCAAAGTCCAGCCTAGATTAGCTGAACCTCACAGGTACAAGAAATGAATGTTCATTATTGTTGTTGACCATGAGGATCTGTGGTTGTTGGTTACATAGCAATTTTCTGACAATAGCTAACTCACAGGTCGACTTATTTTCAACATACCCTAATGAGATGACAGAGATTGCTGCAGATATGCCCAGTGCAGTTTTGGCTTCCTAGAGGGTCTTCAAGAGAGTACACCCTAGAAAAAGGGCAGAAACCATCACTATATACCCAGGCTGCCTCTTCTGTTTGGAAGAGATTCTTATTTGAAAACCATTCATATGCCAGGCTAGTGGCATCCCCAGCGAAACTGAGGGTCAGAAAATAATATCTGATAACTGGGAAGAACCAAGGTCATTTCTAGTTGCAGAGTATCTGAAACTCGAGTAGGAAACTAGAGAATGGAACAAACAGTGGTAGCAACAGGGAATCCCCCTACATCAGTATGTGATTCACCAAGTACAAGGTCAAACAGATAACCACAACTCCTCTGTCAGTTCCCAAGACTGCGCAGAACACAGAGCCCCAGCACCTTGCTTTGGTCCTCCCTGAGTTTCTACACACCTGGCTTCTCAACGAAAGAGGATCCATTTGCATACGAAACAAACTCTGCAATGTAGAAGATGGCTGTTTGATCTGAAGCAGATTTTGTAAGCTTGTGCAATGGTAAGAACATAATTTAACTCAACAATTTTTTTTTAGTAACTTATTAATGCTGAAAACTGGAATAATCTCCAGAGATGTGGATGGACTAGGAATTGGATCTGCCTCCATATGCCAGGGTTAAGACATAGTCCTGCTAAAGAAACAAGCAAATGCATACACAACAACAGAGGTGACCAGAAGATGGGTGCAATAAAATGCTTCTGGATCGCAGGAACACTTGCGGGACCGAGACGCAACAGGAAGGCTGTGGGAGGAAGTGCTTTTGCAGAGGAACATGATGAGTTTGGTTTAGGACCTATGCTATTTACAGCCTGGCAGGGACTCCACCTGTCTTACATATTTGTACATATCAGCTCCATCTTTTTCCTATTTCTCATTCTGCTTCAATCCTGCCTGCAAATTAAAATCTCCCCTGGAGAATAGACAAAATAACTTGCTTTTCTGTGATCTGTCTTTACAAACAAAGCAAAACGCCTTATGCATAGGAGCTGCCTAATGAATGTTTTCATTTTGTTTTTGTTTCATTTTGTTTTGTTTCGTTTTGTGCAGGGTCTCCCTCTGTAGCACAAGCTGGAGTGTAGTGGCATGATGACAGTTCACTGCAGCCTTGAATTCCTAGGCTCAAGCAATCCTCCCATCTCAACCTCTTAAGTAACTGAGACTAAGCTGTGCTCCATCATGACCAGCTAATTTTTTTTAAAATTTTTTTTGTGGAGACAGGCGTCTTATTATGTTGCCCAAGCTGGTCTTGAACTCCTGGCCTTAAGCAATCCTCCTGCCTCAGCCTCTCAAAGTGCTGAGATTACAAGAGTGAGTCACCATGCTAGGCTGATTTTTGTTGCATGAAGGAATAAATACATATTTGAATATTCTTGGACAGGGGTTTCACCTCTGCTTCCTGGAGTTCCTTAGAGAAAAGTGGGGTGGAATAGGAGAGTAGATATGGGAAAGGGGTTGGGAGATTTGTAGAGACAAGGAACAGACAAGGAATAGGTAAGAAAGCAGCGTTGGCAGAACCCAGAATTAAGATTTTTGTGAAAGTAAAGACAGGGAGTAAAGATGGGAGACAATTTACTTGGATGTGCAGATAGCAAGTGTAGTTTAGTGTAGTTTAATACCTACAAGATATGAAATTAAAAGTTTCACCCCAAATGATACACAATTTTATTGCCTCTGGCATCACAATAAACAAAAGCCTCTTTCAGCTTTTTTGTACCTGCCTCTGGCCTGATGCAGTCATTTTTATTGCACTGGATGGCATCTGTATTTATTATCAAACCAGGGGATTTCTGCTAAGTCATCTTGAAGTCTAACTTAGCTAGCACAACATGCTGTTTCATAATTAAATTAAAATTGCAGGATGTTTTGGATTAGAAGAATCTTCCTTCAGCCAGGCCTGAGGTGGGTAAGGGAGTGTGACCTGTATGAAATAGAATTCCCTCATCCAAAACATCCAGAACATTTCACTGGATTAATTTGTAACTCACTGGGAGATTTTTAGTTCAATTTGCTAAAGATTTTCTGTTTCCATTTCTCTTTTCAATTCAGGTCAATATACAGTTATTCAACTCTCTTATTGAAAATGATATGAAAAGTGTTACTGAGTCCAAAGAATAAAGAAAATGAAAGGTAAAATGCAAACAAAGGAAGAAATGTAATGAGTGAATAAATAAGTTCATTCATGAATAAAGAATTTATTCATGAATAAATAAATCCATTCACCCAACAAATGAACTTACAGAACCCTTATTTTTACCATGCACGAAGCTAAGTAAGTACTGTGCAGTGGAGGCAGAACTATAAGCCACAGTTTCTGTTCTCTAGGATTTTAGAATTTTGTTTATTATAGAAAATTTGCCATTAGACAGTTTAAGTCCAATTTATATTGGTGTTTTAATTCAATCAAAAACTTCACAAAGAAATAAACCATGAACAATTCCCTTACACCTTTAAGAAGACATTAAACGCCCTCTGTGGGAAAAGCCTAACAAAATCACTTTTTTGTACTTTGCACCACTGGACAGGATATGTGTGTATTGGCTAAACAGAATCCTGTGGCCACTGGCCAATAGGCTGCAGGAAGAGAATTTTAAAATAGTTTTTTTTTTTTTTTTTCTATTAGAGGCTATAGAAAATAATCCTTGACTGGGCATGGTGGCTCGCCTGTAATCCCAGTGGTGCGATCATGGCTCACTGCAGCCTCTAACCCCTGGGCTTAAGCAGTCCCCCCACCTCAGTCTCCCGAGTAGCTGGGATTACAGTTGTACTCCACCACACCCAGCTAGTTTTAAAATGCTGAGGTCTCACTACGTTGCCCAGGCTGGTCTCCAACTTGTGGCCTCAAGTGATCCTCCTCCCTTGGCCTCCCAAAGTGCTGGGATTATAGGCATGAGCCACTACGCCCAGCCAAGATGTTGTTTTGACTGGACTTGCAGGCTTGTGACTCAAACTTGATTGTAAAGGGGTGGAAATAGGCACCACACCTCCCCCAAAATATTCATTTGCATTTAAAAACCAGAAGCTGCCTATAAAGTGGGACAGCATCTTTGCCCTCAGTCTATCCTCAGATTCATGAATTTTCATAGGAGTCAAGAAGTTTTCTGAAAGGGCCCAGGACACTGACAAGGTTCCCACACCCTCCCTTCATCCTTCCACACTCACACCTCATCCCCTCTACTGCCTCTCCACTAATCTTCTGTGACAAGGCTGGAGTATAGAAAAAGGACACTTTGCTTCCCGCCCTGCAATCCACAACCCCACAGCAGGGTGGGGAGAGAGGGGAGGGGAGCCTGCACCAGTGGTTCTGTCTCAGCATCAGGCTTGCTTTTCCTTCCTTTCCTTCTTTCCTTCCCTTCTTTCCTCTCTCTCTCTCTTTCAATTTTGAGACAGAGTCTTGCTCACCCAGGCTGGAGTGCAGTGGGGCAATCTCACTGCAACCTCCACCTCCCAGGTTCAAGTGATTCTCCTGCCTCAGCCTCCCAAGTAGCTGAGATTACAGGCATGCACTACTACACCTGGCTACTTTTTGTATTTTTTAGCAGAGATGGGATTTCACCACATTGGCTAGGCTAGTCTTGAACTCCTGACCTCAGGTGATCCACCCGCCTCAGCCTCCCAAAGTGCTGGGATTACAGGTGTGAGCCACCTTGCCTGGCCTGGCCTTCTTTCAATGGCAGGGGAGAAGTGCAGCCCTGGCCCAGTGGACACCTGCACTCAAATTATCCTGACTTGGTCCACCTGGTTGCGGGTAGATCTTCTGGCAAACACTTGTCCGAAGATAAATTGAAATTGTTACCATGCTTGGGACCCTTGGAGGGTGAGAAAGAGAGAAGGTAGATTCAGGGCTGTCAGAAGCCAGCATAGGGGAATGAGATTGAGGAGCAATGTTGGCACTAGGTCCCGAACTCCCAACCTCAGGTGATCCGCCCGCCTTGGCCTCCCAGAGTGCTGGGATTACAGGTGCAAGCCACCGTGGCCAGCGAGGCACTAGAATCTCAAGTGGGAAGAGCTCATACACAGAAATGTTACTGGGACAGCCATGCCTATGGACCTTTCCTAGAAGCAGTGTTAGCATAAAACACGTAGTTTTTAATCTCTGTGCTTGTTCTTTTATTTTTTCTTTTTCTTTTTGAGATGGATCTCACTCTGCTGCCCAGGCTGAAGGGCAGTGGTGCAATCTTAGCTCACTGCAATCTCCACTTCCTGGGTTCAAGCGAGTCTCCTGCCTGAGCCTCCCTAGTAACTGGGTTTACAGGCATGTGCCACCATAACCCGCTAAGTTTTTGTATTTTTAGTAGAGATGGGGTTTCTCCATGTTGGCCAGGCTGGTCTGGAACTCCTGACTTCAGGTGATCCACCTACCTCAGCCTCCCAAAGTGCTGGGATTACAGGCTTGAGCCACCAGCCCAGCCTCTGTGCTTGTTTATTTAGAGGTAAGGCTAATGGAGTTTGAGGCTGGTGGGTGAGGTTGTTGGTGGAATGAGAGCCCAGCCCAGTCCTGCTGACAAGAGAGTGGGTTCTCCCGACAGACAAGAGCAGGTAGGAGAAGAGGAGATAATTACAAATATTGATAGGGAAGAGATGTTTAGGGAGGGGACTCCTGGAAAAGTTTGGAGTTTCTGCCTAGATTTCATGTGAATTGGGACATAAATGTAAAGATAATAGCATTTGTTCCCATAGGTTGGTATAGTACAGACAATAACTTTTACAAAAATAAAACTTAAAAACAAAACAAAACAAAACCAAAAACCATTGCATGCTGATTAAGGGAAGAATCAAAGTTTATAAATAGGAAGGCAAGACCTGTACATTGAAGTTAATAATAAAAGGTAATTACAAGTATTTTAAGAAACACAATATTTGCAATGTTTGAGTTGGGGAGTGTGTGTATGGTTGGAGTCAGAGGAAGTAACAGAAAGTCCTGACAGGAAAAAAAATTCAGATAGGAAATAATTTATTGTTAGAAAATTATTTCCACTTCTCATCTTAACCATTTGAGTCAAAGGAAAATAAAGTAAGATACATGAAAGAACAACTATTTCCAAACCAATCACCCTCAGCACGTTTTATAAAAGAGATAACCCAAATGGTACCAGGCTATCTCGAGAAGGTTATGGCTCGTAATTTAGTCTGCTCTCAGTGAATGGTACTTTATGTTTACCTTGCACTTTTACTAAGTTGCTCATAACATTCAGAAACTGGAGCCCTCATAGAAATGTCCACACGACCCAGTCACTTTTCTGAATCCAGCAGCTGAGGAGCTGGAAAGTTCTTTTTCTGCTGACTGTGGTCATGCATGACTGGATAATTTATGGGCAAGACCAACAACCACATCCATATCTCAAATTCATTAATAATCGAGAGAGGGACTCAGCCCAGAATCACTCAGAGGGTGAGTCCTCAGGGAAGGAATCTGTTCAAATAATCAGAGCCTTTTTACAAATAAAAATAATAATAAATTATGATTTTTCTCAGCAGTACCTTTCCAATACAGGGAGGGCTGTGTCTTACTACCCAAAGGGAACATTTTGAAGGGTGCCTGAGATTTTTCATGTGAATATCTGTATGAAAGGACCAGACGTGATCATAGAATGAAGGAAAACGTGAGCAGGGAGAAAATTAGGGGTTAAGAAAATGTCCCAAATTTCAAAAGGGTATGTTTCGGAAATTGCCATTGATAACAATTGGTAGCTTTGATAATAGCTTGGTAGCAAATGATAGGAAAATTCCAGAATAGATCATTAAAGAGATGGTGTTTGAACCTTAGAGATAAAAGGGGCTCCTGTTGAGAACCAGGGTGAGCCGCTAAGAGCAAGAGATGTGTATTAAATACTTTCTCTTTTGAAAAGTTTGCCAGGATGCTTTGCAACATCTATCACACTGTGCTTTGGACAAGAAGGTTGAAGTTGGGCTGATAACCATTCCAATAGACTTGCTAACGGCACCAAGGAAGGTGAACCTGGAAAGTCTCCATGCCCTGTGGCCTGCTCCTTGCTTGCACTCATTCAACTCAACAAATGGTTCTGCACTAACTCAACATACATGAATAGAGCCTGGATTTTATGCAGGGTGCTCTTCCAGGCAAGGGATAGAAAGAAGTTGTTGGATCCCTGTCTTCATAAGGCTTATAATGCAGTGGTGGCAAAGGGCAAGTGCACAAGTAACCACAATGCAAGGCAGAGTAGCAAAGCCACAAGAAAAGAAGTACCAGCTGTGCATGGAGGCTTGCACCTGTAGTCCCAGCTACTAGGGAGGCCGAGGCAGGAGGATAGCTTGAGCCCAGGAGTTGGAGGCTGCCGTGAGCAATGATTGTGCCACTGCACCCTAGCCTGGGTGACAGAGCGAGACCATATCTCTAAAAACAAAACAGAAGTACCAAGTGCCAGGGAGACCTATGAAGACAAAAGTCCCTTCTAGCTAGAAGATTAAAAAGGCTTTGAATAACAAATGGCATTGGAGGTGGAGTTTGAAGGAAGAGAGAGATGCGGAGTGATGAAAGAAGGTGTGTGCCCCAAATGGCATGAGCAGAAGCACAGAGAAGGGAGAAGTTAATCTCAAAGTCCAGTTCGATTGAAGCAGGAGGACTGAAAAGGACAGTCAGGACTGTTTTGATGCGTTCTTCCTGCCGGGAATTGGCCATTTCTGAGAGTCCTTGATGGGTAAGTGATAGGACTTTAGGACTCAAGAATTATACAGTCTCACATTTGCATCCTGCCATGGCCACTACCTTAGCCATGACACTGAGCAAGTTATGGCCCTTCTCCAAGCTCTGTGTAGTTACCTCACCTGCAAAACGGGCATGGGTAAAGCTCCTAGCACAAGAGGTCACTCTGGGAACCAAGTGAGGTGATAGTTACAGCGGTGCATGCACAGAGTAAATGCTCTCAATGCAGCTGAACAGAGCCCAGGACCTGGAGGAAGCTCTGCCTTTGGGGGTTTCATCTGTAGCCTTGATTCGAGCAAGTAGAGCAGTGAATATGTTTCTTTTTACTATTTGATCACAATCTAAACTCAGCAGGGAGAGCCTAGATGCTGAGCCCAGGTAGATGACAACCTGAGCCAGAGACAGAGCAAAGCTCCCTCCAGGGAGAATGGGAGGGGTGAGCATCAGATTTGACAGGACTTGGCATTGGCCGGGCGTGCAGTCTGAAGAAGCAGCACATGGGCCTTATGTGCTGCGGATGTCTAACCTGGGTGACCAGCTGAATGGAGTAGTAGGAAAATCAGAGGGGACTGTGAGGAAGACACATGGCAAAGAACATGGAATTCAAAAGGAGGAAGCTTGGCGAAAGCCTGGGATCAGCGCTGTGGGAAAAGAGAGGAAGAGAGAAATGTGCTGCCACCCTACTGGATTCAGACATCTCAGAGCAACATGAGAAAAAGAGGGGAGGGCTCTTAATCCCTGCAGGATTCCCACAGAGACCTCCAGGGAATGTGCAGAAGGTTTTTAGGTGATGCCAAACTGGGAGATTAGCTAACACAAAACACAACAAAGTCTGGTTTCAAAGCAGTCTTGAAAAGCCAGAATTGTGAGCTGGAGCAAACAACAAAAGCTAACTCATATATTAACTTTCATATAAGGGAGATTCTGTTATTATCTTCATTTTACAGATAAGAAAACTGACACACAAGGCCAGGCGCAGTAGCTCATGCCTGTAATCCCAGCACTTTGGAAGGCCAAGGTGGGAGAATTGCTTCAGGCCAGGAGCTCAAGACCTACCTGGGCAATATAGGGAGAACCCTGTCTCTACAAAAAAATTTTAAGGCCGGGCGTGGTGGCTCACGCCTGTAATCCCAGCACTTTGGGAGGCCGAGCAGGCAGATCACAAGGTCAGGGGATCGAGACCATCCTGGCTAACATGGTGAAACCCCGTCTCTACTAAAAATACAAAAAATCAGCCAGGTGTGGTGGCGGGCGCCTGTAGTCCCAGCTACTCGGGAGGCTGAGGCAGGGGAATGGCGTGAGGCAGGGGAATGGCGTGAACCCGGGGGGCGGAGCTTGCAGTGAGCTGAGGTTGTGCCACTGCACTCCAGCCTGGGAGACAGAGCAAGACTCTGCCTCAAAAAAAAAAAAAAAAAAAAAAAATTAAAAATTAGCTAGCATGGTGGTGTGCACCTATAGTCCCAGCTACTCAGAGGCTAAAGTAGGAGGATTCCTAGAGCCCAGGAGTTCAATGTTACAGTGAGCTATGATCACACCACTGCACGCCAGCCTAGATGCCAGAGCAGGACCCTGTCTCTAAAAAATAAAACAACAAAAAAAGAGAACTGAGTGGCCGGGCACAGTGGCTTATGCCTGTAATCCCAGCACTTTAGGAGGCTGAGGTGGGAGGATGACCTGAGGTCAGGAGTTCGAGACCAGTCTGGCCAACATGGTGAAACCCCATCTCTACTAAAAATACAAAATTAGCTGGGTGTGGTGGTGCATGCCTGTAATTCCAGCTACTCGGGAGGCTGAGGCAGAAGAATCACTTGAACCTGGGAGATGAAGTTTGCAGTGAGCCGAGGTCGCGCCACTGCACTCCAGCCTGGGCAACAGAGCGAGATTCTGTTTCGAAAAAAAATAAAAATAAAAAACTGAAACACAGACAGAGTTTAAGTCACTAGGTCGGTAGTAAAGCTAGTAGCAGCAGACCTGGGATTCCAACAGGACATCAGGCTTCGAGGTCTGTGACCCGGAAGGAATGGAGGAGGGAAATGGATCATTATGGAGTATTTACAATTTGCCAGACTCCAAGCTGGGAGACCTGGAAGGAAGTAAGATGATTTAGAGTATGGCTTAGTGGAACGGGGCACGGTGGTTCATGCCTATAATCTCAGCACTTTGGGAAGCCGAGGGAGGCAGGTTACTTGAGGTCAGGAGTTCAGGACAAGCCTGGCCAGCATGGTGAAACCCCATCTGTAGTAAAAATACAAAAATTAGCTGGGCATGGTGGCATGCGCCTATAATCCCAGCTACTTGGGAGGCTGAGGACCGAGAATCACTTGAACCTGGGAGGTGGAGGCTGCAGTGAGCCGAGATCGCGCTACTGAACTCCAAACTGGGCGAGAGAGAGAGAGAATCTGCCTCAAAATAAAATAATAAAATAAAATACTATGGCTTAGTGGACAAAGATGATGATATGATGGAACGTCACTTCTAGGTGCCCCCATAGGCCTATGAGAAGCATCTGGGGAGGCAGGAGCTAACTTTTCTGTGCTGACCCCTGCCCCAATATGAATGACTTCTGAGCATGGTGTGGGTAAGCAGCCATCCCCAGCTCTTTCTGTCCAGGGGGGTCACATTCCTCACTGTCTGTGAAAATCTTGGTCTCTAAGTCTTTCTTTCCCTCCAATGACTATGCGTGTGACATGTATGAGGTGTCTGCAAGGTGCATGGTGTATGTGTATGTAGGTAGTTACATGTGGAGCTTGCATTGTTGTATTTGGATCAATGGGTGTATATGTGTGGGGTGCCTGCCTGTATGGTGAATGCACATCTGTGTGTGCCTGTGTGTATGATTGCATGGCAAATGGCTGGCTATGTTTGTGTATGTGTGTGTTGCCCACATGTATGTGTGATGTGTATGTGCTGACTGTATGGTGAGTGTGTATTTTTCTGTGTGTGTGTGTAGTGTGTTGAGGTGTCTGCATGATAAGAGATTGTGTGTATGAGTAGTTAGCTGTAGAACCTGCCTGGTGTATGCGTGTGCATGTGTGTGCCTGTGTGGTGTGGGCAGTCTAGTTTAAGTTTATTTCATAATCCTGGATGGAACTGGAGCAAAAGCTGGGTAGCTTAGCACCTGTGCAAAGGCAGATCACCCCCACCTCTCGCCGCAGGCACAGGAAGCAGAGGCAGAAAGAGCCTGGCAAGGGAGAGGCGGCATGGCTGCACCCCAGCAGGGCAGCTTTGATGCTGCAGGTGGGAGGGGAAGACTCCTGGGGAGGACACTCTTTCTCGGGCTCCACACCTGCTGTCACGGACACCCCAGACTTGAAGCTGGAATAGAGGGAGCCACTAGGATAACATGCATATTTTTCCAGATGAAAAAATGGATACACACACATACACACACACACACACGCATGTGCACTCCCCCTTCTCATTTTCCCCCAAATTCTCACAGCTAGGAGCCATGCTTTGACAGTTCTTCCCGAGGAGTGGGGTGAGAGAAAGCAAGTACTGGTGAAGGAGCTGAAGCAGGGAGGCAAAGGAGAGGCCCTGGGGATCAGGCAGATCAATAGCGTCCAGAACATAATGTTTAGGACAGGTACTGGGTCAGAACTGAGCCACCAGGCACGCTGGAGTTAGGGTATGGGACCGTGGTAAGACAGATCTACCACATGGAACCAGACATCAGCCGCGAGGAAAAAAGTGAGAGGTCTGCGGTCCAGGTTTAAACAGGAGAGTGGGCAGCAGCTGACCTCCAGGAGCTGGAAGGCTGAGCAAAGTGGCACAAACACAGAACCAGGCGCCGCGTCAAGGAAGGACCTCGGCCACTGCAGCCGAGTCAGTTTAGTGGGGACGTTTGTAGGAGTCCTCCAGAGCAGGCTAAAATCCCCTGATATGACTGGCTCAAGGCTTGCCGGTGGAAATAAAGGAGAACATCTGGCCGTAGTAAGATAAGAAGAAAATTGTCTTCCATTTTCCCCTGCCCACCTCACAAATGTCCACATTCTGTGTTCTGGAGAAAATCAGCCTCCCAGTAGGATGGCGGGTCGTTTTTATGCATGGACTGTATTTGGTGCGTATAAACTAGAAATATCAACCCAAGGAAATTTAGTTAAAGGCAGGACTCGTTCTCTTGTATCCCCCTGCCCCCGCCATCACTCGGCTCTGTGCCTGGATTTAGAAGTAGTAGTCGGTTCTCCCAGAAAAGGTTAGATGGCATACACTGTGGGCTTCTTAGGACCCTTCCAGATATCAATTAGAGATGGAGAGCTATGTGTTTCTTATATTAATTATATTAATTCTTTTTTTTTTTTTTTTGAGACAGAGTCTCACTCTGTTGCCCAGGCTGGAGTGCAGTGGCACGATCTCGGTTCACTGCAACCTCTACCTCCTGGGTTCAAGCGATTCTCCTGCCTCAGCCTCCCAAATAGCTGGAATTACAGGTGCCTGCCACCACACCCAGCTAATTTTTGTATTTTTAGTAGAGGTGGAGTTTTGCCATGTTGGCCAGGCTGGTCTCAGACTCCTGACCTCAGGTGATCCTCCCGCCTTGGCCTCCCAAAGTGTTGGGATTACAGGCGTGAGCCACTGCATCCAACCTTCTTATATTAATTCTAACATTGATTAACATATAGGTTTAAATAGAATGGCATTAACATAACATATATAACATTTACTGCTTCAATTCATGATCCCTTCTAGGCTATGAACATCTAAGGGCAGAGATGAGGTATTTTTATTGCCGTATTCCAAGTTATCTAGCACAGAGCTTGGCAGTTGTTCAAAACTATTGAAGTCAATATGCAAATCAAAGACATAGATTTTTAAATATTTGTGTTTATTTGCACATGTGCACAGAATCTCAGACCTCTCATACTGGAAACTGCTTGAGAGATTGCCTCATCTGTCTTCCCAGCCAGTGCAGGAAGGGGTTCTACAGCCTCTTAGCAGAACCCCCTCGACCTCCTCTGGGAACTTCTAGCCAGGTCTCTGTGAGACAGCCTGTCCCATTGCGGAGCAACTCTGATAGAAATGACTTCTTCCAAGTGATCCTAAACCGGACTCTCTAGTAACATCTACCCAATATCTTCTCCCACTCTGTGCCCTATATATTTTTTTTCCATTTCTTCCAGGTGAAACAAATGGCCATGTGAAGTGATTTCAAAACCTCTCATCCTCCTAGTCACCCTCCTCTAGAATCAATGAATTGGTTTATGTTCATGTCCCTTAAAATATACGGTGTGCAAGACTAGAACTATGCAATTTGACTACAGAGTAGTTGGGGACTATTACCTATCTAACTTTGTTATTCCTGTGCCGTTAATGTCACCTACAATTGCATTAATCTTTGTAGCTGTCACATTTTCCTCTTGTATTAGACATCTAAAGAGCACAGCTAAAAAAAAATTAAACTCAGTCAAACTAATCTGTCTCACTCTCTACAATTGGTGTTTCAAGGCCAAACCCCATTAAGTTAAGAAACTGACTGACTGAGATCTTGGTACGTATTGGAAAACACCATACTAGGAGAAGGAACTAGAGGTTACGTTGGGACCAGCTTTCTCTATCCCACTGCCCATCAAGTTTCCTGGCAGAAATCCTTGGAGACATCCTTGACCCCTCTCATTCCTCATAAGTCACCAAGACTCAACAATTCTGCCTCAAAATAGCTTTCTTTGTATTCCCGCTGCTATGCTCTTTGCTCAGATTCTAACACAGAATACTGCAGGGTCTTTGTTAAGTGTAAGCCCCATGGGTATTCTCTGCTTAAAATGTTTCAATAGCTTTCAGCTTCTTCCAGACAAAGTCTGGATCCCTTTGTAGGGCTTAAAGGTCCCTTTGGGAGCTTTTGTTATCGACATCTGCAGCCAGATATTCTCCCTCCCTCTGTGCACATCTTAGGTGTCAGCCATTCCAATTATGTGCTTCCTGTTCCTGCATGCACTTGCCTTCCTCCTGCTTTTTAGGTCTTTCTTGTATGTCCCAGGCATTGCTCTAGATGCTGTATGCAAATTCATGCATTCAGTCTTCACCATCATCCTCTGAAGTAGATAATATTTCCATTTAACAGATGGGAGTGCTCAGGCCAGGCGTGGTGGCTCCTGCCTGTAATCCCAGCACTTTGGGAGGCCGAGGCAGGTGGATCACCTGAGGTCAGGAGTTTGAGACCAGCCTGGCCAACATGGTAAAACGCTGTCTCTACTAAAAATACAAAAATTAGCCAGGAATGGTGGTGCACATCTGTGCTGAGGCACGAGAATCACTTGAACCCGGGAGGAGCAGGTGGTAGTGAGCCGAGATAGCACCACTGCACTCCAGCCTGTGTGACAGAGTGAGACTCTGTAAAAACACCAACACCAACAACAAAACAAAACAAACAAAAAACAATGAAAACAAAACTAAACAAAAACAAAAAATAGATGAGGGAGCTCAAATGTTAGGCATTCTTCCCAGAAACATGCAGTTAATAATTTTTGGGTTGGATGAGTCCCTTAGCCTAAAATGCCCTCCTTTCCTTGGCAAACTTCTTGTGAAACTTCGCCCATCTTTCAAGACAGTTCAAGCCTCAGCTCTTTGAGAAGTCAGCGTCCCCCTGAACTTAACCGTCCAATAACATTTAGCATTCTGGGCTAATTGCCAAATGGTTGCTTTACTCCCAACAGCATGTATCTGAAGACCTGCCCCTGTCCTGTTTCTCCCTGAGTCCTCAGAGCCTATATTCTGCACCAGGAATCTGCTGAATGATTTGCCAAATTATTAACCTTTGGTAATCAATTTTTCCTGCAATGCACACAAAAATCTGGCAAAAGCTTAATTGTAGACCTGCTGCCTTCTGAAATTCAAGCCAATTATCCCAAGTTCATTTAGGAGCAGTGGCGCTTTCTATAATGTACATTACATAAACATGCACAAGGGCAGGAAGGTTTTAAATGACTAAGCCCGGCACACCATTTGCTCAGAAGATGTTCCTCAACTACATCTCCTTTAGGATGCAATTTAGTCTACGAGGCGCGAGGAAAGCTGTGCGTTGGAGACAGCCAGATGGGCAATGAGCAGGGAGAGGAGCTATGAATCTTGTGAAAGATAAACCTGAACCTTTTCTACACTACATGTTCACCAGGAGAAAAGCAGATAAGTATGAAGTCTTAAAGGAGTAGGGGACAGCAAAATCCATGCCTTGCTGTCCCACAGTCCAAACACCAGCAAAGGCTCTGGCATCTATGCTGTATTAACTCTGTTTTCTGTATTCTCCATGCTCTGGCACTTGGGGCCTCGCTGACTTGGGGGAAACTGCTCCTCCAACCCGAGTGCTAGCCAGTTATTACAGATAGCAAATGACCCCCCACAAGCACATCTTTCATAAGCAAACCAACCAGCCCAAAGACCACACCCCCAACGACCTCCTTTCCCAAGTGTTTACCCATTAAGCAGATATTTCCCTGCCCTAATCACCCCAGGGTGGCAACCAGACAACTTGGGGCTCCTACACTCCAAAGCCTGCTGAAAGTATTAAAACGAGCCAATCCTAAACCTGCTTAGTTTTCCCAGCCTGGCTTATTCCTTCCCACAAAAATCACAAGGACTCAGGAACATGGTTTCCCACCCAGCTCCTGAATGACCCTGGTTCTTCCCTGCGTGGTCTCGCGTGCCATGCCATGTCTCCCGCTTCTCGGGATCGACGAGTATAAAACTTCTTTCCTGACAGTTATTTCCATGTCTGTGCGTCTTACCACACCCGATTAAAACAAATCCCCAGTTCATTTTAAACACAGGTTAGTCTACGTCATAGAATAAGATTCTTTTCCTTGACCTTCCCCACAAGCTTTTGAAGCATGTAACTAGACATCATCATTGTCAACAACATCATTATCATCGTTATCCTACAGCTAAGAAAGGGAAACAAGGGCAAATGCCAGGGATTCACCTAAGGTCCACAAAACATGGCGAAGCTGGGACTTAAACACAAATTTGGGGGCTAGTACCAAATGCTGGCCATTTCCCCAAAAAGATTTGCAGAAGCCCATAGGAAGTTAGAAATATGGTCCCCAGTGAACCTCAGCTGCTTTGTATATAAAATGGAGACTATAGAGTATCAGTCTTCTGGAAAACTATGACAATGTATGTGAAAGCACTTCGTAAAACACACTGTATACATTCATTTAAAAACCAGTGACCTTATGTTACATGATTAAAGTCATCAATGAATAACATGACAGCTAACTTATGATTGTGACAGCTGCTCATGATGTAAAGTGTTTTACATTATCATTTCATTTAACCCTGACAACAACCCTATGAGTTGATTCATATTATTACCTCCATTTGCAAATGAGAAGATTGAGTCTATGAGAAGTTAAGTAATGTGCTCGAGTTTGCATCGTTAGCTCTATGTGGAGCTATGATTCAAACCCATATATTAAACTGTCTGTCCCAAAGTTTTTCCCTGCCCTCAGAACTAAGAATACTCAAGTAAACATTTGCTCTTTTTGGCTGCCCGGCATACCAAACACACCCTGAGCTTGTAGGAGCCCTGCCTTCCCCTGTGGAGCCCAAAGGGGGCCTTTTCTCCCCATTCCAAGCTATTAGAACGTGTGATTGACACAAGGAATAGATCCATGTCTTTAGTGAGTAACTGACATCGAAATGCAAGGTGGTCTTGCCTTATACAAAATAGCAAATCCTAAGTGCAAACTATAGTCCAATATCCTTCACATCATGAGCACAATATCCTTTACATCATGAAAAATATGACAGGACACGCAGCAAAGGAGCAAAGGCATGCTTCTATCAGGCTTTGCGTTCTAAGAGGCAGCTACTGCAGTCCTGGTTGGAAACAAATGGATAGAGCAGAGTAATAGCCACCTTCCTACAGCTGAGATGTGACCTTTCAAGGCATTGAAAGAGGTATTCATGGACATAATGGCCACTCTTTATGGAGAGCCTTGTGTCTGGTACTACATAAGACACTTTGCCTGTGTTATTTGTTGTTGTTTTTTGCTTTTTTGAGACAGGGTCTCACTCTGTCACCCAAGCTGGAGTGAAATGGCTCAATCACAGCTCACTGCAGCCTTGACCTCTCTGGCTCAGGTGATCCTTCCACCTCAGCCTCCTGAGTAGCTGGGACTATAGGTGCCCACCATCATGGCCACCTAATTTGTGTGCTTTTTGTAGAGACGGGGTTTCACCATGTTGCCCAGGCTGGTCTCAAACTTCTGCGCTCAAGCGATCCACCTGGCTTGTCTCCCAAAGTGCTAGGATTACAGGCATGAGCCACCATGCCTGGCCATATGTGTCTTCTTTAATCACCATTTAACAGGAAAGAACACTGAAGCTCAGAGGGATTAAGACCCTTTAGTAAATGTTGGGTCCATCACATTCCTAAGGCCAAACTCCAGGCAAAGATTTCTCAAACATTTAATGTGCATAGAAGACACCTGGAGATCTTATAAAATTGCAGATTCTGATTCAATAGGTCTGTAGTGGGGCCTGAGATTCTGCATTTCAAGCAAGCTCCCAGGAGATATAGATGCTGCTGGCTGGTGGATCACATTTCAAGAAGCAATACTCTAAATGTTTGTGCTTTTTAGATACCATCATAAAAAATATTCATGGCAGGCCAGGTGTGGTGGCTCATGCTTATAATCCCAGCACTTTGGGAGGCTGAGACAGGATTGCTTGAAGCCAGGAGTTTGAGATAATCTTGGGCAACACAGTGAGATTCCCATCTCCACAAAGAGATGAAAATTAGCCGGATGGTTGGCATGCACCTGTAGTCCCAGCTACTCAGGACGATGAGATGGGAGGATTGCTTAAACCCAGGAGGTCGAGCTGTGATCACGCCACTGCACCCCAGCCTGGGAGACAGAGCAAGACCCTGTCTCAAAAAGGAAAGAAAAGACCACAAAAACAAATCCATGGCTCTTTTACTTGTTCTAAACACTTCCCTAGGACTTTCTCCCTTTTCTAGAACTTGGTGACATGAGAAGAGATTCCCTCTGCAATGCAAATGTCAGAATTTAACTCAATAAACAATTTCTCCTTCCGTTTATTCAATCCACACAACTTCGCTGAGTGCCTTCTAAGCCAGACACAGCAGTAGGTACGGGGGAGACCAGGATAAATGAGATAAAGTCCTGGCCTCTAAAAGAGGAACTATGGATGGAGACAGGATGTCTTAAAAAGTCTCTGATGCTTCCATGAAAGAACAGCCTGCAGCACACTGCTTTAGGATCCCCAGTCCAATCGTCCACTGCTATGGCAATTGAGGTCATTCTGACCGCTCCAGCGCCATCTTCACCACTGTTGAGGCTAGGGCACTTTTCAGCATTGTGCCTTCTTCCAACCATATTGATACAGAGACAATTTTACTGTGGCTCAACCTGTCTAGATTCTACTGCGAAAGTCCAATTCACCTACCTTGGGTTATGACTGTGTCAGTACACATATATTATGCCTCTGTTTGTTGGAACAGGAACATGTTGAATGCTTCTTGGACTTCACCCAGGCTGGAATGCAGCTGTGCAATATCAGCTCACTGCAGTCTCAATCTCCCCAGTTGAAGCAATCCTCTCACCTCAGCCTCCCAAGTAGTTGGAACTACAGGCATGTGCTGCCATGCTTGGCTATTTTTAAATTTTTTTGTAGGGACAAGGTCTCCCTGTGTTGCCCAGGCTGGTCTTGAACTCCTTGGCTCAAGTGACCCTCCTGCTTCAGCCTCCCCAAGTGCTGGGATTATAAGCATGAGCCACTACACCCAGTCTCTGTATACTTTTAAATAATTTTATATGCATTTGGGACATAGCATAAAAACTAATCTGAAATTAAATTTAACCTTAAGTTTATTTAATGAAACTTAGTTTCAGAAAGCAGCATCAGGATCTTAGAGAATGGAAAGGTAAGTGTTATCCAAGGGTGCAGCTATCTGTTAAAAGTATTAATATTGGCCAGGCACGGTGGCTCACGCCTGTAATCCCAGCACTTTGGGAGGCTGAGGTGGGTGGATCACGAGGTCAGGAGTTTGAGACCAGCCTGGCCAACATAGTGAAACCACATCTCTACTAAAAATACAAAATTAGCCAGGCATGGTGGCACAAGCCTGTAGTCTCAGCTACTTGGGAGGCTGAGGCAGGAGAATCGCTTGAACCTGGGAGGCGGAGGTTGTGGTGAGTTGGGATCACGCCACTGCACTCCAGCCTGGGCAACAGAGCGAGACTCTGTCTCAAAAAAAAAAAAAGGGTTAATATTTTGGAGGCATCTAACTTCCTAATTTTCCCTCATTGACATGGCAATTCGTTTTCATTTATTCATTATTGTTGTTTGATATTTATTTACTATTATTATTTAATCACGGACTAAGGCACTGCTATGTTGTGACTCTTTGTGTGCCCCCAAATTTATATGTGGAAATCATAACCCCCAAAATAATGGTATTAGTAGGTGGAGCCCTTTGGGAGGTGACTAGGTCAGGAAGGCAGAGCCCTCATGAATAGGATTAGTGCTGTTATAAAAGAGGCCCCAGAGGCTGGGAATGGTGGCTCATGCCTGTAATCCCAGAATTTTGGGAGGCTGAGGCAGGCAGATCACTTGAGGACAGGATTTTGAGACCAACCTGGACAACCCAGCAAAACTCTGTCTCTATTAAAAATACAAAAATTAGCTGGGTGTGCTGGTGGGTGCCTGTAGTCCCCGCTACTTGGGAGGCAGAAGCAGGAGAATCGCTTAACCTGGGAGGCAGAGGTTGAGATTGCACTACTGCACTCCAACCTGGGCAATAGAACAAGACTCAGTCTCAAAAAAATAATAATAATAAAATAAAAAAGAGGCCTCAGAGAGCTGCCTTGCCCCTTCCACCATGTGAGGATGCAGTGAGAAGGTACCCTCTATGGGCCCTCACCACGCACTGAATCTGCCAGTGTCTCGATTTAGGACTTCACAGCCTCCAGAACTATGAGAAATAAGTTTCTGATGTTGGTGAATTACCCAGTTTATGGTATTTTGTTATTGCAGCCTGAGTGGACTAACACAGGCATACATTCCAACTAGCAAGAAGTCTAAATTGATGACATCAGATGGCTCCCAGCTGTTCCCTAGATGTGAATAAACCCCCACAGAAAACCCTCTTTCTCTAGCAAGTGCTATTCCTTTACCCTCCGCTTTTTTTTTTTTTTTTTTGCGATGGAGTCTTGCTCTGTCACCCAGGCTGGAGTGCAGCTCGATCTTGGCTCACTGCAACCTCTGCTTCCTGGGTTCAAGTGATTCTCCTTCCTCAGCCTCCCAAAGAGCTGGGACTACAGGGACCCGCCACCACACCTGGCTAATTTTTGTATTTTTAGTAGAGACAGGATTTCGCCAAGTTGGTCAGGCTGCTCTTGAACTCCGGACCTCAGGTGATCCACCTGCCTTGGCCTCCCAAAGTGCTGGGATTACAGGCGTGAGCCACCGTGCCTGGCCTCTTTACCCCCATTTTTATGGCATGGCCAAATAAGGGAGTGGGGAGAGAGGTGAAGCATCTGGAAAGTGAGGAGAGAAGGCTCACACTCCTGCAGACAGCCAGCATCATTTGACTGCAGCTTCCAGATGCCTGTTTGGTTTCATTCCACTGAAATCCTGGCACTTTGACTTGGGTCTTGTGGTCATTTAAGGTCATTTAAACCTATCTCAACCCAGATGCTGAGAAGACTGTAAACAGTCAGGAACACAGGAAGCTGGTCAAGATAACAAATAAGGGGGAAAAAAAGGCCTTGGCAGGGCACGATGGCCCATGCCTGTAATCCCAGCACTCTGGGAGGCCTAGGCTGGAGGATCACTGGAGCCCAGGAGTTTGAGACCACCCTGGGCAACATCACAAGACCCTGTCTTTACCATGTCCAGCTAATTATGTTTATAAATAAAATTATAAACAAAATTATAATTACTTATAAGCAAAAGTAGCTGGGCATGGTGGCATGTGCCTATAGTCCCAGCTACTCAGGAGGTTGAGATGGGAGGATCACTTGGGCCCAGGAAGTCAAGGCTGAAGTGAGCCACGATCGTGCCACTGCACTCCAGCCTGGGTGACAGAGTGAGACCCTGTCTTAAAAAACAAAAATTAAAAACAGAAGGAAAGACCTTAATCCCATGAGCAACTATAACAATTATAATAGAGGATGCTTTTATGGCTATAATTCTTTTGGAAACTTCTACTGCCAGGTGGTGAAGCATTGTGAAGTTCTGGAATTGAACTCTAGGTTGAAAGATACCTGAAGGAACTCTTGGAGACCCGTTCTCTTAATTTATGGATGAGGCACAGAAGGTGTCATGGCTGAAGTCAAGGTCTCACAGCAAGTCATAAAGGATCCAGAATGCCAGGCTCAGTCTGCTGAGTCATAATCCACTGACCTCCCTTCGGGTTGCCTGCGCTCATTTCCTCACTCGCTCCTCAATTCAGCACACTCCAGCCTTCCTCCAGGAATACAATTTTGCCCTCATCTCGAACCATCTGTAGTCTCACTCATTATTTGGTTAATTCAGTCATTTTGCAGCTATATATCCGGAACCCAGCATGTGCCAGGGGCACGACAGGAACATGACAGATCCAGCCCCTGTCCCAAGGTGATCAGGATTTCCTTCAATCCCTCACTGCAGCCATGCTTCTTGGATTCAGTCTTCCCCCTCAGAAGGAACTGCTTTTCTCCCTACTATGAGAGATGCTTTACTTTCATAGTGAAAGCATTCCTATTAACATTGATATGACAGAAAAACAAAACACAACAAAACGAGACCTAGCTTATGGTAGACTTAGTGTCTAAAGATAGTGAATTGGCTTTGGATTTTAATCAAGCTTTCAGGCTCCAATAAGAATTGAACTGCAGGTGTTCCTACGGTTTATTTCACAGAATGACAGTTGAAAGTGGCCTCTGTATTTTTTACTATAGCTATAAATGCTGCTCACCCAAAGAGCTGTTTGCTCACATCAAATTTTTAAGGGATGTAGTTACTATTAATCCAAATGAAGCCCTAAAAAGCTGTGGCTACACTGGAGCATTCAAGAGGGTTAGCTATGGGAAGGTATGACTCCAGCAATGAAGTTATATAATCAGCAAGAAAAAAAAAATACAACCGCGACAGCTTAGACAGATTTTCTGCTTTTCTTTCTTAGAGGAGGTTTAATCTGGCCTAAGTCTAAGAAGATTTGTCTCAAATTGACAATATAGGCTTAAATAGTTTATTATTTTAAAAGGTGATATAACCATTTTCATTCTTCATTGACTTCTGAGTTCTTTTCTCAATTTATAATTATTGCGATGTTGGAGAGATTATTGGCATAGATAGATTTCCTGATTCCCTCATTGTTATGTTTTCAAATAGGAATAAAAGAAAAGCAACCAGCAATGACTCCATGGGAAAGGAAATCCAAATGTGTGAATCCCCGTTTCCTTTGGAAATATGAATCAGTGTTTCTGACATTGAAAACAGATTTCTGCAGCAAAGTGTATCATTTATAAAGATTTTGACTCAGGATGAAGAAGGTAGAGAGATTATATTAATTTAATTGTACTTGTTCTTAGGGAAGCATTGTCAGTGGGTGAGATTTTCAAATTACCTCCTATGTGCAGGGTATACAGGAGATAGAATAAATTATTTTTACAATCAATAAACAAAGTTAACTTTAAAAATAAAGTTTTGGCAGGCGTGGTGGCTCATGCTTATAATCCCAGCACGTTAAGAGGCCAAGGCAGTAGGATTGCTTGAGCCCAGGAGTTCAACACTAGCCTAGGTAACATAGTGAGATTTGATCTCTACAGAAACCTTTAAAAAATTAGCCAAGTGTGGTGGCATGCACCTGTACTCCCAGCTACTTGGGAGGCTGAGGTGGGAGGATCACTTGAACCCGGGAGGTGGAGGTTGCAGCGAACTGAGATTGTACCACTGCACTCCAACCTTGGCAACAAAGCAAGGTTCTGTCTCAAAAACAATAAATAAAAAATAAGAAAGTGTTAAGGGTGACAGATATCTGGACCATAATAAAATGCCTAACTCTGTGATGATGTGTTTGGGGAAGCAGCGAGTTCAAGTCATGTAAAAGGTACCATGGTTCTTTAACCCACTTTGAAGCTAAAGTTGAACACATGTTTTCCCCAATAACTGGGTTTCATTAAGAAATACAGAATGAAACATATTAAGACAATTTTCTTTTTTTTTTTTTTTTTTTTTAAGATGAGGCCGGGCAAGATGGCTCAGGCCTATAATCTCAGCATTTTGAGAGTCAGAGACAGGTGACTCTCTTGAGCTCAGGAGATCGAGACCAGCCTTGGCAACATAGAGAAACCCCATCTCAAAATATATATATAATAATTGAACAAATAAAAAATGAACCCAATTAAAAACAAACAGACTTACCATATGCCATCTCTTCTACCTGATTCCTAAGGTGAAAAGGGCCAAGAGGGGCCCCTGGAGAAAGAACGATTGTAACAGGTGCAGAGTGACAAGAGGGTCTCCACACACGCTCTTCTTTTCCTCTGTTTCTAGGGCAGTGTTCTATATTAGAAGGAGCAGTGTTGAAATACCCAAAATAAGTTTAGAAATTGAGCCTGAAGAGAGACATAGCATGGAGTCCTCAAATGGGTACTTAGGAAAGTCCATGTTATTTCAGGGCCTAAGTGAGGCATCCACGCTTGAATATTTCTTTTGATTGTCATTAGAAATCTCCTGGATTTAGTTAAGTATTCTCTCTTTATCCCCTGGCACTCATTGTAGACTAATGATGTGCATACTTGACACAAAATCTCCTAACACATTATGCTTTAGTAACTTCCTAGTTAAAATTTTATTTCATTTTCTTTACTGGGGCCAAGGTACAGTTTTACTATTTGACTGTGAAAAGTCTATATTTTACCAAGAAACAAAGAGCAATTTTTAAGGTAATAAACCCACAACTTGTGGCAGATTTGTAAATGTATCAAATTTGCAGAAAGCAGAGGCAGATAGTAATTCTCATAATGACAGGAAAGCAAATGACAATTGTTTCCCTGAAGGCATCCTGGAGTATGAAAATGTCCTTAAAAAATATATGTTCCCTCTTTGAGATATGTACACTTGTAATAGAGTTTCTAATATGTGCAACGATGAAAGCTTGCCCCATGTATTCTTAGATAAATAAAATCAGGTAACCAAAGGGGAAAGTAAACAGCATTTTCTTTCACTTAACCGCTTTCAAATTTTTCTTGCTGTTATTTTATCATTCAATATGGTTTTTTGTTTCATTTTGTTTTATATCTAGGCTGTGACAAACATTAAAAAAAACATGGAAACCCCTCTGAAAATAGAATTCCTTCCTTCGTTATCAGGAATCTAGGATAAAGTAGATGTAAGGAGACATACGGATTACCTTACAGGCCTTTTGGAATACTCAGTGTGACTCCAAAGGAAAGAGTGGAAGTGGTTGGATTGTTAAAAGCCAGTTTCAATTTGCCATCATTCGCCAGTTCCAATCTAGCAATGGCATATTACATATATATGTGTGTTACATATGTGTGTGCATGAATATATGTGTATATATTCATATAGATACCTGTGTGGGTTATATATGTGAATGTATATATACACACATGTGTGCATATATATATACACAGACACACATATAGATACCTCTGTGTGTGTGTGTGTTTGTGGGTGTATATATATATAGAGAGAGAGAGACAGAGAGAGAGAGAGAGAGGAAGAGAGGGAGAGACAAGTTTAAATCAATGAGAGCGTTTCCTACATAGGGGTGCTGACCCATCAAGATTCCTCCATGACTCAAGGCAAATTGAAACTGACTTTTAAAACAATCCAGTCACTTCCACTCTTCCCTTTGGAGTCACACTGGGTATTCCAAAAGCCCTGTGAGGTTATTCTTACATCTCCTTTGTCAAATAAAATAAATGTCATTCTTTCAGCCAATACTCATACACCCCATCCTTCCTAGGCAAATCTTGGCACTTTGATTAAGCACTCAGTCTTCAGAGAGTTAACAGCCAGCCATAGACAGCTACTTCAGCACAGTCGGGGGGAAAAGCACATTTTACCTCCACCCCAAACAAAGCCATTATATTTACCTGCTACTTTGAAGATAGTAAAATGCGGTCGGCAATGGAAAGAACCCAACGCGTTACCTGCGCAGTTCATCCACAGACCCTGGTAAACCCAAGTGGCTGTTATCACCGAGGAGGCTCGCGTGGTCACTTTCCACTCATTGGACGTGGTAGCAGCAACGAGAGCTCCAAACCCTCCGACACCAGACACCAGAGCCCAGATCTGCGCCCTGGACATGTCGCGCCGCCTTCTCCAGTGACACTGTCCGGTCAGAACGCTTTGGTGGTCTAGGCATGCAGCCGATAGAGAACACTTTGACAAGCGTCACAGCCAGCGGATGTGGGTAGGTGACAGCGTTTCATGCTCGGATGGCCTGAGGAAGTACAGGAATTTAGGATCAAGTATGGTTTACCAATGACATTTTAAAGATGGCCTGAAAGAGTCGTTCTGATTTTCTACACGGATATTTATTAAAATTTCGTAGACGAATTTTAAGGGTTTTGATTTCGCAGATTTTTTTTTAACTTGGCACCATAGTTAATGCTTAATTTTCTGTTAGCCTGAAGCTTAACGAACCATGCAACTACCAGATATTACAAAGTACAAATTATACAGTAACAGTTAAAGCTTATTTGACCAATTGCTTTAGTCTCGCTTGCTTTTGAATCTTTACATAATTGAATCATATTGTAGAAATTCTCCCATAACCTATTTTTTTTCATGTAACACTGTATTTGAGGGATTTATCCATGCTCAGGAATGTAGCTGTCATTCATTAAATATTACAG
This sequence comes from Pan troglodytes, assembly GCF_028858775.2. Classification (NCBI taxonomy): domain Eukaryota; kingdom Metazoa; phylum Chordata; class Mammalia; order Primates; family Hominidae; genus Pan; species Pan troglodytes. The sequence continues at coordinate 101,044,172 of NC_072412.2, read as the reverse complement.
CTGAATATAGTATTTCATTAAATGCAATTTAACGAACATGATTTATTCATGTTCCTGGAGCTGAACATTCGTGCTGTTCCCTTTTGTCCGTAATAGCCATTGGCGCAGCTATAAACATTCTTGTGCATTTCTTCTTGTGCACGTGAGTGAGAGTTTCTCTAGGGCGTATCCTACAGTCAGAATTTTGCTAGGATGTAGGAAACACTCATCTTTAACTTTATAGATAATGCTAAATTGTTTGACTAAGTAGTTATAGCAATTTAGAGTTCCACTGGCAGTGGGTAAGTCCTCCGTGTTCCACTTCATAACACTTGGTATTGTGGGGTTGTCAAGATTATTATTTTTTCTTTTGGCCAGCCTGATGGGTATAAAGGTGTCACATTATGATTACTAATTTATATTTTCTGATTACTAAGGAGGTTGAGCATCTTTTTGTGTGTTTATTGGTTATGTTTTTGTCTACAGTGAAATATGCAACTTTTGCTCACTTATCTATTGAGTTGTTTGATTTTTTATAATTTATTTTTAGTTATCTATATACTCAAGATAGTAATCTTTTGTGGATTATTTATGTTGCAGGTAACTTCCCCCAGTTTGTGGTTTGTCTTTATGTGGCCATTTGAGAAAGAGTCTTGGTTTTAAGATAGCTAAATTTATCAAGTTTCACCAAGCGATTTGTGGTTTGAGATCTTGATTAAGAAATCCCTATCTTGGGCCTGGCATGATGGCTCCCAGCTGTAATCCCGGCACTTTGGGAGGCCGAGGTGGGAGGATCACTTGAGGCCAGGAGTTTGAGACTAGACTGGGCAACATATTGAGACACTGGCTCTATAAAAAATACAAAAATTAGCTGGGTGTTGTGGTGCAGGCCTGTAGTCCCAGCCAGTTGGGAGGCTGAGGTGGGAGGAGGATGCCTTGAGCCTGTGAGGTCAAGGCTTCAGTGAGCCATGATTGCGCCACACACTCCAACCCAGGTGACAGAGCTGAGATCTTGTCTCGAAGAAAAAAAAAAAAAAACACAAAAAAACAGAAAAGAAAAAGAAATCTCTACCTAAAAAAAAAAATATTTCCCCTTTACTTCAAAAAACTTCAAAGTTTTAACTTACGTATTTAAGTTTTTAAATCATCCAGATTGATTTTTCTGTGTCTTGTGATTTGGGACCTATGTTATTTTGCAATGTGGAAACCCACTTTTCCAGTTTTATTGAGTAGTCCCTTGTTTCCCTATTGATCTGCAATGTTACCTCTGTCATACATGTTGGGCATCAATATTCACATGATCTGTTTTTGGATTCTTTACTCTGTTCCATTTATCTGCTTGACTGTTCCTGGGCCAGTACAATACTTTCTTAACTCCTCTAATTTTATAAATATATCTCAAAATCTTATTGGTGAGTGTTTTACCTTGCTTATCTTGCTCTTCTTTTTCAAGAATGTTCGGATTTTTTTTTTTTTTTTTTTTTTAGCTCTTGGCTATTTCTTATATAATTTATTTTATTTTATTTTATTTTATTTTATTTTATTTATTTATTTCGAGACAAAGTCTCGTTCTGTTGCCCAGGCTGGAGTGCAATGGCGCGATCTCAGCTGACTGCAACCTCCGCCTCCCAGTTTCAAGTGATTCTTGTGCCTCAGCCTCCCGAGTAGCTAGGACTATAGGCGCCCACCACCACACCCTGCTAATTTTTGTATTTTAGTAGAGACGGGGTTTCACCATGTTGACCAGGCTGGTCTCAAACTCCTGACCTCAGGTGATCCACCTGCCTAGGCTTCCCAAAGTGCTAGGATTAAGGCATGAGCCACTGTGCCCAGCCCTTATATGTTTTAGAATCAGTTTATCAAACTAGACACATACACATACATATAGATTGGGAGGTTTGCTGGAATTGTTTTGCAGCTATTTATTCAGTTTGAGGAAAATGGATAGCTTTATAAAATCAAGTCTTCCTGTTCATGAACGTCGTATATCTCTTCATTTATTTAACCCATCTTTAATGCTTTTAGTGACGTTATATACTTTAATCTCTAAAAATAGTTACTTTTTTGTTATATTTAGGACTCATTCTAACATCTATTTTGTACTTAGTTTGTCCAGTTTTTTTCTTGATTATATGTAGGGAGACCCCCTGAAACTATTGCTATGGAATAAAAGATGAAATGCTCCTGATTATTGTAAATACAAAATTGCATGCAGGATTGTGTAAAGACAATGCCAGGTCGGACTGCCAGAAGAGCCAACAGCGCGTGATGTACTTCTCCCTGCAGACAGCCTATGAATGGACGTGCAGTCAGGGAGGTTTCACATCACCAAGATTCCTATCTCAGAAAAGCAGATGTTCATAGCTCTGGGAATGGAATGCGACCCTTGTGGGGAGCCTATAAACGGACGCATGGGGGGCGCCTGTCCATATGGATAAGATAGGGCTATAAACGCCCTCATCTTGCCACAGCTCTTCTAGGCCTCTTTAGGGCTAAAGCATACTCCCTTCTGAGAATTTCTGGTCTAACCAGTTGTCTAGCTTCACGTCCTGTTTCCACGGATTGTTTGTAACCAGCTTTTGTTGCAATTGTTACTGCTGATTAATATCTTGCTAATCATAGGTTATGGAAATACCGTGTTTCTGTTCTAAGGCTCTGTTAGAAATTACTGATGCACACACTATATTGTAAATTCTTATCTCTGTATACTGTACTTCTACATACAGATGTTATGTTAAAGAATTACTTCATCCCCATGTGACCATCTCACCTCATAATCAAATGACCCTAAATCCCTCACTAACCTACCCCCGCCCTCACTAAACTTAATAATAAATGCTGGTATATCCAGTGCATTGTTGGCACCGGGGGACCAGAAGGCGGTGACCCCCCTGGATCCAGCTTTCACTATCTTGTGTGTGTCTATTATTTCTCAACCTGCCGATCTGCCTGGGAACAAAGAGAGAGCCCTGTTGCATTGCGGGCTGCTGGCCAGATCCCGCAATAAGTATACATATAGTTTTTCTCCTTTCTTGAGTTGTTTTGAATTGACACCTTTTTTCACATTTCAATTTTTCTGCTGCATTAAATTGGAAATTACACTTTATTTGCATTGTTTAGTGATTACTATAAAAGCTTTAATGTATATTTAGCTTAATATATAAAAGTAATTGGCCAGATATGGTGGCTTACACCTGTAATCCCAGCACTTTGGGAGGCCAAGGTGGGTGGATCACCTGAGGTCAGGGGTTTGAGACCAGCCTGGCCAACATGGTGAAACCCCCTCTCTATAAAAGTACAAAAATTAGCCAAGCATGATAGCAGGTGCCTGTAATCCCAGCTGCTCAGGAGGCTGAGGTGGAAAAATCACTTGAACCTGGGAGGCAGAGGTTGCAGTGAGCTGAGATTGTGCCATTGCACTCCAGCCTGGGTGAGAGAGAGCAAGACTTTGTCAAAAAAAAAAAAAGTAATCATCTCAATAGATGCAGAAAAGACCTTTGATAAAATTCAACACCCCTTCATGCTAAAAACTCTCAATAAACTAGGCACTGATGAAATGTATCTCAAAATAATAAGATCTATTGATGACAAACCCACAGCCAATATCATACTGAATGGGCAAAAGCTGGAAGCATTGCCTTTGAAAACCAGCAGAAGACAAGGATGCCCTCTCTCACCACTCCCATTCAACATAGTATAGGAAGTTCTGGCCAGGGCAATCAGGAAAGAGAAAGCAATAAAGGGTACTCAGATAGGAAGAGAGGAAGTCAAATTGTCCCTGTTTGCAGATGACATGATCTTATATTTAGAAAACCCCATCATCTCAGCCTAAAATCTCCTTAAGCTGATAAGCAACTTCAGCAAAGTTTCAGGATACAAAATCAATGTGCAAAAAATAACAAGCATTCCTGTACACCAATAACAGACAAACAAAGAGCCAAATCATGAGTGAACTCCCATTCACAATTGCTACAAAGAGAATAAAATACCCAGGAATCCAACTTACAAGGGATGTGAAGGACCTCTTCAAGGAGAACTATAAACCACTGCTCAGGGAAATAACAGAGGATACAAACAAATGGAAGAACATTCCATGCTCATGGATAGGAAGAAGCAATATCGTGAAAATGGCCATACTCCACAAAGTAATTTATAGATTCAATGCTATCCCCATCAAGCTACCACTGACTTTCTTCACAGAATTAGAAAAAGCTACTTTAAATTTTATATGGAACCAAAAAAGAGCCCGTACTGCCAAGACAATCCTAAGCAAAAAGAACAAAGCTGGAGGCATCACGCTACCTGATTTCAAACTATACTACAAGGCTACAGTAACCAAAATATTGTGGTACTGGTACCAAAACAGATATACAGACCAATGGAACAGAACAGAGGCCTCAGAAATAACACCACACATCTACAACCATCTGATCTTTGACAAACCTGACAAAAACAAGAAATGGGGAAAGGATTCCCTGTTTAATAAATAGTGTTGGGAAAACTGGCTATCCATATGCGGAAAACTGGCTATCCATATGCAGAAAACTGAAACCGGAACCCTTCCTTACACCTTATACAAAAATTAACTAAAGATGGATTAAATAATTAAATGTAAGACCTAAAACCATAAACACCCTAGAAGAAAATCTAGGCAACACCATTCAGGACATAGGCATGGACAAAGACTTCATGACTAAAACACCAAAAGCAATGGCAACAAAAACCAAAATTGACAAATGGGATCTAATTAAACTAAAGAGCTTCTCCACAGCAAAAGAAACTATCATCAGAGTGAACAGGCAGCCTACAGAATGGGAGAAAACTTTTGCAATCTATCCATCTGACAAAGTGCTAATATCCAGAATCTACAAGGAACTTAAACAAATTTACAAGAAAAAAAAAACCAAACAATCCCATCAAAAAGTGGGTGAAGGATATGAACAGATCCTTCTCAAAAGAAGACATTTATGTGGCCAAAAGTCATATGAAAAAATGCTCATCATCACTGGTCATTAGAGAAATGCAAATCAAAACCACAATGAGATACCATCTCCTGCCAGTTAGAATGGTGATCATTAAAAAGCCAGGAAACAACAAATGCAGGAGAAGATGTGGAGAAATAGGAACGCCTATACACTGTTGGTGGGAGTGTAAATTAGTTCAACCATTGTGGAAGACAGTGTGGCAATTCCTCAAGGAAATACAATTTCACCCAGCAATCCCATTACTGGGTATATACCCAAAGGATTATAAATCATTCTACTCTAAAGACACAGGCATACATATGTTTATTACAGCACTATTCACAATATCACAATTGCAAAGGCTTGGAACCAACCTAAATGCCCATCAGTGATAGACTGGATAAAGAAAATGTGGCACATATACACCATGGAATACTATGCAGCCATAAAGAAGGATGAGTTCATGTCCTTTGCAGGGACAGGGATGAAGCTGGAAACCATCATTCTCAGCGAATTAACACAGGAACAGAAAACCAAACACCACATGTTCTCACTCATAAGTGGGAGTTGAACAATGAGAACACATGGACACAGGGAGGGGAACATCACACACCGGGGCCTGTCAGGGGGTGGGAAGGTAAGCTAGGGCAGGGATAGCATTAGGATAAATACCCAATGTAGATGATGGGTTGATGGGTGCAGCAAACCACCATGGCACATGTATACCTATGTAACAAACCTGCAAGTTCTGCACAGGTATTCCAGAACTTAAAGTATAATTTAAAAAAAAACAGTAATCAGTGTCTTTATTCTCCTCCTGAATGGTCTTAAGAACCTTAAGATGTTTCCTTTTTTTTTTTTTTTTTTTTTTGAGACGGAGTTTTGCTGTTGTTGCCCAGGCTGGAGTGCAATGGCGTGATCTTGGCTCACTGCAACCTCCGCCTCCCAGGTTCAAGCAATTCTCCTGCCTCAGCCTCCTGAGTAGCTGGGATTACAGGCATGCATCACCACGCCTGGCTAATTTTGTATTTTTAGTAGAGATGGAGTTTCTCCATGTTGGTCAGGCTGGTCTTGAACTCCTGACCTCAGGTGATCTGCCCACCTCGGCCTCCCAAAGTGCTGGGATTATAGGCATAAGCCACCATGCCCGGCGAACCTTAAGATGTTTCAACATGAACTACTCCTCTTCTGACTTCTGTTATTACTTTACTTCTATCTTGTTTGATGTTTAGACCCACAAACTGGATTTTTAGTGATATAAATGTTAGCCCCACAAACATTATTACAATTACATACTGTCGTTTATCTTCTTCTTCTTTTTTTTTTTTGCTTGCGATTCTATTTTGTATCTTAAACCTTCCTTGTCAGTTTATTTTTCTTCTTCCTAAAGTCCATTCTTGAGAAGTTTCTTTAGTGAGCAACTTGTTTGTCAGATAATATCTTTACTCAGGCCACGCACTGCAGCTTCTGCCTGTAATCCCAACATTTTGGGAGGCCGAGGTAGGCAGATCGCTTAAGCTCAGGAGATTGAGATCAGCCTAGGCAACATAGTGAGGTCCCATCTCTACAAAAAATATAAAAATTAGCCAAGTGCAGTGATGCATGTCTGTAGTACCAGCTACTCGGGAGAATGAGGCGGGAAGATCACTTGAGCCCTGGAGGCAGATGTTGCAGTGAACCAACATCACGCCGCTGTACTCCAGCCTGTGTGACAGAGTGAGACCCTATCTCAAATATCTATATATGCATATATAGCTATAGATATATGTATATGTATATACAGAGAGATAGATATCTATATGTATGTATATATGTGTGTATGTATAGAAATATGTATCTATACCTATAGATATAAATCTTTAATCAGGACTTATTTTTGTTAGGTAATTTTGCTAGGTATTAACAAAGATTCTCTTTAACAAAACTTTATTCAGGCTGCCCTGAGGTCTTTTTCAAGTAGGCCTTGACTCTTAGACTTCCATGTTTGTCTCTGGATTGTCTAATTTTGGAAGGAATTCTGCTAAGTCAGTTTAGCTAGAATCTCTCATCTTTGATATCTGATCACCCTCTGTATCAGATTGGGTTCCTCATGCTCCACCATCCCATAGGTGGTGTCTCATCACCCCAGCCTGCCTTCAGCAAGAATCTTGTCACAATGGCTTAGCCAGCATCCCCCTTTCCGCTGATGTTTCCTCTTAGTCATTTCCCATCTACTAGCCCCTACCCTCTCCTTGGCTATAAATTCTCACTTGCCCATGCTGTATTCAGAGTTGGGCCCAATCTCTCTCTCCCCTACTGCAAAATCCCATTGCAGTGGTGTCTATACCTATTGCGATAGTCCCCCTTTTCCTTGAATAAAGTCTGCCTTACCATATTTAACAAGTGTCATTGAATAATTTTTTCCCTTTAACAGTATAAAGTTAAAAGTAGACAATGATTTTAGCTCAGTACTTTGAAAACATAATGCCATTTACTTCTGGCTGCAACTGTTGCTGTTGAGAAGCCAACAACAAGATTTGTTTTTTCTTTTCTTTTCTTTTCTTTCTTTTCTTTTTTTTTTTTTTTGAGATGGAGTTTCACTCTTGTTGCCAAGGCTGGAGTGCAATGGCACGATCTCGGCTCACCGCAACCTCCATCTCCTGGATTCAAACGATTCTCCTGCCTCAGCCTCCCGAGTAGCTGGGATTACAGGCATGCATCACCACGCCCGGATAATTTTGTATTTTTAGTAGAGATGGGGTTTCTCCATATTGGTCAGGCTGGTCTCAAACTCCCGACTTCAGGTGATCTACCCACCTCGGCCTCCCAAAGTGCTGGGATTATAGGCATGAGTCACCACGCCTGGCCAAGATTTGTTATTTCTTTATAAGTTTATCTACTTTTTTCTTTTTAGTTGGTTATAATATTCTCTTTACCTTTGGTTTTGACAGCTTCACTTTGATTTTCTTAGTGTGGATTTTTTTTTTTTTGAGATAGGATCTCACTCTTTTGCCTGGGCTGGAGTGCCGTGGTGTGATCTCGGCTCACTTTAACCTCTGCCTCCTAGACTCAAGGTATCTTCCCACCTCAGCCTCCTCAGTAACTGGGACCAAAGGTATGCACCAGTATATTTGGCTAATTTTTAGGTTTCTTTGTAGAGACAAAAAATCTCACCATATTGCTCAGGCTGCTCTTGATCTCTTGGTATCAAGTGATCCTCATGCCTCAGCCTCCCAAAGTGCTGGGATTACAGTTGTGAGCTACCACACTCAGCAGTAAGGATTTTTTTTTTTTAAATCTTGTTTGGGATTCACTGAACTTCTTGAATCTGATGATTCATATCTTTAGTTAATTCTGAAACCTAACTAGTCCCTTTTGTCTCCAGATATTACCTCTGCCCCATCCTTTATCTCTTTCTGTAACTCTGATAAAATTTTATTTTTTAGTCTGTCTTATATCTCAGCCTCTCTTTAGTATTTTTCATCTCTCTATGCAGCATTCTAGAAATGTTTTCAGATATATTTGTCTATGTATAGATGAGCTCATGTGTAGATGAATCTATACGTAGACATCTATGTATAATCTGCTGTTAACCCATCCAGAATATCTAACTTCTATTACTATCTTTTAAAAAATTTTTTAGAGGTTTTATTTTATTCTTTTTCAAGTCTACCTGCTTCTTTTTCAACCTCTTATTCTTTAGTCATAATTCAAATGCTATTCAAAAATGCCCCATTTTATTTTTAAGTTTAAACATACTTATTTTATAGTCTGTATCTGATTATTTTTATATCTGTTGTTTCTTCAGTTTGGATTTATTATATTTTTTCTACTGATTCTCTTACTCTTGGTAGTTTGTTAAGTCATATGCTTTGTGAGTTGTGATTGTAAGCTCATGTTCCTTCCAATTGTGTTTGTGGAAATATTTTGAGGTCTGAGTTGAAGATTTGTTCTCCCAGATAAAATTTATATTTGCTTCTGCCTGGTTATTTAGGGGAGCTAGCAACCCAAGACCACTTTAAATTAAATTCTCAGCTTTTTCTAGCCACTCAACTCTTGTGAATTCTGGTTTTAATTCAGAGTGAGTGTTTATGGTTAGAAATTCTTCGAAATTCTAGGCCAGGCATGGTGGTCCACACCTGTAATCCCAGCACTTTGGGAGGCCAAAGTAGGAGGATCACTTGAACCTAGGAGTGTGAGACCAGTCTGGGCAACCTAGTAAGACCTCGTCTCTACTAAAAAAGAAAAAAAAAATTAGCCAGTCATGGTGGTGTGCACCTGTAGTCCCAGCTACTCAGGAGGCCAAGGCAGGAGGATTACTTGATCTGGAGAGGTTGTGACTGCAGTGATCATGCCATTGCACTTCAGCCTGGGTAATACAGCAAGACCCTGCCTTTAAAGAAAAGAATGGAAGGAACAAGGAAGGAAGGAAGGAAGGAAGGAAGGAGCGAAGGAAGGAATTCTTAGGAATTCTTATGCTTTTACCCCTTGATATGGTTTGGCTGTCTCCCCCACCCAAATCTCATCTTGAATTGTAGCTCCCATAATTCCCACGTGTTGTGGGAGGGAACTCAGTGGGGAATAATTGAATCATGGAGGCAGTTTCCCCCCTTCTGTTCTCATGGTAGTGAATAAATCTCACGGGATCTGATGGTTTGATAAGAGATTTCCCTTTTCACTTGGCTCTCATTCTCTCTTGCCTGCTGCCATGTAAGATGTGCCTTTCTCCTTCCGCCGTGATTGTGGGGACTCCTCAGCCATGTGGAACTGTGAGTTCATTAAACCTCTTTTTCTTTATAAATTACCCAGTCTCGGGTATATCTTTATCAGCAGTGTGAAAACGGACTAACACACCCCTCTACTCAGATCCAAGATCAAGACAGAAGATTTCTTTTTTTTTTTTTTTTTTCAGATGGAGTTTCACTCTTTTTGCCCAGGCTGGAGTGCAATAGCGTGATCTCGGCTCACTGCAACCTCCACCTCCCAGGTTCAAGCGATTCTCCTACCTCAGCCTCCTGAGTAGCTGGGATTACAGGCATGCGCCACCACACCTGGCTAATTTTTTTTTTTTTCTCTATTTTTAGTAGAGACGGGGTTTGTCCATGTTGGTCAGGCTGGTCTCAAACTCCCGACCTCAGGTGATCTGCCCGCCTGGGCCTCCCAAAGTGCTGGGATTACAGGTGTGAGCTAGGTGCCCAGGCGACAGAACATTTCTTTACCATTATCCACGGGGTTATGATGATGATGGAGATGACTAAGCATTACTTTTTAATTTTTCCCACTGCTTTGGGATGGGAAACAGCTTTATGCAGGGTTCTCTGATCTAATCCACAGTCTTGCATGCACTAGCTGTAGGCAGCCAGGGATCTCTCGGGTCACTAGCTCTCGGTGACCAGGGATCCCTCCAGTAGCCTTTGGTTTCAGATTGGCTTACCTTCATGTCTTCTGCTTTGTCCTTATTTTCTCCGTATTTTTTGGCCTGTAAAGACTTTCTCTTTTTTCTTCTTACCTGCTCAGGTAATTTTCAGCATTTAAAAATATTTTTCAAATTTCTTTTTCTCACAACTTTAGGTGTTTTGTTCCAGGAGAGTTGGATAGTATATGTAACCCACCTTATGCCAGAGAGGGAAGTGGTCAAATGTTGTAAGAGAAACATCTCTAAAAATCAAATAATATATTAAGAAGTAACAATAACTGAATTGATCTCAAATAAGGGAAATCTCAGAATTTCATCTCTCTGTAAATCTTGCTGTTACATAATCACAATTCATATATAATTGCATTTGAAAGTAGTTATATATTTTCAGTGGAAAGAGCTTTCTCTTGGGGGAAAAAAAAGATTGATAAACCTCCTTTTAGTACATTTTCTTCATCACACTGTGAGTTGAATTCCCAGAAAAGATATGTTTGGTTCATTTAAGATGAAAACTCAGCAATTAAAAATGAAAAACCACCTATTTTCTTATATTGTTCAAATGAGATTTTTAAATAGATTTCTTAAAATTTAGAAACACTAACATCCACCTCATTTACCAATAGCTTGATTCCAGGGCTAAGTCAGAGCACAGTAAAAAAATTATTCCAGGCCAGGCACAGTGGCTCATGCCTGTAATCCCAGCACTTTGGGAGGCCAAGGCAGGCAGATCACCTGAGGTCAGGAGTTCGAGACTAGCCTGGCCAACATGGTGAAACCCTGTCTCTACTAAAAATAAATAATTAGCTGGGTGTGGTGGCGGGTGCCTGTAATCCCAGCTACTCAGGAGGCTGAGGCAGGAGAATTGCTTGAACCTGGGAGGTGGAGGTTGCAGTGAGCCACAATCATGCCACTGCACTCCAGCCTGGGTGACAGAACAAGACTCCATCTCAAAACAAAAACAAAAACAAAAATAGGAGCTTGCAGTGAACTGAGATAGCACCACTGCACTCCAGCTTGGATGACAGAGTGAGACTCTGTCTCAAAACAAACAAACAAACAAACAAAACAAAAAACACTTCCAAACACCTAAAAAATGAAACAAATATCAAATAAATAATTCTGTCTGTAAGTAGTTAATAGTCTTTCACTGTTAGCCAGAAAAGTACTTTGATTTTTTTTTCAGATGTAAACACATATTAGGGTCTCCTTTCTTATGTGAAAGTTCAGATCAGCACCTGAGAAAGAAAGCTGAGAGAAATATCACCTGGGTGAGCCTGCAAGTGTTTCGAGCAAGGACTGCCTTCCTAGTTCACCTCCTACTGTGGGGGGAACAGAAGAGATGATTTATCTCGGATAATTCAGCCAAACATTGTTCACCAACCCATTGTCAAATTTGCTAAGACATATCAAATTTTAGATGTTTTGAAGTTTTATAAAGCTTCCTGCAATTCAAAAGGTAAATGCAGGGCAGTGAGGTGACTCAATTGTAACTAATCATAGGAAATAATAAAGGGGGAAGAATTAAGTCTGCAAGGACAGAAATATTAGGGAAAAAAAAACAGTTTAAAGCACAGAACACACAGCCTAAGTAACACGGCGAAATCCATCTCTACAAAAAATACAAAAATTATCTGGGCGTGATGGTGTGCACCTGTGGTCCCAGCTTCTCGGGAGACTGAGGTGGGAGGATTGCTTGAGCCCTGGAGGGCGAGGCTGCAGTGAGCTAAGATTGGGCCACTGTACTCCAGCCTGAGCAACAGAGGAAAACCCTGTTTCCAAAAAAAAAAAAAAAAAATTAAATATATGTATATATTTTAAAGCCCAGAACACAAAACTCTAGGGATGGTGTTCTTTGAAGGGAGGGGCCATCTGTGAACTCTTCTAGGTTAATAAATTTTATTATATCACAAATACCTCCCTCCTTAGTCGGTGTGAGGATCAATGACATAATACGCTTAGAGCACAGAGTAAGTGCTAAATAGATGTCATCGATCACTCTTATTATTAATATTCCCAGAAAAATGAGGATACTGCTATGCGAGTGACTGACTGTCTCAGTCTGCCCAGGCTGGCTGGGCTTCTGTACTGACGGCTCTATGTCCTGGGAATCTCCTGGGCTCAGAGGAAGTAAGTGGTCCGCGGCTTTTAGCTTTTGTTGAGGTAGGAGTGGGTGGAGGAAACAGACAGAGTTGGTATGTTTCGCAAGCAAATAATAACCACCTCTTGTCACAGGCCTACCACGTTTTCTGTTTCTACCCTATCTTCCCCTCACACCGACACCTGCCTGCAAGCTGAAGTGAACTCTTGCCTTCATGTTCTCTGCAACATTCAGCAGTTAGCACAGAGGGCAAGCTCCAAATTACCCAGTTAACAGTCCGCCTCCAGAACTAACTTCCCCTGATCCAGGCAGGTTCTATGCCTCCCTTTAAGTTTTAGTACAAACTATCTTCCAAGCTAAGATGCATGTTTCCTTTCCCTCCGTCCCTCCTTCTTTCCACCTTCCTTTTTTCTTTTCTTGTTTTCATTTCTGATTTTATTATTCATTTATTATTTTTTCAAAAAAAAATTTTAGAGACAGGATCTGGTTCAGTTGCCCAGACTGAAGTGTGGTTGTACAATCATAGCTCACTGCAGCCTCGATCTCCTGGGCTCAAGCAATCCTCCTGCCTCAGCCTCCCAAGTAGCTAGAATTACAGCTCTGTGCCACCATGCCCGGCTAATTTTTCTGTATTATTATTATTACTTTTTTAGAGATAGGGTCTCAACATGTTGCCCTGGCTGGTCTTGAACCCCAGGCCTCAAGTGATCCTCCTGCCTTGGCTTCCCAAAGTGCTGGGGTTACCACAACCTCGCCTGGTCTAGTTCTGATTTTAGATGCAGAAGGTTGAATTAATCATATATTTCAGTTCACAATGCAACATCTTCTTTGTACTCTATGAAGCCACTGTCTAATTTATTACCTTTTGTCTTCATTCCTCATTTCTATTTTCTTCCCTTCCTTTTTTTTTTTTTTTTTTTTTTTTGAGATGGGGTTTTCTCTGCCACCCAGGCTGTAGAGTGCAGTGGTGTGATCCTAGCTCCCTGCAGTCTCGACCTCCTTTGTTCAAATGATCTTTCCACTTCCACCTCCTGGGTAACTGGGACTACACGTGTACGCCACCATGCCCACCTAATTTTTATGTGTTTTTGTAGAGATGAGGCTTTGCCATGTTGCACAGGCTGGTCTTGAACCCTTGGCCTCAAGCGATCCTCCTGCCTCAGCCTCCCAAAGTGCTGGGATTAGAGGTGTGAGCCACTGCACCCGGCCGGCTATTTTTTTTTTTTTTTTTTTTTTTGGTGAGACAAGGTCTCACTCTGTTGCCCAGGCTTGAGTGCAGTGGGCAACACGAGTGATCATGGCCCACTGCAGCCTCAATCTCCCTGGGCTCAGGTAATCCTCCCACCTCAGCCTCTGGAGTAGCTAGTCCTGCAGGTGTGCACCACCATGCCCGGCTAATTTTTGTATTTTTTATAGAGACAGGGTTTCACCATATTGCCCAGCTGGTCTCAGTCTCCTGGGCTCAAGCGATCCACCCACCTCAGCCTCCCAAAATGCTGAGATTACAGGGCTGAGCCACCATGCCAGGCCGAGAGCAGGGTTTCTCAACCTTGGCACTATTGACATTTGGAGGCAGATATTTCTTTATTGTGAGGAGTCGTGCATTGTAGGATATTTATCAGCACCCCTGATCTCTATCTGCTACGTGCTAGTAGCACTCTTCCACCCCCTCAGGCATGGCAACCACAAATGTCACCAGATATTGCCAAATTGCTCTCAATTAAAAACCACTGGGGTAGAGAACCCGAGTGAGATAGTGCCGTGCCTTGAGTTAATACCAGCCTGCCGGTCGTTACCCCAAGACTGGAAGGAACAGAGGGAGGGGAGTGGCTCCCAGAACTGGGTGACAGAGAAGTTTTGTGGAAAAGACTGCCTTATAGGAGCTGGATCCCTCAGTGGAGGGTCAGGGTCAGTCCTGCTCTCCTGCCTAACCCTGATCTTCCACCCGAGAGCAAGCCTATTGATGACAACCAAAGAGGTTGCCTTCCAGGTAAGGAGCAAGGTGGGGAAGAGGACAAAGTGGGGCTAGAGAGGAAAACTGAAGAAACCCAGCACAGCCCCAACACTGATTTGGTGGCAAAATTCAACTGGAACTAAGCCAAGTCGATTTCAGTTATTTACTCCATTTACTACAGAAATACACAGGACTTTGATTATAGGATGCTACCCTAGACCCAGTTGAGGGTGTTATACAATATATATACCGTCTTACCTTTCTAAAATTTGAAAACTTTTGAATTCCAAAATATAGCTGGCTCCACGCATTCCAGACACGATTGTAGAAATACACCTTTCATAGTTAGGTCTTAAATCCATCTGGAGTCCATCCTTGTGTAATGTAAGACAGGGATTCAGTTTTTTTTTTGTTTCCACATAACGAACCAGTTTATCCACACCACCTATCCCTCCTTCTCTCATTGGCTCATTGCACTTTTCATCCTATATTAAGTTCTCATATATATCTGTGAATCTATCTTTCCATTCTTCTGCCAGTCCCACACTATTTTTATTACTTTGGCTTCCTGATATGTCCTAATATTTGGTAGATAAATCCTTTCTGTTTGCTATTTATTTATTTATTTATTTATTTGAGATGGAGTCTCACTCTGTCACCCAGGTTGGAGTGCAGTGGCGCGATCTTGGCTCACTGCAACCTCCATCTCCTGGATTCAAGCAATTCTCCTGCCTCAGCCTCCCGAGTAGCTGGGACTACAGGCACTTGCCACCAAACCCAGCTAATTTTTAATTTTTTTATTTTTTAGTAGAGATGGGGTTTCATCATGTTGGCCAGGCTAGTCTCAAACTCCTGACCTTAGGTGATCCACCTGCCTTGGTCTCCCAAAGTGCTGGGATTACAGGCGCGAGCCATCACACCTGGACTGCAGCTTACTTTCAAATGGTTCAGAAGAGTAAGTACATAGAAAGCAAAGGTGGCAAGATGTTGTGGATAATTGTTGAATCTGGATGAAGGTGTCTGGTGTTCTTTACGTGACTTTCAACTTCTCTGGCTTGCAAATTTTAAAAATAAAATGTTGTGAAAAAAGGAAATCATAGAATATTAACAATGTGTATTGAGAATTGTCTAAATGGGCTTTTATCTCCTCAGAAGCAAAGCACCCAGTCTTCCAGGGGCAGGAGTGAAGACTGCATTCCACGATCCCTCTGCTTCCCTGAGAGGAGCAGGGTCCTGTGCAGATTCATTCCTCTTTCTCCAGCCTCCTCAGCCCCATGTCCTTCACACTTCAGCAGTGGTCTCTGGAGCCTGGGCAAAATTAACCCTGTATTCACCAGAACCCTCACCAATGTTGCAACTCCTAGGTCTCCATGGTGAAGAAATTTGGGTTCAGCACACCTACAGCCTGCCTCGGTGGCCAGACAGCCCTAGTCTCCTTCTTGAAGGTTGATTTTGCTATTTGTGTATCAGAAGTGGATTTGTCATGAAGAGTAAGAAGCTTAAGCTTCAAAGTCCCTCATTTGTACACATCTGGGGATCCCTGAAAGTAGTTGGGAGTCATAGAATGTTCTAGGTGGAGAAAGAAAAGTAAGTTGCAGTCAGTCAGCATTTCTAAGTAAGTACATCTGGTAAGTTACATAAAGAGAACTCACAAGAAAGGGACCTGAATTTCCAAGCTCCTAGTATTTTGTACTTTCTTTTCTCATTTTAAATGAATATTCATTTTCACATCTAATTTTGAATTTATTCAAAAGATCCCTCAAAACTAACTATGTAAACCTTTATTTTCTGAGATACATTTAATCTAGTATTATTTTTATTTTTTGAGACAGGGTCTGACTCCGGTTGCCCAGGCTGGAGTGCAGTGGTATGATCTTGGCTCACTGTAGCCTCGACCTCCCGAGTGCAGGTGATCCTCCCACCTCAGCCTCCCGAGTAGCTGGGAGTACAGACGCACACCACCATGCCTGGCTGGTTTAGTTTTTAGTAGAGATGAGGTTTCACTATGTTGCCCGGGCTGGTCTCAAACTCCTGGACTCAAGTAATCTGCCTCAGACTCCCAGAGTGTTGGGATTATAGGTATGAGCCACTGCGCCCAGCCCTACATACATTTTAGAATAAGTTTATCGATTCTTCACAACACCGTAGTGGAATTTGTATTAGTATTGCCTTGAATCTATTGACTAATGAGAAGGTGATTAACATTTTTGTAACAGCAAGTGATCACTCTGAGTATGAACTGTCTCTCCATTTGTTCAGATCTTCTACGTCTTTTATTATAGTTTTCTTCATAGAGAGGCCTGTTGTGTCTTTTGAGTTAATTTCTAAATATTTTATGATTTTTATTAATATTATGAATTGTAGCTTTTTAATATTTTCTAGTTAATTATTACTCAAGTAAGGAGATGCTATTGAGCTTTCTACGTTAACCTCACGTCTGGTATCTTACCTAGGTTCTGTTATTAGTCCTCATAGTTTGATTCTGTTAGTTTATTCTAGATGAATGTTTATGTAGTCTGCAAATTATGACAGGTTTTTTTTTTTTTTTTTTTTTGAGACAAAGTCTCACTCTGTTGCCTAGGCTGGAGTACAGTAGCATGATCTCGGCTCACTGCAACCTTCACCTCCCGGGTTCAAGCAATTTTCCTGCCTCAACCTCCCGAGTAACTGGGACTACAGGCGCACACTGCCACACCAGGCTAATTTTTTGTATTTTAGTAGAGATGAGGTTTCACTGTGTTGCTCAGGCCAGTCTCAAACTCCTGAGCTCAGGCAATCTGCCTGCCTCAGCCTCCGAAAGTGCTGGGATTACAAGCATGAGCCACTGTGCCTGGCCAGGTTTTATTATTTTATTTTATTTTTGAGACAGGGTCTTGCCCTGTTGCCCAGGCTGGAGTGCAGTAGCTCAATCATGGCTCACTACAGCCTCAACGTCCCAGGCTCAAGCGATCCTCCCACTTCAGCCTCCTGAGTAGCTGGGGACTATGGTGCATGCCACTATACCTGCTAGTTTTTTTTTTTTTTTTTTCTGAGATGGGGTCTCTCTGTGTTTCCCAGGCTAGTCTCGAATTCCTGAGCTCAATCGATCTACCTGCCTTAGCCTCCCAAAGTGCTAGGATTACAGGCCTGGCCAATTATGGCAGTTTTGACTCTTTTCTACCAAGCTTAAAGCTTCTTATTTCCTTTTCTTGCCTTATAGCATTCTTCAGCTCTCCAGTTCAAGGCTACATATCAACAGTAATACCTTGTTACTAGTCTTAATATTAATAAAATGCATCTATAATTTCTCTGTGAAGTATAATATTTGCTCTGGGGTTTGGCAGTGGGCCTTTACCAAGTTATGAAGGTGCTCTTCTATTTTTAGTTTGCTCTGAGTTTCTTTTTTTTCCCCTTAATCATAAATAGATAATGCCCTTTATCAATTGCTTTTCCTGGAAAAATTGAGTTAATCATATGATTTTTCCCTTTCAGTCCATCAAAGTGATGGACGATATTGACAGATTTTCTAATGGCCAAGTCTTCTTGCTTTTCTAGGTTGAGCCCCACTTGATCATAATGTATTATTTTAATATGCTGTTGGGTGCAATTTTCTAATATTTTATTTAATATTTGTACATCCTAATATAAAGATGAGATGGACCTGTAATTTTCTTTTCCTGAATGTCCCTTTTGTGGTTTGGAATCAAGATTACATGGGCTTCAGAAATTAAGCTAGAAAGCTCTTACTCTTTACATAAATTTGGGGGCCGGGCGTGGTAGCTTACATCTATAATCCCAGCACTTTGGGAGGCCAAGATGGGCAGATAACTTGAGGCCAGGAGTTTGAGACCGGGATGGCCAACATGGCAAAACCCCATCTCTACTGAAAATACAGAAAAAATTAGCCAGGCCTGATGGCACACGGCTGTAATCCCATCTACTTGGGAGGCTTAGGCAAGAGAATCGCGTGAACCAGGAAGCAGACATTGCCGAGATTATACCACTGCACTCCAGCCTGGGCGACAGAGCAAGACTCCGTCTCAAAAAAAAAAAAAAAATGGAACAACTTGACTGGGGACATGCTTTCCTGCCACACTGAGCCGCATGAGCCCTGCAGGCAGCTTCTGTCGTAAGCGTGGAGAAGTCTGGCAGCCTCTGGGTCTCTTTGAGTTGCAGATCTTGAGTTTCCATGGTAAAGTTAAAGGAGCTTATTTTTCTGCTTCATTCTTCCTCACCTTATTTCTAGCTGACCCCCCAGT
The DNA here is from genome assembly GCF_028858775.2 of Pan troglodytes. Classification (NCBI taxonomy): domain Eukaryota; kingdom Metazoa; phylum Chordata; class Mammalia; order Primates; family Hominidae; genus Pan; species Pan troglodytes. The sequence goes on along the minus strand of NC_072412.2, from coordinate 101,025,544 downwards.
TTTTTTGTTTGTTTTGTTTTGATTTTGGAGACAGAGTCTTGCTCTGCTGCCCAGGCTAGAGTGCAGTGGCATGATCTTGGCTCACTGTAACCTCTGCCTCCTGAGTTCAAGATGATCCTCCTGCCTCACCCTCCTGAGTAGCTGGGACTACAGGTGTGCACCACCACACCTAATTTTTGTATTTTTAGCAGAGATGGGGTTTTGCCATGTTGGCCAGGCTGGTCTCGAACTCCTGACCTCAGGTGATCCACCTACTTCGGCCTCCCAAAGCGCTGGGATTACAGGTGTGAGCCACCATGCTCAGGAGATGATCAGAAATTTTAAACAGAGCAAAGGTTTCTTTATTTATTTAATATTATTTTTTGAGATGGAGTCTCACTCTGTTGCCCAGGCTGGAGTGCAGTGGTGAGATCTCAGCTCACTGTGACCTCTGCCTCCTGGGTTCGAGTGATTCTCCTGCCTCAGCCACCCGAGTAGCTGGGATTACAGGCACCTGCCACCTCGCCTGGCTACAGAGTGAAGATTTCTCAAGGCGTTTATTTTTGGTTAGGACTTGTCTCTTGCCATCAGGAGAAGTGGACACTGAGGAGAGATACACCTTTTGACACTAACGTAGGTGGCAACTCAATGGCTTGGCTGTGCCAGGGTCCCCTGTGTGCTTCACTGTGAAGCTGAGAACAGCGAGGCGGGGTGACTTCCCAAAAAGGGTCCTTGCACTGGACGGCCTGAAGGCCTGTAGAATTTCCTGTGCTCCTTCATCAGTTCAGTCCAAAACCCTAGAACCAAGCTCTTCCCTGACTGCCCGTGCCTTTCCCAATCTACCTCTATCTCCTATAATCTGTCCCCGGCCCATACACTCCAGTTCACCAGGAGGCTGCTCACCTCCGGTTTCACGATGTACAACATTGTCACCTGGCTTCCGCCTCCAAATAATGTTCTAACATACACAATACAATTTTAGCATTTTTAGGCAACAGTAAGATAAAGAAAAGAGACCATGGGAATAGAAATAAAGTAAATCTCTAGATATATATGCTTTCATTTTAGGTCTTAAATTACCTAAAAAATGTGACTTTTTTTTTTTTTTTTTTTGCCGAGACACAGTCTTGCTCTGTCACCCAGGCTGGAATGCAGTGGTGTGATTTCGGCTCACTGCAACTTCCACCTCCTGGGTTCAAGCAATTCTCCTGCTTCAGTCTCCTGAGTAATTGGGATTACAGGTGCATGCCACCATGTCCTGCTAAATTTTTTGTATTTTTAGTAGAGACGGGGTTTCACCATGTTGGCCAGGCTGGTCTCAAACTCCTGACCTTGTGATCCGCCCACCTCGGCCTCCCAAAGTACTGGGATTACAGGCGTGAGCCACTGTGCCCGACCAAATGTAATGGTCTTGATTGTGCTTAGACTTAAGTTTAGGCCGGGAGTGGTGGCTCACGCCTGTAATCCCAGCAGTTTGGGAGGCTGAGGTGGGAAGATCGCTTGAGCCTAGGAGTTCAAGACCAGCCTAGGCAACAGAGTGAGACCTCATCTCTACTAAAGATAAATAAAAATTTTAAAAATTAGCCAGGCATGGTGGCACACACCTGTAGGTGTAGCTACTTGGGAGGCTGAGGCTGGAGGATGGCTTGAACACAGGAGTTTGAGGCTTCCGTGAGCTATGATCACGCCACCGTATTCAAGCCTGGGTTGTAGAATAAGACCCCATCTCAAAAAAAAAATCACAGTATAAGATATTCTTGAGTAAAGAAGTCCAATTAAAAAATAGTGAGCTTGCTGACAGCAGGTAGAGAAGTAGAGGTTTACAGTATTATCCGTGCATATTCCTACACCTACCTCCCTTGGAGAAACACATTATTAACAGTAACTGTATTTTTTGCGCCATGTCACTGAAAGGTATCTAACATCAGGAAGGACTGCTATCCTGCATCTATTTCTCTGCGATTATACTAACATAATCACAAGTCATGATAACAGTTTTGCTGCAGGAAATTATAAAATGCATTGCCTTGCCAAATGTGTTTTCACTTTGGCACACTTATTTTAAAGTGGCTTTCAGAGCAAATAGAATGGACTCATTATAGACAGAAAATTGAGTGGAGGTCTGCTAAAGCAGCCGGTGCTGGGATCAGCGAACAAACAACCCCATCCAAGAGTGTGGTGGTATAAAAACATGCTGCTGAATATTTATCGTTTTATTCAACAAATGCTCTGATGCACGGTACTAGGCACACAGGAAGAACCAGAATGTTCAGATAGTTCAGATTTATAGGTTTGAACTGAATTTTACAGAAAGCTGTTGTCTTCATGCAGTTCCTTCTTATTTTATTTTATTTTACTTTATTTTATTTTTTTGAGGCAGAGTCTTCCTCTGTCATTCAGGCTGGAGTGCAGTGTCGTGATCCCGGCTCACTGCAACCTCTGCCTCCTGGGTTCAAATGATTCTCTTTCCTCAGCCTCCCAAATAGCTGGGACTACAGGCACGTGCCACCACGACTGGCTAATTGTTTTTAGGAGAGCTGGGGGGGTCTCACCATGTTGCCCAGGCTGGTCTCGAACTCCTAAACTCAGGCAATCTGCCCACCTTGTTCTCCTAAAGTGCTGGGATTACAGGCATGAGCCACTGTGCCTGGCTTTCACCCAGCTCTTATTTCTTAATTTCAAGTTGGTCAGTGGCACCATGAATAATGAATCAAATTGCTTGATTTGGCTTTTACCCAGGATAGAAAGACTCATGCCTTTCTACTTATAAATAAACAAACAAAATTAGGAGCAATTATTCTAAGCACTCTTGTTTGCTATAAAATCAGGCAAGAGCTTTCACTGGGTCCAGACAAGTGTGAGCTCGGCTGGTTCTCTTGTTTGATGTTGCCCAGATCTGCCCTGGAATGTGCAGGATGGAGATCCTTGTGGGATATTCTTCCTGTGCATCCCCAGAAGAGGGGGTGGGAGCCAGGAATTTTGCTGCCATCTCAGGCTTCCATTTTCAAACCACAGCATTAATATAACGATCCTGCAACTTCAGAGAAGGCAGAACATTAAAACAGCAACTAGCCTTTGTCTTCAGCTCCCAAATGAACTGCAACCTGGTGAAGATCACACACAGCAGGGACGACGACATGAAGCAATGATAGACACGTCCTCCCCCCACCTTATGCTCAGACAGTGCACTTTTTCTTCTCTTTATTGTAAAATATAACACCACACAAGAGAGTAAAACGTAACATACAACATTACTGGGTGTGGATAACATGCTTACTAGGAGAATTTCAGCTGTTTCCACTCAGAGAGCTAGTTTACTCAATTCTCATTAATGGCCTGCAAATTTGTATTCATGCATTTGTTTTCAAATTCCATGTCTATTTCCAGATTGTTCTCTTTAAAAACAAAATGTTTAAACCACTTTACTGTTGTATGACTGACACGTAAAAAGCGGTGCATATTTAACGTATACAAGCCAAAGAGCTTGGGGATAAGTATACACCCACGAAACCATCACCATCAAGGCCATAAACATATTTGTCACCTCCCAAAGTTTCCTTCCACTCCTATTATAATTATTATTTGTGTGTATGTGTGGTAAGAGTATTTAATATGAGACCTACCCTCTCAGAGAATTTTAAGTATACAATACAGAATTGTTAGCTATAGGCACTATGTGTATAGAGATCTCCAGAATTTATTTATCTTGCATAATTAAAACTTCATACCCTTTGACCATCACCTCTAGATTGTTTTTTGATATTGTCGTTTTGTTTTGTTTTGACAAGGTCTTGCTCTGTCACCCAGGCTGGAGTGCAGTGGTGTCATCATGGCTCACTGCAGCCTCAACCTCCTGGACTCAAGCCATCCTCCCGCCTCAGCCTCCTGAGTAGCTGGGACTACAGGCATGCACCACCACACCCGGCTAATTTTTGTACTTTTTATAGAGACAGGGTTTGCCATGTGGCCCAGGCTGGTCTCGACCCTCCGGGCTCAAGTGATCCACCAGCCTCGGCCTCCCAAAGTGCTGGGATTACAGGTGTGAGCCACTGTGCCCAGGCTAGATGGTTAGTTATCTCACCCAAGCATCTATCTTCTTGTTTCTCTGTATGGATGTAGGCTTAACTTTTATTTTTAAACACTTTCCAGACCCCCTTTCCAGAATCCTCTCTTGTTATTGCTTGACATATTATTGGATCTCACTTCGGACTGACTCCCCAGCTCACCCCAATAGGATCTAAACATACAGAGATTACTCCAGAATCATCTGTGGCATCTACACCTCCCTGAGCAGAAGGAGAAGCCATGTGAATTATGGCATGGATCGAGGTCGGGTTGCTAGCCTATAGCAAACCACCTTAACTTCCCATGAGAAACTTCCTGACGTCTTTAGGAAGATGAAAGATCATTCAAAGCAAATATTTATGCTCGTTCAATATTTTGTAGCCCTTAACAGCTCCTTCCAAAGTGATTCCTCAACTCCAGATGACATGTCAAAACCTCATCCTCTCTCCACGTCTTTCCAAATTAATATGGATTTCAATACATTCTAGACAGATTTCAGATGACAATTTCATAACTATATCATCATTTTGTGCCACCACTGCCTTTTCTTGATTATTTTGCAATGATTCAAAGCTTAACCTAAAATTTAAAAAACATAATTATATTTTATATGGAGTCGAGTTGCCATTTGAGGCTGGCCCCATTGTCAAAACACCTACAGCAATGGACTATGAGCAAGAGGCTGGGGATGCTCGGGTGAAGAAGAGGAAACGACAGGTACAGCCCTGTCCACCCTCTGCTTCTATGAGTGGGGCCTAAGACAGACGTTGCCTTTAAGGAGTGAGGTATTGTGGTGACAAAGAACAGATAGGAGCTTTGGAGCCAGGAAAAGCTGTGTTGGCCAGAAACTTTTCAGCAGGTGCTATCTAAGACGAAGTTACTTATTTTAAACTTTAAAAAATACATATTGTGGGCCAGGTGCAGTGGCTCAGGCCTGTAATCTCAGCACTTTGGGAGGCTGAGGCAGGAAGATCAATTGAGCCCAGGAGTTTGAGACCAGCCTGGGCAACAAAGTGAGACCAAGTCTCTACCAAAAAAAAAAAAAAAAAAATCAAAAAAGTAACTGGGTGTGGTGGTGCATACCTGTGCTCCCAGCTATATGGGAGACTGAGGTAGGAGGATTGCTTGAGCCCAGGAGGTGGAGGCTGCAGTGAGCTGTGTTCCTGCCACTGCACTTCAGCCTGGGAGACACAGCGAGACTCTGTCTCAGAATAAAAAGGAGGGGTGCTGGGCGCAGTGGCTCACATCTGTAATCCCAGCACTTTGGGAGGCCGAGGCAGGAGGATCACTTGAGGTCAGGAGTTCAAGACCAGTCTGACCAGTCTGACCAACATGGTGAAACCCCATCTCTACTAAAAATACAAAAGTTAGCCAGGCGTGGTTGTGCACGCCTATAATCCCAGCTACTCAGGAGTCTGAAGTAGGAGAATCGCTTGAACCTGAGAGGTGGAGTTTGCAGTGAGCCGAGATCATATCACTGCACTCCAGCCTGGATGACAGAGCGAGACTAAAAATAAAAAAAGAATTATGGTAAAATATACATAACATAAAATTTATTATCGAGACAGGGTCTCGGTTTGTCGTCCTGCAGCCTCGACCTCCCCAGGCTCAGGTCATCCTCCCACCTCAGCCTCCCGAGTAGCTGAGACTACAGACGTGTGCAACCACACCTTGCTAATTTTTGTATTTTTTGTAGAGACAGGGTTTGGCCATGTTGCCCAGGCTGGTCTTGAACCTCTAGACTCAAGTGATCCTCCTGCATTGACCTCCCAAAGTGCTGAGATTACAGGTCTAAGCCACCATGCCTGGCCTCATTTTAACCATTTTTATCTTATTAATTCAGTATCATTAAACACATTCTCGTTGTGCAACCATCACCACTATTCATCTATAGGGTTTTTTTCATCTTTCCAAACTGAAACTCTGTACCTATTAAACCATAACTCCCTATTTCTCCTATCCCCAACCCCTGACAACCACCATGCTACTTTTTGGCTCTATAAATCTGACTATTCTAGGCATCTCACTTGAACAGAATCATACAGTATTTGTCCTTTTGTGACTGGCATAGTTCAGTTAGAATGATGTCTTGGCCAGGTGCAACATAGAGAGACACCCATCCCTACAAATAATAATTAATTTAAAAAACAATAATTAATTTAAAAAATTAGCTGAGCATAGTAGTGTGAGCCTGTAGTCCCAGCTATGGGAGGCTGAGGTGGGAGGATCAATTGAGTTCGGGAGGTCAAGGCTGCAGTGAGTCGCACTGGTGTCACTGCACTCCATGCCAGGCGACAGACCAAAAAACAAAAACAAAAATAAAAACCTAGAAAAAAATATGGAAAGCAAGCACAGTGCTTGGCATACAATCAATGGCCAGTAGTTGCATCCATATAAATGACCCCATCTCTACCTTCAAACTGGGCCTGATTTGCTTTTGTTTATTTATTTATTTATTTTTAATTTGAGACAGGGTCTCGCTCTGTCACCCAGGCTGGAGTGAAGTGGCATGATCTTGGCTCACTGCAACCTCTGCCTCCCGGGTTCAAGCAATCCTCCCGCCTCAGCCTTCCAAGTAGCTGGGACTACACGTGCCTGCCACCATGCCTGGCTTTTGTTTTTGTTTTTGTTTTTTCGAGACAGTCTCACTCTGTCACCCAGGCTGGAGTGCACTGATGCGATCTCTGCTCACTGCAACCTCTGCCTCCTGGGTCCAAGCGATTCTCCTGCCTCAGCCTCCTGAGTAATTGGGATTACACACCTGGCTAATTTTTGTATTTTTAGTAGAGATGGGGTTTCGCCATATTGGCCAGGCTGGTCTTGAACTCCTGACTTCAGGTGATCCACCCACCTCGGCCTCCCAAAGTGCTGGGATTACAGGTGTGAGCCACCATGCGCAGCCTGGCTAGTAAATCAGAGATGCCACCAGGAAGCCAATGAGCACAGAGCAGTCAGCCTCCCATCTGATAAATAGGAGTCACCTACCTGTGTACCAAGTATCACCTGGTGCCCTGGTCTGTGCGTGCAGTTTTTCCAGGGCTTGGAAGGGGTTCAGTACTGCTCCCTTTGTTCTAGCTTTCCGTTGTCCTGGACTCCTCCTGGGCTGATGACTGAACTGAGTAGTGCTGAATTTGTTTTTTTATATTATTGTTATTATTACTGAGAAACAGTTTCACTCTGTCACCCAGGCTGGAGTGCAGTGGTGTGATCTCGGCCTCACTGCAACCTCTGCCTCCCAGGTTCAAGCAATTCTCATGCCTCAGCCTCCCAAGTAGCTGGGATTATAGGCATGTACCACCATGCCTGGCTAATTTTTGTATTTTTAGTAGAGATGGGGTTTCGCCATATTGGCCAGGCTGGTCTTGAACTCCTGACCTCAAGTGATCTGCCCACCTCGGCCTCCCCAAGTGCTGGGATTACAGGTGTGAGCTACCATGCCCGGCCTGGAGTGCTGGATTTATAACTGCTGTGGATCAACTTGAATTTGCCGCAAAATCTGTTTAACGGACTCTGCAGATGGAGCGAGCTCTGTCGCAGGCAAGCCTTGGGGTCCAGGGTGAGTGCTTCGTACACACCCTCTGATGGACGTGGGGAAGGTGATGTGTAGAAGCAATGGCGGAAGTAATGTCCACGTCTCTTTGAGATGAGAAACACATATTTTACTAGCCTTAGAGAAAATGTAGATTTTTAAACCTGTAGTTGGGAGGCCCAGAACATTTTTCTTTATAAAATTTGCCAGATGCTTAGCAGGACCTCCATGAGTCAGAGTTGTGATTTAGGCAGAAGTTTGTCTTTGCCCTGGTTCCCAACCTAAGGATGACTGTGTTCTCTTCTCCCTTTTCCTCCCCTCTTTGATGAGTCCACCATCATCAGCACCCCCTGCCCACTCTCTTCCCTCCTCGCCCCCAACCCCAAGCTGCTCTCAGGCAGGGATCCGCTACCACCTGCAGGTTAGTGTGGATTTCACTTGGCATGTTGCGTTTCCCAGGAATAAATGTTTTTCAGTTCAGTGAAGGCTAATTCAGAGCTGCCCCCTCCCACCTCCGTCACTCTAAATAAAAAATGTGTTTGCTAAATGCTGTGGACTGAATTATGTCCCCCTAAAAGTCATTATGGTGAAGCTCTCTCTACCCCATTGTGATGCCTTTGGGAGGTGATGAAGCCTAGATGAGATCATGAGGGTGGAGTTTACATGATGGAATCAGTGCCCTTATAAGAGACACCAGCGAGCTTGGTTCCTCTTCCTCTCTCCATCCACACACACTAAGGAGAGGCCATGAGGCATGGCAAGGAGGCAGCTGTCTGCAATCCAAAGAGAGAACCCAGACCCCAACCCTGCCAGCACCTTGACCTTGGACTTTCAGTCTCCATAACTGTAAGAAAATAAATTCCTTTTGTTTAAGCCACTGGGTCTGTGGCTTTTTGTTAGGGCAGCCAGAGCTGACTAATACACTAAGAAAATGCAGGTTCAGGCCAGGCACGGTGGTTCATGACTGTAATCCCACCACTTTGGGAGGCTGAGGTGGGCAGATCACTTGAGGTCAGGAGTTCGAGACCAGCCTGGCCAACATGGTGAAACTCCATCTCTACTAAAAACTACAAAAAATTAGCTGGACATGGTGGCGCATGCCTGTAATCCCAGCTACTTGGGAGGCTGAGGCACAAGAATCGCTTGAACCCCAGGATGCAAAGGCTACAGTGAGCCGAGATCGTACTATTGCACTCCAGCCTAGGTGACCAGTGTGAAACTCCCCATCTCTAAAAAAATATAAAAGAAAAAGAAAAAAGAAAATATAGCTTCAAGACCAGCCTTCCAGCCTCTTTTTCCAAATAAACTGTTTTCCCTATGACCCTCCTACATAGAATTTCTGACACCCAAACAGCTTAACCCTTACCTGTACTTGTGTAGAAAATTACCTAGATGCACCAGTAGCTCCCAGAGCACCACCAAGGCGAGCCATCCCAGGGTCGCGGAGCAGAAAGACACACAGTCCAAAAGGTTAACAAGCTTAGGATAGGGTGCAAGTGGGACAGAAGGAGCACACTGTCTGGATCCAGATCACGCAAAGTTTACATGTCCTATCCCTTTCTCAGCTATATCAGCCTCATGGTAGCACGGATGTAAGGACCAGCATGGAAGTTCCAGTAGAGGGACCCAAGAAATGGCCGCACCTGGAGCCGACACATCCCCTCCTCCGCCAGAAGACACAGAGCACGCACACGTGCCCACTGCTGCAGCTGGCTGGTCAGCCCACTGAGCAGCACTGGGCTTATCTCCCTTTTCTTGGGCAGAGTGCATATGGGGCCAGAATGGGACCACACTGGGTCTTGCCAATGTGTGGTTGACTTAGGCATGACACGACACAGCTGTCAGCTTATAAGGTGCAGAGTGATTTTCTATCTGTGAGGAACATTGCTGTCTGTTCCATTATACTGTTTATTCCATTTATCTTAATATGGCTTACAGATCACCAATTTACTTATTAACTATACTGAACATATCCTTTTAGTTTTGTGTACATTATCTAACTTGCTTCCTTACAGGGAGAACAGAGCACCTTAATATTGTCCTGAAATCACCCCAGGTGGGAAAGTCAGCCACAGCTTCTGCAAAGGAATCGTGGAACACTGTCAGATGTGCAAGTAAGGGCTAGCAGATACATAACCAGATTTAGATATTACTCTTACATAGACATTCATTGCAGTGAGGAATATATATTTGGAGGTGTCTGTTTCCACAATGCTATATATTTTTGAAAAGTGCTACTGTCACAATAACTCATGCACTATTATTCTACTGTGTCTTTATAATGCTGGAAGAAGAAGTGCCAGGATTGTGTCAGTCATCACGCCCCTTTCAACCTGTCTTGCTCCTGCAGTCCTCTGCCTTTCTTTTGGCATGTGCACTTCTTGTTCCTGCCATATGAGTCTGTTAGAATACGAACATAAATTATTTTGAGCAGATGTGAACTAATGTTACCCTACATGAAGAAAAGAAAGGAAAAACCTGCCGGACAACTCTGTTGTCACCTAAAAGAAAAGCACTGATGAGCTCCAAATAGATGGAAAGTCGATTCCTACAGTTGCCCTGTTTTGCCACGCGGTGGCGCCGATGCACCAGGAAGACACCACGGCTCTGGAGCGAGCAGCTGCTCTGCTGGCTTGGGTCTGTCCCAGAAACGTCTGAGGGAGGTGGTGACCCTGAGAAGGGAAATGGACAAGATGATGAGCCAGAGAAAATGGATGAAAGGTAAGAACATGGAGACAGTGTAAGGCAGACGTTAAGAATGTTGACTTTGGAGCCGGGCGCCGTGGCGCACACCTGTAATCTCCGCACTCGGGAGGATCGCTTGAGCCTATGGGAATTCGAGACCAGCCTGGGCAATATAGTAAGACCTCCCAACTCCTCCAACCCCCACCCCGCAAAAACGGAATGTTGACTCTGGGATCCACTACGTTGCTTTCCAATCCCAGCTCTGCCACTCAGGCACCTCAGTTCGCACTTTCTTACTGAGAAAGTCAGAGGGACTGGCTAAGGGCAGACCATTTGGTGGGAAACAAGTGGGGATACAGTTTGGATGTGCGACCCCGCCCAAATCTCCTGTCGAATTGTAATCCCCAGCGTTGGAGGTGGGGCCTCGTGGGAGGTGATTGGATGGATCGCGGAGGGAGGGGTGGGTCTCTCATGAATGGTTTAGCGCCATCCCCTTGGTGCTGTCCTGGCGATCGTGAGTTCTCCTGAGACCTGGTTGTTTAAAAGTGTGTGGCATCTCCACTCTCTCCTTTTGCTCCTGCTTTGGCCATGTAAGGCGCCTGCTCCCCCTTCACCTTCCAACATGATTGGAAGCTTCCTGGAGCCTCCCCGGAAGCAGATACCAGTATAATGCTTCCTGCACAGCCCGCAGAACCAGGAGCCAATTGAGCCTCTTTTCTTTATAAGTGACCCAGTCTCAGGCATTTCTTTATAGCAATGCGAGGAGGGACTAATGCAAGTGGAATTACCCTGCTGAGGACAGGCACACACTAAACACACAGTACTCATCTAAGGGCCTAGAACACAATAGAAACTCGAGAATATTTCATGTTGGTGGAGGGGGAAGATGCAGTGACTTTGTATTTACAAACGGTCTTTTAGCTTAATTCTCTCTACTATTTCTCACTTCGTGGAAAAAGGAAATGAAAAATCCACTGAACTGATTTATCCACAGCAGGTACATAAAGCCACTAAAACTGACCCCCTGTTTACTCCTTCTCTTCCACCCACCCCAGCAACTTCCATTTGTCAGCAACACTGCTGGATAAAGTATTGCCAGGAGGAGGTACTAATTCACCAGGAACAGCCCACAGTTGCTGAAAACTGAGTTTTTGCTCCCCTCTCCCTAAGCAACCTGACACCAATTAATCTTTTATTAAAGAAAATTGAGGCCGGGTGCAGTGGCCCACGCCTGTAATCCCAGCCCTTTAGGAGGCCAAGCGGGCAGATCACCTGAGGTCAGGAGTTTGAGACCAGCCTGGCCAACACGGTGAAACCCAATCTCTATTAAAAATACAAAAATTAGCCGGGTGTGGTGTCACACACCTGTAGTCCCAGCTACTCAGGAGGCTGAGGCAGGAGAATCCCTTGAAACTAGGAGGCAGAGGTTGCAGTGAGCCAAGATCATGCCATTGCACTCCAGCCTGGGTGACAAGAGCAAAACTTCATCTCGAACAAAAAAAGAAAAAGAAGATTGAGAGTTGCTTGACAGCAGTTGACCAACTTGGCATCATTCTGTTGTCAGTTATCAGTCTAATGACTAATTTTTTGGTGAAAAGGAGGAGAAAAAGGGGGTGGGGGGGAAGTTCATGAGTCTAATCCACAATGACACTGGCTTCTTTTTTTGAATGTATGTAAAAGCAAAGAAGCAATTAGCTTCACATAATGGATCATTTATAGATCATTTTTACATTTCGAAATTATTTTAAAAATATTTTCAGTGGCCAGGCGCAGTGGCTCATGCCCGTAATCCCGGCAGTTTGCGGGGCTGAGGCAGGCAGATTATTTGAGGTCAGGAGTTTGAGACCAGCTGGCCAACATGGTGAAACCCTGCCTCTAACACAAGTACAAAAATTAGGCGGGCGTGGTGGTCCATGCTTGTAATCCCAGCTACTTGGGAGGCTGAGGTGGGAGGATGGCGTGAACCTGGGAAAGAGGATTATATATATATTTTTTCAGTTACCATTAACAATTGAGTGGTGCTGTAGGCTGTAATCATAACAAAACAGAGACTCATAGGGAAAACGAATCTTAGCTATAATTTGGCTGACATTCTGATATACCATTCATTTTGAATGAAAGCTAGGGTTTAGGCAAGATATGTTTCCTCCAAAATAAATAGGTAACAATTTTTATTCATTTATTATTGTATTTTAATTTGTTTTGTTTTTTGAGACAGAGTCTTGCTCTGTTGCTCAGGCTGGAGTGCAGTGGCGTGACCTCGGCTCACTGCAAACTTCATCTCCTGGGTTCAAGTGATTCGCCTGCCTCAGCCTCCTGAGTATCTGGGATTACAAGCATGCACCTCCACGCCCAGCTAATTTTTGCATTTTTAGTAGAGACAGTGTTTCACCATGTTGGCCAGACTGGCCTCAAACTCCTGACCTGAAGTGATCCACCCGCCTTGGCCTCCCAAAGTGCTGGGATTACAGGCATGAGCCACCTGCCCGTCCCTAGGTAACAATTTTTATATTTCCAGTTGCTTATTTTCTCAGTTGTAAATACTGCAGTGCCTACTAGAGTGCTTGATACATTCTTCTCTGTGTGGTAGAGGCAATAGAAAAATGGTACCCAATGACAGTAGTTTATGTAGGAAAAATAATAATCTTATCTCCCCCTCCTACAACTCAACATCACCTCCAAAATTACTGAAGGAAACTGAAATATTTCACCCCAAAATAGATTTCCTTGACATAGTACAACATGGCTATTCAGAAGGTCTGGAAATAAAGGAAAAGCTGCAAAGCTACCCTTTGTTGGGGAGATTTGCACCTGTAGAGAAAATCCACACGGGTGCAACCAGGCTTTCCCTGAGGCCTTCCATTGTCCAATCTGGGAAAGATGAACTGAGAGTCCGACACCTTTAAACATCTGAAAAGAACATTCACCATCTCTTCTCTTTGAGGGCTGCTACCTGTGAGATTTCATCTACATAACAAGATGACCTTTGTAAGCCAAGCCCCTCTTCTCTCCTTCCCATAACCTGTCTGGTCTTGCTCCAAACCCTCGTTTTTTCTGAAACCTCAAGATGGTTACAGAAAAGCATCAACCAGGCTGGGCAAGGTGGGACCGTAATCCCAGCACTTTGGAAGGCCAAGGTGGGAGGATTGCTTGAAGCCAGGAGTTTGAGACCAGCCTGGGCAACAAAGTAAGACTCCGTCTCTACCAAAAAAAAAAAAAAAAAAAAAAAAAAATATATATATATATATATATATATATATATATATATATATATGCAACATGACAAAACCCCATCTCTACCAAAAATATAAAAATTAGCCCAGTGTGCTGGTGCATGCCTGTAGTCCCAGCTACTTGGGAGGCTGAAGTGGGAGGATTTCTTGAGCCCGGAGGTTGAGGCTGCAATGAGCCATGGTCAAGCCACTGCACTCCAGCCTGGGTGACAGAGTGAGACCCTGTCTCAGAAACAAACAAACAAACAAAAAATTAGCCAGATGTGATGGTGTGCACCTGTGGTCCCAGCTATTCAAGAGGCTGAGGTGGGAGGATCACTTGAGCACAGGAGTTCAAAGATCCAGTGAGCTATGATCGCACCACTGCACTTCAGCCTGGGTGATGGAGTGAGACTCCATCTCTAAAAAAATAGCTATTAAATTAAAAAAAAAACTTTTAAAAAAGAAGCATCAGCCATCCAGCCATGTATTTGAGGTCTTACGACTCCCATGCATATTAATGAATTTGTATGCCTTCTCTGTTCTTAACCTGCCTTTTGTCAGTTGACTTTTCCATGAGCCTTCAGAGGGTGAAGGGGAAGCTTGCCCTTGGCCCCTAAAGTACTGTGGGTTTTGTCTGAGAATTACCCAGAGGTCAGGGCACAGGTGGACACAGGGAACTCCATGCTGTATCCCCTGTGGTCTGAGGTCTACCTGAAGCTGGATGCCAAGGCCCTTGCCAGGTAGGGGTGGGCTCCCCAAGATCACCAAGGAAAAGCCCAGAACTACTTCCTTTCCTTTCCAATCCAACACACCCAGAATTCTCCCTCTTAAAGACTTGGTTCAGGCCAGGTGCGGTGGCTCACACCTATAATCCCAGCACTTTGGGAGACTGAGGCAGGTGGATCACTTGAGGTCAGAAGTTCAAGACCAGCGTGGCCAACATGGTGAAACCCCATCTCTACTAAAAATACAAAAATTAGCTGGGTGTGGTGGCAGGCGCCTGTAATCCTAGCTACTCTGGAGGCTGAGGCATAAGAATTGCTTGAATCCAGGAGGTGGAGTTTGCAGTCAGCTGAGATCGTGCCACTGCACTCCAGCCTGAGTGACAAAGTGAGGCTCCGTCTCAAAAAAAAAAAAAAGACTTGGTTCAAATGGAAGCTATGCCTATAGTACACAGCTGTATATATCTGTGTGTAGGTGTCTTCAAAGTATGGTTTTTTTAATTAAAAAAAAGTTTTTGAGACAGGATTTCACTCTGTTCCTCAGGCTGCGAGTGCAGTGGCATGATCACAACTCACTGCAGCCTTGACCTCCTGAGCTCAGCAATCTTCCCACCTCGGCCTTCTGAGGAGCTGGAACTACTACAGGCACACACCACCATGCCCAGCTAATATTTTCATTTTTCATAAATATAGGGTCTCACTATGTTGCCCAGGCTGGCCTTGAACTCCTGGGCTCAAGCAGTCCTCCCACCTGGGCCTCCCAAAGTATTGGGAACATAACTTACCAAGTTAGTTCCTTTAAAAATATTTTTTGAGTCACTGTGCCTGGCCCAAAATATGTTTTTAAAGGAGCTAACTTGGGCTGGGCGCGGTGGCTCACACCTGTAATCCTACCACTTTGGGAGGTCAAGGTGGGCAGATCACTTGAGGTCAGGAGTTCGAGACCAGCCTGGCCAACATGGTAAAAACCCATCTTTACTAAATATACAAAAATTAGCCTGGCATGGTGGTGCACACCTGTAATCCCAGCTACTCAGGAGGCAGAGGCAGGAGAATCACTTGAACCCAGGAGGCAGAGGTTGCAGTGAGCCAGGATGGTGCCACTGCACTCCAGCCTGGGCAACAGAGAGAGAATGTGTCTCAAAAATAAAAAATAAATAAAATAAAGGAGCTAACTTGGTAGCTTAACCAGAAATTATTGAGCAAAGCACAACTTTATTTAATCCTTTGTTCAAATCACAAATTCAAAATAGTGATATTATTGTAAGCTCTTCAAATTTGGACGAGAGCAAACCTCTTGGGGATTTCGACATCCTTTCTCACTAATAGTTAAACAAGACCTTTTTTTTTTTTTTTTTTTTGAGATGGACTTTCATTCTGTCACCCAGGTTAGAGTGCAGTGGCACAATCTCTGCTCACTGCAGCCTCTGCCTCCTGGGTTCAAGCGATTCTCCTGTCTCAGCCTCCTGAGTAGTTGGGACTACAGGCATGTGACACCACACCCAGCTAATTTTTGTATTTTTAGTAGAGACAGGGTTTCACCATGTTGGCCAGGCTGGTCTCGAACTCCTGACCTCAGGTGATCCACCTGCCTAGGCCTCCCAAAGTGTTGGGATTACAGTTGTGAGCCATCATGCCCAGCCACAAGTCCTTTTTCTTTAACTTGTATTTTAGGTTTGGGGTACATGTGAAGATTTGTTGTATAAGCGAACTGGTGTCATGGGGGTTTGTTGTATAGATTATTAAGTCTCTTTTAGGAGGCTGTTGTAGTTCTGTAGGTGAAAGATGATGGCAGCCCAGGACATGTGGTGGCAATAGAGAGAGAGGCAGAGTTAAGACAGTTTGAGGCTGAATTTAATTTAAAATGTTTCCGTTAAAAAGATAGAAGCCGGGTGCAGTAGCTTACACCTGTAATCCCAGCACTTTGGGAGGCCGAGGTGGGTGGATCACCAGGGCAACTTGGTTAGCTAGGTGTGGTGGTGGGCGCCTGTAATCCCAGCTACTCAGGAGGCTGAGGCAGGAGAATCACTTGAACCTGGGAGGCAGAGGTTGCAGTGAGCTGAGATCGCACCATTGCACTCTAGCCTGGGTGACAGAGTGAGACTCCGTCTCAAAAAAAAAAAAGAAAGAAAGAAACTTAAGAAAGAAACAGACGTAAGGCAGTGACCAAAGAGGGTTGTACATTTAAAAGAGTTTGTTTCTGTTTTAAGACAAGAAAAACTTCTCCATGTTTGTGTGCTCATGGGTATGATTCAGGAAAAGGGAAGAATGTGATGATGCAGAAGAGAGATTGGAGAAAATGGAAAAAAAGCCAAACTATTTTTTTTTTTTTTGAGACACAGTCTCGCTCTGTTGCCCAGGCTGGGACTGCAATGGCGTGATCTCAGCTCACTGCAACCTCTGCCTACTGAATTCAAGCGATTCTCCTGTCTCAGTCTCCCTAGTAGTTGGGATTACAGGCATCTGCTACCACGTCTGGCTAATTTTTTGTACTTTTAGTAGAGATGGGGTTTTGCCATATTGGCCAGGCTGGTCTCGAACTCCTGACCTCAAGTGATCCACCCGCCTCAGCCTCCCAAAGTGCTGAGATTACAGGCTTGAGCCACCGCATTTGGCCTTTCTTTCTTTTTTAGAAAAAGCCAAACTCTGAACAGGCGAGAAGGAGTGGGATTCCTATTGGGAGCTTTTGTGGAGGCAATGGGCCTTTGTCAGGGAATATGGGGAGGGGCTGTGGCAAACTCACCTGAGCCAGTTGGTTATGCACAATCTTGGTTGAAAGAAATTACACCAGGTCAGGGCTAGCCAATCGCCCACCACCCCCACACACAAAGGCAGAATGAAAGCAAGCCTCTGATAGAGACATTTGTTAGACAGTCACTAGCCAAGCAGGCACAAAGCAGCTTACGCCACCAGCTTTGCAAACTCAGTCAACTCCCGGCTCCCTGGCCCCGTAGGATTAGGAAGCTGCATTTTTGTCCATGTTCCTTGCTACTGGCCCATCAACTCCAGGCTTGGGTGTGGTTTGCTTTGGCCAGTGAAGTGTGAGTGGAAGTGATATGGAAGCCTCCTTCCAAATGGAGGCTTTAAAGTCCTTCTCTTGGTTCCACCATCATCCTCGCCCTCAGCCTTGAGACCAGCATTTCCCAGAGAGGGACTGCTCACTCAGCCTTGGTTGTGGAATGAAGAGGACACAGAGCAGGGCCTTAGAGGACCTGCAGTCAACATGCAATAAACTTTGGTTGTTGTAAGCCACCTTGAATTGGAGGACTGTTTGTTACCACAGCGTAAGCTAGCTAAGGCTGACTGATACATAGGAATTCCAAACTGTATATTCCAACTCCATGAAGGATTCACTTGAACAACTTTCTGCAGGCAACATTCTGTGCCTTCTATTTGGTATCATGAAATCAGAAAGCCCCCTGATCCATTGGCTGGACACAGGAATGTCTCCTCTTGCAATGGGCCTTTTTACAGGAGCCCCATCTGTAATAGGTTTAGGCTGAAGTCTTCAGTGGATGCTTTTACTGTATTCATGTAAGGCATATGGGTGTGAGTGTCAGGGGTCTTTTTTAGCTGTTTTACTTGATCCACACATCTTGTATACCTTAATGTCCCCCCAAAAGCAGCCCTTTCTAACATCTATCACCCTAATTAACAAGCCAATACCTTTGCCAACAAAATCCCTCTTCTTGACATCTAATACATTAGTGAAGGGTCAGCTCTGGACTAAGATAGAGACAATATAACAATCTGTTGTAGTCACTTTGGAGTATGGCCCTCTCAAATATAATTCTGGATGTGCTGCACTGGGCGTCTTTGCTTAGGAGCTCTGTAACCCTTTATTAGCAACAAAAATAAACAGTATCTATTGGTTGGGAGCGGTGGCTCATGCCTATAATCCCAGCACTTTGGGAGACTGAGTATTGCTTGAGCCCAGGAGTTTGAGACCAGCCTGAGCAACACAGCAAGACCTGTCTGTACATTAAAAATAAAAATAAAAAATAAGGTATCTGTTGTACAACATGAGTAATAGTTGACAACACTGAAAATGTATTATATGTTGACACAGATCATTTTATTTTATTTATTTGTTTATTTTGAGACAGAGTCTCACTCTGTTGCCCAGGCTGGAGTGCAGTGGCACAATCTCGGCTCACTGCAACCTCCACCTCCCAGGTTCAAGCAATTCTCCCTGCCTCAGCCTCCCAAGTAGCTGCGATTACAGGCACCCGCCACCACACCCAGCTAATTTTTTATTTTTAGTAGAGACGGAGTTTTGCCATGTTGGTGAGGCTGGTCTGGAACCCCTGACCTCAGGTGATCCACCCACCTTGGCCTCCCAAAGTGCTGGGATTACAGGCATGAGCCACCGTGCCTGGCTGACACAGATCATTTTAAAATGCCATTTCTTTATTAACATATCTGTCCCAGCTGGGCCTTTACGTCCATCATTTTTTAAATGGAAATATTTTGATGCTAGTCTTCCTTTCCACTACCCTAAACAAACGTGGCATTTTTCTAATGAGTAGCCATTAAAAAAGGACTACATCTTGAAAAGAGAATATTTCCATTAGTTTGAGGCTTCAGCATCCTCCAGGAGCAGCACCGATGCCTCTGTGAGGTTCAGGCTGGGACTTATCTTGGCGTGGGGTGGTACGGGTGGCATCCCAGAAGGATCAGTGCCTCTATGGACCCGTTCCAACCGCATGGCTCACGGAACTCTCTTGCCATTTTCCACACACACTTGATAGGCATCATTCAAAAAGGAGAAGCTCATGTTGGGGCTCAAAAACCAATACCCCAAAAAAGGGTGCGTTGTACACGCCGAACTGAAAATAGGGTGCTTTGTACATGTTAAACTGAAAAAAAAACACTTCAAGATCTCTCTGTCCTCTCCCCCAACCCTCCTCCATCTCTCCCAAAGCATTGGATGGAGTTGTTCTCTAGAGTTCCCTTATTTGCCTAAATTCTGGACCTAACAAAGAAGAAAACAATTAACTCTAGTCCCTTCCGTGAAGTTTTTCCCCCAGAAGCATTCTGGTTTTCCTTTCCTTTCCTTTCCTTTCCTCTCCTTTCCTTTCTCTTTCTTTCTTTTTCCTTCCTTCCTTCCTGTCTTTCTTTCTTTCTTTCTTTCTTTCTTTCTTTCTTTCTTTCTTTCTTTCTTTCTCTCTTTCTTTCTTTCTTTTTTGAGATGGAGTCTCACTCTGTCACTCAGGCTGGAGTGCAGTGGTGCAAATGTGGCTCACTGCAGCCTCAACCTTCCAAGCCCAGCAATCCTCCATGTCAGCCTCCCAAATAACTGAGACCACAGGTTCACACCATCAAACCCAGCTAAGTTTTTCAGTTTTTTTGTAGAGACATTGTCTTGCCACATTACCCAGGCTGGTCTAAAACTCCTGGGCTCAAGCGATCCTCCCATCTAAGTGTCTCAAAGTGTTGGGATAATAGGTGTGAGCCACCACACCAGGCTGCTTCCCTCGATTTTCATTAACTGAACCCATAGAACAGGAATGAAGATTAAAGTCTGTCAACAAACCTGGACGGACTCTTGTCACCAACCATTATCCACTCTATGGGCCCAACAGACTTTTCCCAGACCACCGTATGCTCTTGCAGCCCGCCAAATCCTCCCTAGGAATCATGCATTGCCCTGCAACGGAACTCCCCTTCTCCCGCTCCCATAACCTGTTTTGCCAGGACCTAAGCCCCCGTCTTTTTTTGTAACCTCAAGATGGTATCTAAACTTCTAGACTCCAAGGGGGAGTTGGGTCTTCATTCTAAAGGCTCCTATGCCACATAAAACTGTGATCAAATAAATTTATATGCCTTTTATCCAATAGACCCGGCTTTTGTGAGTTGATTTTTCAGCAAAGCTTCCAAGGGTGAAGGGCAAGCTTTCCCTTCACCGCTGCATTCATATTCACTCCACTCTTCTGGAGCTCCATGACAGCACGTAATAACATCCCCTGCAATGGCCTCCATAAGTTATATTATGGGATTCCTTGAAGTAATTGCTCAAAGATATGGAGCCCAATTTTTCCCTAATACCAATACTTATTTTACTTAGATGTCCAGTGGGTCCACAACTCTCCCCCTGGGTTTCATTTTAATAGCTGTGCTGGAAGTTTTGAGCCCAGTGGTAAATGTCAGAAGAGCCTCAGAGAGATTATTAGGATCTCTAGGTATTAACTGAAAAGTTTTGTCAGATTCTGCTCTGTTGGTTCACAGTGAGCTCCACCTAGTTCAGGAATAACAATAAATTCATTTTTGTGGTTTTCCGCAGCTTTAGCTGAGTAAGAAAATTTACTTCATTGGTGTCTTCAGCTTTGTAATGGGTTAATTTGTGTCCTCCCAAAAGACACATCAAGTTCCTAGCCCCCAGTACTTCAAATGTGACCTTATTTGGAAATAGGGTTATTGCATATGTAATTAGGTAAAATGAGGCTATACTGGTGATATAGTTTGGGTCTGTGCACCTGCCCGAATCTCATATTGAAATGTAATTCCTGGTTGGGCACAGTAGCTCACACTTGTAATCCCAGCACTTTGAGAGGTTGAGGCGGGAGGCTCACAAGGTCAAGAGTCCAAGACCAGCCTGGCCAACATGGTGAAATCCCATCTCTAATAATAATACAAAAATGAGCCGGGTGTGGCGGCATGTGCCTGTAGTCCCAGCTACTTGGGAGGCTGAGGCAGGAGAATTGCTTGAACTCAGGAGGTGGAGGTTGCAGTGAGCTGAGATTGTACCACTGCACTCCAGCCTAGGCAACAGGGCAAGACTCCATCTCAAAAAAAAAAAAAAAAAAAAAAAAGTAATTCCCAATGTTGGAGGTAGGGCCTGGTGGGAGGTAATTGGATCATGGGGGCCGGTTTCTCATGAATGATTTAGCTCCACCCTTCTTGGTACTGTCCTCGGCCATAGTGATTGAGTTCTTGTGAGATCTGGTTGTTTAAATGTGTGTAGCTCTTACCTCACTCTCTTGCTCCTGCTCTGGCCATGTGACTGGCTGGCTCCCACTTTGCCTTCCACCAGGACTGTAAGTTTCCTGAGGCCTCCCAGGAAGATAAGCAGATACTAGCATCACACTTCCTGTACAGCCTGCAGAACAGTGAGCCAATTAAACTTCTTTTCTTTATAAGTTATCCAGTACCAGACCAGGCACAGTGGCTCATGCCTGTAATCCCAGCAGCTTGGGAGGCTGAGGTGGGCAAATCACTTTAAATCAGGAGTTTGAAACCAGCCTGGCCAACTTGGCAAAACCCCATCTCTAATAAAAATACAAAAATTAGCCAGGCGTGGTGGTGCATGCCTGTAATTCCAGCTACTCAGGATGCTGAGACATGAGAATCACTTGAACCTGGGAGGTGGAGATGGCAGTGAGCCCTGATCGCACCACTGCACTCCAGCCTGGGCAACAGAGCAAGATTCTGTATCAAAAAAAAAAAAAAAGTAAGTAAATAAATAAATTACCCAGTCTCAGGTATTTCTTTATAGCGATGTGAGAACAGACTAATGCAATTGGAGTAGGGAGGTGCCTAATCCAGTATGCTTGGTATCCCTATAAGAGGGAACTTTGGACCTAGATACACACAGGGAAGATGATACAATGGAACAGGAAGAAGATGCCCAAGTGAAGATGAAAGCAGAGACTGGAATGAGGCATCTACAATCTAAGAAACACAGAGAGATGCTAGAAACCAGGAGACACAAGGACCTCCCCTGTAGATTTTAGAGAAAGTGTCGTCCTGCTGACACCTTGATCTCAGGCTTTTAGCCCCCAGAAATGGGAGATAATTCTCTGTTGTTTGTTTTGTTTGAGACAGTGCCTTGCTCTGATACTCAGGCTGGAGTGCAGTGGCCTGGTCTCAGCTCATTGCAACCTCCACCTCCCAGGCTCAAGCAATCCTCACACCTCAGCCTCCCAAGTAGATGGGACTACAGGTAAATGCCACCACACCTGGCTAGTTTTTATTTGTATTTTTTGTAGAGACAGGGTTTTGCCATGTTACCCAGGCTGGTCTCTGTTCTTTTAAGCCATCCAAGTGTTTGGTATTTTCCTACAGCAGCCACAGGAAAAGGATACAACCTTCATTGATCTGCAGAGACATGGGTCTATGCCTTCCGTGGTTGACCTAAACCATGATCAGTAGGAAGGCCATACAGAGCAACACATGGAGGGAGTGGGGGTAAGGGAGGGAGTGAAGATGGGAAGGCCAAGAATAAAAATTCTCCAGGTAATGGATGGATCCACTCCAATGTAAACATCAGCAGCACAGGAGTCTGATGGCTCCAGCAGGGTTTGGAGGTCCTGAGGCCATGCCAGCTTCTGGGGACCACGTGGTGTGTGTCTTGGTGCCTGCATGCCTCCCTCTCTGCACCACACCCCATCAGCGCTCCTCATGCCCAGCACAACCAGGCCTGGGCCCCTTGACTGTGCAAGATGGCATGTTACTAACCACACTTAGAATGAAGTTTAAGCTGACAGGCACATGCATAACATCACATTGATCATATGGGAGTTTTGCAATGTGAATTGCAGACATCAAGATAAGGGAGGAAGGGGATGGGGGTGCATGTGAAGGCTTGAGGAGAGAAGAAAAGGCCTGAGAGAATTACTTTAGGGAGTGGGAGAGTGAACTTATTAGTGAAGCATTGTACAATTTCTGGCTACTTAAAGCCCATGTAAAGTTTATGACTGTGTTTCTAAATAAGATCAATCTGCCCAGATGGGTGAATTTTTCATTAAAGTTCATCTGCAGGCATGGACACAGTGGAGTTGCTGTTACGTAGAATTGGGTTTTTCTTCCAGAGGGAAAGAGAGGAAGTTGAGAGTGTTTGCCAGGGAGTGATTATAACTCTGGGTTGCAAAATCCTGGCTGGACACTGTAGAATGAGATGATGGACTCATGAAGAGACATCTCAATGAGGCCCAAGAATTGTCCCTGTGGGTAGCCAGGCACAGTAGCTCATGCCTGTAATCCCAGCACTTTGGGAGGCCGAGGCGGGTGGATCACAAGGTCAAGAGATCGAGACCATCCTGGCCAACATGGCGAAACCCCATCTCTACTAAAAATACAAAAATTAGCTGGGCGTGGTGGCGGGTGCCTGTAGTCCCAGCTACTCAGGAGGCTGAGGCAGGAGAATTGCTGGTACCCGGGAGGCAGAGGTTGCAGTGAGCTGAGATTGTGCCACTGCACTCCAGCCTGGCAACAGAGCGAGACTCCATCTCAAAAAATAAAATAAAATAAAAAAATTAAAAAGAATTGTTCTTGTAGGTATCCTGGAGCAAATAAATTGGAAGGATAGGAGATGGGATGGGGAAGGAAATGTCTGACTTTGAGATTTTTGAGGTGCACTTTCTGGTGATGACAAGATCCAGGGTTTGGCAATGGCATTGGGTGGCTGAGATAGATGGAGTGACAGAAAAGGTTGCTATTGATGAGATGGCTGAGGAAAGGTGGGGCTGGCATGTAAATAGTAGCAGAAATTGGGGCAGAAAGACAGTCAGGAGGGTACTTTTCAGTGATCGGGGACAGTGTCTGGGAAGCTGCTTGATACAGAAGGCGGAAGGGGAGAGGAGGGTATAGTTGATTGTCTGAGCATTAGGAGAGCTGGGATCATTTTGCAATAAGGAAAGGGAGAGGCCAGGCATGGTGGCTTACCTCTGTAATCCCAACATTTTGGGAGGCCAAGGAGAGATTTCTTGAGCCCATTAGTTCGAGACTAGCCTGGGCAACATAATAAGACTCCATCTACAGGAAAAAAAAAAAAAAAAAAGAGCTGGGCATTGTGGCATATTATACCATCCCCCGACTTTTTTCTGAGCTTTTTCCTTTTTCCACATTAACACATCCACACTAACAGGTTATATGGTATCCGTGTAAGAAAAGGGAAATTTGAACCCAACACACATGGACAGAAGGTGATGCAATGAAACAGGAAGAAAATGCCCATGTGAAGATGAAGGCAGAGAGGAGGCACATGCCTGTAGTCCCAGCTACTTGGGAGGCTGAGGTGGGAGGATCGCTTGAGCCTGGGAGGTCGAGGCTGGAGTGAGCCATGATCACATCACTGCACTCCAGCCTGGGTGACACAGTAAGACCTTGTCTCAATAAATAAATACATAAAAATTTTAAAAGAGAGAAAGATCTGCAAGGCTGGGAGGAAGGGTGCTGAGCCCATCTTGGGACCTGAGATGAGTGATGTGTATAAAAATGAAAGATAATCTTTTGAGATGATTATGAAGGAACTAGCTGTTCTGGAAAGGAGGTGAGGGCTCTATGGGACAAAAGGTGGGAATGTATAGAAATTTGCTGGACACAGAGCGGGTATTCCAGGAACTCAGTGGATGGGTTTAAGAGTGATGAGGATGGGAACTGGATGACATCAGAGGATGAATGGAGCAGTTTGGGGACAATGCTTGTTTGTCCTAAGAGACACCAGGATGTGAGTCCTGGCTTATTTGTAGCCCAGTTTCTCAAAAGATTTTTCTAGAGTCATGATGGCACCAAGGGATGGGGATTCTGCTCTTCAGGTTGCTTGGAGGTAAGGCAGGTGATCAGGAAGACCTCTGACTCTGAATTTTCTGGGGACATGGTGGTCAGTGTCCCTTCCTTTCACCCCCAGTTCTGCTTTGCTGCTCCCTCCCTCCCACTCCTGCCCCTCCACTGTGCACTTTCCAATTTTTCCTACCTGCTTTCTTTTTCTAGCTGGTCTCTCAAATATATCTTTTTATTTTCAGTTCTCTTGCTTCTTCTTCTTGATAAGAACAAATACAGTAACAGATTCATCTGTTGTTAGCATGGATGTATGATTGTGGAAAAAGGAAAAAGCTCAGAAAAAGTCAGGGGTGGGGTAAGAGAAAAATCTATGGAGAACATACAAGTGGCCACAAGCCTATGAGAAGATGCTCAACATCACTAATCATCAGGGAAATGCAAACTGAAACCACAGTGAGGCATCACATCATGTCAGGATGGCCATTTTCAAAAGCATAGAAAATACTAAGTGTTGGCAAGAATGTGGATAAATTGAAGCCCTTGGGCACTGTTGGTGGGAATGCAAAATGGTGCTGCCACTGTGGAAAACAATATGGAGGTTGCTCAAGTTAAACGTAGAATTACCACATGATCCAGCAATTCTACCTCTGAATATATTTCAACAACAGGATCTCAAAAAGATATTTGCACACCTTTGTTCATTGCAACAGCATTCACAATAGCCAAGAGGTGGAAGCAACTCAAATGTGCATTGATGGTTGAATGGATAATGAAAATGTGGTATGTTCATACAATGGAATAATATTCAGCTTTAAAAAAGAAAGAAATCCTGTCATAAGCTACAACATGGATGAAGCTTGAAGGCATTAAATGAAACAAGCCAATCACAAAAACATAAGTGCTGCATAAAGCCACTCACATGAGATGTATAAAGTAATTAAACTCAGAAACAGAAAAGTAGAGTGGTGGTCTCCAGCGGCCAGGGGAGAGGCAAAAGGGAAGTTGTTCAATGGGCATAGAGTTTCAGTCATGCAAGATGAAGAAGTTCTAGAGATCTGTTTTACAACAGTATGCTTACAGTTAACAATACTGAAAACTTAAAATTGTTAAGAAGATAAATTTATATTGTGTTCTTTACTGCAATTCCAAAAAAGCAACAGAGGCTCATACTACAACATGGATGAAACTTGATGACATTATGTTAAGTGAAATAAGCCAGTCACAAAAGGACAAATACCGGATAATTCTACTCACATGAGGTACCTAAGAGTAATCAAATTCATAGAGACAGAAAGCAGAAGGGTGGTTACTAGGGACTAGCAGAAAGGGATAATGGGGAGTTATTTATGCAGGGAAGGGGGAATGGGGAGTTAACAGGTACAGAGTTTCAGTTTGGGAAGATGAAAAAGTTCTGGAGAGGGATGCAGTGGTGGTTGCGTAACACTATGAATATACTTAATGCCACTGAAACATAAGCTTAGAATGGTTAAAATGAAAAATTTTATTATGTATGTTTTACTATAATTTTTTTTAAAGGAAAAACAAAACAAAACAAAACTGTGGAGGCCCTCCAGAAAGCCTAGATGAGATGATTTATAGATGGCAGAGAAAATACAAAATAGCAGGAAGAAGCGAGGTATAGGCACCACACTCTGCCCATCCCCATCACTTTCCATGTCTGGTAATTCCTTGTCTTGAGCTCATTCGGTTTGGAGCCAGAAAACCTTCTAGATTCCATGAGCACTAGCTTTCCCCCACCACCACTCCCCCCGTTTTTTTGTGTGCAGACGTCCTTTTTCTTCTCTTGCAGGAAAGCTTGCCAAACTAAAGAACAGGCAATTAAGAACTGGTGTTGTTAACAGATTATTTCTGTTTTCATTCATAATAACAGAGCTTCCAATTTCAATATGGAAACAACATCTTGATTTCTACAATAAATCCAAAACACAGAAAGAATGGAATTAATTGAAGATCTCCTTTGGCCTTTGCCCAAGTTGGCTGTGGGAGAGTTTGGCAGGGTACAGGAACATCTCTTGGAGAAATCAGCTTACACAAAAAAATCCATGCAGCAGAGCTCCCTAGGGAAGGAGACCAAATGAATTCAGAACTTGATTTAGGCCAGACATGGTGGCTCATGCCTGTAATCCCAACACTTTGAGACACTGAGGAAGGAGGATCGCTTGAACCCAGGAGTTTAAGACCAATCTGGAAAACATAGCAAGACCCCGTCTCTATTAAATAAAGATAACAAAATAAAACATTTTTAAAAGAAAAAAAATATTGTGAACCTAGACTGGAATAAATATTATACACACACACACACACACACACACACATAGTAAAGTAGAGTGGTGGTTTCCAGGGGCCAGAGGGAGAGGCAAAAGGGAAGTTGTTCAATAGGCGTAGAGTTTCAGTCATGCAAGATGAAGAAGTTCTAGAGATCTGTTTTACAACAATGTGTTTATAGTTAACAATACTGAACACTTAAAATTGTTAAGAAGATAAATTTATATTGTGTTCTTTACTGCAATTCCAAAAAAGCAACAGAGGCTCATACTACAACAAGGATGAACCTTGATGACATTATGTTAAGTGAAATAAGCCAGTCACAAAAGGACAAATACTGGATGATTCTACTCACATGAGGTACCTAAGAGTAATCAAATTCATAGAGACAAAAAATTATATATATATATAATTTTTTTTTGACATGAAGTCTCACTCTTGTTGCCCAGGCTGGAGTGCAGTCATGCAATCTTGGCTCACTGCAACCTCTGCCTCCTGGTTCAAGTGATTCTCCTGCCTCAGCCTGCCGAGTAGCTGGGATTACAGGTGCCTACCACAATGCTCGGCTAATTTTTTGTATTTTTAGTAGAGATGGGGTTTTACCATTTTGGCCAGGCTGGTCTCGAACTCCTGGCCTCAGGTGATCCACCCACCTCAGCCTCCCAAAGTGCTGGGATTAAAGGTGTGAGCCAGCGTGCCTGACCAATAAAATACAATTTTAAAAAGAAGAAAAATAAGAACTTGATGTAAGGACCACATGGGAACGTGCCAAAGACATTGCTAGTAGCTGCAGCAAAATGCCTCCCACACCAAGAATGGAGAAAAGAGACTCCTACAAACCTCACCAAGGGCTGTTCCTGACTTTGGGGAATGTATCCTACTCACCCATTTATGACCACCTTTTTCCTACAGAGAGGTAAGCACCTGATGAATTCTTCCTGCCCACTGCACAGACAGATCAACCCACTGAGACTGAGGCATTGCAGTAAAGAGTTTAATTGACATGAAGCCAGCACACATGTGAGAACTGGAGTTATTACTCAAATCTGTCTCTCCTCCCTCCCAGCGCCCACCAAAGGTTCAGGTGTTAGAGGTTCTTTTTTTTTTTTTTTTTTTTTGAGATGGAGTCTCCCTCTGTCGCCCAGGCTGGAGTATAGTGGTACAATCTTGGCTCACTGCAACCTCTGCCTCCTGAGTTCAAGCAATTCTCCTGTCTCAGCCTCTGGAGTAGCTGAGATCACAGGCATGTGCCACACCCAGCTGATTTTTGTATTTTTAGTAGAGACAGGTTTTGCCATGTTGACCAGGCTGGTCTCAAACTCCTGACCATAAGTTATCCACCTGCCTTGGCCTCCCAAAGTGCTGGGATTACAGGCATGAGCCACCTCACCCAGCCTAGAGGTTCTTATAGACAATTTAGTGGGCAGGGGGCTAGGGAATGGACACTGATGATTGGTTGGGGATGAAATCACAGGGGTGTAGGAAAGGGTCCTCATGTGCCAAGTCTACCTCTGGATGGGGCCAGTCACAAAAGGACAAATACTGGATGATTCTACTCACATGCTGAGTCATGACTCACAAGTCTGGGTGGGGTCAGTCTGAAAAACATCTCACAAAAACCCAATCTTAGGTTCTGCAATAATGACGTTATTTATAGGAGAAATTGAGAAGGTCACCAATCTTGACCTCTGGCCACATGCCCCTGGAACAGCAAAGGATTATAAAAAGTCCTCCTATCGTGTGACCTCTGGCCATGACCTGAGCAGTAAGGGCTTACAGAAACCACACTTATTTTAGGACCTCTTAGTCTTACAAAGGTGGTTTCAGCCCTGAAAACAGGGAGGGGATTCATTTTAGAGTGGACTGTCATCATTCTTGTTTCAAAGTTAAACTATAAACTAAATTCCTCCCAAAGTTGGCTTAGCCTACACCCAGGAATGCCCAAAGACAGCCTGAAGGTCAGAAGCAAGATGGAGTCAACCATGTCAGATTTGCTCACTGTCATAATTTTGCAAGGGTGGTTTCAGAGATATAGCAAATTCCTCATTGCCTTCCCCAGAAGATCGAGGCTGAGGCCAGCAGAAGATCACCATGCGTCTGCAACCAGCCTCCTGATGTTTGAGTGGACTTATGCCTAAGAGTGAGAGACAATGATAGAGAGAGTTTGAATGAGAGCTCCCAAGCCTCCTAGCAGATCCTCCCCTGTCCCCTTTGCCATCATCTCAGCCCTTCTCTTCCCATCTGCCCTTGTATCCTGCCCATGGGCTTCCCCTCAAATGCATTCAGGACTTCTCCAGAGTTCTACCACAGACTCAAAATCATTCTGAAGTGAACTTATACGTGGTTTAAAAGTATGTTTCTTGATATTTGAGCAGCTTTACCCATAAGAGCAAGCGAAGGAGGGGAGGTGACAGAAATGGGATGAGGGTCAGAGGTATTGATTTGTTACTTCTCTCTGCTTTTAAATTGGGGTATGAGGCATGGAACATGATGCAAAAACAATCATCATAGCATTTTTGCCAGAACCAGGCCCCCTAAAATTGTGACAGGTAGGAAAAGTTGCCATGACCGCCCCTCCCAATGCTCTAGGCGTCCCTTAAAATTAGTTTTAATTGTTTGGTTTTAAATGTTGGATAGATGCCAGGCGCGGTGACTCACACCTGTAATCCCAGCACTTTGGGAGACCGAGGAGGGTGGATCAACTGAGGTCAGGAGTTCAAGACCAGCCTGACCAACGTGGAGAAAACCCTGTCTGTACTAAAAATACAAAATTAGCCAGCGTGGTGGTGCACATCTGTAATCCCAGCTACTCAGGAGGCTGAGGCAGGAGAATCGCTTGAACATGGGAGGTGGGGGTTGCGGTGAGCCGAGATTGCGCCATTGCGCTCCAGCCTGGACAACAAGAGCGAAACGCCATCTTGAAAAAAAAAAAATTATGTCTTGGGCTGCTTTTGGTTAGAAGGGAAATTCCAGTGAGGACTCTGTTGCCCTCACTATCTGCCCAAATAATTTCTTTCTACCTCCGGCATCATTATGTTTATCATGATTTATTGTCGTTTTAAATCTTATTTGACCTGGGATCCCCTGCTTTTCTTCACTTCTGGAAAATGCTCAATTTCTCTTCAAAAATTACCATTTTAGGCTGGGTGCAATGGCTCACATCTGTAATCCCAGCATTTTGGGAGTCCGAGGCAGGCAGATCACCTGAGGTCATGAGTTTGAGACCAGCCTGGCCAACATGGCAAAACCCTGTCACTAATAAAAATACAAAAATTAGCCAGGCATGGTAGCAGGTGCCTGTAATCCAAGCTACTTGAGAGGCTGAGACAGGAGAATTGCTTGAGCCTGGGAGGCAGAGGTTACAGTGAGCCAAGACCATGCCACTGCACTCCAGCCTAGGCAACAGAGTGAGATTCCATATCAATAATAATAATAATAAAATAAAAGTAAAAAATACGTTGTAATATATAATGAAATAATTACACAACTTAACATTATGTAGAATCAGTGGGACCCCTGAGCTTGTTTTCTTGCAACTAGACAGTCCTATCTGGGGGTGATGGGAGACAGGGACAGATCATCAGGCATTAGATTCTCATAAGGAGGGGGCAACCCAGATCCCTCACAAGCACAGTTTGCAATAGGGTTCGTGCTCCTATGAGAATTTAATGCCCTGCTGATCTGATAGGAGGCAGAGCTCAGGCAGTAATGAGAGTGATAGGGAGCAGCTGTAAATACAGATGAAGTTTCGCTTGCTAGCTCACCACCCACCTCCTGCTGTGCAGCCCAGTTCCTAACTGGCCAGTGGCCCAGGGGCTGGGATGCCCGGTGTACAGAACTCCAGCCCCAACATGCTAGAGAGGGTAACAGAGACAGAAAGGGCGGGTTTAGGGCTAAGAGATACTAGATTACTAATTTTCCCTTCTCCTTTGACTATGCCATACCCTTCTACTCATATTTGAATCCCAATTTGCATCCTATAATAGTTTTGTGCTTTTTAAAAAGTTGTAGTAAATTATACAGCACATAAAATTTGCCATTGTAACCATTTTTTTCTTTTTAGAGATGAGGTCTCGCTCTGTTGCCTGGGCTGGTCTGGATCCTCCTACCTCAGCCTCCAGAGTAGCTGGAACTATAGGTGCACATCACCACACCCAGCTCATTTTAACCATTCTTAAATGTTCATGTTAGTGGCATTAAGTACATTCACATTGTTATACAACCATCACCACCATCCATCTCCAGAATTTTTTTATTTTCCCCAACTGCAACTCTGTACCCATTAAACAATAACTCAGTCTGTCTCTAGTTTATGTTAATTATTTTCTAGTTCAGTCATCATCCCACTGGAATATTCTTTTGTTTTTTGTTTTGTTTTGTTTTATTTTTAAGACAGAGTCTCACTCTGTCACCCAGGCTAGAGTACAGTGGCACAATCTTGGCCCACTGTAGCCTCCGCCTCCCGGGCTCAGCCAATCCTCCCACCTCATCCTCCCTGAGTAGCTGAGACTACAGGCATGTGACACCACGCCTGACTAATTTTTGTATTTTTAGTAGAGATGGGGTTTCACCATATTGGCCAAGCTGGTCTCAAACTCTTGGACTCAAGTGATGCGGGCTCCTTGGCCTCCCAAAGTGCTGAGATTACAGGTATGAGCCACAATGCCTGGCCTGGAATATTCTTTTACCTAAAGAATAGATTATAAACTTAAACTCCATCAATAATTCTTATATAAATAATAAGTGTATAACAAGCAAAGTAGAAAATATGCATAGCTGCTACAGTCCTCATTTTTGTAACTGAGCATAAGGCTTTAGTTGATATTTATAATTTTTTTCAACTACCCATTTTGTCTTCTCTTTGACCACAGCAAGGAACACAGCTAGCTGGGATTCTTTACCTTATGGTGTGACAGAAACCTTCATTCTTGATGAATCAGAATCCTAGTCACTCAGCCTTCATTGAGTTGATGCAATCATTCTTTTAACTATTGCTACTAGACTTGGAGGTATTAAGAATCATTCAGAGGGCAGGCACGGTGGCTCATGCCTGTAATCCCAGCACTTTGGGAGGCTGAGGCAGGTGGATCACCTGAGGTCAGGAGTTTGAGACCAGCCTGACCAACACGGTGAAACCCTGTCTCTACTAAAAATACAAAAATTATCTGGGCATGGTGGCGCACACTTATAATCCCAGCTACTCAGGAGTCTAAAGCAGGAGAATCACTTGAACCTGGGAGATGGAGGTTGCAGTGAGCCAAGATTGCTCAATTTTTTTTTGAGACTCTGTCTCAAAAAAAAAGTCATTCAGAGAGGTTTTTGGACATAGTCTTCCCTGCTCCACTATGTAGTAACAACTCTATGTCTTCTTGTAATTGGAATTAATTACTCCAGTCAGTAATTTGCCTCTTTCTTTGCATATTGGTTCAGTGGCATAAAGAGTCCCAAATAGTTGGTTCACTTGGAACCAATAATGTGTCCCTTGGTGGAAGCATTCTTCTCTTGGAAATAAAGAATGACCTGTAAAGCCAGGCACAGTGGCCTTCACCTGTAATCCTAACACTTTGGGAGGTCAAGGCAGGAGGATTGCTTGAGTCCAGGAGTTTGAGACTAGCGTAAGCAACATAGCGAGACCTTGTCTCTACAAAAAATTAAAAAATTAGCTGGGTATGATGATGTGTGCCTGTAGAGTCCCAGCTACTTGGGAGGCTGAGGTGGGAGGATCACCTGAGCCCAGAAATTTGAGTCTGTAGTGAACCAAGATTGTGCCACTGCACTCCAGCCTGGGAGATAAAGTGAGACCTTGTCTCAAAAAAAGAAAAAAAAAAGATTTAAAAAAACACAAAAATATTCAGGAGCAGGAAGCAAAACTTAGGACTACTAAATTTAACAGTGAGAGGAGCTATTCCAACTTGTACCACTTGATTCCTGGACCTGTATTCTGACTATGAGAGAAATATTATTTTGATTGCTGGTTCAAAGCACATGCCCCATCACATAGAACAGACTCCAACTAATGGGGTGTTTTCACCCTGGAAAAGGAGCCTAGTCTTCTCAGAAATGGGAGAGAAGCGTGATTCCACTTGCAATGGGTATTCAGGGCCTTTGGTGTTTCTCAAGATTTTTATATTCTTCCAAATCCACACAAATATCCCCAATTCTCAGCCAGCTGCAGTGGCTCACACTTGTAATCTCAACACTTTGAGAGGCCGAGGTGGGAGAATTGCTTAAGCCTAGGAGTTCTAGAGACCAGCTTGGGTAACACAGGGAGACTGTCTCTACAAAAAAAAAAAAAAGGAAAAAATGTTAAAAAAAAAAAAAATTGGCCAGGCGCTGTGGCTCACGTCTGTAATCCCAGCACTTTGGGAGGCCGAGGCGGGTGGATCATTTGAGGTCAGGAGTTTGAGACCAGCCTGGCCAAGCTGGTAAAGTCTACTAAAAATACAAAAATTAGCTGGGCGTGGTGGCCCTCGCCTGTAATCCCAGTTACTTGGAAGGTTGAGACAAGAGAATCACTTGAACCGGGGAGACAGAGGTTGCAGTGAGCTGAGATCTCGCCACTGCACTCCAGCCTGAAAGAGCGAGACTCTGTCTCAAAAAAAAAAAAAAATTCTCAAGGTCTCAGTTCTCAATTTATGCCCCAGTTTCCACATGAGAAAAAAGGGAGAAGCTGGCAGGAACCAGCAGGTGGCACCAAAGGAAACCTCTGGCTACCCACGCTGCTCATTAGCGTTAAGACACTCCCATCAGTCCATGACAGCTTACAAATGCCAGGGCAAGGACCCAAAAGTTACCGCCCTTTTCCTAGAAAGTTCTAAACAACGCTCTCCTCAATTTGCATTAACCCACTCCTTAATTTGCATATAGTCGAAAGTGGGCATAAATATAGTTCCCAACAGCCTGTACACTGCAGAGGCTGGGGACACTGCCCATGAGTTATTCCTGCTCCACAAGGAACAAGACCATTCAATAAAAGATTGTCATCTGATACTACCGGCTTGCCCTTGAATTCTTTCCTAGAGGAAGCCAAGAACATTCCTAGGCTAAGCCCTAGTTTTGGGGGTTCCTTGTCCTGCATCAGCTTCTAAATCAGTTTATCATAATTCTGCAACCTCGGCCAGGCACAGCGGCTCACGCTTGTAATCCCAGCACTTTTGGGAGGCCGAGGCAGGTGGATCACCTGAGGTCAGGAGTTTGAGACCAGCCTAGCTAACATGGCGAAACCCCATCTCTATTAAAACTACAAAAATTAGCTGAGTGTGGTGGCACGTGCCTGTAATCCCAGCTACTCAGGAAGCTGAGGCAGGAACCCAGGAGGCGGAGGTTGCAGTGAGCCCAGATTGTGCCATTACACTCCAGCCTGGGCGACAGAGTGAGACTCTGTCTCAAAAATAAATAAATAAAAATTTAAAAAAATTAATTCTGCAACCCAAACCACCAAAACTTGGGTCTTTATCAGTCCTGTGGCTACCAGAAACCAGAGTTTGTTTGTTTGTTTGTTTGTTTGTTTGTTTGTTTTTGAGGTGGAATCTCACACTGTCACCCAGGCTGGAGTGCAATGACACCATCTAGGCTCACTGCAACCTCCACCTCCCAGGTTCAAGCGACTCTCCTGCCTCAGCCTCCGAGTAGCTGGGACTACAGGTGCCTGCCACCACACCCGGCTAATTTGTATTTTTAGTAGAGACGGGGTTTCACCATATTGGCCAGGCAGGTCTCGAACTCCTGACCTTGTGATCTGCCTGTCTCGGCTTCCCAAATTACAAGTGTGAGCCACTGCACCTGGCCGAACAAATTATTACTATTATTATTATTATTTTTGAGATGGAGTTTCTCTCTGTTGCCCAGACTGGAGTGCAGTCATGCAATCTTAGCTCACTGCAACCTCTGCCTCCCGGATTCAAGAGACTCTTCTGCCTCTGCCTCCCGAGTAGCTGGGACTACAGGGGCATGCCACCAAGCCTGGCTAATTTTTGTATTTTTTAGTAGAGATGGGGTTTCACCACGTTGGTCAGGCTGGTCTCGAACTCCTGACCTCAGGTGATCCACCTGCCTCGGCCTCCCAAAGTGCTGGGATTACAAGCATGAGTCACCGCGCCCGGCTGGTCATTTCTTTTTATACCGTTCTGGTACCAAACACTGTATCAGTTAGTATCCAGTCCAGAAAAACCTGACGGTATGTATTTCAAAAACCATTCTTCTGCACTGAATAATATTAAAATCCCAGGTTTCTTAAACACTGCAACAGGCTGGTAGGAGAGTGTGTGTGAAGTTATTCCAAGAAGAGCAGGGCACACTGGACTTCTGGTTAATGGAGTAGGTGGGTACTCCATTCTGGTTAATGGAGTAGTGTTTTGATGGAAAAACGAAAGTGGTGTGACTATTTGTACTTGGACTTGACACCTTCAATAACTTGCCTCCTATACTGGAGGCCCACTGAGTCAAGCTCTTTCATGTGAATTACTCCTGCTCTTTTTGTCTCATCCAGCCTTTGGTGCCTGACACACGTGCCTTTCAAGCATAGGAGCACTTGAAACAGGGAATTGGTTACAAAAAGGATTAGGAGACCTATAGGAACAAATGGGGAAGGGTGGTGTCACCCTGCAGGCAGCTGCTACTGCTCCTGGGCTGGAGGAGCTTACAGGGACAGTTGTGTTATCCAGAGCCCCAAGCCTACAGCCAGGCTAGAGCTGCCCTTTATATTTCTAGGGCAGGACACTTGGAGCCTGGAATTGCTCCCTGTTACTGATACCCAACAGCAACCCACGGCCCAGAACTCCTGCCAACACCTCTGCCAGAAACAGAATTGCACAACCTTCCTCCACTTTCTAATCTGGATGGATGCCTCTCATGGCATCCATCAGAATTCACTGGTCAGGTGAGTCTGAGACATATAGTTTGCATACTTTCAGCCTCAGTGGTAAAGGAAAGATTACAGCATGGCAGTTATGAGGCTGAATATCAACAATTTCTAGAATGCAAGGCAATTTAGGGCATGTCCCCATTTATTTTGTGTAGAGAAGGTGTGCAATGTGTAAATGGTTTACAATGGCAGTATATATTTTGGTTGAAAACATTGGATTTGTTAGGCCACTGTGGAGAGTACTTGTGACAATACAGATTAGGATCTTGCAAAATGTTAATAATAAATTTTAGAAGTGCTAATAAGGTAGTCTGTAAAGCTGGCAATTTAGCCACTTTGCTGACAAATTAGCTGTTAATTTCTTTGGTGAGAAATAACCAGGCAAGTGCACAATTATGGAAGGGACTAAGTTAATGAGAAATATTACTTTCTGGAAGCACATTCACAAATTTTCTTTCCAAGAGTTGGTTAAAAAAAAAGCTTGGCCGAGCACAGTGGCACACCTGTAATCCCAGAACTTTGGGAGGCCTAGGGGGAAAGATCGCTTGGGGCCAGGAGTTCAAGACCAGCCTGGCCAACATAACGAGATTCTCTACAAAAATAAAAAAAAACCTAGCTGGGCATTGTGGCTGGTGCCTGTAGTCCCCGTTACTCAGGAAGCTGAATGGGAGAGGATCACTTCACTTGAGCCCAGGAGTTAGAGGTTACAGCAAGCAGAGATCACACCACTGCACTACAGCCTGGGTGACAGAGAGAACTTGGCTCAAAAAAAAAAATATTGTGCAGTTAGAGGAAACAGTATAAAAAAGAATAAAAATTCTGGGCACAGTGGCTCACGCCTGTAATCCCATCACTTTGGGAGGCTGAGGCAGGTGGATTGCTTGAGTTTAGAAGTTTGAGACAAGCCTGGGCAACATAGTAAGGCTCCGACTCTACAAAAAATACAAAAATTAGCC
This sequence comes from Pan troglodytes, assembly GCF_028858775.2. NCBI lineage: Eukaryota > Metazoa > Chordata > Mammalia > Primates > Hominidae > Pan > Pan troglodytes. Next base: position 100,988,744 of record NC_072412.2, on the reverse strand, counting down.
AGGCGTGGTGGTGCACACCTGTTGTCCCAGCTACTTGGGGGGCTGAGGCGGGAAGATTGCTAGAGTCTGGGAAGTTGAGGCTGCAGTGTGCCATTATTACACCACTGTACTCCAACCTCAGCAACAGAGTGAGACCATCTCAAAGAAAAGAACAAATAAATAAATAAAATAAAAATAAATTAATGAGATCAAAATGGAGCAAGAGTCATCTAATTTGGCAGGAAAGTCATCCTTAAACCAGGTTCCCAAAGATAATTTTATAAACGATTATGCCCTTCCTACTCTCTGCTTTTCCATTCCTGAATTACTTCACTTAGAATAATGGCTTCCAGCTCCATCCAAGACACTACAAAAGACATATTATTCTTTTTTTATGTCTGAGTAGTATTCCATGTTGTATATATACCACATTTTCTTCATCTTTGGTCAATGGACACTTAGGTGGGTTCCATATTTTTGCAATTGTGAATTGTGCTGCAATAACATTACACATGCAGGTGTCTTTTTTATATAATGACTTCTTTTCTTTTAGGTAGATATCCAGTAGTGAGATTGCTGGATCAATCCCATGGATAGATTTACTTTTTCTTTTTTTATTTTATTCTCCTGGACTCCAAAGACAGATAGATCTACTTTTATTTTTAAAGAAATCTACCTTTTCTTTTCTTTTTTTTCTTGAGACAAGAGTCTCTGTCTGTCTCCCAGGCTGGAGTGCAGTGGCGTGATCTTGGCTCACTGCAACCTCCACCTCCCGGGTTCAAGCGATTCTCTTGTCTCAGCCTCCCAAGTAGCTGGGACTACAGGCGCATGCTCTCATGCCAGGCTAATGTTTGTATTTTTAGTAGAGACGGGGTTTCACCATGCTGGCCAGGCTGGTCTCGAACTCCCGACCTCAAGTGATCCACCCAGCTCAGCCTCCCAAAATGCTGGGATTATAGGCATGAGCCACCATGCCCGACCACGTATTGTTTTCCATAGAGATTGTATTAATTGGCCGGGTGCGGTGGCTTACGTCTGTAATCCCAGCACTTTGGGAGGCCGAGGCGAGTGGATTGCCTGAGGTTGGGAGTTTGAGACCAGCCTGACCAACATGGAGAAACCCTGACTCTACTGAAAATATAAAATTAGCCGGGCGCCGGGCATGGTGGTGCATGCCTATAATCCCAGCTACTTGGGAGGCTGAGGCAGGAGAATTGCTTGAACTCGGGAAGCGGAGGTTGCGGTGAGCCAAGATCGTACCATTGCACTCTAGCCTGGGCAACAAGAGCAAAACTCTGTTTCAAAAAAAAAAAAAAAAAAAAGAGAGAGAGATTGTATTAATTTACTTTCTCACTAACAGTGTATAAGCGTTCCCTTTTCACCACATTCATGCTAATATCTATTGTTTTTGGACTTCTTAATAATGGCTGTTCTTGCAGAAGGTGGTACCTCGTTGTGGTTTTAATTTACATTTCTCTTATGATTAGTGATGTTGAGCATTTTTTCATATATTTGTTAGCCATTTGTATATCTTCTTTTGAGAAATATCTATTCACATCCTTTACCCACTTTTTGATGGGATTACTTGTTTTTTTTCCTTGCTAATTTGTTTGAGTTCCTTGTAGATTCTGGATATTAGTCTTTTGTCAGATGTATAGTTTGCAAATATTTTCTCCCATTCTGTGGGTTGTCTGTTTCCTCTGGTGATGATTTCTTTTGTTGTATAAAGGCTTTTTAGTTTAGTAAGGTCTCATTTGTTTATTTTTTGTTTTGTTACATTTGCTTTTGAGTCTTAGTCATTAATTCTTTGCATAGGTCAATGTTCAGAAGAGTTTTTCCTAGGCTTTTCTTCTGGAATTTTTGTGGTTTCTGGTCTTAGATTTAAGTCTTTGATCCATCTTGAGTTGATTTGAGTTTATTTTTGTATAAAGTGAGAGACAGGGATCCAGTTTCATTCTTCTACATGTGGCTTACCAGTTTTCCCAGCACCATTTATTAAATAGGGTGTCCTTTCTGCAATTTATGTGTTTGTATGCTCTGTTGAAGATCAGCTGGTTGTAAGTATTTGGTTTTATTTCTGGGTTCTCTATTGTGCTCCATTGGTCTATATGTCTACTTTTATATCAGTACCTGCTGTTGTGGTAACTATAGCCTTGTAGTGTAATTTGAAGTCGAGTAATGTGATGCTTCCAGATTTCTTCTTTTTGCTTAGGATTTCTTTTGCATTTGGGGTCTTTTTTGGTGTCATAGGAATTTTAGAATTGTTTTTTCTAATTCTGTGAAAAATGATACTGGTATTTTGATAGGAATTGCACTGAACCTGTAGATTGCTTTGGGCAGTACAGGCATTTTCATGATATTGGTTCTTACAATCCATGATCATGGGATGGGTTTCCATTTGTTTGTATCATCTATGATTTCTCTCAGCAGTGTTTCATAGGTCTCCTTATAAATTGAAGATAACTTTCATTCATTCATTCAGCAAATATTTGTTAATCTTCTTTTATGTACTAGGCTCTGCTGTAGATGGCAAACAAAACAAGGCAAAGTCATAGCTCCTACAGAACTCATGTTCTAGTGGAGAGATAGACAATAAAGAAGACGCACGGATAATTTCAGATAATAACTAGAGATCTGAAGAAAGTAAAATTCGGTGGTGAGTTTATGGATGTTGTAAGGTGTGAGATTGTTGTGGTCAGGGAAAGCTTCTCTCAGGAGATGACTTCATACCTGCAATCTGAATGAGAAGGAGGTAAGGATCTGGGTGAAGGGCCTTGCAGGTGTGCAGGTGGAAGAGACAGTGATTCCACAGGCCAGATGCCAGCATCAAGCTTGGCAAGAGTGGGAATGCAAAGAATGGAAAGGAGGCCCCAAGTGACTGAGGCCAATGGTAAATAACAGAGGGAGGCAGCAGGCTCCTGTGAGAAACGACTTCTCTATCCATACAATAGATTATGATTTTACCATAAAGAGAAATGAAGTACTGACACATGCTACAACATGGATGAAGCTTGAAAGCATTAGGCAAAGCAAAAGAAGCCACACACAAAACACCCCATATTGTGTGATAGGAAATGTTCAGATTGGGAAAGTCTGTGGAGACAAAAAGTAGAGTAGTGGTCTCTTGGGGCTGAGGTGGAGGGATGCCTAGCAGGGAAGTGACTGTGGAAGGTGAGCAGTCTTTCTTTTAGAGGTGATAAAAATGTTTTAAAATGCACTGTGGAGCCAGGCACAGTGGCTAATGCCTGTAATCTTAACACTTTGGGAGGCCGAGGGGGCAGGATCCCTTGAGCCCAGGAATTCAAGACCAGCCTGGGCAAAATAGGGATACCTTGTCTCTACAAAAAAAAAAAAAAAAACTCAATTAGCCAAGCATGGTGGCATGCACCTGTGGTTCCAGCTACTTGGGAGACTGAGGCAGGAGAATCGCCTGTGCCCAGGAGGTCGAGGCTGCAGTGAGCTATGATCGCACCACTGCACTTCAGCCTGGACAACAGAGTGAGATCCTGTCTCAACATAAATAAATAAAAGGACTGTAGTGATGGTTGTACGTATCAGTGAATATGCTAAAAACCATTTAATTGTACACTTTAAAAGGGTAAATTGTGTGGTATGTGAATTATATCTCAATAAGGCTCTTAAAAAAAGAAGAAAAAACTACAACTAGATACTCAACTTCTCCTACCTAGGAATGGAGACTGCAGGTCACCTCAAAAGTGACTGTGTGGATCCAAGTCCTCTGGGAAGCAGACATGAGGTAGAGTTAGAAGTGCAAGAGGCTGGGCATGGTGGCTCATGCCTGTAATCTGAGCACTTTGGGAGGCTGAGGCAGGCAGATCACAAGGTTAGGAGTTGGAGACCAGCCTGGTCAACATGGTGAAACCCCGTCTGTACTAAAAATACCCTGCCGGGCGAGGTGGCTCACACCTGTAATCCCAGCACTTTGGGAGGCTGAGGCAGGTGGATCACGAGGTCAGGAGATCAAGACTATCCTGGCTAACACAGTGAAACCCAGTCTCTACTAAAAAATACAAAAAATTAGCTGGGCGTGGTGGCGGACGCCTGTAGTCCCAGCTACTCAGGAGACTGAGGCAGGAGAATGACGTGAACCTGGGAGGCGGAGCTTACAGCGAGCCAAGATAGCGCCACTGCACTCCAGCCTGGGCGACAGAGCCAGACTCCGTCTCAGCCTCCTGAGTAGCTGGGATTACAGGTGCCCGCCACCATGCCTGGCTAATTTTTGTATTTTTAGTAGAGACGGAGTTTCACCTTGTTGGCCAGGCTGATATTGAACTCCTGAACTCGTGATCTGCCTGCCTCGGCCTCCCGAAGTGAGCCACCATGCCTGACCCCTAACAATCTAAAAAATTACTTTAAATTTAGAAAAAGGGTGTTAGTAGAGGGTATTAAAAATATATATATAATTCTTCTTTTTTTTTTTTGAGATGGAGTCTCGCTCTGTCGCCAGGCTGAGTAGCTGGGACTACAGGCGCGTGCCACCACGCCCAGGTAATTATTTGTATTTTTAGTAGAGATGGGGTTTCACCATGTTGGCAGTGGATGGTCTCGATCTCTTGACCTCGTGATTTGCCCACCTTGGCCTCCCAAAGTGCTGGGATTACAGTCGTGAGCCACCATGCCCGGCAAACAAACAAACAAACAAACAAACAAAGAATTCTAAAGGAAAAGGTAAAACAAGGTACAGATCTGAAATTTAAGGTTAAAATAAACTGTGTGTGCGTACAATGTTTCATAACTTTTAAAAAGGACGCTTGCTGTTTTTCCTTGCTTATTTTTAAGGTCCCTTTACCAGATGACCTTAAATTCACTCAGTTTACAGTTTCCGGCTGAAGAAACCTGCTCTTGGATGTTTCTGGTTTTCTCCTTAGTCATTTGGAAGAATACAAATTTTGCAGTTCAGGGGTCAGCACATTTTATTCTCAAAGCAATGCCACTGAGATTTGTGTTTGTAGCTAGACATGGGAGAAAGTAAAACCAGAAACATCAAGTGACTTACCCAAGGTCAAGCCAGGATTTGAACCAGGCCTGGGTAGCTCAGCGCAGGGTCATCTATCCTGCATGAGCAGCTTGGAGTAATGAATTCTGCCCAGCAAGGATGAGGCAATTGGCTGAACAAAGCAGATGGGCTCCCTCTTGGGCTGGAGAAAGCAGAAAGAGTTGGCTGGTTATTAGACAAGGAGGGCAGAAGTCGTCCACGGCATGAGGCGGAAGTGTTGAGTAGCAAGCAAGCTGGGCAACCAGGGGCAAGTGAGAACCCCCCAGGGCTGCCTGGCCCCTGAATAGCCTCAGGCATAGATGGTTCATCAGTCCCTGTCCCTGGGAGCCCTAAATAAATATCTTTCTCTTTGGTGGGGCTTGTTCATTGCATCCCAAATACAAGGAGCTCATCTACTAAATTATTAGAAAGGACAGGAGAGGCTGGGTGTGGTGGCTCACACCTATAATCCCAGCACTTTGGGAGGCTGAGGTGGGCAGATCACTTGAGGTCAGGAGTTCAAGATCGGCCTGGACAACATGGTGAAACCCCATCTCTACTAGAAATACAAAAATTAGCCAGGCATGGTGGCAGGAGCCTGTAATCCCAACTACTTGGGAGACTGAGGTAGGAGAATCGCTTGAACCCGAGAGGCGGAGGTTGTAGTGAGCTGAGATCATACCACTGCACTCCAGCCTGGGCGACAGAGCGAGCCTCCGTCTCAAACAAACAAACAAACAAACAAACAAACAAAAATTAAAAAAAAAAAATTAGCCGGGTGTGGTGGCAAGTGCCTGTAGTCTGAGCTACTCGGAAGGCTGAGGCAGGAGATTTGCCTGAACCCAGGAGGCAGAGGTTGCAGCGAGCTGAGACTGCGCCATTGCACTCCAGCCTGGGCGGCAGAGCGAAACTCCGTTTCAAAAAAAAGAAAAAGAAAGAACAGGAGAAATATGGCAGAATATTAAGGAAGGGGAGAATCAACAATAGAGCTTAACTTGGAGCATGTTGTCCTGAATATCATGTCTTTGGAGTGTACTTTGAGAAAATGCAAAACATGCTGGAATTTTTATCTGTGACACTCGTACAGATTATTACTCTTTAAAGAAATTCTTGGCCAGGCACAATGGATGGCTCATGCCTATAATCCCAGCTCTTTGGGAGGATGAGGTGGTAGGATCACTTGAGCCCAGGAGTTTGAGACCAGTGTGGGCAACACGATGAGCTCTCTTCTTTAAAAAAAGAAAAAAAGAGAAATTTTTATATCTTTTAATATTGGGATTGCTTTAATTGAGTAATCAACTTTTCTTGTCTTTATTCTATAAATATAGCATCAATTTGGGATCCTGACTTGGTTCTTACAAATGCATTTTGTACAAACTCCATTAACTGAAGCCAATTTGTTTTCTATTCTTTAAATATGCCATAATTGGCTGGGCATGGTGGCTCACGCCTGTAATCGTAGCACTTTGGGAGGCTGAAGCGGGTGGATCACTTGAGGTCAGGAGTTTCAGACCAGCCTGATCAACATGGTGAAACCCTGTCTCTTATACTAAAAATACAAAATTAGGCTGGGCACGGTGGCTCATGCCTGTAATCCCAGCACTTTGGGAGGCCGAAGCGGAAGGATCACCTGAGGTCGGGAGTTTGAGAGCAGCCTGACCAACATGGAGAAATTCCGTCTCTACTAAAAATACAAAATTAGCTGGGCATGGTGGTGCATGCCTGTAATCCCAGCTACTCGGGAGGCTTAGGCAGGAGAATCGCTTGAACCCGGGAGGCAGAAGTTGTGGTGAGCCAAGATCTCGCCATTGCAGTCCAGCCTGGGCAACAAGAGCGAAACTCCGTTTCAAAAAACAAAGAAAAAATTAGCAGGGCATCGTGGCGGGTGCCTGTAATCCCAGCTACTCAGGAGGCTGAGGCAGGAGAATATTGAACTTGGGAGGTGGAGGTTGAAGTGAGCCAAGATCGCGCCACTGTACTCCAGCCTGAGCAACAGAGTGAAACTGTCTCAAAAAAAAATTTCTACCAGCTTTTTCGAAGAGTCAGTCTGAGGATCCTTGCGCTGTGCTGTTCCCCTTGCGCTTGAGCACAAGCCCCAAAATAAAAGTCGTGTCTAGGAAATCTGCTTGGCCCAGTGTTAACTTTTTACTACATGGGGAGTCAAACAACCTGTGGTCTGTAACATCTTGTAAGTTTTTATGAAGTCCAATCAGTAAATTATGTGAAAAATACGAATCAAACTATTAGTATAAGATCATTTCTATATGTTACTATGTTTAACTCTATAAATTAGTAATTCTAAAACTGTCCCCACAGGGTTGATAAGAATTGCATGTCTTGTTCTGGACAGAAATATAGCTATGATTAAGCAATGATCAGGCTGCACTTTAGCCTACTTTCTTGTTGCTAAAAGTTACTAGAGACTGACCATTCGCATACCCCTTGTTCCTATAGAGGGGACTTCTGGCATTAGGGTCATAAGACTGTTTAAGAATTGATTTGATGGGAGACTGAGGTGGGAGGATCGCTTGAGCCCAGGAGTTCGAGATCAGCCTGGGTGACAAAGTGAGACCCCCATTTCTGTATTAATTTAATTTTAATTTAAGGGTCTTTTGTTTAAGGATCCCTTAGACGTTTTTCATTTTTATTTTTATTTTTAAGACAAAGTGTTGTTCTGTCCTCCAGGCTGGAGTATACTGGTGCAATCTCGGTTCACTGCAACCTCCACCTCCTGAGTTCAAGCAATTCTCCTGCCTCAGCCTCCTGAGTAGCTGGGATTACAGGCATGTGACACCATGCCCAGCTAATTTTTGTAGTTTTGGTAGAAACGGGGTTTCACCATGTTGGCCAGGCTGGTCTCAAACTCCTGACCTCAAATGATCCATCCACCTTGGCCTCCCAAAGTGCTGGGATTACAGATGTGAGCCACTGTGCCTGGCCATCTTTAAGATGGTTTTTGGATACTGCATTCAAGCAACCAGTTTGAAGACCTCCACTGTGGAACAGGATTAGCATGAGAACACAGCTTCTTCATCCTTCTTTCCCATAACTTCAGCCTGCACTCTTCAACCAATCAACAATCTCTACACTTCAGCCCACCCTAAAACCCTTAAAAACCCTACCCCCAAGCTCCTCAGGGAGATGGATTTGAGGTTTCCTCCCATCTCCCCTGATATGGTTTGGCTCAGTATCCCCACCCAAATCTCACCTCAAATTGTAATCCCCACATGTCAGGGGAGGAACCTGGTGGGAGGTGACTGGATCATGGGAGTGGACTTCCCCTTTCTGTGCTTGTGATAGTGAGTGCGTTCTCATGAGATCTGGTTGCTTGATCATTGTCTGGCTTTTCCCCTGCACACTCTCCCTCTCCTGCCGCCTTGTGAAGAAGGTGCTTGCCTCCTCTCCTCCTTCCACCATGATTGTAAATTTCCTGAGGCCTCTCAGTCATGCTTCCTGTTAAGCCTGCAGAACTGAGTCAACTAAACCTCTTTTATTCAAAAATTACCCAGTCTCAGGTAGTTCTTTATAGCAGTATGAGAACTGACTAACACATCCCTGTTTGGTGAACTTATGATCACCCTTTCTCTGCTGCAACCCAATGTCTCAGCATATTGACTTGCTGTGTGCGTATGGTTACGACTCAAAATTGGAGCAATTTGATGATTAAGATGAAGTTCATTTATTGGCCAATTGTGCTAGAATTCACAGAGCTAGTTCAACGAAAAAAAGTAGGATTGTTGGACCACAGAGTATGCCCATCCTGTTCTCCATGATGCCAAATCATCTTTGCAGGAAATTCAGGGAAGAATTCTGTTTCTTCTGCACCCATACCAGAAAACTACAAATGGCAAAACTAAATCCAACCTAGAGAAAATATTTAAAAATTACTATTAAAAGATAACAAAAAATAAAAAAATACAAGGGAAAAAAAAAGAAAAAATATATATTAAGGGCCAGACATGGTGGCTCACACCTGTAATCCTAACATTTTGGGAGGTTAAGTTTCAAGGACCACTTAAGCCCAGGAGTTCAAGTCCAGCCTGGGAAACACAGGGAGACCCTGTCTCTACAAAAAATAAAAAATTAGCCGAGTGTATTGGTGTGCACCTGTGGTCCCAGCTACTAGGGAGGCTAAGGTGCTCAAGTGGGATCACTTGAGCCTGGGAACTTGAGGCTGTAGGGAGCCATGATTATGCCACTGCACTCCAGCCTGTGCCACAAAGTAAGAGTCTGTCTCCAAAAAAAAAAAAAAAAAAGTATTAATTCATACTCTGTGATGTGTGTGTGTAAGAGCACAAATCTTTTTTTTTTTTTTTTTTTTGACACAGAGTCTTGCTCTGTCACCAGGCTGGAGTGCAATGACACAATCTGGGCTCACTGCAACCTCTGCCTCCCAGGTTCAAGTGATTCTCCTGCCTCAGCTTCCTGAGTAGCTGGGATTACACCACCACCATGCTTGGTTAATTTTTGTATTGTTAGTAGAGATGGGGTTTCACCATGTTGCTCAGGCTGGTCTTGAGCCCCTGACCTCGTGATCTGCCTGCCTCAGCCTCCCAAAGTGCTGGGATTACAGGCGTGAGCGACCGTGCCTGGCCCAAGAGCACAAATTCTGAAGCCAGATTCTGGTCCAAATCCTAGCTCTGGGAGCGGGTGTGGTGACTCACGCCTGTAATTCCAGCACTTTGAGAGGCCAAGGTGGGTGGATCACCTGAGGTCAGGAGTTCAATATCAGCCTGGCCAACATGGTGAAACCCCATCTCTACTAAAATTACAAAAATTAGCCAGGCATGGTGGCCAGTGCTTGTAATCCCAGCTACTCGGGAGGCTGAGTCAGGAGAATCTCGTGAACTATTGCAATTCCCCTGTCTTGATAAATCATCTCTGTCTAGTTGTTACAGGTAGTTAGATAGGCATGAGCCAGGCAGGAGAGGGCTCTCTTCCCACCCACTAGGAAGGTCAGGTGATTAGACAATTATCACACTGTCTTTCTAAAAATGATAACTCTACAGTGGTGCCAGGGCACCTGGGAGAGATGGTCTCCTGATGATCCACAGCTGTTAACATTAAAGTGTTAATTGAATGCAGATGCCAGGGAGAAGAAACTTCCTGGGCATGCACACTAAGAGATAAAATGGCAAAATATGGCCTTCCGGGGATACTCACCAGAAAAGGGAAGAGAGCCTCAGATGGCATGAGTATACCCTCCTAAACACACTGCGCATGCTCAGTTCCCCAGGGTAAAGGGAGCGCCGTGCAAGCAGGAAGTGCCCACTAAGGGAAGAACCATGGTAAAGAGGTGAGCCTATGAAGTCCTGGAATTAATGCTAAATGGTCTTTTTGACCTTCAGGCGTGTCTTGGATCTCTTCCAAGTGAACGTTCCTTTCTTTCCTGTTCTAAAGCCTTTTAAAATAAACTACTCCTGCTCTGAAACTTGCCTTGGTCTCTTTTTCTGTTTTATTCCTCTCAGTCAAATTCTTTCTTCTGAGGAGCCAAGAATTGAAGTTGCTGCAGACCCATATGATACACTGCTGGTAACTCGGGGTAACTCGGATATCTTCCACTGGTAACATAGGCAGTGGGCAGGGTGAACCCATTGGGCAGTTACAGTTTTGGAAGAGTACTTCCTTAAGAATGACTGGTAGCGTTGGCTGGGCACGGTGGCTCACGCCTATAATCCCAGCACTTTGGGAGGCCGAGTTGTGTGGATCACCTGAGGTCGGGAGTTCGAGACCAGCCTGACCAACGTGGAGAAACCCCATCTCTATTAAAAGTACAAAATTAGTTGAGCATGGTAGCACATGCCTGTAATCCCAGCTACTCGCGAGGCTGAGGCAGGAGAATCACTTGAACCCGGGAGGCAGAGGTTGCGGTGAGCGGAGATCACGCCATTGCACTCCAGTCTGGGCAACAAGAGTGAAACTGTCTCTCAAAAAACAAAAAACAAAAAAGAATGACTGGTAGCATCTCGGCTGGGCGCAGTGGCTCACGCCTGTAATCCCAGCACTTTGGGAGGCCGAGGTGGATGGATCACCTGAGATCAGGAGTTCAAGACCAGTCTGGCTAACATGGTGAAACCCCATTTCCACTAAAAATACAAAATATTAGCTGGGCATAGTGGCGCATGCCTGTAATCCCAGCTACTCGGTAGGCTGAGGCAGGAGAATTGCTTGAACCCGGAAGGCAGAGGTTGCAGCCAACCAAGATCGTGCCATTGCACTCCAGCTTGGGCAACAAGAGTGAAACTCTATCTCAAAAAAAAAAAAGTGTAACTGGTAGCATCCCATCAAAATATAAACCAGCTGCCCTTTGCGCCCTCTTTGCCTGCCCCCCAACATCATGTTCTGGTTCCCGTTTGGATTTACTTTGGACAATGTGGTTGGAATGCATCTGGCTCAGAACTATGACATACCAAATCTGGCTAAAGAACTTGAAGAAATTCGGCCAGGCGCGATGGCTCACACCTGTAATCCCAGCACTTTGGGAGGTGGAGGCGGGCGGATCACCTGAGGTCGGGAGTTTGAGACCAGCCTGACCAACATGGAAAAAAACCCCGTCTCTACTAAAAATACAAAATTAGCTGGGCATGGTGGTGCATGCCTATAATCCCAGCTACTCGGGAGGCTGAGGCAGGATAATTGCTTGAACCCGGGAGGCAGAGGTTGCGGTGAACCGACATCACGCCATTGCACCCCAGTCTGGGTGACAATATTTTTATTGACAATATTTTATCTCTCCACTAGAACATGAGTTCTGTAGGAGGTATGACTTTGCCTTGTTTTGTTTGCCATCTACAGCAGAGCCTGGTACGTAAAAGGAGATTAACAATAAATTTTTGAAACTCCATCTCAAAAAAAAAAAAAAAGGAACTTGAAGAAATTCAAAAGGACTTGGATGCCAAAAAAAGAAGTCCCCTGGTTCATGAGGCTGACTCTAGCACTGCCTTCTGAATACACTGATTCGACCACTCTTGAGGGCCTCCTTTACCATCTGAACAATCATCCCCAGGCACAGTGACTTTTTTCTTTGCTAGGGCCTGTGTATTTTGCCTTAGAGCAAAATTGGGGCCCCAAGTTGAGAACTACCCGTCCACTTCCAACATCCTCACCTCTTCTATATCTTCCTTTGAGCTTCATGGGAGGTTCTAAGACTGGAATTGCAGAGCTAAATTAGTAAAGATGACTTTTAGTGAGGATTAATACATGTATGAATGAATAAATACATAAAATCAAGCCAAGCAAAAATGAAAACTTTCAACCAACACACTTGCAGTTTATTTTACCAAAACCATACAGGTGTTTTGTTTTGTTTTGTTTTGTTTAAGAAACGGGGACTTGCTATATTGCCCAGGCTGGTCTCCAGTTCCTGGGCTCAAGTGATCCTCCCACTTCAGCCTCTTGAGTACCTGGGACTGCAGGTGTGTGCTACCACACACAGACTATTCCATCTTTACATGTAGCTCAGAACTCAGTAACAACTTGATCACAGGAACTGAATCTTATGTTTTCTTTTAGTTTTAACATCGAAGTTGAAAAGATTTGCAAAGAGAGTCAGGGCACAGTGGCTCACACCTGTGATCCTAGAATTTTGGGAGGCCGAGGGGGGAGGATTGCTTGAGACCAGGAGTTTGAAACCAGCCTGGGCAATATGGCGAGACCCCATCTCTATAAAAATAAAATTAATTAAAAATTATTTTTAAAAATCAATAAAAATAAAAAGATTTGCAAAGGGGAAATAGAATATTTGCTTGACTAAATTAGGGAAGGGAAAGGTATGTGTCAAAGATGACTACTTTAGAATCTCAGCTAGAAAGAAAAATAAAGGGAGGGTTGTCAAGAATGGCCTCCTGGCTGGGTGTGGTGGTTCATATCTGTAATCTCACCAATTTGGGAGGCCTGGAATTAGAGACTAGCTTGAGCAACATAGTGAGACTCTTTTTCTACAAAAACAAAAACAAAAACAGAATGGCCTCCAATTAGTGGTAGGAAAACAAGTTCAGGGGTTTGAGATGCCTATAATGCCAAAGTGAATATCCAACATTCTCCTCATTATGTAAATTCTGATGTCCTAAAGAAATCATAGTTGTTAGGTCGGACACAATGGCTCGTACCTATAACCCCAGCACTCTGGGAGGCCAAGGTGGGAGGATTGCTTGAGCTCAGGTTGAGAGCAGCCTGGGCAACAAAGTGAGACCCCATCTCTACAAAAAAATCAAAAAGTTAGCCAGGCATGGCGGCTTGTGCCTGTGATCCCAACTACACAGGTTGAGGTGGCAAGACTAAGGCAGGAGGATTACTTGAGCCCAGGAAGTCGAGGCTGCAGTGAGTTGTGTTCATGCCACTGTGTTCCTTCCTGGGCAACAGAGCAAGACCCTGTCTCAAAAAAATTAATTAAATTTAAAAAAATGATAGTTGCATCTTCTAGCAAGATAACCACATGTTCTTGTCCTCACAGTTGGGATTCCAATAAGTATCCTGTAGTTTAGGGGTAATCAAAAGCCTGAGGCCAGGATCTGCTCTAGAAGTATGTTCCCTTGTGCCAGGCACAGTGAGTGGCTCATGCCTGTAATCCCAGCATTTTGGGAGGCCGAGGCGGGTGATCACGAGGTCAAGAGTTCAAGACCAGCCTGACCAAATGGTGAAACCCTGTCTCTACTAAAAATACAAAAATTAGCTGGGCACCTGTAATCCCAGCTACTCAGGAGGCTGAGGTAGGAGAATCACTTGAACCTGGGAGGCAGATGTTGCAGTGAGCCGAAGTTGCACCATTGCACTCCAGCCTGGGTGACAGAGCGAGACTCCATCTCAAAAAAAAAAAAAAAGAAAGAAAGAAAATATGTTCCCTTGCACACTTCCATGAGCTGTTCCTCCAGTAGCAAAAGCTGGGGTCCTTGTTGTCATTGAACTGTGGGTGCTGTTGTAGAGACAGATAATGAAACTGAGAAAGGGGAAATGGAGCTGGGAATCCAAGGCTCACTTAGCCAAGGAAGCTGTTTGTCCAGCCACGTTAGCTTAGGGGTGAAGTAAGGTCATGGAGACCCACTAGTGGTCTCCATGTGCCAGGGACTCATGGGAGACCATCTATGAGTCCCTTGCCCAGCTTCCTTCTGAACATCAATGAAATCCATCTGTCCTCCAAGTTTCCAAGGCTGTTCCTGAACAGCATCACCCGTACTCATGAGTAGCCTTGGCTCTCCTTCGGTTGTAACTGTTCAACAGGTTCTCCTTGCCTATAGTCCAGATACAGCCAATTTATCAAGACAGGGGTACTGCAACTGAGAAAAAGTTTAATTCATGCAGAGCCAGCTAAACAGGAGACTGGAGTTTTATTACTCAAATCAGTCTCCCCCAAAATTCGGAGACTGGGGTTTTTGTTTTTTTAATTTATTTTATTTTATTTTTTCTGAGATGGAGTCTTGCTCTGTTGCCCAGGCTGGAGTGCAGTGGTGCAGTCTCGGCTAACTGCAACCTCTGCCTCCTGGGTTCAAACAATTCTCCTGCCTCAGCCTCCTGAGTAGCTGGGACTACAGGCGCCCACCACCATGCCTGACTAATTTTTTTGTATTTTTAGTAGAGACGGGGTTTCACTGTGTTAGCCAGGATGGTCTCAACCTCCTGACCTTGCAATCTGCCCACCTTAGCCTCCCAAAGTGCTGGGATTACAGACGTGAGCCACCGTGCCCAGTCATACTTTTTAAGTTTTTTTTAATGATTAAAATTTTCTTCATTTCTCATTTTTTAATTTTTATAATACTGAGCCATCAATTTCCTATGAGACTGGAGTTTTTAAATGATAATTTGGACAGGGAGTGGGGAGTGCTGATTGGTCAGGTCGGAGATAAAGTTATACGGGGTCAAAGTGGGTACTTATTGCTGTCTTCTGTCCCCGAGTGGGATGGCAGAACTGGTTGAGCCAGATTACGGGACTGGATGGTGTCAGTTGGTGCATCAGAATTCAAGGTCAGGAAAATATCTCAAGCACTGATCTTAGACTTTACAGTAGTGAGGTTATCCCTAGGAGCAATGGCGGAAGTTTGGGATCTTGTGGCCTCTGGGGCTGCATGACTCCTAAACTATGATTTTTTTTTTTTTTTTTTTTGAGATGGAGTCTTGCTCTGTTGCCCAAGCTGGAGTGCAGTGGCATGATATCAGCTCACTGCAACCTCCGTCTCCCAGGTTCAAGCAATTTTCCTGCCTCAGCCTCCCAAGTAGCTGGGACTACAGGTGCATGCCACCACGCTTGGCTAATTTTTGTATTTTTAGTAGAGACAGGGTTGCACCATGTTGGCCAGGATGGTCTCCATCTCCTGACCTTGTGATCCACCTGCCTCGGCCTCCCAAAGTGCTGGGATTGCAGATGTGAGCCACTGCACCTGGGCAACTCCTAAACTATAATTTCTAATCTTGTGTCTAATTTGTTAGTCCTACAAAGGCAGTCTGGTCCCCAGGCAAGAAAGGGATTTGCTTTGGGAAAGGGCTGTTATCATATTGAAATGGCCTTGTTGTCTGGAGTAATACCCAAGGTTTGTTGTCCCATGGTCATGGAGAACAAGGACATGGGTACAAAAAAAGTGAGGTTAAGAGCAGAAGTTTAGAAAGAAAAAGAAAGAGAAGAGCTCTCTGCTGCAGAGAAGGGTCCTGGAAAAATGGGTTGCCAAATCCATTGTGAAATGCAGGGGGGTTTATAGATAAGCTGGTGAGGAGGTGGTGCCTGATTTACATAGGGCACAAAAAACTGGTTATGCCATTTGCATAGGGTGTGAATTTCTTGTATCCCCACCCTAATCTTTTTTATGCAGGCAGGTTCTCTGCCTGAGCTGTGCCATGTTGCCCTTTTCTCTATTACTGCACATGTGGTAACAAAAAAAGGGAGGATGAAGCCTTGATGTTGGACATGCCTGGCCCCCAGGTAGCCCTTTTCTATTGGCACAGTTGCTGGCATTTGCCCACACAAGCTTCTAGCTTCCTTATCTATGTCTGCAGCTCGATTTTTCAGGCTGCTCTTTGTTAGAAAATAAATGATTTGGGGGCTGCTTTTGTCAGAAGAGAAGTTCTGCCGAGGACTCTGTTGCCTTCACTATTTGCCCATATAATTTCTTTCTACCTTCTGTGTCAGTATTTGTTTCAAAGTTAAACTGTAAACTAAGTTCCTCCTAAAGTTAGTTTGGCCTACATCAATGAACGAGGGCAGCTTGGAGGTTAGAAGCAAGATGGAGGCCGGGTGTGCTGTCTCATGCCTGTAATCCCAGCACTTTGGGAGTTCCAAGGCGGGTGGATCATCTGAGGTCAGGAGTTTGAGACTAGCCTGACCAACATGGTGAAACACCGTTTCTACTAAAAATACAAAAATTATCTGGGCGTGGTGGCAGGTGCTACTTCGGAGGCTGAGGCAAGAGGATTGCTTGAATCTGGGAGGTGGAGGTTGTGGTGAGCCAAGATTGTGCCATTGCACTCCAGCTTGGGCGACAGAGCAACACTCTGTCTCAAAAACAAAACAAAACAAAACAAAAAGCCCGGGTACAGTGGCTCACGCCTGTAATCCCAGCACTTTGGGAGGCTGAGACGGGCGGATCACCTGAGGTGGGAAGTTTGAGACCAGCCTGACCAAGACAGGGAAACTCTGTCTCTACTAAAAATACAAAAAAATTAGCCAGGCGTGGTGGCACATTCCTGTAATCTCACCTACTCGAGAGGCTGAGGCAGGAGAATCGCTTGAACCCGGGAGGCAGAGGTTGCGGTGAGCCAAGATTGTGCCATTGCACTCCAGCCTGGGTAATAAGAGCAAAATTCTGTCTCCAAAAAAAAAATAAAGAAAGAAAAGAAAAGCAAGATGGAGTGAGTCAGGTTAGATCCCTTTTGCTGTCATAATTTTCTCACTCCGATAAATTTTGCAGAAGTAGTTTAACTGTAGTCAAGCAGTCACCTGCTGACAGCATGTATCTCCCAGGGGTGTTGTGATGGTATCTTGCCACTTGAGGTGGAAACTGTGTTTGTTGTCCTTCCAGCTCAGCTTTAGGAAAAACTCACACAGGGATGGGGGGAGGCACCCTCCTATTAATACTGTCAGAAATGCTTCAGCCAGAGTGACTCTATCTTGAATAGGGGCTGAGAAAAACGAGGCTGAGACATGCTGGGCTGTATTCCCAGAAGGTTAGGCATTCTTAGTCACAAGCTGTTTATGGTTAGGAAACAAATTAATAATGTTTACTAAACAGACACAGGACTTAACAGACCCAGAAATGTCCTGATGTCCCCATATCTCCAGAACAAAAGCATTCCTAGTCCAAGAATAAGTTTAAAGATAATAATATCGATTCTTCGGAAAGGTGGTAATTACAAAGATTAATCCTTTATCATGAACCTTGTAGTCAGCACATCTCCTCATGATTTGTTTGTTATCTTATATGTAAACAAGCATTGCACCCAGGGTGGGTGCATTCCTCCTCTTACTGTCAGGAACACCCTATTCTGTCTATGGAGTAGCTATTCTTTCACTCCTTTGCTGCATTATTTCACTTTACTATGGCCTTGCCCTGAATTCTTTCTTGTGCGACATCCAAGAGCCCTCCAGTGGGGCCTGGATTGGGACCTCCTTACCAGTAACAATACATTAGACACTCAGTCCAGAGTTGCTGCCCATGCTTTGAAGAAATGCAGTGCTTTCCTTTCAGGTCAATGCTACCCTCTAGGACATAAACAGAGGTACAAATGACTGGGCCAGCACACCATGTGCATTATACCATCTTACTATGCTACATTCCAAATCCCTGTCTTCATGCAGACAAAGTTTGTGGACCTAGATCCTCCCTCACAAAAGGGCAAACTTCCCTTGGGCCAGGCATGATGGCTCTCTTACCTGTAAACCCAGCACTTTGAGAGGCCAAAGCAGGAAGTTTGCTTGAGCCTAGGAGTTTAAGACCATCCTGGAGAGTATAGTGAGACCCCATCTCTACAAAAATAAAAAAAAACAGCCAGGTATGGTGGCATGTGCCTGCAGTCCCAGCTACTTGGGAGACTGAGGGAGGAGGATTGCCTGAGCCCAGGAGGTCAAGACTGCAGTGAGCTATGATCGCATCACTATACTCCATGCACTCTGGTCTGGACAACAGAGTAAGACCCTGTCTCAAAAAAAAACAAAAAAAAAAAAACAAAGAGAGGACAAACTTCCAATGCAGTACCCTGTGCAGGAAACAAAGTAATGGCCTTTGTCCCTCAATGCTTTAGATCTGGGGTTAGTGATCAGTGTCTTCCACTGTGTTCTCTGCCCTTCCTGGGGACCCTTCAGGCCCAGGTCAACCTCCCCTCCCACCACACTGGCAGGGGAGAGGGAAAAATGGCTTTCATCCACCTTCCTAGGACTTTTGACTGGGCTACAAATTAAATTGACATGAGACAGATTAACAGGAGAAAAAATATTGTAGCTGGGCACGGTGGCTTATGCCTATAATTCCAGCATTTGGACACCAAGGTGGGAAAAACAGCTTGAGCTCAGGAGTTCGAGACCAACCTAGGCAACATAATGAGACCTCATCTCTAAAAAAAAAAACAAAAAACAAAAAACAAAAAAAAGGCAGGAGGATCGCTTGAGCCCAGAAGATCAAGGCTACAATGAGCTGTGATCGCACCACTGCACCACTGTCTGGGTGACAAAGTGAGACCCTGCCTCAAAAAAAATATGAAAAAGAAAAGTCATTTTATTACATGTACTTGCATGGGAACCCCACAAAAATGACTGAAGGGCCAGATGACTGAAGCTTATATAACATCCTGAGCTACAAACAGGAACAGTGGCCTGGGGCTTCTGATGGGAGGTGGGCAGGGGTAACAAATTATGGGAGAGCAGGAGGAGAAATGTATGGTAAATAAAGTTTGCCTTGTTAGGCAGATAAAAGTCTTTCAGGTGTCAAAAGTTGCCTGGAACAGCTTTCTTCCTGGTACAGGCACATTTACTAATGAAAATTTCCTTCATAGATGTAAATTTCCTTTACAAAAGGGCAGGTTTTCAGAGCTGCTCATTTGTCTGCAGTTTCTAAAAAAAAAAAAAAAAAGACAACAAGCCAAGCAGGCTAATAATATGCCAAAGAGGAATATTTTGGGTATTTTGGGATGGTATGTCCTGGGCCCCAACAACACCCTCACTCCCACCCCACTGGTGGGACCCAGGGTGGTCACTTTCTCTAGGACCCTTATTACGATCAATGATTTCATAAAGCCCTCCATAATCACCCAGGCAAAATATGGGCCAGCTCTCTTTCTTTTTCATTATCCTTTAAGTTGCCTTCTTGTATAGTCTCCAAGGCACTCCTGGGATTGTCTTTGGTTTTACCAGGACAAAAACAGGGAGAGGTGGTGGAAAGGCAGTCACACATGACTGAGGAGGCAGGTCTTTGAACCTCCCTAAGGACAGATCCTGACACTTAGGGGTCTCTCCTAATTTTCCACAACTGGAGGAATTAGATTTTGCTCTGTTGGTCTTGTGAGGGTTTCCTTTGTGTAATCACCGAATGGATTCTTCCTGCCGACTGCACAGACAAAATGAATTCACTGAGACCTCAGCACTGCAGTAAAGAAAGAGTCTAGGCTGGGCTTGGTGGCTCACACTGAAACTGCCATTGCAAAATCATAACTGAGACAGTGAAAGAGATCTGACCTAACCAACTCCATCTTGCTTCTAACCTCTAAGCTGTCCTTGTTCATTCTTGGGCGTAGGCTGAACAAACTTTGTGGGGAACTTAGTTTATAGTTTGAAACAAAGAGATAACAGCCCATTCCTGAAACAAACCCCCTTCTTGCCTACGGACCAGTTTGGCCTTTGGAGGACTAACAAATTAGCCAAAAGATTAGAAATTACGGTTTAGGAGTTATGTAGCCAAAGGCTACAAGATTCTGACCCTCCCCAAATTGCTCCTGGGGATAACCTCACTATTGTAAAACCTAAGATCAGTGCTTGAGATATTTTGCAGACCCTGCACTTGATGGATCAGCTGACATCACCCAGATCCAGAAACTGGCTCATTTGGTCTTGTGGCCCCCACCCAGAAACTGACTCAGCACAAGAGGACAGTTTTGACTCCCTATGATTTTATCTCCAACTCAAGCAATCAGCAAATCTCAACTCACTGGCCCCTACCCAGCAAATTATCTTTAAAAACTCCAGTCCCCAAATGCTCGGGGAGACTGATTTGAGTAATTATAAACTCTGGTCTCTCATCCAGTCGGCTCTATGTGATTACTCTTTCTATATTGCAATTCCCCTGTACTGATAAATTGACTCTGTCTAGGCACTGGGCAAGGTGAACCCACTGGGCAGTTGCAACACCTGTAATCCCAGCACTTTGGGAGGCAGTAGGATAACTTGAGCCCAGTGTTAGCAGCGGGTCTGCGGCATACGGGTCTGCAGTAACTCGATTTTTGCCCCTTCAGAGGAAAGAATTCATCTGAGGGGCATAAGGCAGAGTGAGAGACTGAGGCAAGTTTCAGAGCAGGAGTAAAGTTCTATTAAAAAGTTTTAGAGCAGGAACAAAAGGAAGTAAAGTACCCTTGGAAGAGGGCCAAGCAGCTGACTTGAGAGATCCAAGTGCTTAGTTTGACCTTTTGATACGGAATAGCTGGGCTCCTGGCTAAACCCCACCCTTAAGCCTGGAACTGCAGCCCTAAGTGAAAAGAGCTGACCCTTATTTTTCTATCCAAATGTTTACTTTTTGGCCTGCCATGCCCCTATCCTGTGCCCATAAAAAGACTTCAGCTGGCAGAGCAACACAAGCAGCTGAGTGGCGAGCAGAGAAGCAACTGAACCTTGGAGACTGTGGATAGACACCGCTAACCTCAGATGGTGCAGCTTCAAGGAAAGATCACCTTCCTGCACCATCCCCTTTCCAACTCCTATCCCACTGACAGCCACTTCCATCGTCAAATAAAATACTCCGCATACACTACCCTTCAATCTGTTTGTGTGACCTGATTCTTCCTGGATGCTGGACAAGAACCTGGGTGCCGGCCGGGCGTGGTGGCTCATGCCTGTAATCCCAGCACTTTGGGAAGCCAAGGCAGGCGGATCATGAGTTCAGGAGATCGAGACCATCCTGGCTAACACGGTGAAACCCCGTCTTTACTAAAAATACAAAAAAAGTAGCTGGGTGTGGTGGCAGGCGCCTGTAGTCCCAGCTACTTGGGAGGCTAAGGCAGGAGAATCACTTGAATCTGGGAGGTGGAGGTTGCAGTGAGCCAAGATCACACCCCTGCACTCCAGCCTGGGCAACAAGAAATGAAACAGTCTCAAAAAAAAAAAGAGAAAATTCAAGGTTATGGGTTTTTGGCCAGAATACCACAGACATGATATTGTGTCCTTGTCAGTATATCATATTAGGAGATACATGATGTAGATATGTTTCAGTACTGGTGATGTTAACTCCATCACACATTTCTCCACTGTAAATTTACTATTTTCCCTTTGAATTTAGGAAGACTCTTATCGGAGTATACTTTGAGTCTATGCAAATATCCTGTTTGCCTTCGTGCTTTTGCTTACTAATAATTTTACCATTTACTCTTGCTAGCAACTATTATTATTTTTATTATTTTGAGACAGGATCTTGCTCTGTTGCCCAGGCTGGAGTGCAGTGGTACAATCATGGCTAATCTCAGCCCCCAAAGTAGTTGAGACTATAGACATATGCTACCATGCCTGGCTAATTTTTGTAGAGATGAGTTTTCACCATGTTGTCCAGGCTTGTCTGGAACTCCTGAGCTCAAGTGATCCTCCTGCCTCGTCCTCCTAAAGTGCTGGGATTATAAGCATAAGCCACCACACTCAGCCGCCTGCAACTATTATTATGGTGGTATTTGCCACAAGGGGTTTTAAGTTTCTTTCCAGATACTTTTGAGTTCATCTCCTTGTCTCTCAATCCCATTTGCGTGTCCCCAGCTCCGCCTCTACGTTTATTAACTGGAATTTCCCGTATAAAGGAGGCTTCTGCTCACTGTTAAGTGAGAGTGGGGCTGACTGTGTTCTGACTGTGTTCTGGCTGGTTTGTGATGATGATTCATGGCTGCCTCTGTCCAGGGGAGAAATTAGAAGGCCCGTGGAAAGGTAGCAGCCTTTTGACCCTGAAGAAAGGAATTAGATTTCAGTTTTCTGTCATTTTTCTATGAGTTTTGATATGCTTACATTGCCATGAACTTATATAATTCTGACACTTTTTAAGTAAAATAGATCATAACATGACCGACTACCTTCTGGGTGATTAGATATACATTAAGTCAGAAAAAAAGGAAAGAGGGCCAGGTAGCAACAAAATGAAAACTTAGCCTTCAATTCCAGCTGCTTGTCAAAAGCAGAGAAAGAACACTGTCCTCAAACCCAGCATGAAGGAAATGATGACCTTTATGAACCCTGACAGCTTTAGAGAATCAAACAAAGCCTTTTCATTGGACTTGGCAGGAGCCTCAGGAGTGCCTTTGACTCAAGAACAAAACTCTGATTTGAAAGGGGCTATGGCTTCTATTTTTCCTTCATAGGAGCGAAAAATGCAACCTTTCCTTTCTTACAGAAAACTGCACTCTATAGGTAATGAAATAAAGGCAGGATGTTTTGTTGAATGAATTCCAAGTGTTTTAGGGTTGGGAATTCACTATTCTTCACAATGCTTCCTTACAGGCAGGCAAGGGATAGGGAATTATAATTCTTTGTGTAAAAACCAAGGATGGGGGGCACTGCTGAAATGAAAGAGAACAAGCTGGCCTCTGCAGACAGGCAGGCTGAGGGTTGGGAGGCTGGACAATTGCAGCCCTCATTGGTCCAGGTTTGTTGGCAGTCTCTCATATAACTTAATTCCAGAACCCTCCCTTCGCTGTTGTCACCTCTCAGGGTTTGCTATTCACATATCTAGACTTCCCTTGTTCAAACATAAACCTGGAAATGCACTGCCTCGCTGATCTTCAATCAATTCCTTGGTCAGAGTTTAACCCTCCATGCACATTGTATCAACCAACAGCAGAAGGGTGGAAATGAGCTCTCTTCCTCATGTTATCCTTTTTGCCATCGGACTATGAGTATTTCTCAACACAAATTAAACTGGATTCTTTTTTCAGAGCAGGTAGAATTGTGGAAGGAAGAAAGTAGAGAGGAGAGTTGAGGACAGGGCTGCCATGATGGCTCTGTCCACCCAGATACTGTTGAGTTCATCACCTTGTCTCTCAAATCCCATCTGCTCATCCCCAGCTCCACCTTGGCCACTCAAGTCCAAGTAATCATTATTTCTCTCCTGGATGACTGTAATAGTGAGAAAGAAGCCCTGTATTCACTCTAGCACAATGGTTCCCAAACAGGGTAATTTGGCCCCCCCTGGGGACATGTCCAATGTCTGGACATATTTTTTTTCTTTTTTCATTTTTTTCAGAGACAAGGTCTCACTCTGTCACCCAGGCAGGAGTGCAGTGGTATGATCATGGCACCTGCAGCCTTGACCTACTAGGCTTAAGCGATCCTCTCACCTCAGCCTCCTGAGTAGCTAGGACTATAGGCATGCACCACCACGTCTGGCTAATGTTTTTTGGTTTTTGGTTGTTTTACTTTTTGTAGAGATGGGATCTCTGTATGTTGTCCAGGCTGGTCTTGAACTTTTGGGGTCAAGTGATCTTCCTCCATCGGCCTCCCAAAGTGTTGGGATTACTGGCGTGAACCACCATGCCCAGGCTGGACACATTTTTGGTTGTCACAACTAAGTGGGGAGAGGTGCAAATGCCATCTACTGAGTAGAGGCCAGAAATGCTGGTAAACATGCTGCAATGTGCAGGACTACCTCACACAGTAAAGCATTACCTAACCCCGAATGTCAGTAGTGCTGAGGTTGAGAAGCTCTGCTTCTAGTTCCCCTGCAATACCTCATATATAGAACCATGATGTTTCCTGAAAGGGCAAGTCAGATCATGTCACTCTATTGCTTATGTTAGGGCACAGAGAATGATACCCCAAAGTATGATACTTGGGCATGCTGAGCATTTTTAAATGAATGGAAATCCAAGGGCCTTAGAAGCTGCTCAGAATCAAGGCCTCTCTAACCTCTTGTTTCTCTCCCCCTGGTGCAGGGAGGAGCTCTCCCTGGAAGTTACCTTATCACACTGAGGAAATCTTCTTCCAAAAGAAATGCAATTATCAGTGGCTCACACCTGTAATCCCAGCACTAAGGGAGGACAGGTGGGTGGATCACCTGAGGTCAGGAGCTTGAGACCAGTCTGGCCAACATGGTGAAACCCCATCTCTACTAAAAATACAAAAATTAGCCAGGCATGGTGGTGAACACCTGTAATCCCAGCTACTCAGGAGGCTGAGGCATGAGAATTGCTTGAACCTGGGAGGCGGAGGTTGCAGTGAGCCAAGATCATGCCACGGCACTCCAGCCTGGCCAAGAAGAGCAAAACTCCATCTCAAAAAAAGTAAAAATAAAAAAATAAAAATAAATTAAAAACCCCTCCCTAGGAAACTCATCAAATAGCCAGGAATGATTAACCACCAGAGAAAAGACTAAAAGTCATCACCATCACCATATCCAACAGACTTCATCTATTCTCCTGAGGGCAGCTCTAAGACATTATCTGGGAGACTTAATCTACATAATAAGACAACCTTTTTTCTCAGTGAAGTTCCACCCCTCACCTTTCCGAAACCTCCCTCAGAGCTCAGAAAACCTTTGTCCCAGGACATTTTCTGTTCTTTGGGCTCATTCATTATTCCCTCACAATCACCTATGTCCTCCATCTCCCTTTCCCCTATGAAAAGGGTGCTATTTAAGCCTCAACTACCTGGCCCTTCTTTGAGTCTCTTGTGTTCATGGGCACTTTAATAAATTTGTATGCCCTTTTTCTTGTTAGC
This sequence comes from Pan troglodytes, assembly GCF_028858775.2. Taxonomy (NCBI): domain Eukaryota; kingdom Metazoa; phylum Chordata; class Mammalia; order Primates; family Hominidae; genus Pan; species Pan troglodytes. Next base: position 100,963,902 of record NC_072412.2, on the reverse strand, counting down.
TGCCTATTGTCAGTTTGTTTGAGCCTTCAGAGGGAAAGTTTAAACTTCCCTACACTTAAAACCTTTCAGGCTGGACACCATGGCTCAATGCCTATAATCTCAGCACTTTGGGGGGCTGAGGTGAGCAGATTCCTTGAGCCCAGGAATTTGAGACCAGCCTGAGCAACACGGCAAAATACCATCTGTATTAAAACAAACAAACAAAAAACTTCTCAGTGGTTTCCTGTTATTCTTAGTGCCAGAAGATGAACCAGAGCAACCTCATCTTGAACGGGGCTGGGTAAAATAAGGCTGACACCTACTGGGCTGCATTGCCAGGTTAGGCATTCTTAGTCACAGGATGAGACAGGAAGTTGGCACAAAGTACAGGTCACAAAGACCTTGCTGATAAAAGATGCAGTAAAGAAGTTGGCCAAAACCCACCAAATCCAAGATGGTGACAAAAGTGACCTCTGGTCATCCTCACTGCTCATTATACACTAATTATAATGGATTTGCATGCTAAAAAACACTCCCACCAGTGCCATGGCAGTTTACAAATGCCATGACAACATCAGGAAGTTACCCTATATAATCTGACAGGGGGGAACCCTCATTTCCAGAAATTGTCCATCCCTTTCCCAGAAAACTTATGAATGAATAATCCCCGCCTTGTTTAGGGTATAATCAAGAACTGACCATAAAAATAGCCAACCAGCAGCCCTTGGGGCTGCTCTGCCTTTGGAGTAGCCATTCTTCATTCCTTTTCTTTCTTAATAAACTTCCTTTCACTTCACTCTTTCTACCCAGATACTGTTGAGTTAATCTCTACTGAGGTTTTCCTTTGAATTCTTTCTTGTGTGAGATCCAAGAACCCTCCCTTGGGATCTGGATTGGGACCCCTTTCTGGTAACGTTAGTGTGAGAATTAAAACAAAAAATCCATAGTTCCTTGAAAATGCATGATCCATCCTCCACGCTCCCTCTTTTCTTGTGTGTAGTAGCCAAACTGACTATTCCTTTATTTCTAGAAACCATCATACTTCTTCCTACCTCATGGGTTCTCAACTCATGTGATTCCTTCTTGTAAATAAGTTCCCTCGTTCTTACCAGCCTCTCCCCTTTTGCCTACTTACAACAGCCTTTGAACCCCTCAGAAGACCTCAGCTCAAAGGTTACTACGTCACCGAATCTCTCCCTGACCACCACGCTGTGAAGTAGCCTGGGAAGAAAGGCCATCTCAGCTCTTCCAGCCATCCTACCTGAAGCCTGAACATGTGAGTGAAACCACTGTGGACTCCCAGCTTTTGCTGAGCCCTCAGGTTTCTGCAGCTGTAGGAGTGAATTCACGTGAGGCAAGTGGCAGAACTACCCGATCAACCTTCACAATTGTGCTAAATAATAAATAAGTAAACGATGACTGTTCTTGATCACCTGTGTCTTAGGGTGGATTGCTATGTAGTAACAGGTGCCTTATTCATTTTTCTTTTATTTATTTATTTATTTTTATTTTATTTTATTTTATTATTATTATACTTTAAGTTTTAGGGTACATGTGCACAATGTGCAGGTTAGTTACATATGTATACATGTGCCATGCTGGTGTGCTGCACCCATTAACTCATCATTTAGCATTAGGTATATCTCCTAATGCTATCCCTACCCACTACCCTCACCCCACAACAGTCCCCAGAGTGTGATGTTCCCCTTCCTGTGTCCATGCGTTCTCATCGTTCAATTCCCACCTATGAGTGAGAACATACGGTGTTTGGTTTTTTGTCCTTGCGATAGTTTACTGAGAATGATGATTTCCAATTTCATCCATGTCCCTACAAAGGACATGAACTCATCCTTTTTTATGTCTGCATAGTATTCCATGGTGTATATGTGCCACATTTTCTTAATCCAGTCTATCGTTGTTGGACATTTGACTTGGTTCCAAGTCTTTGCTATTGTGAATAGTGCTGCAATAAACATACGTGTGCATGTGTCTTTATAGCAGTATGATTTATAGTCCTTTGGGTATATACCCAGTAATGGGATGGCTGGGTCAAATGGTATTTCTAGTTCTAGATCCCTGAGGAATCACCACACTGACTTCCACAATGGTTGAACTAGTTTACAGTCCCACCAACAGTGTAAAAGTGTTCCTATTTCTCCACATCCTCTCCAGCACCTGTTGTTTCCTGACTTTTTAATGATTGCCATTCTAACTGGTGTGAGATGGTATCTCATTGTGGTTTTGATTTGCATTTCTCTGATGGCCAGTGATGGTGAGCATTTTTTCATGTGTCTTTTGGCTGCATAAATGTCTTCTTTTGAGAAGTGTCTGTTCATGTCCTTCACCCACTTTTTGATGGGGTTGTTTGTTTTTTTCTTGTAAATTTGTTTGAGTTCATTGTAGATTCTGGATATTAGCCCTTTGTCAGATGAGTAGGTTGTGAAAATTTTCTCCCATTTTGTAGGTTGCTTGTTCACTCTAATGGTAGTTTCTTTTGCTGTGCAGAAGCTCTTTAGTTTAATTAGATCCCATTTGTCAATTTTGGCTTTTGTTGCCATTGCTTTTGGTGTTTTAGACATGAAGTCCTTGCCCATGCCTATTTATTTTTTTTGAGACGGAGTCTCACTCTGTCGCTCAGGCTGGAGTGCAGTGGCGCAATCTCAGCTCACTGCAACTTCCATCCAGTTCTCCTACCTCAGCCTCCTGAGTAGCTCCTCCTACCTCAGGCGCTGGCCACCACACCCAGCTTATTTTTGCATTTTTAGTAGAGACGGGGTTTCACCACGTTGGCCAGGCTGGTCTCGAACTCCTGACCTCAGGTGATCTGCCCACTTTGGCCTCCCAAAGTGCTGGGATTACAGGGGTGAGCCACTGCACCTGGCCAACCCCATTCATTCTTTTTTTTTTCTTTCTTTTTTTTTTTTGAGATGGAGACTCGCTCTGTCGCCCAGGCTGGAATGCAGTGGTGCGATCTTGGCTCAGTGCAAGCTCCACCTCCCAGGTTCAAGCAATTCTCCTGCCTCAGCCTCCCGAGTAGCTGGGACTACAGGTGCCCACTATCAAACCCGGCTAATTTTTTGTATTTTTAGTAGAGATGGGGTTTCACCGTGTTAGCTAGGATGGTCTCAATCTCCTGACCTCATGATTCGCCTGCCTCAGCCTCCCAAAGTGCTGGGATTACAGGCGTGACCCACCGCACCTGGCCAACCTCATTCATTCTCACTGGAGTCTTTGAGTTGACCTCTAAGGAGAGCTCCTAGATATTGTATGGAATTTTCCCTTCACCCCCCAGCTCTGTCATCCCTCACAGGACTGTTGGTCAAGACCCATGTTGCTGAGTCATAGCGCACTTGAGAAGATGATGCTGCCTTCCTACCAGGCCAATAGAGGGGATGCTGCGGGGTGGGAGGAGGCTGGCTGTCCTTCCCACTTCATCATTCTTTCCTATCAGCTTTCCTGAAATAGCAAATAGCAACAGCAGAGTGGACATAGCCTGGGATATTCTAATGTAGTTAACTCAAGAGTTGGGATATTCATGACCAGCCTGGGCCACATAGTGAGACCCTATCTCAATTTTTAAAAAAATCTAAAAATTATATGAATTGGGATAAATTCAAAAGGGCAATGCAGGAGGGGAATGCCTAAAGTTTTTGACAACTTGTCTTTTCCCAAGTTGCAAGACAGAAATCACTTAAAGAGTTGGGCCTTTTGCAAAAAGTTTCCTCCATGGGAACTTTCTATTCCCAGCATTTCTCCTTTTGCCCTTGTTTTCAAATTCAGGGCCCCACTTCAGCTCTTTTCATGTGGAATCTCTACCCATCTCCCTTGGCTAAGCCTCCTGCTAGGGAAGGCTCATTCCCATGAAGCGTCTCACTATGAAATTCATCTCCTTTCCTCCAGCAACTCGTGCAAGTCTCATGTCTAGATCATGGTGGTGGGGCACTCCTTGGGGCACAGATCAGTAGTGTGGGGGGTCTGAAAGGGAACATGCTCTCATGCTATCAGCTCCTTGGTTTAGTGTGAGTGTGTCTCCAGAACGATGAATTTCCTTCAAGAATCTGGCCTTTGAGCAGTTCAAGAAACTGATTAAGACTCAGACTTAAGGAATAAGTAGGTCTATGAAACTCACCTGGCTTCTACTGGGAGGTGAGGCAAGAGCTGTACTTGAAGGGCCCTCAGCCACTAAGTTTGGAGTTAGTGACAATTCAGATGACAGAGATCCCAGCTGTATATAACTTTCTGCCTGTATTCCCCAAACCTTTGCTGTCGTCCAGTTTGGGAAGGTTTTCATCTTCTCTTCCATGGAGGAAAACTTGGTCAGCTGGGTATTCTTGTTAATTCCAAAGTTTATGCAAGCACCATTGCCCTCCAGACTAAAATCCCAGAATTCCATTCTTTCATTCTTTTCAGCACTTTGTGTGGCCTCCTATGTGTTCCACGCCAAGTGACTTAAAAAAAAAAAATGTTGGGCATGGTGGCTCACACCTGTAATCCCAGCACTTTGGGAGGCCGAAGTGGGCGGATCACCTGAGGTCAGGAGTTTGAGACCAGCCTGGCCAAAATGGTGAAACCCCCTCTCTACTAAAAATACAAAAATTAGCTGGGCATGGTGATGCACACCTGTAATCCTAGCTACTCGGGAGGCTGAGGCAGGAGGATTGCTTGAAACCAGGAGGCAGAGGTTGCAGTGAGCCGAGATCACGCCACTGCACTCCAGCCTGGGTGACAGAGTGAGACTCTGTCTCAAAAAAAAAAAAAAAAAAAAAAAGGAAGGGCAACAGTGGAACAGTGGAACAAAGTGATTGCAGGGACGCAAAAATGATACCACACTGTTTATGTCAGGGGCACGAGGTTCTGACACCAGGGCATTCCCATTGCCACCAAAGAAGACAACAGGCATGATGCAGATGAGTGTGAGACACACTGGGTCAAACAGCAGGCCTGGGAACTTCAGAAATGGTGCAAGGAGGCAGAAGATCCCATCAAAACTGCCGAAGGGGAAAAAATAAAATCCTCTAACACAACCACACACACATCACAGCAAGCTGCCAAGCAGGATTTAGCCCACCCGGGTCTTCAGTGCCCTGCTCGGCACTGTGTGTGTGTAAGCACAATCTGAACATCAGCCATTGGGTCCGCCAGATTGGAAGTGGAGGAACTGATCCAAAGAATTTGCCTGGAAAGTGTATTTATTCTGGAGTTTTGCTAGCCTACCCAGCAGCGAGGGTGGCAAAGCTACGAAATTGCCATGGAGACCTAAATCAGCTTTAGAGATTTAGCACAGATTCCTGTGCTAGTAAGTACTATTAATCTAGACAAGAATACTGATAACCACAAACAGACAGAATATTTAATATATCGTAAGCAACATAAGATCCTAGTAGTAAGAGGAAAACATCAATAGCTGTTGTTTTAATTTTTGGAGAGTTTTTTTTAAAAAAAATCAGTTTATTAATGATTACAGGTAGATAAAATGCTCTATACCCCATTTGGTCTGTAAGCCAGCAGCACCATCACCATCTGGGTGGTATAAGAAATGCAGATTCTCAGGCCCACCCCAGGCCTACTGAATTGGAATCAGCACTTTTTTTTTTTTTTGAGATGGAGTCTTGCTACGTTGCCCAGGCTGGAATGCAGTGGCACAATCTCAGCTGACTGCAACCTCCATCTCCCAGGTTCGAGCAATTCTCCTGCCTCAGCCTCCCAAGTAGCTGAGATCACAGGCATGTACCACCACACCTGGCTAGTTTTTGTATTTTTAGTAGAGACGGGGTTTCATCATGTTGGCCAGGCTTGTCTGGAACTCCTGACCTCAAGTGATCTGCCTACCTCGGCCTCCCAAAGCGCTGAGATTACAGGCGTGAGCCACTGCGCCCAATGTGGAATCAGCATTTCAACAAGACTCCCCCGTGATTCATGTGATTATTAAAGATTGTGAGGCACTGACCTAGGCCACTTAAAAATTACTATAAATAGGCTGGGTGCAATGGCTCAGGCCTGTAATCCCAGTTCTTTGGAAGGCCAAGGCAGCTGGATTCATTGAGCTCAGAAGTTCAAAACTAGCCTAGGTGCTCTACTAAAAATACAAAAGCTACTGGACATGCTGATGCATGCCTGTGGTCCCAGCTACTCAGGAGGCTGAGGTGGGAGGATTGATGCCTGGGAGGTTGAGGCTGCAGTAAGCCACGATCGCGCCACTGCATTCCAGCTTGGGTGACAGAGACCTTGTCTCAAAAAAAAATAAAAAAGTTATCATAAATAATAAAGGCACAGGAAAATGGCTTGAACCCAGAAGGCAGAGTTTGCAGTGAGCCGAGATCACCATTGCACTCCAGCCTGGGCGACAGAGCGAGACTACGTCTCAAAAAAAAAAAAAAAAAAAAAAAAAAATTGAAGAAAACTTAAACGACTGGGCACAGTGTCTTATGGCTACAATCCCAGCATTTTGGGAAACCAAGGCGGGAGGATCGCTTCAGCCCAGGAATTCAAGATCAGCCTGGGCAACATAGTGAAATCCCTCTGTTTAAAAAAATTAAAATGCTGCCTTTTTTTCTTTACTTGAGAGGAAAACCAAGGATTATGAAGGTCTTGAAAAGCTGAAACTCCAAGAATAACTCAAGGATAAGATGAAGGTTGAAATTCAACATTGAGCTCAGGTGGGGTAGAAAAGGATTCTGCTAATAGGCAGAAGTGAGGCTTGCTCTGTATAACAGCTGGATACATTCAGGCAAAATAAATGCCTCGTGGTCACTGGCTGCACCTCTCACTTTATATGTCATTGCTCACGGTGGGGTGGTGGGGGGGGCGGGGGTGTCTTTCAGAACACAGCTGTTACCACAAATTAAAAAAGCGGCCAGGTGTGGTGGCTCACACCTGTAATCCCAGCACTTTGGGAGGCCGAGGTGGGTGGATCACCTGAGGTCAGGAGTTTGAGACCAGCCTGGCCAATATGGTGAAACCTCGCTTCTACTAAAAAAAAAAAAAAAAAAAAAATAGTTGTGCCTGGTGGTGTGCACCTGTACTCCCAGCTACTCAGAAGGTTGAGGCAGGTGAATCGCCCAGGAGGCCAAGGTTGCAGTAAGTGGAGATCACGCCACTGCACTCCAGCCTGAGACTCTGTCTCAAACAAAAGAAAAAGAAAAAACAAACAAAAAACCCCAGCAGAGGTAGCCCTCATGGGTAATCGAGAAGCAGAAGATCATTCAGGTTGTAGCACAGTTGAGCCAGCCGTTGAGCTGTTACACCCATCAACAGGTACCTACCACTTCTTAGTAACTCAGCTCCTCTCTATTTTTACTGATTCTACTGAAGGACTCAATATATGTCCACTGAAAGAGAACAAGTGGTCCCACCAGCAATCACTTAACATAAGGGGCCCTATGAGGAAGAGCCTTCAGGCCACTGTACCCATAGGCTACTGGCCACCCCATAAAGGATGATGTGTCAGGTCCCCCCATTGTCTGGCTAGGTTGTGGTCCATCTGGATGGCCATCCGTGTGTAAAGACCCACTCAGAAGGGACTCTTGGCAGTACTTTGAGGCTTCTAGGGAGGGAATTGGGGCTGATCGTGGAAGCTCACGCCTGTAATCCTAGCACTTTGGGAGGCTGAGGCAGGAGCATACTTCAGCTCAGGAGTTCAAGACTGGCCTGGGTAACATAGTGAGACCCTGTCTCTATAAATTTTTTTATTTTATTTTTATTTTATTTATTTATTTATTTATTTATTTATTTATTTTTGAGACGGAGTCTCGGCGCACTGCAACCTCTGCCTCCTGGGTTCAAGCAATTCTCCTGGCTCAGCCTCCCGAGTAGCTGGGATTACAGGCGCACGCCACCATGCCTGGCTAATTTTTGTATTTTTCAGTAGAGACAGAGTTTCACCATGTTGGGCAGACTGGTCTCGAACTCCTGACCTTGTGATCCTCCCATCTTGGCCTCCCAAAGTGTTGGGATTACAGGCCTGAGCCACCGCGCCATGCCAACTTTTTTTTTTTTAAAGGAAGGGAGTTGGCCTGTCCAGCAGAAATGTTCTTAGCATGTCATTCAACTGCCTTAAAAATCTAGTTTCAGCCCACTTTCCCTGTCTTTGCTGTCATTCCTCTTTCTTTTATCTTTTTTTTTTTTTTTTTTTTTTAGACACAGTCTCACTCTGTCACCCAGGCTGGAGTGCTATGGTGCAATCTTGGCTCACTGCAAACTCCGCCTCCCAGGTTCAAGTGATTCTCCTGCCTCAGCCGCCCAAGTAGCTGGGATTACAGGTGCCCACCACCACACCTGGCTAATTTTTCTATGTTTAGTAGAGATGGGATTTCACCATGCTGGCCAGGCTGGTCTTGAACTCCTGACCTCAGGTGATCCACTCACCTCTGCCTCCCAAAGTGCTGGGATTACAGGTATGAGCTACCATGCCTGGCCTGTCATTCCCTTTCATTAATACTCTACATTTCAGTAAAAGGTATTCCACTTAGTGTCCCTGTACAGTCTCTCCTCTTCGCACGTGCTGTTCTCTCCCCCAGGGTGCCATTTCTCTACCATCACATTTAGAAGGTGTTCCATCCCTCAAGGCGCAGCACATGAATCTTCCTTTATATAAGCAGCGTCGGAATGATGACCCCTGTTTTACAGGCATGAGATTAAAGCACAGAGGTATTTGATGCCTTGCCAAAAATATGTTATTGCCAAAACATGATGTCAGGATTTAATCTCAGGCCCCTTGACTCTTTAGTAGGTCAATGCTCACCCCAAAGTTTGGCAGAGCACCATGAAAACATAACATGAGTACTAAATCTGCCCTTGCATTAAGGATTTCAACCGGCTGTATTGTATTATTAGAGACAATACAAGGAAATGATGCATGAGGATGCAGAGATGACATTTCTGTTAAAGATTCAATTAACTGATGATGGTATGGAAAGTTGAATATCCAACAAATATTTCAAAAGTAAAAAAGCAGGCCAGGCATGGTGGCTCACGCCTGTGATTTCAGCACTTTGGGAGGCCAAGGCGAGCAGATCACTTGAAGCCAGGAGTCCGAGACCAGCCTGGCCAACAGGGTGAAACCCCTTCCCTATTGAAAAAAAAAAAAAAGGCAGGCCGGGCACGATGGCTCATGCCTGTAATCCCAGCACTTTGGGAGGCCAAGGCGGGCGGGTCATCTGAGGTCAGGAGTTCTAGACCAGCCTGACCAACATGGCGAAACCCATCTCTACTAAAAATACAAAAATTACCCAGGTCTGGTGGTGGGCTCCTGTAATCTTAACTACTTGGGAGGCTGAGGCAGGAGAATCACTTGAACCTGGGAAGCGGAGGTTGCAGTGAGCCGAGATCACACCATTTCACTCCAGCCTGGGCGACAGAGTGAGACCCGTCTCAGAAAAAAAAAAAAAAGCCAGGCATGGTTGCACACGCCTGTATCCCAGCTACTCGGGAGACTGAGGCAGGAGAATCGCTTGAACCCAGAAGGCAGAGGTTGCAGTGAGCCGAGTTGGCGCCACTGCACTCCAGCCTGGGCAAGACAGCAAGACTCCACCTCAAAAAAATAAAATAAAATAAAATAAAATAAAATAAGTAAAAAAAGCAAAAATTAGATAAGAGTTTGTCTAACAGTTTAAAACTTAGATAAATCAGAGTTAGTCATGAACAGAAATTCTGAAAGAGGAAAAAAACACAAGGTGTTTATATAGTAGGAATAAATATGATTCAAAGAATATAGCTAGGCTGGGCGTGGTGGCTCAGCCTGTAATCCCAGCACTTTGGGAGGCCGAGGCGGGTGGATCACGTGCAGCCAGGAGTTTGAGATCAGCCTGGCCAACATGGTGAAACCCCATCTCTACTACAAATGCAAAAAATTAGCCAGACATGCGGCATGTGCCTGTAGTCCCAGCTACTCGGGAGGCTGACGTACAAGAATCCCTTCAGCCCAGGAGGCGGAGGTTACAGTGAGCTGAGATCGCACCACTGCACTCCAGTCTGGGCGACAGAGCGAGGCTCTGTCTCAAAAATAAATAAATAAATAATAAAGGAATATAGCTATTAGTTTTTTCATTTTAAAAATATTTAGGGGAGCATTTGGAGTGAACATGTGTAATGAAACAGAATGTAAACAGTCTTTTTAAGGGTCCATGGTCTGTGGTCATGCCACTCTGTTTGGCAACACTTGGGTTCGGATGCCCAATGGGTGCACTTGACAAGCTGAGCAGATTTAAGTCTGAGTTGATTCTAGGGCTCTAGGGCCCACTGCTGGGGGGTTCCAGTGTCTGATATCAGCCATGAGAATCCATTTTTCCAAGGAGGCCTGTTGCCTTATCTTGTATGTAGAACATAGCAAATTGCAAATCGGATTTTCCAAGGGTGTCAAAGGAAAGAGAAGGTCCACTTTCTCTTCCTGATTGTTATTGCCACCATACATTCTGATAAAAACATGGGCACCAATGACTTCTTTTATATCCTGCAGAAAAGCAGCACAATAAATATATACAGAGTTTTTACTGAAAAAAAAAATGAGATGCAAAAGGAAAGTAACCCTGCCGGATAAAATAATTTATTTATAAATTTTAATTAATTAATTTTTATTTTTAGAGATGGGGGTCTCGCTATGTTGCCCAGGCTGGTCTCGAACTCCTGGTCTCAAGCCATCTTTCTGCTTTGACCTTCCAAAGTGTAGGAATTACAGGTGTGAGCCACCGCACCCGGCCAAAATAATTTCATCAACAGCTACAATACTAAGATTTGTGCACTTTGGGGTAAATACATAAAGTGTTTTTTCCCCCTAAACGCTGCCTATGATCTTTGTTATCCCCAAACTGGTCTATGTTATCCTCTTTCCCTTAATGAATTCTCAAAGTGATTCTATATTTTTTTCAGTTCATAAGGCTCAGCTCTGTTCACTTACAACTTCAATCTCACATCCTACTCAAGTTTCTCACCTGTCAGCCAAGCAAGTTAGCCTCAAGGCCCTAGATCAGGGTGTCTCAACTTCAGTGCTACTGACATTTGAGGGGCTGTCCTGTGCATTGTTACATATTTAGCAGCATCCCTAATCGGTACCTACTAGATACCAGCAGCACCCTCCCCACAGTAGTGACAATCAGAAATGCCTCCAAGCATTGCCAAATGTCCCCTGGGGGTGCAGATCACCCCCACTTGGGAGCCACAGCTCTGGATGTTTGGAATGCTTGTGTGGGGATTTTGGTATGTTCTGGTTTTCACACACCTCTTCCTCCTCCCTTTTTCTGGTGCCAAAATTCCTGAATTAAGAAATTGCGACCAGGCCTGGTGGCTCATGCCTGTAATCCTGGCACTTTGGGAGGCCGAGGCAGGCAGATCACTTGAGGTCAAGAGTTTGAAACCAGCCATGGCCAAGATGGTGAAACCCTGTCTCTACTAAAAATACAAAAAATTAGCCAGGCATGGTGGCACATGCCTGTAATCCTAGCTACTGGGGAGGCTGAGGCAGGACAATTGCTTGAACCCGGGAAGCAGAGGTTGCAGTGAGCTGAAATCGCACCACTGCACTGCAGCCTGGGTGACAGAGGGAGACTCTGTCTCAAAAAAAAAAAAAAAAAAGAAATTGCAATCTAGCTATCCACTTATTTTATTTGCAGTTGGAGAGGTAGGGTGGAGATATAGGAACGACTCAATTTAATATTTTGATAAATTATCTTGCCATAATAGCTTCTTCTCATTAAACATCTATGTTCCAGGAATTGTAATAAACACTGTCACATAAACAATAATCCTATGAGACTGGGCGCAGTGACTCACGCCTGTAATCCCAGCACTCTGGGAGGCCAAGGCGGGCGGATCACAAGGTCAGGAGTTCAAGACGAGCCTGGCCAATATGGTGAAACCCCATCTCTACTGAAAATACAAAAATTAGCCGCGTGTGGTGGCGGGCACCCGTAAACCCAGCTACTCGGGAGGCTGAGGCAGGAGAATCCTTTGAAACCAGGAGGCAGAGATTGTAGTGAGCTGAGATCGCATGCCACTGCACTGCAGCCTGGGTGACAGGGCGAGACTCTGTCTCATTAAAACAAACAAACAAATAAACAAACAAACAATAACCCTATGAGTTAGGTACTACTTTTTGTATCCATATTACAGATGAGAAACCGATTTCAGCAAACGTAAGTAAATTTCCCAGGGTGGTCCAGCTGTAAAAGAAGATACGAATATAAATCTAGACAATCTGGGTTACAGGGCACAAAGTATTCATCTTCAACTTGGCGTTCAGCTTCTGGAATGCAAGGGTGGATTAACACAGGGGAACTGGGAGAGATGGGCTTATGTGTGTTAGGCCTAGGCCAGCAGATGTGAAGCTTCACAGGACTGTGTGTGTAGAAGGGAGGTCCAAATCATACATAAGCAACAAGGGCCTATCTGGGCAACATTCTGGGGAGGCTCAGTGCAGCAGAATGATGACTAGGGGTTATTTGTTTCTTTCTTTATTTCCAATCCTATTCCTGCCAAACCTCCCTGCCCCAGGAACCCAGGACAGGTATCCTGCACTCCTCTTACCTGTGTCTCCATTTTCTCTGCATCTTGTTTCGGGTTTCGCTGACAAATCTCCTCAATAGGTAGGGCGTGGTGGCTCACGCCTGTAATCCCAGCACTTTGGGAGACTGAGGTGAGAGGATCACTTGAGGCCAGGAGTTCAAGACCAGCCTGGAGAACATAGTGAAACCCTGTCTCTACTAAAAATACAAAAAAATTAGCTGAGCTTGGTGGTGCTTGCCTATAATCCCAACTACTCAGGAGGCTGAAGCATAAGAATCTCTTGAGCCTGGGAGGTGGAGGAGGCAGTCAGCCAAGATTGTACCACTGCACTCCAGCCTGGGCAACAGAGCAAGCTCTTTCCCCCCCGCCGACCAAAAAAAAAAAAAAAAAGAAAAAAGAAAAAAAAACCCTCAACAAATTTACCCTCTGATTTCTTTTTTAACTTAATCCCAAATGTGATAGTACCCTCTGATGTTAATGTTAGCTTGGTCTCATATGAAACTGACCATCACCAAGGTAATATAGCCACATCTGGACAGTGAACGGCCTATTGGCTGGTGAAAAGCCAAGATGACTGGCTTTGAATCAAACAATGCAGGTGTATGCCCAGCTCTATTACTGTCACTGAAAACATGTGTGGCCTCAGCAAATCAGGGACCTTCTCTGAGCCTCAGATTCTTTTCCTATAAATTCGGATGATATCTCCCACCTCACAGAATTATGTTTGGGATTAACTGAAATTTCACACCTAAGAAAGCCAAGCACTGTCGCTGTATTCTATGAATTTAGTGAAAGTTAGTTGGATCTGAATCAATCCACAGGAGGAAGAATTTTAAAGCATCATCAGTCAGTAATAGACATATTGAGCAGGAAGCAAATTCACATTGTTGGGGGACAATACAGGTTAATATTTAAAAAAAGAAAAACCAAAGGGCTCAGGTTAAATCACCCAGTTCTGATGGGATAAGAAAGGAAATGGCGTTGACGATTAAAAGAGGAGCTCTAAATTTTTGCATCATTTAATCAGCAAAGAGGACAAATTTACAGCAATGCTGGGGAACTTAGCATGTGCACAAATATATTAGAACTGTTTATAGGGTTTGCTTGACTTTAATTTCCTGGTGTTATTACTATGATTCTTCTTTGGTTGAGGCTTGTAGATGGGTTATATGAAGAATGAGAACACTTCTAGAACTCAGAGTTCCAAATGAATATTAGCCAGGTATCCATGCCTGACGGCAAATCTAAACAGTTTATTCAAAGAATGAGTCTTACGACTTTTATAGTTTGGGGAACTGTTTTTCTGTGTGGTTCCTCTGGAACAGAGTGGAGGACTGAAACAGCAAAGAGGCACTGTTATGATCACCAGGCACCAGGCCAAGACAGGGAAAGAGGATGGGTTTAGGGGATTTGAGCTCTGAGAGTTCCTTCAATGGAAAAGTCTACGTCCCTGCAGCACGAGACCCATGACCTTGCCTCTAAAGCATATGCGGCATCCTTGACCTTTAACCAAAATCTATCTCATAATAAATCCAGATGCCTGAAGACTTCAGGTACTCTATAGCCTTCTTTTTCTTTCTTTCTTTCTTTCTTTCTTTCTTTCTTTCTTTCTTTCTTTCTTTCTTTCTTTCTTTCTTTTTTTTTTAAATTTCTCAGCCAGGCGTGGTGGCTCATGCTGTAATCTGAGCACTTTGGGAGACCGAGGTGGGTGAATCACCTGAGGTCAGGAGTTTGAGACCAGCCTGGCCAACATGGCGAAACCCCGTCTCTACTGAAAATACAAAAATTAGCTGGGCGCGGTGGTGGGCACCTGTAATCCCAGCTACTTGGGAGGCTGAGGCTGGAGAATCACTTGAACCCAGGAGGCAGAGGTGGCAGTGAGCTGAGATTGTACCATTGAACTCCAGCCTGGGCGACAAGAGCGAAACTCTATCTCAAAAAAAAAAAATTATCTTCTTTTTTGTGTGATTTATGTTTCTTTAAAATTAAAAAAAAAAAGAAAAGAAAAAAAGATGGGATTACACCATGTTGCCCAGGCTGGTCTCGAACCCCTGAGCTCAGGCAATCCACATACTTTGGCCTCATAAAGTGCTAGAATTACTGGTGTGAGCCACCATGCCTGGCCTATTTTTCTTTTTTTTGAGATGGGGTCTTGCTCTGTCACCCAGGCTGGACTGCAGTGGCAGGATGATGGCTCACTGCAACCTTGAATTCCTGGGTTCAAGCAATCCTCTCGCCTCAGCCTCTTGAGTAGCTGGGACTACAGGCACGTGCCACTATGCTCGACTACTTTTTTAACTTTTTGTAGAGTAGGGATCTCACTATGTTGCCCAGGTGGTTGTTGATCTCCTGGGCTCAAGCAATCCTCCTGCCTTAGCCTCCCAAGGCCGAGGGATTACAGGTGTGAGCCACCATGCCCAGCCTCACCATAGCCTTCTAGAGGTCCATGTGACCATTCCACGTGGGTATTTCTTCATGGGTGTACGGGTTGCCTCCTACTCTTGTGACATTCCACCGACATCACTTGAGGATGCGAAATCAAGACTACAGCCCATAATACTCATGGATGTATGTCAGTGGTCAGTAGAGACTTCTGTCTTGTTCTATTATTAGTACAATGTTTTCATAAGTCTGCCCAGACTACAGCATGTTTCTCAAAAGCATCTAAACACCAACAAATACACAGATTCATCATACCCTGAGAAGCCCAAACAACCCATATGTGAGGAAAATGCAACCACATCTTTGTTGAGTGGGTCAAGTAATAATGGAAATGCAGCTTTTTGTTTGTTTGTTTCTTTTGAGACAGAGTCTTACTCTGTCGTCCAGGTTGGAGTACAGTGGCATGAACTCAGCTCACTGCAAACTCTGACTCCCGGATTCAGGCGATTCTCCTGTCTCAGGCTCCCATGTAGCTGGGATTACAGGCGCCCGCCACCATGCCTGGCTAATTTTTGTATTTTTAGTAGAGATGGGGTTTCACCATGTTGGCAAGGCTGCTCTCAAACTCCTGACCTCAGGTGATCCACGCACCTCAGACTCCCAAAGTGCTCGGATTACAGGCATCAGCCACCGTGCCTTGCCTGCCAGGAACTCGGCTTTATTATGAAATAGGAAAAGCTTGTCTTTAGCTACAGTGGAACTTCCCCATCTTGCCTCCCAGAAGCGGTCCCCTAAAGCCACTCCCAAGGATAGGGAGGAGAGGAGTTACAGAGCAGGAAGAAGGAGTTGTTTTGCTCAGAGCACAAGGTCATTCTTTTCTTTGCAGGATTTAAATCAAAACTCCCACAAAAGCAGAATGGAAGCTTCCAAGGTCAGTTTTGTGCTATCCAAGTGAGAATGTTAAAGGCCAAACTGAGGAGGGCCTGGACAATCAAGCTGTAAAATAGCATCAGTGATACGAAGTTCTCCTTCCTCATCTAAGTTCTGCATGGTCTTTTCACAGGTGGCAATCTGGCTCTGCCTTTCACCTCGAATAGAAGAGAGAGACACATAATCAAGTTCAGAGTTACAAGAAACAGAATCCAATCCTGACTACCTTAAGCAGGAAAAACATTAAAGGCTTTTGTGGCTGGTGCCGTGGCTCACGCCTGTAATCCCAGCACTTTGGGAGACTGAGGCAGGCAGATCCCCTGAGGCCAGGAGCTCGAGACCAGCCTGGCCAACATGGCGAAACTCCATGTCTACTAAAAATACAAAAATTAGCCAGGTGTGGTGGTGAATACCTGTAATCCCAGCTACTTAGGAGGCTGAGGCAGGAGAATCATTTGAACCTAGGAGGTGGAGTTTGCAGTGAGCTGAGATCGTGCCAGTGCACTCCAGCCTGGGTGACAGAGTGAGACTTTGTCTAAAAAAAAAATATATATATATATATATATATATACTTTTGCATTGCTCACAACATATCCAAATGCAGGGATAACCAGGATTGGAGGCTATGTCTGCAGGAAAAACAGCCAAGACTGTGCCACCAAACGGCTAATGAAGATTCCCTTGCTGCTGCCACTAGACACAGACATGGTCCCTTGCAATGCTGCTGGCCCCCAGATCCTGTGGTCCTTGTCTCTACCTCCACACCTCTGGAAACTGGCTATCGTACTGCCACCCACACCAGTAAGGATTCCACCTAGGCACTGCTCTTTGCAGCACTCGTTTCTGAGTCAAAATCCTATGTGGGACTGGTCCGATGGTACTGGGTTATCAGAACTTATTAACATTCATGTCCCTAAGGTTGGTATACAGCCCACCACTGCTAAATTTGACTGGCTTAATAAAATAAAAAAAAATAAAATAAGGAAAATCCTACATGGGTAAGTCCAATTGGCAGAGTATGGGCTTTGGGCAGGTATCTGACTTAGCTGTAAGGCTGGAAAAGACAGTATCCAGCTCCCACAGAGGTGAGCAACCCCAGTATCCCAAGAACCAAAAGCACGGGAGTTCCCGAATGGATTAAGGGTGCTTTGAGGTTGGGTGGCCAACAAGAACAACAAATGCCACTCTTGTTACTCATCCATGTGAATTAATATAAGGCAAAGTAGTGCCTCTCCCAGGGGTAGCCACATTCAATCTGTCTTTAACTATGGAATGAAAGGCCTTGCTTCTTGAGTCCTTTAAGATAGCCGGGCAGGCTGGGCACGGTGGCGCATGCCTGTAATCCCAACATTTTGGGAGGCTGAGGCGGGTAGATCACCTGAGGTCAGGAGTTCACAACCAGCCTGAGTAACACGGTGAAACCCTGTCTCTACTAAATACAAAAAAAATAGCCGGGCGTGGTGGCACATGCCTGTAATCTGAGCTACTTGGGAGGCTGAAACAGGAGACTCGCTTGTACCCAGGAGGCAGAGGTTGCAGTGAGCCGAGATTGTGCCATTGCACTCCAGCCTGGGCAATAAAAGCGAAATCCCGTCTAAAAAAAAAAAAAGAAAAAGAAAAAGCCGGGCATGGTGGCTCATGCCTGTAATCCCAGCACTTTGGGAGGCCAAGGTAGGCAGATCATTTGAGGTCAGGAGTTTGAGACCAGCCTGGTCAACATGGTGAAGCCTCGTCTCTACTGAAAATACAAAAATTAGCTGGGTGTGGTGGTGTGCACCTATAATCCTAGTTACTGGGGAGGCTGAGGCAGGAGAATCCCTTGAACCTGGGAGATGGAGGCTGCAGTGAGCCAAGATCATGCCATTGCACTCCAGCCTGGGTGACAGAGATAGTCTCAAAAAAAAAAAAAAAAAAGCCTAACATTAGCTAGTGAGAATGCTGTTGGTGGTATTGAGGTGTGTGGTTTTCATTTATTTATTTATTTTTGAGACAGGACCTTACTATGTTACCCAGGCTGGTCTCAACATCCTAGGCTCAAGTGATCCTCCTACTTCAGCCTCTGGAGTAGCTGGGACCACAGGTGTGCACCATCACACCTGGCTAACTTTTTAATTTTTTGAAGAGATGGAGTCTCCCTATGTTGCCCAGACTGGTCTTGAACTCCTGAACTCAAGTGATCCTCCTACCTCGGCTTCCCAAAGTGTTGGGATTACAGGCATGAGCCACCACACCCAGCCAGCATTTGGGTATTGATACCAGAAGCTTTCCTGGTATTGAAAAGCATACTCATCTATGAAAAGTTCTGGAAATGGATAGAGGTGGTGGTTGTACAACATTGTGAATGTACTTAATGCTACAGAATTGTACACTTAAAATGGCTAAAATGGTGAATTTTTTTTTTTTTTTTGAGACAGAGTCTCACTCTGTCACCCAGCCTGGAGTGCAGTGGTATGATCTCGGCTCACTGCAACTTCTGCCTCCGGGTTCAAGCAATTCTCCTGCCTCAGCCTCCCAAGTAGCTTGGATTACAGGCATGTGCCACCACGCCCGGCTAATTTGTGTATTTTTGGTAGAGATGTGGTTTCACCATGCTGGCCAGGCTGGTCTCGAACTCCTGACCTCAAGTGATCCACTGCCTCAGCCTCCCAAAGTGCTAGGATTACAGGTGTGAGCCACCACACCCGGCCATAAAATGATGAATTCTATGTTACATATATTTTATCTTTTTTTTTTTTTTTTTTTTACAAAGCACACTAAATGGAACCACCCTACTTGCCCCAGTGCTGGCCTTACACGTGGGGCCCATGGGGCACAGCAGCTATACCACATACCTCCTCTTCCACGGGCCTGCCCACAGGCCACAGGTTGGCCCAGGGTGTCCCTTGGTACCATGGTCACTGCACTAGAGTAGAACTCCCTAGATTTCCTTCAACTCTATTCACATTTGACAGGCATCCATGAATGACAACAATAATTAGCTGTTCAAATCCTGTGTTACTTACTGTGTAACCTTGGGCAAGTTGTCTAACTTCTTGAAGATTCCGTTTCCTCATTTAAAATGTAGGGACAATTATAACACCCATTTCTTAGGGTTGTTGTAACAAGTTGACAGGTGTAGGGTGCTTAACACAATGCTGAGCACATAATCAGTGCACAATAAGGTTACCTATTATTAGTATTATTATTTTTTCTTCTATAAACTAGCACCAGGCTCACACCTGTAATCCCAGCACTTTGGGAGGCTGAGGCAGGCAGATCGCTTGAGCTCAGGAGTTTGAGACCAGCTGGGCCAACATGGCAAAGCCCTGTCTCTACTAAAAAAAAAAAAAAAAAACACAAAAATCAACCAGGTGTGGTGGCACGTGCCTGTAATCGCAGCTACTCAGGAGGTTGAGGCACAAGAATCACTTGAACCTGGGAGGCAGAGGCTGCAGTGAGCTGAGATTGCGCTACTGCACTCCAGGCCAGGTGACAGAGGAAGATTCCGTCTCTAAATAAATAAATAAATAAACTAGCACCAGAGTTTTAAGATTTTCCTTCTCTTAAAGGATAAATTGGTGGCTCACGCCTGTAATCCCAGCACTCTGGGTGGCCGAGGTGGGTGGATCACCTGAGGTCTGGAGTTCGAGACCAGCTTGTCCAACATGGTGAAACCCCATCTCTACAAAAAAAATTAGCTGGGCATGATGGCGTGTGCCTGTAATCCCAGCTACTCGGGAGGCTGAGGTGGGAGAATTGCTTGAACCAGGGAAGCGGAGGTTCCAGTGAGCTGAGATCACGCCATTGCACCCAGCCTGGGTGACAGAGCGAAGACTCCATCTCAAAAAAAAAAAAAAAAAAAAAAAGCCTGGTTGAGGTGGCTCACGCCTGTAATCCCAGCACTTTGGGAGGCCGAGGTGGGCGGATCACGAGGTCAGGAGATCGAGACCATACTGGCTAACACAGTGAAACCCTGTCTTTACTAAAAATACAAAAAAATTAGCTGGGCATGGTGGCGGGCACCTGTAGTCCCAGCTACTCAGGAGGCTGAGGAAGGAGAATGGCATGAACCCAGGAGGTGGAGCTTGCAGTGAGCCGAGATTGTGCCACTGCACTCCAGCCTGGGTGACAGAGTGAGATTCTGTCTCAAAAAAAAAAAAAGATAAGTTGGTTATCTGTTGCTGTATGACAGATATATTAGTTAGGGTACTCCAGAGAAACAGATCCAATGGTGGGGGTAGGAGAGAGAGAAACTTGTTGTAGGAATTGGCTCATGCAATTATGGAGGTCAAGAAATTCCATAGTCTGCCACTTGAAAGCTGGAGAACCAGGAATGCCAGTGGGGTAGTGCCAGCCTGAGTCTGAAGGCCTGAGAATAGGGACAGGGCAGGAGCAATGGTGTGAGTCCCAGTCTAAGTTCAAACGCGCGGAGAATCAGGAGCACTGATATCTGCGGGCAGGAGAAGATGGATGTCTCAGCTCACACAGAGACAGCAAAGTTGCCCTTCCTCCACTTTTTTCTTCTATTTGGGCCCTCAGTGAGTTGGAAGGTGCCCACCCACGTTGGTGAAGGTGACCTTCCTTACTCAGTCTACTAATGCCAAGGAAAATATTTTCTGGAAACACCCTAACAGACACACCCAGAAATAATATTTTACCACCTATTGGGGCATCCTTTAGCCCAATCAAGTTGACACATAATTTTTTTTTTTTTTTTTAGACGGGGTTTCGCTCTTTCGCACAGGCTGGAGTGAAGTGGCACAATCTTGGCTCACTGCAACCTCTGTTGCCCGGGTTCAAGCAATTCTCCTGCCTCAGCATCCTGAGTAGCTGGGATTATAGGCATCCGCCACCACGCCCAGCTAATTTTTGTATTTTCAGTAGAGATGGGGTTTCACCGTGTTGGCCAGGCTGGTCTCGAACTCCCGACCTCAGGTGATCCACCCACCTCAGCCTCCCAAAGTGCTGGGATTACAGGTGTGAGCCACTGCGCCCGGCCAACACATAAAATTAACAACCACAACAAATTACCCCAAAACACAGTGGCGTGAAGCAACATTTATTATCTCATTGTTTTCATGGGTTGGAAATCCAGGCATGGTTTAGCTGGGTCTCCTATTTTGGAGTCTTTCACAGGCTGCAATGACAGTGTTGGCGGGGGTGCAGTGTCATCTCAAAGCTGGACTGGAGAAGGGCACTCTTCCATGCTTACTCATGTGGTTGTTGGAAGGATTCAGGTCCTCAGATTCTGTTGGCTGGAGCCCACCCTCTGTCCCTTGCCGAATGGGTCTCTCCAACATTATGGCTTTCTTCATCAAAGTGTAATAAGTAAGAAGACAATAAAACAGCATAGCAAGCCAGAAGTCACGCTCTTCTGTAATCTAATCACACAAATGATATTCTATCCCTTTTGGTTATTCTGTTTGTTGAAAGCAAGTCAATATGTTCAGCCCACACTCAAGGGGAGGGGATTACAAAAGGGAATGATCAGTGAGGGCGGTGTGTAAGAGCTGCTTACTCCGGAGGATAAGGACAAGTATGGTTATTCTTGTGTGTGTGTGTGTGTGTGTGTGTGTGTGTGTGTGGTGTGTGTGTGTTTTTGAGACAGAACCTCATGCTGTCTCCCAGGCTGGGGTGCAGTGGCACAATCTCGGCTCACTGCCACCTCTGCCTCCCAGGTTCAAGCCATTCTCCTGCCTTAGCCTCCCGAGTAGCTGGGATTACAGGCACGCACCACCACGCCCAGCTAATTTTTGTATTTTTAGTAGAGACAGGGTTTCACCATGTTGGTCAGGCTGGTCTCGAACTCCTGACCTCAGGTGATCCACCCACTTCGGCCTCCCAAAGTGCTCGGATTACAGGCATGAGCCACTGCGCCCAGCCCAAGTATGGTTATTCTGATGTTCACTACAGGAAATTCAAGACGGGATATGCTGGAAGGATAATTCTGGTGTTGAGAGAGAAAAGGATTTCTTTGTTAAAGATTTTCTTGTGTGTGCATGGTTATGGGCTCATGCTTTTCATAAAAAATGTCATGTCACTTTCAAGCAATTCTGTAAGGTAGGTGAGAAGACACTGCTGGCCCAGCCTCAAAATTATTTTATATTATTTTATTTTTTTAGAGACAGAGTCTCACTCTATCACTCAGGTTGGAGTGCAGTGGCATGATCTTGGTTCACTGCAGCCTCAACCTCCTGTGATCAAGTGATCCTCCCACCTCAGCCTCCTAAGTAGCTGGGACTAAAGCTATGTACCACCACACCCAGCTAATTTTTAAATTGTTTGTAGAGATGGGGTCTGGCTATGTTGCCGAGGCTGATCTTAACCTCCTGGCCTCAAGTAATCCTCCCACTTCAGCCTCCCAAAGTGCTGGGATTACAGGCGTGAGCCACTATGCCTGGTCTTCCAATTTTATTCTGGTGGCTACACTCCATGCAGTGCTATGCTTCAGAAGAGGTGGCTCTAACTACTTCAAGGATGAATCTAGGCCTTTCAAAAATCCTATTCTTTTGCCAGTGATTGGCTGAGGAAGGGACATGCGATCCAATCTCAACCAATAAGATGTGAGAATAGGCTAGGTGCAGTGGCTCAAGCCTGTAATCCCAGCATTTTGGGAGGCCGAGGCAGGTGGATCACTTGAGGTTGGGAGTTTGAGACCAGCCTGGCCAATATGGTGAAACCCCCATCTCCACTAAAAATACAAAAAATTAGCTGGGTGTGGTGGTGCGCGCCTGTAGTCCCAGCTACTCAGGAGGCTGAGGCAGGGGAATCGCTTGAACCTGGGAGGCAGAGGTTGTAGTGAGCCGAGATTGTGCCACTGCACTCCAGCCTGGGTGAGAGAGTGAGGCTCTGTCTCAAAAAAAGATTTGAGGATAAGTTTGTTATGGGGGCACTTCTGAGAAAAGTTTTTGTTTTTGTTCTAAAAAAAGAGACACAAGTCAGAAGTAGTGGTTCCCTTCCTTCCCTTTCTTTTCCTTTCCTTCTCTTTCCTCCTTTCTCTTCCCCATCCCCTCACCTCCTCTTTCCTCCCTTCCCCTTCCCCTTCCCCTTCCCTTCCCTTTTCTTTCCACCTCCATATATTGGTGTGATGGATGCAAAAGCTTGGAGCTTTTGCAGCCATCTTGTGACCAGGAGACAAGGTAATTGAAATTCTGAGGATGACAGAGGAAAAGCAGAAAGGACCTGGGTTTACTCAAAGAGCTTATTGAATAATCCCCATAATAATTGTGCCTCTGGAAATAATATGTTCTACTTTGCTTAAGTCCATTAATTGAGGTAGAGTAATTTGTAGCCAAAAGCATCAATCCAAGAAAACTCATCCTCTCCATTTTGCAGACAGACCAAGATGTGTTGACTAACTTGCTAAAATCACAGAATTTTGTTTTAATACAAAGCAAATTGTTTCCTTTAATAGTGGTATGTGTATGTGTTCTTTATGAAGTCTGCTCTGAGCATCTGAGCCCCGGATCGTCACTATTTCCTTTACTAAAATCCAACAGTAGATAGCACCTGCACCATACCTCCTAGCATTTTGTTATACACTGGGTCATATTATTCTCTGATTGTTTTTCCAGTGTTCAGCTCTTTGAGGGCAGGTCCATAGCTCCCCTGGTTTATCACAGTATAAGGTGCACAATACCTGCTTAATATAGACAGGAAAAATTGACACATGACTGAGTTTGAAATGTACTAACAAATTAATAATCTATTCTGCCTCTTGGTATAAAAAATTAATAACCAAATTTTATGGGAATAATATAAATTTTGTTTTTTTGAAATGGGGTCTCATTCTGTCACCCAGACTAGAATGCAGTGGTGTAATCATGGCTCACTGAGGCCTTGCCTTGACCTCTTGGGCTCAAGTGATCCTCCCACGTTAGACTCCTGAGTAGCTGGGACCACAAGTGTGTGCCACCACACCTGGCTAATTTTTTGTGCTTTTGTAGAGATAGGTTTTTGCCATGTTGCCCAGGCTGGTCTTGAACTCCTGAGCTCAAGCAATCCACCCACCTCATTCTCCCAAAGTGCTGAGATTACAGGCATGAGCCTCCGCACCCGGCAATATAAATAATTTAAAACTCTTCACGGCCGGTGGCTCACGCCTGTAATCCCCACACTTTGGGAGGCCTAGGCAGGCAGATCACCTGAGGTCAGGAGTTCGAGACCAGCCTGGCCAACATGGTCAGCCGCCCCCACCCGCCCGCCCCACTAAAAATACAAAAATTAGCAAGGTGTGGTGGCACACGCCTGTAACCCCAGCTACTCAGAAGGCTGAGGCAGGAGAATCGCTTGAACCTCGGAGGCGTCTGTCTCAAAAGAAAAGCCTCTTTGCAGAGCCCTTTTTTCTTTTTAAGGTAGGCTGCCATAAATTCATGCTCTGTGTCATTAATAATCATAAAAATAACAACAGTAGAAGTTGCCATTGGCTTAGTGCCAATAGGCCAAACTTTATGTGTGTGTGCATGTGTAGATAAATACGTGTTTATATATGTGTATATCAATATACATGTGTATACACACACACACCCACATATATCTTTTGAGATAAGAGTCTTGCTGTGTCAC
This sequence comes from Pan troglodytes, assembly GCF_028858775.2. Taxonomy (NCBI): domain Eukaryota; kingdom Metazoa; phylum Chordata; class Mammalia; order Primates; family Hominidae; genus Pan; species Pan troglodytes. The sequence goes on along the minus strand of NC_072412.2, from coordinate 100,939,572 downwards.
CCAGGCTGGAGTGCAGTGTGGCACCATCACAGCTCACTATAGCCTCTACCTCCTGGGCTCAAGCAATCCTCCCGGCTGAGACTCCCAAGTAGCTGGGACCACAGGTGCACAACCACCACGCCCAGCTAATTTTTGTATTTCTTGTAGAGACAGGGTTTTGTCATGTTGCCCAGGCTGGTCTGGAACTCCTGAGCTCAAGTGATCTGCCCGCCTCTGCCTCCCAAAGTGCTGGGATTACAGGCGTGAGCCACTGTGCCCTGCCATATGAATATTTCTTAATCCTCCTAACAGTCTTGTGAGGTACATATTAATATCCCCATTTTACAGGTAAGGAAACACTGTCTGAGAGAGCAACTTGATCACAGATACCACGTTTGGCTACTTTACTTGTTATCTATGATATTTGGCTCCAAGTCCATACTTTCCTATTCCACCATATTGTTTCCATCTCTGCTGCTTGTATCTGTTTAGAAGCCAAAGGAGGGATGGTGCTGATAAGGATAAGTCCTTACTCCCCAAACCAGCTCCAGCTGAGAGTCTGGGAGGATTAAGGGATGAGAAGCCGACTTCTGCATGAGCCCAAATGGGCTGTCCAGGTGCGTCTGCACTTATTACATCTCACTTAAATCGTTAATGGCAAAAAGATTTCAGTCAGTCCTTTGTGACTTCCTACCATGAAATAAAGCAACATTTTCTTCACTCAGAGACTTTCCTAGACACTGAGACAATTCTCCTTTCTTTTCTTTTCTTTTCTTTTTTTTTTTTTTTTTGAGATGGAGTCTTGCTCTGTTGCCCACACTGGAGTGCAATGGCATGATCTTGGCTCACTGCAACCTCCGCCTCCCGGGTTCAAGCCATTCTCCTGCCTCAGTCTCCTGAGTAGCTGGGATTACAGGCGTGCGCCACCATGCCGGCTAATTTTTGTATTTTTAGTAGAGACAGAGTTTCACCATGTGGGCCAGGATGGTCTCAATCTTTCGAACTCGTGATCCGGCCGCCTTGGCCTCCCAAAGTGCTGGGATTATAGGCGTGAGCCACCGCACCTGGCGACAGTTCTATTTTTAAGTAAACTAAACAAAGGAACAAAGCCCCAAGAACTCTCTGTACTAAACAGAGCTTTGTAATTTATGAGTTTCCCTCACTGTGTGGTGGGGAGTGCTGAGGGTGGGAACATCATGCCGGGAAGGCGGGCCTGCTCTTGTGAGGGACCATGTCAGAATAGGAGCGGGGAGCTGAGCACCATTTTTTTTTCTCAATCAAGTGCTACAGACACAGCACATGGAGCCTGTGGGTACTTCAAGGGCCTGTGAAAATATGTGGGTTCAAAACATAATTATCAGCCTCAAAATGTCAAAAGAAAAACAACTACCATTATAGGACTTTTTCCTTAGTTCATCTAAAAACGGGGTCGTTGTTACATGGCCATGAAATATTAGGCATCCAGATAATTTGAAGGGTGAGAAAAGTGGAATTTATTAGGCAAAAAGGAAAAAAAAATTCTTAGAAGAGCGAGAGAGTTTCCTGTCAACTGGGCCCACCTCATACAGACTGAATTCTCGGGTACCACACCCCAGGAACAGGAGAGAAAGGCCAGGCTCCTCTCTGCTGCAAAGGGCATGAACTTCCCGCCACTCCACCCCATTCTCCCAGTGTACCGGCTGGGCGGAGGTTTTCCAGGCACCTGCCCCCCTTATACTTGGCTGTCTTACTACAATATTGATTTATAATGTGTGGTTAAGTAATCATAGGACATCACCAATGACACTTTCATCTATTGCCAATTTTAATAGTCATAAATGTATTGATTCCTTGGAAAGCAATTTGAAAGTTCTGATTTTCTCACTGCACAAAAATTCTTAAACATATACACTATTTGTAGAGCAATCAGAGCCAATCATAACATGAGTTACTTGTAGCCACATAATTTCAAAAGCAATATCTCTTTGAAAATGGTTGTATGCCTGGCACGGTGGCTCATGCCTGTAATCCCAGTGCTTTTTGAGGTCAAGGCGGGTGGATTACTTGAGGTCAGGAGTTGGAGACCAGCCTGGCCAACATGGTGGAACCCTGTCTCTACTAAAAATACAAAAAATTACCCGGGCATGGTGCTGCGTGCCTGTAATCCCAGCTACTTGGGAGGCTGAGGCAGAAGAATCGCTTGAACCCAGGAGGCGGAGGTTGCAGTGAGCTGAGATCGCTCCACTGCACTTCAGCCTGGGCAATAGAGCCAGACTCTGTCTCAAAAAAAAAAAAAAAAAGAAAATGGTTGTATGCCTGGCACGGTGGCTCATGCCTGTAATCCCAGTGCTTTTCGAGGTCAAGGCGGGTGGATTACTTGAGGTCAGGAGTTGGAGACCAGCCTGGCCAACATGGTGAAACCCCATCTTTACTAAAAATACAAAAATTAGCCAGGTGTGTTGTCGGGCGCCTGTGATCCCAGCTCCTCAGGAGACTGAGGCAGGAGAATTGCTTGAGCCCGGGAGGCAGAGGTTGCAGAGAGCCAAGATCAGGCCACTGCACTCCAGACTGGGTGACAGAGCAAGACTCTGTTTCAAAAGAAAAAAAGAAAGGAAACAAAGGAAAGGAAATGAAAGGAAAGGAGAGGGGAGGGGAGGAGAGGGAGGGAGGGAGGGAAAGAGAGAGAGAGAAAAAAAAGAGAGAAAGAAAGAGAAAGAAAAGAAAAGAAAAAAGAAAATTGTTCTAATAAAAAACATGTGTAGGATGTAAATGATTTTGACATGTGATATAACATGCAGTGGGACCCACTGAAAGCATCCGGAGCCAGGGCCAGCTTTGCAGGCAGCTGACCTGTGCATTTAGCACCAGGTCACAAGTTCATAAGGGCCCCGAGACTGGTTTAATGCTCTGCTCTCATCTTGGAAGTCTTCCTTCCTTCTCCCTTCCCTTCCCTTCCCCCTTCCCCCTTTCCCTTTCCGCTTTCCCCCTTCCCTTCCCGTCCCCCTCCCCTCCCCTTCCTTCCTTCTTTCTTTCTGTCTGTCTTTCTGTCTTTCTTTCAAGACAGGGTCCCATTTTGTTGCCCAGGCTGGAGTACAGTGTGACCATGTAGCTCAGTGCAGCCTCTACTTACTTGGTCCAAGTGACCCTCCCATCTCAGCCTCCAGAGTAGCAGAAACTACAGGCATGTACCACCACACCAGCCTTGGAAGTCTTCGTAATTTTTGAACAATGAGCCACACATTCTTTTTTTTTTTTTTTTTTGATATGGAGTCTCACTCTGTCACCCACGCTGGAGTACAGTGATGTGATCTCAACTCACTGCAACCAACGCCTCCCAGGTTCAAGCAATTCTCCTGTCTCAGCCTCCTGAGTAGCTAGGACTACAGGCATCCACCACCATGCCGGGCTAATTTTTGTATTTTTAGTAGAGACTGGGCTTCACCCTATTGGTCAGGCTGGTCTCAAACTCCTGACCTCAGGTGATCCACCCACCTTGGCATCCCAAAGTGCTGGGATTACAGGTGTGAGCCACCACGCCTGGCCGTGCCACACATTCTTATTTTGCACTAGGCCCTACAAATTATGTAGCTGGTCCTGTCCAGACTTTACAAAGATTTTAAAACAGCCCTGCGTGGAGCTCTGTATCCAGTAAAGCTGTGTTGCTTCCCTTTGCAGCACAAAGGTTTGTTTTTAGGTCCTGTGTTTAATTCACTTGAAAAATGTGTGAGATTTTGTGTTTTTTACAAAGTAGCTAGATTTTAAAAGTTAGGGAATTACTGTACTATATAGAAAGACAAAACTCCTAAGCGAAGATACAGACCCACATTGCTAAGGCATTAGAAACAGCACCAAGAATTTACAAAAAATAAAATGTACTTCAAAATTAAATCCAGGCTAAGCACTTCAAAAGGTCCAAATGGCTTCCAGGCTAGGAACCAAGAGTGAACAAGCATTACCTCCACAAATTAAATTTGAAGTGGCTGTAGGACATTTTCATCTAATTTAGATAAAGTTTTAAAATGGTCCTATCCACAATCCATCAAAGTACTGTCTAAACAAAGGCCAGCATTTTCTGTTTGGGGAAACCAGGGGAGGAAAAACCTTCGGGCCACATCCTGCTGATATCATTGAGAGGCTCAATGGCAGGATAAGGCCCTGAGTGTTCGGTCCGCCACACTGAGCCCTGAGCCGCAGCTTTCCTCCCACGCCCTGAGGAGTTGCCAGGGCCAGGTGAGGACTCTGCCATTTGTTGGATATGAAAGGAAAGCTCAGGGTAAGGCTTGGTGAGTGAGTACTCCCTCTGGATGAAGTCCAGGTGGTCCTCGGGAAGTATGAAGGGAAGGCTGGGCATTAGAAAGACGTGGGCTGATTACCATCTTCGTCAGTTCTACTACTTCAATAAAATTTATTTTAATTTGCTGGCTCATGAGTTTTTTGTTTGTTTGTTTAAAAATGTATGTTCATCAGGCCAGGCGCGGTGGCTCACGCCTGTAATCTCAGCACTTTGGGATGCCAAAGCGGGTGGATCACCTGAGGTCGGGAATTCGAGACCAGCCTGAGCAACATGGAAAAACCCAGTCTCTACTAAAACTACAAAATTAGCCGAGCGTGGTGGCACATGCCTGTAATCCCAGCTCCTCAGGAGGCTGAAGCAGGAGAATCACTTGAACCCTGGAGGTGGAGGTTGCAGTGAGCCGAGATCGCACCATTGCACTCTAGCCTGGGCAACAAGAGCGAAACTCTGTCTCAAAACAAAAATATATAAGTTCATTGGCCGGGCGCGGTGGATCACATCTGTAATCCCCGCACTTTGGGAGGCTGAGGCGGGTGGATCATGAGGTCAGGAGTTCAAGACCAGCCTGGCTAAGATGGTGAAACCCCATCTCTACTAAAAATACAAAAATTAGCTGGGCGTGGTGGCAGGCACCTGTAATCCCAGCTACCGGGAGGCTGAGGCAGAAAATTGCTTAAACCCAGAGGCGGAGGTTGCAGTGAGCTGAGATTGCACCACTGCACTCCAGCCTGGGTGACATATATATGTATGTATGTTCATCATGGACAACTTAGAAAAATATTAAAAAATAGAAAGAAGAAGAAATGACCCATAATTCTATTTCTTGAAGAAAAACCACTAGATCATTAATACTTGGGTGTGTTTTTTCTGGTCTCTTTTCCACAATATTGTTCATTTTTACCTAGAAGTGTAGAAAATATATACCCTGGCTGGGTGCAGTGGCTCACGCCTGTAATCCCAGCACTTTGGGAGGCCGAGGCGGGCAGATCACGAGGTCAGGGGATCAAGACCATCTGGCTAACGCGGTGAAACCCTGTCTTCACTAAAAATACAAAAAATTAGCTGGGTGTGGTGGCGGGTGCCTGTAGTCCCAGCTACTGGGGAGGCTGAGGCAGGAGAATGGCGTGAACCCGGGAAGCAGAGCTTGCAGTGAGCCGAGATCACGCCACTGCACTCCAGCCTGGGTGACAGAGCCAGACTCCATCTCAAAAAACAAAAAAAAAAGAAAGAAAGAAAATATATACCCATATTATATATTTAATTTTGTCCTTTTTCCTCTTAAATGGCATGGTACAATCAGGATAAACAGGAAGGTTGATATAACAGGGTTGAAATAAGTCCAAATTATAATTTATTAAGTTAAAAATGACTAAGCTTATCAAATAAGAAACAGAAATTGTCATATTGGTTGATAAAGAAAAGCCAGACCTTGGCCAGGCATGGTGGCTTACGCCTGTAATCCCAGCACTTTGGGAGGCTGATGGGGGTGGATCACCTGAGGACAGGAGTTTCGAGACCAACCTGGCCAACATGGTGAGACCCCGTCTCTACTACAAATACAAAAATTAGCCAGGCATGGTGGTGCATGCCTGTAGTCCCAGCTACTCAGGTGGCTGACACAAGAGAATCGCTTGAACTTGGGAGGCGGAGGTTGCAGTTAGCCAAGACTGCACTCCAGCCTGGGCAACAGAGCGAGACTCCGTCTCAAAATAAATAAATAAATAAAAAAGCAGCAAAGATGGCAAGATAAGGAAATAAGGAATTAAGGAGAACATATTCAGAGATAAATTGTTAATGATAAGAGAATGCCATGAACTTTTTTTTAACATTTTATTATATTTAATTAATTAATTTATTTTTAGACAGAGTTTCACTCTGCTGCCCAGGCTGGTGTGCAGTGGCAATCTTGGCTCACTCAGCAACTGCTGCCTCCTGGGTTCAAGCAATTCTCCTGCCTCAGCCTCCCGAGTAGCTGGGATTACAGGCATGCACCACCAAGCCTGGCTAATTTTTGTATTATTAGTAGGGATGGGGGTTTTACCATGTTGGCCAGGCTGGTCTCGAACTCTCAACCTCAGGTGATCTGCCCGCCTTGGCCTCCCAAAGTGCTGGGCTTACAGGTGTGAGCCACCGTGCTGGGCTATTTTATTTTATTTTATTGAGATGGTTTCACTCTTGTCTCTCAGGCTGGAGTGCAATGGCGCGATCTTGGGCTCACCGCAACCTCCGCCTCCCCAGTTCAAGTGATTCTCCTGCCTCAGCCTCCTGAGTAGCTGGGATTACAGGCGTGTGCCACCAAGCCCAGCTAATTTTTGTGTTTTTAGTAGAGACGGGGTTTCGCCACGTTGGCCAGGCTGGTCTCAATCTCCTGACCTCAAATGATCATCCTGCCTCGGCCTCCCAAAGTGCTGGCATTACAGGCGTAAGCCACCATGCCTGGCCTTATATTTTTGAGACAGGGTCTCACTCTGTCATCCAGGCTGGAGTGCAGTGGTATGGTCTTGGCTTACTGCAGCTGTGACCTCCTAGATTCAAGTGATCCTCCCACCTCAGCCTCCCCAAATAGCTGGGACTACAGACACACACTGCCACACACGACTAATGTGTTTTTTGGTTTTTAGTAATGATGAGATCTCACTATGTTGCCCAGGCTGGTCTGGAACTCCTGGGCTCAAGTGATCCTCCTGCCTCAGCCTTCAAAGTGTTGGGATTACAGGCATGAGCCACTGTGCCTGGTTTATTTTTAATTGACAAGTAATTGTTTTTTTGTTTTCTTCTTTTACAATACAACATGATATTCAAGACAAATAATAACTGTACATATCTATACAGTATAATATGATGTTTTGATATGTATTGACAATGTGGAATTATTAAATCAGGCTAATTAACAAATCTATCACTTCACATATCATTTTTTGGTATGATGAAACACTTAAAATCTACTCTTCTAGCAATTTTGAAATGTACATTGTGTTTATTGTCATCACCATCCTGTATGATAGGTCACTAAAGCTTATTCCTTTTTTTTTGAGACAAGCTCTTGCTCTGTTACCCAGGCTGGACTGCAGTGGTGCGATCATGGCTTCCTGCAACCTTGAACTCCTGGGCTCAAGCAGTCCTCCCACCTCAGCCTCCCGAGTAGCTGGGACTACAGGCATGCACCACCACATCCAGCTAATTAAAAACATGGGATTTTTTGTAGCAACAGGGTCTTGCTCTGTTGCCAGTACTGGTCTCCAACTCCTAGTCTCAAGCAATCCTCCGGCTTCAGCTTTCCAAAGTGCTGGAATTATGCTTGTGAGCCACTGCATCCGGCCAAGCTTATTCTTTCTGTCTAACTAAAACTTTGCATACTCTTTGATCAATAGTTTCTCTTTCCCCTGCCTCCGGTAACCATCATTCTACTCTCTACTTTCATGAATTTAACTGTTTTTTTTTCTTTTTTGAGACGGAGTCTCAGTCTGTTGCCCAGGCTGGAGTACAGCGGTTTGATCTTGGCTCACTGCTATCTCCGCCTCCTGGGTTCAAGCAATTCTCCTGCCTCAGCCTCCAGAGTAGCTGGGACTACAGGCGCCTGCCACCACGCCTGGCTAATTTTTTTGTATTTTTAGTAGAGACGAGGTTTCACCGTGTTAGCCAGGATGGTCTCGATCTGACCTCATGATCTGCCCCCCTTGGCCTCCCAAAGTGCTGGGATTACAGGTGTGAGCCACCACACCCGGCCATAAGGTCAGCTTTTTAAGATTCCAAATATAAGTGAGATCATGTCATCTTTGTCTTTCTGTGTCTGGCTTATTTCACTTAGCATAATGTCCTCTAGGTTCATCTATGTTGTTGCAAATGATGGGATTCACCCCTCCCACCCTTTTTAAAGGGTAATAGCATTTCATTGTGTATGTATACCATGTTTTCTTTATCCATTCAACTCAGGATGGATTCCGAGTTGCTTTCATACCTTAGCTATTGGGAACAGTGCTGCAATGAATACGGCAGTGTAAATGCCTCTTTGGTATACTGCTTTCAATTTGTTTGGGTATATATACACAAGTAGGATTACTGGATCTTATGGTCATTCCACTTTTAGTTTTCAGGGAACTTTCATACCCCATACCGTTTTCCATAATGGCGGTATTAATTCACATTCCCGTCAACAGTGCACAAAGTTTCCCTTTTCTTGGCACCCTTGCCAACACTTTAATGTAGTGTAATGTAATCTTCAAATCTCTCATTTTTGATAATAGCCAGTCTAACAGGTATGAGGTAATATCTCAATGCAGTTTTAATATTTTGGATATTAGCCCCTTATTAGATGTAGAGTGAGTTTGCAAATATTTTCTCCTAGTTTGTGGGTTCACTCTATTAATTGATTTTTCTTCACTCTATTAATTGATTTTTTTGTTATGCAGAAGTGTTTTAATCTATGCAATTCCATTTGTTTATTTTTGCTTTTGTTACTTGTGGTTTTGGGATGATGTCCAAGAAATCTTTGCCCAGGCCAATGTCCTGGACCATTTCCCCTATGTTTTCTTTTCTTTTCTTTTTTTTTTTTTTTGAGAGTCTCGCTTTGTCACCCAGGCTGGAGTGCAATGGCCTGATCTTGGCTCACTATAACCTTCGCTTCCCAAGTTCAAGCGATTCTGCTTCCTCAGCCTCCAGAGTAGCTGGGAATACAGGCATGTGCCACCGCACCTGGCTAATTTTTTTATTTTTAGTAGAGGCGGGATTTCACCATGTTGTCAAGGCTGGTCTCGAACTCCTGACCTCATGAGCCACCTACCTCAGCTTCCCAAAGTGCTGGGATTACAACTGTGAGCCACCGCGCCAGGCCCCCTATGTTTTCTTCTAGTACTTTTACAGTTTCAGGTTGCAGACCAGAAACCTGATTAGGTGCTAATATTCATGTGCTATTAGTATATCTTTTTATTTTTAGAGTTGGGGGTCTTGATGTGTTGCTCAGGCTGGATTGCAGTGTCACAATCATAGCTTGCTACAACCTCAAACTCCTGGGCTCAAGTGATCCTCCAGTCTCAGCCCCCTGAATTGCTGGGCGTGCAAACAGATGCCACCACAACCAACTCTATCAGTAATTCCTGTTGGAGGTTTACCCCTGCAGGGTGAGACTTCTTCTTCTTCTTCTTTTTTTTTTTGAGATGGAGTTTTGCTCGTGTTGCCCAGGCTGGAGTGCAATGGTGGGATCTTGGCTCACTGCAACCTCTGCCTCCCAGGTTCAAGTGATTCTCCTGCCTCAGACCCTGAGTAGCTGGGATTATAGGCGCCCGCCACCAGGCCCGGCCAATTTTTGTATTTTTAGTAGAGATGGGGTTTCATCATGTTGGCCAGGCTGGTCTCGAACTCCTGACCTCGTGATCTGCCCGCTTCGGGCTCCCAAAGTGCTGGGATTACAGGCGTGAGCCACCGCGCCCGGCCGGGTGAAACTACTTCTTAGGTAAATGGGTAGGCTTCATTGTCCTGGGAGAAAGATTATACTCATACATGGCTTAACGATAGGAATATATTCTGGGAAATGTGTCCTTAGCTGATTTTGTCATTGTGTGAACATCACAGGTGTACTTACACAATCTTAGATGGTGTAGCCTACTGCACACCTAGGCTACAAGGTGTAGCCTTTTGCTCCTAGGCTACAAACTTGTAAAGCATGTTACTGTACTGAATACTGGAGATTATTGTAACACAATGGTAAGTATTAGTGCATCTTAACATAGAATAGGCACAGTAAAAATATGGTATTATAATTTTTTCAGTAGCCAATTACCGGAGGTATTATCATCTTATGGGACAACAGTCATTATGCAAAACGTCGTTGACTGAAACCTCTTTATGCAGCATATGACTATATTTACCTTGGAATTATCTCCACTGTTCAGCAGAGTCACATGATTGGTGTCTCTTAATTATATAAAAACATGAAAGTTTTTTGTGGCTGGGTGCAGTGGCTCATGCCTGAAATCCCAGCACTTTGGGAGGCCCAGGCTGGCAGATCACTTGAAGTCAGGAGTTCGAAAGCAGTCTGGCCAACATGGTGAAACCCTGTCTCTACTAAAAATACAAAAATTAGCTGGGTGTGGTGACACTCACCTGTAATCCCAGCTACTCAGGAGGCTGAGGCAGAAGAATTGCTTGAACCCGCAAGGCAGTGGTTGCAGTGAGCCAAGGTCATGCCACTGCACTCCAGCCTGGGCAACAGAACAAGATTCCATCTTAACAACAACAAAAAAATAATAATAATAATAAGAATGTTGTTATGTAGGATGACTGGACCCATGTTTCAGGGAATAAAGTTTAATAATTAGACTTTTGCTCTTTTGAGTGGTTTCAAGTCTCTGCTGTGGAGGAAGCGAGGCAGGGGGAAGGTGGGTCTGGCCTGAGAGGCAACAGACTCCAGAACATTCCAGACACAGCCCTTCAGAGGCTGGCCAGTATTAAGGAAAGTGGTTAGGTATAGGGTCCAGCCCTACGGGGCTTAGTGGGTGTTCTCCCTGGGTGCGGAGACGAGAGATTGTAAGAAATAAAGACACAAGACAAAGAGATAAAGAGAAAACAGCTGGGCCTGGGGGACCACTACCACCAAAACATGGAGACTGGTAGTGGCCCCGAATGGCTGGGCACACTGATATTTATTGCTTGCAAGACCAGGGGAGCAGGGTAAGGAGGCTGAGTCATCCAGTGATTGATAAGGTCAAGCAAGTCATGTGATCGTGGGACAGGGGGCCCTTCCCTTTTAGGTAGCCAAAGCAGAGAGGGAAGGCAGCATACGTCAGCGTTTTCTTCTATGCATTTATCAGAAAGATCAAAGACTTTAAGACTTTCACTATTTCTTCTACCGCTATCTTCTAAGAACTTCAAAGAAGAACCAGGAGTATGGGAGGAACATGAAAGTGGACAAGAAGCGTGACCACTGAAGCACAGCAACACAGGGAGGGGTTTAGGCCTCCGGATGACTGCGGGCAGGCCTGGATGATATCCAGCCTCCCACAAGAAGCTGGTGGAGCAGAATGTTCCCTGACTCCTCCAAGGAAAGGGAGGCTCCCTTTCATGGTCTGCTAAGTAACGGGTGCCTTCCCAGGCACTGGCGTTACCGCTTGACCAAGGAGCCATCAAATGGCCCTTATGCAGGCGTGACAGAGGGCTCACCTCTTGCCTTCTAGGTCACTTCTCACAATATCCCTTCAGCACCTGACCCTATACCTGCCAGTTATTCCTAGGTTATATTAGTAATACAACAAAGAGTAATATTAAAAGCTAATGATTAATAATGTTTATACTAATGATCGATGATGTCCATGATCATCTCTATATCTAATTTGTATTATGACTATTCTTATTCTAACTATTTTCTTTATTATACTGAAACAGTTTGTGCTTTCAGTCTCTTGCCTCGGCACCTGAGTAATCCTTCGCCCACAGTTAGGTTTGCGAGGTGAAACAGTGGATGCTTGTGGCTTTTCCGCAGTATGTGTACTCAGGCCAGGTTGACTTGGAGGAAAGCCATCATCTGATACTCTAAAACAGCACCATCCAGCCCTGGAGGTAACTGTGAAGCACAGGGTTCGAGCCTCCTCCATCATCCTCAGGGCACTGTGTGTTTCAGGATACTCTGGGCACTGTCTTCTTAGAGCTGTAATCTCTAGGATTTTTCACTTTCTAGACCAGCTCACTGGCACTACCTTCCCCTCAGTAGCTAAAGAACTGCCAACCCAAGCTGGCAGGGAGAGCTCGGACCTCACCCCTTAGAGCACACTGGGGACTGACTAGGCACATTATAGCCCACTGCTCCACTAAGAATTACACACCAAGAGTGCATAAAACAGCCTAAGAGGCCGGGCGCGGTGGCTCACGCCTGTAATCCCAGCACTTTGGGAGGCCGAGGTGGGCGGATCACAAGGTCAAGAAATGGAGACCATCCTGGCCAACATGGTGAAACCCCATCTCTACTAAAAATACAAAAATTAGCTGGGCGTGGTGGCACATGCCTGTAGTCCCAGCTACTCGGGAAGCTGAGGCAGGAGAATGGCTTGAACCCAAGAGGTGGAGGTTGCAGTGAGCCGAGATCGTGTCACTGCACTCCAGCCTAGTGACAGGGCAAGACTCTGTCTCAGAAAAAAAAAAAAAAAAGTCAGGTGTGGTGGCGCATGCCTGTAATGCCAGCTACTTGGGAGGCTGAGCTGGGAGAATAGCTTGAACCTGGGAGGCAGAGGTTGCAGTGAGTCAAGATCACACCATTGCACTCCAGCCTGGGCAACAGGGTGAGGCTCTGTCTCAGAAACGAACAAACAAACAAACAAAAAACAGCATCAAAAGGAGATGGAGGCCAGGCATGGTGACTCACACCTGTAATTTTAGCACTTTGGGAGGCTGAGGCAGGAGGATCACTTGAGTTCAGGAGTTCAAGACCAGTCTGGCAACACAATAAGACCTCGTCTCTATTAGGAAAAAAAAGAAAGAAACAGATGGAGACATTCCTTTTTCTACTTGCTTTCAGAAATAATACTTTTTTTTTTTTTTTGAGATGGAGTCTTGCTCTGTCACCCAGGCTGGAGTGCAGTAGTGCAATTTCGGCTCACTGCAACCTCCACCTCCTGAGTTCAAGCGATTCTCCTACCTCAGCCTCCCAAGTAGCTGGGATTACAGTCACCTGCCATCATGCCCAGCTAATTTTTGTATTTTTGTAGAGAGGGGGTTTCACCATGTTGGCCAAGCTGGTCTTGAACTTCAGGTGATCTGCCCACCTCGGCCTCCCAAAGTGCTGGGATTACAGGTGTGAGCCACTGCGCCTGGCCCAGAAATAATACTTTTTAATATTGTGGTAAAATATACATTGCATTACATTTATCATTTTAACAGGTTTTAGGCATACTGTTCAGTGGCATTAAGTACATTCACATTGTTTCACAATCATCACCAACCATCCACCTGCAAAATGTTTTCATCTTCCCAAACCGAAGCTCTGTACTCATTAAATAATAACTCCCCATTCCCCTAGCCCCAGGCCCTCACAACTACTGTTTCACTTTCTGTCTCTAGGAATTTGACTCCTCTAGATACCTCATATAAGTCGAATCATACATAGTTGTCCTTTTGCAACTGGCTTATTTTTTTGTTCCCTACAGCATGGATGACGTAGCCTGTGTCAGAATCCCTTATTTTAAAAGTCCGAATAATGTTCCAGTGTGTGTATACGTCACATTTTGCATATCCAATCCAGAAATAACACCTCATCATTTGTTTTCTTTAATTTAGTCTTGACAGATATATTGGGATGACTTCATACATAGGGAAAATGTCAGAATTCTTTCCCTCTTGTGCTGATACACATTTATTTGCTTTTTGTTTTTACTATTTTTTTGAGACAGTGTCTTGCTCGGCTACCCAGGTTGGAGTGAAGTGTCAGGAACACGGCCCACTGCAGCGTTGACGTTCTGGGCGCAAGTGATCCTCCCCCTCCACCTCTCAAAGTGCTGGGATTACAGGCATGAGCCACTGTGTCCGGCCAGCATTTTTTTTTTTTTAGACAGAGTCTCACTCTGTCACCCAGGCTGGAGTGCAGTGGTGCGATCTCAGCTCACTGCAACCTCCACCTCCTGGGTTCAAGACATTCTCCTGCCTCAGCCTCCTGAGTAGCTGGGATTATAGGTACTTGCCACCACACCCAGCTAATTTTTGTATTTTTAGTAGAGATGGGGTTTCGCCATGTTGGTCGAGCTGGTCTCAAATTCCTGACCTCAGGTGATCCACCTGCCTCAGCCTTCCAAAGTGCTAGGATTACACTAGCACTTTGAGCCACTGCGCCTGGCCAGCTTTTTTTTTTCTTTTCTTTTCTTTTTTTTTAAGCAGCAGATTGAACTAGCAGGCACAAGATTCTCCCTTATATCTTGAAGATTAGTTTACATTTTATTTGTAAATAAAATTGTGAGTGATGGCTTCCTGTACACATTCAGCAAATACTGCTGATGGGTACATAAGAGCTGTTGTTCTTATGTAATATGTCATTGAATAATCTAATTCTAATTTAATTTTTCTCTACAATAGGTGTCTATGTAATCTGTGCCATTTTTAGTCCTTTAAGGTCAAATATACTTTATTTATTTTTATTTCGTTGAGATGGAGTTTAGCTCTTGTTGTCCAGGCTGGAGTGCAATGGTGCAATTTTGGCTCACTGCAACCTCTGCCTCCCAGGTTCAAGCGATTCTCCTGCTTCAGCCTCCCGAGTAGCTACAGGCATATGCCACCACGCCAGGCTAATTTTTGTATTTTTAGTAGAGACGGGGTTTCACCATGTTGGCCAAGCTGGTCTCCAACTCCTGACTTCAGGTGATCCACCTGCCTCAGCCTGCCAAACTGCTGGGATTACAGGTGTGAGCCAGCGTGCCTGGCCAAGGTCAGATATACTTTAAAATTACAATTATCAGAGCCTTGGCAGTTTTAAAAAATGGATGTCTCTGCTAGACAAGTTGATTTTTTCTACTGTTCTGATTATAATGTCTATATTGTAGGTTTTGAAGGGCCATGGCTTTCCTGCCTGTCATTCTACCCAACATAGCTGTGGTGTCCCCATTTCTAGTTGCCCTAAGGCACCTGTTTGCTTTTGCAATCTGGCTTCATACACGTCCAGCCTCGTGGTGCTAGATTACATCAACCACATCAGAAATGTTGACTCAGTGACTGTTCCTTGATCTGCTGGTGACTCTAACATGACATCTGAAGTGGAGAGAGAGGCAGACCAAAGTGGTACAATGTTCATGGGCATTGGCAAATCTTATTTTTTTTTCCATTTTGGAGAATGTACTTCACCTTTCTCTAAGCTTTATTATCTGTAAAAAGACAATAATACATTCCTCAGAGTAGTATTGTAAGGATTTAGTGAAACAGTAAAAAGGTACAATTACTCATTCAGTGAAGTATAGCTACTGAAAGAAAAAAAATCATATTTTGCCATACATTTATACATTTCCTTTCTATGATATAATATTTGGTCTGAAGCATAATTCTATACTGAAGCTAATTTCTTGGGATCCTGGATTTTTTGTTATGTTTTTCTTTTTCTTTCTTTCTTTCTTTTTTTTTTTGAGACAGTCTCATTCTGTCACGCAGGCTGGAGTGCAGTGGTGTAGTCATGGCTCACTGTAGCCTCGACCACCCGGGCTCAAGTAATCCTCCCATCTCAGCCTCCTGAGTAGCTGGGACTACCAGTGCATACCACCATGCCTGGCTGATTTTTTGGGGTTTTTTTGTAGAGACAGGGTTTTGCTATATTGCCCAGGCTGGTCTTGAACTCCTGGGCTCCAGTGATCCTCTTGCCTCCGCCTCCCAAAGTGATAGGATTACAGGCATGAGCTACCATGCCTGGCCTGTTATGTTTTTCACATACATGTTGATATTTCTTTCTTTTCTTTTTTTTTTTTTTTTTTGAGGCGGAGTTTTATTCTTGTTGCCCAGGCTGGAGTGCAATGGCACCATCTTGGCTCACTGCAACCTCCGCCTCCCTGGTTCAAGCGATTCTCCTGCCTTAGCCTCCCAAGTAGCTTGGATTACAGGCATGCACCACCACACTCGGCTAATTTTGTATTTTTAGTAGAGACGGGGTTTCTCCATGTTGGTCAGGTTGGTTTCCAACTCCCGACCTCAGGTGATCCGCCCGCCCCAGCCTCCCAAAGTGCTAGGATTACAGGCATGAGCCACTGCACCCAGCCAAATGTTGATATTTCATTTGCTGTGTATTGCTGAGAAAGTTAACATCAGTGATGGTTTTGTTTAGGAACAGGTTTGTTTTTTTGAAGATAGACTTCTGGAATTCACAAAACCTGTTAATCTGTATATTGTAATTACAGTACTTCTTTTTTAAAACAAATGTTTAATTAAAAACAAACAAACAAACAAAAAAACCTCACTTTAGGCCAGGCTCAGTGACTCACACCTGTAATCCCAGCATTTTGGGAGGCCAAGGTGGGAGGATTGCTTGATGCCAGGATTTCAAGACCAGCCTTACAACATAATGAGACCCTGTCTCTACAAAAAAAGTTTAAAAAATTATCTAACTGTGGCGGCATGTGCATATAGTCTCAGCTATTTGGGAATCTGAGGTGGGAGGATCACCTGAGCCCTTGAGGCTTGAGTGAGCTATGATCACTCCACTGCACTCCAGCCTGAGTGACAGAGAGACCCTGTCTCTAAAAAAACAAAACAAAAAACTAAAAATCAAAAAACAAAAAAAGTAATAAACTCAGTTGTGGTGGCTCACATTTATCATCACAGCACTTTGGGAGGCCGAGGACAGAGGATCCCTTGAGTCCAGGAGTTTGAGACCAGCTTGGGCAATGTGGCAAAACCCCATTTCTACAAAAAATACAAAAAATTAGCCGGGTGTAGTGGCGCACACCTGCAGTTCCAGCTACTCCGGAGACTGAGGCGGGAGGATCACCTGAGCTCAGGAGGTTGTGGCTGCAGTGAACCGTCATCACACTACTGCACTCCAGCCTGGGTGACAGAGCAAGACCCTATTTCGAAAAGATAAAAAATAAAAAAATTAATGAACTCATTTTAGAAAAGAAAGGTTTGCTTTGATTTTTAATTACCCACAATACAGAACTAATCACTGTTATTATTTTGGAATGTTTTCTTCCAGTCTTTCTTAGTTTCATGCATTATTGTACATAATAGGTATAATGGTTTTATATCATTATATGAATATTTTCTATTGTCTTCGTTTGACAAGACCCTAAGACAAGAGTTCGAATGTCAAGAGATTATTGGTAGGTGATCCCAGGAAACACTCACCAGGGAGTGGGGAAGTGAGACAGGGGAGGGAATGAAGCCAATAAAGGGTATATCATCAGACATGTCCCAGTCTGGGCTACTGGAGAGTAATCCTGCTGAGGAAATTTAGGAGACAGTATAAACGCAAACCTCAGTTACCTGAGGAGTGAGTGAGTGAGTGGCGTTATTTATACACCAGCTCTTGTCTATCTATTAGTTGATTGTTGCTGGAGAAGGAGGGCAGAGGGAGACACTAACTCCCTGGCCTGCCTTGTACTTGGGCTAAACCAACTCTGGTGGAGCAGAAGGACTTGAGGCAGAGATGCCGGAAGTCAGGCTAGTGTGAAATGGTAAGGGCCTGGGGGTTCTGGTCAGGCACTGACAACATCTACTATACCCATTATATTAGTTCATTCTCACACTGCTGTAAAGAAATACTCAAGACTGGGTAATTTATAAAGGAAAATGCTTTAATTGACTCACAGTTCCACATGGCTGGGGAGGCCTCAGGAAACTTACAACCATGGCAGAAGGTGGGGAGAAAAGGACCTTCTTCACATTGTGGCAGGAGAGAGGGGAGCAAGGAGTGAAGGGAGAAGAGCCCTTTACAAAATACTATCATGGTAACAACTGCCTCCACGATCCAATCACCTCCCATTGGGTTTCTCCCTCAACATGTGGGGATTGTGGCAATTACAATTCGAGATGAGATTTGGTTGGAGACACAGAGCCAAACCCTATCACCTATGTTGTTAAAATTGGCTATGGAATAGTCCACGGTGTGGAGGACTGCTTTCCCAAGGATTTCTCTCCTACAATTACATATTTTCTCTCTCTCCTCACAGCAACATTTCTCAGAGAAGTTGTGTATAACCTCTGTCTTTACATCTTCACATTCTATTCTCTCCTCAACATATTTTAATTAGGGTCTGTCTCCCTCTCTTTAAAATACTGATTTGATCAATTCACCAAAGGTCCCCACGTTGTTAAATACAGTGGCTGCTCTTCTGTCCTCAATTTCCCAGCCTCTCAGAAGCATGGGCTCCAGCTTTCCTTTCTTGAAACATTTTCTTCACTTCTGTGACTCTATTTTTCTTCTCACTTCAGTCTCCTTTGATAGGTTCTCTACCTGGAAATGTTGGGGGGCTGACTTTCTGTTTTTAACTAATGTGTCCAAATATTATCATTTTAACATGTAATCCATGTAAAAAAATCATTCATGAGATGTTAAACACATTTTTCTTGACACTGTCTTTGAAGTCAGTGTGTTTTATACTTCCAGAACATCTCAACTGGGACCAGCCACGTTTCAAGTCCTCAAAGTGCTCATGTGGATACTGCTACCATATTGTACAGCCAAGGGTCTACGGTATTAGCAAACACTTTTATGGGTGCAAGTGAACATATTTTTCAGTAATTGGAAGGATATTTTTTGCAGGTGTCTTAGTTTGGGTTCCCACAGCAGCAGACTTGAGACAGGATTAGATTGCAAGTAGTTTATTTGGAGGTGATCCCAGAAAACACTTGTAGGGAGTAGAGAAGTAAGACAGAAGAGGGAAGGAAGCCAATACAAGGGGATTTCAAAAAGTTCATGGAATCACAACCAGTTACAGATTTCTTTGCTCCTTTTCCACTCCCACTGCTTCATTTGACTAGCCTAAAAAAAAAAAAAAAAGTTCATGAAAAAATGGACTTAACAGATAAAAATAAAAAATATAAACTTTATTTCTCAATGTAAGCTCCATCAAGTTTGAGACACCTTTGTAAGCAATGATACCAGTCATTAGTCCATCCCTAAAGAATTGAGAGTCCTGGCCGGGTGCGGTGGCTCATGCCTGTAATCCTAGCACTTTGGGAGGCTGAGGTGGGTAGATCACCTGAGGTCGGGAGTTCGAGACCAGTCTGACCAACATGGAGAAACTCCGTCTCTACTAAAAATACAAAATTAACTGAGCGTGGTGGTGCATGCCTGTAATCCCAGCTACTCAGGAGGCTGAGGCAGAAGAATCGCTTGAACCTGGGAGGTGGAGGTTGTGGTGAGCTGAGATCATGCCATTGCACTCTAGCCTGGGCAACAAGAGCAAAACTCTGATTCAAAAGAAAAAAAAAAAGTATTGAGAGTCCTGGGAATTCAACCATACAGTATTAACAGTAATATCTAAAGTAAAATGAGTGCCCTTTAAATATATTTTAAGATTAGGAAGCAAAAACAAGTCAGAAGGCATCAAATCAGAACTGTAATGTGAATACTAGTGATTTCCCGTTGAAACGCTCGGGAAATCGTCCTGGTTTGATGAGAGGAATGAGCAGGAACATTGTCGTGGTGGAGAAGGACTCTGGTGAAGCTTTCCCAGGCATTTTTCTGCTAACGCTTTGGCTAATTTTCTCAAAACACTCATAGCAAGCAGATGTTATCATTCTTTGGCCCTCCAGAACATCAATAAGCAAAATATCTTGAGCATTTCAGAAAACTGTTGTGTGACCCTTGCTCTTGACTGCTCTGTTTGTGCTGTGACTGGACCGCTTCCCCCTCTCAGTAGCCATTGCTTTGATTGTGCTTTGTCTTCAGGATCGTACTGGTAAAGCCATGCTTCATCTCCCGTTACAATTCTTTGAAAAAAAATACTTCAGGATCTTGATCTCACTTGTTTAAAACTTCCACTGAAAGCTCTGCTCTTCTCCGTAGCTGATCTGGGCACAGCAGTTTTGACACCTATTGAGTGAAAAGTTTGCTCAACTTTAATTTTTCAGTCAGAGCTGTGTAAGCTGAACCAATTGAGACGTCTGTGGTGTTTGCTATTGTTAATATGGTGTTGGCTGCTGTTAATTGTTGGTCTTCTTCAATTAGGGCACAAACAAGATGATTTTTTTCCATAAAAATTGATGTGGATGGTCTGCCACTGCAGGCCTCATGTTTAACATCTTCTCATCCCTCCTTAAAATAAGTTATCCATTGGTATTTTTTTCTTTTTTCTTTTCCTTTTTTTTTCTTTTTAAGACAAGTTCTCACTCTGTCACTGAGGCTGCAGTGCAGTGGCATAATCACAACTCACTACAACCTTGACCTCCTGGGCTCAATTGATCCTCCTGCCTCAGCCTCCCAAGTAGCTGGGACTCCACCACTATTCCTGGCTAATTTTATTAATTCTTTTGGTAGAGATGGGTTTTCACTATGCTGTCCAGGTTGGGTCTTGAACTCCTGGGCTCAACCAATCCTCCCACCACAGCTTCCCAAAGTGCTGGGATTATACGGGTGAGCCACCATGCCTGGCCAAGTTATTCATGATTTTTTTTTTTTTTGAGATGGAGTTTTGCTCTTGTTGCCCAGGTTTGAGTGCGGTGGTGCAATCTCAGCTCACTGCAACCTCTATCTGTTAGGCCTCTGAGCCCAAGCTAAGCCATCATATCCCCTGTGACCTGCACCTACACGTCCGGATGCCTGGTTCCTGCCTTAACTGATGACATTCCGCCACAAAAGCGAAAATGGTCTGTTCCTGCCGTAACTGATGACATTACCTTGTGAAATTCCTTCTCCTGGCTCATCCTGGCTCAAAAGCTCCCCAACTGAGCACCTTGTGACCCCCACCCCTGCCTGCCAGAGAACCCCCTTTGACTGTAATTTTCGTTTACCTACCCAAATCTTATAAAACAGCCTCACCCCTATCTCCCTTCACAGACTCTTTTTGGACTCAGCCCGCCTGCACCCAGGTGAAATAAACAGCCTTGTTGCTCACACAAAGCCTGTTTGGTGGTCTCTTTACATGGACGCGAGTGAAACTACCAAGTTCAAGTATTCTCCTGCCTCAGCCTCCTAGGTAGCTGGAGTTACAGGCGCCTGCCACCACGCCCGGCTACTTTTTTGTATTTTTAGTACAGACGGGGTTTCACCGAAGTGGCCAGGCTGGTCTCAAACTCCTGACCTCAGGTGATCCACCCACCTCGGCCTCCCAAAGTGCTGGGATTACAGGCCACTGCGCTCAGCCAAATGGTTGCATTCTTTTGAGTTTCTGATAAGTCTCTCCAAAGGAGGCAATTAGAATATGCATCTATCTCTGTGAGCAGAGGGGTGACTTTGAATAGAATGGGAGGCAGATTTGCCCTGAGCAGTTCCCAGCTTGAAGTGGCCCTAATATTTTTTCCTTTGACAAGTCATTCTTTTTTTTTTTGAAGGGTGAGGCAGGCAGAATTTATTAAGCGAAAGGAAAGCTCTTGGCAAAGAGAGGGGTTCTCCAAGCAGGTTTCCCCCTCACAATTGAATACCAGGGCTACCATGGATGAGCTGAAGAGGCCAGGCCCCTCCCCTGCATAAGGCACAAATTCCTGGTGGATCCCCCCCATTCCCCCAGTGCACATGTGGGTGTGCCCAGGCAAGCCATAGGTAGTATTGGAAAAGGCAACATTCGATTGGTTAAAAGGCATTATTCAGAAATAATCATAGTATCCCCAGGTCTAATGCAACCCCTGTCCCCCATTCTACAAATTAGGAGACTGAGGCCAACACAGTGAAGTGACTGGCCCAGTATCATATAGCATGTCACACAGGAAACCAGAGGAAGGGTTAGGCTTACAGGTGGCATGATGGAATTAGCAGTAGAATGCTGTCATGTTTCACCAAAAGCAAAGCTTTAGCCTCACTTAGTGGAGAAGGGAGTTGTAGACAGGGAAGTCAAAAGTCACATATTAATTGAAGCAGGCCGAAAAATGAGAGGGAGGTGGCCACTGTGTTCATGCCAGAGAGAACACCTTTGAGTGAGTGACAGAAAGGTGCCCTTTACAGGGGCTGAGGCAGTCATGCCCAGAGCATATAGCTTGGCCAAGGAGCCCAGGATCCCAGCACCCATCCCATGCCTCGTCACCTCACCTGCGGGCCTTTATACTCACAGCCACAGACAGCGGCCTGCATGGCACTACCAAGAACTACCAGGAGACAAGAAAAGGACGCTCTCTAGAGAAGGCTTCAAAGAAAGCTTATGGCCAGGCCTGGAGGCTCGTGCCTGTAATCCCAACACTTTGGGAAGCCAAGGCAGGATGATGGCTTGAGCCCAGGAGTTCAAGACCAGCCTGGGTAACATGAGACCCTGTCTCTTTTTTTTTCCCCCCAGCTAAACTGTGCATTTATTTATTTTATTTTGTTTTTTATTATTATACTTGATAAGTTTTAGGGTACATGTGCACAACGTGCAGGTTTTGTTACATATGTCTACGTGTGCCATGTTGGTGTGCTGCACCCATTAACTCGTCATTTACATTAGGTATATCTCCTAATGCTATCCCTCCCCCCTCCCCCCACCCACAACAGTCCCCGGTGTGTGATGTTCCCCTTCCTGTGTCCACGCGTTCTCATTGTTCAATTCCCACCTATGAGTGAGAATATGCGGTGTTTGGTTTTTTGTCCTTGCGATAGTTTGCTGAGAATGATGGTTTCCAGCTTCATCCATGTCCCTACAAAGGACATGAACTCATCATTTTTTATGGCTGCATAGTATTCCATGGTGTATATGTGCCACATTTTCTTAATCCAGTCTATCGTTGTTGGACAATTGGGTTGGTTCCAAGTCTTTGCTATTGTGAATAGTGCTGCAATAAACATATGTGTGCATGTGTCTTTATAGCAGCATGATTTATAATCCTTTGGGTATATACCCAGTAATGAGATTGCTGGGTCAAATGGTATTTCTAGCTCTAGATCCCTGAGGAATTGCCACACTGACTTCTACAATGGTTGAACTAGTTTACAGTCCCACCAACAGTGTAAAAGTGTTCCTATTTCTCCACATCCTCTCCAGCACCTGTTGTTTCCTGACTTTTTAATGATCGCCATTCTAACTGGTGTGAGATGGTATCTCATTGTGGTTTTGATTTGGATTTCTCTAATGGCCAGTGATGATGAGCATTTTTTCATGTGTCTTTTGGCTGCATAAATGTCTTCTTTTGAGAAGTGTCTGTTCATATCCTTTGCCCACTTTTTAATGGGGTTATTTGTTTTTTTCTTGTAAATTTGTTTGAGTTCCTTGTAGATTCTGGATATTTGCCCTTTGTCTGATGAGTAGGTTGCAAAAATTTTCTCCCATTTTGTAGGTTGCCTGTTCACTTTGATGGTGGTTTCTTTTGCTGTGCAGAAGCTCTTTAGTTTAATTAGATCCCATTTGTCAATTTTGGCTTTTGTTGCCATTGCTTTTGGTGTTTTAGTCATGAAGTCCTTGCCCATGCCTATTCTTAAGACATCTTTAGGCTGGGTGCAGTGGCTCTCACCTGTAATCCCAGCACTTTAGGAGGCTGAGGCTGGCAGATCACTTGAGCTCAGGAGTTTGAGACCAGTCTGGGCAACACAGCAAAACCCCCTCTCTACCAAAAAAATACAAAAGTTAGCTGGGTATGGTGGTGCGTGCCTGTAGTTCCAGCTACTTGGGAGGCTGAGATGGGAGGATGGGCTTGAGCCTGGGAGGTTGTAGTGAGCCAAGATTGCACCACTGCACTCCAGCCTGGGTGAGAGCTAGACCCTGTTTCAAAAACAAACAAACAAACAAACAAAAAAGAAGACATCTTCCTCGTCTTTGCAGGCTCATTCCCTGGCCTAGCTGTCATGTATCCAGAAGGCATTCACTAAAGATTTATTGAATGAATGGGAAAAAACCCCCATCCTTTAATTTGTATATTGCCTTCAGAGTGTATTCACAAGTTGTGAGACTCACAATAATCCTGTGAAGAAGGAAGAGTGGGGATTCTGATCCCTATTTTGTTTTTACATGTATTTTTATGTTTTTAGAGACAGGGTCTCTCACTCTGTCTCCCAGGTTGGAGTACAGTCATGCAATCAGAGCTCACTGCAGCCTCAAACTCCTAGGCTCAAGTGATCCTCCCATCTTACCCTCCCGAGTAGCTAGGACTACAGGTGTGTGCCACCATGCCTGGCTAATTTAAAAAACATTATTATTATTATTATTATTTATTTTTATTTTTTTTTGTAGAGACGGTGTCTCATCACATTGCCCAGGCTGCTCTCGAACTCCTGGCTTCAAGTGATGCTCCTGCCTTGGGCTCCCAAAATGTTGAAATTATAGGTGTAAGCTACCATGCCCTGCCTGACCCCATTTTATTGTTGTTTTTTTTTGAGATGGAGTCTAGCTCTGTTACCTAGGCTGGAGTGCAGCAGCGCGCTCTTGGCTCATGGCTCACTGAAACCTCTGCAGCCCAGGTTCAAGCAATTCTCCTGCCTTAGCGTCTCAAGTAGCTGGGACTACAGGTGCATGCCACCAAGCCTGGCTAATTTTTATCTTTTGTTTTTTTTGAGACAGAATCTCGCTCTGTTGCCAGGCTGGAGTGCAGTGGCATGATCTCGGCTCACTGCAACCTCCGACTCCCTGGTTCAAGCAATTCTCCTGCCTCAGTCTTGCAGGTAGCTGGGATTACAGGCACATGCCACCATGCCCAGATAATTTTTGTATTTTTAGTAGAGACGGGGTTTTGCCATGTTGGTGAGGCTGGTTTCTAACTCCTGACCTCAGGTGATCTGTCTGCCTCTGCCTCCCAAAGTGCTGGGATAACAGGCATGAGCCACTGCGCCTGCCCTGACCCCATTTTAGACCTGAGAAAAATAAGGGTCAGAAAGGTTAGGTAACAAGTGAAAAGATATAAAGCCCTGGCCCCTTGGTTCCATATCCACTCCTCTCTGCAGTCAGACACTGCTCTATAGTATCTCTTCCAAGTACCACATTGTTAATGTTCAGAAAAGAATGTTAAGAAGTTCCAAAAGATCTTAACTAAGAAAAAAATAAGCCTCTGCAGGAGCCGAAGGGACTGAGCACTTTGGCAGTTTGGAGATGGCTAATTACGGTTCTTACACAGTTGTTGGGGGTAGGGAGAGCATTCTGGGACAGTCTGACAGAGGAAGTCACTAGACTTCTAACTTTAGTAAACAGGTTCTCTAGCTTGGAAGTAGAACTGGTAGCTCAGCATTTACTGGGCTAGAAAACTTAGGAAGTTTCAAAGGGCACTGTAAATCAGGTGAAGGCTGACTATTTTGGTTTATAGCTTATATTATCTGAGAAAGAGCTATCAGAAAGGTAGGTTATTGAATGATCACAGCTTTCCCACAGTAGTCA
Source organism: Pan troglodytes (assembly GCF_028858775.2). Lineage (NCBI taxonomy): Eukaryota > Metazoa > Chordata > Mammalia > Primates > Hominidae > Pan > Pan troglodytes. The sequence continues at coordinate 100,914,444 of NC_072412.2, read as the reverse complement.
ACTTAAAATATTGTGTTCCTTTTTGTGACAGAAATTCTGAAACATGAGCTGGTATGCTGGTGAGTGCCTACAATCCCAGGTACTTGGAGGGGTTGAGGCAGGAGGATCCCTTGGGCCCAGCAGCTTGAGTCCAGCCTGGGCAACATAGTGAGACCCCATCTCCAAAAAGAAAACCATTCTCAAACATGCATGAAATGTAAGAAAATAAACCCCTATGACACATCATTTGGCTTCAAAAATTATCAATATTTTGCCATTCTTATGTGCTTGACTTTTTTTTTTTTTTTTTTGAGACAGAGTCTCACTCTTTAGCCCAGGCTGGAGGGCAGTGGTGTGATCATAGCCTACTGTAGCCTCCAACTCCTGGGCTTAAGCAATCCTCCCACCTGAACCTCCAGCTGGGACTACAGACTCACGCCACCACACCCATCATATTTTTACATTTTTAGTAGAGATGAGGTCTCCCTTTGTTGCCCAGGCTGGTCTAGAACTCCTGGGCTCAAGCAATCCTCCCACCTGAGCCTCCAGGGTACATGGGACTAAAGACTTACTCCACCATGCCCATCTAATTTTCACATTTTTAGTGGAGATGAGGTCTCCCTATGTTGCCCAGGCTGGTCTAGAACTCCCGGGCTAAAGCAATCCTCCTGTCTCCACCTCTCAAAGTGCTGGGATTATGGGCTTGTACAGCCTGGAGTGCAGTGGCACCTTCTTTTTTTTTTTTTTTGAGACGGAGTTTCACTCTTGTTGCCAGGCTGGAGTGCAGTGGCATGATCTCGGTTCACTGCAACCTCCGCCTCCTGGGTTCAAGTGATTCTTCTGCCTGAGGTTCCTGAGTAGCTGGGATTACAGGCATCCACCACCACACCCAGATAATTTTTTGTATTTTTAGTAGAGATGTGGTTTCACCATTTTGGCCAGGCTGGTCTCGAACTCCTGACCTCAGGTGATCCACCTGCCTCGGCCTCCCAGAGTGCTAGGATTATAGGCGTGAGCCATTGTGCCCAGCCAGGTGGGCACCTTCTTAACTCCTTGTAGCCTGGAACTCCTGGGCTAAAGCCATCCTCCTGTCTCAGCCTCCCGAGTAGCTGGGACTACAAGGGTACGCCACCACACCTGGGCTAATTTTTAAAACTTTTGGTAGAGACAGGGCCTCACTATGCTGGCTAGCCTGTGCTTGACTTTTAAATATGTGTTTGTGTAAGGCTTTCTTTAAAAGCTATTAATTATACTATTTTAGCAAATATACATGGGAAATTATCAAGGAACAATAAAATGATCTTGTTCCAAGCACCATGAACTTGGAGCCTTTCATTTTTTGTCATTCAGGGTGGATATGAAGAGCAGCTGCTGACCTTGGTAAGGTAGCCACAGAAATGACTGAAGACTTAGAGGTGGGAGTCCAAAAGCTTGGAACAAGACTTTGTTCATTCATTCCTACAGCCATTCAACCAGCATATTCTGGGCACTTCTCATGCACACTGGCCATGCACCAGGGAGACAGGCCATGCTCAGACACAGGCTTATTGCAAATCATGTTTTATCCTTTCTTGGCTCTAAGACTGGACAAGTTCTGCCTTTCAGCTTCACCTTCTTCATCTATAAAATAAGGATAACCTTGAATGGGGCACTGATAGAATTAAAAGTGAGATAATTGGTCGGGCGTGGTGGTACATGCCTGTAATCCTAGCACTTTGGGAGGCCATGGTGGGAGGATCACTTGAGCCTAGGAGTTTGAGACCAGCATGGGCAACAAAGTGAGAAATTATCAAGGAAAAATAAAGGTCTTATTACAAAGCAAACCAAATTATCAGACATGCATGAAATATGAAGAAAATAAACCCACATGACACATCATTTGGCTTCAAAAATTATCTTGGAGCCTTTGATTATGATTTTTGCATCTCTACAAAAATCGCAAAATATGAGCTGGGTGTGGTGGCGGGTGCCTGTAGTCCTAGCTTCTTAAACTGAGTTGGGAGGATTGCTTGAGCCCTGGGAGGTCGAGGGTGCAATGAGCCATAATAGTGCCACTGTGTGTGAGACTGCCCCCCCCCACACACACACTAGTGAGGCTACGCACTCAGAAATGCACATAAACATCACTGGTCTTCTGGAACCCACGTGTCGTTTGCCACTGTTATCTGTTAGGCTTTAGGGCTTGACGACAGAAATCATAAGGCAGTCTCTCTTTCCTCTTATATTCCTTTCCCAATCTAAGAGGGCAGCAAAAAGCTCAGAGGTCCACCGTAGCATGCAACATGTGAGATGCCGAAAGCCCGCCCCCATCGACGACAGCATTCATCCATCTCCCAAATTCATCTGGGTCCTACTCTCGAGTTACCCGGCTTTCTTGAGGTCTTGCAGCTCTACAAGGATAATCTGTGGCTAAACTTTGCTGTCGTCCAAGGTCAAATGTTTGGCTCACAGGTTGGAGAGCCTCCCATGGCACCCTCGTTTGGTCCTGATAAGGGAAAGGCGCCCAGGGGGCGGGCTGCTAGAGCACGAGGCAGCTGTCTCCCAGTCTTCCCAAACCCGTGGCCGAGGGGGCGTTTCTGCGGCGCAGGGGCGGGCACAGCCGACGCCTCCCTGCTCCACCTTCTCTGTTGGCGCCTAGACTCGGATAGTGAATTTCGGAAAGTTTCACTCGGGTTCGTGCACGTGGGCACCTCCGGACCCGGCCTCCTTGCCGCGCGCACTGCTACCCTCTCCATCCAGCGGCGCAGGCAGCCCTCGCCTCACCCCTGGGCGTAGCTCTGGGTTCCCTTTGGCGCCGCCAGCTTCGCCTCCTCCCGCCGCGTCTCCTCCCGCCGCGTCACTCGTCGGTCCTGGCCGCGCTCGCACGCGGTGCGCGGCTCCCGGGCTCCAGGCGGCGGCGCGTAGCGGGCGCCCCCGAGGCGGCGGGACTGAGAGGCGGGGACGGGGCGTGCCGCCGGCGCCCGGCTCCCGGAAGCGGCTGCTTCACAGGCTCCAGCCGAGCGGACAGGCGTGGCGGCCGGAGCCCCAGCATCCCTGCTTGCGGTCCAGGAGCGGAGCCCGCGGCCACCGCCGCCTGATCAGCGCGACCCCGGCCCGCGCCCGCCCCGCCCGGCAAGATGCTGCCCGTGTACCAGGAGGTGAAGCCCAACCCGCTGCAGGACGCGAACCTCTGCTCACGCGTGTTCTTCTGGTGAGTGTCCCCGCCCGAAACAGGTCACCCTGCAGCCGCTGGCGCCGCGGACGCACTCTCCCGGGGCCGCGCCCGATGCTGCCCAAGCCTTCTGCGGCTGGGGGCGAGGGGAGCGCTTTCCTACGCCACGCGGTCCACGCCGGGGCTTTCTGCTGCGGGTGGCGCCGCCCCCACGCCGGCCGCGTGGTCCCTGCCTGCGCCCCGGTGCGCGGCGCAGGGGGACGCGGGGACGCGGGGCCAGCGGCTTTGCTACTGGAGGCCCTGCGGGCCCTTAGGGCTCGGGGGAGGAGGAGCAGGAGGTGGGGAGGCGGGGAATCCAGGCTGCCGAAAGGGGGAGTCTCTTGCCCAGCCGGAGAAGCGACTGCACCCCTTACACGCCCACCCTTCGCTGGCTCCCGCCTCCTGCTCCGGGACTCGCAGTCTCCTGAACTCAAACGCACCTTTTCCTTTCTTTTTAAGTAAGCAGCTTACGAACAGCTTCCTTTATCTAATCTCAGCCAAAGCCTAATTAGTGTCCTGGACCTATGCCATCTCCCAATAGTGTCCCCACCCCTTCCGATATTCCTTACGAGACAGCTCGATCCAACTCCACGTCCCGTTGTGCCACTCTGTGTCCCGGTGTCTCTGTATCTTTTGTCTCAGTGACTAGGGCTCTCCTTTTGCCTCTTTGTGGGACTCTCACTGTGTGTCCATGTGGGTCGTGGTACCTAGTTATGGCAAGTTTCATGTGGGTAAAATAACACTATTATTATTTTTCATTTATGAATGGGGACCCTGTTCTTGAACAAGATTTTCCAGGATTTGCTTTTAACTGGGACATGCACCACCACGACTGGAGTCTGTCTTTGACCAGCTTCTTTCCCCTGTTTCCAATACTTTCACTTCCACGTAGGAGGACAGCTCGGAGGTGGGGTCCCTGGAATCGCTAACCTTCAGAGAGGTGATCCATGGTCTTGATGCAGGTGGTGCCTACCAGGAGTTCTACCTTTTAAAAACCACCCCAGGGCTCCTGAGCTGGGAGGGCCCACAGCCCTACCCATTTTGTGCAAGGAAACAAGCGGAGAAAGATTTGGGTGACAGTAGTACCTAAAATTTCCATCTTGGCCTGGCGCGGTGGCTGACGCCTGTATCCCTGCACTTTGGGAGGCAGAGGTGGGTGGATCACGAGGTCAGGAGTTCGAGACCAGCCTGGCCAACATGGTGAAACCCCATCTCTACTAAAAATACAAAAATTAGCCGGGTGTGGTGGAGCACGCCTGTAATCCCAGCTACTCAGGAGGCTGAGGCAGGAGAATTGCTTGAACCCAGTAGGCGGAGGTTGCAGTGAGCTGAGATCGCGCCACTGTACTCCAGCCTGGGTGACAGAGTGAGACTCCGTCTTGGGGGAGTGGCGGGTGTGTGTGGGGGAATTCCGTCTGCTAACTACATAAGCCTGAACCTTTGAAGGGCTTCAATCTCACTTGGTTGATTATTAGATCTTCTGTTTCTTGACCTCTGCCGCCTCATCTTTCCCACATGTTGATATTGCCTTTTATTATGGGACAACCTAGGGTGGGGGTCTCCAATTTTTTGGGTTCCCTGGGCCACACTGGAAGAATTGTCTTGGGCCATACATAAAATACACTAACACTAATCATACACTAACACTAATGATAGCTGATGAGCTAAAAAAAAAAAAAATCGCAAAAAAAAAATCTGATGTTTTAAGAAAGCTTACGAATTTGGGTTTTAAGAAAGCTTACGAATTTGGCAGCCCATGGGCCTCAGGTTGGACAAGCTTGACCTGGGGGATTCCAAGAGGATGAGTCGCTTACTCTTGTTTCGACTGTGGTACACTCAGTGGGTGTAGGAACTTCTCTTGGTTGTTTGGCGGCCTCTTAAGGAGAGGGGCACGTGGAGGAGGAAGGAATATGGGTGTGGTTTCTGCAAATAATAACTTGAAGTAGACAAATGGTCTCCTCAACTTCAGGCAGGGCAAGGAACTTTTTTTTTTTTTTTTTTTTGAGACAGGATCTTGCTTTGTGCAAGCTGTGACCCAGGCTGGAGGGCAGTGACACATTCATAGCTTGCTGCAGCCTCCAACTCCTGGGCCGAAGCAATCCTCCTGCCTCAGCCTCCCGAGTAGCTGGGGCTCCAGGTGTGTGTCACCATGCCCGGATAATAAAAAAAATTTTTTTTTGTAGAGATAGGGCTCTCTATGTTGTTGCTCAGGCTGGTCTTGAACTCCTGGGCTCAAGTGTTCCTCCCGCTTTGGCCACCCAAAGTCTGGGATTACAGATGTGACTCCTGCCCCCTTATATTTTTCTCCCCCTGCATTTTCAAAATGTAGGTGGCAGGGAAATAGGAAGTGATGCGCTCCCATTGATGACTTGAGTAGGTGTTCATTTCCGGTTTCCCTGATGGAAGGGAAGGAGCTAGTAGACCTCTGTTTTACTCCGAGGACACTTAAGCTGAGAGTGGTTGAGTAAGTTGCCTGGACTCACACAGCAATCAAATGTCAGAGCAGGCTCCAAAGCTGGGCAGACTGGCTCCTCAGCCTCTTTGGAGCTGCTGTACTGAGCTGCTTCCAGTTCAGGTGCTTGTCGGAAATGCATGGAGAAGGCACTCCCTGTTCTGGAAGGCTAGAGTTTCTCAAGGGAAATTCTTAAAGTACCTGCAGTTGGAGATGATGCATGTGTAACAACTATTAGTGTGCTTTAGGGCAGCTGTTCTCAAAGCATAGCACTCGGAGCAGTAGCATCAGCATCACTTGGGAGACTGTAAGAGATGCAGATTCTCGAGCATCCACTCTGGACTGATTCAGTAAAACTGGAAACACTGGGTGTGTGGGTGGGGGTGGTGAGGTTTCAAGTGCTCCAGGTGATCCTGATTTGAGGAGCTTACTGCTTCCAGCTACTCCTTTCATTGGAGTATTATTACAGTATTATGCTTTTCTTTATTTTTAATTGTTAAAATTTCTTTATTTCTTTTTTTTGAGACGGAGTCTTTCTCTGTCGCTCAGCTCTGTCACCCAGGCTGGAGTGCAGTGGTGCAATCTCTGCTCACTGCAACCTCTGCCTCCTGGGTTCAAGTGATTCTCCTGCCCCAGTCTCCCAAGTAGCTGGGACTATAGGCGTGCACCCTCACACCCAGCTAATTTTTGTATTTTTGGTAGAGATGGGGTTTCACCATGTCAGCCAGGCTGGTCTTGAACTCCTGACCTCAGGTGATCTGCCCGCCTTGGCCTCCAAAAATGCTGGGATTACAGGCATGAGCCACCGTGCCTGGGCCAGTTTGAGGGATTTTAAAGTCTGAGGCCTCATAGTGAGAAAATAATAATCATCATCATCTGAGGAATGCGGAGTCCTTTTAAATTATCAGGCCCAGAGAGACATTAAAATGACACAGCAGTCACCTGGTACTTCCCACCCCCTTGAGCTATTTACTTATCACTCGAAAGTACTTCATATTGCCACATAGCTACAGATTAACCTAACAGTGCCCCAAGGACACGTAATCCACAGCTCAGGAGTTTGAGCTCCAGCGATCTGCCTGCCTCGGCCTCCCAAAGTGCTGGGATTACAGGTGTGAACCACCACACTGGGCCTGTAGTAAATTCTTGAGTTATATTTTGTGCCTTAGCCTCCTGCTTTTAGGTCAGTATTTGTGTACCCTTCCCACTGCCAGTGGAAAGCTGAAATGAGCCCATCCAGGAAGTGGCTGCCTGGAGACAGGGCCCACCTTGTAGGGAAAAACTGCTTTTTCACCTTCTTGTTGAGTGTTTGCTTTTCTTCTCAAATATCATCTGCTTTCTGAACTTGTGAACTGGCAGCTGCCTACCTAAATGATGCCAATAACTGGCTTACTGACTTTTATACAAAGTATGTTCCAGGGATTTTGGTGTATTTATAGCATAATTTGGACTTGGAGTCTAAAAGGAGTCATGCATTATGGCTGTTGGCAATTGTGGATTTTTAAAGGTAGTATTTTCACCTATTTCTTTCTTTTTTCTTTCTTTCTTTTTTTTTTTTGAGACAGAGTTTTAGCTCTGTTGCCAGGCTGGCCGTGGTGTGATCTCGGCTCACTGCAACCTCCGCCTCCAGGGTTCAAGTGATTCTCCTGCTTCAGACTCCCAAGTAGCTGGAATTACAAGCGCCCACCACCATGCCCGGCTAATTTTCGTGTTTTTAGTAGAGACAGGGTTTCACCATGTTGGCCAGGCTGGTCTCGAACTCCTGACCTCAGGTGATACACCTGCCTCGGCCTCCCAAAGTGCTGGGATTACAGGTGTGAGCCACTGTGCCTGGCCTTCCATTTTCTTTTAGCTATTGTTTCATTTCTAACAATAAAGGCAGCTAGAATTTCTTTTGGTATTTGATATGAGATAGTCCCCATTTTTTCCCCAAACAGCTCGTTTTCCCCATTATCATTTATTGAATAATTCCTCCTCTTTCCCGTTAGTGGAAATAAGTGGCATAGCCTGTGAACTGTGGCCAGCTGGGCACAAGATGGGTCAATCCCTGAGACTCTCCTAGGAATTGTCCTGCTGCCCCCTGGTGCCCGGCAGGCACTTTGCATTCCTCTGCCCACACCTGATCCAGAGGTGATCTGGGGTCAGCAGCAGGGTGGAGGCTAACAACGAAGGACTTTTCCCTAAATATGGGCATTGAGAGGGATCTCCAGATGCATCTGGCCCACAGAGAGTGGTTAAATCCTTGCTCCCCTGTTGCTGGCCGTATCTCAGTGGGTGAAGTGTCATCTTGCAAAGCCTGTGCTGCTGTGGAAACTGCCACTGGTGACCAGACAGACTCTCTGGAGACCTGCCCTAGAGAACTGATGACATGACTATAGAAGCAAACACAAGTGGCTGAGGGCAGGGGATGGCTTAGAGAGGATGGGTGTGTGAGGCCCTCAGTCAATGCATCAAATGTTTAATTTTATATTTTCTTTTTCTATAATAAAAAAAATATTTTTCTTGTAGAGATGAGGTCTCACTATGTTGCCCAGGCTGGTCTCAAAATCCTGGGCTCAACCAGTCCTCCTGCCTTGGTTTTCCCAAGCGTTGGGATTACAGGAATGAGCCACTATTCCTGGCCATTTAATTTTGTGTTTTGTGTGTGTGTGTGTGTGTGTGTGTGTGTGTGTGTGTGTTTTGAGACAGGATCTTGCTCTGTTGCCCAGGTGGGAGTGCACTGATGCAGTCATGGCTCATTGTAGCCTCAAATTCCTAGGCTTAAGTGATCCTTCCAGCTCAGCCTCCCAAGTAGCTGAGCTACAGGTGCACGCCACCACACCTAGCTAAGGTGTTTTTTTTTTTTTTTTTTTTTTGACGGAGTCTCACTGTCACCCAGGCTGGAGTGCAGTGGTGTGATCTCGGCTCACTGCAACCTCTGCCTCCTGGGTTCAAGTGATTCTCCTGCCTCAGCCTCCCAAGTAGCTGGGACTACAGGTGCCCGCCACCATGCCCAACTAATTTTTTTGTGTGTTTTTAGTAGAGATGGGGTTTCAGTATGTTGGCCAGGCTGGTCTTGAACTGCTGACCTTGTGATCCGCCCTCCTTGGCCTCCCAAAGTGCTGGGATTATAAGCATGAGCCACCGCACCTGGACACCTAGCTAATTTTTTGAGGGGCGGGGGATGGAGTCTTGCTCTGTTGCCCAGTCTGGAGTGCGGTGGCGTGATCTTGGGTCACTACAATCTCTGCCTCCTGGGTTCAAGTGATTCTCCTGTCTCAGCCTCCTGAGTAGCTGGGACTACAAGCACGCGCCACCACGTCCAGCTAATTTTTGTATTTTCAGTAGAGACGGGATTTCATCATGTTGACCAGGATGGTCTTGATTTTCTCACCTCGTGATCTACCCACCTCGGCCTCCCAAAGTGCTGGGATTATGGGGGTGAGCCACTGTGCCTGGCCGGTAATTTTTATTAATACATTTTTGGTAGAGACCAGGTCTCGCTGTGTTGCCCAGGTTGGTCTTAAACTCTTGGCTTCCAGTGATTCTCCCGCCTTGGCCTCCCAAAGTGCTGACATTGCAGGTGTGAGTCACTGTGGCCCGCCAAATAGTAACTTTCTGTGTCTACAGTATCACAGTCTCTTGGGGTTGAGCATCCTGAAATCTGCATTTTTTAAAGCATTGTTTCCTGGGTGATTCAGATGCTGAGATTTGGGAGCCACGTTTCTCAGGTCTTTCTTGGTCCTTGGTGTCCAATTCTACTTGATTGGTTTCTGGGAGGCCAAGGTTACTGCCTTGATCCTCTGCGGTTTAGATTATTCATTTAGCAAACATTTGAGTGCCTTATTTTTATTTTATTTTTTGTTTTTAATTTTTTAATTTTTGAGACGGAGTTTCACTCTTGTTGCTCAAGCTGGAGTGCAGTAGCGCGATCTCGGCTCATTGCAACCTCCGCCTCCCGAGTTCAAGCGATTCTCCTGCCTCAGCCTCCCAAATAGCTGGGACTACAGATGTGCACCACCATGCTCGGCTAATTTTTTGTACTTTCAGGAGAGATGGGGTTTCAACATGTTGTCCAGGCTGGTCTTGAACTCCTGACCTCAGGTGATCCACCCATCTGGGCCTCCCAAAGTGCTGGGATTACAGGCGTGAGCCGCCATGCCCAGCCTGGACTATGTTTTCTACCCCAACCTTGTGGTCAGAGGTGACCATGAAACTGAGACCTGGCCAATAGGAAGTGGTTGCAAAAAGTGTCTCGCTTCCACGCCTGGAACACAAAAACCAGCCCCATGCAACGCCTCTCCAGCTGAATAAAGAGGCCTCCTGGAGAGGAGGAGGACTGAGAGGAGGCCGAGCCGCAAGATGGTGAAAGTCCAGCTAGGAGTAAATGTATGGTGGTGTTCACCACCCTAGATGGCCCAAAAGGGGACTACAGCATGACAATATGCATGGTCTTGGTTTCTTTTTTTCTATTTTGAGACGGAGTCTATCTCTGTCTTGCAGGCTAGAGTGCAGTGGCGTGATCTCGGCTCACTGCAACCTCTGCCTCCCGGGTTCAAGCGATTCTCTTGCCTTAGCCTCCTCCCAGGTATCTGGGATTACAGGAGCTCGAAACCACGCCCGGATAATTATTTATTTATTTATTTATTTTTGTATTTTTAATAGAGAAGGGGTTTTGCTGTGTTGGCCAGGCTGGTCTCCAACTCCTGACTTCATGTGATCCACTGCCTCGGCTGGTGATTTTGAATTAAGCCATTGAGAATCAGGGCTTGTTTTCTTCAATAGCTAGCATTATTTGCATGATACAGTGGCTGCCTCCCTCATTGTGTGAGCTCTTTGAGAACAGGAATGGTACTTTATTGTAATGGATTTGCACCTGGCAAGAAAGAAGGCACCCTGCCTTCTTTCGTGGTGGCACATGCCTGTAATCCCAGCTACCTGGGAGACCGAGCAGGAGAATCGCTTTAACCCAGGGGGTGGAGGCTGCAGTGAGCCAAAATTGCACCACTGCACTCCAGCCTGGGCTACAGAATAAGACTGTGTCTCAAAAAAAAAAAAAAGAAAGCAAAAGAAAACGTAGTCCAGGCTGGGTGCGGTGGCTTATGCCTGTAATCCCAGCACTTTGGGAGGCCGAGGCAGGTGGATCACAAGGTCAGGAGTTCAAGACCAGCCTGGCCAACATAATGAAACCCCGTCTCTACTAAAAATACAAAAATTAGCTGGGCGTGGTGGCATGCACCTGTAATCCCAGCTACTCGAGAGGCTGAGGCAGGAGAATCACTTGAACCCGGGAGGCGGAGGTTGCAGTGAGCCGAGATCACGCCACTGCACTCCAGCCTGGGCAACAGAGCGAGACTCCATCTCAAAAAAACATAGTCCGTGTGTCCAGCAATCGCTGCTGCAGGAGTTCATCCTGAACCCGTGTCGGGTGTGCTGGAGTAGAAGTATGGAAAAGCTGTGTCGGGGGGGATTTTGTTTTTGTTTTTTGAGATGGAGTCTCTGTCGCACAGGCTGGAGTGCGGTGGCACGATCTCGGCTCACTACAACCTCCGCCTCCCGGGCTCAAGCGATTCTCCTGCCGCAGCCTCCCCAGTAGCTGGGATTACAGGTGTGCACCACCAGGCCTGGCTAATTTTTTGTTGTTGTTGTTAGAGACAGGGTTTTGCCATGTTGGCCAAGATGGAGATCTCTGGGGAGGGGTTTACCTTCCTGTTGGAGCTTGGATGGACAAGGTGGGAAGTCATTCCTGGCAGGGGATGAGATGTCCAGGTCACAGAACTGCAGATGGAGAAAGTGTTGCCTGAGACGTGTGGCGAATGACCACCCCTCAGTTGCTATGTTGTCCCTGCCAGCCGGTAGCGTTTGTTGCACCCAAGGTTGCCCTCCACTCTTTCATCCCAGCAGATGTTCAGACTTTGCTTCTCCCACTTCCAGCCCCTTACTCATGAGTACTTACAGCCCTTTTGTGGCCTGCGACTTAGCTCCTTGTTCCATTTCTGGGTTCCATGACCACTTCCGTGCTGGTCTGTTTCAGGCCTAGTCCCTGTCTGCTCTTTTCTCTGCGCTAGCTCCTATCTTCCCCTTTTCCTTAGTGTCATAGAATTAGTGGGTTGAAAGGAAGAGATCTTCTAGCCCACACTCAGTACAGGAATCCCTTCCAGATACTGGGCAATGGGGAAATGCATTATGTGACTCTCATGACTTTAGATTCGAATGCCAGAATTATGTTGTATTGAGCCACAGTTTTCTTTCCATGCAATTTCTACTTGTGTTTACTTACTTCTAAGAAAAACATTACAGAATTTAATGAAGCAAAGAATGATCTGTGAATCAAGCAGCTCCTAGAACCAAAATAGGTTCAGAGCCGCTCTCCTTTGTTTTTTTGTCAACACGCAGAGCAAGTTGGCTACCTCCCTTCATATGCTTGCCTCATAGTATTCAAAGACAGCTATCATGGCCACATTAAATCTTTGTTTCTTTGTTTGAGACAGGGTGTCACTCTGTCACCCAGGCTGGATTGCAGTGGTGCAATCTCAGTTCACTGCAACTTTCACCTCCTGGGCTCAAGCCATCCTTCCACCTCAGCCTCCTGAGTAGCTGGGACCACAGGTGTGTGCCAGCATGCCCAGCTAATTTTTTATATTTTTTGTAGAGATGAAGTTTTGCCATGTTGCCCTGGCTGGTATTGAACTCCTGGGCTCAAGTGATCCTCCCGCCCTAGCCTCCAAAAGTGCTGGGATTACAGGCATGCGCCATGGTGCCTGGACAGGAGTTTATTTTTGACCCTGTTAAGTTTGAGATGCCTGCTACACATTCAAGTGGAGATGTTGAATAGGCATTCAATTGGTCATGAGTTTGGGGCTCATGGAGAAGTTTATCTTATTATTATTATTTCTTTAAATGGAGTTTCACTGTGTTGCCCAGGCTGGCGTGCAGTGGTGTGATCTTGGCTCACTGCAACCTCCACCTTCTGGTTCAAGCAATTCTCGTGCCTCAGCCTCCCGAGTAGCTGGGATTACAGGCACGTGCCACCACACCCAGCTAATACTTGTATTTTAGTAGAGATGGAGTTTCATCATGTTGGCCAGTGTGGTCAGGAAGTTTATGTTAATTTGGGCATCATCAGTGATGCATGCAGTTGAGCTATATTGGACACATGGCCAATTGACCTCACAGTCCGCAGGGCTTGTCCCCATGTAACTGCTCTTCTATCCCTATGCAAATTCATTTTGTAGATGCCAAAGTTTAGCAGTTCATTGTTGCTGTTGAAAGTCCTTGGAACACTTTTGTAGTCTGAATGCTAGAAAGGATGGGTCCTAGGAATGTCCTCTAGGTTGTGGCAGATCCACTAATCACTGTGGTCGCTAGATTAACTTGGCCACAAGTGTCAAGACAGGTCGTGTCATATGGAGGTCTGCTTTATGGAAGTCAAGAGGTATTGGAGTATTGGATCACCTGGGCACTTCCGTCTTTTTTTTTTTTTTTTGAGACAGGATCTTGCCTTGCCAGCCAGCCTTGGAGTGCAGTGGTGCATTCATAGCTTATTGGAGCCTTGACTTCCCAGGCTCAAGTGATCCTACTGCTTCAGCCCCCCAAGTAGCTGGGACTACAGGTGCGGGCCACCACAGCTGGCGAATTTTTCTAATTTTTTGTAGAGGTGGGGTTTTGCCATGTTGCCCAGACTAGTCTCGAACTCTTGAGCTCAAGTGATCCACCTGCCTTGGCCTCCCAAAATGCTGGGATGACAGGTGTGAACCGTCATGCCCAGCCTGGGCAGTCATTCAGAAACCCTACCAAGAAAAGGGTTAAAGTCATTTGGCATGGTTTCCTCTTTTTTTTTTTTTTTTTTTTGAGACAGGGTCTTGCTCTGTCGCCCAGGCCGAAGTGCAGTGGCGCAACCTCAGCTCACTACAACCTCTGCCTCCCGGGGTTCAAGCAGTTCTCCTGTCTCAGCCTCCCGAGTAGCTGGGATTATAGATGCATGCCACCACACCCGGCTAATTTTTGTATTTGTATTTTTTATTTTTATTTATTTTTTTGAGATGGAGTTTTGCTCTTTTTGCCCAGGCTGGAGTGCAATGGCGCGATGCTACTGTGCCTGGCCTCATGATTTCCTCTTTTTTTTTTTTTTTTGAGACAGAGTTTTGCTCTTGTTGCCCAGGCTGGAGTGCAATGGCACGATCTTGGCTGACTGCAACCTCTGCCTCCCAGGTTCAAGTGATTCTCCTGCCTCAGCCTCCCCAGTAGCTGGGATTATAGGCATGTGGCACTACGCCTAGCTAATTTTTGTATTTTTAGTAGAGATAGGGTTTCACCATGTTGGCCATGCTAGTCTCGAACGCCTGACCTCAGGGGATCCACCTACCTTGGCCTCCCAAAGTGCTGGGATTACAGGCGTGAGACACCACACCCGGCCATGATTCCTCTTAACACAAGCTGGCTCTTGGTGCTGCTTTTCATGAATATACTCTCAAATTGCTCCCTTCAAATGATTGTTGATGTGCATTATTTCTTTTAACCTTATTAGCTTTATTTTTTCTAAATTCTTTTTAGATTACATAGCAGTTTCTTAGCCCTCACCATGATTGGATCACCTGGACAGCCATAAAAATATGGATGTCTGTTCCCCTTATAGGCCAATTGGAAAAATAATTTCTGGGGGTGGGATCCACGCATCTATCTATCTATCATCTATCTATCTATCTATCTATCTATCTATCTATCTATCTATCTATATTTTTTTGAGACAGAGTTTCGCGCTTGTTGCCCAGGCTGGAGTGGAATGGTGTGATCTTGGCTCACCGCAACCTCTGCCTCCCGGGTTCAAGCAGTTCTCCTGCCTTAGCCTCCTGAGTAGCTGGGATTATAGGCATGCGCTACCATGCCTGGCTAATTTTGTATTTTTAGTAGAGACGGGGTTTCTCCATGTTGGCCAGGCTGGTCTCGAACTCTCGACCTCAGGTGATCCGTCCGCCTTGGCCTCCCAAAATGCTGGGATTACAGGTGTGAGCCACTGCGCCCTGCACATCAATATTTTAAAAGGGTTCTCTACGTTTCTGATGGGCACTGAAGCCCAAGAACCACTGATCAACTGCTTGCCAAAGTCAAAAATATTTCTGTGCATATTTCCATTTTTCTGGCCAAAGGTTCACTGCCCCTCTTTCAAGTTCCTCTCAAAGGACTTGTCTGATCTCAAAGCATGAGAACCATTACCACAGTAGGACTTACTCCCCTCTGTGGGTGTTCAGCCAGTGGCTGAGGGAGAAGGGGGATTGCTCTGTGCCAGGGATGTTGTTAGAGATGCCAGGTTCTTCGATTTTTATAGTAACCCCTTGTTGAGGGTGGCTCTGCTCTTGTGTTACATACAGGTGAAGGAAACTGAGAGAGTCCAGGTAGCATAATGAGGGTCACCCAGGCAGGACATGATGGAGTTGGGAACTGAGTCAAGTCTGACAAATTCCAAAGCATGAGCTGCAGCCTCTGCATCACTATGTTTATTTTCTCACCCTGGGTCAGAGATTAATTGAGCTCATGAGAGTACTTGATAGGAAATCTCACACTTGTGAATTCAGAGCTCGTGAGCATAAAATTGCTCTTCTAATCACTTGCTTTTATTTGCTGATCTTTATTGGTGCATTTTATTGGTCAGGATGTGATTGAGATTATGTAATAAACCCAACTGACCGCTTCTTTTAACTTCTGCTATTGAAGTAATCCCTCAGATTACTGTCTTGAGAGACGGAGAGTGCATACAGTCCAACAGTGTACTCTTCCTCTTTGAAGACAGTAGAAAGGTATCCATCTTGTTTTAAATAGTAGCAGGGAGATTTATCAATGGCTTAACATGGTAGGCTGGGCCTGGAGAGCTCTCAGTGTAACAGAGCTCAAATGTGGCATTTACATGAATTCTATGTTGATTAAGTGACACAATTTGTTCAACTATAAAACATAATACATTCTTAATAGATTTTACCTATTATTGTATATGTTAGTTCCTAGTACATATTAGGCTGTAGATAAATGGGATGATGAGGGCTCTTGCTAAATTTATCCCCCATCCTTTTTTTTTTGAGTCAGAGTCTTGCTCTTGAGCAACCTCCGCCTCCTGGGTTCAAGCAGTTCTCCTGCCTCAGCCTCCCGAGTAGCTGGAATTACAGGCTTGTGCCATGACACCTGGCTAATTTTTGTATTTTTAGTAGAGATGGGACTTTGCCATGTTGGCCAGGCTGGTCTTGAACTCCTGACCTCAGGTGATCCGCCCACCTCAGCCTCCCAAAGTGCTGGGATTACAGGCATGAGCCACTGCGTCTAGCCTAAATTTACCCTTTTATCATGCCTTTTTTATTGTCTTAAGTCTTTAAGTCTTATTTAAGTCTTGACTCATTTGCGACTTTTTTACTAAATTGTTAGCTCTATTAAGGCAGAAACCAGTATCTTCAATGTCTTAATCTCTCAGTGTCTGGTTTAACATCTTGCAATTAATATGCTTAATTAATGTTTATAAGCTATTACTTTAGTCTTAATCTCAATTTCTTGAATTTAGAGTTGCTGACACCTGTGTCTTAGGTAGGAACAAGTGAGAAGCTAGTTATTGTGACAGCCTCAGACTGGAGCCAGAAGACCCATGATCTTGTATATATTAGCTGTGTGTGACCTTAGGCAAGACACATGACCACTCTGGGCTTCAATATCCTATTCTATGATTTAGAAAAATTAAACCTACTCATGGCATGTTTTAAGAACTATATTTTAAAAATACATTATAAAATATTTATTTATTTATTTATTATTTGTGTGAGGCAGAGTCTCACTCCGTTGCCCAGGCTGGAGTGCAGTGGTGCGATTTCGGCTCACTGCAACCTCCGTCTCCCGGGTTCAAGTGATTCTCGTGCCTCAGCCTCCCGAGTAGCTGGGACTATAGGTGCATGCCACCATGCCTGGCTAATTTTTTGTAGTTTTAGTAGAGACGGGGTTTCACTGTGTTAGCCAGGATGGTCTTGATCTCCTAACTTCGTGATCTGCCAGCCTTGGCCTCCCAAAGTGCTGAGATTACAGGTGTGAGCCACCTTATCTGGCCTATTTATTTATTTATGAGGTCTTTCTGTGTTGCCCAGGCTAGAGTGTAGTGGCTATTCACAGGCACACTACATCCTCAAATTTGTGGCCTCAAGATGTCCTCCTTCCTGATCCTCCCAAGTATCTGGGACTGGCTCCAAGAGGTGTATTTTAAGGAAAAAGTTTTTTTTTTTTTTGAGACGAAGTCATGCCCTACCGCCCAGGCTGGAGTGCAATGGCGTGATCTTGGCTCACTGCAACTTCTACCTCCCAGATTCAAACGATTCTGCTGTCTCAGCCTCCTGAGTAGCTGGGATTACAGGTGCCTGCCACCATGCCCAGCTAATTTTTGTATTTTTAGTAGAGACGGGGTTTCACCATGTTGGCCAGGCTGGTCTTGAACTCCTGACCTCGTGATCTGCCCACCTTAGCCTCCCAAAGTGCTGGGATTAGAGGCGTGAGCCACCATCCCTGGCCAGTTCTCTTTTTTTGGAGACAGAGTTTTGCTCTGTTGCCCAGGCTGGAGTGCAGTGGCACAATCTTGGCTCACTGCAACCTTATGGGTTCAAGTGATTCTCATGCCTCAGCCTCCCAGGTAGCTGAAACTATAGGCATGTGCTACCATACCGGGCTAATTTTTTGTATTTTATTAGAGATAGGTCTCACCATGTTGCCCAGGCTGGTTTCAAACTGCTGAGCTCAGCCAATCTGCCCACCTTGGCCTCCCAAAGTGCTAGAGTTACAGGTGTGAGCCATCGTACCCGGTCAATGAAACAATACAGTTCTATACACTTATTTTTCTTTTCTTTTCTTTTCTTTCTTTTTTTGAGACAGAGTTTCACTCTTGTTGCCCAGGCTAGAGTGCAATGGCATGGACTCAGCTCACTGCAACCTCTGCCTCTGGGTTCAAGCAATTCTCCTGCCTCAGCCTCCTGAGTAACTGGGATTACAGGCGTGTGCCACCACACCTGGCTAATTTTTGTATTTTTAGTAGACAAGGGGTTTCACCATGTTGGCCAGGCTGGTCTCGAACTCCTGACCTCAGGTGATCCACCTGCCTCAGCCTTCTAAAGTCCTGGGATTACAGGCGTGAGCCTCCGCGCCCGGTCTTATACACTAATTTTTCTCCCTCACCTCCAATCAAGCAGGGAAAGTTAATATGGAAGTAGGTCAGTGTATAATGTCCCATCTCTGGTGAATGGAGAAGTCACCTGTTTGTAAGTCCCCCCAGAAATGAAGATCTATTAAAAAAACAAAAGAAAGGCCACAAAGGGAAATTTAATTCATACTCAGAAGTAAGCCACTATCTATGGAAGTACTTGGAAAATAATAAGGTGCGTTATTATTACATCTTTAAGAAGTTTTCTTGGGCTGGGCACTGTGGCTCATGCCTGTAATCTCAGCACTTTGGGAGGCCGAGGCAGGCGGATCACCTGAGGTCAGGAGTTGGAGACCAGCCTGGCCAACATAGTGGAACCCTGACTTTACTAAAAATACAAAAATTAGCTGAGTGTGGTGGTGGTCGCCTGTAATCCCAGCTTCTGGGGAGGCTGAGACAGGAGAATCGCTTGAACCTGGGGGGCGGAGGTTGCAGTGAGCCGAAATTGTGCCACTGCACTCCAGCCTGGGTGACAGAGTGAGACTCGGTCTCAAAAAAAAAAAAAAAAAAAAAAAAAAAGTTTTTCTGGAAAGCAGTTTCACAGCAGAGCAACAAGGCTGAAATTGCCCCAATCAGCCTTTGCTGGCTGACTTCCCTTTTTCCGTTAATAGCACCACCACACCCAGTAACTAAGGCTTGCGTCCTCAGTTATCTGCACATAGGGAAGAGTCTGGTCAGTGATAAAAGGTAGTTGGTCAGTTACCACGTCTTGACTGGAGGCACACAATGATTCCAGATTCCAACCCAGTCAATACACTGCAGGCTTCATCTTTACAAGGCATAGCTCTGCTGTTTTCTGTTCCAGAACCTTTGGTGGCATCTTCTTTGGCATTTGATACTCTCCTTTTCCTGGTCCTAACTTAGCTTTCCTACATTCTCAGATATCCATTGTTCCTGGACAGTCAATATATGATGCCTTTCCCCTGATCACACCTCATATTTGCTGTCCTGTTCCCTTAGCTCATGGTATATACCCTGGCTAGAGTACCTACCTCTCAGCTTGGCTGCTAAAATTCTCCCTGAAAACCCATCCATTAACCAACTTCTAGTCCATTATTCAGAGGATATGGAACTGCTATTTATTTATTTATTTATTTGAGATGGAGTCCTGCTCTTTTGCCCAGGCTGGAGTGTAGTGGTGTGATGTTGGCTCACTGCAACCTCCGCCTCCTGGGTTCAAGTGATTCTCCTGCCTCAGCCCCCGAAATAGCTGGGATTACAGGCACCCGCCACCATGCCCAGCTGATTGTTGTGTTTTACTAGAGATGGGGTTTCACCATGTTGGTCAGGTTGGTTTTCAACTCCTGTCCTCAAGTGATCCTCCCGCCTCAGCCTCCCAATGTGCTGAGATTACAGGTGTAAGCTACCACGCCTGGCCCCTATTTATTTATTTATTTAAGAGACGGAGTCTCACTCTGTTGCCCAGGCTGGAGTACAGTGGTGTGATCTCAGCTCATTGCAGCCTCTACCTCCTGGACTCAAGTGATTCTCTAATCACAGCCTTTTGAGTAGCTGGGATTGCAGGCATGTGCCACCATGTCTGGCTTACTTTTGTTTATTTTTTGTAGAGACGAGATCTCACTATGTTATCCAGGCTGGTCTCAAACTCCTGGACTCAAATGATTCTCCTTCCTCGGCCTCTCATTCTGCTAGGAATATAGACATGAGCCACCATGCCTGGCCTGGAACTACTATATATTTAGACATTATAATTATGTACTGCTTCCTGTAGGCAGGGGGGCTATTCTAAGTGCCTTACCAATAAATATTATTAAATACTAATAACAAACCTTTGGGGTGGGTACTATTATTTCCCACGGTCACACAGCCTTTGAGTGGCAGAGCCTAGGTTGAAACCAGGTAGGTAACTTAGCACAGAGTCCCTGCTCTCAGCTGCAGCGTCATGTACCTCTTGATTATAGGTGCTGGGAATACAGTGATCCTGGTCCCTGCCCTAAGGGGCTTATGTTCCAGTGGGAGTCAAACCATATACATTTTTGAGTCTCTGCTGTTTGCCAAGCACAGGGGGCAGGGGTGTCTGTTGAAAAGGCCGTGTCATCTGTGTAGCTGCTAGACACTGTCAGTTCCATGTGGGCAGTGTCCTTGCCTGTATATGTCCCAAGTACCTGACCTAGTCCTGGCACAAAGTGGCTCAGTTGGCTGGGCAAGGTGGCTCATGCCTATAATCCCAGCACTTTGGGAGGCTGAGGCAGGTGGATAGCTTGAGCCTAGGAGTTTGTGAACAGCCTGTGCAACATGGTGAAACTCTGTCTCTACAAAAAATACAAAAATTAGCCAGTCATGGTGGTGCACACCTGTAGTATCAGTTACTCAGGAAGGCTGAGGTGGGAGGATCACCTGAGCCCAGGAGGTTGTGGCTGCAGTGACACATGATCGCACCCCTGCACTCCAGCCTGGACAACACAGTGAGACCCTGTCTCAAAAAACCCCCAAAAAACAACAACCAAAAACTCAAACAAAACCAAAACAAAAAACAAAAAAACAAAAAACCTGCCTCCCAGGTTCAAGTAATTCTCCTGCCTCAGCCTCCCCAGTAGCTGGGATTAACAGGCATACGCCACACGCCACCACGCTCTGCTAATTTTTTTGTATTTTTAGTAGAGACAGGGTTTCTCTATGTTGGTCAGGCTGGTCTCGAACTCCTGACCTCAGATGATTTGCCTGCCTCGGCCTCCCAAAGTGCTGGGATTACAGGCGTGAGCCACTGTGCCTGGTGCGACTCTTTTTTTTTTTGAGACGGAGTTTCGCTCTTGTTGCCCAGGCTGGAGTGCAATGACAAGATCTCGGCTCACGGCAACCTCTGCCTCCTGGGTTCAAGTGATTCTCCTGCCTCAGCCTCCCTAGTAGCTGGGATTACAGGCATGCACCACCACGCCCATAGAGACAGGGTTTCTCCATGTTGGCTAGGCTGGTCTTGAACTCCTGACCTCGGGTGATCCACCCGCCTCGGCCTCCCAAAGTGCTGGGATTAGAGGTGTGAGCCGCTGTGCCCGGCCCCCTCTCTTAATCTCTGCATTCTGCTGCCACTCAGCATGAGATGCTCTTCAGAAAAAATATCCTTCTGGCTGCAATATAAAGTTAGAGGAGGGCAGGAATGGAGGGAATGAGTTAGGAGCTAGCTACAGTCCTAGTTGCTTGGGAGGCTGAGATGGGGGCATTGCTTGAGCCCAGGAGTTCAAGGCTGCAGTGAGGTATCATTGCACCACTGCACTCCAGCCTGGGAGACAGCAAGACCCTGTCTCAAAACAAAAACAAAAACAAAAAAACACACAAAAAAGTTCAAGGTGGCTCTGGGATTAGCAGCATCAGCAGCAGCCTGTGTTTTAATCAGTCCCCCAAGTGATTCTGATGCATGCTGATGTTTGAGACCCACTGCCATAGGACCAGTTTTTAAACTTTTTTTTTTTTTTTTGAGTTGGAGTCTCGCTCTGTCGCTCAGGCAGGAGTGCAGTGGCGCTGTCTCAGCTCACTGCAGCCTCTGCCTCCCAGGTTCAAGCGATTCTCCTGCCCCAGCCTCCCAAGTAGCTAGGACTACAGGTGCGTGCCACCGCACCAGGCTAATTTTTTGTATTTTTAGTAGAGACGGGGTTTCACTGTGTTGACCAGGATGGTCTTGATTGCTGACCTTGTGATCCACCTGCCTCGGGATCCCAAAGTGCTGGGATTACAGGCTTGAGCCACTGTGCCTGGCCAGTTTTTAAACATTTTGATCCCATTCTACAAGTTTTACGTATGTAATGACCAAGAGATATATTCTCTTTCTCTCTCTCACACGTACATATTTAACATACTTTAGGCTGGACACGGTGGCTCACACCTGTAATCCCAGCACTTTGGGAGGCCAAGGCGGGCAGATCACAAGGTCAGGAGTTTGAGAGCAGACTGGCCAACATGGTGAAACCCTGTCTCTACTAAAAATACAAAAATTAGCCAGTCATGGTGGCGTGCACCTGTAATCCCAGCTACTCAGGAGGCTGAGGCAGGAGAATTGTTTGAACCCGGGAGGCAGAGGTTGCAGTGAGTCGAGATTGTGCCACTGCACTCCAGCCTGGGCGACAGAGCAAGACTCCGTCTCAAAAAAAATAAAAAATAAAAAAATAAAAGAAAAACATACTTTAGTAAAAGTTTCAAGAAACAGTGTCCTGTCTTAGGAAACATGTGACACACTGGTATTTTCGATTGTTTCATTAAACAAAGTGCTTTGAGACCTGTCAGAACCCCTGCTCTTGAGCAAATCAAGAAGGTTGCTGTGCTGCAAGGGTGCACTTTCAAAGCCACCTTCAGTGGGAATTTCCTGTCTTTGAAGAAGCCTTTCACTTCCAGAGCTTGACCCAGGGAGTCCTTGTTTCTCTAAGTCTGGACCTGCTCCTTTATCACCCATATTACGGGCTGAATTATTGCCCCCCCAAAGTTCGCATGTTGGAGTCCTGATCTCTAGTACTTCAGAATGTGATTGTATTTGAAGACAGGGATTTTTTTTTTTTTTTAAGATGGAGTCTCTCTCTGTTGCCCAGGCTGGAGTGCAGTGGTGTGATCTCAGCCCACTGCAACCTCCACCCCTCCCAGGTTCAAGCAATTCTCCTGCCTCAGCCTGACGAGTAGCTGGGACTACCGGTGCGTGCTACCACATCCGGGTAATTTTTGTATTTTTAGTAGAGACGGGGTTTTGCCATGTTGGCCAGGCTGGTCTCGAACTCCTAACCTCAGGTGATCTGCCCTCCTTGGCCTCCCAAAGTGCTGGGATTACAGGTGTGAGCCATAGTGCCTGGCCTGATTGTGATTTTTTTTTTTTATGGCAGCCTGAGCAGACTATATTACAGCCCACAAGCCTCACAAAGATATTGCCTGGAGTTAGTGCCACTGGTTGTCATTTTCCAGAGCTGCTTTGTAGGGCAGTAATTTGTCCTCTGTTAGACTGAACTCGCCAAGGAGTTTGACCCTCTATTCCACCTGCTTATTATAGAACTACTCCCTCTTTTCCTCATATTTTTTGGGTTGAGTTCGGGTAAGATCACTAAAATTCTTCAGATGTGGAACCAATCTTCATAAACACTTCAGAATACTTTGCTTCCTTCTGAATTACTACAGACAAGCAGTCTGGGAGGTCCAAGTCTGTATAATTATTGTTCTTAACATTCTGTCACTCGTTATTGTTGGTGTTCTTTTCTCAATGCCAGATGAGGTGTGTCTTTGGCAAAAGCCTGTCCAGTATAAGCTGTTCTGTTCTTTCAGGCAGAATCACTCAGACTTATGCTCTCAACTTTCTCTCTCTCTCTTTTTTTTTTTTTTTTTTTGAGACAGAGTCTCTGTCGCCCAGGAGTGCAGTGGTGTGATCTTGGCTCACTGCAACCTCCACCTCCCGGATTCAAGTGATTCCCCTGCCTCAGCCTCCCAAGTAGCTGGGATTACAGGCTTGCACCACCACACCCAGCTAATTTTTGTATTTTTAGTAGAGATGGGGTTTCACCATGTTGCCACAGTGCCTGGCCTGAACTTTCTCTTTTACAGCCACATGCAAATTACCTGAACTATCTGGCTTTTGGGAAAACCCTGTGCAAGTTCTTAGCATCCAGTATTAAAAAAAAGAGATGGCTCTGTTCTCTTAGCAACTCCAAATCCTCTTCCTTCTCCCCCTTTAAAATATAATGTAGTCCTTGTTTTTCCTTAAAATAAATATTTTAAAGAGAAAATTAGTCCATTTGAAGAAGCCAAAATAGGATCTCTTCCCCTCTCCTTGTTGCTGTCTCTCTCGAGTGGATTTTGGTCATTTCTGCTGAGTTTGCCCAGAAAATAGGCTGAAGTCTGTGGAAGGGAAATTCCACAAAGCTGCCTCATGTCCACAGTTCCTCGGGAGGAATTCCTTTCCTGTAAGGAGGAGGCACATTTTCTGAGAGTCCCTTCCAGGAAGGATGAGGTGCAGCAGGAAGGAATCCCACAGAGAGCCGTCTCACAGACACAGAAAAGGGAAGGAATTGCCTTTGACTTCTGGGAATTGGATGGTTTTTTTTGTTTTTTTTTTAAATAGAAGGCAAAACAGTGAGCAAATGGCAGCTACTAGTGACTGACTATATCAGGTTTTGGAAAAGTGGGCAGTGAGGGTTTTGTTGATTGGATTGAACTCTGCTTGGCAAACCATAGATGACCCTGAGTAAGCCTTAGGACAATTTTTTTTTTTTTTTTTGAGATGGAGTCTCACTCTGTCACCCAGGCTGGAGTGCAGTGTCATGATCTTGGTGTACCACAACCTCTGCCTCCTGGGTTCAAGTGATCCTCCTACCTCAGCCTCCTGAGTAGCTGGGATTACAGGCACCTGCCACCACACCTGGTTAATTTTTTGTATTGTTAGTAGAGATGAGGTTTCACTATGTTGGTCAGGGTGGTCTCGAACTCCTGATTGCAAGTGATCCACCTGCCTTGGCCTCCTGAGCCTTAGCCCTTTTGATTCCCTGACATCGAATGCTACTTCTCTTGGATAGTTATACTGTGAGAAGTTGGTGACGGGCAAAACGGGGGCCCAGGCCAGTGTCAGAAACTCACCCAGAGTCGCAGGGACAAAGCTGTTGTGTGGGTTCTTCCCTGTGAGAATCTTAGGGATGGAAATGGTGAGCACAAACCTTGGCATTTAGGGACCGACAATGCTGAGATGTTGTGGTGGGTTCTTGCGTAGGGCTCAAGTGTCCTTCCGGGGTGGTGGTCCCAGGGAATTGGGCCGGAAACAAGGCCACCCAGTCTCAGCTCTGTTGTTCCTGGGGGGCCCTGTGGCTCCAGGAGCTCGTGAACATGGCGAACCCCACTTCCCCATCCCCTTTCTGCCTTCTCTTCTGTTCTCTTGACAGTCTCTGTTTTGTACCCACTGGGGTCAGCAAATCAGCCCCTTTTACCGGTTTCCACAAAAATCCACAAAAAGCACTGTGAGGACTTGGGGATTTCTTGAAGATTTGGGTTGAGGTATTTCAGGAGGGCCTTGCCTCGCCCCTTTCCACTCCATCTTCCTCTCTGCTCCCCACTTCTCTGGAGTAAGAGGTACTGCCCTCCTTATCTCAGTGCTGTCATTCTGATCACTCTAGGACCGGTTGAGACTTTTTCGTGAACAGTTTCCTACCTTTTTAGGCAACCATCTGTAAGACAAGGTAGAATGCTACCGTAACCATGATTAACATTTGCAAACACTCTGCCACAGTGCAGCCACTTTCTTTGTCTCCAGCTGAAGAAATTGAGGTGCACAGAGGTTAAATTTGATGCCCAAAGCAATACAACTAGAAAATATAGGAGGCTGGGCTGCCTGATTGATTCCCAGCTTAGAGATTGAAAGTCACATGCGAAGCGCTTTGGCAGATAGAGAAGGGGGAGTCATACTCCAGTGTGCATTTTAGTTTGTGCTTTTCTGTCCTTGAATTAAGAAGTGTGACGTGTGCCTCCAACAGCATAGCATGCTACAGAAATGGATTTCTTTTCCTGGGGTTGATAATCTGCTGGCCAAATCTTTATCTCTGTAGTATTCTGTGTTTCCTGGTGCATTTTAGCATTTGGTTAAATTGTAGGGAAAAGGGTTTGTGTTCTTTATATCTGGATTGTCTATTAGATCACGTTTCTATGTGTTGTATTTGCGTCTTTTTTTTTCCAGAAGGAAGTGATTGGCTGTAACAGTTTCTCTCCCACTCCGGTTTCTGAGGAAGGAAAAAAAAATACCTTGGTTTCATATGAAATTAGACTAATAGAATTTCTAATTATCTGAGTTCATTGAGTTGTTGTCAGTCTGTGTTTTTTTTTTTTTTCCGAGACAGGGTCTTGCTCTGTCTCTCAGGCTGGAGTATAAGTGGTGCGATCATAGCTCACTGCAGCCTCAACCTCCCTGTGCTCGGGCTCAGGTGATCCTCCCACCTCAGCTTCCTGAGTAGCTGGGACTATAGGCATGCACCACCATGCCTGGCTAATTTTTGTTTTTGTTTTGTAGAGGCAGGGTTTTACCATGTTGCACAGGCTGCTTTCAAACTCCCTGGCTCATGCAATCCACCCACCTCAGCCTCCCAATGTGTTGGGATTATAGGCGTGAGCCACCGCCCCTTGCCTCTCTGTCTGGGCTTGGTCCTCCTGGGAACCTCTGCCTTGATCACCCATCTAGAAGAATGGAGGACCTCTGCCGTTTCAGTCATCCTTTTCACCTGTACCAGTTGGCCCAGGAGAATCCTGGTTTATATCCCTTATCACTCTGCCATTATTAAGCTCCCCCTTTCACTCCTAAGAGTATCCCAGGTTAGATGATATGACCATGAATGGAGCTGAAGTTCATATTATACATAATATGAAGTATACATAAGTTATACGGGCCCTCTAAAGCCATGGGACATAAGCACGAACTGTGGGCACAGTGATGTAAATATTTGCTAAACTTTTATCCAAAGTAATGATTGGTAAAAACCTGGTAGCATCTCCACTTGAGCAGACATCTTCAGAAATAACCTGTAACCTGTGCTTTATACATAAGAACCATGGCATGTGGCGTTCTCTCCTCTGTCCCTGGGTTGACCGCGGTGGGGTAGGGGGTCAGACTTGCCTTCTCCAGTGGGGCAAGTCCCCTTGGTGGTGACTGTCCTGGCTGTTGTTCCAATCTGAGCTAGTTTCTTCATAAGTCAATTGAAGGTGCAGTATTACCCTGCAGGGTGGACCAAGGAATGTGTTAGCCATGCTTGCTGCCTTTCTCCAGGACCTGAAGCCCCACCACCCTCTCCTAGGGTCCCTTTTTCTCTCCCTTCTGCAGGACACATTTTGTGATCTCTGCGCAAACAGAGGCAACACACTTAGTCATTAAGGATTTTTCTGTAAGTGCATTAGGCCTTAGGCTTCAGCACTTGCTGTTCTCTTTGCTTGGAACTTGCTGACCCTGCTCTTGTCACTGGGGGCTTTGTCCTCCTGGGAAACTCTGCCTTGACCACCCATCTAGAGTAAACACCCCCATTCACTACCATGGCTCCCTACTTTCTTTGTGGATTTTTTTTTTTTTTTTTTTTTTGAGAAGAAGTCTCACGCTTGTTGCCTAGGCTGGAGTGCAATGGCATGGTCCCAGCTCACTGCAACCTCCACCTCCTGGGTTCAGGCGATCCTCCTGCCTCAGGCTCCCAAATAACTGAGATTACAGGCGCCCGCCACCATGCCCGGCTAATTTTTGTATTTTTGGTAGAGACAAGGTTTCACCATGTTGGCCAGGCTGGTCTCGAACTCCTGAACTCAGGTGATCCACCCTCCTTGGCCTCCCAAAGTGCTTGGATTATAGGTGTCAGCCACTGTGCCCGGCCTTCTGTGTGGATCTTACTGTTACTCTGACCCCCTCTTCTTAGTGTGATTGCCTTTCCCTCTCCCCTCTCCCTTCCCCAATGTGAACTCTGTAAAAATGATCCTAGGTCTAGAACCTAGAAGAGTGCCTGTTAGTGGTGGGTGCTTAAGAGTTAATTTGAATTAATGAGGTTAATAATTCTTGTTTCCCTATAGTCCTGTTGTTGAGATTCCTGGTTAGAAAAAAAAGTGAGTTGTGGGTTGTATACTTTGTTTATTTATTTATTGTATTTATTTATTTTTGAGACTGAGTCTCGCTCTGTCGCCCAGTCTGGAGTGCAGTGGTGCGACTTCGGCTAACTCCAACTTTTGCCTCCCGGATTCAAGCGATTCTCCTGCCTCAGCCTCCTAAGTAGCTGGGACTACAGGCGTGTGCCACCACACTCGGTTAATGTTTGTGCTTTTAGTAGAGACAGAGTTTCACCATGTTGGCCAGGCTGGTCTCGGACTCCTGGCCTCAGGTGATCTGCCTGCCTTGGCTTCTCAAAGTGTTGGGATTACAGGCGTGAGCCACTGCGGCCGGCCCGTGGGTTGTATCCTTTTTTTATTAATAAAGGCATCTCTATATGCTGTGGTTTGAGAGGGGTTGAAGGCTACTTCCCATGGGAATGAGTGAGGAAGAGCCTATTGCACTCTGGTGTCTTTGAGGGAAAGAGAGGCGGGTGGCCGCCTTCTCTGCTCTTGGGTTCCACAGCTCGGGATTGGGAGGTTACTCTTTTATCAATTGGTTTTTTCTTTTTTTTTTTTGAGGCAGGGTCTCACTCTGTCGCCTAGGCTAGTGTGCAGTGGTATGATCACAGCTTATTGCAGCTTCGTCCACTTTTTTTTTTTTTTTTTTTTTTGGAGATGGGTCCTGTACTGTCTCCCAGGCTCGAGTGCAGTGGTGAGATCATGGCTCACTGCAGCCTTGACTTCCTGGGCTTAAGTGATCCTCCCACTTCAGCCTCTGGAATAGCTGGGATCACAGGCGTGTTCCACCATGCCTAGCTAATAAAACAATTTTTTTGTAGGGACTAGGTCTTGCCATGTTGCCCAGGCTGGTCTCAAACTCCTGGGCTTGAGCAATCCTCCTGCCTTGGCCCCTCAAAGCAGTGAGATTATAGGTATGAACCATTGTGCTCAGCCCTGAGATTTGTTTTAAAAAGTGCCCTGAGATTCACTATGGAGTATTCCCTCTTGATTTATTTCCTACCAAGTAAGCCCTTTAACAGACCATGTATGGCAGCTTTTTGAAGAATGTTTTAGGTCTTTCTAAATATGCAGCTATTCGGGCTAAGGATTGGCATGTTTGTAATTGACCTAATGATTCAAAGAATGGACTGGTTCAGCTGGAATTTTCCTAAAATCTATCCCATTGACAGAGTATTGCACAATTAGAAAAGTGTATGATTTATAATTAGCGTACCCACTTTAACTCTGAATAGCAGGCATAAAGGTTATTATATTTTGAATCAGTGTTAACAGTTTTAGACAGCTGTTCTTTGTTACTTGATTTTTTTTTTTTTTTTTTTTGAGACAGAATCTTACTCTGTCACCCAGGCTGGAGTGCAGTACAGAGATTTCTGCCCACTGCAGCCTGTATTTTGAGGCACAGTTGTTTTTGCTCATTAGAGTGCTGCTGAGAGAGTTGATTTCCTAGCTCTAGAGTCACCGCCAAGAGTCCTAAACATTTTCCTATAAGAGAGATGGTAAGGATGGTTACAAAGAAGTAGGCCTCATTTGGTGTAGAAAATTGGTTTCATGTTCAAAGCCAACATGGGGATGGGGGAGTTTTGGATCAGACCTTTGATTCTGGCGCAGAGCCACGAGGGCTTTGTGTGTTTTGTTTACGGAGCTTAAGCAATCTCAGTTATTAGCTTGCGGATAATTACCAGAAATGTGAACTTAAATCTGTGCTTATTTATTTAACTCCTTGCCTTTTCTCCTAAGAATGTAGGGTGGTGGCATTATAAAAATTAAAGAAAAAGCAAGGCTCCACCACTTTCATGGTGATTCTACTTTACCTGCAGTAAAATTACAGCGTGATGGCCAAATCGCCCTTCCTCTCCAAACTTCATACCATTTACTATAAAATAATTTGGATCATAGGGTGATGTAGGCCTGGGGCTGAAGTCTGTGTCAGAATGTTCCTGTGGAGATTTATATGTTAAAAATTAAAATGAAAACCTGTTTTATTTTATTTTTTGAGACGGAGTCTTGCTCTGTTGCCCAGGCTGGAGTGCAGTGGCACAATCTCGGCTCACTACAACCTCTGCCTTCCGGGTTCAAGTGATTATCCTGCTTCAGCCTCCTGAGTAGCTGGGATTACAGGCACCCACCACCACACCTGGCTAATTTTTGTGTTTTTAGTAGAGACAGGGTTGTACCATGTTGGCCAGGCTGGTCTCGAACTCCTGACCTCAAGTGATCTGCCCGCCTCGGCCTCCCAAAGTGCTGGGATTACAGGCATGAGCCACCATGCCTGGCTTATTCTATGTTGTTTTTTGTGATGGTCAGTGAGATGTGGACACAGGAGGAGGCAGAGGAAGTGCTCAGGAAGGCCAAGGTTATTACACTCACAGGTCTTAGAGACGGGAAGCATGTCATGCCCTGCAGGGCCACATGGGGAAGCATCAGTCTTGGTCCCCCCTCTAGGAGCCTGAAGGGGCAGGAGTGAGGGGAGAGCCTGGGCCGTGGTCTTTCTTGAGCTTTCAGGGACAGGGCAGGGGAGTGCATGTGAACAGTTTAGAATTGGCTAGTTTGAATAATTTTGGCAGGCTGTAAGCTACAGGCATGGTTTCTAGTTGCTTGTTATCAGGCCCTGGCATGATATAGGTGAAGAAATACTGCTTCCTGGGGTGGACAGGCTAGATAAAGACGGCATAGCTCTGGGTTGGTTGGTTTGCATATCAGAGCTGTGCTCCTGGCTGGGCCCTTCTGGTTCTAAGAACTGGCCAGCTCTGGGAAGGACAGTCTCTCCCCAGCCAGAGAGGTTTCCAAAACGTCAAGACATCATAGTATGCACAAAGTAAAAAATATAAACAGTACAAAGGCCCTGAACAGGGTCACCCTGCTGAATGAGAAATCTACTGGCCTGGCTGAAGGAGAAAGTTGCTTGGGCAGAACAGTGAAAAGCTAAAGCAGGCTTGTTAGTTGTATGAGTCTGTTTTCACGCTGCTGATAAAGACATACCTGAGACTGGGCAATTTACAAAAGAAGAGGTTTAATGGACTTACAGTTCCATGTGGCTGGGGAGACCTCACAATCATGACAGAAGGCAAGGAGGAGAAAGTCACGTGGATGGCAGCAGGCAAAGAGAGAGCTTGTGCAGGCAAACTCTTGTTTTTAAAAGCATCAGATCTCGCGTGAACCCTGGGGGGCGGAGCCTGCAGTGAGCCTAGATCGCGCCACTGCATTCCAGCCTGGGCAACAGCGAGACTCCGTCTCAAAAAAAAAACAAAAAACAAACAAACAAAAACCCATCAGATCTCGTGAGACTTACTCACTATCACAAGAACAGCACAGGAAAGACCCGCCCCCATGATTCAATTATCTCCCATTGGATCCCTCCCACAACATGTGGGAACTGTGGGAGCTACAAGATGAGATTTGGGTGGGGACACAGAGCCAAGCCATATCAGTAGTGTAAACCTGGAGCTAGCAGGAAGAGGCATTTGACAGAGCAGGAGGGTCCATGGTGCTCAGTCAAAGTCTTAGGACAAATAGTCCCCATGAAACAGAAGGCAATGCACCTGGCCTTGTTGCGTTTAATTTTAACTTTGCTGTATTTTCAATGATCTGCTCCTCCAGGGAACTGGTGGCACACCCTGAGTCTGCTAGGTGGGCTAAAGACTCACAACTTGAGGGAAGTGGCCAGGAAAGAAAGGAAGCCATGGCCTAGAGGGTGTTATTTGGGACCCCACGCCCATCCAGGCCGACAGAGCTGCGGTAAGGCTGAGCAAAACACACTCGCACCTGAACCTCACTCTGACGTTGGGAGGCCCTACCTTGTCAAAGCTGAAAGAAACGTCAGGAAAAGAAAATGCCCCCAAATAATTGTAACACATGTGCTATTGGTTTGGCGACTTTGGTAAAAGGTTTGGAAGTTTCAGGGAACATTCCAGATAAGCAGGGACCATCTTCTTCATAAATTGCTCTTTGAATTAGGATAAAAAAAATCAATTGCCATAGATAAAATTTCTGGGATTTTTATGAGCCCAACCTGTTTTCCAGGTTAATTATGCCTAAATATCTGTCTGTTTTCTTTCTTGTCATATAAAGTCACTGGGGTCCTGTAGGGGGTGTGTGTGTGTGTGTGTGTGTGTGTATATGATTTTGTGTTAGGTAGCAGGTGTTTAGGTTTGTCCAGCACATGTTTATTTTATTTTATTTTTATATTTTTTTTTTTTTGAGACGGAGTCTCGCTCTGTCACCCAGGCTGGAGCGCAGTGGTGACATCTTGGCTCACTGCTACCTCCGCCTCCCGGGTTCAAGCGATTCTCCTGTCTCAGCCTCTCGAGTAGCGGGGATTACAGGCATGCGCCACCATACCTGGCTAATTTTTGGATTTTTAGTAGAGACAGGGTTTCACCATGTTGGCCAGGCTGGTCTCAAACTCCTGACCTCAGGTGATGCACCTGCCTTGGCCTCCCAAAGTGCTGGGATTACAGGCGTGAGCCACCTTGCCTGGCCCCACATGTTTAGTACTAGATGCTAAAATCAATCTGTGGCCTTGTGGAGTTTATAATCCACTGAATTAATTTAGATTAATTCACAGGATTAATTTAGATTTCATGTTTGAATATGAAATTTGTGGTCATTTAAACAGAAACTGGGCTGGAAAGTACTTTTTTCTCTGTCTGTGAAAGGTTTTTTTAGGGCAAATGAGCAGTATAAATTCGATTGCTTAGAGAATGTTGTAAACACATTTTACCACAGACACTTTATGTGCTCAAAGAGGCCTGGCGTGTTGGCTCACACCTGTAATCCCAGCACTTTGGGAGGCCAAGGCAGGTGGATCACCTGAGGTCAGGAGTTTGAGACCAGCCTGGCCAACATGGTGAAACGCCATCTCTAGTAAAAATACAAAAAATTAGCTGGGTGTGGTGGCGGGTGCCTGTAATCCCAGCTACTCAGGAGGCTGAGGCAGGAGAATCACTTGAACCTAGGAGGTGGAGGTTGCAGTGAGCCGAGATTGTGCCATTGCACCCCAGCCTGGGCAACAAGAGTGAAAGTTCGTCTCAAAAAAATAAAAAATATATGCTTAAAGAACATGCTGGAGCATTTCCTCTGAGGAAGTTATCTCAGGTACTGGAGATTAATCAGCCTGCACCTCTTTGTGTATATTCAATAATTTAGATTTTTTGTGAGTTTAAACTGGCTTTTTCTTAAAGTTGGTGGGGAGAGGCATGTGATCAGACTTCTTGGTTGGTTAGGAGCTTTTTGGATTGAGTCCTGCCTGTTTTCCAGGCTGTTGGCTAATGGTGATTAAAGGCCCAGGGAATCCTGCTTGTCTCCTTCCAGTTTCGTGCAGAGCTATGTCACGCTGCGTGCTCTGTTTCTGTTAGGACCAATGTCTGTTTGTTATATAAATAGAAAAGGAACATAAAGCTAAGGAACCAAGAAGGTTCCATTACAGATCAGTGTCTCAACGCATCCTTGAGGTTTGGTACAAGTTCTCCGCTTCCTGAAATTTTTGGACAAACATTGTGACATTCATAAATACCGGACTGCTAGGATATTGAGGGCTGAGGTAACGCAAATACTTGCTGAGGTTTTATAGAGTAATAATCTGTTAATCATAGCTGTGGCCTTAGAGAATAAACAACCTCTGTGTAGGCTTCTTTGTAAGAATGGCACAGTTGACGGGGGCCTCTGCGAACCAAAGGCCAGCGTGTGACCTTCTTATCCTCTGCTTCCTAGGCCAGCAGTGACTGCCTTTGGAGATCTCATTGTTTACAGCCCTGTCTCTGACTCAGGGTGGCAGATTATGTTTTTGGTAGAGCCCAGCCAGCCCCTATCACATTGCACACTAACGTAATCCGTCGGCAGCTGTCTCTGTATTCATTATTTAGCTGCACTAACTGGAGTTAATCATAGATCTGAGCTAAACTTTGTTATGGGTCAAGAGAGAAAGGCCATCTGGCTATTTCTTGGGTCGTTTTGGGTGTCTTTTTCCACTGCTTATCATTTGACCACCATCTGTTTTTTGAGACGGAGTCTGGCTCTGTCCCCCAGGCTGGAGTGCATTGGCGCGATCTCGGCTCACTGCAAGCTCCGCCTCCCAGGTTCACGCCATTCTCCTGCCTCAGCCTCCCGAGTAGCTGGGACTACAGGCGGCTGCCACCATGCCAGGCTAATTTTTTGTATTTTTAGTAGAGATGGAGTTTCATCATGTTAACCAGGATAGTCTCGATCTCCTGACCTTACAGTCGTCTCGCCTCGGCCTCCCAAAGTGCTAGGATTACAGGCATGAGCCACCGTGCCCGGCCCATTTAGCCACCATCTATGAGGCATCTGAAAGAAGAGAAACTCATGCGTGGTGGCTCTGCCTGTAGCTTCCCTACTCAGTGTGGTTTGCAGACAGTAGCATTGCCATCATCTGGGGCTGGGGAGAAACACAGGGTCTCATGCTCCGCCCCAGACTTAGTATCAGAATCTCTACTAGATCTCATGCGTGGGCCCTGGCCAGCCCCCTGTTGTGTGCTTGGTTGACGCTGGGCTGCTGCTGGTAGACCTCCCTTTCTCTTCTGTGCCACAGGGTCTCACCAAACTGCAAAGGAGCTGGGTAATAGAGTCAAACCCTGTGCCAGGAATGATGGGGGAGAAGGAAGGGTCAGACCCACAAATGGGCCAAGGAATGGATTAGGTGAGCTAAGCTGTGGTTGTAGTTCAGCAGTCACTATTACGCCCACCTTTTCTTATTCCTTTCCTATTTGTTTTTCTTTTCTTTCTTTTTTTTTTTCACAGCCTGGTAATGTGGAATATTTACTTTTCTTAAATCACTGTATTAAAAGATGAAAAAAGTCATTTTTTCTCTTCCCCTTCCCACAGTCATTGTTGATTAGAGAAAATATTAACAAAATATATTAATTTCATTTCCAACCACAGATAACACCAATATTAATAGTTGGGTGACTGTCCCTCTTCTCGTGGAGAAAACCTAATGCCTATCAAATGCCCAATGTTGAAGAGCTATACAAATGTGGATTTTCTGGTCGTCTTCCTCCCTCCCTTCCTTTATCCTCTCTTATGACAGAAAATTACAAACATATACAAAAGCACAGGGAACAGTAGTGAACCCCTGAATACCAGTCTGTCAACAGTGATCAATTCCCAGGCAATCTTAACCCTCCTTCTACTCATTTCCTGCCCTAGAGGTGTTACTTTTTTTGGCACATCTGATGAGTGAAGTGAAGAATGGTATTTCATTGCTCTGTTTTTCTTTTCTCTATTCTTTTCTTTTCTTGCAAAACTCCACACTGTCACCATGCATTTGTTATGTAATTTTCCAGATGTATCTGTAGGAAATGGTCAGTATACGATTATATATACACTGTTAAATTATCCATTGAAATCACATTGTGTACCTTCTCACTACATTTTTTAACCTTTATGTTATAAAGCAGATACAGAATATTATACAAACAAATGTGTAACGTGGATAATAAATTATAAGGTTAACATCCTGGTAAGTAGCAACCAGATCAAGAAATAAGATTTTGCTGGTCCCTGTTATGTGTCCTGTCTCAATTCCAGGCTCCTCCCTTCCCTCAGAAAGAACTGAAAGTCAACTTCAAACTCTTTGTGGTCTGTATTACTTTTAAATCGTGATCAATGTTGTGTGTGTGTGTGTATATATATATATATATATATTTTTTTTTTTTTTTTTGAGATGGAGTCTCGCTGTGTCACCCAGGCTGGAGTGCAGTGGTGCAGTCTCAACTCACTGCAGCCTCCACCTCCTGTGTTCAAGCAGTCCTCCTGCCTCAGCCGCCAGACTAGCAGGTCAGCTGCTTGTGCTGCTGACAGGTTGTAGGCTCTGTATTTGGAAGATTTAGGTATGGCAAATCAGGGTGGCCCAGCCCACCCTGACTTCTAGTCAACCAGCTACAAATTCTATGCTTCCCATGACCCCCTTGGCTTCAATAATCTTCTAGAATGACTCACAGAACTCAGGAAAGTGCTACACTTACAATTACAGTTTTACTACAGCAAATGGCTGCCAATTGGAACCAAAGGGAGAGTCCCAAATACAAAGCTTTCTTGTCCCATCTCCAGGGAGTTGAGACCTGTCACTTCCTAGCCTATTAGTGAAGGGGTGGCCTTCCCCTCCACACCTGTGGGTGTTTCTCATCGAGTGGGACGAGAGACAGAAAAGAAAGAGACACAGAGACAAAGTATAGAGAAAGAAAAGTGGGCCCAGGGGACCGCCGCTCAGAATACAGAGAACCCGCGCCAGGACCCGCACCCCAGGCACCGGTCTCTGAGTTCCCTCAGTATTTATTGATCATTATTTCTCAGAGAGGGGGATGTGGCAGGACAATAGGGTAGTAGTGGGGAGAGGGTCAGCAGGAAAACATGTGAACAAGTGTCTCTGTGTCATAAACAAGGTTAAGAAAAAGGTGCTGTGTGCTTTGATGTGCACATACATAAACATCTCAATGCATTAAACAGCAGTACTGCCGCCAGCATGTCTCACCTCTAGCCCTAAGGTGGTTTTCTCCTATCTCAGTAGATGGAATATACAATTGGGTTTTACACTGAGACCTTCCATTGCCAAGGGAGGAGCAGGAGAGAGATGCCTTCCTCTTATCTCAACTGCAAAGAGGCCTTCCTCTTTTACTAATCCTCCTCAGCACAGACCCTTTAGGGTGTTGGGCTGGGGGACGGTCAGGTCTTTCCCTTCCCACGAGGCCATATTGTAGACTATCACATGGGAGAAACCTTGGACAATACCTGGCTTTCCTAGGCAGAGGTCCCTGCAGCCTTCGCACTGTTTTGTGTCCCTGGGTACTTGAGATTAGGGAGTGGTGATGACTTTTAAGAAGCACGCTGTCTTCAAGCATTTGTTTAACAAAGCACATCCTGCACAGCCTTAAATCCATTAAATCATGAGTCAACACAGCACATGTCTCTGCGAGCACAGGGTTGGGGGTAGGGTTACAGATTAACAGCATCTCAAGGCAGAAGAATTTTTCTTAGTGCAGAACAAATTGGAGTCTCTTAGGTCTTCTTCTTTCTACACAGACACAGTAACAGTCTGATCTCTCTTTCTTCTCCCCACATAGTAGTGTCTGACAATGCCCAGAGTATTGCCAGCCAGGAAATCTCATCCAGGTTTTGGTGTCTGGAGTTTTTATTGGAGCTTCATTACATCGGCACGATTGACGGGCTCATTGGCTGTGGGATTGATCTCAGTCTCCAGTACCCCCTGCCCTGGAGGTTGGGCAATAGCCGTTGGCTCCAAGCCCAGCTGTCTCATCACAGGATTGGTCTTTGTGATATGCACAGCCCCCATCCTGAGTCATCTGTTAGCATCAGCTGCTAGGGACCCACTATGTTATATTATGTCCCTGATAATTTATGTTAGTGTAAACCATCAGGGACCACACTTCTATTACTTGGAGCATTCCAAGGATTTAGAAGAACCGGGGATAAAACCCAGCCAAATTCTTTATTATATGACTTCCTTCCCCTCCACTCCTTACTCTTCATTTCTCTGGCCCTGTTTACTTTGACCACCCAGCCCCTTGTCACCATGCCTGTAGAGCTTTGCAGAAGACAAGTCAGGGGAGCTGGTGTATTAGTCCATTTTCACACTGTTGATAAAGACATACCTGAGACTGGGCAGTGTACAAAAGAAAGAGGTTTAATGGACAGTTCCATGTGGCTGGGGAGGCCTCACAATCCTGGCAGAAGGGAAAGGCACATCTCACATGGTGGCAGACAAGAGAACTTGTGTAGGGAAACTCCACTTTATAAAACCAGCAGATCTCGTGAGACCTATTCACTGTCATGGGAATAGCATGGGAAAGACCTGCCTCCCATGATTCAGTTGCCTCCCACCGGGGCCCTCCCACAACACGGGGGAACTGTGGGAGCTACAATTCAAGATGAGATTTGATGGCCAGGCACAATGGCTCACGCCTGTAGTCCCAGCACTTTGGGAGGCCGAGGTGGGCGGATCACTTGAGGTCAGGAGTTTGAGACCAGCCTTTCCAACATAACATGGTGAAACCCCATCTCTACTAAAAATACAAAACAAATTAGCTGGGCGTGGTGGCAGGTGCCTGCCTGTAATCCCAGCTACTTGGGAGGCGGAGGCAGGAGAATCACTTGAACCTGGGAGGTGGAGGTTGCAGTGAGCTGAGATGGCACCACTGCATTCCAGCCTGGGTGAAACTCCGTCTCAAAAAAAAAAAAAAGATGAGATTTGAGTGGAGACAGAGCGAAACTCCGTCTCAAAAAAAAAAAGAGATTTGAGTGGGGACACAACCAAACCATATCAGCTGGTAATGCAGTGCACAGAAACAGGAGAGAGCCCAGGGGCCAATGCTACCCACGCACCTCACCAAAGGGAGAATGCCCCACTTACTAATGGGGGAAGATGGCCCGGCTGGCTCCTGAGAGCCTGTCGCTTGTTGGTGCGAGGGCTCTGAACTCTGCTGTCAGGACTAGTCTCAGCCCTGTCACACGCAAACTGCGTGCCCCAGGACAGCTACATGTCTGCCATATGCCTGAGTTTTCCCATCCATAGGGAATGGTGATAACAGCACTGTATGAGTTTGCTGAGGCTGCCATAACAAATTCCTACATACTTGGTGGTTTAAGACAATAGATATTTATTCTCTTAAGTTCAGGAGGCCAGAAGGTAAAAAATCCAGGCTGTGTTCCCTTGATATGGTGGGGACAGTATTCCTTGCCTCTTCCAGCTTCTGGTGGCTGCCGGCCGTCCTTAGTGTCCTTGGCTTGTGGCTGCATCACTTGAGTCTCTACCTGTGTTTACATCTCCTTCTCTTCTCTTCTGTCTGTCCCAGGTCTCCCCCGCCTCTTTCTTGGAAGGACACTTGCCATTGGATTTAGGACCCACTTGGATAATCCAGGATGATGTCTTTACTCCAACATCCTCAGTTTAATTCCATGTGCAAATACCCTTTTCCCAAATAACATTCAATTCTTTACCAGGAAAGGTAATACTCACAGGTACTGGGGGTCAGGACTTGGGCATATCTTTTTGGGGCCACCATTAAACCCCCTTCAGGAGCCTACTTCACAGGATTGTGAGGATTGCATTAAAATGCTTGAACCGGTGCCTGGCACACACTAAGTGCTGTTAGTGCTGGCGACTAGGGGGGACAGATAGAGCCCGACCTTTTGTGTAATCTTGGCCCCTTATTTCCCCCCATTTTAGTCTTTCCCCCTTCACAGTTATCTAAGTCTGCCTTGGGTAAGCATATTTAATTTTCATGCTAAGACATTTTTTCAATCTGTACGGAAGCCATGCACTTGCCTCTCCTTCAGAGCTGGGATTTTTTTTCATTTTGCTGGCTGTGAGCACCACAGGTGCCTAAGCCTCTTGTATGTGTGTTTTGAACTGTGTCCTCTGAGTTATGTGTCTGGGTGCATGCTCTCGTCTTAGCGTGGGTCTCCTTCCCCTGTGTAGCACTTCACAATGTTAGACATTTGTCTGTGATAGCAGCTGTTCAGTAATTTCCTACTTGCCCAAATTCCTGGACTCAAGCAGTCCTCGAGCCTCAGCCTCCCAAAGTGTTGGGATTACAGGCATGAGCCACTGTACCCGGCTAATTTCATGTTTTACCTTGTTAACCTTTTATTTTTATACTTTTAATCTTTTTTTTTTCTTATTGTGTCATGCTTTTAAACCACTACTCTAGAGTTTTAATCATTGTCTTTGAAATACTTTAACATCTGGTAGTGTCTTTTAACTTTTTATTTTGAAATAATTCAACCTGATAAAAAAGTTGCAAGAGTGGTTGGTGCATACATACCACTCCTGTATATCCTTCATCCAGATTCCCTCCTGTTAGCTTCTACCATAGTTGTCAATGTCTCTTTCTCTGTGTATATTATTCCTTTGTTATCTGAACTACTTGAAAGTGGATTGTAGTCCGGATGTGGTTGTTCCCACCTGTAATCTTAGCACTTTGGGAGGCTGAGGCGAGTGGATCACCTGAGGTCAGGAGTTCGAGACCAGCCTGGCCAACATGGCAAAACCCCATCTCTGCTAAAAATACAAAAGTTAGTCAGGTGTGGTGGTGCACACCTGTAGTCCCAGCTACTCGGGAGGCTGAGGCAGGAGAATCACTTGAACCCAGGAAGCGGAAGTTGCAGTGAGCTGAGATCACACCACTTCACTCCAGTTTGAGAGAAAGAGCAAAATTCTGTCTCAAAAAAAAAAAAAAAAGTGGATTGTAGACCTGAGGCCCCTTACACCTAAATATTTTAGTGCATGTTTCTTAAATAAAAAGGCACTTTCCATCATAGTTATAGAACACCCAACAAAATTCAGAAATATATCTTCAAACTCCATAACCAGTTTCCCTATATTAATTTTTTGGGCCCAGGATCCTATAATGTATTTAGTGCTCATATTTCTTTAGTATCCTTCAGCCTCGAACACTTCTGCAGTCTTTGATTGTCTCTCATGTCCTTGATAGTTTGAAAAATATTCAGGTCATCACATTCTAGAATATTCTTCAAAGACACAAAAAAATGTGATGTGACCTCATAGCAGAAATACCATAAAAATAAATACAGTATCCTCAGTGCATCATATCCGGAGGCACACAGTGGTGATGGTAACTGTTACCACTCTGTTAAGGTCTTGTCTGCCAGGTTTCCCTGTTCTAAAGTTGATTATGCAATACTTTATGCTTTTAGGTAAGTGTTTTATGGGGAGATAATTGGAGGCTATGAAAATATCTTGCTTCTCATGAAACTTTTACCCACTGATTTTAGCAACCGTGGATGGCTTTTCAATAACTGAATCACTTATTACTGTGGAAGTTGCCAAATGATGATTTTTTTTTCTGATTCTATTGTTAATTCTGTTCTTAATTGGTTGGCATTCTATAGTAAGAAATATTCTGTTTTCCCCATTTATTCACTCATTTATTTATAGCACTATGGACTTATGAATAATTTTATTTATTAGATTTGAACCCATTACACTTATGATTTATTTTGGTGCTCAGATTGTCCCAGGTTTGGCCAGTGGGAGCTCCTGTGTCCTTTGGACATGTTGTCGGGATTCTTCGAACATTTCCTTACTTTTGTGGCACAAAAAGATAGTTCAGACATGTCTTGTACTTCTTCTGCCCCGATCTTGGATTCAGCCATTTCTCAAAAGAGCCTCTGCATTAAAAAGAAAAGTTACATATTCTTTTTAATAAGTGGATACTATATTTAGAAAGAGTGCTGGGCACTATGCATTTTTTTTTTTTTTCTTTTTTGAGACAGAGTCTCTGTTACCCAGGCTGGAGTACAGTGGCACGATCTCGGCTCACTGTAACCTCTGCTTCCTGGGTTCAAGTGATTCTCCTGCCTCAGTCTCACAAGTAGCTAGGATTACAGGTGCATGCCACCATGCTGGGCTAATTTTTGTATTTTTAGTAGAGACGGGGTTTCACCATGTTGGCCAGGCTGGTCTTGAACTCCTGACCTCAGGCGATTCACCCACCTTGGCCTCCCAAAGTGTTGGGATTACAGGCGTGAGCCACCGTGCCCGGCCTAGGCATATTTATTGTTATGGGATCTCATTGCTTCTAGGCACTCTAAGCAGACAAAGCTAGAATGTATTTGCATACACAGATCAACACATATTATTTATATATTTGTGTGTATGTGTATATATATACACACACATATACATATACAGTTGGTTCTTGTTACTAGTGGAGCTCTATAAAGTCTCCACAAACACAGGACTAGTGAATACTGAACCATTGCTTCCAGGCGAAATACAGGGTTAGGTTCCTATGCACCTTTGGTCACATTTTTGTCAGCCATTTAATATATAACCTTGTTTTATGCATGCGTCTGCTTAGAGACACCTTATTTAATATATAGTTAATCATTAACCTTGAATTAACAGCCAGCAGCACTATAGTTCATGCCTGAAGGAAGCTTCTGTAACACACGTTTTTTCTGTAGGGCACATGACACCCCCCTTGCACTTCGATGCACTAGACTGCACTTGAGCATGATGCTTGGGGCCACTTTAGACAGCGAAGTCACCCACAAAAGTCCCCAAAATGTGAAGAACATGGTACTGAACAGCCCACAAGAAGGACAGTTGTTTCTACTCTAACAGCAGAAATAAGAAGGCAGAGTGTCAGCTGGGCGTGGTAGCTCACACCTATAAACCCAGCACTTTGGGAGGCCAAGGTGGCTGGATTGCTTGAGGTCAGGAGTTCGAGACCAGCCTGGCCAACATGGTGAAACCTCGTCTCTACTAAAAATACAAAAAAATTAGCTGGGCATGGTGGCGTGTGCCTGTAATCCCAGCTACTCAGGAGGCTGAAGCAGGAGAATCGCTTGAACCCAGGAAGCGGAGGTTGTGGTGAGCCGAGATCGCACCACTGCACTCCAGCCTGGGCAACAGAGTGAGACTCCGTCTTGGGAAAAAAAAAAAAAAAAAAGTCTAAGTGTCATTTCGTTTGACTTCAGCTGGGAGCATGCATGTTGGGTGACTCAAATATTTTGCTATTCTGTGCATGTCCGTGAAGGACTGCAAGACACCTGGAGGACTGATTTTTGGGGTTACAATTTAGCAAGTAGGCAAACTCACAAATACAGGATTTGTCACTAAAGAGGATCAGTGTATATTGATTTCTACATCTTTATTTAGGTATCTATTTATATAGATCTGTATTAGGAAACAAATTAGATAGACTTCACACCAGTGCTTCAAATCACAGTTCAAAATCTCATGCTTTGTTCTGGTTCTCCCTCTTTCCGTATTTGTATCTTCATCCTTCAGTAGTGAGAAACTTGACTCCTGCTGTCTTCAACACATTGACTTCTTTGCTCAGTCCTCTTGTTTGTCACCAGGGCCCCAGCCACGTGGGCCATCTCCTTGCAGAGAGTGTTCCTGGGACCTGGTGTGCGGGGCCCCAGGGCTGTGCTCCCAGGCTGCTGCTTGTGAACTTGCTGAGAGCTGCCCCCCAGGCATGCTGCCCTAGGCTGGCCTCCCAACCTAGTGGATACTTTTGATCATTGTTCACTGTAACCTCAAGCCCCTGGGCTCAAGCATTCCTCCTACCTCAGCCTCCAGAGTGGCTAGGACTACAGGTGTGTGCCACTGTGCCCAGCCAATTAAATTTTTTTTTTTTTTTTTTTGTGGAGAGAAGGTCTCACTATGTTGCCCAGGCTGGTCTCGAACATTTGGGCTCAAGAGATCCCCCTGTCTCAGCCTCCCAAAGCATTGGTATTATAGGCATGAGCCACCATGCCTGGCTTGAAGTTAATTTCTTATTAACGTTTTCAGTATCATTAGAATATAGTAATGCAGTAGATTTTTGACTGTTTATTGGTATTGTACATTTTGCACCTCTAATGTGCTAGCTTACTGTCTTCAGTCAAAGTAGGATTGGAGTTCTAATGGTGTAAAACTCTGTATATAAGGTTTATTACTTTTCTTTGTGTTTTTTTTTTCTTCTTCAATAGCCATGTCACCATTAATGCTAGTAAATGGATGAGCCATTCCTTTCTAATATCTTATTTTAATGACAATGAATTTAAGATATGTTTTGCGGATAAGAAGAGCTGCTCATAGATACAGCTTTTTATGTTACTGCCATGCTAGTTCTAGGTAATTTCTTTTTTTTGATACGGAGTCTTGCTCTGTCGCCCAGGCTGGAGTGCAATGGTGTGATTTTGGCTCACTGCAACATCCGCCTCTTGGGTTCAAGCGATTCTTCCGCCTTAGCTTCCTGAGTAGCTGGGATTACAGGCGCGCACCACCACACCCAGCTAATTTTTGTATTTTTAGTAGAGACGGGGTTTCGCCATTTTGGTCAAGGCTGGTCTTGAACTCTTGACCTCAGGTGATTTGCCCACCTCGGCCTCCCAAAGTGCTGGGATTACAGGCATGAGCCACTGGGCCTGGGAATTCTAGGTAATTTCAGAGTAAAAAATTTGATTTAGAGTTGCTTCTTCCTTTTCTATGAAATAGGACATTTACAAAATTGTTTTTGAAAGGATGACTTGGGTTGCGATGTTTTTCTTGTTTTGAGATCCTAGAGTAAATTAGAAATAGGATGTGGAATTTTAAACTGACTTCTTGTGCATCTGCTTATTTTTGTGGTAGAGTCACAGAGTTACGACCAAGCAGGGGAGGTGAGATTTGTGCAGACTGGGGATATTGGGAGGGTGAAGGGATCTAGTTTGCTTGAATAAAAGGATGCGACTCACTGTATTGGTGAAGTTTCTTTCAAATCCAATTCCTAACTGGTTTCCTTGCCTTCCACAGTTCATCATATACAAAGTAGCTTAAAAACATTCACAATTTCCCTGTTATCTTTAGGATAAAGTCCAACTTTCTGAGTTTAGAACACAAGACCTTTGATTACCCCATTATCACCCCAGACCCCATGCAGCATTTTCTCTGCTGTCTCCAAGCAATAAGTCTTGGCTGTGTGGCTCCATTTTTCTGGAAAATTTGTCCCTTCTTCCTCCTTTGTCTTCTTGGTAAACTCCAAATTCTTTTCCTAAAGTTTGCTCAAACTGTGTCCCTTTCTCCAAACCCTCTCCAACTTCCCAGGTACCTGCCTATACCCTCTTTCTTCTCTCTACCGTACAGATGGTTCCCAGACCTGGCTGATAACCAGGATGTGCTGGGTGAGGGGAGCTTTTTAAGGACCACCACTTGGGTTTCATCTTGGCTTGTTCCGATTCAGTCATTTAGGATGCGGTTCTAGGTGTCTGTGGGTTTTTGTTTTAAAATTCCCCAGGCATAATTGGGTAACATATTGAAGTTTACCGAAAAACAAAACAAGAAACTCCCCAGTAAAACTCCCCAGGCTGAGGTAGGGATTTTGCTAATGAGCCAGGGTTGGGTTGGGAGTATTGGCGTATATGTC
Organism: Pan troglodytes; assembly: GCF_028858775.2. Taxonomy (NCBI): domain Eukaryota; kingdom Metazoa; phylum Chordata; class Mammalia; order Primates; family Hominidae; genus Pan; species Pan troglodytes. The sequence goes on along the minus strand of NC_072412.2, from coordinate 100,870,195 downwards.
AGACAAGTGCTTCCCATTTGGTGTGTCAAAGCAAGCTGTATGGGAGGTTCTCAAACCTGAACCTGCATCCGCATCACCTGGAGAACATCAGAAGATACAGATTGCAGGGCCCCACTCTCAGAGTTCCTGATTCATAGACCTGGAGTGGGTCCTGAGAATTTGCATTTCTAACTCTTCAGGGGATTCTGGTGCTGCTGGTCCAGAGATCACACTTTGAGAACCTCTGCTGTACAGAAGATGAGTCTCGTGAGCTGGGATGTTGATCCCTTAGAAAGCCCAGAAGTAGAGTCTGTGCATAGCCTGTGACCACATGTGTCCCATCTTTTTTTTTTTTTTCCCCCACAGTACACAGATGTAACATGTCCCATCTTACTGTAATTCTTTGTTAACATAGATGCCTTGAACTCTTGGAGTGGAATTGAACCGGTGGATTTACTAATGGGTTTATATCATTTGCTAACGTGGCTAAAAGACTGCTGTCATTGTCTTGCGACTTCTGTCTGGGGTCAACATTTGATTTGAGATTCTATAGCCTGTCCAGAAAGGCTGTAAAAAACCTTAGTGCGGTGGTTCTGATCCATGTGATTTTGCCACCCTGGCAATGCCTCAGATAATTGTAGTTGTCAGGACTTGGGATGGGGATGCTGTTGGCTTCTTGAGGGTGGGGTCCAGGGATGCTGTTAACCATCCTACAGTGCCCGGGACGACACCCCCAACAAAGAGTTTTTCAGCTCCAAATGCCAGTAGTGCTGAGGCTGAGAAACCTTGCCTTAGGGGAAGGCGTTTCTTTTTTTCTTCCTTTTTTTTTTTTGAGACGGAGTTTCACTCTTGTTGCCCAGGCTGGAGTACAATGGCGTGATCTCAGCTCACCGCAACCTCCACTTCCCTGGTTCAAGTGATTCTCCTGCTTCAACCTCCTGAGTAGCTGGGATTACAGGCATGTGCCACCACGCCTGGCTAAATTTTTAGTAGAGATAGGATTTCTCCATGTTCGTCAGGCTGGTCTCGAACTCCTGACCTCAGGTGATCCACCTGCCTCAGCCTCCTAAAGTGCCGGGATTACAGGCATGAGCCACCATGCCCAGCCGGGGGAAGGCATTTCTAATGAGGTAGAGTGGGTTTTCCTGTGAGATCTGTCATTGTGTCTCCCTGCACCCAGCTCCTGCTCTCCAGAGTCCCTGACTCTGAGCAGCCTACCTCCCTCTCCACCCTGCCCCAATGTAGCCCCCAGGCCGGGCCCAGCAGCCTCCTGCAGGCAGGGCTGGCAGACTCTTCAAGGAAAACTAACCAATGATTAATAATTTGCCACACCTGAAAGTACTTTACAATGCATTATTCTTTCAATAATAAATGACTTATTGAGTGAGGCTAGAGCATCTGTTCAATCATTTACTGACCTCAAGTGACCTGCACATTCCCCTTCTCCTGCAGGCACTTAAAGAGGGTTGCTGGGCCCCAGATGTGGGTGTTCTCTGCTGCTGCTCCTCAGCCTGGGTGGAGAGTCACTCACTCGTTCACCCCGCAGTTTTGAGTGGCTCGCCTGGTCCCTGGCCCAGTGAACACCATAAAAAAATCCTGCCCTCAGAGAGCTTTTGTTCTAGAGGGGAAAGTGACAAAGTAATTAAGTGCATTTTTTTGTATCTACACAAATAGATTGTAGTAAATGGGTAAAGAAAGTGAGAATGAGGATATAAATGATCGACAATGAGGGTATGTTTGGTTTTTTGTACACAAGGTTAGAACTTTCTGGGGATTGAGACCTGCAGGAGAGAAGATCTAATCATGGGAGAAGATGGGGAAAAGCATTTGCTGGCAGGCAAGGGGACAAACGGGAATGTGGGAGACTGTCAGAAACACATCAGGCCAGGGTGGCTGGAACACTGAACGAAGGGGACCCAGTCAAGCACAGCACCCCACCATGAGTTTCATTGTTTTTCTACTGCAGGAGAGCAGCATGGTGTGATATTTTTAAGAATCCACTCTAGCTTTTCTATTGAAAGATCACAGGGAAACCAAGGGTGAAGGTGGGTAGGCCAGCTAGCAGGCTGTTGGGGTCCTGAAAATTCATGGTGCCTTGGGCCACAGTGATGGAGGCAAAGGTGTAGAGAGAAAGGGTTCTTGTTGGGACAAATGGGATCTGGTTCTTGTTGGGACAAATGCACCTGGAAAGGCAGGTTGGCGCTCCTGCAGGCATGTGTGGGCTCACATAAGTGAGGCTGATGTGTGGGGCATGGCTGTGCGCTGAGTTACATGACACATGTCTTAAATTAAAGACTCTCATGTTTATTTCCCAGGGACAGATAAACTTTGAGCAATCTGGGAAAGCATCAAGATAACTGACTAAATTCTATCAGTTGTTTAGCCTTGAGAAGTGTGAATTACATGTTCACATGCATGTAATTCAGCTTCCAGAGCAATTCTTTGACCCCAGTGAAGCACAGTTGACCCTTGAACAACAAGGGTTTGAACTGCAAGAGTCCACTTATGTGCAGATTTTCTTTTTCTTTCTTTTTTTTTTGAGATGAAGTCTCACTCTGTTGCCCAGGCAGGAGTGCAATGGCATGATCTTGGCTCACTGCAACCTCCGCCTCCTGGGTTCAAGCGATTGTCCTGTCTCAGCCTCCTGAGTAGCTGGGATGTGCAACACCACGTCCGGCTAATTTTTCTGTATTTTTATAGAGACAGGGTTTCACCATGTTGGCCAGGCTGGTCTTGAACTCCTGATCCCAAGTGATCCACCCGCCTCGGCCTCCCAAAGTGCTGGGATTACAGGCGTGCGCTGCGCCCGGCCTACGTGCAGATTTTCTTCAGCCTCTTCCACCTCTGAGACAGCAAGGCCAATCCCTCATCTTCCTCTTCCTCTTCAGCCTATTCAATGTGAAGATGATGAGGATGAAAACCTTTGATGATCCACTTCCATGTGTATTTTCTCCTCAATGATTTTCCACAATGATTGTCTTAATGGCGGTTTCCTTTCTCTAGCTTACTTTATTGTGAGAATGTAGTATATAATACATAGAGCATACAAAATATGTGTTCATCAACTTTATGTTACTGGTAAGGCTTCCAGCCAACAGTAGGCTATTCCTAGTTAAGGTTTTGGGGAGTCAAAAATTAATATGTGGTTTTTTGGTTGCACAGGGGGTTGGCACCCCAATCCCTGCATTGTTCAAGGATCAATTGTATATAATTCTCTGTGCTTCTTGGTGTGCAAACTTAAATGAGTAGCTTCAGATGCTCGCTTTGTTAAGGAGTCTTATTCCTTAGTCTGGCAAGTGCTTATTTGAGCTTGGAAGCAAGAGAGAGCTATGTCATCTCTTATGAGAGATGAAGTTTAATCGTTTGGAAGAAAGCGCTTGATTTGAACAGGCACTAATTAATGTCCAGATTTTTTTTTTGATTTTTCTTTTTTCCTTTTTTTTGAGACAGGGTCTCACTGTGTCACCCAGGCTGGAGTGCAATGACACGATCACGTCTCACTGCAGCCTTGACTTCCCAGGCTCAGGTGATTCTCCCACCTCAGCCTCCTGAGTAGCTGGGACTACAGGTGCATGCCACCACGCCTGGCCAGTTTTTTGTATGTTTTTGTCGAGACAGGGTTTTGTCATGTTGTCCAGGCTGGTGTCAAACTACTGGGCTCAAGCAGTCTTCCTGCCTCAGTCTCCCAAGGTGTTGGGATTACAGGCGTGAGCCACAGTCCCCGGCCAATGGCCTGATTTTCAGAGGATAGTCAGCATCATACACTGATGGGCTCAGAAGGATCTTGCCAACAATGGGCTCTGCATCTAGCAGGTGGCCACACGGGCCTTGCTGACTATATAGTATGGCATCTCTGGCTAGTCGTCAGATCCTTCACTTGCTAGTTGCAATGAACAATGCTTTCATCTCCTTATGAGTCAGCTGCATAACTTGGGCTGCAGAAATAATTAATATCCTACTCACTTAGCCAGGCATGATGGCACGCACCTCCAGTCTCAGCTATGCGAGAGGGTTGCTTGAGCCCAGGAGTTTCAATGAGCTATGATTATGCCGCTGCACCCCAGCCTGAGTGACAAAGTGAGAACCTGTCTCTTAAAAAAAAATCTTACTCTCATTTCTTCATTTTATTCTGTTACTAAATTGTGTACAAATATGCCAAGTGCATCTTTTTTTAAGGAAGAAGACTAAGATGGCTAATCATGCACAATGGCTGTAGATGCTTGGTACTGGTTGTCGTGTGGGAAAGTGCTGGGAAGATGGGATTATAAAATGAGGGCCCTGTGAAGAAGTGAAAGGCATGGATTAGCTGGTGGGAGAACAGGGAGACAAGAAGGCTGTGGATGAACCAGAGAAGGCTTTGAAGCTCCATAGTAGGAAATCTCTGAGGTGCCTATGGCATGGAAGGACCCATGTTGAACCCAGAGTGCAGGTGTGGAGGGGGGTTGGGGGACCCGGAAGAGAGGTGGACAGGGTCCACATTGCCTGTTGCTTAGGTTGACATAGAAACAACAGGTAGTAGAGTGAAGCGGGAAGGGATGAGAAAATGGGCTTTGAGCGTGTTTTAGGAAGGGAGGAACGTTAGAGGAAAAATAACAGAAGATCACAGCTTGACAGGTGCCACCTGAGTTTAATTTACTTGGTCATGGGCCGAGATAAGCCAGGTTGGGACTATGTTGAGAACACCTGTGGTGTGGGTGCTCTACCCTCATGCGAGATCCATTCCAGCGATGCCTGTGTCTGGTGATCATTGAACTTTAGGGCATGGAGAATGGCTATTTTGGACTGCAGAGAATGGGAGGAGATTGAAGAAATCAGGTGTGTCGGGCTCCCCTTGGAGCCAGGCCATGGGAAACTTTGTAAGGACAGAGGCCCTGGTGAACTTTGGAAGGATTTTGTTTTCTTTTGGGCATTCAGGTTTTGGGGTCTGAGCAGAATTGCTGGAGTGTTACACGAGAAGTGTGCTGGCGGTGGGCTACACCATTCCTTCCTCCCCAGCACTCAGTCACTTACCTACGAGAAAATGCACATTTGCACTGGTGTGTGTCCTTGCACCCTCTTTCTGAAACCCATTAGCAGAATCCAGGCCTTTAGGAAACTTTTGCTATTGCAGACTTATGTATATCTGTAAATTATTTAATATTTATATTTGTAACTGAGAAGTTGATACCATGGACTCATAATGGATTTTGGAGTTTAAATATGTTAAAATAGGTAATTTTTACAGGATGTGTTCATTCATGTGACAAATCTGGGTGACTTCTATGTGCCCAGCATGTTGTAGGTGTGGGTGGCTTAGCAGCAAACAACAGAGAAAAACCCCATCCTTGTGGAGCCTAGATGCTTCCGAGGGAAAACATGATTTCAAAAAAAGTGAAATACAATAGCCCTTCTAATGTTGACAGGTGCTGAGTAGAAAATTTAAGCTCGGGCAGGGGCAGAGGGTGAGCCTTATAGGGTCAATGTGACTGTTTCTGGATATACTTTGCAGGTTGAAGTAATAGGACTTGGATGGCTTAGATGTGTCCTATCAAAGAGTGACAAAGAAGGGATGGCCTGCAGGGTCACCTGAAGGTTTTCTTTTTTTTGGAAAATCTGGGCAAGGGGAAAGATGTGACGGCTGATAACTGAGAGGGAGAAGCCTGGGAGGAGCAGGAATTTTTTGTGGGATGATAAGGTGTTCTGTTTGGACATTATTTAGTTTGATATGCTTATCAGACACCCAAGAGGAGGAGGTGTTGAATCAGCAGTTGGTTATGAGTCAGGGGTATTGTATGTGCCCTTAGGCACTAGCCATGTTTTTTGTTTTTTTTTTAAGCAAAATTATGACCATCATTTCAGAAAACTATTTTATATATATAAAGAGGTTGAAAGCTTATTAAGACTAGATTTAGAAAAAACATATAATACTCTGAGAAATTCTGTGTGTAGTGTCAGGTAAGAAAGTAAAGTGTTATCCAGTTCTGTTTATAAAACCCCCTTTAGGCCAGGCGCAGTGGCTCATGCCTATAATCCCAACACTTTGGGAGGCCAAGGTGGGAGGATTACTTGAGGCCAGGAGTTTGAGACCAGCTTGGGCAATATAGTGAGACTCTATCTTTACAAAAATATACTTAAAAAAAATAGCCGGGCATGGTGGCATGTGCCTTGTTATCCCAGCTACTTGGGAGGTTGAGGTGAGAGGACTGCTTGGGCCTGGGAGGTTGAGGCTGTAGTGAGGTATGATTGCACCACTGCACTCCAGCCTGGGTAAGAGAGTGAGACCCTGTCTCAAAAAAAAGAGAAAAATCCACTTTATACAAAAATTTGCATGAGGGTATTGCCCACATTTGAAGGAACATTTAACCTTCCATGTATTATGTTTATATGGAGACTTGTCTCTGAAGATGGATTTTGGAGTTTATATTAAATTTGTTTTTGTTTTTGTGTTGTTTTCTTTTTGATGGGGCCTCACTCTGTCGCCCAGGCTGGAGTGTAGTGTGCAGTCTCGGCTCACTGCAACCTCTGCCTCCTGGGTTTAAGCGATTCTCCTACCTCAGCCTCCCAAGTAGCTGGGATTACGGGTGTCCTCCACCACGCCTGGCTAATTTTTGTATTTTTAGTAGAGGCGGGGTTTCATCATGTTGGCCAGGCTGGTCTCAAACTCCTGACCTCAAGTAATCCACCTGCCTCGGCCTCCCAAAGTGTTGGGATTACAGGCATGAGCCATCATGCCAGGCCAAATCTGGGGATTTTTGGAGGATGTGCTCATTCATGTGACAAATCTAGGTGCCTTCTATGTGCCCAGCATGTTCTAGGTGATGATGGCTTAGCAGCAAACAACACAGAAAAACCCAAATGCTCTGGGGGAAAAACATGATTTTTAAAAAAAGTGAAATGCAAAGCCTTTCAAATGGCGACAGATGCTACAGAGAAAATTTAAGCGTAGGTAAAGGCAGAGGGTGAGCCCCATGGGAGGGTCAGTGTGCAAAATGGAAACTCAGCATCATTTCTTCAATGGAGCTGTTTTGGAGAAAGCCCGGGGCAGTCATGGTTGGCCGTGCGCTAACCTTTCTATCATGGAGGCGTGGGGAGGGGAGAGGCATTCTCAGGTGTTTTCCTTAGAAACACAGGAAGGTGAGGAAGAACAGTGGAAACTGAATGAGGAATAAAAGGTATTCAGATTTAAAGATACCAAGATTAGAAGTTCAGAGTCTAGGGTGGTCACCAGACAGCAGATACTGTTTAAAATAAGTGTTGAATTCCTGGCACCAGAATTCTAGTCCTTTACTATTTTGTGGCTTCCAAATAGAGAAAGTTCATGGAAGGAAACATTAAGGTCATCTAGTTAAAGTGCTGTGTATCTATTTCACTCTCTTTATAGATGTACAGTAGTCCCCCCAGTCCGAGGAGGCAGGGGAACTACCCTCATTGAAGACCCTCACCTCAGTGGCTGCCTAAAGCCGTGGATAGTGCTGAACCCTAGTGATTTTTTTTCCTACTTACACATATCTTTGTTGGTTTGTTTGTTTTGTTTTTGAGACAGTCTCGCTCTGTCACCTAGGCTGGAGTGCAAAGCTGCGATCTCGGCTCACTGCAACTTCTGCCTCCCAGTTTCAAGCAATTCTCCTGCCTCAGCCTCCCAAGTAGCTGGGATCACAGGTGCCTGCCACCACGCCTGGGTAATTTTTATATTTTAGTAGAGATGGGTTTTCACCATGCTGGCCAGTCTGGTTTTGAACTGCTGACCTCAGGCGATCCACCTGCCTCGGCCTCCCAAAGTGCTAGGATTACAGGTGTGAGCCACCACACCTGGCCCTACTTACACATATCTATGGTAAAGTTTAATATTATAAATTGAGCACAGTAAGAGATTAACAATGATAATAAAATAGAATAATTACAACAATATACTCTTCACCATTTCGTTGATAGAAGGTTCACTTTTAAACCAGATCTCAGCAACCTCAGCATACAATTTTTTTTTCCTTTTCTTATTGGCTTGAGATCCTTAACCTTTTCACATAAAGGAAGGCCTTTGCGGCTTCTCCTTGGCATATCCAAATGGCTAGCATCCTTGTACTTGCTCTTTGGGGGCCATTATTAAGTAAAATAAGGGTGACTTGAACACCAGTATTGTGATGCCATGACAATAGATCTGAGCGCCCAGGGTGGCTACTAAGTGACTAAAGGTGGGTGACATCTGCAGCGTGGAAATGCTGGACAGAGGGAGGATTCCCATCCTGGGTGGGTTTGTGGGAGATTTCATCATGCTACTCAGAATAGTATGCAATTTAAGCCGTAGGAATTATTTCTGGAATTTCCCATTTAATCTTTTCAGTCAACTGTGGGTAACTCAACCTGTGGAAAGCGAAACTGTGGATATGGGGGGATGACTGTATAGCATCGAGAGACACAAGTGAACTCCTTCAGTAGGCTGCCACAGGGGATTTCATTCAACCTGCCCTTAGCCTTCCTTGTTCTCTAAACTCTCAGCTTAGCTCACAGCTTTGCTGTCTGCAGGTCTGAGCACAAACCTGCCTTCTCGCTTACCTCCTGGATCCCGTGATTCCAGGCCTAAGTTCAGGAGGTATACAGCAGAGAGGACCTTCCCTCCCTAGTCTCTTCTTTTAGTATTGTTTATTTCTAATAAAGGTGGGGGAAACTTTTCTTCTTTGATAGACTATAATTTTAGGGTTATGCAAATGCATAATCCATTGAAAAAGGTTTTATTAGGCTTGGCTTCTGAAGAATATAAAATATTGAACTTGTCCATTAAAGAGAGAACAATCTTGATTCAATGAGTATCAAGTAATGAAATAATTATTTTAGTTCCATCACGGCCAGTTGTTACAAAAAGGTCAGGAAAGAGGAGGAGAAGAGAAATAGAAAGGGCCTTTAAGGAGGCAGAGAGGGCTAAAAGAGAGCTGAAAGGGGAAAAAAGGAGAGAGGGAAAGAGAAAGTGAGGGGATTTACCAAAGATAAGTTAGCTTTTATTTCCTCCTTTACTTGTGGCTATGGGGAACATGAAGCTCATAGAAACTGAAGACTCTGGTCAGGGTCACAGAGACGGGGAGCTGGGACCTGCGTTTTCCCTCTTATACCACATTAAGAAACCACTATTGGCCAAGCTTGGTGGCTCATGCCTGTAATCCCAGAATTTTGGGAGGCCAGAGTGGGAGGATCACTTGAGCCCAGGAGTTCGATACCAGCCTGGGCAACATAGAGAGACCTGGTCTCTATCAAAAATAAAAATATTAGCCAGGCACAGTGGCATGTGCCTGTACTCCTAGCTACTTGGGAGGTAGAGGTGGGAGGATTGCTTGAGTTCAGAAGTTTGAGACTGCTGAGCTCTGATCGGATCTGAGTGAGCTCTGATCGCTCCACTGCACTCCATCCAGCCTGGGCAACAGAGCGAGACTCCATCTCAAAAAAAAAAAAAAAAAAAAAGAAAGAAACCAGTATTCAGAACTTCTCAAATCCTTGGGGGAAAAAACAACAAAAACTAAATGCCACCACCACCAACAATAAATAACAAAACTCTCTACTAACCCTTGTCTAAGACTCCTGCTTGCTGGAAATGATGCTGGGGGTTGTGATCCTGGGGTGGAGAATGTCTCCTGTATTGCTGAAGCTGATGGCTTCCTGTGTTGGGCATTGAGCACGACTATGCTATATTGAGTTTGTATTGAATTTTACCCTAGATCATTGCTCAAGGTACTCTACCCATCTGTCTTATTCAATAATACAATCATTCATTCTTTCCATAACTGTTTATTGAGTATCTATCACATACCAGGCATAATGGGGATTCCAAATAATATGGCAGTAGTCATTGCCCTGAAAGCATTGTACTCCTAGTAGGACAGTTAGGAGGGAAGCGATGCTGCTGTACTAAGTATTGTGGGAGATAAGGGGGAGAAGAGACTAAGTCTGAGGAGAGAAGGGCTACTGGGGCAGAACTGGGTGGAGGAATGGCTCATTTGGCAGTAGTCTGGAATTGTTGACTAGACCCCCTCAGGGACACATTGGTATTAAGGAGCCAATTGACTTAGATTTCCATGTATAAAGTCCTTACATAGATGGTCGAAGATAATTTAGTCTCTTGTCAAAGTTGACTTTTGTCATCAGGCAAAAGCCTTTAGCTCTTGCTGGTACCCACATCTTTTCAGCACAGCTTTTTGAGATCTGGGCAATGAGAGAGAGTAGGAGGGTCCTTGTTAAGTCCTCACTGATTTGTGTCATCCTCTAATAGAAGCTTTGGGTCTCTTCTGATTGCAGATACTTTAACTCAACAGTGGCATCCCTCCTTGTTAATATTTCTAAATGTTATGCAGTTAACCGTTCAGCCTGTGGAACAGAGTTACCATTCTCACTTTCCTTAATTTTTTAACTTCCTGGAGCCAGTTTTATTCCCTGATTAAAAAAAAACTCTTTAGTCCAAAAAGACACCAGTGAATTTTACTTAGAAGTCCTTGCTGAAATATACTGTATGAGGTTCTGCTGGAAGGGAGGTCTCGGTCATGCAGAGGTCATCTCAGGCATGTCTGGGAAACCCACCTAAGTTGAAGCTGGACTGGTTAGGTTACAGTCTTCTGGACACATTTTGGAGTAGGTGAGGAGAAAGAGGTGAGTTGATGAGTTCTTCTTGCCATTGGGTTAATTAGAATTGCTAGTTTGGATCAGCAGGAGGTTTCCGGAATCCTGAACATAACTTGGATACCCCTGCAGTGTGTGCTCCAATCTTATGGGGCATTGAAAGCCCACCATTTCACTGCAGGCAGAAGCCACCAGGCAGTGGGTTCCCCATGGGAAGGGCTTCCTAGATTAGACAATCCCCATATTAAAACATGCCTATTAAAGGTGACACATGGCCAGATAAGACAGCCAAGATGAAAGAAGTTTGTGTAATTGCGTAATTGCATCTATCAAAGTTATTAGAGGTTTCCTTATAGGGCACAAATATGTTTCTTCTTCTTCTTTTTTTTTTAGACAAAGCCTTGCTGTTCTGCTCAGGCTGGTGTGCAGTGGCGATCACAGCTCACTGCAGCCTTGACCTCCTGAGCTCAGTCCATCCTCCCACCTCAGCCTCTGGAATAGCTGGGATCACAGGCTTACACCAGTACATCTGGCTAAATTTTAATTATTATTTATATTTTTTATTGTTTTGAGATAGTCTCACTCTGTTGCCCAGACTGGAGTGCAGTGGCATCGATCTCAGCTCACTGCAACCTCCGCCTCCCAGGCTCAAGTGATTCTTGTGCTGCAGCTTCCCGAGTAGCTGGGATTACAGGCATGTGTCATCACACCTCGCTAATTTTTATATTTTCTTACTAGAGATGGGGTTTTGCCGGGCTGGTCTCGAGCTTCTGGCCTCAAGTGATCCGCCTACCTCAGCCACCTAAAGTGCTGGGGTTACAGGCATGAGCCACTGCCCAGCCTTTTTCTTTATAAGTTTTTAGTAGAAGTGGGCATCTCACTATGTTGTGTAGGCTGGTCTCAAACTCCTGGGCTCAAGCCATTCTCCCTCCTCAGCCTCCCAAAGCTCTGGAGTTACAGGTGTGAGCCACTATGCCTGGTGCATGTTAATTATTATCATTTAATGATTAATGATGTTAATATCATTTAATGATTAATAATGTTAATATCATTTAAGTGATTCCTAATGGATGACCATTTTGATTTTTCTTTTTTTTAGTAAAAAGAATCTCAAAATATTTGAATAAGTTCTTTCTGTCCTCTGCAAGATTACTATTTTGTCCTTTCATAACTAATAAATAATTTGTACCTAGATAATTTTGGATTATGTAAATGTCCCATCAAACTTTCACTGACTGGTTTTAGCTCCCATTGAAAATGTTTTCTAACCTCATCATTCTTTATCTGAGAGTTTTTCCTTCTTCCCCCATTTATGTCTCAGTAAGGATTCGTGGATTCTTTTGTTATTCAGTGTGTTAGAATTCATTGCTGTCATGATTTATTTGGATGCTTCCATTATCACAGACTTGTCTAGTGGGACCCCGTCAATCTGGGTCCTCTGTTCTTTGGGCCCATCCTCTTGATTCCTTGAATGTTTCCTTATCATATGGTATCTCATGGGCCATCTTGTACTTTTTCTGCCCCAGCCTTTGAATCAGCTATTTCTTCAGGAAGCTCTGGTTCCTTTTAGATAATAATGGTTTTGGAAACCAAGATCTGGGCACCAGCATGCTCTCAGCTACTGGTGTGTCGTTGCTTCTGGGGCCTGTCTGTGGATAGAGCAAGGGACTGTGTGTGTGTGTGTGTGTGTGTGTGTGTGTGTGTGCACGTGCACATGTTAATTTTTCTCTCTCTAGCTCTATATATTCATATCTGTCTGTCTATATATAGCTGTATGTATTTTAAAGGTAAGTTTAAGCAAAACCCATGGAGGTAGGAGTCTACTTAAACACGGATGTGTAATTCTGGATATATGTCTCTTTTCTCTTGTTAACAGGTGGCTCAATCCCTTGTTTAAAATTGGCCATAAACGGAGATTAGAGGAAGATGATATGTATTCAGTGCTGCCAGAAGACCGCTCACAGCACCTTGGAGAGGAGTTGCAAGGGTAAGTGGGAGGCAGTAAAGTGGGCATTAAGGAAGCGTGGGTGTCTGTATGTGGGGAGTGGGTTTTGCCTTCCTGGGTCCTGTCTGGAGCCTCCATTTACCCTTAAGGTGAATATGTGTCACCTTCCTCAGGCTGCCCCTAGGCTCAGCCTACCATGGTGGCCTGGGGGAAACTCCTGTTTCCTGTGCCTCCGTAGAGGTTGGGGGAGCCAGCACCAAAGGCCCGAGATGCCTGAGGTCTGTCCCTGTAGGTGGAAGTGTTGTGGCTGGAGGAGGTTGTCTGGCTTATCTGTGCTACTGATGGGGCTTCAATCCAGTAAAGCTTGGCAGTAACTTGTTTCCCCAGACTTCCCCTCAAGGCCTGTTTTTCTGATGCTCCAGATTCTGTACCACACATAACCTTCAGGAGCCCTGGGAGCAATTAGTAGCATTTATGAAATCGTCACAAAATGCCCTGTCTTAAATGCATACCTGTCACTCTGCCATCTCCCCTGTTTTATATTGTGGCAGGGTTCACTCTTATTTACGAAGCTTTTTCCTCATTGTAGGTTCTGGGATAAAGAAGTTTTAAGAGCTGAGAATGACGCACAGAAGCCTTCTTTAACAAGAGCAATCATAAAGTGTTACTGGAAATCTTATTTAGTTTTGGGCATTTTTACGTTAATTGAGGTAAAAGCTTTTACATACCATGAATTGTTTTTCAGGACACATAGAGTAAATGTGCTCGCCATTGACTGGTGCTGTAATGGATGGGGGAACAGAAGGGAGAAGTGGCCAGATGGGGTTTGAGGGTATTTTAAGGTCTAAGGATTAAACATGTCTAGGAAGTATTAGGTAGTTAGTTCAGCGAGCGTATTTATCCAGGTGAATACTTAAGTGACTGAAGTTCAAGGTCATTATTGTTTTTCTTGTAACCAATTAAAATGCAGTGTCATGGAAGAAGAGTATTTTATTCTATGGTAGGACAATGTTGGTGCTCGGTAAATGTTTTAAATGCTAAGAGTCACTCCTGGTCAAAAGAGGATCCTGCAGCCTCGAGGAGTGCGTGCCCTGTGGTTTAGAGGAAGTGATTTTGGATCGGAGCCCAGAATAATGTAAGACATTTTACAGGTGCTCAACAAATAATTGTTCACCAAGCCAAATCTGATAATTGCTCTTCTGGAGAGGTATTGTCACCTCTCCCCTCTCGGGGAAACAGAGCTGAGGGCCTTGCACCTGGGCTGGCGGTGGTGCCCCAGAGGCTGGAGCTGGCTGAAGCACCCAAGAGCTACCCCCCTCCCAGTGGGCCCAGGTGCTGGGAGCCAAAATCCCCTCTGGGAAGAAAGTCCGAGGACTGTGCACCCAAGGGGATTCATCACACCCATCCGGTGTGTCTTCCTTGTTGTCGGAGTGGATTGCTGGTTGGAAGGTAGAGTCTTGGTGCCTGGCCCTGCAGAGAATGTATAAATGGACATTCCATGAAAAATCAAAGACAGCCAGAAGGGCAATAACCTCTGTTACCCCGACGGGCCTCTCTTGAGATCTGCAGAAAGACAGTGTTCTGCCTAGGCACACTGCCAGGTAGCTTGTCCGTTCTGGTCTTCGGCCTGCTAGAGGAGATGCAGAGGGTCCTGCTGGGTGACTTGTGTCCTCTGTGCTACCTTAGGGATGTCAGTGGTCCATTAACGTTAGAGGGGTGGATGTTGCTGTTGCTACAAAAGGGTGGCTTTAAATGCAGGATGGGGAGTTGTCATGGTGCATTTTGTTGGGAATGAGGTGGGTGGGGGGAGGGGGTTGGTTTGTATGTGGGGGGGGTTTGCTCCTGTTGAACATGCTTTTTGTTGTGGAGGGCACGGTGGGCAGTGGGAGGCAGGTAGGTGAGCTCTGCCCTACACCAGAGGAATCTGTCAGACAACAGGGGACTGGACGGTCCTGGGAGATGAATGGTCTCATTGGTGACAAAGGTGTTTTGGCCAGGGTGCCAGATGGTGAATGCCACCTTTGAGAGGGTACCTGCCCTGCCTGCATGCTACTGTGGCTTTGTGGCAGATGGGGTGGACATGCAGAATAACCGGTGGAACTGACTTGAGGGTGGAAGAGGGCTAGGAACCCCTCAGGTTCTCCCAGCCCCTCTTCAACCTGTGCTGGGGTGTCCCAGCGATGGTGTTTCCACATGGCCCCGATCAGTTTCAGTTGGAAAGAAATAGAATGACAAGTTGGTGTCAATGTGGCCGGTGTGTGCAGGATTTCCTGGTCCAGTTTGGCTGTGCAACCTCAGAGAAGTTGTCTGGTAGCCATGGAGCCTCTGTAAGTGTCTAAGGCTCATGCCAGGTGTCTGGTTAGGTGTAGTGGGAATGAATGGCCTCACATAGGTTTCGAGGCAGGCCTCACTCAGCTACTTCCATTTCTCTAGTTTCCCTTTGTTACCAGCTGCTTATGAAATTGAAAACAGGATGATTTAGAAGGAACGGAGCTTGTCATGCTCAGGGCTGTCCGTGCTGTCATGGGCTGCCAGCCACTTGGGGTGGGGTCTCTAACCCACAGATGGTGACTGGACTACAATGAGATTTGGGTAAGCTTTTGGGAGAAGCAGGCACAGAAGTAGAGGCTGTAGAAGCGTGAATTTCTCCTGAGACTTGAGGACAGGCCCCACTCTGGTGCAAGGAGCATGGTAATCTTTACTGCTGGTGGGCATGTGGGAAGGGGCCCGGATCGAGGGGAGCTTTAATACGGGTACAGTTGGTGGAGAGCTGGTCTTTCTTTTAGCGGGGTGGTTATTGGGCAGCCATGGCAGAAAAGTAGGGAGTGGAGGGCCTGGCAAATATGGGGGCTCATGCTCAGTACTGCTTAGCAGCAGCAGTGCTAGTAGAAGCAGCAGCAGGATTAGTAGTGGTTGGTACTCAGTAGTAGTAGTAGCAGCAGCAGTGATAGTAGCAATAGTTGTAATAATACTGACAGTGAGTACTTGAAAAATACTATGTACCAGGAACTGCTATGATTTTTTTTCTTCCTTTCTTTCTTTCTTTCTTTCTTTCTTTCTTTCTTTCTTTCTTTCTTTCATGTTAGGTTATTTTATTTTATTTTATTTTTTGAGATAGGGTCTCACTCTGTTGCCAGGCTGGAGTGCAGTGGTGCTATCTTGGCTCACTGCAGCTTTGGCCTACTGGGCTCAAGCAGTCCTCCCAAGTAGCTAGGACCACAGGTGCACGCCACCATGCCTGGTTAATTTTTGTATTTTTGTTTCACTATGTTGCCCAGGTTGGTCTTGAACTCCTGGGCTCAAACGATGCTCCCACCTTGGCCTCTCAAAGTGCTGGGATTATAGGCAGGAATCACCATGCTCAGTCAGAAGGCATTCTTTTACCCCTACTTTTGGGAAGAGGACACTCGGTGCCATGTAGTTATATAATGTGCCCAGGGCCACACAAAGTGTAAATGACACAGCCCAGATTCAGTCTCAGGAGCGCTGACTTAGGGACCTAACCATCTCCAGACTGTCGTAAAGATGTCTTGAGAACTCTGTCTTCAGAGTATCCAGCACATGCTTCTTGAACTTGGCCTAGGGATAAGTCAGATGCTAAGAGCTCCCTGGAGCAGTGGGGCATGGCTGTGGGAAATCAGATTGGGGATTATAAATTACCCTAGGTTCCTAGGTGTCCTGGCGCCGGAAAGTCAGGTGACATGCTAGAGAGTGGCTGGGGCGCTGGGCAGGTCAGAGCACCAAGGTACATTCAGGTTGACCACGAACTCTTTTTTTTTTTATGTTTTTGTTTGAGGTGGGGTCTCACTCTGTCACTCAGGCTGGAGTGCAGTGGTGTGATCTCAGCTCACTGCAACCTCCATCTCCCTGGGCTCAAGCAATCCTCCCACCTCAGCCTCCTGAGTAGCTGTGACTATAGGCATGCACCACGCCTGGCTTATTTTTTGTATTTTTAGTAGAGATGAGGTTTTACCATGTTGTCCGGGCCGGTCTAGAACTCCTGAGCTCAAGCCATCGGCCCACCTCGCCCTCCCAAATTAATGGGATTACAGGTGTGAGCCACTGTGCCTGGCTGACCAAGAACCCTTTAGAAACCTGTCTCCCACTGAGTACCATCCTCCACATGTGTGAGGCGTGCAGCCCTGCTGACCCAAGTTCATCAACATCCACGCTGTTAAGACACCATTCCCAGTTGTCTCCTCCTCGGATGGACGAGGGGGAAGCTTGTGGTCTTGCATGGTCACGACATTGACTGATGGTCTGGGCAGATGTCAAGTTCCCTGTTTTTACTTATCAGAGGCTCTGGGTTTCTTGCATAGCAATGATATCTCTGCAGTTTCAGAAGCCTTTGGCCTGAATTGTGAAGTGGGTGTGCAGTTTGCTTGGCAAGGATGAAGACCCCAGATGAATCACTAGTATGGGGACAGCTCTTCTGTCCTGGTATCTGAACCCTCCCACTAGCAAGGTGGGCCCCAGGTATTAGGGCGGCAGGCTAAGGTGTTAAGATGGACCGACACAATGCTGGCGGCAGGCACCTCTCATATAAAGTGGAGCCTGGGCTTTTCACAAGAGAGCACTTGTTGGTCCTGTGTTTACACCAATATGTTGGTGGTTTCTGGTATAAAATTAGACAGTCGTCAGTTATTCTTTAGAGGATCGTGGTGACTAGTGGATGATGCTCATTTTAACCTTATGTCTTTAACATAATAACTGGTAGAACTTTTAGTTCCGATGCAGTGAAGTTCAGGGAGCTAAAGCTCTTCCCAGTTCAACTCAAAGTAATCCTTGGATTTTTTTTTTTTTTCTTTTCCTTCTAGCAGTGAAAACAGCCTGAATTCTAGTATAAATACTATTGTTTTCCCAGACTTGCCTATTGACACTTGGCTGTTTTGGAGAAGTTGGAGAGAAATAATTTCTTAAGATGAAGGTAGTGAATGTAACATCTCAAAAGCATTTCAGGTGTTGTTTTGGGTTTTCAATCATTAAAGCTATTTATTGACCAGGCATGGTGGCTTATGCCTATAATCCCAGCATTTTGGGATGCCAAGGGATGATTATTTGAGCCCAGGAGTTCCCAGCTTTAGTGAGCTATGATTGCACCACTGCACTCCAGCCTGGGTGACAGAGCAAGACCTTGTTTCTAAAAAAGAAAATTAGGCCAGGCGCAGTGGCTCACGCCTGTAATCCCAGCACTTTGGGAGGCCAAGGCGGGCGGATCACAAGGTCAGGAGTTCGAGACCAGCCTGACCAACCTGGTGAAACCCCGTCTCTATTAAAAATATAAAAATTAGCTGGGCATGGTGGTGGGCGCCTGTAATCCCAGCTACTCAGGAGGCTGAGGCAGGAGAATTGCTTGAACCTGGGAGGTGGAGGTTGCAGTGAGCTGAGATCACGCCACTGCACTTCAGCCTGGGTGACAGAGCAAGACTGTCTCAAAAAAAAAAAAAAATTATGGAGTTAGAACAAATGTTAGTTTCACAATTGATTTAATGAAGATGCTTTTCATTTTTTGGTCTTGTGTCTGTGCTGCTTGTGGATCTTCGTATTTTAGATAGTGGAAGCTCTAAACTCAGCCTAGCATTTAGTAAAAAGCTTCTGTGATGACTTTCAGGCCTTTTTTAACCCACTTATGCCAGAGGCTGCCAATTTTGTGTGTGTGTGAAAAATGAGACCTTGGCGATGACGTTGAACAGTAGAATATAAACTCCCACAAGCTTAGTGTTCCAATAATGGAATACTAGGCACAAATGGGTTAATTCCTCTGGTTACAGAACAACTGTGCAGTGGATCCATAACTCCCTAGCCATATACTCTTAACTAAGCTGAAGGCAAGCAGGGCCTTCCCTGGGTACTAATGATGGCACCAGCAGGAAGAGGGATGGTGACACCAGTTTGCGGGGAGTCTTTGAGGTTGGAATTTCAAAGTAATGCAATTGAGATTAAGACTGATTGTCAGAGTTTAGGAATAATTATAATGCCCGAGAAACAAGTACTAGTCTAATGGTGAACATGGTGCTTTTCCAGGCAAATGCTAATTAGAACAGAACAGCCCGCGAATTTCCAGCACATCTGTCCCCTGTGTGCACCTCCATGGAGACTGTGATGGGGACTGGAGACTGAGCAAGTATCCACCCACTTAGAGCCTGCAGTGGGGGCAGGAGGAAGGAGGAGCTTGGGAATCCTCTGTGTGGGCCAAACCAGGACACAGGCAGCTTCTCCATTTGTATCTATGCTGCTTGTTGGTCTTTGTATTTTAGATAGTTGAAGATTATCTAAATGTTTCTTTGAGAAATGAGATGTGTATTTTTTTTTTTTTCCTGAGATGGAGTCTCATTCTGTCACCAGGCTGGAGTGCAGTGGCATGATCTCGGCTCACTGCAACCTCTGCCTCCCAGGTTCAAGTGATTCTGCTGCCTCTGCCTCCCGAGTAGCTGGGACTACAGGTGTGCGCCACCACACCCAGCTAATTTTTTTGTATTTTTAGTAGAGACGGGGTTTCACCATGTTGGCCAGGATGGTCTCAATCTCTTGACCTTGTGATCCACCCACCTTGGCCTCCCAGAGTGCTGGGATTACAGGCGTGAGCCATCGTGCCTGGCCAATGAGGTGGTTTTTAATAACTTCAATTCTACATTTCTTGTTCAGCTGCCTGACATGAGGGCCAAGGCCAAGCCTCATGTGGTATTTTCTTTCTTTGGTTGTTTTGTTTTTTGAGCCAGAGTCTCGCTCTGTCACCCAGGTTAGAGTGCAGTGGTGTGATCTTGGCTCACTGCAACCTCTGTCTCCTTGATTCAAGCCACTCTTCTGCCTCAGCCTCCCGAATAGCTGGGATTGCAAGCTTACACCACCACATGTAGCTAATTTTTGTATTTTTAGTAGAGACAGGGTTTTACCATGTTGGCCAGCCTGGTCTCGAACTCCTGACCTCAGGTGATTCGTCTGCCTCGGCCTCCCAAAATGCTGGGATCTTTCTTAGGTTTTTAAAGATCATTTCAAAAATATAAAATATAATAGAATACTAAGCCTCTCTCTACCCCTAAGCCAGCTTCAGTAACTATCAACTCATGACCACTCTTGATTTTTATGAAGCCCTGCTCACTGCCCCCTCTGAAGATGTGTGTGTGTGTGTGTGTGTGTGTGTGTTTTGAGATGGAGTTTTGCTCTTGCCCAGGCTGGAGTGCAGTGGCATG
Source organism: Pan troglodytes (assembly GCF_028858775.2). Classification (NCBI taxonomy): domain Eukaryota; kingdom Metazoa; phylum Chordata; class Mammalia; order Primates; family Hominidae; genus Pan; species Pan troglodytes. The sequence goes on along the minus strand of NC_072412.2, from coordinate 100,850,506 downwards.
ATCTTGGTTCACTGCAACCTCTGCCTCCTGGGTTCAAGTGATTCTCCTGCCTCAGCCTCCTGAGTAGCTGGGATTATAGGCATCTGCCACCACGCCCGGGTAATTTTGTATTTTTAGTAGAGATGGGGTTTGACCATGTTGGCCAGGCTGGTCTCGAACTCCTGACCTCAAGTCGTCCACCTGACTCAGCCTCTCAAAGTGCTGAGATTACATCGCGCCCAGCCGCGTGTGTACTTTTTAATTGAAGAAACCGTGTTGCTTGCCCTGCATGGATTCCCAGGGTCTAGATTGGGCTCATTGCATATCCCTCCTTCCCCTCTTGTGACCCTCTGCATCCTTGCATGCTGTATCATTTAACATGTCCATCTGGTACCAGAAGTTAGTAGTTAGATCTAGAAGCTTGATGTGATTCAGGTTTTATTTTCCCCCCTCCTCCCTTTGGCAGGAGTACTTTGTAGGTGAGGGTGTGTACCACCTGCCACTTCGAGATACCTCGCTTAGGTCTGGTTATGTGTGTGTGGTATTTGGAGCCATTCATGATCATTGCTTAAGATGCATTAATTTGTTAGGAGTTTGCAAAGTGGTGATATTCCAGTTCCTCATTTATTAGCTGAAATATTTGCATAAAGAGAAACTTTGCCATTATCAACTCTTTGATACTCTGAGTTACAGTACACCTATAGGAAAGGCAGGAGAAATGATTAATTTTGTTATTTTTTTTTAAAACCAATTTTCAAAATAATGAGTGATTCTCCAGCATTTTCCTGTGGAGTTAATGGATTTTTTCTTATTGCTTGTTCTGTTTATTTTGATGAGTATGATTGTGAGCTCATGGATTTAAACAGTTCTGATGTGCTGTTCATTACAGTTATCATCCCTGTGCCACGCTTTGGCTGTCTTTGGCTAGTGGGAGTCTATCGACGTCGGGCCCTGAGTCTTTTGAATGTATACTATTAGTCTTTGCAACTTCCTCATTTTCTGGTATGACAGATGTTTTAGGCTCCCTGAACAGTTTTTGCCCCAGCTGTGGAATCAACCATTTTTCCTAGCAGCTTTAAGTCCTTTTATGTTTATATTTAAAGATAAACATATCATGAATTTATGTGGGTATTTCCAAATCAGATTCAGGACGCCAGTGTTTTTACTTAATCTCTACTCTTACATCTGTATCTCTTTTCTCCCTTCATCTGTTCTTTTTTCTCCCTAGCCTAATCCCAGCTCTTGATATCAACATACTTATTCATTTATTTTATCTTACAGTATCAACACTATTACCCATAATATGATTTCTAAAAATAATTAAAATTTTTTTTCTTTGCAGTTTACATTGTCCTTAGGGTAGATAATAATGTGCAGGGACTATCTTTTCAAACTATTTTTTTTTACTGTCAAATAAACTAGTTAAACTATTTTGTTTAAAGTTAAAAAAACAAATTATGATTCATCCTTTTGTTTGGTAGGTACAGTCTTTACTGAACATTTAATTTTCCCTGCTGTGCAGAATGGAAGATCTTAGTTTCATCACTGAAATCTCAGCATCCTTTTTTCCTAAGGGATTTTCTTGGAAGCCTAACATTTGGCAGCAGCTCTGATTAAAAGCCCTTTGTGGTCTTAAAAGTTCTTCAGGGTCAGGCACAGTGGCTCACGCCTGTAATCCCGGCACTTTGGGAGGCTAAGGCAGGCAGATCACGAGGTAAGGAATTCGAGACCAGCCTGGACAATATGGTGAAATCCTGTCTCTACTAAAAAAATACAAAAATCAGTTGGTTGTGGTGGCATGTGCCTGTAGTCCCAGCTACTCAGGAGGCCAAGGCAGGAGAATTGCTTGAATCTGGGAGGTGGAGGTTGCGGTGAGCTGAGATTGCACCACTGCACTCCAGCCTGCGCAGCAAGAGTGAAACTCCATCTCAAAAAAGCTCTTCACAGCGGGTCTCCAGCCCCTCCAGACTCAGACACAGAGATAGTGCAGGAGAGGAGAATAGTGATGTGTACAGGCATTGGTTTCTACATTCCAGAATCTTCCGGGGATGGGGAACTCAGGCCCTACCCTGATCAATTGGCCCTAAATGTGGGGGATGGGTCCTGAGCATCAGTGAGCGTGTAAGTCTCCTGGGTGATTGTAACATGCAGTCAGGACTGCACTGATTCAAAGAGGACTTCAGGTATATCTGGAGTCTTAATGGTTATTATTTCCCCAGATTCACCTTTTTTCTTCCTTATCTCTGGATCTTTCTCAACCCTAGTTTTGTCCCCTGTTCCCCCATTTCTTTTTTTTTTTTTTTTTTTCTGAGATGGAGTCTTGTGCTGTTCTCCAGGCTGGAGTGCAGTGGCGCGATCTTGGCTCACTGCAGCCTCACCTCCTGGGTTCAAGTGATTCTTGTGCCTCAGCCTCCCCAGTAGCTGGGATCACAGGTACGAGCCACCATGCCCAGCTAATTTTTGTGTTTTTAGTAGAGATGGGGTTTCACCATGTTGGCCAGGCTGGTCTTGACCTCCTGACCTCAAGTGATCTGCCCACCTTGGCCTCCCAAAGTGCTGGGATTACAGGCGGGAGCCACCGCACCTGGCTGTATTTCCCCATTTCTAAAACAAACTGCTTACTCGTTTTTCCACAGCTCACTCTTTTCTGCTTGTATTTTTCACTCAAACATCTTCTTTGGTAGCTTGTTTCTATTTCCTGTGTTTTCTTTCCTTCCCATGCAATCTGGTATGGTGCAGTTGGGCAAGGAATATCTGAAGTGTGTGGGGGAGCAGGAGCATGGAGGCCGCATGCCCGCTGGGCCTAGACATGTAATGTGTCGCTCCAAGAAAGCAAGGGATGGGGCTCAAATGTCAGGAGGCTGAGTACCAAATACTCCATTGAGAAGTATCTGCCTTCAAGTACTCTGGGACTCCAGTAGAACCTGAAGTATGGAACATTGAAGTATCCTACTGGACTCTCAAAAATCTCCATGGTTTCACAGTTGAGGAGAATTCTTGTGAAGGAGTAAGGACTATTCTTAGCTTGTTTGTGGAAAGACTCTTCACCAGGTCGTAGATTGGTTGGTCTCTAAGGTGGAGAATTTATATGAGTTACTTTTGACCTTGGTACTGATATTTAGAAAGTTTAAATTTGGTTAGTTATAATTTTGATAATGAGTATTTTCCCAGTTGTTTCGTTTCTTATTAGTTGAAGGTTAAGATGGAGAGGTCCGTGGAAAAGCATGGACCAAAAACCAGCATTACTCACCAATGAGCCCATTTGCTTGACTGGATTATTAAATGCTGTCTCTCGGCAGGGAAATCTGGACAATTAGGTAGTCATGACCTACCTGCCTTTTGCATTCTCTTTCGCTGGGTTTATTGCATCTGTTATTTCCTCTGGGGACCATCCCTCTTGCCGTTTGAATCATACTCACCTACAGCTGAAATGGAGAAGTGTGTAACAGGTAACAGTGACTCCCGGGGACCGTGAGAAGTTTCAGGAACATTTAGAAAGGCAAAGAGCACTGAGCGTCTGGCTGATAGCCCAGGTGTGTCTGCTGCGGCCCTGGTTGCCCTTGGCACTCCTGAGCCGGGGCTGCCCGTGTGTACAGTTTGGCCGTCTTGCTTCTTGATGTAAACGTCCAGATTTTCATCTCAGTAAACTCTAAACAGTCTGTGTTATGACCCATTGTACTGGGGGCTCTTCCATAAACTCTTAGTGCCTTTTGAACGATTGGCCTTGCTGGAAATGTAACGGTGAGCCTCTGCATTCTTTATATCTGATCATCTTATTCATAATTCTTCAACTAAATGGTATTTTCTGATTTTTGTATCATAGGGGAAAACTTCCATGACCTCATGGAAGGCAGTGCAGTTGGTGAAGTCTGTGAGTGTGTGTGTGTGTGTGTGTGTGCGCGCGCGCGCTTGCATGCCGAGACAGGCGTGTTGGGATTTAATATCATGACCCATCTGAGGGATGGGAATGTCTTCTGTAAATATCCTGATCCCGTGCTAGTTGTTTGGGATGAAAGTGTGTGTTAATTTTGTTTTTGTTTTTTACTGATTGTTCTTCCCTCACTTCAGAAGGACAGAAAACAGCTATCAATGGCAAACCTGTCAGGTGTTTATTATGTCTTTGTTAAGAAGGAGAGATTGCTTAAAAGGAAAAGTTGTTTTTCAAGGTTAAGGTCTTGAAAGATTTTCAAACATTTTGCATTTTGTCTTTTGAGAAGTCAGGAGGAAATGATGTCGAGGGCCTACATGTTTACTTTTGGTGACCTGGATTTGCAATGAGTGTTTGGTTTTCTTTGTTGGGGGAAAAGGGTCCCTTACAACGGGTTCGAGAGGGAGGAAGTAGGTTGCGGGGTGAAGTGCTCATTTGGCAGGGAGAGTAAAGGAAAGCTCCTTTGCTTACCTCAAACCGTGGCTCAAGCTGCGTTCTGCTGTTTCTTTGCCTTTAGTCTTGGAGGTTAAAATTGCATTCCCTACGTCTTGTTCAGAAGGTAAGCCCGCATGCTTCCCAGCTCATTGGTGTGGGATTTTAATTTTGCCTTGGGGAAAAGATGATTATTAATATTGCTTCAAAACCAGGACCTTCAAAATATGGCTGATAAAGAGAGCCACTGATGACATTCCCTTTGAGCTCAATTTCTGCTGTGTTTAATTTTTGACTCCACACTACCTGAGCCAAAGTGGCAGTTCTTCTGGGCACATCCGGGCTTGTAGGGGGCAGAAACATACTGAAGCAATGTCCTGTGGGTCCAAGAGCCTGGAATCCTCCCAAGCCTGGTTCTTTTCCCCACTCCAACTGAAGCTGGACTTGGTGGTGTTAGATCTACCGACTCTTGGAGTTTGGATTGGGAAAAATTGGAGAGTTTGATTTTCTGATCTGGGTTTGTGCCAATATCTCCATTCACAAAGGCTCTTAACTGTGAAGAAGGTGGCAAGAGTGCTGGCCTCCCATAGACGAGCCTGTGGGCTGGGATGTCCAGGGTACAGAGGAAGTGGGGTGAGAGCTGGGGTGTCTGTTTGTAAGCAAATTCCTTACTCCTCTTGGGCAATTTTTTTCCTTATTCACCTTAGGCCAAGACTTAATTTTGTAGTTTGCCAAGTGTGCTTTAAAGCCCTGTTTGTAATACAGAGCACACGCAGTGTACCAAGCACAATGTACTAAAACTTTATTGACTTTGAAATTAGAATTTTGATTTCAGGTTAAAACTCCTATCGGCTTGTCTTAAAGAAGAAAACAGTTCTGCTTTTCTTTTAGATGAGTGATGAATGTTGCACTTCGAAAATATAAAACTTGTGTTAAGAAAAAACGAGCCTAGGTGCCGTGGCTCACATCTGTAATCCTAGCACTTTGGGAGGCTGAGGTGGGAGGATCACTTGAGGCTAGGAGTTCGGGACCAGCCTGGGCCACATAGTGAGACCCTGTCTTGACCAAAAAAAAAAAAATTTAGCTCTACATGATGGTGTGCACTTGTAGTCCCAGCTACTTGGGAGGCTGAGGTGTGAGGATTGCTTGAGTTAGGGAGTTCGAGGCTGCTGTGAGCTGGGATTGTGCCACTATACTCCAGCATGGGTGACAGAGCAAGCGGTATCTGAAAAAAGAAAAAGTAAAAAGAAAAAATGGTGTGGTCTGTATGTCTAATTAAAGGCTTTTCTTTTTCTTCTTTTAGGAAAGTGCCAAAGTAATCCAGCCCATATTTTTGGGAAAAATTATTAATTATTTTGAAAATTATGATCCCATGGATTCTGTGGCTTTGAACACAGCATACGCCTATGCCACGGTGCTGACTTTTTGCACGCTCATTTTGGCTATACTGCATCACTTATATTTTTATCACGTTCAGTGTGCTGGGATGAGGTTACGAGTAGCCATGTGCCATATGATTTATCGGAAGGTAAGTGACATTCAGCATTAAACATGTACCTCACCTGAAGCATCAGAAGCATTCTGAGGAAGTTTTATGTAAATTAAATATTGCATAAATAGCCACTGCACTCCAGCCTGGGTGACAGAGCAAGACCCTGTCTCTAAAAAAAGAAAAACGAAGAAAACTTCTGTAAATAGAATCATTTACACCTTACTAGAGAAGCTTGCTATTTGCATGAGGCCAATGTTTTTTTTCTTTATGCAAAATTTTCCAGTGTATAATGAAAGTTTTCTACTGCTGTCAGGGCATGGCTGCCTTTGATAACAGGCTGTTGCAGAATACTAAATTTATAATGAAATCTAATTAAAAATATCAAATTGGTTTTCAGTGTTTCTTTGCCTCAATCTCATAGTTGTATTTATGGAAATTTTTGTTGTTGTTCATTAAAACCTTCACTTACATCACAGTTGTATTCAGAAGTGAACTTCAGTGAAATTGGATCTGTGAAATTAAATCTAGGAGAAAAGAATATATTTGAGAAAGGGAATTCTTATATTTTTTAAATGAACCATTTAGTCATATTCCATGTAATTTTCTTAACTGAAGAAAAATGTAAATGGAATCCACGTCGGATACAGGCTTTCTTTATATTCTAAATCTAGTTGTGGTTGTTTTTGATGGTATTTAAGAAAATAGTTGGATGTTTGGGATAACACTTTGAAATTTTGATTGTTTTTCACAATTTTGGAGAGAACTTATAGTGTTTCTATTTTATGTTGGTTTTCATTCAAAGTAAATTTTTACATTAAACAGTTGTCCCTTGGTATTTGTGGGGGATTGGTTACAGGACCTCCTGAGGATACAAAAAAATCGGAGGATGCTTAAGTCCTTGATATAAAGTGGCATAGTATTTGTATATAACTTATTCAGACCCTCCCATATATGGCATTTTATTTATTTATTTATTTATTTTAAATAATTTCATCTTTTATTTTAGATTCAGGGGTAGAGGTGCAAGTTTTTTCCATGGGTGTATTGTGTGATGCTGAGGTTTGGGTTATGGATGATCCCATCCCCCAGGCCATGAGTGTGGTACCTGATAGGTAGTTTTTCAGCCCTTGCCTCATTCCCTCTCTCCCCACTCTAGTAGTCTTCAGTGTCTTTGTTCTCTTCTTTATGTCCATCTGTACCCAGTGATTACCTCCCACTTATAAATGAGAACATCTGGTATTTGGTTTTCTGTTCCGGCGTTAATTCGCTTAGGATAATGGTCTCCAGCTGCATCCACGTGGCTGCAAAGGACATGATTTTTTTTTTTTTTTAATGGGTGCACTCCCATGTACTTTAAATCATCTTGGTTTACTTATAATACCTAATACAATGTAAATATACATTATATAATGTACAATATACAATGTACATTGTGTACAGTTATATAATGTACATTGCAAATTGTACATTATATAATTGCACATTGTAAATTGTACATTATATAATTGTACATTGTATAATGTAAATATACATTGTATTAGGTACTATAAACAAATAACTGTTTAGGGAATAGTGACAAGAAAAAAATCTGTGTGTGTTCACTACAGACACAATCACCTATTTTGTTTCCCCCAAATATTTTCAACCCCAGGTTGGTTGAGTCCAGGGATGCCGAACCATGCACAGGAAAGGCTGACTGTATTTTCTTTCCCATTAGGGCAGTAATAATGATTAAGACCTGATTTGATATTTTCTTATTTTATTTGTGCTTTTGTATTGAGATATGCCATAAATAATACCATAGTTTGCTGTGGTCTTAACTGTTACAGAAGGAGTAGGATTTCTGGTTGCTTTGCTAAGAAGTTGCCATAGAGACGCTAGTGTCAAGAGCTAAAGAACTTGTCATTAAATCAGTCCTGGATATCTCTTTGTCCTGGGCCGTTTTTTAAAGCCATTTAAATTTTATTTTATTTTTTTGAGATGAAGTCTTGCTCTGTCGCCCAGGCTGGAGTGTAGTGGTGCAACCTCTGCTCACTGCAACCTCCACCTCCCGGGTTCAAGCGATTCTTCTGCCTCAGCCTGCCGAGTAGCTGGGATTACGGACATGGGCTACCACACCCAGCTAATTTTTGTATTTTTAGTAGAGACGTGGTGTCACCATGTTGGCCAGGCTGGTCTTGAGCTTCTGACCTTGTGATCTGCCCGTCTTGGCCTCCCAAAGTGCTGGGATTACAGGTGGGAGCCACTGCACCCAGCCCATTTAAATTTAAAGTATTCTTATTTGACCTCGTTGTCACTTATCCAGAGTGTCCGTAAGGTGTCCTCCCCAAGTCTTCCTTTGACATGGGGGAATCGATCTTATAATTCTGTGAATCCTGGAGGCCTCGTGTCTTAGTGTCTATGGTACAGTATAACAGGTATGCCCAGATTCCTCATGTGTAACATGAAAATGATAACAAGGCTTGTACATACTAGTCAAGGGGTCTTCATCATCACCACCACCACCACCACCACCACCATCATCACCATCATCAGCAGCAGCAGCATCATCATCATCTGTGTTATTCTCCTGTACTCTCTTCTACCATTTAGGAGAAGAATACTCAGGTTTTTCTATAAACTAGCTAGATTTTTGTCTTTCAAGATCATACTTCTAATAAATTCATAAAAATTTTCACTAACACTCCACTTGGCAAACTTTAAACACCCTACATGAAGTCCGGTTTGAGGTAGTGGTTCAGTAAAACACGGCTCTTTGTACAAGTGAGATATTGTTCACCTGTTTTTCTTCCTCTTTTCCACTAATGCTTTGGAAAATAGCCTTTGGGAAATCTGATCTAACTCGGCAGACTTGCTTACCTGCATGTAAACATCTCCCAAAGGTATTAATTTGTCAGCTTGATTATCTTAGAAGTATTGTCTCTTTATGAAGTCAAAAATTGCTTGGGTTAAACCATAAGACTTAACCTGAAATCCCAGAAACGTGGGAAAGACGAATATCCTCATGTCCTGCCTTGTATGTGGAAACATGCCCAGGTGAAGAAATAAGACACTTCCTCCTCACGCGTGGGCTGCTTCATTGGGGCAGAGGCTGGCTCTGCAGCAGGGCTCTGAAAGGTCCCTCTGCAACGCTGGCAGTTTCCACTGAGGCCCCCATATCCTGATTCCCGGTCTGGCAGAAATCAGGTTGGGTGTTGCAAATGGAATGACTGCCGAGCCCGTCGTCGACATTTGGTATTGAATGATCTTGCAGGATGTCTGAAAATGACTCGTCATTTATTTACTTTTTCACAGCTTTGGTAAAATTACTTTAGGCTTTTCATCATTAATTTTTCTTCTTATTGTAATAAAATATGCATAACATAAAATTTACCATTTTAACTCTTTTTAAGTGTACAATAGTTCGTTTGCATTAAGTACATTCACATCATTGTGCCTCCCAAACCCACCATCCATCGACAGAATTTGTTCATCTTCCCAGATGGAAACTCTGTACCCATTAGGCACTGGTGTCCACTCTCCCCTCTCCACAGTTGTCAGCCTTCTGCTTTCCAGCTCTATGAATTTGATGACTCTAAGTATTTCATAGAAGTAGAATCATACAGTATTTGTTATTTTGTGTCTGGCTCACTTCATGTAGCATAAGGTCTTCAGGGATTATCTATGCTGTATTGTATGCCAGAATTTAATTCCTTTGAAAGAGTGAATAATATTCCACTATTTGGATATGCCACATTTTGTTTATCCATTCATCTGCCACTGGACATTTGGGTTATTTCTGCCTTTTAGCTATTGTGAACAATGCTGCTATGAACACGAATGTACAATTATCTCTTTGAGTCCTTGCATTTAGTTTTCATTTATTTTTATTTTTGAGATGGAGTCTTGCTCTGTCACCCAGTCAGGAGCACAGTGGCATGATCTCGGCTCACTACAACCTCTGCCTCCTGGGTTCAAGCGATTCTCCTACCTCAGCCTCCTGAGTAGCTGGGACTACAGGCACCTGCCACCACGCCAGGCTAATTTTTGTATTTTTAATAGAGACAGGGTTTCACCATGTTGGCCAGAGTGATCTCAAACTACTGACCTCGCGATCTGCTCACCTTGGCCTCCCAAAGTGCTGGGATTACAGGCGTGAGCCACCATACCCGGCCGAGTCCTTGCTTTTAATACTTTTGAGTATATATTTATTTAGAGATGGAGTTGCTGGGTTATGTGGTAATTCTGTTTAATTTTTTGAGGAACCATCATACTGTTTTTCACAGTGGCCACACCATTTTACATTCCCACTTATTCTTTAATAATTTGTCTGTTTAACTTGAGAACTAAATGAGATGTTTTTATGAATCATGACTAGCTTTAATTTGGATTGATGGCTCCAAGGGTGGTCTGTTGAAATGGTTTATGGTGGTTTGTTCACGTTCCTCGGAACTCTGTGTTATTTCTTACAACTTTTACCAAATAAAAAGACTGTGCAGCACAGGCTGTATTTTAAGTGAGGTCAACAGATTGGCATTAAGAATACGGGCTCCTCATGGCAATAGTGTGCTGAACATTGTACTTGCTCATGTTAGAATGTTGTCAGTCACAAGTCATATTCCCAGCATGGGTTCGTATAACCTCTGCAGTGGGACAGTGCCTTATCTCCTGTTTTTACTTTTTAGCTATCTGGGACACAGAAGCAGGGGATGTGTCCATCTTCAAGTCTCAAGGGGTTACTTCTATAGCTTAGAGCACATGAGTTGGGGAGTTGGGGCCATGTTGGAGGAAGAGGGTCCCTTTAGTCAAACTGAGCCTGGATTAAGGATAGCTGAAGATCTCCAGCCCCGGCCACCAGTGAGACTGGATCTCCCATTTGCCCTTGCCTACCTTGACTTAGGGCCAGGATAGATCTGAGCCTGAATGCTAAACATCTGAATGCTAGACCTACGATGGAATGGAGGACAGTTTCATTAATCAGGATGGGCTTGTCATCCCAGCTTTTGTATTATCAAATACATTAGGCATAGAGACTTTTCCTTAAGATCTGTGGCCTAATTAGCTCAAGATTTCCTGACTTTGTATCTAATTTGAAGAACCGTGGTGGTTCCTGCAGTGGGTTGGCTTCTGAGTTGTGGATTTTGATGTTGGGTTGGCTTGTCCTGAATGCCAGGTAAAGCCACAGCAGTACCTGAGCCTGCTTGCTGGTGCTCCTCTCTGCTGTTTGCAGACTTTTTTGCAGAATTGAGAAAGTTTGGGGAAACTTTTTATTCTGGATAAAACTGCTCGTCTTCACTTTCTTTAGAGTTACTCTGAAGGATAGTTTGAGGTAAAGTATCTGTCTGTCCTTCATCTTCCACCTTCTAAGGTGTGTTGAGTCCCTGCAGACTTTCTAGTTTTCCTTTATCATTTATTACAGAGCTGCCCTAGAAGAATATATGGAATATATGTATGTAGTGTATCTCAGAGGGGTGCTCTCTATAGATTTCTGTGTTGAGAAATATTTGTAGTTACCCTAAGTGTATTGTTTAACCATTTAAGTGATACTGTGTGGTTCTCTTTTTAGAATTCTGTAACTTGGGGGGAAATGCATATTCCCTGTATGCAGGGAATATGGATACTCCAGGAATACATGTATATATTCTCTTGGATACTCCATCCAGAGTTCATATTATCAGGTACTCTTCATCTTTCTGGGGGAAGAATTCCTGTTTCTTTTAATCTTTTCATTTGAGAACCCTCTCCTCTTGACCATTTCCTTTTTTTTCTTCTCCCTATGTTGCCCAGGCTGGTCTCGAACTCCTGGGCTCAAGGGATCCTCCTGCCTTGGCCTCCCAAAGTACCAGGATTACAGGTGTGAGCCACCACTCCTGGCTTTTTTTTTTCTTCAAGACAGAGTCTTGCTCTGTCGCCCAGGCTAGAGCACAGTGGCATGATCTTAGTTCACTGCAACCTCCGCCTCCCGGGTTCAAGTGATTCCCATGCCTCAGCTTCCCAAGTAGCTGGGATTACAGGCATGGTGGTGCATTTTTGTATTTTTAGTAGAGACGGCGTTTCACCATGTTGGCCAGGCTGGTCGCGAACTCCAAACCTCAGGTAATGCGCCTACATTGACCTCTCAAAGTGCTGGGATTACAGGTGTGAGCCACTGCGCCCGGCCTTGATCTTTTCCTTCTCTTTTCCTGGCATTGCTGCAGGGCAGGTATATTTTTAGGTCAGTGGTCAGAGCAGCAGACAGCCTCCTCTACCACAGACTGAGTAGGAAGTGGAAGGTGCCCTCCCATGATGCAGAGAGAGGCTGGGCTTGTGCACCCTTCCCAAGTCATGTCTGCCGCCCTATGCAATAAGTAGAACCTGAAGTAAAAAAATAAATGCACCGTCATGCGCTGATGGTGAGAAGATTGCAGCCACCTGTAGCTCTCCGGCTGCATCCCAGTCTTCCTGCCCCGTCTCCCTCTGGGTTTTCTCAGTGGATGTGGACAGACAATTGATAGCAAATTTTGTCAGCAACTGAGCCATACGGTGTTGTGGTCTTAGTTTTAAAACAGAACTTTTGTTTTTATTTAAAGCTATTTTTATTTCACTGTAGACTGTATATTGCTTTATATTTAGACTGAATAGTATGAAATTACAGATATTCAGGGCCGGGTGCAGTGGCTCACACCTGTAATCCCAACACTTTGGGAGGCCAAGGTGGGTGGATCACTTGAGGCCAGGAGTTCGAGACCAGCCTGACCAACATGGTGAAACCCCATCTCTACTAAAAATACAAAAATTAGCCTGGCATGGTGGTGCACGCCTGTGATCCCATCTACTTGGGAGGCTGAGGCACAAGAATTGCTTGAACCCAGGAGGCGGAGGTTGCAGTGATCCTCCGCCTCCTGGGTTCCGTGCCACTGCACTCCAGCGTGGGTGACAGAGCAAGACTCTTCTTTAAAAAAAAGAAATTACATATATTCAACTCCTTTGGGCCTTTTTACAAAACTAGCAATTTCATATGGCTCAAACTAATCTTTTGTCTATTAGTCTGTAGATCGGTTTCCTTTCTGAAGATTCGTAGAGAGCCTCTTGACAGTGTTGTCAAAGTGAAACTGTGTGGTGTGTGTGGAAGTTATCTCCCTGGACACATGTGATACTTTGGTTGGACTTCCTCTTCTAATGTTATTTTCTAAGTTTCTGACAAAATTAGAATGACCCAGTAGTGCTTCTTACATTGTCCATAATACGTTAAAATTTTTGTTTCAAAAACTTTTCTCCCCCCCCAGTTTTTGGTTTTACTTCTGATGTGAACTTGAATTGTACCTGGGCATTTTGTGAGACATTAATCTCATCAAGGGACAATTTGTCAGTCTTCTAGTTTGCTAGGGAATAGCTTAAAGAGGAGCCAAGTTAACTTTCCATAGCTTGGAGTTTGAGCTAAGAAAGCAAGTTAAGGAGGGAGGACTTGTTTTGTTTGGATTTTTCCAAGAGGAAATTTCTGCTGCTGGAAATTTAGGAGTGTCAGATGCGTCCCATCATCTGATAATTGTATTTGCTTCACTGGGGTGTGGGTGCAAACTGGAAGAAAATGCTTTAGCTCAGTGGTTCCTCAAACTGCTCTCTGTTGTATTCATGAGGGGAAATCTTTAAAATACCACTGGTGTCTGGACTCTTCCCCTAAACATTCTGATTTAATTGCTTTAGGGAAATTTTAAAAGCCCCTATGTGATACTAATAGGCCTCAAATATGTGTTCAGCTTAATTTTATGCTTTGTAACTAAGACCTTCCAGTTCACAGAGATAGCATATGGGTTGCGGGTTTAATCCCCCTCATTGGTGAATAACTCCTTCGGACTTGTAGGTATAAACCTCAAGCATGGTAGCTGTTCATCAGCCTGAGTGTCCTACCATCTGGTCTGGGAATCTCATATGCAGGAGAGCCCAGGTGTTGAGTCAGGTGTCCAGGCACTTTGTAGAAGACTCCATGAAGTCTTCTAGTGGCAGATTGGCAAGGGTAGAGATTGAGTGTGGACTCTGAGAGCAATCATGGACTCAGAGCAGTCAGACCTGAGTTCACATCTCAGTGTTGTCATTTTCTAAGCTGTAAGATCTTAAGAGAAGCACATTCACTTCCCAGGGCCAGTTTCCTGATAACAACTTGTTGAAGACTACTCTTTCCCCATTGAATTAAGTTGGAGAAAATGTAGATTAGATGGCCATTTATGTGTGAATCTTTTTCTGGATCCTCTATTCTGTTTTGTTGATCTATATTTTCTTTGTTTTACTTTAGTAGTCAGGTGGATAGAATCTATTCTTTCTTCATAGCAAATTATCTTAATTACTATAGCTTTATAAATCAAATAGTGAAAGTTACCCAACCTGTTTTTCTTTTATGATTGTTTTGACTATTCTAAGTCTCTTGCATTTTCATATTGACTTTAGAATCAGCTTTTCAAGTTTTACAGGAAACTGTTGGGTTATGCATCTTGAATTCTAAGACATGGTCTTAGAATTCCAGATGAAGTAATTCCAGATGAAGTAATTGCCCTGTTGGAGAAGTAATTCTCCAACAGGGCAATTCTATCCACCTGACTATTAATGTTAAGAGTGGGCATCTTAACATTATTTAGATTTCCAGTCTAAGAAAATAGTGTATTTACCTATTCCTCAGTTATCTACATCTTTATAAATTTCTTTTTCTTTTTTCTTTTTTTTTTTAAGTGGAGATGGAGTCTCAGTATGTTGCACAGGATGATCTTCCTGAGCTCAATTGATTCTCCTGTTTCAGCCTGCCAAAGTGTTGGGATTACAGGCATGAGCCACTCACACCAAGCCCTAGATCTTTAACTCTCCTTGTAATTATTAGGATAGAGGTCTTAAAGATCATTTGTTATATTTTTATATTTTATATTTTTATATTTTTATATTTGTTAGCGTTTAAAAAAGAATGCCATAATTCAAGGTAGCATTTGTGCTGTTATAAATGGTATTTTATTTATTTTTCGAGACAGACTCTCGCTCTGTTGCCCAAGCTGGAGTGCAGTGGCACGATCTTGGCTCACTGCAACCTCCGCCTCCTGGGTTCAAGCAATTACCCTGCCTCAGCCTCCTGAGTAGCTGGGATTACAGATGCATGCCACCGCACCCGACTAATTTTTGTATTTTTAGTAGAGACGGGATTTTACCATGTTGGCCAGGCAGGTCTCGAACTTCTGACCTCAGGTGATCCACCCACCTTGGCCTCCCAAAGTGCTGGGATTACAGGAGTGAGCCACTGTGCCCGGCCATAAATCGTATTTTAAATTTTCACTTACCGTTTGTTGTTAGTATATAGAAATACAATTGATTTTTGTATTTTTGCTTTGTTTCCTGAAACCTTGCTAAAGTGTGTTAAGTTGCAGTAATTTTTGGCTGATTCCTTAGGATAGCTATTTAGATAATCATGCCTTTGGATAGAAACAAATATACTGTGTGTGTGTGTGTGTGTGTGTGTGTGTGTGTGTGTGTGAGAGAGAGAGAGAGAGAGACAGACAGACAGACAGTGGGGGAGAGGGAGAGAAGAAGGGAAAGAAGTTAAAATCTCCGGTTATGAGAGTTAGTCTCTTTTTCTCCTTAGTCATGAACTTTTTGCAGCCTGACTTACTGGATTCACGTCTATTTAAAGTTTCTTACTGGATTCATTTGTGCTTAAGGTTTATTTGTATTTAATATCCCCTCATCTTCACTGCCATACAATATTTATGCTTTAATTATTCAGTTGTCTTTCCACAATTTAAAAGAAGAAAAAAACAGTTTTTAAATTACCCACTGAATTACTATTTCTGGTGCTCTTCATTCCTTCCCTTTAGCTCCAGGTTTCCATTTGATATAATTTTTTTTCAGCATGTAAAACATCTATTAGCATTTCTTTATTTTCTTTTTTTTTTGAGACAGAGTCTCACTCTGTCACCCAGACTGGAGTGCAGTGGCGCAATCTCGGCTCACTGCAACCTCCGCCTCCCGGGTTCGAGTGATTCTCCTGTCTCAGCCTCCCGAGTAGCTGGGATTATAGGCATGTGACACCACACCTGGCTAAATTTTGTATTTTTAGTAGAGATGGGGTTTTGCTATGTTACCCAGGCTGGTCTTGAACTCCTGACCTCAAGTGATCTGCCTGCCTTGGCCTCCCAAAGTGCTGGGATTACAGGCGTGAGCCACCATGCCTGGCCAACATTTCTTATAGTAGAAGTCTGCTGGCCATGAATTCTCTCATTTTGTTCTTTAATCTGAACAAATTTTTTTTTTTTCTTTTGAAGCACATGGTTGCTGGATGTTGAATTCTGGGTGATAGCTGGTGGTGTCTGCCCCTCTCCCCTCAAAGGTGTTCCACTGTCAACTGGCCTTCATTCTTTCTAATAAGAAGTTAGCCATCATTTGTATCTTTATTACCTTGTTTGTAATGTTTCTCTTTTTTTTTTGGGTTGATTTTTTTTTCTCTTTGATACTGATTTTTTAGAGGATTGATAATGATCCTAGGTATAATTTACTTGGTATTTATACTTCTCGGAGTTTGCTGAGCTTCTTGGATCTTTGATTTGAGTCTTTTTATTATTGTAAAGTTTAGGAAATATTTAACCATTATATCTTAAGTTTTTTTTGACTTATTCTCACACTCTTGTTTTTCTTGGACTCCTATTACATATATATTAAACTATTTGAGATTGTCTTATAGGACAGTCAGTCTTTTTCACTTTTATTCAATCTTCTCTGTTGCTTTTAAACTGCTGGTAAGACCAGCCAGTGATTTTTCTTTTCTCCTTTATTTCTCATTTCAGTATTGCAGTTCTAGAGTGTTTATTGGGCTCTTTTTAAAAATACTTTACACTGGCCAGGCACGGTGGCCTGTAATCCCAACACTTTGGGAGGCCAAGGCGGGCAGATCACATGAAGTTAGGAGTTTGAGACTAGCCTGGCCAACATGGTGAAACCCTATCTCTACTAAAAATACAAAATTTAGCTGGGTGTGGTGGCGGACGCCTGTAATCCCAGTTACTCAGGAGGCTGAGGCAGGAGAATCGCTTGAACCCGGGAGGCAGAGGTTGCAGTGAGCTAAGATCACACCACTGTACTCCAGCCTGGGTGAGAGTGAGACTCTTTCTCAAAAAACAAACAAACAAACAAAAAACTTTACACTTTTTTGCTGAAAATCTCTATCTCTTTACTCATATTTTTCCTCAGTTTCTTTGAACATACTAACCCATTGAGTACATTTATACTTGTTTCTGTAAATCTTAAAATCCAATGTGTGTGCCTACTTGGATTTGCTTTTATTATTTATATATTTGAGGGGTTTGGTTTTTATTATGAAGACTGCTTTCTTTATTGCCCTGAGTTAAATTTTCTTTCTTGCATGTCTAAGATTTTTTATTGTGGACATTTTGGATGATACATTGTATGTCTGACTTCTGATAATTCTAAAAAGTATTGAATTTTACTCCAATACCATATTAACTGGCTGAACTCATAGGCCTGTTTTTTATGCTTTGTTAGGGCAGAACTTTGGAAATTTTAAGGTGTTTTCCAAGCTTCTCTAACTTGATGGGACTCAAGATTCAAAACATGTGTCATTTGCAGGCCCTGTTAGGTAGTGCTTGTTTTTTCTTGGGCAAGTTTAGAGTTAACTCTTTTTTAGTGCTCAACCTGGGTAGCACTTGACATTTAGGGCTAAATAATTTCTTTTTGGGGATGGAGAGGCTGCTCCGTGCATTGTAAGATGTTGAACAGCATCTGTGGCCTCTACCCACTAGATACCGAAAGCGTCCCTCTAGTTGTAACAACCAGTAGTGCCTCCAGTCATTGCCACATCTCTCCTGGGAGGCAAAATTGCCCTGTTTGAGAATTATTTCTCTGGATAGTGCTCTTGAATTCTAAGACATGATCTCTCTGGTGTTTCGACCGTATGCCAGGTGTGTTAATGATATGTGAATGAGGTTTCCGCACTCTGGTCTGGTGAGAATTTCAGTACCTCACCTCAGCTTGACCTTCAGTATCTCTATTCAGCTCACTCCTCCTCAGCACCAGCCCTCTGTTAAGGCTTGGGTGGCCTTGACCTGTGCCCGCGCATCAGCCAAGGACTTGTAGCACCCCCACCCCATAGCCTTCTGGGGCCCTTCCCTTCTGATACCTGCTTACTGTCCAGGGCCATGCAGATGCCAGTGGCTTTAACTAACCCAAGCTCTGGTCTCCACCCCTTTGCTCAGCAGGGCTGCAGTGCTGTGTTTGGACTTCAGCTCACTGCCACAGTCGGAAAGTGGTGTCCTAGCTCAGAGCCAAGGCAATGCTTGGTGTCTGGAGACATCTGCCTTCTAGTGTTGTATGGTTCTGAGGCAGAGGAGTGGGCTGTTATGGTATGAGCCACTTAGCCGTGGCCAGAGCCCAGTCTCTCTGCTAGTTGAATAGCCCAGATGTTTATGAGCTGTGGAGCTGGGAGCTCCAAGTGTACAGTATAGGGTGTGGTTGTGTGAGCTGTAGGACATGCCTGTTTAACTTCCTTACTGAATAGATGGAGGGTGAGGGCATATGCAAGACTGAGGGGCTCCAGCATCTGCCATATGTCACCTGTGTGCTTAACAAAAACCCCAATCCTGGGGCCATCTCAGACCTGACCTGCTGTTTCAGAATTTCTAGAGAAAGGGCCTGGAAATCTGTATATTTAATTTGTGCCTCAGGGAAGTTTCTGTACTAGAGGATGGCAAGGGGAACAACAGGTGTGGAGAGGGAGGCTGGACGTGGCTTCCTTGAAAGGGAAAGGGCCGCATGAGGCTCTGCATTCCTTTCCCCAGGACTTATATTGAAATCATGGCCAATGATTTATTTATTTTTTTAAAATGTTAATTCAGTTTTTAAATTTTAGTTTTTTTTCTGTTTTTTCCTTTTTTCTATCTTCTAAGACATCCTGTTATAGCAAATTTTTACATTTTTTCATTGCCCTGCCCTGAAAATGTTTTTATTTCTCGTTTTTTTTTTAAAGATATTTCTCTAGGTTTAGAATTTGTATTTTGTGCTTATTTACTGTCAGGCCTTCAAACATAATTGATTTGTTTTTAATCTTTTTCTACTAAAAATTAAAAAAAATTGTAAAATACACATAACGGTCAGGCATGGTGGCTTACACCTGTAATCCCAATACTTTGGGAGGCTCAGATGGCTGGATCGCTTGAGCCTTGGAGTTCAAGACCAGCCTGGGCAACATAGTGAAACCCTGTTTCCACAAAAAATACAAAAATCAGCCAGGCATGATGGTGTGTACCAGTAGTCTCAGCTACTTGGGAGGCTGAGGTGGGAGGATTACCTGAGCTCAGGAAGTTGAGGCTTCAGTGAGCCATGATTGTGCCACTGTACGCCATCCTGGGCACTGGAGTGAGACCCTGTCTCAAAAAAAATCTGTCACATAAAATTTGTAATTTTTGCAAGGCATGGTGGCTCTTGCCTGTCATCCTCTGGTGTCCTCCATTTTACTTTCTGTCTGTAATAATCTGACTACTGAAGGGACCTCATCCAAGTGGGATCATACCATATTTGTCCTTTTGTGAGTGGCTTATCTCACTTCGCATCATGTCCTCAGGTAAATTTAATTTTGGGGTTTATGTCATACATTTTCTCAGCATTTAGTGAAAAACTTCTGCCTCACCCTGATCCTCAACTGTGGTGCTGAACCTTTATTTAGCTGTAGTGGAAGAGGAAAGAATTTCTGAGATTCTACCCTTTTCTGGCTTCTTGCTCTGAGCAACTGCCTGTGTCCTGATGTGTTTTGAAGTCCTCATCTTCTCCTTTCTACTCCCTCTGGGACCCATTAGCTGAAGGAACAGGGTCATTTTCTCGTTTGGATCTCTCCTGGGGGTAATAGCTGTGGGCACAGGGCTGTTATTTGATATGCTTATCATAGAGTCGAGAAAGTGGGAAGGAGGTACCTTGGTAAAGAGTGTCTGTCCCTCCTCTCTCTGTGCATTTTTCTCCTAATTCCTTTATCCTCATCAGTGAAAGAGATGAAGGCATTACTGTGTTTGGTACGTTTGGTTGTAAAAATGTATGTTAGTGAATAAGTCATTAGTAAGACGTTTTCTGACATCTGTCATTTTTTTTCCTGCTGCACAAATCTCTTCATTTTCTTAAAGCTTCAAAGATAATCTTGAAAAGGGAATGAATGATGGAATGAATTTTGCAGTATTACAGTACTGTGTACTGTTACTTTCGGATTACTGAATATCTGGCCTACTCAAGGTCAATACTTTGATAAATACACAACATTAGGAAAAAAGAAAAATCACATATGTAAAATATTTTCATTTTGACTGATTCTTAGTAAAATTTTGGTGAGTCTGTAGAGTGCAGATTGCTTCCTCCAAGTATTCTTAGTCTGAAAGATGGCACATGAAACATGTCATATTTGAGAAGATACATTATAAACACATTTCTTATTTGTTTCTTATAATATTCTTTTAGAAGCGGAAAGCAGGCTGGGCGCGTTGGTTCACACCTATAATCCCAGTACTTTGCAAGGCCAAGGCAGGTGGATCACTTGAGGTCAGGAGTTCGAGACCAGCCTGATCAACATGGTGAAACCCCATCTCTACTAAAACTAAAAAAAAAGAAAATTAGCCAGGCATGATGGCGCATGCCTGTAATCCCAGCTACTTGGGAGGCTAAGGTAGGTGAATCTCTTGAATCTGGGAGGTGGAGGTTGCAGTGAGCCAAGATCATGCCATTGCACTCCAGCCTGGGCAACAAGAGTGAAACTGTCTCGGGGGGAAAAAAAAAAGCAGAAAGAAGAAAAACATGATAAAAAAGATTTTTAAAAAATGATGATGGATGCCAAACACCCCTCTAATCCTAGAACTTTGAGAAGCCAAGGCGGGAGCATTGCTTGAGCCTAGAAATTCAAGACCAGCTTGGACAACATAGGGAGATTCTGTCTCTGCCTCGGCCCTCCCTGTTCTACCCTCCAAAAAAGCCAAGTGTGGTGGCACATGCCTATAGTCTCTTACTTGGGAGGCTGAGACAGGAGGATTGCTTGGACCCCAGAGTTGGAAGCTGCAGTGAGCTGCGATCATGCCACTTAACTCCAGCAGAAAGAGGAAGACCCTGTCACACACACACAACAAAAAGATGACAGAAGTTTGGTTTTTTTCTTCCTCTTCAATGGGGGTATACTGCATTTATATTCTCCTTAAGATGATCTTCTCTGACCTAACCCTAGACCATGTATTTGTCCCCATGTATGTCCTCACTGTCCCTTCTTTACCCACTCCCTGGCTTGTCACCCTCTCCATATTTTCCTTTTTCTTCCTGTTGCCCTGCCAGTATGTCTTGCTCATCTCTGTTCCCCTCTCAGTCGATAAACCAGTTCAGTTGGGGCTTGTTTTTCAGGCAAAGAAACTGGTGATAGCAGGGTCTGGGGCTGAGGGGTCTTTCAGCCATGGTGGGGGGATGTGGCCCCCCTTTGAACAGATTACTGTCAAACTGTGTTACATGTTCTTTCCATGGGTATTGGTAGAATTGACTAATTAGATTGTACTAATTTCCTTCAATGTATATTGACTGCCCCACCACTCATTGAAACGCTAATGGTTTTTTTTCCCTTTCTTTTCTTTTCCTTCCTTTCTCACTTTCTTTCTTTCTTTCTTTCTTTCTTTCTTTCTTTCTTTCTTTCTTTCTTTCTTTCTCTCTCTCTCTCTCTCTCTTTCTCTCTCATCTCTCTCTCTCTCTCATCTGTCTGTCTCTTTTCTTTTCTTTTCTTTCTTGGTTTTGCTCTGTTGCCCAGACTGGATTCCAGTGGGATGATTACTGCTTACTGCAGCCTTGAGCTCCTGGGCTCAAGCGATCTTTCCACCTCAGCCTCCTGAGTAGCTGGGACTACAGGCATGTGCCACCATGCTTGGTTAATTTTTAAATTTTTTTGTAGACAGGATCTCACTATGTTGCCCAGTCTAGTCTTGAACTCCTGGGCTCATGTGATCTTGCCGCCTTGGTCTTCTAAAGTGCTGAGATTACAGGCATGAGCCACCCCACCTGGCCTACGGAGAACTTTCTGTATAGGTTTTCAGGCTTGTATTCCAGCCATGAAAAATCAGGTGAAACACAAACAAAAGCCTCAGAAGGCAGTGAAACTGTCAGATTATAAAGAACATACAGGTTGTTGATTTTGGATGGACATTTTCATCTCCTTAAATTTCATTTCTTTTACAGAATTAGAGAAGGAATGTGACTAACTTTGTAGTCACCCATCATGTTTACGAGGAAGGAGGATATTAGCCAGTCCTTGGATCATCCCCTCAGAAACAGAGATTATTGGTTTTAGATTATGCAGTCATTAAAGTAGATGTGTTGTTACTAAGCAACTCTGGCCAACAGTATTGGAAAAATACAGGCAATTTTCTGCTTCAAGTGATTAAACATACTCATCCTAGTTGCCTGTTGCAGAAATACCCAGTTTAATTGGAAGTTTCATTACCTCACAAACTCAACTCTGGGGTAGGGTCATGAACCAGGAAGTAAGCAAAACATAAAATAAATAAGATAGATAATACTTACTTTATATGCTTAT
The DNA here is from genome assembly GCF_028858775.2 of Pan troglodytes. Lineage (NCBI taxonomy): Eukaryota > Metazoa > Chordata > Mammalia > Primates > Hominidae > Pan > Pan troglodytes. The sequence goes on along the minus strand of NC_072412.2, from coordinate 100,828,135 downwards.
TCAGAACGTTTTTACTCTGACTTTACTTACAGCACTCAAAAGCCACATCCTAGTCTAAAACACTAGTAGGTAATGGTGTGACATTCTGATGAGAATAAAGAGATACCTGATAGCCTGACAGCCAGGGGCAAGATGGATCAGAAAGTACCAGAATCCGAAAAGTGTGGCCATTTGGGGACTCTGTGAGAGGAGCATCCCTATCCACCGCGGGTCATTGACACTGGGTAAGAGCCATATTGTTGTGAGGAATTTGCATCGTGAAGGTGATGAACTGCAGTTTGCATCTTTTGTTTTATTTATTTATTTTTTTAATTTTTGAGAAGGAGTCTCACTGTCACCCTGGCTGGACTGCAGTGGCGCAATCTTGGCTCACTGCAACCCCTGCCTCTCGGGTTCAAGCGATTCTCCTGCCTCAGCCTCCCCAGTAGCTGGGATTGCAGGGGTGTGCGCCACCATGCCCAGCTAATTTTTGTATTTTTAGTAGAGACGGGGTTTCACCATGTTGGCCAGGCTGGTCTCGAACTCCTGATCTAAGGTGATCCGCCCTCCCCGGCCTCCCAAAGTGCTAGGATTACAGGCATGAGCCACCGTGCCCAGCCGCATCTTCTGTTTTAAAAGGACTATTAGAGAGCGGGGAAAGACATCTGTTAAAATGAAGATTGGATTAATGCATTTAATCCAAGAAGGGGATATTCATCTCACCAGTCTGGAAAACTCAGTTCCATGAAAAGGTCATTCTCTCCTTCCACCTCCCTTTGATGGTGATATTTATGTGGCCACACTGATTAAAATAATCAAGAAAGAAGAAACAGTTTATATTTTTCAAATGAAGCTAGATATTACATGATTTATTTTTAAGAAATTGAATACAATTAATGTTTTGTTCTAGATTGTAGAGTTTTCTTGTAATCTCAAACGTATTTCCTTGCCTGCCTTCAGTAGTAAGCAGCTATCAAATGGTGCCCTGCTCTGATGGTGTTTACTTCCACCATTCACAGTATTGTTCTTAATGGCCATGCGGATTCTAGAGGAACCAATAATTAGATACTCAGATGTTTTCCAGTTTTTAGTAATTAGCTAGTTAGATGTCTTCTAGTTTTTGTATATTACAAATAGCATTTTAATGGACATGATTAAAGCTAAACATTTGGACAGATCCTTCATTTCCTAGGGTGTACACATTTCAAGGCTTTTGCTATGCTAGATTGATTTCCTCCCCAAGGGTTGTTAATTACTTAACATTTTCCCCGGTGAAATGAGAGAGCTCCCTACAAGTCCAGATTTGATGTTATATTTTAATAATCACTGTCAATCTCACCAATTTTCATAGGTGAAAAATAATGCATTGTTGTTTTAATTTACATGGCTTTGTGTAATAGTGGATTTCAGCATTTGCATTTCCTTGGCCATTTGTGCTGGTTTTTTTTTTTTTTTTTTTTTTTTTTTTTTGGTGAATTTCCTGCACACATTCTTTGCTCCTTTTAAAAAATAATTGGTAGGCATTTATAATTCATATCGATATGTAGGGGCCGTTGATTTATTAAAGATATTTTGGGTCTGGGATGTGTACTACAGGTTTTGATTTCAGTTTGTTTTAGTTGCCTTTTATTTGTTCTCATGGTAGAACTATTTTGTTTTCACAGAGAAAACAAATTTAATCTAATGGTGTCCTTTTATAACCTGTCAGGTTAATGAAGCATAGAATCAAAATATTTGCAGAACGATGATACATTAATTTACAGATTTTTTCTGTACATTGGATGTGAACTCTTTTAAACTATAACATGGACACTTTATTGGAACCAAACTTTAGTTTTCTACATTAATGAGAAACACTGGTAACTTTGCTTCATTGAAAAAATAATTGCTTGTTCTCTGTCAGATGTAAATAGTTTGAGTTTATTTTTATCTTCTCATCTACAAAATAGGAATAATTCTTACTTCGTAGTTGTTTTCTTGTTCAGTTGTCTGGCTTACAGTAGGTGCTTACTAAATGGTAGCTTGATTTATGATCATAATGACATAAATGAATATGACTTGGTCTATATATTCTGGTAGCTGCTGAGGGTAACACAGATATATGATTACACTAATTGTGCTTCTGAGGATGTGAGCAGTGTTTTGTTGTTGTTGTTTGTTTGTTTCTTTGGTGTTGATTTTAGGTAGAACTTTGATTATCAATTTTATGCCTTCTTTTTAAATGCAAAGTCCTTAAAGCCAAAAGTTTACTCTAATACTTGCTTTAGCTATAACTCACAAATTATTATCATTTACTTTAAAATATTTCAGATTTCCCTTATGATGTCATCTTTGACACATGCTTATTTACAAATATTGTTAATATTCAGATATTTTGAGTTGTTAGAGATGTCTTATTGTTGATCTGTAATTTAATTCTGCTGTCACCAGAATACATTCTGTGTAACATTTTTATGTTCAGATATTGATTGAAATTTACTGATGGCCCAACATAAGGACTGTTTTACCTTAAAAGTTAGAAGTATGCAACAGTAAAATTCTATTACCCTTCCCCATCTTGTGTGCTATTGTCGTATATTTTACTTCTGTCTCCAAAATGCACCATTACCATTTTTGCTCTAAGCAGCTAGTTGTTTTTCAAAGTAATTTGTCTTCTTTTTATTTATTTTTTATTTTTTTTTAGACAAGGCCTCACTTTGTCACCCCGGCTGGAGTGGAGTGGTGTGATCTTGGCTCACTGCAACCTCCGCCTCGTGGGTTCAAGCAATTCTCCCACGTCAGCCCCCTAGTAGCTGGGTCTACAAGTGTGTGGCACCATGCCTGGAGAATTGTTATATTTTTTGTGGAGCCCAGGCTGGTCGCAAACTCCTGAGCTCAAGCAATTTGACTGCCTCAGCCTCCCAAAATGTTGGGATAACAGGCATGAGCTATCATGCCCGGCCTGTCCTTATATTTACTCACATTGGTCATTTTGGTTTCTCTTTATTCTTTCTGTAGATCTGAGTTTCCATTTGATACCATCTCCTTATAGCTTGAAAAGTATTCTTTACGCTGTTTTTTACAGTTCAGGTTCATTGCTGATAAAGTCTCTCAGCCTTTATCTGAAAATGTCCTAATTTCACCCTCATATTTTAAAGGACATTTTGTGTTGGTGATAGAATTCAGAGTTGACAGGTGTTTTTTTTTTTTTGAATTGGAGTCTCACTCTATCACCCAGGCTGGAGTGGAGTGGCGCGATCTCGGCTCACTGCAACCTCTGCCTCCCAGGTTCAAGTGATTTTCCTGCCCGAGCCTCCGGAGTGGCTGGAATTACAGGTGCCCACCACTGTGCCCGGCTAATTTTTGTATTTTTAGTAGAGATGGGGTCTCACCATGTTGGCCAGGCTGGTCTCGAAGTCCTGGGCTCGAGTGATCTGCCCGCCTCAACCACCCAAAGTGCTGGGAATACAGGCATGAGCCACTGCACCTGGCCAGTTATTTTTGTCTGTCTTTCAGCACTGTAAATATTGTTCTGTTGTCTTCTTGTTTTCATTGTTTCTGGTGTGTCAGCTGCTGCTTGTTTTTGTTGTTTCTCTGTGTTTAATGTGTGTCTAGGTATAGATCTCTTTGTTTTTGTCCTTCATTGAACTTGCTAAGATTCTTCATTATGTAAATTAATATTTGCTACCAACTTTGGTAAAATTCCAGTCATTATTTGTTCAAATATTTTTTCTTCCCCTATTTCTTCTTCTTTTAGGACTCCAATTACATGAATATTTTATTGCTTAATATTCTTCCATAAGGACCTTCATTCAGTCTTTGTTCTTTTTCTTAACTCTTTTTTTCTGTTTGTTCTTCAGATTTCAGTTGTAAACTATAAAAGAAAGGGTTAGCGACTCTGGGAATAAATCAATGGAAAGTATCTGCTATTAATGATATCTAATTTATTTTTCATTTCAGGTATTACCTTTTCAGTTCAAGAAGTTCTATTTGGTTCTTTTTGATATTACCTATCTCGCTCCTAAACTCACATCTACTTGTTATAACCATATTTTTCTTTAACTCCTTGACATATTATAATAGGTGCTTCATAGTTGTTGTTTACTAATTCCAAAATCTGGATCATTTCAGGGTCTATTTCTGTTGTCATTTCCCTCCTTTGATTACAGGTCACATTTTATTGTTTCCTTGTGTATCTAGTAATTGTTTTACTATGTTGAACATTATGATCGATATACTATAGGGAGTCTGGATTAAAGAGCATTGAGTTTTGTTCATGCAGGCAGTTAAATTCCTGGCAGATTGGCCCCTTTAGCATTGAATCCTTCTATCTGTCTGTCAATCAGTTAATCATAGGGCAGGTAGCTCCATTCTGAACTTATTCCAAGTGCACAGCTGTTAATCTAGGGTGAGATCTTTATTACTAAGACATAGCCTTCCTGGTGTCTCAGTTGAATGCCTGAGGCCCCAGTGGAGATTTCCTTCCTCTCCTCGGGCGGCATCTCCTACTGCATGACCTCCAGAATCTTCGGTCAGCACTCAGCCCCATAGCTGCTGCTTTCCTAGGCCTCATGGAGTCTGGCCCTGCTTATGAAGCTGTTGGCAAAGTACCCTGGGTAAATCCCTACTGAAACTTCTGGGGCAAACCCTCTGCTACTCAGGCTCACAAATTCCAGATGCTTCTACAACTTGGAACAACCATCTCTTCCTCCACCGCTCAGTGAAACTGTTTTGCTTGGGCAGAAAATGTCCTCAGGCATAAAGCCAGGTCAGTCCCGGGCCACCACCTACATTTCCCGTCTCTTGAGGCTCACAGCCTGTGTTACCTGTGGTCCAGTGCCTGAAAGCAGCTGTGTCATATGTGTTGCCCAACGTTACAGTTTTCCAGGGGAGGGCAAGTCCTCTCTCATGGTTGGAAGCAGAAGCCTGGTAGTTTGCTTGTCAGCTGTGTCTTCCTCTTTTTTTTTTTTTTTAAGATGGAGTCTTGCTCAGTTGCCGAAGCTGGAGTGTAATGGCACGATCTTGGCTCACTGCAGCCTCTGCCTCCTGGGTTCAAGTGATTCTCCTGCCTCAGCCTCCTGAGTAGCTGGGATTACAGGCACCTGCCATCATGCCTGGCTAATTTTTGTATTTTTGTAGAGACAGGGATTCACCATGTTGACCAGGCTGGACTCGAACTCCTGACCTCAGGTGATCTGCCTGCCTCAGCCTCCCAAAGTGCTGGGATTACAGGTGTGAGCCACCGCACCTGGCATGTCTTCCTCATTAATAATATTCATGGCCCTTCATGATTTTTTTTATCCTATCTGGAGTATGACTGATTTAATTTCAGCAGACCCTTAATTTCTGTGTTGACTGTAAAGTTATCGTTCACTTGGGTTAACTTCTATTACAACCCGAGTATCTGCCCAGCCTTTTATTCCACCTCTATATCTGGTCACAGTAATACACGACTTACAAGTAGCCCTCCTGGTGCACCCAGAAGAACTTTGTCTTTTTCACAAATTGGCATCTGTGCTGTCTTACCTAAATCCTCATTGTTGGCAGCAGACACAATCTGTGGATGATAGTTCAAGTTGGGCACAGTTGACTTCAAATTTCTTGAAAAGGGTCAGCTTAGGCTTAGAGTTTGGTGTTGACATTTTGCTTTTATTTTGTTAAAATTAAGTATCAAATTTACATGCTTTAAAAATGTGGTATTTTCTGCATGTGGGATTAACATTTTGTATGTAAGACTGGCTTTATAAATATTTACAGATAGTTTGTAGTCAATAAGGCACATTACGTTCTGCTTCTTTCCTACAGGGGCGGGCTGGTCTCTCTCCTTCCCTTTCTTCTCCCTCACTCCTATGTTTTCTTCTTTCTTTGTATTTTATGATTGATTCACTTATATTTGCATAATAGCATTTTTTATTTTATTTTTTTTTTTGAGACAGAGTCTTACTCTGTCACCCAGGCTGGAGTACAGTGGCGCAATGTCGGCTGACTGCAACCCCTGCCTCCTGGTTCAAGTGATTTTCTGCCTCAGCCTCCCGAGTAGCTGGGATTACAGGTGCACACCACCACACCCAGCTAATTTTTGTATTTTTAGTAGAGACAGGGTTTCACCATGTTGGCCAGGCTGATCTTGAACTCCTGACCTCAAGTGATCTGCCTTCAGCCCCACTAAGTGCTGGGATTACAGGTGTGAGCCACCGCGCCCGGCCATTTTTTAACTTTTCAAAATGTTTTCACTTCTATCTGGCCCTTTTTTTTCCCATTCACATAGGCCTCGTTGACAGTCTTGTTTCCTTTTGCCTGGACTGTTATTCCAGTGGCAACTCATTCTCCTCCTTCCAGTAGTCTCCTGGCCAATCGCTTCTACTGTTTAACCTTCCTTAAGTTGAGCTTCTCCCTCTAACTTGAAAAACCACACGTACTCTTCCATATTGCCTTCCATAAGCTTCACCTGCTTCAGCCCCGCTTCCATGAGCTTCACCTGCTTCAGCCCCATTTCCATAAGCTTCACCTGCTTCAGCCCCGCTTCCATGAGCTTCACCTGCTTCAGCCCCATTTCCATAAGCTTCACCTGCTTCAGCCCCGCTTCCATAAGCTTCACCTGCTTCAGCCCCGCTTCCATAAGCTTCACCTGCTTCAGCCCCGCTTCCATAAGCTTCACCTGCTTCAGCCCCGCTTCCATAAGCTTCACCTGCTTCAGCCCCGCTTCCATAAGCTTCACCTGCTTCAGCGCCACTTCCATGAGCTTCACCTGCTTCAGCCCCATTTCCATAAGCTTCACCTGCTTCAGCCCCGCTTCCATGAGCTTCACCTGCTTCAGCCAGGTTTGGGGTGTTCTTTATTCAGCAGCCTCCACATCCCCCTTCTCCATACTTCTGTCCTAGCTAGGCCTCCCCTGCAGTGCCCTTCCCTTCCCTCCATAAAGTCCCTCCTTCATCGTCCAGGGTCTCTCCCACCCAGTGTCCCTCAGTTGGAACTGCCCCCAGTTCTCTGTGCAGGTCACAGTTGAATCACAGGTGTCTGGACATACCTAGCCCTGTCTCCCAAGGCAGGAAAACATGACTGTGTCACTGTATCTGCTGGGGCTCCTGGTGTCCTCCAGATAGTTGATACTCCATATTTGTCATTTCCCATTGAACACATTGAAACCCTGTGATCCAGGCAGGGTGAAGAGACTAAGGCCCCGTGTGTTTAATAATGTTGCACAGAGAATTAGTGATTGGTACGGATTTGTAGTCCACGTCCTCTCATTTTGTTCCTCTGACAGCCTCTCTGTTCTTCCCTAATTTGGCTCAAAATTACTTTGGTTGGTTCTTAAGTAGAAACTTACGTCCTTTTGTACTTGGGGGCGTGTCCAAATTCTTTAAATGAGGTGGGAGATTTTTCTTCTTCCTACCCCTCGCTTTGCTGTCCTGACACAGCTGCCACCACTAAAGGTGCTGGTGGGGCAGAGAGAGGGGGCAGTGGGGGGGGGTGGGGATGCTCGTGCTTAGATCTGGTCTTGACATCACACGAGACTTCCTCAGGTCTGCTGTGTCCTAAGCCTGACTTAGTATCACTGCATGAATACAATTCTCTACTTACCTCTTTTATTTCAGGCACTTCGTCTTAGTAATATGGCCATGGGGAAGACAACCACAGGCCAGATAGTCAATCTGCTGTCCAATGATGTGAACAAGTTTGATCAGGTAAGCTGCAGCTCAGGGATCCTTTTTCATTGCATTAAACACCCCTCTTCCCCTTTTTATTCTTTCTGGAGGCAGGGGCTCACTCTGTTCACACTGGATTGCAGTGGCAGGATCATAGCTCGCTGAAGGCTTGAACTCCTGGGCTCAAGTGATGTGCGATCCTCCTGTCTCAGCCTCCTGATTAGCTGTGACTACAGGTGTGCATCACCGTGAACAGCTAATTTCTTTGTTTTTGAATTTTCATGTCAGATGGGCTATTGTGGAAACATCATAACAAAATTCAAGGGTGGCACATCTCACACAAGTGCGTGAACACCCGATTATCATGCTCATGAACTACAAAAGGACTGCTGGCTAATTTCTTTTTTTATTATTTGTAGAGAAGGGATCACGCCTTGTTGCACAGGCTGGTCTCAAAATTCTGGCCTCAAGCGATTCTCGCTACCTTGGCCTCCCAAAGTGCTGGGATTACAGGTGTGAACACCATGCCGGCCCAGTGTCCATTGTTTAATACTTACCTTGTAGCGGTATCATTTATCCAGGGCATTCTAGCTGCTGGCCATAGTCATTTTGCACTAGGACCACTTTTTTTTCCCAATTATTCATTCATCAGGATGAACTAAAGCCTCCGCTCAGTGTCAGGGACAATGAATAAGACTTGGTTTCTGTTCTGAAGAAGCTCACTGCCTGTCTGGGAGACAAACACACAAGTAAATTACTGGAGTATGTGGTGGGCACTATAGTACAGGCTTTCTTGGGGTACTGGGGAGCCCCAGGGCATATGGGAGCTGAATTCTGTGGCAGAGAGTTCTGGAAAAATGCTCAGCTCATCAGTGAGATAGTCACAATCAAGACATTCTTCTAATGCCGCTGGTCAGATTCTCTTGTGAGTCTCCCAGACCCACTCTTTGTTTCCCCAGAATGGCTTCACCTGTGGTGGGTGCTTGGCTTTCTGCTTTAGCAGGTGTAAACCCACTGTGGCCATTTCTGTTTCGGATCTTGCCTGTTCTTTTCCAGCGGATCGTTTCTGTACTATGTTCTTACTGGTTTTGCTTTTCTGGAGTCCTAAGAACGCTCTGTCTTTTTCTTTAAAGGTGACAGTGTTCTTACACTTCCTGTGGGCAGGACCACTGCAGGCGATCGCAGTGACTGCCCTACTCTGGATGGAGATAGGAATATCGTGCCTTGCTGGGATGGCAGTTCTAATCATTCTCCTGCCCTTGCAAAGCTGTTTTGGGAAGTTGTTCTCATCACTGAGGTAAGAGAAATACTGCTGTGAAAAATGTCATATGTATTTGGTAACATCCACAGTCTTCCCAATGCTTTTGTTCAGAAACAAACTAAATGCCTTTTATTATCTCTTCCTTGCATATGTTGCAGCTCTTCAGGCTCAGCCAAGGGGGCCTCCATCCTTATGCTGAAGGCAAATCTTCAAGGCAGAAAGGTGAAGGCATTCACTGGCTCCTCCCAGCCAGCTTTTCAGGCGCTGTGGCCTCAATAAGTAGAGTGTCCTTAAGCAGAAATCACATATGTAGAAGTTAGTTAAACATATAATGAATAATGATAAATTGAAATATTTCATAGGCTCCATTCTAGCTGCATACATCTTTACCGTGCTTGTGTTAGAGCTATTTTCACATGTGTATATATGTGTGTTATTTTTAATTCAGTATTTCCATTAAATTGTAAGCTCCCCAAAGGCAAGGTGAATTTTAATGATGTAGTTATAAAATCACACAGTCCTAGTAGCATATGTGTTAGGAATATGGTTGTTAGCTGGTCGTGGTGGCTGACGCCTGTAATCCTAACACTTTGGGAGGCCGAGGCAGGTGGATCACTTGAGGCCAGGAGTTCGAGACTTGCCTGGCCAACATGACAAAACTCCGTCTCTACTAAATTTAAAAAATTAGCTGGGCGTGGTGGTACACGCCTGTAATCCCAGCTACTTGGGAGGCTCAGGCACGAGAATCACTTGAATCCAGGAGGCAGAGGTTGCAGTGAGCCGATATTATGCCACTGCACTCCAGCCTGGGTGACAGAGTGAGACTGTCTCAAAAAAAAAAAAAAACAAAGAAAGAAAGAAAGAAATACAGCTTTTGGTCAAGAGATTAATGATGATAAAATAAATTGGACTTGAAGCAGGTTCCAACGAATTGGAAATGATTCATTGTCAAGGTTGTCAGCTGGATCGAGATGAGCCACTGTTGGAAGTGCATTGAGTTCTTTGTTTTATGCTTTTGCATATGGTGTATTTTCTACTTGGACCTTCCCCTCTTTGCCATCTGGAGAAATAGTCCTTGTCCTTTGAGGCCCCATTCAAATGCTCCTGGTCCTCTGAAGCTTTTTTTTTTTTTTTGCTCTCCTCTTTCCCAGTGGAGTTAACAAACAGCCCTTTCTTTTCTGCTCCCCAGCACTTCATTCCCATTTTAGCACACTCTGACCACTGTTATCGCCAGGCTCGGGTGCCTTTCTGCCTTTCCTGCCCACCTGTGAGCTCCTCGAGGGGACAGATGACATCTGACTCATTTTCATGTCTTCCTCAGAAGATATTACAAATTCTCCAAAATACTTGTTGAGTTGGGATAGATTGTTGACTTCCTAATCGAAGTCTTTTTCTATTTGTATTTTGAGTAGGACCTGTCTATGTTGTCGGAAGCAAAAGTGCTGTAGGGAACCATGTGATGCAGGTCCCTGCCTGTGCCTGCCGCTGATAAGGGCAGGCTGTGATCGCTCAGGCTCATCTCCCGTGTCTGGTCCCCCTTAGGAGTAAAACTGCAACTTTCACGGATGCCAGGATCAGGACCATGAATGAAGTTATAACTGGCATAAGGATAATAAAAATGTACGCCTGGGAAAAGTCATTTTCAGATCTTATTACCAATTTGAGAAAGTAAGTTTTTGTATACATTGTACCATATTTTTGTACTTTTCTATTTGCTATTCTTGTTGATGATTTTAGAAGTTTTACTATGTTTTCACATTATGGGAAGTTCAGTACAATCCATCCCAGTCCCCACGCATGGCAGTTGGGTTAAGTAGAATGGTAGAGAACGTTATTTTCACTTGGTCTTCCATTTACCATGTTCTTAAACAGAAAGCATGTATGCTTCTTACTAATACAAAAGTGAAATTCCAAATGTTTCTGAATATCCCAAATCCCAACAATGAGTCTAAGATGTTAGTATTTGAGAATAATGGTGTTTAAAATAAAACTATAATTTATATTAATGTAGCCAAATGGACAAGTTATAGAGACTGGGCATATCTATATTGGACCAAACTATATGAATCAGTATTTTTCATTCCAAACAGGCATGGAAATACTGTTAGTTGTGCTTTGTGTTATTAGAAATTTTGGAGGGGGCTGGGTGCGGTGGCTTATGCCTGTAATCCAAGAACTTTGGGAGGCTGAGGTGGGTGGATCACCTGAGGTCAGGAGTTTGAGACCAGCCTGGCCAACATGGTGAAACCCTGTCTCTACTAAAAATACAAACATTTGCTGGGCGTGGTGGCACATGCCTGTAATCCTAGCTACTTGAGAGGCTGAGGCAGGAGAATCGCTTGAACCAGGAGGTGGAGGTTGCAGTGAGCTGAGATCGCACCATTGCCTGGGCGACAAGAGTGAAACTCCGTCTCAAAAAGCAAAATATGTATTTTTTTTTGGCTTTTGGATTAAATATTTGATTAGTTGTTGCATTCCAGCACATGGTACTTCTTTTGATTTCTTGGGTAGTTCCTGGCCACCTTTGAACTTTTTTGTTGTTGTTGCCCAGGATGGTCTCAAACTCCTGGGTTCAAACAATTCATCCACCTCAGCTCCCAAAGTGCTGGGATTGCAGGCGTGAGCCACTTTATCTGGTTGACATCACTGCTTTTTTAAAAACCTGTACTCTCTTTCAGGAGGGAGATTTCCAAGATTCTGAGAAGTTCCTACCTCAGAGGGATGAATTTGGCTTCATTTTTCAGTGCAAGCAAAATCATCGTGTTTGTGACCTTCACCACCTACGTGCTCCTCGGCAATGTGATCACAGCCAGCCGCGTGTTCGTGGCAGTGACACTGTATGGGGCTGTGCGGCTGACGGTTACCCTCTTCTTCCCCTCAGCCATTGAGAGGGTGTCGGAGGCAATCGTCAGCATCCGAAGAATCCAGGTTGGTGTCAGATGCCATTTTAAAGTTGTAGGTGCATTTGAAGTAGAATGATGTCTCCTTTTATTTAGCATCACTATGTTCTAGTGTAATGACATTTAACTCTCTCATAACCAAAACGTGCCGCCATTCCAAAATGTTGTGTGTACTTCCCTATCTTAGATAGAGCGTGCTAAAGACAATGCAAGCATTGTGATCATTTATTGGCAGCAACATAAACAGCAGTGGCACAGGGCTTTTGATGTACAGGTGGTAACTGCAGGTGTGATTAAAATGTCTAAGCTGTCTAAAAGCAGGAAAAGCAAATAGATTTCATCTCTTATGTTAACACCAATGAGAAAGTAGTGAGTATGGGTTGAGTATGATTCTTCTGTGGGCTGGAAGGAAAGAGCTTGCTGGGGGTCTCTGCTTCTTGGTCAGGAAGAATGGCCTCAACTTCACTTAGCTATCCCTGTTTGAAAATAAGTTCTTTCCTCTGTAGATGTTTTCCTTATTAATTTCTGTGCATGCCTTTAGGACTTCTGCCATTTCTTTCCTGTCCGCTTTTCACTTTTTTCTTACTGTTGATGAACCTATCTCTGCCAGACTTCTTTATTTCCAATTGGTTGATTTCTACTGCCTTGCTCCATTTCTACGACTGTAACAAGGACCATTCTCTGCTTCCCAGATGGACCTCTGTGTCCTCCCATTGTGGAAGAAACAGAAGGACAAAATGGGCCTGGTTAGTTCCCTCCAGCCTTCTATAAGGACACTAATCCCCTTCAGGAGGGCTCTGCCGTAGCGACCTAATCACCTCTTAGAGGCCCCACCTCTTAACACTGATGCTGGGGTGAACTCCCAACCTATGAATTTAGAATAGGCATGCCCATTCCAACCATAGCATCCACTTTACACACTATCACCTTTTCCTAAGTAGCTGTCACTCAGTTGCCAGGGGCAAATAATTTATATCACCAAGGTAAGGTCCTGGCACATAATGTATGCTCAAGTATTTGTGTGTTTATAAATAAGTTGAAAATTAAAATAAATTGGCTTTGTGAGAGGGCTTGGCAAGAACTTGACTGTCTAAGCTTTTCAAAAATCTGCTTTGTTTTACTCCTGGTTCTTAATAGAGATGGATGCCCAAGGACAGACTCGAGTGAACTTAGCTGACACTGGCTGTGATTATTTTTTTATTTTTATTTTTTTGGTGGGGGAGAGAATGGGGTGGGTGTTGTCATAAAAGCTAAGATTCTTTTTTATGATGAAGTTTGTTTTTTAAAGATGAGATCTTGCTGTGTTACCCAGGCTGGAGCATAGTGGCTATTCATAGGCAGACTCCCACTACTGATTAGCAAGTCTGTATTTCATAAAAAATATTACCTATAAAACAGACCATACAGGGTCATTTCTTATCCCCATTCTTTCTGACAACAGCTTCAGGTAACACTGTGAAGGGATGGTCCATGCAGGTCAGTAACACTTTTTTCATGTAGCTTTTGCATCTTGAAAGAAAGAACTTAGGAATATACTTTGACCAGAGTATCTTTCTGAGTGTGCAGGACACCTTTTTCAGACGGAAGGGCCACATGTGTATTGTGCTGCTGTAATTCTCTGACTGCTATTGCTGCCCCTCACCGTGATTGCAGGTGTTGGTGTGTGTACCGTGGACCAGGGCTTTTGGAAGCCTTTACATGTTATTTCATGTTATCCTCACAATTGAAGGAGATAAGCATTAGTGTCCCCACTTTACAGAGAATGAAACCGGCTCCTGTAATAGGTTAAGGAGTTTGCCTATCTTAGAACTAGGAATCTGTTCAGAACCATGATTTCTTAACCATGGTATGTTGCCTATTGTATTAATCTGTTTTTATATTGCTATAAAGAACTTCCTGAGACTGGGCAATTTATATTGGAAAGAGGTTTAATTGACTCACAGTTCAGCATAGTTGGGGAGACCTCAGGAAACTTACAGTCATGGCGGAAGGGGAAGCAGGCACTTTCTTCACAGGGTGGCAGGAAAGAGAAGTGCAAGCAGGGAAAATGCCAGACGCGTATAAAACCATCAGATCTCATGAGAACTCACTATCACTAGAACAGCACAGGGGAAACTGCCCCCATGATCCGATTACCTCCACCTGGTCCCACCCTTGACACGTGAGGATTATGGTGATTACAGTTCAAGCTGAGATTCGGGTGGGGACACAGAGCCAAACTATATCACCTATGTTGCTGCCTTAGTATCCTCTGGTGTGGGATATTTCCTTCAGTATTCCTTTACTCATCTAGTCGTATTCCAAAAACCTTGAAAGGTTCTCTGTTTCTTGTGGAGTCCTATTTTTGAACCCTAGGTGTAGGGCTTACCTGTGTGTGTTTCCCAGCACATGACTCGTCTCTGTTCCCACTTTGGGGTCTTTTGCTCTGTGTGGCTGGGGTGTCCTCCCTTCTGTCCTTGATTTAAGCAAATGCTGCTAAGCCCTCCGGCCAGGTCTCAGGAGCCTGGTGGTACTTTTGTTCCTGCCGAGCAAGGCCAGTACGGTGCAGCTCAGCATTGATGGACACATAACGGGCACCAAATGCTGGGTGGACAGAAGCAGCAACCATAGCAAAAGTCTGGGGCCCAATACAGACCCAAGGTGGCCCAGCCTGCACTAGAAGCTAGAGGAAGGCCGAGCGAGGAAGCAGACTCGAGTTGAATATTCCCAGAACACCAGGCCTTGTTCAAGGGGGATGTGAGGGTCCTTAACTCTGGGGAGCTGGATTTTTTTCAGAGTGGACTGGATCGGAGTCTCTGCCTCATTATGTGTGTCCCTCTGTGCATCTCAAACCCTATTGGACTTGGTGGACCTGCTCTTGTAAGAGAGGGGCCGTGTCTGACATTAAATATAGACCCTCCTGGCCGGGCGCGGTGGCTTACACCTATAATCGCAGCACTTTGGGAGGCCGAGGTGAGCAGATCACTTGAGGTCAGGAGTTAGAGACCAGCTTGGCCAACATGGTGAAATCCCGTCTCTACTAAAAATATAAAAATTAGTCAGGCATGATGGTACATGCCTGTAATCCCAGCTCCTGAGCTACGCGCCTGTAATCCCAGCTCCTCAGGAGGCTCAGGCTTGCTTGAACCCAAAAAGTGGAGGTTGCAGTGAGCCGAGATTACGCCACTGCACTGTAGTCTGGGTGACAGAGTGAGGCTCTGTCTCCAAAAAATAAAAAAAGAGCCTCCTGACTGGCTTCCAGGCTGTGAAACAAATGGACTTTCCTTGGGCCATGTGGAGAAATAGAAACAGTCTTACTTGGTTAATAAAACTAGTCTGTCTTCCTGGCCATTATGAGATAAGTGAAGATTAAGATCAAGACCATGGGGCTTTATATGAACAGGTAATAGCTGGTGAGTACTTACTAGGTAACAAGGAGGGGCCCAAGTGCCTTATGAATATTCACTTCTTTTACTTGTGTAACTCCCCTATCATTCCCACATTACAGATAAAGAAACTGAAGCCTGAGGAGGGTGAATAGCACCTCCACGTTTTAACAGTTAATAAAAGGCTGATCTGGGGCTTTAGCCCAGGCCGTCAATCTGTCTCAGAAGTGCGGCCAGGCACGATGGCTCACGTCTGTAATCCCAGCACTTTTGGAGGCCTAGGTGGACGGATCACTTGAGGTCAGGAGTTCTAGACCAGCCTGGCCAGCATGGTGAAACCCCGCCTCTGCTAAAAATAAAACAACAACAACAAAATCAGCTGGGCATGGTGGCACGCACCTGTAATCCCAGCTACTCTGGAGGCCAAGGCACGAGAATTGCTTGAACCCGGGAGGTGGAGGTTGCAGTGAGCTGAGATTGCACCACTGCACTCCAGCCTGGGTGACAGAGGAGACTCCATCTCAAAAAAAAAAAAAAAAAAAAGTGCACATTCTTATCCCCACATGCACAGCATAACCTGAATGCAGGTCTCACTTCTGTGCGGCAGCCGTAAAAAATAATTGGGCAAAGAGCAGCCCCAACAGGTGGTATGGCGGGGTGGGACGCAGACCTTGGGTTCTCACCAACTCTCTGGGCCTCGGTTTTATTGTCTTTAAATAAGGGGATTGGACCTAGTGTCTGGAGGTCATTTCCTGTTTTGTCTCACTTATTTAGAAAACCATCTGTATTAGTCAGAGTTCTCCAGAGAAGCAGAACTGATAGGGCCCACGTGTATGTACATGCAGAGAGAGATTGGTAGATTGATTGATAAAATTGTCTCACGCAACTTGGAGGTGACGTAAGTCTGCAATCTGCAGGGCAGCTGGCAGGCCAGAGACCCTGGGAAGAGCTGATGATGCAGCTTGAGTCTGAGGAGGACAGTCTTGAGGCAGAATTCCCTTTTCTTTGTAGGTCTTTTTTCTCTTAAATGCCTTCAACTGATTGGATGAGCCCCGCTGACATTATGTAGGATTTTAAAGTCTACAGATTTAAATGCTAATCTCAACTGAAAAACACTTTCCCATTGATACCCAGACGTGTTTGACCACATATCTGGGGACTGTGGCCTAGCCAAGCTGACACATAAAATTCACCATCACAGTCTTTTTTAAATTTTGAGACGAGTCTCACTCTGTCGGCTAGGCTGGAGTGCAGTGGCACGATCTCAGCTCACTGCAACCTCTACTTCCCGGGTTCAAGCAATTCTCCTGCCTCAGCCTCCTGAGTAGTTGGGATTACAGGCGTGAGCCACCATGTCCAGCTAATTTTTGTGTTTTTAGTAGAGGCAAGGTTTCACCACGTTGGCCAGGCAGGTCTCGAATTCCTGACCTCAAGTGATCCACCCGCCTTGGCATCCCAAAGTGCTGGGATTACAGGTATAAGCCACCGCACCCGGCCCATCACACACTCTTTAATCCTCATCTCTTCTTTTGGGCTCTCCATACGTGACTTTGTCCTCATTTTCCCCTTATTATCGAAGCCATTTGTTTATAGATTTCTTTCCCTTCCTAAACTCTAAACTTACAAAAGGCAGACACAATGCCTCATTCATCTTTATATTATGTATAGATTGCAGGTGCTCAGAAAATATGTAAGTGAAGTCAACCTCCAGCTTCATTACATCTGTGAGATTTGGAAAATGCCTAACAACTGAGCATTATTTTAGTGGGAAGTGATGACTGTCGTTCTCTGCTGAATTATGTCACACATCAGAGAGTGTGGCATGAAAGGGATCCTGCAGACGATTTTCAGGGAATTGTGGTCCAATATGCAGCTAGGGAAGAAATCCTTAGGATTTTTTATTTTTTTCCCACCAAAATGCAACTCACCTGTGTCTAAGGCTTGAAATTCCTGTTCCTGTAGATAGATGTATGCATGTAGTAAAATAAAATGACCAGCTGGGAATTTTACATTTTCCAGTGGCTAACTTTGGCAAGGTGCTCAGTGTCCAGATAAAGGATGCATCTTTGACTTGGGCAGGAAACCTTAATTTCCCCTCATGTACATAGTTTCTGGTGGGAGGATGGGCCTAGAGTTCAGCAGTAGTGATTTTCAGTAAAGGAGAAACAAATGGCCAGGCATGACTGGTAAGAAAGCGTTGGAGCTCGTATGGTAAACTCCTTCATGGTGGTGTTGAAGTCATTGTTGGAGGTTTTGTTTTGTTTTGTTTATTTGTTTGTTTTTTCTTCCTTTAGAACTTTGTGTTTTTTCAACCTGGATGGTTCCTGTAACCCATTTAAAATTTTGTCCCCAAGTTCATCAGAATTACATGATGCACTGATTAAAACTAAATTATTGCACCTTGGAGATTCTGCTTCATCAGGCATTGGCTGGGTCCCAATATCTTTTGTTTTGTTTTGTTTTGTTTTGTTTTGAGACGGCGTCTCGCTCTGTCACCAAGCTGGAGTGCAGCGGCGTGACCTCAGCTCATTGCAACCTCTGCCTCCCAGGTTCAAGTGATTCTGTTGCCTCAGCCTTTGGAGTAGCTGGGACTACAGGCATGCACCACCACACCCGGCTAACTTTTGTATTTTCAGTAGAGACTGGGTTTCACCACGTTGGCCAGGATAGTCTCAGTCTCTTGACCTTGTGATCCACCCGCATCGGCCTCCCAAAGTGTTGGGATTACAGCGTGAGCCATTGCGCTCAGCCCAATCAATATCTTTAGAAAGTGTCCTCGTGTCCCTGAAAATATGCTGTCTTTGGGAAACCTTGCCCTAGTTGTGTGATAGAAAAACGCATGAGGTCAAAATATGTGTAGCAAATATAAATGACGTCAGGATAACTTAAGACTAAAATCATTTGAGAGGAAGCACACAGACACCTGTTTTGGTCTATGCTAGGCTTTTGGGAGTTAAGTTTGGAATTTATTCATTCACTTAGTCGTTGACTCTACAATGTAATTGAGCACCTAGCTTAAGCTGGCACTGTGATAAATGCTTAGATACAATGGTAAGCCAAAGCACAGAAGTCCTTCCTGCTGGGAACTTCCTCCTGGGAATCATCAAGTGGGGGTTAATAAATAACCACGTAATTAAAATCAGTGCTCATGTGTCATTGTCTTTGGAAGGCAATATCTGAGATGCCATGAGGTGCTTTGGTAGAGATGCCCATGCCATTGTGGAGGTGTGCTTCCTGCGACGGCTCAAGAAATAGCCTGCAGCATTGCGTGCGTGGTAGTGGAGAGAGATGGGGAAGGGTTTGGGAAGGGAGGTGGCTTGGGGCAGCCAGGAGGCTGATGCCCTGCATTTCCCTGGGGGTAATTATGTGAGAAAGCTCTTAATGTTCAAGAAAATCCACATATTTTCAATTCACCCTGGCTGCAGCCTGGGGAATGCATTGGGGGCCCAGAGTAGAGGCAGGGAGATACGTCAGGAGGCTGATGCAGCAAGCAGTCCCGGAAGATGATGATGGGATTTGGACTCAGACCAAATAGACAGCCTTGGATAGATTTGAAAGCCATTGAGAGCATGTCCTGATTTGGGTGTGGGGCAAGAGGAGGGATTAGTCAGAAGGAGGGATCAGGGCTACTTTCGTCCTTATGGCTGCAAAATCACCTGGGTTCACTGAAATATGGAATACTAGAAGACCAGATTTGGGGATGAATTTGGCTTTGAAGACTGGGATGCTTTAGAACTGTGCAGATGTTTGCTACAAGACCCACTGATGGGGTCTGCCTGGTTCCGCCTCCTTTCCTATTTCTCTAAAAATGGAGGTTGTAAATGATGAGTGTAATGAATTGATCCAATGTTCACTTTCTTCCTTGCCTCTCGTGGATGTGTTAATGAACAATGAGAAGGTGAAAAATGGCATCAGGAGAGGAGGAATAGTTCTGCCCAATATACTGATCGGAACTAAGTGAGTCTTGACCATAGATAGACCAGAGCTTGGCAGACACATAGAGTTTAGAAAACATTGTGTTGTTAAATTTTTAAAAAATATTTTTATATTTCTATTTTAATTTTTTTATTATACTTTTTCTGGGACACGTGCAGAACATGAAGGTTTGTTACATAGGTATACATGTGCCATGGTGGTTTGCTGCACCCATCAACCCATCATCTAGGTTTTAAGCCCCACATGCATTCAGTATTTGTCCTAATGCTCTCCTTCCCCTTGCCCCTCACCCTCTGACAGGCCCCGGTGTGTGATGTTCCCCTTCCTGTGTCCGTGTGTTCTCATTGTTCAACTCTCACTTATGAGTGAGAACATGCAGGGTTTGGTTTTCTGTTCCTGTGTTAGTTTGCTGAGAATGATGGTTTCCAGCTTCATCCATGTCCCTGTAAAGGACATGAACTCATCCTTTTTTATGGCTGCATAGTATTCCACAGTGTATATATGCCACATTTTCTTTATCCAGTCTGTCATTGATGGGCATTTGGGTTGGTTCCAAGTCTTTGCTGTTGTAAATAGTGCTGCAGTAAACATACGTGTGCATGTGTCTTTATAGTAGAATGATTTATAATCCTTTGGGTATATACCCAGTAATGGGATTGCTGGGTCCAATGGTATTTCTGGTTCTAGTTCCTTGAGGAATCGCCACGTTGTCTTTCACAGTGGTTGAACTAATTTACACTCCCACCAACAATGTAAAAGTGTTCCTATTTCTCCACATCCTCTGCAGCATTTGTTGTTTCCTGACTTTTTAATGATCACCATTCTAACTGGCGTGAGATGGTATCTCATTGTGGTTTTGATTTGCATTTCTTTAATGACCAGTGATAATGAGCTTTTTTTCATATGTTTGTTGGCTGCATACATGTCTTCTTTTGAGAAGTGTCTGTTCATATCCTTTGCTCACTTTTTGATGGGGTTGTTTTTTTTCTTGTAAATTTGTTTAAGTTCCTTGTAGATTCTGGATGTTAGCCCTCTGTCACATGGATAGATCGCAAAAATTTTCTTCCATTCGGTAGGTTGCCTGTTCACTCTGATGATAGTTTCTTTTGCTGTGCAGAAGCTCTTTAGTTTAATTAGATCCCATTTGTCAATTTTGGCTTTTGTTGCCATTGTTTTTGGTGTTTTAGTCGTGAAGTCTTTGCCCATGCCTATGTCCTGAATGGTATTACCTAGGCTTTCTTCTAGGGTTTTTATGGTTTGAGGTTTTATATTTCAGTTTTTAATCTATTTTCTTTCTTACTCATACTTTTCAATTTCCTTTTTTCCATGTACAGAAAATGAAGGTTTTATTGTGAAGTTTTTAGGTCTAAGAAGTTCCGTCTGTTTTTCTTTTATTAAGGAAAAGATTGATGGTCTTGGCATTAAGCAAGTCCAATAGGATTTTAAGAGATCTTATCTTAACAGCAAAGCACTGAAAGTCTTCAATGACTTCCACATCCAGTAAAATGTGTCTCTGAGGTTTTATTGTTCACAAAGCTGCTTCAGTTTTTGCCAACCGTCCACTCTGAAGTCAATCTCTTTGACTTCAGTTCTGCCGTCTGATACTTCCCCAAGTGAACTTTCTGGGGATGCACCTCATTGCTGTATTGGCAATGTCATTTCAGCTTTTTCACCCTCCTGAGTGACTAGAGAAAGTCCAGCTAGCCCCTCCAGCATCTTTACAAGCTGTTCATGTGTTGAGTGGAATCTCATTTAACCACTAAACTATTATCATGTCTGTCTCCACTCAGATCTATTGTTTATTGACCAGTGCTCAATAGGTTTACTGTGTACATAGTTTTTTATTTTGAAGGTGGGGAACTTCTGTTCTCACATGCACATACAGAATACTGAATTTGATATCTTGGTCATACACTTCAGCTAAAATCAGAATTTTATTCTGTCTAGACAAGGTTAAGAAGATGTATATATAACCTTTTGCTTGTTGCTGTGCTAACTGACATAGCTGATTGTTTGAATAATTTAAGCCGATCATACAGTCTGTTTATGACTGTAGCATGTATCTGTGAAGAGCTGACCCCGTGTGCAGTGCAGTGTTCATGCAGGTGAGTGTGTTTGTAAGTGCAGGATGGGGGACACATCTCTGCCCTGTACATAACTCAGTTTCAGTCCCAGCTGCAGCCACCCTGAGCTGGTTCCCAGCAGGATTAGTCTTTGAGGTGGGCCCTCAAAGACAGGGTGGGATTAATACTCAGGGAATCAAGGCAAAGGCTACTTTGAGAGTGTGAATGTCAGTGCTGCTGGGTCATGGAAGCGTTTGAAGCATGGTGTTTATTATCAGAGGTGTTTTCAGAAGATCCTTAGGGAGTGGTGTTTGGGAACGGTTTGGTTGTGATGGGGGATGCTGGAGAAGGGACCAGTGAAAACATTGTATCAGTATCACACATGATTGCCGGTCAGTAAACTTGTGAAATTGGGTCTGGTCTTTTTTCTTTCTTTCCTTCCTTCCCTCCCTCCCTCCCTTCCTTCCTTCCTCCTTTCCTCCTTTCCTCCCTTCCTTTTATTTTTTTTGACAGGGTCTTGCACTATTGCCCAGGCTGGAGTGCAATGAGGGAGGAGCCCTCATGGCCTAAATACCTCTCAATACCATCACATTGGCCATTAAGTTTCACCACCTGGATTTTGGAGGGGAAGTTGTCCAGGCAGCTTCCAAGGCCTGGAGATTGTATAGGAAGTTTCCTGGACGTTGTCACTTTCTGTTGGGCTGAACTTACAGTCATGTGGCTACATCTAGCTGTGTTAGGGGCCGGAGAGAGTGGTCCTTGTTCAAGGCTGCTGTGCATTGGCTAAAAATGCACAGAAAATGAGAGCAGATTTTGAGGAGAGCTGACAGTTTTGGCCACATCTACAAAATTTTGGATGGGGTGGGGGTGATCTACGTTGTTTATTCTGTTTCTAAGCCACTGTAGCTTCTCTCATTGAATTATGCCTACCATTTGAGGAGCAAAAGGGAGTTTTCCCATATATCATTATGTTAGGTTTGTTATGGTTAACAGGACTTTGTTTTATTCAGTTAAATTGCATTGTGTAGTTGCTAACTAGTGTGGAAAATAGCAATAAGGGAGAGATTGGTCCGTTCTGCTGTCTAGGAGGGGACATTGACTAAGGAAAAAAGATAAGTGTAGGTGGAGCATGGTGGCTTATGCCTGTAAACCCAGCATTTTGGGAGGCCGAGGTGGGTAGATTGCTTGAGGCCAGCAGTTCGAGACCAGCCTGGCTAACATGGTGAAACCCTGTCTCTAGTGTAAATACAAAAATTAGCCAGGCATGGTGGCGGACACCTGTAATCCCAGCTACTTGGGAGGCTGAGGCTGGAGAATCACTTGAACCGGAGAGGCGGAGGCTGCAGTGAACTGAGATCGTGCCACTGCTTTCCAGCCTGGGTGACAAAGTGAGACTGTGTCTCAAAATAATAATAATAACAATAATAATAGGTGATTGTGAAAAGAAGCTTATAAAATATGTTTTAAGAGATAGAAACCTTTTTTCTTATTTTGGTAAAGAACACTGACTTAAGTGATAGTGAATTAAGTTGTATGTCAATTTGACGTGCACGAGGGAGGAGAAAGGCCAGTTGAATCTAAGTGAACGGCCAGAGCCAGGGCTGCCTTCAGAGGCTCTGCCCTGTGTTTCCTGCCTGCCGTTCTGGGCTCACTCGCTTCCTGAAGGCTGGGAATGGCCTTGACTTTCATGTTGCCAGCATCTAGCACGGGGCTTGGCACATGATGAGGATTCATGAAGTATTCATCAGATCATTTCCAACCAAATCCCGTGTTCACCATTAGTAACACAAAAGTACAACAGTAGAAATATGCAGGCTGTCAATGCACTCAGCCTCAGAGCAGTATTTTCGGTTTATTTAGGAACAAGTATACTTGTTGAAAAAAATTACACAGATAGTTCCTAAAATTACAAAGATAGTTCATGGCCATGAACTCTTTATATGTTTATTTATTAAATAAATATCATATGCTGATGTGAACCGATACTTTAGGGTTGGTAAAATGATCTGTAGGCTGTATAAAGTTTTATGTTACAAATTCCATGGAAGCAGTGACTTTTGTTTGTGCTTTTGTTTCTGTAATTTAAACAATCTGTGTTTTTCCCATTTTCTTTAGACCTTTTTGCTACTTGATGAGATATCACAGCGCAACCGTCAGCTGCCGTCAGATGGTAAAAAGATGGTGCATGTGCAGGATTTTACTGCTTTTTGGGATAAGGTAACATATCCTTAATGCAAGATCATGACTGCTGATAGATAATGAGTGACATTGATTTAATAGAGAATTTTGAGGTGTTACACATGGTATAAAATATGGCTTGCTTATTTACTGAAACTATGTTACAAAGATTCTCAAAATTAGGAGTAAGTTTTGCAATTAATAGAAAGTAGGTATGAAATCAGACTTAGGTATTTGACAAGTTGTATTTTATCTCATTTTCAAAAAACCAAGGAAAGTGTTACCTCGTTCTAAACTAAATGTCACTAAGTTTGGACATTGGCAACATTGGATTTTATAGGATTGGACAGACTAGGGGTGCAGCATGGAATGGGTTAACTGCTGAGTACATTGTAGATTATTACGGAGACTTTGGGGTATCAGTGCACATTTTCAGCTTAGTGTTTTCAGGTCATCTTATTACATATTGAGAAAGCCCATGACTTGGATTTTTGCCACGGGGTTGGGGTGGGGCTCCCCTATTCCAAGCATCTGGATGTTGCCAGCTGCTTTGGTGGCAGCCCAAGGCCGAGGGGAGGCTGCAGGCCGGCGTAGCAAGCTCCATGGATTCCTGACTGAAGGGTTTCACCGTGTGGTAAGCGGACAGGTAGTTCTGGCAAGGCCACAAGGATTTTTCAACACTTGGTTTACTCATAACATTTAGGCAAACGGGAACAACAGCAGGGGCCACCCACAAGAAGTACTGAGGCTCGGTGCATCTCCTGTTATTCACAACTCCAGTGCCCTCCTCATGCTTCCAAGGAAGCAGTGGGCTCCCTGCCCAGTGCTCGTAGACGCCACTACTATGGCACCAGCTTTTCATGAAGAGAAAGGCTGTATTGTGAGTCGAATGGCAAGGAGACAGGAGGCAACGCTCAAATTTGTCTTCCCTAGCTGGGGGATGGGGCCGGTTTTATAGGCAGAGGGTAATGAGGCATGGTCCGATTGGGTCTTGCGTGATGCCAGAGCTGGACCTGATCAGATCCTGGATCATGCCATGAGGCGTCCGCCTCTGAACTCGTTCCTCCTTCCTTGGTCCTAGCACTTGTGTTCTGCCCATGGTTGCCTGCTTGGTTCATCTGGGAATGCTCAGATTACATAACTTGCAACCTGGGATCCATGGTGACTGAAAAACTGTTTACTATGTTATTACACAAAGTTGAACCAGATTGGGCTAGTTCTGCGGTTACGCTCACCTGAGTCCGGGGTCCTCTGCAAATCCACTTGTCTCAGTCTGTGTTAGTCTGGAAAACAGAACACACAGCATGGGAGAGGGAATTTTGTGCAGGGAATTCGTTTCATAGGTGATGAAAGAAAGAGCACAAAGGGAAAGCAGGGGTGGAGGAGGCCACCCCGAGATCAGCCGCGGCAGGAAGCTGCACCCTGGGGCTGGAGATGATGTCTGCCAGGAGCAGAGCCCAGTGGCCCGGCTGCCAGCAAGATTTGGGACCAGAGGGCAAGGGTCTCTTCTGAGGGTACTGGAACCGCTCAGGCTGCTTAAAACAGGTGGGCAGTGCTGGTGGTGACCAGCTCCTCCCCTCTGCGGGTGCTCTTTGTGGCTGACCTTGAGTTGTAGTGTAGTTTGCTGGAGCCAAGAGCCAATAGGCGGTTGAGCAGCACTCCCGCCCAGCCCCACTGCCTCCGCCCTCTCCTGTGGGACGAATGTCAAAACTCTCTAGACTCCAGACTCTTCCTTTCTCTACATGCCCTTGGCTCTAAGTATTGCACTCCCTGTTTCATGTTTGCCTAATTCTGATGTAATTTCTGCCATCTCTACCAACAAAACAGTAATGTGTTCCCAGATATTTGGAACATCATTGCATCTTGTGCACATAGAAACTCACACAAGGTGACAGTTTCTCTTTATCTGCTGGCATTCCCACCCTCATACACTTTATTTATTTATTTGTTTGTTTTGGAGACAGAGTCTTGCTCTTTTGCCTAGGCTGGAGTGCAGTGCTGTGATTTCGGCTCACTGTAACCTCTGTCTCCCAGGGTCAAGTGATTCTCCTGCCTCAACCTCCTGAGTAGCTAGGATTACAGGCACGCCCCACCATGCCTGGCTAATTTTTGTATTTTTAGTAGAGACAGGGTTTCTCCCATGTTGGCTAGGCTGGTCTTGAATTTCTGGCCTCAAGTGATCCGCCCGCCTTGGCCTCCCAAAGTGCTGGGATTACAGGCATGAGCCACCGTGCCCAGCTCTAATACACTTCAAGCATTGACAGAAAGCTCTGTGAACATCCCACTAGAAAAAAGCACTCTAGGTGAATGCTGTTGAGCTAGAGGAAGGCACTGAGGTAGCTACCACACACTGTGTAGGTCCCATTTGCAAATTTCTTTTGTACCAAACCCTGCAATATTGTAAAATGGTCTGTTTTGTTGTTTTTCGGTTCCTAGATAACATTGACAGCTGCATTGTAAACAGAACACTCCATCCTGTTTTCTGGCCTTGTCTTGGGGTGATTTTGCCTCACACTGGCAGGGATTATTAGGGAGGTCCTGCGGCTGAGAGGGTGCTGGGGTGGGAGGAGGGGCACAGACACTGGGGCTTTTGGAGAGAAGCTGCAGAGGAAAGAAGGGTGTGCTGGGCTGGGATTTAGGAGAAAGACAGAGACCCCAGCAGCAGTCCTGCTGGATAGACCAGCGGGTATTGGAGGGAAGGTCTCACCAGCCTAGGTCTCATTTATAAAACAGGGGCTTGGGCTGAAGCTGTAAAGTCTGTGGCCCCGTGAGAGCCTGTGACTCTCCATGGGGAAGGGATTTGCTTCTGCTTTCTTCACTGCTCTGGCCCCAGGGCCCAGAGTGGGGGCTCAGTCTGCCTGCCTTAGTGTGTCTTGGAGCCTGGGGGGTCCCAGAGGGAATGGGCCTAGCCTTCTGAGCTGTCGAGTGCTGCCCCCTTCTGGCTGCAGCCCACCAGTGCTGGGTCCCAGGCCTCCTGGCGGGGCAGAAACCTGCTCTAAGAACCAGGGCCTTGATGGGAAGCTGGGTTTTGCATGTGGCTCACTCTTTTGCAGCCAAAACTAAATAAAAAGAAGTAAAATCAGAAATAGTTGTTAGGAAAGAGACACACTGCAAAGGAAGGGAAAGGGACAGGTTGACTGGTTGTGTTTTTTCATCCTTTTGTAATCACAGAAATAAGTAGGTTTCCGTTGTCTTAAGAGACAGATGTTACTTCATCAGGAATACAGAGTAGACCCGTTACATTTTAGAGGAGGAACACCTTATATAGTAAGGCGAAGTCAAGCAAGACTTTGTGAATTTGTGACAAGTTTGCACTTAAAATCGTGTAAATATGTCACATTTTGTTTAACGTTATTTTTCCAAGTGTTTAGGTAATGTATTACTTTTTTAAAAAAGAAATAGTTGTTAGGCATGTATGAAGGAGTAAAGAAACCTATTCTGGATGGTTGTTATATAATTCCTATGAAATCTGGGGCTAATTTCTTTGTGCTTAAAAGGGATCATGATCGTTTTGGTCTGCGGCCATCCTGTGATGTGGTATGGGACACATACGGGGTCAGTTTTCATACACACATATTTTAGCATTTGACCATTTATAGAAATATTTGTGATTATTCGGGTATGTTGACCATTAAGTCGTTTCCAGGTAAATTTTTCATTTTGAAGGTTATCTTGATCTCTTATTCCCCCGCCGTGCTTTCTGTCTTTTGGGCATTTTACTAATTGCACATGCCCGCTTGAGATGTGGAGAGGGGTTGATGAGTAACTGTTTGTGGGCTGCGCCAGCTCAGCGTCTTTAGGTTTTGGGTTGGTTGACTCCATGCGTGCTTCCCTCTTCCATCATCCCAGGGGTGTTCCACCCTTCAGGGATGCCAGATTCATTTTGAAGAATCCTTTTCTAGAGTTGAGGAGGCTGCATTGCCTTTGATTCATTCTTGATCATTTTTCTATGATATGGATGAGCATTTACCAAAGTGTGTTGTGCAGAAGAATAGCCACTTCCGAAAGGATTTGGGACTTGAATAAATTTGCTAAATGCCTACCCACCAGACATGCATGGTCAGGTCTCTCCAATCTATCCACGAGAAATTCAGACGAAGATTATAAATGTGCTGCTTAAACCCCTTTAGGATTCCTCCCAAATTGTAGCTGTTTTTACTTTACTTAACAGTATCAATTTTTGTCTATTAGTGTTGATGTCTGGGTTTGGACAAAAGTTCTTAGAGTTGGCAGTTTTTACGGTTGAGGTTCTATACTCTGAATTTAAAACCATTCCTCTCTTTATTTGTACCAACTGACTTTTGCTTTTTTAAAAGATAGATAATTCAAAGTACTGATTGTCCTTGTATGACAAGAGGAAACCTCCTCGCTTTGGTTTATCATGCTCTGGTAAACTATCCCTTCTCCCTGATACACACTTAATCCTCTCAATTGAAAATATTTAGAAGCTCTTTGTAAAAGTAATGAATTTGGTTTGGTCTCCTAAATAATAAACTGCAAAATAACATTTTTTTGAGACAAGGTCTTACTGTGTCACCCGGGTTAGAGTGCAGTGGTGCAATCTTGGCTCACTGCAACCTCAGCCTCCGGTGCTCAAGGGATCCTCCTGCCTCATCCTCCTGAGTAGCTGGGACTATGGCACACACCATGCCTGGCTGATTTTTTTTTCTTTAAGAGATGGTTTCTCACTATGTTGCCCCAGCTTGTCTTGAACTCCTAGGCTCAAGTGATCCTCCCACCTCCATCTCCCAAAATGTTGGGATTACAGGCATGAACCAGTCCGTACCCTGCCTAAAACAACTTTTTTTTTTTTAACATTAGCAGTGATTGATAATTTTGTTAACATTTAGTATATGTAAAAACATGCATATAATCCTGAATCTTTTTATCATAGAATTTATAGATTGTTTAGGAACATTATTTCTGATACCATAATGAGTACTTCATCCCTTCCTCCCTTTGTGCTGGATTGAATGCTGTGGTGGGTACCTCCGTGTTTATAGTAGAACTACTATGCTGTCCCTATTTTCCCAGGGTAGGTAACACAAGCTGCAGGTGTAACACTGAGACTTTCACTTTGACCCATGAACATACACTTAATTTCATTATTCTTCAGTTTTTGGTTGTTGTTAAATTAGAGCTCTTGGTTACAGGGTTGACCACCATTTGTAGAAGTTCATTTGCCAAGAGTGACTTTATAGTATAAAGTGCCTTCTGGCTGGCTGGGCATAACTGAGGTTCATGCTTTATCAAGTGAAAATGGAAAGATTAGTGGAGATTTCAAGTCATCCATTAGCCAAGGACTGGGCATGCCATGTACTCATGCTGCCACCTTGTGGAGGTTAATGAAATAGAATATTAAAACCAAGGGACAGAATGAAAATTTACAAATGGTTGAAAGCTCCCATACTGAATATTATATTAAGAATATTGTTTTAAATGAGAACACATGGACACAGGGAGGGGAACATTACACATACGGGGCTTGTCGGTGGGTGGGGGGCAAGGGGAGGGAGAGCATTAGGACAAATACATAATGCATGCAGGGCTTAAAACCTAGATGACAGGTTGACAGGTGCAGCAAACCACCATGGCACATGTATACCTATGTAACAAACCTGCACGTTCTGCACATGTATCCCAGAACTTAAAGTAAAAAATATATATATATTGTTTTAGTAAGTTAGCATGAGTTTTCATTTCAAGAAGCTTGTCTTGTCATTTTTACTATCTAAATTTTGTGGAAGTCTGGAGCTGTGTTCACATGAAAATCTGGTAAAAGGGAATGGGCCTTCCTTAAGTACTGAAGACTCCAAACTGTGTAAAACCCCACCAAAAAAATATGATTGTATGAAAAGGACTCTAGGATACAATATCTTAAAATAGAAAGGAGAAAGATTTGGGTTTTGTTCATGTATCAATGACTGTTGTATTGTTTTCTTCTCTTTTTGAAGTGATTTGTGTGACTTTATTGAAATGGGCACATTTTATAAACTTTAATTTGTAGGCATCAGAGACCCCAACTCTACAAGGCCTTTCCTTTACTGTCAGACCTGGCGAATTGTTAGCTGTGGTCGGCCCCGTGGGAGCAGGGAAGGTGAGTTAGAATGGCTTTTGGCAGCTTGTTGCAACCCCACTTCTCATATTAACTTCGTGGGTTTGAGCCCAAGGCTACGTGTAACACAATTTTGAACTGGGTACGCTTGGCACGGCATTTCTCAGTGCATGGAACGTTCGTTTTGCAAGAAGGGTCACATGACCAAATAAATGTGGACAATGCATATCATGTTTTCCTTGGTTCTTCAAGTTGAGCAATTGGGAACTCCTAGAAGTTGGACATCTCCATGAAAGAAATTATTTATGTGACCACTATGCAGGATGGATTGACTAAGAAAGTGGGAACTTCTTTTTGTCAGAGGGGACCCTAGATGCTACAAGACATCTGGAGGTTATGAAGCCTTGTCTGAAAAGCTTTAAACACGTTTTGATATGACTTCTCCAAGTCACATGAACACACATTTAATAAACCTGTAGCCAGGTGTATAGTCCTGTGTTAGGAGTAAAAGATACACCTGTAATCAAGACCCAGACGCCACTGCCCTCCAGAAGTTTCTGGTATCTGGGGTGAGACAGATATACAAACAGGTGATTTCAGTTCAGTGTCGTAAGTGCTCTGATAGTGGGGGGCACAGACACGTCATGTCTGTGCATTGTAGAAGATGTGAAGGAAACGTGCATACAGACTTAGTCTCATATATTCTAAAGCAACGCAATAAATCTAGTTGTGGGTGTATAACAAATAGGGTGGTTTCACAATTGAAGTTTGCTCTCCAGAGACACGATTCTTGGGTATTTAAAAATAAAAGTCCTTCCTAGTGCACAGGATTTATTATTTATTTTTATTTATTCATTCATTTATTCACGTATGTATGTATATTTAGTTTTTGAGACATGGTCTCGCTCTGTCACCCAGGCTGGAGTGCAGTGGCGTGATCTAGAGTCACTGCAACCTCCATTTCCCTAGGTTCAAGTGATTCTCATGCCTCAGCCTCCCAAGTAGCTGGGATTACAGGCGTGCCACCATGCCCGGCTAATGTTTGTAGTTTTAGTAGAGATGGGGTTTCACCATGTTGGCCAGGCTGGTCTCGAACTCCTGGCCTCAAGTGATCCACCCGCCTCGGCCTCCCAAAGTGCTGGGATTACAGGCGTGAGCCACTGCACCTGGCCAGGATATGTTATTTACATACAGCATTTCTAGGATTAGTTCTTTGTCAAAAAAGATACCCGCATGCAGGAACAATGCATTCAATATTGGATATATGAACTATATGTCATGCTTGGCTACTCTGTTGCTGTAAACATTCTTAGTTGATCTTTGTTCCATGTACCATTTCATTTAGGGGCATGAAACTCGTTTAGGGAAACTCATTAGGGCAGAGTAGATTGTTACACTCTATTTTGTTAATATTCCTTATAAACTACTAGTTTATGTGGACCATTATGTTATTTCCAATTTTTAATCACAACTTCCTGTGCTCTTTTAAATGAATGAATGGTGTTTTTCAAGCTCCCAGGGCTGGGCAAGGCTGCATTGCAGTGGCTTATTCTTGTCTCGAGTGTTGACTGAACATGTGTTTTTTTACAATCTGTTTCAGTCATCACTGTTAAGTGCCGTGCTCGGGGAATTGGCCCCAAGTCACGGGCTGGTCAGCGTGCATGGAAGAATTGCCTATGTGTCTCAGCAGCCCTGGGTGTTCTCGGGAACTCTGAGGAGTAATATTTTATTTGGGAAGAAATACGAAAAGGAACGATATGAAAAAGTCATAAAGGCTTGTGCTCTGAAAAAGGTGAGTGATGACTTTTGGATTTCATGTACTCGAATGTCCTGTAATACTAGTGTTCACTTGAACAACAAGGTTTATTAACTTTTTTTTAATTTTTAAAGACCTTTGAATGTTATTTAATACTTTAAGGCGGTCCTCCCAGTAAATAAACACACACACGCTCTGTCCTTTTAAGTCTGATGTGAAAATGATGTTTACAGGGTGAATTTCGGGGGTTTGGTTGGTTTTGTAAAGTTTTATTTACTTTTAACTTTTCTTTTTTTCAAAATGGACAATTATAAAAATTTGCAAAAGTGGAGAGAAGGGTGTCTTGAACCTGCCTGTACCCATTGCTCAAGTTCAAGTGCGATCAACTTGTAGCCAATTCAACTCCATCTCTACCCTGGCCCTCTGCTAGCTCCACCCCCAACCCAGATTCTTCTGATGCATACCCTCGGCCTCAATTGTATTTTATCTGTAATTGTATTTTATCTGTAATACCTTATTACTTATCTCTAGAAGATAAGAACACTTTTGAAAAAAAATTACATCTCACTCAAGAAAAAAAATCACCAGAATTTCTTGCTATCATCAACTGGCTAGGCAGAGATTACAGTGCTTTAGTATCTCATTACCCATTGGTTTGCGTCAGACTCCGGAAGATGTCTGCACCGTGCACTTGGCTGATGTTTCCTGCTTGGGTCCCTCTCAAACCACAGGTTTCCTTCTCCACTCCCTTTAAAAAAGAAAATTTGTTTCAGTAGATTTTGGGGTACAGGTGGTTTTTGGTTACATGGATAAATTTACAGTGCAATTTATTATTTAAAGGAAACAAACTGTTTTAAAATTTATTTTTCATTGTGTATCATTTCACCAAGAGAGTGATTGTTTTCAGAAAAGATGAAGTGTTTGATTGTACACTGAGGTTTTCATAAAACTGGTGGATAGTTGATGAAAACTGAGCATACTTAATAGAGGGCTATAAGTTCTAGAAGATAGAAAAAATGGTAAATACTGATAAATACTATGTTACCTTCTTTGGGCCATAAAAATCAGTGAATAATGGCATTAAAGGGCTCTCCCCAGGCCCTGTGCAGTGTGGCCTGGACATCCTACTGTTCTTTTATGCTGTCTGGAAAAGGCCGCCACAGACTGTCAGAGGTGTGATGCAGAAGGCTTCCAGCCAGGTTTGTGAGGAATGAGTAATTTTGCTTGAACAATGGCTGGAATATCAGAGTCTATCAATCCGGTGAGTAGTATTTGCTGGCGATTTGGATAGAGAAATCATTGCTTGTTTAATGGGCTGTTTCTTCATCCTGGGCTATTGCTAATGAGAGATGATGCATTTTCAGAAATGACATTAAGTCAGCAGTAATGAGCTAGATTTTTATTGAATAGTATACACTATATAGGAAAAGATGCGCTAAGGTAAGCTCCTAGTTATTCAGATCCTACCAGGTGTTAATTTTTTTCTCTCTCTCACACACGCTCACACATATGCGCACACAAAGCTGTGTAAAGTTTTAATCTTTTGCCATGATTTCCCAGTGCCTTTGCTATTGCTATCCTCATTTTGTTTATTTTTCTGATATTGCTAGCCTCGCTTTTTTAAAGTAAAATTTTCATTTTATTCAAAGTTTGTACAGAATTGCTAACATTTCCCTAAAATAATTACTATACTTCAGCTTGTCCTGCTCTGGTGTCCCCCCACTGTCCCCTGCTTCCCTGAAGATCCATTTTAGAGAAATTTTGCAGAAATATAGGGTCAAAGTAGGAGAATATACAAGGTGATTTCAGTGTGTTGCAGTGAGTGGAGTGTATCATGTTTTAGGGAGTTGAGAAACAGATGGCAAATTTTGCTAGTTTTCCCCCACTGGTAGTTACAGTTGATAACCAAGAAACTGCTGATGGACCAGGCCCCGGAGATAGGAAAGATGGTACGCCATTTTTCAATGGAAGGATGGCACCTGGCAACCTGGGCCTTGTCTTTCAGCTCTTTTCCTCCATCATTTCTCTATGACAGGTTAGAAGTGAGGTCCTTGGGACCAACATAGGGCTTTCTTGGGAAGGCTTTGTTGCTCTTTACATATTAATCTTTCAGTTTAAAGATAACCTACTAGTAAACTCTAGAATTTAAGAATGATTTGTTCAAGACTGTGGTTTCAAGAGTTGAATGTTGCTTCTGGCTGGTAAAGTGGAGGGTTGGAGAGATAAAATAACTCACTTGAACATTTGCAGTTCAAGTTCAAAGCCATACCTGCCTAGCTCCAGATTCCATTTTCCCCTCTGCCAAGCCACCTCTCAGTTGGGGGTATTTATAAGGTAGAACTATTTTAACAATTAGGTGATTGATAAAAAGGTAGAATGTGGGACAAAATGTTTTTCAAGCCTTCCCTTTTTACCTGTTCAGCTTCTGATACCCACATGAGACTCCAGGTCCCAGGTCACCCAGCTCTGCCTTGCTCCTTCCCACATCAGAAAGTCTCTGGGGGAAAGTGGGGGTTAGGACAGTGGCTGCCGTTCAGCCTCTTCCATAGCCACCTTTGAGGACTGGCCCAGTAACTTGGACAGTGTCCCAGGCACCTGTGGGCTTCTGCGTGGCAGGCAGACTCCAGTGGCAATGGGGTCCCCTCAGGGCTGGGCTGCATGGCGACTTCTTGGTTCCTTCCTGGATGTGTGTAAGCATGGACTGCTGGCCGCCTGTGCATGGTTCCATCCTCGGTAGGACGGTGGGCCTCCGGTGGAGAAGTCGAACAGAGCAGGAGTCTGGCCCAGCTTTGTCATTTGCTTGCTGTCACTTTGGGTTTTTTTTGAGATGGAGTCTCGCTCTGTCACCCAGGCTGGAGTCTAATGGTGTAATCTCGCCTCATTGCAACCTCCACCTCCCAGGCTCCAGTGATTCTCCTGCCTCAGCCTCCTGAGTAACTGGGATCATGGGTGTGCACCACCATGCCTGGCTAATTTTTTTGTACTTTTAGTAGAGATGGGATTTTGCTATGTTGACCAGCTGGTCTTGAACTCTTGACCTCAAGTGATCCACCCGCTTTTGCTTCCCAAAATGCTGGGATTATTTGCATGAGCCACTGTGCACGACCAGCTCGGTGTCCACTTTGGACATGTCACATTACTTGCCTTGGGCTTTTGATGTCTCTGCTGAGAAATAAGGACATGGGATGAGATGGTTTCCAAGAAATTTTGCTACCATTCTCAAATGCCATTTATGACTGTTTAGCAGGGGACTGGAAGAAACCAAGGATCCTCTTAATGAGTTATGAGATCATTTGCTGACTCCTTTTCAAATCCACGTGTCAATGGTGGGTGTAAGATGACCATAGAGAATAGCAATCCTGGAATTATTCTGGCTTGTAGGTACAGAGATTGCATGTGTAATCAAAACCTGCTGGACAGAAACGATCCTGAGTGTCTCTGGGTGTTTGGCCTCTGTTTCATTTCTTATTAAATGGGGGAGATACAGCAGGATTATAAAGACTGCAGGCAATGTCTGTAAAATGCAGACATGCCAGGTTTTTGGTAAATAGTAGCTGTTGCCCTTTTCTCTAAATCAGTTAATAAGATAAATAAAAGATTTTGCCTTATATAGTTCCTCATTCCCCTCCTGGCCACCCTCCCCGCAAAAAAAAAAAAAAAAAAAAGTCCTAGAGGAAAAAATAGGAACTAACAAGATTTCTCAGATATGTTGATAGCAAGTAGATATATTGTACTAGATACAGTAGAAGTAAATTTATAAGTTCATCGAGCTAAAAATATCTTTGAGATAAAATAATAAGATAGGAAGTAGTAATTCACATTTAGCAGTATTGCTTTAGGCTAATTATTTATTCAAAGAGATATCATAGCAAATGACAGGACATACCTCAGGAAACAACATACTGATGTTAGATACTTTAGTGGGTAGTGGTTAAAATCCAAGGCCTTGGGGTCAGACAGCTCTGGGATTGAGTCTCAGTTCCTCTTCAGTAGGTGTGTGATTTTAGCTAATCGTCTGAACCTTAGAAAGCCTCAGTTTTGTCATCTGTAAAATAGAGATAATAAACTATTCACCTCATAGGCTATTGTGAGGATAAGATTTGATCATGAACTTAAAGCATCTGATTACTAGGCACATAACAGGCCTTCTTAATTATAAGAGCCACCAATTTTGGGTAAAATCACATGAAATGTGACATGCTTGAAAGAATGTATCTGAGTATATAACTTCCATTATTTGAATTGATATTTATATAGGGTTTCTATACATAGTACAGTAAATAAGAGAATAATAAAAATATTGTTACCCTAATAGATGCAATGTATTAATATTATGTCACCCTTTGCATAGTTTCTTTTAATCCTTGAGCACTTTTAAGCAGTGCGTATCCAAAGGCATGGAATTGATAAATTGGAGTTTAATGTTTTTCTATATAGCTCACTTGAATATACAAACCCCTGTGGGGTACCCACTATCTTATAATTTCTTCTCATATTTGCCACATTCCTGCCAACTTGGACATTTTCTTTTTAGATTGCCTTGACAATCATAAAATAACTGTTGTTATGCCTTTTTGTTGTTGTTGTTAATCTCTCAGTTGGGAGAACCATATCACTCCTTAGTGACATAATAGGAAATAAATGCTGAGGGCCCGGCGTGATGGCTCAAACCTGTAATCCCAGTACTTTGGGTAGCTGAGGTGGGAGGATTGCTTAAGGCCAGGGGTATGAGACCAGCCTAGGCAACATAGCAAGACCCTGTCTTTTTTTTTAAAGCTGAGTACAAAAGGGATACAATGAGGTGAATCTAACTAGGGTGACTAAATGAACTGATAGTGCTGTATATGGATAGAGAGACTTCGAGTTCTGAGTTGTTTCAGTATTGCCTTTAAGTAACTTCCAGCAAGCACTTGGGGAAGCATGATATGAAAGGGCAACAGGCTGTGAACTGAGATGAGCTTGGTTCAGACTCCAGCCTTCCTTTATTAACTGAGAGTCCTCAGTCCAGTTACATGCTCTCACTTCGTCTCAGTCTCCTCATCTGTGAAGTGTGGTCACTACTTACTTGGCAGGTTGTCATGAAGGTTAGAGATAACACCAGGCATCAGGAACAGTGGTTGGTGCATAGCTCTTACATCCAGGAGCTGACTCGTGGAGCAAGAAGCTGAGTACACACATAAACATTAAGAGGCAGAATATGGCAAGTCCTTCCTAAGAAATATAAACAAAGCCTTAGGAACCTAGAAGAGAGAGTGATGTTTTCTGATTGGGGGACTGCAGGTTAGTTTCACAGAAGAGTTTGAGCTGGGCCCTGAAAGAAGAATAGGATGTTGATAAGCTATGACAGGAAGGGCCATTCCAAATGGAAGCAAGGTGTGGCCCAAAGCTGGAGAGCCCTGCTCTCTGACTGTGGGGCCTCTTCTTGTGCTGGGGCCTCAGGCCTGGCCCCTGTGACCATCCCCACAGTGTCCTCAGTGGTCTTTCTGCCTTTAGTGTCACCATGGTTGATGTGCACATGGTAGGATTCTGGTTAGATGGCGTCAAACCCACATAGCCACGTCATGGTTTTTCTCTAGTTTCTGTGTCTGCATTTCAGTAAAGG
This sequence comes from Pan troglodytes, assembly GCF_028858775.2. Classification (NCBI taxonomy): domain Eukaryota; kingdom Metazoa; phylum Chordata; class Mammalia; order Primates; family Hominidae; genus Pan; species Pan troglodytes. The sequence goes on along the minus strand of NC_072412.2, from coordinate 100,791,415 downwards.
TGGTGGTAGATTAAATAATTGGTTAATTTTACTGAGTGGTACCTAACGTGCATAAGATACCTTCCTCCCATTGGGAGCACTTCTGCTTTCTGCTCAACTGTTTCCCTTTAGCCAAACTAGAAAATCATGGCTAGGAAATTAGCCTGACTCAGATTGTACTTCAGATCCTTTGAAATATTTTCCCTATCTGAGGCTTGTCCATAAATAGTTTGCCAAGTCAACAACACTCAAGGTCGTTGTAGTACTCAAAGTGCTACTACCAGGCATGGGGAGAGAGCTCCTTTCCTATTCCCTATCTGCATGAAATGAGACAGATATTTTTAGTGTCTTTTCTAGAAAATGGCTAAGATTGCTCTGCTACAACTTGATGCTATTTTGAGAATGAAAACAAAACAATGTAAAATCAAGGGACAGAAACTTAACACATTATATAAAGACCATCAGCAATGGAATGAGGCCAAGTAAACAATGTGTGTTTGTGTTTGTGTGGAAGGCTGGGACCCTGTCTTAAAATGGTGCATTGTCTTTTTATGAAAACTGAAAGGAAGAGATAGTGTAAACTGGTGCATTGTCTTTTTTTTTTTTTTGAGATAGAGTTTCACTCTTGTTGCCCAGGCTGGAGTGCAATGGTGCGATCTCGCTCACTGCAACCTTTGCCTCCCAGGTTCAAGCGATTCTCCTGCCTTAGCCTCTCAAGTAGCTGGGATTACAGGCATGCGCCCCCATGCCTTGCTAATTTTGTATGTTTAGTAGAGACGGAGTCTCACCGTGTTGGCCAGGCTGGTCTTGAACTCCTGACCTCAGGTGATCCACCCGTGTCGGCCTCCCAAATTGCTGGGATTACAGGCGTGAGCCACTGTGCCCGGCCGTGTTGTCTTTTTATGAAAACTGAAAGGAAGAGATAGTGTAACTTCTGAGCTCAACAAAGAGATAATGTGAAATAATGAATTTTCATAATGGGGCGCTTGCTACCTTTCATTTGATGCCATCTGGTTCAGATTGGAGTATTAGGGGACTCCTGTGTGTCTTTGTGGGCTGCCAGGGACTGGGTTCCAATGGAAATACTGTCTTTTTTTCCATTTGGTGATGTACTTTATTTAGTGGGATTCATGCTATGAATGGGGTCCTGCTGTTGGTTTGATCAGAAAATATGTCATAGTCATCAATAGCAAATGATAATGAACTCAGATCCTTTTTCCACTTAGAGAGTTCATACCCTTACTTTAGATTGTTCTGGCATTCTATGAGTTTATTAATTCTTGTTTCTCCAGGATATTTTGTAAAAGAGATAAAATGAGAACTTAGGGAGGTCAGAGGACTTGCTTGTCATGGAGATCTCAATGTGCCATTTGCTTTGTCTCCCCGGCTTTGTCAGAGTAGAGACAAAGAAATGACACTTTGATCTGTAAGAGGGCTATCTCTGTAGTGTCCTAGGTTGATGCTTATGCAGCTCAGTGAATACCCAGCGATGTTCTCCACACCTTTTGTCTATGCCAGGATCTGTCTAGTGATAATTATAGGCCATCCAAGTAAAGATTTCTAATGTAATGTCCTGTAACTTAAACCTGATCATTATCCTGTTATTTTCAGGGATGTTCTTGTCATGTTTTTTTAAAAAAGTATTATGCTTTGTCAACTTATTTCTTAAATAATTTTTAAATATAACTTTGGTTGGATCCTCAAATAAAAACTTGTTATCCTTCCTAGCTTTTGTTTTTTGGGGTCTTGCATGGAACCAGAGTCTACTTAGTGCAACCAGTCTGTGCAGTGTCTCGTGAGCACTCTGCTCCTTTCCCTTTGGCTTTTCCTGGCTGGGCTGCTCTTTCTGCTCTTATTCTTTGCAGTTTTTTTTCTGTCAGTCTATTGTGATGCCTTAAGCATCACTGTGAAGATGGGGCGGGTGTTATCCCTTCTCTGAGAATGGAAAGCTGAGGCAAAAGTCAGCAGAATGGCTCGTGAAGACACAGTTGTTCCTTAGTAAGTCCCGTGGCTTTATGCTGACAGCCCTTACGGTTGGGTCTCCAGCACAGACCTCCAGACTCACTTATCCAGCCGCAAGTCAGGATTGCCGGTCAGCATTTCAGTTTGGCCATAATCAACCTTTTGATTTTATCTCTTAAATCTGTGTCCCTCATTTCCCCCAGCTCAGTACATGGTAACCCTGTTCTTCCCTTGTCTTATACCAAAACCAATGCAGTCCTCCTCTTTTTCTATCACAACACAAACCCATCTCATCAGCAGATCCTATAGGTGCTACCTTTAAAATTTGTTCAGCACATGAGCACTGATGTTCACTTCCCTGTTCCCCACTCCAGTCCCGGCTACTGTTGTTTCTTGTCTCAATTATTGCCTTGATCAGATCATGTCATTCCTCCTATTTCCCTGGGTGTGAGCCCTTGGCTTCTCTTGCCTCTGTCTCTGCCCTCCCCTGCCATCATCCTCTGCTCGCAGTTCCGTGGGCATCCATATTGCTCTTCTGTGAACACCTTGGGCACGTATCACCCCATGGCTTTTGTGCTTGCTCATTCCTCTATGGAGCACTCTTCCTGCACTCTGTGCCAGCCAGTCCATCCCCTGACAGGTCTCTGCTCAGACTCCCTCGATCAGAGCCCTTGTTGACCTCCCTATATAAAGTGGACTTTCCCTCTGTCACTCTCTGTCTCCCTAAGCCAGCTTCCTTCTCCTTCTTAGCACTTATCACCTCTTACATTTGTGTCAATCTTTTATTGTCAGGTCACTCACTGTGGAAACTCTTTCACTGCTGAATTCACAAGGAGTTGCTGCTCAAAAAATTTCTGTTAAAATGGCTCAGTGCATAAATGCTATGAAAAGCTACAGCATTAAAATAGATAACGTGCCCTGACTGTGTATTTGATAGGTTCAAACTTACAATTTAGTTACTATGAAATATTTCCATTGCTGTTGATCAAATACATGTATATTTCTGAAGAACTAATGTGCAAAGTTTAGGATAACTTTGGAAGAACACAAAGAACAGAGGAAGAACATGTTTTAAGTCTTTTTTTTCCCCCCTTCTTTCCTTTGTCCATACAGGATTTACAGCTGTTGGAGGATGGTGATCTGACTGTGATAGGAGATCGGGGAACCACGCTGAGTGGAGGGCAGAAAGCACGGGTGAACCTTGCAAGGTAAGTTGCATTTCAGCAGCCACTATGCCGGTGTCTTTTGATACCTTCCAGTGGTGGTGAGCACATAGGACCCGCTTACTGTGTATTGCGTCCTGTGTGAAGCACCTTCTTGGATTATTCTGTTGGCATTTGAATGAACATCCCAGTTGTTGAAAGTTGTCATGTTCCTGGGTGAGAGTCTGATATCTCTTTGTATTTTCTAGAGCAGTGTATCAAGATGCTGACATCTATCTCCTGGACGATCCTCTCAGTGCAGTAGATGCGGAAGTTAGCAGACACTTGTTCGAACTGTGAGTGTGTTTGTGTCTTAAGTCATTTCTGCTTTTCCAGAGCCATTTCGAGTTGGCTCAGGAAAGCCTTTATGGCTTTCAGCTCATCCTGCTCTGGTGTCCGCTCCCCTCCCCACACTGTCCCCTGCTTCCCTGAAGATCCATTTTAGAGAAATTTTGCAGAAATACAAGGTCAAGGTAGGAAAATATACAAAGTGATTTCAGTGTGTTGCAGTGAGTGGAGTGTATCATGTTTTAGGGAGTTGAGAAACAGATGGCAAATTTTGCTAGTTTTCCCCTACTAGTAATTACAGTTGATAACCAAGAAACTGCTGATGGACCAGGCCCCGGAGATAGGAAAGATGGTACGCCATTTTTCAATGGAAGGATGGCACTTGGCAACCTGGGCCTTGTCTTTCAGCTCTTTTCCTCCATCATTTCTCTATGACAGGTTAGAAGTGAGGTCCTTGGAACCAACATAGGGCTTTCTTGGGAAGGCTTTTTTGCTCTTTACATACTAATCTGTCAGTTTAGAGATAACCTACTAGTAAAATCTAGAATTTAAGAATGATTTGCTCCATAGTAGACTGTGGTTTCAAGAATCTAATGTTGCTTCATGGATTCTTACCAGAGTGAACACTTAAAACCCACAGACACGTAGGCCTGGCTTGCCTTTGAAACTAGTTGTCTAGAATCTGGCTTCCCTCCCAACTCTTACGTGGTGTTTCTGCGATTTGCTTTCTTTGGCTCTTGCTTAGACACTGAGCCATGGAGGTAGAACTACTCTGGAATCTTTTCTGTATATTCTGTAACCTCATGTGTGCCGACTGACACTTCCTACGTAGTCTAGACTGGCCTTTTTGAAAGCATTGTGAACTGGTTTTTCTAAAACAGCACTCACATCTGCCCCACAGTCAGCTTCCTGTTTTTCGCCTTGTTAAAGTCAGTGAGCCTTTCCCACTCATTGTAGCCCTTCTGCGCACACTGAGGTAGATGCTCCTGCAGATGCTACTGCATGAAACATCTTCGCTTGCAGAGGAGGGCAGTCAGCCACAGAGAAGATAAGCACCCATGCTGGGCTGAGTGAGAGAGAGACAAGTTCAGATTTCATTCTTGCCCATAAGGAATTTGACTCTACATGGATCAAGACTAAGTGCATGGGAAAAGTTCAACAGACCCCAAGGCTTAGGGGATTTCAATATAGGACAATCTATTTTATTATTATTATTTTTTTAGATAGGATCTCGCTCTGTTGCCCAGGCTGGAGTGCAGTGGTGCATTCTCAGCTCACTGCAGCCTCGACCTCCTGGGTTCAAGAGATTCTCCTGCCTCAGCCTCCTGGGTAGCTGTGACTACAGGCTAGCACCACCATGCCCAGCTCATTCTGTGTTTTTTTGAAGAGAGGGGGCTTTGCCATGTTGTCTAGGCTGGTCTCCCTATGTTGCCCAGGCTGGTCTCGAACTCCTGGGCTCAAGGGATCCACCCCCCTCGGCTTCCTGGAGTGCTGAGATTACAGGTGTGAGCCCCTGCACCTGGCATACGACAATCTTTTTTTTTAAATGGAAGAAGTGGGCAGCAGAGATTGGAAAGGTCACTGAGGGCCGGGCTTGGCTGGAAGTAGCCTGTGGTCCTGCAGGCTGGTAAGGGTTTGTGGTGGCTGAGAGTAGGATTCAATTCCTTTGAAAGAAATAATAGAAGCAGAGGTGTGCAGACGGGAAGGAGTGAGGCCTGTGGGAAGGACAGCAGGCAGGTACCTGTTCCTGTGGTGGGGGATAGAGAAGGTACCATGAGAGAAAGCTCTGGAAGTCCTGTGTTGGCCAGCCAGGGCTGCCCTCACAAAATGCCACAGGCTGGGGGGCTTCCACAGCGGCAGGTTGTTTCTGCAGAGTTCTGGAGACTGCATGTGTGAGATCAATGCATCTGCAGGTGCAGCTCCTCCCGAGGGCTTTCTTGGCCTGCTGATGGCTGCCTTCTCACCCTTTTCTCCTTGTGTCTCTGTATCCAAATCTCCTCTTCCTGAAAAGACACCAGTCAGATTAGAGTAGGGCCCACCCTCACGGCCTCATTTTAGCGTAATTACTTCTGTAAAGGTTCTGTGTTGGCCGGGCACTGTGGCCCACGCCTGTAATCCCAGCACTTTGGGAAGCCGAGGCAGGCAGATCACCTGAGGAGTTCGAGACCAGCCTGGCCAACGTGGCGAAACCCCATCTCTACTAAAAATACAAAAATCAGTGGTGGATGGTGGCGGGTGCCTGTAATCCCAGCTACTCTGGAGGCTGAAGCAGGAGAATTGCTTGAACCCAGGAGGTGGAGTTTGCAGTGAGCCGAGATAGCGCCATTGCACTCCAGCCTGGATGACAAGTGAGATTCTGTCTCAAAAATAATAATAATAAAAAAAAATTTTAAAAAAGGTTCTCTGTTCAATTTCTAAGGTGCTGGGGTGAGGGCTGGAACATAGGAACTTTGAGGGGAGCATGGTTCAGTCCATAACAGGTCCTGGATAGCAAAGTGGATAGCGAGTCGGCTGTATGAGAGTAACTCATCTCTGGGCTCTGGATTCCAGGGGTTTGGACATGAAGTCATCCACTGAGCATGGGGCTCTACGTGGGTTCCTGAATGTTTACCCACCAGAGTGCATATGCAAAATGTGCCTGGTATGGGATGATGAAGTGGATGTGTATGATGGTGATGGTTGCACAGTGGTGTGTATGTACTTAGCGCGACCAAGCTATACACTTAAAAATGGTGTAAATGGTAACTGTTATGTCATGTCTATTTTTCCACAACCAAAAAAAACGTGGATGGCAGCGTTGAATCTTTCTGAATGCAGAGTGCAGGATAAGCTGGCACTTGGCGTTGCTGCAGCAGTCTGATCGGAGCCTCGTTTCCTGCTCCCTCCTCCTCCTCATCGTGCCTTGATGAATTTTCCATTTCGCCGAGAAGGGCCTCTGTGGCTTGCTCGAGTCTTGCGCGAGGCCCCACCAGTTCTTTATCACTCAAACAACAATTCCCGGTGGGACACTGTTTAGAGTCGCCGCGGGGAAGGAGGAAGGTATTTTCATTGCTGAGTATCAGTGTGCGTATCGCACAAGCTCCCCCAGATTTTCATTTGAACACAGGAGGTATTTATAAAGTCCTCTTGCACCTTTAAGGATTAATGACTTTGGATATATGCTTGTTAGAAGCAAGCTTGTTAAAATTGTTGTTTGCTAATCAGAATCACATTCTTTGGGGAAACTTAGGGCAGGGAGCACGAATGCAATTTAGGAAATCACTCAGCAGCAACTGGAGAATGTTCTCAACGAGTTAGAAAATTGGATTGAACAATATGCTATGAAAGATGGCGGTTGTGTTGAAGCTTAGAAATGTGAAGTGTTTTGTATTAAAAGTGAATGAATTACACTTCTATTTGCCATTAACAGTTTTACTTCAATCATGAATATATATCGAGAGTTGTTAAGAGTTGTGTTTTACAACTATATGTTGCAAACACTAAGTGGATTTTATCACATACAAAAAGTGAGGGGCACTTAGATTAAAGGATGCTAATCCAATTTGTTGCCTGCTATAGATGTGGTTGTGTTCTAGAAAGCCTCAAATTCTCAGACCCCTGCCTCTTTGAGTCTCCTAATCAGATCTCCCACACTGTTGCCTACCTATTTGTCTTAGTCCATTCAGGCTGCTGATTCAAAATAGCATAAACTAGGTACTCCATATAAACAATAGAAAATTGTTTCTACAGTTCTGGAGGACAAGATTCAAGATCAAGGCGCCAGCAGTTTTGGTGCCTGGAGAGGGCTCACGCTCTGGTTCATAGACAGCTGTCTTGTCACTGTGGAAGGTGTACGGCAGCTTCCCTGGGCTGGCCCCTTCTACTAATACCATTCGTGTTGGCAGATTCTCATGAAATAGGCCTCACCTCCTAATACCATTACATTGGTGATTAGGGTTCAGTAGGAATTTGGGGAGGGCCACAAACATTCAGGCACAGCACTAGTTCACCTTCCCGCTTTCAGTTCCTAGGGGAACTTTTAAGCTACAGTTCTAAGTCCTCGAATGGCAAATTGCCCTTTGCAGTCTGCCCCATTCACCTTTCCAACCCTTGCCATGCAAGACCAGTCCTCCAGCCACGCACACTTCTTTGGGGTGCCTGGAAGGAGTTGTGACTTTCTCACGTCTGCCTGTCTGTAAGGGTATTTTTCCTGCTGTTGGACAACCAGGGATAGTTTGCCTGGGCAAAAGAGAAAAATGAAAGACACAGATCCTACCTCCTGCCTTTCTCTTCTGCTCCTCGGAGGGCATGGCGCTTTCTCTGTCTGCCCACAGCCCTCATGAGCTGCTCTTGATCCACCTATGTGTTCTTCCCTCCAGCCCCCGCACTAGACTGTGAATGCATGAAGGTGCCTTTGCACAGTGCATTTGTGCCCCGGGACCATTGCACCTGCTGTATCTGCCAGGAATGCTTCCCCCAGAGAGTCTCATGGCTCATACATCACCTCCTTGCAGAGAGGACTTTCCTGGCCACTCCCTCTAAAGTACAGCCTTTGCCTGGCTGTCTCTTCATGGTTTACTTTACTATCCAATAGTGTGTTTTCTGTGTTTGTGTAGTGAGTGTCCCTACACGACTCAGGGTGTTGTCTGTTTGCTTGACCAGTGGATGTATCCTCATCACTTAGAGTAGTCCCTGGTACTTCGTCAGCGCTCAGCAAATGTATCTTAACTGAATGAATGAAGGTAGTGACTGTATCTGTCCCTCTCTCCCTCCCTCCATCCCTTCCTTCCTTTTTTGACAGAGTTTTGCCCTGTCACCCAGGCTGAAGTGCAATGGCATGATCACGGCCCACTGCAACTTCTACCTCCTGGGCTCAAGTGATCCTCCCGAGTAGCTGGGACTACAAGTGCACACCACCACACCCGGCTGAGTTTCATGTTTTTTGTAGAGATGGGATCTCTCCGTGTTGCCCAGACTGGCCTTTAACTCCTGGGCTCAAAAGATCCTCCTGCCTTAGCCTCCCAAAGTGCTGGGATTATAGGTGTGAGCCACTGCACCAACTGACTATATCTTTCTCACTTGTGTCACCTCCAACATTGTATGTGTCAGCTCTTAATGTTGTCTTTTTTTTTTTTTTTCCTTTTTGAGACAGAGTCTCGCTCTGTTGCCCAGGCTGGAGTGCAGTGGCATGATCTTGGATCACTGCAGGCCTCCTGGGTTCTAGCAATTCTTGTGCCTCAGCCAGCCGAGTAGCTGGGATTACAGGCATGGGTGACCACATCCAGCTAATTTTTGTATTTTTAGTAGAGATGGGATTTCACCATGTTGCTTGAACTCCTGACCTCAAGTGATCTGTCTGCCTCAGCCTTCCAAAGTGCTGGAATTATAGGCGTGAGCCCCCGTGGCTGGTCTCTTAACCTAGTCTTTATGTAGGATTAGAGTTAAATAGCTCATTGCTACATCAATCACTTATTATTTGTTTGTTTTATGGCATGACTGGAAGATTTTTACTCTTAATAATTTGGAAAGTATTTTTTGAGATTTGCCTAAGAAGCATAATTTAGAAAAAATTTCAAGCCATCAATTACAATGTTAGTGTAATTATTTCTGTTATCTCATCTACAATGGAAGATGTTAGGAAGAAAACATTTTGAAACCTTTGAGTTGGCTGATACTGGACATAGCACCCATCAGATCTGATCATTAACATCTCCCTTTAGATATGTATATAAAAGGATTAATGGCAGCCAATCTTGAAATAAAGGGAAACAGTTTCATTAAAAGCTTTAGTACTAAACCTGAAGAGGGGTATAAGTACTAAACCTGAAGAGGTATACTAGATTGAGCAACTTAGTTTTGAAATAAGCCAAACTAAGATATGTGAAAGGGGAAAAAATAATCCTTTTGGACGTAAAGGATGAAGTGATAGTTTACGTATCTGCAGTCTGGAGTTGTAGTTCTGATCACAGGCACTGTCTCTACAATACTTGCTTATGACTTCTCAGTCCTGAATTTCTAAAAGCAGTGGCTGCATATGAGGAAGACTGGAGGACAGGGCCAACACTTATTGAGCATGAGATATGTTCTTGGCCATTGTTACAGATTAATGCTTTTCTTTTCTTTTTCTTTTTTTTTTTTTTTCTCCTTTTTTTCTTTTTGAGACAGGGTCTTACTCTGTCAACCAGGCTGGAGTGCAGTGGTGTGATGACGGCTCACTGTAGCCTCAACCTCCTGGGCTCAAGTGATTCTCCCACCTTAGCCTCCCTTCTAGCTGGGACTACAGGTGTGTGCCACCACACCCGGCTAATTTTTTTTTTTGTAGCTCCCAGGAGTCTACGTTTACAATGTAGGAGAACTTTGAGTGGGTACCGTAGAAAACAAACAAATGCCAGAAAACTTGATGGTTGAATACTGAGGTGGGTCTTATCTTTGAGCCATATGGTTTGGACTGTTTGGATTCTGTTTTTCCATTTTCTTATTCAGACTGTTTAGGACTAATGAGAGAAGTTTTGCTTCCTGGATGAGACCAAGAATACTGCGGAGAGTCACATGTCACTAACATTTGTTTTCCTATCTAGTTTTATTTTTGAAGAAGAGTCTGGAAAATGCACTCTGGCAAAGGTTACCAAGAATCTAAGCCTTTTTGCGGGGGGTGGGGGGGTGTTAATATGTGCATTATAAATTATCATCCAAGAAACCGTCCAAGAAAAATGCCGCGTCGTTACATGACCTCGATCTTTCTTTCTCCCCTGCAATCCTACACAGCAATAAAATAATTAGTGTTTTAGTTAAGTCAAGTTTTTGAATGTCTATGTTAAACTAAGTTTTAGGAAAAAAAATTACACTTATTGCCTCCTTCCCAGAAAACTTTTGAGGATTTCACCACAGCAAGGCTCGTATTTGCTGCTGGTGGTTTTGAGGACCTAGCCGGCTTTATTGGCTTATATTTGTATTTAGTTTGTATTTAACCTCTAGATCTTTGACTACTGTGTTGTCTTTGACTACGGTTTCAAAATGTATGTTTTTCAATGTGGAGCACCCCATTCATGCATTTTTTCACCCTGTGCCTTTTACATTTATAGGTGTATTTGTCAAACTTTGCATGAGAAGATCACAATTTTAGTGACTCATCAGTTGCAGTACCTCAAAGCTGCAAGTCAGATTCTGATATTGAAAGATGTAAGTAGTTTCTAGAGGTCTCCCAAACTTGCAAGTACTTGGGTGTGTTGAATCCCCTTCTTCCTCCATTTCATGTTCCTTTCTTCTCAGAGCTGGGATTCATGTTTTTAAGTATTAACTCAAAAGACTTGTAGAAATGTCATTATTACATGCTAAACCATATTACCGTAAAGTATGTAAAATTGCTACCTCAAGGTTACTACATTGTTAAAGAAAATGATGCTGTTTTAATTTAGAACTTTTTGTTTACCTCTTCCATGACTTAATTGAAATTATATTATTTGGAAATTACAGATTCTAAGACCTGTTTGTATCCATTTAATTGTCATGCATAGTTTGGCTAAAGATCCTCTTCTATTAATAGCAGAAATGGCTGGGCACAGTGACTCAGGCCTGTAATGCCAGCACTTTGGGAGGCCGAGGCAGGCAGATCACCTGAGGTCAGGAGTTCAAGACCAGCCTGTCTAACACGGTGAAACCCCATCTCTACTAAAAATACAAAAAATTAGCCCAGCATGATGGTGCACACTTGTAGTCCCAGCTACTCGGGAGGCTGAGACAGGAGAATCGCTTGAACCCGGGAGGCGGAGGTTGTAGTAAGCCGAGATCATGCCATTGCACTCCAGCCTGGGCTACAGAGTGAGACTCTGTCTCAAAAAAATAAAAATTAAAAAAAAAAAAATAATAGCAGCAACACAGTTGGATAACTGAGCAACCCCTAGTCACAGCACCCACTTTCCTGGAATAGCCAGCAGTTAGTGTCACTGCACAGGAATTTTTGAGTGCCTGATATGTGTGAGAGCTGGTATAGCTATAAGTAAGACAAAGTCCTTGCCATCATCAGGCTGACATTCTTCCTGGAGATAGATGCAAAGAAGGAAATAGAGGGATGGGGTTGCCTCGCTGGGACTTGAGGTACAATGACGTGAAGGTGCTGACCATGCGGTCACCTGGGGAGGGCATCTGAGGCAGGGGACTGGCAGTGGGGTCCTAAAGCTGGAAGTTACCTGGTATGTTTACAGGAACATCAGGGAGGAGCAGAGCAAGCCAGGGAGAGCCTGGAGAAAGGTGGGCTCAGAGCAGTGGTCAGAGGCCCTGGAGTTAGGATAGAGGCTACTGGACAGTCCGGAGCAGTGGAGTGACATGGTTTGATCTGTGATTTTAAGAGATCCTCTTTGTTGTTGGCTGGAGGAGCTACAGCAGAAGTAACTTGAAGTCTTAGTGGTTCACAAGACAGAAATAAGGGGTTGGTCTAGTGTGTCAGTTTCCTAGGGCTGCCAGAACAAAGTGCCACACATTAGGCAGCTTACAACAACAGAAATGTATTGTCTCACTGTTCTGAGGCCGCAAGTCCAAAATCAAGGTGTCCGCAGGGCCGCGCTCTCTGAAGGCTTCAGGGGAGAATCCTTCCTCGCCTCTCCCACTTTCTGGGGTTTTGCTGGTACTCACTGTTGATCCTTGGCTGGCAGTGCAGCCCTTCAGTCTCTGCCTCTGTTGTCACATGGCGTTGTCGCTGTGTCTCTCTGGCTTTCTTCCTATAAGGACATCAGTCACTGGACCTAGGGCCCACCCTACTCCGGTATGACCTCATCTTGTCTTGATTGTATCTGCAAAAATCCAGTTTTGAAAAAAAAGGCCACATTCACAGGTAACAGGATTTAGGACTTGAACATATCTTTTTAGGGGGTCATGGTCACCATTCAACCTATAAGAGCTAGCGTGGCCGGGGACATGGAGGTTAGTGAGAACTTCTCAGCCCAGCGGTGGTTTCATGCAGCACTCCTTGGCTTGTTGCCTCTTGCCTCAGTACCCTGGTCCTTAACCCTTCTCTGTTCCAGGCCCTGGTCAAATTCCTGATTGTGGGTCTGAAACCCGCTTAGTGTCTTCAAATGTTTTAATGTTTCTCCTCCCGCAATTTCTTAATAAAACGATGGAAATAACAAAAACGAGTGTTAATTATATTTTATAAGATCTGTGTGCACCGTTCTCCAAGGGAGATAAATTTCACATTATTGCAACAAATGGGGTATATAATGATAGCAAAGCTCTCGCAAGTCTTGTGTGTAAGCCCCTCCTTGCTGCCTAAAGAACAGTGAGGAATCTGTCCACTGAAGTCCCGGCAAGTGAATTCTCACCCTTAAGAGGATTATCGAAGGCAGAACTGCTGCCTCTTCAGAAGTGGTTCCGTGTGCTGGCTCTTCCCCACTCCCCCAGGAATAGGGAGCCTGGGTTCCTCAAACTTGAAAACAAGTAATTTCTTATGCAGAGGGCTGAGACTAGTGTGGCAAAACCTGAATGCTGGTACATTAGAATAAAATCTGTGGGTGGTAGAATAATCTTTCTCCAAAACAACCATTTGGCGAGGCGCGGTGGCTCATGCCTGTAATCCCAGCAATTTGGGAGGTCAAGGTGTTGGGGGGATCACTTGAGGTCAGGAGTTCAAGACCAACCTGGCCAACATGGTGAAAACCCATCTCTACCGAAAATACAAAAAAATTAGCTGGGCCTGGTGGTGCTTGCCTGTGATCCCAGCTACTCAGGAGCCTGAGGCAGGAGAATCACTTGAACCTGGGAGGCGAAGGTTGCAGTGAGCCGAGATTGCGCCATTGCACTCCAGCCTGGGCAACAGACTGAGACCCTACCACGCACACACAAACCGTTTTTCCACTGGTGGGCACCCAGGATGAATGTGTGTCCGTTCTTGCTTCTTGCTGTCGACCCAGCCCCTTCCCTAACAGCAGACAGAGCACGGTTGCCCCTCGGAACCCACTCTGCATTGCTCCTCAGTACTCGGCTTCTGAGGAAAACTGCCATCTCAGTACCAGTAGGAGTTTCCTTGTGCGTCTTACAGATACTATGTGAAAAGTGGTCATTTCATCAAACTAGGTGTGTCACTTTTACCTCCTGTGTGGAAGAAGACATAATGTATCATGAAGCATTTTTGAATTCTCCAGTTATCAAATTGGTCCAAAGGGCCCAAGGTGTCATTGGATTTTCCTCAGTGGACCCACCTTTTGGGGGTGGGGAGGATTGGGGTAGCAGGGAGGGTCCTGGCCACCTTCCCCCACCTGACTTGCCTTAGCCAGGAGCTGCTCTCCTTTGATTTGTTTTGTATTCTGGGAGTTTGCCTAATATTTTGTTTGCTGCTGTTTGAGGAAATCAGTTGGGTCTCATTTCATGGGGTACACAAATAGTAAAGATATTTGTACATTATTTTCTATGACTTTGTAAGGAGAGAAAACTGTGCAAGGTTGTGTCCCATGGAATGTCGAATTTTCAATTAGGAACTCCCTGAGTCTTTGGGGCAATTATTTATTTATTTATTTATTTATTTATTTATTTATTTATGAAATGGAGTTTCGCTCTTGTCATCCAGGCTGGAGTGCAGTGGCTTGATCTCTGCTCACTGCAACCTCCGCCTTCTGGGTTCAAGTGATTCTCCTGCCTCAGCCTCCCGAGTAGTTAGGATTACAGATGCCCGGCTAATTTTTTTGTATTTTTAGTAGAGGTGGGGTTTCATCATGTTGGCCAGGCTGGTCTTGAACTCCTGACCTCAGGTGATCCACCTGCCTTGGTCTTCCAAAGTGCTGGGATTTCAGGTGTGAGCCACTGCACCTGGCCTGTGGGGCAATTTTAGAGTAAAGACCATGAAGGTGCAGTTCATGGGGTCTATGTCCAAGTCTGGTTCCCACACGCCTTTTTCCAGCAGGGCCCATGGCCAGTGGAGGCTTGTGGAGTGCTTCCTACCTGTGCAGATATGCCTGTTCCTACCTCCCTATCAGTGTTAGGTTTCTTTCCTGGAATATCCTCCTCAATTTACTCATTCCTTCAATTCTTATTGCATAAGGTTTATCACAGTTTTCATGTTCTGTAATAAGACTACCAATACGGTCACCAACATCTGTGTGATAATGATTGCCATGTAACACACTATTACCATTTTAAAAATATTCTTCAGGACCTAACACAGGGTCTGGCTGAGAACAGAACACTCAGTTGTGTATCAAGTTGAATTGTATTAGATTTGTCAACTAGGATTCCGGACCTAAGTATAATCATAACTTAAGATCAGTTACTTTTTCTGGATTAGAATTAGATTAGGTTAACGTTATCACCTGCACATGGAGCTCTCTGAAATTCTTTATTTTTATTTTAGGGTAAAATGGTGCAGAAGGGGACTTACACTGAGTTCCTAAAATCTGGTATAGATTTTGGCTCCCTTTTAAAGAAGGACAACGAGGAAAGTGAACAACCTCCAGTTCCAGGAACTCCCACACTGAGGAATCGTACCTTCTCAGAGTCTTCGGTTTGGTCTCAACAATCTTCTAGACCCTCCTTGAAAGATGGTGCTCTGGAGAGCCAAGATGTGAGTTCACCTCCTCTTACAACATGGCCTGGTTTTGTTCACTGTTAATGGCCTTATGGATCTTTGGTCTACTCTGTTCAAAGCTTCATCTTTTGTCCCAAAGTGAATTCTGTGGTTTCAGGGCTCTATTCCATGATATTGGTAGATTAAAACAGAACCAAGGCAAACAACCCTGGTTGGAGTTATCCTTTGTGTGTAGGCTGGGGAATGTCAAGGAGATGAGTAGCGGGTGTGTATGCTGGTGCAAGTCCTAAGCTGTGTGTGACTCACACTAATACTACAATTCTTGAATTTACTGTAGTGAAATCCTACTTAGTCTGGTGGCCCCCGACTTCTCTTTGCATCTGGAGGCATAATTTGAAGACCCCCTTAGAGAAAGTCCTGCTGTGGGCCACATGAAATTAGCCACTTTTCCTGTATGTTGGAATGTTCTGATGCTGCAGGTGGCTGATGTAGGTATTTTGCCCTGTTGTCAGATGGTTTATGTTAGGCCAGAAGTAGCGTGTGCAAAGACCCAACAGTTCCTGACACACAGCAGCCCAACTTCCTTCTTTACCTTTCAAGAATAGGAGCTGCATCTTACTCACCTTGGTGTTCCCAGTGGCCAGCATAGAGCTGCTCAATACATCTTCAGAGTATGTGAATCTCATGCCTTCTAAGTCCTCCGGGCAGAAATGTACCAGAGCTCACTTAAAAGCATAGATATTCCTTGCCACACAAACCCTGACTATCCAAATCCAGGAGCCTGAAGGATTCTTGCAGATATTCAGATTAGGCCCTCACATGCCAAATTATCAGGAGTCAATTTCTGAAACTCAGGAACCAAATAGATTAGGATCATATGCTATCCCTTCCTTTCCAAACTCTGGTTACTGAGACTCACTGCTTGACCCCAGTTACTGTGTTGAGCTCATGTTTTGACCCCCTGCTCTTTTATGTTTCCATCTTGAGTGATGCAGTTGAGAGTTCCATATCTTTTTGTATATGATTTTGGAACAAGTTTCTGTATTGACACTTGAATTTGGGTGTGCTAGGTAAGTGCTGAACATCCTGATGTCATCCTTCCAGCAAGCCACGCCACAATGTACAAATGATATTTCCTTTTCTCTAGTAGAACCTTGAAAGTGGGATGGCTGGGTCCAAGGATTAGTGCATATAGCTGGGTGTGGTGGCTCATGCCTGCAGTCCCAGCACTTTGGAAGTCTGAGGTGAGAGGATCACCTGAGGTCAGGAGTTCCAGATCAGCCTGGCCAACATGGTGAAAACCTGTCTTCACTAAAAAATACAAAAAATTAGCCAGGCGTGGTAGCAGGCATCTGTAATCCCTGCTACTCAGGAGGCTGAGGCAGGATAATTGCTTGAACCTAGGAGGCAGAGGTTGCAGTGAGCCAAGATCGCGCCACTACACTCCAGCCTGGGAAACATGAGCAAAATTCTGAGTCAAAAAAAAATTAAATAAATAAAAATAAGTGGATGTATAGTTTGGCTAGCTATTTCCACACCCTTCTCCACAGGAGATGGATCATTTTGGACTTCTGCCTGTTTCCCCACAGCTTTGTCAACAGAGTGCATTGTCATCTTTGGGAACAGTTTTGTATACTGTTTTGTCTCTTACCACCTTTTTTCCTTTGCAGACAGAGAATGTCCCAGTTACACTATCAGAGGAGAACCGTTCTGAAGGAAAAGTTGGTTTTCAGGCCTATAAGAATTACTTCAGAGCTGGTGCTCACTGGATTGTCTTCATTTTCCTTATTCTCCTAAACACTGCAGCTCAGGTAAATAATGACATTTGTTTTGCGCCCTCAAAATGATATTTACAGTACCTATGTTTATGCTATTATGACTGCATCTTGCAGTTCACTTGGGGTCTGAATTGAAATGTGCTGTCTTTGGTGGAACAAAGTGAGGGCTGCCTACTGGTGTTCCGTGTCCATTACAAAGACCTTCTGCGAAAAAAGGGTATCTTTCAATGATTTTAAAATGGAATATGCGTTTTCTTGAACTCTTGATATCTGGGAGTTTGGGCTTGGCACAGACCTGAGCTGGAAGAACTATGCGAGTTCTCTGAGCTTTTTATTCTTTCTTTTTTTTTTTTTTTTTTTTTTTTTGAGACGGAGTTTTGCTCTGTTGCCCAGGTTGGAGTGCAGTGGCGCGATCTTGGCTCACTTCAACCTCTGCCTCTGGGGTTTAAGCAATTCTCCTGTCTCAGCCTCCGGAGTAGGTGGGACTACAGGCACATGTGCCACCACGCCCAGCTAGGCTAATTTTTATATTTTTAATAGAGATAGGGTTTCACTATGTTGTCCAGGCTGGTCGCGAACTCCTGGCCTTAAGTTGATCCGCCTGCCTCAGCCTCCCAAAGTGCTGGGGTTTACAAGCATGAGCCACCACGCCCGGCTTTGAGGGCTTTCTTTCGGTTGTCCATGTTAGCGATTGAGAGTTCTGAGTTGGTAAGTCATGCCCAAGTTTGATTTTTGTCTTTGTTGTTTCTCCCCTCCTAGGTTGCCTATGTGCTTCAAGATTGGTGGCTTTCATACTGGTAAGTTATTTCTGGTCTGATGTATGAAATACTCCAAAATCAGTAAGAAGACTCGCTTTTCCATAGAGTTAGAGGGAGGTGTTTGTTGATCCTTCTCTTCTAATCCTCACTTAGTTTACCCGAAGAAAAATTAGAGTGCTTGCTGGTGGAGTGTAAACTGCGGTGGTCTCCACCCATGTCTGATCCGCGGCATCATGTTCACAGACAGTTTCGGGAACTGAAAGTTGTGATTTAAATTGAATTTTTATAAGGTAGATAGACACAAGACTAAGTGAGCTGAGAATCATTTTCCAGCATGAAGCATTTCTCCCAAATTGTGGTTCATTTTTTAAAAAATGTATTTATCTAAATTCCATATATAGCTTAATATTTTTTTCTCCCCATGTTCCATAGGGCAAACAAACAAAGTATGCTAAATGTCACTGTAAATGGAGGAGGAAATGTAACCGAGAAGCTAGATCTTAACTGGTACTTAGGAATTTATTCAGGTAAAGTTTAATCATTTGGTGTATTGTATGAGAGGCTGAGGTGCTTACAATGAGCCTGTGTGAGTAACTAGGGCTTCCAGGAGTAATTCAGTAATGTCTTAACAGAGCAGGAGTCTCAGTCGAATTTACTCTGTGAATTAATTAGAATAATTATTTTAAAAATCTACTAGAAGAGAGGTTGACTGAAGACTCTTAATTTGCTCTGTACTGGATTTTGAAAGTTAAACCAGGATTGAGCATTCAGAAAATCAGCCACTGGAAATATGTGGCTATTGTCTATTCTAATAGGTTGCTTTAGCTAAATCTTATATCATTATACGGATGGGCAGGGGGATTAGAAACGGATCCCCACCCTGTGGTTCGGATTGTTCCAATTCTGTCTAAATAAACCCTGGCTTTTATTGAACTTGGATGAAATCCTCTGGCAGCAAGGCCCCCAAAATAAAAGCATTATTCCCTCCCAGGTATGCAAAGCTCCCTTCAGCACTGCTCATCTCCTGGGCTTCACTAATTACTTAAGAGGGAAGCTGAGCAGGGAAAAATCCAGTGTCTGGGAATTAGGATGCCTTCTATTTCTTACCTTGAGATCACAATGTTATCGCGTCCCCAACTGTGTGATTAATTTAACATTTGGCTTGCCAGACTAATATTAACGTCGCACTCTGTTTTCACAAGAGTGCTTAGAATGTATGTAGCATTACATACTGTTTAAAGGAAATCTTCATCTAAAATTTTAAATATTTCCATAGGAAATGCTCCTACAAGCTTTCCTCAGAGATAGAGTGAGTTATCTTTGTAAGAACCTACTCAGTGAAATTTGGTGTTTATTTCATCAATCGCTTGCTAAGAAATCTAAATCCGTTAGGTGTTTACCTTCCAATTGATGGACTATGTGAAAACTAAAGAAGGAAATCTGTTATGTTCTGTTATGTTCGTGTAGGATGGCAGGCTAAGCATAATGCCCGTTGTTGGAGTTAGGAATTTGAGCTGCTTTCAGAGGTTAAATAACAGTGACATGTCATCTGAAAGGGAAATATTTGTTATAGAAGTTACCCCCACTGTATTTAGCATTGTGAATTAAGAGATGTTAGGGAAGCTCTTTTAATTTCTATGTGAATAATGGATCCTCATTCATGTCTTAATAAAATGTACGATTTATTTTATTCATTTAAAAATGTCTTGTGTCTATGTAACACAGTGGGGGATTAGTTGCTTATTTAGATTAATTATCTTATGTTAAAATATAATTTGTGTTTTCTTGCAATTCAATTATTCAAGAGGTTTTCCACATGCAACTTAATATGGTATTTTTAAATTCTTTAAAGCTACTTGGGCATTTTCTACAAGGAAGAGGTAAATCATTTCTCCAATTCCTTGTTAATATCACATGTTGGTATCAAAACATACCACCTTTTTTAGATTATGGGACATAATGTAAATAATAAGATTTGGAATATGGAGAAGATCAACTACACTTCATGATTATCTATCTTACTTCTGAGTTTTTAATAGAACTTGCAATTGAATTAGAGCCTAGAATGAAATTGTATTATACACCTGATTTTTCTTTTCTGTGCAGTTTCCATTCAGTGAGAGAAAAATAAACTATTTTAATCCTTCTTTGTCAATGTATTTTGTAAATACGTTATACTTATGTAGAATCCAGATGCTTTATGGAATAAATTAAATAACATCTTTATAAACTACCTGGCTTGCTTTAGCAACTATTGAAGAAAATGCAGAGATATGCTGTGTTCTCTAAGTGATATTTCTTTATTTCAGGTTTAACAGTAGCTACCGTTCTTTTCGGCATAGCAAGATCTCTATTGGTATTCTACGTCCTTGTTAACTCTTCACAAACTTTGCACAACAAAATGTTTGAGTCAATTCTGAAAGCTCCGGTATTATTCTTTGATAGAAATCCAATAGGTAAGTCTGACACCAAGTTTCTCAGTAAGTATGTCTTGTTAACAACACATTTAGGATCTGATTACATTTCCGTCTTTGAAAATGGAAGGGATGCTGGGAAGAAAATCACTATGCATGTTGATTCATTTTCCACAAGAAACTTCACTGGTATTTTTCTCCTACCAGAGAAAATCTGAATATGCGGGGGGAGAGGCGGGGCATACAATCTTTTATTCCAATTTATATGTGTGTGGAAAAATAAATGAATGTTCACTTTGCAGAATGCTTTAGGAATCCATTTGCTGTGAGGCAAGTGAAGCATCCTGCATTCCCTGTAAACATGTTTAAATGTAGTTGAATAGTTGCTAAACATTGGCTGTGTTTACATAGTGTTAGGTTATGCCATTTTTCAGAGGGATCTTTGTAATCAGGAATGCTCTGACGTGAGACAGGCTGTGCATTTCTTTCTTTCATTGGGAAACCCGTTCATTTCTGGAAACACAGGGTGTTTGTACATACCCTGACTGTGAGGTTTCCCTGAAAGATAATATGTGGTTAATTAAAAGCCAAGATTGATAAAATGTAAACTCCCCTTCAAGAACAGTTTCTAACTCTGTGGTTTTGAAGTAGACTTTTGGTTCTATAATAGAGACTTTGTTGAACCTGCCATATAGATCTTCAGTAGCTTGTTTCCTGGGTATACCCAACTATACCCAGTAGTTTCCAAGTGGTTGATGCCTCTGCACTATGCCCTTCTTACCTGTCCTGCTTCTGAGGCTAGCCTTCCTGACCTGGGTTCCTAGGGAGAATTAGTTGTGCCTATAAGTCCCCACCCTGCTCAGTTGAGTGGACTTGTGGGGAGGCCTGAGTGACATTGTGCAAATGATAACTGCCCTCATAGAAGCAGGGAAGTGGCCTGGAGAGAACACAGGCACAGCTTTGGCCTGGCCATTGACTAGCTTTTTGACCAAGGCCAGAGGACATAGGTGCTATTACACAGGCAAGTCTCCAAGCAGATGCTGTAGTTCAAAGTGTGAACTCAAGCTAACTACCTGGGTTCAATCCTGGTGCTGGTTACTAATTGTTATAGCTGATTATAGTTACATTCATATTCATGTGCTAGTTACTTAATTTTTCTGTGTCACAGTTTTCTTATCTGTAAAATAGGGATACTATTCATACCCACCAAATTGAAATCTTATGAGAATTAAGCATGTTAATACATTCCTAGTACATGAAACTGGGTGTAGCAACATGGTCAGTGCCTAACGAATGTTAGTGACAATGAAGCCATGTATCTATGAACTGAATCACCTTCACTGTGGGGTGGAAATTACTCCTACCCTCTCTGTTTTACATGATTTTTGTGAAGATTAAAGAAGACTGTTCTGGAAAGCATCTTGTGTAGATTTATTTAACAAATACTTTTCAGTCCAAGCACTGTGCAGCGTGCAAGGATTTGTAAACTGCAGAGACCACACAAATATCGGTCTGATTTCAGCTGGTATTAGAAAGTCATTGGAGGACCTCTGCGCTATTACAGCTGTAACGTCGCGCCACTTTGCCAGTTAATTTGAAGCTACAGTCATAACATTTGGAGCATTAGGTGGGACTGCATTTCTCTTATCACAGGCCTCAGAATGCTCATGACTACCATTAACCAGCCTCTCCATGTTCGAGACCTGTGGGCTTCTCCTCATGCTGATTTATTTATTATTCAGGGATTTGGGACCCAGTCTAAATCTTGGAGGTGACTAATCTTACAGCAGCACCTGAGTGTTTATCTTGCTTCCTCCTCCTATATCTATTAGCATGACTTTATTCCTTCAACAAAATAGAAGCCCAAATAAGTACCCCAAGAGAGGCCTACTTTGTCCAAAATGTTTAGAGGTCGTGAGTTATTTACTTTTTTTAGTGGTAGACGTTGAAAAAATTTAAAAATTAAAAGTTTTTTAATGGTAGAATTAAAATTTTCATTTAGATAAAATTTTTGCACTTTTTACAATGGTGAAGGATACACAAAATCTGTGAATTACGCCTCAGAATTCACATTACTGATTGTATGCACTTCAATGGTTTTATATATATATATCTATATATATATAGATATATATATATATAATTTATTTAGAGATAAGGTCTCATTCTGTTGACTAGACTGGAGTGCAGTGATGTGATCACAGCTCACTGTAGCCTTGACCTCCTGGGCTCAAGTGATCCTCCTGCCTCAGCCTTCCAGGTAGTTGGGACCACAGGCCTGTGTCACCATGGCCAGCTAATTTTTAAAATTTATTTTATTCTATTTTGAAGAGATGGGATCTCACTATGTTACCCGGGCTGGTCTCGAACTCCTGTGCTCAAGGGATCTTCCTGCCTCAGTCTCCTCAAGTGCTGGGATTACAGGCATGAGCCACTGGACCCAGCCGGCTTTATAATATAAATAAAAATTCCCCTCTAGGATAGTGAGGCAGGCAAGCTCGATTTTTCAGTACTCTTAAATATACATGTTAAATGTGTATAAGTATCTGGCATGATGTTGTGCCCCCTGAATTGCAGAGTGTTCTTTGAGTGGGGTAGAAAGACTGGGAAGCATGTCTGAATACTTAGTTATTAAAAGCAAGCTCTCAGAAGAGCCCCGGGGGAGTTTCCTATGAGCTCAGCATCCTGATATTCTCCCAGATTTTAGAAAACTTAGGAAACGGGGAGGACCTCTGCTGGCATGTAGTTTCCAGTAAGCTCACCTTGGGATGGTGACTGGCACAGAAACTCCAGGTGATTCACACCGGGGGTCTGGCTAGACGTCGCTCATATCCCCATCTCCAGTGCCCTTGTGCTGGAATATTCTCAGTGACTCTGGTCTGCAGCATAGAAATGTCTTCTCCATTATTTTATGTCCACTCCCACCCCAGTGTGCCATCTCCCTCATCATGCTTCTGCCCAGATCCTCATCTGTGTGGTTAATGAATGGGCGACTCTTGCTGGTGACTCAGAGAACCAGACCTTCTGGAAGGGTCCCCCTGACTGCCCCACTGTGGTCCCAAGTTCACTTATTTGGATTTAGGGAGAAGACGAAGGTAAACCTGGAAGGTCTGTGTTTCTTCTCAGCAGCAAAGTTTCTGTTTCTTTTTTTTTTTTGAGACGGAGTCTTGCTCTGTCACCCAGGCTGGAGTGCAGTGGCGTGATCTTGGCTCACTGCAAGCTCCGCCTCCTGGGTTCATGCCATTCTCCTGCCTCAGCCTCCAGAGTAGCTGGGACCACAGGCACCCACCACCACACCCGGCTAATTTTTTGTACTTTTTTAGTAGAGACGGGTTTCACCGTGTTGGCCAGGATGGTCTCAATCTCCTGACCTCGTGATCTGCCCGCTTCCACCTCCCAAAGTGCTGGGGATTACAGGCGTGAGCCACCGCGCCCGGCCTGAAGTTTCTGTTTCTAGGAAGGCCACGCTTCTCCAACATGCCAGACATTAAGTTCCTCTCCATTTCGAACCCACCTATGGTTGCATGAAATTCATCTTTGTTTATATAATACAATACCTTTTTATCTACTGGCCTTTCGTTAACCTGATAAATCTTAAGCTAGCAGGATAAAATGTGAGCCAAACCAGTGTGCTGCCTTAGAATGACAAGAGCCAGTTCTCTCTCTCTTTCTCTTTTCTTTCTTTTCTTTCCTTCCTTTCTTTTCTCCTTCCTTCCTTCCTTCCTATTTCTTCCTTTCTTCCTGCTCTGTTGCCCAGTCGAGTGCAGTGGCATGATCTCAGCTCACTCCAAATGTCCACCTCTTGGGTTCAAGCAATTCTCATGTGTCTATCTCCTGAGTAGTTGGTATTACAGGTGTCCGCCACCACATCCGGCTAATTTTTTTTTTTTTTTTTTTTTTGTATTTTTAATAGAGACAGGGTTTTACCTCCTATTGGTACTGAGATAGCAGTTTTCCCAAGAAGCCAAGTACTGACGAGCAATGTGGAGCTGGGTCTGAGGGGCAACCATGCTCTGTCTGCTGTTGGGAGCGGGCTGGGCCCCCGGCAAGAATGGACACACATTCATCCAAGGACACACATTTGACCACCAGTGGACAAATGGTGACTGTTTGTGTGTGTGTGTGTGTGTGCGTGTGTGGTAGAGTCTCACTCTGTCGCCCAGGCTGGAGTGCAGTGGCGTGATCTCAGCTCACAGCAACCTCCGGCTCCCAGGTTCAAGTGATTCTCCTGCCTCAGCCTCCCGAGTAGCTGGGATTACAGTGTCCACCATCACACCTGGCTAATTTTTGTATTTTTAGTAGAGATGGGGTTTCACGATGTTGGTCAAGCTGATCTCGAACTCTTGACCTCAGGTGATCCACCCATCTTGGCCTCCTAAAGTGCTGGGATTACAGGCGTGAGCTACCGCGCCCTGCCAAGAGCCAGTTTTCCTTTCTCGTCTTTTTATCCTCCTCTCACCCATTGCTAGTTTTTATTCTTTCCTCCTTTGATGTAGGTTGGTGATGGGATCACATGTGTCTGTTAAGAAGCCTCACATTTTCAGCTGCCCTCAGACACCTCCTGTATATTTTGATTATGACCTGAGTTGAATAGGGCATTTGCAGATATTTTCTGGTGCTGTTCGCTGCATCTACCTCTTCCTAGTCAGTTTTTGTGTGTGTCTTAGCCCTGTTTCCATTCTGTTCCCATCATAATAAATGGGTAACACAAATCCTAGGTCAGGAGTAAGTCTTCAGAAATTAAGAGATGATTTTTATTTTAAATGTAAATCCTGTTTTCCTGGCATGGGCAGAATTAATTTTGCTTTTGATATCCAGCACAAGAGGGCAGCATGATCTGCAGTATTTCAGTGATATAATGTAAGAGCACCTCATTGCAAAACCTGGTTTTTAATTTAAAGCTTTCTTGGAAATTCTATTTTTATAGCTTGGGTCTTTGTATCTTGATATGTGTTAATATGAAATTTAAAAAGTAATTTTGTGGCGTATTATGTTTGAAACATGAAAGTCTTTGTGGAAGATATTTTTCTGATGTTGTCCTGGAATACCTAGCATTTCAAACAGGGTTTTTTTGGATTTCCTAATTACACCTTCTTGACTAGTAACTGGAATAGGCAGACGCTGACATCTTGAGTGGTTGGATGCATTTTAATTCCTGAAGCATACATTATGATTTGCTTGTATGATGTTTCTGTTTTCTTTGTAAGCATGAGTTTGCAGAGAAAGATAGTTACACAGTTAGTTTCTTTAGTTTTCTTCCACGCCAACAGAGTTAGCAGAGACATTTTATTCTTATCAGGTCTCTACAATTTCACTCTTTGTTTTGGAGAAAAGATGAGCGGTTTGTTGTCCTGTTTTCTTATGCCTAATTATGGTGACATAACATTTAGCTAAGTACACTGACTCTAATGGGTGCCAGATAAGTGTTTACTTGCTTTCAATTTGTTAATTTGGCTTTAAGAACCCAAGAGCTGGTGTCGGTAGAAGTGTTTGTTTACTCTCTCAGGGAAGTATAAAGTTAATATTGGGTTACAGCCAGTATGTTTTACACAACTGGTTTTTCTCCAGTGTGTGCGTGGGGAGTATGTGTGTGTATGTATATTTATGTTCATTGATGCCTTCAACAGTGTAACAAAAAAACCAGATTCATATCGTTCTTTTTTCTTTATAGATTAAGGTAAATGAGAGCTAACACACTAGATAAAAGAAAAAAGAAACATATTGACTTCTTCCCATGTTTCTTTTTTTTAATCCAGTGGAAGATGCTTGTGGTCACTGAGGTATGGAATGCGAATGCTAGTACTAGATTTTAAGACAGACATATTCTCCTATGTTCCCTAATCAAAAATCTAGGGTTGCCCCAGTGATTAAGATTCTCAGCTTTTAGCCAGGCGTGGTTGTAGTCCCAGCAGCTCGGGAGGCTGAGTCAGGAGGATCACTTGAGTCTGGGAGGTCAAGACTGCAGTGAGATGTGATTGCGTCACTGCACTCCAACCTGTCTCCAAAAAAAAAAAAAAAAAGAATGCTTCCTTCCCAGCTTGACTGAATGGGAAGTTAGGATGTGCATCCTACAGGAATTGAGGGGAGGAGGGTGGTAGTGGTTTGAACTATTGTTCTGTTTCTGAAACCTGGAAAGGGACTCTGGAATCCACTGCAAGTTGCTAAATAATTTGTGGAGAACTGAAAGCAACCTCCATGATGAGCTTTTTCTATGATCAGAAAGACTGTCTTGCGATACTCTATAAAATCTAATGTCCATATCCCACTTCCTTGCCAGAAAAAAAGAGTCATCAATAAAGAAGAAACATAATTGTAGGGATACCTATTTATCTGTTTATTCAGTTCAAATGACCACTGGAGTTGGTGCTAAATGTGCATTTTTAACAAGTATAATATTTCAGCACTGTCAAAATTACCTCTACAATAATAGGCTTGTTAAATTATAGCTCTATAAGCTAGGGGGTAAGATGGCTCTGCCCAGCACACATTAATCTATGCCTGTTCACACAAGTGATTCTGCTGAGCAGGTAGCATGTTTAAACAAGAAATACTGGTCCTAAAACCTCTGATTTATGGTAGGTGTTGTTTTGACACAGCACCATTCAGACAATTTACAAGGCAAAGCTTCGTGCTAAAATATTTCCTCAGTGTCATCATTCGTCACCAGTATAAATATTCAGTAGTGATGCTGGAAAATTGGTAATATGCCCATTGATGCCAAATCACTCGCTATGTTTCCTTTCAAGTGAGATCTGTTGTGGATATGGTTAAAAGAAACTATGATTTTTCTTCCTTGAGAGCAGATGAGCTGTAAGAAATTGAGAATAACAACCGTCCTGACAGCTTTCATGTACTCAATCTTGCCTATATTGCTTTTAATTCTGGCTTAAGTCCTGCGGGCTTTCCCTCCCACCCCCTTGCCTGATGCGTATTGTAAAGAACACATTTATATGTACATTAGTTAGTTTAAGAGGCTTTTTGTGTTCAAAGGAAGAAGTTAGTCATCACCAGAAAAGCTTTGTTGCAAAACAAAAACACACATTTCCCCTTTCATTTTTTCTTGTTAATAATAACAAATGCAAGTGACTATAAAGGGAATAACACAAAAGATTGCATCAATCATAATGATTCTCAATAGCCACATAAATATTGTTTTTTCAGCTTTGAATGAAACAGCTAAGAGTTTGAAGTAGGTGTGGTAATTAAATCCTGTCGGGTTGTCACAAATTAAAAATAATGTTTTTTCACATAACAATGGTTATATATACTTAAACTCTTATCAGGGGTGATACGAAGTCATATTTTATGGGAGTTGCTCCTTTACTGCTAATAGTATCATAAAAGCCTTTGTTAGGAGTTTAGTTACGTAGTTACATATATTTGATTGCTATTGTTATTTTGTCAGTAATCTGTATGTAAGCAATTACTGTAGCACTTGTCTACAGCTGGTAAATATTGCATCATTTTGGCATAATTTTTAATCTACTAGGATGTTCTGATTCATGGTTTTTCTCCATAATAAATCATACATGGAGATACTGACAACTTAGTAACAGAGAAAGCACTGTGTTTGTCCAATAAAATGTTAAAAAGATAAAAAATTAGGGAAGAATGTGCTTTGTTCAAAGTGATAATCTTGTAATATTTCAGGAAATTATAAGATGACATTTTACTTAACTGTGTTAAATTGTTTTCCTATAGTGTATATAATGTGATACCTGCATGTGTTTGTATATGCCTGTATCTCTCTCTCTCTCGACATATGTAAGTTCTCCACTTCAGTCTAATGTCCGTGGCTATGGTTTTAACGCCCCCCATTAACTGATTTGATATGTGTTGTCTTTATCTTTATCTTCAGCTAACTTGGAATCAGCTAACTTGGAACTCAGGGCTTTGTAGCATATCCCAATATCTGCTGTTAATGTGTGCTTAGTAATTTGGCATTAGCCTATGGGATGTGTGACTGATAATAGTAATTCAAGTGTTGTCATTTAAAACTGTCCCCCACTGTTAGATCAACATTATAGTTCTCTGTGACCTTATTGTCAGAAAAGAATCAAAGTATCTTCATGACTTAGCTCTTAGCTGTTGGATAACCATTTCAAGGGAAAATAGAACACTGTTTCTGGAATAACCTAATGATATTTCATTAGCCACTTGCAGTGGCCGATTTCAACATGAATAAATATTGATAAGTATATTACTGAGAGCCTAATATGTATAAAGCATAGTTTTTGGACACTAAGTGGAAGTGGTTGGGATTTGCTAGCTTGAAACGCTGTTCTGTTTTACTGTAAGGCCAACTGCTTCCCCTCAAAGATTTGACTTTGAAGTTCTCATATGAGAACTCTGGTTTTCATTTATAACTGGAGTTTTAATTTGAGAGTTTTCCATTTATAACTGGAGTTTGAGTTTTATATGAGAACTGATTTTTACTTATAATTGGAGTTTTCATATTCCATTATTTTATTCCTTCCCCCTTTATTATAAACATGATTATTTATATTGCCATGAAGACAGTGGAAAAAAATCAGAATATTTACAACGCTGAGGTTGTGACATTTTGTTTTCCATGAAGTTTAAAACATTTTTGCTTTTATCAAGTTTTTGATAGTGTTTATGAAAATGATAGTTACATTCTAATTTAGGTAATTATGTATTTACCACCCTTGTCTTATGTTAGCCTTGTTTTCCCCTTGTCTTCCCTGCCTTGTTTTCCCCTTGTCTTCCCTGTCTTGTTTTCCCCTTGTCTTCTTGGAGCTTATCTGTTGTTTCCTTGCTAAATCCCCTGAGCCCAGGATTGGATACACTGTATCTGATTAGTAAATATTTGTTGGCTGGACAGAACAAGAAATAGTTCCAAGAGTGCATTTGCATCTCTTTAAGCAACACCCATAAAGAACAATGGGACTTTACAGTGTTGAAATAAAATTAGAGTGTTTTTTGTCTTACAGCTGGTACTTATATTAAATTTAACTCTTGCTTCCAATTTTCTTTTTCAAAACTACAGTTTGTAATAGATTACTTTGGTGGACTTTGTTTCTGATACGTGATGGCCTGAAGAGAAAAACCATACATTGGTTCTTTGGAAGCTGTGATTCATGGAACTAGACCAAGTTCTCCTGTTGTTTACCAGTCAAAGAAATGAAACTGTCAAACACCTAATAACTGTTTTTGGGGTTTAGTTGTGTGTTGAAGGTGACTTTTAACACTCTGTGGGTTAAGTGTCTGGTACTGTATTGTTTTGTTTCGTAAACTTCATGCCCTTAAGAAGTAAAGAGAGGAATTAATCCATTTAAAATCATCAGTAGACATTGAAAATCTGTTCTTGCACAGGGAGTTGAGGTGTTGAGATGCCCCAATTCTGCTAGGATCATAGTTTGCGGTAACTAAGTCGGTCACTTTACTTCTCTTAGCCTCAGGGTTCTAACAGGTAAAAAGAGGCTTTTTCATTCATCAAGCATTTATTGGTCTTCTACTCATCGTCAGTTGTGGTCCCAAACATTGAAACAAAAGTACCTGTTTTCAAGGGACTTGCAAACTTAAATAGTTGCAGACAGTGGATGATGATGATGATGATTTCTTCTCCTTCTTCTCCTTCTCCTCCTCCTTCTCCTTCTCCTCTTCCTCCTCCTTCTCCTCCTCCTCCTCCTTCTCCTTCCTTCTTCCTTCTTCATTCTTCTTTCTTTCCTCTTTGTTCTTCTTCTTCTTTTTTTTTTTTTTCTTGAGACAGAGTCTTGGTCTGTTGCCTAGGCTGGAGTGCAGTGGTGTGATCTCAGCTCATTGCAACCTCCGCTCTCTGGGCTCAAGCAATTCTCTTGCCTCAGCCTACCGAGTAGCTGGGACTACAGGCATATGCCACCACACTTGGCTGATTTTGTATTTTTAGTAGAGACAGAGTTTCACCATGTTGGCCAGACTGGTATTGAACTCCTGACCTCAAGTGATCTGCCTTCAGCCTCCCAAAGTGCTGGGACAGGTGTGAGCCACCACACTAGACCAACAATGGATTACTTCTAAAAACCATCCTGTGTCAGAATCTATGATCTCATATCAAAAAGATGCATATTAAAATTAATGCAGCTGCCAAATGGAAGTCTAGATACTTTTCTAGATATAAGACACATGAGCATAGCTCCATCAGATATGTCTTCTTCATAATTCATTGGCCTTGATTTTATAAAATTTCCAAAAATGGTTCTTTTGGCACTTCAAAACCAATTGTGTTCAAAATGAAATCATACCAGTGGGAGTAGCAGAGGTGTTCAGGAAACAAAATAAATGATTCTTTATTTCAGATCATAATCTCTAAGCTTAAAGTGGACTCACAATAATTTCTAGCTAGACTCTTGACTGGGCCTAGATGCTTTTCTGAGCCACTGGGGGAGGTCTAAGTGCTACAGCTCAGCTTAGGAAAGTGTGTTGGAGAAAGGGGAGGGACTTCCAGTGTTGCCCTTTACAAGTACCTGTACACGCTTTGGGCTTTTAGAAGTATTGATAGGAGAAAGAACATAAGTAATGATATTTTCCCTGTAAGTAATGTTATCATGAAATTCAACTATGATTCACTGAGTGTTCTCATTCTTGGTCACCAGGATTAATGTTTGAGAAATTTCTTCCTCATTTAAATAGAAGCTCTTTCATATCTCAAATAAAGACTCGACAAGCTTCAAAGTACATTTTGAGGCCCTGGCAGTGGGGAAAGGGGAGGGAGGGGGAGGAAAAAACAGGACATTTTTGAGAGGAAGTTTATTGAAAACAAGTTCTCTATTCTGGAAACATTTTCCTTTCATGTCTTGTTTGCATTTGCATTTTAATAGATTATATCACATAGGCAAATGTTCCAACACCTCTTGAACACCTGGAAAGCCTGTCTTAGACTTGTTCTGGTGTTTAGAAATCTTTAGGCAGACAGTGTTCCAAATACAATCGTGTTCGCCAGGCATGGTGGTTCATGTCATATAATCCCAGCTACTTGGGAGGCTCAGGCAGGAGGATCACTTGAGGCCAGGAGTTTGAAAGCAGCTTGGACAATAGTAAGACCCCATCTCTAAAAAAAATTAGCTGTGCACAGTGGCGTGTGCCTATAGTACCGGCTCCTCGTGAGACTGAGGTGGGAGGATTGCTTGAGCCCAAATGTTAGAAGCTGCAGTGAGCTATGATTACTGTATTGCCCCCCCAAGCCTAGGAATCAGAATGAGACCCTGTCTCTAAAACTGTGCAGCAACATCTGAGAAAACAGTATATCTCCCCTGGTTGATCTTCAGCCTGATAGTAGCTAATCAGACTTCTCTCTGAACTTCAGGTGGAAGTTTATAGAAGTGTTCTTTTGCTTCAGTGACTGGTCTCATTCCTCACTCTGATTGAAGCACATAATAGAAGAGTTCAGAGATTTTGAGGGTTGGAGGAAAAAATAGCATACCCAGTTCTTTCTGTGTTCTGCACAATGATATTGGAACAGGGAATATAGTTGAAGCAGATTTACCCTTAAATATATTTTCTCCACATACAATTCCACACGCCTTGATCAGCAGCAGTGCTTTGAGGCATAGTTACAATCATGGATTATTTTTTTTCATTACCTTTACATATTTAAAAGTAGAGAAGGAAATGATTGCTTTTTTTTAAAGTAGTCATTATTTTTAATTTTTTTTTCCTCCTGTTGGTGTCAGAATGGCCTGGGCGCATAAAATGTATTTCCTTTGGGGGAACTATAAATTTATTCTTCTTCTCTTTTTGGAGAATAAAATGGTAGTGACATCTTACAATTATCCCATGCGAATATAAATCTTCTCTATATACTCCCTATTACTTAGCATGAAAATGAAAAGGGAGTCAAGTATAGTTTAATAAGTTCTACCAATGAACTGTATTGTAGACAGAAGTATTTCTTATTGGTGCCAAGTTGGAAAAGTTAGTCTTGATGTGGTCCTGTAAATGAAAGGAAAATCAACACATGCATTTCAGGATGATGAGTGATCAGTGTCACTAGAAAAGTGTTCTTCTTTCACTTTAAGATTAAATAAATAGTTGTTGACATAAATAGCCGGGGTAATAAAAGGGAACACCTGTGTAATCCAGCCATCAGCAGTTTTATCGTACAATCAGATAAGCTGCTGTTTGTTAAGGAATTGTCAAGTCTTTAGACCAGATGAATAGATTTAGCTCATACGTTAGAGAATTTTAAAAACTGAACAGAAGAAGCTTTAATTTCCCTTGATGCCAAATGTTCTAACCACTCTCATCTCCTTTCACACACGAGAAGCTGTAGGAGTTTAAAGCTTCATTGACCTAGCCTTCAGGTATGTCTTCTTCCATTAGTTATTGCTGTACCAAAGTAGCTAAATGTTCTAGATGAGATTAGGGTTTGAAATTTTATATGGCAAAATAAGTACCTCATCATTTTTGGATAAACATGGGGTTTTTTTTTCTAATACAGCTCATCTTTTCTCTCCCTTTAATTCTCATGTCCACTTTCATTTGATGTCAAATGAGAGAGAACTTTGGTTGTCATTTAAGAGCCTCTTGATCAAAACAGTTATCTTAAGAAGCATTGATTGTGTGTGTGTGTGTGCGTGTGTGTGTGTGTTGTGACGGGTAGGGGAGAGGGAGAGAGAGACTTTTTAGTTAGCTTGTCCCACCACAATAAGAATTATATTTTTGGATTCTCTTAATAATATGTGAAATTTAAAATTTGAAAATTAATCAGCAGATAAGATGTCCTTTGACTTCACCCACCAGCAAATGGAAGGATTTTTCTTTATTTTCTAATAGGGGATTTAAATCACTATATGATTTGGGATCCATGGTACCCTTTTGGTAAAAAGCATGACTTTGGAATCAGCCTGCCCAAATGTGAATCTCAGCTCTACCTTGCTGAATTACTTAAACTCTTTCTGCTTCAACTTATTTGTAGTATGGCGATGATATTAACAGTACAATCCTTTTTTTGTGTGAGTGACAATTAAGAGAATCAATATATGAAAAGCATTTGATATGGTACCTAACAGCTAAAAATTGATTTTTGTGACTAATTGATATGATGAAATTTTAGTAGTCTTAAAAAAATGTACAAATTCCAAATCTGCTAGTTTTGATGAAACAAAGGGAGTCTGGGAAGGGTGTCTGTGTTTTCCTGGATGCAAAGAAAAATAGATAAATGACCAAGACTAACAAGCCACAAAAGAAAATCAATAGAGTATTTTGTTTGTTTGTTTGCATGTTTTCTTTTTGGTTGTGTTTTCAATGGGGCTTAGCTTCATTCCAGAGTTAATTTTAAATTTAATTTGGTTTTACAACGAGAGCTCAATTTTGCATGTAAGTACCAAACATCTGGTTTACTTTTTGTTTGAAAACGATACAGCTGAAGTTGAGTACAGAAGTCTATTGTGTAATTAAGGAAAGACAGTTTGAAATTTTGTAAAATAAGCTCTATTTAAATGGAATATTGGAATTATTCCAGAGAAGTGGATATACTTCTTAGGAGTAGGAGAAACTTACATTATTTTTTAAAAATGCTATAACTGGTCCAAATGTATAAATTCTATGTATTCACCTTTTTCAAAAAGCATGAAAAATGACAAATTTCACAAGTGAAAGTTAAAGTTGACCTAAGGCAGTTTTAGATTGTTGAGCCTTCAAATTTTATTCATGGGATGTTTTTAGAGACAGTCTGTGGTTTGTTCACTCCAGTTAATTCTGGGCAATCTTTCTACATTTCTATCAGATGGACATTCTGATATTTTAAAACTTCCTCTTGTGCAAAATATGTTTAAAGCAACCTGGGAAGAAAATGAGATTTCTGGTTAGTTCTTGTAAACTACAAATTATGTTTTTAAGACATTTAAAGGAATAATAAACCAAACATAGCAGATAACTCCTGTTACTGCACTATTACCATTAATAAACTAACAATTAAAATGCCATAAAGTACTGACTGGATATAATACTAGCATTGTGATATATAAAAAATAGAATTTGCGGTGGAGAGACCTAAATGAAGATAGGACACCTACTAATTTTCCACCTGCTTGCCAGGTAGTTGTGCCTTCAGGCAGAGACACCCAACTAGTCCAGAGTCTTAGGATTCAACCTCAGTAATGTCAGAAAGGCCCTCAGCTCTGAACTGCGATGATTCTCTCATTCTGTGCAACTCTTTTAGAAATAATTTGATAAGAGCTTAAGAAAGTCAAAAATAGGTTGTTTGTAAGACATCAGAGGATTTTTATAATAGTTTTGCCCCACCCTTGAATGTTTTAGAGGTCTGTTGTAGGACAGAGGTTTTGGTTTCTGGCAGTTGCATTCTAGTTCTCTACCAAATTGAGGATCAGCCAGAGGTACAATACATTTGGAATCTTGCCCTGTGTCTTATAATTTTATAGCAACATTATAAATTTATTTGACAACTTAAGCATATAAAACTTCTGTCACTTCCGTTGTCTTGTTTCATCTGCAGTAGCAACAAAGCAACAAGAAATCTGTTGCAGTCTCTCTGCCTCTGAGCATCCACACAGTAGATCCACCCTCTTCTTTGCCTTCTTGCCCAATACTCTTGTTATTGTCCCTATCGGTTTTTATGTGGCAACCGCAGGGATGTGATGCCTGTAATTGAAAATTAAATGATTGCCATAAATCATTAATCAGACTGCAGATTATAACAGCATTTATTAAGCATCTCGGTAGGCCAGGAGTGTGCTGGGAATTTTGCATAAGGTAACCGGTTACTGTCTTGTGAATTCTGTCTGGGTATTTTCCTGTGTTTGTTTCTTCCAACTTTTATTTTTGGTTCAGACAGTACATATGCAGGTTTGTTACATGAGTAGATTACATGTGGTGGAGGGTTTGGTATACAGATTATTTTGTCACCCAGGTAATGAGCAAAGTACCTGATAGGTAATAGGTAATTTTTTGATCCTTGCCCTCCTCCTACCATAAAGTAGGTCCCAGAATCTGTTGTTGTTCCCTTCTTTTTTTTTTTTTTTTTTTTGAGAGAGTCTTGCTCTGTCACTCAGGCTGGAGTGCAGTGGCGCAATCTTGGCTCACTGCAACTTCCGCCTCTGGGGTGTAAGCAATTATCCTGCCTCAGTCTCCTGAGTAGCTGGAATTACAAGCGCATATCACCATGCCCAGCTGGTTTTGTATTTTTAGTAGATGTGGGGTTTCACCATATTGGCTAAGCTGGTCTCGAACTCCTGACCTCAGGTGATCCTCCTGCCTTGGCCTCCCAAAGTGCTGGGATTACAGCCGTGAGCCACTGTGCCCGGCCTGTTGTTTCCTTCTCAGAGTCCACATGTACTCAATGTTTAGCTCCTGTTTGTAAGTGAGAACATGTGATATTTGGTTTTCTGTTTCTTGTTAATTTGCTTGGGATAATGGCTTCCAGCTCCATCCATGTTGCTGCAAAGGGCATAATTTTGTTCTTTTCTATGGCTGTGTAGTATTCCATGGTATGTATGTACCACATTTTCTTTATCCAGGCCACCATTGATGGGCACCTAAGTTGACTCCTTGTGTTTGCTATTGTGAATAGTGCTATGATAAACATACAAGTGCATGTGTCTCTTTTTTTTTTTTTTGGAGATGGGGTCTCACTCTGTTGTCCAGTGCAGTGGCAAGATCTCAGCTCACTGTAACCTCCACCTCCCGGAGTCAAGTGATTCTCCCTTTTTAGCTTTCCAAGTATCTGGGACTATAGGCATGTGGTACCTAATTTTTTTTTCTTTTTTTTTTTTTTTAGGTAGAGATGGGGTTTTACCATGTTACCCAGACAGGCTGGTTTTGAACTCCTGGGCTCAAGTGATCTGCCCGCCTCAGCCTCCCAAGGTGTTGTGATTACAGGCATAAGTCACCGTGTCCAGCCATGTGTGTCTTTGTGATAGAATGATTTATTTTCCTTTGGGTCTATACCCAGTAGTGGATTGCTAGGTTGGATGGTAGTTTTCTTTTAAGTTCTTTGGGAAGTCTCCAGACTGCTTCCCACAATGGCTGAATTTCCATTTCCTCCAACAGAATATATGTGTTCCTTTTCTCTGCAACCTCACCAGCATCTGTTATTTTTTGACTTTTTAATAATAGCTCTTCTGACTGGTGTGAGATGATATCTCATTGTGGTTTTGATTTGCATTTCTCTGATGTTTAGTGATGTTGAGCTTTTTTTCATATGCTTGGTGACTGTGTGCATGTCTTCTTTTGAGAAGCATCTGTTTTTGTCCTTTGCCCATTTTTTTTACTGGAGTTGTTTGTTTTTTGCTGGTAAACTTAAGTTCCTTATAGATTCTGTTCTTTTTGCTTAGGATTGCTTTGGCTCTTTGGATGCTATTTTTTGATTCCATATGAATTTCAGTATAGTTTTTCTAGTTCTGTGAAAAATGGCTTTGGTAGGTTGATAGGAAGAGCATTGAATCTGTAAATTGCTCTGGGCAGTATGGCCATTTTGACAATATTCCTATCCATGAGCATGGAATATATTTCCATTTGTTTGTGTAGTCTCTGATTTTTTTTCAGCCATGTTTTCTAATTCTTGATGTAGAGATCTTTTACGTCTTTGGTTACCTGTGTTCCTAAATATTTTATGTTTTTGTGGCCGTGGTATTCTTGATTTGGCTCTGAGCTTGGATGTTGGTGTATAGAAATGCTACTGATTTTATGCATTGATTTTTGTATCCCGTAACTTTGCTGAAGTTGTTTATCAGATCTGGGAGCTGTTGGGCAGAGAATATGGGGTTTTCCAGGTATAGAATCATGTCGTCTACGAAGAGAGGTAGTTTGACTTCCTTTTTCCTATTTGGTTGCCTTTTCTTTCTTTCTCTTGCTTGATTGTTCTGGCTAGGACTTCCAGTATTGAATAGGTGTAGTGAGAGTAGGCCTCCTTGTCTTACCGGTTATCAAGGAGAATGCTTCCAGCCTTTGTCCCTGAGCATTTTCTAAAGTTATGTCGCCCATTGCTATATAGTATAATATTTTATGCTATCATCATGCTTCACCCCCTCAGATAAGGGTTATGTTTAATATAGTACTTCCTTTCCAATGAATGTGGATATCTTATTAATCATATGTTTAAAAATCTGACAAATTTGTGTGACCCGGAAAAATCCATCACAAATAACAGGTGTCACAGTGTGTATCTAATGGATGCGTTTATCTGTCTGAATGTGTATGTGTGTGTGTAATGTTGATATAAGAATTCCAATTTGAGTTACATGTGTGAAACTAAGAAATATTTTAACCTCTGTCTTCTTCACCTTCTGAAATGTTTACTCAGCTTTTACATAAACTTGCTTTTATCAATTTTCAGAAGGATTTAGCATTTGAAAATGAGTTAGTCCCACAATGGGAGAAAAAAGTTTTTACTGTGTAGTAAAGGTTACTGCTTCTGCAAACTAGATGATCACTTTTGCCTGTTATCATGGGCGTACGTTTTCTAGACTTCTAGCAGTACATTGGCATGACTTTCTAAATCAAGTTTTTATGTTAGGAGAGTGCTAGCTCTGAAATTTGTAGTGTTTGGTGTCATAGGAGATACTGTGGAATGGTGCTACCATAGCTATTCCTTGGCATTTGTGTCCTACTGGGAGTGGAAATAATTCTGTCTTTGGTATGAACATTTTTTCCTTTTTTAGCTCTCCAAAGTGATAATGGAGAACTTTTTATTTATATTTTAATAAAAAGGAGAGAAAGAGGGAAAGGAGACAGAGAATAAACTCTCAAATCCTTCCAAATTAGAAGTCCTGTTAACTATTTCAAGATGTCTTTGGTCATTCTCATAAATTTTAGATTGAATTATAAATGTATCTAGAACATTTCATGTAGGCTATTTTGGAAATGCAGTTGAACTTTTAATAGGACTAAAAACATCATTGTTAGACTTTGAATGACAGAATAACATGGTCAGAAGGGGCATCTCAGGAGGTTCCTGTTAGAAGAACCACAGCCAAGTGCCTTTCAAGCTTGTGGAAATCCCATCCAGCTGTTCTCTAGGCCTGAAAAAATGTGGGAAATCAAAAGATTGGGTGAATTCTCTTGGTGGTCTACTCAGAAGAAACCATATTAGTAATGTTGATGGTTCAGTATCAAACCTGGCATGGGCTCAGAGCTTGTGAGCCTAGAGTCACACATGTACCAATCCAGGTGAGACCCCAGCTGAAAAATTTCTTTGCCTTGTTTTATTTATATATCTAGGCTTTTTAGTTCATGGCCCACTTTTTAGCTACTTGCCCTCCTCCACCCATAAATTATGGTGATGAGAAAGACAGAGATTCTTCTATCATCCATTTTATTCCTTGTTTCTTCTTATTATTATTATATTTTTTTGGCAGTAATTTAAGAGATTTGCTTTCTTTCTTGTTTGCTGTAGAAGTCAAACAGTATTTGGAAATTTGCAGAAAATAACGTTTCATAAATCTTATAATTTAGTCTTCACAAGGCTTGATATTTTATAGTGAGACACTGATTTTTACTCATACCCTTTTCACAAGTAGTATGATGATAAGATCTAATCCTAATTCTAGCCATCTATTTGTTCTTTGTTCTAAAACTTAGGTGTATACCTTAGATATCACTATTTCTTTTTTTTCTGGTTTACTCATGATCTTTTATTAAATTTAAAAATTTTTTTTTTATTTCCATAGGCTATTGGGGAGCAGGTGGTGTTTGGTTACATGAGTAAGTTCTTTAGTGGTGATTTGTGAGATTTTGGTGCACCCTTCACCCAAGCAGGATACACTGCACCATATTTGTAGTCTTTTATCCTTCACCCCCTTTCCAACCTTTCCCCTCAAGTCCTTAAAGTCCATTGTGTCATTCTTATGCCTTTACATCCTCATAGCTTAGCTCCTACTTATGAGCTGAGAACATACGATGTTTGGTTTTCCATTCTTGAGTTACTTCACTTATAATAATAGTCTCCAGTCTCATCCAGGTCACTGCAAATGCCATTAATTCATTCTTTTTTATGGCTGAGTAGTATTCTGTCATATCTATATTCCACGGTTTCTTTATCCGCTTGTTGATTGATGGGCATTTGGGTTGGTTCCACATTTTTGCAATTGCAAATTGTGCTGCTATAAACATGCACATGCAAGTATCTTTTTCGCGTAATGACTTCCTCTGAGTAGATACCCAGTAGTGGGATTGCTGGATCAAATGGTAGTTCTACTTTTAGTTACGTAAGGAATCTCCACACTGTCTTCCTTAGTGGTTGTACTAGTTTACGTTCCCACCAGCAGAGATATCACTATCTTTTGCTTCAGGAAAAACCAGTTTCCAGTTTCCTTTATGTATTGATGGTCCTCTGAAAAAGATAGAGCTGGACACTGTGGTGCACACCTGTAGTCCCAGCCACTCAGGAGACTGGTTCAGGATGATCCCTTGAGCCCAGGAGTTTGAGGCCAGCCTGGTCAGCATCGTAAGACCCCGTCTCTTACGAAAGAGTCAATACACAGAAATAGGTTTACTGAATAACACAGCCATTTTCTGTTGAGGGAGCAAGTGGCTCCTTGGATGATTGGATTAGCTTCTCTTTTTTTGGCCCAAAGTAGAATAACTATGGTATTTTTACCATTTCCCCTCAGTCTCACTTCTAAGGTTCTTTTCAAAAATGGGCTAAGATATGTTAAGGTTTATTAAAAACTTCATTGATACCCCCCACCCCCCACCTTGTGTAAGCTGCAATTTAGTCAGAGAGATTACATGTGGAGCTTTATATTTATGGTACATTCTTTGTTCTCTGCTTTTATACTGCACCTCAGAGGATTCTGAAATTCTTTGACTTTTGAACCTTTTTGTTTTCTTTGCTGAGTTTGAGGACAAATTTTGGGCAAAAACACCTGGATGATAAATAATGCATCTAGACAAAAAGAGAAACAAAGTGAAACTCAGTGAAAAGTAAATCGACCTAAACAGTCTAAGAATATTTAACGTTTTGATTACATCTCATGACATTTGATATCTTGACCCCTTCAGCCTGTGCTGGCTGTTGCCTTTGCCTCCGACTTGTAATGTCAGTGGATTAAAGCTCTTTTACTCCTTTCTGGTGAAAATATTTGCAATTTCAGATTTGTAACTAGTAGATCTGTTCAGCTGTAAGGAAACCTTTCAGTGATGAGCAACACGACTTTTCATCTGAGGGATGCAGAGTCTATGACTGCCCGAGAGATTGGGATCCTGTAGTGGTTTTATTTCATTATAAGCCTCCACCAGTATTATTTAATGCAACCAGGTTTTGAATGCTGGTGAGAACACAGTTAAGGTCATGGTCTGCAAGGACTTTGATGTCGTGCAGAAGCCTGATTTTCCCATAATAGGCATGAAAAGCTTGTGCAATATAGCTCTTAGGAGATGAATATTTGTTCCTGTAGGTTACAATAGCAGACATAACCTGTGAGTGATGGAAAATGTCGGGCAGAATATGGATTTGGAGGAAAAAGGGGAAGAACTAGTATGAAAAAATTAGCCATAGAAATCGATAGATACTAGGCCAAGAATATAACTGCAAACGTGTCAGCTGGGTTTTCCCAAGAATGATTGACAGACACTATTGCAGATCCTGCAAGTAAAGAATTTCTGATGTTTTCTTTTTTTTTTCCTTTAAAGTTCAACTAAATGATTTCCTTATAGATTTGAAACTCTTTTCTCCTTATACAGAAATTTCTCTTCTCTCCTTAGTTCCCAGATTTTTGTGCTAAGAGAATGCATAAAAGGCAATTATTCTGTTGATATCTTTTTAACTATCTGTAAAGATATCCATATTGATTCTTAGGGCCACTGCCCTGGTACAGTTTTTGGTGGCTTGAATTAATAAGAGGGTTTGCTGTCCATTTTATTTGTGTCTGGAGAAAACTTTAGGTTTTAATGCACTTGCAAATTCCTTGGGCAATCTGTAGCCTGTTTGGCTGTCTTTGTTGCCTTTCCTTTAGATACTATGCCAAGTCCATGAAGTGCTCTTCTCTCTAAGGAATACAGAGACTGGGGATAGTCCCCAGAGTTGAGGAAACGTAGAGCCCCGTAGGTGTACCAGTTATGGTGGGTGGTGGGAGTGCCCTGGGCTAGCGCTGAAACTTCAGGTTTTCAGTGGTTGACATCATGAGTGAGGAGACTTTTGGAAGAAGCAGAACTGAAGGTAAGACTGAGTAAGTGGATCTGTCCAAGAGTAAGGAGAGATGAGGTCTGGAGATGGTCAAGGCAACACACAGAATCTGACTTTGGCAGTGGATCCTAGACCAGATCAGAACCAGAACTAGAGATCAGGAGGTCAGCATGGAATCAGTGGGAAGCCTTCCATCTGCATGGTTGCCAGCTTCGTGCCAAGGGATGTCCTGGCAATTATGGAAGCACATATTGGTACAGGTTTGACTAACCACCCAGACTTTTAGCACTGGAGTTTGTTGTTGCTTTTTTAATTTTTTCCCCAGGACAGCTGTCAATTCGGGGAGATATACAGGTATGAATTGCATGGGAAAGAACCATTGAATATGACTCTGGGATGGTTAAATATCTTGAAGCTGCAAAGAAGGAACATAGAACAAAGAACAAGATGAATTCTCATCTTATAATTTAAACTGCATTTAAACAATGTCCATAGATCCTGCCTTCCTGGAGGTAGAGGCCAGGTAGCACCATATAAACATGAGTGCTATTTCTGAGCACTCACGGCCCCATTGGGCATGGGCTGGGGAGGTGCCAAGGCTGGAGGGGCTCCTGGGGCTGTGGGTGTTTTGCTCACCCCCTACACAGCTTGCCCTCATGCTTCTCTGTAACAGGGTCAAGTTTCTGGGTTACAGCTGCCACAGGAACAAGCTGGCACATTCTTCTTGTTTTGAATTTGACCACTGGGTATTTATTTTCCTACCTTTGATTGACATCAACGTTTGGTGACTTCCTTCATCCCTCCTTTGGGTGGTCAATCCTGCCCAGCCACAACACTGGTCTCAGTTCTCATAATGATGTTCCCATCATGTCTCTTTTGTAAACAGAGCAAATACAGAAAATGCCAGTTTCTAAACTTTCACTTAATTTCTACCCATCCACTCAGAAATACCCACTGAGTCTTATCTTGAGTTAGGCACTGTGTTTGGAGCTAGGCCAAGAGGTCGTCAAAATTGTGGGGAAGATGGATGCACAGTAAGCAGCAGAGGGCTGGGCTTGGGGTTGGCTCCGTGGAAGGAGAGGCCCAGGGGCCACGGGAGTACAGGAGACAAGCCAACCAGATTTGAGGTGGGGCGAGCCTTGAAGGATCTCTCACGGACCTGTCATGGGGATGGGTGGTTGGGGTTACAGCAGCCCTGGAGGTAAGGGAAAGGAGCTGCCCAGCTGGCATGGAGTGATTGCAGGCCAGGTGGTGTGAGGGCCTGCCCAGGCCAGGTTGGGCCATGCAGGGCAGATAAAGGATTTTAAACTTTATCCCTAGAGCAGGAAGGCTTTGTCTTCAGTAAAATGGATGCCTGATAACATCACCTTTCTGTGCTTGCCGGAGCTCCATTTCATCAGGGAACCTATTAAGAGTAAAAATAGGGACTCATTTGGATTTTTAAACTTTTTTTTTTAGAATCAGGATCTCACGATTTTTCCCAGGCTGGTCTTGAACTCCTGGCCTCAAGTGATCCTACTGCCTGGGCCTCATAAAGTGCTGAGATTCCAGGCATGAGCCATCATGCCTGGCCTGTTTGTTTGTTTTAAACATGAACTTATTTTAATGTGTCACAAATTTTGTAACTATCTGACACTTAGTTCACATTTCACCATATTGTTTGTGGCCATTTTGATTCTTTGATTTTCATTTAATTGCATTGAGTATAATAGCAGCAAAGTCTATCTTCTTACTGTTTATTGCTGTTCCAAGCACCTCCCAAAGAGGAGTAAACCAACATATTTTATTATCTCTGTAATCCAGAAAATTATTGCATAAGGATGTGTACACATTTAGTTTGAAACTCCAGGGCAAATTAGTATATTTCCTGGGTTTATTTTCTTATAAATAATGACCAATATTTCATAAATATTCATTTACCACTGGTCATTTAAAAAGTGGAATTGCAGTAAAGTTTTAATTGGTAAAGTGTAACTTGCTTGTGTGTGGAAAGGCAGCAACAGACTTGGAGACTTGAGCTTCTAAAAGTTTCATTAGTACTCTAAGGGCTTTATCTTAGGGAAAGAATTGGTCCTTTTTCTGTAAAAATAAAAATGCTGTTCAGTATTGGTTCCCCCCGCCCCACCGCCCACTTTCCCCAAAGAAAATAAAACTTTGCTGCTTAATCAGGGTTCCAGATGTCTGTATGTATTTATTTATTCAGATATTTATAGTGTTCTCTGTCAAGCAGTTTGCCTCCCTGGGTGCATTCCAGCAATGTTAAAAACATACATGGCAAAGCCACAGAGATCAAAGACCTGTGTCTTGTGAACCCTTTGCAACATTTGGGCCAGTCCCTAAAATGATTTATATTAAAAGAACCAAATAAGCACTCTTCCTGTCCACATCGTGCTTTAAGGAGTGTTCTGGATGGGGCCTGAAGAACCCGTGCAAATTGGAGGTCCCCCCCATCTTTCGAATGAGGGACACCACCAGGAAAGCTTCCTGTGGGGCTGCATTTGACCCGCAGGTGCCTCTCCCATTTCCTGTATTTCCACATTTTATTTTTGTTTTCATTATTTCTTCCTTTAAAATATGGGAGTTAATGATTTTACCCCCCCCTTAAATATTCTACCATGTAGAATTTTAGACTGCCCATTAAAAATATGGGTTTCATTTTCTATATTATTTTCAAAATATGCAGTATCTACCGTCTAAATGGGAAACAGCAAGACTTTTTTGTAGTGACAAATTAATGCCACTGTGACTAATATCTCTGAAAGGGAAGTGCCTGTAGCAGCTGAGGCCTGTGAGCTGGAGCAGGACAAAGCAGAGATGTTGTGCTCTGAGTAAGAAAGTCTCAGTACACGTGACCTTCCGGGTGAGAGCTCTTACTTGAGTGTTTTAAAGACCAGTGATCTGGCTTAGTCCATCATTGGAAAGTGTTATGAAAGCGGCCAATAGACATTTTCCTACTTCCACTGCTTGTTGCAGATCTTGTCTTCTGGCTGGGAGCTGGGGTGGATCCGGTAGGGGACAGAGCAGATAGGTGTGTGAAGTGACAACCTTGAAAAGAACCTGGCCCTATCTACCTTTATGCCTACCGTCTGTGATTTGCCAGAGTTCTCTGCAGAGCAAACCATGTAAAGTAAAATGTTGCATGAACCTGCTACTCTATCCCTGGCCCAACTCTGGGTGTCAAGAAGTATGCTGTGCTTTCTGCACGAATGTGATGAATGTGGGAACCTTTTTGAGATAGCAGCACATGCTGGCAGTGGCGAGCCGTGTGCGCCTGGGCAGGCTGGGCGTTTGGCAGGCATGTTCCCAGGCACTTCCCAGGGACTTGTTGCATCATCAGGTGTTTGATTCTCCACCCCGTCCTTCCCCAGCGTGTCCACCACCCTTAGGTGAGAGAGTAGAAAGGAGTTCCACTCAAACTAGGA
Source organism: Pan troglodytes (assembly GCF_028858775.2). Taxonomy (NCBI): domain Eukaryota; kingdom Metazoa; phylum Chordata; class Mammalia; order Primates; family Hominidae; genus Pan; species Pan troglodytes. Next base: position 100,747,042 of record NC_072412.2, on the reverse strand, counting down.
GAATTGATGTGTGGCTGTGGAATTTCCTGTCTTTCCAAGTTAGCATGCTATTTGTAGAGGAACCTTTTGGCTTCCATTTGAGACTGGATCTCCTTTGTGGAATTCATCCGTAACTTTAAGAGTATAACTTAGGCTCCTGTCACTACTAGTTCATGCTGGGAATACCCTCAGAAAGGCTACTGTCAGTCCAAACCAAAGTTACCCAGATGCTTCTCTTTCTTTTTTGAAAGTTGAGATCTGGCCGGGTACGGTGGCTCACGCCTGTAATCTTAGCACTTTGGGAGGCCAAGGTGGGTGGATCACTTGAGGTCAGGAGTTTGAGACCAGCCTGGGCAACATAGTGAGACACTGTCTCTTCAAAAAGTACAAAAATTACCCAGGCGTGGTGGTGCATGCCTGTAGTCCCAGCTACTTGGGAGGCTAAGCCCAGAAGACGGAGGTTGCAGTGAGCCGAGATTGCACCACTGTACTCACTTTTTGAGACGGGAGTGAAAACCCTGTCTCAAAAAACTAAATAAATAAAATAAAAATAAATTTGAGATCTTTCCCAACAATGAAAGCCTTGCTGTCCCTTAAATATTAATAACATTAATTACTGTTCTACTTAATTTTATATTAAATTATATCCAAAAAATCATGATTTGCTAACATTTTTAAAAATTGTGTTTTAATTTTGCTAGATGTAGTTTAAAACCTAGATTGAAATTTAACTAGAGATTGAAACTGGAATTCTTTCAGTCCTAATGACTAGCTGTGGTGTATTTTTAAAATAACATTTCTATAGTTTATGAGATAAGTAATGGTTTCATGTTGCTATTTACAAACATATCTCCTACAATTACATACAGTAGGTAGTTTTTATGCCTAATGATTTAAATTACATAAGTGAAAAGTCAAACTGAGAATATTTGTCAAAATATTTTCTCTTATTAATATGGGTGTTTAGAATGTGAGCAACATCTTTAATATAAGAATTACGGGCCAGGTGCAGTGGCTTATGCCTATAATCCCAGCACTTCTGGAGGCAGAGACAGGTGGATCGCTTGAGCTCAGGAATTCAAGACCAGCTTGGACAACATGGCAAGACCCTGTCTCTACAAAAAAATACAAAAATTAGCTGGGCATGATGGTATGTGCTTGTAGTCCCAGCTACTTGGGAGGCTGAGGTGGGAGGATCGCTTGAGCCCGAGAGGTCAAGGCTACAGTGAGCTGTGATTGCGCAGCTATACTCCAGCCTGGCCAACACAGCAAGACCCTATCTCAAAAAAAAAAAAGAGAATTATGGACATTATTATATTTTACCTGATCCTGAAATGTAGAGTGTTCACTGAAAACTTTAGTTTCACGGAAAACTTTAGTTGAGTTTGCAAAATTACAATTTTTATGCCTCTGTAACTTTTTCTGATTTTGATATCATTATTCCCTTTTACGAGTCTAAATTAAATATGAGCAAAACTAGAAACCATTTAAAATGGTGGGATTCTCAAGCTTGTGCTGGTGTCTCGTGCAGATAGCTAAATGGTAGATGAAATAGTGAATGAATTGTGAGTCTCTGATTTGGTCTCTCCTACCCACCATCGAGGCTTATCCAGAGATTTTCAAATAGCTTTTGCATAAGGGAGACAATAATTAAGCTAATTATTTTCCTTACTGCCTTTTGAAAATATAAATTAAAACAGATGTCACTTGCTGTCTTCCGTGGCGTGAACCTCTGTGGACAGGAGACTCTACACTAGACTAGTAATTTAGGGTCTGTTTCCCCCCCCAAGTTCAGACTTAATCAGATCAGTTGCAGATACCCTGAAAGTGAGGCCCCAAGCTCCTGGGAGTCATCACTGCTTGGTGATCCTCTGGGCATTTGGTACTGCCCTCTTGCACTCCTCTTCCCACCTCCCAGGACCCCCACTTCCCCTGAGCATCATTTCCTTCTCTATGGCTCTTGTCCTCATTTATTTATTTATTTAAATTTTTTTGAGACAGAGTCTCGCTCTGTCACCCAGGCTGGAGTGCAGTGGCGTGATCTTGGCTCACTGCAACCTCCGCCTCCTGGGTTCAAGTGATTCTCCTGCCTCAGCCTCCCAAGTAGCTGGGATTACAGATGTGTGCCACGTCCTCCGGCTAGCTTTTGTATTTTTGTAGAGATAGAGTTTTGCCCTGTTGTCCAGGCTGATCTCGAACTCCTGAGCTCAACTGATCCGCCTACCTTGGCCTCTCTTGTTTTCATTTAAATGGCTCCTGGGATAACATTTCCTTCACTACATATTCTTAGAACACTTTTCTAGAATAGTCTGCAGCATTTTCCTTCTTTAAACTCAAGACTCGCCCTTCTCCACTTCCCTTGATCCCGTTATGTATTTATCTTTACTTTTCATTGCTAGAAACACATCCCCTGGAAGTATAGAGAATGTTTGTATGTCACTGTCTTCTTCCATTTAGATCCTCTATCCTCTCTTTTTAAAAAATAACATATATATTTTTTGGCATTTCCCCCTCCTCCTTTTAGCCTTCTGTTCTCAGTGTATACAAGCTCACAGAGGGCTAGGATGGTTACTGCCTCTGAATGACCATTATTCATGCATCTGAGCATTGGTAACTGACCTAGGAACAATCAGCTTCTGATGGGCTCCTCTTGAAATTGTAGCGCATGGAAGGCTTTAGTGAATATCATTGTGTTGACTTAGCCATGTCACCCAGTGGGGTGGCATTTCATTCATATTCATCATTTACATCTTAACCTGAACGTGTTTGGCTTGGGCAGGAAAGTGGGGGTCAAGAATATTGATTGTGTAAAATATTTTTCAGAAAGGTCAATTGCTATGGCGTTTTCTAAGGGTCACCCAATGCTTTGCAGAGTAAAATGCTTACCCACATCCTCTTCACTCTCCTTTTCTTCTCTGCATAAGGTGGCTCTTGTGTCCCTTCAGCACCCTTCTGTGCCACCACAGGCAGGCTCTTCCTTCGCCATTCCTCCCCTCAGATGTCGCTGTTGTTGTTCTTTGCTTTGCTCTCCTTATCCTACAAGGAGAGTTCTCCTTTGTTGGAGGTGGGAGGGGACTCTGGTCTCCAGAAGTGCTGTTACTGTCTCATCTCTCTCACCAGTTGGTGACAGAGGGGCTACCACAGCAGGTACCTCTTCTGTGACCCAGGCAAATTGGGTGCTGAGTGTCCACGTCGAGCTGAACGCTCTGATGGTGTCTCCAGGAATGGATGCATGTGATGGATAGAATGGATGCTGAGAGAAGGATGGCTGGAAAGTTGTTTTAAAAAAATGTTTTTAGGGGCTGGGCGTGGTGGCTCATACCTGTAATCCCACCTTTTTGGGAGGTCGGGGCAGGCAGATCACTTGAGGCCAGGAGTTTGAGACCAGCCTGGCCAACATGGTGAAACCCCATCTATACTGAAAATACAAAAATTAGCCAGGTGTGGTGGTGCACGCCTGTAATCCCAGCTACTCAGGAGGCTGAGGTGGGAGAATTGCCTGAACCCAGGAGGCGGAGGTTGCAGTGAGCCGACCGAGACTGTGCCCCTGCACTCCAGCCTGGGTGACAGAGCAAGATTCTGTCTCCAAAAAAAAAAAAAAAAAAAAGTTTTAAAATTATAGTAAAATACACCTAACATAAGATTTGCCATGTTAATCATTTTAAGTACTCTATATAGTTTGGTGACGTTAAGTACATTTGCATTGTTGTGCAGCTGTCACCATCCTCCATCTCCTGAACTTATCCATCTTCCCAAACTGAAACCCAGGACCCTTTAAACACTAACTCCCCACCACCCCTTCCCTCCAGCCCCTGGCATTCCCCTTCTACTTTCTGTCTCTGAGTTTGACTGTTCTACATGCTGGACATAACTGGAATCAAACAGTCTTTTTCCTTTTCTGAGAGGCTTATTTTATTTAGTGTAATGTCCTTATGGTTCATCTATGTTGTAGAATGGCCCAGAATCTCCTTCCATCTTAAAGCTGAATAATATTGCATTGTGTGTATATACAGTCAGCCAGCCTCTGTATCTGTGGGTTCCACATGCTCAGATTCAACCAACTGAGAATGGAAAATATTTGGAAAAACAATCCAATAAAAAATTATAATACCACAACAAAAAAATAATGTATTACAAATACATAGCACTTACATTGTATTTAGGCATTATAAGTAATCTAGGGATGATTTAAAATTAAATGGGAGGGCCAGGCGCGGTGGCTTACACTTGTAATCCCAGCACTTCGGGAGGCTGAGGTGGGCGGATCACTTGAGGCCAGGAGTTCGAGACCAGCCTGACCAACATGGTGAAACCCCGTCTCTACTAAAAATATAAAAATTAGCCGGGCGTGGCAGTGCATGCCTGTAATTCCAGTTACGCGAGAGGCTGAGGCAGGAGAATCACTTGAACCCAGGAGGCGGAAGTTGCAGTGAGCCGAGATCACGCCACTACACTCCAGCCTTGGCGACACAGTGATACTCTGTCTCAAAAAGTAAACAAATAAAAAATAAAATTATTTTGGAGGATGTCTGTATGTTATATGCAAACGGACTTGAGCATTTGCAGATATTGGTATTGGTGGAAGGTCCTGGAACCAATCCCACACAGATAGAGAGGGACAACCAACTGTACCATCTTTTGTTTATCCATTCATTTGTTGTTGATGTCTTGGGTTGCTTCTGCCCTTTGACTGTCGTGCATAGTGCTGCTGTGAACATGGGTGTGCGCATATCTCTTTTACACCCCCGTAGTCTCTTCTGTTGGGTATATATGTAGAGGTGGAATTGCTGGATGATGCGGTAATTCTGTGTTTCATAATTTGGGGACCTGTCATATTTTTTTTTTCATTGCACCTGCACCATTTTTATGATCCCCCAACTATATACAAGAATTCTCATTCCTTCACATCCCTGCCAACACTTGGTAGGTATTTTCTGGTTTTATGATAGTAGCCATGCTCCTGGGTGTAAGGTAGTGACTTCCTTTATTTTCTTAAATCAATGAATCCTACAAGGCGGCTTTGAGTTGTTAATTGTGGGGAGTTCCAGGTCGCCTGACATCTTTGGGCAGCTCTTTTTCTTTTCTCTTCTTTTTTTTTGAGACAGAGTCTTGTTCTGTTGCCCAGGCAGGAGTGCAGTGGTGCGATCTCGGCTCACTGTGGCCTCCGCCTCTGGGGTTCAGGCAATTCTTCTGCCTCAGCCTCCCGAATAGCTGGGATTATAGTCGTGCACCACCAAGCCCAGCTAATTTTTTATATTTTTAGTAGAGACGGGGTTTCACCATGTTGGCCAGGCTGGTCTCAAATTCCTGACCTCAGGTGATCTGCCCACTTCAGCCTCCAAAAGTGTTGGGATTACAGGCGTGAGCCACTGCGCCCGGCTGGGCAACTCTTCCCTGAAAACAAGGCGCCCATGTGATGGAGCCTGTGCAGGTTTTTGTTGTGCGTCCCCTCTTGTCACCTTTCCTTGGCATGCTTCCCCTTTTTTTAATCCTACACTTGAAAATTAGATCAAACACAAACTGTGTTTAGATTTATTTACAGTTTCTTAACTCCTTTCCTGTTTGCCTTTTGACAGGCTTGGCGTAAGAAGTCTTTTTCAAGTAGTAAATTAATTTAGGTGGCACGCACCCCACCTGAGTTTTGTTACATGCTGGCAGTTTAGATAAATGGATATTATAATCTCAGCACATTTCTGCCCAACACCACTGCACAGATTTGCAAGAGTCTACAAAAATGATAATATTCTGTCAGTTTGGAGCCTAGAAAAAGAAGAAGAAGGAGAAAAAAAAACAAGGCGCATTTTCTTATTCATATTTCTAGGATGCCTGTGGGGAAGCCGGAAATGCCATATAGCAGTTTACATGGCTAAATACACATGAAAAAAGATAAGGGACCCAAAGATGTTTCTTTGTAGGCACACGGGAGAAGAGTCAGTTCAAATCGGCAATTGTCAGCTGTGTTTGGAGATACATTCTCCATCGCAACCAAAGATTTTTCTTTTTCCCCCTTAAACTCACCGTTTCCTTGAAGAATGCAGTCTATTTTTAATGACTTTATTGATTTGACGATTGGGTTACAATGTACTTTATTTACTGCAGAAATGTTTCGTTCCTGTCAGCACTTAATGCGAATAAATCTACTTTTTGGCACCACTTTGATAGACTGTAAAACTGCTTATATTTGCAGGAAAATTTGTTTTGCCACGGTATGTTTATGTACAGACTCGGTGTGACTTTTTCTCCCCTCAAAATCATTTTATATCATAGTGTAGCTGACAAATAAATACACACAGTGCAGTAATCATTGTGTACTGTCAGAGCAGCAGAAAACAAAATGTGGGTTTTATGACAGGGATCAAAAAAGAGATTTAATATTCACAATTAAAGCCACTTATTTAATGCTTTCTGTTTTTGCTTCTGTGTTAAGGCTTTCCAGTTTCTGGTTCATAGTTTGTATATCTCTTAAAAATAGTAAATATACAGTAAACCCTACATTCACTGATATTGTCTGCATATGAATTTAATATTTATTATCCAAGAAGACCCAATAAAAGTCGATCTTTATTTCCTATTGTTCAAGGTATAAGCAAAGTCAAAATACATTTGCAATACAATAAGTTTTCTGTTAAGTTTCTTTCTTTTCTTTTTTCTTTTTTTTTTTTTTTTTAAGATGGAGTTTTGCTCTTGTTGCCCAGGCTGGAGTGCAATGGTGTGATCTCGGCTCACTGCAACCTCCACTCCCCAGGTTCAAGCGATTCTTCTGCCTCAGGCTCCCAAGTAGCTGGGATTATTGGCATGTGCCACCACACTCAACTAAGTTTTGTATTTTTAGTGGAGACAGGGTTTTACTACGTTGGCCAGGCTGGTCTCCAACTCCTGACCTCAGGTGATCCACCCGCCTTTGCCTCGCAAAGTGCTGGAATTACAGGTGTGAGCCACTGCGCCTGGCCTGTTTTCTGTTAAGATTCTTAAGTTTTTCTTGAAAGCAATGTCATATAATATATAGCTTTGCTCTATTATAATAAATTTAATTTGGGAAGGAAGCTGAATCATCTTTAAAAATTTTTTTTCATGAAACATTTTTCTCCTACAAATGCTTTCTAGTATGTATTTTTTCTTAAATAAGAGAAATACTATCCATTTTAGTTATATTATACATTTTTGTTCTACTTATTTTTCATAGGATAGCAGGATATAATATTGGCAAATTGAATATCATCAAATAGCCTTCAACCTTAGTCCTGAATCAGTACTATGCCACAAGAGAATTTGGAATATCCACAACATGTCCATTATATTTGCAGTCCATCTGAAAAAATAATACACAAAGACCAACAAATGGATAACTTCCTGTACAAATGAACACATCAGAAATATCATTATGTTTATTGCTTTAGCTACCTTTATGCTTTAATATGATTGGCAATTATCCAGTAAACTTGTGCCAGGTAAAAATAAGCACCAGTCTGGGTTATTCAGTTTCAATGAACATGTAAAATAATATTTTAATAATTACGCAATATTTGTTTTTTTAAATTTACTTTTGAATGCATTTAACAAACTGGCTAGGAGTCCTTTAAAGAGAGGTAAATGCAATCGTCAACAGCATCTGCAAGCTAACCCCAAAGAACCCATTTTCAGCCAACTTCATGATCTCTCATTTAGATTCGAATCTACAATGAAGTGCCAAAATCATGCTTTTAAAAAATGACAGCATTAGTGAAACTCTGGAGGTGCTTATATTGCCAGTGTAGGCAAAAACGCACAGCAATACAGAGCTAGGCCGTTTTCCTTGATTCTTTCGCCGTAGGAAGAAATGAACTTCCAGGGAGGTAATGGAGTCCTTCTGAGAACCATGATTAAAAGTCTTTGGGAATTATCAGCCAAACTTAAAATGGATCTCTAGGTTTTCATGGGGAGTTGTGTTAAAAAGGGACATTTTAATTTAAAGGAACCAAGTTGATAAGGTAAGTTCAGGGAACCAAAAATGTTGAACAGATTTTTGCTGGATTGACAACTTGTACGGATCGTGGGTTTTTAGGGTGGTTAATCGTCTGCTTCTAGGGAAATGGCCACATCTTGCCTCTCCTTCGGGGTGAAAGGTAGGTTCTGAGTCTGTGATTTTTCCCTGCTCAGAGTGAATAAATATTGTAAGTAGGTGTGGTCAGCTGTCCAGCTCTTTACTTTTTCAGTTGGGAAGGAAAGAGTTGCACAGCTATGATGTTCAGAGCCAACAAGGACTTGCAGACGCCCTGTGCATAGGAGCAGCTGAACACATTCAGAATCATGTAATTGAGCAGGCTGCTAAGTAATGGAGAAAAGAATATCATGCACAGAGATTTGATGTCTTTTTATGGGAGAACAAAAGAGTTTCGATTCTTTCACATTGAGTTTAGCCTAGCCATTGTGTGGCACAGGAGGTTTAATGAATCATTGTTTAACTAGGATCCTGCCAAGTATTTGACCATTAAATAGACTCCAATGTGTATAGAGTTCTTCTCTGACAGACTCTTATTTGACTGTGATTAATTGGCATCGAATTGTTATTTAATTACCTCCACAGAAATCTAAGAACAGTTTGTGTTCTGATTAAGTTATTTGATGTAGGAACAGGCATGGGGCTGGAGAGGTCAGCTTAGCCCTCAGGACTCCCTGCTACTACCAAGGCCAACTTCTGTGGCTGCCCAAAGCTCACAGAAGATCCCTGAGGATCAAAAATTCAGACAGAATCTGGATTTTACCTTTTTCTTAGAATATAAAAAATGTTTTGGCAACTCATACTCATAGCATAAATTTGTAAAGCTTTTTTTTTGCATGTTGAAATCCTTTGAAGTTATTTATTGGACTGTGTTAAACATGTTCAGTGACAGTTATTGAGGTTTCCTTCAGTTCACAATTGAAACATGTTACGCATTCCCATACATGGAGAAGAGGTCAGCCAGCAGGATGCATGGCACAGTAGGAGTAAGGCAGAAGAAAGTCAATGATTGCACAGTCTGGTTTGGGAGTCACTATCCTTAGAGAATAGCACCATAAGGGCATGAGATCACCACTGAGGGGATAGAGTTCTGAGAGGTGGAGCCTCTAGATGCAAGGGGAGACCACCTGTGCTTAGCAGATGGGCAGGGTAGCAGGAGTGGAAAGAGGCAGATATTAAAAGAAAGAAAATCAGGCCAGGCACGGTGGCTCACACCTGTAATCCCAGCACTTTGGGAGGCCAAAGCGGGTGGATCACTTGAGGCCAGGAGTTCGAGACCAGCCTGGCCAACATGGAGAAACCTCGTCTCTAAAAATACAAAAATTAGCTGGGCATGGTGGCACACACCTGCCAGCTACTTGAGAGGCTGAGGCAGGAGAATCGCTTGAACCCAGGAGGCAGAGGTTGCAGTGAGCCAAGATCGGGCTACTGCACTCCAGCCTGGGCAACAGAGAGAGACTCTGTCTCAAAAAAATAAAATAAAATAAATTTATATCCCTGAAGCCAGCATACATAAATATCTCGAAAAGACGATGATGAACAGCATCAGATGCTGCAGGAAAAGTCAAGAGCAATGAGGATGAGGGAAAAGCTGGCTGCTGCGTTTAGAAATGACTGGTGAACGCCATGGTGTGAAGAGGAGCAGGAATGGGACTGCAGAGGGTTGTGGGGCGTTTGGATAGGTGAACATTCCCCCTAAGATGAAGATGATGGTTTGACTAAGAGGTAATGTGTATCTTAAACTGTTTATAACTGACAGCTTAGGTAGAATTATAAGAATCATAGTAATATTTCTAGTTCTTAAAATTTTATCTGAATTTTTAAAGAAGAAATTCAATGGTTAAATTTCCCCCCTAGCTTTTTAATGGTGTACTTAAATATATATATATATATATATTTGGTGTACTTAAATATATATAAATATATATATTTGGTGTACTTAAATATATATAATATATATATTTGGTGTACTTAAATATATATAAATATATATATTTGGTGTACTTAAATATATATAAATATATATATTTGGTGTACTTAAATATATATAAATATATATATTTGGTGTACTTAAATATATATAAATATATATATTTGGTGTACTTAAATATATATAAATATATATATTTGGTGTACTTAAATATATATAAATATATATATTTGGTGTACTTAAATATATATATATTTTGGAATATATATATATATTTTGGAATATATATATATTTTGGAATATATATATTTTGGAATATATATATATATTTTGGAATATATATATATATATATATATATATATATATATATTCCAACAAAAGTTCATGCATTTTTATTGAACACAGCCTAGCACACAGTTTGGTGTAACACCTGTTGGCGGTTCCCAGATATTAAAATGATGCGCCGGGGATGGAACTGACTATCACATTTGGGTGTTGGTTGATCTGTTTCCAGCACACCTTTGGTTGCTTTACATAGGGTGGGTAGTGGGAGGGCCCATTGTCTTCAAGTTCAGTCACGTTCTCACACTGAATGTTTTGCTGTCCTATTTTTGAGTATTACATATACTTGTATGTGGATTAGAGATAGAGCCGATTTTGCACACTGACTGGTAATTTCCATTCAAGGTAATCTCAGTGATTGAATTTGATAGTTGCCTTTGTGGAAGTGGAAATTCCTTGTCTAGGTGAATGCTGTATAAATATGCGTTGCGGCCACCATCTCTGTGGGAACACATTCTTGGAGACCGCTGGGTATTTCTAGGCCCTTGTTTTTACCCCTCCAATAGTCATTCTTTTGGAGATATTCCATGAGCATTTAGCCGCGAACGACAGTGACAGGATACTGGAGCAGTAAAAACTATGTCTTAGGGATTAAAGTGGTACATTCCCAGAAGAGGTCAAGAGATTGGTGATTTCTTACTCTCTTAGAATCAGGTTCTTAATGAGAGCTCTGCTGTCCTGTGGTTCCTGGTTTAGGAATCCCCTGAAATCATATGCAAACTGCATACATGTGCATTTCCAAGCGAAAACACTCTGTGACATTCATTGGCCATGCAGTGTTTGAGAGCAGTCGTCCTAGGGATTCTACCTGTTGCTGTCCAGGGATCTGTACCTCCTGGATGCTACGTGAGGCTGGGCCAGGTTCACTCCTCCCTGGTGTATTCTTGAGATCCATGGGTAAAGGAAATGGCCTGGTCTGTCTTTCTAACTTTTTTCTTTTTAGCAAATGTAAAATAATCATCACTTGCTGTAGCAAAGCATGCATAGCTGCTATAGCAAAATGGTTTCCCGAGGCAATTTATCAGGTGTTTTCAATGGCTTCAAGGATAATCCCCTACAGTACTTCCTGGCAATGAGTGATTCGGCTTTGCCCTGGGTCACACAGCATGTTAAGGCCTGGGATGAGGTAGAACTGGAGCCCCTGGACTTTCCTAATTAATTCTGCCTTTTATTAGGCTGCATGTCCTCATTCATTCATTCATTCATTTATTTACTTGTTACAAGTTACGGCCTCCTGTAACTTGCGTAATTTAATCTTGAGGTGGAGTTATTTTAAATGTTTTACTTTAATTATGATTAGCCAAGAGAGAGTTCCTGAAACCCTTCTAAGCAGGAGTGATAGCCAAAGTATTTACCATCCAGTACAGCAGGCAGTAGCCTATCAGAAGGGGCCTGGGCTGTCAGCGGCTGCCTTGGCCATCGTCATTTGTGTCAGCCCTGCCTGGAAATTTATTGGCTAATTTTTATTAGTAGACATTTAATAGAACTTGCAAATGTGTCCAGTAAAGTAGCTTGATGTCATGGAGGTGTTGACATGAGCACACCTTTCTGAACCTCCCGGAGCTGGGTATGAGTCACAGCCTGGATGCCTGACAGCCGGGCATCCTGGAATTAATTTCTTACTGTCTCTAAGCCTCCACTGTATCTTCTGTAAAATGGGAGCAGTATCTGTGTCATAGTTTTGAGGTGATGTATGTGGTTTCTGGCACTAATTTAGTGCTCTGTGGGGTGGTCTTCAAACACAGTGTTGAGTTCATTCTTCTAGGTTTGTGTGCCTCATTTGGTGCCTTAAGAAAATGGTCGGGGTTAGCATGTACCTTTATATTATTATTATTTTTTTATTTTATTTTATTTTATTTTGAGATCAAGTCTCACTCTGTCACCCAGCCTGGAGTACAGTGGTGTGATTTCGGCTCACTGCAGCTTCCGCCTCCCAGGTTCAGGCAATTCTGCCTCAGCCTCACGAGTAGCCGGGACTACAGGCACACACCACCATGTCTGGCTTTTTTTTTTTTTTTTTTTTTTCCATTTTTAGTAGAGACAGGGTTTCACCATGTTGGCCAGGTGGGTCTCGAATTCCTGGCCTCAGGTGATCCCCCAACCTCTGCCTCCCAAAGTGCTGGAATTACAGGCATGAGCCACTGTGCCCAGCCTTTTTTTTTTTTTTTTTTTTTTAAGAAAGGGGGCATTTCTTGCTCCCTTGCCCAGTCTGGAGTGCATTAGTGTGATCATAGCTCACTGCATCCTCAAACTCCTGGGCTCAAACAGTCCTCTCCCCTTGGTTTCCCCAAGTGCTGGGATTGCAGGCTTGAGCCACCATGCCTGGCAGCAGTGGGATGACATCTCCAATCATGAGTGAATGAACCAAGATGACCCTCAGGAAAAAATCTTGTCCAGTTGCCTGCTCTCAGTGAGGAAGGCACCGGGATGAGTTAGTGTGGGCTCTGTCTGTGCACACACAGGCAGAAGCCGAGTCGATCTCTTGGCTATCTTCTGTAGACTACTTTCTCCAGCCAAAGTCAAATGTATAAAACGTCCATCTCTCCAAACTGCACTTGTGCCCCTCCTAAATGCTTCCTCTTTACAAATATGGCTTTGAAGAGCCATAAGTACAAGGAATTTTTAGCAGAGGCTCTCAACACCTGATCCTTTTCCCCTCCCATTCCACACCCAAGTCCTCTCCTATCAGCACACCTTAGGTCATGCTCTTCCCATCAACTAGGCAAATATTTGTCATCCCATCACCCTTTCCCGCCTCTCAGTCCTGATGGATGTCATTCCTTCCACCTGATCAAAGTCCACATTCTTCATCAATACATTCTCTTCCCTCTTTCCAAATTCCCAGGCCCTGTTCCCATGAGGGCTGACCCTGCCTCACCCTGGTAGCTCATACCAGCTGGTGATGCCCCCCCGCTGTTGTGCCTTCCTCATTGCCGCCTGCCTTGGGCATGGTCCGTGCTTTCTTATTTCTGCCACCTGCGTGTGTGCTCATGTCGGGTTGTGTCACTCTACATGCTGTGCTCACTTACATGTATCTATTAACCTGCTACCAGTGTGATCATAAGACACTCAGAGAGGGCTGGGTGTGGTGGCTCATGCCTGTAATCCCAGCACTTTGGGAGGCTGAGGTGGGCAGGTCACCTGAGGTCAGGAGTTTGAGACCAGCCCAGCCAACATGGTGAAACCCCGTCTCTACTAAAAATACAAAAATTTGCTGGGTGTGGCGGTGCACGTCTGTATTCCCAGCTACTTGAGAGGCTGAGCGGGAGAATTGCTTGGATCTGGGAAGTGGAGGTTGCGGTGAGCCGAGATCGTGCTAGTGTGCTTCAGCCTGGGCAACAGAGTGAGACTTCGTCCCCCGCAAAAAAACAAAAAACACTCCAGAGCGACATCAAACAAGCATCAATTTTAAGTCATGAAACAAGTAAAATTTTAATTCCAATTAGCAGGTTCTGATGAGTGATTATAGGTGTCTTACCTGATGGGTGAGCAGCAGGAAAGGAATGAGTCTAAAGTAAGAGATTATTGTTACCCAGAGGAAGGAAAACCTGAAGCTGGATGTGGAAAACAGATGATGAGGTTGCCTTTTGCCTTGAAGCCGTTTGGGTTTTTATAAGTCATTTAGTGTAGACAGTCTCACCTAGCATCTTCCAGTTGGGGAAAAAAAATGAGAAGGATCTGATTAGAAAATGGAAGAACACATACATACTTTTGAAACTCATTTTCTCCAATTTGTCATGTCATGTAATAAAACCTGGAGATTACTTTTTCAAAAATATGTCATAATTATATGAAAAGGCAAGAAACAACTACACTTTGAAAACACAACACAGTCCTGGGACTACAGGCATGTGCCTCCATGCCCGGCTAAGTTTTGTATTTTTGGTAGAGTCGGGGTTAGCTTCCCTAGCTGTGGAGGGTTTCTGAGAAAAGCAGCACAGTTATCCATAGCCGGTCCAGTATAAAGGCACTCGCATTAGTGGCAGGTTCCTGAGAGCTACATTTGTCAGCAAGAGTTTCATGGAGGAGAAAGGGCGAAGGCTGAGATCCTGGTAGGTGGAGGCAAGCAGGGACTGAGGACCTTCATGACAGGTGGATGGAAGAGAGGGAAGGCCCCCTGATGGGAACAAGGACACATGGCCAGGAGGAATGGAGAGGAGGTTAGGAAGAGACCTCTCTTCTACCTCTTCTTTCCTCACTGTTTCTAAAAACTTAATAGCTTTGATTTGACAGATGAATAAATAAGGATGTAAATGAGGTTATTTTAAATGAAAAGTAAAGACATGCTGCTAATTATGTAAAATAAAGATAAGTCAAAAATTACTTACAAGTTTTCATGCTGTATGTTTAGGCATAGGTCTAAGGTAGGGTTTGAGAAGTTAGGCGTGGGTTGTTGTGGGTCAGTTTCAAAGGATTCTGTTTAGTTTATTTAGATGCGCGTAAGATGTTTTGTAGGATAACTGAGTGTCTGAGTAAGTCCTGGGCTGGGAGATCAGGAGTACAGATAAGATTTGGGATGTATAAGCAAACAGGAAATCTTTGAAATGAAAGTGAGCAAAGTTCGAGAAGAGAATCAGAAAAAGGAAAAAATGGTCAACAGATTTATCCTTAGAAAAAAATAAGATGAAGCAAAGGATATTGAAGGAAGTTGCCCTGAAGAGTGGGGTTTCTCATTCCTCTTCTCTCTGCCTTATGGAAATCCCAGAATGGCTTGGCAGAGAGTTCCCACCCCATTACGAAACACTGCATCACCTTGAGCAAGATTGGCTTTTGTCTTCACATCTCTAACATGAGGAGTTTGGTCTACAAAGTGCTGTGAACATTTCTGTTGCCTGCAGAAACCTTTCTTCAGAGGCAATCTGTATGTGAAGGTCCCAATGGATGTAAGGCCCTATGTTTGAGAGGGGAAGGGCAGAGAAGGGAGGAGATGAGGTGTCTGGGGTTGGGTGTGCTTGGCGTCCTCTTCATCCTCTGTCTCATTCTTTAAGATTCTTCAAGGCAGTCTCAGAATCTTCATAAGACAAGGTTTGAGGCTGGGCGCTGTGACTCATGCCTGTATTCCCAGCACTTTGGGAGGCCGAGGTGAGCAGATTGCTTGAGCCTCAAGAGTTTGAGACCAACCTGGGCAACACGGCAAAAACTCATCTCTACAAAAAAATTTAAAAATTAGCCAGGCATGGTGGTGCACCGGAGATCCCAGCTACTTGGGAGGCTGAGGCAGGAGGATCAGTTGAGCCCAAGGAGGTCAAGGCTGCAGTGAGCCTTGACCTGGGCAACAGAGTGAGACCTTTTCTCAAAAAAAAAAAAACCGTAAAGTTTGAATGTTATCAGCCCTGGGGATCCTTCGCACCCATTTAAGCTCTATAATCCTACAATAATAATACAAAGAATATCTCACCCATGTGAGCTACTCTAGAATTTAGAGGATCCCTTCATAATCATGATCTCTCTGATCCTCATGATCTTTGGCCCTGTGAAGTAGTCCAGGCAAATATCATCAGCTCCATTTTATAGGTCAGGAATTTGAGTGTCAGTATAGGTTGGGTGAGTTGCCCTGTATTGTTGAGTCCTGTTGCTACTGAGCCTCCGAGGAGGACACGTACCTCATGTCTTGTCCCTGCCTCATTTTCTCTTTCATGCCTTCTGTGAGCCTCTGCCATGTTGATGGCCTGTTCTGATGAGATATACTGAAATACTGGACTTACAGATCTCCTGTTTGGTTCTCATTTTGGTCTAAGCTGAGTGATACAGGATGTCCAGGCTGGCCCATCCCCTCAAATGGCTTCCTCCCCTCCCAGATCACAGTGTCATAGATGCTGTCATCCTTTTCAGCCCAGCAACTGTCTCCAGGCTCCACCCAACAGCCTGTACTCTGGACCAGTCTGTGCCCCGCCATGTGGCACCACATTGTACCTGGAGTGCACAGGTCAATTCTCTCAACACCATTTGATAGACTCTGCTCTTTGGGACAGACTGCTTGCATTTACATTCTACTTCTCACATCTCAAGATAGTGGTTCCCCCATCCTACCTTTGCCCTTTGCACACTCCACCTACCATCAACTATGGGTACCTAAGGGTCCACCCTCTCTCTGTACTTCTGGCTTCCAATTCTCTGCAGGAATATCTAAGGCCAATTCTTTTTTTTTTTTTTTTTTTTTTTTTTGAGACGGAGTCTTGTTCTGTTGCCCAGCCTGGAGTGCAGTAGCATCCATCATCTTGGCTCACTGCAACCTCCGCCTCCCGAGCTCAAGCAATTCTCTGCCTCAGCCTCCCATGTAGCTGGGATTATAGGCGCCCACCACCACGCCCACCTAAGTATTTTGTAGTTTTAGTAGAGACAGAGTTTCACCATCTTGGCCAGGCCGGTCTTGAACTCCTGATCTCGTGATCCATCTGCCTCAGCCTCCCAAAGTGCTGGGATTATAGGCATGAGCCACCGCGCCTGGCTCAAAGGCCAATTCTTATCAAAAGTATTAGCTTTCAGAACCATCAGTGAAGCTATAAGTGTGGATACCTATAAAGAAGTTTACAAAATTGAAGAGTTCACTAAACACATCTACTTTTACCTTCAAGGTCAGATGTGGCATGACCTAATGGGGTCTTTTTTGTTGATACCTAAGACCATCTTTGTGGTACAGAATGGGCTTACCAGGAAGGAATGAGTGGCACACGCTACATCATGGGTGAACCTCAAAATCTTGAGATATGGGAAGGAAGCCAGACACAAGAGATCACATATTGTGTGATTCCTTTTCCATGAAAGATACTGAAAAAGCAAAGAGGCAGAAAGTAGTTGCTTGAGGCTGGGGTGGGCATAGGGAGGCACTGTGAGTGGCATGAGGGACCTTAGTGGGGGCATAAAAATGTCTTGAAACTTATTTTTGGTAATGACTGCATCACTCAGTAAAATTACTAAAATTCATTGAATTGGATACCTGAAATGGGTGAGTTTTATGAGACGTAAAATATGTATCAATGCAAATATGCCTCAATATTTTCATATTTAAGTGTACTTTTTTGTTACAAAAAAGAATGGGGCTCACAGTAGACATGGGAACTTACAAGTTTTAAATTGTAGTTCGGTTATAAGGGAATTGAGAAGTCTTCGTTATGGGAGACGTATCAGAATTCCGGAGGTGACTTTAACTTCAGATTAGGTTCTAGAATCAGTTTGTAAAATAGAGTCATTTATGAATTTGTATTTTGACAAAAAGTTCATTAACACCTTTTATAATATTCTATGTTGTGGAAAAAAGTTAGGAGGAACCTGACTCTGTATGTGATATTATGACTTCAAAGGAGCTTGGTTTCTCTCTCTCTCTCTCTCTCTCTCTCTCTCTCAGAGGAAAATTTTAGTGTGCTCATAACTTATTATAGACCCTTTTCAGACATTTCGGTTGTTTCCTGCTTCTGATTTGCCAAATAATGCCACATTGACCATCTTTGATGCGCTTATTAATGCCTTGAGATACTTCTTAGAAATTGAATTTTGGGGTCCGTGGGGATGCACTCTCAATAGTTGTTTATTTTCCAGCTCCCAAAAATCTACCTGTGCCATCATGCAGGATTGGAGTGATGTGGATTTACATTAAATGTGAGTCCAAAAGGTGGTCTGGCTCCAGGAATTTACTGTGATTGTGGGCTTAGTCATGGGATATATCCTGACCCTGAGACATGCAGATAATACCTAGGGTATTGATTTTAATCCTGGCTGCCAGGCATTCAGAGAGGCTGGCTACCTGACTATGTGCTGAGGCAATGGCCAACATGGGACCCTGTGTGTTATGAGAGATAATTGAGGTACCCAAGGGATAGGTGCCTGTGAGAAGTCTGGAAAACTTGTGATTAACTTTCTTCAAGTAGTTGAAGAGCTGCCCTGTCAAGAGAAATTCGATTCACTTTGTATGGTTGTAAGGGCAGAATCAGCAGCAATGATTGGATGTTCCCGGAAGGCAAGATTCGGTTTAATGTAAGCAAGCCTTGTCTAACAGAACAGTCCGAAAATAGGTTGGGTCTCCTCAGGAAACAGTGACTCCTCTTCTCTCGACATCCCTGGAGATGCTCCAGCAGGGGCCAGATGTCATTTGGATGAAGAGGTGTGGCATGTGCATGGAGGGAATTTATCATAAGTGTTTGATTTGGAGACCTCTGGGAAAATGACTGTGAGACTGTGAACTTGACATCACAGCTCTGATTATGACAGTTTACTGCGAAGCCAGATGAAAATATTCTGGCCGGGTGCTATGGCTCACACCTGTAATCCCAGCACTTTGGGAGGCCGAGGTGGGTGGATCACCTGAGGTCAGAAGCTTGAGACCAGCCTGACCAACATGGTGAAACCCCGTCTCTACTAAAAATACAGAAATTAGCTGGTCATGGTGGCATGTGCCTGTAATCTCAGCTACGCGGGAGGCTGAGGCAGGAGAATCGCTTGAACCCAGGAGACGGAGGTTGCAGTGAGCTGAGATCTCCTCCAGCCTGGGCAACAGAGTGAGACTCCATCTCAAAAAAAAAAAAAAATTAAAACTTTTATTCTTTTTGCAAACACCAGTCTTTGAATTGTTTCTTAGAACAAGGAAGTAACTATTGAACCTTCTAATCTTATACTTTCTACACTCAGATCATTGTTGATAAGAGTTTTGATTTCAGCTGATCTTTGACATTCAGTTCAGTTATTGGCGTAGCTGTGTGAGGAGGTGGGCTTTCTCAGTTGTTCTTGTTTTCCTTGTATTTTATGCTGTTTTCCAACCATGGGTCTTTCAGATTTTAAGATGCTCCCAAATGGTCAAGATAAAGGGTTGGTTTTCACATACTAATGATTTATGTAGCCTTTTTATCTTTTTTTCTTCTTTTCTTTTTTGTAGAGATGAGGTCTCGCTATGTTGCTCAGGCTGGTCTTGAACTCCTGAGCTCAAGCAATGCTCCCACCTCTGCCTTCAGAAGTACTGGGATTATAGGTGTGAGCCCCATACCTGGCCTATCTTTTTTTTTTTTTTAATTTGAATATTGCTTTCAACTTTTTAAAAGCTGAACCATACTTGCAATGTTTCTGAATATTGCCTATGTTAACTTTTCCACTTAAGAAATAATTCATATTTTAATAATTATGCCTTTAATTTTTTAACTTATATTTTCCTTTTATTGGTATTGATACATTGAGATGAGAAAAAATAACAAGAAAGATGACAAACAAAATCCATAAGTATCTGTCGGAAAAATACTCATTTAACTTTAATGTTTCTTAAGTACAGCTGATAAAATAGTAGCCTGACCTCTCGCCCTGCGTAGCATGGTCTGGCAAACAGCAGAAGGGCCCCCGGGAGCTGGTTGGAAATTCAGGCTCCAGCTCCTCCCCAGGGCCACTGCATCAGGACCTGCATTTGAAAAGTTGAGCTTCCTCCCCGGTGGCATGCTGCAGAACCTGTGGGTCATAGTCATCATCGCACCTTTTTGGTTTGGTTTTGGTTTTCTAGCAGCCATGAAAAAGTACCTGGCATTGTGCCTGGGCTTTTTTTTTTTTTTTTTTTTTTTTACAGGCATGAGCCCGTTTAATCCCTAGGACAACCCTCTAGAGGAGGTGTTATTAGAGGCTCAGAAAAGTTGTCACTGGGCCTGCCAGAGGTGTCACTGAATGATGCTTTCTGGAGTCTGTGTGTCCGAAGCCTGAGACAAGAAAATTGAGGTGCAGCTCCAACTTGTACACACTGTGCTTCTTGGCCAGCTGGATGCCTCAGGAGAACTGCAGAGGCTGCATTAGCCCCAGCAGCGGGAGGCAGCTCTGTCCACAGCCTCTGACCATTCACGGTCCACTTGCGGCCTGGTATAAAGGCCCCAGGACGAAGTCAATCCTGACAAACCCTAGGAGGCCACACATCTCATCTGTAAGCAGGGCTTCCGGAAGCGTTGATTAGAAAAGAAGTTCAGAGGCCTAGACACACACACTTCTCAGGGGTCACCTGCATCCACATAGGCTATGTGTGTATAGCTTCCATTTTTTTGAAGGAAATCATTTGAAAGAATAGATATTTATTAGAAACCAGGTTTGATCTGTTTCTGACGCCTTTATGACGTACTGTTTTCTTGGATTCTACTTGACAGGGGAAATAAAGTCGATGCTAAGCAGTGATCTTCAATCATTAAATAACATTTCTGTTTTCCTGCATAATTTCCTCTTGTGTTCTT
This sequence comes from Pan troglodytes, assembly GCF_028858775.2. Lineage (NCBI taxonomy): Eukaryota > Metazoa > Chordata > Mammalia > Primates > Hominidae > Pan > Pan troglodytes. The sequence goes on along the minus strand of NC_072412.2, from coordinate 100,726,628 downwards.
AGATAAGACTAAGCCTGTTTTTGTCATACTGTTTGCACATCTGAAAATGACAACTTGTTTGCCAGTAGTAAACTCACAGCCTGGAAAATGATAGGATCCCAAGTTTCCCCAAAAATGTGAGGTACAGTCAAGCAGGCTGGGGAAAAAAAAATACAGAGGTTATCATTATGTTTATATAAAAAATATACCACTTAGCAAAAGAAATTCTGATAAAGCAAAATTAGTGAAATAATTAGGATCAATTTCTGTACGTTCATCTACCTACTTTGCACTTGGATGGAAGTCCTAGATTGGGTCTTAAAAGGAGGGAACATTCTAGAACCCACCAACCCTTCCTGATACTGTCACAAGATTTTTTTCCCTTAATTCTTTTAAAATCAGGGCCACATTTCAACTCCCTGCCCGCTGCCATTTGATGATATTTTTGTTTCTCTTTAGGTATCGTCCTATTTTCTTTTTCTTTACCACTGACATCGGCTTACTTCATACGAATGAGTAATATATTAAATACATATGCATTTAAAATATTGTTTTGATTTGTTTGCGAATTGTTTCTCTTAAAGGGTCTATCTGGGGAAATGAGTAATTTTTCATATCCTGTTCTTGCAGGAAGAATTTTAAATCGTTTCTCCAAAGACATTGGACACTTGGATGATTTGCTGCCGCTGACGTTTTTAGATTTCATCCAGGTAACGTTGAGAGTAATGTCAGGATCTCAAATGGAAAACGGAAGTTCCTATTTTTCAAGCCCTTTTCATGGGGTCTGGGGGTGGGACTCTCAGCCTGGCTGTGTGTAATGTTAACTTAATAAAGGGCCATGTTTGTAAAAGAAAGGTGCGGTTATAACTCAGAGGCTAAGTTGGCGTGAGTAATACCTTGTGTGTGGGAGTGGCTATACAGTCGTGTCAGGGTTAGTTTGAAGCAGCTTCGTGCTTGGTAAGTGGCTCTCCGTCTGCCTCTAGGTATCTGGCGTGGATTTTGCTTTACTGTGAACACATTTCATAATACAGAAACAATCACCTCTCACGGAAAGATAGCCTAGATTAACTAAATTATGCATTGTATTACCACAAAGGGCAAATACTTAGGCACTTTTTTTTTTTTTGGATAGAACCAGGTGTGGTTACTTACAAAGAAAAGATTAGTAATAATAAGGTGAAAATAATACTTTATTAACAAGGACAATAGAGAGCAGTTATTGCGGATACAAAGCCTTTAAAGGCAAGGATATCTAAGCCAATTTGAGTACAGGATCAAAGTCAACTCAGAAAATGTCTTTTTTGTTTTCACACGTTGATTGCTCTAAGTCTTAAGCTGTCTTTAAAAAAAAAAAAAAACCAACAATCCTACAGAAATACCTTCTGTAAAGCTTTTCTTTTGTTTGTGAACTTGAGGCTCTAAAGAATAATATTGGGTCATCTCTCATCTCCTTATTCAGTACTGTTGCTCATGTGGTTTGGTTTTATTTTTTTTTTTCCTATTGTTTAATTTTGTCTACTTGTCAGTGGTTCAAGCTGGGGCACTTTTTTTTTTCCCAAGTGTTTATTTTGGAAATGCATCTATTAAAAGCTATACATATTCCAAAATCTCAGCTGCTGTTGCTAACACTTTATGAAATTTGAACCTCTGTGACTTTTTCTAAGTGCCAACTTAGAATAGTTGTAATCATTAGCTGAATTTAAAGCCATTAAATAGAAATACTACAGTTGGGGTCTGCAATTTTGGCTTGATCCTGTGATCCCCCTACCCCTGCTTTTTTCTCAATGCTCAGATGCTTTAGATCTCCTCTGGAGCCACAGTTATAAAGGAAGCAAAATTACTTAATTTGGAAAATTAGCTATGTAAGAAAAATCAGTCATAGGCTTGAAATGCTTATAGGAATTCCTGTTTGTCACACAGCAAGGCAGCAAATGAGCATGTGACTGCAAACAGTATAGCCCATGGGCGAAGGCATCCACTGTTTACCGAGGTGAAGTAAGCTGAGACTCACAGGTGTATTATTTTTACTGCAAACAAGGACTTCTGATTTTTTTTTTCTTTTGCAAACATTTTTAAAATGTGCCCTCCTGGGTTTAGCTATATTATTTATCCCTCAGAAGCCATCACTAAAACAGTTGCCCTGTTTTCATAGAATGCAGATTATTGTCTGTACACATTTTGACAGGGATTGTTAATTACTTCAAGAAGATTTTGTGAAAGTTTCTGTTTCTTTGCAACAGGAAGCTAGGCAAAGGTTGAGTTTCCGAAGCTGGCTGGCCCACTATGTGCTTAGCAGAGTGAGTGGTCGTAATTAGTATCCCTTATGTGCTTTGTCTCACATATGGAGGGAGAGGGATGGATGCTACTTGATGTCAATATAAAACATTTCTTAGAAGCATGAGGAGGGAAAATTCTAGTCTCGTTGTACTTCTATTTAACCAGAGAGACAAGGGCGTTTGTTATTATCCACTCACATAATCTTGGTAAACTTAACGTTGTGGAATCCTACTGGCCCCAATTAGCTGATTTCTTGAATCTACAGCGAAGGTTAAATCCTAATGTTATTGTCTCCAAGAAAGGAGTTTTATCTAAAGGATAACTTAGTTATCAATTATGATAAAGATCTATTGTCACTTGTTTTGTTTGCAGGTGTCTTTAATAAGGCTTCCCATAATCCCTTCAGGAAGAAATATTTTCTCCTTTTAAAAATAGTATTAGCTAAATATAAAAGCTCTGGTCCCTGCCATTGTTGTTGATTCTTTGAGGGACATTTCCCAACATTCATTGTTTAAATGGTTGTCAGGAAGAATCAAGTGAAACGTGGTAAACAATGCAGTAACTGGTTCATCTTACTTTGTGTGCCGAGCCTTTCTCCCGGGGATTTGCATTCGATGAGTGGGCTTTTGACTGAGGTATCGCCAGGATCATTTTGAAGTATTTGGGCCTGTTGCTATATTAGGAAGTGAAAATTTTTATTAAAGCCACACACCCAAAAAAATGCATTTAACCTGCCCTCAAATAAAGGCCAACAAAAATCTAAATGTAAATTTTTTTTTTTTTTTTTAAAGTTGCCTAGGCCTCTCTGTAAGGATGAAAACAGCCCAGTGCTGTTCTGGGACTCTTAATGGAATCATGTAAACTTAAAATAAACACTATTATGGTAAGCACATAGAATGAAAACTAATTTTCCAAATCAAATACATTATATTCAATTCATTTTCCCCAATCAACCAAATGTTTAAAACCTGTTAGTTATAACAGCAATCTTCTGGAAATTAATTAGAAGCCTATTAGCTCTGCTAGCTGAGCCGAATGAAGGGGGTTGCTCGGTACATTTCTAAGTAGTCTCCTGAATTAAAGCAAAGCAAGGTCAAAATGACAGTTAGCTTTGTTCACCTCATGGCTTTGCTTAAAGTCGTTGATCTTTTAGGGGGGAAGGAGGGAGGTGTTTTGTTTTGCAAAGGAAATTTTGTCTACTTTGACTCAGTTCTGTGATACATTTTTAAAATTTATTTCTAGAACCAGTCGGGTGAGCCATACAGGAAGCATGATCTTATCTGTGTGAATAGTAGCCTTCTCCATTGCATGGGCATCTGAAATGGAGTTGAATTTTAGGCCTCTTGTCTACCGCATCAATTCTTCTACAGGGTTTATTTAGCCCCTTTCAAAATTCAGATAGTAGGACATTTCCTGGATGACTTTGTGTTTAATGTCATTAGCAAAACATGCTTCGGACATTGGGGCCCTGGGTTTTGTGGCTGTCATCAGGTTCTATGGGTAATAAACATGCTGCTGACATCACGGGCCCTGGGTTTTGATGGCTCTCGTTAGGTTCAATAGGTAATAATCACGGTGACTAGCAGTTCCTCCTAAGCCCAGAGAAACTCACAGAAAGTGGGGCCTTCTCAACCCAGCAGCTGAGATTGACTGAAACAATTGAGTTTAAAAAAACTGGGAATTTCTTTGTCAAGATGTTACCCTTGGTGTTATCTAGCTGACTGATCGACAGGGGAACTACGTATCATCAGAACCAACTACGGATGGTATTCTTGAGCCAGAAAGAACTTTGGCAGGGTGTATAGTAACAAATAGAATGAAGATTAAAATCCACAGAAAAGTTAGGTATCTTCATAAAAAGGGAGTTGAAATTCTGCACTTACCAGAACATTCAGACTAAGACTGTCGAGTTGTTATTCTTACTAAAGCTGAGATTTAAAATCAAATAGCTATAGAAATAAATAATGTAGTTGCATTTATCCATGTGACTTTCTTTTTTTTTTTTTTGAGATGGTCTCACTCTGTTACCCAGGCTGGAGTGCAATGGTGCGATCTCAGCTCACTGCAACCTTTGCCCCCCAGGTTCAAACGATTTTCATGCCTCAGCCTCCTGAGTAGCTGTGATTACAGATGACCACCACCACTCTAAGCTAATTTTTGTATTTTTAGTAGAGACAGGGTTTTGCCATGTTGCTCAGGCTGGTCTCGAACTCCTAACCTCAGGTGATCCACCCACCTCGGACTCCCAAAGTGGTGGGATTACAGGCATGAGCCACTGCACCTGGCCTCATGTGACCTTTTTAATCCAGAGCATTCATGTTTGATTACGTTTTCTGTATGATGGTGATCGTTTTATTGGTTTTGTAAGTAGGAGTCTGGAACTGTGGACCATTGGGTCAGAACTGAAATGTTTCCAATTGAGTTTGCCAAAGACTGGAGGGGTAGATCTGAGAGGAGAACCCTCTGCTTGTGGCTTGGTGTCTAGAATGTAGGCTCTGTAGAAGCAAGTCTGAAACCATGCACAGATTTTATTACTCTCCTGATGAAATCGCTGAGATAAGGAAATTCTGGTTTACATGTGACCAGATTTGCTGGCCAGATAGAGGCAATTAACCTAACTTTGATTTTTGGACTTCAATAAAATATTTGTATTTGTCAGTTTTCATTTGTTTTTATATAGTTAGATGTTGGCATTCATTGCAGATGGGAACAGTGACACTGGTAACTTAAAAGTGGGTGTCATTTGCTGTCCTGTATTAAGGGAAGAAACCCAGAGGGGCAGCGAGGGTAATGTGTCACTTTGGAACTCAGATTGGCTCAGGTGTGCAACAGTAGTGAATAAAGAAAGGTGAGGTTTTTGATTAGGCCTTTCGGAAGGAAAGCCAGAATTAAGGGAAGTTTTTGAATATATCATAAGATATAAATATATCACTGGAAATAAATAACTTATAGAATACAAATGAACAGTCTGCAAGTTACCTCAAGGTTGCCATGGGCTAATCAGATAATTTAGCCAAGGCTGGCAGTGCACATCTGGCTTATAAAGGGTTGTTCAAACATGTTTTTCTTGTCTGCTTTTTCAAAAATTGTAACAGCTTTGAACATCTACAATATTTCTAAAGCCAAGTCATTTATGAACATAGAATGGCTCTTCACAGGTTAAAAGTGAATATCTTGTTTTCATAAAGAATTGAAATACAAATAGCATAAAGATCTTCATCTGGAACTTATGTTCTTTGAATAGGAATTTGGCATTCAAAACATAGTATGTTTGCGTAAATCAACAAACAAAAACATAGAGATGATAGTCAACATTCACATTTTAAAGTGCTTGATTACTTCCTTTTTTTCTGTGGGTTTTTTTTCTTTCTTTCTTTCTTTTCTGAAACAGGGTCTTGCTCTGAAGCCCAGGGTGGAGTGCAGTGGTGCAGTCTCAGCTCACTGCAGCCTCCACCTCCCGGGTTCAAGCAATTCTCATACCTCAGCCTCCCGAGTAGCTGGGACTACAAGTGTGCACCACCATGGCCAGCTAAGTTTTGTATTTTTAGTAGAGATGGGGTTTCACCATTTTGCCCAGGCTGGTCTCTAATTTCTGACCTCAAGTGATCCTGCTGCCTCAGCCTCCCAAAGTGCTGGGATTACAGACATGAGGCACCGCGCTGGGCCAGAATTGCTTGATTACTTCCTAATATCAGCACCAATGCCAGCATCATCAATCTCTTCTTCCATTTTCTTAAAACAATAATTGGATTAATAGGTACCCTATCTGTAATATTTGTATTAATAATATCTTATTAGCATTTTAATTAGAAATTTAATATTAATGATTTGGAATCAGTAGTTTTCAACAATTTTAATAGTGCAAATTTATTTGTAGTATTTGATGGGGAGATATGGTGTTTTGTGACTATATTTACAACTGGATGTATCTAGGAATATCTCAAAGTTTCTCCCAAAAGGAAAACATTTCTATTACAAATATGTGACTTGTGAAAATAATTTGTAATTCTTTTCAATATATCTCATTTTTTTTTTTTTTTTTTTGAGACAGAGTCTTACTCTATCACCCAGGCTGGAGTGCAGTGGGGTGATCTTGGCTCACTGCAACCTCCGCCTCCTGGGTTCAAGCAATTCTCCTGCCTCCGCCTCCCGAGTAGCTGAGATTACAGGCACCCACCACCACGCCTGTCTAATTTTTGTATTTTTAGTAGAGATGGGGTTTCACCATGTTGGCCAGGCTGGTCTGGAACTCCTGACCTCAAGTGATCTGCCTGTCTCGGCCTCCAAAAGTGCTGGGATTACAGGCGTGTGCCATCACACCTGGCCAATACGTGTCATTCTTATTACATGTCTTCCTTTTTATTTTTTTTTCCCACCAGCTTTTTATTGAGCTCCTACTATATGCTGAGTATGCAGAGGTGGAAAAGATAGAGGCTTTATCTTCATCCACCTGAGAAGCATTTATTGAGTATCTTGGGTGTACTAGGCCCCATGTTGGGCTTGGAGATATGGGGCTAAGTGAAATTGAATTCCCTTCTTCTATGAGTTTACTCTATTGGGAGGGACAGATAGAAAGCAGTTACCATGCTGTGTGATAAGACTTACAATAGAAGGGATAGTGTAGGAGAGAATGGTTAAGGTCTCAGCACGAGACAAATTTCCAATCCTAGCTCTTTCACTTTAAGTTCAATTATGGCTTCCTCCAAGACTGGCCATGCAACACCTAATGCTGGAGTGGGGACTCAAACCCTCTTCTCACAGTGCAGCCATATGTTAGAATAAATATCTAAATAGACTTGTTTTGCTTTGCTTGCCTTTGATTTGTGGCTACAAAGGACATACAAAGAGCAAAATTCAAATTTTCTGGTCCTTACATCTAATCTCTCTTTAACTTTTGGAAAGAAACTATGTGCATGCCAGACTGTTGGTGCCCGTGTGTGTGTGTGTGTTTGCACACCTGTGGCTCACCCTCAAATGTACCCTTCTAATTCTTCATCCTTTAAGGACCAGCGAAAGTCTCTCTTTCTCATTAGTGATGCTTTTCTTTACCACTCCATTCTGTAATAAAACAATCTCTAGGTCCTATAAAAAGAAGGGTTCATATAACACCAGGCTGAGCACTGCTCTGAGCATATTTCACTTGCCCCATCTCATTTAAACTTCACTCATGGTCGTTGAGTCAATCAATATTTCTTGGACACCTCCTGTATGCCAAGTACTTTTCCAGGATCTAGAGCATGGAGCAGTTAACTGGGTATCAGCTTCTAGGAATTGGCATTCTAGTGCAGGAGGTCGATAATAAACAGACCAATAAACACAAATAATCTAAGTTAGTATAGGTCTAGTGTGTTCAGCAAAGGAAAGTGTTTGCTAATGACTGGACCAGCATAGTCAAGGAGGAGGTGACGTTGAGTTTGAAAAATAAGGAAACAGCCGTGCAAAGAAGATATGGGGGCAGGTTGAGGGAGGGGCACATTGTATGGAGGAGGAACAGGTGCCAGGTCTCCAGAAGGGAACCAAGTGGCATTTCCTCAGGCAGAGAGATGCCGAGCATGAGCAGGGTACCTGTAGTCCCAGCTACCTGGGAGGCTGAGGCAGGAGAAATCACTTGAACTTGGGTTGTAGTGAGCCAAAATTGCACCGCTGCACTCCAGCCTGGGCGACACACTCTGTCTCAAAATAAAAAAAAAAAAAAGAAAATAGATTTAACGGACTCACAGTTCCATGTGGCTGGGGAGGCCTCACATGGTGGAAGGTGAAGGAGGAGCAAAGGCATGTCTTACATGGCAGCAGGCAAGAGAACATGTTCAAGGGAACTGCTGTTTATAAAATCATCAGATCTCATGTGACTTATTCACTATCACGAGAATATCACGGGAAAAACCCAACCCCATGATTCAGTTACCTAACCCTGGGTCCCTCCCACAACATGTAGGGATTGTGGGAGCTACATACAGTTCAAGATGAGATTTGGGTGGGGACACAGCCAAACCATATCTATCACTAAGTCTCTAATAATAGATTATTTGTCATCTGGTGCCCACCCATCTCCCTATAGAAAGTCATATAATGCTCATTTAATATGAGCCTATGATATTTTAGATATAAACCTTTCAGAAATTGTGGTACTAGCCTTTTTTTCTTACCCCCTGTGTCTTTAGAATTAAAGGTAGACAAACTTAGTTTCCTTTCCCCAAAATTCTTTTAGACATTTTGAGTGGTCGGTAAGATTCCCAGCTGTGGAGACTACTCATTTAAATAACTGTATTCCTGGTTTTATGATAAACCTGGTCTCAAACCCAGGTACCAGAGAAACTGTGACTGTTTTTTAGATATGAGCATCTTGAAGCTCAGGAGAGAGAGGACACTAGATTTTCTTTTCTTTCTTTTTTTTGAGATGGGGTCTCGCTCTGTCGCCCAGGCTGGAGTGCAGTGGTGTGATCTCTGCTCGCTGCAAACTTTGCCTCCCAGGTTCAAGCAATTCTCCCATCTCAGACTCCTCCACAGTAGCTGGGACAACAGGTGTGTACTACCACACCTGGCTAATTTTATTTTTTGGTAGATATTTGGTAGATACGGGGTTTCACCATGTTGGCCAGGCTGGTCTCGAACTCCTGACCTCAGGTGATCCACTCACCTCAGCCTCCCAAAGTGCTGGGATTACAGGAGTGAGCCACCATGCCCAGCCTATATCTTTATCTACAGTATTCTGATGCACCTTTGTTCAGGTTGTGATATATATAGCTCTGTGGTAATACTGTATAAACAAGGAAAAATAATTAACTGTGGCAAAAGCAAAGGCACATTTCTATAGTTATTGTTAAAAAATAACTTTACATTAAAACTTTGTAACAACTGGTGATTGTACATTGTACTAATATTATTCACTGGAAGTGCATTCTTTATAGAAAGTTACATAAGTATACTAAAGAGTTAAATTTAAATACTATAAACATATACAGTACACAGCATAAATATTTTATTTTTGTGAAATAAAAACACCTCATGGTTTAATTAAATGGAATGTTTCTGTCACAATTTATACTTTGAATACTCTAGTTTTGTTTTGTTTTGTTTTTATGAGAGGAGTTTCACTCTTGTCACTGAAGCTGGAGTGCAATGGTGCCATCTCGGCTCACTGTAGCTTCTGCCTCCCTGTTCCAAGTGATTGTCCTGCCTCAGCCTTCCAGGTAGCTGGGATTACAGGTGACTGCCACTATGCCTGGCTAATTTTTTTATTTTTAGTAGAGATGGGGTTTCACCATGTTGGCCAGGCTGGTCTTGAACTCCTGACCTCAGGTCGTCCACCCATATCAGCCTCCCAATGTGCTGGGATTACAGGCATGAGCCACCACGCCCAGCCTGAATACTCTTAAAAACTGTCAGTAAAGGATCTGAACTCCCCCACAGCCCCATATATTTGATTTTAGACAACAAAGTCTGGGTGCCTTATTTCATGTGTGAAAGAGAAATAGAATCTCAGGTCCCAGACTCCCTATGCCAAAGGGAAAGTTAAGCTTGGGAACAGAGTCACCAATACCATCTTTCTTTTGTTCCCAAACAGATAGCCATGATTTCACAACCCTACTATCCTGTGTCACTGCCTCATTTCCTGTACTCCCTCCTTTATCTTAATATAAAATACAGATTGACTGAGTGTGAGACAATGCACAATCCACATTTTCTTCTACTCCCTCTTTTCACATGTAAAATGTAGATATACTGAGGCTAATCAGGGTCTCACAAGAAGGTGACCATCTCCCTCACTGTCTACCCTCCCTCCCTTTTTCTTTTTTTTATTTTTTTTTCCCTTCTGCTTGCTCTTCTTTAAATACTGAAGTTTACAAAACTCCCTCTAGAAAAAAGCACAGATCACAGATGCCCCTGCCACATTCTCATCTGTGGCTAAATAAACCTCTAATCGATTGAGACCTGCCTTAGTTACTTTTTGGCTAAAATATACGCGTGTGTGTGCATATATATATATATATATATATATATATATATATATATATATGCACACACACGCACATACCCCTCAAGAAGCAATTAAACCGTTGATATGTAATCTTCCAATTAAAGTAGCTTGATGCCCATCTTAAACTGTAAGTTGAGGAAAATAACATTTGTGGCTGTAATAGATGATTTATGCAGAGCTCTAGGGCAATCGGAGTCTACATTTTAGCCAGCCTTGTACTCTTGTGTATGGAATTCATAGTTGAACCTATAGAGAGCTGAACCCATCTAAGGTCTTTGAGCAGCTAAGTGGCAGCTCATCTTGTAATTTTAAGGTTAAACAAGGATGTGTGATGTGTGCACATGCATCTCTCTCCTTTAGAGACGTTATTCCCAGTTGATGGACTTTACTGAAAATCAGCCAGGCCGGTAACCGGCTTACCCTGTGCACACGTGGTGGTTGTCCTCTGAGTTGTGCCTGGTTGCTTCCTGAAAAGGGTCATTTTCAGAGTTCTCCCTGCTCTTTGCGGTCACCTGAAAAAGGTCTTTGTGGCAGTGGATGCCTCCTCTATCTTGCTGTTCTCATCATCATCTGCATCAGCATCTTGGGGTTGGACAGCAGATCACTCCATTCCAAGCTATGCTGTTGGGAGGCTTCCCTTGGCTTTGGAACTCTTCACTTACCCCATTGCAATTCAGTGTCCAGCAGTGCCGAGGCCACTAGGCTTAGTCACCATACATCTGCCTGGTGGAAACCTGATTGTGTTTCAGGTTTGGCTTTGTTGTATGAGGTTTTCTGTTTTCAGGAGAATTGTGGATGGAGTTAGTGAAGCCAATAGCAGCACTAATGGAGCTTTATGCACATTTGAGTGAAACTGAAAGTTAAGGTATTAACTTCTAACTTGTCCTTGAACCTCCAGGGGTAGATGTTAAATGTATTCTTTAATTTTCTTGCTAATTAGTGCTCTAGGGAGGATGAAGAAGTGAACAACTACTCTTGTTGACTAATCCAGTGGTCCCCAACCCCTGGGCCACAGACCAGTACTAGTCTGTGTGGCCCATTAGGAACCTGGCCACACAGCAGGAGGTGAGCGGTAGACAAGAAAACAAAGCTTGCTCCCCGTCACTCACATTACCGCCTGACCTCTGCCTCCTGTCAGATCGGCAGCGGCATTAGATTCTCATAGGAGCACGAACCCTGTGAACATTGTGAAATGTGCATGCTAGGGATCTAGCTTGCATCTACCTTATGAGAATCTAATGCCTGATCATCTGTCATTGTCTCCCATCACCCCCAGATGGGACCGTCTAGTTGCAGGAAAACAAGCTCAGGGATCCCACTGATTCTACATTATGGTGAGTTGTATAATTATTTCGTTATATATTACCACGTAATAATAGAAATAAAGTACACAATAAATGTAATGGGCTTGAATCATCCTGAAACTACCTCCATCACCATCCATGGAAAAATTGTCTTCCGCGAAACCAGTCCCTGGTGCCAGAAAGGTTGAGGACTGTGTTCTAATCCACTCGTTTGTTTTCATCACCTTCTGGATTCACAGCACCCTCCACTCCACCTGTAGCACATGCCTGCCACTGGGCTGCCTCTGGCGGACCCCACTCTCTGCCCCAATCCTTGGCCTCATTATGCTTCCTCAGAGTCAGTTGTGATTCTTCCTCAACGTATTCATGCTACTTATCCTTGTTACTGTAATTTTGTGATGGCAATACTTATCATATAAACTGATGAAACAGGAATGCCATAAGAAAGATTTGTTTGACAAGTTGAAGCCTTGGGAAAGAAAGCTTCACTTTAAAAAATTGTTAACAAATTATGTGTGGATGAGAATAAATGCGGTGGAGATGAGAATTGGAGGAAAATAGGATTGTGTGCTAATAGCTTCACACGTGTCTTGAAATTCATAGATGATGTATTATGTGTGTGATATATATATAAGAAAGACCATGAAAATCTCCAACATCAGACCCGGACATGTTTTTTCATGCCTGTAATCTCAGCACTTTGGGAGGCTGAGGAGGGCAGATCACTTGAGGTCAAGAGTTCCAGACTAGCCTGACCAACGTGGCGAAGCCCCATCTTTACTAAAAACGCAAAAATTAGCTGGGTATGGTGGTGCACACCTGTAATCCCAGCTACTTGGGAGGCTGAAAGAATTGCTTGAACATGGGAGGTGGAGGTTGCAGTGAGTCAAGATCATACCACTGCACTCCAGCCTGGGCAGCAGAGAGAGACTCCATCTCAACAACAACAACAAAAAAACCCAAACCAAAAAAACCTCAAAACCAACTTTAAGGATTTTGTATTGTGTATCCCTTATTTCCATGCTGGCCAAATACAAGTTCACATCACAGCAGCAAAGGGCTTCGTCTGTTGCCCTGCTTGGGGAAGCTGGTAAGGCTTCCTGGTTATTCCTGAGCCATATGTAGGGGAGAAGGAGGCACATATGGCAGGAAGTGCAGGAGTTTAGGATATCTACAGGGACACTGCAGTGTGGAATAGCTGCATCAGGAGGTTTGAGACAAGGCATTAGAGGAGATCAGATGGAGAGATGCAGAGGGGCCAGATCACAAGAAGGCTTGTTTCTTAAGCACAGGAATTTAGAGTTTAGAGATTTGGGTGGAAGGATATGGAGAGGAATGGGAGACTGTCAGAAAGATGGGGTTGTACCAGCATCAGGAAAACAAGAAAGGATACTGGTTTGGACAAGTTTCTCTTTAGGACATCCAGGTCAGAATGCCTTGTGTGGCTAATGAAAGCCCTTGCTTCTGAATAGGGGGCCCACATTGCAGGATAGTCGATCCCCTCAGGCATGTATCATTCACAAGGCTGTGTCCCAGTAGAAGGCCAGTTAGGTTTGCACACCACCGTGAATGCTTTACTAGATCAACTGTTAAAGCTGTCATATATCTTGCCAATCCTGTCAAATTATAGTTGCTTGCAAAATTGGAGCTGTTCTCAATTCTAAAATTAAAAGGAAGCCAGCATCATTTATGTGGTCTGTTTAGGGTGATTCTACCTCAGGATATCAGAGCCATGAAAATTCCCTTTGCCACTGCTCTTGGTTCTCTAGGAAAAGCTTCAGGTTTTGTTTTTGTTTTTGTTTTCTGTTTTTTTGTTTTTGAGGTGGAGTCTCGCTCTGTCGCCCAGGCTAGTGTGCAGTGGCGTGATCTCAGCTCACTGCAAGCTCTGCCTCCCAGGTTCACGCCATTCTCCTGCCTCAGCCTCCCAAGTAGCTGGGACTACAGGTGCGTGCTACCACGCCAGGCTAATTTTTGTATTTTTAGTAGAGACAGGCTTTCACCGTATTGGCCCGGCTGGTCTCGAACTCCTGACCTCGTGATCCACCCACCTCAGCCTCCCAAAGTGCTGGGATTACAGGCGTGAGCCACCGCGCCCGGCCCAGCTTCAGGTTTTAAAGGTGTGAGTGTTGAGTGTGCTACTGTGAATAAGATTAGATGTGACTGGGCCAGGTGTGGTAGTTCACACCTGTAATCCCAGCACTTTGGGAGGCCAAGGTGGGTGGATCACTTGAGGTCAGGAGTTTGAGACCAGCCTGGCCAACATGGTGAAACCCCATCTCTACTAAAAATACAAAAATTAGCTGGGTGTGGTGGCAGGCCCTTGTAATACCAGCTACTTGGGGGGCTGAGGCAGGGAGAATTGCTTGAATCCAGGAGACAGTGGTTGCAGTGAACCAAGATTGTGCCATTGCACTCCAGACAGGGCGAGACTCGATCTAAAAAAAAAAAACAAAAAAAAAGGTGTGACTAGATATCACTTGTAAGTAAATAACTTCAAAGTATAATGTAGGGGCCAGGTGTGGTGGTCCATGCCTGTAATCCCAGAACTTTGGGAGGCCGAAGTGAGAGGATTGCTCAAGGTCAGGAGTTCAAAACCAGCCTGGGCGACATAGTGAGACCCCTTCTCTATAAAAATAATAAAAGACTTTGCCAGAGATGGTGTCTCATGGCTGTAGTCCTAGCAATTTGGGAGGCCGACCTGGAAAGAACTCTTGAACCCAGGAGTTTGAGACCAGCCTGAGGATTATGGTGAGACCCTGTCTCTACAAAAAAATAAAACAATTAGCTAGTTGTAGTGGTGCGTGCCTGTAGTCCCAGCTACTCTGGAGGCTGAGTCAGGAAGATCACTTGAGCCCAGAAGTTCGAGGTTGCAGTGAACCACAGTTGTGCCACTGCACTCCAGCCTGAGCAACAGAGCCAGACCCAGACTCAAAAGAACCAAAAAATAATAATAAAAAATTTCAAGTGTAGTGTAGGATGGAATGGGAGAGGCTTGGAATCATCCTTCTTAAGTTTGACTCCTAGCTGTACCACTTACTTTCTCTTTCCTCACAAAGCCACATGCTACATCTCTGTAAAATGGAGAAAATTCTACCTATTCCATGAGGGTTATTGTGAGGATAAAATGAAGTCATTTCAATAACATTCTTAGCATAACATCTAAGCTCACTAAATAAAAGGTATTTTTTAAATACTACGTATATTTTTAAGTGGGAGAAATAGCCTGACAATGACATTATGCTGCATTAAGGTAATTGTCAGACAGTTACCAGAACCCATAAGTATTAGGACATGAGTTTGTATTCCAGATATTAGGTTTATTATCCCTGAAGGCTTTAATGGCTATTTTCTCTTTTGGAACCACAGTATCAAAATCAGTTGTTTTCAGAATAAACCAGTGAGCACTAAATATCTCATAATAACGTAATTTTCATAATATTGCTGAAACTTCCTTGGCCCTTGATAACATTGAGTGTAGAGTCTGAGTTATCTAGACTTCTGCTAGCTAAAATCTTTGCCTCTAAGAAGTCTTCCTACTAGAAAAAAACAAATGAAAAATGAAGATAAGATGCAGAGGTTGGATTTAGGCATTTTAATTTTTTCTGTTTAAATTTGGGAGTGCTCTGAGTATGCTAACTTGCACACAGCTGCACTCAGCAAAATAGTGTAATTTATTGAGGCACACGGAATTGCAAAACCTTTCTTCCCTACACACCCCTCATCTAAAAAAAAAAAAAAATCAGCAGCTTGACTGAGCTTAAATAACTGACTTTTCATATCCTTTCATGGAACACAAAGGACTAATCCTGAGGCTACTTGAGCCACCAATGCAGGCAGCAGTGGAGACCACCACTGAATGTGCCAGTCCCTCCTCCCACAAACAAAACACGTTGACTGCAGCTTTATGAAGTGAAATGCCCAAGAAAAAGAAAATGTGAAGGAGGTGTCCTCAGTCATTTCTTCCCCAGGGGGGTGGGAGGGCAGGATGAGGGGCAGGAGAAAAAGCTGCTGCATCTGGATGTGGAGAACAAAGCCATCCTAAGACTTGAGTATAATAGGTTGGGTCACTCGCTTTTATAGAAGCAAAAGAGTGGAACTGCCTTGACTTGTCTCAGTACCACTGACCCTTACATTTCATTGTGTAGAGATGTCAGGGAAAGTGTGTAGAAAGCACACTGAACAATGACTTTGTCATTTTGAGATTTCTGAGGTTTGTTCACCCCTTCCCCCAACTCCTACCCTCAAATCCCCATTGGACAAAAGAGATCGTTAGGTCGCCTTGCCCTCATTTGAAAGATCTCTGTTTTACTGAGTCTTTCAAAAGTAAACTCATCCATTTTAACTGAATCACAGTGTTTTCATGCTTTCAAAGTCAACAAAAGAGTTTTAGTCACTGCATTTACAAGGATGGACTAGTCTGTGAAAATGCCAGCCCTAGAGATAATGATTCATGCCAACTGCCACATTAAAGTGGATTTCCTTGTTAATAGACAGGGCAGTTGATGACATGAGTTACTGGAAATATTTGCCAACTCTTGACCCCTGGATTTCTGAGATCAGGATGATAGGATTCACACAGGCCCACTCTAACAATTCCTTTACCTTTTCTTTTTTAATGAAAGATGCAATGGTTGGGTTTTTTCCAGTGTGATAGCACATGTAGAAAGCAGTACTGTCACCATTAGTGTGGTGACAGTTAATCACTGGGGACCCTCCCAGGCTTCCCAGGCTGGCAACCAGTGTTCCAATTTTTCCCAGCATGTGTGTTCCAATGATAATGTTTGTAGTTTAACAAGAAGCTAATTAAGACCTAAAGAAAAAAATTAAGAGTCTCATTTTTATCAAGTCTGGTGGTATTCAGCAGAGCATAGAACTTTCCATTCTGGCATATTGGATGATGTCCATTGCAAAACAATAGTGGCCATTCATGGTGCTTTCTCTTCTTGTCATCTTGCATCCTTAGTAATGATAAAATGGACAGCTATTACCCAGGAGAGGAAAATGGCTAAATGTTTACTTAATTGAGGACCTTTAAATTCTCTCTATGCTATTCTTGAGTGATTACATTCATTTTTGTCTGTATACTTACTGAGTTTTCTTGATAAGATGAACAAAAAAAGGTTTGGACTGGAGAACTTGCCTGAGTTTTATTAAAATCTTGCAGTCACTATTTTATATATGGATGTATCACTTCCATCTGATGTGGGGCATGGGTAAGTGTAATCTGTTCTGCTTGTGAGTTTTGTGACTTACTTGTTTTCTTTCAGCCCTTTCCCTGGGTCCATTGACTTAGTGTTCTCTCTCATTTGCATTGAGTCACGAAGCCGATAGTGCCGCTTGTGCATCACAGCAAAGGGCCAGCCACCTATGGGACTCGTATCAAACATGGATCAGGAGCCATTTTTGTTCTAGGGCCCACGGGCTGGTTACCATTAGTTCTCACATTTGCCCTCTTTCCTACCCTCAATGCACCTGAGGAGATCATCTCTTAGCGTTATGGTTGTGTATTGATACACTGCCCAACCTCTGCCTGAACATGGCCAAAGGGATGGGAATGAAATTCTAGTGTCATAATATTTTTTACCCTATCTATTTTTATTGAAGTATAGTTTATATACAATAAAATCGACAGTTTTTTTAGGTTGAATTTTACTAATTGTGTGCATTCCAATATCCACCCTCTAAAACAAGATGTAGAGCATTTCCATCTCCTCAGGAAGATGATTGCTCCTCTGCAGTCAATTTTCACACCTCTACACCTCTTCCAGATTTCTGTCAACATCAATTAGTTTTCCTGTTCTTGAACTACATATAAATGGAACCAATAATTTTTCTGTGGCTGGATTCTTTTGTTCACCATGTTTTTGAGTTCTGTGTATGTTTCAGTGGTTCATTTCTTTGTTTTCTTTTTCTGAGTGATATTTCATTGTATGATGACATCAACATTTATTTGTCTACTCTCTGATTGATGGGTATTTGAATTGTTGCCAGTTTTGAGCAATGAATGTTCTTATAGAAGTGTTTATGGGTACACTACATATGTTTTCATTCATCTCAGATAAAATTCATAGGAGTGGAATTGCTGGGTTCGTAAAGTTCACTTTAAAAACCAAAAATCAAACTATGACAAGGATTTTTATAATGGTTGTACTATTTTACACACCCAGCAGCAATATATGAGCATTCTAGTTGCTCCACATCCTCGACGACATTTAGTATGATCAATCTTTTTGTTTTTATTCTTTTTAGTAGAGTATAGATGATCCGTTTGCATTGCCTTGATGATTAATATTGAGCTTTTTTCATACAGGCTAATTGGCCATTCATGTGTCTTATTTTCTGGAATACTGGTTCAGATCTCCTGCCAGCTTTTTAAAACGTGTTTTTAAAAATCTTGTTGATTTTTTAGTTTTTAATATACATAAGTGTATTTGTATATGTTTAATATTAGGCATTTGTGAATATTTCCTGTTTTGCAAATTGTGGTTTTTAATACATTTGCTTATTTCGTCTTCACTGGAGAACTTTTTGCATGAAACTGTTCATAATCTCACATTTGTCCATTTAATGTCTTTATAATCTATAGTGAAATTTCTTCTTTTATTCCTGACACTGATAATTTGTTTCTGTCAATCAGTTTAGCTTGGAGTTTATCAATTTTGATTTTTTTTTCAGTGAATTCATGTTTGATTTTGTAATTTTCTCTGTAGTTGGTAGATTTTCTATTTCATTAATTTCTTATAATTTTTTAAGTTACATTGATTTAATTTATCTTTTTCTCTAGCTTTTTAAGATTGAACATTAATCTGTTGGTTTTCATTTGTTTCATAATATATGCATTTAAAGTTATACTTTCTCTTTAAGTATTGCTTAGCTGCATCCATTGATTTTGATATGTTGTGTTTTCATTATCTACAGTTCAGAATATTTACGAGTTGACTTTTTTTTTGTTTGTTTGAGACAGTATCTCACTCTGTCGCCCAGGCTGGAGTGCAGTGGTGCAATCTCGGCTCACTGCAACCTCCACCTCCCGGGTTCAAGCGATTCTTGTGCCTCAGCCTCTCGAGTAGCTGGGATTACAGGTGCACATCACCACACCCAGCTTATTTTTATATTTTTAGTAGAGATGGGGTTTCACCATGTTGCCCAGGTTGGTCTCAAACTCCTGGCCTCAAGTGAGCCTCCCGCCTCAGCCTCTAAAAGTGCTGGGATTATAGGCGTGAGCCACTGTACCTGGCCCATGAGTTGACTTTCTGATGTAATATTTTATTAGTGAGTTATTATGGAGTATATAACTTCATTTCTAAAGATTTAGGGATTTTTTTTTTTTAAAAAACCTTACTGTTACTGATTTCTAATTAGCCTTGTTGTAATTCGATAACATACTCTGTAATATTTCTAACCTTTGAAATGTATTGAGACTTCTTTAATGGCCCAGTATTTACTTTACTTTGGTAACGGTCCCCTGTGCATTTGAGAAAAAAAAAAAAGAAAAAAAAAAAAAAGAATGTATATTCTGTAGCTGTGGATTGTAGAGTTCTAAAAATGACAGGTCAAGTTGGCTTATAATATCTGGATCTTCAGTATCTTTACCGAATTTTTGTCCACTGTTCTGTCATTTACTAAGAGCGGGGTGTTTTTGCTTGGTATCTCTCTCTCTCTCTGTATTTACAGTCTTTGTTGTAAGCAGCATCTAATTGGGTCTGGCTTTTTAAATGCTCAGCTGAAATTATCTGTCATTTTATGTGGAGTTTCATCCATGTACATTTAATGTAATTATAGATACGGTTGGTTTTAAGTCTACCATCTTGGTATTTGTCTTCTATTCGTCTCATATGTTCTTTTCCTTCTTTGGAGTGAATAGAATATATATTCTTATTTTATTTTTTCTATCACATTTTTAGCTCTGCCTCTTTATGTTATTGTTTTTAGTGGTTGCTCTAGAGTTTACATATGCATTTAAGTTTATTGCAATCTATTTTCAAATAATTTCCTACCAAATTTGCAAACAATAGAATAATCTTACTATTATATAATTTATTTCTCCTATTCTTTGGGCTTATGTTGTCATATTGTTTACTTCTACATATGCTATAAACTTCATGATATATTGGGTCCATTTTGCTTTAAATAACCAATGGTCTTTTAAAGAAATTTATACATATGTATGCATGTATGTGCATACATATTATAGAAAATTGTGTTTTATATTTATTCACATATTTGTCCTTTCCAGTGCTCTTTATTTCTTTCTGAAGTCTGAGCTTCCATCTGGTATCATTTTCCTTAAGCCTGAAGAACTTCTTTGCAGGCTAGTCTGCTAGAGACCTTCTCCTAGCTTTTGCCCATCTGAGCATGTCTTTATTTCAACTTTGTTTTTAATGATCTTTTCAACAGATAGAAGATTCTATGTTGACAGTTTTCTTTTTTTTTCCTTTTTTTGGCACTGTACATATATCACATCATTGTCTTCTCCCTTCATTGTTTCTGATGAGAAACCATCATTATTATGCTTGTTGCACTATACATTATGTCTCTTCATGGCTGCTTTTTAAAACAATTTCCTCTTTGAGTTTTTGCTGTTTGACTATATGTGTTTAGTATCCTTCTTGGGATTAATGAGCTTCTTCAATATATGGGTTGGTATTTTTATTTAATTTTGGAAAATTATGAGTCTTTATGTTTTGATACACTTCTCTTTTCTTTCTCTTTTAACTCCTTGACTTCTGGGACTGAAAATGATAGTACGTTAGACTGTTTGGTGTAGCTCCAAGATCTAGGGTGTTGCATTCCAGTCTTTCAGTCTTTTTTATTTTTGTATTTCATTTGGATAATTTGTATTGCTCTGTCTTTAGGGTCATTGATTCTTTCTCTTATCCCAATCTGCTGCCAGCCCATTGAATATGTTTTTTTTTTCTTTCATAGAGATGGGATCTCGCTGTGTTGTCCTGGCTGGTCTCAAACTCCTAGGCTCAAGCAATCCTCCTCCCTCCTCAAGCAAACCTCAGTGCTGGGATTATAGGCATGAGCCACTGTACCTGGCTAAATGTTGTTTTTTTGATATTCAATTTTTGTTTATAGAATTTTCATTTGGTTTGCTCTTATACTTTTCATCTTTTTATGTTTATTGACCAATTGAATATCATTTGGGTAAGCACCTATTTAAGTGTCTTAACAATTTTTCTATTGAGTACTCTGGGTTTTTGTTTTGTTTTTCTTACTGATTTGTAGAATTCTTTATGTATTCTGAATTGCAGATACCTTCCTTCTGTACTAATGCTTATCTTTTTAGCCCTGTAATATTGTGTTTTCATAAACATACTTATCAATCTTTTCCTTTATGGTCATTGATTTTTGTGTTCTGTTTAAAAAAATCTGTATCTATTTCAGTGTCTTATTTATTTATTTATTTATTAGTTTTCCATAAGTTACTGGGGTACAGGTGGTGTTTGGTTACATGACTAAGCTCTTTAGTGGTGATTTGAGAGATTTTGGTGCATCCATCACCCAAGCAGTGTACACTGCACCATATTTGTAGTGTTTTATCCCTCGCCCTCCTCCCACTCTTCCCCCTAAACCCCCAAAGTCCATTGTATCATTCTTATGCCTTTGCATCCTCATAGCTTAGCTCCCACATATCAATGAGAACATACAATGTTTGGTTTTCCATTCCTGAGTTTTACTTCATCAGAATAATAGTCTCCAGTCTCATCCAGGTCACTGCAAATGCTGTCAGTTCATTCCTTTCTATGGTTGAGGAGTATTCCATCAGATAGATAGATAGATAGATAGATAGATAGATAGATAGATAGATAGATAGATAATCTCACAGTTTCTTTATCCACTCATTGATTGATGGGCATTTGGGTTGGTTCCATGATTTTGCAGTTGTGAATCGTGCTGCTATAAACATGTGTGTGCAAGTATCTTTTCCAAATAATGATTTATTTTCCTCTGGGTAGATACCCAGTAGTGGGATTGCTGGATCAAATGGTAGATCTACTTTTAGTTCTTTAAGGAATTTCCACACTGTTTTCCATAGCGACTGTACTAGTTTACATTCCCACCAGCAGTGTAGAAGAGTTCCCTGATCACTGCATCCATGCCAACATCTACTGTTTTCTGATTTTTTTTATTATGGCCATTCTTGCAGGAGTAAGGTGATATCACATTGTGGTTTTGATTTGCATTTCCCTAGTCATTAGTGATAGTGAGCATTGTATATCTTCTTTCCAGAATTTTCTATTCATGTCCTAAGTCCACTTTCTGATGAGATTGTTTTTTTCTTACTGATTTGTTCAAATTCATTGTAGACTCTGGATATTATTCCTTTGTCAAATGTGTATAGATTGTGAAGATTTACTCCCACTCTGTGTGTTGTCTCTTCACTCTGCTGAATGTGCCTTTTGTGGTGCAAAAGCTCCTTAGTTTAATTAAGTCCCAACTATTTATCTTTGTTTTTATTGCATTTGCTTTTGGGTTCTTAGTCATGAAATCCTTGCCTAAACCAATGTCTAGAAGGGTTTTTCCAATGTTATCTTCTAGAATTTTTATAGTTTCCAGGTCTTAGATTTAAGTCTCTGATCCATCTTGAGTTGATTTTTGTATAAGGTCGGAGATAAGGATCCAGTTTCATTCTCCTACATGTGGCTAGCCAGTTATCCCAGCACCATTTGTTGAAAAGGGTGTCCTTTCCCCACTTTATGATTTTGTTTGCTTTGTCAAATATCAGTTGGCGGTTAAGTATTTGGGTTCTCTATTCTGTTCCATTGGTCTGTGTGCCTATTTTTATACCAGTACCATGCTGTTTTGGTTACTATGGCCTTATAGTACAGTTTGAAATCAAGTAGTGCGATGCCTCCAGATTTGTTCTGTTTGATTAGTCTTGCTTTGGCTCTGCGGGCTCTTTTTTGGTTCCATATGAATTTTAGATTTTTTTTTTAATTCTGTGCAGAATGATGGTGGTATTTTGATGGGAATTGCATTGAATTTATAGATTGCTTTTGGCAGTATGGTCATTTTCACAATATTGATTATATCCATCCATGAGCATGAGATGTATTTCGATTTATTTGTGTTGTCTATGATTTCTTCCAGCAGTGTTCTGTAGTTTTCCTTGTAGAGGTCTTTTGATTCCTTGGTTAGGTATATTCCTAAGTATTTTATTTTATTTTAATTTTTGCAGCTATTGTAAAAGGGGTTTAGTTCTTGATTTGATTCTCTACTTGGTTCCTGTTGGCGTATAGAAGAGCTACTGATTTGTGTACATTAATCTTGTATCTGGAAACTTTGCTCAATTATTTTATCAGTTCTAGGAGCTTTCTGGAGGAGTCTTTAGGGTTTCCAAGGTAAACGACAGTTTGACTTCCTCTTTACCAATTTGGATGCCCTTTATTTCTTTCTCTTGTCTGATAGATCTGGCCAGGACTTCCAGTACTATGTTGAAGAGGAGTGGTAAGAGTGGGCATCCTTGTCTTGTTCCAGTTCTCTGAGGAAATGCTTTCAACTTTTCCCCATTCAGTATTATGTTGGCTGTGGGTTTGTCATAGATGGCTTTTATTACATTGAGGTATGTCTCTTGTATGCCGATTTTGCTGAGAGTTTTAATCTTAAAGGGATGCTGGATTTTGTCAAATGCTTTTTCTGCATCTATTGAGATGATTATGTGATTTTTTGGTTTTAATTTTGTTTATGTGGTGTATCACATTTATTGACTTGCATATGTTAAACCATCTCTACATCCCTGGTATGAAACCCACTTGATCATGGTGGCTTATCTTTTTGATATGTTGTTGGATTCAGTTAACAAGTATTTTGTTAAGGATTTTAGCAACTATGTTCACCAAGGATATCGGTTTGCAGTGTTCTTTTTGGTTATGTCCTTTCCTCGTTTTGGTATTATGGTGATGCTGGCTTTATAGAATGAATTAGGGAGGGTTCCTTCTTTCTCTGTCTTATGGAATAGTGTCCAAAGGATTGGTACCAATTCTTCTTTGAATGTCTGGTAAAATTCTGCTGTGAGTCTGTCTGGTCTTGGACTTTTTTTTGTTGGTAATTTTTAAATTACCATTTCAGTCTTGCTGCTTCTTATTGGTCTGTTCAGGGTATCTACTTCTTCCTGATTTAAGCTAGGAGGGTTGTATTTTTCCAGGAATTTATCCATCTCTTCTAGGTTTTCTAGTTTATGTGTGTAAAGATGTTCATAGTAGCCTTGAATGATCTTTTGTATTTCAGTGGTGTCAGTTAATTTTTCTCTCTTCTTTTCTTGGTTAATCTTGCTAATGGCCTATCAATTTTATTTACCTTTTCAAAAAACCAGCTTTTTGTTTTATTTATCTTTTGTGTTTTGTTGTTGTTGTTTCATTTCATTTAGTTCTGCTCTGATCTTGGTTATTTCCTTTCTTCTGCTGGGTTTGGGTTTGGTTTGTTCTTGTTTCTCTAGTTCCTTGAGGTGTGACCTTGGAATGTCAGTTTATGCTCTTTCAGCTTTTTCAATGCAGGTGTTTAAGGCTATGAACTTTCCTCTTAGTACTGCCTTTGCTGTATCCCAGAGGTTTTGATAGGTTGTGTCATTATTGTCATTCAGTTTGAAATATTTTTTAATTTCCATCTTGATTTCATTTTTGACCCAATGCTCATTCAGGAGCAGATTATTTAATTTCCATGTATTTGCATGGTTTTGAAGATTCCTTTTGGAGTTGAATCATATGGTCTATCTTGGAAAAAGTTCCATGAGCTGTCGAATAGAATGTGTATTCTATAGTTGTTGGATGAAATGTTCTGTTTATGTATGTTAAGTCCATTTGTTCCAAGGTATAGTTTAAATCCATTGTTTCTTTGTTGACTTTTTGTGTTAATGATCTGTCTAGTGCTGTCAGTGAAGTATTGAAGTCCCCCACTGTTATTGTGTTGCTGTCTCTCTTATTTCTTAATTCTATTAGTAATTGTTTTATAAATTTGAGAGCTCTAGTGTTGGGTGCATATATGTTTAGGACTGTGATATTTTCCTTTTGGACAAGGCCTTTTACCGTTAGATAATGTCCCTCTTTGTCTCTTTTAACTGCTGTTGCTTTAAAGTTTGTTTTGTCTGATATAAGAATAGCTGCCCCTGCTTGTGTTTCATGTCGATTTGCATGAAATCCTTTTTCCACCCCTTTAAGTTTCTGTGAGTGCTTATGTGTTAGGTGAGTCTCCTGAAGGCAGCAGATAGTTGGTTGGTGAGTTTTTATCCATTCTGCACTTCTGTATCTTTTAAGTGGAGCATTTAGGCAATTTACATTCAATATTAGTGTTGAGATGTGAGGTACTGTTGTATTCATCGTGCTGTTTGTTGTCTGTGTACTTTGTGTTTTTTTTTGTTTGTTTTTGCTTTTTAACTTGTATTTTTGTTTTATAGGTCCTGTGTGATTTATGCTTTAAAGAGGTTCTGTTTTGATGCATTTCCAGGATTTGTTTCAAGATTTAGAGCTCCTTTTAGCAGTTTCTTATAGTGGTGGCTTGGTAGTAGTGAATTCTCTTAGCATTTGTTTGTTTGAAAAAGACTGTATCTTTCTTTCATATGTGGAGCTTAGTTTCACTGGATGCAAAATTCTTGGCTGATCATTGTTTTGTTTGAGGAGGCTGAAGATAGGGCCCCAATCCCTTCTAGCTTATAGGGTTTCTGCTGAGAAATCTGCTGTTAATCTGATAGGTTTTCCTTTATAGGTTACCTGGTGCTTCTGTCTCACAGCTCTTAAGATTCTTTCTTTGGTCTTACCTTTGGGTAACCTGATGACAGTGCACCTAGGTGATGATTTTTTTCCATGAATTTCCCAGGTGTTCTTTGTGCTTCTTGTATTTGGATGTCTAGGTCTCTAGCAAGGCTGAACAAGTTTTCCTCGATTATTTGCCCAAATATGTTTTCCAAGCTTTTAGAATTCTCTTCTTCCTCAGGAACACTGATTATTCTTAGGCTTGGTCGTTTAACATAATCCCAGACTTCTTGGAGGTTTTGTTCATATTTTCTTATTCTTTTTCCATTTGTATTTGTTGGATTGGGTTAATTAGAAGACCTTGTCTTTGAGTTCTTTCTTCTACTACTTGTTTCTTCTTCTTTCTTTGAAGAAGAAAGAAGACTTTGCTGAGACTTTCCAGAGCATTTTGCATTTCTGTAAGTATGTCCAATGTCTCTTGAATTTTTGATTTTTTTTAAGCTATCTGTTTCTTTGACTATTTCTCCCTTTACGTCTTGTATTATTTGTTGGATTTCCTTGCATTGTGCTTTGCCTTTCTCTGGTGCCTCCCTAATTAGCTTAATAACTAACCTCCTAAATTATTTTTCGGGTAAATCAGGGATTTCTTCTCAGTTTGGATCCATTGCTGGTGAACTAGTGTGATTTTGTGAGGCTGTTAAAGAGCCTTATTTTGTCACATTATCAGAGTGGGTTTTCTAGTTCCTTTTCTCATTTGGGTAGGCTCTGTCAGAGGGAAGGTCTTGAGCTGAAGGCTGTTGTTCAGATTCTTTTGTCCCACAGGGTGTTCCCTTGATATAGTACTCTCTCCCTTTTGGTGTGGATACGGCTTCCTGTGAGCCGAACCGCAGTGATTATTGTCTCTCTTCTGGGTCTAGCCACCCAGTGAGTCTGCCTGCTTCCGGGTTGGCACTGGGGGTTGTCTGCAGAGAGTCCTGTGATGTGAACCTCACAGAGATCTCTTTGGGTCTCTCAGCCATGGATACCAGCACCTGTTCCGGTGGAGGTGGTCGGGGGGTGCAATGGACTCTGTGACGGTTCTTAGCTTTGGTTTAATGCTCTATTTTTGTACTGGTTGGCCTCCTGTTGGAAGGTGGCACTTTGCAGAGAGCATCAGCTGTGGTAGCATGAAGAGGAACTAGCAGTGCACAGGACCCTAGGACTCCCAGGATTATATGCCCTTTGTCTTCCACTACCAGGGTGCATAGGGAAGGACCATCAGGTGGGGGCAGGGCTAGGCATGTCTGAGCTCAGACTCTCCTTGGGTGGGTCTTGCTGCAGAGTATTTGGGGTGTCTCCTAGGTCCTGCAGTAGCAGTCCACTTCCTTCAAAGGGTCTGTGGCTCCTCTTGGGATTGCTGGTTTGTTCTTGCAGTCGATCCAGAGCTAAAGTTCACATGCAGGCCTCTGCACACTGCTCTGTTAGTCTGAGTCAGAGCTGCAATCTAGTCCTGCCTCTCGTCTGCCATGATCCCACCTCTTGGGATTGGCTTCTTTTTTTTTTCTTTTTTTGACAGAGTCTCACTGTCACCTAGGCTGGAGTGCAGTGGCATGATTTCGGCTCACTGCAACTTTCATCTCCTGAGTTCAAGCCCTGGTGTTTTCTTGCCACTATTTATATGATCATGTGGTTCTTCCTGTTTCATTAACCTGATAAATAGCATTGATTGATTAATTGTCAGATCTTAAATCAGGCTTGTATTACTGGTGTAAACAGTTTATAAAGTATAATTATTTTTTATGTTCTTAGATTCAATGTATTTAGTATGTTATTTAGTGTTCTTTTTTGTTGTTGTTTGCTTTTTCACCCAAGCTGGAGTGTAGTGGCGTGATCTCAGCTTCCGGTTGCAAGTGTTTCTCCTGCCTCAGCCTCCCAAGTAGCTGGGATTACAGGTGCCCGCGACCACGCCTAGCTAAATTTTGTATTTTTAGTAGAGATGGGGTTTCACCATGTTGGCCAGGCTGGTCTCAAACTCCTGACCTTGTGATCCGCCCTCCTCGGCCTCCCAAAGTGCTGGGATTACAGGTGTGAGCCACCGGGCCTGGACTTAGTGTTCTTAAAACAGTTTGGTTTATAATTTTCCTTTCTTTGGTTTTTATATCAGGATAATGCTGGATTCCAATTCTCTAGAAGAATTTGATAAAACTTCTGCAAAATCATCTTGTGACCCATCTTTGTTTTTTCTATGGGAAATTTTTGTGTCATGAATTCATATTCTTAAATTCAATAATAGAATTATTCAGATTTAGGTTTTTTATTATGTCAGTCTTTGCCCATCATTTTTCCAGAAATTTGCCTTTTGCATCAAAATTTTTAATTTATTGGAACGGTGTTTATTATATATTCTTTTTAATGCCTGTAGTACCTCTTCTGTTATTCCCTGTTAATTCATAATAATGATAATTTTCCTCTCTTTTTTTCTTGATTAGTCTTTTCGAAGTTTATTGATTTCATCAGTTTTTTATATAATGAGGCTTTGGGTTTGTTGATTTTTCTCCTTCAAATTAGTTTTCTATTTAATCATTTTCTCCTTTTTTCTAATTTCCATTTTTCTCAGATTTTAATTTAATATGCTACTCATTTTTCTATCTTTGTAAGGTATATTTTTAGATCCTTTACTTTTAACCTGTCTTAAAAAAAAAGTTTGAAGGAATAATTTTACTTGTAAACAGCATTAGTTGCAGTCCTGAAATTTTAATATTATTAGGTTTTCATTTTCTTTTATTTGAAAAGTTTCTAATTTTTTTGTAATTTATTTGAAACAGGTGTTATGTAGAAATATATTGCTGAATTCCTAACATTTCTAGTTACATTTCTAATTACGTTGATTTCTTGTTAAATCCACTTATGTCAGAAAATATTCTGTATAATATCTGTCTCTTGAAGTTTGATGATACTTGCTTTATGGCATAATAAAGATGCACTTGAAAAGTGTGTTTATGCAGTTATTGGCTATAGTATTGTAGCCTTTAGGTCATCATTAAGTCAAGTTTATTAATCATGGTTTCAAATTTTCTCTGTCGATTTTTATGTGCTTGTTATATCAGTTATTAAGATAAGTGGGTTAAAACTTATCTTTTATTTCCACTTTTATATGCCTTTTCTAAGGTGTGTATTTTTAAGGTAGCATATAGACGGACTTCAGCCTTGAATTTCATAATAAACATTAACATGGAAAAAATATACAAAGGAAACCATCTATCAGTGAGATATGCTGACCACAAAGGAAGGGAGAGGTGCACCACATTGCTCTAACGCCTTACACCATTCACTCTTCATTGGAGTTAGCTGGGACTCAGGATTAAGCACTAACCGAAGTCCAACACAGGTACCAGCGCTGGGTGTCAAAAGATCAGATTAGCATATGAGGGATGAAAGGAGTGATTAATGTATCCCAAGGGAAGGACAAGTTTAGAAAAGCTTAGAGAATGTTTATTTAGATCTTGTCATACACAGAAGACATACCAACACTCCATAAAGTTCTGATTTAAAGGCATTCACTGGGTTGGATGAGGTAACAAAAAAAAAACAGATGTAAAGTAGAGATCTCCCCAGGTGGGACCTGGGAACCAGAGTTGACCTCTGAACTCCCTGAGGCAGGTGAGATGCTACAGTAGCACATAATTTACATCTGCTGACTTAGTGCTGATGCTGTCAGTATTTGGGCTTAGGAGCTTACATTTAAGTGTCTTCCATATTGTCCCTTTTGCTTCTATTCATCCTGTAATTGAAGGTAATGATAATGATTTGACAGAATTACATTTTTATTTCTTAATATTCCTGTCGGTTTGTATACCCTGTTCATAATTTTAATGGCTCCAGAAGAAATCCTGTATTAGCCAGGAGCACAACCTGTTATGTTAGTCATTTCATTGAGAAGTAGGTTTTATTTTTTTTTGAGACAGAGTCTTGCTCTGTCACCCAGTCTGGAGTGCAGTGGCATGATCTCGGCTCACTGCAAGCCTCAGCCTCCCAAGTAGCTGGGATTGCAGGCATGCACCACCACGCCCAGCTAAGTTTTTGTGTTTTTAGTAGAGACAGGGTTTCGCCATGTTGCCCAGGCTGGTGTCGAGCTCAGGCAATCTGCCTGCCTTGACCTCCCAAAGTGTTAGGATTATAGGCGTGAGCCACCGCACCCTGCCAGTTTTTTGTTTGTTTGTTGTTTGTTTTAGTCTCATGTGTTCCCAAAATAAATAAGTAGAAGAATTTCTTCTGCCACCCTATCAGTAAACACCTTACTGATCAAAAACTAGTGGGCAATTTTTTTCTCTCTAAATCAGAAGAAAATCTTGCCATAGTCTCTCGCCAAGAAGTGTACCCTGCTTTGTTTATTACACCTAAGATTTGTCTTCTGCAAAGTCAGTAATCGTTTAAAGCAATGTGGATGATTTGTACTTCACAGCTTAGAACACAATTCTTCAGTGGCTTACAGCAGAATTAAAAGCTTTCCACTTTCTGTGAGGTGTTAGCAACCTTAATGATCCTGATTTTATGTTTTAATACCATAAACAAATCATGAAAATACCATCTACTGATTAAGTGGCCTCATGATTAAATACATATTTCATCTTGTACCTAATAGAAGGTTGACAGAGAGAGGGAGAGTTCAAATGAGGAATAGAATGAGCCAGAAGGATGGATGGCATTTTTATTTGCAGAAAATAGGAATACATTTTTACTGCTGTTTATAGAAAACATGTTCGTTGGCACAAGCTTCACAAAGACTAGCAGGAACAGAATCCCACAAGATGAAGTTTAAAGTAAATAGTGGATAGATACCTAAAAATTTCTCCAGGACTCAAAGCAGTTTGGTGGTTAAATGCCAAACAGGCATTGTAGTTAAAATTATGCTTGTTAAAAGAATATGTTCCATTCTGTAATGTTCGGATACAAAATTAATTCTAGAAGAGTCTGCCGGGGGAAATTTTATATTTTTCACTACTATTCAAATATAGATATTGAATATGAAATGTATTCAACCTTCATTTTGTGTCCTGAGGTTTTATATATTTATTGAAATGTGGTTCTTCTTTTTTTCTTAAGTCATTTTGTTTTCTGGGTCTAGAACTCATCTTTTTGTAAGACTTTTAAATGTAAACAATAATTCTTAAATCAATATGTGTTGCCATGTTCTATTAGCAAATATTTTAAGACTTTTTAAAGATCAGCTCTTCTTTTTGAGCTGAGAAGTCTGTTATTTCCTAATTAGCTGGGAGCTGGGATTGGTCACCTCACTGAGAGACCAGATATAACCACACACACACACACACACACACACACACACACACACACACACACACACAAAATAACCTTAAAAACTAGAAAATTCAGAAAACAAAAATATAAAAAATACAGATATATTTCGGTATTAAATGCTTTAAAAAATATGAATCGTGTGTAGGATATAGTATCTTGCAGTGATTAAGAGAACAGGTGTAAGGTCAGTATGACTGAATTTTCTGTCTTTGAGGAAGTTACTGAACCTCTCTGAGACTCAGTTTCCTCCTGTGTAAATGGAGATGATAATCCCTCCTATTTAGATATGAGAGTGAAGTTAGATAATGGATGCGAAATACATATGTACTAAGGTTTGGATATAAGCAAGGCTTATGACATGTTGCCTCTTCTTGGTTTTTGGGAGGGCAGGGCAATTGTACCTTTCTTTGGCTGTCAGCTAGGTACAGAAAATTATGGGTGGCCTAGTAGGCCAGATGCTGGGCTGGTGGGTCAAGATGCAGGTGGTGGTGCTGAGAAGACACACACAGAACTGCCTGTGTTCCCGCAGCAAGCAAACTGTGATTGCGACCCGCAAGTGATTATTTATGCTGTACTTTCTGGTTGTCTGTTAAACCTGCCTGTGAAAATCAGTTGTAAGTCTTCCTTAGAAACCTCTACAAAGTGTGCATGTATTCCTCCTTATATTTCTTTTTGTTTGTTTGTTTGTTTTGTTTTTTGAGATGTAGTCTCACTTTCTCGTCCAGGCTGGAGTGCAGTGGCACCATCTCGGATCACTGCAACCTCCAGCTCCCAGGTTCAGGCACTTGTCCTCCCTCAGCCTCTCGAGTAACTGGGGTTACAAATATGCGGCACCACACCCGGCTATTTTTTTTTTTTTTTTCTCAGTAGAGATAGGGTTTCACCATGTTGGCCAGGCTGGTCTCAAACTCCTGACCTCAGGTGATCCACCCGCCTCTGCCTCCCAAAGTGCTGGGATTACAGGCGTGAGCCACCACACCTGGCCTCTCCTTATATTTCTATAGCACTCTGTACTTTCTGCTGAAGTCATGTACTTTTATGTAAGACAGTGAACTTTGGAGGCCTCAGAGCGTGTATAACGTGAATCTGCACGTCCCCCACTGTTCTATCCGTCTCAAGAAGCAAGCGTTGTGGTTTCAGAGTAGGTAGGGACTAACTTGAGTTGCACTCATATTTCCCGAAGCCATAGACCGTGATATCACACGTTTCCTAATAAAGATGAATACTGAAATGAGCATCATCCAGTGTCTTGGGTTTTTATGCTTCTTGCTTTTGTTTTTATATTTCACCTTTTAGACCAAGGTAATTTCCAAAGATAACGTCACCTTGCTGGGTGAGGTGATGGGTAAGTGAACATTCACAGACCCGTTAGCACAGTGCCTTGCACGTGCTCATACATGTCATTTGCTATTGTTATCATGTGCCTCTGAAATAGACGTTTGAAATACTCTCCTAATCGTGGGAAATTTAATGCATATCCAAGTGTTAAAGCTAAAAAAAAAAACCCTGTTAGACATTTTGACTTGTTTTCTTGTTATCAAACCTCTTCCTCAGTGCTACTAAACGTAAGAGAAATAGAAGACAAAAATTTCTGACAATATAAAATTCAATATATTGTAATAAAAAGAAAAAAGTCTCAGGTCTTTTAAAACATGTAAGATTTTATTACATTTCTCTTATCTATTCTTTATTGGGCATGTTAATGAACTCTAATTTCTTATGTAAGTGTGTTTAGGGGAAAAATTAAAGACAAATTCAGGGATTTTATCCTGACCAATAAAAAGCTAGCCGTATGCTGGGGACAAGCTAAAATGTAGTGGCTGACAATGCATGCTCCTCAGCTCTGTGACTGGTGCTGTGTGTTCTTGATCAAGTTACTTTTTTCTCCCTGTGCCTCAGTGTCTCCATCTGTAAAATGGTGTAGTAATACTACTTCATAGGGATATTGTGAGATTTAAGTGAGTTGATACATGTGTATTTAATATACAGCCAGATACACAATCAGCATTCAGTAAATGTTAGCAAAGGATAGATACCAAGAGAGATGACTCCCCACTTCCAAAGGTGAAGATTTAAATTATTTCCTTTTTTTCTGAGCACTGAATTTGCAATTAGTCACTTCCTTATCCCGTGCATAGCTGAGGCTTCTGGGTTCCTTGTCTATGATGCCTGCATGCTCATTTCCCGCATAACATCAACTGACTCATGATAGTTTGGGATTCAAGTCCTACTCTAAATCTCAGTTTTCTCATCCATTAAATAGGGAAAGTAATAATGCCTGACTCATGAGGCTGGTGAGTGTTTCAAAAGAACTAATGGGGGCCTGGTGTGGTGGCTCACGCTCATAATTCCAGCACTTTGGGAGGCAGAGGTGGGCAGATCACTTGAGATCGGGAGTTCGAGACCAGCCTGGCCAATGTGGTGAAACACTATCTCTACTAAAAATACAAAAATTAGGCATGGTGACATGCACCTGTAGTCCCAGCTACTCAGGAAACTGAGGCAGTAGAATCACTTGAACACGGGAGTGGGAGGCTGCAGTGAGAGGAGATGGCACCACTTCACTCCAGCCTGGGTGACAGAGCAAGACTCCATCTCAAAAAAAAAAAGGAAAAGAAAAAAAAAAAGACTAATGGATAAGTTTATATCATAGTGTTTGGCACATGGCAGGCATGTAATAGATATCATCAGGACCACCTATACTTTTGTTATTCCTTTGTATGGAAAAGCAGTCCCTGGTACTACAATAAGTCTTTCAGAGAAAGGAGTGTAATCCTAACAACAACTCATGAAAGTATTTTTGAAAAGAATACTTGATAAGGAAAACCTGCATCTACTTCTGCTATTTCAGACATTGCTACAAGTGGTTGGTGTGGTCTCTGTGGCTGTGGCCGTGATTCCTTGGATCGCAATACCCTTGGTTCCCCTTGGAATCATTTTCATTTTTCTTCGGCGATATTTTTTGGAAACGTCAAGAGATGTGAAGCGCCTGGAATCTACAAGTGAGTATGGAAACTCGGGTTGGTATAGACATGCTAGCTAGTTTCCATTTATGCCATAAATTACAGAGACCCCCTGAAATTCGGCAGACTCTGTCTTCCAGAATTTCTCTAACATTAGGTAATTGAACGTATTGGCCATTATGAATCATTGTGTCCCTTAGAGCATGTGGAATTGATAGCCTGCAACGTGCAACCTTGCAATTTGGAATAAGGAAGGAGTGAAGGCCATATGGGGAGTAATATTCTACAGGAATGTCAGCACTGTGAAGACAGGGACTCTCCGTGTCTTGTTTATGACATACTTCCTTACACAAAGCCGGCACTTAATTAAACATTTTTCTTAGAAATAAAATATTTGATCATGGTGGAACTAATATAGAAGGAAAATAATTAGGGTATTTTAGTATCTTTCCCCGAAGATACTAAAAATGACAAGGAAATGAGAAGGATGGAGAAAGGAAAAGAGGTGTCAGAAGCAATGTATTTGGTAAATTTATGACTTTTGCAAACTCACAAAATGGCTAGGATGTTGCAGGTTTAAACGTTTTGAAAAGATAAGCATTGTTATTTTCAGTTTTCCATTTGTTACCAGCGGTGCTTGTTCTAATGTCACCGTTTGAGGTTTTTCCCCCTCAGGCTGTTTATATATATATGGACACTGAAAATAATCCCCTTAGATCACAAGGAGATATATCAGTTTAGAAAACGTATAGTCTGTTGCTCTCTTCAATTTCCTAGTTTTGGAATCATGAGGAAGACATTTTATGATTAATCACTCTATTCCACATGTAATCGCAGAGATGAAATAATCCAGAGTTCATCTCATTATGCATGCACAAATTAACATATTTCATCATTGTTAAACACAAACTCGTAAGGAGAGTAGAATTGCTTTACTTTTTAATAAAAGGTATAAGGATAATAGCCAAAAAATAAAGAAGGAAGATATTTGTATCAGAAAAGCTCCACTGTGGATAGTTACTGCAAATGAATGCCAACTCAGCTCTCTGGAAGCCACGCCTAGAAGAGAAGCATTGAGTCCCATCATTTTCAGTATCTTCTACTGAGTGGTAAATAGAAGTTTATTAGGACAAAGCAGTTTTTGGTTGTGACATATATATGTTTCTCTTTTAACAATGAACATTTATTTATTTATTTATTTATTTATTTTGAGATGGAGTCTTGCTCTCACCCAGGCTGAAGTGCAGTGGCGCAATCTCAGCTTACTGCAGCCTCCACCTCCTGGGTTCAAGTGATTCTCATGCCTCAGCCTCCCAAGTAGCTGGGATTACAAGTGTGCACAACCACACCCCACTATTTTCATATTATTAGTACAGATGGGGTTTCACCATGTTGGCCAGGCTGGTCTTGAACTCCTGACCTCAAGTGATCCACCCGCCTCAGCCTCCCAAAGTGCTGGAACTACAGGTGTGTACTGCTGCACCTGGCCAACAGTGAACTCTTAAGAGGCATTTATCCTAAGTGTCTGCATGAAGTAGAAGGGGTGACAGTCCATAAAAGTTGTAGAAAAACTTTTCAGTCATCAAGAAAACCAGCTAAGCTACCATGAGGTCTAGTCTTGTAAGGTTTTCAGGGGGCAGGCCGAGCAGTGGAGTCCACATGTGAGTAACACTTGGCCAATAGGACTTGCTAGGGAAGGTAGAGTATAATTGCTGGGAGACCTTCCTTGTGCAGATGACTGGCCCTAGCCAGTGTTGTGTGTGGACAGCAAGGCTGTGCAGGCATTTTATGGTTTGGGCCCGCTCATGAAATGAAGTTATTCGAGAGTCTTGTTTTAAGGGAGTCTGTGGTATGTTGAAGGAAGCAGCCGTTCCAGAAGGAACATCTTGACGTAGACTGTCTGTGTCAACAGCCACATCCGATCCATGTGGATGTGGAGAAAAGGGGGACTTAGGAAGGCTTTTTGGGAAGCAGTGTAGGATTTTCTCTCTTGAATTTCAGCATGTACCCTAAAGCTTGAAAACATTTTCATGTGGAGATTCTGACAACCTTATCATGGCCCCTGAGGCATATTTGGGTGTTCCTGTACCCTGATTGGCTGTAACAATGAGTTAAATATGCAGGATTCTTTCTCCATGCGCTCAGATCACCAACTACGGGGGCTGGTTGGTTGGAACTATTTACTGTTATTCGTCCAGGGTGGTGGGTCTCTGCCATAAGTCACAATTCCACTGTTTCTTCTCAGCAGCAGTGGATCATGGTTTTTGAGACCACTGCTGGAGTCACCAGCTGAAAGCAGGATGCCTGATTGCCATGGCAGGGAGGCATAATCCAGCTTCATCCTTGTGCCCTCAAGGATTTCCAAAGCCTCCGTTGGACTGCCTCACTGCCCCTGGAGTCATAGCCGGCATTTAATGAATCTTAATAACAAATCTGGGCTGGGCGCATTGGCTCACACCTGTAATCCTGGCACTTTGGGAGGCCGAGGTGGGTGGATCACTTGAGGTCGAGAGTTCGAGACCAGCCTGACCAACATGGAGAAACCCCATCTCTGCTAAAAATACAAAATTAGCTGGGCGTGATGGTGCATGCCTGTAATCCCAGCTACTTGGGAGGCTGAGACGTGAGAATCGCTTGAACCCAGGAGGTGGAGGTTGCAGTGAGCTGAGATTGTGCCATTGCACTTGGCAGGCTGAGGCAGGAGAATCACTTGAACCCAGGAGGCAGAGGTTGAGGTGAGCCGAGATTGCACCATTGCACTCCAGCCTGGGCAACAAGAGTGAAACTGAAAAAACAAAACAAAACAAAACGAAAAACAAAAACAAATCTGCAGTTGATCATTTTATGTTTGCAAGAGTCACCATATCAACAGTCAGTCATAGAGAAGTACATAAAAACCGGAATGGCATTTGGCTGCATTTCTCTAGCCACCTCCACTCATTTGGCAATGCCTGAAATGTGAAGCCGTATCCAATTTCTGTTTGTAAAGATATTGTGATCCACTAGCAATGTCTGCCATGAGTGTGAACCCATGTGTCCCATGTTCGTTCATCCTAGATTCCCAGGGACTTTGTTCAATGCAAGGTGGTTAATAAGCGGCACAGGAATAGGGAAGGCTGTTGGATATTAGCTAAGTAAGATTAGGGGATTTTTAAAACGTGGGCTACAAAGTCTGGAGAAAAATGCCCTCAGGATGCATGAGAACCTTTAACTCTGATTATTCTCTCTCTCAGATACTGTGGCTCAGATTAAAAGCACAGCCTTGGAAATAAAACAGATATGAGTCCATGCCCAAGTCTACCACTTGCATGGCTTACTTTACTTAACCTTGGGCAGTGTTTTTTTTGTTTTCTTGTTTTTGTTTTTTTGAGACATAGTCTCACTCTGTTGCCCGGGCTAGAGTGCAGTGGCCGTGATCTTGGGTCACTGCAACTTCCACCTCCCGAGTTCAAGAAATTCTCCTGTCTCAGCTTCCTGAATAGCTAGGACTACAGGCACCCGCCACCACACCTGGCTAATTTTTGTATTTTTAGTAGAGACAGGGTTTCACCATATTGATCAGGCTGGTCTCGAACTCCTGACCTCAGATGATCCACCCGCCTCAGCCTCCCAAAGTGCTGGGTTTACAGGCGTGAGCCATCGCACCCAGCTTTGGGCAGTATTCTTAATGCCTCAAGTCTGTTTTTCCCTCTGTCAAGGATATAATACTTATGAGGGTTGCCTGAGACTGCTTGGAAACCTTGAACATACGGGAACTACCAGAGGCACTATAGCCTTGAGAATTAAAACCACAATAACCCTGAGAGGTCCCACACAGCGTCAGTACCCCGCAGCAAGACTGGTAGACCAGATCTTTGCATGCAATTCCTTTTCATGTTCTTTTCAGAGAAGACAGAAAATCTCTGTAGAGTATATCCTAAAGAGTTCTCTGTGTTGTGGAAAACACAGCTATTGATCTTGTGAAACGGCAGGTTGTGTCAGCCGGAAACTGCTGACTAGTACGTTAGAGCTGAGGCTTGACATACGCTCTCCCTCGGTACTAGTTAGTTGTCTTTGCAGACCTCCCAGCTCACCCTCACTGGCAGCCCTCTCAGCCCTAAGTGGGGTGTGGAAGAGAAAGGACTATCTTTTCAAAGGTTACAAATTCCTGCTATACCTTGGTAATTTGGTGTGAATTAAAGTGTGTAGCTTGATCTTCATGATATTCCCGGGTGTTCAAAAACTGGGATGGTACCTAATTTCTCAAGTTGACCCTGCCCTGAAACCCAGTTGGAGATAAAACAGTGGCAACTTGGGTCTCCTGATGAGGAAAGCAAATGACAATAGCTATGTTGAAGAATTTCATTCCAGGACTCTGTCCCCGTGACTGCCACATCTCCTTCCTTCTCAGTGGCATTCTCTATATGATGGACGTGTTCAGTCACAACACTCCCTTGCTCTGGAGGTAAGAGCATGGTTCTAGTGATTTCTCTGAACTACTGGGAGCCAAACTCTTTGTAGGGTAATGGAGCCTGGAATTCTCTTGTGTTATTCCCAATATCACCCTGTTTCCAGATTGACCAAGTTCCAGGGTGCAGGCTAGAACATCTGGGGTGTGCAGAAAAGACCTGTGCAGAACATCCAGCCTTTCTCACAGAAGCACCAGCTCAGTCCTCTTATGGTTATGTCACCTGCCACCTTCCCAGTGCAAAGTTACAGGTTATAGGGAGCTGACACAAATAACGAGTAAAAGGTTACTCTGTGTGTTGAAGAGTAATCTTTTTGTTTTCTTGTTTTTGTTTTTGTTTTTTTGATACATAGTCTCACTCTGTCACCCAGGCTGGAGTGCAGTGGCCGTAATCTTGGCTTACTGCAACTTCCACCTCCCGAGTTCAAGCAATTCTCCTGTCTCAGCTTCCTGAGTAGTTGGGACTACAGGCGCCCACCACCACACTTGGCTAATTTTTGTATTTTTAGTAGAGACATTGTGGATGCCAGAGATAGAGAATAGAGAGAACCCTGTGGACTCGTGGGAGGCTCTCTGCCTGAATTAGACATAAGGGAAGTGCCAGATCACATTCTGGTGGAGAATCTATGCTCAGGGAAGGTCTGGTTTCTTAAAGCACTATCACAGGAGAGGGACCCTAAAAGTTAGTGCCCCCAGTCAGATGTATCAGTCAGGAAAGAGCCCCAAGGATGGGTGGACAGTCAGTAACCTGCAGCTCCATCTGCCTTTCCCCAACCCAGGGCTTCCCACTTTCTCAGAACCCCAGTGTCTCATACCTGGTGGCCTCCTCCTTCTTCACTTACGGAACTGTGGACTCTGGACTCTGATATATGTGGAACCTCCATGTCTTGGCACACTGGTACCCCAGCACCCCCAAATGTGCAGTGTCTGTGTGTACAGTGGGCACACCAGTATTGAGTCAGCTATAGCACAGATCGGCATGTGGATGCTGGACTAAGAGTCCGACCCAGAAAATGAGTTAGAATTTTTCTCTTAAATTTTCCACTCCCGCCGCCCCTTACCCCCACCCTACCCCCTCATCATTTTATAAAACATATGTAGCCATCGCCTGTAAGATAGATTGGCCACGCACGGTGGCTCACACCTGTAATCCTAGCACTTTGGGTGGCTGAGGCAGCCTGATTGCTGGAGCCCAGGGCAGGTCGGGGCAGGGCGGCAACTCTCTCTTAAAAAAAAAAAAAAAAACTACACCACACAAACAAAAACACAATGGCTCAAGGAGGAGCAGCTGGTCAGGGAACCTCATGGGATATCCAGCTCCCAAAGAAAAAAGAAGTCACACAAAAAAGAATTCACCTCTTAAAATTCTGTAGAGATGAAGAACCCACTGAGACCACAGTCAGATTCTGAAAAAAGCAATGGCACATGCCATAGAGACCTCCAGAGATCAGGACAAGTTTGCAGTGGGGCAGTCATAAAAACATCCGTCCGGTTCCTGGAGCCAATGTTAAGACCATTCAGAGACATCTTGGCTGGGCAGGTTCCTTGGGCACAGCACAAGGGCATTGCATCACCCAGGTCCATGGAGATCACAAAGGATTCTTCCAGCATGAGTGGGCACAGAAGATTCCCCAGGATGCAGGGAAGTGACAGTCTGTCTGTTCAGCTCACTTACTGAGTACCTGTCCTGTGCCAGGTACCGTCCAGTTACCAGGGTGCAATGGCTATAGCTGACCCTTGAGAAATTAGCAATTTAAGGTGGGGACAGACACATAGATGGCTAATTGTAATTCAGTATGGTGAGTACTCTTAACAGAGAATTGTTTTTTAAAATCCTACTGGCTCAAAAATCAGAAAAATATCATTTCTGCCCAAAGAGATGTCAGGGAAGAATATGGAGAGGAGGAAGACCTGGAAGGCTGAGTTAGGAAGGAAAGAATTATAACTAGATTTGAATGTGGTCAAAGATAGGACGTTTATTTCCAGGCCCCTTATGTGAGGTGTGGTTTGAGCAGGAGCTTGAGATTCCAGTGGCAGGGTCCCCTCAGGCTATTGGGAGCATTTATTTCTCCTTGAAACATGAAGCCTCCTAGGAGGCCTGCGTGTGCTGTTTGGTGGATACGTGACCATGGAGCTTGGGAGGCCACAGGTTTTTCTGCACCCAGCCTCACTGAGCTGTTTTCTCTGTCTCTGTTTCCCCAGCTCGGAGTCCAGTGTTTTCCCACTTATCATCTTCTCTCCAGGGGCTCTGGACCATCCGGGCATACAAAGCAGAAGAGAGGTGTCAGGAACTGTTTGATGCACACCAGGATTTACATTCAGGTCTGTCTATTTCTGGAAATGGTTTCAAAGGACAGGATCTGCTGCTTTTTCTGGCTTAACCTCCCTGGTCAGATGAGCTTGTTGGCGGGCACCTCAGGGCCCAGCCCCACATCCTGCTTTTTTGCGCATCTTCGTCTCCTTTCCCATCCCCTTCTTCTGGGCTTGGACTCCTCTCGGAATCGCTGCTGCACGTTCCTTCTTTGTGCCCCCTGACTGGCTTGTGGGGTCTTTCTCTCACCATGCATGGCCTGTGGCTCTGTCAGCAAACGTTTTCTGCAAAAGGCCACCTAGTAAGTGTTTTAGGCATTGTGTGCCATTATTGTCTCTGTTGTGATTAATCACCTTTGCCATTGTAGCACAAAAGCAGATGTCAATACATTGGCAAATGGCTGTGACTATGATTCAATAAAACTTTATTTACAAAAATAGGTGCTGGCTCACGTGCTGTAGTTTGCTGACCCCTTGCATCAGTGAAGATTTTTTCAATATGGAAATTTCAGAATTTCCACCAAATCTACAAAATTCAGATCCATCATTCCAATCTTTATTTTATCTTGCTGATTAAATCGCACTTTAAAAACCACATGCTAAAAGGAAAAAAGAAGTAGCAAACAAACAAACAAAAAACCACATGCAAATCCTGTTAGTGAGGTCATTTTGATATAGCCCCTAAGCAATAGTCAGTGTGTGTGGGCCTTCTGGTAAGTATGGAAGGTGGGAGAAGTAAATTGGGAGCTGCACTCTGCTGTTGGAGAACTGGACCAGTCAACCATGTGTGTGGGTGGACTTCACATGAGATGCACTTCACATAAGTATCTCTCAGCACTGTACGAGATGTCCTTATGAGACTACTTTTCTCAGTTCTTTATTAGGATCATATTTCTGGGTTTCATATTCGCATGCATCCTCACACAAAGCCACTGTACCATTGTGTATGTGTATCGTATATTGCCTGTATCACTTAGCTTTCTGGAATCTAAAGATTCCTTGGGTGTGCAACTTTGGTGCCCTACTCCACATAAAAATCTTCTGTAGCTCAACTGAGCAAAACACACTCTCACATTCATCTACTTATTCATCATGCTTATTACCGTTCTCAAATTCAGAGGCTTGGTTCTTGTTTTTGACAACGTCCCGCTGGTTCGCTGTCCGTCTGGATGCCATCTGTGCCATGTTTGTCATCATCGTTGCCTTTGGGTCCCTGATTCTGGCAAAAAGTAAGTACAGATGTGAATAACTATGTATGGTATGATTACAATTTATAGCTGTGTTTACATTTATTAAACTCTTGCCACCCTGTCTACTACTACATACTGTTGGGTCCTAATGAAGTGTATTAAATCATTTACGATGTGTCAGGTTAGGTAGGATTCAGCAGTGTGACTCATTTAAGGAGTCATTTGGGTCTTGATGGGTTTATCTTTCTTTGAATGGGTTGAGATATGCGCAGTTGAGATTCTGAACATTCCTGTTAGTGTCTGGTAGTTGTGAAGAGAAAACCAATTGATTCTGAAGCATTTTGTCCAACTTAGGGTGTTAGCCTTCCAACTACTTGAATCTATTGTTTGTAGTTGCCTGGTGCATGAGGTTGAGAAAAATTCTCAGCAGGAGAGTATTATCTTCAATGCCACATGGGTACCAGACAAGCAGGGCATGAGTTCACCACCCCAGTAACAACAGTGCATTACAATACTTAATAATGGAACAAGGAGAGTAGTATTTTAGTCTCAAAAGCATTGGCACTTACAACCTATTGCTTTGTTTTTAGTGGTTTCCAGCTGTGGTTGCATTGCACGTAGAAAGTGGAATAATGTAATGGGCTTTGAAACCATAATAATGAATGTCTGAATAATGACATTATTTCTTGCGTTTGTAATACTGTTAATTAAATCTATGTCGATCCTGTTGGAATTCATAAAATCATCTAAAAATTTTTCTAAATATACAGTGTTGTTTTCCCCATTGTATCTTGATCTCAAGCAACAAATGGTAAAAGTATAGCTATTAATGTCATTAAATGCGAATTGTTTCAACATTATGAAGGGTTCCTCTTGGTAAGTGGCAGAAGGAGCCAGGCTTAGGTTTGAAGTGAGACTGACTTTATTCCCTTCTTCG
The DNA here is from genome assembly GCF_028858775.2 of Pan troglodytes. Classification (NCBI taxonomy): domain Eukaryota; kingdom Metazoa; phylum Chordata; class Mammalia; order Primates; family Hominidae; genus Pan; species Pan troglodytes. The sequence continues at coordinate 100,684,257 of NC_072412.2, read as the reverse complement.
TCCTTACGTAGCTCTGGATGCCGGGCAGGTTGGTTTGGCACTGTCCTATGCCCTCACGCTCATGGGGATGTTTCAGTGGTGTGTTCGACAAAGTGCCGAAGTTGAGAATATGGTAATATTTATCTTCACGTTCTTTGCCTTTTCAAGTCTCCTTGCCATTAAATGGTATAAAAGCCATTCTTATGTGAAATATTAAAACGGTTATTTTTACATCTTTGGTAACAGATTTTTTTTAAGATCCTTCCTCCATCTGTTTAAAGTTAATGTAAAATAAAATATATACATCTTTTTCTGAGTCTTATGGTTGCTCTGTCAGCAGGTTTTATATTCATCACAAGCTTTTTCAGATGTAATAAATGTCTCTGTAGGAGGGAGGTTCTGAAATTCTAGAGAGGATATAAGCTAATTTCTTAGAAGCCTGTTTAATTTTGTTTCTTAACGGGTAATTCCTCATTCCTGGTAAAAGAAGATTTCAGTATTTTGAGGTTGTTTACATTTAATTAATAGGTCTCCTCCTCTCCCAGTTCTAGCGTTTACTCTCTTATGTGATGAACAGAAGGGAGGAAGGCCTTAGCTTTGCTGGTGTGCCTTCTTGGTACAGAAAGCCTCCTCTTGGAATGTGCTAGTCAAAGGGTATTAGTTTATGGTGGTATAGGAGGCTTTAATCAATGTTTTAAATATTTGCACCTTCCCCTAAAGAGAGAAAAGCAATAAACGTAAAAATCTTTTCATTCTTCTCATAGAGCAAAAGTTGAGTAATTATTACAGTGAGGTTTCACAATCATCCAGTTTAACTGACCTATATCGGGTGATCCTTCTATAGCAAAAGATTCTTTTTTGGGGGGTAGGGGTGAGGGGACAGAGTTTTGCTCTTGTACCCCAGGCTGGAGTGCAATAGTGCGATCTTGGCTCACTGGAACCTCCACCTCCCGGGTTCAAGCGATTTTCCTGCCTCAGCCTCCTGAGTAGCTGGGATTACAGGCATGCAGCACCACGCCCGGCTAATTTTTGTATTTTTAGTAGAAATGGGGTTTCACCATGTTGACCAGGCTGGTGTCAAACACCTGACCTTAGGTGATCCACCTGCCCCGGCCTCCCAAAGTGCTGGGATTATAGGCATGAGCCACCGTGCCCAGCCAGCAAAAGATTCTTGATTGGTGGCTCTAAGTATTCCTTTCTTTTACAAAATTGTCTTGCCTTTAATACAGATGTGAGAAGTGGATAAATAAAATCTAAGCATTCATTTCTCTCATTCTTTTAACCTAATGTTGAAGGAAGTGGTTGTAAGTGAAGGTGTTACACAATGATGAACCAAATTTGTAAGTCATCAACATCCTCGTCTGTCTCCTGCTTCTCTCCTTAACCAACTATGTATGAAAGAAGAACATTTCATTGACAGTCTCTTAACATCCATAAATGACACCCTCCATTCCTAACCCCTCGGGATGTCATATTTCTTTCAGATGATCTCAGTAGAAAGGGTCATTGAATACACAGACCTTGAAAAAGAAGCACCTTGGGAATATCAGAAACGCCCACCACCGGCCTGGCCCCATGAAGGAGTGATAATCTTTGACAATGTGAACTTCATGTACAGTCCAGGTGGGCCTCTGGTACTGAAGCATCTGACAGCACTCATTAAATCACAAGAAAAGGTTTGTTTAAAGCATCTTGCCTCTTCTCAATTTCAGAAGATTTAGTGCTATGTCTGCTTGTTGTCTTCCTTGTGGATGTGTGAAGGGGATCAGTGATACGTAGGTTAACCTGTCTTGGAAACTAACCATGGAATGTGGATACCAGCATTCTTCCTGCTGTGAACTGCTTTACTGTGGTTGGTGGGCCCCGGGCCTCAGGGCTGGAGCTTAACGTGACCCAGGATACTCTGTTTGATACCTAATTACTCATGGATTTTTCCAGGAAGTCAACTCTGGCTTTGTGTCACCAACACTCCTATGTCTAATTCTGTCAATTTTTACTTTGTTGCATTTCTCAAGTCCTTCTCTTCCCCTCCATTGCTGCAGCTTCTGTTCCAGCCTTTCTCCTCCTCCATCCTTTGGTCCTGTATTAGTCTGTTTTCACACTGCTGATAAAGGTATACCCAAGACTAGGCAATTTACAGAAGAAAGAGAGGTTTAATGGACTTAAAGTTCCACATGGATGAGGAGGCCTCAGACTCATGATGGCAGGCAAGGAGGAGCAAGTCACATCTTATATGGATGGCAGCAGGCAAAGAGAGAGTTTGTGCAGGGAAACTTCCCCTTATAAAACCATCAGATCTCATGATACTTATTCACTATCATGAGAACACCAGAGGAAAGACCTGCCCCCATGATTCAATTACCTCCCACCGGGTCCTTCCCACAACATGTGGGAATTTAAGATGAGATTTGGGTGGGGACACAGCCAAACATTATCAGGCCCTTTCCTTAGTCTTTCTTGCCTTCCTTTAACCTGTGCTTTGCTTTCCCTCCCCATCCCTTTCACTGCAAACTCTTTCTTTCTGAAACAGTTTGATCACAGATCTGATCCTTACATGGCCAGCTCCTTGCCTGGGTGAGCAGCTGCTGCAACCTTAATGAGCCCCAGGCCCACCCTGACAGGACCTGTCTGGCTCTCAGCCCCCAAGGGAAGACCCAGATCCCATGACCCCATCAGTGCTCAGAAATCAGACCCCCAAGCTGGAGGCAGTAAAGGCACCAGAGACTCACTCAAAGTCAGTGAAAGGAAAACAAGGAGGGACTTGGGAGGCTGTGTGGAGTTTTGTGAGCTGGTTTTGCAGGTATCTAAGTCTGCCAGCAATGTCCCTTTCACATGTGTCCTGGGGCCCTTGGCTAGGACTAGGACAGCCTCTTGAACTAAACCAGAACAAACAAGACAGTAGAATCTCTTCCCCTTCCCACCCCTCTCCTCACAACTCCCAATATGGACACACATCCCCTGGACTCAGGGTGCCCTTCTTCTCCCCAAGCACCTGTCTGCCTTGCTCTTAGTGTGCACCCTTTTCAGTCAGTTCAATCATCTCTGCCTCTTTGAAACTATATTCTCCATGTCATCTTATAGATTCTTTTTTCGAGACAGAGTCTTGCCCTGTCGCCCAGGCTGGAGTGCAATGTGACATTCCCGGCACACTGCAACCTCCACCTCCCAGATTCAAGCGATTTTCCTGCTTCAACCTCCCCAGTAGCTGGGATTATAGGTGTGCACCACCACACCCAACTCATTTTTGAATTTTTAGTAGAGACCAGGTTTTGCCATGTTGGCCATGGCTGGTCTCGAACTCCTGAGCTAAAGTGATCCGCCCACCTTAGCCTCCCAAATCATGCCTGGGATTACAGGCATGAGCCACCATGCCTGGCCAGATTCTTTAATATAACGTCTGTGGCCCACCCGTGTTCATAACAGCATTATTTGCAGTGAGCAGTAGGTGGAAGCAGCCCAAGTGTCCATTGACTGAGGAATGGAAAAACAAAATGTGATACGCACGCGTAATGGAATATTATCCAGACTTAAAAAGAAGGTGATTCTGACACATGCTGACATGTGTGATTCTGACATGGATGAGCCCTGAGGACATTATGCTGAGTGAACCAGGCCAGACACCTAAGGACGGTGCTATAAGGTTCCACTTACATGTGGGTACCTGGAATAGTTAGTCATGGAGACAGAAAGTAGGATGGTGGGCGGCAGGGGTAGGGGAATGGGCATTAGTGTTTAATGGGTACAGAGTTTCAGTTTTACAAGATAAACGGAGTTTTAGAGATGGATGATGGTGACGGTTGCCCAACAACATGAATGTATTTAATATAATTGAACTGAACATTTTCAAGTGATTACAATGATCAATTTTATGTTACTTTACCACAATTTGAAAAGTACATAAAGTACCTTTTGTGTATTTTACCACAATTTTTTTTTAAAGAAGATAGCACGATGGCATGATTTATAATTCTGGGTCAGCATCTCACAGTACCCTGAGCCTCTTAAAGTCAGGGAGCATTTTATATTCGTCTCTGTACCCCCAGAAAATGGCATGCTGCAGGGCACATGGTGGGTGCCTGTGAGAGTGAGGGATATGCACATACAAAGAAATCGGTAACAAAACACACACGACAGCTCCCGCAACAGCCCGTTCTCTGGGTGTCAGTGTTAGATACTTTCGGAACTGCTCTTTTCAGCACTTCCCACCACAGACCCATTTAATGGGCTATAGTCACAATTGAATGAATGATACCCTTGTGCCATGAAAAATAAATATACAGCTTCATGCCCAGAAGATACCCAGGGAACCAGCAAAAGCTGATTCCTCATTATCTACCCAGCGTCCTTGTGAGTGTGAAGAAGGTAGAGACCACTCTGCAGGCAGCATCAGCTGTAGCTCTTGCTGAAAGCAAGGTTTCTCAAATTCTGTTCCCGATGGGGCCAGGGGGATGTTTGCTTACTCTCAGACAATGTGTTATTAGGTCCTACCTGATCAACATCATTCTGTTAGTTTGGCCACGTTGTAAATTTCCCTTGTAGCCATAAAATATGAATTATCTACAAACCTCTGTTGTACGCATTAGAAAACAACCTATATCCCCACATTGATATCGTTCCATCTTAAAACCCCCCCAAATCTTAGGATTACCTGAGATCTAAAACGTGGGAGGGTAAATTGAATTTGAAGACTGAATTATAGCTACAACCACTTGGCTTTTGAGACAGAGTCTCGCTGTGTCATCTAGGCTGGAGTGCAGTGGCGCAATCTTGGCGCATTCTGCCTCCCAGGTTCAAGCGATTCTCCTGCCTCAGCCTCCCAAGTAGCTGCGATTACAGGCACCCGCTGCCATGCCTGGCTAATTTTTGTATTTTTAGTGGAGCCCGGGTTTCACCATGTTGGTCAGGCTGGTCTTGAACCCCTGACCTCAAGCAATCCACCTGCCTCGGCCTCCCAAAGTGCTGGGATTACAGGCATGAGCCACTGCGCCCAGCCCCACTTGGCTTTTGATTTGTGTCCTGGTTCACTCACAGTGTCACCTTTAGCTTCATTTGTGTATTCAGGCAACATCGTGGTGAGTTGGTTCCACTTTTCTTGTGTATATTCAGGGTTCGTCTCCTCCACACCTGCCTGCAGCCCCAGGATCTCAGGCAGTCCCTTTGCTGTTGGAGCTGATGGAGAGGGGCATTGTTTCCAGTGGAGATGTAGGAATGTGTCCACACAGCAGAAACAGGGCTTCATTCTCTTTCAATTGCTTCATCTGCTCAGATTTCCTGGACATTATAACAAATAGGAAAAAGTAATAGGCGCTAAGTAAGTTTCTAATTCACAGAAGAAATAGCAAGTAAAAAAGAATGAACCAAAATGAGGTATATACCACCCTAGCCTTCCTGGTTAGATTCCAAACACTGGCTGCATTTTTCATTTAGATGATTTTGTGGTTGATTTAATCATTTTAGAGAGTACTGGGCCATTTTAAAGCATTTTTCAGCTCTAGAGGTAGATTGATTTTGGTTTGTTATTTTTTTTCCTTGCTCAAAGCTATTACTTGGATAATACATTTTTACAGATGTGTACTAGACCTTGCTATAATGTGCAAAAATATTAGTTTCTTATATTCTCTCCTTTTTTACATTAATGTTTGCTGAGAAACCCCTCCTCTCACAGCCAGATTGTCCCACTTGCCCTGCCTGCTTGCTCATCTCAGGGGCTGGGATCAGCATCACCTGCCTCTGCTTGGAAACATGTTAGAAATGCAGACTCTCAGGCCCACCCCACCCTTTTGATTAAAATTGCACTGGGACGAGAACCACCCCCACTCCTGCCCCTGCAGTAAAGCGGTTGCTCTCCGGTAAGCAATTTTGGATGACTAATAATCTGTGATTTCCAAGAAACTTCCTTTGACAACTTGAAGTGGAGCTCGTGGATTGCCCCAGCCCCTCTTGTGACTAAACATGAGACTCTGGATAGTCCTGGGCCAAGTGCCACCCTACAGGTTTTTTGTTTTTTTACTTTTATATTCTGCAAATTATGAATTTACATTACAATTTAATTCTGTGTGATTCCACATTTATGCATTCATTTGCACCTTTCCGGTCATCTCTGTCTTCCATCACAGTTTTCATCCCACCATACAGCCTTCCATGAATAGCAGTCTCTGTCCTCATACCAGCTCAGCACAGCGATGTATTTGAGTTCCGTTCACTGCTGATGGGATCAAAATGAGTCTCACTGCCCCACAGTGCACTAGGTCTGTCTGGCCTGTTTCCCAGTTGCCCCGTGTCCAACGTAGCTGCAGGCTTCTCTCCCAGCCTCTTCTGTGGGTGCCAGTTCTTCCTGTCAACAGCTGTAATCCACCCTAATACAGGTACTGTCTTGGCTCAAAGTAGTCAGCTTCTTGTCCCAGCCACCTTCTTATACTCACGCATGTCCACAGCATGCATTAAATGTATGACAATAGGACCAGTATGGCAGGCCAGTGCCTTTAAACACAACCACACTTCTCCCCGCTGTCTCCCTTCTAGCTACACCAAGGGAATACAGAGCCAGGCTATCCAAGTGATTGGGAGGCCATCAGCAGAATGGGCAAGAGGCAGGCAGACTTGGGTTTCAGTCCCATTCCATCACTTAGGGGCTCAGTCATTTCAACAGTTTAATCAGTCTTACTAAGCCTCGATTTTTCTCTTTTGCAAAATGCAAGTGATAGGGCCTAACCATTAGAGTTGTATAACTTAAACAAGATAACAGGTGTAAAACACCTAGCTTATTGTATACCTGAACAATATGGCAATAGATTTCCCATAAGTGTTTCAAGCCTGAGTTAAATGCTTAACTCTCTGGGGGATTTCTGGTTTTTTTTTTGCAGGACACCACAGGTGATACAAATAATACAAAGCTAATTCCAATATAGGCCCTGCCCACAGCACCTATCCCCTAGTAGAAGAAATAAAGTAGTATATAAATGCCTACTCTGTAAGATAGAAGGAGTTCACAGATTTTATGGCTGTTTAGAAAAGGTGTTACGACAGCCATTAAGTGTGGGAGAAATCCACATGAGGGGACAAGTGGAGGATTTTAAGGCAATTACACATTTGAAACAGACTGTGGAAGGTGGTTAGGATTTCAGCAGGTCGAAATGCATGTGAAAGGCACGATGGCATATGCCTAGGCTCGATGCCGTGATTTGATATGAAGAATTAGGCATCTCTGAGCGTACAAGGGCATGAACTACCAGGTGAATAACACACATGTGCACACTTAGTCCTCACAGCCACCCCGCAAACTCAATCCTGCTCATGGAGCTAAGGATGGAAAGGTTAGTTGGGACCGTTTTGTAGAGGAGGTTTCCCAGTGTGGAGTGCCAGGCAGAGAGCTGTACTTCGGAAGTGTAATCTGAGAAATGAGTGCACGGGGAAGACGCTGAAGGCCTGAAGCCAATTGATTTTATGTACTGCTGGCAAGATGTGATGGGGCAAGTGATTCCACTTTGTAGAATCAAACTAATGTTGATTAAAACAAAGTTATAACACCCTGGTTAGTGAATTTGCAGGGATACAGGTGGGAGTAGAAATTGGTATCATATTTCTGGAGGGTATTTTGGCATCACTTAACAGCCTCCTTTGAAAATGTTCATACCTGTTCCTCAGCAATTCCACATCTAAGAATTTATTTTAAGAAACCAATTAAGGTTGTTTGCAAAGATGTAGCTTCAAGGATATTTAACATGGTATTATTTACAATAGCAAAATATTGGAGCCTAAACATCCACAAATAGGGGATTTGTTGAATAAATAATCATATATACTGTAATATTATGTAGCTACTGAAGTAAATACGTTTATTAAATAATAGATTATAATATTCTATGCATATTCTCATTTTGCCTAAATATATGAGATTATATCTTTAGGAACACAGATAACTCACACTCAAGTTCAGAAAGAAAAGGTATTAACATGTGACAAGGATTCTGTCAGATTGCTGGGGTTGTGGCCAGCATTTCTTTATTTTTCGAATTCACTTGCACTGATTATAACTAGCAAAAGAGTTTTTGTTTTTCAAATGTTAATGCAGCCTTGCACTGAGGTAATGGCTGCAGAAATTAAAGTGAGGGTATTGAGTCAAGAAACAGAACAAGTAATATTTTTAGTGCTTGGAGTTGAGAAAACCTGGGAGGTGGGTGTTTTGAGCCTGTGAACTTGGGGAAGAATTTATTAGATTAAAATGGAGGAGTTAGAAGCAGCAGCTGTTTGGAGGGGGGCTGTTGGGTATTAATCATGTTGAGTTTCATATATGAAGAGAGATCCAAGTACAAATGTCTAATGTTTGGCCAAAGAGACCACTCTTGGCCCAGTTGGGGAAACAAAAAGGGTCAATTGTAAAGCAATTAAAATAAAACTAAGTGTCTCTTTCGTGTTATGAATGTAAACTTACTGATATTAGTGATATTCTCCAGAGGATTTGATAAAACCCATTGGTGACTTATGAAAGACTTGGAGACTGTAATTTTGATGACTTTGAAGAGAACTAACCAGAGCCAGGTTTTCTTTGGTTGCCTTTTGCTGATTATATCCTCACCTGAGTTTGGAGTGCCTAGTCTTATGGTTGTAGGCAGCCCTCAGTGTTCCCTACCTTTGAGGGGGTCCATCCTGGCCATCTACTAATAATGGCCTAGAAATGTCCAGGTTTGCACAGATGGATCAGTTTCCCATAGAGCTGATAACATGAGTGTCCACACATTCTCAAAAACACAGCATTTGTCTATGTCTAGATACGTGCTGATTTACTGAGAAACACACATAAGCCCCCCCCCACACACACATACACACATACACGTGTGTGTGTATGTGTGTGAGAGAGACAAAATATAGTCAGGTATTTAATATTTGGAAGTTTCTCTACCAAAGAATGTGTCATCTTAAATGATAGAACTCTGGAAAAATGAATACCTGTTTATGTCACTTGTGACACCTCTGTCTTGAATTAATATCCCTGTGAAATTATCTCAGAAATTCAATTGGTGTGTGTGTGTGTGTATATATATACACACACACCCGGATGTACCTATGTGCAGAAAATGGCCCACCTATAAAGTATAAACTAGGATTTACCATAAGGTAGAATATGACTCCAAAGTTAATAAAATTAGCTAAAGCCACTTTTTAAACATTTACATTTTTATATTTTGTACATGTATCTCTTTAAAGATAAAATTCCTTGTGGAAATGCCATTATTGACTTTACAGATATGGAGGTGTTCAAATGAGGTAATATGTCACATTTCCAGCACATACCCAGTGTCCAGTAAAGTTTTGCAGTGAGTTTTAAAATTTATTAAATAATGGACAAATGATTGAAGGCATGTTTTATGTCCTTCGTTGACTCCAGATTTCTAAATAAGGAGGATGTCATTTCTTGGGAAGTTCCCACCAGGAAATTTGCAGTTGTGCAAGGTCATTGGTGCAGAGGCCAGTTTCTGCATACAGATTTATATGCACACATGTGAAAGCCAGTTTTTACAATATAGACGTATTGCCCCCACCTTTTTACCTGCATTTTATTGATTCTTTGATCGTATTGGCAGTGTACTTCATTTCTCTCTGTCTTGGCTTTAATAGAGGAGTGATACTTGACACAAATGTTTCTCAAGGGGCAATTGTAAGTATTAATTAGTTTGTAGAATGCCTTTTGAACTGTGCAGATGAAAGGCCTTACGTAAATAGCAAATGTTACTTGCGTTGTTGTTGATCTCATTATGTGTTTTTTGGCTACCGGTTACTACTGTCTTTTAAGACATTGCAATCTTCACTTCAGAATTTTGAAACATTTCCTTTTGAGACAAAATATAGGCAGATATTTAATATTTGGAAGTTTCTCTACCAAAGAATATGTTATCTTAAATAATAGAACTCTAGAAAAATGAATACTCGTTTATGTCACTTCTGACACCTCTGTCTTGAATTAATATCCCTGTGAAATTATCTCAGAAATTCAGATTACTCAGATCCTGCAAGTAAAGCTAATTTAAAAGTTGCCTTTTCATGGGCCACTTAGGAGACTGTTGACTTTTCAATGCCAGTAAACAGATTCTGTTATTTTTAACTCTTTTTTAGAACAGTGGATCTCAACCAGGGGCAGTTTTGCCCCAGGGGACGTTTGTCAGTGACATTTTTGGTGGTATCATTTTGGGAGTGTGCTCCTGGTATCTATGCAGTAGGGTCCAGGGATGCTAGCAAACCTCCCACAATGCCTGGGGCAGCTTCCAAAATGAAGAAGTATCCAGCTCAGAAGGTCATCAGTGCTGAGGTTGGGAAACTCTTAGACTACACTCAATATAGAATGTCCTTAATTCTTCTTCAAAAACCGAAAGTTGTCTCCTAGTTTCGCTGCATCCTGTGATTTTTTTTTTTTTAATCCTGCCGCCTGGATCTCTCTGTAGGTTGGCATTGTGGGAAGAACCGGAGCTGGAAAAAGTTCCCTCATCTCAGCCCTTTTTAGATTGTCAGAACCCGAAGGTAAAATTTGGATTGATAAGATCTTGACAACTGAAATTGGACTTCACGATTTAAGGAAGAAAATGTCAATCATACCTCAGGTATGCAAGTCATAGCGTCCTTACCTGCCCCTTTTGTAAGAGCTACTATGTTTAATTGCTTTTACTCTTATTGCTTTTTTTAATTGGATGAAAGGATTGTTTTTTTTTTCACCCAATAGAGCATGTTTTTATGAGCAGATATTTTCAACAGGTATTTTCATCAGATATCCGGCTTTGTTCATTTCTGTGTGTGTGTGTGTGTGTGTGTGTGTGTGTGTGTGTGTGTGATATTTAATAACTTACCCAGATAGATTTCTATACTAAGATGCCACAGTTTTATCCACTGATAACCATAAAGAACAAAATGATGCATGGTTTGTTTAGCACTGGGGAGGTTTCTATGGGGAGATGTGGATTTTAAGTGTCTTAATGATGGAATTTTGCTGTAGGAACTAAAGCTACCTTCTCAAAGGTGATTACCTCCATGAAGGGCTTTCTGTGAAACTGTGGGCTGTGAGAATTAAAAAACTTATAGTTGCTTTGTGGTGACTTTTAGAATCTAGCTCTTGGTGAATGATTTTAACCAGGAGGTTGTTAAAGAATAGCAAGGAAGAACATGAGAGACGGAATTCCATCTCTCTGCACTTCTGCTTCATCTTTCTTACGATCACCATTGTGAGAGTGTGTGGTGTATTTCACACAGACCCAGTGAGTGTTTGCTCTGATGGTGGAGGGTTAAATTGGCCATCCTTTCCTGGACTCTGATTCTATTTTCTTTTCTTCTCCTTCGCAGAAGTGACTCTCAAGGAGTGTTCTAGAGATTGGATTATTTGTACAATAAGAGCTCCTGTCATTGCTTTGGTTCATATTTAACATAAATTCAGAAAGTATTCATTGAGTAATTACTATTCTCCAGGGGTATAGGCATGAGCAACATAGACCTTGTCCCCACCAGCATGGGGTCTGCAGCTGTGGGGCCTCATGGCTTCCATCGGACCTCACAGTTCCATCCTGTCCTTCACTTCAACACCTCCACATATTCAACTCCAGACATGGCTGGGTTTTTTGTTGGTTTTCTTTTAATGTGGGTTTTTTTTTTTAACACTCTATAGTCATTGAGGGGAGCTGAGGAACACACACACACACACACACACAAACACATATTCTGGAGAAGAGAAACACAGAGAGGAGACAAGAGCAAAACCCAGGCAGTAATGAGCTTTCTGGGCATGTGGATATAAACAACTCTTCAATGCCCGTTTATTAGGAAGCATAGAGAACGAGCCACCGGAAGGGAAGGAGAATGTGATTTTTATCTTAGACCAAGTACAGTTATGGCTATCCTAGCACTGACCTCTAAAACAATTGGAATCACGCTTAAGTAATTTGGAGGATGTGAAGAAATTGGAACCCTGTGCACTGTTGGTGGGAATGTAAAATGGTGCAGCCACTTTGGAAAACACTGTAGAGATTCCTCAAAAAATGAGAGCTAACGTGATCCAGCAGTTCCACTTCCAGAAAGAATTAAACGCGGGATCTCAGAGTTTTGTACATCCATGATCATCACAGTACCCAAAAGGTGGAAATAGCTCATGTCCGTCGCCAGATGAGCGGATGAATAAAATGTGGTCTATCCATACAATGGGAAATTATTCAGCTTTAAAATGGAAGGAAATCCTGACAGTCTATAATGCAGATATACCCTAAAGACATTATGCTAAGTGAAATAAGCCAGTCACAAAAGGACAGACACTAGATGGTTCCCCTAATATGAGATACCTAGACTAGTCAAATTGACAGAGACACAAAGGAGAAGCGTCGTCACCAGGGGCTGAGGGAAGGTGGGGGGTTGGGAGTTACATTATTTCACACAGGACTTCAGTTTTGTCAGATGAAAAGCGTCTTGTGAATGGATGGTGGTGATGGCTGCAAAACAATGTGAATGTCCTTAAGACCACTGAAATGTTGACTTTGAAATGGCAAAAGCGGTAAATTTTATGCTATGTGTATTGTACCACAATTTTTATTTTTAGTTTAAAGAAAAAAAAGTATCCCTTTCAGGATAAAATGGGAAGAAATGTTTAGCACGTTAGATTCCCTCTGGCTATTAGAAGCATGACTTAGTGCTTACAGTAGAAAATGAGAGTATAAATTCTCAAGTTTTATATTTTGGTTATGCCCATCTTAAAAATGGGCCAAATGAGGTTTACTTAGCAGAGATAATGGGCATGTCTGTAAAGTGCTTTTATATCCTTGGATGAAAGGTTCTAGGAACGTGCCCTGCATTACTTTGAATGAATTCTTAATAAGAAATAGTTGTGTGCTTGTGTACATAAAAGAACTCTAAATAAAGAAGTAACATTAGATGATTCTTGGCTCTGCCAGTAATGTTTTGGAAGCACATCTGAGCAAAGACTAAATATACCTTGACATCACCAGGTTTTGGTTCAGTTCCATAAGATTCCACCCTACTTTTGAGCAAATGCTCTATGTATGTAGTCCAGGGAGCATGCTTACAAAACACTGCTAAGCTTTGTATCCATGTAGATCCTGATCTCCAAGCATTGTAAACAGAGAAACTTTCTTTTTTAACTTTGTATGGCTTTGTCTCCAAGGCTCAATGTTGGTTGAAAAAAAGAAACATAGTCTAGAGGGACTGTGCAATACTTAATGCGACCCAGGAAATCATTCAGCAGACTGCCTGGGATAGAATCTTTCAGAGCATCTTCTAAGCGTCAACACGACCCACATTTTTATTCCGGCACTGCCTGATAGAAGTGTGACCTCAATGAAGTCACTTAGCCTCCAAGCTTCAGTTTCCTCATCCTTAAACCAAACCTAGTAATTACTAACTTACAGATTTGTTGTGAAGATTTTACTGGATGAGAACATGTTTGTGGCCCTACTCTGGGTTCTGAGGAATGCTCAATAGTAACTATTTCTAATTAAGGATTGGGGTGCAGGCCTTTAGGGCATTATTGCTACTCGCTATTCTAGAAGGACTTGGCTCATTAACTTCTGTTTCTATTTTTGTGATCCTTGGTGAATTCCTTTAACCAAATTGTTTATGTAAATTTAAATAGTGAAGCAGCAACAAACAAAAAAAAAATGTGCACAATAAAAGCCTAAGAGAGAAATCTAATGTTTTTCTCACAAGGAACAAAAGGTGAGGCTATCACTTTGTTTTCTGGCTTTCCCCCACCCCGGTCTTAGCGGCATTCCTCACCACTCTCAGTACCCCTCTAATGCTTTGCATTTCATGAGCAGGCAGCCGACACTGGTTCTCAGCCCTGCGTGAGAACAGGGGCTTGTCCCTCTTAGATCCAGTGCTTTAGTGATTGTTGCGTCCCAGACAAGTTACACAAGTAGTGAGAATTCCTAACATTTGCAGAATCCTTAACATGGTTATCTTCTTTCCTTGCCATCTCCCACTTCGTCCTCACAGCAATTCTGTGTCATCCTCATTTGACACATTTTCAAACTGAGGCACAGAGAGCTTAACCCACTTAACAAGTAAACAGCAGAGTCAGGATTCAAATGGAATTTACGGCGAATCTCAATGCCAGATCCTGAGTTCCTGAACCCTCTCCTAGGGACTTTAAACCCATGTTGGCTGGCGCAGTCCCCGATCAGAACTCTGCTTTGCAACATGATTTAGTGTGGGCTCGTGCAGGTGCGCACACACGCACAGAAACAAAAGTCTCACAACACGATATTACTCCATGCTTCTGCGCCCTGATATTTTCTATTATATCCATTCTATTCTGGTTCATATAAAAGACATAAGGATGGTCACGAGTCACAAAAGTGATTTCATGATCCATTGGTTGCACCTGCCATTTGAAGAACAGCGTACCTCACTGTGCTGCCCTGCTTGGCCGGGCTCCTGCTGCCTGGCAGCACCGTGCAAGGAGCCTCATGACACAGTGATTGTCACTGCAGCCCTGCAGGGTGTGTCAAGTTAGCCCCATTCTCCAGGAAGGAAACTAAGGCTCAGGGAGATTAATAACTTACCTGGAGATGAACAGCTAATAAGTAGTAGAATCAGAACTCAGAACTATCCAACTCAATTTTTTTTCAGTAAGTATTTGTTGGACAGCATGATACCTCATCAGACATTTTACTCATTGTTTTTCTTTTCTTTTTCTTTTTCTTTTTTTTTTTTTTGAGACGGAGTCTTGCTCTGTTGCCAGGCTGGACTGCAGTGACGCCATCTCAGCTCACTGCGATATCTGCCTCCTGGGTTCAAGCGATTCTCCTGCCTCTGCCTCCCGAGTAGCTGGGATTACAGGTGCGTGCCACCACACCCAGCTAATCTTTGTATTTTTAGTAGAGACAGAGTTTCACCATGTTGGCCAGGATGGTCTCGATCTCCTGACCTTGTGATCCGCCTGCCTCAGCCTCCCAAAGTACTGTTTGTTTTTCTGTCTACCCAACTTACAAAAGGTTCCCAGAAGCCATAACCAAAGAGAGCAAATATACAGCAAAGTCAAAAGGTATCTTTTCTTTGAACTTTATCTGTCATTTGGACAGTTAGGTCATTTTGAAAGACTGAATCATTTGTGATTTATTTTTATTTTTATTTTTTCCAAAACCTTAAGTGACACTAAGCACTAAAAGAAAATCATTTTGGAAACAGAGTGTATTCACTTATGTGTCGTGGGCTAGTGAGCGTCAGAAGAACCTCCAAGCCTTACCTTGTGGGAGCTCAGAGCCCTTTTTCTTCCGAGGCCTCGCTGGCTGCAGAGGGTGGAGAAGGCTGGAGACTTGAGGTTGCATGAAGGTTACTGGTCTGCAGTGCAGAAAGCATACACCCCTCTTCCTCAGAAGTGAGTGGAAAGCCAAATGGCTTGTGTCACCACACACTGATGTAGGGAATCTAGGAAGTGTGGGAGCAAACACAGCAAAAGCAGAACCAAGTGCTGTTTCTTCGAATGGCCATGTTTGGGCAAGTCTAGCCTGCATGGCTTCCTGGGGTTGTGTGGAGCACGAGTTTCTGTGTTCTCTCTCTTCCTGGCTTATCCCTTTCATTTATGGTTCAGGGTCCTCTGTCACTCTTGACCACACCATTAGCAACTCAAATTCGTGGTTAGGAGTAAGCAGCAAGGACCTGGGAAAGAACTGGGGCACAGAAATGATGGCATACACAGTCAGGGGCCAGTCCTGGAGTCACTTTAAGAAACAAATACTGGGCCGGGCACGGTGGCTCACGCCTGTAATCCCAGCACTTTGGGAGGCCAAGGAGGGTGGATCACGAGGTCAAGAGATCAAGACCATTATGGCCAACATGGTAAAACCCCGTCTCTACTAAAAATACAAAAATTAGCCGGGCGTGGTGGTGCGCACCTGTAGTCCCAGCTGCTCGGGAGGCCGAAGCAGGAGAATCGCTTGAACCCCAGAGGCAGAGGTTGCCATGAGCCGAGATTGTGCCACTGCACTCCAGCCTGGCGACAGAGGGAGACTCTGTCTCAAAAAAAAAAAAATACTGAATTCTTAAGAAAGTACCCCTCAATTTGTATTCAAAATTTCAGGAAGAAGCAAACAGTGAAAGTACTTCCTAAATAATTTCCCTAAACAGAATAGTTAGCTGAAATGTGTGCTTCCTTTGTGTTCATGACACGGGGTAGTTAAGTGCACTTCCCAAGGAGAACACCAACGTGATACTATAACTCAGACAAGAGTTTGCTTAACTGAAGGATCTGGAAAAATGGATTTCAAAACTTTTTTTAGGATGGATTATTTACTCCTCCAATCCTACTGGCACAAATAAATGTTTTCAACTAAAGAGTAACTTCATGCAAATTCAACATTTATGATAGCACCCTAACGGTTGGCATACATCAACAGCTATAATCTTTGTTAGGATTAAACAGATTCATTTTTCATATTTGATGGACTTTTTTGTTTTTCTATCAAAGCAAAAGCTAAGTAGTTTTTAAGCAGCCCACTGCTCAGACTTCTGCTATCTTGGTATTTCTACTCCCTGAATTTTCTTCAGTAAGTTGAAAAGGTTAACCAGAGTGTGTCTCTTTAAGACTTCTTTTTTTATTACCTGATTTTCTTTCCTTTTTTTTTTTTTCTTCTTTTTGAGAACAAAATTCAAAGGGAAAAGAGGTAGGTATGCAGTTACTAGTAAAGAAATACAATTGGATTCTGGCCTAATGCAGTCAGTCCTTTGTTTCTGCACACTGAAGTCTTCATTAAGGCCATGGAACTGCTGCCTGGAGCTGGTGACCTTTTTGTATCTAAAGAAGACTTTACACGACTTAAATTCTTTTTCCTTTGTTGGCGAACAATGTTCTTTTCTTCTGAAAATGGATGATGATCAGTTCATTCAGAGGCTACAGGGTTTTTTTAAAAAAGAAGGGAAACCAAGATTTAAAGTGACTTCAGGTGATTCCCTCATTCTTGACACAGGGAGATGAGCTGCCCTGAATCAAGGTCTTCAGGATTTGAAATGCACACATAGCTCTGAGGACATCAGGCAGCAGCAGTCGTGGCTAGCTACTGTGCAGTGTATATTTTAAGAAAGCGAAGTTTCCTGGTTTGGGACAAGATTAGGGTAAAGTATTGTGCTTTGTCCTGCTGGTTTGTAACTCCCCATGCGATTTTTGTCTTGGTCCCAGGTCGTTTTAAGTGTCTGAAGGTTGGTGGATAGAGTTTCTTCTTGAGATAATGAGAGGCTTGTCTTCCAGAAGTTTATATGAAAGCTCTAGGAAGACTGTAATTTTCAGTCTTGCAGTCCTGCTGAGGGATTATCAATTTACTGCACTAAATGCTTTGATTCAGAGTGGCCATTTTTAGGTCACGTGGTGGGTTTTTTTTTGCTGTTGTTGTTGTTGTCTTGAGACAGTCTTGCTCTGTCTCCCAGGCTGCAGTGCAGTGGCGCTATCTTGGCTCACTGCAACCTCCACCTCCTGGGTTCAAGTGATTCTCCTGTCTCAGACTCCCGAGTAGCTGGAATTACAGGCGCACCCCACCCTGCCTGGCTAATTTTTGTATTTTTAGTAGAGATGGGATTTCACCGTGTTGGCCAGGCTGGTCTTGAACTTCTGACCACCAGTGAACCACCTGCCTCGGCCTCCCAAAGTGCTGGGATTACAGGCATGAGCCACCACACCCAGCCTGGTCACATGTTTAATATCAACTTGTCTTATGTGAGTAATGAGGACAAAATTACTACTCAGTATGGCGCAAAGATTTTTAAAAAGTATGACCTTTAAACCCTAATGAAAAACAGATTTGATCTAGTGCTTCATTTAAAATAATACGTTGAACAGAACATTGGTTTTGCTAACAATGGAGGTTAAAACTCGTACTAAATGACATTTTAAAATATATACCATCAATAAATATGTACTTAGGCTACTAAATCTTTTATATTTTACATGAAGATTGTATGTCTACCATAAATCTCTACTCTGAAATGTTCTGCCTGCAAACGTTTTTACAACACTTATTTATTTGTTTACTAACTTCATTACATGGAAGAGGGTACTTTAAATAATAATATCTATCAGAAATGATAATTAATTTGACTCTTATCTGCTCTTGCAGTATGTGACTACGATGAGCACTTTTATTACCTTTTGAAGATAATATAATTGTTTCTTATTTGGCAAGTGGATGAAAGCAGAATTAGAAACCAAAATGAACACCATGTATAAAACACATTGGCATATTAAAACAGACATTGTTAACAAATTACCTGCTGGTTTTAAAGAAAAATATAGGTTCAATCAGTTAATGTTTTATTAAATCATTCTCATTCAACAAGTTTTGATTGAAATTTTACTCATTATGAAATCTATATTTAGTATGTCATAACAAAGAAAAATATTCTTATTTACTAAACTATTTTATTCTGTGTAATGCTGCTAACTAAACATAAATAATTGCTTAATATTTTCCTTTAAATTGATAGTACGGATTTAAGCAGGAACCTTTATGGCAGTGGGAAATGCTTAATCTTAAATTTTGGCTTTTTTAACCAAAAAAAAAAAAAAGCCAGTAATGATGGTTGGTGATAATTAGCAGAGCCTCCATAGGTCCTGCAGAGTATCTGAGGTCAAGGTTTAGAGCTCAGCCCAAAGTAGCTGCAGACATTGTTGGCTCGAATTGAGCAACTCAAGGTCCTGTGAAGAATCACACTTTAATCCTTCCCCCGGTCCTTGGAGGGATTCAGCCATTTAAAGGGGTTTCCCTCCTAAAGGAAGAAAGTAAGGAAGGTGACAGGCAAGGGGCCCTGGATTATGGAAGACAGGATGATTGGACTTGAATTGTACACTCATATGCCTGTTCTTTTGAGCCACCAAAACCGCTATTCCGAAACATGCTAATACCATGAGCCCTTTCATCACTCAACAGAGGCAGAACAATCAGTCTTTAAAATGCAAAGAAATTTGTTCATAGATTAGCTTAGGTATCATCTCTCTAGAGCATATTATGAAAACCTAGGCAGACCCTCAATCAAACCCTAGACCTGGTAATGGGTGTGATTTTTCTCTAGGAGAGGAACCTGAAGGAAAACAATGTTCAGGTAACATAGGTCGTCATAGGCAAGGTAATGGACTTGTTAATATAAGCAAAGAACTGCGTCTCACAGCTCTAAATGGGCTCAAAGCCCATTTCTTAACCCATTCCCCTCTTAGCTCCTTTATCTCCTCAAACACATATCCTCAAAGAGTCTCTGGGTTGTGGCCACTGAACGGAATTGTGCCCTCAGTTTAGGGCTTGTGGGGAGGAGGAGGAGCATCAAAGAGAGAGAGGAAGGAGTTGCAGCCACCCCTCTCCTGGCCACATTGTTTCTGTATACCTCATTTAAACGACGAAAGAAAGAGGAATTACCTCTTGGACCTGGGAGGCAGAGGTTGGAATTTTAGAGTTGATAATTACAAAGAGTAAGTCAAGTTTTTATCTTTTAATCTGAAATAACCAGAATGATGGTTATTCCCCTCACAAGAAATTCTCACCATTGTTTAGATGGTTGTTCAGGTTTTGGTCTTCAGTTGGGTACTTTTAAGACAGACCTTACCTGTGACTCTTGGAATTTTTCAGTTCCATTTGGTAATTCAGAAACATCATGTGACCAGTGACTTTTCAGTGCTTTTGGAAGGATATTGGCCACTTTATCAGCTTTATACACACAAAGTGCCCATTTTACCGTCGTTTCCATTTTTGCATTTTGCTGAGGACTTATGTTTTTGGTGGCACCCTGTCTGCCTTCTACATCCGTTTCTTCCTCACCAGCCTTAAAACGGAGACGATAGGGAAAGGGATGAGAGCCTCCCTGGGTATCATTTTTCTTTATGGCTGGAGAAAAAAGAAGTCTACCACCTTTATCTCTCTTCTCAGGCTTTTGGGAAGTGAGGAGGAACAGTCCTGCCCCAAAGCCAGGTGAGATTTGAGGCCAGTGGTTCCCTTGAGCATTTCTCCAGTACCTGTGGAAGAGTCTCACCTTCTCTTGTTCCCACATCTGTGCATCCCCTTGTTCTGCCCCTATCCTTGAAAGCAGTTGATGGGGCTCCTATATCCTTATGGGCTGGCTTATTAGAGCCTTCCAGAAGAAAAGTTTGTGTTTTTGTTTTTTTGTTGTTTTTTTTTTAAGATGGAGACTTGCTCTGTGGCCCAGGCTGGAGTGCAGTGACGCGATCTTGGCTCACTGCAACCTCTGCCTCCCAGGTCCAAGTGATTCTCCTGCCTCAGCCTCCCAAGTAGCTGGGACTACAGGTGCCCGCCACCGCACCCAGCTACCAGAAGAAAACTTTCACACAGCCTACCTAAGCTTATGTTCAAGAGTCTCTCTTGAAATCCAGAAGAGGCCGATATTCTAAGAGTGATTTAATTGTGGGATCCTCCTGAAGCAGATGAATAGGAACAGCTATTTAAATTGATGTAATTTTATTATGACCTCCTTCACAGTGGTTTTCAGGTAACCCTGCTTTCTTAGTTAATAATGAGGTTCTGTGACCCAGGTAATCTTGATGCACAGATGAGATAATGTGGGGATTCACTGATGCAAAATCAGAGGCAATCCTTTCATAAGTAGAGGTGCCTCTGGCCCCAGTTGTTTAGATCTCCTTTGGCCAAAAAAAAAAAAAAAAAAAAAAAAAGGATGTCCCATTCTGACATTGGAGAGATTTTTTTTTTTTGAGATGGAGTTTTGCTCTTGTTGCCCAGGCTGGAGTGCAATGGCACGATCTCAGCTCACTGCAACCTCCACCTCCTGGATTCAAGCGATTCTCTTGCCTCAGCCTCCCAAGTAGCTGGGATTACAGGCATGTGCCACCATGCCCAGCTAATTTTTATATTTTTAGTAGAGACAGGGTTTCACTATGTTGGTCGGGCTGGTCTAGAACTCCTGACCTCAGGTGATCCACCCGCCTCGACCTCCCAAAATACTAAGATTACATGCGTGAGCCACGGCGCCCGGTGAGAGATTCTTAATCTTGGAAAACTGTTTTGCCAACGGAGAAAATAATCCTAATTTATTCTTTAGTGCAAATTGGAAAATACTTAATAATTTGGCTTTGAAGCACAAACTTTAATCATGCTGTTGGTATTTTCCAGTATTACATGATTGATGGTTAATTTCTATCGCTCTATTCATGTAGACCCTCGAATAATTATATCCTTATATTTCATGTTAAGCTAATAATACGAGGAAAACAGTTTTAAACATCAGGCCTGTATTTTTCATTTTCTTCTTAAGATAGCACACTGCAACAGTTTTGTTAGTGTTCAGTGGTCTGGAAGGTATTTTGGAGCACGCTTTGTACAGTGGAACATTAATAGATATGTTGTTTTGTAAACAGGCATTTGTAACGCTATAATTATTATCATGAATTGTATTTTTTGGTATCTTAATTCTATTGTTGATGTTAGCATTGGAATAAAATGAAAAAAGAGTCTGTGGTAATGACCGTGACTATTTTGGGCACTTAGGAACCTGTTTTGTTCACTGGAACAATGAGGAAAAACCTGGATCCCTTTAATGAGCACACGGATGAGGAACTGTGGAATGCCTTACAAGAGGTAATTGATAAAATGTAATTATCTTTAGTTTGTTAGCCTCAGTGTGTGTATATGTACCTTTACAGCATTGCAGGAAATTAAGAGGAGCTTAGCGGTTTAACTAACTTTGTTCACCACCCAGGAGATCATTGAGGATGTGGATATGCTAAAATGTGTATACTGATGATGATGAAAACCAAAAATAAAATTTCCCTGGTTCTCATTTTAATTTTCTTCCTGTTGTCCAAAACAGTTTGGTGTTGTTTTATTTGTCTTTAGCAATGCGTTAAACTAGAAGTTGTATTTATGAGTTGAGATCCTATTAGTGACTAAGTTACTCTGCACCATTTATTTTACTGCTCTGTTCTTAGGGAATTTCTAGTAAGGGAAGACCATAGTCATTTTTAATTAACTAAAAGATAAATGAGATCATATTTATGAAATGCTTTAAGTTTTATAATAAAGTGTTTATAAAGGTAAATTATACAGTTGGAATGGGATAATAATTATTTATTGGCAAACGTGTAATTTTAATGCAGATAACAGAACCCTGCAGCCTCTGCTAAGGTTTTATACTAATATGTTGATTTCTAGAGGATTTTTCTATTATTTATGTGGTTCCTGTTGGGCCACTTCTTGAAATTTTCTCACCCTTGCATGAAAAAAGGACTTTGACTATTAAGGTGCTGTTGGTTTGTGTATTTTAACACTGATTTTCTGTGTTCAGACTAGTTCTGCAAATTTGTGCCAGTATACTTGATGGCAGAAACCATATCATAAAACTGGTAATCCCCTCACAGGACCTAGTTTAGTCTTTTGCTTTTAAAAAGTAAGCATTTAAGGCTGGGTGCAGTGGTCGATGCCTGTAATCCCAGCACTTTGGAAGTCTGAGGTGGGTGAATCACTGGAGGTCAGAAGTTTGAGACCAGCCTGACCAACATGATGAAACCCCATTTCTACTAAAAATACAGAGATTAGCTGGGTATGGTGGTGTGCGCCTGTAGTCCCAGCTACTCAGGAGGCTGAGACAAGAGAATTGCTTGAACCTGGGAGGCCAAGGTTGCAGTGAGCCGAGATTGTGCCACTGCACTCCCATCTGGGCGACAGAGCAAGACTCCATCTCAAAATAAATAAATAAATAAAAATAAATAAAAATTGGCCAGGCGCGGTGGCTCATGCCTGTGATCCCAGCACTTTGGGAGGCTGAGGCGGATGGATCACGAGGTCAGGAGTTCCAGACCAGCCTGGCCAACTTGGTGAAACCCTGTGTCTACTAAAAATACCAAAATTAGCCAGACGTGGTGGTGCGCATCTGTAGTCCCAGCTACTCAGGAGGCTGAGGCAGGAGAATTGCTTGAACCTGGGAGGCGGAGTTTGTGGTGAGCCAACATTGTGCCACTGCACTCCAGCCTGGGCAACAAGAGTGAAACTCCATCTCAAAATAAATAATAAATATTAAAAGTTAAAAAAAAGTAAGCATTTAATAAGTATGTATTAATATGTTTGATCTCTTCATTTCAAAGAAGTGTGGAGCCTGGACAACATGGTGGACTTTGTCTCTACTAAAAAAAAAAAAAAAAAAAAAAAAAGAGCCAGATGTGGTGGCATGCACCTGTAGTCCCAGCTACTCAGGGAGTTGAGGTGGGAGGATCTTGTGAGCCCTGGAGGTCGAGGCTGCAGTGAGCCATGATTGCACCACTGCACTCCAGCCTGAGTGACAGAGATTAATTTCCCTCCATTGTTATTGTTGTTGTTTTGAATTGGTGCATTTGTCATTGTTGCCCTTCCAGGGATAGCTCTGAAATCTTTAATTTATAGATGGGTTTTGACTGTGAGCAAGTAGACTTGGAGGCCTGACAGTTTCCTGCCAGTAATTCTTGTTTCTGAAGGCATGTCATTGCCGAGTCCTTACACACCCACCCTGCTTTCCAGCAACTGTGGGGATTTTCTTTTTCTAAATTAGGTCGATTACTTCACCTCCTGATACTTGATAAGCAGTTGACCTCTGATTTCATTTAAATTTGTGAATCTCTGTACAGTGAAATTCTAGGAGAGAAGAGGTGGGTACAGTTAACTGTCAAATGTAAAGAAAGATAAGGCAATCCTGTGCCCCTAAACTCTCAGGACAGGTTTAATAGTGAAATTGTGACACACCCTAAAAGAACAAGAATTACTCATAAAGTGTTTTTCTATTTGTTTCAGAGCTTGAGATTCCTTGTCACAGATTCTCAGAGAGCAAAAGTACTTTTTAGAAACACATTTCTCTATGAACAGTGAAGAAATGTTAATTGGGAGATGATCCTATCAAAAACCATCGTGGAACTTGACTGTAACTCATACTTATTTCATTTGTTGTAGCCAAAATTAAAATAAAATTTAGTAGCCTCTCAAGAATTCTAGAAATGATGAGGTGGAAGACGTGGTAGGTCCCCCTCAGAATTGAAAAATTATCCCATCATTGTCTTTCTCTGGGAACTACTTCTTTATGACATTGTAGGTTTTTCTGTGAATGATTTGGAAGAGTTACTAAAAATTAGGGTACAACATTGTAGTTCCAGTGTGATTCCAGCTGTTTTTAATCATTCATATATTCCGACACCTGACCTAAGAAAGACACCAGAGCATTTACATTGCTCGTTTGGGGGTAATGAGACAAAGACTGGAGGAGAGTGTTTTCTTTTCTCTACAGTTTTCCTGAATTTTCCAAATTTCCTTCTGGGTGCTTGTATTCTTTTTACCTTCTAGATGGTCAGGGGAAAGGCTGAGCACTCCTAACAAATGAAGCATTGTGAGTTTTTCACAACAAGTTTCATGACTACAAGTTGATGGAGGCTGGGGGCATTCTGATAGGTCAGGAATTCTTCCCCTGGGGTCCGTGGAGTCTGAGGGTCTTCTCGTAGAGAATTCCAAATCTCACTTCCTGGTGATTGTAAACGTGAAGTTATGTGTGTATGTTTATCTTGAGAGATATCACACAAGGGATTCAGCACTACGACTCGTGCCATTCAAGTTTCTCTGGACTTCTCTGTCACATTCTGTCTCTCTTCTGTCTCCATGGTTTTCATCTTTCATTGATATCCAGTTCAGAACTGGATAACTCATCCTGCTCTTTAGTAGGAAACCTGGTGTCATTTGGAAACCCCCTTTAAAGCAGACAAAAAACATAGTCACTTGGTTTATAAATGAGGCCAAACTGGAAATGGGAACCCAAACTCAGAGGGTTGGCTTGAGATTAGGACAGCACTGTCAGTTTTTTCCTGTTTAACCACTTTACATAAAAAGGAAAGATGCCTTTTATTTCTTGGAAGTTTTTTTAATTTCTTCTTACCCATGATCTCTTGGAAAGGGTAATACCTGACGTGCAAAAGAAGTTTGGGCATCTGGAGGGAGACAGTCCTATGGATGTGGTCGTGTCATCTTGGTTATTTTTTTATTTATTTATATTTATTTATTTATTTATTTGAGACAGAGTCTCACTCTGTCATCCAGGTTGGAATGCGGTGGCACAGTCTCGGCTCACTGCAACCTCCGCCTCCCGGGTCCAAGCGATTCTCCTGCCTCAGCCTCCCGAGTAGCTGTGATTACAGGTGCCTGCCACCATGCCGGCTACTCTTTTTGTATTTTTAGTAGAGACGGGGTTTCACCATGTTGGCCAGGCTGGTCTCAAACTCCTGACCTCATGATCCACCCGCTTCAGCCTCCCGAAGTGCTGGGATTACAGGCGTGAGCCACCGCGCTTGGCCTATTTTTATTTATTTATTTATTTTTTTAGACAGAGTCTTGCTCTGTCGCCCAGGCTGGAGTGCAGTGGTGCAATCTCAGCTCACTGCAAACTCTACCTCCTGGGTTCAAGTGATTCTCCTGCCTCAGCCTCCCAGGTAGCTAGGATTAAAGGCAAGCCCCACCATGCCTGGCTAATGTTTGTATTTTTAGTAGAGACAGGGTTTTGCCATGTTGGCCACACTGGTCTCAAACGCCTGACCTCAAGTGATCTGCCTGTCTCGGCCTCCCAGAGTGCTGGGATTACAGGCATGAGCCACCACACCCAGCTAGTTTTTTGGGGTTTCTTTTCTAATGCTGAAAGTTATCGTAAATACTGAAAAATAGTCAGCTGTAAATGGAAGAAAGTTTACTAGAATTAGTGCCAGTTTGGGCCCCTAAATAAGAGCAACTCTGTAAATATAACGTAAGTAATGATTAAAGATGGAAGTCGTTTATGAGAAAAAAGTCAAAAGAGATCACACAGTAGGTACAACTAAGAAAATGAATCAGCAGCACGTTATTTCTGTTAATTAAAAAACGACTTTAATACTGGGATCTACAATTAAGACTAGGTTATATCATGTTGGAATAGTGGAGAAATCATCTAATCATGTTCAACATTGATAGAATTGCTGTTAGAATACAAGGATGTCTTGTATTCAGGACACCATAAGACAGAAATCTGCACATCAGCAGTGTCCACATCCTCTGGGCCTTCTATTCCCCACACCTTGCACCTCCATTTTTCCCAGGCCTGTATTGCCCAGAATGGGCTTCCGCTCGCTTCGTTCACACTTAGCTGTGTTCTTGTTAAAGCTTGTTCCCATCTGTTGAGTTGCTGTTTATCACATTTCAGTCTCTGGCATCAGAGACTTCCTTTATGAAAAGTCAGAAAGTTCAAAAAAACATGGAAACAGAATCTGACATCCACGGGAGTCTCTTTGAGGCTTTGAAAACATTTATGATGATAGAAATGGGCTGTCTTAGAAAGTTCAGTTCATTATTTTCACTTTTCCTGTAGTTTCCTATTTTTTCTAAGCTTCAAAATAATCTGATACACTGTGTTTGAAATGTATAGTTTCAAATAGTATGATTTGATTTTGTTTTCCTGAAATTACAACCTTTATTAAATGTAGAAAACATTAAGTTTTCTATATTTTAAAGTATAACGTTATGATATCTTGGAGCCAATTAATTTTATAAGGACTATGTTTCTTTTACAATGACATTTAGTAAGAAAATTATATGTAAATTCTATTTCTTTGTGGATTTATTTTGTAATTTATAAGAATAGACATGTCACAAAATGAGGTGTCCTTGTGACTTCATACATTCAACAGATTATGTGTGGGGAGGTTTTTACATAGGCATTGTAGACTCTGGAGCTATAGCAGTCATCAAGAGAGATAAAATCCCTACCCTCTTAGGGCACAAATTCTTGTATGGAAGATAGAAAATAAGAAAATGCTTATGTAATGTAATATTAGGTACTGGTAAATGCAATGAAGAAAACTACAGCAGTGCATGAAAAGAACTAGCTGACTGCATTATTAAAAATAGGTGGCCGGGCATAGTGGCTCACGCCTGTAATCCCAGCACTTTGGGAGGCTGAGGTGGGTGGATCACGAGGTCAGGAGATCGAGACCATCCTGGCCAATATGGTGAAACCCCATCTATACTAAAAATACAAAAAAAAAATTAGCCAGGTGTGGTGGTATGCACCTGTAGTCCCAGCTACTCGGGAGGCTGAGGCAGGAGAATCGCTTGAACCCGGGAGGCAGAGATTGCAGTGAGCTGAGATCGCACCACTGCACTCCAACCTGGGTGACAGAGCAAGAATCCACCTCAAAAAAAAAAAAAAAAAAAAAAAAAAAAAAGAATAGGCAGTATTTCATTGTCCAGGAAGGAGCAAAATAAACAAAGAAAAAAGAATAGATATTATCTATTGATCTCTTATTTGGTACCAAGCACTATTGTAAATGCTACACATACTGACTGATTTTATACTCCAACAATTTTAGGAGATAAACATCTTCAAAATAATCTTAGTATGGTCTTATTTACAAGTTAATTAGGAAGCTAAGATAGAGAAAGTTCAGGAACTTGCCCAGTTGGCAGAGCCTGGCAGGACTTATACCCATGCTGTGTGTCTTCAAGACTCCATTTTTTAATTTTAAAATGTCCAAATCACAGAACAGTCAAATGAATAGTATTATGAACATACACATACCCTTCTCCAAGATTCACCATTTGTTAATATGGTATTTTGCTACATTTGCTTCCTCTCTTATAGCCCTTGAAAGTAAGTTGCAGACATTTCCATGAAGTTGCAGTTCATCCTTAAATATGTATGTGTACCTCCTAAGAACAAGAACATTCAACTACATGACATAATACAGTTATTTACCTCACTGAAGAAATTGAAGAGTAATGTAATACCATTGTTTAATATATTTTCAATTTCCCCAGTTGTCACTCTTAGTCACTGTGTTCCACTGCCTCCATTGTCTTTTTCTCAGTGCTAATACTTAACCATAACTTGAATGTATGATAACACTACAGAGGGCCTTCACATTCATATCTTTTTTTTTTAATTGAGACAGAGTCTTACTCTGTCACTCAGGCTAGAGTGCAGTGGCGTGATCTTGGCTTATTGCAACCTCCGCCTCCCCGGTTCAAGCAATTCTCCTGCCTCAGCCTCCTAATGGGATTACAAGTGCCCGCCACCATGCCCAGCTAATTTTTTTTTGTATTATTAGTAGAGATGGGATTTCACCATGTTGGCCAGGCTGGTCTCGAACTCCTGACCTCAGATGATCTGCCTGCCCCAGCCTCCCAAAGTGCTGGTATTACAGGCATGAGCCACTGTACTCGGCCATACATTCATATCATTCTCATAACCATCCCTGATTCAATCATGATGACAGAGTCTCAGAAGACACTGTTATCTGGGAAATGTGTTCATTATT
This sequence comes from Pan troglodytes, assembly GCF_028858775.2. Lineage (NCBI taxonomy): Eukaryota > Metazoa > Chordata > Mammalia > Primates > Hominidae > Pan > Pan troglodytes. The sequence continues at coordinate 100,656,002 of NC_072412.2, read as the reverse complement.
CTTCACCTCACAACCCTATTCTTCATCAAGTCAATGTGGATAACCTCAAGGAGGGTCAAAACCCAGAAGAATGATGGGTTGGCACCTTAATCAAGGGCAAGTGTGAGATTATTTCTTCAAATCTGGCTGCCGGTCTTAGAAAAGACCCTTTTGCACTTACCAGTATTATCAAAATCAACTCAGAAGGGAAAGCTAATAAAAACTTTGCTAACATCTACTTTTGATCAGTTCCATCACATGGGGTATAGGTCTGTGAGTATGTTTCATAAAAAGATTACTCAGTAAGTCCTCTTCTTTGTAATGGAGAGGACTTGACTAAGCTGACATATTCCATCCTATAATTTTCAGGGTAACATTTTGCACCACGAGCCAAATCTTACACTTCGGATTTTAATTTCCTACCTTGCATGCTAATGCCAAATATCAATACCATATTTAATCTTAACTCAAAATTCCTGTTTCTTGGAGTTGGACTTCCATCATGAGTACAACTCAAGATCACATTCATAGAAGCATGCTTCCGTGTTTAAGGTACATGACAATGTTACCCGTTTACTCTTGGCTTTTTGTTGTTGGGCATTGTAGTTCTGTACACCTGCTTATTGGCCATCACTCATCTATCTGCTTGCTGATCTCTTAATTGGAGATGTATTGACTCTTGGTTCCTCTATAGCTCTCAAATGTCACCTGAGTTTGGCTCTTGTTCTATAAAATTTCTCCAAAACAAACATCAGTGAACTGAACCACCACCCAATGTAGTATCAGATCATCTTATAGCTACAATTTTATAAAGATACATTAATATCAACATCATCTATCCCCATCGTCTGGGGCAAGATGTTATATTGTGTCCTGTTTTTTGTGAGTTTTCATTCACTGCAAAACATTTATTAGACTGTAGAAAATGTACTGACCTACTTTATAGCCATAGGGGCTTAAACTTGGGAAAGGACCAGCCCAAGAATAAGCTCCTGATTTCCTAACAAATGAGGCACAGTTTCCCATTGTTTGCATTTGTATTTTTTTAACTTTTCCAGTTGATTAAAAAACCTTCCAAAATGGTAAAGTGCCTATAAGATGATATCTTTGGAGGACCATACTTCCTGCAGTAATTTTCTTTTTAAATTTTCCCTTGAGTTATACTCACTCATCTCCAAAATGTGCTTTGGGAAACTTGACTCAACCAGAAAGATCCTTTCACCTTTTCTTCAGACTCTATATTGGGAGCATGAGCTTCATTTTTTGAGAAACTTCCTTCCCTCCCTGGAAGAGGGGTTCTTGTTGGCTGTCATGTTGGTTATTGGTAAGGGAGTTCAGGTGCTGGGGGACACTGATATGATTTTTTTCCAACAACTCTATTGAGGTCTAATTTGCATAGCAGAAAATGCTCCCGTTAGAAGTGATTCAGTGATTTTGGTAAATTTATAGAGTTGTGCAGTCATTGCAGGAATCCAGTTTTAAAACATCTCTGTTACCCCAAGAAATTTCCTTGTGTCCATTTACAGTTAATCCTCCAGCCCCTTGGCAACCATCACTCTTATTGTCTCTCTAAATTTCTGTAATCTTTTAACTAAAAAGAAGGGATTTTTTTTTATCTTTCTGTATTTTACCTACAGAATAATTTTATTGATCATACTGTGTTTTTCTTAATGAAATTGGCCCAGGCAGTATTAACACATGACCCTGCATGAACAGACTGTGTTTGCTGATGGTGATAAAGGAGCATCTTGGGTTCCATTGTTTGTTCTCTTAAGTCAGAATATTTCCGTTTTGTGTTGACTCTACCATCTTTCTCACTGAACATTAAATAGAGGTAATTCAGCCTCATGTGTGTGTCCACTTAAGTTATATCTCTCGAGAGAAGGGACTTGAAGGTTCTAATGTCTATGAGGCTTGACTACTTCCATAGCGGCTTGAATGATAGCAGTCATTCTTCTTTGTACATCTACAGGTACAACTTAAAGAAACCATTGAAGATCTTCCTGGTAAAATGGATACTGAATTAGCAGAATCAGGATCCAATTTTAGTGTTGGACAAAGACAACTGGTGTGCCTTGCCAGGGCAATTCTCAGGAAAAATCAGATATTGATTATTGATGAAGCGACGGCAAATGTGGATCCAAGGTATAAAGCTGAGGTCCATGTAACCTTGAGTCCACATTTTAAGTGTGTAAATGGGAAACATGGAATGATTCTGAGAAATATTTCTAAGTGCTCTGTTTGCCCCAGAGATAACATTTTAACATGGATAAATTCATTCTGAAAAAAAAAGAAGAAACCCAAACGTGTTTTCCAGTGTCAGTGATATTATTCAGTATCCCAGGAGAGCTAGATTCCTAAAATCCACTCCCAATAATCAGCTTTAAGCAATTTGGAGGGAAGACATTTTTCATTGTTTTATGAAAATTAGTAAATTACTACATAGATTTTTATACTTGTTTTTAAAGAATAAGATTGTCCTAAAACATTTTAACATGATTTTTAAAACATTAAATATATATGATCTTTTTTTTTTAAATCTCTATTGTGAAGTAGAGCTTTTTAAGTCTTAAGTCTACTTTTTGCATCTTTACAAAATTAAACTTAACTTCTTTGATTGCAGAACTGATGAGTTAATACAAAAAAAAATCCGGGAGAAATTTGCCCACTGCACCGTGCTAACCATTGCACACAGATTGAACACCATTATTGACAGCGACAAGATAATGGTGAGTCCTTCACCTGCGGAATTCCTGTTGCTCCCAATTATGTTCACTTTTTCAGTTTATTCCTTCCTTGTAAAACTTGATAGAAACCCCTAGTAAGTTAACTTTCTGTTAATTTTGGCTCTCTTCCCAGCAGTAATTCATATGCTTAACTACACCCTCAGTGCTACTAACAATATATCCAATGTATCTCTTTGCATATAATCATATGCAAAAATCATATGTTAAAAGTTTACCATGAAAATATTCCAAATCTAAGATTCAGCTTGTGATGCTGTCGTACTACAGAGTAGTATCCAATAGAAGATCACAGTCATTGTCACTGTCACAGTTGTTTCAGCATGCTTGATCCCCTTAATGAAAGATTCAGGTTTTTATATACTGCAAGGGGCTTGTTGGGTAAGGTTGCAGAACTTCTATGCTGTTGGGACATTCACAAGATACGTGTCACAGGGGAAGAGATGAGAAGATCCATCACAAATTATTTTCAGAGAGGGCCTAGCCAGAAAAACAAATGATTCCAACAGAAAGGATTTAACATAGGAAATTTGTTACATAAGAATTGGAGGGCTTAGAAAATGAAGGGAAACAGTGATAATTTTAGGAAGCAAGGCCAGGCACGGTGGCTCATGCCTGTAATCTCAGCACTTTAGGAGGCCGAGGCAGGCAGATTACTTGAGGTCAGGAGTTCGAGACCAGCCTGGCCAACGTGGTGAAACCCTGTCTCTACTAATAATACAAAGATTACCTGGATGTGGTGGCAGGCGCCTGTAGTCTAAATGTATCATATAGACTTCTTGTTGGGATTCGCTGTTACCGCATTGATGATAGCTACTCCTTTTATTATCTAATGCTTGGAAGTGCTGTCAACTTAGAAGGTCTGATTAGTTAGAGAGACAGCAAGCAAGGACAGAACTTGGCAGACAAGTCAGTTGGTCACTCCTAAATCTGATCAATCAGCTTCTGACCACATAAATGTCTAGTTCACAAGCATCCCCTTGATCCATCAGCGCTGTTACCATTATTGAAATGTGCCCATTAGTTTATTGCTTTATATACCGGTCCCTCTAGGTAGATTTTGAGAACCTTAATTTTTTTCTCTCTTGAGTAATGTCTTTATCTAAACTCTGAACATGGTTCTACAAAGCAATTTACAGTTGGCCCCTCCCTACCTTTCTAGCCTTTCCTCCCTCTGTTCTCTCTCTTTCCTTTGTAGTAAAAGCCACAGTCCTTTAGTTATTGTCCTTCAGTTTATCAAACGCAGCATTCACTGTTGCGGTCATGCCCTCTCTACACCATGCACAATGGTGGCTTAGACTATGGTGTGAGCAGTGAAGGTGGTGCAATGGATAGATTTGGAGTAAATAGCAAAGTAAAGCAACTGGACTGTGATGGATTGAAGGTGAGATTTGAGGGAAGACAGGGGTAGTCAGTCCTGGTTTCTCTGTTTGGGACGTGACTATCTGCATGAATGAGGAAGACCCGGAAGAAGTACATTTGGAGAAGGGAAAGGCAAGCATTCCCTTGGAGGAGGTAACTGTTGAGATGACCTTGCATTTCAACATGGAGCTTTCCTTCTCACTCCCAACTCCATTAGTGTCTCCATCTATGGCGATCTCTCCAATGATATTGGGAGATCTTCCATTTAGGGCTCCCTGGCCACGAGGTCATCAGTGGCATCACAGGAGGTCCTACTAGGAGGTATAAATTTAAGTAAGGAGTCTTATTACAAGCTCTGAATTCTTTGTGAGAACTATTTTCCAATTTTTCTTAACAGGCGGTGGCAGGATTCAGCCTCAGGGAACCCAGGAGACATGCATTCTGTAGCTTGAGATTGGGAACTGGCCTCTATGTTCCCTCGACCCCTAGCTGAAAGCGTCTCCTGTATTCTAGAGCTTCTGATCGTCAGCCAGCTTTCAATTCGGGGGAACACCATAAATACGATTCTTCCTCAGATCTTTGATTTAGGAGGTGTTTTGGTTTTTTTTGTTTGTTTGTTTTTTCCCCTTGTTTGCTTTAGAGATACCGTTCCAGAAAACACATGTTCTGTTCTGTTATTCTGAAAGCTGTGAAAACATACAGACAAGTGAATCAGCTGCAAAGCTCAGTGCTCCAAAAGGCAGGCTCAGGGAGTGGCTGGGGAAGTGACAGATGTTAATGAAGGACATAACCAACACTATTGTCATCATGCAGTCCTGTAATTGCAAGTGCTTAAGGTGTAATAATTACATTTTGTTGCATTGGTGAATACTTCTCCACAAAGACGGATAGATATGGTTTTGTTTACTGTAAGTAAATCAAACAAAAGGCTTGTTGGGAAACAACTGCGACCTAATTAATAGCTTTGTTTATGTGTTGACTCTCCAAAGGGATTTACCCAGTTTTGGTTCATTAAGCGCCATCAATGTGTTAAGCTTAGAATTTTATTTTATGAAGATGTCCTCTCAGTTTTAACTTTATTAAACATGGTGTAGTCTTAATGACAGCTAATTTAATCTTCATTTGCTCAGTTGCCACAAAACAGTAGAGCAAGACAGACAAGTTAGAAATCCTCTTTTTTCTAATACGCACCACTATCTCCACATTAAAGACAGCTTCCTCCCTGTAGTTTTTAGGATTCGCTGGTTACTTGTGACCTGTTTTCCTTTCAGCCAATAGCACAGCCTTTTCCTCCAGTCCCTGCACACCCGTCCTTACAACGCTCTGGATTCTCCCTGGTAGTGTGAGTGAACGAGGAATAAGCGAATCTGCAGTTAGAGAATTCTTCGGGAGTGAATTACAGAGAAGCAAAACCAGGCCTGAGAAATTCAGATTGTAGCTCTTTTCTTTGTAGGCAATCTTATGGGTGTATAATGTATATCTTTCTTTCTAAACCCAAATCTCTTTTTAGTAGCGTTTCCTCAGAGAAAACAAACTAGAAATCGTTCTAGCAGAACCAGCTGGAGAAACACAACTCAAAGCTAACCTGAGTTTTATTTAAATTCTATGTTTCATCTTCATGGAACTTCTCTTTAAGAAACCGACAATGGCCACAATTAGAACATTTCAGAAGAGGAAAAATTACTTCTTGAAAAATATGCTGAGACATTTAATTAAAGTGTTCAGGGGGACAAAGAACTAATGTGAAGGTAGAAAGCACAAACTGGGGCTGGGCGCGGTGGCTCATGCCTGTAATCCCAGCACTTTGGGAGGCCGAGAAGGGCAGATCACCTGAGAGGTCAGAAGTTTGAGACCAGCCTGGCCAACATGGTGAAACCCCGTCTCTACTAAAAATACAGAAAAATTAGCCGGGCGTGGTGCCGTGTGCCTGTAATCCCAGCTACTCGGGAGGCCGAGGCAGGAGATGCTTTTGAACCTGGGAGGCAGAGGTTGCAGTGAGCCGAGATCGCGCCACTGCACTCCAGCCTGGGCGACAGAGTGAGATCCATCTCAAAAAATAAAAAATGAACAAACTGGGAGAATAAATACACACAATTGCAGAGCTTTGGGGAAGTGGCTGAGTGGGTCACTGGGACCTATACCCTTCATCTTCCCCAGGTGAGAAGAATCATTTACTGTTTCAAGACCTGAGGCAGGATTTTAGGTAATCTTTGCCACATGCCATAGTATCTTGTCCCAGAGAAGAGTCACAGGCACCCATTTTACCAGTGAGGGAACCAATCTCCAACGTCAGATGACTCTCCGTACACCCCTTTCATCATGGTGGCCCAGAAACAACTTCTGAAATGGAAACCCTCCCACCCTCACTCTGCCTGTTGCTAAGTGGGGTTTCTCTGTATCGCTTGCTGCCATAGTGAAAGCTGTTCCGAGCTTTTCTTTTCCTATGGTCAGGCTTTATCCTTCACCCTGTCCTGCCCTTCCCCTGTTCCTGAGATCACCCCACTATCGGCGATGGCATCCTGCCAATTAAATGGATTAAATTGTTTTGCAGTTTGTTCACTTAATTTTTATATCTAGGACAGCTACCTGGAATATCTGCAGATATTTAGGCCTGATAAACACATCTTCATTGAGCTTATGTAACTGAGTAACTGACTAATGCATTCCAGTATAATGTGTTTTTCCTTGACCTTCTGGAGAGCAGCAAGTGATTTGAGGTTTGCATTGCTGGAGAGATCCTGGGGCCACAGGACCAACATCAATGCGTGGCTTAGTTTACAGTTTTACTTGGGTAGAGGAAAGGTGAGGACCAAGCAGGAGATTTCAGGACTGTTTTCATGTAGCTACAGAAGATATGAAGATACAAATTCAAGATTATGCCCTTTTTTCTGTACAAAAAGAAGATTCAGAGTCACTTTATTTTGTTGTAAAAGATCTAGAATCTTTGGTCAAATCAGTAAATACAGATTGAGTCCCCTAATCTGAAATCTGAAATGCTCCTAAATCTGAAACTTTTTGAGCTCTGATGTGAAGCTTGTAGGAGACACTCATTGGGGCATTTCAGATTTTGGATTTTCGGATTAAGTATGCTGAATCTGTAAGTATGTATAATGCAAACATTGCAAAATTCAAAAGTATCTGAAATCTGAAACACTTCTGGTCCCAGGCATTTCCTAAGTATACTCAACATGCATAAAGGCTAAGTGGGTAAAGTTCTATTCTTAGCATTTTTTCATGTGCATCCTAACTTGGCCCTTGTAGCATCTGATTGTTCCTTATTTTCTCTTTTCCAATATTTAATTTGTGAGTCAAGCCTCTGCCCTCATTCCTGCTGTGTCTCCTTTTTGCTTTTTCTCTCTCTTGTCTATAGCCATCAACTTGAGGCATGTGGTCTTCCAAGGCTATAGCCTGAATCCTGGCATCCCTATACCTCCTTCCATATCTGTTTTCCAGGGCCAGCTAGACTCTTTCTCTGCTGGACCTCACTCTGTGGTCTTACCAGACTGCACCACTGGTCAGTCACCCAATTGTGCCCTGAATTTCCCTTCCTTTGTATTTAACTTTTAGCCAGTGTGCATGGGATGCCTGCTCACACGTCATGTGCAAAGCCAGGCCTTGGAGATGCAACAGTGAACAAGAGCAATCACATAACCCTGCCCTTGAGGAAGTGATAGGTGAGCTGTCAGACCTCTCGGCATCTGGAATGACCACTGTCCTCCCACCCCTCACCTCCACCACCATTTCTACGTGTCCAAGTCTGTCCATTCCTCAAGGCCCAGTTTGCTATTTTCTCCTCCCTGAAGCTCCTCCTCAGAAATTTTGGCCAGAGGTGACTTCTGCTGCTGCTAAACTCCGGCTTGTTTTGCCTTTTTTCTGGCATTCTAGTCACTTGAGTGTTTTCTTCTGTCTTTTTTTTTTTTTTTTTTTTTTGAGTGTGGGCTTCCTAAAAGCAGGGGCTGGGACTTACCCATCTTTGCCTCTTCCACAGCATCTAGCATAATGACATGAATGAATGCAGTAAGTGTGCAATAAATGTGTGCTGAATAAATTCAGGAATTCATGAAGGTTCACTTCCATTTTCCTCCAATGTGTTTTGGCAGAGTGTCACTTGCTCATTATTAATCCTGAAACTTTAATGAAGTTTGTTTTCTTGGGCCGTATGTGGGGGCTCATGCCTGTAATCCCAGCACTTTGGGAAGCCAAGGTGGGAGGATCGCTTTGAGCTCAGGAGTTTAAAACCAGCATGGGCAACGTAGCGAAACCCTGTCTCTACAAAAAAACAAAAATTAGCCAGGCTTTGGCGGTGTGCACCTGTAGTCCCAGCTACTTGGGAGGCTGAGGCTTGAGTCCAGGAGGTGGAGGTTGCAGTGAACCGAGATCACACCACTGCACTCCAGTCTGGGTAACAGAGTGAGACTCTATTTCAACAACAACAACAAAAAATTTGTCTTCTTTTTCTGTGAGTATATGCCAGGCACACAGTAAATAATTTTGAGTCCTGGGTGTAATAGGACTCAAATTGTAGTGGAAAGTGAATAGGTGAACTTTTTTATGCTTACAGGCATATTTTTCTTAAAATATGCAGTTATTATCCAAATAAAAAGGTGTCTTAGAAAATTAACTGTTTACAGTTCTCATTGCCCATATTTTACTTCTGAAAACAAACAAACTGAAAGTAAATAATAATGTACCTCTGGGAACTCACATGAAGAGGAAAGAAGACAGGTTTACACCCGGGTTCAAATCCCAGCTCTGCCATCTTCCGATTTGTGCAGCCTAGGCTAAGTTGTTTAACTTATTTGCACTTCCATCTTTATCTCTGGCTGTCAGCATCTTGATAGACTGTTTCTTGCTCATCTTTGAATCTCCCATTCCTAAAACGGTACTTTGGAAATAGACATTCACTCAATATTGGATGAATGGATGGAAGGAAGGAAATTACCTTATCCATTCTATTTTGGGTGTTTTCAGGGATGATTGTAAAAGCAGAGCCTGTTCAACCCATTTTATTTTCCTTTTCAAGTTCACAAACTGATATTTTAGTTATGGGGTGCTTTCATTGATTTTTATGGTAGCCATACTCTTTGTTAGGTCATATTTATATGCCAAGGATGCCTTGTCTCAAATCTTGCAAATTCATCTGCAGCTATAATAATCCAGTTCATTATAAGATACTATATTTGGGGGGTTATTTGGGATTTTTGGTTTTTTTTTTTTTTTTTTTTTTTTTTGGACACAGAGTCTCACTCTGTTGCCCAGGCTGGAGTGCAGTGGCATGATCTCGGCTCACTGCATCCTCTACCTCCTGGGTTCAAGTGATTCTCGTGCCTTAGCCTCCTGAGTAGCTGGGACTACAGTTGCACACCACCATGCCCAGCTAATTTTTGTATTTTTAGTAAAGGTGGGGTTTTGTCATGTTGGCCAGGCTGGTTTCGAACTCCTGGCCTCAAGTGATCCACCTGCCTTGGCCTCCCAAAGTGCTAGGATTATAGGCGTGAGCCACTGAACCTGGCCTATATTTTGTTTTAATGCATATCAAAAAAATATTAAAGAGGTCAGTTTTATTTTATATTTTTTAAGTGTGAAACCTTATAGAAGTTAAAATTTTAAGTTCTAGTAAATTATTAAGGTCGTGGTTCTATCACCCCTAAACTCAAAAACTCTCCTAACAAATAAAATGCAGTTGCTAAGTTGTTGATATTTATAAGGCTTAAAGTATTTTGACTAAATGATCTTTCTGTCATTTTTATTATTAATCTAATAATAATAATGCTTTTTGAGAACATTATTTTTTTTTTCTGGCTCTGCCTTTTTAGATTCTGGTCAATTTTGAGAACTCCTGGTCTCAGTGGCATTCATGTGTTTTCAGACAATGAGAGGGAATCTGGAAAGATTTACTAGTCACTCAAATGTGAATAAATTTAGTAGGAATTTGGACAAGGACCAAATAGTAGTAGGACTTCGTTTCCATTAAACATTATGTAAAGTCTTTACAGAGAACTCACTCACTCTCAACTCTGTGGGAATAATTTTTAAAAGTTTACTTGTTGCTTTTGCAGACTAAAACTTCATCATTTTAGCAAGTAATTTGGTTCACTTATTTACTTAGTCTTTAGCATTAGAGAGACCTGTATTTTTAAATTGCAGATTTTTTCCTTCCTCGTCAGGAGGAGTGGTTATGTTCTGTAATGCTATGCTTAAGTAAAATTACACATTTGGGGTATCTAAATTGGCATGCCAAATTATAGGACATTTTAATTATTATGTGGATGTGACAGATTCAATTATTCTTGAACTCTTTTGAGAAAGCTGCCCTTAGCAGTGATTCACAGTAGTAAACAAAAGATTAACAGGAAAATGCCCTTTATGAGGCTTAATAAATGTGTCCGATTAAATACCATGGGACGGAATTAACTGCAATGTCTACATGTAGAAAAACAACCTGTGTCCTGCTTGGAGGTTCAGCATATTCTCTTAAGATAAATTTACTCTAAATACGGCCTAACTGAAGAACTAAGTGCCACTTAACCTCAGAACTGTTTTCCTAGGTACGTCATTTGGGCCAATTGTTCAGACTCTTTCTTCCCTCTGAAACCATTAACCAAAGCCACTAATAAGTAGAAATGCAGAGTTAAGAGCCCCTTCCTCCCTCTTTCAATTTCCAGTGGACATATTAATGAGCAATAAAGCAGCTAAAAGGCAAGCAGCTCAAGAAAGAGAAAGAAGCAAAGAAAGGTGATTGGGAAAACAGATATTCAGCCCTCAGCAATGCAGACTGGGCTGCCCCGTGTGCCATGTGGGCTGTGATCACAGGAATTTGGAGCTCAATTTCTTAATTGGTTCTTTAGTCTTATCCAAAGAGAAAATTGGATTTCTAGAGATTTCTTCTGTGCAGAGAGCAATTATGCTAAAGCTGCTTAGGTAACAGCTTTTTCGGCTAGCCTTTCTCTCTCGGAATAATAAAGTACACCCAGAGCCGATTTCAGAATGCACCTTAACCTCACCATCCAGAGTTTAGCCCCTCTTAGCAGCTGACATGTTCTAGAACCTTAAAGAAATTCCAGAAGCATTTACTTCTTTTCCAAATATTGCTTAGAGTCTATGAAACTGGCTCAGCAATTAATTTACTGTCAGGTCTCTCCCATCTGATTTTTATGACATTACCCTACCTTTTAGATAAATTTAATTTGACTTTCTTAAATCAAGAAGTTTCCCAACTCTAATCATATGTATAAATACCCCTCAAGGCTGAGAGTCTGAGAGTTAAAAGCACTAAGTAATGATAAGAACCCAAAATGCCTTTGGCAGAATATAAAATGCCACAGGACTGCTGAGTGCCCAGAATAATAGTCTAGAACTTTCATTTTCTTCCTTTCCTATAACATTATAGTAATAAAAGGTCAGGTTAGGCCTTTGTTTGCTTCGTAAAACAGGGTAATCAAACCATTTAAATACTATCCAGGCCTACCACCCAAACAGATTCTCTCCCTCTCCTGCCCCTTTCCGAAATATTGTCTCTGTTATAATATGTTACTGCAAAACATTGTGTTTCAATGGGTTTCTTTCTGCTGATTAACAGGTTTTAGATTCAGGAAGACTGAAAGAATATGATGAGCCGTATGTTTTGCTGCAAAATAAAGAGAGCCTATTTTACAAGATGGTGCAACAACTGGGCAAGGCAGAAGCCGCTGCCCTCACTGAAACAGCAAAACAGGTGAGCGTGCTCCAAGGAGTTGTAATTAAAGTTTGTCTCAGCGGCTCCCTCCGCACAATTTGGCACCGTGGGTATGGTAACAAGCACTGTGTACCCTTTTCAATTATAAGCCTGCAGAGACAAAGCTTCATGAGTGGGTCTTAACGGCACGTCCCGGGTTGAAGTAAGGTCTGCAAAGAGTTGGCAGAAGCGGGTAGGGGTTGGGGGGTCAAGTGTGTGCACACGTGTGCATGCCGTGTGCCCAAGAAGCAGAGAGGTGTTAGACCAGACTTTTTACACATTTAGACTCTGTGGGTTCAGATTCTCATAGAAAAAGGCACAGAGCACATAGTACTCATATTCTGCAAACCCATTGCATTTCATTCTTATTGATAGGCAAATGCTGTTGAGGTACATACAGGAGATTTAAGAGTTTGGGCAAAAAGTGTGGGATATTGTTTATTGTTCTAGAATGATCTACCTAGAAAATGTTCTACCTAGATCTACCTAGATTGCTTTTGGTTTCTGTTTTATTACTTGTAAAGAAAACTGTTACATAATACTCTCACTGTTGACCTGGGTTTTCCCCTCCTTCTTTGTTGTTTAGAATTAGGCCCATATAGCCCATATGCTTCCTCCACCTTCTATAAGAGGCAGTTGTCAGGCTGGGCGTGGTGGTTCATGCCCGTAATCCCAGCACTTTGGGAGGCCAAGCAGGCAGATCACCTGAGGTTGGGAGTCTGAGACCAGCCTGACCAACATGGAGAAACCCCGTCTCTACTAAAAATACAAAAATTAGCTGGGAGTGGTAGCACATGCCTGTGACCCCAGCTACTCAGGAGGCTGAGGCAGAAGAATCACTTGAACCCAGGAGGCGGAGGTTGCAGTGGGCCAAGATCACGCCACTGCACTCCAGCCTGGACAGTAAGAGCGAAACTCCGTCTCAAAAAAAAAAAAAAGATGTAATTGCCATCAGGACAAATCGAGAATTTATAATATGTTGTAGCTATAGCCTGAATAATCCTTGAAGTATGTTTATAAGGCATTAAAGACACGCAGGCTACGTGATCTCTTTCCAACGATGGTGATGTGGAAGTATCTCATTCTACAGATGTGATAACTGCAGTTTGATTTAAGGGACTTAGCCAGATGTCACGTGGTCACCTGTAATTCTTCCTTAAAATTCTGTGAGGTGAGAGTTGTATTGATGGAGGGAGGGAAGGAACATCCGATGTTCTTGGCTTAGGGTGGAAGGAGACTTCTAGCAGTACATGGTGAGGCTCCCATCAAAGCTGTTCATCCGTAGGCATTATAATATGGGTATAATTTTCCTTCTTCATTGTTTTCTGTATTTTTCAGGTTTTCATCACTGTAGGTAGAATAAAATTGCTTGTTTGTGTGTAATATTTTAAATATCTATTACAGACAACAGAATAAGAAAATAGGGGCCAACATGGTGAAACCCCATTTCTACTAAAAATATAAAAATCAGCTGGGTGTAGTGGCGATTGCCTGTAATCCCAGCTACTCGGGAGACTGAGGCAGGAAAATCACTTGAACCTGGGAGGTGGAGGTTGCAGTGAGCCAAGATCATGACACTGCACTCCAGCCTGGGCGACAGAGCGAGACACCATCTCAAAAAAAAAAAAAAAAAAAAAGACCAGGTGTGATGGCTCACACCTGTAACCCCAGCACTTTGTTTGGGAGGCCGAGGCGGGTGGATCACGAGGTCAAGAGATAAAGACCATCCTGGACAACATGGTGAAACCCATCTCTACTAAAAATACAAAAATTAGCTGGGCGTGGTGGCACACATCTGTAGTCCCAGCTACTCAGGAGGCTGAGGCAGGAGAATAGCTTGAAACTGGGAGGTGGAGGTTGCAGCAGTGAGCTGAGATGGCGCCACTGCACTCCAGCCTGGCAACAGAGTGAAACTCCGTCTCAAAAAAAAAAAAAAAAAAGAAAAGAAAAAATCTGTTCCCATATCTAATGGTATTTCTGTATTAAAGATTTATCCAAATAAAACCTAGGTTGCCTTCAGCTCCTATTTCATCTCATTCTCCACAGAAGTGAGGAACTATCCTTTCCACTGTCTGTAGGATATTTCTTTGAATCCTGCATTCATCCTCAAAACGATTCTGTAAATGCCTTTGTGTGCACAGTATTACGCTGGGCACTAACAAATACATTAAACATGCCCCTAGTCATTGATAATATAAACCAAAGAATAGAGCAGAGCAGAGATTTGATTGATGTGAGCCCTGATGGCGATGATGATGGTGATGATATGTGTCAGATGTGCACTGTGCACTTCTCATTATGCCTGTTTAAGAGGCTGAGGTGTAGAGAGGGAAGGAAATTGCCCACGATCTCATAACTAGCAGAATTATAGGTAGAGTCCGGATTCAAGCCTGGCTTTAGGATCGACAAAAATCTATGTTCTGAATTTTCATGAGAATCACATTGTGTATGAATAAAGAGGGAAGCTGTACTTGAAGCACTGTATTTGTTTTATACTTGAAATTTACAGAATACTTTTATCTTCTAGCGTGTCTCCCAGCCAAAGCTTCCCTCATAAAACCCGATCAATCATTTGGGATTCCCTGTATAATCTAGTCACAAAAGAGCCAGGAACCTCAAAAACCCTTTTTGTTCTTTGGTACCTCAGGCATTTCACATCAAAGAGATGTGTCCCTATCTATATATCAAAATACCTATTTTAAAAATATGTTATATATTATCAAGGCATGGAGTAATAAGAAATAGGTCATAGAATTTTAGCATGTTCCAACTAACATAAGATAATATAGTTCACCTTTGTTTTACAGATGAGGAAACTAAGGCCCCAAGAAGTAAGTGGGCCCTGACTAATTTATAGCAGAGACAGAATTAGGAATCTTTTTTTAAATCAATGTTTAATGCAAGTATAACATACATGTAGAAAGGGACATTGGTCATAGAATTGAAATCTCAATTACTGGTCCAGTAATCTTCCATCTAATTCAACAATATTAATCGTAACTTACGTTCGTGTAGTTCTTTATAATTTATTTTACATTGTTTACATAGTTCTTACATGTATGATTCTACTTAATCCTCACAGCAGTCTGTAAGTCTTACTGTACTGATGAGGATGTTGGGTCATGTGTCTTCATGTGGACACAGAGCTGGTCCGTGGAGAACAGAAGGTAGATTGCTGGGGGTGGCCGATGTCTTCCCCTAAGTAGCGTTCTGTGTCAAGCCTGAAAACGCTGCTCCTTGTCTCATTTGGTATCCAAGATGCAGCTAGTCGCCCAAATTCACACAGTGCCAGAATTTCCTTCCTGGATTTTAGTCCTGCCTAACCACTGGCTCAGGTCACCTCCTCTACGGAAAGACATAAGGAAATACACAGCTTGATTCTCATCCAAGTTGAATATTTTCTTGACATTTCTGCATACACTTGGTCCTCTTAGGAGAACCAGCTGTCAGATTGTCAACCTTTTAAATGTGCAAGCATCAAATATCAATGCATCATTCACAACTGTAACACCGTGAGGATTAGTCTAAATCAACAAGCTTTTCGCTCTCACAGATTAGAATTCATTTGTTGGAAGGAAAACTCAACATCTGGGAAAAGGTACTTCCAAGTCACGTATTCTTGACCACGGAGTTGCTTTCCTGAAAATGCTGGTGCAGGCAAAGCTGAGTCTCTCTTTTGACTGACCTTTGCAGATGACTCAGTATTTTAATATTTTAAAGTAAATTTAAATTACATAATTACATTTCAGGTACATAAAGCTGAAGGGTGCACTGGTTTGCTCAGGCTGCCATAGCAAAGTAGCACAGGCTAGCTGGCTTAACCCACAGCAGATTATGTTCTCACACTTCCGTGCTGGAGTCTGAGATCAGGGTGTCAGCAGGGCTGCTTTCCTCTGAGGCCTCTCTCCTTGGCTTGCAGATGGCTATATGTTCACGGGGTCTGTTCACGGGGTCTTTTCTCTGTGTATGTCTGTGCCCTGATCACCTCTTTCTCTAAGGACACCAGTCATGTTGGATCAGGGCCCACCCTAAAGGCCTCATTTTAACTTAATTACACCTTTAAAGACTTTCTCCAAATACAGTCACATTCTGATGTACTTGGGGGTTAGGACTTCAACATAGGAATTTAGGGGGATGCAAATCAGCCCATAACACAGGGTAAATGTCAATCATTGTCTTCCCTGATGAAGCCGACCTAATTTGAGATTCCTAGTGAGTAACAGAGGTGCCATTTTATGCACTCATGAAATCGCCAGATACAACTCAAAAGGTATGAAATCCTGGCCAGGCGTGGTGGTTGACACCTGTAATCCCAGCACTTTAGAAAGTTGAGGCGGGTATATCACTTGAAGTCAGGAGTTCGAGACCAGCCTGGCCAACATGGTGAAACCCTGTCTCTACTAAAAATAAAAAAATTAGCCAGGCATGGTGGCGCACGCTTGTAATCTCAGCTACTCGGGAGGCTGAGGCTGGAGAATCACTTGAACCCAGGAGATGGGGGTTGCAGTGAGCCTACGTCACACCACTGCACTCTAGCCTGGGCGGCAGAGCAAGACTCCGTCTCAAAAAAAATATATGGATGGATGGATGGATGGATGGATAGATAGACAAGAAATCCTGACATCCTGGATCCTAGGAGCCTGGGGCCTGTTTGAATAGGTGGAGGAGACACTTAGCAGCCAATGGCCTTACAGAAGTCACCCAAGGCCTGTGAGCCTCAGAGGCCTCACCTATCATGCCAGGATTGCAGATAGTGTATGTTTAAGTGATTCAAAGAATAAAAGGCGTTTTACAAATATAAGTGAATTCTAGCTATTGGTTATAAAAGCTCAGTACTTTTTTAAGACTGTAGACTGAACTCTTAGCTCCCAATAATAGCAAAAGAAGTATCCAAAGTTTTGTAGCTTTATAGACTAAATAATTACAAATTATTTTTAAGAATCAGCTTACCAAATGATATATGCTCATGTTACAAAATTCAAAGCATTGATAGTTTTGCAAAAAACTTTAATAAGTAAAAAGTAAGTCACTCTGCCACACCTGCCCTTCATCACGCAGTTCCTCTGCCAGGTTTCAGCCCTGGCACCTTCTTCTCCATTTTGTTGATGTATTCTGTGCATAAACAAGCATCTGTGCATATATAGCTTTTCTGGTTTTTGAGCACAAATGATAGCTATTCTTTACGGTTTTTCACTTAATATTATATTCCATATTATATCAATACATATAGTTACCTCATTTTATTATATATGTGTATTTTTTATTAGCGTTCTCTCTCTCTCTCTCTCTCTCTCTCTCTCTCTCTCTCTCTATATATATATATATATATATATATGTTTTTTTTTTTTTTTTTTTAAAGCAGAGTTTCACTCCTGTTGCCCAGGCTGGACCTCTATGGTGCAATCTCAGCTCACTGCAGTCTCCATCAAGTGATTCTCCTGCCTCAGCCTCCTGAGTAGCTGGGATTACAGGCGCCCACCACCATGCCTGGCTAATTTTTTTTGTATTTTTAGTAGAGATGGGTTTTTACCATGTTGGCCAGGCTGGTCTTGAACTCCTGACCTCAGGTAACCCACCCGCCTTGGCCTCCCAAAGTGCTGGGATTACAGGCATGAGCCACCGTGCCCGGCCAGTTACCTCATTTTTTAATGGCTACCTAGTATTTATACTTTTTCCACTCTGTACTTTTCACTTTTCCCAATTAACTTCCAATTAAGTTAGCTATTTTTGTTTTTTTCCTGGTGAATGACTTATCAGATTTATTTACTAGTTTATATTCTGTTTTCTAGTTGATCAGTTTCTGCTTTTATCTTTATTACCTTTGTTTTTTGGTTTTTCTCGTTGCTTCTTCTTGAATGCATTTGTGTCCATTCTTTCTTCCTTAGTATTTTAGCGCTGTGAATTTTCGTGTTCTATAGGTTTTGATATGTAGTGCTTTCATTCATAGTTTATTTTTTATTTATACATTCTGCAATTTTGGATTTTAATTCTCTCTGGCCCAGAAATTATTGAAGAGGGAAGTTTTTAAAACTTTTTGGTGGTAGCGGTTTGTTTTTTCTGTTCATTTCTTTTCTGTTTTACGCATCAGTTTCATTTTCATTGCATGTCATCCATATCCTTTCTATCCATTTGGAATTTTCTTTGTGTCCTAGTTTTTCTAGATGTTCTTTGGGCATTGAAAAGATGATGTTATCTGTTTAAGGTATAGAGTTTAATAAGGTTTAATTAGTTCTACTTTGTTAATTACATTCTTATTAATCCTTATTTATATTGGTCTATTTTCTGTGACTTGGATCTAGAGGTGAATTAGTTTCACACTGTACATATTTCTCTTTGTAGTACCTGTCATTTTTGTTTTGGTAACTTTGATGCTATGGTTTTCAGTCCACAGATGTTCATAACTTGGGTTTCCACTATGAATTATATTTCCTGCCATTTTAACACACCTTTCTTTGATTCATGTAATGGTTTTGGTCCTAAATCCACACTGGTTCAAAACTAGACTGGTTGCATGCTTTTACTTTGCTTTCTTTGTCTGCTATATATGGGATTGTCTTTGAATATCCAAAGGTGTGTCTCCTGTATATGACGTGGTTAGGTTTTACTCTGAGATTTAATCTTAGCCTTTGTTTTTAATAGATGATTTTAGTACATTTACATTTATTGAGATTATAAGTATGTTTTGTCTTAGTTCTGTCATGTTATGCTTTCAGTTTTTAGTATTCCTTTTTACCTTTTAATTTGTAGTAGATAATTTTTGTTTCTTTGAATATTGTTTTGCATGTGTTCCTTTTGTTTCCTCTAAATGCTGTTTCTTGACTCCCCATTATAAACAATAACAATATAAATACACTTCTGTCTCCATCCTACCACCAAATTTTAGCTTAGTTTTTCTTCTATTTGCCTTCAAACCCCAAATATACTTAAGCCTCTGTTATTTGGCTTTTCTTTAAATGATACTTTCTCCATCTTTTAGTTAGCTAAAGTTTATCCTTCAGTGCTTTTTAAACCTCAGGCTACAACCCATTAGTGGTGCTGTGGAATCAATTTGGTCCATCATGACTAGTGTGTTTTAAGATGTAAAATAGAATACAATGGAATAGAAGAAAAATAACATGTATCTTTCATAGTAATGGTAATATTTTTTGAAATGCTTTTCAGTATAGATACAGATATAGGTAGTGGATGCGTACCAAGTCCCTGTGTACAGTGAAATGTGCCACCCATTATTGTGGGTGGCAGTTTAAAAAAAAAAAAAGTTGCAAAACAATGCTCTATACCATCTCAAAGGGAAAGGTTCCTTGGAATTTAGAATCCCTGACTTATTGCATGTCTGAAATCTTTGTTACCCCTCTGATTTAAATGTGGTGGCTGTACCATGGCACACATTTACCTATGTGACAAACCTGCACGTTCTGCACATGTATCCTGGAATTTAACATAAAAATAAAAATTTTTTAAAGTTGTGGTTATAAAATTATTGGGTCACACCTTCTTTCACTTAGTATGTTGCAGCGTTTGCTCTAAGGTCTTCTCGTGTTGTCTGTTCATATGGAGACGTCTATGACCATGTTTGACATAACTCAGCCTTTTTTCTTTCTTTCTTTCTTTTTCTTTTTTTTTTTTTTTGAGACAGGGTCTTGCTCTGTTGTCCAGGCTGGAGTGCAGTGGCACAATCATAGCTCACTGGAGCCCTAACCTCCCAGGCTCAAGCAATGCTCCCTTCTCAGCCTCCCTTAAAGCTGGAACTAGAGGCACATGCCACCATACCTGGCTAATTTTTTTTTCCCCCATAGAGACAAGGTCTCACTATGTTTTCCACGCTGGTCTTGAACTCCTGGGCTCTGACATCATCCCATCTTGGCCTCCCAAAGTGCTGGGATTACAGATGTGTGCCACTATGCCCAGCCAGATCTTTTTTCTTGTATGCTGAAAGGGTCATTAGTTTTCCTAGGACATTATTGTGCAGTCTTTCAGACTTTGATTCAAGTTTTCTTTTTTGTCTGGAAGTTTACTTGAATTATATCCTTGAATTTTTTTATTTGATTATATTCTCTTCTTTACAAATATCTATTGTGTATATGTTTTATGTCCTTTGTCTCTTTTGTAAAGCTATTTTCTCCTTAATCCTTTTTAGTTCTTTATTAACTTTTAGTTATTTTGTTTGTTTGCTCAATCCTATCCTGTGTCTCACACTGTTTTTTCAGCATTGGCTAATCTTTGTGCTGCCTTCAGTGGAAATGCCACTTATTTTTTTATTTTTTATTTTCCCTTTTTTGAGACAGAGTCTCCGTCTATTCCACAAACTGGAGTGCAGTGGCGTGCTCTTGGCTCACTGCACCCTCCAACTCGCAGTTCAAGCAATTCTCATACTTCAGCCTCCCAGGTAGCTGGGATTACAGGTGTGCGCCATCACAACTGGCTAATTCTTGTAGTTTTACAAGATTTCATTATGTTCATTATATGATACAAGTTTTCATTATGTTGGCCAGGCTGGCCTCGAACTCCTGGCCCTCAAGTGATCCTCCCACCTCAGCCTCCCAAAGTGCTGGGATTACAGGTGTGAGCCATTGCACCTAGCCCATTTCTTTGATATTTTCACTTTTCTTTTCCACTTCACTTTTGACCACTGTCAACTCATGTTTCAGCATCTTCTGTTGCTCTGCCATGTTTTCCTGTATTTTTGTATCTCTGTTATGCACAGCCTGATCATTCTGCTGCATTTTATTTGAATGAATTATATTCAAAAACTTTATGTGCTCAACATTTGTCATGTGTTTATCTTACTTCATTTCTTACTTATTTGTATAATCTCCAGGCCCTGTACTACTCTTAAAATTATAATAATTTTTATTATTCCTACTCCTCACCTATGACTAAAACGAACTCTTCCTAGACCAGATAGTTGCAGGATAGTTGTGGCTAGGGCCTTGTTTCTGGCTAAAGGGAATTTTCTGTGCTTAATGTACAAGTACTTTATGACCCAGAGAGGCTGCGTGTGTGGTGGGGGGGATGCAGGGAGGGATGTGAGTGTGTATGTGTATGGGTGTATGGGTGTGTGGGTGTGTGTGGGGGGGTTGGGGTGTGTATGGGTGTGTGGTGGGGGTGTGTGTGAGGGAGGGTGTGTGTGTGAGGGGGTGTGAGTGTGTGTATATGGGTGTGATGTGTGTGTGGGTGTGTGTATGGGTGTGTGGTGGGGATGGGTGTGTGGGGGGAGGGTGTGTGTGAGGGTGCGGGTGTGTGTGTATGGGTGTGTGGGGGGAGGGTGTGTGAGGGGGGTGCGGGTGTGTGTGTATGGGTGTGTGGTGGGTGTGTATGGGTGTGGGTGTGGGGGGTGTGTGGGTGTGTATTGGTGTGTGATGGGGTTGTGTGTGTGGGGGTGGGAGGGTGTGTGGGGGTGTATGAGTATGTGGGGGTGTGTATGGGTGTGTGGTGGGGTGTGGGTGTGGGTGGGTGTGGTGGGTGCATGTGGGTGGGTGTGTGTATGGGTGTGGGGGTGTGGCTGTGTGGGGGTGTGGGGGTCTGGTGGGTGTGTGTGTGTTTGGGTGGGGGTGTGTGTGTGTGAGGGGGTGTGGGTGTGTGGTGGGGTTATGTTTGTGGGGGGTGGGAGGGTGTGGGGGTGTGTGTGTGGGTGTGTGGGGGGGGTGTGGGTGTGTGTGTATGGGTGTGTCTGGGGGTGTGGGTGTGTGTGGGTGGGTGTGTGTGTATGTGAAATTGAGAGTGCATGTTTTGCCTTTCTTCCTCCTTAGCTTACAGAATTGGGCAATTGCAATCTGTCTTCTGGCAGGACCTCACCAATGTACATAGGTCAGTCAAAGATGTTTCTAATTGATTCTTTATTGACATACCTTAGCGCTCCTCCAATTAACTGGAGAATTCCTATGATTGTTGAGGCCTGCTCTTCATAGACATCTTCTCAGCCTTGCCACAGCCCCATTGGTTCCAGTTGCATATGGCAGCCCTTTATGATATTTTACCATTCAGGCTCTCTTGATTTCACAAAGATTTAGCTTATTTTTTATTAATGAATATCTTTGATGTTCAGAGTGGTTTCTGAAAGGAAAAGGAGAGGAAATTCATTACTCCATTATCTTAAAAGCAGAAGTCCTTTCTAAGTCTCCATCACTCTTTGACAATATGCATGCCAATTATGCACACCAAAATTAGACTGGCTTTAAAAATGATGAACTTGAGGCCTTGAGAGTTACTGTGATTGAATTAGGGCCATACACATCAGTAAAAATGAACTGACAGGGTCTTGAGCCTGAATTCAACACATCAGATGGTATCTTAGGAATGCAATGTCAGTCAAAGCCCAGTTGCTCTCCTTTGTCCACATGCGGGAGCTTGTATTGCTCTGTTGATTTTAGTAAAATCTAGCTCTGTTATGGTGGCTTTACTGATGAGTTAGAGTTTAAATATGAACTTAGTTTCAACCTACATTAGAGGAACTATAATGGAGCAAACTCAAGAGAAGAAGGAAAAGAGGGACAAGGTTTCCCATACTCACTGACCTGATACTCTTCTTGCCGCAAACGTGAACGCTTATGGCATTGTCTCCCTTAAGCTTCACAGTCCTTCTGACCTGCTGTTATTATCCCCTTTTGACACATGAAAATGCTAAAGTACAAGAAGCTGAGTAACTTTTTTTTTTTTTTTTGAGACAGAGTCTCACTCTGTCACCCAGGCTGGAGTGTAGTGTTGCAGTCTTGGCTCACTGCAATCTCTGCCTCCTGGGTTCAAGTGATTCTCCTGCCTCAGGCTCCCGAGTAGCTGGGACTACAGGCGTGCACCACCATGCCTGGCTAATTTTTGTATTTTTAGTAGAGATGGGGTTTCACCATGTTGGCCAGGCTGGTCTCAAACTCCTGACCTCAAGTGATCCACCTGCCTTGGCCTCCCAAACTGCTGAGATTACAGGTGTGAGCAACCACGCCCAGCCTGAGTAAGTTTTCAAAGCCACCAGTTCAAAAGTGTTCATACTCCATCTTCTATGATCTTTCACTTCTACCTCTCTGCCTCCCAGGTTACCATATTCATTCAGTTGAAATTGTCTCAGCCACAGCTTTGGGATTCTGTAAAGATAAAAGATGCGCCGGAGGGATTCCTAAATGCTTTGTCTTCATCCTTCAAGCTGGGCGATACCTCCACATTCTGTGTGCTTAGGGGCCACTTCTCTGAGCAGCATTCATCATGACACCCAACACTAATGCAGCAGGTTTTCAACCTGTAGTTTGTAGCCATTAATCAGTTCCTGTGACGTAAGCTATTGTTATCTCATGTTACAGATGAGGCAGCTGGTAGAGAGAGTGGTTAGGTAATTTTTCCAGAATCAGCAGTGAATCCAGGAGAGAGCTGAGACTGGACCTGTCTATCCCAGACATAGCTTACAACATGAGGGCTTTGCTAAAAGTAGTTCAGTAATCTCAACTCCCTTCATCACCTGCACTGTAAAAAAGATGTTTCATCTCACCTGTGCTGTTACCCATAGTGTGTTATAAAACCTGGTAGCAGAAGAGAAAAAGAAAGGTCAAATCAAAGACTATATACACAAGAAGTTTGTTTTTGACTTAAGTATTTCAGACCATGAAGCTAAGACCATTTGGGTTTAAAGTTGCTAATAACAACACTTTCTTTATATATATATATATAAAAAAATACATCAAGAGGGTTACACAGAAGGAAGCAGACTATTTGGGGAAGGCTATCAAGCAGTAGAAAGTGATGTGAATGTCTATTTGTTCTTTTGGCTGTTTTTAGTTTAACTACAGAATAGCCTTTTTGGAATACATAAATCTATAACCACACAAAATATGGCTAGCTTAAAAAAGTGGGAGAGGGAGATGATATAAAATTATCCCCTGAAAAGTCTTACTTTTGAACACTTGCATTATAATGGAAATAGCCTCAGATTTCTTCTGGTGGCATTCCAGCATTATTGGACAATTTATTTTCTCCTTAAGTGACATTTTAGTACATTGTGTGTTATATGTGATGATGTTTCTGTAATAACAAGTGTGCAAGAAGTGAGAGAGAAAGCACACTGAATATGTAGGCAGGTGTCTCAGCACTTTCTTTTTTGTACGTGAATCCCATTATCTCCAGTGATAACTTTGTTGACAGCACCCACCAATATATTCAGAGCAAGGTTTTTAAAAATAGATCCAGAATCGTATGACTAAGAGACCCAGGTGACACGTGTCAGCCTCAGATAGTTGCTACATTTTCTGTTTTAAAGACTCAAACAAAACTTTTCACATTCTTCTTTGGGGAAAAAAAAATTACATTTGAAGTCCTTTTTCACCCAAACACGTTTTGAGATAAGAGCTCACAAGTCTTGACATTATTTCATTTTGTTATGCGCATCTGTCAAGGAACCAAGATACGATACAGCTACTAAAAACTGATGATTGTGGAACAGAGAAACTTGACAGCATTTCATTTCCTTTATGTTCTGATTATACGTTTATCAGAAAACCTGTATCTCTTCTAGTTCAGCTCGAAATTGGTAGAATTCAGGAACTCAAAGGCTTGGCAAAGAACTGTCCTATTATTTGGTATCATCTTACATTTTAGAGAAGTTGCTTGGTTGAGTCACTGTTAAAGCTTTTGCTTCTCTTTTCATTATTGTGGGCCACTATCCACAGACCACATTTCTATAGGCCCTATAACTGCTTTGCCGCACAAATTAAACGCCGGGATGTTTCATACGTATACGCCAGCATTTCAATGCTTGTCAATCAGAGTTTATAAAATATAGGGATTACAACTTGATATTAACATCCAAATCTATTGTGCTCATTTTACGTGTGAAAATGAGAAA
Organism: Pan troglodytes; assembly: GCF_028858775.2. NCBI lineage: Eukaryota > Metazoa > Chordata > Mammalia > Primates > Hominidae > Pan > Pan troglodytes. The sequence goes on along the minus strand of NC_072412.2, from coordinate 100,631,380 downwards.
CCCTCATGCAGACGCTAGATTTCCCAGCCTCTTTGTCACCCTGTTTTTAATTTATCTCCAGGTTTTGAGTCAGTAAAATGATTCTGCTTATCAATTTAATACAGAGATAAAACATATCTATGAATCAGAGTGATCGGAACTAAAATGGATCTACAGGTTGTTTGGCATTCAGCCCAGCCCTGCTGAGGGTTTTAGTGGGGCTAATTTCGCTGTACAGTAGATTCATCCCTGTTCTTAAATTGTGCCTCAGTGAGGGATATGATTTGCTTCACATGAAGAAGTGGACACAGAAGTGCATTGTTTCAGGGAGGAGACTTTAAAATTTTGAAACATTCTTTTTATGCTTACCTTTTTTTTTTTTCAGGTATACTTCAAAAGAAATTATCCACATATTGGTCACACTGACCACATGGTTACAAACACCTCCAATGGACAGCCCTCGACCTTAACTATTTTCGAGACAGCACTGTGAATCCAACCAAAATGTCAAGTCCGTTCCGAAGGCATTTTCCACTAGTTTTTGGACTATGTAAACCACTTTGTACTTTTTTTTTACTTTGGCAACAAATATTTATACATACAAGATGCTAGTTCATTTGAATGTTTCTCCCAACTTATCCAAGGATCTCCAGCTCTAACAAAATGGTTTATTTTTATTTAAATGTCAATAGTTGTTTTTTAAAATCCAAATCAGAGGTGCAGGCCACCAGTTAAATGCTGTCTATCAGGTTTTGTGCCTTAAGAGACTACAGAGTCAAAGCTCATTTTTAAAGGAGTAGGACAAAGTTGTCACAGGTTTTTGTTGTTGTTTTTACTGCCCCCAAAATTACATGTTTATTTCCATTTATATCAGGGATTCTATTTACTTGAAGACTGTGAAGTTGCCATTTTGTCTCATTGTTTTCTTTGACATAACTAGGATCCATTATTTCCCCTGAAGGCTTCTTGTTAGAAAATAGTACAGTTACAACCAATAGGAACAACAAAAAGAAAAAGTTTGTGACATTGTAGTAGGGAGTATGTACCCCTTACTCCCCACTAAAAAAAAAAAAAAAAGGATACATGGTTAAAGGATAGAAGGACAATATTTTATCATATGTTCTAAAAGAGAAGGAAGAGAAAATACTACTTTCTCAAAATGGAAGCCCTTAAAGGTGCTTTGATACTGAAGGACACAAGTGTGACCGTCCATCTTCCTTTAGAGTTGCATGACTTGGACACGGTAACTGTTGCAGTTTTAGACTCAGCATTGTGACACTTCCCAAGAAGGCCAAACCTCTAACCGACATTCCTGAAATACGTGGCATTATTCTTTTTTGGATTTCTCATTTATGGAAGGCTAACCCTCTGTTGACTGTAAGCCTTTTGGTTTGGGCTGTATTGAAATCCTTTCTAAATTGCATGAATAGGCTCTGCTAACATGATGAGACAAACTGAAAATTATTGCAAGCATTGACTATAATTATGCAGTATGTTCTCAGGATGCATCCAGGGGTTCATTTTCATGAGCCTGTCCAGGTTAGTTTACTTCTGACCACTAATAGCATTGTCATTTGGGCTTTCTGTTGAATGAATCAACAAACCACAATACTTCCTGGGACCTGTTGTACTTTATTTGAACTATGAGTCTTTAATTTTTCTTGATGATGGTGGCTGTAATATGTTGAGTTCAGTTTACTAAAGGTTTTACTATTATGGTTTGAAGTGGAGTCTCATGACCTCAGAATAAGGTGTCACCTCCCTGAAATTGCATATATATATATAGACATGCACACATGTGCATTTGTTTGTATACATATATTTGTCCTTCATATAGCAAGTTTTTTGACTCATCAGCAGAGAGCAACAGATGTTTTATTGAGTGAAGCCTTAAAAAGCACACACCACACACAGCTAACTGCCAAAATACATTGACTGTAGTAGCTGTTCAACTCCTAGTACTTAGAAATACATGTATGGTTAATGTTCAGTCCAATAAACCACACACAGTAAATGTTTATTAATAGTCATGGTTCGTATTTTAGGTGACTGAAATTACAACAGTGATCATAATGAGGTTTGTTAAAACGTTAGCTATATTCAAAATGTCTATATGTTTATTTGGACTTTTGAGGTTAAAGACAGTCATATAAATGTCCTGTTTTTGTTTTAATGTTATCATAGAATTTTTTAATGAAACTAAATTCAATTGAAATAAATGATAGTTTTCATCTCCATTCAGAGATCTGCATTTCTGTGCTTCAAGGGATTCCTGACTCATTCTTCTTGCTGATGAATGCCAGTGAGTTTTCCTGAGATCGAAAAATACAGTATCAAAGGATACCTTCTATCATCAACCGGTTCTCTTGGCAAATTATGTGTACCAAGTATTCTAACGGGTAGATTTCAGTGTGTTTCAGACAGTTTGAAGCAGTTGCTATTTAAGCAAGTCCGTTAGCACCGTTCTAGGAAGAAAGAGTATTAGCTTATGCCTCAGGCTTGAGCAGTATTAAATGGTTGAGGATTTTGCTTTTGGTTTTGGTTTTTAAGGTGACTTTGTCCAAAACTAACAAGAAACATCTACTGCTGTTACACTGAAATCACTATTAAATAATGATTCTCAAAGTGTGGTCCCTGGACCAGCAGCATAGCGCATCACCTGGGAACTCGTTAGAAATGCACATTTTTGTGCCTCACCACAGATCTACTGAATCAGAAACTCTGGTGGTGGGGACCAGGAATGTGTGTTTTAACAAGCCCTAGGGTGATTTTTTTTAAGGGGCCATGCTAATCTTCTCTGTATCATTACAATTTTAGTATATGTGCTACTGAAGCGAGCGCCCTAAGTGTGATTCTGATGCAGGCTAAAGTCTGAGAACCGGTACCATAAACTTAAAGAACTCTTAAAACTCATTAAGAAAAACACAGAAAGCCCAATTAGAGAAATGGACAAGAGATTTGAATGGGTATTTCACAAAAGAGAATATCCAAATGGCCAATAACTGGAAAAGTGCTCACTCTTTATTAGTTACCAGGAAAATGCAAATTAAAACCACTATGAGATACCACTAGACACCCACTAGAATGTGTAAAATGTAACAGACTGAGAATACCAACCCAGTGCCAATGAAGCAACAGGAATTCTCATGTACTGCCATGTAAGTATATTGAAAAACCATCTTCGGAAAACAATTTGACAGCATTGACTCAAACTGCACACTTTGCGATCTGTTTGTAGCACTCCAAATGTATACACATGTGCACCAAGAGATGTTGTCAAGGATGTTCCTAGAAACATAATTCCTAATAGCCCAAACGAGATAATCCAAATACTCATCAACAGCAGAAGGAAAACCAATTATGAGGTATTAAAATACTTCTACAGCAATGAAAGCAATTGACTACATGAAGAACTCATGAGTTTCACAGACATAATATTTATCCCAAAGAAACCTGGCCCAAAAGAATATTTATGATCCCATTTATATAAAATTCAAAAATGTTACAGCTGAGCAAAGGAGTGCAACACCAGAACAGTTCATAACTTTGGGGAGATGGAAGATGTTGGTAATTAGAGGAAATACACATGAATCTTCTAGGATACTTAAAATATTTTTTATGGCCGGGCATGGTGGCTCATGCCTGTAATCCCAGCACTTTGGGAGGCCAAGGCGGGCAGATCACGAGGTCAGGAGATCGAGACCATCCTGGCTAACACGGCGAAACCCCATCTCTACTAAAAATACAAAATATTAGCCGGGCGTGGTGGCGGGCGCCTGTAGTCCCAGCTACTCGGGAGGCTGAGGCAGGAGAATGGCGTGAACCTGGGAGGCGGAGCTTGCAGTGAGCCGAGATCGAGCCACTGCACTCCAACCTGGGCGACACAGCGAGACTCCATCTCAAAAAAAAAAAAAAAAAAAAAAATTTGTTTGGCTGGGTGGTGATTAGATCGTTATTAATTGAACACTTTTATGTGTCATACTTCACACTGAGTTAACTTTTTAAAAAGTTGGTCTTGTTTTTCCTTTAGAATCTCAGATTCAGTGCTTCAGTCTTCAAAAAGGGAATAATTTACACGTAGGAAATTACTTCTGCTGAGTTCTTAAAATAAGAGGCTCTTTGACGGTTGTCTTTTGTGGTCCATCACAGCTGATGCATCTGATGGTTTTGGTACCTGAGAAGCCAAGGTCTATATTTTCTCTAACCAATAAATAAAATAAATCTCACTTCCTCTTCAATTTTAGGATAAGTACAAAAATAAGGAACTCTAAGGTTTTTCTGGATTCTATTTGTTTAACCACTCTACTGAGGTATGACTGGCATATAGAAAGTTATACATATTTAATGTGTATGCTTTGTGTTTGGAGACAAATATCACCTATGAAACCATCACCACATTCTCTGTCATAAACATGTCCATCACCTCAAAGTTTCCACCTGCTCATTTTCTATTTTCTAATCTCCATTAGAGGAGATGAGGTACATTAATAAAATAATTTCAGGGACTTGGTCTCGGCAAAGATGTATGGCTAAGACTTCAAGGACAGGCAACTTAAATAGACAAATGGGACTATATTAAACTAAAAAGCTTCTGCACAGCAAAGGAAGCAGTCAATAGAGTGAAGAGACAACCTGTTGAATGGGAGAAAATATTCACAAAGTATTCATCCAACAAGGGACTAATACCTAGAATATACGAGGAACTGCAACAACTGAATAGTAAAAGACCCACATAATTCCATTAAAAAGTGGGGAAATGACATGAATAGGCATTTCTTAAAAGAGGACATACAAATGTCCAACAAATATATGAGAAATGCTCAACATCACTAATCATCCAGGAAACTCAAATCAAAACCACAGTGAGATATCACCACAATGAGATATCACCTTCCCCTGGTTAGAATGGCTATTATTAAAATGAGAATAATAACGGATCCTAGTGACAATGCAGAAAAGAGGGAACTTTTATATACTGTTAGTGGGAATGTAAATTAATAGAATCCTATGGAAAATAGTATGGAGATTTCTTTCTTTTTTTTTTTTTTTTTGAGATGGAGTCTCGCTCTGTTGTCCAGGCTGGAGTGCAGTGGCATGATCTCGGCCCACTGCGACCTCCGCCTCCTGGATTCAAGCGATTCTCCTGCCTCAGCCTCCCAAGTAGCTGGGATTATAGGCACCCACCACCATGCCCAGCTAATTTTTGTATTTTTAGTAGAGATGGGGTTTCACCATGTTGACCAGGCTGGTCTCAAACTCCTGACCTCAGGTGATTCACCTGCCTTGGCCTCCCAAAGTGATGGGATTACAGGCGTGAGCCACCATGCCCAGCCTGGTATAGAGATTTCTAAAAAAACAAACCTAAAAATAGATGTCCTTACGGCTGGGCACGGTGGCTCACGCCTGTAATCTGAGCTCTTTGGGAGGCTGAGGCAGACGGATCACCTGAGGTCAGGAGTTCGAGACCAGCCTGGCCAGTATGGTGAAACCCCATCCCTACTAAAAATACAAAAATTAGCCAGACATCGTGGCGCATGCCTGTAATCTGTAATCCTAGCTACTCGGCAGGCTGAGGCAGGAGAATTGCTTGAACCTGAGAGACAGAGGCTGCAGTGAGCCGAGGTCATGCCACTGCACTCCAGCCTGGATAACAGAATAAGACTCTGTCTTAAAAAAAAAAAAAAAAAAAGACGTACCATACAAACCAGCAATCTCACTAACTGTGTATTTACCCAAAGGAAAAGAAACATATATTTCTTTCATCAGTATATCAAAGGGATACCTGCACTCTTATGTTTATCATAGCACTATTCACAATAGCAAAAATATGGCATCAACGTAAGTGTCCATCAATGGATGAAATAATTTTTTATATGATGTACATATATGTACCATGCAATACTATTCAGCCATAAAAAAAAGAATGGAACCATGTCATTTGCAGCAATGTGGATGGAACTAGAGGTCATTCTGTTAAGTGAAATAAGGCAGGAACAAAAAGACAAATACCACATGTTCTCTCATATTGGAGCTAAAACATTTAATCTCTTGCAAATAGAGAATAGAATCATAGATACCAGAGGCTGGGAAGGGTGGGTGGGTGAGAGAGGGAGGCTGGTTAATGGGTATAAACACAAGTAGAAGAAAGAAGTTCTAATGTTTAATAGCAGCCTAGGGTGACTATAGTTAGCAACAATATATTATATATTTCAAAGTAACTAGAAGAGAGGACTTGAAATGTTACCAGCACATAGAAATGATAAATACTGAAGGTGATAGATACCCTCAAATGCCCTGGCTTGATAATTACACATTCTATGCATGTAACAAATACATGTATCCCATAAATATGTAATTTTAAATATATATACTATGTATCAATAGAAGAAATAATGCTAAGTGCTTTTAATAACACTGTAAGTGGTTGATGTCTTGTGAAGAAACAACTTTAATCAATTCAATGAGTCAGTGAATTAGATTTATTATTTAGTATTGTTCAATTTAGTGAGTTGAGTTAATATTAATTTATCAGCTGATTAACTTGTCCTTATGTACTGCAATGAAAATTCGTGTTTTTCTTTCAGAGGGTTTGACTGTGGAGATTTTAGAAGCCTGTCTTCTCAAATCTCGGTATTTGTTTCAAATCCTGTTCTCAAAAGATTAATGATGTTCAGAATTGTATGCCCTGAAGTATGTTAGATTTTGCACCTGAATGAATGTGTAAGTCACTTCCCACAACCAATTCTGTTTTAGAGCATTTTCAAGATCTGCCTTTACCTAGAAGACTGTATGACATTCTGGCCACCACAGCTCAAAATAACGTCTTTATAATTCCACAAATGTGATATGCATTACTAATGGACTTATTTTACTAAAAGCAAAGAGAGAAATCTTTCACCTGAAATAAAGAAAACTAAGAATGTTCAACAAGTAATGTTCATCCTAAAAGCCATGTCTATGCTCAACCCAACTTATTCACCAAATGGTCTAATTCTCAAATCCTCATTCTTTGAAAATTGAGTAAATGTGTGTCAATGAAATACTTCCACCCTACTTGATAAATAGTATAGTTATGGACTACATTATTCCCCAAATATAGATTGAAAAACAAATAGTTTTCCTCAAAAATTGTAATAAACTCATGGTTTAATTTCCACAAAATATGTTATATGTGTTTTAATGGATATGTTGATCCTTATCAAATGGAAGTTTTCAACCCAGAGGGTAATTCATTCACATACAGAGTCCTTGTTTCCACTATTTTATATCGGATTTCAGGATTTAGAAATAAGTGTTATGATTCTGCAGAAGCTAGATGGGGGTTGGTAAGAAATAAGTCTTATGAATATAACTAACAATTTTCAAGTAAAAATCCTCCCCAAGCCCTAGAAGCTTCTTTGGTCTGTGCTGTAGTTTGATTATCTGGGATGCAGACTCTGAGATGGAGTTTGGTGTTCCGGATGTTTATTACAGAGTTACCCTTGGAATTAATCCTTGTGGAATGAAGAGGGAAGAAGCAGGATTGGGTGGATGGAGAAATTGAGCTGGAGTGCTAGTCAGAGAGACCAGCTGATCCCACCAGGAACCCTGGAGCTAAAATGGTCCATGAGGGTCGTCCTGTGTGCCAATGGCCAGGGCTTTCTCCCTCCACCTTGATTAGTCATTGCATGAGGGCTGTCCCCAAAAGGGCTGACAGCAGAAGGTTGCCCAGCAACTACACCTCCAGCAGCTGGGACAAGTCCTTGAAGGGGGTGATGGGTGGCACATCTCCATGTCCACCGCAGTGTATGTTCCAGCTCTGGAGGGAGATTATTGAGGTGTTCAGTGGCAGAAGACTCCTGGTGATTGGCATTTAAGTCAAAATGAATTGCCAGTTGACAGGAGATGGCTGATTAAGTGATTGTCTTCAACAACCTATGACCTGAAAAAGAGAAGAGAAGGTCCATGCAGGGGAAATATCCTCGTTGTCTTTATTCTCTAAAATCAGCCGTGTTCATTTATTCCAGGAAGTGATCTTACGAGCAGTCTTCGGATTGGCTAACTCCTGTGTATGTCTATAATACACTGAGCACCCCTCATTCCAATGAATCATAGCTGGGGTCTGCAGTGTGCAGGACTCCTGCTTAGAAGGACCCAGCACTTAGTTTAATGCCCTGTTTTTGCCATCTAGATATTCTGAAGTTTTAAACAAAGGGCCCTGCTTTTGTATTTTACACTAGGATCTATAAATTATATATGCTGCCCTGAGTATTTGTGGTTCTGTTTCCTCTCTAAACCATGAGCTTTTGAGGACTTGGACCATGCCCTGTTCATTTTAAAATCTGCATCTTCTAGCACAATGTCTGTCACATCGTGGGTGCTCATAAATGTTTGCTGAGTGAATGGATAATGACTAGGAAGAAGCCTTCCTTTAAACTATAATTCTGAGATTTAAGGGGGTATCCTGGGGTAGTAGAAAGATCCCTAGTTTGGGGGTCAGTCACATATACCTGGCAGCCAATTCTGTCTTAGCTACTCCCTAGCAATGTTGGGTGATCAAAGTATATGCTGTCTGATGTCAGAGACTTTTGAGAGTGAAAAGAAAGCACTAACCAGCCATGGTGCCAGGGCAATAAATTGGGACTGTCCTTGACAAATGGGGATATGGCCACCCTATAGCCATGTATCCTTGGTTACATGCTTGGATAAGTTTCTGTCTCTATGAACCTCAACTGCTTCATCTGTAAAATGGACATAGTTCCTGAACTTGCACAGTTGCTTTGGTTGGGATGATTGGTGGACCAAGAGCATCCAACAGAACAGAAAGGTTAGGACCTAGAGGGAAATGCATTGAGTTTGTATAGTAAGAAGGTCCCTCTCTTCCATCATGAGAGGAGAGTAAGATAAATGTGGATGAAGGTAGGTTTGTAAACTGTAGAAGGTGTATTTCAGGAGGTCCTCACTATGGCCTAGACCGAACTGTTCTTACTTTACATAGAGTTAAAATGAAACAAGCACACACGAGAAGGAGCCCAAGCTCTGGAGTCCACCTTCCTGGGTCCGAATGCTGGCTCCTCTGTGCAGTGGCTGCCTGGGTTTGAGTCCAAGTTCTACTAGCTGTTAATTGTTGGCCCTTGTGTTGGGAAGCACGCTATGCTTCCATTTCTTTTTCTGTAAAATTGAGGTTGGGGCGGTACTTTTCTCAGAGGGCTGTTGGGAGGATGAAATATGAAGGACGTACCCTACAACAGTGACGCTCAAAGCGTGGTCTGTGGGCCAGTGCCAGGCCACGAACTGTTCGGAACCTCAGGCCACAGTAAGTACAGGAATTTCAGGAGAGCCCTTAGAAACCTTTACAGGCTTTTGACTTTGCCATGACATCCAAACTCATGACTGGGGGACTCCTTGTGGAGCAGCCAAGAGTTTGTTGAACCTGGATAATGAGGCATGTGTGGTGTGAGTAGCACATTAGCCATGCACAGTAGAACTACTTATTAGTTTGCAATGGATTGAAAATTTAAAATAATTAAATAAAACCTATTCTTAACCCCAGATAATTGAGAAGCACCATTTTAGAACAATGCCTGGTGTGCAATTAGCTCTCAGTAAACGCAAGCCTCTTTATTAATCAGGGAAAAATTATACCATGACTTATATGTTTAAAATTAGGCTACACAGACTTTCCAAATGCTCTACTATACATTAGCAATATTCTAAAATAGCATTAAAAGCCAAAATGCTGCTCATTGTTAATTAGGGATGTGTAAAGTCTAAAAGTATTTTAAAAACGATGCTATGCATATGTTTACACCAAGTCTATTCTTGAATTAACAGCATGATCTTGACGTCGAAGGTGGTAGCTGGGTACACATCAGGCCACTTGTGAAAGTGGGGAACATGGGGCCGGGTGCGGTGGCTCATGCCTGTAATCCCAGCACTTTGGGAGACCGAGGCAGACAGATCACCTGAGGTCGGGAGTTCGAGACCAGCCTGACCAACATGGAGAAACCCCGTCTCTACTAAAAATACAAAATTAGCCAGGCATGGGGTCCTGCGCCTGTAATCCCAGCTACTTGGGAGGCTGAGGCAGGAGAATTGCTTGAACCAGGGAGGCGAAGATTGCAGTGAGCCAAGATCGCACCATTGCACTCCAGCCAGGGCAACAAGAGCGAAACTCTGTCTCAAAAAAAAAAGGGGGGGGAACACGGGTTGATGTGCAGGGTGTTGACTTTCCTTTAAAAACAGAAAGAATGTGGGTTAACTGAGGTTTTGCTTTTTAAATGTAATGTTCTAAAGAAAATAACCTCATCTTTTCAAAAATAAAGCAGCAGTGTAGATTGAAGGCTGAGAGAAACATATTTATTTGAACTTAGAACTAAAAAATAATAAAAGGATAACATACCCTGGCCCTAAAAGACCTTCACTTACACTCCAGGTTTATCTCAGTTATCACAGGGGGAGTCCACATCGGGATTATGTGGTTTTTCAAGAAGGACCAAGATAAAAACTTAGATAAACTACAAATACTTTACAGAAAGCTTACACTGGAAAGTTCTGGCTAAATTCAGTATTTTGCTCAGCAACCATGCTCATAAAACAACCAATGCACCATTATCCGTAGCAATAGATGGAAAGCCTTGGGTATTGCAAAATGGCGTTTGATCCAAAAGTTACTCATATTTGATTTTGGAGGGCATTACGAGAAACCTTTTGAAAATAAAATTTTGCAGATCCCTACTACTTAGAGAAAAATTAAAATGAGTCAAGGCCGGGTGCAGGGGTTCATGCTTGTAATCCCAACACTTTGGGAGGCCGAGGTGGGCGGATCACCTGAGGTCAGGAGTTTGAGACCAGCCTGGGCAATATGGTGAAACCCCGTCTCTACTAAAAATACAAAACTTAGCCAGGTGTGGTAGCACACACCTGTAATCCCAGCTACTACTCCTACTCTGGAGGCTGAGGTGAGAGAATCGCTTGAACCCGGGAGGCGGAAGTTGCAGTGAGCCAAGACTGTGCTACTGCGCTCCAGTCTGGGCAACAAAGCAAGACTCTGTCTGAAAAATTAAATTAGTAAAATAAAATGAGTTTCATCACATTATTTTCAGTAAAAAGAAGAATCAACAGAGGATTGAGGTGGTTTTTTTTTTTTTTTCTTTTTGGTTTTTGGTTTTGTTTTTTTTTCAAGATAGGGTCTCACTCTCTCTCCCCATCTGGAATGCAGTGGCACAATCATGGCTTACTGTAGCCTCAACCTCCTGGGCTCAGGTGATCCTCCCACCTGTGCCTCCTGAGTAGCTGGGACTACAGGCACATGCTACCATGCCTGGCTAATTTTATTTTTAAATTTTTTGTGGAGACAGGGTCTCACTATGTTGCCCAGGCTGGCTGGTCTCAAACTCCTGGGATCAAGCAATCCTCCCCTCTCAGCCTCCCAAAGTGCTAAGATTACAAGCATGAACCACGGCTCCTGGCCGAGACTGAAGATTTTTAAGTTACATCTTATAACATAATTAATTAAAAATAACCCATGAGTTCATACTGATTCTAATAAGACAGATGAAGATAGATAGGAAGATAAGATAGATGATAGATATTTAGGTAGATAGGTAGATATGTAGCTAAGTAGATGGATGGATAGATGGACATATGGAAGGGAAAGGTCTTTTAGAATTTCAACTAATAAATATAGAAGGATTGACACAAAGAGCAGCATGTGGAAGCCATCATTGTCATAAATAATTCAGACAAAATTCAACATTGGCTCCTAAATGAATATAGGGTGAATGTTTGGGTGGGAACAATGTATTTGCAGGGACAGAAAGTATCTTCTTGTATTAATTAAAAAGGGAGGAATTGTATCTTTATAGCAGAAGAATCTGGCAGACATCACCCTAACCAGGTGACCAGAGTTAACATCAATAATAGGACCAGTAGACACCCTTGTCTATTGATGTATAAGGCAATGACAATGATACCACTTCTGTGTTTTTCTTTCTGGCCTCACCCCCCAAAAAAGCCAAACCTGGATCAAATCAACAGAAAAGCCCAAATTGAGGGCACTCTATAAAACAACTTGCCTGTACGCTTTGAAAATGACAATGACCATTAAAGGTTTAGAAAGTGTTTCAGATTAAATGGAAACTTAAAAGACATGATAATTAAATGCATTGTGTGATCCTGGATCCAAAAGCATGCAATAAGGACAGAACCGAGACAATTAGTGAAATTTGAATAATAACTGTGTAGTTGATCATAAGTTGTATCAATGTTAAATTTCCTGAATTTACTCATTCTACTATGTAAGTGAAGGTCCTTATTCTCAGGAAATACACATTGATGTATTTAGGGTAGAAGGGCTATGATGTCTGCAACTTGGTTTCAAATGGTTCAGCAAAAATGATTTTATATATATATGTATACATGCACACACATCATATATACGTACACACATTATATATAACAATATGCACATTATAAACGCATATATACATATATAACTTATATATGATCCTGGATCAGAAAACTACCATCTATTTATCTGAGAGAAGGCAAATGTAGGAAAAAATGCTGAGTGAACCTAAATGCAAACTCCACAGGAGTTTATTGTATTATTACTGCAAGTTTTGTACAGATTTAAAAGTTTTCTCAAAATAAAAAGTTAAAGACAAACATTAGTCTGCCACAGCTCAGCCCACAGAGTAAAGAATTCACATCTAGATAAGCAAGAGTTGACTATAGGTGGTGTTATAAAAATCATCAGACAAGTTTTAACTTTGTGAGTATGGTTTGCACAGCTCCCTCCAAGCTGAAGGGCTCGAATCTAGCTTTAGGCAAAAGCACAGAAATATGCATACTTCTGTGGAGAATGCATGTGGAGTCAAGCGCTGCGCAGAACCTGGACCCAGAATGCAGGTAGATCCATGTGGCCACTCCCTTCAACAACAATGGAGTGAATAATACCATCCTGGAAATCTGGCTCATCAGTGATTCTGCATTTGGCATTACTATGCTTTGGAAAATCACATGATGCCATATCTTGCCTAGATGGACAAAAATAATTTTATTAACAGAAGGGATCTGGATGATGCTGTTCTAGCAATAATAGAGCAGTTAGGAGTAGATGCCTTGTGTCTTCACCAACAGTTGAAGCGCAAAGCGCTGCCTCTTGCCGCTCAACAGAAGCCATATGGATGATCCCGAATTCTGTATTTTGGTAGAAATTGATTTTATACAGGAGGCTCTCTTTTTTCCATGATAAGCAGATGTTCCCACCTGGCGTTGTGCCCGTCAAGTTTATTCTGGTGTGCACTTTCCTAATATGAAAATCAGCTAACTCCTTTTCATCAGTTTTCTTAAAGACCTGGTTTAACTCATCTGACTCTGCCAGTAGTGAACTTTTTAAGAAAGTAACATCATAGTTGCTACCTTTTATTTATTTATTTATTTGGTTTTTTTTTTTTTTAGGCACAGTCTCACTCTTGCCCAGGCTGGGATGCAGTGGTGCAATCATGGCCCACTGCAGCCTTGACCTCCCGGGCTCAAGCAATCCTCCTGCCTCAGCCTCCCAAGTAGCTGGGATTATAGGTGCATGCCACCAACATGCCCCAATTTTTTTTTTAAACAGGGTCTTAAGATGTTTTCCAGGCTGGTGTCAAACTCCTGGGCTCCAGCCATCCTCCTGCCTCGGCCTCTCAAAGTGCTGGGATTATAAGCGTGAGCCACTGCACCTGATGTTGTTACTTGTAAATGTAGTAATCAAGCATACAAGCAACCAGGTGAAGGATATTGACTACATTTCCTCACCTCCAAATGGGAAACAGTTTCAAAAAAAAAATCACCTTGACAATTTGAAATAATGTTGGGAAATGTTGAGAAATGGGGGATGTCTGATTTCACAAAACAGAAGTTAACATTTCTGGTTATTTTAAAGTTCTACTGAAATCTGCAAATTTCATTTGCTAAATATATCTTGTTTTTCTTTGTTGTTTTATAGCGAATACAGTGAAAATGAGGGAACACTGTATTCTCCAATTTGCAAGGGTTCTTGCCAACGGGCACTATTCATTATTAGCAAGAATACAGCAAAACAATCACCATCAAACATGCTGGCAAAAGTGTGAATGATACAAACTTTCTGAAGTTTGGTACATATGTCAAGGTTCTTAAAATGTTCCTATATTTTGACTCAAAAAGTTATCTTCTAGGGATCTACCCTATGGATATAAATTCCAACAAAAATATACATTAATAGATATTTTGCAATATAATTTATAATATCAAAAATGGGAACAAGCTAAATTCCACAGTCAAAATTTGCTATGTTCATGCAATGAAGTATTACATAACCAATAAAACAGTTTTTCCAAAGATAATGTAATGATGTGGGGTGATATGGTTTAGCTCTGTGCTCCCACCCAAATCTCATCTCCAATTCTAATCCCAACAATCCCCATGTGTTGAGGGAGGAACCAGGTGGAAGTGATGATTGGATCATTGGAGCGGTTTCCCACCCACATCTCATCTCGAATTGTAATCCCCATAATCCCCATGTGTTGACGGAGGAACCAGGTGGGAGGTGATGATTGGATCATGGGGGCGATTTCCTCTACGCTGGTCTCATAATGGTGAGTGAGTTCTCACGAGAGCTGATGGTTTTGTAAGGCAGTTTTCCCTGCTCTTGCTCGCTGTCTCTCGCCTGCCGCCATGATTGTCGGTTTTCTGAGGCCTCCCCAGCCATGTGAAACTGTGAGTCAATTAAAGCTCTTTCCTTTATAAATTACCCAGTCTTGGGTATTTCTTTATAGCAGTGTGAAAATGAACTAATACATGAGGTAAGTGAATACCCATTTTTTATAACAAAACTACCAAAAATTGTATTTTATAAGCACATTTGTATCTTTAACATTCTGAAATTAATAATCAAAGTGTTAACAATAGTTATTTCTGAGTAGTGTGATTATCACTGGCTTTTATTTTTGTAAGTTTTTAAAATTTTCCAAATTAATGAGCATGGGTTAATTATAAAGTCCTGAAATTACGGAGAAGTTACAGTGCCTCTTTCAGTTAGAATGAACATGTAAATTTATATTTTATTTATGAATAATGGCTTATCTGTCCACAAAGAAGCTCCTAGCTTCAATATCTTTACTGCAGACACTCCCTTAGCACATGAGTTGAATGGTTGTTCAGAAAAGTTTGGTATCATGGTTTGAATGATCTTTTCATTGTTCCTGTTCTCTAGCAGTATCTGGCAAATCTCAATGTATTCCCATTAAAAAGACAGGCCATGTGCAAACTGGATTTAGTTAGGCACTCTACATACAAAAACCATTTTTGAATGGCACTTTTAGGACAAATAACTATTAATTTCTAAACCTTTGAAATATTTTAAAATAAATACATAAATATCACTGCCAAAGAGTTAGCAGTGTTGAACACAACCTACTTTGTGTCAATGCAACTTCTAAAGTGCCGCAATAAAGGTCTACTCTGGATCAGATCTAGTTTTTACTAAAATTATGGCTCCTAAATTGCACCGTGGGTCTAGATTTGCTGCCACATGTTTTTCTGGGAGGCACCTGAAATCAGTTATCAGGCAATGAGAAATGGTTAGGCAAATTTTCCTGAGACATTTGGTGTTTCTCCAGATTGTAATGATGTTTGAGCTTCTGATTTACATGTGTGGGGGCAGAAATGCAGATGACAATTAGGAACAAAACAAGAACTCATTTTGGTGGAATTGTGACTTCCAAGTCTTTCTCAAGCACCTGCAGGGTGAGGACTGGTAGGTAGACTGTATCAACAGTCCAGCCCAGCCTCCGAGCTACCAGCCCATGGAGGAGGACAGGTGAGTTGTCTATAGGTAGATTTTTGTTCTCTTCCTTGCTTCCTCACTTTTGTTCTCTCTCCCACCCCTAGAACATGACTCCAGCTTAATAGATAGGATTCCTGACTACTGGTTTTTGGAATGAAGATAGCATTTTTGAGAACAAGTTCTGTATTGTGGCAATGAATACATGATTAATATCACTATTGATTTCATCAGTGCCAGGAGCCTCTTCTTAAAGGCTAGGCTTTTGATTAGGTAGCTGCTCAGGTATTGTGCTTTAAGGAGCCCTAGGAAAATCCTTGATGCAAAATATGTTCCCTATTGATGCTTGAGGGGCCATCATTTGTAATGTATTCATGCAGATATCTTGTGCTCTTTTCTTGAGGTCCTCTTAAAAATAAGATACGGCATTTTTATAAAGATGCAAAACATGAAGTCACCAACACTTCACTGAGAGTCAGTTTATCAGTTGTTTTCTCCCTAACAGAAGAAGCAATATGATACCATACATGGTTTGGGGGAGTGGGTGTTTTTGATCTCTTTGGAAGGGAATAACTCATCCTTGGTAAACATGACAGAATCTTCATCAGTAAAGATATTTCAACAATCAGGTTGCATAGTAATATTAAATCATAATAAGTAAATCTCCCAAATCCTGAAAAAAGGTGAACAATAGGTAACACATTGAATTTGTCTTTTAACCATTCAACTTTGTGCAGCCAGATACACAAATTTGAACACTATCCACCTGCCAATTTTGCTTAGTAAGCCAAATTATCCCTCAGGTCCTCTCTGGGTAAAAATTGGTTGAGGGATCTTCAAATATTTGACTTGGAGTTCAACATTTTTGGGAGAAGGAAGTTGAAGAAGCAGACCTGCTTGGTAAAGAGAAGTTTAACCTGCTTAAGTGGCTGAGGGAGTTTTTGAGGGCAGCCAGGTCTCATTCCTCAGAGCCTGGCTAAACATGGTGTCTGAACCATAATGGAAGAATAATCAGTGTTGGTTGAAAAAATGAATGGCTTTCATACTGAGTGTTAGCTGAACAAGTTGAATTCTGTTTGTTCTTGGTGTTAATCCTTGTTTCAGGCAAACAAGTGTCACATCTCAACATCAAAAAATTCAGGTGTAGTTTAAACTTTTAGACAACTGATTAGAGACTATGCATTTATGTGCTAAGTGTGCTGATTTTTTTCTCTCTGCGTTTTCTCTGCTTTAATGTAGAAAGTGTCTACTGTAGGTAGGGCCCACTCCTATTTTCTGGCCCAAGGCAAGAGCAGGAATGGAGGCCCACACATCACATGTCTAAATAAACTATAAGTAAAACTATAAACCAAGCTAACAAAGTGTTGAATAAAATGTGTGTTAGCCTCCTACCTTGACAGTCCTTCCTAATTGCCTGGCAGGCTCAAATTGAATTTAGAATTCTTGGACTCTAAGTTTTGTGCTGAACTATGGAGGCATGGGGAGAACTGTCCATGCCCACAGCCCCCACGTGGAAGGGCCTCATGTATGCAAGTAAAGACATCCGGAAGACACAAGCAATTCTGCCACTCCTCCCTAGCCTCACTAATGAGCCCTCTCAGGCCCAGAGCTACTCACACTGGGCATGTTGCCTGGTGCTGTCACCCTTTTGAGGATGGACTCAGGCAACAGGCCCACACAGGTTCTTGAAGTGGGCTGAGGCCTTTGTGCAGGCCATTCTGGGATCCTTGCTACACTACAGAGCCTAGATCATTGCTTCTTTAATGTGCATATAACCCACCTGGAAATCTTACCAAAATGCTGTAAATCTGGGTCAGGGCATTTCCAACAAACTCCGGGTGATACTGATGCTGCTTGTTCGTGGACCTCACTTTTGGCAGCAAGTGCCTAGAAGGAATGGTCTCTAGCTGGATATATTCTCCAGGCGCTCAGATACTTCACCCCATGGGGACCAAAAGGTTCGGGGAGAGCTAGAAGGGTGTCCTCTACCCTGTGGGTCCCAGGGCAGAGGCCTCTTGCCACTCCTTTGCTCACATCCCCATTGCATCAATGCACTCTGTTCCCACACTGCTGTGCCCTGGTCCTCCCCATCACTTTGCCACCGCCAAGCTTTGATCTCCCACTCACTCTCCCCAAGTCAAGTTTCTCTTGGCTCCTTTCTCTGCCTTCTCCCCCCTCCTTCCCCCGCTTTTCTCTTACGCCAGAAATCAAATGTACAATAGCATTTCAAAAATATTAAAAGTGAATGCTGATGAAACCATGTTTGTGTTTTCTTGGACTGTCAGCAAGCAGTAACAATACTTGCAGACACAGCCTCTCCGGGGCCTTGCTGTTGTTTGTGGACAAAATCATATCTGCTCACCCATGGCTCAAAATCAGGATTTCCAAACACAAATATTTGCTGGATTTGAGCGGACTGGGTTTTGCTCCCATATTTTTATTTTGACAAGGCTATTATGAAAGCTGCTATTTCATTATCTAAAGGAATCAAATCAGCTGCTAAAAATAAACCCTACAAGTTTTTATTACCAGCGGGAAACGCCTCTCCCCTCCCTGCCTGTTTCTGTGATGAAGCTTAATCCTTCAACTTGTGTTCAAGTATTTGCACTGCTTTTGAGTTCTTTTCTTCTTTCCAAGGCTGTTTTTCACTATTGGCCTGAGTTATTTGAACAGGTGGCTTTGCACAACCTATGCTAATGTGAGGCTTTTGTCTGCTTTCAGATTGCACAGGGAGCCATTTAAGGGACAAATGTGTCTTTCTTGCTAAACTGTTCACACCTGTCTTGATAACCACCCTTTGCTGAACTAAAATACCATGCCAGAGAGGTCTTCCTCTCCAAGGGGGCGCATGCTCAGCAAGGAAAAGATACCACACATGTCTTTTTTGTCTTGGGCATATGACGAGCAGCCCCAAGGGGATTGTTCTGTGGCATGCGGCCCAGTGCCCCCTGGTTCCGTGGGAAGCGAGTGGTCATTGAAGCTCCCCGCTGGGAAGGTCAGGGGCTGGGTGCAGGTGGACGCGCGAGGCTTCCGGGGGGACTTCGCCGGGCCACAGTCACCGGTCTGAGCCCGGTTCCCCGACCCTCTGCCCCGGGCCGCTTTCCGCGGGAGCGTCGGGCCCCGGGCCGGGTGGGAGGCCGAGTGTACCGCCTCTGCCACAGAGCTGGGCCTGGCGCGGGATCACAGGAGGGCGCCCCCAGATGCTCGGCGCGCACGCGCTCCCTGGCCACGGATCACAGGCGCCCGCCCTCTGCCGCCGGCCCGGGAGCTCGCCTGCCCCCTGGAAAGCGATCACAGGCCGGGGCCCGCGGGCAGGGAGGGGCGCGGGCGCCACCCGTGGGGAGAGGGCTCGCTGGCTGGCTCGTTCCCACGGGGAGGAAGGGGGCGAGGAGAGTACATCTGGGGCCAAGGCGCTTCGGAGGGGCGGTGTGGACACAGCCAGCCATGGCCACGTGGTAGCCACCCGGTCTAAAGTCCTGACCAGGGACGTGCCTGGGTGGGATTTTCTAGAATTTTTTTTTCTTTTTCTTTTTCTTTTTTCTTTTCTTTTCTTTTTTTTTTTTTTTTTGCATCTGCACCCTGTTTGTTCACTGATCGCAAGAAAGAAAATGAAGCGCGCAGGGAATAGGTGGCAAGGCAGGCCTGGATAGAGTTTAAAGAGATCCGGTCCTCCCACAAAAGTGGGCCTGATGCTGCCTGGTTCCCTCCTGGCCGCCACTCCCCACTTGTGCGGTTCGTGGGCTCCTGAGCCCCTTCCCTCGTGTTAGCCCCAGGCACCCAGGGCAGCCCTGTGTGTGTACATGTGTGTGTGTGCACACGCAAAATCACAGGTAACCTTTTGGGACTCTGGGCGCTGCAAGGAAGGTGGACTGATCACTCATTTACCTACTATGATGGTCCATCCCTTATCTCTACAGGAGGCCAAGGGAGATTGGCAGTTGGTTCCCATCTAGTGGACAAAAGCCGCAAAGAAGCATCCCCTCGATAAATATGCTCACCAGGCATCACCTGTAGACTAAACCAAATGGAATGTCTAGAAAACATGTAGTGTTGTTTTTCAAATTCACGTAGGAAATGGGATTCATAGACTACAATTTCACTTTAAAATATTAACGAATTCAGGGCTGCTCTCCTCCAGGGGCATTTGCCCTATTAATAAAGCCCAGTGGTACAGGCATCCTGGTACTAGTGGAGGGAACTGTGCCTGCCTTTCCAACATCCATCCACCCCTTGCTCTCCCAACCAGTGGCTGCAACTTGTCTTGAATGGGCTGAGGCCAGTGGTTCACAAACCTGGCTGCACATTAGAATCAGCTGGGAACTTCAAGAAATTCTCTCACGTGCAGCCACTCCTGTATCTATTGACTTGGGATCTCTGGAATAAGGGGTGATTCTGATCAGAGTTGAGAACTACTGACCCAAACCATCAAAGGAATCTCATCCCCTTGCTCAGAGAGGAGCAGTAGGGGCCCAAGCCAGACAGCACATGGGAAGGAAGGGAATGGCAGGGAGGGCATATTGGAAAGGAGGAAGAACACAGCAAAAACCTAGAAACAGGCAATGCACTGTTAAGGAACAGAGGGTCCATGATGGAAGGCGGCAGATGAGGCTAGAAGACAGAATTAAGAATTTTTGTTAAGAATTCTAACTGGCACAACACACAACTTTATCTTTAACAGTGGGGGAAATCAAGCAAAAGGTTTAACTTTTAAACCTAAAATTGACATGATCAGACTTGGTTTTTAGAAAGGTAATGTTGGCATGTATGGAGAATGGATCTAAATGGGGGAGAGATGGGGGCCAGACACTAGTTAAGAGATGGAGGCAATGGGCATGGGGACAAAATTCTGTAGGACTAGGGAGTTACAGACTTTCCAAAACCAGGACTGCCATGTCAGTTGGACAAATATGGTCTTGGTGTAGAATTATTATTTTAGCCTTTCGTAGTGGCTGGTGACAAATTCTAAGGAGGAGAGACAAAAAAGGGGAGAAAATGGCCGGGCACGGTGGCTCATATCTGTAATCCCAGCACTTTGGGAGGCTGAGGCGGGTGGATCACCTGAGGTTGGGAGTTCGAGACCAGCCTGACCAACACGGAGAAACCCCATCTCTACTAAAAATACAAAATCAGCTGGGCGTGGTGGCGCATGCCTGCAATCCCAGCTACTCGGGATTATTAAGGCATGTGTTATATAAAATGAAATTCACCAACTTTCAGTGTTCAGGCTAGAGTGCAATGGCACGATCTCGGCTCACTGCAACCTCTGCATCCCGGGTTCAAGTGATTCTTCTGCCTCAGCCTCTTGAGTAGCTGGGACTACAGGCGTGCGCCACCTCACCCGGCTAACTTTTGTATTTTTAGTAGAGACGGGGTTTTGCCATGTTGGCTAGGCTTATCTCGAACTTCTGACCTCAGGTAATTCACCCTCCTCAGCCTCCCAAAGTACTGGGATTAAAGGTGTGAGCCACTGTGACTGGCCAAGGATTTATTTTTGATACATTATATTTGCACATATTTATGGAGTACATGTAAAATTTCATCACATGCATAGAATGTGTAATGATCAAATCAGGAATTTGTATTTAGGGTATTTGTCACCCCAGTATTTGCCATTTCTACGTGTTGGGCATATTTCAAGTCCTTTTTTCTAGCTGTTTTAAAAGTACAATACATTGTTGTTAACTATAGTACTCTTCTATGATTAGAACTTATTTTTCTATCTGTTTGTACCCAATAGCTGACTTCTCTTCATCCCTCTCTTCCACTCACACACCTCTCCTAGTCCCTGGTGTCTGTCGCTTCACTCTTTACCTCCAGGTGATCAATTTTTTTAGCTCCCACATGTGAGTGGGAACATGTGATAGTTGTGCCTGGCCTTGTAGATTTTTTTTTAGTGAAAGGTCTGTTCAAATCTTTTGCTTAATTTGTGAGTCGTATGTTTATTATTGATAATTTATATGCTTTTAATACACATTATAATGGAAAATTAATAACAGATTTGATTTGATTTTATTGAGAATGAACTGTATCAAAGATAAAATAATCTTTTGGTTTATGCTTTTTATTAGGAAACACAAACATATTGAATAGGTATTTAGTGAACTCTATCTTACATCTCTATCATGTATTAATGTCTGGAACAATGGGACTGAGTCAGAACTTCATATCAGCTGCAACATCAAGTCTATTCATTTTGTTTTTGTTGGCGCACAGAGAGTGTTGTAGCAAAGGGAAGGAGAACACAAATGGCGTGTTTTGCAATATTTGGGTACCCTTGCAATGGGCTGCTCCAAAAATCATTAATTATTTCATCTTGGATAGCTCACCTTCCAGTTTTTCAGGATCTGGGGCTGAAATTATTCTTCTTCATTCTGAACTGTTCAACTTTGTGCTTGTTCAGAGCCACAAAGTTGGCTTTTGATTTTAAACTGCCATCTTTCAGAAAGCTCCATGTGGAAAGTTGAGTAGAATACATGTTTTAACATATAATGAATATTGAATACTACTACAAATATGTGCTGAAATGACAGGCTGGTAGTTATCTAATAGACAGCATACTACCGTGAACTGACAAATGTTGCTGGCATATCCACAGGCACCATGCAGTCACGCATCAGGTGACCGCCTGGCTTCCCCAGGTGTACACTACCATTTTTAAAAGGGACCTAATTATATTTTAATAGTATTCTCTGTATTAATATATTTAATATTGATCTGTATTACATATGTAATTTAAAAATACATTTTAGGAGAAGATACAGTCGCCCCTCAGTATCCAATGGAGGGATTGGTTTTAGGACCCCTCGTAGATAGCAAAATACATGGATGCTCAAGTCCCTGATATAAAATGATACAGTATTTGCATATAATCTATACAGTCCTCTCATACTTTAAATCATCTCTAGATTACTTACAAGACCTAATATAATACAATGTAAATGTTATGTAAATAGTTGTTATACTGAATTTTTGGAATTTTATTATTTTTATTGTATTTGTTATTTTATAGTATCATTATACTGTATTTTTATTAAATTGTATAGTATTGTTATTGTTGTATTATTTTTATTGTATTTTAAAATATTTTCTATCCAAGGTGGGTTGAAACTGGATGTGGAACGCGTGGATACAAAGGGCCCCACTGTATATCCTTGCATACAAATTAAGAAAAAATAGCTACCTATGAAGGTGACAGTCTAAGAATCCTTTTGTCAGGCAGATTCACATTCTTTAGGAACATTAAAAAACCCACTATTCACAAAGTTGGAAAATCTGCAGACAAGATGAATGTAAGGGTATTTCAATTTTTAAATTTGATTTTTAATTTAATTTAGGGTTTTGTTTGTTTGTTTGAGACAGGGTCTCACTCTGTTGCCCAGGATGGAGTGCAGTGGCACAATCATGGCTCGCTGCAGCCTCAACCTCCTGGGCTCAAGCAATCCTCTCACCTCAGCCTCCCAAGTAGCTGGGACCAGAGGCATGAACCACTACACCTGGCTAATTTTTTAGTTTTTTGTAGAGATGTGATTCCACTATATTGCCCATGCTGATATTGAACTCCTGGCTTCAAGCAATCCTTCATCCTTGGCCTCTCAAAGTGCTAGGATTACAGGTGTGAGCCACTGTGGCTGGCCAGAATTTTAATGTTATAATTCAATTTTACTACAATGTAAAACCCATGCACATAATTTTTGTTAGGGGAGAGATTGGGAGAAAGAAATATAGAAGTAGAAATAAAGCCAGAGCAAACAGAGACAAACACAAAATGATGTTGCTTCACGATATTCATTCTCTCTCTCTTTCTCTGTCTCTCTCAACACACCCCCTCCTTCCTCTCTCTCTCTCTCTGGTAGACAGAATTTAAGATGTTCTCAAATTCCTGGCTCTGATATGCACATACCTTTCATAGTTATTCAATCATATGCTAACTAGGTGTTGCTGTAAAAATATTTTACAGATGTAATTAAGGTTCCAAATCAGTTGGCCTTAAGATGGGGAGATGCTTGTATGCTCGATCTCTGGGTCTAGAAGTGAGAAACCTGGAAGCCAGAGAAACGTGAAGTATGAGACAGGCTGAATGTGAGGAAAATGGCAGGAGCCGTGCGGCCTTTGATGTGGGTGGCCTCTAGGAGTTGAGAGCAGCCTCACTGACAGCCAACGAGGAAAGAGGGGCCTTGGTCCGCAAACAGCAAGAAACTGGATTCTGCCAACCACCTGAAAGAGCTTGGAAACAGATTCTTTCCTAGAGCCTCCTGTGATCTTCTTCTCAAAACATAGAACCCCAGTCCAACCAGAGAGTATCAGACAAACCAACACTGAGGAATGTTCTACAAAATACCTGACCAGTGTTTCTCAAAACCCTCAAAGTCAGCAAAAACAAGGACAACCTGAGAATCTATTGCAGTTAGGGAAACTAACTGCAAAAATGGCTAAATTTAATAGGTTAAACTGGATGGATCCTGGAACAGAAAAGGGGAATTAGGAACAAACTACTGACATCCAAATAAACAATAGAGTTCAGTTAATAGTGTGCAAACATTGGTCCCTTGGTTATAATAAATGTACGGTAGTAAGGTAAGATGTTAACAATGGAGGGAACTGGGTCTATGCAACTTTCCGTAAATCTAAAACTATTCTAAAATAAAAGATTTATTTAAAAAACCGGTCATGAAAATGAGTGTTTATTGTGTAATGCTTGAGGCTGTAAGAAATTATAGCTACCATGAAAAAAAAAATCAGGCAATGGCCAATTAAATTTTAGCATCAATTAGATATAAAGACTTTTCATTGTTGTCTCATTAAACACTCCACCTTTTAGAAAAACACAATGCAGTGGTTGCTTTTTATTTTACAGAAATTAAATTTATCAGTAAGTATTTACCAACTTCTAACAATATGCATTACCCAATTTCTGGACTTCATCACTGTTTCTTGCCTCATTTCTTTATCCTGGATTTGGCTTTCTTCCTGTAAAGTACTTATGTTACTTTATTTGAGGATATAGGGTAGTGTTAAGGACTGAAGGTTTGTGTCCTCCAAGGTTCATATGTTGAAGACTTAACCCCCAGTATGATGGTATGAGGAAGTAGGGACTTTGGGAGGGTTAGATGAGGTCATCAGGATGGGGTTGTCATCACAGTGGGATTAGTGCCCTTATAAAAAAAGACCAGAATGCCCTCTCCCTCTCCCTCTCCACTTCCCTCTCCACCTCCCTCTCCTTCTCCCTATCCCTCCACCTCCACCTCCCTCTCCACCTCCACCTCCCTCTCCACCTTCACCTCCACCTCCACCCCCACCCCCACCCCCACCCCCACCCCCACCTCTAGGAGAGGACACATCCAGAAGATGTCTGTTTACAAGCCAGGAAAAGGACCCACACCAGGAATCAAATCAGCCAGCACCTTGATCTTAGACTTCTCAGCTTCCAGAACTCTGACTGACTTATTCCCAGTTTCAAGCAGTTAGATTGGCCCCATCCATTGTCTCACATGGGCCCATCTCTGCCCACTTTTGAACCAAAGCCGAACACCTCTGGATTGCCTCAGACAATAAGAAGTCACATGGAGTTAAATCCCAGTGAGTAGTCTTTAAAATGGACCAAGTACATCTTAAGATGTGTTAATGACCTAAACATCTGTGGTGGTTATTCCCTCATTTGACCCATCCCGATCCATTCTCTGTTTTCTCTCCTGCTAGGAGAGAAACCTGCTTGAACTGCTTTGAGGGCTGACTTCCACAATAGAAGACATCAGCAGGAGATTGGTGGGCTGGAAAGTGGGAAGTGGAGGCATGGCTTCCTTTTCCTTCCCTGCTTCAGGGAAGCATCTTTGGCAGCAACTGTGTGCCCCTCCAGACCCCTGTGGCTACACCTCTTCCTTCTCACTCTAGCTTTCACTAGGCAACAGACACCATCTCTCCTCTTTGTCACTTCAGTCTAATGCTTGTGACAACTTTCCATTGTTGCTAGTTTCTAGGTTTCACTCTTAAAGATGCTGGTTTCACTCCAGCATCTTTGTAGTATCTGCCTTTTTATGATGAAAATGTAGGTGGCTCAGTAGCAAAGGTTTTCTCCACTCCCCACTTCCAGAGCTCTAGGAACCTAAGATGTATTTTCATTTACGCATTTACTCACGAATTCATTCATATACACAACACTGTGCAAGATACTGCTACAGACCCTGTGATAGACACAAAACGTGTGAAACATAGGCCCACACATCATGGCATAATCTGTTTCTCTAGCTCCTCACTCCCTTCATTCTAACACCCTGATAACATGGCGTCCACTGCCTTATCTTAATATTTCTTACCTTGCTTTAATACCTAACATTCCTTATCTCAATAACTTTTCCACGTCCTTCATCTTACTCCAATTTTTATTTATCCTCCAGAATTTATTAAAGTAATATTTCCTCCAGGAAGCTACCTCTAATTCAGTGGTCTGATTGACATGTCCCTATTCTGTGATTCTTCTCAGAGTATTTGGTATAGAATATACCAGATATTATGCTAAGCACTTAATGTGGGTTTTTTTTTTTTGTTTGTGTGTTTGAGATGGAGTCTTGCTCTGTTGCCCAGGCTGGAGTGCAGTGGTGCGATCTCTGCTCACTGCAAGCTCCGCTTCCCAGGTTCATGCCATTCTCCTGCCTCAGCCTCCCCAGTAGCTGGAACTACAGGCGCATGCCACCACACCAGGCTAATTTTTGTATTTTTAGTAGAGACGGGATTTCACCATATTGGCTAGGCTGGTCTTGAACTCCTGACCTCGTGATCTGCCTGCCTTGGCTTCCCAAAGTACTGGGATTACAGGCATGAGCCACTGCTCCCGGTAGGGTCATTTTAATAATCCTCACAACAGCTATATGAAGGAGATATTTTTATGTCCCCTTATCACAGATTAGGAAACTGAGCCTCAGTGTGTTTCAGTGGTGGAGCTGGAGCTGGGATTTTGTTTTTTCTTTTTTTTTTGGACAGGGTCTCATTTTGTCACCCAGGCTGAGTGCAGTGGCAGCCTCAACCTCCTGGCTCAAGTGATCCTCCCACCTCAGCCTCCCAAGTTGGAGCTGGGATTCTAACCCAAGCAATGCAACTTCAAAGACCATCATGCAAAACTCCTTTATATTTAGCAAATAATAACAACTTATTACAATTCTTGGGGTTTTCTGTACCTGTTTCCTCCACATAATTATAGTCTAAGGACATTATTTGACTCATCTATGCTTCTCCAGTGACTACTACAATGTTATTAGGGGAGGAATAAAATCATTCTCAATGTCAAAAGCAGCAAAAAGACTAGTGCAGTATTCCCCAGTGCTTATACTTGCTATGGAGGAATTCACAATTAGGTGAGGGGTGGGAGTGGCTGACATTCCAGAATCAACTTTTACAAAATATTAAAAGTGAGTCTTAATCACTCCTAAAATATGTCCAAAAACATTTTACCTTTCTAGTAAAAAATTTCTTTGAGTTTTTGCAGCAAAGTTTAGGTTGTAATCTAAATGATACAAGAAAAGATCCATGCTTATACCATTACTTTTATGTCTTATTGTTCTCAGGAGCAAATATTGAATATGTTAGATACTCCATTAGCATTTGAGGGAATAGTAATTATGGTAATGGAGTGAGTGATGGGAAGGTGGCGGTTTGAAATCCTGGGCATCTTTGTGAGTTCTGTCTTACCAATAAAAGTCACTCTGGAAGCACTGAGGCCACAGCAGTCTTCAGGAAAGCCTCCTGTTTTTCATTCAAGGGCAAGACATGGGTATGCAAAAACACATTAAAATAAATGGGGGAATGTCTGAATCAATTTTTTTTTTTTTTTTGTATGGCATGGACTTTACAATGAGACAGAACTAGCGTTAACTTTATTTCCACAGTTTACTAATGTGGCCTTGAGCAAGTTATACTCTGTGAGATTAAGTTTCCTCATTTGTAGACTGGAGATAGTCCTTAATTCTATGGCTATCATACAGCTGATATGCATGAGCATGGCTCTCCCAGCCATTAGAAAATGCTAAATTACTTCTGAAAGAGTTCACACAGCTCTCTTGCCTTGAGCCCCCCATGTGCTTTTTCACCATTCAACTTCCCTGGCCTCTCCCATAAGAACTCTTTTCCCCCCAAAGTACCCATGATCCAGGAAATAAAGGGTTAATGCTTGGTGCATTCTGGGCCTCCAGGATCCTGCCAGGTGCACAGGGATTCTCCGACATATGTTCTGATACATAGATGCCTATGTTAATATTTTGAATATCATTCCACTTTCATGGGATGTTTGGACAGATGAAATGGTTTACCGTTTATAAAGTTTTTTGCACACTTCCTAACACATAGTAAATACAGAATGCATCATATTTTTAGTGAAGATTTTTTTTTTTATTCTGGCTTTGGATCCATTGCCTCATCTTCTGTCCACAGATGGTATTTTTCATGCATAACCACCCTGGGTATGGGGTGGGGGATAGCATGTCATCAATCCCGACCAGTCAAAATATTTCACCTCTCCCACTCACCATTCTTGGCACCGGAATGGAGACATGACCCAAAGTTGATCCAATGAGCCATGTTTAGCTTACACTTTTTAGGGGAAACAGATGAAGAGGAATTTGGAGTGGTTGCCAAGTAATCTCTACAGTCTCTTTCAACTCTTAAGAGTCTGCATCACAGAACACCCAACATGGGCTACTCAAAGTCATATTCAACTTTAAAGGATGAAAGACAGCAACCTGAGTCTATCATGTGAATACCTGTATACAGCAAAGTGTGCATGTAATTCTGAGCTTTTTAGGAATATTAATGAATTTCCTACCTCCCCTCTTTTTTTGTTTAAATATGTTTAAGTGGGGGTTTTGACAGTGAAAGAGTCATACTACATGGCTTGATGTTATGATTATCTGGCAAACATGTAGATAGTACTTTCCATATGCCATAATCCTACCTCCTGCTTTGAAACTCTGTGTGTCTCTGATCCCTCCATCCATCCATGACATTCAACTGATGGCTTCCTGGAGGTTGGGAACACGGAGGCTTGCTCTCCAATTGCTTCCTTTTGGGACCCCCAAAGGAAGATCTTCCTGCCTTACATTTTCTTCTTTATTTGAACACCGCCAGTGAGCCAATAACGTTTCCCTCATGGAGGCTGTGAAATCCCCTAGGGCAAAGACCACATTTTTCAAATAGTCATTGCTCCCTGGAAGCAATGTATTTCACCAAAATGGGTGTCAATAGCTGTTGGCTGACACTCTCAAAAGTCAAATAAAGTGGAAAAAATATCCATAGTTTGTGATCAATTAAGGCTGTAACTGTACTAATATTCCCGGTTGATCAGCAACTTCTGGGCATTAGAAAGTCTGGTGTCCTAATGGTCACTTGGAATCCTTCATAGACATCTGAATCAGTGATAAATATGGCCTGAATCACTGGTCTCTAAAATGTCAGTGGCTTTCCCTTGCATTTGGACTTCATAACAACCAGATCAGGTCAAGTGCCTGGCATTTCAGTCAGTTCTGCAATGGCCCAAACAACAAACAACCCCAGTCAACCGACTGTGGGAACTGCACTTACTATGATGACTGAATGGAAAATGATTATGTGCAGACTTTTTTCCAGGCCACACCCTCTACCTGGTGGGCATTTGAGGACAGAGTTACAGTGCGGAATCTCTTGGCAAGCCTCCATTCAAAGTTTCTGGGACTCAGTCATTCAGACAGGAGAGGACTGCCCTCTCTCAGCACATCTAGAGGAGAAACTTTAAAAATTTCCCTGCTGAGTCCTTTGTGGAAAATAGAAGTTGCACAATTCTTTCGGATAATAGTTCCCCCAGGGAGCTATTGTTTTCGGAAACCCACTCACATTTTTTGGAGCTGCGTGAGGGAATAAGGTTGTCTGATGCCACATGAGACAACTCAGCTCATTTTGCTGTGAGGTCAAGAACAGAATTAATCCAGGACACATTCTTAAACTTGGGGCTTTTTATTCTGCAGAGGGACACTCCCCAAAACCCTTTCTTCCATTTGGCAGGACCCAAAACTCAGGCATTTGATTTGATTACAACTTATTACTTTTAGTTGAGTATTCTGAGAAAGAGACTTTGGGAAGCATCTTAGAGATTACTTGGCAGTCGGGCCAAATATCTCTTCCTATGTTTTCTTAAAGAGTGTAGATTGCACAGATAAAAATTGAATTCCAAGAACAGCTTTGAGTAGCCCCTAGTTCTCTATGGAAAATGTGCAAACAGACTCTAATATAATACAAGAAAGCAAAACAATAAACATTGTACATAATACACTTTTCACAGAAAGACCTGAAAACTGGGAATTTCTCAACCAAATGAGTCAGGTAAGAGAAATCATAATGAAACATCAAATACAAAGAAACACAATAGATTTGATAGCACAACAGGGTGATTATAGTCAATAATTTAATTGTACATTTAAAAATAAGAGAAAGTATAATTGGATTATAACACAAAAGATGAATACTTGTGGGGATCTATACCCCATTTATCATGATGTGATTATTTACTCATTACATGCCTCTATCAAAACATCTAATGCACCCCATAAATATATTCACCTACTATGTACCCACAAAAATTGAAAAAAAAAGGAAACATCATAGACATATTCAATAGCACATGGCTTGTTAGAATGTGCTGAAAAACACAGAACACTAAGATATTTTAAATGAACATTGAAGTATATGAACATAGGTATCTAAATTCCTTAATTATTGCATTCAAGGGAACAAAGATTAAGGTGCCATAACTGTCTCCCAAATATTTACTTTGGGGATAAATCTTTCCATGTTTGCTTTTAATACTTAGGCAATTTTTAGAGAAAGAAAATCAGATGAAATCCATTCAGCCACTTCTAATTATGCAAAGGAAGGAAACAATATGCTCTGCTTAATATAAAAAAGAAAAATTACAATTGACTGCATATCCCTTTGATGGAAACAATGTCCTTCACTATGTCTCTGTGTGTGAAGTTTTTGGTGATGTATTTTTGAGATGTTACTTTCCACAGATAAGGGTCTGGAAGATCGATTTCTTCAGGAAGCACCTGGATGGTGACTGACAAAAAGAACCAGAGACTGGGCAGCACCGTAAAATAATCTCATTCATTTCTTCAGACCTATGGAATTTAACTTGATGAACAAATGGGCTGATAGAATCTAAATCAGACATCTTGCAATTTCCAGAGACTTGGTGGGTAGGTCTAGAACAGGGGTTGGGCTTTGACAATGGAAGATATTGAAGGTCATTTCTGATCATTGAATGGAATTAACCTACCTCAGAGTACTTCCAAGGACGTCTGAGGGAAATGGTCGGCAGCATGGAAGCCACAGGTTGAGTAGAGAATCCCAGAGTTTCCCAATCCTGGCTGCACAAAAGGTTTACTTGAGGAGTTTTGTAAAAATCTGAGACCCCCAAACTATTGGCTCAAGGAGTGAACTGAGCATTTTTTTTAAAGCTCTCTAAGTGATCTGATAAAAACCAGTGTTAATTAACAATCACTGACCCAAAGACCACTTTAGAGCTTCCAATAATGAAGCAAAACTGATAGCTCTAATGCTATGAATCCACTCAATAAACATGTTTCATGTGGAATTTTCTGCATTCTGGAAGTTTAAAAATCTCGGTGACAGAGAAGCAAACAGCACCATAGGAAGCTGGAAAAACTGGGTTTGATTACTGATTTCACCCCCAACTGGCACTAGACTTTGAGAGGATATTTCTTTAAGCCTGGATTACATGAAAAATAGGAATAATGACACAGGGTTTTTATGAGGAAATCAGATAGTCAACTACCATGTCTAGCATCATACCTAGTTCTTAGCAAGCATAGTAGGTTGAAAATGACCCTCCAAAAGATATCCGTGTCAAATTCCTAGAATCTGTGAAT
The DNA here is from genome assembly GCF_028858775.2 of Pan troglodytes. Taxonomy (NCBI): domain Eukaryota; kingdom Metazoa; phylum Chordata; class Mammalia; order Primates; family Hominidae; genus Pan; species Pan troglodytes. Next base: position 100,599,706 of record NC_072412.2, on the reverse strand, counting down.
GTTACCTTATCTGGAAAAAGGGTCTTTGCAGATGTGATTAAAGATCTTGAGAAAACGAGATAATCCTGGATTATATGGTAGACCCTAAATCCAATGACGAGTGTCCTTATAAGAGAGGCAGAGAGAGATTTGACACAGACACACAGAAGAAGCCTCCGAGAAGACAGAGGCAAGATTGGAGTGATGTATCCACAAGCCATGGAACACCAGAATCTAGAAAAGGCATGGCAGATTCTCCTCCAGAAGGAACCAACCCTGCTGACCCCTTGATCTCATACTTTTGAAATCCAGAAATGTGAGAGAATACATTTCCATTGTTTCAAGCCATCAGATTCATGATCAATTGTTACAGCAGCCTTAGGAAACTCAAAGTGTTCCATGACTGCTAGCGTGCTTCATGATCAAGACAGAAGAGGAAGCCCAGAAAGGAAGCTTAGGGATCATTTTCAGGCAGAAGCAGAGCCCTTTTGTGGTGGGTCTAAAGATGTGTCTGCAGCGGAATGAACACTCAAACACAGAGAAGAGCAAACCATCCACTCAAGAAGTTGGAGTGGGGGTGCTAGAAGGCTTCCTCTGGGCTTTGTGTTATAGAGAGACTGGGATGGGACGTAGAAGTGTGATCCACAATAAAATATCCATAGGGACCCCCCCAGAGTGGCTAAAGACTGAATATACCCAGTGATGGCAGGGATGTGGAGCAACCGGAACTCTCAACCACTGCTGTGACTATGTAAAATGGAAAACAGTTTGGTATTTAGTTAAAAAGTTAAACATACACCTAACAGGTATGGAACTCAGCTATTCCACTCCTAGCTATTTACCCAAGATAAATAAAAACATTTGTCCACACAAAGACTTGTAATGAATTGTTACAGCAGCTTAATTTGTAATACCTTCAAAATATTATAGATCATTAATTAATGGATCAATGGAATACTGATCAACGGAATGCTGATGATCAATCAGAAGAAACCACCAACTGATACCCTTAACAACTTGAATGAATATCAAAGCCATTATTCTGAGTTAAAGAAACCAGACATAGAATACATACTATGTAATTCCACTTGTATACATATTTAGAAAATGAAAAAGAATCTATAGTGACAGAAAGCAGATGAATGGTTGCCTGGGGGTGATGGAAGGGTTTAGACAGAGTTGAAGGGAAAGGGCACAAGGAAACTTGGAATGATGAAAATGTTGGTATCTTAATAGTGGCTGTGGTTTCATGGGTGTATAAACAAATCAAAACTTCAAAATGCATGTTTCAAAATGCATATTTTAAATATGTGCAGTTTATTTCATTTATGCCTCAACATAGTTGTTAAGGTAGATTCTAGTGGGAATCTGCTGTATTGACTGAAAGGGGTGATCCAGGAAAGGTGTTCTAGATCCGCATTTGCAGAGAAATAGTGAGAGTTCATACATGTTTCATAATAGTGATTTAAATGAGTAGCTGAGTGGTGCAGTGAAGCATAGGGTTTCCCCATTTTAATTAGGCTCTTTCATTTCTTAGGGTCAGGAGCCTTCTTGTACTGTGCACGCACAAGTGAGCTTGTTGCTCAAGTCTGCTCCCTGGTGCTGGGAGAGGATCTTTGTTGGTTGGTGTTAGGGAGAGCTTCTCTCTGTTGTGCCTTTTAATCACTCTTCTTTTCCATGGCTCAGACTGAACACTGGGTGGAGAAAGCCCTCCTGCCTCCAATGACCCGACTACTTCATACCCTTCCTGTTTCCCTGCAAAAGAAAGCTCAGGAGAGCACCACTCGTGCCCTCGCTCCAACTCCTCCAGTGGATGGTTTGCTCGTCTTTGTTTTTGAGTGTTTATTCTGCTCTAGAAACATCTTCAGACCCACAGCAAAAGAGCTTTGGCTTAACTATCTTTGAATATGGCAGAAGAGTTGTTTTCACTTTTCCACCTTAAAAGTGTGTATAACTCTAAAGGTTTTAAAATATTGGAGAGTAGGAATAGGGGAAACAATTTTTGCTAGCCTCACCATTCAAATATAAGTGCAAATAACTTTCTAATTTTTTTCCACTTTTTGTTTCTATGTAAAGGCTTTTAATAGCATTGCCATTAAGCTATACATGCAGCTTTATTTCCTGCTTCTTCCCGTATTATTACTCCCTGGCCACTCTTCTATGTTATTACACAAGCTTCATAAATATTGTCTTTAATGGCTGCGTAATACTCCATTGAGTGGATATGTCATTGTTAATCATGGCCCTATTAGCAGAGAGTTTAAAACACAGTTAGAAGGGTGACTTCACACAAGACAGATTTTACTCAAGATATAAAAGGAGGACTGACCTATGGACAGATCCCTGGACTTGGTGTGGGCCTGAGATTTTGGTTCAAGCTGACTTACTAGCTGTTGACTTTTAACATGTGTCATTGCTTAACTATGGCCTCTGCTTACTCACCTATAAATCACAGATCTAGTTAGCTGTTTACTGTTCCTTCCAGCTTTTAAAGTCTGGGATTCTATGATCTACTAAACTGAAGTGCCTGATTTGGCCATCTAGGCTTTTAATGAATCCATTCATTCCTCAAACACCTGAAAAATAGTATGTACCTAAAAAGTTATTTATTTATTTATTTATTTATTTGAGACAGAGTTTCACCCTTGTTGCCCAGGCTGGAGTGCTATGGCGCGATCTCGGCTTGCTGCAACCTCCACCTCCCGGGTTCAAGCAATTCTCCTGTCTCAGCTTCCCAAGTAGCTGGGATTACAGGCATGCACCACCACACCTGGCTAATTTTGTATTTTAGCAGAGATGGGGTTTCGCCATGTTGGCCAGAAATGTGAGAGAATAAATTTCCACTGTTTCCAGCCATCAGATTCATGATCAATTGTTACAGTACCCTTAGGAAACTCATAAAGTGTTCCATGACTGCTAGCTTGCTTCATGATCAGGACAGAAGGGGAAGACCAGAAAGGAAGCTTAGGGATCATTTTCAGGCAGAAGCAGAGCCCTTTTGCAGTGGCCCAAACAACCCTAATCAACCAACTGTGGGAACTGTACTTATTATGATGACTGAATGGAAAATGATTATGTGCAAACGTTTTTCCAGGCCACACCCTCTACCTGGTGGGCATTTGAGGACAGAGTTACAGTGCGGAATGGACAGAGTTACAGTGCGGAATCTCTTGGCAAGCCTCCATTCAAAGTTTCTGGGACTCAATCATTCATACAGGAGAGGACTGCCCTCTCTCAGCACATCTACCTGCCTTGGCCTCCCAGAGTGCTGAGATTACAGGCATAAGCCACTGCGCCCGGCCAAAAGTTATTTTATATTGATTTGAATAGAAATAATCTGAATTAAATTGAGCCTCTTTCAGTAGACCTCTTCAGGAAGAAAACAATTTAATTCCTGTATTTATAGAAGTAAGTGTTTAGAAAGATCTGACTTGTTTCCTGCACATTCACCCAAGATAGTTTTAATTCATTCCATGTCACACCGTTGAAAACGGCCAAAGTCAAGACAGCAAGTTCTGTGAAAAGATCAAGCAACATCAAAGACCAGGTTGGCCAGGTGCGGTGGCTCTTACTTATAATCTCAGCACTTTGGGAGGCTGAGGCGGGCAGATTGCTTGAGGCTAGGAGTTTGAGACCAGCCTGGACAACATAGCAAGACACTGTCTCTAAAAAAAAAAAAAAAAAAAAAAAAAGCTGGATGTAGTGCATGCACCTGTAGTCCCAGCTGTTTGTTTTGGGAGGCTAAGGTGAGAGGATTGCTGGAGCCCAGGAGACTGAGGCTGCAGTGAGCTGTGATCACACCACTGCACTCCAGCCCTCCTGTCTGGGTGACAGAGCCTGACACTGGCAAAATATACATCTTATTAACATCTTCAATTAAAATGAATCTTTAGGCTTAGGAGGGCTCCTATGAATTACGTGGAGATCACTGGGTTCATTCCACACTTAACACTAAATTTGCAAGATAGTACGCCTCCAAAAAGAATAGAAGAGACTCCTGCCTGGATATTGGAAGCCTGATAAACAACTCCATTAATTAAAAGGTGTAGGTAATTAGCATGCATTATTACTATTACTTCCTATTCTATCTTTTTAAATTATTTATTTATTTATTTATTTGTGACAGGGTCTCACTCTCTCACCCAGGCTGGAGTGCAGTGGCCCCATCTCGGCTCACTGCAACCTCTGCCTCCCGGGTTCAAGTGATTCTCCTGCCTCAGCCTCCCAGGTAGCTGGGATTACAGGCCCCCACCACCATGTCCAGCTAATTTTTGTAGTTTTAGTAGAGACAGGGTTTTACCACGTTGGCCAGGCTGGTCTCGAACCCCTGACCTCAGGTCATCCACCCGCCTTGGCCTCCCAAAGTGCTAGGATTACAGGTGTGAGCCACCATGCCCAGCCCTATCTTTTTATTTTTAATTTTTTAACAAATATTGTATATATTTGAGGTTTAGAACATGACGTTAAAAATATACTTATTTAACAAAAATCCCTAACACAATATAATTGTATAACCTGGCTTTATCTTGCCAGGTTATACTTTCTGCTTCATCTGAGCTTTTTATTTATTTTTTAAACAGTAGTTTCTATTTGATATTTATTGAATAGTGTTATTAGAGAATAAGGGTAATCTCTATATAAGAACAAATCCAATCTTAATAGCATAATCACAACTTATAGAAATTTAAGATCCAGGGTAAATAATGCTTCAAAAGCAAAAACATTAGTGTTAGAAATATAATACAATATAATTGTATTAACTTTAGTGCTGATGTGGTACATTAGGCCTCTAAACTTGTTTATCTTACATATCTGCTATTTTGTATCCTTTAAACTAGATCTCTCATTTCCTTCCTGTCCCTACCTGACACCCTCTCATGATAACAACTATCTCTCTCTCTGTGCATTTGAGTGCTTTAAAAAATATATATATTCCACATATAAGTGAGATCATGCAATATTTTTCTTTCTGTGTCTGATTTATTTCACTTAACATAATGTCCTCCAGATCCATCCATGTGATGGCAAATGGCAGACTCTCCTTTTTTGAAGCTGAATAATATTCCATTGTGCATATATACCACATTTAAAAATCTTCGCATCTATACAGATGGCTATTCTCAAAAAGACAAGAGATAACAAATGGTGAGGGTCTGGAGAAAAGGGAACCCTAATACACTGTTGAGGGGAACATAGATTGCTGCATGCGTTATGGGAAACAGTATGGATGTTCCTAAGGAAATGAAAAACAGAACTGCCATACCACCCAGTGAGCCTTCTGGGCACATACCGAATGGAGAGGAAATCACCACCTCATAAACATATCTGCATTTCCATGCTCATTGCAGCGTGTTTCATAATAGCCAAGACATGGAAACAACTTAAATATTCATGGAAGTATGAGTGGATACTCTCTGCATTCTCTTTTATTTCTCTTTAATTATCTCTTTAACTTACATTTGCTTCATCTTGCCAGGTTATACTTTCTGCTTCATCTGAGCTTTTTATTTATTTTTTAAACAGTAGTTTCTATTTGATATTTATTAAATAGTGTTATTAGAGAATAAGGGTAATCTCTATATAAGAACAAATCCAATCTTAGTAGCATAATCACTACTTACAGAAATTTAAGATCCAGGGTAAATAATGCTTCAAAAGCAAAAACATTCGTGTTAGAAATATAAATCAATATATGCAAATGGCTATTTAACCAATACCCCATGTGATACTACCTAATGGTTAGAAATTTCATGTAGAATATCACAGCATGGTTAAAACAACGATGACAAAACAGAATAAGAAAATATACAAAATGATGGCATGTCTTTGGTGGTCCTCAACAGAAATTAAGAGGTGGTGGGAAAAAATCAAAGTAAAAATACATTTTTTCCCAATTGTTTTATCATTTTAGTAAAGCATTTTAGTAAACTGAAATGGAATTAAATTTAGTGTAAAAATACAACAATCTCATTCTCTTTTAGTTTTTAGTTTACTCTTTATGAAAGATAGAAGCTTTGGAAAATTGAACTTATTAAATCACTATGAAAGTCAACACATTCTTTCAATCTAGGAAAAGACTTTTAAGTTAGCAGAATGTTAAGAAGACCTCCATTTATACTTTATATAAGTTCACTAACTTTAAACCGGATCCCTTTTAACTTTGCCAAATGAGTTCAAATTTATAAAGAAAATTACATTTGAGTTAGTTTAAATGGCCAGAAACAATATAAACCTATTGATTTTTCAAGATGTTGAAAAAAAAGTCAAATATTCCTGCTGTTCTATGGACTTGGAAATGTCTCTATTTGCCACAAAAATGCATGGCATGTCTCCTCATTCAATTACTGAAGTTACCTTACGGTAGAAATTCATTCACTCAGGAGAGCTATCAATCAATAAGAAAGCAGGGAAGCCCATTCATTCAGTCTATCCATTCAACATATTTATAGAGTGCTTCCTATGTGCCAAGTACACAAGAGAAAAATACTTAATTATGAATTGTTAGAGCACCGTCATAAAAGTCACCATAAAGCCTTCTTTGATATACCCCCAACTAATTTTAATTCTCAGAAATAATTCTAGCAATTGCTTTCATACATGTAACATATCCCTCCATATATATCATCAGTAATTGTGCACAAAAAGCTGTGGATGAGTCTTAGAAAACGAAGATAAAATCCCTACCATTAAGGAGTTCACCACTTGGTGGGAAAGAGACAATGCCCACAAACAATAATAGTAACAGGGTTAGAACGTGTTGGGTGTGTCAGACTGCCTGCCAAAGCTCAGGGAAGAAAGAAATTACTTCTTGGGGCCTGAATTAGAATTACTTGTTAGATTTTCCTTCTTCCCTGCTGCAGTGTAAGCTCTGTGAAATCGGCATAAGTCTGTGTGTCTTAGTTGAATTCTTAAGAATGAATGCATACCTGACACATACTGGATGTGCAAAAATATTTGCTGAATGAATGAATGAATAAATGAATGAATGACTTGGCATTTGCCTTAGGTCCTAAAAGATTAGGATTCAGTTACATGAACAAGGGAGGAGGTGGAGGGCATTCCTAATGAGGGATGTGTGAACTGGAAGGTAAGCACAAATGTGCAGCACTGCATCTCACTTCCAGGTTGAATTAGCCAAGGTAATTAACACCAGGTGCTGCAATAGACAGATTCCCCACATCTCACAGATTTAATACAATAATGTTTCATTTCTCTCTCAAATCAAGTCCTAGGTGGGTTGGGCAGCTTCCCTCCATTTTGCAAATATACCACGTGTAATATGTGGCCTCCAAAGCTACCAAAGCACAGGGAAAGGGAGATAGAGAAGCCACCCTGTATCTCAGCTGCCTTGGTCCGTGCCCACAGCTACTCAGAATCAATCACGTGGCCAGTGTAACTGCAAGGAATCCTGGAGAATGTGGGAAGGACATTGTATTAGTCAGGGTTCTCTAGAGGGACAGCACTGATAGGATAGATGTATATATAAAGGGGAGTTTATTAAGGAATATTGACTCACATGATCACAAGGTGAAGTCCCACAATAGGCCATCTGCAAGCTGAGGAGAAGGAAGCCCGTCAAAGTCCCCAAATCTCAAAAGTAGGAAAATTGACAGTGCAGCCTTCTGTCAGTGGCTGAAGGCCTGAAAGCCCCTGGCAAACCGCTGGTGTAGGCCCAAGAGTCCAAAACCTAAAGAACTTGGAGCCTGATGTTCAAGAGCAGGAATTATCCAGTATGGGAGAAAGATGAAGGCAGGAAGACTCAGCAAGTCTGCTCTTCCATTTTCTCCTGCCTGCTTTATTTCAGACGAGCTGGCAGCTGATTAGATGGTGCCCACCCAGACTGAGGGTGGGTCTGCCTCTTCCCGTCCACTGACTCAAATGTTGATCTCCTTTGGCAACACCCTCACAGATGCACCCAGGAACAATACTTTGCATCCTTCAGTCCAATCAAGTTGACACTCAATATTAACCATCACAGAAATAGAATATTGGTGAGCACTGTCTCTCTCTGCCACTCAAGTCTATGCATCTATGCTTATTTGCATTATCACTTGTGTGTATACAGGTCACATGTATATTTTATATATAGATTTCATTTACATTTGCCCCCATTTCCTCTAGACTCTTCAGACCACAGATCAAAACTTTTGCTTCTTTTGTCACTCCCATAAACTAAAGGTCAGTGTTTTGTCCTGTCTAGCTGCTTAATAAATAGTGATAAATAATAATGATTACATTCAAATCTCAAACCATGCACATGAATGATCTGAAGTTTTTCATAAACATTAGAGATAGAGTCTCTTATAATTTATCTCTGATGTACACATGTACATGAGTTAGAAATATGGCTTAAAGGGATTTTCATTTGGAGTTAACCAAGGGAGAATTTTGGCTAATGTTTATGTCCAAAGAACCTTAGAGTGCCTTAATTTTTCTCATCTGGGAAATGGGATTACTGATCTCATTGATGAGGTTCTGTGTTTCTTCAAATAACCTCTCATCGAGACTGAGCTGTATAATAACTAAATGTTTGGTTTTGTACGTTACACATAAACATGTAAAACTGACAGGATGATGAGAAATTCCATGAAAGATCCTAGATAAATTTTTCTGATTCTTAGACTGTTAGTATATAATATGTATGTGGTCTGTGACATTTTTCTGCCATTTATTTCTTTAATTAAATTTTGTTTTTTAAATTTCCTTTGAGGATGGAAAATGAGTTGGCTTAGTCACAGAATTAATGGGTGAATGTTTAATTATCTGTGAAGAAAAAACAATGGGTTAGGTCAACATTTCTCTGGAAAGTGCTTAAAGTCTAGAAATGGGAATTGGCCAAGATGAATTCATTATAAATTTGAATTAGGTACAATAAGCTGAGTATTAAGAAAACACGTAGAAGTGGACAAAATCTCACATGAATTTTTTTTAATCCTAGGGTCTTAGCTTTTGGACACAGGGTTAGTTTGCTATTAAAAAGAAATCTTAGTGACAAAATACTCCCTAACAAGAGAAGCCATTAGAAAAGGTCCAAACGAGGAACAGATTTACTTCTAGCACCTTATGCGGAAATATTCCTCTAAATCAGTAGTTTGACTTCAGTGTGAACCAGAATCACACAGAGGCTGTGGAGCCCCAATCCCAGGGGCTCTGTAGTCTGTAGATCCAGGATGGGACATGCATTTTGCATTTCTAACGTGGTTCTGATGCTGCTAGTCTGAGGACCACACTTTGAGAACCAGTTTGTTTTAAACCTTTTGCAAGGAGGACTTAACAATTGTGCACTAAATAAATGGCTCTGGACTTCAAACCCAGGTTGTATCTGTTCCTAGTCACCCCACTGGCTGTGGTAGTGTCCACTCAGCATTACTTGTGCATTTAGTTTTTGCAAAGGTGATGAGATTGGAAGGATGGCAATGCTGATTGCTTGTGAATCGTGTCAAATGAAGAGATCACTCTAGATTCCAGTTATTTTACCAGGTTCAGTATTTGAGAGGAATAGTAAAAGTTCTTTGATGGAACATGAAGCTTTAAGAGGTTTGCACAGACTGGGTGCAGTGGCTCATGCCTGTAATCCCAGCACTGTTGGAGGCCGAGGCGGGCGGATCACGAGGTCAGGAGATCGAGACCACGGTGAAACCCCATCTCTACTAAAAATACAAAAAATTAGCCAGGCGTGGTGGCGAGCACCTGTAGTCCCAGCTACTCGGGACGCTGAGGCAGGAGAATGGCGTGAACCCAGGAGGCGAAGCTTGCAGTGAGCCGATATCACGCCACTGCCCTCCAGCCTGGGCGACACAGCGAGACTCCATCTCAAATAAATAAATAAATAAATAAATAAATAAATAAATAAATAAATAAATAAAATAAAGAGATATGCACAGAGAGACAACTGGGGCTCAGCTTAATCCACTTGTTTTATCAAAGGGGTGAGAGATGTAGCTGCAATACAGTCGTCACTGTCAACACGGTGCTTGCATTGACCAGATCAACATTCTATAGGACAGTGATTTGAAAATCTATCTTAACATAGGTTTTACAAAACTTATATAGAGACTTATGTGTCCAAATCAAAAATACCTGAGTTGGGGCAGTGGAGGACAGATTACTAATTGAGAGAGGTTTGCCCAGTGAATTTGGTAGAAATCAGTCACTCAGATACCTAAACAAGAAAAACTAACCTCTAAATTGCTAATTAAGTCATTATGCACAGAGGAATCTTCCGTCTTGCTTATAAGCTGGTTTCCTTTTACTATAAACAAATAGCACTACTTAGTAATTTTTATTAATAGAGTTTCTATATACACAATACCACTTTTAAGTTTGATCTCATATTACTCAAGTGCCTTGTAAAGTATGTAATAAACGCCCAAATTATAAGGAATGTAGAGATGCCAGAGCAGCCTTGCAAATGGCTATGAAAATAAATTAGACCATAGAAAGTTTTAATCACTCTGCCACCCACCAGGACATTCACATGTAATAAAATAGTGAAAACAATATTGTTTTCAACCTGCCTGGCATAAGTTATTACTCTCCAAGGGCTTAGTGGGCACATGTTCAGAAGCTGAGCAAGAGTACCTCACCACAAATTATTTTTTAGGGAGAAACTCAAGAGATGAGCATATCTCATTCTTCACCCAGAGCCATTCTGGATATTAACTGCCCTATTAACCAAGCCAATAAATTCCTTCTCTAGGCTGTAAGAGAAACCCGCTGTCAAGGAGGATATTTCAATCGAATCCTGAAAAATATTCAGGGCAAGGTTCCAAACTCCGTACATGCTTGGGCTTTTTCGAGTCTTGCTTATTGGTGAAGGTTCTTAGGAGCAGTCCTTACACCTTCTGTTTTTGCTCTGATCATCCGTGTGTAATTAGAATAACCATAAACACACACACTCGTTCAGTTGAGGCATATATTTGGGTTAGACAAAACTTTTACCCTTAGTTTAAGGGAATCACAGTACATGATTAATGCAAGTGCTTCTTTTCACGAAAATTCTGTGAGATTCTTAGCACTGGTTCCCTCAACAACACTTTCAGTCCACTGACTTCTTTCCTCAGATCTTCCTCCAGTATCCACCGTCTCTAACAGTCTTACATATTTGTCTTGAACTACTGAGTCTTGGCACACCTTACTTTTAGCCGCATAACTCTACAAGTCTTATAAAAAGTTTGGCAGTCATATCCTACTTCTCAGCAAGACTTAACAATGATCTTCAGTAAGGTCTCATCATACTAGGTCATCATTATTTAGATAATATATGCTATTAAGAACTATCACAAACAGTTAAAACTAACTGCATTTGTAAGAATAAAGGAACAAAGTACATATTGTAGTGTGGCCCTCCAGAATGATTCACCAAGACACCGGTTGAATTAGGCAAGGGTCAAATGAGTATAATGAGAAACAGCAGTCAAGCACAGTTTCACTTGCCTGTTGTGAGTGGCTTTGGCTTGTTGAAGTTTGGTTTTTATTTGCTGATACCTAAATACACTATTGTGACATTTTAAATAGATGTCATCTTAATAATCTGTACCTATATGCCTAATATTCTTGCTAAGAGACATTATCCGATTTCCTGAGAATAACAGAATTAAAGTCAATTTCAGTAGTACAAGAAGGTAAGATGAGTAATTATGAGAAAAGAAAACAGATTACTGGACTATACTCCAAGGAGCATCGAAACACTGTCATGGAATGTCCGGTTTCACCAATAATATTGGTCATTCCCACCATTCATCGAGTGCTACCCAAGTGCTGTTTTGTTGTTGGGAAAAAAGGGGTGTAGAATACATGACTTGTCTGAGGTAACCATGGTGGAGCTGTGATTTGAACACAGGTAGGGCTGAATCTGGAAACTTGTTGCTCACCAATAGCATTATACCTTCCCTCAGTAAGAAAGTGAAAATTCAATCTCTGGAAGAGAAAATTCAATCTCTGTACAGTGGTCAGGCAGCTGTTTCTCTCTTCTGCTTCAGGTCTCAGGCCAGTACCCTGGTACCCCCAGAGCTGATGACTCAAAGAAGATTCTGAGAGGTTTTCTCTGGTGATCTCACTGCTGCTAAGATGCCAGTTTGAGAGACCTGTTCTTCTACGGCCCCTTCATTAGGGACAGCCCTTGATTAAGGATTAGAGAAAGGAGAGAGATGCCACTTCAGGCCACCACTGCCCATTAGCTCAAGGTGAAAACGGGCTAATGCTCTGGTGACATTCCAAGGCTCAGGACAGGGATTTAATGAAGTGATCACTACCCTCATCAACCAAAGAAAGAACAGAAAGTGGTTTCACTTTGTCCCGCAAGCCATTATTTCAAAAATATTTTCATGGGGAACTAGGACTGGCCCTGCCAAGATACTGGGAGAGAGACACAAGGGCTGATCAAACCAGATTTCTGGGGAGAGGCCAGAGGAGAAGATTAAATGAGAATCAGCCTCCAACTCACCATGTTCCCTGCTCACTGCAGGGATGATTGCACACACAGTAGATGCCCAGGTTCTAGGCTCATTAGGACAGTGGGGTCGGGGAAGCAGCATATTGCAGTAGACCTGGACATTTTCTTTCTTCTTTTACAATAGTGCAGAAAGTTAGGTAAATCACTAAACGCTCTCAGGAGTAGTTTTGGCCTACCCAACATTACCTGGTCATGACACCATGGTTCACTCTGGCTCAGGAAGCATCAAGAAATAGTCAATGTCCCCCAAGATTGATTTTAGGAAGGCCCTGCCTGCCAACACTCTGCTGACTCTCCTTCATTTCTCAGATTCCAGAACATCTCATGGGTGCTTTACCAGGTTGAGCAAATTCTAACTCAAGGGGTATTCTTTGTATTTTCCCACAAAATCCTCAGCATTTTCCACCTGTCTAGTCACCACCAGGCACCATTCTTCTTGCACAAATTGTCATTGGGCTACAAGAATAATACTTTCCTCCTTTTATGAACTAACTCATTCTTCTCCAGTTCCACCTGTCCTCAAGTACCTTGTACTAGTTGCCAGGGTTCTCTCATCCATTTTACCTAATGTGCCCATATTTGACCATCCCTTTGATTGTGTTCCTGCATGCTCAGAAACTGTTAAAAGGTTTTCATTTTCTACTCTCAGAAATAACACTTCTGATCCCAGGCCCATCTTCTCTCTCTCTCTCTCTCTCTCTCTCTCTCATTTTCTACTCTCAGAAATAACTCTTCTGATCCCAGGCCCAGCTTCTTTCTCTCTCTCTCTCTCTCTCGCTCCTTTTTTTTTTTTTTTTTGAGATTGAGTCTTGCTCTGTTGCTCAGGCTGGAGTGCAGTGGTGTGATCTTGGCTCACTGCAACCTTCACCTCTTGGGTTCAAGCAATTCTCCTTCCTCAGCCTCCCCCGTAGCTGGGACTACAGGCACGCGCCACCATATTTGGCTAATTTTTGTATTTTTAGTAGAGACAGGGTTTCACCGATGTTGTTGGCCAGGCTGGTCTTGAACTCCTGACCTGGTGATCTGCCCGCCTCGGCCTCCCAAAGTGCTGAGATTACAGGTGTGAGCCACTATGCCCAGCCCTGTCTCTTTTCTTTGTTGCACCCAAACAACCTTGTCATCATGACTCTCATGGTGCTCACTCTCTCCTCCCCATGCACCGTGCCTTCATAAATCCCACTCTTTAAAAATCATTCAATAAATGGGGTGAGAGAAAGTTTTTTTTTTTTTACAGCAGAATTCTGATTAATGAATGTGGGAGGAAATAGAAAATTACCATTGACAAACACCATAATAATTGTTGCATTCAAGAATCATATAGGTGGATGATAAATTAGTGGGTGAAAGTAAAATAGGAAACAGGATATTTGAATAGTCTCAAAGAATATCCCCATAGGAAACTTACTAATTACAAGGGAAAAATAGTAACTTTTTAGTGGAGAAACCTGGCAGATACCACTGTACCTTGTTATGAGACATAGTGATATCATGTGCCTCCTGATATGATGTACTGAGAAGGGTACAACATCACTTCTGTGGCATTCTTGCCAAAAAAGACACACACTTATTTAAAAGGATACATCAGACAAATCTAAATTGAGGGGCATTCTACAAAATAGCAGGCCAGTCCTCAAAGTATCAAGGACAAGAAAGAAAAGGAAAGCCTGAACCAGACTGCAAAGGGGTAAGAAAGTGTGACTACTAATTGACTAATTGCCACGTGTGATCCTGAATTGTATCTTATTCATGGGACAACTGGTAGAATTTGAAAAAGATCTGTGGATAGGTTAATAGTATTGTAACAATGTTTATTTCCTCGCTTTGATAATAGTTCTGTGGTTATGTAAGATATTAACATCTGAAGATGACAGATATATGAATTGTCTTACTGTATTTGCAAATTTTTTGAATCTCAGAAATTATTTGAAAATTAAAGGTAAAAAAAGTGCTTAAAACTTACTCTAAAAGTCAGTTTTACCTCTCCTTAAAACCTGCCTATATAAACTTTAGGCAATCAAATCAAACACAAAAATACCTTGGCAGAGTTTAATTTCAAGCTTGGTAGTGAGTGAATAACTATTAATTCAGGGAACATTTATTGAGCATCTACTATGCCCCAGTAATTACACTCAGCAGTGGGGCTTCATGGTTGGGTGCTATACACTTATTTAGTTATGCTTATATGCCTTGTTTTCCCACTTATGTGGAAAGCTCCTAGAAGACCAATTTAATATTTTTTTTGCACTTCTCCACAAGATGCCTAGTTCAATGTCATTTACATAGCAGTCATTTGGTAAAACATATATTGAATAATTCAGTGAATATTCTGTTATTTCCTTTCTCTGAGTAAACATGGTTGGTTACTAGTCAGTCACTGCCCACTTAAAGGCAGGTTCTACGTGGACCTGTTTTTTCTGGTATCAAGCTGCCCTGGCTATTTTATCTCTGGTCTTAGCAATGTGTCCACCAGTCCCTTCCTTTTACGCTCTCCTCTTCCTCCTAGCTCTGTGGGAACACATCATTGTTCCTGCAGTTCCAGGTGCTGTGAAAACACGGATGAAAAGATATACTTCATCCATGACCTTAGGCAAATCGCTTGACCTTTTGGTGCCTCCTTTACTCTGCCTCTAACATGGGAATCCTGAAAATGACTTGTCAAAGGCTTTGACATGCCTCTTCCCAAGCCTACGTACAAATTATCCCTAATTAAGAGAATAAGCTGAGCTCCTTGCAGGAATCTGCTGCTGGGGAAGGCAACCCTGTTCTCTGTTTGGAGTGTTTAGTCAGAGAAAGCTTCCTGTGCTTCAGATATTTTTTGTCCTGCCTTCTCCTGGGTAGATCACAGCTGGCAAAAGCCCCACTTGTTCCTAAGAAACTTTAGCTAGAAAGTCAACAAAATCATATCTCAGCTCTCTACCTCATCAACTCCTCTCTTTCAAAGGAGCCTAATCAACAGGGTGAATAGAGTCGAGCCTGCATGGGCCTACAACAATTTTACAGGGGTCTGAAAAACACAAATAGGAATAGAGAATAGTTATTTTTAAACAACGCTGGAATAAGTTTGTAATCTTACAGATTCCATTGGAAAGAAAAGATGTATTGCACCATTTTGGGGGTATTTTGGGCTAAGAGGAGGTACCCCCAGTTCCTGCCTGTCTTTCTTAATCCTGAGTTTGCCCCTGTAATGAGACACACTGTTTATACAAAAGCCAATCTGTTTACTGCACACCTGCCACATCCAAGCCATAATTCTCGATGGCATTTTAGCTCCTCTGTTATTGTCTATACTAAAGGATTCAGCGTTCAAATATAAATCTGCCACTTCATAGAAGATGGTTTACAGAACTGTCCCGATTATTGGCAGCTGAGGAATTGTTAACTATTGGCTTCACCAAAGGATTGCTCTAAAAATGCACATCCGAAGTGGACAGGGCAAGATTTGGAATGAAGAAGGGTGCACATTTTAGAACAGCTTGTGAGCCGCTGTGCTTATGGAAACTGCAGCAAGAGATGCACTGAGACTAAAAGCAGCCAGGAGACACAAGGCAAGCATGCATAAAATAATTGCATTGTTGTGTGCCAGAATTCAAAGCAGGCAGGGGCATGTTACTGTTGTGGGAAAGCTTTCTGTAACCATTCTGAATATACATTCAAAGATGAGTATTTCAGGAGATGTAACAAAAAAGGGAAAACCCAAATATTGTGTTACTCAAGGAAGAGCACAGAGGATTTCCTAAGGAATGGAAACTAAATAAACATATGCATGCTGTGGCTGCCGATAATAGAGACTCAGGCTGTGAGAGTGGGCTAGCCAGTTGAGAGATATAGTATTCAGCATATTCAGTGTGGGCAAGAGTGATAGAAAAATAATCTGGTTAACACCCCGGGTGGAGGCCGAGATGCTACAGATGCAGCTGGATACAGGATCAGCAGTGTCTATCATCTTATGGCAGGGATATGGGATATTCCTCAAAAGTGTTAAATTGATGGAGACAGACCAGCTAAAGTTGCATATTTAAGAAAAGGAAAAAGGAGAATCTCTTTAAGTAACTGTAAAAAAAAAAAAATCAACATCCAACATCAGATACATGTGCCCAGTGGAATCCAGGCTTTAAATATTTTTGTTCCTGTGAATAATTCCTTAACATTCTGCTAAGTTGGCACTATTTTAGCATAATTCACTCACCCCCACTGACCAATAGACCAACAGCTGGACAGCTAAGCAGCTTTTGGGCATGAACCTGAAATATCCCAGAGAGTAAAAGGAGGCGTTTAAGCTGACTGAAAATAAACACGGCTCCTTCAGGCACTGATTGTATATTACGCTATCTGGCCAGAAATAAAAGATGACTTGAAGAACTAAAGGTCACTTTAAAAGGTCTCAGGGGAAATGGAGAGTTGAACTTTTCTCTTTCTGTTAGTAAAGCTTGATAATGCCACCATTTATATGTTCGGGCAGATCTTGGAACTTTTAAATGGAAATGTTGACAGCTCAATGTAGAACTGCAACTGATTTCCTTGCAGAGGTAGGGTGGTTAGTGGAAAGATGACTGGAATTGGGAGGAGATGTACTGGCTCCAGCACTCCCTAGCTGTCTTACTACGAAATAGTCATGGCATCTCTCTGAATTTTAGGTGCTTTCTGTCTCCACTTGCAAATGGAAGAAAACACCAGCAGCCCTTCAAACTTCGTAGTAGGTATAGTAAGGACCAAAACAAGAGAATGTTTGTGGATGTGCTTTGTAAATTGCAACACACTGTACAAACTAAAGGCTTTCATGAGAACATATTGTTGGGTTGACAGAAAACTCCTAGCTTCAGATGGCTGTTGGAAAGGATTAATGTGGTTTTGGAAGCAGACTGTCTTGTTAGACTAAGGCTCAACTACACTGATTAAGAACCAACCTGCAGCCAGGTGCGGTGGCTCATGCCTGTAATCCCAGCACTTTGGAAGGCCGAGGCGGGTGGATCCCCTGAGGTCAGGAGTTCAAGACCAGCCTGACCAATATGGTGAAACCCCGTTTCTACTAAAAATACAAAAATTAGCCAGGCGTGGTGGCACACGCCTGTAGTCCCAGCTACTCAAGAGGGTGAGACAGGGGAATTGCTTGAACCAGGAGGCGGAGGTTGCAGTGAGCCGAGATCGTGCCACTACACTCCAGCCTGGGCAACAGAGCGAGACTCCATCTCAAGAAAAAAAAAAAGAAAAAAGGATCAACCTGCAAAGTAACTTTTACTATGGACACTTCATACCGCAAGTACATGTGGAGGAATGTAATCAGCAAGAAAACTTCAAAAAAGAAAAATATTTTAAAATTAATTTTCATGCCTTTAACACCTTATAAATGTATGTGAATCATTCAAGATTACATCTGCCTTCCTTTCAAACTAGCTATGAGATATTTGATTCTCCTCGACAAACTTCATTTTACAAAACTGGCAATGTCCATAGTTGATTCTTTCAATTGGGTTGATTCCAACCTCCTCAGAAAAGGGTATCAATGGAATAAGTTTGAAGAAGCTCAGCGTTTGTTCACTCAAGGAGCTCATCATTAATTTGCTCTAGGCAGTGACGTCACTGCATGCAAATTGACGTGCCCAGCAGAGAAACCATGCATCAATATCATTTGCTGGGTTCCAAAGATTTGTTTGTATTTTTCTAGAGTTTGGCAATTAAATAGCTAAAATCCTTTCTGTCCCAAGGTTGCTGTTTGATATTCAGGTAATGCTTAACTATTCTGAGAGTTGCAGAAAGTGATTATAAAGAAAATTTAGTTTGTAACTGTGGGGTTGTATAGAAGGTGCAATCTGTAAGTAGCTGGAAATGAATCAGATGATGTTCTCATTCAAACTGAGTTATTTTTAAAAGAATGTTTAATTGGAAGAAATCCTTTTTTTTTTTTTTTTTTTTTGAGATGAGGTCTTGCTCTGTTGTCTAGGGTGGGGTGCACTGGCATGATCACAGCTAACTGTAACCTGAAACTCCTGAGATCGAGCAATCCTCCTACCTCAGCCTTCCAAGTAGCTGGGACTACAGGCACTCACAACCGTACCCAGCTAATTTTTTATTTTTGTAGACACAAGCTCTCACTCTCTTGCCCAGACTGGTCTCCAACTCCTGGGGTCAAGCAATCCTCTCACCTCCACCTCCCAAAGTGCTGAGATTACAGGCATGAGCCACCGTCCCCAGCCCCAGTCTTTAACATAGTAGAATAACACGTACAGAGCCTGGATGAGAGATACTAGCTTGAAAACACAAATTCTTCCCACAGACCATCTGGAGACAGGAACCTATACCAGGACAGACATCTATAGATAGATAAATTATTATTATTTTGAACAATCTCTATAACATTAATTCACCTGAAAAAAAAGTAAGAGGAAGATGCTTAGAAATCATTTCATTGCCAATAATGAAATGAGGGTCATGTCTTGTCACTTCACCATTGTCAGAATTGATATTTAAAAATAAGTTGAGTTAAAGTTTAACAGAGATATCTTACATTTACATAACACCTTGCAGTTCGTAAGGTAACTTTACACATTAGCTGGATGGAGTCTCATGCTGGGAGAGCAGTTTCCTCATCTGTAATAAAGTAAGCATGACAGCCTCATGGGTATCATTTTGTGGATTAAGTGGACTAACATTTCAAATACCCCCAGCCTAGGGGTAGGTCCTTGAAAATATTAATTTTCCTCTCAACTATGTGAAAGTTGGTGAGTTTGGACCACCTTTGGGAACTGAATTTGAATGACTCAATGGACAAAATGCCATTTGGAATCTCTGATTCCATTGGCCAGAGGGACACTGCAGTCCTAAAGGAAAGCATTGAGTCAGCACCTAGTAAATTATGAATTACTCTTTCTCTTCTCTAGCAGTAGCAACCAACGAGAGGCATTAATTTTAATAAATGCAATGTAACTCCATTCAGGAACGGTCTTCATTCCCAAGGTTTGATCAGTGGCTAGAGCTAGTAGGTGCTCAATAAACATTTGCAGAACAAATGCATGAATAAATTACTCCCAATACCTGATCTCTTTTCTCTTCCCTACCCTTTATGTCCAGCATTTGTATAATTTATACCCATATCTTAAACATTTTTTTCATGTACTTCTCCTGGATTTTCCTATCTCCTTGTCAAAGGTCAAGAGAACTCCCTCATCTAAACTAACACTGAACAGATTCTTCATTTAATTTTCAGTACATGTTTCCAGTGCGTAACCACTGCTCTCCTCAGCTCTTAGTAGCTTTGATACATGGGATTTCCTCCACAGAGCTCCTCAGCTTCTCCATATGGACTCCTTATATGCACCCCCCATCCCGTCACTACTTTTCCCATCAATGCTACCAACATAGTCCTTTCCCGAGGGAAACCCTAAGTGATTCCTGGTCCAAGTGGTTGACAGTCAGACTAGCTTTTGATTCAGAAGTGTTTCACCAGGAGAGCCATTTGGGCCCGTTCCTCTAAATGAACTCTAACAGTTACACTGGAAGGGACAGCTTCTTTAATGCCATTC
Source organism: Pan troglodytes (assembly GCF_028858775.2). Lineage (NCBI taxonomy): Eukaryota > Metazoa > Chordata > Mammalia > Primates > Hominidae > Pan > Pan troglodytes. Next base: position 100,579,756 of record NC_072412.2, on the reverse strand, counting down.
TCTATTTCCCAATGTCAGATTTTAAAACTCAAGGGAAAGTGATATTTATGTCTTATATATGCTCCTGCCTATGATTGTTTTTAAAATGTAATTGAGGAACAGAGGGAAGAAAACACCCGCTATTAAAAGAATTAAGCCAGAGTAGCAACCTCTCCATGGAAGGTTTTAGTATTCCTGATAACCTGCTCCCTGATTCCTGCCACCCAATTTCCCAATTTCCAAGCCAGAAGAAATGATCATTTAAACAACAAAAACATAATTTTTAAAAAATCAAGAAAATATAGGGGGTAATGGTAGGAAGCCTGTTTCAGTTTTTCTGTGCTAATAGTCTATCTTCAAAATTATAAGACTTCAGTACAACTCACTGGACATAAGGGAAGACAGAGGGATAAACATAAACCTGTATTTTTGTCACATTTGACAGGTCAGACTGTTGGTTACTATTTTAAAGGGGCTTTGCATTTATTAAATATTCCATTTACATATACTGTCACAGGTCTGCATTTACAAATGCGCTGTTTTGCATGCATTTTCAGACTGAGAAAATGCAAACCTAATGGGCTCAGCTTCTTGACATTCCACCTCCTTCTCGGTGAAAGTGTTACTTTAAAAATCAACAGCTAAAAAATTAATTGGCCCAGGCGTTTTTAAAGCAAAGATCAGAACAAACGTTTACTGTTTCTTTTGAGGTCTGCACATAATTCAATATTTTAAAATTGAAAAATATGCTGCCTCATGGACCACACTGAGAATGTGGCCTTTGGAAATTTTGGAACAAGCAAATAAAAAAATTTTAAAAATGTAGGCAATATAGAAATGAAAGTAGTCAAAATATGCTCTTCATTGAATGCATCAACATTTCCAGCATTATGACCTATAAGGGTTATAGTTTTGAATGTATTTTAAAAGGTCAGAGCCCCAGGTTCTGGGCGGATGATCACCTTCTGGACAGTACCTAGTAGTTGATAATCTGTAGGATTCACGTCTTTAAACCGTCATTGACAGGGCAGCTCAGATGAGTTCTAGGGAAGCTATTATAGCCAGTTGGAGAAGTAATGCATGCATTTAAAATACATTAAGTATTGTTATGCAGCCATTCATTGCTTCCAACAAAATAAAATGTTTTAAAAAACTGCCTGAACCGTGACCGGCTTCTGCCTAGCACGGTGTCTGGTGCTCAATAAATATTTAGTGAATGAAATAAGTCTTTGCTAATGTTGATTTCTTTCTTTCTTTTTTAATGATAAAACCAAGCCTACAGAGCTGTTACACCTCTGAGCAAGTGGAAATCCATAGAGTAAATGAAAGGGTTTTGATTTGGAGGCTTACCATCCTGTAAGCTAAAATGGGTAGTCCTTAAGGTTGAAGAGTGGAAATGGATCAAGCAAGAAGTTTGCACCCTCCCCACTACCCCACGCCCTCCCACAACTATTCTTAACCTGAAATAACACTCACTAGCTCAAGTTCAGAAATTCAAAACAAGAGCTGGGTGCAGGATAAGATTTCAACCTCAGTTTTTGCCCGGCACAACTGACTTTTGTACTTTCCACCCCAAGACTCCTCCCCAAGATCAGAGCTTTGTGCAGCCTCTTCTTAAGTTACAGGGAGTTAGAGCAAAAGGGCATCTCCCGTAATGGAGCTGCAAGGAATCCCTTGCTTAGGCGCTCACGGTTATCTCTCATTCTCCCTCTCCCTTTTTCCCCGGGAACGTGAAATGCTGAGATGGAAATCCTAGGGTGAAGATCTGGGGTCCATGAATGCAGACCGAGCAGAGCTGAGGTTTGAAAGACGCCTGTCTGCGGGCAGCGGAGCGGGCGCTCCCGGGAGCTTGGAGGGCAGGGATGGGAAACCTAAGAAATGCCTGGAGCCGGGTTACAGAGCCGCCCCTCGGGCACACAGCGGCCGCAGAGGCAGCCAGGAGCTCGGTGCAGAGGAACAGGGGAGGATACGCGAAGCAAATAACCCAAGTCTCCATCGGACGCCTTAACATCACCGGGAGCTGCGCGCACCCCGCGCCTCCCCCATCCCATTCCCGAGGGCCCAGGAGTTGCAGGGCCTGGCACGGGGTATCCCCGCCGAAGTCGCCCTTTCCCCGGGGACGGCAGCAGCCTCGCTCCTCCCGGGTCTCCAGGATTCAATTCGTTGCCCGCTCCTAGCTTCCCTCTGCTCTGCGACGGCCCCCACTTTTTGTAGCCCCCAAAAGCACGCAGGACCCCACATCCCCAGGAGAGGCCCTGCGGTGTTAGGGCGAGGACAGAAGGGGGAGCTAGGGACGGCGCCTACGTCCTGCGGGGAACTGGGGTGGAGGGGAGGATGGGGGAAACGGGGCCTGCAGAGTCGCCCCTGCCTCTGTGCAGCGTGGAGGCGCCAAAAGCCGAGGAGGAAATGCTCTCTGTCTTCGCCCCCAAACTTCTACTGGCCCGGCTTGCAGTGGCGAACCCCTGCAGGTAGCCGAGCGTGTGGAGAACGCCCTGGCCGGGACCCCTCGGAGGCTGCGGGTGGGCGGGACTGCGGCGAAGGGGACCCCGGCCCGACCCCAGGCGCCACCCTCCGCGGCTGCCCCGTGCGTCCCAGGCCGGGTAATTAGGGGCCCAGCCAGGTGCGCCCCGCAGCCCTACACTTTGTGGGGCTCGACCATGGAAAGCGCCGTGTCATCAGTCTGCAGGGAGTTGCCAAATGACAGAGCTCCCGGCCGCCCCGGCGCCGGCGCCCCGAGTCTCGGCCGCGCAGCCCTGCCGGGCGCCCGCAGAGGAGGCTGAGCTGCAGCCCACGCGGCGGCCGCCGGGTGCCTGCTCCGGGTCTGCGGCGGCGCCCGTGCGGGCGAGAGAAGGAGGCCGAGCGGTCCCACCCGCCCTGCTCCGAGGGACCCCCGGGGTCCCGGCCGGCAGGGAAGGAGACCTGTTGAAAACTCTTAACGCCAACTTGAAAGACAATCAAGTCGCCCGAGCAAAACCCACTCTCCAATCTGTTTTCAAGTGTCATAAACGCTGCACTGCAGTGAGATTGCTGCTCCCTTAAATGGGCCAATAATTTCCAGCTCTCGCCCACAAATTCCCCCAACCGGGGATTTCAATGTAAAGCAATTCAAATAAGTAAAAACCACTTTATTGCTTTTCGAAAATTCGCATGCATTTATTCCGCTTAAAATTTGATATAGGGCATTTTTTTTTTGTATTACCATTTATCGCTTGCCAAGAAATAATTAAGAATAGGAGCTCGAAGATTAATTTTAAATAAAAAATCTCAAATGAAAATGTCAGGTCTTAAAAATTCCTTTTAAATCATAACAGCATATAAATCTTTGAAATTAACCATGTAATTACAATGTCTATCAACTTTTACCTTGAGCTTTGAGCCTCTCTTTTTAATCTCCCATTCTTTTTTAATGAATAGCTATTTTGAAATTAAAAAGTACTGTTCATTACACATGCCCCACTATAATAGGGTTTTTATCATATTTGCTGTATGTAAAAATACTTGCTACTTTGTAATTATTCACACGCCGATCCTTTCCTATATTGAGTGGAAAATAAAAAATGAAATAGAAGTCAAAGGTGCTTTAGAGCTGAATGATTTACACAATTCATTAAGGACGGTGATTTTTCAGTTAGCATCAGATTAAATGGTTACTTACTCTCAAATAGCCCTTGGGGAGTTGAATTGCTGGGTAGCAAACAGATTAAAGTTTGCATTGAAAGAAAAATTGAATTCAGAGGTAATCAATAGCATAATAGGGGCAGTGAGTGGTGCCTGCTGCCTGAAATGAAATTACCATATTTTTAATCTTAATTTTCCACTCTGTTTATCTGACAGTGTGGATGTGCAATCCAAACAGATAATGAGAGAGTGGGATATTGACACCGCTGTCCTCTGGAGTGCTTGTTTTCAGTGATTAAATGCTGTGATCTGTGATTACTTTGTGCAGGGATGTCAGGGCTGCTGGCCAGAACCACGGGAGGGGCACTCGCTCAGCAGCTGTAGCTCCCGACTCTCCCAGGTCCTAATGTCTGAAATTCATTTTCCACCAGTAATATAGAAAAATAAAGATTACCTATTTATGTATATACTTTGGCTGCACAAATTACAATAGTTAATCCCATTATTATTGTTGTCCTGACTCAAAAACGTTTTAATTAGATCGATATGTAGTGAACCCTCTCTGTAAGTTCTGTATTAATGAGCTAACAAACTTGCTTCTTATAGGAAGAGGTGAGTTATAGAAAGCAATAGGTTGGGAAACTTTGAAGGGAAAGTGTATTGTCATTAGAGAAGCAGTAAAGAGGAGACTGGGGCATTGTTAAATAAATCTAGCCCCAGAGGCTGTAATTATATAACAAGCTGTGATAATTTTAAAAAATGCAAATAGTTTTCTTTGGGTATTGGGAGAAAGTCTTCGTGTGCATTTAATCAAATTAATACCTCTAGCCAAGTAAACATACCGAATCACAAAATTTTAAAGTTATATAAATCCTATATGCTCAAAATACAGTATCTTTGGATATCTAAATGCACCATGGTGATTAGTATAGTCGGGATGAATACCTTATATCGAAGGCATTATTGCATTCTGCAGTGAGGAAATTTACAATGCTTCACGTTAGAGAACATATTATGGGTGCATCATTTGAATTTGAATTCACTTGACACTGCTGTGTGAATAGATTTACATTAGATGATGGCTATCTACCATCTATACCAACAACCTGCACTGTCCAGCAAAGACACTGTGTAAAGTCTGCGTGTGTTTAGAGAATTTGGTAATTATGCATAGTTAATTAATTTATCCTCCCTTGATACATCTGTGTACCCAAATAAAAAGGACTGAAGAAAGGGTGATGGGCAGCACTGGCTATCTGATAATAGATCATTACACAGTATTTATTTCTCCAAATTGGAGAGTAGTCATAACACACAAGTAATGGTACCATACCTCATTCAATCTTTCCTTAACCTTGGCTGCAGGCATTGTCTTCAGTTCCCAGTGCACATAATAACTTTATTTTTTCCTCAGTCATTTCTGATATGCAAAACTCTCTGGTAAGGGAAAGGGAGCCCTAGGCTAAGTACACAGAAATAAAGAGTGAAAACTCACTTTGTGAAAAAGGTGAGTGAGCTCCACCACTGGGTGTGAATTCAAGTTTATCAATTCTGTAATTGGCAGCGTCCCACAAAAAAAAAAAAAAAAAAAAAAAAAAATCCCCAACTTCCTCAAATTCCCTAACTTCTCCAGTTTGACCCAACTGGTTGAAATTGGAAAGTTTTAATAAATTAATCTGTTAACCATTGAGTGGCCACAGGCTACTCTGATCTTATCGCATGTATTACTGATAAAGAAACTGGAGAGGAAATCTATGCTCATAAAAATATTGACCAATGACTTTTGCTCAGTTTCATATTTTAAGCATAGACTAAGGAGATTCCTATGTGTTATATAAACCCACAATGAGAGTGGCACATCTCCATTTTACCACCTGCTTTAGATGTGCTGTGTATGCTGTGTTATTTTGTAAATTGTACATTGTAAAATGTAAAGACAGGTTACATGGGATCCACACAATAAATGAATATAATCGAGTCCCAAGGAATCTTTATCATGGTGCTGGAATGAGCGTAAAATTTTTGCTTAGAGTCTTTTTATTTTTTTATTTTTATTTTTTAAATTTATTTATTTTTATTTTATTATTATTATACTTTAAGTTTTAGGGTACATGTGCACAATGTGCAGGTTAGTTACATATGTATACATGTGCCATGCTGGTGTGCTGTACCCCTTAACTCGTCATTTAGCATTAGGTATATCTCCTAAAGCTATCCCTCCCCCCTCCCGAATCTTTTTTTAAAATCACAAAAAGATGTATCAGCCAGATTAACAGAATTTAGGCTGAGCCTTTCACATAGAGTTTCAGTACCATTTTGACAATTTATTCAGCATTCAGAAGAATCCATAAACTTGAATATAAACTACATACAGTCCTGTCTTTATTACAACAAACTCATCCAATTTTTTGATAACTTGTATTGTGTTCGCTAAAATTTTTTTTTATCAATACTTAAACATGCTGATTCTCATAGCAATGGAATACGGCTGATATATATCCTTTGACATGGAAAGTAGTCAAAGTGCTATTGGAACTTTTTCCCTATCTTCTGACTACCTCTGTAATCCAACTGAAACGTAGGTTTTCTAAGGATATAAAAGCCTTCCTCTACCCTTATACCTGCAGTCACCATTCGAAGTTTATTGAGCTTTAGAGCAGACAAAGACAGAGAAAATCCAAACCAATCTCTTTCCTTTCACTTTCTAAATCCTGACATGGTCCATCACCTTTTAAAAATAGTGAGCTGGCCTTCCCCAAAAAGGAGGAAGGAAGCAAATCTAATGGAAAACAGCAGAGAAGGATAATCTAATCTTTAAATAAGGAGACATGTTTCTGAAAGCTTAAGAAGGGCAAGTTTCACACTGATGTCATCTTCTCCTGAAAAATGTGAGCCCTCCAGGAGGTGGAGAGGGAAATATTAATGCTATTAATCCATTGTCCTCGAATCCTTCCTAAATAGATGAGATTTGAGGGAAGGCTCTAGATCACAAGAAGTAGAAGTATTCATGGAAAACAAATGGTTTTCTCCTGATTGGCATTTAGCTTGTTCAGCCGTTAACAAGCCAGTCCCTGGGAAAGCCTGAATGTTCCAGTGAACCACACACACAAATGACTGGCAGTTACTTCCTAGACGTGACCCAAGCTTTCCTTCCAAGCCAATCTGTCATGACCCGAAGAAGAAGGAAAATGTACTTATCTCTGACTCTGGAAGTGAAAGTTTATTCTGGGACATCGCTAAGTTGAGTCACATCTCAAGTACATTTTGCATTAAGGAAACAAATCCCAAAAGGGTTTCCTCAAGAAATGGTGGCTCTGTTGGACCCAGTGACAACAGTGCAAATACTTCCATCAATTTTTTCACCTTGAGAGGCCAGATTTTTTTTGTTGTTGTTAAGTTTTGAAGTCTTTGCTTCCCTGTAGCCTTGGGGACAATTGTGGCAGTAAAAACTAAAAAATAAAGCCACCCATGATGCAAAGAGAGAAGTGACCATTTCTGCAGAGTGGACATAATGAATAGATAATGAGCTTCATAAAGCCTGCATGGAGACACATCTGAGTTACTGATTGCTCTATCACTCATGCCAGGCACAGTGCCTGGCACACAGCAGATAGTAACTATGTGCTTAAATGAATATACAGATAGAGCAAACGTTTGAGAACTGTCAGGTCATTTTGATTTTTAAGTGTCATTAGTAAGTCCAGAACTTGAATATTTAAATTATGGTGAAAAGTCAATATTTTCAGGGCTTTCAGTATTTCCTACCTATACTCTATCTAAAAGTTCATTATTCTCCTAAACAACTTAAAAGACAGAGCCATAGGTGAGTAATTTGCTCCCCATTTGATTAGATACTGAGTAAAGCACAAATGATCACCTTCCAGCACTGTTAGTTTCCACTGATACCCATCAGATGCTTGAGCTCCACTGACCACGTTGTCTTGACATTTTGCTTCGTATTTTTTTCGCTCTCCCTCCTCCCTTTGAGAAGATGTGCTCCTTGGAGACAGGAACTAAGTCTTGTCTTATTTTCCCTTTCCTGGGCACAGGAGGTACCTCCCAATGTGTTGAATGAATTAAAATATAAGCCTTGTATGGCAAAATCTTATCCTAAGCTGTCCCTGGATTAAAAAAAAAAAAAAAAAAGCTAAGTGATGTCCCTTTGGGAGTTCCATTCCCATCTCTCTTTCTGTCTCTCGGTGTCCCCAGGGTCCCCCTCCCTCATCTGTAACATGAAGGCATGGTTCTAGGTGGCTTCTACCTCCAAGATTTTATAAATTGAAGACATTCTTGAAAATTTGTCACCTGACTGGATTTGTTCACAAACTAAACATTTTGGAGACTGTAGTAACTAAGGGAAAAGTAGAGTTTCCCAAATCATCTCTTCTTTCATTCCTTGGGGAAAAGTCATAAGAGAAATGTTTTCTTTATAGAAACTTAACTATCACAAGTGGCTTCACATTTAAATATCAGCACCTAAGTCTTTCCATTTGATTTTTTGTTCTGAGACCCTTCCCATAACCATGAGGCATGTGGGTGTCTAATTATCTTTTTTTTTTTTTTTTTTTGAGACAAGGTCTCACTCTGTCACCCAGGCTAAAGTGCAGTGGCACGATCATGGCTCACTACAGCCTCCATCTCCTGGGCTCAAGTGATTCTGCCATCTCATCCTCCAGAATAGCAGGGACCACAGACACTTGCCACCATGCCAGGCTAATTTTTATTTTTTTGTAGAGATGGGTTCTCACTATGTGGCCCAGGCTGGTCTCCAACTCCTGGGCTCAAGCGATCCTCCTGCCTCGGCCTCCCAAATTGCTGGGATTACAGGCATGAGCCACCTTGTCTAGCCAAGACCTGTCTAATTCTTTCAGCCAGAAAACCCCCCACGGCACCCTATCAGTCTTATGGCAGAGAAGAGGCCCATTCTTCTGTTAACCACCATGGGGGTTGCGGTAGCTAGCCCCCAAGATGGCCCACAACCATCCCCACCTCCTTGTCTTCACAACCTTGGTGTCCCCTCCCACACTGTACCAGATTTTCTTTATGATCAATAGAATACAGAGAAGTGGTGGCATGTCACCTCCTAGATTAGGTTATCCTAGACTGTGGCTACAGGCTCATATTGTCTGTCTTCATTTGCTGTAGGGGAAGCCAGTTGCCAGGTTGCAAACTGCCTTATGGAGAGACCCACATGGCAAAGAACAGAAGCCCTCAGTCCAATACTTCACGAGGAACTGGAGAAGCCAGCTGCCATGTCATGAAGGCATTCAGGCAACTTAGGAGAGGACCACAGAGCAGAAAATGGAAATCTCTGTTAACAGCCAATGGGCACCTAAGGCTGACCAACAACCACATGAATGAGCTTGGAAGCAGATCTCCCAGTCAAGCCTTCTGATGAAACTGTGGCCCAGGTCTGACTAAACCTCAAGAGAGACCTTGAGTCAGAATCACCTACCCAAGCTACTCCTAGATTTCTGCCCACAGAAACAGAAATATTTGTTGTTTTAAGCTGCTAAATTTTGGTATGATGAGTTATATAGCAAGAACAGATATCAAAATATAATCATCGATCAAGAGTTTTTTTTCAATATTATGCAAACACCAATTGCACATCTTTAGGAATCCTTTTTATTGTTATGAACCTTTTCTGCCTGCCATAGTAGGTGGTGGAGTCTAAGTGTTCTAAGATGTGGAATGTAAATTAACAATATTGTAAGATATGGAGTCTGCACGATCAAGATTATTTGTTTTTACAGTGTGTGGCAAAAATGTCTTCTTCCCTTTATGCCTCTGATATTTAAGGCTTAGGACTACTTTATTCAAACCTATCTCTATAAAATCTTGTGGAGATGTGACCCAGATCAATAACTGCCTTTCTGGCCAATTAAAATACTCATGCATGTATCCAGTGAACTTACAAGTTGAATGAGAACAGGACAAACTACAAGATATTCATTGACACCAGTTCACTAGTTTCCTACCACATTTTGAAAATCAGGGCATTGGACCCATATGCAACAAGAGGCAGTGCTAAAAGGAAAACATGCTTGTAAGTGGGATGCTTGGTATTAGTCAAGACACTATTTTTCCTTTTAAATTCCCTAAAAATGACAACATGACAAATATTTACAAATTAAAAACATACAACTGATTCGTGATTTTGATAGAATGTATATAACACATTTGTTCAGAATATTGAACTAGAAATCAATTCTAGTTTGAATATAGGGATTTTTCCTTATCATCTCACTGTGACTATGAAACAACAGCTACAAATTTATGACAATGTTAATAGTGACTGTTTACTGAGTACTTGTGTGATTTATACATACATTTTCACATTTAATTCAGACTTCCCTTTAAGTTGAATTTGAATAATCGTTATTATGATCCCATTTTATGGATGCAAAATTGAGGTGAGAGGGTTTCAATAATTTGCACACAGCTAGTAATAATGGACCCAGGATTCAAAGCCAAGCTTTTCTGAATCCAAGGTTCACACTGTTAGTTATATGCTATATTGTCATCCTATATTATTATTTATATTAATTGTTTTGATGGCAATATATTAGCAATTGCTGTATTCTTATAGCAAATCCATAACTACCACTAACAACAACAAAAAATTGTCACTTTCAAAAAGATTTTATGTTAAGCTCAAGGTGAGAAAAGGATCTTCCACTTACTGAGAAGACACTCAGAAAGGAACAGTGAAAGGATGATGGTGGTTTTGAGCTTCTAAACTCTCTCTACCCATCTGATGAGAAAGAAGATGGTGTCAGCATTTTATGTACACACTTTCTTCACAGGCCTGCATTTTGTAACTGTCACCATCTCCCGAGGTTTAGAGTTGGCCTTTTGTTTCAGAATATCATTTCCTTTTCAGTGTTCCTATTGAGGGTAAATATGATCTTAATATATTTCTGAGTATTCAATGCCAACCTTTAAAAAAATCTATAAACATATAATTAGATTTTTTTTTCCAGCAGAGAAGGCCATTTATGTTATTCATCTTCCCTTGGAGTCTGAGCTAGAGTCCTTTGGTTTTGCTAGTTACGATTCAAATCAGGCAGCCTCATCAGAGAATTTCCGGGCAGCAGTCACACTGGCGCTGGGTAATGTTTGTTACTCAGACTTGAGGGGTAATGGGGGAAAAGGAGGACAGCAAAGCTCACTAAACTCTTGAGCAGGTTAACATCTTCCGAATACTGCATTGTCTGCTGTTTCTGCCACTCTGTATACATCACAACTGTGAAAGACATCAAAGGAAAATAGAGAGAAATAATACATGGATTCAAACACACACACAAAGTTGCTGAACATTCATTAAAATGCATGTCAAGGATGGGCAATTATTACCTCTTACTCCTCAGCTCCAGTAGTACCAATCTGTCTTTTAAAAATCAGAAAAAAACAAAACAAAACGGATTCAGTTCTTTGGTTTTTGTGTAATCTGTGTATGTGCGAGTGAATGTGTGTGATATTCTTTAAGTTAGAGGTGCTGCAAATTCACTGAATAGTTAAGTGATGTGATTCTGATGTGTTTCTTTTTCCTTCCTATTAAAGTGAACTGCCCCATTTTGAGGATGATTTGCTACAATATTACTGCCGCTGCGGTGTATAAATATCTTTGGCGAATTCAGAGTATACATGTTTTTCAAATAACTGTGCCTGACTAGTATCTCCATAGGGTCTCTATCTCAGACTTCTTAAGTTCATTCTCTTATTTCCTAAGTTGTTGTTTTTCATTGCTTTCTTCTTTTAAACCAGATGCTTCTTTGTACCTTCAGGCCACTACCCCCATTTTAAAGATGGAGAAAGATATAAAACATTAGCACTTTATTCAAGATCACAAATAAAAACCTCATGGCATAGGTTTATAATATCCCGATTTACTGAGCTATGTACCTAGATTAAAGCATCCTATATATGCTTTATGCACCATTGCTCCAGAAAGGATAAAAGTGATCCCTGAATAATCATTGACAACAATCACTGGGGAAAAATATATTATCTTGACTCAGACAACTGTTATAATAGCAATGACAACACTAAAATAGAAAAATTAAATCAATGATTTCTAATTAGATTAAATTGGTATTAGAATACACTTTTTATTTCTGTTTTATCAGATTAAGTAAACTGTTTCCATTTGTCTTATTTTTGGGAGGTTTAGACAAACTACATCTATTTGAGTCATTAAAACAGTTAATGCAATTTAAAACACATTAAAATACATTCTTTATTTTTTTGCTGGCATAATCTTAGACTACTTTATGAAATATCTCTCTGTTTAAGGATACTAATGTTTTACTTTACTTTTAGAAATTTGCAACTTAGATGAGTGAATTAATAGTTAATCAAAATAGTTTAAACCAGAGGGCTCCAGACATTTTTGATAGTGTATACCTATAATTAAGGAAACCTGAACATACACCCTAGCCTAGGCATGTTTATTTTTCATAAAGTATACACATGTACTACTTCATATCATAAATATTAATAAAGCTTAGTTTCTTTCTTACATTTTAGATTTAAAACTATCAGTAGAAGTTATACTTTTCTTCCTCCACCACAAAGGTTGATTTTGGACATATCCCATTTAGACAACTGATATAAACTATTGTGAAGTTTCTACTTTGCAAGTGAAGGTGCTTCTTTTTTTAACTTTATTGAAAGTATTTATTCTTTATCATTCATGTATAACTGTTATATTTGGTATTTGTGTAGTTTTATTGCAATGTTAGTGTGAAAATAAACACCATAACATTAAAAGACTAAAGCATAATTCAGTCTTCTGATCTAAAAGCCAAGTGCGTTAAGTGTATGTAAATCAGAATATCTAGAAGTGTCAAGTATTTGAAGGTTTTCTATAAGAAAGTGGCTCCAGGCTGGGTGCAGTGGCTCACGCCTGTAATCCCAGCACTTTGGGAGGCTGAGGCGGGTGGATCACCTGAGGTCAGGAGTGTGAGACCATCCTGGCCAACATGGTGAAATCCTATCTCTATTAAAAATACAAAAATTAGCTGGGCGTGGTGGTGCGGGCCTGTAGTCCCAGCTACTTGGGAGGCGAAAGCAGGAAAATTGTTTGAACCTGGGAGGCGGTGGTTGTAGTGAGCCGAGACTGTGCCATTGCACTCCAGCCTGGGCAACAAGAGTGAAACTCTGTCTTGAAAAAAAAAAAAAAAAGCTCCAGTTTGTTTTGTATCTTTCTAGAAAGACTATTTGGGACCCAGTGGAAGGTACTGGGAGGCAAACTGCTTTGCTCAAGGAAGAACATTTTAATTTATAGGTTTATTTAAAATATAGACTACCCTAGTGCAACCCGTCTTATCCCCCGATGCAGTCAATCCCTTATCTAAGTAGGGTTCGGAGCTGCTGGGGAATTGTAGCCAGATTCTTGCACAGGGAAGAAGTTGGAGCAGATAATCTCAGGTTCCTTTTCATTCTTAAGTTCTGTGATTTTATAATAATCAGATAACAATTATTCAGAAGACCAGTAACGTGGAATCCCTTTGCCACAAAGAGGTGTACTGACTGTGTTCAAATGCGCAAAGGCCATGTAGGAGGTGGAGGTTGAAGAGAGGTTCCGCTAGTCCAGAACCACAAGAAATCCAACTTCAATTGGGCAGAAGAGACAGTAGGGAGCTTCAATCACCACATTTTGGATTAAGTGAGTTTCAGAAGGTTCTCCCATAAAGAATCTTTGCAGAGGGAATAAAAAATTATCCATCTGAGAAGGTCTGAACTTAAAAGTCAGGAGTAAGCTGATTCACTCTTGGTTAATTAGCTAAAGCTACTTCCCCTGTCCCCACTCCAACCACCAAAGAAAAGAAGGGAAACTTCCAATAGAGTATAAAGTGTCATTTTAATGCTTCTTTGACTTGCTTCTTTTGTTTACGAGAAATTTACTCTGAGTCAGTGGGCAGGGGCAGGCTAGTCATGCATTATCTTATATTAAAACAAAAGAAATATGTTGTATGATTCCTCACAGATCCAGAGCCAGAGGCTGGGTGTGGGTTTCTTGTCTGTGCAGTATCTTATAAAAATAAATGAACCAGAGAATAAAGATAAGATGAAAGTTCCATCACTTATAGGCATGAGAGGCAGAAAATGCCCAGACCCTTCTTCCCGGGTGATGTAAACAGGCAGCATCGTCAGTGAATAGTTCTACTTATTGAGGGTTTCTGGGAGCAGAAATCAATGCTGTTGCTTACGGGGCAGGTGCAGTGCAAATAAAGCCCCTCAGTGCTGTCCTTGGGCTCAGAGAGGCATGAGATCACACAGTTCACACAGGCCACAAGAAAGCTGCCAGCTCTGCCCATCTGGAGGCCGCTGTTGTGATCAACTCCCCATAGAAGTGGGCACCCTGCTCTTCTGCCTCTGCTATGCAGCTCACAGAGTCCTTCCTCAGCAGAGGCAGGGACAAAGCAAACATCCTCTTTTTCAGGCCATGTCCAGAGAGTTTTGCCTCTGGCTGGTACATAGACTCAAAGATGAAAGCATCAGTTTTACCAACTGGACAGTTAGTGTTTGCTGCATGATGCTCTGATGGTTTGTAACCAAAGTTGGGGTAATTTGGCTTACAAAATGGAAACCTGTATGTCTAAAGCAAGCCAGTGATGAGGATAAACTCAATGAAGACTCTGCACTCCATAATTATTTATATGCCAAGAACAAGTCAAGTAATGATTTAAAACATGGATTCCTTAAAATGTTGCCTGGAAGATTTTATAATTTGCTATAAATCATGAATATTGTCTAAATCTATGCATATATTTGTTCTTCAATTGTATTTAGAATAATCCTTTATGTCATGTGAATATAATTATGTAAGTTCATTGAGTTGATTTCAAAGCTTATGAGTTTCAAATTATTTCTTTACTTAGAGTTTTAATGGGCTTTCATAATTAGAACAAAATATAGAAAGTAACAGTAAATTCTATTGTCATTAGCTGTAACTTTGACAATTTTTAAAATTCAGAGTATAATGATGTATTTAAGGTTTAATTGAGCTTTATTAGTTTTATCCCAATAATTGAGAAATTATAATGATGTAGGCAAGAACTGAGCCAAAATTTACCTTTGTGCAGCCTATAAAAATATTCTTGGTAAACCAATGAATATTGCTAGGAGGCCCCAAGCTGGCCAAGTGAAGTAGGATTTATGAAAGACTGATGTACAAACTCCCAAGTGATAAGGCTGTAGCTTCAGATGTAGATACATTCACGCCTCTGAGTTATGTCCTTACATTTGACTGTCTCTCATGCTCCTTGGACAAGCCCATCGCAAGCAGATTCTTCTGTCTTCACTCTCAAAGCATAAAATTGTGTCCAATTTCTGGGGATATCTTATTTTAGATAGTGAGTGATTCCATGAACAGTGAAGCAAATTGTGAGCAAAATAGAGAAGATGAAATATTATTGCAATAGTCATTTTTAGAAGCAGGTATAACTTACATATCATATAATTAACCCATTCTAAGTGTACAATGAGTGATTTTTGGTAAATTTTCAGAGTTGTGCAAATATCACCATAATCCAGTTGTAGAACATATTTATATTACTCCAAAAAGGTCCCTTGGGTCTGTTTGCAGTCAACTCCTTCTCCCAATCCCCAAACCCCATGCAACTGCTAACCTGCATTTTGTCTCTATGGATTTTTCTTTTGGGGGCATTTCATATACAAGTAGTCCTACAATGTGCACGTAGTCTTTTTTATCTTGCTTCTTTCACTTAGCATAATGTTCTTGAGATTCATTAATATTGTAGCATGTATCAGTACTTCTTTTAATTGTTGAATAATATTCCATTGTATGAATATGTCACATTTTGTTTATCCATTCATCATCAGTTTGTTTCCATTTTGATTATTATGCACTACCTGCTAAGAACATTTACGTACAATTCTTTGTGTGGATAGGCTTTCATTTCTCTTTGGTAGATAACTAGGAGTGCAATTGCTGGGCCAGATGATAAATTTATGTATAACTTTTTAAATGAAACTATCAAACTGTTTTCCAAAATGGCTGTTCTATTTTGCATTCCCGCAAACAATGTATAAGCGTCCCAGTTTCTCTTTATCTTTGCCAAAACTTGTTATTTTTTCCCCACTGCTGAAATCTCTCATGCATTTATTTATTTATTATTTATTTTTAAATAATTTCAACTTTTATTTTAGATATGGGGGTACATATGCGGGTTTGTTATGTGGGTATATCATGTGATGCCAAGGCTTAGAGTACAAATGTTCCCATCATTCAGGTAGTGAGCATAGTACCCAATACGTAGTTTTTCAACACTACCCCCAACCCTGCTCCTCCCTCTAGTAGTCTTCAATGTCTATTGTTGCCACCTTTATGTCTGTGAGTACGCAAGGTTTAGCTCCCACTTGTAAGTGAGAACATGTATACCTTACTTTCTGTTCCTGTGTTAATTCGCTTAGGATAATAGCTTCCAGATGCATCCATGTTGCTTCAAAGGACATGATTTAATTCTTTTTTATGGCTGTGTAGTATTCCATGATGTATAAGCACCATATTTTCTTTAGCCAATCCACTGTTGATGGGCACCTAGGTGGATTCCATGTCTTTGCTACTGTAAATAATGCTGTGGTGGACATACGAGTGCACATGTCTTTTTGGTAGAACAATTTATTTTCCTCTGGGTATATACCCAGTAATGGGATTGCTGGGTCAAATGGTAGTTGTATTTTTAATTTTTTGAGAAGTGTCCGAACTGCTTTCCACAGTAGCTGAAATAATTTACCTTCCTACCAACAGTGTATAAATGTTCCCATTTCTCTGCAGTCTCCAGCATCTGTTGGTTTTTGACTTTTTAATAATAGCCATTCTGACTGGTATGAGGTGGTATCTTACTGTGGTTTTTTGATTTGCGTTTCTCTGATGATTAGTGATGAGCATTTTTTCATGTTTTCTGGATGTTTGTATGTCTTCTTTTGAAAAGTATCTGTTCCTGTGTTTTGCTCACTTTTTAATAGGGTTGTTTTTTGCTTGTTGATTTAAGTTCCTTATAGATTCTAGATATTAGAACTTTGTTGGATGCATAGTTTCCAAATATTTTTTCCCATTCTGTAGGTTGTCTGCTTACTTTATTGATAGTTTATTTTGCTGTGCAGAAGCTCTTTAATCCAATTAGGTCCCACTTGTCAATTTTTATTTTTGTTGCATTTTTTTGAAGACTGAGTCATAAATTCTTTCCCAGGGTTGATGTCCAGGATGATATTTCTTAGGCTTTTTTTCTAGGATTTTTATAGTTTGAGGTCTTACATTTAAA
Source organism: Pan troglodytes (assembly GCF_028858775.2). Lineage (NCBI taxonomy): Eukaryota > Metazoa > Chordata > Mammalia > Primates > Hominidae > Pan > Pan troglodytes. Next base: position 100,562,864 of record NC_072412.2, on the reverse strand, counting down.
TCTTTAATTCCATCTTGAGTTAATTTATGTTTATGGTGAAAAGCAGGGATCCAATTTCATTCTTCTGCATATGGCTAGGCAGTTATCCCAGTACCACTTATTGAATAGGGAGTCCTTTCCCCACTGCTTATTTTTGTCAACTTTGTGAAAGATCAGATGGCTGTGGGTGTGAAACTTTATTTCTGGGTTGTCTATTCTGTTCCATTGGTTTATGTGTCTGTTTTTGTGCCAGTACCATGCTGTTTTGGTTACTGTAGCCTTGTAATACAGTTTGAAGTTGGGTAATGTGATTTCTCCAGGTTTATTCCTTTGGTGAGGACTGCTTTGGCTATTCAGCCTCTTTTTTCTTTTTTTCTTTTTTTTTTTTTTTTGGTTTCACATGAATTTTAGAATAGTTTTCTTCTAATTTTGTGAAAAAATGATGTTGGTAGTTTGATAGCAGTAGTGCTGAATCTGCAGATTGCTTTGAGCAGTATGGTCATTCTAATGATATTAAGTCTTCTAATCCATGAGCATGGGATGTTTTCCACTTTTTGTATTATCTATTTTTTTTTCAGTAGTGCTGTCTTTTTTGGTTATGGCCATTCTATCTCTAACAGTCATTTAATACACATTAACTTAATTAATATGTGAGCTGATTGGAGTGGTAAGCACCATGGCCAGGGCCAGAGAGACACAGATGATGGAGTCAATGCTCAGTCTATTCCATGGCATTTCACAGCTGGAGGCACTGCTGTGATCTCCCTATGGAGGTAAGGAACTGGAAAGACAATGAGATAAAAGACAGGGCAAGAACTATACATTGTATTTGGGTGTGTATAAGATAGATAGTAAATGGAGGTATGGGGTTTCCAAGAGAAAATAATGAAGAAATAGATAAGAAGGGTCGGGGTGACCTCTTGGGGGATCCCATTTTTGGGACCCTTGCTGAGTTCAAAAAGGGGTTATGAGTGAATCATGAGAGTCAGTAGGATGGAAACCCAGGAAAATCAGCATTTCAAGGAAAATGATAAAGTTAACAGTGTGAAACACTGCAAATTAGTTGCAGAAGATAGAGCTTGAAGAAGGCCATTGGATTTAAGTGCTAAGATCAACAATATCCTTAGAAAATTCAGTCTCAGTAATGTGATGAGGGAAAAACATTGTGAGAAGCTACGGGAATTGGAAACAAGGATTATAGATGATGCTTTGGAGAAACTTGTAGAGAAAGGAAGAAGAAAGCATAGTAGAGGAGGCAGCAAGCTTGAGCAAAGGCAGATGTCCCCTTTCCCATAAACCCCTATGGTCACAAGAAAGGGGGGAACTTGACTTTTTTTGCAGATACATTTGTAGATCTAATTTCTAGAACTGTGAAGATAGGGCCTGAGTATCATACCCACCAGATCCATAGTTGGTTGGACAAAAGAATACAGAGGCCGATGTGAGACCCATCCTGAGTAACCAGCATTCCTGCTCTAACCATGTTTCTTCTCTTTCACTTCAACACTTCCCAGTTCTGCAGACTCTAAACAGACTCTAAACCAGGCCCTAGGCCTTCATTTCTCCCTTTTCTTCATCCCACTAAAGTAGACAATGAGAGTCGACTCCACTTCCTCCATATCATCTGCATCCTCTCCCTGTTTGCTCTGACAAATCCTGCCTTCTGGGTTCTCTAACTTTAGGGGAATGAGTCTAATGAGTGCAGACCTCATTAGGCTGGTCTCTTTACTGCCAGTCCCCTCCCCACTCTGACTCTGGCCTGTGCCTCTTCCCTGCTGAGCAGAAGGCACCTAGGCTTGTCTGTCAGGCTCATCGCCTCCTTCCCTTCCCATGCACTCCCTCTGCTCACATCCTGCAAAACACCTGCTGTTCGCTGAGCATCTTCTCGTGTTCTCTTCCTGATTCACTCTCCTCTCTCAAGATGGAAAATTTTCACTCACCCTTCCAAGCTCAACTCAAAGTATCACCTTCCTTGGAATCATTCTGACCCTCTGCCACTCCCTCCCCAGTTAATGCTGCTTCCACTCAGTTCCTTCATCATAGGGTTTCTCAGCCTCAACCCCACTGACACTTTGGGCAGGCTAATTCTTTGCTGTGGGAGCTCCCCTGTGTGCTGCTGGATACATCACAGCATCCCTGGCCTCGACTCGGAGGATGCCCGTACACTCCCTTCTCCTACAGTTTGACAACCAAAAATGTCTCCAGCCATTGATAAATACTCCCGGTGAGTGGAGCCTCACAATTGCCTCCGCTGGAGAAGCACTGCCTTACAATCAATGTGTTATCATTCCGGAACTCCTTACACGGTGTGAACTTAACCTCTGTCTTCCACTGGGCCTGGCATATAGTGAGTGCACAGAAAATAGAAATTCAAATATGCAGAGAAGTTAAGAATGTGATCTTTAGAATCAGACAGGATTTTCATCTTTTTTCTAACACCAGCTGTGTGAAGCTGGAAAATTATTTGACTTCCCCAAGCCTCAGTGTTTTCATCATAAAACAAAGGTAATAATGCTGTCAGGGTTACGGTGGAGATTAAATGACACCATTATTTGTAAAGGTCTAATGCACACTTTGGGGCAGAGAGAAAATACTAATGAATGATGCTATAAAGAGTATCCTTGGCTGAGCACGGTGGCTCACACCTGTAATCCCAGCACTTTGGGAGGCCGAGGCGGGTGGATCACCTGAGGTCAGGAGTTCGAGACCAGCCTGGCCAACATGGTAAAACCCCATCTCTACTAAAAATACGAAAAAATTGGCCAGGCATGGTGGCGGTCGCCTGTAATCCCAGCTACATGGGAAGCTGAGGAAGGAGAATTGTTTGAACCTGCGAGGCGGAGGTTGCAGTGAGCCGAGATCGCGTCATTGCACTCCAGCCTGGATGACAAGAGCGGAGTCTTGGCGGGGGAAAAAAAAGGATATTCTCTGCCTGTTTGACTGCCCAGGCCCCATTCTATTCCTTTCCCATTGTTGGGAGGTTCCCAAAGCATGGCACAGAACAATTGCTCAGTACACTTTTTTTGGATGGGGCTAAAGCGACATAGTGAAGATATTTTTGTGCAAAGATTTCAGGATGTGCGGAGGAGTCAAGCAAACACAAATAGGGCAGGCGAAGTGGACAGGAAGAAAGCTGCCAGTAGATGGCCTCTTCCTGCTTTATCTTTTTCGCTCTGGCGTCCCTTCCATAATCTGATCCCTGTGTTACTTTAAGCAACTTGAGGAGAAAGAAAATACAAATCAGCAGCTGAACTAGTTGCAGAACAACTCGGGTGGTATCCTATGACTTTTATTCAAAGATAAGTGTGTGTATGTTTTACTTTTCCTACTAGATTATAACCCGCCTGAGGGCTGAAGGTATTATGGCTTGTTTCGTTTAAATCTCTCTTTTCCAGAACCGTAGTTCTTGGCAAAGATGATTGGTAGATGAATAAATGAATGTCTGACATTGATAAATCTACCATTCAGTAGAGCAGTGTTTCTCGGAGCTTTTCCTATTGTGATAAGGTATCAGTGATGACCTGTTATGTTCTCTGTCACAAATCCATTATTTTTACATGGGCGAGATGATTGACTGGAGTTAGAGTGATAATTTGGGGCTTTGAGACAGCAAGATGGGTTCAGCTTTAGCAGAACTAGCTTTTTTTTTTCTAGTTAATTTTTTACTAGTATAAAAGAATCCTTTTGTTGATTATCATCATTGCCAGCAAACCAAGTTAGATGGCAACTGTTGACACAGAGTACAAATAAGAAAATTGGAATCTATACTTTCAGGGAATTTTCCTTAAAGTGTAGCGTTTGGACAACCTATCAGAATCACTGACGAGAGGTGCTTTTTAAAAACATGGTTTCCTGGGCCCTCTGTGAGACCCACGGAATTATAATATGTTGGGGAAGGACCTCCCTAAACTTCTTTTCTTTTCTAATGCACACTAAAATTTGAAAACTGCTTTAAAGAAAAGAGCATTTAGTGTATATAGTCAGCTTCTACTGGGAGCTTTATTCAACATGCTTGGTTACAGTAGGCAGTTTCACTGTTCTTACAGAGTATATTTTAAGGTCTGAGAGACATCATCATAGAGTTAGAAAAAGAGCTCTGGTTTGCAGTGAGAAGACCTGAGAATGGTCTGTCAATGTCTGTGTCTCGGGTCAATCAGAACTTCTTTGGTCTTCAGACCTCTTACCTGCTGTAAGAGCTGTTGGTCTTTCTGAGTGATCCAGATGTTCCCTGATAGCCCAGACTTCAGTGGAACCATCATCTTCAAAATCCTCACTGCTGTTTTATAAACAATAATAGTAGCAAACATTTATATACACTTACTCATTTAGTCCTTCTCAACATTTCTTTAGGGTAGGTTAACCCCATTGTACAGAGAGTACTACTGAGGCACAGGGAAGTTAAACAACCAGGAGAGGTTAAACAGCTAAATAAACAACCAAAAAGATTATGTTATATATGAAATAATGATGTCTATATTAAAAAATCAAAATATTTCTATATTCAAAATAGTAGAAAGCACAGTGGACAGGGAGTCAGGAGACCTGGGTCTCACGTGAGTTGCTATCACTAGTTATATGACTATAGCTGGTCACTTAACACCCTGGTTCTTATTTTTCCCTCAGTAAAATGTCATTCCAGAACATTCCAGGGTTCCTTCTAGCTTGTAAAAAATCTCCTTGTGCGATCCTCAGTAGCATTCCTTAATGTATTTTGTGTACTGATTATGCTTTTTTTTTTTTAACAAAATGCTCAGTATACATCAAAGAATGATTATCATTAAAGATTTGCTTCAAAAGTATTTTCTTTAAATCCCTACGTCATATTCCTATAAATGAGTATCTATTAGACAGAGGTATAAATATTTTAAAGATAAGCATTATATTTCCAAAGATTTATTTAACTTTCCTTTTCTTCATGAACCTGTTGAAAAATGAGGATGTCTTGCCACGGATACCTCGTGTATCCAGAAGGGGCTGCCAGAAATGGCGAAATAGCTTGACTAATCCAGCTGAAGTTAGTTCTTCCTGTCTTAAAACAAGGTGAAAGCTCATACAATTATTCATTTTGCTGTGAAAATTTCATCTGTTTTTATAGAAGAGTCTTCCCAATGGGTCATATAGACTCCTATAAGCAAGCACACCCCAAATGTTTCCTTTTCATAATTATCTAAAGCACAGACGAGCCTTGAAAAGACAATTGTATAGCTTCTTGTGTTGCTTCATGGGCTTTAAGTGCCCACAAAGAGGATTCCTTATGCTTTAATTTCTCTTTATTTTTCTCACTGTAAAGACCCTTGGGGTAAATGCCAGCCCCACAATCCCGCCGTTATATGGTTACTGTCAGCCTGCTCAAATGATGCTTCCTGTTCATTAGGCCTCTTTTCATCTGACTACAATGTCCTGGCTTTGCAGCAATTCTTAGTCAACGCCCATCTCTTCAATAGCCTGTGAATAGTATTAAATGGTGTTTATGCTAGCTATTGTTGCCTTTTGTGTGGTTTGTCTAATTCACAGAGAAAAGTCTGCTTTTGTGGTCGAAGACCAGCTACGTCATGGCACACCATGTGCCTTCTGATGGGACCCAGTCCTGCTGAGTGATAACATTACAGGCCTGAGCTTCTTTGCAACACAATCCCGCATTCTTAACCACAGTCAATACTCTCACAGGCAGACTGGTTTACTCTTTTTATTAAGAGGTAGGGGAAGATAAAGCACAAACAAATACCAGACCCTGAAACAAAACAGAAAAGAAGGGTAAGTTCAACTGATTTGCAGCTTACTCAGGCAAGAAGTGAGAATGCAAGTGAAAAGAAAATCACAGATTTATTCTATTAGCAACCAGACGTGCCAGGTGTACCCACGGTGGCAGCAAATACTTCACATTTCAGGAGTAAGATTGCATTATGGTTTCGAGGTATTGTTTAAAACGACACTTAATACCGACTCACCACTCTGCTGGGCTTTTTCTAAAGTGCTCACAAAAGAGAAAGGATATTGTATTGATGATTACATTATCCTCTGGTTCAAGAGTCTTTGCAGGGCAGGTATGTTGCTATGTCTTGAAAGGGCTTTTGATGTAAGAAGATCATTATGGGCTCAGTGGTAATTGATCCCTGGCAGCCCTGGGTTTTGGTGCTGTGGGTTATTTCATCCTGTTGCGTTGCATAATCCGTTTTTCAGCTATCTACAATCTTTTTTATATTCCTAATGGTGGCTTATATTTTATTTTATTTTGTTTTTTCCCTTGAGACCAGAAGTGCTTCCCAGACAAAGTCAGATGCAGAGAAAGGGGAAAACTTTACTGTTAGCTGATGATACACATCCTTCGGTATTGAAAGCATCTTTCTGAATTATGGTTCAGGCTTATTTCCCTCATGTCCTTCTACTTTCTGACATCAAAACCAACCCAAATGTAAAACTGAACCCAGGCACAAACAAGGAAAAAGAAACTAGGAACCACGGCTCAAACATGTTACAGAGTCCATGTTTTCTAGAAGAGAGAGTATAAACAATATTATTACATCGACATACACTGACAAAATGGGATGCTTTGAATTTCTGTTTAAAATTCTGAAAATTTAGTTTTCTTTAATGACAAGTTTCAAGGAGAAAGAGGCAAATTCCCCATTTCACCTCCAATCCAAGAAAAGCATAAAGATTTCTTTTCAAAGGATCAGGGAGTTATTTTGCCAGGATGAGTCATGTCAACCCAAGAAAAGCTGCCCCTCCAACTTGGGTGACAAATATGTATTGTGCCTGGTATGACTCTAGCATTGAGCTGGTTGCTGTAGTAGGTTATGAAGAAAATAGAATTTGCAATATCTTGAGGAAAAGTGACACTATAAAGAGATCAGGGCCAGGTGCAGTGGCTCAAGCCTGTAATCCCAGCACTTTGGGAGGCCAAGGCAGGTGGATTACTTGAGGTCAGGAGTTTGAGACCAGCCTGACCAACATGGTGAAACCTTGTCTCTACTAAAAACAGACAAAAAAATTAGCTGGGCATAGTGGTGTGTACCTGCAGTCCCAGCTACTCAGGGAGGATGAGCAGGAGAATTGCTTGAAACAGGGAGGGGGAGGTTGCAGTGAGCCGAGATCATGCCACTGCACTCCAGCCTGGGTGACAGAGTGAGATTCCATCTCAAAAAAAAAAAAAAAAAAGAGTGAGAGAGATTGAGGATAATTAAGTACCAACGAGGCAAGGTGATGACAAGCCTAAACCGGGGCAGGGCAGCCAGGTAAGCTCAGGCCACTGGAGAGCAGGCCTGTGTTGCATTTGCCCTGGAGTCTTCAGACCTGAGCACAGGGGATGCCATATTACAGGGGCTGGGTGAGTGGCGGCTTCCTTTCAATAAGTCTCTTGCTGGAAGAACAACAACAAATTAAATAGAGAGGAGAAGGGTGGGGTCATTACAAGTGAGTAAGTAACAAAAGCAATTGCCAGGGGTTGCCAGGGGACAAGAATAAACTTTAGGGGATGGAACCTGAGCCTGGAGCAGGGAAGTCCTAAAGAACATGCTCTTTCCTTAATAGCAGTTCTCTGGTTGAGAAAACCAAGAGCAATGTGGGTGGTAAGAAGTGAGTGAGAAAGGGGAGCTACGAAAACATTCAGGTGAGTGAGTCGAACCTGGTGATCAGTGAGACCGGGGACAGAGAGAGATGGGCATTTCAACCATTTCAACCTGTCTGACCAGACCGAATCACCCACCTATCTGAGCAGACCAACCAGAGGAGGCTGATGTCTTAGGAAGCAGCAGGGTAAGGCTTATCAGTGGAGGCGGAGGGAGGGTGGTGGCAATTGTAGGCATTTCGACTCCAGAAAAACAGTCTGCACTTGATGAAACGGGGTTTCATTCATTTATTCATACATGTGTTCGCTCATTTGAGATGCATTTAGTGTCAATCATCACATTTATTTGGCAAAACACAGTGCCAGAGGCTCCTGTGGATATCAGGAAAATTTGAGATTCTTATAATGGCATGCCAGGCTCTTTATCCCCCAAATATTTGAATCTCTACAGTTTGGGTTACTTGGCCCACATGAGTGCTCACTCCTCTTCTTCATGGTTTACTAAAAAAAGAAAACATCTGGTTCCAGAGAATGGGCTCTGCTGTGCTGCTGTTCCTTGCCGCATTCACTCATTCATTTATTCATTCACCAAATATCCATTGAGCCAAAAAATGTATCTGAAACAATTTAAACTCTGGTGATAGAAAAATCAAGGGGGCACTGGGCGTGGTGGCTCACGCCTGTAATCCCAGCACTTTGGGAGGCTGAGGCGGGCAGATCACCTGAGGTCGGGAGTTCGAGACCAGCCTGACCAACATGGAGAAACCCCATCTCTACTAAAAAAATTACAAAATCAGCTGACATAGTGGCACATGCCTGTAATCCCAGCTACTAGAGAGGCTGAGGCAGGAGAATCGCTTGAACCTGGGAGGCGGAGGTTGTGGTGAGCCGAGATCTCACAATTGCACTCCAGCCTGGGCAACAAGAGTGAAACTTCATCTCAAAAAAAAAAAAAAAAGAAAGAAAAGAAAAATAAGGGAACATCGTTTCTAGCTTTGAGGGGCTCACAGCTAAGTGGCAGGATCAGACATAGCAAGAATAATTATATGAATGCAATCCTTATGCCAGAGGGTGCTGTCAGAACACAGAGGACGAAATGCCTACCTCTGTCTAGAGAGGCTCAGGGAGACCACAGAAGAGCTGGTGTGTAAGTTACGTCTTGAGAAAGTCTGGTCAACCCTGATATACAAGGGAGGCAATGGTATTCTAGGCAGAAGGGCAGCGTGTGCAAAGGGAGTGCTCCTGGTGTTCAGGGAACCGTGAACAGCTGGGTACTGACAGGGTGAGGATGGGGGATGATGCTTGGAAAGGTAGGCGGGTGAAGACCAGGACAGGTCTTGGTTTCATTGAATTTCACCTCCAAAATTTAGTCTCCTGCTTTCTTCAATGTGGTCAAGCTTCACTTTTGTCTCTACCTTGGTTTGTTTGCTAACCGAGGCCCCACCTTCCCCGCTTGACAATTTGCATGTGGCCAAACCACTCCTCACCTCTGATGCCAGCTACTTCATTCCTAAACCTCTGCCATTGTCTACAACCAACTTCTCCTGACTGAAGCTGTGCCAGCTTTTCCACTTGCAGAATCTTGAGTCTCAGGAACTGAAGGGATTTTTAAGATCATCGGACTAGTGGCTTTTTGTCCTTTTTTTTTTTTCCTGCATGAACAGACATGATAGATGATCTTTTCCTGCAAGACACACTACCAATGTTGCACACATATATTTGGCTGCAGCAAATAGGATGAGCAGAAACTCTGTTCCCCCCTTTCCAACTCAAGTGATGCTTAACGGAATGCCAGCAATTGAAAATGCCATTACTAGAGGACTAACACTGAAGCTGCCAGCATTGGCCCCCTTAAATCACAGGTAACAAATTCCCTGTGACTGATCTTATATCTGATCTCAGCCAGTGTTTAATTCCTTTTAAAACACCCTTGGACTTCAGCTTGAATGAGCCTGATGATGGAAATTTCACTCTCTCATAAGACAATCATTCAATTCTTGGGAAGCTTCAACGTTAGACAATTCTTTTTAAATGGAGTAGGAGTCTCCCTTCTATGACTTCAATTCTCTTGTCCTAATTTCATCCTCTGTGGCTACATAGATAAATATAAGCATACCTCTACCTAACAGTCCTTTAAATATCTAACAATGATTATTCTCATAACAATTCCCTTTTTCTAGTTTAAATATCACAAGATATAGTTTCCATTCTTGGGAGAACTTTATTTTGTCAATATAGCCCTTACAATATGACACTCAGAACTAAAACAGTACTTCCAGTGTAGGCATACCAGCAAAACATACATGTGGGACTCTTGCTGTTTTTATTCTGGATGAAATATTTCTATTAATGTAATTCAAGATCTCATTAGTTCTTCTGGCAATTCTGTCTATTGGCCAGTACTGCAATTTTCATTAAGTTAAACCCCTGAAATGATTTTATTTGAATTACCAGTGGTTTAGGTGTCTCTCACCCTCTAATGTTCAGGCATTTTTTAACCTCATTACAGAACTTCACATTTATCCTGATTAAATTCCACCTTATTAGTTTTGCTGATTGTTCCAAACTGTTAAAATCAATTTGAATCTGCGTCCAACATCTAGCATATCAACAATCCTTCCATCTTTGTACCATTACTAAATCTAATAAGCATGCCTATTTTATTCTAGTCCAAATATTTAAGCAAAATATCAAACAGGTGGAACTAAATACAGAGACTAGTGGTATGCCACTAGTGACCATCTTCTCCTTTTACGTTGCATTGATGTTAATTAACATTAATATAATAAAATATTTTAAATAATTGTGAATCCACTAAATCCATCCTATTTGTCTGTTGATATATCATGAATGATATTATCAAAATAATATTATTTTGGCAGTCAAAATATGCAACTCATTTGCAATGAAATTCTTTTGGAAATGCAAATGAAATTTACCATTTTAGTTCAATGCACTCTCATACATGGAAAAGAAGGTCTTTTAAATTCTCACTAAGAGAATGAGTAAGAACAGAAACTATAAAATGAAAACAACTAATTTGTCAAATGTTCATATAGAAAAAAACATCTCAAAGGCAAAAGACAAGCAAAAAACTGGAGAACTAACTGGAACATAGAAAGGGTTAATTTCATTAATATACAAAGAGTGCTCATATGAGTTTATTTTTTAAAAAAGGTGAACAACCCAAAGGAAAACGGGCAAAAGACATGAACAGGCAGTTTATACACCCACAAAAATGGCCAACTAACGCCAAAGAAATGTTCAAAATTACTCACAATTAAATAGCTAGGAATTAAAATACAGATGAGATAACATTCTTCCTCTGTCAGCTTGGCGAAGATTTAACATTTGATTGCAAGCAATGTTGTTAGGAGCATGTGCAAAGAAACTTTCTCATATGATTTATTGTAAATTGGTACCACCTCTGTGGAGGTCAACTTGAGATTATCTGTCAAAGTTTAAAATACATGTACTCTATGGTCTAGCAATTTTGTTTCAGGATTTTATCCCACAAATATGTAGTGGTCCTATAAGGTATAAAGAAATAGAGAAGTTCTACAGGATGGACTGATCTATCCCATGTCAGCAATGTGACCTTTGGCAAGTTGCTTAGCCCCTTTAGGACTCAGTGTCCTCACCTGTAAACTTGGGATAGTGGTAGTCTCTGCCTATTGGGATCTTGTGAGAAATAGAAGAGTTCTTTAGAACTGTGCTGGGCACATAGTAAGTGCTATATGTATGTTCACTTTTTTACTACTGTTATTTAGAAAGGTGTCTATTTCAACCTTAAAAAAGTCCATCAATAAAAGATCAACTAATTAAATCATGGTGTATACATACAATGTGATATTATATGATCATTACAAAGAATTAGGTAGTTTTGTAAATGTTGATTTGAAACAATGTCTAAGTTATACATACACTTACGTAAGAGAAAAAAAGCAGAACGGTATATATATGATCTTAACTGGGTAAAAGATAGGCTATATCACATATATGTGATATGTGCATTATGGTTTTTTGTGAGAATAGACTATTAGTAGTGGTTATAGCTGAACTGTGAAACTGAGGGAGAGAAAGGCTTTTACTTTTCCTTCCTTTTATTTTTTTGAAACAGGGTCACATTGCGCTCTAGCCTGTTGCCCAGGCTGGACTGCAGTAGTGCAATCATGGCTCACTGCAGCCTCAACCTCCCAGGTTCAAGTGGTTCACCCACTTTGGCCTCCCAAGTAGTTGGGACTACAGGCACGCACCACCACACCCTCCTAATTTTTGTATTTTTTGTAGAGATGAGGTTTTCCCATGTTGCCCAGGCTGGTCTTGAACTCCTGAGCTCAAGCCATCCACCTGCCTTGGCCTTCCAAGGTGTGGGTTTACAGGCATGACCTACCATGCCTGGCCTCACTTTCATATTATATCCTTCTGTACTGTTTGAATATTTTAAAAATCATATATATATAGTACTTTTATACTAAAAATATTTCTTGCAATCTATCCAAGGTAATTTTTTTCATGAAAGAGAGGTAAGCATCTCAATGTAACATGCTAGAAAGGGAAAATCAATGAGAAAGACTTTATCTGGGTATCTCCAATATTCTCCAAGAGGTAATGGGGTATTCTGGCACTTGGGAAGCAACAGACACCCTACATCTAATCCAACTGTAAGTCCCATTGGCTCTACTTTCAAACTATATTCAGAATCCAACCACTTCTCATCACTGCAATGACCAGCACAGCAAAGTGAGCCTCTACTCTTGCTTACTTGGATTCCTGAAATAGTGCCTTTCTCTGCCCTCAAAAATCTATTCTCAACAGTGTAGCCAGAGAGGGGTTCTTTAGATGTATGATCATGTCACTCCTGTGCTCAAAATCCTCCAAAGTTTTTCCATCTCACTCAGAGTGAAAGCCCCCATCTTCATAGCATCCTGGAAGGACCGAGTTCATAGCAGCCCGGAAGGAGCAAGCTCCCTCACTGTGCATCTGACATCGGCTCCTAAAGCTCTCCCTTCATTCTGCTCCAGCCATGAGGGCCTCCTTGTTTGTTCCCTAACATGTCTGGCTAGCTTCCACCTAGGACTTTCGCATTTGCCATTCTTCAGCCCAGATACACACAAGGCCAATTCCATCACCTCCTTCAAGTCTTTACTCAAATCTCATTTTCTCCATGAAGCTTACTCTGACCACTCTTCTTACCATTGCAACCCACCTCTCCCTGCAGAGTTGCACCACAAGCTCTCCTTTATTCCACCCCCAACCCCAGTGTGTACCACGCTCTAAGGTATCTATTAGTTTCCTGGGATTGACAGGACAAAGTATCAGAAAGAGGCGGCTTTAAACAACGGAAATTAATTCACGATTTTGGAGGGTAAAAGCCCAAAGTCAAGGTGCCAGAAGGGCCATGCTCACTCTGAGACTCTGGGTGGAAACTTTCTTTGCCTCTTCCTCGCTTTTGGTGGTGGCCACCAATCCTGGCCTTTCCTTGGCTTGCAGCTGCCTTGCTCTGCTCTCCGCCTCTGTCATCCCATGGCCTTCTCCTGCTGCTGTACCCCTCATATTGATCATACTCCTGTGTGACCACATTCTAACTTAACTACTTATATCTGCAAAGACCCCATTTCTAAATAAGCTCACATTCTAAGGTACAGGGGGTTAGGACTTCAACATATCTTTCTGGTCTGGAGGACACAGTTCAACTCATGCCACATATTATATAATTTAATGTTTTATCAGAGTTACTGTTGTTATTGTCTTTCTCTCTGCGTAGAATATAAACTCCATAAGAAATTTCTTTATTTTATTTTATTTCTTTGAGACAGGGTCTCACCCTGTTACCCAGGCTGGATTGCAGTGGTGTGATCACGGCTCACTGCAGCCTGGACCTCCTGAGCTCAAGTGATCCTCCTGCCTCAGTCTCCCAAGAAACTGGGACCACAGTCATGTGACATCATGTCTGGCTAATTAAAAAACTTTTTTCTTTTTGAGACGGAGTTTCTTTCTTGTTGCCCAGGCTGGAGTGCAATGGTGCAATCTCGGCTCACTGGAACCTCTGCCTCCCAGGTTTAAGCAATTCTGCCTCAGCTTCCCAAGCAGCTGAGATTATAGGTGCCTGCCACCATGCCCAGCTAATTTTTAGTAGAGACAAGGTTTCACCATGTTAGCCAGGCTGGTCTCGGACTCTGACCTCAGGTGATCCGCCCACCTTGGCCTCCCAAAGTGCTGGGATTACATGCATAAGCCACCGCGCCCAGCCCAAAAATAATTTTTATTTGTAGAGATGAGGTCTCATTATGTTGCCAAGACTGGTCTCAAACTCTTGGGCTCAAGTGATCCGCCAGCCTTAGCCTCCCAAAGTACTGGGATTACAAGCATGAGCCACACCGACCCCCACCCAGAAGGAATTTCTTTTTGTCATTTTTGTTTACTGATGAAACCCAAGGGTCTGGAGCAGTAGCTTAACTGTTGGTAGACATGTAGTCAATATCTTCTGACTGATACTGGGTATCATCACACGAGTATACTGGTCAGTAAGATCATTCCATCTGCTATGCTCTAATTAATTATCCTGCTACCAAATGTTCTTTGGTTTCTTTCTGAAGAAAACACTGAGCAGCTGGAGAGAGATTCTAGCTATCTAGTGGTAACATTTCTCGTTGAAAACTTATTCTGGACACCCAACCTTCAGTAACTTATCGAAGTTGCCATTTAAGTGTACCTACATGTTATGGCTCTAGCAGCTTCTCTCTAGCAAAACAGAGGGAGATCTGTTCTACCAAACTCATAAGACTGCCGTGAAAGTGGTCTGCAGCTTTCTGTAATGCCACAGCAGCAACCTGCGATCCTGCCACAGCTTTCTTCAGCCTCCTTCCCTGGGGGAGACAGAGGGCCTAACCCCAGTCCTGGATTCAAGGCATGAGCCTATTACAGTGTCCTTTGCACACAAGCACTGTGAATCCCTTTCACTCTGAAAGGGACATATTTCTGTTTACTGCTTCCTACCTCTGGACTCAGAGCTCAATAGACCTATATTTTAGCCCTACTCACAATTTTATTTTCTGTCCTGTTTCTGATACAATGAAGCACTTACCTTGCATTTTAAACCAGGCTATGTTTCTGGTTTTTTTTTTTCTCCTATGTTTCATCTGTCATTATTATACATTTGGAGCTGAGGGAATGAATCATGATCTCTCTGGGTCATCTTCAGTAGTTCTCAATTGTTCATAATCAAAGTTTATTACACAATATAATAAAATGTACTAAGTGAAAAAAAGATGGGTACACACATATCTAAGAGGATATTTCAAATATATGTTCCATAATGAAATAAAAATAAGGCTTGTACTAAATGTTAGATCCATTTAATTGTAAAAAAATTTTTTTGAGAAAGAAATTGCCCTAAAATACTACAATGGATCTGCATGATGGTTTCATAGGTCTGTTTGCTGTTTAAAAAAAGAGAGAGAGAGAAAAAACTTATTCTGCCTTACAACTCAGCCTTTCATGCTTTTGGTTAGTGTGAATACAACCTGGGTAAGCTGATACAACTGAATTTCTGAAAATGCAAAACTAGGGTCCCGACCCTCAACCTGTGCCCCGCAAGGAAAAAGGCGGTGGAGATGCAGAGAAGTAGACAGCTGACCATGGGTGTTTGCAAGGGAAGGGCAGGTGGTGGCTGTGTTTTAGGATGATGAATCTGGATGTGGTATGTGCTTTGGCTTATAAGAAGGGTGGGGACAGAGAGAGACAAGCACAGAGCCAATGAAATCCTTGTCTCAGGGCAATAGGAGTGTTGAAAGAATGGCAAAATTAAATGACATTGCAGATGGAAAAACATCAAGATAGAAGTTAGGGAGTGATTCCCACACCAAATCAAATCATTGCATAAGATGAAATTGGGCGTAAAGACAAGAGGAAGTTATGAAGGAAGGCCGTGTCTTTCATGAGTTAACATTGCTGCTGCTTTGTTGCCACATGGTTCTTTTGACTCCCCCTAAGCTGATGGCAAGCGGGCAGGGAGCATGACGGCATTTATACCCTGGCTTTGTCTAAAAGGAGCAAGCTGAGTTAACGAGGGATCTCATGTTCTTCTTAGGTAGCTCAAATTCCAAGAAACCCTCCACAGCTTTGGCAGCCCAGTTCAAACCAGAGACAAGGCTCTAAGATAACCCAGCAGCTCTGAGTCTACAAACATCACCTCTTTACCCCCACCACCAGCCATGTATCTGGCCGGGTACCTCCAGTCTTTCCAAGGACCCAACTGATGGATGACACGTTAGGGTGGAACTTCAGTGGTATCTCACACTCCTTCAGCTCCCAATTATATATTTTATGGTTTAAAGAATCAGATTTTTTCTGAAAGTGAGTTAATCTTGATTTCCAGAGTATTTGGACTATCACTAAAAGCTGTGGTGGACTATAATTTTAGGTTCTGCTGGGATTTCACAACATAAAAATCAGGTATTGGAGTCCACCCCACATATCGCCCCCTTCCGCGTACAAAAATTGATTTCCAATGGTTGAAATTTACACAATAAAGAAAATCTTCATTTTCAATTCTGCTGATAAAAGAGACAGTATCTGCAACCTCCTCATTAACTGACTTTTCTCTTTTCTTAGATTCACTTCTCGAGGGAATCATTAAACATAAGAGAAAATGATTTGTTCCTATTGATTAGATGACATGCCCATCTGACAGCCATAGTTTTTTTATTAAAGTTATTAATTATGTCATTAATGTAATTTGCAGAATCAAGAATAAATTACTCAGGATCTGACTGTGCTGCTGGTTATGATTTTAAAAAATAAATAAAAGCATCTTTAGAGGAAATAAATCTTGTGAAAACAATAATGGATGAAAAGGCCAACCGCTCACTTTATAAATCACCACAAAGTAAAGGAAACTTCCTCTGATTACTTAAGTGGTGAGCACAAAAAACGTAGGTTTCTCAAAATATCCATTTTCCTATTGTGAGATTCTAAGGGTCATTGCTACTTGCAAGCACTTAGAAAAGATGTCTCATTGTTCATTGAGATTCCTTTCTGATTCTCATAAACATTTCATGGCTTAAGGTTAATAAGTTGTACAGAGTGTGGTAAAGCCAGGCTTGATTTGGGTCTCCCCAAAGTCTCTCCTGAACTCTGTGTTCATATTGACTGGGGATACTGTGTGCTTGTGTAAATCTCAGTAACTTTTCTCTCCTGGTAATGATTGCCCATAAATTAATTATGACAAGCCAGAATTAACTGCTCTGTATCCTGGCTGTGGCTGACTGCAAAATTCCAGCCTCTAAGTGAATGTCTGGGTGTTGAAACTAAGTGAACCTTTGGAATTCTCTAGAAAGAAAACTTGATTTCAACAGGTGCAATGTGTGGACTCTTTTCCCATTAGATTTTAAGGGCCTTAACTGTCATCCCTGCCAGTTCTTTGGGAACACAGAGCTGGTTATGGGTATTTTTTTCTGACATTTGACAGGTGTCCAGCATGGGAAAAGAAGTTTTCATTTTACCATGTGGGAGAAAGTGAAGGTTGGGTTGGCTTCCTGGGCGCATGAGCTATGCAGTCACACAGGATCCTCTTACTTAGAAGCCTCAGCACTTGGTTTAATGTTCTGTGCTGCTGTCTAGAAATTCTTGATTTTGGAATAAGAGGCCCTGCATTTTCATGTTGCCCTGGGCCCAGCAAATTATGTAGCCTGTCTGGAGTGGAGGGCTAGCGTGAAGCATATATTCACATGCCAAAGTATCCTTCAGATTCAACAACCACAACCCATTTGCACAAATCAAAGTCTAAGTGTGGAATGACCGTGTCTCCCATAGTGTGAATTTCCTTTGTTTCCCTTCCTTTCCTTATTACAATCATGGGAAAGTGCTCATGATAGCCCTGTTCATGTCTTTGAGGAGTGATGAGAGATTAAATGCTGAAGATTAATTTTGCTGATAGTGAATAGAAAATTCCTTGGACATAGGTTCTCTATTCTTGGAGAATGAATAGGAGTTTTTGAAGTTCTCTGTTAAGCAGCATGTGCAGCTTTGTTGTGTTGTTGTTTAACCAGTATTAAAAAGTGAAATTATTTTTGTATTTGGCTTCCCTGGGAACACATAATGAGACCCTACTCTTTTTTCAGTCATGTAAAATTAATGTGGTACCTACCCATTATATGGGTAAGAAAACATAGTCTATGAAAAGATGCTCAACATCATTAACCATCAGAGAAATGCAAATCAAAACCACAGTGAGTGATCTCTTCATACTTGTTAGGATGGCCACTATAAAAAGACTGAAAACAAAAAACAAAGAGAAAATAACAAGTGTGGGTGAGGATATGGGGAAGCTGGTATACTTGTACACTGTTGGTGGGAATGTAAATTAGTACAGCCATTATGGAAAATGGTATGGAGTTTCCACAAAAAATTAAAAATGGAACTACCATAGGAGTCAACAATCCCTTTTTTTCAAATTTTTTATTTTTTTAGACAGTTTCGCTCTTGTCGCTCAGGCTGAAGTGCAATGGCACGGTCTCAGCTCACTGCAATCTCCACCTGCCGAGTTTAAGCAATTCTTCTGCCTCAGCCAATGATCCCATTTTTGTATCCAAAAAAAATTGAAATCAGAAGCTCAAGAAGTTATCTGCATTCCCATGTTCATTTCAGCATTATTCAAAATAGACAAGAGGTGAAAACAACCTAAATGCCCATCAATGGATGAATGCATAAAGAAAATCTGATACCTATACACAATGGAATACTACTCAGCCATGAAAGAAGGGAATCCTGTCACATGCTGCAACATGGATGGAAATCGAGGGCATTATGCTAAGTGAAATAAGCCAGACACAGAGAAGCAAATACTACATAATTCTACTTACATGAGGTGTCTGAAATAGTTAAACTCATAAAGGCAGAAAGTAGAATGGTGGTTGCCAGAGCCTAAAGCTAGGGGAAATGGAAGAATTGCTGTTCATCAGGTATAGGGTTTTAGTTATGCAAGCTGGAAAACTTCTAGAGAGCTGCTGTACAATTATGAGCTCATAGTTAACAATATTGTACTGCACTCTACACTGAAAATTTTGGTAAAGCCTAGAGCTCATGTTATGTATTCTTTACCACAATAAAAAAGCAAGCAAGCAAGCACAATCAATTCCTGTCTTTAAGGGCCGCATAGGCCCTTGATGCCTGTATTCCCTCAACACCACCACATTCACACATACAGATAATTAGTCTGGATTACTTTAGTCTAGCCTGGGCACAGTGGCTGATGCCTGTAATCCCAGCATTTTGGGAGGCCAAGGCAGGAGGATCGCTTGAGTTCACGAGTTCGAGACCGGCCTAGGCAACACAGCAAAACCCCATCTATTAAAAAAAAAATTAGCTGGGCATGGTGACATGCACCTGTAGTCCCAGCTACTGGGGAGGCTGAGGTTGGAGGATCACTTGAGCCCTAAAAGGCAGAGGTTGTAATGAGCTGAGATTGCTTCACTGTGATCGAGCCTGGGTGATAGAGCCAGACCTCATCTCAAAAAAAATAATAATAATTAGATTACTTTAGTACAGTTTTAGTTGCTCTAGGTTTACTTTATCCAGAGGATGGGAGGTTTTTTTTTTTTTTTTGTTCTGTTTTTTTTTTTTTCAAGGTCTGGCTCAGTTGCCTCAGGTTGGAGTGCAGTGCAGCAATCTCAGCCAACTGCAACCTCTGCCTCCAGGGCTCAAGCCGTCCTCCCACCTCAGCTTCCCACCTCAGCTTCCCAAGTAGCTGTGACTACAGGCAGGCACCACCATGCCCAGCAAGGTTTTGTATTTTTTTTTGTAGAGACAGGGTTTTGCTGTGTGGCTGAGGCTGATCTCAAATTCATGAGCTCAAGCAATCCTCCCGCCTTGGCATCTCAAAGTGCTGGGATTACTGGCATGAGCCACTGCACCCGGCCTCAGAGGATGGGAGTTCAGTGCAGTTGTTTCCATAAAGGGCTGGGGCTAGGGTATTGGTTACATTTACTGGGCATGCTTCAGTAGCTGAGAGAGGAAGTGCAGTGTTTTTCTGCTGGTAGATTTAGTGTTGGCCTCTTTCTTTTAACTTAATTGGTGATTGGAGGTGTTTATATTTACCTTTGATCTACTTCTAACAGCTGAGGAGAAGTGACAAATTTTCTGCTGCTCTCTATGTCAAGTCCTGTAGTAATTGTCATCCTGGGACCCACATTGGATTTCAAGAGGCCCCTGTCCTTCCTCGAGTGCCTCCTGAACTCAAGAGGTATTGTGAAAGGACTGAGCAGGGCTAAGTTCAGCAGATGGAGTTTATCACATTGGTAAAGTCTTCCACAATGCAGGGTAATGTTTGGAAAGTGTTGCACAGTAAGATTCTTGTACATTGGTTTATGTATATTCCTACCTACACATGTTATAGTTTGCAAAAATGGCCCCAGTCCTTTACCTGTCCCCACTTCATATTGGTGGCCATGTCATTTTTATACCCTTCCATTCTAACACTGGCATTAGCCATGCAACCTACTTTGGTCAACAGGATATTGAGCTGACATGATATGAGTAGAAGCTTGAAAAGCACTTGCATCATTGGGTTGGCTCACTCTTGCTCTCTGTCACCTTCCTGAGAAGGACATGCCTGGGCTAGCCTGCTGGTTAATGAGCTGGGCTGTCCTAGATCAGCCAGTGATAGCCAACTGGTCCCCCAGACTTGTGAACAAGCTGAGCCAAAACCAGCAAATCTGTCTACCAACTTGCAGCCTAGCCTTTGCTGTTGTAGCCAGATCAGTTTAATCTCATTGACTCATAAGCTGAATGTGGGTTGTTATAATCTATTGTAGTTTTGTGATTGTCCTGTAGCCTTATCGTGGCAATAGGCAACTGATCTATATGATATTGTGTTGCAGAATGCACTTTCTATATATTTAGGAGACCAGGAAAAGTATGTGGGGTGATGTCTGAAAATTCTCCTGTGAATTTGGACAGTTAGTAGGTGGAAGTGATTGGCATAACCAGGTGGGATAGAGTAATCAGAGGTGGAAAAAACCCCTCTGCAAGTAGAAAATATAGAAAGAGCGTGAGAACTGTAGTTGAGTATCTGAATAAATCCAGTAACTGTGCTCCTGTCATCTTCTTAGCTCCAGGATCTAATGGAGGGCTTGGCACTAGGAAGGAAGGAATCAATAAATGTTAGTAGAGCAGAATTGAACATTGACTCTCCTGCTTTATTTTCTATTCAGCACATCTCAATCCCAGTCTATAAAATTCAGAGCCACCTGGCTATATGTAGACATTTCCTGAAATGTGTCATTTCCTTTTGATGGTGGCTGAAAGACTGATTGTTAAAAAACGTATTTAAAAATCACTAAATTAGAATGTTGTGTAATTTAGCTTTAAATTTCTCTCTGCTGAACAAATCCATTTAATGGAGATTATGCAAAATAATAGGGTAACTGTTATTTGATAGTAAGTATTTAAAATATTTAAAAGAACAAATGGTTTCATTCACTCTGGCTTCCAAAACAGGCATACATATCTATCCCTAACATTTGGTGCCTTTGAGGCAATATTTAGCGAATTCTGTATATTAAAACACAGTTTATACCTGAAAATAGTTAACTTTATTCCAAAAATGGTTTTATTTTTAAAATAAATGAATTAGATGGCTTTTATTTTCAGCAAGTGCAATTTAGTGAAGTTTCATTACATTTAGAAAAAACGTAATCATGAATTTTTTTGTTCATTTTGGAAGAGGTTTAAAAACTTTAAAAATTTTTGAATTTTATTTGGAAATCTTAAAATTTCCAGAAACACTACCCTGCCTCAAACTACCATCTGATAAGAATTTTTTTTTTTTCGACGGAGTCTCGCTCTATCGCCCAGGCTGGAGTGCAGTGGTGCGATCTCAGCTCACTGCAAACTCCGCCTCCCGGGTTCACGCCATTCTGCTGCCTCAGCCTCCCGAGTAGCTGGGACTACAGGCGCCCACCATCGCGCCCGGCTAATTTTTTCTATTTTTACTAGACACGGGGTTTCACCGTGTTAGCCAGGATGGTCTCGATCTCCTGACCTCATGATCCACCTGCCTCGGCCTCCCAAAGTGCTGGGATTACAGGCGTGAGCCACTGCGCCCAGCCAAGAATGTTATTAGAATGATCTTCAGAGGTTATTTTCTCCCATTTGAAAATGGGTTTGTTACAAAAATCGATTTTGTAAGGTTTGAAAACATTGTATGAAGTCACTTTTTCACTATTTTCTTCCCTACCCAACTTGTCATTTCTTAACCTTCTTGTAAGAAGGAGGCTGCCATTGAGGATTCTGGAATTGCAAAAGGTCCTGATTAGAAAGATGGATTAAAAACTTAAATGTAAAACCGAAAACTATAAAAACCCTTAAAGAAAACCTAGGGAATACCATTCTAGACAGAGGTCTTGGCAAAGACTTTATGATTAAGATGGCAAAAGCAACTGCAACAAAAACAAAAATTGACAAGTGGTACCTAATTAAACTAAAGAACTTCTGCATAGCAAAAGAAACTATCAACAGAATCAACAGACAGCCCATAGAATGAGAGAAAATATTTGCAAATTATACATCTGACAAAGGTCTCATATCCAGAATCTATAAAGAACTTTAACAAATTAACAAGCAAAAAACAAGCAACCCCAGTAAAAAGCTGGCGAAGGAGATGAACAAACACTTTTCCAAAGAAGACATACATGTGGCCAACAAACATATGAAAACATGCTTGGTTGGGCATGGTAGCTCACAGTTACAATCCCAGTACTTTGAGAGGCCGAGGTGGGTGGATTACTTGAGACCAACATGGACAACATGGTGAAAACCCGTCTCTACAAAGAATTAGCCAGGTATGGTGGTGCGTGCCTGTGGTCTCAGCTACTTGAGAGGCTGAAGTGGGAGAATCACCTGGCCTGGGAAGTTGAGGCTGCAGTGAGTCGTGATTGTGCCACTACACTCCAGCCTGGGCGATGGAGTAGAATGCTGTCTCAAAAAAAAAAAAAAAAAAAAAAGAAAAAGAAAAAGAAGAAATGGGGTCCACATCTCTAATCATCAGAGAAATGCAAATCAAAACCACAATAAGATACCATCTCACACCAGTCTCAGTGGCTATTACTAAAAAGTCAAAAAATAACAGTTGCTGGTAAGGCTGCAGAGAAAAGGGAAGGCTTATACACTGGTAGTGGGATTGTAAATTAGTTCAGCCACTGTGGAATGTAGTGTAGCTTTAAAACTTTAACAGAACTACCATTCAACTCAGTAATCACATTATTGGGTGTATACCCAAGGAATATAAATCATTCTACCAAAAAGACATACACATGCATATGTTCATTGCAGCACTATTCACAATAGCAAAGATATGGAATCAACCTAAATGCCCATCAACATAGACTGGATAAAGAAAATGTGATACATATACACCACAGAATACTAGGCAGCCATAGCAAAGAATGAGATCATGTTCTTTGCAGCAAGAGGGATGGAGCTGGAGACCATTATCCTAAGTGAACTGATGCAGAAACAGAAAACCAAACACTGCATGTTCTCACTTATAAGTGGGAGCTAAACATTGAGCACACATGGACACAAAGAAGGCAACAACCGACACCAGGGCCTACTTGAGGGTGGTGGGTGGGGGAAGTATGAAGATCTAAAAGCCACCCATTGAGCACTATGCTTACTATCTGGGTGATGAAATAATATGTACACCAAGCCCCCATGACACACAATTCATCTACAGAACCAAACTGTACATATACACCTGAAACTAAAAGTTAAGGAAAGAAGACTTTTATTTCAACCAGACTGTGCTTTATTCATGTTACATACCTAATATATTTCTATACACATGTGATTTGAGCTAGATCACTGATAAGGGACATTTGTTTAGAGGAAGAATTGTGTATTTGTCCAAATAAATCTTTGAAGATACTGTAAAATTCCATGAAAAAAAAAAAAGGAATGCCCCAGTTGATTGTATGTTTAGCTCTGTACAATTCACTCATGGATAAATGTATACCCAAATATGCTTTCTTGGTTCATAAAAAGTTTAGCCCAAAATAACAAACCAACCACCCCCTTGATATGGTTTGGTTGTGTTCCCATCCAAATCTCAACTTGAATTTTATCTCCCAGAATTCCCGCATGTTGTGGGAGGAACCCATGGGGAGGTAATTGAATCATGGGGGCTGGTCTTTCCGGTGGTATTCTCGTGATAGTTGATAAGTCTCACAAGATATGATGGGTTTATCAAGGGTTTCCACTTTTGCTTGTTCCTCATTTTCTCTTGCCGCCCCCGTGTAAGAAGAGCCTTTTGCCTCCCACCATGTTTCTGAGGCCTCCTGTGTGGAACTGTAAGTCCAATTAAACCTTTTTTTGTTCCCAGTTTTGGGTATGTCTTTATCAGTAGTGTGAAAACAAACTAATACACCCCTCTATCCAAAATAATGAAGCTTTAAAAATGTATACTCATAATTTAAACACTACTAATTTCATTTTGGTATTTTAATAAGAAGAAACACATGTAGAAAATCTGCTGCCTTGATATAAATTCAGCACAAGAATGAGAAAATGTATGGAAGACATTTTAAGAGCCTCATTTAATACTTTTAGGGTCTTAGGTTTCACTCCATCAAAACAAGTCATCTAACTTCCTGGAAAGTTAGCAAAATCATTCCTTCTGGTGGGTATGTTTTCTGAATGCCGAAATACTGGATTATGAGATTAGATTTTATTAGTGTGGGCACTAATTCTATCTAAATCTTATTAAACTTCTACTATACCCATAAGGCTTGTTCAAGATAGGAAAACAATTTTAAAAAGAGAATTATAGCAATCACATAGCTATTTGAAAAGAAAGGACTAACTGTAACATACAGATAATTAAGGAAATATTATTTTGTCCTTTCTAAATTGTCTGGGTAACTATCTTAATTGTCTACCTGGTGTGCCGAGTGACATCTGTCCTGAGGTGACTGTAAATCCCAGATTTTAGAGAAGATAATTCTAGGAGACTGACAGAAGGACTAGGGAGGGTAAGAAATTGGGGACATAATTTGTGGGAACGGTGATTGCCTTCATCGTTGACTTCCTGGCCCAAGGGGAACGAATTCCACACCTTTATGGAGGAGGGAAGTATTGAGATTGTTTTGAGGGCAATTAACCTAATGTCTTTTCACATATAAAGTATCCTCTCACCTCTGAATGTGCAGTTACACCTCCAACTCCAAGATTAAGATGGAACATAGGTGATATTGTGCTGCTGGAAGCCATTTGTCAGATTCATACAATGAGAAATATCAATGCCAGTGAGATGGAGAACATCAGATTTCAGTTGCCTAGATACTGCTAAGCCACTGGTTAGACTGATTCATTGATTAATTTTTTTTTTATCCCATCTGGCCTTATTTTGGGTTAGCTCAGCTGGCAACATGTGAGCATGGATCTCTGTCGACAGAGTTACTGGAGGAAAAGAGTGAAGTTCTGGACACAGATAAGGATGGGCTCTTCTCCAGTTCTTCAAAGCACTTCAGCTACTTGCTTTGCTCTTTCACAAATCTCTCCCAAAAGGGAATTGCAGAGCACACACAAAAGAAAAAAGGAGCAGAAACAAACCGGTTCCTGTCATCTCTGTTGATTTTTCATTTAGTAGACTTCTTTATGGATTAAAAAACTTTTTTTTTATGCTTCTTGTAAAGCAGTGTTCATTGGAGCTTGGCCAATAGATGGTATCATCCCTTTCCGAGTCTATGCTATGGGCGGCCTATGGAAGCATATCTGTTCAAGGCATTCATGCAAATTATTACTTACTGCCCTATACGCTCATAAATTAATAGCTTCTCTGTGGATGAAAAACAGAAATTAGACAACCATTAAGGTTGAACAATGTTTAAAGAATATTAAATATTAATATATGAAATGAAAAAATATTGCAAGTGATATCAGCAGATATGCCCAAAGCATAACAAGCCAAACCCAAGAATGCAAATAATAAAAACATGTTTTCAGCTAGATATTCTGGATGGTTTAGTATTCAAATTAAAGTCGATTTTTTTCTCTTTCAGTAAAAACAAAGCAAAGTGTTTACTGCCATTGTCATAGTATATGAGTGCTCATTTTCATACATAGTACAAAAACAAATTTAAGGTGAATAAACTAATAAGGTCTGGGTTATTTTGGTCATTGCGCTTGTGAAAAGAATTTTTTTTGGCAATATTAAAAATGCATTGAAAAAGCAGTTTTCATCAGTCTGTGATTTTAAAATCCCACCATTTTAATAAATAATTGTTGAGTTGACAAGTGCATCCTAGTGACTGCCAGACACTATAAAATTGTTATGAAAATAGGTGGAAGAGTCCTTGGGGTGATAGGGTGGAATAAACTGCTGCTCTTCGGATGAGTGGGCATGGTCACTGGTCTTTGGCAATAAGAAATTTAGGAGGAAAGTTTTCATGACTAGATGTCCATCCTTATGATCCACCATGCTCCCATTTGGCAGACTGGACATCAGGGGTGTTGATCCTGCACAAACGACAAGCTGAAAAGGGTTCCAGCTGAGGCACTGCTCCCGCTTTGAATTAGTTGTGAGGTCTTTGGCAAGGCAACATCTCTCGGCGTTCCCTTCCTCCAAGACCTATTTCCTCTCTCAGTCCATTCCTTGTTTATTACATGAGGCCAATAAGGCAAACAGATAAAATCTAAACAAGCACAATAATATATTCAATCATTGAGTATTTTATTTATTGCACATTTACTGTCTGCCAAGCACTCCACTAGTCACTGGGAATACAAACTTGAATAATTAAAAAATGATAGCAAACGTTTATATCATACATATAGCAGGTATCAACTCATTTCATCTTCACAACAACGTCATGAAGTAGGTATCTCAAATTACCTTTTTTTTTCTTTTACAGCTGATGAAATTTGGGCACAGAGAGGTTAAGTAACTTGCCCAAGTTTACAAACTAGGTAGCAGCAGAGCTGGGACATGAACCCAGACTGCTAGCTCCAGAGTCCACACTCACCACTATACCAGGTTGGCCCTAGACTGTAGTATTCTTTCAGGCCCTGTGTCAAAGATAGATCACTGCAAAATAATGTAAAGTGGTGTAAGAGCATTATGACCCCAGCATCCATATGCGGACCCTTGAGGAGGGGTACCTAACCCAGCTTGGAGTACGTGTGTGTGTGTGCGCTGCTGATTAGGTGGAGACAGGCCATAATCAGCTTCCTAAATGGGACCTCAACTGGGTCTTAAAGGATGGGCAGGATGAGTAGGAAGGGCGTTCTAGGCTGAAATAACCAGAGCAAAGCCAGGATCAGCCTGAATCGTGCAGGGCTACGCAGCTGTAGTCAAGCTGGGAGTGATGGCAGTTGAGACTGGTGCTGCAGGTGGGCTAAGATCTTAGAGTACCCTGCCTGCCAGGCTCAGGGGATCAGAATGATGAAGACAGAATGGAGATATCAGGCTATGATGAGTTGTGTAGATTGCTGTGTAGAGAAGACAGGGCAGGAGCAGAGGCCAGGAGGTGGTCCATGATGCAGGCAACTGTGAGAGGTACTGCGGGCGTCTAAGTGCTGCAGGAGTGATCTGTGAAGAGGGACATCATGTGTGCCAGTGCTTTTCAAACTTCAACATGCTTAAGGTTCACCCCAAGGCACTTGTTTCTGATTCAGCCGGCCGGGCGTGGCGACTGAGATTGTTCATTTTTAACACACTCCCTGGTGATACCCTTGCTCCTGGTACCACACTGCAGGTTGAGTAGCACGGCTGTATGGAGTGTTCATAGGCTAGAAAGATAGCTCTTTTTTCTCTAGGAAACTTGAGAGATAACCCTAGAGAACAGGTGTAAACTGGCACATCTCAGCGTTGCTGCATCTGATTGCAAGACACCTGCTGTGTCACTGACTGGCTCTAGTTGATCTAGACTCCTTATTCCTGAAAAAAATCACATGTGATCCCCTCCTAGGCATTTGTGTTCTCATCCCCCAAGACTTATTTCCAGTCTTTTCATTCATTTGCTAGGAAAATGGGGCTAAGGAATGAAGGAAGTCAGTACAAAGGAGAGAAAGCCTATGGCATTGATTCCAGGCCCCTTTGAAAAGTGTTATTTGTTTATCTATTAGGCCCCACATTTCCTAAATTGCTTTATTGCATATATGTATTTATAAAAATTCAAGGGAATAAAAATCACCTTAGCTTTGAAACATAACATAGCACCTTTTTGGGTAAATTGAGGCACATCCAGAGGGGTCACAGAAGGAGAGCTGGAAAACTCGACCTTAGAGCTTCACTGAACTTGAATTCAGCGAATTCAGAGATTTTTGGGAGATGTCCTTTTGGGTTTCTCAGGACGCCTTGGGAGTATGACACTGGCACAGGGTCTTTGAGAGTCACAACTCATGACACTTGCTATGGAAACTGGACATCCTTGAACAACAGGGTGCCCTAGAGGAAGGGAGCCAGAGGCCTCAAAGATGTGGGCACCACATTGAATTCTGCCAGATGTTCACTCTTCATCCATCATCAACAAGAAAATGTGGGTGTGGCTGAAATTAGTTCCAGTCATCTCTGAACAAAAAGCTAGCTGAAACAAAGGAAGATGAGAGAAGAAACCCCAACCCAGGACTGATACTAAAGAAACTCTCATAAGACAGATGTGAAGGGTGGTGGCAGCTGGAATGGTATCAGTCACATCCTAAACATGCCATGGAAGCCATTACCCAGGGACTCAGCTCCAAGGACAAATGCACTTCCACGATTGTGCTGAGACCTGCTCTACTTCCCAAGCTAGTAATTCCATATTACCCCAGGCACTGGGGAGGCCCCAGTGGGCTAACTTCCGGTCATTCTTCAATGACTTATTTTCTCAACTTAAAACAGAAAATTTATTTTATACATATATTTTCCATTGTGTAAGAAATGAATATGCATTCTAGAATCCATGGGGGGAAATATCCAAGTGGAAAGAGCATCAACTTTTAAATTTTATTTTTATTTCTAGGAAAGTTTTCTAGTCTTAAGTTGCTGGCATTATGGGGATGTGTAAAGTTGCAGAGGAAAAAAGAAGGGGGGGAATCTGATGCCTAAAGGCAGTAGAGCTGATCTGAGGCAATTCACTCCACCGTTTTTCCCACTAGGAATTTATATGGCACCCATAATATTCTAAGTGCTTCCTAAGCAATAGTGAATGGGAGACTAGGAGAGAATAGTTTAAAAATATGCTCAGGAAATCATCTCAGGACATTGAAACTGTGGCTAAAGTAAAGCAGTAGGTAGACTTTCTTCATGCAAATTTAGTGAAAAACCCACACAATTCTGACCAAATCCTTTTTTTTTATTTTGAAGTTTCTGTTGAGTGTTTATATTTTCTTTCTCTGGGTAATGTGCTACTTTATAACAATTTCTCTTGTTGCTTTGTGCACTTAGGTGGAAGCTTTAAAAAGCAAAGATCCTATCCGTTACTTGAATTTTGTATCTCCTGGGTAGTACATGCTCAAGCTCGGAGCACAGAGAGGTACAAACTAGCCTAGCCCATCTGCTTGTCTGTAAATTTACCAATTACTCTGCTAAATGAATGCTTTAATTCTACTCAGACAAAAAAATCTGGTAACTAATTGGACCTCTCCACACTGAAACCCCACATATCTTTCTGTGTTTATTTCAATCAATGAGACACTGGTTCCTACTGCTCCCAACTAATTTTCTGTGATTACTAGAGATGAAAGATTCATGGACATGGCTTGGATTGCAGGGGTTTAGAATTCCCTCAGCCCTGCCACACATACAGATCATTAAAAAGTAAATAATTTACTGCTCTTACACATGCCCTCGATTCTTCTATTCAACAAAAATTCATTCTACAAATATTAATTTACCCACCAGGTAGTAACGCAAAGACACCAAATATTATATCAGCTGGACTCTTCCTGAGTTATTCTGTCAACACAACCCAAACCCAAAGGAAGAGAAAGAGGAACTGAGAAAATTCACTTGAAGAAAGCAAGATGTGGAGCCATCTGAGACTGGGTTCCCTGGGAAGACAGAGACAGAGTGTCATGTACCAAGTTTTACTGGGGAGATACACCTGTAAAGGAGTGAAGAAGGTAGGATTTGACCGAGAAGAAGCTGACCCACAAGGCATTTGCAAATGAGGCCTCAGCCACTCCTTCAGGGAGCTCTAGAGCTGGAAGGCCCTTTCAATGCCCAACATTGAGGCAAGGGTTCTGGCCTTTACATCCTGGCATTAGCCACTCATTGGCTGTGAACTGCCCCCTCTGTACCCCCAGGAAAAAGGCATGTTCCAGTTATGTTTTGCCATGTAACAAACGACTCCAAAACTTAGTGGCAGTCTACCATATCTTGCAAATTTGTGGGTCAGGAATTCAGATGGGACTCAGCTGGTGGATGCTTCATTGGCAAGGGTTGCTTGGTGGTACTGAGCTGGTGGATGGGCTAGTCTGGTCTGGAGGATTAAAGGCAGCTTCACTTACATGTCTGGCCCCTTGGCAGGGGTGACTGGAAGGCTAGGCGCATCAGAGACTCTCAACCATATCATCTACATGTGGCTTCTCCAGGATGGTGGTTGCAGTGTAGTTGGGATTCTTGCATAGCTCAGGGTTCACAGAGAATCCACCAAAAGACAGAGCCTGGAATTTTCTAGCCTCTTATGTCATGGGCCCCAAAACTGGAACTGTATCAATTCTGCTGAATTCTATTGATCAAGGCAGTCACAGAGCCTGCCTGAAATTCAAAGTGTGTGGGTGGGATTCAACACCATCTCTCAATGAGAGGAGTAATAAAGAATTTGCTGCCATCTTTAATTCTCCCACAGGGCATAAACTTGGGTGAGGTGGTTTCCTGTGGCGCTGGGAAAGCCTAGTGAAGAGTGCAGCTGTAAGCCATCAGTAGCTGGTCTCCCCAGCAGCTGGGGGTTGCGTGTGTCAGTTCTGAAGAGGGGACTTGGTGACATGCCACAGCGTCTGCTATAGGAGGAATGGTATTCTTCAGAATTAGCCCTAATGGACAGTTTTCACTGGATTATATCCTGGGGAGGAGAAAGGATTGACAAAAGGCTTGTCTAAGCAATCTCCTTAGTATTGTTCTAAAAGTGGACTTTAAAACCTAGGATGAAGAGAGGTTTGCAGACTTATCAATAAGAACACAGGGTCAGCCCTTCAAGTTTACTGATCTGTGATAAGCACATGTCTGTTGAATGAACCCCAATGGGAGCTGTGCTAAAATCTTTGATCTTTAAGATTCACAATAAAAAAATGGAAAGAAATGGATTTGAGTGTCTCCAGTTCTTTGGAAAAGTTTATTCTACCTTTTAAAAGTCATAGATTTTTAAAGCTTAGAGACACTAGTGACCATTTAGCCCCATTTTCATTTTACAGAAGAGAGAATATCTCCAAGATCACACAGCTAGTTATGGCAGAGCAATGAGTAGAACCTGGATCTCCTGGCTTCCATCCTACTCTCTGTTACTCTACATCATGATTTCTAAACTGGAGTTCCTTTGGATGGCATTGGTGTGGTCTCCAAGATGCCCAGGAACCTGGGGCAGAGTTGGTCCAAGTTACAGGATTTCTGACATCTAACTTTTGGTAGGAAGCAGAGACATTTTTATAAGGTTTCTACTGTGTTAAGAAAAGTTTTAAAATAATTTCTCTAGAGAACAGTACAAACTTTCTGTGCGTTTCTCTCTCTTTTTTTCTTTTATGTCTGCATATCCAAGTAACAGCACTTGATGAAAAGATTGGAATTTATTTTTCTTTTTACTTTGGATTTAATCCAATTCAGGACTCTTCTGGACCTCTGAAGCACAAGCCACTTTGCCATTTCTGATAAAAAGCTGAACAAGACACACAGTCCCTGCCCTAAGAGAACTTACCATCTAATTACATCGTTACGTAAAGTCAGCACTGCAGAGGTCCTTGAAGGTCATTATAGCTGCTTACAGATAGTAGGGAGCTGCTGAAGATTCTAGCCCATGGGAGTGTTATGATTAGATCTCTACCTTTTCAGCAAGATAGGGAGGAGCTGCTTCAAGGGTCCAGATGAGCAGGAAAAGCCTGAACTCTGGGGCTAGGAAGGAGGGGCAGATTTATTAGGATGTCAACGCTTTAATGGACAGATCCCCAGCTGTAGTTTTAGTTGAACCACATAGCAGGACTTGCAGAGCTGACTACACATAAGATTGTGAAGGCTGCCGGAGACAGTCATGTGACTCCTGCTGTCTCTAAGATCCCACCTTAGGTTAAGTAAAGTGGTCTCTGTTGTCTAGCAGATGCCTAATAAACAGGCTCACCTTTCAGTGGCAAACGAAAACACAGACACAAATTAATGGGCAAAGAAGAGCCCCATTTGTCTGTTTGTGTTGCTTTACAAATGGCTCAGCAAAAGCATCCCAGTGAGCTTCAATCATCCCATTTTCCCTTTTTCTTTTCTCTCATTACAGTCATTATTGGTCACAAAAGGCTGCTCACAAAACAGCTAGTGATTATAATTTAATGCATCCTTTCTGAAACCTGCAGGGAAATTAAAGCAAGGAGCTACCTGGGGGAATGGGGAAGAGAAATGAGGTTGGGCACATCTGAGAGGCAATAGCTTTAAGTGCTAATTCTCCAAAACCTCCCAGCTGGCTGACCAGGCTGACCTTTGACAGCTTGGGAAAGCTGAGGCCACTCCCTTGCAAATTGTGGTGGCTTCTGAACCAAGGGATCCCGGCTGGGGTCCCTTCTCCATCTGAGGAGTCTAGTGATGTTCCTGAACTCTGAATGAACTCCACAAATGCCTGCCAATGACACGCCAGGATCCAAAGTCAGCTCTGGATCAGGCAAGCAAGTTTGTCTGTTGGTTTGAGCTCGTGGGATCACACAACATCAAGCTCAGAGCTTCTCTGCTGGCATTAGCATGCAACCTCACAAAGCACTAAGAATTCAGTTTAGAATCAATTCTCTCTCTCCAGCGCTTTCTACTTTCTCCATCACTGTCCTCCCAAGTAACCTGAAATCAGATCCAAATGATCTGATAATAAAAACCTAAATAATTGACATGAAAGAGAAAGATTAATTTAGTAACTGAAATACATAAATGTTCTTCTAATAGCAGTCAGATCTGATAACAGTGATTAGTGATCAGTTCTGATAACCGTTTTTGCTTTTTACAAAAATCCCAAACCTGCACTGTCTGTTACAGTAGCCACTGGCCACTAGCCACATGTGTCTATTTACATGTAAATTAATCTAATTGAATTGAAAATTCAGTTCTGCAGTCACACTCGCTAATTGCAAGCGCTCAATGATCACATGTGGTTACTGGCTACCATACTGTAGAGTGCAAACCACAGTGCATATGTAATAGTAAAATGTAGTAAAATAATTAAGAAGGGATGAGTTTTGAGTATTTGCTACATCTGTCTTTTAGTACCATATTTAATAGTAAGTTTAAACAATTTAATTGTTCAATAATAATGGTGCTTAAAACCAGCTCACAGAATTCCTGAAAAGGCAGCAGTCAGCTCAACTGAGCTAGTAGAAATAGTTCCAATGCACCCCTTGAACATTTTTATCATCAGAAAGTTCTATTGGACAGTGTTGCCTCAAACAATGCACCAGCTGACCAATGCGGCAATAGAAATATCCAGAATGAGAATGAGACCTCCTTTCTCCACGCCCCCAATTGGCAGCAAAATAAAAGACTTTAAGAATCCTAATCTTCCCATCAGTCCTTGCCTTTCTCAGACCTAAACCAAGTTCCTTGCCCTTTCTTTGCAGAAGAGAATGCACACTTAATTGTTTTAGAGTGTTTCATCATCCTCTCAGATGCTTTGCAACAAATCTCTCCTCTAGTGCACTCCATAAACCTCTTCTTCCTTCATTTCCTCTCTTCCTCTGACTGTAAACCTATCTCTTTTTTTTCTAACTTCATCACAGTAAGGCCCCAGGCCCATGATTATCAAAGTCACCTTCCAATTCACCAGCATCCTTGGTGTTTTACATAGAATTCAGGACAATGCTGCAGGCTGAAACCTCACCAGAAATTTATACAACACCATAATGTTCTTCTGATTCCCCAGGCATTCTTCCGTTGATTGGAGCCTGGGATCCATTTGCTTTCTCCAGATACCACAGCTTTTTTTTCCTGGGTCAGAGAATTCAGAGTGAGGTTTGTTTCAGAATAGAATAAGAACACAGAGGACTCTTTCTTGTTGGCAAACCCAGGACAGAATCTTCTTTTCTCTTCTCCAAGAAGAATATACTCAAGAGAATATTCGCAGGAGGTGATGTCATTGATTTTCATTCTTATTTTGACTCAAACTAGCAAATGATATTTTGGTACTGAAGAGGAGTGTTTCCAGGGAGTAGGGCCAGAGTGGGAATGTGTTGTTCTAGAGCAAACTTTGACGCTGTCTGTGCAACAGAAAATGCCAAGGAGCTTTTACAAAACAGCAAACCTCCAGCCCTAACCCTTATAGACTGATTCAATTAGTCTGGCCCTGGCATCAATATTAAGAAAAAAATTTTGAATTGTGATAAAGTATACGTAACATAAAATTTACCATCCTAGTCATTTTTAGGTGTACAGTTCAGTGGCATTAAGTACATTTACCTTGTTGTGCGATCACCAGCATCCAACTCCAGAACTCTTTTTTTCAATTATTATACTTTAAGTTCTGGGGTACCTGTGCACAATGTGCAGGTTTGTTACATACGTATACATGTGCCATGTTGGTTTGCTGCACAATAACTCTTTTTATCTTGCAAAATTAAAACTGTACCCATTAAAAAATAACTCCCCATTCCTAGACCCTCTCCCCCTGGCAACCACCTTTCTACTTTCTGACTGTGTGAGGCTGAGTATTCTAAATACCTCACATAATTGGAATCATATGGTGTTTGTCTTTTCATCACTGACTTACTTCAGTCAGCACGATGTCCTCGAGGTTCATCCATATTGTAGCATGAGTCAGAATTTTCTTCCTTTTTAAGACTCAGTGGTATTCCATTGTATGTGTATATTGCATAATGCTACTGTGAACAGGTATATAACAGAGATGGGTGTACTGTGAAGTAGGTAGGGCAGATAGAATTCACCCTATTTTATTTTGTTTTATTTTATTAATTTATTTATTTTGAGACACAGTCTTACTCTGTCACTCAGGCTGGAATGCAGTGGCGTGATCTCGGCTCACTGCAACCTCTGCCGCTTGGGTTCAAGCGATTCTCCTGCCTCAGCCTCCTGAGTAGCTGGGATTACAGGCACCTGCCACCGTGCCTGGCTAATTTTTGTATTTTTAGAGAGACAGGGTTTCACCATCTTGAACAGGCTGGTCTTGAACTCGTGATCTTGTGATCCGCCTGCCTCAGCCTCCCAAAGTGCTGGGATTATAGGTGTGAGCCACCCCGCCCGGCCCACCCTATTTTATACATGAAAGCCATGTAGTAGAGGAAATGGCGCCTTCACATGTGTAGGTAAAAAGATATTTTTGCTACCCTCAAAGGTGAGCAATTTCCTGTCTGAAGAGAAGCCTTAAGCTTGAGTAGAATTCTTGCCTTTTAAACAATTTTAACCTGCCCAATTATGTGTTTCAAAACCAAACTTTCTATTTCACTGCCTTATACAGAGCTTTTGGTCAAGGGTTGGTGGATGTATGTTTGTCATAATCCTCTTTGAGAGGTGAACCATATTACTTTTCTCTTACGTTATATTAGATGCTAAACATTTATCACTTATAATAAAATTTATTTTATAATAAGTAGGAAATTATAAACCAAAATGAATATTTAATAATTATCAGAACCACCTAAGGATGTGATTAAAGGCACTGAGGGATTAGAAATGAAATGGAAGCAGGGCAAATCAGACACCTTCAAGGGTCGCACTTTCATGGACAAAAATTATCTGAAGGAGTTTGCTGAAGTGCCTTTTCCTTTGCTCTCAGAAGCCTTATCATATAACTAGTCTCAGGTACGTGTGAGAGGGCCCTGCAACATTTCTCAGCTCATTTGAATGTCACAGTCTTCCCAGAGCCACCACCCACCAACACGGGCACCTTGGACAGCTCTTCCCCAGGGCCTGGAGCAGGACCTCTCCTTACAGAAGCCCAGCCTGTTTTCTCTTGTTTGCTCTGACCATCCTGCATGAGGGAGCTCTGCCACCTCCCTGAGACTTTGCTCCACAAAGTAATAATCTCACCACCAAAGCTTTTCACTCAAATCACTCTCTTCCAAAGCTGTGCTTGGTTGGAAGCTCAAATGAATCACTTGTTACAGGGAAGAACCTGGAAACCAATGGGCCAACCTGCTAGTAGGTCTTCAGATTGTAGATTGGAGATCAACAACTTTTTTATTTGTAATAATAATTTTAAAATTATTATAATAATGATGATGATGATGATTATATCTAGCCGTAGAGTTGTTCAGAGGATTAAATAAGAAATGCTTATGAAGTATTTAATACCATGACTGGCATGGGATAAACTCTTAGTATTATTAATAAATATTGCTAGTGAAGTGTGTGCCACATCACCTTAAAGAGGCTAAATTGTGTTAAGGCCAGGATTGGAATCTACACCTCTGTGCCCTACAGCACCCAGAAACAGAGTAAGTCTTAAATAGGTACTTCGACAGGAGCACATGTTGCCTCTTTCATTGTAAAGAGAAGGCAGAGCTTGCTATTGAAAATTGCTAGTGGTGCACCTACCCTAGACTAGCTGCAACATCTTTCTCTGTCTGTATCTACTCCACTGGGCTAGTGGGAAACTAAAAAGAACTAATATTCATCCAAGTATGTGGACTATTTAAATCTTATAAACAAGCAAATGACAATAGCAACAAACCCACCATTCCCACTGACTGCCCCTTCTTACATCTGTTGAGCCCTCATGAGGTGCGTAGCATGGGAGCAAATGTATTTACCATGTATTGGCTCATTCAGTTCTGCCCCCGATCCAATGGGGTAGGAAGTATCACGTTCCCCATTTGGCTGATAATAATAATAACAATAATAATAATAATAGTGATAGTTAATATTTACTGAGGGCTTTACTAGATGTCAGGCAATGTTTAAGATATTTTATTAGTATTAATTCATTTAACATTAACAGCCTTTTGAGGTGACAATTCTCTTTCTTTTTTCCTTTTTTCCTTCCTTCCTTCCCTCCTTCCTTCCTTCCCTCCTTCCTTCCTTCTGTCTTTTTTCTTTTCTTTGTGCTTTATTGAGGTATAATTGACACATAATAAACGGCACGAAATAAAGTGTATAATTTGATAAGTTTGGGTGTATATATACATTTGTGAAACCATCACTACCATCAAGATAGTGAACATATTCATCACCTCCAAAAGTTGCCTTGAGCCTTTTGAAATCCTCATTCCTGTTCCTTTCTGCCCCCATCAATACACCCAATGAATGGCCTGCTTTCTGTCACTCTACATTAATTTGCATTTTCTACAATTTTCTACAAATGGAATCATACTTGTTGCACTTTTTATCTGGCTTCTTGTGCTCAGTGTAATTATTTTGGGATGTTGTTGTGTATGAATAGTTCATTCCTGTTGATTGTTGAGGATTAGTTTATCATATGGATGTTCCACAATTTGTTTATTCATCTATCGGTTCATGAACTTTTGAGTTTTTTCTGGTTTTTAATGATTACAAATAAAGATGCTATGACCATTTGTGTGCAAGCCTTTCTATGGACATATGTTTTTATTTATCTTCGGTAAATGCTCTAGAATAACATGGCTGGATCATGTGATGGTACATGTATAACTTTTTTTTTTTTTTTGAGACAGAGTCTCACTCTGCCACCTGGCTGGAATGCGGTGGCACAATCTCGGCTCACTGCAACCTCTGCCTCCTGGGTTCAAGCGATTCTCCTGCCTCAGCTGCCTGAGTAGCTAGGACTACAGGTGTTTGCCACCACCCCCAGCTATTTTTTGTATTTTTACTAGAGAAGAGGTTTCACCATGTTGGCCAGGATGGTCTTGAACTCCCAACCTCAGGTGATCTGCCCACCTTGCCCTCCCAAAGTTCTGGGATTACAGGCGTGAGCCACTGCACCCAGCCACATGTGTAACTTCTTAAGAAAATTCCTACATGTTTTCCAAAGTGGTTGCAGCATTTTACACTCTTACTAGCAGCGTTTGAGAGTTCCAGTTCCTCCACATTATTGCTGACACTGGTATGATTACTTAAAAAATATTTTAGCCATTCTAATATGTGTGTAGTGGTATTTCTTTGTGATTCTAGTATGCATACATCTTCTTTAGTGAAATATCTCTTTGAATAATCGATCTTTTTTTAAAAAAGGGTATTAATATTAGTAGTCTAATATAGCTACTGCCATGTGTAGTATGTCTTCAAGAACAGAAACAAGGCAAGAGTAAAAAGTGAAAAAAAAATCTTCTTTAAATCAAATGAAAAATGTTTTATAGACCTTCAGCCAGAATATATTCAAGGAACTGGCTTTTTTAATGCTCTGAAATGAGCGAGGGTAAGTTCTTTTTGAAGATGAGGCCTTAGAAATAAAGGGCTGATTTTTAATGGACATCAACGCTAGAACTCATTGTCTTAAAATATAGAATATTATGACTGGAGGGGATCTCATTGATGATTAAATTCAGTAGTTATGCATATTTTTTGTTCATGGCACACTTTCAAATATAGGATTGTGGTTATTATATTTAAAGTAGTTAAATACCACTAAATAAGTCAGCAATAATTACAACTGCAATCCCAGCTACAGAATATCAGCATCTTATAGGGTATATACAGAGACCCACACAGAAGCTCACCCTTTGTTCTTGTGTTTTTGATTGAGAAGAGATGTTTACTGTCCTGAGATGTCTTATATACTTGTGAGAGAAAACTATCACAAATCCTAGAAACATGACTTTCTCTGATGGTGGCCTGATGTCATGGAATGCATTTACTCATCCCTGGCCACAAGTTGTGCATCAGTCTCCAATTTTTCACGTGACCCATTCAGCACTACATGCCATGTAAAAGATTCACTTGGAAAATATGAAATGTAAATTGTCACCAAAGTTAAAATTTAACATTACTTGAAATTTGGCAGCATGCCAGGATGCCCCTGCCAATAATTGAGAACCACTAAGTTAGTATGAACATTCCTTTAGTAGATATAATCTTGCCTGAGGTCTTACTATCTGGTAAATCAGAACTAGAATTCGGATCAGATGCCCAGGCCAGTGTCCTTTCCATTGCATTAGCCTGTTTCTGCCTCAATTGAATTCAATAGTTATTTACAGAAAACACTGCATATGTATATTGATAAGCATAATAAATCAATAGATTGAAACAACTTTATTTCACATGAACAGAGCAGAAGTTGTGTTATGATTATGCTCTTAGGATCTCACTAGCCTGTGATTGGAATTCTCAGATTTCTTTCTACTCATCTCTTCCATATTATACATTATGTCCTTTGTTATCATCCTTCTGTGTAAACAACTGTCTCTAAAATAATAAATGATCTACTTCTTGGCATTTGTCATTGTCTTTACTCAGTTCCAAGACTCTTCTCGTGCTCTGTGGCACTTGACACTTAGTTCACTTCATCTTAAAACTTTGTGCTCATTAGGCTTCTATGACATTTTATTTCTTATACCCTTAACTCTTTAACTCTTCTTGGCTGGATTGTCTTCTTACCCTCTGCACCAATCATTGATGTTTCCTATTTCTCTGGCTTTCATTATCTTGTTATTCTTTTATCTCTGCATTTCTTTCAGAGAGTTTATTTCTTTTCACTGTTTCAAACTTCATGTTATTGGGATTACTTCTGAATCCACAGGGCGCTCTTCCGGTGAAAAGATTCATTGTTTTTTCCAATTCTAAAACTTTTTTCTCCTGGAACTCTTATTACACTGCATTGAAGCGTTTATTTATTTATTTATTTATTATTGTTTTGTTTTTATAATTTCAACTTTTATTTTACATTTGGGGGTACATGTGCAGGTTTGTTACATGGGTATATTGCAGAATGCTGTGGTTTAGGGTATGGATCCCGTCATCAAGACAGTGAGCATAGTACCCAATAGGTAGTTTTTCAGCTCACATCCCCCTCTCTCCCCACTCTAGAAGTCCACAGTATCTATTGTTCCCATCTTTATGTCCATACATAGTCAATGTTTAGCTCACTTTTAAGTGAGAGCATGTAGTATTTGGTTTTCTGTTCCTGCGTTAATTCACTTAGGATTATGGCCTCCAGCTGCATTCATGTTGCTGCAAAGGACATGATCTTGTTCTTTTCTATAGCTGTACAGTATTCCATGGTATATAGGTACCACATCTTCTTCATCCAATCCACCATTGATGGCACCTCGGTTGATTTTACGTCTTTGCTATTGTGGATAGTGCTGTGATGAGCATGCAGGTGCATGTGTCTTTTTGGTAGAATGATGTATTTTCCTTTGGATATATACCCAGTAATGGGATTGCTGGGTCAAATGGTAGTTCTGTTTTACATTCTTTGAGAAATCTCCAAACTGCTTTCCATAGTGGCTGAAATAATTTACATTTCCACCAATAGTGTATAAGCATTCTCTTTTCTCTGCAGCATCATCAGCATCTGTTATTTTTTGAGGTTTTATTACCAGCCATTCTGACTGATATGAAAGGGTATCTCATTGTGGTTTTGATTTCCATTTCTCTGATGATTAGTGACATTGAACATTTTTTTCAAATGCTGCTGACCACTTGTATGTCTTCTTTTGGAAAGTGTCTGTTCATGTCCTTTGCCCATTTTTTAATGAACATATTCATTTTTTGCTTATAATTTGTTTAAGTTCCTTATAGATTCTGGACATTAGACCTTTCTCAGATACATAGTTTGCAAATATTTTCTCCAGTTCTATAAGTTATCTGTTTATTCTGTTGATAGTTTCTTTTGTTGTACAAAAGCGCTTTAGTTTAATTAGGTCCCATTTGTCAAATTTTGCTTTTGTTTTCGCAGTTGCTTTTGAAAGAAAGCCAAACATTCTTGAAAGAATAACCAAAAATTATTTTCCAATGCCAATATTGAGAAGGGTATTTCCTAGGTTTTCTTCTATGATTTTTATAGTTTGAGATCTATCATTTAAATCTTTAATCCTTCTTGAGTTACTTTTTTATGTGGTGAAAAGTAGGGATCTAGTTTTATTCTTCTGCATATGACTAGCCATATGCAGCACCATCTATCAAATAGGGAGTGCTTTTCCCATTGCTTGTTTTTGTCAGCTTTGTCAAAGACCAAATGGTTGTAGGTGTGCAGCTTTAATTTGGGGTTCTCTGTTCTGTTCCATCGGTGTATATGTCTATTTTTAAAAAATCAGTACTATGCTCTTTTGGCTACTATAGCCTTATAGTATAGTTTGAAGTCAGGTAGTGTGATGCCTCCAGCTTTGTTCTTTTTGCTGAAGATTGCTTTTGGTACTTGGGCTCTTTTTTGGTTCCATATGAATTTTAAAATAGTTTTTCTAATTCTGTGAAAACTGATGTTGGTAGTTTCATAGGAATAACATTGAATCTGTATATTGCTTTGGACAGTGTGGCCATTTTAACAATATTGATTCTTCTAGTCTGTGAGCAGGGGATGCTTTTCCATTTGTTTCTGTGATCTATGATTTCCTTCAGCAGTGTTTTGTAGTTCTCTTTGTAGAGATTTTTCACCTCCTTGGTTAGCTGTATTCCTATGTATTTTATTTTGTGTGTGTGTGATGATTGTAAATGGAATTGTGTTCTTGATTTAACTCTCAGCTTGAATGTTATTGTTATGTAGAAATGCTACTGATTTTTGTACATTTATTTTGTATCCTGAAACTTTACTGAAGTCATTTATCAGTTTTAGGAGCCTTTTGGCAGTGTCTTTACAGTTTTCTAGGTATAGAATCATATTGTCAGAAAAGAGAAATAGTTGACTAATTTTCCTATGTGGATGTCTTTTATTTCTTTCTCTTGCCTGATTGCTCTGGCTAGGACTTCCAGTGCTGTGTTGAATAGGAGTGGGCAGAGTGGGTATCCTTGTCTTGTTCCATTCTCAAGGGGAATGGTTCCAGCATTTAACTGTTCAGTATGATGTTGGCTGTGAGTTTGTCACAGATGGCACTTATTTTGAGCTATGTTCCTACAATGCCTAGTTTGTTGAGGGCTTTTATCATGAAGGAATGTTGGATTTTACCAAAACCTCTTTCCACATCTATTGAGATGATCATATGATTTTACTTTTAATTCTGTCTACAGAATACTTCACCAGGTAATCACAGAATATATATTTTTCTCATCTGCACATGGAACATATTCTAAGATTGCCCACATGCTTGGTCATACAGCAAGTCTCAATAAGTTTTTAAAAAATCAAAATCATACCAAGCATACTCTTGAATCACAGTGCAATAAAACTAGAAATGAGTATCAAGAAGAGCTCTCAAAATGACACAAATATATAGAAATTAGGCAACTTTATCCTGAATGACTTTTGGATGAACAATAAAATTAAGGCAGAATTTAAAAATCTTGGAAACGAATTAAAATAGGGACACAACTTACCACAATCTCTGGGATGTAGCTAAAGCAGTGGTAAGAGGAAAGTTTATAGTGCTAAACAGCCTCAATCAAGAAGTTATAAAGATCTCAAATTAACAGTTTAATTTTGAACTTACAGGAATAAGAAAAAAGAATAAATCAATACCAAAGCTAGCAGCAGAAAAAAAAATAAAAATTTTAGAAGAACTGAATAAAGTTGAGGTGCAAAAATCCACACCAAAGATCAATGAAGCCAAGAGTTGGCTATTCAAAAGAACAAACAGGATTGATAGACTGCTAACTAGATTAATCAAAAGAGAGAGAGAGAAGAGCCAAATAAATACAATTAGAAATGACTAAGAAGACATTACAACCCATCCCACAGAAATACAAACGATCCTCAGAAACGATTATAAACAACTCTAGGCACACAAATTATAAAATCTAGAGGAAATGGATAAATATTTGGAAACACACAACCTCCCAGGATTGATCAAGGAAGAAAGTGAAAACTTGAACTGACCAGTAACAAGCTCCAACATTGAATCAGTAATACAGAAAACTACCAACCGAAGAAGGCCCTGGACCAGGTAGATTCACAGCCAAATTCTACCAGATGTACAAAGAAGAAGTGGTACTAATCCTACTGAAACTATCCCGAAAAATCAAGGAGGAGAGGCTCTTCCCTAGCTCATTCTATGAAGTCAGCATCAGCCTGGTACCAAAATCTGGCAAGACACAATGAAAAAATAAAGCTTCAGGCCAATATCCCTCATGAACATAGACACAAAATCCTCAATAAGATGCTAGCTAACTGAATGTAGCAGCACATCAAAAAGTTAATACACCATGATCAAGTAGGCTTTATTCCTTGGAGGCAAGGCTGGTTCAACATATACTGGAGCTTTAAATCTACTCTCCTCATCCTTTAACTCCTCTTTCATATTCTTCATCTCCTTGGCTCTGCATATCTTATTATTTGGTGATTTCTTCAGTTCTTGCTTCTATTTTTCCTAACCATGCCTTCAAAGTGTACAACCTAGAATTTTTTCTGCCTATTCAGCTCCAACATTGAATCAGTAATAGAGAAGACTACATTTTTCTTTTTTAAGATTTCTATTTGATTCTTCTTTTTAAATGTTTGTTTTGTTTTCATTTATAACCATTTGTATTTCTTTGGAAGAGAGAGAAAAAGAGAGAGAGAGACAGACAGACAGAGAACTTTACTTAAAACCAGGCTGAAAACTGCATTCCAAAACACACAAGGAAAATATTCACACACATACACACACTCTTGAAATTCAACATGTTCAACATTTGGTAGATAAATTTACACCCAATGAAATGAAAGTGATAGAATAATCCTAAAATGACCTAATAACAAAGAGGGTTAATATTTTCAGAACAGAGAAGAAAAGAATAACACCAATTGTAAAAGAATAAATTATGAACAAAAATGAGCAAATATGAATAAAAAGATAGACATGCAAAAGAACTAACTATAAATCCTGAAAATGAAAAATATAGCTATTCATTTATTAACTCATTAATTATAATAAATAAATATTATAAATAATATATGTTTATTATATGTTAGGCATTGTTTTAGACAGTGGGAATAAAAAAATGTGAAAAAGAGTAAACATCCTTTGCCTTCAGAGAGATTTCATTCTTGTGAGAGACAAACAGCCAATAAGCAAGATAAACAAGATAAATTGGTGGCTCACGCTTGTAATCACAGCACTTTGGGAGGCTGAGACAGGAGGACTGCTTGAGCCCAAGAGTTTGAGACCCTGCCTCTACACAAAAATTAAAAAATTAGCTGCGCATGGTGGTGTGCACCGGTAGTCCTAGCTACTCGGGGAATGAGGTGGGAGGATTGCTTGAGCCTGGGAGGTAGAGGCTGTGGTAAGCCGTGATTGCACCACTGCACTCCAGCCTGGATGACAGAGTGAGATTCTGTCAAAAAAAAAAAGAAAAAAAAAACAGATAAAGAAGGAGGATATATAGATGTTTGGTGGTGGCAAGTCCTAATGACAAAAGAAAGGCACAAAACAGGGATAGAGTTTTCAGTGTGTCTATGATTAAGATTTTAAATAGGATGGTCAGGAATGCTCTTAATAACATGATGTTTGAATTAAGAAAGGGAAAGAATAAGCCATGTAAATCCCTTGAGGAAAGAATGATCCAGTTATAGGAAACAGCCAGTGCAAATGCCGTAAGGCAGGAGCTTGTCTGAAAGATTTTGAGAAATAGCAAGGAAAACAACATGACTGAAATGGTAGGAGGAAGGAGAGATTGAGATGAGGGCCAGATAGTGTAAAGCCTTGTGTGCCATTGTAAGAACTTTGGCTTTTACTCTGGGAGAGATGGTAAGCCATTGGAGGGTTTCAGCAGAACAGTGACGTGACATGGCTTCTGTTTTATCAGGATCATTGTGTTGGGAATAGATGAAAGGGGGTTAAGGGTAGAAGCAGGGAGATCAGCTAGAAGTCCGTTGCCACAATCCAAGTAAAAAACAATGACAGCTCATACCAGGTTGGTAGCAGTGGAAGTCATGAGAATATTTTGGATTTTGATATTCAT
This sequence comes from Pan troglodytes, assembly GCF_028858775.2. NCBI lineage: Eukaryota > Metazoa > Chordata > Mammalia > Primates > Hominidae > Pan > Pan troglodytes. The sequence continues at coordinate 100,518,204 of NC_072412.2, read as the reverse complement.
TCAAGATAGAGATGACAGGAATTGTTGATGAGTTTAAAGTGAGATGTGAAATAAAAAGAGGCAAGAGTAATTTACATCTTTTACCTGTGTATCTAGAAAATTAGCGTAGGTATTTACTGAGTTGGAAAGCATGTGGGAGACTCAGGCTTGTGGAGGAATATCAGGAGCACAGTTTTCTATTTCATTTATTAATTTACTTATATTTTTGAGACAGGATCTAGCTCTGTCACCCAGGCCGACACAGCTCACTGTAACTTTGAACTCCTAGGCTCAAGGGATTCTTCCACTTCAGCCTCTTAATTAGCTATGACCATAGACAAAAGCCACCATGCTTGGCTAACTTTTAAACTTCTTGGTAGATATGAGGTCTTTTTATTGCCCAGCGTGGTCTCCAACTCCTGGCCTCAAGCAATCTTCCTTGGCCTCCCAAAGTGCTGGGATTACAGGCATGAGCGGCTGTGTCTGGCCTCAGTTTTCAATTTGAGATACCTATTAAGCATTCCAGAGGAGATACCCAAGATGGTAGTTTGATAAACAAATCTGGAATTCAGAAAAGAGGCCAGGATGGAGATACAAATTGTGGAGTAACCAGCATATAACTGTACTTAAAGCCATAAAAAAACTGAAAAAAAAGCTGTCACCAACCTACGATTCTATAACCAGAAATATAACCCTTCAGAAATAAAAGAGAAATACAAATTTTCACAGGTCAACAAAAAATGGGGAGTTCATCAGCAGCAGATCTGCCCTGTAAGAAATGTTAAAAGAAGTTCTTCAGGGAAAAGGACATATATCAGAAATTCAGATCTACATCAAGCAATGAAGACTATAGTATAGCAGAAGGAAAAAATAAAGATAAAATAAAATCTTCATTCTAATTGATCTAAAAGATAACTGTTTGTTTAAAGTAATAATAGTAATAATGTGTTGAGGGATAATACATACGATTAGGTGAAAGAAAGACAGCAGTGTCATATCAGGTAGGAGAGAGGAATTGGGAATAAGTTAAGCTACACTACATGTGAAATGGCATACAGTTGGCCCTTTGTATCCATGGATTGAACGAACTGCAGATTTAAAATATTCAGAAAAAGCAATTCCACAGAGTTCCCCAAACCAAAACCTGAATTTGCCACACATCAAGTTCTCCATTCAGTTCACATAAATGAATTGATGTGTAGCCATTGTATTAGGTATTATGGATAATCTAGAGATTATTTAAAGTATACAGGAGGATGTGCATAGATTATTTGCAAATACTATGCCATTTTATATCAGGGACTAAGCATCCATGGATTTTGGTATCCTTTGATCACCATGGAGAAACCAATCCTCCATAGTAATCAAGGTCAATATTCACAGTGCTAAATCGTATTGATAGTATGTACCTTGATATGATGTGACAAAAATGGCACTTTACCTGTGTTGAATTCCTCCCTCAAAACATATAACCCCAGACTACCTGTGCAAAAAACATCAGACAAATCCAAGTTGAGGGACACTTTACAAACTACCTGACTAATAATCCTCAAAACTGTCAAGATCATCAAAAACAAGGAAAGTCTGAGAAATTGTCACAGCCAAGAGGAACCTAAGAACACAGAAGGACTAAATGTACTACAGTATCCTCAATGGGATCCTATGGCAACAACAAAAAGACATTAGGTAAAAACTGAGGCAATCTGAATAAAGTATGGACTTTAGTTAATAAAATGTACCAATATTGGCTCATTAGTTGTGACAAATAACCCATACTAATGTCAGATGTTAATCATAGGGGAAGCTGGGTGTGGAGGGATATGTGAACTCTTTGTGTTTTCTTTGTAATATTTCTGCAAGTCTAAAACTATTCTAAAAGTAAAAGTTTTTTAGAAAGAATTAAAAGTTCAGTTACATAAAAAGCACAAAGAAAGGTAAATACAACAAATATAATCATTTATAGAGAATGTACAGAATTAATATAAAATTGCAATCCAGATGCATGCCGCATATAAGAGACACATCTAAAATAACAACAAAATATCAAAAGGCTAAAAATAAATAAAAATTCAAAGAGAAAGCTTCTGTAGCAATATTACTATCAGATAAAACACAGTTTAAGATAGGAAGCATTAATAGTGATATAATAATAAACAAAGATAGAATGAAAAACTTGCTGATGTAACAATTATAAACTTCTGTGAACCTAGGAAAACATAAAGAGCAAAAACTGAAAAACATAAGGAAAACAAACAAATCCATAAGTACATAAATCTATAATATCTATAAATTATGTATGGATCAAATTACGTTATGTATGGATAACAAATTAGAAACATCCCCATCAAGCTACCAATGACTTTCTTCACAGAATTGGAAAAAACTACTTTAAAGTTCATATGGAACCAAAAAAGAGCCCGCATCGCCAAGTCAATCCTAAGCCAAAAGAACAAAGCTGGAGGCATCACACTACCTGACTTCAAACTATACTACAAGGCTACAGTAACCAAAACAGCATGGTACTGGTACCAAAACAGAGATATAGATCAATGGAACAGAACAGAGCCCTCAGAAATAACGCCACTTACCTACAACTATCTGATCTTTGACAAACCTGAGAAAAACAAGCAATGGGGAAAGGATTCCCTATTTAATAAATGGTGCTGGGAAAACTGGCTAGCCATATGTAGAAAGCTGAAACTGGATCCCTTCCTTACACCTTATACAAAAATCAATTCAAGATGGATTAAAGATTTAAACGTTAGACCTAAAACCATAAAAACCCTAGAAGAAAACCTAGGCATTACCATTCAGGACATAGGCGTGGGCAAGGACTTCATGTCCAAAACACCAAAAGCAATGGCAACAAAAGCCAAAATTGACAAATGGGATCTAATTAAACTAAAGAGCTTCTGCACAGCAAAAGAAACTACCATCAGAGTGAACAGGCAACCTACAACATGGGAGAAAATTTTCGCAACCTACTCATCTGACAAAGGGCTAATATCCAGAATCTACAATGAACTCAAACAAATTTACAAGAAAAAAACAAACAACCCCATCAAAAAGTGGGTGAAGGACATGAACAGACACTTCTCAAAAGAAGACATTTATGCAGCCAAAAAACACATGAAAAAATGCTCATCGTCACTGGCCATCAGAGAAATGCAAATCAAAACCACTATGAGATATCATCTCACACCAGTTAGAATGGCGATCATTAAAAAGTCAGGAAACAACAGGTGCTGGAGAGGATGTGGAGAAATAGGAACACTTTTACACTGTTGGTGGGACTGTAAACTAGTTCAACCATTGTGGAAGTCAGTGTGGCGATTCCTCAGGGATCTAGAGCTAGAAATACCATTTGACCCAGCCATCCCATTACTGGGTATATACCCAAATGACTATAAATCATGCTGCTATAAAGACACATGCACACGTATGTTTATTGCGGCATTATTCACAATAGCAAAGACTTGGAACCAACCCAAATGTCCAACAATGATAGACTGGATTAAGAAAATGTGGCACATATACACCATGGAATACTATGCAGCCATAAAAAATGATGAGTTCATGTCCTTTGTAGGGACATGGATGAAACTGGAAACCATCATTCTCAGTAAACTATCGCAAGAACAAAAAACCAAACACCGCATATTCTGACTCATAGGTGGGAATTGAACAATGAGATCACATGGACACAGGAAGGGGAATATCACACTCTGGGGACTGTGGTGGGGAGGGGGGAGGGGGGAGGGATAGCATTGGGAGATATACCTAATGCTAGATGACGAGTTAGTGGGTGCAGCGCACCAGCATGGCACATGTATACATATGTAAGTAACCTGCACAATGTGCACATGTACCCTAAAACTTAAAGTATAATAAAAATAAAATAAAATAAAATATTTAAAAAAAACAAATTAGAAACATAAATGAGATTTGAACCCCATAATTAACAGTGTAATCAAAAAACAACTTGAGGTTATTAGATAATTTACTTTTTTTTTGCAAACATACATATAACATTTAGCAAAGTTGACTAAGCACTAGATCACAAAGGAAGTATCAATAAATTTTTTAAAATTATCATAAAGCTTATTTTTCCTGACCACAAAGAATTAAAATGGAAAATAATAAAATACTGTAAAATTAAAACCCGTGTGTTTAAAAACTAAAAACAAATTATTAAATAATTTATGGCTAAAGAGAAAATTACAGTTTAAATAAGAAAATATATAGAACTAAGTGACAATAAAAATTACTATGTTTCAAAATTTGTGGGATACAGCTAAATTGGTACTTAGAGGAAAATGTATAATCTTAACTAAAAAACATGACACTAAAAATAAGCAGGCATGTTCACCATCTGGGTGGCAGATTAATTCATACTTCCAACCTCAGCACCATGCCATATACCTTTGTAGCAAACCTGTATGTGTACCTTCTAATTCTAAAATAAAAGTTGGAAAAAAAAGCAAGTAAAAATTTCTGGCACAGTATACATTGTGAACACTTCATAAATGTTAGTGATTATTATTATTGGCTAAAAAAACAAGTAAAAATTCAGCTCAAGAATACAGAAAAGAGTAACTCCCTCAAAAAAGGAAACAAATAATAAGGATATGTGGAGAAATTGATTAAATAGAAAATAAAAGCATAGATGCTATCAAAAGAAAATATGTTTTGTTTGGAAGATCTGCAAAATAAAAACAAACCATTGGCCAAATTAATTGAGACAAAAAGAAAAAAAGAGAAAAGAAAAGACAGGCATAAATAAACAAATTATTCTAGGAACAAAGAGATGGTCCATAACTACAGTGAGTAGGGATTTTAAAAATTATAAGAGAATATTGTAAGTTGCTTCATACCACTAAAGTTGAACACTTAGCTGAGATGGAAAATATTCTACAAAAAAATTGACTAAAAGTGTAGAAAAACTGTACAAACCAACAGCGATTTTTAAAAAGAAATTAATCTGTGGTTAAAAAGAATACTCTCCTCTAAAAGGCACCTGGACCAGAAAACTTTATAGAAGAAAAGAACCAATATTTTAGATAAAAATATTCTTTACCTTAAAATCTGAATGAACAGAAAAAGAGCAGCATTTTATGAGATGGTTATAACCTAGATATCAAACCAGACAAAGGATTGTATAGTGTTAAAAACTATATACCTATTTTGCTTACAGATAAACATTCAATGTTTCTAAATAAGTTATAACCAATATAAAAATTCATATAAAGTATAAACAAACCAAATGCAACAAATGGCCATTCATGATGATCAAGTAGAATTCATTTCAAAAATGTAAAATTGGTTCAACCTAAGAAAATCTAGCAATGTAATTTATACATAAATGTATTAGATCATAATGATGTCTATACATATATAAAGAACATGATATAATTTAATATTTATGAAATATGAAATTATTGGCAAAGTAGGAAAAGAAAGAAACCTCCTTTATGTGAAATGGTATTTTCCAAAACATAGACCAAACATCTTAATTATAAAGTTGAGGAGTGGTCCCATTAAAGTCAGGAATTTGGCAATATTGTCCCACTATGTGCACGACTTTTATCATTGTTTTAGAGATCCAGTCAATGCCAAAAGAAAAGGAAAGAAAAGTAAATAAAAGGTGTAAAGATTGGAAAGGAAGAGACAAAAATCGTCTATATTTGCATATTGTATTGCTATCCTCATAGAAAATTTAAGGAAATCTTCAGAAAAAAATGATTAAAATTAGTTAGAATTTTAAAAATTGCTAGATACAGTCATCATACACAAAGTAAACGTTTCTGTAGAGCAGCAATAACCAATTATAAAACGTTATTAAAAAAAACAGACCATTCTCAATAACTAAACTACTGAGTACCCAGAGATAATTTAATAAGATGTAAGAAATTTTACGGAGAAAATCACAAAATGTAATCGAAGGGCACAAAAAAATAGCTGAATAAATAAAGAGATTCGACATTCAGGTGAAAAGTTTCAACAGCATAAAGATAGTGATTCTTCTCAAATTAGTGTTTTAATTAAATGTAATTTCTGTCACAATCCTAATAGGATTTTTGTGAAAGTTGACAGAATAATTCCTATATTCACAGGTAAATATATAAGACGTTATGAGCACAGGGATTAGTAACTCTTTTATTCACTGATTTACCTCCAAGCACATGAAAAGAAGTGCATGACATACACTAGCTGCTCAATAAATATTTGTGAAATAAGTGAATGGATGCCCAAGAGTGCAAGGTCAATTCTGATGCAGAACCAGACTTATGCCACTAGTTATCAGGTCTTATTATAAAGCCATAGAATTAAGAGGGTATAGTATTAGTGTAGAGATCGACAAATGAATCAGTGGAAAGGATGGAGAATTCACAAACAGAGAGAAATAAATGTAGAAATTTACAATTCAAAGGTGCTGAGACAATTGGTTTTCCATATAAAAAATATAAAAGCTCATTCCTAATTCATACCTTACATTATGAGCCTAGATATTTCATGACCTAATTGTGAAAAAATATTAAATATTAAATTATAGAGGAATAATTTTATGACCTCAAGGAAGAGAAAGATTTATTAAATAAGATATTTAAAAAACCCCAGAAATCAGGTGAAAAAATGGCAAAATTGACTATATAAAAGTTAGAACCTTCTGAATCACAAAAGAAAAAAGTTAAAAGCCAGAAAAAGAGATAAATGGTTTTCGAAATATGTATAAAGCAAATAATTAGTATCCTGCATATATAAAGATCTCATGCACATTGATAATAAACTCAATTTTTAAAACCAGGTCAACAATATGATTAGGCAATTTACTGAAAAGAAAGCCTGAATATCCAGTTGAAGTCTACTTCTTAATTTCCAAATATCTGAGGATCTCGTATTTAACTTCTTGTGAGTTTTAGCTTTATTTTTCTGTTGTCAGAGAACGTATTATGTGTGATTTCAGTTATTAGAAATGTACTGGGGTGTAATTTGCTCAGAATGAATGACTAATTGCACCGCTTAGATCAGGATATTCCTTATATTTTAGTAACTCAGTGAATATTTGTTGAGAGAATTAATGCAAACACTCAAAATCATTGATCTCCTTAACACTCTTTCTCAGGACATTGTTTTTTGATAAGACAAGAAATAAAATTTAAAAATCTGCAAAGATGAAAAATTATTAACATTTGTTCATTTTAGGTGGTATTTGGTATTTGTTATCTTTAACTTTTTTGGCATTTTTTGGTATTTATATTTCTAGTACTTAATTTTTAAGTGAATCTGCTATTTAATGGATAAGTCAGATCAACTGAGTAAACATTCCTTAGCATTTTGAAATAAAAGCAAATATGGCTGATGTAATCAGCTGTAAGGAAGAGCACTATCATTATGTTGGAAATTACCTTGATGCAATGATAGTCTTCCAGTACTCTAGTGGGTGAATGACCCCAGAGGCCATGCACTGAAAAGGCTTGAAAACCAAATTAAGACATTCAAATTACACTTCTTAAAACATATAGCAAGAAGCAAGAGGAAATAGATGGGGTATGTTAACAAGGTTAGGATAGGTGCAAGTGAGACTGAAGGACCATGCTGTTTGAGTCTTGTGTTATACAGTGGGCATACGCCATGTCTCTCTAGGCGACCACCTCCTCTTATGAGGACCAGAGTCAAAGCTGGGCCAGGGATTGCCTAGGGCTAAAGCACTCCCTTGGAGAAACGCAGGGCAACGGTGCTGACCAATAGCTGGAACTTGCCACTCAGTTTAACAAAAAGCACTGGGTTTCATTTTCTTCAGTGTTGGGCAGAGAACACTTGGGGCCAGAAGGAGTGTCACCAAAGAGTAAGCATGGTGTTAACCACTAGAGAAGAGTATCCACAATGTTATAGAAGAGTTGCTTCTCATTTTCAGCAAGTTTCAGATAGTATTTCAATTTTTAAAATTGCACGAAAGATGTTAAAATAATGGAATACCCAACTAGTAAGTCAGGTTTAACCAGGTACATCCTGATGTTGTGCAGTCTCCTTATTGCATCTAAGGAAATTTTGATAATCTTACTTACGCCCCCTTTAAAGGTGCAAAAAGATGGAAAAGATGAATTACAGAAGGCTGTTTCACTAATTAGCTGTATATCTTTGCGGCATGGAAGAAAAATTTTAATGTTGCAAGTAATCTTTCACACTCTCATGGGGAAAGCTTATCGAAGTCCAAAACCACGTTGGTAGAGCACAGTGAAGGCCGGTTTATTCAGTCTCCTCATTATGCTTTGGAGCAATAATAAAACCTACTAAGTAAAAATGCTGATGGGATATGGGTTTCTTTACTGTCATAAGGCAAGCAGCACATCAACTTTCATTGTTGGAATGTGAGGCCATTCTTGATGTTTATCCCTTTTTACACGAGCAAATCATATAAATTCACAATCACAAAGCCTCCTTTCCCACACAGTGCACCTTGATTCTGGTATCGGAAAAATATGGTTATGATAAGAAGAAAAAGACTTGCCCCAAAGAAGATTTAAAGATAAGCACACTCCATAATCCTTAGAGTTACTGCAAAACATGCCTTCCATGCACCTACCCCACCACCAAAGCCTGCCTGATACCCTGGCATCATACAATTCACTTGATCTGCCTCTTTCCAAAACCTTTGATAGCTATAGGTAGGGTATGTGGCGGGCTAGTGGAGGAGAGAGCAAAGTGAGGGAACCTCTATGGCTTCTGTCTGCTCCTTTCCCTTGAGAAGTGATATAGCTAGTAAGAAAATTGGTCCTGATGCTAAATTTAATGTGCATTCCTTATAAGAGGGGCTCCTAAGGCATCAGAGAGATGTATGCATGTTCCCTGTTATACTGTTCCATGTTATACTAATCCATGTGTGCAACAGTCCATTTCAATGATGGGAGAGTAATACATTCTGAGAAGCATTTCCTGACAAGTGGAAAAAGATGGAGGCCACAAGATATTATGAACTGAATGCCTGCATCCTTCCACAATTCATATGTTGAAATCCTAACCCCCAATGGGATGGGATTAGGAGGTGGGCTTTGAGAGGTGATTGTGTCATGAGGGTGGAGCCCTCATGAATGAGGTTGTTAGTGCCCTTATAAAAGCGACCCCAGAGAGCTCTCTTGACCTCTTTCTGCCATGTGAAGATACCATGAGAAACCAGCAGCCCTCAACCTGGAAGAGGACCCTCAACAGAAACCCACCATGCTGGCACCCTGATCTTTGACTTCCAGCCTCCAGAACTGTGAACAATGAATGGTTGTTGTCTATAAGCTACCCAGTCTGTGTGCCTTGTTATAGCAGCCCGGACTGACTAAGACACAGGATACTACAGAAATGCACTATGATCTATTGTAATGCTGTTTGCATGCTCAAGCTTATGTTTCATTTTTGTTTTAGTCAATCAGAAATAAGGAGGAATTCCTACAATGTTACAGTGCAAAGACAGCAGAACTTTATATTCCAAAGGTTATGAAGCATCAATGTGCTCAAATACCTATGGAATTTCAACTGTCCCTATTCTTATGGAAGCCCAGTGCCACGTAAATATGTATGGATTTGTCCTATAATGCTGCTTCTCAGAGTTTTAAGAAAAACCATGCAAAATTGAATTGTATTTTCTTAGCTAATCATGTTAAACTGATTTTAAAATGTATTAGTCTATACCAATGGGCAGCAAACATTTTTTGTAAAAGACAGTATTTTGGGCTTTGTGAGCCATATGATCTTTGTCATAACTACTCAACTCTGATTTTCTGTAGTGTGGAAGTTGCCATAGACAATATGCTTTAAAAACATGAGCAGGACGGTGTTCCAATAAAATATTATTTATAGAAGCAGGTGGTGAGCCAGATTTGGTCTACGGGCCTTAGCATGCTGATCCCTGGTTTATACAATAGTTGTAACCAAGACTCTTTTTTTTTTTTTTTTTTTTTTTTGAGATGAAGTCTTGCTCTGTCACCAGGCTGTAGTGCTTTGGTGCGATCTCGGCTCACTGCAACCTCCGCCTCCCAGGTTCAAGAGATTCTCCTGCCTCAGCCTCCTGAGTAGCTGGGACTACAGGTGTGTACCACCATGCCCAGCTAATTTTTGTATTTTTTAGTAGAGACGGGGTTTCACCATCTTGGCCAGGATGGTCTCGATCTCTTGACCTCGTGATCCGCCCACCTCAGCCTCCCAAAGTGCTGGGCTTACAGGGGTGAGCCACCATGCCTGGCCATAACCCAGACTCTTAACATAGACAAAGGAGGCTCTGCATAGCCATAGGCCAGGTGCAATGCATTATCTGCTCAGGGTTAGCTTTGCCACTAAACAAGCTGACTCTTAATCACGCTTCTGGTCCAGCTTCAGATGTGTACCTCAGAGCCTAGGAGGAAGATGCTCTTCTATTTGAGTCTTTGCGTGTTTGTTCAGAACATCGGAATCCACTGGGCTAACTGCTCATAATCCATTAGTGCTATGGTCTGAATGTTGATATCTCTCACAAATTCATAGTTTGGAACCTAATACCCAATATGATAATATTAAAAGGTGGGGCCTTTTGGGAAGCGATTAAGTCACGAGGACTCCCCACTTGTGAATGGGATTAGTGTCCTAATAAAAGAGGTTGAAGGGAGTTGCCTTCCCGCTTCCACTATGTGAAAACACAGCAACAAGATGCCATCTATTAAGCAGAGACCGAGCACTTACTACATGTTGCATCTGCGGGTGCATCTTGGACTTCTCAGTCTCCAGAACTGTGAACAGTAATTTTGTTATTTATAAATTATCCAGTCTAAGGTATTTTGTTGTAGCAGTCTGAACAGTCTGAGACAATGAGGTGTAGTGGGAACACTTAAAATCTGGCTTTCATTTGAGTTCTGGCTCAGCAACTTATGAAATATCATAAGTTGAACAAATGTATCTCTCCAAGCCTACTTTCTTTTCTTAAAAATGTTTATAAAAATATTTCTGGGAGAATCTTATTATATAAAAATATTTCTGGGAGGTTAGAATTAGAAATGACAAGAATGGGTGCAGTGGCTCACGCCAGTAATCCCAGCACTTTGGGAGGTGGAGGCGGGTGGATCACTTGAGGCCAGGAGTTTGAGACCAGCCTGGCCAACATGGTGAAACCCCATCTCTACTAAAAATATAAAAATTAGCCAGGTGTGGTGGTGCACACCTGTAAACCCAGCTACTTGGGAGGCTGAGGCATGAGAATTGTCTGAACCCGGGAGGCAGAGGTTGCAGTGAGCTGAGATCGCACTGCTGCACTCCAGCTTGGACAACAGAGTGAGACTGTCTCAAAAAAAAAAAAAAAAAGAATTAGAAATGATATATACCAAAAAGGTAACATACTGTAGGAACAATTGTAAGAGCACAGTTTCACCAAGTTCACCCAGATATCTTAAATACATGTTCCATGGTAGTTCACTCACATTTTCATAATGCCTTCTAGATAACAGTGACTAAACTTGTTGGAATAAAAACCAATATGATTATGCTCTTAAATTGCAACTCCAAATGAGAAAAAAAATTACATCTTTTATGGATGCAATTGTGGATCCCTAACAGAGCTTCTTCCTTGTGGAATTAATATTAGAAAAATACTGTATAAAACTTCAAGGGAGGAAAAAAATTAAAAACTTTTAAAGCAGAAAAGATGCAAATTCCTTGAGGACTTGTACACCTGAATTAGAGATTGTTACTGAAAGCATCCAATAAAAATTTTCCAGGTGAAAAGCAAATAAAATGAAAGGCTGTCAATAAATAAAAATCCATTTACATGAATACGGGGCAATACAGGTAGCAGGATTCGGCTAGCGATTCTCTGAAAATGTAAAACAGTGAGCATAGACATCCTTGGTAATTTGTAGGTCACATTCAAGCCCAAATCACTCTGAGTTTTGTAAGTAAACTGGTGCAGCTGCCAGCAGGCGAGCTGGTGACTATGTAACACACTGGCAGAGAATCATGCATGTTACAGAACATGATGTTAGGTGGGTTGAACTAAGGACAGATGCTTTGCAACAAGCTTTTCACAATTTAGAAAGGAAATTGTTCACAGGTATAAAAGAAGGCAACTATAAGATTCTCTGTTATGAAATTTGTATCTCTAATTTTAAAATAAAAAAACGCAAAATAGACTGAGCAAGTTTTCTGGTAAATAGGAAAAGTTAGTATTTAGAAAACTGTTTCATCAAATTATCTTAAATCCATGAATAGAGGTCTCCTTGTCTTCTTTAAAGACTGGTTTGCTTTTACTTACTTACTTGTATGTGTTTGCTGAACTCTGTCCCTGTCACTGCATTTCTAACAGTGAATTAACAAGAATGTTGCTATTTGGACTCCATTCTGCCCAAGACATTTGCTCAGGATGCTGCTTCTAAAGTTTCCTTCATTGTCATCAGATATTCCATATCTAAAGCAGTGTTTCTCCATCTGGGGTCCTCGGATGCTTGAAGGTGTATTCTTTCAGGTCTGGGAGAACTCTATAACAATATTGTAGCTTTGAGTTTTTATTTTGATGATAATCAACTGTACTATAAAATCAAAATAGTTTAAAAAGAGAAAAATGGTGGAAGAATTGGATTATCACATAGGGCATGGTAGGCATTATAGGTCAAACTTAAAACAAAAAGTCTGTATTGTGGCAATTAGCATATCAGCATATTTTCTTTCTTTCTTTCCTTTTTTTCTTTCTTTTTTTTTTTGAGACAGAGTCTCTCTCTGTTGCCCAGGCCGGAGTGCAATGGCGTGATCTTGGCTCACTGCAGCCTCTGCCTCCTGGATTCAAGTGATTCTCCTGCCTCAGCCTCCCGAGTATCTGGGAATACAGATGCCCGCCACCATGTCTGGCTAATTTTGTATTTTTAGTAGAGACGGGCTTTTGCCATGTTGGCCAGGCTGGTCTCAAACTCCTGACCTCAGGTGATCCACCTGCCTCGGCCTCTCAAAGTGCTGGAACTTGAGCCACCATGCCTGGCCGGCAATCAGCATATTTTCATATTACAAGTTTGCAATGGCGTTTTAGCAAAATAACATCACACTTTAATGTTGTTAATTGAAATTTCATTATTTTGTATTATACTTGATTTATAACAAGATCATAGGCATTAAGAAGTTATGCCTAGTTTTATGTTTGCATATTTTAAGTAACATTAATAAACAAGGTTATATATCAAACTTTAATGATATGGTTTTCCTTTTAGAAGAGGTCTCTACATATCTAAGCTTGAAAAGTAGTAATCTAAATTCTCTTCAACAAGCTGTTGTATTTTCCGTTAAAGAGTACCGTGATAAAGTTAGTCAAAAAGTATGCCTGCTATGGAAGTTTCTCAAAAATATTGAAAAGAACTACCATATGATCCAGCAATCCCACTTTTGTATATATGTCCAAGAGAATTGATGTCAAGATCTTGAAGAAATGTCTGCACTCCCATGTCCACTGCAGCATTACTCACAGTAGCCAAGATACAGAAACAATTTAAATGTCGTTCGAAAGACGAATGGATAAAGAAAATGTGGCACATACATATAATAGAGTATTATCCAGCCTTTGAAAAGAGGAAAATCCTGCCATTCGTGACAACGTGGATAAATTTAGAGGACATTATGTTGAGTGAAATAAGCCAGACACAGAAGGACAAATACTACATGATAATACACATATGGGGAATCCAGAACATTTGAACTCGTAGTAGCAGAGAGTAGAATGGTTGGTTGCTGTGGCTGGGGGGAGGGAGAAGGAGAGGTATTGGTCCAAGTGTACAAAGTTTCTGTTATGCAAATGAATAAGTGCTAGAGATCTACTGAGTGACACAGTGACTAGAGTAAGCAATGCTGTGTTCCATACTTTAAAATTAGCTAAGAGAGTAAATCTTATGTTAAGTGTTCTCATCACACACACTAAGTAATAACCACAAATCAAGAGGGCTGGGGGAACTTTTTGGAGGTGATGGATAAATTTATGGCATATATTGAAGTGATGGTTTAATGGGTGTGTCCTCATCTCCAACTCAGGTTGTATACATTAAATATGTACGGCTGTTTGTGTAACAATCAGTAAAGTGGCTTAAAAAAAAAAAAGAAAACCTAACTGTCTAGATCCTAAGAAGGGGCTACTTACTGGATAATTTGGTCACATGATGCTATGGTCTGTTAAGGGATCCATGTCATAGGGTCTTCACTCCTGGGAGACCCGAGGAGTAAAAAGCCAAAGTAACATTTGGCAGCTCTTTCTAGGTGCCCTGTGGCTCCAGCCCCCTGCTTCCCACATGCAGCATCTTCATCAATTTGGATCTATCTTAATTTCCTGTCTTCCTCGGCTCAGTGGTTTCTGACCTTTTGTGTATGAGGTCTTTTCTTCAAGGTCAAAACATTACACCCACTAATCAAAAGATCATTGTACTTTCAGTGGAGAAAATAGATAATGACAAAAATACCATAAATTAAATAATGCTATTAAATACATTTTAGAATTTTAATCATCATAATAGCACTTGTATGTTTTAAAAAAATGGCCTTATATACATGAATATTTCTCATTCTGCCTCCTCAGAAGGCTTACTCTACATATGGATGGAAAGACCGCTTGAAATAACTCGTGGCCCACCAAGGGCCCAAGGCCCACAGGTTGGAATTGCTGTTGTAGCTGTTTACAATGTCAGCATAGAAAACAAATTCCCTCCAAGGCAGACAATCACCGTGGTGCTTCTTGACATCAGTAACAGCTACAAGAAGGCGGCACCATCAGATAGTGGGATAATTGACCTGGAAATGACTTATATTAAGTCACCTGAATTGTGCTTACATGTATGTGTGTATGTATGTGTGCGTATGTACGTACATATGTCAGACATATATACTATATATGCTAATATATGTATACATATGTTAGATATATATTATGTATCATATGTACATATGTTAAATTAATACATATAAATATATATCTATATACACACACACATAGATTCTACCATTCATTTGCAGGCCTGAAACAGAGAAATTTTTTGGCATGATTTTGGCAGATTTCCTTGTTTGTGAAACAGACACTAAAAGAGAGGACTTCAGGAAGCAGAAAACAAATTATTCATTTTTTAAAACCTCTTGCCCTTCCCAATGTTGCTACCTTGTAATGTACAAGAAACAAAACTCAGAGTGGTGACACGATATCCTTAAAAAAAAAAGCTCCTGGTGCTAGAAAATTGGGCAGCCAATTTTAGCAAGTGGCTGAATTCCAGAGCGTTGACTGTTGTCTACTGAAAGAGTAAAAATGTTATCACCTGTTTAAGCACTGCTGACCGATGTATATTCAAAAGCAAATTCAAACAGTTGCACCCACTTCTCAGGCATCAGGGAAACCAGATGAAACTAGTGTCTCAGAGATATGATATCAATGGAAACTTTTTCTTTCTCTCTCTTTTTTTCTTTTTTTTCCCAGTGGAGTAGGAGAGGGAAGGAAGAATTGCATTAAAATGTAATGTTTGTCAATGACTGTGATTAAAAAAAAAAAAAAGGAGAAGAAGCAGCAGGAAGAAAGGGAAAACTTCCCAGCCCACTGCTAGCTAAGGTGTGCAGCTATCTGAATATATTGGTAATGCGAGGGGCTGATTAGTCTGGAAGGCTGCCTACAGGTTAGCAGGCCTCATTTCAAATCTCTGACAGCAATATGTGCCGTTTCATGCTTCATCCTCATTCCCCATGTTCAACACAAACCGGGGTCACTCTATATATGGAAATCACTGTCTTCAGGGCGAAAAAATTAAAAAAGGTGAGATTGCCGCTTTAACCTCACTGGCCTCAGAAAATATGTTTTAGTCTGATACATTATACTAGTAGGAATTATTTATCAAGAAGATACAAGCTTGATATTTCAGAAATAATGAGATGTTCTGGTTTTGCAGCTGAAATTTTATGGTCCACAGAGCATCAGCTATGAATCCAGGGGAATGAAGTAAACTTGCAATGAATGATATACACCAAGCAGCCAAAGAAAAATGGCTGTGGAAAGGGTAATATGAAAGTTATAACACAGTACAAAGCTTTCTAGAGCTAAAGTTCCTTTGTTGCTAAGAGAGGAAATATATTTTAAGGAATGATAAGAAGAATCCACACATAAAAATCTCTCAGACTTTCCTTCCCGGTATTTTATTTGGCAAAGGACCTATGGGGTGAGAAAACTGTCCTAAACATTACAGTCAGTCTATGGTTTACGTGAAATATTTAAAAATTCACAGCAAAATAATCTGAAAAGTCTCATGACCTGTCACCGTTGTGGAGCATCCTGACATTAATGTGGCAGCTGGAAGAAGAAAAAAAAATGAATAAACACACGATATTGCTTTTTGGAAATGTAGATTTTGCTTACATTTTTCTTGACCAAATTGCCATAGTGATAAAAGGCCATTTGCCTTACATTTCCAGGACTTTAAAAGAATGCCCAGGAAATGCCAGGAAAATACTAACCTAGAAAAGTGACAAGCCGCTTTCCACCACCATACTTTGGTGTGTATTGTCCTTAGCTGGTCCTTCTCCAGCCCACAGCTGAATTCTGATCTTTCCCTGTTCTAGATCCACTTCCTAAGATCTTTGAGACCTATCACAGTTCCACATCACACAAAGTCAGGCCTGGCTGCACCCCAAGGAGCAGCAATTTGAAATCATCCACTGGTGATTCCAGTCCCCCTTGGGATATTTAGCCAACAAGTCTAATCATGAGGACTCTTCATTAGAACACACAGCTTTGAAAAGCATGCTTCCCAGTACAGAATATTAGAAAATCAACATCAATAATTTAAAACCCTTTGCAAACATGATTACCCAAAGTGGTAGGCTTAAATCAACCTCCTGCAGACCTGTGTGCATTTTCACTGTTAGTCAAGGTCACCAAAAAGCATTAATTAAATACTTGAGGGCAAGAGGTGCTGTGTTAGGCTGTGTGCTGGGTATCAAGCAAATAGAATAATTTCCGTCCACATTTTCTCTGCTGACAAATGGAGATAACAACACTTACTTCACAGGGTTGTTCTGAGAATGAAATAAGTTAATACATGCAGAGCACTCAGGATAGGGCCTGACACATTTTGTGCAATAGGGTAAAAAGCCTTGTTAAGTGTTGTCATAACACATGACAAAGATGGCTCTTTGATGCCAATATCTATTATTGCTTAGTAATAGAATACCTGATTTTCAACCGACCACGTGGCCACATGGAATCAGGACTATTTTTCCCAGCTTCTTTTGCAGCTAGATATGGCCATGTGGGGGAACAATAGAAAGTGTTGTGTGCAGCTTCTAGGAAGTATTCTTACAGTGTCCCTTACTTCGTCCTGTTGTATAGAATGTGGCTGTTATGGCCGGAGCTCAAGCAGCTATTTTGGACCCTCAGCTACATGCTGAGAAAAGCAGAGCATAGGAGGAGCTTGGGACCAAACTGCCTTACTATCCCTGGACTTTCCATCTTGGGAGTTCTTTCATATTAGAGAAATACATTTCTATTTGTTTTAAGCTACTGTTATTTTAGGTTTGCCTTACCTGCAACAAAACTCAATCCTAAAGGATGTATCCCTTTTGAAATTAAATGCCCTCTGAATTTTTTTTAAGTGGAAAAAAAAAGCTTGCTGAAGAGAGCACTGGAGTCCCAGGCATACCTGCTGTGGCAGATATCTCAAGAAGATAAGGCCATCGCTGAGACAGACACTAATATGTAACATATATAGCAAATATTTAACAGGTCAGGTATTTATAAGTCAAGAAAAAGCCTTGTGTTTCATTTTAACCTTTCTTCAAAAAAAAAAAAAAAAAAAAAACACTTGGGCGTGGTCCTAACCCAATGAGTGCCAAGTAGAAAGGCATAGCAGCCTTCTAGAAAAATTGAGACAACTTCCACCCCGGAAAATATTGTTCTTAAATATGTAAAGAGGTAGAAGTCTATGGTTTGTAAATGACCTTTATGCAATTTGATTATCACCCAGATACATTTTAATCACAAATTTTTGTCGTGTACTTTGGGTTGCCAGATGATTTTGTTAAAAGAAAAGAACCTTAAGAAATTAAATTTAACAGAGTTTAATTGAGCAAAGAATGATTCACAAATTGGGCAGCCCTCAAACCAGGATAGGTTCAGAGAGACTTCAGTGCAGCGACATGGTGGAAGATTTGTGGATGGAAAAAGAAAAGTGAGTACAGAAAACAGAAGCCAGGTACAGAAACAGCTGACTGGTCACACCTTGGTGTTTGCCTTCTTTGAAGATGGTTTGAACGGTTGGTCACTTTGATTGGCTGAAACTCAATGATTGGCACAAGAGAAGGTTACAGTCTGTTTACACATCCAGTTACATTGCAGTTCACTATGTACGGAGAAACCTTTAGGCCGAGCTTAATATATGTAAGGAGGCAGCTTGAAGCTAAACTTTTTACCAGTTTCGATAAATATACCAGACAAACTTGATTTTAAAACGTAAGCATGTTTTCTATTTTATCATATATGATTTATTTTATACTATCGGGATTTTACTGCTGATCAGTTACATATCTTACATTTTACATTTGATCATATAACTTTTTTGAAAATTTTATTCTTTACAAAAATTATATTTTGCTCCCAGCTACAGACAATGTTGGCTGCTTACCCAATATCCATTCCCTTTCCTTCTTTGCAAACTCCAATTTTGTTCAGGATGATAGATTCAGTTAAGTCAAGTAGTATTCAGCTTCCCCAGGCCCATGAAGATAAGGGTGGCCATGTGACACAGTTTTGCCCAATTAGAAGTGAGTGCATGTCTGATGGGAAGGGGCAGGAAATCTTTTGCTTTCCTGAAAAAAGAAGACAGATGTGACTGACCCTGCCTTAGATGTTAACTTGGTGGCTGGAGCTGCAGGAACCATTTGCCTGAGGAGATGGACAGAAGGACAAAAGCCCACAGGCTAGAGAAGTGGAGTGGAAAGGCAGAAAGAGCCTGGTTTTCTGATACTATCATTGAGGAGATGAGTGAACACTCTCAGTTACCTACTTCCACCTCCTTTTCATGGATAAAAACAGCCCTTTACTTGTTTAAGCCAATGTTAGTTGGGTTTTTGTTACTTGCAGTCAAAGACTGATTCCTAAACTGATATAGTCCCAAGCAAATCAAATAAAGAAAAAAACCCCAAAATTCCTTTCTTAATTACTCCACACCCAAAATGTTCAAAGATGAAAATTTTTAATGATTTTTGTAAAAGATTTTGAACTTACCACATGTATTTCTACTGCCACCCCCTGGATCCATAAAATCAATGTAAATAATTTTTGTTCAAAAAGTTTGATAATATGTAACGAAGAGAAATTGAAGAGGTTCATAAGTGGATGAGGAAACTGAAAAACATTTCCGGATGAAAGGCAGTGAATGGAAGATTATTGACCAAGACACAAAGCAGAGGTGGACGCACAAAGCAAGCTGCGTAGATCATGCCTGGCTGAGAAGTACTGCCTGTCTACACCGAGCTCCTATCCAGCCTTCCCGTGGCCTAATTCTTAAATATGAATCAAGAATCACCAGATATCTGAAGAACGCCTAACAAACAAAGTTAAGCAAACAGAAAAACTGATCGGGAAAAAAGCGAGGATAATTTTAGGAACAGAAGAAAAAAAACCCTGAGAAACAAATCCGGGGAAATTCTTGGAAAGATCGAAGAAGGTACTACTCCCAGAAAGTTGAAGTAATGTATCATGAAAATGAATAATTAGAGAACTCTTGAAAATGAAACAGTTGGCCGGGCGCGGTGGCTCACGCCTGTAGTCCCAGCACTTTGGGAGGCCGAGGCGGGCGGATCACGAGGTCAGGGTATCGAGACCATCCTGGCTAACATGGTGAAACCCCGTCTCTACTAAAAATATAAAAAAACAAATTAGCAGGGCGTGGTGGCGGGCGCCTGTAGTCCCAGCTACTCGGGAGGCTGAGGCAGGAGAATGGCGTGAACCCGGGAGGTGGAGCTTGCAGTGAGCCGAGATCGCGCCATTGCACTCCAGCCTGGGTGACAGAGTAAGACTCTGTCTCAAAAAAAAAAAAAAAAAAAAAAGAAACACTTGATTATTTAAATAGAAATATTAATAGGATGCTTGAAGAATATTTGAAAAATAAATAATTGAAGAAAAAAACAGAAGAACACAAACCCTGAGGCAAGAAATATGAGGCCGGGTGTGGTGGCTCACGCCTGTAATCCCAGCACTTTGGGAGGCCAAGGTAGGAGGATCACTTGAGCCCAGGAGTTCAACACCAGCCTGGGCGGAATATAGTGAGACCCCGCCTCTACAAAAAATAAAAAATTAGCTAGGCATGTTGGTGCATACCTGTAGTCCCAACTATTTCAGAAGCTGACGTGAGAGAATTGCTTGAGCCAAGGAGGCTGAGGCTGCAGTGAGCTGTGATCACACACCTGCACTCAGCCTGAGTAACAGAGTGAAACCCTATCTCAAACAACAAAAGAAATAAATACATACAAAAGAAAGAATAAGAACATAGATAATCAGTTCAGGTGAGCCAATAAACAGTTAATAAAAGTTCCAAAGATGAAAGTATGGATAATTTGGAAATGAGAAAATTAGCAAAACAGCAACAATAACAACAAAAACATAAAGAAGTTTCCCAGAGCTGAAGGGAGACACAAATCTTCAAATTGAAGGAGATTGCTGAATACCAAATAGGTTGCATAAAAAAAGTCCACAACTACACAATCATTACAAAATTGCACAATGACATAAAGAATAGCATATATTCAAAACATTTACTGAGAAAAAAATAGATCACTTACAAAAGAATTAAACTATCATCAGACTTCTCATTAGCAATTCTGGATGTTAACAGCCAATGGGTAGTGCCTTCAAATCTCTGAAGAGGAATGCATTTTGATGGATTTCTATGCAGCTGGAGTATTCATCAATCATGATGGCAGAATAAATGTACTTTCAGATGTATGAAAGATTATAAAGTTTATTTTTCATATACTCTTCTTTGGGAATAATTTGATGATATGTTTTGGTTAAATGAGGAAGTAAACCCAAAGAGGAAAAACATGAGATTCAGGAAACTGTAGATTCAATCCAGAAGAGCAAAGAAAGGAAGGTCTAGGAAGACAACTGTGCAAAAGACCTAGAAAATAATCAGTTCAAACACATGCAAGTGGGTAGAAGGCTCCCTGTAGGAGGTCTCCAGGAGTGAAGGGATTCCTTTGGATGGGCAGAAAAATTAAGATGCTAGAAGAACATGATGATTTACTAAAGATACAGAGTGCATGAGATCAAATGGGGGAATAAAAAGTTCACAGGAGAAAAAAACCAATACAAAAAAAGTGATGGTCCAAATATGAAGTAAATGGTTATAATTAGCTGTAGACATCCTGAAAAAGAATGAGAGAGATTCTAAGTAACAGACAGAATGAGAAAAATGCTGAAAGGTATAGAGGTTATTATAAGGAGGCACACGATTCTCCATCAACCAGATAAGACAGTCAATCAGAATCTCATGGAAAATCAAAAAGCTGTGCAAAGCATGCTATGACTCCAAAGCAAACAGAAATGTGGCAGAATTTTCAATCACTGTTGGAGCATAATCAAGATGATTCCATTGTAACAACACTCATTGAGTGGAATTGGGGACATTACCTTAGATCTACAGAGAAGAAAATATAATATGAAACATGTTCTATCATGACACTTGAATCTGTAGTAAATAATGTTAACACGCTAACTTAAACATAACAACAACATGGCATTGGAGAGAAGGATAAAGGAGCCAATATCCTTACTTTACAAAGTTGGGGGTTAAGATGTACTGCATCCAGTTGACAGAATGAGCAATAGATGTTTAAGCATCTTCATTAACTTACCAAGGTATACTAATAGAAGTAAAGCCTAATGGTATAAATATATGAAGATGAGGGGTATAAATGAAGCCACATATCCTTGAGAAGTAAAGAAATGGAGGTGACGTGTTTCATTTAGGGATATTGACATAACCACTGGAAGTACTAAGATATTGTTTGTAATAGTTATCTCTAGGGAGGTGGCTGTGGATGGGGAGGGTTGGACAAGGAACTATTCTTTCCACTATAAGTTCTTCGCACTATTTGATTTTTTAGTCATATGCATATATTACTTTTATTTTAATTAAGATCCTTTCCACATAGAAATTTGCCACAGGAGTTGAAATAGATTATCAAGTCAATTTAAGTGAACTTAAAGCAATAGATTATTTGCCGTAAAAATATTTTCATTTATTGAGGGTGTTTCCCCAAGGGAAATGAATATTATATCAAAGAAATCAACTCTTCATAAAGAATATTTTTCAAATGCAACAATATCCAATTTTTAATTACTTTATTTTAAAAAGGAGATTTTTCATGGTTAGTTGAATTCAAAGCACTCAGAGTGCAATTTGGAGAATTTTCAAAAGGAAACCATTTCTTTAGATATTTGGGCCTTGTATACATTATTGTATACATAGTATATACATAATGTTTCAGAGGCAAAGCTGTTGACCAAAAGATTGGTGTCCTAAAAATCTTTTTTTTTTTTTTTTTTTTTTTTTTGTGACAAAATCTCACTCTTGTCCCCCAGGCTGGAGTGCAATGGAACAATCTTGGCTCACTGCAACTTCCGCCTTCCGGGTTCAAGCGATTCTCCTGCCTCAGCCTCCCGAGTAGCTGGGATTACAGGCACCTGCCACCACGCCTGGCTAATATTTTTGTATTTTTAGTAGAGATGGGGTTTCACCATGTTGGTCAGGCTGGTCTTGAACTCCTGACCTCAGGTGATCTGCCTGCCTCGGCCTCCCAAAGTGCTGGGATAACAGGCATGAGCCACCGTGCCTAGCAGGTCTCCTAAAAATCTAAATATACCTTTAAGTATCACAGAACTAAATTATCTTTAAGTAATTATTGTTTTAAGGCAATCAGCCATGTGTGTGAGTTTAAATTTCCAAAAGCTCCTTGCTTTGAAAGAGTGTGGAAAGAGACAGACTTGTCCGTAGAATTATCTTCCCAGCAGCTTTCCAACCTTACCACCTGGCAAGCTCCAGTCATATTTCAGGACTCAACTCACATAATCTTCTCAATGTCATAATCCCTTTGTGTTCTCACTTGTACCCTACACATACATCTGTCACTGCATTGTTTATATGTTTATTCCCACCTGGAAGTAGGCAGCAGGTGCTTCATATCCAGCTTTGTATCTTCTAGTGTCTAGTGCAAGGCCTGTCACCAGATAGCAGCCCTATGAATGGCTTTTACATGAACAGATGAACCCTCTGTCCTGCCCAGATCTGTTTTTGGTTTGTTTTGCATGTATTAAATGCATTGGTTCATTTAGGAAAAAAAAGATGATCAGAAAAGTATATAGAAAATAATACAGATTTTTTTAAGTGGAAAGAAAAGAGAAACATAAAATTGTCGACTACTGGAGTAGCATAGAGACTATTTTCACACACGCTTCCATTTCCTATTTCCTTCTCTCTGTTATTTTCTTTCTTATCTCCCTCCTAATTCCAAAACAAAGGATCTGAAGTGATGCACAATACAACATATACAAATGTAGATCAGAAGGAGCATAAGTGCCAAGATAATTGTAGCCCACCCAGGAAAGATGTTCTTCTGTTTTACAATTATTGATCCCCTATGTGCCAGGCAATGTGCTTGGCATCAAGGATGAAAAGGAGATATCACCCTGATCACATGCAGATTAGGTTATAGTGGAATAAAATTGTTTCTCTAATTGAACAGCAAATTTGATTCTGAGATTTCAAAAGAGGAAACACTAGGATAAGTTGTTTTCATTTTGTGTCATAAAATATTTCAGGAAAGACACTATATTACTCTTAGACACATACATCAAGATTAAGTGAGAGAATGATATGACATGAAAGTGCAAATAAATGTTAGCTATTACATAAGAGACATTAAGTAATGTTTCAGTGGTGACTTTGCTGAGGACACTGAAATATGCATGATGCGGACCCAATGTCTGAGCACAATATAAACCTCCTAGAGCTTTCTACTTTAAGTGCCCATTCTATGGGATTGGTAGAGGCCTAATTCCAGTCTGTTGGAATTTCCTCTCTTTTTCAAGGGCTTAAAATAGAAATTGAGTTTCTAGAGAAAATAAAATTAAATTAAATGTGTTGCATTCCTAAGTTTGTGGACTGAGTCATCCTAATACATGGGGGTGGCGGGGAGGGGGCAGTCATCTGGAATTGCTGAGGATCCCTGTGCAGTATTGTAGCTATCTGCACTGTGGACTGATTACAAACCCTAGGATTAGAGCTGAGTCATTTGAGCAGTGGCCCTGCAGTGAAGAATTGGAGAGCAGAGATGATGTGGACTCTTGGAACTCACTTTCAGTGAAGAGTTTTGACACTGAATTTGCAAGAAAACCAAGGAAGCTTTAAATTCTCTGGTTAGACACAATGTAGTCAGTAGAAGAAAAGAGTACTGTAAGTGTTAAACCTTGCTAGAGTATGGTGATAACATTAAATGCACTGATTCCAAGGAGTATGTATATCCAGAAATGAGCAATATCAATATAATGGAACTGACTCCATCTTTTGCTTGGCTGCTGACAGATTGCCCAGTCTAGGCCAGGCATGGTGGCTCATGCCTGTAATTCCAGCATTTTGGGAGGCCAAGGTGGAAGGATTGCTTGAGCCTAGGAGTTTGAGATTGCTTGAGCCTAGGAGTTTGAGATCAGCTTGGTCAACATAATGAGACCCCATGTCTACAAAAAAAATAAGCCAGGTATGGTAACACAATGCCTGTAGTCCCAACTACTCTGGGGGGCTGAGTTTGAGAGGATCACTTGAGCCCAGGAAGTGGAGGCTGCAGTGAGCTATAATCATGCCAGTGCACTTCAGCCTGGGTGAAGTGTTCAAACAACAACAGCTACGAAAAAGAGCATCTCAATCCTTCTTCTTTCTCTCTGTCTCACACCTGGCAAAGCTGATAACAAAGTAGGGGTGAACTTTCATTTGGGTGCTGGTAAAAAGTTTAAACCAAATATAGAATCTTCACTCTGGTCCCACCTTCTAACTGCTATGAAAAAACCTCCAGCCAGTCTCTTTTCCTGCTCTCTGAAGAACTCCCAAACTACTACTGGGGCTGAAAGGAAAAAAGAAACAACAACAGCGAAACAAAACTTAATCCAATGAACAAATGAACAAGAGAAGATGCGGCGGCGGGAGAAGCAAGAAATATACCTAAAAGAAAATATAAAATAAGGTGGCATGAGTAAACCGAAATATATCAGAAATTACAATAAATATGAATGAATTGTTTTTGTTTTAATCAAAAGGAGATTTTAGAGTGAGTTAAAAAATAATTCTTCTCTATGTTATTTATAAGAAATATGTCTTTTTAAACACCACACGGAGGAGTTGAAAATAGAAATATACACAGCAAATGGGAAGAAAAATGAAGTGGTATATCAGTATATCACACAAAATTGAATTAAGTGCAAAGACACTGAGTAGAACACGGAATGTTTCATGTTATATGTACAATACACCAAAACATGGAATGACCTTGAATCTTTTTTGCACCACACAACACAGCTACAAAACATATAAAGCAAAAACTGTTAATACACTGGGTAAAAATGACAAATTCATAATCATTATGTGATTTTTCTGAGAAAATCTATTTATGACCTGAATATAAGACCCAGACTTTGTCTTACATAGGGTTTTGGGAAGAATGGAGATGCTAAGCTATTGGTGGATTTTTCCCAAAGTGGGAATGTTCAGGAAGTGCTTGCCCTTTATCTGTAGAAGTGTGGATACTCCAGCAAGACTTGCTGATTGGTTGATATGAAATGAACTGATTAGGGTGAAGCTGTTACTGTTTGGCTGACTTTCTTTTTTTTTATGTTTTTGTTTTGAGATGGAGTCTCACTCTGTCGCCCGGGCTGGAGTGCAGTGGCATGATCTTGGCTCACTGCAACCTCTACCTCCCAGGTTCAAGCGATTCTTCTGCCTCAGTCTCCCTAGTAGCTGGGATTACAGGCGTGTGCCACCACACCTGGCTAATTTTTGTATTTTTAGTAGAGACGGGGTTTCACCATGTTGGCCAGGCTGGTCTTCAACTCCTGACCTCGTGATCCACCCACTTTGGCCTCCCAAAGTGTTGGGATTACAGGCGTGAGCCACCGTGCCAGGCCCTTGGCTGACTTTCAGAAGCCACTTTACTGATGCAAAATTGTCAGCAACCAATTAGGCATGTACAAACCCAGTTCTTGTATTTATTTGCTTCTCTAGCCAAAGAACAATCAATGCTTTCCTACAAAGAAACTTTTATTCTCAGAATCCTGCCTTCAAGGAGCCCATAGTGTAGTAGTGGGGATAAGAGAATATACAAGTAACTGCCATACAAAATAAAGCATTCTGTAATGAATGCTGGAATGGAAGTCCAGAGATCTCGGTTTAAATTGCTGCTGTGTGACCTTGGGTCAGTCAATGAACACTTCCCGATTTCAGTTTCCAGAAACTGAAATAATAAGCCCTGGTCACTTCACAGTGATGGATGGACATATAATGAATTACCGTAATATGGAAAAATACTTGGCAAATTGGTACCAAGTTAAAAAAAAAAAAGACATTATCATTATCCACTGAAAGGAGACACAATCCGAAACTATTTTTTTTCTTTTTTTGTGACGTAGTCTCGCTTTTGTCACCCAGACTGGAGTGCAATGGTGCAATCTCGGCTCACTGCAACCTCCGCCTCCCGAGTTCAAGCGATTCTCCTGCCTCAGCCTCCCAAGTAGCTGGGATTACAGGCGCCTGCCACCACGCTGGGCTAATGTTTGTATTTTCAGTAGAGACGGGGTTTCACTATGTTGGCCAGGCTAGTCTCGAATTCCTGACCTCAGATGATCCATCTGCCTCAGTCTCTCAAAGTGCTGAGATTACACGCATGAGCCACTGTGCCCATAATCCAATCAGAAACTTTTGAGATTAAGAGCAAAAAATCATTGCACCCCGAAAATTGGAAGAGGGAAAGTTGGGCTCAGGGAAGAGGTCATATTTGTATGAGCCTTGAAAAATGGCCTCATGTTATAAAGGAGCCCAACACAGAGAGGACTAATGTAAAGACCTTCATAGTAAGTGCAAAGGCATG
The DNA here is from genome assembly GCF_028858775.2 of Pan troglodytes. Classification (NCBI taxonomy): domain Eukaryota; kingdom Metazoa; phylum Chordata; class Mammalia; order Primates; family Hominidae; genus Pan; species Pan troglodytes. The sequence goes on along the minus strand of NC_072412.2, from coordinate 100,491,087 downwards.
ATGTGGAAAAAAGACAGAATCGACAAATAGTATGGTTTGGTTGAAATGTAGGAAAATATAAGAGAAGTAATAGGAAACAAAGCTGTGAAAATTATGTGGAAATTAACCTAGAATATTAGACTATAGGCTTAGACTTTGTTCAATAGAAATGTACAGTCCCTGGAGGGTTTTGAACCAGATTTTTCTAGACATGTGTCTTGGCAAGACAAATCTGATCTGGTAAATGACTGCAGAATAAATTGGAGGGCTGAGGCTGGTGGTAGAGTGGCAGACAGAAGGCTTTTGCTAGTAAATCTTAGGAAGGCATCATTGACGCCTTAAGGGAGGTGACATTATGAAAATAGAAGGGGATAGCAACAGAGAGAACAGTGCGAGGGCAGTGCCAGCAGAGTATGATTAAATCTGATTGCAAGAGTCAAGATGAGTCTGAGATTTCAAGCACCAGTGACTAGAGAAGAGATATGGGAAGTCAGAAGGAGGAGATGATTTGGAGAAGGTGATGACAGATTTTTTTTTTTTTTTTTGGACATGAAAAGTTTGGGAGACATGCAGGGACCGTCGAACTATCATGTCTAGAGCTTGGGAGTGAGATCCAGCTAGTGTGTGTTTGGGGGGTGGGGGCGGGGGGTGCTTAGGAGTCATTCATACTAAATTGACAGTTGAGTAACAGGAGTAAATGCTGCATAAGCAGACAGCTTAAGACAGAATCTTGGGAACTATGTTTAGTGGGTAGGAAAAGAAAGTGGAATCATAAAAACAGAGGGGAGAAACTTTAGGAATGTAAGAGGATACGCAGGAAAGTGTACCTTAGGTAAAACCTAAAAACAATTTAGTTTCAGGAAACAGTAAGAAGTCAGTTATGCCAAGGCTGCACTGAGGTAGAGTAATGTGAATTCTTAGAAGTCATTGGATTTGAAAAGAAGGCAATCTTCATAAAAGTTTCTAGAGCCCAACTGCACATCTGAAGAGTAGCAAGGAAAAATAAATGTGCATGTAGGATATCTTTTAAAGGCATTTAGCAGCAATAGTAGAGTTGAAATAGAATGGAAGTGTCAGAAGAGAGATTTTTAGAATTATTAATAAGCAGGCAGAGAGGAAAGGGCAGGGAAAAGGGAAAGATTGAAGATGCTGAAAAGAGAACACAAAATTGATAAAGCAAATTTCCAGAGGGAGTAGATGTGTCATGTTCTAAAGGAGAAAAGGCACTTCTTCCCCAGAAAAAGAAGAGAATGAAGGGAAACATTTGTGATGGTATAGACAGAAAAGTTGAGGTAGAGATGAGGGAAATTAAGGAAATAGTGACTGAGTGGTCTTAATTTCCTCTCTACAAGGTGAATTCATGTGGGAAGAGTCATAAGGTGAGCATAAAATTGTAACTTCAGAGAGAAAAAAGCTTGGGTAGGAATGCAATTACAGGTTTATTAAGAGACACCTCAAAGGGGTTATCAGCTACCAAGCAAGGATAAAATTGAGTTAACATTTTGTTAACTCTAAATCAGTAAGTAATTTTAAGAGTAGAAGTATTAGTGGTAGGTGACATTACACAGATTGCATTAATTTATCTAAAAACTTTGGTAGAGGAAGGAATCATTTGCATGAGAGCAGGGGAAGTGACAATATAGGGCTAGAAATAGGCAAAGTGGCCCATTAAAAGGTCAAAAGAAAAGGAGGTTTCAGAAAGTGACAAAAAGGACTGTCTATTGCAGAGACATCATAAGTTAAGCAGGGTACGGATTAGGGGTGAAGGCATTTGGATATTTGTCCCCTCCAAATCTCATGTTGCAATGTGATCCCCAACATTGGAGGTGGGGCCCGGTGGGAGGCCTTTGAGTCATGGGGGCAGATTCTTTAGGAATGCCTTGGTTCCCTCCCTCCACATGGTAATGTGTGAGTTTTCCCTCTGTTCGTTCACCTGAGAGCTGGTTTAAAGGAGACTGGCACCTCCTCCTCTCTCTCTTCCTCTTTCTCTCACCATGAAACATGCCTGCTCTCCCACTTTCTGCCGTGAGTAAAAGCTCTCTGAGCTTCACCAGAAGCTGAGCAGATGCTAGTGCCATGCTTGTACAGCCTGTAGAACCATGAACCACATAAACCTCTTTTCTTTATAAATTACCCAGTCTCAGGTATTCCTTTATAACAATGCAAAACAGACTGATACACTAAGGGAGGCAGATGTTCTGGCAGAACAGAGAGGAACTGAAGGGCTAGGTAGTGCCTGTAGACAAGATGAAGGAACCAGGTGGCCATGATGAAGGGGAAGGTCTGAGTTCCAAAGTCTCGGCGATCAAACGAAATGGCATAGATTGAGGTTCTCTGTTGGTAATGCCCTGAGAATCGGAAAATCATGAAGCTCTCCATAGGTTAGACGGTGAAACAGCCTTGGTGCCAGTGTATTCGAAAGAAGGGTTCTCAGTGAGGAGGAGGATATCACCAACGATGAGGAGAGCACAGGACAAGATGAGGATGGGTCGGGCTGATGGAAATCATCAAGGAGGATGGGACAATGAGTAAAAGATCGGGTTACTGTGGAGAGTAGCCACAGAGAAGACATAGGTGAGCAATGATTTTTTAAAACCCCATGGTTGAACAGCCTCTGGTCAGATGGTAGAGTCCTGCTGTGGCTCTCCTACAGGAATCCTTTGTGAACAATTCTATTCTGTTCATAAGGCAATTAGGAAATGAAGAGTAGGCATTCATCAGGCAGTGTGGCTTCACAGGCTTCACCGAGATTAGATGTTAAGAATGTCTGCCTCATGTGGCTTCTTGATGCACTGGGTCACTCAGTTAAGCTTCACTTGGTTTAAGCTAACTCAGAGGTTTTCTGCCTTTGCTAAAAGGACAGTGCCCTGAGGAGGCCATACATTAAGCATAATCAATCATTCACACTGACATGTCAATGGATCTTTGATAAGACACAATGGAGATAGGGCAGGAGAACACTGAGCATCAAAGGATGGAGAGTGCAAATGCCTCCGAGGAGCAAAGGGGAAGGCTGAGGGTGTCGTCATCCTCCTGGCCTGGAAAAGCAGACCTTGCAGGGCTTAAAACAGCAGGCTTCATAGGACTGCACAAAGATCCTTGGGATTTCACTTTCATTTGAAGAGTTTAATACCATGTTTGAATACTGGAGTCAGACCTCTTGTGTTTACAAAACTGGCTTAAACTGCTTCCATTTTAGATGGCCATAGATGATCTAGATCTTTAATTGTATACAGCAGCACCATCCAACAGAAATATAATGCAAGTCACATTTGTGAGCCACAGATGCCATTTTAAATTTTCTGGTAGATAAATTTTGAAAAGTATAATAAAATCGAGGAAAATTAATTTAAATAATATGCATTATTTAACCCAGTAAAACCAAATGTCCCCAAAGCCCCTTTTCCTTGGAATGGCCATTTCAACATGTAATCAAATTCTGAAAGTTATTGAGGTATTTCTTCTTTTTCTTTTTTTAACTAAGTCTTTGAAGTGCAGTATGTGTTTTACACTTATAGTGCCTCTCAGTTTGGTCTAGCCACATTTCAAGTGCTCAGTAGTTGCATATGGCTGATGGCTACCATATTGGACAGCTCAGGTATATCATTTAATATACACCTGTGTCAAAAACACAGTTCAGATAATATGTGCCTGGGGGAATTAGGAAGGGGAAGGGTTGAAGGAAGGCTGAATTTCTCAGGTTGAGAAATTCTTCGTGGAATTTAGGATGGAGTTTCAAATTAGGATGGGTGGAAAGGAGATGAGAATAGGCCATTGCAAGGAAAAAGCTTTGAGGACACTGGGAGTGGAGAAAGTAGAAAAAATAAAAAGTTCAACAATCCCAGAATAAAGGGAGCAGAGAGAGTCAAGAGACTACCTAAGTGTCTAATTAGCTGAAAGCGGTGTAATTATTCCCCTCCATCTTTGCAGCTGTTATCTCTTTGGGTGTGGCTCCCTCTTGCCCAAATTTACACCATGATCCAGGATCCTCTCACTTTCCTCCCCACTGTGAACATAAGCAGCAAGGCTGGGCTGAGCTGAGTGCATTGATAGAATGCTGATTATCTATAACTGAGTTTTCAATTTTCAGGTTTGCCCCTCACTCCACAGCTTTCGATCCTGCACCCAGCAGCCTTTTATGAAGGGCTAGAGTGGGGCTGTGGGGAGATGACAGAAAAAAAAGGAAAGAAAATGTCCTCACAAAACAAAAACAGTATTTTCAAAATTCACTCTGCTGCTTTCAGACTATTTCCATCAACCCTCTTATTCATTTTGATTTATTTCTATCCGTAAGCAGACTAACGCTTCTCTGTGCTTTTATTGTTCTTCAAGAATAGGCCTTCTATTGGAGGAAAATAATGTCTCTACGACCACCACTTTGCTCAATGCAGATCTTCATTAATCTGCAGTCACAGAACAGGCTTTTAGCAGCGAGCACTTTTGATGGGAATTGAATTTGATATTGCATTATGGTTGCAGGGAGTCTCACAATAGACTGTGTTCTTTTCTGTGTCTGAGCACAATCAGAGAGACCCAATTAAATAATTTGGTGCAATAATGGAGAACAAAAGAGTATGAGGGCTTAAAGTGAGGGCTTCAGCATTTGTATTCTCTCGTTTCTGTATCATGTTAATTAATTTGCCTCAAAACCAAAAGAAAGAACACAATGTAGAGCAGCAGAGCTCATCTACAACATGTAGACACTTTAAATGCAGACACAGCACCAAATGGACTCCTAAGAAAAGGGCAGCGGATTCGTTTCCTAGAGCTGCCATAACAAAGTCCCCCAAACTGGATGGCTTAAAACAACAGAAACGTATTCTCTGGCAGTTCTGGAGGCTACAATTTTGAAATGAAGTTGTCAGCAGGGCCATGCTTCCTCTGGAAGGTAAAATCCTTCCTTGCCTCTTTCTAGCTTCTGGTGGTGGCCATCCATCCCCCGCTTTCCTTGGCTTGTAGCTGCATCCCTCCAATCTCTGCTTCCATCCTCACCTGGTGTTCTCCCTGCGGGTCTCTGTCTTTAGCTGGTGTTTTCCTCTTCTTATAAGAATACCAGTCATATCGGAGTACGGCCTACCTTAATGATCTCGTCTTAATCTGATTATATCTATAAGGTCACATTCACTGGTACCAAAGGTTAGGGAATCAATATATGTTTTTTGGGGACATGAGGCAACCAGTAAGGGGCAATCTATGCATTTCCATGTAAAGAATAAAGTTGGTACTCATGCCAATTCTGAATGATCCTTTTGGTCCAGGTGGTAATAGTAGTCATTGCTGCCTGTGCAGTCGAAGAGAGAGCACTCTGGAGTTCTCTGATAGCATTTTTTTTTTTTTGAGACAGAGTTTTGCTCTTGTCACCCAGGCTGGAGGTCAATGGCATGATCTTGGCTCACTGCAACCTCTGCCTCCCAGGTTCAAATGATTCTCCTGCCTCAGCCTCCGGAGTAGATGGGATTACAGGTGCCTACCACCACGCTCAGTTAATTTTTGTATTTTTAGTAGAGATGAGGTTTCACCATGTTGACCAGGCTGGTTTTGAACTCCTGACCTCGTGATCCACCTACCTCGGCCTCCCAAAGTGCTGGGATTACAGGTGTAAGCCACCACACCCGGCCCTCTGATAGCATCTTACAGTCAATAATGTGACTTTATAATATAACTGGAGATGTGGAAATGAACACAGCCATCTAAGAGGACAATGACCTAGTCAGACTCAACATTTGTGCAGCTTTAATCAAATACTTTATGTGCACACCAGAAACTTTGACTCTGAACACTGACTTTGTTTAAGATTGTCTTCAGCACATAAAAATGATCATTTTGAGCTGAGTATGGTGGCTTGCTGTAGTCCTTGTTACTTGGGAGGCTGAAGCAGGAGGATCATTTGAGCCCAGCAACACAAGATCAGTCTAGGCAACATAGTGAGACCCCATCTCTATGAAAAAATTTTAAAAATTAGCTGGGAGTGGTGGCACACACCTGTAGTCTCAGCTACTTGGGAGGCTGAGGCAGGAGGATTGCTGGAGCCCAGGAGCTGGAGGCTGCAGTGAGCTATGATCGTGCCACTGCACTCAGCCTGGGCAAGAGTGAGATACCATCTGGGTGGAGGAGTTTGATGCTGATGCACTCATCACCTCCAATTCTGACCCATCGGTACAAAATACACTATTTCTTTTTCTGTTTTTTTTTTTTTTTTTAACTTTAAGTTCTAGGGTACATGTGCACAATGTGAAGGTTTGTTACATATGTATACATGTACCATGTTGGTGTGTTGCACCCATTAACTTGTCATTTACATTAGGTATAGCTCCTAATGCTATCCCTCCCCCTTACCCCCACCCCACAACAGGCCCGGGTGTGTGACAAACCCCTTCCTGTGTCCAAGTGTTCTCATTGTTCAATTCCCACCCATGAGTGAGAACATGTGGTCTTTGGTTTTTTGTTCTTGCAATAGTTTGCTGAGAATGATGGTTTCCAGCTTCATCCATGTCCCTACAAAGGACATGAACTCATCATTTTTTATGGCTGCATAGTATTCCGTGGTGTATATGTGCCACATTTTCTTAATCCAGTCAATCATTGATGGACATTTGGGTTGGTTCCAAGTCTTTGCCATTGTGAATAGTGCCACAATAAACATACATGTGCATGTGTCTTTATAGCAGCATGATTTATAGTCATTTGGGTATATACCCAGTAATGGGATGGCTGGGTCAAATGGTATTTCTAGTTCTAGATCCTTGAGGAATTGCCACACTGTCTTCCACAATGGTTGAACTAGTTTACAGTCCCACCCACAGTGTAAAAGTGTTCCTATTTCTCCACATCCTCTCTAGCACCTGTTGTTTCCTGACTTTTTAATGATTGCCATTCTAACTGGTGTGAGATTGTATCTTGCTGTGGTTTTGATTTGCGTTTCTCTGATGGCCAGTGATGATGAGCATTTTTTCATGTGTCTGTTGGCTGTATAAATGTCTTCTTTTGAGAAGTGTCTGTTCATATCCTTCACCTACTTTTTGATGGGGTTGTGTGATTTTTTTCTTGTAAGTTTGAGTTCTTTGTAGATTCTGGATATTAGCCCTTTGTCAGATAAGTAGATCGCAAAAATTTTCTCCCATTCTGTAGGTTGCCTGTTCACTCTGATGGTAGTTTCTTTTGGTCTGCAGAAGCTCTTTAGTTTAATTAGATCCCATTTGTCAATTTTGGCTTTTGTTGCCATTGCTTTTGGTGTTTTAGACATGAAGTCCTTGCCCATGCCTACGTCCTGAATGGTATTGCCTAGGTTTTCTTCTAGGGTTTTTATGGTTTTAGGTCTAACGTTTAAGTCTTTAATCCATCTTGAATTCATTTTTGTATAAGGTGTAAGGAAGGGATCCAGTTTCAGCTTTCTACATATGGCTAGCCAGTTTTCCCAGCACCACTTATTAAATAGGGAATCCTTTCCCCATTTCTTGTTCTGTCAGATTTGTCAAAGATCAGATGGTTGTAGATGTGTGGTATTATTTCTGAGGGCTCTGTTCTGTTCCATTTTTCTGTATCTCTGTTTTGGTACCAGTACCATGCTATTTTGGTTACTGTAGCCTTGTAGTATAGTTTGAAGTCAGGTAGCCTGATGCCTCCAGCTTTGTTCTTTTGGCTTAGGATTGTCTTGGCAATGCAGGCTCTTTTTTGGTTCCATATGAACTTTAAAGTAGTTTTTTCCAATTCTGTGAAAAAAGTCATTGGTAGCTTGATGGGTATGGCATTGAATCTATAAATTACCTTGGGTAGTATGGCCATTTTCCAGATATTGATTCTTCCTATCCATGAACATGGAATGTTCTTACATTTGTTTGTGTCCTCTTTTATTTCGTTGAGCAGTGGTTTGTAGTTCTCCTTGAAGAGGTCCTTCACATCCCTTGTAAATTGGATTCCTGGGTATTTTATTCTCTTTGAAGCAATTGTGAATGGGAGTTCACTCATGATTTGGCTCTCTGTTTGTCTGTTATTGGTGTATAAGAATGCCTGTGGGCCAGGTGCAGTGGCTCACGCCTGTAATCCCAGCACTTTGGGAGGCCAAGATGGGCGGATCATGAGGTCAGGAGATCGAGACCATCCTGGCTAACACGGTGAAACCCTGTCTCTACTAAAAATACAAAAAATTAGCTGAGCATGGTGGCAGGCACCTGTAGTCCCAACTACTCAGGAAGCTGAGGCAGAAGAATGGCATGAACCCGGGAGGTGGAGGTTGCAGTGAGCCAAGATCACGCCACTGCACTCCAGCCTGGGCGACAGAACAAGACTCCATCTCAAAAAAAAAGAATGCTTGTGAGTTTTGCACATTGATTTTGTATCCTGAGACTGCTGAAGTTGCTTATCAGCTTAAGGAGATTTTGGGCTGAGATGATGGAGTTTTCTAAATATACAATCATGTCATCTGCAAACAGGGACAATTTGACTTCCTCTTTTCCTAATTGAATATGCTTTATTTCTTTCTCCTGCCTGATTGCCCTGGCAAGAACTTCCAACACTATGTTGAATAGGAGTGGTGAGAGAGGGCATCCCTGTCTTGTACCAGTTTTCAAAGGGAATGCTTCCAGTTTGTGCCCATTCAGTATGATATTGACTGTGGGTTTGTCATAAATAGCTCTTATTATTTTGAGATATTCCCATCAATACCTAATTTATTGAGAGTTTTTAGCATGAAGGGCTGTTGAATTTTGTCAAAGGCCTTTTCTGCATCTATTGAGATAATCATGTGGTTTTTGTCTTTGGTTCTGTTTATATGCTGGATTATGTTTATTGATTTGCATATGTTGAACCAGCCTTGCATCCCAGGGATGAAGCCCACTAGATCATGGTGGATAAGCTTTTGGATGTGCTGCTGGATTCAGTTTGCCAGTATTTTATTGAGGATTTTTGCATCAATGTTCATCCAGGATATTGGTCTAAAATTCTCTTTTTTTGTTGTGTCTCTGCCAGGCTTTGGTATCAGGATGATGCTGGCCTCATAAAATGAGTTAGGGAGGATTCTCTGTTTTTCTATTGATTGGAATAGTTTCAGAAGGAATGGAACCAACTCCTCCTTGTACCTCTGGTAGAATTTGGCTGTGAATCCGTCTGGTCCTGGACTTTTTTTGGTAGGTAGGTTATTAATTATTACCTGAATTTCAGAGCCTGTTATTGGGCTATTCAGGATTCAACTTCTTCCTGGTTTAGTCTTGGGAGGGTGTATGTGTCCAGGAATTTATCCATTTCTTCTAGATTTTCTAGTTTATTTGTATAGAGGTGTTTATATTATTCTCTGATGGTAGTTTGTATTTCTGTGGGATCTGTGGTGATATCCCCTTTATCATTTTTTATTGTGTCTATTGGATTCTTCTCTCTTTTCTTCTTTATTAGTCTTGCTAGCAGTCTATCAATTTTGTTGATCTTTTCAAAAAACCAGCTCCTAGATTCATTGATTTTTTGAAGGGTTTTTTTGTGTCTCTATCTCCTTCAGTTCTGCTCTGATCTTAGTTATTTCTTGCCTTCTGCTAGCTTTTGAATGTGTTTGCTGTTGCTTCTCTAGTTCTTTTAATTGTGATGTTAGGGTGTCAATTTTAGATCTTTCCTGCTTTCTCTTGTGGGCATTTAGTGCTATAAATTTCCCTCTACACACTGCTTTAAATGTGTCCCAGAGATTCTGGTATGTTGTGTCTTTGTTCTCATTGGTTTCAAAGAACATCTTTATTTCTGCCTTCATTTCATTATGTACCCAGTAGTCCTTCAGGAGCAGGTTGTTCAGTTTCCATGTAGTTGAGCGGTTTTGAGTCAGTTTCTTAATCCTGAGTTCTAGTTTGATTGCACTATGGTCTGAGAGACAGTTTGTTATAATTTCTGTTCTTTTACGTTTGCTGAGGAGAGCTTTACTTCCAAATATGTGGTCAATTTTGGAATAAGTGTGATGTGGTGCTGAGAAGAATGTATATTCTGTTGATTTGGGGTGGACAGTTCTGTAGATGTCTATTAGGTCCGCTTGGTGCAGAGCTGAGTTCAATTCCTGGATATCCTTTTTAACTTTCTGTCTCGTTGATCTGTCTAATGTTGACAGTGGGGTGTTAAAGTCTCCCATTATTATTCTGTGGGAGTCTAAAGAGTCTAAATCTCTTTGTAGGGTCTCTAAGGACTTGCTTTATGAATCTGGATGCTCCTGTATTGGGTGCATATATATTTAGGATAGTTAGCTCTTCTTGTTGAATTGATCCCTTTACCATTATGTAATGGCCTTCTTTATCTCTTTTGATCTTTGTTGGTTTAAAGTCTGTTTTATCAGAGACTAGGATTGCAACCCCTGCCTTTTTTTGTTTTCCATTTGCTTGGTAGATCTTCCTCCATCCCTTTATTTTGAGCCTATGTGTGTCTCTGCACGTGAGATGGGTCTCCTGAATACAGCACACTGATGGGTCTTGACTCTTTATCGAATTTGCCAGTCTGTGTCTTTTAATTGGAGCATTTAGCCCATTTACATTTAAGGTTAATATTGTTATGTGTGAATTTAATCCTGTCATTATGATGTTAGCTGGTTATTTTGCTCATTAGTTGGTGCGGTTTCTTCCTAGCCTTGATGGTCTTTACAATTTGGCATGTTTTTGCAGTGGCTGGTACCAGTTGTTCCTTTCCATGTTTAGTGCTTCCTTCAGGAGCTCTTGTAGGGCAGGCCTGGTGGTGACAAAATCTCTCAGCATTTGCTTGTCTGTAAAGGATTTTATTTCTCCTTCACTGATTAAGCTTAGTTTGGCTGGATATGAAATTCTGGGTTGAAAATTCTTTCCTTTAAGAATGTTGAATATTGGCCCCCACTCTCTTCTGGCTTGTAGGGTTTCTGCCAAAAGATCTGCTGTTAGTCTGATGGCTTCCCTTTGTGGGTAACCTGACCTTTGTCTCTGGCTGCCCTTAACATTGTTTCCTTCATTTCAACTCTGGTAAATCTGACAATCATGTGTCTTGGATACTCCTCTTCTCGAGGAGTATCTTTGCGGCATTCTCTGTATTTCCTGAATCTGAATGTTGGCCTGCCTTGCTAGGTTAGGGAAGTTCTCCTGGATAATATCCTGCAGAGTGTTTTCCAACATGGTTCCATTCTCCCCATCACTTTCAGGTACACCAATCAGACGTAGATTTGGTCTTTTCACATAGTCCCATATTTCTTGGAGGCTTTGTTCATTTCTTTTTATTCTTTTTCTCTAAACTTCTCTTCTTGCTTCATTTCATTCATTTGATCTTCCATCACTGATACCCTTTCTTCCAGTTGATCGAATTGGCTACTGAAACTTGTGCATTCGTCACGTAGTTCTCATGCCATGGTTTTCAGCACCATCAGGTCATTTAAGGACTTCTCTACACTGGTTATTCTAGTTAGCCATTTGTCTAATCTTTTTTCAAGGTTTTTAGCTTCTTTGTGATGGGTTTGAACTTCCTCCTTTAGCTCAGAGAAGTTTGATCATCTCAAGCCTTCTTCTCTCAACTCATCAAAGTCATTCTCTGTCCAGCTTTGTTCTGTTGCTGGTGAGGAGCTGCATTCCTTTGGAGGGGGAGGTGTGCTCTGATTTTTAGAATTTTCAGGTTTTCTGCTCTGTTTTTTCCCCATCTTTGTGGTTTTATCTACCTTTGGTCTTTGATGATGGTGACATACAGATGGAGTTTTGGTGTGGATGTCTTTTCTGTTTGTTAGTTTTCCTTCTAACAGTCAGGACCCTCTCAGCTGCAGGTCTGTTGGAATTTGCTGGAGGTCCACTCCAGACCCTGTTTTCCTGGGTATCACCAGCAGAGGCTGCAGAACAGCGAATATTGCTGAACAGCAAATGTTGCTCCCTGATCGTTCCTCTGGAAGCTTCGTCTCAGAGGAGTGCCTGGCTGTATGGGTGTCAGTCTGCCCCTACTGGGGGGTGCCTCCCAGTTAGGCTACTTGGGGGGTCAGGGACCCACTTGAGGAGGCAGTCTGTCCGTTCTTAGATCTCAAACGCCATGCTGGGAGAACCACTACTCTCTTCAAAGCTGTCAGACAGGGACGTTTAAGTCTGCAGAGGTTTCTGCTGCCTTTTGTTCAGCTATGCCCTGCCCCCAGAGGTGGAGTCTACAGAGGCAGGCAAGCCTCCTTGAGCCGTGGTGGGCTCCACCCAGTTCCAGCTTCCCGGCCACTTTGTTTACCTACTCAAGCCTCAGCAATGGCGGGCGTTCCTCCCCCAGCCTCGCTGCCACCTTGCAGTTCAATCTCAGACTGCTATGCTAGCAATGAGCAAGGCTCCATGGGCATGGGACCCTCTGAGCCGTGCGTGGGATATAATCTCCTGGTGTGCCATTTGCTAAGACCATTGGAAAAGAGCAGTATTAGGGTGGGAGTGACCCGATTTTCCAGGTGCCGTCTGTCACAGCTTCCCTTGGCTAGGAAAGGGAATTCCCTGACCCCTTGCACTTTCTGGGTGTGGCGATGCCTCATCCTGCTTCAGCTCACGATCAGTGGGCTGCACCCACTGTCCTGCACCCACTGTCCGACAAGCCCCAGTGAGATGAACCTGGTATCTCAGTTGGAAATGCAGAAATCACCCATCTTCTGCATCACTCATGCTGCGAGCTGTAGACTGGAGCTGTTCCTATTTGGTCATCTTGGAACTGCCCCCAAAATACCCTATGTCAAATCTTATCCTAGGTTTCTACAAAACATGATGAAAATATACTCCTAGAAAAGGACAACACTAAATGGGGGCAGACATGGAGTTGGTTATGTTGTGTAGTTATGTCTGTCATCCTGCACTAAGCAATACATTGGACAAACTTCCCTCTACCTGTGACTTAAATAAATGGCACATCTTTGTATACTCTGCCCCAGGAGTGCACATTTCTAAACCTTAGCTAAATTCTTGGCCATTACATATGTTGTTAGCAAGACAAAAATGATAATTAATATTGGAGCCAAGTAAATTTATTCATTGGACAGATGCGCAGTAAGGGGGGCCAAGTAGAATTTAGCAGATAAACTAGTGGTTTAGAGGTCAAGGGCTCTTGGGCTATGTGAAGGTTCACTTTTCAGGGTGACCCAGTTTTCATTATTTTATAAAAGAAAAGGGCATCATGGTGGGTGTGTCACTGGGTTTGGGATGGGGTCTTAGTCCTGTGATTCAGGCACAAGAAACAGCACATTTGGGTCCAGAAGGAGGAAGTGTGGGATTTGCGGGGTGTGCACTGGTTCCTCCTGGGGGCCCAGGAGCTCTGTTTTTCAGGTTACTGCACATGCCATGATTTGAAATTTGGCTTTAGTCCACTTTGAAGTTCAGGTTGTGCCATCAAAGTGCTAGAGCTGGGAGAGAAAAAAGCTGAAACAGACTTCAGTGGAAAAACAAAGGATTTGGAGTCAAACCCAGACATGAATTCAGGCTGAGCCACATACTTGCTATGTAACAGGTAACCTGGGCAGGCTACTCAGTAACTCTGAGCCTCAGTTTCTTCATCTGTAAAATGGGATTCATAGCAGAATCTTCTGTGGGGTCTTTGGAACACTGGGAGATGGAATGTGTTACGTGCCAAGCAGACTGCAATTGCTCCATAAATAGTAGTTCCCAAGTTTGGCCCTTGATATTCATAAGGCTGGAGGGCCAGTTCACCAGTTCACCAGCTGTCTTGAAGCTACTAACCCTTTCTTGCTCCTTACAGAGATAGACTTTGTCAGAAGAGTGCTACCCAACAAACATTTTTACATCATGGCACTTATAGGAAATGATAAGACTTGTGCTATACCCTGGAGCAAACAGACAATATGCTCACAGGCTACCCCACATCCCACCTGGTTGGACCAAGGGCTAGATCAGTATCTCAGGACCACATGGTTATGTTTATCAATCTCATGGCTTATCATTCGGGAGCGTGTCCAAACAAACAAATAAGAAACACAGATGCTGGGGCTCCAGGACCAGGGCTTGGCCCAGGCATTGGTATATTTTTAAAGTGCCCCAGGGGATTCTAATGTGTTGTCAATTTGCAGTGCTTGCCGTAAGGAGACATCTTGGAACTTTGGGCAAGCCACTATTTTGTAGGAGTCAAATTATTCAGATTCAATAACATAAATGGAAGACCTGTCCCAGAGATCATTTTTATCTATTTGGTACTTTTAAAGTAATTATTATTATGGTAAAATATACGTAGGATTTACCATTTTAATAAGTTTTAAGTGTACAATTCAATGGCATTAAATACATTCACAATTTTGTGCAACTATCTACCACCATTTATTCCCAGAACTTTTTCATCATCCCAAACAGAAGCTCTATACTCATTAAACAGTAACTCCCCATTCTTCCTTCCTCCAAGCCCCTGGTAACCACCCTTCAGTCTCAATGCATCTGACTACTCCAGGTACCTTGCTGTCTCAGTTAGTTCAGGCTGCTATAACAAATTACCATAGACTGTGTGGCTTAAACAGCAGACCTTTATTTCTCATAGTTCTGGAGGCTGGAAATCTGATATCAGGGTGCCAGTATGGTCAGACTCTGGTGAGGGCCCTCTTCTGGGCTGTAGAGAGTCAGCTTCCTGTGGTGTCCTCCCATGGCAGAAAGAAGTGGAAGGAGCTCTCTGGGGTCTCTCATATAAGGACACTAATCCCATTCATGAAGGCTCCACCCTCATGACCTAATTACCTACCAAAGGTCCCACTTCCAAATACACTTACATTAGGGGTTAGGATATCAACATATGAACTTTCAAGTCCATAACACTCACTTATGTGGCGTCATACAGTATTTGTTCTTTTGGTTCTAGCTTAGTTCACTTAGCAAAATGCTTTCAAGGTTCCTCTGTGTTATATAACATGTGTCAGAATTCCATTCCTTTTTAGGGCAGGATAATATTCCTTGTATATAAATACCACATTTTGCTTATCTGTTCATCTGTTGATGTACATTTGGGTTGTTTCCGCCTTTTGGCCACTGTAAATAGTGCTGCTGTGAACATGAGTGTACAATCTGTTTGAGTTCCTGCTTTCTTTTGGGTACATACTCAGGAGTAAAATTGTCTGATCATATTGGTAATTCTATGTTTAATTTTTTGAGGAATTGCCAAACTTTTTTTTTTTGTTTTGCAGTGAATGCACCATTTTACATTCCCACCAGGAATGCACGAGGGTTTCAATTTCTACACATCCTTGTCAGCACTTGTTCTTTTCTTTTTCTTTTATTATTTTTTATTTCTTTTGAGATCGAGCCTCATTTTGTCACCCAGGCTGGAGTGCAGTGGTGTGATCATGGTTCACTGCAGCTTTGACCTCCCTGGGCTCAGGTGATCATCCCACCTCAGCCCCCAGAGTAATTGGGACTATAGGTGCATGACATGTACCACTAATTTTAGTGTTTTTTGTTGTTGTTGTTGTTTTTTTTTGTAGAGTTGAGTTTTTGTCATGAATCTCTGGGCAAAGACAAGTCCACATCAGAGGGAAGCTTGCAGGCTTGTCTCCAGGAGCTCAGCCATGAAAGTGACCTGAATCTATTTCTAAGAACCCTATGGGCTGTCATGGTGGTCCTCAGTAATAATTTTTGGTCAGCCAGGCACGATGGCTGATGCTTGTAATCCAGGCACTTTGGGAGGCCAAGGTGGGAGGATCGCTTGAGCCCAGGGGCCTGAGCCTGGGTAACAAAGTGCGAACCCCAGGCTGTCCTCAAACTCCTGGGCTCAAGCAATTCTCCTGCCTCAACCTCCCAAAGAAGGGGTTACAGGCATGAGCCGCTGCACCCGGCCTGCTTTCTTTTTTTTATATGTAGCCATCCTAATAGGTGTGAAGTGGTATCTCCTTGTGGTTTTCATTTGTATCTAGTTGGTATTCTTGCTCACAATAATCCTGTGAGAAGGGTATTATTAGCTCATGACTTTAGAAATAAGGAAATGGAGTCAAGGAACCTGTCCAAGGTGGCATAGACAGTGCAGTGGCAGTGCCAGAATGAGAAGCCGTGTCACCTGTAGATACATACCAGGTGTCTGTTTAAAGAAATCCTGTTGGTGGCCAGGCACGGTGGCACAAGCCTGTAATCCCAGCACTTTGGGAAGTTGAGGCAGGTGGATCACGAGGTCAGGAGTTCGAGACCAGCCTGGCCAATATGGTGAAACCTGTCTCTACTAAAACTACAAAAATTAGCCAGGTGTGGCGGCGGGCACCTGTAGTCCCAGCTACTCTGGAGGCTGAGGCAGGAGAATCCCTTGAACCTGGGAGGCAGAGGTTGCAGTGAGCTGAGATAGCGCCACTGCACTCCAGCCTGGGTGACAGAGTGAGACCCCGTCTCAAAAAAAAAAAAAAAAAAAGAAAGAAAGAAATCTTGTTAAGTAGACAGACCCTTTCATCTTGTTTCTAAGTCTAGATGGTCTTAATTTGCTTACATTGAGGTCAGCTTGCTTAGCATCAGCCATGGGCCTTACATTTTTGTAGCCTTCCTCAAAATATGGTAGCACCATGGTTTCTATCAGAGTCCAGAATTCTTGCATTTTTTCCCACATTTGACCAAACATTATTATTATTATTATTATTATTGAGACAGAGTCTTGCTCTGTTGCCCAGGCTGGAGTGCAGTGGCATGAACATGGCTCATTGCAGCCTCAACCTCCTGGGCTCAGGAGATACTCCCACCTGAGCCTCCCGAGTAGCTGGGACAACAGGTGCTCACCACCACACCCAGCTACTTTTTAAATGTTTCATAGACATGGGGGTCTCACTTTGTTGCCGAGGCTGGTCTTGAACCCTGGGGCTCAAGCGATCCTCCCACCTTGGCCTCCCAAAGTGTTAGGATTACAAGCATCAGCCATCGTGCCTGGCTGACCAAAAATTATTACTGAGGACCACCATGACAGCCCGTAGGGTTCTTAGAAATAGGGACTCACATTGCTTTCATGGCTGGGCTCCCAGAGACAAGCCTGAAGCTTCCCTCTGATGTGGACTCGTCTTTGTCCAGAGACTCACAGTTGACTCTTCAGCCCTGGAGGAGATGAGGTGACAACAGGTACCCCTTTGTGACCGACACTTCAGTGCTGGACTTTCCTTCCCATGACCATCATCTTACCTCCCATTGCAAGGGCAGGAGCGGGAGAGCTTGGAGGGAAGGACAGCTGCCGTCAGGCTGCTCTTCTGAGTTCCCCAGGACAGAATCTGTTGGGCGCTTTGCTTTCCTACAACCTGAATGGAGGGGTGAATGCATTCAGGGTAAATTCTTTGCAGTTGAAAGTATCAGATAATAAAATACCCATCTACTTTGTATTTTCACACTTTGAAAAATATACGAACATCATGAAAGTTACTTTGAAATCCATTAGCAAAAGAAGACTGAATAAGGCAAGGTGACTGCTGTGGAAAATCCTGCCTTAGCTTGTGTGGGTGGCAGAAGAGAAGTTCTTCTGATTCCAAAGCGATGCTGGTGTTTGAGTGGAGAGAGAAATTGCCCCTTACCAACTGGTTGTACAGTCGCTCTGATGGGTTAGGAGTGGGCTCCTGTAGAATACTGTGCTGTATGATATGGAATGAAGTCAGAGAGCTTCACAAATACAGAGCATTGGTGATTCTTGATCCTGAGATTTCCAGGGTAGAAAAAAAAATCATTTTAAAAGATCCATTTTTGAGGTGGAAAGGTGGGCAGAAGTTGGTGAGAGAATAGAAGCTGGAAGCAGACCAGGGTAGCTTAGATTCTTCTGCAGTTCCTCTTCTCCACCTGACTTTAAAATCTAAGTGAGATCGAATAATAAGCCTCCTCCCACTTAGAAGGCTACTCCGAACTACTCACTCTCCCTGATGTCTGGATACCAAGAACATCCATTTCAATGAACGGTTATTTACCTCAGAGACACTATCCTTGAACTTTAAAGAGAAATGATTATCTTGTACCTTAATATTTCTACCCTCATGCTCATTTTGCATAAAGGATGGTCTCAATACCTTACTTTCATTTCAGTTGAATTATAGAATAGGAGCCCTTCCTGATCTTTACCTCCAGATGAAATTCACCCAAGCAAGTGTTTCTCAAGGTGCTCAAAACCCGATCATGACCTTGTTCATCTTGGTAAGATCCCCAGGACCACAGCTTTTTGGATGGTGCTTCTATGACATTCTGGTGAGTCAGTGGCAAAGGTGGATCTGAAGGCCACTGCTGAGCCCCACTGGCCAATTTACTGTATCTGACTCAATCAGTTTCTATCGTTTGATGCTACAATTTGGTAACTCTACTTGCCCATAAACTTGGGGATGGAACAAGCAGTCATTACTTTACCAGGTCATTTGGGAGGATTTGCAAGTGTCTTTATTAGAGCCGTCCATTCTGGTGCTTCTTTGGGCCATAATTGAAATAAACGAGGCATGCTGTTGTTACATTACATTTCTGATTCCCTCAAGAGAGGAGGGAGACAGATGAACACAGAATAAATTGCTCAGGTCTTTATAAATGCCTACAATAAGTTGATGAAGTGGGTTGGAGGGAGGAGAGAAGAGAGGGAAAGGGCAGAAAAGGGAAGGGGAGAGATGGAGGTACAATCTACATTTCCCCATATTCCCAATTAATTCAGCCTAAAAGTATCACTCTTATTCAGCAGCAGTTAAAATAGGCTGTGATGAGAGCATGACAATTTCCAGCTAAACTAGAGGATAATTAGAAATGCCCTGTAGCAGGCAAGTCAGCGCTTCAATTTATTTGCTGTTTATTACCAAGTCCCTGCCCCTTGGGTGTAATGACTGTAAAACTGCGCCAGCAGCTTCCCCGGGTTTGATTTAGTGCCGTAAATGGTGCTCAGAGAGTAGATTAAGCTGGAATGTGATCAAACCTTATTTGCAATCCGATTATACAAACTGCTTCTTGCACTGACCAGATTGAAGTAATTTCCCTATAGAAACGTTACACTCACTTTGGTGTAAAAATGATTAACATTTCCTGACTGTAGGTCAGCCTTTCACTTCCACTATAATCCTTTATCAGGCAATATGCCCATCGTTTTCCTAGGTTTGTCTCGTTCGCATCCCGCGTGGTATTTAACCAACACATGGCATCTCAACTTAATTTAAAACAACAATAACAAACTATAAGTAGCCTCTCAGGCTTATAGTGATGAATGATTATCAATAAATAAACACTCTGGAAGAAGCAGATTAATAGCATATTTTCCTCCGGTTTGACTGTTCAACATTATTGAACTCACTTAATGATCTAATGGAGAACCCTTATATACCACCAAAGAAATTTCCCTATCCACTTGGAAAGGTCTGTGGAGGTACTTAGAAACAAGTGGCCTTAACCTCAGATGGGTTGATGTATGGGCACCAGAATCAATCACTGAGCCACCATTTAAATCACTTCAAAAACTATTTAAATACCAACAGCCACTGCTAATCCTTCCTCTTTTAAATAATTATCCACATAGGGTGTTTTGGGTTCCCCCAACCCCCAATTCCCTTTACCATCTCAAGATTTCTGGATGTGAAAGCAGTTCTCATACAGTTAGCCTCTGGTAATGAAACACCACTAACTCCATGCTGAACACTGAAAACAAACCCACGGCTCCTCACATGTTTTTGTGACAATCAAAGAAAATATTTGAGTCTGAAATTCATTATCATAACCTAACTCCAATACCCACAATAACATGTTTTGTTGTAAAACATACTTAAGCTGATTTTCTTCAGACATTTTCTGCCTTAACCCTTTAAAAACCATACATATTCTGTAAATGGGTTCCCAGGCTTCAGCTAGGTAGTTGAGAAATGTCAAGACAGCAGAGGTTAATTCTGCTAGAGTATTTCACTTAGAGTATTTCTAAGTGACTTAAAAAGATGCAGATGGCATGAAACCAAAAGAGCCACATTTAGATAAATTCTTTGTATAGCATTTTTTTATGACGTGTAAGTGGTACAGCAATGACATCTGAAGTCTGTGCAGATTGGAAGAGGGAACTACTTTTTGTATTTTCTCCATGCCAGAAAAGACTATTTCTCAAGGTCAGGAAGCTTCAGAGTAACAAAACCAATGTAATTTTTAGCCATGTTGCTGATTTTCTTTGGAATTTACAGTCCACAGAATGTGTGGGAAATGACCTGAGACACTTGAACTCAAAGCTTCAGAGGCAGAGGTGTGCATTTTCAGGAAATATTTTGGAGACAAAAAGTACAATATGGTAGGACTGAATTTGACTCTTTCCAAATGATGTGTGCATTTGTGTGCATACATGATGGGCTGGGTTTTTATTAACAGTTACAAGTTAGCAAATGGATAACAAGAAATATCTTCCTGTTATTTTGTTTGTTTTTTAACCATTTCCTCTTATAACAAGGATTTGTTAGATAGAAATTAGGTTCTACTAAAAGTCATTATAAGATCCTTGCTTCTTTTTTTTTTTTTTCTTTTTTTTCGTTACAAAAGCAACACTCTTAGAAACACCGAGGGGAAAGAAGCCAGTGAAATTAAAATAAACTGAAGGAATGTACTAAGACTCTACTAAGGAAATAAATTCTGCCTATAGATTTTAGAAACAATAATGAAAACAAATCAGCAAACAGCCCTAACATCAAGCCACCAGCTGTGTCCACTTGCTTCAGGTTCTGACACACAGAACACACGGGAAAGAGAACAGGACATGCCTGAGCAGCTAGGACCACAACCCTTGCTGCAGTGACACGTGCACATGCAAACCTCAGCCCCCTTGGGTGAACAAAGATGCCAGTTGCCTCCTCTAACAGTCATTGTTATAAACTAGGATCGTAATCCCAGGTCGCTATGTCAAGCCAGTCTTATGTCAAGAAACACAGCAGAGCAGCAGAGTTGGGAGGCTCTAGGCATCTAGTCTCTCGGGGAGAAGCAGAAGATGAGCTCACCCTGGTGAGCCAGTATCAGTAGACGGTATCTGATGCTTGCCTCTCATTTGGTCCTGTCGTGAGCCTTGGACAGATGGGGCTTGCGGAGCAGCCATCCTGCCTAAAATGAACAGGGGTCCGTTCCCAGGTAGCTTGGCAGGGAGCTCAGCAGCTGTACAGGGAACCAGCACAGATGCACAAGAACACAGGTGAGGGAAGGAGAGCTCGTACTTAGACTGCTAGACAGACAGTGTCTCTCTCCTCCCCATTCTCATCTCACCACCAGCCTTCTCAGCAGCCTTCTTGGAATGGCTAGGTTTTCTTTCTGTGACACTGTTAGTACTTGTAACTTTTGCTAATGTGAAAATGTCGGAATAAAGAGGATGCTAATTTGGAAGAGCAGGTGAAGAAAATGAACGTGTATCAAGGAGAATCCAGGGGACGTGATTGCTAACAACTCATTTCAGAGATGCTCCCAAAATATAGAATGTTTCCTGTACGTTTATTCTTAAATTATCCCACCTTCAGGGAAAAATGCAAGGTTGAGGCAGGATGTGAAATTTATCTCAAATATGACAGCTCTGAAGCTGTCTTATGAATAATGCTTTGTTGGCACAAATAAAATATTTTCACATTGAATATAAAGGGCAGAGTCTGTTTCCACTTCTGCCCCAGGTCCCTGAGGTCTTCCTGTTTCATGTTATGCATTTTTACAGAGTGTGCTGACTGGCTAATTTTGTGGTGCCATGTATAAAATAAGAAGCATATGTATTATTTCCAACCTATAAACTCTTGCATTCAAATATCATAAAAATCACTGATTTGGAGGAGGACATACATGTTAATAGTGCTTAGCTTTCTGATTTTTCATGCCATCCAACTAAGAATTCAGATCAGAGGTCTCGATCATTGAAGTGATTTACACGTCGCAGTTGGCAGATAGCTCCCCCTAATTAAACCTTTAAAACTAATTATTGAATTAAAAGATGAATTATTTTGAAAACACACCAAATTGTGAGCCATGTTATATAAATTATAAAATTATAATCAGAGCCCAGTGTCTTTATCCTTCAGTGGTATTCTGTATAATCATCAAAATGCGACTTAGGTGACGGCTATCACTTTTCACAATGCAACTCCTCTCTGCCCGCCGTGGAACGTGATGGTGCAACAGCATTCACTGAACACAAACTTTCACAAGATTCCCCACAGGCTCCAAGAGGGACACAGGATTCATCCAGCTCAGCACCTTTCGATACGTTACGTGACTTTGCAGATAACCCTGGTTTCTCTCTGGGTGCCGCTGATGCCAGACAAACATAAATTGTTTTTGAAGTAGTTTTCAATTATACAGGAAGTTTAGTTTTTATTCCTAGTGGCTGGAGAGTTCCTGATGCTGATTCATCACTGAATAAATGTAGGCAGGGTTGCTGCAAAAAAAAGAAAATGAAACAAAACAGAGGCACATGTTTCCTGTCTCTCTCTCTCTCTCTCTCTCTCTGTCTCTCTCTCACTATCTGTCGGTCTCTGTCTCTTCCTCTTCCTTCCTCCTTTCTCTGTTCCCCCTCCCTGTCTGGATGCATTATGTCTGCTCTATAAAAAACAAAACAGGCCCACCTATTTTGTGAAACAGCAGACGAAAGGAACAAAGAGGAAAAAGAACAGGAGGACTAGGGAAGTTTAGACAAAAATGTTTAGTGTCAGAGACTAAGGAAGTATAAAGACAGGATTCCAGTAGCCGTTTTTACATCCACGTTATAGCGACAGCATGAATGGACCACAGAACACAAACACTTAACTGGTCCAGAAATTCAAACCTACATTTTCTGACTTCCACTGCACAGTACTTGTGACAGTGGCTAGTCAAGCCAACATCACAGGTGTTTTCTCTTGTCTTAAAAACAAAAGAGGCTCTGTGCTACGGAACTTTGTATAACATGTCATTAAATGTCAGTGACGCAGAACCACTGAAATTACGCTCGGCTCCTTAAAAATGGAAGGCTTTTCGGGTGTGACTTCACCAATCCTTGCCTTCACATTTAACCCAGATATGCGATGCTGGGTTTGAACTTGAGGTTTTCCATGTGGCTTTTTCGTTGCCAGTTTCTGGAATGCTCTGCCGTCCCTTTAACACACTGGCTTGTGCGTGTGTATGTTATAAATGTGTTTATGTGTTTAGCTGGAATTCGGTGGCTCTTTTTGATATTTTTGCAGCCATCTCATTTTAATGCTCCTGCAGAAACTTTGTGAATTCATTACAAAGTAATGGCCCAGAATGACTACATTGCTAAACCCCACTCTTGTCTGAATGAAAATTCGGTGTCCCTCTGTGGCTTCGACGCCTGCTGGAACGGCATAATAACAGTACTAGCTGCATCTGTGGTAGGTTTCTGTGCAGGTTTTCAAGACCCTCTGGTCATTATTTTACCAATGGGGAAACTGAGGTGTCAAAAGCCATGCCAGGAACCATATCCAAACATCATCCTGATTTGTTCTGTTTGTTTAATGTACCTTCTTTAGTAACCAGGAAATTTCAGGACTTCCTGACGTTGTGACTAATGGGCTCGTTTGGCAAGCTGGGGCACAATTCAATTTTTGAAGTGAGATGATAGGCATCAGATGAGGTGGCTCACACAGCATTGAACTTAAAATTTAGGGGCTGAATTCATAATAAGCTTGGTGCCATCTATTTTGGACTATGCCTTGCATACAGCTTTATGGGAACATTTGTCAGGCAAAAGTATAATAATGGCAAACTCTACGCCTTTTATTTTAAATTATATTGGTGTGATTTGATGCTGATGGGAGTGAGAGTAATGGCCTTATCGTGCTGCAGGCTGTGCTGAGGATGGCCTGGTCTGCCACCCTCCTCGAGTAGCATTTTGCATGTGTAACAGGGTCTCCCCTCTGGGGCACAACAACAAAGAGAAGTTGCTAAGGACAAGAAGCAGGTGCGGAAATGCATCTCCCATTGGAACAGCCCTGGGCTTACTCCAATGGCTGAGAGAGGTGCTATGGCCAGTCCTCCCAGAGCTCTGCAGCTGCACTTGGGGGTGGACAGTCTCGTGCTTGTCCTGCGTGATAACGGCCATGAAAGCCAGCCAACTGCTGCCCAGCAACGCAGAGCTGCAGAAGGCCTGAAAACATCCAGCCTCACCAACATTTCCGCAAAGTGCTTACATAACCCCTTCCTGCCAGCGGCTTCCTCAGGACACAGCAGCAGGCTCCCTCTTCCCTGGATCACCCAGCCAAGAGAACACACGTGCCTCTGCTCGCAGGCCAGCGTTTCATCCACCAGCCCATATCCCACGAATCTATCCAAAGTCTGCAGAACACAGAAAAGTGACTGCAGAGAATTGGTCCAACTTGACCCATTTTCATGCAGTCAAAAAAGTTGAGAAGGGTTCTTTGGGTTTATCTAAGCGAGCACCCTTACTTTTAGAAAGGAAAAACTGGGGCCTGTTAACTGCTAGGGTCAGAAGTCACAATACTTGTTTGTGGAAGAAGCACATCTGGCATCCACGTCTCCTGACCTTGTCATGTGTTTATTGCATGCTGGATTTCCTGATGAAAGCTTAGGACATTAACTCAAAGCATATTTCTTTTCCACTATATGTGGAATCTCTAGAGAACCGATCTCCTACCTCTTAGTCCCTAACACCTAGCAGAGGACCAATTACACTCTATTGTTTATTCAGTAACAATTTATTGGGCCGGACGCAGTGGCTCATGCCTGTAATCCCAGCATTTTGGGAGGCCAAGGTAGGTGGATCACCTGAGGTCAGGAGTTCAAGACCAGCCTGACCAACATGGTGAAACTCAGTCTCTACTAAAAATACAAAACTTAGCCGGGCGTGGTGGTGGGCGCCTGTAATCCCAGCTACTCGGGAGGCTGAGGCAGAAGAATCACTTGAACCCAGGAGGCAGAGGTTGCAGCGAGTCGAGATAGTGCCATTACACTCCAGCGTGGGCAACAAGAGTGAAACTTCATAAAAAAAAAAAAAAAAGAAAGAAACAATTTATTGAAGCTACCCTAAAGGCTGGACACAGTGCTATATGCCGAGGCTGGCGGGGTCACCAGGCAGGCATGGCCTCTGCTCTCCCTGAGCCCACACACTGCAATAGCCAGGGTATAAGTAATTTTTGAATGAATGGCTGCACTTTAGTTTTTTAGCTGCCTATAGTATTGGCGAACTACTATATGTTGGTATTGGCTGACCTATTGACAAAATAAAAATAAAATAAGGTTTGAAGTGGAAAACATTTAAATCCACTGGCTTAAGTAGAATCTGTTCTTAGTTCTGTTTAGAAATTGATGTTGATGAGCCATCGAGCTAAATGACACAACAAAAGATGATTGTAACTGGCTTTCAAATGTTTACTATTGCGATAGATTTTTTTTTTAGAATCATGCTGTTTTTCAGTGAGTATGGCATTCCTCTCTAGTGAGAGTGGCTAGGATGGCAGGCAATGGTAACAGAGAGGCTTACTGACAGCTGGGTAAAAGCAATGAATGTGGGATTAAGAATAATAATAATGAATGTGGGGGGAATGGGGAATTGCATGGCCTTAGCTGCATTTGCTAAAGGTTCTGGACTTTGTTCGGTAGTTCCTTTCAAATAATGGCTGTATACAGAGCAAATGAGGTACCTCAAGGATTGTTAGGGATGGGCAAAGTCCCCTCGTCTTCCATTGTGCAGCCTGTCTCCCTTCTCCACCAAGAGCGGGAACTGGTTTGGCAGGAGACCAGTTTGATTGGCTGTGGTTGGAAAAAACGGAGAACAGGGATTGGGCTGTATCTGCATGTTTGTGTGATATTACAACGGTGTATACTGGCTTTGCACTCAGTATATTTTATAAGGAGATGTGTGGTCTCTATCAGATGGGGGTGGGAAAATAAAACAGGAAAAGCAGAACCATCCTCAAATCCTATAAACTAGCCAGGAACAGAGCCCACTGTGCTCATTGCATGAGCAAGTTCCAAAGGCTTCCAGAAAATTCATTTCTACCTTTCCTAAGAGTCTGTTTCAAGATTACTCTTTATTTTCCTGATGGACTTAAAATGGATATGTAGATTAGGCCCAGAAAAAAACATTAAGGAGAACTTTGTCCTACAGAGCTTTCCTACTGGTACTCCAGGTGCCTGGTCCCCCAACAGGGTCTTTTCCAATTCCAGCTTCCTATTCTTCCTCCTGCCTGGTGGCAGCTGACTGGGCTGAGACATTGATTGTGTTAATGTGTAAGGTAGTAATAGCAGAATGCTGACAAGTAAATGTGCTACCTCTTTCTTCCGGCCAGCACACATACACCTTGAGAAGATTCTCTGGAGCCAACATACTCACTAGAAGAAACTATTCCAATGGGGGTGATTTCTAGTACGGTGGCTGGATAACCTTCTACAGCTTCAAATCACACCCCAAAGAGAGCTGCAAACTCTTCAATGTGCAAGGACAACCCTGTATGCAGCAAATTTGTCACTTCAGTGATGGTTGATAACGTGTGTGTGTGTGTGTGTGTGTTGGAAGGATATAACTGCTAAAGTTTCAATTGAACAAATCCTGCTTGTTCATAAAAAAGAATGAGATCATGTCTTTTGCAGAAACATGGATGGAGCTGGAAGTCATATCCTTAGCAAATCAATGCAGGAGCAGAAAACCAAATACCGCATAGTCTCACTTATAAGTGGGAGCTAAATGATGAGAATTCATGGACACAAAGAGGGGAACAACAGATGCTGGGGCCTACTTGGGGGTGAAGGGTGAGAGGAGGGAGAGGATCAGAAAAAATAACTAGTGGGTACTAGACTTAATACCTGGGTGATGAAATAATCTGTACAACAAACCTGTGTGACACAAGTTTACCCAAATAACAAACCTGCATATGTACCCCGAACCTAAAATACAAGTTAAAAAACACCCTGCTTGTGAAGTGATCATCTTCTCCAAGGCTTTGATGGGATTGCCACTACTTTTGGAGCCAGGGAAAGAACCTTCTGGGTCTTCCACCATATACATACACAATGTTCTAATCGCTGTCTACATTGTGGTCCTGCTATGGACAAGGTGGTTGGAAGAGAAGAGCCTCAGCCATAAGTGGCTATTTCCTCCAGAAAAACAGGGCAGAAGGAGCACCAAACCCTGTTTACTGGGACTTGCTTCCTTACCCAACCTGTTTCTCCACTTAACTACCAGAGTCAGGGCCCTTTGGGGGCTTTGAGCATGGGATGAGGCCAGATGACACACTGACCTGTAGAGTTGGGGAGTATGTGGTCAGGAAAGTAGCCACCCCTCCTCTCTGTCCACATAGAGCACCAGAGCCCACTTCTTACTAATCAAATAGACTGCCTTCCATGACATCAAATGCCTTGTGCCCTTTTCCTACAACTTAATACTTTGGTCAGCCACTCTTGGGGAAATGATTCTAAAAGTGGGCTTGCAAGCTTTTCCATTAGAAGTACATTATATGGGTAAGTTACTTAGGAAACTGCAAATTTCTCTTTAGGCTTGTTTTATTAAATTTCTGAGAAGAAACAGCTTTCTATATTCTCTGTCAGAAAAGCAAAAACAAACGGATTTATGAAGGGAGCATTCTGTGGACAAGTAAATTGCACATGGCAATTTGGGGCAAAATTTTCTTGTATTTCTGCTAGTCCTCTGAGTTCTTAGATAAATTGCAGAGCCCTGAAATTATGGGGAAGTAGAAAATAGCATGAATCTACTTTTCTCTGTAAGGCTAATTTTAAAATATCCACCAGAACTTAAGCAAACTAGTCAAAGATTTCCAGTGAAATATTTAAAAGACTCATTGCAATGCCATCTAAGAGATGCTGGAGGTCATTGTCCAGGCAAAAAGAATAAAGTCATCTCGTTGTCTTCTCTCTGGAATTACAAATGTTGCAGAAGTATGAGTCCCTCCTTCCATTTTATCCTTGTTAGGTTATCAATTCTGACTAGCATATTTCTTATGAGAATATCATATAATGATGCTCCAATCATTTTCTTAAAAAATATCAAAAATGTTTCTTAAAGTGTTTGGCCTAACTCATAAACAAATTCAAACTTAAATGATAGGCCATTATTTGAGGTATCAAATAAGCAAAGATTTAAAATGTTAACACTCATTGTTGGTGAAGATACTGTGAAGTGGGAACACATTAAATACTTCTATGTCTATGAATTTGTTCAACTTTTTAAAATAGAAAAATCTAGAAATAATACTTATTTTTATACCTTTAATAAAGCAAACGATCATGCCTTTTGCACTGGTATCTCATTTAAGAATCTGTCCTAAGAAAATATTCAAGGGTGACTAAAGGTAATGTTCAATACTATTGATTGGAGCATTATTTTTAACAGTGAAGAAATGGAGAATGTAACTCTCTTTTAGAATCCTACGACTTTCAGATAAATAAAGCTTCTTCAGATTATTTAGGATAGAAAGTTGATTAGAGTTATGGTAACCAGGATGATTATTTAAATGACAGATTTAAACAAGAGTCATCCTTCATAGAATCTGATTCAGAAGGATCTTCCTTCGTCTAACTATAATCACTTTCTGTTTTAGTGAGGCTAAGATTTCAGGAAATGATGTTCTGAGGTCACTATGATGATGGGCACTGCTTGTAAAAACAAACAAACAACAACAAAACAAAACAAGCAAAGGAAAGAAGCACCAGGAACAGATAGTTCAGGAGACAAGATTAGCTCTACCTAAGGGTAACCATGGGAGCCTACTGTCCTTGTGACTCACTTCTCTTTGTCCCTGAGTCTATGGTGACTGTCTTTTCTGAGTCTTTGGTATTCCCTCTGCCTCATGAATTCCACTTAACTTTTTTGTTTTGTAACCCAAGAGCCAGATTTTATTCCCTAAGCAAGTGACACAACACCAGAAATGGGAGTCACTGAGATCCGCTGGGCTCAGGTGAGTGAGAGCTGTCTTAGCCAAGAGGTCATCTGCTTTGCTTCTCTTAAGTCTAATTGACAGAACTGCAGAGTCGTTCATCAGAGCTGACTGTGCTAGGTTTTTAGAGCCTACATGTTTCCCAATAAAGAGATCTGTGAACCATTGTTTATCTTCTTTATTCTGTTATTGAAGGGTACAACTGTTAAAATATGCTTTCTGGATCACTCCAGAAAAAACTAGGTTGAGTTTTATAAACTTTTCAGTTTGAGGTTTTACCACAGTGAATGTCATATTCTGACACTAGCATTCAGGTTCTACAGAAAAGTACACAAATTATATGTGTCCAGCTTGTTGAAGTTTTAGAAGATGGAAACATCCATGTAACCACTAGATTAAAAAAAAAATAGAATGTTACTACAATCTCAGACCCTCCCTTATGTCCCCTCTCAGTCATTACCCTGCCATTCTGGCATCTACCAGCCTAAATTGGTTTTGCAAGTTTTTGAACGAATGTAAATGGAATCGTACAATATATATTCTTTTTTGTTGCTAGGCTTATTTCTCTCAGCACTACATTTGTGAGATCCATTTATATTGTGATATGTAGCTGTGGTTTATTTTCATTAGTTTATTACATTAATAAACTACAATTTATCCATTTTACTATTGATGCACATTTGGGTTATTTCCAACTTTGGGTTATTTTCAACTTTTTGCATAGTGTTGTTATGAGCATTCTAGACATTATTTTAGTGTACATGGATAAATATTTCCATTGGGTATATTCCTAGGAATAGAATTGCTGAATCATAGGTTATATACATGACCAACTCTAGTAGATATGTTCTAACAATTTTCTAATGTGGTAAACCAACTTACTTTTCCCCCAGAAGTGTATGAGAGTTTCAGTTGCTCCACATTCAGAATTCTCAGCTTGAAAACAATTTGTCATTCTGGGATGTATATATAGTATTACATTGTGGTTTGAATTTGTATTTTCCTGATGAATGACGAGATTGAGCACCTTACATATTTAGTTGTTATTTGGTTTTCTTAATTTTGTGATGTGCTTATTCAAGTCTTCTGCCCATTAAAAAAATCGTGTTGTCTTTTTTTTCTTATAGACTTGTAAGAGCTCTAAATATATTCTGAATATAAGTCTTCTGTCAATTATATTGATTGCAAATATTTTCTCTCCATTCTTAGGATGGTGCCTTTAGATGAACATTAGTTCTTAATTTTAATAAAGTCCAGGTTATTTTTTTCCTATGTGTTCCATTTAAGAAACATCTCTCTCCAAAAGTAAGATATTTTTCTGTTATCTTCTAACAGTTTTATTGCTTTAATTTTCCCATTTCTATCCAAAATCAACTGGAATTGAATTGTGTGTAAGTTGTGAGGTAAGGGTGAAGGTTCCATTTTTCCATATTGATATTCAGTTGACTTGAATTATGCTTATTCTTGACTTGTTTGCTTTGTGTCTTTTACTGCCAGTTTTCTCTTCTTCTCAGCCACATTCCTGTGATCTATTTTCTCTCTGCTTTGCATTTACACTTCCTACAAGATACTTTGCCTGAGGGTATTAATCACTGCTCCTGGATACAATGTCTCTTTTGAACAATATTTGTTACCAGGTGGGTAGTTTCTCTATAGTTGTGATAAATGCACCATAGAAATGTAACATGTAGGGGAAGCTGGATGAGGGGTAGATGGTAATTCTCTGTACTATCTCTGCAACTTTTCTGTAAATCTAGAACTGGTCTAAAATTAAAAGTTCATTAAATAAATTCTGCTTCTCTAAAAGAAATCAGAAAAATCAAGTTACCATCCAGGTACAAGTTGTCCTTGGTTTTTGTATTCGTTCCTCAGTTAAAAGCCTTGAAGTTGGATATGCATCTATTTTTAAGATTTGTTTTCTTCCTTAGTGAAGAAGGCTTTTTCACAAAGCAGCAGGTAAATATTCAGTATTTGATTTCTCTACACAGTTTCCATGAAGCTAATTTATGGTCAGCCTTAAGCCACTGGACTCGCAAAATCACCCATTCAGGACGACATTCTCATTATATTGTGTGTTTACCATCATGATATCTATTCAGCAGTGGCAATTAAGAAAGCCCATGGGGTTTGATAATAGGACAAAGCCAGTAAGCTTGGGCTCCTCCTGCAGTGATCCTGGGTTTGAGGTCTACTTCAACCATGGCCTGCAGCTGCCTTATCAAAATATCATTCTTATCCAGGTAGTCCTGGTAATGCTCAGGTTCCTGACACAACTGCTTCCTTCAATAGTGAACCAGGATTTCATTCTGCAGTTTAATATTTATTAGGTCCTTATATTACAGAAAGCACAGGCTCATATCTTAGGTGTCCAATCATAGTGCATGTCCAGGATGGCCAAGATATAAGCTCTCTCAGGATACCACACTGTAATACTGTTTTGTTCCCTAAGTGTCTAGAATGTACCATGTCTTAAAAACACTTGGTGGGGAGGCATCTGTGATGTAGGGGTGGCTGCACCATGCAGTGGAAAAAGAAGGAGCTTTGCAGTTGAACAGATACGGGTTTTAACTCCAGTTCCTGCATTTACTTGACCCTGGGCAAGATACTTAAACCCTCTGAGTCTCAGTTGCCTTATCTGGAAACAAGAGTTCTATTATCTCCCTGGAGTACTGCAGCCTCGATTGAGAGTGAATGTGAGTGCCAGGGACAATTGCAATTTTTCAGTAAGTGGTTTCTTAAGATTATTTCCTGATGGGCCAAGAGCTGTGTTAGAGGTTTCCACAGATGACTAAAATATAAAAAAAGTAGTCTTCTCTTCAGGGGCTCTCAATTCAGATGGCAAAGGCAGCCATGCAAAAGAATAATGATGATTTAGTGTACTCAGTGGAGAGAGCAACTAGCCCCGAGTGGCTTCTCAATGTCACCTTGAATTAAGTCACTGTCATTAGAGTGGGTATGACTGAGGGGGGAAACATAGTTAACACATTACAATCCGTTAATAATTGAACATGGGTCCAGGTGATTGAGCAAAGAGCTGACATCATAGACTCATGGCCCTGAGGCAATGGTTCAAGATGGGTGTATTAGTCTGTTCTCATGCTGCTAATAAAGACATACCCAAGACTGGGTAATTTATAAAGGAAAGAGGCTTAATGGACTCACAGTTCCACATGGCTGGGGAGGCCTCACAATCATGGTGGAAGGTGAAGGAGGAGCAAAGTCACGTCTTACATGGCAGCAGGCAAGAGAGTGCGTGCAGGGGAACTTCCCTTTATAAAACCATCAGATCTCATGAGACTTATTCACTATCATGAGAACAGTATGGGAAAAACCCACCCCCATGATTCAGTTACCTCCCACCAGGTCCCTCCCATGACATGTGGGAATTATGGGAGCTACAATTCAAGGAGATTTGGGTGGGGACAGAGCCAAACCATATCATTGGGTGTCCAGTCTAAAGACATGTATGAGCCACATTGCACAAGATGTGTCCCAAAGAGGACGCTTCCCCTTGCTGCTGCCTTGCAAGCACTGAACGGGAGAAGGAAGAAAGGAGGGTCATATGTGTGACATTCATTCTTTCCTTTAACAAACATGTGTCCAGCTCCTTCCGTGTGCCTGACTCTGAGTTAGTGGGTATTCAACCACTATCAATATGCTCATCAGGTCAGAATGTCCTTGCCTTCATGGTGCCTATGTTAATAAATAGGCAGATGGTAAGAACTGCTACGAAAATGGCCTAAGATAAACTGTCCCTGGCCTAAAGATTTTCCAGTATCTAGTTCTCACTGTGTAACTGAAAGGATCATGAGCAAATATTGACTGAATATCTCCTGCTCATGAATCTAGAATGAATGTGCTTTGATAAGGGTGCCCACTAAATAGATTGGTTGAATCCCCTGAATGAATGGGCCTTCCCCAAAGGCTGTGGAATTTGATGAAAACCGCATCGGACCTAGAGTCCAAAAGGATATTTAACATGCTGCCCATTTGCCATATTAGAGCCAGGCTTCCAAAGCTAAAGCACCATGAAGAATGGAATAAATCACTGAGATTACTTTACCTTCTCTCAGCACTCCGCTTTTCTCTCTCGTGCCCTCTTTCTGCCTGATCCAAATCGCTTTTGCTTAAATTGCTTGGAAAAATTACCTAACTTTTCCTTTTCCTTTGACTGCAGAAATGTGGTCCATCACACTTAGCCAGTTTCTAGAACAATTTGTTCTGTCTGCCCACTCAGTAAGTGGTGGCTGGCCAAGTGAAAG
The DNA here is from genome assembly GCF_028858775.2 of Pan troglodytes. Lineage (NCBI taxonomy): Eukaryota > Metazoa > Chordata > Mammalia > Primates > Hominidae > Pan > Pan troglodytes. The sequence goes on along the minus strand of NC_072412.2, from coordinate 100,458,129 downwards.
TATTCCATATCTGACATCAGTGTTTTGGACAACCAACCTCGGGGCTGAAACCTGAGGTCATAATCAACATTTGAGTAAATCATATTTTTTTAAATATGGAAAATAAGTATCAGTCTATAAAAGTTAGTTCTGATCAGTTATTAGCTACCAGTTATAGTAAAATCACCCAAAATTGTATTGCAATAGTATTCTCACATATACACATTAGAAAGCAGAAGCAGTGTGTCTTTTCTCAAATTGTTGCTAAGTATATTACTTTGACCTTTCAGAATATCAACTAGCATTCTCCAGCAAATTCATGATACAGATTTTAAAAAAACATTTAATAAGCCACAGTTAAGGGTTTTAATTATATGCAACCAATTGTTAGAAGAAGAAGATCTGGTTTCTAGTCTTTAAGCAAACCCAGCCTCAGTTCCCACATCATGATTATGAAGACCTAGAACCACAAAATTCTGTTATTTCTAATAATGGTGAAAACTAACTTGAGTTCAATAGAATAAAATCTAACAGAGTTGTTCAAACAACACCCTAGGAAAAGAGAAGAAAATTATTCTAATACAAATTAATTTTATAAGTTTAGCATAGTTCAAAAATCCCAGAAAATATACTTATGCCTACATATTTCTTCTTATATTATTGTATTTTGTGTTAATTATTATGGCTAACATTGCATAGAACTGTTCAGTATAGCTGGGTTAACTTTGTGATGGGAATAATTATTTTAACTATTAATTTGTGAAGATGAAACACAAACTATTTAAAAGGTATAAAGAACCTTAACAGGAAGAAACTCCAGGCAATGAGATTATGCACATAAAAACTAAGATCAATTGTTTCCCCATTACATAATATTTCACTGGTTTCAGGTCAAACGACCAGTGTTATCATGAGTCACCAAAGCAAATATTATTTTATTACCACATATGCATAATAACACTCTTAATTACCTTCCTTCCAATGACTTTTAAACTGTTGGTTTTCCTCTAGGTATGGCATGAGTGTGTGACTGTTTCTCCTAGGGTAAGGAGAGATGTAAAAATGTTGTCTAAAACAGAGAGACTCATCAGATACTTCAAACCACTCTGTATTTGTAAGCACATTTATCGTATCTTGTGTTAAGTAGTAACTTTTCCTTCAAATAACTCCAAGGACCAACAAATCTTGTTAAAATAAGTGTGGCCATAGTCAAAGAGCTCTTCAGTGAAAGAAAATGACAAATTGTTCTCTATTTCTGATCACCATAAAATAGAAAAAATATGTACTTAGGATTTAGACTTTTAGCATCAGAAAGAATTTCTTGAGTGTGTCAGAAATTGGTTAACTCAGCCGGGTGCAGTGGCTCACACCTGTAATCCCGCACTTTGGGAGGCCGAGGTGGGCAGATCACCTGAGGTCAGGAGTTTGAGACCAGCCTGGCCAACATGGTGAAATCCCGTCTCTACTAAAAATAACAAAAATTAGCCAGGCGTGGTGGTGCAGGTCTATAGTCCTAGCTACTCGGGAGGGTGAGGCAAGAGAATTACTTGAACCCGGGAGGCGGAAGTTGCAGTGAGAAGGGATCGTGCCACTGCACTCCAGCCTCTATTTCAAAAAGAAAAAGAAAAATTGGTTAACTTATTTTAATGGAATGGAGGGAGCGAGGTCCTACAAGGATGAAACATTGGACAGTAATTTTATAGTGTGTGAGATGGGAGGAATTGGGGACACGTGACGGATGGGAGAGGAGGGTTGCATGGCAGGATGCATAGGAAGAAAGTTCTGGAAGATAGGCATCTGATCCCAAGACGTACCTGTCTCACTTTGCTAACTGAAAATGCATTTCAGTTGCCTTCCCTCCTTGGAGAACTACAGGGGTGCACGATAGAGCCCTCAGAGAGCCATGCCTCTGTCAGAGGCTCCTCCCTGGAAGGCTGAGGAGGACAACCAGGACAGCTGCCTTGAGTCTCCATGTGGCTGCGACACCACGTCCATCTGTGGGGTTCAGCATGAAGGACACTGGCAGAGGCTGCTGGAGGAAGCTGGGTTCTGTTTCATCTGGGCCAGGCCTTGCATAGAGGCAGAGAGTAGGAGAGTCCACTTAGCCTGTTTTCTTTTTACAAGTCCCAACGATATATCAGTGGCTACATTTTAAAATTTTTATCTGAAAAAAGAAGCAGGGTCTTGCTCTATTTCTGCCGCAGCTCCTTGCACTGGCACTGGTCACCCAGACTGGCTGCCTTTACTATTTTGCTAGTGCACTTGTTCATAGTTCCATAGTAATGCTCCTGTTCCATAGATATTTCCACGACTGGGAGACCCTTGAGGACAGGGGTGGGTCTTCCTGTTGTAATGGACAGCTTAACAGATGTTCTACGTGTGTGTGTGCCTGTGTGTACACACATACATATATAAAATGAAGTTGCTGCCTGCCAGGTACGGTGGCTCACACCTATAATCCCAGCACTTTGGGAGGCTGAGGCGGGTGAATCACTTGAGATCAGGAGTTCGAGACCAGCCTGGCTAACATGGAAAAACCCTGTCTCTACCAAAAAAAAAAAAAAAAAAGAAAAATTAGCTGGGCATGGTGGAGCACACCTGTAGTCCCAGCTACTTGTGAGGCTGAGGCAGAATTGCTGGGACCCGGAAGGTGGGGGTTGCAGTGAGCCGAGATCACACCACTGCACTCCAGCCTGAATGACAAAGTGAGACTGACTCAAAAATAAAAATTAGAAAACAAAATAAAATGAAGTTGCTGGGACTACAAGCCAATTTTTCTTATCTGTAATGGTGTGATAATGATAATGTTTATATATATAAAAAAGTTTATATATATTATATATATAATATTGTATATTATATATTATATATAATATATAATATATATAATACATAATACATATATTATATATTATATAATATATAATAATATAATATATTATATATTATATATTATATAATATATAATATATAATATATTATATATTATATATATTATATATTATATATATAATATATATAATTTTCTATGAACCAGACACTGGGTGGGTATTTTATAGATATGATCTCATTTATCTCAACCCTGTGAGGTAGGGCACTGTTATTGTTTCTTTCCTTTTCTTTTTTTGAGACAGGATCACCTAAGCAGGAGTGTAGTGGTGCCTGCTTAGCCTCACCTCTCGGGCTCAGGTGATCCTCCTGCCTCAGCTTCCCAAGTAGCTGGGACTACAGGTGTGCATTACCATGCCTGGCTAATTGTTTGTGTTTTTTGGTAGAGATGAGGTTTTGCCATGTTGCCCAGGCTGGTCTTGAACTCCTGGGCTCAAGCTATCCTCCTGCCTCTGCCTCCTAAAGTGCTGGAATTACAGGCATGAGTCACTGTACCTGGCCTATTGTCTCTTTTAGGGGTAGGATGCTGCAATTAGTAGAGGTTGAAGAACTTCTCCAAGGGCACACTCATGGGAGGTGGCAGAGCCAAGATTCAAAACAGGTCAGTGACAGCAAAGAAAAATGCCCCTTGTGCCCACTCTGTGATTCCAGCACACCCCAACCCCCGCCACAGTGGCCTCCAAATCCAATGCTGTGACGCTATGGGATGTGACTGTCTCACTTGGTCATCAACTTGATGACTTCCTCTGAGGGGTTGGAAGTGAAGTGGAAATGCCTCGGCCTCCTGTAGAAGGCAGTTTAGGAGAAACACTAGCAAGGGGAGGTTGGACCCTGGGATCAGCCTCACTCAGCCCCACGCACCTCCTCTGAACATCGACACGTTTGCATGGACACCTACACATGTGCACTCATATCCTGTCCTGTTTCCAAAGGGAGCCTAGGCAACTTAAGAAGATTCCAAAAACACAACAAAATAAAAGAAAATGTATTTTGATGATTAATAGAGAAAAACAGAAGTTAGGAATGTGGCTAATATAAAAACATTTGTTTTAAAGTTCTGCGTACTTGCTAACATAGGACCTAAATTAGCCTCAAATCCTTCAGTTCCAATATGAAATGGGAACCCTGCCCAGTTATTAATACATGATTCACAGAGTCCACGATAAAACCAATCAACTCTTACTGATATTAAGACCAAGGGGAAAAAATTCTACCTAGGGAAATTGTTTTCTCTGCAGGATGATGGGCACTGTCCCCACCAGTAATCTCACAGTAGACACAGCAATGAGCCTCATTGGGAACTTTCTTCTAATTCAGTGACTGAATTAGCTGGGCACAGTGGCTTATACCTGTAATCCCAACATTTTGGGGGACCAAGGCAGGAGAACCCCTTGAGCCCAGGAGTTTGAGATCAGCCTGGGCATCATAGTGAGAAACCATGTCTACAAAAACTAAAAATACAGCCAGGCATGGTGGCATGTGCCTATAGTCCCAGCTACTCAGGAGGTTGAGGCAGGAGGATCGTCTGAGTCTGGGAAATTGAGGCTGCGGTGAGCTATGATGGTGCTACCACACTCCAGTCTGGGTGACAGAGCAAGACCCATCTCAAAAAAACAAAAAAACAATAGCTGAATTAAAAGCCATTTTCTGCTGTTCACAGTTTAGCCAAGAAAATGCCTACTGGCAGCACCAAGATTCTTGTTAGAAAACAACAACAAAATCACCAAAAAGCAAATTTGTTCTAACGTTGAAAGTATGGGCTTCAAATCTCTGTTCCCTACCACCTGATCCTGCACATGATCCTACCCAGCCAGCTTGGCTACTGAGGCCATGGGCTCTCCCATCCCTCCCACCCACAGGGATGCAAGAGGCTCTCGGGCCTGCAACAGGCTCCTTCCCTTCTCAGCAGGGGTCTTGTGATGGCATGGGCTGCTGTCCACAGAAGAGTGCTCTGTTCTCTGGTTCTTTCTTCTTGTTGCCCTGTCCATAACCAAGAGAGCTGAGAGTCGAGGAGTTTAATGGCCTAACACACCAGTGTCCCTACAGCAAAGCCTGCAAGACCTCAATTTATTTTGCTTTGCTATCTTCGCAACATTAGCATATACTGTTCTGCTGTGTGTTTTGTTGGAGTGTGGTTTCTACTTTGGTCTCACTGCCTCCTGTTCCTCAATTTATTTTTCTTCAAACTTTTGAATGGTGTGCAACAGGCTTAGAATTTGATGACTGTGGTTCAAGTCCTACATTGCTCCTTCCACTGCCCTTCTGTGGAATATGGTGGCCTTAACGCCTCACTGTCAATGAGACTGTGAGTAATAAATGACGTGATGTGGGTAGAAACAACCAGCACAGCCCCTGGCACAGAGTAGGTGCTCAATAAATATACTTAAAAGAACAACTTGGAGAATTAATATTTCTCCTCTTTTCTTTACACAGCTGCCAGCATCCAACAAAGTATATACATAGGGTTGATGTCATTTCATTGGGATATTTGCCAACAAGTTCGGGCTACCAATATGCCTGATGAGAGCTCTAAAGAGAATGAAAATCATTTTCCATAAAATAGTATCTTGGAAAAAAAAAAGAATCTGAGTGTACCTGTCCTTTTTCTGTGGCCTGATTTTCAAACCCCGACTACACTGGATTGTGATGTCAAGAGAAAGAACAGTTTCACAATTAAAATTATAGCTCAAGTTGCTACCATTAAGTTATTAACTTTTATACTTTAAAATGATAGAATAAATATAGCTTTGAAACTACCTAAACCACAGCACTGTACTTCAAAGGCAAATCTATGGGAAAAACCACACTGAGGGTAATTTTTATTAGTTTTATAGACCCCAAACTTTTATAAACATTTTTAATAATATAACTTACAAGCCGAAACCAAACAACTAAACACTGTATAAAAGTAGCCCCCTCAGAAACCTGTACAACATTGTGTATGTGTATGGATAAGTTTCATTTTAAAAAATAAGTAAAACTAATTTCTAAAGGCTGATATTTTCCACTTACCTTCAAGTTACAAATAAATTTAAATTTGATTCTTATTTTCTAGGGTAGCAACAGGCTCAACTTTTAATCTTTGAAAACATCATACCTTAATAAAGGCAAATTAGATTGAAAATGAAGCTTTATTTTATTAGAATGTGTGTTAACTAAAAATATTGAGTTTCCATTACCTTTTCATTAAAGCAAATATTTTTAATAATTTTTTTGTTGTAGAGGTTACACTCATTCTCTATAGAAAATTCAGAAAATGTGGAGAAGTAGAATTTTCCAAGAATAATTCATAAACTCAGGTGATGAGAGGTGCTCAGAGTTTGGATATATTCTTTTAAAAGGTAATAGTATGTTAAAATTCATAAGTTTTTTGGCTTTTCTATGAGTACCCCTGGCTTAGGTATGTAAACACCTGGCTGCCAACATTACTTTTAAACATTTTGTTCATTTTTCTTTTTAAGACTATTCATGTACTTCTCTTGAGTAATTTCTCATGTTTTCCAAGCTTTAAATAGCATTGCATTTGTCTTCATGTTCTTTACCAACTAACCTTTCTTTCATCAGTTAACGTTTTATTAACAGCTCTTTCTTGTTAAGTCTCTGAATTTTTCAGCATTCTACAAAAGTGGGTCACATATAATATAGTTTTAGTTGCCATGTTATATCACCTAGTTATGGTAATAGAATAGGTATTAACACTTAATGAGCATTTACCTGACACCTTGCAATATTTCTTTTTTTTTTTTTTTTCCTTTTTGAGAAAGGGTCTCACTCTGTCACCCAGGCTGGAGTGCAGTGGTGTGATCTCAGCTCATTGCAACCTCCAACTTCCAGGTTCAAGTGATTCTCCCACCTCAGCCTCTCTAGTAGCTGGGACTACAGGCATGTGCCACCACACCTGGCTAGTTTTTTGTATTTTTTAGTAAAGACGGGGTTTCACCATGTTGGCCATGCTGGTCTCGAACTCCTGACTTCTAGTGATCCACCCGCCTCAGCCTCGCAAAGTGCTGGGATTACAGGCATGAGCCACCGCATCCAGCCACCTTGCAGTATTTCAATATCATTTAATCTTCTGAACAGATCTTTGAGGGCGTGTGTAACCCTAGTATCCCAATATTACAGATGGAAAAACTGAAGCTTCAAGAAACTAAGTAACTTACCCATACATTTTGGGATATATTTTGAAGATAGACTCAAGAGGACTGCTTGGTGAATTTGATGTGAAATATTAAAAAAAAAAAAAAAAAGAGTTAAGAATGACCCTTGATTTTTTTTCTTTTTCTTTTTTTTTTTTTGGCTTGAGCTACTGGAAGAATGGAGTTGCTGTTCCTTGAATGAATGACTGAATGGGGTCAAAATAGGAAGAAAAAGATAGCAAATTGGAGACATACATGAAGACTTAAAAACTAAAGGGGACAATAGATCCTTTGTGAGTGAATTAAATGAATAAAATCAAAACATCTTGTCTTGAGTGTTTTGAAGACATGAATAAGATAAAGTGAATGGTGCAACAAAAGCCCTCATGTTCTAAACAAACTCTGCAGTTTGTGGGAAATTGTATACAGTGCAGCCAGTAGCATTTCCTTTCAATTGAAGGATAACAAGATTGGTATCTATTCTATGTACTAAGATACTATCAGAATTGCTAACATAAGAAATATGCTTCATCTTGGTTTGGAGAGATACAAGTGATTGACAATCGCAATGATTCTATGTGAAGGCTCCATCCCATTAAAGAAAAAATATGTATTTGTATTTATGGCTAAAATAGAGACAAAACAAAGAACTAAAATGGTGGCATTGAACATTTGGATTCCAAGATGCCTGACATCCCCTAAGAAGGTCACACAGAGATAGACTCTATCTCTGTGTCATATGGATGAGCCTCACTAACCTATTCTCAGGCCAACTTGTTAATCGAGTGTCTTGTATTTGATAACTTACTGTCTCCCTTCCATTTCTGTGTAATTATGTATCTTTCATGTTTTATGTTGCAGGACTTTACCTTGTAAATAGCTCTATAATAAATGTTGTAATTAACTTAATAGTACTTTGACCACATTACATTTAAGGGTGTGCCCTCTCTAAGCATCTTTTGGAGCCATGCCAAGGAGCCTCTGTGTAGAAGCAAACTTGTCAGACTCCCCCTAACAGATTACAGTAATGGGAGATGAGAGAGCGAGGAAGGGATGTAACCTTGGAATACAACTCAAAATGCAGATCACAGATCCAGGGTTCTCTCCAAGACTTACCACCAATAGGCTCATGAATTATGAAAGGCAAACCAAGGGGTCCCTGGCTAGACAAGGACATGTCACCATATTCTCATTGGAACCTAAAGAAGGGGCCCAGTGGAAAGTCTGAGACTCCTAAATAAAGCCCCAGGACATCCTTTTTCCCCTCCCAGCAGTGGGACAAGAGGTCTCCAGTTTTGTCATGGCTTTCAGAGTCCTGGGAGAATTTTTCTTTTTCCATCTGTGACAGGAGAAGTCTATGCTGCTGCCTCTGAGGACATGGGGAATGAAGAGCAGTTGAGCGTATTTGGTGCTGCTCTCTTAGAAACTTCAGTGCAAAGCTGCAGAGGTTCACAGCACACTAGTAGAGCAGTTTTCCCTTTGGGGCATGTTCTAGAAGGAATTGCTGGAAGGAAATCCTCATGAATGTCCACATTCAATAGATCTGCCAGACATTTCTCAGGTTTAGCTCTCCCACCAGTTACCTCATCATTACTGCGGAATCTGCCCCTTGATAAAATCTGTTTGGTGGGTGATATGTTTTCACCTAAGGAGATATTCTGATTTAAATACACATCCTCCTGTAAATCACGGTATCTTCATTTTTATGGATTCTGTGGTGCCTCTTTACAGTCTAAACTTTGAAATAAATTCACACACTTAAGAATGGGCTGTCTAGCATATGAAATCTATTTGGCATAAATGCCACTCATGAAGGAGGGAGGCTGTCCCTGTGGTTTCATTTGATCAAAACTGGAAAATAAGTCTTCTGGGCTCAGTCTTTGCCTTTGGAGGCCTTAAACTTTTAAGATTCCACTTGGTAATCTTACAGCTGTGATAGAAGGGGTGGTTCGGGCTTCTGCACAGAGAATCAGATAAAGACTTCGAAAACTGATGTCTATCAATGACCCATTCATTCATCCATTCATTCATATATACATGTGTTCAATAAACAAATATCAAATATTTATTGACTATTCATGGTGCCAGCACCAGGGAGATTAGCAAATATCCCCCACCCCTTGCCCTCAGAAGACTTCCAGTATAGCAGAATAGAGAGTCTCATGACCTCACCAACTTTTCACACCTAAAAAATCAAAATAATATTTATTTGCCAACAAGCAAGAAACATTTTTAGGTGAACAAAATGTGTTGATGCTTCCTGCAGCTTCTGAATTCTTCAGTTCTGAACTCTGCAATCTTTCTGGCCTAAGGTAGATCCTGATATCTATGGAAGTTGTACAGTCATTAAACTAAATCAGTCAAAGCCACAGTTTCGGTTACAAAGATGGTATTAATAAAAACATTACCATATGATTATTAAAACAATAGCCATAAAACCTGGCCCTCTGGCATTTAATTTTGTTCATATACATCACAGCTTGAAATAAATTGTTAAAAGTTAACAACATTGAAAAATTAGTCATGTTGTGCTTTAAATACACTTCTTTAAAAATCTTAACACTAAATGTCCTTGGGGGACAGCACCTGAAAGGAACGCCATACACCTAGAGAGCCTTTGTAAGCCATAATAATGCAATAAGCTATATTGGCAAAACTGATCACTTAAAGTTGTAAAATGTGCCTATAAGAAGTTAGATCCAATATTATGTGAGAATCTATTCTTTATGAAAATGGATGCAGTTCATGGTCAAGTTGAAGTTCAGAGTCCCCAAAACAGAATTTTAGACAGATCGCCTGCAACCTTGTATTTGTGCACTATGCCCTTTACAGCACAGAAGGGTCTAATCCCCTGTAAACTCCTTGAAATATGGGGAGTGCGATATTTAAAATTGTAATGGCTATTTCAACACAAAGTTAATAATTATTATCACCAAAATACAATTGAGGCAGGTAAAGAATGAAAAAAAAAGCTAAAATTTCCTACCCTTCCCCGTACCCCCTGACCCCACATCCCTCATTCCAATTCAACATAGTTATTATTAACAGTTTGTGTCCTTTCAGATCTCATTCAATGCAAGAAACATATAACAATGAAAATTAAAATATCCAGGGAGATTACATAAAGAACATTTCACTCCCTTGGTATTTCATTCCCACTTGCCAAAGGTAACCACTTGCCTCTTTTGTTTCTTCTAGTGGTTACCTCCACATATCTAGCTATTTTCTCTCAACTTTTCTTTCTTGACTTGTCAACTTTAAGCTGTATCAATGGACACAGAACTGAGAGCTTACCTGAATTACTTCTCTCTCCACGTCCTCCCAACTTCACATGTTTATTTTCAGTTCTAGTGGTTGATTTTATCAATTACAAGAATATTCTAAATCCTCTATTTTTTGAGCCGCTAGCTTTAGACTGTGTGCGTTGATCTCCTAGCATGTAATTTGAGGAAATTGGAGCCCTCTACCTATCCCTACACTTTTCTGCCTTTCTACCTACAACTGCCATGACTTTTGTACTCTGTTCTTTAACAGTAATTAAATCTGCGATTTTCTGTAAGTTTATTTTAAATATTGACAACCAGGATCAGGCACAGTGGCTCACGCCTTTAATCTCAGCACTTTGGGAGGCTCAGGTGGAAAAATTGCTTGAGTCCAGGAGGTCAAGGCTGCAGTGAGCCGTGATCGTGCCACTGAACTCCAGCCTGGGCAACACAGTGAGACCCTGTCTCGAAAACAGAAAAGAAAAGAAAGAAAAACAATAGCCAACTCTATCATCTTCCATTTCATTGAATTTTAAAATTTCGGTTGTCATACTTTATGACTCTTCCTTGTTTTTTGGGTTTTCCTTTTCAGAGTAGCCAATTTTTTAATTAAATCTATTTTTTTCATAAGTTTTTGGGGTACAGGTGGTATCTGGTTACATGACTAAGTTCTTTAATGGTGACTTGTGAGATTTTGGTGCACCCATTACCCAAGCAGTATACACTGCATCATATTCGTTGTCTTTTATCCTTTGCCCCACTCCCACTCTTCCTCCCAAATACCCACAGTCCATTGCATCATTCTTATGCCTTTGCGTCCTCATAGCTTAGCTCCCACATATCAGTGAGAACATACGATGTTTGGTTTTTCCATTCCTGAGTTACTTTCCTTGGAATAATAGTCTCCAATCTCATCAGGTCGCTGCAAATGCTGCTACTTTGTTCCTTTTTATGGCTGAGTAGTATTCCATCGTATATGTATATACCACAGTTTCTTTGTCCACTTGCTGATTGATTGGCATTTGAGTTGGTTCCACGATTTTGCAATCGTGAATTGTGCTGCTATAAATATGCATGTGCAAGTATATTTTTCATATAATGACTTCTTTTCCTCTGGGTAGTCACTCAGTAGTGGGATTGCCGGATCAAATGGTAGTTCTACTTTTAGTTCTTTAAGGCATCTCCACACTGTTTTCCATAGTGGCTGTACTAGTTTATATTCCCACCAACAGTGTAGAAGTGTTCCCTGATCACCACATCCACACCAACATCTGTTTATTGATTTTTTGATTATGGCCATTCTTGCAGGAGTAAGGTGATATCATATTTTGATTTGCATCTCCCTGATGATTAGTAATGTTGAGTATTTTTTCATAGGTTTGTTGGCCATTTGTATACCTTCTTTTGAGAATTGTCTATTCATGTCCTTAGCCCACTTTTTGATGGGATTGTTTGTTTTTTTCTTACTGATTTGTTTGTGTTTGTTGTAGATTCTGGATATTCATCCTTTATCAGATGTATAGATTGTGAAGATTTCCCCCCACTCTGTGCATTGTCTGTTTACTTTGCTGACTATTCATTTTTTGCCATGCAAAAGGTCTTTAGTTTAATTAAGTCCCAACCATTTATCTTTGCTTTTATTGCATTTGCTTTTGGGTTCTTGGTCATGGACTCCTTGCCTGAGCCAACATCTAGAAGGGTTTTTCCAACGTTATCTTCTAGAATGTTTATAGTTTCAGGTCTTAGATTCAAGTCCTTAATCCATCTTGGGTTGATTTTTTTATAATGTGACAGATGAGGATCCAGTTTCATTCTCCTACATGTGGCTAGCCAATTATCCCAGTACCATTTGTTGAAAAAGGTGTCCTTTCCCCACTTTATGTTTTTGTTTGCTTTGTCCAAGATCAGTTGGCTGTAAGTATTTGGGTTTATTTCTGGGTTCTCTATTCTGTTCCATTGTTCTATGTGCCTATTTTTATACCAGTACCACACTATTTTGGTGACTATGGCCTTATAGTATAGTTTGAAATCAGGTTTGTGAGGCCTTCAGATTTGTTCTTTTTGCTTAGTCTTGCTTTGGCTATGTGGGCTCTTTTGTGGTTCCATATGAACTTAGAATTATTTTTTCTAATTCTGTGAAGAATAATGGTGGTATTTTGATGGGGATTGCATTGAATTTGTAGATTGCTTTTGGCAGTATGGTCATTTTCACAATATTGATTCTACCCATTCATGAGCATGACATGTGTTTCCATTTGTGTCGTCTATGATTTCTTTCAGTAGTGCTTTGTAGTTTTCCTTGTAGAGGTCTTTTGACTCCTTGGTTAGGTATTTCCATATTCCTAAGGTTTTTTTTGTTTTTTGTTTTTTGTTTTTTTTGCAGCTATTGTAAAAGGGGTTGAGTTTTGATTTGATTCTCTGCTTGGTCGCTGTTGGCGTATAGAAGAGCTACTGATTTGTGTACATTAATCTTGTATCTGGAAACTTTGCTGATTTTTTTTTTTTTTATCAGTTCTAGGAGCTTTCTGGAGGAGTCTTTAGGGTTTTCAAGGTAAACAATCATATCATCAGCAAACAGCGACAGTTTGACTTCCTTTTTACCAATATGGATGCCCTTTATTTCTTTCTCTTGTCTGATTGCTCTGTCTAGGACTTCCAGTATACTATGTTGAAGAGGAGTGGTGAGAGTAGGCATCCTTATTTTGTTCCAGTTCTCAGAGGGAATACTTTCAACTTTTCACCTTGTAGCATTATGTTGGCTGTGGGTTTGTCATAGATGGCTTCAATTACATTGAATATGTCCCTTGTATGCCAATTTTGCTGACAGTTTTAATCATAAAGGGATGCTGGATTTTGTCTAATGCTTTTTCTGCATCTGTTGAGGTGATCACGTGATTTTTGTTTTTAATTCTGTTTAAGTGGTATATCACATTTATTGACTTGCATGTGTTAAACCATCCCTGCATCACTGATATGAAACCCACTTGATCATGGTGGGTTATCTTTTTGATATGTTGTTGGATTCAGTTAACTAGTATTTTGTTAAGGATTTTAGCATCTATGTTCATCAAGGATATTGGTCTGTAGTTTTTTTATTGGTGATGTGCTTTCCTGGTGTTGGTATTAGGGTGATGCTGGCTTCATAGAATAAATAATGGATGGTTCCTTCTTTCTCTATCTTGTGAAATAGTGTCAAATGGATTGGTACCAATTCTTCTTTGAATGTCTGGTAGAATTCTTCTGTGAATTTATCTGGTCCTGGACTTTTTTTGTTGGTAATTTTTAGATTAACATTTCGATCTCATTGCTTGTTATTGGTATGTTCGGGGTATCTAATTCTTCCTGATTTAAGCTAGGAGGGTTGTATTTTTCCAGGAGTTTATTCATCCCTTCTAGGTTTTCTAGTTTATGTGCATAAAGGTATTCATAGTAGCTTTGAATGATCTTTTGTATTTCAGTGGTGTCAGTTGTAATATCTCCTGTTTCTTTTCCTAGTGAAGTTATTTGAATTTTCTCTCTTCTTTTCTTGGTTAATCTTGCTAATGATCTATCAATTTCATTTATGTTTTCAAAGAACCAGCTTTTTTTTCCATTTATCTTTTGTATTTTTTTGTTTCAATTTCATTTAGTTCTGCTCTGATCTTGGTTATTCCCTTTCTTCTGCTGGGTTTGGGCTTGGTTTGTTCTTGTTTCTCTAGTTCCTTGAGGTGTGACCTTAGAATGTCCAATTTTTTTTTTTTTAAGAATGCAGTATCTTCTCAAAATTCCAAGTAGAATTTTTGAAGCTTCTTTTATGTTCACTGCATAAGCTCTGAAGTTGGTTGTCCTGTTTTTTGTTCTGATGCCTTCTCTCTGGTGCCATAGTTTATCATTGAATTTCTGGCTGTCTTTTGTTGCGTTTGTGCAGAGGCGGTTATCTGTCCACCAAAATCTGCTCTTCATGGGTCATGGCTAGACTGTATTTTCTAGACATTTTTGCAGTTAAGTGTTCTATCCAAGGTAATGAGCCTCTTCTAGGTGGATACTTTCAAGAGCATGATCATGACCCCTTCACAATTTCATCCCCTCTTTCTGCAGACTGAAGTGATCCCGGGTACCATGGTTGATGATGGCTGAACTGCTCTCCAGAACAATTGCATGAAAAGAGCCGCCTGCTGATTGTATGGCTGCTGGATAGGAAAATGGATCCTTATATTTCTTAAGCTACTGAATAATTGTTAGGTATCTTGTTACAGCATCATTTTTTATTATTCTATTGAGACATGGTCTCGCTGGAGTGCAGTGGTACAAACACAGCTCACTGCAGCCTAGACATCCTCAGCGCAAATGATCCTCCTGCCTCAGCCTCCCATGTAGCTGAAACCACAGTACAGCATCTAAACCTACCTTTGTCATATACGATCCTAATTAAGAAGCTTATGTGGATGGCTTCTAGATATGGGTAGTCCTGTTTTCTTTCCAGGCCTTCTCTTAAAAGGCAGCTGACTATAAGAAATGTGTGTGCCTATAGGGCATGTCAACTTTATGGTCTGTTGGCAGGGAGCTGGTAAAACATCTCTTTTTTATGCCAAAATAAAGAAGTCTTAGCTCTAATTATCCACGGTCACTCTCTGTTCCCTAGATCTCTCCAACCAATTGTTTCTTCACAGAGCAACGTCTGATTTTAATCTGAGACTAAAGATCCTGCCCATACTTGTAGTGGGTAGGGATGGGGGAAAAAGAGCCCATTTGGGTAAGTGTTCCAGAAACTACCCTTCAATGAACCACTTCCGTTTCTGCCTATGTGTCACTCACTCCTACTCTATGTTGCCACCCCTGTGCTTGGAGCCTCTCTCTGGCTCATCCCGCAAAAGAATGTTCCCATCCCCACTCCTCCTTCAGGAACCAGCACATCCTGCTCCAGGCATCATCCCTCCACATCATTCCTTCTCCTTCCCAATTGCTGGAAATCCATCGGCCTTTCTGCTCCATTGATGCTCCTTTTCCCCCTCCTCTCAAGTTCACTTACTCAATTTTGTTCTTCTTTGTTGTCATCCGAATGGCGTTTTGGTGGACAGGAGAGTAAACGTCTGTGTTTAGTCCACCATCTTGGATTAGTAGGCAATACTTTTTTTTTTTTTTTTTTTTTTGAGATGGAGTCTCGCTCTGTAGCCCAGGCTGGCGTGCAGTGGCGCGATCTTGGCTCACTGCAACCTCTACCTCCTGGGTCACGGTTCAAGCAATTCTCCTGCCTCAGCCTCCTGAGTAGCTGGGATTACAGGCACATGCCACCATGCCCAGGTACTTTTTGTATTTTTAGTAGAGACGAGGTTTCACAGAACTCACTTTTTGAGATACAGAGACTTTATGAGGAGAAGGAATCAGAATTTCACTCTTCTCACTGAGGTCTTGGGAATTAGTTTTCAAGGAACAAGTTGTTCTGTAATCACACCCATTAGAAAGTGACAGTAAGCAACCACTAAAATGCCCCCACGCCCCACTGGCCTGTGCAAACAACACGGTCATCTCAGCAGGAACATCCAAGTTCCCATGGCTCTCACCCCTGACCTGAACATGCAGGAAGTCCACTTCCTTGAGGACCACCTCTCTCCAAATATTTCTGCTAACTCGCGAGAGGTATTTTACATGTTTTCTTGAATCAGTATCTTCCTTTCTCTTGTCATACTGGGGCTCTGACCAAATGACAACATCCCTGGGCTACTAGAGTTGGAATTCGGCACCTCCTGACTTAGCCACTGCCTTCCTGGTGCCAGTCAGAGCCGGCATTTTCCTGCCTCCTCACCTGCCAGCCAGGCGGACCTTGTGGGGTTGGAAGGCAAACATTCCTTCTTTCTCTGTTATTCTCCGTTGGGAAAGGTCTCACAGCAACGTTGCTTTTGCCCCAGCATACAAAGGAATGAAATCAGGAACAGCTCTGTTCTCTAACATGAGCTAACCATGGCACTTCTACTTGAGTGCGAGTGGCCATCTTGGTGCAGATTCCGTTTGAGATTCACCAAGTGACTGATGATGCTCTGACCCTGGCGAGGCTGGTGCTGCTGGGCAGGCTCTTAGGAAGGGAGAAGGCAGACCCTGCTCATTCAGCTCATCTCTGCTGATTGAAGAGGGAGGATGGGATGGCAGGGTGAGAATTTTATTGTGTAAAGCTTGGGCCCAACATCCTAAAAGATTCGTGAAGCAATTCTTCCTCTTCACATGAACCCCAGTTTGTTCGAGGCAGCAACAATGCCCGGGAAACTACGGCCCCTGTCAAAGATCCACTGCTCGGTCTGGCTGACTCTGCCCTTCTCCTTCCCTTTGAATAGAAACTTGTTTCTGTCACCTCTCCCTCCTCCAATCCGATCATGTCACTATGTCTGACCAATAACTCTGGGCAGAACTCGTGTCCCCTTCCCCAAAGGAGCCCCCTTCGTCCCATGTAAGTCAGTAAATGAAATAGATTCTGAGAGAAGATGGTGTCACTTTAGGTCACATGCAGGATCCAAGGCTTGAAAGGAGATTCTTTTTTTCCAGACCTGACTTATGTTTCCTCTTGCATATTGGCAATCTGTGTATTACCAATTTTCCCTGACTCTGTGGGATAGTTGAATCAAAAAGCAACTCTTAAATATCAAGAGAGCCCACTAGTAGCCAGATAGAAAAGGCCTCATTATATGAAATGCTCCCATCTGGGCTTTGAGCAGGGCCATGTCTGGAATCTAAGCCCATGCATAAGTGAATGTCCATCTGAGGGTCACTGTTTTCCCTCTGTGGGTGTGAGGGAAGGTGCCAGGTGAACAACCCCCTCCGGGAAGTCAGGGTACCTGCACAACCGAGTGGCCACACAGCTGAGTGCCTTAAACAACCGAAATGTATTGTCTCACCATTCTGGAGGCCAGAAATCTAATATCGAAGTGTGGACCGGGTTGGTTTATTCTAAGGGCTGCAAGGGAGAATCTGTTCCATGCCTCTCCCCTTGCTTTTGGTGGGTTAGCTGGCAATTTTTGTTGTCCCATGGCTTGTAGAAGTATCATCTGATCTCCATCTTCATCTTCTCATGGTCTTCTTTCTTTCTCTCTCTCTCTCTCTCTCTGTGTGTGTGTGTGTCTATGTCCAAGTTCTCCCTTTACATAAAGGGGCCAGTCTGAACTCATGGTATACCTAATTAAATCTGCAACAACCTGATTTCCAGATGAAGTCAGATTCTGAGGTCCTGGGGGTTAGAACTTCAACATACAAATTTCTGGATGAGGGGAAACACAATTCAACCCATATTCTTTTCTTGGCTTGGACAAATTATTTTACCTCCCTATACCTTAATATCTAATATGTACGGCCTAGAGTTGTTGCGAGATAAGAGGGCAAGTACAGCGTTCAGCATAGTGAACATTCAGTAAATGTTAGCTATTAGGATGAACGTGCTTTGGTTTCATTTTCAGTACTTCTTTCAAAGAGTCCCACTTGGTATTGTTTGATTGCAGTTGTGGATGTTGCCCATTTCCCTGGGGAATCTTCTGTAGTGACTTTCTATGGTGACAAACTTATAGTAGCAGGAAAATACATGTACTATTATGCTGTCTCCTAGTCCAGACTCACCAAATGATATTTGCATTCTATTCTCAGTAGAGCTTTGAATAGATAGCTGAGTGACAATAGTAAATCAAAAACTATTTGATCTTTGGCTAAAGTCCATACACAGAGTAAGTAGATAGGGTTCCAGACCGTGCTTTCACTCAGGGTGTTGAGTTTTCTGGAACTTCCGAGTTGTGTGCTTTGCTTTGTTTCGTTGTGATTTCTTTTCTTTTTTCTTTTTTTGAAATCCATTCCATGTTCTCACACACAGGAAGTCTGTAATCCAGGCCTGTGCTCTGAATCTGTGTGATTCTTTTTGCTGCCTTTGCTGAACAGTAAATACATACCCTGTCGATCTGTGAGTGACTTCCTCACTCATTGTGAATTTTTCCCCACCTCTTTTTCAGAGGATAAATATATTTGAACACACATCCAGAGTCCTGATACCTAATGTAAAGCAAAGCATTCCAGTGTTTGTTATAAGCCTAATCCACAATGTCTTCCTTGCTGCCTGGGAGGAAGACAGCATAAACTGGCGTGGCTATTTGACAAATAGGTTTCCAATCCCGAAACACTCATCTGTAGGCTTTTAGAAATCAGTCGGGCATGGGGTTCTGTCTGCCTGTGTGTGCATTTGTCATCTGTGCTAGAGGAGCAAAGATGAGTCCGGCAGACATAATTTCTTTGACATTTGGAAAGAAGTGAATGGACCCTTTATAAAATAATCTAATGTCAAACTTTCTCAATCTGCATTTTGGCTGCAAATGTGGCATACGGCTAGTAGTTCTTTCTTAAGAGCAAGGTTATAAACAAAATTTTAAAACTGAGATGACATTAGTATGTGCTGGGGCCAGTTCTCTAAAGACATGAAGAGCCTCTGCCAAATTCCCATTTTATTTGGGTTTTCTACACATGGTAAGATTCAGAGATTTCAAGTTAGTTGTGTGCCTTTGTCTTATGGGAAAAAAAATTATTTCTTTCCTTTTTGACTCTTTTTCTTTCTGAATAAATCACACATGATTTAAAATAAATGTAAAGGAAAATAAGCCAAATGAAAACAAAAGGCAGTGAAAGTAGAGAGGCCTCTGAGAATACATTTAGTTACATTCACCAAAGACACAGGTTAAAAAGAAATCACAAGAAAAAAAGATTTGATTTTCAACTTTTTCAAAGATGTTAAAATCTCTTTAATAAGAATGGGATAGAGTCAGACTAACAAATTGTAATACTTTTTTTTTTTTTTTTTTGAGACAGAGTCTTGCTTTGTTGCCCGAGCTGGAGTGCAGTGGCCCAGTCACGGCTCGCTGCAACCTCTGGCTCCTGGGCTCAAGTGATTCTCCCACCTCAGCCTGTCAAGTAGCTGGGACTATAGACATGCACCACCACGCCTGGCTAATATTTTGTATTTTTTGTAGCAATGGGGTTTTGCCATGTTGCCCAGGCTGGTCTCAAACTCCTGAGCTCAGGCGATCCTCCAGCCTCGGCCTCCCAAAGTGCTGGGATTATAGGCATTGTAATACAATTTTTAAAAATCAAACTCTTCATTCAGCATTTTTGCAAGCCATTGTTTGCTAATGCATTAAAAAGTAGATTTAAGGGACTTTCATCAGTTCTGAAGTGCCTGCTTCTCTAAATTTATGTACTCTCTGGTAAGTGTGGAAAATACAATGAAAACATTAAAAACCTGCAGAAAGTCATTGCTTTGGAAACATTTCTGCCATTTTAATATCTGCTTCAAAAGAAGAGACAGGAAAGGGTAGTGTTCTAGAGGTAGCTGAGTTATCCAACCTCAATGATTGTGTTCAATGAGTAGAATTAGTAGTCTATTCATAATATGTGTAGAATAACTGATTTTGTTTTTTTCCTATGAACTTATAGTCTTTCCCTTCTTATTTTTGAAGGTCAATATTAAATTGAGTGGCAGACATTACAGAGAATACTGAATTCATGTGTGTGATAACACAACGTATATCTAAAACTAAGACGTGTGGCTGTTTACTTCCATAATACAAAATACTTTCCACCTTGCACATTTAGGACATGCTGATGTCAACCAGCCACTGATGGATACCTCCAAATGTGAGGACTGCAGCAACATATCATACAATTTCACCAGATGTTGACTCCATATTCACTGTTGCCATTATAGATAATGAGCTTTTCCCCCATTCGAAAACTTTTATTTAAAAAACACACAGTATCCTCCGTAACTTTCAGCTACACTGTGCTTACTGAACTAAAGCCTTCTATTTCCTTCTGAATAGAAACGCCTCCTGCCCAGACCTTGTGCAGCTAGGGATTTGAGTGCAATGGACAATTTCAAAGACTGCTCTTTCTACTTAACAATTGGTGCATTAGGCTAAAATGTTCACACAAATGCAGCAGCAACAGAAGGGGTTTGCAATGTAGTGACAAGGTCCTTCTTTCACCTGGATCTGGAGAATGATGAATGAGCATTAGCAGAATATTCTTTTGGCCCTTAGGTTTACCTTGATCTTCTCACAGAATGCAAATTGACATTATATCCACATTTCTATGGTATTTATTACCATGGTCATGATGTGAGGGCTTTTTCAATATGAACAGTGTAAAAGGGGAAACATATTACTGCAAAGAGACATTATTGTGCAGGGAATGTATAAACAGAAGAGAAGAAAGGAGCGACATGCTCATAATAGAAACTGAAAGCTCCTCATTTTGTCCCGATTGTCTACCCTTCCTTTTTAAACAACCTTCCTTTTTTCTAGCTATCAATACAAAGTTCTTTTTGGTAAAATGAAGTGCATTCATGCTGCCTGAAAGAAGCTTTTAAAGTTGATCTGTGCCCACACAAAAGAGGCAGCACTGGGTCCAACCAGTGGAGGAAGCAAAGTTGGTCAATGTTCATTACTCATGGCTCGACATGCCGGCCCCCATATCATTTTGTAAAGAATCAGATAAACTTTCCTCATGATAAACAACTGAAATAATTTTTCTTAGCTGTCAGCTCCCTTTCTCCTTTTCCCAGCCTGTTCTCATACTCTTCCCCGCTCGTGAAAGCAACCGAGCGCAGCTCTTTGGTCTGATAAATGGGCTCCTTTCAACGGGTGGCAGGCTTCAGGAAAAAGAGATAATCCTGCATAATGTGGACACAGTTTTCATTTCATGTCACCCAATTAAACTGCAATTATCCAGAGTGCAACAGCAGAAAAACTGGAAAGAATGGCCGGAGAATGAGGCACTGAGGCACCCTGGGATTCTTTCTACCACGCACATTAGCCTAGATTTGTTCTGTTCTGATAATAAAGTGCCGGCCTAAGCACTCAGCCACACAAAACCGTGGCCAGACCAGCTGCAACCTGTAGCTGCACAAGAAATGCTCCCACAAATTCGATGAGAAACAGCAGTTCAAGTCACAGTCACTTTTTTGTTGGGTAATTTGCATTTAAAGTCAAGGTCTGCGTGGCGGTTAACCATCCCCTAAGCCTCTTCAGCACCCTGGTTAGCCTTGCCTTTCCACAGACGGAACCAGGTGGAAATTTCTTATCAGAAAAGAGCAAAATACTTTCTCTGCCATGACAGTTTCAGCACCACATGCAATACCAGCCCAAGAACCAATCATCGGACAGTAAGAGAGTGATGATAACTCTGTTATTACAAACACGTTTAATAAATCATGCAAAGACATATTAGTCTGAAGCCTGACTAGATATAAACATTTCAGTGAACAGCTGGCTCATCAATTGAGAGGCTTTTCCTTCATTTAAATGTGATGATCTTCAGCCCTGTTAAGAACTACAATTATGCAATGGGGAGTATCTAAAAGGAGCCGTCGTCTTACATTTCTGAATTATGCCGTTTTCAGATTCCCCAGTAGCATAAAACACTGGACTTTTAGTAGAGGAAATGAAAGATAATGCAAACCTTAAGTGTGTAGCTCTAATGGAAATAATTATAGTCATATCTGTAAACACAGCCAAGAGAAAATTAATAATAGTAGAATTCACTGGAGAAAAAAAATAGAATGGAATAAAAATGACCTTTGAGGATGACATTGTCAGAATACAGGAAGATAAATAAGGCAGGTCCCAAACTCACAAACTCCAAAATAACATTTTCATCACTGATAACATAAATCTTTGGATTTATGAATACCCTCCTAAAATAAACTGTACAACTTTACCAGCTGGTATATTTAGTGATGAAGCAACTACTTTAATCTCATAAAATTATTCTCTAGTGTGCTGTTTGGCCCTATATCTCGTCTTCTTTCCTCTTTTTGAGATGGATACCATCTTAATCTTTTTGAGAAGAGCCATTTATGGCTCCTAAAGGTAGCAAATGAGACAGAAGAGTCACTCAAAGTTGGCTTTAACCAGAATAATTTACCCGAGTGTTGCTGTCAACAGGCCTGGAGCTCTGTGACCTCTACCAGGCTCTAGCAGAACAGAGGTAAAAACAAACAAACAAACAAACAAACAAACAAACAAACAAAACACCATCCTAAAATACCCTGCCTGTCTGCCTTTTTCCTCAGGGGATATCAGAAGCCCAAGGTGCTATCTTACCCCAGGCCTTTAAACCAGTGCGGAAGAGCACACCATGGCAGTCACACGGAAAACATCTTTTAAAAATTGGAGAGATGTTGAGATGAATTTGAAAACTGGTTCATTCTTCAGTAATCAAAAATGCAACAATAATGACTGTAATGATGTAACAACACAAGACAACATATATGTGCCTTTCATCTCAGCTCAAAGCACTAGACAAATAATAATCTGGGCTAGGATCCCATCCTATGCAGCTTTATGGGAGAATCCACACAATTACAATAACGTAATGATACTATGATAGTGATAATAATACCTTATGTTTACATAATGCCTATCTCGGGGAAACCTGAGTAGTTTAGAGATGCTAATCTAATTAAACTCCAGAGCCCAGTCAGACAGGTAGGAGGCAGGTATTTTTCATGCAGAAGCTGTTTAGGAAGTGATGGGAATACTAATATCTTCCACCTCCCTTCCCCCTAGGTATTTGTGAACATAAAGAAAAAAGATAGCTCAGATTGAAATCTTCTAAGTACATGGAAGAACAATGATAATAGTAGAATATAATAATACTGCTTAGATCACTTGTCATCTGATATACTTGTTTTTCAAATTATAGGTTGAATTCATATCCTGTCTTCTTCCATGGGAGATTTTCACACAGCTCCAACATGTGGAAGGAAAGGGAGAAGTAAAGCCATGCTCTTCTGCTGACAAACCTCAGGTAGTTTCTTCAACCATTCCTAGTAGGGCATAATTTCAACTTCCCTGGGGATAGCTCCCTAAACATTTCACAGGGATGGCTCATACAACCTCAGGTCATTTGAAATGGACTTTTTAATATCTACTTTTGGCTTTTGGAGACATTAAGTTCAGAATATTAAAAATAATACTAATAATAAGGCTGTACTTTTGCCTCAACTTGAGAGGAGCTCAGATTAAATAAAATAGCTAAGTATAAAGCAACATCTTAAAATATTACACATGATATAGACAAATTCAATGGAAGGAGAGTTTATATAGGATGACTCCCCTTTCATTAATTACTAGATACTTTAAAAAAAAAAGACTTCATTTTAAACCAATCTCAATATTCGATGAGAGCTATAGCATTTATCAAAGTCTGTAATCATGTTGTTTACTTATTTACCTGTTTATTTTCCCTACCCTTGAAGATGAGCTCTGTGAGGGCCAGAACCACATCTCTCTTATTTCATTATTGTATCCCCACAATATCATGTCTTTAGTACATCATAGATGTTAAATAAATATTTCTTGAATGAATGAATGAATGAAGAAAGAGCCTCCAGCACCATAAAATGGTTAGGTACCTGGACTGTGCAGTCAGCAGATCTGGGTTTGAATTAGGACTCCACTGCATACTAGGTTTTCAAATCTGGACAAATCTCCTAAGCTCTTTGAGCCTCAATTTTCACATCTGAAAATGGGAATTATATATTTGAGCGTTACTATAAAGATTAACTAAAATGATGTAGGTAAAGTCATTAACCTAAATACTTAATAAATATTAGGGTTTTTTTTTCTTTCAAAATAGAATGTTAGGTTGACCCAATGTTTAATGCCAATAATGTACTTCTGAAATCTGTAGCTTTCCTGTTTCTCCCCCCTGCACAGTTTACCACTAGGCATCATCATCTAACACAGATATATGGCTTTCTTCCCTGGCACTGTGGCCCATAGCACTGGTTTAAAGAAGGTGGCACCGCCTCAGTGCACCCCCTTCCCCCCACTTATTCCTAGGTCCTGGACTGTTTCTGCCTTGACCTCTGTAACTTGTACCCAGAAGCTGCCACCTTTAACTCCCTGCAACCATCAGGACTCTGGGGGTTTGGGGGGTGGGGGGTGAGGGGTGGAGTGCTGGGCTGATATTCTCTGATATCATGGTTCTACCCACATTCAGGCCAGGCTAGAGAGCAAAGGAAGAAGCTTCCAATCACCCCTACAACCTGCTTCACATGCCCCCCAAACTCACCCTCCTGTTCCAGGTTGGCTGTTAAGGGAATAAGGTCATTTTAGGATAGAGACAAGGAGGGAGTGGTGGCAGTGCCTTAAAAACTCCTGTGTGCCCCGACTGTAAAAGGGAAAGATTTGTCCAGCACTCTCCCTCTTATTCTTCTCCCTTCCCCACCAAACAAATGCTTCTGGGCAAACACATTAGCCTGAGGCATTGAAGGCAATCCTCAGAGAGCCAGAGAGAATGCAGATGAGGCAGGATCTCCGCTTTGTCCCACAGGACTCTTGTTTTGTCAGTATGGGGACACCCTGGGCAGTTTTCCAAGCCTCGTGCATCTGTTTAACAAATCTGCTCCCAGCTGAGGGCTGTAAGCCGGTTGGAAGGGGCCTTGTTGAGTTTGCAAAAGAATGTGAGCTGGTGCCAACAAGCCTTCTGGGGGTCAGGGAGGAGGAACTTGGTCTCCTCTCCTCCCCTACACAGGCCTGAATCAGGAGGATGAAATAGGTTGAGTGACTAAGAACAGTCATGATGCCGGAACCGTTACTCTGCTACTTACAGCTGCTTGATCCTTGACATGTTATTTAACCTCTCTAGACCTCAGTTTCCTCACCTGTAAAGGGGAGATAAGCTTGCTATAAGAATTAAATGGGTAATATGTGTAAAATGCACAGCACAGGCACATACAAGTGTAGGATCAATGTTGTCCCTGACTGTTATTTGTGGGCTGTATTTATAATAGCAAAAAAATGTACAAATGTCCACTGATGATGGACTGATTAAATAAGCTATAGTAAATCCACACCGAAATGATTGAGTATCTTGCTAAAAATACAAAAATTAGCCGGGCATGGTAGTTCATGCCTGTAATCCCAGCTACTCCGGACGCTGATTGCTTGAACCCGGGAGGCGGAGGTTGCAGTGAGCCAGATCGCGCCACTGCACTCCAGCCTGGGCAACAAGAGCAAAACTCCGTCTCAAAAAAAAAAAAAAGAGCAATAAAGAACATTTCTATATACTGCTTTGGAGGGATCTCTAGAAATTATTATTGAGGAAAAAAAGTAAGGTGGAGAAAAGTATGCTATTTATCGAAGAAGAAAGGGCTAGCATTTTATATGCATATTTATGTTTTTTTAAAGCAATAGAAAGAGAGACAAAAATGGACAGAGTTGGGGGATAAAAAGGAAGGAGGATTCCTGCTACTTGAGAGGCTGAGGTGGGAAGATAGCTTGAGCCCAGGAGTTCAAGGCTGCAGTGAGACTGTGCCACTGCACTCCAGACTGGGCAACAGAGTGAGACTCGGTCTCTGAAAGTAAAAAACAAGAAAGGTGGAGGAAGTAGGGCTGTACATTCATGGTTTGGATTCTCACTGACAGATTTTTCAATTCTTCCCTTCGAATTAGTTGCTGCCATCATCACCATCAGAAGAAGAAACTTCAAACTTACAACCTTAGCAATTTTAGTACTTTGTACGTTGGAGTGGGCACCCGAAGTTTGATGTTGCTTACTGTAGCCTGCAGAGGGACTGGCAGTCATTAATAATTGTAAACTATTAGGTTTCCTTTTTGGAGTGTAGGTGGTGGAGACAATTTTCCTTCCAGACTTTGTATTAATTCTATCTGGTTCCTAATTTTCTCTTCTCTACATACTGGGCACATGTGAAATATTTCTTGTGGACTGGCAAGGGATACCTTTAGCAGCCTCTAGTCTAGAGCAGGGGTTGGCAAACTATGGACTAGGCCACCATCTATTTTTGTACAGACTCCAAGCTAAGAATTTTTTTTTCTTTTTGAAATGGAATCTCACTCCGTCGCCCAGGCTGGAGTGCAGTGGCACAACTCGGCTCACTGAAAGCTCTGGCTAATTTTTTTTGTATTTTTTTAGTAGAGACGGGGTTTCACTGTGTTAGCCAGGATTGTCTCGATCTCCTGACCTCGTGATCCACCCGCCTCAGCCTCCCAAAGTGCTAGGATTACAGGCGTGAGCCACCGTGCCCGGCCAAGAATTTTTTAATTATTGGAAAAAAATAATATTTCATGAGATGAAAATTACATAAATTTTAAATTTCAGAGCCCATAAATAGAGTCTATTGGAACATGGCCACACTGATTTATATCTGTATTGTCTATGGCTGCTTTCACACTACAACAAGGTGAGCAGTCACATATAACCTGCAAAGCCAAAAATACTTACTTTTTGGTTCTGTGCAGAAAATGTTTTTCCCCCGGCCTAGCACATCAGAGAAGGTCTGGGTTTCAGATACGTCTACTGTTTTCTGGAGCCATCTCTGCTGAGAAAGACTCAATTTAAAAGTTGCCACCTAGTTTTAAATCCAGAGGTGCATTTAAAAGCATGTGGGAGATACTATTTATTCTAGGAAGAATCACTTAATGACCCTTCTTAGTTATGTAAATACAAGCCAAGTAGACACTTATTGCCCTGGAAAGAAAGAAATTATAGGACTTTTTTTTTTTTTATGTTGACAAAGCGTACCTCTTTCAATGTTCCTTTTCATAAAGGTGGCAAAAAAGGGCTGGACACATTTGCCGGGACCTTGATGGCTTCGTGGGGGAGGCTTGTTCTAACAAAGCAGAGGACTGAGTCTGGCGGCCATACCCCCAGCCCATGGTGCATATTTTGGCGGCAGCAGCTGAAAAAGTGGGTGTGAGTTAAGGAGTTTTAGCTTCAAAGCTAGATTAAAACTAGCTTTTGCCTTTTGCTGAGGCCTTATGTGGCAAAGTGTAAGTACAGGTGAGCATCCCTGGTGGGAAAAGGTTTCCTGAGGAGCTGTTGCTGCAAGGAGTGAGTCATCACAACATGTGTGAGGAGCACCTGTTTTCAACTGGGATCCCCGTGACCTTGACAGACCTATGACACCAGAAAACAAGGGGCCTATTTTGTTCAAGTCATGCCAGATGAGGTGATATGTTAATCATATTACCATATGAGCATAAAATGGGTAGAAGATACATTAGATGGACGGATAGATAGATAGATAGATGAATGGATGGATAGGTGGAACAGGAGTTTGGGAAAATGGAGAAACTAGAAGTTTCTGCATATCATTTTGAAGGGTTTCATTGATTACATGAAAAATGTCATTTTTGGACAATATGTTTGATTTAGGGGAAATATCGACACTCACAGAGAATTATCCAAGTAAATATGTTGGGTAACCAGTGTAACAAATCCTCTCTTGTTGGGAGGGAGTGAAAAACCAATCCTTAAAGTGACACACATGATTTTTATGTACTTCTATGAATTCAAAAGAAGAGATTTACCTGAACAGTTTTAATCAATGTGGGATATCTTTGAAATAAAAATATTATTTACTTTTAAGGCTACTTATTCAAAGTTTGTTATATCTTTTTCTTTGAAATGTGGTAAAATGAAAGGAAAGGGTCATTTATCCTGCCTTTGTATGTGTACTCTATGTGCCTCATGATAACCAAATAACTGATATGAGAGTTTCTTTTTGTAGAAGAATTTCAACTAATATATGAAGACAAAGTATAGAATTAGAATATTAAAATTTTTGAACACCTAATGAATTGGTGGATCTAGGCAATAGTCATCAATAGTTGATAATATCATAAAAAGAGAGAGACAAGGCATTCTGGGCCTCCCAGAGAAAGTACACACCACTGCCTATGAAGTAGTCTTGCAAGCAATTATCCTGCTTCAGCCTCCCGAGTAGTTGGGACTACAGGCATGCACCTCCACACCAGGCTAGTTTTTGTATTTTTAGTAGAGACAGGGTTTCACCATGTTGGCTAGGCTGGTCTCGGACTCCTGACCTCAAGCGATCTGCCTGCCTCAATCTCACAAAGTGCTGGGATTACAGGTATGAGCCACGGCGGCCGGCTATGAAGTCATATATTGTTAAAATCCTGATATTTTAGAGAAATATACCCAAATATTCATGAAATAATAAAATGTCTGGGATTTGCTCCAAAATATTTGGGGCAGAGAGGCAGTAGGAAAGGTATAGTTGAAACAAAATTGATAATTTTTTGGAAGCTCTGTGAAGGATTACATTATTATATCTACTTTTTTAATAAGTTCAAAATGTTTCTTACAACATTTTTCTTAAAGCAGAATAAAATTGTGAAAATAGAAGACACATATAATATCTGGCTTCCAGAAAAAGTAGTTTTAGAGAGAAAAGGATATTTTCTATTAGTTATAGTCATAAGTGATTATATGAGAAGGAAAGAAAGAAAGGCTGAGAATTGAAGGTGTAAACATCCAATTTAAGTTAGAAAAACAGCAACAGAACTCCTCCCACTCCCAAGTAGAAGAAACTATACAGTTAAGTAAGCGCAAAAATCAATGAAAATAAGAATCAAAAAAGCAAAAACTTGGTTCTTTGGAAAGACTAATAAAATTGACAAACCTCTGGTAAAATTGTTCAATAAAAAAGAGAAGGAAGGTACAAATAAACAACATTAGGATGGAATGGAGGACATAACTATAGATAGAAGAAAAGTTTTCAATAAAAATAAAAGAATAATTTGATGTTAACGTATTTGAAAACTTGGATGTAACAGTATACATCTTCAAAAAAGGTAACAGACAAGCTGACACAAGGAGAATAAAAAGTGTCAAATGTCCTGTAATTATTAACATGCATGAATTATTAATGTAGGGTTTTTTTGCACACAGAAAACATCAAGTTCAGATAATTTTTTGAGGTGAGTTGCACCATACTTTTAAAAGTAACAGGTTACTTCAATTTCATAATAATTCTTGCAAGGAAAAGAGAAAAGAGACTATTTCCTGATTTGCCTGATTAAGCTAGTAGACTTCTGATAAGAAACTAAGTGGGGTCAGTATGTGAAAGGAAATCCATTCACCCATCTCACTCATAAACCCAGATGCAAAAATTCTACACAAAACAAATACATCATGAACAAACTGAATTTACCCCAACAATGTGCAACTGATTTAATATAGAAATTTTATTATTGAAATTATTCTCATTATAGCATATAAAATAGCCAATGCCTAATCATGCCTAGATGAGAAAAAAAAAAACTCTGTAAAACATGATTATAAGAATATTTCCTTTATTTTACAAAGACACCCTTATAAGGAGTCTCTACCAAAACCTACTGCGTACATTTTTCATGATGGCAAAATATTTAAAATATCTTTAAAATTAGAAACAAGATAAGGAAGCTAATTATTACTATTTCAACTCAATGTTCAACTTTGATCTAACCAGAGCTGTAAGACAAGATGAAGATGGGCAAGAACTTCATGTCTAAAACACCAAAAGCAATGGCAACAAAAGCCAAAATTGACAAATGGGATCTAATTAAACTAAAGAGCTTCTGCACAGCAAAAGAAACTACCATCAGAGTTAACAGGCAACCTACAGAATGGGAGAAAAATTTTGCAATCTACTCATCTGACAAAGGGCTAATATCCAGAATCTACAAAGAACTCAAACAAATTTACAAGAAAAAAACAACCCCATCAACAAGTGGGCGAAGGATATGAACAGACACTTCTCAAAAGAAGACATTTATGCAGCCAAAAGACACATGAAAAATTGCTCATCATCACTGGCCATCAGAGAAATGCAAATCAAAACCACGACGAGATACCATCTCACACCAGTTAGAATGGCAATCATTAAAGTCAGGAAACAACGGGTGCTGGAGAGGATGTGGAGAAATAGGAACACTTTTACACTGTTGGTGGGACTGTAAACTAGTTCAACCATTGTGGGAGTCAGTGTGGTGATTCCTCAGGGATCTAGAACTAGAAATACCATTTGACCCAGCCATCCCATTACTGGGTATATACCCAAAGGATTATAAATCATGCTGCTATAAAGACATATGCATATGTATGTTTATTACGGCACTATTCACAATAGCAAAGACTTGGAACCAACCCAAATGTCCAACAATTATATACTGGATTAAGAAAATGTGGCACATACATACCATGGAATACTATGCAGCCATAAAAAAGGATGAGTTCATGTCCTTTGTAGGGACATGGATGAAGCTGGAAACCATCATTCTCAGCAAACTATCGCAAGGACAAAAAACCAGACACCGCATGCTCTCACTCATAGGTGGGAATTGAACAATGAGAACACATGGACACAGGAAGGGGAACATCACACACTGGGCCTGTTGTGGGGTGGGGGGAGGGGAGAAGGATAGCATTAGGAGATATACCTAATGTTAAATGATGAGTTAATGGATGCATACACCAACATGGCACATGTATACATATGTAACTAACCTACACGTTGTGCACATGTACCCTAAAATTTAAAGTATAATTTAAAAAAGGAAAAAAAAAAAGATTGAAATGGTAGAAATAAAACCATCATTTGCAGATGGCATAAATTCTATGTATAGAAAACTCAACAGAATCTTCAAATTGTTAGAACTAATAAGAACATTTACATAGGAGGCTAGATATAAGATCAAATATTTTAAATGCCTTTTTATAACTTAGTAACACTAATTAGAAAGCCTAGTATTTATAAGTGCTGCACCATTTTCAATAATAAGAAATGGAGCAAGTAGTTAAAAATATACCAGATCTAAGTAAACTGGAAAATATATGATATTTATGGATAGAAAGAGTTCAAGATTGTGAAGATATCAATTCTTTCTAAGTTGATTTATAAATTCAAAGCAATCTCAATCAAAGCTCCAAGAAAATTATTTGAGGAACCTAACAAGCTGATCCTAAAATCTGTACAGAATAGTCAGGAGACTCCTGGGAAAGAATGTGGGGAGAGTTCCCTACGAGATATCAGGACTTACAATAAAATTATAGTAATTAAGACTATACAAAAAATGATGAATGCCACTGAATAAAGAGCTCAGACACAGCCTCAAATCTGCATGGAAACTAGATGTTATATCACAGGTCAGTGAGAGAATGAAGAAAATATTCAATAAATGGTGTTGGTCAATTAGTTTGCCACTAGGAAATTGAATTTCTATTTCTATTTCTATTTTAGGCCATGAACACACAAAAAAAATTCAACTGGATTAATGAGTTAAATATAAAAGTCAAAACTTTGATGTTTGTCGGATAAAATATATACTACCTTTATAACCTTAGGGAACCAGAAAGATCTGTTTTGAAATACAGAAAAGCACTAATTACAAAGATTAGAAAAAGATTTCTAAATTGGACCTCATTAAGATTAAATTCTGTTTATTTAAATTATAAAGAAAGTGAAAAGACAAGCCACTGAGGGGTAAGGGAGGGAAGCTATTTGCAGCATATTTATTTAAAAACAAAAGAAGGGATAGAGAATAATTAGTATCTGGATTATACGAGAATTTTTTTAAAAACCAATAATAAACCAAATAGTTAAATAGAAAAATAGGCAAAAGATAACAGCAATTACTTTACTTTAAAAACCCAGAAATGTTGAATAAATACAGCATACTGCTCATCTTTATTTGCAATTTGGAAAATACATGTCCGTAACACAATGAGAGATTATTTTACAACTGAAAAGTTAGCAAAAATAAAAATTTGGCAAAATCTAGTGTTGGTGAGGAAGTGGAACAATGTGAATGAGTTTAACAACTCAAAAACATTTTGAAAAGTGACATTATTTTATAAAGCTGAGTAGGCATGTACTTTATGACCCAGTTCTAATTCCAGGTAAATGCCCTAGAAAAAAAATGTATATATACCCTAGAGAAAATATATGATACAGACAAAATATACAAGAATATTCAAAGCAGCCTTATTCATAAGGTCAGATAGGTAGATAGGTGGATAGATGACAGATAGATAGATGATAGATAGATAGATAGATAGATACATAGGTACATAGATACATAGATACATAGATAGATGATGGATGGGTCGGCAGATGGAGACAAAGAAAACCACATTTTCCTTAATAGGAAAGCAAATAAATTTTAAAAATGATACATTCTTATGGTGGGAATATACTATACAGCAGTGAAATTGAATAAGCTAAAAGTACACATGTCAACATGCATAAATTTTAGAAATAAAATGTTGAATGACAAAAGCAAGCAGCAGAAGATAGCATGGAATGTGATATCATTTATAAATCTCAAAAACAGCAAAAACTAAAAAAAAGTGCTCTGTATGTATTCCGTATGGACTTATATCAACATAGAAAAACAAGCGAATAATGGACACAAAACTCAGAATTATGATTGCCTCTGGGTGGGGGAGAGACATGTTATGAGAATTCCATTTTTGGTTTGGGTGGTGGGTTTCATAGGTGTTTGTTTTGTTTTATTGATGTGCTTCACAGCGTGGATTTGCATTATATATATTCTTTTATGTGTATTATACATATTTTAATTATATATTTTTATTTTTTGTATTTCGAATAGTTTTTAAAAGCTGAAGGAGAAAGGATTACTTCAAAGAAAGTGTGAGAGGTGATGGATGGAAAAAAGACTTTTTATTTTATGCAATTTGGATTTTTTATCATTTTAATATATTAATTGGTTATTCATATTATAAGAACAGGGAGAAGGAAAAGCAGGAGGAGGAGGAAGAGAAAGAGGGGGAGAAGAATGCAGAGACTTTTGAAGAGGCCATGTGTGATGAAATTAACTGAGCTGTCAGCATGGAGAAAGGATAAGCGTGAGCATAGTTCCTGCAGGAAGCAGAAACGTGGCGTGGAAGGACAGTTCTGTGTTGGCTTCAAGCAGTGAAGGACATTTTGGCCACTGTCCACAGTAGAAGGTAACAGAGGGGCCTTTAAATAGAGAGGGAGGAAAACACATTTTTTACTCTTACCACTCCTTCGCTCTTTCTTCTATCTGTTCCCTCTCTTCCCCTAATTCTTTTATTTATTTATTTATTTATTTAGGCAGAGTCTCACTCTGTTTTCTAGGCTGGAGAGCAGTGGAGAGATCTCGGCTCACCGCAACCTCCGCCTCGCAGGTTCAAGTGATTCTTCTGCCTCAGCCTCTCCAGTAGCTGGGATTACAGGAGCCTACCACCACGCCCGGCTCATTTTTTGTATTTTTAGTAGACACAGGGTTTCATTATGTTGGCCAGGCTTGTCTAACACTCCTGGCCTCAAGCAATCCTCCTGCCTCGGCCTCCCAAAGTACTGGGATTACAGGCGTGGCCACCGCACCTGGCCCTTACCCCTAATTCTTATTCATCCTTCAAGTCTTTTTTTTTTTTTTTCTTTCTTTGAGACGGAGTCTCTGTCTGTCCCCAGGCTGGACTGCAGTGGCACGATCTCGGCTCACTACAAGCTCCGCCTCCCGTGTTCATGCCATTCTCCTGCCTTAGCCTCCCGAGTAGCTGGGACTACAGGCGCCAGACACCACGCCCGGCTAATTTTTTGTATTTTTAGTAGAGACAGGGTTTCACCATATTAGCCAGGATGGTCTTGATCTCCTGAGCTCGTGACCCGCCCGCCTCGGACTCCCAAAGTGCTGGGATTACAGGCGTGAGCCACCGCGCCCGGCCTCAGGTCTTAAGAAATATTCTCCTCATTCTTTGTTATACATTCCCAAGCCTCATTACAATCCATGTTTTTGGTAACAATTTCCGAAGTTTATTGTACTGTAAACTTCGTGAAGGTAGGGATCATTTTTATTTTATTTACCACTAATTCCTTATGCCTAGCACAGAATCTGACACATTGAAATGAATAAATGGCTAATTAAATCATGAATGAACAAATCTCGAATGCCTACATGAAACGTGATATGCAACTGGCCGTTTATATTTGTATTCATTCTTAACTCCTGTGTTTATAATAGGAGAATGCAAACCAAAGCTAAGTTTTTGCCAAGTTTATTATGTAACATCTGACATGATTTTAGATTCTCTAATAAAATCTTCCATGCACCAGGCACCAAAAACTTCCAAAGTGAATTACCAGACTGTCTTAAGTTTGTCAAAAATTTCATGAATGTAGTGGAAAGTTGCACTGTCACCTCTAGAGTGTCAAAAAGATACTTTTTCACAGATGTTTTTAAAAAGTTTTAAGTTGCAATTTTTAATGATATGCATGTGCTAGGCATAAAGTGAGATTTCCCTGAAGTATTAATAGTGTGGACCAACAGTTGCTACCTCCCTTGACTCTGACACAAAGTACTTTAAGTTGGAAAAGTATGCTATAATACATTTTTAAAACATTCTAGAGATGTACTAATTTTTTTTTAAAGTAGATTTATAGTAAAACTTGGAAGCCTGGATTTATTTTCATATAATTTAATGGCAAATAGTTTTAATTAAAACATGCTTTCAAATATAAGGTGTGTTGGGATTAAATAATGGCAATGTAACGGAATCAAGAAAATTAGACTCTTTGCTTGAACACCTAAGCTCTCAACCCAGCTATGTCTCTAACTAGCTATGTAATTACTAATGAGTTATTTACATTCCCTGTGTCTCAGCTTCTTGATACATAAAGTAAAGAGGTTGAATAATTACACATGTAATTATCAACACCTGGTTGCAAAAATGCAAAATAAAGTATGCTACGAAATTCCATTACGTATCTAGGGTCAGCCCAATACCTTTGGAAGTATCTATTTCAACTTTGCTTAAGTTGGAAGTAGCGGCCTTCCATTCCAACTTGTTTTTCCCCCTCAGCAGGACCAAGGTCCATTTTCATTCTTATTCTATGGTCCTCACTTCTGAAGACAGAAACTCAAGAGGTTTGCATTGGTAGACAGAACCCTCATGGACATTTATCCCCCATGCTGGCATCTGGAGATGGACCATAGCCAGGAAGGCAGGGATATTATCTAGGCTGCTCCATACAGGAGCCTGGACACCAAAAGTTCTTAAAAAGGGCAATTTTCCACAATAGCCACTCTGTCCTGGGAACAGCGACAGGTCTGGCTTTCATTCCCTGAATGCAGCTATGTGGAGTTTAAATTTTGGAGTGTTGATGTTTTCCCCTAAGGAGCTGTTGGAGTACAGAATCCCCATTCTATTGCCACAGACAAAAGGGAGAGCACTGAGGACATTGTTTCAAGTTTCTGTGCCTTTGCTATGAAGAATTTATGGACTAAAGGGCTCTTCGCTGGCAGTCAATTTGCTTTTGTCCCTTAAAGGAAAGAAATATTCAAGGGGAACTCCCTTAAAGTACTTTCACAATTTTTATTTACATAGAGAAATGAGTGTCGCTTGTCTTTTTAATGGTTGGTTTGGCCTTTAACATCTGGTGGGGAACTCTGGGGTGAGAGTTAGGAGGAGCTAGAGCAAGATTCGGTTTTGAAAGCTGGTGCATGGTAATTATACACAAGTGCCTCTACTGCCTCACATTCTTATTTATTTAGATGGGATGGTCACAGAAAATTCATGTTTAATTTTAGTTATTTCATCAGTTTATTTATTGAACATTGACTGCACATTAGCACGGCCCATGGTGTTGGGGTTTAGTAATTAATAAAGAGCTGCCCTGAAAGAGCTGATACTTTATCCAAGGAAAATGACAAATAAATAGAAATTATAATACAACATAATAAGTTCACGATGTCTGTGTGTGTGAAATATATATATTTTATATTTCTCCTGACAAGTATAAAGAAGTTTTGAATAAATGGAAAGACACCGCCTCTTCTTGTACAGACAGATTCAGCATTACACAGATCTCCATCTTCCCTTAAATAATCTATAAACTTATAACAATCCCACTTAAAAGACCAGTGGGATATTTTTAACTCAGCAAGCTATTTCCAAATATCATATAGAAAAGCAAATGTTTTTAAAATACTCAAAACTCCTAAAAAAAAGAGTAAGGAGGAGAGACCAGCCCTCCAAGACATTAAAATATATTATCAAGCTACTATAATTAGTGGGATTAGACAAATCAATGGATAAGAACAAAGTCCAGAAAGAGACAAAAACATGTGGAGAAATCGCATATGACAAAGGTGGGATTTCCAAGCAGTGGGGAAAAGATGGTTAACTTTATATCATCCACAGGTTTGGCGGATGTGAGATTTCAGTACACAGCTGGAGTCTGCCCTTCCACCACCTGATTCTTTATACAGTCTTTCTTGCTACATTGGTAGATGCTTCTAGATTAATAAGTTTTTGTGAACGCTAACAATTTGGATGAAGAAAGATCCATGCTGGCAAAGACTTTAGTTTGTGTCATATTAAGTTAGTCTTCGTCTACAGAGTGGATTTCCAAATTAAAAGGGACCACTGCGTTTCTTCTTATTCAGTTTGTAGTTTGTAGTTTATAAATGATCATAAGTGTCTAGAGTGTGAAAGGATTGTTTTCAGTTATGTTTTTTATATATAATGCATAAAACAGAAAGCTAAATTTAGGTCTTTTCAATTTGGTTTCAAAAAGTAATGGAGGCTTATGAAAGAAACATGTTATCCATCTTAACATATCCATATATGCAAACTCACTTCCAATATATGCCAGAAACTGTGGAAAACGCTGGGATAGGAATTAAAGTCAAGGGCATAGAGGATGATGTAATAAAATGTCAGAGACGGTGTTAGAGAAGGTAGGGGGCTTCCCTCTGGCCAATGGTGGAGTGTGTTAAGTCCATTTTGTGTTGTTATAAAGGAATACCTAAGGCTGGATAATTTATAAAGAAAAAGGTTTATTAGGCCTATGGTTCTACAGACTGTACAAGAAGCATGGCACCAGTATCTGCTTCTGGCGAGGCCTCAGGAAACTTCCAATTACAGTGGAAAGTGAATCAGGAGCAGGCATGTCATATGGTGAGGGAGGGGACAAGAGAAAGAGGAGGAGGGAGGTGCCAGCTCTTCTTAACAATCAGATCTCACAGTAACTCTTAGAGTGAGAACTCACTCATTACCATGGGGAGGTTCACGAGGGATCCACCCCCATGACCCAAACACCTCTGACTAGGCCTCACCTCCAACATTGGGGATCACATTTCAACATGAGATTTGGTTTGATATCCAAACTATATCATGGGGCAAACTGGTGGTGAATGGAGAGAAACATCAGGAAACAACCTCTCTGGTGGATGGTGCCTAACAGTGATGAATCTAGATCTACTGTGTAGACACGCACGGGATAAAGCTCCTGAATTACACACATGGGTAATTTTGGTAAAGCTGAGTCTATCTGCATGACAACAAACCACTGTGTACTGATAACAGTCAATGGCGCATTTATGGAGATTTATAATCATAGCCCTTGGCACTGTTTCTTGAACATGAACACCTTCTAGATCTCAAGGAGAAAGACTAGATAGCATGACAAAAAAAGTAAAAAATATTTAGAGTTAGCAGGGCCTGGATATGTCTTCTGAGTCTGCCACCTGACTATTTGGCTGCCTTAATTAAGTAGATTACTTCCATTTTCTTATCTACAAATGTGGAATGATAATGCTTATCTGGTTCAGTTGCTGTAAGGATTAAAGGGGATGCTGGATTTATAACAGAACACTATTCTGAAACTGAACTGCTTGTATTTCATCACAGGAAACCTCACTTTTATTTATCATCCCTTTTACCTTTGACACCAGCCCTGAGGGTGAGGCTCACTGGCTCATAGAAGCCAAGGGAAAAACAGTATTTTGACTCCTAGAGTCGATGCTGAAAACCCGTAACAAAAAACAGTAGTTTTGAAAGCCAAAGTTTTTGCTCATAGAAGAAATTGTATTTGTTTTTGTTTGTGTTAGAGTGAGAAAAGTGTTTTTGAGGAGCAAAAAGGCTGAGTCTGAACAACCCAGGGAAATAAATTTGTCCCATAAACATGAAGCTTGGAATGAATGCTAATGGTGGAATAGTCCATTTTCTCTCCCTGAAGGATGTAAGTGTGAGCAGCTGGGGTCATGGAAAGAGAGTTGAGAGGGAGAAGAAAAGGAGTATTGTGGTTGGATATGAGGAGGCTCTCTGCAATGCAATTCTCTTTCAAGCCCTGAGGAGGGGACATTTTAAAAACCTCAAATAGGTTTGGGAGTTCCAGGAGCA
This sequence comes from Pan troglodytes, assembly GCF_028858775.2. Taxonomy (NCBI): domain Eukaryota; kingdom Metazoa; phylum Chordata; class Mammalia; order Primates; family Hominidae; genus Pan; species Pan troglodytes. Next base: position 100,419,884 of record NC_072412.2, on the reverse strand, counting down.
GCAAAGACATGAGCCTTGCTTCCCAGAGAAAGCCCAGGATAATGTGGATGCCATTGGGTACAAGTGGCAGCCACGTTTATCTAAGCAGAGAGACTCTGCTACAGCCCCGAGTTACGGGCCAGCACCCACAGGAGTTCTGTGACCTTGAGTGGACTGTAGACTGCGCGGGTCTTGCAGCGATGATGACGGGACCCCATCAACAAGTGCAGAGTGAATTTCATGAGCTAGAAACCATGTAGCCCCTTGGCGTTCAACAGTATATACACTGGGCCTTATCAAAGAAGACTGAAGAAGTGGACACTAACAAGGGACAGGAGATTAATATTGGTCTATGTCTCTGCCCAGACAACGTGATGCCTATCAGCTTCTGGAACGTAGATGTCATTCAGTGGAGGAAGAAGCGGCAGAACCTTACGTTTAAATCCTGAATAAGGTACATTTACCAGAAAGTATGTAGATAAGCTTGTTCTGCTCCAGTGCAAAATGAGAGTTTGAGATGGAACTTAAGTCCTCATATAGTTACAGTTTTGCATACTTGATTGCAGGTCTTCCCCTAACATCTGTGGGCTGAGAAGGACTGGAGCAGTCAAGGATCCAGGAGCTTTGAGATTGTGTAGATTAGTAGATGCTTACTAAGCAGTAATGAGTGTTGTTGTTGACGTTCTGAACTTTGGATCAATGGTTATCAATATTACAACAACACGTATCAGAAAACCAGGATGAGACCTAGACAGAATAATGCAAGTGGAGTATTTGACAAATACTTCTCACTGCTTGAGTTCAACACTGTACCCTCTTCCATCACACACTGAAGATGATTGACGGATAAGCAGAATAAGAAGGCCTGTTGGTAAAATATATAAAACAATGGTTTCTTGTTTACTGTATCTGTGAATCACAGAAAATGTATAAACAAAACCGCAGTGCTGCACAATTAAAATTCATCTCAAAATAGAAGGAAATAATTAAATCAAGAATACCTCAAATGATCTTCCTGCATTCAAGAATGTCTCTTGCCAAATGGGTACTTGTCCTGATGCTGGATGCTGGTAGACTTATGCACACACTTTGTTTTTAACTTCCATGATTAACTGATTTTAAAATCTTTGTAGCCGAAGCAATGATATTTGGAGCATGGGATGAGTTGGGGGTCGATACATGTTTCTAAGTCATCATAGACCACATAGACTCCAAACATAGTGGGCAAAGATGGAATCTTTTAAGAAAATAAACTTATTCTATCTAACTAGCATTCACATGATGGACAAAGGATTTTTAAAAAACTTATGTGCACATAAAGCAAAATGGCAGAAGAACAAAGGCTTGCATGTAAAAACCAAACTTCATTTCCAGTCCAAAAATAAATAAATAAGTAAAGTTCTATAAGCTTTATTTGAACAAAAACCAAACTCTTTTCATGGCTTAAAAAAAAGTCAGCGTTTCATCTGAATCAGACAACATTAACAGGTTTGTGCAAGAAGTAATGACCTTGATATTCATAAAAGAAATTACATAATCCTTGAGTTATTCATGTTCTTTGTTGAAGGTTAAAAAGATTTTTATCAAAATGTTGTCTCAAATTTCTAAAATGCTTCAGATTTGCTGCTCTTCACTCCCACCCACTGTATACTTCGTTGAAGTGCTTCCTTTCCATCACCAATTCTACAGAATCTTCAGGTTGAATATGTTGTAGCAATACGTAGGCATTCTATACTGACTAACTTTTTTTGTAGCTCCAACTGACTCAATACATGAAAAAAGATGAGAAGTGTGGCCAAAGAAAAGGAGTTAGGAGATAAAAGGAAAAAAAAAAAGATCAAATTGGATATGACCATACTCAATTCTAAACCAGACATTCTTATTTCCCAATACACTTTTGTTTTAGAGGAAATAGCTAAGCCCAGAATACCCATTTTTCCACCAGGGCCATTCGTGCCCAATCGGCATCTTCCTGGACTGTTTATCTCCTAATTTCACTCCTTGCTGAAGTTCTTTCCAATTATCGGTGGATATTTGACTGGATTTCATCATGCTGTTCCTTTTATGCAGTAAGTCAAATAACTACTTACTAAGTATTTAGTAAGTACTACTTCTATAAGAAAAAAGAGAAAGTTAATAAGTCACTAGCTAGCCCAGTTCTTAGAGAGAAAAGACACAAATAACCAAAATTAGGAGTAAGAATGGTGAATGTGAATTACTTATGAGAAAATACTTTGAATAAACCCATGCTAAAATGTTTTAAAGAATTTTTGTCACATTTGAGCTGGGGAGTTCAAGGTTACGGTGAGCAGTGATTAGCTCTACTCCACTCCAACCTAGGCAACAGAGTAAGATCCTGTCTCAATAATAATAATAATAATAATTTTTCAGTGTATTAATTGCTTGGAAAATAGAAATGGACGAAAATGAGACTCAAACTTTAATAAACAAATCAATAAACATGGAAATAACAGAGGATATTGTCAAAGAATTACCCCCACCCTCCCCACACACCTAAATGTGCTAGGTCTGGTTTGTGTCAGATTTGAATAATTTGAAAATCAAAGAATTGCTTATATCATGATAAATTTATTAATACATGTTTTGCAGAAAAATACGATATATGAAGAAGCTATTTTGGAAATGACACATTACAAATCTTTTCCCCAAGTGGGGAAAATGTGGGACAATCAATTGTCCTGCCTTCCAGGTCTATTCTGGGGTTCCTTTACACTTCTGAATTTCTCTGTAGTAAACATTGAACTGTTCTAGTAAATATCTTTAAAGCACATGCTACATGCTTTAACATAATGGTGCACAGATAATTAGAAAATAAGCTTCTGTTAACTTCTTGCTGCAGAAGTTTCTAGCAGAAAAATTTATTTTTTATTTCTTTTATTTTTTATTTTATTTTTATTTTTTGTAGAGACAGGTTCTTGCTATGTTGCCCAGGCTGGTCTCAAACTCCTGGGCTCAAGTGATTCTCTCCGCTCGCCCTCCCAGAGTGCTGGGATTACCGGTGTGAACCACCATGCCTGGCTCAGCAGACAGATTTCGAACACTGTATTTGATGATAAGAAATGTGCTCTACAGCTGGGGAAGTCTGTACTGTAATATTGTGTGTGTGTGTGTGTGTGTGTGTGTGTGTGTGTGTGTGTGTGTGTGCAGGGAATGAAAGTTGTCCCAGTGTATAACCCAAGGGTAAATAATAATTCAGGGAGGAATATGAAATAGGTGCACTCCATATTAAGAATGACCATAAAAAGCACACTTTGGGATTCTAAGTAGAAACTCTGTATAGCCCATCTAGCATCCTATAGGCTTTATTCTTTAAAAAACAAAAACAAAAACAAAAAAACCCACTGTGCTTCATTTTAATATAGAGTGATTTGAATACTCACTGTGGAAGGCAGAATAATGCCTTCAACCCCCAAAGATGTCCGTGCCCTAATCTCTGGAACCTGTGGATATTTTACCATAAATGGCAAAAGAGACTTGGCAGATGTGATTAAGTTAAAAATGGAGATGGAGAGATTATCCTGGAGAGGTTATCCTGGATTCTCCAGCTTGGCCCCATCTAATCACATGAGTCCTTAAAATTGGAGCACTTTCCTTGGCTGTGGTCAAGGAGAGATGTGACAGTGGAAGAATGGTCAAAGAGATGCACTGTTGCTGTTTGAAGATGGAGGGAGGGGGCAACAAGTCAAAGGCTACAGGCAGCCCCCAGAAGCAGGAAAAGGCAAGGAAACAATTCTCACCTGGCGTCTCCAGAAAGAATGCAGTCCTGCCAACATTTTGGGTTAGCCCAGTGAGACCCGAGTCAGATTTCCAATGACCCGAGACAGATTTCCAACCTACAGAACCATAAGATATTTGTGGCAATTTGTTACAGCTACAATAGGAACCTAACACACTCACTTTTTAGTTTTTGTATGCTTTACAGTTTCCAAATACTTTATCTCATATCTGTCTAGGTTTTTAAAATAAAATAAATGGAAAGCTTTAAGCAAAAATGAGTTCAAAATAGTAGAAAATTAGAAATGGACAATTTTCAGCATCCAGTGGTTGACTGGTTAATCCTTGTGTAAGAAAAAGCTGAAATTTCCAAATGTGTCTGAGATGAAACAAAACAAACAAAATACAAATCCAGAGAACATCAGTCTCTGATAAGTGGCTGCTTCCCAAAACTTTCAAAGGCAATTTTTCTCGGAATATTTTTAAAGCTTACAATGAACTCTTTTATAATGTTACATTGCATATTTTCAGTCCTCTTTATAGCCCTGTTTTAAACTAGACCAGTGGCCTATGTCTTATTTTCTTTTTTTTTATCCTTACATCCTCAAACAGAGCTTGTTTTCTCCTCTTCTTAGTAATTAACACTACCCAGTCTTCTCTGAAGGTGTTCTTCCCCTCAGTCTGGCTGCCAGATAGCTAGTCTCCCCATATTTCCCACTTCTTGTTCCCCTCTAAACACAAGCACTTGGTCTTATTTCATTTGCAGGGTTTTTCCCTCTAACTGCTACAGTGAGACAAAGAGGGCATGAAAAAATAAGCTATGTGGAAAAGGTCTTCCAGCATGCGGCTCCTAACTGATTAAAATCATGACTGCTGAGAAGTAAAGCTGAGAAGAAATAAAACGAAAGGATGACCGACACACGAGGGATGTGAAATTAAAATTTAATAATTGAGTCAAATCATAAGTAGCTGTGATGCTTGCGTGTGAATAGATGCTCTGTGTGTGTGCATGTATCATAACTCCAGTCCCAGACTTCTCTTTCTCCATGGCGGAATTGTGTTATTACACAATGGCAACACTGGAAGAAGCCAAAGAGGTCATTTTGTTCAACCCCCACATTTTGCCAAGGAAAGACTGAAAGCCAGACAGACAGAGACTTGTCTGCTTTTTGACTTCTTTTTCTTTGCTTTTGAATCTTTTCCCATCAGCCGCATATCAACCAATGATCAAATAAGATTATTCAGGCTGGGGTCATTCTATTCCTTATTCTTATTGACCATTACAATCTCTCCCTTTAATTCCTTTCCTTCCTATCTCATCTTTAACACTGTTAATCCATTTCTTTCATGATTTGCCTCTGCCTGATTTTTCTTTTATAGATAAACTGAGTCATCAGCAAGCATTTTGCTGGAAGTCAGCCTTGTTAAATGTCCAGTCTATTTAAGTGACTTTCTATTTTATCCTATCTGCTGGATCACAGGTTTTTGTTGATCAAACTTTCTTATCATGTCAAGTGTTAGTCTTCTTTTAGTGATAAAGTGCCAAATGAAAGTACTTTGGAAAATGAATACATTGACCTGTCATTTCACAGTCCTCACACAACCAAAGTCCTATTTGCCCTATAGGTAGGTACATTTCTAACTGAAAATGTGAAGGCCATGTACAAAGACTCCTGAGTCACAGAAGTCTTGCAATCCTCGAAAAGAATTTTTTGAAAACATGGCAGGCCTGGCTATTTTACTATGGTGAAATATATCACTATGGTGAAATATTACTATAGTCATTGCACTATAGGCAATCAACCCAAACTTGGTATAAAACATTATGGTAGCTAATATTCATTTAGTGCTTACAGTGCGCTAAGTATTATTTTAAGCACACTACACAGATTATCTAATTTAATCATCTGAGTTATGTGCAGTTATTGTTCCTATATCATGTATAGGAAAATGTGGGCACCAAGTGGTTAGGCCACTTGCCCCAAACCCAGAGGGAATAAACAGTGGAGCCAGGATTTAGAGAGTTAGGTGGAGTCTAGTCTCCTAACCCCTCTGCCAAACCACCTCTGATATGGGGGTTAACATGAGTCAATCCACACCCACACCTTGTATGTGGAAAGAGCATCTTTGAAGGCCATGCCCTGTGGATAAGTGGAGACACCATAGTTTCAGGCTCCAGTAAGCACCTACAACAGTCTATATGGCACCTGAAGCAGGTAGGTGCCTTCCTTGTCTTGTAAAAACCCAAAGGAAAATATTCTAATGCCTCAGAACCTCCTGGCTGGCTCCACCATTCAGCAACGCTGTCAGGAAGGGTAGCTCTTACACAGCCCTCACAACTTTAGATCCACTTTATGATAAACTGGCTAATGATTAGAAAGAAGTGCATCTCAGAACTATCGGCCTAACTTAGATGACACAGACTTCTGGATCAGGTCTTGCCTTTCCCTGACTTTTTTGAAGTCTAGAGTTTCATTTTGCAATGGTTCAGAATTGGAACTGGACCACCTGCCTGAGGCTGCTTGGGCTGCCCACACAGCTTGTAAAAACTGTATGTAAACATGAAATGCAGCTGCAAAACAAACCTAGTTTTCCTCACAGGAAGTTATCCCCCTAAGGAATCAGGATTAGTGTGACAGGCTTGTGCAAACTGCTCAAATGAGGGCCATCTTTGGCCAAGTAGTCCACCATGTTGGAGTGTATGCTAATCAAAGTGAGGGTGGAAGTTTTCATCCATTTCTACACTTTTAAACACCTCTTTAGAAATGCTTTTCAACCCATTTCTCCAGCAACTGCCTGTCTTACTAGCACCCGATCCATATTTCCAACGGGGACTAAAGCAAAACATATTTTCTTCCCTATGTTACTAAAGGGCACCAGCATCCACCAAGTTACAGAAGCCAAAAGCCTTGGAATTAACCAAAGCCCTTTTATACCTAATGTCAAATCCAATCCTAAATACACATCCTGTAGATCTTACTGAAATGGCTCTTGAATCTGTCTCCTGTCCTCCAGTTTCACTACTCTTATACGAGGTCAAGTGTTGATCATGTCTATGCTGGACCACTCCAATAACCTCCTTTAAATTTTTTTTTTTTTTTTTTTTTTTGAGAGAGAGGGACAGAGTCTCACTCTATTGCCCAGGCTGCAGTGCAGTAGCATGATCTTGGGTCACTGCAGCTTTGACATCCTAGGCTCAAGTGGTCCTCCCACCTTAGCCTCCCAAGTAGCTGGGACTACAGGTGCACACCACCATGCCTGGCTAATTTTTTTTTTTCGTAGAAATCGGATTTCACCATGTTGCCCAGGGCTGTTATTGAACTCCTGGGCTCAAGTGATCTGCCTGCCTTGGCCTCCCAAAGTGCTAAGATTACAGATGTGAGCCACCACACTTGGCCAATAACCTCGTAATTATCCTCTACCTCCATATCTTCTGCATCCAGTTAATTTTCTTCTCTATCCTTGGCCATTTTTCTCAAATCAAAATGTAACCATGTCATTCCCATGCTTAATTACCTGGTGTGTTTCCCTGTGAACATAATCCAACAATTTTATGTAGCATATATCTTTTTTCACAATCTAGTTTTGACCTATATTTTGGCTCATCTCCCATCATTACTCTATGTCAGTTCTTTCCATACTCTCTCCCAGAGAAAATGCATCATTTCCATCATGAGGTTCTCATTTTGCCATTCGTTTATAGCATTAATCATATTGTAGCATATCTTTTTGTGTGTCTGTCTTTCCCATTTCTAAAGCATACACACTTCATGAAGGAAGGAACCCCATACTGTTCAGCACCACATCCGCAACTGCCAAGCAGAGAATTTGATATTTTGAAAGTGCTCATTAAGGCTGGACATGGTGGCTCATGCCTATAATCCCAACACGTTGGGAGGCCAAGGCAAGAGGATCACTTGAGCCCAGGAGTTTGAGACCAGCCTGGGCAATATAGCAAGACACCGTCCCTATTTTTTTTTAAAAATAGAAAGTACTCAGTGAATATTTGCTCAATAAGTGAATAAAGGCAGTGTCACCTAATTTTATGTTGGACATTATGAAAAATGTTTATATGTATAAGCAATAAATCAATATATGTATAGTGTATGTATATATAGTGTAGTGTATACACACACACACACACACACTACACATATATTGGTTAATCAATAATTGAGTATTTAGTAGGCAGTAGTAGGTCAAAAAATTATAAACTTTGGAGTCAGATACCTGGTTTAAAATTCTAGCATTGAGGCATACTAGCTAAGTGATCACGGGTCAGTTAAACTCTTCGGTATATTTTTTCATTTTTAAAATGTGGATCATAATACAACTCATGGCATGCGGGTGACAAAGGCAAAATGAGGCAATTTGCCTAAGTGACAAAGTTGGTTTTTAAAAAATGACACTGTGGCAGAGCAACTCTTGTGTGCTAACTCGAACAATCTGCAGCCTTTGCAGTCCTTTCTAATCCTAAACTTGCGGTTTAACTAAATTGGGCACTCTCTAGCCAGACTCTTAAGAGGAAAAGAAGCTCGTTTATAAGTTAAATTGGACAACAAGATTAAAATGGCTAAAATTAACTAGATTCCCATTTTCCGACACATGGCTCCAGGGTAAAAAACTGTCAGAGATTCAGGTATTTCCACTGGGGTGATAGTATTTTATGATGGACCTGATAGTAGGGGATCATGTGGAGCAGATCCCCGTATTTTCTCTGCAAGAAGCAGTAAAGTGTTTAAGATTTTGGGTTCTGGAGCCAGACTGCTGGGTTCAAGCTGGATAAGCATGGGAAGTTTCTTAAATGCTGCCTCAATTTCATCATCTGTAAACTGGGGCTAAAAGGAACACCTAATTCATAAAGTTGTTGGGAAGACAAAACAAATAGTATATGAAGTAAATGCCTAGTGTATAACAAGTGCTCACTAAATATTATTTATTACTTCAGTGGCTATATCATTTATCGTTCACATTGGGACAGCTTTGAGAGTAAAAAGGTGTGTTATTAAGAATGATGGCAGCACCTTAGGATTAAACTGGAATTTTCCCAGTCAGACCAAGATGCACGGTCACACTGGCTGCGACGATGTGGTTAATATGATGATGATGGTGTCATGCAGTGCAAGCTGGAGGTACTTCCCTTTTAGCCTTTAGCATGTCCAACTGACACACCAGCTCCAGTTGGAGTTCAGGATTCACACGCATCTTCCTTGTCTCCATTATTCCCCACCAAGCATCATCAACCATTAGCTGCTACATCAAGCCAAAGGGAAACGCAAAACGTGCTTTTTTCCTCCTGAGACCCAAGCAGAAAAGAGGAGGTTTAATTATTACTGTATTAAATCAACGACTTCATTTTATTTGGGGAGTCCAGTTTGATAAATCACAATATTGTGGCTGAGACCTGCTGACCTGCACAAATTTGCCCATTAACTCACAATTCACATGTATTATCTAAATTTCTGAACTTTATTTTTTGTAGAGATGGGGTCTTGCTATGTTGCTCAGGCTGGCCTTGAATTCCTGGCCTCAGGCAATCCTTCCTCCTTGGCCTTCCAAAGTACAGAGATTACAGGTGTGAGCTACTGTGCCTGGCCTTACTAAACTTTAATAGCTTTGGGTATGGCCATGGATCCTTCTTTTTTTCCTCTTTTCCTTTATTTTTGTTAAATTATGGCAGAAAACCAAATACAGAGGGAAATTCCCAAACACAGGCTGAAACTTGCTTAACCAATTTTATCCAACTTACAATGTCAGATAATCACATCAAGAAAGTCAGTAGCTATTAGTTTTACATTATTTAGTAACCACCTACCTATATACCCAATATTTTGCCAGGAAATATTCAAGACATGATCTCACAAGAAGTTTTCAATCTGGTCCAAAACACAAAAGGAACATTTGTGAAACAGGAATGATATGAGATTATATATAACAGAGACAGAGCTGTCATGCAAATAAGCTCAGCAAGAAAAGAAAATCAGTCAGGGCTGAAGCTCTAAGTGGAAGACTTGTCACGGGTATAGGTTTTGAGCTGGGCCTTAAGCGTGTTTCAGTCTTAGTAGATGGAAAAGAGATAGGATAACCTACTAGGTGAGGAGGTGAGTGCAAGATAAGACAGGGCTGGGAGTTAGGACTGAGAAAAAAACCTGACATTGCACAATTAAAGAAACCTTTCTTGGCCGAGGGCTGTGGCTCATGCCTGTAATCCCAGCACTTTGCGAGGCCTAGGCGGGCAGATCACCTGAGGTTGGGAGTTTGAGACCATCCTGACCAACATGGTGAAACCCTGTCTTGTACTAAAAATATAGACATTAGCCAGGTATGGTGGTGCATGCCTGTAGTCCCAGCTACTTGTGACGCTGAGGTGGGAGAGTCCCTTGAACCCAGGAGGCGGAGGTTACAGTTAGCTGAGATCACACCACCACACTCCAGCCTGGGCGACAGGGCCAAACTCCAACTCAAAAAAAAAAAAAAAGAAAAGAAAAGAAAGAAAAGGAGGAAGGAAGGAAAGAAAGAAAGAAAGAGAGAAAAAAAAGAAGTCTGTTTTATAGACAGAGACATCCAGCAACTAAAGGGACCGGGCAATAAGGAAATAGCCTCAATTTTCAGGCTCCATTGTAGGTTTATCCAATACCTAGCAGATCCACTATTCTAATTGTACAGGATTTCAGACTTTTAAAAAGGCAACAACATGAGTTGAGATTGTTGTAATCATTACTTTATTAGCCTTTTCTCTGTTCAAGAAGGACCATAGGGAGAAATGCCTCTCAAAAGTAATCGTGAATTCTATTGGTAAGGCGACATCAAAGCACAAGTCAAATAAGATCATCCGTTTTGAAACGTGGCTTTCAGGCTTGATGTCCTTAAAACATAACAGTATAAAAATTACAAATATATTGGCTTCCCAATGGGGAAGAAAACTTTTCTTGGAAGAACAGCTTTCAAGCCTGGCAAATAACTCAAATAAGTTTCTGCAATGCCCTCCCCTGGCGGTCATAAACATTTACTACTTGGCATCCCAATTCAACCACATATTATTGCTTAATTAAAAGTGCTTCTTTTAATAGATCAATAGACTTGCTTTCAGGAGCTGCCATAATAACACCTATACTTTTTTATTCAAAGTGGTAAGAGGTAGTCAGGAGAGATGACATACATAGGCTTTAAAAAATTTGAGCTGAAATGTGCATGATATGACATGCCATTTTGTGTCCGGGTGCACGTAACGCAAATCACAGCTCTTTGAAACAGAAAAATCTGAGCCAACTCAAACTAATGACCTGGCTCTTGTTTCTGCAGTGGGTGGGGGTTTACATGAAACCTTTTTAATGCTGCTCCTAAACACAGTGAACCCCTGAGTTTTTGACCTTCCTGAACTGCAGCCAAACGGCTTGGCAAAGGCCAACCAAAGTGTATTAGAAAGTAGCACAAAAAGGAGAAATAAGATTGCATGTTCTTTTACATTGTCTGAAAACCTCAGTCCCATTCTTTCTTCTATCTTTCTTCTTTCAGATTTTCTGCTCTTCTCTTTCCTGGAAAATTTGTTGCAAAAGAGCGGTTCTTTGCCATTTATGGGGACACAAACCCCTTTGAAATCTGATCCAAACTATGGACTCACTCTCAGAAACATGAGCATACACTCAAAACCTTGCAGAAATTTTCAGAAGGTCCACAAAGCCTTTGAAACTCATGTAAGACCCCCAATTAAGAACCTCCGAATGTTCTCCAATGACACTGAACAAGAAAAAATAAGACAGGTATTTAAAGTTACTTTAGAAATATATTGAATCTGAGGGGCATTTTGTTGGTGATCCTCAGCTTAAACAGAATAGTGGGTTCATAACTACCTAGTTCAGGGGTGTCCAATCTTTTAGCTTCCCTAGGCCACATTGGAAGAAGAATTGTCTTTGGCCACACATAAAATACACTAATACTGATAGCTGATGAGCTAAAAAAAAATCGCAAAAAAAAATCTCATAATGTTTTAAGAAGGCTTATGAATTTGTGTTGGGCCACATTCAAAACCGTACTGGGTTATATGCAGCTTCCGGGCTGTGGGTTGGACAAGCTTGATCTAGCTGGTCAGTATGCATTGCTTCTCCTCCAAGTTTTATGCTGACTCTGGAGGAAGTTACAGATATTTGAGAAATTCTTATCCTCATGTTTGGGCAGTTGCCACAACAAAATTTGTTCTGATGCATGCCTATGATTGCCTTGCCCCTGATAGCCATAGTGGGTTGTAAAGAAAAGAAAGAGCATGTCCTTCTAGCCAGGCCTCTGCTTGCTCAATGAAAGGAGTCTTTCTGCAGGAAGTTTTAGAGGTTGCTTTTGTTGTTGTTGTTAATCTTTCAGTTTAATGTAACCTTTTCTGGTTGACTCATAAACCCAAAGTGAAATTCAGGATCATAATCTTAACATCTGGCATTGTTTTGGCTTCTCAAGGTATAAAAGCCAGTGGCCTCTTCACCTTATAAATATGCAATATGCAACAAAACTCTTTGCTTCATGGGAAAAATGGGCTGTCAGGGTTTTCTTACCTGTCAGAGGCATAATCTTGTGTGTCCTAATCACTTCATGAAATGAGCTTTCTTCTGTGACTCTCCTTGAGCAAAACAGCCCTGTCCATTCAGTAAAACAAACTGTGCTAGAGGAAACCCAGCCTCACTCGTGGAGACCACAACGTGACAAAGTGCAGAGCAATGTCCCGCCCACCAGCTTCACGGGCCTGTGTGTTACTGCCCGTTCATCCAGGGTCCCCATTCTAAGAACAAGTGGAAATAACTGACTGATCTACGCGCTGGGTGCTTTAGTGCATAAACTCAATGTTTACATGTCCCTGTAAGGTAGATGATAGTATTCTGCTTATTGTACAGATGAGAAAATTGAGGCTTGGAGAAGTTAAGTAGCTTTCCCGAGGTTCCACATCAGTAAATGAGGTTGTACGAATCGGAGCATAGGCAGCCATCACTGCACTGCATACCCATGGCCCGCTGCCTGGTCCTGGCTGAGACTCTTCATCACAGAAGCTGAAAAACTTACAGTGGTTCACGTGGAAGTTCAGCCAAGTGCTGAGTGAGTCTTCTCTTCTAGCCATGAAGAACCGCCGTTAGAAGGAGTGTGGTAGGCCAAGTGCGGTGGCTCACACTTGTAATCCCAGCACTTTGGGAGGCTGAGGTGGGCAGATCACTTGAGGCCAGGAATTTGAGACCAGCCTGGCCAACACAGGGAAACCCTGTCTCTACCAAAAAATACAAAAATTAGCCGTGAGTGGTGGCATGCACCTGTAGTCCCAGCTACTTGGGAGGCTCAGACAGGAGAATTGCTTGAACCCAGGAGGCGGAGGTTGCAGTGAGCCAAAATCGTGCCACTGCACTCCAGCCTGGGTGACAGACAGAGACTCTGTCTCAAAAACAAAAAAACAAAAAAACAAAAAACAGAGGCGGGGTGTGGAGGTGGGATGATCCTTATGGATTTATATCAGTTTCTAATTCCATTTGGTAGAAGATAAAAGTAGAATTCCCAATTCATTGTTGTGTTTTGGGTGGCCTGTGGACTGCTTTAATTCACTATTTCCGCTTTTTACAGGGAATACATTTTAAGTTCTAGCAAATAAATAAATCATATTCCCATTGATTAAGCTGGTTTGAACTAAGAATACATAATCTCAAGACTTTTTTTTCCCCGAAATGAGTAGAAAACACTTCCAAAATAGCACAGAGTAAGTTGCTCAAACAGAACCAAAAAGTAAAGGTTAAAATACAAGAAAAATGGGATTAGATGAAATACATCTTTGTTTTCTGTGAGCCCCTCGATCCCATTATTTTTCTTTATTCCTTTCTAAAAATATGTGGCTGCTCCCTTTCACAGAGCACCTACTCTGATGGTTTCTGTAACTTTCTTTGTACATAACTATCATGTCCACACACAAAAATAAATAAATAAATAGATAAATAGTTTTAAAATAAATAATAAACTTAACGTATGTATAGTAAGTTTTTATCCTCATGGTACTGCCACTAACTTCTCCAGTGCTTGCTTCCTTCAGAGCTACTCTGTGGGAGAACAGTTTTACAGAAGTGTGGGGCACAATCCTAATTTACCTGGAAGTTGAAGAGAAATCAAATCCTGGGACAGAAGAGCTTTTCAACAAAGTGGGAAGTTGTGTACATTGTGTACATTGCTATCCATGTGCGTGAGTGTGTGTGCACACCTGAGTGTATTTACAGTGGCTTAATAGACAGTGGTTATTATATGGAATGACTATTTGTTGTTTTACATAGATCATTCCATAAAGCAAATTAATCAAGCCAGATTAAATATTCATGTAGGATGTAATTTTTAAAACCACATCTGTAAAACCATATTTTAGGCTGCTCATGGTGACTCACGCCTGTATTCCCAACACTTTGGGAGGCTGAGACGGGAGGATAGCTTGAGCCCAAGAGTTTGAGGCTGCACTGAGCTGTGATCACACCACTGCACTCCAGCCCAGGCAACAGAGAGAGATCCTGTTTCTTAAAAAAAAACAAAAACAAACACACACGTACACACAAAATCCCACATTTTAAGTCCTACACTTGGGAAATGTGCACCTTTTGCTAATGTTGTGCAAGGAACTTTTTTTTCCCATACTGATGCCCAATCACACACAAAAATCTGCCTTTTCCATAATGGGCTAGATTGCCTTCAAAAGTGTTTGATAAGGTAAAGGAGGATTATTAAAGTTGTTACTAAAACTAACTTGCATTGAGTTTTTTTAAAGTCCACTTAAATGCAATTGCCATTGTCGAAATAAATGTAAATAATTTTTGCTCATTTTATTCTTCACCTCCAAATTAAATCTTTTAATATGAATTAGTTTCACAGTTGCACTGTTAACACTCTCAGCATAAATAAAAGTGTTATAAAAATTAGCACTAGAGGCCGGGCACAGTGGCTCACGCCTGTAATCCCAACACTTTGGGAGGCCAAGGCAGGCAGATCATCTGAGGTCAGGAGTTCGAGACCAGCCTGGTCAACATGGCAAAAACGCATCTCTACTAAAAATGAAAAATTAGCCGGGCATGGTGGTGCTTGCCTGTAATCCCAGCAACTAGGGAGGCTGAGGCAAGAGAATTGCTTGAACCCGGGAGGCAGAGGTTGCAGTGAGCCAAGATCGCACCACTGCACTCCAGCCTGGATGACAGAGCGACACTCCATCTCAAAAAAAAAAAAAAAAAATTAGCACTAGAATTTCTTAGCTTCTTAATAGGCCTTTTTGCCAGAGCGAAAAATAGCCTACTGAATTTATAAGAGACTTTGATGAGGGCAGTGGCCATCCATTAAATACATGATCACATATGAACATCCTTCTAATTGCACTAAAGAGAGTGAGAGTACATGTGTAGAGCATGTGCACACACACACACACACACACACATGCATATATACAGCGCTTATTCTTGAGACTTACCCTTGGGTTATATTCCCTCATATTGAATAAATAAAAAGCTCAAGAAACCTGTCAAAGAGGTGCCCAATATATGTTTTTATGCTTTTAGATATCAACCATTCCGTGTTCTGACTTTTACAATCATCAGCAGGCCAAATGTGACATCAGTTTTTACAAAATGTGATACTTCATAAGGTCTTGGTACCTAGTGGCTTTTTTAGAGCCAAAGAGCCCCTTCAAAGGAGTGTGCTGCTTGTTTTAGGTGTGCCTGACAAGAGAACTGCTTGAATTGAATGGCCAGCAACACAGGCACATGCACATGTGCCACACACACACATACACACACACATATGACAATAGGCACCCTGAGTATTGTTGATGCCGGACAATTTCATTAAAATTTCATCTCAGTAGCCAGTTGTGACCTGGGTGTTTCCAAGAAGAAAAGGAAAAAATGGCTGATACAAAAGGGAGTTAAACTAACCTTAGTGAAAAACTAAACTGGTAAGTGTATCTAATAATTGCCCGGGTTCAGCATTTTTCTGCGATAAATGAGTAAACTTTAAATGTATCTCTGAGATGCACTATCGCAGGCATTGCCATGGGCAAGTTTTATCCGATGATGAAACAGCAAGGCCTAGTGAGATAAAGATGATAGAAGGGGGACTATCAGGTGGCAGCCGGGTAATTACAACTCTCTATTTGGGCTTTGCAGTGATGCTGCATGTGATAAGTGGAGAATAATGAAGAAAAAGGAGTAGTGATAATGCAGGAGCTAAATGGTAGAAAATAGCCTATCATAGCCCACAGCCCTCTGAACGCCTATGGGGACTTTGAACTATCTTCTTCAGTTTTCATCTGCAGAAAAAAAAACACACTCTCTCTTTCTTCTTCCTTTGCTAAATTTATGTCTGGTGGGACAAAAGGAAAAACTGAAAGGAAATCAAGGGTATGTGAAGAGAATATGACCTTTGCAAATAACTCTGAAGGTCACTATGTAATTATTCTAAAATAAAAGTATCCTGTAATCTTGCCCGTATTCACAAAAGATGCAAGAGCATTTTTCAAATGTGATTCGGTACAATTTTGTTGGGGATCATGACTTATAAAGGTCAAGTAAAGTATTTCTAATTATAGCCTGTCAAGTAGAGCCTCAGAAGAACACTCAAGCCACTTGTTACTATTGAGTCGAACTTTGATTAAGGTAAAGACAGGCCAAGACACAATCCATTATATGGAAGGAAAGAGACGCTTCTGGCTGATGTTTTAGGTGCAGAGTTTTAAACCAAAATAACCTGTGTAGAAGCTCAGGTCTTTTAACCCTGGTGCTTTTGCCATCTAAAGCAGTGTAAGTCTAGTCTTTCACAGGGGCCTGAGTTTGGGTTGATTGTGTTTGTTTTTGTTTTACTTGGAGCCATCTGGACCCTCACACTGATGATGGATGCAATCAAAGGGGGAAAAGGGTGTGTATGTATGTGTACATGCATGTGTACATGTTTGCGCACATGTGATGGCAAAAGCCATTTAAACATTTTTTAATTGTGGTAAAATACACATAACATGAAATTCACCATCTTAAGTGTACAGTTCAGTAGCGTTAAGGACATTTGCATTGTTGTACAGTCAATCTCCAGAATTTTTCCTCTTGCCCAACGGAAACTGCACAGCCATTAAACCATAACTCCCCATTCTCCCTTCCCCCAACCCCTGGCAACCACGGTTCTACTTTCTGTCTTCATAAATTTGACTACCCTAGGTACCTCCAATGAGTGAAATCATACAGCATTTGTCTTTTCATGACTGGCCTGTTTCATGTAGCCTACTGTCCTCAAGCTGCATCCATGATGCGGCGTGTGTCAGACTTTAGCTGGGGAATTCTTCCAGGAAAAACAGAGTTTACCGGCGTAGGAGCTGAAGGCTGTTTCTACCACAAGGCCCACCCTGGCCGGAATGAACAGACCTAAGATGTAGATTGAAATAGCTCCTGTGCTAAAGGTGCCTTGAAACTGAAGGCGTTCGGGGTGAAATAGTGGAGTCGGTCATCTAAACCATTTTTTGATTGCGAGATAATTCACATACTATGAAATTCACCTTTCGAGAGTAGACATTTCTGTAGTTTTAGTTCATTCATGATGTTGTGCAACCAGAGCCACTGTTTAATTGCAGGACATTTTTATTACCCCACAAAGAAACCTCATACCCATTTAGCAGTCACTCCTCCTCCTGCCCCATACCCAGACACCCCATATCCTGGCAAGTCACGAATCTACTTTCTGTGTCTATGGATTTGCCTACTCTAGACAATTCATATGAATGCAATTATACAATATGTGGCCTTTTATGTAGCGTAACGTTTTCAAAGTCCATCCACATTGTAGTATATATCTGTACTTCATTCCTTTTCATGGCTGAATCGTGATTCGTTGTATGGATATACCACATTTTGTTTTTCTCCTCATCAGTTGATGGGAATTTTGGTTATCTTCACTTTCTGGCTATTGTAAATAATGCTTCTAGGTACATTTGTATACAAGTCCCTTTGTGAATATATGTTTCAATTCATTGGGTGTATACTTGGAAGTAGACTTGCTGGCAACTCTTTTTTTTTTTTTTTTGAGATGGAGTCTCACTCTGTCACCCAGGCTGGAGTGCAGTGGCGCGATCTCGGCTCACTGCAACCTCTGCCTCCCGGGTTCGCACCGTTCTCCTGCCTCAGCCTCCCGAGTAGCTGAGACTACAGGTGCCCGCCACTGTGCCCAGCTAATTTTTTGTATTTTTAGTAGAGACGGGGTTTCACCATGCTCTCAATCTCCTGACTTCATGATCCACCCTCCTCAGCCTCCCAAAGTGCTGGGATTACAGGCATGAGCCACTGTGCCCAGCCGACTTGCTGGCAACTCTATCTTTAACTAGAAGTAGAGTGGCATGGCAGCTCTATGTTTATCTTTTTGAGGAACTGCCAAACTTTTTTACAGCTGCCGCACCATTTTGCATCCCCAACAGGAATGTATGAGAGTTCTGATTTCTCCACATGCTCACAAAGACTTGTTGGTGTTTGGGGATTGCCCTTTTTTTAATAGTCATGCTAATGGGTATGTAGGGCTATCTCATTGTAGTTTGATTTGCATTTCTTGGATTGCTAATGATGTTGACCATTTTTTCATGTGTATTATAGAGAAATGTATATTCAAGTACTTTGCCCAACACAGTTTTTAAACTGTGTTGTCTTTTTATTGTTCAGTTGTAAGAGTTCTTTATGTATTCTGAATACTAGGCCCTTATCAGATACATGATTGCAAATATTACCTCCCATTTGGTGGACTGACTTTCAACTTTCTTGATTGTGTCTTTTGATGCAAAAGAGTTCATTGTGATGAAATGCCATTTATCTGTTTTTCCTTGGTTGCTGTGCTTTAAGCATCATATCTTAACCAAGATCACAAAGATTTATACTTATGTTTTCTACTAAGAGTTTTTTACATGTTACACCTGTATTTTGTTTCTAAGAATTTTATAGCTTTTCAAATCCTTTTTAAAAGAGTGCAATTAAAATTTTTTTAACTTGGCTCCAAATGACGATATCTAAAACTTAGATTTGACATTGGAATCCACAAACAGAAATTCCCATAGCTAAACATATACATGTAGTAAAAAATTCTGCTGTAGTGGCAGCTATGAACTGGGCTCCTGAGGTACAGTGGGAACTAAGCCATCATCCTGACCTTGAAGAAATCCACAATATTATGAGAAAGAAGACTTCTGAACAAATACGTATATATAAAGGTAATAAATACTTTATCTTCTCTTAACCTGACCATCTGTTAAGACAGATATTAATGATAGGGACATAGCCTTAGACATGAAGTCATTTCTCCAAAGTCACATAGCTTGATGGAATTTGAATCAAGATCTGCTTGTGTGGCTGATGATATCGTTATCACTGTTCTTCGACTTCTCTGCATCACTCTGATCCAAGGCACCATTATCTTTTTCTGAGACCCTCGTGCTAGCCTCTTAGCTTTTTTCCACTCTTGGCCACTAAAATCCATTTTCCTCTCATTAGCCAGAGTGATCATCCCAAAACACACATCAGTTCACCCTTCTCCCTCCTTAAAACTCTCCCGTGACTTCCCATCGGAACTAGAATAAAACCCAACTCTCACCATGGCTTATAAGCCCCTTCATGACCTGGTTTCTGACTATTCCTCTGACCGCAGCCTAGACCACTCACTTCTGTGCTCTCTTGTAATCCAGGTCTCAATGCAAGCAGCACCTTCTCAGAGAGGCTATCTCTGATCACACAGTGGAAGGCACCTCTTTCCTCCTCCTGATTCTCCCTCACATCATTCCAATATCTGTTTCACAGCACTTGCCACTGTCTCAAATAAGTTTTAAATGTATTTACTGGTTTATTGTCTGTCTTCTCCTACTGAATTATGAACTCTATAAGAGCAAGGACTTCGTTTCTGTCATCCATGGCTAGCCCATCCATTCCTAGCTGGGACTGTCTGACACATAGTAGGCGATTAGTAAGTATTTGTTGAATTAATTAATAATAATGTGCACAGTGCTTAGGAGAAAGGAACAACTTCCTGGTGGGGCAAAGAAGGAGAAAAGCAGTAAAAGGGAGGACATGAGATGTTGAAAGTATTTAGAGAGAAGACAATTCAAGCATTTTAAATGGAAGAATCAAGCTCTGAGAGCCCTGCGAAGAGAAGTGAGATGAGGATATTCCAGAATGAAAGAGCAGCACATGTGATGTCACAGCATTGTGAAACACTAGCACAATCTTAATATGATTTTACATATTTTTGCACTCCATAGCTTAAAAGTACTTCAGTGTATTTCATTTGATCATTCTATTTTGCATCATCTTTATTTCTATTTTGCAGATGAGAAAATCAGGCTTCCAAGCCCTTCATACATACATTTACAGAAAGCAGCCAAGAATACAAATTTTATGGTTGGATCTTTGTGAAAAAAAAGTTTTGGCCACACAGGTGGCTCACGCCTGTAATCCCAAGACTTTGAGAAGCAGAGGCAGGATTGCTTGAAGCCAGGATTTCGAGACCAGCCTAGGAAAGATAGTGAGACCCTGTATCTACAAAAAAAGGTAAAATAAATTTAAAAATTAGCTGGGCATGGTGGTGTGCGCCTATAGTCCCAGGCACTTGAGAGGCTGAGGCAGGAGAATCGCTTGAGCCCAGGAGTTTGAGGCTGCAGTGAGCTACGATTGTGCCACTGCACTCCAGCCTGGGCAACAAAAAGTTTTCACAAAATAAATGATTACTAAAAAGAAAATAATGTGTACGATTCTAGCTGGAGAAACACTACCTGCTAAAACAAATAAACTCCGAAAGTTCAGTGTCTTCATACAATGCAAGTTTATTTCCCATTCACACATCGGCCAAGGTGAGCATTCCTGGTGCCGTTCCTCTATGCAGTGATTCAAGAACTCAGCCTTATGCCATCTGTGGATCTGCCACACCCTAGGGCCTTGTCACTATAAATCCAGCTAAAGAAAGGGGCAAGAGTGTAAATAAGGAACAACATCTTAAAATCTTTGACTAGAAAGAGCCACATATCGTGTCCACTCACCTGTGAGAAATAGTCACTAGTCCACCCCACACAATTGTGAGAAATTAATGGAAAGAATTAGAAAACAATAGCAGAGGGCTAGGACAGGAATTGGTCATCATTCCATTGATTCTTCATCTTTGCCTTCCTAAAGCTTGTGTCATCTTCTAAATCCATTAGATATTTTAAGAAAATGAATCTCTGCCTCCAAAACTTACATGAAAATCTTCCTTGGCCTTAAGTTTTTTTTCAAAACTCATTTTTCTTCCTTTGCCATATCTCTGGATATTTTCCTGAGGAAATAAACTTTCCCACATGTCACAATCATCCACCACTCCTTCACTGGTACTTTGCCAAAGTTCTCTTTTTTGAATACATTTTAGACAGAAACAAATTTTTCCCAGAAGCCCACATTCTGCCCTCAAGATACTCAGGTGCAAACCTATTTGATATCAGGGGAAGGTACAGACTTCAGAGCACAAATAATTAATTCTTTGGCGCTTTTATAAAAATTTTATTATGTTTTAAGAAGCAACCAAAAGCTAAAACCATATTTGACTAAAGAAAAGTTATTTAACCTATAAATTTTTTTTTTTTTTTTTTTTTTTTTAGAGAGAGAGTTTCACTCTGTCACCCAGGCTGGAGTACAGTGGTGCGATCTTGGATCACTGCAACCTCTGCCTCCCAGGTTCAAGCAATTCTCTTGCCTCAACCTCCCGAGTAGCTGGGATTACAGGTGCCCTCTACAACACCCGACTAATTTTTGTATTTTTAGTAGAGATGGGAGTTTCACCATATTGGCCAGGCTGGTCTTGAACTCCTGACTTCAAGTGATCCGTCAGCCTTGGCCTCCCAAAGTGCTGAGATTACAGGCGTGAGCCACCGTGCCTGGCCAACCTATTACATTTTTAAATAGCCAATTAATAGTGAAGTTCTTAATATTCCTCATGAGAAATAACAATTGATGTTGGTAATAATCATAGATAATATTTACATACAACTTATTATGTGCCAGACACTGTTCTAACTACCTTATATACATATCAAATAATTCAATTCTCACAACAATCACATGGGGTAATTACTGTTTTTAATCCCCTTTTTCCAGATGAGGAAACCAGATACAAAAAGTTCAATTGATTGCCCAAGTCATGTGGCTAAGAAGTGGTGGGGCCAGGGTTTGAACTCAGTCTGTGGATACTGTTAACATCTGTGGAACTCATATTTTGAAAAGACTCTATAACTATTAGATGTGAAAGAAAGTCATTAAGATTGCTGCATATAAGACAGTTTTCTTTATTTCAAATCACACAGAGTCAATGATAGAGCTGAAACTTGCAACCTGTATCTCCCATTGCCCTTTGCATGGCCTGCTGTGGGATTCCCTCGCAGCACGAGCATGCAAGGTGCAGAAGCTGTCACCCAGCCTTGGTAGTGAAATGTTTCCAGTGCCTGAATTTCTATATTGACCTAGAGAAAATTTGGATATTGATTCTGTTCCCTTTCTTTCCTTAATTCAAGGTTGTTGGTATTATCTCTTAGTTGTCAAGGTAAATCTTAGAGACAGTAGAGGAGTATCTACTCAACATTAAATACTAATCTTTTCAGTGAAAAAAAAGTCAAGTGGTCTCTGTTTCTCGATAGGGTTGCCTACAGGTGTCTTCCTTTTCTCTCTTTCACCATCTTCACTGCAGGGGGTAGAGGAAATAAAGCATGAAGACATTTATCACATAATCACCTCAAATCAACATCAAAAAAAACAGGATTTATCATCTTCTCTGAAAAAAAAAAAAAAGTGCCGTTTCTTGTATTCCCCATTTCGTTGGGTGGTACCATCATCTACAGGGGCTAATGGAAGCCAGAAATCTGGTAGTTCCCATAGGTCCTTTCTCATGCCTTCTGTATCCAATTAATCACCAACCTCTGTTGATTTTTCTCCCCCAAAGATCTATCTTTCTCCATCCTCACCCTCTTTAAACATCCTTCAGTCTACAGTAGAAATGATCTTTCTCAAATGGTGTTGTCTAAATCACTACTTGAAATAATTTAATGATTTTTATTACCTTCAGGATAAAATTCAAGCTCCTAGGCATGACATCCAAGGCTCTTGTGTTCTGGCCCATATCCCTTGACCAGTCTAATTTCCTGACACTTCTCCTAAGTCTCATTACTCTCCAAGCACATCAAATTTCTTAAAATATATCATAAAACTTATTCTTTTTTCCCTAGCTGACTTTTACACATCTTTCATTACTCGGTCCACCTGCTCTGAGAACCTCTTCCTACTCCTTCTTGCTTCCTGCTGCATCCTTACCCAGGCATTCCTGCTCCACAGTCTGGTGACCTCTCCCCTGAGTTCCATGAGAGTGCTATGCATATTTCCATCACAGTACTTATTATAAGGTATTCTAGTTGTCGACTTCTTTCCAATGAGGCTGGCCACTATTGAAGGTGGACATTACCTTTTTCCATGTTTTTGTATTTTTATATTATTTATCAGTCTATAGAATGACAAATGGTACACTATTTGTCATTCTATAGACTGATAAATAATATAAAAATAGTATACAAATAGTATATTGTCATTCTATAGACTGATAAATAATATAAAATAGTATACAAAGAGTATGCTATTTGTCATTCTATAGACTGATAAATAATATAAAAATACAAAAACTTGGAAAAATGGATAATTTGCATCAAGAAAGAGTTCATTGAATTGGAGATATAAATAGAGAACTTAGAATCAAAGCCTATAAACTGTCAACAGGGTGATTAATGCTAAATTATCCTCCTTATAAGATAATTGATTTCCACAGAGTGAAAATCTTGTCACAGAATAGTGATAGGAGAGGCATAACATAAAGAGAGCTCTTCACTTTTTTTGAGCATTATCTTGCACCTTGTTCACCAAAGCTGATATGATTTACCCTCCAACTCTGCTGGAGCTATTCTCACTAAGCTCTAATAATTCAATTGGCTTAAATCCTTAACAGTTAAAACGAAGCAATGGATAAACTAGGACGGATAAAGGAGCTAAGAATCCTGTTCTTAAGAAACGTCAAGATCATCAACATGACCTTTGGAGAGGTTCTAATAAAACTATAATAATAGCCAGCAATTGTAATAATAACAACAATCATGATTAATAATAATAATACTCTGTATTTATCTCATGCCTTTCATCCATGGATCTGAAAGCTCTTTTTACAAATATCAATTATGACTGACATTCTTGTAAGCTGAATATTCACAGTGTCCAGAAAATGGACTGAAACAGTTTTAAGACAGGATGGCCCAAAAAGGATAAGTTACAAGCTCTAGCTCTCCCACCCAATTTCAGCTGCAAACTCTGCTATCCATTAGGTTAAATGGCCTGTGACTGCCAGGAGACTATAAACTGATATAGACAATGGTAGTCGGTTAGTTCTATGGAATTCAGAAATTGTGTTAGATGTGATTGCTAAAGAAATCCTGATTATGAGAGTTCCCCATAAAAATTTAGTCCTGTCAAGGAAATGAAACTCTCCTTACTGGCCCAAATTCAACCTACAGATACTCATAACTTTTAATGTACTAAAAATTTGGCACAGAAAAATAATTTTTGATGTTGGCTTAACTTGTGGGAAAACTTGGATTGGGTATTTTTTGTTAGTTTGCATTTGAAATGAATGAGCATACTATTATTTTGAGAATGAAGTCTTGGGAATCTTTAATGGTGAGTTTCATGGTTTCATCAAAAGTTTAGCCTAAATGGATCAGTTAGGGACTGCCAGGGAAGGAGCAAGGAGGTGCCTGGGTGATCAGTTTTTTATGGTGCTGCCCCCAAATCTAAAACACAAAACAAAACAAAACCCTAGAAAATCAAAGTAAAAATATAAAATATAAAAACATTTTATTAAAAATATAATATTTTATAAAAACAAAGTAAAAATGGAAGAGGAAGGGAAACAATTGGTGCAATACAAGAGGAAAGTTTTTATTCATCCAACCAACTTTTTTTGAGCATCTACCAAAAACAAGGCATTTTGACATTTTTATGTGCAGGTATGTATGCAGAGAAGACTATAAAGGTGATCTCATTTCCTTTTACTAAGTTCATTGGTCTGTATTAGTCAGGGTTCTCTAGAGGGACAGAACTATAGGATAGATATATGTAAAAGGGAGTTTATTAAGTAGTATTAACTCATACAATCACAAGGTCCCACAATATGCCATCTGCAAATGGAAGAGCAAGGAAGCCGGTCTGAGTCCCAAAGCTGAAGAACTTGGAGTCCGATGTTCGAGGGCAGGAAGCATCCAGCATGGGAGAAAGATGTAGGCTGGGAGGCTAAGCCAGTCTAGCCTTTACACATTTTTCTGCCTGCTTTATATTCTGGCCATGCTGGTAGCTGATTAGATTGTGCCCACTCAGATTAAGGGTGGGTCTGCCTTTCCTGGCCCACTGGCTCAAATGCTAATCTCCTTTGGCGACACCATCACAGACACACCCAGGATCAATACTTTACATCCTTCAATTCAATCAAGTTGACACTCAATATTAACCATCACATGGTCTCATTCCATTGTCATTACTTTTGGAAAGCATTTTTTCTTTAGATTAGAGATTTTGCTATAAAATATTAATGCATTAATCTGTTTTCTTAAGACTATCATTTTAAGGCTTTGTGTCAGTTTCTTCTAATGCAGAATATCAGGGGGATATAATCATTTGGACCTGCATGTACAGCAATGAATTTGGGATATCATCAAGTTAATTGATAGAATTCATTTGGCTTATGTACTTAGGCTTTCATGAAACCTCATCTTAAATCATTAATTCTGCTCCGAATAAACAGTACATTTACCTACGTCCTTTGAGTTGGCCCGTACCCCAATCTCTGTACATCTTGAAACACCGTTATCATGTTTGGCTTCTTTATTTAACTGGAAAAGGGGTATTTTAT
This sequence comes from Pan troglodytes, assembly GCF_028858775.2. Lineage (NCBI taxonomy): Eukaryota > Metazoa > Chordata > Mammalia > Primates > Hominidae > Pan > Pan troglodytes. The sequence goes on along the minus strand of NC_072412.2, from coordinate 100,394,213 downwards.
TCATAGTACATACAGGTATTCTACACATCATGTTGCTTGGTTCTTTCATAAAACAGAAGAGAAAACTGAGACTTGTGGATATTGGGTGATCTTATGCAAGGTCATAAGCTAGTTGATGGAGAATTTGAAATAGAAATCAGGACTTTGGGTCATCTATCCTCTGCTCTTTCTGCCCAACTGAATGAAAAATGGCTGACTATCCACCCCTCAACCTGAAAATTAGGCTCTTTTTAGCCAAACTTTGACCACCACCCTCTGTATAAGCTTCGGCAGTGAAGTGTAAGATGAACCAATTAATAAAAAGCAACACAAGCGGACATCAGTCAAAAATCTCCCACACCTAATCTATATTACTTTGATAAATGATATCATCTTTGCCTTCCATTAATCCCTGTACTCAACCTAGAGAGAAAAATCCACTTGACCCTGAATTTCCAGATGCACTCACCAGAAGACTAGTCTTGGTAAATATGTTGCAACCAACATTTTAAGTTCAGGTTAACATTTTCTTGTTTTTCACTTCTATTTATTTATTTATTTAGACAGAGTCTCACTCTGTCGCCCAGGCTGGAGTGCAGTGGCAGGATCTCTGCTCACTGCAAGTTCCACCTCCCAAGTTCACACCATTCTCCTGCCTCAGCCTCCCAAGTAGCTGGGACTACAGGTGCCTGCCACCATGCCTGGCTAATTGTTTTTTGTATTTTTAGTAGAGACGGGGTTTCACTGTGTTAGCCAGGACGGCCTCCGTTTCCTGACCTCATGATCTGCCCGCCTTGGCCTCCCAAAGTGCTGGGATTACAGGCGTGAGCCACCGCGCCCAGCTCAATTTATTTATTATTTGTTTCCAGCTCTTTCTTCTTTTTCATTAAATAAACTGTGTCAAACACTAGCAATCTTTTCACTTCCCTGGGCATCAAACCTATGCCTTCTAGTCTATTTCTTTAAAAAGAAATTTAGTAATTATACCTACTTAAGGGTAGAATACTTACTATAGTAGTTATACTTACTTATATATATCATTCTATTCCTTTATAAACTTTTTCTTTTCCACTTACATTTTTGTTTCTTGAGAATCATCATAGCCAGGTGGCTAAAGGCTGCTCATGGGAAGGGATTTCTTTTTCATAAAATTTCAATTTCTGATAATCTAAACAGTTCAGTTCAGAATATTTTCTCATTCCATAATTAACTGTGACATGAAGAGTCCAGTGGAAGAGTCCACAGGCCAACTTACAAAATGTAGGAAGGTTTATGTATTGGTTTCCAAGGACTTCTGTACCATAAACTGGGCGGCTTAAAACAACAGGAATGTATTAGCTCACAGTTCTGGAAGCTGAAATCAAGGCTCTGGCAGGGCCTTGCTTCCTCCAGAGGTTCTAAGGCAGATTTTTTCTTTGCCTTTTCTTAGCTTCTGGTGGTTTCTGGCAATCTTTGGCATTCCTTGGCTTGCAGCTTTATCACTCCCACCTCTGCCTTCTTCCCTCTGTGTGCATCTGAATCTCCCTCTACTTTCTCTTAAAAAGACACCAGTCGGCTGGGCGTGGTGGCTCACGCCTGTAATCCCAGCACTTTGGGAGGCCGAGGTGGGTGGATCACGAGGTCAGGAGATAGAGACCATCCTGGCTAACATGGTGAAACCCGGTCTCTACTAAAAATACAAAAAATTAGCCGGGCCCGGTGGCAGGCGTCTGTAGTCCCAGCTACGGCTGAGATAGGAGAATGGCATGAACCCGGGAGGTGGAGCTTGCAGTGAGCAGAGATCGCACCACTGCACTCTAGCCTGGGCTACAGAGTGAAACTCTGTCTTGAAGAAAAAAAAAAAAAAAAGACACCAGTCATTGGACTTAGGGCCTACCCTTATGGGTAGCAGACAGTCATCAAGCCTACTTTATAGCTGAGGAAACTGAGGCACATGGAGATTAAGTGACGTCATCTTAACCAACTACATCTGCAAAGATCCTCATTCCAAATAAGATCACATTCTGAGGTTCTGAGTGGACATGAATTTAGGGGGTGTCCCATTCAAATCAGTATGTTTGCTTCTTCCATTCCATCTTACTATGCTCCCAAGACCTTTCAGATGCACAGAGTCCAATATGACCACTCAAAACCTTCTCAGGAATGCCACCAGTCCATTCTGAAAGTGAAGCAGCACAGACTGCAAAGATGTTACACAAGCAGGACTGAGTCCTACCTCCTCTTGTTCCTGGCTTTGGAACTTTGCACGAGTCACATAATCCCACTGGGCTTCCATGGCTTCATATTCAGATTGGAGTAACATCTGTATCACATGGCTGCCTTAAGAATCTAATGAGATCGTAGACCCAATTGTCTTACATTTCGCAATTGGTGGCTGCTCAGTCATCTTTAACACCCTACATTGATTCTAGAATTGATGAGCAGGTAATGTGCTGGAGCAAGCAGAGAAAAGACCCCTTTCAGGTAGCCCTGAGAGCATACCCCCACTATGCCCAAGAGTAAGGCATGTTCTGGAATGAGAAAGGGTGCACCCCACATGCCTGGGAAAATTTGCTGAGGTTTGTCATTTTTAAAAAAGATAATTAGGAAAAACAAACTGAACTCCCAGAGGATGCTTATTAGATTGCTACGTTGTACTTATCTACAATATATGGTGCCTAACATCTGAGAAGCTGAAAGCTTTTAATGAGCATTAACTCGTTATTCCCTGTGGGATGGGTAGCAGGCAGTCATCAAGCCTACTTTATAGCTGAGGAAATTGAGGGACAGGGAGATCAAGTGACTGATTCAAGGTCAGTACCAAGCTGATTGCTAAAGGGACCAATAGTGGGCCCTGGAGAATTGAAAAGAAGGCCTTGAGTGTAGTTATTTAGCTGTCATCCTTATGTGTTCCCACCCCCATGGATTCAATCCTATAGGCAACCTGCTTCCAGGAACAAGAATAGGGTGCCTTAGAAGAGAAAATGAAAATAAAGAAACTACAATAAACAAATGTGGTATATCCATACAATGGAATATTATTCAATCATAAAAAGGAAAGAAGTACTAACGTGTTATGATGTGAATGAACCTAGAAAACATTATGCTGAATGAGAGAAGCCAGACACAAAAGACCATATATCATATGATTTCATTTATAAGAAACATCTAGAACATGTAAATCCACAGAGACAGAAAGCAGATTTGTGGTTGCCAGGGGCTAGAGTAGCTTAAAGAATGGAGTGTCATTGATTCATGGGAACTCTTTCCTTTTGGGGTGACTAAAGTGTTCTGGAACAACAAAGAGGTGATGCTTAGCGGGGCGTGGTGGCTCATGCCTGTGATCCCAGAACTTTGGGAGGCTGAGGTGGGCAGATCATCTGAGGTCAGGAGTTTGAGACCAGCCTGACCAACATGGTGAAACCCAATCTCTACTAAAAATACAAAAATTAGCTGGCATGGTGACACGTGCCTGTAATCTCAGCTACTAGGGAGGCTGAGACAGGAGATTTGCCTGAACCCGGGTGGTGGAGGTTGCAATAAGCCAAGATCACGCCACTGCACTCCAGCCTGGGCGACAAGAGTGAAACTCCGTTTCCCAAAAAATAAAAATAAAAATAAAAGAGAGAGAGAAAGAAGTGTTGTTTGCATAACGTTGTGAATTTACTAAATGCCACACAATTAGGCACTTTAAAATGGTTAATTTTAGGTCAACAAAATTCTCTCTGCATTTCTCTGTGTCTGTCTGAATCTCCCTCTCTTTTCTCTTATAAAGATGCCAGTCATCAGAGAATACAATTCACAAAAAGTTAATAAAATAAATAAATAAATAATGTGAGCATTTAAAAATGAATGTTAGTCACCACCTGGGGCCTGCAGACAGACATGTGAAAAACAAATTACCTGAACTTGTAGAGACCACACCTTCCACCCAGCTAATTCTAACTGCATGACCTTAGACTAATATCCAAGTCTCAGTTTTCTCAATTGCACAATGGGGGGTTAGATTAAATTGGTTTTCAAACAGGAGTATTTTTTTTTTTTTTTTAGAGACAGGATCTCACTCTGTTGCCCAGGCTGGAGCACAGTGGCACCATCATAGCTTACTGCGGCCTTGAACTCCTGGGCTCAAGTGATCTTCCCACTTCAGCCTCCTGAGTAGCTAGGACTAAAGGTGTGTGCCACCATGCCTCATTTTTTTGAAAAATTTTTGTAGAGATGAGGTCTTGCTATGCTGCCCAGGCTGGTTTCAAACTTTTGGCCTCAAATGATCCTCCCAGCTTGGTCTCCTAAAATGGTGGGATTACAGGTGTGAGCCTGGCCTCAAACTGCACTTTTTAAAGCTGCTAAATGTCTTTTAAACAAAATCCTATGTAGAACCCTAATATATAAAAAAGATGAAAGCCAAGCTAATTGAGAGGATCTGTTTAACCAGCTCCATACTTCCATCCCTGGTGGCCCCAAAGGCACCCTCTGAACTGTGATGCTCTTGAATAAGGTTGAAAATCCCAGAATAGATTATTTCTAATCTTATGAGCCTATCACCCTAAGGGAAGACCATTTTCCTACCACCATTTAAATGCAAAAGAGTAAAATGAGAAGCAAATATCAGTATCATGTATGTTGTTGTTGTTGATAAATATGTACCTTAATGAAAACTTAGAATAGTATAAAATTGAACATGACAGATGTAGCCAGATATGGGCTGACCAGAAGACCCACAGCAACTTTGGATGTGTTGGAGGTATGAGCAGGCCCCACTGCTTGTACCTCATCCAAAGTCTAAGCACAACTTGACCTGATCCAGGTGGCCAAGAGCAGGTCATTGCCATTTGCCCAGGGTTCAAGATCCTTTGGGGCCACCAATGGGGAGAGCCAAAGACTTTCATGCAAGATTTGGATCAAGGAGATTGTGGCTTGATATGGGAAAAATTTACATAAGGATGAAAATTAGATGGGAAAAAAAAAACAAGAAGCCAAAGGACATTGACCTGGTCACATTGATTCCTCCAATTTCTTCTTATCTGTGGCATGTGTCAGAGTTCATTTTAGGTTGGGCGCGGTGGCTCGTGCCTGCAATCCTAGCACTTTGGGAGGAGGCCAAGGTGGGCAGATGGCCTGAGCTCAGGAGACCAGCCTGGGCAACATGGTAACACCCTGTCTTTACTAAAAATACAAAAAAATTAGCTAGGCGTGGTGGCCTGTGCCTGTAGTCCTATAGTGCCAGCTACTTGGGAGGCTGAGGCACGAGAATTGCTTGAACCCCTGAGGCAGAGGTTTCAGTGAGCTGAGACCGCCCCACTTTACTCCAGCCTGGGCAACAGAGCAAGACTCTGTCTCAAAAAAAAAAAAAAAAAAGAGTTTATTTTAGAGTTACCACCCCCTACACAGACATTAAAACATTTTTATATAGATCCCACAGATTTTTCAGAACCTGCTTGATTATAGAAAAGCTCAACAACTTGACCACAGCTTTATTTACACTTCCACTCATCAATGTTTGTGCCTGACTTTACATGCCAAGAAGGTATTCTCCTTTTCCTCCCTGCAAAGACTCAAGATCTGCCAGGAAGAAAAGGGGGGAGTGAAAGCAGCTGAAAGTTTCAGCAGAGCAGAGCTGGTTATCACTTACGTGTAAATAAATAAGGCATGAATCCAGAAATGAAGATCACTTTCATGCATTCTTGGATATAAAGGAATTGCTCTTAACTCTCACAGTGTCCAAATTTTGGAAATCTACACTGGGATGAGGGATTACTGAATAAATGTTCTAGGTGCTAGTCTGCACAGTCTTAGATGAAATTATCATAAGAAAAATCTTTTGAGAAAGTTTAATGGAAAAGATCATATATCGTTAAACACTGAAGGTCAGGAGTTATGGGTAGATCAAAGTACCCTAAGCCAGTGGTTTTCAAAGTGTGATCCCAGATGGGCATCACCTGGGAACCTGTTAGAAAAACAAATTCTCAGCCCCACCCTAGACCTACTGAATCAGAAAATCTGGGGGTGGGGTCCAGAAATTAGCATTTCAACAAACCCTCCAGGTGACTCCAATGCACATGACGGTTTGAGAACCACTTCGAAATCTTTTGTTCTAATTAATTCCCTAATTTTAGATGAGAAACCCAGGGTCCACAGTAAGTAAATGCCTTTCCCACTATCATCCTGCTGACTGTGTGAACTAAAAAAAGAGATGAAAATTTGTTTTACTAGCTATACTTTTAAAAATAAGACAGATTTCTTTTCCCCAAAGATTAGAAGAGAATTGATGATTCTGGTTTGTATTAGGTTCTCTAGGAGGACAGGACTAATAGGATAGATGTATATACGAAGGGGCATTTATTAGGAGAATTGACTCACACCATCACAAGGGGAGGTCCCTAAAGAGGCCGTCTGCAAGCTGAGGAGCCAGAAAGCCAATCCAAGTCCCAAAACCTCAAAATTAGGCAAGCGAATAGTACAGACTTTAGTCTGTGGCTGAAGTCCCGAGAGCCCCTGGTAAATCACTGGTGAAAGTTCAAGAGTCCAAAACCTGAAGAACTTGGAGTCCGATGTATGAGGGCAGGAAGCATCCAGCATGGGAGAAAGATGTAGGCCAGGAGACTTAGCCAGTCTAGTCTTTCCACGTTCTTCTGACTGCTTTTAGTCTGGCTGTGCTGGGAGCTGATTAGATTGTGCCCACCCAGATTGAGGGTGGGTCTGCCTTCCCCAGTCCACTGATTCAGATGTTGCTCTCCTTTGGCAACACCCTCACAGACACACCCAGGAACAGTACTTTGCATCCTTCAATACAATCAAGTCGACACTCAATATTAACCATCATATGGTTTAAAGCCTGCTTTCTGATTCATCAAATGTGAACTAAACATGAATGATTCTGAGTAAAATCCCATCAGAATTCCCAGTGCCTGGCAAATAATGGGCACTCAGTAAATACTTATCATAATATGAATCGGCCTCACACAAAGACTATTGGCAAGTACTTCATCCATTTCCTTGTACAATTAGTGGGTCTCTGCCCAAATGGTTAATACTGAGACCCCAAAACACCACATTTTCTTGCATGGAATAATTTTGACAAGTAACTCAGTTTCTCCCCATTTCCACCCAAATGCCTCCAAAGGTAGACTGAAAAAGAGACATCCATTGTGAAAACTGAAAAGCTAAGAGAAGTCCCTGAAATGCTACCCATGTGAAATTTCCCCTAACATTTTCTTAGTTAACTTTCAAAACATCCGAGCAGATTTCACTTATTTTAAATAGCTGAAATTTTGTTTGTTTATTTTTGCTTTGCTTTACCAGGATAAAAATTGAAAATGCAGTCTTAGCATGTGTGAAAGCTTTTCTTTTTAGAAAAGGCAGGAAAGATTGAATCTAAGGTGAAAGAAGATCCCAGGGCTAGAAGATTTGAGAAATAAGGCATAAACTCTTCCCCAAAAGAACTCCAAACATAAAACTACCTGTATGGAAAGAATGATATCAGAATCAAACAATTATAGTAATACATTGAATCAATCTGGTTAAGCTTTCTTTTTTCTCAATAGTAAATTCTTGACTTCTTCACTTGAAATGTTTTAATTCATAATTGTTTTTCTCTGAATTATCTGTCCTATAGTAAAAATGTTATTTTAAATGGTTTTTATTTTCTTTTATTTACAAAAAAAGCTTCTAAACATTTTTTCTTTTTTTAAAAAAGCATAACATCTATACCAGGAGGAATACAGACATGTTTTATTGCTGTAATAACACTTACATCTAATGGATAAGCCTTTGGCATCACCAAGTACGCAAGGCTTATATTACTATCAAAAGTCTTTAATGAAGAGCAACAGCAACCAAATTATATAACACCAAGTCTTACAATTACACATAATTTAAAAATGCTATACAATTAAGCCATTTACCTAAGAACCACATGATTTTGTGATCAAATAATGTATGGCAACTCTTTACATGGTACACCTCAATTGCTGATAAATTTTGGACCTCACAAACATTTTAGGAGCCTAAGAAAAAAATGTTTGTCAGTTCTTCATACCGTGTTTTATGCCTCAATTAACAGAATAAGCTGTGTGTGCATATGAATGCTGCACATCCAATTACTTTTTTCAGCGGTATGGAAATGGTAACTGGACCCTCGTCTGGAAGCTTTGCCACTGTGGCTATCACATTCAAAGGGAAAACGTGTATCTAGGAAACCAGCTATGCTGAAGGTGAATTTTCTCAGGGATCAGTTTTTTTCTACCAAGGAATCATGTCCTTTTTGGGAGCAGGGATTCTTTCAGCCTTAAAAGAACAATGATTTTTATAGTACACAAATCAAAACTTTATTTTTTGGAAAACAATTATTGATCAACATGTATCATCAGCAATGCAGCGAAGTCTCCAGCCAGACTGCAGAGATTTAGGCTGCTCAATTCTCCAGTGGCCCTGGGGGTTGAGAGATCCATAGTGATTGCTACTTGCAAAGCTCTATTAATGACACAACTTTTTCCATGCTTTCATAAGTAAAATACAAAAGTATGCCAAAGAAACCACAAAAGTGATATGTAAAAAGAGAATAGTCTTAAGTAGAGAAAGCCAGAACTCGTGAGTGGCAATTCTAAAACAAGTCCTACCACTGGCCTCATAACTCTTTAAGAGCCTTCCTAATTTTCACCTTTAAAATATGAGGCCAATAAACATATCTGTAATCGGCTCAATTCTTCTCTGACCTGCATATTTTAATAGAGCTTCTCTGGACCTTGAGCAAAATTATTTTAGCCATCTTTGAATGTTCTGGTCTTGGGAGAAGTCTAAAATCTCATATATTATTTTTAAAAAAACTTAAATAGTAGTGCAGTGGAGTTGCATGTGTATTTCTTACAGTTAGATATGTAAACAAAAAATTGCTTTTTTTCCTTGTTATAATCACCTGCTCATCATTGTTGGCAATACATGTAAACTCGGCCTAACCCACTAACTTAAACATATGTTTAAGGTCATTTGTCTCATCGGATAAATCCTGGCTTTTTCAGATTTGTTGTCCCTCCCTCGGCTCCTGTCCAAGATGGCCCCTTGGTGTGTGTATCAAGGGTTCGGGGAAGAGCAGGGGGCTCGGGTCTAACAGTCCAGGTCTTTATCCTGACCCCATGCCTAGTGTTGGCACTGGGGGCTCGGCGGCTCAGCCTGGGCCCAGAAGCCCATCCTGTGGAGGAGCCGCCTCAGTCCTCTGATGCCATGGCAGTCCTGAGGCATGGCGCTGATCCCCACTGGGCTCTGTTGTAGAAGGTCCGCCCAGAAGACTTCCAGGTCAAGGACCTGCCACACCCAGTGCTGTAACCTTCTAGGAGGCTTGCCAGGCAGCTCAGCTAACCTAAGTATCTCTCTGCAGTCCCCCAGAGAATATGAGGTGCCTTCCTGTTTCCCCACAAGATTACCGAGGGATCCCCTAGGAATCAAACCCAGTCCCTCCGTGTCACCCTGAGGGGCGTAGAGCAGAAGCCTCTGCCTGCCTACACTTTCTCCACCGAGCCAGTATCCCCTTACCCCACACCTCCTTCTTCCCTCAGCAGCATCTACCCTTTCCTTGTTTAGGGGGCTACAGGGGTGAAACTTGACTTACAAGGAATAGAAAATACCTCGTTTGACTATGTTGAAGATTTTAGCCTAATTACAATAGGAATTTCTCTTACCCAGGATCCTAATATCCCTGGAAATGTGGCTTTCTTTCCACTCCTACTGCTTTTGAACTGGGCTCTTTCTTCCAAACTTATATTCTTTCAATCCTTCGCGTAGGCCTGTATTTCCATCTGATTATCATTGTCAGCAAGGAGGCTTGTGCAGATAAAGACTCCCCAGTTGAGCCCTTCCATAACAATTCCAAAAAGCAGATGGCTGCCATGGCCCGGACCTGTAATTCCAGCTACTCAGGAGGCTGAGGTGGGTGGACTGCTGGAGCCCAGGAATTTGAGACCCGCCTGGGCAGTATAGCAAGAACCCTGTTTCAAAAAAAAAAAAAAAAGCAAGGTGCAGAATGATGACTATGACATGCTGTCTTCAGGTTAAGAAAAGGAAAATAAGACTTTTTCTTTTTCATTTCTCCCTCTCTCTCTCTCTTTGTTTCCTTCCTTCCTTCCTGACAAGGCCTCACTCTGTTGCCCAGGCTGGAGTGGCACAATCGTAGCTCACTGTAGCCTTGAACTCCTGAGCTCAAGCTATTTTCCTGCCTCGCCTCCCAAGTAGCTGGGCCTACAGGCATGTGCCATCACACCCAGCTGATTTTTTTTTTTGAGGGGGTGGTTTATATCAAGCAAATTTATTTACTCAAAATGTCTTTAATGTTTGAAAACACCCAACCTCCCGCAACAACTGAAAACTCCACATGAGTTGGAATCTCCCACTGTGGATGGCTTGAGAATGCTCAAGGGTATGACTGGAGTAAGGAGCCGAGCCGGGCAGTGGTCACCATGCATCAGGGCCACCGCAGGAAGGAAGACGAGGGGTGGGAGGCTGAGAGCTCAGGAGGAAGCAGTGGCTGGTAGGAGACACGAACCCCAAATCCACAACAGAGGGAACCCAGCACAGTCTGGGTGAGGACCTGGGGCACCAGCTGCCCCGCTGTGGCCTCCCTGTGGGGGTCTTGACCCTCCTGAGGTCGCATTTCACACAAATCCACAGGTGAATGGAGAAGTCCAGGCCACGGGAAGCCTCACCCCAGGACGGGAGAACCTGAGTGGAGGCCACCGGTCTTGGGGAGTCCAGAACACCCAGATAATTTTTTAAAATTTTTATTATTATTATTATTTGTAGAGATGGGATCTCACTATGTTTCCCAGGCTGGTCTCAAAATTCTGACCTCAAGCAATCCTCTCACCTTGGTTCCCAAAGTGCTGGGATAACAGTATTACCATGCCTGGTGAAAAGATTTCATAGTCTTATTTGCTTGGATCTGCATAAAGACTGGGAGAAAACTTTTTAAAAAGTGATAGACAACCTTTTTATGTTAGTGAAAGTGTGACAGAAACAAGGAATCGTTTGCCTTTCCTTTTTTATATGATTCTGGTTTTTTGTGTTTTCACTCTTTGTAAAGAAATTTTAAAAGGGTTTTTGCTTTTGTTTGTGTTTTTTAGTGGTTTTGATGATAAGCCAGGTCTGGAAAGTAGCAGGGTTTCCCAAGAGATCTTTTTTTTTTTTTTTCTGAGATGGAGTCTCGCTCTGTCACTAGGCTGGAATGCAGTGGCACGATCTCGGCTCACAGCAACCTCTGCCTCCAGGGTTCAAGCCATTCTCCTGCTTCAGCCTCCCAAGTAGTTGGGATTACAGGCGCGGACCACCATGCCCAGCTAATTTTTGTATTTTTATTAGAGATGTGGTTTCACCATGTTGGCTAGGATGGTCTCTATCTCCTAACCTTGTGATCCACCTGCCTCGGCCTCCCAAAGTGCTGGGATTACAGGCATGAGCCACTGCGCCCAGCCCCCAAGAGACCTTTTAAACCTAAATCTGGTCACATCCCACTACTAACACCCTCCAACAATGTCAAATCATGTTTGGGATAAAATCAAACTTGTTTAGCATGAATAGTAAGGCCACTGCTGACCGGAGCCTGCCCTGCTTCTCAGTCTGCCCACCCCGGTGCATGCCAGCTACCCCTCCATTCCTGCCTGCCCCCTCCCCACCTCTCACAACTCCTCACTGTTTTCTCAGAAGATGCAGCCTGGCATCATCCTTTCCACCATCTGCCCTCCCCATAATCTGCCAGAATAAATAAGATTCTCCTTTCTATGTCACACTACACAACAATTTTAAAATATTTATTATTTGGAGACAGGGTCTTGCTTTGTCACCCAGGCTGCAGTGGCATGATCATAGCTCACTGCAGCCTTGATCCCCTGGACTCAAACAATCCTCCCGCTTCACCCTCCCTAGGAGTTGGGACCGCAGGCGTGCACCACCACACCTGGCTAATTTTTTAATTTTTAGTTTTAGTAGAGATGAGGTTTCACTATGTTGCCCAGGCTGCTTGAACTCTTGGGCTCAAGCAATCCTTACTGGCCTTGCCCTTCCAAAGGGCTGGGATTACAGGTGTGATCCACCATGCCTGGCCAACATTTTTAAAAAATGTCTTTCTACTCTCCCACCTCCCAGTCAGGGACAATAGCATTCTCAGTTGGGGTAGTGTTTGTTGAATGAATGAATAAATGATTTTCAGTGTTAATGAAAATATTTTTAGAATAATAAAATAAACATAGAAGAAAGCTCATTAGATCACTTAAATCTGTGATTTTTTAAAAAAAGATATGTGTTTGTGTTAGTAAACAAACAGCAAAATTATGATCAGGATAACGGGGTTATAAGTTTTAGCTGCGGACTGCTAGGTATGTTAATAGATAGATAAGAATCATCTGTAATTGACATGATTTTTGTATGCCCACAATGCCACTAACTGGTTTCTCAGGCCCTGGACAATGTTAGACCTCACTCTTAAGTAAAGAAAGCCCGTTTCCCTTGTTTACACAGTGAATTTACTTAAGGAGCACTGTCTTCATGGGTAAAACAATGGTGGCTTTACTGCTCTTTACACCTAAATTATCACAAAGTGGGAATGAATCTAAATGAGGTCATACAGTGTTTATGAACATGACATGAATTAATTTCATGAAGATAAGTCACCTTGTGATCTATATGATCAGAAACTAGTTTATTACTTTCTATATGAAAAAATAATGGTAAAATTTTGTCACTCTATCTTCTGTCTTGCCTTTCAAATTTTTTAAAAACACAATTCTACAATGATTGACGAAACTGACTTTTTAAAGAATTTCTACTTTATATTTTTAAAAAGAAATTTGTAGTCATGAAAATATGAATATGTCACCTGACTTCTCAATAAGATCTTCATTGTAACAACTCAATTAGCTTCTGAAATGGTCTCATCTAGCTAATAACCTGCTTTCTGAGGAAATAATCAATTACTTTTGAACCAGGAAAATCTCTGATAGTAGATCAGAAAAAACATACAAACAAACCTGGAACAGGATAAATTAATAGTGCTTTGATTATTCAAAGAACATACATTATTTCAATCCAACAATCAGCTAAGAGTTCATGCCCCCTTTCTGCAGTTGAACATTAGCTTGCTAAGAGGTTTTTTTTTTAAAAAAGGTACCATGAACTGATTTAGCTTGCTGCCACATATGAAATGTGGTTCTAATGACAGAATTAATATTTCGTGAGTTACGAATTCTTTGAAATTAGAATCCAGAAAATTATATGTGGGAGTCACTTCTTCCTTTTCTAATTAAGTGGATAGTATTGTCTTCACCATCCAGCTGGTTTCTCAGAAACCAAAGTTGGCTTCCATATAAATATAATTTCATTTTATGGGAAGTAGGTTCTCCCACACCACATGCCTAAGCTTCTTTAGATGTAAATGGCATGGCATGAAGGCTTGTCCTTCCAATCAAAACGTGAAACCAGTCTTTCCAAATGGCTTAATATTTAACTATTAACTACTAAGAGCAACGACTGCCTAAAATAAAAGCCCTTGGCATAATAACCATTTTCACAAAACTAATTCCTTCAAATAGACATGTCCTAATGGACCAATAAAACTTGCCTTGTCGTGTCTGAATGCGGCATTAGCGCCTTTTAGAGCTGGCTATAATTGGTAATCACCGTTCAGGTGAAAGTGGGGGGTGGGGGAGATTTATAGAATAGTACTTTATACTGAGCTTCCACGGGGCCTTTCATCTGAAGATCTCAAAGCACTTGACAAACTCTAATTAATACTCATGATACCCCAGTGAGGGAGGTAAGTATTATTATCCGCATTTCACAGATGAGATGAGGTTAAGTTGGGTAACCTGGTGAGTCAGGGACAGAATGAAGGGCTCCTAATTCTCAGTCTTGTGCTCATACAACCATTACAAGGGGCTGCCATTGAAAACATAAAAGGAAACACACCTCATTTTCAAATACCCTAAGGTGAAAACATCAATTGCAAATGGGATCACAATTAAGCCACTTGGTTTTAACAACAGTAACGACATCTTGTAATCGTCAAACTTCATTTTGAAAAAAATAGAAAATAGTATTAAAAGTAGTTTCCTTGAAGTGTAAAATAAAGATTATTTTATCATGGGAGGAGCCATACAGAAATTTATGTCGAATAATTTGATAAGGTGGCTAAAAAGTTGGATTTCACTTTTATCAGATGGTGGGTTAGATTCTTGCACAACTCTAAACTTTCTGAGGACAGATCCATCCTTTTAGAGTTTGTTTCCTAGTGTGGAGTGTAAATAGGTACATTACTCAATAAATGTTAGTTAAACCAACAAAACCAACTAAATGCCAAGGTGCTGGGGGGCATGTGAAGAGGAATAGGATAGAACTCCACCCTCAGGGGGGCTAGGGAATTAAGGAAAGACATAGAATACAAGAAAGTAATTTTAAAATTAGGGGAGAAGAGCAGGAATGATCCAAGCATTCAGTGTGAAAACACTAAAGTTCTAGGTTCAAATTGGAACATTAAAGGTTTTGATGAGTTCTCAGAGGCTAAGACTATTGCTTCTGGAAACTGTATTAACTCTTATATGTCATCAGGGTGGCTTTTCTTCAGCTAAAGCTAATTGGCTTTCAAACAACCCATTGGGTTTTAAAATTCATTGTTTAAAATGCTGAATATGATAATAAATACTGTTTGGTCCAAGAGAAGACTTGGAAATAGCTTAGAGATGAGTAGGGAGCCAGCCATACTAGCCTTCTTTGGGTTTCTCGAAAGCCCCTCTGCCTCAGGGTCTTTGCATTCTGAATGGTAGACCATTCAGTCTACCCAGAATGCCTTTCCCACCCTCCCTCCCCACCTTCTTCACCTGACCAACTCTCACCTATCCTTTGGATTTCTGCTCAAACATCATTTTTTGACTCTTTAGAATAGTTACAGCTTCTGAGAACTCTTTCCATATTTCCTTCATAATAACTATCTCAGCTTGTAATGAAATATCTGGATTTTTAAAAATTAATGAATTTCCCTCTTTCTTCTACTCACTGTCTCTAATTTTAAGAGATCTATATCTGTTTTGCCTACTATTATAGCTTTAGCACACAGGAGGTCCTTAATAGAAACTTGTTGGATGAATAAACACACATGGTGCTAATTGCTGAGAAACTGGAAAGTAGCAGCATTTGGGGAGAGCTCATACTAAGAGAAAAGCAGCCTCAGTTAGTGGAGAGCAGGGCTGGTACTATCAGCGAGGCCCCAGTGTTGCTACGAGCTGGCTCGCCACTCACAGCTAGGCCATGGTGTTCATCCATTTAACATAAGCTGTTTCACAGCACAGGATACCAATGTCATTCAAGGCCATTCAGTCACTCTGATCTATCAAGACAAAACAAGAATATTGTCCAAGCCACAAAACCATCCAAACATCCCATATTCGGGCCTAGTGACTGCTGCTGCTTTGACAATTACAGTGTTAGCCTTGCATTGTTCTTCTCACCTGCAATGTAAAAATGTCAGTCGTGGAATAGTCCCTCCTTCCTGACAGCAGCCTTGAACGCTCCCTAAAATCTCCTAAACATGTCCCAGGCCTATAATAAGATCTTTTCAACATCCTCTTACTGAGATGCCCCATGGTGCCTCGTGATGTGAGGTCTCCCTCATCACAATGAGCCAACTGACCCAATTCCATCAATAAACCAACTTTGTGTCTCTGGTGGTCTTTGACCTGGGGACATGGAAAATACAAAGACTTGTATATAATGAGACAAAAAAAACTGATATACAGCTGTTCAAATATGTCTCCCTTCCCAGAGAATGATTTAGGACTGGGAACGTTTCACTCCAGGAAGTCATTCAATCTGATTTTCAAGATATTATTGAAACACTGTATTAATATAGATCTTCCTAAATTATCAGATGATTTAAAAATCTCTTCACACTGGATTTTGGAAAGCAAACAATTATGAATTATTTTCACGGAAAAAGTTTTAATGCGTTTTTATATAGTCTTAAATGAAAATGGGTGTATACTCTTTGGAATTGTCAATGTGAGGTAGCCAACTAGAAGAAAACAAGGTAACTTCCAAGGTTAATCTGCAAGGTACATAGACCAATGTCGATAATCAAAGACTGATTAAAGTTCTTGTAAGAAACTACTTTTCATGCTTCTCTCAACTGCTCCATGTAGGCTACCACCTCAAGGGGAAACTGTAGTCTATGCTTTTGCTATTTGTTTTTTTTCCTGTCTATTCAGTTACCTAAAGACCTAATATATTTGGGCGTTAGAATGAGAATGCATCTTCTCTATCTCTGTAATCCAATTCATTTCTTCCTAACAATTCTAGTTGCAAACTCCGCCCTCTGCCTCTTCTTAAGCAACTCACAGCAAATTCATTCAAAGCATTCCCAAAGCCAAGGGCAGATTTTAAAGGTTGTTCACAGTCAGCAGGGGCAGTGTATCTCAATCTTTTGTATCTTAGTTTCCTTTGGGATGACATAAAAATTTTCTGATTTCATCAACTGCTGGGTGTTCCCTGGAGTCCCCACTTGAAGACAATGGCTTTAGATTCTAGTACTTCTTAAGTTGATATATCATAAACCCCCCGTCTCACGTTAAGAATTATTTATCTCTTTAGAATGGAGCTTTCAGTCAAATTTGGTGTTACTCCTCAATATTCTGCTTATTGTTTCAATTTCATTAAATAATCTGTGTTTTCTGTTGCCTTATGGATCCAAAGAGAACCTTTGCCAGACCATCTTGGGAACATCCTTACCATGTGTCTCTCATGCTGCCCCCAGTTCTGGTCTAGCATCTGAATTCTTTTACCCACATATTTAACTTTTCTTGCCCATCTCATCTTGCTACTCCCCTTTCTTTCTTTGTGTATATATTGCATTTGAAGCTCAGCTTGTTTGAAACTAAACTCATTATTTGCCCTTTCCCACTTCCAAATTAATCCCTCACCACCTGTTCTTTTAAATATAGGTCTTTTTGCTACTTTGTTTCCATTTTCCTTGCCCCTAGCATTAAAGCAATTTTCAAACCCCATCAGTTCTTCCTTCACAGTCTCCTTTTTCCATTCCCTCCTTTATTCCCTTGGACTACTCCCAAGTCTGCTGTCTCTGTCTCTCTTTTCTCCATTCCATCTGCCAGATCATTGCCAAATTAGCCTCTGCTGAATATTATTTCAATCATGCTATAGCCCTGTTAACAAAATATATACAAATATAAATAAAGACACATCTACCAAATCTAGTTCGGACTCTTTAGTTTGGAGTTGGGTGGGCTACAGGGCCTCCCCTCACCCCCACAGAGAGTTTTGAAAAAAAGACAGTTTTTAAGAGTCAGAACCAGAATTCAGATGCAAGTCTTTCAACTTTAAATCTTCTATAACCTAACTACAAGACTGTGTGACTTCTTCCTAAACTTCATTTCAATATGTTTATATATTTCATTTGTAAAAAAAATGGACCAACATGCAAAACACACACACACACACACACACACACACACACCCCACTGTAGTACTGGAAGAGCTACATAATAAGTGTGCTTATGAATAACTCATTAAACAAAGACCACCTCTTGACATCCTCTTGTCTTTCCTCTCCATTCCAAGTTTTACCAGCAACACAAATATTTGATACTACAGCATTTTTACAAGTTGAAGGTTCGTGTCGATCCTGCGTTGAGCGAGTATATCGCTCACTTTGTGTCTCTGTGTCACACTTTGGTAATTCTCACAATATTCAAATTTCAAAGTTTGAAATATTTCAAATATTTTAATTATTACTATATCTGTTTTGTTGATCTGAGAGCCGTGATCTTTGATGTTACTATTGTGATTGTTTTGGGGTGCCATGAGCTATACCTATATAAGACAATGAACTTAATTGATAAATGTTGTTTTTGTTCTGACTGCTGTACTGACCATTGTTTCCCCATCTCTCCCCCTCCTTGGGTCTCCCTATTCCCTGAGACACAGTGATATTAAAATTAGGCCAATTAATAGACCCTACAATGACCTCTAAGTATTCAGGTGAAAGGAAGAGGTACAAGTCTCCCACTTTAAGTCAAAAGCTAGAAATAATTAAGCTTCAATGAATGAAGGCTGAGAAGGGTAAGGAAGCTGCAGAAGAAAAACTGACAGCTGGCAGAGTTGGTTTGTGAGGTTTAAGGAATAAAGTTTTCTCCATAACATAAAAGTGCAAAGTGAAGCAGCGAGTGCTGATGGGGAAGCTGCAACAAGCTATCCAGAAGATCTAGCTAAGATCATTGATAAAGGTAGCCATACTAACAAATTTTCAGTGGAGACAAAACAGCCTTGGATTGGAATAAGATGCCATCTAGGACTTCCATAGCTAGAGAGAAGACAATGCTTGGCTTTAACATTTAAAAGGAGAGGCTGACTCTCTTGTTAGGGGCTAATGTGACTGGAGACTTTAAGTTAAAGCCAATGCTCATTAACCATTCTGAAAATCCTAGGGTCCTTAGGAATGACACTAAATCTACTCTACTTGTGCTCTGAAAAGGGGAAAATAAAGTCCAGATGACAGCACATTTGTTTAAAACATGGTTTACTGAATATTTTAAGCCCACTATTGAGAACTACTGCTCAGAAAAACATTGCTTTTTTCCAAACATTACTGCTCATTGACAATATACCTGGTCACTTATGAGCTCTGATGGAGATGTACAAAGAAATTAATGTTATTTTCATGCCTGTTGAGGTGGTTTGGATCTGTGTCCCCACCCATATCTCATGTTGAATTGTAATTCCCAGTGTTTGAAGTGGAGCCTGATGCAAGGTGATTGGATCATGGAGATGTTTCTCATGAATGGTTTAGCACCATCCCCTTCGTGCTGTTCTGGTGACAGTGAGTGGGTTCTCATGAGATCTTGTTGTCTAAAAGTGTGTGACACCTCTCCCTTTGCTTTTGCTGCTCCTGCCATGTGAGACACCTCTCTCCCCCTTCACCTTCTGCCATTATTGTAAGTTTCCTGAGGCCTTTCCAAGTCATGCAGATGCCAGCATCGTATTTCCTGCACAGCCTGCAGAACCCCAAGCCAATTAAACCTCTTTTATGTATAAAATACCTAGTCTCAAGTATTTCTTAAAGCAGTGTGAGAACTGACTAATACATCTGCTAATACTACATCCATTCTACAGCCCATGGATCAAAGCAGTGTATGTAATGTTGTTTTTGTGTAAGAAAGGGGAGAGGATAACAACATGCTTTCATATTTGCTTATATCTGCAAAAAGAACTCAGGAAGAATGCAGAGGAAACTAAATGAGTAGGTGTTCATAGAGAAGTGGAGGAGATGAAAACCAGAGTAGAGGAGATGACGCAGCCCCCAAATTGGGGCTTAGCCTGGGAAGGTCCGTGGTTTCCCCCAGGAAAGAATTCAAGGGCAAACCAGTGGTATTAGCAACTTTTATTGGACCAACAGTGAACAGCAGCAGCTGAAGTACTGCTCCCTGCAGAGTAGGCCTACCCCATAGAAAGTGTGCCCAGAATAGCTGCTCAGAGGCAGTGCTGCAGTCATATTTATACCCGTTTTTAATTATGTGCAAACTAAGGGGCAGATTATGCAGACATTTCTAGAAAAAGGATGGTAACATCTGGGTTGTTGGGTTGTGGCCATGGAAAGGGGTGGTAACTTCCGGTTGTTGCCATGGCAATGGTAAACTGACATGGCACACTGGTAGGTGTGTCTCATGGAAAGGTGCTTCCACCTCCTCCCTGTTTTAGTTAGTCCTCAATTTGGTCCGGTGTCTGGGCCCTGCCTCTGAAGTTGATTGAGTCCTGCCTCCTGAGTCACGTCCTGCCTCCATCCTCAGTAAGACCTCTCAATGTTTACCCTGTTAAAGCATTTTGATATTTGAATTGTACAAATGTATAACTCTTCAAACCAAATCCAACAAATAAAGTCTCTAAAGAAAAATATATAACTTTTTGTAATTCTAGGAGTAACACCTACTTACAGAATATTTTAAAAGAACAGGGATATAAAAGCAATGCTTCATAATCCCATTTCTAGAAATAATCACTGTAAAGATTCTGGCATATTTCCTTTCAATCTCCCATGCAGATCTCCATAAATATTTGTGTCTATACTTACAAAGTTGAGATCACACTTCAATACACTTTTGTACTTTGCAGTTAACATTTGAGATAATTTTACAAGCATTTTATTATGTCATTTAAAACTCTTGATAATAATCATAATCTTAATATTCATTCTTCAAAAAACGTTAACAGTAAAGTCCATTATTCCTAACCATTGATTTAAAAAATTCGTTCCTAATTAACTGTAGCCTTAAGGCTTCCCTCAGGTTTCCCAAACAGGGCACATGCAGGACAATGCTTTCAGGACATCTTTGTCAGAGCTCCCTCAGCCACGCTGAAATGCTGTTTTGCCACATTAACAGGGAGCGCCATGGGAACCACTCTAGAGGGTTTGTTAAGGGGAGAGGAGCTCAGAAGGCATATTCATGGAATACACAATTCTTGAACTTCATCAATGCCCAGGACTGTTGTCATTGTTGAGTGACACAGTGCTGGGATATTTCACTACAGGCATACCTCAAAGATATTGTGGGTTCCATTCCAGACCACCACAATAAAGTTAATCTCTCAGTAAAGTGAGTCACCCAAATATTTTGATATCCCAGTGCATATAAAAGTTACATTTACACTATACTATAATCTATTAAGTGTACAATAGCATTATGTCTGAAACAACAATGAACATATTTTAGTTTTATAATAATTTATTGCTAAAAAATGCTAATGGTCATCACCATCTGAGCCTTCAGTGAGTGGTAATCTTTTTGCTAGTGGAGGGTTTTGCCTCCATGTTGATGGACGCTGACTCATCAGCGGGTGGTTGCTGAAGGTTGGGATGACTGTGGCAATTTCTTAAAATGAAAAAAAATGAGGTTTGCCACATCAAATGAGTCTTCCTTTCATGAAAGATTTCTCTGTAGCATGCAGTGCTGTTTGATAGCATTTTACCCACAGTTGAACTTCTTTAAATATTGGAGTCAATGTTCTCAAGCCCTGCAGCTGCTTTATCAACATTTATGTAATATTTAAATCCTTTGTTGTCATTTTGACAATACTTACAGGATCTTCATTAGGAGTAGATTCCCTCTCAAGTAACCACTTTCTTTGCTCGTTCATAAGAAGCAACTCCTCATCCACTCAAGTTTTATCACGAGACTGAAGCAATACAACTACATCTTCAGGCTCTATTATATATTTTCTCCTCTGCAAAAAGAGTTATGAAATAATTTTAAAATTTAGATGATTTTAAAGTACTTTTAAAATTTAAATGATTTTAAAGTAAAATAATTTGTAGTATACACTGAAGGCAAAAAGTGTTATATAAATGCTAAATAATAATATTGTAAAGCCCCTATATTCTGTGATAATGAGCACTATATAAATGCTAAGTGGAAAAGAATAGAAAATGTAGTGTTTCGAAATGGCTTATCAATGTATCAGGTTTCTTGTGTTTCATATGCACTATATATATAGGACTTGCAGCAAAAATGCAAAAGCAAATACTTATCTATTTTAATAATTGTATAGCTGTACTATTCATTATAACACTGTGACTCTCTAAATCATTTTGTACCTAAGAAGAAGAGGCCTTTTCCTGTTAGCTATTACTGTGAAACAAAATACCCCAAACCTTAGTGGCTTAAGTCATCAAGCATTTTATTACCTCTTATGATTCTGTGAATTACCCAGGCTCAGATGCCTGCTCCATATGGTTCACCTGAGGCTGGAGTCATTTGGAGGCTCAATTGGTTGGACTACCCAAGATGACTTACTTGCATAGGTGGCAGTTGCTCGTAGTGGTTGGCTGGTTGCTCAGTTGGGAGTCAACTGGAGTGTCTCAGTTTTCTTCTACTGGCTTCACTGTAGGGCTTGGGTTTCTCATACTATGGTGGCTGGGAACATTCCAAGCAGACCAGTCCCAGTGTACAAGCACCTTACTGAGCCTCTGCTTGCACTGTTTGCCAATGACCCATCAGCCAAAGTAAGTCATGAGACCAAGTCTAGAGTCAGTGTGGGGAGGACTATATAAGGCATGAATACCTAAAGGTGTGGTTAAATCAGAGCCATCATTGTAATAGTCCACCACAGAGCCATAGCCAGCCTTGAAAATATCCTCGTATCCCTGAGTGGCACAGAAACAGATGGGACCCTTGCCGTCAACACCATCATAGCAAAGATCTAGAATAGAAGGTTGCAGGGCTTACAACAATCATTCCGTACAAGGCACCTCAGTGATGACCTGTGTGGAATGGTAATGAAGGACCAGATGGGATAATAGTGACCCTAATACAAAATAGAACCATCACACCCATGGCACTCTATAACTCTCATGTATTACTTAAGAATACATTCAGCTGCAAGTAGCATAAAAGACAATTCTAATGACTTTAGAAAGAGACCTTTATTTCTCTCACATAATAAGATGTCCAAAAAACAGATGGTTACAAATTGGTTCTATAGTTCAACAATGTGTTTGTAATTTTTGGCTTTTCCTGCATGGTCATAAGATTGCTGCCCCAGCTCCAGGGATCATATCTGAGATCAAAGCAGGAAGAAAGAAGAGGGAGGGAGGAGCTAGCATCAAGCCATCTGAAATCAAAAGCTTTGCTAGAAATTTTCAGCTGACTTCTTATGTCTCACTGGCCAGAATTGGTTACCCCAGCTGCAAAGAAGGCAAAGAAAAGGAATAGTCAGCTGGCACTTCGCTGCTCAATATGGTATCAAGAGTCTGTAAATAAAGGAGTTGGGGTGGGGGCAGTTATATTGGTTAAAAAAAAGTGTCTGTCTCTACCCTAAAACTTAGAAAAACAACCCAGAAACAAACTCAAAAACAACCCAGAAGTGTCTGAGATAAAAGCAGCTATAACCTTGATAGAATGAGATCTTGAAATCCAAATTAAGTTATTTCAAAGAAAAACAAAGTTACATACAGCTGCTATGATTAGATAATATCTCTGAAGGGTTATTCCCTGGCACATAGCAAGTGCCAATACATGTTAGCTGTTGCGGTAAATATGATGTAATAGTAGTGGTGCTGAAGATATTAATTATTATTACAACTGGCATGAGATAAATTAAGGTTTCCGTATTCATCCAACAAACACTTATTGAGCTTTTTCTTCATACAAGAACCCTTACAATTCAAATCTCAGGAAGCAAAGAGTTTAGTGGGTGATTCATATTATTAGGGGAAAAAACATTTATTTTGGATACAGTATTAAGAGAAAAAGATAAGTGCTTTTGGAAAACATTCCTAATGATTCAGAATGCAATTCATTCTCCTTAAGAACATACCTATGGAGATGGAAAACATTGTGGCCTCAATTAAAATTTTTTTTGTGGTGAAAAGCACCTATAACTCAATTGAAGGTCAGGAGTGCTGGCTCATGCCTGTAATCCTAGCACATTGGGAGGCTGAGGCAGGAGGATCACTTGAACTCAGGAGTTTTGAGACCAGCATGGACAATAGAGTGCGACCTCATCTCTACTGAAATTAAAAAAAAAAAAAAATAGCTGGGCATGATGGTGCATGCCTGTAGTCCCAGCTACTCAGGAAGCTGAGGCAGGAGGAACAGTTCAGCCTGGGAGGTCAAGGCTGCAGTGAGCTGTGTTCACACCACTGTACTCCAGTCTAGGTCACAGAGTGAGACCCTGTCTCAAAAAACAAACAAACAAAAAAAATTAAAAATATTCAATTGACCATCTTAGCCATTTTAAAGTGTACAGTAGAGTAATAAAAAGATATTTTTGTTGCAGTAACATTTTCAGTAAAAATAACAGTAAATATTTGATTGGAATAAGGAAATATATAATATAGACCTGAAGAAAGAGGGAATATCAAACCTGTCAGTTTTGGGCCGTTTTATGATTTTCTTTAACTTGGTTTGACTTTTCGAGTCAGCAAAAGATTAAAGTTGATACAGAAACACACACACATCCCCCCGGACACACACACATTCCTCTGTCGGAATGTCTTGGTTATGGAGATGTGTCCGCTCTTTGTAATAAAAAAGGACACAGGTTTACTGCTAAGCCCAGGCAGGTTTGCTGGGCCAGCTCTAAGAGCTCAGAATGAAAACACAGAAGAAAAAATCAAAACAGGTAACATGCCCCAAAAGTGCACAGAACTTTTCTGAGTGTAAGAGAAGGGAACAGGGAGAAGAGAATGGGATGGGACTGTGAGGGGTGGAATGGCAGGGAGGATTAACAGGATGGATTTCAGGAGGGAACATGAGAGAAAACAAAACTCAAATGATGGTTTGGCATGATCCAAAAACAACAGATAGAAAGTAAATAAATGTTTCCTTAGAAGAGAGAACCTTGAAGTTTCCCCAAAAAAGGAAGAAAAAATGAAGGGAAAGAAAGAGAAGCAAAGGAGATGGGGAGAAAGGGGAAGGAAGGGAGACATCAATAAAGGCAAAAGCCAGAGAAAACAAGAAGCAAGTCTAACAGTTAGAATTCGAGTCCCAGAAGAAGAAGAATGCAAGAAATAGCACAATTCCAGGCAAGGAGAAGAGATACAACACTCAGGTTACTTTTAAGAAGAGGAAAGTACCTTTTGGCCTCAACTCCCAGCTTCCAGTAATTTGATAAAATGACGAACACAGAGGAAAGAAGAGAGGCAACTGCTGAGGTCCCCTAGGCCTTTGAGAAAGCGGAGTTGTACCTTTGGCAACATAAGTGCATATCTACAAGAAAGGCGATAATGTAGACACCAATGGAATGGGTACTGTCCAAAAAGAAATGCCTCACAAATGTCACCATGGCAAAACTAAAAGAGTCTACAAAGTTACCTAGCATGCTGTTGGCATCATTGTAAACAAACAAGTTAGGGGCAAGATTCTTGCCAAGAGAATTAATATGCATATTGGGCATATTAAGCACTCTAAGAGCCAAGATGATTTCCTGAAAATGTGTGAAGGAAAATAACCAGCATAAAGAGGGAAGCTAAAGAGAAACCTGAAGCTGCAGCCTGTTCCACCCAGAGAAGCACACTTTGTAAGAACCAATGAAAAGGAGCCTGAGCTGCTGGAGTCTATTAACTGAATTCACAGTATAACAGGTGAAAAAGAAGAAGAAGAAGAAGAAGACTTCTGGATTGTAAAGGAAGAAAGAGGAAGAGGAGGAGGAAGGGAAACAGCAGGCAAAAATAAATTTGAAAGCTCTTTGAAACCACAAAATATGGTAAAATGAATAATTTTAAGAAGAGAGTACACTGTAAATCACATCTTAATATTAATATTATGTAAAAATTATGTATAAAAGCTAGAGATAAGTCTGTAGAACTCAAAGAGAAGAGAAACAATGTAAACGTTAGTACAAAAAAATGAATGTAATGTAGTTATTCAAATGTAGTTCAAAATATGTAAGATAAGGTAGAGAAGATATTAAATCATTAATAAGAATTGGGGAAGAAAAAGGAATCAGATTTCAAATTAAGCATTATATTAACTAGGATAATTCAGGTATCCACTAGGACCTGATAGTTCAGGTCTCCATCTATGACAAACCCACAGCCAACATCATACTGAACAGGCAAAAGCTGGAAGCATTCTCCCTGAGAAATGAAACAAGAGAAGGATCCCCACTCTCATGACTCCTATTCAATATAATACTGGAAGTCGTAGCCAAAGCAATCAGGCAAGAGGAAGAAATAAAAGGAATCCAAATAGGAAAAGAGTGAGTTGAATGATCTCTCTTCATAGACAATATGATTCTATACCTAGAAATCCCCACAGCTTCTGCCCAAAGCCTCCTAGAATTGATAAGCAACTTCAGTAAAATTTCAGGATACAAAATCAACGCACAAAAATCAGTAGTATTTCTATACATCAAAAACATCCAAGCTGAGGGCCAAATCAAAAATGCAATTCTACTCTGCAGAAGGATGGTGTATAATAATAATAAAAGAATACAATTCTATTCACAAGAGCCACAAAAAGAATAAAATACCTAGGAATACAGCTAATCACAGAGGTGAACAATCTCTCCAACAAGAGTTACAAAACACTGCTGAAAGAAATCAGAGACAACAAAAACAAATGGAAAAACATTCCATGCTCATGAATAAGAAGAATCAATGTTGCTAAAATGGCCATACTGCCCAAAGCAATTTACAGATTCAGTGCTATTCCTATCAAATTACCAACATCGTTTTTCACAGAATTAGAAAAACTCTTCTTAAATTCACATGGGTCGAGAGGGACCTCGCGCGGCCCCCTTGCCTCCCGGCGCGCAGGGCCTCTACGGGGCCGCTCCCGCCCTGCGCGGGCCTGGCCTGGACCGGAAGCTGCGCTGCGTGCCTGCTCCTGGCTCTGGGGGCGGGCACCGGGGCCAGTTGGACAGGGGCAAGAAGCACAAGGAGCGCAAGTCAGACAAACACCTCTATGAGGGGTATGTAGAGAAGCCCTTGAGGCTGGTCCTCAAAGTAGGAGGGAACGAAGTCACCGAATTCTCCACGGGCAGCTCAGGGCACGACTCCAGCCTCTTCGAAGGCGAATAAGATCATGACAAACACAAGGACAGAAAGCGGAAAAAGAGAAAGAAAGGAGAGAAGCAGGTTCCAGGGGAAGAAAAAGAGAGAAAACGGAGGAGAGTTAGGGAGGATAAAAAGAAGCGAGATCGAGACCTTGTGGAGAATGAGGCAGAAAAAGACCTCCAGTGTCATGCCCGTGTGAGATCCTCTCACAAGCTCTTCAGCCAAACAAGAAGAAGTAGAACAGACACCCCTTCAAGAAGCTTTGAATCAACTGATGAGACAATTGCAGAGAAAAGACCCAAGTGCTTTCTTTTCATATCCTGTGACTGATTTTATTGCTCCTGGCTACTCCATGATCATTAAACACCCAAGGGATTTTAGTACTATGAAAGAAAAGGTCAAGAACAATGACTACCAGTCGATAGAACTAAAGGATAACTTCAAACTAATGTGCACTAATGCCATGATTTACAACAAACCAGAGACCATTTATTATACAGCTGCAAAGAAGCTGTTGCACTGGGGGATGACAATTCTTAGCCAGGAAAGAATTCAGAGCCTGAAGCAGAGCATAGACTTCATGGCTGACTTGCAGAAAACTCGAAAGCAGAAAGATAGAACAGACTGGGGAGGATGGAGGCAGAGTGGGGAGGATGGAGGCTGCTGGCCCAGAGAGAGAGGACTCTGGAGATGCCAAAGCACAAGCCTTCAAGAGTCCCGGCAAAGAAAATTAAAATATAGACAAAGATATGCTTGAAGATAAGTTTAAAAGCAATAATTCAGAGACAGAGCAGGAGCAGCTTGACCAAGTTGTGAAGGAATCTGGAGGAAAGCTGACCAGACAGCCTGTGAACCGTCAGTGTGAATTTGAAAGAAGAAAACCAGATGGAACAACAACGTTGGGACTTCTCCACCCTGTGGATCCCATTGCAGAAGTGTGAGACTTGAATTCTGGACCTACAGTTCTTATGCACCACGTTATGACTCCACGTTTACAAATATCAGCAAGGATCATTCAGATTTAATCTATCCAACCTATGGGGAAGACTCTGATCTTCCAAGAGATTTCAGCATCCATGAGTTTTGGGCCACAGGCCAAGATTATCCATATGTTATGGCAGATAGTTTACTGGATGTTTTAACAAAAGGAGGGAATTCCAGGACCCTACAAGAGTTGGAGATATCATTGCCTGAAGATGAAGGCCATACTAGGACACTTGACACAGCAAAAGAAATGGAGATTATAGAACTAGACCCAGCAGGGCATCTGGACCCCAATACTCAAGACAGGCTCACACACTGAAAGTAGTAAACTTTGGCGCTCCAGTTGAAGTTTTTGACTCTGAAGAACCTGAAGTATTCAGAAGAAACTTGATGAGGCCACCAAATTGTTCAGGGAGCTCCAGGAAGCCCGGAACGAGCATTTGAGCACCAGACCCCCTCCCAGTATGATCTGTCTCTTGGGTGCCTCCTGCAGAGAAATGCATCTCACTGAACAAGTGACCAATAATCTTAAAAACTTGCACAGCAAGTAACTCCAGGTGATATTGTAAGCCTGTATGAATTTCAAAAAGCAATGGGGATTTCCATTCCTTCCCCCATCATGGAAAACAATTTTATAGATTTAACAGAAGGTCTTGAAGAACCTAAAAAGGTGGATGTTGCTGAGTGTGGACCTGGTGGGAGTTGAGGCACCTGGTATTTGATTATATATTATGTATATACTTTTTCATTCTTAACTTAGAAATGCTTTTCAGTAGATATTAAATATTTGCAAATTGTGTTTTTAGTTAAACTTTGGAACAGTGAATTTGAATGTTCCAGAGGGGAAAAAAATAAACAAAAATAAATAAAATTCACATGGAACCAAAAAAGAGCCCGAATAGCTAAAGCAATCCTAAGCAAAAAGAACAAATCTGGGAGTATCGTATTATCCGACTTCAAACTATACTACAAGGCTACGGTAACCAAACAAAACAGCATGGTACAAAAACAGACACATAGACCAATAAAACAGAGAACCCAGAAATAAAGCTTCACATTTACAACTATCTGATCTTCAACAGAGTTGACAATAACAAGCAATGAGAAAAGGACTTCCTATTCAATAAGTGATCCTGGGATAACTGGCTAGTCATACACAGAAGACTGAAACTGGACCCCTTCCTTTCACTGTATATACAAATCAACTCAAGATAGATTAATACTTAAATGTAAGACCTCAAACTATACAAACCCTAGAATAAAACCTAGGAAACACCATTCTAGACATAAACCTTTGCAAAGATTTCGTGACAGTTTCCAAAAGCAGCTGCAACAACAAAGTAAACAGACAATCTATAGGAGAAAATACTTGTAAACTATGCATCTGATAAAGGCCTAATATCCAGAATATGTAAGGAACCTAAACAAATCAACAAGTGAAAAACAGCCCCATTAAAAAATGGGCAAAGGATATGAACAGACTCTTTTCAAAGGAAGACACATATATCCAACAAGCATAGGAAAAATGCTCAACATTACTAATAATTAGAGAAATGCAAATCAAAATCACAATGAGACACCATCTCACACTAGTCAGAATGGCTATTAACAGATATTTGGGAGGCTGCAGAGAAAAGAGAACTCTTACACATTGCTGGTGGGAATGTAAATTAGTTCAGCCACTGTGGAAAGCATTTTTGAGATTTCTCAAAGGACTTAGAACTACCATTCAACCTAGCAATCCCATTACTGAGTATACACCCAAAGGAATATAAATCATTCTACCAAAGAGATACATGAATTCATATGTTCATTTTAGCACTATTTATAATAGCAAAGACATGGAATCAATGTAGATGCCCATCAACAATGGACTGGATAAAGAAAATGCAGTACACCATGGTATACTATGTAGCTATAAAAAAGAACAAAATTGTGCCCTTGCAGCAACATAGATGCAGCTGGAGGCCATTATCTTGAGCGAATTAGCACAGGAACAGAAAACCAAATATTGCATGTTCTCATTTATAAATGGGAGCTAAACGCTGAGTACACATGGACACAAAGGGGAGAATAGACACCGGGACCTACTTGAGGGTGGAGAGAGGGAGGAGGTTGAGGGTTGAAAAACTACCTGTCAGGTACCATGCTCATTACCTGGGTGATGACATTATTTGTACGCCAGTCTCCAGCAACATGCAATTTACTCAAGTAACAAATATGGACATGTACCCCCGGACCTAAAATAAGAGTTGAAAAAGGAAAAAAAAGAGATAATGCTTTCTGCTGTAACAAACAAAGCTGAAAAAACACCAGTGACTTAATAAGAGTTTATTTTGAGCACATAAAACAAGTTCACAGTTTTCATTTTTAAGATAGAAATGGAAAACTTTCAAATCTGGAGACACCGATTTTACTCTATTTTTCATAGTAAGACTTGTGGATGGCTCTTCCTGGAATAATTAACAAGAATAGCAAAACACACAGGATTTCAGCGTATCCATGAAAGAAAGTAACTGGCTTATTCTAATTCAAGTAGAAATGCAATGTTTTATAAAGATGTCATAAATCACTTACAAAAGGAAGATTTACTCAATAAATAAGACAATTACATAGCTATTGGAGAAAAAGTAAAGTTGAATGTCTACATTGCTATATGCCAAAACAAAGTTCAAATAGATTAAAGATTTAAATATAAAAATAAGCATAGCAACCAGAAAAAAAATAGTTGAATTTCTTTTACTTTACATTGGAGAAAGACATTCAAGCATGAAATCAAAGGCAAAAGCCATGAAGAAAAATATTAACAAATGAAACTTACGAAAACATTTAAAATTCATATATTTTTTAAAGCCATAATTCATTTAAAAGCAAAAAACAAAGTAGACGAATAGTTGAGTCATATCTGACAGATGATTTGATATATAAAGAGCACTTATCAATCAATAAAGGACAAACACTCAACATAAAAAATGGGCAAAGACAAGAATAGTCAAATCATACATAATACATGCAAATGGCAAATAAACATACAAAAATCTTCAACTTTGCCAATAATTAAAGATAGGATATTTGCCTACAAATTAGCTAAAAATGTTTACAATGATAATAGCAGTGTTTTTGAATAAATAGAAAAATGAACACTCTCAATCAAAGCTGGTTATGAGTATAAATTGGTATAATTCTGTAGGTAATTTAGCAATATGTATAAATATGCTTAAGCTAAAGATATACTTGACTTAGTAATTAATCAATCTGTTCTCAGGATTAATTATTAATTTACTGTTGTTTAATTATAAATTATTTTTTGAAAATTTATGATTTTGAAAATTTTATATACAAAACTGAAAATGTTATATACAAGTTTATTCAACTTATTTTTGACAGCATTATTTTTAATAATAAAAAATGGAAAACAACATAAATGAGTCACAATTTGGAAATTATAGCCCAATCATATGTAGGTATTAAAAGTCATGTTTTTTAAAGAATATTTCAAAATATGGGAAAGTATACTCGCTGCAATGCTTATGCGGGCAATACAAACCTTATAACCTGTGTGACCATAATTTGTATAAATTGCCAAAGATTTGTTCTTATCCTCCACTGATTTCCCCCTAGGTCATAAGAGACATTCAATAATTTTTTTTTGAATTTAAAAGAAATGAAATTTTCTGTACACAAAAACAAACTATTAGTTTACTCTAAGTGGCAGGCTTATAGGTGATTCTTATTTCTTCTGTATGATTTAGTTTTCAAGTTTCCACAGAGAATGTTTACAACTTTTATGAGTAAAGAAATCTTATTGATTTGGGTTATAAAACATGATCCCAGAATATACTAGAGGAGCTAAGAGAAAAGGAATTTTTTGTTGTTATGTGAATTTTTAAGAGACAATTTTTAATTCTAGTCTACCAAAATATTGCCTTTCATATCCTACAATAGGCTGCACTCTGGAGCAATGTGCTGTAATGTGTGCTAGTGTTGGCAGCTAACATCACAGCATCTTACTCCATGAATGGATGAAAACTAAACTCTGAAGAGGGAAGTGAGGCAAGCCTGCCCATTGTATTAAAGGCAACTTAAAAGGGACCCATGAATCCATCATAGGTGTTTATGTTCTCTTGATCCTTAATTAAGAAATAGGCCGGGCGTGGTGGCTTATGCCTATAATCCCAGCACTTTGGGAGGCCAAGGTGGGCGGATCACTTGAGGTCAGAAGTTCAAGACCAGCCTGGCCAACATGGTGAAAACCCATCTCTACTAAAAATACAAAATTAGCCAGGCGTGGTGGCGAGTACCTGTAATCCCAGCTACTTGGGAAGCTGAGGCAGGAGAATCGCTTGAGCCCGGGAGGCAGAGTTCACAGTGAGCCGAGATCGCGCCACTGCACTCCAGCCTGGGCAACAGAGCGAGACTGTCTCAAAAAAAAAAAAAAAAAAAAAAAAAATAGTTGAATGCAAAACTTGAACATAAAGTGTAAAGATGAGAGCCTTTTATCGTCTTAGCCTAGTTCTGGTTTATGCAGGTGATGTCACCCTGGCAACCACATAATGGGGCCATTACTTTGTATTTATAAATTGTACACCAGAGGAACTGGAGACAGATCAAGAGGAAAATGTGTTGCCCGTACTGTGTACAGCACATATTTACTTAGCCTGCTTGTCCTACAATGTTCTAACCCCCATGAGAACAGAAAAGTTTTCTTCCATCCTATGTGCATCTACTTTGGAGCAGAGGGAATAGCACATAGTGAAAGAAGCCAAACACAAAAAGCCACATATTGTATGATTCCATTTGTGTAAAATGTTCACAACAGCCAAATCCATGGAGACAGAAAATCAATTAGCATTTGTCTGGGCTGGAGGGAGGGGGAACAGGGAGTGACTGTTAACAGGTACAGATTTCTTTCTGGGGTGAAGAAAGTATTCTGGAATTAGATAGTAATGATGGCTGCACAATTCTGGGAATACACAAAACCCACTGAATGGTAGACATGAAAATGGTAAACTTTATGGCAAGTAAATTACATCTAGATTTAAAAGAAAAACATATTGAATAGAATATAAAAGACCAGAAAGACTCATGTGGCGGAGGCTGGGTCTGGCAGAGGGAGGAACTACTCCAGCTGGGTCTACCCAGCCTAATCATCCTTCTGTGGCAAATCCTAGCGGGGTTCTTAACCCTGCAATTCTAAAAACAGCAAAAAGATTCCTTGATAACAAACGACTCAAACTACACTATATGCAAGGACAAAAGACATGTTGTTACATAAAAAATATTTTTATGTCTATCTGTAAATTTAATATATAAAAGATATGTTAGTATCTAAACATTCCAATGTTTACCTCCAGTTTCTCTTCACTAAAAAGTTGATGGGGAGAATTATAAGGCCTGATTAGGGCATAGTTTCTGTTACAGAACAGTCTGGATTCAGACCCTCTCTGTTTCTGTTGATTCTTTCCTATGGGACACACTGTTAGTGGTTTCACGGCATCTGCTCTGGAATCTGTTATTTTCTACATTTTAATGAAAATATTGCACTAATTGCTGACATCTTTGCACCATTATTGATTGTCAACATTTGACCACAAACATTTATGTCTTCCTAAAGAACAAAATGCCAGAATGAAATAATTAATATGTGCTAAGCCAAGTGTGTGTGCTCACAATTTAAAAACTGTGTGTCATAAACGTGTTTAGGCCCAATGAAATGAACTACAAAAAGAAGGCAATACGTTTTATCCAAGTATTTTGGATGCAAATAGATATGAAGGCAACTGTAATTCATACCTCATTAAAGAATAATTGCAAAAATGTCACCAAACTGTGACATAATTATTGAACCATGTCAAAAACTCATTTTTTTTATTTCTTCTGCACGTTACTAGGAGAATGTGCAAGTGTGGGGAAGAAAATAAATTATTTAAAATAAATGAAAGTTATATAACAATTGAGTCACCTCCAGTGTTTAATAAAGCATTTAGCCTGGTTATTATTCCATGCATGAAAACTGCAAGTTTAATATTTCTGTTAACTATGAGTGAAGTTTAAAATTCAAAATCTGTAGTCAAAAAGATAAATCAAGACCACACAGCCACAATTTATTTTTTCTTTTGGATAGGGTCTCGCTCTGTCACCCAGGCTGTAGTGCAGTGGCATAATCATAGCTCACTGCAGCCTCGAACCCCTGGGTTCATGCAATCCCATCTCAGTCTCTGGAGTAGCTGGAATTACAGGCATGAGCCATCGTGCCCAGCCCAGATATGATTCTTAAAAGGATCAATTAAATAAAATGTATTATAGATGAAATTAAATAAAAAGTTTAATAAAACAGATCACTTGCAAGACTAGTATTTGGCAACTGATCCTATTAAATTCCAGTTTATTAGAGAATGAATGCATATATATTCTCCACGCATCAAAAACAATACATTTATTAAAAACCCTGGGATATAAATTTTTATGGTAACTGAAGATTTAAGCATGAAAAACTACTTCTAGAGGTGTTTCCAAAACATTCTGGTGTCAGAGAGCCCTGAAAATAGTTTTTGATACTCTCTAGGATGCAGTTTCATGGGTTGTTATATTCTGAAGTACTTACTACTTTGCTGTCTATGTGGTTCGGTGAAATGTCATTCCTGATCTGAATCTCTCCGCTTATGTAACTGATCAGTGGACTGAAATCTGCAGGTCTTCTATTCCATTTGGTCAACATGGGCTTGCCTGTCACCCTTCATTGTGCTTCTTCAAAGAACAGTTGCCACCTTATCTGGGAACAGCTCTCTTTATGAGTGCTACTCATGTGAAATAATCTTTCACCACTGAGGCCACTATTTCCTTAGCACAAGAAGAGACATTTATCTTGCTGCTAATGGATAATTAATTTTAAAAATGTATATTATGACACAATTTTTTAAAAAAGGAAAAGGCAAGCTGGACAATGGGACTAAATGTCCCTTCTTCAAATTGACTCCTATTTAGCTCTTCCAATGTCATCCCAAACACAGATAACTTTTCTTTCATGAATTGTTCTCCTGAA
This sequence comes from Pan troglodytes, assembly GCF_028858775.2. Lineage (NCBI taxonomy): Eukaryota > Metazoa > Chordata > Mammalia > Primates > Hominidae > Pan > Pan troglodytes. Next base: position 100,359,693 of record NC_072412.2, on the reverse strand, counting down.
TGATTTATACGTGTCGTGTTATCTGAGGCTCTCTCTGGGTCCCCTGGTGGATTTAGCCAGCCATCAGCTGCATAATTGTTAATTTTAACACTATAAAAGGTTCTGATGCAGAAGAGATATGGTGTTGGTAGAAGAATTAATTGAAATGTATCTCCCAATCACACTAGTCTCCTACTGCTGGTTTCCCATACACAGAAATTATACTTTAGATTTAAGGTTAAAATAAATTTACATCTTTGCTGCTCATAAAGCTTTGGGTCTAGTGGTAAATGGAAATGTTAATTGTTTCTAATACCCATGAAGGTTTTTCACCCTGAGAACAATTCCGGGAACTGTACAGGTCACGGTCCAATGCACGTTTTCATAGGTAGAGTAGCTCTTGCAGTCAAAGGCTGACAAGAGATAGGGTGGGAAGGAAGGTTATGGGAAAAAAAAATGAGGGAGAGTGGAGAAACTGGGAAGGCTGAGAAGTAAGAAAATAATATGTGTCATTTATTACTAAATCTGCAATCCCTCTTTTACACTTCTCAACAAGAATGATAATTTTCCAGATTTTCCATGCAGCCAAAAAAAAAGCAATAAGAGGTAACATAGGCAACATTTCAGCCCTGACATTTCCTTTCTAAGAATATAAGTGTACATGAGATATGGTCAAAAAGAAGGCCTTTGGAATAATTATATTTAAATATTTGAGGTGATGGAAAACAAAAGTGTGTTAAATGTAAGTGGTGGGTCACTTTAATTTTCCGGTCTACAAATCCCAAATCTGAATGCTTCCAGGATACTCCTCTCAGCTAAGTAGGCAACAAAGTTATATGTATTCATGATGTGTGGGGCACAGTGAAAGGCTTGATCCATGGAACTCATAGATGGGAGTAAAGGAATGTATCAAGCCTGGCCAGGCATGGTGGCCCACGCCTGTAATCCCAGGACTTTGGGAGGCCAAGGCAGGCAGATTTCTTGAGCCCAGGAGTTTGAGACCAGCCTGGGCAACATGGTGAAACCCATCTCTACCAAAAAATATAAAAATTATCCAGGCATGGTGATGAGTGCCTGTAGTTCCAGCTACTTAGGAGGCTGAGTTGGGAGGAGAGCTTGAATCCGGGGGGCAGAGATTGCAGTGAGCCAAGATCGATCGTGCCATTGTACTCCAGCCTGGGTGACAGAGTGAGACCCTGCAAAGGAAGGAAGGAAGGAAAGAAGAAAGAAAGAGAAAGAGAGAGAGAGAGAGAAAGAGAGAGAGAGGGAGGGAGGGAGAGAGGGAGGGAGGGAAGGAAGGAAGGAAGGAGAGAAAGAAAGAAGAAAGAAAGAAAGAAAGGAAAGAAAGAAAGAAAAGAAAGAGAATATTCTGAGCCAAGCCTTTCATACTCATGCATTTACCCATTTCATACAACAAACATTTCATAAGCATCTAGTAAGTGCCTGTCACTGTCACTGTGCTATATAAACTGAGTCCTTGCCCCTGGAGAGTTCACAGATTAACAGAAGAGAGGGGTAAGTGGAGCAGTAATCACAAGGGAATAGCAGTGCAGAGGAGGGACACCAGAAACCGCATTTAAACTCTCACTTCTCATTGTTTTCAAGTAAAAAAGTCACCAGACTTTACAAATCGGGACAATTTCCAGACATATTTCCTACATACCAAAACCTTCACCAGTGCCCATTTCTTCCCAGTTTGCAGTTCTCAATTGACATACACACTATTTTCAGCAGACTATAACCAGATCCTCAAAACTGCAAGAAAGTTTCAAAGCCTCATCACCTTGAGCTGACTTTAACCAGTTCATCTAGTCTGTTTTCCTTAAACATGAAAGCCAGAAACTGCCAAGTGCCGAAGGCTATTATCACTTGAATGACACTTTATCATTTAGTAAAATACTAAACATTTTGCTTTCATAATGCATATTGAGTCTTCAACCAACAAAAAGAGCATGCTCAACTTTTTTATTGTTTTTTTTATTTTGTTTTGTTGTTTTGTTTTGGCCACACAGCAGATTTGAGGATTATATACCTATAATTTTAGGACACAAAGGCTCAGCTTCTTAAAGTCAAAAGAAATGCCAACTGATCTGTGAACATTCTTATATATTACGTATTATATTAAAACATAAGAGTATCATCCAAGTGTTTATATAGTGAAGCTCAAAGATGGTCTTTAGGGTCAGGAATGGGGAAAGTTTACTCATTACTATTGGTAGAATAGAATTCCTTGTTCACAGCAATCGACGTCTTTAATTGCACTTTCTTTTTAAAGCCCAGTGTAGGTAGGTAGATCTATACACAGAATTACAATGCACCAATGATTTTCTATGCCAGGCATATTGGGTATTTAATTTTGCTTCTTAAATCCATACTATGGTGGGTTCTTACGAACACAATAGAGAAAGAGTTATGTCCTAATCAGTTTATAAGATAGTATAGGAAAAAATGTATAATAGACCAACCAGATGTGTAAATACAGTAATACAAAGAAATCTAATCTACTGCAAAGCTATAATTTAATCCTTCTATAACACAAGCGTATTGAAAACTGGCTTTATAAATGGCTCAAAAATAGCATAACTGAACTTTATAGTCTTGGTTCTGTTTAAAGTATTCAATTCTAACTTATAATTTATATAAAGTATTATTTAATTTTTACATAAAATTGAATCATGAATTATATCTAAGGAGGAGAAGATTTATGAATAATAACATAAGTATTTAAAAACAGTGCAAGACCAAGTTCTTAATGTCAGCAAGGGTGAAAATGATTTGCACATGCAGTCGGGTCTGTGTGTATATGTATGTTTGTCTAACAAAGGGTTAAGATGCCTGAGTGTCATGTGAAACAGCAAAAAGTCACCTTTTAAAATTTTGTTTTATTACTGGATGTGGATAACAATAATCAAAGAATCAAGGTTACATTTATAAAATAATATCTATGAAACAAAATGACCTTGTAACCAATAAAGATATTATTTGACTTTTTAAAAACAGAATTATGAAAAGCTGAGCTGATGAATACACTGGGACTTAAAAATAGGAGAATAAAATAAAGAGAAGCCTGTCGTGATTTTAGCAAGAATTGCCTTTTACTCAAGCCCAACATTCACAATGTATAAGCTTTTGTTAGTGAGCTTTGAGTTCCTCTTCCTAAGATTTCGTTGCACATAGTCATCTCCATTGGTTTTCTCAATTATTTATCCATAGTCTCTTTCGACCCTCCTCTTTTTTTCTTTCTAACCCTCCCTTATTTCCCCCCTTCCTTCCTTCCTTCCTTTCTCTCTCTCTCTTTCTTTCTTTTTTTTGACGGAGTTTCGCCCTTGTTACCTAAGCTGGAGTGCCATGGTGCGATCTTGGCTCATTGCAACCTCCACCTCCCGGGTTCAAGCGATTCTCCTGTCTCGGCCTCCCGAGTAGTTGGAATTACAGGTGGGCATCACCATGCCTGGCTAATTTTTTGTATTTTTAGTAGAAACGGGGTTTCACCATGTTAGCCAGGCTGGTTTCGAACTCCTGACCTCAGGTGATCCGCCCGCCTCGGCCTCCCAAAGTGCTGGGATTAAAGGCATGAGCCACTGCACCCAGCCTCTTTTTTTCTTTAATTGTCCTCCCCACCATAACGGAATGAAGTTGAAACAAACATAATTTCATCAGCTTTCAACAACACTGCCCTTCCTTGGATGCAGATTAAAACCCTTTGCCCAAACATATCAGAAACATATGAAGAGTCAGTAAAGAAGAGAGTTAAGAAAAGAAATACTCTTCTTAATTGCACTTCCTCGATCCCCTTTTTGACTCCCTGTAAATAAGGAAGCTCAGGTATGTTTTATATGTATATTCCAGACAGCACATATATATTATATATATCAGAGTCACTTGATCAATAATGTTTTGCCTAATGAAAGCCAGTGTGTGAAAGTCAAACATCCCGGCTGTTATGTTGATTCATTACTTTGCTGGATAATGTCACCACCTGTAATCGAAGGAAAAGTTCATGAAAAAGAAGGAAAACTTCTCAAAATAAAATAATGAATACTAACTGCATCAGAAATAGATCCTGGCTACAAAAGCAGAGGTGGACATATATAGTACACATGGGAATAAAATAGTCATATGTCTATGATGGTGGGAAAGAAGGTAGTGGAGAGGAATTTGGGGCTCTGCAGATCATGGTCATGTTCTATGTTTAGTAGATGAGTGGCTCCTGACAATCTTTTAATTTCTCCATATCAAATTCAAATATACCATCAGTTTAGTGGGAGTTCCACACCTAGGGACTCTGGTAGGCCATCCTAAATCCTCGTGGATAGAAGGTGAGATGAGTTGGCCCCATGCCTGCTAATCATTGCTCTAGGCTTCCAGACCCCACCTCATAAGAATTTAACCTCTGAGCCCAGATGCCTCTACAGGGAAGCAGAGAAAGCAGGAAGAGGGGTGGAAGAAACATTATGCAATTATCTCAGAAGATTGAGCATTATCTAAAGGAGTTGTTTAAATTATTAGTTCTGACAGATGTCTAAATTGGATTAGACATCCTAGGAGGTGAGAGTTCATTAGGAAAACTAGATAGATTTTCAAGAAAATACAGAAAACTTGGGCTGGGCGTGGTGGCTCACGCCAGTAATCCCAGCACTTTGAGAGGCCGAGGCGGGTGGATCACCTGAGGTCAGGAGTTTGAGACTAGCCTGGGCAACATGGTGAAACCTTGTCTCTACTAAAAATACAAAAATTAGCTGGACGTGGTGGTGCATGCCTATAATCCCAGCTACTCGGGAGGCTGAGGCATGAGAGTTGCTTGAGCCGAGGAAGTGGAGGTTTCAGTGAGCTGAGATTGTGCTGCTGCAGTCCAGCCTGGGCAACAGAGAAAGACTCCATCTCAAACAAAAACAAAACCCAAAATACAGGAACCGTATATATGTGTATATATGTGGGTGTGTGTGTGTATGTGTGTGTGTATACATACAAACACACACAGAGAGGGAGAGAGAATATATATAGTATATATATTTTGTATATATATAGTGTGTATACATATTCTGTATATATATACACTGTATATAGTCTATATATATTCTGTATATATATACGCTATGTATACAGTCTATATATATTCTGTATATATATACACTATGTATATAGTCTATATATATTCTGTATGTTTATACACTATGTATATAGTCTATATATATTCTGTATGTATATACACTGTGTTTATATATACAGCATTTATTGTAGATGATCGAGATGAGAGACAGAGTTGGAGAAGGATTTGAGAGAATTTGAAAAGCCAAGGGCAATAATGACTACAGTAAATAATAATGTATTGCATATTTCAAAATTACTGAGAGTACATTTCAAACATTCTCACCACAAAAAAATGATAAGTATTTGAGATGATGGATATGTCCATTAGCCTGACTTAATACACATGTATATATATACCCTATATATATATATAGGGTCTTGCTCTGTTGCCCAGGCTACAGTGCAGTGGCATGACAACAGCTCACTGTAACCCTGAACTCTTGGGCTTAAGCACTCCTTCTGCCTCAGAGAAACTACATTTTTTATGTACATCTTTGTTGTAGAGTAGGTTATGTTTGTATCCCTGTCACAGATCTCAAACTCTCGCATCTTGTACTAATTTTGGAACATAAGCTTACGATCAATTAATATTTGTTTTCTTATTAGTATTTATTAGTTTTCTAAACACACCTAGAAACTTTTGGATTAAGAAGTATGGTTTTGCCTCAAGTATACTATAGCTCGCCCCATAGTTTGCTACTGTTGAAGGAACAATAACATGGCTTTGTGTTTCTTTTGCCTGTGAATTTTGTGTAAGTTCCTGTCATTGACAGAGTCTAACCTAAAATCTTGCTAGCAAAGGATTCAGGAAAACGAAGCTGCTTGCTTTCTAAGGCCTGAGATGCAGAAGAATGACAGAAGACAACAGAAAGTGATCTAACTTGTGAACAGACAATAGACATTCTGCTTTTCTTGAATAGTCTGGTCGTAAACCTAGCCACTTCTCTAAAATAGTAACACAACTATTTTATATACCTTTTTAAAAAACTTCTTACATAAGACCTTATATTGTAGCCATTTGTGAATGTGAATTGTTTCTCAGGAGATGTAAGGTTCTAAAAATTTAGAACAGTGCTCTGAATGTAACAGATTCAGTACATATTTATTAAATAAATGGGTATATTAATTTGTTAAAGTAGGGTTTTGTTTTGTTTTGTTTTTAAGACTGTAGTCCTCAAAAACTCTACCAGTCTCCTGGCTGATACCAAGATTTCATTTCCTATAAATTTTAAAGTAATAATATTCTGCTTAGACTTGTATTCTTAAGTATCATGTCTGTATATAAAAATGGAATTAAACTTTATTTGATTCCATTGATTCTGAATTTATAGGTTAATCCACAGTTTGAAATTTACTTCTGCAACAATTGTTTTTTCAAAAAGATGCTCAAAAAATTAACATCATAAACAAAATTTCAAGGTGCCATTTCAGCCATATTTTCAGCACTTCGTTGCTTTAATTGCTGATATGTAAATATGTATACATAATCAGAACTGTTTGCCTTTTGTTATCCTTAAAGGATGTGTGGAGGACTTATTCCTGGGGCTGGTTGCCAGGATCCAGGTGGAGGCAGTTCTCATGATGGTTAGAAGCACAGGCTTCTTAGTGGTCTCCATGTGCCAGCTGCGTCCATACCGACCACCCTGCTTAGGCAGACTAGAAAGTCTATTTAATTCTTCTCTGAGTCTCGTCATTTTCATCTGTGAAATAAGAATCACACCTTTAACCTCATTGAGTTGTTGAGTGAATCAAGGGCAGCCGGTTCTTGCTCAGCTTCCAGCCCAGAACCTGAGGCTCAGCTGTGGTCAGCATATAAGTTTCTTACTGCTGCTGTAACAAACTGCCACAAACATGATGGATTAGAACTGCACAAGTGTATTAGTTTACCATTCTGGAGGCTGGAAGTCCAAAGTTTGACTCTCTAAGCTGAAGTCAAAGTGTGGGCAGGGCAGCATTCATTCTGAAGGTTCTAGGGAAGAGTCTGTCTCCCGACCTCTTCAGCTTCTAGAGACCACCCGCATTCCCTGACTCGGTCTCACAGAACCCAGACTTCTTCTGCGGTCACATCATCCCTGACTCTGACTCTCCTAATTTTTTCATAAAGAACCCTTGAGATGATGTTGGGTTTACTGAGATAATCCAGGATAATCCCCCCATCTCAGAGTCCTTAACTTAATCAACCCTGCAAAGCCCCTTTGGCCAGGTAAGGTAACACCCCTGCAGATTCCAGGGATTCTGCAGATTCCAGGGATTCAGCTGTGGATATCAGCAGGGGTCCTTATTGAGCTTACCACAGTCAGTATTATGATTGTGGTCACAGTTGGCTGTTTTGCTTTATTACAGAAGGTAATCTCTTTGTTTTCTTTCTTTTTCTCTTCCTTATAAGGACAGAATGCAAACATTTATCCTCACCTGATTGGAGATCTGTCCTCAAGGAGATCAAAACTAATCTTTTGGTTGTTAATGATCCAGGCTCTGGTTCTAATGGACACCAGCATTTATTGTAGATGATCGAGATGAGAGACAGAGTTGGAGAAGGATTTGAGAGAATTTGAAAAGCCAAGGGCAATAGTGACTACAGTAAATAATAATATATTGTATATTTCAAAATTGCTGAGAGTACATTTCAAATATTCTCACCACAAAAAAAGATAAGTATTTGAGATGATGGATATGTTCATTAGCCTGACTTAATCATTCCACAGTGTATACATATATCATAATATTGCTTTGTACTCTGTAAATACCTATAATTATGATTTGTCAATTTACAGTAAAATTTTAAAAAGAAAAGAAAAGAAAGGCCAAGGGCAGAACGGAGCTACCTCAGGTTAGAGGAAAGGGAGGGCTGCAGGAAGAAGAGAGGGCTATGAGTCCTGGAGTAGCAAGGCTGCCAGCAATATGGTCCCCTAATAAGCCTGTCCTTTACCTAGTGCATCTCATCTCTAAACCACCCTTCCATATTCTGCCTATAATGCTGGAACTGAGACTGCAAATTTCATTTCCCAGATTCCTTTGACAACGGGTATTCTTGTTATGTTCCAGCAATAAGAGGCTTCATATGGACTGAGCGAATGTGTTCTTCCAAAATGCATATATCAATCAAAATAATTCATATATTAAAATCCTAATTCCAATGCAGTTGTATTAGGAGGTGCGGCCTTTGGGAGATAATTTAGGTTATGAGGGTAGAACCCTCATAAATGGGACTAATGCCCATATAAAAGGGACCCTAGAGAGCTCTCTAGCACTCTTTCCACCATGTGAGGATACAATAAGAAAATGGCAGTCTGAACCCAGAAGAGGGCAGCTATGGTCTGAATGTTTGGGTCACCCCCCAGATTCATATTGAAACCTAATCCCCAGTGTGATAGTATTAAGAGGTGGGGCCTTTTGGAAGGTGACCGATTAATTAGAGTGAAGCCTTCATGAATGAGATTAGCATCCTTATAAAAGAGGCCTGATGGAAGCTTGTTTGCCTTTTCCACCATGTGGGAACACAGCTAGAAGATGCCATTTATAAACCAGAAGAATGAGCACTCACCAGATAGCACATTTGCTGTTGCTTTGATCTCTTGATCTTGACTTCCCAGCCTCTAGAACTGGTAATTTGTTATAGCAGTCCAAGCTGACTAAGACAAAGTTTTACAGGTAAATTAAAAGATGGGAGGCCAGTTGCAGTGGCTTACGCCTGTAATCCCAGCACTTTGGGAGGCCGAGGCAGGTGGATCATTTGAGGTCAGGACTTTGAGACTAGCCTAGCCCCCATGGTGGAACCCCATCTCTACTAAAAAATACAAAAATTAGCCAGGCAGTAGTGGCACACGCCTGTAATCCCAGCTACTTGGGAGGCCGAGGCAGGAGAATTGCTTGAACCTGGGAGGCGGAGGTTGTGGTAAGCTGAGATCGCGCCACTGCGCTCCAGTCTGGGCAACAGAGTGACAGCCTGTCTCAAAAAAAAAAAAATTAAAAGATGGAAGGTAGACGACGTAGTGAAACTCCATCTCTATAAAAATTTTTTAAAAATTAGCTGAGCGTAGCGGCATGTGCCTGTAGTTCCAGCTACTCGGGAGGCTGTGGAGGGAAGATTGCTTGAGCCCCGCAGGTTGAGGCTGCAGTGAGCTGTGATTGTGCCATAGCACTCCAGCCTGGGCAACAGAGCAAGACCTCATCTCAAAAATAAAATAAATAAATAAATAAATAAATGTAGGAAGAAAAGTTTTCCTTCCTTCCCCTTCTCCTTCTCCTTCTCCTCTTGTTCTTCTTCCTTGTCAGCATGGCCCCAGAAAATGCAGTTGGCTTCAGCTTTCATCTTTTTATTCAATCAGAACCGGCCTCATCATTCTAGAGATATTAGTAGCAGCCAAGTGGTACCACCTACTCAGAGGTGTAAGAACCAACTCTGCCTGACCTCTCATGGGCTCCTAGAGTCTGGTAAAGGCCATTTTTCCTTTTACTTTTCTAACACTAAAGGTGGTAGTAGCTTCCTACTTAGTACCTCTGGTTACCTAGCAATCCTTCTTTGCTCTTTCAATCCTTAACCACCTGTGTAACAAATTCCATATCAAGTCCCTTCTACAGAAACCTAGTGTGGTTTCTGTTTTCCCAATGGGATCTGACTGATATTCAGGTTGCACTCAGATTGTCCTGAGTCCAAGACACAGCATGGAAGCCAGAGAGGGCCCTTGGATTTGAAGGGTTGATTGGTACTGCATAAAACCCAGGAAATTTGAAAATACCTCCCAGAATAATTGATGATAAACATTCTGCCAACCTGGCTGGCCTCAAAGCCTAGATCAAGTTTGTTCATAGAAATAAAGAGAAGCAGTATTTATTTCATTCCCAACAATTGAAATTGAAATTAAAACCAACTATACTATTATTAAAAATCACCTGCAGAAAAACATATTTCCTTGCTTCTCAGTTTTCAAGAGAAACTTAAATATGCCTAAATTCCCCAAATGTGTTACCTATTTCCAAAAGAATAGGAATAGGTTTTCATTTCAAGAACTAGTCTTACTCCTGACTGCTTGTAAAATTTTTATTTTCCTGGCCAGGCGCAGTGCCTCATCCCAGCACTTTGGGAGGCTGAGGTGGGTGGATCATGAGGTCAGGAGTTCGAGACCAGCCTGGCCAAGATGGTGAAACCCCGTCTCTACTAAAAATACAAAAAACATTAGCCAGGCGTGGTGGCGGGTGCCTGTAATCCTAGCTACTCAGGGGGCTGAGGCAGGAGAATCACTTGAACCCGGGAGACAGAGGTTGCAGTGAGCCGAGATCATGCCATTGCACTAGCCTGGGCAACAGAGCAAGACTCCGTTTCAAAAAAAAAAATATTTTCCTTTGTTTTCATTTTAGCAATCATGTAAATATATTTGTCCAGCTAAGTTATAAGCACCATTATATTAGATCATTTTAGGCATAAGGTATAGTTTTAATGAACTATTTAATTAGCTTCCCCCATCCAATCTATTAGCAAATATTTTCCACTTAATTTTCTATAAATCTTTCAAGCACCCACTTACACCATCCTCATATACACCCTAGGGGCAGTCTATGTGGATATTTCGGAGACCTCTAATTCCTCCCTCCACTCCACAGCCAGAGTCATCTTTGTAAAAACAAATCTGCTTAAACTTAAGCTTAAATAAACTACTATTGTGCGTATGGGAAGTACCAACTTCTTCAAATGGCTGACATAAGGCTCTCTGGGATTTCTGTCCCCCCATTCCACTCCAGTCTCATTTCTATCAAATTTCTGCCTTGAATCCTGGCCACCCTGGCCTCAAACCTCTGAGACTATTTGTTTTCCTCAGGGCTTTGAATATGTTTGTATTACTCTCTAGAGCTTTCTTCCCACACTATCCCCTATTTAATTCTCTCTCAGGTTCCAGCAACGTTATGCTTTGAATGTATGTTTTCCTCCAAAATGTATATGTTGGAACTTAAACACCAAGGTGATTGTATTAAGAGGTGAGAGCTATCACAGGTGATTAGGCCATCACCCCACAGGTGAGGGTCCCATCACCATGAATGGGATTAGTGCCCTTATGAAAGGGCCTGACATTGAGTTCATCCTTATTCCCTTTTGTCCCTTCCATCATGTGAGGACGCAGTGTTCATCCCTTTCAGAGGACACAGCAACAGGGTACCACCTTGGAGCAGAAAACCAGTCCAGCCCTTACCAGATACTAAATTTGCTGGCACCTTGGTTTTAGACTTCCCAGCCTCCCAAACTTTAAGAAATAAATTTATATTATTCATAAATTACCCAGTCTGTGGTATTTTGTTGTAGTAGCAGGAACAGATAAGATGAGCATCAATTTCACTTCCTCAGAAAAGCCTTCCCTGAAATGCCCTGTATCCCACCAGAGTTGGTTAGAAAATCCTGACATATCCGCATAGCACTCAGTACGCTTCCCTTTCTTGAAGCCATCACTCTTCTTCTTACTTATTTAAATGTCCGTTACTTTCAATAAGGCAGGAATTATGTCTAAAATATCCACTGTCCCTAACACAGTGTTTCATGCCTAGAAATATTTGTTGAATTAATGAAATAATAATTACTTCTACTCTGCCACTTAGGATTTTAGAGCTGGAAAAAATATCCTAGCGTTCCAGTCTTTTTGTTTTGTGAATTAAAAGTTAGTTTGTCCAGAAAAAGTCATATAGTTCGTTGCAGTTATAATATGCTTTACACATAATGAATAAATGAGTAAAAGAATGATAGCAGAGGTAGATCTAAAATCTTACCCTGATTTTGAAATATTATCTGTGAGGATTCCATATAATTCCAAGGGCATTGATAAATTACACCAGCTCCAAGAAAATAATTACATCAAATAATAATTTGGGCTCTTGTAGCATTTATAAATTATATGTCAACTTTTCACAGACATATATTCCTTCTTAAGTTAATTCTCAGTACATTCAATCATATTATTTTTAATCTTTAAGCAGAATTTCCTGTCTTGTATAATAAGATCTGTATTTCCTCCCTGTATTTTTCCATGCCATGGGAATTGTTTGCTCCTTTATTTACTATTTATCTAATCTCCCTCCTCATTAATGGAAAATGTTTGAGTTAATTTACTCAGCAGTGGTGGTAGATTTACACATACACACCTCCTTTTCTTAGTCCCATCCCAACTGGCACACAACCTCAAGATAAATAAAAGCTGAATAACAACTGTGAGATCACACCCAGAGCCTTGATTTTATTTGCATTGTATTTGGATCAATAGAACTAACAAGACCACTCTGGAAAGTTTTTTCTTCCCAGTAAAACAACTAGTTAAAAATTATTTAAAACAAACAATAGTTTAAAGTCTCCATAAGTTGTCCTAAGAGCATACAGCAAATGGAAAAACATTTACTCAAGAAAATCTACTACAGGGCTAGGCATGAGATGTACACACTTGTAATCCCAGCAGTTTGGGAGGCCAAGGTAGGAGGATTGCTTGAGCTCAGAAGTTTGAGACCAGCCTAGGCAATGTAGTGAAACCTCATTTCCATACACACAATACTTTTTTTTTAAATTAGCAATGCATAGGGGCACATCTGTGTAATCCCAGCTACTCAGGAGGCTAAGGTGAGAGGATCACTTGAGCCCAGGAGTTTGAAGCTGCAGTGAGCTGTGGTCACACCATTGCACTCCAGCCTGAGCAACACAGCAAGATGAAAGAAGGAAGGAAGGAAGGAAGGAAGGAAGGAAGGAAGGAAGGAAGGAAGGAAGGAAGGAAGGAAAAGAAATAAAGAAAGAAAGAAAGAAAGAAAGGGAAAGAAAGAAAGAGATTTACTACATCTTGGTAAGAGCAGCACAAGGTGGTGGTACTTGAACCATAACCTGCTCCCTCTTTCCCCTCTGTCAGCACACTTTGGCATAAGCTCCATTCCATGTGATACGGCCAAGATTACAGAATTCTCTATATCCCAGCCCCCAGTCAAGGGCTACGGTGTCTCTTCAGGAGGGGCAGGCCCCCACACTTCTCATCTCTTTCTATCCCACCTTCATGTTGCAGAAGCTAAATTCTAAATGAGTGTAGCAAAGAGACTGGAGATTCTCTTTTTCCACCAGCCACCACTCATAGGATGGAGGCTCTACCCTAGATGCAGCAGAGTGAGAATACTGGAATCATGACAGCCCTTGCCCCCACTCCAAGCTCCACTCTGAGAAACACAAGATGAGAAAACCAAAGAGGGCATGAAGAAACAGTATCTCAAGTTGCTACCATAAGTTATCTAAAATATGCTATTTTCAAAGTTATAAGACATAGAAACAGGAAACTATAACCCATATACAGGGGAAAGCAGACAACAGAAACTGCCTGTGAGAGGGCCCAGATGTCAGACTTGGCAAACTTTAAAGCAGCTTTTATAAATACGTTCAAAGAATCTGCTGAAAGGAGCAAAACAGACTATGATGACAATTACTCATTATTGAGAGGAAAATTAATAATAAATAGAAATTATTATTATTATTATTATTATTTTGAGATGGAGTCTCGCACTGTCACCCAGGCTAGAGTGCAGTGGCGTGATCTTGGCTCACTGCAAGCCCGCCTCCCGGGTTCACGCCATTCACCTGCCTCAGCCTCCCAAGTAGCTGGGACTACAGGCGCCCGCCACCATGCCCGGCTAATTTTTTGTATTTTTAGTAGAGACAGCATTTCACCGTGTTAGCCAGGATGGTCTCAGTCTCCTGACTCGTGATTCGCCCACCTCAGCCTCCCAAAGTGCTGGGATTACAGGCGTGAGCCACTGTGCCTGGCCCAGAAATTATTTTTTAAAAATAAAAATTCTGGAGTTCGGAAGTACAATAACTAAAAACTTATTAGAGGGTCTCAACAATAGATTTGGTCACTCTGAGAGAATCAGAGAACTTTAACATAGCTTGATAGAGATTATGCAATCTGAAGAATAGGGCAAAGTGAATAAGGAAAAATAAACAGAGCCTTAGAGAAATGTGGGACACTATTAAGCTCACCAATATATGAGTAATGAATGTAACAGCAGAGAAGAGAGAGAAAAGAACACAAAAATAGTTGTGCTATAATTAATTAAAAGATTATAAGAAATAATTGCTGTAAACCTTCTAAATTTGATTTAAAGCACCAGTTTACACACACAAGAAGCTTGATGAACTTACTCAAGGTAACAATAAAGATATCCACACCCAGACACATCATAATAAAAATGTTGAAAAACAAAGAAAATTTTGAAAGTGCAAGAGGAAAATCACTTCTGATATATAAAGAAACCCAATAAGATTAATAGTCAACTTCTCATTGGAAACAATGGAGGCTGATTGCAGTGGAATGACATATTGAAAGTGCTGAAAGGAAAAAAAACTTGTCAACCAAGAATCTTACCTTGAGCAAAAGTATCTTTCAAAAATGAGGATTAAATAAGGCATTCTCAGGTAAATAAAAACGGAGAGAATTTGCTGCAAGCAGATCAATCTTACAAAAGCTATAAAGGGATTTATTTGGGATAAGAGCAATTGAGCCCAGGGAGGAGTTCGAATCCACATAAAGAAACAAAGAGCACCAGTGACGGTAATAATGCAAATATAAAGACGGTATCAATGTATATTTCTTTTCCTTTCTCCTCCTAATTTAATTAAAAAGTTATTGTATAAAACAATATGTACATAATTTTATTTTTAGGCCTATGACATAGAGAAATGTAATATATTTGACAATAATGGCACAAAGGAGGCAAGTGGAGCAAAGCTGGATTGCACTAAGGTGATTACATCAGATGGTAACTCAAATCCACATGGACAAAGGAACAAGAAATGATAAATAAGAAGGTTAAAACAATAAATTCAAAAAATATATACTTGTTCCCCTTTTTTCTTTTAGCTTCTTTACAGTTATACAAATGCAACAATACATTGTTATAGTAATAATGATACATTGTTATAATTGTAACAATGTATTCTTTGGTTTGTCACACATATAGGTATAATATGTACAACAACAATAGCATGACAAAGGGAAAGAGAAAATAGAGTTATAGAGAAGTAATGCTTTTATATCTCACTGAAATTAAATTGATATAACCTGAAGTCGATTCTGATACATTAAGATGTATATGGTATGCTCTAGCACTATCACTAAAAAATTTTTAAATATAACGAAAAATGTATTAAGAAATTAAAATGCTACATTAGAAAATACTAATTTAATGCCAAAGAAAGTAGCTAAGGAGGAATACAGAAAGAGAAAAGATATGAGACATATAGAAAATAAAAAGTAAATTGGCTGGCATAAATACAAGTATATTAATAGTATTAATAGTATTTGTTTGAGCCCAGGACTTCAAAGCTGCAGTGAACTATGATTAAACCACTGCACTCTAGCCAGTGTGACAGAGCCAGATGCTGTCTCTAAATAAGTAAACAAATAAATAATAAAAAGAATAAAGGCTAAAATTCTCCGTCTTCCCGTTTATTAAAAAAAAATTCCTTTTCTCATGGTACAACAAAACAAAACAAAACATAGTATTAACGTGAATGAGTTAAATGATCCAATAAAAATGCAGATTATTAGATTGAATTTTTTAATGATCCAACTCTATGCTGTATATAAGGAGACATACTTTACACCTAAAGATTCACATACGTAGAAAGTAAAGGGATTGAAAAAGATACATCATGCAAAGAACAACAATAAGAAAGTTGGAGTGACTATATCAATATCAGACAAAATAGACTTCAAAGCAAAAAAAAAAAGTCACTAGCATTAAAGACAGACATTTTATAATGATGAAAGAGTCAATCCATCAGGAAGATATAACTATTATAAATATACATGTTCCTAATAACAGATCCCCCAAAATATAAGCAAAAACTGACAGTATTGAAAGGCGAGATAGACAATTCAACAATCGTATTTGGATACTTCAATATACCAGTTTCAGTAATGGGTAGAACAACTAGAAGATCGATAAATAAGTGGAAAATATGAACAACACTATAAACTAACCAGACCTAACAGGTATGTATAGAACATTCCACTCATAACAACAGAATACACATTCATCTCAAGTGCATATGGAACATCCTTCAGGGTAAATCATATATTAGGTCATAAAACAAGCCACAATAAATTTTAAAAGTTACAATCATACAAACTGTGTTTCATGCAAAGTCTGTTCTCAGACCATAATAAGTGAAATTTGAAATAATAATAGAAGGAAATTTGGGAAATTCACAAATATGTGGAACTTAAACACACTTCTAAATATAAATTTGAAAAGGAAATTAGAGTATACTCTATGATGCATAAAAATTAAAACAGGACACTCCAAAATATTGCTTGCAGTTAAAACAGTGCTTAGAGGGAAATTTATAGCTATAAATGCCTATATTGAGAAAAACACGAAGATCTCAAACAAATAATGTAACTTTCCACCTTAAGACTCCAGAAAAAGGAAAGCAACCTGATACTAAAGCAATAATAAGAAAAAAATGAATATTTGAGTAGAAATTAGTGAAATAGAGACTAGAACACAATAGAGAATACCAATAAAACCAGAAGTTGGCTCTTTGCAAAGATCAACATAGCTCAAATTTTTATCAAAACTGACCAAGGGGACAAAAATAAGACAAGGGAGCATGTATTCAGAGCTACTTGAATTTATATCTCCTAAGTTAGGAAAAAAAGGAGAGAAGACTAAAATTACTAAAATCAGGAATAGAAGGGAGGCATAACTACCAACCTAATGAGAGTAATGGATTATTAAAGGATTTTATAATCCATTTTATTGGCATACCATTATTTATAGTATTTCCTTAAAACAATTATAAGGAAATACTATAAACAAGTGTATGCTAACAAAATTGATAACTTACAGGAAATGGAAAAAGTCCTATAAAGTGCAAACTACTGAAACAAGTTTAAGAAAAAAAATTGGAGTAAACCTGTAACAAATGAAGACAGTGAATTTGTGTGTTAGGGTTCTCCAGAGAAACAGAACTAACAGGATGTGTGTGTATACATATATATATAAAGATGTGAGTGTACACACAGCCAGATAGATATGTAGATAGATGATAGATAGATAGATAGATAGATAGATAGATAGAGAGATAGAGAGATAGAGAGATAGACAGAGATTTACTAAAAGGAATTGGTTCACACGATTATGAAAGCTGGCAAGTGTGGCCATATTTCACTCAAAATCTGCAGTGTGGCCTGTCAGATTGGAGACCCAGAAAAGCCAATGGAGAAGATGAAGTCCAAGGACAGTCTGCTGAAGAATTTTCCTCTTGCACAGAAAGGCTAATCTTTTTGTTCTATCCCGGCTTTCAATTGATTGAATGAGGCCCACCCACATGACGAAGGGCAATCTGCTTTCCCCAGAGTTCAACAATTTCAATATTAATCCCATTCAAAGCACTATCCAAGCTGACACAGAAAATTAACCAACAGAATAATCAATCTACACAATTAATAACTGATCTACTGTCCAAATTGAGCTACAGAGTCTACACAATACATATCAAAATCCCAGCTGACTGTTTATAGATATGAACAAGCTGATCATAAAGCGATATGGAAGTACAAGTGATCCCAAATAGCCAAAACAATCTCAAATAAGAACAAATTTGGGAAATTCACACTTACCTATTTCAAATAACTCTTACAACTTAATAAAAAGACAAATAGCCCAATTAAAAACGAACAAAAAATCTGAATAGGCATTTCTCCAAAGGTATACAAATGATCAAAAACACAAGATAAAGCTTAACATCATTAGTTATCCCTGTCTTGTGCCAGTTTTCAAAGGCCTTTTCTGCAACTATTGAGATAATCATGTGGCTTTTGTCTTTGGTTCTGTTTATATGCTGGATTACGTTTATTGATTTGTGTATGTTGAACCAGCCTTGCATCCCAGGGATGAAGCCCACTTGATCATGGTGAATAAGCTTTTTGATGTGCTGCTGGATTCAGTTTGCCAGTATTTTATTGAGGATTTTTGCATCAATGTTCATCCAGGATATTGGCCTAAAATTCTCTTTTTTGTTGTGTCTCTGCCAGGCTTCGGTATCAGGATGATACTGGCCTCATAAAATGAGTTAGGGAGGATTCCCTCTTTTTCTATTGATTGGAATAATTTCAGAAGGAATGGTACCAGCTCCTCCTTGTACCTCTGGTAGAATTCAGCTGTGAATCCATCTGGTCCTGGACTTTTTTTGATTGGTAGGCTATTAATTATTGCCTCAATTTCAGAGCCTGTTATTGGTCTATTCAGGGATTCAAGTTCTTCCTGGTTTAGTCATGGGAGGGTGTATGTGTCCAGGAATTTATCCATTTCTTCTAGATTTTCTAGTTTATTTGTGTAGAGGTGTTCATAGTATTCTCTGATGGTAGTTTGTATTTCTGCGGGATCAGTGGTGATATCCCCTTTAATGCAAATCAAAACCACAATGAGATACCATCTCACACCAGTTAGAATGGCGATCATTACAAAGTCAGGAAACAACAGGTGCTGGAGAGGATGTGGAGAAATAAGAACACTTTTACACTGTTGGTGGGAGTGTAAACTAGTTCAACCATTGTGGAAGACAGTGTGGCAACTCCTCAAGGATGTAGAACTAGAAATACCATTTGACCCAGTCATCCCATTACTGGGTATATACCCAAAGGATTATATATCATGTTGCTATAAAGTCACATGCACATGTATGTTTATTGCGGCACTATTCACAATAGCAAAAACTTGGAACCAACCCAGATGTCCATCAATTATATACTGGATTAAGAAATGTGGCACATATACACCATGGAATACTATGCAGCCATAAAAAAGAATGAGTTCATGTCCTTTGTAGGGACATGGATGAAACTGGAAACCATCATTCTCAGCAAACTATCGCAAGAACAAAAAACCAAACACCGCATGTTCTCATTCATAGGTGGGAATTGAACAATGAGAACACTTGGACACAGGAAGGGGAACATCACACACTGGGGCCTGTTGTGGGGTGGGGGAAGTGGGGAGGGAAAGCATTAGGAGATATACCAAATGTAAATGACGAGTTAATGGGTGCAGCACACCAACATGGCACATGTATACATATGTAACAAACCTGCACGTTGTGCACATGTACCCTAGAACTTAAAGTATAATAATAAAAAAATCATTAGCTATCATGTAAACGCAAATAAAAAGTCACAATGAGATACCATTTTACACCAACTAGGATGATCATAATAACAAAGACACATAATAACAAATATTAGTGAGTGTGATGATTAACTTTATGCATCAACTTGACAGGGCTAAGGGATGGCCAGATAGCTGGTAACGCATCATTTCTGGGTGTGTCTGTGAGGGTATCTGTGGAAGAGATTAGCATTTGAATCAGTAGACTGAGTAAGGAAGATGACCCCCACCAGTGAGGACAGGCATCATCCAATCTGTTGAGGGCCCAAATATCATATTATAATAGAACGTTCTATTATAATACTATATTATAATAGAACGTTCTATTATAATACTATATTATAATACTACTATATTTTTATAATAATATTCTATTACAATAGAACATTCTATTATTATACTACATTATAATAGAACAAAATGGCAGTGAAAAGGGGGCAAATTAATTCTCTGTTTGAGCTGGGACATCCATCTTCTCCTGCCTATGAACATGTGCGCTCCTGGTTCTCAGGCCTTTGAACTTGGAGTGGGGCTTATATTATCACCTCCCAACCCCCTTCTCAGGCCTTTGGACTCAGATCAAGACTTACATCATCATCGGCTGCCCTGGTTCTCAGGCCTTCAGACTCAGGCTGAATTATCCCCAGTGGCTTTCCTGGTTCTCCAGCTTGCTGATGACAGGTTGTGAGGCTTCTCATCCTTCATAATCATGTAAACCAATTCCCATAATAAATATGTGTTTGTGTGTGTGTGTGTCTGTGTGTGTGTGTGGTGTGTGGCATGTGTGCATGTGTATCCTATTGGTTCTGTCTCTCAGGAGTACTCTAATACAGTGAATGTGTGGAAAAATTGGAATCTTCGTACACTACTGATAGAAATTTACATTGACACAGTCCCTACAGAAAAACAACTAAGCAGTTAGCTAAGACAGGTATTATTATTAATTTTTATACTTTAAGTTATAGGGTACATGTACACAACGTGCAGGTTTGTTACATAGGTGTACATGTGCCATGTTGGTTTGCTGCACCCTACTCTTCATTTACATTAGGTATTTCTCCTAATACTATCCCTCCCCCTGCCTCCCACCCCACAGGCCCCCATGTGTGATGTTCCCTGCCCTGTGTCCAAGTGTTTTCATTGTTCAATTCCCACCTATGAATGAGAACATGCGGTGTTTGGTTTTCTGTCCTTGTGATAGTTTGCTGAGAATGATGGCTTCCAGCCTCATCCATGTCCCTGCAAAGGACATGCAACTCATTCTTTTTTATGGCTGCATAGTATTCCATGGTGAATATGTGCCACATTTTCTTAATCCAGTCTATCACTGATGGACATTTGGGTTGGTTCCAAGTTTTTGCTATTGTGAATAGTGCTGCAATAAACATACATGTGCATGTGCCTTTATAGCAGCATGATATATAATCCTCTGGGTATATACCCAGTAATGGGATGGCTGGGTCAAATGGTATTTCTAGTTCTAGATCCTTGAGGAATCGCCACACTGTCTTCCACAATGGTTGAACTAGTTTACACTCCCACCAACAGTGTAAAAGTGTTCCTATTTCTCCACATCCTCTCCAGCACCTGTTGTTTCCTGACTTTTTAACGATCACCATTCTAACTGGTGTGAGATGGTATCTCATTGTGGTTTTGATTTGCATTTCTCTGACGGCCAGTGATGATGAGCATTTTTTCATGTGTCTGTTGGCTGCATAAATGTCTTGTTTTGAGAAGTGTCTGTTCATATCCTTTGCCCACTTGTTGATGGGGTTGTTTGTTTTTTTCTTGTAAATTTGTTTAAGTTCTTTGTAGATTCTGGATATTAGCCCTTTGTCAGGTGGGTAGATTGCAAAAATTTTCTCCCATTCTATAGGTTGCCTGTTCACTCTGATGGAAGCTTCTTTTGCTGTGGAGAAGCTCTTTAGTTTAATTAGATCTCATTTGTCTATTTTGGCTTTTGTTGCCATTGCTTTTGGTGTTTTAGACATGAAGTCCTTGCCATGCCTATGCCCTGAATGGTATTGCCTAGGTTTTCTTTTAGGGTTTGTATGGTTTTAGGTCTAACATTTAAGTCTTTAATCCATCTTGAATTAATTTTTGTATAAGGTGTAAGGAAGGGATCCAGTTTTAGCTTTCTACATATGGCTAGCCAGTTTTCCCAGCACCATTTATTAAATAGGGAATCCTTTCCCCATTTCTTGTTTTTGTCAGGTTTGTCAAATGTTGCAGGTTGTAGATGTGTGGTGTTATTTCTGAGGGCCCTGTTCTGTTCCATTGGTCTATCTCTCTGTTTTGGTACCAGTACTGTGCTGTTTTGGTTACTGTAGCCTTGTAGTATAGTTTGAAGTCAAGTAGTGTGATGCCTCTAGCTTTGTTATTTTGGCTTAGGATTGTCTTGGCAACGTGGGCTCTTTTTTGGTTCCATATGAACTTTAAAGTAGTTTTTTCCAATTCTGTTAAGAAAGTCATTGGTAGCTTGATGGGGATGGCATTGAATCTATACATTGCCTTAGGAAGTATGGCCATTTTCACAATATTGATTCTTCCTGACCATGAGCATGGAATGTTCTTCCATTTGTTTGTGTTCTCTTTTATTTTGTTGAGCAGTGGTTTGTAGTTCTCCTTGAAGAGATCCTTCACATCCCTTGTAAGTTGGATTCCTAGGTATTTTATTCTCTTTGTAGCAATTGTGAATGGGAATTCACTCACAATTTGGCTCTCTATTTGTCTGTTTTTGGTGTATAGGAATGCTTGTGATTTTTGCACATTGATTTTGTATCCTGAGACTTTGCTGAAGTTGCTTATCAGCTTAAGGAGATTTTGGGCTGAGATGATGGGGTTTTCTAAATATACAGTCATGTCATCTGCAAACAGGGACAATTTGACTTCCTGTTTTCCTAATCGAATACACTTTATTTATTTCTCTTGCCTGATTGCCCTGGCTAGAACTTCCAACACTTTGTTGAATAGGGGTGGTGAGAGAGGGCACCCCTAAGACAGGTATTATTTTCATTTTACAGATGAGAAGTTCATCAAAAGATTAAACACAGAGTTAGTGTATGATGTAGCAATTCCATTCCTAGGCATATAGTCGACTGAACAAGTAAAAGAGAAGGGTGTTGAGAATCAAAATGAATGTGGAGGAGGCAAAGAAAACAAGTCTCATAACACACCTTAAAAACAAACATCTTATGGGGATAAAATAACATTAACAGTTCTAGCCAACTCAACTGAAAGAGGTTTCTCCTTACTAATCCTAATGTCCAGCCATCTGACCCCACTGTCCCAGGTAAACTGGAGACATCTCCATCTCTAGTTTTGTTTTGGCCAGTTTAAGAAATAGCATTTTGGCCAGGCGCAGTGGCTCATGCCTGTAATCCCAGCACTTTGGAAGGCCAAGGTGGGCAGATCACAAGGTCAGGAGATCAAGACCATCCTCGCTAACACGATGAAACCCCGTCTCTACTAAAAATACAAAAAAATTAGCTGGGCGTGGTGGCAGGCAGCTGTAGTCCCAGCTACTTGGGAGGCTGAGGCAGGAGAATGGCATAAACCTGGGAGGCGGAGCTTGCAGTAAGCTGAGATGGCGCCACTGCCCTCCAGCCTGGGCGACAGAGCGAGACTCCATCTCAAAAAAAAAAAAAAAAGAAATAGCATTTTATCATTTACTTGCATTGCCTTATTTTATTCTAATCATCATATTCTTGTGCATTAGCCTGAAGAGGTGTTATTATTACCATTTTACATATGGGAAGACTGGGACTCCAGAAATTAAGCTGGCAACTAGCATCAAGCAAAGGTGGAACTCAGACACAGAATGTTTGATTTCCAGTTTAGTGTTCCTTATATTGTGCTGTTCTGTATAGTGTACTACCTTCTCAGAATATATTGCTTATTCTCCCTGATAATGTTTTATTTGGAGTGTTAATAATTAAAAACATTAATTGCAGTATGTATTTTAATTGATGGGCTCTGCTGATTTCAGAAACCACAAAACCACTGATTTATCAGATTGAGTAAGGAGTCCAGTCAGCAATGGAATTTATTAACCCAGCTCTGCAGACATTACTAATATTTTCCTTAAGCAACATATTCCCTAAAACAGATGAAAGCAAAAAGCCCATGGCTAAAGCAAAGTGGATGGAACCCCACCAAATAAACATCATTAAAGTATGTTATTATATGTTAATTTTTCAGTAAAACTTTGTGTTCTCTAGCTATGTCTTCTGCTTCTACTCTTCTTTTAAACACTATCATTACTAGATGTGTAATTGGCCCTCATGTAAAAACATTCTATTTTCTCAGTCTAATGAAGATAATTTACATTTCAAAACTTTAAAAATTAGAAATTATGAGTTTGAAAAGAAAAAGAAATGTAGTCTTGAACATAACCTCTAAAACTAAGACTATGTTGAGTGACTCCAGAATCCTCTCCACAATAGACAAATATTACCAAGGAATATAAAATATTATATTTCTGTTTGTTTGTGTTTTTAATCATAATATTCTAATAGTTCAGATTTGGACCATTTCTTTTTTTAAAGAATTTCCCTTAAGCTATAATAAGTCATACAGGTGAAAAATGATATATGTGATCAGAGAAAATTTGTCTCTCTTTGAGGAAAGTAAAAGTTTGTGCCTGACTGGCTACTCCCAGAAAATCTGGAAAAGAGAGCTTATTTCTGTCTAGGCAGTGACGAACAAAAGGCTAACTTTTTTCAGGGTTAAAAAATATGAGCCAGGAGCCAGGAGAGATTACAACAGAGTCCCAGCCATGCTGAGGGGTTCCTGGCTAACTTCTCCCTGATCCTCCCCACCCAAAACTGTCTAATATTATAAGCGGTAGGGTGTCACCTACAGAATTTCTCCAGCTGTTGAGCAATTATTCTTGTATCAAGAGAAAGTCTCCTCCTACATACTTTACAACCTGTATGTTTTCCCCCTTTACTTGATATTAAATCTTGCTCCTCAGGGTTAAAAGGAACTAAGGAGCCTGCAACAGAATCAACTTGCAAACTAGTAGACTGGTTTGTTTTGTTAATGGTAATAACTGTTCTCGTTATTGGTTGCTGTATAACAAACTATGCCAAAACTTAATGGCTTAATACTACAAGTATTTTATTATACCTCCTTATTTTATAGGTATGGTATCTGGGCAGGGCTCAGCAGGGTGATTCTTCTGTCCCACATGGCACAACAAAGATCATTTGATGGTATTCTGCTGGTGGATCAGCTGCTTTGGAGGATCTAAAACAGCATCACTTTTGTGTCTGGCACCTTGGCAGGAATGGCTAGAAGGCTTGAATAAACAGGTACTGTGTATCAGAAGCCTCTCTAAACAGGTAGTCTTAGAATAGCTGAAATTTTCTCATGGCAGCTCAAGACTCCCAGAGACCAAGAGACCCAGGTAGAAGCTGCAAAGCTTCTTACAACTGAGACTCAGAAGTCCCACATGACACTGTTGCAGTGTCATCTTTATCAAACTAGTCACTTATGGCAATGCAGATTCGAGTGAGTTATTACACTTCACCTCTCAACGAAGAAATAACAAAGAATTTGCCTCAATCTTTAATCTACCATAAAGTCTGTGGCCATTGAGCTTCAGTAATTTCTGCCGCTTTCAGTAATTTCTACAGTAAACTAAATTGTACAGTAACACAAAATCAACGATTCACCCAGTTAAGCATCAGCCTGTCATCCCAACTCCTTGTAAACTGATTCTTTAAAAGTAGTATAGTGTGAATGAATGCTCTTGGTAGTTTTCTTCACCCACCCCCTACAAATTCTCCTTCTTTGATCTCACCCGTGCATTGCAGAGTTCACCCAAGCATAGTTTTGTCTCGAAGATCCCTGCCTCAGCTTCCCAGCTAGAGCACCTCAGTCCCAGCCCAGCATCCCAGACCTCTGTTTGTCTAAGACAAAAGATTAAAGCATCACCAGTTCTCAAAGTTTATGCCATTACACTATTCTGTGTTTGTTTATAAATAGAGCCAGCATGATTTGAGGATGATGAAGGACATACCTGCTCCAGAATGAAAAGCTTCATTTTGGAGGTGAGGGGGGCTAAATTATCAGTGGATGGGAGTTACATTTCTTGGCTCCTTTTTTGACAAAAGTAATACAAAAACAAATTTTTGATGGAAAACTTCAAACACCATAGAAGTTGTAATATTTAGCCCAGTCAGCCATAACAAAATACCACAGACTGTAGGGTTTAAACAACAGAAATGCATTTTCTCAGAGTTCTGGAGGCCAGAAGTACAAGATCAAGGCATCACAAGGTTTGATTTCTGGTGAGAGCTCTCCTCCTGGCTTGAAGATGGCTGCTTTGTCCTCATGGCTTTTCTTCTGAGCAGGGACATACACACAAACACACACACACACATGCATGCACACATACACACACACACACACACACGGAGAGAGACAGAGAGAGAGAGACAGAGACAGAGAGAGCACTTCAGCTGCCTGGTGTCTCCTCTTCTAAGGACAGTAATCTTATTGGACCAGGGCCTCACTGTTTTGACCCCATTTAACCCTAGTTACTTCCTTAAAGGTCTCATCTCCAAATACAGCCACTCTAGGGTTCCAACATATGACTTTAGAGGGGATACAATTCAATCCATAACAGAAGTTCAAAACAAAATCTTCAAGCCCCCTGTCACCTGCCCTCTTCCCAAGCCCCTCTTTTGTGAATCAAATGGAGCTTTTGGAAATCGAGCTCTAATAGTCATCCTAGGCTGCCATAACAAAAATAATGAGCACACCTTGAGCACAACTGAGAGCTCCCTAAGCTCCATTGCCGTAGGTCCACAGAATTCAGAGTAGAAGTTATATTATTCACAGTAACAGCATGTAAAGGAAAAAAAACCATGTAATTCTTAAAATGTATCCAGTGAAAATATACAATCACCAGTCATGTTGCTACTCTAATCATTTTATTAAAATACAAAAGCATATCTTAATTTAATCAGATAAATTTTCATTTTATAGTCAAGGCACATTTAAAAACAGAGATTGGCTGGGCGTGATGGCTCACGCCTGTAATCCCAGCACTTTGGGAGGCCAAGGCGGGCGGATCATGAGGTCAAGAGATCGAGATCATCCTGGCCAACATGGTGAAACCCCATGTCTACTAAAAATAAAAAAATTAGCTGGGCTTGGTGGCACACGCCTGTAATCCCAGCTACTCGGGAGGCTGAGGCAGGAGAATCGCTTGAACCCGGGAGGTGGAGGTTGCAGTGAGCCGAGATGGCACCACTGCACTCCAGCCTGGTGACAGAGCGAGACTCCATCTCAATAAATAAATAATTAAATAGATAAATAAATACAGAGACTGAACAATTTCTTTTATTTATTTATTTATTTTTTTTGAGATAGAGTTTCACCCTTGTCACCCAGGCTAGAGTGCAATGGCGCAGTCTCGGCTCATTGCAACCTCCACCTCCTGGGTTCGAGCAGTTCTCCTGTTTCAGCCTCCTGCACAGCTAGGATTACAGGCACCTGCCACCACGTCTAGCTAATTTTTATATTTTTAGTGGAGACAGGGTCTCACCATGTTGGCCAGGCTGGTCTTGAACTCCTGACCTCAGGTGATCCACCCGCCTCGGCCTCCCAACATGCTGGGATTACAGGCATGAGCCACCGCGCCTGGCGAGATTGAACAATTTCTATAGTGGAAACTTAAAAGCTGTTACCTTTGTTACAGATATATCCTTAATAGCAATTTAAAATTAAGGACTTACATAATGACCAAACTGTTTGGTAGAAGAGGGGAGGTGGGGCAGATTATACTTGAACTATACTGATGATAGGAGGTAACAATGTGGGAGCGTTACTTGTGGGTATCAGAAACAGTGTTTAAGTCATTTCATTTCCAGCACTACTCTAGACTTCATTAAGATTAATTAAGATTAGCTTAATAATCCTGTGTCTGAATCACAAGGTTAGGTCCTGAACCTCTCCTTTCTCCTTGGCTGTGCACAGACTCAGAGCATGTAGTTGATTCATTCGTTCATTCATCAACAATTTATTGAGTGCCTATTTGGTGCCAGGAGCCTTGCTAGGTGCTGAGATACAAAGATCAGTAAGATATGGTCCCTGCCCTTGGGGTGTTTAAAGTTAAGTAAGGAAACACATATGAGTTAACAGTTGTAACCAAGACGTATTGGCACTAGAATAATAGGTGATCCAGTGTATGAAGAATCATAAAGCAGGGACTAGCCAACTCAGTCTCTTGAAGTTGTGTCAGAAAAGGTTTATAGGAAAAGCAACTCCAGCCTGGATACTCCTGTATCCAGTGTGGCTCACTCCTGTAATACCAGCACTTTAGGAGGCTGAGGCAGGCGGATTGCTTGGGCTCAGGAGTTTAAGACCAGCCTGGGCAACATGGTGAAACCCCATCTCTACAAAAAATACAAAAATTAGCTGGGTGTGGTGGTCTACACCTGTGGTCCCAGCTACTTGGGAGGCTAAGGAAGGAGGATCACCTGAGCCCGGGAGGTCAATGCTACAGTGAGCTGAGATTGCACCACTGCATTCCAGCCTGGGTGACAGAGTAAGACCCTGTTTCAAAAAAAAAAAAAAAAAATAGAAAAAAGAAAAAAAAAGCGCAACTCCATGTTATTACTAACAGATCCGTCAGACAGTATTTTCTTGTCAGGTTGTTGCTAACCCCTTAACTCACTGCCACGTGTCCTTATAGTAAAGTCAGAATTTTGCTAAAAAGCCAGTCCTGTGATACAATGAATGCCCCCTTTGGCCTCAAGTAAATAAAGGAAGACAAATTTTTTTTAAATCAAATCCAGGGCTTTGTTTGACAGCAATAGATATACTTGCTGGTAGACAATATACATGCATAAACATCAAATACTGTTTTAAAAGTGTATTGAAAAGCAGCGCTGCAGGCTTGCCTATGATCAGAGAGTCTAGCCACTCCTGACAACCGACTGGAATGTGAAATTGGCGGCTGATAATGAACAAAAGGACACGTCAACTAGGAAGTTAGTGTATAGAAACACTTTAGTGCACAAACAAAGCACTAAATTACAATGTGGCTCTACAAATACCAGGGGGTGATAAGTCCACTGAGGTCATGAGTTAACTTTTCAGGCAGCTGGGATGATTAGGTGCAGATGGCTATCAGACTAATCACTGTTCTTGAATACTTCAGGATTCCTGTCTTGTGTCCTCTTATTACATTGCAGTTACAAAAATTAGAAGGAATTATGGCATTTGCTTGCTCATGGGTTATTTTACCCTGCCTCTAGAGAAAGGGAACACTATGCTGTTGGGTAAAACAAACGTCCTCATTTAAAATGTTTGGACCACGTGCAATGATTGGGGGTCTTGGCTTGTTTTCAAGACACTAGGCACTGAGGCTGAACCAAGCAGTCACACGCTCCAGAAGTAGTGGAAGAAACTACGGAAAACTGGCTCTGTGACACAGACTCTGGAGTTTGTGCCTAATGGTGCAGGTACTGAGGCCACGTTTCCTGATGTGAGATGCAGATAGCACAGCAGGATAAAACCAAGCTGAAGCAAATAGCGTAATACCATAACCAGGCAAGTGCTGAGCAGTTATATTTGGCAAAAATCTATGCTAAGCTGATGGAGGAACTAAGGAAGGAGATACTCCTTCAGTGTTCAGAGTTCGTGGACTAAACCAGGTGGAGTTCTTGTTCTAGAGATGAAGACTGGATGACTTGTTTGGTCAACTGTCTAAACTAAGAAAGGCATAACCAAGCATAATTCCAGGAAGATGCACAGATGTATGTGATTGAGTGGCAGTGGGGACAAGGGCTGGACTAGGTTAAGCTCTGAAAAGAGTACGGTGACCCCCAGCTATGCCGTACGTTGATCAGGAAAAAGACAAAGACACCTACCATCACGAATTCTGTTCAGCAACAAACTGAAGAATCTAGACAGTGCAGTAAGGTAAGAAAAATAAATAAAATATTTAAGAATGGGAAAGGAAGAAAGAAAACTCTCAATATTCACAGATGATATGATTTTGAACATAGAAAACCTCAAAAAAACTACAAATAAATCATTTGAATTAAAAATGGTTTTGGGCTGGGTGCGGTGGCTCATGCCTGCAATCCCAGCACTTTGGGAGGCCAAGATGGGTGGGTGGATTGCCTGAGCCCAGGAGTTTGAGAGCAGCCTGGGCAACATGGTGAAACCCTGTCTCTACCAAAAATGCAAAAACTTAGCAGAGCATGGTGGCACGCATCTATAGTTCCAGCTGCTCAGGAGGGTGAGGCATGAGAATTGCTTGAACTCAGGAGGTGGAAGTTGCAGTGAGCAGAGATCAGGCCACTGCAGTCCAGCCTGGGTGACAGAGTGAGACCCTGTCTCAAAACAACAAAAAATAAAAAGTAAAATAAAAATGGTATCACAAGATAGCAACTTACAAAGTCAGTATATAAAAATTAATTGT
Organism: Pan troglodytes; assembly: GCF_028858775.2. Lineage (NCBI taxonomy): Eukaryota > Metazoa > Chordata > Mammalia > Primates > Hominidae > Pan > Pan troglodytes. Next base: position 100,330,001 of record NC_072412.2, on the reverse strand, counting down.
ATTTCTACATACCAGCAACAAACAGAAAATCAAATTCTTAAAAAGACACTATCTTTTAAAAAAGGTATCATCTTGGCATGGTGCCATGGCTCACACCTCTAATTCCAGCACTTTGGGAGGCTGAGACAGGCAGATCACTTGAGGCCAGGAGTTTGGGACCAGCCTGGCTAAGGTGGTGAAACCCCATCTCTACTAAAAATACAAAGATTAGCAGGTCATGGTAGTGGGCACCTGTAGTACCAGCTACTCCAGAGGCTGAGGCAGGAGAATCTCTGGAAACCAGGAGGCAGAGGCTGCAGTGAGCCCAGATCAAGCCACTGCATTCCAGCCTGGGCGACAGAGTGACACTCCATCTCAAAACTATAAAATATATTAAAAAAGATATCATCTTAAAAATATGCAATTTGTAATAGTATCAAAAATACTTTAAAAACCTAGGAATTTTAAATACGTAAGAACTTTACCAGAAAACTATATTACTGAGATAAATGAAAGCACAATAGAATTTTTTATTTTTTTTTTGAGATGGAGTCTCTGTTGCCCAGGCTGGAGTGCAATGGCGCGATCTCAGCTCACTGCAACCTTCACCTCCCGAGTTCAAGCGATTTTCCTGCCTCAGCCTCCTGAGTAGCTGGGATTACAGGTGTGTTCCACCACGCCCAGCTCATTTTTGTATTTTTAGTAGAGATGAGGTTTCAACATGTTGGTCAGGCTGGTCTCCAACTCCTGACCTCGTGATCCACCCACCTCAGCCTTCCAAAGTGCTGGGATTATAGGCATGAGCCACTGTGCCCCTCAGAACAATGAAATTAATGGAAGGATACTAAGTTCGTGAATTAGAAGTGTTAACAATGTGAAGATGTCAATTCTCCCTAAGTCAGCCTAGAGATTTATAGCAGTCTTGATTAAAAGGTTTTTAAAAAAATAATCACTCCTGTAATCCCAGCTCTTTGAGAGGCCAAGGCGGGTGGATCACGAGGTCAGTTCAAGACCAGCCTGGCCAAGATGATGAAACCCCATCTCTACTAAAAATACAAAAAAAAATTAGCTGGATGTGGTGGCGGGTGCCTGTAATCCCAGGTACTCAGGAGGCTGAGGCAGGGCACTGCTTGAACCCGGGAGGTAGAGGTTGTAGTGAGCCAAGATCTCGCCATTGCACTCCAGCCTGGGCAACAGAGCGAGACTCCGTCTCAAAAAAAAGAAAAGAAAAGAAAAGAAAATCAGTTTTTAAAGAATATTTGGGGCCAGGCATGGTGGTTCATGCCTGTTATCCCAGTACTTTAGAAGGCTGAGATGGGAGGCTCTCTTGACCCCAGGAATTCGAGGCCAACCTAGGCAACATAAAGACACTCCATCTCTACAAAAAATAAAAAATTAGTGGACATAATGGGACACACCTGTGGTTCCAGCTACTTGGGAGGCTGAGATGGGAGGATATTGAGCCCGGGAGGTCAAGGCTTCAATGAGTCATGATTATGCCCCAGCACTCCATCCCAGGCCACAGAGTGAGACCTTGTTTCAAAAGAGAGAGAGAGGGAGAGAGAGAGAGAGAGAGAAAGTATTTGGAACCTGACAATCTGTTCTAAGATTTATATAGAAATGCAAAGGCCAAGAATAGCCAAGATACTTTTGAATAAGATGAAAATGATGGGAGAACTTGCTCCTTATCAGAATTAAGATAGTGCAATATGGTGCAAAAATAGAAAAAATTTTAAACATAAAGCAAAATAGCTCAGAAACCAACTTACATCAATTTTATTTAGGGCAAAGGTAGCACACATGTGTGGTATAAAAATGCAATTTTTAAAATTGATGGTTCTAAAAAATTGACTATCCATATGGAAAAAATGTCAAACCTCATACTATACATAAAAATCAATTTCAGATGGATGCTGGTAACACAGAAATGGCTCCTATAAGACCAACCCTCCTATAAAAATAAACTTGGGACAAAAATATAAAAACCCCTGAATGCCTAGAAAAAAAATCAAAAGTGAACAGAAACTCAAAGGGATCTACATGGAAAAAGGGTAAAGCACAAGTGGGTTTCCCATTTTTACAGCTTTTCACTTGTACACATGTCCAACAGTAGACACAAACAAGAATGCATATAGCAGTCAGTTCATAATGGTTAAAAACTGAAGACAACCCACATGCTCATCAACATGACAGTAAGCAATAAACTGTGGTATATTTACATAACCAAATATTAGTAGCAGCTAAAATGAATAAACTACAGTGACATGCAGTAACATTGATGAATCCAAAGTTATACAATAAAGATTATATACAAAAGTTAGACAATAAAGATTACATACAAAAAATTTAACTTATGAAAACTTCTATGTTAAAAACACGATAAAATAAAAACATATTTTTAAAGCATACATCTAGATGAAAAACTATATAAACTATTCACAATAGCAAAGACTTGGAACCAACCCAAATGTCCATCAATGATAGACTGGATAAAGAAAATGTGGCACATATACACCATGGAATACTATGCAGCCATAAAAAAGGATAGGTTCATGTCCTTTGTAGGGACATGGATGCAGCTGGAAACCATCATTCTCAGCAAACTATTGCAAGGACAGAAAGCCAAACACCGCATGTTCTCACTCATAGGTGGGAATTGAACAATGAGAACACTTAGACATAGGAAGGGGAACATCACACACTGGGGCCTGTTGTGGGGTGGGGGGAGTGGGGAGGGATAGCATTAGGAGATATACCTAATGTAAATGATGAGTTAATGGGTGCAGCACACCAACATGGCACATGTATACATATATAACAAACCTGCATGTTGTGCACATGTACCCTAGAACTTAAAGTATACTAATAAAAAATAAATAAATAAATAAGTATTCTATATGTATTGTTAAAAAAAAGAAAGCAAAACTATATAAAAATCAATGGAATGAAAATAGGTACATTGGGTTGGGGAAGGTGAGTGCAGAGTTTACTGGAGAGATCATTTAGTTAGGTTTATTGGCAGATTTTATTTTGAGTGGTGGACTCATAAAAGCACTTGTTAAATTATTAAGTATAACTAACTAAAGAAAACTAGGCCATTGATGGACCAATTATGAGAGTGTATCATGAGTCACGAACTGTGATTAAACCAATTTTGTGTACTTGGGGTTCACAAAAGAAAGGTAGAAAGGGAGGGAAAGGCCGGACATCTAGGGTTGGGAGAAAATAAAGACTGAAATTAGATAACATTGTTGGAGCAGCCTTTGGCTATCAGAGAAAGGGTAGAGATTGGGTTTATTCAGGGCAGGCAATTGTTCAGTGTTTGCAGTGGGAGGCGTAGGGAGTGAGTGATGGTGGATTGCAGCTGACACCAAATCTGTGCTGAGGGCTACATGAGCAAGGGGAGGCCTGGCCCCAGAACAGCAGGGATGGGACTTAGAGAAACTGCTTCTTCTGATTGGGGTGTCGTTGTTGTGGGGTTGGAATGCCTTACCGGGGAGATTGCCACTGGGCTACTCCCTCATAGAGGGAGTGGGGCGCTGAATGAGTCACACAAAGCTTGGGGAAGTAGATAGAATTGAGAATCTGAGCTGGAAAGGGGCTGAGACTTCCATTGGGACTCTAAGTGCTGGAGGTTAAAAACATCAGCTTATTTCAAATCCCAATTCTTCCTTTTATGGTTGTGTGACTTTAGGCAAGTTACTTACTCATCTGCTCTAAGGCTTCGTTCCCCAGTCTGCAAATTGGAGATGGTAATGCTTACATCACAGGGTTTTCCTAAAAGTTAAATAGAATAATGTGTGCAAAAGGTGTGGTATCTTAAAACTCAATAACTGATAGCTATGTATTTTTTTATTCTTTTAAGAAGCAGAGCCGCTCAGCAATTTAGCTCTAAAGCAGACCCGTCCTTAGATAGGAACCTGAATATGAGTGGGAGGAAGGCACAGGGCTGGGCAAGCCAGAAGCTGGAAGAGGGGGACAGTCAGAGTGACTTCTGTAAAGCCAGAAGCATGGCTTATCTACCACCCTGCTGGGATATTTAAGAGAACCCCCTTTCTCAGGTTTGGTCTTCTCAAAATAAACGGGGGCATGGTTGGTGATTCATCATTCACAAGGAACCCCACCCTACCAAAAGCCAGTCTCCTCATGTAATAGCTACAGAAGGCTGGAAGTTTTCACCACCCAGGCCAATGACACCCTCACTATCCAACCCTCCTCATTCATTTCTAGTTTTGTTCAAGATTAGCTCCCTCTCACTTACAAAACAAAAAAGGTTCTTATCCTAAGAAAATTATGCTTTTATAGGATTCTTGGGATTTGACATAGGTACTTTGTGAACTTGTCTGTTTTGAATTATTTGTATTGTCTTTTTTCTCTTATTTTTTTTTTTTTTTTGCGGGGGGCAAGAGGGGACTGTTTTTGACATTGTTTTTCCTGCTCTATCCTCTAGGTAAGGCTTCTTTTGAAAATGTCAGCCTGCTTGAGCCCTGCTCAGGAGACATGAGGAAAGGTGTTCTCCATGATTGATCTGTATATTCCCAGTTTCCAAGTGTGGCAGTAACAGTGAGAATAAAAGGACAGAAATCTCAAAAGGATAAAAAATTAGCAGGCACTGGTGAAGGGCCACTCTTACAGCCGTTGCTTTCCATCATGACTTGACCTCAAACAGCTCTTCTTGTCTCTTGGGCTTTACAGAGATCATGTGTTTGGGATTTTTCCCCCTTTTGGGGGCTAATAGGAGTGAGACCAGAGAACTGTGGCAAAAGCCTCAGGGTTGGCTGTTGTCACAGTCTTCTCATTTTCTTCTTAACAGGACAAACAGGCTATATCACCTCTCTATGCAGGTATGAAAGCTTCTGAATTCTTCCACTGCACTTGCTTAAGAACAGATCCCCAACATTCTCTAACAACAGCTGTCAGCTCTCAGTGTCCATGAATGATTATTTGGCCTCTGCACTTTGAAGGTATCACCTTCACTGCCCATCACTTCCATCTAGTCACCTCTCATTACCCCATTGGCTTGCTGCTTTATCATCCCTATGGTTCTAGAAAAATGTGACAATGAGCCACCTAGGTGAAAATCTAATGAGAGAGAGGAGGATGAACTGATGGGGGACAATGATTCTGTTCACATTGGGACCCAAGAATTCTCCCCTCCCTTGTGGAAGAGAAAGAAAGCAAGCCAGCCTGTCGTGTTGCCAAGGTATTTTTTATTCCCCAACAATCTCATTGCTGCCTCCTAGTGAAAGTTTTAGAATTGAAAAGAGACTATTTTCTGGGGAGAATTGAAGGGGGAAAAGAGAAAACTCAATTTACACAGGCCCACAACTTTTTCTGAGGGAGTGTCACTCAGTTTCCGATTAGATACATTTGCGATCACATATATCACTGTGGCCACAAGGGAAATACAGACCCACACGAATTCTACTGATCAAATTATACTGTTCTTTAGGTGTTTACAATCAAGAGTTGACAAAATAAAGCTCATCAAACTTACAATTCTCTTTCAATTTATTTTCCTTCACTATTCACTCACACAGACTATTCCATTTCCTATATGCTGGGATTTTTTTAATCTTTAGGACAAAACTGAGCAAGAATAAAAATATACCTCTATCAATTCAAACACAAGATATGAGGAAATTAAAAGCGAATTTACATTTTGGTACATATGAATGAAAATGGCTTGAAAATTTACTTTGTTAAAAGCTCAACCAGATTCAGGCAAGAGGTGTGAAGGCTGGTTAATAACAGCAATGCCACGTTGCCTTTCTTTAATGAATGGCCGATTATGAGGGCTCTTTCTTTGGTTGTGAAGGGTTAGGCCAAGAATATTGATCCCCTAGAAGCCAAGAACTAAAACCAAATCTTTCCTATTTTGAAATGTGGGAAGTTTCATTTGGTGAATAGACAAGCACACAAATAGTCATTTTCTTCTTATGACACCTTTGTTTCCCACAGTTCAACATTCTTGGACTTGAGAGTGTTCAAATTTGGCTCATTTAATATCACTAGACAGACAATATTGTAAATGTATACTGGAAAAAACTATATCCAAGGAACCTTACATATATTATTCCTATAAGACATTGCACATGTAAGCATACATTTCAATCATATATACAAACATTTCTAATGTAATAATTTATTGCAGTAGATTTTTACACTTAAATTTGAATAGTATAAAATCACTTAACTCACTAATATAAAACACATTTTCACAATCCTTCTCCCTTTTTATGTGTCAAAATAATTTTCACGATTAAATTTAACTTTATTCACAATATTTAGTGAATAACAGATTTCATGTTTTGTGGCCTATATATACATATGTTCTTTATGTGCCAGTGTATAGTATTTTTGTCTCAAACCTATAAGTCAGTAGGTGAAAAGCTCAGGGACGATAATTTTGTAGTTTATCATCACAAAACAGTATATTTAATATTCCAGTCTATGTAATTACACATGCTAGTGTTTTCCCATTGCTCCAGCCAGAGTCTGTGAATGACAAGAGTGTCTTTACAGAGCCTGTAAAGGAATATGGTTCTGGAGAAATCAGTCCAATTATTTTAACAATGCAAGGGCATAACCGATACAAAATAAGCTTGTCAATACGACATCTTCAGAAAAACAAAAACCCACATAGATGCCACTGCTGTTCACAGTTTTGTTATCACGACTGTAATTTTTAAGTCACTATTCTTTTATTAAAATGAACAAAACAAGCCTAACTTTTACATAAATCTGATGGCCTGAAACAGTTTTAATTCACGTTCATAATTACAATCAAAGCTTTTGTGTCTGTGTGTGTGTGTGTGTGAGAATGAACTGAACATAAATCGTAGGAAGACTTAAAGAGTTAACCGTTTCTAGATGTTCCTACTTGCACATACCACAGGGCTAGGTCAAATCCAAACTGCCAAAGAAAGAAGGCAAGCAAGTTCTCCCTGAAGGGCAGGCCACCATGTGAATAAAACCTCCAGACAGATCATGTTCTAAATGTGCCGCAGCATACCAAGAAGTGAGGAAAATATGGAAACAGAATCATGCTGTTTGACTTCTGCATCGTGTTAACTATTTTTTTTAAAAACTGCTCTAACTACTAAAGAAGGAAATTATGCTTAGCATAAAAATATTCCAGCACTGAGTGATTGGTACGTTTTACTTCTCTCTTCCAGGGAAACTACTTACACTTATTGATTTTAAACACCTTCACCTTAGCAGCGCATGTAAGTGAGACACTGTAAGTTAACTGTACCTTAAAGAGATCAGTATATAGATGGTTCTGGCGACCAGGATTACAACAAAAGACAAACAACACAGAATTTTTAAAGAACTGAATAGTCAGTCAAGGATGCATACTCTCAGCCTGGGCTAGCTCTTTTTTGGAAAGGTTGCCAAGAATGTCCTTATTCCCTCCAGAGTTATTTTTCACTCCACTACCTCTGACTGGGTGCATCGCCAGTGCAAGAAAATGCGAGAAGCCTCTGTTTCTGTTGCAAGCAACACCTGGACCTCCAAGGAAAATGAGCACTTTCTTGCTAGGAACAGTCTCCAACATTTTCAAGGGTGAGTCTCCCCTTCTCCAGGTTTAACCCTCTTCCTCCGTAGTTGGAGAGGCTCTCCTACTAGTGCCCGCCGCCTTCTTCCTCCCGGCGAGGATTCCAGGGCCGCAACCAGGGCAGCTGCACGCCAGGCCGGCCTGGGTAGCCGGGATGACACCAGGGGTTGCCAACGCCAAACAGTGCGCAGACTCCCCGGCGCGCTCCGGACTCTCCACTCGCCTAAACCTGCTCTCAAGTGAAAAGGAATGGGAGGAGGAGGATTGGGAGGGGGCGGGGGGCGGAGGGGATCTGTTAATTCGAGGTCCTGGGGGTGTGGGAGCGGGAGGCGGCTCCGCTGATCCCTCCTCCCTCCCCGAGTCCTGGGCTCCACCTCCTCCGCAGGCCCCCAGATATACACACACAGCCGCGGCTGGACATGCACACCCAGTGCCGGCTCCGGGCGCGCACACACGCAGGTAGCCACACTCACCTGAGCCGGTGCAGAGGGCGGCCTGGGCTGGGAAGGGGCCCCCTGCGCCGCGGGAGTGGGGAGAGCGGGAGGTGCCACAGCGCGGACCTGCGAACTGAGGTGATGGCCCGTTTTCCTTAACTCTCCTCCAGCACCTCCGCCCCTGCGCCGGCTCGGCTCTGGCCACAGCAGCGAGGACAGAGGGGCCCCGGGCGCGGCGGACTCGCGGGCGCACGCTCCCAGGAGCGCGCCGAGAGGGGCGCCGCAGCGCAGGAAACTTGGGCGAAGTTAGTTGCAAGTGCCAGGCGGCTGCCGAGAAGAGCGAGGCGGGGACGCGGCCGGTGCCAGGCCTGCGGCGCCGCGTGGAGGCTGCGCTGCCCTCCGCGGCCGGCGAGCTCCGGGAGCCCTAAGTCGGCAGGCGCACCTGAAGGGGCTCGGAGCGAACGGAGCCGGCATGGCCCGGGGGACGGCCAGACGCGGCTCCTTGGCGAGCCGGGAGAATTTCCTCTGAGGCCGGGCGACCCACGCTTGCTCAAGCCTCATCCACCCTCCTTCCTCGCCCCACCCGTCAGTCCAGCAGCGGCAGAGGAAGACTCGAGAGGCAGGTGCTGCGGGGGACAGCTCCCCCCTCTAAAAAAAAAAAAAATCACCCAGCCGATTGGGGGTTTCCCATCGGCGCACCCTGCCCGGAGCCAAGAAGACAGGCTGGTGCTGCTGTATTTGTATTTATATCCATTGCTGCGCTCTGCGTTCTCGTGGCACGCCTGGACACTCCTCCGCCTCCCCCTCCTCTTCCTCCTCCAGGGCCACCTCCCCGCCTTCCCCACCCCCATCTGCTTCTGTCAAATGAGAAAGTCACCGAGGAGAACCCAAACACTCCAGCCGCTGAGAGCCCCCTTTGGCACTTGGCAGCACGCGGCGGCGGGCTCCTCGGCTCAACTTCGAGGAGTCTCCGCGACGCAACTTTTGGGGACGCTTTGCATTTAAGAGAGAACGACCGAGGAGGAGGAGCGCTCTGCCCGGCCGCCGCTACCTGCGGGGAGCTCACCAGCAAACGCCACTGCAGACGAAGGACCCAAAGAACGTAAAGGGCAAACTGCCGCCGCGGGGAGGGGGCACCGCCGAGAAGTTAGAGTGTCCCAGAGACAACCTGCCCGAGCGCTCGGCCGGAGACACTAGGGCGGCCCGGGGCGCGGCGTGGCCCTGGGCTGGTCCCCCAGCCCCCTCCTCCGGGGCGGGAGCGACGCCGGGGCGCGACGAGCCCCGGCCGGCCGAGCGGGTCTCCGCGGGCAGCCAACATTGATTTCCTCCGGGCCGAGGGCGAGGGCCCGGGCGGCGGCGGGCTGCAGCCGCGGCAGGGCGAGAGCATGTCCAAGCCGGTGGACCACGTCAAGCGGCCCATGAACGCCTTCATGGTGTGGTCGCGGGCTCAGCGGCGCAAGATGGCCCAGGAGAACCCCAAGATGCACAACTCGGAGATCAGCAAGCGCTTGGGCGCCGAGTGGAAACTGCTCACAGAGTCGGAGAAGCGGCCGTTCATCGACGAGGCCAAGCGTCTACGCGCCATGCACATGAAGGAGCACCCCGACTACAAGTACCGGCCGCGGCGTAAGCCCAAGACGCTGCTCAAGAAGGACAAGTTCGCCTTCCCGGTGCCTTACGGCCTGGGCGGCGTGGCGGACGCCGAGCACCCTGCGCTCAAGGCGGGCGCCGGGCTGCACGCGGGGGCGGGCGGCGGCCTGGTGCCTGAGTCGCTGCTCGCCAATCCCGAGAAGGCGGCCGCGGCCGCCGCCGCCGCCGCCGCACGCGTCTTCTTCCCGCAGTCGGCCGCTGCCGCCGCCGCTGCCGCCGCCGCCGCCGCCGCGGGCAGCCCCTACTCGCTGCTCGACCTGGGCTCCAAAATGGCAGAGATCTCGTCGTCCTCGTCCGGCCTCCCGTACGCGTCGTCGCTGGGCTACCCGACCGCGGGCGCGGGCGCCTTCCACGGCGCGGCGGCGGCGGCTGCAGCGGCGGCCGCCGCCGCCGGGGGGCACACGCACTCGCACCCCAGCCCGGGCAACCCGGGCTACATGATCCCGTGCAACTGCAGCGCGTGGCCCAGCCCCGGGCTGCAGCCGCCGCTCGCCTACATCCTGCTGCCGGGCATGGGCAAGCCCCAGCTGGACCCCTACCCCGCGGCCTACGCTGCCGCGCTATGACCCCGCGGGGCCGCCTCGCGAGGACCGGTGTGCACACGTGTACATATGTATAGGTACGAGCGCTGCGGCCTCCCCGTGCGCCCTCCCGCGACCGGGGGCCCGGTTTGTATGTACATAGAATGTATAGGTGCCAGGCAGAGGCAGAGAGGCCAGGCGGGGCAGGAGTGGCCAAGCGCGCGAGGGCGCGGGCGAGCAGGCCTGTGAATTCGCAGGATCATTTCAGACCCGCACTTCGGCAGCCAACTCGAAAGCAGGCGGTTGTGTCCGGCAGCAGTTGGCGTTTGCTTTGCACTTCGGAACCTGTTGCGTTTTGACCCACGGAGGTGGAGGAGTAACTTTTTGACATGTTGGCCTTTCCAGTTTTGTTGGAAGTTTCATGGTCGGTTTTGTTTTTGTTTCTCATTCTTCTTCCTCGCCCCTCAGCCCCCCAACCCCCAACCCCCTCCCGGTCCGTGTTGCATGCACGCTGTTCAAATGTGAGGTCTGAAATGGCTGGCACACGGGAAAAGCTGCTTGTGTCATTCGTTTCTGGGAGTGGGATGGCTCTGAGCAGCCTCGCCTCCCTGTTTGTACTATTTGAACTTTGCAGATCTCTGTTCTCTCAAGCAGAACTCCCAACCGGATCCATTCTTGACCAGTGACCGGCTCGAATCTGGCCTTTTGTGTGAGATGATCACGGTTTCTTTTGTTTATCACGCCATTTGCAAATCAGAGCAAGAGCTCTTTCTCAAGGGCAAGAAACGCAAACAAGAAATATTTGTGAGATGAAAGTTGTCAATTGGATTTTCTTCCTAAACAAACAACAACAACAAACTACTAGAAGTCTCCCTGAGTCCACTCGCTTGGATTTCTGACACAGTTTACAAAAAAGGAAAAAGGCACTGCTCCTATTTTCCCTTATGGCTGAGTTCACCTTAAGATTGTAAATGTGTATATGTCAGTGAAAACATTGAGGCTTGGAAAATGTGTTATTTTCGTTGCCCTAAGTTTGAGTCGACTTTAGACTCAAAAACATTTTGAGCGAATATCAAAGTTAACTTTTAAAAATTGCGAAAGTATTTCAGAATCGCAATTTTATCGAAGATTAAATCAGACTTTTTTGTCTGGTAATTATATATTTATTATTTAGCAAAACTGAAGGAAAAAAGCACAGAATTGTTTCAACAGATGTCTCTCATTTTCAGCTAGCATTTCTCTCCCAAGTTGAGCTGGTTTAATGTGTTTTGGATTTCCCTCCTCAATTGGCTTATTTTTTAGATCACCTGCAATTCATTTGCAAATTGCAATAAAACACATTTTAGAAAAAAGGAACCTTCAATTATTAGCTTTGTTTCTTTTTAAATGTATATATTTTGACTAATGTTTGTGAATGAAGTTGGCTAACATGTATTTAGTTTCATTTTGGCTTTATGTAATATAAAGTTTTTAAAATTTTAAATATGGTTTTAACCTTTATGTGTAAATGATTTTCTAGTGTGACCTTCTAATTTAATATTAGACGTCTAAGGTATATCTGTAAATTAGAATCCGACTATCACTCTGTTCATTTTTTTTGAACAAAGAGTTTAAAT